>NC_141690.1:163508563-173508563 GCF_964263255.1 Lissotriton vulgaris
AAGAACTGTTTTTTTTCTTTTTTGTTGTTTTATATTTTTTTATTGTTTTTATTGTTTTTGTGAACTTTTTTCTTTTTTTGGCTTTTCTGAGCACTTTTATATTTTTTTGTATTTGTTAAGGGGAGAAACAAAAAACAGGGAATTGTAAATGGCTCAACTGGAGCAAAAAAAAAACAGGAACATTTAGGGTTTTCTTGGACACTTATGGTTATCACCAGCAACCATGATAAGTTTGATACTTTGCTCACCATAGCAAAGTGTCTTGTTACAATATTTGCACACGATTTTGTAATCGGAAAACTTAGGTTGAATAGTAGCCAATGTGTCTCTTGCCCCCGGGCCCGATGGAGTGGGTTGTTTTGATGTTGAGGGTCTAGTCGTTGAAGGGGGAAGCTTACTGCAGAGGTCCCTTAACTCTGCATTAGAATAATTGTTTGGATGCAAACGCATCATGTGGCGAATCATTGTATGATTCCCAAAGGAATACTTTTTGTTAGGGTTCCCCCTGGACAACTCAGCTTCACAAATTAAACAAGTCACCTTTGCAGCGTTGACTTTTTTAAAACCCCTTGGGATTTTGAAAAACTCCCAAATAAAGTGCGATTTTGGTTGGTAGGGCTGTTTATTTTCAGGCAGGAATTCCCTTCTCTGTTCCTCATCTTCATCATTTTCCTCCTCATCCTCTTGACCACCAATGTAATCTTCTGGTGGTCTTTTAGATGGTGGTGGTGGGGCAGATCCTCCAGTTGCTGCTGCTAATGTAGCCATTTCAAACTAGTAAAGAGTAGAGATAGAACTCCAAAAAGGTCTTCCTCAGTCAAAAGACAAAGTCAGAATAAGGAGAAAAGGTGGGGGCTTTCATCATTTGGAAAAAAAACTGTTCTGGACCAATGTAAAGTGGTATTTTGAAGTCACATGACCCAGGCTTTCATCATTTGGAAACCAAAACTGATCTGCACCAATGAAAAGTGTTATTTTCAGATCACATGACCTGACGCGCTTACGCTACGCGCCCCGGGGCGCGTAGCGTAAGCGCGTCGAGACGTTGCGCGATCGTATGCGATTGCGTGCTTCCGGGTGCGCTTACGCAGTTCGTCATATGACGCATCGCGCGACTGCGCGAAACGTCACAATGTTGTTTTCGTTCACGGCAATAGCGCTAACGGGACGCTCACCGGTGCACGCCCCGGGGCGTGCCGAAAAACTGCGCTTTTCGGTGCACCGGGGCGCGCACCGGGAGCGCTCCGGGGGAAAAAAAAAGATATAAAAAATATTATTACATAATTATTCAATATAAAATCCGTTATAAAAAATAATACTTTTCATACCTATAGAGATTTGCTATTAAAAAACCTTTGAAATTCACTGAAAAAACCATAGGTTTCAGAATAGTTATAGTTAGGTATTAGCATTTAAAAAACCTATTAAATTCACTGAAAAAAACAGAGGTTTCACACCAGTTATAGTTAGCTGGAAATTTTACAGACATAAAACCATTGAAATTCCCACGTTATAGTTAGTTGGACTCACTATAACTTGCGCGCCTGCAATGCACTGCTGATGACGTCACATATTACATCACTCATGACATGGTCAGTGACATCAGTCATAACATCACTCATGTAAATGTAAATGTAAATGTGGCGTATTTGTATAGCGCGAACAGTGACCCGGAGGCATCCCGGCGCTTGTACTCCTACCACAAGGGAACCCCTCCTGGCTTTTCCTTGTGGGGTGTCCACTCCTGGGCATCCCATGGTGAAACCAGGCATCCCTTGTGTATCAGGGGGCCTTTGTGGAGACTAAGCAAGCTATTGCCCAGAGTTGCAGCGTGGGACCCATGCTTAGAATCGGCACTGAGGCGAGAATATCCGGTCAGAGGAATTTAAGCCCGAAACCCGCCGAGACGGGAATCGAACCCTGGTCCCTGGCCAGCATTCTGCATCAAGGTCTGCCGCTCTAAGCATTGAGCCACACTTCTCCACAATTGAGCCACACTTCTCATGACGCCATCCAGTGAATGTGTGTCTTTCTGAAAAATAAATATGTTTTATATATGTATATGTAAAGGTCGATGGAAGAATAAATGTTTAAATAAGTGTCTAAAAGGATGTTTTAAAAAAAAAAATGAATGGATAACTGGCTTATTAAGTGTATCTTAGTGAATACATATATTAGTGAATAATGTTTAAATATTTCAATATATGTATCAGTGTTTCACTTTGTGTATAAGTGGCTGCATGGGTTGGTGAGTAGCTACATGTGTGTGTATATGGGTTATTAGATTTTTTTTAGTATCAGTATGAGTGTCTGTATGGTTTGGTGGGGGTATTACTTAGCACATAGATGCATCAATGACTGACTCACTGTATGTGTTTTTAAGACAGTATATGTGCAGGACTGTATGGGTGGATGAGTGTGTATATGTGTGTGTTAGTGAGTGAATGACTGTCTCACTAGTGTCTTTATCAGTAACTACATTTGTTTTAATCTAGTATATGTGAGTATTGATGTATATAAGTGAGTATATGTGAGAGTGAGAGATTGTAAGAGTTCCTGTTTAAATAAGTATGTGTTTCTATAAGTGATTGTTTAAGACAGTAAGTATGTGTAAGTTTCCTTAGAAGTAATGTGGTAATGTGTGTATAGTTGTATATGCAAATAAATGGATGTTCAATAGTTTATTTGCATGTGTGAGTATGTGTGTGAGTAACTTTTGGATGACTGTCGGTGTGTAACACGATGTATAGGTGTATCACTACATATGATGAGTGAGCATATGTATGAATGACTATATAGAACTGTTTGTGAATGAGTGGATGTGTATATAGATGATGGAATTACTGAATTGGTTGTTGTAACTGGTATGGGTATCTTCATTTTTTTGAAAATGTTAGTTTCTATTTTTTAACATGTGTTTCAAGGGTTACATTACACTAAAAGGAGGTCTGTCACTCTGTCACAAGGATGGTGTCATCAGTGATGTCATGAGTGATGTCACTGACCATGTCATGAGTGAAGTAATATGTGACGTCATCAGCAGTGCATTGCAGGCGCGCAAGTTATAGTGAGTCCAACTATCTATAACGTGGGAATTTCAATGGTTTTATGTCAGTAAAATTTCCAGCTAACTATAACTGGTGTGAAACCTCTGGTTTTTTCAGTGAATTTAATAGGTTTTTTAAATGCTAATACCTAACAATAACTAGTGTGAAACCTATGTTTTTTTCAGTGAATATATATATATATATATATATATATATATATATATATATATATATATATATATATATATATAATATATATATTGCCTCCTTTTAGCCTGTGATACTATTTTTTAACCGTTTTTGCTTGACCTTTATGGTTTCCTTTGTAAAAAACAAAGAAAGTTTTGTTGATTAGTAGACTTGTATATATGCTAATCTGTATGTCTGCAGAAGTCAAGTGATCCTCATTGTGCGCATGTTTGAGTGTTGTGTGTAGGCCATTTATGTGCCTTTTTCTGCATACGTTATGTAAAAGCCAAGTCTTTTTTGGCAACACGCATACCGACTGTTCTGCTTGCCAGCGACAGTCAGAAATGTGATAAATAAAAGAATCACTTCTTCGTGGAATATAAGATAGAAACAGCAGAAAAGAAAGAATATGACAGCATCTCTTTCAGGTCTTAGAACTGAAGTAGCCTTTTGTTCTCTTTTTGGCTGTGACCTGACTCTTTCTGGCACTGATGTAACCTTTCTTTCTTCCTCTAGACTTTTTTGATCTCGCTGGAGCATTTTTTTCCATTGGCCTTCGAGCTCCTGTCTTCAATGATTGTAAGTTGAAAAAGCTTGTGAATTTGTATTTGTGTAAAACTGAGCAGCAGTTTCAGTGCTCTTCGTGAAATAATTGTATGGCGATTTCTAGGTATTTCTACGCAAAAGCCATTTCCGAGTGAATTGTGAGTGTTCATGGTTAGTCACTCGCTCTAATTTTTCTCAACATGTTCTCGCTATGTATTTTATCTAGTTCGATTTTTCATTAAGAAAAGGGTTCTCTCTCATATATATATAAATCTATATATTCACTGCAAAAACTATAGGTTTCAGGGGTGTTATAGTTAGCTGGACATTTCACTCCAACAAAACCATTGAAATTCCTCTGTTACAGTTAGTTGCACTAACTGTAACTGACCATGTCATGAATGATGTAATATGCGACATCATAAGCAGCGGATTGCGGGCGTGAGGGTTACAGTTAGTGCAACTAACTATAACGGAGAAATTTCAATGGTTTTATATGAGTAAAAAGTCCAGCTCACTATAACACCCCTGAATCCTATGTTTTTTTCAGTGAATTTCTAAGGATTTCTAGACCCTCACTTCTACCGAGGCACAAAATGGCTGCCAACACTTCCTGCTTTTGAATGTTGACAACCACTTAACAGCCAATTAGCATTCAGCGCATAATCGGGACGGTGCCCTTAGGGTGCACTCAGGATGCACGAATCCACTGCTGCTATACATTTGTTCTTTTAATTGTGATTTTTTTCAGGAACTACTGAACGGATTAACACCATTTAAGCAAAAGGCACGAGTCTGAACTAAGGACTACCTCTTTGCCAAATTTGGTGTAATTCCGTTCAGCAGTTCGGGCTGTAGTAGCGATGAATGCTTCCTATGGAAAATTGCATGGGGTAAACACATTTTGGGATCCCCCTTTTTTCTCGGCTCCCGCTTCACAAATTACCCCGATACTTTCAGGATAGGAGCGAACCGGAGCGCCCCACTAGTTTTCAAATTATTCTTTACAAAACATTTAATAAATTTAAATGCACATTAACTTTGAGAAAAAATGTAGTTGGGATTTTTTGACATTTATTCTTGAGATAATATTTTCTAATTAAATACAAATAATTTAACTAATTAAGTATTCAGTACAATTTAAATAATGTGCTGTAATAATTTATTTGACTAATTCTACGTTTGAAATAAATAGGTAAATATCTAAACGTATTTCACATTATTATTTTGGGATACAATTATTGTTTTACATTTAATCAACGTTAATAAATATTCCTATACTTTACCATAGGGAGACCGGTGGTGGAGAACCCTGTTTACGTTTGGAAAGTTAGGACCTTTTAACTTTACACTCATAAATACTGGTGTAGGCGTCTTCATCAGAAGTTGGAGTCATACATATCTGCACCTGGGTGTAATTTTACACTCTGAAATGGTGAATAGTGAAAAAGTGTAAAGTTACTAAATATTATCCCCGATTCGGATGTCGGGCCGAAAGCCTTCCAACAGTCTGTCAGAAGCTTTCCGCCCGACATCCAGGATTTCCGGCCGACCGCCGTGTTATGAGGGTGTCATAGGGAAACCCGGGTAGGGGGGGTTCCACTTCTCTTCTGACGGGCTCACAGAGGCCGTCAGAAGAGGAGAAGAACTGTAATCCCTTGAATGGGCTAGCCTCAGCTCCGATGTCGGGATTACGATGTCAGTGTCCCACAACCTTTCCATGTAGGCCTTTCCGACATGGAAAGGCTGTCAGAAAGTGACTTCGGGGGCCTCTAGCAGGGCCCCTATCTCCTGTGGACCACCGCTATGGGACCTAAACATCCCTGCACCATGTGGCAGGCAGCATATTTTGCAATAGAGGCTTGTGCTGCGGGCTGCACAAAGCTTCCGTTGAAAAATGTATGTTTGAGACCGCTTTATGGGTGGTCACATCCTAACCATGCAGTCGGAACTGCTGACCTAAGGTCCGCCTGACATCGTAACAAGGCCCCAAGTGTAGTAGTACCTTTACACATGAGAAAATTTACATATGGAAAATCAACCTTGTGAATAGGCCCTACGGTTAGCATGTGAATATCTTATTGTGGTACTCATACATAATGAATGTTTGTTAGCTGATTTTAAGTAATAAATTATGTTTTATCGCATTCAATATCTTTGAAATTATCTTTAATTTCATAGATGTGCACTTTTTTTATTATGTGGTCATTTTGCATAGTAATTATTTTTAATAACCAACAGACAAAATATTTACATAGCAGAAATTGGATTAGATAAATGCTATTAAAACGACTATCTACCCAGAACTTTTGCCATTTTAAAATGCTTTCAATTTGTTACGTTATTACCATATTTGAAAGTAGTCAAATCCCTTGCCTTGATAAATTAAGGTGGAGACACCCTTGGTAGGGTTCAAAATTGAATTGCGCTGATAAGTAGAACAGTGTGTAGCAGGAAGTCCTCAAATTGATCCTTTTTTTTTTTTTTTTAAATTTGTTTTTATTGCAGAATTAGAAACCACAGCTTACAATTATTCAACCAGTCCACTCATGGTGTCCCCCCGCATCAATCGTAAGAGCGTGTACCATACACAGCCATTAAGCCCGCATCCCAGAGGCGCAGTGTCCTAAATAACAGGAAGGCATCATGGTGAGTGCCCCAATGGGACAATGGTCGAAAAGAACGTTTTACGTATCTGCATTTTACCCCCCCACCCACAACAAATAACAACATCAGCCATGCTACATGTGCAGGTCAGTGCCACAAGCCGCCACCGTACCCCCCCGTGCTCTTTGGGGCCCACCATACCTGTCCCGCACCCCTCTACTACCTCCCGCTAGCCACCTACGCCCCACAAGCCCTTCTCGGTCCCAGAATCGCCACCGTGGGCAATCACCCCCCTGGCTCCCAAACCACCCCGAACGCCCTCTGAACAACCCCCCAGTACCCCCCTCCCCGGCAACCGCTAATGGTTTGTGTCATGTTCCTAACTGTAGTATGGGTCCCGCCACAGTGTCAATGATAACTCTGAACTAGTATGCCTCGCGGCGTCCCCAGGTCCCATCCACTCAGTCCTCATCCTCTACAAATGAATCACGCAAGGCCTGCACCACCAATTCCCACGCACGCGCTGTATCCAAGGCTTTCTCATTACCAAGCTTGACAGCCTGCCTCATTCGGAGCACACTCTCACATTCAGACCACCGCAGCAAGTCATTCTTCCACCTCCTTACTGACGGCCCTCCCCTGGACTTCCAATGCCACGAAATCTCTCTTTGCGCCAGTATCAACCCCAGGTAAATGAATTTACTCGTCACCTTAGTGTGTCTGGTATGCGGGAACCAGAGCAACAGACATGCCGCCATGTCAAATTCCACCCCCCTGTCAGTCACTTCGTTTAGAAGGTCCCCCACCTCTGCCCAATAGGCCTCCAAATGCGGGCAACCCCAAAACAAGTGATCCATGTCCGCCTCCGGTGACAAGCACCTCGGGCACCGGGCGTCCTGCACCTGGAAGTACCGCCTTATTTTTTCCGGAGTCAGATAGGCCCTATGTAGCACAAAGAAGTGCACTTGCTGGAAACGTGCATTCCTCATGCCTTTCCACGTACGCCGTAAAATATGGCTCCATGCCGTGTCCGGAATGGGCCTGCCCACGCTCTCCTCCCATTTCGCCTTGAGCCCCAGGAGCGGTTCCAGTCCCTCGTTCAACATCCTGTTATGGAGGCAGGTCACCGCCTTAAAGGTGCCCGCTGCCATTACCACATACTGGCATGCCATAGTCGTGTTTGGTTCAATGAGCCCTCCCTTCCAATGCTTCTGTATAGCCGCTACCACCGCCGCATGTAAGAGGAAACCCCCGTCAGGCAGCCCGAACTGTTCATGAAGTACTTCGAAGGGCACCAAAGTCCCATCGACATACAGGTCTCCCACCATCTGAAGTCCCGCCTCTTCCCATTCCAGCAATGGGGACCAATCGCCTCCATGTGGTAGGGCTGTCAGCATGCCAATCGGTATCTCCGGCGCATATGGTCGAGTCGCCTTCGCCCTCCTGAGACTCCTCTGCCAGCATAACCTGAGCGTTCGTTCCTCCATAGTGAGGCCCCGCAACTCCAGTTTCTGCTGCATAATGATATAGGCCAGCACATGGCGCTGTATCCCCAACTCTCGATCACACTCCGGTCCCCTAAACACCCCGAGCCACATGCTGCGTAAGAACCTGGAGCTGTGCCGCCAAGTAATACAGTTCAAAATCGGGGACGGCCATCCCCCCTCAATCTTGGGGCGCAGCAACGTGCTCAACGCCACTCTACGGCGGCCATGTCCCCACAGGAAACCGATAACCATCGTCCTCAGGTCCCTAAAGATCCTCTGAGGAATCCAAATGGGCAGCGTCCGAAAGTAGTACAGGAGCCGGGGGAGCGCCACCATTTTCAAGAGTATTTACAACAAGGGGTGGTGAGGGACAGAGTCTCTGAATTAAGCAGAAAGCTCTCACCCAGTCAAGAGATCAGGGCTAGATCCAACACCGTTTTTTAGCTCACTGCACCATCCCAGTTTCAGAACCTGGCTGTATGCAAATTAGTCTGTTCCTGTCCCAGTGCATGATGGGAACAGGGCAAACCAAACTACAAAAGCCAATTCTTACACTGGGAAGGAAACAAGCTCCCGGGACCGGTTTCTGGCATTACAGCCGTCTTCGGCCCGGTTTGCTTGAATCCTGATGGTGCAATGAGCAAGGGTCTCACATCTGAGAATACCCTTCCACGCTTAGGGTGGACAAAAATATTTACAACAAGGGGTGGTGAGGGACAGAGTCTCTGAATTAAGCAGAAAGCTCTCACCCAGTCAAGAGATCAGGGCTAGATCCAACACCGTTTTTTAGCTCACTGCACCATCCCAGTTTCAGAACCTGGCTGTATGCAAATTAGTCTGTTCCTGTCCCAGTGCATGATGGGAACAGGGCAAACCAAACTACAAAAGCCAATTCTTACACTGGGAAGGAAACAAGCTCCCGGGGACCGGTTTCTGGCATTACAGCCGTCTTCGGCCCGGTTTGCTTGAATCCTGATGGTGCAATGAGCAAGGGTCTCACATCTGAGAATACCCTTCCACGCTTAGGGTGGACAAAAATATTTACAACAAGGGGTGGTGAGGGACCGGTAGCTTGTCTCCTTTCTGGTGAAGAATTGGCTTGGTAGTTTAGTCTGCCCTGTTCCCATGATGCACTGGGCCAGGGACAGACTGATTTGCATATAGCCAGGTTCTGAGCTGGGATGGGGCAGTGAGATAAATAACGGTGATGGATCAAGCCCTGATCTTTGGACTGGGTAAGAGTGGTCTGTTTAACTCAGACACTCTGTTCATCACCACCCCCTTTTTGTAAACCATTTTCAAGAGAGCAATCCTACCCAGTACCGTCAGCGGAAGGGTTGACCAAAAGAACATACTACCTCTCAGCGCCTGTACGCACCGTCCAATATTGCCCTCTAACAGGTCCGCGGTCACGTGGTAGATACGGACTCCCAAATAAGTGAAGCAAGATGGCTCCCAGACCACCCCCAAGTCACGAGCAGGGCAGGTCGACTCCGCTCTCAGCGGAAACACACAGGTCTTTGTCCAATTGACCTTGAGGCCCGACAACCGGCCAAACTCCGACAACAGGTCCATCGCCCCTTTCAAAGCCCGCTCTGTGTCGTCTAAATACAGCAACAGATCATCCGCATATAGCAAAATGTGATGTAGCCGCCCGCCGCTGCCTATCCCCGCATATCTGTCTCCCGACCTAGCATGGACCGCCAAGGGTTCCATCACCAGGGCGAACAGGAGGGGGGAAAGGGAGCACCCCTGCCGTGTGCCTCTACCGACCAGATAAGCCGCAGACACCAATCCTCCCAAACGTACTCGCGCCGTCGCCGAGGAATACAGCACCTTCGTCCATCGGCGGAACCCCTCACCAATACCAAACCTCTCCGGTACTCAATCTAGAAAAACCCACTCCAAACTATCGAAAGCTTTCTCAATGTCCACCGACAGGACCGCCTGGGTCCCGTTCTCATCCAAATCAGCGTCCATTATCCCAACCAGTCGACGGATATTCAACGCCGTGCTCCTCGTGGGGATAAACCCCGCCTGATCCCTGTGCACCAGGCCAGTCATATGTGGAGCCAGCCTGGTGGCCAGGATCCGGCTCAGTATCTTATAGTCCACCGTCAACATGGACGATAGGACCTCACATCCGTCGCATCCCTGCCGGGTTTTAGCAGCGGCACTATCAATGCTTCCCTCATGGATCCGGGCAAACCCCCTGACTCATAAGCCTCCGTGTACACCATCAGCAGTCTGGGTGCCAAGCTATCTACAAACTGCTGGTAGAACTCTATTGGCAACCCATCCACACCGGGCGTTTTATTCCGCGCCATATTTTTAATGGCTGCCCGTATTTCAGCTAGCGTGATCGGCCCGCCCAGCTCTTTCGCGTCCTCATCGTCAAGGACCGGAAGCTGCCTCGCCTCTAGGTACTCTGTAATTTCCTGGGCCTCCACTCCCAACTGACTCTGGTACAATCCCTCATAATACACACGAAAGCACTCCAACACCGATGCCTGAGAATACACCGTTTCCCCCAGTGCGTTGTTGATGCTAAGGACCGGGCAGCCCCTAATTTCAGGATTAGCAAGTCTGGCCAGTAGCGTGCCCACCTTATCCCATTCAGCATGCGCTCTGATGGCGTATTGCCTATAGTCGTAGCCCCTCAACCGCTCCGTTTCGGTAGCGACCACCTCCTTCGCTTCCAGCAACCGGGCCTGCAAGTCCGGTCTATCCGGCCTGCGCCGCTCCAGATCTCTCAGTTTCTCTTCCGCATTCGCAAGTGCATTCAACACAGTCGTACGAGCATTCGAAAACCGACCCAGGCATACCCCTCTCACCACCACTTTCATCGCATCCCATTCAGTGGACCTACACGTAGTAGTACCCTCGTTCTCACTGAAATAATGATCGATGCCCTGCTGGACCGCTTCACTGAACACCGGGTCCTCCAACGTGTCTGGCCGGAGCCGCCATGTTGGAATCGCCGAGCGCTCCCGTTGCCACTGGACATGTACCAATAGGGGATTATGATCCGATATGGTTCTGGCCAAGTATTCCGTGTGAGAGATCAATGGGGCCAGGGACCCACCACAGAGCACCGAATCAATTCTCACGTGTAGTGCATGGAGGGCTGAGTAAAAGGAATAATCCCAGGTATCCCTGTGCTGTTCCCGCCACATATCCAGCAACCCCCACCTGTCCTGCCAATCCTTCCTATGCATGGCTAACTTGCGTACCGGGGAATCAACCAGGGGAGGGTGAGACCTGTCCAAGACCACATCCGTAATCGAGTTAAAATCCCCCCCCAGTATCATCGGGCCCGCTAGGAAAGAGGCCAAGGACCCGGAAAGGCCATCGAAGAATCGGGCCTGATCAGCATTTGGCGCATACACACCACAGAGAAACACATCCCGACCATACAAACGTCACTCCACCGCCACATACCTGCCCTCAGGATCCACCACTTGGTTCAGCACCTGAAACGGGATCCCCGCTCTCACCCATATCAATACCCCCCTGGCATACGCTGAATAAGTGGTGCCAAACACCTGACCCCGCCATCTTTTTTGCAATGCAGAACATTCCTTTTTCGTCAGATGGGTCTCCTGTAGCATGGCAACCTGGACCCCCCTTCGCACCAAATACGCATGTACCTTGTGGCGCTTGACCATGGTTCGCAGCCCCCGGACATTCCACGTTAGGCATTTTAAGTTAGGTAACGTCCCCATACCAACAGTGAACAATCCAAGTCAAACATTGCCAGTTCGTACCCCTACCATAGCAGTTGCCCCCTCCAAAACAAACTCTGAAAAGGAAAACACCCCAAACCCCACTCCCCAGGACAGAGCCTACAAACCCAGTGTCAGCCCCGATCCAAACCTCAAACCAAGCACACATCCTTCTAACCTGTGGTCGCCACCACAGAAGGCCTTAAGGGCCCTGGGGGGGTGAGTTATCGCCGACCCCAGCTAGCGGAGCCCACGCCCCGCGCTCCCCATCGCATCCTGCCAACGCGGCACCCTACCCGGCAGCCCACCCATCTCCAACAGGATACCACCCTACCAAAAGATCGTGTCCAAGTCCCAATGCAGCCTCAACCGTGAAAAATCCCATCAGAAGTCTGAGGGGTTACCACCGGCCCCTTCGAACTCTCCGCCTCCGAAAGGTCCTCGCCCGTCCCGCTGCCTTCGCCGCCAGAGTCTGTCTCCGCCAGTTCACTTTCCTGCTGCGACCTCGTAATGGCCGCCGTCGCTGCAAGCGCCTCTCTCCTGTCCGCAGCCATTTGGGCCTCCCGTTTCTCCCGCTGGCGCCTATTGCGGGACCGGATTCGTTGTGATTGTCTGACCTGAGGTGGTTTAGGCCGATCTCGTCTACTTTTGTGAGACCTATCCGTCCCCGCTCTGTAGGACTCCAGCCACTGCCATGCTTCGTCCGGGGTCTGAAAGAAGTGCGTGGTCTCATCCAGAATGACCCGCAGTTTGGCCGGGAAGAGCAAGGAGTATTGGATGCCCTCCTCTCGCAGTTCCTTCTTCACCGCCAGAAACGATGCCCTATTCTTCTGGACCGCCTGGGTGTAGTCCGGGAAAATCGTAACCCTGCTGTTCTCCACCTCATACAGGCCCGATGCCCGAGCCCTCTGGATGAGGAGGTCCCGGTCCTTATAATGGAGGAGCCGCACCACCATCGGTCGGGGGGGGCGGCCAAGCCCTGGCGGGCGAGCCGGCACCCTGTGGGCTCGTTCCAGGGTAAAGAAAGGAGTAAGCCCCTCTGGTGCCACCACAGTTCGAAACCAGTCCTCCATGTGGGCCACAGCATCCTCCCCCTCAATTCGTTCCGGCAGGCCTACGACCCGCACGTTGTTCCTCCTATTGCGGCTTTCGGCATCCTCCGCTCGACGCTCCAGCGAATCCAACCGGGCCAGGATGTCTGTGATCCTATGTTCCGCGTTCACCACCGATGGTTTCAGGTCCAATAGCAGTTGATCATGGTCCTTGACCTTATCCGCCAGCTTCGCATGGTCCGCTCGCAATAGCCCCAGCCCCGTGGCGACTTGCGCAATGTCCTGCTGCAACGCCTCCTTGGTCGATGTGATAGCGTCCAGTATGGCATCCAAGCGCCGATTCAGGCCCTGCTCCTGGTCCAACACCGGCGGGGGGGTCTCGCCCACCTGAGACAGCGCAGCCAGGTCCTCTTGTCCGTGTTGCATGGCCGCCGGGCCTCCCGTAGCCGCCATCTAAGGGTACTGCATCACAGGCTAGGAAACTCGCCTGGTCCCGGCACTCGTGGGACGGGGCAAACTTCCCAATAATGTACAGGATCAAGTGCCACCGCCAGTGCCCGCGACTCCAAGGGCCAAATGGGTTAGCACCGTCTGACTTGCCCCCTCCAGGGTCGGGGGGAGGAAGGGAAGGAGGAGGGATAGCGGCCAGCGATCGTCCCCGATGTCCGAGCAGTGCCGGGTTCCCAGTCCCCCGATCTTCAGGACTGTCGCCACAGCCCCCACAGCATCGGTCTCACAGCAGTGGGACCCCCCACCAGTCGGCGCCAAGGCTGCTCAATATCGATGTCCGGAGCCTCCGGTCCGCTCCGCCGCCATTTTCTTCACACTCTCGGCGACACCTCGGCCGTCGTTCATCGAGGTCTCCTCGGGGCCAGCTGTCCCCCAGCAACTTTCTACTGATGCCCAGTGGTTCCCCTACACTTCGTAGGGCAGTAGGATCGACCACAGGTCGCCCAGGGTGCAGGAATCAGGAGAATTAGTGGGATTCCGCACTGAGCTGCGAGCTCACGCCGCCATCCCGATCGGCGTCCAAGCCACGCCCCCTCCTCAAATTGATCCTATGGTAAAATGTTAAAATGCATTTACGCTACGCACTGGTTCTCCCTTTCGAGGGTTCTATTAGCCTTGTAATTACTCATAGCTTTTACTTCTAGTTTCATGTTGCTCAAACTTGTATTGATGACTTACAAGGCTTATTATATTAATAATGCATTCTAAATTTTAAAAAAAAATGATCCTTTGGTGGCCTAAATTGTTTAATTTAGAAGTTGTCGGTCAGCTATTTATTAATCAGTAGAAGGTGCGAATCTACAACTATGCATTCATTTATTCATGTATGCATTCACATTGAATCATGAATCAACCCTTACTTAGGGATCTATTCATACACATATCTGTGACTGCATGTACAGTATACTGTTTGCAGATATATGTGTTCCTGTATGTTGCTTAGAGTTTATGTATATGTGTGTGCCATGATGCGTTTTGTCTTTGTGTGCAAGAGTACAATCATGAATTGGTAATTATGCGTGCCCCTTTGCTTTTTGTCAATCTGTGAATAACTGTTTGCCTCTACGTGAGTTTCTGTTTATCCCTTTACCTAAAGGACTTGTGTATAATATATAATATTTAGTTGATTCCACATTTTCTGGGACTGCGATTATGTCATTTTATTTCTTTATACGCGCACTTTTTAGATATAAGTTTCAAGGATATGATGGCCACACAGTCTTGCCTTCTTTTAGACTGTGATACTCTTTCTTAACCGTGTTTGATTGACTTTTTATGGTTTTCTTAGTAAAAAACAAATAAAGTTTTGTTGATTGATAGACTAGTCTATATACTAATCTGTATGTCAGCAGAAGTCAAGTGTTCCTCTTTGTGTGCATGTTTGAGTGTTGTGTGTAGGCTTTTTGTGTGCCTTTTTATGCACACATTATGTAAAAGCCAAGTCTATTCCTGGAAAACGCTTACCCACTGTTCTGCTTGCCAGACAGTCAGAAATTTGATAAATAAAATAATCACTTCTTCAGAGAATACAAAATAGAAACAGCAGAAAAGGAAGAATGAGACAGCATCACTTTCTGGTCTTAGAACTGAAGCAGGGTTTCGTTCTCTTTTTGGCGGTGACCTGACACTTTCTGTCAGTGACGTAACCTTTCTTTCTTCCTCTAGTATTTTTTCTTCACGAAGGAGCATTTTTTTCCATTTGATTTCGAGCTCCTGTCTTCAGTGATTCTACGTAGAAAAAGCTTGTGAATTTTTTCGTGTAAAATTGAGCTGCAGTTTCAGTGCTCTGCGTGAAATAATTGTATGGCGATTTCTAGGTATTTCTACGCAAAAGCTATTTCCGAGTATAATGTGAGTGTTCATGGTTAGTCACTCGCTCTAATTTTTCTCAACATGTTCTCTCTAAGTATTTTACGTGGTTTGATTTTTCCTGAAGAATAGGGATTCATAAAAATATTCTACAAAAAAAACATACGCCATTTGATAATATTTTAGTGTTGTAATAGGTGATTAACATTGAAAACACTGGATAATAATTTGTTGATTTTCTGACACCAAGCGGCAGAAACTATACAATGAAAACGGAAAGCTGCGTGCAGTTACTTGATAAACATTATTGATTTGTAGCAAGGTGACAGTTGGAGAGAAATAAAGGATGAGGGACAGGTAACGAAGCACTTTAATTGTTTGTCAGAATTCAAACATTTAACATTTCTAATGTCTGAAACAACAAACACTGAAGAGGGATTTAAAGTACTGAAAAACGAGAAGTAGAAAAGAAAAATACAAAACGGTTGAGCAGCATTGCTCGTCAGGTGTCAGCACTGCAGGCTTTTATCTCCCTGATGAAAGAAGAAGGCTGTGCACCTTTAAAGGGAGGAGTTTAATTGTAGTCTGGGCCTGGTGGCTTTGTGTGTGGCTTAAGCCTGCTGACAACACTCAAAATAGCTTGCTCGCTCGTTTAAGGCAGTTGTGTGAAGCTGGGAGTCTCAAGTGCCCGTTAAAACAGAAAAATAGGACTGCTATTTTGGTAGTAAAATAATTGAGATTCAGTGGGCCTCTAAGGTCTCGGGCCTGGTGTAACTGCACCTGCTGCACTACTGGTAGCTTCGCACATGGCAACCGGACCATGTTGGAGATGCACGGAGAGAGGGATTAACTAAGGGCCACATTTACAATATTTCAACATGAAGCAAGCCTTCATACAGCGCTGCGGTGCGTCAAAAGAAAAGGTCAGGAATGTGCGGTATCTACAAAGTGCAGCGCATTCCTGTTCTTTCCCCCTGTGCTGGTGGACAATGGGCTGGCATGGGTCAATGCAGACAGCCTTGTGCGAAGGAACACCTTCCAGCACTAAAACAATCATGAGAGGTGTTTTCCTCTATGTGCAGCAGAATGTAGTACACACAGAAAAAGGAGGGGAAATAAAAGTATTTCTCCATGTAGAACCTCCCTTACCCCTCCCCTGGGGAGGCGTAGGATTCGGATGCATTCAAACCTTGTAAATCTGGGAATGTGTCAGGTGTCATGATTGTTGTGTGGGAACACCCACAGCAACACCCATCAAATGCCCTTTTCACACAGTGTGAAAGGGGGCCAAATGTACAAGGATGTGGAAATCCATACAGGGTGGCTTTATGTGGACTTGTAAATATGGGCAGGAACATTGTGCCGTCAGTGCATCTAAAAAAGTGGCGCACCGGCACCATGGGCTTGTAAATAAGCTCCTAGGAGAGGGCTCAGCTAACAGGCAAAAGGGATGTCTGAAATATGTGATTAAAGCATGTCCGAGAATGGAGCACCCTGTGTTGTGGGAGTTTCACTATCAAGTATTTAATAATTAGAGTCTTTTTTATGCCAAATGCACTAAAGGGGAGGCAGGATAGTGGAATCTCTACCTTTCTCTTGAAGGCAGAGTTAGGACAAGGAGGCTATCACCTTCCTTGCAGGATGCAGGCTATGAATGAGATATACAAGCATACAACCAGGCCTGGCTAGTCCTGTTACATGGATTGAACACACCCTGTTCAGGGCCTTAATTTACCTGAAAGTGTTCTTCATACACATCACTTTTTAGGAATCCATGAGCTTAATTAACAAGTCGGTTAGTCTTGCCCCTATGGCACGATTGTTGACCCGACCTGACATTCCTTCAGTTGCCTGCCCCTACATCAGAATTGACAACATGGGTCACTAAATCCCCTCTAATATATGTGATGGAGCGCATGGGTTAACCTGACCAGTTTACCATACTCACCTGGGCCCATAAACTCATTTAACAATTTTTTTGAGCAGGTTAACCTTTCACGCACTCTTCCAAGTTCTGTGTTTACCTACAAGGTCCTAAACCATTGACTTACCAATTCTTGTCACCGGTACCTAGAGACCTATTGGATCAGGGAGTTAGTAAGAAAATAGGTATCAATTACCTTTTCCTGCATAAATTGACCACAGACTCGGGAAAAGCTATAAACTCTTTATCTATTGAAATTTCATAAATGTCATGTTAGAACTGGCTATTTCTGTCTGGCTAAGGCTGACGCCAAAGCTAGGCAGAAACCACCATTCTAGTCAGGGCAAGGGAGTCACACGCCAAGATAACCCCTGCTCACCCCCTTGGTAGCTTGGCACGAGCAGACAGGCTTATCCCGGAGGCAATGTGTAAAGCATTTGTGCCAGCACACAACAGCAACAATATACTAGGCACACCACAAAAGGAACTCCACACAAGGTTATATAAAAATAACTTCTGTATTGTAAAAACACATCAGATAGAAGTCACACATGTACATTGTGCCAACTGGCATGGGCAATATTCACAAGGGATTATTCACAGGACAGGGCCACAGGGGCCACTGTCAGAATCAACACTTTTAGAAATAGCACTTCTAGAACTTAGAATAAGTATTGCACAAAATAACAGTTATAAATCACAATCAGTAACTATTGGTAAAGGTAGGTACACACTACGCAATACTAATAACCATAGGCCTAGATCACGCATGGACACATAACCTCTGTAGTATAAATATAGTAGGCAAAACACCACCACCTAAGAATAGAATACATCTAGGGGTATAGGCAAGAACACATTACACATGATGCATCACAACATTCAGAGGTGTAAGGAAAGAAAACACATGATGCATACAAACACATTCAGTGGTGTAAGGAAAGAAAACACATGATGCCTAAAACATTCAGAGGTGTAGGGAAGGAGGAACACACATAGGTAAGCACACAGCAAAAACACATAAGCCACCACTTGTGGCAGTCCCTAGGCCAACTGGCCTTGTAAATGTAAATGTAAATGTATGTAAATGTAAATGTATATGTACATGTATTTATATAGCACAAATCACCGTTCCGGTATCTAAGCGCTTGCTTAGGGAACCAGTCCTGGTATTCCCCTGTGAGATAACCCCGGCAGGGTATCCACAAGGTGAAAGCCAAGCATCCCACCGCGAGGGGCCGTTGTGGAGATTAAGCAAGCTATTGCCCAGAGTAGCAGAGTGTGAACCCGTGAATCGAGTGGGCACCGGAGCGAGAATTGTCGAGTCCGTGGACATTTTAGGACTCAAGACCCGCCAAGCCGGGAATTGAACCCTGGTCCCGGGCTGACCTCTGCTTCCAGGTCTGCCTCCTCTAACCAGTGAGCCACACTTCTCCTTGTTGGGGCTATGACGCCCTGTGTCTCAATGTCAGGGCCTAAACGTAGCAGTTGCCCACAAAGTGCTGGGCAACTGGTGCAAACAATGGGGCCACACGTTGGAGCCTCGTGGGCTCAAAACAAAGAAATGCCCCCACGAGCCTCTCTGGGATCGTCAAACAACTATGCCGCTGTGAGCCTCTCTGGGCTGGTCACCAATGGCCGGTCTGAGCATCTCAGGGCTCAACAAATAACTGGGGCGTCATTGGAGCCCCCCTCCTGGGGACTCATAGACAACTATGTAAACCAAGAGCCTCTCTGGGCTCAAAAACCCCGCAAGGCCCCCAGAGCCTCTCAGGGCTCCTCAACAGATATGCCCCATAGAGCCTCTCTGGGCTCTCAGCTCCCGCAATGCCCCGGCACTGGAGGAGCAGGACGGGCACCGGCAATGTGCCCCGATGCCCCCTCCTGACACGCACTCACCGGGTCTCCTCTCCTGATGCGGGTCTCTCCTTTCTCCTGCTGCGGGGCTCTCCTTGCAGCACAGAGGCCTCGCGGCTCGGGTGGCCGGACTTCTCTCTCTCCCCGGGGCTCTCACTTCACTCAGGATCCCCGGGACAGACAAGGCAGGCGGCTTCCTTCCGGTGGAAGTCCGGGGCTCTCCCAGTCTCACGGGAGCCCAGCGCCATCTCCCGCCGTACTTCTTCTCTCTCCCCGGGCTGCGGGGGCGGGACTTCCGGCTGGGCCGCGCCGCAATTGACCGGCCGGCCAACCACTTCCGGGTCGTCGCGGGCAGCGCGGCGGCCCATTTCAGACACTTGTAGGCTGGGGGACAATTAACCAAGGGGTGGGCTCCCTCGAGTTAAATTAAACATTTAAAAATAGCGGCCAGGCCCCTGGCGGGGTGAGCACCTGCCAGGGGACAAAATTATAAAAAAATAAGCGAGGTGGGCACTCGCCACGGTACCCCCAGCAGGGTGGGCACCTGCACAGCTAGCAAAGCGCAACCCAGCGCTTAGGGGCAGAATAAAGCGCTCTCAGGCGCTAAGGGTCAAGATGCAGCGCTTCCAGGCGCTAGAAGCCAGCAAAGTCCAGGCAAAGTCCTTCAGCATCCAGGACAAGTCCATCAGGTATCCAGGGCAAAGCAAAAGTCCCCCTATCAGTCCAGGCAAGGCAGAGGGGTCCCCCAGAAGTCCTCCAGGCATCCAGGAGCTGGGCAGGGCCCAGGGATTCCCCTGGGCCCAAGCAGCAGCACGCCCCTGGTAAGATTCAAGTCAGAAACAAGAACATTTTGTAAGGGGACACAGACCCTTGTTATACTTAGAAATCCTTTGTCTAGCAGGGTGCAGGCAGTGTGAGAACCAGCTAGAACTGGTTATAGGGAATTCATTTCACTGGCCAGGCTAGGGACATCAGACGCACCCCAGGGGGTGGAGCCAGCATTGTGTGGGGAAAACCCAGCCTCATTCAGGACTCTCAAACCAGACGGTCAATCCACAAGCAGGCCCAGGCTCACTCCTCCCCTCACATCAGCATGCTAAACACTCCATTCACCACCGGGGCAGACCCTCCCAGACTCTTGGAGCCAGGCTCACCAGCCAGCCTCAGCCAATCACACGCCAGACACAAATTACACAAATATGCCAACTTCTAGAAGTGGCACTTCTACACTAGACACAATCATGCCGCATATACCATTGCGCAGCATTCAATCTCACAAGTTTGCACATACCAAACTCGACCCTACACCCCCCCACACATCAGGAACTACCATGGGCATACATATTCCCCATGCATTCCTATGGGAGGGCAGGTCCCTCACCACACATACACAGGGAGCTCACGCACTTTACACTGTACCACAGTGAAAAAGTGCACAGAGGCCTAAAATCACCAACACCAGGTCACAGAAACAGGCTAGGAAAAAGCAAAAAAGTCTTGGGGTGAACCTGCCAAAAGGGCCGGGTCCAACACAACCCCCTGCCAGCCAAAACGCAGGGTAGACCAATCACTCCACTGATGGGCTTCCTTGCTTTGGGCGACAAAACACGGACACGGACCCGCACAGCAGGGACACCTTCCCGATTTTTCGCCACTCTGAACCCACATGGTTACCTCCAAACCAGAACTCTCTGACCCAACTAGGATACCCCACTGGCACTCTCTAGCAGTCCACGGCCAGGACCAGGCCCTAGGCCATCCAAATATCACAGGTCCTGACCACTTCACAGAGTGGGGGGCAGTAACCCCTGGCACAGCCAACACCAGGTCACAGAAACAGGCTAGGAAAAAGCAAAAAAGTCTTAGGGTGAACCTGCCAAACGGGCCGGGTCCAACTTGTCATAATCCAAGCATTTGCAATGAAAAATCTTTCAATTAGCAAGATAATGATTAGAATAAAATTTTGCAGAGATTTCATAAGGCTGTTTAAGCATTACACGATGGGGAAGGTAAAGAAAAAGGAAACATACAATAACAAACCCACATTCAATATTAACCTAGAACGGTGTGTGAAGACCAACCCTGGCCACAGGCTGATTAAAGGACAGAAACCCGGAAAAGGTAGGTGTCAGGAAGACAAACAGGTGCAGATCAGAATCAGGACAGGTACAGCCAAATTGGATTAGGACTGGACCACCAAGGGCTAAGACCAGCACCCGAAGTGAAAGTTGCAACGCCTGCGTTACTCCCTCTCTGCAGCTAACAGCCAGAACCCGGTAGGAGTTATCGATCTCTTTGACAAAGTGCTTCGGCAGCACTTCAGCTCTCAAACCCCGATCTGGGTTTCGAACCTTCTGACAGAGGGCTCCGCCAGCACCTCTGCTCCCGATCACCTATTGAGTGCGTTGGGTCAGTGACAGGTTAGCTATTCGGACAAGTCGGACAAAATAGCTAACTAAGCCTACTCTAGTTATACTATTTTCCAGGGCAGTGTACCATCCCCCAATGTTTTTTTTTTTTAACATCGTTTTTATTGCATCACCAATATAATTGTACAGACATTAGAATCAAAATTATAATTCAACAGAAAACAAGAGATGACATTTTCCATTGTTCCCCGTTCTGGGAGGCCCGCCCCCTCCTTAGGCGCAGCTCGGCCTCCGTCCACTAATAGTTCTTGTGATACCTTACATTGCCTGACGCTATTAGTACCAAAGTAATGATGGGTTGCTTTTGTGATTTTCACCCCTCCCCCACCCCAAAATTTTCGATCCCCAACAGCCCGCCAATTCCAACAACCTGCCCCCCCGTGGTCGCGCTGTGCTAAATCACTGTCCAAAGAACGTCTGTTGTGGCTTAGGAAGTACATACATTCACTAAGGTGTGTCCCCCGGTAAGGTGACGGGGTTAGCAGTACCCAGCTCCTCCACGTCCTCTCGCTCCTCGTCGGCTGTGTCTCGGAGCGCCTGTACCATCATTTCCCACGCAGTCACCCTCTCCATACCCTTCTCATCATTCGTTCTCCAGGCCACCTGGTACCTCAAGGTGCTCTCACATGCCGCCCACCGCAGGCATTCCCCATACATCTTTTATATGTGGGCCCTGTTCTTGATTTCCAATTTCTCGTTATCTCCCGCTTAGCCAGAATTAGCCCTAAGTCTATAAATTTGCTGGTAGTCTTATTTCTAGGCGTGTGTGGAAACCAATGGAGGACCCCCACTGCTTTCGTGTACTGAATGTCCCTATCTGTTGCACTGTTGAGGGCCCTCCCAATCTCCTGCCAGTAGTCCCCCAGGGAGGGACAATCCCATAACATGTGACCCAAGTCAGCACCAACTGTATTGCACCTGGGGCAAGCAGCTTGTTCCACCCCAAAATATTGTCGTATTTTCCCCGGCGTGAGGTATGCCCTGTGAACGACGTAAAAGTGAATTAACTGAAACCTGTCGTTTCTCGAGCTTTTCCGTGCTCGCCGCAGCAGCTGGCCCCAGGTCGTATCAGGGATCTCCAGTTGGAGGTCCAACTCCCACTTGGCCTTCAGAGCCGCTAGAGGCTGTAGGGTCTCCCGCAGCATTCTGGAGTACAAGCAAGTGACGGCCTTAAAGGTCTCTGCTGCCATCATCGTGTATTGTCATGCCATAGAGATGCCCGGTTCCTGCAAGCCTTCCCCCCAGTGAGCCTGCATGGCGCCCGTGACCGCCGCGTGCAACAAGTAGTCGCCCCGCGGTAGGTCGAACCGCTCCTGCAACTCCTGAAACGGCAGCAGTACCCCATCCTCGTATAAGTCGCCCAGCATGTGGATCCCCGCCTTCTCCCACCACAGCAAGCGCGACCAGTCTCCTCCGTGAGGGAGGGCCGTAACCATTCCCAACGGGATTTCAGGAGCGTACATGAGGCGGACCCCCGCTCGTTTACGTGCCCGGTTCCAGCAGAGTCGGAACGTCTGCTCCTCAACCGTCAGGTCCCTAACCATGAGCTTCTGGTGCAATGTGATGTACGCCAGCACGTGTCGCGGGGTACCTTCTGCTCTTGTTTCCTCAGGGCCTCTATACACTCTCGCGACCTCCTGAGTGAAGACCTGCAACTGCGCCGCCAGATAATACCCTTCAAAATCAGGCACCGCCAATCCTCCCTCATCCTTGGGGCGTAGTAAAGTGTCCAGCGCTATACGCCTCCTCCCCGTGCCCCATAAGAACGCTATGACCAGAGACCTCAGGCGCCGAAAAACAGAGCTCGGGATCCACACCGGGAGCGTCCTAAAATAATACAACAGCCTGGGCAGGGCCACCATCTTAAGCAGGGAGATCCGACCAGCCAGGGACAGCGGCAGTGTAGACCAGAAATCCATGCTCCCTCGCAGAGCATTAATACAACGGGTGATGTTACCCTCCAGCAGATCCGCCGGAGTGTGGTAGACATAGACTCCCAGATAATGCAAACAGTGCGGTTCCCACCGGAGTTCCTGCGCCGTGAGTGGGCACGGTTCTCCTAATCGCAGGGGGAATAAGCAGGACTTAGGCCAGTTGACCCTCAGGCCCGATAACCGGCCAAACCGCTCCAGCAGCCGTCTCGCCCCCAAAAGCTCTGAGCCCGCGTTTGCCAAGAACATCAGCAGATCATCTGCATATAATGAGATGAGATGTGGCCTGTCCCTATACGATAATCCGGCGTAGTGGCGGCCCGACCTGGCCTCCACAGCGAAGGGTTCCATCGCCAGGGCAAACAAGAGAGGAGATAGGGAGCACCCCTGCCTAGTGCCTCGCCGGACGGGGTATTGCCTCGAGATCAGAGTGCCCACCCGGACTCTAGCTACCGCGTCAAGTGTACAGGACCTTGGTCCAGTTTATGTATCCGTCTCCCAGTCCGAAACGCCGCATCACCTCATACAAGTATCCCCACTCAAGACTGTCGAAGGCCTTCTCTATGTTAATAGAGAGAACAAATGGAGAGACGGCGTCCGGCCAGTCTGCCCCCATCAATCTCGTAAGCCTTCGGATATTGTGGGTGGTGTTGCGTGTCGGGATAAAGCCGCACTGGTCCTTATAAACAAGGTCAGTCATGTGCACTAGCAGCCTGTTGGCAAGGATTTTACTCAGGATCTTGTAGTCCGTCGTCAGCATGGACAACGGACGGTAGGAGGATAAAGCCGCTCCCTCTCTGCCCGGTTTTAAGAGCGGGATCATGATGGCTTCACACATGGAGCCCGGGAGCCGACCTCTCGATTGTGCCTCGTTGTAGACTGCTTGCAGCTGGGGAGCAAGGTACTCCAGATATTTACCATAAAACTCGATCGGGAGGCCGTCGAGACCCGGGGTCTTATTTCTGGCCATTTGTTTTACTGCACACCCTATCTCCCCGATCGTAATGGGCCGACCCAGCTCCTCTGCCTCTGAGTCTTCCACCCTCGGCAGTTGTAAACCGTCCAAGAAATCGCCCAGCTCATCCATCCCCCCTGTTTCTCCACTCTCGTATAGACCCTCATAATACGCCCGAAACTTGTTCAGTATTCCGGTTTGGGTATGGCAGGGCTCCTCCCCTGTCTCCTGGATCATCATGATCGGCATACCCCTCCTGACTGGGTTGGCAAGCCACGCCAACATAGACCCCGCCTTATCGCCTTCCGCATGCGCCTTCGTCATGTACGCTTTATGATCAAAGCTGCGCAGCCGTTCCAGTTCCACTGCCAGCTCCTCCCTGGCCCCACTAAGCCCCTCCTGTAACTCAGGGTGATTCGGGCGACCCCTCTCCAAGTCCCTCAACCGCGTTTCCGCCTTATCTAAATCATCCATCAAAGTCTTGCGAGCCCCAGCCGTGTGCCCAATACAGTGCCCTCTCACCACCACCTTAAACGCATCCCACTCCACCGCCCTCGTGGAGGCGGAGCCACTGTTCTCCTCAAAATAACGCTCTATACAGTCCCCAGGGCCTCCCTGAACAACAAGTCATCCAGGGTGTCGGGTTGCAGGCGCCATGTTGGTACGCAGTTAACGTCCACCATCCAGTTCAGGGTCAACAACAAAGGATTGTGGTCCGACATCGTCCGAGCCAAATATTCCGCCCTCCCCACTGCAGAAAGTACATATGATGAACACAAAAACGCGTCCAGCCTAACATGTAGATCATGCAACTGCGAGTGAAAGGAGTAGTCCCTAGTAGTGGGGTGCAACGCCCTCCATGCATCTGTAAGAGCCCAACTCTCCTGCCATTCCAGCCTGCGCTTGGCCACCCTATGTGCTGGGGACGCGCGCAGCAGGGGATGGGACCTATCTAAAACCACATCCTCCACCGAATTAAAATCCCCCCCCAGGAGCACCGGCCCCGCCAAGTAGCCCGCCAGTTTACCCGAAAGTGCGGACAAAAATGCGGGCAAATCCACATTGGGAGCGTACACACTGCAGAGAGACACTACCCTGCCTCTCAGCCTCCCCTCCACCGCCGCATATCTACCCTCAGGGTCCACCAATGTTTTAGTGACCTGGAAGGGAACCCCCGCTCGTATCCAAATTAGCGCCCCCCTTGCAAAAGCTGAGAACGTCGTGTTGAACAGCTGCCCCCTCCATCGCCTCTGCAGCGCAATCCCTTCTTGCCTATTAAGATGCGTTTCTTGCAGGAACGCTATGTGCACCCCCCTACGCTTGAGGTACGCCTGAACTTTATGCCTACGTGTCATGGACTGCATACCCCGCACATTCCAGGACACACATTTCAATGCCCCGGTACTAGCCATTCCCCTTCGCCCATCTAGACCGAACAATAGAAATCATTGACCTTGCACGCTCCTCGACCACGGATTGTCCCCCCCACCCTCTCCAAACAGGAAACCAAACCCCCCATCCAACAACAACACCCAGAGCAACCCCAACTGCTCTCAATTCCCACCCCCCCCAGGACAGGCCCCCCCGCAAATGGAAGTACCCCCATCCAAACCAACACTCCCAACCACCCCTCAAAGAAAGGCAGTAATGTTCGCAGTCTCCACTGCGATGACCTTAAGGGCCAGTAGGGCGCGGATCGATGCGAAAGGTTCATGAAAGTAAATCAGTCCCGCACACTCCACCCCACAATCCCCACATCATAGCGCCCCGAAACCTCAAGTAACAGTGTTCCGCTGCCACGGGCACAACGCCCCGGTGTCCAACCAGCAAGTCCGCTCCGCTAGTCCAGTGTATCACGCCTCAAGGATCTCCTCCGAAGTCTGCGGCGTCACAATAGGGCCTCGGGCTCCACCAAATTCCGAGAGTCCCGTCTCTGAGCCCGTGCCCGGGTCCTCCGATTCCGTACCCTTCCCGGACTGGCTCCTGGTATTGTTGGATAAGTTCACCACAGCCTGCAGGGCCGCCTGCCTCTCCGTCTCCGTCTGCGACACCGAAGGCCTGCCGGTCCTCCTGCGGTTCTTCCTGATCCGTTGAGATTTCCTGATCGGTTGTGTCACCTTAGCCTCCTCCTCCCTGGCCTTGGCGCCATCTGTTCCCGCTTTGTAGGTGTCCCACCAGGCCCAGGCGTCCGCCGAGGTTGTAAAGAAGAGTGTCTGTTCATCCACCACCACTCTCAACTTCGCTGGGAAGAGCAGGGAGTACTTGATGCCCTCATCACGGAGCTCCCGCTTAAGGGACAAGAAATTGGCCCTGAACTTCTGTGTCTCAAACGTGTAATCTGGGAACATAGTGACCCTGTTGTTGTCCACTTGAAAAGGTCCTGCCTCCCTCGCTCTCTGCAATAACCAGTCTCTGTCCCTGTAATGGAGCAACTTGAACACCACCGGGCGAGGCGGGAGGCCCGGGGCCGGCGGACGCGCTGGTACCCTATATGCTCGCTCAAGGGAGAAGAAGGGGGACAATCCCTCCGGCGCCACCTCAGTTCGTAACCAGTTGTCGAGATAGCTCACCATATCATCTCCTTCGATTTTTTCCGGCAGGCCTACGAGGCGCACGTTGTTGCGCCTATTCCGGTTTTCCGCGTCCTCAGCCCTCCGTTCCAGCACCTTCAACCGATCCATCACATCCGCCATCTGCGCCTTCACCGCTGCATGGCTCGGGGCCAATTCCTGAACCGTGATTTCCACGGACTTCACCCTGTCCTTAAGCTTATCATGGTCAGCTTTCAGGAGGCCCAAGCCCGTCGCCACCTGGGCTACGTCCTGCTGCAAGGCGTCCTTTGTGGTGGCGATGGCCTCCAGGATACGATCTTGCATACGTTGCAGAGCCGACTGGTCCCGATCCGCTCCTTCTGTAGCTTCGGTGTCGGTCGCACCATCCCCCTTCCCTTTCGGCTTCCCCATCTGGGCTGGAGAGAGTGGTGGCCTCCAAAGCCGCCTCTGTACCCGCTCCCCACTTTGCAGGGCCTCGCCCTCAGGAAAGTCCCCCTGTAGCAGTAGTGGGAAGGCCCACTGCGTTCCACGCCTTGAGCACCACTCTAAACTCTGGGGCCAAAGCCGCCTCTTGGGATTAGGGTTTCCGATGGGCCGTTGAGCCGTCCGGCGCCAGTCGTGCTCAGAGAGCCGGGGCCATCGTCACTGGGCTGTCGCCATGTTGTCGCCACCACTACCAAGGGTTCGGCTCCCATCCACAGCTGGTAGCGCGCGAAAGGTCCACTCTAGATCCCCGAGGGAGGTCAGAAGCGTCCGCCTATACCTCTCAGCGGAAAAGAGCAGCAGCCCATAAAGTGGATCCGGGCTTGTGACTCCGTCGTCCCCGTGCTTCAGGCCACCGCCGCCATCTTAGCTCGATGACTTCACGCCTGAGACCAACTTTCAGATTCAAATACCGGGTTGGGAACGGCCTCGAGTCGACCGCCGTCGGCGCCGGACCCTCCGTGGCACCTTCCAGTACCGGATTATATCAGTTTTGTTGGGGTCCGATCAGGTATTCAGGATATTTTTCAGGATCAGGCGCGGAGCTCCGAGCTCACGCTGCCTACCTCCTCGGCATCCAAGCCACGCCCCCCGTACCATCCCCCAATGTTGCAAATGTAAGGATCCCCAAATTTGATTGGCCAAAAGACGGGAAGATGAAACTTTTCCCTAGAAATTTTAATTTTTACGTTCCCGCCCATCAATTTAATTTTTCCATGCATGTTTTATTCCACACAGCAGTGAATGTATCAATGTTGGTTACAGAGTAGCCCATTTAACAATTTTGCTTCCTCTGTAGAGTTCAAGAGGTGAAGTTCCCAGGCGCATCTTGGTCAAGACTGTCCCTGGCACTCATTCAATGCCATGACTTGATGGTTTTCAGACTCTGGTGCGCAGGCTCAAAGGTTTCAATATGAAGTGCAGTGGGTTTCAAAATGGAGTATCGGGTACATTTCAGGCTCAGAAGCATGATTACATGAAAGAATTGAAAAGAAACAGTTTTAGAACAAGACTAAATGAATGCACTGTATACCACTTATCTCTACTCTATTCCCATACTTTATATTTAACTATTGCGTTAGAGTTAAGCATAACGAACAGCTTAGCAAAAGCAGCTATGCAAGCTTCATGCATGCGGTAACACAAAGCAGCCATATTAGTTCTAGTGCGCAGAAGCAAAAGTCTCCCTCCAAGCGAAAGATACGTCATGTCACTTGAGTATGACAGACGCATGCGCAGTAGAAAATCCAGCCTAGCAGCAGCCATTTTAGTGCAACGGATTATAGTTAGTAAAAGCACATTAAAAAGCTTTTCTTGGATACTAATTGTGTCATGTAATGCAATTTTTAGTACACAAAACATAATTAGTACATTAACGTTATGTCGAGAGGACTGAATGCAAGCAAGTCGCGTTACGTGCGAATCCTTGCTCCATCACATGAGGAGCCCCAACATCGCGAATCACTCCATTGAAAGAAACGCGGGCTCATAAGTAAGTACCTATGATATCTATCTATCTTTCTCTCTCTCTCTCTATATATATATATATAGGACGTGTGAAACACTCAGTGTCGAAACGCGTAACGTTGTTGTGAGGAATAAATAATTTGAGCATACATATTGCTGAGTGCGCGTTATGCTTACAAGCAACCTTTGGATTTGGAATGTATATATATATATATATATATATATATATATATATATATATATATATATATATATATATCTTCAATTAGGAACGGACCCAGCCAGCTCCAATTCGCAACCAGAGGGTCAGAAGCACCACAGCACAAACAGGGTCCAACACTCGTTTTTCAGGTAAGTTTTTTTATACTTTCAACACCATTGTGCAGACAAGGAGGACGGTCAATATATGTATTTTAATTATTTTTATTTTTGGTTTGTTAATAACCGTTTGACAAATCTCCACAAAAGGTTCATCCACCTCAGCTCCTTCCTGGAAAGTTTGGAGCAGTCCGGTCCGTCATACAAAAGCCAAGAAAAGGGGGAGGCCAAAGACGTGCTGTCCCTTTGCAATTTCCCATGTGAACCTTTGACACAGATACAGCCAAAACGGCTGAACGAAATTACACCAAATAAGGCAGAAAGCTAGATCTTCACACAGAACGCAAGCATTGTGATTTAGAGTAAATTAAGATTGTTCAGAAATTAAGATTGAAAATCTATAGCTATATAGAGATGCTGGAGTACCACTTGACTGGGGATGTATGATGGAACAACGTATGCAATTACAACGCATGCCATTCCAATGCGGTTGTAACAACTCATTACCATTACAATGCAAGATTTTACCACGCATATGCTTTTACAACATATGCTTTCAAAAGGAATTTCTTTGTAATATCATGATTGGTAAAGGCATATGCGTGATCAAGGTTGGATTTGTAAAAATAAATATTTTACAGGTAAGTATAAACACTGCTTATATACATATATCTATATGTATCTGCATTTAGACATATATCTATAGGATACAAGTAGCTCTGTTTTCTAATAGATGACATAGTAATTATTCATGAATCCCCTCCCTTCCTTTCCTTTTTTTTCTCCCTTTCTTTATATGAATATTTATACATCTATAGCTATTGTAATCCATTATTGTTTATGTAAATTTCTTATTCTTGTTTAGGTATTTTCACTCATGAATTATTTTTCTGCATTGTCTATATGTGTTAATTATTATGAAAATTCAATAAAATATTCTAAACTAAAAAAAGAAGACATATACCTATATATCTATATATAAATATATATATATATATATACATATATATATATATATATATATATATATATAGATATATAGATATATATATATATATATATATAATATATATAGATAATATAAATATATATAAATATATATTTCCTACTGGCGGTCTCCAGTAGATAGGTATAGTTAGGACCTATTTTCCGTAGGAAATCTGCAACATTCTATTTGGAATAACTTTTGGCGCCGGTTGACGAATCTTAGCGAAATTTTCAAAACTAGTGGGGGGCTCCGGTCCGCTCCGGTCCGCTACTATCCTGAAAGTCTCGGGTGATTCGTCAAGTGGGGGCCGAAAAAAAGGGGGTCCCAAAACATGTTTTCCTTGCAATTTCCCATAAGAATCTTTAATCGCAGTTATAGCCCGAATTGCTGAACAGAATTACACCAAATTTTGCAAGGAGATAGACCTTGGTTCAAAGTCATGCCTTTTGCTTAAATGGTGTAAATCGGTTCAGTAGATCCTGAGAAAATCACAATTAAAAGCACATATATTGCTATGGCAGCGCAGGACTAGCGCACCCTGCCGAGCACGTGCTGTATGCTAATTGGCTATCAACACTCCAAATCAGGAAGTGTTGGCAGCCATCTTGTGCACCTCGGTAGAACCTGGGCACAAGAAACCGAAGAAAAAAATGTGAAAAACGCAAAAATGGGGCAGGGTAGAAACACCCTGACCCCCTAGGCCTGCTCAGAGGGTCCCACAAGGCCCAAAAGAATATATATATTTAGAAAAAACTCAGCAAAATCCGCGCAGGGTGCACGGATCCTGCAGATAAAAAATAAATAAAAGCGCGGTATCTCGCTCTTCGATGCTAATTAGCCTGGGGGGGGGGGGGACAAGTCCCATAGGCATTTGGAAAATAAAGTGTTGGGGGCCCAATCCCCGCGACCCCGGGGCAAAGTATGAATAATTGTGGGGGGAACATGGCCCTCCCGCAGCCCCGGGGACCGTCACCCTCCGGGGCTCGACTTTATTGATGTTGCGATGGGCACACAGCACCCCTGCAGCCCTGGGGACCGACAGCCCCGGGGCTTTTAAAAAAACAAAATACCCTGTGTGGGGAGGCTCAAGCCCCCCAAATGCCCCAGGGACCGCCACCTTCCTGGGGCAATAAAGATTCAAATTGGGGGTCCATAATGGACCACCCAGCCCAAGGGCCCGCCACCTTACGGGGCTTTGTAAAATATGGGAGGGGGGCCACGCAGCCCCCCTCCTGGAGCCATTGATGGACCTGGGGGCCGCCACCCTCCCAGGGCCAGCTCCTGCAGTGTCCCGGGGTTCCCACCCAGGGACACTGTAGTTTACAATGACAGGGCGGGAGCCTCACATCTCCCACCCTATTAGTGCAAACTGCTTTTCTTCATTGAAGCGAGAGCAGGGAAACCAGCTCTTGCTTCATTGAAGCAAAGCAGATTGCTTTTCCACATGGGGAGCAGAATGTTAGTTGCTCCCCATGTGGAAAAACAATGCCTGCTCCCGCAGGACACGGGGAGCTGGCTGGGACCATGGACTAAGCATGGGCGAAATTTGCGAATTCGCGTTTCGAGAATTCGCGGATTTCCCTGCGAAATCACCCAAAAAAATCAGTGAATTCGCGAATTTTTCTGCAAAATCGCCTATTTTTTAGAGATTTGCCCTGGAGTACTTTCTACTGGCTAATCCAGTAAGTGCTCCCTCATTGGTTAAATGTATAGTGCTTTTACTACACTGCAGCTGCGTAAAGGGCCAGAAGATGTGTCTCCAGTGACCATGTGTGCCTGTAACACAGGCACAGGCACACATGGTCACTGGAGATACATCTTCTGGCCCTTTACTTAGCTATAGTGTAGTAAAAGCACTATGGGGCAGATTTATAAGCCGCTTGCGCCTCTTTTGCGCCGCAGTTGCGTCACTTTTGTGATGCAGCGGCAGCACAAAAGATGCGCCATGGTGCTGGGTATTAACAACCTGACTCATCCGAGAGAAGCGTCACATTGTAAAGCCCTGCGCCATCAGGAGGCCTTCCGGCGCAGGGGAAGGCGTTCCTGCGCAGGAATGCCTCCTAAAAGTGGCTGAGTGAAATCTACAAGATTTCACTCACTTTTAGGCCAATGCTGCATCAAAACCCTGCGCCTGCTTGAAGCAGGTGCAAGGCTTAATGCAGCATTGGGGAGATAGGGCCCCCCAGAGCATTGCTGGAGCTGCGTCGCGCTTGCGACGCAGCTCCAGCAATGCGCTGCTTTTACGGCACAGATGCGTGACGCATGTGTGCCGTTTTTACCACATGGTGCGCTGCATTGTAAATGCGGCGGACCATGGGTGGCGAAGCTGTGGCGCACAATAACTGGCGCATCCCTAGGGATGAGCCAGTTATTGTAAATCTGCCCCTATACATTTAGCCAACGAGGGAGCACTTACTGATTAGACAGTAGAAAGTACTCCAGTTGAGTAGAGGTATTGCACAAAACGGTGACATCTTCGTGGACAAACACGCAGGGCGGGATTCATTCTGCCCCCTGTTAGACTCGTTTTTTGTGCCCTTCTGCCCTCTGTTGAACTCGTTTTTCCCTTATTTTTCTGCCCTTCTGCCCTCTGTTAGACTCATTTTTCCCTTGTTTTTCTGCCCTTCTGCCCCCTGTTAGACTCGTTTTTTGTGCCCTTCTGCCCTCTGAAAGACTCATTTTTCCCTTGTTTTTCTGCTCTTCTGCCCTCTGTTAGACTTGTTTTTTGTGCCCTTCTGCCCTCTGTTAGACTCGTTTTTCCCTTATTTTTCTGCCCTTCTGCCCTCTGTTAGACTCATTTTCCCTTGTTTTTCTGCCCTTCTGCCCCCTGTTAGACTCGTTTTTTGTGCCCTTCTGCCCTCTGAAAGACTCATTTTCCCTTGTTTTTCTGCCCTCTGTTATTCCCTTGTTTTTCTGCCCTTCTGCCCTCTGTTAGACTCGTTTTTTGTGCCCTTCTGCCCCCTGTTAGACTCGTTTTTGTGCCTTTCTGCCCCATTAGACTCGTTTTTTGTGCTCTTCCTCCCTCTGTTAGACTCGTTTTTCCATTGTTTTTCTGCCCTTCTGCCCTTCTGCCCTTTGTCAGACTGATTTATGTGCCTTTCTGCCCTCTGCATCACCACATCATCACTCAGCGCTACCCCAGCATCACTCAGCACCACCACATTATCACTCAGCACCACCACAGCACCACTCAGCACCACCACAGCATCACTCAGCACTGCCACATTATCACTCAGCACTCCCATAGCACCACTCAGCACCACCCCAGCATCACTCAGCACCACCACAGCATTACTCAGCACCACCACAGCACCACTCAGCACCACCACAGATTCACTCAGCACCACCACAGCATCACACAGAACCACCACAGCATCACTCAGCACCACCACAGCATTACTCAGAACCACCACAGCACCACTCAGCACCACCCCATCATCACTCAGCACCATCCCAGTATCACTCAGCACCACCACAGCACCACTCAGCATCACCATGAGGAAATATAAATTTTATGGTCAAGTTGTGTTCCCTATCGTGTACCCCACCGTCTCCATGTACCAGCTTAAAGTGCATGTAACTTCCCTCCTGTGCCAGCTATGAAGACGCAAATACATTTGCGTCCAACGTTAACCTGTCCTCTTTCAGACCCACCCTGAATGGGTTGAATAGTCCGTTCCTAAGTATGCTATGCCAACGTCTTTTTGTAGTGTACTTTACACGTTTTTCAGCTCTGGCAAAGTAGGCCCTGAATTTCTGCCATCAAGCCTTTTTCTGGCTTCTGACTCTGAAAGCCTCAGCCCAGGCTGTCTCTGTACCCGTGAACTCTGACTTACTTCCAGCGCGGCCCCCCCGCGCTTAGCTCAGCCTGCTGCCTGCCAAGACTGACTACAACCTTCGAATTATCTGTTCCGCTCCTCGAAAATACATTCCTGCCTACTAGTTTAAGTAAAACATCCCCCCAGCTGCAGAGCTGTCTCCGTGCAAGTAATTCATAGCCTCTGTTACCATGCTCCCATGGAAGGCCCATGCCCCCACGCTTCTCATGCAGACACTTAGGCGCTTATACACGCACTCACAGTCAGTATAGAATAGCTTCTGCCCCAGAGACCTTTTCCGTTTAGATAATATGGTTCCCAAACATCAGATATCAGATATGATAGAAGTACGAGTTGATCTGACATGCCAGACTTCTGTCTCTTTCCGCTAGTGTAAATGTCAAGTCCCCTGCACCCTCCAGTTTTACGTCAATCACACGTCATGCAGCTGCGTGCGCATCCAAGCCTCCGATTTCTGCTGACATTGCAACTTTTCTGTTTTGTGCCACCCACTTATGACACCTACCTGTGACATTTCTAGCACACACCTCTAGTTCACGCCCAGTTCACGCCTTCTGTTTACGTATTCCCAACACGTGGATGCTGTTATCTTGTCTTCTCTCAGCTGTTACGCCTACTATATTGCTTTCTATGATGTGAATTAAGTATATAAGCGATGTATTGTCAATAAAATATTGCTCTATCCCTTCCTGAACCCCTTGTGGTTGCAGGAACATGATATCCAGTTCCGGAACGATTCCTTTTTAAGGAATAAAACCCCTAAGAACTCTAACACCACGGACTCTGGTTTTTTCTTTCCGATTGAGTTATTATTGATTAAGTACTTACCTGCATAGAAATTAAGACGGTAAATTAAATATTTATGACATTTTGGCGCCCGAACAGGGACCCCTCCCCCACCCCACGCGCCGGTTGGTGCGTTGCAAGCTCTGTCCCCTGCCATCAGTTAGACGGAAACTACGCGTACCGGCAGGATTTCCTGTATCTCCCTCTGGCCCACGGAGGTGACGAAGACTGCGATCAGCACCCAGACGAGGCGGTGAGGAGTGCGGAGGATCCCGACCAGAGCCTAGCCGAAAGAAGCAAGGTCCGAGGTGTCAAGAGGCCCACCAGTTTTCCGAAGTATCCACGTGTCGAGTCGAGTCGAGTCCGGTCCAGTCCAGTCGAGTTTTCCGAGGCCTTCTGTTTTCCGTGCTTCCCGGTGAGTACCATTGCTGGGACGTATCTAGACGGGTTTGGGTACACAAGTCCGGTCTGCACTGTTTTAGACAGTGTATCTGTACTGTTTAGCAGTACATCAGTTATTCAAGTTTTTGCATTGTCTTTGACAGTGTATCTGTGCTGTTTAGCAGTACATCCGGTATAGGGGGTAGTCATATATGTCTCAAATGTCTTTTCATGTGATTAATGTCGTGGTATGAGTGTGACTGTTTTTAATGTGCATTATTGTGTTCTTGTATAACTAGTGGTATTCAGTATTAAGTAGCAAGGATTGAGCATTCAGTACTAAGTAAACAAGATGCTGTTTTTCAACAAGTTAAAGCAGATAGGAACTAGGAAAGGGATACTAGAGGAAGAAATTCCTATCCCCCCCTAGGGACACTCCTGGAAATTTTATGTACCATAAGCATGGCTTAGATGCCATATTGTATCTAGATTTATGGGCCGATTATACTAAGCATCTAGACGAGAGACACAGATGGCCTGTTACCGGAACATGGGATGCCGAGTGCATCATGAAGGTAGAGGAAGCACTATGGAAAAAGAAAGCCAGACAATCTCAGAAAGACGCCATCGAGTTTTGGCGTAAGGAATCACATAAGCGTGCTGAAAAGGCACTACGTAGAGAAGACAGACTTAAAGAATCAGATAAGGCCCAAGAAAACGAATTAGTTACTGAAGGGATCCGAGTAAAATCAGAGCAAATAGACCGCGCACGAAACAATCTCGTAAACGGAATGTATCTCGCGGCCGAGGGTTCGCCTGAGGCCATTTCAGAAATACCGAAAAATCTGCCACCACCATTGGTTCCAACTAAAGTAACTCACAGGACCACTAAAGACATATTCCTGAATTCCTATCTAGAGGATGTAGCACCCGCTTACACCAATCTGCCTGTTCGCGTCCCGCCTACTGACGGTGACGGGGGTGTCAACCCGCCTCCAGACCAAATTCCGCCACAACTGCAACCAGGTTTCCCCGTTCGACCCACCATTCCTCCACCTCCACCACTTCCCGCACCTAAAGTTGATCTACCGAAACCGCTTCTACCGGACCCTACTAAAAGACAAATTCAAGTTCAGATACAGACTCCACAGAGAGATAATGTCCAAGCTTCCGCCTCAGGAGGTGCGATGGGGGGTCTTCGGACCCCGCCATTAACACACAGATTTCACCTCAGGGATATACAGAGTCCTTTCACGTTCAAATCACCCCGTCTTGACCTACTCAAAGAACCACTTGCAGTTTGCAGATATGATCCAGTACCCGGCAAAGACGATAGAATGATGATGGCATCACTACGGTTACGATCTGCTACTGATTACCTGCTGTTATTTGCAGGAATGAAGGAGCGCCTAGATAGAATATATCACTTTGTTCAGACTGGGAAAGACCCTGACAGTATTAAGGATGCCATGGAGCATCAGAAAGTTGACACTCAAGCATATATACTACGTTTTTTTATAAATTGCCTAATAAGAGAACGAGACAGGCCTGAAACAGAACAGGATGAATTAGATGCACTCAACAGGTGGGGCCAAAATATATCTGAAGGAAAACATGATAAGGGGACTTGCATAGCCAGTATGTACAAGAAAATAAGAAAAGCAGTGATAGAAATACACGAAAAAGAGAAAGAAAAGGCCTCCTCCGAGGAGGAGGAAGAACTTGAAGAACCAGAAAAGACTACAGATACGATAGCGTATGTAGGTAAGGGAACTTACCTTAGGAAAGGTATTCGTCCAGAAAGCAAGAGAGTTTTTCTCTCTGGCTTAACCAACCCGAATTCTCCTGAACATCGGTTCCAGGAGACTGATAAAAGGCTTCGAGACCGAATAGGGTACCATGTACTCAATTCTATGGATGAACAAGAACTAGCCCGGTCAGCAATATTATGGGCTGACAATCCAGACATATACAATGATGACACCATAGCGCAGACATTCCTGAACCTTTCCCCAGACGAGCAGAAATTAGCAGGTGTATACATGATGCAGCACCTCCTCACGTTATACAGAAACCAACATTCTGATCCAGGTCCCTTACACGAAACATTAGAAGCACTACTCATGGATAGATGGAGAGGTCTAAGTACCAAGTTAATACAAATAATTCTAGAACAACGACATAGATATAACACTTTCGTAAGCTCCGAATATGTTCCCGCTCCGCCCCCAGAAAGAAAAATTTATCATATGGAGCGTCTGCATGGCATTGAAAGTCAGAACCCCTTACGAGAAGTACATCCAGTTATGGGTACCGATCATACCTTGAAACGTGTGTATGTACACACGCCTCTGACCAAGTTAGAACTGTCAGAAATGAAGAAACTAGTACCGTGCCATGATAAAGACCCTGCAGGTTTTCACAGAGAGCTTAAAGACATGTTACTGATGGGGGATTATACATATGAAGATATCATGAAAATGTTAAAGGTACTGCTGCCTACGGGCATCTACGAGAAACTCAAGGAAAAGGAATGGGAGGTGGGAGAGAAAAAGATTGTATGGGCAGAAATAGAAGACGAAGAGAACAAACGTGTCCCAGGGGTAGGCCTTGGGGAGAAAACTAAAGCATTACCAGGTTTGATAGTACAGGTTCTGCCAAGATTATTGACAACAAGAAAGGAAGACTGGGATGCAATCTCAGCATGTAAACAGAAACCCGACGAAGATACTAGTGACTTCTATTCAAGATTCGAGAAATGTTTTATTATTAACAGCGGTCTTAAACCAAGTAGCGAGTCGTACCCGCATCTTTTTGTATCAAAGTTAGTCGAGAATTCCCTGTTAGCAGTTAAAAACCGTGTATACAAGGTTGAGAGTACATGGCAAGCAAATACGCCATCACAGATGTTACAAATGTTACAATATCATCAGAACAGAATTAGAGAAGAACAAGATCATGAACAGAAACGTATGAAAGACACGAAAATGAAAATGTTAGTAGCCCAGTCAGTTCCAGCCGACGGCCAAAGAAAGGGTACGACCCAGACAGGTCACACCGCAGCTCCAGTAAAAGGGACATGCAACTATTGCAAGCAGCCAGGTCACTACGTACATGAATGTCCAGTTCTGAAACATAACATATCAACAGGTAAAACTAAAGAGAGACCGCATCCACCAAGACAAGATCAGGCCCAGCAACAGACCTCACAGAACGTACAGCCCATGCAGAACACGCAGCCTATGCATGCTTCATCTCATACAGCACAGACAGTAGCGGTATCACAGCCACAGCCCATTGCCGCGACTCAACAAGTTTCCCAACAGATGTACCAGTATGCCCAAGCTGCTTACCCCGATTACCAACGATACGCATGAAACAGCCTAGAGAGGGAGTTGGGCTTGCCTCTTATTGAAATTCCTGTAGATCAAGAAGGTCCTTATGTACACAGTCAAGTATTGGGAAAAGACAGAAAGTTTTTAATTGACACAGGGGCAAGCCGCACCACAATAAGCCATGACGAAGTCCCAGGGGCACCCCTCTCAGGCTCACAGAATGTTTCCCTTGGTTTTTCAGGACAGCCCATTGTAAATGAGGTATCAGAACCCGTCCCCCTGGCTGTGGGTCCATTATCACGAGTTACAGACTTATTACTTACGAAATCATGTCCAGAAAATCTGTTAGGAATAAAGACATTGAAGGCTCTAGGAGCCATAATATGCTGTTCCCCGGAAGGAGTTAGACTCTTTCTGCGGGATTTCAAGGGTCATTATGTATTACGAGAGTTTGATGTCAGATTGAAAAATGTACCAGATCACTTGTGGGCAAAGGGCCCAACTGATGTAGGTTGTATGCATATCACACCGTACCGTGTTACACTCAAGACAGGGGTTGTTTTACCCCGGATCAGACAATACAAGTTACCACCTGATGCTGTCGTGGCTTTACTGGAAATCATTGAAGAGCTCATTGCCCAAGGAGTGGTCGTAGAGACCGACTCCAATATCTGTAATTCACCCATCATTCCGGTCCTTAAACGTACTGATCCCAATGCACCGCCAGTATATCGGCTGGTGATTGATCTGCGAGAACTGAATAAATGCATTGTACCACAGTACCCTGTGGTCCCCGATATCTCTTCCCTATTAACTGCTATTGATTCTGAAGCAACGTTCTTTACTGTAATTGACCTCAAGAACGCTTTCTTTAGTGTACCCATTGATCCAGAGAGCCAATACCTCTTCGGATTCAGTTTAAATGGACGAAGTTTCAAATTTTCCCGCGCACCTCAAGGATTCACAGAAAGCCCCAGCATCTAAAGTCAAGCACTGAAAAGACAACTAGATTGTATTCAAATGCCAGTTAACACCGCTTTACTGCAATACGTCGATGATCTACTGATCACCGCACGAAGTGAGCCCGAATGTGAACAAGCATCACTGACAGTATTACATTTTCTGGCCGACAAGGGACACAAGGTGTCTCCTTCGAAGCTACAATTCTGTGTTCAGCAAGTTGTGTACTTGGGTCACTTGCTGTCCAAAGTGGGGAGACAGCTCACTCCCGATCGCATTCAGTTAATTGTAAATATGCCACAACCCCAGACACAAAAGGAAGTGCGGGCCTTCATAGGCCTCACCTCGTACTGCAGACAATGGATTCCTCAATATGCATTTCTAGCTAAACCACTCATTCAGTTAACAACACAAGAGGCAGCGACTTCGACCGTCCTCCCTTGGACTCAGGAACACACACAAGCCTTTGAGGAATTAAAGAAAGCATTATGTCGAGCACCAGTTTTAGCGACACCATGTTACAGTAAACCGTTTACACTTTTTGTTACAGAACGTGATGGTACAGCGTTGTCTGTCCTCACCCAAGATCAAGCAGGTTCACATAAGCCTTGTGCTTATTTTTCAAGTACATTGGATTCAGTAGCCCAGGCACTCCCTGCGTGCTTAAAGTCAGTAGCAGCGACAGCATTAGCAATCAGACAAAGCGATTCAATTTTTTTAGGCCATCAGTTAACAGTACAAGTTCCACATTCTGTAGAGGTTCTTTTAAACAGAACCCAGACTCAGCACTTGACTATAGCACGACTGACAGGTTACGAATTAACGCTATTCCAGCCACACATAGAAATCAGACGCTGCAGCATTCTGAACCCCGCAACACTGTTACCTACAAGTATGACAGATCCAGCCTCGCATGATTGTATAGAGATCATTAATGCAGGAACAAAGCCTCGACGAGACTTAACAGATGTTCCACTGACGAATCCAGACCTGACACTTTATGTGGATGGTTCATGTATGAGAACAAGTACAGGAGAATTAGTGGCCGCGTATGCAGTGACCACTGAAACTGAAGTTAAAGAAACATATCGTATTGACACACTGTCCGCTCAAGCGGCAGAGCTTATTGCTCTGACCCGAGCCTGTATACTAGCCAAGAACAGAAATGTTAACATATACACTGATTCCCATTATGCGTTCGGAGTTGTACACGACTTCGGCATGTTATGGCAAGAAAGAGGTTTCTTGACCTCTCATGGTGCCAAGATCCAACATGGTCCCCTCATTCAAGCACTGTTAGAAGCAATACATCTGCCTTCAGGCATATCCGTCATGAAGTGTAAAGCACATACTAAAGTTACAGATTCTGTTTCCCAGGGTAACGACCTGGCAGACCAGACAGCAAAACATACAGCATTGACTCACACTCAGACAACTGACGTGACAAAGACAATAGTACCGACAAATTGTATGACAGTCAGGGATCCCACACTAGATGTAATCGATATTCAGACACATGCTACCCCAGATGAAATAAAGAAATGGACTGAACTAGGAGGGATCCAGACAGATCAAGGTTGGATGACGAAGGGAAAATCTACATGGTTTCTCCCTGACTCTATGGTTCAAGTCATAATCAATACAGCACATAGTCCAGCACATCTAGGAGAAAAAGCGATGTTAGACAGTTTACAGAATCTTTGGAGCAATAAACACTTACGAGTAGCAGCAAAACAGAAAGTGCGTACTTGCATGATCTGTTGTCAGTTCAATCCAGGTAAAAGCGTCCCTGTAGAGCAAGGTGGATTTCATCCTCCCGATCACCCTTTTGAAGTCCTCCAGATGGATTATATCCAGATGGACCGTTGTCGAGGATTCAAATATGTCCTCGTAATTGTTTGTGCACTTTCCCGTTGGACCGAAGCATATCCAGTCCCAGATTACACTGCTCCGACCACTGCCAAGCAGCTGGTTCGAGAATTCTTCCCACGGTACGGCTTGCCTCGTGTCGTGTACTCAGATAACGGACAGCCATTCTCATCCGAATTAATGAAACAAGTTTCCTTGCTGCTAGGATATCAGTGGAAATTCCATTGTGTCCGACATCCCGAAGCCGCAGGCCTTGTAGAGAGGCATAACCAGACATTAAAGATCCGCCTTGCTAAAATATGTCAAGAAAAAGGGGTCGACTGGATAGTCGCCCTGCCAGTTGCACTGTTCTACATGAGAATGGTTGCCCACTCGAGATCAGGACTATCCCCGTACGAAGTGGTCTTTGGTAGACCACCGAATATGTGGGGGACGCCCATTCCTAAGAAAATTACTGATGTTGATTGTAACATGCTGACAGATTACCTTGCCTCCTTGATGTCTGCACTCCAATCATGTCGTTCACAGGTTGCCGCAGCCTTCCCTGACAACACTGATGTAAAGCCGCATGATGTCCGTCCTGGGGACCTGGTCTTAATAAGGAACTTCGACAGGAAAAGTCCGCTGGAGCCCCGCTGGAAAGCGCCGAAGACCGTCCTTCTTACTACGAGGACCGCAGTAAAAGTGGAAGGCAGAAAGGGGTGGATCCACACGAGCCATATTAAACAATTCAACGAACTGAAACCAGACCCAGACTCGTCCACCTCTTCCAAAGACTGTATTGAGCCTAGTGACTTTAAAGTTTCTGAACGAGAAAAAACTCCCCAAGAGGAATATAAACTAAATCTCCGATCTAGCAAGTCAGACAGTTTAATTGTTTAAGTCCTCCCCTAGGTGAATCGGTTAAATAGTTTTCTGACATGTATCCCCTAGATCGAGATAGAGAGAGAGAGAGACAACTCAAGAAACGTACATATTGCAAATCACTGCGTAGTCACTGTATAGTGACATTATTAATTATGTTTTTTCTAAGTCTTCTGATTATTGTTGCAAGTATACTGCTTCCTATCTATTACCCTATTTTCAAGCGTGAACAATCGGCTTACAATGTTTCTGCTGAACATTCTTTTAGCGAGTTACCTCCACATGAACTTTCTTACAGACTCACGCTGCGCAACAACACATTCATTAGTATGTTACATCACTCCCATCAGACTAATAATGCTACAAACTGCTGGATATGTGGCCGACTCCCTCCCTACCAGAAATACAAGGGAGCTCTGCCCCTCTTTCCGTACCCGTTCACTCACAATGGCTCCTGTGGCGCATGGTTTAAAATAATTAATTCCTTAGATCCTGATATTGCTGTTTTCAAAGGGAGCTGGGTTTGGGGAAACTTGAACTTAGTTCTGCTCGATGTCTGTTACCCTGATAAGGAGGGACTCCCCACTAGAATAGGAACTGATCTAGAAAATGAAGTATATGGATTAGGTAATTACACAATTAACCTTATGATTCTTACTGTTGAATCCGAAGCTGCACCAGTTCTGCCCGCTATGTCAGTATTACCAGTCACTGGTGAATTATGTGTCAGGAAGAAAGGTTCAGTACACTTAGGTCATAGTAAATGTACTACTGTGGTCGAATTCAGTGATCATGGTAAATCGTCCTTTAAAGCTATCCGTCATTCTTATTTTGTTTGTGGTCATACCGCATACATACGCTTACCTCCAGATTGGGATGGTACCTGTTATATTGCATTCCTTCTGCCACCTGTTTTTCTAGCCCCCCCTGATTATCACAGAAATACAAATCTAGTAAAGAATAGACTCAGAAGAGATCTCTCGCTTGTCGACTACACAGAAACAGCATGGGAACAATACACCGATTTTAATAAAGGATTCTTTTTCTTCTTAGGCCCCGTCCAAAATAGTAAACTAATACGCAGATTAACTAGAACACTTGAAGCAGTAGTGAATGAAACTGCCTCCGCCCTAGGTAACTTAACCGAAGAGCAGTCCGCCATGCGGGTTGTTGTCCTTCAGAATCGTCTTGTTATTGACGTCATCTTGGCAGATAGAGGTGGAGCCTGTAAGGTCATTGGGTCAAGTTGCTGTGTTTTCATTCCAGAAAACGCGCCATCCGTATACAAAGCTATTACCCGTCTTCATAAAATTGCCAATCTGATACATCAGAATCCAGGCACCTGGACTTGGTCCGGTTGGTTCTGGACAACGTTAACCGCTTGGGGATGGAAGATCCTATCCTTCCTAGGCATTGGCCTAGTCCTAGTATTCAGTTGCTGCCTGTGCCTACAGTGTGGGCCAGCGATATGTGGACTGTGTGCCACATCATGCATTGAACATTCCAGTTTTCTTTCAAGACGTGAAAGAAAGAAAGATGAGCAAATGATGTTACAAGAACAAACTGATCGATTCATGAGGATCGATATATCATGAAGGGTCCGTAGGGAACAAGGAGGGAATGAGGAAATATAAATGTTATGGTCAAGTTGTGTTCCCTATCGTGTACCCCACCGTCTCCATGTACCAGCTTAAAGTGCATGTAACTTCCCTCCTGTGCCAGCTATGAAGACGCAAATACATTTGCGTCCAACGTTAACCTGTCCTCTTTCAGACCCACCCTGAATGGGTTGAATAGTCCGTTCCTAAGTATGCTATGCCAACGTCTTTTTGTAGTGTACTTTACACGTTTTTCAGCTCTGGCAAAGTAGGCCCTGAATTTCTGCCATCGAGCCTTTTTCTGGCTTCTGACTCTGAAAGCCTCAGCCCAGGCTGTCTCTGTACCCGTGAACTCTGACTTACTTCCAGCGCGGCCCCCCGCGCTTAGCTCAGCCTGCTGCCTGCCAAGACTGACTACAACCTTCGAATTATCTGTTCCGCTCCTCGAAAATACATTCCTGCCTACTAGTTTAAGTAAAACATCCCCCCAGCTGCAGAGCTGTCTCCGTGCAAGTAATTCATAGCCTCTGTTACCATGCTCCCATGGAAGGCCCATGCCCCCACGCTTCTCATGCAGACACTTAGGCGCTTATACACGCACTCACAGTCAGTATAGAATAGCTTCTGCCCCAGAGACCTTTTCCGTTTAGATAATATGGTTCCCAAACATCAGATATCAGATATGATAGAAGTACGAGTTGATCTGACATGCCAGACTTCTGTCTCTTTCCGCTAGTGTAAATGTCAAGTCCCCTGCACCCTCCAGTTTTACGTCAATTACACGTCATGCAGCTGCGTGCGCATCCAAGCCTCCGATTTCTGCTGACATTGCAACATTTCTGTTTTGTGCCACCCACTTATGACACCTACCTGTGACGTTTCTAGCACACACCTCTAGTTCACGCCCAGTTCACGCCTTCTGATTACGTATTCCCAACACGTGGATGCTGTTATCTTGTCTTCTCTCAGCTGTTACGCCTACTATATTGCTTTCTATGATGTGAATTAAGTATATAAGCTATGTATTGTCAATAAAATATTGCTCTATCCCTTCCTGAACCCCTTGTGGTTGCAGGAACATGATATCCAGTTTCGGAACGATTCCTTTTTAAGGAATAAAACCCCTAAGAACTCTAACACCACGGACTCTGGTTTTTTCTTTCCGATTGAGTTATTATTGATTAAGTACTTACCTGCATAGAAATTAAGACGGTAAATTAAATATTTACGACAACCACAGCACCACTCAGCACCACCACAGCACCACTCAGTGCCACCCCAGCATCTCTCAGAGCCACCCCAGCATCAATCTGCACAACCATTCAACAACAACTGGTTCAAATATGTTCTCTCAATGTTTCAAGCTTTATTACAAATGTCACAAAAATATGTTAATATTTCACTTCTGTTCTTGGATTTTCGTCACAATAAAATACACTGAACATAATCTTCACAAAAGTTATTTACAAAAGTTTAAGCTTTTGCCATTATAAATAAAAATCACTTTTATTTAAGTATTAATTATTTAAAAAAATTAAAAGCCATTGTAATTTGTAATATCAATACATCTAAGTCATGTAAATACAAAACATGTTGCAATACAAATGCTATAGGTGTCACATTTACGAAGGTTATAACTATTGGCATTGTAAATGACAAAGCTATTAATTTAGCTATTTTCAAAACCAACACATAAATAAAAAAAATGGTCATTTACAAGACCAATAGCTCAAATTTTCCTAATGCGAGACCTATTGCATTGCAAATGCTTGTTTTTATATCTGTCAGTGCTTCCTGTTGAGGTTTAATTTTCGTGACAGGCACCTCATTGCCTACTTGTAACTATTCTCTGACCCTGCTTCAAGGGTCAGAGCAGGGTCAGAGAATAGTTGCAAGTAGGCAACGAGGCGCCAGGAAGCACTTACAGGCTTACAGCAGCAGGTGCCCAAGTTGAAATTAATCTCTTTGTAACCCTTTTGTAAAAGGTTACAAAAAATGAGCTTCAACTTTTGCACCTGCTGCTGTAACTCTGTAAGTGTTTGGCTGAAAATTCGTACCGCTGATTCGCTGAGTTTACCGCGATTTCGCGAGATTCCCGGATCGCAAAATCGCGGAAAATCAGAAAATTCTGCGAGTGGAACAAATTTTCAGCCCATTGGGGAACCCCCCACGGTACCCAAAGGAGTGGGCCAGCCCCAGGGGATGGGGTCCCCAGGGCTACAAGTGGCCCAGGAGGGGGGGCCACGCGGTCCCCCTTCCCAACAGCTTTAAAAAAAACTTTTTTTTAAAAAAAGGCCATGCCCCGTGGATGGGGTCCCTGGGGCCGATTAAGGCCTTGGGTGGGGGGCCACGCGGCCCCTTCCACATTTTTGTAAATTAAAAAATAAAATACAAAAAGACCTGCATTGCGCCGGAGGACAAACCCCCTTCTTTCATCACTCAGCAAACGCGCCGCCTGGGGCGTTTACAGAGGGGGAACAAATTCTCCTTGAATACTGGGGGTCCCTGGGGGCCAACTAGGCCACCAGGAACCTCCTGAATGCACCAAGGGGTTGCGTTGCAGAGAGGTGTTCTCAGGCCACGCCCCTTTTTACACCTCTTTGCTAAGCAGATCTGTGGCTCTTACTGGAGGTAGCTGGAGGTAGCTTGTGGGTTAGTTGCCCCCCAGGGACCGCCAGTATTCAAGGGGAGTTAATCCCCCAACTTAAAACGCGCCAGGGGGTGTGTTTGCATTGTGGTGAAGGAAAGGGGCGGGGCCTGAGTTCACATTCGTGCAAACACACCCTTTGGAGCGGTTTAAGTTGGGGAATTAATTCTTTGTCAATCCTGAGGGTCCCCGTGGGCCAACTAGCCCACCAGGTACCTCCAGTAAGCGCCACGGAGCTGCGTTGCAGAGTGTTGTAAAAAGGAGCGTGGCCTCTGAACACTTCCCTGCAACACAGCCCCCTGGCGCATACTGGAGATACCCGGTGGGCTACGTGGCAATCAGATACAACTCATCATACAGTAGTATAACCTTTCATCCCTCACTGTAAAATACAGAGTACTAAATTTGAATCCCTTGACACAGCAATACAAGTATCTAAAAAACGTTAGACATGGCTACAGCCTGAGCTGCTGAAAGGAATTACATCAAATTTGGAAAAAAGTTAGCTCTTGGTTCATAAGCGCTCTTTTTGTTAAATGGTGTACAGATGTCCAGCAGTTCCTGAGAAATTTAAATATTTCTCAGATGTATAACTGTTGTCGTGGTGGATCCGCAAACTCTCCCAATCTCGTGCCTGAGATCTGATTGGCTGACAACACTTCAAGCAAGGAACTGTTGGCAACTATCTTGTGACTCGGTTGAACTATGCACATGACACTCCGTGCTTAGCCAGCTATAAAGACCCCACCCGCACAAGAAAAAGGTTATAAAACAAGCAAAAGGTGCAGGGTAGAAACACCCTGATCGCCTACGCCTGTTCAGAGGGTCCGACAGGGAACTCCAGGACCTAAAAATGCATTTAAAAAAAAAACATTTGGCGGGATTCATGGTGAATCCAGCTGAAATTTTTTGAAAAACGAAACGTGAGCTCCCACGCTTTGTTTCCTTTAGGCCCACAGGTGGACCAGGTCCTGGGGCAATCACAAATAGTGTTCTAGGGGCCCGCATGGGCCACTACAGCTCCAGGGACTGCCACCTCCCTGGGGCTCATTTTTGGAAATGCAGGGAGGCACGCAGCCCCCTGCAGCCCCAGGGGCTTCCACCTCCCAGAGCTCTGTTTACAATATGCATGGGGGGGCTCCTGCCCCCACACAGCTCAAGGGACCGCCACTTCCCAGGGCTATGTTAAAAAAATTAAATGTGGAGAGGACCTGCCCCTCCACACAGCCCTGGGTACCACCATCTCCCCGGGGCTACTTCAAAGATGAAAGAGGCATAAATGGCCCTGGGGGCTGCCACTCCCTAGGGCTGGCTCAAGCAATGTCCTGGGATGATGTAATTTGAGATGTCATCAGTGATGTCACGGACCATGTCATGAGTGATGTAATATGTAAGGTCTTACACAGTGCTCAGGTAACTATACCAGCTGAATGTCCCTGGTTTTGTATGAGTAAAATCTGACCCTAACTATAACATCCCTGTAACCATTGTTTTTTAATTGATAGATAGATTGATAGACAAATAGATAGATAGACAGAAATACAGACAGATAGATAGATAGATAGATAGATAGATAGATAGATAGATAGATAGATAGATAGATAGATATATAGATAGATAGATAGATAGAAAGATAGATAGATAAATATTAGGTTTATATTTCAATGTAAAATACTTACATTTTCATGGTGAAGGCATGCATGGTAATGGCATATGTTTTCTTAAAAATGGTACAGGTAAGTACAAATACTTCCTTATATATATTTATAAATATATATATATTCACTGAAAAACCATAGGTTTCAGGGCTGTTATAGTTAGCTGGACATTTCACTCATGCAAAACCATTGAAATTCCTCAGTTATAGTTAGTTCTGCTAACTATCTAGGATCCAGTCCTGTGGTTAGAAAAGTAATCTACAAAGTAACTTATTGCATTTAACCAAAAATTCCCTTTTAGCTCAATGTTGCATTGTGTTTGAAATTGTGTTGCCTATTGAAACAAACTGTAACTATTGCATTCAAAAAGTCTATAGCCTATTTGAAAAGTATTTAACTAAAGTTATTCATCCTGAAAAAGTATATTTTGATACGTTGCTGGTTCTAAAAGAAAACAACTATATCTTTTGATACAAAACAATTGGCCTAGAGTTCAGTTCTTGAGTGTGTAAGACCATTTGCTGACTGAGTGTGTACAACAAATGCTTTATACTGTCCTCTGATATTGCCTTACAGCTTGACCAGGCTACCATTTTAGAGAGTCAGGTTATATCTAACTTTAACCTCTGCCAAACCTCTGGGGACTGGGGACTCTATACACACAGTACCTTACTTTGGTCCAATATATATATATAGCACTTTCCTACACCATCCCCTCCCTTCACCTCTGTGTAAATGGGCCCTGTGTCCCTTTTAGTTTGGGAGATTAAGTCCCCTTGAACCTTGGGTGTCCCTAGGGTCCAAGTAGCCCTCTAGGTGCCTCCAGTAAGCACCACAGAGCTGCGGTGCAGAGAGGTGTGAAAAGGGGCAGGGCCTGGGCAACTTCTCTGAAACAGCGCAGTGGTGCTTACTGGAAGCACATGGTGGGCTAGTTAGCCCCAAGGGCCGCTCAGGATTGAAGGGGAATTATTTCCCCAACTTGAATAGTCCCACAGGGCGTGTTTGCACACGTCACCTCAGGCCCCGTCCCCTCCCTTCAGCACTGTGTAAACGTGCCCTGTGTCCGTTTAAAGTTGGGAAATTAAGTCCCCTTGAATTCTAAGGGTCCTTAGGGTCAAAGTAGCCCACTAGGTACCTCCAGTAAGCGCCACAGAGCTGCATTACAGAGAGGTGAAAAATGGGGCGTGATCCTGAACACCTGTCTGCAACGCAGATCCGTGGCGCATACTGGAGGTACCTGTTATGCTAGTTGGCCCTCAGGGACCCTCAGTATTGAAAGAGAATTAGAACTCGCCATGGATGCGTTCAAATAATATGCCACAATGTTCAAAAGGTACAAAATAACATGCCACAATGTTTCAATACTCAAATGACGCTTACGGGTGTCCTTCTAGTTAAATGTTAACACTCGTGTAAACTACCGCTTGCAGAGTGATGTTGTCTTTTCCCTTCTTTAGCAAAATTAGAGAAAAGACCTTGGGAGAGCCGCCAACTCCGGAAGAAGAGGAGAAGACCTCCAGAAGGTTTCAGGGATGGAGGAAGCCTGGAGGTAAATGCAGGAAAGTTGCAGGTTCGGGAACGGCTTCAGAAGCAGGTAAGTTCCAGGCAAAGTCAAAGAAATAGGTCTGGGGGTCACAGTGGTGATTTCGACGAAGCGATGCACCGTTGGAAGGCGGGTGGGGTCTTCATAGCTGGCTAAGCACAGGCGTGTCATGTGCATTACACCTAGCACGTGCTTTCCTTGTCAGTTAATTCACAGGGTCGACATGTGCAATGTTTCCTGAGCAACAGTCAAATTATACAAGGATAGCCCAATTTCTCAACAAGCATTGCTACCCCAAATAGCTAATGAATCCGCTACCATGACATGCTACAGAATGTACTTAGAAAACGGAACATATTGAATAGGTACAATAACCAGTTCTGTGTCAATGTTTATCAGACTAAGATGAACCCCTAACAGTGGTGGTCCCAAGTGTTGGAGGGCCCCTCTGGGCCACCCATTACATTATGCAGTTTGCCCCCAGAACTCGTCCCCGCGCTTCGTTTTTTAAATATTTTGGCTTTTTTTGGCCCTGATCCCCTGAGCAGGCCTAAAGGATCAGGGTGTTTCTACCCTGTCCCCCTTTTGCATTTTGCACATTTTTTTAAATATGTTTTTGTGCCTTTGGTTCTACCGAGGCAGAAGATGGCTGCCAACACTTCCTGGTTTGGAGTGTTGACAGCCAATTAACATACAGCTCGTGCTTTGCACGGTGCGCTTAGGGTGCGCGGATCCACTGCGCCATTGATATAAATGTGATTTTGATTTAGATTTTCTCAGGAACTACTGAATGGATTTACACCATTTAATCAAAAGGCACGACTCTGAACCAAGGTCTACCTTTCTGCGAAATTTGGTGTTATTCCGTTCAGCAGTTAGGGCTATAGCTGAGACTAAAGGTTACTATGGGAAATTGCATGGAAAAAACATGTTTTGGGACCCCTTTTTTCTCGGCCCCCGCTTCACGAATCACCCCGGGACTTTCAGGATAGGAGCGGAACAGAGCGGGCCACCGGATTTGACAATTTTGCAAAGATTCTCCAGCCGGCACCAAAGTTATTCCAAATAGAATGTTGAGGATTTCCTACGGATAATAGGTCCTAACTATAACTACCTCCAGGCAACCGCCTGTAGGTAATACAAATATATATATATATATATTTTTTCACTGAAAAAACCATAGGTTTCAGGGACGATATAGTTAGTTGGACATTTCACTTGTACAAAACTCTAGAAATTCCAGCATTATAGTTAGTTCAGCTAACTATAACTCGCACCCCCGTAATGTATTGCTGATGATGTCACATATTACATAATTCATGACATGGTCAGTGACATCACTGATGACATCACTGATGACATCACTGATGACATCTCAAACGACATCACTGATGACATCACTGATGACATTATCCAGTGACTGTGTGTTTCTGTAAAGTTTAAATATGTTTTATATTTATAAATGCCAGGTGTATTGAAGAATGAGTGGGTGTATGAGTGTCTGAATGGATGATTTAATAGGTGAATGACTGACTGTATAAATGAGTGATTAAACATGTCTTAATGAATGCATGGGTTAGGAAGTAAACTGTGTAAATGTCTGTATCAGTCTGTCAGGTGGTGTGTAAGTGGCTGCATGGGTTGGTGAGTGGCTGCATGAGTGTCTATATGGGTATTGATTAGTTGTCTGAGTATCTGTATGGGTGCCTAAGTGTTTGTGTGGGGGGGCGGGGGGTGTGACTCTGCAGATAGATGTGTGAGTGGGTGCTTCACTGGGTGTATGGGTTCCAGAGTGCATCTGTGAAGGCCTGTGTTGGAGGCGAGTGTGTGTATGGGTGTTTTGGTGACTGAATGGATGTCTCAGTGGTACATGTGTGAGCAACTACATATGTAAAAGGCAGTATATGTGAGTGTTGGAGTATATGAATCCATATATGAGAGAGTGAGTGATTGTGAGAGTGGCTTTATGGATGAGTGTGTGCTTGTAGCTGTGATTGTATAAGAGAGTAAGTATGTGTCATTATCTCTATGAATAAGTGAGGTGGTATGTGTATAACTGTATAAGTGAGTAAATGGGAGTATGAATGAATCTTTGCATGATTGACTAGATGTGTGAGTAACTCTATGGATGAATGGCAATGTGTGAGTGTCTGTATAGGTGTATGAGTGCAAATCATAATGCTGTATTGATAAGTGACTGAATGTATGAGTGACTGTATAAGTGAATGAGTGGACATGTGTGCAGACCTAGGAATCAGTGAGTGGGTGTGAAGTAACTGGTATTGGTGTGTCTATGGTTTCGAAAATGGTGGTATTTTAGAGTGGGTGTTTCAGAGGTTATATTAGGGTGTGAGGAGGTGCATCAGATTAGATTATCATGTGGATGATGTATTCAGTGATGTCACTGACCATGTCATGAATTATGTAATATGTGACGTCATCAGCAGGGCATTGCTGGGGTGCGAGTTATATTTAGCTCAACTAACTATAACTGACACATTTCTTTAGTTTCATACAAATGAAATGTCTGTGCCTCTTTTTTATTTGTATTTTATTGATAGAGGGGGGCCACATGGCCCCTTTCCTGGGCAACATATGGCCCCAGGAACCCTATCACCTGGGGCCGGCCCTTTCCGTTGGGGACCGTGGGTGGAGACCCAATGCCCCCACGGTCCCTGCCGGCTCCACGCCTCCTGCTGGAGCCAGCATTGCTTTTCCACAAGGGGATCTGCTAACATGCAGCTGCCCTTGTGGAAAAGCAATTCTTTGCTTCATTGAAGCGAGAGCAGGTTTCGCTATGGTAGGGTGGGAGCCGTGCTCCTGCCCTGCCATAGCAAACAGCAGTGTCCCGGGGTGTGCACCCGGGACACTGCAGGAGCCGGCCCTGGTGGGGTGGTGGTCCCCAGGGCCATGAAGGGCTTCAGGAGGGGGGCGGCCCAAACGTTTGCAAAGCCTCAGGGAGGTGGCGGTCCCTAGGGCTGCAGTGGGGCCATGTGCAACCCCACACATAATCAACATAACCCCGGGGAGGTGGTGATCCCTGGGGGCAGTGTGGTGTGGCTGAGCCCTCTCACATTAATTCATTTTGACAGCCCTAGTGAGGCGGTGGTACCCGGGACTTTGGGGGGTGCCGCGAGGTCCCCCCACCCTTATGTAATGAAGCCCCGGGGAGGTGGTGGTCCCTGGGGCAGCATGGGGGTTGGGACCCCCCACGCATTTGTTTTTTATTTAAAGGCCCGGGGAGTTGGCTGTTCCCGGTACTGTGTGGGGGGCTTTAGCCCCCTCACACTAATTAATTTTGACAGCTCTGGGGAGGTGGCGGTCCCCGGGGCTTTGGGGGGCCCGTGAGGCCCCCCACCCTTATTTAATGAAGCCCTGGGGAGGTGGCTGTCTTCGGGCCAGTGTGGGGGTGTGGGATCCCCCGCACATTTGTTTTTTTTTAAGTGCCCAGGGAGATGGTGGACCCAGGGGCTGCGGGGGCCTTGCTAATATTTATTGACAATATCCCCGGGCCCTGGCCCACCCGGGACCCTCTTTAAAATAAAGCGCACTTAATTTTTTAAATAATTTCGGTGGGATTTGCGACCCCTACGCAAATTCCGCCAAAATTATTTTTTAAAAAAATGATTTTTCTGGCCCTGGGAGTCCTTGTGGGACCACCTGAGCAGGCCTAGGGGGCCAGGGTGTTTATTCCCTGCCCCCTTTTCTTGTTTTTTATATTTCTTTTACTGTTATCTTGCAACTCGGTTCTACCCAGTCACAAGATGGCTGCCAACACTTCCTGGTTTTGGGCGTTGGCAGCCAATCCGAGTTCGCGAACCCTCCTCGGTGTTCAGATATCGAAACATTATTTTTCTAATTTCTCAGGAACTACTGAACGGATTTACACCATTTAAAAATTGAGCTCTTTCTGAACCTAGACCTACCTGTTTGCCAAATTTGGTGTAATTCCGTTCAGCAGTTCGGGCTATAGCTTTGTCTAAAGTTTCCTATGGAAATTAAGATGTGGAAAACTCATTTTGGGACCCCCCTAATTTCTCAGCCCCACTTGACTAATCACCCTAAAACTTTCAACACAGAAGCTGACTGGAGCGGGTCACTAGTTTTGAAAATTTTGTGAAGATTCATCAACCGGCGCCAAAGTTATTGGGAAAAGAAAAAACCCTTTCCCTTTGGAAACTAGGTCCTAGATATAACTACCTATTGGCGACTGCCAGTAATATATATATTCATAAGAAAGTGTGTGTGTGTGTGTATTTCCTTAAAAACCCCAAAACCCATACCTACCCAAAAACATAGAATTACCCTTGCCATCCAAAAACCCATACCCACCCTAAACCCTAAAATTACCGTTGCCACCCAAAACTCATATCAACCCTAAACCATAAAATTGGTCTTGCCACCCAAAAACCCATACCCAACCTAAACCCTGAAATTACTCTTGCCACCAAAAATGAAATGAAATTAAATGAATGAGACTTATATAGCGCACGACTTACCCTGGGGCATCTCAGCGCTTGCTTAGGGAACCCGTCCTGGTATTCCCCTGTGAGATACCCTGGCAGGGTATCCACAAGGTGAAAGCCAGGCATCCCACCGCGAGGGGCCGTTGTGGAGATTAAGCAAGCTATTGCCCAGAGTTGCAGAGTGTGAACCCGTGAGTCGAGAAGGCACCGGAGCGAGAATTAACGAGTCTGTGGAATTTTTGAGCCCAAGACGGGGAATTGAACCCTGGTCCCGGGCCGAACTCAAGCTACAGGTCTGCCGCCTCTAACCCCTGAGCCACACTTCTCCACAAAAAACCCTTACCCACCCTAAACCCTAAAATGACCCTTGCCACCCAAAAACCTATACCCACCGTAAACGCTACTAAACTCTAAAATTTCTCTTATCCCCCAAAGACCCACACCTACCCTGAATGCTAAAATAACCCATACACATCCATACATACAAACACTTCATACTTAGTTTGAGTTTGAGTTTGAGTTTAAAAGTTCTTATATAGCGCTCTTACACCAGCGGTTTCATGGCGCTGTAACTGGCAGATCTCCACAAGGGACAAAGGGAGGAGGACAGGTGAAAGGGGACAAAATAAAGATTTTACTAAAAAAATAAGTTTTAAGTTTCTTTCGAAACTGGGGATATGGGGTTAGGGATCTGAGCTCTAAGGGTAATGGATTCCAGAGGGTTGGGGCAAGGGTCGCAAATTTTGAGCCCCCCCACTTTTTCCGGCGAAACCGGGGGACTGTCAGGAGAAATTGGGAAGAGGATCGGAGCTCCCTGGCTGGCAAGTTGGGGATAATCTCTGAGGAAATGAATGCAGGGGCCGTGCCCAATCGAGCCTGGTAGGTGATAGTCGCAAGCTTGAATTGGACACGTTCCCGAACCGGGAGCCAATGTAAGATTTTCAGGAGGGGAGTGACATGTGAGGATTTGGGAAGGTTAAAGACCAACCGAGCCGCCTGGTTTTGAATCATCTGCAACCGCCTGAGACTATATGCAGGTATACCTGCATATAGGGCGTTGGCGTAATCCAGGCGGGAGATGACCATCGCAAGGACGATCAGTTTCAAGGCCTCAAAGGTGAAAAATCGAGAGACCTTGCGGATGGTGCGAAGAGAAAGAAAAGAAGAAGAAACCACAGAACTAACCTGGGAGTGAAGGGTGAGGTGGGAGTTGAGTTTAATACCTAGGGTTTTGACAGAGGTAGAAGGGACCGGAGGGAGACCAAGGGAAGGGGGCCAAAAAAGTGAAGACCAGGGACTGGAGCAACCACCCGTCAACGCCAACTCGGTCTTATCGGGGTTGAGTTTCAGGTGGTTGAAATCCATCCAGTCCCTGATGAAAATCATAATAGACTGGAAATTAGAAATAGAGGCAGGAGAAGAAGACAGATTGAAAACAAGTTGGAGGTCATCCGCATAGTTATATATGGCGACCTCCATTTGTTCTAAAGAAAAGATGAGGGGAGAAATGTAAAGGTTAAACAGAAGAGGTGAGAGGGAGGAACCTTGGGGGACCCCGCACTGAACCTTCCGGAAGTCCGCAGAGAAGTCACCCAGGCGAACTGCCTGGGTGCGGTCCCTCAGGAAGGAGGATAACCAAACCAGGGCCGTACCCCCGATCCCCGCCGCCGCGACACGGGAGAGTAAGATGGTATGATCCACCGTATCAAAGGCGGCAGAGAGATCGAGGAGGACCAGTGCCTGGGATTGCTTGGTATCCCTCCCCACCCTGAGGTTGTCAAGGACCGAAAGGACTATGGACTCCGTAGAGTGTGCGGGGCGAAAGCCAGCCTGACGGGAAGCCAATACCCCATTCTCTACCACAAAGGTGCTCAGAGACCTGGTGACATGGCGCTCGAGCACCTTGGCCAAAAATGGTAGGAGAGAAATGGGGCGATAGTTGGCTGGGATCGAAGGGTCCGCGCCAGGTTTTTTTAAAATGGGTAAAATAATAGCTGATTTCAAGGGGTTGGGGACAACCCCCTGAGAAAGGGAGCTGTTGAGAAAGTGGAGGGGAGGATCAGGGCAAGAGGTGTAAATGTGACGGAGTATGTGAGCGGGACAGGTATCAAGGGGAGAGCCAGATTTTACAAGGGGGATTAATGATGTGAAGGATTCCTTGGTCAGGAGGGGAAGAGTATTTAATTGTCCTTGCGGAGGAGGGCACTGAGGGTCAATAAAAGACGGGGTAGGTGAAGGGATATTGGCTTTGATAGCGGCGATTTTATCAATAAAAAAACTATTTAGAGAGTGACAGAGGGCCTGGGAAGGGGAGGGCTTAAGGGAAGTGCGATCTGAAAAGGCTAGGTTCTGAACAATCGAGAAGATTTCCCTTGATTTGTTCTCGGCTGTGAGGATCTTGGAGGAAAAATAGGCCGTTTTAGTGGCCAAGATAGCATTCTTATATTGAGCTAATAGAGTAGTAAAATCAGCTCTTAAGACGGGACAGTAGTTTCTCCTCCAGGCCCTCTCAGCACGGCGTACCGATAATTTGATGGTTTTAAGGTCATCGGTAAACCACAGATTGGCATCTTTCTCCCGCTTGGAGGTCAATCGCTTCAAGGGGGCAATGGACTCGCTGGCTGAGGAGAGCCATTGTACACTTACATTTAAAATGCTTATGTCTTTACCATTAATGCCTTTACAACCAAATGTGTTGTAAAGGCAAGCTTTGTAAAGGCATATGCTTTACAAAATTTTGCATTGCAATGGTTTGCATTGTAACAGCACTCACAACTGCGTTTGAATGGTAGTGCGTTGTAACAGCCATGTTGTAATGGCCGTTTCCCCTGGATTGATAGATCAAAAGATAAGATCAGCTTGGCTGCCTCACATCACCAAAGATGTTTAGTAGCCATCTCTGGAGTCGGGTACTTAGTTCTTGTGTCTTGAAATATTTAGAAAAACACATGTATGCGGCAGGCAAGGGATACACTAAATGCCCAGGCCTTGTTGGGGGATGGGGCCCAAAATGTAGTTTTTTTGTGGTACCACAATAACAAATTTAAAAAAACAGGGCGGATCTGCCTTTTCAAATATGGGGTTGGCCAGGGCCCAGGGGGTCAAGGCATTATATATATCAGGGGAGGGGGCAGAATGCAGCCCCTCTTACCAAGCCATTTAATGACCCACGGAACACAATTCCCTGCGACCTGATGTATCTTATGGGGCATAGGGGGTTGTAGGGCCCCCTTCCTTGAGTCATATAAAGGCCCAGAGGACCTCCCCATCCAGGACCTAATGTCAGGCAATGTCCAGGGAACCCCTTTACCTGGGACACTGTGTTGTTCCTTGCCTGGGAGAAAATAGGCAGGGAACTGAAAGATAACTCACGGCTAGTGCTCTCCTGGCCAGGAAACATAGGTTTGCTCCCACCCAGGAAGAGCAGAAAAAAAGCTTCTCCACTGGCCAGGAACTAATCAACAAAGCCTGCTCTTCCGAGCACCTAGAATGAGTGGTGTATAGGGAACCGGCAGCACTGTGAGGGCCAGGGGGTCCATGGCTCCCAATGTGCAAATACTTGCTGTGTGCCATCAGTGATTTCCTTGATAAAAGTTCTACCTTCATGCCAAGTTCAGTGTAATGAAGCAAACACCAGGAGATGATGGACGGAGTGCTGACACTTTTCCGACACTCACCCCCAGTCAGAGATCTGGGGTGAATCCATCATCTTTCTTTAGCTCACTCCACATCCCAGTTCTGACTCAGCCATATGCAAATCAGTCGTGACAATGGGCCTCACGGGAACAGTCCACCTGAACTGCCAAGCCAGGTCTTCCCTGGACCGGAAACAAGCATCCTGTGTCCGGTTTCGGGATAACACCCATTTACAGCCAGGCTAGCTTAAATCTAGTGGCAAGGTGAGCAATGGACCCATGTCTGGGCTTACCCTAGCAACCTAGGGCGAACAAAGCAAACACAAAGAGATGATGACCAGAGTGCTGAAACTTTTTAGACACTCACCCTCAGTTACAGAGCTGGGTTAAATCCGGCATTGTTCTTAAGATCACTAAACTTCAGTTTAGCGTAATGCCATTGTTTCTGTGGAGAATAGCAAAATAGCAAAAAAAACTATAGGCGATACAACATGCAAGGTCACTTTTGAACTCTCCCCTTTTCCTCCCCTTTTGCTTATGGATCCTCACCAAACTCGCTGTGCCAAATTCAAACCAAATTAACGTTTTGTAAAGTGTCATGCACATTCATCAAACCACAGGAAAATTGTTAGGAAAATAAAAAGCATCTTTGCTGTGTAAACTCAGCAGAGTGTAAATAACATACACATGTGTGTGTGTGTTACACGTTTGTGTCCTTTTATTGCACAAACGTATTGCAATAAAAATTCATATTTCACCGAGAACCTTTTTATTTATTTATTTGAAAAGTTTTATATACCACTGGTAAACCCAGAGCTATCAGAGCTCTTTACATAAGGAGGTACAGTTGCTTCAAAAACTTAGTTACATAATTGCAACAGTTTCAGGTACAATAATGATGGAGAAACAAGAGTTCCAAAGGCATGGGTTAGGTATGGGGAAAGGACAAGCAGGCAAGGGAGAGAGAAATTAGGGGAAGAGAGGAGTGAGGGAGGAAAGAGGAGAGGGAGGGTTTGGGAAACGCAACGGGCAACTAGAAAAGAAACAGAGTCAGACGAACGGATGGGTAGGAGACTGCCAAGGGGGGAACCAGAGCCAAGCTCCTCAATAGCTGCGTTGGGCAACTCCATCGGTCATCGGCCAAAGGTTGCTCGGTCGCCGAAGTACAACAGAGGGTAAAGATAACAGCCTAGATGGATCATCAAAAAAGGTTACAAGGAGGGGGCCTATCACGTTGCGAGGTGATGGGTTCCCAGCGATAATGGGAAAATTCCTAAACCTCCGCTATGTGAGATTCCCCTAACACTGTGGACTCTCTCAGAGGGCTACCTGAGATCCTAGAGCAGAAATGCAGGATCCCTCCCCAACAAGGGGAGAAGGAGTTCTTTGGCAAGGGGTGCATTAAAGGAGGCCAATTAAGGCCTTTTCCACTACATGTGAATCCCAAGCACTGTGGACTCTGTCAGAGGGGAATCTGAGACTCAGGAGCAAGAATGCTGGATCCCTCCCCAACAAGGGGAGAGGGAGTGCTTTGGCAAGGGGCACATCGAAGGAGGCCATTAGGCGCCTACTTCCCTAGAGCAGTAACCTTGAAGGTAGAGGGGAAATAGTTCAAAATCAGTTCCCATCATGGTTTAAAATGAGGGGCTAGCAGAAAAAAAGCATGGGCAGAGAAGGAAAACGTGGAAACATTGGGAAAAATTAACGCAGAAGGGAAAGGGAAGCTGTGGCCTGGGGGAAGAGTATAAGCAGGCTCAACAGGGAACAGTCATCGGAGCTGGCAAAAACCCGGAGGAGTCAATGCGAGAGCAAGGGTAATGGTAAGGGCCAAAATTATACAGAGTAAACAAAGGAAAGATGTAGTGTTGTACAATACGAACCATAATATTAAATCATGTAAATAATCGGGGGGGGTCCTAACATGAGAGAATGGGGGGAACAGAGGTAACATTGAAAATTCTAAAACAATATGAATATCAGTGGGAAGGAGAGAAAATAAAAAATCATTCGGAAAGAACGTACTATCATATCTGAGAGACTTCAAAGAATTTCCATTGAGAAAACAAGCTATTTATAGGGAAGACACATGTATTTTGGTGATAGTGCATGCAGGTTCATTATATACAATTATAGGACATCCAGTTTGATTGATAGAGTGTAAACACGATTTAAGGATTAGGTCCCTTAATCTTCGCCGAGCCTGCTCACTGCAACCAGAATCAACTGCTGCCCCAGGAGGGGGGTCCGCGCCGTGGGGGCAACATTACAAGCTGCACGGGACTACACTGACCAGGAGTCCGTGCGGGTCAACACCTGTGCTCGGGCCCGCCTACATCCACTTTCCCTTCTGAAAGGAGCTCACGGAACCCGCTAGCGCGGGTCCCGCTTCACCGAGCCTGCTCACTGCAACCAGAATCGACTGCTGCCCCAGGAGAGGGGTCCGCGCTGAAGAATTTGCACTGCAAGCGCTGTGGGGCCAACATTACAAGCTGCACGGGACTCCACTGACCAGGAGTCCGTGCGGGTCAACACCTGTGCTCGGGCCCGCCTACATCCACTTTCCCTTCTGAAAGGAGCTCGCGGAACCCGTGGTGCGGGTCCCGCTTCGCCGAGCCTGCTCACTGCAACCAGAATCGACTGCTGCCCCAGGAGGGGGGTCCGCGCTGAAGAATTTGTGCTGCAAGCGCTGTGGGGCCAACATTACAAGCTGCACGGGACTCCACTGACCAGGAGTCCGTGCGGGTCAACACCTGTGCTCGGGCCCGCCTACATCCAGTTTCCCTTTTGATAGGAGCTCGCAGAACCCTGCTGGCGCGGGTCCCGCTTCAACGAGCCTGTTCACTGCAACCAGAATCGACTGCTGCCCCAGGAGGGGGGTCCGCACTGAAGAATTTGCGCTGCAAGCGCTGTGGGGCCAACATTACAAGCTGCACGGGACTCCACTGACCAGGAGTACGTGCGGGTCAACACCTGTGCTCGGGCCCGCCTACATCCACTTTCACTTGCCCGCCCACATACTCTTTGCCATTATTTAACATCGATCATTTCCCGCGCCGCGGGACGCGCATGGGACTCGCCGGGTGAAGCCCGGGCAAAGGGCGGGCCCTCTACGGCCCTCAGAGGCCAGAGGAGGACGGGACGGGCCACCCCACCTGACTTTTTCCAAGTAGGAGGTATAGAGACGTTTTTTACAATTTGACTTCCACTGTACTGTTTATTGTCGCTTTTTGGAGTTTTGCTTATTAATCATGTCAATCTGGGAGGAACTCAATGCCCTGTGTGACACCAAGTATGTCCCGGATGCATCACCTCCCCCTATTATGGGCAGTGACTTTGACAATTTAATCAGCACTCTGCGGGACGTACCTCTACCTGTAAATAAAGATTCACCTCAAGCCAACGCACTGCCCCGGGGTCTTAATATTAAAAGGAAGCATGATGGGGAAAATGTTAATGAGAACCAACCTGAAATTCGAAAATTGTGCGCCAGCCCTACATATTCCCCCTCTAACCCAATCACATCAATGGTGGATGAGGCTGTGGATAGAATAGATGACCCTGTATCGTCCCTCCAACTGACTTTACTGGCTCAGTTCGAGCAATTGTTAATATCTGCCATATCACCTCTGGTTATAAAAATTCATGACCTGGGGGACAGGCTGACCAGCATTGAAAAAATACTTAAAATGAATTCTCCACCAACCAATAAAATAGCAATACCTATTTGCCCTAATCCTCCCATCAACCCCGAAAAGTCTAAGCCCATTACATGTAAGAATGCCCAAACTCAATTACTATCTCTCAATACACCTATCTCAACTGGCTCTAAAGTAACATTAAAACCCACGATAATAACTCACACAGTGGCTAGAGCCGCTCTAGAAAGAACACCACGTATTAATTTACCTCCCGAAGCCGCCCCATATGTGACCGTCCTCTCTGGGGTCCCTGTACTCAGCCAGGGGAAACACGAAACTCATCAGGTCCTGCAAAATAAGGTTATTTTTTGGCTACAGAGCAACAGACCTTTGCCACCTGATCTAGATGGTGGAATCCTGAGTGTCAGGAGGGTGGGGTGGCTAGGTACGCTGCCCAAAGACACCTCGGGGGACCTGGTGTTAATAAAATTTAAGAATAGGAACATCGTCCTCTACTTACGATTCTGCCAGCCCAAAGAAGGAGATGGCCCCATTTGCGTCTGGGACTTGCATGATTTCTACCCGAGCTTCCTACACATTCCGTTACCAAGATCAATGGCAAAGAATTACAAATTCTGGAAAAGGGGATCTTGTGCACCTTGCGCCACTAACCCTCTAGCCTCTAATAGATTGGAACCTCTGTTCAAAAATTTGAATTTTGGGAGAACCAACTACATAGAGACAACTCGCGAGTTTTAGCCCAATTCATACTGTAGTATGTACCTAGTAAGCAAACTGCTGACATAGGTTTGCCTGATGTTCTTCCCCTGAACCTTAAGCTATTTTGTGTCACTGTATGCATGACCCTTTTGCTTCTTAGACATGTCCTACTTGATAATGAAATGCTTTACACTGATTAGTTGATCCGTCACACTTATTTAATCCTGTCTAATAGCTGATATTAACCCTGTAATGAAATGTTATGGTATTTATGTATTGTTGCTGCTTTTATGATTTTTAAACTAAAGTCGAATAAAGCTAATCTGACTTGACTATTGGGACACATGGATGTTGTTACAGAATATTGAGTTCTGCCTGAATCAAGCATGTTTCTGTCCAATGAGCAGCTCTTCAGGCAAAAACAAGAGATTGCCATTGCCAGTTGTTTCTCCTACAGCCATGCAAATTTACTCATGGGCTATTGGGATGAGATAGAAGGTATGGTCCAATTAGGTTCATGGACAATATGGCTCTGTTAATTGTTCTCCGTATAAAGGAAATTATTTAGCAATTGTATTAAATCCACAATTATGTGTAAATGTAGTAACTCACAAAATAACCCAGTTTTACTGGCCATGATTGTGGTTAAAAGATTTATCAACAATCGATTCATGAAAAGCAAACAAAACTTAAGTAATCGAATTCCAATTAGTGTTAGTGCCCGCTGTTAGACGTAAATAGCGCAGAACATCTTTCCCTGCTGCAGACAGAGCATATTTTTTAAACAAATACAGACTGTTTTTTTTCCAAAATGCTACATTTTTAATTAAGTATTGTTCTCTCTTTTTTACTGTAGACAACCAAATGGTTTAGTCCAATATGTTACTTCCTATTTTCAGTGAACGTTGCCTGTTTAAAAAACAATGTTTTCAAGTTAAGAACCCAAAATAACATACGATACAAAAATGTAGGCAACGTGCAAGAATTTCCTATAGGGTATAGTGCCATCTCAGCGTTCTAGTGACATATACAGCCCACTCAGCCGTCATCGTCCATCCTGTAGTTTTGATATCACACCCTGACCCCCCCCCAGAACAAAGTGGGGTGTTCCCTAAAAGCCCCACACCCACGCAAAATGTTATCAAAAAATCATATATTGTTCCATGAGATCTGTAAACTCTTGTCAGACTTCTCAAACCTCTTGACACCCACCACCCCACCCAACCACATTCTTCCGAAGTTTGCAAACTTGACACTGGTTTCATAAATTGTAAAATTCATTACCTAGTGTCTATACCCCCTCAGGGGCGTAACGCAGGCCCCCGCAGCCCCTGCATTGCGGGGGGCCTCGTCCTCCAGGGGGCCCCTCGGGCCCCCCACTTCATAAAGAAGAAGATTTAAAACACGCCCGGCCTCACCTCTTAATAAATTAATTGGTGCACTGCACACTGGCACTGCACACGACCTGGGGCGTAACACAGGCCCCCACAGCCACTACGGTGCGAGGGGGGGGGGGCGCTCTAGCCTGAAGCGGGGGCCCCTGGCCTCCAGGGGGCCCCTCAGCAAGCCAGCAAACAAAACTCTCCAAGTCTGCTTGGTGCGCATGCGCACCACCGGGCCCCAGCCGGGCCTCTTCATAATGAAATAATGAGCGGTGGCGCGCAGTTGTCTCTGCAGGCACGTCTGCATTTTCTTCAGGGCGGGCTGGGCATTCTGGTGGGGGCCTTGTGACCAATGCCTGCGCATTGAGCAGCTCAATTAACATTGCGTGTGCAGCGTGACTTTTGAGGCATCCCAGGACCCGGCCAGCCAGAGACTCCGTACTGATCACTGTGGGTCGGCGGGCATAATTTAGCCTTGCCAAGGTGCCTACTCCGAAGAAGTTTGTCGACTTTCAGATTGATGTTACAAGTAAGTTGTTTTTATATATTGCCCAGTACATCAGGTTACACACCTCTTGCCCTCTTTGTACATTACACCGAATACCGGGAAAGGGTGAGAAGTTAAATCAAGAGAACTTGGCATATTATAGCCGTTTAAAAAAAAAAAAAGATTTGTGTTTTGTTTTCGTGTTTGTACAGATAGTTTAAACAGATAATTGCAGTCTCTTAGCATGTCAGCGCGGGGCCTGGGGTCTGAGGGATGAGGGTCTGAGTCCAGTGAGGGTCAGGGTGGGGCTAGGCCTGGGGTCTGAGGGATGAGGGTCTGAGTCCAGTGAGGGTCAGGGCGGGGCTAGGCCTGGGGTCTGAGGGATGAGAGGTCTGAGTCCAGTGAGGGTCAGGGCAGGGCTAGGCCTTGGGTCTAGCTGAGGGATGAGGGTCTGAGTCCAGTGAGGGTCAGGGCGGGGCTTGGGTCTGGCTGAGGGATGAGGGCACTGAGTCCAGTGAGGGTCAGCGTGGGGCACGGCCGGGGGTCTGAGGGATGAGAGGTCTGAGTCCAGTGAGGGTCAGGGTGGGGCTAGGCCTGGGGTCTGAGGGATGAGAGGTCTGAGTCAAGTGAGGGTCAGGGTGGGGCTAGGCCTGGGGTCTGAGGGATGAGAGGTCTGAGTCAAGTGAGGGTCAGGGTGGGGCTAGGCCAGGGGTCTAGCTGAGGGATGAGGGTCTGAGTCCAGTGAGGGTCAGGGCGGGGCTAGGCCTGGGGTCTGAGGGATGAGGGGTCTGAGTCCAGTGAGGGTCAGGGCAGGGCTAGGCCTGGGTCTAGCTGAGGGATGAGGGTCTGAGTCCAGTGAGGGTCAGGGCGGGGCTTGGGTCTGGCTGAGGGATGAGGGCTCTGAGTCCAGTGAGGGTCAGGGTGGGGCAAGGCCGGGGGTCTTGCTGAGGGATGAGGGTCTGAGTCCAGTGAGGGTCAGGGCGGGGGGCGGGGTCTGGCTGAGAGATGAGGGTCTGAGTCCAGTGAGGGTCAGGGCGGGGCTTGGGGTCTGGCTGATGGAAAAGGGGTCTGAGTACAGTGAGGGTCAGGGCGGCGCTAGGGGTCTGGCTGATGGATAAGGGGTCCGAATCCAGTGAGGGTCAGGGCGGGGCTAGGCCTGGGGTCTGAGGGATGAAGGTCCGAGTCTAGTGAGGGTCAGGGCGGTCTAGGCCTGGGGTCTGGCTAACGGATGAGGGTCTGGGTCCGGAGTGTGGGGGGCCCCCTCCATGTACATTGCAGGGGGGCCCCCTCAAGTATCGTTACGCCACTGTACCCCCTCCTAAAGTTTGCAGACTCTGTGGGGAAATCACTAATTATGACATTTACTTTGGGTCCAAATCTATAGTTTGGGGACTCTTTGCAGAGTTTGGGAACTCTGAAATTCATGGATACACGTTTGTTCCTCTTCTATAGCTCGAATACTTTGTGCACAGACACAAATGATAAAAATCCTGGACGTGTGCTGGGTCCCTTCTATAATTTGCAGACTTTGTACAGAGTTTGAAAACTACATGAGCCGTTTTAGGTGTGTCAAACCTGCCCACATTATCACAGTCAGGGGTCATTAAAAAAAATTAAAAGTGAATTATGTCTTCCACAGGTTTGAGGGTTAGGAGTGGGTTGAGATCAGAGTGTGTTTCTGCAGGTGGTTGCTAGAGAACTGAAACGTTTTAAAAAGAGGCTGAGACTTGGATTCAGTTCGAGTCCACAGACTCATAGCAACAAGAGCACAGCTTCCTCTGGAGTCCGCGGACCTCGAGAACTCACGGTAATTATGGGCTGTTTTGTGAACGTTCACCACCTTAAAGTGTTCATCGACTAATGGAAAAAGGCCCAGTTTTAGAGCACAAATATCTTTCTGCTTTCTAAAGGGATGACTGTAGAATCTTTCACCAATTTTGCTGTCATGGCATAAGTGGAAAGGAAAGAAGAGGTCACTTCACAGCCAGGACCACTTAACTGGTCATCACAGACCCCATCATCACAGGCTGCCCTTCTATCAGCAACTGATGCCATCACAGTAAGGACAGAGGCACAGCACAAATCAGCTGTGTGTGTGGGCGAACTTCACTCATTCACCGACTGAAAAAACATAAACGCTTGCAAAGTGATATGCAACTTCTGGCATCAGCAGCTCTGCCGGGGATCAGCTAGAGGTTACACATCTTGGACGACTATCAGGAAACCATGTCCTGCCAATTTAAAAAGGCAGGCATGAGATTAGCGATGGTGGAAAGGAGGTCAGAAAGAAAAGATGACAAGTAGTCAGGGACCTGCTACCCTTCTGCTAGAGTTGCCACTTGAAGTACAAACCGAAGCGAATGCTGAAATGCAGCAAAACTGGTGTGGTACTAAAAAAAAAAAAAAAAACCTGCAATCGAAAACAGGATGCAATGGAGAACAATAGAGAATGATTTTGTTCCTAACCACATCGTAATCTGGCCCTAGGTGGGAATGCTTTTGGTTGGAAAGACACATTCCTGATCCGATTTGGATGGAGCAAATGCGGCTAGGAGGCCTTCCTAACTGCATCATAATCAGGCCATATCTGTGTGTACTCCTGCTGCCTGCCAACGGTTGAGGCCATTATGGGTCGCCTACTCATAGTCTGTCCATGCCCAGTGCCATAGATCATGCCCTTTTGCAATTCGCCAGTGTGCATGGCAGCCCGCTGCAGCCTAACGTTAAGGCCCTGCAACCCACCATTGAAGGGAGCAGCTACTTACTTACTTATTTTGGTATTCACAGAATGCATTTACTCATTTTGGTTTTCACAGAAGGCACTTACTCAATGAGTAAGTGCCTTCTGTGAATACCAAAATGAGTAACTAACTCATTTTGAATAACTTACTCATTCTGGTATTCAGAAAAGGCACTTACTCATTTTTATGAATAAATTAAATTGATCCAGGACCCTTGTGAAGCCCAATCACTGGAGCGAGAGGGTATTGAGGGCTCCCCCTCAGCCGCCTGTCCCAGTTCCAGGGCTTTTCTAAGGGAGTTCCAAGAGATTACTTTAGAGCAGTCTCTGGTGTTTATGAAAACTTTGAAATCTGGCTGGCCCACAGATCCCTGCCCAGCCAAAGTGCTGTCCTCAATAGCGGGGTGAATTCTATCTTGAACACCTCTCTACGGGAGGGGCTAATGCCACAAGGGTGGAAACATGCCAAGATCCTTCCGCTACTGAAGAAACCATTGGCGGACCCTGAGGCAGCATCTAACTACAGACCCATCTCGCTTTTGACTTTCTTTTTGAAGAATCTGGAAAAATTTGTTAATAAAGTCCTAACGAACTATGTGGAGACTAATGATTTGCTACACCCTAGCCAGTCTGGCTTCAGAGCCAATTTCAGCACCAAAACGGCTCTACTGGAAGTTGCAGAAACTGTTAAAGCTACACTGGATACAGGAGGGAGAGCTGTTTTGGTGCTGTTTGATCTGTCCGCAGCTTTTGACACCGTGCCTCATCCGAGATTACTGAAAAGACTCAGGGATAGCAGTATTAGAGGCAGCGTGTTGAGTTGGTTTGCATATTTTCTTGCCAACTGCTTTCAAACCATTTGGTCGCCCCCTTTTATGGTGGAAATCCCCCTCTTGAATGTGGGGGTGCCCCAGGGCTCTATTTTGAGCCCTATACAATTTAATTTGTACATGGCCCCCCTGGGCCCTCTCACTGAGAAATCTGGTGCCAAAATAGTGTCATACGCTGATGACACTCAGCTGTTGTTCACCTGCAAGAAGGGAATCGAGTTTAATGGCAATTTGATCAACACCTGCCTCTGTAAAGTCTTCTCCTGGTTAAGTCATAACCATTTAAAATGCAACTCCGAGAAGTCTGAGATTATTTGTCTCGGGCCTCAGCCTCCGGATATTTGGCATGAATGGTGGCCCGGGATATGTCGCCCCCTGTATCGACCGTTTCCTCAGTGAAAAGTCTGGGAGTCAAGCTGGATTCCACTTTTTCTTTGAAGGCCCAAGTACACTCTGTACCCGGAGTATGCTTTGGGCTGTTGAAAATGCTGCGAAATTTCGTGCCATTGCTTTCGATCCCTTACAGAAAGACAGTGGTTCAGGCATTGATAATGTCCAGATTGGACTATGTTAACTCCCTGTATCTCGATCTTCCTGAATATCTTCTGAGCCGACTTCAAGTGATTTAGAACTCGGCAGCCAGATCCATTCTCTTGACAGGTTCCAGAACCCATACGACTCAGCTCTTGTCCTCTCTTCATTGGCTGCCAGTACGGAAAATAATTCTGTTTAAAGCCCTGGTCCTGGTTTTTAAGGCTTTCCATAAGATCAGAGCCCCGTATCTTAGAGATAGATTTCAGCCTTATCTCCCTCAGCGCACTTTGAGGTCTTCTTCCCAACTCCTGATCATCACTCCTAGAGTGCTACGTGCCCGGATCGGGGGCAGATATTTCATGCAACTGCCTCACGGCTGTGGAACAGCCTTCCGTTTGGGATCAGACAGAGTCCGGATCTTCTTTCCTTTAGGAAAAGTCTTAAGACATGGGTCTTTCAGCTGTGAGTCACTAGCAGTGGATCGGTTGTGTTTTATGTGACGTGATATCTGGATGTTTTAGCGCCGGGACACTCCTGGGAGTAGCCGTGCGCTTAATAAAAAACTTTAACATACCATAACATAACTCAAAATGAGTAAGTTACTCATTTTGGTATTCACACAGGCACTTACTCATTCATGAGTAAGTGCCTTCTGTGAATACCAAAATGAGTAAGTTACTCAAAATGAGTAAGTTACTCATTTTGGTATTCACAGAAGGCACTTACTCATCAATGAGTAAGTGCCTTCTGTGAATACCAAAATGAGTAAGTGCATTCTGTGAATACCAAAATGAGTAAGTTACTCAAAATGAGTAAGTTACTCATTTTGTTTTTCACAGAAGACACTTACTCATCAATGAGTAAGTGCCTTCTGTGAATACCAAAATGAGTATGTGCATTATGTGAATACTAAAATGATAGTAAGTTTAGGATTTTGTAGTAAGTTAGCTCTGTGAATCGGGCCCCTTGTGAGTCATGGGCTTGTTGTTCAAGGGGAATGAGTGGAGACCCTGGCATGATTGTAATGAGTATAAATGAACATGAACTAAGCACTACAAATCCATTAAGTCAGCTGATGCTAAATGAACAAAAAATATTTATAACGTGGTTGTCAGTCAATTTCTACACAGTAGCTCTTAAGTACCCGTCTTAATACTTGGAGGTCTTCACAACCATTATGCAATATTGGTATGGAGAAGTTAAACATTTGGATGTAACAGCAGAAAGGTGAACTGCGGAATTGAACAATTTATGTGCAGGTACATAAATACAGTGATTTTACTAACTGTTTGCTATCCTCCTATTAGGGTACAGCCATTACCGAATTGTAACAACAGATTTGAAGTTCTTAGCACCCAGTGGCATAGGAATGGGGGTGCAGAGGGTGTGGGCCGTCCCGGGTGTCATAACTGAGGGGGGTGACAAAATAGCAAAAATATGCGTTTTAAACACATATTTTTGCCATTTTGTCAACCGGGGGGGGGGGGGACAACCTTTACAACACAGTCATTACAACGCACTGCCTTTTGCAACGCAGTCATTGCAACACAACATCCTGTACATTGCATGCCATTACAACGCAGCCATTACATCGCATGTCACTACAACACATGTCATTACAATGCATGTCACTACAACGCATGCCATTGCAACTCAATATAAGGTAAGTAATGGGGAATTGTAATTTTTACCCCTGCACTATCCAACACTTACTTTACTGTTGCACTCACTGGAGTGGGAATAGTAATTTGTACCCACACACTATCCAGCACTTACCCTACTGTTGCACTAACTGAAGTGGCAGTAGCAATTTTTACCCCCAACACTATCCAACACTCACCCTACTGTTGCCCTAAAAGTAATATGCGTTGTAATGGTATGCGTTGTAATGGTATGTGTTGCAATGGAATGCGTTGTGATGGCATGCGATGTAAAATCATGCGTTTTAATGGATGTGGCGATATTAAAACTGCATCTTAAAGGCATGCGTTGTAAATGTTTGCGTTGTAAGGTCATACATTCAGCCAAGGTGGCAAGTGTCACCACTGAGGGGGTGACAAAATGGCAAAAATATGTGTTTTAAACACATATTTTTGCCATTTTGTCAGGCCGGGTGACAAGAATTTGTCCGCACTGGGAAACACTTGATCTTGCTACGCCACTGTTAGCACACTGGAAGACATTGAGTGACTCCCAGGGCCTACTGCTCCCATACACCTTAAGGCTAATTCTATAGATATACCCACCCATATATCTATTGCACAGGCTAGTCCGGATAATAGATTCCAATCTAAGATATTTGTCCCGGAATGGTTCGATTTCATTAAAAAACACAATATACTCATGTTGCATGAGACATGGGAGGTGGAACCCACCGTATGAGATGGGTACCAGTGCTTTAACATTCCTGCTATTAGTTCCCGCTCTGGTCGTGCATCAGGTGGGTTGTCAGTATGCTGAATATATCCCTGGACAGTCACGTGGAGGTCTTGTGACAGCTAGCACTAGTTTTCAAGTACTGTGCTGGAAAACCTATTTTAATTGCTATCTGGTCAATTTTTATTATAACGATTTTAAGAATGTTCCTAATCCAATATTTTTAGAATTAACCAATTTTCTTCCTAAGTTGTTTGATAAGGTTGTTACCCAGGGCCAGGGCCAGGGCCAGGGATTATATTTATGCCTTTCTGGTGATTTTAATGCACACTTCTCAAGTCACGGGAATACAGTGGGGAATATATGGGGGGGTTGGTCATAGAAGTCAGGAGTTGGGGTTAATATTGGAATCTCATGACCTACTAGATATTATGGCAACTGCAGGGAAAGACGTAATCATGCCTCCCACTTATAAAGGAAGAGGGTCTCTGTGTATGTTTGATTTCATATTCATCACTCGGAGCCTTGATCAAATTCTGCTCCATGGGTCGGTGATTGAATCTACCTCTAGCGACCAGAACCCACTAGAGGCTGTCTTCCTAATGGCCCAAAGAAAAAGAATATGAGTGGCAGATAGGGGCTTGAAATCTCCAACCAACAACAGATAACTTAAAACTGGTTACGAGAATGCGCAATCCTGTCAAACTCTAGAAAAAATGGTGAGAGAGAAAAGGAGGTCAGTGGAGACCTGTCTATCTGAAGAGGATGGTGCCATTAACATAGTAGATGCTTTTAACAAACTCTGTCTTGGTATAAGAAAAACCTCCTTAGACCTATACGCCCATCAAGTAAAGTACCCATCTGGTTTGACCATGATTGTAAAGTAGCCGAACAAGAATTAAGGAAGGCCCTGGGGAAGAAGTCTAGAAATAATGTATTGATTACTGCCCTGAGAAAACATTATAAGACTATCACAGCCAAGTGCCTGCAACAGGTCCTCACGGACCAATGAGAGATATTAGCACAGGCAGTTAATACGAAGGATAGTAAACACATGCTCACTGTCCTTTCAAACTCTGAGTGCACCCGACTGCAGCCACCGATATATTGGGCGCAACATATGGTGGACTCTTGACACTATGGACTAATTCAATTAAGTGTATTTGATACATTGTGCTCTACCTAAACTTCACTTATGGCTCTTTGTTATTTCTGAGGACAAGGATCAATGTTTGATGGGTCCAAAGTTTTTATACAGACCTATTACGCTCAAGTGAATTGTGAGTCCTGATGATGACCGTGCAGTAATACAGCGGTCGAAACGCCGTCGACGCTTTTGTGACCAAAAATGATTGAAGGACACATTATTTATGTTTATGTTGTTCCTTTAGTGTAACATGTATTGTTTTTGTTTGCCACCTGTCTGGTTCGTGATATGTTTGTTCTTTTGATACCAGCACCTTTTCTTGAGCGTAATTGTGTTTTTTTTTTAAAATCCTTTCTTACTATGTCCAATAAATAATGACTTTTTGATACTGTAAACAGTGAGTTTGTGCATTGAAAGGCTTCTTCACTTTTTCTTCTTTTTCTTCTCTATCTATTCACTATTCTTAGTTGTAAGTAGATGTGTTGAGTTGCACAGTCAAAGTGATTTTCGTCCTGAACCTATTGTTTGGTGTATCGAGTAAACACTTTTGGGCCACAGTTTCTGGTATGAGATGTAAAAACCCTACAGTTTCCCCAATTTCTTGCCACATCAGTAGTGAACCCTGGGAAGACCATTTTAGCAAGGTCTATGTTTCCCCTCTTAACGCAGACAATTTTACTGTGGACAATAGTAAGTTGATGGAAGTTAGAATCACAGTAGAGGAGGCAGAATAGGCCCTATCCCAAAGCACAGGCGGCAAGGCTCCGAGCCCCAATGGAGTACCAATTGATCTACTAAAACTCAGTATTAAACTTTGGGCTCCAATCTTAACTAACGTGTTTAGTAAATTACCTCATACAGATATACCAGACTCTTGGCACACTTCTATTATTGTCCCTATATTCAAGAAAGGCAATTGAGAAGACCCGAGTTGCTATAGGCCAATATCGCTAATTGATACAACTGCAAAAGTCCTAGGGCATGTTATTTACAACAGGATCCAATACTGGGCCCAAACAAAATCAATTTTATATCCTGCCCAATATGGATTTAGAAGTAAGGTAGGGACAATTGAGCAATGTGCCAACTTGAACCTAATAATAGGTAAGTACACAGTCACGAAGCATGTGCTTTTATATTTGGCATTTACGGATTTAAGCACTGCTTTCAACTGTGTGAACCGGTCGAAATTATGCCACATGTTGATACTGAAAGGTTTGGATGCCCCCCTTGTTAATTTTCTTGCATTTCTACATAGGGGTATGAAAACAAAAGTTAGAATAAACAATAATGGTAATGTATCCAAGGGCATTGAGATTGGTAGGGGAGTTAGACAGCGGAGAGTGATAGCTGCTCTCTTGTCTATATTATGTATTAATGATCTCTACCCATCCCTATCCTCTATAACAATTGATGTTCCATCTGTTAAAGGGAGACCCATCCTTACACTTTTATATGTGGATGACGCAGTTTTAATGGCACGGACTCCCAGGGCATTGCGTCTTTTAGTGTCAGCCTTTATTGATTTTATGTCTAATGTAGATCCCCGTACAAATTTTGCTTAATCCCATGTTATGGCATGTGGGCCACATTGTATTTAATTGTCTCCTATACAAGTAGGAAATAACTCCTTAACAAATGTTAAGACCTTCACTTTCCCAGGAGTTATGTTTTCATCTTCCAGAGTGCGATCACCTAACATTGCGCATCGTAGAACGCTATTTTCGAAAGCAATTGGATCACTGCTTTCTCTCCCCTCAACCTCCCGGCGAGGGGCATTTGAAAGCTATATTACAAATTTATACGTTGCAATGTGTTCCAATTGCTACTTATGGTTCCACCATTTGGGGGAGTGTGAATTGTGTAACCATACAATCCAAGGAAAATCGGTTCTGCAGGTGCTTGTTGTGTGTACCACCTTCTTCTCCTCATGCTGTTTGTCACAAAGAGTTCCATTGGCTAAACATATCCGATTTCATTAGAGCGAGACCATCGCTACTTAGTTTTCCATTTGGAGTAAAGATCTGGCGTTGCTCACAAGAGGTATAATAAATGATTGTATCTCTTGTTATATAATGGTCTTCAAATTCCGTGGCTGGCATATATTAAATCGGAATTTGGGAAGCTAGGTGTGGAGCAAGTTTTTCCAATGAGCGATTCATGCTCTACCTATAACAAAAGGGAAGTAGCTTCAGCTTTTTATAATCTAGCTTGTGAAAATCGTTTTATTAGTGTAGTTGGGAAACCTTTGATAACTGCATATCTGTGCCAGTCAGAGCATTTCCGAGTTACCACTTCTCTATTTAGAACAGTCTTGCGGGAGATGGGAGCGGACCCTGCTATTGAGATTCCGTGCTGATACAGTACAATATTTACTGTGATTTCCTATTGGTTACCAACCGAATCCCGCTGCCCATGCAATAACAAATCAGGCCAAAGTACTATACATTTTTTAATGTTTTGTAAATTTTATGAATTATACACAAGCACATTTTTCCTTCCACTTTTCAATAGGAGATATCCCGACATTAGACAGAGTAGAGCAATGTTTTCATTAATTTTTCAACTGTCCGATAGTGAAACCTGTCTACATGTGGACTCATTTTTAAGACTCTGAGGGCACGTGGCACTTGGTTATTGTAATGACTTGCTGTTATTCTTTGTATTTAAATGATGATTTAACATGATGTACTATGAATAGATATGTTTTTTCCGATTTATATTAATGTGAAGATGTACCTATGTGGATGTAATGTTGACTACTTTATTTGCATGCACTTTCATGGAAAGGTGAACTTTCAGAATAAAGAAACTGCAGTGAACTAAATACATAATATTAGGCTTGTGTCCCAGAATTCTACATGTTTTTTTTAAATAAAAAAATAATAGAATCAAGTTCTGCTGATATATGCAAAACAGTGATGGTTGGATTGTTAGAAATAGCTGCAGCTATTAATATTTAGTCCACATTTCAGCCATCGTTATTTGCACACAATGCCGCTTCAGTTTGAACCCAGCCAGATGCAAATCCTTCTTGACCCTGCTGTAATAGGAATAAGTCCAGCCTGAACTGCCAGGCCTTGTCTTCGCTGAGTCAGAACATAAGCAACTCAAGGTGGGTTTTGCCCTGATTGGGGATAATCAATCAGGTGTCTTTTGGCTTCAGTGCAGAGTGAGAAATAGAAGCATGTCTGGGCATACCTATGGCCATGTAGGTCATTACATAAAACACACCAAAGCTGATGGAAGGAATGTTTGCAATATGTGTAACCGCTGGTAAATGGCCAGTGGGGATTCCAACCAATTGTTCTTTTGCCTATTATGCCACCTCAGTTTGGGCCCAGCTATATGAAAATCAGTCTTCATCCTGCTCCAATAGGAACGGTCCAGGCAGACCTGCCAGGCCAAGTCCTCCTTGAATCGCAACATGTGCAAACCAAGCTCAAGGGTGAAGCTGGTCTTGCATTGCTTGTGTTCGTTCCTGGCAATTTGGGGAGGAGAACCACACTTAGCAGAATTGATTGTAAAGCATGGTTAAAGACAACATCTTTCATAGATTGGTGTTAGAGATTGCTCGTAAAAGGCCTCATTAAAGACCACATATCAGCTCCTTAAGTTCATAATATTTTTTTAAATATGTGTTCAGATTATTTGAGTGTTAATGTTTTTGTTTTGTTTTAAGTTCATGTTACACAGGGGGCATGTCAAAAATGGTGACCGGAGTAGATGTATAAGTTAGAGCTTCATTCCACCTCCACTAAGGATCCCAATTATATGATTGGATAACCCTTTTGTGCAAATGATTATGCCTAGTACAACTGCGGTGCCTGCATAACGGGGCCCTAACAGCGTAGGTTTGCCTAAACCAGTGGCAGCCAACTAAAGGCCTGTACCTCCTGTGGACTGGTGAGCCGATGCTGCAATCCTTCCTCCACTGAGGACAGCTACTTATCTCAGAGACCGAATCAGGACTGGTCACCAGTGCTGAATAGCGCTGTGGAGGGTTGGGCATAGCAGGGTTGGGCATAGCTGCCACTGAATCGTGACTGTGGCAGTGGATGTGGGCTGGACATACCATACACACATGTAGCAGTAGCAGTGAATACCAGCTCTTGACTGTCACCTGGGAGGAACGGCCTGGGGCTCTGGGGGGGGCCCGCATCCCTCATCTCCTGTGATAATACCATGTGGTGGCCGTGGGAGCCCAACATGGGACACTTATTTGGACATCGGACCCAGGCATGCTGCCCCTCCTGCCAACCTCGACAGGTCAGGTGTTGGGTTGCAGAAGGGGTCTTGGTGGTTGTAGGATGATGATTGGAGACACAGAAGAACAGATATTGCTCTGGTAGGAAACTCCATGGCAAACCCACAAAAGCCGCTTTTTGAGCTTTTTGAGCCCATTTCACAGCTGAGTTTGAACAATCTAGGACCACAAGTGTCAACACCTAGGACTCCCAAGCAGAAACTCTTAAGTCACATGACTGATCCTTGTTGGAGGAAACTCCGGAGGAGCTGCAAGGGGGACATCATATTGCCCCGATGACGTCTGATCTACCAATGTGACTTGAGATACGATATATCAATTTGTTTATATACACATGTTGTAACCTTGTTCTCTTACCTAATCCAGGAGGAGGGATAATGATAGGTAAGGCGTGTGGGACCACATCTCATTTGAATACGTACTTCGGAAACTGTGGAGGACACCCCCATAATTCAGATTGAATGTCAATTTGCCTCAATTGCATGTACAGATATGGCCCTTGTTTGTTGCTTCTTATGACCTTCCCAAAAGGCCTTAGAAGAACCAAGTTGTTATATACACAGTGGAGTGGAGACACGAGTGAGATCAATTAGACCTGACTACATTGTAAGGAAAGGCATGCTTACATTAATACCATGACCATACAATATTTAGTGCTAATATGGAATATGAGGGGAATGGATCCACATGTAAAAAGGTATAAGATCCACATGTAGCTGAGACACCATCACACAGATTTTGCATGACTCTAGGAGACACGTCTGACAGCTGGGGAACTAACTAAAGTGAGCAAGAAATGCTGTGAAATGCAATATGGTACCACGTACATGGGTATGCCAGAGGTGTCGTGATATGGGTGGACCCGGAGGTTCAATGCACAGTCATATATTAATGAAACAACCCACAAGGTTGGTGCGTGATATTGGAGCAAACTTTAGATGGAGAACCCTCGACATAATTTGCAGTGTACACCCCTATTGCTGGCCTGTGCCAGTTCGTTGCCTCGCTGTCCTAAGCACTATTATGCTCTGTGCTGTGCCCATGTGGTGCTGGGATTTTGAATGTGGCCCTGTCCTGACACAGGGCAAATCGACGCCACTGATCATGGGTGCCTAGTTCTATGCAACCACCTGTGGCAAGGAATAATAGGCACACAACCTACAGGTGGTGGATATCAGAGATCAATGTACCCAGAAACGAGAGAATATTAACATTACTCTGCACTGCATGGACTACGCACTAGAATATAGTGTTCTGAGGGTATGGTACATACATTTGCTCAAGCCAAATACTCAGGGTGCAGCTATTGGATTGCAACCCACTGATGATCACTTTCTTATAGGGGCAACTATGCCTGAAGGCACCCACACAGCATCTACCATTTGAGGCACTACAAGACCCAACTTTGTGCAAACAAATAGGGGAATCTATCGAACATTACATTGCAGCTAACAAGCGCTTGCCCAGGGATGAAGTAGTAGAGTGGGTTGCGTTCAAGGTGACACAGAGAGGTATGTACCTGAGAACGGTGTACAGAATGAACATAGTTCTGAGGAAGTAGATCCTGCAATCAGAAAACCATGTGAAGGAACTGGAAGTTGCTAGCATGGCAAACCAGGACCTACAGCACACACTAGCAGAGCTTAAAAAGGACTACAGGGACACTATTAATAGACTGTCAAAAATATATTATAAAGAAGACTGACTTTTTTCTGTTTTTACTGATTTCTACAGATAAATACAGACAGAAAACATTTATTTGTGTGTCTGTATTTATTTATAAATGTGGATAAAAAAGGCAAATGGGTTGCTTTTTGAGAAATTCTAAATACTGTCTGCCATGACTACCAATCCAATAGCTGTGTGGATTGATAGTTTTACAAAAGAAAGGGATTTTAATAAAGAGGCTTTAACAGCAGTAGATACATATACACTAGATTGATACTGAAATTTGTATATTTTCATGCAAGTGCATTGATTTATCTTCCACTGGTGCTCATAGCATTGAAACCTGGCAGACCTTCAAGCATGAGTACACAGTTATAGGTTAACTATATGTGGAAAAAACTAATTTGAGCTTCATATTTTCTCAAAACCCAAAATAAATATGAATAAATACAAATGGAAATGTAAAAAAAAAATACCATAAAACCGGGAGCCCATATTATAAAGAATATCTAGAATGCTAATATGAAATTAATGATATGGCAATGAGCTTATTAGCTTGGCTGCTGAACATAGAGACTCCCTGTGTCCCTTTTGGTGAATTCTGCCCCAAGGTGGATCTAGTGGTTAACTCCCAGTTGAAATCAATGGGGTCTTCGAGTCCTTTTACAAAGACCTGTAGAGGGCTGCAACAGAGACTGACCAAGCTGCAACCTTACACTACCCAAAACAGACAGCGATCCCTACTCTGAACCCATTATAGACACAGAAGGTGGAGGCCCCCTCACTATTGAGGAATATAAATTGGCCATCCAGGAGATTGCAAGAGACAAGACCATTCGCACTGACGGGTTCCTGTTTGAGTTGTACATGAACTATCATGAAAGTATACAAGAGAGTCAGGCAAAGAGGTACACTCTCTGATTTTCTTTGTGGGAAGCTCTGATTCTGGAGCTCCTGGACCTGAGCCATGACCCCTAGAGGTGACTTCATACCGCTCTCTTTGTCGCAACTCAACTTTAAGATCCTAGGAAAAGTGCTTGCTAACAGACTGACCCCGGCGATATTGCACACTGTGGTACATGTAGACCACAGTGGGTTTCTTTCCGGACAGGAATATGTTTCTCAACATACTTTCCAGATCATGGACTGAGCAAACAGGATGGAATGCAATGTTTGATGGCCTCCTTAGACATTGAGAAGGCCTTTTACATCTTGGGGTGGTCATACCTCCACACAGTACTCAACAGGATAGAGCGGACAACGCTAATGCATACAAATATCGTTGCAAGAGTAGCCATGGGTGGGTTATTTCAGATCTGATTTCGGTGGAAAGAGGCACCCGACAAGTTGCCCCCTCTCCCCTATCCTGCTTGCTCTGGCCATGTAGCCACTGGCATGTCTGCTGCAGACATGGAGTTAGCAGTGGGGTATACTGATTGGCGGACAACCCCAAATAATTTAGCTCCTTGTAGATAATGAATTGATATGTCTTAAGGCTGATCTCAAATTACTGCCGGAGGAAATGAACCTCCTAAATTACTTTCAGCAAATATTAAGACTGGATTAATTGGGAATAGTCATGTTTGTTCCCACTACTCCCTGTGTCAGAACCACAGCAACAAACATTATGTACAGTGCAGCTGCAATGGAAATTCAACTCTATAAAATAGGTGTACACATTATTCACACTAACAGTGATCTGATATAGGATAATCAGAGAAAGGTGCTGAGGTCGGGCGGACGGTCACACCCCTTTTGGACTCAGTTGTCACTGGCCCAATGAGTAGAGTTTTAATATCAAGTATTTTGGTACTCCCTAGATTTTTTTTATCACTTTGCAGCATTATCAGTAATACTTAAGAAATCTTTATTTACTAACTTTATTGCCCTAATATGTGGCAATGGTAGGTGACGGGTGGTGCTTGCAAGTTGTATGTCTTACTCATCAAGGCAGGGCTATAGAGAGCTCTCAATTATGAGCTTTATTATGCCTCGGTGCATTTTCAATGGATGATGTGTTTGGACGCAAAAAAATACATGTGGAGCTAAGTGGGTACCCCCGCCTTCGAGTGGAATACAGAATGTGGTGTTGGAAGCAATATGCTCATTGGGGGTAAATTGATGACACCCTATACCACAAACCTCCCAATATTGGCAACTTAAACATTCATTCAAGACTGAGAGATGCACAAAGGATGGCATAAGGGTGTGTGTGGATCTAGTGGAGGACAATAATATAAGGTATTTTGAAACATTTATTTTAGAATATGACCAGGGCAGCGCTTGCTATACTCCATAACGTGAAGGGTGGTGATGCAGACATGGGGTGAGATCCAAGAATTGCCCGCAGCTACCTCGCAGGTGGAGGTGATCATGTACATGAATCTGACAAATGGATCTCAATATGCTCACACAGGGCATTGTTGTGGGGTACACTCAAAGAGACACAGGAACTAAAGATTGATGGGAGCCTAGCCTAGAGGTCGAGATTCCAGACAAAATATGGATTCGTCTTGAAGAACACACCATTTCCCTTTACCCGATTTAACTATGTACAGGCGCAAAGCACTTGTTTTAGGTGCCTAACAGTGGTTGCAAATTTTGTACATATAGGGTGGAGAGGATCACTGACACAATAGCGAGGTTAACAATATTGTTTTACACAAACATTGTGTCAAAAATATTGTTTACCTAAATAGCATGTCCTTATACTTACAATGATAAGTACAAATATAATATCATCCAAAACATACCAAAATATTGTTTTTTTAATACATGTAGTTTAAAGTAGTAAATATAGTTAATATAGGGTAAATTACATAATGCCACCAATACTTGAATGAATGAGTAGTTTTATATAGCACAACGTTCACTCCAAGGAGCAGCTTGGGGCAGAAAGGGCATCTGAAAGTCAGTTGAGGATAGAAAGTTAAGTTACAACAGCAGAAGCAGAGATTAGAAAAGAGATAGCAAAATATGGTCAGGGGTGGCAAAAATCCACGTTTTTAGGTCTCGCGCCTGCGATGCATATGGCGAAGCCCTATGCCATCGCGCAGGCGCGATACTATAGTCACCGGCTATGCTTCCCAGGAGACAGGAGATGTCACGCGCACGCTCAGAAAAGCGATCGGAGCCGGCCGCGCGCGCGTTCCCAATCTCCTGTCTCTCTGGGAAGCAGCTACTGATGGCAGGCCGCCAGCCGCGGCCGAGAGGGGCCGCAAATCGATTGCCTGTGCCCGCACCTGAGGCTGGCTGCAGCAGTCGGCGGACCAGCCGGCGAAAGTCAGCTCTGGGCTATACTGTCTCATCGACAGCATCAGCATGGTGCCTGAGAGGCTCAGGCCTCAGGCGCGGCAGAGTGCGACGGTGGTGCGGCTCGCCTATGGACAGAACTTGCTCAAACACCAGTGGAGGAGTCACTATCCCCGGGTACATGCTGCCGAACTAGTGCACAACTGAGACAGTAAGTTACTTGGCCATGCAACCTGCCTGCCACTTTAGTAGCACTGTGTTGTAGCACTGTGTTGCCAAACTCACACAGTACACTACATGATGAAGTCCCTTACGGCGTATTTATTGTTCATGATGCAGCCGCGCTTTAATTAGGGCACGAGCCAGTCAGTAATATGTTTGCCGGCATCGGTGGAGCTTGTGTGTGCTCTGCTGCACAGCACTGCAAGAAAACATACTTTATCTGTGGCATAACGTCGCTCGACAGGAATAGAAGTGGGCAGTGCTTTAATTTTGCTTAAGGTTGATCGAGCGTTTGGATCTTATTTTAGCTTTGCGTGTTTTGAGTAAATGCATTTAACCTGGGCTTTTATGTAGTTGTCTACGGACTGCTTTTGCTCAGTGGAAAATTATAGGCAGAGAGAGCAACTCTAGGCCAATAAGCAGCAATGGAGGGCCACATTATGAAGTAAAGTTTACTAGATTGTGCTGCATGAAACGCAAATTACGTGGCATAATACTGCACATTGTGGGGCAGTATTATTTTGCTATTTTGACTCGAATTAATACTACTTGGGTAAAAGATTTACATTGGTAGGACTAGTTTAACAAGTACTCTGCAGCAGGAAGAGAAGCTCCGCTGAAGGGTGAACCAGTAAAGCATGTATGCTGTAAGTGAGTGTGTTTTTAAAATGACATTTACAGTTTATGTTTAATACCCAGTACGCGCTGTTCTCTTAGTTTAGTCAATTGTGCAAGTAAGTGTTAACTAAACTCGCAGTAGTAGTAAGCAGCGCACCGGACCCCAGGGCCACTCACTTAATTATACTGCTGTGACATTTTAAAAATAATTTTTGAAATATATATAAAACTTTATAAATAAATAATCAGCCTGCTTGACTGTAACCGCAATGTGTGTAACAGGCTCTCCTGAGGCTTCAACAGCATGGTATCACAGAAGTGCAGACTGTTGGGGCCGGAGTCATCTGATTTATTAATTTCTGGCATCAGACCTGAGTCAGCTTTATGGTCTAGGCCCAGGTCGCGTGTGGGAGAGCGGCATGGAGTTTAGTGAAGCTCCTCGCCTGGTTTATTTATTTTTATTATTTGGGCTCTCTCTAAACAGCCTTAGTCCATCATTTCACAGACTCTTCAGCGTGCGTACTGACTGTCACTCGAGACAGACTACATTTGCACTTACCTGTGTGTGCCTGAATCTGAAGGCGATGTGTTGGATTCAGGGGACTTTTGACACTTGCTGTTGTCCAGGCTTCAAGCAGCATTACAGGGCATACACAATACCCGACTTAAGACAATGCTGCTTTTGTGCCGTTTCAATGTTTTCACTTCTTGCCCATGGACAGAAAACACATTTCAAATTTTGCCAGAAGTGTCATCTGGTGTATTTATGCTTGGTGTGTTACTTGTCACTCGCAGGATCACACAGACACACTGAGTGACACTAGAGATATTTATGCCAGGACATCAGGACAGGCTCTTGTGATGCTCAGGTCCACCACACCTCTGAATGCCTCATGTGCACCCATCAATACCCCTTCTACATTGGTGGGGCATGTTCCAGTAAAGAGCTGTGTTCTCTACTAAACTGTTGTCTTGCCAGTGGGACTGATTGCACAGCTTCGCTCCAGTGGTTCTACAGCCTAAACGCAGGTCTTTGCTCCTTTTGGTGTTAATTCTTAGCGGAGCCATGTGACCTGCTTTCTAGATGTACATAGCTGCCAAGGTTTTTGATTGCTATGTGTAACATTTTCATAATTTCCCTTGCTCAATTGGGTCTAAGTTCTAATATTTATGATTCCCTCGTCTAAATTGCTAGATTTTTGCTCGCAAGACAGTGTCACTCCTAATTATTGAAATGTCACTCATAATTACACAAAAATTCTGAAAATGTCACACATAGCAATCTGGAACCTTGGCAGCTATGAGGATGGCTCACAATTTACTGTGCAGACGTAAACAAGAGGAGTGAGCATTTTGTATTTTTTCAGTGAATGCTGCGCATGGGGGAAGATGGGCAGATAAAAAACCGGCACGTAAAAGCTTACATTGGAATGGTTGAAAAGAAGGTGGATGTCTCGATGAGTAGGTTTATCAATGGCTGTGTGCCTCCAGCACACACTGTCCGGCCTGGTTATCTCCGTGCATTATTGCTAGTGTGTTACGAAAGTGATTTAACACACAATAAAAAGTATAAGACGTGGCGTCATAACATCGCTATCTATGGAAGACTCAAGGCTTTTTTTAGTTGAAGCGCGACCTCTATTTAATAAAATAGATGCAGACAGGGAGCTTCAAATAGCTAATACTGACAATTTATATCCTAAAGGCCAACAGCCTATGTTCCTCTTCCAAGGCCCTGATTAGTTGCTAGGGGCTTCGGCCTGGGACTTTGTAGGAAGACATTGTGTTGTAACCCAGCAGCGCTCAGCCCAGGGCTTGGGAAAATATATAAAGTGTGTATATATGCAACTAATTAGGGGTGCTGTTGGCTGCACTATCGGCAGGATTGTAAATAATCTCCTGACCGATCTGAGCATCTTACTCAAAACTTGACCTTTGTACATGAGCAAATAAAGTGAGTGCTATAATCTGTCCCAAAGATGCTGGTAGGGCACAGGCTGTTAGGCCGAAGATCATACAATTGGATGACTGCAATGTGGAGTTGAGACCTCATATACGAGCCCCTGCACTGGCCCCAACATTACTTTGCAGCAGGTACTCTCACAGTGACTGCAGCTTAGTTTGAAGGGTGCTCAGGGACCACAAATGTACACTTTTTGCAGGACAGCTCATGTGTCATCAATGCTGTGTGCTGCTTGTAGCAGGAATAGGGTACTCTAGGGGCAGTACCCTATGCCCTCTATCTATCCATCGCCCACCCTCTATCTATCCATCGCCCTCCTCTATCTATCGCCCTCCCTCTATCTATCCATCGCCCTCCCTCTATCTATCCATCGCCCTCCCTCTATCTATCCATCGCCCTCCCTCTATCTATCCATTGCCCTCCCTCTATCCATCGCCCTCCTTCTATCTATCCATTGCCCTCCCTCTATCCATCGCCCTCCCTCTATCCATCGCCCTCCCTCACTCTATCTATCGCATCACCACAGCATCACTCAGCACCACCACAGCATCACTCAGCACCACCACAGAACCACTCAGCACCACCACAGAATCACTCAGCACCACCACAGAATCACTCAGCACCACCACAGAATCACTCAGCACCACCACAGAATCACTCAGCACCACCACAGAATCACTCAGCACCACCACAGAATCACTCAGCACCACCACAGAATCACTCCGGGGCACCACATCACTATGCGCTACCACAGCATCACTGAATGCCACAGCATCACTCGTCGCCACCATAACATCAATCTGTGCAACCATTCAACAACAACTAGTTCAAATATGTTCTCTCAATGTTTCAAAATTTATTACAAATGTCACAAAAAGATGTTAATATTTCACTTCTGTTCTTGGATTTTCATCACAATAAAATACACTGAACATAATATTCACAAACTTTTTTACAAGAGTTAAAGCTATTGCCATTATAAATCACAATAACTTTTATTTAAGTATTAATTATTAAAAAAATGAAGACATTGTTATTTGTAATATCAATACATTTAAGTCACGTAAATACAACACATATTGCATAAGAAATGCTATAGGTGTCACATTTGCGAAAGTTAAAACTATTGGCATTGTGAATGAGAAAGCTATTAATTTCGCTATTTTCAAAACCAACACATAAATAAAATATTAGTCATTTACAATATCAATAGCTCAAACTTTCCTGATGCGAGACCTATTGCATTGCAAATGCTTGTTAAGAGCTTCCTGTAGGTGAGTTCAGTTTGAGTGTGTCTAAGCTGAGTGGGCAGGGAATTCCAGGCTTTGCTCGCTAGGACAGCCATTGCCTTGCCCCCTCTAGATTTCAGTTTGAAAGTTGAGGCTGCTAAAAAACTCTCTGAGGATGACCGCAGAGTGTGTTGGGTGGCATATGGCCTGGTTCTGGATTTAAGATATCCAGTTGTCCTTTTGGCTTTGTTAATGATGGTCAAGATTTTAAAAAGAACCCCTTTATGGACAGGCAGGCAGTGAAGAATTCTAAGTGCTGTTGCTGAGGAGGAGCCTTTAGGTCATTTGAGTACCAGCCTCACTGCAGCGTCCTGGACAACCTGCAATCTTTTCAAGATCGTCTGTTTTGTTTCTGCATATAGACTAATACAGTAGTCCAGACGTGACAAAATGAAGGCTGCTACAACAGTTTTCCTAGCCAGCACAGGGAGAAGATCAAAGAATTTTCTGAGAGTTTTTATTGTTTGGAAACACGTGCCTGCCACAGCAAAAGCTTGCTTGTGGAGATAATGTAGGGTCAAAATTGATTCCCAAAATCAACGAACTTTGTGGAGACCAAAGATTTGCTGCACCCTAGCCAGTCGGGCATTCGAGACAACTTTAGCACTGAAACGACTTTATTGGAAGTTGCGGAAATTATTAAAGCTGCATTGGAAAGAGGAGGCAGTGTTGTTTTGGTGCTGCTGGACTTCTCTGCAGCTTTCGACACCGTGCCCCACCCGAGACTACTGGAAAGACTCAGTGATAGCAGTAGTGAAGGCACGGTGTTGAGTTGGTTTGCATCCTTTTTGGCTAACCACTCTCAAACCATCTGTGTTCCTTCCTTCTCTGCGGTAGTTCCTCCTCTGAATGTGGGGGTGACTCAGGACATACACTGATGACATTCAGCTGTGAGAAGGGAACTGAGTTTGATGGCAACTTAATTAACACCTGTCTCTCCAAAGTCTTCTCTTGGTTAAGTCACAATCATTTACCCCGAGAAGTCTGAGATTATCTTTTTTGGGCCTCAGCCACCGGATATCTGGCATGAATGGTGACCCCAGGATATGCCTTCCCTTGTGTTGGCCGTTTCTGAAGTGAAAAACCTGGGAGTCAAGATGGATTCCACCCTTTCCACGAAGGCCCAATTACACTCGGTAGCTGGGGTATGCTTTGGGTTGTTGAAAATGCTGCTAAATGTTCCCCATTGCTTTCTATCCCATACAGGAAGACAGTGGTTCAGGCATTGATAATGTCAAGATTAGACTACGTTAATTCCTTGTATCTCGGCCTGCCTGAATATCTTTTGAGCTGACTACAAGTGATCCAGAACAAAGCAGCCAGGGCCATTTTCCTGTTAGGTTCTAGAACTCAGACCACACAGCTTCTGTCTTCCTGTCATTGGCTTTCAGTCCGGATGAGAATTCAGTTGAAAGCATTGGTTTTGTTTTTTAAAGCCTTCCATAAGATCGGAGCTCCTTATCTTAGGGAAAGTTTTAAGGCTTATCTCCCTCAGCGCTCCCTGAGATCCTCATCTCAACTTTTGATCACTACTCCTAGGGTGTTTCAGGCCCAGATAGGGGGTAGATCTTTTCACCAGCTGCCTTACGGTTGTGGAACAGTCTCCCTTTTGCGATCAGACAGAGTCCTGACCTTCTTACCCTTAGGAAAAGGCTTAAAATGTGGGGTTTTCAGTTGTGAGTTGTTGGCAGTGTGCTGGTTGTGTTTGTGTTACTTGACATTTGGATGCTTTTAGTGCCGGGACACTCCAGGGAGTAGCCGTGTGCTCCATAAATATGCAATAAAATAACATACCATGACAAATTTCTCACTCTGTCCACTGTGTGCGGAGGTGGGGCCGAATTTTAAGGCCACCACTGGTTGGGCATTAATATATTGGACTTTCCAAACAGCATAATTTCTGTGTTTGAGCTGTTACTTTTAAGATGATTCAGTTTGATCCAATCCATCACTGCTATTAGACAGTGGTGAAATTTCTCTTTCACCACTGTAGAGTTTTTATTTAGAGTGAGAATCAACTGAGTTTTGTCTGCATATGCAATGGATTCAACATCAAAAGTAGCCATCAAAGAGAGGTGTGGTGTCATATAAAGATTAAAAAGAGTTGGACTCAGGGATAAACCCTGGGGGACCCCCGATGACAACCACATTTCTTCAGATTTGTACCCAGTGTTATAATCTGATGCCTGTTTTCTAAAAAAGGATGTGATCCAGGCTAGTGCCTTCTTCGTGATTCTGCTCGGTGCAAGCCTGTCTCTCTTGATGTCATGAGAGACAGTGCTGAATGTGGCTGATAAATCCAAGAGAACCAGTACTGCATCCTTACCCTGATTCACTGCAAACTTTTGGGTCTCAGTGGTGGGGAGTAGCATTGATTCTGTTGAATAGCCAGGTGTGAAGCCCGATTGAATGGGGTGAAGGATGTCATTAATTTGGGTATTAACACATTTCTCCGCGATTTTACTGAGACATTGCAGCAGTGAAATAGGTCTGAGATTGGGGAGAGTGGTAGGATCAGAATTTTTCTTTTTTTTGAAATAGCTTTACAGCAGCGATTTTCCAAAATTCAGGGATTCATATATATATTTTTAGTTATTTCGGCTGATATTAGAGTATGCTCACACACATCAGTATGTGTTTTTAAATATATGTATAAATATATATATTGCAACATAAGTATAAAAGTATGTATTTTACATTTTATTCAATCTATTTGTAAGATGTTCAGAATTTACTACTATGAAAAGCATATGTATGTATGTGACCAAGACCACGGACGTGGTCGAAACGTGCTGTCCTTGTCTGCAGGTTTGTAAATAAACTAACCTGCAACCGTGATCGTGTTGGTTCAAGCAATCTGTTTCTTGGATTTCTGATATATTTCTATACATGTATAAATATATATATTTTAAATAAAGCATAAAAAATATTAAAAATTAATTTGGAAAATATTAAATAAATTATCAAAAAAATTCAATGTAAAAATGACAACTATTTAAAAAAAATGTAAAAAATTATATCAAACTGAAAAATATATTTAACCAATAATATGAACAGTATAGAAGTCTAGGAATATTAGATATACAATTCCCATTCCAGTTTCTGCAATAGTAGGGAGAGTGTTGGTCTTCAAAAGGGTTAGATTTACTATTTCTGCTTCAGTCAGCAGAACCGTATGGGAAATGTTGAACTTTAGAGGTGTTCAAATTATGATTTACACATTTACTATTTCTGCTCCATTCAGCGCAACAGTAGGGAATCTGTTAGACTTAGGAGCGGTTACATTTATGATTTCTACTCCAAACAGCACACCAGTGGGCGAAGTGGTTAACTTCAGTTGGGTTAGATTTACTTCAGTCTAAGCAACAGTAGGAAAAGCGTTGTACTTCGGAGGGTTAAGATTTACTATTCCCACTTCAGTCTATTCAACAGTAAGGAAATGACTTAACTTTAAACACTTTGCATATTCAAATAACCCTATACATTTTGAAAAAATATTAACCGCTTAAAGTTAACATTATTGATTAACATTATATAGATATATAGATATATATGTTATCTACTGGCGATTGTCAGTAGGTAGTTATAGTTAGGATCTCGTTTCTATTCAAAAAGCGATTTTTCTTTTCACAATTACTTTGGTGTCAGTTGATGAATCTTTGCAAAATTTTCAAAACTAGTTCCTGTCTTGAGTTTTGGGGTGATTCAACAAGCGGGTACCGAGAAAAAAGGTGGTGATCCAAAATGTGTTTTCCATTATTTCCATAGGAAACTTTAGACAAAGCTACAGTGCGAACTGCTGAACGGAATTATACCAAATTTGGCAGAAAGGTTGGCCTTGTTTCGGAAAGAGACCTTTTTTTTAAATGGTGTAAATCCGTTCTGTAGTTTCTGAGAAATTAGAAAAAGAATATATGTATATATCTCTGAGTGTGGTGGGTTCATGAACCCTTCTTGAGGATGATCTTCATTCTCATTGGCTGCCAACACTCCAAGCCAGGAACTGTTGGCAGCCATGTTGTGACTCAGTAGAACTGAGTCACCGGAAAACAGTAAAACAAAGATAAAAAAACAAGAAAAGGGGCAGGGTAGAAACACCGTGACCACCTAGCCGTGCTCAGGTGTACCCTGGGCCCAAAAAAGCCTTTTATTTAAACATTTCAGCGGAATTTGTGTTAGGGCGAGTTTGCACAGTGGTGAAGAGAGGGGGCGGGGACTGAAGTGATAAGTATGAAATTGCACCTGTGGTTCGTTTTAAGTTGGGGGATTAAGTCCCCTTCAATCCCGAGGGTCCCTAGGGGCCAACTGGCCCACCAGGTACCTCCAGTAAGTGCCACAGAGTTGTGTTGCAGAGAGGTATAAAAAGGGGCATGGCCTTGGATCACCTTTCTACAACGCAGCCCTCAGATGCTTACTGGCGATACCTTGGGGCTAGTTGGCCCCCAGGGATCCTCTAAACTCAAGGGGAACTAATGCCCCAGTTTACAATGCTCCAGGGGGCGTGTTTGCACAGTGGTGCAGGGAGGGGGCGGGTCCTAACAAAAAAGTGTGCAAATGTGCCCCCTGGTGTGTTGTAAATTGGGGGATTGCCTTCTATCCTGAGGGTCCCTGAGGGCCAACTAGCCCTCCAGGTAACTCCAGTAAGTGCCACAGAGCTGTCTTGCAGAGAGGTGCTCCGAGGCCATGCCCCTATTTATACCACTCTGCAAATGTGGATTCTGGCGCACTGCTGGTGGGGTGATGAGGTCCTCTTGTTTCCTGTGGACCTCAGGACACAAGTGGACTTCATCCTCCGAGCAGCAGTGTGCCAGAAGCCGTGTTTGCAGCATGGTGTAAAAAGGGGCGCAGCCTCAGAACATCTCTCTGCAATCCAGCTCTGTGGTGCTTGCTGGAGGCAGCTAGTGGTCTAGTTGGCCCCCAAGAACCCTTAGGGTTCAAGGGGACTTAATCCCTTAAATTGCAATGCACCAGGGGGCGCGTTTACACAGTGGTGCAGAGAGGGGGGGGCTAATATAACAAGTTAGCAATCTTGCTGTGTGCGACTTACTGGAGGTAATAAAAGGGGTAGTTGGCTCCCAAGGTTGATGCTGGAGGTTAACAACCCCTCCTATTACCTCCAGTAAATCAAACACAGTGGATTGCTAAAAGGGGTTTGGTGGCCATGCTCACCTTTCTCCACCACTCTGAAAAAGAGACTGCTATGTTATAGTTAGAAATTATCATTTAAAAAACCTTTGAAATTCACTGAAAAAAACATAGGTTTCAGGAATATTATACTTAGAAATTAGCATTTAATAAACATTGAAATTCATTGAAAAAACCATAGGTTTCAAGTACGTTATCAATTGGAAATTAACATTTTTAAAAAAAACCTTAGAAATTCACTGTAAAAACATAGGTTTCAGGGACGCTATAGTTAGTTGGACATTTCACTTGTACAAAACCAGAGAATTTCCGCTGTTATAGTTAGTTCAGCTAAACCAAACCCAAATCTGTCGGAAAACCCATTCTGAAACCGAGTTGGTCGGAATGCTTTCAACCGACATCATAAAAAGGCCCAAAATATTGAATGCCCAGTAATACTGCACTTTTGGACACAAGTGACACAAGTCAAGTCAAGTCATAAAATTTGTATAGCGCACTACATACCCAGATAGTTTCAAGGCGCTTAGGAAGGGGAGGAGGATTATTTGTCAAATATCCACGTTTTAAGCTGCTTTCTGAACGCTAGGTGGTTCTGGGTGAGGCGAAGGTAAGCGGGGAGTGAGTTCCATGTTTTAGCAGCTAGGTATGAAAAGGATCTGCCTCCCATGGTGGTCTTGTTGATGCGAGGTACAGTGGCAAGGGCTTGGCTGGAAGAACGTAGTTGGCGGGAGGGGGTGTAGAAGGACAGTCGAGAGTTGAGGCAATCTGGTCCGATGTCGTAGAGTGATTTGTGTGCGTGGGTAAGCAGTCGGAAAGTGATCCTCTTATTGACGGGTAGCCAGTGGAGGTCTTTAAGGTGACCAGAGATGTGTTTGTTGCGTGGGATGTCTAATATGAGCCTGGCTGAGGCGTTTTGGATTCGTTGGAGTTTCTTCTGGAGTTTTGCGGTAGTACCCGCGTAGAGGGTGTTTCCGTAGTCTAGTCGGCTCGTGACCAGAGCGTGGGTGACTGTTTTTCTTGTTTCGGAGGGGATCCAGCGAAATGTTTTTCTGAGCATGCGAAGAATGTTGAAGCAGGAAGAGGATACGGCGCCGACTTGTCTGTTCATTGAGAGTGAAGAATCCAGGATGACTCCAAGGTTCCGAGCGTGGTCTGTTGGGATGGGTGCTTTTCCGAGGGCTTCCGGCCACCAGGAGTTGTCCCATGCAGAGGGGGATGTACCTAAGATGAGGACTTCTGTTTTGTCTGAGTTCAGTTTCAGACGGCTTTGTTTCATCCATTCGGCAACTTCTTTCATTCCTTCGTGTAGGTTAGTTTTGGCGGTGCTGGGGTCATTGGTGAGAGAAAGGATCAGTTGAGTGTCGTCCGCGTAAGAGATGATGTTGAGGTTGTGTTGGCGTGCGATGGCCGCGAGGGGGCACATGTATACGTTGAAGAGGGTGGGACTGAGTGAGGATCCTTGAGGTACGCCGCAGATGACTTCAGAGGCCTCGGACTTGAATGGAGGAAGGCGGACTCTCTGGGTTCTTCCGGTGAGGAACGAGGTGATCCATTCAAGTGCTTTTCCTTGGATTCCGATGTTATTGAGGCGTTGTAGAAGGGTGCTGTGGCAGACTGTATCGAATGCTGCAGAGAGGTCGAGGAGGATGAGGGCGACTGTGTCACCATTGTCCAGTAGAGTTCGAATGTCGTCTGTTGCTGCGATGAGGGCGGTCTCAGTGCTGTGTTTTGCTCGGAAGCCAGATTGTGAGGAGTCGAGGGATTTGTTGGCTTCGAGGAAAGCGGCGAGCTGGTTGTTGACGGCTTTCTCGATGACTTTGGCCGGGAATGGAAGAAGCGAGATGGGGCGGTAATTTTTGAGTTCGGTGGGGTCCGCTGTTGGTTTTTTCAGAAGGGTGGTGAGTTCAGCGTGTTTCCAGTCTTCTGGGAAGGTAGCGGAGTTGAAGGAGCAGTTGATGACGTCTCGGAGGTGCGGTGCTATGACGGAGTCTGCTTTGTTGAAGATGTGGTGAGGGCATGGGTCTGTGGGGGATCCTGAGTGGATGGCATTCATCAGGTGGATGGTGTCCTCAGTGGAGATTGGGTTCCAGGCGTTAAGGGTGTTCACGGGGGGAAGATGGTCAGCAGATGGTGGGGTGGGTTGGTTTCCGGGTTGGTTGTCAAAGCTGTTGTGGATGTCTGCAATCTTGTTGTGGAAAAAAGAGGCTAGGGAGTCGCAGAGGGTTTGAGAGGGGGTGATGTCGTTGGAGTTGGCCGATGGATTGGAGAATTCCTTGACGATGTTGAAAAGTTCCTTGCTGTTGTGGGCGTTGTTGTCGAGTCGATCCTTGAATGCTGATTTCTTGGCTTTCCGGATCAGTTGGTGGTGAGTGCGGGTGGCGCTTTTGAAGGCGTCCTTGGTGCTGGAGGTTGGGTCTTTTTTCCAGGCCTTTTCAAGGGAGCGGCAGAGTTTCTTGGACTTCTTGAGATCATCGTTGAACCATGAGGCTTTCTTGTTGCCAGGTTTGCTTTGACGTTTTTTCAGTGGTGCTAAGGTGTCGGCGGTGTTGGATAACCATAGGGTGAGGTTGGTGGCGGCTTCGTTGGCGTTAGAAGAGAGGGCTGGGGAGTTTCGAAGGAGCGATGCGGAGATTTGGTCCGTGGTGATTTTGTTCCAGTTTCTTTGCAGGGTAGGTTGGGAGTGGTTGATGGGTTTCGGCTTGTTGTAGGTGAAGTGAACGCAGCTGTGGTCGGTCCAGAGGAGATCCATAGTGTGGCTGAAGGAGACATGATTGCTGGATGTGAAGATGGGGTCGAGAGTGTGACCTGCGATGTGGGTGGGGGAAGTGACTAGTTGTTTAAGTCCGAGGTTGGCGAGGTTGTCCACGAGGGTGGCGGTGTTGTGGTCGTTTATCTTTTCAAGGTGAAAGTTGAGGTCTCCCAGAAGAATATAGTCTTTGGAGGGGAGCGCGTGTGGAGAGATGAAGTCTGTGATGTCTTCACTGAATTTTGCGCGGGGTCCTGGTGGTCTGTAGAGGAGGGTGCCTCTGAGTGTGGTCTTGGGGTCGATGTGGATCTGGAAGTGAAGGTGTTCGGAGTTAGCGAGGTTGGCGTCAGAGCTGGTTGAGATGCGGATTGATTTCTTATGGACGATAGCGATTCCGCCTCCTGTTTGGCTGGTACGGTCTTTGCGGGTGATCTTATAGTCTTCAGGGATGGCAATGGTGATGTCTGGTGCGGAGGAAGCATTCATCCATGTTTCCGTAAGGAAGGCGATGTCCGGAGAAATGGTGTCTAGTAGATTCCATAGGTCAATGGCGTGCCTGTGGACCGAACGGGTGTTGAGAAGGATGCATTGTAGGTGGTTGGGGTCGGGAATCTGTGGTGTGGTTGTAGCGAAGATGTTGTCGGTGCCGCTGAATTTGCAGGAGTAGCAGGAGAAAGGTCCATGGGTATGTCCAGGAGCGGCTTGGACGCAGTTGGGGGCGCGACCGGGGTTAAGGGCTAGGAGGGTGGCGGCATCGTAGGTAATGCGGGAGGGCTGGGGGGGACGGGGGCCAGGGGGTATGGCGCTGGGCGCGGTCCAGGCGCGGACGGGCGTAGACGGGCTTACCTTTGGCGCACCTTCGGCGCGGGTTGGGCGCGGACGCTGCGCGTGGACGCTGCACGTGGACGCTGCGCGCGGGAGCTACTGTCATATATGGATAGTGTAGGGGGAGGGGCGAGGGCGGCTCAGCTGGGAGGCGTGGCGGGCTCAGGGGAACACAACAACAGCAGGATCAAAATGGAGGGGAGGTCAGAGCAGGGCGCCGGGGGAAATCACACACAACAATGCAATGTAATGCAAGCAAAGCAATGTAAGCGCTGTGGGATAATAGCGTTATGAAATTACGAAGCTTACTAAAAATGGCGCTATGCAAATATCAGAACTTGGTTACAATGCGCTATGCAAATATCAAAACGATACCACGCTGTAAGGAGCAGCGAGGGGAGCGATCACTCAAGGCGGAAGCGGCGAGTGAATCACAGCGCTGCGAGGTTTGGGGAATGCTTTTGAATGCTTGTGGGAGGGCGGCTCAGCTAGGAGGCGTGGCGGGCTCAGGGGAACACAACAACAGCAGGATCAAAATGGAGGGGAGGCCAGAGCAGGGCGCCGGGGGAAATCACACACAACAATGCAATGTAATGCAAGCAAAGCAATGTAAGCGCTGTGGGATAATAGCGCTATGAAATTACGAAGCTTACTAAAAATGGCGCTATGCAAATATCAGAACTTGGTTACAATGCGCTATGCAAATATCAGAACTTGGTTACAATGCAGCAATACGATACCACGCTGTAAGGAGCAGCGAGGGGAGCGATCACTCAAGGCGGAAGCGGCGAGTGAATCACAGCGTTGCGAGGTTTGGGGAATGCTTTTGAATGCTTGTGGGAGGGCGGCTCAGCTGGGAGGCGTGGCGGGCTCAGGGGAACACAACAACAGCAGGATCAAAATGGAGGGGAGGTCAGAGCAGGGCGCCGGGAGAAATCACACACTACAATGCAATGTAATGCAAGCAAAGCAATGTAAGCGCCGTGGGATAATAGCGCTATGAAATTACGAAGCTTACTAAAAATGGCGCTATGCAAATATCAGAACTTGGTTACAATGCGCTATGCAAATATCAGAACTTGGTTACAATGCAGCAATACGATACCACGCTGTAAGGAGCAGCGAGGGGAGCGATCACTCAAGGCGGAAGCGGCGAGTGAATCACAGCGCTGCGAGGTTTGGGGAATGCTTTTGAATGCTTGTGGGAGGGCGGCTCAGCTGGGAGGCGTGGCGGGCTCAGGGGAACACAACAACAGCAGGATCAAAATGGAGGGGAGGTCAGAGCAGGGCGCCGGGGGAAATCACACACAACAATGCAATGTAATGCAAGCAAAGCAATGTAAGCGCTGTGGGATAATAGCGCTATGAAATTACGAAGCTTACTAAAAATGGCGCTATGCAAATATCAGAACTTGGTTACAATGCGCTATGCAAATATCAGAACTTGGTTACAATGCAGCAATACGATACCACGCTGTAAGGAGCAGCGAGGGGAGCGATCACTCAAGGCGGAAGCGGCGAGTGTATTTCAGAATTGACGGCTTGCATCCTACCTATTTACCCACTCGAGTGCTTGTTGGATGCTTGTCCAATCACTAAACGCACAAATCTGCTAGTTTGTTTGACCTTAGAGTTAGAAAAAAATCAAATAGCCATGACATGGAAATCCAACATGGCCCAGCCCTGCAGCATTGTCTTAGAGATGTGGTTAAGCAGTTCATGATAGAGGTAGCAGTGCACTTGGAAATACGGGCCAGGGAGGGGAGGTATCAACCCCTTGACAAATGTGACACTTAGCTAGAAAACTGAACCAAAACAAGACCCACATACCCAGTGAATAAAATGTTTACCAGAGCACAATTGGGAAAATATTAAGGGCCTGATCACCAGTTCATCGGGCATGCCAGCCCGCCACAGCAGCGGTCGAGAGAGCGCTGCCAAGCCAACGGCATCCCAACCACTATATCAGGAGTTTACCGCTTGGCTGACGGCATGACCGCAGCTCAGCCATGGCTGTTGCATGCTCTGGCTCTAAAAGCCCCAGGAAAGCAGGTGAGCCTAGATCTCGGGGATGCAAGATACTCTGCTGAAACTGACTTGTCCATGCTGGCTCACAAACAGGTGAAACAGGCGACACAGTCTGGCGCTATAGAAGACCTCTGTAAACAACTATTTTTCTCTAACATCTGCTAGAGAAATTTACCCAGACAATTTAAATTCTTTGCATCTAGACTCTTTCCATCAAGTAGGGATTGTGGTAGATAAAATCCTCTCAACATCCTATATTGATTCCTTAGCCCTAATCAACTGTAGGATTTATGAATTTCTTACTGCTCATGTTTAAGGCACGACAGACAATAGTCACCACTACTAAAATGATTTCCCACAGCATCCTCTATTCACTTGCAGGCATTTATTCTCTCACAGTTTTGGGATAGATTCCCTGATATTGTACCAATGTTTGGCTCGCAAGCACCACCATGCACCCTGGATGTAACCCTTCTGAATTTATGCTCACATATGAGGAGTGAGTAATCTGAATAGAGTCTCAAAAAATTGCTATACCATCAACGTCAAGAAGTTAGCATGCACTGATCAAATTATAGTCCAACTTTTTGCGTACGAAGTACAAACTTGAAAAAAAGAGAACATATTTCGACCCAGAGGAGTACTTTCTGAATATCTGCAAGGAAACTTTGACATGTCTTCTAAGAATGAAGTAGATAATGAACTACCTCTTCTTTTAGCATTTATTAATCCAATTTCTTTCCTTAACTTCATCTCCTATGTTATCAACCCTAAATTTATTACAACCATGATGACTTCTACTTGTGATATTCATCAGTTTATGATATGTATTGCAATGATTTGAATTATTTTTACATTAAAATTCTACTTACTTCCTTACTCTAGTATTGAGCGTTGTATAAACTTTCAATGACTCAACTATGCTTTGATCTTTCAACAGAGCCAATCAATATGCAATTGCATTTACCTGTTAAATGGTTTTTAATAGACAGCAAATTTAGTGAGCAGCTTTTTAACAATAACATGTTTTCATCTATTAGTTTATCTTTTATATGGAGCTAAATGATGCACCTCTGATATTGCTTAAAGCTATTTCTAAACCGTTACTACTAATACTCAATTTATTATACTCTAATCACTCCCCTAGGAACGATGGAAAACTTAGTATATCCCACTAGGATTCAAAACTGATGACCTCCAGAATACCACATTTGCATGCACCGAAAATTCATCTCACACAGCCATCCAACTTCTTGAACTACTAAGGATATTGGGTTAAATGTATGACTGTTTTTAGAGGTCGCAAAAGGAAAATCAGGCCATTTGCGACCACTAAAAAGGGTTGCAGCATGTACAAAGCCTATGTTGCGAGTCAGCAACCTAGTACCGACTTGCAAAACGGGGTTTGCGAGCCACTATTACGAAGGGGTGTGCCAAGGGCCTCCCTTCCTAATTGCGAGTTGCAAGGCCATCTAGAATTGTTTTGTGACCTGAAATATTGTCACAAAACATATGCAGTTTACCACCTACTTCACTTAGGTGGTAATCCAGTAGCAAACAGGAAGGGGATCCCCAGGGGACACTTTAGCCTTTGTGATTGTAAGTGAAATCCTTTTTTAAGAGCAGGTAGTGGTCTCACGGACCACTGCCTACTCCTAAAAAATGAAACAGAAACGTTTCATGTTTCGTTTTTAATGCAGCCCATTTTCCTTCGGGCGGCATTATAAAAAAACTGCTTAATTTAAAAAACTGTCACAGACATTGTGGTCTACTGACCCCTACAGGCCATCATTTCTGTGAGTGTTTTACATTCCCAATGGGTCACAAATTGAACCTGCCTCAAGAATATAGAAGAAACAGGTTAGGTGCGACCCCATTGAGAATTGCTATATGTGTCTGAGACACATTAATATATTCAGCTTTGCGGGATGCAAATTGTGAGTCACAAAAAACTTGCAATTTGCGACCTGAAAAATGGAATGGTCGTACATCTGGCCCATTATCCTTGTATCTTTTTATAATCTGTCTGTGTATGCCTCCACAACTGCATTTCTCTATCTACCTATCATAACAGAGACATAATAACTAGTTTTTTAAACAATGTATTCTCCATCAAAGTACTTTATTGACATTATTACCTGATGTTATTTTCATGGTTCCTGGATTGCCGATAGGTGAGGAATGAGATGCAGATATCACTGAAACGGTTACGGTTCTATTTAGTTTTTATTATTAATTGGAACAAATAGGCGAAAAATAAATTAAATTTTTCAAGTCCAGTAATGTACTCATGCACAGCCCTATTTGATCCTCCCCACTTTTCCTAAAGCTCATTCTATAGCTTTTTAACACCAAAATGATAGAAAGGTAGGGTATTCCCCACTCTGAACCCTAACTTCTACTGTAGAGCCACTAAGGCATCTAGATATTTGCTATCTACAATCTAAAATTCATCAAATGGGTCTCCATGCAGTTTTCTTCTACCCGTATTGCATTATCCAATGAATTATGTATGAATTCCCCCACTCTAAGAGTCTTTCTCTACGTACATGTGCACATGATGTCTATCTAAATCCTTCTTTCTGGGATCACAATTGTTTATCCTCCCAGACTTTTACTACCGTTTTAGAGCCTCTGTTGACAACCCTTTCCTGGCTCTCACAGAACTCCTAGATTTAGAAGATAGCTACTTAGCCCCCCTTCCCCAAAGTCTTATTCTTCAGTGTTTGCTTTCTGAAATCCCCCCTTCCATGAACCTCTGTATAATAATGGTGTCTCTTCCTCCCACAGTCTCACTTTTTTCTACATACAATTTGGAGTCTCCCAGTCCCAGAGTCTAATCTTTCATGTGGATATAAGGAATGTTATATTTGGGGTCTCCTCCTCTCAAAGTTCCCTCTTCTATATGCATTCTAGTGTCTCCCCTTCCCAGAGTTTAACTCTACTTCTTTGTACAGGGAATATAATCTGTGGTGTCTTCACCACGGTAAGAAAATCTCCATTGCATTTATCTGTAATTTCCTCCTCCCAGAGTCACTCTAATCTTATGACCAGCGTAGGGTTCTGATTAGGCTTTAATACAGCTTTGCGCCAAGGTCTCACACTAGCAAAGGAGATTGGGGACATAACCCCCATCATTTTTCAACATCACCAAAAAGGACTTGGAACACTGCTCCATCCCAGGACCCCAGGTTAGCTGTGGTGTTTTTTGAGAGGCTTTTGCCGAGACAGGAATACACAAGTGTGCTTCATAGGAGGTTTAGATCTGAAGAAAAAATAATAATTGCTGTAGTCCTCTTTGTTGCCTTATTTGAGATCTAACAACATTGGCAACAATCTCCTCTGTTTTTTTAAAACAACTTCAGCTTCACAAAATACCAGATTAGTTTCCTATACAGCAAGCATCAAGAGAGCATGGCAAACATCTGTCAATTTCTTGAAAGAGATTTTATTTTCCCAATTCATGGAAATTCTATAAGTAAGGCAGTTAGGAGTTTTTCTCTGCCTCAGTAACCCCACCCTGTTAAGATGTTTAAGAATAAAACCTTTGTTCCTAATCAAGAGCATTTGACTTCAGACGCTCCACTGATCCCTCACCTGGGACCATCACCTCTTACATACCCATTGTCCATTGCCTGTTTTACTAATTGTAGGGTTTCAAAATGAAGGCGAGCTGAGTGGCCATGTAAAGATTCATCCCTACATATCGACCTATCTATCTATCTATCTATCTATCTATCTATCTATCTATCTATCTATCTATCTATCTATCTATCTATCTATCTATCTATCTATCTATCTATCTATCTATATCCAGGTGTGCTTGGATTTCCATCTTTTTCCTAATTTGCCTTAACAAGCCAGAGAATGTAATGTCTGTTATCTGGTGCAAGCAGTGTTTGAAAACTACAAGAGGACCTTGTGTGTTCCATCCAGCAGGGAGAGGGAAGGACAGTAGCAGTAAGTTTCCCGGTACATATGTGACCAACATCTATTGTTTGAGGAAAATACATAATGATACACAACCCAAACACAAACTGTTCTCGTCTCACTCTATTGGACACCATGGTTGGAAACAGTATACAAGGTATTAATACAGGGGCATAGATAGACAAATGAACTAGTTGCTAGATGGATCCCTGAGCCATGGGGTTCCAGCTTCGAGTCTGAAGTCACTATAATGTATGCAGGAAGGCACTGCATGACTTGGAATCTTCACATGCTAAGAAATAACTAAAACTTACTTAATCAACCCATTCAAAGACTGGTTAAATCCCATTTAAGAAAAACTAGTAGTATAGGGATGTGCAATGGAAAATGATTGTGCCTTATTTGGCCTTGGCCCTAGGATGACCTACTTATAACATTTATAGTGATTCTACTGCACTTGATTTATAGACAAATAATATATAATAAATACTCATTATACAGGAAAAGAATATTCATTGTGGTTTGGTACAGATTTTGGGGAATGGGCTCTGTACACATAACTGGTGGATGAGAGAATTCTTGCCAGGTTTGTCATCTGTAAACACTCCTTTCCACTCAAGCTTAAATCAAGGGAGACTGAGTGAGAGACACCTGCCAGTGCTGCTATTCTCCAAACATCTTGAATTTACTGTTAAAGTCTTAGGGGATCAAAAAGGTGTGACCCCAATAAATTGAGCAGTAACACAACAGCCTTATTGGGGAAAAGTACCTCCAGCCATAACTTACCACTCCACTCCAAGAGAGTAGATTTGAGACAAAGATAATTTCACACAAGAGTATAATTCCAGAAATACCATCTAGAATGTCTTATCCTCATCATATAGTTTCTAAGAACTCAAAGTTTGAGCCCGCTGATAGAATGGAGGGAGAAATAGATTTACACTGGAACCCTTGACCTAACACCGCGTTACCCCCTCTAACTGTTGCTGGAAAAGATGTGAATGGTAGTAACAGTAAAGATGAACATGCAAGAGTATTGTTCTGGAATGTTGCGGGTCTACAGAAGAAAATAATAGACCCCATCTGACTAGGCCTGGTAGAGACATTTAATATTCTATTTCTCCAGGAGACTTGGTCTGTGGACCCTAAGAATATTAATGTTTATAAGACCTATCATACCTAATACCATTGGTACATGGAAGATCAAAAGGAGGATTAATTACATATGTGTCTAATTATTTGAACACCAATAGGATAACTCTGGCAATCACTAATACCTAGTACCAACTAATTATTATTGAAACAGACAAACATTACCATATAGTTGGGATTAATTTTTATAATAATGCCTTGCCTGACAACATTTTGGGGGTTCTGGGGAAAATTAACTCTGACCTTCAGAATGCACAACATTGATCCATAAAATATACCTTAGTACGTTTGGGTGGAGATTTTAATATTGGGTTGTGCACCCTTAATGGGGAAAGAACTGTCATATAGGATCTGATGATAATGAGCCTTATACCTACTTCCGACACTCATACTATGGGGACAATTTAAATGAGATCCTGTCTAGATTTGACTTAGGTTTTGCAAATGAATGATGGACCCCTTTGGTGCCTTTCGATTTTAACTTTAATGGGAGAGGTGTGAAATCAATTATCGATTATGTAGTCATTTCAAATAGACATGTAAATAGTCTCAAAGGTTTTAAAACTCACAAAAATGCTTTAAGTGATCATCTTCCCCAGAATATAGCCATTCAAATGCCAACAAAGGCGATAAGTACAAGGGACACAACCACACACCTAGTGCAAGATATAGCTCTCAATAAAATTAACGGTTATGCCTTACGTTGGACGAATGTGGATCCATTAGAATTCACGAGGAAAATATTGAGTAAACATCAACCAGACTTTGCAGTCTGTCTTGATGAGGCATCGACGATAAGGAAATTCTAAAAGCCTTTGCACAAATTACTAGAGGAGTCAAGGAGGGCCTTGCAACAAAAATGAAAAAGGACCACAAGAAACACCAAGGTTGGTTTAACGGTAGATGCACAAAAGCATACACTAAGCTGAAATACGATTGACATAAGACACCAAGAGACAGTGTTGAGATAGCAGAATGTAGACAGGAATATAAACAGGCCCTGAAAGAGTGCAAGGAGGATTTTAAGAAGGAAGCATGGATAGCATTTCACGAAGCAATGACAGACAGAGATAATACGGTCTTCTGCAGGACAGTTAATGTGCTATTGCTGATATCTCAGGATACCCCCACAATATAAATCTCAATTGGCTAAGATGTATGGGTAAGACATTTTACAGACATGTATAAGGCCACACAAGACAAGCCAGTTGCTGAACAAACCCAGCTAGTGCGGATTTCAACAAACATAAGGGAGCACTCAATGAACCTCCATATAACTTTAGATAAGTTAATCACTGCAATTAATACAGTAAGGGAGGTAAGGCACCAGGACCGGGTGATGTGCCTGTAGACCTATTTAAAGCCAATTTGCAGCTAAGGGCCGCATTGTTAACTTAAGTGATAAAAAATTCTTGCTCCGCAAGGTTCATTACAACATGGGCCTGATCTTTAAGAAAGGGGATTGACAAAACCCGGCTTGAAGGTGGTAGGGTGTATAGTGCTTAATAGACTCTAGGTATGGGCTGAGGATAACAATATAATATCAGGGTTGCATTTTGGTTTGCGGGAAGGCCTGAGTACAGTTGAAAAGGGATTAAATCTAAACCTGCTAATCCGAAAGTTTGTAGTGGCCAAGCAGGGCAAATTATACTTGGCCTTTGTTGACCTAACTGCAGCATTTGACTGCGTGGAACACGATAATTTGTAGACCATATTGGCCTTCCTGGGTGTGGAGCTCCCACGCTTACATTTCCTGAGACACCTTTATACAAATATGAGAGCTAGGGTACGCTATGGGGTAAAAGGTGAATGTACGGGTCCATTCGGCATGGACAAGGGGGTAAAAGAGGGCTGTGTCCTGGCACCATTTTTATTTATTTTTTATTTATTTTATTTATGCTCTACACCAATGGGTTTGCTGAAAATTACAAAAGATGATTTGTGTTACCAAATTGGTCTATATTTATCCTTTGCCCTTGAACCATATAATCATCAACCGAAGCCACAGGACAACATTGGTGTTAAAGTTGGCGATTTCGCTGGACACCTGCTCCTCCCACCACCCCATGAAGAGGTTGGCGTAACTAGGAGCGAAGCAGGTGCCCATCGCCGTGCCCTGTGACTGTCGGTATACCAGCTCATCAAAAATGAAAAAATTGTGATGCAGACAAAAGTTGATCAACATCCCCATAATACCAATTGAACGACAGGTATAATCTGCTTTCTATCAGGCAAGTTGTTGATTATATGGGTCAAGGGCAAAGGATAAATATAGACCAATTTGGTAACACAAATCACCTTTTGTAATTTTCAGCAAACTGTTATGCCAATGAAATTACTGTGATTAATTTAAACAGTGCAGTGAGACAACGTATGTTAAGTATAATTACCATACTATGCCCACTTGGGCGTAATCTCAGTCCTCCTTAAACAGTCAATTATGCAATTCCAACAGTATCATATGTCGAAAAGAATTAATTTAGAGAATTTAAATTACTTTCTCCACAATTTTGATGTTATACTAAAAGGTTGATTTATTTTGGTTAGCATTGTGAATGATATTGGACTTATAGGTTGCTAATTTCCTGTTCCAAAATGTCCCCCACACTGTGCACTATTGGTGTATTTGGAGCAGTCCTACCTCTATGTTGAGGGTTAAACAATGTAAAAGGACTTTGTTTTTGAAACCTCGGCAAACGTGAACAAGCCGTGAGGTGAAACGCGTTATTTGCTTTTTTTGCTGCCAAATAAACTTCCACATCACAGCAGACTCCTGGTGTGTCGTCTACGTACTTTGGAAAAGGAGAACGTGGTGAGAAATACTTGGGCTTCCGGGACCCCAGAGACGACCCACTCGTGAGCGGGTACTAGCGTGTACCGGGTTTCTGTGTCTGTATATATATATATATATATATATATATATAAAAATTATAAATCCCACAAAGACATTTCTCTACTTAGGAATTATTTTTGATAACAGGGGTATCTGGTCCCAGGCAGTTAATACCAGGAGGCTTGCATTCCTAAAATTACGGGCAACCCTTTCAAACTTTGCATGTAAATTGGGAAAAAGACCCCTCGAGGAATTGATAAACATTATAAAGCAAAATATTCACCATAGCTGTGTACCGGGCAGGTATATGTGGGTATACTAACGCCCAGGATAGATTTGTCCTGACCCGTTTTAGGTTTAGGTAGCTTCCACAGAATAACAACCTTCCCACAATGAACGATTGGACAAAAATGCTAACTAATTGTCCATGTGACGATGTGTCAGCCCAATCTACAATTCATTTGGTGTTCTTTTGGAAATTTTACTCAATGCAAAGAAAAAGATGGATTTTACACATTTTAAAGTTATTTGGTTTTAGACAATGCCGACTTGCATTATTGTTTTTACATATTTTACCGAAGGAGGATTTTTCCAGGTCTATTGCACGATTTTTAAGGAACATAATCGGATGCAGAAAAACTATGATAACATAAATTTTGAAACTTGATTAGATCATTGTATATAATATTCTATAAAGGCATGGGTTTTTATGATATGTGAAATGTGTATGTAGATACATGCTGGTTTTTATTGCTTCTGCTTTTATGATTTTTTTCTGAAGAATCCAATAAAGTATATTGAATTGGAAGAAAAAAAAGAATTAACCCTTCACTGAAAATACTATGTTAATTGGTGTCATCAGAATTGTTATTGGCAGCAGCAGTGTGGCATCATAATAGGGTTCACAGCTGTAGGCGCTGCAGGTCGCGACAGCATAGTCGTACACCAGTTAAACACAAAGACAATGTCATTTTTATTGCTAACACAACCAGTCTTCTTTGCCCATCCAGGACAAGCTTGTATAGATAGATATTGTTCCACTAATTTAATCAAAGTTAGAGAAGTTTTTACAAGAGGGTGTTTTTTTTTGCTTGAAAAATTAACAAAACCATTTTGCCAGTGGTAGTTCACATTTGTGGAATGAGATCTGTTAGTGGCAGTAAGAGATTGGTTACCTTGAGACTTTTGAATTTTCACTCTACACGTTGATTGTTCATCATTAGGAACGAGTATTTCAAATGAAGCGTTTGTCATTTTATTGTGAAAAATATGAAGTGGTTTGCAGAACGCAGAACTGCAAATCAGGGTACATATTTTCAGAGCTTGGTCTGAGCTGCTGAAAAAAATGAGCAAGCAAAAACAAGTAAAAGCATGAGTCATTCAATGGCATGTTAAAGAGAGCAGCATAACTTTGTAAAACACGGTCCTCCAGGTCTAAGAATAGCTAATAATGAAGTTCTGTAGAGTCTTTTTACATGGAGGAGCTGTGGCCTGGGTTAGTTGCTGCTTGACTCCCATTAGCATTTAAATGTCCAGATTGATCTTTTCAGCAAGGTTTCTGAGCATGACTCACTGGCTGGCTAATGCTACAATAATTGCAGGAGGAGCGCACATCACGGTAGCGCGTTTGTAGGCATATATTTATTATATTATGTTTCTTTTACTGTTTTGTTAGGAAAACCAAAGGATATCCAGAGTAATAGCTGAAAAGATGGGTTGGCAGGTGGGAGTGGGGGTGGGGGAGGGGGTATAGCTGTACTAGACAATATGGCATAGAATGTATTGCATTATTCATTTGGGGTAATGCCTCTAAAATAATATAGCTATGAAAGTGGAGACTGTTGATGGCAACCTTTTGAATCCTGAGTAAAATATTTATAATAGTCTGCAGCAGTAAAAGAAAAAGAATACTAACTGTATACAATGATTTTATAAGATAAATATTTTAACATGTGCTGTTTCAATTTACTTTTGTCATGCACAATTGTCCCCCATGTATTGCAGTGTTAGGACACCATATGAGGTGGAATAACGAAAATAACATTTATAAACCACGCTACTACCCATAGTTTTTAAAGGGGCTAATTACTTGTTTTTAAAGGGGCTAAATAGCCTGTTGCCTGTGTCTCACTCTGTTGTAGTGTTGCACTTGTTAAATAGTATAAAATTTGTACCGCATACCCACACGCACTTGTTGTTTGTCCTGTGCCTGCACGCCCTCTCAGACCCTCAGCCAATCACGGGTGGGGAAGGCGGGGCAGAGACAGAGGCAGGAACACCCAGGGAAGCGAGCGGTTAGCGCTCCAGCTCTCCCCTAACTCGAGGGCTATAAAGTCAGCGAGGCAGCAGCCGACTTTGCGGTAAGGGGGACGGTGGCAGCTTCTCCCCGACTCCGTTTTGGCGCCATCTGCGAGCATTCTGCTCCTCTTGTGTTTTAGAATTGTTCTAAACCGGCTCCATGAGCTCGTGCTGAATTTTAATCTGTGTAATTGAATTACTTGTTTTTAAAGGGGCTAAATAGCCTGTTGCCTGTGTCTCACTCTGTTGTAGTGTTGCACTTGTGAAATAGTATAAAATTTGTACCGCATACCCACACGCACTTGTTGTTTGTCCTGTGCCTGCACGCCCTCTCAGACCCTCAGCCAATCACGGGTGGGGAAGGCGGGGCAGAGACAGAGGCAGGAACACCCAGGGAAGCGAGCGGTTAGCGCTCCAGCTCTCCCCTAACTCGAGGGCTATAAAGCACCTCAGCGACTCAACGCACAGTGTTGACGCGCAGTGTGGCGCCTAATCCTGCGCCTAAGACGAGCCAAAGACTAGCCCGTCTGCGCCCGTCCGCGACAGGACGTGGCTAGGGGCTGAGGGCTATGACGGGCTCCATCAGCCTTTCGGAGCCTTTCCATCGTCCCGTTTACACGTATTCAAGCCAAACCTTGCGGGATGTGGGCAGGTATGTTTCCACTCTGTGTTCCCATAGGGCAGAGATCTGTTTGGAGGGACCATTTACTTGTAGGGAGTGTCTTACACAATTTACTTGCAACGCTGTTATATCTTCTTGGCACTCTACTTCTATCCCCACAAAATTTTTGACTAAACCCCCTCTCAGCCCTTCTAACGACTCCTCTCTGAACTGTAAGAACCTTCTTTGCAATGCTCGCTCACTAGTGTCCCATGCAACTCAGATCTGGGATCTCATTACTTCTGAGAGCCCACATTTCTGTTTCTTAACTGAAACGTGGCTTAAGCCCCATACTGTTCCGGCCATCACAATGGGGGTGCCGTTAGGGTACAAAATAGTGAGAATGGACCGCCCCATCAAAACTGGTGGTGGGCTGGCCATTATTTTCAAACAAGATATGGAGGTGGTGGTCACCGAAACGGTGTGTAATCCGCAAATGGAGCTCCTGATTTTTACCATCAACCCGAATTCAAAGGAAACCAGGAAAGGTGCACTGGTCTACAGACCTCCTGGCCCTCTTGGGAATTTCTCCACTCAACTTGTGGAAGCGTTGGCCCCCCACATGCAGTTCAATTCAGATTTTATTGTGGTAGGGGACTTCAATGTTCATAGCGAAATAGCGATATGTGTGGAAGCACAGACACTCTTGGCTGATATGGCCACACTTGGTCTTAACCAAAAGAACCAGGGACCCACACACATAGCGGGACATACCCTAGATCTTGTGCTATGTAACGACACCTTTATAAAATGTCTGCCTCCCACTCCAGTGGACTGGACTGACCACGCAATTATTGAATTTCACACCCGCTCCACTTATAAGGTTAAGGGCATCCAGAGGACTATGGCAGAAGTCAGAAGACCCTGGAATAAGCTAACTGCAGAGGGTTTCAGAAGGAAATACATAGAGCCCAATTGGGATGAATGCGGGGATAATGTTTCCTCTGCATTAGATAAATTCAATGAAGCCTTAGCACTGACTATTAACCAGGTGGCTCCCTTGAGAAAATATAAATCACGGCCTGCCCCTAAACAAGAAGTCTGGTTTACAGACGATCTTAGACAGTTAAAGCTAACTGCTAGAAAGTCAGAAAAACGCTGGAGGGCTACTCGCAAGGCAGAGGACAAAGAAACTCATAGGACCTCATTAAAAGTTTACCATAAAGCTATTCAGGCTGCACGGAAACACCATATTGCAGCCCAACTGTCAGCAGCCGGTAAAAATCCCAAAGTACTCTACCAGATCCTGCAAACTTTTATAAAACCCTCGGTCTGTGTAACGGATGGGATTGAGTCTCAGGAACTTTGTAACAACATCTCTCAGTTCTTTGTCCGAAAAATAGATGGCATTTACACGAAGATCTTAGCCACCAAATCCACCTCGAACAATATGAGTACCGTTGACAACATGATCCAGTCTCATTTTAGCTCAGTAGGAAACACGACCAGCAAACTTGAAGCCTTCCCACCAATATCTTTGGAGGAGATAACCACCCTTATCACCCAAACAAAGAGTGGGTGTCCTTCAGATATTATTCCAGCACGGGTTATGGCTCTTCTCAGCGATGAGCTGGGCGGAGTAATTCAGCAAGTTCTTAACCTTTCTCTGAGCACTGGGGAAGTTCCCCAAGGCTGGAAGCAGGCTTTGGTCAGACCTCTACGTAAGAATAATTCCATTCCCTGGACCGATCTTACAAACCTAAGACCCATCTCCCTCCTCCCTTTTTTAGGGAAGCTTGCAGAGAAGTTTGTAAATCGGCATGTATCTAAATACGTAGAAAGTGCGGGGGGACTTGACCCCTCTCAATCGGGTTTCAGGCCCAGGCACAGCACTGAGAACGCCTTGCTGTCCGTCGCTGATGATCTCCATATGCTACAGGATAAGGGTTTTTCCGTTATCCTGGTGCTTTTAGATCTGTCAGCGGCGTTTGACACTGTGTCACATGATATCATGACCTCCAGACTTATTAACATCGGTCTGGGAGGCAAGGCGCTGGCCTGGCTAAGGAGCTTCTTCATCAAGCGCACTCAGAGAGTCATACTGGGAGCATACCAGTCAGAGGAGGTGGAGATCTCTAAGGGGGTGCCGCAGGGCTCTTGCCTGAGCCCAACGCTTTTTAACATCTATGTGGCACCCCTAGCTAACATCATGAGATCCCACGGGTTTATCCCTGTATCGTATGCAGACGATACTCAACTCCTCTTCCCCTTCAAAATTATGACTCCTGAGGTGCGTAACTCCTTCGCCCAGGGGATGAAAGAGGTGGCTCATTGGATGGCAGCAAACTTCCTTCAGTGTAACGTCTCAAAGACCGAGGTGATGCTTTTTGGAGAAGCCAAACGATTGTGGACTCCTGACTGGTGGCCTCAAGATCTTGGCCCAGTCCCTGAGCCCAAAGGGGTGGTGACAGATCTAGGAGTCAAGCTGGATCAGGAGCTTGCCCTTAAACATCACACTAATCAAGTGGTAGGCTCCTGTTTCCATGTTATTGGTCTTCTCCGAAGGGTTTTCCCCCTGTTACCTGATACCACCAGGAAAACTCTAGTTCAGTCGCTTGTGTTGAGCAGACTGGACTATTGTAATGGTTTGCTGTTAGCAGCCAATGAGGGCATCATTAACAAACTCCAAGTCGTGCAGAACACGGCAGCACGCTTGGTTTTGAATGCCCCAGCACGTACACCCTCAAAACCATTGCTGAATCAACTGCATTGGCTTACTGTGAAACAGAGGGTGTTGTTTAAAACATGCTGCATCATCCATAAATGCCTCACTGGTAAAGGTCCTGACTACCTAACTAAAAAATTTGTTCCTTACATCCCCTCGAGAACTCTGAGATCTGGTGATCTAGAGTTGTTATGTGTCCCCAGGTTCTGGAAGACCAGACAAGGAGGAAGGGCTCTGTCCGTAGCAGGACCAAAGCTCTGGAACGATCTTCCTTACGACATTAGAGTCTGTAAGGAACATTTTTCTTTTAGGAAAAAATTAAAAACTTTTCTGTTCAATTACTAGTTCCGTTTAGGCATTACTGAACCCTAAGATAGAGCCTGCTTTGGTCTCAGATGCTGCTAAAGGCGCGGAGATACTCCTCAGGGAGTCGATTCCCAGCGCGTTATAAGTATGCAAATAAATAAGGTGTCTAGGTGCTAACATCAAACAGCCAATAACATGAGGTGAGACAAAAGTTCTCCTGGATGGTGGAGCCAAACCCCACTTTATGAATATATTAAAGAATTGTTAACATAGATCAGGCAGACATCTACCCTTTCTAACCAGCCTGAATAATGGTAGGTTTACAGTTGACAAGCTTTCATGTCTTGAATAAGGACTCACATATCTTTGTAATCAGTGTAAACAGGAAGTTAATATCATGTTTCTCAGCACTTATTCTTCCATAAACAAACCAAGAATAAGAAAGAGTCATATTAGGAGTGATTTTGCATGAACTGAGCACATATATTTTATGCTGCTCACCTGTGTATATGTGATATAATGAATGATAAGTGCGGTTGTAAGAAATTGGGTTACTGGTTAAGGGGGGTGAAGACCTTCTCAAGCAGCAACCACAATCCTTGTCAGGGTAAAGTCACAAGCAAACCCCAAATTATTCTGTGCTGAACCCAGTGGTAGCTTGGTGCAAAAATCGTCAGGTTTACCTTTGAGGCAATGCGTAAAGTATTCATGCAGTACTTCAGACACTAATAAAGTGAAATACATCACAATACAGATACAGTAACCAATTTAGGATAATAGAACAGAGTAAAATCAAATGTAATCAATAATTTAAGACCAAAATATCAAACGTCCAAGTACTAGAACCGGACATATGTAGTTTTAAAGAGTTAAGTGAAAATAATGCCAAAAATCATAAAGTACCAACTGGGGTTATCTGGTCATGCCAGACAATGATGAAATCACAAGTTCATGCCGTTCACAATGGAGCGTGGGCCAGGTACAGGGACCCAGTTAGGCCTGCTGAACAAAGTACCTTAAATCCTGGGTGCTGAGTGATGCGGAGTCATTCATTCAGGATGCGTCACTCTGTGACGGCTACTAGGAAGTACAAGGCTGCGATGTGATGTCATGCATTGTTGTTGAGGATGCTATCAACAAGGGGCTTGCAAAATGAAATCCTGCTTTGAAAATGTGTCTCATCGACTGGTTCTGAAGAAGCTGCAGGCTTGCAATGCAGAGTCCTCCTTCATCATCAAAGATGGTCCTGGCAGGGTGTTTGCTATTGGAAGGCCTGTGCCGAGGGTGTGTCATGCAGCGGCAGTTCCTGCAAGGCTGCAGTTGGCAATGTGAAGTCCTGCGCTGGGGATGCATTGCACAGGGCTCTCATGCTGAAATGTTGGGAGGTGTCAGTCCTGCTGGCACCACAGTTTGGCTGGCAGACCACCTTAAGGCCCACTTCTAAGGGTCCAGCATTGGGATGGTAGGGCTCACAGCTGGAAGAGTCCAGGTGCTGGGTTCAAGATGGAGGAAGACAGTTCAGTCCCCGAGGCATCTGGTGCTCCTAAGATTAAGATGCAGGTCCAGTCCGGTTCACAGGGTATCAGAGTGACAGTCATTCTTGTAGCAAAGCAGCCCAGCAGTCCTTCTTCTGAATCTTCCACAGTTCCACATGTGTGCTAAAGGGTTGGAGTGTGAGGTCCAATATTTAGGCCTGGTACCCACTTTGAAGTAGGAGAAGTTTCTAGAGTCTCCCACTCTAAGATGTTAGGCACCCCCTTCCTCCCTGCCCTGTCCCTAGCTTGTATGGGGACACATAAGACTAGTGACAAACCCTTTGTGATAGTGCTCAGGCAGAGCCTTTGTGATGTGCAAGTGAGTGTGGAAGTGGACAGTTTCTCCCCCTCGTCAAGTCAGAATGCCCCATCCAATCAATACCTAGCTTCCCTTAGTCTCACTGTCTGGGAACAATAGATAAAGACCAAATGCCAGCTACACTCAGTCATGTGACCCAGGAACAGACTGCTGGCACCAAAAGGTTAGGACAAGTAGCTGGCAACTCTCTAAAAGTGACATTTTCAGAATTGTGACTTAATATATGACTTTAGCATTCTAGAGGGATTTAAATTGCATTTCTTTAGACACCAATCTCAACCTGTCTACCTGCTCCCAATCAAAAGGTATCACTTATTAAATATAATAAGGTAACCCAATTTTATCTTGTGAGAGAGGTAGGCCATATAGTTGTGGGGAGAGGATGTAGCCTTATGGCTAGAGTGGTTGACCTCGAAGCTCGGGAACCGTGTTCGAGTCTCGGCAACGACTTTCAACATTCTGTGATTCTGGGCAAATCACTTACTCTCCTCTGTGCCTAACAAGAATTAATGTGTCCTCATGTAACAAAATTGGTGCTCATGTAAAGAGCTCTGTTACTGGACGTCTTGGGTCTAGTTTCCACTATATAAAACTCTACAAATAAATAAATAAATAAAAATACAATTAGAGGTTTTTCACTACCACTACATGTAAAACCTATACATGCTTGTCCATTTTTTTAAATACACTGCATCCTGCCTTCTGGGATGTTCAGGGCCTTTCGTAGAGGTGACGTATATATGTATTAAAAAGGTTTATTTTTACAGCTCGAAATGGCAGTTTAAAACCTCCACACATAGGCTTTAAAGGCAGGCCTGAGACATGTTTAATAGGGCATTATGAAGTGGGTGGTACAATAATTGCTGCAGGCCTAATAGCAGCTTTTAATTTAGAGGCCCTGGGTACATGCAGTACCACTCTGCTAGGACCTTACATGTAAAATAAATGTGGCAATTTGATGTAAGCCTATTTTTCCATGTATAAAGGAGCTGGTCAGCAGTGATAAAGTGCACACAGTACTAAGCCCAGCAAAAATAGGAGGTTTGAAGTCAAAAAGACTTACCTAAGGCTACCAGTATTTTGTATGAAATAGATACCCACTGACAAACAAATTGCAGTCCCATAATAAATATGAGTTGCATGCCGATTGATGTCAATGGTCTTGCTTGTACAAAAAATGGAATGTTAGCACCTTGCAAAGCGTTGCATCACAGTGCAACAGCTAGCAAGTGATGTCCTACGTACCTCAACAGTGTATGTCAAGGTACATAGATGTGGAGATAGGTAGAGTAAATCTGCATATGCCTGCCTTCTTGATCTTGTGAGGCAATGTTCTCAATGCATTAATTTGGGGGATCTGTATTTAAAACTTGATAATATGGTAGAGCATCTTCCCTAATTATCTAGATATGGTATGTGTTGCAAAATCCTTTGGCTCTCTTTTTGACTTTTGTGGTGGGGGGGTCTCTATATCACGGTCAAAATGCATATTCAAACCTTGATATTGTGATATATCCTTGCAATACCCCGTAATTTAATTCATAGCACCTATGACTAGCCTTCATTGAAATAAGGCACTGGAAACCCAGCCAGAATGGAGTTACTTTAGAATATAACATCATATGAGTTTACTGTTGCAGTGTAATAGAGATGTCATCCTTAGAGTGGTCTTCCCATGGACTTTTTGCCTTTTGCCCTCACATTTTGCTGATTCTTTTTGTTGGCCTTAGGACTCTGAGCACTTTATCACTGCTAACCAGTGCTAAAGTGCATGTGCTTCTCCCCTGAAGTGGGAGCATCCTGGAACCTCAACTCAGATAATTCGAAGGAATGCCAGGCCCGCTATAATTCTATAATTAAAACTGCCATTGATCACCTGGCCCCTCTGAAACAAAGCCCTAGTTTGACTAGGTGCCCTCAGATAGTGTGGTTCTCCTCCAATCTGCAAACGGGAGAGTGTCTCTGTAAAAAGCTGGAATGATGCTGGCGCCTTTCCCCTGACGATATGAGACCGCACTGGTTCAATATCATAAAAATATAAAAACAGGTCACAGAGCCCATAATGGGCTGCAACTTGATCAGGCAGGGAATGCCAGTAAAACTCTACCAAATCCTAAAATCCTTCACTAACCCGAAGGCATGCAACAACGTAGCAGCTCCCTCCCAAGCTCTTTGTAAAAAAATAGTTACACTATTTACTCAGAAAATTGAGCTAATCTACAATAAAATTGCCTCAGTTGATAGTCCTCACCAGGATCCTATAGCAGACTACTCTCCTGCTCCACCTAAAGTGTAGAAACTAGAAAATTTCCCCATGCTCTCACCAAGTGATGTAGAGTCACCACTGAACACAGTAACATCAGGTTCCCCCTTGGATACCATTCCGGCTAAGACCTCCTCACTGCTCTCCAAACAGCTAGCCACACCAATATGGCCAATCCTCAATCTTTCGAAGAGAGAGGGCTATGTCCCTGCTAAATGGAAGGCAGCGCAAATAATCCCCATCCATAAAAACCCTAAGGCTCCCATGGGAGACCTATCCAACTATTGCCCAATTTCTCTGCTCCCTCTTCTGAGCAAGATATTAGAAGAACATATCAACAAACACCTGTCTGACTATGTTGAAGCCTCTAGCTGCCTTGATCCTTCTCAGTCCGGCTTTAGACCCAGGTACAGCACTGAGTCAGCTTTGGTTGCTGTCACTGACAACATTAGACAGTCCCTGGACATCGGACAATCAGTACTTCTCGTACTGCTCAATCTGTCGGCGGCCTTCAATACTTTCTCTCATCAGATTCTGCTCAGGAAACTCAGGGAAATTAGAATCCAAGGGATAGCCTTAAAATGAATGTTCAGTTTTCTCTCTCATAGAACTCAAACTATCAATCTAGGCCCTTTCCGTTCACAGACTACAGAACTGGTCAAGGGAGTGCCCCAGGGATCCTGTCTCAGTCCTACATTATTCAACTTTTAAGTTGCTCCCTTAGCGGGATTACTCAGGAATTTAGGCTTTTCACCAATCTCATATGCTGATGATATTCAGCTCCTACTCACCTTTGACCAACACACTCCCAATGCTCAGTCTTCTTTTTCGGAGGCATAACGGCAATCGCTAGCTGGATGAGAAACAATTTCCTCCAGCTCAATGCGGGGAAAACTGAGATCATGTTGCTTGGGGATGCATCTATGATGTGGTCCCCAAGCTGGTGGCCAGTGGAGTTGGGCACCACTGCTGCTTCCATGACTGCAGTCAAAAACTTGGACTGCCGCCTGACCAGAAACTGATAATGAAAGAGCATGCTGCAACTACCGCCGGCTCTTTGCAACAATTGAATGGAAGAGCAAACAATAGGCAAATGTTATATGATTGTTTTGGGCACTGTGTAAGGAGATTTGTACTCAAGGCTTTGACACAAGTACAAAAGTCACACAAGGCACAGTTCGCACAACCTTGTACCGTGTTTCAGTGTTAAATCATTTAGTATTCCATAATACTATATATTTAATGCAGCCACAGTCAAGCACGGCAATGAGATCATCGATATTAACATATACAGTATAGGATTTGTTTCTGTCATTCCCACAATGCTAATTTGCAGCTTTTTGTACAAGGTTCCAATTGTGGAGTTATCTGGTGCGTGTGTGTGTGCTGGCATATGTGAGTTTGCACGTGTATCTTTGCACTTTCAGCGTTATTATTGACCTGTGAGTGAAATTAGCAATGTCTTTGTGTATTGCTAATGTTTCTATTAACCACATCAGCGCGGCGCAGATTCCTGCGCTGTGCTGAACGTTCTAATGAGCCAACGGGCTCATGACCGAATGGGTCCGTCATGAGCACAGGCCAACCAACGCTCATGTTGGAACCGTTCCGTCATGAGCATCGAAGGGGTTAAAGTGCTTTGGTGGTACCATTTGCTCCCACAGAATCCTTGAACTTCGGCTCTGGGAGATTGGTGTCAAAGGGAAGGCCCTGATGTGGCTAAAAGTAATTTAACAGACTGAGCTACCACAGAACAGATACGCGACACCGTCTCATGCAGTACGCCAGTTAGGTGCCGCGGGGACTCCATTTTGAGCCCTACTTTCTTCAATCTATATGTGACTCCGCTAGACAGGGTGATAAGATCTTTCTGCTTTGATGTTGTGTCATTCGCCAATGATACTCAGATCCTGATCACCCTTGGCCCACATCCAACTGAAACAAAATCACGTTTGAAAGACTGCATGTCCCATGTTGACAGGTGGATGAGCACAAATCATCTGAAACTAAACGGAGCAAAACAGAGAACAGACTGTTTGGCAAGGTTCATGAACAATGGTCTAGTGACAGGTGGCCTGTAAAGAGAGCTGAAGACATGGCTGTTTATCAACTAACTAGCCCTCCCCTTCCAAGCTGACCCCTGAGCTGTCGGCAAGCGCCATGAGACATTCGGGTGATATGTGCGCTTTATGAATGCCACTTGATTTGATTTGATTATGGCTTTTTCGATGTCTTTTCCAGTAAAGATGTCATACTCTATGTGTTGCGCTGCATGAAAATATCATAGCATTCAATGTATGGACATGTGCAGGTAAAAACTTGTGATTCATTTAACTTGAGTTCCTTCGGTTTACATAGGATCGTTTTTCAGTAAACAATGTTTGTGTTTTTAGGTATTATATATATAATATACTTATTCAAAGGGGCTTTCAGCCATCTCTCTTCATCCATTGGTTTGGTGGCGTCATTCTCAATTCGCTTTAGCCAATTACAGCATGCAGCCTTGTAAGTGGGCCAGCTCACTTCAGCCACTGGATATCTTCTCCTTGAATAACTGTATTTTGCTCTTTCATAACGAGCACATCAGCATACAAGCTAGTACTCTTCCGTGCCAGTGGTTTTGTTTTTACATTATTGCTTTGATGTTGCCTTTGTATTTAGAGTTAGACATGATAGCTGGATGCTTTCTATGTTGAGCACAGGGCACATTTCAGCTATATACATTCCTATATCCTGCTAACGGTGTTGTAAGCTCCTTTTGAGTGGACTCTTTTCATCTTACTGCTGCTAATTCATAATTTACCAAATTGTATCCATTGAAACTGCTCTTTATGAAGTTTTTTATTATGTGTGCAATAAAGTGCATCCCTAACTGAACTCCTGTATGACATGCTGATATGTATTTTATTTGAGGACTAAAGTTATATTTGAAAACCAGTTTAGTCTTTATGACTTGCTTGCATGGTTTTTTAGTTTTCTTCCAGTGTTCTTGATTTTAACTCCTTTGCTGCGGCGGCTATTCCGCCGCAGCGCTAGTGGGGAGGAGGGCCGCACGGTGCTCCCGTACTCGTGACGGAACTGCTCTGTCACGAGCCTCGGGAGCACTGTGCTTGTGATGGAGCGGTTCCGTCACGGCCCTGCCCGCTCAATAGAACGCGCCACGCAGGCGCAAAATCAGCGCTGCTCAGGCGCTAAGAGCGGGCCGTGACGCAACCGCTCCGTCACCACCACAGTGCAACCGAGGCTGGTGACGGAGCGGTTACGTCACAGCGCCGAAGAGGTTAAGGCAATACAAGAGGCTAGCATTATACATGAACTTTTATTCACTCCTTCTGAACAGCAACACTGTAAAGCTTTAAGAACCAGGACACAAAAACACATCACAGTTAAATAGAATATTTAGTCCAGTAAGTATTAATTGAGACAACTGCAATTCTTATTTGAAGAATTTTCAAAGGTTTTAACTTACAGAGGGAGTTCGAGCACAAAGGAGCGGTTGCTGAAATCCTCGTGGTCAAGTAATTCTTAAAATGGGTACTCTGCTGATGCATGGGGTCATGCTTGTGATGGAGCAGTTCCGTCACGGCCCTGCCCGCTCAATAGAATGCGCCACGCAGGCGCGATATCAGCGCTGCTCAGGCGCTAAGAGCGGGCCGTGACGGAACCGCTCCGTCACCACCACAGTGCAACCGAGGCTGGTGACGGAGCGGTTACGTCACCAGCGCCGAAGAGGTTAAGGCAATACAAGAGGCTAGCATTATACATGAACTTTTATTCACTCCTTCTGAACAGCAACACTGTAAAGCTTTAAGAACCAGGACACAAAAACACATCACAGTTAAATAGAATATTTAGTCCAGTAAGTATTACTTGTGCTCTATATTCTTCTTCTTTTATTTCCCTCAGAGCATATATATATCTTGAGAAATTTAGTGTAAGATGTTTTATGACTGATTAAATATGTTATGAATGATTCAATATGTTTACATCACCCAATTTATGGGTATTATACAGTTTTAAATAAGAATATACTTAGATTTACCTTTGGGTGTGCACGTTGTTAAAAACAGCATGTTTTACATTTTCTAACATACTGTTTGGGTATTAGAAACTTATGAGCATTTGAATGATTTACATTTTTTTAATTGAGACAACTGCAATTCTTATTTGAAGAATTTTCAAAGGTTTTAACTTACAGAGGGAGTTCGAGCACATATGGAAAGGGGCGACCACTCGGTCCCCCCGAATGTATGGTTGGGTGCCCCGATCCCCCCGTGAAACCATTTTGGGCGGGAGGCGTGGCTCGGCTGGTATGCCCGAAGTGGCGTAGCCGGGGCGCGCCTTTTCCCGCCCAGGAGGGGTTGTCCTAGACACCCGCACGGAAGACCACGCCCAGTAGGTGTACCGGAGGAGGGTCCCCGCCCTCCCGCAGAAGGATAAATAGAGCGGGAATCCGAAGAAGCGTCCTCTTGTTCCTGTGCTCTGAAGGCTGCACCCACTCGTTGCTCGTGAGCCCTCGACGGAACAAGCGGCAATTTTGAGAACTTGTAATCTTGTTTTTTCTCTTTCAGTTATTTGGAGTACGAAGGATCCAGGACCTCGTTGATCAACTAGAGCAGAGTACTCGAAGCCATGGCCGGCAAGAAAGCAGGAAAGAGCTCCGAGATGGAGAAAGTATTGCGCCACTTGTCGAACCGAATGGTCGAGCATGGACCGAAAACTTGGAAAAGTTGACTCGATCGGCCGGGGTTTGGCCGAAGTTGAGAAGCAGCTAGCGACCCAGAACAGCTCAGGCCGCACTAAGAAGGTAGTAGGCCCGGCCCTGCCGGGAGTCGTCCCTGAGGGTAGGGGGAAGCGGGTTAAGAGGAGGGCGGTTTATGGGGAAGATCCGGTTCCTGTGATACCCCCTGTCGCCCCCGTTACACCGGCGGTCAGCCCGGTACCAAACCCAGATATAGGTTTACCAATCCCGGTTGTAATTACCCCTGTTAATGAGGAAGAGATGCCCCCGGAGCTGGCCATCCAGTTAGCGGCGGTGCTGCCCTGGCTCAAGAAGAAAGCGGGGGGCAGTGGCCGCGGGAGACCCGGCCGAGGAAGCTAGACTAATAATCGAGCAGCTACGGCAGTCGAGAGAGGCCGCGACGGCGAATGTTCCTTTTGTTCCCCCACAGGTAGCGCCAGGAGTACCAACGGTTAGCCGGGAAAAGGCGGCAGACCCGACGGTTGAACCTGGTAAGCACACATTGCCAATGGCAGGGGAGGGGTCATTACCTTCAAGGCGCGAAAGGGTGGCCCAGCACATCCCTGCGGCCACAAAGGAACTGATTTGGGGTGAGAAATATGTAAATATGTTTTCATTGTTGACTGACCATCGCGAGATGGAATATGCAAAATCCCAGAAGGATTTATGGCACCCCAGTGTATGGCGCGCCAAGATGGCGGAATTTAGGGTCGATGAGACTGTAGCAAATTGGGTAAAGGCCTTATCAATATTTACGGCAGTCATGGGGGAACAAAAACCAGAAGTCATGACCGAGTTGACCTGTTATCAGAATAGGATTATGGATTTTTATACCATGTATGAGGGGGACGAGTGGAAAGGATACGATATGAAATTTCGAAAAGCGAAAGAGTTTGATGCAACTTTGACCTGGGATTGCCTCGACTCGGTGTCATGGCACAAGCAGCTCTTGCCTGGGGCAGCAGGTACGTCCTCGCCGGGCGGGAGCGGGTCAGGGTCAGTCCGCCAAAAGCCCGCGGTGCCCTTTCGAGCAGGCGCCGGTGGGGACTATCAGCCCAAGACCGGCGGGAACGGCGGCAAGCGGGGGGTTTGTTGGGGCTTCAATAGAGGCAACTGTAGTAGGCCCCACGGAACGTGTAGGTTCCGGCATGCGTGTGCCGGCTGTGGTAACTCCTCACACCCGGAGAGTAGCTGTAGATCAAAAAACAGCGGAACGGGAGGAAAAGGGGGGTCTAAGCAAGAGTGAGGTGGTACTTTGTAACCGGCTGCCTACACCTGTCGATATCATGGCACTGACTCCTTGGTTAAACAAATACCCTGATCATGTATCCGCCGCGGTGTTGAGGAAAGAATTCCTATATGGCTTCAACATCCCGGCGGGGGATTTTCGGGGGGACACTTATTGTAAAAATCAGTTATCCGTCCAACATAACCCGAGTGTAGCTGCAAGAAAAATTTCCAAAGAAGTCAGCTTGGGGCGGGTGGCGGGGCCTTTTTATCGCCCACCGGTGGCGGATTTCGTGTGTTCCCCGGTAGGGGTGGTACCGAAGAAAGGCCCGGGGGAGTTTAGACTCATTCACAACTTGTCTGCCCCAAAAGGTTCTTCGGTGAACGAAGCCATTGACCCGGATATTTGTTCGGTGCGGTACGCATCGTTTGATGATGCCGTGACCATGTTAATCACCTGGGCCCCGGAGCACTGATGACGAAATCAGACATCGAATCGGCATTCCGGTTGCTCCCGGTACACCCGCGAGATCAGCGATTGCTAGGTTTTGCTTTTCAGGGGAGTTATTACATGGATAAATGCATGCCTATGGGTTGCTCCATTTCTTGTGCTTATTTTGAAATGTTCAGCTGTTTTTTAGAGTGGGCATTCACCGAGGCCACAGGGCATAGGTAGGTTATGCACTATCTGGATGACTTCCTGTTCTTGGGAGCAGCCGGCGATACGAAATGTGCGCAGGCGCTGCAGGACTTCTGCATCCTCATGCAGGATTTCCGAGTCCCATTGGCACCAGGTAAGACAGTTGGACCATCTACTTCACTGGAGTTTCTGGGAATTGAGCTCGATTCTGTGGAGGGATGTTTCCGTTTACCGATGGAAAAGGTGGCCAAGTTTAGGGCTTCCTTGACACAATGCCTGGGCAAGGAGAAAGTGACCCTGCACCAGTTACAGCAAACAGTGGGTCAGCTTAATTTTGCCTTGAGGGTGATACCAATGGCCCGCCCCTTCACACGCTCTATTGCACAAGCTATGGTTGGTCTCAAGGAGGGACACCACCGTACGAGACTGTCGGCAGAGGTCCGCCAGGATATGCGCATTTGGTTGGCATTTCTGGCGGACTTCAACGGTCGAGTTGTGTGGAACAAGCCTCCAGCGTCTTCAGATGAACTAGGTCTGTGGACTGACTCAGCTGGGAGCGTGGGATTTGACGCCATCTTTAGGAACAGATGGTCGGCGCAAGTATGGCCGACGTGGTGGCACTCCAGCGGTCTGACAGGTAACATTGGGTTCTTGGAACTCTTCCCCATTTGGGTTGCTCTGCTGGCATGGCCAGACGAGTTCAGGGACTGCTCAGTGGTGTTTTGGTCTGATAATATGACTGTGGTCGAGTGCATTAACCAGCAGGCAGCCCGCTGCAGGTGGATCTTGAGATTGTTGAAAGAAATTGTATTACTTTGCATGAGATTGAATGTACAGTTCAGGGCAAAACATGTGCCAGGCGTACTGAATCATGCAGCTGATGCACTCTCTCGTTCACATATGCAGGCTTTCAGGGGCCATCTACCCACAGCGGACCGGGTGGTGGCACCGTTCCCCGAAGCACTATGGCTAATCGGTGCCCCGGATTACAAGACCTCGTGGCAGCCAGCTTAGCCCCCAGGACAAGGAAGGCATACGAAGGAGCGTTTCGTTCCTACTGCACATTTTTGGGCCCAACAGGGAGACAGAGCTGGGGTCAGGAGGAATCCTTCCTGGGGTTCCTGGTAGCGCTGCACAGAGAAGGCCGATCAGCGGCAACGGCCAATAGACATAGGGCGGCCATTTCATTCATGGCACAGGTGCACGGCATAAGAGACCCGACGGTTTCTTTTTTTTGGTTAAGAAAGCGCTCCGCGGCTGGCAACGCCTCAGGGGTCGCAAGCAAGATACGAGGCGCCCGATTGGCTTAGACAGATTGTCTCTGCTTTTAGCAAAGCTGGATGAGACGTGCTCCTCCCCTTTCGAAGCAGTTCTGTTCCGGGCAGCTTTCGCCTTAGCATTCCATGGGGCTATGCGGGTGAGCGAACTTGTCGTAAGGAACAAGAAAGATATGGAGGGAGGCTTGGGCAGGGATCACGTCCTAATAAGGGGTGATTCGATGGGGATCTCGATAGCCAGGTCTAAGATTGAGCAGGGAGCTATGGGAAATAGTGTTATCGTTCAGCAAGCGCGAGGGTCCCCCACGTGTCCGATAAAGTGTTTAGAGGAATATTTGGCACTAAGGACGGCTACATGGGGGGGGAGTTTGCTGAGGCACAAGGATGGCACCCCACTGACGAGATTTCAGTTTCAGAGGGTGCTAGCACTGTCAATCGCTGCCACGGGCATGGGCCTGTGCGATTTTGGGACCCACTCCTTTAGGATAGGGGCTGCTACGGAGGCTACAGCCAAGGGTCAGAGTGCGGAGGAAGTAAAACAGCTGGGCCGTTGGTCCTCGAATTGCTTCAAAAGGTATGTGCGATTGCACATGTTGTAAAGATCAATTGACATGCACTCACGCTTCTTGTCTTTTGTTTGAATTGCAGTTTCGCGAGCCTGTCACGCGGGGCGGAATTTGAAGTCGACCCAGCATCAGGAGACCAGCGGTCAAGGATCACCGACTGGAGAGAGAGTGGTATGGGTCGTGGGCCACTCATATGTGAGGCGCGCCGGGGACGTATTCATGGCAGGTGACGTGACTCAAGCATCTGGGGAATACAGGTACAGAGTGACCTTCCATGGGAAGGGCGGGCTCTGTTTTGACCAATTCGAATCCTTTTTTTAGGGTCTTTTAGGGCGGCAAAGGTCACCGCCATCTGCAGTCACAGTACACCTCGGGGGCAATGACTTGGTGACACTGGGTAGACGAGTGTTATTAGAACACATCCTGTCGGATGTTAGCTGGTTGGCTAAAAAAGTCCCGGGGTGCACGATTGCCTGGTCCCACATGATCCCTAGGAAGGTATGGCGGGGGGCCTTTCGGTGTCAGCGCTGAACCACTCAGTGAGAAGGGTTAACAATAAAATTGGTAAATTGTTTCGCTCTTCCCAGTTGCATAGCATTCCTCACGGGTGTATTCGGGGTGATCACATGTATCTGAATGATGGGGTTCACCTGTCCAGGGAGGGGAATGACTTACTCATAGGAGACTTCATAGCTTGGCTAAGGGGTTTGAGGAAGCATGACCTTTAGGAGGAGTAGGGGGGGCCGGATAGTCGGTCAACTATCCGGCCTGTGGCGGTAAGGTCATGATCGGTGAGCAGTAATTTCAAGGTCCCTAGAGGGGGCGCCACCCAGAATGGATGGGAGTGCCCTGGGGGAGGCGGCCATTGGCCCCTTCCACGGGGAGGCGGCACCCACTAAGATGGGTCGCCTAGGGGGAGACGGCCATAGGCCCCTCCCAGGGGGGAGGCGGCTAGATGCCCCTCCTACGAATTTCCCGGGGGCCGGATATCCGCGACGGCGGATAGAGAGTGTGGGGATGGGGGGGGAGTCCACGCTGTCCTTCCTACAGATACCTCACATGGGAACTCGGACGACCTTTAAGATGGCGTCGAGTGGAAAGGGGGCCCCCACGACAAGGGAAGTTACAGTTGGCAATGAGGGTGGAGTCCTCTGCGCATGCGCCACTCACACCGCGAGGGCGAGATTTTGGTAGCAGGGATCTGACACCGGTTAAGACCTTGCCGTTGGCCCTTAATGCTAGGATGTACAATTTTAATTTAGAATGTATGCATTTGCAGGATGCTAGACTCGGCTAGGAAACCTTTGTATTAGAGATCTGTTAAGGTTAGCCAAAGAACATGTCTTCATCGAAATGTAATAAATGTAAAATTGTACATATTTCATGAAACTTTTATTTAATATTTTAAATTTTGTTTCATATTTTAATAAATACGGCCGGGGGGGTAACTCCCCCCCGCCTTCCAAAAGTTCAAACCTGTGTCCGACTTCTCCCATCCATTGGGGATTGGTGTTGGGAGGGGGTGGCGGGCATCCCGGCCATATGGAAAGGGGCGACCACTCGGTCCCCCCGAACGTATGGTTGGGTGCCCCGATCCCCCCGGGAAACCATTTTGGGCAGGAGGTGTGGCTCGGCTGGTATGCCCGAAGTGGGGTAGCCGGGGCACGCCTTTTCCTGCCCAGGAGGGGTTGTCCTAGACACCCGCACGGAAGACCACGCCCAGTAGGCGTACCGGAGGAGGGTCCTCGCCCTCCCGCAGAAGCATAAATAGAGCGGGAATCCGAAGAAGCGTCCTCTTGTTCCTGTGCTCTGAAGGCTGCACCCACTCGTTGCTCGTGAGCCCTCGACGGAACAAGCGGCAATTTTGACCCACCCACCAGCCCCTTATGGCAATTTTTGTTTAAATAAAGTTTTGATTAAGAGAGAAATGTATAGCCCATTTTTTCCTTTGTAGAGAAGTAAAGGAATGTTTCAGATAATGATGTGACTTCTGCCTTTAGGATAATGTTTCCCTTTGTAGGAGAGAGCAGTTGATGACACATCAAGGCTATGTCAGATTTTTTTCTTCTCTTAGTAGGTAAACAACTGTCGTATTTATTTTTTGGTCGGGCGGTAAGGTCATGATCGGTGAGCAGTAATTTCAAGGTCCCTAGAGGGGGGCGCCACCCAGAATGGATGGGAGCGCCCGGGGGGAGGCAGCAATTGGCCCCTTCCACAGGGAGGCGGCACCCACTAAGGATGGGTCGCCTAGGGGGAGACGGCCATACGCCCCTCCAAGGGGGGAGGCGGCTAGATGACCCTCCTATGAATTTCCCGGGGCTGGATATCCGCGACGGCGGATAGAGAGTGTGGGGATTGGGGGGAGTCCACGCTGTCCTTCCTACAGATACCTCACACGGGAACTCGGACGACCTTTAAGATGGCGTCGAGTGGAAAGGGGGCCCCCACGACAAGGGAAGTTACAGTTGGCAATGAGGGTAGAGTCCTCTGCGCATGCGCCACTCACACCGCGAGGGCGAGATTTTGGTAGTAGGGATCTGACACCTGTTAAGACATTGCCGTTGGCCCTTAATGCTAGGATGTACAATTTTAATTTAGAATGTATGCATTTGCAGGATGCTAGACTCGGCTAGGAAACCTTTGTATTAGAGATCTGTTAAGGTTAGCCAAAGAACATGTCTTCATCGAAATGTAATAAATGTAAAATTGTACATACTTCATGAAACTTTTATTTAATGTTTTAAATTTTGTTTCATATTTTAATAAATACGGCCGGGGGCTAACTCCCCCCCGCCTTCCAAAAGTTCAAACCTGTGTCCGACTTCTCCCATCCATTGGGGATTGGTGTTGGGAGGGGGTGGCAGGCATCCTGGCCATATGGAAAGGGGCGACCACTCGGTCCCCCCGAACGTATGGTTGGGTGCCCCGATCCCCCCGGGAAACCATTTTGGGCGGGAGGCGTGACTCGGCTGGTATGCCCGAAGTGGCGTAGCCGGGGCGCGCCTTTTCCCGCCCAGGAGGGGTTGTCCTAGACACCCGCACGGAAGACCACGCCCAGTAGGTGTACCGGAGGAGGGTCCCCGCCCTCCCGCAGAAGGATAAATAGAGCGGGAATCCGAAGAAGCGTCCTCTTGTTCCTGTGCTCTGAAGGCTGCACCCACTCGTTGCTCGTGAGCCCTCGATGGAACAAGCGGCAATTTTGACCCACCCACCAGCTCCTTATGGCAATTTTTGTTTAAATAAAGTTTTGATTAAGAGAGAAATGTATAGCCCATTTTTTCCTTTGTAGAGAAGTAAAGGAATGTTTCAGATAATGATGTGACTTCTGCCTTTAGGATAATGTTTCCCTTTGTAGGAGAGAGCAGTTGATGACACATCAAGGCTATGTCAGATTTTTTTCTTCTCTTAGTAGGTAAACAACTGTCGTATTTATTTTTTGGTCGGGCGGTAAGGTCATGATCGGTGAGCAGTAATTTCAAGGTCCCTAGAGGGGGGCGCCACCCAGAATGGATGGGAGCGCCCGGGGGGAGGCGGCCATTGGCCCCTTCCACAGGGAGGCGGCACCCACTAAGGATGGGTCGCCTAGGGGGAGATGGCCATAGGCCCCTCCCAGGGGGGAGGAGGCTAGATGCCCCTCCTACGAATTTCCCGGGGGCCGGATATCCGCGACGGCGGATAGAGAGTGTGGGGATGGGGGGGAGTCCACGCTGTCCTTCCTACAGATACCTCACACGGGAACTCGGACGACCTTTAAGATGGCGTCGAGTGGAAAGGGGGCCCCCACGACAAGGGAAGTTACAGTTGGCAATGAGGGTGGAGTCCTCTGCGCATGCGCCACTCACACCGCGAGGGCGAGATTTTGGTAGCAGGGATCTGACACCGGTTAAGACCTTGCCGTTGGCCCTTAATGCTAGGATGTACAATTTTAATTTAGAATGTATGCATTTGCAGGATGCTAGGAAACCTTTGTATTAGAGATCTGTTAAGGTTAGCCAAAGAACATGTCTTCATCGAAATGTAATAAATGTAAAATTGTACATATTTCATGAAACTTTTATTTAATATTTTAAATTTTGTTTCATATTTTAAGAAATACGGCCGGGGGAGTAACTCCCCCCCGCCTTCCAAAAGTTCAAACCTGTGTCCGACTTCTCCCATCCATTGGGGATTGGTGTTGGGAGGGGGTGGCGGGCATCCCGGCCATAGGAGCGGTTGCTGAAATCCTCGTGCTCAAGTATTTCTTAAAATGGGCACTCTGCTGATGCATGGGGTCATGAACGGTTGTTAAAATCCTCGAGCTCACACACAAGCGCACTGCTGCTTTTGGCTGAAGAATGCACACAACATTCATGAGCGCAGACAGCAATTTTGGAATGCAATAGACCTTATTTTATGAAACAGCAAAAGTATTTTAAAATGCATTAAAACTTGATATTTAACATTTGGGCTACTTTCTAAAGGAAAGAGTGCAAGGCACTTTGCTAGGCAACTAAACGCTTTGGATAGCTTTCATTACCAGATAGAAGCAACTGTTCGTAAGGTACTGAAGGGGCGGAGACCCATGGGATAAGCAAATTATGAAGGGATTTTAAGGGAATTTGACCACGATTTACCAAAATAAAGCCTATTGTTAATAAAGGGAGACCAGGAGAATGTAGACAACAGTCAGAAAAACTTGATTAGAAAAATTATTTCGCAAGACTAAGTGATGAAGTTCAAGAGACAGTCATCCAAGTGCAAATGAAAAAAGGGGAAATTAAAAATATAGATGAAGAAGAATATTTTTCCATTTCAGATGAGGAGGAAATTAATAAATCCCGGGGATGAATGTATTAAAAAAAAGTAAGCATATGGATATACATTCAATTAAAAAGGGAGTCCTAAGCGACTCTGGAAGAGTTGGAGTCCGAAGCAGCACACAGAGATAACAGTCTAGCACTGTGAGTGATGAAACACCATTAGATGAGAAGGAATTAGAGATAATACATCCAATTTGGATAAATATTTAATGGACCTAGACTATAATGAATGTTTAGATGAAGAGTTTGGGGAGGGTCCAAAAAATAAATCAAAAGTTATAAAGTCAGCAATGGACCCTATGGGAGATAAATTATTTGATCTGCGAGATATAAGATATGCAAGGGGGTATCAACTGGTGGCCCGTGAGCACATAACAGTTTATATAAGACATTGGATTAGGAAACCTCCGGAAAAGGAGGAAAAGAATATTGTATTACCCATACAGTAATTGATCAGAAGGTGACATTAACACCTAATTTAGACCCTGAATTCATCACCCTCTTTTTTAAATTTGCGAGAGTCACGCTGAAACAATGCCAAGCTAGGGTTCTAGAAATTTTATGACCACTGGCAAGAATCATTGGTAGAGTTGAGGAGGCATTTTTGAAATTGAATGATTTCAATATTCATTTAATATTAGGTTGTGCCAGCGCACATCTTGTTTTTTGGGAAATCTGGAAACTAGCGAAGATGCCACAGGCTTATTATTTGGGTATCGAATGGAAAAGTCTTGAGGTAGCTATGTGCACACTTTTGCAAGTTTAGATAAAATTCAATTTTCACTGTATAAGGTCTTTGCAAAAAACTGTTTTTGTGAAAGGGCAACCTTTCAGCTGGGAAAATTATAAGTCCCATTATTCAGGATTCCAAAACAGTGGAAATTATAGAAGTAACAAAGGAGGGAGAGGAGGCAGAGGTAGATCAGACTGAGCATGTGGACAAGCTACCAGTTCAGGGCAAGGTGAGTATAAAGACTGTAAGTGGTTTTACCGCAACAAAAGTGGAAGGGATGTTACAATTGCTCCAAGATCAATGGAGACAATTGACAAGAGATGCTTGGGTTTTGGAAACTATAAAAGGTTATCAAATAGAATTCTCAACAGAATCTTCCAAACAAGAGAACCAAGTGAACTACTTTTCAGCAAAGAACTTGAAAGTATTGTATTTGAGGAGATAAATCAGATGCTAATTAAAGGTGCAATTATAAAAGTAGAGGAGGAGAAAACACATTTTGTAAGAATAGTATTTCTGGTAGAGAAAAAGGAAAAAGGATGGAGACCTGTAAGACATTTGAGGAGTGGAATGGATCCAATTGTTTAGGGACTAGCTTGAGTATTTAGTATGGATTGTGAAAATGGATCTCAAAAATGCATATTTTATAATTCCAACAGCATTGAAAAGTCAGGAATATTTAGCTTTCAGATGGAAAGGAGTGCTATTCCACTTTCAATGACTACCATTCGGCTTGTCTGCAGCCACATGGTGTTTTACAAAGGTTTTGAGACCAGCAGTGGGTTTCTTGAGAGAAAGAGGTGTACGGATGATCATTTATTTAGATAATATTCTGGTAATGAATCAGAATTCAGATGAGCTGAAAGAGCATTTGGTTTTAGCAAAATAATTATTGTAATTGTTAAGATTCATAATCAATTTTGAGAAATTAGGTATGACTCCGACATAAAGTTTGGAATTTCTGGGATTTGTTGTAAAAACACTAGTTAGTCAGTTGCAATTACAGAAGAAAAAAGTAATGAAGATATCACAAAAAGTAAATATATTACTAAGGAAAGAGAAGGTAAAATTGAGGGAATTAGTGTGAGTGATTGGCAGGTTACCTTCTTCAGTACACACTATTTTTCCAGTGCCATTACATTACAGAGCTCCACAATGGCTAATGATTTTGGGACTATGCAAAAGTTAGTGGTATGGAGCAAAAGTGCCTTGAATCAGGATGCAAGAACAGATTTGCAATGGTTGAAGGAAAAATCGAAGCATGGAGTAGATGAGTTAAATTTGAAGTACAACCAGATTATATTCTGGAAACAGATAAGAGCAAACTTAGGGCCAGATGTAGGAACTCTAATACCGGTCGGTAACGGCTGAAATTACCGAATTTCAGCCGTTACCAACCGGTATTAGGCATTTGGGATGTAGGTGGCTACATTTCAGATTCGGTAATTTACCGAATCGGTATTTAAGAATTTGGTAAATTACCGAATTCTTAAATACTGATTCGGCATATTACCGAATACGAAATATAGGAAGCACTCAAGTGAGTGCTTTGCACCTGTAAGGATTCGTTATTTACCACCAACTACAAGTTGGTGGTAAATAACGATAACCGTTAAAAAAGCAGATTTTTGCTTTTTATTCAGTGCCATTTGGGACATGTGCACCCATTCACTATTCAGGAGTGCAACAGGGTGTCAATGTGACACCCTGCCACCCTTGAAAGGGTTCCCCCTATTACCAATCCGGTATTTACCGATCCGGTATTCAGTATTTACCGAAGCGGTATTTACTTAATCGGTAATTCCCATTCATTCCAATGGGCTTCCAGGCCCATAGGAATGAATGGGAATTACTAAATCGGTATTTACCGATTCGGTAAATACAGAATCGGTAAATACCGATTCTTAATTACCAAATTTTACCGATTCGGTAATTTTTACCGAAAAATTATCTACATTCTATTTACCTATTCTTAAATACTGAATCGGTAAAATTCCGTATTTAAAAATAGGTAAATTGAGATTTCCTACATCTGGCCCTTGGTTGGGGTGGGATATGTTCAGGACATGAAACAAGAGGAGTTTGGAATGTATTGGAAATGGAGAATCACAAACATTGCCTATATATGAAGGCAGGTTATTGGCTTACATAGTTTCAGATGACAGTTGAGGGGACAATCTGTCCTTTTGAAGATGGACAATGTATCTGTGGTAACATATATCAACACATTGGGAGGAAACAGATCAAAGAGATTGTCAGATTTAGCAAAGGAAATATAGGAGTTTCGTTAGCAATAGAAAATAGTTTTGAAAGCCTAGGGTGCACAATGTGATAGCAGATTGGAATTCAAGGAATTTGGCATATTTCAGCAATTTGAAATTGAGGGAAGACTTGCTTCAGAGAATACAAGGGAGTATATGTCAGTTTGTGCCAAGTTTGGAAAAACTCAGGCATGGTTTCCAACAGTTTTGGAATTGCAGTAGAAATTCCATGGGGTATATTAACAATAAGTGGCTCTTGACTATTTCGCCACAGCGGAGCATCAAAAAGTTACCTCTGCAGTACCACAATTCCCAGCACCATGTTAGTGTCATTCTTACAATACGGCACTCCATGGCATTAGGAAGAGGCCAGCGTCGGGAAAACAGACACCAATGTATGTGCCGAGTTGCTAAAAAAATGCACGCTCACGTAGAAAATGTAACTTTTGGCCGCTTATCAGGCAGAAAACCAGATGCTAGCCGTCCTAGCATCACTTTTTTGTGACTAGAAAAAAATACAAAAATGCCAGAAGTGGGAAAAAAAGTTACACGTACCAGAAATCAGTAATGGAGCAGCCAGGAGTGAGCACAGGCCAGGACAACAGCCCTAGCAACCCCACTATCAGCCAGGATGTCCAGCCAGTCCCATGGTAACAGGAAGAGGAAGGCCAAGTTCAGTGAGGAGGAGAATAAGATCTTGATCATGAAGGTGATGGAGCACCAAAACCAGCTCTTCGTCAGCTCTTAAGTGCCATTCGGGGGGAAAAAGACTATATAGCAGACCATAGTGAAGAAGGTGAACAGGGTTTCTGAAGTCAAGAGGACAGTGACAGATTGTAATAAGTGCTGGCATGATTATGAGCGCAAGACAAAGGCGAACCGGTAAGCAATCTCAAGGCAGCATTGAAGACTGGATGTGGTAGTCCATCGTCCCAGAAGGAGTTGGGTCCCTCAATCAATCAATCAATCAGTGTTTCAGAGAGCGCACTACTCACCCGTGAGGGTATCAAGGCACTGGGAGGGAAACAGCTCGGGTCAGTCAAAGAGCCAGGTCTTGAGGTCCTTCCTGAATATGTGGAGGGTTTGGGAGCATCTGATGTTGACCGGGAGCTTGTTCCAGGTTTTGTCTGCGATGTAGAAGAAATCTCTCCCACCGGCTCTGTTTTTGCAGATGCGGGGGACCTCTGCCAGGAAGAGGTCGGCGGAGTGGAGGTGTCCCTTGGGTATGTGGAAACCTACTCAGTCGTCGAGGTATTTGGGTCGGATGTTGTTGAGGGATTTGTAGGCATGGGTGAGGAGCTTGAAGGTGACCCTCTTCTCGACGGGGAGCCCATGGACACTTCGTAGGTGTTGGGTCCTATGTTAGTGGTGCGGTGTCCATAGGACGAGCCTGGCTATGGCACTCTGGATGGTCTGGAGCTTGCGTAGAAGAGTTTTGTTGATTCCAGCGTAGAGCTCATTGCTGTAGTCTAGTCTGCTTGTAATGATTGCGTGGGTGATGGTTTTTCTGCAGTCGGGGGGATCCATTTGAAGGTCTTACAGAGGATGCAAAGGCAGTTGAAACTGGTGGAGGTGATGGCGTTGATCTGGTGGTTCATGGAGAGGGAGGAGTGGAGTATTATGCCAAGGTTCCAAGCGTGGTTGATCGGGGTGGGTGGGCTCCTGAGTGTCATCATGTGTTGTCCCAGGCGAAGGTGCAGGGCCAGAGGATGAGGACCTCGGTCTTCTCTGAGTTGTGCTTTAGGTAGCTGTCCTTCATCCAGGCTTCTACGTTTCTCATTCCTTCCTGGAAGCTGAGTCTGGTGATGTCTGGGTTCTTGGTGAGGGAGAGGATGAGTTGTCTGTCGTCAGCATAGGATACGATGCTAAGCATTTGCTGTCTGACGATGGCAGCGATGGGAGCCATGTAGATGTTGAAGAGCGTTGGGCTTAGTGAAGATCCTTGGGGTCAGTGGGGTCGAAGAGGAAGGTGGGAGTCTGATCCTCTGGGTTCTGCCAGAGAGAAAAGATTAGATCCAGTTGAGGGAGGATCCCTGTATTCCTGCGTTGTGGAGCCTGGTGGCTAGTGTGCGACGTGAGACAGTGTTGAAGGCTGTGGAGAGGTTTAGGAGGATGAGGGCTGTGGTGCGTCCCTGGTGTAGCAGCAGGCAGATCTCGCCGGAGGCTGAGAGGAGAGTAGTCTAGGTGCTGTGGTTGCTGCGGAAGCCAGACTGGGAAGCATCTAGGATGCAGTTTTCTTTGATGAAGGCAGTCAGTTGGGCGTTCACGAGTCTTTCGCTGACTTTGGCTGTGAAGGGGACAAGAGTGATGGGCCAGTAGTTCTTCAGGTCAGTTGGGTCAGCCGTTGGATTCTTGAGGAGGAGTTTCACCTCTGCACACTTCCAGGCATCTGGGTAGATGCCGGATATGAGGGAGGAGTTGATTGTTCATCCTAGTTCGGGTGCGATGACAGTGGCGGCCTGTGGAAGATGTGAGGGGGCAGTGATCCGTTGGGGCTCCTGAGTGCGTCTTCTTCATGGTTGCGGAGATGAGCTCGACTGATGCAGGGAATAGATCCCTGGGAGGAGCAGATGTCCGCTTTTATCTGTTAGGAGCCAGCGGTTGGAGTTTTGGGAAAGGACAGTGTTGGCTATAATGAACTACAACAGCAACAGGGTAATTCACAGCAAGGGGCAATGTGGGGAGCTATGTAATGTCATGCGGTGCAGGCAGCAATGTCCCAGCGCTCTGCGGCACTGTCTCGAGGACAAAGGGTAGGATTCTAGCTCATCTATGGTGAAACATGACATCAAGGAAGTCTCATTGGCATTTTGATAATATGTTAGTGTGGGGCAGGCCGCATGCCTTCTAGCGGTGTTACCCTATGTCAAAAAAAGGGCAGGAATGTGGTGTATCTACAAAATACACTGGATTCCAGTCTGTTCTGCCAGTACCAGTGTACACAAATCAGACGTCAGCCAAAGCAGACATCCTTGCACCATGATGCAAGGGTACCTCCATTGGTGCCAGCGAGTGTAATGTGCATCAGCATAGAAGAAAGCACAGGGATGCGTGGTAACTTCACCAACGCAGCACTACCCTGAACTTTCCTAATCACAGAGCTTCATGCAGTAAGGTGGGTGTGGTTCCGTGCTACACCACATGTCTAGGAAATATGCCTCTCTGTCTCACCTGGGCCCCTACACATTAGCCTAGCCTCCAAATCCCTAGAATAGAATTGGTACCTCACAGAAGAAACAACACACCTGAGGGTTTACGTATGTGTAGGCCAAAGAAGGTGCCTACACATAGGGACATTACAAGAGTCACTTCCATTACTGCCTATATTAAATTATAAGGTACGCAGCTGTACTGAAATGCAGGCTCAGATCAGGCAGGTGTCAGCTGCCATGGTAGGGACCACCTGACATCCTCTCATCTCCTAAATATGGCAGAGTTTGGGGGTGAATGCAAGTGATGCACACCAGAGGACCAGAGGGCATATTTACAATGAAATGCTACACCGCATTGATACACACAAATCAGCTGCACTGTGTCATTACAGAAATTCAGGGATGGGCTGGATTTACAGGGATATTTGCTACCGCTGTGCACACCCCTGCACTGGTGCAAAAGAACAGCCGTGGGACAATGCAGACACCCTTGCACCATACCTGGGTGTCTGTGTTGGCTGTTTTTCACAGTGCAAGGGCAAGGAAAAACACAGGGGTGCATCATAATCATGTAAATAATTCACATCACTGCATTATTTAAATGATGTAGGGTGGCACTGCTAAATTGGCTGCCACACTGTACTGTTTCCTTGTATATATGCCCCTGAAACTGGAAGCTCATTCTGGCTGGATTCTGGCAGACTCAATGAGTCTGTCGACCAGTCGGAGACCGGCACATAATCCCAATGAACGGCGTTTTGGCTGTTGTGATTACGATGCTGTTTTCTAACAGGCTTTCCATGTCAGGCTTTTCGACATGGAAAGTCTGTGGAGAAGAGACAATGGGGGCCCCTAGCAGGACCTCTTTAACCCTGCGGCCTCTGGTTGGGGGCCGAGTGCGCCCCAATCAATTCACCAAAACTCCCATTTCACTATGGGAGCTTGTGCTATGGCCGGTTTAGGGCTGCAGCACAAGCTCCCATAGGGAAATGTGATTTTGCAACCTCACCATGTGCGGTCACATTGTAATTAGGTGTGCGGATCCGCCAATGGTCGGGCGGTTTCCATACCAATATGGTGTCTGCCCGACATCGTAATAAGGCCCTTAATGACAAATGAAACAAATAAATAATTTTTAAAACGACCTACCCTATACTAACTATTCTAGTCTAACCTACACTATCTTGACCAACATGCTATCTAAAACTAACTTTACTTAACCAACCTTACTCTGCACATTTAGCACAATATGATAAACATCAAACCCCCAACCCTCTTAAGACACGTCTTCACACAAGAACAGAAACTACACCCAAACATCCAATACCTACACATTTTTATACATATAAAACACATTAACTCCCCTCCCCAAAACGCACAAAAAGTACCCATAACCACTCAAAATCTAACTCACCCCTAGAAAACCCCATGAAAGCACTGCCCCTACACTATCACTATGACTACACTAACATGAAATAAGCAATAACAACATTGTGTACAAATTAAAACAATAGAAATGGAAAAGTCCCTGGGACTGTAGCCTTTGGGGTCTAGCCACTGCCTGTTCGATCCCTTGTAGCATGGTCAAATCCTTGTCCATTTCTTTTCCCTAATACTGCCACACATAACTTCAGGTCAGAGATGTCCTTTTTAATGTCCATAAAAAAAATGTAGGCGCTCCTGTGGCTTGAGGTGTGAGTTGAGTTGGTTGCATAGGCCCGCTGGTGGAGGTATTCAGTACGGGTGACTGGGAGATATCTGTACCGGATCGTCCTTTCCTGGCACAGCTCTTCTTGTTGAGGGTGTTGGTCCAATTGGAAAACTTCACCACTTGCCCTGATCCTTCTCCTATGTGCCTTTTTAGCACATTTGTATTACTTCAGGGACATGAAGACTTGTATGGCCTGCTCAGTGTCACAGATAGCACTGATGCACAGATCGTGCTTTCCAGCTTTTGCATGGGGCCATGGCAAAATAGAGCTAAAAGTAATGTGAGCCATATCAATCAATCAATAAATGGACACTCAGAAAGCGCACAGCTACCACAGAAGAGTAGAGATACTGAGAAGCTCTAGCATTTCTGAATTCCGGTTCTGTATCCAACTAGCGCAATTGGCTGGGTAAGGAGTTCCACAGCTTGGACGCCCTCACTATGAATGACCTGCCTCCTTGTCACATTTTTGTGAAACGGGGGTGTTGGACCTGCGATGGGCAAGCCCAGCACAAAGGGGGGTAGCTTGGCTTGAGTGACAAGGCGGTAGAAGGCTGTTGTGTTAAGCCGGCTATGACCAAATAATAACTCCCTGCACACCACACAAAAAGAAGGACACCACACCACTGTTATAGAAAAATACGTTTCGTTTATGTAAAAGTTCTCTGGGTTTGAAAGAAGTTCACTTAGGTAATCACAATCACATTTCTTACATGGGTTTGATTAGCTGTGTACTGGTTTCTCAGGAATAAATAGTTGGACTCTAATAAATAAATATACTGGATAAATATCAGGATTCAATACATTAGAATAAATATCAGCAATGACTGGAATAAATATCAGCAATGACTGGAATAAATATCAGCAATGACTGGAATAAATATCAGCAATGACTGGAATAAATATCAGCAATGCAGTACAATTTCCTAGCAGGTTAGATACTGATCGTTTCACATAAATATCACAGGGTCATTCTGGTATCGCTGCCACCAATTAGTCCCTTTCAGGGTAAACACATTACGTTTGTCATTCAATGCGGAATGCGCGCTCTTACAGTTTTTGAAGTGTTCACGGGTTCGGGCTCTCTGGGCACAAGATACGAGTGATAATCCCTTAGTTGCACTCACAACTCATTGCGCGTATAACTGGAAGATAAAGACATAAAATGACTATGGCAATTACACTCCGCGGCCAGCCGGTTCAATGCTACTGCTGCCGGAGGAGTCTGTGCGCTTCTGTCAGCGCAGGCGGGGTTTCCGAAGGAGGCTCCAGTTCACGAGTCTTGGGACCGTCGAACGGGCTGCCGGAGGGGCCAAAACACCTGCGCACACAGTTCAAAACGAGGCCGCATCACAGTTCCACAACAACGCGGCAACTTCAGGGGTAGAGACGGCCCACCTCACTTCGGTGGCGCCGGTAAGCGCTCCAGTCAGTATGGCACTTCTCCCAAGGGCGAAGGGGGGTTCCAGGGGCTCCCCGATCCTCCCTCCGAGCTCACTCACGGGGGGGCTCCCGCCCACACACCAGCTCCCAAGTCACTCGGGCAGGGCAGAGACAGTACTCTCGCCCAAATGAAGGCCAGCCTTTCCCCGCCCCAGCGCAGCACCTCACCTTCTATCCACAAACAGCGCGTCGACGGCGGTGGGTTCGGAGACGTCCGAACGCCTGCCAGGAGGCACTTAAGTTGAAGGGGGCACTCTTAAGAGTTGCAGTCGCGATCTCACCACTGGGGGGCGGGGAGGCTCTAACTATTGCCAAAGTCTCTGAGGGGCATTGGGCACTCTCTGACCAGGCGCTGAAGGCGAGAGGTCACTGCTCACGCTTCTGACTGGAACGCCAGTCAGGGTCCACGCCAGCAACCTCTGCTGCTCTTCTGCCTGCGCTATCAGCTGCCTCAGGGGGTTAACAGGGCAGGTGTCAATCTGGGGTCAAGTCCTCTTCTTCTGGTGTTCTTTGATCATTCCAAAGTGGCCGCCAGGGACTGGGCCTTTTATAGCCAGTGCTCTAGGATGCCAGCACGAGCCAGAAGGTTCTAGAGCCTTCCCTTGCTATGTCAATGACATGGCCCTTTCAAGGTATCTCTTTGGTCATTAGGAGCCACCGTACTGGGCTTCCTAAGGCAGCCATTTTGTGTACTTGTAACTCCTGAGGGGATTCCTGTCAGGTTTGCAGGTTACACAAAGTGCGCCAAAACCTTCAAAGGGTCAGAGGTCAGAGGGGCTCCAATGGGAGTCACTCTCATAGGGGACAATGGTGTCCACCATTTTAGGGTTGACAACCCCAGTTTGTTATGCCACCGGTTCCGTCAGGCACCTTGTACATAGGTGCCAGGAACTTGGTGAGCAACTGGGCATCAAGGAGCATCTAGCCCCATGGGACAACACACAAAAAGGTCCTGGTAGACAAAGAAAAAGCGACAAATTTTAGGAGGGACGGGGGAACAAAATAAATCATAGTGTGAGGGGACTCTTAGAAGCAGACAAGTCTAACACGCGTCCCCCCCAGCTGAAGGTGGGGAGAGCTACCCAACCCCTTGGGAGTTCTCAACACTAAGGCGGAAATACCTGGAGAGACCGTCTGCATTGGGGTGGTCAGCTCCGGGCCGATGTTCCACCCGAAAGTCCATTCCCTGTAGGGAGATAGACCACCTCAACAGTTTTGGGTTTTCCCCCTTCATCTGCATGAGCCAACGAAGGGGGTCGGTGGTCTGTCTGAACCAGGAAGTGCGAACCAAACAGGTATGGTCGCAGCTTCTTCAGTGCCCAGACCACCGCAAAGGCTTCCCGCTCAATGGTACTCCATCTCTGTTCCCGGGGAAGTAGTCTCCTTGACAGAAAGACCACGGGTGGATCCAGACCCTCTTCATTGAGTTGCGATAGCACCACCCCAATGCCAATGTCGGATGTGTCTGTCTGGACAATGAATTCCTTTGAGAAATCTGGAGCCTTCAAAATTGGAGCGTTGCACAATGCTTGTTTCAGAGTGTCGAAGGCTCGTTGGCAAGCCTCAGTCCAGATGACTCTCCTGGGTTTCTTCTTGGCCGTGAGTTCAGTAAGGGGAGCCACGATGGTGCCATACCCCTTCACGAACCGTCTGTAGTAACATGTGAGGCCCAGGAAGGCTCGGACCTCAGTCTGGGTCTTTGGGGGTTCCCAGGCCACGATTGCCTCAATCTTTGCCTGAAGGGGTTGCACCGTTCCCCGGCCCACCAAGTGACCTAAGTACACCACCAACCCCTGCCCAATCAGACACTTGCTGGCCTTGATCGTCAGACCAGCTTGTTCCAGGGCCTGGAGAACGTCTTGCTGGTGCTGCAAGTGATCCTCCCAACTGCTACTGAAGACAGCAATGTCGTCCAGGTAAGCAGCAGAGAAGGATTCCTTCCCAGTGAGGATCGTGTTCACCAGTCGCTGGAATGTTGCAGGAGCTTTCTTGAGCCCAAAGGGCATCACACAGAACTGGTAGTGTCCATCAGGTGTGGAGAAGGCTGACCTTTCCTTTGCTCCATCAGTCATGGGAATCTGCCAGTACCCTGCTGTGAGGTCAATGGTACTCAGATATTGGGCAGCTCCCAACCGGTCAATTAGTTCATCCGCCCGAGGGATCGGATGAGCATCGGTCTTTGTGACCGAATTGAGTCCTCGATAGTCCACGCAGAATCGCAATTCTGGCGTGGTGCCAGGTGGTGCAGATTTGGGAACTAAAACCACCGGGCTAGACCAAGGGCTATTCGAGGGTTCAATGACTCCGAGCTCCAGCATCTTAGCTACTTCACTTCGGATGCTGGCCTTCACCTTATCCGACAGCCGGTAAGACTTAGACTTCACAGGTGGGCTGTCACCGGTGTCCACGTCATGAACACACAGATGGGTCTGACCCGGGACAAGGGAGAACAGAGGAGAGAATGACCCCAAGACCTGGCGACATTCCTCCTGCTGCTCCAGAGTTAGGGATGGTGAGAGTTTCACTCCCTCCACTGACCCATCCTTCTCTTGAGACGCAAACAGGTCGGGGAGAGGCTCAGTGTCCTCTTCCTCCGATCCATCAGTCACCATGATTAACATGACTTTGGGCCTCTCATAGTGGGGCTTGAGGCAATTGGCATGCAGCACCCGATGGGGATGCCTTGGGGTCTTGACGTCCACCAGGTAGGTAGACTTGCCGATCTTTTCCAATACCTCATAGGGGCCTGTCCAACGGTCCTGAAGAGCGCTCAGCTCTCCCCGCTCCATCACCCACACCTTCTGTCCAGGCCCCAGCTCCACTGGGTGAGCGTTGTGGTCATACCACGCTTTCATCACTGCCTGGCTGGCTTCCAAGTTGTCAGAAGCTTGCTTCCACAACTTAGCCATTTGGCTCCGGAAGGCCAGCATGTAGCTCACTACATCCTGGGGAACTTTCCGGGGAGACTTTTCCCAGGAATCCCTCACCAGGCTGAGAGGTCCACGTACAGGGTGCCCGTACAAAAGCTCGAAGGGGCTGAAGCCCACTCCCTTCTGCGGCACTTCCCTGTAAGAAAAAAGTAAACAGGGTAGGAGGACGTCCCATTTCCTCCGCAGGCTTTCGGGTAGACTTCTGATCATACCCTTCAACGTCTTGTTGAATCTTTCCACAAGGCCATTGGCCTGTGGGTGATAAGGAGTGGTGAACTGGTAGGTCACTCCACACTCCTTCCACATTGCCCGCATGTATGCTGACATGAAGTTGGTCCCCCTATCCCTATCAGACACAACTTCCTTGGGGAAACCCACTCGGGTAAAGAACCCCATCAGGGCCTTTGCCACCACCGGTGCAGTGATGGTTCTCAGAGGAATTGCCTCTGGATACCTTGTGGCATGATCCACCAGTACCAGGATAAACCTGTGACCGGAGGTTGTCGGTGGATCTAGGGGCCCAGCAATGTCGATGCCCACCCTTTCAAAGGGGGTGCCAACGACGGGAAGTGGTTCCAGGGGAGCTTTCAGCTTCATCCCTGTTTTCCCACTGGCTTGGCATGACACACACGACCGACAGTATGCATCGGACGCCACCCTCATTCGAGGCCAATAAAAGTGGGGGACAAGCCTGGCAAAGGTCTTGTCCTGACCCAAGTGTCCTTCCAAGGGAATCTCATGGAGAAAATTACAAAAAACAATTTGATGGACAGAATGTAGATCAATGTCTTACATTCACCCCAGTACAAGGATCTGGGCCTAAATCCATCGTTTTTTGCACTCCACACCACCCTGGGTCAGATAATGGCTTTATGCAAATCAGCGCTGACCCTGTGCCCCATGGGAACAGTCCAGTCCGAACTACAACAGCCATATCTTTCCCAGACCGGAATCAAGCATCCGAGGACCGGACCGGTTTCGAGGTAACACCTCTCATCAGCCCGGCTAGCTTGACTCCAGTGGTGTGGAGGCTCTGGGACCCACGTCTGAGCTACCCCAGTACACTCAGGGAGAAAATTACAAAAAACAATTTGATGGACAGAATGTAGATCAATGTCTTACATTCACCCCAGTACAAGGATCTGGGCCTAAATCCATCGTTTTTTGCACTCCACACCACCCTGGGTCAGATAATGGCTTTATGCAAATCAGCGCTGACCCTGTGCCCCATGGGAACAGTCCAGTCCGAACTACAACAGCCATATCTTTCCCAGACCGGAATCAAGCATCCGAGGACCGGACCGGTTTCGAGGTAACACCTCTCATCAGCCCGGCTAGCTTGACTCCAGTGGTGTGGAGGCTCTGGGACCCACGTCTGAGCTACCCCAGTACACTCAGGGAGAAAATTACAAAAAACAATTTGATGGACAGAATGTAGATCAATGTCTTACATTCACCCCAGTACAAGGATCTGGGCCTAAATCCATCGTTTTTTGCACTCCACACCACCCTGGGTCAGATAATGGCTTTATGCAAATCAGCGCTGACCCTGTGCCCCATGGGAACAGTCCAGTCCGAACTACAACAGCCATATCTTTCCCAGACCGGAATCAAGCATCCGAGGACCGGACCGGTTTCGAGGTAACACCTCTCATCAGCCCGGCTAGCTTGACTCCAGTGGTGTGGAGGCTCTGGGACCCACGTCTGAGCTACCCCAGTACACTCAGGGAGAAAATTACAAAAAACAATTTGATGGACAGAATGTAGATCAATGTCTTACATTCACCCCAGTACAAGGATCTGGGCCTAAATCCATCGTTTTCTGCACTCCACACCACCCTGGGTCAGATAATGGCTTTATGCAAATCAGCGCTGACCCTGTGCCCCATGGGAACAGTCCAGTCCGAACTACAACAGCCATATCTTTCCCAGACCGGAATCAAGCATCCGAGGACCGGACCGGTTTCGAGGTAACACCTCTCATCAGCCCGGCTAGCTTGACTCCAGTGGTGTGGAGGCTCTGGGACCCACGTCTGAGCTACCCCAGTACACTCAGGGAGAAAATTACAAAAAACAATTTGATGGACAGAATGTAGATCAATGTCTTACATTCACCCCAGTACAAGGATCTGGGCCTAAATCCATCGTTTTTTGCACTCCACACCACCCTGGGTCAGATAATGGCTTTATGCAAATCAGCGCTGACCCTGTGCCCCATGGGAACAGTCCAGTCCGAACTACAACAGCCATATCTTTCCCAGACCGGAATCAAGCATCCGAGGACCGGACCGGTTTCGAGGTAACACCTCTCATCAGCCCGGCTAGCTTGACTCCAGTGGTGTGGAGGCTCTGGGACCCACGTCTGAGCTACCCCAGTACACTCAGGGAGAAAATTACAAAAAACAATTTGATGGACAGAATGTAGATCAATGTCTTACATTCACCCCAGTACAAGGATCTGGGCCTAAATCCATCGTTTTTTGCACTCCACACCACCCTGGGTCAGATAATGGCTTTATGCAAATCAGCGCTGACCCTGTGCCCCATGGGAACAGTCCAGTCCGAACTACAACAGCCATATCTTTCCCAGACCGGAATCAAGCATCCGAGGACCGGACCGGTTTCGAGGTAACACCTCTCATCAGCCCGGCTAGCTTGACTCCAGTGGTGTGGAGGCTCTGGGACCCACGTCTGAGCTACCCCAGTACACTCAGGGAGAAAATTACAAAAAACAATTTGATGGACAGAATGTAGATCAATGTCTTACATTTACCCCAGTACAAGGATCTGGGCCTAAATCCATCGTTTTTTGCACTCCACACCACCCTGGGTCAGATAATGGCTTTATGCAAATCAGCGCTGACCCTGTGCCCCATGGGAACAGTCCAGTCCGAACTACAACAGCCATATCTTTCCCAGACCGGAATCAAGCATCCGAGGACCGGACCGGTTTCGAGGTAACACCTCTCATCAGCCCGGCTAGCTTGACTCCAGTGGTGTGGAGGCTCTGGGACCCACGTCTGAGCTACCCCAGTACACTCAGGGAGAAAATTACAAAAAACAATTTGATGGACAGAATGTAGATCAATGTCTTACATTCACCCCAGTACAAGGATCTGGGCCTAAATCCATCGTTTTTTGCATTCCACACCACCCTGGGTCAGATAATGGCTTTATGCAAATCAGCGCTGACCCTGTGCCCCATGGGAACAGTCCAGTCCGAACTACAACAGCCATATCTTTCCCAGACCGGAATCAAGCATCCGAGGACCGGACCGGTTTCGAGGTAACACCTCTCATCAGCCCGGCTAGCTTGACTCCAGTGGTGTGGAGGCTCTGGGACCCACGTCTGAGCTACCCCAGTACACTCAGGGAGAAAATTACAAAAAACAATTTGATGGACAGAATGCAGATCAATGTCTTACATTCACCCCAGTACAAGGATCTGGGCCTAAATCCATCGTTTTTTGCACTCCACACCACCCTGGGTCAGATAATGGCTTTATGCAAATCAGCGCTGACCCTGTGCCCCATGGGAACAGTCCAGTCCGAACTACAACAGCCATATCTTAGCTTTTGTAGTTCGGACTGGACTGTTCCCATGGGGCAACAGGGTCAGAGCTGATTTGCATATCGCCATTGTCTAACCCAGGGTGGTGTGGAGTGCAAAAAAACGATGGATTTGGGCCCAGATCTTTTGACTGGGGGAATGTGTGACATTGATCCACATTCGGTCCATCACTTGTTGTTTTTGCAATTGCCGCCCTAAGAGCGCTGGGGATGCCCAGACGTGGGTCCCAGGCACTCCACACCACTTGGAGTCAAGCTAGCCGGGCTGATGAGAGGTGTTACCTCGAAACCGGTCCGGTCCTCGGATGCTTGATTCCGTTCTGGGAAGGACATGGCTTTTGTAGTTCGGACTGGACTGTTCCCATGGGGCAACAGGGTCAGAGCTGATTTGCATATCGCCATTGTCTAACCCAGGGTGGTGTGGAGTGCAAAAAAAACGATGGATTTGGGCCCAGATCTTTTGACTGGGGGAATGTGTGACATTGATCCACATTCGGTCCATCACTTGTTGTTTTTGCAATTGCCGCCCTAAGAGCGCTGGGGATGCCCAGACGTGGGTCCCAGGCACTCCACACCACTTGGAGTCAAGCTAGCCGGGCTGATGAGAGGTGTTACCTCGAAACCGGTCCGGTCCTCGGATGCTTGATTCCGTTCTGGGAAGGACATGGCTTTTGTAGTTCGGACTGGACTGTTCCCATGGGGCAACAGGGTCAGAGCTGATTTGCATATCGCCATTGTCTAACCCAGGGTGGTGTGGAGTGCAAAAAAACGATGGATTTGGGCCCAGATCTTTTGACTGGGGGAATGTGTGACATTGATCCACATTCGGTCCATCACTTGTTGTTTTTGCAATTGCCGCCCTAAGAGCGCTGGGGATGCCCAGACGTGGGTCCCAGGCACTCCACACCACTTGGAGTCAAGCTAGCCGGGCTGATGAGAGGTGTTACCTCGAAACCGGTCCGGTCCTCGGATGCTTGATTCCGTTCTGGGAAGGACATGGCTTTTGTAGTTCGGACTGGACTGTTCCCATGGGGCAACAGGGTCAGAGCTGATTTGCATATCGCCATTGTCTAACCCAGGGTGGTGTGGAGTGCAAAAAAACGATGGATTTGGGCCCAGATCTTTTGACTGGGGGAATGTGTGACATTGATCCACATTCGGTCCATCACTTGTTGTTTTTGCAATTGCCGCCCTAAGAGCGCTGGGGATGCCCAGACGTGGGTCCCAGGCACTCCACACCACTTGGAGTCAAGCTAGCCGGGCTGATGAGAGGTGTTACCTCGAAACCGGTCCGGTCCTCGGATGCTTGATTCCGTTCTGGGAAGGACATGGCTTTTGTAGTTCGGACTGGACTGTTCCCATGGGGCAACAGGGTCAGAGCTGATTTGCATATCGCCATTGTCTAACCCAGGGTGGTGTGGAGTGCAAAAAAACGATGGATTTGGGCCCAGATCTTTTGACTGGGGGAATGTGTGACATTGATCCACATTCGGTCCATCACTTGTTGTTTTTGCAATTGCCGCCCTAAGAGCGCTGGGGATGCCCAGACGTGGGTCCCAGGCACTCCACACCACTTGGAGTCAAGCTAGCCGGGCTGATGAGAGGTGTTACCTCGAAACCGGTCCGGTCCTCGGATGCTTGATTCCGTTCTGGGAAGGACATGGCTTTTGTAGTTCGGACTGGACTGTTCCCATGGGGCAACAGGGTCAGAGCTGATTTGCATATCGCCATTGTCTAACCCAGGGTGGTGTGGAGTGCAAAAAAACGATGGATTTGGGCCCAGATCTTTTGACTGGGGGAATGTGTGACATTGATCCACATTCGGTCCATCACTTGTTGTTTTTGCAATTGCCGCCCTAAGAGCGCTGGGCATGCCCAGACGTGGGTCCCAGGCACTCCACACCACTTGGAGTCAAGCTAGCCAGGCTGATGAGAGGTGTTACCTCGAAACCGGTCCGGTCCTCGGATGCTTGATTCCGTTCTGGGAAGGACATGGCTTTTGTAGTTCGGACTGGACTGTTCCCATGGGGCAACAGGGTCAGAGCTGATTTGCATATCGCCATTGTCTAACCCAGGGTGGTGTGGAGTGCAAAAAAACGATGGATTTGGGCCCAGATCTTTTGACTGGGGGAATGTGTGACATTGATCCACATTCGGTCCATCACTTGTTGTTTTTGCAATTGCCGCCCTAAGAGCGCTGGGGATGCCCAGACGTGGGTCCCAGGCACTCCACACCACTTGGAGTCAAGCTAGCCGGGCTGATGAGAGGTGTTACCTCGAAACCGGTCCGGTCCTCGGATGCTTGATTCCGTTCTGGGAAGGACATGGCTTTTGTAGTTCGGACTGGACTGTTCCCATGGGGCAACAGGGTCAGAGCTGATTTGCATATCGCCATTGTCTAACCCAGGGTGGTGTGGAGTGCAAAAAAACGATGGATTTGGGCCCAGATCTTTTGACTGGGGGAATGTGTGACATTGATCCACATTCGGTCCATCACTTGTTGTTTCTGCAATTGCCGCCCTAAGAGCGCTGGGGATGCCCAGACGTGGGTCCCAGGCACTCCACACCACTTGGAGTCAAGCTAGCCGGGCTGATGAGAGGTGTTACCTCGAAACCGGTCCGGTCCTCGGATGCTTGATTCCGTTCTGGGAAGGACATGGCTTATGTAGTTCGGACTGGACTGTTCCCATGGGGCAACAGGGTCAGAGCTGATTTGCATATCGCCATTGTCTAACCCAGGGTGGTGTGGAGTGCAAAAAAACGATGGATTTGGGCCCAGATCTTTTGACTGGGGGAATGTGTGACATTGATCCACATTCGGTCCATCACTTGTTGTTTTTGCAATTGCCGCCCTAAGAGCGCTGGGGATGCCCAGACGTGGGTCCCAGGCACTCCACACCACTTGGAGTCAAGCTAGCCGGGCTGATGAGAGGTGTTACCTCGAAACCGGTCCGGTCCTCGGATGCTTGATTCCGTTCTGGGAAGGACATGGCTTTTGTAGTTCGGACTGGACTGTTCCCATGGGGCAACAGGGTCAGAGCTGATTTGCATATCGCCATTGTCTAACCCAGGGTGGTGTGGAGTGCAAAAAAACGATGGATTTGGGCCCAGATCTTTTGACTGGGGGAATGTGTGACATTGATCCACATTCGGTCCATCACTTGTTGTTTTTGCAATTGCCGCCCTAAGAGCGCTGGGGATGCCCAGACGTGGGTCCCAGGCACTCCACACCACTTGGAGTCAAGCTAGCCGGGCTGATGAGAGGTGTTACCTCGAAACCGGTCCGGTCCTCGGATGCTTGATTCCGTTCTGGGAAGGACATGGCTTTTGTAGTTCGGACTGGACTGTTCCCATGGGGCAACAGGGTCAGAGCTGATTTGCATATCGCCATTGTCTAACCCAGGGTTGTGTGGAGTGCAAAAAAACGATGGATTTGGGCCCAGATCTTTTGACTGGGGGAATGTGTGACATTGATCCACATTCGGTCCATCACTTGTTGTTTTTGCAATTGCCGCCCTAAGAGCGCTGGGGATGCCCAGACGTGGGTCCCAGGCACTCCACACCACTTGGAGTCAAGCTAGCCGGGCTGATGAGAGGTGTTACCTCGAAACCGGTCCGGTCCTCGGATGCTTGATTCCGTTCTGGGAAGGACATGGCTTTTGTAGTTCGGACTGGACTGTTCCCATGGGGCAACAGGGTCAGAGCTGATTTGCATATCGCCATTGTCTAACCCAGGGTGGTGTGGAGTGCAAAAAAACGATGGATTTGGGCCCAGATCTTTTGACTGGGGGAATGTGTGACATTGATCCACATTCGGTCCATCACTTGTTGTTTTTGCAATTGCCGCCCTAAGAGCGCTGGGGATGCCCAGGCGTGGGTCCCAGGCACTCCACACCACTTGGAGTCAAGCTAGCCGGGCTGATGAGAGGTGTTACCTCGAAACCGGTCCGGTCCTCGGATGCTTGATTCCGTTCTGGGAAGGACATGGCTTTTGTAGTTCGGACTGGACTGTTCCCATGGGGCAACAGGGTCAGAGCTGATTTGCATATCGCCATTGTCTAACCCAGGGTGGTGTGGAGTGCAAAAAAACGATGGATTTGGGCCCAGATCTTTTGACTGGGGGAATGTGTGACATTGATCCACATTCGGTCCATCACTTGTTGTTTTTGCAATTGCCGCCCTAAGAGCGCTGGGGATGCCCAGACGTGGGTCCCAGGCACTCCACACCACTTGGAGTCAAGCTAGCCGGGCTGATGAGAGGTGTTACCTCGAAACCGGTCCGGTCCTCGGATGCTTGATTCCGTTCTGGGAAGGACATGGCTTTTGTAGTTCGGACTGGACTGTTCCCATGGGGCAACAGGGTCAGAGCTGATTTGCATATCGCCATTGTCTAACCCAGGGTGGTGTGGAGTGCAAAAAAACGATGGATTTGGGCCCAGATCTTTTGACTGGGGGAATGTGTGACATTGATCCACATTCGGTCCATCACTTGTTGTTTTTGCAATTGCCGCCCTAAGAGCGCTGGGGATGCCCAGACGTGGGTCCCAGGCACTCCACACCACTTGGAGTCAAGCTAGCCGGGCTGATGAGAGGTGTTACCTCGAAACCGGTCCGGTCCTCGGATGCTTGATTCCGTTCTGGGAAGGACATGGCTTTTGTAGTTCGGACTGGACTGTTCCCATGGGGCAACAGGGTCAGAGCTGATTTGCATATCGCCATTGTCTAACCCAGGGTGGTGTGGAGTGCAAAAAAACGATGGATTTGGGCCCAGATCTTTTGACTGGGGGAATGTGTGACATTGATCCACATTCGGTCCATCACTTGTTGTTTTTGCAAGGGAATCTCATGAGCCAACTCTAACAGGAAGGCTTGGTAACACTGTGGGACTACCAGGGCCCGTGACAATCCGTGCACTGGTGCCCTGGGTTCACTGTAGAGAAGGCCATCCTCCCAGTAAACATGATAGTTCCCAGACTCGTTACCCGCTGCTTGGGCTTCAGCCTGTTGCCTCAGACCCTCGAGGGTGGGACATTCCCTTTGTCCCTTGCTCAGTTCCTCCCTGGACGGACCTCCCTCCACTCGCCAATCAGCGGGGATAGGTAAGTTCTCCAACGGAACCATGTCCTCCTCCGTGGACTCCGGGTCCACCTCCGCAGATGGCCTATCCGCCTCACGGGGCACGGACGTCGAGGCAGGCTCCTCCTGTCCTCGACATGCTCCCTCATCAGCAGCTACGGGGCGAGCCATTGTTCCAGACTCCGACCCCTGCGACTTCTCCTCTCAAGCAGTCGCCGACCTGGTACTCACACAGGTCCAAACAGGTGTACCCAGCATCTCAGAATGAGTCCGGTATTCCACCTCCTTCCAAGCATTGTGCTCCATATCATTGCCCAGCAAACAATCGACTGGCACGGGGGGGCTTACGGCGACTCGAAGTGGACCTGCAACCCCTCCCCACTCAAAGGGAACCTCGGCCACAGGATAGTGACCCATTCTGCTGTCAGCCATTGCGGCTGGATGAAGTATGCCTGGCATCACCTGCTCCAAGGACACCAGATGACTCCTTACCATAGTCATACTGGGTAGTATTCGCGGGCACCTGGATCTTTGGAACCATCTCCCGATCACCCAGGGATACTAAAGTGACTCCCTTCCCTTACTTAAGGACATCTCCTACCCGAGCGCTACACTAGCGACTCCCGGGGCCTTTCCTCCAGTGGGAGGGGGTGGTCTCTTTGGGCATTTCGGGTCTCCTTTGTAATGTCCAATACCAGCGCACTCAAAGCAATGGACAACCCTTGGCTGCTGACTCTGGCCAGGGTTAGGGTTCTTCTGCGGGTTAGCCTTAGAGTTGGAAAAGGTGTTTTTCCCCTTAAAGTTATTTTGGGGGCCTTTGGAGAACTCTTTCTTATTATCTCCCCCCTCTTTCCTCTGGGGAGCGACCTGTCCGGACTTCTGAGAATCTCCTCCAGTCCCCTTCGTGGACACTCGGGTACTCGCCCAAATGTCTGCCTCCTCAGCAAGCTTACGGGGGCAAGTAAGTTTGCTGTCTACCAGGTGTTGCCTCAGCTCGGGAAGACATTTCTCGAGTAGATGCTCCTTGAGGATTAAGTCATACAACCCTTCATAGTCCTCCACCTCACTACCTTGGACCCACCCTTCCAGGGCTTTCTTTGCAAAATCCAGGAAGTCAACCCAATTTTGTGAGCTCAGCTTGTGGCTGCCCCTAAACCTTTGCCGGTATTTCTCCGGGGTCAACCCAAACTTTCTAATAAGCGCCACCTTCATGGCGGGGTAGTCTACCTGTTCCTCCCGGTCTAGGGCCAATAGGGCATCCCTTCCTGTCGGAGGCATGTACCGGTACAATCCACCACCCCAGTGCTTCTCATGGATCCCATGGGCTCTTAAGGAGACCTCATAGGCTGCCAGCCACTTGGCTATGTCGTCCCCAGCGGAATAACTGGCGACCACGTCCTTTGGTAAATGGGGCCTGGGCTCCCTGGCAATTTCCTTGGACTCGACACCCCCCGAAGTATTATTAATGGTCTTGAGGTCGAGTTCTCGTAGCTTGAACTCATGTTCCATTCTCCTCCCTTCCATCTCCAGCTTGGCCAACTCCCACCTTAACTGTCTTTCCTCCCTCCTGTCAGCTAACTCGGTTTCTGATAACCCTCTTGATGATACACTACTGCCCTCCCATGAGGCTACCTTGGGGCTGATTGACATCTCATCCACCCCCGAGGGACATTCTGTAATCATCTCAATGACAGTTTCCCTGTCTGATTCCTCCTCCTCCACCGTTCCCTCCGTGTGCGCTTCCACCCAGGCTCGCAGACTAGTACGGAGCTCCTCTCTCTTGGCTCCTCGCCTAACGAACACTCCCCTTTCCTGACAGAACTCCTTGGGCTGTGCCACAGTATAGGTCTTCAGCTCTGACATTTTGAATTCCATTTTTGTCAGTTGAAAGTGTGGACAACCCCCCCGAAGTAGGTTCTAAGGATAGGAACTCTCTGAGGGTCACCTCCACCCACCTCCAGGAAAGAATTTAGAAAAAGCAAAATCGCAGAATTAGAAGGCCGCTGGGAGAATACTCCGGGTGTGTACCCGTGATGCACACTGAATTATTATGAGGTTCACAACAGCACGGCTCGTGATCTCAACCGCTGAGCACCAATTTTATGTTGGACATGCGATGGGCAAGCCCAGCACAAAGGGGGGTAGCTTGGCTTGAGTGACAAGGTGGTAGAAGGCTGTTGTGTTAAGCCGGCTATGACCAAATAGTGACTCCCTGCACACCACACAAAAAGAAGGATACCACACCACTGTTATAGAAAAATACGTTTCGTTTATGTAAAAGTTCTCTGGGTTTGAAGGAAGTTCACTTAGGTAATCACATTCACATTTCTTACATGGGTTTGATTAGCTGTGTACTGGTTTCTCAGGAATAAATAGTTGGACTCTAATAAATAAATATACTGGATAAATATCAGGATTCAATACATTAGAATAAATATCAGCAATGACTTGAATAAATATCAGCAATGACTGGAATAAATATCAGCAATGACTGGAATAAATATCAGCAATGACTGGAATAAATATCAGCAATGACTGGAATAAATATCAGCAATGCAGTACAGTTTCCTAGCAGGTTAGATACTGATCGTTTCACATAAATTACAGGGTCATTCTGGTATCGCTGCCACCAATTAGTCCCTTTCAGGGTAAACACATTACGTTTGTCATTCAATGCGGAATGCGCCCTCTTACAGTTTTTGAAGTGTTCACGGGTTCGGGCTCTCTGGGCACAAGATACGCGTGATAATCCCTTAGTTGCACTCACAACTCGTTTCGCGTATATCTGGAAGATAAAGGCATAAAATGACTACGGCAATTACACTCCGCGGCCAGCCGGTTCAATGCTACTGCTGCCGGAGGAGTCTGTGCGCTTCTGTCAGCGCAGGCGAGGTTTCCGAAGGCGGCTCCAGTTCACGAGTCTTGGGACCGTCGAACGGGCTGCCGGAGGGGCCAAAACACCTGCGCGCACAGTTCAAAACGAGGCCGCATCACAGTTCCACAACAACGCGGCAACTTCAGGGGTAGAGACGGCCCACCTCACTTCAGCGGCGCCGGTAAGCGCTCCAGTCAGTATGGCACTTCTCCCAAGGGCGAAGGGGGGTTCCAGGGGCTCCGCGACCCTCCCTCCGAGCTCACTCACGGGGGGGCTCCCGCCCACACACCATCTCCCAAGTCACTCGGGCAGGGCAGAGACAGTAATCTCGCCCAAATGAAGGCCAGCCTTTCCCCGCCCCAGCGCAGCACCTCACCTTCTATCTACAAACAGCGCGTCGACGGCAGTGGGTTCGGAGACGTCCAAACGCCCGCCAGGAGGCACTTAAATTGAAGGGGGCAGTCGCGATCTCACCACTGGGGGGCGGGGAGGCTCTAACTATGGCCAAAGTCTCTGAGGGGCAATTGGGCACTCGCTGACCAGGCGCTGAAGGCGAGAGGTCACTGCTCACGCTTCTGACTGGAACGCCAGTCAGGGTCCACGCCAGCAACCTCTGCTGCTCTTCTGCCTGCGCTATCAGCTGCCTCAGGGGGTTAACAGGGCAGGTGTCAATCTGGGGTCAAGTCCTCTTCTTCTGGTGTTCTTTGATCATTCCAAAATGGCCGCCAGGGACTGGGCCTTTTATAGCCAGTGCCCTAGGATGCCAGCACGAGCCAGAAGGTTCTAGAGCCTTCCCTGGCTATGTCAATGACATGGCCCTTTCAAGGTATCTCTTTGGTCATTAGGAGCCACCGTACTGGGCTTCCTAAGGCAGCCATTTTGTGTACTTGTAACTCCTGAGGGGATTCCTGTCAGGTTTGCAGGTTACACAAAGTGCGCCAAAACCTTCAAAGGGCCAGAGGTCAGAGAGGCTCCAATGGGAGTCACTCTCATAGGGGACAATGGTGTCCACCATTTTAGGGTTGACAACCCCAGTTTGTTATGCCACCGGTTCCGTAAGGCGCCTTGTACATAGGTGCCAGGAACTTGGTGAGCAACTGGGCATCAAGGAGCATCTAGCCCCATGGGACAACACACAAAAAGGTCCTGGTAGACAAAGAAAAAGCGACAGATTTTAGGAGGCACGGGAAACAGAAAGAGAGACAGGGATAGCCGCCCCGTGCTGTACGTAGCGAGTCGAGACAGCAGAAGACCCTCAGAAAGACTTCTGAGACGCTGGGACGCCATACTCTGGTTTAAAGGGCCACTACATACATGTATTTCTATAGGGAAGCCCGAGGATTCCGATTAGATACGGATTATTACACTAGCCCAAGTCCTGATGAGGCCCAAAATTAGTGGGCTGAAACGTGTCGACACCTTTGTTTGAGAGAAGACCCCAGCCAAAATACTGAAAATTATAAATGAAACAATTGGTTTCACAAGGAGTAAAAAGGACATTGAACAGATCTAAAAATTAATATGATCTGGTACACTCTTTGTAAATAGGACTGGAGTTGCTTACTATCTAAGGAATGCTGAGGCAATATACTAGGAGCTATCATCCTATGTAAAAAATTGGGCTATCAGAATATACCGCAACACCAATTTATTATTGTTTATATGTATTGTATATGTATATATGTAAAAAGTGATGTGTGTATATGTATATATTTGTTTGTCTAAATGTGTCAAAAATAGACCAAATGAATAAGAAATTTGATTCAATTAAATTGAAATCAAACACATATAAAAATCATTTGCTGTTCTCTATATAGGGTTGGGTTACATGAGGAAATGAAATATAAAATTTGATTCATCCAAATACAATAAATTGGGTATGGATGCGATAATTAAATGATCTCATCCAAGAAATAACATTATGCTAGCAGAGTCCTAGGCATCATTTTGCTGTATAATAGTATTTATCTACCCAGATGCCTTTGGTTTACCGGTTTCCCCTGTTTTTTGAAGAGGTAGACAAAGAAAAAGCAACAAATTTTAGGAGGCACGGGGGAACAAAATAAATCATAGTGTGAGGGGACTCTCAGAAGCAGACAGGTCTAACAGGGGGATATTGAGAAGGTGCTGCTAATTGGATCTCGATGTCCACTCCTGATGATATGGAATTCTTGATATTACCACAAATCATCAATGGGTACATTAGTAATATAGGATAGCAGACAAATCATGGGCACTTACCAGTTGCTCCTCCAACTTCTATGCCTCCATAATCTAGGAGGTCTGACTCCCTGCCGACTACATCGGCCCAGTGATGGTTTAGTTGGTGGACGTCGCAGACCATTTGGTACATCCTTTGCATCTGTTTGGCGTAAGGACTCCCAACATTATTTTCTGACCTTCATGGGTAGCCCTGTATGACAGGTCTCCCACTGGCTAGAATGGCAGGCAGGTGATGTGTCACCAGCCACAGAAAGCTCCCAAACTCCTCGTCATTCATGGGGCAACAACGACTCTTCTCCGGCATGATCCCCTTCAAAATAATTACACCCAAGCACAACGTAACCCCCCCAAAACCCCCTACTACTTCCATAACAAATGTACCCCTAAATACAAATGCCTAACAGTACACAGAAAAGTACACAATAATAAACAAAAACTATGCACAAAAAGGACCTAAGAGACACAATAGGTCAGCAGACATGATGCACCAGGTCCAACAACACCAAAACCACTCTCCAGCATATGCAAAACACCACCATTTCCAAGCTCAGACAGAAAATTGTGACTTTAAGTAAAAAGGAAAGTAACTTCATAGTTCTTGGTTTGCAGCATGCATGATCCATTACATCACTTCCTTATATCCATTACTTCACTTCCAGGGCAGATGTGTCACATTCTCAGCTAAAGCGCAGTTTTTTCTTTATGCTACCAGGCATGACACACCCAAGTCTTGACAAATGACAATGCAGCCTTTAGCATGCGTCGGCTGGGAAGCGTAATTGTTGGCTCATGTAGTGGCTGAAAAATATCACGCTTTGTGGTGATGCATAATTTTTATTTGAGGAAATAGGTCAAAAGTGTTTTTTAGTGAATTGGGATGGTAAATGAATGTAATTATGTGCAGAGATTGCAGTGTTGGGTGTGTGTAATGGAAGTGACCCATTTCCAGTCTTTGCATTTGTTTAATTTATCTGTTTTTCAATGAACTTATGTGTGGGATCATCCTGTTCAGGTATCATATCATGCATAGTGCCCATACACTATGGTAGCACATGAGCGTACCTTACCGGAGGTGCCCTGTGTTTTCTAAATTATTCCTAGCACCCATTGACATTGTATTCCCCCATGGATGCAAGAGACTACCATTGCCATGGGGTCAGTGCACCCAAATTTACAACTTCTCAGCCTATGGTCTAACAGCGCCATGTCCCACAGTAGAGGCATCAGGCTATGAATTTGTGAGTGTGCATAGATTTACTACACCCAACTGGAAGGAGATGTGTGGATTGCACCATTTGTTAGATTGTGTATTTGCCATTCATATCCAAGGACCATACCCACAGGATCATCGTTTTTGGCCAACATGATTCTCAATCATGGTGATTGTACTATGGTAGATCACCATGCATGCCTTGGCGTGATATTCTGCATATTGCTGATAGTAATGCTACAGAATTACACCATGAATACACTCTGCATCTAGGCGGTGTAGCTTGTGCATAGGAGTGGGTGCTCACATGCAACATTGTTTTTCTGCCAAAGTATTGTATGTAACGTTTGTATTTTTGATATGAGACCACATTTGACATGTGGATACAGTTGTTGATGTAGCATATGTAGACTGTAGTTTTGGGACTGTGTTCCCATGTACATACTATGTGGACCACTTCAAAGTCATCATACTATGAGTGGCCTTTACTATCATTCACTAGTACGAGGCTGTATAAATGGCTAGCCGCAGGAGAGTCACAAACACAGTAATTGCAGACTATCTATGTTACCACACCATGTTCATTGTGGCTAGCAATTGAGGACTATCTGCTTCAGGTAGTTGGCATGCACACTATTTCATTTGTACCAGATGATGTTCAATTCTGTTTGTTATACATAGCTACATACATTATCTGTGTGACAGTTCAATCAATCAATCAATCATGCATTTATATAGCACACTACATACCCGTGAGGGTTTCAAGGCCCTGAGGGGTGGGGGGCTGCTACTGATCGAAGAGCCAGGTCTTGAGAAGTCTTCTGAAGGCCAGCTGGTCCTGGGTCTGTCGTAGACTGGCAGGGAGATCGTTCCAGGTTTTGGCGGCGAGGTAGAAGGAGGATCTGCCACCGGCGGTGGTTTTCCGGATACGGGAAACTGTGGCGAGGGCTAGGGTGGCAGAGCGGATGTTGCTGGTAGGTGTGTGGAAGCTGAGTCGGTTGTTGAGTTATGATGGTCCGGTGTTGTGTAGCGCTTTGTGTGCGTGGATGAGGAGTTTGAAGGTGATCCTCTTGTTGACTGGGAGCCAGTGCAGGCCTCTCAGGTGGGGTGCGATGTGGCTGCGTCGGGGGACGTTGAGGATCAGTCGTGCTGAGGCGTTCTGGATTCGTTGTAGTCGTCTCAGGAGCTTGGCTGTTGTTCCTGAGTAGAGGGCGTTTCCGTAGTCGAGTCTGTTGGTGATGAGGGCCTGGGTGACGGGTTATCTTGTGTCAGGAGGGATCCACAGTTAGTAGCAGGTCAAATGTGAATGTTTAGGTGTTTACTATGACTGTGTAATCAAAATGCATACACAGTGGTAGTGCTCATACATTGATTTACAAATAGTTCAACAATGTTATATATGTCATCATTGTATGCTCATGCTTTTGAGAAAATATTGTTTATTATGTTGTCCCTCGACCATTTTGCAGCAACTGATGGTCCATTCCGATGAGGCTTCTCATCTTTTTCCTCCTCATTGTCTGGCAATTCCTACTGCCCAATGTAATAATTTGTCCTCACACATATATTGTACAATACACAGAACACCAATATTATCTTGAACACCATAAGTGGTAAGAACAGCAATCGGCCCCCAAAAATGTCAAGGCTCTTGAAGCGAGATTTTAGAACTCTAAATGTCCACTCAGTGATGGAGCGGGTGCTTGTTAGATCCTGATTGTAGCACAGCTGGGTTTCCGTTTGTGTTGTTTTTTTTTAGAGGAGTCATGACCCACGGCATCAGAACATATCCATTGTCTGCTGCAAAGACAGTGCATGTACAATTAGTTAGAGTCATGACCAGGGATGGCCCTACATTCATGTCAATTCTGTTATATATCATGATTGACTAATACACCTTGCTTACTATAAGAGATGTGCTTTGAGATTGTGTGGCATACATGCATGTATGGTTTGGAAAGGACTGACACTGTATCAAACCTACAGGTATGCTGTCCTCTGTAATTCACTTGATATCGATTCGCACACGCTTGCAGAAACCCGTGTCCCGCCGCCGGAAATAGAGAGCCCTGTTGAAATATTTTGGACAGGGAGTTATTTTAAATCTCTACTAATCAACCTATCTGGAGGTGGAACAACTCTATTAGAGGGATTCTCCTCTATTAAAATCCCCACATCAGGAGGATTTCGTTATCTACCAAGTTACTTGACTTGCAAGACTTAAAGGTTCCGGCCGGCGGGAACAGTTCATAATCTCTTTTTTACCATTCAGCCCTATTTTTTGGAATCCATCCATTTTGGAAATAGAATACTAACGACTAATCTTGAATAGACGCCGCCATTGAGCCATACATGCTACATCCTGACATCATCTCCTGCAACCAGATGGTGAGGTTTGCTCATTAAAGAAACTAAGAAACCACTATACTTCCTTCACAGCAATATAACAATTTTAAATTTTTGTGGCTGCTCCAGAAGAAGGCGCTGGTCGCCGAAACGCACGTAGAGTACCAATCTGCCACCTCTTCTTTTTTAACTCTATATGTGTTTGTATATGTAATGTGATTTATGTAATGGGATTTATGCTATGTTGTTTAAGTCTAGATTGTCTACAACTACACCTTTTAATATACATATTAAATTTGTAATGCGATATTGTTCTTTTTAATCTTTAATAAATTGTCGAATTTAATAATCAATGTTGTAGCTTACTTTCCTTCCACTTATTAAATCCTTCTTGATTGTTTTTCACTGGTTGCCTAGATTGTTAAATATCAAATGTTTACTCTTTCCCTGGTCTAGGAATCTTATTTCTATGAACACAGGGGGTCCTTGTTAAATATACGCCAATTCACTTGATATTTATCATACTACTGACTGCCAAGGTCATACAGGTGATGACTTTTCATCACAAATTAGGGTTGATTTGCCATTGAGCAGATACATGCCTCACATTCATTTATTGTGTCTATTATTGGCTGCTATTTCCATACCAGAAAAGATACCTATGTGATTCAACAATATGTAACTAGAGCAGATGTTGTGGGGTATTTTAGTCACAGATATTTGGCATTGAGAGTTGGAGTCAATGTTGTTCAATGTGTACTGCCATGGGAAAGATAGTGAGTGGATATACATGTGGGACATGATAGTGTACACATAGTAGTGCCCAGTGCCCAATATGGTGACAGTATACAATGGGGTTAGAGATATGTGTTAATAGTGTGTTATACAAGACCATTGGTAGACTAACTACACTACAGTGCCACACTGCTTGTGGGCAAGTAGGACATATTTTCTACAGGATTCAATGTCCAGGTTTCTGTGGATGCGCTGGCAGAACCTGTACAGCATTGCTCCAAGAATGGCAGATAATTTCCAAGACGATTGTGTTGTTAGTCAACATAGGAGATGTAGTTTGTGCATGAGGCTACACCTTGCTGCATAGTCTGGGGGTTTGGAGGACTGATAGAGTGGTTTGTGCACTACAAAACTGTGTGCACATCGTATGTGATGTGTGTGTTTATGAGTTATGTAATGTAGCATTGTTGACATGATTTTGTGAGGTCCCTCCTATGACTCTATTTCTCAGTTTCACAGGTCTGATATACATCATGACCACGGGATTTACATGGGAACACACAGACTGGGCAGCAATGGATGTTACTTTGGCTGCGCTGATCTGCTTCCAAAGTTAACGGGGTGGAATGTGCGATAATCCAAATGCACAGCACTTCCACAGTTGGTCCGCATACGCTTAATCACATGGTAGTGGCTAGTGCCATCACCCCCTCCTTGCACAATGATGCACATGTGTCAGCTCAGTATCCTCACATGACATCCATGCTTAGGGTGACACGTTCCAGCACCAAAAAGCCACACTCTATGCAATTCCTTCCTTCTATGTGTCCTATGAAATGCAGGACACATAGTAATTGAACAAGCAAAAGAAACATGTAATCATATATATTCATTTTGCCTTGGGAAGCACACCATCTACTCACAGTCCTATGGTCCCTGGACATATGATGTGTGGAAATGTGTGAAATATTCATTGGTGTCACATGGCAAAGGACACAGCAAGGCCCATGGTACACATCCTTAAGGTGGGGTGGATGAATGCTGAACTTTGTTGTGGCTTTCTTTACTGCATACCTAGGCCATGAAATGTCATCCAGACTGACTTTGCATTGTGACATTGATATGATTTGGGGAGCTACTCCACTAGAGCATCATGAAAAGTGATACTCCATCAGCACAGTTCACTCGTAGATGTGTCCCACAGTGGTGAAGGTGGTCTCCACATGTGTGACTGTATGAAGATGTTGCGCATATGCCTTGTAGAAAGGATCAAGTATGTCGGCCCACACCAACTACGCATGCGTTGTCCCATTCAAACAAAGACTGTCAACATATTCTCACATCATTTACTGTCATGTGGTCTGTCATATGCTTGAGAAGTACTTACCAACAAGTAGGCCCTTCCCATAGGTCCCATTCTGGAAGGTCTCATTGATGGTGAAATGCCAGAAAATGAAAGAGTCATGGGCACTGCCAGGATACTTCACTATCACATTTATGAAGAGGCCCAGATGGCCCACAATTGCCTCCACATTCATGGAATAGGTGTGCTTCTTGTTGTGGTAGATGTGTGATGTTGCAGCTGAAGTCACACGCGGCACATGGGTGCAGTCCATTGTCGGCAACACATGTGGAAATTCTGCAATAGCATAAAGGCATTGTTTGCTCTCCTCTTATTGCAGCGCTGTGTTGGGGAGGTAGAGGTACTGTGGTGGGAGGCTTATGATGTCATCCAGGATGGAGGGGAGGAACCTTGAGAAGGATGCCTGGGATACGGCTGCCACTCTGGCTGTGGTGGGTTGGAAAGTTCCAGGTGCCAGCATGTGGAGTACAGCCAGTAGCTTTGTTGGTGTAGCTCTGAGGTGTTGGCTGCAGCTTTGGCGCAGTCTGGTGCAGAAGGGAGACAATGGTCCTAAGCCTGTAATGGGCAATGACATCCTCCTCTCTGAGGTCAATGAGGGCAATATGTCCTCTCCCTTCTCCTGCACTGCCACTGTGGTTGTGGTAGTGGTGGTAGTGGTGGTAGTGGCGGACGTCTACTTGGTGCTCTGAGCTACAATAATCGTAGATCCATGGCGCAATTCCGTTTGCCAAAGTGATTTGGGTATGTTTTGCTTATATACCAGTGTGCATGCCTCACTTTCAGACCTGCATTTCCTTAGTGGTAAATAACTGCAGCTATTGGAACACTGCTCTGCATCTGTTCCTCAAAAGTAGAGCCATTTCCGAAAATCCTTGTACATATGGCAGCATCAGTTTTGCTGTAGTTTTTCCGGGGTAATGCCTACTTTGTATATCAAAAATGAAAACTGCTGCTAGCAGATCTGGTGTTAAAAACTATGGGGCAGATTTATGTTGGACTTGCGCCACTTTAAGCTGCCGTTGCGTCAAGCAACGGCAGAGTAAACGTGGCGCATCCCTGCGACCCATTTAGACCGTGGCGCATCTAGGCAGATGCGTCACGTTGTAAAGCCCTGCGCCACATGTGGGCGTTCCGGCGCAGGGTGGGTGTTCCGGGGCAGGTGCTCCTCGCAAAAGTGCCTGCGTGAAATCTACAAGATTTCACGCAGGCACTTTTAGGCCAATGCTGCATCAAAACATTGTGCCTGCTTGAAGAAGGCGTAAGGCTTGACGCAGCAGTGGACAGATAGGGCCCCACAGAGCATTGCTGGAGCTGCGTCGCGCTTGCGACGAACTCCAGCAATGCTCCGCCTTTACTGCACAGATGCGTCACGCATCTGTGCCATTTTTGCCCCATGGTGCGCCGCATTTACAATGGGTGACGGAGCTGTGGCGCACAATAACTGGCGCATCCCTGGGGATGCGCCAGTTATTGTAAATCGCCCCAATATGCGCTAACAGTGGAAAAGTGACACTAAATGGCTTCAGCGCCACTTTGTAAATATGGTGCTAAAAAAATAACACAGCAGCGGCAAAAAAATGGCAATGTGGTGGTGTTAGCTCATAGTAAATATACCCCCTCCTTTGATAAAGTTATGCAAAGGACTTTAATGAGTAGTAGAGCAAGAGGAACATTAATTACTGGAAGTTGATTTGCTCGACTTACTAGCATGGAAGGTATCAGGAATTTAGGAAGATTCTCAGACCCTTTGGGAACAGCTGCAGAACTGCTTGATGAATCTTGAACTGCAGGTACTAGAAAGAGATACAGAGGAGCATAGCAAGTCTTGGATCCCGTGCAGGCACATGATGTAGATGTAGCATCTTTTTTAGAAGAATTATTTGAAAATGGTTTGCCTTACAAAACAGTTAGTTGTTACTGGTCGGCTGTGGCAGCAGGACATTCTTTGATGCAAGGGATTTCTGTTGGAGGAAGTCCATTAATTTGCAGAGTGATGAAAGGAATTCAATTGAAGAGACCACCAAAAGCAAAATATCAGTCATTATGGCATGTAGATGTACTGTTAAAGGTGTTTGAGGGATGGCCGAGCAAGAAATGTTTAGGCATGAGGGAGTTGACATGGAAATTAGCAACTTTATGGTGTTGTTTAATATTATTCAGAAGGGTATCTGATATAAGAGCAATAGAATTGTCCAGTACATTTTTCCAGCCAAATGGTGTGGGTTTTTAAATATGGAAAATAACTAAGGGCCTGATTTAGATCTCGGTCGATGGGTTACTCCATCACAACGGTGACGGATGTCCCATACACTGAAATATAAATACCATAGCATATAATGAGATTTACATTTCGGAGCACGGGATGTCTGTCACCATTGTGAAGGAGTAACCCATCCACCGAGATCCAAATCAGGCCCTTAGACTATGTTTTGTTACATTTTTTAACCAAGTTTTGACAAAAATTCAAAGTTGTTTGTGGCAAGCTGTACACAGGGGTATGAATCTAGAATTTTGGAGAAAAGATATTTTGGGGAGGATCAGTTGTTGATTACTTATGTTAAACAATTTAAAGGTGTGGCGAATGCAGCAATTGCAAGATGGGTGAAATCAGTAATGAAAGAAGCAGTGTAGATTCATCTAGGTTTACTGCACATTCGGTTAGAGGAGCCATGGCAAGTAAGGTTTTTATTTTACAGAAAAGATCTGAGACATTCAGATCCAGAGAACCTAGCTAGCTATTAGGACATTACACCATTGGGTCTGTCTTAAAAAAAAAAAAAAACACATTTAAGACAGGGAAAGAAAAGTTTTTCTTTATAGTCCCCTCACTCACCGGAGTTTCCTCACGGTGACATGCTTCATCATAGGGGCTTCCCAACCCGCTGCGGGTTGAGGCGTGCTACAACTATCGCGATTGCGTAGGAGCACTTTTTGTGAAAACTATGTGTGGTGTGATGTGAAAAAGGGGGGAAGTGAAGTGGAGTGATAAAGGTTAAAAATATCCTACTAGTCGGCTAAACTAACTTTATTCAGGCTCCTAGCGGATACATTAAAAGTGGGGTGGTTACCGGGTACGCTGGTTCTATTATGAAACACAGTGCCCTAGTAAAAAGTCAACTAGTTTCGAACTGTACCCCTCAGCTCTTCTTCAGGACTGCACAGGGTCCCGCCCTGTGGGTACCACTCCAAAAACAAAAAGATTTGTAAAAGTATGCCTACATTAATTGTTGGATATACATACTAATTTTCTGCAAATCGTTGGCATATTTTTTCAGAGGCTTAACTGAGCCTCAAGGTCAATTGCGGGAAGATTATGTCCCCGTAAACATTTGTTACGGGGTTCTTTTGTTGTGGAAAACCTAATCAGCTTCCCTTGAGACCGGCACAAAAAGTGCTCCTACGCAATCGCGATAGTTGTAGCACGCCTCAACCCGCAGCGGGTTGGGAAGCCCCTATGATGAAGCATGTCACTGTGAGGAAACTCCGGTGAGTGAGGGGACTATAAAGAAAAACTTTTCTTTCCCTGTCTTAAGTGTGTTTCTTGTTTTTCTAAGACAGATCCAATGGTGTAACGTCCCAATAGCTAGCTAGGTTCTCTGGATCTGAATGTCTCAGATCTTTTCTGTAAACTAAGTGCTGTGGAGGGCGAACCTAGCTATTGTTTTCCTTTACCTCCCCCCTTTTTTTGAATAGAAGTAAGGTTTTTATGCCAGGAGGATGATTAGGGGAAGTTTTGAAAACAGCAGATTGGTCTAATGTTGAGACTTTTAGAATATTCTATTTTTGCTTTAAGGCTAAGGAACATGCTTTAAACTATGGCTTGAAATTCTTTGAACATGCATAATGGTAGCCTTCTGTCTTGCCATAAAATGATGACTCTTAAAGGTTAACTGAATAAAGAACCACAATTTTATTATAGACAAGGAGGCTAGCATTATCCCACCCTCCATCCCGCCCTCCCTTCCCAATTCAGTAGAGGAAGGTAGACTGTAGGGATTTTAAAGAAAATGCTTGTTCTTTTTAATGGAGACAGTAATAATTAGAAGAAATAAGAGGGTGTACATTTTTCAAACGTTTTCTAAACTTACGGGTAAGATGTTAAGTGTAAGGTGGCTAATGTAAATTTGTTTTGAAAGAAAATTGAGAGAAGACTGAAGAGGTCCACAAGAGAAAGAAGACTGATGTAAAAGAGACAAAAAAGATGAAGAATATGGAGAACAAGGACTGCTTATGGAACTGAAGATTCTAATTGACTGCAATGTGTTTTTTTGTTCTGGTTCTTAAAGCTTTTAGGTGTTGCTGCTCTGAAAGTGTGAATCAAAGTTCATGCATAATGCTAGCAGCCTTGTCTAATAAAATCATGATTCTTTATTCAATTAACCTTTAGGAATCGTCACTATTGTTATATATGTACACCAGTTCAATCTGTATGTCCTGCTTGATTGGTTTGTAGTTTGCTTTCACTGCTTTTGTATGTCCTGCTTACATAGACATTTAACTTATGCTCTGCTTAGTAATCTAATTTCCTTATCTATCCGTCTATCTATCTATCTATCTATCTATCTATCTATCTATCTATCTATCTATCTATCTATCTATCTATCTATCTATCTATCTATCTATCTATCTATCTATCTATCTATCTATCTATCTATCTATCTATCTATCTATCTATCTATCTATCTATCTATCTATCTATCTATCTATCTATCTATCTATCTATCTAGCTAGCTATCTATCTATCTAGCTAGCTATCTATCTATCTATCTATCTATCTATCTATCTGCCTATCTATCTTTGCAAAACTATCTACCTTTGCAACACTATCTTTCTTTTTTTTTCAATACTACCTATCTATGCAACCATCTTTATCTATCTGTCTTTAGAAGCCACTCTATCTATCTGTAGAAAGGTTTTTCCAAAAATATTATAAAAAGGCAATAGCAAAGGCAACAGCCCCTCCTATGCACACCCTTCACCCTGTGAAAATCTCTTCAGTTAAAGGCCAGTCCTTCACCACGTTCAAGCCCAATTATGTGGGGAACCCAGCACTGCTCACAGACTTTGCTCTGTGCAGTTATTCATGCAAAGGACAGCCCATCTTCACACCCAGGCCACATCATGTGAGCAATCCCCTACAAAGCACCACAGCCACCACAAGTTTTTTCACACAAAGGCCAGTCCATCAGCACACTCAAGGCCCATTATTTGGGCAAGACTCTACTATGCATGGCCTCCACCATCTATAATAGCTCTTCACACAGAGTCTTTCACCACATGCAAAGTCCATTACATGGAAAAGCTACTACCACTCACAGGCTTCTTACTGTATTGATATCTTCATGAAGAGGCCAGTCTGTCAGTACAATCAAGGAATATCATTTGGTCATGCCCTTACTACACACAGGTTTCGCCCTTTACGAAGCTCTTTACAGAAAGGCTTGTCAATCACCACACACAAGCCCTAATAAATGGGTAACCACCTACAGCTTTTGCCCTGCACAGAGGTCGTTCCGTAGAGCTCAGCCCCTCACTACACCCACACCCCATTACTTGTATTGGACGTGGCCCTTTATGAAGGGTCATCCCCTGACATTTTGCCTTCACTCTCCTATTTTCTGAAGCTATGTTTGTTAGCTCTTAGGACTAAGTGCTCTCTCCACTTCTAACTAGTGTTAAAGTGCTTGTGTTCTCTCAGTTAAACATGGTAGATTTGGTGTACACCCAATTGGTATATTTCATTCACTTGTAAATCCCTATGAAAGAGGTACTACATGTCCCCAGGGCCTGTAAAGTAAAATCTACTAGTGATCCCGCAGCACTGATTGTGCCACCCACTTAAGCAGCCCTTCAAACATGTCTCAGGCCTGCAATTGCAGCCTATGTGTGCTGTTTCAAACAGCCATTACGACCTAGCAAAATAAACCTTTTGCCAGGCCTAAACTTTCTTCTTAAGACACATAAGCTACCCCTAAGGTACGTCCTTAACAGTCCAGAGGGCAGGGTGCAGTGTATTTAAAAAAAACAAAAAAAAAACAGTGTTATCCTGAGCACTCAATAAATGTTTTTAAATCGGAATTTGAAAATAAGTTCAGGTTGGTGCCCACGTCGTCGCACGTAGCCAGAGCGTGCCTTACTGAAACTGTCAAAGTGGTGAGGATAGGGAACTAACCTCTAGACTGAGCACCAAATTTGCAATGAAAACAGCGTTTTCTATTTCAAGTTCATGATGTTTTATTCAATTTCTCTGAATTATAAATCATAAGGCTTTTCCAACGTTATGTAGTTCAATTCACCAACATAATAATCATCTTGTCGAACTGAGTTTAGTGCATTAATCCACTTAATAACAACACCCAATGCATTTCGGGTCGTGTGAGAACCATGACCCTTCGTCAGGGGTCTGAAACAAATGGAAATCAAACAGGACCAAAGTTAGTCACTCACAGACTAAAATCGACTCGAAAACGCTACGTGACATAAAATAACAATGCTAACTCTAGAAACGGAAAACGCAATTGCAGCCTATGTGTGCTGTTTCAAACAGCCATTACGACCTAGCAAAATAAACCTTTTGCCAGGCCTAAACTTTCTTCTTAAGACACATAAGCTACCCCTAAGGTACGTCCTTAACAGTCCAGAGGGCAGGGTGCAGTGTATTTAAGACATGGACTTTTAAATTTTACATGTCTTGGTAGTGAAACACTCCACATTTGTTTTTCACTACTGCAAGGCCAACATTTTCCTGAGGATAACATTGGAGTTACGTTATTACATTTCATAAGCTGTAACTTCCAATTGGGGACAGGTCGAGTTTAGTATCCAAAGAACTGTAATTACAAACCATTTTTAAGGTTGAAGTCGGGATTTGAATCACAATTCTCAAAATGCCACTTTTAGAAAGTTGGCTTTTTCTTTTCCTAATCATTCGGTGCCTGCAGCTTGTTCTTGTGTCACATGATTAGGTGTAGCTGGCAGTTGATTTTTGTGAATTGCTCCTAGACAGTGAGACAAAGGGAAGCGGTCACTCTGAGTTAAGGAGGGGGAGAAGCTGTCACCCACCATAGTTGCATATGAAAAAGGCTCTGCCTGAGCACTGTCACTAAGGGCTTGGCAGTGGTCTATTGTAAGCCCAGACAAGCTGGGATGAGTACAGGGCGCAAGGAGGTGTCTGACACCTCATAGGGGAGGAAACCTCTATATGCTTCCTCCACTTCAAAGAGGACACCAGCTATAAATGTTGTACCTCAGACACAAGTCTACAGTACTTTTCTGGATCTGTGGTCTCTGCCAGGAAGAAGGACTGCTGTGCTGCCAAAAGGACTCGCACTCTGCTGAATTGCTGATCTGAATATCTGCTCTTCTGCTGTGCTGACCTGCTGCCCTCCTACCTGCATGAGAAGGACTGGGCTGGCAACTCTGAGTTTGAACCCAGGGCCCCAGAGAGACTCCAAGGGCTAGTTGGCTGGCCTTCTGATCAGAAGCCTCAGGGACATAACAGTATTCCAACATCCTCAAACCCACCACCTGGACTCTACCATCTGTGAGTTCTGCACTCCAAAGTGGTTCAACCCGAGTGCTGGGCCCTTGGATGTCGGCCAGAAGGTGCTTCTGCCAGCCCAGCTGTGGCCCCCATCATAACTGATGTGAAGCGACACAAAGCCTCTCAAAGCCTTGCTGCGCTGCTGCGAGCCTCATCTGAATTGATAGGGAGCTACGCAAAGCCACACAAAGCCTCTCCGTTCAGCTGCTAGCCTCATCAGAACTGATAGAAAGTGACGCAATGCCCTGACAAGTTAAACCGCATATGTTAATAGAACTGATGTAAAACAACACAAAGCCTTGCCATAGAGCTTCATTAAAACTGAAGCCGGATGTCCCAGAGTCTCACAAAGCAACGCCACATAGACCACGCACAGTAAAAGTTCTGACGATGCACCTTGAACAGATAGGTCATGGTATCTTCTCTGTTCTCATAGCACTTTTGAAGTCCTACGTTTTGGATTTTAGATACCTATGAAAATTTAGTCCAACTTCCAAGGGTCTAGGATTCGAGATGCTACAATTGGAGGATCAGGATTTGTTCTGACTGGGACCAGGTATAGGTTCAAACTGGTTGTAGCCTTTTTTGTCCCTGAGTCTCTGATCAGGAGGCCAGCCAACTAGCCATTGAAGTCACTCTGGTAGTTCCACGTTCACACAGCAGAACAGGGCACAAGGAGCAGGTTAGGCCTCTGAGGAAGCAAGGCAGACTTCAGGCTGCAGAGCAGTCATTCCAGGTACAGGAAGTTAGCTTATTGAAGTAAGCAAACACAAGGAGATGATGAGTGGAGCGCTGAAACTTTTCAGATAATCACCCCCAGTCACAGATTTGGGTTGAAGCTATCATTGTTCTTTAGCTCACTACACCACCCCAGTTCAGACACAGCTATATGCAAGTCAGTCTTGACCGTGTGCCTCATGGGAACAGTCGAGCCCGAACTGCCAAGCCATGTCTTTCCTGGACCAGAAACAAGTATCCTGGGACTGTTGGTGGAGAGCATGCGCATTGTGGTTTTGGAGAGCAGTGGCTGAGTGAGGCTGTAGTGTAGGTCCTATTTTCCCAATAGGCTCTGCGCATTGGAAGAACATAAACAGCAGTGTAGACGTAGGACTGAGGTCATCTAGGTCTCTACTGACTTTGTTAAACTTAATTTAGGTTTGCGCCAGCTAGCTCAGAGGTCACTGGAAACTTTCTTGAATGAAGAGGCACAGACAAGAAGGGATTCAGTTTCCAACAACCGCATAAACATGACAACTTTGCTCCCTCAGAATAATAGTATATCTCTAGAGGCGTGTGAAAACAATAGACAGATATTTCACTCAGGCAGCAGTGCATACTTAGTTTCACCAGAGTGCAGAGAAATAGAGAGACGGACGTTTTCAATAAAAAGGTGTTATTTATTGAGCAGTCTTCTTTCTCATGAAAGAGAAATGAATTGCCACAATTGCAATACTTAAAGTAAAGTAGAGTGCGTACAGTAAAAGTAGTATTATGAAATAATACTGTAAAAGCATTGATACGGTTTCTTAGCCATATGATACTTTAAAATGGATAAAATATATACATACATAAATACATTGACTAAAAGGCTCAACTAGTGCTTCTAACTACGCCTACCCCGGTGTACCTGACCTAAGCCTAATACGTGGGAAGGGACAAGTAAGTAGCGATGTTAAGTTAAGTTGGTTAAGATAATTTTTCCAAGAATCTGCATCAAGAATTCTCCTGAGAGTTTAGTCAACTCCGTACCTTGGTAATAGAATGTGGGATGTCTGGTATCTCTTTTCCTCAGGACTCGATATTCAAGCAACCCGCAAGGGCAGGCTGAAAACACCGGAGCTGGATTTTCTCGGCTGGAGAAAAAGACAGCGTCTCTCTCAGTGCGTCAAACAGGAGGGGCGGCTTCTGCGGACACTCGCATCAGCTGGGCTCTCGGGCAAGTAGATGGCCGCTCTGCTCCAAACCACCGTGTGCTTGCTTAAGGCAACTGTTGGTATTTTATACCTGAAAGGTGCCGGGTTTGACGTAAGGTTGGACATAAGACGTCACCAAGAACTAACAGTTCTTGCAGGACTTCAGGAGTTCTTGTTCAAATCAAAACAAAAGCAGGGGGGTTTTCCCGGGCTGCTGGAGGCTTGGTTTGTTTAAAGAACACGTTGTGCTTTCTAGGAGTCGATGGGAGTAGCCGTGCTGTGTTTTGGATTGCATGGGCTATTACTGAATATGAATCTGATTCTTATGCCTTTGTCAGGACATTATTGATTATAACCTCACAAGGGCATAGATCGGGAATATCGAATTAGGGTCCTAGATAAGAACACGACAAGGCCTGAGGCAACTTGTGAAGTGGAGCGAGGCAAGCAGTGTCTGTGTGAAAGCATATTTTGACATTGGCACGTTATGGCTAAAAGTCACATTGGGGCCAAATTGGAATAAACTGTACTGTGCATTGAGTTTAGCCTCCTGTGCAGTGCGCCTGTGTTCACAGTGACAAACAAACCCTTCAATTCAGAAGAGCCTATGGCATTGAATTGAACCTGTTGTGCAGTGTGTGTGTCCACGGTGACACACACACCGTTCAATTAGGTGACACTACTTTTCTGGGTGAGTATTTTCTTGAGGGAAGCTTTGCTCAACTAGCAGGGTTGTGCATCACGTTGACTCTCACATCCTCATCATTGCATTACTCTGGGTTATGAGGTTATAAAGTCAGAAAAACCTAAGTCCCTTGCACACTGCTAGGGACTAAAGTTTGTCTGACTTCATCTCTGTTCATACGTTTTGGGCATTTAATATTTTTTCGTTATTGGCACATTTCCGTTTTTGTTACTATTTTGTTATTGTCCAGCTGGATATTGCAGTTCCTATTTGTGCTAGTGTTTATTTTGTGTACATTGTGTATTGTATGGTATTCCTTATACCTAGTATTCAACCATCACCATTTTCTCTTGCCGAGCCAGGTGATCTGCCTATTCAATGGGAGTTATCAGTTGAATCATTCAAGGCATATCTGGATGTTTAGAAGATGGGGAATGTTCACCTGAAAGGCATTTATCCCTAGTTGAGCATAGAATGGGGGCGATAGAGTGAAGAGAATTACAAAATGACCACCTTTGGAGAATGTGGATAACACTGATGTTTAGCAATGTGCAATTAAGCAATTGCAGGTAAGGTATTGCAGAAAAATGTATGTGGTAATGGAAAGGTATAATTTCTTTTTTAGGGAACAGAAAGAGGATGAAACAATTGATCAGTGTATCGCAGCATAAAGAGGGTTAGCAGGTACGTATGTGTGAGAGCGCATGACGTACGACAAGGTGTTAAAGGATGAATTGTTGATGAAAACTAAATCCAAGAAGATCCAGGAGAAACTATGGTCTTCTGAGGAATTGTCTTTAACGTCATTGGTAGAGTTAGCTAGTAGCATTGAAGTAACTGAGAAATGTTTTCTTGCCCTCTGCTCCTCTGATTGAACTCATTTTTCTTGCCTTCTGCTCCCCTGATTGCACTCGTTTTTCTTGCCTCTGCTCCCCTGATTGCACTCGTTTTTTGTGCCTTCTGCTCCCCTCATTGCACTTGTTTTCTTGCCTTCTGCTCCCTTGATTGCACTCGTTTTTCTTGCCTTCTGATCCCCTGATTGTGCTCGTTTTCTTGCCTTCTGCTCCCTTGATTGCACTTGTTTTCTTGTGTAGGAAGGTGGATATCTGACTATGGTTACCCCCAAACGTTTTGCCTGGTGTTTAGCTGGTTTTTGACTTAGTTGGCCTGGGATCCTGCTATTCAGGGCCCCAGGCTGATTGCTCTCTCCTTAAAATGGACTCCATGTACCTTAGGTGCATAACACTATTGGAATTGGTTCACCTTATAGGCCCCTGTAACAGTGTACCATAGGTACCCAGGGCATAGGTGTAGCCAAGAACTACCAGGGGCTGCAGCATGTATTGTGCCACCCCTGGCCTGGCCTCCATATTTGACACAACTGGCTGATCACTCAGCTGGGGTAAGTTGGTGTAAGCACCTCTTACTTAGATATAGTATCCCTATATCTAACCCTAAACTGGACACATATGTTCCTATCAGCCACTCCTATGGAAGGCCTCATCAATCCTGGAGGCAGAGTGCTTGGAAATATGTGAGATGGTGCTCTAGCATGAGCTGAGCCCGTCTGCAGCTGTCGGGAACCACTCCCTAAGCTGTTCCGGGATATTGCCATACCATATACTCTAAAGTGCATTATAATCCTCGCGGTTAAATGCTATCTTTGGTTTGGCTTTATCAAAACATGTCGAGTAAGGTGTCATACGAATTGGAATACTATCCCCTCGACAGTTCTGTCGACGGGGATAGCATTCCACCCTTCTAGAGGGACACGACATGTGTGTAGCCTTAACCCCGGTTAAAGTTAACCAGAGCCTCAGCATCACAAAATGGATGCTGCCACCACAGACACGAGTCTGACCTCCTGCTGCTGGGAGTCCTTCCAGTGAGGGAGGCTTGGACAAAGGGTTTCCTGCCTTGGGAGGTGCGAGCACCACCCCAGACAGGGTTTTGTGTATTGGGTAGGACAGGGCTGAATAGATTGAGACATGCCCGGGGCACACAAGGTGTCCCCGTGCATAAGCCAGTCCAAACCGGTCCTGGGACTTTCCAGACCCAGGCCTGGCGAGGAGCTGGACAAAGGAAAGGGGGTGTAACCGCCCCCCTTCCTGGTTCCTCCCAGAGGAGGGACCTAGTAGGTGATCCACCCCTCAGATTGGGAATAAGAGTGGGAGCAGTGCTATTGCACAGCAGATCATCCTGAATCAACTTGAAATAAAGAAGAAGACTGGACTTCGACATTCTGCTGCTCAGAAGACTGAAGAGAATCTCCCTTGTGGCCTAGGAGTGGCCACCCTGTGAACACAGGCACCAACCAGCAACTCGACGTCTGCTTTGCCGCCGCCTCCCGCCAGAGCCCGAGCCCAGAGCCTGACAAGACCCAGACTCCCAGACCTCTCACAGCCCGATCCACAGTCCCTGCAAAGAAGGGACCCGTGGAGGCACTGAGTGACGTGGGACCGGACCTCTTGAAAGACACTCGAAAAGCTGACTGCGCAGCAACCGAGGCATCCTCGATGTTGTGCTTTGGGGACTGAGAACCCCCACCACCGAGCAGCCCTTGCACCGAAGATCAGCCCCCCAGCATCTCCACGATCTGCGTGGGGCCCTTTTGCATTGTGCCACTCGACGCGCCATCCCGGCCACTAGCCACGTGGTCAGCGGCCATCTTGGCGACGAAACCGACAAACTACACTGCGGGTCTGGTTGCTCCAGACTTGCCCTAGCTCCTGTGAACAGGAGCACCCGCTCTGACCTTGCTGGTCCGAGTGTTAAGCATCTTTTGATTCCTGCATGGCTTGCATTAGCCAAGACCTGTTTGCTCCGATCAGGTCGCCGACACCGCCAACAGCGAGAAGCTTGCGTGGGACAGCTCGTGACCGACTCCTGGACGTCCTCGACCCCCGTTGTCCACCTGGCTGCAGAGAGAAGCTACACCTCAACGCCTGTTTGCACCCGACATCGCCTGGTTCCAATCTGGTTCCACAGTAGTCACTGGCTAGTGACTTTGTAAATGTAAATGTAAATGTATGTAAATGTATAGGCATTTATATAGCACACTACTTACCCGTAGGCTCCCAAGGCGCTTCGACCGCTGCGAAACCCTTCCTGGCTTCCCTGAGAGATGGTCCCTTAGTGGGTATCTCCAGGGTGAGACCAGGCATCCCCGGCGGTCTGGTGGGGCCGTTAGTGAAGATGAGGCAAGCTAATGCCCAGAGTTGCCGAGTGTGATCGCTGATCAGAGTGGGCACCGAGGCGAGAGAATTATCGAGTCCGCTGACCCTGCTCCAGAAACCTGCCGCGCCGGGAATCGAACCCTGGTCCCGGGCCGTCCTCTGCTCTCGGGTCTGCCGCCTCTAACCAGTGAGCCACACTACTTCACTTTGAACATTGTCCCCTCTGCTTTCAGGTCTTCACATCTTCAGATCCACCCTTGGATCCACCAGAACTCTTCACATCGAGCCGCCTGCAGCATCTTCAGCTCCAAGCACCATCGACCAGCGTGGCGAAACCCGACACTACTTCGACCCTGTGCACCCGCTTCCTGTGGGTGAGGTAACTCAGCTCCGCCGGTGTTCCTACACTGGTACACATCTCAAGGGCCTGTGTCTTAAGTTTCAGCGTTCTAGGTCACTCGGAAGGTTCCGAACTATCTAACTTTGTACTTTTTACGCACCATAGACTTTACATTGGTGAGTGCGTGCACTTTAAACACTGCACCCGAGTCCCGCGGGCCTTTCCCGACTTAGTCACTGCTAGTCTCGAATAGCTCCAGCGATTCCCAAGGCCCTAGGACTGTTCCCGTTCTGATTGGTATCTCTTATACCACTTTCTTAGTATATGGTTTAGGTGGCCCCTAGGGCTCATCCATATTGTGCAACTTTTGTGTATTTTAAACTGTCTTGTGATTTAACGCTTGTGCTTCTGTGCTCATAAAGAGTCCAGGGGATTTTATAGTTAATAAATCAATATATATTTTCAATATATATCTGTGTGGTGTCCCTTTCATTTGGTATTCAAGGGGGTTGTGTATGGTAATACAGCTGGCTTCACATGCCTTTCAGAGTTTAGCCTAAGACTGCTTTGTCCACGTTACCACTAGGATAACTGGTCTACAAGGTTGAATTACAACCAATCATCATAAGGGTTGCTTGGCATGGTACAAAGTGATCACTAGAATTAGTGAGCATTATATACCAGGCCAACTTCTCACATCTTGCCTTCTGCCCCCCTCATTGTGCTTGTTTTCTTCCCTTCTGCTAACCTGATTGCGCTCGTTTTCGTGCCTTCTGCTCCCCTGATCGTACTCTTTTTTTGCCTTCTGCTCCCCTGATTGTGCTTGTTTTCTTTCCTTCTGCTCCCCTGATTGCACTCGTTTTTCTTGCCTTCTGCTCCCCTGATTGCACTGTTTTTTCTTGCATTCTGCTCCCCTGATTGTGCTAGTTTTCTTGCCTTCTGTTCCCCCTCACTGCACCTGATTTTGCCCGGCTGCCTTGGTGCCCTCACTGCTCCCGTTCCCGCCGCTGCGACCCCTGCGGCCCGCCCCCTCACTGCCTATTTGCTGCTCCTCCCTTCCACCTCCCCATATAGGCCGGCCGCTGCTCAGTGCGGAGAGCGACCCTTGACCTTGCTGGAAGGTCGCTCCCCCACCACACAGCTCCGCCTGTGTGTCCTGACCCTGCCCTAGCTGCCGCTGCTGTAGAAGTTGAAGCCCTCCTCCACCCGCAGGCTACCAACTGTGCCTCATCCCTGGTGGCCAGTGGTAGGCCTTAGGTTTGTATCACTGTTGCTGTCTGTCTGTCTTCCCTGTAATGCCCATACTGTTTTCTGGTGTCTGTGACCGCTGTTGCCTGTCTCCCCCCTGTTCCTGCATTCTTATCTGTGCCCGTACTCTTGCCTTCTGTTCCCAGATTGTGCTTGTTCTCTTGCCTTCTGCTCCCCTGATTGCACTTGTTTTTCTTGCCTTCTGCTCCCCTGATTGCACTCGTTTTTCGTGCCTTCTGCACCCCTGATTGTGCCAGTTTTTCTTGCCTTCTGCTCCCTCGATTGCACTCGTTTTTCTTGCCTCTGCTCCCCGGATTGTACCCATTTTTCTTGCCTTCTGCTCCCCTGATTGCACTCGTTTTTCTTGCGCTCTGCTCCTCTGATTGTACTCGTTTTTCTTGCCTCTACTCCCCTTTGTGCCTCTGTACCACTCGTTTCCCCCCGTTTTTTGTGACCGTTCTGCCCTTTCTTGGGACCTTTCTGCCTCTGTGCCACTCGTTTCCCCCTGTTTTTTGTGACCTTTTCTGCCCCTTCTTGTGACCTTTTCGACTCTGTGCCACTCGTTTCCCCTGTTTTTTGTGACCTTTCTGCCCTTTCTTGTGACCTTTCCGCCTCTGTGCCACTCGTTTCCCCCCGTTTTCTGTGACCTTTTCTGCCCTTTCTTGTGACTTTTCTGCCTCTGTGCCACTTGTTTTCCCTATTCTTTGTGACCTTTCTGCCCTTTCTTTTGACCTTTCTGCCTCTGTGCCACTCGTTTCCCCGTTTTTTGTGACCTTTTCTGCCCTTTCTTGTGACGTTTGTGCCTCTGTGCTACCCACTTTCCCCCATTTTTTGTGACCTTTCAGCGCTTTTTTGTGACCATTGGCCCTGCTATCAGGCAGGTCGCCCCCACACCGCTGCTCGTCACCTGACTGCCTGGTTCCTGCCTCCTTGTTTCCTGGGGTTTTCCCTCCCCTCTGCCCTGTGCACCAGTTCCCCCGCCACGCTGCTCCCGATCTGACCCTTTCCCACTGCTGCATCCCTGCGGCCCGCCCCCCTGCACACCCATTCGCCTCCCCACTCCCGCCTCCCAGCTGCTCCTCCCTCCCAAGTCACCTCATATGCAGGCCGAGAAGCAGCCGCACAGGGGAAGCGCGCATCGGGCGCGCCACTGGCGTGCTGCGCCCATCCGCACCTGGACTGTGCCCAGCGCCAGAACCCCTGGACCCCGCGAATGCCACGACACCAGAATCCACTATGACGCCAGCACCCTCCACGCACTCACGCCGGTCAAAACCACACCTGCTTCCAGGCCACCCCGAAATGGACCCACGGACCCTTCTCCTGCCACACCTGCAGCTTCACCTGCAACAGAACCACCAAACCTCCAAGGACTGGACCCAACCACCCCCGCTGCATACACCTCAATACCTTCTCCACACACAAACACGCTGTCGAGCTCTGGGATCTTCTCGACACCTCCGCCCTAGACGTGGCCTTCCTGACCGAGACCTGGTGGAACAACGCCTCGGTGCCGGACATCGCCATAGCCATCCTGGACGGCTACAAGATCACCCGCAGGGATTGCGCCAATGGAATCGGAGGAAGAATAGCCATCATCCACAAGTCCACCCTCAAGGTCGCCACCCACGCAGACAACACCCTCAACACCGCCCAACACCTGCACCTCCGGATCCACACTGACCCCAACACCACCCTCAGAGGAACACTCATCTACACAACCCCTGGACCCCTGGCTCAGTTTAGCAAATCCATCGCCGACCTTGCCAGCACCCATGCACTCGACTCCACGGACTACATCCTCCTCGGGAACCTGAACTTCCACCTCGAGAACAACAACAACGCCAACTCCGCCACCCTGATTGCCAACCAGCCAACCTGGGCCTCAGACATCTCTTCACCACACCCACCCTACCCGCCAGCCACACGCTGGATCACGTCTTCTCCGCAGGCTCCCACGTCGCCTTTGACCACACCACCGAACTCCACTGGACCGACCACCGCTGCATCCATTTCACCTTCAAGAAACTAACCACGCACCACTGCACCCAACAGCTGTCTCGATGCTGCTGGAGCAAAGTCACCGAAAACCAGCTAATCACCTCCCTTGCCAAGAACCCACCCACCGACCCCACCAACACAGACGCCACAGCCCTAAACCTCAGACAGTGGATCGACGACTGCGCCAACACCCTCGCCCTGCTCAAGAAACCCTCCAACAGCCACGCCAACAAGAGAGCCACCTGGTTCACCGATGAGCTCCAGACCTCTAAACGTGCATGCCGGAAACTGGAGAAGACATGGCTCCACAAATGCACACCAGACAACCACGCAGCCCACAAGGATGCCACCCTCAGACACCACCACCTCATCATATTAGCCAAGAGATCCTCCATCAAAGACCGCTTGGATAACAATGCACACAACAGCAAAGAGCTCTTCAGCATCGTAAAGGAACTCTCCAATCCCAGCGCCGACGCCAACGACATCCCGCCCTCTCAAGAACTGTTTGACTCACTAGCCATCTTCTTCCACCGCAAGATCGCTGACATCCACGACAGCTTCAACACCACGACCGCCCTGACTACGCCAGACTCCACCTCCCCTGTGAACACCACCAGCGCCAACCGCCTGACCTCCTGGTCCAATGTCAACGACGACGAGACACGCAAGGTCATGAAATCCATCCACTCAGGATCTCCATCTGACCCGTGCCCACACCACGTATTTAACAAAGCAGACACAGCCATAGCACCCCAACTACGGAAGGTCATCAAGATCTCCTTCGAAACAGCGACATTCCCGGAAAGCTGGAAGCATGCCAAAATCAACGCTCTCCTCTAGAAGCCCAAAGCGGACCCCAAGGACCTCAAGAACTTCCGGCCCATCTTCCTGCTCCCGTTCCTGGCGAAGGTCATCGAGAAAATTGTCAACATGCAACTGGCCCGCCACCTCGAAGACAACAACATCTTGGAACCGTAACCAGTCCGGATTCAGACGAAACCACAGCACCGAGACAGCCATCATCGCCGCCACAAATAACATCAGTTTGATTAGTGAGTTGTACAAAAGTAACACACTCAGTAGTATCCAAAGGATAACAGTCTTATTGCACAATAGTAAATTAATTGATGGAAGGAAAAGAGAACGCACAGAGCAAAAGATTATATTTCAAACACATTTTTTTTTACTGCAAACAAATTTTTGGGGAGATCGATACAGACAAATCAATTGGAGCAAAAAGTCATGAACAAAGGTAGACTAGGTTTTCTCTATAGTTCATAACTAAAAACATCAACTACTCATCGATAAAACAAACAACCTAAATTAATTAATAAAGAATGGTTGTAAGGTAGTGTCAAAACAACATTTAAGGAAATGATGGGGTGTCGACGTTTCGGTCTAGGGTGCTGTCGTCAGATAGACCATCATCAGGACGATATTTTTTCGATGCTGAAAGAACTCCCTGGAATCACTGATGAAATGCCGAGATGAATAACAACATGGGGCAGATGAGCATAGATGATGTTCATATTGAAGTTATGTTGCACTCGTGTGCCTGGTATACTATAATGGGTAAAAAATAATGTGAACAATTGTCAGAGAAAATTAGTGTAACACCAGGTAGGTATTCAGGTAATGAGATTTCGATGGTGGGGGTGATGCACGACGAGTTAAAGTTTGATATTAGGAAGTGTCATGGTGAAGTGTCTGTGACTGAAAAGGGTGTCATGATTCTAGGGTGGCCTCTGGATTGAAGATAGATCCATGTGCGAATCCATCTGTGTATGCTTTGGATGAGGAGAATAGCTCTATAGGAAAAAAATGGTGTATTTCAATTTAAAAAAAGAAATCCAGAGTGTGTTTTTAGGTCAGATGGGCAGTGTGGCATATTTTGAGCACAGGATTGTTTTAAGCAAATAAGCTATCCCTGTGAGGCAGAAAGTAATAAATGTTTAATTGAACTGCAGAAGAAAGTTAAAAAATATATTGCGGGATTTATGTGAAAAAACATTATTGAACCAATAGAGAGTTTAGACTGGGTTTCCCTGATTGTGATTTCTTTGAAGTGTAACAGAGATTTAAGATTGTGTGTGGACTTACGCAGTCTTAACAAGGCTATTTAGGTGGATGTTTTTCCATTACCAAATTTGCAAGAACTGGTATCGTCTGTTGAAGAAGCTACCTTTTTCACCACAAATAATTTGACCAGCGCTTATCATCAGACTCAACAGGATCCTAGGTCTAGGCATTGTACAGCTTTTATAACTCCTGAGGGCATGCTCCAGTATCAAAGGATGCCGTTTGGGTCGGCAAGTGCATCTGCTGTGTTCCAGCGGGATATGTGCAGAGTACTATCAGGCATTACAGGGGCGAAGGTGTTTCATGAGGACATTTTAATATTTGGGAAGGATCAAGATGAGAATGACAGGATTTTGAGGGAGGTAATATATGCTTTAACGAACAATGACCTAACAGTAAAAGAAGAAAAGTGTTATTTCAGAAAACAGCAAGTGGAATACTGGGGGCGTGCTATATCCAGGGAAGGTGTGCTTCCGAAAATCAGTCATAAAGAGGTGTTTCTGAATACCCCAGAAACCAAGAGTAAAGAACAACTGATGTCATTTTTGGGGCTAACAGAATTGTATTCTCGTTTTGTGGAGGATTACGCTTTAACCCCTTCGAAGCTAATGACGAGCTGGGCTCGTCATGGCGCTTACCTGCCGTGCGCGGATGACAAGGCCAGCTCGTCATGAATAATGGTGATTTTGGTTCTTCAGCGCAGGACGGGAAAACGCCTAGCAGCCATGTGGTTAAAGGTGGAGAGCTTGCAGACCTTTCTGAAAGAAAATGTGACATTTTGTTGGGGACAAGATGCCAGTGGGTATGGGGTTGGAGCAGTGTTATCTCAGAAGAAGGATGGTAGTGATTAGGTTGTATCCTATGCATTGCGCACTCTTACACAAATGGAAAGGAATTATTCTGTAATAGAAAAATAATTACTTGATGCAACACGGGCTGAGGATCGATTCAGAATGTACATTTGGGGAAAGAAATTCAAAATCTGAACAGATAACAAACCTTTAGTAAATATTTTTTAAACCAAAGAGTGGGAAAATTCTTACACTGTGGTTAGCAAAGTTAGCTTCAAAGTTGCAAATGTATTGTCATGATATTGTACATGTTCCAGGCAAGAAAAATTGTATTGCTGATGGGTTATCATGGCTACCACTGGAATCGTGACACACATGAAAAGGTTGTGAATTAATATGAGGTGACATAAACGTATGAATATGTGACATGCGGTACGGAAAGTGATGTTGAGGGTGGGTTGGAGTTTTCGGAGGTGAAATGGATGAATGAAATGGAGAGAGATGTAGTGCTTTTAGGTGTTAAGGAATTTATTGTCAATGGTTTGCCCTCAGAACGGCAGTTACAAGGACAGTAGTGAACCATTTGGGTAGTGAAAAAGGAATTGTCTGTGTGCAACGGTATTGTTCTGAGAGGATGTAGGATTGTACCTCCCAAGGGAATACGTGAATGCATTGTGAAATTGGATCATGAAGGTCATGGGGGAATGTCAAGCACCAGGAGGAAATTAAACGACAATTATTTTGTGTCCAGGAGTGGAGAGAGTGGGGGATTGTTTGGTAAGGGAGTGTAATGCATGTCTGTCAAGTGATAAAGTGATTAAACTCAATGTAGTTCCTTTACAAACATTAGATTTCACTGACAGGCCATGGCGGAAAGTTGCTACTGATTTTATGGGGCCATTCACCACGTTGCCATCTATGGAGGATTACACCATTGTTCTTATTGATTATTTTTCTAAGTTGCAGGAAATATGCATGGTTGCCAGTGTGACAACAAAGGTGGTTATTGATTTCATGGAAGGTGTTTTTTACAGGAAGGTGTATCAGAGCCATTCATATCTGATAACGGTGTACAGCTCACGTTTAGTAAAATGAAGTCGTTTTGGGAAAAATGTGGGGTCAAGCATTTGAGGGTGTCATTGTTTCATCCCGAAGGGTAATTGCCAAGTTGAGCAGTTCAACAGAATGGTCAAAGAGGCTATACAATTGGCACTTGAGTCTGGGTTGTCATGGAAGAAAGCTCTTCAAAGTATGTTGTTATCATTCAGGAATATTCTGCACTCTGTAACCGGTAGAATGCTATCTTAAGTCTTTAGAGGGAGGAAACTTCTTCAAAACATGCACTATGGTGGTTAAGACTTAAGAAAGGGGAGGAGAAAAGTCAGTGGTTGATTTTAGGATGAAGTGGAAAGTGGAAAAATGTCAAACCATGGTGCAAGGGTGCCTGCATTGGCGCATGGCAGCCAATTGTGCACCAGCAGAATGGTGAACAAAGGGATCTGTTATATTGTTGTAAATATGATGCATCCCTATGCTTTGAAAGTAAGGCAGCACAGCCAAATGGCTTGCAGCAGCATGCTGTGTTACTTTCTTGTAAAGAAGGCCCTCAGTTTTTTTTGTCTATTTTTTTTCGTATTGATTCTTGGGATGAAGGTGTGTGGAACATTGAATGGAATAGAATGAGGGGGAAGAAGGCTGGTGAGCCACAGGTTCATGATGGAGGGAGCGTTGGTGGTTGAGGTTGAGAGTTGCCAGCAAGGATCAGTTGGTAGTACTGGCTGGCATTGTTTTCTGTATTGAATCCTCTAAGGAATCTGTACTCTGTGTGAAGGTTTGATTCTTCAACAGTATGACTGACATGATTGGGCACTATTATATACTTATTTTTAAATTTCAAAGAGAGTATTGATTTTCCAATTGTTGCAATCCTCCACCACTGACCCTCCCCTTCCACCCCACTCCCGCCTCCCAGCTGCTCGTCCCTCCCCCCTCCCTCCTCCCCTCAAATTACATCCGCGGAGGGGGACCGCGTGTGAGTCCCAAGACCTTGGTCCCAGGACGTCACTCTCCCCGGCAGCTCCGTGGTGGTCTGCTTCACCTGGAAGCCTGCCAGCACCCCCTTGCAGGGTCCGAGGCCTCCCTTGATCCCGCTTTTTGGCTAAGTGGTTTTCTTCCTACTGTTTTTCTCTTTGTGGATCGTTGATTTGCGCAATGTTCTTGTCGGCCATAGTTTTGTAGTCTTTATTCTGTTCACTGTACTGTGCCCATGTTGTTTTGCCACCTGATACTCTGTGCCTCGTTTTTCCGCTGTTGCCCTTCTCTGCCACTGACCCTCCCCTTCCACCCAGCTCTCCCCTCCCAGCTGCTCCCCCCTCCCCTACAAATGACGAGCGCTGCACAGTCACTTACAATGGGTGTGCCTAAGGCAAGCCCATCTGTGGCCGTCCGCGCCTGGACTGCGCCCAGTGCCAGACCCCCTGGCCCCTACGATCTCTACAGGACCCGACTCCGCTACAACGCAAACACTCTCCACGCACTCAACAACGGCCAAAACTCCACCTGCTTCCAGGCCTCCCCGAAGAGCACCCACGAACCCTTCACCTGCCTTAGCTGTAGTTTCTCCAGCCAGCGCACACCAGCACGCCCTGCCCATCTTAACACTGCAGGCCATAACCATCTCAGCTGCATACTGCTTAACACCCGCTCAGTCCGCAAGCACGCTGTCGAACTCTGGGACCTGTTCGACTCCTCTGTCCCAGATGTGTCTTCCTGACAGAAACCTGGATGAACACCTCCTTGGCACCGGACATAGCCATAGCCATACCCGACGGCTACAAGATCACGCACAGAAACTGGGACAACAACAAACCTGGAGGAGGAATCGCCTTCATACACAGGGACACCATCAGAGTCTCAACCAGCACCGAAGACGCCCTCAACATGGCCAAACACCTACACTTCCAGATCCACGTCAACAACAACACCACCCTTAAAGGAACCATCATCTACAGACCAAAGTTCAGTGAATCCATCGCCGACCTCATCAGCACACATGCCATCACCTCCACAGACTACATCCTCCTCAGAGACCTGAACTTCCACTTAGAGAACACCAATGACAACAACTCCATAACACTGATCGAAAACCTCGCCAACCTTTGACTCAAACAACTCCTTACAACACCTACCCACTTCACCGGACACACGCTCGACCCCTTCTTCTCCGCCAGCGACCACATCACCTTCAACCACACCACCAAACACCACTGGACTGACCACCACTGCATCCACTTCTCCTTCGAGAAAAACACCGCACACAACAAACCGCAACACATCCCATACCGCAGCTGGAAAAAAGTCACCGAAGACCAGGTCATCATCTCACTCGCCCAAGGCCCTCCTGCCGAGACCTCCGAGACCAACGCAGCAGCCCACAACTTCAGACTATGGATAGACGACTGCGCCAATACCCTCGCCCCAATCAGGAAACCCTCCAACAGACACACCAACACCAGAGCCATCTGGTTCAACAACGACCTCCAGAACTCCAAGCATACTTGCAGAAAACTCGAGAAGCAATGGTGCAAGGACCAGACAACCACACAGCCCTCATGAACACCAGACTCAGACACCACCAGCTCATCAGATCCGCCAAAAGACCCTACCTCAAGGAACGCATAGACAACAACGCACACAACAGTAAAGAGCTCTTCAACATCATGAAAGAACTAACTCGCCACCTCCAGCTTCAACGACATCGTACCATCACAAGACCTCTGCAACTCCCTGGCTGCCTTCTTCCACCGCAAGATCGCAGACATCTACAACAGCTCCAATACCCAGATGCAAACGGCAGACGCCGACACCCCAGAATCTACACCCACCGAACGCACCGACCTTCTGCTGTCCTGGAACAAAATCAACAATGAAGAAACTGCCAAAATCATGAACACCATCCACTCCGGCTCATCCTCCGACCCCCGCACTCACCACATCTTCAACAAAGCAAGTACCAACATCGCACCCCAACTTCGAAAAATCATCAACAGCTCCTTCAAGACCTCCACCTTCCCAAATAACTGGAAACACGTCAAAATCAACACCCTCCTCAAGAAACCCATGGTGGACCCAAAGAACCTCAAGAACTTCCGACCCATCTCCCTACTCCCGTTCCTTGCAAAAGTCACTGAGAAGCTCGCCAACAGACAACTGACCCTCTTCCTGGAGGAGAACAGCATACTGGAATCCTCCCAATTCTAAGGATCAACCTCAGTCCAACCCTCTTTAACATCTTCATGGCTCCGCTCGCCAGCATCGTCTGCCAACACCACCTCAACATCCTCTCGTATGCTGATGACCCGCAGCTGATCCTCTCCCTCACCAAAGACCCGGCCATCGCCAAATCCAACCTTCATGTGAGAATGAAGGCCATCGTGGAATGCCTGAAACTGAACTCGGACTAGACGGATGTCCTCATTCTCGGATCCACCCCTTCTGCATGGGACGACTCCTGGTGGCCGACCGCGCTGGGAGCTGCCCCGACACCCACAAACCACGCACGCAATCTGGCCTCAATGCTCGCCATGACCCAGCAAGTCAATGCTGTTTCCTCCTCCTGCTTCAGTACACTCCGAATGCTCCCTAAAACCTACAAATGGATCCCCACTGAAACCAGAAGAACGGTCCCCCAGGTGCTCGTCAGCAGCAGGCTGGACTACGGCAACACACTCTATGCAGCTACACTTCAGAAGAGACTCCAGCGAATACAGAATGCCTCAGCACGCCTCGTCCTCAGACTCCTCCGCCACATCACCACCCACCTACAAGACCTGCATTGGCTCCCGGTCAACAACAGGATCACCTTCAGGCACCTCACCCATGCGCACAAACCTCTCCACATCGCCGGACCAGCATACCTCAACGAATGACTGTCCTTCTACACCCCGAACCGCCAACTGCGCTCTGCCGACCTCGCCAACGTCCTACGCATCTGTCGAACCACCACCGGTGGCAAATCCTTCGCCTACCTCGCCGCAAAGACTTGGAATATCCTCCCCGCCCATTTACTCAAGACCCAGGAGCTGCTGACCTTCAGGAGATGCCTCAAGACATGGCTGTGTGACCAGTAGCTGCCTCCTCTCCCCCCCCCCTTAGTGCCCTGAGACCCTCACGGGTGAGTAGCGCACTATACAAATGGATTGATTGATTGATTTCTACAGTAAAACTGAACAGCAGTAGAGTGGATGATGTCACCAGCGATGACTCTGCATTTGTTGTTGGTACCGTGCCTGCTTCCAACTCAATTTTAGTATTTAGTGGTAGATGTTAGAGGACACTAATGGTTATCATACAGCACTTGCCCACTCACCCAGAGCACTCAGAGACCAAGCTTAATATGGCAAAAAATTTCACCATCTTGGAAATGCCCTGACACATTGCATTTGTATCTGCTTTTTTAAAAAACTTTTACACCAGAGCTTCAAGGGGACAGGGGAAAGTTTACTAAAGTCAGTCCACTCTGGGATTGAATGTTAGGCTTGTCCTGTGTGGGTAAGAGCTTGCTTTCAGAAAAACAATAAAGTCCCTTTCCAGATTGTAACTTAGAAGCTTTTTTCAAACTTCCCTACTTCCATGCCCAATAGGACTAATCTACTTGGTGTATCTGACCTGTGATCACGTTTCTTTACTGGCGAACAATAAGAATGACATTCTCACTGTTCGCCAGTTTGTTCATCAGTGATTCTTCACTGTGTAATTGATCACAATCATTGCTACGTCATTTTTTGAAAGTTGTTTTTATTTATGTGGGTTATTGATGAGCCTTTTTTAATGTAAAGAAACAAGTGATTTGCACAATATTCTCTTTAAATACCCCCTTATCCTCACTCAAAACACCAAACCCTCTATATAACCCCTCCTTGCTCTTTTTCCCCCTTTATTGGGGAACTTGCATTTGGCATTGTTTTGATACAATCATTTAAAACAAATCTTATGTAGCGGTCAGTGTGATTAAATAACATTAGACCTTTAATATACAATGTGTTTGTCCTATTATGTTTTTTATTCCTTTAATGTTTTGTTATTTTGGAATACTCCTATACTGTGACCAATCTTATATTGTATAAATCTATGTAACAAAACATAACATGTTTTGTGATCTACAGGTCTATGGTAAATGTAGAAGTATCTTTTGTGAATATAAAGTATCTTAGTGTTTTGTAGGTCAGTGTTTGTAATAGCATGTCATTTCCTATAACCTACCTTACATTTCCCTAGACTACTCCCATTTTTTAGTACATAACCTCGTGGTTTCTCTCCCATGTATACCTAAAATCATACGCTTATGCTTGCAAAGTTCTCAACTAAATTGGTGTAGATCTCCACATAGAAAAGACAAAAGAGACAGAAGTCCTTGCACAAATGTTTGTGAATAGCATTTTGTAGTAATTGAGTAGTACTTATGTAGTAGCACGACTTCACCTACTACAAAATGTGATTTGTGGATTGACCGGAATAGGCTAACATGTAGGTAAATAACACACTGAAAGGTTTAGACTATTTTTCAGAGACCTCATTTAAAAATGTTAAGGACTGATTTTTATTAACTGGTTCACCTTAGTTGTTTCTTTTTTAGTTTATTGCCTTGAATAATTAAAGGAATACACTCCGGTAAAAAAAAAAACATTCATTAGAATAAGTGTATACCTATATTTTCAAAACTGAAACTTACCTTTCAAGCGAAATTCATCTTGTGTTTCTCAAGCTGAGCACAGTCTCTCAGGGTATTCTAAATTGCATCGTTATCCGATTGCAAATTATTCAGCCCCATGCCCTGCCATTTCCTTCATCCGAGCTCAGTATGATCTCAGTAGCACTTTACTTCTGTGAGACATTTTAAAATTAAAAATCCTTCGAGGTATGGCATATTACATTCCAGCTTGTTTATGAGAAGTAAAGGTTTCGTGAGTTTGTGAACTTGCATATTCACACATAGAAAATTAGATTTTTGATCATCAGTTAATTCAAGTTCGCTGGATCCAGGCTTTCCATAAGGTTGCACTATACTAAACCTCATACCCTTACTGATATTTCATGGGAATGTGCAAATTGGAAAAATCTTAGTAGGCAGCAAAGACCACAGGTAACATATATAATTTTAAAACGTTATGCTAGAATTCCTTGCGTGCCTAAATTACAAAAACAAAAGTCAGCTTAACTTGGACAACATTTCATGATATAGTATTACTGCATTTGTGAGAAGTTGTCTAGTTTGAATGTAGTTCTTTTCTTCTCTGAAATTTAAATAAATCCTAAGTTGCCACCAAGGAAGACTGGGTCAAACAAGAGTGATTGACCCTTTGCTTTAGCTCCCATAAATGGAAAGACTTCAAGACTGCTATAAAATGACACTGAAGATTGTGACACTGAGATGCAGGAAAAACATATATGTTGGACCCGGCCCGTTGGGCAGGTTCACCCCTAGACTTTTTGCTTTTTCCTAGCCTGTTTATGGAACCTGGTGTTGGGGATTTTAGGCCTCTGCGCACTTTTTCACTGTGGTACAGTGTAAAGTGCTTGAGCTCTCTGCATGTGTGGTGAGTGACCTGCCCTCCCATAGGAATGAATAGGGAATATGTATGCCCATGGTAGTTCCTGATGTGTGGGGAGTGCAGGGGCGAGTTTGGTATGTATGAACTCGTGAGAGTGAATGCTGCAAAATGATGTATGCGGCATGACTGTGTCTAGTCTAGAAGTACTACTTTTGGAAGTTGGCATATTTGTGTAAGTTGGTGCTAGCGTGTGATTGGCTGGTGAGCCTGGCCCAGAGTGTCTGGGCCTGCTTGTGGATTGACTGTCTGGTTTGAGGATGACAGGGGCTGGAGAGCCCAGGAGGTTGTCTGAGTCAGCCCATGGATGAAAGGCAGCATCTGCTGCCAGGGAAGTGGGAGGAGATGGCACCTGATAGTGAAGGGCTGTGTCTGCCTACCTACAAAGCTGGCTCCACCTCCCGCTGGGCGACTGTCACCTCTGTCCCTGATACTGAAGGGGACTTCCCTCTAAACCAGTCCAGCTGGTTCTCACACTGAGACTTCAAAGGCTTCAAAGACTTTTCACTGTATAAGAAGGGGCTGTGTCCCCTTCCAAAATGTTCTTGTTTCTGACTTGAATCTGCCAGGGGCATGCTGCTGCTGGGGCTCAGGGGAATCCCTGGGCCCTGCCCATCCCCTGGACCTCTGGTGGACTTTCCTGGACTCCTGGGGGACCCCTCTGCCTTGCTGGGCTGAGGGGGGGGGGGACTTTGCTTTGCCCCCTGGGACTCTCTGGGACCTTTTTGCTGCATGGCGGAGCTGCATTTCCTGAAGGACCTTGCTGCTGGATACTTTGCCCTTTGGCTAAGGCTTATTATAGCCTAAAGCGCCTGGAAGCGCTGTACTTTGGGCTTTAGCGCTTGAAAGCGATTTTTGCCGGTTTGCGGGCATTTCGTTGCACGCATTTTGCGTGAGGTTTGTCAGTTGCCGTTCTGCGAGTGCCCACCTCGCTTATTTTTGATTAATTTGCCCTCTGGCAGGTGCCTACCCTGCCAGGGACCTTGCCGCGATATATTATTTTCCACGAGGGAGCCCACTCCTCGGGAAACTTTGCCTGCCAGCCTGCCTGTCTGAAAACGGGCCGCCGCTCCCTGCGGCGACCCGGAAGTGCTCGGCCGGCCGGCCAATTGCAGCGCGGCCGGCCGGAAGTCCCGCCCCTGAGCTCGGGGGAAGGAAGAATAGAAGCATAGCGGCCGTTACGGGGCTCCTCTGACCTGAGGGAGCCCCGGAGAAGAGAGGAGGGGCGCCGGGACACGTTGTCGGTGTCCGCCCCTCCAGCAGCACGAGCTCGCGCTCCTTGTTCGTGGGAAGCCACGAAGGCTTCAAGGGCGGCCCCAGCTGGCAGTGGGTCGCCCCAACATGTATGAGCCCAGAAAGGCTCAGAGGGGCCCTAATTTGTTTGAGAGCCTGTTTGGCTCCAGAAAGGGCCACATTAGATAGAGGGGGCGTCAGGGCATATTGCCGGTGCCCGCCCCCTCCTGCCTCAGAGTGTGAGGGTTAGAGTCCGGTGAGGCTCATGGGGGCACCATTGTTTTTAGAGCCTGAGAGCTCCAACGTTTGGCTATTTACAGTAGCAGAGCCTGTGTGGCTCCAGCAGTGGCGCAGTTGGCGCCTAAGGGCCAGTGAGGGCCCTGGCGCAGTTTTGTTGTTTCCCAGCTGCCCAGCCCTTTGTGGGCAGCTGCCACGTTTAGGCTTTTTGTACTTGTGACTGGCGCTGCATGGCAGCGCGCCCTGACATTTGGACCCAGGGCATCTTGCCCCACAAGGCCAGTTGGCCTAGGGACTGCCACAGGTGGTGGCTTATGTAAGTGTTGGCGCAATGTGATTTCTATGCTTTTTAATAGTTATTGCTAATGTGAGTTTTTGAGCTATTGATTTATTATGCACCTCTGAATGTGTTACTGCATCATGTGTCTTTCTTTCCATGCGCTGCACCTCTGAATGTTTAATCATCATGTGTCTTCTTGCGCTGCACCCCTGAATGTATTTTATTGCATCATGTGCTTTATTTATTACTCCTCTGAATGTAGGTTATTGCATCATGGGTAATGTGTTCTTTTCCTAGACCCCTAAACGCTGAGTGATACTTAGGTGGTTGTCTTTTCTACTCCTCTGAATGTAGGTTTATTGCATCATGAGTAATGTATTCTTTCTTAGACCCCTAAATGCTGTGTGATACTTAGGTTGTTCTTCTTTTTTTAGTACAGGTGGTCCTAGTAAGGTCCTGGTTCCTGTTACCAGTGGATACTGGTTGTGATCTTTTTGATTACCATTTTTATTGTTTATTATTTCTTATTCTAGAAGTACTATATCTAATTTCTGACAGTATTTCATCTCTACTAAGTGCTGATTATGACAGTGGCCCATGTGGCCCTGTCTTGTGAATAATCCCATGTGAATATTGCCCGTGCCAGTTGCCACAATGTATAGATGTGATTTTATCTGATGTGATTTTACAATACAAAAGTTATTTTTATAATAACCTTGTGTGGAGTCTCTTTTGTGGTGTGCCTAGTATGTTGTTGCTGTTGTGCGCTGGCGCAAATGCTTTACACATTGCCTCCGAGTTTAGCCTTACTGCTTGTGCCAAGCTACCAAGGGGGTGAGCAGGGGTTATCTTGGCGTGTGACTTCCTTGCCCTGACTAGAATGGTGGTTTCTGCCTGGCTTTGGTGTCAGCCTTAGCCTACCAGAAATAGCCAGTTCTAACAATATATATGTGTGCTATTTGTAAAGTACTACTTGTATGTCTGGCAGGGACAGACATTGGGGTTAAATCTCCCTTGTAAATGATTTGTTCTTTTGTTTCAATAATCATCTTTCCCAATTCAGCATCTATCTACAAATGCTTCAATCAACGTCTCCAGTTTATATTTTGACCCTAAATACAGTTCATGCTAAGTACCTTTTCAGCACTCTTACCCTTGCCTTAGTAACTCTCCTGAGCGTGCTGGCACCGGATTGGGAGTAGTACCGTCCATAATGGAATTTTGTACTCCCTGCTTGACCTGTCTCTTTGAATATTCTAAATTGGGCAGTGCAGTGGGTGAGACTAAAGCATTTCTGTTAAAAAAACAACAGAGAGGGATCTTCACTTTAAGGTTTACTACATAAGTTTAAGTACAGAAATGAATAAGCTGGGCCATCAATGTTAGAGTCAATAAGCGTTCAAATAAGAATAATGCAAAGAACTCAGTGAAATTCTAGTAAAATTCCAGCATAGATTCGCCTTTGCAGAGTGGGGAAAGGGTCTATTTATATCAAAAGGTTCATATATTTACTGCATTAGTTCATTGTTCACATGCTCATAACCAAGAGAAATGAAGCAAAAAAGCAATGATTGCAACAGAATACATGCAGAGAATTTCAAGGTATTCAACTACATGGAATGTTAGTGTTCACAGCATCTCTTCTCAGCACATGAAATGTCACATAGTACATTATTCAGTCTGGAACAGACTCTCTGTCCTTGGGAAGGTACACTCTACTTAGTCAGCTATTTAAATCACTATCACGTCTAGTGAAGCCTACGAGTTCCTTATTATGACGAAGGATAACAGTTTTTCAAGTCCCGTGTTAGGATGTGACGTCTCAGTAAAGATGGACGACAAGGCCTAAGTTAACTAAAAGATGAATTCTGACATGCAAATCAATAAATGTAAAGCAATCCACTTCAGCACCCTTTCTGCTTCTATACACAGCAGTTCTGATCGAATTATCTGTGTGCTCAAGGTAAACTTATATATACATTTATATGTAAAGCAGTACCTTTTCTGTGTGATGCTTATGGTGGTTACTGGTTGGTCAAGATCTGAGTGCACCTGGTGCCTTACATAGACTTTGACTGGTGGAGTTTATCAGGTGTAGCTAGGAGATAATGCAAGAATGGGGCCTCACCCCCTGCTCAAACTACCAGCAGCATTCTAATATACTCACGTAAGTCGCTTTTATCTCTTCGACATCACATATGTGCCTACTTGAAGCATTTAAGTTGTGATGCTGAAATATTTCATTGCCATGTATGTGGTTTCCCGACTGCATTTCAAAAACCCAGTACAAAAAGTCCTGTCAGCAAGAAAAAACATGTAGAACCTACTTTTTTAAGTCTTAATTGTCGATCTCTTCCAAAACATAAGAATGAAATATACGACCTTCTGTCTGATCTATTCCCTAATGCCATTTTTCTCACTGAAACCTGGCTAAGCGACAGCTCTGGAACAGATGTCGCTAGCGCCCTTCCCCCTAACTACACCTTGCTAGGAAAAAATCGGGTGGATAAAGAGGGTGGTGGAATTGCTATTATATATAAGAACGAGTATAACTGTAAGTGGACTAATCTTATCATTCCCGACTGTGAAGCAGGCCTATTTAAGCTTGGTCTCTTGCCCAACTTTACTCTCTCTGGTGTACTACTGTATCGCCCACCAGGACCAGCCAATATGTGGGCGGCATCCTTTTCTGATTTTATTGCCCCGCTCATGCTCCAAGCCCCCAATTTTATGTTAGTGGGCGACTTAAACTTACATCTAAATGACACATCTCAACCCATCAATGCTAATTTTATAGCGGACTTGGCATCACTAAATATGATTTCTCATAACTCAGGGCCCACTCTTAAGGCGGGTAACCTGCTTGATCCAATTTTTTCCTATCTACACACAATTGTGTGTAAACCTGCAATCCCTGTCCTTTGGTCTGACCATTTTTTAATAGAATTTCAAATCCAGCAACAACGACAATGGAAGAACTTACAAGGGCAGAAATGAGAAGAATTTGGATACTATAAAACTTAATCTGCTTCTCAAAAATACAAAACCTGCTGATTCAATTTCTTCCTTGGAAGAGGAAGTGGCCATGCATTCCTGGCTTAAATCAGCCATCCACGTATGTCTCCCTGTCTCTAATAAGAAAGTGAACACTTACCACCATGCCCCTGCCCCCTGGTTATCAGAGACCTTAAAAAAGGAAAAAACTAAGTGTAAAAATCTAGAGAGGAAATGGCGGAAGCTGTATGACCCTAAAACAAAAACACAATATAAACTAGCTCTGAGCAGCTATCACTTATTTTGCTGCAACGCCAAAGCTGAGCATACAAAACGTACCATCCAAGAAGCTCAAAACTGCCCAAAACCCATTTTTAAAGTAGTAAAAGAGCTTTCTGGAGCCTCATGTCAGCCCAAGCCTCCTTGTTTAGATGCCAAACGCTGCAATGATCTTGCGGTCTTTTTTGTCTCCAAGATTGAAACCATCTATAAAGATTTTGGAATGCAGAATTTAGGAACATCCGCCCTTTTAGAAAAGCCTTCTCCCATGAAGACAGATATTTCTAATCCTAATCAGGCTTTTCTAACTCAATGGGATAAACTGGACATTACCTCCTTTTATAAAATCTTGAATGGAGTTAAGTCTGGCTCCCCAGAGGACCTGTTTCCCCCGTCTATCCTACAGTCTCTCAGTTTCCCAACAACTAACTTAATTATGCAATTACTAAATGTCTCTCTAAAAGAAGCCGTTGTGCTACCAGCGTGGAAACACGCTATGGTCATGCCCCTTCTAAAAAAAGCAAACTCCGATCCAGAAGTATTATCTAACTTCCGTCCTATCTCACTCTTACCCATTTTTTCCAAAATTCTGGAAAAACACATTAACACCCAGTTGGTTCAACATATTGAGACACATCATCTACTGCACGACTCCCAGTCAGGGTTTCGTGCAGGTTTCTCCACTGAGTCAACACTGCTGGGCATTACTGATAACATCCACCGCCTACTGGATAACGGTGAAACTGTGGTGCTTTTCCTTCTGGATTTAAGCACCGCTTTTGATACGGTCTCAAACTCTATTCTTCTACAAATCCTTCAATCATGCGGCATCACGGGCCATGCATTAGAGTTCCCCAGGGCTCAATTTTGAGCCCGCTGCTTTTTAATATTTATGTTAGGCCCTTGGCGTCTATAGCAGAACAAGCAGGGCTCAAGGTGTATTCTTAAGCCGATGATACCCAGCTTATCTACTCTTTCTCCACCAAGTCTAATAATAACACCTCCTCCTTCTTTCTGGAACACACTCCCGCTCGCCATGAGATCGACTACCTCCTATATGGAGTTTTGCAGGGGAAACATCACTTACAACAGAACTTTTACAACGACATACCATTACAACGGAACTTTTACAACGCAAAAACTTTTACAACGCATGTATTTACAACACATTTTTTTACAACGCAGGTACCTTTTCAACGCATACCATTACAACGTAAGTATTGGTAAGTATATAATTATATTTTAAATGTTATATGTTTGGGGTAAAGGGGTATTTTTAGGGTTCAGGGTCAGTTTTTAGTTTTTGGGTAAAGGGGTATTTTTAGGGTTCAGGGTCAGTTTTTAGTTTTTGGGTAAAGGGGTATTTTTAGGGTTCGGGTCAGTTTTAGTTTTTGGGTAAAGGGATATTTTTGGGGTTCAGGGTCAGTTTTTAGTTTTTGGGTAAAGGGTTCAGGGTCAGTTTTTAGTTTTTGGGTAAAGGGGTATTTTTGGGGTTCAGGGTCAGTTTTTAGTTTTTGGGTAAAGGGGTATTTTTGGGGTTCAGGGTCAGTTTTTAGTTTTTGGGTAAAGGGGTATTTCTGGGGTTCAGGGTCAGTTTTGGGTTTTTGGGTAAAGGGGTATTTTTGGGGTTCAGGGTCAGTTTTTAGTTTTTGGGTAAAGGGGTATTTATGGGGTTCAGGGTCAGTTTTGGGTTTTTGGGTAAAGGGGTATTTTTGGGGTTCAGGGTCAGTTTTGGGTAAAGGGGTATTTATGGGGTTCAGGGTCAGTTTTGGGTTTTTGGGTAAAGGGGTATTTTTGGGGTTGAGGGTCAGTTTTGGGTTTTGGGGTACAGGGGTACAGGGTAAATTCAAATTAATTTTAAATTAAATTAATTAAATGAAATTAAATTAAATTAAATTACATTAAATTATATATTTTTTCAATTAATTTACGATTATAAAATTAATATATATTTGCCAATACTTACGTTGTAATGGTATGCGTTGTAAAGGTACCTGCGTTGTAAAAAAATGCGTTGTAAATACATGGTAATGGTAGGTCGTTGTAAATGTATGCGTTGTAACGACACCAATCCGTTTCGCAGAGCTCTTAAAACTTTTCTTTTCCAGCAAGCCTTCCTGTCCTAGGCGCCCGCCCCTCGGCCCTCTGTATTAGTATCCTTCAGCGCCTAGAAACCGCATGGTATATGTGCGCTTTATAAATTCAAATTCAAATTGAAATTGAAATTCAAATTCATTAAACACAGGACTGACTAACATTGCAAGGTGGATGTATGACAACAAACTGAAGCTAAACGGGGACAAAACGGAGCTACTGCTCTTTGGCAAAGATAAAATCTTATGGGGCCCACAACATTGGCCCTCTCAAATGGGGCCTCCTCCAAACCTGGTTCAATCTGTCCGTAATCTGGGCTTTGTGGTTGATGACCAGCTCACCATGAGACAACAAGCAAGTAAAGTAGCTTCCGTTTGTTTTGTCATACGGAAATGGCTCAAAAAGATACTCTGGATGCTTCCCTTGCCCACTCAGAGAACGGTAATTCAGGCGCTTGTCACCTCTAGGCTTGATTACGGCAATGTGCTGTATTTAGGAGTGGGCAAGGAGGTGTTGAACAGATTACAAATAGTCCAGAATGCGGCGGTTAGACTGCTTTGCAATCTTCCTGCAAGGATGTCAGTCTCGGCTGCAATTCGGGATCTTCATTGGTTGAGGGTGGAAAGCCGCATTAAGTTTAAATCTCTCTGCTTTATGCATAGGATAAATGCCGGAGTCGCACCAAACTATCTTCAAGCATTGGTGCATCAGTACCACCCTTCATGATCCCTTCACTCTGCTCGTCAGCACTACTTCTCAGTGCCTAGAATTAAGAAATCTAAAATGGGAGGACGCTCCTTTTCATATTTGGCCCGAGTACTCTGGAATTCCATGCCACTCTTGCTGCGTATAGAACCACAATATTATAAATTTCGCAAGGACTTAAAGACGTGGCTTTTTAATCAATAGATTATTTCTCTGGCATTCTTCCTCTCTGTTGTGACGTTCTATAGTGCCGGGAAACCTACGGGTAGCTGTTGCGCTGAATAAATTTACTTAACAATAACAATAACAACTCCCTCTCAAAATGGAGGTTAAATCCGCCATGGTAATAACAGCTTAATAGGGTGGAGTGGGAAGTTGATGTTGAAGCATGGCATATTACTGGATCTGGTTTCATAGCCTAGAGTAGCCAATACAAAACAGAAACTATTGTACCATTTTGTCACTGTGCACTGTACCTTTGAGTTTGAATGTGAAGTAGTGCCATGACCAAGATCAAACCATATTATTTGAGATAAAATCAATCAATCAATCAGTACATTTGTAGAGTGCGCTACTCACCCGTGAGGGTCTCAAGGCGCTGAGGAGAAGGGAAGGGTGCTGCTACTGCTCGAATGGCCAGGTCTTGAGGTGTTTCCTGAAGGTGAGATGGTCCTGGGTCAGTCGTAGGTGTGCGGGGAGGAAGTTCCATGTCTTTGCTGCAAGGTAGGAGAACGATCTTCCTCCCGTGGTGTTTCTGTGAATCCGCGGGACGATGGCGAGGGCGAGGCTGGAGGAGTGGAGTTGGCGGGTGGGGGTGTTGAACGAGATGCGGTTGTTGATGTATTCGGGGCCCATGTTGTGGAGCGCTTTGTGTGCGTGGGTGAGTTGACTGGGGGTGAGTGTTTGTATTGTCAACGCTCCGTCCATCATCACCTTTGGTTTTTCTGCGTGGGTGAGCAGCCTGAACGTGATCCTCTTGCTGACTGGGAGCCAGTGCAGGTTTCTCAGGTGGGCGGATGTGTGGCTGTGGCGGGGGATGTTGAGGATGAGTCGTGCGGAGACGTTCTGTATGCGCTGAAGGCGTTTCTGAAGTTTGGCTGTGGTTCTTGCGTGTAGGGCGTTCCTGTAGTCCAGTCGGCTGGTGACGAGGGCCTGGGTGAACGTCTTTCTGGTTTCGGTGGGGATCCACCAGAAGATCTTTCGGAGCATGCGCAGGGTGTTGAAACAAGAGGACGAGACTGCGTTGACTTGCTTGGTCATCGTGAGAGAGGAGTCGAGGATGAATCCCAGGTTGCGTGCTTGGTCAGTGGGTGTCGGTGGGGTGCCCAGCGACATGGGCCACCAGTATTTGTCCCAGGCAGAAGGGGATTGTCCGAGGATGAGGACCTCTGTCTTGTCTGAGTTGAGCTTCAGGCGGCTGTGCCTCATCCATTCTGCGACCTCTTTCATTCCGTCCTGGAAGTTGGCTTTGGCGGTGAGAGGGTCTTTGGTGAGGGAGAGCATGAGTTGGGGGTCATCAGCGTAGGAGATCATGTTGATGTTGTGTTTGTGGGCGATGGTTGCGAGGGTGCTCATGTAGATATTGAAGAGGGTTGGGCTGAGTGAGGAGCCCTGGGGTACGCTGCAGATGATCTTGGTGGCCTCGGAGCGGAAGGGAGGGAGGCGGACTCTCTGGTTTCTGTCGGAGAGAAACGATGTGATCCAGTCAAGGGCCTTTCCTTAGATCCTCACAGAAGGATTCTCACAGACCACATACACTAGTGGTGGTAAGAGTACCATGATACTGATTGGTCTTAGCAAACTATATGAGTGGAGAAGGCTAAGGAATCAACTCATGCCCACAAATGGCAAATTAGGGATGAAGTCAATAGCCATGCACATGTGGACTCTACCAAAGGGCCAGGAGGCATAGCACCCAAGTGGCCATGTGGAAAGACTAACAACCAACGAATAGATACAAATGTCTAACCAACAGTTTATTGAACCATGCAGGCACTTGAGACTCAATCAGAAAGTGAAACTGGAAAAATAAATTATCACATTAGCCTCTGTTAATTCAGACAAAATGACAACCTAGAGCCAAAAACACTTTCATATTTATGTTTCCACCCCGAGGTACACAATAAATGCAGTGTCTTGAAACAGGTACATCATCCATGCAGTGCTACAACCAATCAGGATATAAAGATAGGTAAGTGTGAGGAAAACCGTTTTTCTCAGCAAAGATTCTCAGATGCGGACCACTTAGCTCAGGGTATAACAAGGTCATCATGTGATCACTCTGATCAGGGTACTGTCATAGTGCTCCATAATCCAGGGAACTAAATCACCAAGATAAGACCCCACGCCGTGATGAATCCTGGAAGCAGATTCAGTGTGTCATGTAAAAATGGAGACGACAGAAGAAAGCTCACAGACAGCAGGCTTCACCCATTGAAAAGATGCCAAGTCAAAAATGGGAATACATATATCAGAGCTCCTAAGGACCGGGAACTGAACCACCACCAAAAGTGTCCAAGACTTTGATGCATGTTTGGAACAGGGCGTGCATGTCATGTGACTGGTTCATAACACGTATAGCGCCTTTTAAAGTGTTGAAAAAAGAAGCCAGAAGCTCATGAAAGAGAGTCATGAATATGCAGAGCTTAGTCAAAAGGCAGAAATCTAGTCAAAAATGAGGAGAAATTTCTCAAGTTGCAACATCAAACAATAATATAGCACAGTGATGGATATGGACCATTATTCTCGAGGTGTATAATTGTAAACATTGTATAAGAAAATGGTCAATTATACTTGAGGTGTGTGAATGTGAACATTATACAGACACAGTCGATGTTAGGCTGGTCTGGGGCTATTTAACATGAATTAATGGATAGCCCACATTATGTATGAAATAAATTGGAGACATTCATAGATAGCAAGTACTTAACAAATATCCTGGGTATGATATATTCACGATATAGGTAATGTCATCATAAGTGATAGTTCATGGCAGTTTATAGAACTTTTGTAGACGTAGGTGACAAATCCACATGCATAATTGCATATTTTAAATGATGATATCAAGAAGCCCTAAAGATGCATGTGGGATTATTATTAATTAGAGAGAATTGTGATGCTGCATCTAAAGAAGGCAGAGACAAATGCAATTTCAGCTCAAGATAGAGCTGAATTCGATCCAAGGGATCCAAAGGAAATTATCGTATTAATGCCAATATTTCCTCTAGATTATTCATTCCAACAGTGGCTGCATTACATTTCTCAATCATCGTGGCTTCCATGTTTTGGTAATATAGTTGAACTAGGGCGATCATTAGGATTGCATTGTGCAACATACAGAACTGACCAAAACATGTCATTTTCAGAATGTTTCATGGATTTAAAATGATCAACAAATGAAACACTTGTGTGTAGCATCTTATTTGTGACCTATGTTACAAAAGGCATGATTTTACAACTTGTATGATTTTTCCAAAATATATATTCTCACATGATTATTTAACATAATAAACCACATTCTTCGTGTTACAGTTGGAAAATTCACTGTAAAGCTATTTAATGGCACGGTTTTGCTGTTAATGGTAAATTTACATTCTGCACAATTTTGCCACCTGAAGTGGCCAGCAATAGGAGGCAACCCAAGTACAGGCTACATTTCTGTGAAATGTTCGTAGGTTTGGAGACTCTCACTGGGGTAGTTCCTTCACCCCCGGGCTTGAGTCCTCGGTTGGATCCCCCTGCTGGGATTGCAAGGAAGCTGGCAATTCCTGACTGGAACACTTTAGTGGAGGGTTTTTCCTTCTGTATCTTCCAAGAAACCTGGAGTAGGGAGCCTTGCCACAAGGTAGGATATTCATCCTTTTTCCTGCCAGCAGTCCTATCCCCTACTGGGTCGCCCTTCTGGAGGTCTTCTTATATGGGTTGCTATCTCACTCGGCTGTCAGGTCATCCAGCGCATGACTGATTCACTTGATCTTTTGAGCATATCTCTCATAGGACCCAAGAGAGGGCCAGCCCTAGACATTTTTAATATCTATGTTAGGGGCACAAAGGGAGGCCTACTCTCACCTACTGTTTCGGAGCTTGAATCCCAGTTAAGAAGGGGCTCCGATAGTTCCCATGTTGTAGTCGCAGGTGATTTTAACTGTACGTTTGAGCCTCTTGGACTGAAGGAACCTCTGGGGTCTGTTGATGATGACAACAGGAGAGGTATACCAGCTTTGTCCTTACCTCCTATTAGAAGGTGGTCTCAAGTGGCAGTTCAAATCTACTCCCTAACCTTGGAATTCGACCTTAGGGCAGTGAATGGCAGGACGTCTCTGGACCCTTCTGGAGCGCATACCTACAAAAGGGTGGATCACGCGTCTAGAATAGATTACATCCTTCTTGATGTAAACTCCTGGGGCTATTTGCTGGATATGGAGGTACTCCCCTCAGTAGAGAGCGACCACAACCTTCTCTCCCTTGCTCTTCGTCCTTTTTGGACGGAGTACTCGGGAGTACATGCGTCCCCCCTAACGCTTGCCCACCAGGGGCTTCATCCTTCTAATTGCGGTAGGCGTTTAAAATGGAACAATATTATCATGGATAAAGAGAAAGTTCTATCCATTTCAACACTTCTGGCCTCTGCCCAGTCCAAGTTAGTTGAATCCTCGCTACATCCAGATCAAGTATCATTGCTCTTTTGTGTTACCACCAAGGCTCTAAGTGAACTCTTTTATCTTCCCAACAAGGCCTTTCGCGCTGATAAGCGCAAACCTAGGCCGAACCCTTATGGATGGTACACGAAAAAATGCAGGGAGATGAAAAGCTCTTTGATTTATGCTGTGAACAGCAAGTCCCTGGCCGATATACGATTGGCAAGGAAAAACTACTCACTGACAGTGATCGCAGCAAAGAGGGAATGGGAGGATTGCTTCTGGGAGGACCTGAGGAAAGCCAGTTTGGGTAGGGATGCTAGAGGTTTCTGGAACTTTATAAGATCTAGGGACAGGCTAGACAGTACATTGATGATGTGCAACATCCCTCCCCAGAGCTGGTTTAACCACTTCTCATCCCTCTATGTTGCAACCGACCCACTTACCAATAACGCTCCCTTACTAGGAATTTCCACAACGGGTCTAAAGTACGTTCCTTTTACTGCTAGAGAGGTGATGGATGTAATTAAATCCCTGGTACCGTTGAAAGCAGCAGGGCCCGACGGGTTACCTGGTGATTTAATACGGGCAAGCCCCAGGGAGTGGGGGAATCTTGTATCCGCACTGTTAAATGCCATCAGTGAGGGCGCGCCCATTCCTGAATCCTGGAAGGGGGCAGAGGTTGTCCCGATATTCAAGAAGGGGTGTCGGGACAACCCTGCCAACTATAGGCAAATAAGCCTAATCGACTCTACTCAAAAACTGGCAGGGAAGGTGATCCTGCGAAGGATGCTTGATTGGATGGACGACAATAACATCTTGTCGGACCTCCAAGCTGGGTTCCGCTCTGGCACTGGGACCATCGAGCAGGCCTTTAGACTGTCTCTTCTCCATTGGAAGGTGGTGGTGCTGGGAGGGGGCAGTCTATACCTGGCCTTTATAGACTTAAAGACAGCCCTTCGACCTGGTTCCCAGGGAGGAGTTATGGAAGGTCTTGTTAGACTTAGGGTTGCCCTCCTACATTCTCTCCCTATTGGTTAAACTTCACAACGGCAATTTTGCACAGGTGCGCTGGGGAACGAAGGGTAAAACAACAGAAAGGATCCCTGTGGGAAGGGGTGTCCGACAGGGATGTGTCATAGCGCCCACCCTGTTTTTGCTTTATGTAAACGGTGTGGTTGACCATCTGCTTGGAACTCCCTCGGACGCTCCTTCCTTGGCGGGTAAACGGATCCCCACACTGCTTTTTGCAGATGACACTCTCCTTATCTCAAAGTCCCCCATGGGTCTGCAGAGCCTTTTAAATAGATTTCAGGAGTTTTCTGGTCATGAATACCCCCAGGAAATTTGGCAGACTTTCGACCTTGAATTCCGAGCCATTAGAGAGAGTTTCCGAATTTGACTACTTGGGTATCCGCCTCAATGACTCCCTTTCTTGGAATCCTCACATCTATAAAATGCTACTGGGCCACAAAAGGGTAGGTGGATCACTACTTAAGAAACAACGCTCCTCATCTAGTAAACCCCTTGCCCCAGTAGTGGAAATATATTAAGCGAGAGGGGTCAGTGCCGCTCTATACGGGGCGGAGCTGTGGGGCACCTGCAACCTGGATCCAATAGCCAAATCAGAGAACAAGTTCTTGAAAGACCTGATGGCCCTGCCAAGGAGCACTCCGACTGTGCCAGTGCTACTGGATCTAGGTTGCAGATCTATCAGGGACCAAGCGCAGCTTCGCCCACTGCTCCTTTGGGCGAGGTTATGACGGGTGCTCGAATTGGTCCCTTATGCGGAAGCACTATCCGAGGTTATGGACATGGCAGGGTGGTCTAGGATCAAATGGTTGAGGGACGTCAAAAGACTATTAATGGAGATAGGTTTATCTGATGCTTGGTCAACGAGAACTGCCCCACCAAAGGCTACTATCAAAAAGTTGTACTGGAACTGGGTCTCTGCGAAATTACATCTAGACTCACGCCATTGCAACGCAACTGTAGTTTTTGTGAGAATCAAGGATGTGGTGGCATACAAACCCTATCTAGACATGTGGTGCCAGCACGAAGGATGAACCTAGTGGATAGAGGACCCGGGGCCCCCTGGTACAATGAATCTCTTAGGGAGAAGAAGAGGGCTTTACGTAAAGTGGAGAGAGTTTGGCGCAGAGCCTATAATATAAATTCTTGGAGTTGTTACATACAGGAACTAGCGAGCTATAAAAAGGCAATTACATCTAGGAAGGCTGAATTTTATGAGGAGAGGATTGTTACAGCTAAGGATCCTCAAAAAGAAATCTTTAGAGTCCTAACGGAACTCAGGAAAACCAAGGAGCAGAGTCCGGAGTTCACACAAGAGGACTGTCAAAAATTCCAAGATTTCTTTTCCAGTAAGATCACAGACCTCATATCGGAAATTGCTCTCACCCCCACGTATGACTGCCCCCCACAGCCTACTCCAGCCAAGAAGCCAGTGGACATCCCACTAACCACTTTACCCTTGATTACGAAGGATAAGCTGACACTGCTCCTGGGGCGGGTTAAGTCAGGCTCCCAGGCTGACCCATGTCCACCAGAAGTGTTCAAACTGGCAATGCCGGGTATAGAGGAAGAGGTTTTGACTCTCCTTAACGCATATCTACAACTAGGACAAGTTCCGTTGGCCTTTAAGGAGGCCCGGTTGATCCCCCTGCTAAAAAAAACGGGGGCTGATGTGAAATGCCTGAAAAACTTCAGGCCAATTTCCCAAATACCATTCCTGGCCAAAGTAGTAGAGCAACATGCTCTCTCTGATCTTGCTGACCATCTGGAGAGGAATGCCTTGTTGGAACCGAATCAGGCTGGGTTTCGTGCTAATCATAGCACAGAGCTAGTGATGCTGTCCATTCTGGATGAGCTGAGGAATAGGACAGACAGAAAAATTCCAGGTGCCCTGGTGTTGTTAGACCTCTCCGCGGCATTTGACACCGTTTGTCATAAACAACTATTGTCGCGGTTGAGGGACTTCGGCATTCAGGGCACAGCACATGCCTGGTTCGCTTCCTTTTTGCAAGGGAGGACGCAGAGAGTACAGCTCGGAGACTTGTTCTCCACTACAACACCGATTACCTGTGGAGTGCCGCAGGGGTCCGCCCTTTCACCCCTTTTGTTCAATATTTATTTACAGCCTCTGATCTCACTTCTTAATCAGATGGATTGCCAGGTCTACAATTACGCTGACGACACCCAAATTGTCATCCAAATGGAGGACGAGCCAGATGCGTTTGCGAGATTACAAAATATTCTTAAGCACACAGCCAATTGGATGTCCATGAATTCGCTAAAAATCAATCCTGACAAGACCGAGGTGTTGCCAATCACTATCGTAGGCAACCCATGGAATGATGGCTTCTGCCAAGAGAACTAGGGACACCCCCAGAACCAGCGGCGGCAGTAAAAAGCCTGGGCATCCATGTGGAGGGCAAGCTATCCATGCAGAAACAAGTCACTGTGGTGGTGGGAACCTGTGTTGGCCTTCTCCGACAACTAAGAAAAATGTCTTCACTATTGTCCTTCTCAACTTTGAGGCGCGCGGTCTCTGCTATGATCTTAGCGAGGCTGGATACTGGCAATTCGCTATATATAGGCCTGCCTCAAAAACTTCTGGACAAGTTGCAAGTTGTCATGAATGACGCTGCAAGGCTCATCTTTAAGAAACCGAGGAAAACGCATGCCTCCCCCCTCATGCGTGAGCTGCACTGGCTGGCAGTGAGGCAGAGGGTACTGTTTAAAGGGCTCTGCATTGCACACAAATCCTTATACGGAAAGGCGCCAAGGTATCTGAAGGCCCGCCTAACTTCCTATAGGCCTGGTAGGATGTTAAGATCGTCGGAAGCTACTCTCCTCACCCAACCACGTTTTAGGCTGGCCACAGTTGGTGGCCGCGCTATCTCTAATACCCTTCCAGAGGCCTGGAACAAGCTACCAGTGGAATTACGGAAAGAAACCAACCTGCTGTGCTTTTGGAAGAAGTTAAAAACTGTGCTCTTCCAACAAGCTTGGGTGGGGCTGTAAATTCTCGAATGGCCCTCTGAATGTCTGCTGTGCGTACCTGACAAAGCGCTTAGAGACCCCTGGGTTATAACGCGCTATACAAATCGAAATAAATAAATAAATAAATGATCTCCATTCCGGTTGACCGCACCCTGTATTTCAAGTTCCGTGTGGGGACTCTACCCGTAGGGGAGGTAGTCGCCCGCTGGAAGCGGCCTCATCAACTTTCACCTTTTTGTGCATCCTGTCCCAATCGTAGAGTCTGTAGCCCACATCTTCTTTGAATGCCCGGACTATTGTGCCCCGAGGATTCGTTGGCTAAAACCACTTTGTAGACTCTTGGGCACTCGACAGTGTCTAGTGGCAATGCGTATTTTAATGACTGACACATCCCCTGTGATTGTATGTGCTGTGTCAAAATTCTTGAAATGGGCTTGGTTGATTCGTAATAGAAGGCTTTCCTTGTCAATTTAATCCTTGTTTTAACTCTCTCAATCAATTCTTTGCAAATGTTTTTATCAAATTGTGTGTAATTAGATTGTTTATGACATTTACTATAAATTGTATTTTTGTACAGCTTTTATGGTATTTGTATACCGAAATAAAGCCTATCAATCAATTTTTCCCTCTTTTGAAAGAAAAAGGGACCTATAGGCTCAAAAGTAACCTCCAACTCTTTGCAAATAAGCACTTAATTTTTTGCACTTTAGGGTTGTTTGTTAACACACGTCTTGCGGAATGGTTGTAGCTATCTCTTTTGATACCAAAAGGGTTTCATGTGCGGTATACCATGCTTATTGAAGAGAAGCTTTAATCAATTTTTTATGATACCCTCTCTCAATCAGGTTGGTGCTTAAAATTTCTATATTATGGAAGTTATCTTTCCAATAGGGGCAGTTCCTCTAGATTTTAAGGAACTGACCATAAGGTAAGAGTTCTTTCAAATACCTTGGATGCATGCTGGTACAATGAAGTAAAGTGTTACATTCAGTAGGTTTCGTATAGAGAATAACCCCCAAGAGAGAAAAGGTATTTTGTCGTTGGAGTAGCTCAATGTGAACTTCAAATCCTGATTAAGATGATTTAACCATTCATGAAGGTTTTGCAGTGTCACAAGAGACCTTTCCTATATCATCAGATTGTCATCAATCTACTGATACCACCCATAGATAGAATGGTCTAAAGGATTTACGATTCCAAAAAGAGATTTCTACTCAAACAAAGTCATACCTACCTCTGGGGTGAAGCTGCAGCCCATTGCCACACCTTTCATTTGCAAGAAAGCCTGATTCTTGAAACCCTAAAAATGTGTTTTTCAGACAAATGGAGGCCAATTCAACCACAAATTCTGTGAGCACCTACTTGAGTTGTACTCTGGACTCCATCACTTCTCAGATTGCTGCAATGGCTTCCACCTGTGGGATTTTTGAGTATAGTGACTCAATATCAAAGGTTGCTAGTATATTCATTGTGCCATCAAACTTCATCCCCTCTATTTTGTTGTTTAAATCCATGAAGTCCCTAACATATGTCTGTGTTGCCTATACAAAGGTTTTAAGTAACTGAGAAACTGTGTTGCTGCTTGAGCTTGATGTGAACCCGCTCAAACAACAGCCACAACCCCTGTCAGGGTAAGCCACTATAGTCACTAACTTAACCTGTGCTTACTGGCACAAAAGCAGTCAGGTTTAACTTAGAGGCAAAACGTAAAGTATTTATGCAGCACACACACAGTGATATACATAACACAAGAAAAATCCCTCACCAATTTAGAAAAATAGAGTACCTTTTAATAAAGTAGTTGGCATCAAAATAACAAAGCACAAATCAGTAGAGCTAGCGTTATGAATTTTTGAAGTTTAAGATAAAAACACAAAGCCTAAAAGATCAAAGCATCAATGGCGGACATATAGCCTCGCAAGATCCGGTCAAAGTACAAAAAAAAATGCTTTATGCGATAGAGTGTGAGTTGCATAGAAGAAGTGGATTGGGTCCAGTGGGCACTTACCTTTGGAATTGGAAGAAATTAAGTTGAAAATATTCTGATACGGTAATTGGCAAAAGGACTAAGCCGCAGGTGGTATCCAAGGTGGTTGCATCTTCTTCGGGGAGCCGCTGGACAAAGTTGTGTTGAAGATTTCTACGTCCGGAATTAGTCTGTTTTTTGGAGGTCAAAAATCACTAGTGTGACAAAGCTGTAGTCCGTAGAGACAGGATGCCCCTTTTAATAAAGACCGAGAACAGGATAGGCTGCTGAGGAGAAGAAAGTAGCAGGAGCTGTCATGAAGTCAGGATGACGGATGATGCACTTTGGGGGAGTGGGAGAGCAGTTAGGTTGTGGTGTCGTCTCTCTTTTCATAGCACCTTTTAGCCTAAAATGTTCTAAGTGCCAAGTTTTGGATGTTGGCTATTTTTTTACCTGTAGCACCACTTCCAAGAGTCCTTGATAGGGGTGGCACCACTTGGAGGATTGGGACTCACTCAGGCTGGGTCCATTAGTGGGTTCAAGATGGTTGGGGCCCTTCCTATCCATGAGGCTCTGATCAGGAGGCCATACAACTAGCCCCTGGAGTCAATCTGGTAGTTCTGGTTCCAGAAAGTGGAGCAAGGCTAAAGCAGCAGGGCATGCCTTTGAGAGTGCCCTGCAGACTTCAGCCAGCACAGCAGTACTTCCAGGTGTAGAAAACCAGTCTTCTGAAGTACACAGCACCAGGCAGTCCTCTAAGTCACCTTTCGCAGTCAAAAAAGTGAACTGAAGAATTGGTCTGAGGGTCTTATTTTTATACCTGATGCCTTTTTTGAAGTAGGAGAAGTTTCTAGAGATCTTCTTTTGAAGTCCTTAGAATGTTTTGCCTCCCTGCCTTGGCTCCAGCCTGACTGCATAAATAATGATTTAGTGTAAAGTTTTTTGTGTGAAGACAGGGCTTCGCCTATGATTTGCCAGTGGAGCTGTGCCCAGCTTAGCCCTCTCATCCTGCCAGTGATGGTCCATCAATGGACACCTAATCCCTCTATTGGGTGGCTGTCTGGGAGAAATAAACTAAGTCCAACTGCCAGCTGCGCCCACTCATGTGACCCAGGAACAGGCTACAGGCACCAAATAGCTAAGGCAGAATAATGCTAACTTTCTAAACGTTTCAAAAGTGTAACTTACAATCCAACTTTACTATTAAAGAGGATTTAAAATTACAATTCCTTAGACACCAAACAAGATCGTTTTAAATGTTCCTAATCAAAAATTTACAGTTATTAGATGTAACAAAGCAACCCAATGTAATCCTATGGGAGAGGTAGGTCTCACAGTGGTGAAAAGCAAATTTGGGAGTTTATCACTACCAGGTAATACTAATCTTAAAAATACCTGTTAGAATGCACCCTGACATATGGACTGCCTGAGGGTGACTAAAATAAAAGGTACTAAAAGGGGCGTTTGTGGCTTTGCAAAGGAATAAGTTTGCCAAGTCAAATTGGCAGATTAAAACTGCATTCAGGCTTTAATGGTAGGCCAGAGACATGTTTTAAAGGGTTGCATTAGTGAGTGGCATAATAAGGGGTCAGGCCCACCATTAACATTTAACTTATCAGCCATGCGTACATGGTATACTACTTTACCAGGGACTTATAAATAAACGAAATATGCCAGTCAGTTGTAAGCCAATTTAACCATGGTCTAAGGAGCAAGCATTATAACTTTAGCATTAGTTAGCAGTGGTAAAGTGCACAGAATCCTAAGGCCAACAAAATAAATGCAGCACAATGCAAGGGTGAAGGCAAAACATTTGGAGGAAGACTACCCTAAGGCTGACAGGTCTATCAGGAACACCTTGACATATTGGGCTAAGGGTTTAGGTAGGAAACCACAGGCTGAAACGTTAGGTTCACCAAGAGGACTGTCCATGTGTTTATGTATTTTGGGAAGGATATAAACTAATGGCATACAAGGATCTTTTTTTATTAAAAATTTGTACTCTGTACTGCACAGCCATCTTTCATCCATAGCGTGTTTTTGTTGTCTCTCTGAATCTTCTGGACAAACCTAAAGTTGGGTCTGTGTCAATATGAAGCTAATGTGATTGGGTATTCAGTTGCCCCAACACTTCCTGATCATAGACTTCACTATCCAGCACCACAACTCCTCCTACTTTGTCTTCTGGTTTGATGACAATGGAATTGAGAGTTGCTGAAGGCCTGCTATTTCAGGTTTATTGCCATTATTTTTGAAGCCATTATTTTGATTGTTCATGTCATAAATGTATTTTAAGACTACTTCTTCAAAGAAGGTCACCTGGGGAAGCATCTTTGTCATGGGACAGAAACTGGATTTGTTTCTGAGGCCGGTTTAATTATCTTCCGTGTGCAAGTCAATATCAGAGAAGAAGACTTTCAGCTTCACCTTACGAAGAAACTGTAGGACTTCCTTTCTGGTGTCTATAGGGTCTTACAGGGTTAAGGGTACAAATGACAAACCTTTGCTTAATAGGGTTTCTTTAGTCATAGTCATGTTACATCTCTCCTGATCCCTGTGCTCTTACCCAGGCACCGCAGCTTCTTCTTTTCTAGCCTCCTCTGCCAAATAGGGCTGAGTATAGATGTGGAAAATTGGAACTTGCTGCTTCTTCTCCTCCTTGACCTGAGTCAGATGTAGTTTCTAAAAAAGTGATACATCTTCATCTCGATCTGCATTGATATTGAAACTTTTGCATGTTTGGGGTATTACTGTTGTTAAATATTCTTTTAATTAGCAGTATGTTACTCAATATTCATGTTTCGAATGCCTTTAGCGAATTAGGTCATTTTCCAGTTAACTGTGAACATTTTAAACTTACTGCTCACCTTTGCCACAACTAATAATGGCATTAGGTTTGGCTTCAGGAATTTTGTCTTCAGCAATTTCTTTTTCTAGGGCTTCAGTTTCCTTGGACTCTATAGATATAGCTAGCTAATCGCTAGAACCTTTTGTTCCTACACCACTAATCTGTAAAAGATACTGCTTGTGCGGTGTTATTTTTTAAACACTTGAGAAGCACTTGGGCATTCCATTTTGTTCAAATATTATTTTGTTAAGTTGTTTGAAGCTCTCTACTTTATCTAAATTAGTACCAGTTGTAGCTTCCTTATTGCCAATTATTAGTGATGGATTGTCTAGTTTATTAATCCGCTCCTCGATGTAGCTAGCAGTATGCGGCTCATATATTTCAAAAGTTGGAGTTGTTGAGGGAACCCATTATTGGTGGCATGTATAGTAGACCTACAGTGAGGTAATCATTTAATATAAAACGTTATAAAGAACCCCCTAACAAGGCGCAAGAACACATAGAGAAATTTGGGAGGGGGTTGCCCATATATCACAACATAACCTGGGCTTCAACATCCCAAAATAAGAGGTGGCATATAGTGGGTATCAATTATGTTCAGTCTGTACAATACTTTTTTGGGGTCCCTGTGAACTAATTTAGATCTATCTTGAGCTTTAATCTCGGGAGTGTGGCTAACTGCCGAAGATGGTAGACAGACTTCCCTAATGCTCCGCAGATTGCTCAGAAGCCACAAATAATCAGGGACCATCCATGCCATGCGAGGGAAAATGCCAGCACCCCTGTGAGAGGTAAATCTCCCGCACCCCCGGGAGCCTCTGTGAACAGTTTGTTCTGCTTCAGGAGCCTGGCGAGCGAACACAGCCTGAAGAAGCTGCATGGACGGCAGTCCAGCGCCTTTTCAGGGCGGCTTTGGTGGATACCTCTCTCCCCTTATGCCACTTTGATGGTCCTCAACAGACTACTAAGGGCACTGCTAAGAGAACCTCCTAGGCTTCCCTGGGCTGCTGCGAGCAATTGAGGTGACTCTTTGAGGCTCGCACACAAAATCAGAAGGCAGTGTGGCCTGCAGGAGAAGGCATACTCCTCAACTGTGGTGCTCCGGATTAGGGGTCTCAGCCACACTTTTTCCAACATACTGATACTGCCACTTGTGAGATCTCTAATATGCATAGACCTACATGTTGCAGTGGTTTTTGGGCCACTCGTGACCCCTGGAATAGACATCAATTTGTGAGGGTCTCCTCTGCCTACCTTAAAGTACCTTCCCCAAAGTGCCAGACTGTTGTTGTAGGTCTACACTCGGTCACTTGTATATAACACTTTGCTCACCCCACACAAGGCTTAGCTGGTTTCTGAGGAAAGACCCGGTATAAACATATATGGCACAAGGCTGACTGAATTTGTTACTGTTGTCACTAATCAGTTGCAACTTACCTTGTGTCTCCCACCAGAGAAGATATCATATGTCATGGGCTGCACCAAAATACTATAAATACTATATTGGCACCGTTGTCAGGCCGGGAGGCGTCTAAACATTGTCACTCTGATGGCTCATCAACCAAAACAGTGGAGGATTGTTTTCTTCCGCCTACAACTTGGGACCCCCTCCTGATGAATTAGACATTATCCTACAAGAAATATAAGACTTCAGAGCAGCTATCAAACACTGCATTGGTACACTAGTGGCAGATCTGGGTCTACTCAGAGGTGACCACCACAAACTGTCAGATAGGATCAACTCTGCTGAAACGGCTTTGTCCATGCTGGCTTTCTGACAGGCGAAACAGTCTGCCGCTGTGGATGACCTTCGTAAACAACTCAACGTCTTACATGACAAAGGGAAGATTCTGAGGGGCAAGCATGCCGTAATAATGTGCGCATAATTGGAGTGCCAAAGGGGTCTAACACCACGTTCTTAATCGAAGACTGGCAGAAGACTGGGGTGGCCCTGCAGGGACTTTCTGCTCTATTTACAGTGGGCATGGCATATCGAGTGCCAGCACACGGTCTACCCCCCAGGAGCACTGCTGAGACCTATCAAAGCCTGCATCCTCAATTTTAGCGACCGAGACATGGTGCTACAGACGGCCAGAGAGAATGCGCCAATAGTTATGGATAATGCAAATGTGCCCCTGTTTCCAGACTACACATTGGCAGTCCAACACTAGTGAGCTTCTTTCCTGGCTGCCAGAAAACAGCTCAGTACAGAGAGCATCACCTATGCACTGATGTCCCCAGCCTATCTGAAAGTCATCCAGCACACTCTGTTCTTTGACAACCCAGAGGCTGTGTCAGACTGGTTGGAGGAACACTTCGCAAATGACCTCAAGAGGCATTGTAGCATCCCAGGAAGCACCCACATGTGGTTGCCCTACTAACGTCATCTAGACCGGTCCTTTGCCCACAACAGGTGCTGAAGGGTGGACGAGCAATGATTACAATGGTGTCTGCATTTAGAACACAGCGGCTTTTGCCCTACTCTAGTTCCTTGGAGAGTATTGCTTCTGACTGAGACTGCAATGTCAGTGTGGCTCTTTTCCTCTCTGTGACACCACAAACAGCAGACAATGTACTCCGTGCCCGAAGATATGTTGTTCTCTGCCTCACTCTATTGACATGCCTGATGGACGCAACCTAGCGGTACTATCATGAAGAACCTCATCTCAAAGGGGCTGCTCTCCACATGGAGTCATTTGGCCAACATTGTGATGCAGAGGATGTCCCCCCCCCCATTGTTGGTCTTCTGCATGCTGGGGCTGCTCACCCTCTCACCTCAGGTGCGCTTTTGATGGATAGATGATTGTACTGCACTGCTACTCTTCTGCACTATATTCCTGTATTCTACCACTGAGCACATATAGACACCCCGGCTCCTTTCGCTTCTCTCCAATGGGGCATACCCCTTCTCTCTTCCTCTTACCAGAGTAAACTCCTTCAGATAAGTGCATTTCTTACCTTTCACCATGCTTTATGAATATGGAATCCTGAGACATGTATGCAGGGGTACCACACCTTTGCTGTTTTGTACATCTCTGTCTCATTGCTTGCCTACGCTCAAAGTGGTTGCAATCAATAATAACTCATTAATATGGTTCTACAGTTCTGGTTGAGCGATTGTTCTTTGGTGGACCTAGTATTGAGAAACTGTTCTTTCCTTTTTCACCATTAATTGAATCTAACTGTCTCATGTTGCATAGTAAGTCTGATAAGTTGACTATTTGGGTATAAGGTAAGTTAAATGTTGAATCTTATACAAAGTAAATAATTTTAACTTGAAACGTTACGGGCATGGGATTAATGTTGTAGAATCCTTTCCCAGCTCAACAGCCATAGGATAAATATGGTTTATTTGAAGAAACATACCTTTCCACCACCGTAGCAGATGCAGTAGAGAGACCAATTTGGCCTTTGCCCATCATGCAACTGTTTGGTTAAGGACTGGTGTATCATTTGAAATCTGTGACACTGAAATAGATGCAAATGGTAAGTATGTTTTGGTTCGAGGGGTTCTAGATGGTAAGACAATACTGCTGGGTAGTATTTATACCCTAACACAGAATAGGATGTCTTCCCGAATCCTGACATAACTGTCTTGTGTACTGGCTGAATGGTCACACCTGCCATTTATTGTGGTCATGAATATAAACCTCAACAGTTCCCACCCTCCCCTACAGCGTATGAGCTTGGTTCTAACAGACCAGGACCCTGAGTGACTCGGTGGCGGTGGCGGGTTGATCCCTGTCTGACGCATAGTGGTGAACTCACAGGGAAGGTATGCAGGAATATTTCTTCTATTTCCCCCCAAATAAACTACCATTCCTGTCTAGACCAAATCCTTTACTCTACATCATTGCAAGTGAACATCACAAACACAACCTACCTGGGTTAAACACTATCAGATCACAATCCCCTGGTGCTGAATAGGCCAGGTCCCAAACCATATCCCGGCGTGGTGCTTATGGCCAATTCTATTGTCTTGCTAACATCATTGACAGATATTTTGCAGAAAGGCAGACACAGCTTCACCCTCGTTGATAGTATGTAGAGTGTTTAAAGCAGTGGTAAGGGGAAAATGGTAGTAAGGGCAAAGAGGTAGTAAGGGTAGTGTATCTTGCCACCATCACAGGTGCACAGCAGACCGTTCTGCAAGAGTTCAAAAATATGTAAACACAGCTGGGACCAAGTGAACACAAAACAGTGCATGACAATACACACACAGACAGGCTAGAAGAAACTAGATTTAAATCCTCGGATATCCTTAAGCACCTGACGTTCATAGACTATAATGCTGTTGTACAGCTTCTTATGTATTCTCCTTTAATCCTGTGATGATGCTCACGTTCTAGAATGTATGGTCTTTTAGCAACTGTGTTGAGCCAAGACATTCCTGTAGGAGCCGTTGGCAGGGCTGGTCTGTTTAGCTCTGCTATCCATGTAGCCAATAAATAACCAGCATACTACTCTTTTGTCAGCCTGGTTACTACAAATTTGTGGCGGCGATCCTTGGCTACATGGAGGAACCCACGCAGCTGTTCTGGTGATTTAGGAAACTTCTACTACATTGACTTTCAGTGTTGGTGCATATTCACAGAGGAATATGTAAATGTATTTGTACTTGTAAAGCGCACTGCCGCCCCATTCCGGGGCATCCTGGCGCTGTACTCATACGGCTGTGGAACCCTTCCTGGCTTTTCCCTGTGAAACGTCCACTCCTTGGTACCCCCAAGGTGAAGCCAGGCATCCCAGCGCTGTTGGGTCCATTGGTGAGATTAAGCAAGCTATTGCCCAGAGTTGCAGAGTGGGACCCATGGTTAGAATAGGCACTGAGGCGAGAATTATCCGGTCCGAGGAAATTGTGCTCAGGACCCGCCGAGGCGGCTATTGAACCCTGGTCCCGGGCCAGACCTCTGCATCAGGGTCTGCCGCTCTAACCATTGAACCACACTTCTCCACAGCTGGACTCAAACATACAATGTATTTTGTGACTATCTATTCGCTGCTGCCCTGCGCTCCCATTTATTGTTAAAATAACCAATTATTGTAAAGAGGGGAAGTGTTTACTTTTCTCCCTCTAGCAACTGTCATCTTACTTGTGCAGCACTCGTGCAGCACGCTTGCGCTTTTACCCTGCTTGCGCATTCATCTCCCATAAAGCCTCCTCAGCAGCTTATGTCCTGTGGCTTCCTCGCCCCTCCATTGTTCTCTGGCATCGGCTACGTCATGCTGTGACATCATCGCATCACTACCCTCCGTGAAAGCGGCCATTTTGACAGATTGGGAAGCTTAGGGGTTTCCTTCATGTAACGAAGCGGCCATTTAGCAACCAGGCAAACGATTTCACCTCTGTATTCAGGTCCACGCGTGAGTCTTACCTACATCGTCGGTGACACACACCTTATTTGCTTTGTTTTGCCAAGATGGAGGTCAAGGAAGGAGTCCAAAACACCTGTATTTACCAAAGAGTACACAGTGATACACGCACCAAAACAAGTGTATTTACCAAAGCATACACAGTGATACATACACCCTTCTTAATTTCTTTTGTTTAAACAGTTCAACGATGTGAATATACACATATAACTACGTTACTTATTACAAAGTATTTGTTTACCATTCAGCTTTATTGCTATACAGTGTATTTCATCTGTACATTTTGTGATGATCACATATTAATGTCAATAACAAAGTCACTAACAGTGATATTGGGCGGAGATTACTAAGGTCTTCTGGATCGCCATTAGGTTTTTTCTTTAGTGGGAGGAGAGTAGCATGTTTCCAGACGTCTGGGAATATACCTGAAGCGATGGTTGAGTTCCAAATGTGTTGTAGTGTGGGAGCTACAAACTCAGCTAGATCGCTCCATAATTTAGCTGGGCACGGGTCGTCTGGGGATCCGGATTTGCATCGGATAAGTTCTTGTCTTACCTCACTCAGGGAAATATTCATGAACTGGGTGAAGGTCTCACCTGGCTCTGTAATTATTATTTTTGTATTACTTTAGTTGTCGCATTTCCGCACAATTTCTTTCTCGGATTTGCCAACAATTTCTTTCTCGGATTTGCCTACATTAGCATAATTGTGCACTATGCAATCTGTCAATCTTCCACCTTCATTCCTTGACTCTCCTGGCGACCCTCCTGTCAGGTGGGAAATCTGGTATGACACATTCCAAATGTAAATAGGTGCCATAGGAGCGCTACGTTTCAGTGAAGAAAAGAAAAAAATGTCTCCTTCTCTATTCTATTGGATTTGAGGGAAGATCTGTCTACAAACATTTACCACTCCTAACTCAAGAACAACTGGTTGGCATTGATGAATATGAGGAAACAACCTAGCTTTATGGTTTTAAGGCACACATTTTTTAAAAGGAAGCAAGCTGAAGGAGAAGATGTGGACGCTTACATTGCTTATTTGCGCAGACTAGCAGCTGACTGTAAATTTGAAAATTTTACTGATCTGCTCATCAGAGACCAGTTTGTGTGTCAGTGCAAAGATAAGAACATTCAGCCGAAACTTTTAAAATTTAGGTGATCCATCTTTAGATGAGACAATCAAAATTGCGAAAAGCATAAAAAAATCCATAGTCTCACTGAAAGAACTTGATGATAAACTGTTAGATGCTGTTAGTGTTGTCAATACTAATAATTCTGTTTAGTATCGCGTTAAATCTACTCAATCTGGGAATCAACCTTCAAAAAACTATTATGAGTTAACAAATTCAAAAGGAGTATTGGTAACAATTGTGCATTAGATGTGGGAATCCACTACATGTTAAAGGTTCCTGTTGTCCTGCTAGTATTTTCATGTGCAATTATTGCAAGAAGATACAGCATTTTGCAAAGGTTTGCTTAAAGAAAAAGAATGTTAGGAAACCAACCATTTGCATGGTTGAATCTGTTTAAGAGTCTGACCTAGAAATTATTTCTGTTGTCAGGAACTTGGAGGAAGTAGACTCTTTAAAAACTACACCCAACAAAGATGCTGTTATGGGGATCCCTCTTCTTGTACTGATCCTACAGTAGACATTAATATTGGGGATCACACTGTAAAGCTCTTAGTTGATTCAGGGGCAAAGATCACAATGATAACTCAAAAAATGTTTGAAGAAACTTGGAATGGTTCTCAAATTTTATCTCCACCTGATCGCTCCCCTGTCTTGTATGAGGGATGAAGAATAGAGTTATTATTTTTTTAAAGACAAAATGCAGTTTAAAGGTAGGAGAACAAAGGGAAAAATATACGTTGCAGTGAAGGGACTCAACATATTGAGTTGGTTTCACCAGGGCCTCTTCGGGATGATACTCAAACCTGGAGCAAAGGAGAAGGTGTTGGTTGTTGGTTGTGATGATGCAAGTCTTGCATGGAAGAGCAAATACCCTAAAACTTTTAGCAAAAATTTAGCAAAATCAAAGGTTTCAGGCATAAAATAATAATTAAGGAAGGTTTTCTTCCCAAGAAACACAAACTTAGAGAAGTGCCATTCAGTGTGAGGGAGGACATAGAAAAATAATTAAAGGGTCTGTGTGCTAAAGGGATATTGGAATTTACAGAATTTTCACTATGGCTTTTGCCCTTGGTAGTAGCCAGAAAAATGGGAGGAGATCATGTTCCAGGAAAAGTTTAGAAAAATTGTAAGGCCTGCCAGGTACAGGTCATGATGTTGCTTTTTATGCTATTGTTATTCGATTCCTGTTTTTTCTTTATTTTGTTTTTGTTGTTGTCTATTTTGTTTTGGAGGAAGAGAAGATATGTTGGACTGCATTCTATGTATTCTTCTTTAATCCTGTGATGATGCTTAGGCTCAAGAATGTATGGTCTCTTAGCAACCGTATTGAACCAAGACATTCCTGTTGGAGCTGTTAGCGGATCTGATCCGTCTGGCTCTGCTATTCATGTAGCCAATAAATAACCAGCATACTATTCTTGTGTCAGCCTGGTTACTACAAATGCATAAGCACAAAAATTACACACAGAAGGAGAGAAAGAAGGTGCAATCTTGGCCTGTATGATTCAGCTGACACCACCACCTATATCATGTCCCTTCGGTGCTTGCACCTACCAAAGTTCATTGCTCAACCCAATTGTTTTTCTAATGAGGCCTTTCATGAGTACTGCTCTGGTCTCTATGATGCTATGATGCTCGCTCTGACCCTCCAGGCCTCTAACAGCCTTCTTTAATAATTTACAATTGCCTCTGGTGTCGGCTAACAATCGAGAAAGGTTGAGGCCCATCTGATGCCGGATGAACTTAACCAAGATATTGATGAGTTGGCACGTAATAAGACGCCTGGCATGGATAGACTTCCCATCGAATTTTATGCCATAATTACTTCCTGGCTAAATCCGCAATTGGAATGACTTTTTATTGCCTCTGTAGCAGTGGGCTCACTACCACTCATGACAAAACAAGCCCTAATTAGCTGTCCATAATCAAGAGGACCTGTCTTCTTTAAAGACCTCTATCTCTTCTAAACATGAAATACAAAATATTGAATAAAGTGATGGAGCGGGCTGCCTCTCACTTTCATCCGCTGGGTCAGACTCATATGTGCTAATCCCACTGCGAGGACAGGACTACAAGTATCATCACAGTACCGGACATTCCGTGGGATCAGGCAGAGATGCCCACTATAGCCTTTATTCTTCTTAACAAAAGAACCCCTGGCACAATGACTCAGGCATATGGCCGTTGATTTTGGCATTTTTTGGGGACCTCAGATGCACACCGTCTGCATGTATGCAGATAATACCATTATATACGTACATGACCTTGAAGTACACTTAACACCTTTATCTAATTTACTCCACTCATTTCGTGATCTGTCTGGTATCCGAGTCATCCATGCTAAATCCCATGCATTTTCATTCTAGGATAACATAGCCCATGATACACTGTTCTTAGACATACAAAACATACAAGTAGCACACCATTTATTCCCCTACCTGGGCATCCAGATCTACAGGACCACTATGGATTTAATAGATTGAAACCTTATAAAAGCCATCACATTACTGAAAACTCAAATACAATTTTGGGTTTTGTTACCTCTATAGTTGCAGGCCAGATAGCACTGGCTAAGATGGTGATGGTACCCATCTGCTACTTTGTTAACTTACCTGTCAGTGTCCCCACAATGATTTTCAAGACGCTGAATTCCTTACTGATTGAACTGAATGAGACACCGGACCATGTAGGGTTAGCCTACTAAAGATGCAGTTGCCACATAGAGAGGGGTGGATCGGCACCCGACTTCAAAGCTTATTGCTTAATGGGGCACCTACAATGGCTATCCTACTGGTTGGTGGGTTTCCACTGAAGCAAAATTGGTCATATGCCACATATGTTACAACTAGGAATGCTACCCACATTTTTAATGCCCGGAGTGATACGGCCCTCTCATCTCTCACTACTGCTTAGCAATGCACTAGCATAATTGGGGTGTGCTCTCTGGTACACAAACTCACCCCAAATTGCGCCTCTGATATAACACAGAAGAGTCTACCCACACCAGTAGGCATGGTCCCGTTAGTCAGGCTAGTACCCTGGGAGAGTGAGGGACCACAACAGAGGGGTACCTGTTCACAGAGGGAGCACTAATGATCCATCATAACTTTATACAATTCCATGGTCTGCCAGACTCCGTTTTCCTCGCAAACGACAACCTTCTTCGCTCTCTGTACACACTGGAAACAAAGATCTGCAGAAATAGAAACACTACAGACTGATACAAACAGTATATGAAATAAGTAAAGGCTGATACCTAGATAAAAAGCAATATAGGGTACTATATGCCCAGTTACATACATCTTTAGAACCCCTGCGAGCAAAATGGGAAGAAGATCTGAAGGGTGTCTAACATGAGAAGGAATGGCACTTTCTTTCTTCAAGATCTTTTGCAATTTTTTACTGGGTGGATATATGTAGCACGCTTTTGGCGCCTACAGGCGGTACTTACTATGATAGTGTTTAACGCTGCCTCTTGGGGCTGTACCCCAGACCTATTTTGAAACCATAGCACGGTTTGTGGACATTGCACTTCTTCTGGTCAAGCGGCAGGTTAGCAGATAGGGGTCATACGTTGGGGCACGGCTGAAAGTTAAGCGTTACGCAGAGAAGAAATGAGCTAGCTTGGGATGATCTACTCACGACAAAAAAGTCCCAAAATGACAGTGAATAATAGCCGCTATCCATATAGGAAGTGGTGTGGCGCCGCGGCTAGGGCGACTGACTCCCGAATCTGGGGTTCACGGTTAGTCCCTGGCACCAGCGACAGGTCAGCCCAGCACCCTGTGACTCTGGGCAATAGCTTGCTTAATCTTCCCAACGGCCCCCAGTACCTAGAGACCCTTACGGTTGATTGTGCGCTTTACAAAAACGTGGATTATTACATAACAGCAACAGTGCCTTAAAGCATGTGGCATCTTAGTCTCCCCGAGGCATAAATACACAATGTAGCATGACCCCCTTCAGGCCTCCTGATGTATGAGATGGTCCCAATCATTATAATACAGTTTTACAGAGACGTGGATTTGAGACTGAAGTTCAGGGTTAGGGCAGGAGGAGTGGGTGGTGAGAGAGCGCAATTTGAACGAAAAGTATATAGTAACCATATCTAGACGTATATGTTATAAACGTAGGAACAGAATGCATATCGTAATGTAAAGTTGGCGATTATAGTATAAAGGCCAATGAATGTGATAACATGGTATAGGAAATGTAAATGTATTCACACGTTAAAATGCATCAGATTTAGAAGACCCGTATACATGATGGGTATATATATAGAAATGTGTAGAAATGCTTAGGAAATATCGAACGTGCACAGTAGAATTCGTGTACGTGTGTAACTTTAAACATGTGTAATTCTAAATTGGAGAAGCGGCGAGAAATGTAACGTGGAAAGACGTAAACGTGGAGAACGTGGATAAATATATAAGAGAACTCATATAAAGATGTAACCAAGGAAAATGCATAAGTTATGTTCTATGTAGTCGTATTCAATATATTTCATATATTTGATGTAGAATGTATTTAAGTATAACTAGGGCTTTTGCTGAAGTACAAATATATAAATGTATGCCAAAGGTTATACTGTGTAGAAGGTTTCTGTAGGAATGCTGGAAGAGTTTAGGTCATTTGTGTTTGTAACCTAACTGGTCAAGAGTTCGAAGGAGCATAGTCACATGAATGTAATTTAGAGGACTTGTGAAAGTCGTAAATAGCTTGATGTAGACGTGAGAGCCGAGAAGTCTAGCACTTGTTAGATTTAAGGTGACAATGCCGGACGGAGCTTATTGCTCGAACGTGAGGAGAGACACTTTGAATGTAGACTATGTTTTGACAAGACCATTCACAGGACCTAGCAGGGTCAAGTTAAGAGACATAGAGTTAAGGCCTTGTCTAAGTTTCATATGTTACACGATCTGAAAGAATCAATAAATGTCGACGATGAGATGATGAAGATGACATCCAAAGGAGAAGGGTCAACTTAACGAACGACGCAAAGAGTGGACCAATGGAAGAAGCAGGAAGTTGACATCATCGGGGAAAGTCCGTGGTGGGCGTCAAGGGGCGTTCCACCCACACGGTGATTGTGTATTTTAGGGACAGCACCCCGGGGATAAGATAGCGAACAGCCCAGTAGGGAGCTCAGAGAGAGCAAAGGCAAGGGTAGATGCCTTGAGCAGATGCGCTGAGACATCAGAGCGCAAGGGAGCAGTAGGCCGAGGACCCTTAGAGAGCGGATGGGTAGGCAGATAGGGTACTGCTTCTGAAACTTAAGATTTCCTTTAGAGGCTAAAGAGAGTTTGAACTTCTTTGGAAGTCAAACTGCTGACACCTTTTTAGGGAAGAAACTTGCGAAGTAGGATTGTCACATAGAATAGAGTAGGGACAGATTAACTTGATGATATTTTTTATCTTACTGCAGATGACGCAGAAGGAACCACTTCACACCGAAGCTTAAGCAGCTGATATTTTAATTGATTTTGTATTTTGTATACTTTGAGATTTTATCCTGAGTGGATTGTATCGTATTCAAATTAATCTTTATATAAACTTTTGAAACTTCATCAGTTGTAAGTGGTTCTTCAGAGTGGCGTCAGTTAATGGGGTTTGTCTAACCAATGCGGGGGTGGTCCTTTCCTCAATGACAGATATAAGCGGTCCAAAACAGATGAATGAGATTCTTTATTAAATTTATCATAATCATAAATTGATATCAAAATCTCGTTCCCCGCAGTTGGTAGCAGAGGATGGTTATCTTCTTGAGGAAGACGACCTAGGCCAGGTTAGTTTACCCCAAGGTCCCTAGTCATCGTCGACCAGAAGAAGAATTGCAGCCGAAGACGGTGCTGACGGTGCGTCGAGAGAAAAGCAGCAGAGTCGGTCGAGAGTGAGTATAAGGGTCATGCGTTGTAAGATTGCGGTGTTTTATGTTGTTCCTGTGTTGTAATGTCAAGCGGAGTTGAATGCCTGTAGTGTGATTGAGGGAAGGTTGTGAGCGCGCGCAACCGGATGAAATCTTATGTCCAGAGGACTTAAGTGGTTCGGGTGTATCGAACACCCAGAGTAATTTGTCTACCATTGAAAGGGGGTCATGCGGTACCATTGATTTCCCGACAGACCGATGATAGGGGGAGCGTATGTGTGAGTGAATGAGTAGCGGACGCTGGTCGTACGTTTACTGTGTGTAAGTAACCTATCAGTTAAGGCAAGTGTCCGACCGTAAGAGGAAAGACGCTGTGCCAGTTGAGGTAGCAATTACAGTTAGACTGTGGCCGTACAGTCAGAGAAAAGTGATCGCTTGGACGGAAGTAGTCATTTTTCAATGTATGAATGAAAACGCATGTGAGATCGTGAGACGAGTTGAGGAACGAGGGAAGCTGCTGAAGAAGAGACAAGTGACGTCAGCGTAGAGCCGCGCTGAGATTGGTCGGTTAGCATAGAACCGTGCTGGGATAGGCTGATTAGCGAGAGTCGTACAGGGATTGGTGGTTGTTATCTAGACGCAAATAAGTAAGAAATATCGTACGTCATCAAAATGAAGTGTTTTAAGGGTTTAGGAAAAATCTTTAAAAAGAAAAGGAGAAATTTATATGCCGGAGAAGAAGCTCCACCAGAAGGCACACCAGCATATCATATGGCAGTGAATGTAGGTTTACATTCGATATTGTGGATTTCCGAGTGGCACAGGCTAACTGAAGGGCAAAAAGAACTAGCGTTTCCAAGATTTGGAACGTTTAAATTAGAAGTGTTGAACCAACTGAAGGCGACGATGCTTTCAATGAGACCTCTACCGAGGCCAACACAATTTGAAGCTCTTGGTGTGTGGTTTAGAACAGCACACGAAAGGGGCGTAAAGAGGCGACAAGAAAGAGTGAGAAGATCGGTAAAGGCAGTGCAGGATGCCAAATGGGACGAAGAAGCTAAGAAATGGAGGGTACAGAAGGTAGAAGCGGACAAACTGTTCACCATGATAGAGGCTACGGGAGAAAGGAAACCCCTAGAACAGGAAGATGAGGAAAGCGAGTCGGAGGAGGATCTGATAGATAGGTTGTTAACAGACAGACCACCTCCATATAGCGGTGAACTTGCGAGTCCCATATTACCGCAAGTGGACGGAACTAGGTGGGGGGAATATAAGTCGATCCCAGTAACAGAGTGGGACGCTACTAAGACTGTAGAAGTACCCCAAGCTAGTCCTGAACAGAGAGTAGTGGGGAGATTTGTGGTCCAGAAGGTGCCGGAGACGCAATGTGCTAGGGCGTACCAAATGCCGGACGCTTTACAGGTCCCGGTCACCATAGGCCCTATTGTGTCAATCTACAACCCGGAAGGGGTCCAGCAGGAGGAACAGGCACGATGGGACAATGAAAGAGCAGAAGAGGAGAATAGGAATGACACAATGAATCCCCACAGGCAAATACGAGCACCAATAAGTCGGAGTACCCCATTTGATTCCGCAACAGGTCCCAGGGTAGAACAGGGAGGTCGAAGAGGACCAATGGATTTGAGGGGTCCTAAACCAAAAACCCATAAGGAATTAAGGGAATACCTGAGAGAATGGGACGCTGCCGAAGAGGCTCGGAATAAAAGTTTAGAAACGGGATCCGAGTGGAGAGAGCAGGATAACAGGATTCTCTCTCATTGTGGAGCTGGCGAAAGCAGCCCCGAGTGGGAGAGAGGAAGCCAAGAGAGCAGAAGAGATACTTATCCCACTGATAACAGCAATAGGCTAATGTGCGAAGACAGAAGTGCAGGGTGTGGCGAAGTGCCTCGCGTCACCTTCAGTGAAGGGGAACATAGGACACAGGAGTACCGGAATACCTTTAGGTGCACACACCATGCCCCAGGTGAGAATGTGAGACATTGGAGTCACGGAAACATGGAGAGTCGCGAAGCGTCTCGACATGCATCCGGAGATAGTGGTCGGAGTCACGAGAACATAGGGAGTCGCGAAACGTCTCGCCATCCATCCGGTGATCACGAAAGAGATCACGGGAACACGGAAGACCGGCGAGGGCCTTTCATTTTATTGAGCGACACCAGACAACAAGCAAGTTATAATGGGTTAGAACCGAACGGTGGATCCTATCTCACATCTGGAGAAACCGAGCCGAAAAATCGGAACACAGGGTTGGGGGACAGAGCATTATTCCACCATACCCCACGTGGAGATGGAAAGGCTTGGGATCTAGAAGGGTGGGAACGAAAAGATGAAAGGAAGACTCCTCATAACTCACCTGTGCTCAGGCGTAGGGCGCATAGTGGAGGTGAGAGGGATATGAGAGAAGAACATAGAACTGAAATGCTGAAAGCTGAAATAAAAGCAAAACGGCTAGATGTGATGAGTTTGAAGGCAGATCTGGATGAGTTGATTGATGGCACAGTGGCACTAGAGAGATTAGACTCGTATGCACCAGATGAGATACTGTTTCTATCCAAAGATATTACTCGGAGAGCGAGGACAGCTCATGAGAACTTATCAAATTTAGCAAACAGGTACATGGTAGACCTGTCACGAACTAAGGCTTTACAGAGTAACCATAGGCTAACTTGCACAGATCAGGATTTGGATGATCGCAGAACGATCGCGCTGAAAGTACACATAAGGGAATTGATCGTAAGTATCAGAATATGGAGAGATCTAGATAGATGGGAAGAAAGATGGTCCAGAAAGGGCTCTGTTAGACGGAGTGTACTTGAGGGTTCCCAGGACACAGGCTTGATGCGAATGGAAGCCTTCCCTTTGCGAGAGGTCGCGAATGGAAGCTACGTTCATGTGCCCTGGACTAGGGGGGATTTGGCGGCATTCACCAATTCCTTCCCAAAGCTTAGGGATAATCCTGTCGAGTGGTATAAGCAGGTAGAAAGATTTGTGAAGATCTCAAAGGTACTGTGGGTCGATTTGAACACACTGTTCGATATCGTAGTACCCGGAGACCTATGGACGGCGTGCAAGCTTAGTGTTGAATGGCCCACTCGTGAGCCATCAAGAGACGCCAGGACGAATGGTCCATCTGATAGAGTCATGGAAAAATACGAGAGAGTAATAACGTGGCTAAAGGAGAAAGTGCCGGTGCAAGACATAGACTGGGTAAAGATAGATCGGACTACCCAAGAGCCGAAAGAGACAGTGCATGAGTTTTACGAGAGATTGCTGAAAGCATTCAAGCAATACAGCGGGTTAGATGTGATGGATCCCAAGGACATAGGACAATTTGTTTCAAAGTTTGTCTTAGGATTGAGACCAGAAATATGCCTAATGATCCAACAGCATCTGATCTGTTGGCAGAACAAACCTTTAGATGAAATTCTGAGGTATGCAAGGTATTGTAGTGACGAGATAGACTCTAAGGCAAAGAAGCTTAAAGAAAAGCTAATGCTAGTGCAAATGCAAGCTGCTGGAAAGGATAAACCGCGGCAGCAGGGAACAGGAACGCAAGCAAAGAAACAGAATAATCAGAGCAGAGACGAGGAAGAAAGACCGAGACCGAGAATGGATATTGCGACACTGAAAAAGACGACGAGATGCCATCAGTGTAATGAAGTGGGACACTGGCGACGCGAGTGTCCTTACAATGTTGAGACAGGGGAATTAGAGCAGGAGGAGGAAGAGGTCCAGAACAACGTGGTTAAGGGAGCCATAGTCCCGAAGGGCAGGTTTGTCAAAGGGGGGACTCAGACTCCTCGAGCCCCGTTTCCTCAACCACCTCGCATCACAAACGGAGGGAAAACCTACAGACAGATGCCATTGTTTGTAGGAGGAGAGGAATGCTACTACGTTGATCCTCTTACAGGGCAGCGGGCGAATAGGGAGGAAGATTGTACTCTAGGAGCCGCCTTGGAAGTAGATCAGAGAGGACCATACGTAGAGGCGGAAATAGCGGGATGTCCTACGACCTTTTTGGTGGATACGGGGGCCACCCGATCCACGTTGAGATCGGCGGTAGTCCCGGGTCTGCCAATATCAGGAGAGATGGTTCAGGTGGTAGGAGTTGCGAACAAAAGGATGACGAATCCCTTGACCGAACCAGTGTCAGTAAGGATAGGGAATTACAGTGACGAACATCAGTTTGTGATCTGCGATTCTAGTCCTGTGTGCTTATTAGGGAGAGATTTGCTGTGCAAACTGAATTGCACGATACATTGCACACCAGAAGGAGTAGAAGTGCAGACCAATGATGAGGACGCAGATTTCAAAGTTGTAAACTCAAGGGAATGTGTGGAACTTTATCCTACCTTAACAGTGGAGGAGCTTCCGCAAGACTTGAGAGAGAAAGTCTCAGCTGAGGTATGGGATTTTACTGGGGAAGAAATTGGATTGATCAAAGGAGTGGAACCGGTAAAAATCTTGGTAAGACCCCATGCTGAGTATCCAAGAACACCACAGTATAAGCTAACGCCAGAGACGATTGCAGGGATCAAGCCTGTGATCGAATCCATGATTAAGCAGGGAATACTGAAGGAGATCGTGGGAAGTCCATGTAACTCCCCGATCATGGGTTTGCAGAAACCTAGTGGAAAATACAGAATAGTGCAGGATCTTCGAAAGATTAATAACATTGTTGTCTCATGTTGTCCAGTGGTACCGAATCCATCAGTGATATTGTTTCAGATACCGTTCCAAGCTGAATGGTTCACAGTGATAGATTTGTGTCAGGCTTTCTTTTCGATACCGTTAGATGAAGAGAGCCAATATCTTTTCGCTTTCAAGCTGGAAGATCGCGTCCTAACATGGTGTCGTATCCCTCAGGGGTATACAGAGAGCCCATCGATCTTTAACCAGTTATTGAAACGAAACCTTGAGAGTCTGGTACTGCCCAAGAATTCAGTTCTAGTCCAGTACATAGACGACCTCCTAGTTGCGTCAGAAACTGAGGAAGCTTGCAGAGAAGACACCATCACCTTGTTAAATCACTTGGCCGAGAACGGGCACAAGGTGTCTCCAAGTAAGTTGCAATATTGTAAGACTGAGGTGCAATACTTGGGCCACAGGATTGAAAAGGGAAAGCGGAAGGTGTCTCCAGACAGAATAGAGGCGATTATGAAAATGAACGCGCCTACGACACAAAGAGAAGTCAGGATGTTTCTAGGCATGGTTGGTTACTGTCGACAGTGGATAGCAAACTTTTCACTGAAGGCAAAACCGTTATTACAACTGACGCACAAAGGAGTAAGTGATCCGGTACCATGGGACAAAGATTGTTTGATGGCGTTTTTGCAGCTGAGGGAGGACTTATGTCGCGCCCCGGCTTTAGGAATGCCAGATTATAAGAAACCTTTTTTGCTTTACTGCTGCGAGAGAGAGGGATGCGCTTTAGCGGTATTAGCACAGGTCCATGGAGATGCGCGCAGGCCAGTGGCGTACTTTTCGGCTACATTAGATCCAGTAGCCGCAGCGTTGCCCGGATGTCTCAAATCCGTAGCTGCAACGGGTGTCAGCATTGAAAGATCTGAGAGCGTAGTTATGGGTCATCCGTTAGAAGTGTATGTACCACATTCTGTAGAACTGTTAATGACAAGGACGAAGACTCAGCATCTGACGAATAGCAGGCTCACACGCTACGAGCAGGTCATACTGGCTGCCGAGAATGTGACCCTAAAGAGATGCTCTGTCTTGAATCCTGCAACCTTGATGCCACTTCCGAATGAAGTGGATGACGACAATTGTACAGAACATGACTGCCTCGATGTGACTGAACTATGTACCAAACCGAGACCTGATATCGTAGATGAGCCATTGACAGACCCAGACGAAATTTTCTTCGTCGATGGTTCATGCGTAAGAAGCGATGTCGGTCAGCTGAGAGCAGCTTATGCAGTATGCACGATTACCAGAGTTATAGAAGCCGCTTGCCTGGAAGGAGTACATTCCGCACAGGTAGCTGAAATTGTGGCTTTGACTCGTGCTTGCTTAGCAGGCGATAGACTTCGAGTCACCATATACACCGATAGTCAGTATGGATTTGGCGTAGTTCATGATTACGGGCAGTTGTGGTCTTAAAGAGGCTACATGACCTCCTTGGGTTCTCCCATTAGGAATGGAGAATTCGTGAAACTACTGTTAGAGGCTTTGCAAAAACCTATGGCCATAGCTGTGGTCAAATGTGTAGCTCATACCAAAAATACGGATTTTGTATCACTAGGAAATAAATATGCAGATGAGGTAGCGCGTTACTGCGCAGAGCAGGGATATTCTCACACTGATGCAAAAGTGGGGGGAATCCAGGAAATGACTGAATTGACCATGTTGTTAGACACTGTAGATACGTGGGATGAATTGAGAGCAGTACAGGAAAATGCACCAAATGATGAAAAAAAGAGCTGGGAAACAGCAGGGTGCGAGAAAAGTGAGATGAATTTCTGGGTGTCTGCCGATGGAAGGGCAGTATTACCAAATGAGCTTGTTAGTCCAATGGCAAGGAAATTGCATGGATCAGCACACATAGGAAGAGATGCTATGGTGAGAGTATTCAGACAAACGTGGTTTAACCCTAAATTTAGAGTAGCGGCAGAAGCAGTGTGTCAGCGATGTACGATCTGTCAGCAACTAAATGTGGGGAAGAGAACACCAGTTACTTTGAGTCACATAGGAAGGTCTGGGGGGCCTTTCAATAGAATGCAGATTGACTTCATAGAAATGCCTCCATGCAACAGACTCAGATACGTGTTAGTGATTGTTTGCATATTTTCTAGATGGGTTGAGGCTTACCCTACACGTAGGTGCGATACACTTACAGTAGCAAAATTGTTACTTAGAGAGTTGATACCGAGATTTGGGGTGCCATCCTCTTTGGAATCGGACAGAGGAACTCATTTCAATAGCGAAGTGGTGAAGATGCTGTGTTCAGCTTTAAATATCGATCAGAAGTTACACTGCAGCTATCGACCAGAAGCTTCAGGGATCGTAGAGCAAATTAACAGTACTATCAAGTCCAGACTGGCTAAAGTTTGTTCATCGACATCCCTGAGTTGGCCAGACGCACTTCCAGTAGTTCTTATGAGTATACGTAGCACACCTGATAGAAGAACAGGCCTCTCTCCACATGAAGTGCTAATGGGGAGAGCTATGAGGCTGCCATCGGTTCCGACTGCAGCGCTAGTGAACATCACAGACGATTTGATCTTGGACTACTGCAAGGGACTATCTGATGCCGTTAATTCTGTGTCCCTCCAGGTCCAGGCTGCAGAGGTTCCATCAGTACAAGATTTGTGCCATGACCTGAGTCCAGGAGACTGGGTCCTGGTGAAGAAACATGTCAGGAAGAACTGCTTAGACGTGCGTTGGAGAGGACGGTTTCAAGTCATACTTGTAACGAATACCGCAGTGAAGTGTGGAGGTCTGCCAAACTGGATACATGCCTCACACACCCGAAGGGTGCCAACACCTCCAGAAGACACAGCTCCTCTCTCGGATGAGAATCCGGCGGGAAGCGGAGAAGCCATAGAGGGGGAAAGCCAAGCTGTGGAGGTGATCGAAGAAACTGAAACCGTGTTGGAACAGGGCGACGAAGGTCAGGACACGAGTGGGACCGAAGTTGCCTCAGGAGAAGAAAGTAATTGGGAATCCGACACAGATATCGAGCAAACTGAGAGTGACCAAGAGACAGGTCCTGGAACAAGGAGCGGAAAGACAAAGAGTGAAGAAGCCAGTTGGCCGGAGAGAAGGAAAAGGCCAAGTCCGGAAGGAAAGAAAGAAAGAACTCTTGCCCCGATCACTGAAGAATCGGATCAGGAGGAAGAAACAACAGACTCAGGAACTGAGAGTCCACGAAGATCGAGAAGGGTACGTGTGCCCTGCAGAAGGTACGCCACCCCAGAGTGGACTTATCTAGCAGATGTATTGGGGACAGAAATCTGGGAGAGTGAAGAGTGTGAAAGTAATCAATCTCGATCCATTTGTGGCAGTGGAGATATGGATGTTGGCGCCTGGGCTCGAGACTGAGGGGTTACTGACTTTCACACTTCCCATACCCCCACGTTTGAGTAAAATTCAAGATCTAGTACTAAAAAGATTACAATTTCCAACAGTTGGTCAGCAAATGACAGAAGAAGAAGAAAAGGTTATTCGCTTTGAACTGTTAATTATTGTTGTGAAAGCTGCAGGTCCGAAAATAATTGTTGATGCATAAAAGACTTTTTGTACTTATGTTATAAAGAAGAAGATAACCTAGCGCCGAGTGGAAAGAAGAATAAAATTAGGGATTACTTTTAGAGGACGGAGAAGGGCTAGGGTTGTCTGCTGCTAAAAAGAGAAAAAGACATTGTGGTGAGAAAAGATACCTGTTGATAAAAAGCACTTTAAAGACTGTGAAAGCAAACAAGCAACCAAAGACTGGAAAGAGAACTTTCGCTAGAGAACGAGGTACGCTGTTTTGATAACATGGAGAACGGCAACCCAAACAGAAAAGCTAGATGTATAGTAGGTACACTTATAGCAATAGTGATATTTCTCATAATCATAGTAGTAACGATATCTTACATGACAGGACATGAGAATGATAAAAGAATAGCAAATGTAAAAATTGTAACGACTTTGAAACCTGCTCTTGTGGGAAAGAAGGAGGAGAGCACTGTAATACGTGAAAAGGCGTTACTTACAGATGAAGCTCGTAGGTTACACATAGACGAGTCACAGGGAAACTTTAGGTCAAATGCATATGCTAAATTATTATACGAATATATCGATGCCATGGAGGCCAAAGATTGCTACGTTTGTATGCAATTGCCGGCTTCTGTAGACGAAGGCATTAGATATCACCATCTCCCATTGACTTATGGGATAACTTGTAGTTTACTGCTTAGTATATTCTATGGTAGAGAAGGATTTGAGTACTACTTTTCAAATTATGATTCGGTACTGCCCGAGGTTCCGAATTATAAGCAAATGAATAAGTGGGACTACTACAAAAAGGAAGATAGACTAGCTAAATTCTTTCTTCCTTGGGACACCTTAGATACATCATATGCACGAAGAAATAATCTGACTTGCAAAGTATCAGAAGTAGAGAAAAGGTTTATAGCACAAGTAGATGATCGATGCAGACGGCAGAAGATTCTAAAAATGTCAGGACAATGGAAAATAGACTGGACAGAAGAAGAGAAGGCACATAAAAAGAAAGGTAGTAATGGTCCAATAGCATTGGATAGAACGCAGAAAGGAAAGTTATGTTTAACTCGAAGCAAAACGTATTATGAGAGTGAATTTGTAGGTGAAGTTAGTTGCGAGCACTCTTTTAGACTAGAGTACTACACAAAAGATTTTATGAAAGGGATGCAAGCTATTCCGAATGTGTATTTTGTATGTGGGAGAAATGCTTATGTAAAACTTCCAGACAATTGGTATGGTTCGTGTTACTTGGCAATTGTCTTCCCCAAAATATATCATGCAAGGGATTTAGCAATGATAGAAGGAAAGGCTTCGAGGAGAACGAAAAGGGAAGTAGGAGATGCAGAAGTAGTAGGAGATGTATTTGGAGCGATGTTTCCATTGTTAGGTTTGATTCTTAACGATGTTAAGATTAGAAGGTTAGCGACAGTCGTGGATAGATTGTCTGCCAGCACTGCAAGATCATTAATGTTAGTAGAGGGTGAGATGCAGTCGATTAGAGCAATGGTTTTACAGAACAGACTTGCTTTAGATGTAATATTAGCAAAAGAAGGCGGAGTTTGTAAGGCTTTGAAAGTTCAGGAATGTTGTACTTATATTCCTGATAATTCAAAACCTCTTGAGAAAGTCATACAGAACATTACACAGATTCATCAAGAAATTGAAGATTTATCAAAAATAAATGTTTGGGAAAAAGTAGGAAATGGAGTGGGAAAAGTTGGAAGTTGGTTTGCTAATCTAGGCAAAAGCATAGTTTGGTATATTTTGAAGCCTGTATTAATAGTATTAATTTGTATAATTACGTTATTAGGATTAGTAAAATTGTATAAGTGGTATAGGTCGAACCAGTTACAAAGATCAATGAGAGACCAAGAAAGGAGACTAGCTGTTCTACAAGATCAACAGTATAAAAGTCTGAGAACACTTGAGTCGATAAAAAGAGGAACTGATGTAACTAGTTCTATATAATGGACGTATTCAAATTGCTTTTAGTGATGACTCCTAAAAGTCATCAAAGGGGGGAACTGAGAGAGCGCAATTTGAACGAAAAGTATATAGTAACCATATCTAGACGTATATGTTATAAACGTAGGAACAGAATGCATATCGTAATGTAAAGTTGGCGATTATAGTATAAAGGCCAATGAATGTGATAACATGGTATAGGAAATGTAAATGTATTCACACGTTAAAATGCATCAGATTTAGAAGACCCGTATACATGATGGGTATATATATAGAAATGTGTAGAAATGCTTAGGAAATATCGAACGTGCACAGTAGAATTCGTGTACGTGTGTAACTTTAAACATGTGTAATTCTAAATTGGAGAAGCGGCGAGAAATGTAACGTGGAAAGACGTAAACGTGGAGAACGTGGATAAATATATAAGAGAACTCATATAAAGATGTAACCAAGGAAAATGCATAAGTTATGTTCTATGTAGTCGTATTCAATATATTTCATATATTTGATGTAGAATGTATTTAAGTATAACTAGGGCTTTTGCTGAAGTACAAATATATAAATGTATGCCAAAGGTTATACTGTGTAGAAGGTTTCTGTAGGAATGCTGGAAGAGTTTAGGTCATTTGTGTTTGTAACCTAACTGGTCAAGAGTTCGAAGGAGCATAGTCACATGAATGTAATTTAGAGGACTTGTGAAAGTCGTAAATAGCTTGATGTAGACGTGAGAGCCGAGAAGTCTAGCACTTGTTAGATTTAAGGTGACAATGCCGGACGGAGCTTATTGCTCGAACGTGAGGAGAGACACTTTGAATGTAGACTATGTTTTGACAAGACCATTCACAGGACCTAGCAGGGTCAAGTTAAGAGACATAGAGTTAAGGCCTTGTCTAAGTTTCATATGTTACACGATCTGAAAGAATCAATAAATGTCGACGATGAGATGATGAAGATGACATCCAAAGGAGAAGGGTCAACTTAACGAACGACGCAAAGAGTGGACCAATGGAAGAAGCAGGAAGTTGACATCATCGGGGAAAGTCCGTGGTGGGCGTCAAGGGGCGTTCCACCCACACGGTGATTGTGTATTTTAGGGACAGCACCCCGGGGATAAGATAGCGAACAGCCCAGTAGGGAGCTCAGAGAGAGCAAAGGCAAGGGTAGATGCCTTGAGCAGATGCGCTGAGACATCAGAGCGCAAGGGAGCAGTAGGCCGAGGACCCTTAGAGAGCGGATGGGTAGGCAGATAGGGTACTGCTTCTGAAACTTAAGATTTCCTTTAGAGGCTAAAGAGAGTTTGAACTTCTTTGGAAGTCAAACTGCTGACACCTTTTTAGGGAAGAAACTTGCGAAGTAGGATTGTCACATAGAATAGAGTAGGGACAGATTAACTTGATGATATTTTTTATCTTACTGCAGATGACGCAGAAGGAACCACTTCACACCGAAGCTTAAGCAGCTGATATTTTAATTGATTTTGTATTTTGTATACTTTGAGATTTTATCCTGAGTGGATTGTATCGTATTCAAATTAATCTTTATATAAACTTTTGAAACTTCATCAGTTGTAAGTGGTTCTTCAGAGTGGCGTCAGTTAATGGGGTTTGTCTAACCAATGCGGGGGTGGTCCTTTCCTCAATGACAGATATAAGCGGTCCAAAACAGATGAATGAGATTCTTTATTAAATTTATCATAATCATAAATTGATATCAAAATCTCGTTCCCCGCAGTGGCGATTTAAAACAATGCTTTATGGTTAGTTTTCTACTTTTATTACTTGTTGTCTACATAAGGCCACTGTTTCACCTGGAGTATAGCCAACATGTTGCAGACTCTACACGACGACTCATATAATATGCTCGCTGCCTACTCTCATGTATGATCGAACCACGTTGTATGGCTATATTTGAAATGCATGTGAATTCTTTTTCTTAAGAAAATGCAATAATTTTTTTTTTTTTTTTAATCTTGACCTCAAATCTCATATTTCTCTAGCTTTCTTTATGTGCAGCATCACAATTCCCTCTGATTGATAATGATCTTGCATGCCCAGGTTTCGCCACACATCTTTAAAGCTTCTTAATTAAATAATTTCTCTTAAAAAATATTACGTATGTGGTTTAGTCACCTATGTCTACAAAAATTCTTTAAACAGCCATCAACAAGCCCTGTATGATGACATTACCTATTTCATGGATATATTATGTGAAGCAGATTCCATATATTTGTTAAGGGTTTATTTCTCGAATTTATTTCATATGTAATGTGGTATAGCCATTTATTTCATGTTAAATAGGTGGATCACTGCAGTAATAAAATATTGTGTAAAATTGTGGGTCCTAGACAGACATGCTAGAGAAATAATGACACTGACACCATGGGTATGCTTAGTTAACTGGCCACGAGCACGCACACTCAGGCCGCTTTGTTAAAAAAGTCCATGTCACTCGTGACGCCTGTGGTGGATGGGTGTGGGGTGTCTGTGTTCAGCCCTCAAGGGAGAGTCTGGTAAACTTGTGTCTGCTGAGACACTAGAACGTGTCTAGCAGGACACTACACAATCAACAAGCCGATGTTCATTTCCCACTTATAGTTAAGCTATTGCTGCCATGTTTGTGGCTGTTTTGTTTGGTACTGAATCTTGGTAAATACGATGTCCATTGGAGTTGTGCAGAATTCAAGGGGACAGAGCAGAGAGTAGTTAAAGTGTGGTGGTCATGTTCAGGAAAGGGAGCACAGCATAGGGTTAAGGAGAGTAGTGCAGGATCTTAGGTGTAGGGATACTTTTTTATTCGTAAATGGTGGGGGGAAAATTGTTTTCTGAGGGCCAACCTAACCAAAACTTTTAGCAAAAATGTTTTTCTTGCCTGAAGGGGATACATTTCCTGCTCCATGGTTCATACAAGTCTTGTTGAGGTCAAAGACGATTACCTCCTATGGCACTTGTAATTAGGTGGACAGAAATCTGTCATGTTTGTGATAATAATCCACATTTGTAAAGCGCACAATCACCCGTAAGGGTCTCTAGGCGCTGGGGGCCGTCAGGGAAAATTAAGCAAGCTATTGCCCAGAGTCACCTGGTGCTGAGCTAATCTGCCGCTGGTGCCAGGGACCGAACTGTGATCCCCAGATTCCGGAGTCAGTCGCCCTAGCCGCCGCGCCACACCTCTGCAGTGACCTGATCACCAAATTCTAAAAATAGACCCAAAGGTAATATATAAACATATGTAGGAACTGGGTGCATCTGGCAGATAATATTTTAAACAAATGGCCAGACAAGTGTCATCCGCCCTCAAATTGCTATTCAAAGTGGGACTGTTTCTGAGTTTGATCATCACATTTTCTGAATTGCAGCCCAATCAGAGAGCTCAAAGGCCCACAGTGCACTGCAAGCACTATAGATGAAAAGTCTCCTAGCGTGTTAATGTTTTGTATTATCTTTCACAATGTATAGCTTGATAGTCCCTCAGATGTCAGAGGGAGAGATTCCTTTAATTTAGACCCCTGTGACTTAATACAGGCTGCTAGTAATAACACGTCCCTATAAAACTGTAATTGCGCCGCATACACACTTGTGGAAAGCATGATGCTTTGAGAATGTGTTGGCGCAGCGCCACTCAGTAGGAGGAGGGAAATAAAAAAATATTTAATCAAATACAGACGTGCTGCAAATTTTCGCCTCGTTATTTCTATGTGTCCCTGACTTCTTCCTATGCCTTCCTCCATACACAGATAAAAAAGAACCAAACTATCCTGATTTAGGTTTGTATGAAATGTTTTTCTTCTGCTTAAATATACCTCTGATTTTGATAGTCTGATGCTTACTTTTACTGTTTAATACCCATCATAACATGCGGTGTTTATTCAAATGCACCATTGTGCCAAGAATCATTTAATGTCTGCTACTGACTATAAAATAAAAACCTATGACCAGATTTATAAAGCTTTGAGCTGGTGCAAAGTGATGAAAAGGAACACTTAATTTTAGTTGCTATTTATTAGCCAGGACAATTGCTCTGGAAAGGTGCCCTTTTACCAGCGCAAAACGGTTTTCAACTACTTTGTATTTCGTTCTGTCTCTTTGCATCAACACGGAATTACTGGGATATTTTTGGTGCAGATTAGCAGAATCACCTATAGGTTTTGATGCAAAGCCCAATGTACTAAAATATCAAGTCTGGGTAAACAAGAAGAATGATGTGTTCCTTTCTCTAAAAAACAATGAACTGAAAGTGTTATGAAGAGCACAGAACACTTCCAGTGCGCGGGATCCTTCTCAGTTTGTCTAGGCACAGCATCGGTAGAGGATTGTTATGCTTTTAGTACAAGTTCTATGCTACATTGTGCACCTTTGCCTCTACAGCAAAGTGCAGAGCTATGCACCGCACAAGACATCCTGTTTGTGCACTAGCACAGGGAATGAGAGCAGCATTGAAAGATGACTTCTCGGCAGGAAGTGATGATTTCAACAGGTATGTATTCCAGTGCAATGTATACACCATATTCCTACTCCTGATAGCACCTGCTGTGAAATAGAATGTTCTTTTTCACTTGACACTCAGAAAAGTAGACTATAGAACATTAAAGAAACATATTTCACACATCAGTTGGGCATTCTTGGTCATCATAGACCTGCTCTGTACTTTTTCCCTTGTGCAATGCTAAACAGCAAATGTTGTCTATGTGCTACGTCGCATAAACAATAAGTACATCTGGTTCTAATGTTGTATACAATCTCTTCTGGGTGTTTATGTGATGAGAGGATTCTCTAGCTTTTCAATTTATTAATTACTGCCCAGTACTACCTGCTTATTTATACTTTTGTAACCTAGAAATAGTTGGGTTTGCTCTCCATTGTATCCAAACGGTTAATGAAAATACATGTTCTCTGCCGGAGCTGAATGATGGATCTGGACTTTCTGGAGCTTGATGATGTAACTTTAAGACAGAACAGACTTGTTTTCAACACTGACGTGCTTCCTCCTTTTCTTGTGACACATTCTTTAGTGACCTAATCCTTGAATTAATCTCTCATTACATCAATTTGTCTGGTACCAACCCCCTTCAAACTACTTCATCAATTGTTTGGGAGGCGATGTAAATGTTTACATTAAGCCAAAACCTTCAGCTCTTTAGTATAAAGACCTCACTGACATTAAATGATCCATTCACAGAACAAAAACAGAACTCCAGAGGACCTCCTGATACTTAAGGCCTTCTGCGCAACATGATCGTCAAATCAGCCAAAACCAAGTATTTTACCATCAATGAAACCACTAACAGAAACAGAATTCCTTTAAAAACATCCTGAAGCTTGCTTTAACTCCATTTGGGACTGAAGTCTTTCTACATTGTCCATGCATTTGAAGTTGAAATTGGTGCATACCTGACTGCTTGATTAAGACCGATTGCAGGTTGAAATGCATCATGCAAATATATCTCTGCAAAATAAAAGATGTTTTTTGTTACTGACAGGTTTGTTGGCCTCGCATTTATACCGTGGAAGGTACAGTGTATTTTTGTAAGGAATATGTAAGTGCTGACGCCCACTGGCGAAACCCGACCTGTGAGGCTGAGCGTCAATTCTCAGCATCATTTTCTTTTGCTATATTATATATATAGCTCAAGGCAGTATGAATGAAAATATATCGAAATATGTGGATTTTTTCTTACAGCCCCATATGATTTCTCTCCCTTCTTTTCTTAAAGACACCACCGATTTTTTGGTTAAGATCAGTCACATCACGTGGGGTTCTGATTTGTGTTTCCTGGTGATGGATATTGAGGCACTTTACACCAGCATCAACCATTCACAGGGTCTGGAAGCTGTGCAATATTTCTTAGATTCCCGAGAGGCTACCATGAGAGATCACAATCTCATGTTACTTGATATGATCCGTATCTGCCTCTTTAACAACTATTTCCAATTTGACAAGGATTTTTACCATCAGGAATGCGGGGTGGCCATGGGTTCATGCTTCTCCCCCAGCTATTCATGTCTTCATGTTGGCTGGTGGGAGAGGCATGTTCTAGGGGTCACTCATGCTCACTGGCTTCCTCACCTTGTTCATTATTGGAGATTCATCGACGACATTTTTATCGTCTGGAAGGGATCACAAGAACAAGCAGCTGTATTTGTTAATGAAATCGATGTGAACAATAGGAACCTGAGGTTCACTGCTAATATTACATCTGATTCTGCTGAATTTCTGGATGTCCTGGTTTACATTGAGCATAACAATATTCAGACCAAACTGCACAGGAAAAGTACTGCGGGCAATTCCATCTTGCATGCCCGCAGTACCCATCCCCCGCATACCATAAATAGCATCCCTTTGGGAGAGTTTATACGTATCAAACGCATTTGCAGTAACCCAGATACCACACAACAGTGCCTATTGGAATCTAGGGAAAGATTCCTTTGACAGGGCTATAATCGAGCTGTGTTAGATCGGGCGTTAACTAAGGCATCAGCGCGTCCTCGTGAGGCACTTTTGACCCCAAAACTCAAAAAGATCTCTGATTCGGTCACTTCGGGTTCTGCTAGATTTATCACTACCTACTGCTCCCAGACCCCTAAACTAAGTAAGATCATCAGGTCTGAGTGGCCGATAGTACTAACTGATGTGATTCTTGGTCCTTTTCTGCCTAAATCACCGGCCATTACTTTTAGGAGGGCTCCTTCAATGAAGGATTCTTTAGATAGAACCCAGCCTGAACTTTCGCCTAAAACCACTTGGCTCAACAAACCCGGCTTTTACAGATGTACTTCGTGCCGTGCCTGCACTTTTGCGGTCAACGCCACGCACTATACATCTGCTTTAAATAAGAGAGCTATCTCGATAAAGGAACATCTGACATGTCGCAGCGATTATGTAGTTTACCAGCTGACCTGCACATGTTCTCTCTCTTACATAGGCAGCACCAAGCTGCAAGCGAACCAACGAATTCTGCAACACATCCGAGCCATAGTCAACTCAGACATGAATTACCCGGTGGCTCGCCACTTTAAAGCTGTCCACGACAAAAAATTGAAAGATCTCAAATATACATTGTTGTGTTCTGTGGCTAACCCAGGCAGGGGAGGCGATCGTGAGAAACTCTTACGACAAAAAGAAGCATTCTTTATTTTATTGCTAGATACCAGATCTCCCAATGGGCTGAATGCTTTTGATGAATTACATGATTTTTTGTGACCTATGTTTCTTTCTTTAACCATCAGCAATGAATTATTGTTCCCTTTTTGATCATGATATATGCAGGTATATACACTATTGTTATTTGTGATATCAATTTTTCTTGGATGATCATTGATTACTGTTTTATGGTACAAATATTAGTGTCTTTATACCTCTTTCTTTGCAGGTTTCCATTTGAGCTTCCTTACCGCTAGTTATTTTCCATGTATTTTACATTCAAATATATGGTTTGTTGTAGCATTTGCACTTTAGCTTTCAAGCAGTTTTGAGACAGTGGTTTTTGTATTAGGCCTATGAATTTGAATCTATAGAGTATCCTCTTCTTGCACTTGCAATTGATTTTTATTCTCGCAATATATTCTCTCTGATGAAACTTTGGGAGATTATATAGGATAAATAGACATTTTGGGGTTTTCTATTATGAATGATGTGGTGGTTTTGATATTCTTTCCACTATGTTAAATGTCTTTTGAATTTGATTGTTTACATAATTTTGACATTTGGCCTTTTCCATCGTATTTGAGCACTATGCTTTGATTTCTGTCTCTCTGTACTTAAACTGTATACAACCAATTAATTATGGTCGACGTATTGCTCAGTTAATGCTTGTCTGCTTTATTGTAAACCCTTGCGTCCTGTTTCTTTAGGCGCTTGGGCTTTTAATGACCATTTAATTCACCGCCTACTCCTGACGCATCATGTGACCAAGCTCCGTTCGCGGAGCGAAACGCGTCAGGGAGGGCACTCGCTCTTGCACTTTGCTTTAATAAATTTGCACTGCTGGCACCTTACCTGGAGTGATGGCTTGTTGATCTAACAACAGTTATTCATCTTGTGGAGTGGAGGTCTGCGCCCATTGCTGCCGCTACCTAAAGCGGTTGGGACCCTGTTTGTTCATATATATATATATATATATATATATGATTGAAAGGGCCCCCAAATCGAGTTTTTCCTCCCAGGAACCACACAAAACGACTCGCACTCCAGGGTCCGTGTTGAAATTGCGTTTATTGGCGACACGTTTCGACCAAACGGTCTTTTTCGATAGCCAGCCACATATAAACACAGTCACCATTTTATACAACAAGCAGTGCTCAAAAGTGGTAGTGGAAACTGAGGTAGGACCACAACATCAGTAATGACTACAATTCATTTGAACTACAAATAGGGTGGAAGACAGACTTATTAGTACACGGTCTCATACATGTTGCATGGCTGGAATCAACAATTTTTAAGTAAATAGAAATTTGAGTTAAATACATGAACATATTTAATGTGCATTTAAATATTATCACATTTTCGTTTGTGCAGCTCATTTAGATTTCTGATTGCACAAGGTAATAAAAATGATAGTAAATGGTGAGGGCCAAGTGGCCTATGATTCCCTTAAATTTGTAGAGACCAATTGTTCTTGTCACATATTGTCCGTCCTGTCCGAGTTGTCCCTGAATTTGATTGGTCAGAGGTGGGATGGGAATTAAGATTCAGGTCTCAGCCAAGTGGCCAATTCATTCATGTTAACAATGAGTAGCTCAGAAGTAGTCTAAAGAAAAACTACGTGTCCCCTAAATGGGGGTTCTTCCCCAGTTTAAATATCGGACTACTTCCAAGTTTGGAAGAGCCCCTCCAATAGGAAAGTAAAGTAAAGAAAATTAAGGGTGAAAAGGGTGCCAAAATTCCTCTTTCAGCACCGTGAACTATAAACAACGTGCACCCTGTGCTGACTGTGGTTTGCCTAGCCAGGCAAGCACTTGACAGTCAGTTTGGTGTGATTGTGAAAATAAAAATTGTGAAGTGAAAACGTGCCTGTGAAGGAGTCAGGAATAGTCAATTATTCTACTGGCGGAGTGTGATTGCCCACGTGTTGGCCAAAAGTGGTTCTGGCGTTGGCGTTATCTTTGGTCTTCAGTCTAAGCTTGAATGTGAAGCTTCCAACTATCTGACCTGCATCAGAGAGAGCCCTCTCTGGGCAGGGTTTGTGAGAAGGAAATTGCAAACACAGAAGCCAGGGTATGGGGATCCGGGCACAATGATGGATTAGGGTTTTTTTTGGGGGGGGTTTCAGTAGGCAGTTGGGGAACAGGTGCAGTTTCAAGGCAGATCTTCCGGCTCAACATAAGGTTCTTAGCCAATGTGCACGTAAAGTTCCTCATCCTCGTTTAAACCAAAAGGGTTTCTCGAATCCAGACGGATGATATACCGGGATTCCAGGACACGTAGTTGTTTGAGACGGTTACCCCCTCTGGGATTCGCTGGAACTCTGTCAATACCAAAAAAGGAAAATTGGTTAACATCACTGTTGTGGAAACGTAGCCAGTGGTGTGCAGTAGCATAAGACATATCAACATTCTTGATTGCTCTCATGTGCTCCAAAATTCGCTTTTTTATCGGGAAGGTGGTACTCCCAATATAGAACTTTGCACATGGACAGACAATCACATAAACACAATGGTCAGTGTTACAATTCATGAATTTCCCAATGATCTCGCTCTTTCCAGTGGGGAGGGGGTAGGATTTCACATTTTTACTGGTAGCACAGGCCTTACACTTGCCACACTTGTAAAAACCCTTCTGTTCTTTTAGCCAATTCTTCTTTTTCACTGGGCCCTCAAAATAGCTCTTCATTAGCATGTCTTTTAAGGAGCGTGCTTTTCTATAGGTAACCTGGGGTTGTTTGTTGATCAATATTCCTATCGTAGGGTCACTCTTGACAATGTGCCAATGTTTCTTTAAGATTTCTCGTACCCTGCCTGCCTCCACACTGTACGTTGTTATCATCCTGACATTACTTGATCCCAGGTTATTGGGGTGACTAACTATTTTCTTGCTCAAAAGTGTCTCCCTTTTCCTGGCTTTCGCTTTCTCCTTAGCTACCATCAGTACCTGGTCCGAATACCCCCTGGCTTTAAATCTCTGGGTCATCGTAGTCTGTTCTTTTTCATAACTATCATTGGAGCTACAGTTTTGTTTGGCTCTCAAAAATTCTCCATACGGAATACTGTCCTTAAGGTTGTTAGGGTGGTGACTTTTTGCATGTAAAATGCTGTTCCCAGAGGTGGGTTTTCTGTATAAGTTAGTCTGGATCACACCATCCACTACTTTAACTGTGACATCTAAGAAATCAATTTCTGAGTGATCTACTTTATTAGTGAATTTCAGATTCACATCATTCTTGTTGATATTCACAAGGAATTTGTTCAGATCAGATCTAGTGCCAACCCAGGTCAGAAAGATATCGTCGATGTATCTGGTATAAAATACAATGTGGCGGGTAACATCAACATTATCCTCTGACCATAGGGTTTGCTCTTCCCACCACCCCATCAGCATGCAGGCAAAACTTGGAGCAAAGCAACTCCCCATAGCAGTGCCCACTTCTTGCTTGTACCAGTTGTTCTCAAACAAAAAGAAATTGTTCATGAGGCAGAATTCCAGCATTTCAAGTAACATTTCCGTCTGTTTTAGGTAGAAAATCGACCTGTCTCTCATAAAATGTCTGCATGCTTTTAAACCATCAACGTGTTTAATACACGTGTACAATGAGACCACGTATATATATATATATATATTCACTGAAAAAACCATAGGTTTGACACATGTTATAGTTAGCTGGAAATTTTACTGACATAAAACCAATGAAATTCCACGTTATAGTTAGTTGGACTCACTATAACTTGCGCGTGCAATGCACTGCTGATGACGTCACATATTACATCACTCATGACATGTTCAGTGACATCACTCATGACATCACTGATGACACCATCCTTGTGACATAGTGACAGACCTCCTTTCACTGTAATGTAATCCTTGAAACACATATTCAAAAATAGAAACTGAAATTTAAAAAAAAAATGCAGATACCCATATCAGTTACAACAAGTAATTCCACCATCTATATACACATCCACTCATACATATACTCACTCATCATATGAAATGATACACCTATACATCCTGTTACACACCGACAATCATCAAAAAGTTACTCACAGACATACTCACACGTGCAAATAAACTATTGAACATCCATTTATTTGAATATAGACTTATACACACACTTCCACCTTACTTCTATTGAAAATTACACATATTTATTCTCTTAAACAATCACTTATAGAAACACATACTTATTTAAACAGGAACTCTTTCAATCTCTTACTCTCACATATACTCACTTATATACATCAATATTCACATATACTAGATTAAAATATATGTCGTTACTGATAAAGACACTAGTGAGACAGTCATTCACTCACTAACAAACACATATACACACTCATCCACCCATACAGTCCTGCACATATGCTGTCTTCAAAACACATACAAACAGAGAGTCAGTCACTCATGCATCTATGTGCTAAGTAATACCCCCACCAAACCATATAGACACTCATACTGATACTAAGAGAAACATCTAATAACCCATATACATACGCATGTAGCTACTTACCAACACATGTAGCCACTTATACACAAAGTGAAACACTAATATATATATTTAAATATTTAAACATTACTCACTAATATTTATTTTTCAGAAAGACACATATTCACTGGATGATGTCATCAGTGATGTCATGAGTGATGTCACTGACCATGTCATGAGTGATGTAATATGTGACGTCATCAGCAGTGCATTGCACGCGTAAGTTATAGTGAGTCCAACTAACTATAACGTGGAATTTCATTGGTTTTATGTCAGTAAAATTTCCAGCTAACTATAACATGTGTCAAACCTATGGTTTTTTCAGTGAATTTCATAGGTTTTTTAAATGCTACTTCCTAACTATAACGTGTGTAAAACCTATGGTTTTTTCTGTGAATTTCATTGGTTTTTAAAATGCTAATTCAGAAAAATGTCGTGTATGCAACCTATACTTTTGGCAATAAAGTTCTGGCAATATTTTTTTCGAAAACAAGCCATTTTCTTCACTGTTCAAGTTCCATAGAGACTCCTTGTAAAGCAATACAGAATTCGAAAGTCTGTACCTTGCCTTTTTTTAAACACATTAAAATTTGTCTATAAATAAAAATAGCCTTACTAAACTTTCGTGCGCGACCCGGTGTGCGCACTCTCGGCAACAGTTGTCAATAAAATGGATATCGCATTTCCAGGCTTTCGTGCGCGACCGAGTGCGCGCACAGGCCTATATATTTCGTGAAAACGTTGCGATTTGAACTTATTGAAATTCTTCATACACCCCTCAAAGAACTTATAGTACGTCAAAGAGACTGTACCTAGACTTCTTTTTTATTCTTATGAAACTTTTCAGTAAATGGAGCCGAATGTCTTTTTAAACGTTCGTGCGTTACCGGATGTACACACCTTGGTATTTTTTTTAGAAATAAAAAACGTTTCATACTTTAACAATTGTGCGCTTAAATCCAGCTCAGAAGATATACAAAATCATGATGGTAGTTGGTTCAACCCGGACCGTTTATTAGAGGTAGATCGTCCGACTCCACCGGAAGACGCCCCTAATAAAAAGGACATATATATAAAATGCGGACTAGCCACTGTATCGTGCTAGCAAACTATAACATATAAATCGTTAGAAAAAACAAAAGGAATCGAGCAAAATCAGTAGACCACTGATGAGATCTTTTTTTGACCTCGCTAAAATAGAAAAATTAGGAACAACCCCTCATGAGAAATATGAAACTAGTGAGAGAAACCGAGCTCGACGCCATGATGGCTGCAAGACAGCTCGGCTCCGCCGTCCACCCTACCCAAAATAACGACAAATATTATAAAGATACACAACACACCAGCAAAGTAACAGGGTAAAACGTTTTATTAAATAACTATTTACATGGCAGCCTACTGCAACATGAAAACAACACTTTCAATTGGTTCTTAATAGTTTCAATTCTGGAATTTACACGCAGCACTCCACCCACTTCCCTCACTATATTTTCTACTCTCAGGAGACAACAACGTCCTACATCTTTTGGAAGACTTTGGTGAAATGGCTACCGTATCTCATTCATCTTCCGAATCTGACCAAAATGATCGACTACCTTTAATAAGAAAAAATAAATCTTTCATCTGGCAATTTTTCACTTATCCTGAAGATCAAAAGAAAGTGAATGCACCAAAAGTAACCTGCACGATATGTGACTTGGTTCTCTTAAGAAGAAATCCAGCAAAAAAATATTTCTTTTCCATACATACCATGGTGCGGCATGTCAAACAAGTGCACCCTCTGCAATTTGCAGAGGCAACGACAAGAGCCCTGGCCACGCTATTACCATTAGAGGTGGCCAGCACATCTTCTGATCGACGACCTGTATCTCCATGCAGTGCAGAGATGGACTTCAGATATTTAACTATATATGGTCTATAACCTATGGTTTTTTCAGTGTTTTTCTTAGTTTTTTAATAGCAAATATCAAAAGCTTTTTTGTGGAAAATGACTACAATTAGGTATACATAAGCGGCGTTCATTTATGTTCACCACAGCCATTGTTAAAAGTAAAGTGAAAGTCGCGAAACAGTGGCCACGCCATCTAGTCTCTCTTAGGCCCCATCATGCACGTAAGTAACAGCCATTTTCTGTGTCATGGCCTCTCTGCCCACTGCCAATAGCCTATGATTGTTCAAAATTGGTTCTCTTTGGGTCATTCTCTGTTCACAAATAAGCATAAAGTCGCAATACTCTATTTAGTTTTTAAAAAGGACATATATATAAAATGCGGACTATCCGCTGTATCGTGCTAGCAAACTATAACATATAAATCGTTAGAAAAAACATGAATATAGAGAGAGGAACCGAGCTCGACGCCATGATGGCTGCAAGACAGCTCGGCTCCGCCACCCACCCCGCCCAAAATAACGACAAACACTATGCAAATATTATAAATATATACAACACACCAGCAAAGTAACAGGATAAAACGTTGTATTAAATAACTATTTACATGGAACCTACTGCAACATGAAAACAACACTTCTAATTGCTTCTTAGTAGTTTCAATTCTGAAATTGAACACCCAGTACATCCAGAGGTCATGTCCGACAAGTTGTGTGGGGGGATACCTTCCTAATGCCGCCATCCCCACCACCTTCTGTAGGAAGGACTCTGGATATCCCTGCCTTGCACAAATGTCATAAGTTCTGGATGTTGAGAGCCATACTTCAGGGTCCGACAAGTTGTGTGGGGGGATGCCTTGCTAATGCCGCCACCCCCACCACCTTCTGTAGGAAGGACTCTGGATATACTTGGTCCCTGAGAGGCTTCGATGTCCCTGCCTTGCACAAATGTCATAAGTTCTGAATGTTGAGTGCCATACTTCAGGGTCCAAGAAACGCGGACTCGGAGGGGGCGCTTGGCTCCTGCCCCCTCCCCAAGTCTTGTTCCCCTGGTATGGCCTGAGATCGCCCACGACATAGGCGGCCGGCTCCCGGGGTCAGGCGGAACTTCTTGCCTTTTAATGCCTCTTCCATTCTGGACCTTGTCCCACAATCCGTTTGACCTGAAGACACGTCCTGCGGTGCCCTGGTCCAACCATCACATTTACACCGTCTCACCCGCCATCCGGCTGAATTGCACCCACTCTTCCGATACAGCGACAGGCGGCTGCCACGGAGCTCAGGAAATGGCGGTCGGCTCCACAGACTTGGGCCTGGCCTGCAAGGATGGCTCTGGGCAACCCTGGAACTCGGACGCTTGACTGCTAGGGCATGAGCCCCATTCCCAAAAGCGTCCCGTCAGCCTTGAAGATTCTACAAGAGTCACCGAGGCCCCCGACTCCTGCAGACTTCCGGTGGGGAGCGACTGCCATGATTGCTCGCGGAATGGCCACGACGTAGCCACGAGGTGCTCTCATGCTGACGCCAGCTTCAGTCTGAAACATCCAGAAACACTGTAGACTACCAATTCGATCAGTTCCGGTGGAGCCCCAACGACGTATCGCGTTCTTGCGTAATCCGTCATATGACACGCCGCGTTAGCGCACCCGGAAGTGCTCCGGTGCGCGAGGCGCGAAGCGCAGCTTCCCGGAAGCAATGCGGAGCGCGTAACGTAAGCAATTACATTTCAGTTGGTTCTCCCTCACAATATTTTCAATGTCACATAAAACTCACCCATCACCCACTGCCATCTCTGGCTGTTTCCATGGTAACACCTCATTCTGCACCTGGCTGAAGGCACAGGTCAAAAGTTCATATCTCAACGTTCTACAGCAAAGTAACAACACTGTTTTCCCTCCAGAAACACCTGCCAATCCACAGCTCTGTTACATGTCTTTTTTTTCACACCCAATAGTACTTTTCGTTTAACATAAACATTAACATGCAACGTACTGTTCAATCTCCACTTCTTACAATCAACCAATCATTTTTATTTTTTAAACCACACCCAGCCTCTTCCTTTTTCTTTATTTAGAATTTCAACTTCTAACTACCATTCCACTTCCAGAACCGATCGGAGGACGACTACAAATCCCTTGAAAATGAAGGTCTGGCTAATAGGACACAGTTATATTCACTGGAGTGAAAAATATGCAGTAAGCAGACGAATTTGCAACCTCAGCTTACCAAATGTACACATAACATGGATTTCCAAAAGAGGATTGAAATGTCACCAATTGATTCCATTGGTGAAAACTTTTATGCATCTCCCAGAACCAGACCTTATAATTGTGCACTGTGGTGGGAACGATCTAGGCACAATCACTGGGGTAGGTCTGGAAATGCTTCTAAAAGACACCTTTCGACAATTGATGACACTTTTTCCTCGATCTGCCTTGGTATATTCCAATATATGCCAAAGACAGAAATGGAATTGGTCCAATCACCATTGTGCACAATTTGAGAAAGCAAGGAGACATGTAAATAAATCTGTTTCTGCGTTCCTCAGAGATTATAGCATGGGTTCTATTTACCACAACAACTTGCGATACCACATGCAAGACGTCTATAGGATAGACGGAGTTCATTTCACGAATGAGGGAACACTCAATTAACACAATGGCTCTTTTCAGAGCCACCTTATATCTAAGCACTCAAACTTCTGATTTATCTCCATTTTCACACTCTTGTAAAAAGGTGTGCGCGACCGAGTGCGCGCACCACGCAACATTTTAAAAAACAATATATATATATATTTTCGAGTTTAAGGGCCTTACTGCACACCCTGAGAAAACCTACGCAGCAAAACAATCTCTACCTTCTCCCCTTTCCATATTCCAACGCTTTGAAATCAACAATATATTTACTCGCAATGACAAAATGGCGGTCAACACTTCCTGATTTCCTTCGAATCGAACGTTAACAGACGTCACGCAACAAAATTCCGCTCGCGCGCGCAGCCGTTTGGGTGCGCGCACGTGTGCGCGCGTATAGATATATAATTGACTTTAACTTTAATTTCCTCAGCAACTACTGAACGGATTTACACCATTCCAAAAAAAGCGTAATCTGCGAGCAGGACTGTACAGTTGTGCCAAATTTCTTATAAATCCATTCACCCGTTCGACCTGTAGCCGAGTCTAAAGGTCCTATGGAAAATAACATGGAGAAAACACGTTTTGGGACCCCCCTTTTATCTCAGCCCCCACTTGACCAATCCCCCCCAAACTTTTAGGGAAGGAGCGCAGCGGACCGAGCCATCTTCTTTGAGAAATTCGCTAAGATTCTTCAACCAGGGCCAAAGTTATTCTAAATAGAATGTTGAGGATTTCCTATGGAAACTAGGTCCTAACTATAACTACCTACTAGCGACCGCCAGTAGGTAATATATATATATATATATATATATATATATATATATATATATTTTTTTTTTTTTCAAAACGGGTGCTCCACGGGTTGCTAGAGGTCCCTAGGGAGGTGGTGTGTACTCCGGTCGAGCATGCCGGACATTCAATGCAAGTCAGAAGTGCTGCGTCAACACACTCTCAGTGGCAGCCAAAAATACGCCAAACAGAGAAAATCCAAGGGTGTTTAATCACTTGCTACATGTTTCGGCTTCTCACAAGCCTTGATCACGCAAATGACGGAGGTGTACACAGTGTTTAAACGAAGTGAAATAACAGTGATAGAAAGGGGACTGCGGTTCAAACAGGGGCAGACATCTTGAGCAGAACATACACGTACAAATAAAACATGTCAAGACCTTCAACCAATGAACGGAAGGAATACACAATATAATATGTACATATCAACGTTCCAAAAGATATTAGAATCATATCTAGAAGGGATTCAAAAAATTAAAGTACGTACACTCAAAAGCTCCAGAAGTCCGCTGTAAAGTCACAAAGCGTATGAAATGTAATACATCATTTTCAAATATGCAAGTGCAAAGAAACTGGGCGCCGAGAACAAATGTAACCAAACTCAATGACCGCACAAAACCGCACGGGAGAAATGGAAAGTTGCTTGTGCTGTCTCTGGCATTTAAAGAGACAGCACCGAATAACACTGGCAACGATGTCATGCCCAAAGGATGGAAAGAGGGGGCATGACGTGGACGTGCACTAAACAGGACAAATGTCACAAAAGTGATTCAGGCACAGTCGTGGTAAATCAGATGCCTAGTGCAGGAGGCAGAGTAACAGTAAAATACTTGCAAGGCAGTGCTGGAGTCCCAGGTGAGCAAGAAAGTGAAGGTCAGGTCTGCATGTCAAGCCCAAAGCCCGCAAAATAGTCCAATATGTGTTCAGTGATGCCCAAGTGGGCGTGCTCTATAAAGTGTGGACAGGAACATGGAGGATATCACGCCCTATGTGAAGTGTTGTGAAGGGCTGGGTTCCTGGAGTGCTCTAGAAAAAAGAGAACAATATTAAAATCAAACATGACACATCATGTGCACGTGTACTGAACAAGTTCAACAACATGGAGAAATGCAATAACAGATCAAATGATTAACGAAAGAAAAGCAGAGCTATGTATAGTCATCCTTCAGATGTACAGCAAGTTCTTCGTCATGATTTAACCCTCCGGGGGCCTTTGTGTGGAAGGAAATTATGTATTTGGATTCCATCTGTCTCATTTTGAGTAGTCTATTGCCACCCCTGGGATTTCTGTTCACCTGTTCTAAGATGAAAAATTTCATCAGAGACGGATTGAAAAAATGGTTTTCACTGAAGTGCCTGGCCACTGGATACTTGGCGTCTTTATGAATGATGGCACGGTAATGCTCAAGAATACGTTTTTTGGCGTGTGCAGTGGTGCTGCCAATATACCATAGTTCGCAGGGACATACGATGACGTAAACTACGAACATGGTATTGCATGTAAGAAATTGATTAATTTCTTTGCTAACCCCATTGTATATGACTTTCTTAATCGAGGTGCTATATCTACAGGCCTTGCAGTGGCTACACGGAAAAAACCCTTTCAAACCAAGATCATAGCTGTTGGGGTAAATCGTGATGTCACTATGGACACAAATGTCCCTGATGTTCTTGCCTTTCCTATAGGTGATGCTGGGCCTATCCGCAATCAAATGGCCGATGGTAGCATCACTCTTAAGGATGTTCCAATTCTTAGCTACAATTTTGTGAATTTTCTTCGACTCCCTATTGTATGTAAGGATGAGTCGTGTGTTGTTTTCGTCACGAGAGATATCTTCAGAGGGTTCATCACGCAAGGTGTCAATGCGTGGAACAGAATCTGCTCTGGTTTTGGCTTTCTTCAAAACCCAGGCCGGATAATTCCTGAGTTTAAAACGTTCCATCATTTCGGAAGCGGCTAGTTGGTAACTGCTTTCCGTATTGCAGTTTCTTTTTGCCCTCTGCAGTTCGCCATAAGGAATACTCCATTTGAGAGGTTCCGGGTGGCTGCTGAGGGCATGGAGAATACTGTTGCTAGCAGTGGCTTTCCTAAAGAGAGAGGTAGTGATATTGTTGTCCTTGATGTCAATTCTGACATCAAGGTACTCTGCCATCTTTCTGTTGATAATGCTAGTAAGTCTGATGTTGTGACTGTTGTTGTTAAGGATGTCAATGAAGCACAAGGCTTGATCTTCAGTGCCATTCCAGACCATGAAAAGGTCATCGATATACCTCCACCAGGTAACTACATGACTAGTGTGTTCAGTCAGAGATGGGTCCATGAAGATGGTCTGTTCCCAATGTCCCATGAAAAGATTCGCGAAACTTGGGGCAAAACATGAACCCATCGCTGTACCAATCTGTTGTTTATAGATGGCACCATCAAAAAGAAAGAAATTATTTTTCAAGCAGAATTCCATCATATCGAGGAGCATTTTGCTGTGCTCCCGAAAGCGTAGAGGACGTTCATCAAGAAAATGTTGACAAGCATCCAGGCCTTGTTTGTGGTCAATGATGGTTTATAATGCTTCAACATCCATGGTGATGAGTAAATAATTTTCATCCTAGGTAAGATTGGAAAGTTTGGATAAAAAATCCTTGGTGTCCCTGACATAACTAGCCAATCCCTGAACCCATTCCCTCAGATAGTGGTCCACATATTTAGAGACATGTTCTGCCACACTGCCCCGGGAGGACACAATGGGTCTACACGGCGGGTGGTCCATGCTTTTGTGGACTTTGGGGAGTAGGTAGAGTACAGGAAGGGTGGGGTTGTCATTTCTCAAAAACCTATATTCCTCCCATTCCAGGATGCCCTTATCTTTCCACCCACTCAATTTGTCCCACAGTTCAATTATACTGTTGTTGTAGAGTTCAAAGGTGCTAGTGATGTAGTAATTGCCATCCGTGAGTTGTCTTTGGGCCTCTGCCACATATTGATCTTTGTCCATGATGACAATGTTGCCCCCTTTGTCGGCGGGGCAGATAACGATGGTATTATCTTCTGTAAGGGACTTCAGAGCTTTCCTCTGGTTAAATGTCAGGTTATCATATCCAGATCTAAATTTTCTTTTCTTATTGTTTCTAAAGATGTTAAGATCTTTATTGACACATTCATGAAATGTGTCGATTGTATCGTGGGCCATCATGGGAATGAAGGTGGATTTAGGCTTGAAACCAGAGGCAGCACTATAGTCAGTGGAGAAATTGGCGTCAGCAAGGAGCTGGGTATTGCTCGTAGTTTCAGCATTGTCTTCTAGTACAATAGTGTTAGAAGTCCCAGGCTCCCTATCACTTTCTTTCTCAAGGTGTATGATGTTAATGAGAGCGTCAACATCACCTATCTTAGAGGGATCCTCCTCAAGAGTCAGAGGTCTACTGGTGTGCTGCTGCCCCCTCCAGCCCTTGAGTTTATGCCATTTTTTAAGTTTTAATTTACGGACATATTTGGAAACATCAATCCTTGATTCACTGTAGTTGAAGTACATGGACGGACAGAAAGAAAGGCCCAAGCTGAGAGTAGTCAATTCAGTCTCAGTAATAGTTTGTTTGGATAGGTTGATAACAGTTTTATTTACCGTATTCTCATCCATTATTAGTATTTTTTGGAGCGGGTCTTTACTCTTCCCATGTTGCCCCTTGTATTGCCTCCTCTCCCACCGTTGGCGGAGCCTCTTCCCACGGTTCCTGCGTTTCCGCGTCCCCTGGGTCGTCCTCGGCCTCTCGATGTGCTGGGTGGTGGTGGTGCCGGAGTTGCCTGATTCGTCCGTCTGCTCCGGCGCAGATGACGATATTCGTCTAAAAAATTCGGCTTCCGTGCTGGGGTGTTGACTTGAGTTGTTTCTTCAGTGGAAACATTCGAGATATCTGATTCGGTCTCACTCATAACTGTTGAGTCTTCTTCACCCCCTGTAGCATCTGCCGCTTGCGTATTGTTGGCTGTATTGGCATAAAGATGATCATACTTTCGGCTGAAGGTCAAAATCCTGCCAGTATCATAATCTTTGTAGTCTCTCTCAAGTTTCCTCTCCTTACGAGCCTTTATGTCCTCTTCATAGCGTTTAAGGCGCTCTTTCATATCTGCGACCAGTTTTTTAACGTTTTCTTCATCTGCGTGTTTACTGATGTCCTCCATTAGTTCTGCAATGTCTTTCAATAAGACATCTCTATCAAGCCACGCATACTTGACCAGAATTTCCAGCATCTTTCTGGAACTGTTTGCTGAGTTGACTGACCATTCAGCCAACATGTCAGGATTGGGCGCCTCGTAGGTGGGAGTGGTAAAAATGCGTAACCCCCTCGGTACCATCTCTTGATCTATGTAGTTCTGTAACGAGGTTGCCTCCCACCACTTGGAGATTTCTCCTTTCTTGAGTTTTTCAAGCTTGTTAATTTTATCCTTGATGGTTTGTGGAGGATCCTTCCTGACCGCACTGCCAGTGGGGGCTCCCTTCTTGGTCCTGGCAAACAACAGATGTGCTGCTGCCCTTCTTTCGTCTTCTTCCTCCATGTGGGAACGCCCTTGGATAGAGTGATTTACTGAGACGTATTATGGCTGCCTCCCTTTGTAAAATACAAAGTTCCTCCTGCTGTGTATTCTGGAAAACTGAATGTGGGAGAGCGAATGACGGCAAGATGAGATTTCACTGCACGGCGTGTGTAAGCCGAATGGTCAAAGACGCCAATGCTAAACAGCGGGAGCACCGGCGCAGGACAAAGCGCACTGCACCGTTAACCCAGGGGAAACGCGATGTATGATAGCATGAGCCAACCAACAACCCGCTCCCCTAGGACGGACACAGAGCACACAGCCCGCGACCCCGCACTCACCGCTGTGAATCGCCTTCTCCTTCACCTTGTGTAAACGAAATCCAGTGATGAAAAGTAGCCGGGCCAAGTGCAACCTCCAAGTCAAAGTTTCAAAACGGGTGCTCCACGGGTTGCTAGAGGCCCCTAGGGAGGTGGTGTGTACTCCGGTCGAGCATGCCGGACACCCAATGCAAGTCAGAAGTGCTGCGTCAACACACTCTCAGTGGCAGCCAAAAACACGCCAAACAGAGAAAATCCAAGGGTGTTTAATCACTTGCTACATGTTTCGGCTTCTCACAAGCCTTGATCACGCAAATGACAGAGGTGTACACAGTGTTTAAATGAAGTGAAATAACAGTGATAGAAAGGGGACTGCGGTTCAAACAGGGGCAGACATATTGAGCAGAACATACACGTACAAATAAAACATGTCAAGACCTTCAACCAATGAACGGAAAGAATACACAATATAATATGTACATATCAACGTTCCAAAAGATATTAGAATCATATCTAGAAGGGGTACAAAAAATTAAAGTACGTACACTCAAAAGCGCCAGAAGTCCGCTGTAAAGTCACAAAGCGTATGAAATGTAATACATCATATTCAAATATGCAAGTGCAAAGAAACTGTGCGCCGAGAACAAATGTAACCAAACTCAATGACCGCACAAAACCGCACGGGAGAAATGGAAAGTTGCTTGTGCTGTCTCTGGCATTTAAAGAGACAGCACCGAATAACACTGGCAACGATGTCATGCCCAAAGGATGGAAAGAGGGGGCATGACGTGAACGTGCACTTACAAGGACAAATGTCACAAAAGTGATGCAGGCACAGTCGTGGTAAATCAGATGCCTAGTGCAGGAGGCAGAGTAACAGTAAAATACTTGCAAGGCAGTGCTGGAGTCCCAGGTGAGCAAGAAAGTGAAGGTCAGGTCTGCATGTCAAGCCCAAAGCCCGCAAAATAGTCCAAGATGTGTTCAGTGATGCCCAAGTGGGCGTGCTCTATAAAGTGTGGACAGGAACATGGAGGATATCACGCCCTATGTGAAGTGCTGTGAAGGGCTGGGTTCCTGGAGTGCTCTAGAAAAAAAGAGAACAATACCAAAATCAAACATGACACATCATGTGCAAGTGTACTGAACAAGTTCAACAACATGGAGAAATGCAATAACAGATCAAATGATTAACGAAAGAAAAGCAGAGCTATGTATAGTCATCCTTCAGATGTACAGCAAGTTCTTCGTCATGATTTAACCCTCAGGGGGCCTTTGTGTGGAAGGAAATGATGTATTTGGATTCCATCTGTCTCATTTTGAGTAGTCTATTGCCACCCCTGGGATTTCTGTTCACCTGTTCTAAGATGAAATATTTCATCAGAGAGGGATTGGAAAAATGGTGTTCACTGAAGTGCCTGGCCACTGGATACTTGGCGTCTTTATGAATGATGGCACGGTAATGCTCAAGAATACGTTTTTTGGCGTGTGCAGTGGTGCTGCCAATATACCATAGTTTGCAGGGACATACGATGACGTAAACTACGAACATGGTATTGCATGTAAGAAATTGATTAATTTCTTTGCTAACCCCATTGTATGTGACTTTCTTAATCAAGGTGCTATATCTACAGGCCTTGCAGTGGCTACACGGAAAAAACCCTTTCAAACCAAGATCATGTCTGTTGGGGTAAATCGTGATGTCACTATGGACACAAATGTCCCTGATGTTCTTGCCTTTCCTATAGGTGATGCTGGGCCTATCCGCAATCAAATGGCCGATGGTAGCATCACTCTTAAGGATGTTCCAATTCTTAGCTACAATTTTGTGAATTTTCTTCGACTCCCTATTGTATGTAAGGATGAGTCGTGTGTTGTTTTCGTCACAAGAGATATCTTCAGAGGGTTCATCACGCAAGGTGTCAATGCGTGGAACAGAATCTGCTCTGGTTTTGACTTTCTTCAAAACCCAGGCCGGATAATTCCTGAGTTTAAAACGTTCCATCATTTCGGAAGCGGCTAGTTGGTAACTGCTTTCCGTATTGCAGTTTCTTTTTGCCCTCAGCAGTTCGCCATAAGGAATACTCCATTTGAGAGGTTCCGCGTGGCTGCTGAGGGCATGGAGAATACTGTTGCCAGCAGTGGCTTTCCTAAAGAGAGAGGTAGTGATATTGTTGTCCTTGATGTCAATTCTGGCATCAAGGTACTCTGCCATCTCTCTGTTGATAATGCTAGTAGTCTGATGTTGTGACTGTTGTTGTTAAGAATGTCAATGAAGCACAAGGCTTCACCTTCAGTGCCATTCCAGACCATGAAGAGGTCATCGATATACCTCCACCAGGTAACTACATGACTAGTGTGTTCAGTCAGAGATGGGTCCATGAAGATGGTCTGTTCCCAATGTCCCATGAAAAGATTGGCGAAACTTGGGGCAAATCATGAACCCATCGCGGTACCAATCTGTTGTTTATAGATGGCACCATCAAAAAGAAAGAAATTATTTTTCAAGCAGAATTCCATCATATCGAGGAGCATTTTGCTGTGCTCCCGAAAGTGTAGAGGACGTTCATCAAGAAAATGTTGACAAGCATCCAGGCCTTGTTTGTGGTCAATGATGGTATATAATGCTTGAACATCCATGATGATGAGTAAATAATTTTCATCCCAGGTAAGTTGGAAAGTTTGGATAAAAAATCCTTGGTGTCCCTGACATAACTAGCCAATCCCTGAACCCATTCCCTCAGATAGTGGTCCACATATTTAGAGACATGCTCTGCCACACTGCCCCGGGAGGACACAATGGGTCTACCCGGCGGGTGGTCCATGCTTTTGTGGACTTTGGGGAGTAGGTAGAGTACAGGAAGGGTGGGGTTGTCATTTCTCAAAAACCTATATTCCTCCCATTCCAGGATGCCCTTATCTTTCCACCCACTCAATTTGTCCCACAGTTCAATTATACGGTTGTTGTAGAGTTCAAAGGTGCTAGTGATGTAATAATTGCCATCCGTGAGTTGTCTTTTGGCCTCTGCCACATATTGATATCTGTCCATGATGACAATGTTGCCCCCTTTGTCATCGGGGCAGATAACAATGGTATTATCTTCTGTAAGGGACTTCAGAGCTTTCCTCTGGTTAAATGTCAGGTTATCATATCCAGATCTAAATTTTCTTTTCTTATTGTTTCTAAAGATGTTAAGATCTTTATTGACACATTCATGAAATGTGTCGATTGCATCGTGGGCCATCATGGGAATAAATGTGGATTTAGGCTTGAAACCAGAGGCAGCACTATAGTCAGTGGAGAAATTGGCGTCAGCAAGGAGCTGGGTATTGCTCGTAGTTTCAGCATTGCAGTGTCTGAAATTTCGTGCAAGTGCGAATTCAAAGTGATGCCCAAAGTGGGCGTGCTCTTAAAGTACTGGCCGGAACGTGAAGCATGTTGGGCCTGGCATAAAGCGCAAAATGGGGCCTCTGTTCGGCAATGGTTCCGAATCTCCAGTTTAGCCAGTGCATGCCCAGAGGTTAGTACTGGGGTATTTTACCTAGTAACTGGACTCTTCAATCACCACGGTCATGGCTTTGTCATTCCAGCATGTCACACCGGTCTATATGGGCAGGAGCAGATTTTGTATCCATTCTCTGTGTCAGGGTCCAGTTAACTTACTGGCCGACACTGTTTGCATTCTCTCGCCATCCCTACCCGTGTGCTGTACAGTGATACACTGCTGCCCGTAACCATGACTACCATTTTCTTTCCAGCGCGTCTTCCACCGGAGCGCTTCCAGCCCCAGTGCCCGACAGTATTTACATGATATTTGCATGTAACTTTCATCATTGGGTTCCTGTGGTGTGTCTCACAATTTACTGCTACTATACAAGTCGTAATTTCTTGTTTATGCATACTGAGACAGTTCTATCATATTGTTTATACTGACAACGTGACCGTTCCATAATGGCTGCCATGATTATTCCTGGAGACCTTTGTCCATTGTTTATGTTCACAGCACTTTTTTGAAATGTATTTGAGTTGTTGCATGCTTGCACAGCACTTATGTGATCAAGGCTTCGTGGAAGCCGAAACATGTAGTAGGTGTTAATAAACACCCTTGGACCCTGCTGACTGGTGTGGTGTTTTTCGGGACTCTGAGAGCGTGATATTACTTTGATATCGTTGGATTCATATATAAATACATATATATGTATATATATTCATAAGATAAATATATATATATATATATATATATATATACACAAAACCAAGGTTGCCCAAGTGAGGAGCCACACCCATCAGGAATCACACCACTTCGTAGGCGGCAGTGTCACCAGCATGTACCACGCAATCCATAAGCCATACGCGTTTCGAGCTATTAGGCGCTCTTGTTCACTGGCATGAAGAGGCAGGAATCAGGTAACAAAGAACTCCGGTTTATTAAATACATAGAGTCACGCCCCAGTGGGCGTGTCTACAGGCATGCTGGTAGTCGTAGTCCTGTAACCGTGGCTCATCAGTTCTCTAACCCAGTGGCCCCTGTCCTGCCACTCAGTTATGATAAAAATCCCTGTAGGGGGAAAGTCCGTGTGCACACAGCTGCTGTACTCTGCCAAATGCCTCTACGAGCGAGGCTCCATCAGTCCCAAACAGCGCTAGTGATTCCCAGCACTTAGGATCCGCTTTCAGGCGTCGGGGTCTCCTCGCGGCCGAGCCAGCCGCTAAACATACAAAACCAAGGTTGCCCAAGTGAGGAGCCACACCCATCAGGAATCACACCACTTCGTAGGCAGCAGTGTCAGCAGCATGTACCACGCAATCCATAAGCCATACGCGTTTCGAGCTATTAGGCGCCCTTGTTCACTGGCATGAAGAGGCAGGAATCAGGTAACAAAGAACTCCGGTTTATTAAATACATAGAGTCACGCCCCAGCTGGCGTGTCTACAGGCATGCTGGTAGTCGTAGTCCTGTAAACGTGGCTCATCAGTTCTCTAACCCAGTGGCCCCTGTCCTGCCTCTCAGTTATGATAAAAATCCCTGTAGGGGGAAAGTCCGTGTGCACACCGCTGCTGTACTCTGCCAAATGCCTCTACGAGAGAGGCTCCATCAGTCCCAAACAGCGCTAGTGATTCCCAGCACTTAGGATCCGCTTTCAGGCGTCGGGGGCTCCTCGCGGCCGAGCCAGAGCCAGCCGCTAAACATACAAAACCAAGGTTGCCCAAGTGAAGAGCCACACCCATCAGAACTCACACCACTTCGTAGGTGGCAGTGTCAGCAGCATGTACCACGCAATCCATAAGCCATACGCGTTTCGAGCTATTAGGCGCTCTTGTTCGCTGGCATGAAGAGGCAGGAATCAGGTAACAAAGAACTCCGGTTTATTAAATACATAGAGTCACACCCCAGTGGGCGTGTTTACAAGCATGCTGGTAGTCGTAGTCCTGTAAACGTGGCTCATCAGTTCTCTAACCCAGTGGCCCCTGTCCTGCCACTCAGTTATGATAAAAATCCATGTAGGGGGAAAGTCCGTGTGCACACAGCTGCTGTACTCTGCCAAATGCCTCTACGAGCGAGGCTCCATCAGTCCCAAACAGCGCTAGTGATTCCCAGCACTTAGGATCCGCTTACGCCCCGACGCCTGAAAGCGGATCCTAAGTGCTGGGAATCACTAGCGCTGTTTGGGACTGATGGAGCCTCGCTCGTAGAGGCATTTGGCAGAGTACAGCAGCGGTGTGCACACGGACTTTCCCCCTACAGGGATTTTTATCATAACTGAGTGGCAGGACAGGGGCCACTGGGTTAGAGAACTGATGAGCCACGTTTACAGGACTACGACTACCAGCATGCCTGTAGACACGCCCACTGGGGCGTGACTCTATATATTTATTAAGCCGGAGTTCTTTGTTACCTGATTCCTGCCTCTTCATTCCAGTGAACAAGAGCGCCTAATAGCTCGAAATGCGTATGGCTTATGGATTGCGTGGTACATGCTGCTGACACTGCCGCGTACGAAGTGGTGTGATTCCTGATGGGTGTGGCTCCTCACTTGGGCAACCTTGGTTTTGTATGTTTAGCGGCTGGCTCGGCCGCGAGGAGCCCCCGACGCCTGAAAGCGGATCCTAAGTGCTGGGAATCATTAGCGCTGGTTGGGACTGTGGAGCCTCGCTCGTAGAGGTATTTGGCAGAGTACAGCAGCGGTGTGCACACGGACTTTCCCCCTACAGGGATTTTTATCATAACTGAGTGGCAGGACAGGGGCCACTGGGTTAGAGAACTGATGAGCCACGTTTACAGGACTACGACTACCAGCATGCCTGTAGACACGCCCACTGGGGCGTGACTCTATGTATTTAATAAACCGGAGTTCTTTGTTACCTGATTCCTGCCTCTTCATACCAGTGAACAAGAGCGCCTAATAGCTCGAAACGCGTATGGCTTATGGATTGCGTGGTACATGCTGCTGACACTGCCGCCTACGAAGTGGTGTGATTCCTGATGGGTGTGGCTCCTCACTTGGGCAACCTTGTTTTTGTATGTTTAGCGGCTGGCTCGGCCGCGAGGAGCCCCCGACGCCTGAAAGCGGATCCTAAGTGCTGGGAATCACTAGCGCTGTTTGGGACTGATGGAGCCTCGCTCGTAGAGGCATTTGGCAGAGTACAGCAGCGGTGTGCACACGGACTTTCCCCCTACAGGGATTTTTATCATAACTGAGTGGCAGGACAGGGGCCACTGGGTTAGAGAACTGATGAGCCACGTTTACAGGACTACGACTACCAGCAGGCCTGTAGACACGCCCACTGGGGCGTGACTCTATGTATTTAATAAACCGGAGTTCTTTGTTACCTGATTCCTGCCTCTTCATGCCAGTGAACAAGAGCGCCTAATAGCTCGAAACGCGTATGGCTTATGGATTGCGTGGTACATGCTGCTGACACTGCCGCCTACGAAGTGGTGTGATTCCTGATGGGTGTGGCTCCTCACTTGGGCAACCTTGGTTTTGTATGTTTAGCGGCTGGCTCGGCCGCGAAGAGCCCCCGACGCCTGAAAGCGGATCCTAAGTACTGGGAATCACTAGCGCTGTTTGGGACTGATGGAACCTCGCTCGTAGAGGCATTTGGCAGAGTACAGCAGCGGTGTGCACACGGACTTTCCCCCTACAGGGATTTTTATCATAACTGAGTGGCAGGACAGGGGCCACTGGGTTAGAGAACTAATGAGCCACGTTTACAGGACTACGACTACCAGCATGCCTGTAGACACGCCCACTGGGGCGTGACTCTATGTATTTAATAAACCGGAGTTATTTGTTACCTGATTCCTGCCTCTTCATGCCATTGAACAAGAGCGCCTAATAGCTCGAAACGCGTATGGCTTATGGATTGCGTGGTACATGCTGCTGACACTGCCGCCTACGAAGTGGTGTGATTCCTGATGGGTGTGGCTCCTCACTTGGGCAACCTTGGTTTTGTATGTTTAGCGGCTGGCTCGGCCGCGAGGAGCCCCCGACGCCTGAAAGCGGATCCTAAGTGCTGGGAATCACTAGCGCTGTTTGGGACTGATGGAGCCTTGCTCGTAGAGGCATTTGGCAGAGTACAGCAGCGGTGTGCACACAGACTTTCCCCCTACAGGGATTTTTATCATAACTGAGTGGCAGGACAGGGGCCACTGGGTTAGAGAACTGATGAGCCACGTTTACAGGACTACGACTACCAGCATGCCTGTAGACACGCCCACTGGGGCGTGACTCTATGTATTTAATAAACCGGAGTTCTTTGTTACCTGATTCCTGCCTCTTCATGCCAGTGAACAAGAGCGCCTAATAGCTCGAAACGCGTATGGCTTATGGATTGCGTGGTACATGCTGCTGACACTGCCGCCTACGAAGTGGTGTGATTCCTGATGGGTGTGGCTCCTCACTTGGGCAACCTTGGTTTTGTATGTTTAGCGGCTGGCTCGGCCGCGAGGAGCCCCCGACGCCTGAAAGCGGATCCTAAGTGCTGAGAATCACTAGCGCTGTTTGGGACTGATGGAGCCTCGCTCGTAGAGGCATTTGGCAGAATACAGCAGCGGTGTGCACACAGACTTTCCCCCTACACGGATTTTTATCATAACTGAGTGGCAGGACAGGGGCCACTGGGTTAGAGAACTGATGAGCCACGTTTACAGGACTAAGACTACCAGCATGCCTGTAGACACGCCCACTGGGGCGTGACTCTATGTATTTAATAAACCGGAGTTCTTTGTTACCTGATTCCTGCCTCTTCATGCCATTGAACAAGAGCGCCTAATAGCTTGAAACGCGTATGGCTTATGGATTGCGTGGTACATGCTGCTGACACTGCCGCCTACGAAGTGGTGTGATTCCTGATGGGTGTGGCTCCTCACTTGGGCAACCTTGGTTTTGTATGTTTAGCGGCTGGCTCGGCCGCGAGGAGCCCCCGACGCCTGAAAGCGGATCCTAAGTGCTGGGAATCACTAGCGCTGTTTGGGACTGATGGAGCCTCGCTCGTAGGGGCATTTGGCAGAGTACAGCAGCGGTGTGCACACAGACTTTCCCCCTACAGGGATTTTTATCATAACTGAGTGGCAGGACAGGGGCCACTGGGTTAGAGAACTGATGAGCCACGTTTACAGGACTACGACTACCAGCATGCCTGTAGACACGCCCACTGGGGCGTGACTCTATGTATTTAATAAACCGGAGTTCTTTGTTACCTGATTCCTGCCTCTTCATGCCAGTGAACAAGAGCGCCTAATAGCTCGAAACGCATATGGCTTATGGATTGCGTGGTAAATGCTGCTGACACTGCCGCCTACGAAGTGGTGTGATTCCTGATGGGTGTGGCTCCTCACTTGGGCAACCTTGGTTTTGTATGTTTAGCGGCTGGCTCGGCCGCGATGAGCCCCCCACGCCTGAAAGCGGATCCTAAGTGCTGGGAATCACTAGTGCTGTTTGGGACTGATGGAGCCTCGCTCGTAGAGGCATTTAGAAGAGTACAGCAGCGGTGTGCACACAGACTTTCCCCCTACAGGGATTTTTATCATAACTGAGTGGCAGGACAGGGGCCACTGGGTTAGAGAACTGATGAGCCACGTTTACAGGATTACGACTACCAGCATGCCTGTAGACACGCCCACTGGGGCGTGACTCTATGTATTTAATAAACCGTAGTTCTTTGTTACCTGATTCCTGCCTCTTCATGCCAGTGAACAAGAGCGCCTAATAGCTCGAAACGTGTATGGTTTATGGATTGCGTGGTACATCCTGCTGACACTACCGCCTATGAAGTGGTGTGATTCCTGATGGGTGTGGCTCCTCACTTGGGCAACCTTGGTTTTGTATATATATATATATATATTACCTACTGACGGTCGCCAGTAGGTATATATAGTTAGGATTTTTTCTCTATGGGACTTTTGAAAATTCTATGTCTAATAACTTTGGCGTTTGTGGATTGAATCGGCTGAAATTTTCAGGAAAATGGCACATATTGTTTCTGAGCAGCCCCTGAAAATTTGGGGGGGTTTCGTCAAGGGGGGGCCAAGAAAAAAGGGGGTCCTAAAACGCGTTTTTCCCATTCATTTTTCCATAGGGCGTTTGGCCTCACTTTTAGCTCGAACGGCTGAATGGATTTGCACGAAACTTGGCAAAATTGTAGGGACTGTTAGCCCGATGTGCCTTTGCTAGGTCTCAATATATGTGCTCCAGTGGATTTTGAGAAATTAACGTTTTAAAAAACAGATATATCTGTGACAGCGTCCCGGGTAGCGATCCGGTTCGCGTACTTTTCGCGTTACGGAACTTTGCGAAGCGAAGCTGATTGGCTCTCCGGTGTCTGTCAACATTCTAAACAGTCCGGAACGGCCGCCATCTTGTCTCTCGGTAGGATCGAGAGACAAGAGGAGGAGAAAAACGAAGGGGGAATTTAATGGAAGGGGGCAAGGTAGACCCCTCTTGACCCCCTAGGAATGATGTTGGAGTTATTAAAGGGTCCCGTGGGGCAAATAAAAAAAATTTGATTTTTCGCGGTAGAAGCGCTTCCCGGTTCGCGAACCTGTAGCGAAACGGGAATTTGCCATTTTGTGTTTCGTTTTAATTAAATTACAAGATGGAGGAAAAACAATGTGAGAAATGGGTATAAGGGGGTACGGGAGACGTATCCTGACCCCCTATGTTTTCCCAGGGTGGCTGAGGATGCTCATATATGTTGATACATGTCTTCCAGCGGCTGCGCGTGAGCGGATTTTTATTTTTTTGCTGCGTGACGTTTGTTAACGTTCGATTCGAAGGAAATCAGGAAGTGTTGTCCGCCATTTTGTCACTGCGAGTAAATATATTGTTAAAAATAATTGTTATAAATGAATCCGTATTTATAAACATTGTTTGCGCCATTTTGCCTTTTTTCCAATGCCACACTTTTGTCGTGCACGGCAGCCATTTTAGATGCTTTGACCTGACCCACTCTCTGCACGCCGCCGATCCTCAGCATGGCTCCCCACCCTCGCAAGCATCTCCTCCACGCACTGCTCACCTCCGCTCTCTCTCTCATGCATGGGCCATAAACCTCCCCCCATCTGCGCTGCTCTTCCCTGAGAATCACACCCTGTGCCCGCCCGACACCTCCCTTTCACCCTATTCACTACCGAACCCTCTGGGTGTACGGGAGACGTATCCTGACCCCCTATGTTTTCTGAGGGTGGCTGAGGATGCTCATATATGTTGATACATGTCTTCCAGCGGCTGCGCGTGAGCGGATTTTTATTTTTTTGCTGCGTGACGTCTGTTAACGTTCGATTCGAAGGAAATAAGGAAGTGTTGACCGCCATTTTGTCACTGCGAGTAAATATATTGTTAAAAATAATTGTTATAAATTAATCCGTATTGATAAACATTGTCTGCGCCATCTTGCCTTTTTTCCAATGCCACACTTTTGTCGTGCACGGCAGCCATTTTAGATGCCTTGACCAGACCCACTCTCTGCACGCCGCCGATCCTCAGCATGGCTCCCCACCCTCGCAAGCATCTCCCCCACGCACTGGTCACCCCCGCTCTCTCTCTCATGCATGGGCCATAAACCTCCCCCCATCTGCGCTGCTCTTCCCTGAGAATCACACCCTGTGCCCGCCCGACACCTCCCTTTCACCCTATTCACTACCGTACCCTCTGACACTCCTCTTCCTCTGTGTCCGATTGTCCAGGCCGGTCCCAGGCTATCACTTAGCCCTGTGGATGTAGTTTATGGCCCCAACTGTAAAGAATCACCCCTCTTCAAAGGAGTTACAGTAGATCAAGGCCCCCACCCCATGAGATCCGTCACACCACATGCGTTCCTACTATCTGATAACGATCCTGTATTGTGATTGGGGAGGGGATTCTCACTGTAAGGGTGTGTGGGACCGAGCCTGAAGCGGAAGATTCCAGGGATGCCTTTTTGTACATCAAAGTCTTCACAATTATGTGTCACATTAAAAATATATAGCACTCCAACAAAGTAGTAGGATTATAACACTTTAATAACTTATAAATATATACAACGCTCCAACAAAGTAAACACGTTAAAAAAAAACATTTTAAACAACTATTTTCATGGCAGCCTGCTGCAACATCCATCTCAAAGCAACAATGGGCTGCTTTGGCTTGTCTTTTAGTCGGCAAAATCCGTCGGCCTGTGAGGTGGCGTCAGTAGCGGTCCGTTGTGCGAATAGGCCGAAGGCAGCACAACGCGCCGAGATCCGGATGGCACCGAGGTGGTGTCCAGCAAGTTTCACTGGTGTGGCCATCCTACAATGCTGCGCCGAAAGATGGCGTGGGGTGCCCGGGGGGGGGGGAGGGGGAGGCGGCGCAAACGGGCCTCTCCCTCCTCCCCAGGTGGAGGCACCTCATCTGCAGTGGGGCGCCTCTTAGCGTTTCACTCGCCTTCCAGCTGAGTTCCGCCCGCTCTTGCGGCACAGTGCCTCACCCCCCATCCAGCTGAGTTCCGCCCGCTCTTGCGGTACAGTGCCTCACCCGCCATCCAGCTGAATTGCGCCCGCTCTTGCGGCTACAGCGTCTCGCCCACCATCCAGCTGAATTGCGGCCACTCTTGCGGTGCAGCGATAGGTGGCTGCAAAAGGACTCTCAAAATGGCGGCCGGCTCTTTGGATTTGGGCCTGGTCCACTAAAATGGCCCTGGGACACCTTGGAACTCGGACGCTTGCCTGCTAGGGCATGGGCCCCATTCACGAAAGCGTCCCCTCTTTTGACTGATGGTTCTTGTTGCCTTTCTCTTCTGTTGTCATTTAACGGAACCTTTTTGGACTGCCGAAAGGGGTTCTGGTCCGACCGCTGGTTGGTGGAGACATTTTGACTATATCCTGGACCTGCCCGGCCTCGCCCAAAATGGCGCCGGTATAAATGGGACTCGTAACTCCTTGTTGTGTACTGGTTGCCCAACCTTGATATCACGAGATACGTATGCAGTTTTGAAGCACATGGCGGGCGGGGACGAGTACTGATTGAACATTTGGACATCCCTATTGATATTAAGTTCTGATGTGTTATTGATTACTGTACTATTGAAAGTTTGAATTAACGTCACCTATGGTACTTGCCCGCAAATGTATATCTAGATAATTTTATTGTAACTGGCCCTGTCGTACTTTAATTATAAAATGTACATCCACCGATTCCGCAACTGTTAGACACCTTAGTTCTTGCAACCTAATGGCCCGCCCGTTACGTTCTTCTACATTGTAAATGTTCCCTCATCATATACGATTCCAGTTTGCTCCGTGGCCGGCCCACGTGGTTATAGGCCCGTATTTGTATACTGACATTTTCACAATAAAGGTTTTTAAAACAAAACATGGTAGTAGTACCTAGATTGGTTAAGTTTTGAATAATAGCCACTGTTTTCGAATCAGTAAAAGGCAAGTGAAATAAAGCAGCCCGATTACATGACGGTTAAAAGGTATAATACGCAGGAACGCAGTAAAGATAAATGGTCAAGGGCTGTTGTGTTTTCTACACCTGCAACATAAAGTGATCAATAAGAATCCTATATTCATGCCTATCAGCGACTAAGACAGCAGGCCGAGCCTCTTTTGTTCAACGGCTCCCTCATGGGACGAAGAAACGCCCTTTTTCTCGAAATAGGAATATTTTACTTGCAGGACAGTTGTAAATTTCCTGGGAAAATACATTAGCCTGGAACATTGTTAGTGGTAAACTGTAAATGCATCTGGGTCCTTTGCTTTACAAGTCAGAGTGAGAAAAAAAAAGGTGGGGCTTTCATCATTTGGGAAAAAAAAATGTTCGAAAGCAATGAAAAGTGTTATTTTTAGGTCATATGACCAAGCCTTCCATCATTAGAATAACAAAAGTAAAATGAACCAATGAAAAGTTTTATTAACAAGTCACATGACCTGTTATGCTTACGTTACGCGCTGCGCGCCGCGCTCTGGATCGCTTCCGGGAAGCTGCGCCTCGCGCACCGGAGCACTTCCGGGTGCGCTAACGCGGCGCGTCATATGACGCATTACGCGACAACGCAGGTCCAGAATATAGTCAAAATGTCTCCACCAACCAGCGGTCGGAACACAACCCCTTTCAGCAGTCCAAAAAGTTCTGTTAAATGACAACAGAAGGGACAGGCTATAAGAACCATCAGTCAAAGAGGGGAGGGCAAGTTCTTCTCTACCGGGTCACGTTGGGGCTCCACCGGAACTGATCGAATTGGTAGTCTACAGTGTTTCTGGATGTTTCAGACTGAAGCTGGCGTCAGCGCTTCTCGTGGCTCCGTCGTGGCCATTCCGGGAGCAATCATGGCAGCCGCTCTCCACCGGAAGCCTGCGGGAGTCGGGGGTCCCGGTGACTGTTGTAGAATCTTCAAGGCTGAGGGGACTCTTTTGGGAATGGGGCCCATGCCCTAGCAGTCAAGCGTCCGAGTTCCACGGTTGCCCAGAGCCATCTTTGCAGGCCGGGCCCAAGTCTGTGGAGCCGACCGCCATTTCGTGAGCTCCGTAGCAGTCGCCTGTCGCTGTACCGCAAGATTGGGTGCAATTCCGTTGGATGGCGGGTGAGACGTTGTAATAGCAAGAGCAGGCGCAATTCAGCTGGCCGAGCGAGGCACTGTGTCGCAAGAGCGGGCGCAAGTCAGCTGGTCGAGTGAAGCGCTGGGGTGTAGCTGAGAAACCTCCACCTGGGGAGGTGGGGGAGGCTCGTTCGCGCCGCCTCTCCCTTCTAGTGCACCCCACGCCGTTTCCTGGCGCAGGTATATGTGATGGTCGGACCAGGGCACCGCAGGATGTGTCTTCAGGTCAAACGATTGTGGGACAAGGTGTGGAGCAGGCGCAATTATCTTGGGGGCCTCCGTCAAGCGGTTCAGGGAGGCACCGCATCACATTGTTTTCCAATGCAGTCAGGTCCACAAACAGCCCCCACTTACTTTGAGAATAGTGAAGCTGCAGCAGGTGCAAATAAGCTTCAGACAGTGTTACAAGCGCTGCTCGGAACCCTCAACTATGGCACCCAACATCCAGGACTTATGCCATTTGTGCAAGGCAGTGACATCGAAGCATCTCAGGGACCAAGCAACATACCATATCCAGAGTCCTTCCCACAGCCTCTGCCTTCCTTCTTACCTAGTTATTGTTCTTTCACTCCCACTCCAGGCTTTTAGTCTGTGGATGGAAAATCATGAACCTACACTCACCTATGAAAATCTTACTATTGATGGTTGATTTTGAGCCCCAAATACAAAGGCTTGTTTGGATCGATGTTGCAGCAGGCTGCCATGTAAATAGTTATTTAATAAAACGTTTTACCCTGTTACTTGTTAATTTTGAGCCCCAAATACAAAGGCTTGTTTGGATCGATGTTGCAGCAGGCTGCCATGTAAATAGTTATTTAATAAAACGTTTTACCCTGTTACTTTGCTGGTGTGTTCTATATATTTATAATATTTGCATAGGGTTTGTCGTTATTTTGGGTGGGGTGGGCGGCGGAGCCGAGCTGTCTTGCAGCCATCATGGTGTCGAGCTCAGTTCCTCTCACTAGTTTCGTATTTCTCAAAAGGGGTTGTTCATAATGTTTCTATTTTAGCGAGGTCAAAAAGAGATCCAATTAGTGGCCTACTGATTTTGTTTGATTCCTTTTGTTTTTTTAACGATTTTTCACTATCTGCAGTGCAACTAACTATATATGCGAATTTCAATGGTTTTGTGCGAGTAAAATAAGGTTTTGTAAATGCTAATCCCTAACTATATATGGTCTATAACCTATGGTTTTTTCAGTGAATTTTCAAGGTTTTGTAAATGCTAATTCCTAACTATATATGGTCTATAACCTATGGTTTTTTCAGTGAATATATATATATATAAAACTTCACACTGCCACTCCTTAAAGCACAGCAACCACGGACAGCAAAAAGGACTTTAAAGCAGCAAGCATTTATTTTGCAAAGACAGACCGAATGTCAACCCCTCTACGCATTTCAGGATCTTTCCCTTGGTCGCGGCTCCCTTCCCATTTAGAGTTTGACCCCGGGGAGTTGGTGGTCCCAGCGGGGAAGTGGGGTACGTGAGACCCCCCACATTATTGGAATTAAACCATGGGGAGGTTGCAATAATCAAAAGTTTCCTGGGGAGGTGGTGGTCCCTGGGTTTTTGATAAGCTCTTGGACGAGGTCCCGTGCATACCTCCTATTTTTATCAGATTCTCCTGGAACCTGGTCCACCCAGTGGTTATTCGAAAGCAAGTGCGGGAATCCGCATTTGCATTATTTTTTTTATTTTGCCACGGATTCGGGGACCCACCCCCGAGCCCGTGGCAAAATACAAAATAATAGTTTTTACTCGTGGCAGGGTCCCTGAGGGATCGCCATCATATCAGGGTATTCCTACCTTGCCCCCTTTTCTTTATTTTTTACAAGATGGCTGCCAAAACTTCCTGGTTGAAGTGTTGGCACCCAAACAAATTTTGGTAGGATCGCGAGTCCACTGCAAGAACTTGCGTCCCCAGCTATCTATATATTTTTGAAGTTAAATATCAAAACTACTGAATAGATTTACAACAAATCACAAAAAGCATGCTTTCTGGACCAACATATAGCTTTCTGCCAAATTTGTTGTAATTCCATTCAGCATTTTGGGCTGTAGTCATGGTAAAAAAAAGTGAAGTAAAATGTTTTTAAATGTAAAGTAATATATAATTACAATCACCACCACGCATGGCCTTTGGCAGTGCACAGAGGGGGTTGCCCACAGGGCCTGACCGGCAGCCAGGCCCTGTGGCCAATCCCTCTGCATGCAACAACCCCACTCTGCACCCGGCCTATGTTTGTGAGTGGTGGGGGTTTGGTGTGTCAGAGGTTGTATTTATTTTTTGCATTGTGCTTCGGATGTGCAGACCCTTCACAGAGTGACAGTAGGGCTACACTGAGTGCCACTGAGGATCCACGTCTCCATGATTTAGTCCCCAATAAGATTTTGGCCATTCTTTTGCCCATGAGGGGTCCTTTGGAGACCCCTCCATTTGTCCTAATGGGTCAGGGTACCTATATCTTTGTTACCGGACTGTTTGTCATTTCTGTTGCGTTCTTAGAACACTGGCAGGATAACAGGATTTGTGTTCACGACCAATGGCACAAGCGCATCCCACGACCGATGACACGACCCTGTCTCACGACCGTTGAAACGACCCTGACTCACGACCGATGGCACAACACAGTCTTACGACCGATGGCACAACCCCATTTTATGACCAATGGCATGGCCCCCATCTCATGACTGATGAGTTATACACACAACCACTGAGGTGATACTTGTGTACTGCTATTTGGGAGAACATGTTTGAAAATCGAATGTGGTGTTAAAACTATTGAAATGTCAACATTGCGTGTTCTTCAAGTCTCACTGTGTGTTTTAACAGTGGCATATTAGTACATATTCAAGCATTTTATCTTATAACGAGATATTATTGATTCAGAAATGGTAAATCTTGGGATCACATTTCTCATGTACAGTCATCCCTATCTGACAGCATTAGTGGAAAGAAGAAAGAACGAACATGAGGCCAAGCCTTCTTAATAAATTAAGTTCACATTTGTACTGTGCATCCACTCTCTGAAACTCTTTTTCACACCCCCTGACAGGTGAAATAGCGGTCAGCAAAATAGCTCACTTGCTAGCATTAATAAACTGAAGTCTAGAGACCCAGGCAGGGTATAGATGACCTATGACTGTCATTTAACGCATAGTCATATATGAGCTCACTCTCACCTTCTCAAATATTACAAGACAATTTAGGTAGGCCGAAATATACAACTTGTGCAAGTTCCTCACTGACACGCCATAACGCCATACTCTCTCCTATGAGACAGCCACAACTGCACACAAGAGCATTGAGTACACTTCTCTCCATTGTACAACTGTTCCACTACTACCACTAAAAGATAGTTTTATGTAGCTTATTTTGGTGCACCAAAAGTTTGCATTAAGATCCTGTTTCAAATGACAAATAGGTTGCAACTTATCACAAGCAAGGTTGCCGCTTTTTCCAGCAAAACATACCGGTCAATTTTTTTAAGATTCTGCAAAGACCTGGGCTCAATACTTAAATAGGAGTTTATATAAAATTGTCCATATTCATTTTGAACATGTCTTTGCTACCATTGCCTTAGTATCAGGCACGGATCAGGAAGGCAGTTTTAGAACAGATTATTAAGCACTTTCTTGCTATGTTTGCTGTTTTACGTGTATAATAATAAAAGGATAAAAATACTGGCTTGGGAGATTTTATTAATTTGTGTACCTGTCAAAAGAGCTCAATTGAAAAGTTAATCATTGACATGACCAATCGTGTTACGGGTGAGAACATGTCATTCACATTGTTATATAAGGCTGGCAACCTGTGCACAAAATCACAATGTAGATAAGGGACTGACAAATACAAATGTAATGTTTAAGTAGCACTTAATTTAACAACTCTTTTTTGAGGGGTTCTCTTTCTAAAGTCAGTTCTGCATTTTCTATGATTAGGAAAAGCCCCATAGTTCCCAAGTTTTCATATTGCTTATGTGTGACATTTAAATGGTATCAGTGTAAGCATGAGCGACTTTCCACTGCCAAATGTGTGACACTGAGAATGACACTTTGTTGCAATTAAACCCAAGCAAGTAACACCATGTAAAGAGAAACATACCTTCCTTAGTAACACTGGACAAGGTAAAGATGTGTACCTAATGGCAAACCACACGAGGGGCCAATCTGCACAGCAGCATAAAACAAGGCATCAGGTAAAAATATATACTGTTCAGTTATGGAGACCTAGGATAGCCCAAAGACATGATGTATGAGGAAAGGTGTAGCCCAAGTATGCATGCAAAGGGCTGTCCCACCTGTAGGCATGTTGGGCTTTGTTGTATCTAGCTAGGTGAATACCACAGCACTGTTAAACTCGCTTTCATATGTACATAATCAAGGATCACATGTGCTCATGCTTCAGAATGGGGAATCAAGTATGTGGTCAACCTAAAATGTAGAGGTGAGCATGTATCATGTTAACATTGTAACAAGCACAGGTAAATGTTTTAGTTAAGATGCCCCATAGTTAAGCACCTGGTTAAGGGAACAGCTTCACTGAACTAGAAATCCTGCATTTCATTCTAGTGCTGTCAAGATCCTTTCCAATCAGTCACTGAGACACAGGCCAGGGATGTCCCTAACTTGAAGTACAATAAATGCTGTGTTAATGCTGCAGCTCTAATGCTGGCTATCCACAGACACAGGAAGATTAGGAAACAAAGTGACTTAACAAATGCATTAAAACACATACCAATGCAATACACGGCTTAAAGTAAGAGAAATAAAAAAGGCATTTTCTCTCACAAAGCCTTTCCTATGATAAAATTAACAAAACAGCCGTATATCGATTAGCAAAAACATTCAGGCAGATTCTGTCGCTTTTTGTCACAGATCAATAAATCTCCATGCAGTGATGGAATATCAGTCTGCCTATTAAGATACGTACGTGGAATTTTGAATCTTTTTGGAATTAAACTACTTCCTATGATAAGTGGTCAAATATCAAAACATCACTGCCTCGATGGAGCGTTTAGTACCAGAGCCAGGCTGGAGAATTATTCCTGTTCCTAAAACAAGCTGAACTACACACAAAGCCTCCTTTAACTGCTGGATCGACTGGGTTTTATACATTAGTGGTGCAGACAATTATCTCCTTCCAGCACTCACCATGGAAGACTCCTTCTAAACCCATTTGTGATACCCTGGACAACTACTTCGCCACTAAACGAACACCTTAGATACACCCATGTACAGTCCTCTCTCTCTACCAACACCTACCAACAATCAACCATAACCAATTCTAGACTACTACCATTGCTATGGTTCACCTCTCTCCCTATCAACAATTAACACTATTTAGTGTCAGGTTGATCACAATACCTTTAAGTCTCTGCAACCCATAATACAAAGATCTTTTGTACACCAGAGTGTTGCCATACTCATGTACTTGACTTGTATTGCCTGGTTATACATTGGTCTAATGAGTATATGTTATTGTTTTCAAAACCAACGGGTCACTCTGATTTTCACATCAGTACCCTTCTACTGCCTATCACCAAATATTCTCATTAGAATTACTGAGTATTCTACCACTATAGGTAAAGCACCGGGCCAGTAGGTCAGTCGCACCATGTCAGCTTGTTCAACAAAACTTAGTCTATATTCTCAGCTCCCTCTCCCTAACTGCCCTTACCCCTTAGATTTATTTTGTATGTAACTATGTTCTCTGTATATGATTTTATGTAGGATTGTATGTATAATTTTCTTTTATGTATTATTTCATACATGCTAAAATGCAATAAAAAGTTTTGCAATTAGAAAAAATCCCAACGACAAACAAAACAATGTTGGGTGGCTACAAAAGGTACAAGTTGAAAGCGGTCCAAATAAATACATGTATCACCTTATTAATTGACAAATGTTGGAATAATATTTAATTAATCATATCAGAAATCAAGCGACTGGCACCTTTAAACCATCTTCTCTGCCCCCTTGGAACTCCCACCCTCACTTCATCAAACCGACCCTACCCCCACCTCACTCTTCTCTGGGCGCCTCCCATCACCTGGCAAGCTTAGATAGAAAACTCCGGCTGCAGATCCTCAGTGACTCATGGGTTGAGGCAAAGTCATTCTGAATTCTGGATGACCCCAGTGGCGAGGCAGGGCTGGCAATAATGCACAGCCGTGAAGCTAAAAGTGGGTGGCAAAAAAAGGCTGAGGGCAGGTAGGACACAATGTGAGTGCTTGTCTGGAAAGGAGAGCCAGCAGCATGCATGCCCTTTTTAAAAGCTTCTTCCTCTGCCTGCCACATGTGGGTGATGCCATTGAGCATGGAGGTGGGGGGCCCAAAGGAGAGCAGGTAGACACTAATTTCCTGGCTTGCTCTATTATTACTTTATTTTCATTTGAGTGCGTCTCCCGAGGAATGAACAACAGGCAAAATAATGTCTGCTGTTGTTTTCCACACTGGGCCTGCATGGAAAGGTCTAAGGGGCCACAAGAGACCAGCATACTGTACTTTAGGTACCACTGATTTAGACTGAACTTCCCATCGTTATTGCAAAGCATTACGAATAACACAATTAAAATTAATATACTGCCTCACCTCCAATATCTCTTTCAAGGTTTAGTGATTCCTAAAATAATAGCTTCTTTCAACAGTTAAAAAACTGCGTGGGTGAATTTATTTGGAAAACATGAGTCAGCTACTCAATGGGTGCTACTGGAGTGCATGATAGTGGGAAGGCCGATATGGGACATAATATAGCTAGCCAAAGATAATAGCCTGATCAATGTATACATACGCACACTAATAGCAATCACATTACACACAGGGGATAGATTAGAGCAGAAGTTAGAATTTACCTTTCCTTCTCCATATACCCTTGTTTAATATGGGCCGGGATGCCCGCCACCCCCTCCCAACACCAATTCCCCATGGTAGGAGACAGACACAAGTTTGAGTTTTTGGAAGGCGGGGGGGAGTTACCCCCCCGGCCGTATTTATTAAAATATGAAACAACATTTAAAACTTTAAATTAAAACGTTTCATGAATTATGTACAATTTTACTTCCATTACATTTTGATGAAGACATGTTCTTTGGCTAACCTTAACAGATCTCTAATACAAAGGTTTCCTAGCCGAGTCTAGCATCCTGAAAATGCATAACATTCTAAAATAAAATTTTACATCCTAGCATTAAGGGCCAACGGCAAGGTCTTAACCGGTGTCAGATCCCTAATACCAAATTCCCGCACTCACGGTGTGAGTGGCGCATGCGCAGAGGACTTTACCCTTGTTGCCAACTGTAACTCCCCTTGTCGTGGGAGCCCCCTTTCAATCGACGCCATCTTAAAGATCGTCCGAGTTCCCGTGTGAGGTATCCGTAAGAAGGAAAGCGTGGACTCCCCCCCTTCCCCACACTCTCTTCCGCCGGAGCGGATATCCGGCCCCCGGGAAATTCGTAGGAGGGGCATATAGCCGTCTTCCCCTGGGAGGGGCCTATGGCCGTCTCCCCCTAGGCAACCCATCCGTAGTGGGTGCCGCCTCCCCGTGGGAGGGGCCAATGGCCGCCTCCCCCCGGGCGCTCCCATCCGTACTGGGTGGCGCCCCCCCTAGGGACCTTGAAATCACTGCTCACCGATCATGACCTTACCGCCTGACCAAAATAAATACGACAGTTGTTTTTACCTACTAAGGAAAGAAAATACGCCTAATTTGCCACAGCTTGAAAATTCATCAACTTTCACATTGCTACAAAGGGAAAAAAGTCCTAAAGCACAAGACAATTTTTATTATTTGATACTTTCCTCCATTTTTCTACATAGGAAAAAAGGCCTACAAACATTTATTCAATGAAAGGCATACATCAATGCTGTAAAATGTGACTGTATCTCTTTAATACATTCGAATATCACCAACAATTACTTTATTCAAACAAACATTGCAAAAAGGGGCTGGTGGGTGGGTCAAAATTGCTGCTTGTTCCGTCGAGGGCTCACGAGCAACGAGTGGTGTAACCTTCCGAGCACTGGAACAAGAGGAAGCTTCATTGGATTCCCGCTCTATTTATCCGTCTGTGGGAGGGCGGGGGCCCTCCTCGGGTACGCCCATCCGTGCGCGGACTTCCGGGCGGGTGTCTAGGACAACCCCTTCTGGGCGGGAAGGGCGTGCTCCGGCTACGCCGCTTTGGGCATACCAGCTGAACCACGCCCTCCGCCCACAATGGTTTCCCGGGGGGATCGGGGCACCCATCCATACGTTCGGGGGGACCGAGTGGTCTTCCCTTTCCATATGGGCCGGGATGCCCGCCACCCCCTCCCAACACCAATTCCCCAAGGGAGGAGACAGACACAAGTTTGAGTTTTTGGAAGGCGGGGGGGAGTTACGCCCCCGGCCGTATTTATTAAAATATGAAACAAAATGTAAAACTTTAAATTAAAACGTTTCGTGAATTATGTACAATTTTACTTCCATTACATTTTGATGAAGACATGTTCTTTGGCTAACCTTAACAGATCTCTAATACAAAGGTTTCCTAGCCGAGTCTAGCATCCTGAAAATGCATAACATTCTAAAATAAAATTGTACATCCTAGCATTAAGGGCCAACGGCAAGGTCTTAACCGGTGTCAGATCCCTACTACCAAATTCCCGCACTCACGGTGTGAGTGGCGCATGGGCAGAGGACTTTACCCTCATTGCCAACTGTAACTTCCCTTGTCGTGGGGGCCCCCTTTCACTCGACACCATCTTAAAGGTCGTCCGAGTTCCCGTGTGAGGTATCCGTAAGAAGGACAGCGTGGACTCCCCCCCTTCCCCACACTCTCTTCCGCCGGAGCAGATATCCAGCCCCTGGGAAATTCGTAGGAGGGGCATATAGCCGTCTCCCCCCTGGGATGGGCCTATGGCCGTCTCCCCCTAGGTGACCCATCCGTAGTGGGTGCCGCCTCCCCGTGGGAGGGGCCAATGGCCGCCTCCCCCCGGGCGCTACCATCCGTACTGGGTGGCGCCCCCCCCCTAGGGACCTTGAAATCACTGCTCACCGATTATGACCTCACCGCCACAGGCCAGATAGTTGAACGACTATCCGGCCCCCCACGCCTCCTAAAGGTCATGCCTCCTCAATCCCACTAGCCATGGTATGAAGTCTCCTATGAGTAAATCATTCCCCGCCCTGGACAGGTGAACCCCATCATTCAAGTAACAGTGATCGCCCTGAATACACCCATGGGGAATGCTTTGTAAATGCGCGGAGCGAAACAATTTCCCAATTTTGTTGTTGACCCTCTTTACCGAGTGGTTCAACGCTGTTACAGAGAAACCCCCCCGCCAGACTCTCCTGGGGATCATGTGGGACCAGGCAATTGTGCACCCCGGGAGCCTCCTAGCCAACCAGCTGACTGCCGACAATATGTGTTCAACTAACACCCGTCTTCCCAGTCTCACCAAGTCATTGCCCCCCAGGTGCACTATGATTACAGATGGCGTTGACCTGTGGCCGCCTTAAGAGTCCCTCCACAAACGCTTGAAATTGGTCAAAACAGAGGCCTCCCTTCCCATGGAAGGTTACTCTGAACCCGTATTCCCCAGATGCGTGAGTCGCGTCACCTGCCATGAATACGTCCCCGGCGCGCCTCACGTATGAGTGGCCCACGACCCATACCACTCGATCTCTAGTTGGTGATCCTTGACCGTTGGTCCTCTGGTGTTGGGTCGATCCCCAATTCCGCCCCGCGTCACAGGCTTGCGAAACTGTAATCCAAACAAAAGACAACAAGCGTGAGTGCATTTTATCAGTCTTTTACAACATGTGCAGTCGCACATATCTCTTGAAACAGTTCGAAGACCAACGGCCTAGCTGTTTAACTTCTTCCGCACCCAGACCCCGAGCCGTAGCCTCAGTAGCGGCCCCTATTCTGAATGAGTGGGTCCTAAAATCGCACGGGTTCAGGCCCGCCGCAGCCATCGTAAGTGCCAGCACCCTTTGAAACTGAAATTTCGTCAACGGGGTGCCGTCCTTGTGTCTAAGCAGGCCTCTGTGCCAGGTAGTCCTCTAAATACCTTATGGGACAACCGGGGCTCCCTCGGGCGCGCTGCAAAACAACACTACTCCCCACAGCTTCCTGGTCTGTCTTGGACCTGGCTATCGAGATAAACATAGAATCACCCCATATTTGGACATGATCCCTGCACAGGCCTCCCTCCACATCCTTCTTGTTTTTTGCCACGAGTTCACTTACCCGCATGGCCCCATGGAATGCCAATGCGAAAGCCGCCCGGAACAGAACTACCTCGGAGGGGGAGGAGCATGTCTCATCAAGTTGTGCTAGTAGCAAAGACAATCTCTCTAAACCAATCGGGTGCCTTGTATCTTGTCTGCGACCCTCCAGGCGCTGCCAACCGCGGAGTGCCTTTCTGACTAGGAAGGAACCCGTTGGGTCCCGTATGCCGTGGAGCTGCGCCATGAATGATATGGCCGCCCTATGTCTGTTGGCAGTTGCGGCTGACCGGCCTTCCTTATGAAGTGCCACTAAGAACCTTAGGAAGGATTCCTCCTGCCCCCAGCTATGTCTCCCTACCGGCCCTAAAAAGGCGCAGTATGAACGAAACGCTCCCTCATAGGCTTTCCTCGTCCTGGGCGCTAAGCTGGCTGCCACGAGGTCCTGTACTCCTGGGCACCGATCTGCCACAGTGCTTCGGGGAACGGTGCCGCCACTAGATCCGCTGTGGGTGGATAACCCCTGAAAGCCTGCATGTGTGGACGAGAGAGTGCATCAGCTGCATTATTCAGTACACCCGGCACGTGTTTTGCCCTGAATTGTACATTCAATCTCATGCATCGCAATACAATTTTTTTCAACAGTCTCAAGATCCACTTGCAGCGTGCTGCCTGGTTATTAATGCACTCGACCACCGTCATATTATCAGACCAAAACACTACTGAGCGGTCCCTAAAGTCTTCCGGCCATGCCAGCAGAGCCACCCAAATAGGAAATAGCTCCAAGAACCCAATGTTACCTGTTAGGCCACTGGAGTGTCACCACGTTGGCCATACTTGCGCCGGCCATCGGTTACCAAAGATTGCGCCAAATCCCACGCTCCCAGCTGAGTCGGTCCACAAACCCAGTTCGTCAGACGATGCTGGGGGTTTGTTCCATGCCACCCGACCGTTGAAGTCCGCCAGGAATGCCAACCAAATGCGCATGTCCTGGAGAACCTCTGCCGACAGTCTCGTGCGGTGGTGTCCCTCCTTGAGGCCGACCATAGCTTGTGCAATGGAACGTGAGAAGGGGCGAGCCATCGGAATTACTTTTAAGGCAAAGTTAAGCTGGCCCACTGTTTGCTGTAACTGGTGCAAGGTCACCTTCTTCTTACCAAGGCATTGTATTAAGTAAGCCCTGAACTTGGCCACCTTCTCCATTGGCAGACGGAAGCATCCCTCCACAGAATCGTGGAGGGATGCATTTATCCATGTAATACTTCCCTTGGAACGTGAATCCCAGCAAGCGCTGGTCCCGAGGGTGTACCGGGAGCAACCTGAATGCTGATTCGATGTCTGATTTCGCCATCAAAGCACCGGGGCCCAGGCGATTCAGTAGCTCGACGGCATCGTCGAACGATGCGTATCGAACTGAACATACTTCAGGGTCAATAGCTTCATTCACCGAGACCCCCCTCGGGGCCGACAGATTGTGAATGAGTCTATACTCCCCCGGGTCCTTCTTCGGAACCACTCCTAGAGGTGAACATACAAAAATCCGCCACTGGCGGGCAGGCAAACGGCCCTGCTACCCGTCCCAAGCTGACCTCTTTGGTAATTTTCTTGGCGGCAACCGCCGGGTTATGCTGAACAGATAGTTGTTTCTTACAAAAGGGGCTCCCCCGAAAATTCCCCGCCGGGATGTTGAAGCCATACAGGAAGCCACTCCTCAAAATCCCGGCGGATACATGATCAGGGTATTTGTTCAGCCAGGGAGTCAAAGCCAAGATGTCGATGGGTGAAGATGATTGCTTCCCAGGCATCACATCAATCCTGCTTGGATCCCCCCTTTCCTCCCGAACTACCGGTCTTGGATCTACAGCTAATTTCTGGGTGTGAGGAGTTCCCACAGCCCGAACAAGCATGCTGGAACCTACATGTTCCCTGGGGCCTGTTACAGTTACCTCTGTTGAAACCCCAACAAACCCCACGCTTGTACCCATTTCCGCCAGTCTTGGGCTGTGATTCCCCACCGGCGCTTGCACGAAAGGGCTGTGCCGGTTTTTGTTGGACTGTCCCAGACTCGCTCCCGCCTGGCGACGACGTACCCGCCGATCCAGGCAAGAGCTGTTTGTGCCATGACACCGTATCGAGACAATCCCACGTTAAAGTCTCATCAAACTCTTTAGATTTTCGAAAGTGAACATCATAACCCTTCCATTCATTCCCCCCGTACATTGTATAAAAATCCATAATCCTGTTCTGGTAACATGATAAGTCGGGCAACACTTCGGGTTTACGTTCCCCCATTACTGCTGTAAATATAGAAAAGGCCTTGACCCAGTTCGCTATGGTCTCATCAACCCTAAATTCCGCCATCTTGGCCCGCCATACGCTGGGGTGCCATAAATCTTTCTGGGTCTTTGCGTACTCTATCTCACGATGGTCGGTCAAAAGTGAAAACATGTTAATATATTTGTCCCCCCATATCATTTCCTTCGTGGCCGCTGGGATGTGCTGAGACAACCTTTCCCGCCTTGAAGGCACTGAACTCTCCCCAACCATTGGCAATGGGTTCTTACCAGGTTCAACCGCCGTGTCCACTGTCTTCGCTCGGCCCTCCGTTGTGACTCCCATTGCTACCTGTGGGGGAATATAAGGAACATTCACCGTCCCGGCTTCCCTCGACTGCCACAACTGCTCAATTATTATTCTGGCTTCCTCGGCCGGATCCCCCGCAGCCACTGACCCCCCTGCTTTCTTCTTTATCCAGTGTAACACTGCCGCTAATTGAAGGGCCAGTTCTGGGGGCATCTGATCATCCTCGACTGGCGTTATCACCACGGGGATTGGTAAACCCACGTCCGGACCTGGTACCGGGCTATCCACCGGTGCGACAGGGTCGATTGCGCCCAGACCTGCTGGGGGCACCTCTGGGGCTGGGCCCTCCCTGGAACCCGCCCTCCTTTTATTACGCTTACCCTCCGGAGCGACGTTCGGCAACGCCGGTCCTATCACTTTCTTAGGCCGCCCCGAGAGTTTGTTCTGCGCTGCTAACTGCTTCTTAACATCTGCTAAGCCCCGACCGATCGCATCCACTTTACCCATCCTTCGGTCCATCACCGCTACTCGGTTCACAAGGGTGCGTAGCATCTGCTCCATCTCGGAGCTCTTTTCCGCTTTCTTGCCAGGCATATCTTGGTTACTCCGTCCAACTCGATCCACCAGGTACTTAGAGCTTCAACACGACTGACACTGAAAGAGAAACAACAAAGATTACAAGTTCTCAAAATTGCTGCTTGTTCCGTCGAGGGCTCACGAGCAACGAGTGGTGCAGCCTTCCGAGCACTGGAACAAGAGGAAGCTTCATTGGATTCCCGCTCTATTTATCCGTCTGTGGGAGGGCGGGGGCCCTCCTCGGGTACGACCATCCATGCGCGGACTTCCGGGCAGGTAGGGCGTGCTCCTGCTATGCCGCTTTGGGCATACCAGCCGAACCATGCCCCCCCGCCCACAATGGTTTCCCGGGGGGATCGGGGCACCCATCCATACGTTCGGGGGGACCGAGTGGTCTTCCCTTTCCATTTAAGCCAGACTTCATACCGGCAATGTCACACTGAGATTTCCATGGGAATCGGAGGGTGCCAAATGCTAATGGATATGTTTATTAATGGTGAAAATAAATAATTTTTACTATTTGAATCAGAATTCAAAATTGATGAGAAAGAAAGATTGAGATGTGCACAACCTAGGCGCAGGGCATGTAGGGATGAAACAACATTTGAAACTAAGCATGGGCGAATTTTGCGAATCTCGCGTTTGCGAATTTAGCGGATTTGCGAACTCGCAATCCGCGAATTCTCGGATTTTTTTTGCGGATTTTTTTTTTGTGTTCGCGCGGGTTTTTGCCAGTTCGCGAGGGTTTTGTACAATTTCGCAAACGCAAACTTACCTGTCGGGTCGCAAGTTTTGCGAACTTGTTGTTTCTACGTGTCCAGCCTGTTTGGGACACTCTTCTTCATCACTGCCACTCTCTGTCACCACTGCCACTCTCTGACTACTCATGTCACCCTCTGGCCCACCCATGCCACCCTCTGTTTCATCACAGCACCCTCTGGTTGTCCAGTGTACATTATTGTGGCAAAGCAAAGCACACCTTCCCTGCCTCAAGTGACCTGAATTAATTTGGGGCTGATTAATGTGTCACAGAATATTTTTTTAGCTGGCACCTGCTTCCTTAGTGCTTCCTGATTAGTGATCTTTTGCACTTGCTAAGTGCTTTCATTGTTGCAAAATTAGTTACAACACCTGCCCTGCCCCAACTCACAATAATGAATTAGGGGCTGATTAATGTGTCACTGGATTTGAACTTCTAGCCTGGCTCCTGCTTGTCTCCCTTAGCTGTAATTCAGGACCTTTGTGGCATATGTGTAACTATTCTGAGGGTCAGAGCAGGGTCACATAATAGTTGCAAGTAGGCAACTGAACTCTGGAGGGGCTCCTCAGGAAGCACTACAGGAAATGGCTACTAATGATGAGCTTGAACTTTTGAACCTGGTAAGTAGTTTCAGTTTTGCTAAGATCGTATTTCTGCAATTTAGCGCTTATTCGCGGGGCGCGAAGTTGAACTGGGAAGCCGCGAACTCACGCGAACAGTGCGAGCAAGCCATAAAATCCGCTGCTCGCGGATTTGCGGATTTTGCGGGAAATTCGCGAATCTCGCGGATTGCGAATTTACCGAAAATCCGCAAAATCCGCGAGCGGAACGGACTTTCCGCCCATGCTTATTTGAAACAGAGATCCTAAGAAAAGTAATCAGAAAAGGATAAAATGGTTGGCTATATAATATTCTCAGAACCTCTAAGGAGAAAACTCAATGGGAAAATATGGGCAGTGGGAAAAGGACTTATAAACACCTTTAACTCCTGGTAGATTTTGGAAAAGATATGCAGAAGAAATCAATGAGTATCAAACATAGGGAAGTACATTATAAGGCAATGTATTGATGGTATTATACACAAATGAGGTTAAAATGCATCTAGCCAAACATGAGTGGGAAATGATGGAGAGGGGTTGCAGGGGACAGCACTCCATAACTTGCTCTCAGCTGCCTCAGACTCAGTCAATCAATTCGCTCTCGGCTTTCCAGTTCCAGACTCCGCTCTCCAGGCCGGGCCAAGCCGAGTTTGCATTTGCAGTGAGCTCAAAGCTCTGGCAAAATCAGATCCTGTGCGTGGCTGGCCCACGCCCCACCGGTCCCGCACCCCCTACATCTATCGCTGCCCCCCCCTGCCACTACATCTCTGTCATCGGCCGATGGCAAGCAAAATGGCACGGTAAGCCTGACGCTACGCCGCTCGTTGATTGTGGTTGTCTAGTCCTGTGTACAAGCTGGGTGACTGACTGCTGATTGGTCGCTTGTTTGCTGTTTGCTCACTGCGATCCTCGCTATGGTCCTCACTACGGACGGGTAGGGGGTATGGGGAAGCGGGGGCAAGTAGGTGCGGTGTGTGTGCGGCAGACAGGCCTGGCTGTTTCCACCTCAACCAGCCCCGCCTAAGCACACTGGGCCTACTCCACTTGTCCCGCCCTGCACCGTGCAGTTCTCTTCCTGCCTCTATTTTTTTTGCCAGCCTGCCTACTAGTCCCTGGCCTGGCTGGCCCATTCTCTGCTGTTCTCTGTGACCTATGTGAAAACGCGCTGCTCCTGACCTTGTGACTCTGGCGCAGAACTGGAATATCCAGAAAGCGCCTCGGTGGAGCTTATAGCTTTGAGGAGGACAAAAAGCAGCGCTATAGGAGAGGAGGGCCATGGGGATTGGAGGTGGGGAGAGACGGTGTACGGTGCCTGGGGTTCGGCACAGCGGAGCGTGCTTCAGTGCAAGGGGCATGGAAGGGGGGTAACTCTCGAGTCCGAGCCTGAACCTTAGCCCCTGTTAAGCCCCTGCCAAGCTGACATGCATAACAGCCATAGCATCTCAAGATGCACCTAAAGAAGCCGGTTGTACAGCACGCAGCAAAACTAATTCACCCATTCATCTCTCCCATTCATCCCTCCTAAACTCGGATCCATTTACTGGGCAGTTGCTGCGCAGCCCTGCTTAGCTCCAGTTTTTAGCCCCAGCCCTAGCTCTAGAACCATCACGCAAGATTAACCAAACAAACGTGATCACAAGGAGGAAAGAGGAAAAGAGGAGGGAGAGGCAAGGAAAGGCAATAATTACTGGGCATCGGTAACCCCGGCTAAGGCTCAAGGCTCAAGGACAAAGCCAAGAACAATCAGTGGGGAAGAAACCGGGAAAGGGCACCCCATACCAAACACACTATCGAGACAATGAGATCAGGGAAGACAAGACAGCAGCCTGCACCAAACACCAGCAGAAAAGCACGCAGGACAACAAACAAGCATCCCAGCACTAAAAGCCTAGAGTGCACAGAAGATCTGATGACAAGGGGAGAGGAGGCCTCCTTGATCTCTCCACTTCCTAGCACTCTGCAGTCGAGTGCGACGGTCAACACACCAAATGCAACTAGCACAATCGCAGGGGCCGCCAAGTCTAAAGGTTACCAACCAAAAATATACACCAAATTCTCCTTCCTAAAAGATGCCGGATCTGTCCTATGTCTAACCAGCAACAAAGAAAGCACTCTCCCAACCCCTCTTGAACCCATCAAAATAATCCACACTATGTGACAGCAGCTAAATGGAGACCACGGAGACCATGATGGGGTCCTAACAGGCAGGGAAACACCATGTACAAGAAGACTCCACAAAGCCAGCATCAAATCATGCCCAATGAGGACAAGGACCGGGGGTACAGGAGGACAAGGCACATGAAGGAATGAACAAGATCAGAAAGGGTCAGTAGGAGCTGACACTGAAAGGAAATACCATCAACAAAAAATACAATTAACACAAACACCGTCATAACCAAAGGAGGGGAAACAGGCGAACAAGTTCAGATTAATAACAACACAGAGGCCATGAAAGAGGAAGCGAACCAAAAACCCAATAAACACACCTCTTACAATGATTGTGTCAGTGATAACATGGACAGAACCGTGCCGAACTGGACATCATGCACTCTGGGAAAAGTGGGGTCCAAACTCCACGAATGCCAATATCAGGGAAACTCCACTAACAATAATATCAGCACTGTCAACAAGAAAAACAATGATAATTTGATTCCTTTGTAAATCCATATATTTCAGTTACAGGTACAGCAAAAGCCTTCTTATAATTATAATTCCTCATATATCCAGAATCATTGTGAATAAAGTCGTGTTTAATTGTCGTTCAAAAGTAGATCCTTCTTTAAATTTGTTCATCACATGTCCAAAAGGTCACCAAATCCAACAACAATCTTCTTTCATTGAAATTATATACAGTTCCAGAGTAGAGCCTTAAACTCCAAAAGCGCAGTCAACACGTGTTTCGTCATGCAATTCTTAGTCTATCATGATTTCATCAGGGCTTTCATATCATTAATCGTGTTTGCTCCTTTGACACTTAATCCGACTAGTGAAAAATACACCAACACTCAAAAAAGTATCCCATAACACTTCCTGTAACGATAAAAAATCCACTTAAAACTCCCTTGGTATTTCGGCAACTATGTGTTGTAACAGCGTTCCTCAAATTCTGTAACAATAATAAATCCTCTTAAAGCTCTCTTGGTATGTCGGCAACTATGAGTTGTAACAGCGTTCCTCAATTCAGTATTCTTCAAGTGTTACATTCCGTTAGGTTCTCCGGTACTCACGAGTACATGATCAACTCCCGGCGTATCAGTCCCCACAGCAGTATCTGTTTCAAGAGACTAGTCTGCCTGAGGACGGCCCAGTCCCCAAAAAGAGCGAAGGGGAAAAATCAAACAAGGCAAGGCCTCGACAAGACTCTCAAAGCATAAGGCACCTTCCAACAGCAGCCTTCTAGGGACAAACCAATCAACAACCAGCAATCTTACATCAAAACCGCAAAGGAAGCTGAAGAGAAAGGGGTGAAACCAAATGTTGACTCAATCAACATCTCCTTGCAGTGCCAGGGTCCAGGAACAGGGGAAAGACCTTAAAGGGGATCTTCCTGAAACGACAAGCCAGGGGGGAAATGAGACTAAGAGTCAACACGTACTTTCAGAACATTTGCCCCAGGAAGAGGGGATAACGCAGAAAGAAGTAATTCCCCTAAAACAATCACATGGGTGGAGAGGCCCTAAAGAGCGAATCCTGCAAGGAAAGAGGACGTACTTACAAGGGTACAACTGACGGTGAGGAAATAATCCCATTAAGAGAATTCCTTGAGCCTGCTGATACATCTAAAACCAAACATGCGTCACCTGTAGACCAAACGTTGCAATCGGATTCCACAACAATCATGTTCCACCCCGAATACAAATCAAAGGGACGGATTGACACATTGAATATAGGAAACATTCTACGCTTAATAAACTCCATCAATAGCTTGAAAAACATAAGATCTAATGACCAAGAGTCAATAGAATTTGTGGAGTGTTCAGAACACCCGGGCGTGGAAGCATACAAAACACTTTGGATTACACCTGCGATAGCAGACAAAGGTCTAAAAAAATACATCAAGTTTAACACATGGGGCATTAGGCTCTGTCCCTTTGCCAGACCAAGATACCCGAAACCCCTAATCACAACCTCGGAAAATCAAAAAGCGCCTGGGGGGAGCCAACCGAGGCAAACCGAGTATGCAGCAAAACCCCAGAGGGTATAGAAGCCAGTGCCCAGCAGTGCCATTTACCCACTGAAACAAATAGCATCTCTCCAGAAGTGTGGAGCTGGCTATCACGGTCCATAAATACAAAAAATCAAAATCAAAATCGCCAAACCCTACACAGATACCAAAAACTTTCTCAAACTTTGCTCGTGGAACATCAACAGGGTGGGAGACAAAAACCTGGATAAGGAATTGCATTTATAGCTACAAAGCTTTGATATAATCTCACTCCAGGAAACTTGGAGTGACTTGTCGCCCGCCCTGGACGGATTTAACATGCTCTTCCTACCTGCTATAAAGAGCACCAAATTTGGCTACAGCAAGGGAGGCCTGGCACATACAGTTCTATAAAGAGCATCTACGCTATGGAGCCAATGACGCATGGCACGGCATCCCCAAACGCAATGCAAGCGCTCAGACTAACATTACAGGGGGATGGTAAAAAAGAGCAGTTAATCCTTTTAAATCTTTGCATACACCCCACGATAAAACAAAAGGTATTTTGCAGCCCGAAGAGAAGCTGGAGGAAATCCTAACGGAAGAGCAGACCAACAATCTAATCATCACTGGAGACTTCAACGCAAAAATGTTCAGAAGAGCCCCTGAAGACACAGATACAGAGGAGGAGTCTTTTGCGTGGACTGCAGCAACACAAGGTAATAATGGAGGCGGTAGACATACGAAAACAGCACAGAGGCTCTTAGCAATCTTGGGGCAGCTAGGCTTCCGATCCCTAAATGGAAGATTTCCCGGAGACCACCCACAGACCGCAACCTTCCATAACACAGTAGCAAGCACCACAATAGACTATACATTCGTCTCTCGCTGTATAGTCCCAAAAGCAAGGGACTATCACATTGGAAACTCTGAACACAGCAATCATTTACCACAGGAAATCACAATAGGCTCAATTATCACCCCACAGACAGTGCTGACAAACAATCATAACTTGGAATTTGCATCACATGTAAAGCGATTAAAATGCAAAATGGATGATCCAGAAGGGGAACCCACCTATATAGGAATTTAGGACCCGCTTAAATAAAACGCTCCTGCCCCCACATTGGAAACAACGCGCAACTGAAAATCTATAAAAAGCTGATAAACGGTGCTCTTCGGAGATTGAACAAAGGCAACTCCGATTTTACAACCTTAGAAGAACTGAGGGCACTGATTCTGGCTAAAGGTTAAAACCGTTGCCAGCCCGTTAAATCATGGAATCAATTCTCATGTAACAGAAGAGGCTTGGGCAACCCATCTGCAAACTCACTTCAACAAAGATTGGGTAACTGAACTGCACAAGGAAATTCTCTTGCTCAAAGACGATGTCCAAATACTTAAAACACTTTCTGATGCAACTTCAAAACAGCCTCTTATCATTACGGGGGAATAAATCTGCAAAATAATTTCAAAGGGAAGGCGCGAAGGAGCTCCGGGACCAAATGGGATCCCACCCATACTATTAAAAAAAGACCCAAATTACTGGGCATCTGTACTGAAACCGACCTTGGAATCAATCTTGCGCTCATCGGCAATACCACCTTCATGGAGGGGTTCAATCATCTTCCCATCTACAAAATAGGCAACAGGGACAGCCCAAAAAACTATTGTGTGGAAGCTCTAATTGACAATGAATGCAAATACTATGCCTGATTGCTTTTACAAGAACTAACATTGTGTGCGACAGGAATCTCTGCAATCCTGAAAAACCAAACAGGTTTCTGTAAGAACATGGGGACTACCACCAACATCATGACCCTCTCACTAATGATAGACCCCACACTCACCACAAAACAACCCTTGTATCTATGTTTCATTGACTACAGCTCAGCATTCGACCATATAAATAGGAACCTATGGTGGCAAAAAAAAAAACACGGAACATTCCAACACTACTACTAAAGCAAGTAGTGCTCTTGCACAGTAACACTTGGGTGCAACTAAAACTGGGCACAGGAGACCATCTGACAAAAAATATCCCTACCACCAACGGCCTAAAACAAGGCTGCGTGCTTGCTCCGCTACTCTTGAATCTTTTCATGGCTCATCTTTCAAATACCCTCAATGATAACAACTTGCACGCTCCCAAAACAGGGAGACTCCAGCTGTCTAACCTTTTCTATGCAGACGACCTGGTCCTCATAAGCCGGACACCAGTGGGCCTACAGCGTTTGCTTGATATTACATCTCGGTATTCGGAGGAGAACAAACTCAGCATTAACAGAGATAAAACTAAAACTCTCTGTGTGAACTGGCGCAAAAAAAAGACACAGCCTTGCTGGCATCTGGCTTCTTGTATGCTGGAAGCTGTACAAAGCTACAAGTTCCCGGAAATCATCATCAATGATAAAGGAAAGTACACAGCTCAACTGGAGGCCATTCAAAAAAGGGATTAATGACCGCGGTGGCACTAAGAAACCTTAAGAATAACATCTCTGGTCCAAATCTACTTCCCTTGATCCGAGTGATCCAGGCAAAGCACATACCATCAATCAGCTACGGAAGTAAAGTGATGAGAGTGTGAGATGCTGAAACTCTGGACCGCACAATAACAAGAGCAATTCGAATGATTTTCGGGCTACCAGTATACACATCTCCTGCACAACTAAGGCTGAACTTGGGATTCAAAGGCAAGAGATCGCCCGCAAAGGGTCATTCATTAAAATCAGTTTCAAAATCAATAGTGGTCCACCAGACTCACTAAATATGCATCTGTGGGAAGAACTGAACACCAAGGGGGTACATCCAGCCCAAAGATACCTGGAGGATTCACTTAATCAACACTCACTATTGGTAACCAGGTCTAGACTTAGGCGGACTACTAAATATTTCTGGCAAGGTTAACACTCACTGAAGTTGAGTAGTGTTTCAATCGGTGGAGAGGTTGGTTACCAAACGACCCCACAAACACCCACTAGGTGGGCACAACCTAAACTAAACAAAAATTCCTCCCTGAGCACTATAATATTAAATTAAACAGTATATGTAAGTAATTTGAATCTTTTGCAAATCCATATATTTCAGTTATAGGTACAGCGAAATCCTTCTTCAAATTATAATTCCTCATATATCCAGAATCATTGTTAATACAGTCGTGTTTAATTGCAGTTGAAACAGATGCTGCCGTGGGCAACAGGATGTGGGAGCACACCGCTGACTTGTCAGGCAAGGTTCGCCCCTTGCATTCTGGTAAATGCAGTCTCTTGTAGCTCTCTCAGATATTTTCGAGTATTTTGCCAAGGTTGGCGCAGGTAGTGCTGATCTCTAGATAGACACGTATTTCTGGTTTATTAACCTTCATCAGTAGAGAATACAGTCCCAAGTATAGATTTTTTATTTCATGTTTTTGTATGAACATGGCTCATCCTTTAAGTGGAGTCCCGACCACTGGTTCACGGTTTGCCTCCTTGTCATTGTGATGGGATTTCCTGCCAAACTAAAGCACTTTATATTATTCTGCCAACTCTACATAGCCTCTAGATCCCGACTCTTTTGACCATTCCTAAAGAGAGGTCTTTTAACTCGCATCTTGAAGGCTTGACTTTCTAGCAGTGCTTAGAGTCCCAGATGATTGGTTTCACTGTTTTAAATAGTATAATTCAGGCCCCGAGACTGAGAAAAATGTACTCATCACGAAGTTTGGCGTTATTAGGTCTCATGATTTGTTTTGATCTGATGTTAAATAGTATTTTTACTGTTTCTTTTATTAGAATTTCTAAGCCCGAGAAGCATATTTTTATTATGAATTCATACTGGTGATGTGAATGTTTATGATTTTAACTGATATTTAATAGTTTGTTTATATACTCTGCTGTATATAAATTGTGTTTTCTCTGAGCTTTTATGGTGGTATATAAGACTGAAAAAGTTTTATCGATTGATTGATTTTATAATTTTTCAGCCTACTCCCAAATAAAACCAACAGCCTGCTATTAAATTATAAATTGCTAACAAAAATATAATACATTAAATATACTGTAACCTAAAAAAGTATAATTATTACCACAACTAAATATAAATATTTTACATAATTGATAATAAATAAAATAATTAACTAACAAATAAAAATTAATTAGCATGAATATACAATTATTTGTAATAACCTCCCACCCTATTTCCTTATAAATCCAACAAATACTAAAATTACTATTAAAAATACAAACATTTAAATATACTATGACATTTTAAAAATAATATTGTATCCAACATTTATATAATAAATCAATTTACATAATTAATAATCAATTACCCAATTAACTAACAATTGAAAATGACTTAGCATTAACATGGAATTATGTGTAATTTAATTAACATTTCACCCTATTCCTCTACAATACCAATACAAATACAATACCAATAACTACTAAATTATGAATTACTAATAAAATATAAACATTTAAATATACATGAAAAATAATCAAATAAACTTAAATAATTAAAATACCTTAAACACGTAGCAAAATAATAAAAATATATAGCCAACTCATCATGAAGAACCAGATCAACACAGTCTCTAAGCTGCTTTCCCACTCTTTATCTTGCTCTGTGAGATATTCACATGTATCCCAATCAGCACCAGACGTACTGCCACTCAAGCACTCATCACTAGCCGCTTGGACTATTACAATGCACTCTACTGAGGAATTACCACTCACCTCCTGAAGAGACTGCATACATTACCAAACCCATTGCTGAGCTCTCCAAATGGACCCACATCACCCCACATATCAAGAACTCCACTGGATCCCCATCCACAAGAGATATCAACTCAAGATGCTGACCTATGTCTACAAAGTTTTGCAAAATCAAGGACCAGCAATCATCAACCACCGCCTGAGATTCCACCAACCCTCCGGAGTCCAGACACATGAGCTCTGGTTCCCTCTACCTCGCTTACGCCCCCGCATCTGTTGAAGCAATAGTGGTGAATGCTCCTTCTCCTACCTCGCCACAAAGTCCTGGAACAACCTCCCACTCCACCTCCGGACTTTACCCTCTCTTTAGGAATTCAGGAAGGGACTTAAGTTCTGGCTGTTCAACTGGTACGACATGATCAGCCAGGATACCCTCGTGGGTGATTAATAGAGCTTTATAAATCCTGTTTGATTGATTGTCTATTTTCAATCAATTATATATTCAATTTATAAAGCAAAATATATAACATTAACATTAAATTAAATATAATTTCATTTACTTCCGACTCTATTCCTTAAAAAACCTCACTATAACAATATAAATCACTAACTTAATTAAAAATTAAATTAAACATTTTATATTTCAGTATAAGTATACTTTGTAGAATTATACTAACAATACTGACACCTATCAATAATATATTTACTGAGATGCATTATAGTAATCAAAAACAATATTTTTAGCAACAATATCCAAGAAAACCATATTAAATATTACTCAAAACAATATAATATACCAACAACCTCATATTTCTGACCACAATATTTTGTGACACAATATTTCAGTACTAATATTAAAAACATTATATTATGTGCAATCGCCGAGGAATCTAAGTTTACCAAAACGATGAAGTGTGGCGCAAAGCTGTAAGACTAAAAGATAGGAAGGTGTGTCTTCTTAGTAGCATGGCAGTTTGTGGTAAGCAATGAAGAATTGATGAAGGTTTGGGAATGTGCTGTGGAAGATTAGATGGAAGTGTAGATCAGTGAGAGGAAGAGAATGTGAGAAAGAAGAATGCATGAGTGGTTGTGGCTGGAAGAGGAAGATTGTGAGGGCAGAAGAGATGGACGTAAAATATATTACCTTGCAAGGATGAGGAGTGGAAGTTTATGATTGGATGAGTGAGTAGAGGTGCTGAAATGACACGTATTAGTATTGGTATTAATGACAGGCAGGAAAAACATAGCATTAATTTGTCAGATTGTGAGAATTGTATATTTTCAAAAAATAAGAGCATGTTTTTTGTACATACGATGTGAGTTTTATTGTATCTCACTTAGTACAAGTAGTTTATTCGTTGTTTGTTTTCTGTTCAAAGAATTGGGATCGTTGTAGTGATTATAGCTTAGTACTTATACTGAGTAGTACCATCCTTAACATGTAGTGTTCACCTTAAATGTCTGTCCACCTTATGGAATCTACATTCTAGCATGATTTAATCAGGCTTATGTTCAGTTGGATTCTTGACTCACAAGATACTGGATACGTCCACATTGTGTATTATTCACTATAGCATCATTGGAGATGGGTACTTGTGTATACTTTCTTGTGATAGTGTTGGATTATGCATGGTGGTCTGAGGCTACTGCAAAAGGGGAGACTGCACTGAAACTTTGGCCATGTTGTTTATCCTATTTGTGGTTTGGACATGTGTGTGGACGGCGAAAGTCTGTCCTGGGTAGTGGTGCAGCTGCTTTTTCTGTGCATTGATAGTGGAGGCAAGTTTGGCCTCTGGAGTGTCACACGCATGGCACATATTCATTGTGTTAGCTGATGTGTCCTACCCACACACACACACCCCTGCATGAATTAGGATCAGCCTGTTGAATCCCCTGACCAGAAGGAAGTCACAATGAAAGATGACATGTTGAATCCCCTGACCAGAAGGAAGTCACAACGAAATATGACAATTAGAAACTGTACATGAATCAGTATGCTGACTGGAGGAGGAGAACAATAGGAGAGTGGAAGATGAGAGCAAGAACATTTTTTTCTATAAAAGGTAACATGGTGCTGACCAAATCTGTAGGCTTGCCCAAAGATCACCCCACATTTAACCATCACCCATACACCATAATTGACGTCAAGCAATCCAGAGATGGACACACCATGAAATAGAACTGCTCCTACTCCAATTCCCTCAATCATGACACTTGTGTAGCAATACTACAAGAATAGAAAGAAGACATTGATCGGAATATCTTCCTAATGAGGACAAACAGTTCAGAGGAATGATTCCCCAATGACATGTCAGTCAGTCAAAAGATCTTCATTCAGATTTAAATAATCAATAAAAGAGATGTAAAATAGATTTCATACATACAAATTCATCCTAAAAATCATGACAAATCATCACAATTTAGGGCCTTATTATAAGTTTGGCGGTTGGGGAGCGGGACCGCCCTGCTCCCGCACGGCCAAACCTGTGATTGAACCGCCCACCAGATTAGGAGTTTTCTACTGTCTAGTGGGTGGTTCTTTGGCACAAGGGGGCCCTGCAGGGACCCCTTTGTTTCCTCACTTCCATACTTTTCATGGCAGTTATACTGTCATGAAAAGTGTGGCAGTGAGGAATCTTGTAATATGCTTGGTGGGACCATAGTGGCCCCGCCACACATATTGCAGCCTCAAGACCGCCGCGCTCCCTGGCAGTTGCAGTGGTCCCAGGGTGTCCCAACCACCCTGGTCGTAATTGAGCAGTCGGAAGACTGCCATTGTTGCACCCCACAAGCCATCAGACTCGTAATAAGGCCCTTAGTCTGGTCATGTTATAAGTAATTTACAAATAATAGTATTCAAGTACTGATCTACTGTGCACAAAAAATGCATGTGCAAACAACGCAGATAACATTAGTTAAAACTGAATATTAAAAAAAGACTTTTGGCCTTATTATTATTATTATTTATGAAGCTTGTAATGCGCACGGCTACCTCCAACGGGGGTGTCCCGGCGCTGTAGACTGTAAGCTAGAAAGGGGAGTCGTGCTTATGCAGAGGAAAATAACCAAGTCTTCAGTCGGCTACGAAAAAGTGATATAGAGGGAATGGATCTAAGGTCAAAAGGGAGGCTGTTCGATAGTTTGGCCGTCATAACTGCAAAAGCTCTGCCGCCCATTCTGGAGCGACGGAACTGAGGGACAATAATGCTTGTAGACCGCAGGCATCTGACCGATTGGGAGAGTACTAGTCTCTTTGTTAGATAACCTGGTCCTGGCCTTATCACATTGAACAATGTTTTAACATAATCTTCATATCTTAAGCTGTCTAGGATTGTCATAGCTTTCCTTCTGACTATTACATGCACAATATAGGTGGAGACAGTCTAACAAATCATGTCATTCTCTAAATTACAAAGAAATTTAAATGCATCACTGGGGCACTTAGCCAGATTTTTTGTCCATGCATCTCTCTTTGGAAGTGCTACGAGAGGATGCAGGCAGCCCAACTGCATTTGTGTGAGATAGAATCTCTGCTGTGTGTTTATTACCAAAGTCAGAAAGATGGGTCGACTCTGATGTTCCTGGCCTTACATACATCTTGATACTGAAAACGTGTGCCATTCTCTTGTTTCTCTCACTTCCCTCCTATTAATGGTAAACAGGGTTTTCAACTCCTTCTTGCTATATCACAACATGCTGTCTGGATTTGGTATAGAGGCACCCTCAAATTATTATGTTAGCAGCCCATTTATATACGCTCACAACAATATCATATAGGCATGTTTGAGCTTAAGGCAATCGTGTATAACATCTTTTGAAAATGGTGAGCCTGTCTAACTCCAGATATTATACCAACAGATAATCGAGTTCAGGCAAATTAAATCTTGAATATAAAGCATGTCTGATTCTCAATAGAATAGAATGATTAAACAGAACAAGATACAACCAGATTCCTGCATATGAATTGATTCTCCTGAGTTTGTATGGGGAAATCTCAGCCATGTCCGACACAGCAGCCCCATATGTGGCAGTGGGTATGCATTTACACCTATGGGGCAGATTTATGTTAACTGGCGCATCCCCAGGGATGCGCCAGTTAACATGCACCACAGTGCGCCACAGCTCCGCCAGCCATGGTGCGCCGCATTTATAATGCGGCGCACCATGGTGCAAAAACGGCACAGATGCGTGACGCATCTGTGCCGGAAATGTGTCGCATTGCTGGAGTTGCGTCGCAAGCGCGACGCAGCTCCAGCAAGGCTTGGGGGTGCCCCATCTACACAATGCTGCATCAAGACCTACGCCTGCTTCAAGCAGGCGCAGGCTTTTGACGCAGCATTGGCTTAAAAGTGACTGAGTGAAATCTCATAGATTTCACTCAGCCACTTTTGCGAGGCGCACCTGCCCCGGAACGCCCAACCTGCGCCGGAACGCCCACAAGCGGCGCAGGGCTTTACAACGTGACGCATCTGCCTAGATGCGTCACGTTGTAAATCGTTCGTAGGGATGCGCCACGTTTACGCCGCCTTGCGTGACGCAACATCGGCGTAAACGTGGCGCAAGGGCCTCATAAATCTGCCCCATAAAATTTAGACAACTCTCTTATTGCCATACTACCCATTTTAGTAGAAAATCTAAATAATTCATCAGTGGTTCTGGTTGTTTTTATTTATCAATTTCCTTTTTGTGGGGGCCCCATGTGGCAGAATGTGGTACTAACTTGAACATATTACAGCCTAATTGACATTGTGTTATTCAGATTGTTTGAAGAACTTGGTTAGTGGTTGCAAGTCTGTGGATGGTGTATGTGGTATGTGAGAAGGTCCCATCTCTGTTCCCTTGCTCCAAAGCACTGCAGATAGTCTCCTGAGGGATCACCATGGCTGCCTCATTTCAGCTTTGCAGGTCTTCGTTGTAGTTTCTTCACCATTTGCACTGTTGTTGCAGATTTACTTGAGAGGGAAAAATCATCTGTGCTTGGTGGGGAATGCAGATTGGTCACTGCCCCTAAAATGACACTGTCCATGGAATTAAATTCATATGTTCATGCACAGCATTCTACAGAACCTTGTTGTTGTCTTCTTAGAATATTTAGCACAGGGTTTGAACATTTTGTGCTGTAAGTCTACTACAATCAGTATGAGTTTACCCAAGTTAATATATACTGTTTCATTTTTAATCAGTCTCTATATAAAGAACATAGCACATTTTTATTTCTGGTGTCCTTTGAATTAAAACATGGGAGGTTCTATTAGAGACAAGCAAATTCATTACTCCCTCCACATATGCTCATTGTCTTCTGTTATTTCTTTGGCTCTATACTGTGGAGGGTGCGCTTTGGCCATACATTATTTTTAGCTTGTGCTCTTGGTGGAAAGGCGGATACCAGCAATTACTTATATCGTCATTGATTTGTTAAGTAACTTTGTCATAGTTGCCTGGATATCCTACTGTGCAAAAGGCATAATCCCCTTCTCTTGACCCTTTTTTCCCTTGGAGAGTATCTTTCATCTCCCCTATTCCTGAATCATCTGGCCTTGTGATAGATGACCTGCTTCCTCGAATTCCTTTGTTCCTAAGATTTTGGCCAAGGTGGACAATGAGAGGTGCAGGTGATCTGTGTCCACTGGGTTTCTTTTCTCTTCTGCTTAGGTAAGAGGTGGGCTCAATATAGGCCGTTCTACATTGCAGAGTCAGAGTGCATTCAGCAGTATAGTTGGCCTTCTAGATGAGCTTCCATTCACGATAGGGGGCCTTATTTATGAAGGACTTGCGCCACTTTTACGTGACTTTTAAAATGGGAAAAAGACACGCACCGGTGGCGCAAGGCCTTCATAAATAAGGCCCAGGGTATCTTTCAGGAGTGGTCCCTTCCTCAGGGGTTACACTCCCTGTCATATCTTCCTACTAGTGTTTTAGCTTGAATTTTAGAGAGCAGATTTCCTGAGGGATTGGTTGTAGTACTCTGAAGGATCAGTGAGCAATTATTTGTAATTTTCGTCATCTGTGAGTTTGGTTCTCAGGTTACTATGCTGGTTCTTGCTATTCAATCCATCTTCCACCTAATGTAACAGATATTGACTGGGATTTGTCCTCAGTAGTGAGGATTTGTGGTAGTCACTTAGCACAGGAATCTTTGGCATTCTGAGTCATTGGTTCAATCAGATAAGTATCGAGATTAACTGGATGCCCTATGACATGCATCACACACAATTACAAGTTTTTGACACCAGTCAACCTGTTCAGGCAAACCGTATTTAACTCTGAAAATGGGTTTAGGGCATATGAACGTATCTTTGCTACCTTTGGGTCAGGTTGCATGACTCATAAATGTCTCCATTCTACTCTCAGTAAGTAGATCAGGTCTCACCTTAAGCAACACTGCTATGGTGGTAGTATAGTTGTCTCTGGTTTCAGGGATGTTCTTCAAGGGGATTGGCAATATGTTGGGCATTGACTGCCAAACATAATCTGGTAGATGTACTGCTCTGTCAAGTGTATATCTCCTTATGGATTTGTCATTCAATAGTGCTTGTTGGTATCATGGGAGGCTGCTGTTTGAGGGCTGGTCTGAGCACTTAGCAGTGTAGATTTCACCTGTGCTTTCTAAAATAACTCATAGTTGTTGCAACGTGTACTTTGGTGTGCTCTTATTTTGGCGCTATTCATATTCTCCTTCTGGTTGAGGGAATCTTTTAACTTCTCATTTGGTCAATGAATGGAAGGAGGAAGAGGGAAGGGGTTATGCCTGAATTCTTCTTTCTACATTTGTTCAAATTTCTTTGCATGTATCACTTTCATGCTTTCCTAACCCTTTACCGGGCATCGAGGTCCATGGGGCATGTGTGTTATATGTTATGTGCATGAGAGGGTCCTCCCTAATTTTAGCCCCAGAAAGGGAGGGATCAGGAAGGAGGAAGCAATTCAGGCAACGGAAACTCTTGGGGAAGTCTGAAGTTTTGGGTTTCATAAGATTCTTGTGGTGTGCAGAATTTCTCAATTATTAATGAATATACTAATGAAATAATGTATTAAATAATTATCGCATTAATGTAACAAGCGGGATAAGAGAGGATGTAATTGAGATTACTAAAAGTAACCAAGGCATAATGTGCTGTAACCACAAGTGTGCAAGCACAGTAGGAGATACATAAAAAATAAAAAAACGTGTTTTACGCCACAAGCAAGCGGATGTATAATGCTGGTAAATTAGGACAACAAAAATGCTGGCCAGCTGCACAATATTCCTCCCTAACAACGGTTGCTTAAATTCTGATGATCTCAACTCTTACCGAGTTGTAGCTGTTTAGCTGTATAATATTACTGTGGGGAGTCAGTTTAATTAGGTACTAGGCATAATATGTGACAGGGCAAACATTGTCCTAAATTCTGCACCACAGGCTATTAGAGCTGCATTAGATGAAATTTAACTCACAGAACTATAGCAACATAAACACAACACCATCACCAGCTATGTTCTACTTAAAACCCTACGATTATGAAATACCTTCTTAAACATCATTCAAATGCTTTGCTGATCAGTATGCCATTATTGGGCCAATTTTGTCTACTTTAGGACACGAGAGGCTGTGCTGCGCTTCTATTATTAGAGGGACAATAGTTTACAAAGTTGGCCAACTTGCAACCTTATGCATCTTTATTTTACACTTTGCAAGCTTCACACAGTGCAAAGGGCAGCTACAATGGCCCTACACGGTAGCAAGACACTGTTTCCACAAAAGGGCCATGAGATAAAGGTTTTATACTACTTACCAACTGTTACCAGTGGGAGGCCCCACCCCTCGTATATTCTATGTAAGAGATATTTTAACGATTTTTGGGAGCCCAGGTCAGGCAAAACATATTTTAGGCTCCCTCTTCAGAAAACTTTGAATTGATTTTAAATTAAGCTCTTGGGATGCAAAATAATAGCAAATTATACATTGCATTTCAGATTACAGAAGAATGAAGAGAGACGATCCTTCAGCTAGGTTATAGGTGATTCTCTACTTTGTGTTTATTGCCATAAGTTCAAAGGCAAGCCATTGCTACTGTTTTCTGACATCAAAGGCCCAGAAATGGCATAGTTAGGCCTATGGCTGTCCATGCATTTGCCACCCCGTGGCCACAGGTAGGAGCTGAGGTAGGCCGGCGCTTGTGCCGCCTCCTCTCCTGCCTCACCCCCCCACCGTGCCTTATTAGGCCATTGCCCAGAAAGTCATGCCCAGGCAACTTGGAGCTGTTTTGTCCTTGATCTTTTCAAAAAATAAACTCAAGGTGCACCTATTCTTCTGAAGACCCTTTTTAGGTCTCGCCTAGCGTTGAAGCACGCATGCGTTGCTCGCTCTGCGAAGCATATTATAGTAGGGTATGTTTTAGAAATGGAGAGGAAGCCCCGTCCATCCTTTTAATTGGCTGGACCATCGTCCACGTAAATGCTGGCTTCCGATTTATAATGGGGCTTCTTAGTCCCTCCTTGTTACCGCCCTGTCTCCTTTTGGGACGCCCATCAGGACTGGATCTTTTACTGTGTCTGAACTCGGGAGCTGTCATTACCAGCTCCGAGAACTATTTACTTCATTAGGGACACAGCACCACAGGTAATGGCGGCTGCTTCCTAACATAGTTTGCATTTCGCATTCTCCTGTTGTTGTTTAATTTCAAACTTTTTTACGGAGCGCGGCGCCCTCTTCAGGACACCACTCTCAGTTTGTTATTTTTTTCTCCTCCCACCCACACTCCATTGTCTGTGTATTTTGACAACCCCCTCCCCCTGCCAGCACTCCTCTGTCCATGCATTTTGGCACCCCCACCAGCACTCCGCTGTCCGTGCATTTTGACACCCTCCACCCGCACTCGGCTGTTCGTGCATTTTGGCACGCCCCCACCTGCACTCCTCTGTCCGTGCGATTTGGTAAACCCTCCTCCCACCTGCACTTTGCTGTCCATGCATTTTGGTACCCCCGCCCCTGCCCGCACTTTGCTGTCTGTGCATTTCGACTTCCCCCGCCCTCACTTCGCTGTCCGTGAAGTTTGGTACCCCCCACCAGCACTTCGCTGTCCTTCCATTTTGGCATCCTCTGCCCCACCCAGACTCCTCTGTTTGTGCATTTGTGCACCTCCCTCCTCCCGCCCGCACTCCGCTGTCTGTCCACTTTGGCACCCACTACCCCCGCCCTCACTCCTATGTCTGTGCATTTTGGTGCCCCCAACTCGCACTCCGCTGTCTGTGCATTTTGGCACCCCCTCACCCCCACCTGCACTCGACTGTCTGTCCATTTTGGACCCCCCCCCGCCCCCACTTCGCTGTCTGTGCTTTTTGGCATCCCCCTCCGCCGCACTTGGCTGTTTGTGCATTTTGGCACCCCCCTCCCCCACCCGCACTGCGCTGTCTGGCTGTTTTAGCACCCCCCTCCCCCACCAAGCCCCCTCTCCCATCCGCACTCCTCTGTCCGTGCATTTTCACAAACTCCCTCCACCCACCCGCACTCCTTCGTGGGTGCATATTCGCACCCCCGCCTGCACTCAGTTCTTATGCTCTCTTCTGCACAGCCCGCTGTACGTCCAGCAGGTGTGTTCCAGCTCCAGAACTGTGCTCTCATCGGACTTTCTGATGTTGCAGCACAGAAGGGAGGTTCTCGTATAGTTTCTCAGCTGTTTAGCTTAATTGTTCTTTTTAAACTGAGGTCTTTTTTACAGTCGCATAACACCTGCTTCCTTGAAGATATCTGGTTCAAGGCCCTGAGGAGAACCCTGTTTGCTTTTTCTGGCGGTTTGCAACAGGAAGTGTGTCAAGCTAAGTATATACATGTCCATTTTGCAGGATTCTATGAGCCTGTCAGAATTAACCTGGGCCTTTTATAATCTTTAAAAAAGTGCTGGAAATTAATAGCCAGAGAGGTATCTGGAGGCCAGTGTAAAGAATAGTGTATCACAATGTTCCAAACAGTGTTGTGCTGATGAGCCAATGCCGTGTTCCTTCAATTTTTATCAAAGTAAATCAAATCTGGTAGTACATTTTCTTTGTGCCAATAAGAATCATAGTTTCCTGTTTTTATCTTTTAGTGTGGCACATGCTTGCAGTAAAAAAGAAAAACGTGCTAAAGTCAAAGTTCTTGTCTTTGACAGTGCTTGTTTTTCTTGTGTGATAAATTCCCTGGTTTCTTCCATAGCCTTCTAATATTGCAACTCACTTTTGTTTATTTCTGAGGAAAACCCCTGTTCCCCATGGCGTTTGAGAAGCATCATGGCAAATATTGGGGGTTCTGGGTGAAAGCTGCCCTTCACCTTCGGTGACCAAGAATACCATTTGTAGTAGACAGAACTTCACAGCCCCATTTCTTTAAGGAACAAGCACTACTAGACATGACCAGGGAGTGCAAGGGGCAAAAACACACAGAGCTGCAGCGTCTTCTGGATATCAAACTGTGCTTTAACATTGGCAGAATTAGGGCATTCTCGGCAGTAAGAGTTGAGTGGGTGGTACCAGATTATCCATACCTTCGAAAATACTACAAGGCCATACTGGTGCCAAGGTGGGTCTACACAAATCTTTGAAATACCATATTTATGTAAACTCCCCGCAATTGTGCTGAAAAACAAGCCAAGAACGTCTTGCTCTAAGTCACTTTGTTGAAAAGGGGGCAAGGCTTCAGGATTATCAATGCTGCCGCCTGTGGGGAAACCCTGGCCTCTTTGAGCAAACCGGTGACTACATGGGTTCTTCCCCCATATATGTCTGCATCCCTGATCTACATGGAATTAAGACCTCTCCTGGTAGGAGCTCAACATAGTGACATTGAACACCTGGTATGCCCAGTGCAATCTTTGAGGTTCTCGGTATAGTTTCCTTCTATAAGCGATGGATCGCTTTGTAGGTCCCAGTCCACCTAGCTTGTATTTTAATAACCGCTCCACCTGCTCTATATTAATATAGGCAGACCTGGCACTATGCCCACACTAGATGCATTGTAACTTTCTGGCTGCAAAGAGGTGAGCCACAGAAAAACAGGTAAGATGTAACATTGTACTTAATTAGGTTCAGCATGTTGGGATACTCCAAGGTGTTTTTTCTCTGGTTGGTTAATGTTCTTCCTCAAGCCACTCTGTCCTTTTGGGGACACTCATTATAAGCTAATACCGGTTGCTGGAAAATGTTCTCTTACTGCATTCCCCTCTGTTTTCCAAAACAACAGAGCAAGGTATCTAGGTCTATGGTGATTATAAGTGTGGCTGACATTTTGGAACTTTTTGTGTAAGTCGAGGCTGTTGGTGTAGCTAATCCGTCTCTTTAGCCCCTTTGTATATGGCTACCCAGCTGCTGCTCAGTGAATGTGTGAGAATGGTTATTGTAAGCCAAGGTCTCTGCACATCAGGTGCAGAGGAAAGTTTGTGTGACAGTTGCATTATCAATTTAACACAGTTTTTGTACTTGTACTCAATGCTCCACTGCCGTAAGTATGAGATGGGCTTGGTGTGGTTTAGCCAATATTTGACAGTGGTAGTGGCAGGTATGGGAGTTGTGATTGCATTAGAGCACCAATCAACCTATGATGAGCTGTTGAAGCCCTTAGCACTCACTGTAGGACTGTGCTCTTTTATTTTCGGATTTGCACTAGTAGAAGTCTTGAGAAATTTGACCAAAGGAACAAGCAGTTAGTGTGTACTTTGTGCAGCCTGGGAATGAATTGATTAACTGTGTGCCTGACACTATATTTCAGGAACGAGTGCCTTTTAAGTACTGTGGGTTTTACAGTGCACCACTTTATCATGTTCTAGCATGATTCTAGTGTGTGTGGAACAAAACATCAATAAAAGGCATTGTCATTTTCAATGCTAAGATCTCCAACTTGCGTAAATGCAAGACCTATTGCATTGCAAATGCTTGTTGTCTTTTGCCCTTCATCTTCCTGTTTGCATTCCCCTTTCTCTATACACAGTCTACGCTTTCCTCGGATATTTCTCACCAGAGATCTCCTGAGCTTTAATTTAGGATGATTGAAATAGGCACAAAAAACATGTAGCAAATGAAGATGTAAGAAATGGCGCCGCCCACATCATTTACATACACACAGTCAAACACAATCTGTTTGTAGAGAAAACACGGTTTTATTGTTCAATCGGGTAAAATGAAGGGGTATTCAAAGAAAGATAAGTGCATATGTTAATAAAGGTAAATATAGGATCACAAACATGGATTAGATATTGGGACGTAAGGGGTGGGTCTTAATGCCTCAACAAGTGTTATTGGTCTTGGTCAGATGCCACTTTAGGACCAGGGACAGACAAGCCATAAAGACCCGAGAGAAATTTCTGAGAATCCTGGGCTCCTGAAAGGCTGAGCGGCTTCTATCTAAAAGATCTCAATTTGATAGCACAGTAAAAGAACTGTGCAGAACTGTTAGCAGATAATCCGGCAACATTCGTTACTGGACTCTGGTATGATGCCAGCATAGTCAAATTGGATTTGTCCATCAAGTAGAAATTTGCATAGACTTGCTGCAAAAAGTATTTTCTATGGCAATTACCATATGTTAAACCCAACAATTTTTATTCAGTTTATTGATGAACATTTTAACAGGTTGTTTCACTTTCAAATGTGTTATAATTTATATTAAAGGCTATTTAAGGTACACCAAAAACTAAATAGCCTTAAAGACCTCAAACAGTGGGTGCTATTGCACAGGTTAGTTGTTGTCCAGTGCATCATTTTTGGAAGAGTGAAAGTCTAAAGTCCCACCTCACAATTCTAAGCTGCCGTACACTTGTGGCAGCCCTCAGTTCACGGCTGCCCTGGGGGCACTGCATTCATTGTAATGCTGCACACTGTTCATGTTTGCAGCCGGCCCACCTGTTTAAAGGTGCAGTGGCAAAACAGGCTTAAGTTTCAATGGGGTAACCCCAAAATCTACTGGACCCGGGTAGTAATGCAGTACAGTAAACAAAATGGTTACAGTAGCAACATTTTAGAAAAAAATGAAAATCAAAGCATTCACTATATTGATTAAACAATTATTGCAATTAATGCAGTTTATTTTTCTTAAATCCACTGATTATTGAAAACATCATAATCATTGTCGAATTAAGAAATGTAGGTGCACAGGACAAGGAGGTAGGGCTTGGGAGAAGTGCATTGGTGAGGGTAGGTAAGGAGAGGTAATGTGCCATATATACATAATATTTACATATTGAAACCTATCCGGCCTATAACTGGCTAATTATTATTTACAAATACATAGCATCATGTCAACCCTGATCAATAAATCTTAGGAGCTTGTTGAAGAGAAACAGTCAGTGGCAAAACAGAAGCAGTGAGATTGATACATAATTCGGGCCCTGGTGTCCCAAAGGGTCTGACCCGATTCTCTAGCACATGGATTATTGAACAATTGTCAAACTCCCTAATCAAAGAATAATGGTACATTTTCAGTGGTTCAGTGACTCTAGCCACAAAATATACCTGCTAAAGTTCCCAGGTTTGGTAGAATATTCTAGCCTTGTGCAGTGGCAGTTGGTATTGTTTGATTGCCTGTTCTCTTATCTAGACATTATCAGTTTGTTGTGACAATTTAATTCTGTTGGGAGATAATTTTTTGCAGCTCAACAATAATTTGTTCTCCTTTTTAAAGATTGCGGGTGGTAGCTACAGTGGTTGTAGGTTAGCTAATCCCTGGAGCAGGCCTGGAAGTTTAACCTTCCATTTAGCATTTGCAGGGTCTGAATTCTATAGCCCTTATGCTTCTTTCCAGACAGTGTATGGGCCCAAATATTTACAGCCTTAGAAGTTGAAGCCCTAGGTTGAGGTTTCATTCTTGAACCTCTTTATGACAAAAGTGCTGTGTAAAGGAAATTGCATCTCCCGTCTTTCTCAGTTTGAACCCATTGCACATATATAATCCTTTCTGCACTGCCATTTCCCTGGCAGGAGAGCCCTCAGGCAGTAACTTCTTCTTGCTTGCAAATAATTTTCACTGGTTTTATAGAAATGTTACTCATTGTTTTTCACTTGAAATGTGAACACTAACCTCAACCAATCCACTTGCAAGTTCGTCTAACTATGAACCAATAATAACATTGTTCAGCATATGCCAGCACAACCTGTGCAAAGGTCAACCTATCACAACACAGCTCTCAATACCAACGGACCCATCACAGTCTGACACATGATGACGCAACAGTATATAGTACAGCATAATTTTCGATATTCGAAACCTAAATGAAAAACTATTGTCTGCTTCACTTAAATGGAAAATGAAATCACAGTTCAAATATGAAACTGTGCTTTTCATGGAACTAACAACCATACAGCAGCACACTCTGGACTGGTTGGAGTCTTCATCGAACCAGTAGATTTACTCCTGCGCGCCAATAAATGAATGAATATTGATTCATGTTACTATATACACAGGCAACAGTTAAACATCTCAACCATGCTGTGTCTTCAGCACTTCATAATTCACACCTCATTCTTTTAGCAGGTTGTTCAACAAGATTCCAAGATCATGGACTTTGATGAGTCCAACAACTTAAACTACAGCTTTATATCAAAACTGCAATATGCACAGCAATCAGCAATCATAAGCGCAATCATAACCTGCAAATCCTCATTATTGTGTCTCGAATGGCACCTTCAGAAGTAAAAAAAAAACCATCAAAATAACAATGACCATGGTCCATACAATTCAACAAGGCAAAGCAAAGTAAACTGTAGACTCAAATTCAGACCAGTTGATGACATCACACTCTCTCCCAAAGGGATCAGTGACACAAATATCAGAAATGCAATGCCAAGAACAGAAATATTAACTCTATATTCATAACAATAAAAATCACTAATTTCGAGCACACACATATTGTTAACAAAACTATTGTTTTTTAAATTTGTCGATAACAAAAATAGCGGAAATATAAATATTGTTACCTATAAATAAACATATCAATGTCAAAAATATTGATTACCACAAAATCAACTACAACATTATCATCAACATAGCTAATACATCCAATTCAAAATTATCAAAAACTCAATTTCCACATAAGCCAATCACTTCAAATGAAACCAAAACTTAAAATAAACACCCATAATTAATTTAAAATATATATTACATCAACCAAAAATAAACCTTCACCACTTCAAAATAGTACATCTATAAAATATATATTAAATACATCTAAAACAATATTTACTATTAACATTTAAATACAAATAACTATGTACAATGTATCATCATTATAAATAACTTTATTTGATTCGAAAAAAATCATAAACGTATACATTTTTAACATACACAATTCACAAACGGTATTTCTTATCCAAAGGCTCAGGCAAACAACATACCAGAAATCACAGACACATTATCAATGGACATTATATTTCATGTAAAACTTGTATAAATCATTCCAATAGTTCTAAAAATACTAACCTGCTAAAATACATCTAAAACCACAATCTGACATCTATAAAGTGCACTGTGCATTTTAAATTAAAATATTGCATATGTGAATTAGTTAGCCACTCCTGCCAACCCACTTAATTTTACAACCATGATTGAATGTTTACATATTTTATAAGCTGTAAAGGCCAATATAAAATTTTGCTATACATTATCAATCTATGGCATCACATATATCAGAAGGTTGGCCTCTCACACCAACCTACTTAGTTTTTATAACTACCAAATGAATGTGCAAATAAGCTTATTATATCCATATAATTTATCAGTTTCATTAGTTTCCTTTTCTTTCAATCTAAAATACAAGATATCAAAACCAGTTTTTCCTGCTATTAGTAACGATTCCTAATTATAAGTGCCAATCTGATGAAGCTAAGCAGAGCACTACATATAGCCAGGGTTTGCAATGATCGTAAATGCTCAAAACCTTCTTTAAAATTACAGGGTCTGATTTATCTTAAAATCAGTGTAATAAATCGGACTCTTGGAGTTTTATAAAGTGTACAAAAAAGTACAAAGTGTCAAAACAAACAAATTCATAGTTAAATAAATACAATTATTTATAATATTGCTAAAAGAAAAAATAAATTAGTGCTTACCACACAGAAACATATCTGATAAACAAATTTGAATCATACATAACCAATCAATAATATCACACGATAAACAACTTTAACCATTAAAATTACTCAAACAATTAAACAAACAATATTAAAGGCACATTAATGAAAGCAAATAATTACTCCAATAACGACAAATACTGCAAGAGAAGGACACACTTCCGGATTTTCGCTACTAAAGGTTATACATCAAAATATACACCTCTAAAACTACATTTTCAATTAAGTAATACTTATATTGAAACAACAAATTAAATAGTCCTACACTAAAAAAATATTAATTAATATGTTAATACTAGCAAACTCTATAACTTTTATAGTTTTACACTGACTACTGTATACAGACTGCCTGAAATACAACTTTTAGATCAGCAAACTTATAGAAAAACCTATCTATAACAACAAACCAAAAATATAAAATAAAGTAAGTATACACAATTAATAAGCAGAGATCACAGAACAGATGGTCTAGTGGCAATTAATAAACAGAGACCACAATCAGACCCAACTTCCTAAACCTCGACAAACAAGCAAAAAATACCAAATTAAATTAATCTAACTTTTTTCCTCTCTTAACAGAAAACAAACACCTGCCAGATAAGCTGTAATCAATAGCTGCAAAACTGTGCAAAACATCTCAACAAAACAGTACGTAAATAAAATAAAAATAACAGCATTTTTCATTATACAAATAACTAACACGCAAAATGTAACTATAATATATATATTTATATTATTAAACTACTTACAGATATAATGACAGAAGGTGAAAAATGGAAAGGGGCGACCATTCGGTCCCCCCGAACGTATGGCGGAGTACCACGATCCCCCCGGGAAGCCATCTTGGGCGGGAGGCGAGTCTCGGCTGGTATGCCCGAAGCGGCGTAGCCGGGGCGCGCCTTTTTCCCGCCCTGGAGTGGGCTGGCCTAGACACTGAAGCAGCCGGGCCACGCCCTCGGGGCAGGCCGGGGCGAGTTTACGCCCGCCCTGAAGACGGATAAAAGGAGCAACAAGCCAAGGAAGCATCCTCTTGTTCCAGTGCTCTGAAGCTGCACCACCTCGCTGCACGTGAGCTCGAGACGGAACGAAGAGCCAATTTTGAGCGTTGTAATCTTTCTTGTTTGTTTTGCAGATACTCTGTCGGAGAATGCCTAAGAAGGCGGGAAAGCGAATGACTACCGACCAGATGCTGCGTGTTCTCATGAAGGAGGTGACCGACCTAAAGAAGCGAATGGCGGATAAAGACGAGGAAGGGGGGCCGAAACGTCCTTTGGCAGGAGCAGCTCCAGGAGGAAAAGGCAAGAGGCCCAGAAGGGGAGCAGCTGGGGGAGACATCCCGGTTCCCTGTACCCCACTCGAAGCACCCACTCCCGTGCCGGAGGAAGGGAACCCGATTCCCGTGGTGGTCACCCCCGTGTCCGGGGAGGATATGCCGCCCGAGCTGGCAGCACAATTAGCAGCGTGGTTGGGTAAAGGTAGCAAGGGCGCCACGGCTGACGACGCGCAGGTGTTGATGAAGCAGCTGCGTGAAACAAGGGAAGCGACGGAGGCACCATCGCCGGCTGCGGCAGTAGAGAAACCACCTGGGACAGGTCCAGTCGCAGATACAGCTTCCGGTTCAGGTAAGCGGCCATTGCCGATTGCGAGGGATGAGTCGGCACCCTCTCGAAGGGAAAAGTTGGGTCAACATGTCCCTCTGGCTATCAAAGAGAAGATATGGGCAGAGGAGTATATAAACATCTTCTCGTTGCTTACCGATCATTATGAGATGGAGCATGTTAAGAGCCAGAAGGAGCTCATGCATCCGAGTGTTTGGCGCGCAAAGATGGCCGCCTTTAAGGTAAATGAAAACATTGGCAATTGGGGCAAAGCATGGGGGATTTTTACATCCATCATGGGTGAACGTAGGCCCGAATTGCTGTCCGAATTGCCGATTTATCAGTCACGGATCATGGGGTATTCTGTATCACACGAGGGCAATCATTGGTTCTGTTACGATAATATTTTCAGAAAAGCGAAAGAACATGATACAAACTTAACTTGGGATTGTTATGATTCTGTGTCCTGGTCCAAAATGGAAGATACTGGTATGTTGAAGTTGCCATTGGTAGGGAGTAACGTTGGTGAATCCTCCCACCAATATGCGGGGACGCCCTTTCGATCAGGTACGAGTAACGACAACCACTCGAGGCCAATCGGCAACGCAGGTAAAAGGGGGGTTTGTTGGAACTTTAACAGGGGTAAATGTACTAGGCCCCAGGGGTCATGCAAATTTAGGCACGAATGTGGTGGGTGTGGGCAATCATCCCATCCTGAGTCCATGTGCAGAGCCAAAACGGGTGATAACGGGGGTAGAGGAGGCGCCAAACAGGTCTGACATAGTCCGAGGGGCGCCTTTACCTACTCCGATTGATACCATGGCAATGATTCCCTGGCTCAGCGAATACCCGGATCACGCTTCCGCTGGGGTGTTGCGGAACGGGTTTTCATATGGTTTCCGCATCCCAGTGGGGGAGTTTCAGGGTATAGCGAAATGTAAAAACCAGATATCGGTCTTACAGCATACGACCGTGGTACAGGAAAAGATCGGGAAAGAGGTGACTCGAGGTCGAGTCGCCGGTCCATTTAATGTGCCACCAGTTGCTAACTTTGTTTGTTCCCCTTTAGGGGTGGTCCCCAAGAAGGACCCGGGTGAGTTTCGGCTGATACATAATTTATCAGCCCCACGTGGTCTTTCCGTAAACGATGCGATAGACCCGGAAGTGTGTTCAGTGCGGTACGCATCCTTCGATGAGGCCGTAGCCATATTGAATCGCCTGGGGCCCGGTGCGCTGATGGCAAAATCTGATATCGAGTCAGCATTCCGGTTGCTCCCGGTACACCCAGACGATCAGCGTCTCCTTGGTTTCATGTTTCAGGGTCACTATTACATGGATAGGTGTATGCCGATGGGGTGCTCTATATCTTGTGCCTATTTCGAAAAGTTCAGTTGTTTCCTGCAATGGGTCTTCACAAAGAAGACGGGGTTTCAACATGTTATGCATTATCTCGATGACTTTTGTTTCTGGGGGCAGCCGGGGATCCGGAATGTGGACAGGCTTTGACTGCATTTTGTGTCTTGATGAATCAGTTTGGCGTGCCATTGGCACCAGGTAAGACTGTGGGTCCCTCGACTTGCCTCGAGTTTCTGGGGATCGAGCTCGACTCCGAAGAAGGTTGTTTTCGTTTACCAGGTGACAAAGTATTAAGATTCAGGGCATCCCTGCAAATGTGTATAAGTGAGTCTAAGGTTAAACTACATCAATTACAACAATTGGTGGGACAGTTGAATTTTGCCCTAAGAGTTATACCGATGGCCCGCCCCTTTTCCCGCTCGATCGCTCAAGCCATGGTCGGCCTGAAGGAGGGTCATCATCGCACAAGGCTCTCGGCTGAGGTTCGCCAGGACATGCACATTTGGTTGGCATTTCTGGCGGATTTCAATAGTCGAATTGTCTGGAACAAACCGGCCGTGTCCTCTGAGGAGCTGGGGCTGTGGACAGATTCGGCAGGGAGCATTGGTTTTGGTGCCATATTCGGCACTCAGTGGTCGGCACAAAAATGGCCGTCATGGTGGCATGATAGTGGACTGACAAGTAACATTGCTTTCCTGGAACTTTTCCCCATTCTGGTGGCCCTGAGAACTTGGCCCGAGGGGTTCAGAGATCACTCTGTGGTATTCTGGTCTGATAACATGACCGTGGTTGAGTGTATCAATAGCCAGGCCGCACGATGCAAATGGATTCTGAGATTGCTCAAGGAAATCGTATTACTGTGTATGCAATTGAATGTACTATTTAAGGCAAGACATGTCCCGGGGGTGATGAACCAGGCGGCTGATGCGCTTTCTCGTTTTCGTATGCAGGCTGTCTGGGGTTTTCTGCCCACAGCGGACCCGGTGGCGGCACCCTTTCCCGAAGCTCTCTGGTCTCTCGGTGCCCCGAACTTCGTAACCTCGTGGGAGAGAGTTTAGCACCCAGGACGAGGAAGGCATATGAAGGGGCGTTCCGTTCCTATTGGGCCTTTTTGGGGGCTGCTAGAGGGGAGCTTTGGGGCCAGGAGGAGTGGGTAGTGAAATTCCTGCTGTCTTTACATCAGGCAGGCAAATCGGTGGCTACGGCCCAGAGGCATCGGGCTGCCATTTCCTTTGTTGCTAGGGCTCATGGGATCCAGGACCCGACAGCGTCTTTCGTTGTGCAAAAAACGCTACGTGGGTGGCAACGCCTTGAGGGTCGCAGAGTAGATGAAAGGCGCCCGATAGGTTTGGATAGGTTGGCCCTGTTATTATCCAGACTCCCTGCAACGTGTTCATCCCAGTATGAGACAGTGTTATTCCGAGCCGGTTTTACGCTGGCATTCCATGGGGCTATGCGGGTAAGCGAACTAGTGGCGAGGAACAAGCAGGACGTGATGGGGGGACTGTGCCAAGAGCACGTTCAGATCAGAGGTGAGACAATGACTGTCTCGTTTGTCAGGTCCAAGACCGATCAGGGTGCGATGGGTGATTGCATAATCATACGAAGGAGTCCCGGGTCCTCCATGTGCCCGGTGAGTTGTGTAGAGGAATATTTAGCACAAAGGGTGGCATCATGGGGGGGGACCTTGTTGAGACACGCTGACGCCACCCCACTGACGAGGTTTCAGTTTCAGCGGGTGCTTGCGATGTCGATTACTGCTGCGGGCTTGAACCCGGGCGAGTTTGGGACCCATTCCTTTCGGATAGGGGCTGCTACAGAGGCTACAGCCAGGGGTCTGAATGTCGAACAGGTTAAACGTGTGGGGCGTTGGTCCTCCAATTGTTATAAAAGGTATGTGCGGTTGCACATGTTGTGAAGCTGTAATGATGTACTCACACTTCTTGTTTTTGTTTGGTTTCAGTTGCGCAAGCCTACGAGGCTGGGCGGACTATGCAGTCGACCCAACACCGGGGCAGCGGTCAGACTTCACCGGCTGTGAGGAAGGAGGTGTGGGTCGTGGGCCACTCATACGTGAGGCGTGCCGCGGACGTATTCAAAGCAGGTGACATGATTCACGTGGCTGGGGAATACGGGTACAGTGTGTCCTTCTACGGAAAGGGCGGACTCTGTATTGACCAGTTTCAATCATTTTTTGAGGGTTTGCTAGGGCGGACGAGGTCACCGCCGTCTATAGTCATAGTACATCTTGGGGGCAATGATTTGGTCACCACTGGTAGACGACTTCTTCTTGAGGCGATGCTTTCCACTGTAAGTTGGTTAGCGGGGAGAGTTCCAGGGTGCACGATTGCATGGTCCCATATGATCCCACGAAAAGTATGGCGGGGGGCTATTTCTGTTTCTGCTCTGAATCATTCAGTAAGAAGAATTAATAACAAAGTGAGTAGATTGTTCCGTTCCAATACACTGCATTCTATTTCGCATGGTTGTATTACTGGTGACAGTATGTATTTGGGGGATGGTGTTCATTTGTCCCGGGTGGGGAACGAGTTACTCATAGGAGACTGTATAGCTTGGCTAAAGACCTTAAGACATGACCTTTAGGTAGGAGTGTTGTGGGGGGTCCGGATAGCCGGTCAACTATCCGGCCTGTGGCGGTAAGGTCATGATCGGTGAGCACTAATTGGAAGATCCCTATGAGTGGGCGTCACCCATTACGGTTGGGAGCGCTCGAGGGAGGTGGCCATTGGCCCCTCAACGGGGAAGGCGGTCCCTTCTAAGGATGGGCCGCCGAAAGGAAAGGAAAGGCGGTCAAGGCCCCTTCCTGGGTAGGAGGGGCTACAGCCCCTCCCTGGAGAATTTCCCGGGGCCAGGACATCTGCGACGGCAGATGTGGTAAGTTGTGTGGGGTTTGGGGGGGGGTCTACGCTACCTTCTAGATTCCTCACACGAGTCCTCGGACGACCTTTAAGTGGCGTCGAGTTTATTGGGGCCCCCGTCAAGTCAAGGGAAATTGGTAGTTGCACTCGAGGTACACCTCTGTGCGGTCGCCCCTCACAAGTGAGGGGGATATTTCTGGTTAGGGATCTTGACACCGGTTACGACCTTGCCGTTGGCCCTTAAACGTTAGGATGTACAATTTCAAAATTTCAAGTTAAATGTTTTGTAGGATGTTAGTTCGGCTAGGAGAACCTTTGTATTAGAGAATATGTTAAGGTTAGCCAAACATCGCAATGTGGTAATGAAATTGTACATAATATGAAACTGTTATTTTAATGTTTTAATTTTGTTTCATATTTTAATAAATACGGCCGGGAGGGTCACTCCCTCCCGTCTTCCAAAAGTTCAGAACTGTTTCCAGTTTCCCATCCTTGGGGATTGTGTCGAGAGGGGGTGGCGGGTATCTCAGCCATATGGAAAGGGGCGACCATTCGGTCCCCCCGAACGTATGGCGGAGTACCACGATCCCCCCGGGAAGCCATCTTGGGCGGGAGGCGAGTCTCGGCTGGTATGCCCGAAGCGGCGTAGCCGGGGCGCGCCTTTTTCCCGCCCTGGAGTGGGCTGGCCTAGACACTGACGCAGCCGGGCCACGCCCTCGGGGCAGGCCGGGGCGGGTTTACGCCCGCCCTGAAGACGGATAAAAGGAGCAACAAGCCAAGGAAGCATCCTCTTGTTCCAGTGCTCTGAAGCTGCACCACCTCGCTGCACGTGAGCTCGAGACGGAACGAAGAGCCAATTTTGACCCACCCACCAGCCCCTGAGGACAGCAAGTGGTTTTGAATAAAGTTTGATGTGGTAACTCTTTTTGTTTGCAGGTTCGGATTATTATCGTGATAATTTTTGAATATGCAATAAAGAAATGGTCAATTTGTGGTATGTTTTGCAAATAAAGATCCTGCTCTAGTGTTGATCAGTAGCATGCTTTTAATAAAGTTGTTGTTTTTAACTGTCTTTTAGGTAAATTAGTCATTTAGTTTAGAAACTGTCGTATTTATTTTGGTCGGGCGGTAAGGTCATGATCGGTGAGCACTAATTGGAAGATCCCTATGAGTGGGCGTCACCCATTACGGTTGGGAGCGCTCGAGGGAGGTGGCCATTGGCCCCTCAACGGGGAAGGCGGTCCCTTCTAAGGATGGGCCGCCGAAAGGAAAGGAAAGGCGGTCAAGGCCCCTTCCTGGGTAGGAGGGGCTACAGCCCCCTCCTGGAGAATTTCCCGGGGCCAGGACATCTGCGACGGCAGATGTGGTAAGTTGTGTGGGGTTTGGGGGGGTCTACGCTACCTTCTAGATTCCTCACACGAGTCCTCGGACGACCTTTAAGTGGCGTCGAGTTTATTGGGGCCCCCGTCAAGTCAAGGGAAATTGGTAGTTGCACTCGAGGTACACCTCTGTGCGGTCGCCCCTCACAAGTGAGGGGGATATTTCTGGTTAGGGATCTTGACACCGGTTACGACCTTGCCGTTGGCCCTTAAACGTTAGGATGTACAATTTCAAAATTTCAAGTTAAATGTTTTGTAGGATGTTAGTTCGGCTAGGAGAACCTTTGTATTAGAGAATATGTTAAGGTTAGCCAAACATCGCAAAGTGGTAATGAAATTGTACATAATATGAAACTGTTATTTTAATGTTTTAATTTTGTTTCATATTTTAATAAATACGGCCGGGAGGGTCACTCCCTCCCATCTTCCAAAAGTTCAGAACTGTTTCCAGTTTCCCATCCTTGGGGATTGTGTTGAGAGGGGGTGGCGGGTATCTCAGCCATATGCATCACTTCACAAAAATAAAACTGTTATCAATTCATTAAGTCAGATGAGCTACACCTATAGCCAAGAAAGTGCACTCCACTCTGAACTAACTCTCTAAACTAACTCGAGGGAGGTGTTAGACACTAGATGGGTAACACTCACTATCCCCACTCCAATTTAAACCAATTTGGGGAAGGTGTTAGACACTAAAGGGAAGAAATCTACTATTCACACTCTAATCTGCACCAACTCAGGGAAGGTGTTGGCTAATAAAGGGGTGTCATTTACTATTCCTACTCCAATCTAAACCAATTTGGGGAAGGTGTTTACCAATAAAAAGTTACATTTACAATTCCAACTTCAATCTGAACGAACTCAGAGAAGGTGTTTAACACTAAGGTGCAACATTTACTATTCCCACTCCAATCTAAACCAATTCAAGGAAGGTGTTGGACTCTAAAGGGGTGACATATACTATTCCCACTCAATATTCTAAGGCAACTCAGAGAAGGTCTTAGGCACTAAAGAGTTTAAAATTACTAGTTCCACTCCAATCGAAACCAACTCAGAAAAGTTGTTAGATACTAAAGGAGTGATATTTCATATTGCCACTCCAATCTAAACCAATTCAGGGAAGGTTTTGTGCACTAAAAGTGTGACATTTACTACTCTATTCACATTCCAATATAAATTTGGGGAAGTTGTTGGCCAGCAAGGGGGTGACATTTACTATTCCCGCTCCGAACTAAACCAATTTGGGGAAGGTGGAGGACAGTAAAGGGGTAACATTTACTATTCCTACTCCAATCTGAAAAAACTTGGAGAAGGTATAAAAACTTAAAAATACAATTTAAATCATTCCAATTCAAAATAAACGTTTTTGCCCACAATATTGTATTTAAAAATACACAACTAATACTACACATTATTGTACCTAAAAAAATTATACATTTTTCACAAATGTTATATTATAACTAGGGATCCTGGTTTCATGGTATGTATTTTTGCAATATTTCCACCAGTATTTATCCATATTTATTTGTTGGCCAACCTACCAGTATTTATCCACATTTATTTTGTGGTTTGTAATACTCTGCTACCCATCGGGTTGTAGTATCTGACACAGCCAAATATAATATAATCATTACACACACATGAAAACATTGCTATTACAACACAAATATTTGTCCCAGTATGCTGTTATTTAAGGAAATGCCATTGTTATTTTAATTACAAATTATAAATATATTCAAATATATTAACCATCAAAAATATATTTTTTCACCAAATGAATAGATCATTTTTCAAAAAACAGAACATTAAAAATTATAATTATAATTTTTTTAATATTCACACCCTCATCTCTTTATTCCATACTAAACCAATATCCCCTACAAAAAGGTATGTAGTAAAAAAAACATATATACAAAATTAAACTTTACAAATTAGAACAATTTAATAAGAACATATTCTAAAATATTTGCAATTATTTTAAATATTATATATTTAATTTAAGAAAACATTACAAAATATCTTATTTCACATCAATTAAAAAATATAAAGATTATTAACTTCAAATTAAAAATGATAATACATTTTTTTTCTTAAATCTCCACACCCTTATCCAGGATTAACACAAAATCCCTGCTGCAAAAAAAAGAATTAAGAAAACATTACAACAATTACAAATGAAAATAATGTAATAAATAGGAAAATCTAAAATTGAAACATTAAAAAAATATAAACACATTAAATAAAAAAAAAATACATTACATAATAACAAACAATATTATATAATACTCTCACCGCACCAGGACACCGGGCTTGGACCTACACCACAGACTCAATTTCCCAGGCTCCTCTGCAACACTGATCCTGTTTGCCACACCCAGAAGTGCATAAATTAGGCTGAGAGCTCACACCGGGCAGGATGCTCTCTCACAGCACAAGGACACCGGGGTTGGAGCCACACCAGGGACTGGATTTCCCAGGTGCCCCTGCAATGCCACAACTCTGACCCTGTTTGCCATTCCTGGAGGCCCATAAATAAGGCTGAGAGCTCCTGCTGCGCTGCGTTGTGAAGCCCGCACACATCAGGGTCCAGAGGAGGCTGTGCTGGGCCAACCCCTTGAAATCTGTATCATTGCCTTTTCTTCTACGCTGCTAATGGCTGTCATTTGAGGACTAAGAATTGCTGCCTAAGGTACTGTCTGACTATTCCCATTGTTTGTAATGTGGTTTTGTTGTTGTTATTTCTTCTGACGGGACCTTTTGAAAGCGTTAGCTTTAAGTGCCATGTATTCGCCACTAATGGGAAAGCGAATAGCCAAGGAGGAGGACCCTGAAGCCGCCAAACAAAAGAAGAGTAAAATTGCAATGTCTGATCCTGAGGCTCACAAAGTTGGGGGAAGTGGAGGGGGAGCACTTGATCGCATTAATAGTCTCCTGTCAGAGTGTGAAGGCATCCTTGAATCTAACGTACCTGAAAATCCTGAATACAGTACACAGACCCTTGCCTGTCCCACATACAGTATTTTTAACGGCCACCATTTATCATCTCATAGAGCAGGGAAAGATAAGAATTGAGACACTCGTCAACGGGACTAGTTCGAGTTGGGTTGTTAATGAAGCCACAGAGGAGGTGGCACCCACGGTTTACCTTTCAATTTTCCAGTGCAGCAATAGCTGTGCTCCGCTTCGTGATGCGGCAGACGTTTTAGACAAGCCCACACTACCAAAAAGTAAGGCACAGAAAGGGGGGCCTAAGGTGAAAAGACAATACAAAAGGAAAGTAAATCCACTGATTAGACCAACTGCCAGCACTTGGGGAATTGTAGTCCATCACAGTGACACCAACAACATACATTCAAACCCCACCTGTAGCGAACTGTCTGTGCTGACTTCCTTAATAGCCCGAATCCAGAATCTGACAGAAGAAATCAAAGCATTAAAGACACTAGTTGGCCACCTCTCTGAAGACTTTAAGAAGCCCCAAAACGATGTCCACTTATTAAAAGACAGTTTAGGTGCTAAATCCACTTCATTTGTCCATGACTTGGGTGTGTTGGATAATCATCAACCTTCGCCAAGAGTCTCTCACGCTACCAATAATGAAGATGGTAGTAGTGGTGCCAGGTGCCCAAACCTAGGATTGGTCAAAAGAGTCCACTCTGTACCCGTTTTCTCGTGGTAGCAATCCTATGGTAGTGACAACGTCCTAGTGCGGAAGCAGACATTTTACCTGACTAAAGAACCGAAGCCAGTACACAGACTAAAAATAGAGGACGAGGTCTCTCTGATTAATAAATCAATTCACTGGATAAGGCGAGTGCGGGGATGCAGATCCTTCATCAGGGAAGACATTGTTGGGATTTGAAGGCTAGAAGGGGATGACACGGATACCATAGCTCTCACCTTAACACACTATGATTTGGTTGAGAACCTGGTTAATTAGGATTTACGGACACAACACCTCTTTGAAACAGTCATATGTCTTAAATTCAGTCCCCCTAGTCGGACAAATAAATCTATCTTACATAACCCTGCCGTTCTCCAACAAACTGCATCCACACTAAATGAGATAAATTGGCGGTCATCTTCACTCCCTAGGGATAGCATGCTGGCTGCACCAACAGATTGCTCCAGCACGTATCATACTCCATTTACCACAGTGATTCCCTTAACTAAGATAGGATCCCAAGAAGGGGCCCAGACACAGTCAAATTGAGAACTTGCTCCTATAGACCCAATTGTCTCTATGGTTATAGACACACCAAAAGTCGCAGATCATTTCTTTACTATCCTGGAATATCGCTGGGCTGAGGAATAGGAGCAACGTCCCTGATTGGAACAATTTCATAGAAAAATTTGACATTTCTGCTTTCCAGGAAACATCATCAATAGATCCGCTTTACCATCTGGAATACTTAAACTATCATATTACAGCTACCAAGGGTTTCAAAAGGTGGCCCCTAGAGGGCCTCCCAATCTGGGTTAGACAGGACATAGGGCTTAAGATCCGAGCCTACCTTCAAATTGCAGTGACATTCTTGCAAACAGGGTGGTGCTCAGGCCGCATAGATCTCTCACCATCTTCAATGTATACGCTAGAGGCTGGAGAGGGGGGAGACGTTTTGATACTATCAATGCCTTGGAGGGCTCTCAGACAACATCTAAGGGGAAGGTGGAGCTATTGTTACTGGTGACCTAAATACCATATTGAACCACATGACGGCGAGGACAACAATCTAGCGAGGGAGATGGACGAACAATGGATGTCCCACTTTTGAAGCTACATCCAATTAAACAGTGGACTGAGGCCGCTATTCAAATAAACACTCTCTCCCTGGAGCATGGCCTAAGAGCTGTCAATGGTCAAACCACCTCAGAAAGACTAGGCTTAAATACATTCAATAACGGTTACCATTCGAGCCACATTGACTACTTGTTAGTCGGTCTGAACCTATGCCACACTCTCGAGGATATGGCCATTCAGACGCGCCTAGAGAGTGATCATGATCCCCTCTGCTCACAGTTCACATTTAGGGACCACAGTGAACCAGTTCAACCAGCCAGCTTACCCATTACTAGTGACTTCATAGTCTCAAATATTATGCGCTGAGTTAAGTGGTCCAGGATTATAGCTTGCCCTGAAATACTATCAATCATAAGTAGTGAGCTCGAGTTTACAGTAAACCAGATGGAGATCAGCCTCACCCCCCCTGAATTGGTAAATGAACCCACACTGTTGCACAACACACTTTTTTCAAAAAAATACAAGTGCATTTTTTAAAATATATTAAGTCAAGGGCGAAAGCTTCCATGCCCAATCATCATCATTGGTACAACCACAAATGCAGACATGCTCGTAAGGCGCTAGGGGAAGCAATTAAGACCAAAAAATCATGTTATGAGAGTAGATAGCAGGAACTAAAACGCACATGTGATAGTAATAACCCCAAGTGGATTTAGAATGTGGTAAAATGGGGTTGAACCTGACGCATGGGTAAGACACTTTGCCACCCAATACGCTGATGATGACAGAGATGACAAATCACCATTCCTGATCTATCCTTTCCCAGCTGGCAGGGTATTCTATGAGACAGCTGTTAATGGAGCACTCAGTGTCCTAACAGGGGGTAGAGCTCTCGGGCTAGATTGTATCCCTGCAGATAGTTTCCTGCATGATAAACAAAAATGGTCCAACTATATATTATTACTTGCCAACACTATATCCCAAGGCGCACCATTACCGGCTACCTGCCGGGGGCGGAGATAATCCCTATATATAAAAGGGGTGACAACTCCATACCTGGTAACTATAGGCCAATAAGCCTTATAAATTCTATACAGAAAGTGATTTCCAGGCTTGTTTTAGCCAAGATCTAGACATGGATTGAGGCTAATTCCATGCTCGCCTTCCACTTTGTTCTTATATACTGGCAACTTACTATTCTCGGCAAAGGCAGCATGTATGCTGTCCTTGTTGACCTTAAATCTGCCTTCGACCTGGTCTCAAGGAATAAACTGTGGGAGGTCCTAAAGGAGATGGAGATGCCACTTGATTTACTTTCCCTGATTGCCCACCTCCATGAAGATAATTATGCCCAAATAAGCTGAACCGGCGGCTGGAAACAAGACAGATCCTTTTTCCATGCGAAAGGGTGTCCGCCAAGGGTGTGTATTGGCTCCCAACTTGTTCTCTTTTTTTATTAATGGAGTTGCAAATCTCCTTGATGCCATCAACACTGACGCCCCTGTCTAAGCTGGGAGAAAAATCCCCATTCTAATGTTCGAGGACGACACTCTGTTAATCTCGAAAACACCAAGGATTGAAGCGTGCCCTCCTGTGCTTTGAAGAGTTCTGTCTCCTGAGGGGTCGTATCTGAAATATTTTCTCTAACCAGAGTGAATGGGTCTGCTACAAAGAATGGTGCACATGTTCTGGAAGGAATCAGTTATCAGAATCATTGTGGATTTAGACTAGAGAATACAACAGTCATAGAGCTAAATTACGGTTGGAAGTCAACATAGACCTATGCAATACAAAATAGCCAACAATGGATTAATGGCCAGTTTGCATTTTAACTATAGTGAAGAAAAGATCAACCTTCTAGATCTATGGATGCAATATGAAGGAGGACAAAACTAACCCCTGCTTGTCCTGTAGAGCGACAGATCGGAATACCACCATACATTTGAAAATGATTTACCCAGGGACCCAGAAACAGAATATTCCACACTGACACCTTCTGAGAATCAGGCTTGAGTGCCAAAATGCTTTTTTTTACAAGTGAGCAGATTAACTAATCTGCGAATAGTCAAAACAGAGGTAAGTAGATCCTTGGGAAGAACTGCTCGAATCCAAAGAAGAAAACCCATGGCTCAACTACTATGTGTCGCTGCTTTGAAGTGCATACAGAAAATATCAAAAGAGAATCAATAAAAAATAGAATTCATTTGGTATGAGCAGAAGAAACTAATTGCAAGACCAGTACCAATATCGTCCAAATTATGTGGGATCTCACTTCCCTTTTACGGCACCATGAATGTAGATTATGCACTATTTATAATCAGACCACCCAAAAAAATGAATTTGTTCACAATAAGCTGACAAACAGAAAGCATTTACAAACTGCAATGCACAACACAAGGTGTACGCAATTCTTTGCCCACGCACTCTTATTTATATTAGAAAAATAAATACAAAAATATAAAAAACATATGGATAATTCAGCATAAAACCAGGATTTAATATAAATCTCCAAACACACGTCTATTTCTAAAATGCTAACTGCTCGGAACAACGCAACCAATGGAACAACACATCCAATACTTAGGGCCTGATGAAAATCTTGTCAGATGGGATGTGGACAGTATATCCGTCACGTATGTGTGGGATTATCCCATTATCCAGGGTCGTAATCACGCCCTTTGTCTTTTATGTCTGATAGGAAACATTGATACCAGTCATTTCCTCATTTGCTTCTGGGTTTGTTTAGCCAGCTCTTACTCCTCTTGAGAGTAATGACCCATGTTGGATTTTGGAAGTGCAGTCTTTTGTGGGACAAGAAGATGCCACATTTTGGAGGAAGTTGAGATGCTTTTGAGGGGCACCCAGCGTCTCATTGGACAGAGGTGCTCCCCTGCAGGTTGCCCCAGAACACTGAATAAATATGGGAAAGCTGCATAGTCTCTCAGATCCACTGCCTGAAACTACAAGGAGAAGAAGGACTGCCCTACTGAAATCAGGATTTGCACCCAAAGGCCTGCACTTTGACTGACTGCGCCTGCTGCTCAATCTGGTACTTCAGCCCTAGGGACAGTACCTTGCTTTAATAAGAATGAAGGAGTGGACTCCCAGCAAGATACAGGCTAACAGAGCAAACCTGCATCATTTCCACTAAGAGTCCCCATCCTGGAATGCGTCCCACAATGCACCTGATTTGGCCAAGTGCCTTGTGGGAATTGAAGTCCAGACCTCCCAGAGACCATCTAAGAGATTTCAGACCTTCGGACTGGTATTTTGGACACTTGAAACCTACAAGAATACCTTCAGGAAGCACCTCCTGAAGTTTGGAGTTCTTTGGAGAACTTTTGTGAAAAAGCTCCATGAGGTGACCGACCCAACATAGAAAGTAAAGCAGGCTACTTCAACTGTGACCCAGCCAACATTTCAGGTTCATCCAGCTGAAAGCTCTGGAGCTACATACTTCCAGATTTTGACCGGGGCCTCACAGAAACCCAAGCTGGCGAACCCTCACGAAATCCGGCCTGCTGTGGAGGGTCAGAAAATGTCTCAAGAAAAAGCTCCAAAAAGTGTGAAGGTAAAATTTTGACCAGGGCCTCCCGCTTAGTGTAGCCAACTAGGGCTCCATTGCGGTTGGACTCAAACTTTGACTTTGTCCCTGTCCAGCGTGACCACATGTCCCAGAGTGGTGCTAAATATTTCTAAGCATTATAAAGTGGTTAATATTTAAAAACTCATATCTCTGGTTCCCTACATTGGATATTTGTTGTTTAAGTGTCTATTTGTTCATACAAACATTTCCTTTTTTATAAATTGATGTGGTATTTTTATTGTGTGTTGTGTCTTACCTATTTGATGTATTGGTGTTTCTAAAAACTTTCCACCCCTGTCTTCTATGTTAGATTTGACTGCTCTTTGTGACCTACCAAGGATTGAGCAAGGATCTAATTTACTGAGAAGTTTAATGGACCCTCTACAGCGTTGGTGGCCGTATTACTAGTGGTAGGTGCATACTTACCCCTACCAATAACCACATTTCCAGCAGTACGCTCAACTTCCAAATTCTGGTCAACCAAAGAAAATGTAATGTTGCTGTTTTTCTTTTGACTACTATCAAAAGCTAGATTCTAATATAACTTTGTTTTAAAGCAAACTAATACATAGTTTGCAAACATCTGTTTTTCAGCTACTCTTCTTGCATTTCTTGTAATATGTAAGTGTATCTATAAACAAAAAACATAACAGTGATGACCTTTTATGCTGATAGCCGCTGTAGAGAGAATAGGACAACATGCATGGTGATCAATTCACCATACTTCTAACACTCCTAGGAAGAAAAAAAATGTCACAGTATTATAGTGATGAAGTTAACAGCATTCACAACACATTAAAGGGCACAAACTAAGCAGTTTAGTCTTTAACTTCCTATAATATGGTTCCCAGTTCAGCAATGTTCATTCAATTAGGTTATGATAACTGTCAAAAGTAGCATTAAAATCCTTACTTACCTGGATTTTCCAATATTGATTGCATGCTGCCCTGGTGTGAGGGGGGCATTGTGGTAATGGTGTGTGGAGGCTATCTCTTTTGTTTAGTTTCTTTTGATTTATTTTATTCAATCTCCCTTCCTGTTACAGTCTTGGTATTACCGGGTGTCCTGTAGCCCTGGGGGACCCCAGATATTACTATTGTTCTTGGCATATTGGTATAACTATAGGGGTGATTTTCAGTGATTTTGACATTTTCACCTAACTCTATAAAGTCCCTTAAACCTTTGGTTTTTTTCAGTGCATGTTTAGGATTTTTTAACGTAAAATAATATTTTATTACAGTTGGTAACATCAACACCATGCCACGCTTGGCTGAAGTGGCCAGGATCTGCTTCCAACTTTCTGAGGGCAGTCTACCTCCTGGTGTGCACAGCCTGTGGCCAGGCACTGCTCCCTGCCCCCATGCAGGCAGCCAATCCCTGGGCGTGCAGAGCCTTCAGCCATGTATGGCATGAGGTTAGTGCAGAGTCTGGCCACAGGAGAGGCCCTGCACCCAAACCCCTGGTGCCCTGTCCCTGCTGTGCGATGAGGGGAGGTTTTGATGCAGGGTCTGGTGCCCAAACCTGCAGGGGTGCGCACAACTCACCATGTGATATTACAAAAAAAGGGTGTAATTTTAAGTGAGGTAGACCTAATGACTTTGTCAAAGGGTCAGAAGAGCAAAATAAAAAGTGGGCCTATTGTTTTTATAAAGAGGTTAGAATATTAACATATATAAAGCAGGTGCATTATCTTTGTGACTCACTTTTTTAAATAAAGCCTTATTAAAAAAATGTCAACATGTCTTTGAGTCTTTCTTTTAATATTTTTCAGGTCATAAAGTACAGCCATGGAATGCACCACAAGGGGGACCTTCCCTCAAGATGAAAAGCATACAGCTACAGCAAGGAGTGCTTTAAAACATGTGGTACACTCTCCCTGGGTCATGAATTTAATAGACCCTGAGAGTTACTGTGTTTTTTTTTATGTTTCTTGAAAACGCTGTTGGCTCCCACAAAATTAGAAAAATCCCTGGTGCTGCCCCTGCCCTTTCGAGGAGCACCACTAGGCCGCACATAAGTAAAAAGCCTTTAGATAGCATTGTAGGTATCTCCTTCTCTGGAGCAGTGAATAATAAGAGGCTCCATCTGCTAATTTATTATTCATTTGTTTAGTTTTTGATTAAAAAATGTTGGGTGACCTGGGACCCACCGAGGTAACCCACTTTTTTTTTTAAGTTAAGGGCTGCAGGGCTTGCCTCAAGGTCCTCCATGGCTCCTGTTGGCTCTCCAGCTGGCACTCATCGTAGGTATTGGCAGGAGCTGGCATTTATATTTTAATCAGTGAGTAAGTAATTCATTTATTGTGTAGTTAATAAAAACCATTACAAAGTTAAAATACGTCATTTAAAATTAATCAGTTTACGTGCTTGATTGAAAATTAAAATCAGTATCAAGTTCATGTATAATTCGAGGTTATTTCTTGGCTCTGTACATTAAATGTTCTTTTATGCTCAAACTTCTTAATAAATTTGACTGTTCTATAGATTAATTGTGGGTCCGCTGTACACAGGACATATATTATAGCAGAGTGGCAAGTACGTATTCCGTGCTCATTAAACTTGACCTTTAACCAGCTCCGACGTTCCTGATCCAAAGCCGTACAGATGCAAGTCAAGTGCATAAAGTTTTCTGGCACCACATAGGTCACACTCCTTGGTACCTGGGGTCCTCCAGTATGGTCGTTCAGCGTTGGTTGGAAAGCTGCCCATCCTTATACTAAGATATTTTAATTTAATGTATAATGGAAAGGCGAGCCCTAGATAGGCCACTGGTATTTTATTCAGTGGGTTTCCAAGTGCCCACCTGGGGAACCAACAATGAATGTTTCATTGGAGGGTGCAGAGGGAGCCACCAATGCCCCCGCGTCCTCTGATGGCTCCTCGACCAGCACCATACTCAATATTGGTGGGAGCTGCCTCCATTACTTTGCTCCCACCCCGATAGGAGCAGTTGATTTTGTTTTCTGCCTGGGAGTGTGCGGGCAGGTCATGGGGTCCCCAAGACGCTGCTTGGATCTGGACCCAGGGATTGAGCTTCCCAGGGCTGATCTATGGCATGGGGAGGGGGATCCACACCTCCTCCCCTAATGTGGCAAGCATCCCATTTTGATGGGGTCTCCAGGGCCTCACATAGGCTCAAAGAGGGGAACCCATGTCCCTCTCCTGTATTATTATTATGCAGTGCTCCAGTCCATGGGGTCACATTAAAAAAGTTACTTTTGAGGGGGCTGCAATGCAGTGGGACACCTGCTGGAGCCAGTCTTTGCTCCTAGACTCCTGAAGACTCCAGTGGGATCAGGAAAACAAAAACAAATAAAGAGGGTTGGTGTCTTTTGGGATTTAGGGGAGGCTGCCTGCTGGAGAGTCCATATGCCCAACCCTAGACCACGCTGAAGACTGTAAGAGGCGCGGGGTTGGCCAACAACAATGGGTGATTGACATAGTTAGATATGTGTTGGATAATGGCCCTCTCTGAAGGGACACCCCAAACTGTTTGTGTTCCTCCTCTTCTTTATTTACCTAGTTTTTGTTGGCTTTAGGACTATAAGTTCTTTACCACTGCTAACCGTGCTAAAGTGCATGTGCTTTCTCCCTAAAACATGGTAACATTGGTTCATACCCAATAGGTGCATATTTATTTACTTATAACTCCCTAGTATAATGCACTAAATCTGCCCAGAGCCTATAAATTAAATACAAGTAGGGTTGCAGCACTGCTTGTGCCACTCACCTAAGTAGCCCCGTAACCATGTCACAGGCCTGCCACTGCAGAACCTGTGTGTGCAGCCTACTTCATCTTCGACAATGCATTTGCAACTACTTGCCAACCCTTAATCTTCCCTTATATTGCTTATAAGTCACCCCTAAAGGAGGCCCTTGGTAACTCAAAAAGCAGGTTTCTATGTAAGTAATAGATAGGAAATGTAGTTGTATGTTTACATGTCCTGGCAGTACAAACAGCCAATTTAGTTTTTTAACTACTGTGACACCTACTCCTCTCATAGGATAGCATTAGGAATTCTTAACACTTTTAAGCTGTAATTCCTGATAAGAGACGTAAAAGTTTTTTCATGTTTCATATGTTTGGAATGGACATCATAAATATTTGTTACTAGTGAAGAGGGATTTAACATTACTGTTTTAGAAATGCCACTTTTGGAAAGTAGACATTTCTCTGCTCTTAGCTCTTTTGTGCCTCACAGCCTATCTCCAATATATGTCTGAGTTGGGGGATGCTACACTTTGGTGCATTCCATCTAGACAGCCACAAACACAGGAAGGTGAGGCTCATCTGCATTGAGAAGGGTCTTCCTGGGCAGGGAGGAATGGGAGGCCAGACACACTTCACTCCACATGCAAACCGCTGACCCCCCCCCCTCCCAGAGTTTGCCTGGCAGACAGGACTGGGCTGGAAGGGAGTGTGTGCAGTTCAGAGGCTAGCCTTTGGTTACCTCCACTTCAAAGGTGCTTTAGAGTATAAGTATAGGGTCCCTGACCCCCATAAATCAGACACTTATGGAAATACAACTAGGCTCTGTCAGAAAAACTGCTGTGCTGCTCAAAGGACTCAATTGGACTTCTGATCTTGAAGGCCTTGTTTTCTGGTTGTTGCCCTGCTGCCTGCTGCTGTTTGACTCTGCTGAAGGAGACCTCTACTCTGCCTTCATCCAAGCAATCTCCAAGGACTTGTTGGCTTGCCTCCTAAAGCTTGAGACTCAGAGAAATCAAAGTCTTTACCCATACTCATGTGCCTGATTCACTGGAAGTGGCCTAGGTACTTCCAACACAGAGTTCTACTCATTTCCTGTCTGCATGAAGTAGAACTAGCACATCAACCTAGTCACAGGAGTAAAATCATCACATCATTTCAGAACCAGCAGTTTGCCTCCAGAGATCGTAGCAATCGGACAGCATATCATTGCTGCTGAAGCTTGGTGAGATTGACGCATCCCCTCAACTGCATGGCAGAAACTGGTGCATCGCTCAATGCCTCTCGACTGCATCTGGCCACTTACAACCTGGAAAGGCCCTTTATTCACCAGGACTTGGTTGTGATCAGTAGCCGGCGAGTGCTCCATCGCCCGAACTTTAACTTTGTTCCAGTCCAGCACGACCTAAAATGCCCTTTTTAGTGCTAATTGCTTCTACACACTTACTGCACGCATTTCTTCACAATTAAATATCTCAACTTCTACACTTTGATAAACATTCTCTATTTTTCTAAACTGTTGTGGAGTCTTTTGTGGTGTTTTCACTTTGTTACTGTACAAGTTATTGCACAAATACTTTACACATTGCGTTCTAATTAATCCTGATTTCTCTGTGCCAAGCTACCAGAGGGTGAGCACTGGATAATTTAAGATTGAGTTGTGACTTACCCTGACTTGGATTTTGGTCCCTCCTTGGACAGGGTGCATACTTCTGCCAACTAGAGACCTTGGGGCATATGTGCAACAGAATGACGAAGCATGGCATGAAGCAAAACTTCCTAACGCCATGCTTCGCTATTCCGAAAATACAGGGATGCACCATATTTACAAAGATACTGTGCATTCCTGCATTTCCCCTGGTGCTGGAACTTAATAAAGCTGCCTTGAACTATAGTGCACGGGTGCTCGCATTGGGGGGAATAATTGTTAATGTGCAAGAAGGTGATCTTTCTTGCACATAAACAATCAGAAATGACGATTTGTAATAACTCCCCGGTGTGCTGCGTCTTGCAGCACACATAGAAGTTGCAAATCTTTATTGTTTTAATGAGTGTTTATGTGCAGGAAGGGACATCTTTCGCTGTTTCTATGTGTGCTGCACAAAGTTGCAGAAATAGAAACAGCAAAAACAAGGAGAAATTAAGCATTTTTCCTCATTTCACCATGTTAAGGCCAGGTTTCTCCTTGTCTTAATTTTTTCGCTGCCCCATATTTACGTCATTCTTGTAAATATGGAGCAGCATCAAAATCATTGGTTTTTGCGGTGGAATGCTCACTGCTACACCCATTGCCCAGCCCTTTCACAGCAAGTATAACATGAAACTGTGCCATATTTACAAGGCAGCATTAAGCCACCTTAAATGGCTTAACACCGCCTTATAAATAAGGTGAAACTCCTCTCGCCACAGGAACATCATAAAAAGTGACGCTGTGGTAGCGATAGGGGCTTGTAAATATACCCCTAATTTCTTACAGTATGGTAATAAAATCTTACTTTACATTATAAAGACTTAGAAAATAACTCAAATGTTAAATGGACGCCATATATATGTAGGTGAAAATGTCAATTAAACCGTAAAATAATCTGAGTAACAATAACCAGCGCACTTGCCACACACTGCTTTTGGCCTCACATAATACACTCTATAACACCTTTGATGACATCACTGATGACAAATGAAATGACATCATTGATGTGAACACTGTGCATGGAGACGGCACATGTTGTTTTGAATTAAGTAACTATAACTGTTGAATTTCAATTTCATTTAGTTGAACATTTTACATTTCTAACCAACATTTCTACATAACTGAATTGTCATTCCAGCCTTTGTTTTTTATTTTGTGTGTGTGCTTATGTGTGTTTGTGTGTGTGTGTGTGTGTGTGTGTGGACAGATAGACAGACAGATAGATAGATGGGTAGATAGATAGATAGATAGATAGATAGATAGATAGATAGATAGATAGATAGATAGATAGATAGATAGATAGATAGATAGATAGATAGATAGATAGAAAGATAGATTGATAGATGACAGACAGACAGACAGACAGGCAGACAGATAGATAGATAGATAGACAGATAGATAGATAGACAGGTAGATAGATCTGCCCCACAGAAATTCCATTAGACCCACTGATGCCATTTACTAATTCTCTTCAAAGACATATATATTCCATGCGTTATTCCATAACGTTGTGATATATTTGTACCCCAAAAAAGGCAAGTTACACCTTTGTTGAATAACCACAGCTGCTATTTTATGTTGTCTGCTTGGATACAGCATTTCCAGGCAGAGGTTTCCACAATATTCATTACCCTTTAAAAGATCACAGAAGCTCAGGGAATGCAACCCGTCTAAATATACTCAGGTGGGAATTAAATGTCATTTTCTGATTTGTGGGGGCGTGTTTGAAGAAGTGCATATGTAACACAGAGAGCATAAGCCAGGGTAAGCTCACCCTTTTTCTTTTTGTGTGCTTTCTCAGAAGTATTTCACAATTGAACATTTCACACAGTAGCAGTTTTATTCCGCATATAGCAAAAAAAGGAATGTCAAAGCAAAAAGCTTATGCTGTGACCGTATCACTGCAACATTATATCTCTCTCTCCAAATCCAAAATCCTGTGTTCTTAAATTATGTGACATACTGTTGTAAATAAAAGGTAGCATAGTCCTAGTAGTTCCTTGTTAGTAGATTATTCATGTAAGATGGTAAGATAAGAAGAAGAGGATAAAGCCCCACCAGGAGCAGCCTCCTGCCACTCAGCCCTTCATCCAACTGACAGTCTTACACACTTAACATTCTAACAAGCTCTCACACCAAACATTCTAGGCTGAACAGCAGGAATTAGTACAACACATACTTTCGATCATAAGTAAATATTGTTTGACGCCCTACTGTGAAACTTCAGAAACTGCATTTTGTGGCACATAAAGTAGTACCTTAGTAGTGCTACTCAGGTCCTACAAAATGCAATGAACAAACCTAAATGCGGACTCCTCTGCTCCACCTCTGTTGCCTTTTCTGTGCGGACATCTCCACCACGGTAGCATAGATCTCTGCATAGGTAGGTATACGTTTAAGTACCAAATGTAATAAGGACAAAGGGGAGTCGCTGGAAAATGGTGAATACCTACTCCAAAATGGGATGAGTTTAGGGAAATGGAAGGAGGGGTTTAGAAACTGACCTGGTAATACAAACGCACACTCTTAGGGAAGAGTAAGGCCATTGCTATTTATCAACTAACCATAAAACGTTACTGGAACTCAAACAGTGTTAAAATTGATGTGAATGTGTTTCAGCTCAAAGCATTGGAGTGCATTAGATATCACAAAAGTTCACTCGAAGGTCCTGCAACACACTCCTATTTTTTTTTTTTGAAAGCATTGGCAATGCCAATAGGTCTGGCATTAAAAACATGTTGCATGGTAATGTAAAGCATTGCTAGTAAATAGCTTGAGAATAGATATGTATTTCTGTGAAACTAAAGAACTGAAGTAGAAGTAGTAGCAGTGGATCAAATCTTTATGTAATAGATAAATTCAGCCATACAATTAAATGCAGTAACAACACCACAGTCCATTTAAAAATATTCACCAGAAATAATAAATAACAAAACCAGAGCCTCAAAACAAATTCCATTTCATGATGTTAGACTCCTTCCCCATTTAAAATAGCACTGAATTCCCGTAATCACATTGCATCTCTTAGGAAGGCCCCAAAGGAGCAGCAAATAACATAATTGGAATGCAATTGTAAAAAACGTTCAGTTTCACATTTCAAAATACTGTATGACTAACGAATGGTAACTAGAGATTGATGCTTGGATAAACTTACTAGTCCTGTTTAACAGGCAGGGTGACCAGTTAATTAAGGAGACTAATGTAATCACCAAGTAGGGAGAACTGTACACCAATGTAATTGCTTACCCTTCATCAAGATGGCTCTAGTTTAAATGGCCTAGCTCCTTCTGCCATATAGTGGGTTTAGGTCAAATTTATCTCCAAGTTCAGGCTATCCATATACGCGAAGAAGTCGTCTATCAGCCCCTTGAAGCCAGAACATGCTCGAGACATAAGCACAGTATCACCAACATACAAAAATGCAGCCATAGCTTGATTTTCGACAGTCAGAATGTCCCTGCGTAGTGATGTTGAATACTTATTAAAGCTGATGTTATATAACATGAATAAAACAAGTGTTATTACACACCTTTGTCTGACACCACACTGTAGCTCAAATGAAACTGAACACTTCACCTTAGATCCATACCTGACACAAGCCCTACCTAGTGCCCAAATGCAGGGTAACAAAAAAATCTACCAGATCTTTTTCCAGTCCCAGCTCCATTAGAATCCCACAGAGTTTAGAGCGATTTACCCAGTCAAATGTAGGGGTGGATGATATGTTCTGCTCCGAGCCTTGAGCTATCACCACCAAGACCTCTCCATAGTCAAATCTGATGTTAAGAGGAGGAGGTGAGTACTGCATAACATAGGTGGACTCCTACTCTATATCAACACAAAAAGTGAAGATTAAATGCTTGACCCATTGATCGGGTGCTATATTGGTTCCTAGGCCATCAGACTACCTAGGAAAGAGGTCCCTTGAATTGAAAATATGCCAGAAACTCCAAGTATCCTTTATTTTCCACATATTAAACAGGCTATCCTAGAGATAATTTTTAATGTTCCTTTTTCCTTCTTTATTAGCCCTCTTACATATCCCTCTACAAGTAGTAATTGCTACCGTGTCCCTAAGCACCTTGTTCAGGGAAAGCCTAAATTGTCTACCAGCAACTCTAAAGAATCTATCAAACCAGCAAGTTACCTTACCGATGGGTGGCCTCCTCATAACCAGAAGAGACTCACAAAGGTTATTCCCTAGGACAAGAAAATGATTCTACAACTAAATGGCTATGCAAGGAGTCAAATAATAGCCTTTCGATAAAGAACATCATATTCTGATTAACTATTTTAGTGAAAATTGCCTCTATGTCATTATCCCTCCATTTAAACCGGAGCCTATTGACTACGTTTTTGAAATGTGTCAGCCCCATCAATGTTACCTGTTCCAACTGTCTCTGGATTCCTAGGACTAAACCAGGGGTCTCCAACCTTTTCTGTAAGGAGAGCTGCTTATGTTCAATAAAAAATTACCCAGAGCTACTAACTAATATTATCGTTATACACACCGAGCACAGGGGTTTGAGGCTATACGATATTGCACCTATCCACTAGTGTCACGCTAATATCTGCAATTTTTTGGTGCTAAAGACAGGAGATCCAGAACCCCTAGGTCTCCCTGAGACTAAAAAAGTCTCAAACAAACATAATTTTTCACAATGTCCAGCACTCTTCAACAATGTAAGAGCAATCTATTTCTGTATAGTATAATAACAAAGAAAGCAATATTCTTTTTGGATGTACAACATAGAGTCACAATGTTTCATTCAATCAATCCTGGTAAGTTAAGAGTCTTCAGTGGTTGAATAGTAAATTCTTTATTTGATTCAAAAAGCATGAATTCTGTCTTCATAAAAACAATGTTGTGGCCGGTGCCTGCGCGTTTCGTCCAAAAGGACTTCTTCAGGGCAGGTAAGTCACTGTCTGGATTTAAGTAGGGCTTATCTGTTTCTTCTCATGGAGAATTAATTGTGAGTCACTTCCTTAGTATATTTTCACAACCATTATGGCGAATATCTTGTAATTTGTCAAATATCGTCTTTCCGTTGGGGGTCACGTGTCTGTGAAGTGTATCTCACAAAGTCTTGAGCAATGGTCTTATATGACGGATTCTCATAGATCCAACATGTTGTTTTGTTGGCAAATCACGGACTTCACAGCAAGGTGACCCTTCGCGAGGGAGTAATGTAATGCAGAAATGCTTTAAAAAGGACTGTTATCACTCCACTTGGATTTTAATGTTTGAAGTCAGCAATGTTTAAACAGACGGACTCACTGGAGCAATACATTAACAAACGGCTACAAATACCAGATGGCAACAGGAGAGGCCACGCCCACTTGGGAGGTGTTTGTGGGTTAAATTCGTTTGTGGCCAGTCTGTATGATTGCTTTCAACTGCCACTGACGAAGAGTTGCAAAGACTTGAAACGCGTTTGGCACGATTTTGGGATGCAGCCTGATTATGCTTCTGCTTACCTTCGTGAATAAACATGGGACATCAATCACTTTGCGTGGTTCCTTCCACATAAGGGTAACTTCGTTGGATGAATTTTAGCGGTCGACCCCGGCCGCGGAAGGAGCCCAGCTGTAAATGCGGCTTTCTTGTGATAAGGCCACGCCGGCCGATGTTCACAGCAAGGTGACCCTTCGCGATGGAGTAATGTAATGCAGAAATGCTTTAAAAAGGACTGTTATCACTCCACTTGGATTTTAATGTTTGAAGTCAGCAATGTTTAAACAGACGGACTCACTGGAGCAATACATTAACAAATGACTACAAAATACCAGATGGCAACAGGAGAGGCCACGCCCACTTGGGAGGTGTTTGTGGGTTAAAAGTTGTTTGTGGCCAGTCTGTATGATTGCTTTCAACTGCCACTGACGAAGAGTTGCAAAGACTTGAAACGCGTTTGGCACGATTTTGGGATGCAGCCTGATTATGCTTCTGCTTACCTTCGTGAATAAACATGGGACATCAATCACTTTGCGTGGTTCCTTCCACATGAGGGTAACTTCGTTGGATGAATTTTAGCGGTCGACCCCGGCCGCGGAAGGAGCCCAGCTGTAAATGCAGATTTCTTGTGATAAGGCCACGCCGGCTGATGTTCACAGCAAGGTGACCCTTCGCGATGGAGTAATGTAATGCAGAAATGCTTTAAAAAGGACTGTTATCACTCCACTTGGATTTTAATGTTTGAAGTCAGCAATGTTTAAACAGACGGACTCACTGGAGCAATACATTAACAAACGACTACAAATACCAGATGGCAACAGGAGAGGCCATGCCCACTTGGGAGGTGTTTGTGGGTTAAAAGTCGTTTGTGGCCAGTCTGTATGATTGCTTTCAACTGCCACTGACGAAGAGTTGCAAAGACTTGAAACGCGTTTAGCACGATTTTGGGATGCAGCCTGATTATGCTTCTGCTTACCTTTGTGAATAAACATGGGATATCAATCACTTTGCGTGGTTCCTTCCACATGAGGGTAACTTCGTTGGATGAATTTTAGCGGTCGACCCCAGCCGCGGAAGGAGCCCAGCTGTAAATGCGGCTTTCTTGTGATAAGGCCACGCCGGCCGATGTTCACAGCAAGGTGACCCTTCGCGAGGGAGTAATGTAATGCAGAAATGCTTTAAAAAGGACTGTTATCACTCCACTTGGATTTTAATGTTTGAAGTCAGCAATGTTTAAACAGACGGACTCACTGGAGCAATACATTAACAAACGACTACAAATACTAGATGGAAACAGGAGAGGCCACGCCCACTTAGGAGGTGTTTGTGGGTTAAAAGTCGTTTGTGGCCAGTCTGTATGATTGCTTTCAACTGCCACTGACGAAGAGTTGCAAAGACTTGAAACGCGTTTGGCGCGATTTTGGGATGCAGCCTGATTATGCTTCTGCTTACCTTCGTGAATAAACATGGGACATCAATCACTTTGCGTGGTTCCTTCCACATGAGGGTAACTTCGTTGGATGAATATATATAAAGCCTCTAGTTTAGAAGTCTGGTTGCACACAGGGAAGCTACTTACTAATAGCTGAAGATCTACTCGTTGGAGAAGACTGGACAAAGAATATTCTTAGGGGTATGATCACTGTAACCATTCACCAAAGTCCCCCCACTAATAACTAATGAATATGGGGTATGTGATGTAAATATATAATCAATTGCTATACCCTCCCCCAGCAAATAAACGTGGGAGGTTGGGACTCTTCTTTCCTTACGATCTCTATGTAATTACAGGGAACCAAACTCTAAAAGATATTTATACAATTTAATGCCTCTACCATCCTTACCAGTTTGGCACACTGAGATGTCGGGTGGAATAAACAGATTGGCAATAATAAGTCAGGAGCCAATCTTAACATTAAATCTCCTCCTATTATTAAGTTAAGACAGTTAAAAGAGACATAATATCTATACCTCAAAACACTAATGACTAAAAATTAAATGTCTAAAATACATTTGTTGTCCCTATAATCAAGGGAAAATTAATAAAAAAATATTGATGATTTTCCGAACGTACAATTCATACAAGGGAATTGGAAATACCTTAACCATATGGGACAAGTTCACAAAAATGGCCAATCCACCCATTGGTCTGGCCATGGCTGAAGAAACGTCTGGATTACAAAAGCTGTAAAAGCTATCCCATACAATTTCTGTCATGACACAAAACAATATAACACCAAATTTCTGATCAAAGTCCAGCCAATCTAAATTAGCACCTTTTTATGTAAACCCTGCAATGTTTCAACAAATAATACAACACTTTTACCAAGTTGCTTAAAACTCATAAGCGATCGCAATGGAGCAGATCAGGTTCCTGAGATGCCAGGATCGTTGCTCTTGGTGGTCATATTTAGCACAGATTGACAATCAGGACCCTGTCATCCAGAAAACATGGCAAAAAGTTTGCCATATAATATGGGATCGTGAGACTGAGGCCTAACAACTGTTGAATAACCATGCTGCGTATGGGCCTCTATGTGCCGTACATGCCTATAAAAGTAACCAAGTGGTGGGGCTAATCAGTTGACTCCGTAGCTCACTATTTACATACTGAGTCAAAACATCTTGCGTCAACACAAGATATCTAAAAATGAATTATCACAGGATCCCTGTAAACTTCTAACTCATTGGTCCTACTTACTCTTACTCTTCTCACAAACATAATATTTTTGTAATCTGCAGTATTAAAATGTGCATTCTTGGACAGCTGGTAGGACACCATCATTTTTAACTGCTTCATAGATGTTACATTCTCCTACATTATTACTGTTCCTTTAATTCCAGTGGAATGTTAGTGACCACTGTGTGTACATAGGAATGTAAGAGTCAGTTGCAGCTGAGCTCTTGTACTGGTGACATCTAAGGGTCCTATCTACAAATAAACTTCAAGCTGCATCAACTTCTTCTGCTTATTACTTGTAAAAGTGGCGACGAGCGAGGAAACAACCCATTTGACCCTTGGATGTTCTCATCATCTTAAAATTTCGTGTATTTTTTTTGTTCTACAAGCAAAAAAAAAAAAAGGACATCAAAAAAAAATCGCCTTCAACTAAGGAACCAATAACCAAACCGACCTTCAAAACAACTTTCAACAAGAACAGCTTCTCATGCAGTGAGTTTTCATACTATTTTTATTCTACTATTTCCTGTTTCTCTGGAAGCGCTTATTATTTCTTCTCTGCGAAGCGCTCGTTAATGCCAAGAAACAGTGCTCCTAAGACTATTATTTTGTTTCTGCTATGCGCTGCTAAATTGCGAAACGCCTCGTTAAACAACCTTTTCTTCGTTTATTCGAGTAAGCGCGCAACAGACATGTAATTCTACTTTGCATCCTTTAAAAAGAGAAGCATCTGTTGGAACGCTCGAGCGTATCGGCATGCAACAATTTCCAGCTGACTCTGCATCAGCGTCATAAGCGTCATACGCCAGGCGCATGAACTACGGACAGTGTCAGGCATCACGTTGCGTAGCGGCCATTTTGTATCTCCGTCGCATAGCAACGCATTTTTTTTTGCCGATTTTCCCGTTTACAACTACGTTAACCTAGCGTTTCTCTTCGAAATAAAAACGCAAACAACGATCAACTTGTACTAAACAAAGCACTCGCCAAGCTTTCCTTATTGACTATATTTCTCATTTTTACAACTATTTATTACATTAACTTTGACTATTGCTGCAACATTGATGTGACACTCACCTGCTGCCGTTCTTCGTTTTTTCTGCATTGTATTCTGGGAAACTGATTACAAAGCATTCTGGGACATTTAAAAAAAAAAAAAACATACTTTATTCGTTTTTTTTCAATCAACAGTATCCAGCATTAAATTCACTAGAAATCAGTTTTTTTCTTTTCAGCATTCTTCTAGGAATCGACGCAGACAACGGTGACTACTTTTGTGGTTAATTTTATTTTTATTCAAATACTGACTTTTATTGTGATATTATTCTTGTGATGTTATTGTGTATCCTATATTAATTTGTCATAACTTGACATGGAAACTAATAATATTTTAGCCCCACCCAAATTCTTACAAGACCCTGGTGTACCTCCCATGAATTGGGAGGATTGGCGTGAATCCTTCGAAACTTATTTGGAGGCAATAGGAGGAGAGGTATTTCTTGCATCACGAAAATTAGCTTTACTCAAGCACAGTCTTGGCGTGGAAGGTAGAAAAGTACTAAAAACTTTACCAATTGTATCTTCTGTTAATTCTAAGGTATGTGCAGGTGGAGATGAAGATCTCAGTGAAGAGGAAATTGTGTTTGATTGTTCCAAACTCGAACCAGTTTTGTCTGATGAGTATCTAGATGCACTTAATGCACTAGAAGAAAATTTTGGTAAGAAAACTAGTATTGTCGTAGAAAGACATAAATTCTTTTCAAGAGCACAGATGGTTGGGGAAACTGTAGAACAATATGTTACTGCCTTAAGAAGGTTAGCTGTTACTTGCAAGTTTAAAGAGTTACATGAGGAAATCATAAGGGATCAGTTCATCAATAGAACTAACAATGTTAAAATACAGGAGAAGTTACTTGACTTAAAAGATCCATCTCTTCACAAAACTATTTCTATTGCCAGGAGAGTGGAAAATAATTCACGTTATGTCAAAGAGTTAAACATTACGCATACTACAGATCGAAAGCTAACTGACACTAAAGATTCTGGTGAAGTGTGTGCGGTATCTAGTAAGCCAAAAACTTTTGACACTAAGCATAATGTTAGATATGATAGTAGAATTAAACCTCGAAATTTTTCTGGTGTCAACAAAAGCACTGTATCTTATAACAAAGTGCCTTCTAATAAGACTATGCCTTCTAACAATAAGCAATTTTGTTTTAGATGTGGGAATGCCAAGCATACCACGGAAAATTCTTGGTGTCCGGCGTCTAATGTCACATGTTTCAAGTGTAACAAATCTGGCCATTTTTCCAAAATGTGCAGGTCAGGGAATCCCAATGCTTGGAAAAGCTCTGTGAATTTCATTGATGAATCCTTTTATTCTGATGACGATAGTGATATTGAAGTTATGACCATTTGGAATGAGGATGAGGTTAATCATATTTCTGAAGAGATTCAACCACCTAAATGTGAAGTCACTATCAACAACCACAAATTATTCCTTTGGGCTGATTCTTGCTCCCTGTATACCATTATCGATAAAACCATGTGAGAAACGTGTGGTAAACCCACTTTAGTTCATTCACAAAGATCTCCTGTGGGGTATCTATGCATTAGACTGCCTGTGATCGGATGTTTTTCATCTGAAATCATTTTTAAGGATAGGAGTACTCCTGGAACTGTCTATGTGGTAGAAAAGGGAAGAGCCTTATTAGGGTGGAAAGAGGTATGGAATTTAGGATTGACTCTTGATCCAAATCATCCTGACCAAGTTTTATTGTCTCCCAATTGGCATAAAATTAATTCTGAAGAAGTTCTAGTAACTCAGGATGACAACAGTGTGTCAGAATTACATAAAAAGTTTCCTGATTTGTTTAATCCCAAATTAGGGTGTCTTAAAAAATTTGAACACAGAATTGTTCTTAAATCTGATAGTACTCCCATTGTTCATAAAGTACGTAATGTACCGTTAGTGTTAAGATCTCAACTCAAAGTGGAGTTAGATCGCCTTTGTCACTTGAACATCATTGAACCAATCGAAGCTTCCGAATGGCTTAGTCCAGTAGTTTTGGCACGCAAATCCAATGGAAAATTGCGCATGTGTGTTGATTTGAGAGATTTAAACAAAAATATTTGGGTAGATCGCTTTCCTTTACCCAAGATTAATGAAATGGTTGCCTCTGTTAAAGATGCAAAATTTTTCTCGTCTATTGATCTGTCAAATGCATATCATCAGATAAAGTTACACCCAGAATCCCGTCATCTAACTTCCTTTATCACTCCTGAGGGTGCATTTCAATTTTTGAGAATGCCTTTTGGGTTATCTTCTGCTTCAGCCGTTTTTCAAAGAGTCATGTGCAAGGTCCTAGAAGGCATACCTAACATGTTAGTGTTTCAAGATGATGTACTTGTATGGGGTGCGGACAAGTGTGACCACGACATGATCTTGCATGAGGTGTTAAGTAAACTTCAAAAGGCTGGTTTGACTGTAGCTGCTGAGAAATGCAAATTTGCTACCAATGAAATAGAATATCTTGGGCACACTTTATCTGCAGATGGTGTCAAACCTAAAAAGAATTTATTGGATGCTATCAAGAATGCTCCGGCACCATCTGATAAAGACCAACTCCGGTCCTTTTTAGGTCTTGCTGAGTATTACTCGAAATTTGTACCAAATTTTGCTGCTAAAGTCTTCTGTTTAAGATTGTTGATGAAAAAAGATGCAAAATTTTTGTGGTCCACGGAGTGTCAAGCGGTGTTTGATGATGTAAAAAGAGAGATTGCAAATGCTGTTGCTCTCAAACCCTATGATCCCAGCAAGAGGTCGATCATCGTGGTGGATGCTAGTGCATATGGGCTTGGAGCTGTTTTGATGCAAGGGAAAGACAAATTTGAGTGGGTGGTAGCTTTTGCCTCACGAACATTAAAGGGTGCTGAATCCTCTTACTCTGTCATCGAGAAGGAGGCTTTAGCATGCTTTTGGGGTGTTAATTATTTCAGGAACTATGTCTGGGGCACTAATTTCGAGTTGAGAACGGATCATAAGCCTCTTGTTGATATCTTTTCCACTAAGGGTGCAGGGAAAGCCACGCCTAGAATTGCTAAGTGGATCTATAAGTTACAAGAGTATGATTTTACAATGGAATACGTACCTGGAATCAAAAATGTCAATGCTGACTGCTTATCTCGACTTCCTATTGGGGGTGAGGATGTCCCGGTTGAACAAGATGAAGACTGGTCAATTGCTTCTGTGGATGAAGCTTGTAGTGGTGCTATAAGTTTAGAAGTATGGAAACAAGCTGTTCAGGATGATGTGGTATTGAAGGAGGTAATTACACGCTTAGCATCACCATACAATAATTTTTCTTGGAGTGATTCTGACTTATCCGAATATAAAACCGTTTGGCCTGAACTCTCTTATGACCTTGTGGTGGGTGTGGTCAGAAGAGCTGACAAACTTGTTGTACCGTTTTCCTTACGGAATAGGTTACTGGACCTTATGCACGAAGGGCACTCTGGCATGTCTGGGATGAAAAGAAGATGTAGGTGTGATTTCTGGTGGCCAGGTATGGACAAAGATATTGACAGATGTGTAAGGAATTGCGCTGCTTGCACGTGCAGCGACAAATCTCATGTTTCTCAAGAAACCACAATTTCTGCTGTTGCATTTCCGGATGGGCCTTGGCAGAAGCTTGCTATGGACATTTGTGGCCCGTTCAGTGTAGGTAGCATTACTGGTAAATTTGCCATTGTATTGATGGATTACTATAGCAAATGGCCTGAAGTTGCATTTGTTAAAGAAGTTAAAGCTTCCAGCATTATTAACTTTTGTGAGGAGGTTTTTCATAGGGAAGGTTTTCCTGAGAGCATCACTACTGATAATGGTCCACAATTTGTTGCTTCAGAGTTCCAAAGTTACTTACATTCATGCGGAATTAGACACATTACTACAGCTGTTTATTGTCCAAGAGAGAACGGCATGGTAGAAAGGTTCAACCGTGTTTTAAAGGATTGTATACAATTAGCTGTCTCTGCTGGTGATGATTGCAAAGTTGCTGTCAAAAACTTGGTTTGGAGTTATAGGAATACTCCACATTCTGCTACCATGGTATCTCCATTTCATCTTCTGAAGGGGCGTTCTGCTGGTAACAAGGTGACTCCTGCTTGGATGCTCAAGATCTCTACTGGCCGTAATTATAAAGAAAATCTCGACAGTAGGATGAGTCTTTACCAAAAGAAGTATGTGGACAGGCATAACGACAAAGTTATAAAACATGCATGTAGTTTCCAAATTGGTGATTGGGTGAAGTCTTCTCGTTTTGGGTTGTCCAAGGATGGTTCTTCCAGATGGTCTCGTCCCAAGAAGGTCTTGAAAGTATTGGGTAATTGCGTTCTGCTTGATGATGGAAAAAAGTGGAATATTTGTAATGTTGTTAAGTGCAATGATTTAGAGCGTGACCTCTGGTTAAAAAAGGGGTCTGGTTCCAGATCTGCTCCTTGTTCCGTTAATTCTCCGCATGCTCAACCCATCTCATGTGATCTTCCAAGGGTGGATGTTCCCAGTTCCAGAAGGTTATCTGGACGAATCATTGTGAAACCTGTCAAGCTTAAAGATTATGTTATGTGACTCTGTATATACTTATAATGCGTCATTGCAATGTACATAGTTTTTTTTATTTGTTTTTTTTTCATTTTAAGAAGAAGGATGTGTTACATTCTCCTACATTATTACTGTTCCTTTAATTCCAGTGGAATGTTAGTGACCACTGTGTGTACATAGGAATGTAAGAGTCAGTTGCAGCTGAGCTCTTGTACTGGTGACATCTAAGGGTCCTATCTACAAATAAACTTCAAGCTGCATCAACTTCTTCTGCTTATTACTTGTAAAAATAGACTCTGTGACAAGTGTTCAATCGCTGGGAAACAAGTGTTACAATCGCTGGGAAATATTTTCCAACACCGCGACCTATGGGCAGGCTTCTGGGGGCAAATTGATAACCACGTTGCGATCCGCTTCAGGTGGACCATAAAGAGGGTCCAGACAATCGTGTCTTGCCTTGCTCTTGCCACCTATACAAGGCCAAACAGGCTGAAAGGAGTCACCCAGTGTCAAACTGCTGGTAACCCCTTTGTGTGGTATTTGACATTATGACCCTCTGGTTGTGCTCTGTCAGTGATGGCAAGGCTGTGTCTGAATGGATATTCCCAGGTGGTACCATAGATTTATTTAAATTTCACATGTGTATAAGGCTGCTAGTAAACTGAACCTCAACCACTTTGGGAATCTCCTTTTTAAGACTCCTTTTCGCTCAACCAGGGGACCAATACTGGCAGAAATCACAGGCTTTAACCACATGCATGCAGTGCATTTTCCCGCTGTGTGCTAAGGAATGCAGGATCTCATTGTTCATGACGAGCTCAGCTCGTCATGAGCACACGACCAGTGTACTGCATGACGAGCTGAGCTCGTCATGAGCAGCGAAGGGGTTAAATTATCAACCAAACTGTTCTCCCAGTCAGACCCAATGCAGTGGTCCCTTAAGGCTGTGCTTTGAATTGACATGCACGTTACCCTAGAGCAGTGGTTCCCAAACTTTTTTGAGCCGTGGCTCCCTTGACCTAATTGGCAGTTGGCCATGGCTCCCCACCATTTTTTTACCCGCGCACTGTGGTGCCGCGGCGCACTCTTTGGGAACCACTGGTCTACATGAAGAATCAGGCCTAGACGTGATGAAGGATTCAGAGAGTAGCCATCACTATCATAAAACGTTATTTGCAATCACAAAGATCTCATAAAGTACATCTCAATGCATACAACACCTTCATAGAGTAGTATAAAGCACTCCCACTAAAAGTAACTAGACTAGAGAAAAGCTCAAGGAGCTCTGTGGCGTTACAAGAAGTTTACGTGGGGTGGGCTCTGATCATGGGCGTCCGCAGAAATGTTTCCAGAGGGGGGGGCACATTTTAACTTCATCACCATCCCCCTTGCACCCTTCTCCCCTCTGCCTTACACCCTTCTCACCCTCCCCCTTGCACCCTTCTCCCCCTCGCCCTCCGCCTCCGCCTCCGCCTCCGCCTTGCACCCTTTTCTACCTTGCACCATTCTCCCCTCTGCCTTGCACCATTCACCCCTCTGCCTTGCATACTTCTCCCCTCTGCTTTGCACCCTTCTCCCCTCTGCCTTGCACCCTCCTCCCCTCCGCCTTGCACCCTCCTCCCCTTCGCCTTGCACCCTTCACCCCTCCCCTAGGGCCTAGAGGATAACGCTGGATCATACTTCCATGAATCCATGCACTTAGGCCCTTTTTCCATTTATTTCTTGGGCCAGAATTGTTCGATTAGGATCTCTCCAGGGTAGTCAGGGTGAACACAGGGGGCCTTGACAGAGAAGAATCAGCTGACAGAATAAGTGAGGTAGCTCTCAAATTACTTATAGCAGGGCTCTTTCATCTGATGCAAGGGCTGCTGAGCAGTCAAGGGCTCATTTAGATCCAGTGAGAGAAGCCTCTCTGCTAAATCTATCTCTTTTGTAATCACACTAAACGCCTGCACCAAGAAAAATGTCCAGAGTACTGTGAATATTGCCTGCATAGGTATTAGAGTTTGCTATTTTCCTCTAATCCATTGTGTCCACCAAAGCATGGAGGTCCATGCAGAACTAATAAACCAGTTCCTGCTACACCCACTCACTGCAGAGAGGGGTGATCCAGAACCAAGTGGGGTGGCCCAGTCTAGTCCAGGCGTGGACGGGCGCACCCAGGCCCACTGATGACCTACAAGTCCTGTGCAAGCCCTATGCTTTGGGAGCATGTGTTAAGCTGTAGTCTGTGGAGCTCCTCCTCCTCTCCCCTGCCATGAGGGATCCTGTGCCTTGCAGCCCTTGACCAGAGTCTGTGGTGTCCTACGCTGCTGGAGAGAGTGTTGTGCTAAGTAGTGTTGGCCGACAGAGCTCCTCCTCCCTCGCCTGCCCCAAGATATCCTGGGCCTTAAGTCCCTGGCCTGAGTCTGCGGTGAATTTTAGAATATTATTGGTGTAGGCTAAATGGTCTGGTGACAGTTGCACTGCCAAGCCAGACCTAAAAATCCATGTAGATTAATGACTTCTGTGCTGCTGCTAAAGAAAAGCAACATAAATTACCTAGTTATCCAAAGCTCTGTAATACTATTCCAATGTCATGTGTGTGATCACATAAGTTCAAGCTTAGGCAGTGGGATAAATAAGGAAAATGATCACAGATGCCTGGAAGGCAAGCACTTTCTCTGAACCCACACAACTTCTGCCCAATAACATCCATGTTCTCATTGCTCCCAAAATATAGGTGGAGCCAAAGCCCCTCTCTAGTAATGATCACATAATTGTCTGGTGACAGCTGCACTGTCAAGCCAGACCTTAAAAATTGTGACAGGGACATTTAGTAACACACGTCAGTAGCTAAAAGTAGAATAATTAATTATTTAGAGATTTCATATAAAAAACGTATAACTATATAATATTCATGTACGCTTTTTAAATGTATATGCTTGAATAAAAATAAAATGTAAATGAATTAAACACATATTTGTTAACAAAAACAATGAATATTAAATAAATGAAGGCAGGTTTTTTTAAATATTGTTGTTGAAACATTAGTATTTATAAATTAAAATAATGTTAAATGTGTTATTTAACTTGAGGAATGAATGTGCTGTACCATTTTATTTTCTTAGTTCTGTTTGCTTGCCAGGCATACACCTCACTGAGGGCAAAATGGTTAAAACAGGTCTGCTGGCAGGTGGGCATGCAGGATTATCGGGTTGCCCTCCGCATCCTCCGATCCGATCTCTTTGCCTGCAGCGTAGCCAAGTTCTTAAGCCATGCATGGCTTATCAGACGAAAGACCCAGCCAGGAATGCTACAGTACCAGTAGCATGATGGTTAAACGTAGTTGCTTTAGGGCCCATAGTCTGGCACTTTATGTTTTATATACATGCTATGCATGCACACTTTACTGCCCTTATTCTCTCTACATTTTTGTCCCGAGGAGGGTGGGACATTTTAATAGGCCTTGCCGGGGATTGCAAACTGGAACCACACTAGGAAAAAGTATAATGATTTACCCCCCCCCCCCCCCTCCTTTTAATAATGTTTTCAATGTATGGTTTTATTGCACTAAGCTGTATTGATTGTTTTATTGTCGACCAGTTGATTTGCATATTGCATTTTGGTTGCAGTTGTGCACCAGAATAGACTGCTCATACATATTTATTTGCAACATGCTGCTCTATGAACTGTTCACTTTTATATATCATTTTATGGGGTTTTTATAGCTTTTATGACATGAACTGTCGAAATAAAGCTTGTACAAATAAATAAAATACCAAATTAAAATGGATTTACATTGATATTTTATATCAGAATATTTTTCATATATTTTTCAAATAATAATAAATAAATATGGATAATTTTGGCCATACTTTCCTATAGGGAGATCTCCAACTAAATGTGCAAAATTACTCGAAGCAATTTTAGAATTGTACACCCTGATGGTGGAGGCTCCACCCCCTGGTTGAGTGGTTAAAGGCATGAGAGTCTACGCCAAGGTATACATCTAAACTCAGAAATGGTGAATGTCAAAAAAGTGTCAAGTTACTCAGAGGTATAGTAGAACATTTACACAAGTAATTATACATGGGTATACTTGACTTTGTGAATTGCCATCAGAACCTACACACTTAAACCTAGGAATGCTTTTCAGTTGTCAGACCTTATGCATATAAGGCAAATACTAGCATGTCCAGGACAGGTCATTTTGTGTTAATCTGCTAGGCATATATTTGGGAAGCCAAAGGGCCTGCCACTAAACGGAAAGTGAATGAATGTTCCACCTATGCAACAACGTATCCATCTGTCCTTGGACTCAATCCATCCCTGTCATTTACTCATTCGCTGATCCTCACACTCATCCAAATACATATTCACTCATTTACTTATTCATGCATTCCACCTTTCCCCAATCTACAATAGCACTAGTGAAAGGTGTATTACAAAATTATAAAGTTATTGTGGAACATACATATAGTGAGCAAAATAAGGCCTTTTGAATACTATCAGGAGTCATAATGTCTACTGCAATAAAATCATCAGAGAAGCTTTTTCATGTGAACACACATCATGCTCTGTGGCTGAACCAGTTCCAGGGAGAAGCCTGCGAAATGGTCGGTGTTTAGTGACAGAGGTGTGTGCAGCGAGTACCACCTGACCAGTACCAGGAAGGAATACTTCAAAATTTACCTTGATGGTTCGGTGGTTTCAGACAAACAAGTTAAAGAAACCATGAAGCCTCCTCGCTTGCTTATGGATGTCGTCAAACACAACCCTGCAAAGGCTAGAGGAGGATGCGCCGAGCCATGTCATTCGCCCGTTCACCTGAACGCAAAAGGAGCAGGAGGCGGACTGGCTCTCTGTCTCTCTGTCAGCAGAGCGGTAAGCAGTATGTGGCAGCTGCAAAGCAGCAATAGAACAGTTGGTTTTGTCTCCATGTAAGCAAACGGATTAAAGACCGTGACAGCAGCCCTCCCCTGACCCCCAAGAGGTGGAATAGGAGGAAGAGGAAGAGAAGGGAAAAGAAAGAGAAAGGGGGAAGGATCAGGAGGGAAGGGGAGAAGGAGAGAAGGAAAATGAGGTGTATCAGAAAGTGGCAAGTGCAGGGCCATATCTGTAAGGATTTGCATTTACAAGGAGTACAAAAGCACAAAATAAGAAGCCAATCATAATCCAGTCGAAGGACTAAGGCAGCTGGGGTTAAGGTAGCCTGGGGTGGAATTCTAGGTCTCACTCAGTTGGGGAGGTAGCATGCGAGTTGTGGAAGCGGTCAGCATAGCACTGATGTGGCTTGCGACTTTCCTGTAAACAACTCCATGTCCGCCTTATCCCTCCATAGACTCTCAGCATTTTCCCCTAGAAAATTATGTGCCCCCCTGACAGCTGACTTCACAGTCACCAGCACATTGTGGTTCATCCTTGTTGGACCTACCAATGAAACGCTTATCCAGGGATTTTTCAATGAAAACCCATAAACCTAGCAAGTACCTTAAAGAAGACAAGGGGAAAACCCTACATTTAAGGGACGAAAGCAGCAAAACTCGGATACAGGAAGTTCAGCAGGAAGTATCTCACGGTAGGTCAATACAGAAAATACAGTATTTAACAGATTCTGCATCCAGCCCAGATGACAGTATTTCCCACAACGTTGGCTTTGGAATCGTAGGACTTGTTGTCTTAAGTCCTTATCCAGTGTGCTTTTGGGTATATCACATGTAGCGTATTCTTCAATAAAAGACAACACAGTACATCTGAGTCTGTTCCAAATTTGGGGGCATCTTTGATCCATATTAGCATGTATATGTGAGGAGCACCTCTTGATTGAAATTCCTTTCTCCAAAAGAAGTCGACAACCTCTCCAAGAGGAGGATTTTTTTTATTGATGATAAAAGACATCATAGCTTCAAATCTATGATTGAAATACCTGCATACTTTAACTGGATCCAAAGAGAACAATTCTCCAGGTGTCTTGTATTCAATATTTATTATATTTAGATTTGCCTCTCGAGGAAATTGAAGTAAATCATCCCAAGCATATTCAGCGCAGCTTAGAGTAAGGAAACATGTAGGAGTTCATAAGTTGCTTAGCATGCAAAATGTTTCTGCAAAGGAATTTATGGATAAAGTATACCAGAAAGATAATGTTTTGGAATCGCAGCTAATTAATCTCATGGCATGTCAGCGTGGTACTAATGAGTACTGGGACCGACGTCATGGAGAACTTAAATGTATGCTAAGGAACTTACAGCCTTATTCATGAAGGGGCCGTTTTGCGAGCCCCTAATAGCGAATCATAGCGATTCGCTATTAAGGACTCGCAAAACGGTAATCATGTAGGAATCGCATAGTAAAATGCGATTCCTACTGATTCCTTATTTGCGATTAGCAAATTGCTAATCGCAAATAAGGAATAACTCGCCATTCATGCCTATGGGCCAAAAGGCCCATAGGAATGAATGGGGAGTATTCCTTATTTGCGATTAGCAATTTGCTAATCGCAAATAAGATTGCGATTTGAAGGGTGCCAGGGGTGTCCACAGGACACCCTGTAGCACCCCTCAAATGAAATTTCACACAGGTGTTGCACACACACATGTCCAAAGGACATGTGTGTGTGTAACATGCAACTCAGAAAAATGCATTTAAATGCATTTTTCTGAGTTTTCGCAATTTACCGCGAGGTCTGACCTCGCGGTAAATTGCGCCTAGAAATAGCGAAATCGCAAATTGAAATAGGATGTTGAATAGCATTTAAGGAATCTCAAATAGAGATTCCTTAAATGTCATTTCCTCGCACATTTGCGACATCGCAATTAGCGATTTTTGCTTTTGGGATGCTGAATCCCAAAAGCAAAAATCGCACTTTGCGAGCCGATTTAGCCTTCATGAATAAGGCTGATAGGAACTCCTACAGGGTTCCTTACTCTAAGCTGAGCTGAATATGCTTGGGATGATTTACTTCGATTTCTTCGAGAGGCAAATCCAAATTTAATTAATATTGAATACAAGACACCTGGAGAATGGTGCTCTTTGGATCCAGTGATCTTAATTTGACTAAGTTAATAAAGAATAGTAAGAAGAAAACCACATTTTATAAGAAGAGGAAATGTATTGAGAATGTAGTTGAGAAAGCTTTTGAATTAAAAAAACCTTTTGTTTTAGTAATCAATCAAATTTGATCACTAGATAAGCCAATCCATTTAATGAAGAGCAAAAGTAAGTGGAGAAGAGTAATTAATAGATGTAATTTTTTTGAAGTTTTTTGGGTGAATGGAAATATAGTTCAAGTTCTGAGCCTTTTTTTAATGAGGAGAGTTATTTTCAGAGTAATGAGTTGTTGCATGCAGTTGACACTAAAGGTCGTGATATGAGGTTAAAAATGGTTGTCCTATTGAGAAAGAGAAAATTGTTCCTAGAAATGTAGAAGACTTGTTAGCTGATGAAGTATTAGGCAGTAGGCCTAAAGCTCTAGTGTACACTTGGAATTGCAGTAGTATTTGTAGTGTACGGCAGGAATCTATTGATTTTCTATGCAATTTCTTACGTAACTATACTAAGAAAAGTGTTAAACAAAAGATTAAGATGTTGCAAGGATTAGACCCTGGCAGAGTGAGAGAAAATACTGGTTTGCAAGGACATTCTTTGGCTTGTCTTTCTAAAAAAGTATGTAGAAGTGTTTTTTACCATTTCAGAATGTTGGCAGTACATCATACTGAAATGAGGAAATTAGTCATAATGTTGTGTTATGCAAAAAGTCCAGCTCTAATGTTAAAGAAGTTGAACAGTGCTCTTTTGCATGGACTAGTGTCAGATGTAAAGAACGTTTGTGATGAAATTCAGGTTAGTTACTTTGGTGCAGAAGAAGATAGGGCAGAAATTGATACGTTAGTGGAAGAAAATGTAGAAGAGAATGTACAAAATTTGAGCAAGAAATTACAAAGTTCAAGGTGATTTCAGGTGAAACACCAAATTATTCTTGTATTTGTTGTTGATATATTCATTACAAAAATCAGACTAGGACTGTTGATTTGTATTTAAAATGTGAAAAGGAAAATAATAAGGAGTGGATGGAATTTGTAACTTATTTGTTGGTAGAGAATACTTTTGATTTGGGTTGTGATCAGCGTATTTGTAAATATTGTTATATCAAATTAGACGAGAATAAAATGCCTGCTAGAGCTGTGCATACTAATTTTGAGTTGGTAAAAATTCCTTCTGAACTGGTGGATTTAAATACTTATGAGTCTATTCTTATTTAATGTGTGCATCCTTTTCAGGCTATTGTTCGCATGGAGCCTAAGACAGGGAAATTGCCTTCTTCAGATTTACAGAGAGGATTGAAGGGAAGAGTTGTGTATTTGCCATTAGATTTAAAGAAAAATATTGAAACAGTTGGTGTAGAAAATGTAGAAGATGAACCTTTAGTTATTCTTGTTAATGGCGTTCCTGCTAAGAGTAAGAAAAACTGGCAGGAATGTTAAGAAAGTAAAAAAGGCAACGTTGTATCAGATAAAAAATAATCAATATTATAAAGACATGTTTATGAGTGAAGAAGAAATAACTGTAGAAGAAGATAGTGACTTGCCATCTGGACAAATTGAAAAAGTGGATGTGTCCAGAACTGAAGAAATATACGAACATTACAGTTTTCATCCACTGCATTCCAAAGAAGTGATGGGGAATACTATAGAGTTTTTCCAAATGAAAGAAGCAAGGGAAGTCCCATTAGTGTATGGGAAAAAATCTTGGAAGTTCGTTGTTTCCCTCATTTTTTTCCTACAGGAAGAGGGGACGATATGATGACCGAACTGTGCAGATTCCTGCATCTGAATACCAGACATTAAGATTGTATGCAGAAGATCCAATATTTCGACAATGTAGTCCGCATTTGTTTAATTTTTTGTTTGAGAGTGATTTGTCTGGACTTTCGTATGCAGTAAACCATATATTGAAAACAGGTGTACATTTGCAAAACATCTTCTTCCTTATTTCCTGATATTGTTTTTTCCTCCTTTTACTATATTTATTTCTTCCATGGTTCTTGTCTTTTCTCTTAGTTGCATAAACAGTCACAGTATTTTTTACTTTGCGCACACTACTGTTACTGGTTGACAATCTTCGTAGAAAAGTCTTAGTTTTCTTACCAGGAGTTTTTTTTCTTTTTGTTAACACATTGTTCTTCAGGTAAATGTTGTAGATAAGTTCTCTTTAAATAAACTGCTTTCTTTCGTCCTTTCTTCTTTTCTTTTTTAGAAGGCATGATGATGTTTTTCAGTGATGATCTAAAGAATCTATTATAAAAAATTTATATGACTTTAGAAAAATAAATATATCAAATACACTATTATATTACTTAGAAGAAGAGAGAAGATATTATGACAACAAACATAAGAGTATGAAAATAGAAGGACTTACAACAAAATAAAGAGGACTCTTTTACAATAGGAAATATAAAGATATATAGGGTGAGGTGTGGCGCCACGGCCAGGGTGACTGACCTCGGAATCTGGGATCACAGTTTGATCCCCGAGGCCGGCGGCAGATTAGCCCAGCACCATGTGACTCTGGGCAATAGCTTGCTTAATCTTCCCGACGGCCCCCAGCGCCTAGAGACCCTAACGGGTGATGGTTTGCGCTTTACAAATGTGGATTATTATTATTATTTTTATAAATAGAAAAGAGGATATAAGCAGACACTGCAGTATAAGGGGATACATAGAGTATGAAAAGACTGGAAAATATGAAGAGATCATGAGCAGTATGAGGAGAAAGGTGGCAGTATGAGGAGAGAAGAGAGAATATAAGAAGAAAGACACAGAGTATGAAGAGAGAGGGGCAGTATAAAAAGAGGTTAGACAAGGGAGTATAAAAAGAAGTGGGACTATTAGGAGACAGACGAGACAATGAGGACAGAGAGACACTAAGGAGCCCATTAAGATGGCGGGCGGATTGCCCCAGCCAGGCTGGCGGTACCCACTGCCAGCCTGGCAGGGGCAATCTACCTGCCCACCCAACCAGAATGACCCCCCACCATATTAGCATGTCTGGGGGGTCCGCAGTGGTCAAAAAGACCGTCCACCGCTTTTCCGACCCGGTCGCCTTGCAACCGGGGCGGAAAGGGTTTAAAATGGTGACGGTGTCTAATACACAACGCCAGCCATATGGTGGGCAGTCCCAACTACCGTGAGGATGGCAGGCAGACAAAGTCTGCCCACCATCCTAATGACCCCCTAAGAGTACAGAAGGGACTATGACAACAAGCAGCACTATAAAAAATAAAAGTGAAAATAAAGAAAGAGGGAAACTACCACAAGAGAGGAGACAGTAAAAGCAGAGAGAGGTAGAATATGAGGAAAGAATGTGGAGATTATGGAAAATGGTACAAGTATGATTCCTTAATTTACTCAGATGCTCAGTGTGATTCTAGAAAAATTATTTAAAACCATACATTTTACCAAAACACATTTACCACACTAAAACGTTTAAGTGACTGAAAACATTCTATATATATGACCCCTACATTTCTGTAGACAATCCTGACTCATTTTGCAAATACATTTCCAATTTGCTGCATTATATTTTTGCCAACATTACATCCAAAAATGAAACACAATAGAACAATAAAGAGGACCAAGGGGCTTGTAAATCTGCCCAAGAATGTATGCAGCAGTCTATGTATACTGACTGGAGAATTATTAAGAGAGACATATGATGAGAGAGAGTGGAATAAGAGGTCAGAGGATAGACTATAAAAAGAAGGGGGACACAATAAGGACAGGAGGGGATTAAAAGGACAGGAGGGGGTATGAGAAGAAGTGGCACTGTGAAGAAAGACAAATAAAGAAATAAAGGAAAATATCAGAACAGAGGGAACACTATAAGCAGAGAGAGGTAGACTGTGAGAGAGATAGCAGAGATTATAGAAAAAGGTGCAAGTGTAAATCTTTAATTTTCACAGACGCTCAGTGTGATTCTAGACAAAATTCTAAACCATACATTTCACAAAAATAAATTCACCATTCTAAAACATATTAGTGACTAAACACATTCCATGTATGTGCCAACTACATTTCAGTGGACAATCCTGACTCATTTTGCAAATATATTTCCAATTTGGACCATTATTTTTTTGCCAACATTACATCCAAAAATGAGACACAATAGGAGAGGAAAGAGGTCCAAGGGGCTTGTAAATCTGCCCAACAGTGTATGCAGCAGTCTATGTATACTGATTTGAAAATTATTAAGAGAGAAATATGATGAGAGAGGGAGGATTGAGAGGTCAGAGGAGAGACAATAAAAAGAAGGGGCACTATTAGGAGACTGAAGGGCACAATAATGACAGAGGGGGACTAAAAGAACAGGAGGGAGTATGAGAAAAAGTGGCACTATGAACAAAGACAAATTAAAATAAGGAAAGAAGGGAAACATCAGAACAAAGGGGAGCACTATAAGCAGAGAGAGGTAGACTGTAAGAGAGACAGAGGAGATTATGGAAAAATGTGCAAGTGTAAATCTTGAATTTACACAGACGCTCAGTGTGATTCTAGACAAAAAATGTAAACCATACATTTCACCAAAACACATTTACCACACTAAAGCATTTTAGTGTCTAAACACATTCCATATATATGACCACTACATTTCAGTGGACAATCCTGACTCATTTTGCAAATACATTTCCAATTTGCACCATTATTGTTTTGCCAACATTACATCCAAAAATGAAACACAATAGAACTAGAAAGAGGCCCAAGGGGCTTGTAAATGTGCCCAAAAATGTATGCAGCAGTCTATGTATACTGACTGGAGAATTATTAAGAGAGACATATGATGAGAGAGAGAGGAATAAGAGGTCAGAGGATACACTATACAAAGAAGGGGGACTATTAGAAGACAGAAGGAGACAATAAGGACAGAGGGGGACTAAAAGAACAGAAAGGAGTATGAGAAGACGTGGCACTGTGAAAAAAGACAAATTAAAATAAGGAAATAATGGAAAATATCAGAACAGAGGGGAACACTATAAGCAGAGAGAGGTAGACTGTGAGAGAGACAGTGAAGATTATGGAAAAAGGTGCAAGTGTAATTCTTTAATTTACACAGACGCTCAGTGTGATTCTAGACAAAAAAATGTAAACCATACATTTCACCAAAACACATTTACCACACTAAAACATTTTAGTAACTAAACACATTCCATGCTATAGTCTATGTATACTGACTGGAAAATTATTAGGAGAGAGATATGATGAGAGAGGGAGGATTAAGAGGTCAGAAGAGAGACTATAAAAAAAGGGGCACTATTAGGAGACAGAAGGACACAATAAGGACAGAGGGGAACTAAAAGGACAGGAGGGAGTATGAGAAGAAATGGCACTGTGACAAAAGACAAATTAAAATAAAGAAGTAAAGGAAAATATCAGAACGGAGGGAACAATATAATCAGAGATAGATAGACTGTTTGAGAGACAGCAGAGATTATAGAAAAAGGTGCAAGTGTAAATCTTTATTTTCACAGACGTTCAGTGTGATTCTAGACAAAATAATTTAAAGCATACATTTCATCAAAGCACATTTACCACACTAAAACATTTCAGTGACTAAACAAATTCCATGTATATGACCACTACATTTAAATAGACAATCCTAACTCATTTTGCAAATACATTTCCAATTTGCATCATTATTTTTTTGCCAACATTACATCCAAAAATGAGCCACAATAGAACAAGAAAGAGGCCCTAGGGGTTTGTAAATCTGCCCAAGAGTGTATGCAGCAGTCTATGTATATTGAATACAAATCTGAAGATTTAGAACAGAAGTCTAATTCTACAGAAGCAACACTATTAAATATTCTACAACTAAAAAAGTGACTGCACACATTCTACATTTATTAGTACTGCACTTTATTGCACAAAGGTGACTAACTAAACACATTAACTTACCAAATGATTTTATCACAATAGTTATCCAAATGTAGAGAAACTCAGAATATGGTTCTACAAACTTTTCAGAAATAAACACATTACTCTTATTAAAAACAAAATGCAACACATACAGTCCCTTACAAGTAATCAACTCACCTTTCAAACTGATTGGAAGAATAAAAAGAATGCCACTCACACAGCAGATAGCCTTACACAGAATCTCGCTGCTTCAGTGCGTGCAGCAGAACCAAACAAATGGCACATTTTCCCTCTCAATTTACACATATATATACACATTAATAACAAATCAAACTCCTTCACAAAATAATTCAAAACCAATGACACATTTCCATTGGTTCAACATTTCAAACCTTTCCAACTGGCATAACTTTCCACCCTACCCCCAGCACATCATGCAAAAGTTAACTGTCAACAGAGGTCAAAAGTTCAGCACTCTATAAAACACTGCCGCTCAACAATTTTATACAATGCATAAGTATTTACATATAAGTACCAATAAATAGGAAAGGTATAATTAGAACCAACCAACACATAAACACATAAACTTGATAGATATTTGTAAAATATATTTTTTTTTATTGAATTTTTCTTGCTGCGGTATGCTCACGGGACGACCTACAGACTTTGCACCGTACATAGTACGTACGAGCATGGTACGCTTACGGTAAATCTATAGTAAAAAAAAAATAGTGTCTATTACTAATTCTTTTAAATCCCTGGAGAACCCCATCCCCCGGGGTTAAAATACAACGTTGGAAACCGTGGGGGGAGCACCAATGCCCCCACGGTCCCAGCAGGATCCCCACGTCCTTTGGGAACCGGCATTGCTTTTCGTCAGAGAGAGCAGCTAACATGCTGCTCTCTCTGACGAAAAGCAATTTGATATGGTAGGGCGGGAGCCGTGAGGCTCCCGCCCAACCATAGCAAACAGCAGTGTGGCGGTCCCCAGGGCCACCACAAGGCTCCAGGAGGGGGGCTGCGCGGCCCCCCTCCTTCCAAATTGAAAAAGCCCTGGCGGGTGGTGGTCCCCGGGGCTGGGGGGTCTGTCACGAACCCCCCTATATTCAATATTACAGCCCCAGGGAGGTGGAGGTCCCCGGGGCGGGTGGGGGGGCAAAGAGCCCCCCCCACACACAGGATATATATATATTTTTTTAAACGAAGCCCCGGGGGGTAGCGGTCCAAGGGGCTGCGGGTGGGCTCTTTGGGATGGGGTCCCCGGGGATTATATAAAATTTGTACTAGATACTATTTTTTTCTGATAGATTTACCGTATGCGTACCATGCTCGTACGTATGATGTATGGTGCAAAGTCTGTAAGTCGTCCCGTAAGAGTACAAAACCAAAAAAAGAAAAAAAATGGACATTGGGGATCATTGTAAAACCCCCTAACTAACCCAAGGCAGTCAGGAAGTCCTATAGCAAACAGCAAACATATCCTGTCAATCTACACATTCAATCCACACACATATACAAATAAATAACAAATCACACTTCTTCCCACATTAAATCAAAATAAAACACACTTTTCTATTGCTATAACTTTTGATCCCTTTCCAACTGACAAAACTTTCAACCCTACCCCCAACCACATTCTGGCAGTTACCAAAGGAACACTTCAGGGAACACCTAAATGACAACACAGGTGAAAAGTTCATCATACATTGTTGCAAATCAAAACAGCAAGTGTGCTTGACTTGTCAATATACCAGCTTATCTTAAGTAATGTTCTTTTCTATCACTTTTTCTTAACCAATAAATGACAGGCTTTCAAAAAACAGAAAATTGCACCCTACTTTTGTAGCTAGTAACATTTCAAACAACCAATCACTTCTTTGCTTTTATTCAAAATTCCACTTATCCACCATTTTTGAAAAAAAATCTTCAAACTGCCCTTTCATTTACAGAGACCATCTGAGTGCATCAAGACCTCTCTTTAAGATGCTTACAGTGTGGATTGTGGGACACAGCTATATTTTTTGGAGTAAAAGGTACGCACAACAGAGAGAAATTCACAAAGACCTAGGTTTACCAAATGTAGACAGTAAATGGATTGGACAGAGAGGGTTAAAGTGGCACCAATTGATGCAATTAGTAAAATCCTTTATACATCTCCAACACCCTAACCTCATAATTGTGCACTGATGACATCATCCATGTGATAATTTGATGCATCTGCTCACACCCTAATATTACCTTTGATACACCCACTCCAAATTACAGACTGCCATTCTCAAAACGATAGACACTCCAACAGCAATAACTACATACACACTCACTGATTCTTAGGTTTACACACATATCCACTCACGCACCTGTACAGTCACTCATACTTAAGGTCACTCAGTACAGGACTATCATATGCACTCATACACCTATATAAACACTCACACAAAACCACTCTTCCATAAAGGTACTTTCAGATGTGGGAGCTTGAGGGTGCACTATGTCCCGGCATGTGGTTGGACACACACTGGTGACACAAAGGTGAGCTGCAAATATTTTCCCCAGTGTCACTCTTTCACTCTTTTTCTCTCTCTCTCTTGCTCTCTTTCTCTCTCTCTCTCCCCCTCTCTCTCTCTCTCTCTCTCTCTCTCTCTCTCTCTCTCTCTCTGTCTCTCTCTCTCTCTCTCTCTCTCTCTCTCTCTATCTGTCTCTCTCTCTCTCTCCTTTGAGTGACCCTAAATTCATCCATAGTTCCACACAAGAAAGTTGATGGACATGAGATATCTGTGTATATATTAATGTTTATTGCACATTCAATGGAGTGTTGCAGCTGTAATAAAACAGGGCCATGGAAAGTTGAAGTTTCCGTTTTTGGCACATGGAGGGCAGCCAATTAGAGACAAGGTCGTTATCGGAGTTAGGCTGCGTCAACATATGTGCTTATACAATCACTGCGACGATCCGCACGCACTTATAAATTCAGTATGCACTCTCCTTGCAGTACTCTAATGATGCAGTCTCTACATGCATACTTGTACAGTGACCAAGACAAAGTTACATAACTAAAGTTTTTCCCCAATGTTAAAAGTAAAATGGTTGCATACGCTGTCCAAAGCACTAATTAATGTGCTAGGGCCTAGGGGCAGCATGTTGTCACATGTCCAGTGACGTCTGTGCTGGATGCGTGTGGGTTGTGTGAAAGCCAACCCTCCAGGAATGGTTGGTGCTGGCAACAAGTACAACAGTAATTATTGGATCAGACACAGAGATTCAATCATAAAGGGTCAATGATTTATGCTGCACTAAGGTATGGGCACCAGATATGAAAAAATACAGAAAAGATTCTATTGCAAAGGGTTCCTGACTTCTGGTACACTGATAGACTTGGCACAAGCAACAAAGTCTATAATGGGGATAACCCTGTTGGATGCCGAAAAGGCATTCATCAGGGTTTCCTGGCCCTATATGTGGGAGGTCCTAAGATTGAAGGGCTTTGGTCCTGTGATGCTGCAGGCATTGAAGTCACTGTATCTGTCGGCAGTAGCTTGTATTCGGATAGCGGGTCCAGAGTCGGACCTGTGTTCAATCAATTGTGGTACACGGCAAGGGTGCCCGTGCTCACCGCTGCTATTCGCTTTATATATCGACTTGTTTTTGGAAAAGTTAAATCAGCCTACTGATATCAAACCTATTCATGTTCAACATACTGATTATAGAGCTCTAGCGTATGCGGCTGACATTGCTGTTGTTACCAGTGTCATTGGTACCGCACTACCTGTAATTGAGGCCTTGGCCTTTAATTTCGGGCTCTTTTCTGGATGCAAGCTCAAAATCTCCAAAACTCAGATTTCATTAATAGGAGGAGAATCTCTGGTGAACATTGCTACTGTTTCTGAATTCACTTATTTAGCGATTAAAATCTCCTTGCCAATTAGCAAGATACCAGAGCGAAATATGGAACCAGTCCTTACTAAGCTGAATTCTTTGTTGGAGAGACTTGACCATTTGCATTTATCCCTGTATGGAAGATCAAATATCTTAAAAATGCTTGTTCTTCCCAAACTGCTCTACATGTTCAGAACAATCCCCCTCGAATTTCTGATCTCTTGTTTTAACCACATCGCTGCTGTGCATTTTCCCCTCCTGTGCTGAGTTATGGAGAACTCCACTATTCATTACGAGCTGAGCTCGTCATCAGCACAGCTCAACCGTGCATCATGACGAGCTCAGCTCGTCATGAGCATGGAAAGGGTTAAAAAATTAGAGCGGATCAGTTCTAGATTTTTATGGGGATATAGACTTCGGAGAAGGGCCTACAAAAAGATGGTACTGCCAAAAATCGAGGGGGTTGGGGTATCCCACATTTCTTGTTATACTATTGGGCAGTGGCTTTGCAGTTTATTAATCCATTGATAGTTGGGGAACGGGTCAAGATCTTGCCGTGCCATAATCCAGTAATCTACGCGGTCGGTATGGGGGAGAAGGCCAACGGTTGCCTTGTTAAAATTCTAGAGCCTAGTTACTTCAAAAAAACTAAATTCAAGATTCTCAATGCAGCTTACTTTGTTTGGAGACAAGTTAAGCGACATCTTGGAATTGCAAACCTTAATGCATATACTCCCTTCATTGCCGCTGGGCTACTGCCTCTGATTTTCCGTGACCAAATCTCTTACAGATGGCGCTCAAAAGGAATTTGAACATTAACGGATTTATGTGATGAAGGCCATTTGCGATCATTTGCTGAGCTCCAAATAAAATATGGTCTGCCTAAGCATGATTTTTTAAAAGTTTTTTCTTATTGAAAATCTGGGGAAAACATTTATCGGTCAACTTCATACTCAATTGATTGAGGTACTTCCAGGTGATATACAGGCATGTCAAGATAAGTGGAATGTGAAGTTAGGGCAATAAAGGATTAATTTGTATAGACTCAGTTAGTCTTGCAAATCAAGTTCTGTTGACAGGGAGGATGTGCACTCAGCATTATATGGCTATTTACGATCTGTATTACACTCCAAAAAAGATCTCTAAATGGGACACATCTGCGGGGACTAAATATAACAGATGCGGTATGTTTGCTGCAGATGCAGTCGATATGTTCTTTTCCTGCCCAAGATTAGCTGAATTCTTTGCATCCATCGAACGTTTCTTGGGATTAATAATGGGATCAACAGTATGTATAACTGCAGAATTGGTACTGACTGGGCTAAATTCAGATATTACTGTTCGCACGAGATCCAATGCTATGACGTCTTTTTTGTTAATTTGTATTGCAACTGTGCAAGCGTGCATTACAAGGAGTGGATTAGCCCTGAAGGTCCTTCTTTTCTGAGTTGGCGGGCAAGATTATTATCAATGTATAATTTGGAAACTGCTATCTACAATATTAAGGGGAGGAGGAAAAGGGCAATGGGAGCCAAAATGTGGGCACCTGTCACGGACTGGATTTAAAAGGCAATTGAGCATAAGCATATCCGCTTCTTCCCCTGCTCTATTAATTTGTATTCTCTTATTGGTTTCTTTTCTTTTAGGACAAGATCTGCTCATTGTTTTATGGGATTCTGTTTATAACTGCTGCACCCTAGATCATTTGTTGAGTAATCTTTAACAGTATTATTTCATTTGTAATACTTAAAGTGCTGTATATATTCCTTGCATAAAATGGGGAAATAACTAATAAAAACATTTTTTTTAAAAAGGGCCACATGTAGGTAGATAAATACTGGTCGGCAACGGCCGACAATTGGTGAATTTCCCATTGCCGACCGGAATTTAGCCCTTCCTAATGTAGGAGGCTGGTTTTAAGGATTCAGTAATTTACTGATTTCTTATTTTAAGGAATCAGTAAAATACTGATTCCTTATTTTAAGGAATCGGTAAATTACCAAATGCTTAAAACCTATTTAGATAGCACTCAAGTGAGTGCATTTTTGCTTTAAGGATTCGTTATTTACCACCAACTACAACTTGGTGGTGAATACTGAATACCTTTAAAAAAGCAATAATCTGCTTTTTTCAAGGTGCCATGTGGCAGGCATACATGCCATTAGGGCATGTATGTGTGCCACATATGCCCACATGCACTATTCAGGGGTGCAACAGGGTGTCAATGTGACACCCTGCCACCCTTGAATATGCTCCCGCTATTACCGATTCTGTAAATACCAAATCGGTAAAAGTGAATGGCTTCCCATAGGAATGAATAGGAAGGTATTTTTTATTACCAAATCAGTATTACCGGATCGGTAATAAGAAATATTACCGAATCGGTAAATGTTACCGATTTATTACCTACATCATATTTACCGATTCTTAAATATCGAATCGGTAAAATCGGTATTTAGGAATCGGTAAAATTAGATTACCTACATCTAGCCCTAAATCACTCACTTGTACAGTCAGTCATGCACCTACTAAATACTCCATCCAGACACGTTTACACCCACTCATTCTTCAATACTTCTTGGCATATATATATATATAAAAGATATTTAAACTTTACAGAAACACACAGTCCTGGATGATGTCATCAGTGATGTCATCAGTGATGTCATTTGAGATATCATCAGTGATGTCACTGACCATGTCATCAATGATGTAAAATGTGACGACATCAGCAGTGAATTACTGGGGCGCGAGTTATAGTTAGCTCAACTAACTATAACAGTGGAATTTCTATGGTTTGTACAATTGAAATGTCCAACTAACTATAACGTCCCTGAAACGTATGTTTTTTTCAGTGAATTTGAATGTTTTTTTTTAATGCAAATTTGTAACTATAACGTCCCTGAAACTATGGTTTCTTCAGTGAATATATATATATATATTGTGAACAAGACAGACTGGATGCCATATGACTGAATAAATAGCACTGACATTATCGACTTGGTCGGTACATATATATATATATATGTATATATATATATATATATATATATATATATATATATATATATATATATATATTTATATATATATATATATATATATATATATATATATATATACACACATTTGCATGTTGTTCATTTGACATCTGGGAAAGCCTTTTTGTTAGAGCATGTTGCACAAATAAAACCCGATGCCTTTTTCTGAAAAAAGTCTTTTAATGTGTCTCCTTTTCTAAGAGTGAAATCCCTTTTCTGGTGTTTTTTTTGCTTTGCCGTGTGTGCATCCTGTTATTTGGGAGGGCGAAGCAATTCAACCTGCTGTAAGAAAGTGGGAAGCCACAAGTGTGAATTAGGTGCAGATCCTAAAATATGGATGTAGCACAAAAAATTCTTAGGCATACCAATTTCAGCATCGATGCTACTTCGATGACCCTCCTAGATCGACCAGGATGCCAGCAGAAAGTCCTATAAAGCCACTGCTAGCCAGCAAGAAAAGGGAGCTGAAGAAGCTAGCAAGGGAAAGTGTTTCAGTTATGGTAGACAAATAAGAATCGATTGGGACACGATTGATCTGGACTTAGGATGTTTTGAAATGTTCTAGTAATAGCTTGAACAAGGAAGGGAGGCTCTTTCATGTGGATACACGATTTTACAAAGATATAGCAATGGTGATATGCCCTCATTGCAAATGATTGCAATAATTAAAATTGATGAGTAATTCAGCCTGACATTCGAGGGAGACGAGTTCCTTCAAACTTTTCGATGGTATACCCCACAGCTAGGGGGATAGATTTATTTAACTATTAAATACAATTGAAGCAAGAGTGTGTGTGGTGACCTTATACTTTTAATGTATTAGTATAGGGAATTTACTTGACAGTAATTTGAATATACCTTAATATAGGTTAACTGGGATGGATAGTACGTCTTCGTGGCAGTAGGTCAGTGACGTATCTTGAAATGGGAACTGTTGAATGATGAGAAATTAGCACAAACTACCCTGTATTGGGATTAGTGATTCTCCCGTGCAATCATCAGAATACCTGGTTCGTCTGTCATAGGAAGAAGATTTCGGTAAGATTTTGAACGTTAGGGGAATACTTTTAGGGTGAAACACCAAGGCTTTATTTAATTTTCCTGAAGGTAGTAGTTGCAGGTCAGACCTTTGATACGCCACCGGTTTTCTGTTTTGTTGCAGCATTGCATAATTTGATTAAGAATTGGTCCAGCGGTTCAAGCGGAGATAGTCCATTGTGAAGCAGCAAGAGTCCACTCTGCATTTATTAGAGAAGTTGCACCAGAGGTTAACAAGACAGAATTTTTTAATTTATTATGGATATGATTTTACCTGGTAAGCGATCCCAATCCGTGTGGCAATAGATTGGGCGTGTTGATGGGGATAATTAGCCATGATGATTTTTTTTATATTGTACACAGGGAGGGATTGCTGATTGGGATCATGAGTTTTAAGTAACTTGCAGCTATGGACCACAGAGGGGAAGATATTGAGGCAGGAAATATTAGTTAGTGAATGGGTAAGTGAGGATGATTTATACAAATGTGGTTGGTTTGTCGGGGTGAATATAGGATGTTTGGATTGGATTCATGAGTCTAAAATTGATAGGGTATTGGGGAAGAGGGACCCTCCGAGGCAAGTGCATTGAGTAATGCAGCACATCATCCATTACTTTTTCGTTTTGATAATTAAACAGATTTGGTACAGAGGGTGTTTCAACATATTGTGTTTATCATATACAACGAGTAAAGGACCAGGCAGAGGGGCAACTAGAGTTTTTGGTCATCTACTGAACACCTTTGGAATATATGAGAATGTTTTATCGCTATCTGAAACCCACAACACTTGGAGAGGTGAGCCTTGTACTCAAGATAACAGTTTTTTTATGAAAGGGTGACAGTTTCTTGGGACTACACAAAGGAGTGGATGCAGAATCCAAAGTGTGGGGGGAGATCAGACTAAAAAGTAATGACACGAAGGTTCAAATGTATCTATCAGCAATGTGTTCATCATTGATGATTATCCCTAAATGCTTGATTCCCCCAATCATTATACATTATGTTTTTCCTTGGAGCCTTTTTTTGAAGAGTTAAGTTACTGATGTTTAGATTGTTCATTAGGCAGTATGTGATCTGTTGTATAGATATAAAAATGTGTTTTGTTTCAGGATTGGTGTTTATATTGAAGTCAAACTATTGAGAATAGTAGAAGTAGGGGTCATAACTGTATGGAATGCTTCAGTATGAATAGTGATTGTTTTTTCCTTGTCTACAGCCCTGATGATGTCCCATGAGGGGACGAAACGCGCCGGCTGTTGACTTTGTATTAAACTGCTGACTGACGGCAACATTCGCCTTGAAATAAAAAGAATATCAACATACAGCATTCATCTGCAAGATTGTTTTATGAATATTGATTCTTGTTTATGATGTTATTTGATTTGAAATATGATATTGATTATCTTGATCCGACACGCTCCTCCCTCATTAGGATTCATTGAATGTTTGTAGAGGTCATTGACGATGCCTCTCGTAGGAAGTTGAGCGTGATTTGCTCATTTAATGAGTACTTGACTTTTTTTGTGAACTGCTCTCCAGTGCACCAAGCAGGAGACCCTTTATCGTCTGTTCACTTAGATTAGCAAGGGAGAGCGGATAGCTGAAGGGATCACACAAATAAAACAATAGTGAAAAAGTGGTTGCTGTAGGAAATTGGGTGCCTCATTTATGTTGTTTTGGCATAGGACAGCGCAGCAGTCCTTGAAGTTGCGCTGTCCTAGGGCTAAAGAAAAGGGCAGGTATACGCCATATCAATTAGATATGTACCATTCCTGCCCTTTTCCCCTGCGCCGGAGCACAATGGCCTGCTGTGTGCCAATGCAGGCACCTTTGCACCATGGAGCAAAGGGGCCTGCGTTGGGGAAGTTATTTTTGTGCAGGAAGAAAACTGTCCTGCACAAAAACAATCACAAGAGGCTTTTTTGATCTTTTTATGAGTGCTGCAGAATGCAGCACACATTGAAAGAGGAAAAATGAGGAGAAATAAAGATCTTTTCTCTCATTGTGCTTCACCATAACCTCCCATGGGGAGGCGTAATTATTTGAAGCTGCCTCAGACTTACGATTTCTGCAGGAAAGGGGCACATATTTATAGGGCCATGAAAAGCCATGTAACGTGGCTTTATGTAGCCTTATAAATGTGCACTGGTACATTGCGCCACTGGAACATCAAAAAAGTGATGTTCCAGCAGTGCAAAAGTGCCAGTAGACTTCATAAAAGAAGCCCTGGGTTGTTAGTTGAGAGGGTTGGAATCCTCACTCAAATATCAAAAACAGGCCTTGTCAGGGTGAACCACAAAAGTCACAAAATAAACCTGTGCTTAATGCTATGGTAGCTTGAGACAAAAAAGTTAGGCTTAACCTAGAGGCAATGAGTAGCGTATTTATACAGCACTCAAAAAGTAATAGAGCAAAAACACAACAAAAGAAGAATCCCAAACCAATTTAGGAAAATAGTGTAACTTTTAATAAATAACATGACACCAGAGACCGTATTATGCATTTGTGATTGCTTGCACCCGGCACACCTTTTAAAAAGTGCCCCGTGGACAAACAATCACAATGCGCCCTATTATGATTTATGTTCTGCCCCCATGGCAGCCGCAAACTCGCGCTGGCCCCAGGGCAGCGCATTCATGTGATAACACGGAGCAGCTGCTCCGTGTTTTCACAATGCATTACAGGGTAATAGAGATCCCCTTGCTGGCAGGTGCAGTAAGTGACAGCACCCGCCTGCAAGGGGATGTCTTGGGGGTCCATGGGACAGTCTTTACCCCCTGCAGGGGGCTGCTGTCAGGAGGCGCACTGACTGTGCACCACCTTTTAAATTGTGCATTGTCAGTGTGCCTCCTTTGGGCTCCTTTAACTCAGCGCCCGCTTCTGTAATATGGTGCAGGCACAGAGACAAAGGAATTCCCTTATTTGCATAAGGCACACCCCTATGCAAATGAGGAAACACCCTCTGACGGTAGCGCTAACACTTAAGTGCACCAGCGCTATCAATATTAAATAAGAGGACGCACAAGCATCTGCGCCTCCTTCTATAATACCAAATCAAATCAGTAGAACTGGAGATTTGAGTTTTTAAAGTTTTAGGTGTAAAATAGTGCTAAAAAGCACAGCGCCACTTATGGTTATCTGGTCACACTTCACAAGGGTAAAGTTACAAGTTCAGGCCGACCACAATAGAGCACAGGTTGGATACAGGGACCATGTTCACCTTGCTGAAGAGTTAGCTTCTCAAGTCCAAGCAAAAAGGTGCAGTTCCTGTTGGCAGGGACCATGAGGAGGTCGTTGTCTGCTCAAGGACTATGTCCAGCTTTGTGGACAGTCACTGTTTTGATGCAAAGAGCCAATTGTCATTGGAGCTTCATGTTTGTGGTTGACGGGAGATGCCACTATTGGTGTGAAGTGCAGATCTTGCTGGAGATTCGCATTGTTGGTTGTCTTGAACGATTAATGTTGCTGTGAATTGCAGGTTCTGCTGGAGCTTTGCATTGATGGTTGTCATAGGTGGTCATTTGTTGGTGCATAGAATCCTTTTTACGGTTGCCAGAAACACAAATCCTCTGTATTTTCACCTTGAATTCAGGATTACACTCTGATGCCAGCAAAAGGTATGGGAACCTGCAGGAGTCCCCTCTTGGGTACCAGGGCTCATGCCAGCCAAGACCAGCAGCTTGACTCAGGCTGTTCCAGGCAGGTCCAGTTGGAGATGGTCAGCTTGGCAGTTGCAGGGAGGCCTCTAGTACCTTAGCATGTCCCCACAGCTAAAACAGGAGATCATCGAATTGACCCTTTAAGTCACCTCTTGTTCTGGGTTCAAGGCAAGCAGATGCAGTCTTTCTTCTTCAGTCAGAAGGGCAGTTTTTTTCAGGATCTTCCACAGTTCAAGGAGTGTTCTGATAAGAGGTTCAGAAAGTACCAACTTATCTCCAGTGCCAACCTGTGGATGGAGGTCCCTCCTTTTTCGAATCTTCCCCCATTACCAGGTTTGACTCCAAACTTTCAATGGTAATAAGTTTTAGAAAGGCCTTATTTGAGATGCATTTATCAGTGGCAAGGCAAGCAGACCTTAGAAATCAGGAAAGGAGTGGGCAAGCCCTGAGGCTACCCTTTGAAGCTTAGAAAGGCTGAGTATCACTCACCTGGACCTCCTGGTCAAAAAGTGAACATCCTTCCTTACACCCAAGACCCTTTTAGCGCCAAGTCTGAAAGGAATACATAAAACAAAACAGGAATTCCATTCACAGTCATGTGACCCTGTACACTGGCAGAAAGGCACATTTTTAGAACAGTAACTTAAAATTCGACTTTACAATTAAAGAGTATTTTAAATTACAATTCATTTGAGTGTAAACAGCATTTCTTTATCTGAACCCGAACTGAAGGTATCTCTGATTAAGTGTACTCAAGTAACCTAGAATGTTACCAACTGAAATGAAGCTATTGCCTGCCTTTTTCACTTCGAAAGCAAAGTGTCAAAATTTAATTTTTCACTTATAGGGGCTCAAGGATCTCTTTGATATTCTTTAGAAGAGATATCCTTTGTCCATTGATGCATACTTTCATAGAATTTGTGTTTCTTTCTCCTCTTGTTCACCTCAATTGCCATCTGTTTCTTTTTACTTTCCCACCATCTCACTTGCTATGGTAATACATTTCAAAAATTACGTTGCGTTAAATTAATCAGTGTTGTGGTGCAACTGTGTAAAAAAGCAAAACACACCTTAATACAAGTAGTATTTCATCAGACTGGAGATAAGCATCCACTAATTGGCCATTTTCTAACCTACCTTAACCAATCTCAAACAACCAAACTTCCATTGGTTGTCAGGTCATCCATAATTCATGTTGTTTGAATTTGCATTAGTTTGGTTTGTTTGCACTTTACCATTTCCCTACTTTGAATTAGTGCTGGGGATGCAAAGTCTTTCTGTGTCTTCCACTAGTCTTGTGAAATCTATGCATTTAAATTAAATGTAAAAAAAATAAATTGACCAAAAATGTTTCAATTGCTTCTCTCCACAGCGGAAAAGACAACCAGGGAGAAAAAAAGAAACATCAGTGGCCCTTTCACTGCTACAGTCATTGCTGAAAAAAGTTGTAGCATCACGAAAAATGCCTTGCATTGTCGTTCGTCAAAAATGTGTTGGTGGAGAGATATATCTTGCTTGCATGGAACGAAGAGACCCTGTCAAAAGCACGGCATTGCCATGCAATCACCCATGGGTTTTGATACAAATCCTTATACACTAACATAGAAGCCAGGGAGTTGAGCCAAAAAATTATCCCTCCTTGAGGCAACCCAAACATCCGAGAAAGGTTTTCTTTTCGCAAAACATTTCTAGCTTTGCATGCATGCTGTACCGTACAGCACACATGCATTTATAAAATGTGTTAAACTATGTCAGAACATTGTATTTTGTAGTGGCAGGCACTTGTAAATAACCTGTAATGATATCACGCATACACTGTGCAAGTGAGTATTCATTGGTGCACGGCAGCCTGTAGTTCACCAATGCAGGGAGAGAGAAAAACAGTGCTGTATCTTATTAGATCATTGGAAGGTTGGGAGCGCCATTAAAACAATGACAGTCTCGTATCTTATTAGAACATTGGAATGTTGGAAGCTATATAAAAACAATGGCGTGCTCCAGGCTTCTCATTGCCGGTACAAGCCCAGAGTTCCTACATTCCAACTTTGTCCTTCACAGTTGTTGCTGTGAACAAAGACCTCATGGACCCAAGGGGAATTCAATCTCCTCGAGCTCCATGAGGCCTTTGTTTGAATTTGTTAGAACATTGTGTCCTCTTAAGGCAGAATGTTCTAATAGCCTTACAGCCTTTTGTAGCGGTGCTATACCGTATTAAAGTCCTACTGTCTTGTTAAAGGCTGGAGCCGAATCCTTGAGCAGTCTTATACTGGTCGGTATAGCCTGCTACAGCGGGCTAAAAGACTATAGTAGATATTGGGCTGTCCTACTTTCTCTCTTTCACTCAACTCAGCACTGCAACCTTGCTCGTTTCACTGCACTGTTTGAATTCTTTGTAAATTAGCCCTCGTGTCTATATCTGCTCTAAGATTTGTGTTGCTTTTGGCAGCTGTCATGAGATTGTTCTGTTCTGAACCTATTTGAGCAGGAATTAAGAATGACCATGGCAAGAACACCAATAGGAAGAAATTGAGGACCTCATATCTACCAGCACTATTAAGCCTCCAGAACGTCACTTTTCTGACGTTACTGTGGCGTAATGTGCCATATATATAAATATATGTTTTGTGGCTTTTCATGGCCTTATAAATATGGGCCCCTTCTTTGCATGAAAGGGGCATTCCTCCAGCAGTGGCCCATGCAGGTAAGAGGGATTATTGGCTGGGTTGGGGGCAATTCAACAGACAAAATAATTAATTTTCCCTGTGGTCGTCTGTTGAATCCTCCCCAACCCGGCCTCACTGCTCTTACCTGCATGGACCACGGATGTGTTCCATGGGTGTTGCTTGGGGCATTTCCAGCAACATCCACAGCTTTCTGACACTGCCCCAGATTTCCGAGAAATCGTAAGTCTGAGGCTACGCCGAAAATGTACGCCTCCCCAGGGGAAGCGTGAGGGAGGCACAATGAGGAGAAACATCTTTCTTTCTCCTTGTTTGTCCTCTTTCTATGTGCCCTGAATTCTGCACTACACATAGGGAGAGGTGTGGCGCCGCAGTCAGGATGTCTGACTCCGGAATCTGGGGATCACGGTTCGATCCCCGGGGCCGGCGGCATATTAGCCCAGCACCATGTGACTCTGGGCAATAGCTTGCTTAATCTTTCTGACGGCCCCCAGCGCCTGGAGACCCTAACGGCTGATAGTTCGCACTTTACAAATGTGGATTATTATTTATTATTACATAGAAAGAGGAAAAAGTTTCTTGTGATTGTTTGTGTGCAGGAAGGTTTCTCTTCCTGCACAAAAATAATAACCCCCAATTGTGAATTGTGATTGCTTGTATATTTGTATGTTCAGTGTTAAGGTAGAAATCCGGGCCCTTATTTATGAGGACTTGCGTCAGTTTTACGCCGCCGGTGCGTCATTTTTTGTGACGCACCAGCGGCGTAAAATATGCGCCTTGTTGCGCCATATTTAAAAAGTGACACATCTAGGTAGATGCGTCACTTTTTAAACCCCTGCGCCACATTATACCTGCGTCAGGGATAATGTATGCAGAGGGGGCGTTCCCCCGCAAAAAGCCTGGTAATAGTGACGCAGTGAAATCTATGAGATTTCACTGCGTCACTTTTAGGATGCTGTTGCGTCAAAATCTTGCGCCTGCCTCACAGCAGGCGTAACACTGACGCAAGCCCTTTCACATGGGGCTTTCCCCATGTGAAAGGACGCATTGCTGGAGTTGTGTCACTTTTGTGACACACTAGAGCAATGCGTCACTTTTGCGCTTACAGATGCATCAGAAATACTGACGTATCTGTAAGTCCTTGCGACATGATGCGTCATACATTAAATATGACGCATCACTGGTGTCGCAAGGAGTGCGCAGTGAAAAGTGACGCATCGCTGTTTTCACGCAGCGATGCGTCACTTTTCATAAATGAGGCCCCACATGTCTATCTATCTTTGACCTATTCTGGCGATAGTTCACTTGGGGGATGCATGCCTGTATACGGCAAGCTTAAGGCTCTGTGCAATAAAAATATATTTGTTTGGAGTCCTGCTTTGAATTTACCCTTTTACAGCTTCAGCTGGAATGACATATGTGGTTCCGTGCAGTGTCATTTTTTTTATAAGCCTCTCAAAATTAAATATGACCCATTCTGAAAATGTTTTATGTTGCGCAAAGTATGACATTTGTGAAATATTGCTTGTAGGTCATTGCTACTCAGAAAAAGACTACGTGCTACATACATATTAAAGCAATGGACAGGTTTGAGTGACTCAATAGTGACTCATAGGAACATTTTGCAAAAAAACTGTGCTCATCTCGATGACCTTTTCGAATTCAATAGGATACTGTTTATCGTGATAACGTTTTTTTCGGAAAGCACATCTGTTTGGTGTTCAGAGTAAGCCAAAAACTCGCCTCATCCATTCTTTTCTCTATTCTGCTAATATCATGTTGACATTTATTTGACTGAAAATCTATTTGCCTTTCCCAAATCCATGCCTTCATGAATGCCAACACGCACTTTCAACCACCCTTGCATACCACGCACACTGCATTCTAAACTTGTTTCACTCCAAGTTTTAGAATTTTAATTTCTTTCTTTAAATTCTTTTGCTCACCGTTTGAAGTATTAATCTACCTTGCTGAAGTACTCTGATTCTTACATAGGTCAGTGCTACAGCTCTCCGCCACATTTACAAAAAAGCAGTACATTTGCACCCCTGATAGCAGATGAAGTATTTGGGGGGATTTGCAAGCATTTCAAAAAGAATGCTGGAAAGCCGCGTCAGGAACAGTTTTCCAAATGTGCTTTTTGGGAAAGCTTCTATCTCATTTGTACAATGTCGCTCTTATATAGTGTGCATCTCTGCCCTGAGGAAATGTTGGCCGAACAGCAATTGCACATTATTATCCTTATGTTTTTTCCATGTTGGAAACCATGGGCCAGATGTATCAAGATACCATTTTGCGAATCCTAAGTAGCGATTTTTTGCAAATCGCTATTTAGAATTCGCAAAACGGTATGTATGTACAAAATCACAATTTTTTTGCGATTCCTTATTATTCTTTATTTGCGAATTCGCATTTTGCAAATTCGCAAATAAAAAATAATTTCCAATGCATTCCTATGGGAATGATAGTGCAATAATTCTGAAATTGCGAATTCGCAATTTGCTAATCGCAATTTGAGAATTATTTCAAGGGTGCAGGGGTGTCTCAAAGACACCCTGCTGCACCCCTCAAATCAACATGTGTGCGCATGTGCCACACATGCATGCCCTATGGGTATGTATGAGTGTCACATGCCACCCTTACAAATGCCAATTAGGGCATTTTTAAAAGAAATCGCAAATTACCACCAACTACAAGTTGATGGTAAATTGAGATTTCTTAACACAAATTCGCAAACCAAAAATGTGTCAAACATATCATTTAAGGAATCGCAAAATTTGCGATTCCTTAAATGCTATGGCAAAATAAGGAATCGCAAATAATTGCGATTCTTTAAATTGCGATTTTTTGATACATATCAAAAATCGCAAATCGGCCGTTTGCGAGTCGCCAAGGCCGAAATTCTGCGAATTTCGGCTTTGGCGAGTCGCAAAAGCCTTGATACATCTGGCCCCATATGAGCTTGTAGAAAGTACTTTCTCTGTCACCTGGAAATTTTTAAGCCATCCTCTTCCTCTCCCACCCTAGAAGAGGAGTTACTCCAGCTGCTTGCTGGAGTAAAACGTTGATCATTTCCATGGTGGGAAATGGTGAAATCAAACTTTTTGAATGACAACAACCTCACAAGTTTGTGGCCACCCACAAACTTTCAAGGCAAGCACAGCTTTTATATGGCCAGTGTCCACACTTTTGCATTGGGTTTACTTCTGCAGATTTGTTCTTATTTGTGGCGGAAAAATCCGAAGTAGTAGTCTCAGTTATGCCTGCCCGGAATTCTTCTGTACTTTTCTGTCAGGCATAAATGGAGCCATTTTCACCCATAAACATAAATTTACGGTCAGAAAAATCTTCGTGACTCAGGCCTATCATGGAAATCAACGCATCTGGCTTGTACTGACCCACAGCACCATACAAACAACATGTATTAAAAATCCCACATCCATTACACAAATGATTTTATATTTGCAGAGTTGGAGCAATCAACATTTAAAATACAAAGTCAGAATTCTAAATGTACAAGGGAGTGCAAAATTAAGCAACTGCTTGCACTGCATCTTCCTTTGTGAAAATGCAAAGTCGATAGCAAACCCCAAATTGACTTTGTGATTCACTGCTGACAGCCACAAAAATGCACAGTTAGCAAAATTTACTGATAAATACAAAGAAGCATTGGCAATTGGCAATATGTCTCGTGTGTAAGTGAAAGTGCATCTCCAGGCACTGGTGAGTTAAGGGACTCAAGAACTCATCATACATGCACTGTCACTCCTCCATGTACTCATGCATTGATTCCACCACCTACTGATTCATTCATGGATTCACCCACTTACCCATCCTTAGTAAAAAACACACATAAACTCAACAGTGGTATTAAAAAGAAAACATGACAGACATATGCTTGCAATACAAATATGCAATTATATTTAGCAGTGGGTGGCTATATTGCATTGTTATTGTATATAGATTATTGTTTTAACCCCTTCACTGCGGTGGCTATTCCGCCGCAGTGCTAAGGTGGAGGCGGGCCGCGCTGCGGTCCCGTGCTCGTGACGGAACCGTTCCGCCACGGCACGCGGGTGAGCTGTGCTTGTGACGGAACGGTTCAGTCACGGCCCCTCCCGCGCTTCAGAACGTCAGCGCAGACGCGGAATTCGCGGCAAGCAGGCCGTGAAGGAACCGTCCCGTCACCACCACAGCCCACCCGAGGCTCGTGACGGAACGGTTCTTTCACGAGCATGGGAGGGTTTAAGGTCCAACATAGCTACCGCATTTAGAAGCAATGTATTGGCCAACTTGGTGCAGTGAAACAATGATGCACTAGTCACAAAAATATTTAATTCAAGATGACAATCATTAAAGATGGCACTGAACAGACACTTTGGAATGGCTTTGTGTATAGTACATCACTATTGTATTCATCCAAGGTGGCTGACATAAGGCTCCTAAATTCGGTGGGCATCTTGGAATATTAAAACAATGTTGCACTTGGAAAGTGGACTTATTACATATCCATGTATGTCGCCATTGTGATCGGACATGGTGGAATTGAAAATGTCACGCATGGTTTTCTATTACAGCTATCTATATATATATATAAAAACAAATGTATGTCTGTCTGTTTGTCCTTTATGCATCACTACACTATTCATTCTGCCGAAGTGCTAAGGTGGAGGCGGGGCCGCGCTGCGGTCCCGTGCTCGTGACGGAACCGCTCCGCCACGGCACGCGGGTGAGCTGTGCTTGTGACGGAACAGTTCCGTCACGGCCCCTCCCGCGCTTCAGAACGTCAGCGCAGACGCAGAATTCGCGGTAAGCAGGCTGTGAAGGAACCGTCCCGTCACCACCACAGCCCACCCGAGGCTCGTGACGGAACGGTTCCGTCACAAGCATGGGAGGGTTTAAGATCCAACATAGCTGCCGCATTTAGAAGCAATGTATTGGCCAACTTGGTGCGGTGAAACAATGATGCACTAATCACAAAAATATTTAATTCAAGATGACAATCAGTAAAGATGGCACTGGACAGCCACTTTGGAATGGCATTGTGTATAGTATATCACTATTGTATTCATCCAAGGTGGCTGACATAAGGCTGCTAAATCCGGTGGGCATCTTGGAATATTAAAACAATGTTGCACTTGGAAAGTACTATTAAAGGGGATGCCCGGATTAAAATCATTGGCAGCGCAGGATGGGGCAGTTTCATGCCTCCAACAATGCTTTTCGGCTGTAAAGCTTTCTCAAGTACAAGAATTTTATTGGAGAAAATTAATTACATTCATTTTGAAGTGGACTTATTACATATCCATGTATGCCGCCATCGTGATCGGAAAAGGTGGAATTGAAAATGTCACACATGGTTTTCTATTACAGCTATCTATATATATACTAAAAATACAGTGTATCCACAAGCACTCGAATAAATAAACAGAATTAAAACAACACTTTAAAATGTTTTCCATACTAAAAGGAATATGTTTCAATAAAAATGACACAATGTAAATTGAATGTTATCATAACAAGTTTCCTTAAATTTCCTTTCTTCTGAGATGACAGCAACACGCGCCGGGTAAGCTAGTCATATATAATTTTATGTTACATTGTCACCTGTGGTTTGGTCTCCCTGCAATGGAATGTTTTGTGCTGGTATTACAGAAGCATATTGTTTAACTTATGACGGTGCTTTCTGGAAACTGTGAGGCATATTAGCAAGAGCCATATTGTCGCTTTAGCAGCACTTTTTGCCGCTAAAGCAGGAATATTTTTATCGCCCTATCAGCAAGCTGTCTCTCACATCAGTTAGCGACAGCTTTTAGGCGATAGTTACAGGTTTGGGTGTCGCTTTACTTGTCAGCGGTATTTATCGCAAATGACATGCAAAGTGGGCGAACCCAAACTGTTAGCGACTGAATACAGTCGCTAACACAGCTATCGCCTATTAGCAAGGCTTGCGAAGCGATACAAAAAATCGTGCTAAGTGCAATTATCGCTATAATCTAACGCCTGCTAAGAAGTTGACTTACCTGTATAGTCAATGGGGGGTGGATTATCACATTAAGCCCCCATTGGCGTTAATGCGAGAATATCGCAGGATTTCCAGCGATATTGTCGCATTTAGGTGCTATTGCTGGATATTGTAGCACAATGGAGAAAAACCATGCTAATAGCATGTTTTCTCCGCTAAAATATCCAATGATAGGCAGCCATAAAAAATGTTTTCGCTTACCACGTTTAGCGATAAATATCGCTATTCCTTGCTAATATGCCCCAGTGTTCCATTAAGGACGAGACTTAGATATTTTACTCAATTTTGAAATGAGTGTGTCCTCACTATCATCAATTGATATACCTAAGTGAATATAGATTAAGGGCCTTATTACGAGTGCTGTGTTTCAAAGAACTGCCATGCTTGCGGTGGCAGTCCGACCACTGCCACACTGCGGGCCCACCCGCAGTATCACAAGTGTGGGGGTCAGACTGCCACTAGACCCCTGCGTCCACTAAGGATCCAGGATCCTGCAGCCGTCTCGCAGCAGTCGGGAGCAGCAGTATGCTGTTGATACCGCTGCGTGGTGGCCGAGTTTATTTTGAGTTGGCTTTCCACTGCCCCTTTCATGACGATGAGCCCGCCATGAAAACACTGGTGGAGAGGCAATTAAGGGGCCCTGACAGAGCCCCCTGCTTCTCCGTGGGTCTGGGGGTGCATGCAGTGGGGCACATGTTGTGCCTCCCTGGATTTTTACCCCCAGTTCCTGCATGGTGTGGCATGTATGCCACACTATGCAGGAACATGCAGTTGGCGCTCTCATAGCGGTGGTCTGCATGCTATGCTTTCCCATGAGCCTAACAGACCACGGTCGTCATACCATTGCCGCACTGCCCACCTGCCATGGATTACATCACAACATTGGCTGTCCTCCAATGGTGGTTGCACTGCTGGAGGACAGCCATAGTCGTTATAAGGCCCTGAATACATTTTATTTGATTTGATTAACACAATTATGAATTTGTAAATAAGTATGTGATTTTTCAAAGTATTTCTTCTTTGTCCATGCACCTCACTACGGGCCCGATGTAGGTAGCCAAATACCGGTCGGTAATGTCCGAAATTACCGAATTTCGGCCGTTACCGACCGGTATTGGGCTTTCCAGATGTAGGTGGCATTTTTTAAAGATTCGGTATTTTACCGAATCTGTAATTTAAGGATTCGGTAAAATATCGAATTCTTAACATACCGATTCGGTAAAATACAGAATCCAGGATGTAGGAAGCACTCAAGTTAGTGCATTCCTCAGTAAAGGATTCGTTATTTACCACCAACTAGAAGTTGGTGGTAAATAATGAAAACCCTTGAAAAAGCATTTTTTTTGCTTTTCCAGCAGTGCCATGTTGCAGACATTCATGCCCTTAGGGCATGTATGTCTACAACATGTGCACCCATACACAATTGAGGAATGCAACAGGGTGTCAAAGTGACACCCTGCCACCCTTCAGTGTTTCCCCCAATTACCGAATCGGTATTTACCGATTCGGTAATTGACATTCATTCCTATGGGCCTCCAGGCCCATAGGAATGAATGGCAATTACCGAATCGGTAAATACCGATTCTGTAATTACCGAAACGTACCGATTCGGTCATTTTTTCGGTAAAATTACCTACATCCTATTTGCCTGTTCTTAAATACCGAATCGGTATGATTTGGTATTTAAGAATCGGTAATCTGGGATTACCTACATCGGGCCCTACATGTTGTTCACAGCCCATTGAGCTTGTACTTGAGAAAGGCTTATTATAACTGAAACACTTCATTTCAGACACAAAACATAAATCCCTGTCACTTTAGTGGAGTGCCATATTACCATTTTTTGGGGGATTAAATGCATTTTGGGCCTGTAGCCTCACTGCAGCACCAGTATCGAGTGGTGGCAGCAACCAGTATATATGGAAAATGTGGAAGGAAGCTAGATCTTGGTCCAGAGATTGTGCTTTTTGTGATTTTGTATAAATCATTCAGCAGTTTTTAAAGTATTAGGGGTCAAAATTAATTGAATGCTTTGACAGTTGTGCTCACAGGAGTCCTGCAGGCGTCTTATGTGAGCACAGAATAAAAAAAAAGCCCTGTGATTGGTCGAGAGACCCGTTTTTCCCATGAGGTTTCATATTCAAGCAAGAGACTCTTATGAGTCCCGTGAGAGTGAGAGCTCTGATTGGCTGGCTGTTGGAATATTAGATATGAAATTGAGGGCAGCTCAAGCAGACTACCCCTGGCTGCCCTGCTCTTCTCCCCTGTCCACACGTGCGGGCAGAGATCCCTTTGTGAGCGATGGCTGTCGCTACACCAGATACAGGGAGCGAGGCAAGCCTACCACGACGGGGGGTATGACATGCTCTCCCCTGAAATTGTGTGCTTCGGTTGACTTAGGATGGGGTCCTGGCCTCATTTTATGAAATAAGAATGACCCAGTAGATGAGTCAGGAGAGAGTCCGGTGAGGGACCCCAAGTATGCCTCCTCCCTGACCCAATTTAATCAAATCAATCATACGCTGACCCTTGGGTCCTGGCCCAAAATGGTTTGTCACTGAGCAACAGGTCAAAGGTAAGTAAACTTTACAATGCCCTGCTGGGTTGATTTTGACTATCTTGGGATCATTGTACTCATGGTGGCGGACTCTGGCTATCAGGGGCAGTTGTAGCAACACTCCGCAACTCCAAAAGGATGCAGTTCTCAAAAATCTGGTCTTCCTGGTTCCCTGTTCCAGGTCTCTTGGTGATTTTTAATTTTTGAGCTTAGAAAAGTCCACAGCTTTCCACCAATTGGACCTTGGATGGTATAAAGGAGCCCAGGCTCACTGGCCCTTGGGGAGACCCACTGGTCCTGGAGTCAATTCAGCAGAGCCCTTGGTCCTGAGTGGGGAGCAGGGGATTCCTTCTTTCAGTTCTTAATGGTGGTCCCAGGAGCGAGCAGCAAAGTGAGGAAAAATGCATAGGCAAGCTTGCATCTCTCCCTTTCAAAGGAGGGAGGAAGGTTCCAGAAGACAGACACCACTGCCCAATCCTGGGGTGCCACCTTGCCTCTCCCCCGTCCCAATCCTCCTGCACAGCATCCTAGGACAGTCCAAGATGGTGTCATCCTGGAGCCACTTGTCACATAAGATCCTGGGGTCTCAGCTCCACCCTTCGCCGACATCACTGTCAGAGACTTGCACACTAGAATGTAAAGAGGTCTCACATCTGGGCTGGCTCCTGTTGTCTGGGCAATCTCCTTTGTTCAGTGGGCTCAGGCAGGCCCATCACCAGTACAGTGTGATAGATGGGTGATTGATAGAAATCATTCCTCCCTACCCCTTTCCTCCTCAGGAGTTGGGATAAGTACTGCTAATTGCGCCTTTTGTGTGGGTGACCTTTGTTCCAGCTCCCGGAGAAAATGCAATTAACTGGGCACAGCAGAGTGACACAATGCCTGGGCTCTGATCCTGAGCTGAGGAAATGTGAAAACTCTTTATGACCCACAAGGTGTACAGATAATATTTTCAGAGTTACATATTTGGTTTTCTGGCTCAGCTAACACTCCAATTCAAGATTTCAGTGGTCTCTGTTGGCCAAGGAGGAGTGAAGCTACACTCTAAAGCAGTTTCCTTCTGTTAGAAATTGAGATTCTGGTTAGTTAGGGTATGCACCTAAGCCAGACAGAACCCAACACTCTAGTCAAAGTAAGGGTGCTACTGATCAAAGGAAACGTGAAGCGCTCACCAAGCGTTAGGTAAACAGATCTCTATTGCACAGGGTCACTTGTCAAAATTGCAGGCCCTTCAGCATCCTAGCAGGCAGCAGGGTAGCCCAACAAAGCAAGTAGTCCAAAAATGGCGGTTCCTACTGGCAGCACATCAATCTGCTGGTGCATAATGTAGAACCAGCAGTGACTGGTTACAAGTCCACTCAGTGTCTAAAGATAAGAGCCCCTGTACTTATACTCAATATGTATTTGATGTGGCAGTAACTTCAAAGAAATTTAGATGTGCCCAACACCCCCTTTTAACTAAAACCTGGCTCCAGACGTTTATTAGGGGGTAAATGAGCCCTTTCTCTGAGGGCAGGAGACAGCCTATACAAGTGCACCCTGCCTGCCTGCCTCTATCCTAGCCCAGGAAGACCATTCAATATGCAGATGTAACCTTACCCTAACCCTTCCTGTGTTATGGCTGTCTAGAACGTATGCACAAAGTCTACCTGTCACTCTGCCCTAGACATGAATTGGAGTCCGGTTGCAAAGCACAAAAAGTCATAAGCACATAGATATACCCACTTTCTAAAAGTGACATTTATACAATAGTACTGAAAAAGCTACCTACACCATAAGTAGGATTTGTCACCACTTTTCCAAATATACCAAGCATGGCACCGATACTTCTTTCAGATCAGAAATTACCACTTATAAACATATGAGATGATTTTCAATGCTAACCTATGAATCTGAACAGTTCATTTTCAGCATTTTTCTAGTCTTTTTGCAAAAGTGGGCTTTAAACCCCTAAAAACGATGATTAACATCTATAAAGCAAGGTGTAGATCAGTGTCCACTTATGGTGCAGGCATTTGGGGATCTGGTGAGGCATCTCATTTACAGGTCAGTGAAAATGACTTTTCAAAAAAGATTGTTCTTTCCAACTAGTTCCCCAAAGTATGTAAGCCAGTCTGAACTGCATGTTACGTAGCTTGAGGATTATGTTAAAATATCCCCTTTATCGTTATGGCTTTCTATCTGGTTGAAAAGGGAATCTAATCTTAATTGAATATTGGTTCTAGATTGCTTGAGGAATTATGACGTGTTCAAAATCCCCTGGTTGACTGATGTTAAGGAGCAATTGTCCATACTGGGATGGTCCAAACTTTTTTCTAACCCTGGATGTATTCATACTTCTGTACAAGTTGCAGGCAAATCAGAATTTTTAGCAATGTCAACAAGTAAAAGAGAACAACTTAAATGTAGTAAGAGAATGGTGGTTAGTTATCAACTTTTATCGAACACAATTTGTATGGAACCATAACTGCATTGTATACTGCATCCCCAACACACATTTTATTTGGTTAGGTTTCATTATAATATAGCCCATCTTCTGGTTTTCTACCTGAAAGAAGCGTATTGAGAGTCAGACCTCGATTTGTGTCCTTGTGATTCAAAATCCACTCAATCAGTGTTACACTTTTTCTGTTTTTTAAGCTATATACAGCACACAGGAAACAGTATTTAATTCCTTTGCTGATGTATCTTAATATAAGGAATTGCAGACCTCCCCAGCTGCATTTTCATGTACTTCAGTCTCCATCTGTATGCATAATCTATAAATTTACTTCAGATGCAGTAAGGCTGAAAGTGATGGTGGGCAAATTTAGTGATGCTTTGATAAATTGAAAATATGACTTGATTTAGATTTTTTGTATTGTACTCCTTTCATGGCGCCTCACTGAATAAAGAATGTTTTGATGAAAATGATGGTAAATCAACAGTAGGTAACCATGACTTGCTTCTCAGAGCTGAAGCCATGAAATCTTAGCTTATGTATGTATCAAATAGACCTGGGCGGTAAATTCCGTTCAACTTGTAAATTTGGGTAATTTCGCGTTTCGTGGAGAACGCGGAATTTTTTGCTTGTTCGTGTCTTCAAAATGCGTGTTTGCAAGATATTTCTCCCCCAGCACACAAACAGCATTCGCGAACAGGGAAAAAGCATTGCGAACAGGCAGAACAATCAATTCTGCATGTTCGCTGAACTTTTGCGTGCTCGCCAAGATTTTTTACCGTTTCGCAGAGCTTTGCGTAGCGCGATTATGCAAATTCCACCCACCCCTAGTATCAAACCACACATCGATTTCTATTGACCAGGTTTCATCTTAACATGATACTCTATTTGGGTAGCATTCCTAGAAGTGCGTCATTGGTTCAGGGATCCCAGGATTTGCCCATGTGTTGGAATTTATCTGCAAAGCACTATACACTTCAGGTTTATGTGTAAATCTAATAGAAATTCATGGTTCTGATATAAAAATCAATTTGATACAGAATTGTAAAGAATTTAGACTTGCTCCTATTTATTTACAAAGATTTAAATCACTAACAGTTCGTGTTGCACTTACAGAATTTATATACAAATCACTTTGGCTTCGGAAAATGTTATGTAATGATTTGTAGGATAGGTGGAATGGTACTTTCTATTGGTATTTTATCCGTTTCAATATTTTTATTATTATTGGATGTCAAGTTTTTATAAATAATCTTATGTAATCGTGTACTTGGTTTCTTTTTTAACTGAAGAAAGATTATTTATATGTATATTGATGGATGTTTTGCTGTGTAAGTAAAGCAATACCTTGAACTTTATGGCTTCTACATTAAATTTAAAATCACCTTGGTGATGTGCCTAACATGGAGCCTAGAGCCAAAGGAGGCTTTCTCAGCACCCAGAAAGGAGAGGGATGGTCTACTGGAGGCCATTGATGCAGTTATTAACTGAACAGTAAAGACCGAGGGACCTACTATAATAATAAGGTCCTTAGACTGCTGTGTGTGGCCCTTCTAGTAGAACAGGGATTACACTGTAGCTATCGTCCTGAGACTTCTGGGATAGTTAAGTAAGTAAATGGAACCTTGAAGACACAATTGGCCAAAGTTTGTGAATCCAGTTCATTAAAATGTCCATATGTTTTACCATCGGTTTTGATGAGTCTTCGAAGCACCCCAATAGGAGAACTGGGTTGCCACCTCAAAAAATCCTCATGGGTCGTGCTATGAGTCTGCCTGCTTTACCTGCCTATGTGCTTGTGAACATCACAGAGGGAATGATACTTGATTACTGCAAAGAATGAGTTGATGTGGTACATTTTGTCTCTCACCAAGATTGAGCTGCCACTGCCAGTCCACATCAGGAGCAGTGCCATGACCTTTGGCCTGGCGAATGGGTTTAGATGAATCAATATGTGTGAAAATCCTGCCTGGAGCCAAGGTGGGAAGGCCTCTACCGAATCGTCCTAATCCCATACAGTGCCAGTAAATATGCTGATATCCCTAATTGGGTGCATGCCTCACACACCCAAAGAGTAAGGTAAGGTGCATGTAAGAAGAACTAGTATTCTTTGAACCAAATTTGAGATCTCCAGTACCTGCACGTCCAGAGGGCCAGAGGGGGTGAATTACCGCACAATGCTATACCGGTGCAGTTTCCAGCAATCTCAGAAAATAGATGAGGAGCTACACACTGAAGAGGGTGTGAGGAGTAGCAACAGCCGGGGACGGAAATGCCACAGGACACATCTGGCAAGGTAGAGGAGGCCCATCAGCACACTAGCTGTGGGCCATCAAGCACCTAAAGTGCTTTCACCAGTCTGCCATGTAGGTGTGAGGAGCACCAGCAGCAAGGGACTTGAAGTTCCAGGAAACATTGGGCCAGGTAGAAGAGATCCATCAGCGCTGCAGCCGTCCCATCAAGCGAATAAAGCACTTTCAGCGGTATAGCCGTGAGGGTGTGAGAAGCGGTAGCAGCAGGGAACTTGAAGTCCTGTGACACATAGGGTCAGGTAGGGGAGGCCCATCAGTGCACCAGCTGTGTCCCATCAAGCGCATCAAGCTCTTTCAGCAGTCCTACCCCATAGGTGAACCTCTAGCAAAGTGCAGGTCCATCTTTCACCGGTCATTGCCAGAAAATGCCATAGCAGGGCCTTCACGCCTGCTCTTGCTTTTTATGTTATTATCTTCATCTTTTCTTAATCAGGTTTCCTACCAGCTATCTTTGAGGCCCAACCCTTGTCCTTTGTACATTATTACTCAGCCCATCTGTTGGTCAATGCCCGAGAGACTGTTCTTCTGATACTTGCCAACTGCTAACTGATACAACTGATGCTACAGCAGGATCCTTAATTTCCTGTGCACTCTTTTTTTTTTGATCTCTCACTGGGGTAAGACATCATCCATCAGTTGTTTTGGAATCACTTGTAACAATGGAAACCTTTGTAACTCTTGCGAGTGGAAAGGGCTTACAACTACTTGATAAACAAGCTATAAATGACCTGTGTGCAGCTGGTCCCCATTTTGTCCATTCCCGTTTTCTCTTTTATCTGTTCTCTGAAGCTTTGCAGGTTTTTGGGGTTTGTACAGAGTGTGTGGTTCCCTTAGACTTGACTAGTGCCTTCATTTTTATTAGATTTTCCCTGTGCTTTTTAGTTGTCTCTTAGCAGGGCCATTTTTGTGCGTGGCCTTTAGTGCCAAACATACAAACAAGAATTGTAAGCAGGAACTCTGTAGGCACTTAATTGTCAGATATATATTTTGTTTTTCCTCTTCTTTGTGTTATCTGTTTTATTTACTTGTGCCCTAGGTTGAGACCTGAGTGTTATACGTCAACCCGACAAGAGCTCCCTGACCATTTTTTGAATTTTCTGACTTATTTTTACTTATCTGCAGTATCACTTTTGTTCTGTATCTCCCGTATTTTGTATTTTCAGGTGGAGCGTGAGTGCGCATGCGTTGTCTGCAAGACTTTTTGATTCAATACTGTACTGTAAGCCCTTGGAGCTGGCACACTGTATTCATATTTTGTTTATTAGTGATTGGTCTATATATATCTAGAGGTTGGAGCTGTTTCTGGCTTGTCTGGTGCACTGTCCATTTCTTTGCTTTTACTGTAATGTAAGCCCACCTGCTGATAACGTAGGTTGACTGCACCATCACTCTTCTTTGCACCCGGCTAATTGGTTCCTAACCCAAAACGTCACTTCCGTTTACTTGGTCTGGAGCACAGCTCAACTACACTTTCATTTCCATTTATTAGTGGGAGTCCGCTTTCATAAGGCACTATTTCTTCCCACCCCCAACCCATTCCTTCTGCCCTTCATTTTCATTATTGTTTTTTTGTTTCATTCTCGAGGCACACACTTTTAGTGCCACACATCTTTTTAGGGCTGCTTTGATATTTACAAATCGGGCACAGCGCTTTATGTTTGACCACAACGCCCACTTTCATGTTTTTATTTTTACATACCATGGCGGCAGCTTCATGGGCGGCTATAAGCATAACTTTTATGAGCATGGTACGTGGATGGGCGCGGTGCTTTACCTGAGAGCATGGCACCCGCTTTAATTTCTTTTGATTTTGCTGGTCTCTTACAGCATGCCCGATTTATATGCAGCTGCCCGCAGACCCGCAGAGGGCAATCCTAAAAGGGCAGCCCTTTATTGCCACCCCTTCTAGTGGTTGGACTCGGAGAAGGAGTTCTGTTGCCGTGGCGCGCCAGGCGTATCACTTCCGGCACGCCGAGGTAGGGGAGGGTACCTTTGCCTCCCCCGGCCTACCCGGCGTCATCTGTTTCACCAGCCTACCGCATACCCGGTGGGCAGGGTATATAGAACGATTTAAGGTTTTCTTTTGTGGTGCAGGCGGAGTTACAAAGCGATCTGGAAGCAGATGGGTACAGGAGGGTACCTCTGCACAAGCACAATGGGGTGCCAGAGCCAAATCCCAGGAGCCTCAGGGCAGGTTCCTGGAAAACTGTGTTGTGCCCGTTAGTCTTTTGGGCATTTGGGGCCTGACCAACCAGGGGCTTGCCTTGCTACGCTCTGCCCTGTGAGGTTCCGTGACGGTTCCGTGACGACTTGAACCCGTGTTTTCAAGTTTGTCGGAAATACATAATATTGGTATCAGTGAACCGCAAATGATCCATTTAGTATATCCTAGTGTTTTCGCTACGCTACGAGCAAGAGCACTCCTTCCATTGACATATTTCTGATATACCCATGGCATCCATCTTAGATCATGGCCGCCATTTTGTGTTTCCTTGCCCTCACATATGCAATAGCCTCTGATCACTTCATTCACCCCACTTTGATTAAGGACACGTAGCCTTAGCCGGAGATTCACCTCTTACATGACACGTGCACCTTAAACCAGATCACGCTGTAGCTGCATGACTCGACAAAGGCTGCCTCCTCTGCCCGAGGCCAGTCCTGCCAAACTGGTCTTCGTGTCCATTGTACCTGATCATGATTAGGCGGCCGAAGCCGGTAGCCTTGCCCATTTACAACCCACAAACATCCCTTATCCCGCTTTTCTATCTTCCACACCTGGCTCTGTTTCTTTCTTTCTGAATCTTTATTAGGGGGAGGTAACGAACTTTACGATGAGGCGGTCCGGGTCCTGAATGCAATATTGACAGGGAATTGTGACAAACTAGTGGGAACCCCTCTTTTCGCAATGTTCGGCCTCAGATATTATCGACGGTTCCTGTGTAACACCAAATATTTATTGTTTTAGACACAAAGGTTTTGGGAATGTATTACATGTAAAGAATTCGCCCCCAGCTTAAATTTTCGTATATAAGGAGCAACCCACTTTGTACAAATCGAACAGGCTCCTAGTCTCTGCCCGTGTGTAGATTCTGTGACTTCTGTGTCCCTGCAGTAATAAACCTTTGGTCTTTGACGCCACCATCGAGAAGCCCGTGTTTCTGTTCATTTGTGCACCAAGGCAGGTGGAACTCCGGGGTCTTTGGGTGTTGTACCCTGACACCTCTGGACGGAACCAAAAAGTCCAGAACTCCAATTGGCGCCCAACGTGGGGCGACGTCATTCGGTACCGGTCCAAAAGCCTGAAGAGTTCGAGAAGCTTCGTGTGAAGATTCCTGAGGGAGGCGCCCCACTTCATCGATCCCGGCATATCGCAAAAGTGGCCCGAAGTTCTCTTCCACGAGGGTTTCCCGTTCAGGACGGCTGCAGTGGGCCGTTGCCTTGACCGTCGCCCTGTCTTGGACCCGAAGTGGTGCAGTCCTTAGTACGGCGAAACGTGACGGGTTTCTCCTTGGTGACGTCTTCAGTGACTCAGTTAAGTATTTAGTGATAGCTAGCTGGTTACTTTGTGAGGATTGTTAAAAATCCTTGATCGGTTCTTGGTTTGGTTTGGTTTTGTCAGATTATCACTGGTTGTTCTAGATACGATAATCTATTTGGTTTAGTTTTGGGTATCGATACATCAGTTCGTTTTGGTAGGCCTAAGTTCTTGGTTCGAGTGCACATATTTGTTCCGTGTTTGTTTGTTTTGTGTTTCGGACTGAGAATGGTAAGTCGGAAAATGTTGTCTTGTTTTAGTTGCAACAGTGACTCGCGATTGGAGGACTCTTGTCTGGTTCCTCCGATTGGGACTCCCCTATATGATTTATATTGCAAATATGGCGTGGGTCCTATAACTTATAATGAGATATGGGTCCGCTATTGTAAGAAGGATGGTGTCCTTAGTTGGCCACTGCATGGTAGTTTTGAACAAGAGATTCTCGACAACTTAAAAGCGAAATTGTTCAAGAAGAAAGCCCGGCCGGCAATGTTTGATTCTTTCCGTTATTGGCGGAAAGAATCCAAACAAAGAGAAATGAGAAGGTTGAAGAAAGAGCAGAAAGAACAAGAAGAGTTAACTCTAGAGCAGGCGACTAAACAGTTGCAGGCTAACGAGTGTGAGAAGGCCATAGATGTAGCCATTAGAGAGCATAACTTAGCGATTGACAAGTGCTATCCTGCCTTGCCATCGAAAATGGTTAAGATACTGGAGGACTCCGAAAACGATCCTCTGCTATCTTATCTGTTACGGTCACCTCCACCGTATGCACAAGGTGCTACGGCTCCGCCTGTCCCGAATGTTCAGTTACCGGTTGCTGGACAACCTGGTGCTCCTGCTCTTATCCCTCAGAATCAAGTTCCTGTACTTCCTGTGGTGAATGTGAATGTTCCTACAGCTCCTCCTCTTCCTACACTGCCAGCCCCTATACCTACCTCTGTACCTACTGCTCCAGAAACTATTTTCCTCGATACTCCTACTGCTTCATCATCTATTCCTACCTCCACTGCATTCTCTATGTCTGCGAGTGTGCTAACTCCACTTTCTGTTCGTCGAAGAATCACTGATTCTGTTACTAATATGCTGTCTCCTTTATATAAAACTTTGATTAGGACTCCTACTACTGACTCTGTTCAGAGACGGAGTCAGCTTCCAAGTACTGAGGAACGGGGAGTTTTAGATTCCACGGCTCTCAGATGGATTTCGAAGGGTAGAAGATATAGTACGAGAGATGTGTTAGACACATTTATGCAGTGGGGGGAACCAACACAACGATACGTCTTTGATGAGATGTGCTCGTTGTTACGTGAAGAGATAGAAGAAGACGATGTCGAATCAGATTTGGAAGATTTAATTAAGGTTCAAAAGGAATTTGCTGCTGGAATGATAGTGGGTGAGAATATAAAGCAAGCGATGGAACTCATTTTAGGTTTTAGGAATGATCCATCTCTTCGTTCACCGAGAGATTTAGAGAAAGGTAAAGTGAAGCTAAGTCGCCAATATCCGATGAGGGAAGTTCCTCCGATTTGGCGCGAAGCTATCCAAGCTGATGCGGTTGCTGGTATTGCGGCTGCTCCAGCACAGTTCCAACGAGTGTGGATACACATTCCATGGAAGCGAGCAGAAGTGTTAGCGGTGAAACAGGCCTTGCCAGATCCGCGTAAGAATCCAGCCGGATATTACAAGGAATTAACACAGACAGTTGAGGCTTGTATAATGAACTTAGCCGACATTGATATGTTGTTTGGTAATGTAGTTCCGCAACCAGTGTGGGCTAAAATTCGTAGAGAGGATCATCAGGCTGCTTTAGGTGGTGATTGGGCAGCTATCACTGCAGCAGATGGTCAACAAATAGGTGGTGCGAAACCCGAACCTTTGATTGCTAATCTGCCAGGTAGAATAATTGATCTAATGAAGACTCTGATGCCAGCATTGCGTGTTAATTGGGACAAGTTGTCAGCATGTAGGCAAAAGAAAGACGAAAGTGTCTCCGACTTCTTCACGAGGTTCGAAGAGACTTTTGTGGATCATAGTGGTCAGGACATGAGTACAGAAGGAGGGCAAAGACTGTTTGTAGATAAATTTGTGCATAATTTGTTACCTGAATTATGCAATAAATTAAAAGACTCAGAAAGTGCGTGGGCTGTATCTACGACAGCGCAAATACTTGCGACTGCACAGTACTACGAAAATAGGGATAAAGAGGAGAAGGAGAAATCAGAAAAGAAAACGAAAGATTTAAAAACTAAAGTTCTTTTGCAGCAGGCGTATCCGCCTCGCGCGAATCAGGCTAATACGCAGCAAAACTCATACCAAAGGACAGATTATAGTACATCAAGACCTCAATATCAATGGAATCAGTGCGCGTACTGCAAGAAAGAGGGTCACTATAAAAATGAATGCCCGATCTTAGCACAAAATAATGCAGCAGCAGCTCAGAGAGGTCGTGGTGGTTTTGTGCAGAATTCTAGAGGACGAGGACGAGGTGCTATGCCTCCACAAACGAATGATCGTCCCTCCAATCACTTTGATCAGCGAAATGGACAATCTGCTCAGCAAAATAGATCTCAACAATATCTTGTTGAAGATTATTGTGAAGTAGATGAGGGTTTTCAGCAAAATGGGTACTAGGACAGCCATGGACAGAGAGAGGGAGTAGTATCAGTTCCAGTGGATCAGAGTGGGCCTTATGTCGCAGTAGCAACATCAGGTGTAGTCGAACCGTTTCTGTTGGATACTGGTGCCGCAAAAAGTTCTATCATTCATGCGAAACTCCCTGGCGCACCTTTGTCTGGCTCAACAAATGTTTCCGTAGGTTTTTCAGGCGCCCCTGTGTACAACCCGATATCTGGTCCTTTGTCTATTTCTGTTGGACCGTGCCAATTGAAAGCACCCCTGATTTTGACGACAGGTTGTAATGAAAATCTGCTTGGTTTAGATTTGTTAAAACGACTATATGCGACATTGTACTGTTCTCCGGAAGGAGTACAGCTTACACTGGGTAAAAATATCACCTCTCCGATGTACTTGTCAATGGACGCACTCCCACCGGAGCTACGTTCACTCCCTGATTCTCTTTGGGCGACTGGTCCCAACAATGTAGGTCTCCTAGAAATTCCACCGTATGTAGTAACTTTGAAAACGAATGTAAAATTTCCAAGAATTCCTCAATACAAAATCTCGAGTGAAGGTGAGCGTGCACTTTTATTGATTGTGCAAGATTTGATCAAGAAGGGTGTGGTTGAGGAAACTAGAGGAAATGTCTGTAACAGTCCTGTCTTACCGATTCTGAAAAGAACTGATCCTACAAAACCTCCAGTTTATAGGTTTGTCATAGACCTTAGAGAAGTTAATAAGATTGTAATTCCGCAGTTTCCTGTAGTGCCAGACATTACTGCCTTGTTAACATTGATTCCTGCTACAGCTACATGGTTCTCAGTTATTGACCTAAAGAATGCCTTTTTCAGCATTCCGATAGCCGAAGAAAGTAGGGATATTTTCGGTTTCTGTTTAGGAGGTCGCAGTTTCAGATTTAAACGCGCTCCACAAGGCTATTGTGAAAGTCCATCCATTTACAGTCAAGCTTTAAAAAGTCAGCTAGATTCTTTTGTCCTTCCTCCAGGTTCTGCCCTAGTACAGTACGTAGACGATCTTTTAGTGGCTGCCGATGACAAGGAAACTTGCAAAGCAGCTACAATTTCCCTATTGCATCATTTGTCTAATTTGAATCATAAGGTGTCTCCTTCCAAGATGCAATACTGCTGCCAAGAAGTGACCTACCTAGGTCATCTCTTGTCAAAAGAGGGAAGGAAGTTGACCCCAGAAAGAATAAAAGCCATTACGCAGATGAGTGTTCCACGCACACAGAGAGAAGTACGTGCCTTCCTAGGTATTACCTCTTATTGTAGGCAGTGGATTCCAAATTTTTCTCTTTTAGCGAAACCATTGGTAGCTTTGACTGGGAAAAATGTTCCGAGTCCGGTGCCATGGTCTGATGAATGTCAAGAGAGTTTTACTGAATTACGAAAAGCATTGTGTTCAGCTCCTGTATTGGGTACACCTGATTACAGCAAGCCATTCACGCTCTACGTTCACGAAAGAGAAGGTTGTGCGTTGAGTGTTCTGACGCAGAAATTTGGTGATAAACAACGCCCTTGTGCGTATTTTTCATCAACATTAGATCCGGTAGCTAGAGCGTTGCCTAGTTGTTTGAGGGCTACAGCGGCAGCTGCGGCTTCCATTCGACAATCTGCTGGTTTGGTGATGAACAATATGCTAGTGGTCATGGTTCCTCATGCAGTGGATACACTCATGAACCGAACGAAGACACAACACCTTACTAGTGCGAGATTATCTGGTTACGAGCTGACATTACTAGCGAGTCATATTCAGATCAAAAGATGCAATGTATTGAATCCAGCAACATTGTTGCCGACTGATCAAGAGTCGAGTGATTCTGAGCCACATGACTGTTATTTTAAAACGGAGGAAGAGACAAAAGGACGTATCGATTTGAAAGATACTCCCCTATCCGACCCAGATGGTACGCTGTATGTGGACGGGTCATGTTTTAAATTGGAGAATGGTGATGTGACTGCTGCCTACGCGGTAACGACTTTGAAGACAATTGTGGAGACTGCAAGAGTAAGTCAGAATTCTGCCCAAGCTGCAGAATTAATAGCTCTAACGAGAGCGTGTGTTTTAGCTGAGGGAAAGAGAGTGAATGTGTTTACAGATAGTCAGTACGCATTTGGCGTGGCCCATAGTTTTGGCCGGTTGTGGAGAGAAAGAGGTTTCATTACGTCCCATGGGACTAAGATCCAACATGGTCAGCTAGTTAACGACTTGTTGGAATCTCTAACCTTACCGACTGAAGTTGCGATTGTGAAGTGCAGTGCTCATAAAGCAATCACGGATGATGTTGGTCGTGGGAATGCCTTTGCTGATGAAACTGCTAAACAGACAGCTAGAGACACGATGAGTAGAATGTATGTTGCTACGTCTGCAAGATGGATTGCTGAGTCTGGAATGTGTGAGGACACTATGGAAAGTGTGAAAGAGATTCAGAAAGAAGCGACTGAGGAAGAGAAACGTGTATGGAGAGAAAGTACGGGCAAGTTGGACTCGAATGGATGTTGGATTGATTTGACAGAACAGCAGCGTTGGATGTTGCCTGATGCATATGTGCTTGCAGTAGTGACGATGGCGCATGGAATGGCGCATATAGGTTCTAAAGGGATATGTAAGATGTTGGCTCCGGTCTGGAAGAATGAGGGAATCAGTAAGTGTGCAGAGAGAGTGGTGAAAAATTGTATGGTGTGCTTGATGCATAATCCTGGCAAGGGAACTCCAACTCCAGCTGGTCATTTCGCTCCTCCTTCCTGCCCCTTTGAAGTGATTCAGTTAGACTTCATTCACATGGAACGTTGCAACAATTTAAAATACGTCCTGGTGGTAGTTTGTGCTTTTTCCAGGTGGATAGAAGCATACCCACTAAAGGACAACACTGCTCTATCTACTGCCAAAATTCTTCTCAAGGAATTTTTCCCTAGGTATGGAATGCCACGGATTGTATGGTCAGATAACGGAAGTGAGTTTATAGGGAAAGTTATGCAGAGTGTGTGTGCCGGTCTAGGATTGAAACAAAAATTCCATAGTGCAAACCATCCCCAATCTGCTGGTTTAGTCGAGGGTTACAATGGCACTCTCAAGCTTAAAATAGCCAAAATACAAGCATCCACAGGTTTAGCTTGGCCAGACGCACTTCCTTTGGCCTTGTTATCAACGAGAGCAACAGTGCATTCTAGAATAGGGCTTTCTCCATACGAGATTGTGTTTGGCCGCCCGGCAAATATCTGGGGTGTGCCGAGGCCTAAACAATTTTGCTCCATTGAATATCCTATGTTGATAGACTACCTTTACGACTTGACTGCTAAATTGAGTCTTATTCATCAACAGGTCTTCGATGCTTTGCCAAAACCTCCGGAGAGTCCAGGGCATCAGCTGAAACCCGGCGACCACGTGGTGGTCAGAAACTTCGCGAGGACAAAGAATCTTCAGCCTCGCTACATCGGCCCCTTCCAGGTCCTGCTGGCAACGAGGACAGCCGTACGTGTCGCTGGCCGTAAACACTGGATTCACGCTTCTCACGTAAAGCGTGTTCCGTTGCCGCTGCCTTACGACGACTGGGTGAAGAAGGGAATTGGTGCCTCCGAATCTGAAATCACTCCGAAATTTATCCCTTTCAGCGATGCCGATTTGATTACTGACACTTTGAAACTTGACTCTCCTCCTGAAAAGACTCCTTTGAATACTGAACATTTGTCTCCAGCATCAGAAGAAACTTTGTTATCTGCGGACTTAAACTCTGCAACAGCTGCTAGTAATACACTATTTTCCGATCAGACAGTACCAGCGAAGCAGAGATACAACCTTAGAAGCCATAAAAAGGACAAATAAAGCAGGCAACTGCATATTGTGATTTTGATATATTGAACCTTTTGCCTTCAGCCAGGAAGTTTGCTATTGTTTATTGTTTTTAAAACTGCCTTGCCGTCTGGGTAGCCGTAGGGTCGTGGCTGTGTGCCTAGTTTGAATTTGCAGGGGTCTGACACAAGGTCGATCTTTCTGTTAGTTCTGGGAACTCCCAGGGCTGATAGAGGCATTTTCATCTACGTACACATCATCAGTGGTCGCGAGCGGATTGTAGAAGATGGAACTTCCTGCGCTGCAACGAGAGAATGTGATTTACGTTCGCAGAAACAGACTTAATAGAATTCTTCACAGCAAATGTTTTCTGATGCAATGTGCCATTACATTTTCTATTGTTTTAGCAACATTGGTGGGTGGAATCGTCTTTAGCATAAATTTGATTTTTGTGCCAGTTACTACAGTACCTCCCCTTGATCCTGCTATTTCTACTGTTTCTTCTATACACTCCTTTCACTCATTTCCGGAACATGAGCAAGCCAGACGCTCAGAATTCACCAACAACACTTTTGTACAGCTCTTGCACCAACACCAACTGGTAGTTAACACTACAGACTGCTGGGTGTGTGGCTTGATACCTCACACTATGGATAAAGGTATTCCCTATTTGGTTTTGCCTTACAGCTATAATGGATCATTTCAGGCCTTCCAAACCATCTTTGCTTATGCCCTTGAAACTTATCCTCCACGTCCACCGCGTTCCACTTAATATAACTCTGCTAACAAAGCCTTAGTCCAGGGAATTATTGACATGGTCAAGGACGTCAATAATACTCCATCATACCCTAGAGACGAATTGCGAGTATATTTAAGTTGGAATACTTCAGAGTATCGCCTTAGTTTAGGAGAAAGCAAGCGCAAAAGCTCAACTCCAATCTGGGTCGTACCTCACCGAGGTCAGGTCTGTTTGCAAGGTAATGGGAGAAATCCGAGAGCTCAGCTAGGGAGGAGTGAGTGCGTAGAGACTTATGTGTTTCCGGCTAACTCTTCCCCTGCCTTTCTTACTGCTAGGGGTACTTATTTCATTTGTCGAGACAGAGCTTATACATGGTTGCCTGCCGACTTCTCAGGATCATGTTATATTGCTCGATTATTGCCTCCGACATACACTGCTTCACCTGATTACCACCGAACAAGAGTAGCAAGAGGTGTCTTCAGCAAGGAAGATACCGCTGGTCAGGAAGCCGGAGACTTCTTCAAAGGCTTCCTTCCGTTCTGGGGACCTATGGCCAATAGTAGAAACATACGTCAGCTAACACGGGTAGTTGAATCTACTATTACTGAAACTGCTGGTGCCCTTAGCAATCTGACAGCTGAGCTTCAGGCGGATAGGCTCATGACGTTGCAGAACCGTATGGTTCTAGACGTTATACTTGCAGATCGAGGTGGGGTATGCAGAATGATCCAATCGAGCTGCTGTGTCTTTATTCCTAATAATGCTCCAACAGTCTATGAGGCGATCTCTAAGTTGCACAAGATTTCAGACTCCATACATGTAGACAAAGGAAACTGGTCCTTCATGGAGTGGTTTTGGACTCTGATCTCAGCGTGGGGATGGAAGGTTCTAATGGTCATTGGTGGCATCCTAGTATTCCTATTCTCATGTTGTCTGATTATCCAGTGTGGTCCTGCTCTGTGTAGTCTTTGTGCTGCGACTTGTCTCAGAAAACCACCTGCGTTTGGAGAAAAGACACGAGAAAGGATGATGATACAACAACATGTCACTGACCTGATGAGCATAGAACTAGATTCTGACATAGACTGAGTAATTGCCTATGTAAGGGCAAAAGGAGGGTCTGAGGTTCCGTGACGGTTCCGTGACGACTTGAACCCGTGTTTTCAAGTTTGTCGGAAATACATAATATTGGTATCAGTGAACCGCAAATGATCCATTTAGTATATCCTAGTGTTTTCGCTACGCTACGAGCAAGAGCACTCCTTCCATTGACATATTTCTGATATACCCATGGCATCCATCTTAGATCATGGCCGCCATTTTGTGTTTCCTTGCCCTCACATATGCAATAGCCTCTGATCACTTCATTCACCCCACTTTGATTAAGGACACGTAGCCTTAGCCGGAGATTCACCTCTTACATGACACGTGCACCTTAAACCAGATCACGCTGTAGCTGCATGACTCGACAAAGGCTGCCTCCTCTGCCCGAGGCCAGTCCTGCCAAACTGGTCTTCGTGTCCATTGTACCTGATCATGATTAGGCGGCCGAAGCCGGTAGCCTTGCCCATTTACAACCCACAAACATCCCTTATCCCGCTTTTCTATCTTCCACACCTGGCTCTGTTTCTTTCTTTCTGAATCTTTATTAGGGGGAGGTAACGAACTTTACGATGAGGCGGTCCGGGTCCTGAATGCAATATTGACAGGGAATTGTGACAAACTAGTGGGAACCCCTCTTTTCGCAATGTTCGGCCTCAGATATTATCGACGGTTCCTGTGTAACACCAAATATTTATTGTTTTAGACACAAAGGTTTTGGGAATGTATTACATGTAAAGAATTCGCCCCCAGCTTAAATTTTCGTATATAAGGAGCAACCCACTTTGTACAAATCGAACAGGCTCCTAGTCTCTGCCCGTGTGTAGATTCTGTGACTTCTGTGTCCCTGCAGTAATAAACCTTTGGTCTTTGACGCCACCATCGAGAAGCCCGTGTTTCTGTTCATTTGTGCACCAAGGCAGGTGGAACTCCGGGGTCTTTGGGTGTTGTACCCTGACACCTCTGGACGGAACCAAAAAGTCCAGAACTCCACCTGAAAGGGGTGTGAGTAATAAGGGGCCAATGTGTCATGTGATCCGGGAAGTGGATCACCCAAAAGGTGTAGCACCTATTGTGTTACCCACAGTGCTGGCTCATCAGGCGGGCAGGGCAGCATATGTTGGTTACAGCTGCCTGCCCTTTGATCGCTCGTAAGAAAACCCAACCCACTTTGCATACTTTTGTATGGAATAAACCTGCAGCAATATTTCCCCATAACAAAAGTTGTGTTGTGTATTTATTTATTCATGCATGCTCAGACTGTGGGTGAGGATGTTGCCAATAATAGCACTATGCTCTATGCCCACATCCATTCCCAAGCATTTTATTTTACAGTGCACTCTTTTCCTCCGTTGTCCTTCAGCCCTCCTTCCAGTCCGCGCCCAGCGTACCTAGCGCTGCACACCATTTTGGGGCCACATTCATATTTTCAACCCGGTCGCCATGCTTTATGTGTGAGCACGGTGACCACTTTATTTCTGATGTCTTAAAGCATGCCCAATTTACATGCTCTATGCCCCCATCTATTCCCAAGCATTTCGTTTCACAGGGCACTCTTCCTTCTTTGTCCTTCTGCCCTCCTTTCAATCCCATCCCAGAATTGGTGTTTAACCTCTTCGCAGCTGGGCAAATTCCCATGCTGTGCTGGAGGGCGGGGGCGCGCACAGCGCCCCTGTGCTCATGACGAAGTCAGCTCGTCATGAGCCACGGTGGTCGTGTGCTCATGACGAGCTGAGCTCGTCATGACCACACCCGTTTCTTTAGAACGTTCGCACAGTAAGGGAATTAGCCCAGCGTGCGAGCGTTTTAAAGGTCATGACGAGCTCAGCTCATCATGAGCACACGAGCACCGTGGCTCATGACGAGCTGAGCTCGTCATGAGATTCGAAGGGGTTAATACCTTCCCAGAGCAGGTGTCAAATGTGCGTTGTCATCCTGCCAAAACAAGCAACACCGAGCAGAATTCTGCCAGGTAAAAAAAACTGGGTCTGCACACTTATGCCCCAATCCACGCAAATTAAGTCATAACATTAATTTTGTTTTCGAACTTTACACCCTTAAGCTGTGCAACTGATTGAGGGGCAAAAGATGGAAGCAAATAGATTTAAAATGCGAAAGTATTTGTATTTGTATTTTATATTTGTAGAGCGCCTTATCACTCAGATACACACAATACGGAAAGGTGGGCCAGTTAGGCTGTGCCCCAAGCCTCCTGAAACCACACAGTTTTCAGCTTTTTCCTAAAAGGTAGTAAACTCGATTCCTTACACAAGCTCTCAGGTAGATTATTCCAGACTATAGGGAATGTGTGGGAGAACGCGCGCCCTCCAAGGGAGGATAGTTCGAACCGAGGGCAGGCCAGAAGTGCGGCATCAGCTGACTGTAGATTTCTGCTAGGAACGTACGGGACTAGACGCTCTCTGATGTATTGTGGGGCTTGCATAGGCCCTTGAACTTGGCCCGCTGCTTTACCGGCAGCCAATGAAGCTTACGAAGGAGTGGAGTAGCGTGGGTCTTTCTTGGTTTGTTAAAAATTAGTCTGGCGGCGTCGTTCATGACTATTTGTAGTCTGGCCAGCAGTTGTTGAGAGATACTGGCATATAGGACGTTGCCGTAGTCAAACCGTGCCAGTATCAGAGCTGACACCGCCCGTAAACATTTGTGTTTATTTAAAGGAAGAATAGTTGTTAGTCTGTCATACAGACAGCAGATTTCCTGTTTTTTTTCTTTTTTTACTGCTAGCCATGAAAATTAGACAGCCGCAGGAGAGAGCGAGGTGTCAAGGACATAGAGGTTGAATCTTGAGCAGTTGGTGAGATGGGATTGAGACAACGGTAGACGATTCCAACATCCTTCAGTGGTAATAGCTCTATATAATAGAACTAAAATGTTGCATGGATAGGGAATGGAAGCATTTGAATAAATGTAATTCTGGGTAAAGATGATATAATCCATGATGTGCAGCAAGGGCACATCAAGTGTGGCCGTTGTGGCTGGTCTTCCTAAACTGCTTGCGAAGTCAGACAGCTTCCCTATAAACTGCTTCTAGCTGATTAAAGATCTTGTCTTGATTAAAGAGATTGCACAATAGGCACTATAGTATCCAGGGACGCTGGAACTATGCGATTTTCGAGCCACAGCATGTTTCGTATATTAATGGATTTACTGCATTTACCACATAATCCATCATCTGCTGCGTAATTTGCAGATTAAAAAAAAATTAGCTCAAGCGGATCAAAAGTTACCAAAGATGCAGCATCACATATTGATTTGTAGCAGAAGGCAGTTTGCAAAATTTGACTTTTCACCCTACAGTTGAATATTGCTATGTATGTGGGGTAAACTTTTACTAATAGAGCAAAACCTTTGTCCAGACAGTGTTTACGTGTACAAATGACAAAAGAATGAATTAATATCAACACAAACTGTGCCAAATTATGCAGTAAAATTTGCATTTTCCTGCTGCATAATTTGGTAGACACTGCCACATAATATGCTCCTCCCTTGCCTCATAATTCCAGTGCCCTGGTTATAGCCTGCCAGCTCTCAGCTGATGGTGGAAAAAACAAACAAGATGCCATTAACGATGGAAAAAAACATGCAAAGTTTCAGAAATAGCATACAACCAAGCAAATTGATTGATCATATAACTATGTAGTGGGCCATAACTAAATTAATTGAAGACTCAGCAGGCAAATGTAAAGGCCCTTGGGCACAATAAATTGATTACATTCACATACAACATTGAAAATTATGCTGATGGGATAAAACATTCTCTGTTAAATATCAACTGCTATAAAAGCCAAATACAAGTCACAATGTAAACCTCATTGCAAAAGGTTTCCAAGACCGAGCCAACTAATACCAAACAACATAGGCCTACAGTATAAACCGTGTCAAAGCCTAGAGATGAAATCCAGAAGGCAAATCTTACCCCCATACCAAATTTAGCAAAATTGGAAGCAGCACGCCATGTACCGCTTCAGGCTATGCTAGATATGGATGTGCTCTCTCACTAAAGAGGGCAGGATCTGGATATGCTTACAAACAGGTGGGTTGCTTCACAACCTTTCCACTTTTAAAAACATCCATAAATTACACGAAAACAAATACCCGATCGATCAGCCAAACAGTAAACATGAATACCTCCCTGAGAATGCATTTCCGATCTATGTCGCCTTGGCCATACGTCTCTAAGCCCCTTCAATAGCTTAGGAGCGAGCCTTTGGTGTAGTACTTTTGGAGGCGGGAGTTCTTTATTTATCCAGTAAATGTATTAACATCGAGCTGGTCCGAAGCCTTGGACTACATGGTTAATGCTCCTGTTTAAGCATAGTCAGCGGAGCTCTGACTCGGTCACATCAACCCAAGGAGTCTCTGCAAAACCGAAGGCGCTTCGTGAACAAGCCACAATTAATGTTCTTCAGTGACAGGCTTTGAGTGGAAACACTTTACAAAGGGACAGATTTTAGCATTTTGACAGATATGCTGAAACATTTTAACTTCCTTCCAGCAGTGCTGCAATTTTGTAGTTGGCAGTAATCCTTTACGTTTTATTTATGTGATCTTTGATAATGTTGATAGCATGTTGTAATCACTTTTTTCCCGAATTTCTTTACTACAAAAAAAGTCATCATATACGTTTTTAATTATTCGGAACAACAACTCTTAGCAAGGCCCAGGCTTCTTGGGCCTCATTTATGAAAAGTGACGCATCGCTGCGTGAAAACAGCGATGTGTCACTTTTCATTGCGCCCTCCTTGCGACACCAATGATGCGTCATATTTACATTATGAAGCATCATTGAGCAAGGAGTTACAGATACGTCAGTATTTCTGACGTATCTGTAAGCGCAAAAGTGACGCATTGCTGGAGTGTGTCACAAAAGTGATGCAACTCCAGCAATGCGTCCTTTCACATGGGGCAAGCCCCATGTGAAAGGGCCTGCGTCAGTCTTCCGCCTGCTGTGAAACAGGCGCAAGATTTTGACGCAACAGCGTCCTAGAAGTGACGCACTGAAATCTCATAGATTTCACTGCGTCACTTCTACGACCCTTTCTTGCGTCAATACGCCCCCTTCCATACATTATACCTGGCGCAGGTATAATGTGGCGCAGGGGGTTACAAAGTGACGCATCTACCTAGATGCGTCACTTTGTAAATATAGTGCATCAAGGTGCATTTTTTACGCCGCTGGTGCGTCACAAAAAGTGATGGACCGGCGGCGTAAAAGTGACGCAAGGGCTCATAAATGAGGCCCCTTGTATTTTTCTGGTGCTACTTTGTTTGCAAGAACTGGATTGTTTAGTGGTTCAAAACTCCAATCTCATCTTTTGCTTTTGTAGTGTTATCTGACGATATTGCCCGCCTGTTGCCAATCCTAAAATTGCAAGCTTACAAATAGTAAAATCGGTGGCTTTAACTGTCGTTAAAAAATGGTCTGTGATTCAAGGATACCCTCCACGATGCTTTTTTAAAATTATGTGTACGAAATATGGTGTTTGCTAAATTCTTAGAAAAGTTAACGATTCACTACTAACAAGTACAAAACACATGTCATATTACCATTATCTCACAACTCACACGCATTGTTTTTATCGTTGCACTTTTGCGATTTACTAATGCTTTGCTTTTGAAAAATTTGCGCCATTATATGCTTTAGAGCGCAATCAAAAGTATGTTTTTACGCTGGTAAAAATGCCTAACTAGCATTGGGAAGAGTCCGTGGCTTTCTATTTCAATTATTGAATTTTGTAAATTGAATGGAAAGATGCGAACTCTTTCAGATGTTAGACACTTTTAGCAGTGTGCGTGCTCTAAAGTGCAGTCAATGCAATATTTAAAATAATATCAGTTCACAGAAACAAGTACTGAAATGTATTTAGGGATGGAAGTGCTTATATCTGAACCGCAGCGTGTTGCTATATTACCCTCCAAATTACTTTAAGGTTTGCTAATTCAATTATGCAGAGCGCTTACAAATATATAGTGTTCATTAAATCATTCCCATCATCAAAACAACCGCTGCACCTCTACTAGTGGATCTGTTACATCACCAACATCTCATAGTTCCACTGTTATTTTTCACCGGGGTGCTTCAGCGTTTTACTAATGTTTTGCGTTTTACAAACATTGCTCCATATACTTATATGTCCAGACATCAGCTTTCTAAATGGCAGATCTAAAGCAAAGCTCCTACCTATTTGTTATTTTAAGTCACCAAAAATAAAAAGCTATCCACACAGGTCCACACAACAAAATGAAAATCCACACATTTCCAATACGTACCACGTGATTCAACACCAAACCACATAAATCAACTCACACTACTCACAACATACACCCCAAATTCCTCATCATGCCACAGAATTCAACAGCACACCACATAATTACCTGCCACTATATACCACTCCACAAAACAAAATACATTCCGCATAATTACACCCCATAACACACAACCCCACTCCACATAACTCCACTATAGTCACTACCAAATAATTACTATCCACATAATTCCACACCATACAACATAATTCCACAACACAATTTCACACCTCACAATTCTACAACTAACTAATCCAATACACATAATTTCACTACGCACCACATACATACACTCCATAACACATAGGTAAAATATACAGCCATTTACAATGCCAATAACTCTAACTCATACAAATGCAAGAGCTATTTCATTCCAATGCTTGTTTAATGTTGTGTTGTCCCAGCACCCAATCAATAATGTACAAGAGAAAAGCTGAAGGAAGCTCTCTGCAAGACCAAAACAATCCCTCTCCACCCTGCTGAGAATTACATCTTCAAAGAGATTGACACCTTGACAGATGAGGTTGCATCAATTAGCGTAGGCAAAACCCAGAAGGCAGCCCCTAAGATAACTTGTTTTTTTTTACAAGGCTGATAAAAAACATGCCAGTACCAACACACACCAAGCATGTGACTTCTCCACTTTATAATCCAATGCTTAATCCAGTAGCAACTCCCCCAATTCAAGCTCCTCTAGATAGTGTGAACACTTCCCACCTCCCAGTTACCTGTAGCTCTTCAAAGCCTAGAGGCTGACCAAGCCATAGATTAGTACCACACCAAGAACCTGACAGTAATCCCCCCTTCTTATTTTGAATCATTTCCAGCCCGGAAACTATTTGACATCATGGGTACATTGAAAGAGTAGATAGTTCATTTTAAATCTCTATTTATAGTATCATTATCTACAGTCCAGAATAAATGTTCTAAGGCCTTTACGTCTGACGGATGCTGGCATGCCCCTAGTGATGTAAAAAATTACACACATTTCACCCATCCACTTCTGTTACTCATTCATCACAGCCCAAATCAATCTCTGACAAGGTCCCAGTGTCTCTGTCACATGTCAGCTCCATTTCAGAAAGAGTGGGATAGCTCTCAGTCTCGAAAAACTCATGGGCCTCTTAGCAAAGCACCATTTCGAAGTCACCAGCCTCTTCCCCCGCCTTATCTGGGTGCATTACCAACTAGTAAATACATTGTGAAGCCACCTCACCCTGCCCATCCATCTGATCATCTCTCTGGAACCCAAAAGCCTGGATCTGATATCTTTAAGATTAATGTGGCAAAGTTAGGACTCAAGTCCTTTGGGATCAGTGCTTATCACCAAGATCTTATATTGGATCAGAACTCAAAGTAAATGCCTATCTAATATCCATTCAGACATCAGTAGGGCACCAAGAATGCCTATGACTAACTCCCCCCTGGACTGTACTTGCTTAAACCTCACTAACAAACTTTTAGTTCAAGGCCTCATTACTATGGATATTTAGTCTATTTGCCTGTCGGGCCCATCCACCAAATTCAAAGCTAATAGCACCAATAAGGCTAGGGTGGATCATCAACCACTTCCTTCGCCATCTTATTTCACTGCGGGCATTAGCCAGTTCTAATAGTGTCTTCAGCGTCTGGGGACCTGTATTTTATTCTTTAACATTACTTCACTCTTCAAATGCTAACCAACATCCTACTGTGCAAACCCACTTGCCAGTGTTTCCTTTGTTACCTGCCCTAAACTCTAATGGTGCCCTAAATGTGATAAACTGACTCTCTCCATCTAGGTCTCCTATTAATCATTCTTGGCCTTCAGGGCCCCGTCCTCAGAGAGGTCCTCTGACCTCTCTTCCAATCACCCCCTCCCTCCTCCTAGGCATTCTGCCTCCCTCCCCCCACACCATCAGACCACTCCTCATGAGCGTCCTCAGTGCGCTACACCCCATTACTTACCTCGTCGAACAGCCCAGCCCCCCAACAACATAACACTTCTCCTCCCTTGCCCTACAGGACCCACGCCTCCCCCAGCTCAGCTAGGATGACCCCAGCCATGCAATTGGACACTTATCCCTGCCTCACACTCAACCACCTGTCACCACTCGGACTGAACACCTTTGCTATAACCGTCCCACACAGTCTCTCCTTCAAAGTGAAAAAAAGCTTTAAACAGAATTTAATCAGGCAACATCCCGAAACACTAGTTGTTGACACTTACCACTGCTCATCTAGAGGGCAGAGGAAAATGGACTTCATTTTCCATACCAACAGGCCTGACCTTTGGGCCACAATCTTTAACTCACACCTCCCCGTCTCCAAAACCACCATCACAGAACACAACCGTAAACTAACAATCTCCCCCCTGAAACAACAGTCCCTGACCGAAGACATCTCCATTACCATTTTTGTGAACGGCACCATACTAATTCAGGCGAAAGACGAGAACCTAGAGTTCTTCTACTCTCTCTTCCCCAGCACTTAATATGGCAACATCTCACTACTCACACCTTTCGAACCCCCCTAGTTGCTCCTTACAAACTCCAAGTCATCTGAGCCTGCTTTCGCCATTGCAGCGACCCCACCCGAGTTTAGTCATTCCGCCAGTCCTACATCACCCTCAGCCTTAGCTCCCCCTATCACCCAACCCCCCTCCACCACCCATCCCACCCAGCCTCCCAGAACTCAGCCCCCCTCCCATCCCCAACTGACCCTCAGCCCCCATCCCCCAGCACCCGAAGCACTCCCAGAACTCAGTCTCCCGCCCTTAGAGAAACCAGACTCCCAAGCAACTCTGAATCACACCCCGCTAACCCCCACTCCACAAGCTCACATCCACCCCCCAGAGAGGAAAACTACCATACCCAACTGGGACTCAACCCCCTCCAGCCTTCCCACAGTGGAACTCTAAACCAGAGTCAGCACTCCCCCTCCTCTTAACCCCCCAGAAACGACTCGTCCCACAGCCCCTCACCCACAGGGCTCAGCTCCACCCATCCACCCCTCCTCACCCCCTCACTCAAGCTGACGCAACGCCTTGATCTTCTGGAAGCACTGAGCGTAACCCTGATTCATGGCCTGAAGGAAACCTTATCCTCCCTAGGGAAACTCCAGCTGCCCACCACTCACTCTGCAACAACCCACATCCCTCCGCCTCCCAAAAGGAATGATTCACCACCCCCCAACCTGTCCCTGTCCCCCCCAAGTTTCCCGGTCATCACTCACTAAACCCCGGACTGAGTCGCGAGCAGACAGACCCAGAAGAACAATTCCCATCCTCTCCCCCCTGGAAGTGACCACACTCGTCTCATCATACGAACTCCCCTTCAACCTGCTAGCTCAGGCTCCACCTCTAAATTCTACTCCCATCTCCTTGATCAAAGTCATTACTGGAATGGGTAGGGACCCGCCCCTCCGAAGAGCCACCAGACCCCCAACGTATCTATCCTCCATACACAAAGCCCAGTCTGACAATCCAAAATGAAAAGATGAACCTTCCATTAACTGTATGCTCATCAACAGCCATTCTGCCGTCAAACATGCAATGCAAATAGCAGAAGCCATCCTCTCCCATGAACTGGATGTAGCTTTCATCACGGAAACCTGGTTAAACACACTGTCCTACCCCATTATGGACATGCTGATGCCGCCCGGTTTCTCAATTATCCACAACGACAGGCCCGAACACAAAGGTGGCGGCATAGCAATTATTCATAAAAGTGACATCTCTATCTCAGAAAATCCCTGCTGCCTGTATAACTCCTTCGAATGTCTATCGATCAACTTCAAATCGCCCAAATTCAGTTCACTACAATGCCACCTCCTTTATCATCCTCCAGGCAACTCCAACGAATTTGGAGCTCAGTTGTTGGACCTGATCACTCAATCCGTACTCAATAGCGACAACAGAATAATTCTGGGCGACCTCAACCTAAGATGGAAAGAAACAAAAACCGGCTCATTCAATCTCTCAACACCCTCCTGCAAGACAATGATATGATCCAACACTGTTGAGAGGAAACACACCATAGAGGAGATATCCTGGATGCAATCATTGTGGACGAAAATGCAATCACGATTGACTACATCATCCCGGTGGACTGGTCAGACCACAACATCTTTCTTTTTCATATCAACCAACCGGCCCTATCCCAGCCACCCACTCAAGCCTCCCCTAAATGGGTCAGGAACACATCCCGAATCCCCCGAGACAAGCTAGAAGAAGGACTAAGCTCACTCCTCCCTAACACGGTGGTTCTCCTCTCAACCACGGAACTCACCTCGCTCTACCATTCCAACTTCACGCTCACCTTGGACCGGCTGGCACCCTTGAAACTTAAAATCCCAGAAGCATCCCCTCTAGGTCCTGGTTCACCACAGACATAAATGAGGAAAGAAGACACAACAGAGCCCTAGAAAGAACCTGGAGGAACAACCCCTCCTCCCTCCACCGGGATCAACTCAAGGCAGCACGCAGAAACTACTATAAACACATCAAGAGCAAAAAGACAACCTTTTTCTGTTCCGCTTTAGACAATGCTAAAAACCGTCCCAAAGAACTCTTCAACATCATCAGGAGCCAAACATCCAATTCAGTGACAGCCAACATGGTGGCGTCCAAAACCCACTGTGACAACTCTGCAAGCTTTTTCAATAAAAAAATCGCAAAAATTGATCGTTCACTAAGCACTAAGCCATCCTCCCCCACGGAAATCCCGACTCCAGCAACAAACCGCAACACCCCAGTGATCATGTCTATCCGTTGGTCATCCTTCCGTCCCGTACAGGATGAAGTGATAAGCAATCTAATCGCCTCCGCTAAACCCTCGTCCAATTTCCTCGATCAGCTACCCTCGAGACTGACTAAAGACCTAAAGCTTACACTAGCCCTAATGTGGTGCAAGATTATCAACAGCTCTTTGAGCGAGGGAACCATTCCAGAGTGCCTCAAAGTAGGACAAGTCACGCCACTTCTAAAAAAACCTGGCCTTGACTCTAAGGACATGAACAACTTCAGGCCGGTATCAAGCCTTCCTCTCTTATCCAAAATTCTTGAAAGATGTGTTCTGTCACAGTTAACCAAGCACCTAGAGAGCACTAATCTAATAGACCCACACCAATCAGGATTCAGAAAGGGCTGCAGCACCAAAATCGCAATCCTAAATGTCCTGGGTGATCTGCACATGTCACTCGACTCCAACCAATGTAGCCTTCTCATCCTCTTAGACCTCTCAGCCGCGTTTGACACAGTTGATCATACCCTGCTACTCAAAGTCCTCCAGGAGAGAGCGGGTATTGAAAAGACGGTTCTAAAATGGTTCTCCTCTTTTTTTTAACAACCGCGCACAAAGAATAAAAATCAACAGCTTTGAGTCGGACCCCCTCCCCATTAGTAGAGGAGTTCCACAAGGGTCAGTACTCTCCCCACAACTTTTCCACATCTACAAGGAAGCACTCACCTCACTTCTAAGGAACTCCAACATCCCCTTCCACCTCTACCCGGACGACACACAACTTTATCTGGAAACCACATCGATCGCAGACATTCACAGACTGACCTTAAACTCAACCAAGAGAAAACAGAAGTGCTCCTCATCTCGAATAGAGATGAAAACCCCCAAATAGTAGAATGGGTCAAAGCCTTAAACGCCCTCAATGGTGCCCTTGCGCCTACGGACTCGGTAAAATCTCTAGGGATTACTCTCGACCCCAAACTGGACATGAAAAAACACATCTCAAAAAACCGCCAAAAGTGCGTTCCTTAACCTGGAACTTCTCTACAAAATAAAACCCTTCCTCCCTCGAAAGATCTGAAACAGGCCACTCAGGCACTGGTGCTCCCCAGAATTGACTATGGTATCGCAGCTCTGACCGGAACAGCTAAATCTCACCTGGGGCCTCTTACCACTACCCTCAACGCTGCAGCAAGAATGGTCACAGGAACAAAGAAATACGAGCACATCTCACCAGCACTCAAGGAACTGAAGTGGCTCCCTATCGACCAACGAGCCAGCTTCCGTACAGCTTGCCTCATGCACAAAGCCTTGCACACAGGCAAACCAGAATATCTGGCCGCCAAACTCAAAAGGGACGGTCAGTCTAGGAACCTCAGAAGCTCCAACACACTCCTACTCATCCCACTGAAATCACAGAAACACAAAACCTCAAATAAATCCTTTGCGGGAAATGCTCCCAGGATCTGGAACTCCCCCCCCCCCATATCAGAATGACCACCTCCTTCCCGAAATTCAAGATTCTACTCAAAGCCCTCTTCCTCGAGCGCTCTCGATCGTAATGAGAAACCCACGTTTGACTGGGAAGGACCGCTATTTCACCTCTTCGATATCCCAGAGCAGGAAGATTCGCTCTTGATCTCCGTTCCATATTGCTCTCAAGTTGGTGATTTGCAGACTTTTATTTCCCTTTTTTGCTCTTTGCTCTTGTTTACCACCCATAATTGTATTGGCTGTGAAGCGCTCTGACACCCTCGGGTCCAGCTAGCGCTATAAAAAACATCAATAAATAAAAAAAAATAAAACCTCTTCATTAGTTCAATCAAGTTCATTGTTCAATCTGATTACCACCAAGCTAATTCCTCACCTGTACATTATCTTGGAAGGTAGTGGGGAGTGCTGATTAAATATTGGATCTTGCCTGAAATACTTGATTCTTTTTTTTTGGTCAAAATAATTTTTATTGAAAGTTTTCCAGAGGAGACAACAAAGATGGCATATCCCATATTTGCATCCTCTTTCTAGAAACAACAATATGCCATTCTACATTACAGTTCCTTGAATACTAGGAAAGAGTAAGAGTATCTTATCTGGAACATCATACAGAAACAGAAACAGGACATCATCCTTCCACCAAGAAAACTCTAAACCCTCTTGGTCTTACAAAAAAAAAGGAAACCCCCCATCTCCCTCCCCGTCTCCCACAACATCTTAACGTAACTTCTATTTGTGTTATAAATGCTACATTTCAGTGTAGGAACACTATCATTTCAGAGGTTGCTTGTAAGAATGTGGCCATGGAGAGATTATGGGCCAGATGTAGGTAAATCAGATTTACTGATTCATAAATACCGAATTTTACCGAATCGGTATTTATGAATCAGAAAATCAGATGTAGGTAAAAAATCGGTATTTTTTACCGAATCGGTAAAAATCGGTATCGGACTTTCGGTATTTACCTAATCGGAATTTACCGAATCGGTATTTATCGATTCGGTATTTCCCATTCATTCCTATGGGCCAAAAGGCCCATAGGAATGAATGGGAAATACTGAATCGGTAAATACCGATTCGGTAAATACCAATTCGGTAAATTCCGAATTGGAAAGCAAGCAAAAGTGAATCTTAAGAAAACAGCCAATCAGGTGCTACCCCCTCCCCCTCCCTACGAGGAAGTGGCTACCCAGGCAGCTGCAACTAATTAGAAGGTTCTGGAAAGGCAGTCTGAGCTGAGCAGAGTCACAGAGCAGCAGGGAGAGTTTTTGGAAGTTTATCAACAGAAAAATGGCAAGCAGTAGTGAAAGCCAGAAGGCAGAAAGAAAGAGGAAAATAAAGTTCAGCAGCATGGAGCTGCAGGTACTTGTGGAGGAGGTAGTGAGGGTGCACAACAAACTTTTTGGCAGGCACTCCCTCACTGTTCCCGAGTCTGCCAATAGGAAAATGTGGCTGGCCATTGTAGAAAAAGTGAATGCTGTGGGAGTCACAAACAGGAATACTGAGGATCTCAAAAAACAATTCTATGACCTCAGGAGCCTCACCAAGAAAAAAATGGCAGATATCCACAAGCAGGCAGGCCTAACCGGTGGAGGCAGGAACAGAGCGCCTCCCCTGACTGACCTGGAGGAGTTGGTGGCCTCAACCATTAAGGCAGACAGCATCTGCGGACTGGGTGATGTGGACAGCTCAGCCAGAGCTGCAACAAAAAAAGGTAAGACGCATGCGCTGCACAACACCCCATACCAACCTGCTTCCCTATACCCTTTGTGGACAAGCAAACCCCAGTCCAGTACTGCTATCACTATACAGGAGCAAAGTATTATGGGAAATGTAGTCAGCAAATGTAAGACCATGTGCAACAGCGCAGACAGCAGCAAGTTAGTGAAGTGAATGCAGATAAAAGAAAGCGAAATGTGTAAAGCATTTATTGTAGTGACTGTGACACAGTAGCAATCAGTTGATATATGCTTATTTATACCTAGGGGCCAAAGCAGGCAGTTGACCCACTGACTCAGAAGGGACAGCACCAGCGAGGGAGGAGAGTGAGGAAGCAGGTCCAAGCCAAGTGCAAGCCTCGCAGGAGGAAGGTGACACAACTGGCATCTCCCATGAAGATGACAATGTACAGACCCCAGAGTTGCTGCACTCCCCACAGCTTTCCCAATCCCCTACCTTAGTATTCTCACCAGAAAATTCACCATCACTGCTCTAGTCCACTCCTGCAAGCCCACCAGCCAGGAGGCATGTTGTGGCCCCACTGCCATTAATGGGGGCAGCAGAGGGCGAGGGTGAGGCTCAAGTCACCGTAGATGTGAGTACTGCAGCACTGCAGGCCACAAATGAGACAGTCACTGCTCGCAGAAGACAACACAGACCCAGCAGTGCAGGTGGACGTGGTGAGGGCACTGTGTTCCATGGGCTGATGGGGAGCATGGTGCGCATTCAAAGGATGCAGGGCAAATCCATCCAAGCCTGCCAACGCCAACTCCGAGCCCTGAATGTGCAAATAGGAGACATGGGAAAGGGCATGAGAGACATTGTGGATTCAAATAAAGAGGTTGCCAAAACTACTACGGACATGGCAGCAGGAATGCAGCAGATGAGCAACTCAATTATGCAGCTATGCTCCAAACTTGAAAGTCAGTCTCACACAAGGTGCAGGGATGCCCGTGCCCACAATACGGCCACCAATCGATTGGCCACTGCCACATCCCTGCTATGCAGGAGGTGCATAAATATGCAGGAGGACTTGACACAAAATACAGCAGAGGTCACCAGGGGCATGGCCAGAATTACGAGTGCACTAGAGGCACTGTTGATTTCCCAAACAGCACAGAATCCTGCCCTGGACGTGGCAGAAGCTGAGGACACTAGTAGCCGGAGCAGCATGGCTAGCACTGTTGGGGAGCCGCAGAGGAGTACCAGGCGCCAAGCTGAGGCTGCAGGGCACACTGAACCAAGCGACCAACACCCTAGTGGCTCTGGGGAGCGCGGGCGCAAGTGACATTACCGGTCACGGGTGAAGTAACCCGGGACATACAGTCCCCACGTGTATGATGTTTATTTTGTTGCACAGAAGTGCTTGAACGTTGTTGCAACATTAAAATACGTTATTCCCATACACAACCTGTCTGTGTCTCATTACTCACTCAGAAATAGTTGCGTGTAATCTCCTCACGTCTGTATCTGCCATCACTTGGTGTTGACACTCCAGCCGGTTGTGTTTCAGGCACAGCAGTCTCCTCGTCATGATCCTCAAAGTCTGACAACTCCACCTCTGTGCCCTTCTTCACAGCAAGACTGTGCAACATAGCACAGGCAGGAATGATTTTGCAGCAGGTCAGGGGGGTATACTGCCGGGCACCTCCACTCTTGTGCAGGCACCTGAACCTGCTCTTCCACATGCCAAAGGTACGCTCCACAACATTTCTTGTGGTCTTGTGGGCCCTGTTATATATCCTTTGGCTGGGTTTTGAGGGGTTGAGGTAGGGGGTGAGGATGAAGGAGCGTAGGGCATATGCATTGTCCCCTAAAAGGAAATGGGAATACATTACTCACATGCATACATGTACTTCTTACTGCAATTGGTATTAACGGGGTCGCACAATGTGTCTTACCTAGGAGGTATCCTTCGCCAAATTCCCCTGCTGTCAGCTCTGCATAGAAGCCGCTGTTTTGGAATATGTAGGAGTCATGGGTACTCCCAGGAAATTTGGCCACCAGGTCAGTGATGCTGCACTTGGCATTGCATATCAGCTGCACGTTGATGATGTGGGTGGACTTACGATTCTGATATATGTATTCGGTGGCAGTAGGGTGACAAATGGGAATGTGGGTGCCATCAATGCAGCCAATTATATTGGGGAAATGCGCCATCTGGTAAAAGTCAATTTTAGTTTTCGCCATGGGTTGCAGGGAAAGATATATAATGGTCCATCCTCTGTAACATGGCGTCAAGGAATTTTTGGAAAAAGCGGGACAGGCTGCTCTGGGTCACCCCACCTACTGCAGCAATCACACTCTGGTAGCTCCCTGATGCAAGCAGGTGTAGGCTGCACAGCACCTGCACGTGGGGTGGAATGGCATGTGCCCTTGGGGTAGTGTGCTCCAACAGTGGTTGGAGGTCCCTGATGAGGTCCAAGATGGTGTCTGGCTCCAACCTGTACCTCTGGAGAATCTCTGCCTCTGTCAGCATGAACAAGGTGATCCTCTGCCTGTAGACCTGCTCCTGTCTCTGCCATTCCCTCTCTCCTTCCTCCTGTAGCCGCAGCCGTCTCGCAATGACATAGAATGCTGCCATTGTGCAAACAGTATTGTATTTTGGGTCCTTTTTTAAAGTCTGCACCTGGTTACCACCTGATTTCAATCCATGGTAAATACCGACTCCTAAATACCGAATTTCAGGCAAATTCGGTATTTAAGAGCTTACCTACATCTCGATTTTCATTTTTGCCACTTCTTATTTACCGAATCGGTATTTTACCGATTCAGTATATTTACCGATTCAGTCATTTTACCGAATCGCAAACCGTTGCGATTCGGTAAATTTACTGATTCGGTAAATATGCCGATTCGGAAAGTTTACCGATTTGGTATATTTACCGAATCGGACGATTTTCTGTCCCCTACATCTCAAATACCAAATACCGGTCGGTAACGGCTGAAAATACCAATTTTCAGCCGTTACCGACCGGTATTTGGTTACCTACATCTGGCCCTATGTCTCTAAAATTGGAACAAATGTAGTGCTCTTATCCTGGGAGAAAAGACAGTGAGGGAAGTCCTCTCAAGAAAAATTCCACCAGTGGACCCCATGCAAATTCAACATTTTTGATATCATCTCTAAAGATGTCTACCTACTTTCCATAGTTAGAGCTTACCAATGTCTCATATGCCATTGTGTCAGGGAGGGTGCTTTTGTTTTTTCCAGGCTGCTACAATTGCAAGCTTAGCTTCTACTTGACACGACCACATTATAGCCCTTTCATATTTAGTTTGATGGTTGTTGTCTCGAAGGCCTAGTAAAATACCACCTGGGGTAACAGCAAGGGATACCCCAATATCTCTTTAATTTGTGCCAGAGTCTCTGTCCAAAATGTTCTAATGGTTGGCAAGTCCCACCAAATGTGTCAGAAATCTCCCAGCGAACCACACCCTGCCAGCATAGTTCAGAAGTTCCAAGTCAGATTTTCTTCAACTTTGCTGGGTACAGATGCCAATCATGAAGTAATTTGTAATGTACTTCTCTCATACCTTGGGAGTGGTAATTTTGGGCGGACTATCTCTGATAGTTTCCGCCTTTTCCCCTCTGTTGTTTCTACGCCCAGAGTGTTTTCCCATAAGGAGGTGTATCTTGGTTGAGGGGAAAGCAGCGTTGTTAGAACAAGATTTTATAAGAATGTAATAGTACCTCTGGAAGCTCCAGTTTTCTTTGCAAACTACTTAATAGGAATTCAGCTTCTGGTTGCAGCTTCTCTGACCTCGGGTGTTAATGCTACGTGTTTAAAATGCAGGTAATGGAAGTCTGTAGAAGTTGGCAAGGTAAAGTTGTATCTGCAATTTGTAAATGTCAAGATGTGCCATTTATAGAACAAGTGTATTGGGGGAAGGCATCCTCCCTCCCTCAAGGCATCGAAGGGTCCTGTCCTTAATCCCAGAGGGAAGGATTGCCATGAATCAGGGCGTACGGGGAGGAGTATGTTTTCAAGTTGGCCATTCTATTTACTCTATCCCAGGTAGTGAGATTGGTCTTTGTTGGAGAGTGCATAAGTATGTGCTGGGGGGTTCTGATCTTTAGGTTTTCACAGGATGTCCCAGATAACTCTACTCACTATCGCTCAGTCCATGTGTAGCCAATGCTTATTGGATTCCTGCATGGCCCATTAAGTGATAACTAAAAATTGGGCTGCAAGTAGTAGAGATAAAAGTCGGGAACCCTAGTCTCCCCTCATCTTTTGGGCACTTGTGTAAGTTGAATGGTAGGGGGGCCTGTCCCTTCTGCCAGAAAAATCAGATGCTGAGAGTCTTTAGAGTGGTAAAAGAGTCTTGACCAACCTCTCTGGGCAATGCCTGGAATAAAGATTAAACAAACCTTGTCAGCACAGGCATCTTGAGTGCATGTAGTCTCCCCAGCCAGGAAAGAAACATTGGTGACCATCTCTTAAGATCACTCTTCAGTCCTTGAAGGAGGGGAGGAAAGTTGGCCTGATATAATGCTGATAAGTTAGGCCTTATCTCTTTCTTTGTATCTTTGAAGGGCGTATCCTCTACTGTCTTAGTCATTTCCACCCTACATAAAGTCAGATTCAATAAATAAGATTTTGTTAGATTGATTTGATAGCTTTTGATAGATCTTTTGATAGATTTTAAAATCTTTCAGTAGGGCTTTGAGGGAACTCTGCATTGTCATTAGGGTGAGCAAAACGTTGTTGTCAAAGTGGCATGTTTTGTGTTCAACGTTGCCAATCATGATGCCTTTAATCTCAGGTGAGGTTTGTATTTTCACAGCCAAAGGCTCTATGCTTATGTTACAGTAACAAGACAGTGGGCACCCCTATCTGGCCCTTCTGCCAGTGCATAATATTTGGATTGCACCCCAGGGACCATCACCTGCGCTCTGGGTTTCACAAACTGGCTTAAAGCATGGCAATAAAGGGATCACAATAAAGCATCTGGAACATAAAGGCCAAGTCCACCTGCTCAAACGCCTTCTCATTGTCATGCCTCAGTAGGACTGCCGTAATGTGTCTTTTAGTGGATTTCTCAAGCAAGTGGAGCACTCTCCTGATGTTATATACTGAGTATTCTGACCTTTGATAAACCCCGACTGGTCTGGATGAATCATGTCCGGCATTAGGTCTTCCAGCGGTGTGGCCAAGATGTTCGAATACAGCTAAGCATCTAGATTGAGGAGAGCTATTAGTCAGTCTGAGCCACAAAGTTAGAGATATTTTCCAGGTTTAGGAATTACTGATACTAATGATTCGCCTATCGAGCATGCCACTGCTTGCTTCGGTGCTATGTGGTTAAAACCAAGTTTCAAATGCGGGAGTCAAGTCAACGCAAAAGTTTTATAAACTGGGCCGTCAGGGCACCTGAGTCCAGCAATTTATGACGTTTCAGTCCATCTACCGCCTGGTGTATTTCCTTCTCCATGATTGAGTCACCCAGTACTTCGTTCTGAGCTGCTCACAACTTTGGGAGATCAGTGTAACTGAGAAACGTAGGTTGTGTTGTCACTTCTGTTTGGTCTGTGGTATATTGGCTTTCATAAAGCCCTCTAAACTCCTCGGCGTTCCCTTTCTCCCAGTCAACTAGCCCTCCATCATTTCTCCAAAATCCCCCTCTATATTCCCTCTCTTGCTTGACTCTTTTGTCCCGAGAATCTCGCTCCCACCTTGTTCCCAGGTTCATATGAGGTCTGATTCAATTTTAGCAATGTATATTCAGCTCTATTGGAATAGATCGCATTTAGCTACCCCTTCAACATTATGAATTGCTGATGATGGGCTAATATTGGCGTTGCCTTCTGAGCCGACTCAGACTTTTTCAATTTTTCCTCTACCTGTATTCTGTTGCGTGTTCTTTGCTTATTAAGTTGGGACATACATTGTATACACTTGCCTCTTAGCACTGCATTAAATGCATCACAATTATTTGAGGACTGGTGTCAGCGGGCCAGTTTATGTGAAAAGACTCACAGATTGCTTACCTGAGTTCATCTCGCTGATGTCTATCCCTCACAAAAGAGTTAGGGAAATATCACCTCGCCTTTTTAGATGACAGGGTCTTCCACTTCAAGTTCATCGAGATTGCTGTGTGGTCAGGGTTCATGATGGCGTGTAAAGGCACTACTTACATGTCAGAGAGAAGGGATTTTCTAACATAAATGCGTGGGTGTGTGAGTAGAAAGTGTAATCTTTAAATGCAGGTGGAGGGATCTCCATGCGTCTGTCAGCCCCAGTTCCCACACAGCGAGTTTTAATCCCTTTGGGAAACTACTGGTGGAAGAGCTGTTTGGTTGTGTACTATCTGCGCTAGAATGCTATGTTAAATTGAAGTCTCCTATTAATATAATTTCTCCTTCAGCAAAGCCTCCCAGCTCTGTTAAAAATGAATGGAGAAAGGTTACCTGACCGGTATTTGAGATGTAGACTAAGACCGGTATGCATTGTTTCACTCGGAGACACCCTTTGAACATTACCCATCATCGAGCGGCCTCTCGGAGAGGGAAAGATGGCGGCCGCGGTGAGCGGCTGAGCAGCAGTGACTCGGGGAGCGAGGACATGGAGTGATGAGCGGGTTTTGCCTCAGAGCCTGGGGTTTATGTTTGGAGATTCCCACGGTAATACGGTAACAAATGTTTACCTACCGACTCTCGCTGCCACCGGCTGTGCTTCGAATGCTTGCAGCGTCTGGGATCTCAATCTGCCTGGAGTCGGGTAACACGGAAGCAGTCGGCGGAGGTCGCGGAGCAAACCCGCTGCACTCACGGTCATCCTCAGCGCTGGAGGGACGCGCTGCCGACCCGAGAGGATTGAGAGGATCAAGAGGGGTAGTGCGACCTGCCCCAGGGCCAGACAGCGAGGCAGCAGGATGGCCCCAAAAGTCAATATCGGCGGGAAATCATCTAAGAAGAAGAATGTGGGCAAAATTGTGAGCACTCCTGCAGCAAGTAATGTTAGACAGAGCGAGGAGTCAGCTTTAACACCAGCACAATTTCAACCCCCGGCGAAGGAAGTCAGGCCACCAACGGTCAGGACCCGCCAAACCACCGCTACTACTACTGCGAGTGTAAGCATAGTGGAGATGTTCGCCTGTGGTGGTAAGGAGAAAGGGGGTAAAGCTCCTGTTACTATGAATGAAGCAGAGACAGGAATGGTTGGTGGCAAGATACTGTTGGAGGTTCAAAACGACCTTGAGGCCAATGAAGCCAGCGTTTCAGATCGAGAAAGTAGAGAGGGGTCAGATCTGATTGCTCCCACGGCTACTAATTCAATAATGACTACGGTTGGGGGCGCCTCAGACACACTCGCTCAAGCCTCCCTGGTTAACTCTCCAGATGAGAATAATACCCAGGCAGGTACTGCCAGTCTTATTCCTGGCTCAGTAAATATAACACAAATGGAACGCTTGGAGGGTATGGGAGGCAGCGCTGTCAAAAACCACAATTTGACTAAGGTTGACCACACTGTAGTCAGTACTATGTCTGTGTCTAAGGATACTATCTCAACTGAGGAGATGGCGGTAGCCAGCAACACTGAAAGTGAGAAAACCCCTAGTGAATGCTTTCACTCTGTGGCCGAAGAAGCAGACTGGTCTGAAGACGAGGGTGAACAAAGTTCAGATATAGACGGTAGCAATCTTGAGTCAGAAAGTGATCCAGAGGAGACTATCCCTGTAACTGCAGTGAAAACAGGAGTTTCTTTAAAAAAGACTGGGCAGAAGGGGCTGGTCTGGGATCATTCTCCTACTAATTTACTTCAGGGCTCGCCTAATCAAACTCAAGACTTTGAGTCTATCCAATGGTCCATGTTAGAGGCGATCCATCAGGAAATTATTGCGCATCGGGAGGAGACCAGGCAGGATAATCTTAAGTCCCAAGCAGCCATGAGGAAAATAAAGAGCGTTGTGAGGAAGCTTTCAAAGAACTGTGCGACGGTGGACGATAGAGTGTCAAACCTTGAAGAAAGAGTGGTCTCCTCTGAGGCCGAATCTGCTGCCGCCCTTGAAAATAGGCTTAGGAGAAACAATCTAAGGGTACTAGGGGTTCCGGAAGGATTGGAGGGGGGGGATGTGAGAATGTTTATTGCCAAATTATTCTCTAAAGCATTTCCTGAATTGGATAGTTGGTGCTGGGAGTCAGAAATTCAGCGGGCGCACAGAACCCCATTCAAGATAAAGCGAAACACAAGAAAAGGAGATAAACCCAGGGCAATCCTGATTTTTTTGGGGAACTTCATTCTGCACCAGGCTATAGCGGAGAAGGCTAGACCTGATGCAAAGAGAACAGATGAGGGGGTATCATTTTTTGTCAGACCCGATTTCTGCCATGTGACGGTAGAAAGGCGTTGGAGGTTACGTCAACTGATTAAGCCTTTCCAAGATAAGAAAGTGCACGTCTATCTTATAAACCCAGCCCAACTCAAAATAATCCATGAAGGGAAAACCTTGTATTTCCCGTCAGAAATTAAGGCAAAGGAATTCTTGGATTCTATATAAATTTTGTTTTGGAATTGTTGTCATCTCAGGGTCGGTTAAGGGATACGGACAGACAGATATCAGGATATACCAGTAGCTAAGTGTACATGAAGGGATAAGAGGCTATTGGGTATTGGTGGGATGATCTTTAAGGCATAGGCAATGAATGGAATTGCCAAGTGTTTGCTATTCGTTAACTCGGTGGCTGGGTATAGGATATTGGAGCTCTGAGGCTAAGGCCGGTAAGGCCAAAAAGTAGGTTGTCCTCGCTGAGACGCTGCTTCCATCACATGCACAGACGCAGTCTGAGCACCCCGCAGAAGTGGGAGAGTGGCCGAGGGGCCAGTGCAGGGAGGGGGGTGGTGGGAGCAAGGGGGGGCGGGAGGGGAGAGAGGTGGGAAAGGGGGGGGGGTAAACTTAAAAAAGAGAGCACGTGTCACAAATTCACTTACAAATTCAATTGTAAAAATAAGGGAAAAGAGGTGCTGCAATTATGTATCTAATATGTATTTTTGTCGTTTGAGAAGCTGGCAATGTCTGGTGCAGGAGTATGCCTAAGCTTAGGATTGGCTCCATAAACATTAATGGGTTGAATGACTGGAAAAAGAGGGGTAGATTTGAGGAATATCTTAAAATGACAGGGATTGATATCCTTGGGATACAAGAGACTCATGTGCCATGGAAGAAAAAGCACTGGCTTAAGGTAAAAGGGTTCGATATTCTCTCGTGCTCCTCTCAAACATCTACTATAAGGAGGGTAGCTATTATCGGGAAGGGGGGTTTGGGAGGCATCAAACGCTCGAAAGCAGATGCCCTTGGCAAGTGGGCTGTGTGCGAAATGAACATGGGAATTACTGTCTGTTCAATTTATGTTTCGAATTTGGATGACCCGGGGACCTTTGATTTTATGGAGAAGGAATTGTTAGATTGGCCTGCCCCAATAGTAGTGTGCGGAGATTTCAATATATCAGCCGATTTTACTAACGGTACCTCATATACCGGACGTAAACCCCGGGTATATAGAGCCATATCGACGCTGTTGCAGACACATGGGTTAAGAGATGTATGGGGTAATAAAGAATCAGGGGATACCGGGTTTACCTACTTCTCACATCCTTTTAACAAATACTGTAAATTAGACTACTTTTTCGTATCAGCTACTGAATTGAATAAGGTCGAAATCTCCAAACTTCCAATGATAATGTCCGATCACAATCCCCTGGTAATTACAATGGATGTTAATCGACCCACCAAGGGGCCCAGACCTTGGACTTTTTATAGGAAACTATTATCCGACACTGTCTATATAGAATGTATTAAAAACTGGTCAAAGGCTTTCTTTGATGCCAATAGATACAGCGCCTCCCGGGGGGTAGTATGGGACAGTTATAAGGCAGGGTTAAGAGGGGAGACCATTAGTTATTCTAATAGGCAATGGAAAAAGAGCAAGTTGGAAAGTGAGCAACTATTGAATAGATTGAGTGTGGCAGAAGCACAACACAGTAGAGATATATGTCAGGGACTGCAAGGATTGGAAAGTCTAGAGAGGATTAATACAATTAAAGCGGGACTACAGAGTCAATTGGCTAAAAAATCAGCGGCTGAATACCATACACAAAGAACCAGGTTATATGAGACAGGGGAACAGGCCGGGAAGGCACTAGCGATGCGGATTAAACAGACCACGAAAAATGTAATTGCAAAAATAGAAGAACAGGGGAGAGCATATGAGGAACCATCTGAGATCTTAGAGGTCTTCAGACGGTACAAAACTTATATCAGGAAGAGGCAGAGATAGATACCACAAGTAATAATTGGGCAAACACAGGTGTAAGACTGGGGCAGAAAGAGAGGGAAGCGCTCGAACAAGTCATTACTATGGACGAGGTCATAGGAGGATTACAAAGTTTGGCATTAGGAAAGGCGGTGGGTCCGGATGGGCTACCACTCGAGATTTATAAGTGTTTGCGGGAGGAAATATCCCCTCTCCTTCTAGACCTGTTTAACGGGATCATGATATATGGCAAAATACCGGAGTCATGGATGAGTACCAACATTGTGGTGTTCCACAAGAAGGGCAAACCTAAAGAAAACCCGGGGTCCTATCCGCCTATCTCCCTAGTCAATGCTGATAACAAGTTGTATTCTAAGATCCTGGCTACCCGGTTTGGGAGGGTCATCGCGGCTCTTGTATCGCCCTGGCAGCATGGGTTCATCCCAGGAAGAGGTACGACGGATCACATCAAAAGGGCTATCACTGTGTTTGATATCTGTGCTGCCAGTGGGGAGGGGGCCGCGATGGTCCTCCTCGATGCGGAAAAGGCATTCGACCGGGTAAGGTGGTCTTTCTTGTGGAAAGTGCTGGAGGAGAGAAGGTTCGGACCAAGGTTCCAACAAGCCATACAGGCAATGTATTCTACTCCCTCAGCTAGGATCCAATTGATGGGGGGGAGCTCAGAAAAATTTAGTATAACGAGGGGGACCAGACAGGATTGCCCCTGCTCTCCCATTTTATTTGCGCTGTACATCGACCCTTTAATAATTCAAATAATGTCTAATACGTTGATAAAACCTGTAGTTATAAAAGGATTCCAAACAAAACTGCTCGCATATGCGGATGACCTTGCCATCATCACAACTGATCCTGAATCTACTATGAGGGAAATAGTGACTTTGACAAACTTGTTCGGGGAATGCTCAGGATACAGATTAAACGAGGCTAAAACCCAAATTCTGTGCTCTAAAAATATAATTAAACGGGATGCTAGATATGTCAATTCGGTGGTGTATCTTGGTATAACACTTAATTCACAACCAGGAAATATAATTAGAGATAATTTTACACCACTTCTGAAATCAATGGAACAAGATTTAAAAAGGATGGATACTTTACATCTAACGATAATAGGTAGGGCTAATGTCATTAAAATGACTATGTTTCCCAAGATTTTGTACAAGTTTAGGTCTATCCCTTTTAAAATAGAGGATAAACTAATAAAGGAAATTGAAGCAATTTTTATGAAATTTATATGGCAATACGGCAAGATCAGAAGATCAAATAAATTTATGTCTTTACCTCAGGAAAGGGGAGGTTTGGGTATGCCAAATATCAGGAATTATCACAGGTCCTGTCTCCTTATAGAAATGGCAATACTGTTTGATCAGAGGGGGGCGGGACAAGGAAGGGGTCAAGATGACATTCCATCTATATTCCAGCTGGCATTGGGTAATGAAGCTTTCGGGGTACTCTTGCGGAAAACGGAAAGAAGGTATTATAAGAAAACCCGGTATAAACTGCTCGAAGATATAGTGGGGGTCTGGGCATTGGCGCAGAAAGCAATGGGAATTTCCAGGTATAATCACCATACTCCTCTGTGGAATTCTGGACTTTTCCCAAATTTGTGTATGGATGGATCTTGGAGGCATTGGGAGCAGCAGGGCATTGTAACACTGGGGCAAATAATGGTGAAAGATGTATGTAGATCACTGCAGGACGTAAGGATGCGATATTCATTACGGGAAGGGCAAGAATATAAATATCTTCAGGTGGTAAACACAATTAGAGCTCGAAATCCGTCACAGATTTACAGATTTACCTGCGGACGTTTGAGACTCAGGAGAGGCGAATTTCAGGCGCATGTGAGGCGCGGACGAGGCGGACCAACGGACGGCAACCCGGGAGCTCAGTCACCGCTCCCTCCAGACGTGCCCGCCACCCCGGGACTTCAGATCCCGGCTGCCTCTGCGGCGGCGCGTTCCCTGACGCGCAACACGCGCCAGGAGGGGCTTGATAAGGAGCAAGCCCTCAGCGGCGCGGGACGCGAGCGGGACGCCCGAGTCTAAGCCCGGGCAAAGGGCGGGCCCTCCGTGGCCCTCCGAGGCACGAGAAGGCCCGGCTTGGCCACCCCCTTGATATCTACCGCTCGGAGACATTAAGGTACTGTACTAGTTGTTTGTTACCCTAGCACTTGTTTATGTGCTGATGAGACCTGTCTGTCAAATCGTTATCGCTGACCGATATTTATATCTCATTGTCCAGCCATTAGTTATCGATCTCACCTGAGTCATACTCTGCAATCCCGCTCAGCCAATTGACAGCCTCCAGTAGTCGGCAGTAAATATGGTGAAGAAACCGGTACCTGCTGCCACCGAGCCACTTAATACTTTGGACTCTTATCTAGTACAAGTGGTCAGCAAGATTAATAACGAGAGAAGGCAATCCCTAGGCTTGAGCCAACCCCCAATTCCACCTCCAGAAAGCCCTTCCACAAGTGCCTTAAGCACAGTGACGTCTGTTATACCGCTAGAAAATCCCTTAATAAATATATCAGACCCTATCTCTCAAGATATTGGCAACGAGGATGAAGACTCTGATCTCCTAGTAGATCTATCAGTTAATACCGTTCCTGATTCCAATCACCAGATAGCTATAGTGGACGAAGTCCTATCACCCGTGCAGCCTGTATTACGGGCTGTGAGATCTTGCAGAAAATTTCAGGCAAAGCGGGGGGGAAACAACAAGGTAGGAAAAAGTTGGCCACACCACCTCCAAGATGTGAAGGGAAAAATGTTGAGTTTGATGTTGGTGTAGAGTCAAGACGCATTATTGACGATGACCTATTTACAAGATACAAGATATGATAGACATCAAAATCAGGACAATCATTAAGCCTCTGATTGGGAAACTGGACAAATTAACATCTGAGGTCAAAAAGGTGGGCGGGGTACATAGTAAGTTGGTTGAAGAGGTGGAGAATCTATCCTCCCTTGTCACAAAATTGGTGGCTACGGATGCGGAGGTCAAACCAACCGAGAGCGTATCACAGACCACCTTACTAGGGCAGCCACTACCATCTCCATCATTACCCGCACCTAGACAGGAAGTAGTAGAAGGAGATTTTCCATCCACCACAACTGCTGTTGCAGCAGGATCACAACAAGAGGATGACTCAGCCCAATTCATCTTGGAAGCCTCACCAGTCGTACTCGTACTAGCAAACGCCCCTGTTCTATCACAAGATAAAACAGAGTCCAATCAGGGTCTGAAAGATAAAGCGCTACATTGGCTCACTAATAATATACATATGGCACATCAAGGGTTAGATAAATTAGCAGGGGACATCGTCATGACCAGGAGGGTATCTTGGATTGGGAACAAGCCAAAAAAATTCAAGGGGGATTGTGTAATCTTAAACTTTGCCAATGCGGAGGTTCTCCCAAACATTTTGACTAATATCTTCCCACCCCAACGGCGCAGTGGTTCCATAATTCCCCTCACCTTAAAATTTTTTTACAGTGAGACCCAGCTTGCCACCTTCCCCAACATCCCCAGAGATAAGAGACCTATTAACACCATCAGCTGGGGAGGGGGTACTAGACCTCGATATCCTAACGATCGTTTCCAGCCCATGACTAACTTTGAGACAGGAAGATTCAATTACCCGCATGAGCTAAACATCAGGTCTGCCATGTTACACGAGCCCACCGTAAATGGATGGGGTTCTGGTTTTTCGGTTTATGATTTCAGTGGTCGGGGCAATAGGTTTATACCACGGATGAGAAATGATCAGTTTTTGATACGTCCAAATACGCCACAACCTATGTGGAACACATCAGTCATCGGACAAGGTCAGGTAGCTTCTCCCTTCGATTGGGGATGCGGAATGGGGAATAGGTATGGCCCTTTATCCGACCTAAATAACTGTGGTTGACTTAAGGTCGGAATTGATTCAGAAAGTGAGGCCCTGAACATGCCATCATTAAAGAGTGGTCAATATAACATTGGCGAAGACCCCAGTGAGCCTACTCATAAGGAAGCATTAGAGAGTCAAGAGTCGCTAGATTGTGACTACCCTCCGATATTACATCGGATGGAGGCCAGCGTAAAGCCAAGCCTGATCAGTGAGATTACACAGAGTCTCTCTGAAGTGGAAATCAATGAGGGGACAATACTGCCACGAACAGCTGAAGGGGACCTGGTGGGGGTAAAAGAGCTTACGATACCCACTGATTCCTGTAAGATCATAAGCTGGAACGTAGCAGGCTTAAATGCAAAACGTCAGGACAATGCTTGGTTGAGCTTTGTCTCAAATCATCACATTATTGCTCTGCAAGAAACTTGGGACACATCCGCCAACTTCTGGTGGGATGGGTTCACTAGTTTCACTAAACCTGCTGTCCCTAGTCGTATGGGAAGAGCCAAAGGTGGCTTGGTAATTCTGTTTTCCTTAGACTTGAAAGGAAGTTATAGGCAGATCAATACTGACTCTGTTAACATCTTAATGGTTGAAAGGGTGATTAACAATACCAGCAGGACCATATATGTAAACTTTTATAATTCTGGGAATAGCGAGCATAGAGGTTGCAACGTTGCTAACCTAGATAGTATTTTAAACACAGTATCTCAGAATATCAAGTTTGCTTTTGAGTTTATTTTATTAGGCGATTTTAATATTCATTTATGTAACCTAGCCTGTAAGGGAAGTAGCGACAATGAGGATGACGATGCGGGCCTGCATGGACCCCACTTTGAACATTCCACAGAGGGGCAGGAGTTAGAAGAATTACTTGCCAACTATGATCTGTACAAACCTGACTGGGGCCTGAGAACGCCAACTTTTACTGGTACCCAACACGGAACAGTGATGGATTACATCTTCGTTTCACAAGGCATCCTAAGCAGGACCATGGATTATCGTACAGTTTTAACACATTATAGCGACCATAACCCCGTATTACTGGAAGTGGCCTGGGGAGCCCAGATGGGAGCACCCCCAATAACATTAAAACTTGTACAGCCCCTGAGGACCACCGGCCAAGACAGACGACTGAAATGGGCTAAAGTGATCCCGGAAAATTTTTATGCACTAAACTTTCCTAAAATTAAAGATAAGGTGGATATCTGCAAAAATACTGGTGCTCAAGGTAAAGAAATAGTAGCAGCTTATGAGGCAATATGTGGCCAGGTGGCAAAGGATCTTTTAGCCAAGCCAAAAAAAGGAACCCCTGAAAATAAGCGCTGGTTGGACTCTGCATGCTCAAAAGCCCACAGAGCACTGCTGGTAGCCTTAAAAATCTCTCCTAGGGTTAAAGATGATATCTCTAAATTAAGGAAAAATTATAAGGCAGCCTTAAAGAATCGTAAGGACACCATCAAACGCGAATCATGGGAAAATCTCCTTTCAGCGGCAGTGTTGAAGGACAGCAGGAGATTTTGGGAGATTATTAAACAGCCTTTATTCTCTGAAGACAAAAATGAATCCATGGACTGCGTGATCACCGATGAAAAATGGTTGTCTCATTTTAAAAATGTCTATGAGGGTGAGGACGAAGGAACTAAAGATGTCCCACGGCTCACTGTAGCTGCACACCCTATCATCTTTAATCCCCAAGAAGTGGAAAAAGCTCTATTGGCAACTACAAAACATAAGGCACCTGGCCCTGACGGTGTCCCTGCTGACTTTTTTATGTACTCACCTAAATTGTGGGCGGAGGTTTTGTCAAATGTGTTCAACGCAGTTAACGGTAACCAAGCCCCTACCTCTTGGGCCACATCCACCATCGTTCCTATTTTCAAAAATAAAGGCCAGCGGGATGATCCCGCTTGTTATAGGCCTATATCCCTTTTGGACTCAACCATAAAAATCTTGGGTAGAGTACTTTTATTCAGATTGAGGGAGAATGTTGAGAGCTGTGGTGGGTTGTCTGAACTACAATATGGCCTTAGAGAAAGAAAAGGGACCATTGAACAATGCATAAATCTACACTTACTTATCTCTAAATATACCGTGGCCAAGGAGGGTTCCGTGTTTCTTGCATTCATGGACCTCTCCTCGGCATTCGACCTGGTCAATAGGACAAAACTGTGGTTGATCTTGTTGGAGATGGGTATTGATGAGGCATTGGTTGCGTTCATGGCCACCCTGCATCAGGAGCTTTTTGCAGCTGTCCGAGTAACAAACGATGGTAGACGTACCCCATTGTTTAGATCTTTAAAGGGGGTACGGCAAGGCTGTATATTAGCCCTCTTGCTTTTTACCATCTACATCAATGGTCTGGGCGGACATCTGCGGGGCCAGGAAGCGGATGTCCCGTATGCAGGAGGTGCCCAAATACCGGCACTCCTGTATGCGGACCACGCGGCGTTGATTGCCCGCACTGGTGTTGGCCTTCAGCATCTTTTCGACGCCTTCGGTTCTTTTATGGAAAATCTGGACCTTAAGGTAAACGTCTCTAAGTCACATACGATGGTAATGGGGCGCGAGTGTAATAAAAAAAGACATAAAACATTTTTTTACAGGGGGGTCCCCGTCTCCAAGGTATCTACATTTCTCTACTTGGGCGTATTGTTCGACCAGAAAGGATCTTGGGGCCCTCAGATAAGAGCAAAGAGGCTGGCCGTAATTAGATCATCTTCAGCACTTTTGGGTTTTGCTGGCAAGTTAGGGGCTAGGCCCATGGAAGCCCTCCTAAAAATCTATATGAGTAAACCGGTGGCCATAGCGCTATATGGTTCCCCTTTGTGGGGGTATGTAAATCTTGACCCAATTCAGAGAGCAGAAAATAGATTTATCAGATCCCTGCTCTCTGTACCACAGTCAACCCCAACTTATTCTATTCACAAAGAGGTGGGCCTACCCTACCTGTCAGATACATTGAGTCTAGCCCCCCTGATTCTGTGGTTGAAAATGTGGTTGAACGAAGATCTCCACTTGAACCATAAAATTCTGCTTGACGTCTTATCCCTGGACAAATATAGTAATATCCCATGGATGGCCTATTTAGTTAAAACATTTACAGATCTGGGCCGCCCGGAACTTTTTTCATCCCCAGAGAAAATTAGGGTACAGGATATAGACTTTATAAAAAAGTCATTTAGGGAAAGGCAGGAAGCGCGCCGTGAGGAACACGAACTGTTGAAACCAGCGGTAAGGGAACACAGCCTTCTGGTTTGCTCATCTTCACTCGCCCCTTATCTGAGTTTTGTTACATTCCCTTATCACAGGTTTTTATTAACTAAGTTTAGATTTAATTTGCTACATTTTTATTTGGGTTCTTTTAAGAGTTGGCAGAAGCCAGATTTAGCCCCTCCCTGTAGCTGCGACCATTTTTCCGTGCAGGATACAATGCACTTTGTTATGTTTTGCAGTTTGTATCAACAGCAGAGGAAGAAATATTTGGTTCCTATTTTGAAAGAAGACGGCTTCACTCAGGTGCGACCGGCTTTGCTCTTCTTACAACTTCTGTCCAACCCTAGCATTACTTTCTGTATTGCAAATTCCTTGGTAGCCGCTGCAAGGGCGAAAGCTGTTGGCCAAATTTCGCCTTAAAGTTAATGGTTTTTACTAGGCACCTTTGATATGAAATGTAAAATCTTTTTTAACTATGTATTAAAAAATTTAAATCGTATACCTAGACTGCTGTCCTCTAGGAAAATGTAGGAATAAGCATTGTATGTAATGGTTCTTATTGTTTTTGTTTCTTTGTATGACTTGGAACAAGTCGAATAAAGATATTCTGACTGGACAATTAGAGCAGTAAGACCCCGAATAATTTTGGGGAAAATGAGTGCACCTCTGGATTATCTGAAGGGTGGGGGCGCAGAATAAATGGACTGTATAACATTCTTATGGAAAGCTCTCCAGACGACATGGTCAAGACTGAGGCTGCTTGGGCGTTGAAATTGGGGGACCCAGAGACTGATCTGGATAGGGCCCTTTCACTGGACAAAAGATTCCTCCGCTCCTCCAATCTTAGAGCTCAACATTTTAAAACCTTATTTAATTTATATTATACGCCATCCAAGCTGTTTGATTGGGGGAAGAGGGCTGATAGTGATTGCCCTAGATGTGGTAGAGGACCAGCGGATATTGTGCACATGTTTCATGGGTGTGAGAAATTGGAATTAATCAAATCAGAGATAGCGGCTTTGCTAGAGGGACTTTTAGATATCAAATTGAATCTATCCCCAACATTACTGATTATTGGGTGTGATATTAAATTGAATCTAAGCATCGAGAAGGATGCCTGAGTTTTTATAGCGGCAGCTGTACTCCGAATATTATTATCAGCCGCTTGGAAAGAGAGAGAGGCTCCAACTTTTCAAATGTGGATGTGTAGGCTTCTCGGCATCCATAACATTGAGGGTGCCTTATATGAGCTCAAGGGCTTAAAAACCAAAGAGATGGGGCTTCGGCTGTGGGCACCAGTAGCCAGATGGAGAGCGGCAAGGATGGGGGGTCTCTCAAGTGGGTCTGTAAATGTTATGCCTTAGAATTTTCTTTTCTGTATAGCTTACTTTATTTTTTAATGTGATTTGTGGCGACATGAAATGCAAAGAACTGGCTTTGATTTTGACCATTATTTGTTCTTATATGTCAATGGGTATACTGCATTTTCTGGATTGAATTGCTTTTTGTTACGTGATATGTGTACACAAACTCTCAATAATAAATAAAAAAAATAAAAAAAAGAACATTACCCATCATCCCTCCCTATCTGTCTTATACCCGGTTGGCTGAAATTGTAATACGGAATGAAATAACAATGCCACCCCATTGTGCTTAGTGAAGGCTGAGGAGTAATAGATAAGGGAATAAAGCTTATGTTTAAACCTGAGGTCTTCATATAGTTTGAGGTAGTTCTCTTGTATGACTAATTTATCAAATTGGGAGTCTGATAAATATTTCTAGGTTTTGTGGAATTTAAGTGGGGAATTAATGTCCCTCACATTCTAGGAAAAAGTAGTAATCATTCTCTCAGTCCCCAGGAGGTGCTTTCTTGACTTTGTGCCACCTCAAAACTTGTCTCCCCCACCCACCCTCCATCATCAGTTCCCTTTTAAACTGCCCTGATGATCTTTCGTGTGTGTTACAATACAATCTGCCACTTGTATGTAGCCTGTCAGGGTTTGAAGTGGTACCTGAGCAATTTAAACAGTGGAGAAACAAAATCCCCAACTTCATAACATCCGGGACAACCAGGTTCCACTGAGTGTGACTGTGTAAAGAAGAATACATCACATGAGGCAAGTTAGACGGAGACTGCTATCACCATTAAACTTATATGCTAAATGTCAAGCTATTTCACATACTAATGTGGATTCTCTCAGTCGTTACTCACGGCGAGACGTCCTTCAGTATCAAAGTCCCATCTCGCTTGAGGCAACAAGTGGGTAGCCCACCCACCCCATCATCCCCTTTGTATCGTTAACGTCTCTTATGGGTCCCCTTGTGCCTGTGGGAAAGCCTAAGCCCCTCTCCTTGGGACCCTGAGCATCCCTGTATTGAAGAAGTCAGCGCCTCTCCATGTTGCTGTTGCTCCAGGGGTGGTATATCTAGCAGGGATAGGGCATCCGTTAGATTTGTCACATGGTGGGCTTTATTGCGATACTCAAATGCTAGACCAAGGGGAAATGTCCAGTGATGCTTGATGTGTTCTTTGTTAAGCTTTTCTGTCACTGGGCAGAATGCCTTTCATCGTTCCTGTGTTGCTTGAGGGAGCACGAGGAGCCCTGAAATGACACTCTGTCCATTTTTCACCAGGTTTGCTGGATAGCTTCTTTTACTATGATGGGGCTTAGTTTCACCAATATGTCACATGAACATTTCTTTTGCCTGTCAAAGACCTCCCCACTCTATGCGCCCTCTCCACTTTGATTTTCAAGTGTGTTTTTCCCAGAGTTTCCTCAAAGAGGCTCACCTTAAAGGCCTTGAGGTTGGCTCCCTCCACTCCGTTCTCTAAGTCCTTAATTCTAATGTTTTCGGGCCATGGTCTGTTTTCTAAATCTTCATTTTTCAAAAGGGTAGCTTATAGTTGGATGCTGAGAGCTTGTATTTGGTCCTCTATGTGCTGTATGCACTTTGGTCTCTAGGTCTATTATTCTTAAGCGCACTGAGTCAACATCTTGTTGGAGGGTAATCAACCTTTCCTTCAATTTGTTCTTGTAGGCGTCTTGGGAAGTTGGCAGGCCTGTCTTGAGTACTTTCCTTAGTTCGCGCTTGAACTCTTGCAGAGAGGATAGCAGGTTGCCTTTCGTCAACGTCATGGTCTCTGTCCCCAGCAGCCCTGATTTCTCCTGGGTGTCAGTTTTGGCAAAGTAACTCAAGACCCTATTATTCTGTGGCTGGGACTTTTTTGGCAGCATCAAGATGTACTCATTGCATGTGGGCAACACCCCAGGGAAAAGATTGTGGTGTGTGACTTACTATTCATTGGACTCTGTAGCCCTTCAAAAAGCTGTGGAGGGCATCTCCAGCAGTTGACCCACTCTTCAAATGGCGCTGTGCTCTCTCATGTAGGTTTGGCCAAGGCTAGAACCCTCTAAGTCTGATCATTGGGCAGCACCACCCCTTCTCTGCATTCTCTCCTTCAGGAGTCCGTGCTCATCGATGCTTGCAACGGGAGGACTCCCCCTTTCCCAACCACTCAAAGTAGTGTATTCATGGGGCTTTCAACGTCATGGGTTCAATTGGTGCTTTGAGGGCTACCAGTCTCTCTTATGCCTCTTGAAGCGCCATCCAGATGTACCTCTTAGAGTCATATGGTGGTATATACAAAACAGTATCCCAAAGGGGTATAATTGAACAAATTACTAAACAATATCTAGTCAGGATACCTATACAGTATTATCCTAAAAAGGATCAAGGAGTCAGTTTTTTGTTCATGGTAGTGCTGAAAAGCATCATTTTATAATTCAAAGAACATAGGGGGGGGAGAGATGAATACAAAATGGTTACAGCACTGTGTAAATAAATAAACAAATAACAGCTATCAGCCCAAAGGGTTGTACAAGGTGCACGAGTGCAGTGGGTTGTGACACTACGGCAGCGCAAGTGACAAGGAATACAGCGTGAGCGGCGCAAGGTGCAAGGTGCGAATATATACAGTGAAAATACACAATGGTTTCAGATTCAATAATGGTTTCTTAGTTCAATGTTCACATGAAGAACCACTGTGGAGGGGCGCCTAGAGTCTAGCTGATAGGTCGACGGCGTTTCGATCCATATGAATGAGGATCATCTTCAGGACATGGTGGGCTGGGTACAGTGCTGTATGGGAGAAAGGGAAACAGGGGTGAGGGGAAGGAATTGAATGAAGAGCGTGAAACATGGGTAATTTTTTGGGGATGCTTACCATGGTTCAGTGAATTTCTGACCAGTAAGAGGGGTCGATTGGAGTCAAGTCAGTGATGATCCTGATCCAGATTGCACGTGAAGGACTGAAATTAGATGCATATATATATCAGGTCCAAGTCACGAGTTGACAGAATAGATCTATGTAAGGCGAGCCAGAACACTACTCACCAGTCAAATCCTGGGGAAGCGAGTTGTCCAGGCAGGGAAAAAGGGCTGTGAGGTGGCGTAGAAACGTCCACTTCGGCGTCAAACAAATCGGTAATCTGGAGGGGAAAAAAGGGGGGAGGAGGGAGTTGTAGGAACAACGATCTCGGGGCTTGGAAAAACTAACAATTGAGAAGCGCCGAAGAAACTCCAGCGTCTTACCTTCAAGCTGTCCAAAGACTCATTCAGAGGAGGAGTAAATCTGTGGGGACAGAGAGGTGGGATCAAAAACCGCAAATGGGGAGATACTTTAAAATCAAAGGACTCGGAGAAAGCTCTGTGGCGTCTTACCGTCTTCAATTCAGGAAGTCAATTGAATGGTGGTGCTCAGTTGCTATGGTGATCGGCCAGGGCCTCATGATACATTTATCGGGAGTGGGTCCGATAGGAGAACACGCCCAGTAGGTGTTAGGGGAGCTTGGATTGGTCCACGGCGGGGGATGACGGGTCGCGTCATTGGTAACCAGGGCACTGATCCTGAACAGCCCTCATGAGTGAGTGGGAGTATTAACAGAGTTTTAACAGAATTTCCAGTTGGAAAGGTGTAGCAGAATGACTGGCAAGTCGCATTTAGAGTCAGGCATAGTGCTGCAAACCTGGCATGGGAGCTTGATGACTCACTCCTAGAGCCAGCCCCTCAGCTCCTCAGTGGTGCCCAAGTTCCAAAGTTAGACCGGGGGCCTTTTCTGTCCCACGGGTGAACAGCCCGACTCCTGCTCTTGTCTCTCTGTCTGCAGCACCCTTTCTAAGTATTTGCGGCCGCCATCTTGGAGTCAGGCACTCCCCATGCGTAGATCAGAGCCTTTGTTGTCGACCTTCTTGCCACCGGTATCACTGTTCCTGGGCCCCCAGAATCCCATCTTACTCTTCTGTGTTGTAAAGGTCCCCGCAGACCTCTCCATCCAGGGCCTCAGGATCTTCCAGCCATTTACACTCAATGGGCGGTGACACAGTGGGGCTGATCATGCTCTTCCTCAAGGTCATCGCTTCTCTTGCTTCCCCATTCCACAGCCAACATCGCTGCCAACCCGGGAGGCCCCCCCTAGCCCAAGGATGTCTGATTCTTTTTAAATAATACTAATACTGGAATTCTTGTCCGTGTCTCCGCTCCACAGTCCTGGTTCGATCTTATTTTGGACTAACACTATAGCCTCCCTAAAAGGCAAAAAGGCAGACCCTCAGGCAGCTTGATAACTTAGATTAAAAAATCTCCCCATTGCTGATGTAAAAGGCTAGATAACTCATCACCAGGTATTCAAGGGCTAAATCTTAGCCCCATCAATGGGACTCCTATTAACATCCTGAACATCTGTGATTGGAAGTCTACCAAAAACAAGGAATCTTTAACTCTCACTATGGTGGGCAACTTCAACATTTCTTACAAGCCCATTGATTTTGTAACAACTATAGCTCAAAGTGAAGAAGTAGCCCTTGGTATTCCACCCCTTGAAGCTGACCCTTTAAAAATTTGGTATAGAGCTGCTTTTCAGCTAGCCTCCTTGATGCTTTCTTTTGACCTCAGGGTTTGCCACAGAAGAACTGAGTCTGTCAAGTCCTGCACCTTTACATTTAAGAGGGGAGTTAAGAAACTGTATACTCTCTCCTAATAAAAATACAAATAAAAAAAGATGATCTTCAAAAAATGTTTTGCTCTCAACTCCTTCCGAAGCTGCAAGAGCCTAAAATCTCGTCTCCTTTTGAGGCTGGATTTTGATACAAATCAGCACCATAGATAAAGTGCTTTGATTACAATTCTGTCCAAAGACCACCTTTAGGTGGCATTTGTTGATCTTAGGGGTGCATTCGACTTGGTCCCAAGATCTACTCTCTGGGGGCTCATCACTGATTTGGGAGTTCCTCCTGATATTTTAAATACTGTAATCAGGCTCCACCAATCTAAATAAGCGAGGGTTAAATGGGGTCCTGGTGGCAAAAGGACAGATCCTATCTCCGCTTGGAGGGGAGTTCACCAGGGGAAATATTGGCACCCACCTTATTCTCTCTCTCAATTAACGGGGTTGTTGACCATCTTGATGTGGAGAAGTTGAGTGGAGTTAAGAATTATGTTCTCCTCTTTGTGGACGACCTCTCTAAAACCCCATCTGGGTTACAAATTGTACAAAAAGAATTTTGATGATTTCTGTCTTCTAAGAAGGTTTGAAATCAACTCCCAGAAGACAAAACCTATTGCCTTCAGACCCCATAGAAACCTCATGTTGGATGGTCGTTTATTAGTAGGGGTAAGTAGGGACCTACCACTAGTAATAGGGCTACAATCACATTAAAAGATTCAGTCATGGTCTTAATAACTTATTCCCTTGCTCAACCCTTGGGAACTGGCAATGAGCAGGAAGGCTTAACTTAGGAGACAGGTGTGTAAAGCATTTAAAAACACCAATGCATTACATAATTAAGACACAACACACAATAAAAGTCCGACACCAATTTATGAAAAGAGGAAATATATTTATGATTAAAATGACACCAAAACGACAAATATCCAAGGCAGGGATCCAGAGTTATGACTTTTTAAAGATTAAAAGAAAAACTAGAGCTTAGAAGCAAATAGCTCTCAAAGGGTTAAAAAAGGTTAAAAAAGGTTACACAGTTCAGGCCAACAACAATGGAACTCTTTTACTCTTACTTCCATAAATATTTCAGGAAAGTGGTCCACAGTACCAACCAAGGGTTCAGATGCTCTGTTTTCCCTCTTGGTTTCTGAGACTTCAACTCCCACAATGCACTTGGTCAACTTATGGAGCTTTTTTCCAAAGTTACACCAAACTTCTCAATAACTTCTGTAACTTCTTTCTCATGTTCCTCTTTGTATTCCAAAGTTTCCACAACACAAATGCAAGGGTCTAGAAGCTCTAAGATGGTCCTTGGGATGTTGGTACTACGTTTCCCAGAATGCACCTGGCCAGCTCCTCAAATGTCTCTTGGATGCTTTCCAGCTAGGACATTCTTTGTGGAGATGGTGTAGATGGAACACTTTAACCTGTTGCTTTTAGGGAGTCCACTCCACTTGTTGGAGCAAGGTAAAGTCCTTAGGGCTGTAGTTCCAAGTATGCTGCAGGTGCAGTCATTCTCAGAGTGCAATCCTTTGGAGTGCAGGTCAGGGTTCCAGCAGGGCAGTCATTCTTTTCCTTGTAGTTTCAAGCAAGAATCTTGTGTAGTTATTTTGTACTGGTTGCTTTCAGGGTGTGCCTCCCTAATCTGTTTGAAGCAAAGCAAAGTCCTTAGAGCTGTAGGGACAAAGTGTGCAGCAGGTGCAGTCATTCTGAGTGCAGTCCTCTTGGGGTGCCGACCAAGGTTTCAGAATTGCAGCCCATCTTCTATTGAGATATCCAAGCAGGGATCTGGGTTGCTGGGCAACACTCTCATATGTATTCACAGTTCCCACTGGTCAGGGTGGCACCCCTGACCAGTGGGATGCAGGGTGCAACATCTACGTTGACTCTAAATTCTGGAATATTGTTGACCCAGAACACACTATTCTTCCAAAATTCAAAATGGAGAAACTCTCTCCTGGAGGGTTAGTTCTGGCTAAGCTAACCCACAGGTGTGGCTAAGTTCCCCCAACACTCCCCTTCTAGCCCTCTGCTAATTACTGGGACTCCTGTCTGACTGGGGGTGCAGGATGTGGGAGTGAGCCTGCACTGCAATAAACTGTCATTCCCTCTTTGAAGACAGGTTTGACTACTCCACCCCATCCCATCTTTTGCTCTGCAGCTTGCAGTTCTCCTCCCACAGGAAATTCTTAATTTCTAGTCAGGCCACTTCACAATTTATTAAGACAGCTTGGATCAGCCTGGCAGAAGCTGACCAATCCAAGAAAATCTAACAGTGGCAAGTTGTTGGATCTTTTCTATCATTTTGATAGTTTGAAGTATATTTTTAGCTTCGGTCTTTCAATAGTTACATTTTAATAATGTATTCCAATGTTAGCCTGTGGGGCCATTGTGCTTCAATGGGTAAACATGAAATAGGCAGTTTTTCCTTCACCAGGGCATATAAAACATATTTTATAATGTCCCTGCTTATAGTGTTGAGGGACTCTACAACTGGGGCACGTAGGGGAGACCTTAGGGCTGACATATATAAAAATAAGATATTTTGAGACTTTGGAAGTACCTTTAATTCCAAAGTCGAATTTGCATATAATTAAAATTTTGAAGCAGCCTGGAAGGCAGGGTTGGCTGAATGACAGTAGGCACCATAATAGTGCACACTTAAGTACAATAAATCTACTAGGCCTCTAGACTTACATGCCTTACCATATACTGGGGAGTTACAGCTAGGTTGTCAGTGCCAATTGTAACTATACAGAATTATCATGTATATTAGACCTGGTATCATTGGCGTGAGATTCCCTTCGATTTTTACTGATTGCCTCCAGTTTTTGATATGTTTTTGCTGGTTATATGCTTTGGGCACTGTGCCACTGCTATTCAGTGCCACAGTGCAAGTGCTCCCTATGTTAAACTGATGTACTAATTGGTGATCCCATGATTGGGTTTATTTGATTTATCTGTCAGCCCCTAGTACAGTGCACCATGTGTGCCCAGGGCTTGTAAATAAAATGCTGCTGGTGGGCTTGCAGCACTGGTTGTGCCACCCACAGAAGCAGCTTGTAAAGTGTGTCTCAGGCCTGCCATTGCAAGGCCTGTGTGCAGTCTAGTACTGCCATGTCGACTTGGCAAGTGCACCCACTCGCCAGTCCCTAAGCCTTCCCTTTGCTTCATATTAGACACCTGTATGGTAGGCCCAAGGGCAGGCTGCATTGTAAGTATAAGGTGGGACATGCTCTGATGGTAAACAGACAAAATATCGACTACAAAATATCGAATGGACATCATATTGAGTCCAAAATATAGGCTGGACAGAATATTGAATGGACAGAATATAGACATCAAAAATATCGTTTTGAAGGTAAGTAATGTAATATCGAAATTTAAAATATAGATAGTCAAAATATCGAAGTACATAATATAAGTTAATAAAAATATCGAAAATTTAATAATATCGATTTTTTAATAGTGTATTTTGTGTTAAAAGTGTTTATTTATGTTATAATGTAATTTAATTAATGAATTTAATGTTATTTAAATTTTGCGTTATTCAATTCTGTAGCGGGTTGTGGGTTTGTAGGGGAATAGGGTGGGAAGTAATTTAATTATAATTAATTAAATATGTAAATGTATTTATTGGTATTTGTTTATAATTAATTGTTAATTAATTTTATTTTGTAAATAATTACATTTTAATTGACAATTAACTGTATTTAATTGATTAATTGATAATTATGTCAATTTAATTAATGTAATTTTTGTAGCGGGTTGTGGGTTTATAGAGGAATAGGGTGGGAAGTATTTTAATTATAATTAATTAAATATGTAAATGTATTTATTGGTATTTGTTTATAATTATTTGTTAATTCATTTTTATTTTGTAATTAATTACATTTTAATTGACAATTGATTTTATTTAATTTATTAATTGATAATTATGTTAATTTAACTAATTTATTTTATGTAGTGGGTTGTGGGTTTATAGGGGAATAGGGTGGGAAGTAATTTAATTATAACTAATTACACATGTTAATTTTTGGGTATTTATTAGATTTTAATTGTTAAGTAAGTTTTTAATTACAAATTAATTAATTGTTAATTTGTAATTAATTAGTGTTACTAGATAACTAATTGTAATGATTAAATAAAATTAGTATTTGGAAATAATTAATTTTTATATTATATTAAATTGGTAATTACTTTTAATTAATTTTTTTATAGATATTAATATATATATATTTTTAAATAATATATGAAGTATCTACTTTCCCTACTGATGCACTCTTTGGAGTGGGAATAGTAATTTTTACCCCTACACTATTCAACGCTTTCCCTAATGTTGCACTCTTTGGAGTGGGAATAGTAATTTTTACCCCTACGCTATGCAATGCTTTCCCTACTGTTGCACTCTCTGGAGTGGAAATAGTAATTTTTACCCCTACGCTATCCAACGCTTTCCCTACTGTTGCACTCTCTGGATTGGGAATAGTAATTTTTACCCCTACGGTATCCAACCCTTTCCCTACTGTTGCACTCTTTGGAGTGGGAATAGTAATTTTTACCCCTACGCTATCCAATGCTTTCCCTACTGTTGCACTCTCTGGAGTGGGAATAGTAATTTGTACCCCTACGCTATCCAACACTTTCCCTACTGTTGCACTCTGTGGAGTGGGAATAGTAATTTTTACCCCTACGCTATCCAACGCTTTCCCTACTGTTGCACTGTCTGGAGTGGGAATAGTAATTTTTACCCCTACGCTATCCAACGCTTTCCCTACTGTTGCACTGTCTGGAGTGGGAATAGCAATTTTTACTCCTACACTATCCAACCCTTTCCCTACTGTTGCACTCTCTGGAGTGGGAATAGTAATTTTTACCCCTACGCTATCCAACACTTTCCCTACTGTTGCACTCTCTGGAGTGGGAATAGTATTTTTTACCCCTACGCTATCCAACCCTTTCCCTACTGTTGCACTCTCTGGAGTGGGAATAGTAATTTTAACCCTACGCTATCCAATGCTTTCCCTACTGTTGCACCCTTTGGAGTGGGAATAGTAATTTTTACATTTACGCTATCCAACGCCTTATCTACTGTTGCACTCTCTGGAGTGGGAATAGTAATTTTACACTTCCGCTATTCTACGGTAATAATATTAGATATTTTTTAATTATATTATGTTACTATATATATATGTTTTAACAAATATGATTGTAAAACATTTTTTTATAACTTTAATTCATTATTTAATTATTATAAGTTAATTTAAGTATTTTTAAGTATATTTTAGTAAATACTTTTTAATATTAATTTAATTTAACATTGTTTTTACTAAAGTCGATATTTATACAAACTATATTTTAGTAAACGCTATTTTTTACTCGATATTTTTGTACTTACCTGTTTGTAGATACAAAGTCGATATCCTGTCTGTCGATATTTTGCCGCCGATATTTTAGGTAGTCGATATTATGTCCCTCGATATTATGTCAGTGATCCGCTTTGATGTGTGTAGCATGTCCTAATAGTTAATTACAGCCATTTTCGTTTTTCACTAGTGCAAGGCTACCTGTTTTCCACAGGCTAGAATGGGCAGTTGGATTATTAGATTATTTTAATCCTAACTGACTCAGGAAACATGGTGGAAATTCGAATTTAACCCCTTCCGTGCGGCGAACGTTCAGTAGACGTCGCGTGCACTACCTCGGTAGTGCTGCGCACGTCTGCTGAACGTTCCGTCCCCGCCCGCGCAATAGAACAATCTGCACCAGCGCGGAATGTTTGCCGCAGCGGAGGGGTTAATATGCCTGAGCTCAGAATGATAAAATACCTTTTTAGTAAAGTTGGTTTTAATATTCTGTGTTTGAAAATACCACTTTTAGAAAGTAGGTATTTTCATGCCTAACTATCCAGACCTGCCTCTGCTAGGTTGTGTATTCCTTGTCTGGGTTTGTGAGTGACAGGGCTGGGGGATTCCAGGAGACAGGCTGGAGCAGCTCGGTGTTGAATAGAGAGATCTGCATATAGATGGGATGGAGGAGTTGCACCTGGGACCTGAAAAGGGCTGGGCCTTCCCTCTACAATGCTAGTTTCACCTCCTGTGGCTTGTCTGATGTCTCTGCCCTGCACTGTGAAAGGAGAGAAGGAATCTTGTTAACAAAGTGCTCCAGGGCTGTGCCTTTCCCCTGTGCTGGCTCCACCTCCTCTGGGGCGTCTGATGTCTCTGTCCTGCACAGTGAAAGGAAGGAAGGAGTGATGTAAACAAAGTGCTCAGGAACTGGTTTGGACTAGGCAGAGGCCTCTCTGCCTTCAGAGAACACAGTCCCAATAACTTTGGATCACTTCTGGAACAAGAAACCCTTTTGCCAAGGAGAAGAACCAAGGAAGCTGCAGGAGTTTGACTGCCCCTCTGCCAGTGTGCTGTTTGCTGGGTTGGCCTGCAGTGGTTACTTCATTGCCAAGGAAAGGAGAAGGAACTTTTTAAGGACTTTCATTATCTACAGAATATTCTCCAAGGGCTTGAACTGTGCTTGCCTCCTGCTAAAGTCTCAGGGACAAAAGACTTCATCTTCAGCTCCCCTCTGAATTTCCTTGCTGGTAATTCTGACTACAGATATTTACGTGTCACTGTGAGCTGGAAGCGGACGCATTGAGAGGAAGCGTGTCGCTGCCGCAGCTGAAATTGAATTCATCAAAGCTGCCTGTTGTAACATCACAGGAGAAGTGTGATGCCATTGAGAGAGTTGCCATCGCATCACCGGAGAAGCGTTTCGCAGGGCCTGTCGCGGCCCCAAAGTACGTAGTCGTCCCCAGGCTGCCAGTGTGCCCATGCCTCATCATCGCATATACTTCGGGATTCGAAAGGATCCCCTTGGCAACATCGGATTCACTCAGCCCTAGAACTGTGAACCAACTACAGAGAGATTCAGTCTCCCGCCCCCGATCACTCCAGGATCGGATCATGGATCTGTCCACGGATCACGCCGGACGTGATCAGTCCTTTCTTCCCCGCTTCACCAGATCATAGATTGTCCTACGTCATACGGATTGTAGATCCGATTCCACCAGGAATTTACCCATGGATCCATCCCAAGCCATCCAGAGTCACACGAATTCCTCAAGCACAGTCGATACCTCAACCCAGTCCTGATGATGATCCCAATTAATGTGGATCGAAACACCGTCGACTACTCAGCGCAATCTTAGGCGCAACACACATTATGGTTCATCAAAACTACAGCCGACTCAAAGCAGAATCAAACTCCGAATCAGCTGGAACCATATTGAACCATCCATTCACTGTATATATTCATTCACCAGTCACCTTGCGCCGTGTATGCTGATCACATTGTTACTTGCGTTGCCACCATGTACATTACTTGCACCAATTTATGCACCAAGTACAGTTAGGGTTGTATTATCATTATTTTGATTTAATTGTTTCTATTACAGTGCTGCTACAACTGTAACTTACTTTACGAAATGGTCTTTCCGTCTGTCGGGTTCCCCCCGCCATTGTAATATGACGGGGGAAATGGGATGTGGCAGAGGAAAATGTTGGGCAGATCTCCGCCGCCATGTGGGCGGTGGTGATCTGCCCGACATACTAATAGACTCCTAAGTGTAGAGTAGTAGCTGTCAAATGTAATAGTTATTACATTAGCTATTACACTCCTTTTAGTTGGCATAATTTTTGCACCAGAAAAAGAAACATTTAGGTCTTCACCTGCAGCTACAATGAATATGTTCACAGTAGATGAGATCAATCAATCAATGTAATCAATCACGGCATTTGTAAAGCGCGCTACTCACCCGGGAGGGTCTCAATGCGCTGGGGGAGAGGGGTATGTTACTGCTCGAACAGCCAGGTCTTGAGCTGCTTCCTGAAGGAGAGATGATCTTGGGTTCGTTGAAGGTGGGTGGGGAGGGATTTCCAGGTCTTGGCCGCCATTGGTTTCTTCAGGAGGGCGGTCTGCTCGGCGTGCTTCCAGCTCTCCGGGAAGGTGGCGGTGTGGAAGGAGGAGTTGATGATGTCTCGGAGATGGGGTGCGATGATGGCGTCGGCTTTGTTGAAGACGTGGTGTGGGCATGGGTCGGTTGGTGAACCGGAGTGGATGGAGTTCATCGTGCGGGTGGTGTCTTCGGTGCTGATTGGGGTCCAGTTGCAGAGGGTGGGGTGGCGGGCGTTGGTTCGGTGGTAGGGTGCGTGGTCTGTGCGTCGAAGCTGTTGTGTATGTCGGCGATCTTGCGGTGGAAGAACGAGGCGAGTGAGTTGCAGAGGTCTTGCGAGGGAGTGATGTCGTTGTTTCCGGCGCTGTGGTTGGAGAAGTCTTTGACGATGCTGAAGAGTTCCTTGCTGTCGTGGGCGATGTTGTCTAGTCGTTCTTTGAGTGCCGTCTTCTTGGTGGCGCGGATCAGTTGATGGTGTTTGCAGGTGGCATGCTTGAGGGCGGTCTTGTTGTCTGTGGTCTGGTCGAGCCGCCAGGCTTTCTCGAGGGTGCAGCAGTTCTTCTTGGATTCCTTGAGTTCGTCGGTGAACCAAGGGGTTTTCTTGTGGCCGGGTCTGCTGGGAGGGTTCTTTAGTGGTGTGGGGTCATCGGCGCAGGCGGTCAGTCACTTGGTGAGGTTGCTGGCTGCTTCGTTGGGGTCCGTTGTGCTAGTGGGAGTGTTCTGGCTGAGGGAGGCGGTGAGCTGCTCGGCGGTGATCTTGCTCCAGCTTCGGCGGGGAACCTGTTGCGGGTGGTGGTGGGTCGTAGTTCTTCTGAAGCTGAAGTGGACGCAGCTGTGGTCGGTCCAGTGGAGTCCGGTGGCGTGGCTGAAGGAGATGTGCTTGCTGGATGAGAAGACGGGGTCAAGCGTGTGGCCGGCGTAGTGGGTGGGGGTGTTCACCAGTTGCTTGAGTCCGAGGTTGGTGAGGTTGTCCAGCAGGGCGGTGGTGTTTCTGTCGTTGTTGTTCTCCAGGTGGAAGTTGAGGTCCCCTAGGAGGATGTAGTCGGCGGAGGGAAGGGCTTGTGGGCTGATGAAGTCTGCAATGTCTTCACTGAATTGCGTGCGTGGTCCCGGTGGTCTGTAGATGAGGGTGCCTCGGAGGGTGGTCTTGGGGTCAGTGTGTATCTGGAAGTGCAGGTGTTCGGGGGCGGTGAAGCTTTCGTCGGAGTTAGTCGAGATGCGGATGGTGTTTTTGTGTTTGATGGCGATGCCTCCTGCGTCTGGTTGACGCGATCCTTCCGGGCGATCTTGTATCCGTCCGGGATGGCTATGGCGATGTCGGGCGCTGAGGAGGCGTTCATCCAGGTTTTAAATAAAGAGACCAGTTCAAGTGAGTTTGGTGTGGTCCGTGCAGCGTTTTTTGTAGCGCCTGCGTTTGGTGGATTTACAGAGATGTCTGACACATCTCAGTAACGGACCCAGACCCGTGAGGAAGAGGCGCCCCCACTTGTCAGGATGATGCGACATGAAGCGAGAAGCTTCCTTTAAGGAGTGCCCTCCGACTGCTGAAAAGGTCCAGGAACGGAGTTCGAGATGGAAGGGCCACCGAGTGAGGCCCGCCCCGACTTGGTGTATGAACACTTTCCAAGCAGCCAGGGTTTGCGGAGGAATTATCCTCAGCACGACACACTTGAAGCAAACCAAGTTTAAAGGAGAACTAAAAGCTGCATAGTGGCACTGTGGTCATGAAACCAAGCTGGTTCAGCATAACCGAGGTATGGAACTGTCCTTTTAAAAGCAAGATTGCACTCGGTATGCTTTAGAACTGTGAGCGGTTTTACCAAAATCGACGTTGGAAACCCTGATAATTTTAGAGAACAGTCATGGTGCATTATGGGGAATTGAGTCCCAGAGGTGTATGTTGGGAAAAAAAACTTCGAACAAAGGGAACTTTTTATTGACTTGAATTACAGTTACTTATAACCCTCAATACATGTAAAAGTTCTGACCTCTGTTCTATTGTCGGGAAAACTGCACCACCTGTGAAAATCCTGAAATAACTGTGCCTTTAACAGGGATTAATGGACCTGTGGTCCTTTTTCAATGTCTTAGAAGCTACGTTTTAAAAACCACAACGAACCCGCAGGCAAAGCAGCAAAGGCATGGAGAAAGAGTCGTTGGACTCGAAACGCGTCTGCCATTTAATCCTTTTTAAATAAAGAGACCAGTTCAAGTGAGTTTGGTGTGGTCCGTGCAGCGTTTTTTGTAGCGCCTGCGTTTGGTGGATTTACAGAGATGTCTGACACATCTCAGTAACGGACCCAGACCCGTGAAGAAGAGGCGCCCCCACTTGTCAGGATGATGCGACATGAAGCGAGAAGCTTCCATTAAGGAGTGCCCTCCGACTGCTGAAAAGGTACAGAAACGGAGTTCGAGATGGAAGGGCCACCGAGTGAGGCCCGCCCCGACTTGGTGTATAAACACTTTCCAAGCAGCCAGGGTTTGCGGAGGAATTATCCTCAGCATGACACACTTGAAGCAAACCAAGTTTAAAGGAGAACTAAAAGCTGCATAGTGGCACTGTGGTCGTGAAACCAAGCTGGTTCAGCATAACCGAGGTATGGAACTGTCCTTTTAAAAGCAAGATTGCACTCGGTATGCTTTAGAACTGTGAGCGGTTTTACCAAAATCAACGTTGGAAACCCTGATAATTTTAGAGAACAGTCATGGTGCATTATGGGGAATTGAGTCCCAGAGGTGTATGTTGGGAAAAAAAACTTCGAACAAAGGGAACTTTTTATTGACTTGAATTACAGTTACTTATAACCCTCAATACATGTAAAAGTACTGACCTCTGTTCTATTGTCGGGAAAACGGCACCACCTGTGAAAATCCTGAAATGACTGTGCCTTTAACAGGGATTAATGGACCTGTGGTCCTTTTTCAATGTCTTAGAAGCTACGTTTTAAAAACCACAACGAACCCGCAGGCAAAGCAGCAAAGGCATGGAGAAAGAGTAGTTGGACTCGAAACGCGTCTGCCATTTAATTTTTTTTAAATAAAGAGACCAGTTCAAGTGAGTTTGGTGTGGTCCGTGCAGCGTTTTTTGTAGCGCCTGCGTTTGGTGGATATATATATATATATATATATATTGCCGCTCCCAACTCCAAAGTAGACAGTCATCCACAGGAATAAAGCACTCGCGGGGCCGTTTGAATCAGTTTATTGCAAAACAAACACAGCAACCAGCAAACAGACGCGTTTCGGTCGTAACCTTCTTCTATGTTCACCAAAACGTCACACAGAACATCATTTTAACCAGTTTGCATGGAAATTGAAAAAGGACAATCAAAGACTCCAATAGAGTGCAAAGCATGAGCGCCATCTTAACATGCCTAATACATCACAATACTGAATAAATGTAAATAGATTTGCTTAATACTCGTGTGCTAAATGAATAAAAAGCTACACAAGTCAAACGGTGTCAATCACAACTCGTGATATAACTGATTGAGCCCTCAAATGGGCATAACCACACGAACCAAATGTTCCAAAATTCCAAATGCACAAACCTGGCAATGAAACAACGTTCATAGAAGCAGTTCACGCTATACATGATATATATAATAAATTGTCATAATCCATATTCAATATTCGGTATTCAAGATACATATTTCATATTTCTAGGGAAGGAAATAAATAAAATTAATCAGAAAGGGTACTGTAAAATAGTAATTCCAATCTCACAGTACTCATAGTTCAGTTCAATGCAGTGTAGAATGGCATTTAAACTAATGGCAAGGGCACGGACAATGAGCAGAGAAAATCTCTAAATCCAGGGCTTCTATACAGACAAACATTATTCACCTAAATGGACAGCAAGTTCTTCATGCATATTTAATCCCCCCGGCACCTTTGTTTGCAAGTCAATAATGTACCTTGACTCCAGTCTACGGAGCCTCGTGAGTCTGTTCCCCCCTCTAGGATTGTTGGGGACATGATCCAGGCCAAAATAACCCAGAAGATCCCTGTTGCGATGGTGTACTTGGTCAAAATGACGTGCAACAGGGTATGTCTCATCAGATCTTGCAATGGCTCGCATATGTTCCAATATCCTTATTTTCATGGGGTGAACAGTACTCCCTACATATCGAAGACCGCAGGGGTAGTAGAGACAATAGACACTGTAGGGTGTAGTGCACATGAGAAACTTGTTAATTTTTCTCCGGAGACCCACCCCTGGAATGTCATAAGTTAGAACCATCTTGCTTGATTTGCAGGCCTTACATTTCCCGCATGGGAAAAAACCTTGCATGGCGCCAAAAGGGGATTTAGAAATGTCTGTCAAATGACTCTGGACCAATTCATTTTTTATGGACCTTGCTTTTCTGAACGTTATCAGGGGGTTGGAAGGAAGATCGACATCCAAACACTCATCTGTCCGTAGGATATGCCAACTTTTCCTCAAAGTTTTCTTAAGAAAGGCGGCATTTTTGGAATAGGTGGTAATGAACCGAAACCTCTTATTGGAGCTCATGTTGGTTTTCTTATCTTTCTTCTTAAACAGGTTCTCACGCTTTATGGCATTAGCTCTTTCATAAGCATTGGCAAGGATGTCGGAGCTATATCCCCTGGTCTTAAAACGTTCAATGCTCTGTTTGGCATCAATTTGAAATTCCTCCTCATCAGTACAATTTCGTTTGATTCTAAGGAGCTCCCCATAGGGGATGCTCCGTACAAGATTAATGGGATGACTACTGGTCGCTACCAGTACAGAATTGCCAGCAGTTGCCTTGCGGAATGACCTGCTTTTCAATTCTCCAGATTCCATGTAGATGTTGACATCTAGATAATTAGCAGATGTCTCACTCACTTTCACCTGAGAATTCAAGGTTTACCTCATTCAGATTCAATACCCTGATGTATTCCCTGGCTGATTCAGGGGTGCCATTCCAAATGATGAATAGGTCATATATATATATATATATATATATATATATATATATATATATATATTACCTACTGGCGATAGCCAGTAGGTATATATAGTTAGGATTTTTTTCCTATGGGACTTTTGAAAATTCTATGTCTAATAACTTTGGCGTTTGTGGACGGAATCGGCTGAAATTTTCAGGAAAATGGCACATTTTGTTTCTGAGCAGCTCCTGAAAATTTGGGGGGGGTTCGTCAAGGGGGGCCGAGAAAAAAGGGGGGTCCCAAAACGCGTTTTTCCCATGTTAATTTCCATAGGGCGGTTGGACTCACTTTTAGCCCGAACGGCTGAATGGATTTCCACGAAACTTGGCAAAATTGTAGGGACTGTTAGCCCGATGTGCCTTTGCTAGGTCTCAATATATGTGCTTCAGTGGATTTTGAGAAATTAACGTTTAAATCAAGATATATATCTGTAACAGCGCTCCGGGCAGCGCTCCGGTTCGCGAACTTTTCGCGTATCGGAACTTTGCGAAGCGAAGCTGATTGGCTCTCCGGTGTCTGTCAACATTCTAAACAGTCCGGTGCGGCCGCCATCTTGTCTCTCGGTAGGATCGAGAGACAAGAGGAGGCCAAAACAAAGGGGGAAATGAAGGAAAGGGGGCAAGGTAGACCCCTTCTGACCCCCTAGGATTGATGAGGGGGATATTATAGAGCCACGCCAGGCCCAAAAAAAAAAAAAAAAAATCCGATTTTTTCGCCGTAGAGACGCGTCTTGGTTCGCGAACCGGGCAGCTAACCGGGCAGCTAACCGGGAAGCTAACCGTCAGTGTAACCCAAAAAAAAAAAAAAAAAAATCCGATTTTTTCGCCGTAGAGACGCGTCTTGGTTCGCGAACCGGGCAGCTAACCGGGCAGCTAACCGGGAAGCTAACCGGCAGTGTAACCCAAAAAAAAAACAAAAAATCAGATTTTTTCGCCGTAGAGACGCGTCTTGGTACGCGAACCGGGCAGCTAACCGGGCAGCTAACCGGGAAGCTAACCGGCAGTGTAACGGGAGTCTGAGGAGTAGCTGATTGGCTGTCAATATTGTAAACAGTCCGGAGCGGCCGCCATCTTGTCTCTCGGTAGGATCGAGAGACAAGAGGAGGCCAAAACAAAGGGGGAAATGAAGGAAAGAGGGCAAGGTAGACCCCTTCTGACCCCCTAGGATTTATGAGGGGGATATTATAAAGCCACGTGGGGCCAAAAAAAAACAAACAAAAAAATCCGATTTTTTCGCCGTAGAGACGCGTCTTGGTACGCGAACTGGGCAGCTAACCGGGCAGCTACTGGGAAGCTAATCGGCAGTGTAACGGGAGTCTGAGGAGAAGCTGATTGGCTGTTATCATTGTAAACAGTCTGGAGCGGCCGCCATCTTGTCTCTCTGTGGGATCGAGAGACAAGAGGTGGAAAAAAAAAAGGTGTAAATGAATGAAAGGGGTAAGGCAGACCCCTCCTGAACCCCTAGGATTGATGAGGGGGCTATTAAAGTTCCCTGGGGGGTGAAAAAAAAAAAATTGCGATTTTTCGCGGTAAAGGTGCTTCCTGGTACGTTAACCGGGCAGCTAACCGGCAGCGTAACGGGAGTCCGACATATTGTGTTTTTTGAACGTTTGTGATATGTGCACGTGTGGATTTTGTCTAATTAAGGTTAAAAAAAAATATATATATCTTTAAGCGTGTTCTGGCGCGCTTACGTTTTGGGTTTGGTTTGCGCTGCAGAGACGATATGTCACGGTTATGCGATGCATCATGAGGCGTCTCACGGGCTACGTGATACGTCACTTAATAAAGAATATATTTTACAGCTATAGATATTAGCTTTTAAAAAACCAATGAAATTCACAGAAAAAACCATAGGTTATAGACCATATATAGTTAGGAATTTGCATTTACAAAACCTTGAAAATTCACTGAAAAAACCATAGGTTATAGACCATATATAGTTAGGGAGTCGCATTTAAAAAACCTTATTTTATTTGCACAAAACCATTGAAATTCCATATATAGTTAGTTGCACTAACTATATATCGCGGACCCGCAATCCACTGCTAATGATGTCACATATTACATCATTCATGACATGGTCAGTGACATCACTGATGACATCACTGATGACATCTCAAATGACATCACTGATGACATCACTGATGACAACACCCAGTGACTGTATGTTTCTGTAAAGTTAAAATATGTCTTACATATTGAAGAATGAGTGGATGTATAAGTGTCTGGATGAAGGATTTAGTAGGTGCATGACTGACTGTATGAGTGAGTGATTTAATGTGTCTCACTGAGTACATGGGTTAGTGACTAAACTGTCTTAATTTGGCAATCAATATTTATGTTCTTCTGTAAACTGCTGCATGTTTAAATCAGTAGCTATATCAGTAACTATATGGGTTATTGAATGGTTGCCCAAGTATTTGTATGGGAGACTGAGTGTGTGTGTGGGTGGCTGGGAGGTGTATAACTCTGTGCATAGATGTGTGAGCGGTTGATTCCCTAGGTGTATGGGTTCAAAAGTGCATGTAGAAACAGCTGTATGGACAGTTGACTGTGTGCATGAGTATATTGGTGAGTGAATGGATATCTCAGTTCTACATGTCAAAGTAAGTACATATGTAAAACACACTCCATGTGAGAGTTGACATATATAAATAACTGAACATAAGAGTCAGTGAATGTGAGAGTGGCTGTATGAATCATTGTGAACTTGTATCAAGGATTGTATAAGAGAGTAAATATGTGTTAGTATATGTTTGAATAAGTAAGGTGTGTATAACTGTATAGTTAAGGAAATGGAGATGTGATTGATTCTTTGCATGACTGAATAGGTGTGTGAGTAACTCCATGGATGTGTGACAGTCTGTGAGTGCCTGTTTACACTGAGTGTATCAAAGGTTATATTAGAGTCTGAAGATGTATTATCACATAAATGATATCATCAGTGATGTAATCAGTAATGTCAAATGAGATGTCAGTGATGTCATCAGTGATGTCATTTGAGATGTCATCAGTGATGTCATCAGTGATGTCACTGACCATGTCATGAATGATGTAATATGTGACATCATTAGCAGTGGATTGCGGGTCTGCGATATATAGTTAGTGCAACTAACTATATATGGAATTTCAATGGTTTTGTGCAAATAAAATAAGGTTTTTTAAATGCTAATCCCTAACTATATATGGTCTATAACCTATGGTTTTTTCAGTGAATTTTCAAGGTTTTGTAAATGCAAATTCCTAACTATATATGGTCTATAACCTATGGTTTTTTCTGTGAATATATATATATATATATATATATATATATATATATATATATATATATATATATATATATATATATATATTCACTGAAAAAACATAGGTTTCTCACCAGTTATAGTTAAGAATTAGCATTTAAAAAACCTATTAAATTCACTGAAAAAACCATAGGTTTCACACCAGTTATAGTTAACTGGAAATTTTACTGACATAAAACCATTGAAATTCCACGTTATAGTTCGTTGGACTCACTATAACTTGCGCGCCTGCAATGCACTGCTGATGACATCACATATTACATCACTCATGACATGGTCAGTGACAGTAAAATTTCCAGTTAACTATAACTGGTGTGAAACCTATGGTTTTTTCAGTGAATTTAATAGGTTTTTTAAATGCTATTTTCTAACTATAACTGGTGTGAAACCTATCGTTTTTTCTGAGAATTTCATAGGTTTTTTAAATGCTAATTCCTTTCTATATCGAGTTTGTAACCTACGATTTTTTTTAATATGCTGTTTTGTGTGAGTATTAATTAGTATTATTTTTAATAATAATATATATATTTTTTTTTTTTACTAGTTTTTCTTGGAGAGCTCTGGGTCCGCGCACCGGTAAGCTCTCCGGAGAGCGCACCCAGAGCGCTACTTGCGTTTGTGTAAAAAAATATGAATGAAAAGTAAATAATAACGCAAGACATTTAGTACCATACATATAAAAGCAGTTTTTTTAATAAGGAAATGAAAATAATTTTGCATTTCCGTGAAACGTATGCGCCCCCGGAAGCGCCTACGTTCACGCCGCGTATGCGCCCCCGGAAGCGCTCCGGTGCGCGCAGCGTCAGCGCGTCAAGTCATGTGACCTGAAAATAACACTTTCCATTGGTTGCTAACAGTTTTTTTTACAAAGAATGAAATCCCCACCCATTTCCTTCACTTCTTCTTTCACTTTTGTGACTGAAAGACCTGCCTTTTTTCTCTTCGATCTTGCTTGGTTAATCATGGCTGTCAGACCATCCAGCAGTGAAGATGAGCCTGAATTCATCGATGAAGAGCCTCCTCAGCCAAAGGTGAAAGAGCATTTCATCTGGAATTTTTTTTCCATACCAGATGACTAGAAAAAGGTGAATGCTCCAAAAGTGGAGTGCAGGATCTGCCATACAGTCCTGTCACGGGGTGACCCCCCAAAAAAATATTCTTTTGGGAACTCCACAATGCTTTGCCATGTGGAGAGGAGGCACCCCCCGAATTTTGCCCGGGAAAGTGTCAGGGCTCTGGCACAAGAGGTTCCCAGTGATGGGGCCTCTACATCCACCGGAGGAGCAACTACTTCTGTGAGAGGGCGATCGCAGGAGCTGGTTCAAAACATTCAGCCTGCATTCAACAAAGGTGTCCTAAAATGCAGATACTGCGATCAACTACTTACCTTTGGGGAGCAAAGTGTCCTGCTCATGGTTCGAGCATTGGAGAACCATCGCTGCCGTTCCCAGCCCTAATTTTTTTGGGTTTCTTTGCTCCTGTTGAGCAGTTTCCATTCCCTGTTTTTGTTTCTGTTCTAAAAAAAGAAAAAAGAATTAAAAAAAAGTTCTTTTCAGAACTACCTCCAATTCTCAGCAAAGAGCTATATTCTTAAAAAAATGAAAAAGAGTAAGTGAAGTGGAGTGCATTGATAATGGAAAGGAAAATGAGTAAGAAAGAACAGAAAGTTATGAGAGGAGAAAGGAATTGAAGTAGGGGGACTGAAAGAAGGTGAGTGTTGGGAAGGAAAGTAAGGAGAAGGAGAGTGAACATGGGGAATGTGGATATTCAAAGAAAATGTTGAAAAGGAACGGGGGTGAGGAAGCGTAAGAAAAGATGCATTGCTGGAGTTGCATCATTTTTGTGACACACTCCAGCAATGCATCACTTTTGCGCTTACAGATACGTCTGAAATACTGACTTATTTGTAAGCCCCTGCGCCACATTATACCTACGTCAGGTGTAATGTATGCAAAAGGGACGTATTGACACAAGAAAGGGTCGTTGATTTCAGAAGAGGTCTCAAAACCTGGCTGTTCTCCCAATAGGTTTGCCAGTAGTTTCGTTTTCTTTTTGCTTTTCTTTTTAATCTCTTTTAGCTGTGTTGTGTTATTCTGAAATCTGTTCTCCTTACCTAAAAGCGCCGGGACACTCTTTTTGAGTAACCGTTGCGCTATACAAAAGAATAAATAACATAACATAACATAACATAACAGGTGACGCAGTGAAATCTATGAGATATCACTGCGTCACTTTTATGACGCTGTTGCGTCCAAATCTTGTGCCTGTATCACAGCAGGTGTAAGACTGATGCAAGCCCTTTCACATGGGGCCTGGCCCCATGTGAAAGGATGCATTGCTGGAGTTGCATCATTTTTGTGACACACTCCAGCAATGCATCACTTTGGCGCTTACAGATACGTCTGAAATACTGACATATCTGTAAGTACTTCCGACATAATATGTCATATATTTAATATGACGCATGACTAGAAGACTGAAGGCCTCATTTATGAGGCCATGTGTCACTTTAACGCCACCGGTGCGTCACTTTTTGTGATGCACCAGTGCTGTAAATAATGCACCTTATTCAGTCATATTTACAAAGTGACGCATCTAGGTAGATGTGTCACTTTGTAAGCCCCTGCGCCACATTATACCTACGTCAGGTGTAATGAATGCAAAAGGGACGTATTGACGCAAGAAAGGGTCGTAGATGTGATGCAGTGAAATCTATGAGATATAACTGCGTCACTTTTATGACGCTGTTGCGTCCAAATCGTACGCCTGTTTCACAGCAGGCGTGCAGGCCCTTTCACATGGGGCCTGGCCCCATGTGAAAGGATGCATTGCTGGAGTTGCATCTTTTTTGTGACACACTCCAACAATGCATCACTTTTGCGCTTACAGATACGTCTGAAATACTGACGTATCTGTAAGAATTTCCGACATAATACGTCATAAATTTTATATGACGCATGACTAGAAGACTGAAGGCCTCATTTATGAGCCCATGTGTCACTTTAACGCCACCGGAGTGTCACTTTTTGTGACGCACCAGTGCTGTAAAAAATGCTCCTTATTCAAAAAATGCTCCTTATTCAGTCATATTTACAAAGTGACGCATCTAGGTAGATGCGTCACTTTGTAAGCCCCTGCGCTACATTATACCTACGTCAGGTGTAATGTATGCAAAAGGGACGTATTGACGCAAGAAAGGGTCGTAGAGGTGACACAGTGAATAAACTGGGTTTTCCCCATGCTACGCTCCCCGGAGCGCGTACCGGGCGCTCCCCACGGGCTCCCCATGCGCAAATCGATTTTTTAATTTTTTTTGGGCCCGCGGGACCCTATTATAGCCCCCACATCAAACCTAGGGGGTCAGGGGGGGTCTACCCTACCCCCTTATGGTCATTTCCCCCTTTTTTCTTTGCCACCTCTTGTGTCTCGATCCTACCGAGACACAAGATGGCGTCCAAATTACACTCTGCCCATTCTTTCATTAGCTCCGGATTTGGTCCTCATATGAAGAGCCGCCAGGATACGCAAACCGCGAGGTATGCGGTTGACTTCTATGTATCTTTGCAGGGACTTCGACTCCCACCATTTAGACTGCTCGTTGCGGGATTTCTTTTCCAACGTTTTAAATAAATCTCTCAAAGCTGCATTACCGCTACTGCTGGCTTCATTGTCAGGTCTCCCCCGAATGTTAGCGGGGAGAGGTAGACTGTCGGAAAACACAGTGGATGCTAGTGTCTCCCTGTCCCGAACACTGTCCGCTGCCATCCTTGTAATGCTGATATCTCTTTAAATGGCGCTCTACGCTTTTATGTTAGTTTCAAAATAATGCGCCGAGCGCCAAAGTCAAAGCACTTAACTCTTCTCCCAACACAGTTACTAGCCGTGCTTACTTGGTGCCGAAGCTGCTGCTGCCGGTTCCTTAATCGTCCGGTCCGCCACTTCGTGGGCTCAAACACCTCAAGTTTTCTGTAAATCACGCCTGCAGCCGGTGGGGGTCAAACAGCCTTACTCCTTCCGGAGTACAAGTTACCTAAGTGAAACTCAGGTGGCGTTCCGATTAGGGCGTTGACCAGATTGAAGAGGGTCCCGTGTGTGGTCGGCTCGGAAACAGCCCGACCTCAATATCCAAGACACCGCGTCTTTACTCCAATCGCTCAGGTATTCCCCCAGGCAAGGAAATGCAGACACGGACCAATTTGGTGCAATTATTTACTCAGTACAAGTTAGCGCATGACGTTTCAGCTCTCAACGAGCCTTGTTCACATGACAGTGATCCAAATGCAACTCAGTCTTTTTAAAGGGCCCAAAGTTGATTTAAACAACATCACGTGTCAGGGCTAAAGAAGTAAAAAGGGAAGACATACTTGGGGAAAATACATGACGCTCCCTTTGGAATCCTTAAACACATTCAGGTCAATTATTTACATGTTTTTGTCACAGTAAAATCTATATATATAGTTAGGATCTACTTTCCATAGGAAATCTGCAACATTCTATTGGGAATAACTTTGGCGCCGGTGGACGAATCTTTGCGAATTTCTCAAAGTTCGTGGCCCGCTCCGCTCCTTCCCTGTAAATGTGGGGGGGATTCGTCAAGCGGGGCCGAGATAAAAGGGGGGTCACAAAACATGTTTCTCCATGTTAATTTCCATAGGGCGGTCGAACTCACTTTTAGCCCGAACGGCTAAATGGATTTCCACGAAACTTGGCAAAATTGTAGGGACTGGTAGCCCGATGTGCCTTTGCTATGTCTCAAGATATGTGCTCCAGTGGATTTTGAGTAATTTAGGTTAAAAAAAATATATGTATTTATAGGCGCACCCCGGTACGTGCACAGGGGAGTGCACGGGCGCGCTACGCGACTTGCGCACGGAAAGCTGATTGGCTCACGGGTGTCTGTAAACATTCGAAACAGTCCGGAGCGGCCGCCATCTTGTGTCTCGGTAAGATCGAGACACAAGAGGTGGTAAAAACAAAGGGGGAAATGACCATTAGGGGGCAGAGTAGACCCCCCCTGACCCCCTAGGTTTGATGTGGGGGCTATAAAAGGGCTCCGCGGGAGAAAAAATAAAAAAATAAAAAATTCGATTTTCACGGGGGGAGCGCCCGGTACGCGCACCGGGGAGCGGACCGGGGAGCGTACCATGGGGAAAAAAGAATGACAGTTTTTAAAAAAAGTAGCTGTTTTAAAAAAAAAATCGTTTTGTTATTTTTTTTTATTTAAGTACCTACATGTAGGTACCAATGTAGAGACTTAAATTTAATGTACACCGTTTCCTCTGTAGATATCTTGCATGTTGTTATAGAAGTTATTGTGGTATATGGAATCCATAACATAGTCTGTCAGGAAAGCAGAAACAGATCCTTTAAGCACTCCCTGAGAAGTCCTAGGGGATCATGGGTAGTCTATCCTGCTCCCTTATGATGAAAAAGAGATGTAAAATACTCATTGGAGATAATATAGTGGGAGAAAGGTAGTAACTATGAGTAAACATACTATGTAACAAAAAAAGTTGCACAGTATACTATAAGTCTCATTTTATATTATAATCATTTTGGTACTACTTCATGAATTACATATAAAAATGAATAATATCTCAAACAATTTTTAATTATTAAATATAAATTTATTCTTCTGATTCTTTTTCAAAATTTAACAAAGCTTCTCATATAATATTGTCCGGAATTTCCTCATAATTATTAGTACATGATTCTAATTGTTCCAAACATTCTATTAACTGTTGGTCCAAAGATTCATCTATGAAATCAAACTCATCTGTTTGTTCTTCTGGATTTTCCACCTTTATTTGGAAAGAAATAACAGTTGATTGTTTTTCTCCTTCCATTTTCTTTCTGAAAATTGCATAAAAATTAACTATATTAGTAGAGTTAGGGTACTGTTGGGTTTAAGTTCAGACAGGTACTTCTGAGTTTTTAAGAGTGAAGTAATTTTTGGCCAGTGTATGGTTTCAGGCAGGAAGTAGAACTATTAAAAAGTGCATGTGATGAAGCCTAAGTAAATTCATAATTATACAGAGAAGCCTAACTCAATCCATAATTATAACAGAGAAGTCTATCTCAATCTCTAACTCTTACAGAGGGACTGTATATAACTATCAGAAAACATTTTCCCAAATTAACTTAAAGTGCACAACATAGTTCCCCTTCCAAATTAACAACTTACCTTTTTCAAAGTAGTTGAAGTTTTCTGTCAAAATTCTTTCAAAATGTACCTCAGATAGTATTAGTCAAAATGGCTCTGTTTCCCTCTCATTTTTCATGTATATTCATGTACTTAACCAATCAAATGTCAGCACATAAAAATACAAAACGTAAGTAACATTTTAATTGGTTGTAAATTCCAACAGTTTCATATGTGTTTTTGTCATGTAATTTACCTCAGGATATTTAGACAGGGCTACAGCCTAAATGGCTCAATGGAATACCACCAAATTTGGGTAAATGGTAGGGACTGCTATGTAGTAGGGCCTATTCTATATTTGGGGAAAGTGTCTCCAGTGGTTTTTATGTAAATTAAGTTCCCACATTTTTTCGGGGGAGTCCGCCATCTTGTGTTTCGGTACAATTGAGACACAAGATGGAGGACAAACAACGTTGGGAATGGGTAGAAGGGGGCACGGTAGACAGCCCCTGACCCCCTAGGTTTTCTGAGGGGGGCCTAGGAGGCTTATATAGGCCCAACATTTTTTGAAAATGTTAGCGGGGGAAATTTAAAATTATATTGTGAGTAAAAGTGATGAACATAATATAAAAAATCTAGTTCTCATATAGGTACTGTAAGTGGATCTCATAGTAAATGATATCAGTATTATATGAAATGTTGAACATGAGTGATCCAGAGATGGGAATATGAATTATTAAACATTGTGAAAATGTTGTATGAGCTTTTCTTTGAAAACATCGGGTAAACGGTAATTTCAGAGTTTGAAAATAGACTGATAAATCTGACACTATTTGGCCGTAAGGAATAGTGTTAGAATGAGCAAAGAGTCATAACTTAACACAAGGAGCAAATGAAAAAATGTAGACATATTTCAGATGTTCTTAGAGTTTTTTTATAGGAAGTCGATGAAATGGAAGTTTTAGAGAACAGCAAAGTATTTTCCTACGAAAGGGACCTTCATGAGCTACTATTTGGCCTCAAGGAAAAGTAAGTGAATGAAAGATTAGTGTAAATATGTGATTTGTAAGTTTATATGTTTTTTTTAAACACAATCTATTAGATTGTGTTTTTTTCCCCGCTGTTATATGATGAATACTTTGAACTCACTGTTTTTAGTGAAATCCAATAAATTCTGAGAACAGCAAAAATAAACTATGTAACATGTTGTAGAAGTTATTCTATAGTTTATTTTGTGTAATTTATATTGTATTCCCATTGACTCACACTCACTTTCCCTTTTCCACCCTTTTTCAGCTCTCTTTACTCACTCACACTGCCTTTCTCTCACTCTGTTTCATCCCCGTTCCTTTACTCCACTTCTTTCACAACCCCTCAATCCTATTTCAACTGTCTGCATCCCCTCTGTCCTTTGCACCACTTTTCAGCTTTCAGTCTCTCTGCTTTACTTCCCTTTTCCGTCTTTTCCTCCTTTGTTCTTTTACTAATTCCTCTTTACTCACTCATCTCTTTTTTCGTACACTGTCACTATAACTTAACCATTCTCTCTCACTTATCTTTCTTTGCTTCTTACTTTTATCCTCTTTTTTCGTTTACTACCTCTATGTCCTCAGTCTCACACTCTCCTTGTGTTATGCTCATTTGTGTTTATCTACCTTCTATCTTTTCTCTTACACCAACTTCACTGTTCCTCTCTCATCATTCTTCACCCCAGTTCTTTTACTCTGGTTCCGTTACTACCCCGCATTTCCTATCTTTCAGTATCCTTCTCTTTAGTTTCATTACCAAATCACATTCTCTCAGTACCATTGCTTTAGTCCTCTTCCCCGCTCTTTCCTTGTTTTGCTCCCTTACACATTTTCCATTCCTTACTCATTGTACTCCACTTCACTCACTCCTTCCCTTAGTCACTCTGTGTACTTACTTACTCCCTCCTTTTCTCTCAATCCTTCTATATTATCGTCACTCCCTTCATCCCTTCATTCTGTGACTCCCCTTCACTCACTCTCAGTCATCTTCCATTCCTCTTTCTTGTAAATTAATTCTCAATCAGACTCCTTTCCCTCTCACTCATTCCCCTTTTATTTACTCTTCTTTCTAGATTTAGTTTTGCTAACTCACATTCTTTTAGTCTCTTACTGACCTTCACTTCATTTCTCTCATCTTGTCTTCCTCTCTGTCACTGAATTTATCTGACTTACTCTTAGTAATTTGCTCTTCTTCTATTTCTTTTTCCCTCTTTTTGTCCTTCTACATTACTTTATTTCCATTTCTGTATCCTTCACTCTTGCTTTATTTCTTAGTAGACTTTTATGATTTTTAACCTCTTCACCTGTCTCTTTTATTTATTTTATTTATATTCTACTAATTATAACTTATTTTTTCTTCTCTCTTTCACAGATACAAAGTGTAGGAAAAAGTAATTAGGTTTACATTAATTATATGGTAAGTATGACTAAAAAATGTAGTTTGTCATCATCCTTTGCTTTGCTTTAGCCTCACTACTTTTCTCTCACCCCTATTTCCTTACTCTGCATCCCTCACTAATTCTTATCCTCCATGTTTACTTCTCTTTTCCTTACTTTCCTACCACATTCAACTTCTTTCAGTCCTCCTGCTCACCCTCACTCCCTCACTTTCCTTTCTTTTCTGGTTTACTCAGTCCCTTTCTGTCACTCCTTCCTTTTCTCTCTCTGTCCTTTGTCTCTGTCACTCCCCATGTCTTTCCTTTTCTCAGTTACTTCCTCTTACACCTTTTCTCTGTCTTACTATCTATTACACAGTCCCTTTGTGTTCCTCCCTCTAGCTCTCTTTCTCTTTACAGCACTCTTTCTGTCCCCTTTCTTTATGCTCACTTCTTCATTCTTTTTTTTTCTTTTTTTTTGGGTGCGCTAACGGGACACGCTTCGGTACGCGCACCGGGGCGCGCCAGAATACTGCGCTCTCTGGTGCGCTCACCGGTACGCGCTCCAGGGCTAAAAAAAAGAATATACATAAAAAAATAGTATTACATAAATATATAATATAGGACTCATTTTAAAAAATATTACATTACATAGGTATAGAAATTTGCTAATAAAAAACCTTTGAAATTCACTGAAAAAACCATAAGTTTCACACCAGTTATAGTTAGGAATTAGCATTTAAAAAACCTATGAAATTCACTGAAAAAACCATAGGTTTCACACCAGTTATAGTTAGAAATTAGCATTTAAAAAACCTATTAAAATTACTGAAAAAAACATAGGTTTCACACCAGTTATAGTTAGTTGGAAATTTTACTGACATAAAACCATTGAAATTCCCTCGTTATAGTTAGTTGGACTCACTATAACTTGCGCGCCTGCAATGCACTGCTGATGACGTCACATATTACATCACTCATGATATGGTCAGTGACATCACTCATGACATCACATATATATATATTGGTGGACGACAAAGACAAAGGAAAATAATGTTGGAATATAGAATTTGAGTGTTTAGATAATATATATATATATATATTTGTGGACGACAAAGACAAAGAAAAATAATGTTTGAATATAGAACTTGAGTGTTTATATTAGTTCACGTTCCTAGAGTAGGGCGGAATCCTTTCCCCAACATTTTGACTAGACATTTGTCTGTGATCTCCTAGTCTTTTCTATATGAGAGGTCACTTAGCATAATTCCACATGTCTGCTGAATTATGACTCAATCAATCAATCAATCAATCAGGCAGTGACACATAAAGCGCGCTACATACCCGTAGGGTCTCAAGGCGCTGGGGGGGGGGGGGTGCCGCTACTGCTCGAACAGCCAGGTCTTCAGCTTCTTCCTGAAGGAGAGGTGGTCTTGGGTCAGGCGCAGGTCGGTCGGGAGGGAGTTCCAGGTCTTGGCGGCCAGGTAGGAGAAGGACCTTCCTCCTGTAGTCGCTCTTCGGATGCGGGGGACGGCGGCGAGGGCGTGGTTGGCTGATCGGAGGTGGCGCTTGGGAGCGTAGAAGTTGACTCGGCAGTTGAGGTAGCTCGGGCCTTGGTCGTGTAGGGCTTTGTGTGCGTGGGTGAGGAGGCGGAAGGTGATTCTTTTGTTGACGGGGAGCCAGTGAAGGTCTTTCAGAAGTCCGAAGATGTGGCTGGTTCGTGGGATGTCGAGGATGAGTCTGGCTGAGGCGTTCTGGATCCGCTGGAGTCTCTTCTGGAGCTTGGCGGTGGTACCGGCGTAGAGGGCGTTGCCGTAGTCCAGTCGGCTGGTGACGAGGGCCTGGGTGACGGTCTTCCTGGTCTCGGTGGGGATCCACCAGAAGATCTTCCGTAGCATGCGTAGGATGTTGAAGCACGCCGAGGAGACGTTGTTGACTTGCCTGGTCATGGAGAGGGAGGGGTCCAGGATGAAGCCCAGGTTGCGTGCATGGTCTGTCGGTTTGGGTGCGGTGCCCAGGGCGGGAGGCCACCAGGAGTCGTCCCAGGCGGAGGGTGAGGAGCCCAGGATGAGGACCTCCGTCTTGTCCGAGTTCAGTTTCAGGCGGCTGGTCGTCATCCACTCGGCTACCTCTTTCATCCCTTCGTGCAGGTTGGCTCTGGCGGCGGCGGGGTCGTTGGTCAGGGAGAGGATCAGCTGGGTGTCGTTGGCGTAGGAGATTATGCTGAGGTTGTGTTTGCGTACGATGGCCGCGAGGGGGCTCATGTAGACGTTGAAGAGGGTGGGGCTCAGAGATGATCCTTGGGGGACGCCGCAGATGACTTCGGAGGCCTCTGACTTGTACGGTGGTAGGCGGACTCTCTGTGTTCTTCCAACGAGGAAGGAGATGATCCATTCCAGCGCCTTGTCCTGGATTCCGACATTGCTGAGGCGCCGTACTAGGGTGCGGTGGCAGATCGTGTCGAATGCCGCGGAGAGGTCTAGGAGGATGAGGGCCGCTGTTTCTCCATTGTCCATCAGGGCTCGGATGTCATCGGTGGCGGCGATGAGGGCGGTCTCGGTGCTGTGGTTGGCTCGGAAGCCAGACTGTGAGGGGTCGAGGGATCCGTTCGTCTCGAGGAAGGCGGCCATCTGCTTGTTGACGGTCTTCTCGATGACTTTGGCTGGAAACGGGAGGAGCGAGATGGGGCGGTAATTCTTGAGGTCGGTGGGGTCCGCTGTTGGTTTCTTGAGTAGAGCGCTGAGTTCGGCGTGTTTCCAGCTCTCAGGGAAGATGGTGGTGTCGAAGGATGTGTTGATGATGTCTCGCAGGTGGGGTGCGATGACAGCGTCGGCCTTGTTGAAGACGTGGTGAGGGCAGGGGTCGGTCGGTGATCCGGAATGGATGGAGTTCATCGTGCGGATGGTGTCTTCGGTGCTGATCGGGGTCCAGGCGTGGAGGGTGGTGGTGGGGGGTGGTTGCTCGGTCATGGTGTGCGTTGGTTGGTTGTTGAAGCTGTTGTGTATGTCCGCGATCTTGTGGAAGTATGAAGCGAGGGAGTTGCAGAGGTCTTGCGATGGGGTGATGTTGTTGTTTCCTGCGCTGGGGTTGGAAAGCTCTTTCACGATGTTGAAGAGTTCCTTGCAGTTGTGTGCGTTGTTGTCCAACTGGTCCTTGAATGCTGTTTTCTTGGCGGCGCGGATCAGCTGGTGGTGTTTCCGGGTGGCAAGTTTGAAGGAGGTCCTGTTGTCCGGTGTCGGTTCCCTTCTCCAGACTTTCTCGAGGGCTCGGCAGTTCTTCTTGGAGCTCTTGAACCATGGGGCCTTCTTGCTGCCGGGTCTGCTAGGCGGGGTCCTCAGTGGGGCGAGTTCGTCCGCGCAGTTGCTGATCCACTTCGTGAGGTTGTCGGCGGCCTGGCTGTGGTTCGCTGAGCTGGCAGGAGGGTGCTGGCTCAGGGAGGTGGCGAGCTGGTCTGCTGTGATCTTGTTCCAGCTTCTGCGGGCAGACTGTTGCTGGTGTTGGTGGGTCGTCGTTCTCTTGAAGGTGAAGTGGACGCAGCTGTGGTCCGTCCATTGAAGCTCTGTGGCGTGGCTGAAGTCGATGTCTGTGCTGGAAGACTGCGTCGAGTGTGTGTCCGGCGAGGTGGGTGGGGGTGGACACCAGTTGCTTGAGTCCCAGGTTGGCGAGGTTGTCGAGCAGGGTGCTGGTGTTGCGGTCGTTGTTGTTCTCCAGATGGAAGTTGAGGTCTCCCAGGAGGATGTAGTCAGCGGAGGGGAGGGCATGCGGGCTGACGAAGTCGGCGATGTCCTCGCTGAATTGCGTGCGTGGTCCAGGGGGTCGGTAGATCAGGGTGCCTCTGAGGGTGGTGTTCGGGTTGGTGTGGATCTGGAAATGCAGGTGTTCGGCGCTGGTCAGGGTGTTGTCGGTGCTGGTCGTGAGACGGATGGTGCTCCTGTGGATGATGGCGATGCCTCCTCCCATCTGGATGGCGTTTCGGTCCCTCCGGACGATCTTGTAGCCCTCTGGGATGGCGATGGCGATGTCGGGAGCTGAAGAGGCATTCATCCAGGTCTCCGTGAGGAAGGCAACGTCAGGGGCTGTGGTGTCTAGGAGGTTCCAGAGTTCGATGGCGTGTCTGTGGACGGAGCGGGTGTTGAGCAGGATGCACTTGAGGTGGGTGCTGCTGGTGTTCGACTTGGCGGATGCTGGTGCGAGGCTGGTCCGGATGCAGGTGAACTTGCAGGCGTGGCAGCTGAAAGGTCCGTGGGTACGTCGTGGAGTGGCTTGATGGCATTCAGGGAGTCGGCCGGTGTTGAGAGCGGTGAGGGTGGCGGAGGAGTACGTCAGGCGGGTCGGTCGGGGTCCTCGTGGGCCAGGGGTCCTGGCATTGGGCGCGGTCCAGGCGCGGACGGGCATAGACGGGCTTACCTTTGGCGCGCCTTCGGCGCACAATCGGCGCGCCCGCTGCGCGTGACCGCTGCACGTTCGCACGGTCGCCATTTAAGGCGAAGTGCGCGGGTGGGCGGAGCAGCTGGGAGGCGGGAGCGGGGAGGGTACAGAATAGAAAAAGGGGCGGGGAAAAGCGGCGGTGGCGGGAAGGGTGGGCGGAGGGCGGCGAGGTAGGCGGACAACAAGGAAGAAAAAGCAAAACACGGGGAAAATGAAATAAAACAAAACAGGCACAAATTATCGACAAAACAAGGGCAAAATGAGAATAAAACAAAACAGGCACAAATTATCGACAAAACAAAGGGCAAAAACAACCGCAGCGGAGGCAGCCGGCAACCGGCAAACGAGGCAGCAGCGAGGCAGAGGGCAGGCAGGGGGCACACGCAGCAGCTGGTGGCCGTGCGGCGCGGGTGTGTCCCGAGAATCAATTTCAAGTCTGATTTGTAAAGCTTTATGCTTGCATGTTGATCTCTCTCTCAATCAAAGTAACTAATGAGTTTATGAACTGACACCTTTCTTCTCTTAACCTGAATACTATTTAGAATAGGGAGTTTCTTTATGGTACATGCTTGCTGCATTATTACTATTTTGACTGTTATCATGACGAACATTATGTTCTTTTTTATCATCAAATATCGATTGATGAATTATATTTACTTCTAATGCTGAAATTAAAGATTAATGCCTACTAAATAAACAAATGAAAACAAACTCTCTTTATTGACTCAATATTAAGCCATTTATCACGTATTGTTTATGTAGATGATTGCTCCTCATTTCTCTTCGTCGACCATCAATGGTCCTTACAACCAGTGTTGAGGTGTGATTCCACTCAAAGATTGAGATACAGAAAAAAAACCTCCATTACAATCATCAGATATACTTTCATACTATTGCAGCTATATACAAAATTTCAGTTGGCAAATCATTATATAACCCTTTTAAGAGGGGCCAGAATTGATTCCCATAGTGCACATCTTCTATGTTCTGACTGTGTCAGAGAGGAACTATATATCACAACCTTGGCCTACTATGGTAATGCATGACATTCCATGTAACAAACAATTACCTTTCAACAGCACAGTGTTATAAAAGAGTGTATTAACAATTCACCATTAAAGGCATATTGTCCTTAACATTGGGAGTTCACAATAAGTATGCCAGGCCTACAAAATATGTTGTAACTTTTCATAATGAACAGACCAGGCCTGTTGCCTCTGACATACCTTTTCACATTGAACGATTAATGGCTACACCCTTCACCAATAGTGCACTGAGTTTAAGAGTTATCTTTCATGCAGGCATATATTTTTGGCATTTGTAAAAAATTAAAGTAATCAAAACAATGTGCAACCACTCCTAAATGGTCCTAACAAAGATTATCACACTGCCAATATTCTACTACCAGGTTGCCGAGTTGGCTGGCCAACGCCAAAACACTTGCCTACTAAAGTAACCTGTAAGATTCCTTAAAACAAAACACCTGCCTACAACCTTTAGCACAGTGTTAAAACAATACACCCTTGAATACCTATTAGCTTTAACATAAACTTTTCACAATAAACACATCAAGCCTACTGCCTTTGTCATAACGTTCTGAAATAAACAGATGGTATGTTATGTTATGTTATGTTATGTTATGTTATGTTATGTTATTTTTACTTATACCGCGCACAGCTGCCCAGCGAAGGGGCGTCCTGGCGCTTTGACAAGGCAAACACAACACAACACCGACAGAAGGAAAAAGGCCACAGGAATAGCATGAGAGCTAAGCAAATAAGAAGGTCTTGATAGTACATCTAAACTGAAGAAGGTCATCAATGGCCCGAATATGAAGAGGAAGGGAATTCCACCAATTCGCCGCTAGCACTCGAAGAGAGCGGCCACCAACTCCACTCAGCCTAAAGCGCAGAACCACAGCCAGATTCTGACCCAGGGATCTGAGGGTTCGCGGGGTACAGAAGGTGTCAACAGATTCTCCAGAATTTGGGGAGACGTACCCTTAAGGATTTTAAACGCAAGGCAGGGAACCTTGAATTTGATCCTCTGATTTACAGGGAGCCAGTGGAGAGAGTGCAAGGATTTGGAAACCGAGCACCGCCTAGGCAGACCTATCACCACTCTGGCTTCGGCATTTTGAACTCGGTGCAGCAGGATGAGTTCTGACTGATTAATCCCAGCCAGAAGCGAGCTGGCATAGTCCAGCCGGGACAGCACTGATGCTTGAACCACCAGTTGTCTGGTGGAGGCATCAAAAAATTTGAGAATAGGTCTAAGTCCTCTGATAATGCCATAGCAGGAGGCCGCCACCTTCTTGGTGTGACAGATAAAACTGAGGGTCGGGTCAAGCCAGACCCCAAGATTTTTTATCTCCGAAACTGGAGAGGGGGTCACACCTAGTTCAGAAGGCCACCACTTGTCACCCCACAGCCCCGCCTGCTTGCTGACCACCATAACCTCAGTCTTCTTGGTATTTAACTGGAGACAGTTGGAGTTCATCCAGTTGGCCACTGCCCGTAAACCGTCACGGAACCTGGGAGCCTCCATATCTGAGTCCCCACTCAGCGTGACCGCCAGCTGCGTGTCATCAGCGTATGAAACCCTCGTCAAGCCCCATTGCTTGACGACTGCAGCCAGTGGCTTCACGTAAAGATTGAATAGAGTGGGACTCAACGATGACCCCTGTGGGACCCCCAGGTGCAACGGATAGGATTTGGACTTACCAGGTGGAATCGCAACCTGGAATGACCTTTCGGCAAGAAAATACCGAAACCAGCATAAGGCAGAGCCCTTGACACCTACTTCCTCAAGTCGCTGAAGTAAAATCCTGTGCGAGACCGTGTCGAACGCGCCACTGAGATCTAATAACAATAGTGCCGCCGTCCGACCCGCATCAAGCACAGAACGCAGATGTTCGACCATAGAAAGTAGGGCCGTCTCCGTGCTATGGCCCGCACGGAACCCATTCTGGGTAGGTTCAAGAATGTTAGCCCTGGTAAGATGGTCTGCAAGAATTCCATTCACATGGGCCTCAGCGACTTTCGTGGCCCAAGGAAGCAAGGAAATAGGGCCGCCATAAGTGTGTCATGGTATGCTCAAATGTGAGTCCCTTGCTCACTTTGCCACTGGATTCAAGCAAGCCAGGCTGAAGACGGCTGAAATGCCAGAAACCGGTACTAGGAAGCTTGTTTCCGGTCCAAGGAAGACATGGCTTGGCAGTTCGGGCTGGACTGTTCTCATTAGGCACAGGGTCAGACTGATTTGCATATAGTCATGTCTGAACTGGGGTGTCAGAGTGGGCTAAAGAACGGTGATGGATTAAACCCAGATCTTTTGACTGGCTGTGAGTGTTTGATTGATTCAGATGCTCCGTCCATCACCACCCCCTTTTGTACCGAGTTCTATACTAGGAGCAGGTGCATTCTACTAGCCAGGCCCCTCTGAGCATATGCTAGGCTCTAGAAGAGGGAACCAGCACATGGCGAGTGTGAGAAGTTAACCTGGCATATGATGTTCAATAGTTCTAGTGGGCACATTGCACCAGTCTAATCAACCCTTATTGACGGTGGTTGTAAAGTCAACCTTTTAGAAAGCTATCCTAGGGGTAGCAGTGGCAAGCAGTCTTCAGGCTAAGACTTCAGAGAGGGAATTAAGCCAGTTGTTTTACCAATTAGAATCCCTTGAGTACCAAATGAAAGTACACCACACAAGGTATATATCAAATATATATGTATTTATTCTAAACACAACCCCTCTGCACTCTTTATGAGGTCAGAGGTAAACGTACAATACAAGTTACTTAATTAGCATACGATAAGTTGCACAGTATACGTTTTGCCCTAAGGGCCTTACAAACCATATAATAAAATAGTGGTATACGAACCACGTGAGAATTAGAAAGCAGGCCAGGGGCCTGTGGAATCGCTGGGGCTACTCTAAACAACCAAAGGTTAGGATGTAGGAGGCCCACGGGAAACAAACAAGTTACAAATTTACAATCAAAGGATACTTCTAAATGAACTACGATGGAACCCTTTTAGACTGATACACTAGAAGAGCCAATACCCTCGAGACTGCCAGAGTACTCGTGTTACCTCACCCATGGAAGCCAGGTGCATAGGTCTCTTTTGGTGACGGGTTTCATCGTTGATTTCAATGGAGATCTGCAAAGAAGTGCTGCAGGCGACCAGAGGGAAAGTGTCCAGGTGGATCCAAGGGTGGATCGAAGATCTTAAGAACCTGAAATTAGAAGGGACAGAGTCTGAGCCACTTGCCAGATGTCGGATGATTTCAGGTAATTTCAGGTGAAAAGGTGAAGTTTACCTCTTCAGCCACGAGGACCAGGAGGCATCGACGACAACCAGGAGCTGGATTTGATCTGTCCTACAAAGGATCTAGTTGACTGTAGTGTTTGTATCCGTATTGGACCCAACAAGCCTTGGCAAATGCAACCCAAGCAGGATGTCAAGATTGGCTTCGGTGCAGACCAGCAAGGTCTGTGGAATTTATCCTTTATAGAGAAGTTGGAGCAAGCCTTGAGCAACCAGGAAAGTAAGTTAAAGTAAAGGTTTGTCTTCTTGGGGGCTCACAAGCCAACAGACTAGAAACCGCAAAGACGCGTCAAGCGGAAATGCACAAAGCAAGCCCACGGGCCACTCGTGAAGTGTGGAGCTCTGTGCTTCAGTGCAAAAGGTGCTCGGGTTTGGGGCTTCATGCACCCTAATGCACAGCTTTGGGATACCTCAGGAAGTTGATGCAGGTAACAAAATGCAGGATGTCCAGGAGTTCCAGTCCCACGCCTCTCTAGTCTTTTATTAATGCTAACAATGTTAAAAAAAAAATGTGTTACTGAATAGCCAATTAAATGTCTCATGCCTATTTCACAGACAGCTTAGGGAGACAGGCAAAAAATAAAGTAAGAAAAAGAGAGAGAAAACATACATCTGTCTACCCTTAATTTTTAGAGGACCTAGCCTCCTTCCCCCATTTTGACAGTAGGAAACCTGAAACAGGTTTCATTCTTCTAACACTATCAAGCCCTATTTGTAGCAACTGGACATAAACAAACTCTGAGGAGGTAAATAGCACATTGAACTAGCTAAAGAACATGAATAACCAACCACCAATCCCCTTAGTAAGTATACTAGTTACACCATGAGGGCACATGAAGTCAAACTAAATCCCATTGCCTCAACCCTTGTACAGTAATCTTGTATTTGTATTTTGTATTTGTAATTTGTATGGGGTATTTCTAGAGCGCTGACTGTCTCTCCGGAAGGAGCATCCTGGCGCTGAGAGATACGTGTACACACCAATTAAAAGGCTCTAGATAGCCGCCATTACGAAACAATCTGGCAAATTAAAAATCCAGGTTTTTAACTGTCTCCTGAAGGCATTTTCATGTACAAGTAGTCTGAGGTTCATAGGCATGGACCTTAGAGGCCTTAGAGGCCAGTACGGTAAGGGTCTTTCCTCCTTTGGTTTTCAGCTTGAATCTAGGGATGTTGATTAGATTCCCCCCGATGACCTCAGACATCTCAAAGGGTCATAACGAGTAAAACGTCTCGTAAGGTATTTCGGGCCTGTCTTATTGAGGGATCTGAAGGCGGTTAATAGGATTTTAAAAAGAACCCTTTTGTGCAGGGGCAGCCAATGAAGGGTCCGGAGCGTAGTAGAGGCAGAGGATCTTCTAGATAATTTCAATGCTAGTCTAGCTGCCACATGTTGAACACTCTGTAGCTTTCTTAGCGTGTTTTTTTTGACACCTGCCATTAGTCTGTTACAGTAATCTAATCGTGATAGTATCAGAGCCACTGCAACTGATTTTCGAGAATCTGTAGGCAAGAAGTCAAAACATTTCTTGAGGGATTTGATAATGCTGAAACAGCATCCAGCTGTGCTCCTAACGTGCTGATCAAACGAAAGAGCAGAGTCAGATATGACCCCTAAATTTCTTGCAGTTTCGACGGGGGCGGGCTGGTGACTCAGCAGACCACCAATCCTTGGAACAAAAGGAGGCCTCTTTACCCAAAGGTAGAAACTCCGTTTTGTTGGCATTACATTTTAGATGGTTGGTGTCCATCCAGCTGAATACCTCTGTCAGGCAGATCTTAAGATTTTGTTCTGCTTTGGTGGAATTTTTATCCAGAAGGACTACGAGTTGGGTGTCATCGGCATAATATGTTACAAATATGACGTATGACTCTATTAATGCAATAAGTGGGATCATATAAATATTAAACAATAAAGGGCTCAAAATTCTGGAACGAAAGCCTGATTGTTGCGAATGTAGAATGTCATGAGTATCTACAAAGTCCTTTATTTCCTGGTACACTATCTGCTCAGTTATTTTGCCTAGGACTGTAAGGAGTGATATAGGGCGAAGATTTGACAAGTCAGTGGTGGATTTGTTAAGTTTCTTCATTAGCGGCTTGACAATCGCTTTTTTCCAGTCCCGGGGTACGTTTCCTGAGCTTAATGATGCATTGACAATGACATTGATAGTGGGGTTAACTATATCAATTAACTGATGGAGTATCTGAGGAGGACACGAGTCAGAGGGTGCTCCCGACTTACAGGCCATGATAACTTCTCTAGTTTGAAGAAGGGAGGCAGGTCGAAAAGTACTCAGAGCATAAGGGACATTGTTCTCCCTCTCCGGTTGACTAGCAAGAGCGACCGGGGAAGGGCTAGGAAAATCCCTTTAGATGAGCGCAATCTTCTCTTCAAAGAAGTCAGCAATTTGGTTACAAAATGCTTCGGAAGATGGAATTGTCGGCTGGAGGGCTTTAGGATGCGTGAAGGATTTGACTATAGAAAAGACAGTTTTTTGCTTTTGCTGGGCGTCACTAATAGCCTTAATATAATATTCTCTTTTGGCCAGCTTGATATTAGCCAAGTAAGATTTGCGTTGTTGAACATATGCAAACCTGGCAAATTGGTCGTAGGATTTCCTCCATTTACGTTCCATTTTCCTACATAGTAGGTGACTTTCTGCCAGCGCCTGTGAGAACCAGGGGGCATTTGGTTTTTGCTTTGTGCCGTTGTGTTGATGTACTTTAGACGGGAGACATTCTATGATGACTTGATGCATCCAGGAGTGAACATTTTTAGAATCATGATAAGCATCTCCCAACAAACTAGGAGGTTGCAGCTTGCATGGGGGGTTGGTTTTTAAAATCTCCGCGACCTTCCTCCAATTTATATTCGAGGTTGCCTGCTGATGGGCACTAGATGTTTTTGTCTGACCCGAAAAACAAATATTGAATGGAATACGACTGTGGTCTGTCCATATTTGTGGGACTGGGTTAGGCGTAGATAATGCCGGAAAATTAGAGCAGACTTCATCCAATGAGTGTCCCGCAGTATGGGTGGATAACTCAACCAGTTGGTGAAGCCCAAAAATGTTCAGAGTCTGATAAAAATTGGTAGCTTGTACATTATTTCTAGACTCCAACTGGAGATTGAAATCCCCCATAAGCGTAAAATGGGGATAGCGCACCAGGGGATAGCGCACCTGGAGTTGTCCTAGACATTCAGCTATTTGTGTTATACCTAAATGTGTGCATTTACTGAAACCAGAGAGCAGTTTAAAAGCTGCTCTGAATGGCAGAACTGCTTTTAAATAGTGAATGTTACCCAATTTCGACTTAAAAATGAATATTGTACAATATTTATGCATAATAGTCATCCCCAGAATGTTCCCTACACATTCCAGAGATGTGGCGTCACAAATATATAATGTATAACCTTATATAAATGAGTTTTGTATGCCTGGGTAAGGTGACATTTCACATTTAAGTTTCCTCATATTGCGGTACAGCACTGCTTAAATTTAATTTTAATGCTAAGAGTTCACAGTATAATAATTAGCTTTATAAAGATTAAAAAACGAATTTAAAAGTACTTAAACTAAACCATTTGTAAATACTAGTGTAAGTCATATTTACAAGAAGAGCTTCTCAGTAGTATTCCAAAAGACTGCAAAAAACAGCTCATAGATTGTTCCATTTTGAAAAAGCCAAAATACACCAAATTCACTAGTTTTGTTTGGCAGAACACCAAAAAAAAAACGGTCTGCATATTTCCATTTATAAAAGTGCACAAAATAGGATCCTGTTCATATTTTAATTCCATGGGGTGCTTTATCACCAAGGAAGAAATACGTTTTTTATACCTAAACCTATTTAGGTATCCCCTCTAGGGGAGCCGGCTGATTCTATTCAAATCACATTATGGTACCTCAAAAAGCAACACATTCTTAGATGTGTGCTTGAAACAGGCATGCCCAAGAATATTGTAAGATATACGATACTATACGCAAAGTAGCACTTAAGTAGTGTTCCGTTCAAATGTTATAAAAAATAGAGAACAGTCTCCTCATTACATGTACACAAATTGCAATTTATATATTTCCATATTCCATAAGTTAGGCCAATTTCCATTTCCATATTACATATTGTCGCATCAAACAACCTTAAATCCCACAAATCTCCAAAGCACAAATCTCTTAAAGCACAAATCTCTAAACCTCTCACTGAAATCTCCAAAGCACAAATCTCCAACCTCTCACTGCCAAGTTCTGAATGACCTAAGTGCCATTTTTAGAATACTCATGCCAAAAGGTTCTTAGTCAGGAGCAGTAAACATGTGCAGGATCAAAATCAGGAAGACCAGAAATATACTGAGCTGCAGAGGCAGATAATCTCAGTGCGCAGTGTACCTCCCCAGTAGATTCCTGTCTCCTGTCAAGACCACTCCCTTAGATAGCAACTTCTGATGAGGTCCACGTTGAGAGCCATTTATAGAAAATAGAAACCTTCTCAGGGGTCTCACTAATACACCTGGTTCTTTAAACCAAAAAAGAAGAGTTTGGCACAGAAGCTGTAATAAAAGACATTTTTATTCACCTCAGATGAGGGAGACCATGTCACACAGTGCCCTCAGGAACTGTAGGAGGCATTCTAAGGAGTACAGAAAACAGAGACCTTATATATGTTTAGGTTACATTAGTCAGCATAAACCCAAGGGGGGGTCCTGGCACATGTAAGCATGCAAAATGACTAATATGGGTATACAAGATTTGCTTGCTCAACAAAGTGGAAGGAGAGTCCAAACTGAGCACATTAGTAAGAATAGCCTGACAGTTCTATACTAGGACCAAGTGCATTCTACGAGCTAGGCCCCTCTGAGCATGGGCAAGGCTCTGGAAGAGGGAAACAACACATGGCGAGCACATGGCTAACTAAAATGGCTGCCAAGTATAAAATGGCTTTCAGCTCATGCTAACAGATTCCTAATATTTAACATGATCACATACGGTGTGTTTAGAGTCTTAAAAAGGGACCGAATTTTTAGCTGCACAACACAAGTGCAAAAAAGTACACACTATTAAACAAGGCCATTTCTTAGTTTGCACATGCACAAGGAAGTTATTACATTGCAGCACATTAGTTGACATTGCTTTCCAACCAGGCATGCAAACCTCTTGCCTTGTGGTGTAAAGGTGTAGGCTATTGTCTTATGACTCTTTTTGGAAAGTTCAAAATTTTGGACAACAGTTTTTGCACTTTTAGAGACAAAGGCCTCTACACTGGCATGTTAAAATTTAGTAGACATTCACAGCAATAAACAACCATTTCACCAAAAGCTTTTTAATAAGCCTGGGCACGGAGTTCTGCTATGCGGAAGTCGGTGAAGTGCAATAATAACTCTGCCGCATTAGGCGGAGCTCCGCAAGCGGATTTTCAGTGCCGGGTTTTTGTACCCTCTGTGCAATCATCGCAAACGGCACCATGCACAGAGCAAGTAGATGCTGCTTTCTTCCTGCCACATCTATCCTCTGCTCTACGAACCATTCTTTTCACAGAAAATGTCCCATCCTCCAAGCCTTCCTCCTCCTTATAAGGTCCACAGATGGGCTACCCGTGAAAAACCATTAATTAATCCAGTTCCAAATAACTTGTGTGAGGCCGTTTCCCTGTCCTTATGCTATGCAGAACCTGTTGTGCCCAACTCTTTAGAAATGTACAGCTAAATGGTGGGTGATAATTAATTCCCAAACATATTGTGCCACCTTTCCAGGATGACGTGACAGTTACATTAGTCTCCATGCACTAGGACATAAACATCAAGCGAAATAGGATGAGGCTCCACATCCGTGCACCGCAAAGTTAACTAATTTGCATTTGTTTATTGCGTGATTATATATTCACAGTCCCAATCAAACCTTATTTGCTTAGATGGGCGGTGGAGGCCAAGCAGAGCATCACTCTTTCAGGTTTTCTGATTTATTAGCCATGCAGTAGAACAAACATACACTACTCACTTGTCATTTTATGCTTTCACTTAGTTAAACAAGCAATGTGTCTACAGCCATCCATTTATGTTCATATTTCCAGAATGTCCATAATAGGAACACAGCTTTACTTGTTTGGGGTATCTATTATGATTAGATAAAAAACAACTTCCACCTGTATAGCAATGGTAAACAAGTGCCCAATTGCTACTGTTTAAAGTTATGAGGAGAAAAAGAAAAAATATTTCTCCCACCAGAAACCAAGGCTACTAGCAGAGCTTGAGCCTCTACCCCTGTCAGGAAGTAAAGTATGACAGCCTTAATAAGCCCACAACCCTTTCCATTGTATCCAGAAAGTTACCCCACACTGTTCCTTCCTCTTGGCCGCCGAAGCACACATAAAGGCCCCTCCTGCTCTTTCTATCAGGGTGCCCGTGAAAGATCGCTCTGGCCCTCCCCTGGAATAGACTGTGTATTTATGCTCTATGGGTGCTCTACTTCTGTTTTACCTCTTATATTTATGTAGTGCGGGGCCTCGTAGAACCATGAGCAAGGTCCAGGTGAGGTGAGGTCCATTTCCCTACCATGAAGGGAGAGCAAAAATACAATATTTTCTTTGAAACTGTTTTTGGTGAAACACATTGTATAGGTGATCGACATAGTAAGTTTATAATGACTATGCATTTTCCTCCATAGAATTCGTATTTCCTATCTGACATGGAGGGTTAATGTCATTGGTTGGTACAGGTTGTATCATACTCAACCCTTTTACATCCTACTTTTTCACTTTGGTGGTGGTGGTGTTTCTTTTGTTTCATCACTACTTAGTGCAACTATTGTAAGAACAGAGGCCCCGACGAATGCCATGGGATAAAATACCCGCTAGGCAGAAACATGTTGGCCCGTTATTAGACAGATATTTGTTGACTGTCCCTTTTTTTTGCACTGTTCTATGTTTTTAATTAGGAGGTGTGGTTCGTCCGTAGAATAAAATTAGAAATAGGAGGACACCCCATCCTATTTTAAAGTCACTATTTTTTCTGTTGCACGGTTTCTCACTTTACCATCAAAGATCAGCCATCATTGTTGGTCTGTTTGAATGGGTGGACCAAATCCTTGACCAGCAACTAATGGTGCAGCGCTTGGAGTCCCAATGATCAGGGGACTAGCCTGATTTGCACCGGGGTTTGGCCATATGATAGGACTGATCCTATCCTATCCTAATTTGATGGTAACCCTTTGCTAATTGTTTTGGATTTGTCAACCATGTATGAATGATCTGTACCGTGTTGGTCTTTCCTATACATATAGTGTTCACCTTGTTTTGAAATAAGCTGTCTTTATGTGACTTATCCACCCCGAGATTCTGTTAACTTGGATTGACAGTGCAGCCACATAACTAAGCTGGTAGACCCCCTGTTTTTATGTTATACATATGTAAGTAGCTGGGGATAATAATCAGGTAGGGGTATTTTAATTAAATATCCCTTGGACCCTCTCTAAACTCTTTGGTTGTTGATTTGTACCGGGACACTGTGAACCACTGCTAACCAGACCACAGTACAAGTGTTTTTATCTCTAAAACATGTTGAAATTGCCTTATTCCTAATTGCCAGATTTAGCTTTCCTACAAGGCTATAGTATATGGTGTCCCAAAATACCCATAGCATCTAAAGTTAAATGCCACCTATGGGCTATAGCACTACTAGACCATCCACTACTGTGACAAGACAAACATGACTTCAGTAACTAGATCTCACAACATATTTTTACTGTAGAAAGGCTGGCTGGAACATAGGGATGCAATAGTAAACATTAATTCTGCTATCTCAGCTTATGGACAAGCTAGAAAATTGTCAAACTATTTTTTACTACATATTTATCAAAGCCCAACCTAATGGTGATGTCAAATGTGTGATATTTATTAAGGAAAAATTACTTTTAGATGCTTACCTTTTCCCTGCCTGAAGTTCTTTGAGGCTAATTTGTATTAGCCTCCAGCGGTTGCTCAGCTGGGGGATAGTCCTGTTGAGGTTTGATAGCTGCTCCCAGAGTAGAGAAAAAAGCCTGGGTGTGGGGAGGCAATGTTGTGCTTCTGATAGCAAGACCAGCTTGGATGTGCACAGGAACTTAGTTTACTTCAAGAGTCCTTCCCTGTCAATCTGATCCACCCAAGGCACAACCTCACTGGCTTTAAGAAACAGGTTTCCCAAATCTGAATCTGGACAGCATATCTGTTTCATTGGAAGGTCGTCATCAAGGTATCTGGACTCATGGAGCCCTCTTGGGACACAGCCAGCTGCCTTGCCACACTGGAGAATTTTGAGCTCCTAAAAAAAACTAATCCTGAAATTAAACTGGGCAAAGGCGCAAAAAGTACTCAACTTGAAGTGGACTTCCCTGGGTACAACATCTGAATTTTCCCAAGGTAAAACATCTGACAGCGTCAAATTGGTTGGTGCATTCAACATTGTTTTCGGCCTGAAATGACACCTATGTCCCAGTCTATTGCAACCAGGTGACTCACATTGGTGCTTAACGCTTTTTGAGCACTTTTTACTAAAATTAATATTTCTGGATCTGCTTATTGGATTTTAGTTGTCTTTGTGTCATTTGATTCAATAAACAATTCTCTATTTTTATAAATTGAAGTGGATATTTATTCTGTTGTGTTTTTGACTTTTTAACTGTTTTGATAATTTTACATTCTTTACACATTTTCTCTTGGTTAGGCCTGTCTGCTCAATGACATAGCTATCATGAGCTGAGCTCAGATTTAAAAGTACTGATTACTTTTACTGGACCTCACAAGATAGTGTCTTTATTACTTATTGCAGACCTCAAACCACCTAATAAACCACTTTTTCACAGAGTAGGCATCGGAAGTGTGACTCCTACTCCCCTTAATACTCTGAATCTGAAAAGGTACTACAAGTCTCATGGAAATTAGCCTGTTGTTGAGTGGGTACATGCTTTCTCCTACTTGCTGTTGAACCGCTTTTCTGGAAAGAAATTAACATGGCCACTGGATGACAATCAAGAAGGCCAGGTGTAGCTGCATAATTCATCATAGAGCTGGGGAAACATCTTTTTCAAACTTAAACCCAGGGCTAGTGGTCAGAGTGCATACTTTGGAAGGTTGAGGACTTTTGAAAAGGCAGGTAAGATGATTTCATATAAGTTCAGAAAGTTTAGAAATTTATTTTCACAAGTCATCTTCAAAACATGGACATTTGATGCTCATGAATGAGCCTTTGTTTTTGAAGGACAACATTTTCCAAAAACTTCTTTCTTTTTAACCTGGGGGACACTGCTGTGTTTCAGTGTCAAAAGCCAACAACTGCCCAAATTACTGTTTGTTTTTGTGAACCACAGTCAGCTTTGTAATGTATTTCACCATTTGTCTGCCAAATACTGCCTGCAATGAAGGAAAGCGCCTCAATGAATTTGTTGATATGTCCTCATTCCTACCATAAATGTATTTGTTTGTGTCATTTCATCTTTAAATTGCTTTCTTTGGTTTGAGAATCTAAGCTTGTTTATTTTTACCTGTATTATTCTGGTGTTGTCTATGTATCATAAGCCATTTTCCTGAAGGGGTGTCTTGCAGCTTGAGCCATTCTGCCAGGAGGAGTAAACTTGATCCCTCACAGAAAAATGTAGGTGGTAGAGTGTTCTGAGTTGGTGGGAGTTCAACCCCAGCCTATAAAAACAAAAATGATCTATCTAAATATAAAAATATAAACATTTTTGTTTTTTTAATTCAAATAATTTCAGTTTTTTTGTGCTGACATATTAGGCATATCCACAATTCCTGTGAGTCCCCCTTGCAAGGGAGAAAGCCTCTGAGGTCTGGAAAGAAACAATGCAGTGACAAATCAATCCAGAGGGTGAACAACAAGAGCAAGAGGATAACCAGGAAGAGGTCCAGCCCTATATCTTTTCTTCTACATTCTCCACAGCAGAATGCAGGGTTTTAGAATAACAGTCTGTGTAGGAAATTGCTTTTTAGTTGCGGTAGTTGAAAACCCTTCTAAATCAGAAACCACAATCACTGCCAGGGTGAACAATATAGGTAGCTAAGTTATTCTGTGCTTAACCCCCTTGCAACAGGGACCATTTTAAGAAGATAGAGTAAAATGTAATAAATAGAATGAGACCAGAACAACAAAGATCCACTCAGTGGAACCGGAGATATGCAATGATATAATTTTAGGAAAGTATAGCTCCGAAAAGCATTAAGCACCACTCACGGTCATCTGTTTGTGCTAGATCAAAGGAAAGTCACAGGTTCAGGTTTACTGAGATGGAACACTGGCTGGATACCGGGACTAGGTTAGCCCTGCAGAAAAGTTACCTTCTTAAATTTCGGCACAAAGAGTACAGTTCACAGTGGAGTAGGCAGTGAGGAGAGCTTTGAGGATTGCCATCGATGTAGCGGGAAGAGCAGACTGGGCATCGCAGATGATCATTGATCTAGCATGAAGATCCTGTTGGGTAAGCAGACGGTTGTTGTTGGAGTTTAGTGCTGGCTGTCCCACATATTGTTGTTGCTGTAGTGCGAATCGCAGACTTTGCATTAATGGTCGTTGCTGGCGATCACTGTAGCACGAAGAGTGGGGTTCATCAAAGCTTGCCGATGGGACAGGGGTATTTTTAGGGTTCAGGGCTAGGTTTGAGTTTTGGGGTACTGAGGTATTTTTTAGGGTTCAGGGCTAGGTTTTGGTTTTGTGGTACAGGGGTATTTCTAGGGTCAGGGTCAGGATGGGTTAGTGTTTAAGGGTGCTGGGGTATTTTAGGAAGTAAGGGTGGGTTAGGATTTTGGGGTGCTGTGGTATTTTAAGGGAGCAGGGTGGAATTCGTTTTTAGGGTGAAAAGAGTAATTTAAAAAATACAAAAAATACAAAAAAATACAAGTTATAGTGAGTCCAACTAACTATAACGTGGGAATTTCAATGGTTTTATGCGAGTAAAATTTCCACCTACCTATAACTGGTGTGAAACCTATGGTTTTTTCAGTGAATATATATATATTTAAAAAATATTTGTAAGAAAATATGAATGTAAAATATATATCTTTATATACATATGCATTATTAAGTGTATAAATATATATATATATATATATATATATATATATATATATATATATATATATATATATATATATATATATACATATATATATATATATATTCACAGAAAAAACCATAGGTTATAGTCCATATATAGTTAGGAATTTGCATTTACAAAACCTTGAAAATTCAATGAAAAAACCATTGGTTTTAGGCCATATATAGTTAGGGATTTGCATTTAGAAAACCTTCAAATCAAACCATCAAATAAGACTTTATTTCGGTTAATATTTCAAACCATAAAAAGTACATGCATTGATTACATTTTCAAAATTGCACAACAATACATTATTAAAAACATTATACACAAATATCGTTAAAAATCATCATGATTGTTAGTTAGCAAAAGTGTCCTACTGGTCCTGATCATAGATCTAAACAAGTTCTTATTCTCAGTGCAAGTTTTAAAAACGACAAAATATGGAGTACACAATCCTGGTGCAGGAGCTGCAAATACATGAGGGCAGGTCTAATTTGTTTAAAATCCAATGTTCTCAGCAAATCAACAAGAAAGTAACGTCTGGGATAATCATAAAACCTACATAAAAATATAAAATGTAGCATGTCCTGAGGAGACTTCCCGTCGCAGCCACAGGGAGCTACAAGTTTGCTAAAAATGTCTGATTTGGGTCTTATTAAAAGCTGCTGAAAAGTGTTAAATCTGAACCTGGTCAGCAAGAACTTTTCGTGTGAGCTAAAGGCGCAAGCCAGGTAGGGCTCCATTCCACCACACGACTTTAGCATGATAAACTTTCTGACACTTGGTTTCAGCACTTCCACACTTTCTCTGTCCGCCAATTTAAACTTGAGAAAGGCTCTTTTGACCGCTGTTATGTCCCCCTTCACAATGCCACTCGGATGGGAGAACAGTTTAGGGCACCCCAGCATTTCAAAGCAAGATTTCAAGTATTTTAGCCAGGGGATGCGCATACAGCTATCCTGAGATGTTACATCCCGTACAATCTGGTGAGTGAGTGGTATCTCTTTGTTAAGCCACAGAGAGACCCAGCAGGTCAGGGGCTTCAGTGCAAGATTATCGCATAAAAACGGTGTCCCTAACTCCTCATGCACAACAAGGTTCGGGGTACTCGCGGGAACACATAGTAATCGTTTAAAAAAGGTGTTTTCGATAACCTGTAATTGAGTATTTGACACATAGCCCCACAGTTCACTACCGTATACTGCAGTTGCTACAGACTTGGCATTATATAACTTAATCATTGCAGTTATTGGTTTCTTTCCTATCTTTTTCGCAAGATTAAGGATAGTTCCATTAACCCTCAACATATCATTTTTCTTCTTCACCAGATGAGGGGCCCAACTTAACTTCGAGTCAAATAGCACACCCAGATAGGAAAAAGTCTCTGTTACCGGAATGGGGCTGTCATCAAGCTTAAATACAAAGTTCTTTCTTGGGCGTTGGCCAACCTGCATTATATAGGACTTGGAGTTATTGACCATTAAATCCCTATCAGACATGAAAACATTAAAAGCAGTTAAAAGTGCCTGAAGCCCCTTCTCCGTACGCGAAATTAAAACCGCGTCATCCGCGTATAACAGCACAGGGATGCCCCTTCTTCCTACTCTAGGGCAGTCAGCCTGTATAGATTGTAGAGCTGCATCCAAATCGTTAATATAAAAATTAAAAAGAAAAGGGGCAAGAATACATCCCTGACGTACTCCTTTATTTATCATAAACTTGTCAGTGGTGTCCCCATTAGATGAATATCTTACATTGGCACTAGTTTGATGGTGCATATCCACCAGGAAGTCGACAATCCCAATGTCGACTCCCCTCGCCCTCATGTATTGCCACAGCCTCCCCCTGTTTACACAGTCGAAGGCTGACGACAGGTCCATGAAGGCGAGGTGGATCGTGCCCTTCTGGGCCACCGTGTATTTGCTGAGTATGAGGAATAAATTAAGACACTGAGTAATCGTAGATCTGCCCTCACAGAATCCATATTGAGATATAGACATGACATTATTTGCAGTTGCCCAACTAGTGATTCTCCTCAACAGAACTCTCCCGATAACTTTAACCTTTGAATCAATTAGGGAGATTGGACGGTAGCACGATGGGCTACCCCTGTCTCCCTTTTTGAAAACCGGGACAATGGTTGACACCCCCCAGGTCACTGGGCATCCTACCACTGTGGCAGCATTAAAAACCGCCAACAGGATAGGGGCCCAGAAGTGTGGTCTGGACTTAAATAAATCAGGGGAGATGCCATCTGGGCCGGGAGCTTTGTTTGATGTCAGACCTTCTATGGCTTCAAACACTTCGCCACACTCAAACCTAAGTACTCCTTTAGATTCACTGGGATAGCTCTCACCAGTACCAGGGTCGGCTGAAAAATACAGAGATTCAAAGTGACGAAACCAGTCCTCTTTCATTATACAGCACTCCAACCCATCCCCCGGTTGTTCTGACAGGAATGGTTTTTTTACTAACTGCCAGAACTTCGTGCTACTATTTAAAGTTTCTGGGTCCAAAAGCTCATTCCAGGCCTCCACACGCAAAGTCTCCTTATGTGTTTTAAGGGAGGACTTATAAACTTTGCGGCAGAGTCGGATATTCTCCTGGTTCCGTGGTACATCTGCCAATGCTGCCTTCAAGTTACGGGCAGCTTTTGAGCACTCTTGGTTAAACCACCTTGGCCCGCATTTCTCTAAGTTTCCCTTAGATGGTTTCGTGAGTAACCCTGACACTTTCCCAGCCAGAGCTTGATACGCATTAAGGACCCCCACCGGATCTGTCCCTGTACAGTTAACAATTTCATCTGCACAGGATTCCTCTATAGTTTTATACAGAAGGTCTGGGGTGATAGTTGACCACTTTAAGCGCCGCCTCCCCTCAGTCGTAGTCAGATTGCTTTCAAGGCGTAAGGGCATGACATCTGAGAGGCCAAAACCCCTGAGACATACCACAAGGGGGTTATGTTCACTAAACTCACTTTTGCTAATATCAAAGGATTCTAAGAAAGGCAACAAAACTTCAGAAAATAGCATGTGGTCAATAAAGGTGCCTCTACCATGCCCCTTAAAAGTCGGAGTGTCGAAGCTTTTACCGGGATCTCTAATTTCCATGCCCATTGTTAAAACTAAATCATTCATCATGGAATTACAAAATTCACCCTCTGCTGTATGAGCAAAATGTAGCCCATCTGCTCTATTGCAGTTTAGATCCCGTATACATTTCCTAAGGGGATCGCCACAGAGGTGCACATTGAAATCTCCCATGACCATTAGATTAAGGCTGTGTTTCTTCATGGAGACATTAATATATTCATCTAGTACAGTCAGTTCGTTAAGTGCTAGGGTGGTATTAGTAGCATTGTAAAAGTTAACCAGTCCAACCCTATTACTTTTGGCAGACAAAACAATACCCTGGACACATAAACGTTGGACATTAATGGTGAGGATACTTGAGGTTATCAGAACAGAAACAAAGATCACCAATCCTCCCTTTGGTCTTCCTCTATTAGATGAAGTTGCTGGCACAGAGAACGCTTTATAACCTTCTAAGAACATTTCACACTCCACATCCCAAGTCTCTTGGAGACAGATAACCTTAAGTTGTGACAAGCAGGTTTTAAAGTAGAATACATTTTACAGCTACAGATGTTAGCTTTTAAAAAACCATTGAAATTCACAGAAAAAACCATAGGTTATAGTCCATATATAGTTAGGAATTTGCATTTACAAAACCTTGAAAATTCAATGAAAAAACCATTGGTTTTAGGCCATATATAGTTAGGGATTTGCATTTAGAAAACCTTATTTTACTCGCATAAAACCATTGAAATTCCATATATAGTTATAAGCGCTAACTATATATCGCGCACCCGCAATCCACTGCTGATGATGACACATATTACATCATTCATGACATGGTTAGTGACATCACTGATGACATCACTGATGACATCTCAAATGACATCACTGATGACATCACTGATTACAACATCCAGTGACTGTATGTTTCTGTAAAGTTAAAATATGTTTTACATATTGAAGAATGAGTGGATATATAAGTGTCTGGATGAAGGATTTACTAGGTGCATGACTGACTGATTGAGTGAGTGATTAAATGTGTCTCACTGAGTGCATGGGTTAGTGACTAAACTGTTTTAATTTGTGCATCATTATATCTGTTGTTCTACAAACTGCTGCATATGTTGATCAGTAGCTATATGAGTAACTGTATGGGTTATTGATTGGTTGTCCAAGTATTTGTATGGGAAACTGAGTGTGTGTGTATGGGTGGCTGGGAGGTGTGTGACTCTGTACATAGATGTGTGAGTAGTTGATTCACTATATGTATAGATTCAAAAGTGCATGTGGAAACAGCTGTATGGGCGGTTGACTGTGCATGAGTGTATTAGTGAGTGAATGGATATCTCAGTGCTACATGTCAAATTAAGTACATATGTAAAACACAGTACATGTGAGAGTTGACATCTATAAATAACTGTGCATAAGAGCCAGTGAATGTGTGAGTGGCTGTATGGATCATTGTGAACATGTATCAGAGATTGTATAAGAGAGTAAAGTAAATATGTGTTAGTATATGTTTGAATAAGTAAGGTGTGTATAACTGTATAGTTGAGAAAATGGAGGTGTGATTGATTTTTGGCATAACTGACTAGGTGTGTGAGTAACTCCATGGATGAGTGACTGTCTGTTTACACTGATTGTATCTAAGGTTATATTAGAGTCTGAAGAGGTTCATGGTATTATCACATGAATGATATCATCAGTGATGTGATCAGTCATGTCAAATGAGATGTTATCAGTGATGTCATCAGTGATGTCATTTGAGATGTCATCAGTGATGTCATCAGTGATGTCACTAACCATGTCATGAATGATGTAATATGTGACATTATCAGCAGTGGATTGCGGGTGCGCGATATATAGTTAGCGCTTATAACTATATATGGAATTTCAATGGTTTTATGCGAGTAAAATAAGGTTTTCTAAATGCAAATCCCTAACTATATATGGCCTAAAACCAATGGTTTTTTCATTGAATTTTCAAGGTTTTGTAAATGCAAATTCCTAACTATATATGGACTATAACCTATGTTTTTTTCTGTGAATTTCAATGGTTTTTTAAAAGCTAACATCTGTAGCTGTAAAATGTATTCTACTTTAAAACCTGCTTGTCTCTCCATTTGATTGATTGTTATCCAAGCATTTACTGTTTTAGAATTGGTTCTCTTTGGATCATTCTCTATTTACAAACAAGCACAAAGTCGCAATACTCTGTTTAGTCTTTGCAGATAGTGAAAAATCGTGTAAAAAAATAAAAGTAATCGAGCAACATCAGTAGACCACTAATTCGATCTCTTTTTGACCTCGGTAAAATACAAACATTAGGAATAACCCTTCATGAGAAATACGAAAATAGCGAAATGAACTGAGCTCCACACCATGAGGGCTGCAAAACAGCTCGACTCCGCCACCCACACCGCCCAAAATAACGACAAACCCTATGCAAATATTATAAATATACACAACCCACCAGCAAAGAAACAGAGTAAAACATTTTATTAAATAACTATTTACATAACTATTTTATACTTTTTATTGCCCGATCCGGCTAGCTCAATCGATCGAGCATGAAACTCATGCACTGATAACAAGCGTTGAGAGTTTGTAGAATGATGGCTTCAGATTTTCCACATACGGTGTAGTGGCGCGAACTGGCAGGGGGCGTTTGGATTCTACCCCTTCTCCAAATAAGATTTTCATACGTGAATGTTCGTTCATGCTTTTTGTCCCTGAGTTGCTTCCATGTCACTGCCTTACATAAATGGCATAAGTCCTGGTTGTTGAGTGCCATACTTCAGAGTTCTAAGCAGCTCTTGTAACACTGTTTAAACCTTATTTGCACCTGCTGCAGCTTCACTATTCAAAGTAAGTGGGGTCCATTTGTGGACCTGACTGCATTGGAAAACAATGTGATACGGTGCCTCCCTAAACCGCTTGACGGAGGCCCCGAGGGGCGGTGAGATGGCGCGGACTGAGAGGGGGCGCTTGGCTCCTGCCCCCTCCCTAAGTCGTGTTGCCCTGGTGAGGCCTGAGATCGCCCCCGGCATAGGCGGCCGGCTCCCGGGGTCCGGCGGAATTTTTTCCCTTTTGAAGAATCTTCCATTCTGGACCTTGTCCCACAATCCGTTTGACCTGAAGACACGCTGTCGTGGGGCGCCCCTTTACCGTTTTAGTTGCCATTCCGCCCGCTTTTGGTACTCTGTGCCTCTTCCGCCATTCAGCTGTTTACCGCCCGCTCTTGCGACTACAACGTCTCGCTCACCATGTAGTTGAGTTGCTCCCGCTCTTAAGATTTAACCAAACTTTTTGGACTGCTGAAAGCGGTTGTATTCCGACCGCTGGTTGGTGGAGACATTTTGACTATATTCTGGACCTGCATTGTCGCGTAATGCGTCATATGACGCGACGCGTTAGCGCACCCGGAAGTGCTCCGGTGCGCAAGGCGCAGCTTCCCGGAAACGATCCAGAGCGCGCCGCGCAGTGCGTAACGTAAGCATAACAGGTCATGTGACTTGTTAATAAAACTTTTCATTGGTTCATTTTACTTTTCTTTTCCTAATTATGTAAGACTAGGTCATGTGACCTAAAAATAACACTTTTCATTGGATTAAAACATTTTTTTTCCCAAACGATGAAAGCCCCACCTTGTTTCTGGATGTTTCAGACTGAAGCTGGCGTCACCATGAGAGCACCACCATCTCGTAGCTCCGTCGTGGCCATTCCGCAAGCAATCATGGCAGCCACTCCCCACCGGAAGCCTGCGGGAGTCGACGGCCCCCAAGACTTTTGTACAATCTTCAAGGCTGAGGGGACGCTTTCGAGAATGGAACCCAAGCCCTGGCAGACAAGCGTCCGAGTTCCAAGGTGTCCCAGGGCCATTTTACTGGACCAGGCCCAAATCCGAAGAGCCGACCGCCATTTTAAGAGTCCTGTGGAAGCCGCCTATCGCTGCACCGCAAGAGTGGGAGCAACTCAACTACATGGTGAGCGAGACGCTGTAGCCGTAAGAGCGGGCGCTAAACAGCTGAATGGCGGAAAAGGCACAGTGTAGCAAAAGCGGGCGGAATGGCGACTGAAACGATAAAGGGGCGCCCCACTACAGCAGACAAGCCTCCGCCATGTGCTTCAAAACTGCATATGTATCTCGTGATATCAAGGTTGGGCAACCAGTACACAACAAGCAGTTACGAGTCCCATTTACACCGGCGCCATTTTGGGCGCGGCCGGGCAGGTTCAGGATCTACTGAAACATAACAAATGAGGCTGACGTCTCTGAAGCAGTTGACGAACAGCAGGACATAGCAAATAAACATGAACTCTCTAAAGCTGTTAACTCACTGCAGGACAAAACAAGTGAACCTGAAACCTCTGGAATAATTGTCGCTCAAAAGAACAACACACAAAACTCTGTAGAGCCTGAAGAAAAAAAAACAGAAGGGCACTGTAGTTTCAGACACACTTAACACTAATGACTAAACAAAGATATCGTCTGTTTATGAAGCAGTTATCATCTTGACAGAATTGACAAAGAAGTGTACAGACACCAATGCTATTAAGAAACACAAGGAAATCCTAACGCATCAGCATTCTCGGAAGAGGTTGACACAGATAACATCTTAAGGAACAAAGAAAGACCTGTTCACTCTTGACACCCCAGGTGCTGTGTATGTTGCACTATAGTGCTGCATCGAGAAAACGGGCAACCCTATTGATGTGGATTTTTCATTATTGATTATTGTAAAGAAATGGCGACTTCCCCCTTTAGCAGATTAGCTAAATGTTTGCGTAATTTAGGCATAAAAGTTATATTATTGTTGTTGTTGTTGTTATCGTTATAGTTCTGGTTAATTTCAAAAATGGTTAAATATATTTACAGTTTTTGTTGCGTTCGTTATATTTAAATGTTAATAAAGTTTTAAAATCTAACTTTGTTGGAGTGCTATATATGTTTAAAAAATCGGATGAATGGGGCCTTGAATCGGGTTATTGTCATGTGTGGGCTTTGCAAGTGTACTGCTACAAGATCGGACATTTCAAACTCAAATGCACGTTCTTTTTCTTACCTTTCCGAAGCATGGAGCGCAATAGCAGGCAGAGAAAGGGTGATGCACGTGTTGAACACTGCCTGGCCTGCAAATTGCTGGCAGTGCCCCCCCGCCCGCTCCTGAAAGAGGGCACACACACACCGCCGCCCCGAGTACTTCACAAATCTTTAAAAGACCATGCGCTTGTTCATGAGGCTTAAATGGTTTATCACCCCTTCTAGAACCCCTGCATCGACCCTCTGACGTTTCCTGGAAGAATTAGCACGTAACACAATACCAAGCCCTGTCAGCTGAAACCCCCGAGAAATCATTGGGCATATTATCAAGGGGGTTTATTTCCGCTTTTTTGGCTTTAAAAGCCAAAAAAAAAAGAGATAAAATTATCTCCCTATTACCAAGCTGTCGCTAACACCAGTTAGTGACAGCTAAAAGGAGATAGCGACCATCTTGGGCCCCGCTTTGCATATCAGTGATATTTATCACTAATGACATGCAAAGTGGGCGTGCCAAGATTTTAGCGACTGGAAACAGTCCCTAACCATCGCTATCTCCTATTACCAACTTTTGGAGATATTCGCGCTAAGCGCGAATATCTCCAAAACCTAACACCTGCCCTGAGCAGTTTTAGCCATGTTATCCAATGGGAAGTGGATAACATGGCTAAAAGCATTTGCTGGATAATGCATGAATATCGCTGACTTTTCAACGATATTCATGCATTGCGGCCGTTTTTTATCGCATTTGCGATAAACCTTGCTAATAGCAAGGTTTATGTGCGATAAAATTCGCCGAAGTGCGGCGATAATTTTTGTCTCTAAACAAGTTAGAGACAAAAATTACCGCTAGTTGTTGGTAATATGCCCCCGGGTTTTTCCTTGCAGGAATCGGGAAGCGAAAGACTAGCACTGAAATCAGTAGTCTCACGCCTGAATCGGGAGGGTTGGCATGTCTGGATACTCTACAGCTGGGGCCATTAACTACATCCGCAGGGCTAGGTGATAGCCTAGGTCCGGCCTGGACAATCGGACACAGAGGAAGAGGAGTGTCAGAGGGTGCGGTAGTGAATAGGGTGAAAGGGAGGTGTCGGGCGGGCACAGGGTGTGATTCTCAGAGAAGAGCAGCGCAGATGGGGGGAAGTATATGTCCCATGCATGAGAGAGAGAGCGGGGGTGACCAGTGCGTGGGGGAGATGCTTGCGAGGGTGGGGAGCCATGCTGAGGATCGGCGGCGTGCAGAGAGTGGCCCTGGTCAAGGCATCTAAAATGGCTGCCGTGCGCGACAAAATTGTGGCATTGGACAAAAACGCAAGATGGCGCAGACAATGTTTATCAATAAGGATTCATTTATAACAAAATATTTACTCGCAGTGACAAAATGGTGGTCAACACTTCCTGATTTCCATCGAATTGAACGTTAACAAACGTCACGCAGCAAAAAAAAAAAAAAAGCTCACGCACAGAGCAGTTTTTAGCCATGTTATCCAATGGAAGGTGGATAACATGGCTAAGAGCATTTGCTGGATAATGCATGAATATCGCTGACTTTTCAGCGATATTCATGCATTGTGGCCGATGTGCGGCGATAATTTTTGTCTCTAAACAATTAAAACGAAGCACAAAATGGCGAATTCCCGTTTCGCTACCAGTTTGCGGCCCAGTTCGCGGCCCGTGAAGCGCTTCTACCGTGAAAAATAATTTTTTTTTATTTTCCCCACGGGACCCTTTAATAACCCCAACAACATTCCTAGGGGGTCAAGAGGGGTATACCTTGCCCCCTTTCAATAAATTCCCCCTTCGTTTTTCACCTCTTCTTCTCTCTCGATCCTACCGAGAGATAAGATGGCGGCCGCTCCGGACTGTTTAGAATGTTGACAGACACCGGAGAGCCAATCAGCTTTCTGCGCGCAAAGTTCCGTTTCGCGAAAAGTAAGCGGACCGGATCGCTGCCCTGAGCGCTGTTACAGATATATATCTTGTTTTGAACGTTAATTTCTCAAAAACTACTGGAGCACATATATTGAGACCTAGCAAAGGCACATCGGGCTAACAGTCCCTACAATTTTGCCAAGTTTCGTGCAAATCCATTCAGCCGTTCGAGCTAAAAGTGAGTCCAACCGCCCTATGGAAAAATGAATGGGAAAAACGCGTTTTGGGACCCCCCTTTTTTCTCAGCCCCCCCTTGACGAAACCCCACCAAATTTTCAGGGGCTGCTCAGAAACAAAATGTGCCATTTTCCTGAAAATTTCAGCCGATTCCGTCCTCAAACGCCAAAGTTATTAGACATAGAATTTTCAAAAATCCCATAGGGAATTAATCCTAACTATATATACCTACTGGCGATAGCCAGTAGGTAATATATATATATATATACATATATGGCGGCGGCAGGCTTGCTGGAGAATAAAGACTTCAATTGAGCACTGAATCTGGGTCTGTTCCTTCGTCATTGTCTAGCTGTGTACTGGGGCGGCTGCTCCAGTTTGACGAACTTACGTTCATATATATATATATATATATATATATATATATATATCGATATATATATCGATATATATATATATATATATATATTACCAACTGGCGGTCGCCAGTAGGTAGTTATAGTTAGGATTTTTTTCAATGCAAAATCTCAAAATTCTATTTGGAATAACTTTGGCGCCGGTTGACGAATCTGCCTGAAAATTTCCTCAAATTTGCCTCGTCGAGCTCCGGTCCTTCCCTGAAATTTTTGGGGGGATTCGTCAAGCGGGGTCCGAGATAAAAGGGGGGTCCCAAAACTTGTTTTCCCCATGTTCATTTCCATAGGGCGGTCAAACTCATTTTTAGCCCGAACGGTTGAATGGATTTCCACCAAACTTGGCAAAATTCTAGGGACTGGTAGCCCGATGTGCCTTTGCTATGTCTCAAGATATGTGCTCCAGTGGATTTTGAGTAATTTAGGTTCAAAAAAATATATATATCTATGGCAGCGCCCCGGTACGCGCGGAAAGCTGATTGGCTCACGGGTGTCTGTAAACATTCGAAACAGTCCGGAGCGTCACTTTGTAAATATGTCTGGCCCCATGTGAAAGGGCTTGCATCAGTCTTACGCCTGCTGTGATACAGGCACAAGATTTGGACGCAACAGCGTCATAAAAGTGACGCAGTGATATCTCATAGATTTCACTGCGTCACCTCTACGACCCTTTCTTGCGTCATTACGTCCCTTTTGCATACATTACACCTGACGTAGGTATAATGTGGTGCAGGGGCTTACAAAGTGACGCATCTACCTAGATGCGTCACTTTGTAAATAAGACTGAATAAGGAGCATTTTTTACAGCACTGGTGCGTCACAAAAAGCTACGCTCCGGTGGCGTTAAAGTGACGCATGGCCTCATAAATGAGGCCTTCAGTCTTCTAGTCATGCGTCATATTAAATATATGACATATTATGTCACATTTAAAATTGTCACTTACTTTGTTGGAGCACTGATTTTATAGCGCCCACTTTCCGCTGCATATTTTGTATATTTGCACCCTTCCTAAGGCCTCCTTTGCCCCGTTCCACCGCAGCTGACAGTGCTGTTTGTGTGGAGGGCGAGGCGCCATCTTGGGCTGAGTTTCCATCGAAGCCTGACCGGAGTTAGCGGTCTAGCGCTTCTTGGGGAGGCTGGGCATAAAAGCAGATGTGCCTCCGGGAGCGCAGCGGACGCGACGATGGCGCGCCGAAGGTGCGCCTAAGGTAAGCCCGTCTGCGCCCGTCCGCGCCCCGGCAGCGCGTAGGGCCAGAGAGACCTCTCGGTTTATGCCCCAGCAGGCGACTCCTTACATAAGGTATAGTAGGGAGGCCTTTATATCCCTTAACAACATCACCTGCGAAGCAGGCAAGGTATGGGAGCGCCAACACCCTGACAATAAGCATAAGTTCTGCCCGGGATGCCAGTTTCATTTTAAACTGGTCCTCCCCTCCCCATCCAATCTGGGGGAAAAAGAGGGAGATACCTTAATTCGAGCGGCTCTCATTAACGCCCGGTCCCTAGTTAAACACACAGAAGAGGTCCGCGAGATGATACTTGACAACTCGCTTGACCTCTTGTTTGTGACCGAGACCTGGCTGCACATTCACTGTGCCCCCACTATTGAGCTAGCCGTCCCCAGGGGCTTTAAAATCTCGAGGGCAGATCGCAGCTCTGGTAGGGGTGGAGGTCTGGCAGTTATATATAGAGACAAATGGTCTCTAACCAAGGAAAGCACTGGGGCCATCAAGGACGGGGAAGTATTGGAATTTTCAATTGCCCTCTCGCCTAATTTCACCCTGGGCGGGCTCCTTGTTTACCGACCACCGGGCACTTTGGGCTCCTTTATTCCAACATTGGAGGAATTAGTGGTCCAGAGAGCACTGAGATTCCCTAGGTTCTTGCTCCTGGGGGACCTGAACATACATATGGATGTCCCCACAGCCCCTGGGGTCAGTGACCTTGTGGAACTAGGTACTTTAGCACAGTTAAAAATGCAAGAGCCGAATATCACTCACAGCGGAGGCCACTGCCTCGACTTGGTATATTCCAATTTTGATGTCATCTTCAAAACTCCCCTCCCAGTTACATGGTCGGACCATTTCATGGTAAACTTTTCCTGGACTATGGATAGGACCCATGCCAGAGCAGATAAAAAACAGACCCCCTTCCCCCCTAGGATCAGTATTCCTGCCCTGGCAACCGTTCTATCCCATAGTCGGCCAGAGAATTCGGGAAACCTCGAAGAAGCGGTCGAGAATTTCTCGGCATGGATCCGTTCCTCTGCAAGTCAGATATCGCATACCAAAGCAAAGATCCGCCCACGAGCCATTCCGGCATCCCCATGGTATACTGAACAGCTTAAAAATCAAAAAATACACTGTAAAATGTTGGAAAGATTGTGGAGAAGGGAGTACTGCCCCTTGGCTAAATCAAAACTACGAGCTGGGCAAAAAGACTATCACGCTGCTATTAAAATAGCCAAGGGAAACTACTATGCAGATAAGATCCTTAAGGCGAAAAATAATAGCAAAGAAATATTTGCCATTGTCAAGAGCTTCACTTCACCGGTGGCAGAAATCCAAGTAGCCCCCCCTTCGGTGGAATGGTGTGAAAAATTGTCCACTCATTTTTCTGACAAAATAAAGAAAATTCAGGCCAGCCTTAAGACTAGTAGCCCCGCCCAACTCCCACCTGCCCAAGCTACATATGAACAGATTACCTCCCACCTCCCCCCCACTCATACCATCATCACAAAAACGAAAGAAGTAATGTGCGCTTTCGCAGAGGTTGAGGTGAAGGATGTACTGGCCATTCTAAAGGCGCTTAAATCAGGCTCTCCGGCGGACCCCTGTCCGGCCAGAGTGTTGAGTGGAGTGGCGGAAGTCATTGCACCGATTGTTACTGATCTGGTTAACAAATCCCTTACTACAAGTAACGTACCATCTCAGTGGAAGCAAGCCAAACTTCTTCCACTTTTAAAAAAACCCTCCGCAGACCCCCTGGATGCATCTAACTACAGACCCATCTCCCTGCTTCCAGCAATAGCCAAAGTATGTGAGAAAGTGGCATTCCGTCAGCTCGAGAGGTTTGTGGAGTCTACGGGGGCATTACACTCAGCCCAGTCAGGTTTTCGCTCCACCTTCAGCACTGAGACCGCGCTGGTGGAGGTCACCGAGGCCATTAGGGATTGTTTGGACGGAGGCGGCAGAGCGGCCCTAATTTTATTGGACCTCCCTGCCGCGTTCGACACGGTCCCACATGCCCAGCTAATCTCTAGACTTGAGGATATTGGCATTACTGGTGCCGCTCTCACGTGGGTTAAATCCTTCCTCACGGACCGCTCTCAACAAATCTGGCTCCCTCCCTACCAGTCATCGATTAGCGGGGTGGACACTGGGGTCCCCCAAGGGTCGACTCTAAGCCCCCTGCTCTTCAATGTATATCTGACCCCCCTGGTATATCTTGCAGAGAGTCTGGGTGCCAAAATAATGGCCTATGCCGATGACACCCAGCTTCTCTTCACTTGGGACAAGAACAACCTTGACACGTTGAGAGTCCAATCCTGCTTGTCCTCAGTATTTGCTTGGCTAGCCAAGGCGGAGCTCAAGTGTAACGAGGACAAGTCGGAGATCCTCCTGTATGGCCAATTCCCGGTGGGATTCAGGGATTCCATCTGGCCCATTGGACTGCCCTGCCCACCTGGAAACTGTGGAGTTGCTAAGAACCTTGGGATTTGGTTTGGTGCTGACCTGTGCTTCCGAGACCAGATCTCGAGACTGGCGGGAACCTGTTATGGGACCCTGATCACCCTCCGGAAGTTCTTTCCTCTTCTCCCCCAGGAAGCGAAGGAAACAGTGGCTAGAGCACTCATCTTGTTGCGCCTGGATTACGCTAATGCACTTTACGTGGGCGCTCCTGATTTCCTGCTCCGCAGATTGCAGGTAGTCCAGAACGCGACAGTGAGGCTCCTATTCAACATCCCCAAATGCCATAGTGTACGAAGACAACTGGCGGATCTTCATTGGCTTCCAGTTGCTCTCAGAGTGCGCTTCAAGGTCCTAACACTGGCCTTTAAGGCCTTACATGGTCCTTGCCCACCATACCTCAGTGCCAGGTTTGCCTTCTATCATCCCCCGCGACAATTGAGATCGGCCTCTCTCAGACATTTGGTCACTCCGAGATTTAAGAGAGCTCGTCTGGGAGGAAAATCCATGACGTTCATAGCCGCACAGCTATGGAATAGCCTCCCTGACCATTTGAGACACACGACTAACCTCACTTATTTTAAAAAACACCTTAAGACTCACTTATTCAAGCAATTTATGTAAATGCACATCTTCTCCCCTGTTATGTTATCCCTTTGTTACTTTCTGACACTGAATCCCTTTTCGCGCCAGGACAGTCTTGACTAGCAGTGCGCGCTACAAGTAATATATAACATAACATAACATAACAAGTTCTTACAGATACGTCAGTATTTCAGACGCATCTGTAAGCGCAAAAGTGATGCATTGCTGGAGTGTGTCACAAAAATGATGCAACTCCAGAAATGCATCTTTTCTTATCCTTCCTCACCCCTGTTCCTTTTCAACATTTTCTTTGAATATCCACATTCCCTATGTTCACTCTCCTTCTCCTTACTTTCCTTCCCAACACTCACCTTCTTTCAGTCCCCCTATTTCACTTCCTTTCTCCTCTCATACCTTTCTGTTCTTTCTTACTCATTTTCCTTCCCATTATCAATGCACTCCACTTCACTTACTCTTTTTCATTTTTTTAAGAATATAGCTCCTTGATGGGAATTGGAGGTAGTTCTGAAAATAACTTTTATTTTTTCTTCTTTTTTCTTTTTTTAGAACAGAAACAAAAACAGAGAATGGAAACTGCTCAACAGGAGCAAAAAAAGCAAAAAAAATCAGTGCTGGGAACGGCAGCGATGGTTCTCCAATGCTCGAACCATGAGCAGGACACTTTGCTCCCCAAAGGTAAGTAGTTGATCGCAGTATCTGCATTTCAGGACATCTTTGTTGAATGCAGGCTGAATGTTTGGAACCAGCTCCTGCGATCGCCCCCTCACAGAAGTAGTTGCTCCTCCGGTGGATGTAGAGGCCCCATCACTGGGAACCTCTTGTGCCAGAGCCCTGACACTTTCCTGGGCAAATTTCTGGGGGTGCTTCCTCTCCACATGGCGAAGCATTGTGGAGTTCCCAAAAGAATATTTTTTTTTGGGGTCACCCCGTGACAGGACTGTATGGCAGATCCTGCACTCCACTTTTGAAGCATTCACCTTTTTCTGGTCATCTGGTATGGAAAAAAAATTCCAGATGAAATGCTCTTTCACCTTTGGCTGAGGAGGCTCTTTATCGATGAATTCAGGCTCATCTTCACTGCTGGATGGTCTGGCTGCCATGATTAACTAAGTAAGATCGAAGAGAAAAAAGGCAGGTCTTTCAGTCACAAAAGTGAAAGAAGAAGTGAAGGAAATGGGTGGGGATTTTATTCTTTGTAAAAAAAACTGTTAGCAACCAATGAAAAGTGTTATTTTAAGGTCACATGACTTGACGCGCTGACGCTGCGCGCACCGGAGCGCTTCCGGGGCTGCATACGCGGCGCGAACGTAGGCGGTTCCGGGGGCGCATACGCGGCGCGCCGAAGTGATGTTTTGATAGTTTCACGAAATGCAAAATTATTTTCATTTCCTTATTAAAAAAAACTGCTTTTATATGTATGGTACTAAATGTCTTGCGTTAATATTTACTTTTCATTCATATTTTTTTACACAAACGCAAGTAGCGCTCTGGGTGCGCTCTCCGGAGAGCTTACCGTTGCGCGGACCCAGAGCGCCCCAAGATAAACTAGTAAAAACAAATAAAAAATATTAAAAAATATTATTATAAAAACCTATGAAATTCACTGAAAAAACCATAGGTTTCACACCAGTTATAGTTAGGAATTAGCATTTAAAAAAACCTAATAAATTCACTGAAAAAAACATAGGTTTCACACCAGTTATAGGTAACTGGAAATTTTACTGACATAAAACCATTGAAATTCCACGTTATAGTTAGTTGGACTCACTATAACTTGCGCGCCTGCAATGCACTGCTGATGACGTCACATATTACATCACTCATGACATGGTCAGTGACATCACTCATGACATCACTGATGACACCATCCTTGGGACAGAGTGACAGACCTCCTTTTAGTGTAATGTAGCCCTTCAAACACATATTCAAAAATAGAAACTAACATTTTCAAAAAAATGGAGATACCCATACCAGTTACAATAACCAATTCAGTAATTCCACCATTTATATACACACCTACTCATTCACCAGCACTTCTATATAGTCACTCATACATATACTCACTTATCATATGTAGTGATACACCTATACATCCTGTTACACACTGACAGTCATCCAAAAGTTACTCACACATGCAAATAAAGTATTGAACATCCATTTATTTGCATATACAACTTTACACACACTACCACCAAACTTACACATACTTCCTCTCTTAAACAATCACTTATAGAAACACATACTTATTCAAACAGGAACTCTTACAATCTCTCACTCTCACATATACTGACTTATATACATCAATACTCACATATACTAGATTAAAAATATCTTGTTACTGATAAAGACACTAGTGAGACAGCCATCCACATATGCTGTATTCAAAACACATACAAACAGTGAGTCAGTCACCAACCCATGCAGCCACTTATACACAGTGAATTTAATAGGTTTTTTAAATGCTAATTTCTAACTATAACTGGTGTGAAACCTATGGTTTTTTCAGTGAATATATATATATATATATATATATATATATATATATATATATATATATATATATATATATATATATATATATATATATTCACTGAAAAAACCATAGGTTTCACACCAGTTATAGTTAGCTGGAAAATTTTCTGACATAAAACCATTGAAATTCCACTGTTATAGTTAGTTGGGCTCACTATAACTTGTGCGCCTGCAATGTACTGCTGATGATGTCACATATTACATCACTCATGACATGGTAGTGACATCACTCAAGACATCACTGATGACAACATCCTTGTGACAGAGTGAGAGACCTCCTTTCAGTGTAATGTAACCCTTGAAACACATATTCAAAAATAGAAACTAGCATTTTCATAAAAATGGAGATACCCATACCAGTTACAACAACCAATTCAGTAATTCCACCATCTAGATACACATCCAGATGGTGGATGTGTATCTATCTGGTGTGAAACCTATGTTTTTTTCAGTGAATTTCATAGGTTTTTTAAATGCTAATTCCTAACTATATATAAGGCCCCAAACCTATGTTTTTTTCTTTGAATTTCAAAATTTTGTTAATAGCAAATGTCTATAGCTATGAAATGTAATATTTTTGAAAATGAATGAATCCTATATTTCATTTCTATTTTAAACAATTTTTTAAATGTATATATTTTAATTTTTTTTTACCCTGGAGCGCTCCCAGGGCGTGCCCTGGTAAGCGCCCCGAAAAGCGTAGTCTTTTGAAGCGCCCCAGGGCGCGCTCCGGAGAGCGTCCTGTTAGCGCTATTGCCGCGTCCACGTGATACGCATGGCGTAAGCGCACCCGGAAGCACTCGAGCAAATACGATCGTGCAACGTAAACATCCGACGCGCTTACGCAAAGCGCCCGGGGGCGCGCCGCGTAAGCGCGTTGGTCATGTGACCTGAAAATAACACTTTTTATTGGTGCAGAACAGTTTTGGTTTCATAATGATGAAATCCCTGGTCTTGTGACCTGAAAATAACACTTCTCATTTGTTCAGGCCTTTTTTTTTCCAAATGATGAAAGACCCCACCTTTTTTTCCTTTTCTGACTTTGTCCTTTGACTTAGGAAGACCTGTTTTGCAATCTTTGAGGTATATTTTGTACTTTGAAATGGCTTCAGTAGCAGCAGCAGCTGGAGCATCTGTACCACCACCACAACCACCAAGAGGACCACCACAAGATTACATTGGTGGTCAACAAAAGGAGGAGGAAGAGGAGGAGGAGGAGGAGGAGGGGAGGAGAAGGTGGCTGCAAGAACACAATACCCCATACCAGCCAACACCACATATTGTATGGGAGTTTTTTTCGATCCCAGAGGGCAAGAAAAAAGTCAATGCGGCCAAGGTGACTTGCCTAATCTGTGGCATGGAACTTTCAAGGGGGAACCCTAATAAAAAATACTCTTTTGGAAACAACACCATGATTCGCCACATGCAGCGCAGGCATCCAATCAACTATTCTGCTGCAGAGATGAGGGAACTGGCCAGGAACCCTCCACAATCTTCAAACACCTCCTCCAAAAGAACGCAACCCACTCCATCGGGACCAGAGGCAAGGGAGACGATCCCTTGCATTCAGCCACGGTTTGCGGATTTCCGAATAACATGCATTCCTTGTGGTAAGACCATCTCCTATGGTGAACTGAGCATAAGGCTCATCGTCCTTGCTGGGGACAACCACAAATGCCCCAAAAAACCCTAATTTTTTCTTTTTTTTTTTTTGCTCCAGTTGAGCCATTTTCAATTCCCTGTTTTTCGTTCCTCCTCATAAAAATAACAAAAAAAATATAAAATAGTTCATAAAAGCCAAAAAAAGTACAAAATGTTCCAAAAACCCTGCCCCCTTATGGTCATTTCCCCCTTTTTTTCCCACCTCTTGTGTTTCTATCCTACTGAGACACAAGATGGCGGCCGGTCCGGACTGTTTCGAATGTTTACAGACACCCGAGAGCCCGCTGCGCTCCCCGGTGCGCGTACCGGGGCGCGGCCATAGATATATATATTTTTTTAACCTAAATTACTCAAAATCCACTGGAGCACATATCTTGAGACATAGCAAAGGCACATCGGGCTACCAGTTCCTACAATTTTGCCAAGTTTGGTGGAAATCCATTCATAGTTCGACCGCCCAATGGAAATTAACATGGAGAAAACACGTTTTGGGACCCCCTTTTATCTCGGCCCCCGCTTGACGAATCCCCCCCAAACTTTCAAGGAAGGGGAAGGACTGGAGCTCCGCGAGGCAAATTTGAGGACATTTTCAGGCAGATTCGTCAACCGGCGCCAAAGTTATTCACAATAGAATTTTGAGATTTTGCATTGAAAAAATCCTAACTATAACTACCTACTAGTACTGGTACTGATATATATATATTCCTCCAATCTTCTGTTCAAAACGGGCTGACACATGCTCGACGGTACACCAGGTAAGCTTTATTTTCACCTTCAGGGCATTTTACTGATAATGGTAAGTCGCCATCGCTGTCCCTCTGGCAGACGCGTTTCGGCTAGGATTGCCTCTTCAGTGGCGTTAAGTGTGACAGGGGGCACTGGTGAGGGTTTTTTGAAAGTCCAGTGTATTTATCCTTTTGGATGGTATTGTGCGGCCACAGAAAACGGACTGCAGGATCCGGTTTGTGCCTCTCACTGCATGCTGGTAGTTTCAGTCTGTTTCAGCTCACACACTTCCAAGCCCCCACTCAGTCAGTAGGATGCGTTATTCCACATGCAGCACAACAAAAGAAGAGCACTCGTCCAGGTTGTGAACATAGTCCAGTGTCTATGTAACAAGCAAAGTAGTAGTGCCCTGACGTTGTCAGCAAGCCAGTCGTGTTCTTCCTGTCGCTGCACTTTGAAGGTGATTCCGCTCACCTGGAGATACGTCTTACGGTGGATGATCCACCGCTCTCTCCCCTGCCGGGTCTCATTGAAGCCCCTGCTGGGAGGGCGCTGCGATGCATATTTGGTACGCTCTCTCCACAGGTTTGTTGGCTTTGCGCAGAGCACCAGAACGAGAGGCGTGCCAGTCGTCAAGCACCAACCGCCTGACTACATACTCCTCTATATATATATATATATGTGTGGTAAGTACATTTACTAAGTTTATAGCTTCACCACACATGCCTTTGCGTTGTAAAGGCATACGTGGTAAAGTTATATGCGGGGTAAAAGATTGAGGAGTGATAGTACTGCGGAGTAATGGCTCATGCGTTGTAATAAATGTGGAGTCATGGTATGCAGGGTTATAGTTTGCGGAATAACGTCCCGTATTCCTCTGGTACTTGTTGTGTACCTGTAGCTCAGAACAGAATGTCAGCGACTGAACCCTTGGAGTCACTCCGGTAGTCCTGGAATCACACAGCATGGCAGGCCTCGAGCAGCTGGGCAGTCTTCTGAGAGTACAAGGCAAGCAGCAGGGCAATCCTCTGGTAGCAGAAGGGCAGTCCTCCAAGGTACAAAGCAGGCCTCAGATAGCAGGGCAGTTATCTGAAATGCAAGGCAGTCCTTTTGGGGGTCCTTGGCAGGTCTAGGAGTGAACCTGAAGTGTTGTTCTGAGGGCCTTATTTTTATACATAGTGCCATCTGTGAAGTAGTAGGAACATCTAGAGTTTTCACTCTACAGGTGGTTTAGGAAATTCTATTACTCATGCTCATACTCCAAGAGGTCTGTGGTGAAAGAAATGCCAGTGAGAAGTTCTTTTTGAGTGTGCTATAAAGCTCCTTTGAAATGTAAGTGGGTCAGGGTACAGGTGCACCCCACACATCCTGGCAGGATGGCCCATCCTACCACCATCTAGTCCCCATTTGTCTCACTGTCTGCTGGGTACTCCCGAGGGTCAAGTGCCATGCTAATTGCAGTCATGTGACCCAGGGGGGAGACTGAAGACACCAAAGGGTTAATGCAAGAAAACAGCAACTTTCTAAAAGTGGAACATTTAGAATTGTGATTTAAAATCCAACTTTACCATTAAAATAATTTAAAATACCAATTCTTTTGAGACCAAAAATGACTAGTCAAAAGGTATTATTTATGACATGTAATATGGTAATCCATTGTTATGCTAGGGGGAGAGGTAAGTCTCACAATAGTGAAAAACAAATTCAGGATCTTTTTACTATAGGACATGTATTTTCCTATACAAGGGCAAGTAAAATTTAAAAGTCCAATTTAAGCATGGGCGGAAAATCCGTTCCGCTCGCGGATTTTGCGGATTTTCGGTAAATTCGCAATCCGCGAGATTCGTGAATTCCCCGCAAAATCCGCGAGCGGAACGGATTAGGTCGAAAATTTAAACTGACTTTTGTATCTCTTTTAGAATGGCGCCGGCAAGCTGCCAGAGCCATTCTAAAATAGTTACAAAAGTCAGCTTCAACAGGAAGCTCTAATAGATAAAGTAAAGCAGGTGCTCGAGTTGAAGGTCAAATTAAGTTACACAATCAATAATCACCCCAAACTTAGGGTGATTAATGATTGAGTAACTTAACAAAGTGGGGCAGAGGGCAGAAGGAGATAAAAAATGAGTGGGGCAGAGGGCAGAAGGGCACAGAAACGAGTGATACAGAGGGCAGAAGGGCATAAAAAACGAGAGGGTGGCAGTGATTAACCAAGCAAAAAAAAAAACACGAACACGCAAAGCGCCCCTCAAACACCCGCGAACACGCAAAGTGCCCCGCGAACACCCACAAACACACAAAAATTAAAAAATCCGCAAATTCGCACAAATTCGTGAATTTTGCGGATTGTAAATTCACAAATCCGCAAATTCACGGATCGCGAATTCGCAAAATTCGCCCATGCTTAAAGTCCATGTCCAACTTTTTAAATACAATGCACTCGACCTAAGGGATATTTAAGGCTTACCCTAGGGGTGACATATGTATTAAAAATGGGAGGTTGATTTTGCCAGGTCGAATTTGCAGTTTAAAACTTTAAACATGCTGCAATGGCAATCATGAGACATATTTTTAAGGGCTTCTTAAGTGGGTGGCACAATAAGTACTGCAGGCACGCTTGTAGCATTTATTTTACAGGACCCTGGGTGCATATTGTACCAATTTACTATTGGCTTATTAGTAAACTAAATGTGCCAATTTTACCATTAGAGCAGTGAGCACAAACACTTTAGTACTGATTAGCAGTACAGAGTGTCATTAAGCCTTAAAAAGGGATTTTCGGTAAGCATGAAGGCTGAAAGCAAAAAGATTGGGAGAAGTCTATCTGTGAGAAGCTGGCCTCGCATTTGATGTCCACTAATGTAAGTGGCCACTTTACACCAGTCCAGACAACCCTTATGGTGATTTAGGAGGTATTAGACATCCTTAGAAAGCTCTCTAAGTGTTAGCTGTGGAGATCAGCCGTCAGGCTTAGTCCAGAAGAGTGTAAAGCAGCTTGTTTTACCTGAATGCAATGATATAATATAGATTAAGTGAAAAAGAACCACAAAAAGTATTTATAAAAATATGTATTTATTATACAACTAGCAGCCCGTCCCAACGTTGTCCGGGTATGAATTGCTGCCGGCCAGTAGTATATTGTTTTGTAGGATTTCGTTTTAATTGCATTTCTTATCTGTGACAGGCCTGTGAAATGCTCCGATTCACAGTGCACTGCTGACGCACTTAAAAGTGCGTGTTTAGTAGTGTGTGAACTCGAGCTTCCCTACTTTATTTTTCCTTGCAATATTATATAGCGCGAACTCGACAACATTGCATGAGCACAATTTACATTACAGAAGAACACATTCATTTGTGGTAGGAACGGGTAGACAAAGCGATTTGCCTGGAATCACAGAATGTTGAGCTGATGCCGAGATTCGAACTTAGCTCCCCAGCTCTAAAGTTGGCAATTCTAGAACTTGTGGCGGGAGGTGTGTCTAAAAGTGTATGTCGGTGCTGGCCATCAATGAGAGAGACCTGTGCATTTTTCAAATCGGTGGTGAAAAAATATGGGCATGTTGCTGGAGATGTGCGCCGCCGTGCCACCAATGTACTTACCGGGGGAGGGTAAACACCCATTATTCCGCAACTTTCTTTCCGCATACCATCACTCTGCATACTTTTATTACGAAAGTACCAAAGACTCCGCAATGCCATTATAACGCATGGCATTACATTTTATATGCTTTTACCACGCATACATTTGCAACGAAATTCGTTTTAAATGCATGAATGATAAAAGCATGTTTTTTAAAAATGTTTGTATAAGGTAAGTATGGGTTTGGGGGTATATGTTTTGGGGTACTGAGGTATATGATTTGGGGTGTTTGGGTATTTTAAGGATCCAGGGGTAGGTTTGGATTTTGGGGTATAGGGGTATTTTTAGGGTTCAGGGGTAGGTTTGGGGGTACAGGGGTATTTTGAGGGTTCAGGGCTAGGTTTGGGTTTTGGGGTGCAGAGGTATTTTTAGGGTTCAGGGGTAGGTTTGGGTTTTGGAGTACAGGGGTATTTTAAGGGTTCAGGGCTAGGTTTTGAGTTTTGGGGTACAGAGGTATTTTAGGGTTCAGGGGTAGGTTTGGGTTTTGGGGTATAGGGGTATTTCTAGGGTTCAGGGCTAGGTTTGGGTCTTGGGGTACAGGGGTATTTTTAGGGTTCAGGGGTAGGTTTGGGTTTTGAGGTACAGGGGTATTTATAGGGTTCAGGGCTAGGTTTGGGTTTTGGGGTACAGGGGTATTTTTAGGGTTTAGGGATAGGTTTGGGTTTTGGGGTACAGGGTATATTTATAGGGTTAAGATGGGTTAGTGTTTAAGGGTGTTGGGGTATTTTAAGGGGTAAGGGTGGGTTATGATTATGGGGTGCACGGGTATTTGAAGGGAGCAGGGTGGACACCCACCCTGCCGCAATACACTAAATCCTGTCTGGTAGGTGGTCATACCTCCTTGTGACAGGATGCCTATGGTTCTGCTTTCCCCTGCTTGAGCTTGGCTCAGCAGCAGGAGGGCAGAATCGTTGTCTATGGTCGGCAGCAACAAGTTTGTGCTGTTTGGGTCTTGAAGGCTGGTACGGGAAGCACAGAAAAACTGACGGAGAGCTCATCCAGTGCCTGGAATCATACCTCCCACAACATTTACGGTGTGGTGCTATGGTTCCAACATGTTTGATACCAAATATGATAGGATTTAGTGCAACTGGTTTCAAGATAGTCTTCATGTAATTACGCGATGCGCCACTATATAGTATATGGCTGCTTCACTTACAACCCAGGAGAATGGACTCCGTAGGCTGGAGGGGTGTCCTGCTCATGCAGGGGCATCCTCACATTTAGAACCTTGCACCCTGCCTTCAGGATTTATAAGACCTGCTCTAGGAGTGACCTATAGGTTTTAAGTGCAGTGACCCCAGATATGGGAACCCTATATATATATAGTAAGTGCTGCTAGCGTAAGTTCACACAGGTTGCATTGGCTTGCCTGTAGTTCCATTTGAATGCCATAGGTGGCATAATGCATGATTCAGCCTATGGAGAGACCTCTGGGGCACCTATGCCCTGGGTACCTTAGTGCCCTATACTAGGGACTGATAAGGGTACCCCAGTATCTAATCGGGGTGTACTTAAAGAACTTACAACAACAACTTAAGGGAGAAAGCAGAGAGACGGGGTTCCTAATTTGCAGGATCCCAGTCATACTAGTCAAAACAGCTTGGCACCAGGTAAAAAGTGGAGGTAGCCATACTGAAGGATCCTACCTTCCTACACCATCCTAAGGGCTGTCAGGTCTAACAGTCTGCCTTGCAGAGAGGATGAAGCCATAAAACTGGAAATTGATGGAAAAAATAGTAGAAAGAGGTTTGAAACTACAGTTCACTGCTTGGTCTACATGGCAAGAGGTAGGCAAATCAGCCTCAGATTAAAAGAAATTCTCATTGGCTTTATAAGAACGTTTTCTGTTGCTTTGGAGGAAAGAACGAATGTATTGAATGAGAATCGTAGAATTCATCAGATGAATCTCGATGCATTCCAAGCACCATTATCCAGCACTCATAGTGGCAGAAAGAGTTTAGTGAGTGGAACTGAATTGGTAAGGGAATCAAAGAGATGGTATATAGGCTTGTGATTCACAATAACATTGAAATCTTGCTATAGAATTAAGATATTCAATACATTAAGCAGCACACAATCCATGAAGGTGTTACCATATTCAATATTTCCTCCACAGGGGTGTGATATAACTTTTACTCTTAACAGTTGGCAGTGCTTTGCAGTGCTTTGCATATAATACTCTCAAAGGAAGGAGTTTTATTGAGGTGTAAAATGACCACTGAAAAGTACTTCAGGAATGCAAGGACACACTGAAAGAGTCTCAACAGTCCTAGAAAAACTTTGTGAGAGTCGTTTTTGTTACAAAAGTATATGGTTTCCTCAATTCTGTCCAGTCAGAACTGCAGTGTGGTAACTGCAGTAAATGTATGTGTCAATATATGCTGCATGGGGAAAAGGGTAATGGGAAGTGTGTACGAATTGGCTTCACAGGATACAACTCTTCCCCTGTTTCCTGGCGCACTTTTCTCTTATTTTCTTTTCAGGATTACTTGTAGATCTTACAAGAAAAGATGGTTTAGTATCTTGTTGGACAGTTCTCCTAAAAAGCTTATCAGCAGAAAACTATATATAACTAAACAACTGCGTGGCTTTGTATTTGTATTTGTATTTGTAATTAAATTTATAGGGCGCGCACCTACCCACAAGGGGTCTCCCGGCGCCAAAGAAGCAGTGATTTACGCATCGCAGGTGTTATTGAGAGAAGAGCCAGGTCTTAAGTTCTCTGCGGAATTTTAGCAAAGATGGTTCAAGTTTCAATGACGCCAGAAGGGAGTTCCAAAGCCTGGGGGCAGAGCAGGAGAAGGCGCACCCGCCCATTCTCATTAGTTTGAAGCGTGGAATTTGGAAATTGCCTCGACCAGATGATCTAAGGGGGCGGGAGGGAGAGTATTGTTGAACAAGAGCCTGGAGGTAAACTGGGGCTGACCCTTGCTTGATTTTGTGCATGAAGCAAAGGGCCTTGAATTTGACACGATTGGCAATGCGGAGCCAATGAAGGTCTCTAAGAGCAGGGGAGATAGGGGATCTCCATTGGACCTTGCATTGGAGCCGGGCAGCTGAATTCTGAACTAGTTGAAGCCTTCTCTGGAGCTCCAATGTGACTCCGAGATACAGTACATTGGTGTAATCCAAGCGGGAGGTGATTAAGGCGTTGACCACTGAGCGTCTGGTCCCTGCTGGTAGCATCCATAATATTTTTCTAAGCCAGCCCAGGATGGAAAAACACGTGGCGGCCACCTTAACCACTTGGTGTCGCATCGAGAGCGAGTCATCCAGGACAAATCCAAGGTTGCAAACCTGGGTCACTGGGAGAGGTGGAGGGCCCATTTCTGGAGGCCAGTGCAAGGGCTCCAGAGATGTTTCTGCTTGCCCAAAATGAGCACCTCCGTCTTATCTCCATTCAGCTTCAAGAGGTTCGTCTGCATCCATTCGGCCACTCGGCTGAGTCCAAGTGTAAGGGCGGATGGGGCATTTGCAGCGGCTGAGGAGAGGGAGAAGAGGATCTGGGTATCATCTGCATATGAGTAGAGGGATAGACCAGCGTCTTCCATGATGGTAGCCAGGGGTCTCACGTAGATATTAAAGAGCATAGGGCTCAGTGAAGACCCCTGCGGGACACCATACGCAGATGAACGGACAGGGGAGGAGGAACCGGAAGAGACAACCTGAAAAGTACGTTTATTCAAAATCGAAACCAGCCAAGCAAGGGCAGGGCCCATCACACCAGCCATTCTCAGGGCTCGCAGGAGGATGGGGTGTGAGACCATGTTGAATGCGGCGCTTAGGTCTAAAAGAATAAGCGCCGCAGTCTCACCCTGGTCGAGGCGGGCACGTAGGTTCTCAGTAACCCCCAAGAGGGTAGTTTCAGTAGAGTAGTGGGGCGGAATCCTGACTGGGATGGATGTAGAAAACCTGTGGTCTCCACGTGAGAGGAAAGGTGGATGTTAATATGTCTCTCCAGGATTTTTGAGAACAAGGGGAGCAGCGAGATGGGCCGATAGTTATCGAGTATCTTGGGGTCTGCCCCGGGTTTTTTCAGGAGTGGTACCACCAGGGCTCTTTTCCATTCCTCCGGGACTATAGATTCCCGCAGTGAGGAGTTCAGGAGCTCTTGGATAACTAGTAGAGCCTCGGGAGAGAGCTGGGGGAGGATGTTCATGGGGATTGGGTCCAGAGGGGAGCCCGAGTTGACCTTCGTCATGTGAGTAAGTAGTGAGATGGGATCTAACAAGGGCCAGTTTGAGATCTGAGTTTGCTGGGATGATGGGCTCAAAGGGTCCATGATGGAGGGACCGGGAGGAGGCTTGGAGGGGACAGAAGACAGAGTGTTGTAGATAGTTTCAACTTTGGATATGAAGAAGTCCGCGATTTCATTACATTCCACTTCTCCCAGCACTGGAGGAGTGGGGGCGGTGTTTGAGCCTGCTAGTTTTTTGACCATAGAAAAGACGGTTTTCGGCCGGTTAATGGCTTTTTCAATAGAGTCTGAGACAAAAAGGGCTTTTGCCTTTCTACAGGCTTGGTGGTATTGCTTGCGAGCCGATCGGTAGGTTAATTTATCGTTCGAGGTGTAAGTTTTCCTCCAAGATCTCTCAAGATGTTTGCATCCGGATTTGATAGCTTTCAAATCATCCGTGAACAATGGGGCAGGGTAAGATGGGAAATTGGTTGTCTAGGACGGAGGGGCAGGTGCCGATTGATATTGGAGGTAAGCCAATAGGATACTTCCTGAGCCAGGTGGATACACCCAAGATTAGTATCAGGGTAGGTGGCAGAAAGAGAGGCATTGAATGCCGAAATTTTCAGTTTGGACCAGGCTCTAAGGCTGCCCATAGGGCCAGGGAGAAGCATGCCCTTTATAGTATCTGCAGGCATAGTGAAATAGATGGCAAAATGGTCAGACCAGTCAAAGGGAGTGCAGGGGAGGTGCAATCAAACAGAAAATTGGAAATGATGGGGTCGAGTAAGTGGCCAGCCTGGTGGGTGGGCCCTTGATTATGCAGTGTTAGATTGATGGCCTCGCAGTAGGATAAGAGCATTCTGCTTAAGCCATTCTGTGTATCTTCTAGGTGGAGATTTAGGTCTCCTAAAATCGTAAAATTGGCTGCCTTCAGAGCGTGTAGGGCAACGTATTCAGCGAATGAGGCCAGCCACTGCGTGGGTTTATCAGGTGGGCGATAGATGAGGATGCCCGATAGTGTCACTTGAGGGGAGACAGCTAACTTGAATATAGCAGCTTCGCAGTTAGGAAAAGGGGCAGCGTTAAGGGAGCATGAGTAGATATCTATAAAAATGATCGCTATCCCACCACCTTTCCGGTGGAACGATCCTGTCTGACTATGACATATCCAGTTGGCAGGGCACTAGCCACGTCTGGGCCGGAGCTCGCATGGAGCCAGGTTTCCGTTAGAAGCAGGGCATCCGGCTGAGAGGAGACTAATAGGTCGGAAATATGATCTCTGTTTTTAGGCGGAGATCGACAGTTAATGCTCCAGGACTTGTAAGGGGGAATTGGTGGCGCTGGCAGTGCGGAGTTGCACGACAAAGTGAAGTAGCACTGAGGGCATTTAGATGGCGATTTGAGCGAGCAGTCCAAAGCGGAGCAAGAGGGGAGGGGGCGGTTAAGTAGATAAAGCTCCTCAGAGGAGTAGGTGATTAGGCTATGGGGCGTCGACATGGCCTGAGCAGGGTTTCTGGCCGCTGGGTGCCTCAGGGTGCGGACGGGCGCAGACGGGCTTGCCTTTGGAGCGCCTTTGGTGCGCCACCGGTGCGCCCGCTGCGCGTACGGGAAGTGGTGTGTATTATATTGGGGTGGGAAAGGGCGGGCTCATCTCGTCAGAGGTGGGCGGGAACGAGTCCACCCCCAACGCAGCAGAGTTAATTCGTCTGCGCGAGGAGCGGCTGGCCAGGGTGAGTGCCAGCACGTTATGGCAAAATGGCACAAGTTTCAAAAAGCACAGTAAATAACACACTTTTAAAAAATGGTGAGCAGGTTAAAATCGCTGCTAACAGTCCTCCGGCTTCCACCTCAGAGGAGTCACAATCACTTTGCATGACTTAACAAACTTATTGAAGAATGTTGTTCTGAATGTATTTACAAAATTAAAGCATTGCTTTTGAATGTCTTTACTAAATTCTCTTTTTTAACCATCAATTGATTAGGATTGTTTTTTCAATATTTGTGTATCTAAACTTGTTTCTTGACAGTTTCCACTTTATAATGAACTTCCCAGATAAAAAAGAGGTCTGCCTCTAATGGTGACTACTTCTAAGTGCACTATTAAATGTTGGAGTGTAAATATGCTCTTTTGTCAGTAGTTATCAATTGAGGCAATACAATTCTACCATGGGTCAGAATTCATCAATTACACTAACCTTCCTCTCCCTTTCCAGGTTTACCTCAAGTAGCATATTTGGCAAGAAACTGGAGTTTCCACTAAATGGGAGCTGTCTTAAGCAAAGAGAGACTGGAGTTCCCACTAAATGGTAAACTAAATAATTTCTGATGGATTGAAGCTGCTCTCAAGTAAATACTGCTCTGGACAGAATGAAGGAAGGCAAGCAGTGAGGCTGGGTGTAGGTGTAGCTTATATACAATTGCACTCAAGATGGCCTCTGACTCTTGTGAGGCCTCGAGATCTCACAGAGATACAGTGAAATTGAAATCTTGAGCTCCAGCAAATGGAAATAATGCCCTATTGCAAATAGGGGTGTGGACTGTAATCTCAATTGTAGCTCTGCTATCAAATTTTCAATTTTGGACACCATATTTGAAGACTCCAATATCCCCACTAAGATGCATTGTGGGGAGTTTAATAAAGATGTGAGCTCTGATGTTTCGACTGTTTGGCTATATCACAAGAAAGAAGGCAGGGGAATGAACTGAGTGGTTATCAATATTGTGCATACTATTGGTTTTGAGAGTCCGCTGGGTACTCTTGGGGCACTTACCAGACCTTGTAGGTTCTGAGAATTTTGCATGAAGTTTCTACTTTCCTCGCTGACCCCCTATGATTAACACCTTATCTCTTTTTTTTGCTGAGATGGTCAACTATTTGTTCATCAAACTGAGCCTCTCCAATACACTTGTGAAGGAAAGGAAATATTGCCTAAGGCTTTCAGAGCACATTTACCTATGTGTAGCCCAGAGGAAACGTTTCTTAAGCTTAGGATGAGGGTCAGACTTTAAAAGTTAATGACTGCATATGGGTTTGCACATATGGGGATTAGGAGAAGGGGGTTTCTTTGGGGGAATAACCGGGCTTGAGTTTGGAGGAGTTTAGCAAGAGAGAGGAATGATAGAGGGGAAACAATGCTAATCTTTGGGAGACGCGTGATAAAAGAAAGAATGGATAACTTTGCCCTGAGTAGGGAGCATCAGAAGTTTATCATTTCCTTAAGGGTTATCAATAATCATAATTACAGACTGGTTTTAATTCTTTAGCCTTGGGTGCTATGGATATGTCATCTATGTTCAGAGAAACATGTGAGGCAAGCCTTGCAAGCATCCTGGTCATTTCATTTATCCAAAGTACCCTACAGACACCAAAAACTATGGCTAAAGTACCAGTTTCATCTCAGTTTCTATGAGGTGTTGCTTTAATATCAGGGCTCAGGTTGGCTGGCACCAAAGCAACCCTCCACCGGCAGTTCTGAAACCTTGGGAGTAACTAGGGTATTGTACAAGGCACACCAGTGAACGTACCTGCACTTCTAGTTTTCAGAATTGGTTTATCTTGGTGCTGTATTATCTGAACACATATACCTCAGCTCTCCTTATCCATAAAATGAACCAAATTCAAAGCTATTTTCATGCACTTGGTGCTGTTGTTTTTTAGAGAAGGGTAGGAGGCTTCAGTGGTAGGATGTTTCCATTCTCTATACATCCTGGAACTTTCCTCCTGAGAACGGCTCGAAAATGATTTTTTTACTCCAAGGTACAAGTTTGTAAGGGATTCTTTGTAAGAAGCAATGGTTTGATTCATGGAAGTAATGACATCTTGGCATCAACTTTCATAAGCCCTTACACTCGCAGGTGTCTCTAATGTGCTTCCTTGGTAATGGCATGTTTTGCTGCTGATATCTCATTTCAAATGTATAATTATTGTAGCCTCCGTTGTATTTACTTGCACTTCCTCAACAACTTATATTGATATCTTCTATCAATACTCACTACCGTCAGGTCAAAGTTCTTTTAGTTTTTTTTAGTAACAGCATTATTTTTCCCTTTTCACTCATCAGATATTTCTGAAGAACATAAGTCTTACAAAAACCAGAATCTTTCAACATATGAGTGTCCACTGAGATCATCTTCTCACATCACATTATATGGTAAATTATCACTTTTCTTGTTATCAATGCGTTCCTTTTTCCATTTTTAAGTTTCAGTTCAACTATTGGTTCTTTCATAAAATCCAGAGTCAAGCCTCTTAGCAACCACTCTCAACTCAGGACATTCCTGATCTCCAAAGAAGTCCAAACTATTTGTGCTCCAAGGTTATGTGCTGCTATAACGCCTTTAATAAATAAAAATTAATTTCAATTAACATGTAGAAATAACATGTAGACCTCAAAATGAAAAGTCATACATAAAAGGCAAGTGAGGACACTAGGCTTTTATAGCTGCATAAATTAAATTAGAAAGACTTCTGAAGGCATTTTTCTTTTTCCTTTTCTCTGACCTAAGGTTAGGAATGTCATTAATAAAAGCTGGAACAGACATTCAATGATACAAAAATGCTGACCTGTACATGAACTAATTGAAAACATTAGATTTTGATCTTCCCATGGAGATATTTTCATAGAATACAATATTGTATTACTTTGTGTAGTTTCATTTCTGTAAAATGTTTCTTTATGAGTAAGATTCCCAAGTTAGAATGAGCGAGAATTGTATGATTTTATTTGTGTGATGTAGAGACCTAACCATGAACTGATTTGTCTTGTAGTAGGAATTAACAGTGGGGAACAAACCTCAATGTACCCAATTTGTATAAAATATTTTATTTCAGCACTTAGGGGCCGATTAGGATGGAGGATTTTCCGCCTCCTCCGGGCCGGCGGAAGCCACCTCCGGCCCGGAGGAGGCGGAAAATCCTCTGCGGAGTCACCAAAGACCCACCGCCAAATTAGGATGGCTGGTGGGTCTGGAATTCCGTCCGCCGCTTTTCCGCCGCGGTCGGCTTCCGACCGCTGCGGAAAAGCTATAACATGGCAGGCGGTGTCTATGAGACACCGTCCGCCATATTATGATGTATGTGTAAAACTGCTTTTCCAAGGCGGCTTTTCCGCCATGGAAAAGCATACGGACATTCACTTTGGGGGCCCGTTGCGGGCCCCCTGGGTGAATGGGGGGTGGGGGGTGCACATGGGGGGTACCTATGGTACCCCCCTGCATTTGCGTGCACAAAGCGGCAGGCACCGTGCGGTCCCTGCCGCTTTGTGCATGTAAATGTAACACATGCTTTTTTAACATTGCGGCGGGTGCAGCTTGAAGCTGCACCCGCCGCAATGTTAAATATGGAGGATGTGACCGCCACCCTGGCGGTCACATCCTAATCAGGACGGAGGGAACGCCGCAGCCCCTGCGGACGTTCCCTCCTCCTCAAGGGTGGCGGACGGACGCAAGTCCGTCCGCCATCCTAATCGGCCCCATACTGTCTGTAAGCCTTTTGTCCTGAACTTTTTAGACAATGGAAGCTTTCTTGTTCCAATGATGACACTGTGCACTGATTTGCTGAAAAGTCTGAAGATTGCAACACTTTACCTTAGTGGATTTGGCACCCACACTGACTCTGACACACACACGGCCATTGAGGGTACTGAAGACCCCAGAGAAGAGATAGATAGCAGGGAGGAGAAGGTCGCTGATACATCAGATACACCTCTAAGTAGATATACTCAGGGGGAGCCGAAGGAGAGAATAGATCCCCAAATAGAACAAAATAAATCTATAAGATCTTGCTATAGCCTTAGGAGCAAACAATATCTCAAACAGGATTACAACCCCCCGCAATTAAGGGCATAACCCCGAAGAAGTCCGGTAAGAAGCCCAAGAAGGTATGTCCTATTCCTAAGTCCCGAGCAGAAAAAGTAAACCCAGAGGAGAAGGGACAGTGGGTCCCGAAGGCAAAAATTACTCCATCTTTGAAAACCTTCTTTAAAGTCCAACATCTCACACAGCAAGGCACCTACCCATCCAGTAAGGTACAGAGAGAACAACCTGTCCCACAGGAACCAAGTGACACCCTTCCCACTGCACCAGGAGCGCAAGATCCAAGCCTAAAGACACAGGACAAGGGGGAAGACCTTGTGAAAGACCTTGTGAATTACGAAAGTATAGATACGGCGAATACGGAAGAAGCAAACCGAATAGACCAAGCAGAGATAGGAGAAGCACATCCATCAAGCGGTGAAAAGGAAACAACAGAAGTGGAAGATGAAGCTGAAATAACCATAAATGGCTCCGAGTCTCAGGTTAACCCTATGGAGAAATTCATGGAGAGAATGTTAAATGAAATGAGAGACAAATTTGTGATCTCAGAGGCCAATCAGGGTAAAATTCAAGATGCATGCGAGGCACTGGATTGTAAGTTAAAAGAGCTTAGCGACAGAGTGACAGCAGTGGAAGAAGAGGTGGGAGGCCTTAGTAAGAAGGTAGATGTCCATCAAAGAGAGATTAGAACCTTAAGACAAGAAGGAAAAAACATGAGCGAGAAACTCGAATCTCTGGAAAATCAGGCCAGAAAAAACAATATAAGGATTTTGATTGTCCCGGAAAATCAAGAAGGAACCGATATCAAAAAATTTGTAATTACACTTCTTGCAGAACACTTCCCATGGGCAAGTAAAGAAACGCTAGAAGAAGACATACAAAGGGTTCACCGAGACCCATTTGGAAAAGCCAAAGAAAGGAAAACACCTATGAAAATCCTCGTCAATTTTAAAACATATACGTTGAAGGAGAGAATTCTTGGTGAAGCTTTAAAAAAGGGAGTCTTCATTAAGGACAACTGGTCCTTCAGGATAAGGTCAGATATGTCCAAAGCCTCACAAGACTGGCAGTGGGAACTGGGACAATTCATGACAGAACTAAAGTCCCTTGGGGCCGTGGTGCAAATGAAGTTCCCTCCGTGGCTCAGAATCATGTGGAGAAATAAAATGCGAAATATATGAGATCCTGAGGAGGTTAAAGAATTTCTCGAGATGGCCCGAGACAACATCAGGTCTGAAAACCCCACGAACCATTAAAAGCTTTTGAGAAATATATCACGCAAAAAGCAGAAAGAGTAAAATATAGGCGCAAATAGAAAATAGAGAGTCAAGGAATCTGAAAGGGGCAAAACAATAGCCCTGAAAAAAAGAAGAAGAAGGAGGTTTCCCCAGGGAGGGTAAACAAGATGTACATAAAACAAAATCAAAATATATAAAAAAGAACACGGGTGGGGAGCAAACTAGGGGAAAAAATCAAAAAAAATCCTCACATTTTCAGAAAAATAGGGAAATCAAGGTTTCAGCCAGTAAAATCATAATGACTACCAGTACACAATGTACAATTCAGGTAATAGATGGGGTCAATTAGTAGAAAGTTTAATATACTCTCATGGAACGTAAACGGGCTCAGGGTGAAAAACAGAAGAAATAGAATTTTAGAGTATTTAAAGGCATCAGATAGTGAGGTTATCATATTACAGCAAACACACCTCTTGAAAGAAGAATGGAGTCAGATAATGAAAAATCTAGGGTGGGTGGACATGTATGTATGCACGAATCAGGAATGCAACAGAAAAGGGATAGCTATTATTTTCAAGAAAACCCTCAAAATCAAGCTTGGATCTTCTGAAGTAGATAGCAAAGGTAGATGGGCAATTGCTAGGGTAAGAACTGGAAATAACTTCTATACAATAGCAGGATATTATGGCCCTAATACAGACGACTCAGGGCCATTACAAAAGTTATATACCCATTTGTTGTCAGCTACCTCTCCAATAATATTAGGAGGTGACTTCAATATAATTATGGACCCTAAAGTAGACAGATCACCCCCGGGAAGACATAAAAATCTCCCAAAAATGAGAGAGTGGCTTGGAATTTACAGGAGAGACCTAAACCTATTGGATATTTGGAACATATAAGGGGATAAAAGACAACCTTTTACCCTATACAATAAGAAACTTGGACATAGGTCAAGAATTGATTACTTTTTAATTGATAGAAGCCTTACAGAAGATGTAATAATCCTAGAACATCTTCCTGCTCACCTGTCAGATCATTCTGCAGTCCAGCTTACGGTGCAAAGGACGGAAATTAAAACACAAAATAGAATGACAGTCGAACGGGCTATATTTCTCGACCAACATTGCGTACAGGAACTCAGGGCAGAAACAGAACTCTTTTTTGAAAATAATAGGGTAGGCACAACAAGACAGATTACATGGGATACTTACAAGGCAGTCATTAGAGGGAAATTATTAAGCCAAGGAGCATTTAGATTAAAAACAATAAAACATAAGATAAGGGATTTGGAAAATTCTATAAACCTTCTGGATGCACAAATACTGGTTGAACATAGAGCAGACAAAAGGGAGGAGACGGAGAAGGAAAGACAAAGACAAAAAGAATGCCTTGCTGACATTCTAGAAGATAGAGTAAGGATGAAGTGGGAAGCGAGCAAACTAGCAAACCACAAGTATGGGGAAGGTTGTGGGAAACTACTGGCCTGGAAATTAAAGTCAAATCTAGCCAGGAATAAGGTAGTAAGTATACAACACCATCATCCGAAGAAACGGTAATCAGGCAGGAATTTACAAAATTCTTCGCTGAGCTATACTCCGAAGATGTAAACCCATCGGAAGAACAAATAGAAGGCTATTTGAACACTCTACCCACCCTAGCCCTAACAGAGGAAAAGAAAAAAATCCTAAATGAAGAATTCTCTAGAGAGGAAGTAGAAGAAGCAATAAAGGGATTGAAAAAAGGGAAGGCTGCGGGCCCGGATGCTCTTCCAAATGAACTATCTATGTCGCTTAGACAAACTCTGTCGCCACAAATCACAGACTTACTCAATCTGGTGTACAAACAACACAAAAAGATCCCAGACTCTTGGAATGATGCCATCATAACTATAATCCTAAAACCCGGAAAAAAGCCAACATTATGTGAATCATACCGGCCAATTTCATTACTTAACTGTGACTATAAGATCTGCACAAAAATCATGGCAAAAAGGCTGGGGAAAGTGATGACCCAGTTGGTTCATACTGACCAGAAAGGCTTTATCAGAAGAAGACAACTTCAAGACCTGACTCATGAGCTATTTGGGGCAATAGACGTTGCTACTTCCGAAAAAACTCCCCTTACAATACTCACCTTTGATGCCGCACAGGCGTTCGACCGGGTGAACTGGGCCTTTTTAAATGAGGTAATGAGAAGAAATAATCTGGGGGAATCCTTTTTGCATATAGTGAAAGAGATTTATAGGACCCCGAGTTCAAAAATTTTGGTGAATGGGGGTTTAACTGATAACATACGAATCGAAAGAGGCACTAGGCAAGGTTGCCCACTCTCGCCATTACTCTTTAACCTGTACATTGAGCCATTGGCAAATTTGTTAAGGGGAAATGAAAAAATTCTTCCATTCAAACATCAGGGGTGGTCTAAAAAAGTGGCCCTGTATGCCGATGATTTAAGGCTCTTCACCAATGACTACCAGTCCTCCATACCTGAAATCAAAACCACCCTTGAGAATTTTGGGAAAGTCTCAGGTTATCTGGTTAATCACTCCAAAACCGAGATTATGACGTGGAATACAAATCTTTCCAATCCAAGTATCAAGAAGAAAATCAAATATTTAGGAATCACATTAGTCCACGACCTGGAGAAAATACCGCAGATAAATCTAAAAAGATTGGCAGGCGAAATAAGAAAACTTTTAAAGATTTGGACTAGCCTCCCTTTAAGCTTCATAGGTAGATCAAACATCATAAAAATGTCTATTTTACCCAAATATACCTACCTGTTCAACACAATTCCCTTAGAATTCACTGAAAAAATTACAGGGAGAAATTGCGAGCTTTATCTGGGCCTCTAAGGAAACTAGGATATCGTGGAAAAAAATCAGGAGAAGAAAAGTACACAGAGGGATAGCTAGCCCAGCCCTGTGGGTATATTACCGAGCCTTTTTCTTTAAAAACATGGGACCACTGTTGAGAGTTCACCATTATTACTCCGAATATCTTCAAGCAATGACCATGAAAGCTGACCATTTCCAATATAAATTCGGCCACCCAAAATTCTTTAAAAAAATAAAATGGAAGGTCCTGAAGGATGTAGCCAGACTATGGGTCCAGATCAGAGGGACTTTAAATATTTTATACTACAGCCCCCTGGCTCCTATATGGGACTCCCCAGGAACCCCAGATTGCCTAAAAGATAGCTTGGCAAACCCTTTGAAAACAGATAACATCAAGTACTGGGGTAAAATATTAAATGGATCATCATTGATCTCATGGGAGGATCTCCACACCATCACTAATTTTACCATCTCCAAATTTAAATATTATCAGCTTTCTAGTTGGGCAAAAACCCTCACATATCAGGAAAAGGATACTGAAGAGCTGGAGAAAGAAATGCGGAACGTTCTACCCATAAAGAAAGAGATAGCCAGATGGTATTGGGCCCTAACAACATCAGGAAATGAAGATGCTCAGATTGCAGAACTTATCTGGGGGAAGAACCTACAAATTCCTGACCTTGAGGGAGTGTGGCTAAAGTCAATCGAAAAATGCTGGGCTACACTAAAATCAGCAGCCTTAAAAAGAAATCATATCTTCACGATCCATAGGGCCTATTGGACCCCTAAAAACTGTCCAAATTTAAAGGCGCCCAAATCAGGAAATGTCCGAAATGTGGTGAGGAGAAGGCAGATGATATTCACATCTTTAAAGAGTGCCCATCTCTCGACGAGTTCTGGTCTTGAGTGGGTAAGACCTTAAGTTCGATCCTACAACAGCAACTAACTGTAAGTACCACCTTTGTACTTTTTGGGATTGACAGCAATATAGGAGCGGGTAAGCTAACAAAAGGGCAAGAAAACTTGTTTTTTGTTTTGATTCTCCTCACAAGAAGGGAGATATGCTTTAAGTGGGTTGGCCCAGTACCTCCTACGGTTGGGGAATGGATGAATTCAGTCTTGAAAATAAACAAACTAGATAGGAGGGGAAAGCATACCAACAGAAACAACTTCTGGGAAATTTGGGAAAATCATTTTAACCCTAACCTAGTGGTCGAGACGGAATGATGATCCTATGATTAAGCGATGGCAACTTCTGTTGATGGGTATAATACTCATCGAGTAGTCAAGGTGGCTACCTCTCCCTCACTAACGAAAAAACAGAAAAGTTATTTATGTGATGGTTCCAAAGGGGACTCCTCTGCAAAATCCTTCGGTTGGGAAACTCCCCTCACACACTCGTATGTAGGGGCAGTGCTGGTACAGTTAATGCAGAGGCTGAACCCTGTTATTTCAAAAAACATAAAATCGCAATATGAGGATAAAAAAAACCAAAAAAAAACACTTTACCTTAGTAATAGAGATCAAAATCTTATATTAGAGTGTGCTTCTAGAGTAGTGTGTGGAGGTTCTTCAGAAGGTTTCCAGACTCTCTGCAGAGCCCTTTGCTTAGATTTTCTCTGATTTACTCAGAGAGACATTTATTTCTCTGGACTGAGTCTATAATGGTCTGAGACTCTACTGAATTTTGTGAACTTTTTATTATGGGAAACGCTAACTTAGAAAGGATTTGTTTAAAGCTTTCTGCTTTCAGCTCTCGATATGGAACTCTTTCAAGGTTCTAAAAGATACTTGTCTCTCATTTTCTAGAATTAGAATAGAGATGTACCTACATGAAACTCACTTTATGCAATTGTTCTTTATTTCATAACTGATTATTTTGAGAACTTATTAATAAAGAGATCCTTGCTAAAAGACTCAATAAATGCTTGAAACGAACACAATGTATCATCATTGACAAAAAAAAAATAATAATTGAAATCTGATGTATATAGAAAGTTCGAATTTTTGATTTGCGCTTCTGATTAAGTCTCTTCTTACGTCCAAGTTCTTTCAGTCATGGGCTAGTTATGATGGGGGGCTTTCCTTCAGATGACTAATATAATTGATACTGTAAACCAAATTTTCATTTAAAGTTACTGCTCCATCAGTGCTAAGTGAGTATGGACCAGTTTCAGTTTCACAAGAGGTTTGTATAGGCTCTTTGACACAGAGAAGAGAACGTAAGAACTGCATCACCATATTAAGTGGAAAGTGCCCGCTTGTCCCTTGGACCACTGTCATTTATAAGCCATATGTACAGGAGGGTAATTAAATGTTTGGGCTCCCAAATTGTGAGCTAGGAGCTCATGGGTTTGATTGTCAAGTGGAATAGAAAGACACCTTTGTGAGACAGGGGAAGAAAATTGAGTTTCTGCAGCAATTAAAGCAAAGTAAAACCTCATAACCTAAACTCTAAGGCCAACAAGCATTGCAATCATAATAAGGGTCGGGGAGGGTGTTGCTTGATGTCCACAGAAGATGGTGGTGCCCGAGTGAGACTCCTCGGAGCTGCATAGGAGGACCGCATTGTATCGCTGTTTTTCTTCTCTGCGGTAAGGCGCCTCTGAATGCAGATGCTGTCCTGCCGCGAGTGATAACTTAGGCGGCCGCTTCTACGGTCCCAGGATTTGACTTTCAGCAGCAGGAGCCTCTGCCTCAACTTGGCGTCGGTCGCGGCTGCCATTTAGGTGAGACGTTTCTTTGACGAATAGGAGCCTCACAAGGGAAAAAGCATTGGTTGCTCCTTTCTTCTTGTGCTTCTCACCTTGGAGCATTTTCTCCTACTGTTGATGGATTAATGAGGAAAGCCTTCACAGCTACTTTGTCAGCTTTGTGGTGCATCTCTTTTTGAAAGTTCTACTTGCCTCAGGGCAAGTTCTACTTGCCTCAGTAGAAAATGGCAGTCAGGGTGAACTTGAACCCCATTTTTGATGTGCTTTCTCTTCATGATACTGCAGTCATGTGAAAGGGATGGCTATGGTTATTTTTACATCCTGGCCTTCTCTGCTGTGCGACATGATCTATCATTATAGTCTGCTGGAATGTTGGCTGCTTCCCTGAGCTAATGAGCAGAATTTCTTCACTCTCATCTCCTACTCTCTCCTATGGGAAGATTGAACAGGTTGGGTCTTCCTGTAACACATTCTGCACAGTCCTTCATTAAAAGCTCTAAGATTTTTACAGAATGTTCCAACATTAAGGAATCTTTGGCATCTTTGTCTAAGGGTACTTCTTCCTCGAGTCCTGTTCCTCCAGCTGCAGAGAAAGCGGCTACTAAAGGTCTGAAGAAAAAATTCAGCTTCTCCTCCAAAGTTATCCTTGCCTGTCTTTTTAGACTTGTGCGGGAGGAGATTCGTACTCTTTGTCCTTTCATAGAAGAAACAAATACCAAGTTGCAGTTTCTCACAGATAACTGGTCTCAGATGGATGAAAGGCTAACAGCAGTTTAACAGAATGTATCCTTGTTTGAGCTTACTGACGCTAAAGCCAATGTACTTCAATCTCAGGTCTCCTCACAAAGGCAAGTTGAGTACCTTGAAAATCGGAACAGAAAAAAGAACCTCTGCATTTATGGACTGCCAGAAGGTTCAGAAGGTCCCGAGCTCATCTCCTTATTCACATCTTTGCTTCCTAAGCTAATGCATTTATTGGAGGGAACATTGCTTATTATTCAGCGTGCTCACAGATTAGGACAACAGCCAACCAGTGTGTCTAATTCACAGAGGGGAGTCATCCTTTATATTCTTAAATACACAGATTTACTTAAATTCCTAGCAGGAGTCAAATCAATTCAACATGTCTTATGGCTCCACTTTGTGCTGCGCTCAAGATTACACCTAAGCCACAGCAAACAGGCGCAAGGGATTTCTCAACATGAGACCTGACCTACGCTCTTTAGGGGCCCAATATGGTCTTTTCCATCCGTGCCTCTTCAAGGTCACTTATAAGAACAAAAGCACAGCATACAAAGATCTAGACATAAGTTGCAGAGTTTCATCAGTTCCTGCAAATCAGAATCCATGGATTTTTGGAGCTTTGACATCTCAGAACAGATAATGTTAAAGAACTTTTGCAGCACTTTTTCTCATTTTTCTCATATTTTAGAACTTTAATATGTGGTTGATCAACTTATGATGTCTGTTATATCTTATTCCAACATTTAATTTTGATTAACCTTATAATATTTACCTTTTCTACTTCCCTGCAGGAATGTTGATGTCTGCACCCACCCTGTGTCCTTGTCTTTAGTGATGCGGTTCCCCTTCGCCCTCCGTTCCGTTTGACATACCCACCTATATATGGGACTTTTTGGTATGTTTTGGCTTTTCTTCCCCTCACATCTTTTTCTTCTTTTCTTTTTTCTGTCACATTTTCTCTCCTATTTCTCCATTCTATTTCTTTTCTTTTCTTTTCTTTTACTGTATGTAATGTTTTATATATATACATTACCTACTGGCGGTCGCCAGTAGGTATATATAGTTAGGATTTTTTGAATAGGGATTTCTGAAAATTCTATGTTGAATAACTTTGGCATTGAAGGACGGAATTGGCTGAAAATTTCAGGAAAATGGCACATTTTGTTTCTGAGCGTCCCCTGAAAGTTTGGGGGTGGTTTCGTGAAGTGGGGGCCGAGAAAAAAGGGGGTCCCAAAACGTGTTTTTAATATTGAGTTTTCCATAGGGACTGGTAGCCCGATGTGCCTTTGCTAGGTCTCAAGATATGTGCTCCAGTGGATTTTGAGAAATTAACGTTCAAAAAAATATATATATCTGTGACAGCGTCCCGGTTAGCGCCCCGGTTCGCGTACCTGACGCGTAACGGAACTTCGCGAGGAGAAGCGGATTGGCTCCCCGGTGACTGTGAACATTCTAAACAGTCCGGAGCGGCCGCCATCTTGTGTCTCGGTAGGATCGAGACATGAGAGGTGGCCAAAACAAAGGGGGAAATGAGCATAAGGGGGCAGAGTACATCCTCCCTGACCCCCTAGGTTTGATGAGGGGGCTTTAAAGGGGCCCCGCGGGGCAAAAAAAAAAAAAATTATTATCGTTTTTTTGTGGGGGGAGCGCCCGGTACGCGCACCGGGAAGCGGTCCGGGGAACGTAATATAGGGAAAAAAGAATGAAAGAATTTTCAAATATTGTATGTTTATTGATTGTTCTTTTTGTTGTATTTTTTTCTGTTTTTTTTATTAAAGTACCAACATGTAGGTACCAATGCAGAGTCTAAAAATAAATATACACCGTCTCCTTTGTAGATATCTTGCATGTTGTTTCAGAAGTAATTGTGGTATATGGAATTCATAGCATAGTCTGTCAGGAAAGCAGAAAGAACATGGAGGCAGGAGATGATAAAGAGATGTTAAATACACATTGGAGATAATATAGTGGGAGAAAGGAAGTAACTATGAGCAAACTTACTATGTAACACAAAAAAGTTGCACAGTATATTCTAAGTCTCACTTTATATTTTATCTTTTTGGGTACTATTTCATAATTTTCATATTAAAAAGAATAATGTCTCAAACAATTTTAACTTTTAAAATTTAAATTTATTGTTCTGATTTTTCAAAATCTAAGAGAATTTGTAACATTAAATCCTCAGGTATGTCCTCCTTTTCATTCCAAGAATCACATTCTTCAGCACATTTTATTAATTCTTGGTCTACTGTTTCATCCATAAAGTCTACTTCTTCTTTTTCTTCGTTAGGATTGTTTTCAATCTTAATTTGAAATGAAATTGTATTTTCTTTTTGCTGTGCTTCCATTTTCTTGCTGTAAATTACATAAAAAATAAATATATCAGTGCAGATAGGGCACTTTTGGGTTTAAGTTCAGACAGGTACTTGTGAGTTTTTAATAGTGAAGTTAACTTTGTGCAGTGCATGGTTTCAGGCAGGAAGTAGAACTATTAAAATGTGCCTGTGATGAAGCCTAAGTAAATTCATAATTATACCACAGAAGCCTAACTCAATCAATAATTTAAATAATTAAGTCTTTCTCAATGACTAACTCTTATAGAGGGACAGTATGTAACTATCTGAAAACGTTTTCCTAAATTAATTTAAAGTGCATAACATAGTTCTCCTTTCAAATTTTTGAAATTATATCTTACCTTTGAAAAAGAAGTTAAAGTTGTCGGTGAAAATGCTCTTGAAATGTACTTCAGGAAGTAGTAGTCAAAATGGCTGTGTTTCTCTCTCTTTCTTTATATATATTCAGGTACATAACCAATCAAATGTCTTGAAATAATAGTAGAAAATGAAAGTAACATTTTAATTGGTTGTCAATTCTAACACTTCATATGTGTTTTTGTTATGTAATTTACCTCAGGATATTTAGTCAGGCCTACAGCATAATTTTCTCAATGGAATTCCATCAAATTTGGGTAAATGGTAAGGACTTCTATGTAGTAGGGCCTATTCTATATTTGATGAAAGTGTCTCCAGTGGTTTTTCTGTAAATTACTTTCCCACCTTTTTTTATCGAGTGCTCACCGGTGCGCGCCCCAGTATGCGTACCGGCAGCATTACGGGAGTCCTCCATTTTGTGTTTCGGTAGAATCGAGACACAAAATGGAGGACAAACAACGTTGGGAATGGGTAGAAGGTGGCACGGTAGTCACTTCCTGACCCTCTAGGTTTTCTGAGAGGGGCTTAGGACGCTCATATAGGCAAACAATGAAATTTTTTTTTTAAACATTTCGCAGGGGGAGCGCCCGGTACGCGCACCGGTAAGCGTACCGGGGAGCATACTTTGGTGAAAAATAGTGAAAAAAGTTAGAAAAAGATAAACGTTTTGAATGATCAGAGGTAGGGCAGCTCTGAAAAGAGCTATTGGGTTTTGTGGCTAATTTAGGTACCTACAAGTAGGTTCCAATGCACAGTTTTAAATTCAGGAGGAATATTCTATTCCCCTCATCGGAGAAGTTTACACCATCTCCTCTGTAGATGGCTTGCATGTTGTAACGCAAGTTATTGTTGTATATTAAACCCATTCTAAAGTCTCTAATGTAAGCAAAAACAGATTTATTCACATGTTTCTGTGCTTTCTCAAATTGTGGACAAAATTGGTTGGACCAGTTCCATTTTTGTCTTTGGCATATATTGGAATATACCAAGGCAGTTTGGGGGAAAAAGTGTCATCAATTGATGAAAGGTGTCCTTTAGGTTTAAAGCATTTTATTAAGGCAAAAAAACATAGAAGGTAAGGGAACGTGAGGGATAGGGTACATACATTCAGGTGAAAATAGCTGAGTATAAATCTAGGAGTGCGATGGTGGACAAGTCTACAGCAAAAGAAAAAGCAAATGGTAAAATGATAAGGGCTGAATACAGTCGACACCATCAAGCAGATCAGAAAATGAAAGGCAATGATGCAAGAAACCAACCCCACCAGCCCCCAGAACCCCTCCCTCCAAACTCCCCAACTCACCCCAACACCCTCCCACCTCTCCCCCGTCCAATACTCGGCCATAACGCATCCTGCCCTCCCGCCACGCCCCCCACCCCGTGAGCCCAGATCTTGTGTCCCCTTAGTCAGTTGAGATCACCGGTGGCGTTAGTCTCAGAAGTCTGAGGTATCTCGGACAGGTGAGTTCCCTAAATTCTGTAGTTAAAAGAGCATGAAAGGGTTGCCATAGCTCATCAAATTGTTCCACGTCACCCGCCACCATGAGCGATAGTTTCTCCATACCTAGCACATGCCAAAGCCTGTGTAGCCAGCCTGTGATGGAGGAGACCATGGTGGTACGCCAGTGAATCAAGATGTTCTGAATCGCTGAACCCAGCGCTATCGCAATTTGCCTGCCCCTGCGGGACTTCAGCGGGTACATCAGGCCATTCGGGAGGCCCAGCAATACATACGCCGGGAAGCGTGGCAATTTAGTCTCAAAATGAACATCAATCTCGTCGAGAACCTCCTTCCAGTATTCCTCTAACAAGGGACAGTCCCAAAGTATATGTGTAAGGGTCCCCACCTGACCACATCCCCTCCAGCACTCCTTCACAATATGCCTATTCATTTCGTGTAGCCTCTCCGCGGTATAATACCAATACGTGGACACCTTGGTGAGTGTTTCCGTGAGACCTGTATGATATGCAGAGTGTCTCGCCCGATGCGCAATTTGATCCCATTCTTTATGACTAAGCGTCCTTCCCAATTCCCTATTCCAGCGTTCCCTACCCGGGTTATAGAAATGAAACGGAGGGGGCTGCAGGAATTTGTAAAGGTCGGTAATTAGCCTAGCATCAGAGGCGCGGGTCACTAACCACCGCTCGTATGGCGTTATCTGGCGATCAGCAGTGCCCCGCACCCCGCGCCCAGTGCCTAACCTGCATGTATCGTAATCTATCCGACTCAGGCAGTTGGAACTCCTGTTTCAAGTGCTGAAAAGGGATCACCCCCTCAGATCCATATATCTGGAAGAGCGCTCGGCAGCCCGCTGCCCTCCAGTGGGAGAAAGCTCCTGGTTCCATACCGGGGGAGAAATCAGGGTCATCCGCTATCGGCGTGAAAGGCGAAGGGAACGTGGTGAGTTCACGAACCTCATTGACTGCATCCCACACCCTCAAGGGGACTCGAATGACGAAGGAAGCATAGAGGTTGGGGGGGGCGATGAATCCGACGCAAGAATGGAACCTCCTGGAGGGGACGCCCCGCCACCGCCTGGTCTTGAAAGAGCCAGTGCTTGTCGGATTCCCACCTGCTCCACTCCGCCGCCTGGAAGTATTTCCGGAGGTCCGGGATACCGAGGCCTCCGGGGCCAGCGTGGAAAGAACCCTCTTCATCCTCGGCTTGCGGCCCTGCCAGACGAAGCGTGCAATGTCGGCTTGTGTCTGTGTAATCCAGCCCACAGGTGGCTGAAGCGGCAAAGCTCGAAAGAGGTACAAGATCTGAGGCAGGACCGTCATCTTGACCGCTGCAATCCTGCCGAGCCAGGACAGCAGGCTTTTACTCCAGCGGCTCAGCTCTTCATTGATTTTCCTGCTAAGGGAGGCATAATTGGCCGTTACCATCGCTGGTAACGTTGGTGCTAGCAGAATCCCCAGCTACGGCACCAGGGATGATGACCACTGCATGGGGAAAAGCCGCTGCAGATCTTGTCTGGTATCCGCGGCTAGGGACACGTCCAGAGCCACCGACTTGCCCATGTTCATCTTAAAACCAGCCACTTTCGAAAAAGCGTCTAGTTCCTGAATACACGCGGGGAGGGCCCGTCTAGGATCGTCCAAGGTCAACAGGACATCGTCCGCATAAAGACTGATCGTGTGGACATACCGCCCCATCTTGATCCCAATCGCATCCGGGTTTTGGCGAATTCTCTGGGCAAACGGCTCCATATAGAGAGCAAAGAGGAGTGGGGAAAGCGGGCACCCCTGCCTGGTACCCCTTTCGATCGCAAAGCTACGGGAGCTGCATCCGTTAACTCTCACTGTCGCCGAAGGGGATTTGTAGCAATTGAAGACCATCAAACAGAATTTGTCTCCAATACCCAGTTTCCGGAGCACCTGCTCGAGATAAGGCCAGTGAACGCGATCGAATGCCTTCTCGGCATCTACCGCTAGCAGCATCCTTTCACCCGGGATCCGCGAGGATTTCTCCAAAATGTGTGCTACTCTCTTAGTGTTATCGACGGTTTGTCTGCCGAGCACAAAGCCAGCTTGATCAGCCTCAACCAGGCCCGGCAGATGCAGGGCCAATCTAGATGCCAGAATTCCTGTGTATAATTTAAGGTCGACATTCAGGAGCGTGATAGGCCTGTATGAGCCGCAGAGGGCCCGGTCCTTCCCAGGTTTCGGGATCACTGAGACCGTTGCTCTTAACAGGTCCGGTGGAATGGCTCCTGGCTCAGAAAAGGAGTTAAACAGGCGGGTGAGAATAGGAGCTACAACCGGGCAAAAGGTTTTATAAAACAGGGACGTGTAACCGTCAGGGCCCGGAGCTTTCCCGTGTTTGAGCTTGGCTATCGCGGATATCACCTCCTCCACATGAATGCTGCGCTCGAGGTATTCCGCCTGCGCTGAGTCCAGCGCCGGAAGGGCTACTGACTCCAAATAATCTGTTGCATCCTACGACGAGGGGGGTTCCCCCGTATAAAGCGCCTCATAGAAACTACAGAACGTTTCTGCCACCGCGGCGTCATCAGAGACCGCCACCCCTTCAGCACCGAGCAGTTCCTTCACCACGTTACGCTGGTGCGCGATTCGGAGCCTATTCGCCAAAAGTTTGCCACACCTATCCCCTCCCGTATAGAACGCATGTTTTAGACGCAGCGCCGCGTATTCCGCCCTGTCCATGTCCAACGCCGACAGGAGCTTCCTGACAGCTTTCAACAGCCTCCACACCCTAGGTGCTCCGGTACGGCGATGGACCTGTTCCAATTCCCGGACCTGGGAAGTCAGCTCCTCCCTCTTACGCTGTCTCTCCCTGTTTTCTGCTGAGGAGATGGAAATGAACTCCCCCCTGAGAACCGCCTTCAACGCCGCCCACTGCGTCGCTGGCGAGGTGTCCGAGTTATCATTGTGTGCCTGGTATTCCCGGATCGCTTCCTCAATATGCTTCACAACCGTTTTTTTATGCAGGAGGGTGTCTCTAAGACGCCACACCCCCCGAGAGGGGAAGGCCGTCGGGAGCGCAAATGTGCCCACGACTGGCGCATGATCAGACAACGACAGGACCCCAATGTCCGCCGCCGTAGCAGCGGCACACATCGGTCCGTAACCAATAAGTAGTCCAGCCGTGCGTAGGTCCGGTGCGCATGTGAATAATAAGAATAGTCCTTATCCGTGGGGTGGAGGGTGCGCCAAAGATCATGCAGATCCATATCAGTGATTCGAGCCTTCCCAGCCTGTGAGAGTTCCCCAGTCTGCGGATATCGCTGCGCCGATCTATTGAGTGTGGAGTCAAAAACTATATTCAAATCACCCCCTAGAATGATGTGTCTATCAGGGGAGGCAGTCACGTCTACCAGCACCGAGTCTAGAAAGCGCTCTTGGTGGTCATTGGGGCTATATAAAGAGCCAATAGTGAACGATGTGTCCCCCAGCCGGAGGCGGTATGCCAATAGCCTCCCCTTCTGTTCTGCAAATTTGTACAACACCTCCCCCCTGAAGGAACTCGCTATCAAAATGGCCACCCCTGCGGTCTTAGATGCAGCAGAGGAGAAAAACTGAGTTGGAAACTTATTAGAGCGCATCCTATGACAATCCCGTGGTAGTAAATGGGTCTCCTGCAGGAGGCATATATCTGCCTGTGTCCCCTCCAGCAGGGATAAGATTGCCCTTCGCTTCACTGGGTTGTTCAGACCCTTAACATTAAGGGTCACTACTTTCAGTGTCGACATATCCCCAAGTGACCATAAGTGCCAAGCCGCGGGCATTCAATGAGCGGGGGGGGGGGCTCGGGACAGCAGTGCAGGACAAGCAAAGTAAAACCAAGCAATAACATTTGGGATATTGGACGGTACCCCTTCTACCCCTAAACAACTCCCAACCCCCTCCAAAACATACCCATGGCAACTAGCCAACTCCCCACCCATGCTCAAACAACCCATTGTCCCAGTCATGTCCCAAAACGGACAAGTCTGTGGAAAGTACAAAAAGTGGACGTCCGGCCACTCGTTCTTCCCGCCTCTCCCCCGACCCTCCCTCCAACCCCCAAACCTGGCATTGCAGAAGCTATGTTCATCTCCCCCCGGAGTGAATCTACACCGTCATGGCTACTCCGTTCGTGCCCGCCGAGTCCCTGGCCACTTCTCTCAGGGCGTTGGCCATTTCTGCCCTGATGGTGGGTGAGTCCGGCCGTCCAGCACTAGCCGTCGATCTCCTCCTCGCCGATCGCCGTCGCCCACTTCGATCAGAACGCCTCCAGCCCGGTGTCGCTTCACCCTCTTCCGTGGCCGTGAGGCCCAGGACACCACAGACATCCTGCAAGGAACGCAGCTGGTGTAGCACGCCATTCCAGCGGAATATTAGGCGAAAGGGATGCCCCCAAGAGTACGGCGTCTCATTCTCTCTCAGAAAATCCGTTGCGATTTTGAAGGACCTGCGTTTCTGTAGCGTGATGGCAGACAGGTCCTGAAACAACGCCACAGGCCGTTCGCGGAAGGTCAGCGGCTGTTTCTTGCGAGCCTCAGCCATTATGCGTTCCTTCACTGGGAAATCCGGGAGGTAGGCCAAAATGTCCGGCGGAGGTGCCGTCGACTGTCGCTGTCGGCCGACCCTGTGGGCCCTGTCGATTCGAATCGGGAAGTCCGCGGGCTCTCCCAGAATCTCCCTGAACAAGTCCTTCAGGTAGCCCGTCAAATCTATCCCTTCATCTGCGGACGGTACACCTCGGACTCGAATGTTGTTTCTTTTCGACCTGTTCGACATGCTGCTCCCTGAGACGGAGAACGTCTTGCTGTAAATGAACAATCTCCTCGTCTCTCCATTGAGCCGCTGCCTCCACCGTCTCCATCCGCTCACCTAGGCCTTCCACCTCCCTACGGACCTCGCGCACTTCGCTGGCCACCTCCTGCTTCAGTGTCTGAAAGTCAGCCTTAAGCGAGCTGAACAGGTCCTCCATGAAGGACTTTGTGACGGGGGGCTCACCCCCGGCCGGGTCCGCTGCAGTTCTAGAAGAGCTTGGGGACGGTTGCGCCCTGTCGCGTTGCTGCTGGGCTCTGCTGAGCATGTCCGGCAGGGTGCGGTCCCCCTTCCTCGATCCCCAGTTCCCTGACATTCGTGCTCTGTAGACTGCCGCACTCCACTCAATCAGATATGCGATCTCAGGCCGTTGGCAGCAGGTCCCGGCGTCGATGAGTCTCCAACGACTGGCAGAGCACCGCCAGGGGGAACGTCCGCTGTAGTAGGGACACCACGGGTCCTGCGCCACCGAGGACAAAATGGCGGGCCAGCTCTGTCGCATTGGCCAACTCGCACTCCAACCAAAGTTCAAGCGCTGGCCACTACAAGGGGGACCCAGACCGCAGCATCTCCCAGGACGAAAGAGCTATGCGGGGCCAGGGGTGTAGGAGCTGTCCCCGGACGGCACTGTAGGAGGGCCTCGTCACCGTTGCCGTGAAGATAAGATGGCGGCCGGGCGTAGCTGGGCAGACCCTCCGAGCCGGATGGCGCCGCCAAGGCTATGTAAAGAGTCAGTGCCCCTGAAATGAGCCCCCTCCAGGCTCGCCGAGTTGAAAAGGAGTCAAATGACCTGGTCCCCGCTCCTGAGCGCTGTCCCAAACTGGCGACGGGGTCGGGGCTCACGCTGTGTATCAAGCCACCGCTACAGATCCAAGTGCCTCCACGATCAGACAATAGGCATCCCCCTTCACGGCACCTTGTGGTAGCTGCCCATCCGGCGTACCAAACCGGGCACAATCTGATGCGAGTATGCAAGCGAACTCCGTGCCAGGCCACCAGACGCCGGCACCAGGGTCTACTCAGGCCTCCCGGCCAGCGCTCCGCTCCACTCCGCCTCCGTGGCGCTCCGCAGTTAGCTTATCGGTCCCTGAGCATGCCTCCGCCGGAGCGTTCGGGGCCAAAGTTGCACCAATGTGTGCCCCAGGGTCTCTGCCACCCTTCCCACGGCCGCTGAGCTCCAGCGCGGGGAGAGAAGCTGTCGAAAAAGGGCTCGGGCCTAGTCGGGCCGGAGGAGCTGCGGGAAGAAGCGTCCGCTCACCCCGCCATCTTGGACACGCCCCCGAAAGGTGTCCTTTAAAAGCATTTCCAGACCAACCCCAGTTATAGTCCCAAAATCATTTCCACCACAGTGCACTATTAAGAGGTCAGGGTTTGGCAGATGCATAAAAAAATTATATTAAAAAGATATAAAATATATTTTTCCTTTAAAAGAAGAATACATTTTACAGCTTTTGATATTTGCTATTAAAAACCATTGAAATTCACTGAAAAAACCATAGGTTATAGACCATATATAGTTAGGAATTAGCATTTACAAAACCTTGAAAATTCACTGAAAAAACCATAGGTTATAGACCATATATAGTTAGGGATTAGCATTTACAAAACCTTATTTTACTCACACAAAACCATTGAAATTCGCATATATAGTTAGTTGCACTAACTATATATCGCGCAGCCGCAATCCACTGCTGATGATGTCACATATTACATCATTCATGACATGGTCAGTGACATCACTGATGACAACTCAAATGACATCACTGACAACATCACTGATGACATCATTCATGTGATAATACGATGAACCTCTTCAGACTCTAATATAACCTTAGATACACTCAGTGTAAACAGACACTCACTGATTGTCACTCATCCATGGAGTTACTCATACACCTAGTCAGTCATGCAAAGAATCAATCACACCTCCATTTCCTCAACTATACAGTTATACACTCCTTACTTATTCTAACATATTCTAACACATATTTACTCTCTTATACAATCACTATTACAAGTTTTCAATGATCCATGCAGCCACTCACACATTCACTGGCTCTTATACACAGTAATTTATACATGTCAACTCTCACATGTACTGTGTTTTACATATGTACTTACTTTGACATGTAGCACTGAGATATCCATTCACTCACCAATACACTCATGCACACAATCAACCACCCATACAGCTGTTTCCACATGCAGTTTTGAACCCATACATCTAGTGAATCAACTGTTAACACATCTATGCACAGAGTCACACACCTCCCAGCCACCCACACACACACTCACTCTCCCATACAAATACTTGGGCAACCAATCAATAACCCATATAGTTAATCATATAGCTACTGATCAACACATGCAGCAGTTTACAGAACAACAGATATAATGATGCACAAATTAAGACAGTTTAGTCACTAACCCATGCTCTCAGTGAGACACATTTAATCACTCTCTCATACAGTCAGTCATGCACCTACTAAATCCTTCATCCAGACACTTATACATCCACTCATTCTTCAATATGTAAGACATATTTTAACTTTACAGAAACATACAGTCACTGGATGATGTCATCAGTGATGTCATCAGTGATGTCACTGACCATGTCATGAATGATGTAATATGTGACATCATCAGCAGAGGATTGCGGGTGCGCGATATATAGTTAGTGCAACTAACTATATATAGGAATTTCAATGGTTTTGTGTGAGTAAAATAAGGTTTTGTAAATGCTAATTCCTAACTATATATGGTCTATAACCTATGGTTTTTTCAGTGAATTTTCAAGGTTTTGTAAATGCCTATTCCTAACTATATATGGTCTATAACCTATGGTTTTTTCAGTGACTATATATATATATATATATATATATATATATATATATATATATATATATATATATTTTCATATATGTATTGGAATTTACTTTATCTTATTTTTTAAATAGTGTTTTATTATTTCTGGTATGGTTGGTATAATATTTATATATATTTTTTGTTTCTTGATGGTTTGTCTAGATTATGTTTTTTTTCTCATCTGTGCTGTTGTCATGTCTATGAAGATTGTCTCTTGGAACGTTAAAGGTTTGAATTCTCCCATCTGTCCAAATTGGAGGCTGATATAGCTCTTATACAGGAGCCTCATCATACAACAAATGAAGCCTTAAAATAGAAAAGTGGTTTGATATGGGGAAGTATTTTTCTCACCAGGAGATGATAGGCAAAATGGGGGCTTGACTCTTTGTCATAACTCACTTTCTGTCAAACTGCTTTCTAAGATTTCCAATGATGAAGGTAGATGGTTATATACTTAATTGCTGATTGGGAATGCTCTGATTTCTTTGCTTAATGTTTACTCTCCCACTGTTGGAGATCCTTCTTTAGTAACACTCCTTACTCAACAAATTGCCAACTACATTGATGATAATTTTATCCTTGCTGATGATTGCAACCAAGTTATCGAATTATTCATAGATCGCAACTCGTCGGTCTCCTTTACCTTACACAAAGCACATAAACTTTTTGTTCAAAATATTCAACATTATAAGCTAATCGTTGCTTGGAGACTTTGCAATCCCACTACGAGAGAGTATACTTACAATTCTCTGGCACACCAGACCTATTTTTTCATATCTCATAATGTGTCCTTAAGAGCTGCAGATATTGGCTCCATTCGAATATCTGATCAGTCCCCTATTTCTATTCATTTGGATGTTTTGCAAGAACCTAATACACCTGGAAGATGGCGCCTTAATAATGCACTTCTCTTGGATCCGTAATTTACCACTTCTTTTGTCTCCTATTTTAATGAATATTTTTATTTTATTCAAATGGATACCTTACCTTTCCATTTTGTTTGGGATGCCTTTAAAAAAGCTGATAGAGATTTCATTATTGGCTTTGTTTCCAAACAACGTAATACCTCATGCAAACAAACTAGGGGGCGATAATGGGCTTGATAATATGCCCTTGTGAATTCCCATAGAAGCCCATGTTCTGGTGCGACATGGGCTTCTATTGGAATTCTCAAGGGCATATTATCAAGCCCATTACCACCGCTTTAGCCGCAGTTTTATGCTGCTAAAGCGGCAATAATTGTAACACCGTTCTTGCTAATGTGCCCCTAAAGAACTCCTTGCTAAGATAAAGAGTTTAGAGCATTCCTACTATTCATCTAAATCGAAGGATTGTTTATCTGAGCTTATTAGTGCACAAAGTTTTGTGGTGGCTAGAACAAGGCTGGTAAAATATTAGCCAATTTTTTGAAAGTTAAACATAATAAGATTAGTATTGAGTCTATTATGGATATGCAACAAACATTGAGCTTTAAAGATTCCGACATTTTAAATGAGTTTCTCCTTTTTTACAAATCATTATACACACCTGAGGATTACCCATCAGAACTTCACATATCTCAATATCTTTCAGACATTCTATACACTTTTGATACCCAATTAGATCTCACCTCCTTAGAATCTGATTTATCTCAAAAGGAACTTCTCACCACTCTACAGACACTTAAGAAAGATAAAGCCCCATGAAGCTAAAGATAAAGCTCCATGTCTGGATGGTTTCACTGTTTTTATACACTATGCACAGCTACTCCTTCCCAATTTACACAATCTCTTACTCTTTTTTTTAAACGTGGGCAAATCCTCTGGTTTCTTTTTGGACACCCTTATCTGTCTTAGTCCTAAAGAAGGAAATGATTTAAAACACTGCAAAAATATAGGCCTATTTCGCTAGTCAATGTTGACTACAATATTTTTTCCAAGACTTTAGCCATACATCTGGAATCCTACCTCCCCATGTTACTGTGCGCGGAACAGTCTGGATTTGCTAAAGGGCATCTTATTTCGCACTATACTTGTTTGTTTTTTGACATCTTGTCTAAATCCTCCCATTTACCTTATTTTCTAGCAGCAGTGGCCTTGGATGCAGAGTAGGTGTTTGATCGAGTTGAATGGCCTTATCTTTTTCAAACACTGAAGTGGTTCTGTTTCGGTCCAAAAATCATATCTTTGATTTTGGTTCTTTATTCACAACCACGGGCAGCGGTATGTGTAAACGGGATCACATCTACGTATTTTAACTGAGGCAGAGGTGTTCACCAATGTTGCCGTCTATCCCTGTTTCTTTTTAATTTAGCCTTTGGAACCATTTTCATATAGAACACAACAGAGGCAATCATGCCTCCTCTCAAAGCTGGGCTCCTCAGATCACGGAACCAAATATTTCAGTGGAAATTGGTTTGTGCTTTTCAAATAAGACATGTGTTTAGACAATTGGGTGCTTGTTACGTTAATTGTATAAGAAGTATAACATTCTTGATTTTGTTAAGTGTGTTGTGGCCGAACCACTGTACACTTAATAAAGAAGAGGAGATGTGTCTTGGTTGGAGGCAGAATAAATCCCAGGTTTCCTACCTTGGACACTGTAGTTATATACCGTGATTGCAAAACAAGCTCCAGTTGATGGTATCCTTTGCACAGATCTAGCTTTAAAAATCTGCATGCGCCAGTGAGAAAGCTGATCATGTTATTGAGGTGAGGCCCTGGTTGTCTTTCCCTCTCAAATGCCGTGTTTGGTATTCTCATGTCAATGCATATGCAAATCTTTGATGTGTTTTTCTTTGGTACAGCAAATATTGGAGATACCCACGGGATTGGTCCTTCAGCTGGCTCTGTGATACCTTGCGCCAGCAGGCTTTCTCTTTTTCCATCAGTGATTGTAGATGTATGAGCACTCTCCGGTGATGCTGAGCCACAGGTTAAATTGCTTCATTGATATATAGCCTTATTTGCTTTTTCTTTAGTTTGCCCAGCCCGTGGAGCATGGCTGGATGTTCCCTCATAATGTTCTGTCTTTCGGATATGTTGTAGGTCAATACTAGGAGACCCATCACTTGTGCAGTCATGTTACTTAGTAGAAAGGGTGCTGGAATGTTTCCTTGTAGTGCATGTATTTCCTCTTTGACCAACCTTTCTTTGTATGTCAATGTCTCCATGAACTCCCATGTTCACCACTATTTTTCTCGAGCCCCAGGTGAACACATCAACAGTCGATGCTGATAGCGGTGGCTTCACTCTAATCTTCTGGTATTCTGACATGCACATGATGTTACATGTAGCTCCACTGTCTAGTAAGAAGCTTGTGCTGTGGTTTCCTACCTCCATGTACACCGTCCATGTTTTCTTTATCTGATGTTTTTCTATGAGATGAATGTGCTCTGGCATGCGATCTTCCATTGGTGCATCCCACATCAGATACAGTAGTTCTGCGATTCTGTGTTTCCATGTGCCGTGCATATCTGCTTGTCGCTGTCCGTGGTACCTCTCTCACTTTTGAATTGTCCACTCATGCAGGAGCTTGCAAAGTGTTGCATTTCCGGCACTTGTGACCCATCCCCAGGCAGGCACCAGCATGTGGAAAATTCAAGTCTGCATCAGTAGCATGTTCTTTCTCACTTTTTTCAGGGTGGTGGTGTATTGTCCTATTTCTTGATGTTCTCAGTTACGCGGTTTGCTTGTTCCACTCTTCTTGCCTACCCACTTCTTCGCTCGGGCCATGGTCAGTATTTTCTCTAACATGGACGGTTCCTTCAGAATTCATGTTCGGAGCTCCACTAACTGACAGCCTTCAATTAAGCGCAATCGTATAGATTGCTCATTGTCAAACTTGTTGAATTTGCAATAAGTAACTCGTTTTCGTATTCTGATTGTGAAATCGTCAAGGGACTCCTCTGCTCGTTGGCACGTGGTATTGAACGTGTACCTCTCAAAATCCACATTTCTTTATGGGTCAGATTTGTCTGTGAGACACTTTATCAGTCCTTTGTTTGTTGAGGTCTGATCTCAGGGAAATGTTATTAACAGGTCCTCAATCTCATCACCTACGAATTTTAGGAACAAGTCTATGTTTTGCTCATCTATTTAAGCCTGGTATGTGGCGCACATGTATCGTTCGAATTGTCTTATCCATCTTTCCCATTGAATGCCTGTTTGTGGTTCAGTCAAACTGAATGGTAGTGGTCTGTGGAAAATTGCATTTGCACTATTCTTGTTGCTAACGTCTTCTGTCATTTTGTTGGGGTGCAGACCTTCTTCCCCTTACTCTGTGTGCCTTTCCTTTCTTCGGTGGGTAGTTTCTTCTTTTGCTGTACTATATGTCTTTATTTCACCTTTATTTGCTGAAGTTGTCTTTTATTTGGACTTTGTTTCCTTTGTTCCACCTTTGTTTCCTCTAATTTCCTTTTGTTTTCACACTTTTTCCTCTTCTTATGGTTTTCAGTCTTTGCCTGACTTCAAAATGGCCACCTGGCCTTCTCTAGCCTCGTATTGGCTCTCCCGCCTGACTTTAAGATGGCAGCTGAGCTCTCGCAAAATTTCAGCTTGAAATCTACACGCGGGAGGCTCGGGCTATCTTTCCAGTCAGCGGGTGGCTGAAGTCATGGTTGGGTGCACCGTTTCTTTCCTCCTCACCTCGTGCACTTGATGCGGTCGGGGTCAGCTCCCAATGTTGCTGCAGTCTCCTGTCCGCGGACCAGAGAGGGCTCCTGACTCTGCTTTCCTTGCGATCGGGGTAGGCTCATTTTCCAGCCACATGGGTCTTTTTTGCTACATGCGACTAAGCTTTGGAATATCGTCAGCAGCAGAGATCTTTTAAGAGATCATAAGGCAAGTGATCAGGCTGGTAAAGAACAGTTTGAATTACAGTGATGACATCCTGATATTCGGCCGCTCAGATGAGGAGCACAACAAAACAAGCATGCCTGACCTTAAATGAAGACAAGTGCGAACTGGGGAAAAGGGAACTAGGGTTCTTTGGACACATCTTTTCAAAAAAAGGAATGAGGCCAGACCCCAGCAAGTGGAGACATTGGAAACAGCAAGGCCTTCAACAGAAGTAGCATGAAATGGGTGAGCAAGCTACTGTTTACATTACATAAGACTTTGCCACAGTGAGCATATAGCTTCGGTACCTAACAAAGCAGGGTCAGAAATGTATCTGAACACAGGAATGTGGTAGGGCATTTGATCCCATCAGACATGCAGTAATGGTTGTAGATCAGCTTTCTTATTTCGATCCATCGCTATGCACTGAGCTCACCGTTGATGCCAGCCCAGTAGAGTTAGGAGCAATCTTAGCTCAACACATGCCTGTAAGAGACTCGCCCAGGCAAATTGTTGCATATGCGAGCAAGAGTTTGTCTCACATTGAAAGAGCATACTCCCAGCCAGAGAAGGAAAGTCTAGCAGTGGTATGGGCGTGTGAACACTACCACATGTTCATTTATGGAAAACCATTCACCATTGTAACAGACCATCGGGCCCTAGTAACAATATATAGAAAGCCGAATGCAAAGATACTGCCACACATTGAAAGATGGGGAATAAGACTGATGGATTATCATTTCAAGATCGTGCACAAGCCTGGAAAGGAACACAACCCAGCTGACTACATGTCACGACATCCCCTACCACTGTCACCAGAAAACACATCAATGGAAGAAGAATACCTAAATGTTGTGCTAAAGCAGAACACTCCCACACCAATAACAATTGAAGAGCTGGAACAAGAGACAGCAACGGATGCCACAATGCAAGCAGTCAAACTGACAACACAACATCAAAGATGGAGACGCGTCAACACCAACAGCACCATGGGAGAAGGATGGAACAAGGAAGAAATGCTGGCATTCAAAAACATACAAGAAGAACTTTTGGAAACAGAAAGAGGAATCATACTAAGAGAAACAATGATACTACTGCCAAAAGCATTACGGCAGCACACTGTAAACCTGGCACATGAGTCTCACAGAGGCATAGTAGTAACAAAACAAACTGCTACGGGAAAGAGTATGGTTCCCAGGTCTGGATCAACCGGTGGAGGACACCATCCTGAACTGTCACTTATGCCACATAACAGGATGACCAGCAAAGCAAGAACAGCTACAGATGTCGGAGCTTCCAGGGGCAGTGTGGACAACATTGGCAGCTGAGTTCTATGGGCCATTGGACACTGGCAACTACTTACTAGTGGTCATTGAGGAGTTCTCCAGATTTCCTATAGTACGTCCCGTCTCGTCAACATCAGCGGCCGCAACGTTGCCGATACTTGATGACATTTTTGCAGTCTGGGACTCCCCACAAACATGAAGACAGAGAATGGGCCTCCTTTCTCAGGAGAGGAGTTTCCCTAGTTCATGGCCTACCTAGGCATTCACTACCGGAAAATAACGCCCTTATGGTCAGAAGCAAATGGCATGGTCGAAAGGTTTAAGGGGAACATCAAGAAAGCAGTCCAAAGAAGAAAACTGGTGCAGATCTCCATAGGCCAGGCACTCTGTCAAATATTAAGAGACTATCGAAACACCCCTCACAGCTCCACGGGACGATGTCCATCAGAAATGGTGCTAGGAAGTACAAGCAGGATAAGATTGTGCCAACTATAGGCAAAAGCGCCAGGGGCGGCTGGTGACATTTGAAAGTGGTGAGCGTAAAATAATTGTTGTATTGCACTGCAGCGAGCGAGCATATCGAGCAAGTTCAAGCAATCAATAGAGGGTTCAGGGGGTTATTCCCCGGAGAAATTTTTGAAAAAAGGGTGGACAAATGGTGCATTTTCAAGCAAATGTGAGGTAGCAGGAAGTGTAATAAAGCAATTGTGAATCTGTTCTAACAAAGACAATGACTGGCAAAACTGTCAGTCTAATCGGATGCATATCAGATGCCAGCCTACCACATTCTCTGTCTATCTGTGCCACTTTGTTCTCTTCTTTCACAGTAGGTATGTAGTTGTCCTATGGCCATTGATGCTCTAGGTTTTTTGGCAGTGATATCTCATGTCTGCGTGTGGATGTGAGCATCCTGCCCTGCGCTCAGTGGGGGAGCAGGCATAGACTTAGATGAAGACTCTTGCCGAGTCAGGCTGAGACAGAAAGAGTGTGTCCCTGAGGAGAAAATACTCCATGCGTCATAAATGACGGGTAAAGCTTAAAATGGCTGAAAAGAGAGGGCCCGTTACTCTTCGTCTCTCTGTATTGTGCATGAGGTCTTCTAACATGTTAAACACCTAAGCAGTCTCTAGCTGGAATGAAGAATAGGTTTCATTATTACTGTGGATGGAAAGTGTAGACGCACAGCAGGTGCCTGAATGTAAGGAAGCAGCTATTCCTCTTGTAAGGACATAAACACAACAACAACCTCACAAAGGCATGATTATGATGAGTTTCTATCTCAGAGAACCGTGCCCCATCCTTCACTATGGAGAGCTGGGCCCTGACAGTAGATATTACATGGAGAACAAGTGTTCCGGTTCATTAGGAGACTGTAATGGAGATTCAGCCAATGTGCTGTCAAATATGCTACTGGATTGTTTCAGCAAGTATGTCACCATGAGAAAAGCACCTGCGCTGTCACTACCGCTGTATATAAACCCCGATTTGTGTGCCTTCTACAAGACAAGACAAGACATCTCACTTGCTCACCACAGGGATTTGCAATTTGTAGATAATAAACCACGTGTAAATAACAATGATGTGACCTATATTACCCTGAGGCATGGGCTGTTTCTTACTTATCAAATCTGTCCATTTGAATGAGCTCATAATTTACAAAAAGCATTTAAGCACTTTCTCAAACTAGTTGTGTACATTGTTTTGGCTCATTTGGTATCTGAAGTCAATTTTGCACACTTGTATTTTTATAGTAAAAAGTTACCGAAGCTCTTATGACACAAGTTTGTCAAAATAAAGCATATACTACTACAACATCTACAAAGAGCACATGTTTTAAAAGACCAATGTGTGCAAATTAATTACAATACACATCTGGAGCATATAGTTCAGTCATATAAACCAAACAACATCCACCCATCAAATGTTAAAGCATTATTTAAAAACGGTGTCTTTTTTTAAATATGGGTCCTGACTCAAGGAATGACACCTTGCCTGAAAAGGCCACTGCTAACAGAAACAAGACACCTCAGCTAAAAAAAAAAACCTGGTGATAGTTATCGAATACCTTCCCTCAACTTTTGCCTCACAGACACATATTGATGGACACGAAGACCTGCATCCATTTTCCACCAATCATTGTCAATATTCTCCATATCACAATAATGTGTTATGCTGCATTTGATTTTTAACGCCTAAGTGTTCGAAACATCCATTCCACGCTACATTTTCCTCCTCACAGGTAAGGTACTGAAGAGATAGCAAAAAACAGATGTGATCTTATTTCTGCCTAAACCAAGTGCCTGCCTTGATGAGGGTGTCAAGCGGCTGCGAGCCTCCACTGATTTTTTGATTGTGAGTGGGAAAATCACAGTTACATTATTATCAGGGAGCCTACTTTTCTGCCACAGAATTCTGAGGCATGATCTGGGTCAGTTGGCCGAGAGGCTGGACTTGATTCTCTAGGAGAATATTGCTGCCAATGAATTTGGTCTAAGATGTCAACAACTGTCCCCTTCGCCAGGCATAGATGCTGAATCACCAAAATGCCAGGGTAAGCAGAAGTTACATCATTCACTTTTTGCCCCCTGCATTAAGTCAGAGAATTTCTGAGTTATATGCATGATTAGCTTGCCGATACTTGTTTTTTTTGGGTGGGGGTTGTTTTTAGTCTGAAATCACAAACATACAGTTTATTTTTGTGCTTTCTATAGAAATGTCTCCCTTTGTTTGATGGTCATTTTAGGTGTGAGCTGCTTGTCTCTACTCAAGAGTGAGGGGAAATGAGCGCATATTCGTCCCACCGAGACCAGGAAGACGGTCAACCAGGCCCTTGTCACCAGCTGTCTGGACTACGGCAACTCCCTTTACGCCGGAACCACCGCCAAACTCCAGAAGAGACTCCAGCGGATCCAGAACGCCTCAGCACGACTCATCCTGGACATCCCCCGTCGCAGCCACATCTCTGGACACCTGAGAGACCTGCACTGGCTCCCGGTCAACAAGAGAATCACCTTCCGTCTCCTCACCCACGCACACAAAGCCCTACACAACCAAGGCCCAGGATACCTCAACAGCCGCCTCAACTTCTACGCTCCCAAACGCCAGCTTCGACCGACCGGCCACGCCCTCGCCACTGTCCCCCGCATCCGAAGAGCCACCACAGGGGGACGGTCCGTCTCCTACCTCGCCGCCAAGACTTGGAACTCCCTTCCGACCCACCTCCGCCTGACCCAGGACCACCTCGCCTTCAGGAAGCAACTCAAGACCTGGCTGTTCGAGAAGTAGCGGACCCCCCTCCCCTAGCGCCTTGAGACCCTCTGGGTGAGTAGTGCGCTATATAAATGCTTTGATTGATTGATTGATTGACGTTTTCTAAGGACCAATCTATCAGAAATGCTTTGCTGCTTTGAGAGCCAAATTGCCGTCCATCTTCACAAACTGAGCCCTTGATTATTTACCTTGGCAAGTGATCCTTGATTCGCTAACATGATAACACTGGTAGTAAATTATTTTAAATTGCATATTAGTTTCTTTTTATGATGCGATTTTAAACACGTTTTGTGCAAGTTTGACAGTATATATGGACTTCTCTGTCTTACTAAAGTTAAGTTTGGAGATTCAGGCCTAGATGTAGGTAATAGCAATTTACCGAATGGTAAATACCGAATTTTACAGATTCGGTATTCACTATTCGGTAATTGCTATGTAGGTGAAATAATCGGTAAAAATACTGATTCTGTATGATTCGGTAATTACCGATTCTGTAATTACAGAATCGGTATTTGCCATTGATTCCTATGGGCCTTGAAGCCCATAGGAATCAATGGCAAATACCGATTCTGTAATTACAGAATCGGTAAAATTACCGATTTTGCAAGGGTGACAGGGTGTCACTTTGACACCCTGTTGCACCCCTGTTTCTGGCTTGTGTGCCATTTGACACACAGACATGCTCTTAGGGCATGTCTGTGTGCCGCATGGCCCAGGTGTACATGCACAGATGTGCATGTACACTGGAATTCGTTATTTACCATGGAATAGTATTCCATGGTAAATAACGATTCGGTAAGGGCCTGTGGCACTAATTACAGTGCCACCTACATCTTGATTTACAGAATCGGTAAATTTACCGATTCGGTATTTTACCAATTCTGTATATTTACCGAATCGGTAAATATACCGATTCTGTAAATAAAATGCCCTCTACGGGCCCGATGTAGGTAAAACCCATTTTCCGAATTCAAAATACCGAATCGCACCGAATCGGTATTCTGAAATCGGAAAACGAGATGTAGGAAAAAATAATCGGAAAAATACCGATTCGGTCGTAATCGGTATTGTGATTCGATACGTACCGAATCAGCATCCACCGAATCGGAATGTACCGAATCGGCTACCACCGATTCGGAATTTCCCGATTCGGCAAATACCGAATCGGCAAATACCGAATCAGTGATCGAAATACACCCCCATGGCCAAAATGCCCATAGGGATGCATTGAAAAATCCGAATCGGTAAAATCCGAATCGGTAAAATCCGATTCGGAAAAATCAGAATCGGTAAAATCCGAAACAGCCAATGAGGTGGATCCACCCTCCCCCACCCAAGCAGGGAGTGGCTACCCAGGCAGGTGCAGCTCATTAAGAACTTTCTGGAGAGGCAGCCTGAGCTGAACATTCACAGTGAGCAGCAGTGGAAGCAGGATCCAGAGCACTGTGAGAGAAAGATGGCTAGCAGCAGTGAGAGCCAGAAGGCTGGCCATAAGAGAAAACCTAAATTCAGTACCATGGAGCTGCAGGTGTTGGTGGAGGAGGTGGTGAGGGTGCACAGGCAGCTCTTTGGGAGGCTGTCCCTCACTGTACCGGAGAGCACAAAGAGGAGGCTGTGGAGCGAGATTGCCGAGAAAGTCAACTCAGTTGGTGTTACCCCCAGGAGCCTTGATGACCTAAAAAAAGGTTTTATGATATCCGCAGCCTAACAAAACGCAAATTGGCAGAGCTGCAGAGGCAAGCTGGACTGACTGGTGGAGGCAGGAACCCGGCGCCACCCCTCACTGAGCTGGAGGAACTGGTGTCGACCACCATCGAGAGGGAGAGTGTGTCTGGAATCGGGAACCTGGATAGCTCAGCCCGAGCTACAGCTAAAGGTAAGAAGCATGCACATCATGACACACCCTACCAGACACCTCCCCTTTAGACACAATGCACAGCAAAACCCCAGCCCAGTACTGCTACCAACAGACAAGAGAAATGCATCATGGTAAATGTAGTCAGCAGAAGTAGGCAAAATATGGCAGTGCAGAAGCATAATATAAAAAACAGTGGAACAGAATCAAAGTATATGAAAGGACATGTGCAATGCTTTAATTGTAGTGACTGTAATACATCGGCACTCAATTCACAAATGCTTCTTTATACCTAGGGGCACCATCAGGCGGAGGAGCAGAAGCAACTGAGGCACCAGCACCAGCAACATCTTCCAGTGCGGTGGCAGGGCCAAGCACTAGTCAAGCTGCCCTGGAGGAGGAGGAGGAGGACAACACCATTGGCCAGGGAAATGAGGAAGACCTAGGACTTGACTTCACATTTCTTCACTCCCCCCAAATATCTGGCACACCCCCATTGCTGTTCTCCCCAGAGAACTCACCAACAATGGCCCACCCAGCACCTGCCACATCTCCTGCCAGGAGTATTGTTGTGGCTCCACTGAACCCTATCCAGGGAGCAGCGGGTCAGGCCCCAGCTACCAACACAGCAACACCAGTGGCACCCCAGCCCACACAGAAGGGCAGCAGCAATTCCCGGAGGTGTACAACTTCCAGCACTGCACTTCCGGCACGGGAGGGCAGCGTCTTTCAGGGGCTGGAGGGCAGCATGGTGAAGATACAGCGCATGCAGGCGAAATCCATCATGGCCTGCCAGCGCCAGCTGCGCCAGCATAACCTGCAAATGGGAGAGATGGCGCAAGGGTTTAAGGCTTTCGTCGAAAGCAATAAGGAAGTTGCTGCAGGTCTTGGCCGTGTGACCACAGCCATCACACAGCTATGCACCAAACTTGACAAGCACGAGCACTCGCGCCGCCGGGATGCCCGCATGCACAACAGATCAATAAGCCGCCTTGCTGCTGCTACCGCACAACTATGCCAACGTGGGGCAAATATGGAGGCCAGCCTGACCCAGAACACCGCTGAGGTCACCAGGGGCATGGCCCGCATAACGACCGCCATGGAGGCAATGATTATTTCAAACACTGTGGCCAATCCAGCCCTGGACCTGGGCGAGGCTGGGGACAGCAGCAGCCACAGCAGCCCGGCCAGCGCAGTGTCGGAGCCGCGCCGGAGCCACAGGCGCTCTGCTGAAGCTGCTGGACATGCGGAAGGGGGAGAGGCACACCCCAGTGGGGCTGCTAAGCGCAGCAAAAAATAGGCTTGCCAGGGCGGGTGAGGCAACCCGGACCTTTGACATTGGACTACTTTTCATTAACATTTTCTTTTGTTGCACATCAGTGCAGTAACGGTGTTGCAACATTATTAAAAATGTATTTTCCTCACAACCATTTACCTGTCTGTGCATCTGTACTCCCTCAGAAATAGTTTTCTGTAATCTCCTCACGTCTGTATCTGCCATCACTTGGCGTAGACACCCCAGCAGGTTGTGTTTGTGGCACAGCAACGTCGTCGTCATGGTCCTCGTAGACTGACAACTCCACCTCAGTGCCCTTCTTCACCGCAAGGTTGTGCAACATTGCACAGACAGCTATGATCTTGCAGCAGGTGATGGGGGTATACTGCCTTGCACCTCCACTCTTGTGCAGGCATCTGAATCTGCTTTTCCAGATGCCAAAGGTCCGTTCAACTACATTCCTTGTGCTTTTGTGGGCCCGGTTATATCTCCTTTGGCTGGGTGTGGAGGGGTTGAGGTAGGGGGTGAGTATGAATGAGCGGAGGGCATATGCACTGTCGCCTAGAAGGAAAAGGGGTAACATTACTCACATGCATACATGTATTTGACTTAGCTACTTTGTGTTATGGGGGTCTGATGATGTGTCTCACCTAGGAGGTATCCTTCACCAAATTCGCCAGCCATCAGCCGTGCATAGATGCTGCTCTGTTGTAAAATGTAGGAGTCGTGGGTACTCCCTGGGAATTTTGCAACCAGGTCTGTGATGGTGCACTTCGCATTGCAGATCACCTGAACATTGATGGTGTGCGTAGACTTCCTATTGCGGTATATGTATTCTGTGTCAGCTGGGGGGCAAATCGGAATGTGCGTGCAAGATCCGTCCATCATCATAAAACCGGCGGACAAAGGGGGAGCCACTGTTATCATGGATTTGGAACAGTACCGTCAGGAGTGCCTTAGACAGCTGGATAATGACAAATGTTATCGTCGTCTCACTTCAGACCCCACTCAGAGTTTACTTACCGAAATCAAAACTTTGGTGGACGAAGGTAACATGGAAGGGTGGATCACACCCCAGGAAGCCAGATTCCTTGTAACAGAGAAACCCACTATTCCAGATTTTTATTGCCTCCCTAAGATCCACAAAGCCACGAGACCACCGCCAGGCCGTCCTATCATTTCGGGGATTGGTTCCCTCTTGGAACCACTCTCCACTTTTGTAGATCATTTTCTTAGACCTCTAGTTAAGAAAATGCCCACGTATCTGGAGGACACAGCTGATGTCCTCAGATTATTACCAACTATAGAGTACAACGTGGACACTGACCTAATGGTCAGTTTTGATGTAGAATCACTCTACACCTGTATTCCACAACAGGATACGTTGGATGCAATTAGAGGTCTTCTGTCAATGGAAGATCTTGACAGCATAACCCCAGTTAATTTCATTCTATCTCTTGCAGAACTGGCAATGAAGCAAAACTATTTCAAATTTGAAGAACAACTGTTTCTACAGATCTCCGGGACCTCCATGGGGAGTGTCTTTGCCCCGAGTCTGGCAAATCTTTATGTACATCAAATGGAACAGACTCATATCCTCAACCATAGCAACCCATTTTCTGACCACCTGGTACTATGGAAGAGGTATATAGATGACGTCCTGGTGGTGTGGCGAGGCTCTATCCCTGAAGTACAGGCTTTTCATACTTGGCTCAATGGATGCAATCCCCATCTGAAATTCACGCTTGAGTACAGTCATGTTAGACTACCCTTCCTTGATCTATCTATTTTTCCCGAAGATGGGAGTCTCCGGAGTGAGTTATTTACCAAACCCATGGCGAGAAACTCACTCCTGTCATTTAGTAGTCATCACCCAGGTTCCCTGAGGGAGAACCTTCCAGTGGGCCAGTTCCTCCGGGTCAGGAGGAATTGTTCATCCAGAGAATTATTCAATAAACATGCAACCATACTAGCTACTCACTTAGAGGAACGCTATTACCCTAAGCATCTTGTGAACAAAGCATGGAAGCGTGCCTCGAATAACAACCGCGAGGCACTAATTGAAAAACGCCCATCCAAACCCCCAATTGAGCGCCTGACATTTGTCAGTACATTCAATACAATGTCTAACTCTGTCTAGAAACTGGTTCGCAAACACTGGTCGATTTTGAATAGTACTGATGCAAACCTTCCGTTACCATTGTTTTCATTCAAAAGGGCACCTAGTCTTCGAGACACTCTTGTCCATACAAGACCCACGACAACCAGGACTGACAGCTCAACAACCCTATGGAACCTTCCTTCGGTTTCTGGTCATTACCCTTGTGAGTCATGCAGTGTCTGCCCCCAGACTGAGAAAACCACTACAGTCGACATAGGGACAGGGAGGACATGGTTACTCAAAAAACATACTAATTGCAACACTGACAATGTCATCTATATGATAACCTGTCCTTGTTCCCTTAGATATGTCGGCTACACCACCCGCAAGATTAAAATAAGAATAGGGGAGCATAAAAGCACTATTAGGTGTCGCAAACAGGCCACCAAATTAACAAGTCACTTTTTAGATCAAGGACATACTGCTGATGAAATGAAATGGGTCATTCTAGAACGGCCATTTATTCCATCTCACATCAGTGACGTGGCCAAATTTCTGTTCAAGAAGGAGCAGAAATGGATTTTTCTTCTGAAGAGTCACATTCAAGGTTTAAATGATGACATACCATGGACATCGCTGTAATCAACAAGTCCTCATTACATTAATTCATTTTGTTATCATCCCTGTTGTCATCCTAGATACTTCATCTCTGAATAATCATGTCATTCTGCCCTTGATGCAGTACTCCACACTTATATCTGCTTTGCTGTAGCACATATAGTATAATTATGGTCATTACCTATAGTCATCAGGAGTATACATATTGTTGCCCCAACTTTGGATCAATCACTATACACAATATTTACTTTTTCCTGTATTGGCTTTAGTGATCGGATATCAGCACATGCGCTGCTTCTTTCAACCACACCTTTCTGCGCATGCGCTATCAAATAATGATATTCTTAGAATTGACCACATTTGTATGCCCTTGATGCTTCTTTGTGTCTATATGACGCCAGTAGAGCTTCTTTTATTATAACGGTGGCACTCAACTTACACTCGCAATGTGATCGGCATCATACGTGAGTGACCAAATATCCGCGCCTGCGTAGCACACTTTAGTAGATCGTATAGTGCATGCGCAGTTCGATATAAACAAACTCACTGTCCACGCATGCGCATTCCAGCCGGGATACTGAACGCATGTGCATAACAACTTACGTTCTCAGTCTACTCATGCGCAGCCTTGCAGGGATGCCTAGCGCATACGTACAATAGCGCGGGCATCCTGTTACTGAAGCGTTTTTCCTGAATATCGGACACAGCTGCAGCCCATTGCTTAATCAGCTTGGGTATAAATAGACATGCGCGCCGAGTGTCGGTACCTCCGTTCCTTCTCGGACGCTGGTGTCGAGGTACCGACGGACAGGTAGGGCAGCACACACCTCTCTCTGTTCCTCCTTTTTAAGCCATCTCAGCGCCAGAAAGAGTCCTCTAAGTAGTGGCTCTACGCTGAGACCCTGGTCAACTAATTCCTGCATAGTTTTTAGCCATTTGCCTCACATTAGGTTGAGTCTTTTTTCTGTATATAGCTAGGTTTTGTTAGGAAAATTGTTGGGAATGTCAACAATTATTGTTTTTAGTCCCTCTGCTATTTCTCAGAGGTTCTTTTCTCCATTTCCATCTTAAACTAGAGCGGGGCCTCCCTTTTTCCCGAGTGGGTACCGGTTGAGGTGAGGCGTACTCCCACATAATGCTGGGTAAGTTATCACATTTATTCTCACATGCGTGATTTTATACACGGATTAAAATACAGTAGTCTAACTAGCGGGGAGAGACTGTCTCCATCGCACTGTTCGTGTGCTTAGCAACTTGTTCTTGTTTCCCTAATTCTGTTGTACACTATATGGTTTTTGATTCACGCTTATGTCTCTTTTTTAGGAGATACAATAAGTTCTGGACTTCCTACAGTATTCATCTGGGCTCAGAGGAACTGGTAGGACTTATCCAATGTACATAAGCGTGTATTATTATTTTGATTTGCAGTCGCAGTTTCCCAATGGTCCTGAAGAAAGCTAAGACCAACAGTCAATACAGCTGAAACATGTCGACCTTCACTCACTTTGCCCATATATAGTTATTATTTCAAACTATTTTGGCAACTTTTAATCTTGACCCGAGCGCCATACTGATTAAAATTAATTTTGGTCCTTGAAGTCAATTTTACCTTCACGTTTTTCACTTTAATTTTTCCACTTGCACTGCACCCCATTAGCATCACCAGTGAAGCCCAGTGGTCTGTATTCACACCATGATAATCCATCTCTGCACCATGACTAGGTGCACTGTCTGAGATCTGGATTGGTGACATCTCCCACATGACGACATTCCACCAAATGGGTGGGCTGATGGGAATTTCCTTATCAGACCTGGGTCATCACTTCTAGTGTTACTAATGGCCTTGGGGGTATAGTTCAGTTGCGGCACACTTACAGTCTCCTGACCAGGCCACTTCTTCGTGTGTTGATGGGGGTATACTGCCTTGCACCTCCACTCTTGTGCAGGCATCTGAATCTGCTTTTCCAGATGCCAAAGGTCCGTTCAACTACATTCCTTGTGCTTTTGTGGGCCCGGTTATACCTCCTTTGGCTGGGTGTGGAGGGGTTGAGGTAGGAGGTGAGTATGAATGAGCGGAGGGCATATGCACTGTCGCCTAGAAGGAAAAGGGGTAACATTACTCACATGCATACATGTATTTGACTTAGCTACTTTGTGTTATGGGGGTCTGATGATGTGTCTCACCTAGGAGGTATCCTTCACCAAATTCGCCAGCCATCAGCCGTGCATAGATGCCGCTCTGTTGAAAAATGTAGGAGTCGTGGGTACTCCCTGGGAATTTTGCAACCAGGTCTGTGATGGTGCACTTCGCATTGCAGATCACCTGAACATTGATGGTGTGCGTAGGCTTCCTATTGCGGTATATGTATTCTGTGTCAGCTGGAGGGCAAATCGGAATGTGCGTGCCATCTATGCAGCCAATGATTTGGGGAAATTGTGCCATCTGGTAAAAGTCAGCTTTAGTTTGTACCAGTTCTGCGTGGGTTGCAGGGAAAGAGATGTATTGGTCCATCCTGTGTATCATGGCGTCAAGGAACGTGTGGAAAAACCTTGACAGGCTGCTCTGGGTCACCCCTCCTACCACTGCAACTCCACTTTGATAGCTGCCAGACGCAAGCAGGTGTAGGCTGCATAGCACCTGGACGTGCGCTGGGATGGCGTGTGCCCTTGGGGTGGGGTGGTCCAACAGTGGTTTGAGGTCCCTGATGAGCTCCAGAATGGTGTCTTAGTCCAGCCTGTACCTTTGTAGGATCTCTGCCTCTGTGAGCATGAACAGGGTGATCCTCTGTCTGTAGCCCTGTTCCTCTCTTTGCCATTCCCTCTCTCCTTCCTGCTGTAGCCGTAGCTGCCTTGCAATGACATAAAAAGCAGCCATCCTGCACGTTGCAATGCATTTTGGGTCTATTTTTATGGGTTGGAGTTGGTTACCACCTGATTGTAATCCATGGTAAATACCGATTTTGAAATACCGATTTTGAAGCAAAATCGGTATTTCTGTGCTTCCCTACATCTCTCTATCTGTCCGATTCGGAGATTTTCTGATTCGGTGACTCTACCGATTCAGTAGGTTATCCGAATCGGCATTTTTCCGATTCGCTGTCTCTACCGAATCGATACATGGACCGAATCGGACTTTTTTCCGATTCGGTGTCACTACCGATTCGGTACATGGACCGAATCGGTTTTTTCCGATTCGGTGTCACTACCGATTCGGTACATGGACCGATTGGGTATTTTTATCCGATTCGGTATGTTACCGAATCGTTATCTTTCCGATTCGGAGTATTTCCGATTCGGATTATTTCCGATTCGGTAGTCATTCCGATTCGGTATTTGTACCGATTTGGACAATTTTCTTTGCCCTACATCTCGATGGCTGTATACCGATCGGTAAGGGCCCAAAATCGGTATTTTCGGCCGTTACCGATCGGTAACGGCCTACCTACATCGGGCCCCCAATCTCAAAAGCCAAATACCGGTCGGAAACGGCCGAAATGGGCCGTTTCCGACCGGTATTAAGGCTCCTACATCTGGCCCTAGATTACCTGGAAATCTAAGGAACGTGGATTTAATAACAAAGTCCAGGCTAATTCAGTGATTATCCTTGAAAGCTTTATCTTGGTGACAGCTGTCTGCCACTTTGGCATCTTAGATGTCGGTCTTTGCGGTAGAAGTAAAACGCAGGGGCCCCTCCGTTGTTGTCCCTGCTTCTCAAAGTTGTGCAGGTGACTTACAGTCCTTCTGCTCGCTCATCCTAGTATCTGATGCTGCTGTATAGTCCCCATGGAAGGCAAGTTTACCGTACTACATGTGCTGTTAGTTACTTGGGCACAAGGGCTAGTATTTCAATAAGCCAGTAACATGAGTGCTGTTTGTTTCTGCTGTAATGTTTGGTTCTGTATTTTATGCAGTAAGAGGAAAGTTATTGTAGTCCAAATGTTTTTTATGTTGGTCAGGTAAATAAACATAGCAATTTGATCACGATTACAATTGTACGACAAATTTTGGTTTTTACAATGTTTTCAAAGCATGGTGTAAATATGTGTGTGTATGCATGTATGTACGTGTATATATATGTGTGTGTGCGTGTTTAAATTCATTTGTCTGAATAAAATCGTGAACTTTGACAGTGAATAAAGTTGAATCGGGTGTCAGGATAAATAATCCTGTATGCAAATGCAAGCTCTTATCTGCAGTCACAAGTCCAAACCCTACCTTCCACCTCACAATATCTGGTCCTACTCTCGTCACAATGTACAATCACTTTTATACTAAACGCAGTAAACCAGAAGACAACATTGTTAGTAGCATTCTCCAGAGCCTCGAGCCATAATCCCTTCAACACTCAGTTGAAACCAAACCACACCGTTCATTCAGAAGACATATTCTGCCCTCTGACTCCAGGGATAGGTTTGGCCATATCCGACTGCGCTCCCTTTGGGGCATATTATCAACGGCAAGCGATAATTATCGCTGGCCGTACATAGCGATAGTAATATTATGAATATTATCGCCATGATAACGCTATATTTACAATGCATAGTGCTATGGCAATAATAATAAATCAATAGCAGTGTTTTCAATGGAAAACCAGCGATGTTCCATTGAAAACAGCGATAACATTGCTGATACGACCCTGTGGTCGTATCAGCATAATCCATCTCCCATTAAAAGTATGCCTTAGTCAGGAATTTAACAATTAAGGCTGGGGAAACGCAATTGTTTTTATCGCTGCACCTCCTTGTTAATATCGCGAAGCTGCCTTGACGATATTATTGTGTTGTTTCACAGCCACGCATTCTTTCTATCTCATTAGCAATACGAGGCAAGGCTGTGAAAAAACGGGCTCTACATCGAGGAATCACACGCTAGCGTGTCCTTGATGATATTGCGATATAATTATTGCTGTTTTTTGCCCAAAAACGGACGCTAAAACGGCGATAATTATATCATCAGCCCTTGCTAATATGCCCCTTTGTCTTCAGGCACCTACTCCCAGCCAGTACACAGCGTGGACATGAGAAGAAACAACATATTCTGCCTTAAGTGAGGCATTCAGGGTGGGTGGCTCGTGTATGTCACATAGGGAACAAAGCTCCATTACTGCAGAGCTCTGGCGGATGCTGCTTCACGAGGCCCCTGTGTGTGTGTGCCAGCACAGGGGTTCTGCACCAGGATACACCAGGTTGATTCGACTGGACCACTCCAACGTCTGCTATGACACACGATTAGCTGCCAGAACTGCAGGTCTCGGCTCAATTCCAGCACTTAATGTAGTTCTTTGAAACATACATATGTTAAAGATATTATTTACCCGTATGTAACTCTTTCAGTGATGTACATTTTTATACAATTACGTAAACATTGTAGCTGCCACTTGAGCAATTCTTGGCGCTTTCATATTTCCCACACCCTAGCTCTCCCTGTTACGGGCGGGCTCTTTCGCCTGGAGTACTAGCGCCAGCAAGTGCTGCTGAGCTAGTGCCTTCTCTCACTACAGCTAGGACCTACTGAGTCATATGTAGGATCACCAGCAACCTTCTAGCATCCAGGCCCCCCCCTGCGCCCTCCAGGACACCAATTGGGTGATTGTCTCTAACCAGGTACAGTTCTGAACACATGAGGAATCTATAGAAACCATCTATATAAAATACGAGAGAAAATATAAGCAGTTCTACAGATTTTGGTTCAAACAGAACTGGCTTGATATTTGTTTTTCTTATGAATGTTCTCTCCAAAACAGGTGATTTTCGTAGCAACTTCAGGAGTACTCAAAATTAATGAATCGTGGTTTTCGATTTACCGTAGTCCACAAGCCTTAAAACATACGGACAGTCTTAAATGCAGATTGTTAATAGTTTTAAAAGGAGGACCAATAAACATTATGTCATCTAATACAATCTAGCACGATCCAGAATGGGGCACAGTTTACAAACATAACTATCGTGATCCAGTCGCGGCTCGCGGGGGTGGGGTGTGGGGGGTAGTGCGGGGGTGGGGGCTGGGGAGGTGGGAGTTTTAAAATAAAATTTAAAATCCTACCTGAGCAGGTCCGCGCCGCTGCCTCGGATCCATTTGTTGGTGCCTACAGGAATGGAAAAGCTGCATCACTTCTGGCAAGTGGGTGGCGGGGCAACCCCTCTCAGCCAATCCTGGCTCTGCCAGCAGTGCCAGGATGGACTTAGGGCACGGTTACTCTCCGCCCGCCTGCCCATTAGGAGACCGAGGTTTGAGCCCTTGCTCAACTCTCGATCTCCTAATGGGCATGCGCCAGCCTGTGCAGACACTAGTGCGCATGACTGGGCACAGCGGAACAATTTGCCGACCTTCCCCAGTCATGCGCACTTGTGGTGCTGCCTGCTGCCCCTGGTCTGACGATCATGTCAGTCAACATGATGTTGGACTGCCCACCCCTTCAGACTTTGAAGGGGGTTGTCGGTCCGACTTCATGCTAACTGACATGATTGTCAGTTCTCCCTCGGCGTCTCTGAACTTAAGTAAACTAAGAGTTTACTTAAGGTGTAGAGACGCCGAGGGAGCTGCGGGCGCGGGAGGCTAGTGGGCCAACGCCCCAGCGCCCTTATGAACACACCGCCCCTGAAAAGAGCCACCAGAACACAACAGCATTGCAGAAAGAGATCAGGAAGCAAAAAACAAGAATAAACTATGTGAGGACATCAGGAGACGTGCTACATCATCACACCTGAGGCAAGGGGACTCAATTTTGGTGCACCAACGGCAATTAAGAAAATCATACAGTCCGTTCTCAGATGAACCGCTGACAAAAATAAATGTCAAGGGGCCAATGATAACAGCTGCATCTGGACCCTACCGGAGCACTGGAAATAGCTCTCACTTCAAGGGACTAAAGACGTTAGATGAGGACGGAGGAGATACAGCGTCAAAGAACAACGCAACACATGAAAAAGAGGAAGTTATGGACAGCATGGGAAGAATAGCACACAACAGCGAGAGACAGGAAGAGGTACCAAACAAAGAAATGGAAGGGTCATGTCCAAGGAGAGTGTGCAGAAGGCCAAGGAGAATGATTGAGTAAATGTAACGGTGAGGATAGAGCTCTCTCTATCTATCTATCTATCTATCTATCTATCTATCTATCTATCTATCTATCTATCTATCTATCTATCTATCTATCTATCTATCTATATATAGATTATATAGATAGATAGGTGTCGGAGTGGGAAGGAGTATGTATATATATATATATATCTATATATATATATATCTATATATATATAAAAATTTATATATAGATATATAGATATATATATATATATATATATATATATATATATATATATATATATATATATATATATATATATATATATATCATCTGTTGTTTTTCTTTTCTTTCCACAAAATGGAAGATGTAGTGACCTGGCGCAGAGGGCGCTAGGACCCTGCACCCTAATAGGGGGAAGGGGACAGCAACCGGACACCACTTTCGGTCAGGGAGTGAGGAGGGTATTCTGGGACAATGAGGGCAAGGGAACAGACATGCATGTGGGCACAGAGGACAAGAAGAGCAATACTAATGATGCTCTACCTGTCTCTGATTGGTTTCTGTGTGGCGACACGACAGACACAGATCCATAAACACGTTAGCTTGGTAAACAGCGAAAGATCTTTCAGGGAAGATGATTAGGTAGCGGTCCCAATGAAGTAGATCTGGAAATAAGGTATCAAAAAACATAAACATTTACTTTAGTATTAAGAAATCATTATGCACAATTACACGAGATTTTGGGCTACAAAAAATATGAACATTCCAACTTGCAAATTGTTATTTTTGTGCGCAGTAATAATTTTATTTAGGAGGAATTGACCAGGGGGGCGTGGCCTGCAGCCTATGGAGAGGGACGCGAGCTGAGGAGCTCTGGCCGCCATCTCCCCACAGACAATTATCCTGACCTTCAGCTGCAACCGCAAGTACTGACACTAGCTCCCCAGGGCAGCGAAACAGGGCTGTTGTTTCTGTCGAAACCTTAGGGGGTCGCGACCGCCGTATTGAGCCGCAATCTGGCGATTCTGCTCCCCGGGCGCCCGCACACAAGATGGCGGCTGCACGGAGATAGTTGTTGTTGCCCCTATGTCACAGAAGTCAAGATCTCCTTTGCGGACCCTCTCCTGACTACGCGCTGCCCTGGAGGTGCACACTGCCGATGGGGGGCCCTATCTATTGAAGCGGAGAGAAGCGGAGGCTGATACGAGCTAAGGAGCTCTTTCCGCGATCTCCCTATCAACGCTGCCCCTAAATTCTGCTGCATCGGAATGCTTGAGCGCTGCGGCCCTGAGACTCAGGACGTGGATTGTGGGTGTTGGGAGAGCTTTGAGGGGCTGGGGAGGCAGTGCGGAGGACTACTTGGTGACTTTCGGTGCCAGATGGCTGCGCGCAAAATGGCTGCTGAGCTGTGAAAGCTGAGGCGGTCCCCTGCACCCTGGTGCTTGTGAATACCCACAGGGAGCGAGATCACCCCCACTGAGCCCGGGCAAGCGGAGCACCTCCTTGGATGTGAGAAGGACTGGGGCACTTGAGGCGGGACACTCAACGCCCCAGTCCCAGTCCTCATCCTGGGATCATCACCCTCCGCCTGGGACGACTCCTGGTGGCCCCCTGCCCTGGGCAGCGCACCCAAACCAACGGACCATGCACGCAACCTGGGCTTCATCCTGGACTCCTCCCTCTCGATGACCAGACAAGTCAACGCCGTCTCCTCGTCATGCTTCAACATCCTACGCATGCTACGGAAGATCTTCGAGTGGATCCCCACCGAAACCGGGAAGACGGTCACCCAGGCCCTCGTCACCAGCCGTCTGGACTACGGGAACACCCTTTACGCCGGAACGACAGCCAAACTACAGAAGAGACTCCAGCAGATCCAGAATGCCTCAGCACGACTCATCCTGGACATCCTCCGTCACAGCCACATCTCCGGACACTTGAGAGACCTGCACTGGCTCCCCGTCAGCAAGAGAATTTATTTACGCAACTTTTATAGCGCGACAAATACCCGAAGGTGTCTCGGCGCTGAGAATCACGTTCCGACTCCTCACCCATGCACGCAAAGCTTTCCACAACCAAGGCCCCAGATACCTCAACGACCGCCTGACCTTCTACACTCTCACCCGCCAGCTACGATCGACCAGCCACGCCCTCGCCGCCGTCCCCCGCATCCGAAGAGCCACAATGGGAGGAAGATCCTTCTCCTACCTGGCTGCCAAGACGTGGAACTCCCTCCCCATACACCTCCGCCTGACCCAAGACCACCTCGCCTTCAGGAAGCAACTCAAGACCTGGCTGTTCGAGCAGTAGCGGACCCCCCTCCCACAAGCGCCTTGAGACCCTCCGGGTGAGTAGCGCGCTATACAAATGCTTTGATTGATTGATTGATTGATTAACGTGCTCCTTGAGGAATGAGTTGCGATTAGGGCCTTGTAAAGCCTGTGTTGCATCCCCCTGACTATTGTGGACTGTCGGTGTCTAAATCGGACTTGCTTGCCCCCGCTGGGTCCAGACAAGCTGTGCTGCGCCAAAGAAGTGGAGGAGACTGGTGCACATACTGCTGGATGCCCAGTGTGCTGACACCTCCATGAGGAACAACGTGCTGTCGGGGCTGTGGTGGCCTCTTAACAGGGACGGTGCTGTGCAGGGGCTACCCGGGGAGATTCCAATAACCCGGTTGGTGGAAGCGAGGTGGTGTGAGGCCTTAAGACAGGGCTGGTGCCCCGGGGAGACACCAGTGGACTGAGCAAAAGGGTGAGACGGCTACATGGACTTGGCATCAGCTGCTGATCTGGTCAGGGGGCCCGGGCATCTGCTAAGCCTCTACATAGCCGGTCCTGGTGCTTGCCCAGTGGGACCGCCGGGAGATTTGCTAGGAGAGACAAACCTGGTTCTTTTCCCCCCTCTCTTATTCCCCCCCACACTAAGGGCCCAGGGGCAGCTGCAGGGCCGCAGCAGTGTGGTGAAGTAAGCTATTGGGCAGCGGAAGGAGTGCCACCTTTTCTGAAAGACTGCCTGACAGTGGGGACATCTTGCAAGGAGCTGCTTGGTGGCAGTGAAGGATCCATGGGTTGAGGATTGTGATCTGTGCCTGTGGAATCGTTTGGGAGTTATGATGGAGGGCTCTCATGGCAGCGCCTAGAGGAACATTCACCGAGGGGTGACGTCCTGGACTGTGTTGGGTCACGCATTGCATGGTCACCTGTTACTGGTTGGAGTAAGGGACCCTGCTGCTCCAGGTTTCAGAGAACTCATGTAGACGGGCATGTTAACTGAAGCCCAGGAGCCACTGCGCATGTTGCGAAGGAAGCGGGAGCGAGACCTGGATAGAGAAATTCCGGAGACAACGTGGGACTAGTTAGTTAGGAGGGCCTGGAAATGTACGAGGAATGTTAGATTCCAACTGGTACAGTTCTACATCCTGCACACGGCGTATTTGACACCGGCCAGGCTCAATCAATACTTTGAGGCGGTAGCTGCTCAGTTCCGGAGGTGTCGTTTGGAGGGAGCAGACTTTCAGCACAGGTTGTGGGGATGCACAAGTCTAGGGGCGTATTGGAAGGGGGTACTGGATCGACTGTGCTGTGTAACGGACCGGACATTAGAACTAGATATCGGAGTTTGTTTGTTACACTGGTTCCCACATACCACCAGAACGAAAGTGACAAGTAAGTTTATAGACCTGGGCCTCGTATTGGCTAAAAGAGAAATCACAATGCACTGGAAATCGGCAAGGGGGCCAGGGTTGGGAAGGTGGCGGGCGGAGATGATAAAATAGGCACAGAGTAAAAGTGCGCTTAGGCTGCAGCAGGCCTTGAGAACAAAGAATGAAAAGGCGCTGGAGGCGGCGAGGGCGTGGGAGGCCTTAGTGGGGCTATTGCAGACCCCAGAGTCAGAATCAGGGGAGGGGTCAAAACTGGAGGAGGAGCAAGACCCACACGAAGTGTTGATTCAAGGTGAAGGAACCGGGACTTTATTGATGGTCTCAATAGTGGTTTCTGAGTAGCTATGTTTTGACCTGCACTGTAACACAACCGTTTCACGATCATTAATGCATGGGATTCTAACGTCCAGTAATAGCTGAGAGATTATGCTATGGAGGCACCCCGGTGGTGGAGGGGGGTGGGGGGGTGTACCAGGAATTGATTGATGATATCATCAGTAGCAAAATTCAATGGACGTTGTATGTGGTAAATGGGAAGATTCATTTTTGGTATGTTCTTATTTGGAAAATCAATAAAAATATGTTTTAAAAAATTAGGAGGAATTGACAAGTGAAGTATTGTGTCTGTACATTCGTTGTGTCTCTTAAGGCTACCTTAACCTCTGAGTGTAGTCTAGAAAAAGGGGTGTCAGCTGCTTCTGCGAAGCCGTTCCTCGAGGGTATTGTTCATATCATGGGAACAGTGGGTATTTTCACGTGGAGCAAGGTCAGGCATGAGGCGAAGCAGACTGTTCTAGGAAACTGCTCCTCCGCGGTATCAATTTCACATCGGAACACATGGGGGCTCGTTTATAGGGCAGATTTAAGCTTAAAATGAAACAGATGTTTTGCGGGAAGCAGTTAAACTGTGGTAACATCGACGAGGCTTATCTTGTGAACGATCTCGACTCAGTTGCAGTTAGAAAATCTAGATCCAAGGGCTCTTTGTTTTTGTAAACTATATGTAGGCGCAAATATGTATGTCAGCCGAGATTTCTGGCACATAACCTATCGTGAAGAAAATCATTCTTTAAGGTGTTCGCTGCGGTAGCATTTTCACCCAAAAGACGCCCATAGCCACACCCAAATACCCTTGGCAGTGTACCCTTGGCCTGGTGAAGCATGGTTGGTTAATGAATTAATTGTTCAGCTGGTTTGCCTGCCCTACTGCCTGATGCATGGACAGCCATCAAATGAAGCCGAAATAGAGATCAGAACAAGCAAAGCGATAATATACTGTGTATGTATAATGCATGCGTCATTGAAGAGTGTGTATATGTTTGTTCTCGTTCGAAAGAAACCAATTTAACGAATTATGCAAATCTACCGAATTATGCAAATTTTCCTTAGCAGCATTATTTGCATCGTTTGACTGGGACATGCCCTGATCACAGCTTGGGGGAACGCGCCACGTGGTACAATCTTTGTGCTGCAGAAGGCACGCCTGAGTTTTACACTGAAAGTAAGAGCTCGTGTGTGACCTGTGGGGCAGTTCCCTAGAGTTCATGCTCGTGCTCTTTACTGTATTCTTCAGACTTTAATTGTGATGATGACGCAATACCTAGCTCACAGATTCGGAACATTTTCCAATCAGACAGAAACAAAAGTAATTATAACATCGTAGACTTCCCACAAGGTATGCGCGGAATTACGCTTTTATTTATGACACCAAGCTTCAAATTATACAGATACCTTCCTTTATCTCTACTCGACACCAGGACAAAAACGAGATCAGAAACATTGTTGATGTCATAATGACGTCAGAAACGATGACAACAAGTGATGAGATGTAATCTAACTGCGAGAGCTGCTAAATTTAAAACTGAGGAATCAGGTTCGAGTCCCGGCTTCAGTTCAACATCCTGTGATTGTGGGGTAATCATTTAATCTCTCTGTGGCTAAAATAAATAACTAGTCTGACACTGGTGCGTCCCACGCGAGCACAAGCAGCCATAAAGGACAAACCTGTATCTTATGACAATTCCGAGTCCGTGATTGCTTTGAAAGACAAAATATAAAGAGGGCTATTGGGCAGAATGTTTAAACAGGTGGTGTAATATTTGCTTTAGATCCTTAATAAAATCATGTTTTGCGCTCCCCTTGGGGGAAATTGTTTGTAATGCCAAGCCATGATGACTAATATTTTGAAAGTTCAAAATCTGATCACATTTTTTTCTGTGATGCTCTCGATAGGTGTAAAATAAACCATTTTAAATGTACATTCACAAGACCAATCTGCTAATGTAAGTGTGTCTTGCAGGTGTGTTCCTATCAGAAATACCATGCAGGACACAGCCCAACGTATGACAAAGAGTCACACACGTACCTGGATCATATTATCCTATCATATCACATCATATCAGCAATAATCATATCAGAGCTTGACCAACACACTAGTAGAGTTACAAAACATGTACCCCTTCAATTTAGTCTTGTTTACACCACAGTACTGTAAAAAGATTTGATAAACCCTCATTCTTTTTCGTGGAGTCTAGGACTCATTTATCTGCTTTTCTGCACACTACTCGCAGATGACACAAGGGGGTCAGTAAACTTAGGGTGGTTGGACCCCGCACTGAATAATGCTGATAACCAATAGGCAAAACAGATGGGTCAGAAGCATGTTTATGTAAAGTACGTATATGGATTAGTTATGTATCGAAGGAGACAATATGGCTGGATGACGCCGTCTTTGAGCACCAGCACGCGAGGAGCTTTTCTTTCTTATTAAAGGTTTGTGCAGACAATCGGATGGCGGTTGGACATTTGCAAGGAAACACCTTAAAAATGAGGGATTTGAAGAATTAAAAGAGTGACTTAAGGAGTGACGAGTCAAGGCGTCATCAAAAGAAGTGCTTGACGCCGGGGTTACTGTCTTCTGGACATTTGTAATTGTAGGGAAAACGACTGTCTGCTAATTCGGGGTAAAAGAAAAGACTTACCGGATTGAGTGATTATACAGTGATTACACACCGGTACTGAATGCTGGCAGTAACGCGAATTGGCCTCCAGCACCTGCCATCCACGCGGGTAGCTGTGTGTTTGGCAGCTCAGTGGACCCTGCAGAGACTGTATTACCAGTCTACACCTTGTTCGCAACTACGGGAGGTTTCTAGGCGACTGGTGATTATGGCACCTCCAAAGAATATGGCAGGGAGTACTCGAGCAGCGAATCGTACATTGGTAAGTGCTGCTGGCAGTTTGGAGTGTGACTTAGGCGCAGGGGGGCCAGAAGACGGATATTTCTGGTCGACTAAAAGGCGCTGGAAAGTTTGGAAAACCGATATTCCGTTTCCTACAAACAATGCAATCATCAGAGTTGTTTATGACAGAAAGGGCAATGGAAACAAATGCTAGCAACAGATTAGCAGAAATGGTTAAATATGCTACAGAAGACCAACAAAGTATCGCAGCACCCCCAGGCTTCAGCGAAACAGATAAAGTGAGCGGAGGTTGTGGTATTAATACGTTCTCTCAAAATGAAGAAATAAATTGCCCCGACAACATTTGTAATGAGAAGCAAGATCAGGTGTTTGTGGATCGGACAGTTAGTAATACTAGAGACACCCCGAGTAACTATCTTGGAAAGCAAAATAACTGCACTGAAGTAAATATGGATACTTCTTCGAGTGTTGAAACAGTAACTAAGTTGGCTGGTGAACTTGCTGTAGATGTCGAACTTGAAGAGGTTAATAAAGTAAATGAAGAGATGTGTAGTATCTCTGGGAGGGGATTTGTCAGGACTGTGCCAGATGAACACTCAAAGGTCTGGTTCAACATTAATGGAACCAATAGCTGAGCCTGAGGCATTGAATTTAAGAATAGACGCATTTGAGGGGTTGAATTTAGCAACAAGCAGTACATATGATTTAGAGGGCAGTATTCTACCAACTCAGGAGGAGAACAGCATTGTCTTCCCTGCTTCGGTCATTGACCTGCTGAACGACTCCGTATTAGCTAATCATTACAATGATACAACTTCTTTAGCAGGGGCGTAGGAGGAGGGCCAGATACATAAAAAAGAGCAAAATACCAGTAAGCTGCAAAATCCCCCATTGATAAAGCAGAAACAAATTTCAAGCTCACTAGCTGGCAAGAAGAAAAACTCAAGAGCTAACTCAAGAGCTAAGTCAATGACTAGAACACCTAGGGGTGCGAAGAGTGAGACATTAACCAAGTCAGGCCAGCGGTCCAGTAGGCAGAAAAGGGTGCAGTCTAAAAATGCAGAAACTGTGAGAACTATATGATGGTAGGTGCAAGCGAAAGGAGGGGTAAAAACCCTGATATCTCGGTTATCGGATGCCGGCATAGTGGATGATGTGTGTGCGGCACTCAGACTTTCAGTGGAAGGGACCCCCGTGGAAGCATCAGAGGAAATTTGTCCTCAGCTTGGGGAGAGCACACCGGGGGAGGGGGAGGGGGGATGAGGGAGAGGTACGTGATGAGGATCCCCAAGCAAGTGAACGTCAATGCTCACACTAATCTTGCAAGAACAAAGGGAGGAAACACGCAAACTTTTCACCCAATTTACGGACGGTAACCAAGGTATACAGCAAACATTGAAGGAATTAACCTCGAAAGTTGTTACCCTTACAAATTAAATAACAGATTTACAGACTAGAGTTGCTGAAGGCGAAGAAACAACATGTAAAACTACTAGCCGGGTTCCACAAAATGTTGATATGCTTGAGAAAATGCAATGGAAAACAGAGGATTTGGAAAATCGCCAAAGGGAACAGAATTTGAAGCTGTTCGGGATTCAAGAAGGGTCAGACGGGTCAGACCTTAGAGCGTATGTTATACAGATACTGCAAAGGGCTTTTCCGGACCTGGGGGATTGGAACTGGGATTGTCAGATACAAAGAGCCCATAGACTCCCACTTGTTCAACGAAGGCAAGATGCACGCTTCCCACTTCCTTTTCTCATTTATTTTGGGAAAAATTTGCTCTGGCAAGCTGTCTTTTTGAAGGCAGGTTCTAGATCGCCTGTTACTGTTGAATCTTTTGCAATTTTTTTTCGTTCAGATTTTTGTAAAGCAACAAAGGACAGGCGTTGGCAGCTTAGACAACTGATCAATCCGCTTAAAAATAGCGAGGCACTAGTGTACTTGCAGGAACCAGCACGTTTGAAAGCAGTACGAGAAGGGCACTCATATTTTTTTATGTCTAAAAGGGAAGCGAAAGAGGCACTTCATAAATGGCAGAAGGTGGGGGAGGGAGCAGGTACAAAGGGCTAAGGGTGGATGTATTACTGCTAAGCATAAGTCAGGGTTAAAACTCTTTTTCTCTGTAAAGTGGTATTTTATTGTTTTGTGTTCAGATTTGCATTTTAAGTTAGCAATGGGGGGTTAGCCTCAGGAGCTTTCGTGGGAACTGGATCTCAGGTAGCTGCCAAATCCATCAGCAGTTTTGAAAGAGGATGATTCCTCCTTCTAGAAGTAGGGGGGTGGCCAACCTCCCGTTGAGGTTAGGAGTGTGGGTGGGGGTGGTTGTGTGTGGGGTACAAAAAATGGAAAAGTCAACTGGAGGTTAACAAGAAAAAAAAAGTTAAGAAAGGAACTGGAAAAAAGCACTGAAATGATAGTGTTAGAAGTGATAGGTAACAGGTTTATTTTTGTTATGGCATGGTTTAACCCCTTTGATGCTGATGACGGAGCGGTTCCGTCATCAGCATCGGTTGGGCTGTGCTGATGACGGAATCGTTCCGTCATCAGCACACACCCCCTGGGGCATCGATCGTGAACTTTCAAGCAGGGGTGGCAGTGGAAGAGTTTCCGCTGCAACCCCCGGTCCCCCCCACGCTTCCTGATGACGTCAGCGCGCACAGCGCGCGCCAACGTCATCAGGAAGCGATGGACGCGCTGGAAGCTATTTGTTTCCAGCGCGTCCAGGCAGAGCAGGTAGGTTTGGGCTCTCCGGTGGGGCAGGGGGGGGCCTTTTCTCGGTGCATTGAGGCATCGGGGGGGGAGGAAACAGTGTTTCCTCTCCCCTGATGTCCCAATGCAGGGCATTCCCAGTGCACGATCGGGCACAGCGTTGCGATCGTGCACCAGGAATGCCCCCACTAGACACCAGGGATGTGTTTTTTTGTGGATAGGAAGCGACCCCTTGGACAAGGGTCGCTTCAATGGGGGAAAATTAATTTTCAGACTTTTCTGCCCCCCCATGGGGGCAGATGGGGCATTTTCTTCCGATTCTGGACCCAGGGGTGGTAGAAAAGCCCACTAGAAACCAGGGATTGTTTTTTGTGTGTAAAGAAAGCGACCCCTTGGACAAGGGTTGCTTCCTGGGGGAAAATAAATATTTCAGACTTCGGCCGCTTTTTTGGCCGATTCTGGACCAAAGGTAGACAAGCCCACTAGAGGCAGGGATTTTGTTGCTCTTTAAATTGGAAGTGACCGCTTGGGCAAGGGTCGCTTCCTTGGGCCCATATTTGTTTAAAAATATATTCTGCCCCCTCTGGGGCCAGATCAGTGTCTTAATTTGGCCCTTCTGCCCTCAGGGGGAGGGCAGAAAACCCCACTAGACACCAGGGAAATCTTTTATTTCGAAATGGAAGTGACCCTTTGCGCAAGGGTTGCTTCCAGGGGGTCCAAATTTAAAAAGATTTATATTCTGACCCCCATGGGGACAGACAGCCTCATTCTTTTGGCGTTCCTGGACCCAGGGGGGGGCAGAAAAGCCCACTAGAGCCAGGAAATTGTTTTTAGTTACATTGGAAGCGACCCCTTGGGCAAGGGTCGCTTCCTTGGGCCCACATTAAAAAAATATATTCTGCCCCTGTGGGTGTAGATCGTTTTTTTAAATGGAAGCGACCCCTATGTCAAGGGTTGCTTCTTGGGGGCCCAATTGTTAAACAAATTATATTCTGTGCCCCCTGAGAACAGACAGCCTGATTTTTTGGGTGTTTCTGGCCCCAGCCCACTAGTGCCAGGGATGTAAAAATGAAGATTGTGCTTGCGTCAAGGGGACATATATTTGTTTATGTGTATTCAGTCCTTTCTGCCCCCATTTGTGACATACCCTGTGACATGGCCTGTTATAATGTGTATTGTTTTTTTTTCTTGTAAAGTGTAATGTTTTATTTTCTCCTTTTTTGTTCTTGTTCAAGGCTTTTGCTCTTTAGACTTTTGCAGTGTGCGGTTTCGTTACTGGTGGTTCTGCTGTTTGTGTAGTTGCATGTGTTTGGTAAGAGACCTTTTTTGTACAATTTCAATGTAAATGTTTTTTTTGCAAAGTGTGCAATAATATGAGTATCTTTGGTTTCTGTTTTTTGTGATTGTAAAACATGTTTTGCATTTGTGCTTGATGTATATTTTGTTTTCTGTAGATTTATGTTTCTTTTTCTTCTTTCTAGTGGGATATCGTTGACTATTTGCTGTGTCTTTTCAGGGCAGGTGCTGGTGAGTGTAGCTGTCTCTTGTAAGTGAATTGTATATTTTTTCAGTATATAGATCTTTGTGATAAAGGCTTACATGTTTTTACTTACTTTGCACAGTGTTGGTTGTTGAGTTTGTGCAGGCTCCTTTTTTAGTAAGGATAATGACTAGCCGCCGGATTACTGCTCAGCAAGTTGTTGGAATGCTTTTTGATTCTTCCTCTGACCATGGTCCAGAGACTCACTCTGATTCTGAGGCAGAGGTGGGAGGTGAAGATTCAGGTAGTGAGTTTTATCTCCACATGGCATCATCTGATGATGAAGATACTCTGAGTGCTGATGAAGCTACTTTTGGTGTGGATGAAGTGCCTGTGTTTGTGGAGGACATTGCTGTGCTGATAGTGCAGCAAGAGGCATCTGGGCTTCAGCCTGGGGCTGCTAGACTTCCCGCTCGTATAGTGAGACAAGAGGCATCAGGGCTGCAGCCTGGGACTGCAAGAATTCCTGTTGGTATAGTGAGACAAGAAGCAGCTGGGTGGCAGCCTGGGGCTGCAAGACTTCCTTTTGAAAGTTCTGACCTCTGGGTTGCCCCAGGCATGATGCAGCTGGCATTGCTTGAATTTGCTGGTGTTCCAGGGTGTAGGGTGCACACTGAAAACTTTTTGCCGATTGATTTTTTTCAGTTGTTTATGGATGATGTGTTTTTGGCTGAGATTGTAGAGCAGACTACTTTGTATGCAGAACAGTTTTTGAGGGAGAACAGTGGCAGCCTTAAGCCCCACGCTACAGCTACCCGGTGGACTCCCAAAATGCATTTTTTTGGTCAATTCTTTAGGTTTGCAAGGGATTCTGGGTAACAGAACCTGGTGGGAGGCAGTCGAGTCACCCCATCCTTAATTCCCCTGGGTGTTTAGTTTTCAAAAATGTATAAGTTTGCTAGGTTTCCCTAGGTGCCAGCAGAGCTAGGGTTAAAAAACTACAGGAAGGCACTTTGCCAAAAAAGGGTAACTTTTCACTATGAAATCGAGGTGCGACCACGTTGCGTTTTGCGCCGTTTCCGGTCGCAGTCCTAGGCTGACCCACGCAAGTGAGGTACCATTTTTCTCAAAAGACGTTGGGGAACACGGGGTGGGTAGAAATGTGTTGTTCCACGCAGATTCCAGAACTTTCCACCACAGAAATGTGAGGAAAATGCGTTTATTTGTCAATTTTTTTAAGTTTGCAAGGGATTCTGGGTAACAGAACCTGGTGGGAGGCAGTCGAGTCACCCCATCCTGAATTTCCCTGGGTGTCTAAGTTTTCAAAAACATATAGGTTTGCTAGGTTTCCCTAGGGGCCGGCAGAGCTAGGGTTCAAAAGCTACAGGTAGGCACTTTGATAAAAAAACAGACATTTTTCACTGCAATTTTGAGGTTCAACCACGTTGCGTTTTGCGCCGTTTCCTGTCGCAGGTACTACGCTGACCCACGCAAGTGAGGTACCATTTTTCTCAGTATACTTTGGGGAACGCGGGGTGGGTAGAAATTTGTTGATCCACGCAGATTCCAGAACTTTCCACCACATAAATATGAGGAAAATGTGTTGTTTTTGAACATTTCTTAGGTTTGCAAGGGATTCTGGGTAACAGAAACTGGTGGGAGACAGTCAAGTCACCCCATGCTAAATTTCCCTGGGTGTCTAGTTTTTAAAAATGTATAGGTTTGTTATGTTTCCCTAGGTGCCAGAAGAGCTAGGGTTAAAAAACTACATGTAGGCACTTTGCCAAAAAAGGGTCATTTTTCACTGCGAAATCAAGGTGCAACCACGTTGTGTTTTGCACCGTTTCCTGTCTCAGGCACTAGGCCGACACACGCAAGTGAACTACCATTTTTCTGAGAAGACTTTTGGGAACGCGGGTTGTGTGGAAATTTGTGGATCCACGCAGATTCCAGAATTTTCCACCACAGAAATATGAGGAAAATTAGTTTTATTGTAAGTTTTTTTAGGTTTGCAAGGGATTCTGTGTAACAGAACCTGGTGGCAGGCAGTCGAGTCGCCTCATCCTATATTTCCCTGGGTGTCTAGCTTTCAGAAATGTATAGGTTAGCTAGGTTTTCCTATGCTCCGGCATAGGTAGGCAATTTGCCAAAAAAGGGCCATTTTTCACTGCGAAATTGAGGTGAGACCACGTTGCGTTTAGTGCCATTTCCTGTCACAGGCACTAGGCTGACCCACGCAAGTGAGGTACCATTTTTCTCAGAAGACTTTGGGGAACGCGGGGTGGGTGAAAATGTGTTGATACACGCAAATTCCAGAACTTTCCACCACAGAAATATGAGGATTTTTTTTGTTGTCAAGTTTTCAGGTTTGCAAGGGATTTTGGGTAACAGAACCTGGTGGGAGGCAGTCGAGTCACCACATCCTGAATTCCCCTGGGAGTCTAGTTTTCAAAAATGTATAGGTTTGCTAGGTTTCCCTAGGTGCGGGCAGAGCTAGGGTTCAAAAACTACAGGTAGGCTCTTTGCCAAAAAAGGATCATTTTTCACTGCAGTTTTGTGCTGTTTCCTGTCGCAGGCACTAGGCCGACACACGCAAGTGAGGTACCATTTTTCTCAGAACACTTTGGGGAACGCGGGGTTGGTGGAAATTCGCTTATCCACGCAGATTCCAGAACTTTTCACCACAGAAATTTGAGCAATATGTGTTTTTTGTCAGTATTTTTGGTTTACAAGGGATTCTGGGTAACAGAACCTGGTGGAAAGCAGTCAAGTCACCCCATCCCGGATTCCCCAGAGTGTCTAATTTTCAAAAATGTATAGGTTTGCTAGGTTTCCCTAGGTGCCGGCCAAGCTAGGGTACAAAAACCACAGCTAGACACTCTGCCAAAAAAGGTCATTTTTCACTGCGAAAATTGAGGTGTGACCATGTTTTGCGCCGTTTCCTGTCACAGGCACCTGGCCGACCCACACAAGTAAGGTACCATTTTTATCGGGAGACTTGGGGTAATTCAGATTTGCAAAGCAACTGTTATTACCTGTTGAGTTGTGATGCATTTCTGCCTTCCAAATGAAAGACATTGTGTGAAAAAGAAGTCATTTTGAAAAATTACCAATAAATCTCAAGCTAGTATGAGTATTCCCAATTTTGAAAATGTTCAAATATGTACTGTTTCTAAACTCTATAATTTGTACCCTTTTCAGAAATACATAGGTGTCTTTCATTCCGATTTTTCCATGTATACATTTTCGAAGAATAATTGCTCTAAACCCGGTACATAATAAAATTCCATTGCAAGTTACTGCGCAGTTTTTGGCTCTGAGTTTGTCGGGTTCTTGGTAAACCTACAAGTCCTATATATGCCCAAACCAGGAAGGTCCAGTAAATGCAACGGTATATTGCTTGCGAACAGCTGTCATAATTATAAGAAGTTACAGGTGAAAACGTTGACTCAAAAGGCTATTTTTTAAAACAAATTTTAATTTTTTCCAATATTTAACTGCTAGTTTCAATAAAGAAACCTTCATGGATTTAGACAAATGACCCCTTTATGAATTTAGAATTTTGTCTAAAAATGTATAGCTTTCCAGGATCCATTATTGTTTTCATACTCATTTTTACCGTTAATTGGAAAGAGGTTGGAAGCACTAAAAATAGCAACAATAGGCTATGTCCCAGAAAAATGCCAAAACTGTGTGAAAAATGTTTGTTCTCTGACAAAAGACTGTCATTGCCTAAAAGCTGGGAAAATGGTAAATTCAGCCCCACAAACCCTTTTTTGGTAACATTTGCAGGGAAAACCCCAGAGGCCTTCCTTTGCAGCTTGCTTTTCCCATTTTTCTGAAAAAAAAACAGAAATTTCACTCTATTTTGCTTAATTTCTTGGATTCCTCCAAGAGAATCCAAAAACCCTGGGTACCTTTAGAATCCCCATGATGCTGGAAGAAAAGGACGCAAAAATGACGTGGATACCTTATGTGGTCAAAAAGTTACAGTGGCCTAAGCACGCACTACCCCAAATAGCCAAAAAAAGGCTAAACACAGGAGAGGAAAAGGCCTAGCAGCGAAGGAGTTAAGTGTTTAGCATGGAATGTGGCAGGTCTGAATAGTAAGATCAAGAGGCAATTAGTGGCAGAAGAATTGAAAATGTATAAACCACAAATAGTTATGTTGACGAAGCGCATCTTCCGTATAAGGATTGCGGCTTGCTAAAACAACTGGGATTCAAAGGAATAGTTTGCACATCACAAAGCGCTTTCATACAAGGGGTTGCTATATTAAAGAATAAACGATTTATGGGTGCAACTGGAAAGAGAGGTGCTGATAAAAATGGGAGGTGGGCCATAGCTCAGATGATGATTAAAGGGAGGAAATATGTATTTTGTGTACTGTATGGCCCTAATATAGATGATCCTTCTATATCTGATGCAATAAATGTTGAACTGTTGAATTGGGAAGGGGAACGGGTGGTGGTGGGTGATTTTAATTGCATCATGGATTATGGAATTGATACAACTAGACGGGGGCATTTCATAGAATGTGAAAGACAAGGGCTGTAATTAAGGAGCTAGGGAAACTACAGGGTATGAGGGATGTGTGAAGGACACTTTATTTAAATATTCCAGATTATACTTACTACTCTGTTCCACACAAACTTTATTCATGTATAGACATGGCATGGGTCACAGCTTCTATTTTATGGACAATGGATATGGAAATATGCCCAAAAGTAACTTCAGACCATAACCCTATTTTGTAATATTAAAAATCCATGATGAGAATAAGGCACCTGGAAACTTCTCGTTTCCTAGGTATTTATTGTTAAATGAGAAGTATGTGGCTAAGACTAGAGGTCAGCGCTAGACCTTTTTTAAGGAGAATGCAGGATCTGCCTCTCCCATAGTGATATGGGATAGATGTAAGGCTGTTATTAGAGGTTACACCGACAGTATAGTCTCCAGAAAAATAAGGATCAAAGAAAAGAAGATAATGAGACTATCTTGGCAATACGCTTGGCAGAAGACCAGCACGCATAGGCAGCTTTGAGGGGGGCTAGAGATTTGGAAAGATTAGAACAACTGAGATCTACTTTAATTGATCTCAGATCAAAGTAGAAGAGTACATTTAGGGAAAATGTCATGGCAAGCTATAGTAAATATCATAGGTTGCAATATGAATTTGGGGAAAAAATTGGTAAGATTCTTGTTTTAAGGTTGCAGACGACAGGGCTAAGGCTCACTTCAAGGCTAGTTGAATGATATTTTTTATGATCAACCACAACAGATATTAGAACAGTTTGTTTTGTATTATCAACCACTGTATACCTCATTGTCTTATCCTGAGCAAGAGGATATTTTCAGCTATATTCAGAATAGTTCCCTGAAAAATTTGGGAATGGAGACATCTGATTTACTTGATTAATATATATCAGGCGAAGAATTGGATAGGGCAATTAGTGCGCTACATTCAGGCAAGGCAGCAGGGAAGATGCGATTCCCCTGGAATTTTACAAGATTTTTAAAGATGTCTTGCTGGCGCCACTCAGTCAGGTAATAGAGTTTATTGGTACTAACAGAAAAATTCCTGATTCATGGAATAAGACGCAAATACATTTTTTTCTGAAAAAACACAAACCAGAGAAGGAATGTGGGTCATATCGGTCGATTTCGCTTTTAAACGCTGCTGTAAAAATATATGCCAAAATTCTTGCTAGTTGTTTATCCCCTACAATGCCTAATATAGTCTCTTGTCATCAGCATGGTTTATCTAAGGGAGGGATACAACAGCTCAAGTCAGCAATGCAGTGACTGTTTTCGATGGGGAAGGTATTAGAACCACCCCACTTGGTATGATATTATTAGACGCATAGAAGGCGTTTGACCGAGTTGGGTGGAGTATTTTATGGGCTACATTGTCAGCTTTTGGGATTAAGGGTCAATTTAAAAGGCAGATACATACAGCTTTATATGATAAACCATGTGCTAAACTAGCGTATTTAGGGTTGCAATCATCAACCTTCTCAATACTTTACGGCACTCGTCATGGGTGCCCCCTTTTCAGCCCTACTATTCACTTTTTATATAGAGCCATTTATTCAAGCTTTACAAAATAACCAACACATACGTGCTTTTGAGGCTGGATCAAAGTCACCTAAAGTCATCGCATATGCAGACGACATATCGGTTTTCTCAACACAGCCAACAGAAGCGCTACAAGCGATAACAGATGCAGCTAGTAAGTTTGGTTTAGTTTCAGGCTATAAGTTAAATGTAAATAAGACTCAAGTTCTTCTTAATTACAAACCTACGGCTTCTCTACAGGGAGTCTGTTCGGTGGTCACATACTTGGGTGTCAAAATAGCTGAACAAATAGGCAGGATTTTTTCTTTAAACTATGAAGACCTACTGAAGGAAACAGCTAAATCTCTAAAACAAATGGCATCAATTGCCTATAGGTATTATCGGTAGAATCAACATCATAAAAATGAAGGTCTTACCTAAGTGTCTTTATTTTTTTCGTTCTATTCCACTGCGGGTTCCAAACTCATTTTTAAGCGATTAGATGGAATCTTAAGCAGCTTTATATGGGAATACAAGAAAGCACGGCGAGCAATAAATTGGTTAAAATGACCCTTTAGCCAAGGGGGTCTGGAATTTCCAGACTTTAAAATGTATTTTTGGTCTGCTTGCTTTATTCGCTTTCAGAGTTTTATTAACTCTTCGAGTACCTTTTTTTGTCAAGAGTTTACGTTAGCAACCGAGATTAATATGTTTCTGTACAGAATCAACGATCCAAATTACTTTAAAATGGTTCAATTTAAGACTATACAGGGCAATGTACATATATGGAATGCTATTATGCTTAGGAACAATATCTCTGTTTATCATGGCAAATATCCACTATGGCATAATCCAGGCTTGCCAGAGATATTCCATGACACAATGGGCAGTAAATGGGAAAACTGTGGGGTTAAAAGTCTGGGGGAGATGTATGACTATAGTGCTTTTATTTCATTTGAGAGACTGCAGATCAAACATAAATTGCCTGATTATATGCTGTACAAATACTAACAGATCCGGGATTACTACTTATGAGAAATAACATTGGTATATATAACTGACTCTGAGATATGGGATTTTCTAAATGCAATAGGATCGAAGAAATTGATTAGTAGGGTGTTTAAATGGTTAAGTAGCCATAGAGCAGATGATGGAGGGAGATTAGCGGATCGATGGAGCAAGGTGCTAGGTGAGCCGGTAGCGGCTTATACTATATCGCAAGCGTTCAGAATAATAGAAAAGGCAGTTCACTCTACGAACTTGCTATTTCACAAACACCGTATGCTGTGTCTTTTTTTACTATACTCCGGAAAGAATAGCTAAGTGGTCAGCTGATAGCACTAAGACTAGTGATCGTACAAGGTGCCCCAGATGCGAACTATACACAGCAGACATAACACACATATTTGTAACTTGCGCAGTACTGGATACTCTTTGGCTAGATGTTGGGACGGTTCTATCGCAGAAGTTGGGAATAACGGCATCTCTACCACTTAGGGAGATTATGATGGGATATAGTTCCGAACATCTTAAAAATAATAGCTTATTTTCTATACTATTGGTCTCGGCAAGATTAACCATATCCAGGGAATGGATTTCACCAAAACCGCCATCTGTCATGGATTGGTGGCTGTTGGTGAGACAAATATATGATATGGAACAGGCACCGGCTAAAGTGAGAGGTCTTTGCTCATAGGTAAAGTTTACGACAATTTGGTTGTCTCTGTTTCTGATGGAAAGAAGGTTCTGTGTTAAATTTCATAATCTTGGACCAATGTAAGTTTAATCTGTATATTTGTTTTTTTTGTTTTTCACACTGCTTTGTGTTTCTGTATCAACTTCCAGTTGACAAATAAAAAAAATTAAAAAAAGTTTTAAAAAAAGGATTAGTTATGTATCTTTAAAGGTTTCAAATCAGTTTAGGCTTGTGAAAGTGTTATTTATTAAGGTAGACCACAGCCTTCCCTACACAATTTCATCTTATGAGTCCTATTAGTATACAGAGTTTTGATAGGATGGGATTTTTGACGAGAAACAATACGATTGATTATGTGCTATCCCCATTTAATCAATATGATGATACCATGATAAAGGAACATTCCTGACCCCTCCCCCCAAGAGACCACCTTTGGAGGCCACAGTACTTGAAAAATAGGAACTATGAGTGGGTGAGGGTTTGTCATTCTTTTTTTACAGTTACTATTGTTTCATTATTCCATTTTAGACAAACAGGGCCCAAATAACTGTTTTAGTAGATTCAAAGTAGGCTTTCTGATATAATTCTGTTATATACTGTACATTTTGGGAGAGTACATGAAAGCCTAAGAAATATGACTCCTCTTTCTTCTCCTGAGTCATTACCAAAAGAGCCTGGATGAGTTTGCAAAAGGGAATTAGGTGATGAGCTGAGTCCTAGTCCTTAGCTATTCTCTTGAAACAGGTATAAACAATTAGGCCACGAAAGGGACAGATTTTTATGAGAAGCTACGATGAAGTTAGGAGAACATGATGTCTTTGTGCATCTAAAGGAAAGAAAGATACTATCTTTGGGAGAATACCATGTTTGACACTGCCAGGTAATTAACATTGAAACCATCAAAGAAAGTGTTGGAATGGGTGTATAAGATGTCAATGATTACCAAGATGGGTGCAGACCCAACAACAGCACCCCTCATAAAAGCAATGTCAATGTATGCCATAACCTATACCCGCACAACCATGCCAGTGCCCATCAATGCAATGTTAATGTGTCATAATCTGTACCAAATCAAAACTACAAGAGTAATGTTCCCTCAAGACCTATATTTTTTTAAAGAGTGGCTTCTCAAAGCTCAAAACAAAGGGCATAATAAAGTTCTCCACACAGAATAATAATTTCTTCTTTACATGTTTTATTTAATTTTTATCTTTTATATCTTTATATATTCCATAGCATAAACTACATTATTTTAGATATATGAATATCTTTTTAGTTACAAAAAATGTGACTGGTATCGTCTTCCAAATAGTGCTGTACCAAAAATACAGTTAATTTCGGCACTATTGAAACCACATACAATAAAATAGTATCAAAGTTATTTCAAACCTTCCCCACACATACTCACACCTCTCTCAGCTCTACACACATGCCCCTTGACTCAATACATTCACACTCTACATCCAAGAACAACACTGCATGCACAGATGGAAATAATGGGTGATGCAATCAGCCATTGGTTGCTGTGCTGGTAGCTGGGGTGTCGCACTCTCACTGGTCAAAGTACATTTCAATGGTAAGGTTATTAGAAAACCATCTTCTTCAGGACCTGTTATTTGTTACTTCATAACGTGTGAAAGGAGGAGGGGAAAAATGTATATTCTGCAATATTTAAGGAGAAAGAATTTTTTTTTCAATTTCTTTTAAATAAGCCCCTGGGGATATCTATACATATCTCCAACCAAATATTCAGAACTAGCGAATTTGCCACTTAAAAAAACTTATTCATCAAAACAGTTCATGGTTCTTCATTAACAGCGATGGGTGGTGTTCATTATTAAATTGCATGAATACTATAGAGAATGGTTGAGTTTAGAAAGGGTTAAAAAGAAAAGCAGGAGAAAAACATATTTTTCACTTTTACATAAGATGGCCCATAATGGCTGATTTTCACAAGAGACTTCTCGCTAAGCACTGTGTAGTCAGAATGGCACAGATGAAATGGAGACACGGAGTCCAAGACACTCACTTATACCTTTGTGATGTAATAGAATGGCTGTGCAGGATTTACCTTTGTCATGATGATTTCTCAAGGTGTGAGGGGAAGGGATACATTTAAATGTAACATAGAGAAATCTTGGGTACCTATTATTCTGCCTGGCTTGAATTTGAAAGCCTAAGGTCTACTTACCCACTTAGAACTGATGAAAATATTGGAAACAGATTTTTGAGAGAAATAGTAATCACCTGTAACCACTATCTGTATTTGATTCCCTGGAGTTACTGGTGTAATTTGGTGGGCAGTTGTTTGTAAAGGTGCCTTTACGGAGTCTTTCTTCACAAAATAAAACCTTCTAGTAACTCTGAATGGTGAGTGATACGGAAAGCTTTACTACCAGATGTTTTGTAATACGAGGACTCTTACTCTAAGTTAGTTTTAATACCAATTAAAAATAAATCCACATGTTGTTACCTTATTTCATGATGTCCAGCAGGTCGTGGAGAAGTCTGCATAAATAAGTAACACCACTGTACATGTAGTTGTCCCAATTTTTGTCCGACGAGGTGTTGTGGCGGTCCTTTCCTAGATAATCTAGGTATCTATTATTTTTGATATTTAGCTCCAAAGAGCACTGGCTTCAATGCTGCCAACATGATAACAGAAAATATTATAAAGAGCGCGTACCTTCACATTATATAGTGAACCCCCATACACGGTCTGTGTTATTCTTGTAGCTGCCAATATATTCAGAGAAAATGTCTTCTCTATGTAATGTTCTGATGCAGGCTTCAGGTCGATCTGTGTAAGGAAAAAGAGAATGAATTGCGGTATGTATATAGCCTCACATTCCTTTATATAACTAGTTCTAGTATTATGTGTTCACAGCATATTGATTCACCTAGAGGTGCTTGCCTTATAATTAAAGCCATGTAGGTGTATGGCCTGTATGTGAATATGTCAGGCTCTGAGATCTACCGGCAATAATGGTCCTGTCAGAATCATTTTGAAGGGAGGGATTCATAGAAGGAGCCCTAGTAAATGTGGGTTCTCAGGTTATCCCTTAATGGTAGCTTATCATTCGGCATAAATGTAGAACTAGTTTAAAGTTAGCCCCAAGTATGTAATGGGGGCGTCCAGATGTATACGGCCCCACCGTCCACCGTTCTTTCCACTTCCCCGCTCTTTTTATATGCGGGTACTCTCACAGCTACGGGCCTAGAAGCTGGTGAGAGCTGCCCGTATCTCAGAAGGAGTATGTGGGTAAGACCACTCCTCTGACTGCTACTAATACCTCTAAGCATTTAAGCAGGTTGTAGCATGTGCCCATCCGCTTGCCTCTTGTATCGCAACTGCTCATCGTGTTGCCTTCTTCATCTGTCCACTATGAATATGCATGTTGAAACTGCCTCCATTATATACTCTCAAAGGGATCTCACGCTATTCTCCATTCCCTATGTCTGCTCTAGGGAGATACATAATTTCCTGGGCCCGCTGTGCTCCTTAACGTGAGTACGTGCAAGCATACGCCATTGGGATTGATGTCACTTCCGTGTGGGGCAGGCAGGAAAATACTCTCATGTTACATCTTTAAACGTGCGCCATATTGGAACGGTCAACAAAACTTGTGCTTGCAGAAAAACCCATATGCCGTAATTGTGTATTGGTATGCACAAATTCTCGCACTTGTGAGAATATGACCTATGTGACAGAAGTTATAATAACATTTGCTAATGCGACTGCAATTTGACCACTATGGGACATGATCTATTTTTAAGAGATCATTTTTCTTCCGGCCACCGTATGTTGTATTGTATCTTATTACTGGTCACGCCTTGTCAGAGCAATAATGAGATTAGATAATCATAAAACATGGCATGTAACACTGCCATTTTGGTACATGGCAACCCTAATGTTACTGAGAAGTCACTATATTCACGTCTGCAGTGAAATTAACTGGTGCTGATAAAACTTCAATGACAAGTGGTTTGAGGGTGTGGATAATGTAGATCAACAAAGAAGATGGACGAAGTGGGCACAACAGCATGTATGATTATCATCAATGATTGATTGTATTAGATCAAACTTCCAATTGCCAATCAGGGGAGTGGTGGTACACCAAACTAGGCATATTGCTACATTTGGGTGTATCCAAAACTATCAACAGAAAGGGATTGAGTTGGAGTGTCCTCTGGTCTCTGTGGTCTCCAACTGTAACATCTTCCTAAAATTGGAGGATATACACATCATCCTATATTTCCTTTTTTAAGAGTATTCAAAAACATGTTCACTAGTATGTTGTTCAGATCTGATGGTAAACTATTAGTATACATACACATTAGGAACATGTTGCTATCTGTAACATTTGATATGTATTGCGCTAATCATTACTAGAAATATATAAATCTGTTTGTAAGAGCAATCAGGGCCCCAATGCTTAAGGCCCTTGTAATTTAAGGCCTGGTATTTCTTAACATGCACAGCTAGGGTTAAATATTCATGCTGAGAGGGATGGCCAAACTCATCCTTCAACCAAAACCAACAAGAGAGAAAGGGTATGAATGTTCCTCTTATACCCCTAATCCTAGTATCTTAAATCAACAGAAGAGTGAATCAACAGAAGAGTGAATCAAACTCATCCTTCTCCTAGTTCACCAACCAAGTGGTGTGGATATTGTCTGGCTAGCAGGTGTCTGGACTAGTATTCTCACATTATTGGTGTTTCTTGATAGATAAAAACCCTTAGTTGTTAAACTCTCTGGGCTGATGCTCATGGGAAGTGCATGTCACTGAGTGCCCCATATGTCCATGGCTGTGGGAGTCTCTGTATTTAGTCTTAATAATCGATCCTGACAAGGCATCTACGTTATGTGCCAAACTATCTCCTCATTCAAACCATCTTTCACTGAATTGAGGGTGTATCTCCAAAAGGTCTCCTGATGTTTCCTTCCTTCATTCATATTTTTTCCGGGAATGTCCTTAACTTTTTCCAAAATGAGTCATCTCAGCTCATTTTCATTGTGGTTAAGTTCAATACAATGGTGAACCAAGGGGGATGCGGTTTTACGTGTTCTGATAGCTGATCTGTGTTCACTATAACGGGTTCTGAATTCACGACTCATTTCCCCCACATAACCTTTTTTGCATAAACAAACAATAAGGTAAACTAGATTGTGACTTTTACAATTAGTGAAGTCCTTAAGTTTTCCCTTCTTTCCTTGGTATTCCCAGAATTGAGTGACAATTACAGTGTCACATACCACACAGGTATCACATCCCAAAATAGGAGGACCTGTAATGGTTGTTTGGTTTGCTTGTAGTATTTGTCTCTCTCTCCTGTGAACTAAACTGTCCCTCAAATTTCTGTTTCTCCGATACGCTACTATTGGTTTTTACATTGTGTCTTGGTCTTCATTAATATTAAGAATGTGCCAATTTTTGTCTAGCACCTTTTTAATTTGTTATGTTTAATGATGAATGATTGATGACATAAACCAAATTGTCTTTCTTGGGGTGCGTGTTACCTGCCAAGAGAGCATCACGATCATAGTATTGCGCTCTTTTGTAGGCTATCCTAATGAGACGTTTAGGGTGTCCCCTCTGTAACAATCTTTGGTTCAATTCTTCTCAATTTCTGTCATAACCTTCAATTTTATAGCAATTACGACTGATCCTTAAAAACTCTCCAAGAGGTATTGAGTCTTTTTGACAGTTTGGATGATAGCTATCATGTGTTAGGATCGTATTTTTGCTGTGGGCTTGCGGAAAATGTTTACCTTAATTTCTCCTGCATCTCCACTAATTATTATGTCCATGATTTCTACTGATGTAGTGCTCTGATGGCTAGTGAGTTTCAAATTGTCATCGCTGGCATTGAGCCAATCAATAAACACCCGGAGAGTCGATTCATCTCCTCTCCAAATAAAAAAAATATTGTCAATAAACCTATGCCACCTGTAGACATTTTCATAAAATGGGGCTATTTCGTTAAAAATATGTTTTAGTTCATATTCTCCCAAATATATGTTCGCCACACTGGGGGCACAAGATGCCCCCATGCTGGTCCCCTTGATTTGGTGATACATCTAGCCTGTGAAATCAAAATAGTTATTTTTATGACAATTTCTAAGCATTCCAATATAAATGCATCAGGCCGGTCTCCGGGCATTCTGTCCAGGAGAGTGGCTACTGCCTACGTTGCCTGTTGTTGGGGTATATTAGTAATTAAGGCTTTGAAGTCTAACCTCACCAAAATTTCACACTAAAGGTCATATGGTGCTTGTTCTAATTTGCTAATAATATCCCCGTGTCCCTACTGTATGACTGATACTTCATAGTAAGCGGACACAAAAATGTGTCGATATATTTGGACAGGGGCTCTGTGGAATAATTAATGGAAGATACTATTGGCCGCAACGGTGGATCACTGGTGTTCTTATGTCTTTTCGGTACACCATACATTGCTGGTATGACTGGGTTTGGTTTATTTAAGAACTGATCTTTTTTTTCACAGAAGACCATATCTGTGCCATACTGAATACACAGTGCTTAGCGAGAATTCGCTTGTGAAAATCGGCCATTATGGGCCATCTTATGTAAAAGTGAAAAATATGTTTATTCCTGCTTTTCTTTTTAACCCTTTCTAAACTCAACCTTTCTCTATAGTATTCAAGCAATTTAATGATAAACATCATCAATTGCTGTTAATGAAGAACCATGAACTGTTTTGATTAATTATGTTTTTAAGTGGCACATTCGCTTGTTCTGAATATTTGGTTGGAGTAATGTATAGGTCCTGAAGAAGATGGTTTTCTAATAACCTTACCATTGAAACGTATGTCGACCAGTGAGAGTGCGACACCCCAGCTACCAGCACAGCAACCAACGGCTGATTGCATCACCCGTTGTTTCCATCTGTGCATGCAGTGTTGTTCTGGGATGTAGAGTGTTAATGTATTGAGCTCAAGGGACATGTGTGTAGAGCTGAGAGAGGTGTGAGTATGTGTGGAGAAGGTTTGAATTAATTGTGATACTATTTTATTGTATGTGATTTCAATAGTGCAGAAATTAACTGTATTTTTGCACTATTTGGAAGGCAATACCAGTCAAATTTTTTGTAATTGAAAAGATATTCATATATCTAAAATAATTTAATATATGATATGGAATATAGAAAGATATAAAAGATAAAAAAGAAAAAATGAAATAAAATATGTAAAGAAGAAATCATTATTCTTTGTGGAGAATATATTATGCCATTTATTTTGAGCTTTGAGAAGCCACTCTTTAAAGAAATTTAGGTCTTGAGGGAACGTTACTCTTGTAGTTTTGGTATATTTTTTCCTCTGCTCCCTGACCTTTCTAGTTCTTTCCTTAGGGGGTGGCTTTCTTATTCTTAATAACCTGTACCAACACAGTAGTGCCAACATCAACAATGACAGGATCAATGTATGTCATAATCTATGCTCAAATGACGAGATCAATGTATGTCATAATCCATGCTCAAATAATGTTGTGAGTTAAGACTAAAGCAAACTTAACCATGTTACTACTGGTAAGAACAATGTAAACGGATGCCATGACAACCATATGCACAATGTTAAGGATGTCGTTAAAAATTATACCAGTGACTGCCACTGGCCCACACTAGCTCTGCCTGAGGTCGAGAGCCATCTGTGTCCTTATCAGATGCTCGCATTTATTGATTTATGACAGAGATGCTTTTTTGGAATGTAGAAAAGTGCTTTATTGGACCTCATAAACTGAATATAACAGTGGCCAAAACTTTTTACACGAGAGACTTTGGTCAGACACACTCTGCCAAGGCTCTCCTGGCCACAGCGTTTAATTAAACCAATTTGTGGGTGTTTTGCCAAACACCTCTTGTCTTTTTATTTATTTAGGATAAACTTGTGTCCGAGCAACAAAAGAACCACAGTAAGCTTAATGGTTAATCTCTTCAAGGCCATATTATTATTATGTTTTCCTTCTGTCAATATAATAAGGATTACAACTACATTTCTAAGGGGTGTCACCCTTAAGGGGGTAGCAAATCATAAAAGGTCTACTATCAAACAAGGCTTTCACATGCAGGCTTCTGACCAAAATAGATGATGCTGAAGATGTGGCGTGGTGTAATGTGATGATGTGCAGTGTGGCATAGTTTTCTCAAAGACTGCCATCCATAGGTTCATAAAGCCAATTTTACAAATACATCCAGGCCAATAATATGTTTTCTCAATGAGTGTTACAGCTCTAGCATTCACAGCCGCTCTGCCAGTTTCTGTTCACCTTGGTCATTATATGTGAAGTGGGACCAGAAACAGATCTCCCATTCCAGGCTTTATAAAGAAGTCTCCAATGAACCTCCGTGTTTTCTTAGAGGGAGCGAGGTAATCTGCATAGGAGAGAGTTTGATGAGCTGAGAGGTCTTACCCAAGGGAAGTTATTGCATAGCGCCCTGAAAGGGTCCCTGAGTGGAAAAAACTCACACATTTCCTTTAAAGGTGAGGATGGAGCTTTAATTGATGTGCCAAGGAATCTGAATATTGTTACCAACTTTTGAAGAAGAAATGTTTATAGTGATGGAGCAAGGATTTGCACATAATGCGACTTGCTTGAATTCAAGAACCTCGCATAATCAATAACGTTATTAACCAACCTGTTCTGTTATTAATATCGCACTTTCACACTACACGCGGGTGTCCCAGAGACGCTTGCTTATATGTTTTCTAATCCTAACAAAGCTTGCACACTGACTGGTCGCTGCTATGCGGGATTTCAGTCTGCACATGCGTCGGTCATACCCATGTGATGTGACGCATGCGCATTATTGCAAACATGGCGGCTTTGTTTTTACACGCTCTCTGCTTGCTACCGCCGCTTTGGCTCAGCTGTTTATTTCTGCATAACTCCTAACCTGTTGGCAGGGAAAACCCAGAGATGAGGTCCTCAAGTACGCCAAGTACTGTGAGGATGAGATGGAGAACAAAAAGGAAAGCTCTGAAGGAGAAGGTGATGTGGGCACAAGTGAAATTGGCTGAACAGCAAGAAAAACAGTTAAGTAAAGTGAATAATAATACCCCAAACACAACTTCTGGGGGAGGGGGGAAGCCCCGAGTAAAAATGAGTCAAGAGGAGGCCAAAAAGAAGTTCCCCTGTCACGGGTGCGGTCAGATAGGGCACTGGAGAGACGAATGTCCACATTTACAGGCTGGTAATGTCCCCATAAATGGTTTAAATCCACAGGTGCAGAAAGAGGGGCCAAAAAGAACCAGCAACAGGTAAAACAGAATCAGTTGCCTCGAGCTCCTAGACCTAACTATAAGAACCAAGCTCAGCAGAATGAGGGGGTTGAGGTATGGGAAAGAAGAGATGAGAGAAATGCAGCAACCTCGCAATTCCTGTTGAATGATACATTCCTCTGTGATGAACCATACTGACGGGGCCTGAGGGGGGAGGACGAGGAGTGCGTGCTTGGCGCCTCCTTACCGGTAGACCAGACAGGGCCATACATTGAAGGAAAGGTTGAAGGAAATGACGTCACCTTTCTGTTGGACACTGGTGCTACCTGTTCTACTGTGAGAACAGCAGACGTTCCAAACCTACCCCTCTCGGGAGAAGCCATCCAAGTAGTGGGCATGTCAAATCAAATAATCAGTACTCCAGTAACTGAACCAATGGAGATTTCTATAGGGAATTTTAAAGAGATGCACAGATTTGTCGTCTGTGACTCTAGTCCTGTGAATTTGCTGGGATTTGATTTGCTGTGCAAAATGAACTGCACCATCTTTTGCACACCAAAAGGCATTGAAATTCAGACCCCAGATGAAGATGGACTTTACAAATTAATGTTACTAAGGCCTGACTCAGAAATAAAGAAACTGACAAAACAGGACTTACCTGAAGAACTCCAACAGAAAGTAATACCAGATGTGTGGGATTTCACTGGGAGAGATGTGGGACTAATGGCAAATGTAGACCCCGTTAAAATAGCCATTAAGTCAAATGAGTATACCCAAATATATCAAACAGTATAAAATGAATGCAGAAGTGAAGGCCGGAGTTCCTATTGAACTAAAAAGATTGCTAGAAGCTAACATTATACAGGAAGTAATGTGCAGTCCTTGTAATTCACCCATAATTGGAATTAAAAAGCCTAGTGGAAAGTACAGGGTAGTGCAGGACCTGCGAAAGGTAAACCAGATTGTTGTACCTTGCTGTCCTATTGTGCCAAACCCTGCAGTGATCTTGTACCAAATTCCATGGAATGTGGAATGGTTTACCGTTATTGACTTATGTCACGCATTCTTTTCCATCCCATTGCATCCAGACAGCAAATTTATTTTCTCATTTGAATTCGACAGTCATGTCTACGTCTGGAATCGTGTCCCCCAGGGGTACACAGAGAGTCCTTCGATTTTCAATCAGATTTTAAAAAGATGCCTTGAATCACTAATCTTGCCTAGAGAATCAGTTTTGGTCCAGTACATAGACTATCTCCTAGTAGCGTCTAAAAGTCGGAACAACTGTGTTACTGATACCATTGCATTGTTGAATCATCTAAGCAAAGGAGGACATAAAGTATCACCTGACAAATTACAGTTCTGTAAAAACTCAGTGAAATATCTGGGGCACCAGATAGAAAAAGGTATCCGGAAGGTCACTAAAGAAAGAATTAGAATAATTTGAGACATGGAGTTACCCAGAACCCAGAAAGAAGTTAGAATGTTCCTAGGATTTGTAGACTACTGTAGACAGTGGATTGTGGGATTTGCTGTTTTAGCAAAACCATTAATAAAAATTACCAAGAAAGGAGTAAAAGATCCAGTTGAATGGGATGATGAAAGTATGACATCCTGGATAAAATTACGAAACTGTCTGTGTTCAGCTCCTGCACTAGGAATGCCTGACTATTCTAAGAACTTTGACTTGTTTTGTGATACACGAGACAATTGTGCACTCTCAGTCCTAACACAAGAACGTGGTCTAACCAGACGTCCGGTGGTCTATTTTTCGGCTACTTTAGATCCAGTGGCTGCTGGATTGCCTGGATGCCTGAAAGCAGTAGCTGCAATTTGCACTAGTCTAGAACAAAGTGAAAGCATTGTTATGGGACTTCCTGTAACTGTATATGTTCCACATTCAGTTGTGATTCTGCTGACCAGAACTAAGACTCAGTATCTCACACCGCTGTCGGCTGACTAAGTATGAGAGAATTCTTATAGGTGCAGAAAATGTGATAATTTCCCGCTGTAACATACTAAATCCAGCAACCTTGTTACCAAACACCCAAAGTGCAGAAGTTGAGGGTGAAATTGAGCATAATTGCATTGACCTAACTGAATTTAGCACTAGACCACGACCTGATATAAAAGAAACAGCCTTGCCAATAGAAGATCTTGAAATGTTTGTGGATGGCTCATGTTTAAGACATGAGAATGGGGTCTGAGTGCTACCTATGCTGTAGTCACTCTGGAAAAGACACTAGAAGCCTCCTATTTAAGTGAAATAAAATCTGCACAAGTAGCTGAATTGATTGCATTGGCAAGAGCCTGTAAACAAGGGAAAAACAAAAGAGTAACCATATATACTGACAGCCAGTATGGTTACGGGGTTGTGCATGACTTTGGCCAGTTATGGCTGCAAAGAGAATTCATGACTTCCTCAGGCACCCCTATTAGAAATGAAAAAGTGGTACAGAACTTACTGGAAGCAATCCAGTTACCCAAATAATTGGCGGTGGTCAAATGTGCTGCTCACAAATCTGGAAATGACGATGTGACAGCTGGAAATAGATATGCTGACCAAATAGCCCAATATTGTGCACAACACAAAATGTAATTAAACATCAAATTGTGGGGAGGCGGAAACAGCTGCCAACTTATGGTGTTTGAGAGTGTATCTACTTGGGAGGAACTGAAAGGGTTGCAAATGGCAGCAGAACCAGAAGAACAGGAAAGATGGGAGAAAGATGGCTGCCGGCCCAGGAATAGAGATGGTGTCATTGTTTTGTGTTGCCAGATAGTATGGTTGCTCCAATGGCCAGACTGATACACGGAGACTCACACATAGGGAGGGATGCGATGGTCCGTGTTTTCAAAGAAGTATGGTACAATTCGAAGTTCAGGAACATTGCAGATGCACTTTGCCAGAGGTGTTTAACTTGTCAGCAGTTTAACCCTGGGAAGAGAACAGTAGTGTTACAAAGTACAATTGGAAAGGCAGAAGGTCCTTTTATCAGACTGCAGGCTGACTTTATTCAGTTACCCATGTGCAAAGGATATAGGTACGTTTTGGTTATAGTCTGCCTATTCTCAAGATGGGTAGAGGCCTACCCAGCAAAGAAAAATAATGCTATTACTGTAGCCAAATTGTTACTAAGGGAACTGATACCTAGATACGGTTTCCAGACACGATTGAATCAGACAGAGGTGGGCATTTTGCCAATGAAATATTAGATGAACTTTATAAAGCATTCAAAATTACCCCAAAACTGTACTGTGCATATCATCCAGAGGCTTCTGGAGTAGTCGAACAGGTGAATGGCACTATAAAGTCAAGATTGGGAAAAATGTGTAACTCTACAGGATTGAACTGGATAGATGCTTTATCCCTTGTCCTGATGGGATTGAGAAGCATTCCAGACAGAAAGACAGGCCTGAGTCCCCATGAGATACTAATGGGGAGAGTGATGCAACAGGCATGGGTACCAGGACACAAACTGCTAAGTATTTCTGATGATTTGGTACTAGAATACTGCAAGCAGCTGGGTGACCAAGTGCGTTCTATCTCTCACCAGATTGGGGAGGATGCCGTCGCCTGGCCAACAACTCCAGTTCATAATCTGAAACCCGGTGATTGGGTTGTGTTAAAGAAACACACCCGGAAGAGTTGCCTTGCACCAAAGTGGGGAAAACGCAGACAAGTGATTCTTGTCACCACAACTGCAGTAAAGTGTGCAGGAGTGCCAAAGTGGATCCATGCCAGTCATACCAAGCGGGTGACCGAAGAAGAAGCAACTGAGGCTGAAGGTTGTGCAGCTGAGGGGTCTCCAGATGAGGGTCCGAAACTAGCTGATGTCGAACAACCGAGCACCAGTCAAGACGAATGGTTCCCAGCAGACGATCTGATTCTTGATCCAATAAGAACCAGGAAATACTCCTACCTAGATAGAGAGTGGGATAGTGAGGATGAGACAGGAACAGACGGAGAAAATAAGGTTGTCGAGAATCACATCAAACCTGATAAGGAAATAGGTCAAGCAGGGTCAGAACAAGTCATCGACACCCCTCCAGAAACCGAATTGGACAGATAATAATTAGGGCTGAAGTTCATGCAGAGGAAAATCAAGGGTTCGAAGTGCATGAACAGGAACAGAGAAAAATAGACGAACTTGTTCAGGAGACAGAGTCTGAAACAGTCGAAAATCAAAATCCAAGTCAGCATATACCTGAACAAGGCCAGCTTAGAAACCAGGCGGAAGAAACTGAAGAAAGACCTGGGACTAGTCAGACAGGAAGGGAAAAAGATACCATTGAAATAACAGTGCCACAACTGAACGAAAATAAAAGGGCTCATGAGGAGAGCCAAACTACAGTGACAGCTAAAAGGCTTAAGAAGAAGAAGAGTGAACCAAGATTCATAAAAAGACTGAGACTGAGATTGAAAACTGTAGAGGAAAAGATAGAAGACAGAAAAAGGGCTGCCAGTGAAAGAGAGAAAACGGGAGCCCAGCCGAACAGAAGAAGTACCAGGATAAAAAGACAAAACAAAAATTATCGGAGTCCCGAGTGGACTTACCTGGTGTTGGAAGAATTTGAAGATCTCGAGATAAGCGACAAAAGCGACAAAGAATCAATTGCTGATCAGGGTTCCGAAGAAGAAGACCCAACCTGAAAGTGAAACTACGTAGACCTCTTGTGTAAAGTTACAAAGAGGGGTTGGAAAGCTTCTTTTGAGCCAACATGTCTGATTCAAATGTGAATGGAAGACCTAGAGGAAACTGTTGTAAAACATGCTGCAAAGTATATTTGTGTAGTGTAGCCATAGTACTGATATTGTGGATAAGACTAAAAATTACCATTCCATTTATGATAAGTAAAGACACTAACCTGTACCCTACTAAACAAGTGACGCCAGACACAGAAGTTGTACAAACTGAAGAAGCACCACGAAGTGTAGAAAGACATGAGAAGACTCTTAGCCTTAGACAGACAAAAATGGACATAGATACCTCAGATGAGGGAGGACTACATTATCACAGAATCAAAAACAAAACACATTTAAATGTATTTGCAAATCTTTTAGTACACTATGTAGAAGCAATGGAAATAGAAGACTGTTATGTATGCATGAAGCTACCCACTTCTGTAGCTGAAGGTGTGACCTATCACCATCTACCCCTAACCTATGGAATTTCCTGTAGTATATTAGCAAGCTTATTTTACAAAAGCACCTTACAGTATTACTATTCAAACTCTGACGTAATTTTTTCTGAACTTCCTATTCGGGGAAACCTGAATATTGTACATATTAAAAGTGATGTGACTCGTTATATGGGAGAATATTTTCTGACTATAGGTGACATAGATTTAAATGAAGCACACAGAAATAATTTGACCTGCTCATTACATGAACAAGAGAAAATGTTTTTGAAAATGGCAGAAAAGAGAAGGGAGAGTTTCCAGAGAAAGGCAAATGATAAAAGACAGAAAGCCCCTAAATGGGCTGAAAACATGGAAAGCACCTCAAGTGGTGAAGCTAATCCTGCACTGTTGCTGGACTTCGAACGGAAAGGGAAACTCTGTCTTCATAGGGAAAAGACTAGTTATTATAACAATGTATTCATCGGTTCCAGTGAATGCGAACACAATTACAAGGTAATTGGAGGTTGGGGTTTCAAAAATGGCTCAGAACCTGTGTTTCCCGGAATTTATTATATATGTGGAAACAAGGCTTATTTCAAATTGCCGGATCACTGGTATGGAAGCTGCTATTTTGGCATTGTCTTCCCGAAAATATACCATGTGAACAACGCTGCTGGAAGCAATGAAAATACTAATGGTTTAGTGCGTAGTAGAAGAGAAAGTGTAGGAGAAGAGAAGGTGTAGGTGATATATTTAGTGCACTGATACCTGGAGTGGGAGTGGTTCTGAATACTCATCGAATTTGCAAATTGTCTACAGTAGTGGATCGGTTATCAACTGACACTGCTGCTGGCTTCCTGCTGGTCAATACCGAATTGGTTGCGATCAGATCAATGGTTTTACAAAATCGCCTCGCTCTTGATACCTTATGGGCAAAAGAGGGCGGAGTCTGTAGAATGTTGAAAGTGCAACTTTGTTGCACTTACATTCCAGATAAGAGTGTTGAAATTAAGAAATATGTGAGAAACATTACTAATTTGGAAAAGGAACTCAAACAACTGGAGGTTGACAGTGCCTGGAAGAGACTAACTGATGGTCTCTCCTCTATAGGTAGTTGGTTTTCTAACATAGGTAAAAGTCTCGTAAGTAAAATACTGATGCCAATAGCTGGAATAAGTTTGATTGTACTGATCATAATAATTTGCTGCAAATGTCAAAAATGCAGAAAGAAGTATCCTGTGAATAATAGAGGAGTGAAAAGGAATGTTGATGAACTGGAATTAGAAGAGCTGAGAAGCAAGATTTACAAAAGAGCCAAGAATTCCCATCCTAATAAGGATGCAGAGAGGAGGCTCAACAACAAGTTTGTGGAGATTGAGATGAATGAGATATGAAAGAAAAGTTGGCATCTGTTTCCATTAATAGTGATGATAGTAAATATCATCAAAGAGGGGATTGATGGAGCAAGGATTCGCACGTAATGCGACTTGCTTGAATTCAAGAACCTCGTATAATCAATAACGTTATTAACCAACCTGTTCTGTTATTAATATCGCACTTTCACACTACACGCGGGTGTCCCAGAGACGCTTGCTTATGTGTTTTCTAATCCTAACAAATCTTGCACACTGACTGGTCGCTGCTATGCGGGATTTCAGTCTGTGCATGCGTCTGTCATACCCATGTGATGTGACACACTCGTAGTTCTGGAGGGATTTTTTCGCACATGCGCATTATTGCAAACATGGCCGCTTTGTTTTTACACGCTCTCTGCTTGCTACGGCTGCTTTAGCTCAGCTGTTTATTTCTGCATAACTCCTAACGCTCTAGATATTATAAAGTAAGGGGTGTAGTGAAGCTATTCATGGTATACAGTGCATTCATTTTTTCCTGTGTCTCTAAATTGTTTTCGCTTACTTTTCATGTCACACACTTTGGGGGCCTGAGAGCTGTGCGCCACTGCATCTTTGAAGCCCATGTCACCCTAACCACGTGATGAGGGAGAAAACAAATTGCGCAGGAGTGGAACTAAGCCAGCTGGCTGCCGAAGCTGAGATGCTCCTGGGAAAGTAACCTCTGCCCCAGGAGAAGACTTCGACTTGTACCTGAAATGTTACATTTTATGATAATGTTTTGTGTGCCCTATTGTTTCGGCACTCTTATGCCATGGGAACTGGAATGTAAGGGGTGGGTACTGAAATATAAATATTAATTGTGGGAACACCATATTCTAGGTGGTGACAATGACCTAACCACCTCTCTTGTCCAATCCAAAATTGGGGATCCTGTCATTTGCAACATTTGTGGGTGGTCCACTGACCCGAAAACAGTATAACTAGTCTAGGTTTAGCTAGAGAAATTGTCCGACTTGTCCGAGTAGCTGACCTGTCACTGACCCTACGAACTCTATAGGTGATTGATACAGAGAGCTGCGGAGCACTCTGTCCGTAATTTCCACAAACTCACTGGGGTGGAATAGTTTTAAGTGCTGGCGAAGCACTTTGTTGGGAGATTCGAAAACCCAATCGGGGTTATTGGCAGATTCCATGCAGAGAGGGAGTAGCGCAGGCGTTGCATCCGAAGCTGCAGGTGTTGGTCGTACCCTTTGATGAGCCCAGTCCTGATCCAAATCCTGGGGGGTATCCTGTCTTGACAGTCCATGAGCTGTACCTGCTCGCCTACTGGCATCCTAAGTCCTTGAGGGCCCTCCTCCTTGTTTTTCCCAAACTGACCCGTGGCCAGGGTTAGTCCTCATTCCCATTCTAGGTAAATATATATCCGTGGGTGTTCGTCCATCTATTCCTTTTCTCTTCTTTGATTCCTCTTTAATAAAGCAATTTTGCCAATGTTATTTTTCTTGTCTGCATATAAAGTTGATTTCATGCAAAGCCTTTACTAATATGTTCCTTATTTTTCCCCTCCTCTAGAGAATAAGCACTTGTTGAAAGAAGAAACTCTTAGGAGTGACATTGTCCTTTAGACCTATAGCATATTAGAGATCACCTGGATTAGTATGTTCCCTTTCTTTACCCGCCTTTAGTATCACTGAGAAATCTATAGTACATAATAGCATGTTCCCTATTTCCTAACTTTAGATTCTTGAAAGTCTTAAATGCTACTTGTTCTGATAGATAGTTATACCTTGCTTTTGATTTTCATCATTGATAGTCTGATTTGTGTAAACCTTAGTCTCATGGCATATGAAGAATAATTTTTTTATGATTAGATAAACTTTTAAAAACTCCCTGTGCTTGTGGTTATTGAAAGATATACATCATTATTCTAATGTACGAAATATCATGTTTAGATGTATCTGCTTAGCCCTGCTAGCTCCTGATCTGTCATGATCAGAAGGTACCTGTGATAGGGATTGGTAAGTCGGGTACACAAAATATATAATAAGGAGGAAACTCAAATTGCTGAATAGCAGCGTGTAGGTTACCTGATTCGTACAAAATTATATCAAGTAAACACGTCATGGGCCCAAGAGTGTATGTTTGGTAAAATAAAAGAGTCAGGTGACCTGCGCGCGCTATCAATAGCAGGAGTCTGTGTACTAGGAACTGAGCCGCTTGCGAAGAAGTCATTTAAAACTTCTCAGAAACTGAAGGAAGGTCACAGGCAGATCGGTGTGCCCAGAGTCCATCTTAAGATCTTGATTGTTGTACCTTTTTGCCTTCACCCTCCTATTTTCTGAACATGTTTTTGTTGTTTTTTAGGACTCGGATGTATGTCGTTACAACGCATACTTTTACTCCGCATACCATTACAACGCGGTTTTTACAACGCATACCATTACAACGCATAGCGCTTTGAGGTGCTGGATAGTGGTAAGTATAATTTACTATTCTAACTCCAGTCCCCGTGGACCCTAGGGAAGGTGTTGGATAGTAAATTAAACTTACCTCTTATCCTAGAGCGCCCCCCAGCGCAATGCGTTGTAATGTCATACGTTGTAATGCCTGCGTTGTAATGGTAGTGCGGAGTAAAAGTTGCGTTGTAACGGGTGTATACCTTAGGACTCTGCACACTTTACCATGGCTAACCAGTGCTAAAGTGTTTGTGCTCTGTCCTTTAATCATGGTATATTGGTTTAACACCATTTGGCATATTTAATTTACTTGTAAGTTCTTGGTAAATTGGTACTACATGTACCCAGGGCCAGTAAATTAGATACTACTAGTTGGTCTAATACTCATTGCAGTGGACTTAGATTCTTGTCATCACACAGTAGGAAGGAAATCCCTTTCCTTGATTTAATTATCTGATCTTCCCCTGATGGTCTCTTTACATCATTATTCCATAAACCGACAGAAAGCAATACTCTCCCGTCATAAACGAGTCATTATCCTCTACGAGATTCTTTACCATTCTCACAATTTCTCTGGCTTAGGAGAAACTCTTCTCATAAATATGACTATTTTACTAAATTACAGAATAGAGGCTACCCTAAGAAATTGGTCAAGCAGTCAATGAAAAGAGCTTGGTAGTGCCCACGAGAGGAACTACTAACTCCAAAACCTGTAAAATAAGTTAAAAAAAGTTGGATGGACTGCATCCCCACCTTCTCCTCATTATCCTATCAAGTCAAGAAATCCATACTCAAACACTGGCCAGTTGTATAAGCTAGCAAATTGCAAATAAAAAAAAACACTTTTCGCATTTCTTAAAAATAGGAGTATCAAAGATCATTTAATAAGAGCTCTCCTTCCCTACCTCAAACCATTGCAAACTTTAACTGAAATTTGTGGTCTACCACCCTGATTGGGGCATTTTAAATGCAATTGCAGCAACTGTCCATTTACTTCTGACACAAAAAACTTTACTTACAATTGTGTTAACATTGTGTTGGAACAATTCTCAAATTGTAACACTATGAATGTTATATTTGCCATCACATTTCCTTGACAACTATATCGGACAAACAACTCAAAAAAGTATGCATACGTACCTGCCAACACAGAAGTCGCATCACTGTAAAGTAAACGGCACTCCATTGGTGGATCACTTTCAACTAAACGGCCACACAGAGGATGACTTGTGTTGCAAGTGTTTACAGTGATTACTCTCCCACCCAGAGATGCTGACATCAACTCATTTCTGAATAAAGAAGAGTTAAAATGGATTCTTTGCACCCACAGCTTTCAGAATGGGATAAATAGGTCAGAGGAATGGACAAATCTGATATAAGCATCCTATTCCTCTTCAGAACAAACTTTCCGTTGGAATTTGACATTTCCTTTCACTAATCTAGTTGTACTGATACTTGGGCCTTCAACTTCAAGTCTCCATTTTTAGCTGCTCCATACGTGTCGAACTGATCTTCTGAAACACGAATATGAATATACATGACAAGTAACAAAGTGTTGTAATTACATGTAACTGACATCTTGTTATGATATTGGTTTTATAGTCTAAATCCAATATATTGGATATATGATACCCTTTGTACTGCCAAATGTAAGACAATGTTGGGATCTATCCCCTTTCTCTCTCCCCTTTCATCTTTAACACTCTTTCTCTATTCATAAATTTGTTCCCATTTAATGATTTGTAACTATCTTCCCCTCTTTTCTATGATCTTTTTCCTCTCCAATATGGCTGCCTTTTTTCCCATTTAGGACAATTTTTTTCACATTACCCCCACGTCCATTTCCAGTCTTCTATTTGTTGGCTTTTACTTTCACTTGACCTCTTCCTACTGAGAGCTGCACAACGCTGCTGCTCCCAAACCACTAGTCCTTGCTTCGCTGCTGAGAGCAGCATACCGCTATTGCCCCTAACCCACGATTTCGTGCCTTTGAGTGTAATTGGTCTGTGCTATGGGTCACAGCAATTCACACTGTGGGATTCACTCAGCACAAGCATTGTTTGGTGCTGGATCTCTATTCTACCAGGTAAAGCCACAATGACGCACTTACTTGTTTCTCGCATTATTTTATTTAGCAGCACCTTTCCCCCCTTTTATTCCAGGCAGCCGTATTTAACCTGCCCAACCTTGATGTTTCGTAATAGCTTGTGACCTGATTCTACATTATTGAGCTGGTAAGGATGCTCTGTTATGCCCAATTTTTGTATCATTAGAGCCCTTACATGAGTGTCGCACCTAATTCCATTCGTCTTTTCAGGCTGTGTTCAATTTTGACCCTTGCAGCACTTGCAGCAGTACTCTGCAAGCAATTTCGAATTTGGTTCCCCCTTGCACAGGTCAGCGTCTCATTTCTGCATAATTGCACTATGAAGTTTTGCATATTAATATTCAGTAATTGGGTTAGATTATGCACAGAGGTATCTAATCACTTTTGATCATGATTCACCGTGACATTGACAGCTTTTTCACTTTCATAGTTACTGGTTGCACGTTCCTCCTTCATGAGAGACCTTCGAATTAATTACATTTTTTTAATTGTTATTGATTCTCATTTTAGTTCTTCCCTTTTCTTCCCTTCCCTTCTCTGAATTGAATTTCTTGTATTATTTTTTTTTCTTTATTATTATTTTCTTTTCTTTCTCTTCCTTGTATTCTTTGTTTGTGATAGGCATTTCTTCTTTCAGGTATATATTTTAAGTCATGAGGATGGTCCCCATATTTCAATGAGGGATCGAAACGCCGTCGACCAAAAAGTACCATGAATATCTCAAATGTGTTTTATTTAGATATGAATAGCATGGTTACCATATGAAAATATGTGGCGCTAATTCAATACTTGAATACTTGTGACACCACATTGCAAATGTCTGTGTTTTTGTTGATATAATTAGTTCAGTTCTCCTGTCTTTCTCTCAAGCCGTTTGGCTTTGTGCATTTTTCTGAATATTCATTCAAATTACTGAATCTATGATCCTAATTTAGGCTGCTATAGAAATTATTTGTTTTCTGTTAGAAATGGAGGTCTCTAGTTGGCAATGTTTTTCATCTTTGTCCAAGTAGGGACCCTTCTTTCTAGTCAGGGTAACCTGGATAAACTTTTAAAATAACCCCTGATCACCCCCTTGGCAGCTTTGCACGAGCAGACAGGCTTATCTCAGAGACAGTGTGTAAAGCATTTGTGCACACATAGGGAATACAGTGAAGATACTACAAATGAACATCACACCAGTTTAGAAAAAGCATTCCCCCTTCACGAATTGCCCACCTCAACGTCCTATTTCTAGGCTACGAGTTATCAAGTGAAGGCAAAAGCCTGGCAGCTAATTTTCTAGAAAAATATGCTCTGCTCCAACCTCCAAAGATGCTGAGAAACTTACAGTCAATTCCAGGTTTCCTGAATTTTGGAAGAACTTATGTTATGTACGCAGAAAGGGTAAAACCTCTCTACGAATTAATCAATCCTGATTTCAAACCAACTAATTGGACTCAAACAGACACAGAAATTCTGCGTTCAGTCCAAACAGACATGTTAGCAAAAACACAATTACAGACATGCGAAAACGTGCGCAACCTTGTGATCCGGATCATCCCAGGGAGATGCAGATTCACATACATACCTTTAATGAAGGAGAAACTGTACCAATAGCATACAAATCACACTTGTACACACAAGCAGAAATGAAATTCACTTCTACTGAGGAAATTCTGGCAGCGGTTCAAACTGCAGAAGCAAAGGAGACGCAGGGTAAAAGCATAATGATCGTTATAGCTGTACCTGCCTTAGAGGCAGTGACAAAAGCGAGCATTCCGAATGCAAAAGCTTTACATCCAAGATGGATACAATGGGTACCCTCTCTTGCTGCAACAGACGTTGAATACGTGTTTGACCCATACTTGAAAACACAAGAATTTCTCCAATACGAACCTGAATGTCCTCTGCCGACCGAGATTCTACCTCTAGAACATTAAGCCTATATAATATATACAGACGGATTAGCACAACCAGCAATTGGGGAAAAACAAGCCTATAGTGCTGCATGCGTGATTGTTAAAGGTCGCTGGCGCGAAGGCAAATTCAGACCTATGGTCACAAAGACTCAATCACTCGGAGACTGTACATCTCAGCGAGCTGAACTACAGGCTTCAAGATGGCGCTTGAGAATACCGATCGCGAATTCCCCACACTCAGAGTGTGCGATTCGTATTTCTGCGTTGAATCTGGCAACGAAAATTTGCAGAACTGGGTTAAAAACGGGTTCAGAAATTCAAAAGGTGGCACAATTAAGCATAAAACGCTTTGGGAACAAGTAGTTATTTTACAGAAAGAACTACAGAAGACTCACGTGATACATACACTGAGTCATCAGCGTGATGGCGTTCACGGTGCAGGGAATTCATTGGCTGATGAAGCCGCGAAGGCAGCTGTGGAAATGGCTTCCGTACCTACAATCGCCCGCTTGAAAGGAGAAATAGATGGTGAAATGTTACTAGCAGTAAAAGCCTCTATGGAAGGCAATCATGCAGCGTTACCTCTAAAGTATCCACTCGGTAATACATACATAATTGATGCAAACTCCGTTCCTTTTGCTCGAATCCCTGGAGTGGGGGACAGAGTAATTCCAAACAGGAACCAGAGAGCTGCTTTGGTACACAAAGCACATATAGGAAAGGGTCTGAGACAGCACAGGATCTTAGAATCTTTAATAGAATTAGAAGAGATGTACTGGTGGCCATGAATGAGCGTCCAAGTTTGCGAATTTGGAATAAACTGTGATACCTGTTACAGATATCATAGCTTTGACAACCACCAGATACCTCACTACAGTGTAGTCAGCCCAGTACAGATACCTTTGTTAGACAGCAGTAGACTATCTAGACGCAGACATCATCATGGACAGATTCAGTCCCACAACTACTAGGACAAGATTTATTTGGACGTGGCCCCAGCGCTCGGCTGACGCCAGAACTGTTATAAAGGATTTGCGAGTCTTTATCGGCATATACGCAATAGGCACGCTACATTCTGACCTGGGTCCTGCGTTTAGCTCTCGAGCTTACAAAGAGGCCATGGCTAGCTTGGGCTTTGCATTGCGGAATATAGGAACTACACTACAGTTTCTCCAGCTCATCTCCTTGGCCAAGCTTCCTCATGATTCCATAAGTGATCTCTGAAGTATTTTCTATTACTGAGACTGCCAACAGGAGGCAAGCTCTACTTCAAGCCCTCGGAGGAACCTCTAACAGCAGGATGATGAAAGCAAAGTGCAGTCCTTTCCCTGCCCCAGACAGAAGCAACCACTGCAGGCCAACCCCAACAGCAAATAGCACAGAGGCAGTACTCCTCCTCCAGCTTTCCTGGTTCTTCTCTCTTGCAGGCTCCTAAGTTCAGCAGTAAACTAAAGTTCAGAGGTCTGGGCCCCACTTTTTATACCACAAATTCCTTTGTTCTCTGATTGCAGAAAAGCTCTTGCCCAGCCAAAACCAGTTCTGTCCCCTCTGTGGCAGCTGCCCGGCAGGAGGTGGAGACAGCATTGTGTAAGGCAGACAGGGCTTATTCAGGTGCAAGGGGGAGCTCCTCCCCCTACTATGAATGCAGCCCAGGTCTATTCAGGCAAGCCCTCACTTGTTCAGGAAAGGCAGGAGACAATCAATCAATAAAATAAAACATTTATAGAGCGCGCTACTTACCCGTGAGGGTCTCAAGGCGCTGAAGGGAGGGGGGCTGCTGCTACTGCTCAAGTAGCCAGGTCTTGAGGTGCCTCCTGAAGGTGAGATGGTCCTGGATCAGTGGTAGGTGTGCGGGGAGGGAGTTCCATGTCTTGGCAGCTAGGTAGGAGAACGATCATCCTCCGGTTGTGGTTATGCGGATCCATGGGATGATGGTGAGGGCGAGGCTTGCGGAGCGGAGCCGGCGGGTGGGAGTGTAGAACGTGAGGCGTTTGTTGAGGTATTCAGTGCCCATGTCGTGGAGAGCTTTGTGTGCATGGGTGAGGAGCCTGAATGTGATCCTCTTGTTGATGGGGAGCCAGTGCAGGTCTCTCAGGTGGGCGGATATGTGGCTATGGCAAGGGATGTTGAGGATGAGTCGTGCGGAGGCGTCCTGTAGGCGTTTTAGGAGTTTCTGGAGTTTGGCGGTGGATCCTGCGTATAGGGCGTTTCCGTAGTCCAGTCGGCTAGTGACGAGGGCCTGGGTGACCGTCTTTCTGGTTTCGGTAGGGATCCACCGGACTATCTTTCGGAGCATGCGCAGGGTGTTTAAGCATGATGACGAGATGGCGTTGACTCAGTGGCGTAATAAAACTTGAGGGGACCCCCCTGCAAAGCACAAGGAGGGGGCCCCCCCCGGCGGCCCAGCCCACCACCTACCACTTTGCGCTTCCACCGAGAAATCTAGTATATTTTGATTTGAAACCTCCCAACATTTAAATGAAATGCCTCTATATTGTCTTTCTCTAAGTTCTAATGAGAACCCCCTCTCTCTCGCCACCGGCCTCTCTCTCTGCTCCTCCTATCAAGGTATCACCTCGCATGTGTTACCCCATCTTTCTCACCACATTAAATGTGTCAATTCATCAAGGGCTGGTCTGTCAGACTTATGTAGAATGTGTATAGGAAGGGAAAGTGGCCGAACTCCTGCTGAAATCTCGGGAGCTTAAAGGAACAGACACAAATGCCAGAGTCCATCAAGAACGCCCTAGTAGCAGCAAACTGGGCTCAGAATATTACAAGCTGCCCTAAGTGATTGTAAACACACGTATGCCTCCATTTCTGAGCGCTTTGTGGCATGAACTGAGGCGGCTGTCCAGATTGGAACAAGAGGCTTTAATGCAATGACAACAGTTGAAACAAAAAAAATTAAACAGTCACTACTTCAGCAAGCCAGAGCATCTTGCATGGGGACACTGATTACTGCTGAACAAGTATGCCCCATGGAGGAGGAAGAGAAGTGGAAAGCAGTCAAGGCAGTTGAGCTTGGCAGAAGCTGCACAAACTTTAAAAGGACTAGATTTATTTTCACCTACTCTTGGTAGGCCAAAGTAATCCTAAATTTGAGCCGCGCCAGCGGCTCATGCATCAAGTCCACTTCCATGGCTCTCAAACGAGGACGAGCATCATTTGACCGCGCCCTGGCTAGCTCGTTGCTCAGATCTGACCCAGACTGGTACCCTGCACATGAAAGTGGGAGAGACAAAGCCTTAGTAGGTTCCAGCCCTGACAACGCAAGAGCGAATCGGCTTGCCTCATCTCACCCTTCCATCCTCACCCCTCCATGCCACCCAAAATGTTTCATAGATCCCAGAGACCCCTGCTCTGTCTAGCATCCTCTTGGCCTTCTGGAATGTCCTCCCAGAACCACTCACACTTTCATTAGTAACAAATGACATTTCAGGGTAAGAATGAGGCTTACCCGGCGTGGACAGTTTCGGCCAAGCCAGCAGCATGGCACAGATTTGGTTGGACAGCAGCATTGCATAGATTTGGTTGTACAGCAGCATGGCACAGATTTAGTAGGGCAGCACGGCACATAACTGGTAATTCTCAGTTTGTTTAGCCCTCTAAATGCCAGCTTCACCAGCTGAGTGCGTTGATGGAGTCTATTGTATCTGGCTTTATCTAACTACCTCCACCACATTAAGGGTGGCTACAATGTCTGAAGCTATCCTTGCTGACTCCTGGGTGGGCCCCATCTTGCCGACCCCTGTCATTATGGCGACAGGACCTGCTATCTGCCTTTATCAGCCTTAGGAGATGAAACCATGCTGAGCCCTGCCAGCCAGGAAAAAACTAACTACCTCCACCACATTAAGGGTGGCTACAATGTCTGAGGCTATCCTTGCTGACTCCGGGGGGGGTAGACTTCCTGCTGACACCAAATATTACCCCCTGTAAATAGGTTGGCAACCTGGTTAGATTCGAAGGTAAATATTCTCTCCAACTATTTGTTGACATTTTTAGAGCTGACATTTTCTAACTATATAATCCCTATTGAACAATGGAGCTTTAGGGAAAAGGACTTGAGACAATATTTTGGCTCTGGATTTTCGTAGATTTTACATCTCCTTTTGAGTCTGTTGCCAGATTAATATTGAGGGGCAAACGTAGATGAAAGGTATTTTAATACTGCCATTGACGCCCTACTCCAAAACATGTAAATGTAAATTGATATTTGTATAGCGCACTACTCACTAGCAAGGGTCTCAAGGCGCTTGTAGGAAAACCGCTGTGGAACCCATCCTGGCTTTCCCTGTGAGGCGCCCACTCCTGGGCACCCCCAAGGAGGAGGCCAGGCATCGTTAGCGTTGTGGGGACATTGTGGAGATTAAGCAGGCTATAGCCCAGAGTTGCAGAGTGGGACTCCATGATTGGAATAGGCATCGAGGCGAGAATTATCAGGTCCGTGGAATTTTTGAGCCCAAGACCCGCCGAGGCGGGGAATTGAACCCTAGTCCCGGGCTAGACCTCTGCATCAGGGGCTGCCGCTCTAACCATTGAAAAGCAGAGCAAATTGGCTGATCAGGATTATTGAAAACAATTTTGAGAACAACACAGCCAAACCGTACTGTGTAGTCAAGAGGTTGTATATTTCCAAACAAATTTATTGAAATCTAGAGATGGATTTGCATTATTTCATCAAAACACATGACATCGAAGAGGCATTCCATCAAAACAGTTAGTGCAAAAACATGAACGTATATATACAATATATACAAGAATACAACAATTAAGGAAAAATACAATTAAGGAAAACATTAAAGATTTTTGGTGACACCAGATACTATGCTTCAAAACAAATTACATAGCACAATAGTTGCGATGTATACAACTTTAACAATTTATAAGTGAAAAAAGCCAGTCCTTTGCTAAAAAACCAGTAGACAGGCGGATCTAGAATGGATTTGCCTGCCTGCCTCACAACACCTGTGGGTAGAAATTTTTGGAATTGACAGAAAGGGCCCACATGAGTGGTCTGAATTAGTCCCTAGCTGCACCCTTTGTTCTTGACACAGGCTGGGAGTCAACGCGTTTCGAACCTTACAGAGTCTAGGTTCTCCTCAGGACGAGGACTGGGTAAAAGTATACCTAGAAGGAAAATTGGGAGTGGTGTCAGAAACTGTATATATAGTGCTTTTAAAAGAATACTCTCTGACTTGCTACCCATAAGTAAAATGATTTACCTTCTCGACCGACACAGCAACTGCGTGGGGAGAAGTAGATAAAGCCACCGGAAAATGTTCTGCAAAGGCAAGGATGAAGGCAGTCATTACTAAGGTGTAGGAGATTTGGAAGGGCACAGGAGAGGAAAAGGTAAAGGAGAGCCAAATACCTGGATGCGATGTCAAAAATGCCAGGATCCGACGCGCCCTAGGCGAGGTGTGTAATTCATAGGCGACTCACATATTCATTGTCTATGGTAGAGAAAGGCTGGGAGGCAAAACACACATAGGGGGTATGTCAGGCTTTAGCACGGTAGTGGAAGTGTGTCAAGTCAGTGTGGGGGTGCATCACAGGAAGAACATCTCCTACCTGCACCGAAAGTATGCTCCCGTAGAGACTACCGAGCCGCGGAAAGTTCAACGCAGCGAGGCGGGAATCAATCTGCCGCAACCAGCTGTAAAGAAGCGGAGACCGACAGGTTATGTTTTAGACGCATTTATCATGTGGCGTCAGGGAATCAGGACTACCTGGGGGCTACTTACTTCGAGCCTTCGATAAGCGGAGTCTGTAGTTGTTCGTGACTAGGAAACGAATCACCAAGTGGACAACACCCTCGTAGGGAAAAGAGTGACCGCGTGCGGGCGTCGCGATAGACAACAGACTTAGACTAGTTCCCGGGGATCTTGGTATTCATAGTTCAAGGTTACTGGATAATGCCGGCGAGGGAGGAAGAGGAGCGTGAAAGCGCAACCCTTTCCATACCCCGGTGTCACTTCTGACACAGTGCATCAACAAATAACACTTGACCATAATCTCGTGATGCAGAAACATATTTACAGTGCATGAACATGTAGAGCATACAAACAAAATGACTCGCGAAGCAAAAATAATGCTGTTGCTTCTTAATCAAAGTGAATGCCTCGATGATCAGCAGTATGCCAAAATATCACATTGCATAAACTTATTAAGCGAACTTGAACATTTTAAACATATAATCCAGTTTTCTCGCAAAACATACATCGGGATGTTACTTCTTAGACAGAGTGAATACATTGAAGGTCAACAGTTGCCCACAGTATCACAGTACATAGACGTCTATACAGAACTAGAACAGTTTATAACATCAAACCCCAGTTGCTCGCAAAACCTGGACACATGAAACATTATATGGCATGATGTTCGCAAAGCCTGGACACATGAAACATTATATAGCATGATGTCCCAATCCCAGAAAGGTCATGTTATAATCGTCCCCACTACAATTAGTGAGAATTGAGCCCTTAAGAAGTGTCCTTAAAGGAGAGCAGAACCCCTACTTCCGCCAACTGTGTCATCAGTCGCCATGATTGGAATAGCTTAAAGCAGTACACCCTTCTGGTGCCATCATTAGTTGCAGAGTTGCAGTTCTGTAGTTCAACTGCAAAAGATCATTAGAAAGAGCTGGCATTTGGTTGAAGAAATCTTACCTGAGGCAGGAGTACCCCTGTTTGCCCTCAAAAAGAACCGGAGCATAGGCCAGATGATCACCTCCACGAGGCTGCCTGCTAAAAGAGACACCCAAAGCACCATCTTTGGGTCCAATCCCGTGAAGGGACATCGTAAATGCGGGACGTGCACTGTATGTCACACCACAATAGAAGGTTCACTCTTCACTGATGGCAACAAATTTTGGCGCCACGAGGAACATACCAACTGCAAGACCAAATACACTGTGTATGCGATCCAGTGTCCCTGCAAAAAGCTCTACATTGGAAAGACCACGCAGGAGGTGCGTCAGAGAATCATACAACACAGGTCCCGAATAAACAACAAGAACCTAACGGCACCTTTGGTTGCCCATTTTTTACAACACAAACACTCTGTGAATGACATGCGATGGACGGTGTTGGCCGTGATTCGAGGTGGCAGTGGGGACCCAGATGTACGTCTGTCCCAAAAGGAAGCGTATCTTATCTTAAAATTCGACACATCAAACACTGGCCTTATAATCCTCCCCTGTAACCTTTTTTGCCAGGTTGTTCTGGTGAGGCCTGGTTCGAGCTGTGATGCTGTTGCTGCTGTCCTTGGTGCAACTTTGCCTTACATTTAACTCTAGCCTTTTCTGTGCTGTTGCAAATTTTCTGTTATATTTTCCTTGATTTCTCACTGCCATTTTCACTCTGCAACCAATGATGGCACCAGAAGGGTGTACTGCTTTGAGCTATTCCAATCATGGCGACTGGTGACACAGTTGGCGGAAGTAGGGGTTCTGCTCTCCTTTAAGGACACTTCTTAAGGGCTCAATTCTCACTAATTGTAGTGGGGACGATTGTAACATGACCTTTCTGGGATTGGGACATCATGCTATATAATGTTTCATGTGTCCAGGCTTTGCGAACATCATGCCATATAAAGTTTCATGTGTCCAGGTTTTGCGAGCAACTGGGGTTTGATGTTATAAACTGTTCTAGTTCTGTATAGACGTCTATGTACTGTGATACTGTGGGCAACTGTTGACCTTCAATGTATTCACTCTGTCTAAGAAGTAACATCCCGATGTATGTTTTGCGAGAAAACTGGATTATATGTTTAAAATGTTCAAGTTCGCTTAATACGTTTATGCACTGTGATATTTTGGCATACTGCTGATCATCGAGGCATTCACTTTGATTAAGAAGCAACACCATTATTTTTGCTTCGCGAGTCATTTGGTTTGTATGCTCTACATGTTCATGCACTGTAAATATGCTTCTGCATCACGAGATTATGGTCAAGTGTTATTCGTTGATGCACTGTGTCAGAAGTGACACCGCGGTATGGAAAGGGTTGCGCTTTCACGCTCCTCTTCCTCCCTCGCCGGCATTATCCAGTAACCTTGAACTACGAATACCAAGATCCCCGGGAACTAGTCTAAGTCCGTTGTCTATCGCGACGCCCCCACGCGGTCACTCTTTTCCCTACGAGGGTGTTGTCCACTTGGTGATTCGTTTCCTAGTCACGAACAACGACAGACTCCGCTTATCGAAGGCTCGAAGTAAGTAGCCCCCAGGTAGTCCTGATTCCCTGGCGCCACATGATAAATGCGTCTAAAACATAACCCGTCGGTCTCCGCTTCTTTACACCTGGTTGCGGCAGATTGATTCCGGCCTCGCCGCGTTGAACTTTCCGCTGATCGGTAGTCTCTACGGGAGCATACTTTCGGTGCAGGTAGGAGATGTTCTTCCTGTGATGCACCCCCACACTGACTTGACACACTGCCACTACTGTGCTAAAGCCTGACATACCCTCTATGTGTGTTTTGCCTTCCAGCCTTTCTCTACCATAGAAATAGAATATGTGAGTCGCCTATGAATTACACACCTCGCCTAGGGCGCGTTGGATCCTGGCATTTTTGACATCGCATCCAGGTATTTGGCTCTCCTTTACCTTTTCCGCTCCTGTGCCCTTCCAAATCTCCTACACCTTAGTAATGACTGCCTTCATCCTTGCCTTTGCAGAACACTTTCCGGTGGCTTTATCTACTTCTCCCCACGCAGTTGCTGTGTCGGTCGAGAAGGTAAATCATTTTACTTATGGGTAGCAAGTCAGAGAGTATTCTTTTAAAAGCACTATTTATACAGTTTCTGACACCACTCCCAATTTTCCTTCTAGGTATACTTTTACCCAGTCCTCGTCCTGAGGAGAACCTAGACTCTGTAAGGTTTGAAATGCGTTGACTCCCAGCCTGTGTCAAGAACAAAGGGTGCAGCTAGGGGCTAATTCAGACCACTCATGTGGGCCCTTTCTGTCAATTCCAAAAATTTCTACCCACAGGTGTTGTGAGGCAGGCAGGCAAATCCATTCTAGATCCGCCTGTCTACTGGTTTTTTAGCAAAGGACTGGCTTTTTTCACTTATAAATTGTTAAAGTTGTATACATCGCAACTATTGTGCTATGTAATTTGTTTTGAAGCATAGTATCTGGTGTCACCAAAAATCTTTAGTGTTTTCCTTAATTGTATTTTTCCTTAATTGTTGTATTCTTGTATATATTGTACATATTCGTTCATGTTTTTGCACTAACTGTTTTGATGGAATGCCTCTTCGATGTCATGTGTTTTGATGAAATAATGCAAATCCATCTCTAGATTTCAATAAATTTGTTTGGAAATATACAACTTCTTGGCTGCACAGTACGGTTTGGCTGTGTTGTTCTCAAAATTGTTTTCAATAATCCTGATCAGCCAATTTGCTCTGTTTTATTTAATTATTGAGGTCCAGGCTGTTTAGGAGTAGGATCCCACACCTCTATTTGCGCACCGCTCTAACCATTGAGCCACACTTCTCCAAAAGGGTCTCACATGGACTCATGTCATGCTGAGATCTGTAAAGTAATCCAAAAGGCAAATTTCAGCGAGTATATGTGGTTGATATGCCATGTCTTTGGTCTCTTCACCAAAACTCAACTTCCTGACAATAAACATGTATTTTTTTAATTTTATTTTGATGTATGCCATTGATTTGATTGTATTGAATTTAACATAAATTAGCCTAGAGCTTAAATTACATAGTATGGAGGATTACATTGTAAGGAATGCTCTGAAAATAAATGTGAATATTGTCAAGGCAATTATCATGAGGGCATCTGTTGTCATTAAATGCACTAGTTGGTGGTAAATGGACAATCAATAGCCATTATATGTGAATTTGCTAATCTGGCTGTGTTACTCACAGCCAATTTATCGTGGGTTTGCACATGAAGACACAACTTGGCAAAGGAACATCTCCTTGCTTTGGAGTTTATAAAAGTTTTGTCTGCTGCACAAAGACAAGGATTAAGGGACTGGAATGAATGAATTGGTGAAAATTTTATATAGTGTAATTGCTACCCACAAGAGCGTCCTGTTGCTAAAGTGACAATACAACTAAGAGAGGAAACAAGAAATTGATAAATTAGACAAAGATAATATCTTGAAATAACCAGATCCAGATTTGCTTCCGGAAAGAGTGATGGCACTTGACATGTCTCATGCTAAGAGGGAGATGTTCCAAAACTTTGTATATAGGTTAAAGCATGAACCCACCCTTCAACATAAGTTTTTTTCACTCTAGGCATATCCAGCAGGTTATGGCACGAGGAGCAAAGAATCCGGGTAGGGGAGTAGTCAAAAAATGTAGAGCAGATGGAACCAGACCCCTCTTCTAACCTGGCCTTATGGATCTTACGCAATGCCTTGAATATGATCTGTTTTCGTAGTGGTAATCAACGTGGGTCACAGGGCATGACAAGATAGAATGGTTGGCAATAATACCTAATAATAGCCGTCTGCTCTGTATACTCTGATGCTTATTGTGAAGTTTGTTAGGCAGGCTATGATACACTACCCTGCAATGGTCCAGTTGGGATAACACCACAGACTGTACCACTGCTTTACGCTATTCTGACATAAGTAAAGGGAGAACCTTAAACTTTAAGCCTAGATAATGGAAGAAAGTCGAACGTAGTCCATTGATCTGAGAGACAAAAGACAGAGTGGAACCAAAGCAGATTCCTACATTTTTTTTGCAAATGCTACCTGAGTTGGAGATGTGCCGGATTCTTGTGACCACCATTTTTTTTTTCGACTAAAGGAAGGAAGGCTCACCAAAAATAAGTATCTCTGTTAGATAACCTTAAATAACTGTAGGAGTTCATTATTCCACTTTTTATGATTTACAGCAGAGTGTTTGACCACAGACTCAGAGAGAGCAGTGGGTAAAATAGATGGTAAACTTTACTGTAGACAATTTGTCCAAGTCCAGGCCGCTCACCTACTTTTAGGTTTAAAATTTCTGAAATATAAGTGCTGGGGTAATGAGAGCATGGTATCAATTGTCAGAATTCAGAAAGATAATCTGCGGTCCTATAAATCTGCAGCTCCTCCCCCTGTAGGCATGGGTAAGAGGCAATCGATGCTTTAAATAACAGAAAAGGGGCTACATTACCCTGGGGAAGAGTCCTGCCCATGACTTTTATATGTTAAAAAAGGGTTACAAGCAACTTAAAGTTTTAGATGATGTTATACACAGTGTGTCATTATTGCATTCTTCTTATGTCTGTCCGAGAGCGGAAATGGTACATATGGTTTTATATAGATTTTCAAATATGTTCTCTATCACTTGCTTTGAATTTGGTGGGAAAGGACCGAATTTTAAACCTATGCTGGCACCCCAATAGTTGCATGGGTAACTGTTTGCATGTTCCCCTGTGTCTTGGTGGCAGAGGGCATGTTTAAAGCCAGAGTTCATGATACAGGGCTGCAGAAGGATGTCAGAAGCACATGGGTATTTGGGTAACAATGAATCTGTAACTGTTTGTTTTAGATTACATACGTTCAAAAATAATACTGCTATGTCTGGCATTTCTTGGATGTCGAAGCCTGCTGGTCTCAGAGAGAATCATGCTATGGCTGTGCATGAAATAAATGCAATGAAATGAGTACGAGGAAGCACACAAAGGCTTTCATCATTCCCAATACAATGCAATGAATAACAAGGAGCAGGATAATAGCCGCGGCAATTATTTACAGCACCGCGAAGCTGCTAGCTGCAGTGGCAGGCACTATACATATCAACAGGTTCTCATTATTATAATTCATGTAACCTTGGGAGATTGGCCCTATCGACATCGCCTCTGTGATGTGGTCTGCGCGCTGCGCGTCCTGTGCTGTAGCCCCCTTTTGTCCCCCCCTCTCCTGGAAAGATTCCACTGTGGTAAAATACTGCTCTCTTCTCTCTTTTATTACATCTCGAAAACCGATATCCTCCCTGGGCAGTAAGATGCTTGTATATGGATTGTACCCTGGGCCGACCGGAAAGACAAGTGGGGCCCCGGCTTGCATGCGCCTCAGCCAAGCAGGTCCGGCCTGCATTATCTGAATGCTGCCTCTCTGAGCTTTGCAGGAGGGCCGTGAGCTGCTGTGGCAGTGGGTAATTACCGCGGAGGCGGACTGACCGGGCATGGTCGCCGCCCCCGGCCTCAGCTCAGATTCCAGTCATGACTCATCACGGCAGATTTAATCTGTTCATTAAAATGTTTGCAGCGCTTCAAAGGGAAGCGCTGCAAAAAGTATAAAGAACAGAAGAAATCTGCAGTGGAGGGGAGTGGCAGGGCCCCATACCAGGCAGGATTCCATTCCATTGCCCAACTCTCTGAGCCTCTCCCCTTCCAACGGATGGTGAGCGGCACCACCAGGCCCAGGGCAGCGGGCAACGGCTTGCGTTTCAGACCAGCACAACTCTGCCTGCCTGGTTGCTTCGGACATACGACACTCACCTGGCTGCAGGAAAAGACGGGAGGAGGCTAGTAGTACTCAGTCTCGTTTACTATAATTATGGTGGCACGCGCACTCGCACTTTGAATTATAATGCCATGACTGTGGCACCAGCCCCGCCTCCACCACCCTGAAGACGCGGAACCGCGCGGGCGCGGTGAAGAAGCATAGACAACAGCGCATCACGTCACCATGCACCATTTAAGTATGAGCGTACTGCGCACTATTACATTAATTAATTAATTAAATAGTTAGAGGCTGTCGGTGCGGCGCACCATTTAATTGTTTTGGGGACATCGGGAGGCCACACGCTTTGCGTGGACCATTTAATTTACAAAGACTGAGGCTTGCTTGCACTTCTCTCCCCACTGAGAGTGAGGGGCCCCCCTGGAGTGTGTGGCCCCCCGCACCGCGGGGGCTGCGGGGGCCTATGTTACACCCCTGCGTTGACTTGCTTGGTCATCGTGAGGGTGAAGTCCAGGATGAATCCCAGGTTGCATGCGTGGTCCGACGGTGTCGAGCCCAGTGCTGACTGCCACCAGGAGTCGTCCCAAGCGGAGTGGGATTGTCCGAGGATGAGGACCTCCATCTTGTCTGAGTGCAGCTCCCGGTGGCTGTCTGAGAGAATGCACCTCCACAGCCTATGTCACTCCAAAGCCAGATGGTCAATACACGTATTAGCAGACGCACACAGGATGGCTATGCAAGAAAATACTCACTTTCTAAAAGTGGTATTTTTAAACACACAATATAAAAATCATCTTTGCTAAAAGGTGCATTTTTATATTCTGTGTTCAGGCATACTAAACTCCAGCTTTCTATATTGTTCCAATGCAAAAAAAATATTTATAAGTTGTTATTAATAAACTTCCATTCTATCCTATCGGACAGATAGCCTTTCAATAGTGAAAAACAAAATAGGCAGTATTTCACTATCAGGACATGCCACACACCTCAGTGCATGTCCTGTCTTTCATATACACTGTACCCTGCCCAAAGAGGTACCTTGGGCCTACCTTATGGGTAACTCACAAGTAAGAAAAAAGAAGGTTATGGCCTGGCAAGTGGGTGCACTTGCCAGGTCGACATGGCAGTACCAAACTGGGCACAGACACTACAATGGCAGGTCTGAGTTCCATTTACAGGCTGCTCATGTGGGTGGCACAACCAGTGCTGCAGGCCCACACATAGCATTTGATTTACAGGCCCTGGGCCCACACAGTGCATGGTATTAGGGGCCTCCCAGTTCATCAAATATACCAATCAGGGAATTATCAATCCAAAAATACAAGTTACAGGGAGATCACATGCACGTTAGCACTGATCAGCAGTGGTAAAGTGGACAAAGTCCTAAAATCAACACAAACAGGGTCCAAAACTGGCTGGGAATGCCAGGTCTAACATTTTCTATATGTATTGTTATAAATATTTCTGTTGCTTTATAAATAACTAGTGGGCCTGCAGCACCCATTGTGCCACCCACTTAAGTAGCCATTTAAACATGTCCCAGGTCTGCCATTGCATCATGTGTGTGCAGTTTTAAACTGCCATATCCACCTGGCAAAATAAACATTTTGCCAGGTTTAAGCCTTACTTTTAAATATGTATAAGTCACCTCAAGGGTAGGCTCTAAATAGTCCATAGGCCAGAGTACAGTGTATTTAAAAAAATGAACATGTTCTTAACTTTCCCTTGTTTTGGTAGTAAAAAACTCTTGAATTCATTTTTCACCACCACATGGCCTACCATTCCCAAAGGATAACATTGGGTTAACTCGCCTGCATTTAATAAGTGATAACTTTCAATTGGGAGCAGATTGGAATGTCAAGTTTGGTGCCTAAAGAATTGTAATGAAAAACCTGTTTAGTGGAAAGTTGGAATTTTACTTGCAATTTTGAAAATGCCAATTTTAGTGCCTACAGTCTGTTCCTGGGTCACATGACTGAGTGTAGTTGGAAGTTGGATTTGGTTTATTCTTCCAAGACAGCCACACCATTGAGGGATTAGCTGTGCCTGGATTGGCCATCACAGATGGGGGTCGGACTGGGCCCAGCCCCACTTGCAACTGAATAGGCTGTGCCCTGCCTTCACACAAAGGACTTGTCATCACTACATTGTTCATGAAGCCAGCTTGGAGTCAGGGCAGGGGAGGCAGGAAACTTAACGGACTTCAAAGGGAATTCTCTAGAAACTTCTCATACTTCAAAGATGGCACCGGGTATGAACATAGGATCCTCAGACCCACTCTTCAGTACGTTTGTGGAATTCGGGATACTGCAGAATAAGGACTGCTGTGCTGCCTTCCTGCAAGAAGAACTGCCACTCTGCTGCCACGATAATCTGCTGCCCTGCTTCCTACTGCCCTGGTTGCAGTGAAAGAAGACTGGACCTGCACCCTTCTTCCAAGCTGACTGACCTCCTGTTCTGAACTATAGGGACATAACAGTTCCAGAGGCCTTCCTGCAGCTGAACTGTTGCCTGGACCGTCAACTGGACCTGCCTAAGTCATGCTGGCCTCTTCTGGAGTGAGATCCTGAACTCAAAAAGGTGTCCTTCAGATCTTGGACCCTTGGAGTGGCATCAGTAAAACTCTTGTCCCAAGAAAAGGAGAACTCCTGAAGTTTTGGGCTTTTATGAGTATGAACAGGCCTATTGATGCAAGATCTTACCGTCTGTGCCATCTGCCAACACAAAGCTCACGTGAATCCAGCTCCTCATGCCAAAAGGTCCAAAAGGTCTAACAGATATACATTTCCTTTTGTTCTTGAGGCATTGCTTCAGGTCAGCAGTAATGTTATTTTATCTTTGCTACTATTTTAGCTGCCTCCTAGTATAGATACATGAATACAATTAAAACATGTTGCCCCTGTGGCTTTCGACATACTGAGTGGTACAACTTTGTAATGCTCACTATGAAAAAAAAATTCTATGTAAATATTAGAGATTGGTGGTATTTCTTGGATTGAAGATTACAGTTCAATAGTAAAATACTGTCAATAGGGTGTAAGCAAATAAAATTTACCAGACAATCTATATTTTCAAAAGAAAGGAATTGTCGTTCTGCATGGCAAATAAGCAAATGAAATGTAGACGCTAATGCCAAGGTGATTTTTAGATAAATGCACAATGTTAATGTAACTATGGAAACCAGAAGAAAGGCTAGAGTCTTTCATTTTTTCTCAGAGGAAAGGTTCTTTGGAGCAAATGTTTTATGTTTTTTCTCTTTTATTCTCCAATGTTTAATGCAATATTTACCTCAAAATCTTGCTTGCCAATTGCAATATTTTGGCAGGCTCAATTGATGATCCACGTTTGCTGCATTCAAAAGCAGCTTTCTGGATTACACTTTTTTTGAGCTGATACACACAAATACCTACTCAATCCATTGTTTGTCGACCATCTGATTAATTGCGGTTTTAATGGTAGCATTAAAGGCCGGTGACCCTAAGTCCCCACAAGCATACCTGCATCACACAGGAGAAGCTGGCCACCAAACAGCAATACCTACCAAAAACAACACATTTAGGAATTGCAATATTCTACACGGGTTTACAAACCAAAATGAACAACTATTTTCTGAAGAAAGCCAAGGAACATCAGAAACACATACAACAAGCATTTTCAATGCGATCGGTCTCGTCTTTGGAGCCTTAAAAAGTATTTAGTCACATTATCCTGGGTGCTGCCCCATCTACTATTCTTTAACATAACACTGCATTGAGAAGTACTTGCAGGTTTATGGCAGGCTGCCATTCCCGCCAGAATGGGGTATGAAGGCCATACACGCAGGCAGGAGTCGGATTGGATGTCCTGTAAACACAGAAAGCGCTTGTCTGTTTGCTCAAATGTTGTAGCCCTTTTAAAGCACTGGATTGGACAGAAATCCGTTCATGTGCTGGGCAGCAAACACTGCTGTGCCCTATACACGGCTGGGCTGATACTGAGAAGGCATCCCTGTGTGGTGAGGAAAGTGTGCCAGGATGTCAGAGACCATAAGTTGTGCTCACCGTGGGCATCATTTGAGAAAATGTACATCAGTATGTACCACTGTTGCCAACACAGTGAGGCTGGCAACAACCTGCCATGCGCAACAAAACACCCAGCAAGGGCAGGAGGGCAGTGTGCCCAGGGTGAGTCTGCAGGGCAGTGGGGACAAAGAGACACTTCTGGCATGTCGTTGGGCACTGAAAGGAGGCTCCCAGGAACTAGTGCATAGCTAACAACCCTCTGAGCGTTGAGATGGACCGAAAAGGTTGTTTTATATAGAGCAAACTATACCCATCAGTTTCGTTACATGAAGACACATTCGTTTTTTTGTTAGGCAAAGGTAGATTAAGGGGCATATTACCAAGATCAAGCGATAATCATCGCTTAACACGGCTAGCGGCAATATCATTATCGCCGATTTATATCGCAGATAAACCTTGCTATTATCAAGGTTTATCTCAAAAGCGATAAAAATCGTCTGAAATGCATGAATATCGCTAAAAAGTCTGCGATATTCATGCATTACCGTGCTAATGCTCTTAGCCATGTTATCCACCTACCATTGGATAACATGGCTAAGAACTGCTCTGGGCAGGCATTAGCTTTTGGAGATATTCGCGCTTAGCGCGAATATTTCCAAAAGTACGCCTTTGTAGGTAATAGGAGATAGCGATGTTAGCGACTGTTTTCAGTCGCTAACATCTTGGCACGCCTACTTTGCATGTCATTAGCGATAAATATCGCTGACATGCAAAGTGGGCCCCAAGATGATCGCTATCTCCTACTAGCTGTCGCTTACTGGTGTTAGCGACAGCTAGGTAATAGGGCGATAAAATTATCGCCGCTTTAGCGGGAAAAATTCCTGCTTAAGCGGCGATAAGGCCCTTGGTAATATGCCCCTTAGTGATTTGCCCAGAATCACAGGATGTTGAGCGTTGTTACCGAGACTCGAAGTCAGTCCCCCAGCTTTGAGGTCGACCGCTCTAGCCATAAAGCCACATTCTCTCCCCATCATAACAACTACTTTTTAATCATCTGTATTTTATTTTTCCTGTCTGCACACAGTATTAGGTTGTTTCTTGCACAAGAGCCAACCTGTAATGTCGTGAAAATAACATGCAAACAAGCATCATATGATGTGAAGAAAGGCTATCGCATGTTCATTGTAACTCACTACACAGTCTCTGCTCCATCCCGACACCCGAGCCACAACTAAGATAACCAAAAATGAGAATTTCCCCATAAACCATCTACATTATTAAAAATAACAAAAGTAAACTTGTTGTTTTGCCTTTGCTCTACATTGTGTTGTATATTACTTCAACTGGATTTATACAGTGTTTATGACCCATGGCGATGTGGAATTTTAGTGCGCGAGCTGAACATCATCTGCGCCAGCTTGTCACCCACGTACAACATGCACGACAGCCATTTTAGGTATCATGGTCTCCCTGTCCACGATCGATCGCCAGCGTGCTCCCCTGACCCTGCAAGCATCCTACGCGCACCCTGGCTTCCCCCCCCCTACCTCACATGGACAAGTCATAAACCTTCTTCTTCTGCAAGACTCTGTCCTTGGGAGTCACGCTCGCGCCTGACCAAACACCTCCTTTCCTTTCATGAATACCCCTCTGTTGGTAAACTCTCCCTCTGCGCCTGATTGTCCACGCGGCATTAATACCTCTCCTTTGATGACCCCTTCCACCGAGTCCGATTGTCCACACAGGTCCGAGGCCATCGCCTAAGCCGGGAGATACAGTTTACTGCCCCCTGTTGTATGGAGTCACTCCTCTTCAAAGGACCCACTATTGATCATGGCCTCCCCACCCCCTGGGATACGATCAGGCGCACACATCCTAAGAATCGGCGGAACACTCAGCTGCGTGATAGCCCCCTCCTCTTATCAGCAGGTTGAGGACCTCTATTGTGGATGCATGTGGGGGTGGGATTGACACGAGGATTACGGGGATGTCTTTTTCCTTACTTCACAATGTGCCGGAAACGGGTAGAATTCAAGATTTGCTGTGTGATACACAAGAGTTTACACAATCTGGGACCCTATTACTTGGCGGATAAATTTGTTTATCACCGTCCATCCCGCATCCTTAGGTCCACCAACCAACTGTTACTTCAGGTTCCCAGACATTACAAGACCAGACAGGGAGGCCGCGCCCTCTCCATCATGGGTCCACGTCTATGGAACAACCTCCCCCTTTCTCTTAGAGAATGCCCGAGTCACTCAGCTTTCAGGAAATGCCTAAAGACAGCACTATTCTAGGAGGAGCTCTCTCGACCTGTTCACCTCACAGCTCCGCGCGGAGATACACCTTCGGGTGTGATGCCGGCGCGTAATAAGCCTATAATAATAATAATAATTGTAATAAAGAGTGGTCACATGCCATAAACCAGGGTATAAGAGGCCAGGCCTCAGAGAGGCTGTTAGAGCACCTCGAGACGATACCTTGTTGTCTGATCTGATGTGTTCTGCTCCGTCGGAATAAAAACTGCTGTTTCCTGCCTTCAAGTCTCCAGCGCCTGCCTCTTTGTTTGATAAATAGAATGGTATAGAGGCGGTTAACGCCGGGCAACTCTGAAAAAGGTCATCAGCCCTACCCTTTTTCTACAATTGGCGTCCCAAAGCGTGGGGCCCATCAGCGACACGTGGATCCAGTGGGAGAGGTCCCGACGACAGAGTGAACGACTGCAACGATCGAGAGAGCTCCTGTCCGATAGACCCTCGTCTGACAGCCGATCATCCGAACTTCACTAGTTCTGAACAGACCTCTCTCGAGTGATCTACGGTCCTGACTGGGAACCATCAGGAGTGCCGCGAACAGACGAAGAATAGAGGACGATCGGGCGCTGGATTCGGAAGACAGGAAACTGTCCATGCGGTCCGGGTAAGGTCGTGTAAATACGACAAAAATATGAAATGATTGTTTGATTTGGATAATACTAGTATTACTCTTTTTGTTGGTTCCTCTGGAGATTCACCGTCTGCAAACGGAGAAACAACAGGCTCTCCCTTTGCAAGCAGTGAAGGATAGGTAACGCAGACTTTTGTCCCCGTTGTGATACGTCGTGCCTATCTTCCTCCCCCACTGTTTTCCCGAACTATTGTTCGTGGATTGTTGTCTGGAGATTCTCTGTCTGCAAACAGGGAAGAACAAGGTCTCTCTTTGCAGGTAGAGAAAAAGTAGGTAACGCAAACTTTTAACCCGTCGTACCCACTTATTCTCCTCACTGATTGTTTGATTGACCGTACATTAAGTGTTCGGTATTGGTTCTTTTTGAGGTATTCACCGCCTGCAAACGACGGATAATAGAAATATTCTGTCTAGTCTTTGCACGCCGTGATAAGATAGGTAGTGCAGACCTTTGTCCCCGTTGTAACCCGTCATGCCTATCTTCTCCCCACTGATTGGTAGCCTGTTTAGCCCGGACCGCTTATTAGAGATGAACCATCCAGCTCCGCTGGAGGGCACCCCTAATAAGGACATGTTCACTAAGCATGGACTAGTCACTATAGCTTATACTAAGTTATGGCATAAATACACAAAGAAGAACCCTGAAAGTCAGTGGCCACTGATAGGTTCCTTTGATGATCATAAAATAAAAACATTAGAAATAGCGCTCCAGAAAAATAAGACTACGCCCACTATGCTCGATAGTATCGGCATGTGGCGCAAAGAAACGGAACAACGAAAAAAGAGAGAAGAAGCAAAAATAGGGAAAGAATTACGAAAGGCAGCCCACCTAGCCGCCAAGCAACTAGAAGAAGAAATAAAAGAAAGAAAAGAAGCTACACAAAAACAAGAATCAGGGCTGACAGGTCAATGTCCTGTTAGGACCCCTTCTACGCTCTACCCTGAATTGCCCTCCAAACAACGGGCGAACGATGAGTTACTGCTAGGTCCCCCAATCATCTACATGCCCCCTCCATATGCCCCCTGCCAACAACACCTGCAAGCCCTGAGTGCGAACGAGAGCGACCTTAGCGCTAGTGCACCAGCCCTCACGGCCTCCGCACCAGCCGCATTAGTAACACCACCAGATGACCCCGAGGCTAGCAAGCAACCACCAGCCAGACCAAATAGGTTGAGTAAAGATGAGCGGGAGGGGATTGACAAAATAGCAAAGACACTAGTAGAACGGAAGGAGAGCGAAGAATACACAATGAACATGTATAATTCACATGCCGACAGCCATAGACGGCATTTCATTTTACGATTCAGCTACCACACCCTGAACGCATATGAGGATAGATATCAGAGTAAGGGCCCCGCTAAACTGACAACGCTATATAGAAAGCTTGATGTTGGAGATGGGACTGAACGTGATGCGACGGACCTCTTCATGCAAACGCTTGAAGTCTTCCGCCACCTCACTGAACAGAAACCAGAAGTCAAGGTTACAGTCCCTGAAACAACCGAGTCCTCAGTAGGAGTAGCCAACTCTATGATGCCCATCAGAGAGGCGGCCCCTTACTGGGTTCCGCCGCGTGGCCAGGGAACAAACGACGATATTAACCATGAAGATGCAAAGGGGAGGGTTGTGTATAATTGGGTCTACCAACCATGGGACCGACAAGACATCTTAACCTTTAGACAAACTCTGCCCGATTTAAGAAAGAACCCGACAGCATTCTATACCGAATTAGGCACAGCCTTGGGTTCGACGATAATGACTCTAGCGGACATTGACTTGTTTTTCGGGTTATGCCTGCCAGCTGACGTGTGGAAGCAAATCCGGAAGGCAGACCACACGGATCTGTTCGGACATACCTGGAAGCAACTCAGTGATCTAGATAGACAGCGAGAGCCCGGAAAGAAACCAGTAAAGGACATATTAGAGCTCCCAGACAAGTTAGTTCAGAAGTTAAAGACACTGATCCCAGAGAAAAAGGTAGACTGGTCGATAGTCACGGCCTGTCGTCAGAAACCCAAGGAAGATGTATCGGAATACTTCTCCCGATTCGAGACAGTGTTCTCCGACTACAGTGGCCAAGACATGACCACCGCAACCGGACAACACCTGTTTGTACAAAATTATGTAAAGGGCCTATTACAAGAGGTCTCCCAAAAGCTGCAGACGAGTGAGAGTAGTTGGGGGGCCTCCAAACCCGCAGCTATCCTTCAGATGGCTCAGTATTACGAGCACCAGAAGAATGAGAGTGATAGGGCATCCGAGAGAAAGAAGAAAGATTTGAAAGAAAGGGTGATGATAGCCCAGATACAAGGTATAGCGGTCGGACGGCAACCCCACAGGGGGAACTACCAATCGACCGCCCCTAGAAATCCGCCTCCCAAAGACCACACCCCAACACCCCACATTGGACGTAGAGACATTAGTGGGGACCAGTGTGCCTTCTGCAAAGGCTTCGGTCATTGGAAATCCCAGTGTCCGGTTCTATTAGAGATGAACAGAAATAGGGACCCCAAGGACGTAGCGGGTGGGCCAAGAAATAGGGGACAAGGACGAGGGTACACAAACGACACCACCAATGACCGACCAGGGAGATCGAACACATTTGACCGTCCCCGACAGAACTAGTATCAACTATCTGACGGTGAGAATGCCCCCGATTTTGCATAGGACTGCCAGGGACAAGGGAGGGATCCAGTCGAGCTCTGTGTTGACCAGCAAGGTCCTTACGTCACTGCTAAGGTCCTGGGTACAGAGTCTCCATTTTTGGTAGACACTGGGGCGACACGAAGTGTGTTATCAAAACGACTGATTCCAAGGGCACCCTTGTCTGGCTCACACATTACATCGATAGGTTTCGATGGGACGCCCTCCACTAACCCCCTGTCCGTGCCTATCACCTTTGACCTAGAAAGCAACACCACTGACACGACATTTCTGCTCTCCTCCAACTCCCCTGACGCCATTATGGGCATTGACTTACTGAAGCATTTTCGAGCTACCATTAGGTGTTCCCCAGATGGAGTCCGAGTCATCCTGTACGACAACCCAGGCATGCCTAAATCCTGCCCTGCACGACACATGTGCTCCATAACTGACGCTGATCTGTCCTTGCTCGACACCCTGCCCCCGTACCTATGGGCCAAGAATGACTCTGATGTGGGACGAATGATGATTGACCCCATTCATATAACTGTAAGACAGGACGCTATGCTCCCGAAACTCCCACAGTATCGGATATCGCCCGAGGGCGAGAAGGCACTGGTAGCGATCATTCAGTCTCTGGTAGATGCAGGAGTGGTCGAAGAAGTGGTTAGCAATGTCTGCAACAGCCCTATCCTACCCATTGTTAAAAAGCAAGGCGAGGGAGATGAGAAAGCGTACTGCTTCATCATCGACCTGCGAGAGATTAACAAAGTGGTTGTACCCCAATACCCCGTAGTCTCAGACATCACCACCATTTTGACCCTCATTCCGTCCACTGCCACCACCTTCACTGTTATTGACCTCAAGAATGCGTTTTTCTCTATCCCCATCCACACAGACAGCCGTTATCACTTCGGCTTCACCCTAAAATCCCGCTCGTACCGATTTTGTAGAGCTCCCCAGGGGTACACTGAAAGTCCCAGCATTTACAGCCAGGCCCTCAAAAGACAGCTGGACGCCGTCCAGCTACCAGATGGAGTGGTGTTGGTCCAATATGTCGATGATATCCTTTTGGCGGCTGACACCACCCCACTTGCAATCACAGCCACTATCCAACTCCTACACTTTCTCGCAGAAAATGGCCACAAAGTCTCCAAAAAGAAACTACAGTTCTGCCAGCCACAAGTGACATACCTAGGCCATCTCCTGTCCAAAGAAGGGAGGAAACTTACGCCCGATCGAATCCAGACCATCCTAGATACCCCCATCCCAAAAACACAAAAGCAAGTCCGCTCTTTAGTTGGCCTTACCTCTTTTTGCAGACAATGGTTACCAAATTTCAGCCTCATTGTAAAACCTCTACTTGCCTTGCTGGCCAAAGATGCCCCCTTCCCGCTTCCTTGGACCCCTGAGTGTCAAGCATCCTTTAAGGAGCTACGGGATGCCCTTTGCTCGGCCCCTGTCCTGGGAACACCGGATTACTCCAAGCCCTTCTCCCTTTTCACCCACGAAAGGGAGGGGTGTGCATTGTCCGTCCTAACACAGTCCATCGGTCCTAAACAGCGCCCTTGTGCCTACTTCTCTGCCACTCTTGACCCTGTAGCCAGAGCTTTGCCTGCCTGCCTTCGAGCAGTAGCTGCCGCTGCTGTCTCTATCCGTCAGAGCGAGGGGATCGTACTTTCGAACTCCCTAACTGTGTTAGTACCCCATGCGGTCGACACCCTTTTGAACCAAACCAAGACTCAACACCTGACTAGCGCACGACTGACAGGGTACGAATTGACGCTACTTGCACCCCACATCACACTAAAGAGATGCACGACTTTGAATCCTGCCACACTGTTGCCCCTGCCTGAAAATGACCCCGACGTGCCTCCCATACACGACTGTGTAACCCTCACGGACGAACAAACTAGGAGTAGAGTTGACCTCCGAGACACTGCTTTTACAGACCCTGACGGAGAGCTATGGGTAGACGGCTCATGCATCAAACTCCCAGATGGCACCACTTCAGCTGCCTATGCAGTAACGACAGCCCGAACAGTAGTTGAGACAGCCCGCATCACACAACGATCTGCACAGGCAGCAGAGCTGATAGCCCTCACACGAGCATGCATCATAACCACAGGAACCACCGCGAACGTATATACAGACAGCCAGTATGCCTTCGGGGTGGTTCACCATTTTGGGCTCCTATGGAGGGAAAGGGGATTCCTGACGTCACACGGCACACCCATCCTTCACGGAGATCTGGTTTCTGCTTTGATTGAAGCAGTTCTCCTCCCCAAACGATTAGCAGTAATCAAATGCCAGGCACACAAGAAGGTGACAGACTTAGTCGGACAAGGGAACGCACTGGCCGACATCACTGCACGAACCACAGCTGAGAATAAGATTGTGACACGCATATATGTGACCAGGTCACAAGCAGAGAAATGGACTGATGCTAGGGAAATGATTAGAGACATCCAGTCGGCCAGCACCCCTCGCGAACTGACCGAGTGGGCACGGGTGGGTTTGAAGGACGATGAGGGCTGCTGGCGGACAAAAGATGCAAACAGATGGCTGCTGCCTGACTCATACCTGATCCCGGTACTGACTATGGCACATTCCCCCGCACACATAGGATCTGCACCCATGATCGAACTCATTTCCAAAGTCTGGTACAACTACAAAATCCCCGACTCAGCCAAACGCCTGGTCCAGCAGTGCCTTATCTGTTTGCAACACAACCCCGGGAAGGGAACTGTGGTACCCCGGGGAGGGTTTGGGATCCCCGATCACCCCTTTGAGGTCCTCCAGATGGATTACATCCAGCTAGAGAGATGCCAAGGCTTGAAGTATGTACTAGTCATTGTATGTGCCTTCAGCAAATGGGTAGAGGCCTATCCAACCCGTGACAACACTGCCATGACTACTGCCAAAGTACTACTGAAAGAGTTTTTCCCACGCTATGGCCTCTGTCAAATTTTATGGAGTGACAATGGCCCCCACTTCATAGCTGAGTTTATCCAATTAATCTTAAAAGGGTTGGGGGTGAAGCAAAGGTTTCATGCGGTCTTCCACCCCCAATCCGCCGGTTTGGTGGAACGACATAATGCCACGTTGAAGCTGAAACTGTCAAAAATAGTGGCCACCACTGGACTTAAGTGGCCAGATGCCCTCCCACTAGCTTTACTGTCGATGCGCTCCACTCCCACTAAAAACCATTTGACCCCCTACGAGGTTGTATTCGGGCGACCAATGAACCTCTGGACTGCCCCCAAACCGACCTCCATTCATGACGTCCCGGACGTCCTACTGTCTGATTATTTGTGCAAGTTGACTAAAACGTTGTCTGTAATTCATCAACAGGCGCAGCAGGCCATCCCCGATGCTTCCAGGGGCCCAGGCCATGACATCCAACCGGGGGACTTCATGCTAGTCCGAAACTTTCAACGGACCAAGAGTCTGGAACCCCGGTGGACGGGCCCCTGGCAAGTGCTGATCACCACCCGGACGGCGCTTCGAGTGGAGGGGAAACGGCACTGGCTGCACGCATACTACTGCAGGAAGGTCTCCCCGACCCTGGCCACGACAGAAAACGTCAACACCCAAGAAGAGCTCCTGAACAAAGACCGGCCAGCATTGAACTGTTATCCCGACACCGAGGCACTTGAACTTGCAAAATTCTCTGATCCCACTGTGCCATCCAGAGAAGGGTATTTCCTGCGATGAAAGGAGGGAGCTTCGGCTAAGCAGGCCACGGACTAAATTAAATTTCAGAACGGTGACCTAAGCACGACTAAGGGTTACCCGGAGAGAAGCTAAACGAAGTCTGTGGTTCTGCCCGCTACCGAGCACCTTGAAGATGATGGAAGCGCCAGATAAGAAGATGATGGAAGCGCCAGATAAGAAGATGATGGAAGCAACAGGAAATACCCACTACAGAAACCCAAAGACTGACAATTTGCACAAATTAAAGACAATCGCCCTCTTCATTGTCTTCCTCTTCTGCCTCCTCCTCATGACCTCCTTCTGGATTCTGGAGGGAAGCACTCCCGCTCATCAGGCATTGCTGCCCACTGCACAACCGACCCCCATGAAAGAGCATCACCTAATATCCCTGTCACCTCAGCTCCGAGAAAGGCGCAGGGAGTTCTGGAACAATTCCTTCGTGCAACTGTTGCACCAACACAACCTTGCTGCAAATGCCACGAACTGCTGGATCTGCGGGTTGCTCCCGCACGCCACTGGACACTCAATCCCTTTCATCCCTTCTCCCTTCTCAGTTCACGGCTCCTGCCTCGCCTGGCTGATCCTCATGCAAGAGAGCCACAAGGACAACGCCACTTCCGGCCAAACAGTATCACACTTCTACTATGGGTTCTGGCTGAACAAAACCGGAAGGACCTCTGCCCCCCTGTGTCCTGTACCCTCGGGTGCCACCTTCCTTAAGAACATCCCAGCCAAAGAACGTGTTGAAGTACAAGTGCTCCACAATCCGGCTCGACCCACCTTCTCTCACCTGCGAAAACAAGCTGCCGCCACCCTGACTGTGGCCCTGTCTGTTATCAATATCACAGGACTTGTGTGTCTCGAAGGCCAGGGAACGCAGCTGGTGGGTCACAGTTCTTGCCGCATCACCAGAACATTGGACTCAGTTGATCCTCCTTCCTTTGTTGCTTCTCCAAATATGTACTTTGTTTGTGGCACCAAAGCTTACACCTGGCTCCCGAAAGGTTGGAAGGGTACTTGCTACATCCCCTTCGTTCTCCCTCCCACATATGTAGCCCCTGCTAACCATCACCGGCAGAGGCGCGCAAATGACATTGAACAAGCCGACTCCACTGGAGCACAGTTCCTGGATGCAGCAAAGGGACTTGTTCCTCTGTGGGGCCCAATGGCGAACAGTCGCGCTATCCGACACCTGACCCAGGCAGTGGAAACCACGATCAACATCACGGCTGGCATCCTCGCTAACAACACGGCGGAGCTTCAGGCGGTCCGCCTTGTGGCCCTTGAAAACCGCCTTGTTCTAGATGTGGTTCTAGCCAATCGAGGAGGAGCATGCCGCATCATCGGGTCTAGCTGTTGCACCTACGTGCCAGATAACTCGCCCTCAGTCTACAAAGCAATTGAACACCTCCACAGACTTTCCTCGGAGGTTCACCAAGAACAAGAAGGATGGTTGCTTGGGAGCTGGTTCTGGGACACTTTGAAGGACTGGGGTTGGAGGTTGTTCACCTTTTTATTGATACCTATTGTGATACTATGTGTGTGTTGCTTAAGTAGCCAATGCCTGCCATCCTTGTGTGCACTCGTTACTAACTGTATGTGCCCAAAGACTTTGGACTTCAGAAATGAGCGCATGAGTCCCCTCTATGAAGTAGAAATACGTGGCCTTATGGGGATAAATCCGAACTGACAAGTTGGTGAGACATGTTAAAAGGGAGGACTGTGGAATTTTAGTGCGCGAGCTGAACATCATCTGCGCCAGATTGTCACCCACGTACAACATGCACGACAGCCATTTTAGGTATCATGGTCTCCCTGTCCACGATCGATCGCCAGCGTGCACCCCTGACCCTGCAAGCATCCTCCGTGCACCCTGGCTTCCCCCCCTCCCTCACATGGACAAGTCATAAACCTTCTTCTTCTGCAAGACTCTGTCCTTGGGAGTCACGCTCGCGCCTGACCAAACACCTCCTTTCCTTTCATGAATACCCCTCTGTTGGTAAACTCTCCCTCTGCGCCTGATTGTCCACGCGGCATGAATACCTCTCCTTTGATGACCCCTTCCACCGAGTCCGATTGTCCACACAGGTCCGAGGCCATCGCCGAAGCCGGGAGATACAGTTTACTGCCCCCTATTGTATGGAGTCACTCCTCTTCAAAGGACCCACTATTGATCATGGCCTCCCCACCCCCTGGGTTACGATCAGGCACACACATCCTAAGAATCGGCGGAACACTCAGCTGCGTGATAGCCCCCTCCTCTTATCAGCAGGTTGAGGACCTCTATTGTGGATGCATGTGGGGGTGGGATTGACACAAGGATTACGGAGATGTCTTTTTCCTTACTTCACAATGTCTTGATTGTAATAAAGAGTGGTCACATGCCATAAACCAGGGTATAAGAGGCCAGGCCTCAGAGAGGCTGTTAGAGCACCTCGAGACGATACCTTGTTGTCTGATCTGATGTGTTCTGCTCCGTCGGAATAAAAACTGCTGTTTCCTGCCTTCAAGTCTCCAGCGCCTGCCTCTTTGTTTGATAAATAGAATGGTATAGAGGCGGTTAACGCCGGGCAACTCTGAAAAAGGTCATCAGCCCTACCCTTTTTCTACAATGAGGCGTTGTAGCGCTTCACATGTTGATCTCTGGTATCTGCAGGGCACCTAATGATGAGACACTACGCCCCTCCCTCATGTGTCTCTGTGCGAGAATGGCACAGAGTGCTTCAGATCACAGTGATCTCAAGTTTTCAGAATTTGCAAGAGTAACAGCTAATTAGCATGCTTGATGAAATCATGGGAGGTAATGTCACAGAGATGTCAACATCAGTAACATAGCAATGAGCATTAGTTAAATGATAGACAATTACAATGAATGTAACATTAACAGAACACCACAACAGCTCACTAAGGTAGGTAGATGAATAGCTGAGGGAAGCTGTGGAGCACAAGTCAGATTGTAGTGTCATACACTGTTGGAAAGTGGGTTATTGGTACAGGCAAAGGTAGGTCTGCCACTGGCAATAAGGCCACTAACACATGGTAGGACCCATAATAGGTCTTAGAAAATTATTCTTATGCTCAACCCTTGGTAACGTGGCTGCGAGCAGACAGGCTTAACTTCAAAGACAGGTATGTAAAGCATTTAAAAACAACATTTCAGTGAATAATTAAGACACAACATATAATAAAAATCCAGTACCAATTTATAAAAATAGGAAATATTGTTATCTTTAAAATGACACTAAAACGACAAAAATCCAATATAGGGAACCATAGATATGCATTTGTAAAGATTTATTCAAATATAGCACCATATTGCGATACCTGCTTGCGATAGACCGGGGCAAATTCAAAGTTTCAAGGCAGGTGCAATGGAGCCCTGAGCAGCTACAGCCCCTAGCAGGTCCCGGTCTCAGTTTCTACCTTCACACTTAGAAACTTTATTAAAGAGCTTTTTGTCCTGAGGCCCCTCGAAGCTCCCAGTCAGTCTGGATCCGGTGAGGGTTCGCCGGCTTGACTTGTGACGAGGTCCCGGTCAACTTCCCTGGAGCAGACTTAGAAGATATTTCAAGATCGCTTCAGCGGGACAACCCGGGAATGCAGGCCCACGCGCAATGGAAGGCCGGTGGCTTGGCTCTCGCGGTTGCTCCCGGTTGACTTTTCTATGAGCGGACTTAGAAACTTTACTGGAGCTTTTTCTCGCGGGGTCTCTCGATGCTCCTCATGTAGCCGGATCGGGTGAGGGTTTGCAGGATTCAGATTTTCTCTAGTCCTGGTCAATTTCTGGAAGTTGGAGCATTTGAGCTTTTAGCTGGACGAACCGGGTTGGCTTGGCCTGCTCGCGGTTGAAGGCAGGCGGCCTAGCTGGCCAGGTTGAGTCGGTCCCTCTAAGGAGCTTTTTTTCAAAATTGGTCCAAAGTTCTCCAAAATTCTTGAACTTTTTCCTAAAGTTCCTTAAGTGGTCCCAAAGTGTCTCAAACTGACTCCAAGGGTTAGGAAGCTCCAAAATGGTCCTTGAAAGTTGAGGACTTCAGTTCCCACAATACACTGGTACAAAACCTTTACAAACCCACTGATGAGTCTCCAAAGTGCAGATTTAGTTGGTGATGTTCCAGTTGAGCTCTTTTAACCTGTAGCTTTCAGGGAGTCCACTCTTGAGTTCTTTTCCAGCAAGATAATCCTCAGGGATGTAGTTTCAGATGGTGCAGTCTTCAGAGGTCAGGCCTTAGAGTTCCTTGCACAGCAAAATCTTCTCAGCAGGGCACCTCTTGCTTCAGTTAGTTTCAAGCAGCAGGTCTAGAGGGCTCTGCCCCTCCCAGATACTTATTCCAAGTTCTCTGGGTCAAGCAGAAGGTCACTTCCGACCAATGGGAGCAGGGTAACACCTCATAGTTATGACCACATCCTGTAGAGTGTGGCATTATTTTGTCCCAGAGTGCATCAAATCTTCAAAATCCATAATGGCAGATTTTCCAGCATGGAGGTAAGAGCTGGCTAAGCACACCTGATAGGATGGCTTATTTCCATACACTCTCCCCTACCATCAGCACATACCTTCCCTAATCCTGGGTCTGGTGGGGTCAAAAGGGTAACGTGGAAACTGGCACTGTGGCCATCCCTCTGCCTTTGAAGACCATGGCGTACGTCCCCTCCCCCTGGCCTGGCATTCCTATAGAATAACGCACTGCCCTGCCAGCAGAGCTGGTTAACCCCAGGGGCTATTTCTCACCTCTTAAAGGCAGCCTGACTAATCCACTCAACTCTGACCAATCAGGGCAGATCACTGGTAGGCTGAATTTGGACTTACAAACAAGAACTTCTTATAACTTCTTGTATGTACACTTTTGGAGAAATTCAACAATATGATATTGTTGGATTTACTACTACCATTTTGGGAAGTCTTTGAATGGCCAGTCCTCTCCTATCAACAGCTTGTAATGAATAACTTCCTACCATGTTAACCTATGTAACAAGGGATTTGCAATGGGAAAAATGAATTGGGCCATTTTTCCAGCACCAGGACTTACAAAAGCATATTTTAAAAGTACTTGCCTTATATCTACAGGAACCCCACCCCATGTGCAACTTTGGGGAGACTTTAGGGGTTCTGAATCTGTAGAAATATGGTATATTCCCTTTTTACTATGCTCCTAGCATCAACGTCTAATTTGAGCAGCACACTACCACAACGTGGGGAGTGAAATGCGAAATTCCACTTTACCCAGGCATATAAAAACTAATTTTATAAGGATGTACCTTGTGGATAACTGACCCCCACCCCTGGGATACCAAGGGGAGACCAAGGAAGTCCCTAATATGCCAAAATAGTGTAGATTATCCATTTTTAAGTGTCCCTACCACCAAAGTCGAGTTTGGGCACAATTTACTTTTTTAAAGCATCCCTGGCACCCAGGGCTGTTTTTAAACTGACCTCAGGCTTCAGCAGTGCACACATGCAAGTGTAGAAAGAGCTGCTGGCCTCTAAACTGCCATGCCCCAGGGTACTGGGGACTTCTAGGTAGTTTCAATCACCTGCCCTATTATATACTAGGGACGTATGGGGTAGGTCATGCCAATTACAGGGGTACCCCACCATACAATAGTGTACCCTAGTGTATGTTATGTGTTTTAACTGTATTCTAACGTGTCTCTTTCAGCTTAGCACTGGCCCTGGGCCTGGTTGGATATCATGACCCAAAGTCAGGATAAACTCTCTATACTTCTGGGGCACCACCAACCTCCTTGTGGTCCCCTACTTGAGGTTTCTGGCCTCAGTATAAAGCAGTCTATCTTCCCAGTAGAGTTTGTGAAACCTACTGTCATCCCCTCCTCTTGCTTAGAAGCAATCCGCCTCAAGCTCCCAAGGGTGGGGCAGTCACGCTGTCCCTGACTGAACTCCTCTCTGGAGGGTCCACCTGCTCCTTTCAGTTCTGCCAAATCTGACAGCTCTGGCAGGGAAGGAGTCCCTCCCTCAGAGGTCACATCCTCCCCATCAGGGATAGATTCTTCCTGTACCTCTGGAGTTCCATGGGCTGGCTCACCAGGCCCAGTGTCCTTGTCCTTGGATGCTTGGCCCTTTGTTCCAGTGTCCAAGTGTCCAACCCCTCCCTTCTGACTAGTCTGTGACCTAGTCACAGCACATACCGACTCAGGGAGCTCCAATATTTTCATATGGAGTCCTCTCTCCACCTCTGACCACACAGAGGCTTCAAGATCATTGCCCTGTAAATACTGGACTGGGAGCACCTTTGAGACAGCTACCTTCATAGGGCCCGTCACACCTCCCCATTCCAAATCCACCACAGCCATAGGATGGAGATTGGTAGTGCTGTCTGCATATGTCACCTGGTGAAACTCAACTGGGTCCACTCTCTCTGGAGGCACCAGTTCATCCAGGACCATAGTTATACTAGCCCCAGTGTCTCTAATAGCCTCAACCTCAGTCCCGTTCACTTTGTACTTGTCCATGTTTGGAGGTAAGGCAGCAAGGCTGGCAATATTCACCCCATCCAGGGACACTAAGGTTGCTTCCTCCACCTGACTACCCCTCTCTGGGGCACCACTCCCCACCCATACACTGATACTGGCAATCCCTGTGGATGGCCCCTTAGGGGGGAGCTTCTTGGTGCAGATAGCATCTCCCTGCTTATGCCCTGGCTGGTTACAGTCAAAGCACTTACCCACCTTTGAGAGATCAAGGAACCTACCAGGCTTTGCCTGAAACCCCCTCTCTTTGAATTTGGGTTGGCTCGGTGTCCCCCTCCTTGTGCAGGCTTTTGTGGGTCTTTGGAGGACTCCTTAGGTTTTTGACCTTCATTTCCCTGGGCTTTCCTTTGGGAAGGGACCCACCCTCCTTTCTTCTGGTTACCTCCCTGATGCTGAATGGAAACCAGTGTTCTCACCCACTCATCAGCTGATTCCTCCAACTCTCTGGGGTCTGTCAGCTTAGAGTCCACAAGATACTGGTGTAACTTCTCTTCTGCACAGTGAGTCAAAATATGTTCCTTCAAAAGCACATGATACAATCCCTCATATGTGTCAACTTTGTTACCAACAGTCCAGCCTCCCAGTGCCTTCACTGAAACGTCCACAAAGACTACCCAAGACTTTGAACTCAATTTCTGGGTGCCTCTAAACTTCACCCTGTACTGCTCTGAAGACATACCAAATCTCTTGACTAAGCATGACTTCATCTGCTGGTATGATTCTGCATCCTCTCCCTTCGGGGTTGGGAGCCTATCCCTCCCAGCTACTGGAATCAATCAACTCCCACAGGAGTGTACCCAAACACGTAGAGTAGAGCCTACTCATTTTAAGGGCCCTCTCAAAAGCTGCTAACCACCTGTCAATGTTGTCCCCCTCAGTGTGCTTGGTACTATGCCCTTTGAAAGTTTAGGTTCAAATCTACCACCCCTGGACATCTCAGCATCTTTTTCACTTTCACTGGCACCATTCCTCTTCTCCTCCTCCCTCTCCCATGTTATATTAGCTAATTCGAATTTCTCCTTCTCGAAGGCAATCAACCATAATTTAGCCTGAAGCTGTCTCTCTGCAAGGGACAATAGTGGTACCTGAGTAAGGGACCCTTACCCACTCCAACCACCACCTTGATTCACCTGGCAAACACTAGTCACAATGGAAGAAGTCTCATCCTCACCCCTCTCTTGGGTGAGGTTGGGGGAAACATCCCCCCTACTCAGCTGCCTTGGCCCAGGCCTTTAGGGACTCAAGCAACCCTGCTTTCCTCATCTTTTTGGCAGCATGCAGCCCCCTAAGCCTACACTGTTCCCTAAGATCAGCCATCTTAAACTGGGACAGTTTATTTGGGTCCAGCTCCATGGTTTCCTAGTTTTGGGTGACAAAAAAATGGGCACAAAAGACTTGGAACAATTTGGGAAAAATCAAAACAATGGATTAAAAACAGGTTAGTTCAAATTCCAAAAATCAAACTCAAAAATGTTGTTCTAAGGCAATTTAGTGGATTTTTATAATCTAAAATCATTCACTGAAAGATGTACTTTTTAAACACAAGTCCTCATCCTACCACTGCCACCAAATGTTGGAAAGTGGGTTATTGGTAGGAGCAAAGGTAGGTCTGCCACTGGCAATAAGGCCACTAACACATGGTAGGACCCAGCATAGGTCTGAGAAAATTATTCCTTTGCTCAGCCCTTGGTAACGTGGCTGCAAGCAGACAGGCTTATCTTCAATGACAGGTATGTAAAGCATTTAAAAACAACATTTTAGTAAATAATTAAGACACAACTCATAATAAAAATCCAAAACCAATTTATAAAAATAGGAAATATTTTCTATCTTTAAACTTATATCAAAACTACAAACATCCGATGTAGGGAACAGGATATTTGAATTTTTAAAGATTTTATAAAAAAATAGCACATAGAAGATTATAGCACCATATTGCAATACCTGCTCGCGATAGACCGGGGCGAGGTCAAAGTTTCAGGCCAGGCGCGATGGAGCCCTGAGGAGCTTCAGCCCCCGGCAGGTCCCGGTCTCAGTCTCTACCTTCACACTTAGAAACTTTTCTGGAGCTTTTTCTCCCGAGGCCCCTCGAAGCTCCCAGCCAGTCTGGAACCGGTGAGGGTTCACCGGCTTGACTTGTGACAGGGTCCCCGTCAACTTCCCTGGAGTGGACTTAGAAAATATTTCAAGATAGCTTTAGTGGGACAACCCAGGTATCCAGGCCTACATGCGATGGAAGGCAGGCGGCTTGGCTCTCGCAGTTGCTCCTGGTCGACTTTTCTATAAGCGGACTTAAAAACTTTTCTGGAGTTTTTTCTCGTAGGGTCTCTCGATGCTCCTCATGTAGCCAGATCTGTTGAGGGGTCGCCGGCTTCAGATTTTCTCTAGTCCCGGTCAATCTCTGGAAGTTGGAGCTATGGAGCTTTTAGCGGGACAAATCTAGTTGGCTTGGCCGGTTAGCGGTTGAAGGCAGGCGGCCTGGCTGGCCAGGTTGAGTCAGTCCTTCCATAGAGCTTTTTTTCAAAGTTAATCCAAAGTTCTCCAAACTTCTTGAACTTCTTCCTGAAGTTCCTTAAGGGGTCCCAAAGTGTATCAAACTCACTCCAAGGGTCTGAAGCTCCAAGATGGACCTTAAAAGTTGAGGACTTCAGTTCCAACAATCCACTGGTACAAAACCCTTACAAATCCACTGATTTACTGGTCTCTAAGGTGCAGATTTAGTTTGTAATGTTCCAGTTGAGCTCTTTTAATCTGTAGCATTCAGGGAGTCCACTCTTTAGTTCTTTTCTAGCAATATAATCCACGGGGTGTAGTTTCAGATGGTGCAGTCTTCAGAGGTCAGGCCTTAGAGTTCCTTGCACAGCAAAATCATCTCAGCAGGGCACTTCTTGCTTCAGTAAGTTTCATGTAGCAGATCTGGAGGCTATGCTTCTCTCAGATACTTATTCCAAGTTCTCTGGGTCAAGCAGGAGGTCACTTCTGACCAATGGGAGCAGAGTAACTCCTCATAGTTATGATCACATCCTGTAGAGTGTGGCATTATTTTGTCCCAGAGTGCATCACATCTTCCAAATCCATAATGGCAAATTTTCCAGGAAGGAGGTAAGAGCTGGCTAAACACACCCCCTAGGATGGCTTATTTCCATAGACGCTCCCCCTACCATCTGCACATACCTTCCCTAATCCTGGGTCTGGTGGGGGTCAAAAGTATAAAGGGGAAACTGACAGTGTGACCATCCCTCTGCCTCTAAAGATCATGGTTTACGACCCCTCCCCCTGGCCTGGCATTCCTATTGAACAACACACTGCCATGCCAGCAGAGCTGGTTAACCCCAGGGGCACTTTATCACCTCTTCAAGGCAGCTTGGCTAATCCACTTAAATCTGACCTATCAGGGCAGACCACTGGAAGGCTGAATTTGGACTTACAAACAAGAAAGTCTTACAACTTCTTGTATGTACACTTTAGGAGAAATTCAACAATATGATATTGTTGGATTTACAACTACCATTTAGGGAAGTAATTGAATGGCCAGTCCTCTCCTATCAACAACTAGTTATGAATAACTTCCTACCATGTTAACCTATGTAACAAGGGATTTGCAATAAGAAAAAGGACTTGGGCCATTTTTCCAGCACCAAGACTTACAAAACCATACTTTTAAAGTACCTGCTTTATATCTACAGGAACCCCACCCCATGTGCAACTAGGGGAGGCTTTTGGGATTCTGAATCTGTAGAAATATTGCAGATCGTTTTTACTGTGCTCCTAGCATCAAAGTCGAATTTGAGCAGCACTTTCCCACATTGTGGGAAGTGAAATGTGAAATTTCACTTTACTCAGGCATTTAAAAACTCATTTTATAATGGTGTACCTTATAGATAACTGACCCCCAACCCTGGAATACCTAGGGGAGACCCTGGGAGTCCCTAATATGCCAAAACATTGTAGGTTATCCATTTTAAGTTCCCCTACCACCAAAGTCGAGTTTGGGCACAATTTACTTTTTAAAAGCAGTCCTGGAACCCAGGGCTATTTTTAAACTGACCTCAGGCTTCAGCAGTGCACCCATGCAAGTGCAGAAAACCTTGCTGGCCTCTACACTGCCATGCCACAGGGTACTTGGGACTTCTAGGTACCGTACATCCCTTGCCCTATTATGTACGAGGGACTTATGGACTAGGTCATGCCAATTCAGGGGTTCCCCCCATACCATTTTTTCCCTAGTGTATGTTAGGTGTTTTTTAACTATATTCTAATGTGTCTCTTTCAGCTTAGCACTGACCCTGGGCCTGGTTAGGCAGAGCTCAAGGTCAGTCAAAATCAGTTACCGCCAGTATCAGTCAGCAAAATTTTGGGAGGTGCCCAGGGCACAGGATGACTTTGCAACATACACCAATCCATTTGTTAACCATTTCATGTATCTTATTTCCCACATATTGTACCACCCTTGTACTTCCTCCCTGTTCATATACTTCCTGTGTAGGGACTCTAAAAACAATGTACTGTCGACAGAAAGGCACCCGTTGTGGAGCCTGACAGAAGTCCCTAGGAGCCGCTCTCAACAAACAAGCCTTAAACAACATTTAGACATTGGTTCTAACCATGCCTAGCAGGTGTGACATTAATACTGATGTGGGTGACATCAACCTGCTCTCAAAATGTGTCTCTAACAATGAGAGAGACCTGGTGTCCGCAAGGTCTCCAGCTGGGTTAATAATGGGTCACTCCAAATTCCACGATAAGTTTCTCTGCTCTATGAGACGCTGTCTTCCCATTGGGGTACTCATTGAGAATGCCATGTTCAGATCCCCTCTGCTCTGTAAGAAGCCACAGCTGCACACAGGTCTGCATGTGGCAGGTCACACCCGCAAATGTATCTTCCCACCTTAGTTACCGTGACACGTTGGCACGATTCAACTGCGCATGTGCACACAGTGACCGAGCTGACAATTTAACTTCAAATTTAGCAGAGAAATAATTGGTCTGTAGTAAGAAAGACAAAAAGCTGGTGACCGCCATTCTTATCGCCCATTAAATCAGGGCAAGGGTAGTGATGATTCTGGATGCTAGCTAACACGGGCCACACTCGCACCAGCAGTGGTCGAAGTGCATTAAAAACGAGTCCTGAATAGCGATGCCAGACCGCTGCATGGCCCCTCTCCTCCAGGCACCGCCTTCCCCTACAAGGCAACCAAAAGAAACCAATAGGGAATCAGTAATTTGTCATATACATTATTATTATTATATTTGGGTTTGTAAAGCGCACAGATACCCAGGGGTTTCCCGGCGCTGATAGAGGAACAAGAAGCAGGGAGACACAAGATGGAAGAAGATCAAACAGAGAAAAGCCAGGTTTTCAGGCCTTTCCTGAATTTCAGGTAGCAAGTTTCAAAACGCAAAGAGATGGGGAGTGTGTTCCAGAGTGATGGCGCCAAATAAGAGAAGGAGCGACCACCAACTCTGGTGCGTTTGAAACGGGGCACGGAGAAGGTGCCAAGAGAGGAGGATCTAAGGGTGCGCGCTGGACAGTACGGTTGAACCAGATTGGAGAGATAGGAGGGGGAGTTGCCTGTTTTAATCCGATGCATATAACAAAGGGCTTTGAATTTTGCTCTTGATTCAATGCGCAGCCAATGAAGGCTGCGCAGGGAAACGCTAACAGAGGCAGTTCTAGGCAGATTACAGAGCAGACGAGCTGCCATATTTTGCACCACCTGTAATTTACGTGTTACCTCCTTGCTAGCCCCAAGGAGGAGCACGTTGCCGTAGTCCAACCTGGAGGTTATTAAAGCCTGGACCACAGTTTTTTGGGTGTCTGGCGGAAGCATCCATGCAATTTTTCTCAGCCACCGCAAGATATTAGTGCAGGTGGCTGAGACTTTCACAACATGCTGTTTCATGGACAGTTGGTTATCAAATGTAACTCCCAGGTTGCGAGCCTTGATGGATGGAACTGGCAGGGGACCCATTTGCTGAGGCCAGTGCTTAGGGCCCCAGAGAAAAGTGTCAGGACCGAATAGAAGAAGTTCGGTTTTATCGCTGTTTAGTTTTAATTTATTGGTCTGCATCCAATTGGCGATATTAGTGAGTCCAGATTGGAGAGATGAGTTGGGGTCATGTTTATTAGAGGAGAGAGAAAAAATGATTTGGGTGTCGTCCGCATATGAAAATATAGAAAGACCAGATTGTTCTGCCAGAGAGGCGAGAGGACTAACATAGATATTAAAGAAAAGGGGACTTAAGATAGAACCTTGGGGTACACCGTGTGGGGACAGGAGGGCAGTGGAGGCAGAAGTGGAAGAAAAAACCTGAAAAGTACATGCGGACAGAAAGCTAGCGATCCAGGCTAGAGCAGTGCCATGGATACCAGCGGCCTTTAGGGTGGAGAGGAGGATGTCATGGGAGACGGTATCGAACGCAGCGCTTAAGTCCAGCAGGATAAGCGCCACCGTCTCCCCTCTGTCCACCTGCTGTCTGATAGCCTCTGTGACACCTAAAAGGGTAGATTCTGTAGAGAATCCAGCCCGGAAACCAGATTGGGATGGGTGTAGGAATTTCGTGTCCTCAATGTGTGAGGAGAGGCAGAGGTTGATGTGTTTTTCTAATACCTTGGACAGGCAAGGGAGAAGAGATATGGGTCGGAAATTAGAGGGGTTGTTGGGATCGGCGTTAGTTTTTTTTAGAAGAGGAACCACCATGGCGTGTTTCCAAGCTGCAGGAACGATGGCTTCCGACAGAGATGCATTCAGGAGGGCTAGGATAGGTGAAAGAACAGAAGTGTCCAGGGTGCTTAGAATTTGAGGGGGCATGGCATCAAGTGGGGAGCCAGATTTGATTTTAGCCATGAGTTTAAAAAAGAGTTCTAAAGAGATCGGATCCCATTTGTCAATGGAAGGGTAAGGGACAAGGGTGGTAGTAGTATCCAGAGGAAAAGTAGTGTCAGGATCTGTACTGTGAGGGTTGTCCAGTGCTCGAGGGGAGGCATCAAAATATACATTGGGTGAAGTCATTTCGTATGTGTTGCTATTTCCACTCTAACACCTCATAGAGTAAATGACTCTCCAGTTACCAAATCACATTTATAAAAAATTAAATTCTACATTGCACGCAATTTGGGTCGAGAGGTTTTATCAGGTCCCTGTCAAAGCGCGTCTTACAGTGATCAACAAGGCTGCTTGTTTCCAGTTCAGGGAAGACCTGGCTTGGCAGTTCGGGCTGGACTTTCCCAAGAGGCACAGGGTCAATACTGATTTGCATATAGCTGGGTCTGAACTGAAGTGCGGAAGTGAGCTAAAGAATGATGATAGATTCAACCCGGATCTGTGACTTGGGGTGAGTGTCTGAAAAGTTACAGCTCTCCGTCCATCATCTTCTTGTGTTTGCTTTGCTCGCCATAAGTTGGCAGGGTACGCCCAGTAATAATGGATTCAAGCTATCCTGGCTGATAAAGAGTGATACCCAGACATAGGTCTCAGAATTCTTGTTTCCGGTTCAGGGAAGACCTGGCTTGGCAGTTCGGCTGGACTGTTCCCATAAGGCACAGGGACAAAACTGATTTGCATATAGCTGGATCTGAACTGAGGTGGGGAAGTGAGCAAAAGAATGTTGATGGGGTCATCCCAGATCTGTGATTGGGGGTGAGTGTCTGTAAAGTTTCAGTGCTCCCTCCATCATCTCCTTGTGTTTGCTTTGTTCACCCCTATTTTTGCAGGGTATGCCCAGACGTGGGTCCCTTACGTACTTTGCCATTGCTATTGGATTCAAGCAAGGCTGGCTGATGAAGGGTGTACCCAGAAACCAGTCTAAGGATGCCTGTTTCCAGTTCAGGGAAGACTTGGCTTGGCAGTTCTGGCTAGACTGTTCCCTTGAGGCACAGGGTTAAGACTTATTTGCATATAGCTGGGTCTGAACTGAGGTGGTGAAGTGAGCTAAAGAATGATGATGGATTCAACCCAGATCTGTGACTGGGAGTGAGTGTCTGAAAAGTTTCAGCCCTCTGTCCATCATCTCCATGTGTTTAATTTAAAAATACTTGCACATCCTTAACCCTCTTTTTATTACATATAAGTCATCCTTGAGGTAGGCCCTAAGTAATCCTAAAGACAGGTTGCAATGTAAGTAAAAGGTAAGACATGTACCTTTATGTTGTGCATGTGCGGATAGGGACAAACAGTCATTGGGAATTCCTTAATGCACTTTTAAGCTATAAATATCCTGATCAGAGAGGAGGGGCTTTTAATATTTCATATGGTTGGAATGGTAATGGTATATCCACCTCATTGGTGAATTTGGATTTAGCATTACTGTTTTAGAAATACCACTTTAAGAGAGTGGACATTTCTCTGTATTTTCTGCTCTTTATGCCTGACAGCCTGACTCCAATTCACCTCTGAGCTGGGTGACAGCTACACTTTGTGCATTCCCTCTAGACAGCCACAGACACAGGAAGGTGAGGCACATCTGCATTCTGAGAACTTGTTTGCATTCTGATATCCCTTCTAGTTAGAAAGGGGGAGGGGTGGCTCATATTTAAATTTGAATAGGCTGTATCCTGTCCTCACACAAAGCATTGATTTACCATCCAGGGTTTTTCTGGCAGACACAACAGGGCTGAAAGGGATATTTGTGCATTTTAGAGAGTTCTTTTAAAATCACCACCTACATCAAAGGCACTTTTGGGTATAAGTACTGGGACCCTAGCCCCATCAAATCAGACACTTTTTGGACCTGTAACCAGACTTTGCTGGCTTGATATCTGCAAAAAGTCAGAAGGACTCCTGTGCTACCAGAAGGGACTGCAACTCTGCTAAATGCTTTGCTGTGTTGGCCTTCTGCTCACTGAGCTGCAGAAGGGACTCTTTGCAACCTACCTTGCTATGTTGTCCAGCTGCCTGCTACCTTTGTCTGAGTTCTGACTACTAGTGTTCTCCAAGGGCTTGTTGACTTGGCCACTGGTGTGTTTCTGAAGTTTCAGGGACATCATAGATTTCATCCCTGCCATGGAACTCTACCAATCACGAGTCCAGCCGCTGCACTTAAACCTGGAACAGTGATCGAACATTCCTTGCTTGTTTGAGGATTAGCGCGATCCTGAACCCTAGCGAGTTGGGTAAAGTTGAGAGCATTCCTTGTTTCCAAAGGTTGCACTCTCCGAGCATTGAGAGTAGCAGCAGCAGCACCAAGGTAAGCCCCCCTTCAGCATAACCCCTTGACATTACTGGGTTGCCTCAGCAATGCGGAATCCTCAGACGACGTCATCCGTGTATCACCACCCCATGGGCAAGGCCGGGTTGGAGGAGAGATTTATTTTCCATTGGACCTCGGAGCCTGCCGCGATGGACTGAGGATAGCTCAGTTTTTCCCCTTGACACACTCTCTTCCAGCCCTGAGCAGCGGGGTCTATACCTCCGCTACGCCAGCCAGGGTAATGGTACTGTGTCTTTTTGCATTGGGACCTGTGAGGCCCCATCTGATGACCGGCGCCCTCGTGCTAGGATTCTTCACCTGCACTATTCCTGACAGACCTGTGGGAAAATTGACATTCAGTGTCCTTCCAAATACTACTTGTGGCCCCCTTTGCATGGTTGATAAGGAGGGAGGCTATAATGCTGTGATTTGAGGAGTATCCCGTTAGTGGTCCTGCATTGAGAAAGCACACTTGTCTATTCACAAACTCTACCATAAAGAACCTAAGGAAACCCCATGCATTTCTAAACACTGTGTTTCTTTTATGCTTTCAATGTGAGAACGTGAAAAGTACTTCCAGACTGGTACAGTTTTGGTCTTGAATGTTTCAGATTATACTGTGTTTGTTTTTTAAACCTGTGTGGAGTCTTTTGGAGGTGTATTCATTGCTTTACTGTGTGTGTGTGTGTTTGTGCACTGCACAGATGCTTTACACATTGTCTCTTTTCTCGCTGCGCCAAGCTACCAGAGGGTGAGCACAGGTTAGCTAATTTGTGTATCTAGCTTACTCTGACGAGAGTGGTGGGTTCTGCCTGGCTAGTGTGTATAACCTAGCAACCAGAACCTCAAATTCTAACACTGAGCTTTCACTTTTAGGGCCTCCTTAAGCCCTTCTAACCCCGCCCAATGCCGATCCTTTTTATTATCTGGGACAGTTTGTGCTCAAGCCTTCATCTTTTTTCCACAAAAAATGTCCATGCCAGATTTACATTCTTTTTTTCCTAAATGATGTGGATCCTAAAGTTACCCCACGTTTGTGGTTTCCCTTGGAGGAAATCACAAAGAAAATAGCTAAAATGAGAAAACATTCTGCTTTATTTTACAAAAATAAAAAAAAGGAGTTGTGCAAGAAGTTGTGCACGATTTTGAGTTCTAAAAACAGCGATAAGAAAAAGTTTTCTGTGCTCAGATTGCCCTCTTCTCAACTTTCCGAAAATTCTCCAGTTTTTGCAATTTTCTAAGTCGTGGTCAATCTTTCCTATTTTGACAATTTCAACCGGCTTGCAGTGTCTCATGAAAAGATGTGTGGAACCCATATGTGAGCCCAGAAAGATATATACTTCAGAAAAGTAGACACAATCCTGTGATCAGTAAGGGGGTAATTTGGATTAGGGTTCTGTTGAACCATTGTGAGCTAGGCCCTGTAAACTTTACAAAATGGTCATACAATAAAGCTTAATGGACCAATGGAGCAATATGATGAAGTGTTCAATGGGATTAACTATAACATTTCCTCATCCTTAATAAGCACTTCACCACTACCTTAGTAAGGCTCACTGTGACCTCCGTTGGAATAGCCTAGCATAACTGTTATCACATGCCGGAAAGAAAGAACCCCACCTTTATATAATAATAAACATTGTTATTAAGATATTACATAAAGACATAGGGGGCCATTATGATGGCGAGCTGACTCAAGTCCACCCACCACCGTAGCGGTCCCACGCATCAGATTCCGATGCGACGACGTTAACATTGTGGTGGGTGGTGCTGGCTGCAGCACCCGCTGCAATGCTAAACATGCATATTGTGCTTTTCACTGCACTACTTGGCAGGCATCATGCGGTGACTGCCACATAGTGCAGTGAATTATAGGGGGGTACCGTGGGTTCCCCCACAGTACACCACCACCCTCCAACATAAGGGGGGGCCGCAATGGGCCCCCAAATGCATTCTCTGCCAGCCTTTCAATGGGGGCTTACCCTCCACGGAAAAGCTGGCTGCAGCCAGCATCAAAATCTGACAGACGTAACCTGCCAGGCACTGACACCATTTTACCCTATCCGGACGGGCCGCCTGGCAATCAGAACGATTGCCTGTGGCGGATCCGTGGTGGGCGGACTTTGCACCCACCACGTTTGCGGTATGATTCCCCTGCCATCGTAACATGGCAGCTGGAAAATTGCTGTCCAATGGCGGAGGGCCCACCACCGCATGGCTGGTGGTGGCCGACCTTACGCCATCGTAATCAGGCCAATAATTTTGCTGCTTAAAAGAAGAGAGGAGAAGCAGTGAAATACAGTAAAAGAAACAAAGTCTGGGAGAGAGATAGAAAAGAGGATAGAGAGAGGAAAGATAAGGTAAGAGGCAAAAGAGACTGCTAGGTAGAAAGAAAAGGAAAGGAAGTGAGGGACAGACAGTATGACAAAAAGAGTGAAAGAAGAGGAAAAGAGAGACTTAAACTGAAGACGGAGAAGAGTGAGAGAGACGGAGTTTATATGTAGAGCTGGACACGAATGAGTGGGTTGGATGGAGGGAAATGTTCCTGAGATGGCCTAATGTTTGTTGGGTCTCACGACAGTAAAATGTTACTGGTCATTTACAGAGTTCAGTTTTTGATGCAAAGGTTAGGCTTGCTAAGAAATTGCTATTCAGATATTCACGTGGATCTTGATGAGGACAATACATACACCACTTTCCTGGTAGACTATTGATGCAGTGGTGGGTGAGCAAACACGTGAACGCAGGACATGGCAGAGGTTAGTATTTATAATTATACCAATAGAAGAAACTGTTGTACTGCAATCAACACTGTGATGCTCTCAAGTCAAAGGAGGTGAGGATATGTGCTGTATGGTTGAAGAAAGTACCCTCTTGACTTCTGCCAATGCAAGGGCACTGACAAGCAGCCAGCAGGTGCACAACAGCTAGTTTAGGTTTGACTTTGCAGCACTTAATGAGAAAACCCCAAAAATTAGGGAAATTATGTCCTAACCCACAGTGGCTCCAATTAGCAAAGGAGAGGGGCCTCTCAGTAGCTTTCTCTCTCTCTCTTTTCTCTGTCTTTCTCTCTCTATCTCTCTCTTTCTTTCTCTGTCTTTCTATCTGTCTCTCTCTCTCTTTCCCTCACTCTCTCTATCTACCTCTCTTTGCTTGGACCTCTGACTCCCACGCCACCCACTCATGACCTCAGCTCCGCAAATACCACAACAGATATTTAGTAAACTCACTTGCATGCCCCTGAACACATGCTCACTCGAAAAACAAATAATCAAAACCTGGGACCTCTTCAACAGCAGAGCACCAGACCTCCTCTCCTGACAGAAACCTGGATGAACCTCTCCTCATCTTCTGACTTCGCTGGGGCCATCTCAGCAAGATCGTGTACCAAAACTGCTTTCATAAAAACACTATCATATACAAAGACACCTTCAATTGCTCTCCTTTTATGGACGCAGACTCTCCCTTCATGGAGCACATACACTTCAGCCGACACACTAATGATAAGCCCACTGGTAAGGGCACCCTCACATACAGACCACCAAGACCACGAAGCAGCTTCAGCAATCTCATGGCTGACTTTATCACCCCTTTCACCATTCAGCTACAAGGACCTCTGGCATCAGCCACCTCTTTAACTCAATCAGGGGTTTCTATAGTGCGACTACTCACACGGAAGGATCTCAAGAGTCTGGGGAGGGCTGCTGATCCTTCTGAGTGTGGAGGATATGTAAAAGAGTCAGGTCTTGAGGTCCTTCCAGAATTGGGTCAGTGACTCGGATTGCCTGAGGTGGAGTGGCAGGGTGTTCCAGGTCTTGGTAGCCAGGTAGTAGAATGATCTTCCTCCTCTACTGGTCTTGTGGATCCTTAGGACGGAGGCCAGGGCAAGTTGGGCAGAGCGGAGTTGTATGGTGGGTGGGTGTAATGCGGGGAGATGGTTCAGATATTCTGGTCCTGGGATGTGGAGAGCTTTGTAGGCATGTTTAAGGAGCTTGAAGGTGATTCCCTTGTTGATTGGGAGCCATTGTATTTATGTTTTGTGGTTTTGGCAGGGGATGTTGAGGACTAGTCAGGTTGCAGCTTTTTGGATATTCTGTAGTTTTTCTAAGCTGTTTCTGGGTGACGCCAGGGTAGAGTGCTTTGCTGTAGTCGAGTCTGCTGGTGATGAAAGAGTGGGTGACCGTCTTTCTGAATTCTGTGGGGATTCATCCGAATGTCTTTTGAATCAGGAATATCGTGTGGAAGGAGTAGGAGAATACTGGTTGATTTGTCAGTTCATTGAGAGCGAGGAGTCCAGTATGATGGCAAGGTTGGGCGCCTGGTCTGTAGGGGTGGGAGGGGTTCCTAGCGCGGCAGGCCACCATGAGACATCCCAGGCTGAGCGGGTGGGTCCCAGGTGTAGCAGGGATACTGCTCCTACACAGAACTGTGCATGGAGACTTGACCCAATGATTACACAACCCAGAATATGGAACTTAGAATACCTCAGGCAATCTGGAACACATGAACACTCTTTCGTTATACACTCATACTAGTCCATAACAGGGAGTAAATGAGGACACATGCAAGTTTGAAATATTTATTTCTAATGCCGTGTTCTCAAGCGCAGTATCTTTACTAATACAAGAAGACATATTGTAAGCAACAAGATTATCAGCATAGTTACTATTCAATAAAATACAAAAGGAGAAAGCATGTTAAAATGCTAAATGGAAATTGACTAGAATACTCCTAGATTTCACACTCCTTTACTATTAGGTTATTTTATATCTACAGAAAGTCTCTTGGGGTTAGAAGGGTGGCCCCATACCTCTGGTCCTAGTAGAAATGGATCACATAATTTTCCATACCAGCTCTCTGCATGTGAATGTTCTCCAAGTGTGTGTGCATGCTTTGCGCAGTGCATTATTAAACGCGCCAAAATCAGAGGTGGCCACAGCTGCATATGTGTTATGTCTAGGACGTGCGCTGATCAAACCGAACAACAGACACTGTGTTTAAATAACCTTGAAGGCCTCGGCACTCACTGTTCAGACATAGCTTACCAAGCAAAGATGATACAATAAGAAAACATGTTATTCTCGTGTTTAGCTAAATGTTCTGCTAGACTCTAAACATTTATTAGTGTGTGCCGTGTGCAAAAGCAGCAGAAAGGAAAAATGGCTTTTAAACTTCTAATAAGCTCATGCTAACTTAACACAGTGTAAAGGCAAAGCCCATCTCCATGACACCCTCCCTTGATCTGAGCACGGATAAGATAAGATAAAAGAAGGGGTACATTTTGAAATGCAGAGTTCAAGAACAATAGTCAGAACAAGTCTCAAATTTGCACAAGGAGAAAAAAAAAATTCAACAAAAACCTCATAGTCCGTTAATACTTCAACTTAAAAAAATCTAGCCATTGAACATAGTGAAGTCAATAGGTCTGGGCAGAGAAAAAAATTGATGAAAAAGTAAAAAATATCTTATGTCCAATAAGTGATGTCGGTCATGGAAGAGAGAGGCGAAGACACATCTCACTCTAACAATGAATATGCAAAATATGCAGCAACAGCCTCCAACAGGATATCGCTGTTCTCATATGAAAATAATTCAGCCATCCAATTTAACAAAGGGAAAGAACATACATGTTCCTCAATTACCGGAGCCTCTAGCACCATCAGAGGACAACTCAGTGGGTTTTCAATGAAACTGCGTGCCAAGAAATCTTGCGCCATTACAAACACATTCCAATGACCCAGAACTCCATACATCGCTGCAAAGCCCATAATCCCTTCCGTCAGAACAAAGCAATTCATGAGCAGCTAAGGGGCTCATAAGCTGAATATAATCCGCATCGGGAGACACCGTATTGCAGGGACACAAATCCAGGGCCCAGTCGAAATCGCAACTCATGCAATAAAAGACAGGTTAGACGCATGTAAAATAGGAAAATCAAATCGATAATCCATAAGCCGCACTCAAAGTAGCAAGAGGCAGCGCTTCATAGTACTCAAGCATTCGGTTGCGAAGCAGCCCCAGCCGTGACAGCTCTTCTTGTAACACAGAATGTGCATCCATTTTGAAATAAACAAAACAGTAAAAGCACGCCTGCAGACAGAGCCAGCAGTAAAGGAAATCCACCTAACAGGCTGGAAAAAAATAGAATTAATAAATGCTGGGAACACACCAAATATAGTTTGAAAAGAAGTTACAAGGCCAATGCTTATAACTTTAAAAAGTGTGCCAGCCCTGTGGTGGAGGAGGCATTAAAGATAGTGTGAATTAACTCACCGAAATGCTACGGCAAATCAGTATTCAATTAAGCATGCATCTCTGTGCGGGTGTTTTCCTCATGAAGGACGAATATCTCACCAGCAGATGTGAGGGCAACTTCTTTCTGGGACAATAGAGCTCTTATGCGACTCATCTTGTTGAACTCTGCTTTCAAGGTCGGAATCTTGGGCCCGATGGAAACATCAAGCTTCCCATGTGGAGGAGGATTCATTACATTTTTACAGCAAACCACACATTCACTGACGGTAACCACATATGCAATTTCCGCTACTAACCCACAACAGTTCTCATTATTTAAAATTAAATACCTTCCGTTTGCCAGTAATGTGAATGTGGGTACGATCTGGACTATCTGGAACCTAACCAGGCCAGTTTTCATCCTGCACACTCTACCGAGACTGTGATCCTGGCAGTCCTGGACACTATTAGATCTAACACTGACAGAGGTATCCATCAGGCCCTAGTACTTCTGGACTTATCGGCCGCGTTCGACACGGTCGACCATACCATCTTACTGCACCGTGTCGAACAGGCTGGCCTGCGAGGTTCGGCACTTATCTGGGTCAAATCCTTTCTTGCCGACCGTACCCAGGCAGTCAGGCTCGGGAAATTCACTGCCCTGAAGCTTAATTCTACTTGTGGGCTCCCTCAAGGCTCCTCCCTGTCCCCGCTCTTGTTTAACCTTTACCTTAGGCCCCTACTCCACTCTTTAAAAATCAGAAAGGTTACTATTTTTAACTATGCTGATGATCTGCAGCTAATATTCCCATTGGATTCCCCAGATGCTCTCTCTGAGTTTCAGGCTACCATGCTTCACATCCAGCGTTGGATGGACCTGAACCACCTGAAACTCAATCCAGGTAAGACAGAACTGGTGCTCCATGGGAAAAGCGAATTTAGCTGGGGCCGGTATTACTGGCCGACTGAATTAGGGCCTCCTCCCCTGCCCTCTTCTTCTGTGAAAAGTCTTGGGATCACCATCAATGCAGATCTCTCACTCAGAGGACCGGTGGGAGCAGTGATTTCCTCTAGCTTCCACCAATTGCGCAAAATTAAGAAAATTGCCCACCTGCTGACCCATTCAGCTCTCATACAGGTGGTACTCGCTCTGGAACTTTCACGGCTTGATTTCTCGAACGCCATATATCTTGGTTTACCAGCATTTTTAACCAGGCGTCTACAAATCGTCCAGAATCAAGCAGCCAGACTGATTCATATACAACCTAAATGGCACTCGGCCAGACCCTTGCTGTTGAATCTCCACTGGTTACCCATAGTTCAACGGGTTGCCTTCAAGTATGGCTGTCTGGACTTTAAGGCACTTCATGACAATCAATCAATCAATCAAAGCATTTGTATAGCGCGCTACTCACCCGTAGGGTCTCAAGGCGCTTGGGGAGGGGGGGGGGGGGGGGCGCTACTGCTCGAACAGCCAGGTCTTGAGTTGCTTCCTGAAGGCGAGGTGGTCTTGCGTCTGGCGGAGGTGGGTCGAGAGGGAGTTCCATGTCTTGGCGGCCAGATAGGAGAAGGATCTTCCCCCCTTGGTGGCTCTTCGGATGCGGGGGACGGCGGCGAGGGCGTGGTTGGTCGAGCGGAGTTGGCGTGTGGGAGTGTAGAAGCTGAGGCGGTTGTTGAGGTATCTCAGGCCTTGGTTGTGTAGGGCTTTGTGTGCGTGGGTGAGGAGTCGGAACGTTATTCTCTTGTTGACCGGGAGCCAGTGCAGGTTTCTCAGGTGTCCGGAGATGTGGCTGTGACGGGGGATGTCGAGGATGAGTCTTGCTGAGGCGTTCTGGATCCTCTGGAGTCTCTTCTAGAGTTTGGCAGTCGTTCCGGCGTAGAGGGCGTTGCCGTAGTCCAGTCGGCTGGTGACGAGGGCCTGGGTGACAGTCTTCCTGGTCTCGGTGGGGATCCACTGGAAGATCTTACGTAGCATGCGCAGAATGTTGAAGCATGACGAGGAGACGGAGTTGACTTGTCTGGTCATGGAGAGGGAGGAGTCTAGGATGAAGCCCAGGTTGCGTGCGTGGTCCGTAGGTTTGGGTGCGCTGCCCAGGGCGGGGGGCCACCAGGAGTCATCCCAGGCGGAGGGTGATGATCCCAGGATGAGGACTTCCGTCTTATCTGCGTTCAGTTTCAGACGGCTGTTCTTCATCCATTCGGCTACATCTTTCATCCCTTCGTGAAGGTTGGCTCTGGCTGTGGCGGGGTCGTTGGTGAGGGAGAGGATCAGCTGAGTGTCGTCGGCGTACGAGATGATGTTGAGGTTGTGTTGGCGTGCGATGGCCGCGAGGGGGCTCATGTAGACATTGAAGAGTGTGGGGCTGAGCGAGGAGCCTTGAGGGACGCCGCAGATGACTTCAGTGGCTTCAGATCTGAACGGGGGGAGGCGGACTCTCTGTGTCCTTCCGGCGAGGAAGGAGATGATCCATTCTAGCGCCTTCTCTTGGATTCTGACGTTGCCGAGGCGCAGTACTAGGGTGCGGTGGCAGACAGTGTCGAATGCCGCGGAGAGGTCCAGGAGTATGAGGGCCGCGGTCTCCCCGTTGTCGAGCAGGGCTCGGATGTCATCAGTGGCTGCGATGAGGGCGGTCTCGGTGCTGTGGTTGGCCCGGAAGCCAGACTGCGTGATGTCGAGGGATCCGTTCGTCTCGAGGAAGGCGGCCAGCTGCTTGTTGACGGTCTTCTCGATGACTTTGGCTGGAAACGGGAGGAGCGAGATGGGGCGGTAGTTTTTGAGGTCGGTGGGGTCTGCCGCAGGTTTCTTCAGTAGAGCGCTGAGTTCGGCGTGCTTCCAGCTCTCCAGGAAGGTAGCAGTGTCAAAGGAGGGGTTGATGATGTCTCGTAGGTGGGGTGCGATGACGGCGTCGGCCTTGTTGTAGATGTGGTGGGGGCAGGGGTCGGTTGGAGATCCGGAGTGGATGGAGTTCATCGTGCGTTGCGTTTCTTCGGTGTTGATCGGGTTCCAGGCGTGGAGGATGTTGGTGGGGGGTGCCGTTGTGATCGTCGGGTTCGTTGGCTGTGTGCTGAAGCTGTTGCGTATGTCTGCGATCTTGTTGTGGAAGAAGGCGGCGAGGGAGTTGCAGAGGTCTTGTGATGGAGTGATGTCGTTGTTACCGGCGTTGGGGTTGGAGAGCTCTCTGACGATGTTGAAAAGTTCCTTGCTGTTGTGTGTGTTGTTGTCCAGTCGTTCCTTGAATGCAGCTTTCTTGGTGGAGCGGATCAGTTGGTGGTGTTTTCGAGTGGCGAGTTTGAGGGAGGTCATGTTGTCTGATGTTGGGTCTCTGCGCCAGGTTCTCTCAAGGGCTCGGCAGTTCTTCTTGGAGCTCTTGAGTTCGTCGGTGAACCATGGTGCTTTCTTACTGCTGGGTCTACTGGGTGGGGTCCTCAGGGGGGCGAGGTCGTCGGCGCATCTGCTGATCCACTTTGTGAGGTTGCTGGCGGCCTGGCTGGGGTTCTCAGAGCTGACGGGGGGGTCCTGGCTCAGGGATGCGGTGAGCTGGTCGGCTGTGATCTTGTTCCAGCTTCTGCGTGCAACCTGTTGCTGGTGGTGGTGGGTCGTGTTCCTTCTGAAGCTGAAGTGGATGCAGCTGTGGTCCGTCCAGTGAAGACCGGTGGCGTGGCTGAAGACTACGTCCTTGCTGTTAGAGAAGACGGGGTCGAGAGTATGTCCGGCGTAGTGGGTGGGGGTGGTCACCATCTGCTTGAGACCGAGGGTGGAGAGGTTGTCCAGCAGGGTGGTGGTGTTGCGGTCGTTGTTGTTCTCCAGGTGGAAGTTGAGGTCCCCGAGGAGGATGTAGTCAGTGGAGGGGAGGGCGTGCGGGCTGATGAAGTCGGCGAAATCTTCGCTGAATTGTGTGCGTGGGCCCGGGGGTCTGTAGATGAGGGTGCCTCTGAGGGTGGTCTTGGGATCGGTGTGGATCTGGAAGTGCATGTGTTCGGTGGCTATGCGGGTGTCGTCGGTGGTGGTTGTGATGCGGATGGTGTTCTTGTGGACTATGGCGATGCCTCCTCCAGTCTGGTGATCTTGTATCCGTCCGGGATGGCGATGGCGATGTCGGGAGCTGAGGAGGCGTTCATCCAGGTTTCCGTGAGGAAGGCGACGTCTGGAGATGTGGTGTCGAGGAGGTTCCAGAGTTGGACGGCGTGTCTGTGGACGGATCGAGTGTTGAGAAGGATGCACTTCAGGTGGTTTCTGTTGGTGCTCTTCTTTGCGGGTGTGGGTGTAGTGCAGGTCCGGATGCAGGCGTACTTGCAGGCACGGCAGCTGAAGGGTCCGTGGGTCCGTCTCGGGGTGGCTCGGTAGCAGCCTGGGATCCGGCCGGTGTTGAGTGCGTAGAGGTCGGTGGCGTCGTAGGTCAGGCGGGTGGGTTGGCGGCGGCGGAAGGCAGGGGGTCTGGTGCTGGGTGCGGTCCAGGCGCGGACGGGCACAGATGGGCTTACCTTTGGCACGCCTTTGGCGCGCTTAGGTCGCGCCCGCTGCGCGTCAACGCTGAGCGTTTGCCACTCTGCCATATGAGGAGAGTGGGGGAGCGGAGCGAGGGAGGAGCCGCTGGGAGGCGGGAGTGGGGCTGGCGAATGGGAAGGCTCTCAGGTGTAAGGGGGCGGGGCCGCAGGGGGGCAGCGGCAGGGAGCGGGGAGGTGGCAGGAAACGCGGCGGGGTCACAGCAAGGGAGAACAGCGGCCAACAGTTACAGGGCAAGAAGGCACAGAAGGGCAACAGAGGATACAGCGATGAACAGGGGGACACAAAGCAGAAAACAAGGAGACAGGTCACGGAGCGGGCACCAGGGGAGAGACAGCAGTCAGCAGGAGAGGCGGCGCAGCGCTCCGGAGGCTGAGACCACACCAGAGGTCAGGAGCTCAGCTGCGGGCAGCGGCGGGATCGTGGCACACCAGAGGTCAGGAGCTCAGCTGCGGGCAGCGGAGGGATCGGGCAGCCTGGGCACACCCACAGGGAGTGTGCGCAGTGCGAGGTGGTGTGACCGGCCCAGAGGCCCAGAGGACAAAAGTCTTAGATTCATCAATAGTATGATCCTGAAGCATGCCCCTGTCTGAAGTCTTTGCTCTGCTCACCTTCATTTGCTCACCATCCCCTCTTTTAAACTGAAGCGGCAAGGAGACTGCCGGTTCGCCTACCTTGCCCCCAAAGCCTAGAATTCCCTTCCCTTGACAATTAGGAGCTGTGACAATCTTATGGCATTCAGGAAAGCTTTAAAAACCTGGCTGTTTGAGCAAGAATTTGCATAGTTATTCGGCTGCAATATTCCTTACTTTCAGCGCCATGAAGCCTCTGGGTGTCCATGCGCTTTAGAAGTTGCTAGTAACATAATATAACATACCGATAGCAGGCACCGAGGTTCCCTTCAAAACACAGGCTAAATTTGGCTCTTTCTGATTACAAGAGCCATGTAATTGGATATGTCTACACATCAATGAGTGATCTGGTGTCTCAGTGCATTCTTCACCATTCAAATAAACTTCCTTACCCTCCCTAAGGCATCTGTAGGTAAATGGAAGCTACCAAGCTTCAAGTAGATTGCTGAGAGGCTCATATCTACCGATGGCAAAGTACTTCATACATGCCTCGAACTTGAATAGAGGAAACAGGAGAGTTATTAACCCATGGATAAGCCACGTCGCTGAATTGGCTTCAGCCACAGAAAACGGAAAAGGTTCCAACCTCTCAATGTGTAACATACAAAAAGATATATCTTTCATTGACAGTAAACTTTGCTTGTCAGTCAAATTAAATGGGGCAAACAATGATGAGGTGTTCATGAAATGCCAGGGAACTTTTCCAGCTTTTAAGGTCTTCAAGGTCCATGCAAACTGCATATTGGAACGCAATTGATTTTGACCATTGTACAAAACAGACACATCATCCTGCACAATATCAACAACAGATGATACAATATTGTCCAATGTGTAAATGCGGGAAGTAAGCTTGCTTATGCTGTTATCTACAACTGCTAGCACTTTCTCTAAATTAGCCTGATCTATAGCTCTAATGCGGGTAGCCGCCTGAATCTGGGATGTTTTCCAGACTTCATTGTAAATAGCATATGTCCATCTTTTAGATCTGCCATTAGCCGGACCCTTTATAAAATCATTCAGATCTACATTGTCAGTCAGTTTAGATAAATGCAGTTTAACTGATGCCAATGTAGAATGTTTGAGCCAATTTTGACATAATTTGCCTACAGAATAGGTAGTCACAGAATGGCCACTTTCAAAACGGAGATCCACCTCAATAAAGGACTTGAAACTGCAGGCATCTCGATGGCAACATCAGGTTTGGGGTTAGAAGCCGGGGCCACAACAGAATTTCTCAAAATCGATGGACATGAAACTGCCGGAGTCATACTAAGAAGAATCGGCCACTCTGTGTAGTTTGACATTGTCAATGGAGATGTTCCTCTGTTCTTTACAACCTGGAAGTGGTGGTAAAATTACTGTTCTTGTGCCCTTCACGCCAAGCACTGGAACCGGAGCTCGATATGAGGGACCAAATTCTTTCTTGTTTTCGATCTTCTCACAAACCAGTTCTCCAACTTGGGGTAGCCAACCAACTACCGGGATCTGCAAAGCATCATCAGACCTGACGAACTCCTGAGGCGGAAAGCAACGCTTCTTTATAAAATTATATTGTGTGTGCTTGTTGTGTTTTTAACTTTTGGGCACTTACCCCTTCCTCTCTTTATGCCCCTCACCGTTTGCACCCGCTCAGCCGATCAGGCACTGCAGCGGCCCACGGGGAGGATCGCCGCCGCACCGGTGGAAGCCCTGGGTGACGGAGCTCACGCTAGGCCACACCCACTCTTTACCTGCTATAAGGATGCCCTTTCCCCGGCCGCGCAGCGGGCGCCCTGGCTGCGTGCCAGGCCGGGACCCAGGGCGCCTCACTATGCCTGTTTTATAAACTACTCCTTCGCACAGCTACTGGCCTGCCGTGGGGATTGGCCCATTAGTAGTTCCACTCTGGCCCTCGTTAATAGCCTGGGCATCTCTAAGGTCAACCAGACTGTCACCAAGCCTGGAACTTAAACGTTTGCACCGTCCTCTGCCTGATTATACCCGCCGCCCCAGTCCCGCCTAAACCCTCCCCATTCGGCTTCGGCCTATCTCCTTAACACCCGTTCTGCAGTTAGGCATCAGATAGAGCTATTTGACCTCCTAGACACCTCTAAGTTGGATCTCCTATTTCTTACTGAAACTTGGTTTACTCCTGATTCCCTACCAGATGTCCTAGCAGCCCTCCCCGATTCCTACTATATTCTCCATGCGGACCGCCCTGGGGGGAAGACAGGTAGTGGAGTGGCGATGATAGTACGCTCCAACCTCCAGTTTCAACTTCTCCCTCATTCCCCTATTGCAGCAGTTGACTCCTTGGTTGTTCGGTCTACCAACCCTGCGATTCCCCTCACCTGTGCGCTCTTCTATCGGTCCCCTCAGGCTACGCCTCTTTTTCCCCGGCCATACAGGTGGTCAACAACTCAGCGCTTCTACTATTAGGAGACTTTTATTTTTGGCCGGGTGACCCTCGTGAGGACTCTACGTCCAAAGACTTCTCTGACACCCTGTATTGCATTAATTTCCCCTCACACATCTCCCTACCGACCCATACTCATGGTCATACTCTTGACCAAGTTTGGTCCACCAACCAGTCAGTTTCCACACCGACCGTTCTTGTGCTTGGTCGAACCATTCTTTGATCTCTTTCGCTCTTGACCTGGGAGTGACCAACACCTCCCCTCCCCTTAAAAACACTTGGGCTCGAAACTGGAATCGAGTGCACCTGGTCGCTTTAGGTCACTCGCTAATTTGTTCCGCTCCTGCCCTGATGGATACTTCCCCAAACATCCAGGTAGCCGCCATTAATAGCTGGCTCTCTACTGCCTGTGACCGAGTTGCTCCCCTCAAACGGGTAAGAACACGTCGCCCTCACAACGCAAATAGATGGTTCACTAACGATCTCAAATCCCAGAAATTGGTCCTTAGGCAGGCGGAACGCCGCTGGCGGTGCAGATACTGTCTGGATTTGAAGGCTCACAGACTCGTTTAAATCGGCCACGGTTATCCCTATTCTTAAGAAATTAGGCGCTGATCCCACTCTCCTCTCTAACTCTAGGCCCATCTCTTTGCTCCCGCTGCTGAGCAAAATTCTGGAGAGCCATATCACCTCCTGTCTCTCAGCCTTTATTGAGGCTAACCATCTCTTGGCCGCTCATCAGGCAGGATTTCGACCCACTCACTCCACAGAGTCTGTTGGTCTCTCCATGGTGGATGAGCTCAGGAGAAGTGCTGACACTAATTCTCCACAGGCTCTGGTCCTCCTCGACTTGTCCGCCGCCTTCGACACGGTCGACCAATCCATCCTTCTCCACTGTGTCGGGGGCATCGGCGTGCGGGGATCGGCCCTAGCCTGGCTCACCTCCTATTTGGAAGGTCGCACCCAGGCTGTAGGGCTGGAGGGCTTTTCTGCCCCCACCTGTTCAGTCTCTTGTGGGGTGCCCCAAGTCTCATCCCTTTCCCCTCTTCTTTTCAACCTCTACATTCTTCCTCTCATTGTTTCTTTACAGGAAATGGAGGTCACAGTGTTCAATAATGCCGATGACCTACAGTTGATTTTTGACCTCTCCTCTTCCTCTGATTCTATCTCTAAGTTTCACTCTACCTTGACATTCATTTACCACCGTATGAATCTTAATCAACTAAAGTTGAACACCGATAAGACGGAGTTGGTTCTTATCGGCGGTCCCTCCAATCCGTGGACTTCCACTTTTTGGCCCCCTGCTATGGGTTTACCTCCCACCCCCTCTGTCTCCGTGAAAGCTCTGGGTATCAAAATCAGCAGAGACCTCTCCATGCGCGCCCAAATTAGCTTGGTTGTCTCATCCTGTTTCTTATCCCTCAGAACTATCCGCAAAATCTCCAGCTACTTCTCAGTTGAGGCCCTTAAACTTATTATTCTGGCGATGATTCTATCCCATATCAAACATTCAAATAAGAAGGGATCACTTGTCCTGCTTTAACGTGGGTTTGCAAGTAGCGTACTTCTGTCCCAATTAAAAAACCCTCATGCACGTGTCTGATGTTTTGCGAAAGCGGTATATCGTGATTCTCCGCTTTTTAGACCCGTGTGTGCATAATCATTGGGTTAGTGGTTATGCAACCTCCACCAGGAGGGTAACCCTTGGATACAGCAGTAGTGATTAGTGATTGGGAAGTGGAGTGTTGTGAAAGAAGTAAAAAAGGCTTGTGTACCCTGTATTTCCAACTTTAATTAATCAGTGGTTCGAGACTTGGTTTAAAATTAAAGGTGTGTGTACTGAGATAGTTGAGGTATCTCACACACTGGTATTCATTGTTCTAAAAGGTCGACATGTTTCAGCCCTGATTCGCCGTTTTTGGTCGAGTGGGCTTTCTTCAGGACCAGGTGAAGTGTATAGAGACCAAAGGCGTCTCTGTGCTAGTTATGATCGTTGAACAGAATTGTATGTTCAGGTGTAGTGGTTTGGGGAAGGATATGTTAGTCCTTCTCTGTTAGCGGTCCCGTAGGTACCTGTAATGAGTAAAATACATGAAAAGACAAGGGTATTGGGGTTTTACGTGTGGGACAAACACAGACATTGAGCTACTTGTGCTGAGGTGCTGCACTATTTTGTATAGCAACTGGAAAATGGCAATACTTTTCTGAACACACACCACCGTCTTGTAAGGTCAACTCACTCATACCTTTTGCATAGACTCTGGTGTATTTATCTGATTGACAAAATTCTCACTCATTCGGAGACCAGTATTCATCGTAAACAGTAAGTATTATATAAATGTATTCTCTTAAGGGAGTTTGACAATGGTATTCCCCTTTAGCATAGCCAGTAGGGATTTCGCAGTGTCTGCTCTTTGCATTAAGGAGCCAAAGTGCGTCTTATTTAGTTGGTAATAAATGACGCAACTTTGTACTTCTATCAGCTCATGAACCCGTGATTCATCTACCGGGTTATAGACTCATTTCCTAGGTGTTTCCAAAGAACTGTTATCCACCTTACACACTCTCGCTAATCAAGTACGGACTTGTATGTAGAATATGGCCGTTTGATTGTTGACCCTGATTACACTCTCAATATAGCCACATGTATTTCTATTTACCTTATGTTATCCCGTGGCTTGATGTCCACAGAGCCCTCAATGGTCTTAGGAGCCTTCTAAAAAATAATGAACGATGTAAAGAAGAAAGTAGTCTAAGGGTTTAATTCTTTACAGTTTGGTTGCGGTGTCTCGCAAAGCCCTCGCGCTACCTGCAGTCCTGTCAGTACTGTGCTGACTCTGCCATCGGGGGCCCGGTTCTGAAGCGCTGTTTCCGGGTCAGATTAAGATATGTTGGTGTGGCAATAAATATGGAAGAAAGACTATATCCATCTCGCAATGTCTTCGGATTAATGAATCATTAGTGGAACGAAATAATCAATCTCTGTGTGTTCTTTTCATTCGTGAATAATTCTGTCACAATTAATCATCCGTAATAAAGTCTTTAATTATTTTGTGGCAAAATGAGATATATTACGTAATGATCTGGTGGTGAAGTATCACCTGTCAGAGCTATTATGTTTGTGAGGAGAAGTAACTGTGCTTATTCTTGTTAGTGAGTAAGGAAAGTCTTGTATTAATTAATGCTGTTCTATAAGTAAGGATACGGGTGAATTAATTTGTTTTTTGCAGTAATAACTAATTTCACATATTACGAGGCAATTAAAAATTGGATCAGAGTGTTGAGTAGGTGGGTACTCTGTTAGATTTAGTGTCAGCGAGGGTGGAGACATAGTTATCCTCCATTTAAGTTGTGCCAGGGGATATTATCATTTAACCCCTCAGTGTCTGTCTTCAGTCTGTCCACCCATCACTGTTCTTTTTCAAACAGGTTCTTTTCGGCATTGTGACCTTTATTTGTTAAGGTCTCCAATACTGTCCATTGAAGATCTCCAATAGTATGGCCTGTGTCAATATAATGAGAGTCCATTTTCGTAGTTCCTTTTTTACATTTTATATTGCTTCGATGTTCTCCGATGCGTAGTTTCACCTTTCTGCAGGTTATGCCAATATAACGTTTGTTACAAGGACATGTAATCATGTAGATAACATGGCTTGTATTGCAATTTGTGTGGTTGCGGATCGTTTATATTAGGTTAGGTAGCAGTTTGATTTATTTTGTAGGTTTAGTGAGTCCACATACAGAGCACTAGCCGCAAGGGAAACGGTGGTGTGTGTTCAGAAAAGTATTGCCTTTTTCCAGTTGCTATATGAAATAGTGCAGCACCTCAGCACAAGTAGCTCAATGTCTGTGTTTGTCCCACACGTAAAACCCCAATACCCTTGTCTTTTCATGTATTTTACTCATTACAGGTACCTACGGGACTGCTAACAGAGAAGGACTAACATATCCTTCCCCAAACCACTACACCTGAACATACAGTTCTGTTCAACGATTATAACTAGCACAGAGACGCCTTTGGTCTCTATATACTTCACCTGGTCCTGAAGAAAGCCCACTCGACCGAAAACGGCGAATCAGGGCTGAAACATGTCGACCTTTTAGAACAATGAATATCAGTGTGTGAGATACCTTAACTATCTCAGTACACACACCTTTAATTTTAACCCAAGTCTCGAACCACTGATTTAATAAAGTTGGAAATACAGGGTACACAAGCCTTTTTTACTTCTTTCACAACACTCCACTTCCCTATCACTAATCACTGCTGTAACTAAGGGTTACCCTCCTGGTGGAGGTTGCATAACCACTAACCCAATGATTATGCAAACACGGGTCTAAAAAGCGGAGAATCAAGATATACCGCTTTCTTAAAACATCAGACACGTGCATGAGGGTTTTTTAATTGGGACAGAAGTACGCTACCTGCAAACCCAAGTTAAAGCAGGACAAGTGATCCCTTCTCATTTGATTGTTTGATATTGTATACAAGGAAGCTGAACGGATCACACTTTCCTTCTCCCTCCACAACTGATTATGAAGATGATTCTATCCTGTCTAGATTATGGCAACGCCCAGTACGTTGGCATTCCCGCGTACGAGCGCCGCCGCCTACAGCTTATTCAAAACCAAGCGGCTCGCCTCATCTATAGGCTTCCTAAGTCACATCACATTACCCCTCTGTTAAAGTCTTTCCATTGTCACCCTATCTTTGAACGATCTCTTTTTAAGATGGGCTGCCTGATCTTTATGTCGCTTGCTGGCACGGCTCCTGCCTATATGACATCTAAGATCAGTGCCTACGTGCCTGGTAGAAACCTTCGTTCTTCTATCCAGCACCTTCTCAACGTTCCTCAATATCGCAGGAAAAAACTGAGTGGATCCAGATTCTCGACTCTTGCCCCCCTCTTTTGGAACGCACTCCCTCTTGCCATTAGATCCATTCTGCGTTACACTGAGTTCCGAACAGCCCTTAACACCATCGCTGCTGCAGCAATTCCCCTCCTATGCTGACTATTATGTTTTCCCATTGTTCATGACGAGCTCAGTTCGTCATCAGCACAGCTCAAGCGTGCCTCATGACGAGCTGAGCTCGTCATGAGCATCGAAGGGGTTAAAACTAATCCTCTTCTCCCTCGCTTATATTTCTTAACTTTCTTCCCCGCTCCCCTCAGGATAGTCTTTCTGCAGCGCCAAGAAACCCCCCGGTAGTAGAGCGCTTTACAAAACCCTTCCAACTTCAACTTTAACTTCAACTTCAACTTCAAGTGTTCCTTTGCAAGACTGTCTCTCGTCTCTTGTAGATTCTGTAAAACATGACAATGTTCATCTACGTCAAAGGGGGCAGCAACCGCCACTTGTCTAGACAGTCAAGGTCCGGGACGAACATTTTGACACTAAAGAGCATTTCGTATGCGGTCCGCCCACCCGGAGACCTTCTAGGGAGATTATTAAGGGCACGCTGCACGCTATTGAGGTGGGCCAGCCAGTTCCTGCCAATGCCTATAACTCTAGCTGTCAAAGACTGCTTTAAATCTCGGTTCATTCATTTCACAATACTATTACCCTCAGGTCTGTATGGAGACGAAAACTTGACTTGGACCCCCAACGAAGTCATGGCATCCTTATACGCCTCAGAGGCGAAAGCCGGACCATGAATCAAATGGAAGGTACCACAGGCAAAAATCCCTACAAAGACATGCAAGTCTCTTATGACAGTTTGTGAATCAGCGCTGCGGTGTGTCGACACCCACACAAAGCGTGTGCATGAATCAACTGCTACTAAGATGTACTTATACTATACGCAGTTTCAGAAGAAAAAGGACCACAGTGATCTAAGTAAACACAAGCAAGTGGCTTATTAGAAATGTACAACTGTCTCTGGGTTGGACGCGCAGCAGTTGAAGGTTTAATCTGCTGGCAAATGTCACACTGAAGTACATAATCACGCGTCTGTTTATTCAGTCCCCACCACCAGAGACGTTGGTGTAACTGAGATACAGTAGCCGAAATGCCCGCAAGCGCAGATGCAACACCTTCATGGGCAGCTGTAATCAGTGTGGACCTGCGGTCCGCGTTGGGAATTAACTTTTCACCAACGTCCAGTATTTTCACATAAGGAACTTTATCAGGACTTAATTGGTATGAATACTTCGAAGGGAATCCCTTAGCATATTTACTTCCCTTCTCAGTTGCGGCTACAGCCGCCAAGATATCATCATCAATCTTACTCTTGGAATGTGTAACTGCTGCAACCAAATATGTCGATACTGCTGATTTTGCGGCCTCATCGGCCAAAGAATTGCCAACAGCATGAACTCCCACGCGCTGATGACTGAGAGTGTGAATTACATACACGAGTGGCAACTGGCTCTTTAAGCTCAGCCACTCGGACCCAGATCATTTTATGTTTTATTGTGCTACCTTTGGAGTCACGGAAATCATTCTGAACCCAAAAGAACAGGTATTCGTTGTAAGACTGGACACAGTAGTAAGAATCACTCACAACCAGAGTCGTCACACTAGGATCAGCGTACTCCAATGCAAGCATCAGAGCACGGAGCTCTGCCAATTGTGCTGTACAGTCCCCTAAAGTCTGCGTGTGCACTTCTTTGGACTTGAATTCATAATTCACTATAGTACCCCCCACAATGGCGCAAGCTGAGACGCATGCGCTAGACCCATGCGCAACTTGCCCTGAACCATCAGTGTATACAATACAACGGAATTCTTCCAAAGGTCGCATAGTCAATGGTGCAGGATGAACAAATTCATATTGCAAAAACTCCTGCGACTGTAAGGAGGCATCAAAAATGAAGGTGACATCCGGAGACGTCAAAGATGCTGCCCATTGTATCCACCTTGGGTGCAAAGCTTCAGAATTTGTTACACTGGCCTTGGACACTGCTTTTAGTGCAGGATACGGGGTAACAACCAACATGCGATTTCCCTGTGACAGTGCACGTTCCTTAAGAATTGCCATTCGCACTGATGTCAAAACTTTTTCCACAGTGAAAAACCGCATTTCTGCAGAAGTGTACAAGTGTGACTTGTAAGCAATAGGTACTGTGTCACCTTCGTTAAAAGTAAGGTAAGTGAAACCCACCGCTCCAGGTATGATCCTTATAACCAGGTTGGTGTGGTTATCACAAGTCAGTAAGAATTTAGATTCTAGAAGATCAGCCTGCGAAGATTGCAAAATGGCTGAATGTTCAGGCAGCCAGCACGATTTGGTGTTAGTAGGTTGTATCAAAGCGTACAAAGGCTTGATATGCTGGGCATATTCGGGATGGTAAGTACGCCCGAAATTCAAAAATCCCAGCAAGGTCTGTAATTTATTCAGAGTTGTAGGAGCAGGCAGCTGTGCGCATTTCTCCAAGAAGTGAGGAGCGAAGCCTCGACCTTCATTGTTGAGCTCATAGCCCAGGAACAACACTGTGTACTCTGCAATGTGAGACTTTGCAAAGTTAAATTTGTAACCGAAGTCTGCAAAGTTAAAAATAATGCGGTCAACGCAAGACAGATGCGCCCAAATTTTGTCATCTGTGAGATAGATGTCATCCACATAGGAACACGCATCTGGGTCAACTCTCTCCAAGAGAGAGACAATACGGGCAGCAAACACACCTGGACTATTCTTATAGCCCATAGCCAAGCGTTTAAATTGGTTCTGTTTGCCGCCACAGGTAAAACTGGTCCATTGGGAACTCAGGCCATCCAAATTGTGGGCAAAAAAAAGGTTGGATATGTCAAGTGTGGTTTTAAACAATTTTCGCACAAGACCATCCACTAGAGCAGAGCCGTGGGTATTCTGTACTGCACAGGTACGGCAATGGAAGTTCAAATGCCGGTAATACAATACCAAACAGTACGATCCATCTGGTCACAGTAAAAAGTGGGTTATTCATCGGTGACACGCAAGTTTCAATTACACCATGATGTTACAAAATTGTTTAAGGATTTCCACAACGGAAGCCTTAGCTTCATGTCGGATGGGATATTGAGGTTGAGGCTGTGGCATAGACCGTAAGGTAATCTTGTGGAGTGGGGAAAATGTATCCCAACCACAGTGCGTATGGTACAGAGCCGGCGCAAGGGCTTTAGCACACTCTTCTGCAAAATTCAGCGCATGCTCCATCGAGACTGTGTGCGCGAAACTAGGTAGGATCACCTCCTCCCCTTTCGGAGATGCAAGAACAAAAGGTGGGGGCCAGTCAGCCTCTGCTAACAAAATATCATAGGTAGTTGTAAGATTTTGCCAAAATCTCCCTTTTATGGTACGTTGTATGTCACCTTCAATTAAAAGGACTATTTCATAAAGTCTATCAGGGGGAGCTACTCTTGTATCAGCAGTCTCCACAACAACATATTGGTCAGTCGCTGTCACCTTCAGTAGTGGACGCAGGGCCTCTCGCACTATGGTAATCTCCGCCGCGGTGTCCAACAACGTCAGCCCCCATGTCTGATTCCGAAGCTGGGTTCTCACTGTCTGTGGCATATCTCACTGTTAAAGCAGCAAATTTCTTCTTCTGAAACTGGGGTCTTTTCGGTGTTGATTCGTCCTGTTTGCCTTTACCGTCTTTCTGGTGGGGCTGGTCGTGTCCCTGCTGGCCACCCTGACCTCTGTCGCCTCCTCTACCACAGGTCGATGAGGCCGATGAGTCCTGAAAAGAACGAGGAGAGCGTTGTTCAGAAATCTGAAAAGGATCAGGTGATTTTATCGTTGCGCGATCACGCAAGTCAAAAACACGTTCTGTAGACGTAGGCACAGGTGATGCAGGACGTCACCCCTGCTTCTGTTGTTGTTGTTTACCCTGTTTTTTGTTCTTCAGCCAATTTTGCTTTTTAGCCTTGGGCTGTTCGTTTCTTTCTGACTTTTGCCCTTGGGGTTGCTTTTTCTCCTTAGTAGAGAAAGGCTTGACACCCAAATTATTACGTCCCACGGTCTTATAAGCCGCCGTAATAATTCTCGTAACTGTCGGGGTTTATCGGCATTAGGGACAGCCTGCAAAGCATTAGACACCTGAAAGCTTATCGCATCTCCCTTGACATTCGCAAGTACGAGATCAGAAACTACGTCAAAAGTGCTGCATAGCCTAATTCCTAATTTAACCGCTGCCTCAGGTCCGTGCTCATCTTGAACATGTTTAATGACCGAGGGAAGGACGGTCATTGACGGAGTGCCGAAGCACCTTGTATACACCGCCGCAAAAATCTTACCCCAGGACTCACAGTCACCAGCATCTGGTATCAAGTCTTTAGGCAAAATAATTGTTAGAATCCTGTGTTTTTCAATAGGAGTTGTGTTAGGAAATACTGCTTCCAGCTGGTCAAACTTCTCGGCAAGTCAGAAAGGCATATCGGGCCCGATGTAGGTAGCCAAATACCGGTCGGTAACGGCCGATTTTGGCCGTTACCGATCGGTACTTGAAGATGGAGATGTAGGGGCATGTTAAAATACAGAATCGGTAATTTTACCGATTCTGTAAAATACCGAATCGGTAAAATTACCGATTCTGTATTTTGAAATGTAGGTAGCACTTAAATCAGTGCTACAGGGGTTTAAGAAGTCGTTATTTACCACCAACTAGAAGTTGGTGGTAAATAATGAAAACCCTTTCAAAAGCATTTTTTTTGCTTTTAAAACGGTGCCATGTTACAGACATACATGCCCTAAGGGCATGTATGTCTGCAACATGTGCACCCATGCACAAGTGAGGGGTGCAACAGGGTGTCAAAGTGACACCCTGCCACCCTTCAATGTTTCCCCCAATTACCGAATCGGTATTTACCGATTCGGTAATTGACATTCATTCCTATGGGCCTCCAGGCCCATAGGAATGAATGGCAATTACCGAATCGGTAAATACCGATTCGGTAATTACCGAATCTTACCGATTCTGTAATGAATTCGGTAAAATTACCTAAATCCCGATTGCCAGTTCTTAAATACCGAATCGGTATGATTCGGTATTTAAGAATCGGTAATCTGGGATTACCTACATCGGGCCCTGAATCCTTATCCTGGGGACGCTTGCCCATCGCTGTGTTGACCATCACGGGACTAAGCTTCATTCCGCTCGGTCCGGCTGGAAGCACCGCAACACCCGGGGTCCCGCCCGGGAGATTGCAGGTAATGTATTGTACTAACGACCTAAGAACACTATTTGTGAATTTATGTAGCTGCCGTAGATCTGCAACGGGAACCGCCCCTGCATGAGGATGCGGTATAAATCCAGCCAAAAAAGTCCAAGTAGCGCCTGTGATGGACAAAGGACCTAACCTAGTTATTGTTAAAGAGTGGGGTAGGTCACCATTAAACCAAAGTCAGTGCTGCCAAGCAATAATTGGAACTTCCTGTGTCCGATACGGAACATATTCGCCGGGCACGGCTGTGTGAGTATATGTGTCGAACACACCAGTATTTGCGTTCACAGCAGGGAATGTCACCCATGAGTAGAAATCTCAATAGGGTAAGCCACTTCCGCACTAACAACCTGTTATGAAGGAAATTGAGGCCTTACCACAGGTACTGTCTCAGAAGCACAAATCCTTTGTGTCACAGAGACAAGCTGGCCCTTTGACCTAGATTAGCCCTCATTTCACAATAACGAGCAACAGAGAGGCTGTCCCCTTATCTGATCACTGTGTGCTCTGTGCACAGAAGACGGTCCATCCTAAATACGTAATCTCCATGTCCAACAGTGACTACCCTACGTCACAACAAATTCTTGGAAACAGACCAAGACCACATCTTCCTCTGACCAACATTACGTCAATCCAAGACACCTTTCCAGTATAAGTATACCTCCCTTTGCCCAAGAAAACCAGAAGAGACAGAGACTTCCAGGCCGACACTCTGCCCGAGGCGCTGCAACCTGCGTCATGCCACAGCTCCAGCTGGCAGAGGTCCATCACCCATCTGTGGGTGTCCAGCTCAAGATCAGGATGAAGTCCCACTAAGGTAATGGGGTTAGACTAACTCCTAGGGGGATTTCTGGCTCTCTAAAGACCTACACACATGCTAGGTACACTTAGGTACATCTAGTTAGGCATCATAGGAGTATAGGCTTTAACTTAATGCATTCTGTATTTCATGTATTTGTTCATCACTATTGCGAAATGGTATAACTATACAAAGACTTTTTATTTAACTGCACTGCTGGCCCTAATTCTCTCCTACTGTCCAACAGTTGTCGCAGCACATATAACCAGTACTAGAAGAACAACTGTGCAATACATTTTAATGTAAACCCACCCAACTGTTTCTTCTATGTACTTCTCTGAGATGAGTGACTGAATGAAAAGTAGTATATTGTTTCCATGATCCTGAGGGATGTGGGTTTTATATTATGTGGTTGCCAGAAGCTATTCCCTTCTTGCCTTCAAGAAGTTTCTAGTGGCCTCTGAGCTAGCTGGTACACAGTAATTAAGTTTAATATACATAATAGGGACATACAGACCTCAGTCCTATGCCAAGCCTATCGTGTATGTTATTCCAATGCGCAGAACCCATAAGGGACATAGGAACTACACTACAAACCATGATAACAGACGTGCCCACCAACCCGACGTTATAAGCTTGCAAATGATTGCAAACCGCAATATGACTATGCTGCGGTATGTCAACGCCTGTCATAACGATACAGTAAAGAAGTGGTACAATGAAGAACCTATGTAGCACAACTTGGTAGCAAATTCAAAAGGAAACCGTTTGAAAAGATTCAAGGTTGAAAAGACCCATATAATTATAGATAGGTTTGTCCGACACCACTGTTATCTGAAAACAATAGCGAAGGGGTTAAGGACTGAATGAAGCGTCATGTAATAAGAACACCAACGATTGGGTTCCATGTAGCAAGGATTCTGCTCCTACACAGAACTGTGCATAGAGACTTGGAACCTCAGTGAATTAGAGTGTGCCATAACTCACCTTAGTAGCCAAAATCCCCTACCAGACTAGCAATCAGTGTCTCATTGGTTCTTCCATACCCCCAATGATTAGACATCTCAGAACATGGAACTTAGAATACCTCAGGCAATATGGGACACATGAACACTCTTTCGTTATACACTCATACTAGTCCATAACAGGGAGTAAATGAGGACATGTGCAAGTTTGAAATATTTATTTCTAATGCAGTGTTCTCAAGTGCAGTATCTTAACTAATACAAGCAGACATATTGTAAGCAAAAAGATTATCAGCATAGTTACTATTCCATAAAATACAAAAGGAGAAAGCATGTTAAAATGCTAAATGGAAATAGACTAGAATAACTCCTAGATTTCATAACTCCTTCACTATTAGGTTATTTTATATCTACAGAAAGTCTCTTGGGTTTAGAAGGGTGGCCCCATACCTCTGGTCCTAGTAGAAATGGATCACATCATTTTCCACACCAGCTCTCTGCATGCAAATGTTCTCCAAGTGTGTGTGCATGCTTTGCGCAGTGCATTATTAAAAGCGCCAAAATCAGAGGTGGCCACAGTTGCATATGTGTTATGTCTAGGATGTGCGCTGATCAGACCGAACAATAGCCACTGTGTTTAAATAACCTTGAAGGCCTCGACACTCACTGTTCAGACATAGCTTACCATGCAAAGCTGATACAATAGGAAAACATATTATTCTTGTGTGAAGCAAAAATGTTCTGCTAGACTCTAAACATTTATAATATTGTGTGCTGTGTGCAAAAGCAGAAGAAAGGAAAAATGGCGTTTAAACTTCTAATAAGCTCAGGCTAACTTAACACAGTGTAAAGGCAAAGCCCATCTCCATGACACAGGATGAGTACTTCAGTCTTGTTTGAGTTGATCTAGAGGCAGCTCTCTTTCATCCAGGTGGCAACAGCCTTTATTCCGCTGTAAAAGTTGATTTTGGAGGCTGTTGGTTTGTTGGTGAGGGAGAGGATCAGCTGTGTGTTGTTGGCGTAGAAGAGGATGTTGATTCTGTGGCTTCTGATGATGACTGCGAGGGGGCCATGTAGTTGAAGAAAATGGGGCTCAGGGAGGGGCCCTCGGGCACTCCGTATCTGACCTTTGTGGGCTTGGAGAGGAACGGGGGTAGTCTGATTCGCTGTGTTTGGCCGGTAAGGAAGGAGTGGATACAGTCCAGTGCCTAGTCATGGATGCTGGCATCGTGGAGTCTCTTGATTAGGGTGTGGTAGGAGACGGTGTCGAAAGTGCCCGAGAGTTCCAGTAGGATGAGGGCTGTAGTTTTGTCCCAGTCGAGGAGGGAGCAGATGTTTTTGGTGGCAGTGAGGAGTGCGGTATTGGTGCTGTGGTTGCTTCAGAAGCCAGATTTGGAGGTGTCCAGGATGAGGTTCTCTTCGATGAACACGGAGAGTTGGGTGTTGAAAGCCTTCTCAATGACCTTGGCTGGGAAGGGAAGGAGGGAGATGGGTCTGAAGTTCTTGAGGTCTGTCAGGTTGGCGGATGGCTTCTTCAGCAGGGTGTGGATCTAAGCATGTTTCCAGTCATTGGAGAAGGTGGCGGTTTCAATAAAGCAGTTGATGGTGTGGAGAGGCTGGGGAGTGATAGAGGTTGCTGCTCTATGGAAGATATAGTACGGGCAAGGATCCGATGGGGCTCCTGAGTGGATGCTCTTCATGGTCATGAGTGTATCATCCATGGAGAGCCGAGTCCAGTTGAGCAAGATCTGTTGGAGTGCGGCATGGTTGCATGTGGTGGTGGCGGGCGTAGTGGCAGAGTCTTGGGTGTCGAAGCTGTCAAAAATCTGCATGATCTTTTGGTGGAAGAAGGTGCTGAGTTTTTTGCAGATGCAAAAAGAAGTATTGATGGACAGAATGCAGAACAATGTCATACATTCACCCCAGTACAGAGATCTGGGCCTAAATCCATCGTTTTTTGCTCACCATAGCATTCCAGTTTGGACCCAGCCACAGGCAAATCAGCCTTGACCCTGCGCCCAATGGGAACAGTCCAGCCCGAACTGCCAGGCCAGGTCCTCCTTGGACTGGAAACAAACATCCTAGGACCGGTTTTGGGGTGTCACCCCTCTTAAGCCAGGATAGCTTGATTCCAGTGGCATGGAGAGCATGGGACTCACGTCTGAGCATACCCGTCCCACTCGGGATGACAAATGCAAAAAGAACTATTGATGGACAGAATGCAGAACAATGTCATACATTCACCCCGGTACAGAGATCTGGGCCTAAATCCATCGTTTTTTTGCTCACCATTCCATACCAGTTTGGACCCAGCCATATGCAAATCAGCCTTGACCCTGCACCCAATGGGAGCAGCCCAGCCTGAACTGCCAGGCCTGGTCCTCCCTGGACTGGAAACAAGCATCCTATGACTGGTTTCGGGGTGTCCCCCTTCTTCAGCCAGGATAGCTTGATTCCAGTGGCATGGAGAGCACGGGACTCATGTCTGAGCATACCTGTCCCACACGGGGTGACAAATGCAAAATTTACTATTGATGGAGAGAATGCAGAACAATGACATAAATTTACCCCAGTACAGAGATCTGGGCCTAAATCCATCGTTTTTTTGCTCACCATGCCATTCCAGTTTTGACACAGCCATATGCAAATCAGCCTTGACCCTGCGCCCAATAAGAAAAGTCCAGCCCGAACTGCCAGGCCAGGTCCTCCCTGGACTGGAAACAAGCATCCTAGGACCAGTTTGGAGGTTTCACCCCATATCAGACAGGATAGCTTGATTCCAGTGGCATGGAGAGCACAGGACTCACTTCTGAGCATACCTGTCCCACTCGGGGTGACAAATGCAAAAAGAACTATTGATGGACAGAATGCAGAACAAGGTCATATATTCACCCCAGTACAGAGATCTGGGCCTAAATCCATTGTTTCTTTACTCACCGTGCCATTCCAGTTTGGACCCAGCCACATGCAAATCAGCCTTGACCCTGCGACCAATGGGAACAGTCCAGCCCGAACTGCCAGGCCAGGTTCTCCCTAGACTCGAAACAAGCATCCTAGGACCAGTGGAAGAAGGTTCTGAAATCGTTGCAGAGGTCTTGGGAGGGTGGAACATCTGTCTTCTCGCTGTTGGGACTGGCAAACTCCTTGACGACGGCGAAGAGTTCTTTGCTGTTGTGTGCATTGGTGTCGATTCGGTCTTGGAAGGACATTTTCTTTGTTGTTTTAAGGTGAAGGCGGTGTGCGTTGATGGTGGATTTGAAGGTTGCGTGGGTTTCTGAGAATTTTTTGTCCCTCCATCTCTTCCCGAGTTGTATGTACGTGCATCTGGACTCGTGAAGGATGAGAGTGAACCAGCTGGCTTTCTAAGAGTGCTGCTTGCCTCGTGTCTTCTTGAGGCGTGCCAGAGTATCGGTGCAGTTTGAGCATCTGATGCGTTGGTGGAGTGGTGGTACTGAGGAAGTAGGCGAGTGGTGGGCTGGTTCCCGCTGTGACTCAGGAGAGCTGAGGTGAATGGTGTACAGTTTGCATGGTTAAGGTGAGATACACACAGTGCTGGACGTTCCAGAGGAGTTCAGTGGTGTGGCTGTGGTAAAATTCCCCTGGTGAAGAAAATGGGATTGAGCGTGTGTTGGGCTGTTTGGGTCGGTACAGTGACGAGCTGCTTGAGACCGATGTTGGCAAGGTTCTCCAGTAGGGAGCCAGTGTTCTGGTCACTGGGGTTTTCCAGGTGGAAGTTGAGGTCTTCGAGTAGGATGTAGTCAGTGGATGCAAGTGCCTGGGGTGTGATGAGCTCTACAATGGCATTGGTGAAGGGCGGGTGGGGGCTGAGGGGCCTGTAGACAAGAGTGCACATGGCTCCGACCACTCCATCATCCACTTTAAAATCTTCACGTCAATAGTCAAAACTCCTATTGCCACCAACCTACCCAGCCAAAACCAGAACAGAATAATGGAAACTGATATGCACAGACCAACCCAACACCACCAACAATCTAATCAAGGACATCGCCAACTTTAACCAGTGGATCTCCAACTGTGGTGATGCTCCTGCACCCATAAGGACTAATAAACACTGCAGTACCAACAAACATACCTCTTGGTACACAAAAAAAACCCAGGACTCCAAAAGCTACTCAAAACAGCTGGAAAGGAAATGCAGACTGAACCACTGCAACAATGCCTGGTTAACCTACAAAGCTGCTCTCAGGCACAACCTTAAATTTCTAAGAAACATCAAGAGAAGATCACTTACTGACTGAATCAAATCCAGCTCCAAAAAGAGCAAAGAGGTTTTTGCCATAATTAAGGAATTCTCCAACCCAGATGCCTCAGCCAACTTCCCCGCCCCCTCTCAGGAAGTCTGCAACACCCTCTATAACTTTTTCCACAACAAAAACGAAAAGCTCTTTGACAAACAACTGAACACCAAGGATTTTATCAGCAGCCTGCCTCCCTCTGACACAGACACATACCTAACTAACTGAGGAACACTCACTGAGAAGATACCGCTTCAATCATGAAATACCACTTCAATCATGAAAACAGTCCGCTGAGGGGCCCAGACTGTCCCCTGTCCACATTATATCTGCAACCTAGGAGGCCTATGATCAGTACATTTCTCACACAACTCCTCCATCTCTTCCACAACTTTCCCTGAGGATTGAAAATATGCTGCAGTATTGGCCCTCCTCAGGAAACCATTGGAAGAATCCACAGAGATTTTCATCATCTGCCCCTTCTCTCTACTACCATACGCAGCCAAAGTTATAGAGAAGGCAAAAATCCATCAACTCACCAGCCAACTGGAACTCCACAATCTTCTCGACCACACCCAATCTGGCTTTTGAAGCAGCCATGGAATGGGGACAGCACTCATAGCCTCCACAGATGAGATATGCACCTTTCTGAACCGAGGAGAATCATGCACACTAGTACTGCTGGACCTCTTGACTGAGTTTGCCACCGTATCACACTCCTTCATCATCAAAAGACTTCATGAAATAGGCATCCAAGGTCCAGCCATTGAATAGATATGCTCCTTCCTCACAGGAAAAACACAGAGCATCAGATTCTCACCCTACACATCAAAGCCCAAGGATGTGATCAGCAGGTTTCCTCAAGCTTCATCTTTCAGCCGTACTCTGTTCAACATTTTCATGGCACCACACTCCGCCATCATCAGATCTCATAGCATAGCTTTCATTTCCTAGGTTGATGACACCCAGATCATCCTCTCAATGTTGAACAAGTGCTCCTTGACCAATCCAACTTCACCAAATGCATGATCTGCGTAGTGAAATGTATGAAAACAAACTCCCTGAAACTCAACTCTGACAAGACAGAAATGCTGATTTGTGGGTCAGCTACTCCTGCTTACACATACTATGCATCCTCAGGAAAATCTTCAAATGGGTCTCCACGTACACCAGACATATCATCACTTGAGCCGTAGCCACTAGCAGACTAGACTACAGGAGCACACTCTATGCCAGAGTCTATTGTCACTACTCCACACCCTTTAGACCACCCAGAACACCCCAGCTAGACTCACCCCGGGTCTACAGCATCTCACACACATCACACAACACCTACGAGAACTCAACTGGCTCATAATACACTGACACTGCTATTTCAAACTTCTCACACATGCATGGAGGGCACTGCAGATCATAGGACACGCATACCTTAACTGCCACTTTCACTTCCTCCAGCCCACCAGACTCTTCACTCAGCCTCACGCTGCCTCACAAATACACACACACCCTATCGGCAAAAGCAGAACAAGCGTCATGCAATGTCCTGCCTTCACACATCAGGGCCTCATCCTTGCTTCTTAAATCCCGCAAGAGGCATAAGACTTGGCTCTTTCACTAACTCAACTAATGCACATTAGATGACCTTCACACCAGCTCCAGTACCTGGATACCCTTAAGGTGATAAGTTGTGCTATACAAATCCACATGATATAACACAATGCAATACAAAAAGAATGTTGAACATTGTCAAACATTCACCCCAGTGACAGATCTTCCAGTTTGGACCCAGCCATTTTGCAAATCAGCCTTGGCCCTGTTTTGCATGGGAACAGTCCAGTCTGGACTGCCAGGCTAGGTCCTCCCTGGACTGGAAAACAAGCATTCTAGGACCTGTTTCTGGGCATCATACCTCATCAGCCAGGCAAGCTAAACATCCACATGGCATAACAAAATGGCGCTCAAGGTGTTTTGGAAATGCCCAGAAATTCACCATGGAAATTCCTAGAATTTTACTTTTTACAGGATATTGGTAGCTGCAATATTTGGGCATGGGGTCAGCTATCCGTACCAACCTCAGACATTGCTGAACACTACACACCCCGGTAGTCTAGGTTGAGTGATTACATATATCACACTAGGCTTTCTTACCCAGAATGCCTTGCAAATGTCATAGTTATGCCTAAAGACAGTCAAAGTCTGCATTTTATTAACTGATCGATTAAATAAAATCATTACAGTAAAAACAATAAAGCTTTGGGTGCAAAGTGCAAACCCCAATGTTATTCATATTTCATGTATGCCTAAAACCAATCATAAAACGTTAAAATGCTATGATTTAAAAGTTCTGACCAGCTTGGTGGTACCCCTTAGTGCCTCTCGGGGGCTGACCTAGTTGCTTCAACATCATTCGGCATGTCTGTTACAGGAACTAAGCTGCATTCCTGTGACTTCTTTAAGGCGATCCTAATCAGGTGTGTAAATTTCCCCAGTCTGGCTAAGTTCATTGTTGTTGACTTGGAGAAGCATATGACGGAGACTTCTCTGCAGGTCTTTGCCCCATTGGCAATCCAAATCGGGCGGAGAAGGCGCCTGCGGTCATTGTTTAGTTTGAGATCAGCAGCACAGGAGATGCAACCAAGATTCCTTCTAAAAGGAGCACAGCCTGCAGTCTATGTTTTCCCCCTTACGTTCCCAAGTAGGATTGAAGTCAGTGATACGTAGCGTTATTAGTCTCATAAAAAGGATTTTACTATATAGTTGGGCTTTACTCTGCATGTATGATTTGTTCAATGGCTCTAAGTTGGAGCTAGAGCAGAGGGCTTTGATGTCGTGTGCAAAGAATGTTTCTCAAACTTGCTTGTTTACTGCTCTCTTCCAGGAGGTAAGCAGAATTTCCAGGAGTTGCAGACTATCTGCCTCTATCTTCAAAGTATTGATATAGAGGCCCAGTGTGACATTCCAAACTGTCCCTTCCTCTTCAAAGCGGATCTCAGTTGGTATCTTAAGGAGTCATCTGGGGCCCACAGGGTCCTTAGGTTTAACTCTATGAGATCCCCCTGGCACGTCCGCTCTGGCCTCTTAAGTCCAAGCTCCAGTCCCAGTCTTGATTTCCTGGCAGCCCGAGGAGCAAGCTGTACTGATTTATATGCTTTAGCTTGGGCGTAGTTCAAAATACATCTAATGATCCTGGGAAGGCCAGGTGACCATAACTGATGGCTGGAAGCAGTTTTGCTTTTAATGCAGTCAGTATTGGGGCCACTGTAATGCTCAGCAGATGTTGGCTCAGCTTTTCTACGAGTGTATGACGTTCCTGGCCTTGCAAATCAGCTGTTTCCAGTGAATATTTGCATTAGCCCGCCCTGAGAGCCAAACCCCAAGATGGATATAGCAAGCCACTGTGCCTATTTGTAGATCCCCCATGAACCACAGTTCCTGCTTTTTGAAGCGGTATCTCCCAAATACAACTACCTTTGTTTTCCCCTGCTTGACCGTCCTGGAGTTTGCCTTGTTGTATCAATCCAACGCATGCAGGTCTCGTTGGTGGCCAACTTTAATGTGGTCCATTATTGCTGTGTCATCAGCATATTGTAATACTGGCAGCCTCACACTTCCCATCCTGGGAGCGACTAAGTTGGCACCTTGCAAGGCAACCCCCAGATCTGTGGTGTACAAATTGAAAAGGATGGGCGCCAACAAACAGCCCTGTTTGAGCTTGTTGTTTGTGCCAATTTTGGGGGTCACTCTGTGGGAGCTTGTTTTGACCCACACCCAGGTATACACACATAGCGATCTGACTGCATTTAGTAATTTGGATAGTATTCCCCAGTTGTCTAGTTTCCACCACAGCCTTGTGCGGTCAACTTTGTCATAAGCACTGCTGTAATCAATGAAACAGTAGAACAGTGGTAGGCTTTTCTTCTTCACCGCTTGAACTGATAAATGAGCTAGTGCTATAATGTAGTCCAAAGTCGACGACTGTGTCCTGAAGCCAGACTGGTATAAGGGGATGATGCCTTTTTCTTGTACCCAGGACTCCAGCTCCTTCAGAAGAAGTCTAGCATAGGCCTTTGCTTAAAGGTTGAGAAGGGCAATAAGCCTGTAGTTTGATGTCTTCTGCCAATCGCCTTTTTTAAAAATAGGGACGAGTTTAAAGCCCCTCCAAGATTCTGGTGTCTTTGCTGTGGAAAAGATATTGATAAAGAGTGGAGTTAGGATTGCTGCCCAAAAGTCTGGTGCTGTTTTGAATACAGGTGCTGGTAATTCATTCAGCTCTGGGGCTCAGTCATTCCTCATTTTCTTGAAGGTCATGATCACCATGTTGGTGTTAGCAAAAACTGCTGTTCTACAGTGTTCCTCTTCGCAAGTGGTCTGGTCTAGTGGAACATTTTCACAGAGGATACCCCAATCTTGGAGATTTATGCTGTTTATCCGACTCTACCCGACTCCCCAACACCTTGCTTCGGGCTGCCTTTATCGGAGGAGGTGAGGTAGTATTGTTGTGTGACATGCTTTATCCATTCCTGCTTCTCCACCCCATTTTCTCTTAGGGCTCCTCGACTACTCAACTGGTTGATGTGACTCCAAACCCCGGAGTGATTCTTGTCCTTCAGCAGTGAGAACACTTTGAACTATTCTTTCTTTATATATTCATTTTTATGCACCCTCTGTTTCTTTCTTAGGGCTGCCCTTGGTGCTGTAACCGACGGACCCACGGCTGGTCTTCCCCTCTCTTCCTTGCTTCTAGGGCCTTGCTGAGTGCACATTTGCCTTCAAGTATGACTTTTGGAGGGCGTTTGCTTACTGCTATTGGCAGTTCTTTAGTATATGGTCGTTGGGGTTTGGGATTTCCCAGGTTGAATTGGAGGTCTTCAACGATATTAATCCAATCCTTTACTGAAGTTGCTTGGGGCAGTGCTTCCTTCTTCAAGTTCAGCCAGGCTTGCATCCTTACTCCTATGTTTTCTGACTATTTTATCCTCTGGAAGACTTTATACCTTTCCTCCCCTCTCGACGTCCCTATTGGTTGAAGGGTGGTGGCTGTTGTTACTTCTAGCTGAATCACAGCTCTCAGGTGCCTATGATCACTTTCGGCCTTATCCTCAACTTCAAAGTCATTTAGTCTGGCTGTGATTGTCTCGCTAACTAAAATGTAGTCATTGGTCAAGATGTTCGGAAAAGTTGCTTTTGGCTGCAAAGCTGTCATGCTTCCTTTAATATGTGAGTTGAACTTAGCTTACGATTATTGAAGAGATAGTAGAGGGTTCTGCCCAGTCCATATACCGGGGAGGTGTGGTTCACTTTATCTAAGCCCCTCAGATTGCAGGAGGCGGAACAGGTGTGGCTTTAAAGTTGGGTTACCAATTATTAGGACTTGTATCCCTGGGCTGGTAGATTGGATCCCTGTGACCACAAGTCTACAGGCATGTCGTATGAAGACTGACAATCCACTCAATGGACGACAAAGATGTTCCTTTTGGTTGCTGCTATGTGATGTTCGTAGTACCCTGCCAATGGGGTGCCAGACAGAGCCCATATCTCTTGGAAGCATAATATGTTGCCCTCCTCTAGGAACTCCTTCAATGTATCCCTTTTTGTGATTTTACTGATCCCTGCGATGTTCCAGGAGATTATGGCCAGTTGCTGCTTAGCCAGGTTTGCTCCCCTGGGCTCAGCTCAGTGCAGCAGCTGTTAGGAATAGTGCGGTCTCATTCTTGAAATTCCTGTTTGATCAGAAGCAAGGTTGCGTGAGTGGACAGCCCACTGGTTATTGCAGAATGAAATCCTAATGCCCGTTGGAGCCTTGAAGCCAGTCCAACTGCTGCCGTGGGCCCCCTGACTGTTGGTCCCTCGGAAGACAGACCAAGTGTCTGTAACCTCATTGTTCTCTGCTAGGACATGCAGACATTTTGGCTGTGGCGGAAGCTGAACATCTATGCCACACTCAGCAAGCTGTCGAGATTCGTCCGGAACTGCGTGTTTGAGACTCTTTTGCCTCTGACCCAGCACAGTGGATTCCCCTGAGAGTGGTGGTTTCACTCGACTATCATAAACCTGACCTAATCCAGATCTTCAGTTCGGATTTGTTGCAGGGGGGCTGGACGTGGATGAGTGCTGTATACAAGCCTGGGATTGGCTGGCAGCCATGGAACCCTCTTGACCCTCTGATTTTGTAAGGACTGGAAACCCTGTAGCTTCCGTCGGATCCTATTATTTGTTAGCCAGAATGCTTCACCAGTGTCCCAAATATTCCTTAACATCCAACACCCTAGTACATTTCTAGAACCTAGATACCTGGGAAAATCTATAACGGTGTGCCTTGCATGGTTTCTGTACCATTTCATACCCAGAATAACTTATAAATGCAAAAGTAAGAGTGAAGAAACTCAAATGCCTCAAATTTATATGACAGAAAATTTTAGACACTGCAGTCAATTGCAAAAGTCATAGTTTCCTGTATTCCCATCCTTTTCCAGATAAAAATGTGCTTCACTTTTGTGGCAGGATCTATCATGCTATACAGGAACCAGTAAAATCTTGGACAGTGTGAAGTCAATGGAGTGTCAATGTGGTCTTCACAGAGTTGGAATGTTAGTCCAATTCTATCACGTGGATTAGGCCCAACCACACTTGTGGCATATCATTTTCTCAGCAGACATGTGGAAATGCAGGATAGTAAGGCATGTTTCCCTGCTTGTCAGGGCCTGAGGTTTCTGTCACATAAATACAGGGCCAGTTTTGACTTGGAGCTTTGATGTTTTCAAGGCATCCTGGTAAGAAAATGTTCCGGAATCAAAGGAAGGCACACCACCATGGATTCCCTTGGTCGCTAGTTTTCAGAAATGCCTAGGATTGATAAAATTCCCTGGCTGCTGTCCAACCTTGAGCCCAAATGTTGTAGCGATTACCCCATGGAAAGTGAGAACAAATGTGGTCTTTTCAGGCAGGGTTTTGATATTTGCAGAGCATTCTGTATAAGATAGTCTGCTGGGATCCATTCCAGTCACACCATCCTGGATTCCGTCAGAGTCTCTAGTTTTAGGAAACGTCGGGGTTGGTAGAAGTCTCAGCGTGCCATTCGAACCACAGTCCAAATAACGCAGCAATCACCAGAACAATTCTTTTAGGCTGAGACTGGAATATCTGGAGGACAACTCTTAGTGTTTGGTCCAGAGACAGGAACTCCCTGTTCAGAGTTGGAGCATGAGAAGGTGTCTTACAAATTCCTATAACAGGAACGTGAACTAGCCATATGGCATCTGGCAATGTTTCTATTTTGCATGGCTCGGTCTCTTAGTTTCTATGACAGTGCTGATAACCTTCACACCTAAAGAGTATTCACTTTTTTATCAAATATATGAATCAGTGGTGCAGCCCTTAAGACCTCACTAGCCACTTTCTGGTGTAACAATACTTCGAAAAACAAACAGAACCTGTTTGCGTGTGAGGACGCACTTTTCACATGCCCTTACGATGCTATGTTTTTTTAAAATACTAACGGCCATATGTATGAACACATTTTCCCATAGACACAGAATGGGTAAAACCCTTTGATATCTCTGTCAAATAATGCTTTCAAAATAATCTGTGTTAATCTCTGGTATTTGTCTCCCATTCACGATCCTTATGCAAGTATGTGGTTACAAATCCATATACATTTTTAACATACCTGTTTTTTTTATTAACACAAAAATAGCAATCAAATAGCAATCAACATTTTCTTGTTTATTCTCTGGATCATTTGCTCATGTCTTCATTGCTCGGAGCAAAGTATTTACATTTCCCAATGCATTTTGGTGCAACACCTTTATCAGGAGAATACTGAAAATAATTCAATTCAATGTTTAAGAAACAAATTCTCTTCTGTTTGAAAGCACAGTAATATCACTAGAGTGTAACAGAGGGAGTATCGGACAACCCCAACGGTCCAATCACGAAAAGAATATATATACATGTTTCTCCTGCTCATTACCCATAGTAATCCAAATCACGCACAATGAACACTACAGAGACACTGGGGCAAATTTACAACCCCCTTGCGCCACTTTTGCGTCATTTTTCCCATGTAAAAAATGACGCAATGTGGCGCAAGGGGCTTGTAAATCTGCCTCAATGTGTTGAAGTGAAAATGTATGCACTGCTGTCACCCAGTGTCAAAGTGCAAATACTCTGTAAAATGGGGTCGAGACGAAACAAGTGAACTAAACTCCAAAATTAAACCTCATAACCCGAGCTACCTTAGACCTACCACTAGGTGAAGGACTCTCACCTTTGCATAAGCTGAAAGAAAAAAATAAGTAAAGCATGGGTTATACCCAAATATGCCATCATATAACGAATCATAATGATAACATACCTCGTCTCTTAGTTTGTCACGACAAGCATCCCTCACTGTTGGTTTCTACTTCCTGACTTTGTCTTTTTTGTGTATCTCTGTACTACTACTGTTGCAGCTATTTATTTCCTTATTTCAGTGCTTGCCTGAATACTGCCTGATATCATACTATTGGACAGCTGATGTCTGTGTAACTGGTCCCATGATATTTACCGGTACCTATGGGGTTAGTCACAGAACATATATTTGGAGGATGTAGTCAGTGTCATATCAGTCTATCATGCTCTGTCAAAGCTGCTCCATTAATACATATCTGAACTAACTGTTTTCTGTCCTCTGCTGTCATAGGGCTTCTATCAGACTACAATGCCATATATTGTGAACATTTATTTTACTTTTCTGAGGGGGCTTTTGTGATAGCCATCCACAGGTGCATTTTGTCTTCTCTCATCTACCTTTTCTCCAAAATTCCGCCTTCTATTTGTTCCTCTGTAGGCAGTGCTGTTTACTATTCTCATGAAACATCTCTACATGTGGAAAAGTGAATTAACATCTCAATCCGGTGCCCATGGTCCACTGCAGAATAGAAGTGTTACTGTCATGGTTCAGAAAGAACTTGCCCCAAAAGATGGGAGGTGTCGCACTTCACCCTTTCTGCAGGGTTATCGCCAAATCCCAATCTTCCTTTTTCCGTCACCGTCCTGTTTTTCTGAACCTGTTATTGTGGGCATTTAGGAATATGTGCACTTTACCACTGCTGAACAGTCAGCCGCGGTCCGTGCAGGTAACAGAGGGTTGACCAAACAGTCAGCTGGGCACAGTCCGCACCAATCACAACAACGCCATTGCAGCGTTGTGATTGGCTTAGGGGAGGGGAGGGAGGATGCAGACTTCATGTTCCAGGAAATGGGACCCGGCCAGGAGCGGAGGCGGTGGGGGACCCAGTAAGTTAAGTTAAAAATGTAACTCACCCCTCCCTGCCATGCGACCCCCCGTGCGACCTACTGCTCCCCACCTGTGAGTCATGCGAGCCACGACAGAATGCTACTAATGGGCCTGCAACAATGTTTGTGCCACCCACTTAACTAGCCCTTTAAATATGTCTTAAGCATGCTATTGCAGCCTTCGTGTGCAGTTATAAACTGGCGTTTTGACCTGTCATAATAAACCTTTTGCCAGGCCTAAACATTCATTTTTAATACATAAAAGTCACTTCTAGGGTAAACCATGAACAGCCCAGAGGGTATGGTTCAGTGTATTTTAAAAAATGGAGATGTCCTGGCGGTGGAAAACTCCTAAATTTGTTTTTGACTACTGTGAGTCTTTTTTCCCCCATAGGATAAAATTGTTTTTGTTTATTACATTTATTAAGTGATTACTTTGGATCGATAGCTAAAAGTTATGTATAGTTTGGTGTCTAGGGAATTGTAATTTAAACCCCTCTTAATGGCAAAGTTGGATTTGAAGTCACAATTCTGAAACATACACTTTTGGGGGGCTGAGCTGAGCCCTGAGAACTCTGCACAATGAAAGAAGAGCCTACTTTCACATTAAATGGTGATGATGTCAGCACAATAGGTGTGCTAATCTTTATTCACAAAAAGAAATGTATCAGGCTCCTGGGGAAGTATTTCTTTAGCAGACTTGGGTGAGAGCCTATAAACAGAAGTCCTCTTATATAAGAACTACAGAGTTTTCAGCCCTTAGTATGAGAATGGTGTGTTCACATTCTCTACATTATATAAGTAGTTAGAGCACTGTGTAAAAAAATGTATAATGAGTTTTGTATAGATTAAGAAGGTATATTTATAACCATTCAATCCAACTCCTTTAATGGAATTAAATTGATGGAATTTACCCATAAAATACAGTTTCAAAAATTGCGAATCATGATCAAAAATGCAAGTCTAAGAAAAGAAATTTGCTACAAGTGGGGAGTGGGGAGACATCACAGTCATGAAGCAAGTACCAGTAAAATTGATTTGTGAATTTGAAACTAATCAAAAGTATAAGTTACCCTTGTCAATCAGGTTCAAGGTTATTAAACAGTGCAAGTAAGTGGGTGTATTGCAAAGAAATAAAATGAACACATCCTTGGGAGGAAAAGGGAAACTTAGCTGTGCCGATTATGAATAGTCAAGGGACCTTCTTGATGGTCCCCAACCTATACTACCACTCCTTAAGGCCTACAAACAAAATATTATACCAATTGCCCTTTATTGTGGTGCTGTTCTCATCCTAGACTCCATCACTAAATTTAGAAAATTGTGTGTTCAAAAGTTTTTATTGGTTATTTTCTAAACAATTAGTATACAAAACAGACATAATATAAAGCACAATACTACAGAGTAAACAATACAAAGAAAAAATGTAGACACAATAATCCAACCTAAATATTAAACCTAAACAAACCTAAATAATCCAAACTAAAAAAGCAAAGTGACTTAATTATTGCAATAACATAGAATATCCGGTTCCCTGTGGAAGGAAATAGTTAGTAGTACTAGGTGCTGTTGTAGTAGTAGTAGGTGTTGTTGTATCCATAGGCTCGTAATGGGCTGCCCCTAAATCTTCCTAACACTAAGGACTTCCGTTCACGGTGGTTTGTGTGACTCAAAGTATCCAGGCTGTCCCATAAATGTCTGAGAGAGGGTTTCCATGGTGAATTTTGGAGGGCAATTGTGTCAGCTCCCCTGAGGTGGGAAACCCGGTTTAAACAGCATGTAAAAGTCGCTTTCTTTGTGTCTTTCCAGTTATTTAAGATGACTTTGACTGCTGCCATCAAAAGAAGATCTAGAAGGGCCCTGTCGTTATCGAACAAGGATTGTACTTTAAGGAAGCCAAATACTAGAGTAGAGACTTCTTTTTTAAGGGAGCAGGAGAATAGTTTAGAGGTAAAATCAAAGATACTGTCCCAAAATGGTGTTATGCATTTGCAGCAAAACAACAGGTGTGCAAGGTCTCCTGTTTCCTCTCTACAATTCCAACAGCTGGAATCTTCCCTAATCTTGTGGAGGTGTAGGCGAGCTAGTGTCCAGTATGCCTTGCGTAAAAAGCCAGAATTTTGTCTGCGATAGAGCTGGCGAGATTTTGTTACTGGTAACTGAGTTCCACGTTTTAGACCAAACCTCTTTGGAGATCGGAAAGGAGGAGAGCTATTTCCAGTAGTCAGTGAGCTTTTTGTTAAGGCCGGAGTGTTGGAGATGAAGAGCCTTGTATATCCAGGAGAACTGGTGGCCCAGTTGATTTATTTTCATAATGAATTGTGGGAGAGATGGGGAAGAGGGATGTAGGTTTGCTTTTGTGACTGCTACCTTCATTTTTAAGAAGTTATAGAACTCCAGAGGGTCTAGGTTAAATTTAGACTGTCGTTAAGGGTTAGAAAATTGGAAGGGCATGTTTTAAAGAAAGCATAGCAGTTCCCCGTTTGCTACAATTGAAGTTTTAGGTTTGGAAAACATTTAAAAACTGAAGCTTTCAACCTAAATCGTTTTCGGCATTTTAGAATTCATACTTCCTTTGGCGGTCTTATGCAAACAAGATATTTGATGTTATTATGAGACGAATGACTGCATTATAAATAAATAATGAGTTATGCAAATTCTATGTAAATTCTTGTAAAAGTGATATGATCAATTTGATAACTAACAATTGCCAAAGCTTTTTAAAGCCTCAGAATGCCTCAGAATGATGCACCTGTAGGGTAGGCATAAAGGGGAATTCATTCATGGCACATGGATGAGGTTTCTGGATAGATGTCAGGTGTCAGGCCTTGAAGGAAAATAAAAACAGCACTTGCAGAATGATATCTTTTTACAACACAGTGGTCTGTCTTTCAGATCTTCATCTCCTTTATCAGGTTTGATGGTTTAATAGATTTCCTAATTAATTTAATTCTGCAAGATGCTCTTCTGTTACACATCATTGCAGATGACAGATATCTCATTTGAAGAGGAAGAGTTTGTCCTTGTTCATTACATTTCATGTTAACCTTCAATGTAAAAGAGAGAGCTTCCATTATGCCCTTGGAAAACTACCATGTTTTAGTATGACTAATATCTCTTTACTTCAGGGACGTGTCTATTTAATGTATAGTTTGATGTCAGCCTTAAAGTACTCATTATTTGCACAACAAATTCCGGACACTGATAGTAAAAATGCTCTATTCAGAAAAACACGTTTTTATGTTCACACTGTTGACAGAGTTGGGTCTCGCAATATTGTACACGTTTGCTATAATTACTTCGCTAATATCCTCCAGGACTGCCTTTCGCTCCATTCATTGGAAACCAAAGATGTCTCTATATTTATAGAGGCAAGATTAAAAGTATTTTCATCAGCACCTTCTTTCTATCATTTATAAGGAAAGTATTATTTATTGGAATAGTGTCTTATTTTGCTTTGTCAGTATTTAAGTTGGTAAAATATGAACGAAAAGCTGGCAACCAAAAAATAAAGTGATATAGTATACCCATTTAGGGGTATATTTACTAAGATTTAGCACCGTGTTTGTGTCACTAAAGTGACACAAAATGAGGCAAAGCATTTTTTACTCATTTACTTTCCAACACAAAACGTGCTTTGCGCTCGAAAATCACTTGAAAGTAGCCCAAAGCAGCGCATAGTGCCAAGGGGGCGTTCCATGGGTGGTGCATGGGTGTTCCTATACAACCATCCAAGGTTTGTGATGCAAAACTCTATTTAGTACTAAAGTAGACAGGGTTTTGTGTCTAAAAATAGTGCAGACTTTAACCAGGCTCTATCACAGAGAACTGCTCTTATTTTTCCTTATTTTGTTCTAGCTTTGCATGTGTGCTGCACTGTACAGCACACGTAAAAGGTCGGAAAAGTTTTAATAGGTAGTCTCAGCAAAGTTTTTGTGCTGGAAAGCTATCCTTCTGGAACAAAACCTATGCTGGACTCACACAGACACCCTTACACTATGGTGAAAAGATGTGTGTGTGTGTGTGGCACACGTCAGTACCTGTTTGCGCCAGCGCTAGGGAGAGGGGAAGACAGTGCCATATTTCTGTAAATATGTCACATTCCTGCTCTCTCCTTCCCACACAGCACAGCGCAGCATGTGTGGCTGCTGCACTGCATGATAATTTAGTAAATTTGGACCTCATTGTGTTACATGGTGCTAAATACTAATTCTTTGCTATTGCTCCATTTCTTTTTGCATAGTCAATTCTATTTTTGGAGAAAAAATAGTTTCTTTCTAAATAGGAACTCTCATTTTGATGCCTTTAAATAACTCTACCCACTGAAAAGATGTACCATTTGGAATTATAGAGGTGTAACAGGGAATTATGGGGGTGTTTTTCACTGAGAGATTCTGAGTGATATAAAATAGACAATGAGAGTGAAGCTCAAGTTATCTATGATGTCACTCAGACCCCCAAGTTCTGAGTGGAAAATTCACTTTTTTATCCATCTATAATATTATGGTATGTGTGCCCCCAAAATCATCTGTTCATGCTTTTAGCTGCAACATTGGGAAAAAAAGGTGTAAAACCAGAGGAGTAGTAGAGGAGCCATGTTCCAAACATTTGGAACATGGTCTCTCCTCCCTGTTCCAAATGTTAAAAAAATACCTTATCCTTAACTAACCCCCACCACCTTTCCTGCCTTCCTTCCCCCTCCCCCCCCCGCCCCCCCAGGGAGACACACTAAAGTATACAAAAACGTGTTAGATGGAAAGCTTAAATTAATGGCAGCTACTGGTAATTACTCTGGATGTTATGTTCCCAGGTTAGACCCATGTAGGGAAGCTACATTGTCCTCTTTTTCCCAACAACATTCATGCCTTGAACTTTTGCACATATTTGCATGCACCACAATGTTGGATTTGTTTCTCTGAAACTACTTTGTTTACACATCTAGATTTGCACATTATCACAATTCCTCAAATATCATCTGCAAGGCCTCTTTGCGCACTATGTATAAAGGTGTCTATCTTCATCCATGGAGCGACAGAGCTATCTACATATCCACAACATCGCTAATCTAAAACGTACATCGCAAGGCTGCTATCTATTATAAATAATGAGCATCTCGATAAATTAGCAGAGGAGGCAGTTCATCATACACTGAGAGTCCATTCATAATGAGACTTCACCACGCAGCAGTCTGAAATCTCTGTGAGGGATGGCCAGTTCATGACCAAGACTGGTTCCTACATTCTCTGCCACAGGATAATGGGTTGGATCGTCCCTTGGGGAGATTCTTAACTTCAAACCTACACACACTCCAGGTACACTTAGAGTAGGGTTTTGCATAGTAGGAGTATGCATGGTTACTGCCTTGTTCATATGCCTGCATATGTACACTGTTTTACCACCATGGTAGCACTGTATCTACTAGTTACGCTTTTGGTGCTTGTGATCACTATTATCTGCTTCTGTCTACTGATTATTGCTGCACCTATGCTCTATCCAAGAATAGCGGTGGTTAAATACATTTTTTGAAAATGTCCTAGTGTGTATTCTCTGTATGTTTCTCTGAGCACAAGTATGCAATAGTGACTGAGCGAAATGTTCTGATCTGTTTCCACGGTCCCTGAGGGGTCAATAGTTGCCAGAAACAATTTGCTCCCTGGTAAGGTTAGAGGGACTTATGGTGGCACTGTGAGCTAGAAGGTCTACAGGCCAACACATTCTGCAAGATGTTATGTTATGTTATACTGGTTTTGTATAGCGCACGGCTACTCAGAGAGTGTCCCGGCGCTTTGGTTTGCACACCTATCTCATAACATAACAAGAAAAAGAGAGATAAAAACAGAGGATCCAGAAAGAAAGAAAAACCCAAGTAAACAGCTAAGAAGTAAAAAGCCAAGTTTTGAGCCCCTTCCTAAAGGCCAGTAAGTTTGAAGTACTGCGTAAGGCCACTGGCAACGTATTCCATAGCTGGGGAGCCAGCAATCTAAAAGAACGGCCTCCAATACGTGCCCTTTTGACAAGAGGAACTGTGGCGAGGAACAAGGATCCTGACCTCGAGGGCCTGGCTGGATGGTAAAAAGCCAGCCTTTTTTGAAGGTATTTCGCTCCGGAGGCATGCAGAGCTTTATGCGCCAAAGTCAAGGCCTTGAAAATTATCCGCTTCCGGATGGGAAGCCAGTGCAGTGCCTGCATGAGGCCCGAGGCTCTGGCATGGCGAGATAGTCCAAAGATTGCCCGTGCTGCCGAGTTCTGGACCACCTGCAGCCGTTGAAGCAGATATTCTGGCAGGCCGAGATAAAGAATGTTTGAATAATCAATTCGCGAGCCAATTATCGCCTGAACGACCAGAATCAGTCTAGGCGCCTCTCCCAAAGTTAATGTGTTCCAAACAAATGCGCAGGTCGTACAGATTAGTGAGAACTACATGACAGGGCAGGAATCCCACTCCATTGTTATGTTGCACACCATGCCATCTCAGTTTGGACCCAACCATATGCAAATCAGTACTGACCCAGGTCCAATGGGCACATGCCAGGCCGAACTGTCAGGCCCTATCCTCATCAGCCAGTTTTCGCTTGGCTCCAGTGACACAGTGTGGATGGGACCCATGTCTGGGTATACCTGCAAAAATTCAGGTGATACACTAAAGTGTAAAAAAAAGCCCCTATCATGAGCTCCAGAACAAGACAACTTGCTCCTTAAGTCATTTCTTGAATTATGGCACCCAGTTCCTCCCAAACGGTCCAAATATAGTTGCGGAAGGTGACCAGAGAAGGCTAAAAGTGACAACAAAAGAGAGGAAATAAAGCAACACTTGTGGTGGACTGGCACTATGTTAAAAAATACAACTGCTTTTGGCAGTTTCATGCTAATGAACTTTTGATTTTTGGAGAAGACACAGATGCGCTGAGTTGTCATAATCTAGGCGAGATTGAACAAACAAATTAGCAACTGTATTAGAATGGGTCAATTGTAAAAAATGAATAGCAGGAGCCAGCATTTGTAAGAAAACTCTGGTGATTTTTTAAAAATATATTCTTCCAGATTTAATTCTGAGTCTGGATAATTCCGAAGTTTCTTATTAGAGAAATTGGAGAAAGCCAGCCACCTAGTTTTGATGACAATCAAGATACTGCCAAGAGGTTAACGGTACTAAATACAGGCATGATATTTAATGGGTCTTGATTCAAATTGATGATTACCTGAGTGTAATTCATAAAGGTAGGTGTTAACCTTAATATGACTAAGTAGCTCCACAACGTGCTGGACCTAGATGTTGAACAGAAGGGGTGATAGTGCTGAGACTTGTGGGACTCCCAGGCTTATTGGGTTAGCCAGGAAACAATAGGAACCCATATGAATTTGCTGGCTTCTATTTAGAACTCAACCAAACAACAACAAGGCACAACCTTGTCTTTTATATTGCAGTTTTTAGCCTGCAGAGAGGATGTATTGGTCAGCAGTACCAAAAGCAGTTGATAAATATGGTAGAATTGCTACTACTGATTTACCGCTGTCCTTGATCTTATAGATCCATGAATTATCATGTTCACGATACTCTGAGCATAAACAAACTAGTGTCAAGCCTCATATCTCCCAGAACATACCTTTCCATATCTTTCAGTGCTCAGGAAACTTTTTGAATTTCTTTATGCAGAGGTGCTCATTCTGTGCCTTTAAGGCTGACCTGGAATTTAGACAAGCGTCCTATTATATTTCAAAAGAGTGATTTCTTTTCACCTTTTCATCACGTTTTTAATTTGTGGATAATACCTGTTGTAATTCTACTGCATAGTCAGTGCTCTCCATTTTCCTTAGTTCCTATGTGTGGGGGCGATCATCACATGTTCTTTAGTTCGCTCTTGACCTGAAATTCATGAATAGGTCCCTGTCAAATCTACCGGTGTGGCTATCTGTCCTTCCTTACTCTTTTTCACACTCGAGGAGGCATACCTGTTGTATTTTAGCGACCCTCCTTGTGTTTTTCTTTTTTCTTCCGGGCAGCAATGGGGTTTCCGGGCACTCGTATCTTTCACCTATTATGGAGACTTGGGATTAGTTTCCATGTTTATAAAAAGGCTGTGGAGAAGTGTGGCTCAGGGGTTAGAGGCGGCAGACCCGGAAGCTGAGATCAGTCCTGGACCAGGGTTCAATTCCCCACCTCGGCGGGTCTTGGGCTCAAAAATTCCATGGACTTTATAATTCTCGTTTCGGTGCCTACTCAACTCACAAGTTTTTTTCAAGTTTATTTTTATTATGTTTCGGCTCTCAATTGAGGGCCACATAAAACACATACAATAATACAAAATTAATTACAGAAGGAAAACATAGGTTACAAAAAATAAAAAGCCACAATTTTATCACTGGGAAAGTAGTAAAGCACTTCTCTTGAGAATTATTAATAAATATCTAAAAACCCCCGGAAAAAGTTAAAAATCCTAAAACAGAACATTTCATTAGGAGGACAGTAAAGTGCATGGAAAAAAGATTCAACATTTAAGATTCCCAGTTGTAAACAGATGGGTTTTAACCACTTAGAACGCAAAGGGCGCAGTGCTGGGCACGAAAACAAAACATGATTACGATCTTGTATGGCATTACTACAAAGATTACAAATAGGGGATACTCCATACCATTTCGCAATAAGGATATTAAGGGGGAGCAAATCATGTCTTAGAAGGTACCACAATCTTCGGACACTATGGGGAATATTCCACGTAAGGTATTGTTGGGCCAGATTTAGTGTGTATGTATTTAGCAGTAGCTGCCGATCTTTATTCCCTTGTTTAGCCAGCATATCCATCTTAAAACTAAGTTCCCAAGAGGCACCTTTTAGTTTTGACTTTAGTTCGGCAGGAGTAAACAGAAACAGAGAGCTCTCATCCAACTCCAATAAATTTACAGCTTTCCTAAAGTTCTTAACCAACTTTGAGAACTCATTAAAGTGGCCCAAAAGTTCTTTTTTAATAGCATCCCGTAAGGTATCCGGGTTATTTCTTGCTAAACAAGCTACCCACCTTACGAGGGCAATTAGCCCCTGGACCCAACTGCTACGAAGTCCGAATTCCAGCCTGCATACAGAGACTGAGCAGGCTGTATTTAGGGAAGAAATATTTCTTAACACCCTTCCTTCTACTTTATGCAGGAATCCCCAATGATTTAATTCCACTAGTTCTAATCCGTAAAGTAACGTGGAAGGGATCTTTGCTCTGAAAACCTCTAGAAATAGAGGGAAGTGTCTCTTCCCTGTGGCATTATACATAGATTTTAGCCCCCTACCATGAGCCAAAGCTTTATGAGTAATGTGCTCAATATGGGGTTTCTCACTTAAGTTAGATGAAATGATCTTGCCCAAAAAAGTGTAAGTTTTAACCACTTCAAGTTTTTGTCTTCCTATGGCCCAACCGAAATTTACGGACCTACACTTTTTCTTACCAAAAATACACATTATTTTGCTTTTCGTGACGTTAACCTTCATATAATGTGTTTCTGCAAATTGATTTAGTGCCTGCAGACGATTGGATAAGCCCTTTGGTGTTAAGTCTAGGACTAGGATATCGTCCGCATACATTAAGACAGATATCTCTAACTCTCCTAGTTTCGGGGATTGCCCCTCACACACAGAGATAGCCTTTGGAAGGTCTGCCGTATATAAGGAAAATAATGTTGGGGCCAGTATACACCCTTGTTTCAAACCATTTGGGGAGGGAATAGATTGAGAGAGACCTCTCTCTCCACCATATAACACCTTGCACCAAGTGTTCGAGTGAAGGGCTTTCACAAGATCAAGGAGTTGTGTTGGCATACCTAATACTGCAAGTTTTCTCCACAGCGTTGGACGATCCACTTTGTCAAACGCTGTGGAGAAGTCTATGAATGCCGCATATATTCCACTCCCTCGAACACAGACGTATTTATCAATAAGCACCTGCAAGGCAGTTAAATTATCTAATGTTCCATGGTCTTTACGGAATCCTGTTTGTTCCAAAGGTAAAATACAATTGGATTCTATCCAATCATTAATGAAAGTTAAAAGATATTTAGCGAACACTTTTCCTATTGCATCCAGTAAAGCTATAAGACGGTAGTTAGCTGGATTCTCCCGTTCTCCCTTTTTAAATAGGGGGATTAATATACTTCCTCTCCATGAATCTGGAACGGATCTAGAAAGGAGACATGCATGAAATAATGGGGTAAGAATTTTACTCCAGGTGGAAATGTCTTGTTTCAATAAAGACATAGGTAGTTCATCAGGACCCATAGCTCCTGAAGAGCGCATACTCTTTAACACGGAGGCTATGGTTTCCTCAGTTGGGAGCTCTATACTATTTGTACAGTTCTGAACTACATCCCCATTATCACCTACTATACCATTGGAGCCATATAATCCAGTTATAAATTTTATCCAGATATCTTCAGCAATAGAAATGGGAGTAGCGGTAGTTCTTACTCCACAACCCTTCCCAATTATTGACCAGAATTCTCTGGAGTTATGAGAGGCCGAGGCCTCTCTCAACCTGATCCAGAGAGAATCTTCCTTTTCTCTTTTTAGTTTTAATTTCAGTCTAGTCCTCCTTCTACGAAGAAGGGCTAATTGCTGAGCAGTTTCCTTGGATCTATTCAGATACTGTAACCTCACAAGTCTATTTATCTCCCTATTTAAGGGTACTAGTATGCTGGGGAGGGAATGCGACTTTTTGGAAAGTTTTGTTTTCTTGGCAGAGGTAATGATCTTATTTTTAAACTCTTCAAATTTAACGAATTCTCTACCCTGCCAATCTTCTAAATCCAAAATGGTTTGAAGTAATATATTTTGGGCTTCCCTCATGCTAGTGGGGTCCCAAAAACACCTACCAGTTTTAATATGAATAGAGATTCCTTTGTTAGTTATAGACCAGGAATCTGTATTTGGGGGTTGCAAAGAAACAGTTAATTTAATCATATTATGGTCACTTAAGGATGACTGAGAAATCATTATATCCTGAATAAAGGAAAACGAATCATAGTCCGTAATCACATAATCCAAGATAGCTTCACCCCTAAATGACCTGTGAGTAAACTTGGCAGGAGAGTCAGAAGGCATCCTACCATTTACAATTAAACCCTCAAAGTAGCTTAGTTCTTCAAGTAATATTTTTCCTCTTTTATTAGTTTTTATACTATTGGGAAAAATTGCTTGGGGTATGTTATATGCTTCTTCCTTGTTAGTATTTCTAAACATATCTAAGCTAACGTTAGAAACTTTACTGTTTAGGTCACCCATAATCAAAATATAAGGAGGCTGGTCCTGCTCTAATAATTGCTTTACATAGGAGAACATTCGCCTTAAAACAACGTTAAAAATATCTTCAGGGGGAATATATGCATTTAAAAGAACAAGAGAAGAACGATTTCTTACTGTCCGTAGATTCTTAATGGTAATGGACTGGAAAAGATTACTGCTATCCTTATGGTGAGAGAACTGCCATTGTAGTGTATTGGATAAAAAACAGGCTTTAGCATGGCCTTTCTTCACAGTTGTGGCGGCAGCTTCAAGCACAATATAATCTTTACCTCCATAAATTCTATTTGTGCACCATGTTTCCTGAATACACAATACATCCGCATGCAGAGATAATAAAAATTCTAATTTCTCTGGACAATTATTTAAACCAGCAGCGTTCCAGGATACTATATTTAAATGACTGTTAAAGATGTTGAAACAGTCTTGGATTATTCGATGTATTATTAGACAGGACTCCTGGTAGCCAATTCCACAACTGATTATCTTCAGTAGGAGGCTTGTCCAATTGCACAGAAAGGGGGAGTACCTCAGAGACCATACGTTTACCTCTGGACACCCAGATTTTTAAATCTTTACTGTGAAAGAAATGTTCATCCTTAGGACAATCTAATCTAGAGGCTACTTCCCTAGGAGCAAAATGATTTCCCTGATTAAAAAAAGGTAATACATCGATCCCTTTACACTGGAAATCCTCAGCTTGTTGGAGAACTAAATTAGCGATAATTTTGGAGCAAAATTTTACTCGTGCACGTTGTTCACAACCAACCCTTATTATGGAGACTAGTTCAATATCACTAGATAGGATCAGTTTTAAACTATCAATATCTTTAAAGGCATTAATCAACCATGATCTGTTTAAGTTTAGATCGGAGTCAAATAAGGGAAGGAAATCCAAGGTCAAGGTGTCAATACTGAGGTTAGAAATTACCAACGGGGCGCTAGGGATCTTCGTCTGTTCCTCAGCAATTGGACAATAATTGGGAGCAAAAGGGTTAAGTACCCTTTTTCCAGGCATAGAGTTACTTATAGTAGCCTCTTGTGATGGATCCTTGGAAATTGTAACAAGAATTTTAGAGTTAGATATTCCCTCATCCATGGTATTAACAACAGGTTGATCTACTACAGCAGAATTATTAGCAGAAGCAGCAACCGCATTAGTGGAAGAATCCAATACAGAACCATCTACAATATCAGTTGTTTCCCGTACATCTGTAACAATATGCTTTTGAAAAATAATTTGCCTCTGTCTCTTCTTATTATGTTTTCGAGTAGGTTTCCTGTTTTTTCCCTTATATGTTCTACTTTTTACTTTTCCCAGCCCTTTAGACAGGACTGCACCTTCAGAGTCTTTTACATCCTGATTAAAGATGGGAAAGAGATCAATAACAGCAGAATGGTTGACCTCTGCCAGATTTGTTTCCTTCAGTGATGGTTCAGGATCTTTACACCTTTGTGAGGGAGTTAAGAGTATAGCCACCGAGGGCTCATTAATCTCAACCTTTACCATCTTCTCCGGTTGTGTATTTTTACTCAATAAAGGATTACTGACCAAGTCCTTCGGGTCAATTTTTTCAGTGTGATCAGTAACCCCTATTTCAGTTTTTCCAGCAAGTAATACTTTCAGTATTTCTGTAACCGAATGTAAGATGCAGTCAGAGCTCCCAACAAATTTGCCTAACAAAAGAAGAATGGAGGCAAGTAAATGTTCAAGAGCTATCAGTGATTCTGAGATAGGTTTTTCACTTTTTTGTTGTTCTGTAGCAATAAGAGAACAGATCCCAGATAGGTTAAGCTGTGGAGAATTCAAATGACTCTGCAACAAGCGAATATCTTGTGAATTCATAGATGGAGTGGTACTGTAAAGCATTAAACCCGATGGCGTTTCTCCATTTGGGAGTTTACTGATTTTTGATTGTTCCGGAATTTTTTCCTCCAGATACCGACCACAAAGTTCAAGATCGATGCTGGATGGAATGGAGAGATCATTAATGTTCATTTCCTCATTTTCAGTATGATTATGAGTCATGGACTGAGGAACTTTGGAGAGAGGTGGAGTAGAGTCAGGATTTGGGTTATTTTGTATCCCTGTAGAAGGGATAGAAATAATTTTTGGTATGGGAGTAGATACATTTCTTCCAGTGTACTGCTTGGTATTAGTAATCTTCATCACTTCGAGCTGTTTATCGTCCATAGTTGACGATGAAACATTAGGAATAGTTGACACTCCCATAGATTTAGTAACAGATTTTTCCCAAATTTCCAACAATTGCTTCTGACCTTTCAACGGAACGCTCTTGACGGAATTAATCTTTAGAGTATTAGGTTTGAGGGTTAAACCAGATTTTCCACCCAATACTCTGCCAGAGCGTAATGTTCTTGATGACATAGTATCAGTACATGAAACAAGAATCACAACTGTCAAGTAACAATGTTTTATAGCGGAAGATCAAATTAACGGGGCCCAGCCCAGCCTACCTCAGACACTGAGGGCCACAGAGGGCCCGCCCTTTGCCCGAATTAGCCCGGCGACGCCCGCGCGCGTCCCGCGATGCGCGGGCTTCCAGCAGAATTAAAGGCAGGTGAGGGGGGCGAGGCGGTGAGGTGCTCCAGGCCCAGCTGGCTTGTGGGCAATGATGTTTCTTCCAGCCAAAGACCGCCTACAGCCCCACAGTTGCGAGTGTTTCCCGCGAAGCGGGAAACGCGAGGAGTTATTCACCAGCGCTGTGAGATAGCGCCTTCAGGGCAGCATTTACACCTCGAACTGAAAAGCACCAGCGTTGCCAGATAGTGCTTACAGGATAGCGTCCTCTCCACAAACAGGGTTCAGGGCCAAACAGATGCAGCAGCAAGCAGAGTTAATCTCCGTTTCACAGCGGACCTCCAGCAGAATTAAAGGCAGGTGAGGGGGGCGTGGCGGTGAGGTGCTCCAGGCCCAGCTGGCTTGTGGGCAATGATGTTTCTTCCAGCCAAAGACCGCCTACAGCCCCACAGTTGCGAGTGTTTCCCGCGAAGCGGGAAACGCGAGGAGTTATTCACCAGCGCTGTGAGATAGCGCCTTCAGGGCAGCGTTTACACCTCGAACCGAAAAGCACCAGCGCTGCCAGATAGTGCTTACAGGATAGCGTCCTCTCCACAAACAGGGTTCAGGGCCAAACAGATGCAGCAGCAAGCAGAGTTAATCTCCGTTTCACAGCGGACCTCCAGCAGAATTAAAGGCAGGTGAGGGGGGCGTGGCGGTGAGGTGCTCCAGGCCCAGCTGGCTTGTGGGCAATGATGTTTCTTCCAGCCAAAGACCGCCTACAGCCCCACAGTTGTGAGTGTTTCCCGCGAAGCGGGAAATGCGAGGAGTTATTCACCAGCGCTGTGAGATAGCGCCTTCAGGGCAGCGTTTACACCTCGAACCGAAAAGCACCAGCGCTGCCAGATAGTGCTTACAGGATAGCGTCCTCTCCACAAACAGGGTTCAGGGCCAAACAGATGCAGCAGCAAGCAGAGTTAATCTCCGTTTCACAGCGGACCTCCAGCAGAATTAAAGGCAGGTGAGGGGGGCGTGGCGGTGAGGTGCTCCAGGCCCAGCTGGCTTGTGGGCAATGATGTTTCTTCCAGCCAAAGACCGCCTACAGCCCCACAGTTGCGAGTGTTTCCCGCGAAGCGGGAAACGCGAGGAGTTATTCACCAGCGCTGTGAGATAGCGCCTTCAGGGCAGCGTTTACACCTCGAACCGAAAAGCACCAGCGCTGCCAGATAGTGCTTACAGGATAGCGTCCTCTCCAAAAACAGGGTTCAGGGCCAAACAGATGCAGCAGCAAGCAGAGTTAATCTCAACTCAACTCACAGATTCACACTCTGCGACTCTGGGCAATAGCTTGCTTAATCTCCACTACGGCCCCTCGCGGCGGGATGCCTGGCTTTCACCTTGTGGATACCCTGCTGGGGTTATCTCACAGGGGAATACCAGGACGGGTTCCCAAGGCAAGCGCCTTGATGCCTTCGGGTGATAAGTGCGCTATATAAATCGCAATACATTTACATTTACATTCATCTAAGGTGTTCTATGCTCCCCTTACCTGTGCTACTGGCGATCCGCTGACTGCAGGTTCAATCTGTGGACACCGCCGCCATGAGGCTTGACACTGTTGGGCTAAGACATCCTGCATGAATAGTGATGAATTTATTTTCACTTTGGTTGCAGGAGCAAGATTACAAGAATTGGGTTGATTGAAGTCAAACCTGTAGACCGGCGGCTGCTGGGCAAACAGGTATAAATAGCGACAGTCTGAATAGATAGAGAAGACAAGTGATTAAAACAGTAAGCTAAAACGAACTTTTTGATTTGTACACATTTTTTAGATAATTACTAAAGACAGAGCCCTGAAGAGAACCTATGAACTGAGGTCAGCTGGTTCGAAACAAGTCTGCATATAAAATAGACATCAATTGATTTATAGACCAATGAAAATCATGTGTGGTTTATTTTCAAAAATAAGTTTTGATTGTCTGCATTTACATGTGATTTATTGAATTCGGTATTGAGCGTCACTTTGTCAAGTATAGATAAGGATCTGTGTATATAAAGTGAAAATTGTATATTGTGTATATATATGTGAATAATGTTTTGTATTTATGTGTATATGGTAAAAATGTGTTGTGTTCTTTTTCATACATAAAAATCTTTTTGAAAAATGAAAAAATAGAAATTAAAAAGGGTACAAACAAGATATACCCAACAAACCTAAGAGTAATACTGGTTTGTTTTCTTCCTTAAATACAAGGATTGAAAAAACTGTGTGGTTGGTATCTTAAACTTTTAGAAAGTTGGCATTTGCTTACTTTAGCCATTTAGTGCCTGCTGCCTATCTCTTTTCAGTCTAGGTGGGATGACACCTGGGCTTTGTGAATTCCCCTTTATACAGCCACACACAAAGGAAGCTGAGGTGTGTCTTGAAGTGCATTCCATGGGAATGGGAGTAAGTAGCTCTGCACATACTTGCACCTAAATAGGCTGTGTCCAGCCCACACACTCAAAGGGCTGCAAACATCCCTGTAGTGACTCTGGAAACAGAGCAGGAAGAGAGGACTTCTGTGAACGTCTAAGCTTTCTTTGAAGTCTTCCCCACTTCAAAGCACAACTGGGTATAAGTACGGCACCACTGACACCATGATTTCTTTTTTTTTTTTTAATAATCTTTATTGTACAGTTTTATCAATTAAACCACCCCCCCCTTGAATCCCCCCTATACAGACTGTTTTAAATTATTAAACACGTACGTACATCATCTTGATGAATCAAAATCAAAGTTGAAATTTGTTAGTTTAGAAACAAAGTAAGTTCAGCTGAAGATGTTTCATATAGAACAACAGAGAGCGAAAACATGAAGCAGGACGATGAAAGATCCAGAGTGGAAAAGTGGAAGAGGAGGGAAAAAGGCGCAAGTTTATCATGTTTAAACAACATCACAATATCGATCTCCCCATCCATTGTGTAAGCGGGTGCCATATTTCAAGCCCTTTCTTTTTCCTTTTTATTCCCTTCCTGCTGAATATGGCTATTTCCACATTATATGCAGCTAGTAGTCGTGCCCGCCATTGATGAAATGAAAGTGGATATGGGTCTAACCAAGTTGATGTCAAGCAAATTCTTAGAATGGCCATTGAGATAAACAAAAGTCCCTGAATGGTAGCTGGTCTAGGGTCCCCATCAATCCCAAGTATTATTTCCGCTGTCGTGATCACAATTCTAGTTCCAAATATCTCTGATAGAAACAATGAGATTTCTCGTCTAATGGTTTTCAGGGTTTCACATGTGGCCAACATATGAATCAGATCTACCTTGGGCATTGCACATCGAGGACATAATGTACCTTTACTTGTGCTCCATTTAGAAATCTTTTCGGGGGTATAGTATAGTTGGAAAATGTCTTGTAGAATTGGGCTTGAAGTTTAGTGGACATTAGTAAAGAGAATGACATTTCCAATGTTTTATGTATTGTGGTATCAGACATACCTATTTTAATTTCCCAGTTATGGAGATGTTTCTCTAGGTCATCAGGAAGGCCAGTAACTAGGTTTTTATAGATTTCACCTATTTTAGCCCTATCCGTTTGGGCCGTTTCAATTGCCAAAATTTTCCGAAATGACTCTCTCCCCTCCCCTTTTTTAGAAATATAATCTCTGATTTGTAAATATTTGTAAAAATCACGGGATTTCAGTCCAAATTTTAAGGGATTCAAATGATCGAAAGCCCACTGAATCGTACAGTGACCCAACTTGTACTATTCCTGCTCTAACCCAGCGCCTCATACAGGAGTCTTTGAATATCTCCGGGAGATTATTATTCCCACATAGCGTAGTGTAGTGGGAGAATCTGCCGATCCCCAGAGGTTTTCGTACTTGATTCCAAACTATATAAATGCCTTTGAGTGATTTAAAGCGTACTTTTTTGAAGTGACAATCATATGTTAACCTCCACAAATGATTGCTTGCCTCCTCACCGACGATCAGTTCCTGTGGCATTGGAACTAGACTCTCTGCATTAAATTCCTGCCTGGGGGTTAAGAGCACTCTACAGTATTAAAGGATGGTGGCCCACCAGTATAGTTTGAAGTTTGGTAATGCCAGGCCACCTCTTTCCCTAGGTAAGGTAATAAACCTTTGGGCTCTACGTGTTCTTCCAAATCCCCAAATAAAACGTGCAAAAATGTTGTCTATAGTTTTAAAAATCTGTGGATCAAAGTTTAAACAAATTGTGCGGAAAAAAGTACAAACACTTCGGAAAAAATAGCATTTTGATTAGATTGCATCTACCAATAATAGGGAGGTGCAAATTGTGTAGATGAGATAGACTTTTTTCAGTCTGTTTTAGAAGGGGGCTCAGATTTAGGCTCACTAATCTATCTAAATCTGCTGTGATGTTCACGCCGAGATATACTGCCTTGTCTACGACCCTTTCGTCTGAGTAGTTAGTCTTATTGTTAATTATGATCTGGGTTTTAGTTTGGTTCAATTTATACCCTGATATCTCCCCAAACCTTGTTGCTTCCTCCTCCATCGCTTTGACTGACGACATTGGATCGGCTGTTACAATTGCAATATCGTCAGCAAAAGCCAAAGTTTTGGTTTCGCCATTAATAGTTTTTATAGGTGGTATGGATTCGTTTATCTCTAAACTAGTAATAAAAGGATCTATATAAAGAGCAAACAGTAAAGGAGAGCAAGGGCACCCCTGCCTTGTGCCTCTTGTCACCTTGATGGTTTCTGATAGGTCCCCATTAATCATAACCGCTGCTTCGGGTGTGACATATAACATCTGTACAGCTTTGATGAAGTGATCCCCGATCCTGCTCCTTGACATGACACCCCAGAGATATTGCCAGGAGACCCTGTCAAATGCCTTTTCCGCATCTAGTATTATCAAGGCCATAGGGTCTCCTGCTACCTCTGCCATGTCAAAGAGCGTTATCACTCTCCGGTTGTGGTCTGTTGTAGATCTACCTGGGACGAATCCATGTTGCCTAGCAGATATAATTTTATGGACAATTGGTGTGAGTCTACTGGCTAGCATTTTAGAGTATATTTTGGAATCATTATTAATTAAAGTAATTGGGCGATAATCGCCCAATTCTATAGGATCTTTATTTTTTTGGGGGAAAACGATGATTTTTGCTCGGGCCCAAGAATCTGGAGAACATCCACCCTGAAAAACGTGTATCATTAATTTAGTTAGAATTTCTTTCAATGTCTTACTTAATTTAGCATAGAACTCAACCGGAATTCCGTCTAAACCTGTAGCCTTCCCTGGGGCCAGACTATTTATTGATAGGAGAATTTCTATCCATTCTGGGGTCTCCAAGAGATTGTCTTGATCTAGCAGTGGTAAGTGGGGCCTTGGATCTAAATTTAGATATTCTTGTATTTTATTCTGGCTGCTACCTGTCTCTGTATAAAGATCAGAATAATACCCCTTAAACGCTTCCCTGATTTTTATTGGGTCGTTGGTTAGTCCAAAGATAGGATGTCTAATAGTTTTAATTGTATTTTCCGAGTTTTGTTGTCCTGCACGTACAGCCAGTTGGTGGCCCACCTGCTCGCTCATTTCATAGATTTTTTCCCTACACATTGAAGCTTTATAAATCGCTTTCTTAGTGAGCATATCAGATATAAGATTTTTTGCTATGGCAACCTCTCTTGCAGCCCCTTCTGTATTATTCCCACCTATGACCGCCCTAACTAGATCTTCTTCCTTACTTATTAAATTTTCCTGTCGTTTTTTTAGCTTATCCTTTGCTTCTTTGTTATTTTGAATTGAAAATCTTAAAGTTTCACCTCTTATTGCTGCTTTAAGTGAATCCCAGACCATAACCAGAGGGGCGCTACCCATATTGAAATTTAGGAATTCTGTGATCCAATTTTCCATATGGTTACAATACTTATCATTAATCAACAGAGCCCTTTCAAACGTCCAGGTGCTTTGGACGGACTGGGTCACCTCAATATCTATACTTAAAGTTAAAGGATTGTGGTCTGAAAGAACTCTGGGAAGCCGTTCTATAGAACATTCGGAAACAATAGTGTGTGAAACCAATATATAATCTATTCTAGTGAATTTTTGATGAGGATGGGAAAAGAATGTGTAACCGGGAATCAATGGGTATTTACTCCCCCAACAGTCTACCAACCCATGTGTGTGGCAGAGCTCTTTCACAGCATTCCAAGTTTTTGGTTTTCTGCCTTTATATTTAAAGTTATGATCAGAGCACCAGTTTGGTGTAAGGTTGAGGTTAAGGTCACCACAAACAATCATTGGTACCGGCCAATGTGCCAGTTCATTACTTAAAAACAGGAATACCTCCTGATCATCAACTAAACTGGCATAGACTGAGCATATCGTAATATTTTTCCCAGTAGAATATTGACATTCTGCAATCGCCCATCTGCCCTTTGAGTCTGCTGCTGATCTTATGACTCAAATTCTATTGCCTTGTGTCAAAATAGCCACCCCACGAGTTTTACTTGCCAGTGTGGTAGCAACAACTAATTTATATCCCAGGGTTTTTGGAATATGTCTCTGGGATCCCTCAACATGAGTCTCTTGGAGACAGATGATTTCGGCCCCGATTGATTTCAAGCCAATTGCTACTTTTTGTCTTTTTTTATAGTCGTTAAGCCCACAGATATTTATAGAAAGTATTTTAAGTTTAGCCATTATAACCTTTTCCCCCACTTTTTCCCCCTATTCCTGTTCTTTCCCCCTTTTCCTTTCTTTTCTCGTCTAATCGCTGATTCAGATTATTTCGCCTGTTATTAATGTTGTTATTATTTTGTTTTTCTTTTTGTCTGTATGGTCGCACCCTCCCCCCTCCCCTTAAAACCCCTCCACTCCCCCCACCTTCCTCCTGCATCCCACCCCCCACCCTCCACCATCTAATGAGGCTACCTGGTTCCCAAGGAACCCGGTTGCGGAATCTAGTGGTCAGTAGATAGCTGGCATCTCCCCCGCCTAACCCCTATACCTTAAATCATGTAGAGTGAAAAAGTTAATCTTAACAGTGTCTTCCATTGTGTTTCCTATGCACCAACTTTGATAGCCCCCATTGTGCCCCTGCCACCTTCAGCTTCCTATCAATATCCTTCGTGTCATGACTATGAATGTATCGACATATCATGATTTTTTTTTCCTTTCTTTTGTTTCATTTTTCCCCCCCTTTTTTTTTTAAGTTGATTGAAGTCAAACCTGTAGACTGGCGGTTGCTGGACAAACAGGTATAAATAGCAACAGTCTGAATAGATAGAGAAGACAAGTGATTAAAACAGTAAGCTAAAACAAACTTTTTGCTTTGTGCACATTTTTTAGATAACTACTAAAGACAGAGCCCTGAAGAGAACCTATGAACTGAAGTCAGCTGATTCGAAACGCGTCGGCATATAAAATAGACCTCAATTGATTTATAGACCAATGAATTCATGTGTGGTTTATTTTCAAAAATAAGTTTTGATTGTCTGCATTTATATGTGATTTATTGAATTCGGTATTGAGCGTCACTCTGTCAAGTATAGATAAGGATCTGTGTATATAAAGTGAAAATTGTATATTGTGTATATATATATATGTGAATAATGTTTTGTATTTATGTGTAAATGGTAAAAATGTGTTGTGTACTTTTTCATACATAAAAATCTTTTATTAAAAATGAAAAAATAGAAATTAAAAACGGTACGAACAAGATATACCCAACAAACCTAAGAGTAATACTGGTTTGTTTTCTTCCTTAAATACAAGGATTGAAAAAACTGTGTGGTTGGTATCTTAAACTTTTAGAAAGTTGGCATTTGCTTACTTTAGCCATTTAGTGCCTGCTGCCTATCTCTTTTCAGTCTAGGTGGGATGACACCTGGGCTTTGTGAATTCCCCTTTATACAGCCACACTCAAAGGAAGCTGAGGTGTGTCTTGAAGTGCATTCCATGGGAATGGGAGTAAGTAGCTCTGCACATACTTGCACCTAAATAGGCTGTGTCCAGCCCACACACTCAAAGGGCTGTAAACATCCCTGTAGTGACTCTGGAGACAGAGCAGGAAGAGAGGACTTCTATGAACGTCTAAGCTTTCTTTGAAGTCCTCCCCACTTCAAAGCACAACTGGGTATAAGTACTGCACCCCTGATACCATGATTTTTTTTTTTTTTAATAATCTTTATTGTACAGTTTTATCAATTAAACCACCCCCCCCCCTTGAACACCCCCTATACAGACTGTTTTAAATAATTAAACACTGTAGTGTAGTTCCTAGTTTCCCACTAGGCCCTGCGCATTGGAATAACATAAACAGTAGTATCGACGTAGAAGTGCGGATCTTCCAGGCCTCCACTGACTATGCTAAACTTAATTGGGTGTGTTACCAACTAGCTCAGAGGTCACTGGAAACTTTCTTCTCTGCATGGGAAGTGATCAGCTTCCCTGGCACAGACAAGAAGGGATTCAGCTTTCCAACAACCGTGCAACATGACAACTTTGCTCCTCAGATCAAGAGTCATCTCTAGGGTCGTGTGAAACAATAGACAGGTATTTCACTCAGTCAGGTTAGTGCAGTTTACTTTCACAATATGCAGAGACTAGAGAGACGGGCGTTTGTCAATAAAGGGTTAACATTTATTGAACAGTCTTTCTTCTCGTACAAGAGAAATGTATTGCCACAATTGCAAGACTTGTTATTATAAAAAGTACGTACAGTAAGATAAGAATTGCGAAATAATACTGTAAAAGCATTGATATGGTTTCTTAGCCATACAATGGTTTAAAAGTAATAAAACATATATACATTCATATATACATTAGGCTAACATACTCAACTGGTGCTTCTAACTACGCCTACCCCAGTGTGCCTGACCTAAGCCTAACACGTGGAAGGGTAGTAAGTAAGTAGCTTTAAGTTAAGTTGGTTTTGCCAAGGTTTGCTTCAAGAATTCTCATCTAAGGGTTTAGTCAACACCATACCTCCGAATAGAATGATGGAGGTCTGGTATCTCCTTCAGGGGGAACTCGGTATCCCAGTCACCCGCGAGGGCAGACTAGAAGCGCTGGAGCTGGATTTCTCAGCAGAAGAAAGGCAGCGTCTCTCTTCAGCGCGTCAGCAGGAGGAGGGGGACAGCGTCCGCGGGCAGCTTGGCATCTACTGGGCTCTTCGCAGAGGGACGGCTGTTCAGCTCCTAAGCTCACCACACCATCGTTCGCGCTTTAGCAGCGATAATGGTATCAGTAGCTTCACCAACAGCAGCAGGGCAGCAGCAGCATCAGCGTACTGCATACAGCATACAACAGCTATGGGACACCAGCAATTGCTTAAGGCAACGTTGGTAGTATTTATACCTGACAGGTGCCTGGTTTGACGCAAGTTTGCTGGACATAAGACGTCAATTAAAGATGTCACTAGGAAGTGATAGCTATCAGTTGCTCATTAGAGTTCCATTACTAATCAAAACACAGCAAGCGGGGATTTCCAGGTTTGCTGAGTTGTTATCTTGTTGAAGAACTCGGAGTGTTAATCTAGGAATATCAGATAGTGACTTCTGCTCTGTCATTGCACTAATTGGTTGCAAAGGAAGTGGCAGAGAACTATTCTAGAATGTGGCTCTGTTCGTGTGAGGCCAGAGATGACTTTCTGAATATCGCACTTGAACGGTTATGCCAATATAGGGAATAAATGGATTTATAGCCGAATAGGGGCATAAGGTCACAGTATCGATCAGGAACCTAGATAAACACGCAACACCCACTCCACGTTTTCATGTCCATCAAATTACTAAAACTAGAGCAATTAGATGCATGTGTAACATTGCCCACCCCAAAATACATGAATGCATTCGAAATAGGCGTATTCGTAATACGTGAAATTTAGGTACTGTACGTTTTTTGAAGCATAGAAATCATTCAAAAATTATTGCATATGAAATCAATGAATGATTATGCAAAAAGAATTACACATGAAGTATCTCTGAACAGAAGAAGGGCGAGATAAATCATCACATATAAATGCATTGTAATAAAGTTTGCTAGAGGCTGATGTAAGTTTGTTATGTCTCTAGGTGTGTTTAGAAATAGAAGTTTGAAGCTTCTGTTCTTTAAGAATAGTTTTTACGTTAAGCAAAGAATTGTTCGTGCCAAAAAAAGGGTGAATATTAAAAAATGTCCAATTCAAAAGAATTAATGCTTGAACGGGGAAATAGAGTTCCAACGCTTTTAGCAGTTTTTGTTGTTCAAAACTGAAGGCCGAATTCAGAGTTCATGGGAACGCTGTGTGTCGGAAAGCTTCTCCAAAGTTATTATTTCTGTTCGGGTGAGAACATCGTATCAGACAGGCTCTCAAAGAATTGGTCTACAAAATCAGGTGACAGTTCAACCAAATTCGATAGTGCTGTAACTTGGCAGGTGTGAGAATGATTGCTGTCATCATAGTCGGGAGCAGCAATGCTCACAGAAGGTCGTACCTGGGTGATGTTGCTTTTGTCACTCGCTCCACTGTTACCACCTAGTCGTAGCACAGGAGTCTCAACGAATGCCGTCATCAGGATTGGTAGCCGCTGGGGACAACACAATGCGTGAGCCTTTATCGGACTGAGCAAAGTATCGACGTCCATTGGTACTGCTGATGGAAGTGAAAGACAGATGTCCAACACGCACTCATCTCTGCATAGCATACATCAAAGTACCGGTAAGATACAGTTCTGCCATATAGGTCTGAATGAAAGGAACCAGGTCATGTTTAGATCTCTCAGCCTGGCCAATCCAAGGACGTTAGTTATCCTGTCCCGGTAGCGCATTGCTAGGATTGTCTCTTCCATTCCCATGGGAACTATGTCTGAGTTTCGGCTTGCCATAACGAAGCAGGACGGTCAAAAATAAAATCCCTGCTACAAGTCCCAAAAATAATGGTATGCCGCCAAAAACAGAGTGTACAAAATTAGGAACGATTCCCAAAATTGCCTGAAAAGGTGTTAGCAGTCCCGTAAAGACTGTCTTAAATATGCCTGGGATGCTTGTGGCACTAGACATGTTAAGGAGTTGGCTGAGCATTTCTACGAAATGCACTGCGCAATTTGTTGATAAAAGTTCATGAACTTCAGTAGCTGTCCTTGCAACTAGAAGATCATACGTCTCTTTTGATGACGTTATAGGCACTGTTGTCTGCAAAAGCACAGACTTCATTTTGCTTAAAGTATCAATTCGTATAGAATAGAGATTCAGACGAGGCCAGATGGGAGTCACTGTGTCTGCAGACCCACTCGGGAACAATGCTTGCATACAGCATTTGACCATGGATGTTACGCTTACTAGATAACTTTTCCCTGGCACAAGGCCACAACATCTGTGATCCGTTCTAAGAATGTAACTCCCGTTTGCAAGTTGCATAAAGAAGGGCTCTATCTGAGTTGCAGGTGTGACTAGCTGGTGGCATGAAAGGTTGTTAGAATTTCCATCACATGCTCCGTGTAAATTAATACCCTGACACAAAAGTATACCGCTTAGTGAATGTTTACAATTTTCACCACTAAGAAATACATTTTTGTCGCTGTCACTATAGCAAGAATGTGTGTATGGTAATTTCCATTCAGATTTTACATATCCTTTACCCAATTGTTCATACTGGCCAGTAGGTATGTATTCAAGGCACTTTTTAAATCTATACTCAACTGGTGCTTCTAACTACGCCTACCCCAGTGTGCCTGACCTAAGCCTAACACGTGGAAGGGGAGTAAGTAAGTAGCTTTAAGTTAAGTTGGTTTTGCCAAGGTTTGCTTCAAGAATTCTCATCTAAGGGTTTAGTCAACACCATACCTCTGAATAGAATGATGGAGGTCTGGTATCTCCTTCAGGGGGAACTCGGTATCCCAGTCACCCGCGAGGGCAGACTAGAAGCGCTGGAGCTGGATTTCTCAGCAGAAGAAAGGCAGCGTCTCTCTTCAGCGCGTCGGGAGGAGGAGGGGGACAGCGTCCGCGGGCAGCTTGGCATCTGCTGGGCTCTTCGCAGAGGGACGGCTGTTCAGCTCCTAAGCTCACCACACCATCGTTCGCGCTTTAGCAGCGATAATGGTATCAGTAGCTTCACCAACAGCAGTGGGGCAGCAGCAGCATCAGAGTACTGCATACAGCATACAACAGCTATGGGACACCAGCAATTGCTTAAGGCAACGTTGGTAGTATTTATACCTGACAGGTGCCTGGTTTGACGCAAGTTTGCTGGACATAAGACGTCAATTAAAGATGTCACTAGGAAGTGATAGCTATCAGTTGCTCATTAGAGTTCCATTACTAATCAAAACACAGCAAGCGGGGATTTCCAGGTTTGCTGAGTTTTTATCTTGTTGAAGAACTCGGAGTGTTAATCTAGGAATATCAGATAGTGACTTCTGCTCTGTCATTGCACTAATTGGTTGCAAAGGAAGTGGCAGAGAACTATTCTGGAATGTGGCTCTGTTCGTGTGAGGCCAGAGATGACTTTCTGAATATCGCACTTGAACGGTTATGCCAATATAGGGAATAAATGGATTTATAGCCGAATAGGGGCATAAGGTCACAGTATCGATCAGGAACCTAGATAAACACGCAACAACACGTACGTACATCATCTTGATGAATCAAAATCAAAGTTGAAATTTGTTAGTTTACAAACAAAGTAAGTTCAGCTGAAGATGTTTCATATAGAACAACAGAGAGCGAAAACATGAAGCAGGACGATGAAAGATCCAGAGTGGAAAAGTGGAAGAGGAGGGAAAAAGGCGCAAGTTTATCATGTTTAAACAATATCACAATATCGATCTCCCCATCCATTGTGTAAGCAGGTGCCATATTTGAAGCCCTTTCTTTTTCCTTTTTATTCCCTTCCTGCTGAATATGGCTATTTCCACATTATATGCAGCTAGTAGTCGTGCCCGCCATTGATGAAATGAAAGTGGATATGGGTCTAACCAAGTTGATGTCAAGCAAATTCTTAGAATGGCCATTGAGATAAACAGAAGTCCCTGAATGGTAGCTGGTCTAGGGTCCCCATCAATCCCAAGTATTATTTCCGCTGTCGTGATCACAATTCTAGTTCCAAATATCTCTGATAGAAACAATGAGATTTATCGTCTAATGGTTTTCAGGGTTTCACATGTGGCCAACATATGAATCAGATCTACCTTGGGCATTGCACATCGAGGACATAATGTACCTTTACTTGTGCTCCATTTAGAAATCTTTTCGGGGGTATAGTATAGTTGGAAAAATGTCTTGTAGAATTGGGCTTGAAGTTTAGTGGACATTAGTAAAGAGAATGACATTTCCAATGTTGTATGTTTTGTGTCTCAGACATACCTATTTTAATTTCCCAGTTATGGAGATGTTTCTCTAGGTCATCAGGAAGGCCAGTAACTAGGTTTTTATAGATTTCACCTATTTTAGCCCTATCCGTTTGGGCCGTTTCAATTGCCAAACTTTTCCAAAATGACTCTCTCCCCTCCCCTTTTTTAGAAATATAATCTCTGATTTGTAAATATTTGTAAAAATCACGGGATTTCAGTCCAAATTTAATTTTAAGGGATTCGAATGATCAAAAGCCCACTGAATTGTACAGTGACCCAACTTGTACTATTCCTGCTCTAACCCAGCCCCTCATACAGGAGTCTTTGAATATCTCCGGGAGATTATTATTCCCACATAGCGTAGTGTAGTGGGAGAATCTGCCGATCCCCAGAGGTTTTCGTACTTGATTCCAAACTATATAAATGCCTTTGAGTGATTTAAAGCGTACTTTTTTGAAGTGACAATCATATGTTAACCTCCACAAATGATTGCTTCCCTCCTCACCGAGGATCAGTTCCTGTGGCGTTGGAACTAGACTCTCTGCATTAAATTCCTGCCTGGGGGTTAAGAGCACTCTACAGTATTTAAGGATGGTGGCCCACCAATATAGTTTGAAGTTTGGTAATGCCAGGCCACCTCTTTCCCTAGGTAAGGTAATAAACCTTTGGGCTCTACGTGTTCTTCCAAATCCCCAAATAAAACGTGCAAAAATGATGTCTATAGTTTTAAAAATCTGTGGATCAAAGTTTAAACAAATCGTGCGAAAAAAGTACAAACATTTCGGAAAAAATTGCATTTTGATAAGATTGCATCTACCAATAATAGGGAGGTGCAAATTGTGTAGATGAGATAGACTTTTTTCAGTTTGTTTTAGAAGGGGGCTCAGATTTAGGCTCACTAATCTATCTAAATCTGCTGTGATGTTCACGCCGAGATATACTGCCTTGTCTATGACCCTTTCGTCTGAGTAGTTAGTCTTATTGTTAATTATGATCTGGGTTTTAGTTTGGTTCAATTTATACCCTGATATGTCCCCAAACCTTGTTGCTTCCTCCTCCATCGCTTTGACTGACGACATTGGATCGGCTGTTACAATTGCAATATCGTCAGCAAAAGCCAAAGTTTTGGTTTCGCCATTAATAGTTTTTATAGGTGGTATGGATTCGTTTATCTCTAACCTAGTAATAAAAGGATCTATATAAAGAGCAAAATGAAAAGGAGAGCAAGGGCACCCCTGCCTTGTGCCTCTTGTCACCTTGATGGTTTCCGATAGGTCCCCATTAATCATAACCGCTGCTTCGGGTGTGACATATAACATCTGTACAGCTTTGATGAAGTGATCCCCGATCCCGCTCCTTGACATGACACTCCAGAGATATTGCCAGGAGACCCTGTCAAATGCCTTTTCCGCATCTAGTAATATCAAGGCCATAGGGTCTCCTGCTACCTCTGCCATGTCAAAGAGCGTGATCACCCTTGGATGTGGTCTGTTGTACCTGGGACGAATCCATGTTGCCTAGCAGATATAATTTTATGGATAATTGGTGTGAGTCTACTGGCTAGCATTTTAGAGTATATTTTGGAATCATTATTAATTAAAGTAATTGGGCGATAAGCGCCCAATTCTATAGGATCTTTATTTTTTGGGAGGGAAACGATGATTTTGGCTCGGGCCCAAGAATCTGGAGAACATCCACCCTGAAAAACGTGTATCATTAATTTAGTTAGAATTTCTTTCAATGTCCTACTAAATTTAGAATACAACTCAACCGGAATTCCATCTAAACCTGTAGCCTTCCCTGGGGCCAGACTATTTATTGATAGGAGAATTTCTATCCATTCTGGGGTCTCCAAGAGATTGTCTTGATCTAGCAGTGGTAAGTGGGGCCTTGGATCTAAATTTAGATATTCTTGTATTTTATTCTGGCTGCTACCTGTCTCTGTATAAAGATCAGAATAATACCCCTTAAACGCTTCCCTGATTTTTATCGGGTCGTTTGTTAGTCCAAAGATAGGATGTCTAATAGTTTTAATTGTATTTTCCGAGTTTTGTTGTCTTGCACGTACAGCCAGTTGGTGGCCCACCTGCTCGTTCATTTCATAGATTTTTTCCCTACACATTGAAGCTTTATAAATCGCTTTCTTAGTGAACATATCAGATATAAGATTTTTTGCTATGGCAACCTCTCTTGCAGCCCCTTCTGTATTATTCCCACCTATGACCGCCCTAACTAGATCTTCTTCCTTACTTATTAAATTTTCCTGTCGTTTTTTTAGCTTATCCTTTGCTTCTTTGTTATTTTGAATTGAAAATCTTAAAGTTTCACCTCTTATTCCTGCTTTTAGTGAATCCCAGACCATAACCAGAGGGGCGCTACCATATTGAAATTTAGGAATTCTGTGATCCAATTTTCCATATGGTTACAATACTTATCATTAATAAACAGTGCCCTTTCAAACGTCCAGGTGCTTTGGACGGACTGGGTCACCCCAATATCTATACTTAAAGTTAAAGGATTGTGGTCTGAAAGAACTCTGGGAAGCCGTTCTATAGAACATTCTCAAACAATAGTGTGTGAAACCAATATATAATCTATTCTAGTGAATTTTTGATGAGGAGTGGAAAAGAATGTGTAACCGGGAATCAATGGGTATTTACTCCGCCAACAGTCTACCAACCCATGTGTGTGGCAGAGCTCTTTCACAGCATTCCAAGTTTTTGGTTTTCTGCCTTTATATTTAAAGTTCTGATCAGAGCACCAGTTTGGTGTAAGGTTGAGGTTAAGGTCACCACAAACAATCATTTGTACCGGCCAATGTGCCAGTTCATTACTTAAAAACAGGAATACCTCCTGATCATCAACTATACTGGCATAGACTGAGCATATCGTAATATTTTTCCCAGTAGAATATTGACATTCTGCAATCGCCCATCTGCCCTTTGAGTCTGCTGCTGATCTTATGACTCGAATTCTATTGCCTTGTGTCAAAATAGCCACCCCACGAGTTTTACTTGCCAGTGTGGTAGCAACAACTAATTTATATCCCAGGGTTTTTAGAATGTGTCTCTGGGATCCCTCAACATGAGTCTCTTGGAGACAGATGATTTCGGCCCGATTGATTTCAAGCCAATCGCTACTTTTTGTCTTTTTTTATAGTCGTTAAGCCCACAGATATTTATAGAAAGTATTTTAAGTTTAGCCATTATAACCTTTTCCCCCACTTTTCCCCCTATTCCTGTCCTTCCCCCCTTTTCCTTTCTTTTCTCGTCTAATCGCTGATTCAGATTATTTCGCCTGTTATTAATGTTGTTATTATTTTTCTTTTCTTTTTGTCTGTATGGTCGCACCCTCCCCCCTCCCCTTAAAACACCTCCACTCCCCCCCACCTTCCTCCTGCATCCCACCCCCCACCCTCCACCATCTAATGAGGCTACCTGGTTCCCAAGGAACCGGGTTGCGGGCATCTAGTGGTCAGTAGATAGCTGGCATCTCCGCCGCCTAACCCCTATACCTTAAATCATGTAGAGTGAAAAAGTTTATCTTAACAGTGGCTTCCATTGTGTTTCCTGTGCACCAACTTTGATAGCCCCCATTGTGCCCCTGCCACACCTTCAGCTTCCTATCAATATCCTTCGTGTCATGACTATGAATGTATCGACATATCATGATTTTTTTTTTTTCCTTTCTTTTGTTTCATTTTTCCCCCCTTTTTTTTTTAAGTTGATTGAAGTCAAACCTGTAGACCGGCGGTTGCTGGACAAACAGGTATAAATAGCGACAGTCTGAATAGATAGAGAAGACAAGTGATTAAAACAGTAAGCTAAAACAAACTTTTTGCTTTGTTCACATTTTTTAGATAATTACTAAAGACAGAGCCCTGAAGAGAACCTATGAACTGAAGTCAGCTGGTTCGAAACGCGTCGGCATATAAAATAGACATCAATTGATTTATAGACCAATGAATTCATGTGTGGTTTATTTTCAAAAATAAGTTTTGATTGTCTGCATTTATATGTGATTTATTGAATTCGGTATTGAGTGTCACTTTGTCAAGTATAGATAAGGATCTGTGTATATAAAGTGAAAATTGTATATTGTGTATATATATATATGTGAATAATGTTTTGTATTTATGTGTAAATGGTAAAATTGTGTTGTGTACTTTTTCATACATAAAAATCTTTTTTGAAAAATGAAAAAATAGAAATTAAAAAGGGTACGAACAAGATATACCCAACAAACCTAAGAGTAATACTGGTTTGTTTTCTTCCTTAAATACAAGGATTGAAAAAACTGTGTGGTTGGTATCTTAAACTTTTAGAAAGTTGGCATTTGCTTACTTTAGCCATTTAGTGCCTGCTGCCTATCTCTTTTCAGTCTAGGTGGGATGACACCTGGGCTTTGTGAATTCCCCTTTAAACAGCCACAGACAAAGGAAGCTGAGGTGTGTCTTGAAGTGCATTCCCTGGGAATGGGAGTAAGTAGCTCTGCACATACTTGCACCTAAATAGGCTGTGTCCAGCCCACACACTTAAAGGGCTGTAAACATCCCTGTAGTGACTCTGGAGACAGAGCAGGAAGAGAGGACTTCTGAGAACCTCTAAGCTTTCTTTGAAGTCTTCCCCACTTCAAAGCACAACTGGGTATAAGTACTGCACCCCTGACACCATGATTTAATTGCACTTATGGACCTGTGGTTACTCTGCCAGGGATAAGAGCTGCTGTGCTGCTGAAAGGACTGCCACTCTGATGGACTGTTGATTTGCTGGATTTCTGCTATGCTATGTTCTTGCCTTGCTAAGCTGCCCAGCTGCCTGCCATCACTTGAACACAAAATGACTCCAAGGGTGTGCTGGCTTGCCTCATGTTCTAAGCTTCAGGGATATCAAAGACTTCAACTACCTGCATCTGCATCTGGACTCTAAAAGCTTTGAGTCTGCCCTGCCAAGTGGTGCCACCTAAGTCCTGGACCATTGGAAGTGAGACCTAATGTGCTCCTATATCCATAACCCATGCATCCTCATTAGGAACTGGTGCATCTTCACCTTTGAAAGGGTATGAACAGGCGCATCCTTACCTTTGCATGTTTTGGAACCAGCGCATCCTCATCAAAGCATGGAATGGACCATAACACTCCGAATTAGTGCATTTATTATGTGACTACCCAGGCACAGATCAAGGTTCTTTGGTTCAGCGGGCCCATGTGTGTCCTTTTATCCAGCCCATGCGACATCACGGACAGCATGAACGTTTGACTTTGCCCCTCTCCCTTGCGACCTGATAATCCATTTAAGCACTTATTGCTTCTAAGCGTCATTTTACATTTATTTTTGTTAAAAAGCGGATCTTGACTTCTACTTGTTGGATTTTGTCAATTTGGTTCTGTTTTATTTATAAAATTAAGCTCTATTTTTCTAAACTGTGTGAAGAATTTTTGTGGTGTTTTCAGTGTTGCTGTTTGATGTGTTGCACAAATACACAGTACCTCTTAAGTTTGAATGATCTGTGCCAAGCTACCAGAGGGTGAGCACAGGATTATTTAAAATGTATTATGATGTACCTTGTTAGACTTGACATCTTTCGCTGTTTCCCCTGAATTTTTGCTTTTTGAACTTCTGGTTTTGACTCTGTTTTTGCTGGTTTAGTGTCTTTGTGCACTTTCTCACTGCTGTTCAGTTTTAAATTGCAAGTACTCCTGTGGTAAATTGTGTTATGGATTGGCGTTTCCATGATTGGCGTATTTGATTTACTTGTAAGTCCCTAGTAAAGTGCACTGAGAGTGCCAGGGCCTATAAATCAAATGCTGCTAGTGGGCTGCAGAAATCGATTGTGCCACCCACACAAGCAGCCTGTAAATATAACTCTGGCCTGCCATTGCAGAGCCTGTGTGCAGTCTGGGACTGACATGTCAACTTGGCAAGTGTACCCACTTGCTAGGCCCTAACCTTCTATTTTCTTACATGTCAGTCACCCCTAAGGTAGGCCCAACGTACCCCTGTGGGCAGGGTGCAGTCTATGTGAAAGTTAGGACATCCCCTGTTGTGTGTGGCATGTCCTGATAGTGAATTAAAGCCAATTTCGTTTTTCACTCTTGCAAGGCTACCTGTTCGCACAGGACAGAATGGGGAGTTTGTTTATAACACCTCATAAGCATAACTGGCCCTGGGAACTAGGTAGAAAAATAAAATTTAGTAGGCCTGAACTCAGAATCTGAAGATGAGTCTTTTAGTAAAGGTGATTTTTACAGTTTGGACTTGAACTTTCTGAAACTTCTTTTCTTTGAGTATCTACAAGGGCTTGAGGTAGAGCTTGCCACCTGTTCAGAAGTCTCAGGAACAGCAAAGACTTCAAGTTCTTCTGCCCTCATCACTGGGGACTGTGTGTTTTGTGCTGCAATAGAAGAAAAAGCAAGCTGGCCCGCGATGCCTCAGTCAACCAGAACTGTTAGGATTTGTTTGTTCACGACGCTGTGATTGCCCTGGATGGAGCTACCGTCTTCAAGGAACTTTATTTCAAGGGTATTTTGATAACTGAAGATTTCTAAGTACTGTATTGTGGATTTTTATCATTTTTTGGTCTTGTCTTAAGTAAATAAAAATATTGGATATTTTTCTAAGCTGGTGTGATATACTTTTGTAGTGGTTACACTGTATTACTGTTGGTTATGTGAACATGCTTTACACACTGCTTTACACACTGCCTCTAGAATAAGCCTGACTGCTCATGCCAAGCTACCAAAGGGGTGATCAGGGGTTATTTTAGGAGCCCCCCAAGACCCAGACGGAAGTGAAAGCCTTCTTTGGTCTCACCGGGTACTACAGGACAGGGTGTTAAGAGCTACAGCACAATTGTCGCCCCCTTAACAGAGGTGACTTCCAGGAAGCAGACCAAGAAGGTGATCTGGACTGGGTCCAGCCAGTAAGCTTTTGATGCCCCGAAGGCAGCCATGTGCACGGCGCCCGTACTAAAGCCACTCGACTTCTCCAAGGAATTCATCATGCAGACTGACGCTTCAGAGCATGGTGTGGGAGTGGTGCTCTCACAACTGAACGAATAGGGCCTAGACCAGTCTGTAGTCTTCCTTAGCAGGAGAATACTTTCCCGGGAACAGAGGTGGAGTGTCATAGAAAGAGTAGCTTTCTATGTGGTCTGGGCACTGAAGAAGCGAAGGGGTCCATTAGGCCCGCCATCCCAGTGCAAAACGGGACCGCCCGCCATAGGAGCGGTGGTCCCGCCTTAACAATTAGGATGCGCCCACCCGCGCCTGCCACGGGCGGTGCAGAAAGCGCTGCCCGCCGCAATGGTAAAAATGCATGTTGTGCATTTCAAAGCACAACATGACAGGCATCGCGCAGTGCCTGCCATGTTGCACTTTGAAATGTGGGGGTACCATAGGTACCCCCATGTGCACCCCCTGGAGTCCCAGGGGCCACGGAAAGGCATGTCTGCAGGCCCATCCTAATATGGCTGGCGGTGTCTAGTAGACACCGCCACCATATTAAACATTTTCCGCCCTGGCCGCAAGGAGACCGGGGCGGAAAAGCGGCGGACGGTGTATATGTCCGCCGCGGTTCCCCCCCACCATAGTAATATGGCGGGGGGAAAATGGGTGGCGGGCGGGCATTAATGTCGGGTGGAACGCCACCAACACCATGGCGGTGGCGATCTGCCCGACATCATAATGGACCCCTAAGACATGTTTGGGACCCACTTCAGAGTTCAGACAAACCACAGACCCCTTAGATGGTTGATGCAAATGAGGGTGAGAACTCAAAACTGTTGAGGCGGTCCATCTGTCTACATGGAATGGGCTTTAAGGTGGAACACTGCCCTGGCACAGAACACGCCAACGCAGATGGTCTGTCCGGGTTCTTCTGCCTTAGTCAGGAGAACTCCAAGGAGATTGGGACAGTTCTCTCTACTTTCAGCTGGAGGGGACATGTGTTAGTCTTGGCATCTTTTGGCGTGTTTCCCCTGTCTTTTTGCTTTCTGACCTCCTGGTTTTTGCTGGTTTAGTGTCTCTGCTCACTTTCTCACTGCTGCTCAGTGTTAAAGTGTAAGTGCTCCTGTTGTAAATTGTGTTATGGATTGGTGTTTCCATGATTGGCATTGTGGATTCAATGGTAAGTCCCAAGAAAAAGTGCACTGAGAGTGCCAGGGCCTGTAAATCCAATGCTACTAGTAGACTCGCATCACGGGTTGTGCCACCTGCATAAGTAGCCGGTAAAAAGGCAACTCAAACCTGCCACCGCTGAGTCTGTGCACAGTTTGTAACTGCCATGTCACCTGGCAAGTGCACCCACTTGCCAGGCCCTAAATCTTTTCTTTTCTACATGTTAGTCACCCCTAAGGTAGGCCCAAGGTACAAGGTACCCCTGTGGGCAGGGTGCAGTGTATGTGAAAGATAGGACATGCCCTGATGTGTGTAGCATGTCCTGATAGTGAATTACTGCCAATTTCATTTTGCAAGGCTACCTGTTCCCATGGGACAGAGTGGGCAGTTTGTTTATAATATCTTATAACTGGCCCTGGGAACTAGGTAGAGAAACAAAATATAGTATGCCTGAACTCAGATTTTAAAGATGCATCTTTTAGTAAAGGTGATTTTTACATTCTGTGTTTGAAAATACCACTTTTAGAAATTAGGTATTTTCTTGCTCAGCCGTCCAGTAGGCCTCGGCTGGGTTTGTGGGTTTACTGTCTAGGTCAGGGGTCTCCAACCTTTTCTATATTGAGAGCTAATTCAGCTCAAGGAAAGTCCTCCTGAGCTACTAGCATATTTTATCACTGTAAAATGCTGATATGTATTAACATTACACTATGACCACCCTAAGCACAATTATCAGTAGTAAACACCCAAACATTCCAGGTGAAAGTATTAGCAGAATTCTAGGAAAAAGTTTATCAATATTACATGTTTTTTATCAAGTAAAATTAGAATCATCGCATGCAGTATGCCACAATGGATATTACTATGGCAGTAAGTCTTCCCAACTGAAATTGAATTATCATTCAGCTAACAACTTCAAATATGTTTTAGAATTGCAATACTTTGTCTTCATTAGCATATTAGTTTTTGAAAATACACATATTTTTCTATCAAAACCACTTTCCACTTTGAGCAATCAAATTCAATTTTCCAGAAGACATTTTTTTTCTGAAAAAACATATTTTTTCCTTTACAGATCAAATCAGTTTACATTGTTAGAAAATGCACAGTCCCTAAACATCAGCTTGTCGTTTTCATTGAGGACCGCCACGTAAAAATGCCTCTCATGGACAAATTCTGCTTCAAATACCCATGTATGTTAATCATAGGCCTTGCTTGCTCACCATAACTCTAAGAATGCCTCTGTTATGCTAATAATGCCCACCATTAACCCAGGGCTCCTACTGTGCCACAGGTGGATGCCCAACATGTATCAGTTATGGCCATTATTATGGTAGAAGGGGTCGCCACTCTGTCAGGAATGGCTAAAAGCAGGTTAGACATGCTCTTCATATGTCAGTGATGGAAGCAAGTAAGTAATTACTAGACTTGTATGCCCAAAATAGTCAAGGATGAAAATATCATTGCTATGGCACAATTTTACCATGAACTAGCAAAATTACATTAGAGATAATACTCTTAGGATGGGGGCCAGCATACATATTTGGCAGTCCTTGACACTAGGAGTAGCTTTAAGGAATAAATACTGTTTATTAGGGAAAGGCACAATGTCACACACACACACAAAAATGAATGTGATGCATCTAATTGTCTTTACCCTGGATGCTTACTCACTTCCCTCAGCTCTTTAGTTGATTATGCACCCAACTAACACATTTTCACTCTAGTTCTTGTAGTCACACTCTGTGGTGAGTCAGCCTTGGATAATGCTGCCTGCCACTATTCTTTGATGTCACACATGGTGTGACTGATAGAGCAGGGTATATAACATGGCCAATCTCCTTCTTAGGCAGATTTAAAGTGGAGATAGATGGTTCATGTTGCAGACCCATTGGCCAAAGCTGTTGCCTCCATATGTGTCAACACACTCCACACACTCCGCAAGACCTTCAAATGGATCCCTCCAGAATCCAGGAAGACCATCACCCATATACTCATCACCAGCAGGCTGGACTATGGAAATGCCCTCTATGCCAGAATCAACCAATCTCTGCTCCACAACCAATCTCTGCACCAGACTCATCTTATTAATTTGTTGATGTTATTTATTTATTTAATTTATAAAGCACCTGACTCACCCCAAAGGGGTATCTCTGTGCTATGGAGGTGCATGAGTAGGCCATGAAGGGGGCCCTGTTGAAATAATGCAGTTTTGAGGAGCCTTCTGAATTGAAGGTGATCAGGACATTGCTGCAGATGGATAAGAAGCTAGTTCCAGTAGAGAGGGGCTACTTCAAAGACAGCTTTCCCACCCAGTCTCAGTGTTTTGAACCGTGGTACACGAAGCAGAGATTTAGTTCCCCATCGGAGAGACCTAGTGGGTATGTAGTGGTTACATTTCCTTGCAAGATAGCTGGGGCCTTTGCCGTTGAAGGTCTTGGGTACAATACAACAGATTTTAAATGTGATTCATTTACGTACTGGGAGCCAGTGGAGTTGTTGGAGGAGAGGGAGAGAGCCAGTTCTAGGAGGAGCATTGGAGACAAGGAGTGCCGCAGTGTTTTGGACCACCTGTATTCTGCTCAGTGAAGACTCATTAGCTGAGACCCAAAGAGCATTACAGTTATCTAAGTGGCTTTGCAAGAGTTCCAGGATGAGAGTTTTCATTGTGGACAAGGGAAGGAAGGGGAAGATTCACCGTAATAAACCAAGTACATGGAAACAGGAGCCAGCATTGGAAGCAGCATGCTCTTTCATGGTCAGTGCCTAGTCTAGGCGTATGCGGAGGTTCTTGACTACGGTCTTAGGCTCCGGGGGCTCACCTAGATCCCCCAGCCACCAATCTGGTGACCACAGCAATGGTGCGTCCCCCTCAGCAATTTTAGCATCCCACAACAAGACTACATCACCCAGCACCTACAAGAACTCTACTGGCTCCCCGTCGAAAACAGAGTGACCCTCAAACTGTTCACACACACCTACAAAGCTCTCCACAACACCGGACCTCAATACCTCAACAAAAGAATCTCCTACATCCCCAAAACAAACCACCTCTCCCCTGACCAGGCCTTTGCTGAAATTCCCCGCATACACGGAGCCAGAACTGGAGGCGGATCCTTCTCCTACATCGTGTCCAAGACCTGGAACAAACTCCCCCTCAGCATCGAAGAAGCCCCACACTGCAAGCATTCAGGAAAAGCTTCAAGACCTGGCTTTTCGAATGACCAGAGCTGCTCAAATGCCACCCTCCCCCAATGCACTACTCACACGTGAGTAGTGCACTCTATAGATCCCTGTTTGATTCATTCATTGATAGGCCAACGAGCTGTAGCTTTAGACAACTGCTGAACGGAATTACACCAAATTGGGCAAAAAGGTAGTCCTTGGTTCAGACAGAGCCCTTCAATGGTGTAAATCCATTCAGTAGTTCCTGATAAATTAGAAAAAGAAAGTTTTGATATCACAGCACAGAGGAGGGTTCCCGCACCCTCCAAAGCATGAGCTTCACACTGATTGGCTGCCAACACTCCAAACCAGGAAGAGACTCGATAGAACCAAGTCATACAAAAACAGTGAAACAAAGTGAAAAATGAAGAAAAGGGGGCAGGGTAGAAACACCCTGACCCCCACAAGAACCACCAAGGCCCAAAAAAGCATTAAAAAAATAAACACCAGAATTCGTGTTGGGGTCGCAAATCCCTGCGAAAAAAAAAAAGATGAAGCGCTGACTCCCACAATTTATTTTAATGAGGCCCCCGGGTGGGCCAGGTCCTGTGGGCATAGCCCAAAAAATAATAGTGGGAGCCCGTGGGGTGCCCCACAGCCCCAGGGACCACCACCTCCCCAGGGCTATGCTGAATATGCACGGGGGCACGCTGCCCACCCCCCGCAGCCGAGTGGACCGCACATGCCCAGGGCTTTTTTTTAAACTAATGCATGGGGTTCCAACCCCCATGCTGCCCCGGGTACCGCAACCTCCCCTGGACATTATGATTTGTATGTAGGGGGCAGGCTGCCCCCCGCAGACCCAGAGACAGCCACGTCCCCGGGCTGTGTTTCTTTTTTATGATTTGTACGCAGGGGCACTCAGCCCACCACACGCCTCAGGGATCACCACCTCCCTGGGGCAATCTTTATTTTAATGCAGTATCTGGTGGGCTAGTTGAACCCCAGGGACCCTCAGGATATAAGGGGACTTAATCCCCCAACTTAAAAACGTGCCACGGGGTGCGTTTGCACACTTGTCACATCAGGTTCGCCTTCTCCCTTCACCCCTGTGCCAACGAGCCGTCTGGCATATTGTAAGTTGGAAGATTAAGGGCCAGATGTAGGTGGCCGTTTGAGGCCATTTACCGAGCATTAACGGCCGATTTTGGCCGTTACCGATCGGTAAATGGGTGACAGGTATGTAGGGGGCTTTATTTTACCGAATCGGTAAAATTACCGATTCGGTAATTTTACCGATTCGGTAAAATAAAAAAACGGTAATTTTACCGATTCTGAGGCACCCAGATGTAGGTGGGACTCTTCAGAGTCCCAGAGGCCTTACCCAATTGGTATTTTACCATCAAATCCTATTTGATGGTAAAATACCGATTCCGGTGTGCATGCACATGTGTGCATGCACACCTATGCCATGTGACAGGCAGACCTGCCCTTAGGGCATGTATGCCTGCCACATGGCACCCGAGCCAGTTTTGGGGGTGCCAGAGGGTGTCAAAGTGTCAACAATTTTGAACTATGCAGATGATCTGCAGCTGATCTTCCCTATTGATACCTCTCCCTCCTCCCACACCGACTTTCAAACCACCATGTTAGACATGTTAGACATCTCTGATTGGATGGCTCACAGCCAGCTCAAGCTAAATCCTACAAAGACTGAACTTGTGCTGGTGGGTGGGCCGGCCAACCCATGGAACGACAGCTTTTGGCCCCACTCACTTGGGGTCCCCCCCCGCCCTGTCAACTCTGTGAAAAGCCTTGCTGTAGTCATCTCTGGTGATTTATCTATGAAGTCTCAGATCTCTGCGGTCACATCGTCCTGCTTTTTCCACCAGCGCAGGATATGCAAGATCTGTAGATTTCTCACCATAGACACACTTATCTTAGTCATCCTGGCTCTTGTCATCTCCAGGGTTGACTTCACCAACATCCTTAGTATTCCACCAGCCTAAGCACCAGCACGTCTCGCCGCTATTACGGAGCCTTCACTGGCTTCTTGTGGCCAAACGCTGCACCTTTAAACTTGGATGCACTATTTTCAAAGCCCTTTACAATCTTGCACCTGCTTTCATTTCTTCCAATTTAAAGCGGTACATACCAACACGTAACTTACGCTCTTCTGCTGATAATCTCTTGTGCATCCCACAAATCCATCGCAAGAAACATGGTGGTCTCCGCTTTTCTTTTTGAGCCCCCATATTTTGGAACTCCCTCCCTTCCCCCTTCCGCCACTGCCCCTCTTATGAATTTTTTCGCAGGACATTGAAAACTTTCCTCTTCAAAGCTGCATCTATTTATTTATTTGGACATTTTTAAAGCGCCTGGTGACGCCAGAAGGCGTGTCCCCGCGCTATGATAAGTGAGCAGTTGCCATCCCCCCCTCCCCCAGGAGCTACCTGCTAAAAAGGTAAGTTTTTAATTTTTTCCTAAACAGGGCCTCTGATGGCTCAAGACGCAAGTCTGGGGGCAAGACATTCCAGCACTTGGGAGCAAGGTATCTGAAAGATCTCCCCCCCATCCGCGCCTTCCTAACTCTGGGCACCACAAGTAGTCCCGTCTGAGAGGACCGTAAATTGCGGGTAGGCTCATAGTGGGACACCAAACTCTGAAGTGGCACAGGGGCTTTGCCGCTCAGAATGCGATGGCACGTTGAGAGGGCCTTAAACTCAACTCTCTTCTCCATCGGAAGCCAATGGAGAGCTTGGAGAGCGGGTTTAGAGGGAGACCTTCTCGGGAGTCTTAGCACGAGCCGTGCTGCGGCATTTTGGAGCACCTGAAGGCGCCCCATGACCTTGCCTGAAGCCCCCAAATAAAGCAGGTTACCATAGTCTAGGCGCGAGGTGACCAGGGCGTGCACCAGCGTCCTACGAGCCGAGATGGGAAGCAGATCTAGAACCTTCCTCAAAGTTCTCAAGACACCGAAACACACCCCTGTCACCCGGCCAACCTGCGGGCCAAAGGCAAGGTCCTTATCAAGCCACATGCCAAGATTCTTGGCCTCCAGGCTGGGAGTGGGGGCCTCACCTAGGCAGGGTGGCCACCACGCAGGCGACCACGCAGAAGGCCCGCCCCCCACCACGATCACCTCGGTCTTGCTGCCGTTCAGTTTTAAACAGTGTGCGGACATCCAGGCTGCAAGATCTTGCATGCAGTTCCTGAAGATGTCCGCCGCAAGGCCGGGGGAACGAGATAGGGAGACGACCAACTGCGTGTCGTCGGCGTAGGACACCAGGTGGAGACCGTGGCCCTCCGCGATGGCTGCTAACGGGGAGACGTAGATATTGAATAAAGTCGGGCTCAGGGACGAACCCTGTGGTACGCCCTGGCCCAACTCGATCTCCCTCGAATAGCATTCTCCCATCCTGACTTGGAAGCATCTATCAGACAGGAAGGACTTAATCCAACCAAGCGCAGCACCTGTGACCCCTCCTTCACTCAGACACTGTAGCAAGATGGTATGTGCTACAGTGTCGAATGCTGCACTTAAGTCGAGTAGGATCAGAGCCATAGTCTGGCCCTCATCCACACCCTGTCGGAGTGCCTCCACCGCCGCCAGAAGTGCAGATTCCGTTGAGTGACGGGGACGGAAGCCAAATTGTGAGTCGTGGAGTAGCGATGCCTCCTCCACGAACTGCATCAGTTGCGTATTAGCAATTTTCTCCGCTATTTTGGCCATGTAAGGCAGAAGGGAAATGGGGCGGAGATTGTCGAATTTCTCGAAATTCACATTGGCCTTTTTTTGCAGGGGGAGTACAACTGCTCGCTTCCAAGCCTTGGGGACACTCTGGGACAGAAAAGAGGAATCGAGTAGATTGCGAACATAAGGTTCAAGCACCTGCAAGCTGCCCTTAAGCCGACTAGGGGTCGTCGGGTCTCTTGGAGAGCCAGATTTAATTGACCCGCAGATGCGGATTAGCTCTTCTGTGGGCGGGGTGAGGAAGGAGGTAAGCTTTCGTACTCCCGTCTTTTTGACACCCTTCCCCCATATGGGAGCGTTTGTTGCCTGCCGAGGAAAGGAATTGTAAAGGTGAGTGACTTTGTTAGTGAAAAATTCTGCAACACGGTCACAGCCCTCCACCGTGCAGAGTTTCGGGGGGCATGCCGCAGACTTGCCTATGGTGATGGACTTGTAGATTAAAAAGAGTTCTTTGGTGGACTGCTCAGCTCCTTCAATCCTAGTGCAGAAGTACGCCGATTTGCCCTTCCGTAGTAATTTATGGTAACTACGCCTACGGTTAGTATACTCTGCTTTAGTGGAGACGGAATATGCTACTCTCCATTGCCTTTCAGCCCTTTTACACGCTGCTTTTGCCATCCGCATATCAGCATTAAACCAGAGAGCAGATCTCTTTGCTCGGCCCCCCAATTTGGCCGCACCAAGTGGAGCAACCAGATCCAAGGCCTCTGTAATGCGTTGGTCTAGGTTGGAGTTGATGTCTGCCACACCTATTCCGCCCGGATGACCTTTGGCCGTTAGAGCCAAATTGAATGCGGGTTGGGAGAATGCTGCCCATCTCCGCCTAGGGTGTTTATCAGCTGGAGGGTCAATCGGAGCAGGTTCTTGATTCCCTATGGTAAAGGGGACAAGATGGTGGTCTGTCCATGGAATAGGGACCGGTGTGCATGCTTCCACTCGACTCCAATTAGCAAAGATTGGGTCGAGAAGATGACCCAAGTTATGGGTAGGATGCTGCACCTTCTGCTCAAATTGTAAATTAGCCATTGTGAGACAGAGATCGATAGCTGTCTTATCTGATAGAGTATCCAGATGTAGGTTCAAATCACCTAAGACTAGATACCTATCAGTGCTCAGGGCGGCTTCAGTAACAGCTTCCACTAATTTCTCAATGAAAGCTGTGGGGGAGCCCGGTGGGCGGTAGATCAGGAAGCCTTTTAAGGTGGACTTGCCATTCAGTGAAATGGAAAAGGCACCCGCTTCACTACCTTCAATAGTGGTACGTTCAAGCTGGCATTGGTATTCCTGTTTCGCCACTATGGCGATACCCCCACCTCTCCCTCTAGGTCTGTCTAATCTTTGAAGGCAGTAACCCTCTGGAATGGCCTCGATAATTTCTGGCATGGAATCCGAGTCCAGCCAAGTCTCTGTGAGGAAAAGTAAGTCCCATCGCTTTTCAGCAAGGAGATCATGGATGTCAAGTGTAAACTTCTGCCCTTGCCCTCCGCATCTGTCAAGAAACCGTTTCGGTGAACGTGCGCGGTATAAGAATTTTTAACATAACATAACATAACATAACCCTTGTGAACATCGGTATTTACCGATTCGGTAAATACCGAATCGGTAATGCCCATTCATTCCTATGGGCTTGAAAGCCCATAGGAATGAATGGGCATTACCGATTCGGTATTTACCGAATCGGTAAATACCTAATTCTTCCGAATCGGTATTCCAGCACATCTGGAATACCTACATATCCACCCCTTAGATTTACCGATTTTTAATTACCGAATCGGTAAAATTCGGTCATTAAAAATCGGTAAATCTATTTCACCTACATCTGGCCCCAAGTCCCCTTGAGTCCTGAGGGTCCCTGGGATCCAACTAGGCCACCAGGTACCTCCAGTAAGTGCCACAGAGCTGCGTTGCAGAGAGGGGTTAAAAAGAGAGGTGGCCTCGGACCACCTCTCTGCAACGCATCTTCGTGGTGCTTATTGGAGGTACCTGGTGAGCTAGTTGGCACCCAGGGTCCCTCAGTATTCAAGGGGACTTAATCCCCCAACTTAGAACGCGCCAGGGGGTCCGTTTGCTGAGTGGTGGATAAAGGGGGCGTGCCCCTTGTCCACCTCTCAGCAATACCACTGTGTGGGGCTTACTGGGAGTAGGAGGTATGCTAGTTGGGCCCTAAAGAACTGCCAGCAGCGAAGGGGACTTCAATCCCCTTCCAATAGAATGCCAGTGAGTACGTTTGTAGAGTGGTGGACAAAGGGAGAGTGGCCTGCTCTTCGAACTTAGCAATGCTGCTATGTGGGACTTAGCAATGCTGCTATGTGGGACAGCAATCCCACTGTGTAAGTCCCGCACAGTGGGATTGCTAAGACATCTTTGCCGGCCATGCCCCCGTTTCTCCACCATTCTGCAAACGCGCTTCCAGGCAGACTTCTTGGATGGGGGAGGAAGTCCACTTTACTCCTGAGGGACTTTGGGGCCAAGAATCTCTACTGATTCTACTGGTGTGTTAGTGTGAAGACCGCCAAGAAGAGTGTGGGTCGAGTGACAGAGACAGTCAGATACTGTCTTGCCAATCTCAAGAGAGTGGTGTGGAGTATGTACTTGCACATGTGAGGCACTGGATGGTGAGGTGAAGGATAGTTTGGTTAACCCCTGTGGGGAGCTGTGTGATCCAATTGTGGGAGAGCCCATTTTAAGTCCCTGTTTTCAGGAACTATGCCAACACCTGTTGGAGGGTGAGGTCTCTAACCCCGGGGAGATCACACTGGAGACAGACCTTTTTGTGAATTTCAGAGGGTCTGGAGAGACATTGGGGAGTGGCTCAGGTATCTTCCATGCCAGAGTGGGGAAAGAGGTTCAGTGTAGCCCAGCTAGGTCCCATAGTAGTGGGAGGGGTTTAGAGACTCACGTCCTGTCTCAGTGGAGAAGGAGTCAGTGTGGGGCTGTGTGTCCGAAGGTGCCCAAAACCCAGTCTCAGATCCTGGATGGTCCTTTAAGGGAATACCAGGTGGGGAGCCTAGGCTATCCTGATGGGTCCGCCCATTGAGGGGGATCCCCTAGTGTCTGGTGAACTGGGAGTGTCTGTAAGCCGGCCTCCATCAATTCTGGTGTCTGGTGGTGCCGCTCCTAACTGGAGGGTGCAGAAGTCCAGACTGAGGGGTGAAAGGGGGAAAGAGTCCCCAGTGGAAGAACCAGTAGTTCAGGGGCCAGCCAGAAGGGCTGAGTCACCAGTGAATGACTGTGATGACACCATTTCTGTCCTGGGGGATCTTCGTGCACTGTCAGCTGGACAGGGGTTGGGAGATCTGCGCCAGGCAGACTATCACACAACCCATGAGTTATGTGTTACCCTCGGGGGGCATATGTACTCCCAATAAAGTCCTGGTAAGCCGGGCAAGTGTTGGTCTCAGGGGTTGGTCCCGGGGTTGGGAAGCCAGGTTCAGGTGTTGTCCGACCTGGACGAAGGGGCAACTGTAATTAGTGTCCTGACCAATGTAGCTTCTAGGTGTACCACTCCAGGTGGGAGGGTACAGCACTCTGGAAGAGGGTGCAGAGGGAGGGAGTCCTCGCCTCTGACCCCGGTTTCACTGAAGGGTTTAGACCCTAGGTTGGGGGGCCAGGTTCAGGGTGTCCCCCTGACCTGGAAGCCCAGTTGCAGGATAGAACCCCAGAACAGGTGGGTGAATTGTGCAGGACACCTTCTACAGGCACCCTGACAATTATGGAAGGAGGTACAGCTACAGGTGGGAGGGTAAAAAGCCCCAAGGAGGAGGACCTGGTGTGGGGGAGCCAACCCCAGTTTCTTGTATAGCTGCTAGGTACATGCCTGGGGCTGGTGGGTCAGTGTCAGGATGTCATACCTGACCTGACAGAAGGGAGAGTGGACAAAGGGTGCCAAGCATCTGGGTCTACTGCTCCCCACTCTCTGAGGCCAATGAGGTTTAAGAGCCCTGAGAGGCATAAGACCTGGCTCTCATCCTTGACTACTGTCAGTAGCCACTGTGGCTTGCTGTCTGTCTGTTGGGACACACCTGTGAGCAAAGTAAAGTTAGATGCTGCACAGGTGGTGTCCACAGGTGAGGGTAAGGGTTCCACATGTGTTAGCTTGATGGACCCTGAGAGTATGGACAGAGAAATTGAAATGGGTTCAGATTGGCGTAGGACTGGAATATGCCCCCGCAGTTGCAGGCCAGGTCCAGGTTCTATCGTCCAAAGCAGGGAAGCCCATCAAGGTAGTCATTGGTCACACCTGCATTTTGGCTGGAAGGGGTTTGTGTTGGACTTGGCCCTTTTTGCTGGGTCATCACTGAACCTTTTGCCTTCCTCCTGTATTTTTTCTGACCTGTTTTTGTTGGGTTTATGACTCTGGACACTTTACCGCTGCTGATCAGTGCTAAAGTGCATATGTTCTCCCTATTGTAAATTGATGCATGGATTAGTGACTCCATGATTGGCTGGTTTGGTTTACTTGTCAGACCCTAGTACAGTGTATTGCGTATGCCCAGGGCTTGTAAATCAAATGCTGCTGGTGGGCTTGCAGCACTGGTTGTGCCACCCACTTGAGCAGCCTTGTAAGATGTGTCTAAGGTCTGCCATTGCAGAGCCTGTATGCAGTCTGAAACTGTCACACTGACTGTGCAAGTGCACCCACTTGCCAGTCCCTAAACCTTCCCTTTTCTTCAGATCAGACACCCCTATGGTAGGCCCAAGGGCAGGATGCATTGTAAGTATAAGGTAGGACAATCCCTGATGTGTGTGGCATGTCCTAATTGTGAATTACAGCCATTTTCGTTTTTCACTATTGGAAGGCTACCTATTCCCCACAGGCCAAAATAGGCAGTTAGAATATTACATTTTATAATCCTAACTGACCCAGGGAACAGGGTGGAAATTCGAGTTTAGCATGCCTGAACTCAGAATGATAAAATACATATTTTAGTGAAGTTAGTTTTAATATTCTGTTTTTGAAATACTACTTTTAGAAAGAAGATATTTTATTGTCTAACTATCCAAGCCTGCCTCTGCTAGGTTATGTATTCCTTGTCTGGAGGTTGTGTAACAGGGGTTGGGGGATTCCAGGAGACAGGGTGAGTCAGCCCAGAGGTGAATAGAGATACCTGCTCTAGATGGGAGGGAGGAGTTGCACCTGGGACCTGAATAGGGCTGTGCCTTCCTTCCAAAATGCTGGCTCCACCTCCTGTGGTGCATCTGATGTCTCTGCCCTGCACTGTGAAAGGAAAGAAGTAGTCATGTAAACAGAGTGCTCCAGGACTGACTAGAACTGGTTTGGACTAGGCAAAGGCCTCTCTGCCTTTAGAGAACACAGAGAAACTGTGTATAAAAGAAGGGACCCAAACCCCAGAACTTTAGATCACTTTTGGACAACAAGAAGAAACCTTTGCTGAGGAGTGGAATCAGAGAGACTGAGGAGAGACTATCCCTAAGCTGAAGTGCTGCTTGGGGGGTTGGCGTGCAGTAGTTGCCTGACTGCCAAAGAAAAGAAAGAGGAACTTTGTGTACTTTCATCAACTTGTAAGGATCTCCAAGGGCTTGAAAGAAGAGTGTGCCTCCTGCTAAAGTCTCAGGGACAACAGGCTTCAACCACCAGCTCCCCAAGAGTCCTTTGGAAGTGCCTGCAGCTGTCTTGGGCCTTCTGAGAGACTGCGTGTAGCAAGGAGCTGGAAGCGTGACTCATGAAGAAGAAGCATGCCACCATCACAGCCACTGCTGTTGCATCACTGAACAAGGATTTTGCTGTTGTAGCATTGCACCGCATCACAAGAAACGTCTCACAACATCGAGGAAGTGTGTCGCCGCTGCAGCCGCATCACTGAACAAGGGTGTCACCACTGTAGCTGTCGCACCGGAGAAGGGCCTCCCATCCACGGAGAAGCATGCCGCCGCTGCAGCTGCTGTCATCGCATCACTGAACAAGGGTGTCGCCGCTGCAGCTGTCGCATCAAGCCGAAGCGTCTCGCATCGTTGGTGAAGAGTGTCGCCACCAAAGCAGATGGTGTTGCATCCGTGAACAAGGGTGTCCACGCTGCAGCTGTCCCATCGATTCGAGACATCTCGCACCATCAGAGAAGCGTGCTGCATCAAGAAGAAGATGCCATCTTTGTTTCTTTGCACCGGATCTTCAACGCATCACTGTCTTTGCGTGTAAGAAACTACCGCATCACCATTCCTGCAACACTTTCATTGTAGCGCCTCAACCCTTGTGGTCAGTGGTAGGCCATAGGTAGGTTTGTTCATCCTTCGCTGTATTGCTTTTATTGTATTGCCTGTATTTTCATTGTTGTGTCTGTGACTGCTCTTGTCTATCTTCCCCGCTGCCTGTACGTGGTCCGTGCCCCTTTGTCATCCCTCTGTTCCCCTCGCTTTGCCCGTGCTCTTTCTGCCCGATCTTTCCTTCTGTACCCCTCGCTGCCCCCGTGTCTCTGCCTGGTTTTCCCTTCTGTTCCCCTGGCTGCCCGTGCCTCTCTGCCCGTTTTGCCCTCTGTTGCACTAATTTCCCCCTCATTTTTTTGTGCCTTTCTGCCCTCTCTTCCACTTGTTTTCCGCTCGTTTTTTGTGCCTTTTTGCCTTCTGTTCCAATTGTTTTCCCCTCGTTTGTATGACCTTCTGCCCTCTGTTCCACTCGTTTTTTAGTGCCCTTCTGCCCTCTGTGCCACTCGTTTTCCCCTCATTTTTTGTGCCTTTCTGCCCTCTGTTCAACTTGTTTTTCCCTAGTTTTTTGTGCCCTTCTACCCTCTGTGCCACTCGTTTTTCCCCTCATTTCGTCCGCACCTTGACAGCGCCCAGCGCCAGAACCCCTTGGCCCCTGCATCCGCCACAACAACTGCTGCCAACACTCTGCACGCTCTCAACTCCGGACGGAGCCACATCTGCTTCAAGGCCGCCCCGAAACGCACACACGGCCCCTTCAACTGTCAGAACTGCAGCTACACCAGCCTCAGAGCCGACAAACCACCTGCCAAGAAAGACCTCAACCACCTCCAATGCATACTACTGAACACCCGCTTTGCACGCCAGCATGCCGTCGAGCTCTGGGAGCTGCACGACACAACATCCCCGGATGTCGCCTTCCTGACAGAGACCTGGTTTAACGACTCCTTCGCACCTGACAATACCATAGCCATCCCAGATCACCTGCAGGGACCGCACCAACGTAGTCAGAGGAGGAATCACCATGGTTCTCAAGAACAGCATCAGGGTCTCGACTGGCACTAACGACGCACTCAGCACTGCCGAACACATGGATTTCCAGATCCACGCAGACCCTAATTCCACCCTCAGAGGCACCCGTTTCTACCTACCCCCCGGACTCCGCCCCCATTTCAGCGACTCCATCGCCGACTTGATCAGCACCCACGCCCTGACCTCCACCGACTACATTCTCCTTGGAGACCTGAACTTTCACCTTGAGAACAACAACAACAACTCCACAACCCTGATTGATAACCTCGCCAACCTCGGTCTGAAGCAACTCGTCACAACGCCCACCCACTCTGCCGGCCACGCGCTTGACCCAGTCTTCTTCTCAAGCCCGTACGTCTCCATCAGCAACACCACCAAACTTCTCTGGACCGACCACCGCTACATCCACTTAGCTTTCCAGAAACCCACCACACACCACCGCACCCAACAGATCACCTGCTGCTGCTGGAGCAAAATCACCGAAGACCAACTACACGCAAACCTCGCTCTCAGCCCACCCACCGAACCCTCCAACACAGACAACGCTGCCAACAGCCTCAGACGCTGGATCAAGGACTGCGCCAACACGCTCGCCCCGTTAAAGAAACCCCCCACAGAGACACCAGCAGAGGGCCATCTGGTTCACCCCAGAACTCCTAGCCTTCAAGCAAGCCTGCCGGAAACTAGAGAAGAAATGGCACAGTGAACAAGCTCCGGAAAGCGACGCAGCACAAGAGGACGCCATCCGCAACCACCACCACCTCATCAGGGCGGCCAAGAGGACCTCTTTCAAAGACCGCCTCGACAACAACGCACGGAATAGCAAGGAGCTCTTCAACATCGTGAAGGAACTCTCCAACCCCAGCTCCAACACCAAGGACATCCCACCGTCGTAAGCCCTGTGTGACTACCTCGTCACCATCATCCACTGCAAGATAGCAGACATCCACGACAACTTCAACACCCAGACAGCCCTAACAGACAGCAAAACAACAGACCCTCCATACTCCATCGACCACAACCCCCTGCTAGCCTGGGCCAGCGTGAGCATCGATGACACCATCAAGACCATGCGCTCAATCCACTCCGGCTCTCCGTCTGACCCATTCCCGCTCTACGTCTTCAACAGAGCAAGCAGCACCATCGCACCCCACTTGCGCAACGCCATCAATCTCTCCCTCTAGACCACAACCTTCCCAGAGATCTGGAAACACGCCGAGAGCAACGCCATACTAAAAAAGCCTAAAGCAGACCGAAGAGACCTCAGGAACTTTCGGTCCATCTCTCTGCTTCCCTTCCCGGCCAAGGTCATCGAAAAAACAGTCAACAGACAGCTAACCCGATACCTCGAAGAAAACAGAATCCTGGACCCTTCCCAGTCAGGGTTCCGCAGCAACCACAGCACCGAGACTGCCCTTATCGCCGTCACCGACGAAATCAGGACTCTGCTGGACACCAGCAAGACCGCAGCACTCATCCTCCTAGTTCTATCTGCCGCCTTCAACACCGTCTGCCACCGCATACAACGTGCATGCCACCACACCGCAGGGATCCGAGACAAGACTCTTGATTTGACCACCTCCTTCCTCTCCGGCAGAACCCAGATCGTCCGCCTCCCCCCATTCTGTTCCAAAGCCTCCGAGATCATCTGCAGTGTACCCCAGGATCCTCCCTCAGCCCGACGCTGTTCAACATTTACATGGCCCGCTCGCACTCGTAGCCCGACAGCACCACCTCAACATAATCTCCTACGCCAACGACACTCAGCTGATCCTCTCCCTCACCATGAACCCCATCACAGCCAAAGCCAACCTCCACGAAGGAATTAAGGCAGTCGCCGACTGGATGAAGACCAGCCATCTGAAGCTGAACTCGGACAAGACGGAGGTCCTCATCCTTGGCTCCAACCCTTCAGCATGGGATGACTCCTGGTGGCAGACGGCACTGAGGGCAGCCCCGACACCCACTGACCACGCATGCAACCTGGGAATCATCCTCGACTCAATGCCCTCAATGACCAAGCAAGTCAATGCGTCTCCTCCTCCTGCTTTCAACACTCTCTGCATGCTCCGCAAGATCTACAGATGGATCCCGACAGATACAAGAAAGACAGTCACCCAAGCCCTCGTCAGCAGCAGGCTCAACTACAGAAATGCCCTCTATGCGGGAGCCCCGACCAAGCTCATCAAGCGACTACAACGCATCCAAAACGCCTCGGCGCAACTGATCCTCGACGTACCACGCTACGGCCACATCACCCCCCCACCTGAGAAACCTGCACTGGCTCCCCGTCAACAAGAGAATATCCTTCAAGCTCCTCACCCATGCACACAAGGCACTCCACAAGACTGGCCCAGCCTACCTCAGCAGACGGCTCTCCTTCTACATCCCCAACCGCCAGCTATGCTCCGCCAACCTCTCACTCGCCACCATCCCGCGAATCCGAAGAACAACTGCCAGTGGGAAATCCTTCTCCCACCTTGCCACCAAGACATGGAACACCCTCCCACTGAGCCTACGACAGACTCAAGACCTGCTGACCTTCAGAAGGAAACTCAAGACCTGGCTTTTCGATCAGTAGCGGCCCCCCAGCACCTTGAAACCCTTGTGGGTATGTAATGCGCTTTACAAATGATCGATTGATTGATTGTGAGAGTGTCTTTATGAATGAGTGTGCACTTGTATCAGTGATTATATAAGAGAGTAAGTATGCGTTAGTATCTGTATGAATATGTGAGGTGTTGTGTGTATAACTGTATAGGTGAGTAAATGGGAGTGTGATTGATTCTTTGCATGACTGACTAGGTGTGTGAGAAACTCCATGGATGAGTGGTGGTGTGTGAGTGTCTGTATAGGTGTATGAGTGCATATGATAGTGTTATATTGATGAGTGACTGTATGCATGAGTAATTGTATGGGTGAATGAGTGGATGTGTGTGTAGAACTAGGAATCAGTGAGTGTTTATGTAGTAACTGGTATTGGTGTGTCAATGGTTTTGAAAATGGTAATCTGTATTTTACAGTGGGTGTATCAAAGGTTATATTAGAGTGTGAGGAGGTGCATCAGATTTTCACGTGGATGATCTCATCAGTGATGTCATTTGAGATGTTATCAGTGATGTCATCAGTGATGTCATCAGTGATGTCAATGACCATGTCATGAATTATGTAATATGTGACATCATCAGCAGTGCATTGCGGGGGCGCGAGTTATAGTTAGCTGTAAAAACTATAACAGCTGAATTTCTCTGGTTTTATATGTGTGAAATGTAATTTAACTATAACGTCCCTGAAACCTATAGTTTGTTTCAGTGAATTTCTAAGGTTTTTTAAATGCTAATTTCTAACTATAACATGCCTCAAACCTATGTTTTTTCAGTGAACGTCAAAGGTTTTTTAAATGCTAATTTCTAACTTTTACGTCCCTGAAACCTATGGTTTTCAGTGCATTTCAAAGGTTTAATTGCTAATTTCTAACTTTAACATAACAGTCGCGTTTCCATAGTGGGGGAGGAAGGTGACCGTGGCCTCCGAAATACCTCTTAGCCATCCCGCGGTGTGGGATTTCCCGGAGATAACAGGAGAAGTAGGTAGCCCCAACTTCAACCTTGGGGGCCAACTATTCCTTTTATTACCACTAGTAAGTCCCACACAGCAGGATTGCTAACTTTTTTTTATCAGGCCCCAACCCCCCCCCCTCCACAACTGTGCAAATGTGCCCCCTAGCATGTTGTAAGTTGGAGGATTACGTCCCCCTGAATCCTGGGGGTCCATGGGGGTCAACTAGCCCACCAGGTACCTTCAGAAAGCGGCACAGACCTGCTTTGCTGAGAGGGTGTGCAAGGCCACGCCCTTTTTTACACCTCTCTGCAACGTAGCTCATGGGCACTTACTGGAGGTACCTGGTGGGCTAGTTTGACCCTAGGGATCCACAGGATTCAAGGGGACTTAATCCCCCAACTCACAGCGCATGAGTGGGCCCGTTCGCACAGTGGTGCAGGGAGGGGTATTAAGTTTTCATAGCCTATTCGGCTGGGCTATAAGAGAATCCCACCATTCCTCTTCTGATATTACTCCAACTCCTGCCCCCCAATGTGTAGAGAGAGAAGATCATCTGTGATCTCTATAGGGAAGACATTGTATGTCTCCCCAGGCCCCCATTACCCGGTTCCCTCTCAATGTATTAAATTCAGGAACATCTGTCATGTGATGTGGGAGGATATGGCATGCCGAAATTGAAGATATTGGAAAAAAGTGTTTTTTATATATCAAACCAGGCATAAAGTTCCATGAATGAATGCTGGTTATGTTGATCAGTAACATCACTGAGTGTGGATGTCCTGATTTCTTTACACCTCCAGAAACACAACAGATTGTGTACTTTGCCTAGCAATGTGACTTTCCGTAGAGGGCCCTCCGTTGTCGGCCATCTCTACAAGAACATTGCAATCAAGCTTTCAAATTATGTTCTCAGTGCAGTAGCAGAGTTGGGAGGAAGTTTCCGCTGGGATTGGACACCATATAGGAAGTGTATTGGTTGTATGTTCTCCATGTTCCATTTCTCAATAGTGAAAGTAGAGTAAGGTTTGATTCATTTAGCCATTCATTCAAAAATATCAGGTGTGACGCACAATAATATGAAAAGATATCAAATGCTTGCAATCCACCCTTAAATAGTAATTTAACACGCTTTACGATAACAATCCTCTGGGAGACTCTATTCTAAAAAGAAACTGCAAACACGTTAGTTGAGGAAAATAAATAAATCTCAATGAGCATTATACAGGTAGTGTTGAAGCTGAAACAAGAATCATGGCAGATTTACATTGTAATTGTTTCTTATATCTATGACTTACCATCTCAAAACAAAGCTGCCTAGTGCCTAAATCCGAGCTCTGCAAAGCTTACATTTTAAAACTATAAAATGAGTTTGAGTATTAAATTATGACCTACAAGTATTTTAAATGTTTGCATTTTACTAAAAGCCTATCTGGTAATAACTCCAATTAGTAAGTAAGAAGAAAAGTAATTCTCATGGCATGTTGTTAATCGAGTAAATGTAAAATCATTAGATTTTTACTCCACATGTAGCTGAATTGTCACATGTCTGTGTTCTTCCAAGATCTCACTTGTTCATCAAAAGGTCCTGTGATATTTTTCCTTTTTGGATAGAAGTCAAAGTAGATGTGAGGAGCAATATACCACATTGTTTGACAGCAGATTTGCCCAGAAGGAGTGAGTTTTTCTTTGATCGTGTAGTGGCCAGAGTAAGTAGCTTTGGGAGGAGTTATGAGAGAGGTAACTTACAAATTCCAGATTTGATTCCTAGGGAGATTATGTTTTCCTCCTTTGAAAATGGAGAATAGAACATTGTGGGTTTGCTCAGGCAGACTGTATGCTTCGGGTAACATAGCTACAAAAGGCAGAAGGGGTATGTGTGAAACCTCTACCTGGATTTACTTGGAAAAATACACCAATCACAGTGAATTGCATAATTGATGAACTGCTGCAACTGTTGCTATGACCATTAGCTGTACTGGACCAAGAATAGAGAAGATTTTGGAGTATGTCCAATCTGTCTGGATAAGGACTGCGGAGTGAATACTCCTGTTTTACTTTGAATCTCGAGACTTGTAAATGCTGCTTTGAGGTTCAGAAGGGCCACACAAATAAAAGCATCCACTGTTTGAGTTGGGAAAGCCTGTTGTCTGTGGACGTCTTTGCCTGAGATGAAGAAGGTATGGAAAATCCAATGGACAGATTGTCAGGATTACAATTCTTTTTAAAAAAAATGTATTAATTGGTTATAAATCAGACATTGTAGCATCACAAATTAATATGTCAAACATTTCTGCAGAGATACAAAAAATATACATTTCAAAAACATTTCATTGCTTAGGAAGAGAGAGATACACCAAAAGTAAATAATTGATCATTCTGGTAGCAACCCACAAGTAATAAACATAATTTCTCCCATCCCATCCTGCTAGAGTAATCAACCCTCTGTTACAAACCAGAATCTAACACATCCGTACCCCCTCTATGCCTTGTGAGCCATTTACTTATTGGTGCCAAGATCTTTTGCCCTTCTTACCACTACAACCACCTTTACATTTATACAATGTTTGTTCAAGATTATAAATATCAAACAAGCGGCATAGCCAAGACTGATACGTATGGCGTTCCACGTCTTTCCATCGAGTGGCAATAAGCAGCCGAGCAACCATGGCCACAATAAATGTAAAATTCAGGTGGCGATTATCTAGTTGCACCTTACTATCATGGCCCAATAACCTCAATAGTGGGGTTATAACAACTTTCCTGCAGAATGTGTCATACAGAAATGAATCGATCCCTTCTATTAAGTGTGTCAGCTTCCCACACGAATAATACATATGCACCAAATCAGCTGGTACCTGAGTGCATCTTGGGCATAAGTCGTCCTCCCTCTTGCCCCAAATAAAAAAGTTTGGCCGGAGTAAAGTACGAATTAAAAATCATTTGATAATGCCGGCCTTTTCGATTAGCAGCTAGATCAATTTCTGATCCTAATTTAGTTGACCTATACAAATCTACATCTCCATTACGCAACTTCCAAGACCAATTGACTCCAACCTGTTCTAAGTCATCAGGAACTGCTCCAATAAAGTTTTGTAAATGTGTTAAATCCTAGAGCCAGAGCTCGTAACTGTTTACAATAATGGAATTTTATTTAGAGAGATCTTCTAATGCCGGGCTTGGGATAGATAGATAGTAATCTGAATATATTTAAAATATGATCCAGCCGTTACACCATATCACTCCTGAAGACCAGGAAACATTCGGTTTTGATTGGCTCTATATAGAGACCCATTTATGATTATACCCTTTTGTTCCCATTGTTTACAAATGGTGTCATAGGTCACTGCCAGAAAAAGGAAGACTGCCACAGCGGTGAATATCTATTAGGTATCTGCATATTTATCACCAATTTAGACCAGATTTTCCATACTGCAATTACACACTTTAATCGTGTTTTCTTGTAATAACTGGCTTCAAGTTGTCTAAGAAGCACTACACAGGCCATTCTACCCATAACAAGCACATAAATGGAAAGAATAGCTGTGTCAGGCTCCTGGCCCCCTGATATTGGCACCTACATTCCCCACAGAAAGCAGCTCCGCCATCTGTTGTAAAAAAGTAGCGTAATAATGACAAAGTATATTCGGAACTGCCCATCTTCCACGATCTTGTGGTAAGGTTGAACGCCTTAACGATCAGTAATTTTTTTATACCACCAAATAAAAACAATAAAGAGAGAATCCAACTTTTTTAACTAAGAAAGTTCAATTTTCAAGGAAATGGAGTGGAAAAGAGGAAAAGATTTTGGGAAATGTATCATCTTTAAGATGTTACATCTGCAAATATTATGAGATGCAGCCTATCCAGGCATTTTAAATCTGTACTGCTCTTATTATTCATGGGACCTATATTTATTGGCCACACTTCACTAACCCTGCTGGAGATTCTAAACCCAAGATACACTGCTATTTACGATATATGATTATGCGTACAGAGAGTATTAGATTTGCATACAATCTGCGTTTAGAAGATATCCACCAGTCTTACCGTATTCCTCAGCTAGCTTCTCAATTTCTATCACTGCCATCTCAGGATCCTAAGTCAAGATATCGATATAATCCGCAAATGCCATTATTTTGGTGTCGAAGCAATTGACAGATACTGGGTTTATATGCTGGTTTTGGAGTAATTGCTGAATAAACGGGTCATTATATGAGGCGAGCAAAATTGGGGAACAAGGATAGCCCTGCCTTTTTCCCCTAGCAACCTCAATACAACCTGACTCTTTGCCCATGATCTGTAACGTAGCATAAGGCCTATAATACATTGCAAGAATTGCTGTAATGAGACCAGGGCCGAACCCTTTACATGCCAATATCCCCCATACTGCCAGGCCACACAATCAAAGGCCTTTTCTGCATCCAGGAGAATCAAGGCCATCTTCTCCCCTAATACTTCTGTTGCATCAAATAAGGGGAAGGTTCGCCTAATCTGGTCAGTAGTTCCCCTTCCCGGAATAAAAAGATCTTGCCAGGGGGAGACAACCTGAGCTATGATCCTACTCAGCCACAACGCATACCTTTTAGAGTAAAGCTTAGCATCAGCATTGATGAGTGAGACTGGCCGATACGAGGCAAGACTATCTGTTGGCTTATCATTTTTTAGGAAGATAACTATATCCGTTCCTTGCCATGAGACCGGTTGCATGCAACTATATTGTACCCCAATAAACAGATACAACAGTAATGGTGCCAGTTCCACCTGAAATCATTTATAAACTTTTAAGGATATACGATCCAGACCTGCCGCTTTTCCAGAAGCCATAGATTGTAAAGGCATTTATCTTCCAATGTAATCTCTGCCTTCAACTCTTTTCGCATCTCATCATCAATCCCAAGAAGATTCCTCACACTCTCTATCCAATTCGGGGAGGAAGGATGTATATCCCCTTGCTGATATAAATCCTGATAAAAACAATCAAATACTTTGACAATATCTTTCAATCCTGTGACATACCACCCATCCTGCCCTTTAATTCCCAAAATGTTGTTCTTCTCTGCCTTCTGCTTTGTACGAAGCTCTAGATGTTTACTCACAGATTCTCCATACTCATACCTATCTTCTTTATATACACTGATGCACACCTCTTATTGTAATAGCTACTGATTTTAGCTTTAATTATTGCAATTTCTTGTTTCAGAGATGTTACTGTCACATGCTGCTTTTGACTAACCTCTAAAGTATGGTCCTTTTCTAGATCCGTTAATCTAGCGATCAAACCCTCTATTTCTGCTTTCTCCAGTCACCTGTCTGTCCCAACAAAACTTTACCCCCGCATACCCACCTTAATACTATCCCAAACCATGCTTTGAGAAGTACTGTAGCGATTTTCATCAAAATTGCTTAATCCATTGCCGCATGTGTTGCACAAAGGAGGTATTGTAGAGCAGGTTTCTATCAAACGTCCATTGGGATTGAGTTCGTACAGCCTGCTGTGTTACACTTTCCAAAATTAATGGGGTTGTGATCAGACAATAGTTTAGGTAATTTTAATACCTACATCATTTCTGATTGATGATGATACATACAAATAATCTAGCCTGACATATTTACTATGAGGATAAGAAAAACACATATAGCTTGGATCTAAAGGGTGCTTCTTACCCCATATATCCACTAAATCAAAGCTTGTCTTCAATGCCACAAAGGCTTTATGCACCAATAGCTTCCTACCTTTATATTTTATTCTAGGATCCCAGCACACATCAAGATTCATATTCATATCCCCACAGATAACTTATTGTTCTGGCCAGGTTGCCAAATCAACTTCTATGTCATCAAAGATTTTTGGTTCATCCTGGTTTGGGCCATAGATAGTCCAAATTGTCAGACCCATCGGTAGTAACACAATTGCCCATCTGCCCCATTTATCCACCTTTACACACATAACAGGCCCCATACTATTTTTAACATGTATAGCTACACCTCTTATATTGGAAGTTTGGGTAGAGCATGCAGCCAGGGTATAGCCACTAATCATCAACATTTCCTGTTTTCCCCATGGGACATGTGTTTCCTGCTGACAAATTATATCGGACCCTTGCAGTTTCAGAACTGCTGCAACCCTGGCTCGTTTATTCCTATCATTTAGACCTCCCACATTGATAGTACATATATTTACCTTACCCATTCCAAAAGCAAAGATTTTTCCACCACATTCTCTCAGGACCGTTTTCCATCTGTGTCTTTCCCTTCACCATGCTACCCCTTTTCTCAAATTTCCCCTTTCTCTCTCCATACACACTACTTTTGTGATGCTCCACCTTCTTCCACAATATTTTTTTTCCTCTTTTTTGCCCCCCTTCCACCCCGGACCACCCCACCCTACCCCCTCTCTGCCCCACACCCTACCTATCTCCCCCCCTCCCTCCCACTTGCTGAAGCATAAGGACCAAAGGTCCTCAGTGATGAGACACTGGCACCCCCATCCCGGCCCCCTGCCCCCCCAAAACTGATGAGATAAAAAAACAACTCAGCTTCCGAAGTAGACATCAGCTAAACAGATCATATGCGAAACCAAGATTATATGTACGTATCTCCCTTAAATCGATTGCATGAATTCTTATGCTTCTACTTCAGAAGTAAAAAACTGTGTCTGGCCTTTACAAATAACTTTTAGTTTGGCTGGCTTGAGCAAAAAAACCTGTGCTCCCTTTGCCTGGAGCAATGGGATCAGTTGCTGCAACCACCATCTTTTCTCTAATGTTGCATGACAGAAGTCGGGCCTTACAAAAAATGTGCATCCCTTTCCTGCCCTTTTCTGGTCTGGTCTTGCCAAATTGTATACTGCTTCCCGGGCCAAAAAATAACTCACACCGATCAGAATAGCTCTGGGTTTGGTTGTGGATTGTCTCTCTTTTTTATATTGATTAAAGGGAAATCTGTGGGCCCTCTGCATCTCCACTTTCCAGTCCCACTGCACAAGTTCCAGGAATACCTTTGTGAAAAGTTCTACCATTAAGTTCCAGATATCAGATATCTAGATCCAGATATCCAGATATCCAGATATCAGTACCCCCCTGCCTTCTGGAACACCCAGCACCTACAGATTGTTCTTTCTAGCACGATTTTCCAGGTCAGTTAATTTCCAGATTGTATCTTCCTTTTGTGCTTTTAGGGAGTTTTCTGTATGGCAAGCGCATCCTCTAGTGTCAAAATCCGGGCTTCCGCTTCCCCCATCCTTACTGCGAACTCTGAATAGGACTTCACAACTCTACATATAGAATTTTGCAGTTTACGGCATGCGCCTTGGGCCCACAGGCTCTCTGTCCGAGTCTCCTCCCTATGGGCAAAAATGCTCTGATAAATAATAGAGAGCAAGACTTCTTCTGGGTTTTCCAATATTGCGCCCCCCATATGCGCCTCACCGGCAGTGCTTCACTGCTTTCCAGATTGTGGGGGAAAGAATAGTCTCATACTAATGCCCTGACTGGGTCTTTGGACTTATTTGCAGGGATCTTCCCATGCTCATTATGTTTACAAACTGTTGCTGGATTGCCAGCAGAGTAACCGCCTGTATCCCCTTCTTCCAATTGCAGGCTGCTTATTTCACTATAATCACCATGGCTTATCTCTTTTTCTGCCCAACCCATTCCCAGGCTCTCATCCCCAGGGGACTTAGAGGGGTCTGATGTTGAATAGACCTTGTCTATAGAGTCCCCATCCTTTATAGGTCCTGAAATGTCCCGGCCTTCTCCTTCCTCCCCCAGCTGGGGATTTAAACTCCCTGTGTTATCTTTCCCCCTGGGTCTTCCTGCATGATTTTTGTCATTAGCTCCCTCTTCTAGCAGACATTTTGGAGGTTCCCGGCCTGAGGAGTCTTTTTTTCTCTCTGTTAATTACTGACGTTGCACCCCCTCCAGCCTGTAGCCCCAGAGCCATGTGCAAGTTTTCCCCAAACTCTGTGATCGCTACGATCTCCCTACAGTCATCCCCTGTCGCCTCTCTTCCAGCACTCACCCCCAGGATTACAATTCATTGGAGATTTGGGATCAGGTTTATATAATCAGTGACTTTTAAGAATGGGGTGATGGAAACTGTGAACTATTCACTGCTAATATAGGTGCTGGCTTACAGCTTTTACTCACTTCCTGGTTTCAACAATGTACCGCGGCAGAAAGGATAGAGCCAGTAATTAAGGGAGTAATAAACATGGAGACAAAACCAGGGAATGTGCCATTAGTCGTAGTTCTCTGTGTTTGTACTAGTTTAGACACATTAGTTGTATCTTCACTGTTCTTAGTTATTTTACATCTAGTTCCCTCGTGTTATTAGATGCCCTTCCTCTTCCTTACTGTCATCTGTATGTTGCCTGTGATACCACGGGTTCATCCATAATTACCTGAAAACCATGCTCTTCAATTGCCCTGACTGTATTCTTGTCACCTGGTTTGCTGCAATGGCTCCTGTCTGCTTTAGCATTCTCTGCTTACAGTTTGCCTCTAGCGCCGGGAGACCCTTTTGGTTAACTGTGCACTCTAGAAGCTTCTTAAAGGAAAAGAAAATTAAATCCAGATTCTTGTGCTTGCTTACTCAGATTTTGACTGTTTGCATTTGCATAACGGCACATGCACTTTCTCCTGGTATTCTGGTATGTAAGGGGGTTTCAAAGCAACATTTGGCCTCTGAAACAAGTAATCTAGAGTCTTGATTGTACTACTGCTATATTCCACCAGACAGTACCCAATACTCATCTGTGGGTTGCCACTTCATTGATGCCAGTGCAGTGAAATCCTATATTCCTACAAACAAAGCCTCTGGTACCATTTGTGACCCACATTTGCTAAGATCCATAAAGTCCAGATCCCCGCTTGATCCTCTTCCTCCCTCTAAACTCAGACTCTTGGATGCTGCTGCCCTTACCATGAATCTCAACCAACTGAACACATTTTAAGTCCAGGGCATGTACCCAGAGTTGGAAACATGCACTTGTCTTTCCTTTGCTAAAGAAGGGGGACCTTCTCGACCAATACAAGATCAAAGACCTTAGCATTGACCTCTGGAGTCCCTGAGGGATCCATTTTTGAGACCACTGCTCTTCAATATCTACGTTCGCCCTCTAGTGGACATATATGAGAAGTCGGGACTCACCATCTTTTCATATGCTGACGATACCCAGATTATCTTCTCATTATTACCCGCTCAACATTAAGATCCCACCTTGCTCCAGCTTGGACTGAGAAATGTTTCCATCTGGATGACTCGAAATGCGTTGAAGCTGAATGGGCTTCTCGTTTTTCAAATGGCTTATTCCACCAGAGAACAGTGATGCAGACTTTGGTGACATCCAGACTGGACTCCAGCAATGTTTTATACCTGGGTGCAGACAAATCCTCGATCCGTCGCTTGCAGATCATCCAGAATGTGGCCGCTCACCTTCTTTTTTGGCTGCCTAGATACACTTCAGTCTCACCGCTGCTTGACAAACTACACTGGCTTAGGCTGAATAAACAAATCGAATTCAAGGCCTTATGTTATGTGTTCTAGGCCAAACTTGGTTTGGCCCTTTATTGCATCCAAGGCCTGCTGAAACCCAACGTGCACACCCAACAGTTGAGAGCATGTAGCCTCTCACAGTACAGAGTGCCCAGGTTTCGCCTTGCTCCCATGAAAGGCCATTCATTTTCTTTCCTGGGCCCTAAACTCTTGAACTCTCTCCCAGTTGAGCTCAGGAACTGTCACTCTTTGCTCGCCTTCCGCAAGAACCTGAAGACCTTGCTCTTTAGCTGCGAAGTCTGATCGTCTGTTATTTAGCAGTCTTGTGGCTCTGGCTGTCATCTTGTCCACCACCGGCAGACCCGTGTTGGGTAGCCGCATGCTCTCTAAATCCCAACACAATACCCCAAGACAAATTCCTCTCTCCCTTCTCATTTCCATTCCCCATCCATCCTTGGATTGCTACTTCTTCTGCATGACTCTTTTTCTTAGTAGTTCAAGGATGGCAGGTGCTACAAAGGGTCTCTAGTTGACAGAGGGATGCACCTTGTCCAAGAAGGGACCACAAACCAGGGAAAGCTGGATACACACTAAAAGAAAACCTGTGCGAGCTTGACACAAACCAGTCAGGCATATATAAAGAGGCAATGTGTAAATTATTTATGCAACACACAGTCACACAATGAAAACACCACAAAAATACTCCAAATGTTTAGAAAAAATAGAGATACATTTTAGGAGTAACACAAGGCTAAAATGACAATAATCAAAGAAAAAATCAAAAAGCAGTGCTTAGAGGCAAAAAGTTCTTAGGGCGTAATTGAGGTTGCGCTGTACTGGGGTAGATCCAAAGTTCAAGCTGACCACAATGGAGGGCAGGCCGGCTACGGGACTCATGGAGGCCCCGCTGAAAAAGTACCTTGAATAGAGCAAGTGTCAACATCGAACACTCGATACATCCATTACAATCTGCACATGCGATTAAAGTGTTGTAGACAAACCCCTTTATAATGAAGGCACAGCATCGCCATCAAGCTCTGCTGTCCTTTGTTGTCAAACCATGAAGTCCATCATAGCAATGTTGTCAATCAGCTCCTGTGTCGCATTGAAAGGCATTGTGACGGTTCCCATTGGTGCAAAGTCACATTTTGATCATTTTGGACAGCAGAGTCACCTATCAAGGGTCCAGGGTCCACCACAAGAATAGGACATATAGATGACAGATTCCAGGTGTTGTTGCAGGGTTGAAGGAAGTATTTGATAGCCTGGAGACTTCAGAACAGGGGCAAGCCCTTTCTGGGCCCAATTGAGATGGTTCCAGTCTTGTCCGCAGCAGAGCATAACTCAGCAGGTGCAGGACAGCATAGCGAATCAGAACAGCCGTTCTTCAATAGCAGCTGCATCAGAGTTGTAATCCTTGTAGCACAGCAGTCTTTACTCCTGGCAGAGTTCTTCACATGCCCAGTAGTGTACCGCCTCACTAGGGTCAGAAGCCCAGTATTTATACCCAGTTGAGCTTTAGAAGTGGGAGTGACTTCAAAGCAGGGTCTTTGAAGTGAACAAAGGGCCTTTCTTCCAAGCCCTGACTCCAAGCTATAAGTAGGGGGTATTGAGCCCCTTTGTTTGGGAAACATGATACTACCTATTCAGGTGTAAGTGTTAGCTCTCCCCTCTCTTCCTGCCCAGGAAAAGCTATCAGAATTCAAAAGAATGCAGATAAATTGTGTGTCACACCGATACTTCCTGTGTTTGTGGCTGCGTAGAAGAACTGAAAAGTGCAGCTGTCACACACCCCAGATGTGTATTGGAGACAGACTCCAGGCACACAGAGCAGTAAGAGCAGAGAAATGCCCACTTTCTAAAAGTTGCATTTCTAAAATCGTAATCTTAAATACAACTATACCAGTAAAGAGGATTTAACATTACCATTCAAAAGATATAAAACATGGGGCAACAACTCCTTTGTAATCAGGAATTACAGCTTAAAAGTGTATTGAGAAATTCTAACTGCTAACCTATGAGAAGAGTAGGTCTCACAATATTGAAAAACAAATTTAGGTGTTTGTCAGTACTAGGACATGCAATGCTTACCAGTACATGTCCTACCTTTTACTTGCAGAGCACCCTGCCCTATGGGCTATCGAGGGCCTACCTTAGGGCTGACGTATGTAGTAACCTGCATACAAAGGCCATGCAATTGCAGGCCTGAGAAAGGCTTGAAAGGCTACTTGTATGGGTGGTACAATAGGGGTCTGATGCCCACATGCATCAAGGTATTTAGGAGTCGCAAACGGTGCGAATCGGTAAATTCGTCCGTTTATGATTCCTAAATATCTTTTTTGGATGCATCAAACAATTTTTTGAAAATTGCTATTTTTAGCGAATTCCAAAAATGCGATTGCTTTTAAGGAATCGCAAATTTGCGATTCCTTAAAAGCAATGCATGATTGCATTTTAAATTGCGAATTCGCAATTAGGGGTGCAAATTACCACACGTTTGAACCTCGTGGTAATTTGCGAAAAAGTTTAAAAATGCTCAGAATTGCGTTTTAAACACTGTAATGTTACAGACACACATGTCCTTAGGACATGTGTGTGTGAAACATGCACTTAAAAATGCATTTCAGGGTTGCAGGGGGGGGTCATTTGGACCCCCCCCTGCACCCATGTAATGCATGAACATTTTGCGAATCGCAAATAGAAATTCGCAAAATGTCAAAGCCTTCCCATTGATTCCTATGGGCGTTTTGGCCCATAGGAATCAATCGGAATTGCGAAATCGCAATTTAGAATTCAAATAATCCTTGCGATTCGATAAAAATTGCGATTTTCAATCGCAAAAATTATGCGAATAAATTGATGCATCCCATTTTGGGATTCCATATTTGCGATGTCCTATTTTTCGCAAATAAGGAAACACAAAATGTCCCGATGATGCATGTGGCCCTCAATACTTAGATGTTGACCAATATTATAACTCAATAGAGGATCCTGGTCATTGTAGGACCCTCATTGTGATCATCAAACTATTTAGATCCCTTTAGTTAAAAACAAGCATTGGCATAGCCAATAGGTCTTGCTTTTGGGACCCTATAAGTAATTAGTTATGCAGCACAATAGCCTTGGGATGTCAAATTGTAGGCACAGTTAGTTCTCGACCTCTGCAATTTTAAAATGCAAAGACATTTGGTCAGAGCTAAGTGGACATTTGCAAATGTTTGGGGATGTGAAAAAATGCTTCCGTTGGTTGAGGGAGGTGAATATTTAATGGAGTAATGGAGGGGGAATGAGGAAGAACTATCATTTTCAGTGTTTTTAATCTGAGGAGATGCTGAAAAGAATGGAAGGAAATTTGGATGTGAAATGGAAAAAGGAGGAAGTGCTGAAAGTAAAAACTTGTCGATTACTCACAGCCTCCTACTTTTGCATCAATTGCGGCACCAGCGCTTTACTTTTAACATGGTTAAAGGTAAAGTATCGGTGCCGCGATTATAGCAAAAGTAAAGAAAGAGATGTTTTCTTCTATTCGTTTACTTTTCTATAATTGCGGCACCGGCACTTTACCTTTAACCATGTTAAAGTAAAGAGCTGGTGCCGCGATCGCTGTAAAACTAAAGAATTACAAAAAATACATCTATTTCTTTCCTTTTGCTACAACCGCGGCCCCAGCGCTTTACTTTTAACATGCTTAAAGGTAAAGCGCTGGTGCCGCGATTATAGCAAAAGTAAAGTAATAGATTTTTTTACGATTAATTTACTTTTACTATAATTGCGGCACCGGCGCACATAAAGCTAACGAGGAGAGAGTGGGAGAAGTGCGGGGGTAGGGGAGGGGTTTCACGCTCGAAAGCCAGATGCCATCTGTGCACATCGCGCACACTTGTGCGCAGCCAGCAGGTGGCCTGAAAAAGCCTGTGGGCGCAAGAAAGCTAGATGCCAGCTGTGCACGTTGCGCCTGAAAATGTCTGTGGCTGTGGGTAGCACTTTGAAAAGCTGATTACTAAATGTCTCACCAGAGCATCGCATGCGCTGACTCAGACGAGACCGAACACGTATGAGAGTAAAAAGGAAGTAACATTTTTAAAAGTTTTCAAAAAATCCAACTGCGTTTAGACCCTGCCCAGTGCAAATTAGGCACACCCAGTGCTTTGAAGACGGATGCTAGAAGATACCTCGCTGAAGGACTCCAAAGAAGTAAGCTCCCTTTCAATTTAAAAAAAGACATCCACTAAGTTAAGCACAAGCAAGTCACAAATCCTTTGTCTAAGTGATTAAAAAGGAATATTTTTGACATTCTAAAACGGGTGATCACAATCTACCAGTATCTCCCAGACACGTTCAGAGTAGCTCACAGCATTGAGGTCATTAAAAAAAAAAGCACAAGATCATGTTTTCCTTTTAAAGTTAAGGGAAGTCGGTGTTTATTCTGCAATATTATCATCAGGTTGCAGATAGGTAAGCTGTGGAATGCTCTACTGCCTTCCATTCAGTCTGCAACATCAGAGGCTGGGTTTAGGAAGCTATTAAAAACGTGGCTCTTCACTCAAAATATCTGATTCATCTGTATCACTCTCTTAGTTAACTGCTCACATAGCGCCGGGACACCTCCAAGTGAGGTAGCTGTTCGCGCTTTATAAGTTTCTGTATTATTATTATTATTATTATTATAGCAGGCCCTGATAATGAGCAGTGCTCAGTCAGATCTATAATGAAGCACTGAGGTATTTAACTCTTACCTAGAGGTCCTTGTCAACTCAATATTGGAGCTGTAAACAAAATGATGGTGCTGCTGCTGCTGGGTAGAGCTGCAATTATGGGCCGCTGCTCAGCCACAGTGCTTGAAGCAGACTGGGTACTGTGACGAGGCCGAGGGAGAGGAGGCCTGGTATCAGGTGAGCGGCAAGGAACCAGAGTGGCATCAGGTGTTGGCCCTCTATGCCCAGAAACGTAGAGGGCCTGTGAGACCGAGTGCAAGCAATGGGCCTAACAGACTCCCACCAGGGGAAGAGGGGGCCCTGTTGGGCTCCTGCAGTTTCTGCCTTCCCCCCCCCCCCCGCCCCCCTTGTACGCCCCTGGCCCAGCGGTGAGCCAGCAACAAGACCTCCATTGGAGCTGCAGGAGCAGTCTGGACCCGGAGCACAACCTTCATTGGCTGCATCAGGACTCCAGACCGCTGGCCATATGCAACCGCGCTGAGAGATTCACCTCACCGGTACGCTGGATATGGAGCTGTTGACGGCCAGGGCATCAGGTGGCCAGCACGCTGGAGTGCATGGTGCTCGAGGAGGGAAATGTTTTGAGAACCAGACATTGCGTCATGAGGAGGGCTGCTTAGGAGCTGTTTCAGTCCTTCCTCTAGTCCTGCCCACAGAAGAGCGAGGTTGCCACCCCCTGGTGGCAGTCCACGAGAGATTGCATTGTGAGGAGAAGTAGAGAGTGTCAGCTCTCCTCTGCGCCTGCTCTTCTCTTTCCTGGCCTGTTACCCAGGTATTTCCTGGCCCTAGGAGGGTACTGGATCTGGTGGTCCCTCTTGGTGGCTCTCAGAAGGTAAGACTTTCACAATTCCTTACCTAGGCCGGGAACTGCAATGACCCAGACTGTGGGTGTGGCATGAGGCCTGTGATACAGCACAGTCCCCCATCCATCATATTAGTGTTTGGTGGGCACGTTTCTTGTGGAGCCCTACTCATCCACTAGTCCATCCCTCCTCTTCCACACAGATTGGCGGCTCCACTGACACCTAGCTACTCATGCTAAGTGGGTAAGTGGGCCAGGTTTCTACAGAAGCGAGTGAGTGGTGGGAACAATTATGGGAAAGGACAAGATGAAGAAGCCACCAGTTTACTACCTCCACTGGCCTGACAGGAGGAGTGACCCCTGATGGGGCAGCATCTTCAAAAGGGAGTCTAGACAGGATTCTCCATGCGATTCAAACCTCACAAACAGCGGTGGAAACGAACATAGCAGTGGTGTGTGAGAATGTGGCACTCATCCATTAGGATTTGCGTAATACATCCAGCTGTATCATGGACGCAGAGAGGTGCCTTTCAGTGGTTGAGGGCGAAGTTGCCAATCTCAAAATTAAAGTATCCCACCTGTCTACCCATACAGCTAAACTGCACGATTGCACTGAAGATACTGAAAACAAGTTCAGGCGCAATAACCTGGCTTATGGCGGCTTTCCTCAAGATATGGAGCGTTGACACCCTGCAGAATTCTTCAAACAATGTATCAAATCCTGGATGGCAGCTGCCAAACTTTTCCCATGGTTTGCAATTGAGCATGCCCACAAAATACTGGCTCCTAAGCCTCCATCAGGTGCCATGAGAGAGGACCCATAATAGCACAGTTTCTAAATTCTAAAGAAAAACACTGCATCCTGCGAAAAGCCAGAGCGCTCCCCGATCTTCAGTATCTGAACTCCAAGATCCTTCTTTTTCCGGATTACACTCATGAAGTCCAGGCCAAGCACCAGTCATACGATGCAGTGTGCCCTTTTACTCTCATATATGGTCCTAATCCCGGCATGAGTCACATATGATGAAAAGACCCACTTCTTTGAAAATACTTCCTTGGACTGGCTCACTGAAGTTGTCCGCCCACTTCTTGATGAGGTGCATCTCCCCGCCTCCCAATACTAAATGTCAAGATTCAGAGGGACCCCTTCACAGCGGATCAGATTAAATATATATTTTCAAGATGGCGACTGGCAAAACACCTGGGGCTGGGACCGGTTTTTGCATGCGCAAACGGGTTTGCGAATGCATTTGCGCATGCAAAAACATATTGGTCCAAAATTCTTTTGAGACTCGCTATTTGGAAGGGCCGATCCCTCCCAAATAGCGAGTCTCAAGACAATATACTAATGTTTTGTGGATAAAAAATATTCGCCAATACCACCTACTTCAAGTAGGTGGTAATACATTTGCAAATGGGAAGGGGTCCCCTGGGGGCATTTGCAAATGCATGCAAAATAGTTTTTTATACCAGCGTTTCATTTTTTTAAAAATTCATCCAGTTTTCCTTTAAGAAAAATGGGCTGCATTTAAAAAAAAAGAGCTGCCTTAATAAAAAGCCGTCCCAGACATGGTGGTCTGCTGAGCCCAGCAGGCCACCATCCCTAGGAGGGCTGGCATTCACAATGTGCTTGTAAATTGCGAAAGACTCATTAATAATAATGAGCCTCGCAATTTGGGACCCCATTGGGAAACGCAAAACAGTGTAAACACACTGTTGTACCTTTCATTTAGCGCCTCGCAATTTTTGACTCGCAATGTGTCGCAAATTGCGAGGCGCTAAATGAAAGGGTCGTACATCTGGCCCGTGGTCCTGATGGCTATACCACTGAATTTTATTGCCACTTTAGGCATATTATTTCCCAACATTTGTTAAACCTGTACAAAGAGGTGATGCAAGATGGCTCGTTCTCACGAGATGTCGATCAGGAGACAATTGTGATATCAAAGACCAACCAACCCTCTGTATCCTGTGCCACATACTGCCCAATTTCTCTAATTAATGCAGAAGTTAATGTCCTTTCAACTATCCTAGCATGGCTTTTACGTTGAGTAGGTAGGACCTTAATTCACCCCAAACAGTGTGGTTTTATACCAACCAGGATCACCAGACGTTGCCCAAGACACCTGTACATAGCAATGGAGCATTTCCATCTTTCGTCACCCCATCTTGCCCTTCTACTAATAGTTTTTTTTAAAACTTTCAATACTGTGGATTGGGGCTACTTTGTTCAGGTGCTGAGTAGGGCTGGATTTGGATCCTGATTCCGTGGTGTGGTCCAATTTTTATATTTTCATCCCACTGCCTGAGTCCAAGTGAAACTGGCAGATCCGCTGAATTTCTATTAAAGAGGGGGACTCAACAGGGTTGCCTTCTGTCCCGCTCCTTTTTGCTCTGGAGACTGTACCTCTAGCGCAAATTATATGAGGGGACTCGCAGGTGCTGTCACGTGGCCCATAGTGACATTGTCATCCTCCCTAAGTTAGCATGAGCCTGCTGCAGACTGTCCGCTGCTTTGGGCACATTATTACATGAGTATATTTTGCAAATGCCTCTTCTGATATTTTCACATGAGAACACGCTGTTTCATTCACGCTTTGCAGGTTCCTGGGATTTATTCTGAACATTGTGAATATGGTTGAACAACAATGTCCCTTGTTATTCTGTTCTGGTTAGGCTGGAGCACCTAGACATAACATTCAAATGCAGCTGTTGTGTGGGAATAAGTACTTTGGTCACATTGGAGCACAGGTATAGGTAGCAAACACTTGGAGACAGACCTTTCCAGGGAGAAGAGCATGACAGCACCTTTGATGGAGATCCCCCATCTATAGACTGAGTTACAGGGTCTGCAGATAACACCCAGAGATCTTATAAAATGTTATCATCCTGCACTATGCAAGGGAAGGGAGGTTAGGCTACTCTGTCTCTTACTAATACAGCTCCTTTTATGATTTACGGATTACTTGCTATGCTGACTGTCTTTGTGTTATGCATTATTCTGCCTATTGGAATACGTTAGGTAAAATAAATACTTCAAACTTGTTTGTGTCTCTCTCAGATCAGAAGTGTGAGAGAAAGGGTGTGTCTTGCAACCACAATTTCTCAGAGATTCAGGAGTGTTGTCTTCACTTGTTTTTCTGTGGGTGAGTAGGAGGGCAAATGAGAGACTATAGCTAGACAGTCCTAGGCTCATGGGTAGTAAAGTGGTAGGATGAGTCAGTCCCTATATGCTAAGGTCCCATAATCCTACTCATAGTTCTGTGTTTGTGTAGAATCCCTGCAACAGTGTGGTGCTGGCAATGGCTAGCTGAGCATGAAAATCATATTACGCTATACGCGGATTATGTCCTCCTTTATCACGCAGACCTTGCCACTAGTGGACCTGGATGTATGTGGCTTTTAAAATATTTTGTGGAGGCATCAGGGCTCATTGTCAACCATACTAAATTGGTGTTCGTTCCTTTAGGCCATTTGTGGGACTGCATAAACTGGCAAACATGAATCCTCATTTGCCGCCTCAGTTTTAAATATAATGGCATCCATGTGATTTGGATTCCGGAGTTAACCTGGTCCCTCAATTTTACACCCCTTTCCCACAAGGTAAAAGCTGATCTTAAATTATGGCTAACACTACAGCTGAATGTGATGGGGGAGGATAGCACTATTCAAAATGATGATATTACCATGATTCCTTTAACTTCTGCAGAGCTGCCCCCTAATGATTTCTTATCACTGGTTAAGGACATTGACTCAATGGCAACTGCATTCTTACGGCATACTTCAAGACAACCACTAGCACTCATGACCTATCAGCGGCCTTTTATGAGGGTGGCCTGTCCATGTTTAAATTGTACCTCTACTATCTGTCCTCAAACTTGGTGCTTAACGATTGGTTGGGCGGTGGGTGGTGGGTGGTCTGATTCTGCCATTTAGGATAGAACTCTCTGTGTTGGGATTCTCTCTTGTTATGGCAACGCTATATGGTGGCACAATCCCCAGCAGACTTTCTGAGGTGACCCGGCAGGTGTTCAGGGGTAGAGAGCAGCACTTTTCCATACAGGTTAGTGGGCTAAACTCACGCAACAAATTCACCTGTGACACGGGACCTGGTTGGAAGAGGTGGTGTCCCTCAATGGATTTAGCCAGTGGGACGCTATTGGTATCTACAGTCCTGGGAGATGTATGGAGGGGAGCACACATGGCTTCCTTTCAAGAACTCCAGCAAACATATGCTATGTTCGGGGCCCAATTCCACAAATATTTGCAGCTACGCCATGATTTACAAGTGCATATTACCCCTGACACACCCATTCCTGAGTTCAGCATGGTCAGAGCCAAAATTTTGCTGGGTGCGCTTAGTAAGGGGTGGATATCCACAATTTACCAAACTTTAATCCGCAATTCCCCAGATATACTTGTGGACCTTAAACCCCGTTGGTAAGATTAGCTTTGACCGCAGGAGGATGCGGAATGCCGGGATGCTTTGATGGCTCCCAGAATCTTGACTATGTCATTGAGGCTCCGATGAATCCAGACATACTACTTACACTGTGCCTACCTCACACCTGGCAGGTTCTTTAAGGCGAGACTCCAGACTAATCCGGAGTGTTTCTGTTGCAGGCAGACTCCAGCTGATTTTAGTCATGTGACTTGGTCTTGTCCTGTGATAAGTAATTGGGAGTGGGTAATTGCAGAGCTTACTGATATCCTGGCATTGAGCTGTTGAGGACTACCCTGTTGGTTGCTCAGTTAAACATTGCATGTTGGAAGGCCTCCCGACCCCCAACAGTGAAGCAGTGGCGTAGTGGGGTTGATTGGTGTGCCAAGCAGGAAAAGCCAGTATATGAAGCATGTGCTTTCTTCGGTAGACATGGTATGGGGAAAGTGGCTTGGGGCTTTGGGTATTGATTCATAGTGGGACTGTTGATGTGATTGTGTCATGTATTTATGACCATGTAATTCTCTTCTCAGATGTATACAATGATGTGCTTTTTTATAGCTGATTATGGTTTCCATTGATTCCAATGTGACCCCTTATACAATTAGTAAAACAATAAACTTGCTTCTTAAAAAAAATGGGAGACAATTAAAATGCAAAGTTACCTTAATGATTAAATTCGCTCTTCGTTTTTTTTCTTCCCATTTCAATGTGTCACATTTACAAACAGCAGGCCCCTAAACCCTAGTGGCCAGTAGACACTGTGCCATAAGTGGCATAGTGCTAGTTTTTTAAAATGAGAGAAATGTAAAGTGCAGAAAAATGTTCCATATCATAAAACATTTTGCATAACATTGTGCAGCACTTTAAATTTTTCTCCAAAAAAATAATTGTATGTTTGTGCTTTACATGTAACGGAGCTACATATGTTGAAAGGTATGCCCTGTGCTGCAAGTACATATGACACAGGCTCTAAGTCATCCATATAAATATATCCCATTCATACCACACTCTCACTAAAACACATGGCAACCCTGTCATAGTGGACCTAGTTAAAGTAATTTGTTCACACCATAGTATCTGGCTCCATGGAGATTAGTCTTAAAGTCAATGAAGCTGGGTTTTTGGGGTGATTGGGAACAATGAGTGAGTTGTTTGGGCTTCAGTAGCTTAAAATGATTTCTCCTGTTCTAGATAAATCTGTACCTGAATGACACAGACACATAATAACTTGATCAGAAAATGTTTTGAAGATCAATAGAAAGTAAGCACATAAATTGTAACATTAGCAATGATTCAGTAATGGTGACTTCTATAATGTTCACCCATGTGATTAAAAAGCCATTTTAATTGCTTTTCTTTAAACCAGTAAGATGGCAACATTGTTACAAGAAATAAACTGCCTGCCAATACAAGTTGATATATGAGATCAGCATTTGAAACACTGAACACAGCTTTAACTTGTTTGGAAACACTGACAAACAAAGGAAGTAAGCTTTCAATCAGCCACAAGTTGCAAAGTACAATCAAAGAAAGAAATTTCGATTAACATTTTTATTCTTTCCTGACAATTAGGGACCAACTAAGAGATCATTGCTGTGCTCGAGGTTGAATGATACAATAGCTGGAAGAAATCACCAGGCATTGCATTCACAGCACACTACACAGCCGATTAGGAGAATGGTACATCTACTGAGTCAAAGCGCTGAAAAAACATAAAAGTCCATTGAGAAAGATTTGTCAAAAAAAGTTCATATATTAACAAGCTGGACTGCAAATGAGAGTTTGCTTTCTTCTGTTTTAGGTCCACAGCTTTATTTATAAAAACTGGATAAACTCAGAACAAATAACTAAAATGGTAACACATTCAAAGTGAGTGAGAGGGACTGCAGCTAAATCAAATACCTCCACATAAAATTGAGGACAGTGTAGAAAATTATTGAGTTTTTTTTTCACAGCTGTACCCAGTCCTTGGTCTCGAGGAGACCCCACAATTACCCGGCTTGAAAGGTGTTGACACTACACATTTGGGATGCATGATTTTCCTTTCAATTGCATACAACCCCCTCCCAAAAAGGGGTTCTGCATAGGTCTATCTAACAAATTGTAACAACCCCAGCTGATACTATACTCTAGGAGTTTGGACAATTGTGGCAAATTTGCCACTACTATTGCTTAGAAAACTGCTAACTGGGACATTTTGTATTTGTCATGAATTGTATGTTTATTTGTCTTTGAATATTTCAAATTTATTCATTTTTGCTATTACATTGAAACAAGATGTGGGCTGTTTAATTCATCTGATAAGGACTGATGGTTATGTTTTCCAATGTGTAAGATTTGATATGTAAAACATACCAGGAACATTTTCTGAAGAGATATTATGAAATGAAGACGTGGTCATCTTAATTAAATTTCTTGCTTACTTACGAAGGATTCTTTGCCCTTACTAAATTGTTTCAGACACAGTATATTGTTGTTATTTGTTGACTTTTAGAGAGATGGCATTTCTCTGCTCCTAAATCTCTGCATTCCTGCAGCCTCTCCCCAATATACATCTGGGGTGGGTGACAGCTGGACTTTGTGCATTCCCTCTAGCCACACACAATGCAAGTTTAGGTGTGACTGAGTGATTATCTCCATCCTGATGGGTCATCCTGGGCAGGATCGGAGGGGAAGCTATCACTTACACCTGAATGGGCAGTGGCCTGTCCCCACACAAAGAGTTGTATACCCCCCTGTAGTTAGTCTAGAGCCAGGGCTGGGAAGAAAGGACCTCTGTGCACTTCAAAGCACCTATTTGAAGTCACCCCCACTTCAAAGGATCAACTGGGTATAAGTACTAGGTCTCTGAGCCAATCAAATCAGACATTTCTGGACCTGTAAATAATGTTTGACAGGAAGAAGGACTGATGTGCTGCTACAAGGACTGCCACTCTGCTTGGCTGCTGAACTGGAAGAACAGCTTTTCTGCAGTGCAGCCCTGCTGCCTACTACCCTTTGCTTCTGCTGAGGATGAACTGCTCACTTGCTTGAACCCAGAGTGATCTCCAAGCGCATGCTGGCCTGGCCTCCTGTTTTGAGACTCAGGGATATTAAAGTCTCACCTCTTGTTCTTCTGCCTGCTCCATTGAAAGTGGATCTAGGTGCCTGCTCAAGTGGTATTGATGCATCATCTGCTGCTTGAAGCAGAATCAATGCATCACTGCTGTTGCCGGAACAAACCTGGTGCATTGCTCTTGGAGCCAGTGCATTGCCTCAAGAACTGACGCATTGGTACTGCTGCATCCCCACCACTGCAGTGTGAGAAAATCGATGCATCTCCTCGACTGGCTGGAAAAACCCGGCGCTTCAGCTTCAGAACCAATGCATCTTGGCTTCTGCGCTTAATCCCTGGAACCAGTGTAGCCATCATTGCGTGGAGAAAATCGATGCATCGCACGGGATCAACAGCAACACATTGCTCAGCTGAACTTCACATCTCTCTGTTGTGACCAGGTTCAAGGTACTTTGTTCAGCGGGCCTTGTGTGGCTCCTGTATCTGGCTCGGGCTCCATTATGGTCAGCATGAACTCTTGAATTTGTCCTGGTCCAGTGTGACAAGACAACCCCATAGGCGCTTATTGCTTCTAATCGCTATTTATACATTTAATCTTTAAGCATTCATATTTCGACTTCTACTCATTGGATTTTTGTCCTTTTGGTCTTATTTTATTTATAAAATCATAGTCTATTTTTCTTAATTGGTGTGAAGCCTTTTGTGGTGTTTTCACTGTGTTACTGTTAGAAGTTTTGCACAAATACTGCACACATTGCTCCCTAAGGTAATCCTGCCCACTCTGTGTCAACCTACCAGAGGGTGACCACAGGTTAATTTATTGTGTCTATCTGAATTACCCTAACTAGGGTTGTGGTTCCTGCTTGGACAGGGTGTATACCTCTGCCAATGAGAACCTTGATTTTTAACATGCGTGAAGTCTCATTCCTTTAAAAATCATGGCAAAGACAAACCAACAAGCTGTATATGACTTTGCTTCACTGCCAATCAGCCTCAGAGGCTCTGGGCTTCTGTACTCTACTGACTTACACTGGATGTTAACCCCTATTGTTACCATAATATAGTCTAAAGTAATATAGTAACTGATATATATTAAATTACGAAAAACAATATTTATTACAAGTATAATAAAGTAAGCAATTCGATGTAAAAAAAATGAACAGAACAATATTATACCCTAACCTTTTATATCCAGCCACACAATGCTTTTGAGTTGACAGTATTTTTGACATGACATTCTTATATCACATTAACTTTTCCACAATCTTTTGGCAATTCACCTCTTCAGTAGGAGCAGGATTTAGGTTATGTTTTTTTTTATTCTGGGAAAATGGCTTTTTGTAAAACATGAAACCCCTCCCCCCAGTGTCAGAGAGAGCCACAAGTCAGGAATCCCGAGAGGGTCCTGCAGCTGATAATACTCTGGAGTTGGTAGAGTTGGTTTATACACAGTGATTATAGGATCGCAAGATCTTCTGAATTTTGATTATGACAAATCGAGTATGGTTGGTCCTATCTATTTATTTTTGAGGGTTTACACAATTATGCAGAGTGACTAGATACCATGGTCCTGATGAATGCCCGGAGCAATGTATTGTCTTCTAGGGCAGAAACATGCAGACAGCCATACAGGGTAGACATCCATAACCCTGCATTTATGTTACTTTTTAACTCTATCCAGTAGTGTAGTGTAGTTCCTATATTCCTAATAGGCGCATTGGAATAATATATCCTATAGATGCGACGTAGGACTGAGGTCGACAAGGTCTCCATCGAATATATTAGACTTAATTGTGAGTGCCAGCTAGCTCAGAGGTCACTAGAAACTTTCTCGAATTCACAAGAAGGGATTACTTTCTGACAAAGGCATAAACATGACAACTTTGTTTCCCAAGAATAAGAAACGTATCTCTAGAGTCGCGGAAACAATAGATAGTTATTTCACTCAGTCAATTAGGCATGCTTTGTTTCAGCAGAGATGCTGAGAAATAGAGAGACGGGCGTTTTCAATAAAAATTATTTATTGAATGTCTTCTTTCTCATGCTGAAGAAACGAACTGCTACAATCGTAATACTGGTTGTAAAGTACAATGCGTACAGTACGAAGAGTATTATGAAATAATACTTCAAAAGCATGGTATGGTTTCAAAGCCTTAAAATACATAGAATACATACATTAATAAATAAAGGCTGAAAAAGTACTCAACTGGTGCTTCTAAAATACGCCTACCCCGATGTACCTAACCTAGGTCTAGTGTGAGGGAAGGAGTAAGTGAGGTGTAGCTTAGTTTCAGTATTCTCTGCCAAGAATCTTATCCAAGAATTCTCAAATAGTCTAATAAGCTCCGTACCTTGGTTTAGAATGAAGGAGGTCTGGTATCTCTCTCTCGAGATAACCCAATAACTCGCAAGGGTAGGTTGGAAACACTGGAGCTGGATTTCTCGGCAAGAGAAAAGACGGGGTCTCTTTCAGTGCGTCGTGGGTCGGCTTCCTTTCGGCACTTGCTGCAGTGAGCTGTGTCGTAAAAGTAGATAGTAGAACTGATCAGAACCACTGTGTGTTTGCCTGGGCAAGTGTGGGCCTATTTATACCGTGAAGGTGCCTAGTTTGACATAATAACGTCATCAGAGACTCAGTTCTGTGAAAACTCCATGAGCTCTTGGATAAATCAATATTCAAGCAAGGGGAATTCCCTGACTGCTGAAGGCGGGTTTTTCCAAGAAATCGTTGTGGATTTCCAGAACTAGTGGAAGTAGCCATGCCATATTTGGACTGCATAGGCTAAGTCTAAATATGGTTATGATTTCTATGCCTATATAAGGATAGGATGATTTATACCTATATATGGGCATGAATCGGGAAAATTACACTTTTTAGGTTGTTTACAATCCAACCTAAAATAGACAAAAATGCATTTGAAAAGGTTTGTACACAAAAAAATGAGCATTTGACTATACGCATTTAGGAATAGTTTTTTCATACGAAGTATAAAGCATGAAAGCATTAATACTAACTAAATCAATATTGAAATGTACATTTATGAAATGGCTCTTAATAACAGAAAAAAGTCGAGACCATCCCATAGCAGAAATAATATACTGTTTTGGTTTTGAGGACAAGGTCAAATATTGTCTCTAGGAAGTATTCAAAAGGAATTTCTTGTTCTCTAAGAATAGTTTTACTTTAAGCAGATTACTTTGTGCCCAAAAAATTATATTTTCAAATTTTTGGGGAAAAATAGAGTTTTCAAAGCTTTGAATGGATTGTTTACGAAAAGTGAAGGCCAAAAATCAGAGCACATGTAACGCTGTGTGCAGATTTCAAAAGTTATTCTCGTTGTCAGGAGAAAACATCAATTTGTCTAAGCTGGCAACGAAATCATCCACCACAGTCGGTGAAAGTGGAACTACTTCATTAAGTAGACCAATTGTGCACAGATGAGATGCATCGCCGTCAGCGTTAGCAATGTTCATATCAGATGGTGCCTGTGTGCCTGTTGATCCACGTAGCTCACCTCCTGTTGGATTTGCCGGTGAGATCTCAATGAATGCCTTCATCAGGATTGGTAGCCGTTGGGGGCAACACAACACGGGAGCCGTTACCGGACCGAGTAATGCGTCAACATCCGTTGGCAGTGCTGATGGAAGTGTAAGTCAAACGTCCAACACACAATCTTCTCCACAAAGCAGGCATCGTAGAACAGGTAAGATGCAATCTTGCCAGATTGGTCTGAATGAGAGAAACTATGTGGTATTCAGATCTCTTAAACAGCCAAGCCAAGAATCGGTGTACTTGCCTTATCGGAGCAGAAGAAACAAAAATAGAGTTCCTGGTACGAGTCCCAAAAGAAGAGGCAGGCCGCCAAACACAGAGTGAACAAAATTTGGAAAAATGCCTAGGACTGCTTCAAAGGGTGCTAACTGTCCCGGAAAAACTGTCCCAAATACATGTGCAATACCACTCGTATCAGACATGTTTCAGATACGACCTAACATTTTTGCAAAATGCATTGGGCAGTTAGTTGATAATAAGTTATGTATCTCTGCAGAAGTCCTTGCAACTTGCAGATCATACGTCTCTCTGGACAAGGTCAGTGGCACAGTTTTTTGCAAATGAATGGCTTTCATTCTGCTTAAAGTATCAATTCGTATAGAAGAGATATTCAGTGTAGGCCATAACGCCGACTGCCTGTCTGTCTTGCTTTTTGGAAACAATAATTGCATACAAGTGACCCTGGCTGACACACTTACTAGATAGGCTTTTCCTGGCAACATGCCACAACAGCTGTGATCATTCAATATTATGTAGCTACCATTGGATAGCTGCCAAAAAACTGGGCCTATCACTGCTGCTGGTGAACTGTGCAGTTGGCAAGAAAGGTTATTTGAAGAACCTTCACAGGCCCCGTGTAAATTAATACCTGACACAAAAGTGTACCGCTTAGTGAGTTCTTTCAATTTTTTCCACTAAGAAATACCTCCTTTCCCCCACTTCAACATTTGTGTGTGTATGGTAAATTCCAGGTCGACTTAATGTATTCTTTACCCAACCTTTCATGTATGCCTGCTGGTATGTGTTTTAAGCAATACTGAAACTGGAAAATCGTCACTGGTATAGTGATGGTGCCATGTATTATCCATTCCATGACTGGTTTCTCAGAAACAGTTAATGGTAATATTTCCAGTTTTTCTATGCTCAGCACCGTATAGTCTGCTCCTCTTTTTGCCAACGAGATTTGTTTATCTGTAAGGTTAAATACAGTAAACAATGACGTGGTGTTGATTAGACGCCATGGCACGTAGCCTGAGCGGAGATTTTGTAACGTCCAGCCTAGCAGCATTATAGAACGTAATTGAGATTGGCCATGTTGTAACATTAGCAAGTCCTGTTCCATTATGTCAACGGCAGATGATACAATTCTGTCCAAAGAATACATTCTGGAGGACAGAGTGAGCTTTCTCTAAATTAATACAATCAATTTCTCGTATTCTTTCTGCAGTTTCCATTTGTGTGACTTTCCATGCTTCATTGTAAGCAGAGTATATAATGGCGTATATGAAAAGTTTTTGACGTGGTTTACAAGGTCCAAGTAGGAAGTCTCATAAGTCAACGCCTTCTTTAAGTAAAGTTAAGTGTTGTTTAATTTCTGGAAGTGTGGATTTCTGTAGCCACTCAAGGCATAGTTTTCCTACACTGTATGCTGTAACTAGCCCTGGATGTTATCTCTGGGAATATCTTGGATCTGGCCTAGTTACTGTAAACTCTTGTGTTTTGTTCAGGAATCTATCTTGACAGTTATTCATGTCTGTGGGCCAGATTAACCATTTTTTCCAATCAGGATTAGTTCTGTTCATTTGTAAAATATGGGATACGTCTACCTCCTCATCGTCAGTGCCATTACTGTCAGGTGTGGCTTTAGGTATGGACGGTTTGTTTAAATCTTTTATCTTAGCTAAGCCAAGACAAGATGTTTGTTGAACAGTGTCATTTAAAAACATTATTTGTTATGGGATAATGCAGTCTCTGAATAGGCCTTCTGAACCATGCACCTGCCAGTCTTTTGTGCCCCAGACAGTTTTTGTCTCAATGTTGTCGTTCCAAAAGTTAAAACCAAATGTAGACAGCTGAGCATAAAAGGCCGCAGAATAAATTTGTTTAGTAAAGGTCAACATGTTTTTCATTCCTGTCTTATTCATATTTTTTAAATAAAATGTTTCTGGATTTGTGATTTTAAACCCTGAGAAGTATGGAAACTTTTCATAAAATGTTTTCATGCTGCCGTTTGGCGGTGTTGGACATTGTTCCCATTGATTATAAGTAAAAACATTTCTAGGGTTTGCAGATTTGTGCAAATAATGGTGACCATAATGATTAAAACAATGCATTTGTTCATAATCTAATGAACCTTCTAAGTGTTCATGTTTTGGGAATTTAGATGACATTTCTAAATCTGTCATCATGTTATTAACAGTTTCAAAGTCCCAATCATCAGAAAATGTGCAGGGTGAGACAAAGTCACTCAAAGAAACCCTAAACCCGTGTGGAATCTTCAACAGTTCCACCGGGCCATAAATGTCATATTCAGTTGTGTCCAATGCTATAGTACCAGGTATAGGAATGGCTGTGATGTTCACTGATGACAGGTCTCTTCGCTCACGATGAGATGATTTGTGAGGTTTCAGGAGCAAGTTGATGTTCTTAATTGCTGTGTCCATTGTACTGTATTTTCCATCTATCATCTGTGTCAGACTTAAAACAAGAATGAGCCAAAGTAGGAGAAACATTACACCTAACACAATCCAAAATTCAACCCATGGTGAAACCAGATATGTATTTTCAAGTTGATGAAAGAGTTCTGTTATCTTTTATTTGAAGTTTTTATTTGCTTGCGTATTTTCAGGTTCACTGGGATCCTCAGAAAATGTATCAAAGTTGATGAAATAGCCAGAGACAGTTCTGTCAATTGTTGGAATTGCTTCAGGATTGTTTGGAATCGTTGGAGCTGTTTCTTTCTTTGTCATATTAGTATAGTCAGAGGCTATATTATTGTAGACAGGTGTTTCTTGACGAACTGTTATTCGGGTCTCAATAGGTACAAGTTCCATGGCTTTGTTGCATAGTCCTTCTTTTCTCACTGCAGGTTTATCAAATGTGATAAGACTTTCAGTTTGAACCTCTTGGATTGTAGCAAGATTTGGTTGTCTGCTATATCTTGGGAGTCCACTGGGCCTACTACTTATTATCGGCCACATAATAAGGTCGATGGACACGACTCTGTTCTCCCTTTTTCCAGCAAGTGGTGGTAGTAACACGGATCTTGTTCCATGGATTGCTAAGACAGGTATTGGTTTTCTGTAAGAAGGCCCAAATTTCTTCTTCACCACGATCTTTTCCCTGTCTAGATCTCCAATATTTGGAATCCAGACAGGTCTTGCTGGGATAGGTGCGTTTTCTTCATTGGTCGTTTGCTTCTGTATTGTGTTACTCAGACTTCTTGTTTCATTTAAGTCCTGTAAAACAGCCAAACGATCTTTGATATCAAAGGGTTTTTGTTCTACCACTGTAGTTTGACATTCGAGGTCTTAGATAATCATTCTTGTACCAAAAAGTATTTCATAGGGAGTGATTCCACCCAGAGAATTTCTTGGCAGATTATTAAGACTACGTTGGACACTTATTAGATGTTTGACTAACCCATCACCCGAGCTAATACCCTAACTGTTATAGATTGCTTTATGTCACGTTTTTTTATTTCCTCTACTGCATTTCCCTCAGGATGGAACGGACTTGAGTACCGCAATGCAACACCCAAACCGGCCATGGCCTCCTTGTAAGCTCGAGAGCTAAACGCAGGGCCCTGGTCAGAATGTAGCGTGCCAATCGGGTATGTGCCGATAAAGACTCGCAAATCTTTTATAACAGTTCCGACATCAGCTGAGCGCTGAGACCTCATCCAAATGAATCTTGAGCAGGAATCCACTGCGACCATGATATATTTATAGTTGCCATCCCTTTGTAAGGGACCACAGTGGTCCAGGTAAACACAAGCTAGTGGTTTATCTGATATTAGAAGGGGCGCCTGCGCAGGACGTTTCACTGTAGAGATTTTCATCTTCTGGTAGATTTCACATTCTAGAACATAGTTTCTAGATGGTTTCTTCATGTGCGGCCTCCAATATCTCTGTTTTAATAATGATACTGTGGCGGAAACTCCTGCGTTTGCAGAGGGTAGTCCTTTATGTGCTGCTAAGATTAGTCCTAATCTATGTTCCATGTTTGGAATTGGCCTATCACCCACTCCAGGGATTTGAGCAAAAGGAACATTATTCGTGTCAGTTATATATGAGTACTTTACTGGAAAGCATTTTCAGAGTGTCTTACCACTGTCTTTTACTGAAGCGATGGCAGCTTGCATTATTTTGCTGTCTATTTTTGTTTTTGAACGAGTGATTACAGCTACGGAAGCCGTTTGCACAGCTGCCTTTGCAGCTTCATCAGCCAATGAATTCCCTGCAACGTGAACCCCATCACGCTGATGACTCAGTGTATGAATCACATGAGTCTTTTGTAGTTCTTTTTGTAATAGAACTACTTGTTCCCAAAGCATTTTATGCTTAATTGTGCCACCTTTTGCGTCTTTGAAACCGTTTTGAACCCAGTTCTGCAGATATTCATTGTAGGACTGGACACAGTAATACGAATCGCACACTATAAGTGTGGGGAATTCGCAATTGGTATTCTCAAGCGCCATCTTGAAAGCCTGTAGTTCAGCTCGCGGAGCTGTACAGTCTCCGAGTGATTGAGTTTTAGTGACCATAGGTCGAAATTTACCTTTGCGCCAGCGACCTTTAACAATCGCGCATGGCTGCACTATAGGCTTGTTTACCCCAATTGCGGGCTGTGCTGATCCGTCTGTATAGATTATACATCCGTAATGTTCTAGAGGCAGAATCCCGGTTGGCAGAGGACATTCGTATTGTAGAAATTCTTTTGTTTTCAAGTAGGGGTCAAAAACGTATTCAACATCTATTGCAGCAAGAGAGTTAACCCATTGTATCCATCTTGGATGTAAAGCCTCAGCATTTGGAATGCTCGCTTTCGTCACTGCCTCTAAAGCAGGTACAGGCGTAACGATATTTATGCGTTTACCCTGCACAAGAGCACTCTCTTTTGCTACTGCAGTTTGACCCGCTGTCAGAATCTTTTCAGTTGAAGTGAATTTCATTTCAGCTTGTGTGTACAAGTGTGATTTGTAAGCTATTGGTACCTTTTCACCTTCATTAAAGGTTAGGCATGTGAATCTGGATCTCTCTGGGATGATTCGGATCACAAGGTTGTGCGCGTTGTCGCGTGTCTGTAACTGTGTCTGTTTGCACTGAAGCAAAATTTCTGTATATTTTTGAGTCAATTAGTTGGTTTGAAATCAGATTTGATTAGTTTGTAGAGAGGTTTAACCCTTTCTGCGTAATTTAGAACATATGTTCTTCCGAAATTCAGGAAACCTAGAATTGACTGTAAGTTTTTTTTTCTCAAACCTGACATTCCACATATCATCTCATTATAAGCAATTTATTTTCAATTACATAGGAATGTAAATAGTTACCGTAACCAACAAAAAATAACATATAGCAGTCTTAATAGCTTTGCGTATATTCGAGGTACATGCTTCACGTAAAGGCTATGCTGGCACAATATACATATTAATGCAACATGGGTACTAACTGGGCGGCATGCTTGATTCACAGTACACGTTTGGGGCAATATATCAGTCTCAACCAGTAGTACAGTAGATAAAATCCAGCCCACCCTCCCCACTTTCAGGGGCACAACTTCCCTTATACAAGCATCCCATAGACATCCGTGTGTGATTCGCCCCATACACAACCCTCTTAACATGATGTAGTAACAGTTCAATTGTCTGCTGTGTTTGTGTCAATTTCGGGGGAGCTCGCCCTTGCACGTGACCATTGCTAGAACGGCTCCCAGATGTTTTTTGACCTTGAGGACATAGGCATCAGCTCCCAGTATATGCCCAGTTGGGTATGTCCGTATGTAACATCAGCCAGCCATTCTTTGAACTTAGGTACCCGGAGCACAATTTGTCTTCTGGCATATAATACCAGGAGAGCATGTAATTTACGTTTCTGGGGTACAGTGTCCCACATCAGGCCGAGACGACCAAGCAACGGGGAGGGAGTGTCGGTTCTCTCCACTATCTGGTTTATAGCAGCAAATATATTTTGCCAATACTTGGTCAACTTCGGGCAACCCCAAGCCATGTGCAAGAACGATGGAGGTTCGAGCCCACATCTCCAGGACCTCTCATCCTCCCTCCGGCGCATTCTGTGTAGACTGACAGGGGTTCTGCAGAACCGGTGAAGAAACTTAAAATGGATAAGGCGCAGTTTGTAATTTGGGGAGAGTTCCTACATTTGCCTACAGCAGAAGTCCCAGTTTTCTTCTGAGATGGGGGTCTAACTCCCTATTCCATAACTGCAATGATGTAGGCTCCAAAATCGGTGCTTGATTTTGCATAGTGTTATACATGCAAGTTATTTATTTACGTGGGGAAGACCTTGTCAAAATATTATCTACAACCTGTAGCGGCTGGGGGGCTTCCGGAAACCCTTCCCAGAGTGCGCGGCATGCTGCTTTCAGCTTGTGTTATGCAAATTTTTCTGTAAAATGGCAAGTCCTGGTCATTGTCTCCCATGGGTGGGGGCCTAAAGGTACCCTCTAGGTATAGGTCTGCAAAGGTTATTAACTGTGCGCCCGCAATCTCCACCACACCCCCACTGTCTTCCAGACACGGCAATAGCGGGTTGTTCCTCAAAGGCACAGATGGAGCATAGAGTAGTGGCAGGTGAGCCTGCTTTTGAAGCTCCCGCCATGCCCATCTCAATGTCTCTGCAGTGTCAATATCCATCCTCGGGTGAGGCGATTTTTTATAGATCGTCATCTTCAGCGGGACTGGAGCTACCACGTCGATTTCGACTGCCACATTTATTTATTTATTCATTTATTTATAAAGCGCACGGCTACCCCCGATGGGGGTGTCCCGGCGCTATAGACTGCAAGCTAGAGAGGAATGATGGTACTTATGAGATAGTGAACAACCAAGTTTTCAGTTTGCTTCGGAACAATGGTTCAGAGTAAACAAACCTAAGATCCAGTGGGAGGCTGTTCCAGAGTTTAGCTGTTACTACGCCGAACGCTCTGCCACCACTTCTAGCACGACGAAATCTGGGCACCACCAGGAGGCGTAGGCTGTTCGATCTCAGAGACCTGACAGACTGGGACAGTTTAAGTATCTTTCTCAAATATCCTGGGCCTAACCCATTAAGGGCACGGAAAGCAAAAATCAAAGCCTTGAACTGAATGCGACGGGCAATGGGAAGCCAGTGCAGCTTCCTCCGAAATGATGCAACCGAGTGGCGAAAAGGAATATTGCCAATCAGTCTAGCTGCGGCATTTTGTACTATTTGTAAGTGTTCAATTTGGTACAAGGGGGCGCCTGCATGGAGACTGTTGGCATAATCTAGATGTGATGTAATCAGGGCATGAATAATGGTTTTGCAGGAATCCAATGGGAGGTATAGAAAGATCTTCCTGATCATACGCACTTTGCCGAAGCAAGCTGCTGTGACCTTGTTAATTTGTGATTTGCAGGATAGTGCATTATCAAATTGAAAGCCCAAATTTCGAGCTGTCTGGACTGGGACCGGAGGAGGATTAAGTACAGTTGGCCACCACTGAATGGCAGGCAGCGCGGTTTTCTGATTAAAAAATAAAACCTCAGTTTTATCGGTATTAAGTGTAAGATGATTAGAGGTAATCCAGGAGCAGATATTGCTGAGGCAGTGTCGAAAATTGATGAAATTGGTGTCAGAGTGATCTCTAAATGAAATCACAAGCTGAGTATCATCAGCGTAGGAGATCACTCTGACCCCCCAAGATTCCACCACCTTTGCCAGCGGTGCGAGATAGACATTGAAAAACAGGGGGCTCAAGGCAGAACCCTGAGGCACTCCGCAAAAAAGAGGATTACCCTCCGATTCAAAAGTTCGAAGAAAAACCTTCTGGGTCCGACCTGTAAGGCAAGATCTAATCCAAGTCAACACAGTGCCTCCAATTCCAATCTGGCCTAACCGATCCAACAGTATCTCATGAGATACTGTGTCGAAAGTGGCGGATAGGTCGAGGAGGACCAACATGGCCTCCTTGCCCCTATCCACACACTCACGAATTGTCTCCGATACCTCTAAAAGAGCGGTCTCTGTACTAAAGCCTGTCCTAAATCCAGACTGCGAGTCATGTAACAATTGGTTGGCTTCTAAGTAGTCCGCCAATTGTTTCTGGGCAGCCTTTTCCAGGATTTTAGCCGGCTTAGGAAGGAGAGAGATTGGTCGGTAATTACAGAATTGCGAGAGATCCGCATCTGCTTTCTTCAAAATCGGAACTAACATTGCCTGTTTCCATGCAATCGGAAATTGACCAGTGCATAACGAAGAATTCCAAATAGAGAGGAGTGGGCTGATCAGTAAAGGGGCAAGATTGCCCATCACCTTAGCAGGAACCGGATCTAAAGGAGACCCTGATTTGCATTGGACAAGTAGACTTAAGGCAGCCTCAGTAGTAAGCTCTTTAAAAGACTTCATTGAAACTTTCTGAGAGTCCGGGTCACTGACAGGAGGGGGGGCCAGAACAGGATTGAATGAAGATGTTAAAATAATAATTTTGTCCTGAAAGTAATCCGATAGCCCATTGCATAGTGCCTGGCTAGGGGAACTCTGAACCATCATGGGGGGTGGGTTAAAAAAGTCCTTGACAATATTAAAAAGTATTTTAGTAGAGTTTTCTGCATTCTTAATTTGTTGGGTGAAAAAATCTCTCATAGTGGACCGTTTTAATTTTTGAATTTTTTTTAGGGCAGTCTTATAAATCATTTTAGACTCAGGATCATATGTCTGCCGCCATTGCGTGCCATACCAACCACATGTGGTTGGTATGGCATCTGGTATATCCAAAAATGCAGAAACTGTGCCTGTGCGCACAGCGCATATAGCTGCATATCCGGTGCTCCCAGTCCTCCCTGTCTCAGCGGCAATGTCAAGAGAGCTCAGGATACTCTGGCCAGGCCGCCTGCCCACACCAAGGATAGTAACTGGGATCGTAGGCACTTGAAAAAGTGACTCGTGAGGGGGATTGGCACGTTCGTAAATAAATATAAACATTTTGGGAGTATGACGATCTTGGCCAATGCCACCTTCCCTGCAAAAGATAAGGGCAACTTAGACCAGATCGCCACCTCATTTTCCAACCATACTACTGCTTGTCCAAAATTCAAGCTCCAAATATCCTGCAAGTTAGGACTGAGCCAGATTCCCAAATATATGACTTTCTCAACCTCCCATCTCAGTGGGTTTTCTGACATCACTTCCGAAGTACCATCAGTTAGTGGAAAAATAACAGATTTTGCCCAATTTATAGATATGCCGAACAAACCGCCATATTTAATGAACTCTCTAAGCACTGGGTCTAGATTTACTGTGGGATTCAGGATATATAAGGTTACGTCGTCGGCATAGAGATATATTAAGAGGCTCCTGGAACTAAAGCCTATCCCCCTAGCAGTGGGGTGTTGACGTATCCTGGCTGCAAGGGGTTCCATAGCGATGACAAATAAGAGAGGCGACAGTGGACAGCCCAGTCTAGTGCCCCGAGTCACCTCAAACTTCTCAGACACAAGGCCATTCACGCGCACACGAGCTTGTGGCTTGGTATACAGCAACAGTATGCGAGTTATGAACAGGGGGCTGAAGCCCATGCGCGTCAGTATTCTGAAAAGGTAGGGCCATTCGAGTGAATCGAACGCCTTTGTCGCGTCCAGAAGTATAGCAGCTGCTTGAAAACTAGGGTGTAGGTAGTGTAATACCGAGAACAAGGTTCTGAGGTTGTCTGACGTTGAGCGTCCTGGTATGAACCCCGATTGATCTGGGAGAGCCACCATCGGGAGGAGTGGTTGGAGGCGGTTTACCAGCAACTTTGCGTAGATTTTTACATCAACATTTATTAAAGATAACAGGCGATATGAGTCTAACTCTAATTCCTCTTTATCAGGCTTTATTAATGTCATGATTAGCACCTCTCGCATTGAGGCCGGAAGGATTCCTGCCTCCAATTGTTCTGTCTATTCCTCTGTATAGACCGCCAGTAGTCTCGGGCCCAGCTCCTCCCCATATGCTTTATAAAATGCTGTGGTTAGGCCATCCGGGTTTAGTGGTAAACTTTTGATCACTTGCTTGGTGTCATCTTGGTGTCCATGTACCGCCTATGTGCGTCATTGAACCAGACCAGTGCTACAGAATCTAGGAAGTCCTGCAGGCCCTTGGGGTGCGTGGACTGAGTGGCTGTATAAAGGGAAGAATAAAAGGCAGTAAATTCACTCAAAATCTCCTTTTGTCCCGTAATGATGTCACCCGCAGGACTTTTAATGGCATGAACAAAGGAAGTGGATTTAGATTTACGAATCATACCTGCTAGCGTGTGTCTCGGTCTATCACCTTCCCCATATTTTCTGGCCTCAGCATATTTACCTAGGAATTTAAGCTCTCTCTGCGCCTCTTCTGCAAAGTCTAGAACAGGGGTCTCCAAACCTGTCCTGGAAGGACGGATCCTTGCCAGATTTTTTGGATATCCGCATTGAGATCCATGTAGTAATTTTAAAAATATGGCATGGATCCGGCCCTCCAGGACCTCTGGTCTAGAAGCTTCCCTTTTAGTTCTGTCGCTATGTCCGGACTGGGATCAGAGCAGAATCTCTGCTCAAGGTCTTTGATCTGCCACTCAACTGTTTCCAAGGTATGGCGTATGGACTTTAGTACTCCTGCCTGCCTAGCTAAACATTTCCCCCGTATGACCACCTTAAAAGCGTCCCACAAGGTGCCACCGTGGGGACAGAGCCAGAGTTCAAATCAAAATAGTCAATAATATCAGTTCTGATCTCTTCTTTGAAGGCATCATCAAGCAGGGCATGAGGGGGAAACTGCCAACTAAAGGCACGCTGTGGTGAGTCTGGAATAGACCATTTAAGCAAGCAAGGGGCGTGATCTGAAAGTGACCGAGCAAGACGAGACACATCAAGTGCCCAGGAGGTGATATCAGAAAACACCAGCCAGATATCTAGCCGTGACCAGGCTGCATGCTGACTGGAGATATACGTCCACTTACGTAGGTCAGGGTTTCCAACTCTCCAGACATCAACCAGGCCTCCCTCTGACATGAGGTCCCGCAGGGGCGAGCTAGATTGTGGATGTAAAGATTGTGATGCGCCTTGCCTATCCATCATATCATTGATCACTGCATTAAAATATCCCCACCATATTATTGTTTGACAATTTGTAGAAACTATCCGTAACCAAACCTCCTGGAAGAACTCAGGGGAGTAAACATTGGGCCCATAGACAGCAGCCAGAACGACGGGTATGCCCCCCAATTGACCATGAAGTACAATACAGCGGCCTTCTGTATCATTGTATGTCGTGTATTCCTTCCAGTCCAACCCCCCACGAATAAGTATCGCTACACCACGTGCCCAGAGTAAACCGAAGAATGCACCCCTGCCCATCTGTTGTGTCACAATTTCAGTGATGCCTACGTTCGGTAGGTGCGTTTCTTGTAGAAAGTAGATGTCTATATTATGTCTCCCTAAATAGGCATGGACCAGTCGTGCTTTCCTACCATCGTTGAGTCCTCTGACATTCCAAGTAAGGATATTAAATGTTATCATGCGTGTATCCATAACAGCTTTATATCTAGTGCGTGACCGTCCAGCATCCCATCACTTGGAGCCTTCCAGCATGTTCCATTGGTCTGCATAAAAAATTAAAAGACTGGTATGAAACGATCAAACAGAACTCCCCCTCCCAACCCCAACCCACTCCAACCCCCCAGTCAGGTTGTGTCAGACCCCACCGATAGCCACTGTGAAAGTGGATGAAACAAAACATATGGAAACTTCCCGTGGGAGCATGGTGCCACCGGCATACGTGCCCGTGAATACGGGGTGCCAGGAGTTAATGTGAACGCATCAGTGTTGGTACACCCCAAATATCAAGAATTAGTGGCTAACATCAGGACGCAGAATGAGGGGAAACCATCCCCCGCAGATGGAGAAAAACTTACATCGGGCAGCTATTGGTGTCCCAGAGCCTAGCAGAACACAAGTACCAAAGCAGAAATTTAAGAAAATGCATACACTTCACACATGAAGGTTTAGGCCCTCAAGTAGGTAGAACATACAAATAACATCAGTCATTATCACTTAGGCTGCCTGACCCTTGGGCCCTCTCAGTTCAAGTAACCTTTGATTTGGGCCCACACACATGCTTGGCAAATTTAAGAGCGGATTTAGCATCCGAGAAAATATGGGCAGACCCATCGTAGGAGACCTTGCGCTTTGCTGGGTATAAGAGGGAGTATGGAATGCCAGCCTGCATGAAAAGGGGCTTGGCTGGAAGAAACTCCCTCTGTGCAGCCTGCACTGCAGGGTTGAAGTCAGGTTAAAAGGAGATAGTATTTCCTTTATGGGTAATCTGCCCTTTCTCTCGTGACAGGCATAGTATGAGGTCTCTATCTTTGTAATTTAATAACTTGGCCAGAATGGGCCTTGGTGTCCCGCCAACAGGCGGCTTCGGGCCCAAAGCTCTGTGCACCCGCTCCACTACAAAGACCGGAGAGAGGTGAGGGTCAAAGAGTTCATGCAGTAGGTCCGTAATGTACACCTCTATTTTAGATATAGCTGTCGTCACAGGAATGGCCGTGATTCTGAGGTTATTCCTTCTCGACCTCGCTTCTAGGTCATCATTCTTTGCCCGTATAACAGTTAACAGCTTGTCCATGTGTAATAATTGCTCTTTGGTTTCAGATTGGCACTCAATGAATTTAGTGTGTCTGTTTTCTGAACTGTCCAACCTCATTTTGTGGGTAGCCACCTGTTCCTTGACAGAGTCTAACTTCGAGGTCAAGACATCCAGTTTCGTATCGATGTTTCTGAGGCTTGATCTCATTTCCAGCATTAGTGATCTAAGGTCCTCTCCCTGATCTTCCGAAGCTCCATCCCGGCCTACTGCTCCAGGGGCATCTTGATCCTGATCTGTTTGTCTGGTGTTACGCTTATTTTCTAAGTTTATTTTAGGCTGCCTGGCATCGGGCTTGCCCATCTTGTCTCTAGCCCGCAAGGCCCGGAAGAAGGAGAGCCGACGCTGCAACACCCAGCGTGTGCGTGCAGTGCAATGTGCCCCTGGGCCGCTGAAGTGCCGCAAAGTTGAGCCGCCCACAAGGACTTTACAGTTAATATGCACGTTGAGTAATGCCTCTGGTATCGTTCTGTAGTATGGTCATCACACTTGAGACTTGCAAGCACCTTCTACAACACAACACATTGGAGGGCATACGCTAATCTAAGGATTTCCCCCAAAAGGCGGTTGGAATCGTGCTAGTAGTGTAAGCAGATAGGATTCACCTTGCGGTACACAGCATTTATCCTACCGCCTCTGAGTCCGTTAGCGGCTGTATGTAAAAGTGTTTCTTGTGCTCCCACTCCACGTCGCAGGAGTGTGCGGGTGAGCCAAGCCAATACTGGGTGTGATCGCAACTGACTAGGTGTCATGCCCGCAGCGTACAACGAGACAAGATAGCAGCCAATTACCGCGTGGGTCTGCAACAACAACTCCTTTCAGGCTAGGGGCAGCAACTCAACCTCCTCTTATCTCTCCGTGCAGCAGTGCGGTCTCAGTTAGGGATACCAGCCTGATGAAGAAACAGTAGATATGTAGATCCGCCCTGCCCCCGCAGCTAGCAAGTCTTCCTCATCGTCTAGAGTCTGCCACTGGCCACTGCTGCCCCAAAACCCTGCATGGCACTCCACGTGAGGGGGGATAAACCAAAGCTGCACAATCTGACCATGTCTTCACGCCCAGGCACTGCAGGAGTGTCCGCAGCCTCTACTCCCGGGCCTGCATTGACAAAATTGCACCAGCCACTCGCGTCTAAATTGCTCGGAGTCACAGTACCTTACTCCTTCTAACTTTGGCCACCACTGCAGCAAGCACCCGATTTGCACTGGGTATACCTCCGGACTGCACCGCACCTGTTATCCGCAGTCTCGCCGCTCCCCGGCTATCGCTCGGCTTCCCCTGCTTCAGGTCCACACGTCCCCAGGCTCAATTTCGACACGCCGCCGAGTCCACCCGTTCTCAAGACGGATTCCGGCTCCTCCTCCTCCCGGCGTGCAGAGTATCAAACATTCTTCATCAGGCATCTCAACCTCATCGATACAAAGAGGATTATCTGGTGCACCGGACCTTCATTAGCCCAGGGAGGTACAGCTATACCTCCACATCTGTGTTTGGAGTAGGATAAATGCAGGAGTTTGTCTCCAGAGGCCATTTCGCAGCTCGGCTAGCCACGCCCCCCCCCCCCAAGTTTTTGAGCATTTTTGGAGGTTGGAGCAGCGCACATTTCTATAGAAAGTTAGCTGCCAGGCTTTTGCCTTCACTTGATAACTCGTAGCTTAAGAATAGTGTCTGTTTTGTGTTTTCCCACTTCTTTTTAGGAGTAGTGAGATTATTTTTAATAAAACCTTTTTCAGGATTTTCTGTTAGTTGGGGTTTTACTGGCTTCCCACCCAAACAATCTCTACCTAGTTCGTCATAGGATTTTTCAATAATTCTTGCAAGTTCATATGGTTGCTCCATTATATCAGTTTCTTTAAGTTTCTGGCAAAGCCGAGACCTGTTTAAAATCTTTTAGTAACTTCATACCAAGTTTTAAGACAGGTTGTGGTCCGTATTCATTTTGAATCTGTCAGGACGTCTGGTATAACTGCCATAGAAGGAACACCATGTGTTTTTGTGTAGATTGAAGCAAAGACTGTACCCCAAGTGTCACAGTCCTGCATGTGTGGTGCGATCCCCATTGGTAAACCGATTGTCAGAATCCTGTGTTTCTCATGAGGTGTACTATTGGGAAATACTGCTTCTATTTGAGTAACTTTTTGAGCTAACCAGAACTGAGTTTGTTCTCGTTTTGCGGGTAATTTACCAATGACTGATTGTATAGTCTGTGGTGTCATTTTGTTTGTGTTCCCCTGATGAGGGGTGTGCTGTGGAATCTTTATAGCAGGTTGGACTGTTAAAGTCCGCATGACATATTGAACCAACTGTCTATGTATTTTAATTAATTGTTTTAGCTGAGCTGACAGTTCTGCATCTGTCATTCTTTCAATGTCAGGATGTGGTGTATAGCTGGCTAGTACAGGCCATGTTGCTCCTGGTCTACCTAGTGGACCGAGCCTGGGAATGTGATTTTGATGTTGTAGGCAGCCTTTAAACCAGAGCTGATGCTCTTGGTAAGTTAGTGAAATTTCAATGTCCTCGAAAGGAAGGTATTCCACTGGAGGTACCTCTACTTTGTAGTAGTGGAACTCGTGTGTTACTGGATTTGCTGCAGGAAACAAAATCCATGAAGAGAATACCTCTGTCTGCCGATATTTATGTGCCTCTATAACAAATATTACGTTACCACCTCTCGATGATACTACATTATTTAGAAGCTTTATAGTGATTATTTTCCTTATATTTACTGAGATGAGTGTAGCATTCGGGTTATTTTGTTGGAGACTTGTGTCATCATAATCTGCCTGAGCTGCTGCTGCAGCTCTCTTCCTTTCGTCGTCACTCTCTGACATTTTGTTGACCGAAAGTTTGCAGAGCAAGTTTCAAGGAAACAAAGATAAGGTGCACAATATTTTTGGAACACTGTATCCTTCAACGTTGAACAAAAGAAAAAATAATACATAGGATTTTCGTCCAACTCAGTTATGGTGGATATTATATCCTTTTACCCACTCCAGACGTCTATTCGAGTATTTTATGGGAAAAAAGGGTCTGTGGGAAAAGTACAACTGAGTTACTCTAGTATCTAGCGTTAAATTATCGCCTTACCAAACGTTGGGCGCCATGTAGTGTAGATCCTATATTACCAATAGGCTCTGTGCATTGGAATAATATATCTTATAGATGTGACATAGGACTGAGGTCGACTAGGTCTCTATCGAATATATTAGACCTAATTGGGAGTGCCAGCTAGCTCAGAGGTCACTAGAAACGTTCTCGAATTCACAAGAAGGGATTAGTTTCTGACAACTGCATAAACATGACATCCTTGTTTCCCAAGAATAAGAAACGTATCTCTAGAGTCACGGAAACAATAGATAGTTATTTCACTCAGTCAATCGTGCATGCTTCATTTCGCCAGAGGTGCTAAGAAATAGTTAAATGGGCGTTTTCAATAAAAAGTATTTATTGAACAGTCTTCTTTCTCATGCAGAAGAAATGAACTGCTACAATTGTAATACTGGTTGTAAAGTCCAATGAGTACAGTACGAAGAGTATTATAAAATAATACTGTAAAAGCATGGTATGGTTTCAAAGCCATAAAATACATAAAATACATACATCAATAAATAAAAGCTAAAAAGTACTCAACTGGTGCTTCTAAATTACGCCTACCCCGATGTACCTAACCTAGGTCTAGTACGAGGGAAGGAGTAAGTGAGGTGTAGGTTAGTTTCATTATTCTCTGCCAAGAATCTATTCTAAGTGTCTAATCAGCTCCGTACCTTGGTTTAGAATGAAGGAGGTCTGGTATCTTTCTCTCAGGACTCGATTTCCCAACATCCCGCAAGTGTAGGTTGGAAACACTGGAGCTGGATTTCTTGGCAAGAGAAAAGACAGCGTCTCTCTCAGTGCATCGTGGGTCGGCTTCCTTTCGGCATTTGCTGCGGCGAGCTCTGTTATGTAGGTAGATAGTCGAACTGCTCCAAACCACCGTGTGTTTGCCTAGGCAAGTGTGGGCATATTTATACCTTGAAGGTGCCTAGTTTGACGTAAGGTTGGACATAATAACGTCATCATAGACTCAGTTCTGTGAAAACTCCATGAGTTCTTGGATAAATCAGTATTCAAGCAAGGGGAAGTCCCTGACTGCTGAAGGCGGGTTTTTCCAAGAAATCGTTGTGGATTTTCGGAACTAGTGGTAGTAGCCATGCCGTATTTGGACTGCATAGGCTGAGTCTAAATATAGTTATGATTTCTATGCCTATATAAGGATAGGGTGATTTATACCTATATATGGGCATGAATTGGAAAAATTACACTAGGGTCCCAAATTTATATACAACAGTAGGATGTTAAATAAAGTTTATAAGTACCTACTGAGATAGTTTTAAACTCCACACCACACTTTTCTTTCGCACTCTGCTCCTCATTTACACCATAGAGGTGTAGACACACCAGATGGCCTCTGAGCCCAGGACCAAAAAAGCAGGTGACCCCTTTGCAAAACCAGGTTATTTTGTGATAGATCATTTTGATGTCTCCATAATACATTTTGGGGCCGTCCCTGTCGTGGGTACTTGGCCCACCCACACAAGTGAGGTAGTATTTTTATCAAGAGACCTGGGGGAATGATGGATGGTTTGACATTTGTGTATGCCTGGTAATCCCACAACTTTCCGACACAGAAATGTGTTTTTTTGCTAAATTTGAGATTTGCAGAGGATTTTGGGAAGGAAAACATTGGGAGATCCACTCAAGCCACACCTCTCTGGACTACCACGGGTGCCTAGTTTTAAAAAATGTCTGGGTTTGGTAGGTTTCCCTAGATACCCACTGAGCCCGGGACCAAAAACTCAGGTGACTCCCTTGCAAAACCAAGCCTTGTTTGTGATGGATAATTTTGAAGACTCCACAGTACGCTTTGGGCAATTTCATGTCGTGGCCACTAGGTCTTCCCAAGCAAGGGAGGTACCATTTTTTATCAAGAGACTTGGGGAAATGCTAGGTGGATGGAATTTGTTGCTCCTCACAGATTCTAAAACTTTCCCTCACAGAAATGTGAGGACATTTTGTTTTTTCTTTTTACAAAGATTGAGGTTTGCAACAGATTCTGGGTAACAGAACCTAGTGGGAACCACAAACGACACTCCGACTTGAATTCCTCTGGGTGTCTAGCTTTAAAAAATGTACAGGTTTACTAGGTTTTCCCTAGATGCCGGCTGAGCAAGTTTCCAAAATCCACAGCTATACACATTGCGAAAATTAGTCCGTTTTCATTAGAAAAATGTGATATGCCCACATTGTGTTTTGGATTATTTCCTGTCATGGGCACTAAGTCTACCCACACAAGTAAGGTACCATTTTTATCAGGAGACTTGGGGAAATGCTGGGTGTTTGGATGTATTTGTTTCCTGGCAAACTCCCAAACTTTCCATTACTGAAATGTGAGGAAAATGTGTTTTTTCTTTACAAAGTTTGAGGGTTGCAAGGGATTCTGGGTAACAGACCCTGGTGAGAGCCACACAAGTCATCCCATCCTGGATTCCTCTGGGTGGCTAGCTTAAGGAAATGTACTGCAGATTCCAGAACTTTCTATAACAAAGAATGTGAAAGGAAAATGTGTTTTTTTTTAACAAAAATTGAAGTTTGGAAGGGATTCTGGATAACAGAACCTGGTTAGAGTCCCACAAGTCACCCCATCGTGGATTTCCCTGGGTATCTAGCTCTAAAAAATGTACGGGTTTGCTAGGTCCCTAGGTGCTGGATGAGCTAGGGTCCCAAATCCACACCTAGGAACATTGTCAGTTTTCAGTGGAAAAATGTGATGTGTCCCCGTTGCGTATTGGGCCGTTTCCTGTCATGGGCACTAGGCCTACCCACACAAGTGAGGTACCTATTTTATATGGAGCCTTGTGGTAAGGCTGGGTCATTGGAAGTTTGTGGCTCTCTGAAGATTGCAGAACTTTCCATCACAGAAGTGTGAGTACAATGTGTTTTTGACAAAGTTTGATGTGTGCAAGGGATTCTGGGTTACCGAACCTGGTGAGCACAACACAAGTCACCCCATCCAGGATTCCCCTGGATGTCTAGCTTTAAAAAATGTACAGGCTTGCTAGGTTTCCCTAGGTGCTGGATGAGCTAGGATCCAAAATCTAGAGTTAGGCACATTGCAGCAAAAGGGTCAGTTTTCCCCTAAAAACCAAAAATGTTGCTGTATTTTGGCTAATTTCTTAGTCCCCTCAAGGGGAATACACAAACCCTGGGTACTTATAAAATCCTCAGGATGTTGAAAGTAATGGACTTAAATTTGGCATGGATACCTTATGTGGTCAAAATGCTACAGGGTATTAAGTACAAACTACCCCAAATAGCTAGAAAAAAGGCTTGGCACGCGGGGGGATGGCCTAGTAGTGAAGGGGTTAAAATCCTTTGACTATAACAACTACTCCCAAAATACGAATGGCAAAGGAAGAAAAGATGAATAACAACTCTGTTGCTGAATCACTCCATAAGTGCTTACGAATACTGCAAAACTCAAACCATTTATTTCACATAGTGCTTAGCAAAAAAAGGCACCATCCTCTTAAGCCATTGTGCTCAAGTTGAAGGCTGTCTAGATTTCTTCAGAAAAGAGAGCTTCATCTGTACCTTGGTCTGTGAGTTTTTTTCATATGCCAGCCAAAGTGGCACTCGAGGGGAGCTTTTGTTCATTCATTCCAAGATGTTCTAACCTGATTCATGAATTCTTAAGGATGTCCTGAATACCTGACTTAAATACACATTTGAGTGAGCTGTTTCACAAGAGAATATTTATAAGTATTTGACGAAAGGTAATTTGAATGTCATCTAGTAATCACTGTACTTACCTAACGAATCAGCAGCTTGATGAGGCATTCTCTCAGCACCGCCAAAAGAACAGCTGCGTGCAAACCACAGATGTTTACAACTCTGCTCTGCATTCTTCATATACTCCATCATGTTTCCTTGGAAGTAGAAAGAGACAAATATATGGGATACATTGTTTTTACTGAAGATTTGGAACAAGCTAAACTCTGTTAAACAAAATCATTTAAAGTATAAATAATTTATCAGGCAATTGTCTCTAAATTATGTGTGAGCAAAATTGACTAAATCAGTCAGTCATGCAACCAATTATACAATAACATTTACTGTCTCAGAGGCACGTGAAAACTGTCCAAGACCACATTCAACATCTAAAAAGCAGCTATGTATCATAAAAGTAAAAGCAGCGTCTCGTGTCGATGCACTTTAGTTATATTGATAAAAAGAAATATATGTTACTGTCACTGTATTAATAAAAGCAAAGAGTAATTAATTAGCAAATGACACAAATGCAACTTTAGTGTGATTAGACAGATGTGTTTCCCTGCAAACCCGAGTTTTTCATTCTGGATTGACACCTTCTGACCCACCCTAAACCTCTGGACCTCATACCTGAGTCTTTTATTGGAGAGTCCATTGCAGTAAAGACAACTCAGTATTTCCCCAATATTTTCTTATAAGTTGGACAGATGATTGAGGAGGTAAAAAAATCCCTACATTAATTTTTGCAATGTTATTCACTGAACCCAGAATACAAATCCTATGGATGCTATCCAAATTCCTATTTGTAAAACAGTATGCCCTCACCCTTTATTTAGTGTTTTTACTATTCTCTTCAACACCAAAACAGCTTTTCCTCGCTACTAATCTCTATGAATGCAGAAACCATGCTTGAGACATCATAGGTGAAGAGGATACAGATTTTTTTAAGCACTTTCGTTTGATTAGATTCTAGTTACCTTAGATTTGTAAGTGCAAATATGTAGTGTTGCACTCTAGTTCTCGCGTACTACGTCACCACGTAGCGCGCGAGAATGCGAGAGATGAGCGATCAGCGCATGCGTGAAGCGAGAGTAAAAGCCATTGAGAACGCCGGACGCTCGGCACTCTCCCGATGTAAGAATTATAATATAGTAACCTTCAGCCTCCATCCTCAGTCTCCTAGTTCTACGTGCTAGGTGTAAACCACCTCTTTACAGTGGCAATGAGGTCTGGGATCCAGACAAAAGTAAAAAAAAAAAAAAAGGCACAATCAGAGACCACCACGTGGAGCTGCAGGAAAGGCAATACCCAGCCAGAGGCTATCATGAGGAGCTGCAGGTAGGAGGACAGTCACCGCAGCAGCTCAGAACAGCGGGAGAGCGTGGCAGATGCGCGCAGAGAAAGGGGAACTCCACCCACAGGTAAGGGCCAGACACTAGGGTGCAAACAATCAGAAGGTACAGCGAGAGGGCAACAATACCCACAAGGACCCTGGCGGAGCAAGCTAGATGCAGAGAAGGGGGAGCAGAAGAGCCCCAACCAAACCAAGCCCAAGGCGAGAGCGCAAACGCGCCAGGCAGCCCAAGAGGTCCAGGAGTGGAACCAGAAAGATGCGCCACAATGAGTGCACAAGCGTCTTCACTCACGACACCGATCCCGTCCTTACCGAAACCAGGAGAACCCCAAATGAAGTGGGAGGACTGGAGAGAGTACTTCAAGAACTATATTGAAGCCCTGGAAGACGAAAATGGGGAGGCCTTCCCCAGTGCGAGAAAGAGAAGGATACTCCAGCACAACCTAGGCCCGGAGGGAATAAGGTTCTTTCAGAACCTAGTGCCCATGCCCAAACCACGGGTGGATGATGACGTATTTAAGCATGCCATAGAAGATCTCAATAACCATTACTAACCCTGGGCGTAGTTCGCGGAGTCGGACTCCGCGGAGCTACGCGAAGACGTAGTTGCACTCCGCGAACTACGCGTAGCTCCGCAAACATGCGGAGTTGCTTGCTGGGCCCGTTCGCGCGCCGTTTTTCGTCTTCGGGAGCGCGGTGCGCGTGTTCGGGGCGTTGCCTGCATGCTCGGGATGGCTAGCGCGCTAAATTACCACAGAGGTTTGTCCCGCCTGCTTGCGTTCCCTTATTTCCTGTTCCGGGTCACAATTAACGTGGTCGCGTTGTGCAAGACATGTTCGGGAACTCATCTTCTCGTTCGCACTACAAAAGTGCGTGATCGCGCTAAATATCGCGCGAACCTACCCATGCGGTCGCGATGGGCGCAGCCATCTTGTGGATCACACTCTGGCTATGGTTTTGGGCCTACTTTTGCATCCTGTTAAAATCTCTTTAATCCTTGTCTTTTTACCCACTTTTTCTAACTTTCTTTAGTTATTACCTATTTCTCTCTGTGCCTAGGTTTATATTTTTCATTTTATTTCTACTTTTACAACTTTTCTATTGCTTTTTACTTCCTTCTTGTTCTTTTACCTTGCTTCTTCTTTCCCCTACCTTTTTGTCTTGAACTTTTAGTTTTCTTCTACCCTCCACCCAGAACCATGGTCAAGGGCGCCAGCAGCAGCGGCGGCTCAAAGGGCAAGGCGCCAGTGCCCCAAAAAACTAGGCTGCCTTGCGGCAGAATGCGCCCCCAAGGGGTGAGGCCCCGCCAACTTTTTGGGGAGGAGGAGGTGGCTGCCCTTGTTTTTTTTATCCAGCGCTACCTCCCCTTGATGTTGGCAGCAGGTGGCAGGCCCGGCTCCGGCTACCAGCATATTGAGGAGCGTCTCCGGCGGTGGGTGAAGGTGCGCCGGGCAGTCTTCCGCTGCTCCGGTATCCGGCGTACCCACCACCAGCTGACCCACCGTTGGGCAGACATTTTGGACCGGGAGCAGGACCTGTTGGACCTGCTTGGCGTCGAGGTCGTGGGTCTTGGTGAGTGGCTACCCAAAAAAAAAGTGTGTGTAATATATCTCTATACTATAGTAGTATAAGTATTGTTGTTGTATCTTTGTAAATCTTGGCTGAATAAGTAACGCAATGACTGGTGCTCCTAGTTACATTTCCGGTGTATTCCGTTATTATATCTACTGTAATTGTATGCCACTGGTCTATGCTGCGCTTCTTCATCTTCACTGACTCTTGCGTGTTCAATTTGGCGCTAGCTTTTGCTGTTTATTGGTGTGAGATTTTCTTTATTGTAGAGAACTGAAGTTAGTTAATGCTATTAATAGAGTCTTCTTGTCCTTCCTTTGTCCGTCAGTGAAATAGCCGTTGATGGATAATTGTACGTGTTTGCAATGCATATTGTATCTTTTTTTCACGGCCTTCTCTTCTGCATGAATAATACTCCTCTGGCAATGAATGCAAAAGTTACTTTGTTCTTCTTACCTCAGCCAGGGCCGGATTTAGGCATGTTCAAGCTGTGCAACTGCACAGGGCCACCAAACGCCAGGGGCCACCCCACCAATATATATCCTTAATTTAATAATCCTCAGAGGATGGATACATATTTGCGTGGCGGCCCCTGGCAGGGATTTGGTGCCTCCGGCTCTGTTCCACTTCCAAACACCCTGACTCCCCCCTCTTCACTGGCCTCCGTGCTCCGCCCCGACCTCCTCTTCCGGGCCCCCCACCTACGCTCCCTGGCCAGGAGTCCAGGACCACCATGAGCCTATAGCTGCCCCTGCCTCAGCCCTCCATAGAACTGATGTAGTTTGTTTATTGAGTGGGTAGGGCAGCAGTAGCATTCAGTCAGTAGCAAAACAAAATATGATGCCATGAACGTACAATTTCGTGTTAGTTAGTATGCACAAAGTTAAGCTTGTCTCCTCCTTGCGATCTAATTATTTTGCTGGCAAAAAATGAAAAAGAAATGGCTACTTACATTCTTGAATCTGTGGTGTTGTTCAGGTCTTACTGCCTCTGTGTTACTTAGTAATCTGCAATCAGAATGTTTATGGAACATTTGATTTGTTTTCACCAAGTACACTAGTCAGTGAATCATGCAAGGCAGTAGTCATTTGGTAGACCAATGTTTGTTTCTTTTAATGTTGTAGCAGTGGTTTTTGAAATGCTTGCTGTCTATGTTTCACAGCACTCAATGTTTTCTCTTTCTTTATTATTTCTTACATGAACCACAGAACCCAGGGGCAAGCAGAAGGCTGGGACCGAGTCGGCGGGTGAACGTGATTGTGAACCACAGGCACAGAGCTCCTCTACTGAGGATCCTGCTGCTGTCCCTAGTAAGTCCAACAGTGTTTTCTTTTGGAACAATGATATTTCCCTAACTTTCTAACGGAGCTTTTTTTCCAACCGAATGACATTTCACCTAACTGTTTAGTTAAGGTATCAATCGTTTCAAAAAATCTGTGATCGAATAGCGGAAGGCACAGGGTCCACTCCTGTCTTATGCTTTTTCCTCTATAATGTCTCTTCTTTGGCAATTGACACCAACCAAGTATGCATGCAGATAATGGTCTACTATTTTGTAAGCGTTAGTAAGAAGAATACCACTACTACTCTTGCAGGTATTCTTCTATGCAGTGACATACATAACTATGTATGCACCCCAAAATTGGATGTTGTTGTTGTTGATAGGCAGGTTGGACCTTACTTACTTACAGTCTTACACCTCAGTCACAGAACTCAGAGGAACCCACAATTCAATGAACGACAACCTATATGGGCTCAGTCATTGGTCAATTATTCAATTACCCCTTTCCTGAACCCCAATATGAAGATGCCAAATGCTTTTTTTATTACACAATCCATAACCTAAGTAACCCCCTTTTTCTCACTCTCTCGTGTAAGTCTACAAGACAACAGACACTGAAAATATACTCCCGAGTCAATGTGGTACTTCAAAACCTTTATTTTGTTAGAAGTAACTAAGTAAGTAACATCAATGTTTTTAAGTTGTTCTGTCAAATACGTCAAGGGCAGGGCCACCAGAAGAAATCCAGAGTTAAAAAAGGCTCAATAAAAAGTATCCTACATTTGTACAGCTACCAGTGCACGATAGGGAAATGTGGGAAATGTCCGAGACCCCTCACCATTGAGCGTATACTGGTTGCATATGCCTCTTGTTGGTAAGCTCTGCAAATCTTTGCTTCGTAGAAGTAAATCTTCTCATCTGCCGAAAGATAATGACAAAAGTGGTGCACGTTAGACAGTATGAAAACATTACATACATTTATTCAACTTTTTAGCTGTCATGCAAAAAAGAAGGTGTAACCTGAGGCTGTAAGGAAACTGGACTCCACAATCCACATTCAAAAAGTAAATACGGGCCTCTATTTTCCAAACTCTTCAGGTGTATGCTTTGAACTATCATGTGGCCTCAAAGGCGTCTCCTCGTACTGCGCAACAAGCTGTGAGGTAGCATGCGCAAAACTGTAGACATGTCATTGATGTACAAAGTAAACTGGTTAGGTTACATGGTTCAGTCTAACTTTCCAAGGACTAGAGTACCAGTATAGAATAGATGAGATGAGCTTGGGTACCATACCATACCAAATAAATGCTGATATGTGTAGTGTGTTACTTACTCTGCTGTACTAGGCAATGTGGACTACTAGTGATTACGTTGTACTTAACTGTTTTGCAGAACTCCGTTCTTGGTGAACAAGTACAATGGGGGCTGTGCATCCATCTAAAAAGGTGTACTTAATTACTTATTTTTATTTTTGTAGAACCGGTACCATCCACCAGTGCCGACGGGGGCAGCGGCGCTGCAACGCCGTCAGCAGAGGCGATCCCGGAGGGGAATGGAGGACCACCAGAGGCACCTACAGCAGCACCGGCAGCAGCGGGGGAGGAGACAACAACGGTGGGCGATGGTAAGTTACATTCAATAGTGATCCGCATTACTTGGTGGGTGGGGAAAACTTCCTCACTGTACTCTGATATTTATAGTGAACTTGAAGTTCTACTGGACAATATATGACGCCACTGTTCTCATTACCAAGCTTAGCAAAAGCATTACCACCGGCCAGAATTGATAAAATTAGTTATACATGCCTCTTCTATGTGACTACAACTCAGCTGTGAAAGGTTGGTGGCAGACTAAAAAAGTGTTATCCACAACATTACATGACCGCGATGGATTAACATGAGATTGATTTAACTAAAGTATGATGAAAGTTGCAAGGAAAAAGCTCTAATCATATAATATAGAAGGATACTTTGGAATCAGCAATGCAGGTGTTTGAGAGCAGTTGGATGCGTGGGTTGTTGTGGAAGCATAGAAAGTGGAAAACACAGCTGCCTGCGTGGGTGGGAGACACATCCAATATTGGTGGTTAGTGGACAGTGGATACTAGTGTTGGCAGCGGTGTTTTGGTTAAACACAAAGGCAAGGGAAGGAGGGGACCACTGGATGCATTCTGGGTCGTTGCTGGCGAAACACAAACCACCTAACGTTTGTTGGCGATATAAAGAATGATAGTCTCTAGTCTAGAGTAGACATTTATTAGTACTAGCTGGCCACTGTTAATTTAATGTTAGTTTGAGACTGTCACTTTTCCCGGAAGCACAGAGTATATGAAATAAAAGAACGAGATATGAAAAAGACAGGTGTTCGTATGTGACCGTTCAAGTACACCCATACTATGTTACTAGGGCAGGCATAATGCCGTGCCAAAAAGGCAGACAAATGAAGTATATAAGGCGTAGAATAGAATGTTCAAGATAGATAAAACAACATTTTAGGTACTCAACTTGCTTGCTATTGCTACTGTACTGTGCCGCCCACTATGTGTTGGATCCATTTTGCGTTCTTTATTTGCTGGGATTTTTGATTACAACAATTCTGTCTCTTTCTTTATAGTTACTCCTTCTAAACCAACCAGGAAGGAGCTGGCAGTCCGGGCCTGTCAGCGGAAACTGCAGGCCATCGTTGAGGCCTACCGCCGGCTGGTGGCTCAGGCCGAGGAGGAGGAGGAGGAGGCGGCGGCAGCAGCTGCTGCCTCTTCCAATGCCCCGGCCCCCAAGCCTGCAGGAGTACGTCGGCGTGCTCAGGCAGCCGCCCGCCGCCAGATTTTCCCTGCATCGTCCACCCCCCCACAACAACATGGCTGCCAATGTAGGTGCCGCCAGTTCCAGCGCAAAATTCTCCTCCGGGTAGCCAGGCTGGAGGCTCAAAGCAGTCAGACTAAAAAACAGATAGAGGAGCGTGTCAAGATCCTGGTGGATCAACACTTAAAAGCCCGCCGGCTATGAGATGGACCCTGTTTGCCCCTTTTTCAATCCTTTTGTTGGTGGGTGGGAATTGGGTGTTGGGTTTTACTATTTTTTTACATGACATTGAGCGTGGGAATTTGGTTGGGGTTAGGGGAGGCGGGTAGGGGGACAGCTTGGTGTAGGATTTATATATATTTTTGTATCATCTTTAGTTTTATATATATATTACATTATGTTAAAATAAACGAGACAAAGTTATTGTAAAAAGAAAACATTTGAAGTTCATTTGCGTTTCTTGTGGCGTTGGAGGGGGGAGTGTTTCACCAAATAATGTACGTTGTGCAACCTCGCAAGGTTTAATTTGGCCATGCAGGTCGGCGGACAGTGCTTTTTAATAATAAAATATATTGCCCACATCTTTAACATGCAAACAGATAGATGCAGTAAACCCTCACCGAGTTATATTGGTAGTATTAGAAGAACGACCAGTCTGTCTTGCGTTATACGTCACTGCAAACTTATCTTACCTGTGATTGCTGATGAGATGATGATGATTTATCATGAAGTGTGGCACTGCAAGGGCTGCATTTGATTTCAAAGACAATGGCGAAGAATCTGTGGTTCAGAATCAGAACTTCTGTGATAGTAGACAGACCCTGCCAGTAGCGACAAAAAGAAAGAGACAGTCATTCGCGTGACAGACAATGTGGGGGTAGTATAAGTAAGTACAGTACATTGCATGGGTGACCCAATATTGCAACTGCTAAACTGAAACAAAACAATGGTTTTGGGGACTGGAAACAAAGTGCAAGAGAAGATAAGAAGTTCAACGTTACTTGTAGTACTCACGGCAACGTCAAACTCTTCTAAATCATAAATGCTTTACACTTTAAACCCAAAAAATAAATTACGCCAATTCATTAGATGCATTCGTTGTTTGATGTAAAATGGTAAATTATTTGGCGTTATACACAGAGCTTGAGTTGGGAAGCCGCAGAAGATCCTGGCCATGCCTTGTTGACATTTCACTATTGTTGCTTTGACCACATCTGCCCCAGCAAGCGCGTGATCAAATTGTTGGTGTATATTTAATGTAAGAAACATCACACCTCAATGTAACCACGCAGCCCGGGGGAAGAGGGTTAGGGATTGTTTAATGGATGGGTACGGGGGTTTTGGGAAAGGTTTGAGAAAGAAAAACAGTACGCATGGAGATTGGAGACAACAAAAGCAAAACAATGAAGACGATGATTTATGATGTTGATCAGCTAGCTAATGATTGTGAGCAATGGACGTAAGAAAAGGACACGCTGAATATGATTCTTGGTTTCCCGCAATCCAATTGCTTGATGATGAGGATCTGTGGTAAGGATGAGAGTTGATGCTCATACTATAAAGCAGTGGGTGAACCGTGAAAGATGTCCAGCCTGAAAAAGAAAAGGCAAATACAAAAGAATGTGAATGACCTAAACACATTGTAATACAGTGAAGATAAAAAAACAATACAAAACAAGAGGAGTAGTCGTATGAGAGGACTTTCAGACTGAGGCGGCTTGGATACAATTTGTATAAGTCTACTAGTTGCATATCATTTTTAATGTAGAAGTACAAAAAAAGACAGGAGCAAGCACACAACAACAGGCCCACGACGACACAGGTTTGGCCGTTATACAAACAAACTGCATTTCCCTAAAAATTTCAGACCCACAGAAAGGTGAATGAAATTGAAAAAGCAACCTAGCATTTACAAAATTAATCAACAAAATCAATGCGTCATTCTCAGTCATCAATCATACCACTATTGTACTCTACCACAGCACTGTGCACAAACATGTAGTAGCCTGGGTCTACTGTGCTGTGACTCTTATTTGTATTTTATTTATTACCTTGTATTCCACTCCAAGAAACATCGTGCATCAATCAGCTCAGATCCAACCGCCGGACAGCAAAGATAAATTAAGTCCTGACTGCATCTGTAGTAGTAGGAACACAAGTGCGTAAATAATTTCTATTATTAGTAAATAACATGGAAGAATTGGCTATCACGTGAGTCTGAACTGAAGTTACTAATATACTTCAACTCCATGCACATTAGCTCAGAGTCAGCCAAAAAATACATCCCATGCAATGCATGGCATTCATTTTTATACCTGTTTTGCTCTTCTTCTCTTTCACTGTCAGAAGATTGATCACAGATGCTGCCGAGCCTTTGTAATGCGAGTCATCATCACAACAAGTTGACTTCAGTTGTGGATGCCTGCTCAAGTTTCTTTTGACACCGAAGAGTCGTCTCTGAATGCCTGCAGACAGAGGTGGTAGCCTTAACAGTAAGACTCAGCAAGGCAGTTATTATGAGTTGCAGATTTCAAATGAAATAGAGGATGGCTGTAGTCATGTACGGTTCACTTATTATGGAGGGACTGTTAGAGGCTGCATTATTGTTATTGTACTATACTCCATCTACAACATCAAATGTATGGCTGCCAAGATGGAATTGTATTGACTTGAGTGGGAGTCAAGAAGATGCAGCAAGACTCTGAGGAGTGCAGTCAACATGGAACATAAATGCACAGGCGTGCAATTCCAGGAGGTAATTAAAAAAGATACAGCCAAAATAAAATGCACAGGTGTGTAACTCCAGTAGGTACATTAGAAGAATGAGTGGTGGGGATGGATTTGGTTGAGCTTTTTATTTTAAGATTAGCAGTTATGCACCAGAAAGTCATTTTTAATAAGAAAATAAATAACACAAATAAAAGAAGGGAAAAAGTCACAATTTAACAGCCTATTGGTCAGGGAAGAGGTGCTCGTCCTCAAACTCTGCGGGTCTGGACAGCAGTAGGTCATGTAACCCAGCAGTGATAAATTCTTCGGGCTCGCTTTCTTCATCCTGCTCTGATTCACGTACAGTATAGTCTGGTGGTATGAAGTGTTGATTCATTTTTATCATTGTCAGCCTCTCGACGCTTTTGGGGGAGAGACTGGTCCTTTTCGATGTCACAATGGCACCAGCAGCACTGAAAACCCGCTCAGAGGCGACACTGGCTACAGGACAAGCCAAATACTTTATCGCCAGCCTGCTCAGCACTGGCCACTGTCTCCTTCTTTCATACCAATAGACCAATGGGCTTTGCTCCATGAACACCTCTGTTGTGTCATCCAGATAGGCCTGAACCATCCGCTCAGTGTTCAATGGTGCTCGGCTTTGCTGCTCCTCTTTCCCCTTTGCAACAGCAACAGACTTACCCATTCCCTTCTGTAGAAAAAAAGCAGTTATGCTTTTGGTTGTGTCTGCTGAATCAGATCGTGCAGGTGCTGCTTTTGGTACTGTTGGTGCCTGCTGGGAAGCGGACGCACCGCTCTCATGCTGTGATGAACTTGCCAGAGTTGCCTCAGGAGGATGGCCTGGAGTACTTTGACTGTCCTGGGCTGGCACTGTCAGGCCTTTAAGTAACAGCCGTTCAGTTTCGAAATCATTAGCTTCCACAGCTATGGAACTTTTGTAATTGGCAACATCCCCATCTGAAAAAGGAATGACTGCGCTACTGCTGACAAACAATTTGTACCGTGGATCCAAGATTGTTGCAGTTATGTAATTTGGATCTGACACAATCATTTTAAGCCTTGCATTTACAGATAAGCGGTTGCGTAAGGCCTTGGCCAAGGTACATGCATCAACTTTTTCTTCGTCACCTTCGTATGCTTCACAGACCTCCTTCAGCTGTTGCTCGAGCATGTACAACAATGGGATTGCTTGGCCCATAGTACAGTCCTCCCTGCTAACTGCACGTGTGAACACCTCAAAAGGTTGTAGCATCTCTGTCAAGCATTTAATGATGTCCCACTGCCACATCTCAACGGTCAGGCTTTTAAGATTAACAGTAGGATCCACTAATCTTCTTGACATTACATAAGCATTCAGTGGTATGTACTGCTCAAAGAGACGCTCAAGCATGAAATAAGTCGAGTTCCAACGTGTTGGGACCTCCTGGATCAGTGCTTTGACTGGCAAATTATGCTCCCGCTGAATGACGCGTAGCAGCTTCCGCGCTTTGAAAGAATGGTTAAAATGCGTGCATATTCTTCTGCAGATGGTCAGTATGTTGCTGACTTGTTGTTCATGTTTCAGAAAGTCTTGCACGACTAAGTTAATGCAGTGTGCCAAACAGGGTACCCTGAAATACTTTCCATCTTTCATTGCCCTCACTACATTACTGCCATTGTCGGTGGCAACAAAACCAATCTTAAGGCCTCTTGGTTTCAGCCATTCAAAGACCTTGCTGTTAAAGTCAGACAAAATGTTGTCAGCAGTATGAGTTTTCTCCATACCAAACATGGCTACAGTTGCATGTTTGCGAGTGTCATTGAAAATCCCAGCAACATCAAGAAGGCCTGATGTTAACTTGTCTTTCACACCTGCAAAAGAGATCCAGTGTGCGGTGATGCACATGTAATCTGCTGTGGCTTCGCGACTGCTCCACATGTCGGTTGTCAGGTGGATACAATGGACAACACTCTGTTGTAAGGCTTTCCCAATCAATCCCAGCATGTCGTGGTGTAGTGCTGGAATAGCAACTCTTGCAAAATAGTAGCGACTGGGAACGTCCCATTTTGGGGCGAGTGTTGCCACTAATTGCCGAAATCCCACTGCCTCAACAAATGAAAATGGGAGAAGGTCCAGTGCCAACATTTTTGCAAGTTTCGCATTGTACAAACGTGCTGTTGGGTGGTTCCGCTCGTACTTTCCCTCCTGCCTAAACATGCCAGTAATGGTAAGCTGCTTGGTAATTCTGTCTGTTCTGCTAGACGGACCACCTTTCAACGCAGACTTTTCACTCCTTGCCCTTGGTGTCTCCGGCTGACTCTGGTGCCACTGAGAAGTTGCTGATGCTGAGGATTTGGACTGCACCACTCCAGTGCTGGCGACAGGGCTCATTGGTGTACCACTCCCAGATAGGTCATCGTCTCCCTCTTCTTCCATGAGTCGACCTTGTAGTACTGTATCCTCCCCACCAACACCAGTGCTTACATCTTTTTGTAAGCTTGCAAGGTGGTTCTCCCATACAATTGTGTGTGTTATTTTCATATGGGTCGTTGGGCCTCCAGTACCATAGTTTGTACCAAGCTTACCACGACTAACATTGGTGTGACAAATGGAGCATATAGCAATGTTCTCCTGATGTGGGTGAACCGTAAAAAAATCCCAGACTGGGGAGCTAAACTTTTGTCTCCTGCCATAGGAAGAGGAGGACCCACTTCCAATCCCGGATGAACTGGAGCCTTTTGGTTGCATTTCCCTATGTGACAGTTCAGTACTAGTACTGCCACTACCTCCTTCTGTTGAGGTGGCGCTTGCGCTGGATGTCGCACGCTGCCGGGCCTTCGCTGATGCAAAAATGGGAGCTGGTGTTACTTTGGGCGCTGAGTGTGTAGGAGTTACACGTGCTACCTGCTCATCACTAATCGCAGCCCTTCTAGATAGGGTGAAAATGCTGGTCTCTACATCCTCTGCACCAGGAATAACGCTTGTGATGATGACATTGTCAGTGTCAGACCCGTCTTTATCACCATCAGCATCCTGTTCACCTACATCGAACTCCGGAAGTTCAAGCCTTGACGGATCCTTCCTTTTTCCCAGCCTGGTCTTTTGATGCCTCTTCTTTGAATGCTCAGTTCTTCGTCGTGGATGATACTCCTCATCAAGGTCATCTGAAGGGATGCTATGCGAAGAACTCGATGCACTGCCACTAACCCTCCTTTCCTTTCGTAAATTTAAAGACAGTAGATCACCTCCAGAAGTGGCTTCCTCTTCTTCTTGCTCAGAATGAGGCTCTACTTCCTGAACTGCCCCGACATCGGGAGGAACAACTTCCACTATTGCGTGTGGAGACGGTGGTTGTTGTTCTTGAGGAAGTACTATAGCGTGCTGTGGTTCTTCAACAACTACTACTGTGGGATTTGGTTGTTGTTGAACAACTATTGCGGGCGGTGGTTGTGGTTGTTGAACATCTACTGCTGGCGGCGGTTGGTCAGCACTTTCAGCTTGCATAGATTGTGTGCTACTTTGAGACAGCGATAAGTTAAGTTCAGGCTCAGTATCACTGCTTTGTAACACTATGTCGGCTACCTCTTCGACCCTCATGTGCTTGGCCCTGGGTTGGTGGCTTGCCCCCGCTAATGCCGATGTGCTGGCTCCAGCTTGCACCATGGACACCGCTGCTGCAGGCGTACGTTTTGGGGGCCCAAAAAAGGTTTGGGTGTCCATACCAGCCTTAAGTGACACTTCCTTTTTCTGTACCTTCTTCTCAGCAACTTTCTTGGTGGTGGAGGACCTGGTAACTGCTCTCTTAGGACCCATCTTCTTCTGATGTCAGCAGCACACAGCAGCACTCAGTAGCACAAATTGCAGAGATGTGTGGTCAGATGAGTCACACCCCACACGTGGCGTACAATTGAAGGACGTCCGTCTGGCAGTTGAACGGGCGATGGATGAAAACAGCCAGCACCTCCTCAGTCTTTTTCTGTGCACCTACAAGCAAAGAAGACAGAAAACGTCAGTCAAACAAGCAGTAAGCCAACAACACATGAACAATTGAAAGACACACAGGGCAATGTATAAAACACAAAAAAGAAGACTAATAGTACGGGCACCACAGCTCCCAGCTAGAAATAACCAATAATAAAGTCAAGCAGGCCTATCATATACCAACATGGATAGAAAAAGGAGGTTGCCTGCTACACATGAGTCATGACAGGTTAATGCAAGGAAAATCGAAATACACCATGGCTAAGAGTTTGTAAAACTTCACGGCAAAAACACATACAAGTCATAAAATTATTCCACACACAAAAAAGTTACCTACCCCCCTGCCCAGACAACCAACTTGGAAATGCAATGGCATACACACATGCCGTAATGATGGTAATTAAATAGACCAAATAGAAACAGCTACATAAAGCAGCCCCGTTCACTAGTAACTAACTACCACCTCTGGGAGTCTGCCCTACTATCAGATCAGACCAAAAGCAGGGAGGCCAATGATAAATGCACAAAGGAAGTACCTACAAAATGGCCGCCACCACATGGCCTGTCCAGGAAGACAAAGCTACAACCAAAGAAGTAAATAACACAAAAAATGAGGACTTTTTGGTAGCACAGGGGACACATTAAACATTTTCGAGGAACTTTTATGCAACTCGGGACATATTGTTCGCGAGAATGCAAAATCGGCGTGTTCGGCAACGCGAATCGAGTAAAAAGTCGTTATCGCGTTCCCGAGCCAGTACATTGAGCGCGCGAAAAAGACAAAAAAGGTAAGGTCGCGTTCCCACACGGCGCGACGTTACCAAAACTACCCGAGCGGTATTCCTAGGGTTACCTAATGGCAGGGAGTGCCATAATAGCTACACACAAGCAACCAAAAAACTAAAAGTACCACCATTACAAAAAAATGTGAAGCAATCCAAAGCCATACACGGTGTAATTAAAGTTACACCCCAAAAATAGTTGATTAACTTGAATGCACCTATGGCTTTGAGTGGTAGTACCTACAAAAGCCTTGGATGGCTATGGCAAAAGAAGAGGACCAGGGAAGGACACAGAAAATGGCCGCCTCCATAGGGCCAGGAGGACAGGGACACCCAAAGACAACATGGAAAGGGGATGCAGCCAAAATGGCCTCCACCACATGGCAAAATCAGTCACAAAGGAAGCATACACAAAATGGCCGCCACCACATAGCCTGCCCACCAACAACAACATAGCAGAATCATCACAAAGGAAGTACACACAAAATGGCCCTCACCACTACATGAAAAGAAAGAGAGGACAGACAATAAATGCCTATGCCAAAGGGACAATGCTTTGCTTCACAAAATGAACACACCAGACACCACCCCCCAAATTGGTCACCCCAACCATAAACAAGAAATCATTACATAGAGGACAGAAAGGAACTGGGAGTGGCCCATGCTCCAGGAAGACAGAGCTACAACCAAAGAAGTAAATAACACAAAAAATGAGGACTTTTTGGTAGCACAGGGGACACATTAAACATTTTCGAGGAACTTTTATGCAACTCGGGACATATTGTTCGCGAGAATGCAAAATCGGCGTGTTCGGCAACGCGAATCGAGTAAAAAGTCGTTATCGCGTTCCCGAGCCAGTACATTGAGCGCGCGAAAAAGACAAAAAAGGTAAGGTCGCGTTCCCACACGGCGCGACGTTACCAAAACTACCCGAGCGGTATTCCTAGGGTTACCTAATGGCAGGGAGTGCCATAATAGCTACACACAAGCAACCAAAAAACTAAAAGTACCACCATTACAAAAAAATGTGAAGCAATCCAAAGCCATACACGGTGTAATTAAAGTTACACCCCAAAAATAGTTGATTAACTTGAATGCACCTATGGCTTTGAGTGGTAGTACCTACAAAAGCCTTGGATGGCTATGGCAAAAGAAGAGGACCAGGGAAGGACACAGAAAATGGCCGCCTCCATAGGGCCAGGAGGACAGGGACACCCAAAGACAACATGGAAAGGGGATGCACCCAAAATGGCCTCCACCACATGGCAAAATCAGTCACAAAGGAAGCATACACAAAATGGCCGCCACCACATAGCCTGCCCACCAACAACAACATAGCAGAATCATCACAAAGGAAGTACACACAAAATGGCCCTCACCACTACATGAAAAGAAAGAGAGGACAGACAATAAATGCCTATGCCAAAGGGACAATGCTTTGCTTCACAAAATGAACACACCAGACACCACCCCCCAAATTGGTCACCCCAACCATAAACAAGAAATCATTACATAGAGGACAGAAAGGAACTGGGAGTGGCCCATGCTCCAGGAAGACAGAGCTACAACCAAAGAAGTAAATAACACAAAAAATGAGGACTTTTTGGTAGCACAGGGGACACATTAAACATTTTCGAGGAACTTTTATGCAACTCGGGACATATTGTTCGCGAGAATGCAAAATCGGCGTGTTCGGCAACGCGAATCGAGTAAAAAGTCGTTATCGCGTTCCCGAGCCAGTACATTGAGCGCGCGAAAAAGACAAAAAAGGTAAGGTCGCGTTCCCACACGGCGCGACGTTACCAAAACTACCCGAGCGGTATTCCTAGGGTTACCTAATGGCAGGGAGTGCCATAATAGCTACACACAAGCAACCAAAAAACTAAAAGTACCACCATTACAAAAAAATGTGAAGCAATCCAAAGCCATACACGGTGTAATTAAAGTTACACCCCAAAAATAGTTGATTAACTTGAATGCACCTATGGCTTTGAGTGGTAGTACCTACAAAAGCCTTGGATGGCTATGGCAAAAGAAGAGGACCAGGGAAGGACACAGAAAATGGCCGCCTCCATAGGGCCAGGAGGACAGGGACACCCAAAGACAACATGGAAAGGGGATGCACCCAAAATGGCCTCCACCACATGGCAAAATCAGTCACAAAGGAAGCATACACAAAATGGCCGCCACCACATAGCCTGCCCACCAACAACAACATAGCAGAATCATCACAAAGGAAGTACACACAAAATGGCCCTCACCACTACATGAAAAGAAAGAGAGGACAGACAATAAATGCCTATGCCAAAGGGACAATGCTTTGCTTCACAAAATGAACACACCAGACACCACCCCCCAAATTGGTCACCCCAACCATAAACAAGAAATCATTACATAGAGGACAGAAAGGAACTGGGAGTGGCCCATGCTCCAGGAAGACAGAGCTACAACCAAAGAAGTAAATAACACAAAAAATGAGGACTTTTTGGTAGCACAGGGGACACATTAAACATTTTCGAGGAACTTTTATGCAACTCGGGACATATTGTTCGCGAGAATGCAAAATCGGCGTGTTCGGCAACGCGAATCGAGTAAAAAGTCGTTATCGCGTTCCCGAGCCAGTACATTGAGCGCGCGAAAAAGACAAAAAAGGTAAGGTCGCGTTCCCACACGGCGCGACGTCACCAAAACTACCCGAGCGGTATTCCTAGGGTTACCTAATGGCAGGGAGTGCCATAATAGCTACACACAAGCAACCAAAAAACTAAAAGTACCACCATTACAAAAAAATGTGAAGCAATCCAAAGCCATACACGGTGTAATTAAAGTTACACCCCAAAAATAGTTGATTAACTTGAATGCACCTATGGCTTTGAGTGGTAGTACCTACAAAAGCCTTGGATGGCTATGGCAAAAGAAGAGGACCAGGGAAGGACACAGAAAATGGCCGCCTCCATAGGGCCAGGAGGACAGGGACACCCAAAGACAACATGGAAAGGGGATGCACCCAAAATGGCCTCCACCACATGGCAAAATCAGTCACAAAGGAAGCATACACAAAATGGCCGCCACCACATAGCCTGCCCACCAACAACAACATAGCAGAATCATCACAAAGGAAGTACACACAAAATGGCCCTCACCACTACATGAAAAGAAAGAGAGGACAGACAATAAATGCCTATGCCAAAGGGACAATGCTTTGCTTCACAAAATGAACACACCAGACACCACCCCCCAAATTGGTCACCCCAACCATAAACAAGAAATCATTACATAGAGGACAGAAAGGAACTGGGAGTGGCCCATGCTCCAGGAAGACAGAGCTACAACCAAAGAAGTAAATAACACAAAAAATGAGGACTTTTTGGTAGCACAGGGGCCACATTAAACATTTTCGAGGAACTTTTATGCAACTCGGGACATATTGTTCGCGAGAATGCAAAATCGGCGTGTTCGGCAACGCGAATCGAGTAAAAAGTCGTTATCGCGTTCCCGAGCCAGTACATTGAGCGCGCGAAAAAGACAAAAAAGGTAAGGTCGCGTTCCCACACGGCGCGACGTCACCAAAACTACCCGAGCGGTATTCCTAGGGTTACCTAATGGCAGGGAGTGCCATAATAGCTACACACAAGCAACCAAAAAACTAAAAGTACCACCATTACAAAAAAATGTGAAGCAATCCAAAGCCATACACGGTGTAATTAAAGTTACACCCCAAAAATAGTTGATTAACTTGAATGCACCTATGGCTTTGAGTGGTAGTACCTACAAAAGCCTTGGATGGCTATGGCAAAAGAAGAGGACCAGGGAAGGACACAGAAAATGGCCGCCTCCATAGGGCCAGGAGGACAGGGACACCCAAAGACAACATGGAAAGGGGATGCACCCAAAATGGCCTCCACCACATGGCAAAATCAGTCACAAAGGAAGCATACACAAAATGGCCGCCACCACATAGCCTGCCCACCAACAACAACATAGCAGAATCATCACAAAGGAAGTACACACAAAATGGCCCTCACCACTACATGAAAAGAAAGAGAGGACAGACAATAAATGCCTATGCCAAAGGGACAATGCTTTGCTTCACAAAATGAACACACCAGACACCACCCCCCAAATTGGTCACCCCAACCATAAACAAGAAATCATTACATAGAGGACAGAAAGGAACTGGGAGTGGCCCATGCTCCAGGAAGACAGAGCTACAACCAAAGAAGTAAATAACACAAAAAATGAGGACTTTTTGGTAGCACAGGGGACACATTAAACATTTTCGAGGAACTTTTATGCAACTCGGGACATATTGTTCGCGAGAATGCAAAATCGGCGTGTTCGGCAACGCGAATCGAGTAAAAAGTCGTTATCGCGTTCCCGAGCCAGTACATTGAGCGCGCGAAAAAGACAAAAAAGGTAAGGTCGCGTTCCCACACGGCGCGACGTTACCAAAACTACCCGAGCGGTATTCCTAGGGTTACCTAATGGCAGAAATTGACAGACACCCGAAACCTGACATACCCCACACATAAACATAAGATTTTCTAAATCAATCCAGTCCATCCATGATTTCCTAATTAGAGGTACACCAGAAAAACAGTTGATTACCTTTCATGACCCTATGACTAGTACCTCTGGCCTACTGGAAGAGTAGGCCACAAGTTTGGAGGCCTATGGCAAGACCAAAGTGGCTGGGAAACATAAAATGGCCGCCAACAACACATGGCCAGGCCAACCACAGAAAGTTATTACAATGAACTCAAACATGCCTACACACTAACTACATGGAGTACTAGGGTCAGCTATTGGCTTAAAAAAATAAAAAAACTTTTTCATTACACAAACAGAAATTCCACAGCAGACATTGCTATTGCAGAATGATGACCATAATCCAATGCCAGCCATGATGTTTGTTTACAAACTTGAATAAAAATTTAAACACAGAATTATGATTTTACCCATGGGTACCTCTCTATGTAGCCTGGATGAAATTTAAAAAGAAATACAAGTTGGGACCTCATAAAAGTAGGCACCCATCAATAATTTAAATCAAGGAATGAATAATGTAGTTAAAACATTTTAAATCAAACAAACACAAGTCTACAACATCATACTCACTCATACATTACTGAACTTACTTGAAAAAGAGAATTCAAAATCCAAAAGTCCTCAGTAAGATTCAAAAAAAGCAGTAATGCAGCCAACACACACAGAAAGTGATCCTGCCAGCTCAAAATCCAAATGAAAGTGACCACCTCATGGACAAAGCACTGGGAGGAGCCTGGTGGACAGGAACAGGAAGTTGTAAACTCCAGAGCCCTTCCTCCTTAATATTCAAAAATACAGTAGAAACAGAAAGAGGACTCCTTCCCCCCAAAAAATACATCCAAAGGTACAACTTTGAGGGGTTTCTCACTTGTTTGCTAACCAAAATGGTAATTTATTATTATGGTTTAACTTTTAACATGCTCGCGAGATATTCTGTGCAAGATTGCAGGTTCTGCGTGTTCGGCAACTCGATCTTACCAACAAACATACTCGCGCGTCCTTATGGCTTTATCGCGCTTCCAATGACGTTATCGCGTTCGCACAGCTGCACGGAAGGGTTTACAAACATGGTGGCCGACGCGACCGGGAAAAAGCGAACGCAGAACCAAGGTAAGCCATTGCCGCGCACGCGATAATGTTATTTAGCGCGCGACAATGTTATTTAGCGCGCGACAACTACGCTCCGCACCGGATAGCGGAGTTATCGGCAGCTACGCGAACTCCGCGGAACGCGGAGTTGCCAAAACTCCGCAAACTCCGCAAACGGAGCGTAGTGCTTCGCCCAGGGTTAACCATTACCGTCCCGCGGTGTGCGTTTCAATTGACCGGTACAATTTCCAGCAGAGGAAACAAGAGGCTGGTGAGTCCAATGATGACTACGTTGCAGCGCTGAGAAAGTTGGCGGTAACGTGCAAGTATGGGGTCTTACACGACGAGTACATAAAAGATCAAATAGTCATGCATACCACCAACAAGACCATACAAGATAAATTGTGGGTAAACGGAGAAGCATTGCTTAAGGAAGTAATAGCCATAGTAAAAAATGCAGAGTTGTCGAAACTGTGTGCTTACCCGGCTAAAATAGAAACCGTCCAAAGGACCATGGTGAACAAAGTGGATGACGCGGAGCCACCGGTAAGGAGCAAGGCCACGACGGGAGAAGGAAAAGGGCCAAGCAAGTGGATGGGGAAACCTGGACAACCGTGGAAACAGAACAAAGAAAGCAAGACCGTTTGCTACAGGTGCAGAAGTATGGTACATGCAGCCCAAGACAAGCGCTGTCCGGCGTTCAGAGCGAAATGCATGTTCTGCGGCATAGTAGGTCACTACGAACAAGTGTGTCGCCGGAAAATGAAGAGACCCATGGTGAAGTACGTGGTGCAAGATCAACAGGAGGAAGAAGAAGAACTGGAGGAGGAGGACAATGTACTGTGTGTGGAAGAACAAGTGCCGGGCATTGACTGTAAGCGGTCCCGCAAACCACAATGCGACGTGATGATAGGAGGAGTGACTATCAAGATCGTAGCAGATTCTGGATCCCCGTACACCATTGTCCAGAGAGCAGTGTGGTACGAAGAATTCAAGCCCAGCTTGGGTCCACATTTAGAACCACCTGATATACGACCGGTGTCATACACAGGCGAGATCCTCCCCATGGTTGGATACAGAACTCTAAAATTCGAATTCAGAGGAAGGAGTGCGCAGTGCATATATATGTAGCTGAGAAGGGCCCTTCAGTCTTAGGATGGCGAGACCAAGGTGATCAGGGGATAAAATTAGACCCAGGGGGAGACATACAAGTGCTGACGACACCCCCCGAAAACTGGCTGGACTGGGAGAGGATGAAGAACGACTTCCCGAAAGTGTTTAGTGGGAAGGCCGGCAAGCTGGAGAAGTTTAAACATAAGATTGTACTCAGGGAGAACTCCAAACCAGTATCCCACAAGGTCAGGAACGTACCCCTAGCTGTAAGAGAAGCGGTACAGCAGGACCTGCGCAGATTAGAAGAAAATGGAATCATTGAACCAATAGACAGCTGGGAGTGGCTGGCACCCTTGGTAGTAGCGATGAAACCTAATGGCAAGGTCCGCCTCTGTGTTGATCTCCAAGAACTAAATAAATGCCTTGTAGTGGAAAAGTTCCCGTTGCCTCGCATAGAAGAATTGCTGGCCAAGACGAAAGGGGTGAAGTGGTTCTCCACCATTGATCTTACTTCCGCATATCACCAGATAGACCTACATCCAACAAGCCGGAAACTGACATCCTTCATAACACCTTTCTGATGCTATCAATACCGCAGAATGCCCTTTGGCCGTACCTCGGCAGCCGCAGTGTTCCAGAAAGTAATGCACCGTCTTTTCAAGGACATCAAGGGTATCCAGTACTTCCAGGATGACATACTGGTGATGGGGACAGACCGGAAGGATCATGACAAGAAACTAGACAAGGTACTTTGAGTGTTAGAGAACAATGGCCTGACAGCAGAGTGGGAGAAATGTAAACTCGGAATGACGTCGGCCACATACTTGGTACATGACATAGGAGAACACGGCATCACGCCGAAAAGAGCGAATGTGAAAGCAATCAGTGACGCATTGGCCTCAGCCAACAAAGAGGAAGTGAGATCATTCCTAGGGATGGCTGAATATTATAGCAAATTTGTGCAACACTTTGCCACCAAGACGCAACACCAGAGGCAACTGATACGAGACAAAACGATGTTCAAGTGGACAGAAGAGACTCAAAAGGAATTTGAGGCATTAAAGAATGACATCAGTCAAGCTGTACCACTACAGGGGTACGATCCTCTTGGACAGTCAATACTAACGACGGACGCCAGCGAGAAAGGATTGGCAGCTGTCCTCATGCAGAAGAGAAAAGATGGGATGATAGAGACCCTAATTTTCGCATCAAGATCCCTATCGCCCACAGAACAGAAATTCAGTGTGATTGAAAAAGAGATGCTGGCGGTGGTGTGAGTCATGAGGAAGTTCTGTCAATTTCTATGGGGTACGAGATTCCAACTAAAGACAGACCACAAGCCGTTGGTCAAAGTGCTCACCTCGAGTGGGCATGCGAGTGCCATGCCACGCATAGCCAAGATGACATTAAAACTGCTAGAGTACAGGTATGATGTTGAATACATACCGGAGACACGAAATAAGGTGGCAGACTACCTCAGTAGAGGTCCCAACCCAATGGCAGAAAACAAGGAAATGGTATCAGTGATGGAAGACCCCGAATGGGTGATAAGCAACCAGGAATGGACCAAAGCATATGAAGAGGACAACGACATTGGTGAAGTCAAGGAGTATATAATACACGGATGGCCCGAGAAGAAAGTTTGCGAGAAACGCTCCGGAAATTCTTTGAAGTCAGAGAGGAATTATCGGTGGGTGACAACAGAATATTCCTGTACAGGGGAGATAAAATAGTCCCCCCGACAACGCTGGTCCCTCGCCTGTTAGCGTTGTTGCATGAAGGAAATCTTGGAATCGTGAAAAACAAAATGAGGGTGAAGCAGATGTACTGGTGGCCAGGAGTGGACATCCAGGTGGAGAGACATGTGAGGGAATGTGACCAATGCCAAGGAGCGGACAAAATTCTGAAACCATTGAGACCGGCCTTGGGGAAGTTTGCCCAACCGAGTAACCCCTGGGAAGAAGTGTTGGTAGACATTCTAGGACCCGTGCTTGACGAGCAAGGAACTCCTAAATATCCGTGCGTCCTCGTGGACAAGTACTCGAAATGGCCGGAGGTGCACATAGAGGAAGAGATTGATACTGAGACTGTGCTTAGGCTCTTAACTTCTGTCTTCCTCAGGGAAGGTATTCCAAGAACCATTCTGAGCGACAATGGACCTCAATGGACCTCAATTCACCTTGGAGAAGTGGTACAAGTACACAGAGAGAAACGGGATCAAAGTCAAACATCCCTCGAGCAATGGACAGGTGGACCGGTTCAATAGAGTCATAATGGGATCCATCCAAGCTGCCATCTCTATAGGTAAGGACCGGGAGAAAGAAGTACAAAGCATGTTGTGGGCCTACCGCATCACCCCCACCAGCACCGGCCCAGCCCATTCCAAATCTTAAGAGGAAGACACCCCTTCACCAAGGACAATGTAGCATGGAGGGAGAAGACAATCACCAGCAAGTGGTCTCCTGCAGTGGTGCAACACAACCTAGAGAAATCCCGCAGGATATACGCTGAGCACTACAACCACAGGAGAAAGGTGAAGGAAACAGCCATTGAGAGAGGGGAATGGGTGAGAGTCAAAATAGCGATATTAAGAAGCAACGGAGACAGCAAATACAGTCAACGGCTACATGTGAAAGAAGTATACGGTAGGGCGGCACTGCTCAGTGATGGGAATGTGCAGTCTCAAGATCGCATGGCCAAATGCAACAAAATCTTAAAATGGTCCTCGGAGGAGAACGGGAGGACACAACAAGACCAAGGACAAAGACAGAATGAAGAAAGCACCCCTGCGGAAAAAGGAAATCTGGGAGCAGAAGGAAATGGCGAGAGGTTTGGAGACCAGGGAATGCCGGAGACGAGGGAAACAACAGAAGGGGAGAGTGTGACCCTGAGGAGAGAAGAGCCGGGCACCCTGAGAGACAAGGTGATGAGTCCTGCAGAGAAAGGTACCGGGGAAGCCTTCTCCACTCCGGTAAGACGCACAAGGGCAGGCAGAGTGGTGGTTAGGCCCACCCGCTTCCGAGACTTTGAACTGGGGGAAGTTATGCATCCTGAGGGACTTTCAAGGACATATTTCTTTTGTGAATTAAAACGGGGATATATGTAGTGTTGCGCTATAGTTCTCTTGTCCTACGTCACGACGTAGCGCACGAGAAAGCGAGAGATGAGCGATCTGCACATGTGCGAAGCGAGAGTGAAAGCCATTGAGAACGCCGGACGCTCGGCGCTCTCCCGATGTAAGAATTATAATAAAGTAACCTTCAGCCTCCATCCTGAGTCTCCTAGTTCTTCGTGCTAGGTGTAAACCACCTCTTTACAAAATCTAGCCAAAAGGCAGCAGAGCGCTGTACAGGGTCGAAGTCAGAGATGCAATCAGAGTGTGAATCTGGAGTGGGGCCGAGGTCTGATTGGAGAGGTGGACTATTTTCTGTGTTGTCATGTACTGTTCTTTTAAGAGATGATTCTTTAGCTTTTTCCTTAATTGAAAAATGTGTGAAAGATGAATATGAGGTTGTTATTTCAAGCCCAGTGTGCTAAGAAGGTGCAGGTATATTGTGCAGACATTGCTTTATTTAAATTCTTAATTTTCAGTTTAGAGATATCTTATTCACACGTTTGCTGTCAGCTACTGAACCAAGTAGGCACAAATTTCAATCATAACAACTCTGCACAACATAAAGTGTAGAGCGAAGACATTTGGTTCATATAAAGTGAATGATGCAACTTTGCCCTTATATACTTTCATTGAGGAGGCAATAGACGAGACACCATACAAGAGGCTAAGAGAACACCTTATGTGTGCTCAAGTGCTTTAAACAAATTAGCGAGCTGAAAAATGTCAACGCAAGATATTTATTAGAGGTGAGCGAAATTCACACAATTTGCTTTTCGCAATTGCGTGAAATTTCGGCAAAATTAAGTGAAATTATATAAAATGCAAAGTGGTCATTCGGCGATGTATTTTAGTATGAAATGTTGCCATGCATCCACTTTGGGCACAATAATAGTGCAAAAGCACATAAGCACGGAAATTATTTCTCAAGATCTATCTTTATCATTCGCGTTTTTCTGTGTGTTCATGTTCAATTATTATAGTGAACGAGGCATTTATGGTAAAGTTTTAACACAAATTGGGCTTAGCTATGCAATGTGGCATAATAGCGTAATTCATAATACATTACTAAAATTACTCAGGCATAACAAAATTTTGCCTGAGCCTAATATTTATACAATATGACCTTCAGGAAGCTTATTGTCATAGAGCCAGCAACAAAAGTTTGATTTATTGTCTCCACAAAAAATATTGTTTTTTGTTTTTTCTATGTTGACACTAAGATCGTTAACAAGACAGTGATCTGTATGGCTTTCAATTTACATTGAAGCTCCTTGGGGTTTAATCCATCATAGCCAAGTCATATGGAAATAACTGTTTGGAGGAAAGGACCAATTCTGTTTCAATCTGTTTTGTTCAAGTATACATTGGCAAAGATATCCCTTTGCATTGACCTCCATTTATGCCCAGCTATTTAACTAGAAAGCCTTCGGAATTACTAATAAACCAGGATAGAGACTCCGTCCTACTAATATCTCTAAAGAGTTGCTCTATCTACTATATATGACAGTGAATCAGCAGCAAAATTGTCCTTTGATCTCCAAAAATTTGCCCAATTTGAAATGTTGTGGCCTGTTGTAGAGTATACTTCATGGAATCTTGGTTTCTCTTTGGATAGAGGCTTCTTTTCAGAAGACCATGTACTGAGGCAAAAAGTCTCTTCGTTGATAAGTACTTTCCAGTAGAGAAATCAGTCCTGAAAGACCACACAGTTCACCTCTCCAGAAAATAGGCTTCAAAATGGTTCCATTCCAACTTTATGACTACCCAGAACAGTCATAAAGTGTCCGGCCAGTAGTCCGACCCTAATTAACAACTTGGAATGAGTAACCTTAATTTCATGGACTGGACTGAGGGAGTCAAAGACATCTTCAGATACCATAGGAATATGTCATGGTGACTTGTCATATATAACCCTGAGGGGTTTTTAATCCAGTATGCTTTTGGAACTGAACATTCGAGTGACTCTAGTGGACCTGTTGTACAATTGCTTACCATTGGTCAAAATGTTTAAACACTTTGGGCCTCATTACGAGTCTGGTGGTGTGAGAGTGGGCTGCAACAACAGCACCCTGCTCCCCCATCGCCAGACTCAACGGTTGACCACCTCGTAGATTAGGAGTTTTCTCCTGGTCTGGTAGGTGGTGCGTTGGTGGTCCCACAGTGGTACAGTGCTAAGGCTTATCTATGAGCCTTAGCAGAGCTGGATATGTCTTTTATACCAATTGGCATTTCCCTTGTGGCCTGACGCCCTTGGAGGCTAGTGTGAAAGCAAGGTCATCTCCTGGTGCCTCTGTCACTCTCCCCAGCTCCCTGAGGTTAGAGAAAGAAGAGAAATAGAGAATGGATTGATGGACAGAGAGTGATAGCCTCCCAAGACAATGGGGTCAGGCATGTTTGAGCATTTTTGACAAGGCTGCTCCTGGTTCTCCAGGCCTGACGTTCCTTCCTGTTCTTTTATTAATGCTTGCATCCCTCATCATAACAGGAATTTGATAAAGACCTCACAGTTTCCCTGGCAGTAAATCTTTACTTTTTTGCGTGAGAACGGAGTGAAACTACAATTTAATTTTATCCTCCCAATCTAGTAAATCTACAATGCTTTTCAGACCTGAGCATGGGTCTCAGTCCTGTTAGCCTAAAGGTGGCCTTCCCCCAAACATTTTATCTTTGCCTGCCACTTTTTGCTGAAATTTGCTTTTTATTGGCCCTAGGACATTGTGCACTTTACCACTGCTAAATATAGATTAAGTGATTGTGCTCTCTCACTTAAACATGGTAAAATTGTTTTATTGCAGTTAGCAATGTAACCCCTTTGCACGCTTTTTTTGCTTATAAGTCACCCCTAATGTAGGTATCTAGGAAGCCCAAAAGACAAGGTGCATTTCAGTTAAAAGGTTGGATATGTACTTTTAAGTTTTACACATCCTGGTAGTGAAAAACAGCTGCATTTGTTTTTCTCTATTGGGAGGACTACCTCTCGCATGGAGTAACATTGGGTTGCCTTATTACATTGTATAATTGCTAACCTTTGATTGATAACAGGTAAACAGTTCATGAGTGTTGTCTGGGAAAGTGTAATTATATATCCTCTTTAATGGTGAAGTTGGATTTTAAGTTACAATTTTGAAAATTGTACTTTTAGAAAGTTCAATTTTTTGGCCCTAACTATATTCTATCTGCAGTCTATTACTGGACCACATGACTGGGTGTAGTTGGCAGTCGAACTTTGTTTATTCCTTCCATCCAGCCACACAATAGAGGTATTAGGTGTGCCTGGATGGGTTGTCACCTGGCATGTTGAGGGAGGGTGGAGCTGGGCACAGCCCCACTTACAACTGAGTCGGCTGTGCTCTGCCTTAACGCAAAGGACGTCGCCCATGCATTGCTCATACAGACAGGTTGGAGCCAGAGAAGGGGATTCGGGAAACCTCAATCACTTGAAAGGGAATTCTTTAGAAACCTCTACTTTAAAGTAGGTACGTACCTGGTATAAAAATAGGTACCTTGGACCCACCCTCTAGTTCACTTTCTGGAGCTGTATAAGGACTCTTGGAGGACTGCCTACTGCTGTGGCCCGTTGTGTACTCCGCAAGACTGCTTTACAGCACCTGGAAGGACTGCTTTACTACCTGGGGCCTACCTTGAACTCACAAAGACTAGCACTGCTGCTTGAGTTCTGTTCCACTGCTTGAACCCAGGAGTACCAGAGTGACTCCAAGGGCTAGTTGGCTGAGCTCCTGATCAGAGGCTCAGGGACAGAAAAGGCTCCAACCATCTTGAACACGCAACTGGAAAAAACCTGAGGGAGTCCTTACATCCCAAATATTGCCCCTCCAGTCCAGGACCCATGGCGGCGGTGCTAAGGGCGCCCAGATAGCCAAGAGCTAAGACTTGGGAGTTAGACAATTTTTGGCTAAAAACTCCTCTGCGAACTGAGGGAAGACCAAGACCAACTTCCTAGCCTATCTGCCCAAGATGCTTCATCAGTCGGCTTGACTTCGCAGCAGCTCCCCATACACTCTTCTCTGCAATCCTGTTCAGCAGTCCTTGTCCAAGGGGTATCCGGCCTTGTGGAACTCTTGTTGGCTTCTACCCACAGCTTCTTCCAGTGGAGATTTTTGACTGCCAAAAAAAGAGTCTCAGTCGGAACATAGAAACTTCACTAAGACTGATGCCATCAGCTCCTGATGATGACACCTCCTGCTCAGACACCGCCTGCAGCCATGCCCTGCTGAAATATACTGTCTCTTAACATTTTTCTTCAAAATGTGTAATACACTACGTCCAGTTCTACTGATTGGATTTTTGATGATTGGTTTCAAAATATTTATTTAAATGTGCTCTATTGTTGTAAATTGGTTTCATAATTTTTCTTGTGTTGTGTTGTCATTTTATTACTGTTTGTATGCTGCATAATTACTTTACACATTGTCTCTAAGTTAATCCTGATTGCTTTTGTGCAAAGCTACCAGAAGGTTAAGTTCAGGTTAATTTAGTAACTTTTAGCGTTCTCCATGGGTGGGACTGTGGCTGTTCCTTTAACAGGGGTCACCCCTCCATTCAACCAACAGCCCATGGATTGGTGTCAACTTGTGACTCTGTAAGTCTTACAAGACTTTCTGTAATACTTATGCAGATGCCGCTGATACTTAAAGACAAAGAAAAAACACTTGAGTGTTGTTTACTTGTAGTAGGCACCTTTAATCCTGAAAGTAAAACAATCACTTACTTCCCTATCCATAACATTATTTTCACTAAAGCAGTGGAAATCTTTAACCAATTCAGAAACGTAGTGAGTTTAATATACGTTTACCTCCACTAAATGTTTCCTTAGGACAAAAGTCCAGCTGTAAGCAGCCAAATAAGTAAGGTTGGGTGAGATTACATGCTATTACACAATATGCTGACTTCAGCTTTTTGCACTATTTCGTGTGTCATGTACATTTTTGGCATGATTTAGCCCTTAAAAATAGTGTAAAATTGCATTTGTGATGCGAACAACAGCTGCTCACTTTCAGTTTGCACCCTTTCATCCTGTGCTCCAGCAATAGGTTTTTTTCCCCAAACGAAGTCTCAATCACATGATGTGGAGATATGGCGTAATCTATGGCATTTCAGAATGCAATGCAATGCAGAATGCCAGAAATTATGCGAGATTTTGTATTGTAGCATTTGTTGACATCACTGGTAAGGAAGCTGCCCAGTCAGAACATTTTATGTTAGAAGAAGATCTTGCATATACGTGTCTGGGTTGGGATTGGCCTCAGATTGCAATCACCTGCTACAACAATTGTTTATAGAAGTTCATAGATTTTAAAATTTGAAGATATGGTTCATAGAGTTTTGAAGGTCATACACTATTGAAATTAGAATGAAATTGCACATACAGTCTAAACAACATTTCAGATGAAATTAAACTCTGTTGGCCATAGCTTTATTTAGTTTAAGAATGATATTATAATTTAGGAAAATAACTAATAACAAGGAAATACAGTTCAATAAATAGGCATGTGATGAGGTAATATATAAGTCAGATGGAATGAAAACTATTAAATATATTAACATGTGAATAAGATCTAGTAATAGCAGTGTATGAATCAAAAACGGAATAAGTAGCACCCAATCCAGGTGAGAACCTTTTTGGGTCTCACTGTGAGCCATACAAATCAACCAAACTGGGGCCCACTCACAGGTTACAATTAATTCAGATAACGCTTATGCAGACTGTGTTGAGAGGCTAGCATTAGGAATGTACCAGAACGTTGGTCCCCATGCACTTGCAAAGCCAATCTGGTAAGAGCTCTGAAACCATGAAAAGACTGGACTTGTCAAAGTCATGTGTTTTGGAGTCAGCATACTGCACAACTGCAAAAGAAGCGCACGTTCCACTGAACTGGGTAAGCTGGTATAATGCATTTTAGTACTGTATCTTTTATCTTCTTTCCAGTGTGACACCAGCAAAGTTGTACTGTTGCCATAGAGAGAAAAGTTCTAAATGATGTAGTGTGATAGTGTAATTCTAGATCAGCGGTGGTGACAATGATAGCATGGATTGGGGCCAAAATTAATAATATGGTTCACCGTTTCTAAAACCATCACCTACAGGATTAAGCCACGCACCAGTCTCTCCTTCTCGAGGCAATGGCCCAAGGTCACCGTATTATGATTCAAAAAGATATTTCGGCATTGCAAGCATTTTCAAATGCAATTCCTAGTTTAATCAATTATGAGAAATTTGGATACGTTTAAAACGCTTTAGTCTCTTAAAGAGATTAGTAATTTTCTTTTTTTTTCTTTATTTCATATTGGTTAATAAATGAAAGTTGCATAAATCTCATAAAAATACTTGGTTAGAATCATCAGGCAAAGAATGAATCAAGCATTTGCCATAAATGAATACACCCAATTCTACGGTCTGCATCAGGAAGAACCCATAAGGAGTTCAAGTTCAAAGAAAAAGAGTGGAATTAAAGGACCCTGAAGCTCAAAGTAAATTTCAACCTCTTCGGTGCTGATGATGGCCCCCATCCGTCATGCATCACGGTGCTCGTGTGCTGATGACGGCTGGGGGCCGTTATGAACCCGCCCACTACGAAAAACGCCGCACAGGCGCAGAATCGCGGCCGCGCCGAAGGGGTTACGCAGCAGCAGAACTCCCCATAAAGGGTGGTTCACTAAACTCAGCCGAGTCTCAATCAACCAAGTAGATTATCATACAGATACAGTAGAAATCTGCTAAAATATAAGCCCAAGATGAAGTGAGGATGAACAGAAATAGCAGTAATCACAACCACTAGCCTAGGACAAAGCAAAGAGTTGAGGCAGCATCCAAAGAAGCATGGAAAACAGCAATCAAAAACCATCAAAAAGGCATTGAAACTAACTAGGAACACCTACTGATATAAAAAGACATGAATACGTTTTGTACACATGGGGCCTATTACCATCTCGGTTGGAAAGCCTCCGACCGGAGGTTGAAGTCTTTCCGACCTAGATCTTCGGTTTAAATTCTGACTGCCTAATTACAATTCAGGTAGTCAGAATTGAAACTAAACATTATGGCTGGATTCTGACAGGCTAAAGGAGCCTGTCGGACAGTTGAAGACCGGCCCGTAATTCCAATGGACAGCGTTTCCGCCGTTGGGATTACGATGCTTGGCTTCCCAAAGGATTTCGATGCCCAGCTTCCTGACATGGGAAGCCTATCAAAAAGCGAGTTTGGGGGCTCCTTGAAGGGCCCCCTTCTCTTTGCATCTTCTGGTTGGGGGCCGATGGGGCATCTATGGTGCCAACCTGTTTATCTCTGCACCATGTGGCAGGCACACATGGTGCCTGCCAGGCGGTACAGGGATAAATACAAGCTCTCATTTGCCTATGGGAGCTTGTGCTACGGCCGGCTTATGGGTGCAGCACAAGCTCCCCATAGGGAAATGGGAGTAGGCAAACGCACCATGTGTGGCTGCATCTTAATTCTGTGGTTGGGACAGCAAACCGGAAGTCGGTCAGTCCCATTTCCGCTCTGACATCATAATCGGCCCCATTGTATCTGATTTCTTCTCCTCTGAACCAATCAAAAGGCAGCTCTGCTCTGCGAGCAGGTACAGTTCTTATGTTCCTACGAAAACACATGCAGATTGCAACTCCTTATCACAAGTTAGTGGCAGACATTCTTATGTAGCTAATTTCTAGAAACATAAGCCTCAGTTTGCATAGACATCGATGGTAGTTGGCCTTCTAAATTTTTTTTTTTTACTGTGTACACAGTGGACTATGTTGAAAGATAGAAACACTATCTTTGCAATAAAACTGCATTGTAATGCATTTAAATAATATGAACAGGAAATATTGTTTTGCATGTGCAACTATTCTATTCAGGCATTATGAGAAATAGGGTGAGAATTGGAAATTTGATCACAAAAATAATATGTTTTTTTTTCTAAACAGATATTTATTGGCATGTATTATAAGACAGACATTATACCGTAAAATCTGAATCATTCCAAAATCCATAAACCCCTTCATCCCCCAACGCTTAAGGGTCAGTCCCTATCACATAATGTATTTATATGATAAAATCATAGGGCCTGATTCACAAAAGTAATCTGAGACAAAATCCTATCTTTATTACTTTCGGTATTCACAAAGGGCATTTAGGAGTAGTGAAGTTAGGATTCCTAACTTTACCACACTTAAATGCCTTTTGTTAATTCCGAAAGTCGTAAATTTAGGATTATGTCTCAGTTTAGGAGTAGTCAAGTTAGGAATCCTAACTTTACTACTACTAAATGCCTTTTAGTAATACCAAAAGTCGTAAAGTTAGGATTTTGTCTCAGATTACTTTTGTGAATCAGGCCCAATGTCTATTCACCGCTCAAACCTTGCTACTACATACACTGTAACCTTTGTTTATAATTTTGCTGTTAGTATTTGCAACAACATACTCACAGAGCTTTTATAAAGGTACTACTAATTCATTTCCTCCCCAGACACAGCTTCCTTGTCAGGTCCTACCTAAAAACAGCAGACTCGATTATGGCAATGCACTCTACACTGGCACCAACAAGAAACTGCTAAAGAAACTGCAAAACATCCAGAACGCCTCTGCTAGACTCATCCTGAACACCATACACCGCAGCCACATCATTGGCCACCTTAGAGACCTTCACTAGCTACCAATCGACAAAAGAAATACCCTCGAGCCGCTCACGCTTGTCTACAAAGCCCACCGCAATTCCAAACCTACCTACCTCTACCATTACCACTCCGCCCAACTGGCCATGGCTACCATCCCATGGATATGCAAGACCACAGCTGATGTAAGGTCCTTCTCCTAGCGCAATGCTAAGACCTGCAGTGCCTCTGCACTTCAGGCAATCACCATCACTGCCGTAAGTCAGGAAGGACCTCAAGACCTGGCTCTTCGACAGAACCACAGATCCACATCACCCCACCCAGCACCTTGAGAACCTTATGGGTGAGTAGTCATGCTTTATGAGTAACCTGATTGATTGATTTATTGATCTTTTAGACAAGTCAGTAATAGATCCCACGCTCAAGTCCTATCAGTTGATCCTTTTCCTTTCCTCACTTCTCTATGCAGTACAACTCTTTCATGGCGCGCTGAACCAATCAACTCCATCTTACATTTTTCAACTCCGGGAATCTTAGTTGCCTTCCAGTCCACAGTTATATCTCATCTAGCAAGAACCAGTACCAAATCAATAAACCCTTTAGTGTTTTTTCTCTTGACAGATCATGGAAATCCCCCCCAGAAGACAAGTCAAAGAAGTATAATCTATTATTTTCTGTGTCACCACATGTATACAGGACACAACACCCCTCCAGGAATCGACCAATTGTGGAGATGACCACACCATATGTAGCATTTCTGCTCCAACTTTATCGACAGAATACATTTGCCGCATAGAAAATCCAAGATACTTTTCACGGAGTCAGATATGCACAATGTATATAATTAAAATGAATCACTTTAAATATAGCATTACTAGATACTGAATTTGAGCATGCAAGTATTTTTGCCTAGTCTTCTTCCCACTTCTCTTTTAGATCTAATAAAGGTGTTACAATATCATTATGTAGTGTCTGATGAAGACACATCACTATTTTGACACAGCACGACATTGTGCAAAGCACCTGACAAGCACTCTGTTGATTTGGCACTTTTACACCAATACCTCAATGAAGACGCACCTTATCTACTACCGTCTGATGTAACAGGAATTGCCCTCTTGGGATCTCAAAGGAGGCTGTGAAATCTTAAAATGATAATAGCTCCCCATCTTTAGAAGTATCTCCTATTTTAAACACCCCATGATTTGACTATTCTACTAGGGCTCTTAGTCTTCCACCCGGAATAATGTGTTCCAGACTTTTCAACGGGATGTCAGGGGCATAGTTCACGGTGATATGAGTTTTCAGAAGAGTACGACGCCAACAGTGTTACCCTACTCGAAGAGGGCTGGAGGCCTCCAGAACAGGCCTCCCTAGATTCACAAGGACTCTATACAGAACATATAAATTAAGTAGGAACTCCATTCCAGCCTTCTCTGGGAACCTGCAAGCATGGATCTACTGGGTAAAGCATTGGAATTGAGAAGTCAAATAATAAGCTTCAAAGCTGGGAGCCGCTAAGCCTCCCATAGTAATTGAACGTTGTAATTTAGCCAATGCAACCCTGCACCTACCAGTTCCCCATATTAGACTAATCAATAATGAATACATTTCTTAGAAGACCCTACAGAGCATCACCACAGGTACAGCTGTAAAAAAGTAAAGCAATGGGGGAGTGCCACCATTTCAATTACCGGACTACATTGTGCCACCAACAATGCCAGAGTCTTCAACAACTCAACACATGCATGTAGACTTCTAATAGTTACACCAATGTTATCCTCCAACACGTCAGAGGGTTCACTATATAACCTCACTACCAGATACCTTAGACATGTTTGCTTCCATATAAGACCTCTACGATCCTCTGGTTGAGGCACATCTTTTAGTAACGGAACAGATAAGACGTTTTCTTAGTCTTTGGTCACTGTTATCCTTTTTCTTAGTGTGTTTACCTATTGTGTAATATTTTAATGTTACCCCTTGCCGCCGGTGATGCTCCTGTCCCGCGGAGAAATGTAGCAAGCAGAAAACAGCAAATAATCAATACAATTCCACTTCTTTGTGACCCCCACCATCCCAACCTTGATTGCTTGAAGCTTGGCTCACCTGAGGGATGTGCTTTAGAGCGTCCGCAGACCTCCCGCACTGTTTGTTGCGGCCCTGGAGCTGAGGAGGGGCAGAAGGGTGGCGGCTCGTGGACTCCTCCGAGTCGAGTCAAGAAGAGGCAGAGGCAGCACAGGGAGCTCTGTTGCTGCACCAGCCATGCTGGGGAAGAGTGTCGGTGCGGAGGAGACGGGCTGGGGGTTGCCTGAAGAGAGGTGTAGGTTTGTCCCGGTGACCTTCAGCCCAATGTTGGAACAGCGTGTGGTACTGGGGAGCCAGGAGGAGGGGGCACAAGCGAAGTAGCAGAGGTTAGTGAGCTTTATCTACCTCTCCTCCTCAGACCGCAGAGTCCTCCAGGGCAGCCATTGGTGGTCCAGGAAGGGAAGCTCATTGAGACCAGCACAATACAGCCTAGTGCAGTCTTGGGGGTTTCTAAACTTAAGGCGGAGAAAACCCTGATGATAAAAGTTGCAAAGAGAGTCAGGAAATGAGGAGGAGCAGCGCAGGGGTCCACGAAAGGGAAACCTCTTGAAAAAAACACCAAGTCGCTCTTAGAGGGCAAGTCTGACTTACACACATACAAGAAGAGGGGTACCACCCTAGAAACAGAACCTGAAGATAGCTCAACCTTTCAGTTCTGTGAGATTAAGGGCAGGGGTACCAACATTAGCAGAAAGAAGGGTAACTCCCTAGACTCCAAAGTTAAAATTACTCCATCATTAAGGTCCTATTTCAAAACATTTCCACAGGTGTTAGATGTGGTAAAACAGGGAGAGACCCTTAGAAAAGATTTTGAGCTGTCTGAGACAGGGAGACAGCCTTTCCTGGGATTTATGGAAGAGAAATACCTCTTCCCCTACCACTACACCTACACCTGCTATACCCCCTATACCTGCCAAACAACATGAACTATTAAGCAATCCTGAATTCTCGGGAGCAGGTATAATCATGACTTCAGCTGAAGTCAGCGGACACGCCAGAGGAGTAAACCTTGCAGCGCAAAGTGCAGAGGGCAATGGCAGTGGTAACAGCAACGGTAACGGCAATGGGAGCGGTTGTGGCAAGGGTAGCAGCAGTAGAGAAGTAGGGAAGGTTTCTGAGAAAGAGGGTCCCTGTGTGGCTTCTCTGGAGGCTCTTTTCTCTACCCTGTTTTTAGATAATAGAAAGGGGTTTGCAGCCTCAGAAACGAATCACGGAGAGATCAGGTTCTTCTGTGAATCTCTTGAAAAAAAACTTGACCTCCTAAACTCCAGGACTGTGGCTCTAGAAAGTTCAGTGGAGTGGCTTAAAGACGATCTGGGAGCAGCCAAAGCTGATATTTCTACGCTCAAGAAGGAAGAGGCTGTGCTCCGAGATAGACTAGAATCGTTGGAAAACAACTCCTGGCGCAACAATCTACGCCTTCTGAATGTCCCTGAGGGAAAGGAGGGAGAAGACCTTAAAGCTTTCATTGTAACCCTCATTAAAGAATCGGTTCAGATTGAAGAGTTTGAGAAAGACTTGATGAGGGATATACAAATGATCCACAGGGACCCCTTCAGGAGGCACCCCCATCGAACAAAGCCAAGAAAGATCTTAATAAATTTACTTACTTTTTCCTTGAAAGAGAAGATACTAAATGCTGCCCTAAAGCAGGAATCATTGAAACCCATAGCCTTTGCTTTTGAAATTCGTTCAGAATGAGCTCGAGTCACTTTAGATCGACAATGGGAGCTAGGTAGGAAAATGGATTACTTTAGGAAATTGGGGGCTGTCGTCCAATTAAAGTTCCCAGCACACATAAAAATTATGCAGAACAACAAAATGTATAATCTAGAAACAGTACAGGAGGCAGAGGAGCTTATTTATAATAATTTATAGCGCGAACTTGACCCAAGAGGGTATCAGAGCGCTTTACATTTAGGATCATTACGTTACAAGATACATCAGAGACAAGAAAGGTACAGTACACATAAACAATGTTTCAATAATTCGTAGGAGGGAGGGGAGGAAGGAGTAAAAGCGGGGAGACGAGGAGGAACAATGCCCAATGTCCGGCTGAGAGGGTGACAATCAAGGGGGAAAACAAGGGCCAGACTCCTCATTAGCTGTCAAGCAGCTCCACCGGTCGTCAGCCATGTTGCTCAGGACTCAGCGTTCAAGAAAAAACAGGTTTTAGTTTATTTGAATTTGTGAAGGTTATATAGCGCTATCTAGACCCGGAGGTATCAGAGCGCATAACCAGGGGAACGTTGCATTAGAAGGTACATCAAAAGGATTATAAAGCGCTGGCTAGACCAGTAGGGTATCAGTGAGCTACAGCAGAGGAACATTGCGTTACAAATGACATCAGTTACAATAGCGTAGTAAGGTACAGTAAACAAACAACGTGGTTGAGAGAATTTATAGGAAAGGTGGGGAGGAAGGAGCCATAGCTGGGAGATGAGGAAGAACTGTGTCCAATGTCTGGTGAGACAAATAGAGAGGGAAAGGGGAGATGTGGAGTGAGAAGGGAGAGGACTGGGGGAAGATGGAAAAGAGATAAAGGGAAAGTCAGCCCAGAGACCGAGTGGGTAGGTGACGGCCAAAGAGATAATCCAAGGCCAGTCTCCTCTATAGCTCTCTAGGAAGCTCTAACGGGCATCGGTCAGAAAAATGTAAAGAAAGGAGACAAGGAAAAGGCAGAATGGCAGAAATACGCGGGGCGAGACAGGGAGAAGGGGGGAAACAGTGTCCAGTGTCCGGCTGAGCAGGTGACGGTCAGGGGATAAACCAAGGCCGATCTTCTCAATTAGCTGAACAGAGCAGCTCCACCGGGCGTCAGACAAAATGCTCTAACTCCGCTGTCCGGGTAGAGTCAAGTGTATTCAGGGGAATGTTAGAATAGTGCGGGTGGGGGGGAGCCATGGTCCGAGGAAATTCAAAACATCCTGTTGAGGTCAGACACAGTCCTGGCAGGGTTTTGTAAGTAAAAGTAAAAGATTAGCAATTGGGGAAAGAGGTCAACACTGTCGGCCATGTTGGGGTCGGGCATCCTGGGACCCTTTTTCACACCGAGAGTGTGCCGAGAATGACAGAGGTTACAAGGGAAGAAAGGGCCAGACTCCCAATAGTTCTTAAAAAGGACACTAGGTCTCACTGTTGCCCTCAACCGAGGGTGGAAGAGGGTTTGACATTTGACGAGGGGGCATAGGGGTGGAGAAACACATCTTCCTCTATTGGGTCGCAAGACACCCCTCTGGATGAAAGCCTACCAGGAACTGTTGAGACAAGTGGGTAGTGTGCTCCTAGGGAGCCTGGTTTGTGAAATAGCTCACACTGTGGGCACACACTTAGGGTCAGGCGCCTGCAATGTTTCTGTGTGCTTAAGCCCAAGAAGTCAGCGCCCTAGCTTTGCTGGTCAGGATAGGTTCACTGAGGAGTGTGGCACAGTCCAAAGTGCTCCCTCATGCAGCATAATTGTTTGTGACCTCATAGTCGCTTCAATGGTCTGCCCCAGATCAGCGCCATCTTGAGGTCAGGCACTGGGTTCCCTTCACAGGCCCAACATAGACCAGCATTCTCCAGCCTCACTTAAGAGTCCCACTTTAGTGGGCTTTATTTGGCCTCTTTTATATGGGCCTGTTTGAGCGCACAGGGCAGATAGCTTAATGGTGTGGGTTGGGAGCTCCTTCTTAATATCTCTCGCCCATAGCTAGAGTCGTCTTTTACTTGTTACCTCTTGGTTTTGCTGGCCTTGTCAATGTGGGGATGTCCTGAGCGGCGGCCAACTTAGGGTCAGGCATGGACCTACCGGCTCAATCCTGGTGGAATGTTAGCAATTATGCGGCCCCTGTCACTACAGTGACACTAAGATGGCAAATGTCATAAGGGGCACCGCAGCTCTGGGGCCTCCCCGTAGGGTCTGCTGTTCGTGCTCACCTCGTGGCTTCCGGTGATTTTGGGGAGTTCTATGCGCAGTGTGGGCTGGTCTGCCCGGCGCCGTCCAGTTGCGGCAGCGCAGGGAACTCTCTTGCTGTTTTTTCAGGGGTGCTTCCCTTGGGGGCCGGTGCACTGGCCGCCTGCACCTCACAGGTTCGCCACCGAGTCTTGATGTACCAGACTGCCGCCAGTCGAAACGCCACCGTGCGTCTTTGGGAGTTTGTATGCGGGTCAAAGCCCCACCGAAAGCTCTTCAGGTAAACAGGTAGAAGCAGGTGTTATATGGTGGCCACTATCGCCGGAGTGCTCCCAAGTTAAGCGGACATCAGGGCGGTCGTGGGAGAATCCTTTGCGGCGGGCGCTCCTCACCTATTGTTGTCGTACCAGCCTCTACCACATCAGATATTTACTAGAGGTTTGTATGTGAATAGTTGATTATAATAGTAGGTATTATAAATTCACACCTATCGTGTAGATATGCATGAGGCAATTAGGGTCAGGAACTGGGCCAAATCAAAATACAAGGGGTCACAACACAACACTAGATACATCACTGGAAATAGTGGTTGTTTTAGCTGTTTGCTCACTTTAGTTGTTAGTAACAGTCAGGGACAGGGTATGGCACCAGGCAGGCAGAATCTGGACCTGCAGTACAGGTAAATGGGGCTAGAGAACGTTACAGTGTCTATCCTGGAATGTTAATAGCCTACGGTTCGAAAGTAGGAGGGTCAAAAATCTTCAATATCTTAAAGACTCCCCTGCAGATATAATAATCTTACAGGAAACACATCTCCTGAGAGAAGAAATAAGTGAGAACTGTGGGAAGCTCAGATGGATGGAGCACTGTGTTAGTTCCTGTCAAAGGGCTAATATCAGGGGGGTACCCATTCTAGTTACAAAATCAGCAAATGCTAGTCTTTTAAATACTATGACAGACCCAAGTGGCAGATGGGTCATTGTCAAGTTATCTGTTAAGGGTTCTCTTTTAACAGTAGTAGGCTAGTATGGCCCTAACCAGGATGACCTCTCCACTCTGAAAAACATTTTTGCGAAGTTGTTGGGATTTCTAGATTCAACCATTTTAGCCGGAGACTTTAACATAGTCTTGAACCCTCAAATGGACAAATCCCCAAGTAGCTGTGCAAATGTTTTGTCTAAATCCTGGACATACCTTCATATGATGATGAGGCAGATCACCCTATCCGATATCTGGAGGGAAAGATCAGGTGCTCAATTAGGTGTCTCATTTTACAATCGAAAATATGGACACAAATCAAGGATCGATTACATCTTGATCAGTAATGATTTGAGGGGCAAAGTTGAAGACATAGGTTATCTGACTCCCCACCTATCAGACCATGCGGCAGTTTTGATGGATCTAAACCTGTTAGAAAAAGAACACCTGAGGGTGTGGACATTGGATCATACACTTCTTCTAGATGAATCAGAAGCCTGTTATTTATCACAGGAGGCAGAGTTCTTCTTAAATATAAATGTAGGTTCAACAGAGATTTCAGTGGTGTGGGATGCCCTGAAGCCTATCTCAGAGTTTTAGCAACAAGTAGGACTTCTTATAAGAACAGGCAGCATAGGGAGGAAGTTGCACACATTGAGGGTGAAATGAAGGAGGTTGAAAGGAAGATCAATAATGAGGACGACCAAGTAATATGCCAGGCACATTTTGCAAAATTGAGAACTTTGAAGGATCATTTAGAGAATATTATTCAGACCAGGATCTCTAAATTATAGGAAGCTTGCCTATTTTGAATACGGTGAGGGGACTAGGAAACTTTTGGCATGTGAGGCCAAAACTGACAGGGTACAAAATCTTATAAAACAAATTGATAATGAGTATACAAATTCATCAGCAGTTAATGACGAAGAGATCGGAGAAGCCTTTTTCACCTTCTTTCAAGACCTGTACTATGAAGATAACGAGGTGATAGCAACTGTGCATGGGAATGGATAAATCAGATTAACCTCACCTCCCTAAACTCCACCCAACGAGGAAACCTAGAGCTTGAGATATCTCAACAGGAGATTAGGAAGGCTATTTCTGCTTGTAAGGAGGGTAAGACCGTGGGGCCAGATAGCCTTCCTGTAGAATTATATGGATTCCTGGGAGAGGGGATAATTCCAACAATGACAACCCTCTTTAACAAAATGTTAGTTGAAAAAGTTAGACCTCCTTCCTTGTGGGGAGAAGCCACCATAACATTGATCTTAAAACCAGGGAAGCCTCCAGTTAATTGTGGGTCATATAGGCCTATTTTGTTTTTAAACACCGACTATAAGGTTTTACTTTTTACCAGAATTTTGGCTGATAGGCTGGGTGCGGTGGAGGGTGGTTTATTCCATGCACACCAAAAGGGCTTTTTGTGAGGTAGGAATCCTTTTTTCCTCACCCATGATTTCATAGGAGCTATTTATTTCGCCTCCAATTCTCACTCCCTTTGGCAGCAATGACACTGGATGCCACCAAGGCATTTGATAGGGTCAACTGGAACTATATAGCGGCTGTGCTGGAGAAGTTTAATTTTGGGCCAAAATTCCGTCGAGTTATTAATCTTATATATAGTGACCCTTCAGCAAGGCTTTTGGTCAACAGAAATTTGACCAAATTATTCAGGATTTAAAGAGGAACCAGACAGGTTGTCCCCTCTCCCCCCTCCTATTTGATATGTACATCGAGCCTTTTGCTCAACGTCTCAGGGAGGATATGGGTATTACACCATTTAAATGTGGAGAGTGGGTGAGAAAGGTAGCCCTGTATACCAATGACGTACTAATCCTCTCATCAGACTTAGAGTTGTCTTTTCCTCACGTCATCCACTTAGCACAGGATTTTGGTCTAGTCTCGGGATGGGAGGTCAATGCAGGAAAAACTGAGATTATGTCATGGAATCTGCTGGGGTGTTGACACCAAACTAAGAGCGAGATGAGATATTTGGGAGTGAAGATTGTCCAGAATATTGAGAAGATTTCGGGGACCAATCTTTTGAATGTTTCAAGAGAGTGTCAGAAACTCATGAAGTCCTGGGCCATTCTTCCTTTGACTATTTTGGGTAGAATTCATTTAATCAAGATAGTAATTCTCCCAAAAGTCACTTTTCTTTTCAACACAATTCCTTTCTATTTTGAGGAGTAGGCAATCGATAAACTTCAGCAATCCAATAATTCATTTGTGTGGGCCTATAAAGACACAAGGATATCCTGTAAAAAGCTAAGGTGTAAGAGGGAAAAAGGGGGCCTCACACTACTAGATTTACAGTATTGCGTCAGGGCTTTCCAGTTAACACACTCAAGAATGTTGCTGAAATCCCCAGATTCATCGGAGAGGGAGATTTTTTTTTGGCTACTCTAGATCAAGTGGGGCTATCTCAGGAGGGCTTTCTTTTTAAATATGGAGACCAGAAATTTTTCAAGAAAATAAGGCTAAAAGTCTTATTGAATATGGCTCGCACATGTGCCAGAATTAAACAATGCACAGGTTTAGACTGCTTTTCAAGTCTGGCTACACTGTGGGACTATGTGGGGGCCCAAGCTGTTTGAAGGATAAACTGGCAGCCCCTCTTAAAATAGCTGGGTACTTGGTATGGGGAGACTTGGCCGTTGAGGGTTCACTCTTTCCTTGGGCATCATTAGAAGATACATTGGAGGACGGCATGTCTGGATTCAAATATGTACAACTAAATAGCTGGTCCCAGAGTCTAAAAAAACCTATAGGCAAAGGGAACATGCTGGAAGAGCAACTGCTAGAGAGGCAGGCAGGGAAAGAAAAGTATCTTTCTTTTACTGGTACATTGAGGAGGCCATCGATGGGGATTTTAGACTAGCCAAAGAATTGTGGGGAGCTTCTGTACCAGATATAGACTGGGAAGATCTGTGGTAAACTTCTTTCAACACCTTATTTACATTTGTAAAGCCAGCCTGGTTTAAGACAAATCTATCCCCGGCTACACTCTCTAAAACAGCTAAGGGTTCCCCTGTCAGTTGTTAAAAAATGCGATATGGTGAACGCTTCTGATACATATATGTTTTAGGACTGCCCAGCCATTTCTGAATTCTGGGAGAGAGTAGGGAACACTCTAATGGATATTTTGGGCCTCCCCGTACACATTTCTCTCGGACTCATCAATTTTGGCATATCAAGTGAAATCACAGGCTTGAGCAGGGGCTTCCAATTTTACGCTATCTTGCTGGCTAGACGAGAAATATGTAAGAGATGGGTTGAGGCCGTACCCCCCACACATTCAGACTGGTTGTCATCCTTGTATAAAACCTCTAAGATTGACTAGGCCAGACTGAAAGTAGCAGAAAGAAAGCCATTTGGGATTGCCTGATGAATTGGTCTCCTGGTTAAGCACTAATTATGTTTCTCTCTTTAATTAGTTCAATTAAATATTCTTTGATCCTATGATTAAGCCTCATGGGAAGCTCTCAGACTGTGCTGGGCCTCGCTGTTTTCTGGTTCCCAGTTTCGATTTTGGGTGGGCCTCCAGCAACGTTCATCGGTTACGAGTAATCAGAGGAGAGCGCAACCACCCTCTCCTTGACAACGAGAGGTCAGCAATATGACAGGGGTTTGTCTGCTACTGGTAGGTGGGCGACAGATGTGGAATTTACACCTCGAGGGCCGACGTCTCAAAAAAAATTGAGTAACAGTAGCGACTTCCTAGCCTTCTAGTTCTCTGGGGTTGGAGGTGAATGAAGAAAAAAAAGATAAAAAAATAAAAAATAAAAAAAGCTCTTCCCTGCTTACAAGTTTGTTTTTGGTTTTACTGTGTGCATCACTTTCAATAACAACCTGCTTGAATCTATAATAGTAACAGCTAGCACATTCTGACATTAGATGCCCTTTCCAAGACAAGTGCAGGCATGCATAAAATGGCAGCATTATTATAGCGTGTGTCACTGAACACGGTTTGCAGCCAAACTCAAGCAGACACTCAATCAGTAGAGCCGCAGTATCAATGTATCAATTTTGCTATGCGGTTCAAGCAGTCCATCTTTTATACAGCAGGTGTATTAACCAAACAAGCTATATATTGGTTCTGAGCAGCCCTTGAAAATTTGGGGGGGTTTTGTTGAGGGGGGGCCGAGAAAAAAGGGGGGTCCCAAAACGCTTTTTTCCCATGTTAATTTCCATAGGGCGGTTGGACTCACTTTTAGCTCGAACGGCTGAATGGATTTGCACGAAACTTGGCAAAATTGTAGGGACTGTTAGCCCGATGTGCCTTTGCTAGGTCTCAATATATGTGCTCCAGTAGTTTTTGAGAAATTAACGTTCAAAACAAGATATATATCTGTAACAGCGCTCCGGGCAGCGATCCGGTCCGCTTACTTCTCGCGAAACGGTACTTTGCGCGCAGAAAGCTGATTGGCTCTCCGGTGTCTGTCAACATTCTAAACAGTCCGGAGCGGCCGCCATCTTATCTCTCGGTAGGATCGAGAGAGAAGAAGAGGTGAAAAACGAAGGGGGAATTTATTGAAAGGGGGCAAGGTATACCCCTCTTGACCCCCTAGGAATGTTGTTGGGGTTATTAAAGGGTCCCGTGGGGAAAATAAAAAAAAATGATTTTTCACGGTAGAAGCGCTTCACGGGCCGCGAATTGGGCCGCAAACTGGTAGCGAAACGGGAATTCGGGAATTCGCCATTTTGTGCTTCGTTTTAATTGTTTAGAGACAAAAATTATCGCCGCACATCGGGCACAATGCATGAATATCGCTGAAAAGTCAGCGTTATTCATGCATTATCCAGCAAATGCTCTTAGCCATGTTATCCACCTTCCATTGGATAACATGGCTAAAAACTGCTCTGTGCGTGAGCTTTTTTTTTTTTTTTTGTTGCTGCGTGACGTTTGTTAATGTTCGATTCGATGGAAATCAGGAAGTGTTGACCACCATTTTGTCACTGCGAGTAAATATTTTGTTATAAATGAATCCTTATTGATAAACATTGTCTGCGCCATCTTGCGTTTTTGTCCAATGCCACAATTTTGTCGTGCATGGCAGCCATTTTAGATGCCTTGACCAGGGCCACTCTCTGCACGCCGCCGATCCTCAGCATGGCTCCCCACCCTCGCAAGCATCTCCCCCACGCACTGGTCACCCCCGCTCTTTCTCTCATGCATGGGCCATATACTTCCACCCATCTGCGCTGCTCTTCTCTGAGAATCACACCCTGTGCCCGCCCGACACCTCCCTTTCACCCAATTCACTACCGCACCCTCTGACACTCCTCTTCCTCTGTGTCCGATTGTCCAGGCCGGACCTAGGCTATCACCTAGCCCTGCGGATGTAGTTTATGGCCCCAGCTGTAGAGTATCCAGACATGCCAACCCTCCCGATTCAGGCGTGAGACTACTGATTTCAGTGCTAGTCTCCCGCCTCCCGATTCCTGCAAGCAAAAACCCGGGGGCATATTACCAACAACTAGCGATAATTTTTGTCTCTAACTTGTTTAGAGACAAAAATTATCGCCGCACATCGGCGAATTTTATCGCACATAAACCTTGCTATTAGCAAGGTTTATCGCAAATGCGATAAAAAACGGCCGCAATGCATGAATATCGTTGAAAAGTCAGCGATATTCATGCATTATCCAGCAAATGCTCTTAGCCATGTTATCCACTTCCCATTGGATAACATGGCTAAAACTGCTTAGGGCAGGTGTTAGGTTTTGGAGATATTCGCGCTTAGCGCGAATATCTCCAAAAGTTGGTAATAGGAGATAGCGATGGTTAGGGACTGTTTCCAGTCGCTAAAATCTTGGCACGCCCACTTTGCATGTCATTAGTGATAAATATCACTGATATGCAAAGCGGGGCCCAAGATGGTCGCTATCTCCTTTTAGCTGTCACTAACTGGTGTTAGCGACAGCTTGGTAATAGGGAGATAATTTTATCTCTCTTTTTTTTGGCTTTTAAAGCCCAAAAAGCGGAAATAAACCCCCTTGATAATATGCCCCATGATTTCTCGGGGGTTTCAGCTGACAGGGCTTGGTATTGTGTTACGTGCTAATTCTTCCAGAAAAAGTCAGAGGGTCGATGCAGGGGTTCTAGAAGGGGTGATAAACCATTTAAGCCTCATGAACAAGCGCATGGTCTTTTAAAGATTTGTGAAGTACTCGGGGCGGCGGTGTGTGTGTGCCCTCTTTCAGGAGCGGGCGGGGGGGGCACTGCCAGCAACTTGCCAGGCCAGGCAGTGTTCAACACGTGCATCACCCTTTCTCTGCATGCTATTGCGCTCCATGCTTCGGAAAGGTAAGAAAAAGAACGTGCATTTGAGTTTGAAATGTCCGATCTTGTAGCAGTACACTTGCAAAGCCCACACATGACAATAACCCGATTCAAGGCCCCATTCACCCGATTTTTTAAACATATATAGCACTCCAACAAAGTTAGATTTTAAAACTTTATTAACATTTAACTATAATGAACGGAACAAAAACTGTAAAAACATTTAAACATTTTTCACCCAAAAAAGCAACAATGGTCAGAAGCTGTCTTTTGTGCGAATAGTCCCAAGGCAGCACAACGTGCAGAGTTCTAGACGGCACCCAGGTGATGTCGCCTGGGTGCTGCACTGGTTTTGGGATCCTACAATGCTGCTCCGAAAATTGGCGTGGGGCGTCCCGGGTGGGGCGGGGGGAGGCCTCGTCAGTAGCGGTCTGTTGTGCGAATAGTCCCAAGGCAGCAGAATGCGCTGAGATGTTGATGGCACCCAGGTGATGTCCAGTAAACTGCCGCACTGGTTTTGGTATCCTACAATGCTGCTCCGAAAATTTGCGTGCGGCGGCCCGGGGGGGGGGGGGGGGGCGTGGGGGAGGTGGCGTGAACGGGCCTCCCCAGGTGGCGGCCATCCAGCTGAGTTGCGCCCGCTCTTGCGGCTACAGCGTCTCGCTCACCATGTTGTTGAGTTGCTCCCACTCTTGCAGTGCAGCGATAGGCGCCTGCCACATGACTCTTAAAATGGCGGACGGCTCTTCGGTTTTGGGCCTGGTCCACTGAAATGGCCCTGGGACACCTTGGAACTCGGACGCTTGCCTGCTAGGGCTTGGGCTCCATTCTCGAAAAGCGTCCCCTCAGCCGTGAAGATTCTACAAAAGTCTTGGGGGCCCCCGACTCCCGCAGGCTTCCGGTGGGGAGCGGCTGCCATGATTGCTCGCGGAATGACCACGACGGAGCCACGAGATGGTGGTGCTCTCATGCTGACGCCAGCTTCAGTCTGAATGATCCAGAAACAAGGTGGGGCTTTCATCGTTTGGGAAAAAAAAATGTTCTAAACCAATGAAAAGTGTTATTTTTAGGTCATATGACCAAGCCTTCCATCTTTAGGAAACCAAAAGTAAAATGATCCAATGAAAAGTTTTATAAACAAGTCACATGACCTGTTATGCGGCATAGGGCTACAAAAAGCGTAGAAAATCCGTTGGCACGTGAGGCGGCGTCAGTAGCGGACCGATGTGCGAATAGGCCGAAGGCAGCACAACGCGTCGAGATCCGGATGGCACCGAGGTGGTGTCCAGCAAATTGCCGCACTGGTGTGGCCATCCTACAATGCTGCGCCGAAAGACGGCGTGTCCAGCTGAGTTGCGGTCACTCTTCCGGTACAGTGACTCAAACGCGCCGAGATCCGGATGGCACCGAGGTGGTGTCCAGCAAATTGCCGCACTGGTGTGGCCATCCTACAATGCTGCGCCGAAAGACGGCGTGTCCAGCTGAGTTCTGGTCACTCTTGCGGTACAGTGAGTCGAACGCGCCGAGATCCGGATGGCACCGAGGTTGTGTCCAGCAAGTTGCCGCACTGGTGTGGCCATCCTACAATGCTGTGCCGAAAGTCGGCGTGGGGTGCCCCGTTGGCTTATGAGGTGATGTCAGTAGTGGACCGATGTGTGAATAGGTCGGAACCAGCACAAGGCGCCAAGATCCGAATGGCAAGTCCTGGATGTTGAGTGCCATAGTTGAGAGTTCTGAGCAGTGCTTGTAAGACTATCTGAAGCTTATTCGCACCTGCTGCAGCTTCACTGTTGCCCAAGGTGGTGTCCAGCAAATTGCTGCACTGGTGTGGCCATCCTACAATGCTGCGCTGAAAGACGGCGTGTTCAGCTGAGTTCCGGTCACTCTTGCGGTACAGTGACTCGAACGCGCCGAGATCCGGATGGCACCGAGGTGGTGTCCAGCAAGTTGGCGCACTGGTATGGCCATCCTACAATGCTGCGCCGAAAGACGGCGTGACCAGCTGAGTTCCGTCACTCTTGTGGTACAGTGACTCGAACGCTCCGAGATCCGGATGGCACCGAGGTGGTGTCCAGCAAGTTGCCGCACTGGTGTGGCCATCCTACAATGCTGCGCCGAAAGTCAGTGTGGGGTGCCCCGTTGGCTTATGAGGTGATGTCAGTAGTGGACCGATGTGTGAATAGGTCGGAACCAGCACAAGGCGCCCTGCACTGTTGAGCTTTTTTCAATGCCTGTTTTTTGTTGTTTCCCCTCCATCAAAAACAAAAAAAATATATAAAACTGTGCAAAAATACAAAAAAATGTTTAGAAAAGCAGTGCTTGTAAGACTGTCTGAAGCTCTTTTGCACCTGCTGCAGCTTCACTATTGCCCTGGTGTGGACAAAGATCGCCCATGACTTAGGCTGATTGAGAGTTTGTAGAAAAATGGCTTCAGATTTTCCACATATTACTCTTCAACATTCTTCCTAAATGTAACAATGTGAGACTTACTAGGAGAACGGCTGTTTATCTTTCCTTTCAAAATGCTGCCAACAATATTTTCTGAATGGAAGACACCATCTTGTAGCATAAAGGGCCGAAAGGGGTTCTGGTCTGGCCGATTGTTGGTGGAGACATTTTGACTATATCTTGGACCTGCCCGGCCTCGCCCAAAATGGCGCCGGTATAAATGGGACTCGTAACTCCTTGCCCGCAAATGTATATCTAGAAAATTTTATTGTAAGTGGCCCTGTCTTATTTTAATTACAAAATGTACGTCCACCGATTCCGCAACTGTTAGACACCTTAGTTCTTGCAACCTAATGGCCCGCTCATTACGTTCCTCTACAGTGTAAATGTCTCCTCATCATATACGATTTCAGTTTGCTCCGTGGCCGGCCCAGGTGGTTATAGGCCCGTATTTGTATACTGACATTTTCACAATAAAGGTTTTTAAAACAAAACACGGTAGTAGTATTTACATTGGTAAAGTTTTTACTTTTAGTCACTGTTTTCGAATCAGTAAAAGGCAAGTGAAATAAAGCAGTCCAATTACATGACGGATAAAAGGTATAATATGTAGGAACGTAGTAAAGATAAATGGTCAAGGGCAGTTGTGTTTTCCACTCCTGCAACATAAAGTGATCGATAAGAATCTGATAATCAGGCGTATCGGCGACTAAGACAGCAGGCCGAGTCTATTTTACTCAACGGCTCCGTCATGGAACGAAGAAACGCCCTTTTTCTCGAAAAAGGAATATATTTTACTTGCAGGACAGTTGTAAATTTTCCGGGAAAGTACATTAGCCTGGAATATTATAACATATATGTTTTAAAAAAAATAATGTTCGAAAACAATAAAAAGCATAATTTTTAGGTCATATGACCAAGCTTTTCATCATTAAAATAACAAAAGTAAAATGAACCAATGAAAAGTTTTATTAACAAGTCACATGACCTGTTATGCTTACGTTACGCGCTGCGCGCCGCGCCCCGGATCACTTCCGGGTGCGCTAACGCGGCGTGTTATATAACGCATTACGCGACAACGTAGGTCAAGAATATAGTCAAAATGTCTCCACCAACCAGCGTTCGGAACACAACCCCTTTCAGCAGTCCAAAAAGTTCTGTTAAATGACAACAGAGGGGACAGGCAACAAGAACCATCAGTCAAAGAGGGGAGGGCAAGTTCTTCTCTTCCGGGTCATGTTGGGGCGCTACCGGAACTGATCGAATTGGTAGTCTACAGTGTTTCTGGATGTTTCAGACTAAAGCTGGCGTCAGCATGAGAGCACTACCATCTCGTAGCTCCGTCGTGGCCATTCCACGAGCAGACATGGCAGCCGCTCCCCACCCGAAGCCTGCGGGAGTCGGGGGCCCCCAAGACTTTTGTAGAATCTTCACGGCTGAGGGGACGCTTTCGAGAATGGGACCCAAGCCCTATCAGGGAAGCGTCCGAGTTCCAAGGTGTCCCAGGGCCATTTTAGTGTACCAGGCCCAAAACCGAAGAGCCGGCCGCCATTTTGAGAGTCCTGTGGCAGCCGCCTATCGCTGCACCGCAAGAGCGGGAGCAACTTAACTACATGGTGAGCGAGACGCTGTAGTCGCAAGAGCGGGCGGTAAACAGCTGAATGGCGGAAGAGGCACAGTATAGCAAAAGCGGGCGGAATGGCAACTAAAACGGTAAAGGGGCGCCCCACTACAGCGTGTCTTCAGATCAAACGGATTGTGGGACAAAGTCCAGAATAGAAGAGTCATCAAAAGGCAAAAAGTTCCGCCGGACCCCGGGAGCCGGCCGCCTATGTCGGGGGCGATCTCAGGCTACACCAGTGCTATAAGACTTGGGGAGGGGGTCGGAGCCAAGCGTCTTCTCCGAGTCCGTGCCATCACACCGCCCCTCGGGGGCCTCCGTCAAGCGGTTTAGGGAGGTACCATATAACATTGTTTTCAAATGCAGTCAGGTCCACAAACGACCCTCACTTACTTTGAGAATAGTGAAGCTGCAGTAGGTGGAAATAAGCTTCAGACAGTCTTACAAGCACTGCTTTTGTAAACATTTTTTGATTTTTTTGTATTTTTGCACAGTTTTATATTTTTTTTTTGTTTTTGATGGAGGGGAAACAACAAAGCACAGGCATTGAAAAAGGCTCAAACTCAGAACTCTGAACTATGGCACCCAACATCCAGGACTTTCCATCCGGATCTTGGCGCCTTGTGCTGCTTCCGACCTATTCACACATCGGTCCACTACTGACATCATCTTATAAACCAACGTTATGTAAATAGTTATTTAATAAAATGTTTTACCCTGTTTCTTTGCTGGTGTGTTGTCTATATTTTTAATATTTGCATAGGGTTTGTCGTTATTTTGGGCGGGGTGGGTGACGGAGCCGAGCTGTCTTGCAGCCCTCATGGTGTGGAGCTCAGTTCATCTCACTATTTTCGTATTTCTCATGAAGGGTTGTTTATAATATTTCTATTTTAGCGAGGTCAAAAAGAGATCCAATTAGTGGCCTACTGATTTTGCTCGATTACTTTTATTTTTTTACACGATTTTTCACGATCTGCAAAGACTAAACAGAGTATTGCGACTTTGTGCTTGTTTGTAAATAGAGAATGAACCAAAGAGAATCAATTGTAAAACAGTAAATGCTTGGATAATAATCAATCAAATGGAGAGACAAGCAGGCAGGACGGATTACAACGGGGGTAAAGGCCTGCGTTAACTACTCTTCACTATCTGCAAAGAGAGAGTACTACTAAGAGAAAAGAGGGGAGGGGGGCAGCGTTCAAAGCACATCAGCGTGCATAAATACGAAAATGTTTTTATCTATCACGTACTTGACATTTTAAAGCTTTTCATATTTGCTATTAAAAAACCAATGAAATTCACAGAAAAAACCATAGGTTATAGTGGATATATAGTTAGGAATTTGCATTTACAAAACCTTGAAAATTCAATGAAAAAACCATTGGTTTTAGGCCATATATAGTTAGGGATTTGCATTTACAAAACCTTATTTTACTCGCATAAAACCATTGAAATTCCATATATAGTTATAAGCGCTAACTATATATCGCGCACCCGCAATCCACTGCTGATGATGTCACATATTACATCATTCATGACATGGTTAGTGACATCACTGATGACATCACTGATGACATCTCAAATGACATCACTGATGACATCGCTGAAAACATCTCATTTGACATGACTGATAACATCACTGATGATATCATTCATGTGATAATACCATGAACCTCTTCAGACTCTAATATAACCTTAGATACAATCAGTGTAAACAGACAGTCACAGACTGTCACTCATCCATGGAGTTACTCACACACCTAGTCAGTTATGCCAAAAATCAATCACACCTCCATTTTCTCAACTATACAGTTATACACACCTTACTTATTCAAACATATACTAACACATATTTACTTTACTCTCTTATACAATCTCTGATACATGTTCACAATGATCCATACAGCCACTCACACATTCACTGGCTCTTATGCACAGTTATTTATAGATGTCAACTCTCACATGTACTGTGTTTTACATATGTACTTAATTTGACATGTAGCACTGAGATATCCATTCACTCACTAATACACTCATGCACAGTCAACCGCCCATACAGCTGTTTGCACATGCACTTTTGAATCTATACATATAGTGAATCAACTACTCACACATCTATGTACAGAGTCACACACCTTCCAGCCACCCATACACACACACTCAGTTTCCCATACAAATACTTGGACAACCAATCAATAACCCATACAGTTACTCATATAGCTACTGATCAACATATGCAACAGTTTGTAGAACAACAGATATAATGATGCACAAATTAAAACAGTTTAGTCACTAACCCATGCACTCAGTGAGACACATTTAATCACTCACTCAATCAGTCAGTCATGCACCTAGTAAATCCTTCATCCAGACACTTATATATCCACTCATTCTTCAATATGTAAAACATATTTTAACTTTACAGAAACATACAGTCACTGGATGTTGTAATCAGTGATGTCATCAGTGATGTCATTTGAGATGTCATCAGTGATGTCATCAGTGATGTCACTAACCATGTCATGAATGATGTAATATGTGACATCATCAGCAGTGGATTGCGGGTGCGCGATATATAGTTAGCGCTTATAACTATATATGGAATTTCAATGGTTTTATGCGAGTAAAATAAGGTTTTGTAAATGCAAATCCCTAACTATATATGGCCTAAAACCAATGGTTTTTTCATTGAATATATATATATATATGTACATATATATATATATATATATATATATATATATATATATATATATATATATATATATATATATATATATATATATATATATATATGTGTGTACATATATATATATATATATATATGTACATATATATATATATATATATATATATATATATATATATATATATATATATATATATATATATATATATATATATATATATATATATATGTACATATATATATATTGTTTACCAATCCAGTTCCCAAACGATTGAAGGAAGGCACTGACACCATGAATCCTACTCCAATAAGGTATTCATTTCATATCCAACGTAGAAGGTTGCCCTTTGAGGAAACGCCACAACTCCTTTGAACTGCTGCTTGTCACGCCCGTGACAAAGGACACAGTAGTGTTTGAAACGCGTTGGGCTATGAAATGGCTGAGAGGGAGCTTGTACTCCTACCGAACTATGTTTGCCTCAAATAAATGGTGTTAACCTCCTGTGATGTGGCGTTTCCTCAAAGGACAACCTTCTACGTTGTATATATATATATATATATATATATATATATATATATATATATATATATATATATATACATATATATATATATATATAATTTATATATATATAATCACTGAAAACACCATAGGTTTCAAGTACGTTATAGTTAGGAATTATAGTTTCTATCATGCAAGTGTGTGTGGACCTGTGCGCTTCTCATGTATTGTAATTGCCATACTGCATCTAACTGCATACAGTATTTGCAGAAGTTACGAGATCCTGGTATTACTATTTGCTGCAGCAGTGCCAGTGCGTCCACTAGGGCGCTGGGGCATTGCCTCACTAATATTTTTGAGGCCACATGGCCACATTCATCAGAGTTGCAGCATTGGGCGCCGTTACAGTAAACTTCAATTTACTGAATCGAATTCCATGCCGGCCGGTCACCGGACCACGCCCGAGGCAGTTAGGACGCTCTGAAGGGGGTGGGGGTGGGGCAGCAGGGTTTGACTGACAACTTCAATTTTGATAACATGCATGCATTGCAAGCAAGGGTGGGTGGTCTAGCGCAGCAGCAAGAGTGCGCATGTTCGGTTTTGGGCTGCTAATTCTTTCGACCAGCCTGAACATCAGCACTAGCCTGCACATTAGAAGAGCGAGAGTTGCTTCATGCTGCATCCCCCGGTCTCCTAATGAGTGGGGAGTATTTCTGCTCAAGCCAATCCTGGTGCTACTGGAGCAGCATCTGGATTGGCTGAAATGCACGCATTTGCCAGGCCTCTCTGGCGCAGTCCTGAGGCATTGGGTGCCGCGCATGCGTGACACTATGGTGTAAGTATGACTAATCACTGTGGCTTATGTGAAGACATGCAGACAGTGATTGGCCATTTGATTTCTACTTGATGATGAGAACGCTGACGTCGCAGCTGAGACAGTGCCTACTGCTCGTGCTCGGGTCACCTCAGCCTTGATTCATTTGATTGATTTATGTATTTAATCGCAGAATCGCTCATCAGTCACAATGTCAACGAATGTAAAGTACGTCACCAAAACAAACTGGCTGCGATTGCGAAGATCATCTGATAGTAAGTCTGTTCTTGAGTTGAAATAATAACTTACAAGTTGACGTTTGCATAGGTCGACAGCGACGCGTTTATTGGCAGTGATTGGTACCTGGAACTCTCCATTTCCTGGCAAAATAAATCCCCTAACCTCCATCTATCAAAGTGCACAGTCTATCTACGATTTAGACTCTTTCTAAGAGAGTTCCGGCATTAACCAGCGCCGCGTGGCCTAGGACGCCTAAGGTGTCTGACCTCTTATCAAACTTGAAAAATACAAATTTGCACTTGTATTCACTCAGGTATTTCTTGCAGACGCATCGTAGATATGGTGTATAGTGCTGCCTTTGGGAAATCGTTTTCGAATAACGGTAGGAGCAGAGAATGTTGGCAGCAGCCGTATGAAGAGACAGCTAGGCTAAGCATTACATTACAATGATAAAATATCTCTCTTTATTCGAGACGGACAGTAAGTCAGAAACAAAAGCTGTCCCAGTGCCTGGGTGGGGTGAGCTTTTCCGTTTACATAATAATCCCTGTGGAGGTTTAACAACATTTTAGCATTCTCTCTAGCAAAGTACATTTAGTGACTCCAGGCCACAGGCCTAGGCCTAACGAAATGAAAAATTCAGAATGCTGCCCATCGTTACTCGTTTGCTAGGCCAGTGACCTGGAGTGTCTAAATTGTTGTGAATAGACTGTGCAGTGCAGTCCCCGGTGCCAGTGTGCCATACTCTTCATAGGCTTAGTTCTTCGATAGTTCATTCACATCACAATGGGGGGGCCTGCCTTAGAGCCTGAGCAGACACAATTGTGCGAAGTTCCTGCACCCTGAAAGAAACGAGAGGCGAAGCTTATTTCCCTCTTTTTCCTTTACATGCATACAGACACACACGCACGTGTGTACACCCACACACACACTCTTTCTCTTTTCTTACACAAATGCATAGAGACACAATCGATCAGTCAATCAATCGGAGTACTTGTAAAGTGCGCTACTTACCCATGAGGGTCACAAGGTGCTGAGGGGGGGAGTGGTGAATGGGCCTGCTAGTGCTCGAAGAGCCGGGTCTTGAGGAGTCTTCTGAAGGCGAGTAGGTCTTGGGTCTGCCGCAGGTGGGTGGGGAGGGTGTTCCAGGTCTTGGCGGTGAGGTAAGAGAAGGATCTGCCGCCGGAGGTTGTATGCTGGATGCGGGAGACAGCGGCGAGGGCGAGACCGTCAGAGCGGAGCGCAGCTGGCGGGTAGGGGTGTAGAAGCTGAGTCTGCTGTTCAGATTGGCTGGTCTGGCATTGTGGAGTGCCTTGTGTGCGTGGGTGAGGAGTTTGAAAGTGATCCACTTGCCAGTGTAGGTCCCTCAGGTGAGGGGTTATGTGGCTGCAGCGAGGGACGTTTATGATCAGTCGGGTGAAGGCGTTTTGGATGCATTGTAGTCGTTGTAGGTGTTTGGCTGGTATTCCGGCGTAGAGTGCCTTAGTCCAGTAAGCTGCTGACGAGGGCCTGTGTCAACGCTCTTCTTGTTTTGGTCGGGATCGACTTGTAGATCCTGCGAAGCATGTGGAGGGTGTTGTAGCAGGAGGAGGAGACGGCGTTGACCTGTTTAGACATGGAGAGGGTGGAGTCGAGGATGACTCCTCGGTTGAGTGCATGGTTGGTGGGGGTTGGTGCTGTTCCCAGTGTGGTCGGCCACCAGGAGTCGTCGGAGGCTGAGTGGGTGGGTCCGAGGATGAGTACCTCCGTCTTGTCCCAATTCAGCTTGGATGTATGACGTTACAACATATGCTATTACAACGCATACTATTACAACGCAACTTTTAGAACGCAAGTACTTTTACAACGCATGTTTTTAAAACGCATGCTATTACAACGCGAAAATATAAAAGTAATAGTAAAGTACTATTGCAACGAAACACATTATTACGCATACCATTACAACGCTTTTATGTTAAAAAATAATATATTTTTAAAAATAGTAAAATAAAATCTGGCACGGGATGCAGGGAAAATAGGGGTTTTGGGTGGGGAAGTGTATTAAAATGTAGTAAAAAAATGTACTGTTAAATTGACGAATAACGAGTATTTTTTTTACAAAATTAGTACTCGAGTATTAAAATTAATACTCGAGTATTAAATTTAATACTCGCGTATTGCATTACATAAATATTTATTACATTAAATAAAATATTAAATTAAGACTTATCTCAACCAAAATCCAAATAAAGAAACATAAAATACATATTGCTTCCAAAAATATATTAAAACATATCGGGAAATTAAATGTATTAATTTCGAACAAACCAAACATAGTACTCGAATAATGAATTAAATACTCCAATATTTAAATAAATACTCTTTACATATAAAAATTACTTATAACCTTTGAAAAGTACACGATTTACTATCATAACACTTCTAATAACTAAACATTTTAAATTTACTTTTCCTATTAACAAACACATACCAAAAAAATAGCTGCCATTTTGGAAAGGGATTATAAAAAATAGTCCTGCAACTATTTCAACAATCAAAACACCACAACATTGAAATCAAAATGGACGCTAAAACGCTTTTTAAAACGAAAATAACACTTTTTACTTCCAAAATTTATATTACATGTTTCCACATTAAATAAATCTAAATTAAACCCTCTTTTCAACGCACGTTGTCTCAAAAAATAAGAAGACAGTAACACAAACATATAAAAACGAAGCAGACACCATTTTGAAATCAATTGATTATCAACTCGCAGAGTGAGCAGACGCCTGAACCTGACCCTCTGACCTACTGAACCTTGAACAACATTACGTGACTCTACGATATATTTCTCAAAATAAACAAGTAAGTTTAAACATAGAGCAAAGCTATAATAATGGTAACTAAATTAGAAACGACTTAATAATTAAAACCTAAATATATAAATATACAGATTAATGAAAATTTGATGTTTGCTGTTTACCAAAACACGTTTCAATAAAGAACGTAAATAATCACAGCAAAGTAAGTCCCTATTTTGAAACAGACATAATGTTTGAAATAAATTAAAAAATAACATAATTTTTCATTATTTAAAAATGTTAATATATAGTATAAACTTTTCAAAGCACTTAAGATTAATACTTTATTTTTTAAACACAATGTCGAAAATTTTCAAGAACAAAACACCCCATATTTAAATAAATATATATGTCAAATCGAAAATCGGTCATGTTAAATAAAACATGCTGTCGCATAATTACTATTGTAACGGAAATAACTAGATCAGAATAAAAACGTAGGACAAAGTCTGTGTATGATTTCATTTCTTTTAAAACTAGTACATTTTATAAAAACATATACAAAGAAATGCTAACATGTTAAATTAAAAAATAAACACTATTTACAATCTCAAACATAAACATACTGTTTTCTTTTTTCTGACTCTCAAAAAAGTTTCCAGAAAAAGATTCAGAAACTCAAAACCCAACACACCTGAAAAAAATCCAAAGAAAAAATAGCAGACTCAAAAGGTAAATCAAATTACACATGTAAACCAATTTAAAAAAAACCTATTCTTAATAGGTGTACTGAATGTACATGACCCCCCTCGTTAAACAGGATAGTAAATTACTATTCCAACTACAAGAAGATGCAGCAGCAGAGAAAGTGAAAGATAGAAAAAGGATATAATTTACTATTCCAAATCCAGGAAGGTATAGCAGTAGGGAAAGTGAAGGATAGTGTAAGGGTAAAATTTACAATTCCCCCTCCAGGAAGGTGCAGCAGTAGACAAAGTGATGCATAGTTTAAAGGTATAATTTAGTATTCCAAAAGCAGGAAGGTGCAGCAGTAGAGAAAGTGTTGGATAATGTAAGGGTATAATTTACTATTCCCACTCCAGGAAGGTGCAACAGTAAGGAAAGTGATGGATAGTATAAGGGTATATTTTACTATTCCCACTCCAGGAATGTGCAGCAGTAGGAAAAGTGATGGAAAAATTTAAGGTGTAATTTACTAATCAAAGTACAGCTACATGCAGCAGAAAGCAAATTAAACATTTGCATTTCTTAATTCCTTTTTTTTAGAAACTCAAAGCAATCTTGTAAGAAAACCCAACTCCACATCTAAGGAACCAACAAACACAAAGGCCACCAAGAAAAAGAAGACCACCAATAAAAACAGCAATCTTAAAGGTAAATAAAATACATGAAACGAAAAACACATTTTCTAAAGTGCACGAATTTGAATACTATTTACACTTTTGTTACCTGAAGCAAAAGAGAAACATTTGAATGATAAAGAAATATGATAAATAATGGATAGTGTAAGGGTAAAATTTACTATTCCAACTCCAGGATGGTGCAGCATTAAAGAAAGTGATGGATAGTGTAAGGGAATAATTTACAATTCCCACTCCAGAAAGGTGCAGCAGTAGGGAAAGTGATAGATAATGTAAGGGTATAATTTAATATTCCCACTCCAGGAAGGTGCAACAGTAAGGTAAGTAATGGATAGTTTAAGGGTAAAATTAACTATTCCCATTCCAGGAAGGTGCAGCACTAGAGAAACTGATGGATAGTGTAAGGGTATAATTTACTATTCCCACTCCAGGAAGGTGCAACAGTAAGGTAAGTAATGGATAGTGTAAGGGAATAATTTACTATTCCAAATCCAGGAAGGTGCAGCAGTAGGGAAAGTGATAGATAGTGTAAGAGTATAATTTACTATTCCCACTCCAGGAAGGTGCAGCACTAGAGAAAGTGATGGATAGTGTAGGGTATAATGTGCTATTCCCACTCCAGGAAGATGCAGCAGTAGAGAAAGTGTTGGATAATGTAAGGGTATAATTTGCTATTCCCACTCCAGGAAGGTGCAACAGTAAGGAAAGTGATGGATAGCATAAGGGTATAATTTGCTATACCCACTCCTGGAATGTGCAACAGTAGAAAAAGTGATGGAAAATTTAAGGTGTAATTTACTAATAAAATACCAGCTAAGTGCAGCAGAAAGCAAATTAAACATTTCCATTTCATAATTCCTTTTTTTTAGAAACTCAAAGCAATCTTGTAAGAAAACCAAACTCCACATCTAAGGAAGCCAACAAACACAAAGGCCACCAAGAAAAAATAAACCACAAATAAAATACAGCAATCTTAAAGGTAAATAAAATACATGAAACGAAAAACACATTTTCTAAAGTGCAAGAATTTGAAAACTATTTACACTTTTGTTACCTGAATCAAAAGAGAAACATTTGAATGATAAAGAAATATGATAAATGATGGATAGTGTAAGGGTAAAATTTACCATTCCAACTCTAGAAAGGTGCAGCATTAAATAAAGTGATGGATAGTGTAAGGGAATAATTTACAATTCCCACTCCAGAAAGGTGCAGCAGTAGGGAAAGTGATAGATAATGTAAGGGTATAATTTATTATTACCACTCCAGGAAGGTGCAACAATAAGGTAAGTAATGGATAGTGTAAGGGTAAAATTAACTATTCCCACTCCAGGAAGGTGCAGCAGTAGGGAAAGTGATGGATAGTATAAGGGTATAATTTACTATTCCCACTCCAGGAAGGTGCAACAGTAAGGTAAGTACTGGATAGTGTAAGGGTATAATTTACTATTCCAAATCCAGGAAGGTGCAGCAGAAGGGAAAGTGATATATAGTGTAAGAGTATAATTTTCTATTCTCACTCCAGGAAGGTGCAGCAGTAAAGTAAGTGATAGAAAGAGAAAGGTTAAAATGTACTAATCCAACTCCAGGAAGGTGCAGCACTAGAGAACGTGATGGATAGTGTAAGGGTATAATTTGCTAATCCTACTCCAGGAAGGTGCAGCAGTAGAGAAAGTGTTGGATAATGTAAGGGTATAATTTGCTATTCCCACTCTAGGAAGGTGCAACAGTAAGGAAAGTGATGGATAGTATAAGGGTATAATTTACTATTCTCACTCCAGAAATGTACAATAGTAGGAAAAGTGATGGAAACATTTAAGGTGTAATTTACTAATCAAATACCGCTACATGCCGCAGAAAGCAAATTAAACAGTTCTATTTCATAATTCCTTTTTTTTAGAAACTCAAAGCAATCTTGTAAGAAAGCCAAACTCCACATCTAAGGAAGCCAACAAACACAAAGGCCACCAAGAAAAAGAAGACAACAAATAAAAACAGCTATCTTGAAGGTAAATAAAGTACATGAAACGAAAAACATATTTTCTAAAGTGCAAGAATTTGAATACTATTTACACTTTTGTTACCTGAAGCAAAAGAGAAACATTAGAATGATAAAGAAATATAATAAATGATGGATAGTGTAAGGGTAAAATTCACTATTCAAACTCCAGGAAGGTGCAGCATTAAAGAAAGTGATGGATGGTGTAAGGGAATAATTTACAATTCCCACTCCAGAAAGGTGCAGCAGTAGGGAAAGTGATGGATATTATAAGAGTATAATTTACTATTCCCACTCCAAGAAGGTGCAACAGTAAGGTAAGTAATGGATAGTGTAAGGGTATAATTTACTATTCCAACTCCAGGAAGGTGCAACAGTAGGGAAAGTGATAGATAGTGTAAGAGTATAATTTACTATTCCCACTCCAGGAAGGTGCAGCAGTAAAGTAAGTGATGGAAAGAGTAAGGTTAAAATTTACTAATCCAACTCCAGGAAGGTGCAACACTAGAGAAAGTGATGGATAGTGTTAGGGTATAATTTGCTATTCCCACTCCAGGAAGGTGCAGCAGTAGAGAAAGTGTTGGATAATGTAAGGGTATAATTTGCTATTCCCACTCCAGGAAGGTGCAACAGTAAGGAAAGTGATGGATAGTATAAGGGTATAATTTACTATTCCCACTCCAGGAATGTGCAGCAGTAGGAAAAGTGATGGAAACATTTAAGGTGTAATTTACTAATCAAAGTCCAGCTAAGTGCAGGAGAAAGCAAATTAAACTTTTACATTTCTTAATTCCTTTTTTTTAGAAACTCAAAGCAATCTTGTAAGAAAACCAAACTCCACATCCAAGGAAACCAACAAACACAAAGGCCACCAAGAAAAAGAAGACCACAATTAAAAACAGCAATCTTAAAGGTAAATAAAATACATGAAACGAAAAACACTTTTTCTAAAGTGCAAGAATTTGAATACTATTTACACTTTTGTTACCTGAAGCAAAAGAGAAACATTTGAATGATAAAGAAATATGATAAATGATGGATAGTGTAAGGGTAAAATTCACTATTCAAACTCCAGGAAGGTGCAGAATTAAAGAAAGTGATGGATGGTGTAAGGGAATAATTAACTATTCCCACTCCAGGAAGGTGCAGCAGTAGGGAAAGTGATGGATAATGTAAGGGTATAATTTATTATTGCCACTCCAGGAAGGTGCAACAGTAAGGTAAGTAATGGAAAGTGTAAGGGTAAAATTAACTATTCCTACTCCAGAAAGGTGCAGCAGTAGGGAAAGTGATGCATAGTAAAAGTGTTGAATTTACTATTCCAACTCCAGGAAGGTGCAGCAGTAGAGAAAGTAATGGATAGTATAAGGGTATAATTTACTATTCAAACTCCAGGAAGGTGCAGCAGTAGTGAAAGTGATGGATAGTGTAAGGGTATAATTTACTATTCCAACTCCAGGACGGTGCAACAGTAGGGAAAGTGATTGATAGTATAAGGTTAAAATGAACTATTCCCACTCCAGGAAGGTGCAGCAGTAAGGAAAGTGATGAATAGTGTAAGGGTAAAATTTACTATTCCCACTCCAGGAAGGTGCAGCAATACAGTAAGTGAAGGATAGTGTAAGAGGAATATGAACTATTCCAAATACAGGAAGGTGCAGCAGTAGTGAAAGTGATGGATAATATAAGGGTCAAATGTACTATTCTAACTCCAAAAAAGTGAAACAGTAAGGTAAGTGATGGATAGTGTAAGGGTATAATTTACTATTCCAAACCAAACGAAGGTGCAGCAGTAGGGAAAGTGAAGGATAGTTTAAGGGTATAATTTACTATTCCAACTCCAGGAATGTGCAGCAGTAACGTAAATGATGAATAGTGCAAGAATGTAAATTACTATTCCAAATCCAGATAGATAAACCATTAGAAAAAGTATAGATTAAAATATGTATCTGTAATTAAACCGAAACACAAAAATTAATTTTGTTTTTCATTTCTATTTTTTCAACAGAAAATGTCAAGCCAAGCTACTGCCACCTATATCAGATCCAGGAAACGAAACAGGCTATTGAAACATTGTGGATATATATATTGCAATGAAAGAATAAGTGAACCAAGGAGACATTGGAGGTATGTGCAATATTATTCATCCGGTTGCAGCGGCAGAGCGGTTACTGTTGGAGATAACATTATAAAAACCGCAGAACATAACCACTCTGCCTCTGCAATGGAGATTGAAATTCGTGAAACCATTAATGAAATGAAAGATATTGCATCCACCTCCAATGCCACACCTGGTTCAATTTTACGAGAGGTTGCACAGCATGTCCCCGGTCATGTTGCTTGTAATATGCTTATTATTCCTAATTTGCGACAAATTATCTAAAGAAAAAAGCAGGCAAGTAACACTCACACTGAAACTCCACACACTTTTGCAGACATACATATTCCTAATGAACTTACAATCTCTTTCTCCAATGAACCCATCTTACTCTACGACAACCAAAACCCTCAAAAACGTATACTAATCTTTAGCACTGCCCGCAACCTAGTAAAATTAGAGAATACTGAAATTTGGATGATGGATGGGACGTTTAAAAGTACCCCCCATCCTTTCACCCAAATATACAGTATTCATGCACAGATTCAAAATAATGTAGTTCCCTTAGTGTATAGTTTACTTCCTGATAAGCAATCAGCAACGTATACTGAATTTTTTTTCAGTAATTAAAGAAAAAACTTCCAACAAAAGTCCTAGGAAAATTATTGTGGATTATGAATTGACTATGATCAATGTGATCAACAAAACGTACACGGATACCCAATTTCAGGGATGTTTTTTTCATTTTTCCCAGGCATTTTGGCGTAAGTTACAAAAAACATCCCTAATTACTGATTACTGTTCAGATAGCAAACTACAGGTAGAATTAAAAAAACTAACTGCACTTTGTTTTGTACCTCCTGAAAGTGTAGACGAGTACTACACTGCAATTTCTGAATCTGAATATTATGTCGAAAATGAAGATAAATTGGCACCCTTGTTAAATTATTTCGAAGACACATGGATTGGACATCTAAGTAGATTGGGTCGCAGGAGGAAGCCACGTTTCCATGTGGAGTGGTGGAACTGCTACACAACCTGCTTAGAAGGAGGTGCTAAAACAAACAATGCCATAGAGGGATGGCATAACTCCTTCAACCACACAATTGGAAAACCACACCCCAATTTCTATTCTTTCTTAATGACTTTGAAGAAGGAGCAAAGTTATCAAGAAATGAGAATTGCACAAACCTTGACAGGTAGCCTAAATCCACGGATTTCAAAACAATCTAAGGAGATGTCTCAGAGACTATTGGCAATACTTCAACAGTTTTCGTTTAGTGTGGCATTAGACTACCTGGAAAATCTTGCTAACATTTTACATTTTTAAAAACATACACCCAACTTACTTTCCTGCTTTTACCTAAATTTTTGTTATAATATTAATTAAATTGACAATTTCTTTTTTAAATATTTTTTTAAATTTCAGTCGGGTCATCAAACCATTAATAATTTTTTAATTTACATTCATCTTTTTTGTATTATATTTCCTAAATATAATTTGCAGGAAATGTTTTTTTTTAACAGAAAAACTTACAATACCATCATAAAAAAATAAGTAAATCAAACATCATTCATATAAACCAATTAGCATTTTGTTCAACTTTTCCATATATTTTTTAAAAAATGACTTTGTGAAAACATTTTGAACGAAACATTAAATTACTTATTTTCACCCTATCCACTAGTTCAAACAAAAGTTTTTTTTTATATTATGTCTATATGTACTACTGGTTTTTTGCAATTAAACTCATGCAAACCATTCATCTATCTATTATATGAAATTACCCCACAAAATGTATCTTTTTTTTAAAATTATTATTTTTTATTACAACAAACCTTTCCTATTTAAATCCAACAATTTTTTTTAATTCAAGTGTCCCATTTTTGTAATGAAAAATAATGTAAATACATTTTTTATATTTATTTACATTATCTAAATAAGTGAATTAACAGTACAAACATTTTGAAAAATTAAATTTCACAATCAAATTCATCTCAACCTTAAATTGGAACACCATATAAAATATCCAAATTTTTCTAACTCCTTTTTTTCTCGCTAACTAAAACATAATTTTTTTTAGTCATTTCCTACCTGCAAAAAATTCTCACTAAGCAACTTTGTTTTTTGCAAACATTAACATACAAATCAAATCAACAAATGCATTATCGTAAAAAATCTCCTACTAAACCAACAGATATTAATAATCAATTTTTCAAAAGTTACACAAAAACCAGTATGTAAAGTACTCGATAAAACCAAAAACGCACTTTTGTGACAACTAACAAAACTGTCTTCTTTTTATTCTTTACGATTTCCTTAAATCTATACGTTTCTTTTACAGCAAACTTTTTTTTACGTTCAAAATGTATTATAACAAAGAGAAATTACTTATATTAAACTTCTTATCGGTTTCCCCTTCTCAAAATACAACCCGACAAAGGCATATTATACTACCTTGATCGGCGACATGTTGAATATGCATCCAAAACATCATATTTTACTTATGCAACCACTCCTTATCCTTACGTAGCAATATATATATCCACAATGTTTACTTTAACTAATATAACATTATTTTAAGTTTCTTAGCTGTGCGCAGATCAGCTTCAGCTGCTTCCTCCAATCGATGCTGTCCAAAATGGCCACTTGCATCGACTTTAACATGACGACATGATACAAAGCAACTAAGATAAAAAAAGGACTATTTTACAAAGTTAATATTTTTTAAATGTATATTATTTTCTAAAAATAGTAATCATGTTTAAAACAATTATTAAAAATATGTTTTATTTATAATAAAATTATCTTGATTTTATTTTATTTTTTTTAATAAAAAAATTTGAAAAAAATAAAATATGTTTCTTTGTATTTTTTACTTTTTTTAATTATACCTTTTATAACAATATTTTACTTTAATAAATTATTATTAATGTCACTTACCTTAATGCTGATTGTATTTCCATGATTTTCTGCCTATTTCCTGCTTTTCTTGGACTTTCAAAAGCATAGCACGGGATGCAATGGAGAAGGTATTGAAATAAAAGAAGGACAAATCATACCATAGAAAACAATGTTAAAACGTGGGAAAAAAAGTAACTTTGCTTAGTTAATGAAACCCTTGTAATGAAAAAATATAAAACAATTTTCTAAAATAGTTAAAAAAACGTTACACTATTTTTAAATTATAATTTAATTATATTTTTTTTAATTAAAAAAAATATTTTTTATTAAAACTCTCTACAAAGTTTTATCAAAGAAAGAAAGAAAAAACCATATATAAACCTACTTTATATATATATTCATATATTTACTAAGAAATTAATATTATTTTAAAATACCTTCAAAAATTAAAATAATAATAAAAAAAACTATCCTTTTTTAATTTTATAATTTCTTTAACTAATACAATCATATTTAAACTTTGCAAAATCAATTAAAAAAAGTAATTATTATTATTTAATTACAAATAAATACTTACTTATTATGTATAAAACTATTTATTTTTATAATTTATAAAAATAATGAAAAGTTTAAATTAAGTAATTATATTTAAAATATAAGTATTAAAAAGAAACTAAAACATTATTTTTTAATTAAATACTTCTTAAATACTTTATTAAAAAATAATCAATTTAATATTAATTAATAAATAAAACTTTAAAACATATTTTTTTTTAAATTTTAAATTAAAAAATAAAACCTAAAATATTTAAATGAAATGTATTTAACAAGAAATAGCTTAATTTCGATGTAAAAACATGCGTTGTAACAGCACTTGCGTTGTAGTAGCATGCGTTGTAAAAACATGCGTTGTAAAAGTACTTGCGTTGTAAAAGTTGCGTTGTAACGGCTGTTTCCCTTCAGCTTCTGACAGCTGTTCTTCATCCAGTCGCCTTCATTCCCTCGTGGAGGTTGGTTTTGGCAGTGTGGGGGTCCTTGGGGAGCGAGAGGATCAGCTGGGTGTCCTTGGTGTAGGAGATGATGTTTAGGTCGTGCTGTCAGGCGATGTGGGCAAGTGGTGCCATGTAGACATTGAACATCGTTGGGCAGAGAGATAAGCCTTGGGGTACAGATGATCTTTGGAGCGGAAGGGGGGGAGGCGGATGATCTGGGTTCTTCCTGAGAGGAAAGAGGTGGTCCAGTACAGGGCCCTCTCTTGGATTCCGGCATCATTGAGGCGTGCTCTTAGTGTGCGGTGGTAGACTGTGTCGAAAGCTGCTGACAGGTCCAGGAGGATGAGGGCCGCGGTTTCTCCGTTGTCGAGCATGTTCATGATGTTGTTGGTGGCGGCGATGAGGGCAGTTTCAGTGCTGTGGTTGCTGCGGAACCCTTACTGGGATGGGTCCAGGATGTTGTTTTCTTTTGAGGAATCGGGTCAGTTGTTTGTTGACGGCCTTTTCAATGACCTTTGCCAGGAACAGGAGCAGGGAGATGGGTCAGAAGTTCTTGAGGTCCTTGGGGTTCGCCTTGGGTTTCTTTAGTAAGGCGTTGATCTCTGCGTGCTTCCAGCTCTCCTGGAAGGTCTCAGTCTCGAAGGAGTTGTTGATGGTTTTCCGCAGGTGGGCTGCGATGGTGCTGCTGGCTTTGTTGTAGATGTGGTGTGGCAGGGGTCTTCCGGGGGAACCGTAGTGGATGGTGTTCATGATCTTGATGGTGTTTTTGATGTTGGTCCAGGCGCGCAGACGGTTGGTTACAGTGCTCCTACCCTCCTTTCTAACTTTTCCCCCCTTTTTTCCCCTTATTCGCTTCAACAGAATCACAACATGGTGGCCAACACTTCCTAGTTGCAACCGTTTGCAGCCAATAAGCAGCAAGCTCGTTGGCAGCCAATCAGATGGCAGAATTCCCAAATATCAATATCTGTAAATTTTGATCTTTCTCAAAAACTACTGAACGGATTTGCACCAAATAAACAAAAGCGGGCTTTACAGACCAAAACCCTCCTCCTTGCAAAATTTGGGGTAATTCCATTCACCCGTTTGACCTGTAGCCTTGTCTAAAACGGAGAAAACATGTTTTGGGACCCCCCTTTTATTTCGGTCCCCTTTGATGAATCACCCCCAAACTTTCAACATAGGAGTTGATATGAACTAAGAATTTGTTTTGAGAATTTCATGAAGATTCATCAAGCACGGTTAAAGTCCTAAGCAAAACAAGAAATGCTCTTCCTATGGAAACTCAGTGCTGACTATAACTACCTACTGGTGACCGCCAGTAGGCAATAATATATATATATCTATATATTCCCTTCTGTAATAGCCAGTAGGTATATGTAGTTAGGACCTAGCTACCATAGGAAATCCACAACATTCTATTGGGAATAACTTTGGCACCGGTTGAGGAATTTGCGTGTAATTTTCCAACATTTTGGCCACCTCCGCTCCGCTCCTTCCCTGAAAGTTTCGGGGAGATTTGTGAAGTGGGGGCTGAGAAAAAAGGGGGGTCCCAAAACATTTTTTTCCCATGCAATTTTCCATAGGACGTTCTGACACGGCTACAGCCCTAACCGTTAAACGGAATTACGCCAAACTTTGCAAAATTCTAGGGACTGGTACGCAGATGTGCCTTTGCTATATTTGGTGAAATTTGCTCCAGTGGTTTTTTTGAAAATTAACTTAAAAAACACATATATATCATATAAGCTTACGGGTCCATGCACCGTACGCGTATGGTACGCGTACCGTACGTGTACGTACGCGTACCCTTACGTGCGTGACCGCGATCCTGATAGGTTGGTAGTCGACTGTCAACATTCCAAACTGACCAAACCAGGAAGAGTTGGCCACCATCTTGTTTCTCAGGAGAACTGAGACACAAGAGAGCCCAAAACAAGAGTGGAAAACACGAAAAGGGGGCAGGGTAGAGACTCCCCAACCCCCTAGCCCTTCTCAGGGGGTCCCAGAAGGACCCCCAAGGGCAAAAAAAATAAATTGCGGGGTACGCGCACGGTACGCGTACCAGGCACGCGTATGTACGCGTACCGTGCGCGTACCCCGCGATTTTATAAAAAAATAATAATAATAATTTTGCCCTTTGGGGTGTCCTTCTGGGACAACCTGAGAAGGGCTATGGGGTCAGGGTCATATGCGGATGACACCCAGCTGGTTCTCACCATCAAAGACAACGGAGAACAAATAGCTGCCAGTTTCCAACAGGGCATGCTAGCCATCAGTCATTGGATGTAATCTAACTGTCTTAAGTTAAACTCCAACAAGACAGAGGTAATGATTTTTGGCAAACTTACCCCCTCATGGTCTGATGTATGGTGGCCTACTGATTTGGGTCCTCCCCCACCCCCTGTTACCAAGGTTAAAAACCTTGGTATAACATTAGATAAAACACTCTCTTATTCAGCTCATGTCAATACCACGGTGTCATCTTCTTTCTTTTAACTGAAAACTATAAAAAAGATTCTTCCTTATCTTCCCCCCAACTCTGGTAAAACTCTGGTCACATCATTTGTTATGTCCTCAGTGGACTATTGTAACGGACTTTTAATGAATGCCCAAAAGAAGGTCATTAAGAGGTTACAATCTGTACAAAACGCCGCAGCCAGACTACTTTCTGGCACCCCCAAATTTAAATCCATTACCAACACTATAAAAAACTATCACTGGCTTACAGTCAACAAGAGGATAAAATTCAAGGCACTCTGTATAGCTTATAAAGCCGCGCACAAACAAGGCCCTCGCTTTCTCATTGATCCATTCACGTTTCATGTCCCCAATCGTTCACTTTGGTCCATGAATAATTTCACTATGACAGTCCCTCGCACCAGAACAGTTGCATGGGGAGATTGCAGCTTCCACATTGCAACCACCAAACTTTGGAACTCTCTTGATCTAGAGATCAGATCAGCTCCTACTCTTATCATTTTCAGAAGAAAAATTAAAACAAGGCTCTTTGACCAATAATTCAATTCTTGTTTCTTTCTGCCTCATTCACAGCGCCGAGACGCCCTTGGGCAATTGTTCGCGCTCAATAAATTCCATAAATAAATAAATAAATAAATAAATAAATAAATAAATAAATACCCTGCCCCCTTTTCACATTTTCCACTCTTGTTTTGTGCTCTCTTGTCCCTCAGTTCTACTGAGAAACAAGATGGCTGCTCAGGTGGTACCAGAAGGATATTAACATAAAAAAACGTTATTCGCTAATAGAATTTGCATTTACAAAACCTTTGAAATTTTTTTAAAAAAAGTATAGGTTTCATGTCTGATATAGTTGGGAATTAGCATTTAAAAAAACATGCAAATTCACTGAAAAAACCATAGGTTTCAGGCCTTATATAGTTAGGAATTAGCATTTAAAAAACCTTGCAAATTCACTTAAAAAACCATAGGTTTCAGGCCTTATATAGTTAGGAATTAGCATTTAAAAAAAGTTTGAAATTCACTGAAAAAACCATAGGTTTCAGGCCTTGTATAGTTAGGAATTAGCATTTAAAAAACCTTGCAAATTCAATAAAAAAAACATAGGTTTCAGGCCTTGTATAGTTAGGAATTAGCATTTAAAAAACCTTGCAAATTCACTTAAAAAAACATAGGTTTCAGGCCTTATATAGTTAGGAATTAACATTTAAAAAACCTTTGAAATTCACTGAAAAAACCATAGGCTTCAGGCCTTATATAATTCGGAAGTAGCTTTAAAAAAACCTTTGAAATTCACTCAAAAAAGTTTTAGGGGTGTTATAGTTAGCTGGACATTTCACTCATACAATGATGTCATTTGAGATGTCATCAGTGATGTCACTGACCATGTCATGAATGATCTAATATGTGACATCATCAGTAGTGCATTGCGGGTGTGCAAAATATAGTTAGTACAACTAACTATATAGGAGCAATTTCAATGGTTTGTATGAGTGAAATGTCCAGCTAACTATAACACCCCTAAAACTTTTTTGGAGTGAATTTCAAAGTTTTTTTTTAAAGCTAATTCCTAACTATATAAGGCCTGAAACCTATGGTTTTTTCAGTAAATATTTATATATATATATATATATATATATATATATATATATATAATTTTCTAGTCTGTTTATGTCTTGAACAGTATGATTTGTGTGTATACCCACTTTCTGTATGGACTTGCCCATCTGTGGGCTACATCGCAAAACCTATGTAACATCTTCAGGTTGCGCACATTAACATTCAAAGATGGCGCCTACAGCAACCACAGTGGGGTTGTCCTCTGTCGCTTTCTATGTATTGAATTAGAAACTGCAAATGTCTTATTTAAATCCACCGAGTAATGCAAAACGTTGTTACCACACTGACGAAGGCAGCACGCCGAAACGCGTTTGTGGAGGGTGCCTGCAAGGAACAATAAATCTGCACTTTTCATAAGTAACCCCCGAGTGCTGTCATCTTTCTCGTATTAGAGGAGGAGTTGGAGCGTGATGTTGTGCGGCGTCCTGCAAGCCGCTGACAGCACCCACCCGCGAGTGAGCAGTTTCCCTGCAGGAAAGGAGCGTTTTCACTGTAAACCGCGCACCGCCGCCCCCCGCCATTGACAGAGGGAAGCGATCTTTTTCGAGGGCGGAGTACAGAGGAAGGTGTTCGGTTGCGGCCGCGACTGAGAACTTCCCGAGGAAGACGCCACTCGGTAAGCGCTACAAAGACTTTGATTCCCACTGCTTGCGCACATGCGCATTAGAGGCGGGTATTGCGGTAGGGTGACTGGGGGCGAAAATTGAACTGGCAGAAGCGCAGGCACCCTCCTTGGTCTCAGCCGAGCGTAAGGAAAGAAGTGCCTAGCTCATTGGCGAGACGTGGAACACGCGATTTGCAGGAGACTGCCACAATGTTTACCGATGCCGAACGTATCACAGCGGCACAGGGCATGTTCAAACGGCGAGATAAGCCGCCAGCAGAAGCAACAGGCGCGTCTGCAGAGCCATCCAGTGACAAGCTAACATCGGTGATGGCCAAACTTGAGAGGCTATATGAGCGTGAAATACGCAAGTGGTGGGAGGCAACCAGTCTCACCAACTATGTGGAGGAGAAGAGGGTACCTAGAGGCCTAAGGGTACACACAGTTCCGTCCTATGAGCACCCAGACCCGCAGTTACTCACTGATTGGTTTGAACATACTGCCACGTACTGTGAGGGGACCCTGAAAATATTGATCAAATATGCATGGAGCGACCGTGAGAAGGTTCTAGCCGAGATCTCATTAATAAATGATGAACTTGAGAAAGAGACTGATGCGAATATCATACTGTCAATCACTGAGAAAAAGGAACAAATGAAGGCTCGCTTGGTGAAGTACGAAACGAAGATAAGGAACCGGAAACAAGAGAAGTACGAGCGGGACGCCAATGACTATTTGTCAGGTCGAGTACTTACCTATGCCAAGAAATTTGACGCACCACGCAAGGCTCTATTGAAAAGCTCCAGCACAACTACTGGAGCTTCTGTAGGATTGGACATCGCCACCTCTGAGTCAGAGGTCACTGAAAACGAGTCCGGGGACGAACAAGCTGAGCCAGTCCAACGGGGCCGGACGCGTGGAACGCAACAAGGCAGAAGTAACAGAACCCCTTTTCAAGAGGAGTACGAGGTACTCAAGAGTACGTGGCTCCGGGGAGGAAAGAACAAACCCCCGGACACGGAGGAGCCGGAAACAGAGGCACCAGGAGGACTAGGAGGTCAGGGGGCGGAAAAAGGAGGAAGAGGGGGAACAAGAAGCTCCCGTTGGGTCAACCGCAACCGAACCAAGAAGTAATGACCCCTGATATCGATGGCCCACAAGAACAGGCCAACTTAACGGTTGTCAACCTGACGCCCAAACAACTGACCAGCCAAGAAACCGAAGTCCTCAGTCTGGGATTAACCTTCTGCCCCAACAGGGAACTGGAATATACCCAAACGAGGATCGATCTATTTCGTTTTACTCGAAAATTGAAGCTCCACAAGTATTTCAAGCTTCGCCCCCACACCCAAGATCCTAAAAGTCAGGGGACCAGAATAACAGCCACTGATGCCCTGAGCAGCAAAGATCTAGCAGCAGTTGAGGCCCTGGAAGATCTTGAAAGAGAGGAGACACAAGATGTTCAGCACTTGGACATTGCACAAAGGGCTGAGCTGCAAGGGATTGACCAGGAAAGGGAAGAGAGCAAATTCAAACCCCCCTCTATCTTTGTCCCTCAATCCCCGTGGGACGCCGTGGATGCGTTTAGCGAAGCTATGATTAACGACCTCATAAAGTATCGCAAGTCCAACCACACCAGTCACAACTACAACATCTCTGAACAGCAACTAGAGGCGCTGAAAAAACTAAAAGAAGACAAAAACATCGTGGTGAAACCTTCTGATAAAGGTGGGAACATTGTTTTAATGAGTAGGGACTACTACAAGACTGAGGCATTGAGACAGCTCTCAGATGAAAATTTCTACACAAAGTGTACTATGACTACGTACCAACAGAGCCTGAAAGACTACGACACTCTCCTCAAAAAATGGTACGACCTACAGATGCTGGGCAAGGACGAACATCTATTCCTACGAAACAACTGCCCAATGATTCCCACCTTTTACCATCTCCCAAAACTTCACAAGAGCCAAGACAATCCTCCTGGCCGCCCCATTATCTCCTCCATTGGGAGTTTAACGGAGAACATGTCTCGCTTTGTAGATAACATCCTTTTCCCCTTGGTGCTGAACCTGAAATCATATGTCCGGGACACTAAGGATTTCCTCATGAAAATAGGAGACCTAAAGTGGAATCCGAGCTACCTGCTGGTAGTGCTGGACATTACCAGCCTGTACACTATAATTCAACACCAACAGGGTTTACAAGCGATAAGGCATGCTTTAGAACAGCGCCAGGCGCGATTTGCAAGACACAACCTGATGATACTGGACTTTGTTGAATTCTGCCTAACCAACAACATTTTCCTGTTTGAAGAACAACTGTACTTACAGAAGTCAGGGACGGCGATGGGTACTTGCTTCGCTCCCAGCTACGCGAATCTCTTCGTGGGCTGGTGGGAGGAGCAAGTACCCAGCAGCTGCAGGGTTGGACAGGAGGTGGGGGATGCGGTGTGTTGGCATCGATACATCGATGATCTTTTCATCGTTTGGAATGGTAATATCGAGACAGCCACTGAATATATCAAACTGCTCAATAATAACAACCTCAACTTGCGCTTCTCGGGTTCCATTAGTCCGGTGGCAGCGGAGTACTTGGACCTGAGAGTGTTTGTTGAAGATGGGCAGTTACACACCTGCTTATTCAGAAAAGAGACTGCTGGCAATTCAACACTCTTTGCCAGCAGTAGCCACCCACCACAATTAATCAACAGCATTCCCTACGGAGAGCTCTTGAGACTCCGTAGGAACTGTTCCAGGGATTCGGATTTCGAGGCGGCTGCCTCTGAATGCATATCCCGTTTCATGATAAGGGGATATGGTGAAGACCTATTGCAGGATACACTGAGAAGGGTTAAAAAGACATCTAGAAGGAGCTTGCTCACCGCCAGACCGGCTGGTTCAGGCCGTGATGCAAACAAAGACACCACTGTCAATAAATTCAGAATGATCACCCCCTACTCCACTGGGGCCAACGACCTAAAAAGAATGCTTAAAAAGAACTGGCATATCTTACAAACAGATACTGTACTGAAGGATGACCTTCCCCCCAACCCGCTGGTGACATTCAGCAGAGCGAGGTCTGTAGGCAACATGCTCGTTACTAGCCATCTGGAGAAACCCCCTCCAAGGGTAAATACCTTGAAGGACCAAAAAGGGTTCTTCCCTTGTGGAAGATGTAAAGCCTGTGCAAACAGCAAAAGGGTTCTCTCATACATCATACCAGATACAGGCAAGAGCATGCCCATAAGGAAGTTCATCACTTGCAGCACACAATATGCTGTTTATTGCCTACACTGCCCGTGTGGCTTGCGCTACATAGGCAGCACGATCAAAGAACTGAAACTGAGGGTCATGGAGCACCTGAGAGCCATCGACAAAGCTGACCCCAGTTATCCAGTGGCCCGCCACTTCGCGGAGGTACATGGACGGGACCGTAAACTACTCCAGTATTACGGTCTAGACACCATACCTATAAATGCGAGGGGCGGAGATCGTTTGAGACGACTCCGCAGACTGGAATCTAGGTTCATTATAGACCTTTCCACGAAGCATCCCAGGGGTCTGAATGCGGGGGAGGAGATGGCGTTCCATTTGGGAAAATAGAACCAAGTACAGTTTATATAGGCCATAGGTAGGATACATCCCCCTTCCCTTTCCTGTCAGAATATAACATCTTGGGAAGATTGGAGTAGATACTCCGGGTGATCTTAGAATATACACAGGGTCCTCATTGCGGCTGGAATGAGAAGTTGTACATGACATATGCGGACATACGCACCTGTTTGTTTGTTTGTTTGTTTGTCTGTTCATAATGGGAGATATAATCACCCTGTGAGAATGTACGATAATGCACGATTTATCTCATAGATCCGGCATGTATGAATGCACTCACACAACAATGCATACAATTATTATGTGAGATTTGGATTTGTACAGTGAAATGATTTTGGGATCTTTCTTTTCGGTAACATATGATGGCATTTTCATGCAGTATATTGGTGGATTGTTATTTGATGCATCTGATAGAGGACCCTAGCCGATCCACGGCTTAATTTTCTAGTCTGTTTATGTCTTGAACAGTATGATTTGTGTGTATACCCACTTTCTGTATGGACTTGCCCATCTGTGGGCTACATCGCAAAACCTATGTAACATCTTCAGGTTGCGCACATTAACATTCAAAGATGGCGCCTACAGCAACCACAGTGGGGTTGTCCTCTGTCGCTTTCTATGTATTGAATTAGAAACTGCAAATGTCTTATTTAAATCCACCGAGTAATGCAAAACGTTGTTACCACACTGAAGAAGGCAGCACGCCGAAACGCGTTTGTGGAGGGTGCCTGCAAGGAACAATAAATCTGCACTTTTCATAAGTAACCCCCGAGTGCTGTCATCTTTCTCGTATTAGAGGAGGAGTTGGAGCGTGATATATATATATATATATATATATATATATATATATATATATATATATATATATATACACACACAGGTTTGGCGTGCTTAAGCCATCTTCGACGGCGGGCTCTCGACGGGGAACGCCAACCCCTATTATTAAACACACTCCTGGTTACAGCACTTCATCAACGAAAGAACCAGAGTCGGAGCCCAAATCAGATGCAGTGTCATCACCTTTGCTGATTAAACTTGGGGTGTTTCCTTTGCTGATTAAACTTGGGGTGTTTCCTTTGCTGATTAAACTTGGGGTGTTTCCTTTGCTGATTAAACTTGGGGTGTTTCCTTTGCTGATTAAACTTGACGACACTGCATCTGATTTGGGCTCCGACTCTGGTTCTTTCGTTGATGAAGTGCTGTAACCAGGAGTGTGTTTAATATATATATATATATATATATATATATATATATATATATATATATATATATATATATATATATATATATATACAGTTTTATGTGGGCAACAGGCCAATCCAATTCTGTGAACACAACAAAATGCTAACTACGATGATTTCCTTTTGCCTCCACAACTTTTCTTCTTATGTTCAATAACCAATACTTTCAGCAGATCAGGGGTGTGGCCATGGGGTCCTGCTCTTCTCCCAGTTATGCCTGTTTGCACATGGGCTACTGGGAGAGGCAGGTCCTCTTTGGCACATTCCATGAGGTGGTAGTTGAGCATGTGGTACCGTTATATTGATGACTTTTTTCTGATATGGTGGGGTACCAAGCAGGAGGCGGTTGATTTCATTGACAAACTTAATGTGAACACGTTCAATCTTGCTTTCACCCACAACATGAGCTAGGAAAGAATTTGCTTTTTGGATGTAGAGGTTTTGGTGAATAACAACAAATTGGAGACTGTGCTATTTAGAAAGCCTACAGCTGGGAATACGGTGCTGCACGCCAAGAGTCATCATCCGGCGCATCTGATCTGCAGTATCCCCTATGGGGAGATGCTGTGGATCAGACGCATATGCAGCACTGAGGCTCAATGTAGGTTAGCACAGGAGGACAGTAAAGCACGGTTTTTGGCCAGAGGTTATACGAGAAGTGCCGTAGACATGGCTATTCAGAAGGTTAATTCTATTCTGACAAAAGAGGCTCTGCTACATAAGAAATCCCAACATGCAGAATCTGCTATTGCCAAACAACCGGTCAGGATTGTACTGACATACAATCGACAGTACCGAGGGCTACGGAAGATATTCACCAAAAATTGGAACTTGGTCTGCAACAACCCTGTGATTGGCAATCTTATGTCATTTAGACCTGAAATCTCCTTCAGAAAGGCACGCTCGTTGAGTGATGCTTTGGTCAAGTCTAGCCCGGAGGTGTTAATTAACACCTCTTGGCTTCGGGCCAGTAAGGGTTTCAGAAAATGCTCTACGTGCAAGGCTTGCAAACACGGGGTGAGCAGAACAGAATATATTACACCATTTTCTGATGTCCCCCGTGTGATCCAAAAACAGCTCAAGTGCAAGACTGAGTTTGCGGTGTATGTGCTGGAGTGTCCGTGTGGTCTGCGGTATGTGGGCAGCACTAAGCTGCAGGCTCACAAACGGATACTCCAGCACATAAGGGCCATTAACACCGGTGCCACTGCTTACTCTGTTGCACGTCAATTTAAAGACCACCATGGAAACCAAAGTCAGCTGTTGAGGTACTTCGTCATCGATGCAGTTCCACCCCTTGGGAGTGGAGGGAACCGTGAGGCGATTCTAAGAGCCCTTGAGACTAGGTACATAATTGATCTGGATTGCAAGTCTCCCACAGGCCTTAACGCCAGTGAATATTTCTACACCTGTCTATAGTCTCCTATCTAGTGTTTCACTGATTCTCCTCCCATGCTCAACCCCATGGTTCCATTATTGATCACGTCATTGTTGTAACAGATGCGTATAAAACTTTCTCAATGAGGTGACAAAGAGAGGTTCCTACGCCGTCTCGTTTTTTCTGTGCACAGTTCAGTGGTTTCGGCAAACATTTTATTTTTGATTTTAAAAGTTTTTGATATAAAATGATTTGTTCTTTTGTATATAGTGTTTGCACTGGTTATTGCACTTTCTTCTTTTTTCACCAATGTTACATTGCATTTTGCACTTTATTGGCAGCATGCCTATGGAGATGTATATATCTTTTGTATGACATTGATTTAACCCACTTGGGTCATATTAGCTTAAAGCCCCTTTTTTTGATCTAATTAAATTGCTAAATATTTTTTCATGGCTGATTAAAGTAAAGCGTGGGTTTTAATGACAAAGAAATAATTTTCGTGATCAATTTGTACATATGTTTTTAACAATACTGTGTTTTATAAAGCTTGCTTTATTCTGCGGCTTTGTATATAGACCCATTTGTTTATGCGTCAAATTGTATCGTGAAACAAGGAAAATAATGGAATACAGATTATTGTGATTTGTAACCTATACTCAGTATTTTTTCCATTTCTAGTTATGCTGTTTCATGTAACAACCAATCATGTAACAGAGTGACGCGTACTTGCACTTTAAAAATGAACTGCTCTTTCTATAGCGTTATGTGTTCAAGGCCTCTGGGCAGGCCGAAATGTTATGCTGGTAGCGAGGAAAAAATTTAATAAATAATTCACCTATATATATATATATATATATATATATATATATATATATATATATATATATATATATATATATATATATATATATATATATATATATATATACACACATATATTACGACCTAGTTTCCATAGGAAAAGCGTTTTTTCTTTTCTCTTTGGCGCCGATTGACGAATCTTTGTGAAATTTTCAAAACTAGTAGCCCGCTCTGGTCAGCTCCTGTCTTGAAAGTTTCGGGGGATTCAACAAACCGGGGCTGAAAAAAAAGGGTTTTCCCCATGTTAATTTCCTTTTTAGACAAAGCTACAGCCCGAACTGCTGAACGGAATTACACAAAATTTGCCAAAAAGGTAGCCTTTGGTTCAGAAAGAGTCCTTTTTGCTAAGTGGTGTAAATCCATTCAGTAGTTTCTGAGAAATTTAAAAAATAAAAAGTTTTGAAATCCGAGTCTAACTACACAAGCACAAGCTTGCCTCTGATTGGCTGCCAACACTTCAAAGGAAGTGTTGGCAGCCATCTTGTGCCTCGAACGGAGAGAGAAACATTAAGGTGAGAGAAAGATTAAAAAAACAAAAAAGAGGGCAGAGTAAAAACACCCTGACCCTCAAGGCCTGCTCAGGGGGTCCCAAAATGACCTTGAGGCCCACAAAAAGCATATTTTTTTAATTTTCAGGCGGGGTCGCGTCAGGTGCGTGAATCCGTCTGAAAATTTAAAAAAGGAAGCGAAGGTGGGCCAAGTCCCGGGGGCAAAATATTTATGTAGTGTGGGCCCCTGGGGGCCCGCAGCCCCGGGGACCGTCACCTCCCTGGGGCTTGTTTTTTAATTTGTGGGGGTCTCCAAGGCCCCCCCAAGCTCTGGTGTTCTCTACCGCTGGGGATTTTCTTAAATATGCATGGGGCACATGGCCCCCCTGCGGCCCCAGGGACCACCATCCCCCGGGGGCTTTTGTTGAATATGCATGGGGCACACAGCTCCCCTGCAGCCCCTGGGACTGCCACTTCCCTGGGGCTCTATTTTTTTAATAATAAAAGACATGTGGGGGGCTTGAGCCCTCACCTGCCTCGGGGACCGCCGACTCCCTGGGGCACTAAAAATATTGCACACATTCGGAGGGGGACACCCCAGGGCCGGTCCTGCAGTGTCCTAGAGTGCCAACCCCAGGACACTTTTGTTTGCTATGGCACTCCAAATCAGATTGCTTTTCCACAAGAGGAGCTGTATGTCAGCAAGGTCCCTGTGTGGGAAAGCAATGCTGGCTCCCGCAGGAGGTGGGGAGCCGGCAGGACTGTAGGGGAATTGAGGCTCACCCCGCTGTCCCCTACCGAGAGGCCAGACCCCGGGGGATGGGTCCCCAGGGCCGGAAGTGTCCAGGAGGGGGGCCACATGGCCCGCCTCCCCTAAAAAATATACAAAAATAAAAAAGGAAAGGCCGGCCCTTTGGGGATTAAGTCCCCTTGAATCAACTAACCAACTAGCCCACCAGGTACCTCCAGTAAGCACCACAGAACTGCATTGCAGAGAGGTGTTAAAGGGGGCATGGCCTCATGTCACCTCTCTGCAACGCATCGCTGTGGCGTTTACTGGCATTTGCTGGTAGGCTAGTTGGCCCCCAGGGACCCTCAGTATTCAAGGGGACTTAATCTCCTAACTTAAAACCCGCCAGGGGCCACGTTTGCACAGTGGTGAAGGGAGGGACAAGAGGCTGATGTGACATGTGTGTACTTATCCAATCACTCCGCCAAAACCCAAGCACTTATAAATTCACCATGCACTCTCCTTGCAGCACTCTAATTATTCTGTTACTAGCCATGCACTCATGCAATGACCAAGGCACTAACTCATGCACTGCCACAATCCCCTGAACACCACCCATGCAGTCCAGCTATCGCCCTGTCACTACCCATGCACACCTCCAATCACCCAGCCAGCACCATTATGCCATTATGCAATGGCCCAGGCATTAACACATGCACTGCTATAATCCCCATAGCACTTCCCATGCAGACCTCTAACTACTTACACACTACTGATTCACTCCTCCAATTACCCAGGTAGTACCTGTGCACTCCAGAAATCCCTCTGTCACTACCCATGCACCCCTCCAATCACCCATCCAGCATCATGTACTTATCCAATCACTCAACCAAAACCCAAGCAGTTATAAAATCACCATGCACTTTCTTTGCAGTAGTCTAATCATCCAGTCACTACCCATGTATGCATGCAATGACCCAGGAACTAATACATGCACTGCCATAATGCCCTGAGCACTACTGATGTGGTCCAGCCATCTCCTTGTCTCTACCCATGCACTCCTCCAATCACCCAGCCAGTTCCATGTCCTTATCTAATCACTGCACCAAAACACAAGCACTTATAAATTCACCATGCACTCTCCTTGCAGTACTCTAATCATCCAGTCAGTACCCATGTACTCATGCAATGACCCAGGCACTAACACATGCACTGCTACAATCCCCTGAGCACTACTGATGCAGTCCAGCCATATCCTTGTCACTACCCGTGCACTCCTCCAATAACCCAGCCAGGTCCATGTCCTTATCTAATCACTATGCCAAAATTCAAGGACTTATATATTCACCATGCTCTCTCCTTGCAGTACTCTAATCATCCAGTCACTATCCATGTACTCATGCAATGAACCAGGCACTAACTCATGCACTGCTACAATCCCCTTATTACTTCCCCATGCAGTCCAGTCATCACCCTGTCACCATGCACTCTTTCAATCACCCAGCCAGCACCATGCACTTATCCAATCACTCTGTCAAAAGCCAAGCATTCTCCTTGCAGTACTCTAAGCATTCAGTCACTACCCAGGTACTCATGCAATGACCCAGGCACTAACACATGCACTACTACAATGTAGACCTCTAACCACCTACACAGCACTGATTCACTCCTGCAATTACCCAGGTAGTACCCATGCAGTCCAGCCATCGCCCTGTCACTAATCATACACTCCATCCAATCACCCAGCAAGCACTATGTACTTATCCAATCACTCTGCCAAAATCCAAGCACTTATAAAATCACCATGCACTCTCCTTGTAGCACTTTAATTATCCAATCACTACTCATGTACTCATGCAATGACCCAGGTACTAACTCATGGCAAATAAAGAGGAGGTCATGCTAATCACTTGGGTTTCCCAACGCATTGTGTTCCCTAGTGTATGTAGGTGTTTTCACTGTATTCTATGTGTCTTTTAGCATAGCACTGGCTGTAGGCGTGGTTAGTCAGAGTCAGTTACCACCAGTACCCATCAGCAAACAGTTGGGGGCTTCTGCTCCTCTGTTGGTTCTTTCTTCACATCTCTTGCTACTTCCTGCACTTTTCTTCATCTTTCTGGACTTCTGTTGCCTCTTTCTGCATATGCCTTGCTTCTTTCTGCGCTTTTCTTCCTCTTTCTCCACATGTCCTACCTTTGTAGGCATAGTTAGAAATTAGCATTTAAAATGCCTTTGTAATTTGTAATTTACTGGAAAAAAACATAGGTTACAAGGATGTTATCGTTTGAAATTAGCATTTAAAAAACCTTAAAAATTCACTAAAAAAAACCCACAGGTTTCAGGGACGTTATAGTTAGTTGGACATTTCACTTGTACAAAATCAGAGAAATTCGGCCGTTATATTTAGTTCAGCTAGCTATAACTCATGCCCCTGCAATGCACTTCTGATGACGTCACATATTACGTCATTCATTACAAGGTCAGTGACATCACTGATGACATCTCAAATGACAGCACTGATGACATCATCCACATGATAATCTGATGCACCTCCTCATACCCTATTATAACCTTTGATACACCCACTCTAAAATACAGACTACCATTTTTGAAACCATAGACACACTAATACCAGTTAGTACATACCCACTCACTAATTCCTAGGTCTACATACATATCCACTCAGTCACCCATATAGTCACTCATACATGCAGTCAACCATCAATACAGCATTATCATATGCACTCACATATCTATACAGACACTCACACACCGCCACTCATCCATAGAGGTACTCACACACCTAGCCAGTCATGCAAAAAATCAATCACATTCCCATTTACTCACCTATACAGTTATACACACACCACCTCACTTATTCAAACATATACTAACACATTCTTACACTCTTATACAGTAACTAATACAAGCACACACTGATCCATACAGCCACTCTCACAAGCATTCACTCTCACATATAGTCATTTATACACTCCAACACTCACATATACTGCCTTTCACATATGCAAATACTCACACATGTACCGCTGAGGCATCCATTCACTCACCAACACACCTATACACACACTCACCCACCCATACAGTCCTTCACAGATTTACTCTTGAACCCATACACCCAGTGAATCATCTACTCACACATCAATGCACAGAGTTACACCCCCCCCACCCACCCACACAGATACTTAGACACCCATTGAGATACTCAGGCAACCAATCAATAACTTGGGCTCCCGGTTTTATGGTATTTATTTTTTTGCCATTTCCGTCTGTATTTATCCATATTTATTTTTGAGGCATTTTTTCTGTATTTATCCGCATTTATTTTTGCCACTAGCAAAAGACGACGCTACAGCTAGTATTTTTCCACATTTATTTCAGTCCCCAAAAACACATGTGCAACTGCTTGTACACGGACACAAGAGCCGAGGGAACAACAAACTAAATGGCAACAAATTCTTAATTGGCTTTAAAGAAGTTCCTTGGTTTGTGTGGTGTGCTGAGCTATAATTCTGGGGGTTTCTGGCTGTCCTTCCCTTTAGCGTGAAGAAACGCTCTGGCTGAGTTGCCCTTCTCAATAAAAGAAATAGAAACATAGCGTGCTGTACAGTACTTATCTCATGTGAATCAGTGTGAGGAGGCCTGGTCTCTATAGTAAAAAGACAGGCATGTTTAATAGAAAGGATAACTGAAATCAGTAGAATTGATAGTTATTCAAATGTAGTATCAGTCACCTCATACAGGGCCACCCAATATGAACTTTGTCAGGGTCCTCTTAAAATTAATAAATGAAACACATCAAAATTCTTAACACTAAAATCTGGTTGGTTTGTTCTTTGGTCACTGTTCTTCCTTCTGGAGTTCGTACTATGTTGCAATTACCAAATAACCCATCAGGCCCTCGACATCCCGGAGAAGATGTGCCAAGTCACCATCTACAGTATAAACGGAAAATAACACCCATATTAATTACAAGCCCCACTGTTCGGTGGCGGTCGAGTCCCTGGCAGTATCGCATAACATTGGTATAAATAATGCCAGATTTCGTTTTCCAGGCTTCGGGAACAGGCTGCAATGTTTTTCGAGAGGCTTGGTTCCCTAGGTTTCCATATATGCCCGATTCTCTCTTAAGTGTTTTTTTCTGAAAACAAAATGTGTCACGTCAGCAGATCTTCAAGCATTATTTGCTGCAGGCCTGTAATGGGCCACACACTGCCATTCACTGTTCTACAGCCTGTGATCGGATAGAAATAAAAATTATAGGCATCTTAACAGCTCATTTATGTCGAACCTCAGAATGGTTAGGCGTGCTGCAGCACCCCTACTTCCTGCTCCTATGGGTTGGCCCTATTGTTAGAGTGGGCACTAATAAAGGAGTGATGGAATGAAAGGGTTGCCATAGTGAGCTGTGGTTCTGGGTGGGTTACATGACTGCCTTGCAGCCCCGCCCCTAGTTTATTTATACAAGTCCCAAGACCCATTCATAGCCTGCATGTACGTGTGTGTCTTTCCTCAGCCACCCCACAGACTTGGGAGAGAGTGATGGTAGAAAAAAGGGAGGGGGCGGCATTTTTGAATTCCCCATTACACTCAGCACACCTTCTACAGAAACTTTCCGAGGCGGGGGAGGGGGCTGCTGGGCTGAGGCTGATTCTCCGAGCAATATGCAGAGCGGAGCTGCAGGGACGCTTTAGAAGGGGTGAAAACACACAACAAAGCCTCGTTAAGAAATAAATGGTCTTTTTCAGACCTGTGAAGTATTTGGGTGCCGCTGTCTCTGCCAGGCTGACACACACAAGGGGGGCCAGGGGTGTCTGAAGCTCTTTGATCCCATGGGCGTTGCGCACCAATAATCTCTCCCCTGAGGCCACAGAAATACATGCCGAATGCAAAACAAGGGCTGGGGCAGCAATAACAGGACCAGGTGCGTGGAAACTCTGGGCTGAAGCACGGCCGCCTGGCAAAATTTACTAAGATTTTGCTGTTTTTACATATAAATACAGACAAAGGAAAAAAAAATTCCGTCTGTATTTATATGTAAAAATCTGTTTAAACAAAAAACCGGGAGCCCTATCAATAACCCATATAGATCCTCATTTAGCTACTCACCAACCCATGCAACCGCTCACACACCAACTGACAAACTAAACTGTGTGAATGTCTGTATCAGTCACTAACCCATGCATTCAGTAAGACTCTTTTAATCACTTAATTATACAGTCAGTCACGCACCTACTAAATCATCCTTCCAAACACTTATTTAGTTTGTCGCCTTGACTTCACCGCCAACCGCCAAATCATGAAATTCCTTCAAGCTGACAGTCATTGCTTAAAGGATTGCCAGAAAGCACAGGCACAGCGGTTTCGGACTCTGATTGTTGCTGTTTGCTTTTATCTTCAAAAAGAAAATCATGAAGTGGGATTTTTTTTAAATAAATAAAGAAAATGTCCCCTTAATCATGGTAGTTTTCTCCAATGGTGATGGGGCATTCATTGTTTTTTACTTCCCCTTACTGCCAGGGTTTGTCTAGTGGTGACGGGCAGGAAAAATGACTACATGCGCAATGGAAGTCTCCCTACCAAACATCAGCTTCCAGTCCGAATTGTGAGGCTAACTCTGAGTCAATTGCGCATGTCATGTTCGTCTGTCTAGCCTACAAAGCGCCAAGGGAACGTTGGCTTAAGCCCCTCTGCAGAGAGCTGGGCACTCTCGGCCACTTTGTGGCACTGCGCATTCTAAGATCGGATGCACAAGCCCTCCACACGTGTGGTTTGGCCAAATTCCTGAGATGGCCGTGGATTATTAGATCAAGATTCTTGAATGCTAATCCCTAAGCATTCCTGCTGCTATGTGTTTTCCACCCTTTGCAAATTGCACTTTCTTTAATTTTTACGCTGAAAACTTTATTTTTTTTATTATTTATTATAAGGTCTGTTATGAATTTTGTCAATCAGATGATTTGGGTACAGTTATTATTTGCTAAAATGTACCCTGTTTTAATGGTATAGCTTTTTTAGTATTGTTCTACAGCTTTTAAGATGTATTTTTTTATCGAAATAAAGCTATTATGACTATGACTATGGCTACATGTTTGTCTACCCTAATTGGGCGGACAAACATATAGACAATTCTTTGAGAGTCTATAATTCCTTGGGCTGTCAGAGCTTTTGGCCGTAGATGAGCCAGAGCAGTCTAAACCATTTTAAAACTATGCTTAACGCCAACATTTAAATCAGACTCTTTTCCATATGCAACATTTCTGACAGGGTGAAATGAAGTTGAACCTGGCTTCTGTATCTGACCCACGCTCCAGCATGTTCAGCCTAAAATCGCACCTAAGTCTGGGTTTACCACACTGAGTTGATTACGGTTAGAGTTTAATGCTTTTTGGCAATAGTTTTATTTAAAAATTTAAAAATGAATATCTTGGGTTCTCCCATTTATAACTATGTTTTTCAAAAATGTGATTGAAATATGCTCTATTTTTCTAAATTGTTTTGGGAGTTTTTATTTTGTCATGTTTTGACATTATTACTGTTTTGGTTCTGAAAAAAAACTGTACACATTGCCTTAAGTTGACCCTGTTTGCTCCGTGTCATAGCTACCATGCATGATGTTGGGCTTAAGTTAATTTAGGATTGTAATTAATACTTGAAGTGGGTAATAACCCTCTTAAATATTACTCCAATGTAGTACATTCACCATTTCACAGCCATCGTCCTCTTTGGTTTGATGCCATTAATGGTCTGTGAGTGTGATTCACAAAGGCAAATGTGCATGAGTACATTTTATCATATGTAATTCAACTTCTCCACCTGCATCTAAATCTAGACTTTCCTGCTATTGACCATTTCTGAGTGTAGATTTACATCTTAGAGTATACTTGAATTTCTCCACCCAATGTGATTCACCATACAACAAGATTTACAAGTGTAAATTTACTATTAGTACATTTTCACTTGCAGGTGGAGATTTTCACCAATGTGATGCAGCTCTCCCTGTGATAAAATATAGGGATATAACTGTTGCAGTAGCGTGCCCCTCCTTACACTCTCCCTACTTTTCTGTAAACATCTCCAATTTTAATTTTCCCATTTCTGAGCAGCTCCTCCTTGTTCTGCCCACGTTTATACCTAAAACGTTTGAGTGTGGAGACCTCTGCTGAGATCTCGGATTACAAAAGATGGCAGAGGCAGAGGTCTTCTCATGAAGGTTTGTGAATAGCATTTTCTAGCAGATGAGTACTACTACAGATGTAGCACTTATATATTAAAAAATGTCATTAGTGGATAGACAACTTTTTCTTTTTAAGGCAACTATGGGCCAGATTTAGGTAGTTATTTATAAAGAATTGCTAAAACAAATGGAATAAACCTAGAGATTCCTTATTTATCGATTATGCCACACCGACTCACTATGTAGCGAATCGCTAAATAAGGAATCGTTAAATAAAGTCGCAGAACAATGCACCTAAAATCGCTAATATGATTCTATGAAAAATCGCTAAATAAGAGTCTCAAATTACCACTAACTTAAAGCAGGTGGTAACCAGGTGCCCAGCATATAAACAGCCCCAGAATGCATCTGAGTAAACTCAATGGTGGCCCTCTATGTCATTGCAAGGCAGATACAAATACAAGCTGTAGCTCAAAGGATCTGGAGACGACAGGAACGCGTATACAGACTGCGCATCTCACTATTCCAACTCAATTTCAATTTATAAACTTTATTCGGTTCTTAAAAAGACACCATAAAAGCACAGATACAATATACATACACAAGTTAAAAGGCGATATTAATAATATTCAGTTAAAAAAGTATAAATGTTTAAAATGTTATGTACTTGATGGGAGGGCCAGAATAGTTTTGAGAAATTTAAATGTTCAATTACATTAAGTAACAATGTCTCTGGTAGTCCTCAGTCTTGTTGCGATCCGAATGAAGTTTATCGTGCAAAATAGGGTATGAGCGTCCTCGGCTTCCTGTAGGAATCTCAACGCCAATTTCGCGTGCTTAAATTTTAGTTCTTTCAGGATGCCCACCAGGAACTTGCGTCTTGGTGTCGCGTAGAATGGACACAGTAAGACAAAATGAAGGGTATCCTGCGGAGATCTATGATCGCAGCCGCAGGTACCCTTCTCCTCCACTGTGTGGGTAAATCCAGATGGCACTGCAAGGATGTGGTGTAACATGTTGATTCTAAATCGGGTTATGAGGTAGCGATCCTGCGCATTGTACATGACCCTTAGGTAAGGTTCCATGCCTTGCTTCGGTGTGAGATTATTGTAAGAAAGATTGGTAGGTTTAAGCCTCTCTTTTTCTGCCCTTGTTAACTTCAGCTGTGTGAGGAAGAGTTTGTTAACCAAGGTTTTACACTCCGGGGTTAAAGAGTCGGGGGCTAAGAAGTATTTAGAGCAGCCAATCTCTGTTAGCGACTCCTTAACAAATTTCAGCCAGGGGATTACATGGCCTTTGTGTCTTTTGAGGCAATCCTCGATAATTTGTCTGGTTAGGGCCGCCTCGGGGTCGGTCCATACCTTCACCCAAGCCAGAAGGGGTTTAGTTTTGATTTTGTCCTCCAGGAAAGGTTCTCCCAGCTCTTCATGTATGATGTGGGCCGAAACACTCTGTGGGACTTTTAGTATTCTTCGTAGGAATTTGTTTTCTTCCGTCTGGAGTGGCTGAGCTTTTTTACCCAGAGAGCCCCACACTTCCGCTCCATAACTTACTTTCGCGCAGCAGATGGATCTGTATAAGGTCAGGATTTGTTCCGGGGACCATTTCCCTAGTCTCTGCCCATACCCCATGATGGCTCCTACTGCGGCCGCCAATTTAGTCGAGTGTTTTTCAATCAGGGGTTTGAACGATAGATCGTGATCGAATAACACCCCCAGATATGTGAAAGACTTGACCTGGTCTATTTTGTGTGACCCGATGTTATAAGTAAAAGATCCTTTTGTAGGTTTCCCTGATGTCATAATGAAGGACTTTTCCAGGTTTGTTGCCAGGTCCAATTTATCCATGAATTTGACAAACCCGTCAATTAGTTTTTGCAGGCCCAGGGGTGTTCTCGAGAGCAAAACCGCATCATCTGCATAAAGTAGTACGGGTACAGCTCGATGACCGATTTGGGGTGAGTCAACTTTAAGTTTAAGAAGGTCCTGTTCCAGTGCATTAATGTAAATGGAGAAAAGGAATGGGGCGAGGATACAACCCTGCCTTACTCCACTATTGCAAATAAAGGGATCGGTCTTTTTTCCTTCCTGGCTGTATCTCACACTTGCTGAGGTGTTGCGATGTAGGTTTTGTAAGGTGTCAACTAGTGAGTGATCCGCACCTAGATCCATTAGCATAGCCCAGAGCTTTCTCCTGTTTACACGGTCGAAGGCCGCTGAGAGATCCATAAACCCCATATGTATTGACCCCCTCCCGGCGATGGTGTATTTTGCGATCAGGAGGTATAAATTTAGGCATTGGTCGGTGGTGGATCTGCCTTTCCTGAAGCCGTATTGGATTTCGGAGAGAATTTGTTGCTCCTCTGCCCAGTCTTGCAATCTTGATAGGATGACTCGACCCAGGACCTTAGCTGTCACGTCGATGAGCGAGATGGGTCGGTAACATTGGGGGTCGTCCCGATTGCCTTTTTTATAGATAGGGACTATGGTCGCCGTTGACCAGGACTGGGGGAGGCCTACCTCCATTGCCTCGTTTAGCACCCTCGTGAGTAACGGAGCCCATAGATCTGGTTTACTTAGGAATAGGTCTGGTGGTATTCCGTCCGGGCCCGGCGCCTTATTTTTGCTCAGTCCGGTTATTCCTAATTCGACCTCTTTTAAGGTGAAGTTTGGTTTAGCGGGCTGATGGGCCTTCGATAGCTCCTCTTGGGGTGCTTGGTTTGAATGGTTATATAAACTCTGGAAATGTTTCTGCCATTGCTCCGGCAAGATGGTGTTCATGATTTTTGGGGCCCCTTGGTCCTGGAAGCAGGGGGCATTGATCACTTTCCAGAAGGCAGTAGAGTCCTTTCTTTCTGCGGCATCCCTTAGGTCTTCCCAAGCCTGGTTTTGTATACTCTGCTTTTGTGCCTTCACGGCTTTTTTGTATTCGGCTCTGTTCTTTGCCACCTTCGTTTTGTCCCTTGGTTGGGCGTGTAGACTGACCTTCAGGTTTTTCAGCGCCTTTGTGCATTTAGGATCGAACCAGCGGGGGTTTGTGGAAATGTTTTTGTTCGCTCCTTTGGTTTGGAGGGAATTATTTACAACCTGCGCGATTTCTTCAAATGCCTTCACCACCGCACCTCCAGTTACGCAGGGGTCGAGACATTTGTCGATCGCAGCTGAGGCTTCGCATAAGAGTTTTTTATAAAAACTGTTCCCATCAATTTTGGCCCATTTAATTCTTCTACCCTGGTCCACTGCTCTTTCCAATATAACCGGTCTCTTTTCCGCTGAAAAGACAAAACCTTCCATTTTAATGATCACCGGATTGTGATCACTGAAGCTACTGGCCTCTATGAGGATTGTACTGATGAGACTTTTTAAATTAGGAGAGACTAATGCAAAGTCAATATAAGAATGACAGCCTCTGCCTTTGAATGTTGGAGTTAGTTCTCCTCTCTCATTTAAGATGGCAAGGTCCAGGGTTTGGGTGAGGTTGTGCCTTTTCATTAGTCTTTCTAGGTCCCAACCCTCTAGTGAGTGGGTGAAGTGTGGGCCTTTCATGATCGTGCATTTTGACCAGTCATTATTAGAGGGTAACAGATTTTCGCAGAGGTGACAGTTAAAATCTCCCATTAGAATTAAATTCATGGGCTTTGGTGTCTTAGATAAAAAGTTCAAACAATTTTCAAGTTCTTTTATGGCTACGCCCTTCTCCGTTATAGCCGGTGTGTTATACCAGTTCATTAGCAGGAATGTTAAACTTGATGAGGTGAACCTTAGTACCTGAAGGTTACGTGTGACCCATTTGGTGTTGGACCAGGTGCCATTAATATCTAGGTGGACGTAAATCGCGAGCCCCCCACTCGCTCTCCCTGAGGTGGCTTTTTTTGCAGGGACAAAGAAGCTTTTGTAGCCCTCCATGCTATAATCATGCGGTTCGGTGGCCCAGGTCTCTTGGAGGCTTAGGATATGAAATTTCCTTATGTAGCTGAGCCAGTCCTGAGAAGCGAACTTAGTCGCTAGCCCTGCGATGTTCCAGGTAGCTATTAGTAGGTTATCGTGAATCATGACCTTGGGAGTCCTTCTACCTTCACCTGGCGATGGACTTGGCTGTTTGCCCTTTGCAGGTACGGAGGCCCGGCTTGATTGCGGCCCGGGGGGGGTGGCGATTCTTCTGTCGGAATTCCCCTCCCCTGTGCCCTGGGTACTGTTTGATGGTATACTCCTACTTTCTGTGGTGTGCACTAGGTCCGTAACGTCAAGTTGTCCGTAGGCTGCTCCTTCTTCCGCCCCTAATGGTGTAAGACTTGGCTCATTCCTGTTTTGGATTTTTGGTGGAAAACGGTCCATTCTCTGTCAGTCCACCCCTTCAAGTGTGCTGAACCTGTTCCAATGGGCGTACTGCATTATTGAGGAGTCATAGGTAGGGAATACAGGGAATACAGGGTTTGGCCTTTGCCATTGGGGTGGGCCATATTGGAAACCCAAGTGCGGTGTTCTGTTATGGTTAAAATTCTGCCTCGGCCTTTGAGGTGCCAGGGGGTAGAAGTAAGATAGATGGACCGGGTGAATTTGTGAGCGGGTGTAGCTCGGGGGGGCGTTGCAGATGAAGTTGACTGCTGCCATGTCTCTGAAATTCACCGTGATGATGTCCCCTGCGATGGTCTTGGTGCCTTTGCCGATCCACTCGCCCCTTCTCACTGAGAGGATTTCCCCATAGATGTTTGGGGGCAGGGGCCTATGTGTTTGCAGCCACTGTGCACATTTGTTTTTAAATTCAATTTGTGATTCCCTTTGGCCCTCTTTTAATGGGGGCACTCCTGTAAGGACAACTACAAATGGCAATGCCTCAGGGGGAAGATTAATTGTCCTGAAGCGTGTAGCGGTTTTCTTATCGTTGGTGGTTGTTGCAGTAGGGGTGCGGAAGGTCTTAGGGTCCGCCTTCGGGGTTACGGCCTTATTTTCTTCAAGCGTTTGTGAAGATCCGGGTAGAGATTTATTGTTACCGATCGGCGTTTGATTTTTATTTTTACTTGCTTGTGGGGTGGAGGCAGCCTTCTGGTTTTCCTTAGCTCCTTTCTGCCAAACACTGGTGTTATTAACGTTGTTAGGTTTGGGAGCCCCATTTTGTACTAAAGAGGCCTTATGTTTTGGTAGACTTGTTGTAGTAGGGACCTTCGATTTTATCGAATCTCGTTCCTGCATGGGATGAGTTTTCGGGCTTATCCCCTTGTTGTTAACCAATGATGTTAGTCTATCTATTTTTGCTATGAGGGGTTTTAGCAGCACCGTGATGGAGTGCTCTAGGTCACATTTAAGATCCGCCACCATGTTGGTTATCCAGCATGGTATTCCCGGTGTGGATGGGTTGATGGGTGTGATCAGATTGTGGTTGCTGGCCTTTGCGTGACCTTTTTTCCTCCCTTGTTTACGGCTATCCCTATGCGGCGTTTTCTCCTCAGGGAGTGCATCTGTGTCCTTAGTGGTTGTTTGAGTGCTTAATTGTGCACCAGGTCTGTCCCTGCTAGTTTCAGCGGTCGCCTGGGCACAAGGAAGGTCAGCGAAAGATGGTGGGGTTATGGGCCGGCTAGTGTAGGTCTCCTCTACCAAGTTATCAGAGGCTTCTGAAAGGTTAAACAGTGATTCCTGGGTATCTTGGATGATGGTTACAGGTGGTAGAGACATTCTTCTCTCGGTGTTAGCTATGGCGTCGGAAACTGCCCCTATGGTCTGCTTAAGCATTTTGTCGATGGCAGTTAGGGTCGGTAGAGGTGGTGGATGATCCGGTTTGGCTTTTGTACTCGATCTTAGGGTAGGCATCCTGGTCTTCTTTGCAATTTTCCTCATTGCAAGGGGTGCTGTGTTGGGTAGTAACAGCCGGCTATAGCTTGTGTCGATGAAGATGACCAGTAGCCAGGCTAGGTAACGAGAGACAGTTAACAACGGCTTTTGAAGGGGCAATTTTTAAGGGGCTGGCCCAGCCCGGCCTCTTCTGGCCCCTGAGGGCCACAGAGGGCCCGCCCTTTGCCCGGGCTTCGCTCGGCGTCCCGCTACGCGTTGCCGCCCTCTTTTTGTGGAGGGTGTTGCGGCCGGGGGCGTGGCTTGCTGGGGGCGCGGCCGTCCACACCTGTGCAGCGCGGGGACTACTAGTCTATGGAGTCCCTGCCTCACGTGCCCCCAGTTACCTTTCGCAGTTCTTTTTTCCTCCCGGTGATGGTTGCTGGGTGATGACCTGCAGCCTCGACCCCACGCCTTAGCACCGCGCAGCGGCACCCGCGAAGCGGGTGCTGCAAGATGTTGGTGCAGGCCTCGGCGGTCAATCCCTCCTGGGACACGGGGAGGCCGCAGGGACGAGTGGCAGTTCCCAGGTCAAGGCGTCGGCGAAGTCGGCGTTTCTCGGCGTGCTGCGAAGGGTTAGTTCACTATTCCAACTCACAGAGGCAGAAATCCATGAGAGATACAGGCTTCACCCAACCACCATCCTGGACCTGATATGTGACCTGCACCCACTCCTGGAGCACCAGACACCAAGGGTGCACGCAATACTTCCACATGTGCAAGTCATCTGTTGCTTGTACCTACTGCCATCTGACAGTTACCAGGGGATAATAGCTGTGGCTGGTGGTGTCTCACATCATGTTTTTTCAACAAATTCCTGGATGCCATGATGCAAGGAATGCACCACTATATCGGGTTCCCCAGCACACAGGTGGAACTGCACAAGACAAAGATGGACTTTTATCAGAAGGTCCAGTTTCCACATGTAATAGGTTGCATTGACGGGACACACATACCAATCTGCCCCCCTCTGCTACTGAGTACATCTACTGTAACCACAAATCAACACATTCAATCAACGTACAGGTCATATGTGATACATCCCACATCATTACTGACATTGTATCAAAATTTCCAGGGAGCACGCATGAATCCTACATTATCAGGATCATTGGGATCTATACCAGTCTAGCTGGGGGTGAATTTGGAGAAGATACCTGCTAGGTAAATACATGTGACACACGCTGATGTCTACCTTTGATGTATCTATTGCTTACTGCGATTAATCTTTCTTCCTTTAACACCTAGGTGATAGCGCATATGCAGTGCGAGCATTCATCCTGACTTCATACCTCAACCCATCTACCCCAAGTGAAAGGCAATTCAATGTTGCACATAAATCATCGAGGAATGTGGTGGAGCGTACATTTGGACTCCTCAAAAGCAGGTTCCGTTGCCTCCACAAAAGTGGAGGTGCACTGCAGTACTGCCCTGTGACCTGCTGCAAAATAATAGCAACATGTGCCATGCTGCATAACCTGGCTACAAGGAAAGGAACACCAGTGGAACTGACTAAATCAGAGGATGAGGGAGTGGATTGTCTATAGCTACAGCACAGCGCAGCAGGTGTCGCAGCAGCACCAGATGGGAGACACAGATGGGCTGAAATAACACACAACTATTTCTGAGTAAGTAATGAAACAAAGCGAGTAGCTGCAATAGCGTAACAGTGTTTAATTGACCTTAAGTCAGGCAATAGGACAGCACACCGCTACACCATGATGGCCTCACATTGCCTCATCAACCCCAACATGGCATAGATAGTCCCCATGCAATGTTCACAATCCCATCATTATGTCAAATGGGTTTCTTCACCCATATGCCAATGCCAGGGGGTGGTTGGTTTATTTTCTGCACCCACGTGCAGCACTGTTACGTTCACTAGGCACACTGTTCTCCCTAGCGGTCTGTCCTGTGGCTGGCCAATGCCTTCCACTGCGCCTCCTGGACTCCTGTAATGGGGGAGTGATGCTGCTGTGGCTTGTTGCCTCCTTAATTTCACCCCCATCCCCATATCCTGTGGCAGCTTTTTGCAAGGTCTGAAGCACCTCCAGGGCACTGGTGACCGTGACCAATCTCCATGTGACGTCACAACTTCACTTGGCCATCTCCAACTGGATGGCCACTTAGCGCCTGCTGAGTACATGGGTGGCATTGCATAGCCGGTTCACTGACTTGTTGTACTCATCCAATCTCTGTCTGTCCCTGCGCCTTGCCTCATGTTCGCTTTCCATCTTGCTGCATAACAGCCTCTGACATGTCCCGCATGGCCTCAGCCACGGTGTTGTTGAGGCAGCATATGGCCTCCTTCATGTCGCGCATGTGTTTGTTGTTGGCCACCCTCTGGCATTGCATTGCCCTTATTGTTTTGCCTTGCAGGTGCTGCACTTTCAGCATCTTCCCCTCCAGACCTACAAAGACACTGGACTCCTCTGCCTCAGGACTGTGTGCCCTTGGTCAGCGTCTTCGGGCACCTGTGTTGCTAAACTCCATGGGGGACTGTGTTCCTGCTGTGTGTCCATCCTCATCCTGCTGGGTCTGTTGGCCTCCCATGCTCTCCTCCCCTGAGCCCTACATCTCCTGGAGGCTAGCCACTGTGAGCCTCCTAGCTCTCGGTGGTGGGGGTGGTGGTGCTGGTGATGGTGGTGTGACCTCAGCAGGTGACAGGACATCCTCCTCCAGTGTGTTGGGCTCCCTGGTTGCCTCATCTGTCTCCCCTCCTGCAGCCTGGCGCGATGGCTTGCCTGTGGATACAGAATGTCTATTTACTCACTTGTGTAGCAGCATTTGCCTTACAATAAATTAATGACTGCTAATCTAACTGTCTGTCCCCCGCTTGCTTATCTACTGATGTGTATGACGTGCATTTGGGTTCAGTGGACTGACTGCTATGCTATTAGTTGATTGGGACTACATCTTGCATGATGCATTGCTGGATATTGGCAAAGTATGGACTGAAGTGTGATTCTTGCATGGCAATTGGGGATTGGGGTTAGGGAGGGGGGCACAGCATGCTGTGCAGGGTTTTTACCTTATCTGTTGGCTCCTGTGGCCGAACTGTCCACGTCTCCAATGCCAGTGACACTCTCCGGCTGGAGTGTGGACTCCACCATTTGTTCCAAGGCAGTCGGTGTTCCCCCACCTGTTTTTCTGGCTTGTTTGAGCCTGTCAGCCACACTCTCCTTGGCACGTTTCCAGAGATCATACCAGCGCTTCTTAAGTTCCTCTATCGAGCACTGAGTCTTGCCGATGGCATTTATTTTTTGCAGGATCACAAGCCAGATTTCCGTTTTTTGGGATTCAGGAACGTGCAGTGATTTTTTCCCAAAGAGCTGGTCGTGATCCTTCACCACCTCCTCAATCAGTACCTCCAACTCCCTCTCACTGAACTTATGTTTTCTCTTCCTCTCTCCAGCATCCTTTCCCTACTCCTGTGTGTCCATGGTATCTTTAGTGGGTCAGCAAGGTGGTTGCTGTGCAGCTCCTGGGGTTTTGCTTCTGCTCCCTGCCTCTCCCACAGCTTCAGGATCAGTGTAACTGCATGGGTGTGGCCACTTCCTGGTTGTGAGGTCATCAGGAAGCACAGAATTGGCTGATTCACAGATTTGTGATTTTTTGAAATACTGGTTTTGGTAAATACTGAATCGGTAATAAGGAATCGCTAATGCCGAATCGGTAATAAGGATTCAGTATTTATTTTAGCAGATATTACCGAATCTCTATCTTTTAGCGATTTTTTAGCTACATCGGGAATTGCGAGTTCTTGGTAAAAATCGCTATTAGGAAGTCGCAATTTCGGTTTTACCTACATATGGCCCTATGTCACTTAAAAAACTTAAATACAATTTCAGCCTGTAGCTCAGTGCAATGTTAGAGTACCAGGAAATGCAGCTTTCATGTGTTGTGAAATGAAAATATACATTCTTGTGATTTTGTTACTTCTTGTATTACCATGGCTTAGAAATTGTTGGTATGGAAGAGGTTATGATAACAGAACAGCTGTTCAGTCTGGTATAGTGGGTGCAGTACCACATATATGCCACCAAATACCCAAGTAGTTTTTGGAAATAGGAAATAGGACTCATTTGTATGTTTGTTTTTGTTCTAAATGTGCATGGTAATTTATTGTGGTATCCATTAAATTGTACACTGTAGCACAATTGCACAGGCATTAGTACAATTGTGATGTCACTGATTCACTAGAAAGAGCCTGTAGTGTAGAAAAACATTTTACTTGAATGGAAGTGGACTTGCGCAAGCAGTTGCGGGTTTGGACTATTATGACAGGAGTATCTAAGTGTTATCTTCAACTGACATTCTTAAGCAGGCAAACAGTGACACTTTATAAGTTAATGTAAAAAAATAAATATATATATATATATATATATATTCACTGAAAAAACCATAGGTTTCACACCAGTTATAGTTAGGAATTAGCATTTAAAAAACCCATTAAATTCACTGAAAAAAACATAGGTTTCACACCAGTTATAGTTAACTGGAAATTTTACTGACATAAAACCATTGGAATTCCCACGTTATAGTTAGTTGGACTCACTATAACTTGCGCGTGTAATGAACTGCTGATGACATCACATATTACATCACTCATGACATGGTCAGTGATATCACTCATGACATCACTCATGACACCATCCAGTGAATAAGTGCCTTTCTGAAAAATAAGCATGTTTTATATATGTATATGTAAAGGTCCATGGAAGAATAAATATTTAAATAAGTGTCTTAATGGATGTTTTTTAAAAAAAAAAATGATTGGTTAACTGGCTTATTAAGGTATCATAGTGAATACATATATTAGCGGTATTGTTTCAATATTTAAATGTTTGTATCAGTGTTTCACTTTGTGTATAAGTGGGTGCATGGGTTGGTGAGTAGCTACATGTGTGTTTCTATGGGTTATTAGATATTTTTTTTAGTATCAGTATAAATGTCTGTATGATTTGGTGGGGGTGTTACTTAGCACACAGATGCATCAATGACTGAATCACTGTTTGTATGTGTTTTGAAGACAGCATATGTGCCGGACTGTATGGGTGAATGAGTGTGTATATGTATATGTTAGTAAGTGAATGACTGTCTTACTAGTGCCTTTATCAGTAACTTCATATGTTTTAATCTAGTATATGTTAGTATTGGTGTATATAAGTGAGTATATGTGAGAGTCAGAGATTGAAAGAGTTCTTGTTTAAATAAGTATGTGTTTCTATAAGTGATTGTTTAAGAGAGTAAGTATGTGTAAGTTTCCTTAGAAGTAAGGTGGTAGTGTGTGTATAGCTGTATATGCCAAGAAATGGATGTTGAATATTTTATTTGCATGTGTGAATATGTGTGTGAGCAACTTATGGAAGACTGTCGGTGTGTTAACGGATGTATAGGTGTCTCACTACATATGATGAGTGAGTATATGTATGACTGACTATATAGAACTGTTGGTGAATGAGTGCATGTTTATATAAATGGTGGAATTACTGAATTGGTTATTGTAACTGGTATAGGTATCTCCACTTTTTTGAAAATGTTAGTTTCTATTTTTTAATATGTGATTCAAGGGTTACTTTACAGTGAAAGGAGGTCAGTCTCTCCGTCACAAGGATGGTGTCATCAGTGATGCCATGAGTGATGTCACTGACCATGTCATGAGTGATGTAATATGTGATGTCATCAGCAGTGCATTACACGCGCAAGTTATAGTGAGTCCAACTAACTATAACGTGGGAATTTCAATGGTTTTATGTCAGTAAAATTTCCAGTTAACTATAACTGGTGTGAAACCTATGGTTTTTTCAGTGAATTTAATAGGTTTTTTAAATGCTAATTCCTAACTATAACTGGTGTGAAACCCATGGTTTTTTCAGTGAATTGCAAAGGTTTTTTTAATGCTAATTCCCAACTAAAAGTCTCACTTTATAAGTAAGACTGTTAGCGCTCTAGTTGTTCTTTAGAACACTCTGGTACATACTATCATTGGGCTATACTTGCGCTACATCTGGCTGATATTTGGGCTACATTTGTATTTTTTTGTCTCTGGTGGCCATCTTTAGGCTACATTGGGCTACATTGGGCTACATTTGGGCTACATTTGTGGTGTTCCCCAAGGTTCCTCTCTTTCCCCCCTTCTCTTCAATCTTTATATCCATCCCCTCATCACTTCCCTTCTTGAGCTGGGGGTCTCTTTGTATAATTACGCAGATGAATTCCAGCTCGTCTTTGACCTTTCTTCTTCTCCTGATTCTCTTCCTAAGTTCTGTTCAACCCTAGTTTTCATCTCTGAGTGGATGAGCGCTAACCATCTGAAGCTCAATCCCGACAAGACGGAACTTGTCCTCACTGGTGGCCCCTCGAACCCTCGGTCTCCTGCACATTGGCCCCCCTCTTTTGGTCCCCCCCCTCTGCCCGCTTCCTCTGTCCGTACCCTTGGCATCAAAGTCAGTCATGACTTATCCATGCACAGTTAGATCAGCCTCGTCGTGTCTTCTTGTTTTCTCTCCCTCCGTCTTATCCGGAAAATTTCGCGTTTTTTTTCCATAGACGCACTCAAAACCATAGTCATGGCCCTTGTCACCTCCCACCTCGACTATGGGAACGGCCTGTACGTGGGAATACCCGCATACGAATCCCGCTGTCTCCAGGCCATTCAAAACCAAGCTGTCCGCCTCATCCTCTCCCTTCCTAAATCTTCTCATATCACCCCTGTTCTCAAGTCCCTTCATTGGCTTCCTGTTCGTTTCAGATCTTTCTTTAAATTGGCCTGTCTAGCCTTTCGTGTTTATTCCCGCTCTGCTCCCCTGTTCATCACTTCTCTCATCTCCTCTCATGCCCCTAGTCGCACTCTTCGTTCTTCTTCCCTTTCTCTTCTGCACATTCCCCGCTTCCGCAAATCCGGAACGGGGGGTACCCGGTTCTCAGTCCTGGCCCCCCAGTTCTGGAATAGTCTTCCACTCTCCATTCGCTCCATCCCTATTTACACTCACTTCCGCAAAGCCCTCAAAACCTTCCTCTTCTCTCAGGCATTCCCCTCTTAGTCTCCCTAGGTTCCCTCTGTGAGCTTTGATCAGGTCCCCAGCGCCAGGAAGCCGCTTGGCCACAGTGCGCTTTATCAAATATTTTTTTCATTTCATTTCATTTGGGCTCTAACATATATAAAGCCCAAAGTAGGCCAATATATATTTTTTTAAAGTACATTTTCTTAAAAACAACTGGAGCAGATATCTTGAGACATAGTAAACGCACATGCGGCTACCAGTCCTTACAATTTTTCATTTTTTTAAATATTATTATTATTATTTTTTTTTGTTTTGGAGCGCTCCCGGTGCGCGCCCCGGTGAGTGCCCCGGAAAGCGAAGTATTTTGAAGCGCCCCGGTGCGCGAACCGGGAAGCGTCCCGTTAGCGCCAATGTCGCGATCGAAAACAACATCGTGACGCGTCGCGTTAGCGTGACGTATGGCGTAACCACGTGATACGTCTTATGACGTGCTGCGTAAACGCTGCGGGAGCGCTCCGCGGCGCGGCCCGGAGCGCGTAACGTAAGCGCGCCAGAGCGCGTAACGTAAGCGCATCGAGTCATGTGACTTGAAAATAACACTTTTCATTGGTTCTCATCATTTTTTTACTCCAAATAATGAAAGCCCCCTCCTTTTTTCCTCATTCTTACTTTCTTCATTGAGAGAGCAAGAGCTATTTTGGAGGAAACAATGGCTTCACTTGTTGCTGCAGCTGATGCACCCCCACCACCACCCCCACCACCAAGAAAAGAAGGTCCACCACCACAGTTTCTTGGAGGACAAGAAGAAGAGGAGGAAGAAGAGGAGGAGGACCAACAACGAAGGCGCTTCCTCCCAGAAGAACCCAGACAAAGGCACGTTAAAGTGCACTTCATTTGGCAATTTTTTTCTTTTCCAGATGACCAAAAAAAGGTGAACGCCCCCAAAGTCACCTGTCTTATTTGTGACAAAGTTCTCTCCAGGGGCAATCCCTCAAAGAAATATTCTTTTGGTAATTATACCATGATCCGCCACATGGAGAGGTGGCATCCCAATAATTTGGCCCAGGCTGAAGTCCAGAAACTTCGGAACAACCCACCCCCTGTGGCCAGCACTTCCTCTTCAGTACCCTCACTTTCTGGTCCTGAAGAACGGCAAATGGTGCCAAATATTCAGCCAAAATTTGACAAGGTCAAATTTCTTTGCATTTTCTGTGGCAAAACTTTATGCTATGGTGAACTTAGCGTCACCTTAATAAATAATGCTATAGACAACCACAAATGCAGCAAGGAAAGAAAACAGTCATTCTTTTCTTTTTTTTTTGCTCCTGTTGAACCATTTCCAATTCCCTGTTTTTTGTTTCTTCCCTTAAAAAACCCCCCAAAAATATAAAAATTTTCAAAAACACAAAAAAATAAAAAAATGTTCAGAAAAATAATAAAAAAAATATAAAACAACAAAAAGAATTTTAAAAAAAGTTCTTTTCAGAACTACCTCCAATTTATAAAATATTGCCAAAATTTTTTAAACTCTGGCATTCTTTTTTCTCTGTTGTGCGCTTTCCGGTGCGTCCTCAGTGCGCGTACCGGGCGCTCCCCCCGCGCAAATAAAAAAAAAATGTTTTTATTTTTTTGCCCCGCGAGGCCTTTTTATAGCCCCCACATCAAACCTAGGGGATCAGGGGGGTCTACCCTGCCCCCTTATGGTCATTTCCCCCTTTGTTTTGGCCACCTCTTGTGTCTCGATCCTACCAAGACACAAGGTGGCGGCCGCTCCGGACTGTTTCGAATGTTTACAGACACCCAAGAACCAATCAGCTTTCTGCGCGCAAGTCGCGTGGCGCGCCCGGAGCGCTCCCCGGAGCGCTTACCGGGGCGCTGCCATAGATATATATATTTTTTTGAACCTAAATTACTCAAAATCCACTGAAGCACATATCTTGAGGCATAGCAAAGGCACATTGGGCTACCAGTCCCTACAATTATGCCAAGTTTGGTGGAAATCCATTCAGCCGTTCGGGCTAAAAGTGAGGTTGACCACCCTATGGAAATTAACATGGGGAAAACACGTTTTGGGACCCCCCTTTTATCTCAGCCCCCGCTTCACAAATCCCCCCCAAACTTTCAGGGAAGGACCAGGGCGCCGCGAGGCCATTTTGAGGATATTTTCAGGCATATTCGTCAACCGGCGCCAAAGTTATTCCAAATAGAATTTTGAGATTTAACATTGAAAAAAAATCCTAACTATAACTACCTACTGTCGACCGCCAGTAGGTAATATATATATATATATATATATATATATATATATATATATATATATATATATATATATATATATATATATATATATATATATATATATTACCTACTGGCGGTCGCCAGTAGGTATATATAGTTAGGATTTTTTCTCTATGGGACTTTTGAAAATTCTATGCCTAATAACTTTGGCGTTTGTGGACGGAATCGGCTGAAATTTTCAGGAAAATGGCACATTTTGTTTCTGAGCAGCCCCTGAAAATTTGGTGGGGTTTCGTCAAGGGGGGGCTGAGAAAAAAGGGGGGTCCCAAAACGCATTTTTTGCATTGAGTTTTCCATAGGGCGGTTGGACTCACTTTTAGCTCGAACGGCTGAATGGATTTGCACGAAACTTGGCAAAATTGTAGGGACTGTTAGCCCGATGTGCCTTTGCTAGGTCTCAATATATGTGCTCCAGTAGTTTTTGAGAAATTAACATTCAAACCAAGATATATATCTGTAACAGCGCTCTGGGCAGCGATCCGGTCCGCTTACTTTTCGCTTATCGGAACTTTGCGCGCAGAAAGCTGATTGGCTCTCCGGTGTCTGTCAACATTCTAAACAGTCCGGAGCGGCCGCCATCTTGTCTCTCGGTAGGATCGAGAGAGAAGAAGAGGTGAAAAACGAAAGGGGAATTTAATGAAAGGGGGCAAGGTATCCCCCTCTTGACCCCCTAGGAATGTTGTTGGGGTTATTAAAGGGTCCCATGGGGAAAATAAAAAAAAAATGATTTTTCACGGTAGAAGCGCGGCCGCGAACTGGTAGCGAAACGGGAATTCGCCATTTTGTGCTTCGTAAATTAAATTACTAGTTATAAGTGGGTGCGGGAGACGTATCCTAATCCCCTATGTTTCCTGAGGGTGGCTGAGGAGGCTGATATATGTTGATACATCTCTTCCAGCGGCTGTGCGTGAGCTTTTTTTTTTTTTTTGCTGCGTGACAGTCCGGAGCGGCCGCCATCTTGTCTCTCGGTAGGATCGAGAGAGAAGAAAAGGTGAAAAACTAAGGGGGAATTTAATGAAAGGGGGCAAGGTATCCCCCTCTTGACCCCCTAGGAATGTTGTTGGGGTTATTAAAGGGTCCCGTGGGGAAAATAAAAAAAAAATGATTTTTCACGGTAGAAGCGCTTCACGGGCCGCGAACTGGGCCGCAAACTGGTAGCGAAACGGGAATTCGCCATTTTGTGCTTCGTTAATTAAAGTACTAGGTATAAGGGGGTGCGGGAGACATATCCTAATCCCCTATGTTTCCTGAGGGTGGCTGAGGAGGCTGATATATGTTGATACATCTCTTCCAGCGGCTGCGCCATCTTGCCTTTTTTCGAATGCCACAATTTTGTCGTGCACGGCAGCCATTTTAGATGCCAGGCTGGTTCCAGGCTATCACCTAACCCTGCGGATGTAGTTTATGGCCCCAGCTGTAGAGAATTCAGACATGCCAATCCTCCTGATTCAGGCGTGTGAGTACTGATTTCAGTGCTAGTCTCCCGCCTCCCGATTTCTGCAAGCAAAAACCCGGGGGCATATTACGAACAACTAGCGATAATTTTTGTCTATAACTTGTTTAGAGACAAAAATTATCGCCGCACATCGCCGATTTTTATCGCAGATAAACCTTGCTATTATCGCAGAAAAGTCAGCGATATTCATGTATTATCGACCTAATGCTCTTAGCCATGTTATCCACCTCCCATTGGATAACATGGCTAAGAACTGCTCAGGGCAGGTGTTAGATTTTGGAGATATTCGCGCTTAGCGCGAATATCTCCAAAAGTTGGTAATAGAAGGTAGCGATGTTAGGGACTGTTTCCAGTCGCTAACATCTTGGCACGCCACTTTGCATGTCATTAGTGATAAGTATCACTGACATGCAAAGCGGGGCCCAAGATGGTCGCTATCTCCTTTTAGCTGTCACTAACTGGTGTTAGCGACAGCTTGATAATAGGGAAATAATTTTATCTCCGCTTTCATGGTTTTTAAAGCCAAAAAAGCGGAGATAAACCCCCTTGATAATATGCCCCACGATTCCTTGGGGGTTTCAGCTGACAGGGCTTGGTATTGTGTTACAAGGTAATTTTTCCATGAAACGTCAGAGGGTCGATGTAGGGGTTCTAGAAGAGGTGATAAACCATTTAAGCCTCATGAACAAGCGCATGGTCTTTTAAAGATTTGTGAAGTACTCGGGGCGGCGGTGTGTGTGTGCCCTCTTTCAGGAGCGGGCGGGGGGGCACTGCCAGCAACTTGCCAGGTCAGGTAGTGTTCAACACGTGCATCACCCTTTCTCTGCCTGCTATTGCGCTCCATGCTTCGGAAAGGTAAGAAAAAGAACGTGCATTTGAGTTTGAAATGTCCGATCCTGCTGCAGCACACTTCCAAAGCCCACACATGACAATAACCCGAATCAAGGCCCCATTCACCCGTTTTTAAAAAAATAGATAACACTCCAACAAAGTAAGGTTATAAAACTTTATTAACTACTAACTTTAACAAACGGAACAAAAACTAAAAACATTTAAACATTTCTCAACACAAAAAGCAACAATGGTTAGAAGCTGTCTTTTGTGCGAATAGTCCCAAGGCAGCACAACGTGCAGAGTTCTGGACGGCACCCAGGTGATGTCGCCTGGGTGCCGCACTGGTTTAGGGATCCTACAATGCTGCTCCGAAAATTGGCGTGGGGCGTCCCGGGTGGGGCGGGGGGAGGCCTCGTCAGTAGCGGTCTGTTGTGCGAATAGTCCCAAGGCAGCACAACGTGCAGAGTTCTGGACGGCACCCAGGTGATGTCGCCTGGGTGCCGCACTGGTTTAGGGATCCTACAATGCAGCACAGAAAAACAGCGTGGGGCGTCCCGGGTGGTGCGGGGGGAGGCCTCGTCAGTAGCGGTCTGTGTCCAGTGTCACATGGCTGACACAACATGTACGACAGGCACCCAGGTGATGTCCAGTAAACTGCCGCACTGGTTTTGGTATCCTACAATGCTGCTCCGAAAATTGGCGTGCGGCGGCCCGGGGGGGGGCGTGGGGGAGCCGGCGTGAACGGGCCTCCCCAGGTGGCGGCCATCTAGCTGAGTTGCGCTCGCTCTTGCGGCCACAGCGTCTCGCTCACCATGTTGTTGAGTTGCTCCCACTCTTGCAGTGCAGCGATAGGCGGCTGCCACATGGCTCTTAAAATGGCGGACGGCTCCTCGGTTTTGGGCCTGGTCCACTGAAATGGCCCTGGGACACTTTGGAACTCGGACGCTTGCCTGCTAGGGCTTGGGCTCCATTCTCGAAAAGCGTCCCCTCAGCCGTGAAGATTGTATAAAAGTCTTGGGGGCCCCCGACTCCCGCAGACTTCCGGTGGGGAGCGGCTGCCATGATTGCTCGCGGAATGACCACGACGGAGCCACGAGATGGTGGTGCTCTCATGCTGACGCCAGCTTCAGTCTGAATGATCCAGAAACAAGGTGGGGCTTTCATCGTTTGGGAAAAAAAAATGTTCTAAACCAATGAAAAGTGTTATTTTTAGGTCATATGACCAAGCCTTCCATCTTTAGGAAACCAAAAGTAAAATGAACCAATGAAAAGTTTTATAAACAAGTCACATGACCTGTTATGCGACATAGGGCTACAAAAAGCGTAGAAAATCCGTTGGCACGTGAGGCGGCGTCAGTAGCGGACCGATGTGCGAATAGGCCGAAGGCAGCACAACGCGCCGAGATCCGGATGGCACCGAGGTGGTGTCCAGCAAATTGCCGCACTGGTGTGGCCATCCTACAATGCTGCGCCGAAAGACGGCGTGTCCAGCTGAATTGCGGTCACTGTTGCGGTACAGTGACTCGAACGCGCCGAGATCCGGATGGCGCCGAGGTGGTGTCCAGCAAATTGCCGTACTGGTGTGGCCATCCTACAATGCTGCGCCGAAAGACGGCGTGTTCAGCTGAGTTCCGGTCACTCTTCCGGCACAGTGACTCGAACGCGCTGAGATCCGGATGGCACCGAGGTGGTGTCCAGCAAGTGGCTGCACTGGTGTGGCCATCCTACAATGCTGCGCCGGAAGTCGGCGTGGGGTGCCCCGTTGGCTTATGAGGTGATGTCAGTAGTGGACTGATGTGTGAATAGGTCGGAACCAGCACAAGGCGCCAAGATCCGAATGGCAAGTCCTGGATGTTGAGTGCCTCAGTTGAGATTTCTGAGCAGTGCTTGTAGGACTGTCTGAAGCTTATTTGCACCTGCTGCAGCTTCACTAGGTCTGGCGGAACTTTTTGCCTTTTCCTTTCTGCTTCTTTTCCTACAATGCGTTTCTTCTGAAGACACGACCAGGTCCCTGAATGTGTGCAGGGGGACGCTATTGATTGAATGAACGCGCCGAGATCTGGATGGCACCGAGGTGGTGTCCAGCAAATTGCCGCACTGGTGTGGCCATCCTACAATGCTGCGCCGAAAGTCGGCGTGGGGTGCCCCGTTGGTTTATGAGGTGATGTCAGTAGCGGACCGATGTGTGAATAGGTCGGAACCAGCACAAGGCGCCCTGCACTGTTGAGCCTTTTTCAATGTCTGTTTTTTGTTGTTTCCCCTCCATCAAAAACAAAACAAAAATACAAGGCGCCAAGATCCGAATGGCAAGTCCTGGATGTTGAGTGCCTCAGTTGAGAGTTCTGAGCAGTGCTTGTAAGACTGTCTGAAGCTTATTTGCACCTGCTGCAGCTTCACTAGGTCCGGCGGAACTTTTTTCCTTTTCCTTTCTGCTTCTTTTCCTACAATGCGTTTCATCTGAAGACACGACCAGGTCCCTGAATGTGTGCAGGGGGACGCTATTGATTGAATGAAAATGGCGGCTTGACACAAAGCTGACTCAAGCGTTACTGTTGGTGCTATACAGACAAAAATTGGTTTTCAGTTTGTACATTCTTCAGGTTTTTTTTTTCCATCCAAGTCTGATTGAGAGTTTGTAGAAAAATGGCTTCAGATTTTCCACATACTACTCTTCAACATTCTTCCTAAATGTAACAATGTGAAACTCACTAGGAGAACGGCTGTTTCTGTTTCCTTTCAAAATGCTGCCACCAATATTTTCTGAATGGAAGACACCATCTTGTTGCATAAAGGGCCGAAAGGGGTTCTGGTCTGGCCGATGGTTGGTGGAGACATTTTGACTATATCTTGGACCTGCCCGGCCTCGCCCAAAATGGTGCCGGTATAAATGGGACTCGTAACTCTTTGCCCGCAAATGTATATCTAGAAAATGTTATTGTAAGTGGCCCTGTCGTATTTTAATTACAAAATGTACGTCCACCGATTCCGCAACTGTTAGACACCTTTGTTCTTGTCACCTAATGGCCCGCTCGTTACGTTCTTCTACAGTGTAAATGTCTCCTCATCATATACGATTTCAGTTTGCTCCGTGGCCGGCCCACGTGGTTATAGGCCCGTATTTGTATACTGACATTTTCACAATAAAGGTTTTTAAAACAAAACACGGTAGTAGTATTTTCATTTGTAAAGTTTTTACTTTTAGTGACTGTTTTCGAATCAGTAAAAGGCAAGTGAAATAAAGCAGTCCAATTACATGACGGATAAAAGGTATAATATGTAGGAACGCAGTAAAGATAAATCGTCAAGGGCAGTTGTGTTTTTCATGTCTGCAACATAAAGTGATCGATAAGAATCTGATAATCAGGCGTATCGGCGACTAAGACAGCAGGCCGAATCTCTTTTACTCAACGGCTCCGTCATGGAAGGAAGAAACGCCCTTTTTCTCGAAAAAGGAATATATTTTACTTGCAAGACAGTTGTAAATTTTCCGGGAAAGTACATTAGCCTGGAATATTATAACATATGTTTGAAAAAAAAATATTGTTCGAAAATAATAAAAAGCGTAATTTTTAGGTCATATGACCAAGCTTTTCATCATTAAATTAACAAAAGTAAAATGAACCAATGAAAAGTTTTATTAACAAGTCACATGACCTGTTATGCTTACGTTACGCGCTGCGCGCCGCGCCTCGGATCACTTCCGGGTGCGCTAACGCGGCGTGTCATAAAACGCATTACGCGACAACGTAGGTCAAGAATATAGTCTAAATGTCTCCACCAACCACCGTTCAGAACACAACCCCTTTCAGCAGTCCAAAAAGTTCTGTTAAATGACGACAGAGGGGACAGGCAACAAGAACCATCAGTCAAAGAGGGGAGGGCAAGTTCTTCTCTTCCGGGTCATGTTGGGGCGCTACCGGAACTGATCGAATTGGTAGTCTACAGTGTTTCTGGATGTTTCAGACTAAAGCTGGCGTCAGCATGAGACCACTACCATCTCGTAGCTCCGTCGTGGCCATTCCACGAGCAATCATGGCAGCCGCTCCCCACCAGAAGCCTGCGGGAGTCGGAGGCCCCCAAGACTTTTGTAGAATCTTCACGGCTGAGGGGACGCTTTTCGAGAATGGGACCCAAGCCCTAGCAGACAAGCGTCCGAGTTCCAAGGTGTCCCAGGGCCATTTTAGTGGACCAGGCCCAAAACCGAAGAGCCGGCCGCCATTTTGAGAGTCCTGTGGCAGCCGCCTATCGCTGCACCGCAAGAGCGGGCGCATCTCAACTACATGGTGAGCGAGACGCTGTAGTCGCAAGAGCGGGCGGAAAACAGCTGAATGGCGGAAGAGGCACAGTGTAGCAAAAGCGGGCGGAATGGCAACTAAAACGATAAAGGGGCGCCCCACTACAGCTTGTCTTCAGGTCAAACGGATTGTGGGACAAGGTCCAGAATTGAAGAGTCATCAAAAGGCAAAAAGTTCCGCCGGACCCCGGGAGCCGGCCGCCTATGTCGGGGGCGATCTCAGGCTACACCAGTGCTATAAGACTTGGGGAGGGTGTCGGAGCCAAGCGTCTTCTCCGAGTCCATGGCCATCACACCGCCCCTCAGGGGCCTCCGTCAAGCTGTTTAGGAAGGTAACATATCACATTGTTTTCTAATGCAGTCAGGTCCACAAACGACACTCACTTACTTTGAGAATAGTGAAGCTGCAGTAGGTGGAAATAAGCTTCAGACAGTGTTACAAGCGCTGCTCAGAACTCTTAACTATGGCACCCAACATCCAGAACTTATGCTATTTGAGAATGGTAGTGACATCGAAGCATCTCAGGGACCAAAACCATTAACGTACTTTCACGTATGAAAATCTTACTTGGGGAGGGGGCAGGAGCGAAGCGCCCCCTCCCAGTCAGCGCCACCACACCGTATGTTGAAAATCTGAAGCCATCGTTCTACAAAGTCAACCAAACTTGGATTGAAAAATCTAGAAAAATGTACAAACTGAAAACCAGTTTTGGTCTGCATAGCATCAGTAACAACGCTTGAGTCAGCTTTGTGTCAAGCCGCCATTTTGATTCAACAAAGCACAGGCATTGAAAAAGGCTGAAATTCAGAACTCTAAACTATGGCACCCAACATCCAGGAGCTTGCTATCCGGATCTTGGAGCCTTGTGCTGTTTTCGATCTATTCACACATCGGTCCACTACTGACATCATCTTATAAACCAACGTTATGTAAATAGTTTTTTAATAAAATGTTTTACCCTGTTTCTTTGCTGGTGTGTTGTCTATATTTTTAATATTTGCATAGGGTTTGTCATTATTTTGTGCGGGATGGGTGATGGAGCCGAGCTGTCTTGCAGCCCTCATGGTGTGGAGCTCAGTTCATCTCACTATTTTCGTATTTCTCAAGAAGGGTTGTTCCTAATATTTCTATTTTAGCGAGGTCAAAAAGAGATCCAATTAGTGGCCTACTGATTTTGCTCGATTACTTTTATTTTTTTACACGATTTTTCACTATCTGCAAAGACTAAACAGAGTATTGCGACTTTGTGCTTGTTTGTAAATAGAGAATGATCCAAAGAGAACCAATTCTAAAACAGTAAATGCTTGGACAACAATCAATCAAATGGAGAGACAAGGAGGCACGACGGATTACAACGGGGGTAAAGGCCTGCGTTAACTACCCTTCAGTATCTGCAAAGAGAGAGTACTACTAAGGCAAAAGAGGGGAGGGGGGGGGGGCAGCGTTCAAAGCACATCAGCGTGCATAAATACGAAAATGTTTTTATCTATCACGTACTTGACATTTTAAAGCTTTTCATATTTGCTATTAAAAAACCAATGAAATTCACAGAAAAAACCATAGGTTATAGTGGATATATAGTTAGGAATTTGCATTTACAAAACCTTGAAAATTCAATGAAAAAACCATAGGTTATAGGCCATATATAGTTAGGAATTAGCATTTACAAAACCTTATTTTACTCGCATAAAACCATTGAAATTCCATATATAGTTAGCTAACTATAAGCGCTAACTATATATCGCGCACCCGCAATCCACTGCTGATGATGTCACATATTACATCATTCATGACATGGTCAGTGACATCACTGATGACATCACTGATGACATCTCAAATGACATCACTGATGACAACTCAAATGATATCAATGATGACATCTCAAATGACATCACTGATGACATTACTGATGACAACTCAAATGACATCACTGATGACATCTCATTTGTCATCACTGATCACATCACTCATGTGATAATACAATGAACCTCTTCAGACTCTAATATAACCTTACATACACTCAGTATAAACAGACACTCACAGACTGTCACTCATCCATGGAGTTACTCACACACCTAGTCAGTCATGCAAAGAATCAATCACACCTCCATTTCCTCAACTATACAGTTATACACATCTTACTTATTCAAACCTATAATAACACATATTTACTCTCTTATATAATCCCTGATACAAGCTCACAGTGATCGATACAGCCACTCACACATTCACTGGCTCTTATGTTCAGTTATTTATATATCTCAACTCTCACATGTATTGTGTTTTACATACGTACTTACTTGCACATGTAGCAATGAGAAATCCATTCACTCACCAACACACCCATGCACAGTCAACCGCCCATATAGCTGTTTCCACATGCACTCTTGAACTCATACTCCTAGTGAATCAACTGCTTACACATCTATGCACAGAGTCACGCACCTCCCAGCCACCCACACACACACTCAGCCTCCCATTCAAATATTTGGGCAACCAATCAATAACCCATATGGCCACTCTTATAGCTACTGATCAACACATGCAGCAGCTTACACAACATCAAACATACTGATGCACGAATTAAGACAGTTTAGTCACTAACCCATGTACTCAGTGAGACACATTTAATCACTCACTCATACAGTCAGTCATGCACCTACTAAATTCTTCATCCAGACACTTATACATCCACTCATTCTTCAATATGTGAAACATATTTAAACTTTACAAACACATACAATCACTGGATGTTGTGATCAGTGATGTCATCAGTGATGTCACTGACCATGTCATGAATGATGTAATATGTGACATCATCAGCAGTGGATTGCGGGTGCGCGATATATAGTTAGCGCTTATAGTTAGCTAACTATATATGGAATTTCAATGGTTTTATGCGAGTAAAATAAGGTTTTGTAAATGCTAATTCCTAACTATATATGGCCTATAACCTATGGTTTTTTCATTGAATTTTCAAGGTTTTGTAAATGCAAATTCCTAACTATATATCCACTATAACCTATGGTTTTTTCTGTGAATATATATATATATATATATATGTTAGCTTATTTCACTTACTATTTTGACAAAGAATTCAACAAATTATGAACTACCTGATTTTGAGTTGTTTTTTGAAGTTGGAGCCCAACATGTTTGAAGAATTGCCACCGCTGCCAAAGTGAAGGTTGAAATATTCATGAGATTGAGGGTTTCCACCTTGGGAGTTGAAGGGTTGTCTATCACGTTTGCTGAATCTTCCATTGCAGAAACCATTTGAGATTTCTATGCTGATGGACATTCTGCCCAACAAATGCAAGCACTGAGAATCTGCCTCTTATCAATTTGCAAATAGTAGTCTCTATATTATGCTGGGAACACATTTTAAAGCAGGTTATTGTGCTAGCATTTTATGCAATAACAAAAAGGAAAACTCAACTAGTAAGTAGTAAGTAATCAACCAAACCCTGAATCCTTTATCCCGAGAATGAGAACAATGACTAAAAGTCATGTGTGCCAGTCATAGATGAATATATTTTTTTAAATGTTAAGGTAAGCATTACACACCTACCCAGGTGTTTGCTTCATCATCAAACTTCTTCACTCATCAAAAATGTTTCTAAGACTGTGTTGGCTTCCATGAGTCAGGAAGGTACTTGTCAGGGTCTCAAAAGGTAGATTGATCAATAGGTATAGAGGGGTTCCACAAGATGTGATAAAACTCTTTGGATAACCCAAATACACAACTTATTCCTGCAGTATCAGGGTGATGGTTAGCAACAAGTGTATGATGGCAAAGGAGAATTAGTACACCTGCCCCAAAATGGTCAGCATGTTGATGCCAAGTGGCCATATGACAGTGTCAGTGGCATTCATCTGGATCTGGATCTCTTTTTTCTTATTGACTCTCCCCATACAATCATTCATAGATCATGCAGTTAATGTTACCATGCACTTGCTGATGATCTGTGTTATGGTTGCCACTTTGAAAGAGGAACCCAGTTTAGAGATAGTAGTGCTCCATGGAAGAAACACAAGAAAGTTCCCTTGTACTCACACATTCATTAAAGAGAAGTCTTTGCTGACAACCTAAAAAATGTGTCATGCAAATCATAATATACTGACATTTCTGAGAGTTCCCAACCATTTTAATAGCAGTATTTAATAGAGTTATGTCAGCCAAACGTGGTGGTGGAAAAGAAATCCTAGATCAGGTGGCCTTTCATCACCATCACTATCTTTGGAAGTTCCACTCCAGTTCATGAAAACAATCATTGTGGTGTCCAGGCCACTGTACAATTTGATTCAATATCTGCCACTCTATTTACATTAAGGGTCTAATTATGTACTGGTCATTTTTTCTTACCCCTACATCAACTTGTGTTTGTTCAGGGGTTGTAATTATGAGTTTAATTATTAGATGTGTTAAATAACTCAACCATCATTATATATTTGGCAGATCAAACTGGTGATATGTAACAGGAGAAAAGCAGACAGTATTTATCATATCATCAAGATTTTGGTGCGTTAAACACCGAATTCTGCATGTTATTTCCCAGAAATGTGTTATTTATCAGGTTCTGTAAATATCACCTAAACCATTCATCAGGACCTAAATAGGGTGATTACACAGTAAGAGGTGAAAATGTTGGATTTCTTTAGTTCTGGTGGACTCTCTATTACTACCCTTTTCAACATCAAGGGGCCAATTCCGATGTCGACGGTCCTGAGTCTGTCCGACATTGGCCAGGAGCTGTAATCCACCCACCTTCTGCCGTAGGTTACAGCCCTGCTTATAGGATGGGGCCGAACAGGGTTCGGTCCCATTCATATACTTAACAATACAGGCATGCATTCTGAGCGGAATGCATGCCTGCATTGTTGAAAGCAGGGGTGCAGTTCATCCCTGCACCCTGTGGCCGGCACCCTTTGTTGCCTGCCACTGGGTGCAGGGATCAACAGAGGGGCACCATAGGTGCCCCAGACCGCATTCCGGAAGCCTCACACCCATGGGGGCCCTGCTGGGGGCCCCCAGAGACAGCTTCCGACTGCCTTTTTGTACTGGACACACCGGCGCAAAAAGGCAGTGAAAAGCTGCGATCGAACTCCCTCGTAAAGAGGCGACCGGGGGAGTACTGAGGGATTTCCGGACTGTGGACAGGCTCACCGAGGCTGTTGTCCGCAATCCAGAAATCCGAGTTGAATTCCTTTCCGACCGAGCCCATCAGAATGGCTAGGTCGGAAAGGAATACGGCCCACACATTCCGGTTTGGTCGGAAGGGCTCCGACCATCGTTCAGAGCCCTTCCGACCAAAATCGGAATCGGCCCCCAAGTCTTAACTAAATACTTTATGCGACTGCGCTGCCATTCTGTAACCTACATTTACTAGAAAAACAAGAGTGGGACTTTGTAGTTATTCACAATCGCAGCTGCTACCTGGAAACGGCAGTGGGGCGTGTAGGGGGTAAGGGGCAGGGGGTTTGATTGGTTAAAAAAAAAACACTTACCTCCCAGCTGGCTGGTCGTTCAGCCACCACTGCCTCACCTGCGTCCCCTTCCTGGCTTCTTGGTGGCAACAGGAAGCAGGAAGGACCAGGGCTCCCAAGCTCCCTGCAGCCAATCACAACTCTGCAATGCAGCGTTGTGATTGGTCTGAGTGTCGTGACACTGCGCTCAGCCAGGGGCTAGAGGGATGGGCATGTTTTACACACAGGCTGTAATGCAGGCTGCATTGAAACCAGGGAAGGTGCCCATGACTGTTTTGGGTGGCCCGAGAATCATCAAGCACTCTGCAGCCAAGCCCCACCTCCTCACACATGCTGCTGCAGCAGGAGGACTGAACAAAATGATGAAAACATTTGGTTATTTTCATTTTATTTTTTCCTTTCTTTTGCTGCTTCATGGCAGTCGGGCGACACTCCTCCTCCTCATTGGAGGAGCTGCCACTGGTTATTCATGTGTACCTAACTGATACAGCTCATTAGGATTGCAAACAATGAAAAAAAAACAGATATCAAAAGGAATAAATCATTCCAACCGTTTTTCGAATGCTCTGAAATGCATACATTAATTAGATCCTAAGAATCTATAATTGCACACTTTAATTATAGCTATTTTCAAATCTCATGGGTATGCCATAAACACAATTCTGAGAAATATTAGCTTATAAATAGAATAATTCAAAAATGTACTACTCCATTATAAACATATTGACACATTCGGAATGTAAGAGCCAGGAAAAGCAAACTAAAAGCGTGTAAAATAATTAGGAATGACACATATAAAATGCTGTTCTGCATTTCAAATACTTTAAACATCAGCATGAATTCTTTAAATATTTCCAATCAGAATCTTATTACAGGGCAAAAAGCATGGCAAGCTATACTTGTATTTCGCAGCAATTGCTGGGTAGCCTTTTATTTATTTATGGAACTTGTTCAAAATAGATCTGAAATTTCACATATAGTTAGAAAGTCAAACAGTGCAGGAAACACTTTAGCATTAATTCATTCGTGGTTTTCATGTGCAGTACCCTTGCATTTCTCAAGATGTAATATGATATATAGAACTCAGAGAGAAAGTAAACACTGAGTGAGCTTCATGTGACAAGATTGTAAACAATCTCTATGACACCTCCAGATTAATAGTGGTGTACTCATGTAATGTAAGACTTTCATTTTAAAAAATTGCCATTATATATAATTTCTTCATTGCTCATTTTGATCTTCAAATTGTTGAAATCACATGAAATGAAGTAAACGGTATATCTGTGCTGACAAGGGAAATAAAGGTAATCCACCTGCAAAACGGTTTTTGCGACCTATGTTTGAAAGAACATTGGTCGATGTTATTTTATGAAGCCACCTAATGGATTCCCCTGTACATTTTCCTAAGCGTACATATTCCACCACTTTATCTCTTGCAAATAAGCACAAGAAAAGTGTAGCATCTTGAATATCTGTGATGGTTGTGACATCATAGAACCTATGAACCAATGACAGCCACAGAGATTAGAATGTATGTATTTGAAGTGGTGACTGTTATCTGGACTAGGCTTGGGATCTGGATGTGTCTCTCTTTCTTGGAATAAACCTGAATCCTTTTTCAACCATATATTGGTGTTTGCTGTGTCTCTCTTGTACACAAGAATCTTACATCGGTGTAGTCGGCAGCTGGAGAAGAGAGAGAGACCCAACTATCTCAACTAGCGCTGTTTCTTCATTTTTCTGCTTCAAGGTACTGTTTTACTTATTTTTGTGCGCTATGATTGCAGCAGCGGCTGTTTTAATCTCTTTGGTTGTGCCTTGATTGCAGCAGCGGCTGTTTTAATCTCTTTGGTTGTGCCTTGATTGCAGCAGCGGCTGTTTTAATCTCTTTGGTTGTGCCCTGATTGCAGCAGCGGCTGTTTTAATCTCTTTGGTTGTGCCTTGATTGCAGCAGCGGCTGTTTTAATCTCTTTGGTTGTGCCTTGATTGCAGCAGCGGCTGTATTTTTTAATATTACTACCTTTGGAAGCAAATTTACAAGTATTTGACATCTTTAATATAACAGATTTGACATTATCAAAGCCCTCTTTGTCTTCGACATCATCCACAATGTAGTTCTCCTTCCAAATATCTTTAATAGCCTGCACCAGCAATACATATATAACATCGAAAATGTCACAAGAAAAAGGTGGTATATCGATATGACTGAGTGACATATTTTATTTAATTTTATCTTGTGACAGTTACGGGTAGGCAACATCTTTTGCCCACTTCAGTATAATCGCTGTATTTGGTGTACATAACGTGGCAGACATAACATTGGCAGGGGTACCAAGATGAGTTTTTCAGGTTTAGGATTTGAACACCGCTAAAGTGGTTTTAATCTGTGGCAAGTGCATGCAAATCCAGGGTAACACTGCATTTAAATGAAAAAAGCTTCATTTTGTAAATACTTTGGATTGCTTTTTAGACCTATACGTCGGCGGCATTACCACACGCTATAGTGTTTGGAATAGAGCCATATTCTAATCACAAGATCATTTTTGTCAATGGTATGTTTTCATATGGTTTCGAAACCAAAATGAATAAATGTTAAATTACCGTTTCTAGGAACCTAATCAATGTATGCATTTTAGGCAGTTTTACATTTCCAACCTAGCCACATTCTGCTTTTCCCTGAATTTTCAAGCTGCATGTAATTAAAATAGGAATAAATATATAAATACAAGAATACATACATAAACATTGGAGCGTTGGGTCAGCCATTTTTATCCACTGACCTATTGACCTTTCCTTGTCATTTTGCTTCCTTCCACCACAGCACAGAGCATGCGGAAATGGGTCAGCCCACTTCAGCCTGTTGTCACATGGGGTGCAACACTTGGGGATCAGGAATCACTGCAGCAGAGGCCAGCAGCAGGGCTCAGGCAGGTCCAGACAGGACCCCTTGGTGATGGTCAGCAAAGCAGTAGGAGAGAGGCCTATGAAAGCATGTTTATTCTACGTAGCTCACACAGGAGATCAGGCAACTGACCCTTCAAGTCACTTTGGGTAGCCTGGGATTACGTCAAGCAGGTCCAAACTTCCTAATAGCAGTCATGTGCACTGTTGCAAAGATGGTGCTCAAATTTACTAAGCCTAGGTCATGCCTGCCACTATATTGTGGGGTGCAGTGTCAGCTCAAAACTGGTATCCTGGTGCTCCAAAAGAATAAACATGTAGGGCTGAACTGGGTGCACACCAAATTCCACACTACACAGCATGTCCCCCAGTCCTATTGGCACCGAAGATTGAGTGGTCAATGTTGATGTGCAGGAAGGGACATCTTCAAAAACACAAAGGGACATGTCTTCTTAAAAAGGGACGGAGCGCGGTGTTACCGTTTATTGCTAAAGGTTTTGCTCTGCCACTTTTGACAACGCAGGGCCACAGTAAATAAACAACAATATGGTGCAGCTCTGTGTTTCCCACTGCGCTGATGCTAATTCCATCTGCCTAGCGCCAATCGTGCATGCTGTTTATCTGTCTCAATATGCGCTGCAAAAAGCAGCACAAATACAAACATCTTAAAGGAGGACAAGTCTAGCATTTTGCATTGTTGCGCAATGTCAATACACGACCATTACTGCTCTTAGTGTTGACCTAGCCACATATTTATGCCACTCGCGGTAATGCAGGGCAGCATCAAAATCATTGGAAGTTGTGGTGGAAGGCCACTGCAACACCCATTGCCTACCCCTCTCAGGCTCATTCACAAAAAAGTGCAAAGCCACAATATGTTAGTTAACACTGTCTTGTAAATATGGTGAAGCACGTTTGCCACAGTAAAGTACAAAATAGTGACATTCCTCTGGGGATAGGGGCTTCTAAATATGCCACAAGCAATAGTAATTGCTTAATTGCTGGTTTGATAAGTGCAGCTGAATGCAGCACACATAACACCAACAAATGTTTGATATAACTTTTTTAAGTTGAACTCCCCTTGTGGTTTACATGAAAACCCACCCATCTTTTGCAAGCACTTTGCGTTGCTGGTGTGCATATTCCATAATGAGAAAAAAATGACATACTGGAGGTGCAAGGTCCATTAAAAACTTGCCCAAGTGTTCCGCAGTTCTAAGTGTTGTGTTATGCCCAGCATTGTAGGAATGGGTTCATTAAAATATCAACATGCCTGTTGTGGATATAATGCTCATTGAAACACACATTCACCATTCCTTTCATGGTAAGGGAAGTGTGAGAAGGGGTCTCATTCACAATGTTGCACTGATGAGCATTGATTGGCTACATGCTGCCTCGTTATTTTTCCTCCAAACGCATTTATCTACATGAAAGTAGCTTAAAGTGATGTTCCGTTGTCAGTATGACATTGTATTCATGGTCCTGGGTTTTGTGGTAAATGACACACATTTAAAAGCGTGGAGCATGGGCCTTAGGTAAATTAACCAGGGCAGGGAGACAATGCTAAACTAGTGATTTGTGTAAACATTCTTCCTGTAACAAATGCCTGGAAGGAACATGTACACTACAGTATTCTTCATCCATGTGCTCACCCCTGTGATGTTCAACAAAGGTCTGCTGTGCAACAATGTACCCATTCTTGATGCCTGCCTCAAAGCCCTCAGTCCTCCTGCGTGCATTTTGTCATCATTGTCACTGCTGTGGAAAACACATTTGGAGGGCACACACATTTTTACTCTGGCCAAGTCCTTTGTATCTAGAAACATGCTGGATTGCACAGTTTAAGTTGGTGGCGCACCATGTCAATTCAAAATGTGGTCTTAGGAGTACATATTGTGAAACCACACCATTAACCCAAGAAAAGAATCCTCTGGTGAGCTGTATTACACGTCACCTTATACAGATTGCAACGTCTTCCTATTAGGGCATGCCATGTATGAAGCAAGAGTAGTAGGCACATGATAAAACATTTGTCAACATGGTTACATAATTGTGTGGCAGTCAGCTGCTTGTCCTGACCCCAGTCTTCAACACAGAGGGGTCAATGGACACATACACATGTTCGGAAGTCATACCTAAGCTGCCTCACATCCTGCCTAACACCTACACTAAAACAATGCAGCACAAGGATGTCAGTGGTTCCCATTTGAAAAATAGGTAAGGATGTGGCCACTTTGTAGTAGTGTAACCACAGAAAGGCAAAGTGTGTGGTTAAGCTCAAATTGCTAACATCATGCTTCATCATAACAAAATATCTGGGTTCTGTAGTTTTTCAAATTTAAGCTTTCCCCCTTGCATTTATAATTGTGCCTGTGGGTATCAAAACTATCTTACATCAACACAGGCACTTTTGCACTAAAATGCAAGGGTGTCTGGATAGAGGGAATGATTGTTTTTGAACAGAAAGGTGTGCCTCCTTGCCCATAAACATCCCTTCTTGGAATTTACATGTTGCAATCTGTACTGCACACCTTAAAACAGGTAGACACTTCTAAAATTAAGAGAATCAAAGCACATCTCCTTGTCTTTTCCACCTGAAATTCACTGTACCCCTGGTCTCAAGTGCATGAGTGGTCTCCTCCTTAGGACACACTTTTCAATAGGTGGCAGTGACATCAATGGGGGGTGCAGTGAAATGTCCACCTCAAAACCCAGTGAACAACACATACACGCAATGTATAGTGTTTAAGGGGGCTGTTAGACCTGACATCTTTTGGCGTGATTACCCCTCTCTTTTTGCCTCTGCCTCCTGTATTTTTGATGCTGTGCTGGATTCGTTTTTGCTGGTTTAGATGCTTTGGACACTCTGCCACTGCTGATCAGTGCCAGAGTGTAAGTGCTCCCTATGTAAATTGTTATCATGATTGGATATCCATGTTTGGCATATTCGTATCACCACGAAGTCCCTTGTAAAGTGCGCAGGGTGTGCCAGGGCCGGTGATGACGAATGCTACTAGTGGGCCTGCAGCACTGATTGTGCCACCCACAGGAGTAGCTCTAAAATGGTGTCTCGGGCCTGCCACTGCAGCGCCTACGGGCAGTTTAGAACTGCCATGTCCTCCTGGTCCGCGTCCCCGCTGACCAGGCCAACCCTTCCCTTTTCGCGCACATCAGTCACTCCTATGGAAGGCACAAGGTACCCCCCTGGGCAGGGTGCCGTGTGTATAAAAGGTAGAGCATGTGCTGGTGCAGGTACCATGCTCTGGTAGTGAATTACCGCCATTTTCGTTATTCACTACTGTAAGGCTATCTCGCTCCATAGGTTAACATGGGGGATGCCGGCTACAGTGGTCAACGGCATTTCTTCCCATAGGAGCCAGATAGGACATAAGTATTTAGTATCCCTGAACTCAGAATTTAATAACGCATCTTTTAGGAAAGGTGGTTTTTAGATCCTGTGTTTGAGGACAGCACTTTTAGAAAGTTGCTGTTCTCTTGTCTGACCCTTCTGTGTGCCTGAGGCTGTTTTGTGTATTGGCTGTCTGGTTTGCGAGTGACAGGAGCCGGGGAAAGCCCCGAGGCTGGATGAGTCAGCGCTAGGCTGAATGGAACGATTGCGACCTGAGTGGTGGGAGGAGTTGGCACCTGGGCTGAATAGGGCTGTGCCTGCCTGCCACAAAGCTGGCTCCACCTCCTGCGGGGCGGCGGAGGACTCTGCCCCTCACTCTGAAAGGAAAGACGCAGCCAACACATTAAGGTACTCAAGATCCACCCAGAACTGGTTCAGACCGGGCTCAGGGCCCACATGCACTGAGAGAACAAAGACTTTAGGGGTATAAGTACAGGACCCCTGACAACAGGAAATTAGATCATCCTGGAACACAAGAAGGAACCTCTGCCAAGGAGAAAGCTGACGTGGAAGAAGGAAGACTGTCCCGCTGTTGCTCTGCTGGACTGACCTGCTGTTGCTTTGCTGCCAAGGAGAGGGGAAGGACTTTGCTGTGAGCTGTGTCCCCTGTCTTGTAAGGAATCTCCAAGGGCCTGAGAAGAGCTGGCTCCCTGTTTCCGAAGTCCCAGGAACAAAAGGACTTCACCCCCAGTCTCCCTGAACTCTGCTGAGAGAGTTCTGACCTTAGTAGAGTGCTTGATCCAGTTGTGGGGCCTCTAGAAGTTGAACCTGAGCTGGGAAGCTTGAGACTAAGCTGAGAAACCTGTGAAGCTTGAGAAGTGTCGCATCGCTCACTTGCGGAGCGCATCCCCGACAGTGCGAGAAGTTTTCCCGCCGCCACGAAGGTCGAGATCGGCGCAGCACCTGACATCGCTGCCGAGGCCGTTGCACCCTTCGTTTGCGGGACGCACCAGACCGGTGCGGGAGAATCGAACATCGCTGCGAGTGTCGTCGCAGAGCCTGTCGCCGGGGTGAGATCGCCGTACCGCTTGCTGGCGGACCACGTCACGTCGCTGCAGATATCGCTGCAGAAACCTCACATCGAGGAGCTGCGAGAGAGAGGATCACCGCTGGACCGCGCATCGTCGCCCCGGAGATCGTCGCAGCCCCTCCGAGATCATCGCATCGTGCCTTTGTGAGAACAGACTTCCCACGGAACCTACGCACCGGAATCTACGCAAGCTGCCTTCCTCCCCTTACAGACCGGATTCGTCGCCGCACGCCCGCTGCTGCAGCGGGGCTGTCGCATCGCCTCCCCAGGGTCTCAGGAGTAACGCACCGCTTGTTTCCACCGCACCAGCTTCCTGCTTGTGGAACTTTGTTGCATCTAAAAGGTACTGTGAGTAAACGTGACGCAACTGTGAACTTTTCATGCATCCGTGGATCCCTGGATCCCCACGTAAAGAACTTTGATTACAACCTGAAGAACTCATTTGAAACCGTAACCTTGAACTGTGTATGTTGGAGTTTTGACGTATTTGGTCTTGTGTAGTTTAGAATAAATAACTTTATTTTCCTAAACTGTTGCGGAATCAGTTTGTGGTGTTTTCACTGTGTTACTGTGAGTGTTGGTACAAATACTTAACGCATTGCCTCTGGTTAGCCTAGACTGCTCAGGCCAAGCTACCTTGAGGGCGAGCAGGGGTTATCTGAGAGGGTTATCTCCTTGTCCTGACTAGAAGCAAGGGTCCCTATTTGGACATTGGTACCTACCTCTGCCAACTAGAGACCCCCAGTTCTAACATTGGTGGCAGCGGTGGGATTTGAACTTGTATTTGTACTTGACCCACAGTAATTGGTGTACATCACTAGTGAGTGCAGACCATTACGCCACCGCATACTACTGGTTTTTGAGTTTTTGAATTCTGTGGTTGAGTAACTCTTCGAAAAAGCATCATGTCTCAGAATGGGAAGGCACCCAGTGAGGAGGCAGAGGTAGATCTGGAATTCTCGATTGAAGATCTGTACTCCTACTCCGTAAAGCATCTGAAGAAATTCTGCCAGCAGTTTGAGTGCCCCATAAAAAGCACCTACAGGAAAGAGGAGCTGCAGAAAATCTTGAAAGCCCATTGGGAGGCGCAAGAGGAGGATAACGACGTGGATGCAGAAAATGCTTTTCAAGGCACAGATCTGCCAGTGGGCAGAGTAGGCTCAGGAGCTGGCAGCAACCACTCCGGTAGGGGCCTCACACCAGAAGAGTTACAGGAAAATCAAAGAATAAGAGAATATGACTTGGAGGTCATGAAAATGAAAATGAGGCAATTGGAAGTCGAGAAGGCGGCGGAGGAAAGCAAGGATGCCCGCGCCTTGGAAGAGAAGAAACTGCTTCTGGCTCATGAATTGAGAATAAAAGAGCTGGATCTGAAAAACAAGGAGGTGGATGCCGGTTCTAATGGTGGCAGCGCGCAGCCAGTGCATGGGGGTAAAGTATATATTCCCAAAGACCTGGTACAGAATTACCATAGGAGTGAGGATATTTATGCCTGGTTCACTTCGTATGAAATTGCATTGAAGATGAATGATGTGCCTGACAAGTATTGGGGGGCGGGCCTGTGGAAACATTTTGAGGCGTCTGGGAGGAGTGCTCTAGAGCCTTTAGAATTGACAGGTGCCATGACCTACCCCAATATGAAGGAGGCCTTATGTCTCAGGTATGGCCTTACTCCAGAGCAGTACAGACTGCAGTTTAGAAACTCCAAGAAGAAAGAGTCTGAGACTTGGATGGAGTGTGTGAATGGGTACTCGCGTGCATTGGAAGGTTGGATGAAGGGCAGTAAAGTAACTGATTTGAAGGGGTTGTTGCATTTAATCAGTTGGGAGCACTTGAGTAGTCTTTGTGTTCCAGAGCTGCGCCAGCATCTTTTAGACAGCAAGCTGACCGACCCCATTGAGCTTGCTAAGGAGGCGGACCGCTGGACCAGTACCAGGGTCCACAAAGGAATTGTGGGTACCACAGCCAAAGGTGGGCAGGGTCCCCAGCAGAAGAGTGGGGGGGACAAGGGTAACCAAAAGGAGTTCTCACAAGGGCCCCAAAATAGTTCCCAGGAAAAGGATTCCCAACCCCCCAAGCCTAAACAGTCATGGCCCTCTAAGGGTAGGCGGGACAAGAGAAATAACCAGGGTCCCCCTACCTGCTATCACTGCAACGAGGTGGGCCATATTGCTCCGAAATGTCCCAAAAAGAAGCCCGCACCCACTGGTGCTCCCGCCCCAGCGTTAGCTAGTGTAGCTTTGGGTGGGGATTTGGTTTCTAGTGATTGGGGAGAGCTAGCAGTTATGACCCTTGTCTCGCTAGGAGACCGAGAGATGGTCCAGGAAACCTTACTGCCCTCTAACACTAAGAAATATGGGCAAAAGGTGACCATCAACGGGAGGGAGGTTGAAGCGTTGAGAGACACCGGAGCCAGTGTGACATCCGTGAGGTGTCAGTGGGTGTCTGACGAGCAAATCATCCCTGGCGTACTCCGCCCTGTAGTGGCCGCTGACAGCTCAGTGCGCCTCTGCAAGATAGCGAAGGTTTCCTTTGAATGGGGAGGAGTCTCTGGTCTTTTGGAGGTAGTTGTCAGTGATGCCTTGCCTGTGGACTGTCTGTTAGGTAACGACCTGGAGAGTTCTCCATGGAAAGACATAGAACACCGAACTCACTTGGAGATGTTGGGTCTGCCTGCGTGGATCTGCGTGACCACGCGTGCTATGGCAGCCAGTAAGGGTGAATCAGCAGAACTGGAGCCTGAAACAGTGGCCCAGAGACCTGCCAAGAGAGGAAGAGGCAGAGGGCGCGGGAAACCGGCCCCAGCCGTTCCCACGGTCCAGGAGGAAGCAGAACCTGAGGGGGATGCCCTGGAACCTACAGGGGAACAGGTGGCCGAACTGGGAGACCTACCTGAGCTGACCCATTGGCAGCAAGAAGGTGGTCCCTCCAGGGAGGAGTTCTGCCAGGCGCAGAAGGAATGCCCTTCCCTCATTGGTCTGCGGCAACAGGCTGTAGACCAGGCAGCAGGTGGAGCAGTCAAAGATCACTATGTTTACTGGGAAGGTGACCTACTTTATAGCGAGCCTAAGTTTGCTGAGCCCGGTGCAGCCCGTGTGCTGGTGGTACCCGAGCGCTTCAGGAACTTCCTAATGGGTCTGGCTCATGACGTGCCTCTCGCAGGACATCTGGGGCAAGACAAGACCCTAAACCGGCTTGTCACCCACTTCCACTGGCCCCAGATGAGGAAGCACGTCGGTTCCTTTTGCAGATCTTGCCAAACCTGTCAAGCTAGTGGCAAGACTGGAATGAAGTTGAAGGCCCCCCTTCAACCCTTCCCAGTGGTGAGCACCCCTTTCGAGCGGGTGGGCATAGATATCGTAGGGCCCCTGGACCCCAAGACAGCCTTAGGCAACAGGTTCATCCTGGTCTTGGTGGACCATGCCACCCGGTACCCGGAAGCAGTCCCTCTCAGGACAATCACAGCACCCGTGGTGGGCCGTGCATTGATGGGGATCTTTTCCCGTGTGGGGTTCCCCAGAGAGGTGGTCTCCGACCGGGGTACCAACTTCATCTCTAGGTACATGAAGTCTCTGTGGGAGGAGTGTGGGGTAACCTATAAGTTCACCACTCCTTACCACCCTCAAGGAAACGGGTTGGTTGAAAGGTTCAACCGGACCCTGAAAGGTATGATTATGGGCCTAGCGGAGCCCATGAGACGTAAGTGGGACGTCTTGTTGCCATGCCTTTTGTTTGCCTACAGGGAGGTGCCTCAGAAGTCCTTAGGGTTCAGTCCCTTCGAACTCCTGTATGGCCACCCTGTCAGAGGACCTCTCTCGCTGGTGAAGGAGGGTTGGGAAAAGTCCCGTGGAAAAACCCCCCAGGACGTGTTCAGCTATGTGCTGGCCATCCGCAACCAGACACAACGCTTCAGGAAACTCGCTCAGGCGAACCTGGAAGCAAGCCAGGAAGAAATGAAAAGATGGTACGACCAGAATACCACTCTGGTCGAATTTCAACCTGGGCAGAAAGTGTGGGTGATGGCGCCAGTGGAGCCTTGCGCGCTCCAGGACAAGTGGTCTGGGCCATACGAGGTGGTGGAACGGAAGAGTGAGGTAACCTACCTGGTTAACCTGAAGACTCCCAGGCAGCCCCTGAGAGTTTTGCACGTGAACCGCCTCAAACCACACTTTGAGAGGTCTGAAGTAACCATGCTCATGGCTACAGATGCAGGGATGGAAGAGGATAGCGATCCTCTCCCTGACCTCCTGGCAGTTAAGGAGCACGATGGGTCAGTGGATGGTGTGGTCCTCTCGCCCACCCTGACCCAAGAACAGCAGAATGACTGTCGCCAAGTGTTGGGTCAGTTCTCCTCTCTGTTCTCCCTGACCCCAGGAGTCACCAACTGGTGCGTCCATGACGTGGACACTGGAGACAGTCTGCCTGTGAAGCAAAAATTTTACAGGGTAGCTGACAAGGTCAGGGCCAGCATCAAGGAAGAGGTTTCCAAGATGTTGGCGCTAGGGGTGATTGAGCCCTCCAGCAGCCCCTGGGCTAGCCCAGTGGTCTTGGTCCCCAAGAAAGCTGCTACCCCCGGTGGCCCGCCAGAACTTCGGTTTTGCGTGGACTACCGTGGGCTCAATGCGGTTACGAAGACTGACGCACACCCTATCCCCAGAGCTGATGAGCTCGTGGATCGGTTGGGAGCTGCCAAATACCTCAGTACGTTCGATTTGACTTCGGGGTACTGGCAGATTGCCTTAACTGATGGGGCCAAAGAGAGGTCAGCATTCTCAACGCCAGAGGGGCACTTCCAGTTCCGTGTCATGCCCTTTGGGTTGAAGAATGCCCCTGCCACGTTCCAGAGACTGGTTAACCAGGTACTGTCCGGGCTGGAGGAATTCAGCGCCGCATACCTGGATGACATTGCTGTGTTCAGCTCCACGTGGGAAGAACACTTGCAGCACCTCTGTGAAGTGTTGAAGGCTCTGCAGAAGGCAGGCCTCACTATCAAGGCCAGTAAGTGCCAGATAGGGCAGGGATCCGTGGTGTATTTGGGACACCAGGTGGGGAGCGGCCAGGTGGCGCCCCTACAGGCAAAGATTGATACCATTCTGGCTTGGGAGCCCCCCAAGACCCAGACAGAGGTGAGAGCCTTTTTAGGACTCACCGGGTATTACAGACGGTTTGTCAAGGGATATGGCACCATTGTCGCCCCCTTGACAGAACTCACTTCCAAGAAGTTGCCCAAAAGAGTTGACTGGACTGACGCCTGCCAATCTGCTTTTGAGGCCCTGAAGACTGCCATGTGCACAGCACCGGTGCTCAAGGCACCTGACTTTTCCAGTGAGTTCATAGTTCAGACGGACGCTTCAGAGCATGGTGTGGGAGTAGTACTCTCACAAGCCACTGAGGAGAATGGAGACCAGCCAGTAGCTTTCATTAGTCGGAGGCTACTCCCCAGGGAACAGAAGTGGAGTGCGATTGAAAGGGAGGCTTTTGCTGTGGTCTGGGCTCTGAAAAAGTTGAGGCCCTACCTGTTTGGGACTCACTTTCGTGTTCAGACCGACCACAGGCCCCTCAGGTGGTTAATGCACATGAGGGGTGAAAATCCAAAACTATTGAGGTGGTCCATCTCCCTACAGGGAATGGACTTTACGGTGGAACACCGCCCTGGTACAGAACACGCCAACGCTGATGGTCTGTCCAGGTTTTTCCGCCTTAGTGAAGAGAACTCCCAAGAGGGTGGGTAGTTCTCCCCACTTTCAGCTGGAGGGGACACGTGTTAGACCTGACATCTTTTGGCGTGATTACCCCTCTCTTTTTGCCTCTGCCTCCTGTATTTTTGATGCTGTGCTGGATTCGTTTTTGCTGGTTTAGATGCTTTGGACACTCTGCCACTGCTGATCAGTGCCAGAGTGTAAGTGCTCCCTATGTAAATTGTTATCATGATTGGATATCCATGTTTGGCATATTCGTATCACCACGAAGTCCCTTGTAAAGTGCGCAGGGTGTGCCAGGGCCGGTGATGACGAATGCTACTAGTGGGCCTGCAGCACTGATTGTGCCACCCACAGGAGTAGCTCTAAAATGGTGTCTCGGGCCTGCCACTGCAGCGCCTACGGGCAGTTTAGAACTGCCATGTCCTCCTGGTCCGCGTCCCCGCTGACCAGGCCAACCCTTCCCTTTTCGCGCACATCAGTCACTCCTATGGAAGGCCCAAGGTACCCCCCTGGGCAGGGTGCCGTGTGTATAAAAGGTAGAGCATGTGCTGGTGCAGGTACCATGCTCTGGTAGTGAATTACCGCCATTTTCGTTATTCACTACTGTAAGGCTATCTCGCTCCATAGGTTAACATGGGGGATGCCGGCTACAGTGGTCAACGGCATTTCTTCCCATAGGAGCCAGATAGGACATAAGTATTTAGTATCCCTGAACTCAGAATTTAATAACGCATCTTTTAGGAAAGGTGGTTTTTAGATCCTGTGTTTGAGGACAGCACTTTTAGAAAGTTGCTGTTCTCTTGTCTGACCCTTCTGTGTGCCTGAGGCTGTTTTGTGTATTGGCTGTCTGGTTTGCGAGTGACAGGAGCCGGGGAAAGCCCCGAGGCTGGATGAGTCAGCGCTAGGCTGAATGGAACGATTGCGACCTGAGTGGTGGGAGGAGTTGGCACCTGGGCTGAATAGGGCTGTGCCTGCCTGCCACAAAGCTGGCTCCACCTCCTGCGGGGCGGCGGAGGACTCTGCCCCTCACTCTGAAAGGAAAGACGCAGCCAACACATTAAGGTACTCAAGATCCACCCAGAACTGGTTCAGACCGGGCTCAGGGCCCACATGCACTGAGAGAACAAAGACTTTAGGGGTATAAGTACAGGACCCCTGACAACAGGAAATTAGATCATCCTGGAACACAAGAAGGAACCTCTGCCAAGGAGAAAGCTGACGTGGAAGAAGGAAGACTGTCCCGCTGTTGCTCTGCTGGACTGACCTGCTGTTGCTTTGCTGCCAAGGAGAGGGGAAGGACTTTGCTGTGAGCTGTGTCCCCTGTCTTGTAAGGAATCTCCAAGGGCCTGAGAAGAGCTGGCTCCCTGTTTCCGAAGTCCCAGGAACAAAAGGACTTCACCCCCAGTCTCCCTGAACTCTGCTGAGAGAGTTCTGACCTTCGTAGAGTGCTTGATCCAGTTGTGGGGCCTCTAGAAGTTGAACCTGAGCTGGGAAGCTTGAGACTAAGCTGAGAAACCTGTGAAGCTTGAGAAGTGTCGCATCGCTCACTTGCGGAGCGCATCCCCGACAGTGCGAGAAGTTTTCCCGCCGCCACGAAGGTCGAGATCGGCGCAGCACCTGACATCGCTGCCGAGGCCGTTGCACCCTTCGTTTGCGGGACGCACCAGACCGGTGCGGGAGAATCGAACATCGCTGCGAGTGTCGTCGCAGAGCCTGTCGCCGGGGTGAGATCGCCGTACCGCTTGCTGGCGGACCACGTCACGTCGCTGCAGATATCGCTGCAGAAACCTCACATCGAGGAGCTGCGAGAGAGAGGATCACCGCTGGACCGCGCATCGTCGCCCCGGAGATCGTCGCAGCCCCTCCGAGATCATCGCATCGTGCCTTTGTGAGAACAGACTTCCCACGGAACCTACGCACCGGAATCTACGCAAGCTGCCTTCCTCCCCTTACAGACCGGATTCGTCGCCGCACGCCCGCTGCTGCAGCGGGGCTGTCGCATCGCCTCCCCAGGGTCTCAGGAGTAACGCACCGCTTGTTTCCACCGCACCAGCTTCCTGCTTGTGGAACTTTGTTGCATCTAAAAGGTACTGTGAGTAAACGTGACGCAACTGTGAACTTTTCATGCATCCGTGGATCCCTGGATCCCCACGTAAAGAACTTTGATTACAACCTGAAGAACTCATTTGAAACCGTAACCTTGAACTGTGTATGTTGGAGTTTTGACGTATTTGGTCTTGTGTAGTTTAGAATAAATAACTTTATTTTCCTAAACTGTTGCGGAATCAGTTTGTGGTGTTTTCACTGTGTTACTGTGAGTGTTGGTACAAATACTTAACGCATTGCCTCTGGTTAGCCTAGACTGCTCAGGCCAAGCTACCTTGAGGGCGAGCAGGGGTTATCTGAGAGGGTTATCTCCTTGTCCTGACTAGAAGCAAGGGTCCCTATTTGGACATTGGTACCTACCTCTGCCAACTAGAGACCCCCAGTTCTAACAGGGGCCTTATCCACAATGCAGCGTTAAGCCACATAAAGTAGCTTAATGCTGCATTTTAAAAAAGGTGAAGTACTTAGCACCACAGGAATGTCTGAATATATGATGAACCAGTGGCAGTAGGGGCTGGTAGGTATGCCCCTCACTATTGGCATACAGGGAAAATGTCCAAATTATGAACAACTATACTTGAACAATCAGGGACAATGTAAATTGACATACACAGCTGTGTGTAACAGGTGTACCACGTAACATGGGAAAATGGAAAGTGTCATGTACTCTCATTGTCATATGCTAAACTACATGTCAACATGTAACAAACACATAAAACAGTATCTGCTCTTTACATTGCAGAGGATGAAACCTCCCCTCCTGGTCAGCAGCCTGTTCAACTCATCAATGTTGATGACGATGTTGAAGAAGAATTCACAACCATTGACATTACACCCTCCAAGAGTTGCTTGACTCCATAGGCAGCCCGTCTCCGGACCTGTGGAGATCCAGCATAATTGTAGGGTCTCAACATGTCCTGCCAAACATCCAACAGGCCGCACCTACCATCACAGCCACAAACCTGGACTCTGAAGACCCACAGATACAGATTCAATGACGTGCAGTAGTAGTCCAGTATGATATGGCAAAGCAGGTGCTGGTGGGGTTGGAGAACCCTGGCTGCCACACTCAAGGGGATCTGTGGGTGATTCAGTCCCAATAGGGACAATTCAGCTGCCATCAGAGGCACCTACTTCTCACTCCATGGCCTCCAGCAGTCCCTGGCTGACATTGCTGGTGTAATGACACAGCGGCAACAACAACTGTCCTCCCAAAGTGGTACCAGCGATGTGGCCAATTGGAGAGATCTTGGAGACTTTGGAGCTGAAGCAAAATTACCACATTGCTGCCATGGCTGTCTACCACCGTTTTTTAAAAATATCTTTATTGCTTTTTATTTTTTCCGGTACAGTAGTTCACAAGCATCAATATAGTTCACCTTGGCAATAACATCACTTTTTCTATAACACAGTGTACCTAGATCAGGGCATTTCCTTCTCATAATTTCAGTGTTATACGTGTTCATAATGTAAGGCTACTCATGCATTTGTAAGTCTCCTTGGGCTCCTACAGCCCACACAGTCTGCCATCTCCAACTGAGAGTCAGAGTCAAGGTGTTTAGTACACCTCTTCATAGTTGAGAACAACAATGTGTGAAAACATCAATGTGTATAGACCAAGGTTACTCATATTTGGACTGCGCTCTTGAATTGCATCAAATAATGTTTCATAAGCATGTGGAGCAACATACATGTAAATGTCGAGTCTGTCCATTAGATATTATCTTTTATAACAAGTCAACCACATTTAGCAACAACAAATAAAAAAGTCAAAACAAAAGAGACATCAAATGACTGAGTGTATATATATCTAGGTGCCCATTAGGATCATGTGTGGATCAGTGGCTATCCGCCTGTGATCTGACCCCGCCCCCCACCTATTTCCCCCCGCCATATTACTATGGCAGGGGGGACCCCGGCGGACGAAAAGACCGTACGCTGCTTTTCCGCTCGGGCAACAAGTTGACCGAGCAGAAAAGGGTTTTATATGGTGGCGGTGTCTGTTAGACACTGCCAGCCATATTAACATGGGTGCGGAAAGATGCCTTCACGGAAAGGCATGCGGAAATAGACTGTGTGGGCCCGTTGCGGGCCCCCAGGTACTCCGGGGGTGGAGGGTGCACATGGGGGTACTTATGGTACCCCCCTGCAGTACCATGCACAACATGGCAGGCACCGCACGGTGCCTGCCATGTTGTGCATGGAAGTGCACAACATGCCTTACTGGCATTTTGGCGGGCGATGCTGAGTGCACCGCCAGCCAAAATTACAGGAATGCAGGATGCGCCCGCCACTGTTGCGGGTGCATCCTAATTGCCCCCACGGGACCCCCCCTTATGATGGGCGGTCCCGTTTCCCGATAGGTGCCATCCTAATGACCCCCCCTAGTGTTTAGTATGCTATCTGGGTGCAATTGTGACTAGGCTAGCATGCTGGTACAGTGTGTGGGCTGCCACTTCTGCTTCCCATACAATTGCATGGTCATTAAGATGATGTTTGATAGGAGCTATATTTGTGCAGTGTCATGGAGGGGTGTGTGGGCTTCACCCAGCCCGACAGCCGCAGTGAGAGTGCCACTCAGAGCCAGAGTGTCACCTACGTCCGGGCGGCTCATTAGGTGTCAGATCCCGCCCAGGGGGCATTTGTAGCGTGGCGTCAGAACATGTGAGAGTTCTAAGCATGTCGTCTCAGGTCTGTGCGATGGGATACTTGTGCAGTCCCACAGTTTCTTCCCTGTGCAGGGTGGTGCACCCCGCCCGTGCCCAGACCTCAAGGGACTATATCCAATGCGATACCTCCGGTGGGTCATTGTGTTTCCACCTCTTAGTTATAAGTCATATCGCTGTTATGAAGCCCAGCTCCCAAAACCTGCAGCTTGCCTTCTTAGTCTTGGTTCTCTTGTATAAACCCAGGATGCAGACCTTCCACGTGATGGGTACTTCAGTGTTAGTGCAGTTGGCAAGTGTTTCCGATATTGTATGCCAATAGTGTAAAAGCAGGGGACAAGACCACAGCATGTGTAGTAGATCAGCACCTAGGAGGCGGCATCTCGGGCATTCAGAGGTGTTGATGTTAAAATATTTGTTGATCTTGTCTAGTGAAAGATACGCCCTGTGGAATATGTAAGTTTATATGAGATTGAATTGCGAGTTTCACTGTAGTTACGTGGCACCAGCCAGAAAGCGTTTCCATTCTTTATCAGTCCAGGGGCGGCCTCTGTCTTCAGCCCAATATGTGCGGAGTCTCTGCAATGGCTTCAGTACATGGACGAGCAGGGTCTGCACCAGCTAATGTATCATATGTGATCCCTGCCCCATCACATGCAGGTACTGCAATAACTGATGTGTTGGCAGCTCGTTAGTGATATCGCCCCATGCTAGTGTAAACGTTTGCCTAATGACTGCATGTAGATGGAACTGGCCCACCGACAATCCATTATCAGCCGTTAGTGTCGCAAAAGGCAATAAGATACCGTCCATGTACAAGTCCCCCAGCGTCTCCACCCTGCCTCATCCCAGGGCGTCAGCATCACGTCCGCTATAGGGTCTCTACCTCTTGGCTTCCCGAGAAGTGGCAGCACCGGAGCATACCGGACCGCGTCTTTTGTAAGGTGAAGGCTTCTCCTAAAACACCTATGAGCCAACTCAACATGTATTTGTGTTGGGCGAGAAATTTTTGCTAGAGGGTGAAACAGTCCACAACGCTGGGCTTGTGTCCAAGTTGTCGTTTCGGTTGCCGAGTCTGCCAGATTCCTGCCACTAAGCCACCTCGCGACCCACTGTAATTGCGCGGCTAGGCAATATAGTTCCAGATGTGGAACTGCCAAGCCCCCACTTTCCGGAGGTGTATATAATTTCTGTAGTGCTATCCTGGGCCGCCCCACATTCCAGATCAGGCCACATATTAACCCCTCCAATTCTCTAAAGAGCCTCACTGGGATATACACCGGAAGATTTGGAAAACAATACAGCAACCTGGGTAGTACTATTATTTTGGTTAAGGTGACACAGCTCAACAAATTGGGCGGTAAGGTCTTCCCGAATTGCACTTGTGCTCTTATAGAGGAGACAGCGCGAATCAGATTACCTTCCAGTATATCTGTTGGGGACCCGTAAATATATATTCCTAGGTATCTGAACGTGGTTGGATACCAGTCAAGCGAGGTTCCATTAATAAATATATCAGCCACAACTACGTCATTTGCGGAAGGAGTAAGAGCCTGACTTAGCCCAGTTTACCCTGAGGCCCGAAATTTCCTCAAATCAACAGAACAACGCTGATATCTCCAGCGGCACAGCATGAACTTCCCGTATATATAACAACAGGTTGTCCGCATATAGGGACACTGTGTGTAGTCCATCGCTCAAGGGGATGCCACAGTCCGCGTCACCCTCCCAGAGAAGAGCTGCCAATGGTTCCATAGCAAGGGAAAAGAGTAACGGGGACAGGGGGCATCCCTGCCTGGTCCCTCTTCTCACCCTAAATTTGTCGAATAGAAGCTTGCCCCTGCGAGCCCGCACTGTGAGACGCTGATATAACAATTGCACCAGCTGTAAAAAATCATCTCCCAGCTCGTATTTACGTAAAACTGCTGCAAGATAAGATCACTCCAGCGAATCAAAGGCCTTCTCCAGGTCCAATACTAGACAGCCAGACCTGGCCCAAGCTGTTGCTGCATATTTTTGGATTCTAAATAGCCTTCGAAAGTTTAGGGAGGTGCTTTTATTGGGCACAAATCCGTTCTGGTCTGTATGCACTACAGTTGGCACAAACGGGACATTGCGTTTGGCCAGTGCTGAGGCAAGGACTTTATAATCTGTGTTCAACAGGGACAATGGGTGGTAAGAGCCCAGGGTTCCTGCCTGGTTTCAAAAGGAAAACCAAAGTTGCCTCATTTTGCGTGGGGGTGAGCGTTGAGTATTCTAGTGCCGCGGCATATACGCATAACGGCTCTGGTGCTAATACATCTGAGTAAGCATTGTAAAATGCAGCCGGCAGTCCATCAGGACAAGGTGTCTTACCCTTTGATAGAGAGTAGATACTGTCCCTAATGTGCTCCGGTGAGGGAGGAGCACCCACATCTCCCTGTTGACTGTCTGTCAGTTGCTGCAATGTTATTGTGGATAGGAAGCTTGTATGGCTGCTTCTGTGGCTCTCAAGCAAGATCTGTATATTGTGGAGTAATGGGCCACAAAAGCATGGTGTATATCATGTTGAGTGTGTACCATGAATCCCTGTGTATTCTGTATTTCTGTCACGGGTGCGGTGACCGTGTCTTGCCGTATCAGCCACAACAGCAACCTACCGGGTTTGTCTCCCATATGATAGGTGCGCGCTGAGTGTGCTGCATAATTTAGATTACGGAGTCGTTCTAGTGATCTGGAGTGTACATCCCTAAAGCAGCCAGTAGGTCGCGGAAGGGTGCATCCAGTAGCAGATCCAACGGCTCTCTGCCAATGTAGTGGGGCAATGCAGTTTATAGCACTCTGCTGCTCAGGCCTCAGGAGATAAGGGCGTAGCAGTGTGCTTCGCATCAAGGTGTCAAGCTAGATCAGAGCTGGTGGAGCTTCCATCAGCAGACATCCACCAATGAAGGTGGAGCGTGCAGGGCCGTCAGGCGCGGTCCGGCTGGACAGCGACAAGCTTGCGTCGATCACACAGTGACCGCTAGGGTAGCTTTAGGTTGCAATGGTCCAGGTCCCAAGATCGCGCCCCGGCATCCGCACAACGACGGCCCCAGAAGGGTATCAGCTTTGCGCGGCCCCCGCAGCAGGTAGAGCAAGGTTGAAGGGTCTCAAGATGGTACAGCACATCTGCCAAGGAGGCAAAAGCAGGATTTCCCAACAAGGGTGAGTGCAGCTGGAGCTCAGTATGGCATTATACCCGCCAGTACCATCCGTAGGCACAATATAGTGATATCTGCTATTGATGGAACAAAGCAGTGGCACGCAGCGGGCAGCATCTCAAAATTGGGGCCTCCTGTCGCAGGGCCACACCGCATATAAGACAGTTGCTGCGGCGGCCCAGGCCGCGCCACCACACAATGTCTAACTTCCTCTTGGCACTATGGGTTTCCAACAAGCCGCAAGCTTTCCAGCCCCCCACAGACCGGCAGCGATATCACCGGGGCCATCACCGCAACACTCTGCACTGTGAGGAGGATATGGGAATGGCAGGGAGCAACCAGCCACAGCTCATCGTGCCCCGGTGGAGGGTGCTACCACCACGATCACCCCTCAACAGCGGCAGCAGCGATATCTGTCCAGACAGCCCCCATCCACAGCCCGACAACGGAGGGGGGCAATCTGCTCAGTCACGCTGCATCAGCAGCGGCAGCCCGACCAGGTCCAGCAAAATTCACTTGAGTCGCACCTCCTTAGGCACCGCAGCCGTCAGCTACTGAGTCGGGCGACCCCAGAGCCCAGAATCAGATAGGCAGCATCACCGGGGCCCCAAGTACTACTCTTCCTCCTTCAGGAATGCAGAGCCACACAGTAAGGGGGCGAGCACTGACAGCATCTTGTCAGGGGATCGAGGGTCGCTCAGTACAGCTCCGCAGTTAAGACATCGGCCATGTTGGAAATCCGGCCGTCGCACACAGCTTCCCTCTCGCGATGCGGCAGGCAGCAGTTGGTTCTGGCCCAGACATGTTTAAGCAGGTGGGCAGCACGGTGGGGGATACCCCTTCAGCACCACACATACCGGCAGGTGCCGTGTCAGCAACCACAATCGAGTCAGTAGGCGTCCGTTTCCTCTGACTGCGCCATTCCTTACGGCCTTGTGGGTGGAGCCAGACCCCGGGCTAGATAGTTGAAGGTGTTTGCACCGGGGCCATGCAGCAGGTGACCTCTCCAGTCGGGAGTTTTACAGCGGGGCTCGAGCAGGTTCAAATTGATACAGCTGCATCAGGATGGCATCTTGTGCGTATTCTGCTAGTTTGATGTCTCCAGTAGTGACTGCATTAGAAGATTTCATGCTGTGTAGGAGAGCTTCCTGCAGAGCTCTACTCGAACACGTCTGCCTCCATTGCAGTCGTAGCCACGCCCCTGGCTGCCTACCACCATTACTGGAGTTCTGCAAAGCCTGCAGCTCATCCTCACTGCAGTGATGCCTCATCTGTTGGTACAGACGAATGCTGCTGCACCTAAAAAATCCACATCTTCTGCCCCTGATGTGTCTGTGACTCCCTGGGCCACTGCTAATCCAACATCACCCTCACCGGAGACACCATACATCAGAGGAGGAAGATAAGGATGGCACATCTTTCATAAGGTGAAGCTAGTTGTAGCATTCATCTGTCTGAAATGGCCAGTATCCGCTTAGCCCTGTGCTTACCGTCATGGATGGGATCTTCACCAATCACTGTCCTCATATTGACTTTGCTAGATTCACCTTGGACATTTTATGGACTGTCAATGTGATCCTCAATAACACTGCAATTATCCTCCTGACTCAAGATTTCTGATTACTCTACATGACTCATGACATGTTTCCCCACATGGCCTCTGTCTGTACATCCCCAAGCTATGTACACAATTTTGGGGTTGTTGTCAAGAGAACTGGTCTAGTGTGATAATGTCTACTTTGCACATGTAAATATAGCACTTTTCTTTTGCCTCATGTGTGTTGTCAGTGACCATCAAACTGGAGAGGTGTGAAGAATGCCTACACAGTGTAGCCAGTACAACAAATACATAGGACATTTCAAACAAGCCTTTGCAATGCAACACGTCTTGCACTTGTAAGAGTTAGGGCAATTGGTATTGTAAATTACGGTTTATCTATATATTTCGGTTTGGAGGGTAGGGGATTTATGAACAGAGGCATAGTTGCAGCACTGTCTAGAGGACTAAGAATGGAGAATTACAACTGGGAGCCGAGTCACAGCTGCAGCACTGTCTAGCGGGCTTAGAATGGAGGAATGATTGACGGTGTCCAGAGAAGCAGCTAGCAGCACTGCCTAGAGGACTAAGAATGAGAAATTACCACAGTGACCAGAGACGCAGCTGTAGCACTGTCTAGAGGACTTAGAATGAGGAATTACTGAAGGTATCAAAGAAGCAGCTGCAGCACTACCTAGAGGAGCAACAATGAGGAATTACCACTAGGACCAGAGAAGCAGCTGCAGCACTGTCTAGAGGACTGAGAAGGAGAAATTACTACTGGGACCAGTGAAGCAGCTATAGTACTGTCTAGAGGACTAAGAATGAGGAATTACCACTGTAATCAGAGAAGCAGCTGCGGCACAGTGTACAATACTTAGAATGAGGAGTTACCGACAGGACCAGAAAAGAAGCTGGAGCACTGTGTTGAGGACTTACAATGAGGAATTACCCAAGGGACAAGAGAAGCAGATGCAGGACAGCCTGGTGGACTAAGAATGAGGAATTACCCAAGGGACCAGTGAAGCAGATGCCGCACTACTTAGAGGACTAAGAATGAGAAATTACCACTGGGACTAGAAAAGCAGCTGCAGCACCGTGTAGAGGACAAAATATGTTTACAAGCCTTCAACAACCCTATAGTAGCAATCACTCTATGAATTTGCAGCTCAAATACAATGACTTGTCAGCGTCATCAATTTCTGATCACAGATATTTTTGGAGTGTAACATTTGGTGACTCCATATCTTACTCTAGTCTCTTAAAAATTGACCAAAAGGGGCGTGGCTTACACACCGGGGGAACATGGCCCTGCCTGCTTGAGCTCCGCTCCGAGGCTGGACTCATAGGTGATTTTGAGCCTCGTCGGACTGCACTGCTGACCGCGGACCACGGGAAGGGCTTTATGAGGGTGCAGTGAGCATTCCTGCAGACTTGCACGTGTTGGGCACCAGTTTCAAACCCCTTTTGCTGCGGCGGTGAGTTTCGGCATTTCTGATCGCAGGTGCCCGCCATTTTGTTTTTGGCACAAGCACTCGCATTTTCGTTTTCCTCACAGCGGCCCGTTTTCTTCCTCACAGGAGAATTATTGTCAGCATGCAGAGGGGCCACTTTTGTTCTAAATACGAGAGTTTTGTGTTCTAAACTCGAGGGTTTCTGAGCAGTTCTTTCTACAGTGCCAGCATTTTTAACTGCCAACGTTTACCCAGATGAAAACTATGCTAAACATTTAGAACAAATTAATGCTGTGCCACTATTAACCTGGCATTGATGTAACCAATTAAACAGAGCCTAATTACATGGATACCACCTCCTCAGAGAAAACAATACCTCTGAGCGCTCCCACCATTTTGTATTAGCCTTACATATTTTTCTCCCTTTGCCAATGTTTAGCTCTATATGCTTGCAGATAATGTTCCCTCCCTTTCTTTCATATGTGAGAGGGATTTGACCAATGACTGTTCTACAAAAGTGTTTCCATGAATATTTTTTCAATATTTTCTAAGGCAGGGAGAGAATATGCATCTCTAAATAGGATTGCAATATGATACTATATGTTTCAGTCTTCGGAACATGTTGTTATCCTTGATAATATAACACTCTCTTATATGCAAGAGCAGATCCTACTCTAATTTATTTTTGTCTCGCATTTATCCTCCGCTGTGCTTTATAAATCGTCCTTTTCAGTGTTTCATCATGGCAAGCGATCTTCATAATGTAGGATCTTCTTCCACTGGCACTAAACCAAAAAGGCATAAGAATGATCCTGCTTCTCCAATTCTCTCTTCACAATATTCAGTCCTGGACTCGATACTAGATGAAGTACGTGGCCTTCAACCTTTTATGGACACTACCAACAAAAAGCTAAAACAAATTGAGGAGAGATGGATTGTCATGGAGGGAAAGGTTTTGGAACTAGAACAATGAGTGTATGATTTACATGATGCTTCTTCAGAAATTCCAATATTGGAACAAGAAATCCACAAGTTAAAACTGCACGTAGAGGACCTTGAAAATCGTAATAGAAGGAATAACCTATGCCTGTACGGACTTCCGGAAAATATTGAAGGTTCTGATATGGTCTCCTTCCTGCAGAAGCTCCTTCCTGAATTATCGGATCTTCAACCAGCTACATCTTCCCTCAACATACAGAGTGCACATTGTCTTGGGCGTATCCATCCTACGTCCAATAAACCACGTGAAATCATAATGCTTTTCTTGGAATTTACAGAACTTATGTGTGTCCTAAAGGCTGTAAGACTTAAACATCGGCTCATCAGGTCAGGCCATAATATCTTCATATCCCAGGATGTCTCTAATGCAGCAAATGCTCGACGTAAAGAATGTATTGCCCTTCGTCCTCAGATGAGACAGCTTAATATTTAATATGGATTTCTTCATCAATGCCTTTGCAAAATCACACATGAAGGACGGTCACGTTTATTTGATGATCCTGACAAACTTAAACTTTATCTTCAAAATATCACTTCTCGTGAAATGGATACCAACATGTGACTTCTTGTTTAATTATTATATGAAATTTGTAATACGCTCAGCTTACCCGGGGGCATCCCGGCGCAACAGACCAGAAGGAGAGACTCAACTAATCACTACTGTGGAAACAGGTGGGTCTTAAGAAGTTTCCTAAATGGTAGGATCTTGGGCTCTGAGCGAATCTTGAGGGGCAAAGAGTTCCAAAGAGTCGCCACCTGCACAGAGAAACGCCTGCCCCCAGAACGAGCTCTCCTTACTCTCGCTGACTGCAAAAGATGTTTTTGGTCCGAGCGGAACAGGCGTGGGGGCTTATAAGGACGGGCCATGTTAGCAAGAATGGGGGGACCTTTGCCATGCAGAATTTTGTGGGCTGTACATAGCGCTTTAAATTTCACCCGCTCCTTCACGGGGAGCGAGTGAAGCGCTTTGAGGGCCGGAGCGGCAGACTGCCTTCTGGGAACATCCATAAGGACTCTCGCAGCTGCGTTTTGCACCTGTTGGAGGGTTTTAAAGGTCGCTTCGGGAGCACCGAGAAACAGCGCATTCCCATAATCGAGCCTCGATAGGATTAGGCCACGTATCAACAGCTTCTTTGCTGGATCAGGAAGCAGTGGTAACACCTTTCGGGCTGACCTTAGCAGACCAAAGCAAACCCCTGCGGTTTTCCTGGCGTGGGTCCTGAAGGACAGATCTCCCTCCAACCATACTCCCAAGGACTTGATCTCCTTCTTGGGGGATGGTGGATCACCAAGAGACCGGGGCCAACAGCTCGCAATAATGGAGGGACTGGAATTACCCAGGAGCATCAGCTCGGTTTTACCTCCATTAAGCTTTAGGGCGGAGATAGACATCCAACGATAAACATTGGCAAGGCACCTCAGGTTGTTCCGCCAACTGAGTGAGGCCCACCACCAGCTGAGTATCATCAGCATAGCTGATGATCTTCACCCCTGAAGGGGCGACCACTCTTTCAAGTGGAGTCATATATATATTAAATAAGGTAGGGCTCAGCGATGAGCCCTGCGGGACTCCACATTGAAGAGGGAATAGGGCAGATTGCTCTGATCCTTCCCAGACTTGGTAGAAACGGTTGGAAAGAAAAGATCCCAACCATTTCAGGGCCGTCCCTGAGACACCTACCTCTGACAGACGTTGGAGGAGCACCTGATGACTCACGGTGTCAAAGGCAGCACTCAAGTCCAGGAGGATCACTGCCACTGACCCTCCTGTATCTAGAGTGCTCCTTGCTTCCTCCACTACTGCCAGCAAGGCAGTGTCTGTTCCCTGGCCGGGGCGGAAACCAGTCTGGGAGTCTCCCAGCAGGTGGTTCGACTCTAGATGGTGAGAGAGCTGACGGTTGACCAGCTTCTCTGCAATTTTTGAAAATCCAGGCAGGAGTGAAATTGGCCTGAAGTTGGTCAAGTTGGATGGATCCAATCCTGGTTTTTTTAATAATACTTTTACCACAGCCTTTTTCCATCTCTGGGGCACTGTGCCATGAGCAAGTGAAAGATTCATGAGGTCAGTCAGTGGGGTTGACAAGGTGTTAGCCACAAGCTTAAGATATTTTATGGGGACTGGGTCACTCGGAGATCCACTCTTCATCTCTAACAGGACTTTTATAACCTCCTCTTCCGAGAAGGGGCCAAAGGAGGCTAGCTCAATCGGGCGACTTATTGGACTAGTAGCCGGTTCAGGGATTTGAGGGGTAGCGGGCAAGGAGGATAATATTTTCTCTATTTTAGAATGGAAGAAGCTGGCCAGTTCCTCACATTTTTCTTTGGGATTATCATGCACAACTGGCGGGACCGGGGCTTTCAGAAGTTCCTTGAAGATTTTAAACGATTCTCCTGAAGAATTACTTGCTCTCTCAATCCTATCGCTAAAGAAGTTCTTTTTAGCATCCTTCAGTGCTCTTTTATATTTCCTCATCTCTCTTTTATAATTGGCCCGGCTTTCTTCCGTCTGCTCTCTCCTCCAAGCACGTTCAAGCCTTTTACAATAGGTTCTGAAACTCCTAAGTTCGGGGGTATACCAGGGGGCAGAGCCAATTCTTCTCTCCCTGACAAGCCTCCTTTTATTCGGGATCAGTAAGTCCAGAGAGTTGGTTAGCCATTCGCCCAAGAGCTGATCAGCGATATTGGGGTCATCTACGGGGTGAGGACAGGTTCTAGCTAGCTCTTCCGCCCAACTGTCCACCGGGAGCTTCGACCAGAGTCGTTCTACAGTATGTTGTCTTGGTGCAGGGTCTCTCCGGTTCCCCAGCAGCCAGCTAAACGGAATGAGATGGTGATCCGTCCAGGAGAGAGCCAACATCTGGAGAGCCTGCAGGTTCGCAGAGTTAGCAAGAACCGCATCAAGCTGATGACCTCTATTATGAGTAGCTCCCACATTAACAAGATGTAAGTCCAGTGCACCAAGCGAGCTTAGAAGATCCCTTGCTACTACATCATTGGGGTCGTCAAAATGAAGGTTAAAGTCCCCAAGAATAACAAAGTTGGACGAGGCAGCAGCCAGTGGAATGACAGCCTCAATGAGAGAATCTACGAAATTCCCTAGCGTAGCGGGAGGCCGATACACAAGGAGGCCAGAGATGGAGACAGTAGAGGAGATGCAAAGGGAAAATTGACAACTGTCAGCGTTGTTGATGCCGCCGTCTACTGCTTTGCATACGAGTGTGTCTCTATACACAATGGCCACTCCACCCCCTCTCCTATCCGGCCTATCAAGAGATGAAACATGAGGTATCCCGGGGGGAGAGCGTTGACAATGTCGGGATCAGAACATGTGGTCAACCACGTTTCCGTCAGGAACAAGGCATCCAAACTATGGTCCAAAAGGAGGGAGTGAATTTCCAAAACATGGCAAGGCAGTGATCTGCAGTTAAGCAGAGCCATAGTAGGTGAATCAAGGTCCTTACAAGTGTTATGCGGGCGACAACCAAGACAATGTTTAAATGCAGAACCCTCAGCCCAATAGTAGCAGCAACAGGGGTGTCTAGGCACGCGTAGAGCGAGCAGAGAGTCCCGTGAATACCTGTAGGAGGGGATCCGAGGACTAGAAGGGTTGAGCAGAGTGGCGTGCCCTGGGCCCGTCTGGGCCCAGACGGGCCCAGACGGGCTTGACTCTGGCGAAACTCCGGCGATAGTCCGGCGATGACGCTGCGTAATGACGCTGCGCGTCAGCATGGCTGGCTTTATGTTCGCCGAGCGCGTGCACACTAGAGCGCTAACCGTGCCGCCTGAATGTCCCCCCTCCCAATATGGCCACCAAACGAGACAGTGGGCAGGGACCCGCTAAAACGCGGTGATTATTCCAGAAATTAGAGTGGGGGTAAGGTGGCAGCAATGCGGGTCTGCGAGTGGCCCTAATTAAAACCAGGGAGCCATAATTCAATGTCTGTTAACATGTTTTTACAAGTTACACTTTGTTAAAATTCTACAATTAGTCATTGCTGTTTTCTTATATATGAGGCTCTCCATCCTTATGTTTAAATATTGTCGCTGTCCATATCCTTCTACGTCACTATGCTCCTCCAACTTCGGTTATTTCCTGATCTACAGATCTGGATTCTACTCCTTGATCTGTTTTCTTTCCTCGATCTGTTTACTTGTTTCTTTTTTCTATCTTTCTCTCCTTCTTCCTTTATTTTTCTTTACTATCTCTATTGTTCTTTCTCCTGGGTAGTATTATTGTTTATTACATGTCCTGTCTTTTGTATTATCCTTTTTTCATTGCATAATAATCGATGTCTATTCTTCCCTTCTTTTCCTTTTCACTCTTCTTGTTCTAACTTACTTTTTTCTTGTTTCTTGGTAACTGCTTTATATTTGACAATTGGTCTGTATCATCACATATTCAGCATTGTACTTCCATTTTTTTCTTTGTGGTTTATATGCAGTTGCGTGCTCCTGTTCCCTCATGTACTCTCTAATCCTTCCTCATGGTTAATGTGGTCTCGTGGAATGTTTGTGGTCTTGGGCATCCTGTCAAGCATCAAAAGGTATTGTCACATTTAGCTAAACTTAATACCCAGGTTGCTTTTTTAAAGGACCCCCCGTGTAATGATGTTGAATCTCTTAAACTCAAATGCCAATGGGTCAATCAAATTGTTTTTTCTCCTGCTATTGATCGTCTTGGTGGTGTTGCTATATTGTTTCATGAATCTAAAAATGACCAAATTGTGTCATCAGAATGTGACCTGTTTGGTGGGTTGGTGTTAGTTGATGCTATCATTAATAAAAGACAAATTACCTTTTACAATATTTATGGGCCTGTTAAACCTGATCCAGAGTTCTGGCAATCTATCAAATTGAAACTATTATCTGTATCTAATTCTAACATTGTGGTTGGTGGTGATTTTAATAATTGGCTTGATCCTTTCTCAGTCTATAACAAAAACGGAAGAGGGAAAAACGGACAGGGTTGCCCTCCACTCAAAAAACTTGTCAACAACAAAAACCCTGTCTTACGGACGTGATTTATGTCAGCACTTTCATATAACGGATCAGTCAACAAGTCCTGGTCACCGTTATGATCCCCTATATCCTTTTGCTTTGTTCGGGAATTTGTTACGGCACTACGTCCAGCTTTATTGAAGAGTAAAAAGCTAATGGCCAAAAAGTTCTTTGACAATCACATAGAACAAACCCAGACTTCTGTCTGGAACCAAAAACAATGGCAAGTGTGCACCACATAAGAATCAAAAAACGAAAACAATTTGTGATGAGTCGAATGATGCCGCACAGGAACACCACCAACGGGGCAACTGGTATGTAAACTCCAGACTGGGCCCCTATCTCATCATCGGTCATCATTCGGCTCGAAAGACAATGTGTACAAACAAACCAAGGAGTGCAAGATTTCTTTCGGCCTCTGCAAGTAGCTGTGTTGTGTTTTCTTCTCCAGTTCTCTTTGCCAAAGCGCCGGGACACCCCTTGGGGTAGCTGTGCGCTATGAAAGAGACATAACATAACATAACAAGAAAACGTGGTCGCAGAGAAACTCTGCTTGTGACAATCAAAGGTGCTTAAAATCAGCAGGTACACCTCTCCACAAATTTTTTGAAAACAGGTGTGCACTGTTGAATTAAAAAGGCTGGTCGCTATTCTAGCCAACCATTACCTAATGCCGACATTTTTTTCTGTCATAATATTTTGGCAGATTCTTCAGGGCCGCACAATTTGCTGCCACACCACTACTGGACACTTGCTCAATGTAAACCTTGCACAGCTTGATTTGCTCATACCAGCTGGCAGGTAACCCAGGAATTTAAAATAGTACTCCAAAGGTGAGTTTATTTGTGAACTACACGACTGTAACCATCAATCGTGATTTTTCCAGACAGGTGCCTTGTCTCATTCTCTATATAGGGGATCATAACGGAGACCAGGACTTGTTGACTGATCCGTTATATAGAAAGTGCTCACATAAATCATGTCCGTAAGGCAGGGTTTTTGTTGTTGACAAGTAGATCCTTTCTCAGACAGACAATCCAAATGCAAATTTAAACCAGACAAAACTCACAAATCTTTCCAATCTGCTTTGTCATCTCGTCCCCTACTTGACTCTTGGAAAACGTGTAATCCTTATGTTTCTGAATTCACTTTTTTCTCTCCTGTTCACCAAACCAGGTATTGTATCGATTAAATTCTAATTTCCAAAGCATTATTACCTTGCCTCCACTCATCAGAAATTGGCTCTATTTGTATTTCTGATCGTGCTCCAATTCTTACTTCTATTGATTTATCTATCATGATATCCTTCAGGGCCTTTACTATTGCTTATTCCTAAAAAAAAAATAAACTAATGAATGCTAAATATAAAGAAACTCTATCACAACTCAAAACTTTAGAACATAATTATTACACATCCAAATCCTCATCATCACTACAAGAGTTAATTAAAGCTAAATCCACCCTGAATAAAATAGCTACTGTAGATGTCTGCAACATCCTACTTAAGGTTAAATCGAAATATCACTGAAGGCCAAAACAAAGCAGGGAAAATGTTAGTAACTTATAAAAAAATCAAATCAGAACATAAGGTAAGTAGCCCTATCCACGCAGAAACAAATAACACACTCCTCTCTTCTGATTCAGATATCATCAGCACATTTCAATCATATTATAATCTTTTATACACAGAAACTACTATATCCTCAGCACATTTCAATCATATTATAATCTTTTATACACAGAAACTACTAAGCCTTCTGAAGAAGACTTGACCTCCTTTTTTCAAGATATACCTAAACCTAAAATCCTCCCAGATATTTTCACACCACTTGAGAAGGATATTTCTCTTCAGGAATTATCTGATGCTTTAAAATCCTTAAAAAGCTGAAGGCTCCAGGCCCTGATGGCTTTTCAGTTGAGGTATTTTTTGCCTTTTCATAAATTTTTGCTCCTAAATTATTAGAACTTTTTAATTCCTATAAGTACTCTAAGGCCTGTTGCTCTTTTTTAGAAGCCCTTATTATTGTTATCCCTAAGCCAGACAAAGACCCCTCTTACTGCAAAAATGTTCGCCCTATATCACTAATCAATTATGATTGTAAATTGTTTGCAAAGATCTTAGTTTCTTGTCTCGAGAAAGTTATCCCTTTTCTTATAAACCCGGATCAAGCTGGTTTCGTCAAAGAAGGTTTAGCCTCTGACAATGCCAGAATATTTTCCAATATTGTTTCTCTGAGTAAAAAATATCCCTCTCCCTTAGCCGCACTATCTTTGGATGCAGAAAAAGCCTTTGACCGAATTAATTGGGTTTTCATGATACGTACATTACAATGGTTTGGCTTTGGCCCACAATTAATTTCTTATGTTGAACTATTATATACAAATCCAAAAGCATGCGTTTTCTTAATGATCTTTTCTCCCCATATTTCTCTCTCCAAAGAGGTACTCGTCAGGGCTGCTCCCTCTCCCCACTTCTTTTCTTACTATGCATGAAACCCTTTCTTGAACGCATTAGAAGCAACCAACTCATTACTGGTTTTTCTCTAAAGTCTCACCAAATTAAACTTTCTGCATATGCAGATGATGTTCCTATTTATATGTCCAATCGTACTTCTTCTTTACCCCCATTTTTACACGAAATTTCATTATTCTCTACTGTCTCAGGTTATGAATTACATTTCTCCAAGAATGAGATGTTGCCCTTAAACCCCTCGTTATAGACATATGTTTGATTCTACCAATTTTACATGGTATCCTCAAAAAATTTAATATCTAGGCACATGGTTCTCCTCTAACATACGTGATACACTATCTCATAACTTTACTGCTTTAAAACTCAAAATTTCCAATTTGTTAAACTATTGGTCTCCTTTATTTTTATCTGGTGGGGCAGATTAGATACAATTAAAATGATGATTGTTCCCCAAGTATTGTTCACACTGTTATGTTATGTTATGTTATCAGGAGTTTTATTGAGCGCTCAGCTACTCAAGCAGAGTGTCCCGGCGCTATCAGACCATACACAGCATAACCCCAGCAGAGGAAGAGGATTACTGACAGAACAACCACGTCTTGAGCTCTTTCCTAAAGGACACTAAATTCTCTCTCTTTCTTAAAGACAGTGGCAGGACATTCCAGGCCCGCGGCGCAAGATATTTAAAAGACCGACCCCCAATCCGGGCACGCCTAATTGCCGGGATCGTGGCCAGTGACAATGATGCCGAACGTAAGGCTCTGGACGGGTGGTGAAAGCCAATTCTCTTCCTCAGATAGAGTGCACCGGTGCCATGAAGAGCCTTAAACGCGGTGGTAAGAGCCTTAAACTTGATGCGTTTCCGGATTGGCAACCAGTGAAGAGACTTCAGCAGTCCTGCGGCATGGGAGCTACGGCCGAGGCAAAAGATTGCACGTACAGCCAGCTCTTCACTACCTGCAAGCGTGAAAGAAGGTACTCAGGCAGACCAAGTTAGAGTACATTACCGTAGTCCAGCCTAGATCCGACCAAGGCTTGCACCGTGATTTTCCTGTGGACAATAGACAGGCATGGCAAACAGGAGACAGGGAGGGAACAAAGATGCCTCCCTTCCAATTAAAAACACCCCAATCAGAAGCATGGGTGGAGCTTCCACGTCGCTTCCTAAGCAAAACCAACGACAATAGATCTCGCATGCGAGTAACGCATGTGCTGCGTCACTAGGTGAGACCTAAAAATGGAGTCCACAGAGCCTGGGTCCTCGATAGACACTGAGATGACAGAACATGTGTGAATGACACAATGGGGCAAACATTCCAAGGCCCTTTTTCCACTTTAACATCCCTCTTACCAATTTTCACATGAGGATAGGGCCTTCGAATACAATTATAGGCTGCGTAAAGCCACATGAAGTGGCTTAATGCCGCCATGCTGATGAGGCACCCTTTGACCCTATACTTATTGTCAATGTGGTGGACAATGGGTGTTGTGATGGGTGTTCTGCCAAAACACACATTGCCATAGATTATTCCCCACATTACCAAGTGTCAGCTACAAATGGGGCTGAACAATGACAAATGCAGTGTCTTTTTATTTTTTGATGTATGTAATGTGTTCAGCATTTTGTAGTACATACAGAGACAGCAAAATACCATGAATGACAGTTCATGAGTAGGAAGAGGCACCTTTTGGCTCATAAATACTCATTCCCACAACACTGGCACACTTGCAATATTGTGCAAGTTTGCATGCTTTCCCGCTATGCATCTATATTTTTCACACATCTGTGGAGAAAAGCAGTGCTGCGCTGAAATGTTGTCACTGTGGCACAGCCCTGTGCTCCTATAGTGACGGAACACAGCATACGCCTTCTTGCCTTAACGCTGCTCTACACCACTGTAGTTGTAAATATGCTCAAATGGCTCACATACATACATTGACTCAAAAAGCAAGTGGACCTCTACATTGATGAACTGTTAATGTGCTCTCAAAATATATACAGTCAGTCAGTGAAAGAAAACTTTATTTCATCCATACAGGCCATAAAGGCACGTAAAAACAATACATTACATTTTAACAAAAGACAATACAGTATATCATCAAAAAAGCTATATACATTGTTTCTGTGTTTTTTAGCTAAAACACTTTGAATGTGCAAATTTTGACTGCATTCTTAGATTAGGTAGTGCAATGTACAATAAAATATATAATTTCTGCATTGGGTGCGAGAGGGGGAGCAATGGCACATAATATAGCGAATAACTATTTCTTTAAGGGTTAAAACATCTATTAGGCACTAAAAATGTTGTCTTTATCTCATAAATATTTAAAAAGGAATGTTAAAAATCCAAAATTAAAACGATTGAAATTGTATAATTTAAAACACCTAGTAAGTGGGTTAATTATAGTGGGGATAAACATACAATACAATGTGTGCATACCACGTTGTTCTGGTCGGTGCATAACATGGGGTAACTAATAGTTGCTTAAGAACTAAGAATTTCCTGTGGAGATTTTCTTTAGAATAGCTTTACGAATGCACCACATACAGTATAAGAATCGCAAGATGGAGAACACAATAGGTGTGTCGGTTTCATACTTAAAGAGCCTAAACACCTCTGTGCAATGTTTATTACCCATGTTCCTGCACAATTGTAGCAACCACAGAGACCTTGACTTTCCATAGGCAGGGCAGAAGAAGAGAACGTGCATTTCGTTTTCCTCAGCTCGGTCACACCCTGGACAATCTAGTGTGTGGGCCCCCTGCCATTTGTTAGTAAATGTCTACAAGATGTACAAAGGAAAAGAGTATGGAGGGATCAATCACTCTTTTATTTCGTTCCAAGGCACCATCACTTACCCTGACGTTTCCAATATTTTGTGATTATAAATATTAATGATTTTGTTAGCTACACATATCTATCGGCGGGACTCTGGTACATAAATTAGTTGCACATGAATTAAATAACAAACATAAAATGTATAAGACATAAACAAATACATTATAGTCAAACAAAAATCAATGTTTCACAACAGTACATTGAAAAACCAAAGGGGATGATGGACGGAGCGTTGACAATACAAACACTCCCCCCCCAGTCAACTGATCTGGGTTTAATCCATCACCGTTCTCACTCCGCCACCCCAGTTCAGACATGGCCATATGCAAATCAGTCTGACCCTGTGCCTCATGGGAACAGTCCAGCCCGTACTGCCAAGCCATGTCTTCCCTGGACCGGAATCAAGCTTCCCAGGACCGGTTTCTGGCATTTCGCATAGCGCGGTTCCATGCTTTGTATAGACACCTTAAATCTTTATTTTTATGCCGCTTTTATAAATGGATGTTGCCCGCCGGTCACTGGCCGTTCCTTCGCCTCATTTCCTGCTGTAAGGGTTCACCGTCAAAAAGTACGATCCTCACTATTCACGCCACACCGATATGAAGCAAACGCTTTCCAAAAAGCGTTCAAAGCGGGAACACCCTATGTCTTAATTGAAGAAACAGTTGCTTTGCTTGAAGCGGTTGAATGTAATCTAGGGCCGATTCTAGCCTGCATTGCTGTTTTACTTCCAAGAACCCAGAAGTTAGACAGCCAGGCTTGGTCCCCCGCCATAGTTGGCCCTGTTGAAGTTCTCTATGGGACTCGAGTAGTGTCTATCTCGGAATCTTAGGACAGATTTCTTCTGGGGATGTCCACATGTATACCCTCCCTACAGCCTGACAAGTGTTCCTGATATAAGCTAACCAGGGGAGTTTCCCTGCACCTTGAAGCCTCATGATGTCCTTCAACTCCTCTTTGTATTCGGCTAGTTAGGGTGTACTCTAAAGGCGTCGCCAATATAAGAGGGGTCTAGAAGAGGCTACATCTGCTATAGGACTAATCCCTAGGTCCATCCTGAGCGGTGTAAATGGAGAGCTAGTGGGAAGACCCAGCAACTGCCTAAGAAATAGGTTCTCTGACATTAATAAAGAGGTGGATGAGCAGTACAGTGCCACGCCCCTAGCCTGTGTCTTATACATTTCTGCTACAGGAACTATCACTTTGTGCTTGCAGCTTTTATAAACTTTTATGATGCCGCCAGTGGACTGGATCAGTTTTAGACAAGCTTTCTTTATTTGTGTCCCCATTCAATTTTTTTGATTAATGTAATCCCTAAGTAGTCAAAAATGGACACCCTAAGGCCCTTCCATCTAATCGGGGATTTGGGTAGTTCATAGTGTTGGTGTTAAAAACCATATACTTGGTTTTTTGAAGATTAATCTCCAGTCCCTGATTATTGCAGAAAGTGGTGAATACATCGAGCACCCTCTGCATGCCCATGGGAGGTTTAGAAAGTAAAAGCCTATCATCCGCAAACATAAGAGCTGGAATGTTGTGGTTCGCTAACCTGGGTGCGTCAATATCCTTCCCAGCCAACAGAGTTTCAATTAGGCCATTTATAAAAAGGGAAAAGAGTGTCGGGCCAGAAAGCATCCCTGACGCACCCCTTTCTCCACAGGGTAAGCGGCAGAAAGTTCACCATTTTTGCCATATCTTATTCGCTCATAGTTATCTTGGTGAAGGCGTTTCAGCTGATAGCAGAGATATTCTAGAACTCCCAGGTCAAGAAGTATACCCCACAATTAATCCAGCTGTACTAAATCAAAAGCGGATTTAAGATCCACGAATGTGAGATAGAGGCAGCCACCCTCTAGATCCAAGGTTTTCCAGTGGATAAGTTGTAATCTGAAAATCTGATCAATAGTGGAGATCTTGGCCTTGAACCCTGCTAGTAGGGGTGTTAGTGTGCTGTTCTCTTCTATCCAAGATTGCAAGCGCCCCTAGAGTACTTGTGAATGTATTGCCCTTCGTCCTCAGATGAGACAGCTTAATATTCAATATGGATTTCTTCATCAATGCCTTTGCAAAATCACACATGAAGGACGGTCACGTTTATTTGATGATCCTGACAAACTTTAACTTTATCTTCAAAATATCACTTCTCGTGAAATGGATACCAACATGTGACTTCTTGTTTAATTCAATGTCTGTTAACATGTTTTTACAAGTTACACTTTGTTAAAATGCTACAATTAGTCATTGCTGTTTTCTTATATATGAGGCTCTCCATCCTTATGTTTAAATATTGTCGCTGTCCATATCCTTCTACGTCACTATGCTCCTCCAACTTCGGTTATTTCCTGATCTACAGATCTGGATTCTACTCCTTGATCTGTTTTCTGTCCTCGATCTGTTTACTTGTTTCTTTTTTCTATCTTTCTCTCCTTCTTCCTTTATTTTTCTTTACTATCTCTATTGTTCTTTCTCCTGGGTAGTATTATTGTTTATTACATGTCCTGTCTTTTGTATTATCCTTTTTTCATTGCATAATAATCGATGTCTATTCTTCCCTTCTTTTCCTTTCCACTCTTCTTGTTCTAACTTACTTTTTTCTTGTTTCTTGGTAACTGCTTTATATTTGACAATTGGTCTGTATCATCACATATTCAGCATTGTACTTCCATTTTTTTCTTTGTGGTTTATATGCAGTTGCGTGCTCCTGTTCCCTCATGTACTCTCTAATCCTTCCTCATGGTTAATGTGGTCTCGTGGAATGTTTGTGGTCTTGGGCATCCTGTCAAGCATCAAAAGGTATTGTCACATTTAGCTAAACTTAATACCCAGGTTGCTTTTTTAAAGGAAACCCACTGTAATGATGTTGAATCTCTTAAACTCAAATGCCAATGGGTCAATCAAATTGTTTTTTCTCCTGCTATTGATCGTCTTGGTGGTGTTGCTATATTGTTTCATGAATCTAAAAATGACCAAATTGTGTCATCAGAATGTGACCTGTTTGGTGGGTGGGTGTTAGTTGATGCTATCATTAATAAAAGACAAATTACCTTTTGCAATATTTATGGGCCTGTTAAACCTGATCTAGAGTTCTGGCAATCTATCAAATTGAAACTATTATCTGTATCTAATTCTAACATTGTGGTTGGTGGTGATTTTAATAATTGGCTTGATCCTTTCTTAGTGGTATGCACCTGTTACAACGCATTTTTTACAACGCGATACTGTAACAACGCATCTATTACAACGCAGATACTGTTACAACTCATGTTTTTACAACGCATTTTTTACAACGCAGGTACCTTTACAACGCATACCATTACAACGTAAGTATTGGTAAGTATATAATTATTTTTTAAATGTTATATGTTTGGGGTTAAGGGGTATTTTTAGGGTTTAGGGTCAGTTTTGGGTTTTAGGGTAAAGGGGTATTTTTAGGGTTCAGGGTCAGTTTTTAGTTTTTGGGTAAAGGGGTATTTTTAGGGTTCAGGGTCAGTTTTTAGTTTTTGGGTAAAGGGGTGTTTTTAGGGTTCAGTGTCAGTTTTCAGTTTTTGGGTAAAGGGGTATTTTTAGGGTTCAGGGTCAGTTTTTAGTTTTTGGGTAAAGGGGTATTTTTAGGGTTCAGGGTCAGTTTTCAGTTTTTGGGTAAAGGGGTATTTTTTGGGTTCAGGGTCAGTTTTTAGTTTTTGGGTAAAGGGGTATTTTTAGGGTTTAGGGTCAGTTTTGGGTTTTAGGGTAAAGGGGTATTTTTAGGGTTCAGGGTCAGTTTTCAGTTTTTGGGTAAAGGGGTATTTTTAGGGTTCAAGGTCAGTTTTCAGTTTTTGGGTAAAGGGGTATTTTTAGGGTACAGGGTCAGTTTTCAGTTTTTGGGTAAAGGGGTATTTTTAGGGTTCAGGGTCAGTGTTTAGTTTTTGGGTAAAGGGGTATTTTTAGGGTTCAGGGTCAGTTTTTAGTTTTTGGGTAAAGGGGTATTTTTAGGGTTCAGTGTCAGTTTTCAGTTTTTGGGTAAAGGGGTATTTTTAGGGTTCAGGGTCAGTTTTTAGTTTTTGGGTAAAGGGGTATTTTTAGGGTTCAGGGTCAGTTTTTAGTTTTTGGGTAAAGGGGTATTTTTAGGGTTCAGGCTCAGTTGTTAGTTTTTGGGTAAAGGGGTATTTTTGGGGTTCAGGGACAGTTTATAGTTTTTGGGGTACAGGGGTACAGGGAAAAAATAAATTAAAATTAATTTTAAATTAAATTAATTAATTGAAATTAAATTACATTACATTAAATTATTTTTGGGGTTGAGGGTCAGTTTTGAGTTTTTGGGGTACAGGGGTACAGGGTAATAATAAAGTAAAATTAATTTTAATTTATTAAAATATTTAATTAAATTAATTAATTGGAATTACATTAAATTAAATTACTTTAATTTATGTTTGGGGTTGAGGGTCAGTTTTGAGTTTTTGGGGTACAGGGGTACAGGGTAAAAATAAAGTAAAATTATTTTTAAATTAAATTATTTAATTGAAATTAAATTAAATTAAATTACATTAAATTATATTTTAGAAAATTAATTTACGATTATAATATTAATATTAATATATACTTACCAATACTTACGTTGTAATGGTATGCGTTGTAAAGGTACCTGCGTTGTAAAAAAATGCGTTGTAAAAACATGAGTTGTAACAGTATCCGCGTTGTAAAAGATGCGTTGTAACGGTATGCGTTGTTACAGTCCGCGTTGTAACATCATATATCCTTTCTTAGTCTATAACAAAAACGGAGCTTAGAGGGAAAAATGGACAGGGTTGCCCTCCACTCAAAAAACTTGTCAACAACAAAAACCCTGTCTTACGGATGTGATTTATGTCAGCACTTTCATATAACGGATCAGACAACAAGTCCTGGTCACCGTTATGATCCCCTATATCTTTTTGCTTTGTTCGGGAATTTGTTACTGCACTACGTCCAGCTTTATTGGAGAGTAAAAAGCTAATAGTCAAAATGTTCTTTGACAATCACATAGAACAAACCCAGGCTTCTGTCTAGAACCAAAAACAATGGCAATTGTGCACCACATAAGAATCAAAATACGAAAAAAATTTGTGATGAGTCGAATGACGCTGCACAGGAACACCACCAACGGGGCAACTGGTATGTAAACTCCAGACTGGGCCCCTCTCTCATCATCGGTCATCATTCGGCTCGAAAGACAATGTGTACAAACAAACCAAGGAGTGCAAGATTTCTTTCGGCCTCTGCAAGTAGCTGTGTTGTGTTTTCTTCTCCAGTTCTCTTTGCCAAAGCGCCGGGACACCCCTCGGGGTAGCTGTGCGCTATAAAAGAGACATAACATAACATAACATAACAAGAAAACGTGGTCGCAGAGAAACTCTGCTTGTGACAATCAAAGGTGCTTAAAATCAGCAGGTACACCTCTCCACAAATTTTTGAAAACAGGTGTGCACTGTTGAATTAAAAAGGCTGGTCGCTATTCTAGCCAACCATTACCTAATGCCGACATTTTTCTCTGTCGTAATATTTTGGCAGATTCTTCAGGGCCGCACAATTTGCTGCCACACCACTACTGGACACTTGCTCAATGTAAACCTTGCAGAGCTTGATTTGCTCATACCAGCTGGCAGGGAACCCAGGAATTTAAAATAGTACTCCAAAGGTGAGTTTATTTGTGAACTACACGACTGTAACCATCAATTGTGATATTTCCAGACAGGTGCCTTGTCTCATTCTCTATATAGGGGATCATAACGGAGACCAGGACTTGTTGACTGATCCGTTATATAGAAAATGCTCACATAAATCATGTCCGTAAGGCAGGGTTTTTGTTGTTGACAAGTAGATCCTTTCTCAGACAGACAATCCAAATGCAAATTTAAACCAGACAAAACTCACAAATCTTTCCAATCTGCTTTGTCATCTCGTCCCCTATTTGACTCTTGGAAAACGTGTAATCCTTATGTTTCTGAATTCACTTTTTTCTCTCCTGTGCACCAAACCAGGTATTGTATCGAATACATTCTAATTTCCAAAGCATTATTACCTTGCCTCCACGCATCAGAAATTGGCTCTATTTTTATTTCTGATCGTGCTCTAATTCTTACTTCTATTGATTTATCTATCATGACATCCTTCAGGGCCTTTACTATTGCTTATTCCTAAAAAAAAAGTAAACTAATGAATGCTAAATATAAAGAAACTCTATCACAACTCAAAACTTTAGAACATAATTATTACACATCCAAATCCTCATCATCATTACAAGAGTTAATTAAAGCTAAATCCACCCTGAATAAAATAGCTACTGTAGATGTCTGCAACATCCTACTTAAGGTTAAATCGAAATATCACTGAAGGCCAAAACAAAGCAGGGAAAATGTTAGCAACTTATAAAAAAATCAAATCAGAACATAAGGTAATTAGCCCTATCCATGCTGAAACAAATAACACACTCCTCTCTTCTGATTCAGATATCATCAGCACATTTCAATCATATTATAATCTTTTATACACAGAAACTACTATATTCTCAGCACATTTCAATCATATTATAATCTTTTATAAACAGAAACTACTAAGCCTTCTGAAGAAGACTTGACCTCCTTTTTTCAAGATATACCTAAACCTAAAATCCTCCCAGATATTTTCACACCACTTGAGAAGGATATTTCTCTTCAGGAATTATCTGATGCTTTAAAATCCTTAAAAAGCTGAAGGCTCCAGGCCCTGATGGCTTTTCAGTTGAGGTATTTTTTGCCTTTTCATAAATTTTTGCTCCTAAATTATTAGAACTTTTTAATTCCTATAAGTACTCTAAGGCCTGTTGCTCTTTTTTAGAAGCCCTTATTATTGTTATCCCTAAGCCAGACAAAGACCCCTCTTACTGCAAAAATGTTCGCCCTATATCACTAATCAATTATGATTGTAAATTGTTTGCAAAGATCTTAGTTTCTTGTCTCGAGAAAGTTATCCCTTTTCTTATAAACCCGGATCAAGCTGGTTTCGTCAAAGAAGGTTTAGCCTCTGACAATGCCAGAATATTTTCCAATATTGTTTCTCTGAGTAAAAAATATCCCTCTTCCTTAGCCGCACTATCTTTGGATGCAGAAAAAGCCTTTGACCGAATTAATTGGGTTTTCATGATACGTACATTACAATGGTTTGGCTTTGGCCCAAAATTAATTTCTTATGTGGAACTATTATATACAAATCCAAAAGCATGCATTTTCTTAATGATCTTTTCTCCCCATATTTCTCTCTCCAAAGAGGTACTCATCAGGGCTGCTCCCTCTCCCCACTTCTTTTCTTACTATGCATGAAACTCTTTCTTGAACGCATTAGAAGCAACCAACTCATTACTGGTTTTTCTCTAAAGTCTCACCAAATTAAACTTTCTGCATATGCAGATGATGTTCTTATTTATATGTCCAATCGTACTTCTTCTTTACCCCCATTTTTACACGAAAGTTCATTATTCTCTACTGTCTCAGGTTATGAATTACATTTCTCCAAGACTGAGATGTTGCCCTTAAACCCCTCGTTATAGACATATGTTTGATTCTACCAATTTTACATGGTATCCTCAAAAAATTAAATATCTAGGCACATGGTTCTCCTCTAACATACGTGATACACTATCTCATAACTTTACTGCTTTAAAACTCAAAATTTCCAATTTGTTAAACTATTGGTGTCCTTTATTTTTATCTGGTGGGGCAGATTAGATACAATTAAAATGATGATTGTTCCCCAAGTATTGTTCACACTGTTATGTTATGTTATGTTATGTTATGTTATCAGGAGTTTTATTGAGCGCTCAGCTACTCAAGCAGAGTGTCCCGGCGCTATCAGACCATACACAGCATAACCCCAGCAGAGGAAGAGGATTACTGACAGAACAACCACGTCTTGAGCTCTTTCCTAAAGGACACTAAATTCTCTCTCTTTCTTAAAGACAGTGGCAGGACATTCCAGGCCCGCGGCGCAAGATATTTAAAAGACCGACCCCCAATCCGGGTACGCCTAATTGCCAGGATCATGGCCAGTGACAATGATGCCGAGCGTAAGGCTCTGGATGGGTGGTGAAAGCCAAATCTCTTCCTCAGATAGAGTGCACCGGTGCCATGAAGAGCCTTAAACGCGGTGGTAAGAGCCTTAAACTTGATGCGTTTCCGGATTGGCAACCAGTGAAGAGACTTCAGCAGTCCTGCGGCATGAGAGCTACGGCTGAGGCAAAAGATTGCACGTACAGCCAGCTCTGCACTACCTGCAAGCGTGAAAGAAGGTACTCAGGCAGACCAAGGTAGAGTACATTACCCTAGTCCAGCCTAGATCCGACCAAGGCTTGCACCGTGATTTTCCTGTGGGCAATAGAAAGGCACGGCAAACAGGAGACAGGGAGGGAACAAACATGCCTCCCTTCCAATTAAAAACACCCCAATCAGAAGCATGGGTGGAGCTTCCACGTCGCTTCCTAAGCAAAACCAACGACAATAGATCTCGCATGCGAGCAACGCATGTGCTGCGTCACTAGGTGAGACCTTAAAATGGAGTCCACAGAGCCTGGGCCCTCGATAGACAGTGAGATGACAGAACATGTGTGAATGACACAATGGGGCAAACATTCCAAGGCCCTTTTTCCACTTTAACATCCCTCTTACTAATTTTCACATGATGATAGGGCCTTCGGATACAATTATAGGCTGCGTAAAGCCACATGAAGTGGCTTAATGCCGCCATGCTGATGAGGCACCCTTTGACCCTATACTTATTGTCAATGTGGTGGACAATGGGTGTTGTGATGGGTGTCCTGCCAAAACACACATTGCCATAGATTATTCCCCACATTACCAAGTGTCAGCTACAAATGGGGCTGAACAATGACAAATGCAGTGTCTTTTTATTTTTTGATGTATGTAATGTGTTCAGCATTTTGTAGTACATACAGAGACAGCAAAATACCATGAATGACAGTTCATGAGTAGGAAAAGGCACCTTTTGGCTCATAAATACTCATTCCCACAACACTGGCACACTTGCAATATTGTGCAAGTTTGCATGCTTTTCCGCTATGCATCTATATTTTTCACACATCTGTGGAGAAAAGCAGTGCTGCGCTGAAATGTTGTCACTGTGGCACAGCCCTGTGCTCCTATAGTGACGGAACACAGCATACGCCTTCTTGCCTTAACGTTGCTCTACACCACTGTAGTTGTAAATATGCTCAAATGGCTCACATACATACATTGACTCAAAAAGCAAGTGGACCTTTACATTGATGAACTGTTAATGTGCTCTCAAATTATATACAGTCAGTCAGTGAAAGAGAACTTTATTTCATCCATACACGCCATAAAGGCACGTAAGAACAATACACTACATTTTAACAAAAGACAATACAGTATATCATCAAAAAAGCTATATACATTGTTTCTGTGTTTTTTAGTTAAAACACTTTGAATGTGCAAATTTTTACTGCATTCTTAGATTAGGTAGTGCAATGTACAATAAAATATATAATTTCTGCATTGCGTGCGAGAGGGGGAGCAATGGCACATATTATAGCGAATAACTATTTCTTTAAGGGTTAAAGCATCTATTAGGTACTAAAAATGTTGTCTTTATCTCATAAATATTTAAAAAGGAATGTTAAAAATCCAAAATTAAAACGATTGAAATTGTATAATTTAAAACACCTAGTAAGTGGGTTAATTATAGTGGGGATAAACATACAATACAATGTGTGCATACCACGTTGTTCTGGTCGGTGCATAACATGGGGTAACTAATAGTTGCTTAAGAACTAAGAATTTACTGTGGAGATTTTCTTTAGAATAGCTTTACGAATGCACCACATACAGTATAGGAATCGCAAGATGGAGAACACAATAGGTGTGTCCGTTTCATACTTAAAGAGCCTAAACACCTCTGTGCAATGTTTAATACCCATGTTCCTGCACAATTGTAGCAACCACAGAGACCTTGACTTTCCATAGGCAGGGCAGAAGAAGAGAACGTGCATTTCGGTTTCCTCAGCTCGGTCACACCCTGGACAATCTAGTGTGTGGGCCCCCTGCCATTTGTTAGTAAATGTCTACAAGATGTACAAAGGAAAAGTATATGGAGGGATCAATCCCTCTTTTATTTCCTTCCAAGGCACCAACAATTACCCTGACGTTTTCAAGATTTTGTGATTATAAATATTAATGATTTTGTTAGCTACACATGTCTATTGGCGGGACTCTGGTACATAAATTAGTTGCACATGAATTAAATAACAAACATAAAATGTATAAGACATAAACAAATACATTATAGTCAAACAAAAATCAATGTTTCACAACAGTACATTGAAAAACCAAAGGGGATGATGGACGGAGCGTTGAAAATACAAACACTCCCCCCCAGTCAACTGATCTGGGTTTAATCCATCACCGTTCTCACTCCGCCACCCCACTTCAGACATGGCCATATGCAAATCAGTCTGACCCTGTGCCTCATGGGAACAGTCCAGCCCGAACTGCCAAGCCATGTCTTCCCTGGACCGGAATCAAGCTTCCCAGGACCGGTTTCTGGCATTTCGCATAGCGCGGTTCCATGCTTTGTATAGACACCTTAAATCTTTATTTTTATGCCGCTTTTAAAAATGGATGTTGCCCGCCGGTCACTGGCTGTTCCTTCGCCTCATTTCCTGCTGTAAGGGTTCACCGTCAAAAAGTACGATCCTCACTATTCACGCCACACCGATATGAAGCAAACGCTTTCAAAAAGCGTTCAAAGCGGGAGCACCCTATGTCTTAATTGAAGAAACAGTTTCTTTGCTTGAAGCGGTTGAATGTAATCTAGGGCCGATTCTAGCCTGCATTGCTGTTTTACTTCCAAGAACCCAGAAGTCAGACAGCCAGGCTTGGTCCCCCGCCATAGTTGGCCCTGTTGAAGTTCTCTATGGGACTCGAGTAGTGTCTATCTCGGAATCTTAGGACAGATTTCTTCTGGGGATGTCCACATGTATACCCTCCCTAGAGCCTGACAAGTGTTCCTGATATAAGCTAACCAGGGGAGTTTCCCTGCACCTTGAAGCCTCATGATGCCCTTCAACTCCTCTTTGTATTCGGCTAGTTAGGGTGTACTCTAAAGGCGTCGCCAATATAAGAGGGGTCTAGAAGAGGCTACATCTGCTATAAGACTAATCCCTAGGTCCATCCTGAGAGGTGTAAATGGAGAGCTAGTGGGAAGACCCAGCAACTGCCTAAGAAATAGGTTCTCTGACATTAATAAAGAGGTGGATGAGCAGTACAGTGCCGCCCCCCTAGCCTGTGTCTTATACATTTCTGCTACAGGACCTATCACTTTGTGCTTGCAGCTTTTATAAACTTTTATGATGCCGCCAGTGGACTGGATCAGTTTTAGACAAGCTTTCTTTATTTGTGTCCCCATTCCATTTTTTCGATTAATGTAATCCCTAAGTAGTCAAAAATGGACACCCTAAGGCCCTTCCATCTAATCGGGGATTTGGGCAGTTCATAGTGTTGGCGTTAAAAACCATATACTTGGTTTTTTGAAGATTAATCTCCAGTCCCTGATTATTGCAGAAAGTGCTGAATACATCGAGCACCCTCTGCATGCCCATGGGAGATTTAGAAAGTAAAAGCCTATCATCCGCAAACATAAGAGCTGGAATTTTGTGGTTCGCTAACCTGGGTGCGTCAATATCCTTCCCAGCCAACAGAGTTTCAATTAGGCCATTTGTAAAAAGGGAAAAGAGTGTCGGGCCAGAAACATCCCTGACACACCCCTTTCTCCACAGGGTAAGCGGCAGAAAGTTCACAATTTTTGCCATATCTTATTCGCTCATAGTTATCTTGGTGAAGGCGTTTCAGCTGATAGCAGAGATATTTTGGAACTCCCAGGTCAAGAAGTATACCCCACAATGAATCCAGCTGTACTAAATCAAAAGCGGATTTAAGATCCACAAATGTGAGATAGAGGCTGCCACCCTCTAGATCCAAGGTTTTCCAGTGGATAAATTGTAATCTGAAAATCTGATCAATAGTCGAGATCTTGGCCTTGAACCCTGCTAGTAGGGGTGTTAGTGTGTTGTTCTCTTCTATCCAAGATTGCAAGCGCCCCTAGAGTACTTGTGCAAATATTTTTCGACTGACATATAGGAGGCTTATGGGGCAATATTTGGCTGGATTAAGTGGTGAGCCCTTTTTATAGATAGGGATGATTTCTGCCCATGTAGAGGGCAGCACCATACCTTGCAAAACGGTGTTAAATAGTGACCAGAGGTAAGGTACCCAGACTGAGGACTCAGAACAAAATAAGTTGCCAGGGATCTTATGCAGCCCTTGCGCTTTAGCTGGTAGTAATTTGCCCAGTGCCTCTGTAATCTCCTTCATTGAACAAAGTGGTGCATCTAGATATGGCAACTCCGAATCTATAGTGTTTGTTTCCACCCAACCCACTTTCTCTGTTGTGCTTGTATATAGAGATTTAAAATTAGCTCTCCAGATTTCTGCCCCTAAATTTGGCGCTATGGCCAATTTGCCTTCAGTCTTCACCTATCAACTAAGTTCCAAAAGGCTCTCATGTCGTGATTATCCAGTGCTGGTTTTATTGCTTCCCATTTTTCACTTTCCAAGTTGCTTTTTTGCTTTGGCTACAGTATTTTTGCGGTGTTCCCTAGCTTCCTTGGTTCGTGGCCTATCGGTCATTCTGATAGAGGTTAGAAGGGCTTGCTTGGCTACCTTACAGTGTTTATTGAATCATGGGTGCCTTGGTTTGGAATTCGTCCTGGGACTTTTACTGCTATCAAAAAAAGGTGCTAGGGAAGAAAGCAAATCCTGGTGATTTTTTGCAATTCTAGTTTGGGAAGATAAAGTGCCGCTGGTCTCAGAAAGTTGGGATGCAGCTACAAGAAGGGGGACAATTTGTTGGTACAGGGAGGCCACTTTGTCCTGTGATTGTGCGAGTTCCCCCCAGCATACTCTGCTCCCTCCTTCAGCTAATACTAAACCGGAATCAGGTTTTGAAGATGTACTATGATGACCTTCAGCAAGTGGAAGAGATATTTCTAAAACCAGAGTATTGTAGTCACTCTCGTGGTGAAAGGTGACTTTAAAATCGAGTACCCTGTGCCATAGTCTGACATCTACCAAAATGCGATCTAAAATCGATGCCTACCCGAGTCTGTTGAAGGTAAAATTCCTGGGACTATCGGATGGAAATCAACCATTACAAGCCCTCAGTGAGTGGCTTCGTGTGAGTGTGTTCATTTGTAGGACCAGAGGAGTCCATGCCCGTGTTAGTGGAATGTTGGGCTCTGGGATTGACCGAAATGAATCCTCCTCTCTTGTGATGCTTGTGGACAGGCCGATCAGGGGCTCGAATTGGCAGTTAAAATTCCCCGCCTATGATGACCCAGAAGTTCTCCGGTATAGTTGGGAGAAATTAGGTCAAGCAGTCAAGAGTGTGGGAAGCTTGCCCATAGCATACTGGCCGGGAGTAAACATAGATTAGAGCAATCCTAATAGAGGTAGGAAAGGGTGGAAGGACACACAGAAGATCAGGAGAAGAAGTCTCAATCTGTTTGGCCTTGCAACCCAGGTGCACTCCAACTCAGGTGCAGAGGCCCCAAGAGGGTCTTCTCCAACCCCATCACCGGCTGAGATACAGTACGATGCAAAGCCCACTCTGTGTGTATCTGCCCTCATCCATGTTTCCTGGAACATGCATAGTTCATGTTGATCTATGAGTGCCCCCAGTCTGGAAGATCCAGTTTCGAGCTGAGTCCTGCTATGTTCCATGATAATATCCGGGTACTTGGTGGTCCTACTTTATTGACCAAAGGAGCCTGGGGGTGGGACTTGTCCTTAATTGAGCCTGATGTATATCTTTGGGCCCTACCCCTCTCCTGGGACTGCATTAGTTAACCAAGTTTGGGTTGCTAGGTGGAGTGGGAGTGGAATATAAGGGGCTGCCCTCAGAGACCTGCTCCTTGTCTTTTTTCTGCTTTTCATATCCATCCTTTTGCACTGGCCCGCCTTGATACAATTGTCTCATTCTGAACTCATAGTTGTCACTGGGACATTTATGTGAGGGACTAGTGGGCCTTAGTCAGTCTACCGAATCTAAAGGGCTGAATCTGTTGGTGACGGGGAGGTTGTATGTCAGTGATGTAGGACTGTGCCGGCCTGTTTGTGGTGTGCGGCTGCCCTGGTCACCCATTCCCCAATCATTGTCCATACTTACCACATTGTGCAGCATTAGCCTAGTGGGGAAGAAATATCCCAGGGGCAAAGAAATGATACCCCCAGTCTCCCTATGGTAGCCCCAATCAAAAATGTATTGGACGCCCGGGTGTCCCTAAAGTTGATCACTATGCAGTACCCGGGTATGTCCTTTCGCTTCCACCCCAGCCCGCTTACCCTGCGTGTAAATATGATTTTATTTACATCTTGGTAGGGAAAATGCCTATATTTGGTTAACCAATAGATACATTTCTTATTGAGTTCGGAATGAGAGTCTCCTGGCCCTTTTTCCAACTCGAGTGCTCAGGCTAACACAATGACAAAGGGAGTGGAGGCTGTGGGCAAATTACTGCGGGTAGTGCGGACTGGGTTTCCCTGGGTCCTCTCACAGGCCTCTTGGTTTTTGCCAGCTTATTGTGGATCAAGTGGACCTGTTGTCCTTGATGGTAACCTGTTCACAGGATTGGGGGGAGGACAACGAGGAAGCCTCTGTTGGGGGTTGACTGGGTCCAGGCTCTGTGGTAGAGGCGTTCTGGAAGAGGGAGCTGTGTTCCGATGAGTGGTTATATTGGGCCTAACGGGGACAGGCGATCTGTCTGGAGCTGCGATAGATACCTTATGTGGGTGTGGGCCAGCTCTGAAACAAGAGATTTGGTAGTCTCGGTTGCTTTAAGAATAGAATCTGTTTTGCCCACCCAGTGGTCCACCAATGACAATAATTAATCAATTCGAACCGTTAGAACATCAAGTTCATCTTTTACAACTAATCTAAAATGTGCTTTAAGGTCCAACACAAGCTTAGACACCCACAATGGTTGCTCTGAGGTCATCTGTGGTGGGTCCCTTGTTCCTGGTTCCACCAGAGTTCTATTTGTTAACATGCCAGATGCTTGTTTGTTCCACTTGGCTCCCTTGTGTGTAGTGCATTTCTGTTTCCCCCCTTTATTTTTTCCACCGCTCCCCAAAGAGGTCTTGGGAGCATGACCTGCTCCTGTCTGGGCCTGTGTCTTTGGGGGCCCTGTATCTGGCATCGTAGTGAGTGTTGGGGATGAGGCAAGGTGCCAGAATCAGAAAGAGTGGGGTTTGGGGTGGTGTGGGGTGTTAGTGAGAGACGGCTCCAATTGCCCGCTGGAGCATTTTGTCAATTGCAGTGGGTTGTGCAGTGGGTAGTGCTGATGTAGCTCTTTGGTGCGGGAATATTTCACTGGGGGGGTTGCATTTGCCCATGGCTACTTGTAAAGTGCGCCTTAACAGTACATAGATTCCTTGATAGCTTTTGGAGGGATAACAAGCACTGTTCAGTTCTGAGTGCATTAACCATGGGTTAACTTGCTGGCTTCTCGCTGTCCCAACAGGCCGTCATCCATATACAAAACAAAGGGGGGTGCCCAGCCTGGTCTCTTCCAGTCTAGGACGGGCGCAGATGGACCCGCCCTTGGCCCGGGTGAAGCCCAGGCACCCCCGCTGCATCCTGCACTGCGGGGGTGCAGTTACCCTTTTGTGCACCTCCTGGTGCAAAAGCGAGTCATGGGTGGCCCTCCTGCTGTGGGTGGTGCTGGGCGTTGTAGGCGCCTGGTCCCCTGTAGCAAGTTAGCGCCCCGTGCTGCAGGAGTGCTGCGGCCCTCCTGCTGCGTATAATGCTGGCCATTGTAGGCACCTGATCCCCTATAGCAAATTAACGTCCCGCACTGCAGGAGTGCAGCTGCCCTTTTGTTCTCCTCCTGGCACGAAAGCGAGTCGTGGGCAGCCCTCCTGGCATGGGTGGTGCCGGGTGTTGTAGGCACCTGGTCCCCTGTGGCAAATTAGCGTCCCGCACTGCGGGAGTGCAGCGGCCCGTTGTGCACCTCCTGGCACGAAGGCGAGTCGTGGGCGGCCCTCCTGCCGCGGGTGTTGCTGGGCATTGAGCGCCTGGTCCCCTGTAGCAAATTAGCATCCCGAGCTGCAGGAACGCAGCAGCTCTTTTGTACGCCCTCCTGCTCCTGGGCATTGTTGGCGCCTGGTCCCACAACACCCTACACAAACCAGTCACTCCAAAAGTATAATGTAAAAACATGTTAACCATTGAAAACAGCCCTTTGGGGTGAGAAGCAAATGTAGCGATTGTCAAAGTTCAAGACCGTGGTAATTAAGTACCACCCAGCATATCTACATCAGGGAAAGAACGCTGTTGGTCTGAATGTGCATGGCAATTTATTGTGGAATCCATTACATTGTACACTGTAGAACAATTGCATAGGCATTAGGACAATTGTGATGTCATTGATTCACTAGAAAGAGCATGTAGTGTAGAAAAGCATGTTTCTTGATTGGAAGTGGACTTGCGCAAGCAGATGTGGATTTGGACTATTATGACAGGAGGATCTAAGTGTTATCTTCAACTAACATTGTTAAGCATGCAAACAGTCACACTTTGTAAATAAATGTAAAAAAAAATTACAATTATTATTTAGCTTAGTTCACTTACTATTTTGACAAATAATTCAACAAATTATGAACTGCCTGATTTTGAGTTAAGTTTTTTGAAGTTGGAGCACACCATGTTTGAAGAATTGCTACCACTACCGAAGTGATGATTGAAATATTCATGAGATTGAGGGTTTCCACCTTGGCAGCTGAAGGGTTGTCTATCACGTTTGCTGTATCTTCCATTGCAGAAACCATTTCAGATTTCTATGCTGACGGACAATCTGCCCAACAAATGTAAGCGCTGAGAATCTGCCTCTCATCAATATGCAAATAGAAGTCTCTATAATATGCTGAGAAAATATTCAAGCATGTTATTGTGCTAGCATTTTATGCAATAATAAAAAGGAAAACCCGAATAGAAAGTAATCAACCAAACCCTGAATCCTTTATCCCCAGAATGAGAACAATGACTAAAAGTCATGTGTTCCAGTCATAGATTAATATTTTTTTTAATGTTAAGGTAAGCTTTTACACACCCAGATGTAAGCTTCATCATCAAACTTCTTCACTCGCAAAAAGTGTTTCTAAGGCTATGTTGGCTTCCCTGAGTCGGGAAAGTACTTGTCAGGGTCTCGATAGGTACAGAGGGATTCCAAAAGATGTGATAAAAATCTTTGGATAACCAAAATACACAATTTATTCCTGCAGTATCAGGGAGATGGTTAGCAACAAGTGTATGATGCCAAAGGAGAAATAGTACTCCTGCTCCGAAATTGTCAGCATGTTGATGCCAAGTGGCCATATGACAGGGTCCGTGGCATTCATCAGGACCTGGATCCCCTTTTTCTTATTGACTCTCCCCATACAATCATTCATACATCATGCAGTTAATGTTACTATGTACCTGCTGATGATCAGTGTTAGAGGAACCTAGTTTAGAGATAGTTGTGCTCCATGGAAGAGACACCAGAAAGTTCCCTTGTAGTCACACTTTCGTTGAAGGGCAGTCTTTACTGATATCCTAAATAATGGTTTGTCATGGGAATGACAGTGTACTTACATTTTCCTGATAGTCCCCAACCACTTTCATAGCGTTATCTCAGCTAAACGTGGTGGCAGAAAAGAAATCCTAGACCAGGTGGTCGTTCATCACTATATTTGGGGGGTTCAGGCCTATGTTCAATTCAAATCAATATCTGCCACTTTATGTACTTTAAGGGTCTAATGGTGAACTGGTTCGTTTTTTTACAACCTCTGCGTAAGCCTGTGTGTGTTCAGGGGTCATAATTATGAGTTTAAATATTAGGGGGCAGATGTATCAAGCTTTTTGCGAATCGCAAATGGTATTTTTGCATGTTTTAGCATGCATCAAAAATTTGCAAAATAAGAAATAGCAAGAATTTGCGATTCCTTATTTTGCCATAGCATTTAAGGAATCGCAATTTTGAGATTCCTTAAATGCTATGTATGAAGCATTTTTGAATTGCGATTTCTGTTTAAGAATTCGTAAATTACCACCAAGTTGTAGTTGATGGTAATTTGCGAAGTTTTTAAAAAATGCACAATTTAGCATTTTTGATGGTGGCATGTGACGCACACACATGCCCATAGGGCATGTATGTGCGCCATATGCACACACATGTACATTTCAGGGGTCAGCAGGGTGTCTTTGAGACACCTCTGCACCCTTGAAATAATTCTCAAATTCTCAAATTGCGATTAGCAAATTGCGAATTCGCAATTTGAGAATTACTTCACAATCATTTCTATGGGCCTCCTGGCCCATAGGAATGCATGGGAAATTATTCCTTATTTGCGAATTCGCAAAATGCGAATTCTAAATAGCGATTCCTTAAAAATCGCTATTTAGGAATCGCAAAATGGAATCTTGATACATCTGTCCCTTTATGTGTTAAATAACTCAACCATATTTATATTTTGTCAGATCAAACCTGGTGAAATGTAACAGGAGGAAAGCATACATTATTTACCATATCATCCAGATTTTAGTGTGTTAAACAAGGAAATCTGCATGTTATTTTCTGGAAATTAATTATTTATCATGTGTGTAAATAGCACCTATACAACTACCTAGGACCTAAATAGGGTGATTATACGGTCAGAGTCTGAAATGTTGTATTTCCTCAGTTCTGCTGGACTCTCTATTACTACCTATTTCACCAACACGTCTTTACTAAATACTTTATACAGCTGCGCTGCCATTCTGTAACATACATTTACTAGAAAACCAAGAGGGGGATGTTGTAGTTATTCACACTCGTGGCTGCTACCTGGAAGCAGCAGTGGGGCGTCTGTGGGGTAAGGGGCAGGGGGTTTGATTGGTTAAAAAAAAAAACACTTACCTCCCCGCCAGCCAGTCGTCTGGCCATCACGGCCTGCGTCCTCTTCCTGGCTTCTTGGTAGAAACAAGAAGCAGGAAGCACCAGGGCTCCCAAGCTTTCACAGCCAATCACAACTCTGCAATACAGTGTTGTGATTGGCCTGAGCATGATATGGCGCTCAGCCAGGGGCTGGACGGTGAGAATATTTTCCACGCAGATTGTAATGCAGCCTGCATGAAGAACAGGGAAGGTGAGTGTTTTGGGCGGCCCAAGATTTATTGCGCACTTAGGAGTGTTCTACCACTCCTCCTCTGTTCTGCAGGCCTGCCCCACCCCTTCACGCAAGCAGCCGCAGCAGGAGGGCAGAATAAAATGATAATATTAGGTTATTATCATTTTTTTTCCTTTCCTTTGCTACTTCATGGCAGTGGGGCGACGCTCCTCTGCCTTAGCAGAGGAGCCGCCACTGGTTATTCATGTGTGACTAACTGATACAGCTCATTACGATTGCAAGCAATGAAAAAAACAGATATCAAAAGGAATAAATCTCCAACCGTTTTTCGAATGCTCTGAAATGCATACATTAATTAGATTTCTAGAATCTATAATTGCACACTTTAATTATAGCTATTTTGAAATCTCTTGAGTATGCCATAAACACAATTCTGAGAAATATTAGCCTATAATTACAATAATTCAAAAATGAACTGCTACATTATAAACATATTGACACATTCTGAATGTAAGAACCAGGAAAAGCAACCTAAAAGCGTGTAAAATAATTAGGAATGACACATGTAAAATGCTGTGCTGTATTTCAAATACTTTAAACATCAGCATGAATTCTTCAAATATTTTCAATCAGAATCTAATTACAGGGCAAAAGGCATTTCAAGCTATACTAGTATCTTGCAGTAATTGCTGGAATGCCTTTTAATGTATTTATGGAAATTTTTCAAAAAAGATCTAAAATTGAACATATAGTCAGAAAGTCAAACAGTGCAGGAAGCACTTGAGCATTTAATCTTTTGTGGTTTTCATGTGCAGTACTCTTGCATTTCTCAAGATGGAATAGGATTTATAGGACTCGGAGTGAAAGTAAAGACTGTGGGGAATAAGTACAAGGAAGTAGAGGGAAGAGGCGTTCACCTTCCGGCTTAACGCCTCTCTCCTGCACTTCTGAAAAGCAAGGCTGCACCAAATTTACAAGAATGTGGTACAGCCTTGCGTTTCCCCCTGCGATGGCGCTAAGTTTAGCAACTTAGCGCCAACGCAGGCCTCTTTGCACCAGAGTGCAATGGTGTTTGCTTGCAGGGGAGGATTGTTTATGTGTAGAGGTGTCCATTCTTGCAGATAAACAATCCTGGTAATTCCATTCTGTTACTTTCATGTGTGCTGCTTTTTTGGCACACATGAAAGTGACAGAATGGCTTTTTTTAAAGTTTGTTTATGTACAGGAAGGGACACCTTCCGGTACATAAACAAACAATGGTATTTTGCTTTTTCTATGTGTGCTGCACAAGGCAGCACACATGGAAAACGCAAAAACGAGGAGAAATAATGCCTTTCCCTCGTTTCCAAAAATTAAAACAGTTTTTACCTGGTCTCCTCCTATTTACGCCACCTTTGTACATAGGGGGCAGCATCAAAAGTAAAGGCTGTTGTGGTGGAAAGCCCACCGCAACACCGACTGCCCAAACCTTTCACGCTAACCATAGCCTGAACAGGGGCAGAGTTAAGCAACATTAAGTGGCATAACTCTGCCTTGTACATAATGTGTGGGGGCGATAGGGTTTGTACATATGCCCTTTTGTGTGCTTCATGTAACAAGATTGTAAACAATTGTCATTATATGTGATTTCTTCATTGCTCGTTTTGATCTTCAAATGTTGAAAACACATGTAATTAAGTAAACGGTATATCTGTTCTCACTGAAAATACATTAGCTGAAGGGAAACAAAGGTAATCCACCTGCAAAAAGGTCTTTGCACCCTATGTTTGAAAGAACATTGGTTGATGTTATTTTATGTTGCCACATAATGAAATCCCCCTTTGCATTTTCCTAAGAATTCATAATCCACCACTTTATCTCTTGCAAATGGCGCAAGAAAATCAAATGACATCCTGAATAGTTCATGTATGACATTATCAAAGCCCTTTTCGACATCATCCACAATGTGGTTCTCCTTCAAAAATCTTCAATAGCCTGCACCAGTAATAAATATTTAGGAGCAGATTTATGTTGCCTGAGGCATGTCTGTAAATAGGCAGAAATGCGCCGGGAAAGATACGGCACGCAAGTTTATCTTTGCGCCACCCATGATGCGCCGCATTTACAATGCGGCAAACCATGGCACAGAAATAAACAGATGCGTGTTGCATCTAGGGCGTGAAGTTGGTGCAATGCTGAAGTTGTGTTGCGTCCAGCACTATTCCAACTTGCCCTATCTCTAACGTGGTGCGTCAAGCCTTACGCCTGCTTCAAGCAGGCGCAGGGTTTTGACGCATCAGCGTTGGGAAAGTGACTCCACTCAGTGAAATCTTGTAGATTTCACTGAGTCACTTTTCAGGGGTGTTCCTGCGACGGAACACCCCCCTGTGTGGAAACGGCCACATGAAACCTGACGCAGGTTTTATGTGGCGCAGGGCTTACACCGTGACGCATCTCCATAGATGCGTCACGATGTGAGTATGTCGCAATGTGGCGCAGGGTTTACGCTGCCGCTGAGTCACAGAAGTGATGCAACGGCGGCGCAAAAGTGCTGCATGTCCGACATAAATCTGCCCCATAATATTGAAACTTTCACAAGAAAAAAGTGGTATATCGTTTTGATTGAGTGACATACTTTATCTTGTGACAGTTAGAGGTAAGCAACATCTTTTGCCCACTTCGGTATAATCGCTCTATTTCGTGTACATAACGTGGAAAACATAACTTTGGCAGGGGTTCCAAGATGAGTTTTTCATGTTGAACCCCTCAAAAGTGTTTTTAATCTGTGGCTAGCGAATGCAAACACAGCATTTTAAATGAAAAATGCTAAATTTATTAAAAATGCTTTGAGGTTGCTTTTCATGCCTATGCGTTGGCGATATTACCACACGCTATTGTTAGTGTTTGGAATGGAGCTAGATATTTTTTTTCAGAGGTTTGTTTTCATATGGTTTCAAAACCAAAATGAATAAATGTTCAATTACCGTTTCTAGGGACCTAATTATTGTATGCATTTAACGGTAGTTTCACATTTTCAGTCTAGCCTAGCCACAATCAAATTTTTCCAGATTTTTCCAGCTTTATGTCATTAAAATAGGAATAAATATATAAATACTGGCAAACATACATAAACATTGGAGCGTTGGATCAGCCATTTTTATCCACTGACCTATGGAACTTTCATTGGTATTTTGCTTCCTTCCATCGCAGCACAGAACATGGGGAAATGGGTCAGCCCACTTCAGCCTGCTGTCACCTGGGGAACACCACTTGAGGATCAGGAATCACTGCAGCAGAAGCCAGCAGCAGGGCTCAGGCAGGTCCAGGCAGGACCAGTTTATGACGGTCAGCTAAGCAGTAGAAGAGAGGCCTCTGAAAGCTTGTCTATTCTATGTATCTCAAATAGGAGGTCAGCCAACTGACCCTTGTAGTCACGCTGGGTAGCCTGGGATCATGGCAAGCAGGTCCAAACTTCCTAATATGCGTCATGTGCACTGTTGGGTTGGAAAGATGGTGCTCACATGTACTAACTTTAGGGCATACATGCCACTATGGGGCCGATTCCGATTCGGGTCGGAAGGGCTCCGAAAGGCAGTCAGAAACTGTCTTTGGGGCCCCCAGCAGGGCCCCATGGGATTAAGGCTGCGAATGGTGCCCCTCTGTGGATCCCTGCACCCGGTGGCAGGCACCTTGGGGTGCTGGCCACATGGTGCAAGGATGAACTGTACCCCTGCTTTTCTCAATGCAGGCATGCATTCCGCTCGAAATCATGCCTGCATTGTGAAGTATACGACTGCGACCGAACCCTGTTTGGTCACATCGTATTAGCAGGGCTGTAACCCACAACAGCAGGTCTATGGGTTACTGCTCCTGACCGATGTCACATGGACCTGAGTCCATCCGACATCGGAATCGGCCCTAACTCGGGCCCTAACTCCAGATACAGAGCATTACAGTAGTCCAGTCTACTAAGAATTACGCTATGTACCACCAGGGAGCACATATAATTGGGCAAGAGCGGTAGGATCTGTCGTAACATTCGCAGCAACGTGAAACAAATGTTGATCGTTTTGTAAACCTGGGATTCCATCTGGAGATTCCCCTCCAATTGTATTCCCAGGTTACGCACTGACATTAACGATTGATGCACCTTAGAGGAAGGACAGAACAGCACCTCTGTTTTCCCTCCAATAAATTTTAAAGAGTTCTGCCTGAGCCAGCCAGCTGTCTGGCGGGTGCACTCTTGAAACTTGTCCATCGATACCGCCCATTTCCCTTTCAGGGAAAACACCAATTGGGTGTCGTCCGCGTAACTGACTAGGTCGATACCGAAGGACATTAATCAGAGAGAGCAGGGGACGCATGCATGCAGGGGACAATCATGCATGTTATTTAGCCTTCTCAGTATGTGCTGCCCAAGCAGCAAAAATACAAACAGCAAAAAGTAGGACAAGTGTAGCATTTTGCATTGTTGCGCAATGTTAATACCCTATTATTACTGCTTTTATGTTTTCCCTAGCCATATATTTACGCCAACCGTGGTAATACGGTGCAGCATCCAAATCATTGGCTGTTGTGGTTGAAGGCCCACTGTAACACCCATTGCCTATCCCTCTCACGCTCATTCACAAGGCAGTGCAAAGCTGAATCAAGTGGCTTAACACTGCCTATGGTGAAGCACGTTTTGCCTTAGTAAAGTACAAAATAGTGATGTTCCTGTGATGATAGGGGCTTCCAAATATGACAGGAACAATAGTAATTGCCTAATTGCTGGTTTGATGTGTGCAGCTGAATGCTGTGCACATAACACCAAAACATGTTGGATATAACTTTTGAAGTTGACTCCCCCTTCCACCCATCTTTTGCATGCACTTTGCGGTGCTGGTGTGCACATTTTATAGTGAAAGAAAATGACATACTGGAGGTGCAAGATGCATTAAATATTTGCCCAGGTATTCTGCAGTTTTAAGTGTTTTGTTCTGCCCCAGCATTGTAGGAATGGGTTCATTAAAATATCAACATGCCGGTTGTTGATACAATGCTCATTGAAACACACATTCACCATTCCTTTCATGGTAAAGGAAGGGTGAGAAGGGGCCTCATTCACAATGTTGCACTGATGAGCGTTAATTGACTACACGCTGCCTTGCTATCTTTTCTCAAAATGCATTTATCGACATGAAAGTTGCTTAAAGTGATGTTCCGATGGCCATATGACATTGTATTCATGCTTCTGGGTTTTGTGGTCAATGACACACATTTACAATCGTGGAGTGGTGCACAGTCATAACATCGAGAAAAAAATATCGACTGGACAGAATATCAAGTTTTTTATATAGTATGGACAAAATATTTGAATTGCAAAAATATAGTGGTGCAGAATATCGAAATTCAGGTAAGAAATATCGATTTCCATAATTTCGAAGTTAGTAATATCGACATTCATAATAAAGTTGTTAACAATATCGATTGTTTTTGTAGTGTTTTAAGTGTTAGTATATGTGTTAAAAGTATGTATTATTTTTGTAATGTATGTTTGAATTTTTTTAAAGTAATGAATATTATGTTATTTAATTTTTGCATGTGGGTTTATAGGGGATATACAGTGGGAAGTAATTAATTATAGTAAATTAAATATTAATTTTTAGGAATATTCATTATTTTTAATTACATTTTGCGTTTTAGTTCTGCAGCGGGTTGTGGGTTTATAAGGAAATAGAGTGGGAAGTTTTTTAATTGTCAATAAGTAATTATTTATTGGTATTGATAATTAATGTATTGTTAATTATTATTAATTGGTAATTAATTTTCAATAATTGATAATTATATTAATTGTATTAATGTATCATCCGGAGCGGGTTGTGGGTTTATAGGGGAATAGGGTGGGAAGTAATTTAATTGTGATTAAGTAATTATTGGAATTATTTTTGTGTATTGATAATTAATTCACTCTTTATTCATTATTATTGGTATTTTTTGTGGGGGGCGTGGCTTGACCGTGCAGCGTATATCCGCATCACAAATGCTGGACACCGGAAATAACCTGCGGAGCCAGATGCAGCAGTCAGTCCTGGCCACATCACTGCAGATCCGACAACTGTGCCCCAATGGAAGCTGCAGATATTCTCGATAAAGCTCCGGAGAGGGAGGGAGGCCTGTGTGTCTGCTAAAGCCGGGGGCTTGCATGGACGATAGCACTGCGGTGCATGCTGTCAAGGCTCGCGCGCAAGAGGCGGGTTTGTTTGTGCCTGCTGCGCGGTATACTGGAGAGACGGGAATACATCGAGAAGTGAGGTGGAGCACCAGGGGGCTGCTGCACGGACACTGGCGATGGCTGCAAACGGAACTGCGTCGCCTCGAGGCCGGGAGTGGATAGGCTTAATACCGGTGGGCAGAGGTGCCCTGTGAGCCGTGATGGTGGCGAGGTGGCCGCGTGAGCCTGGGGCTTCAGGGGGGCCCCCGGGGCGTGTGCCTCTACGCCGCATAGACCTACAAGGTAGGAGGACTGTACAGCGGCTCATCAAGTCTGGAGTGCGCGAGAGAAGTGAACGGTAACAGCGGCCGCCATTTTGACAATCATTGATGGTGCTTGGTGAGGCAACTGGCATGTCGCTGGGCCTGCGAGCCCTGTGAGCCATCTAAACAGGGCTGTAGAGACTCGGGACATACAGGGGACAGCCTGCATACTTTAAACGTTGCCAGCACTTGTACCGGCGCTTGGGGGGCCTAACTGAAGAGGGAGAGCACGCTATGCATGACGTGCAAAAACGAGCCAGCCAGGCAGCTTGGGAATGGGGGAGAAAGTCATACTGTGATTGATGCGGACCGCACAGCGGATCTCCTTGCGGGACACAGAAGCTGCCACTTATGAGCCAGGGCGTATGGAGAGGCGGGGATGATCACGGTCTCCATTACCTGTGGGGTGCTGCCCTGGTGGCGGGACGCTCATGAGTACGCATCTTGGGGGCTGGACACGTGCCGGAGACCCAGGATAGGACGAGTTGCTGCGGCTGTGGCACCTGAAGACTCAGGAGGAGAATTTTGCATAGAACGCTGTTATTCCCCTAATGACAAGCTATTGTGCTGTATAGTAGACTGTGGTACTGTGGCTGGAGCACATCCCTTGAGACACCGCAGAGGGTACGTGAAAGTGGGACAGGTACAGGGAAACAACAGGTGGTGTGATATCATGGATTGAGGATCCAGCTGGATTGATGTGAGGTCTTAAAGGATACGTGAACACATGGAATATGCGCCGTCTGTGAGAGGACGCTCTGAGAAGCAATCCCGTAGGTGCTAGCGTAGGACACGCCCAACAGAAGCGTCTATCCCACAGTAACAGCCGCTACGATACAACCATGGGGAAACCGGACACGAGACAACCTCGGCTCAACTTTGATAAAAAATCAAACAAATCGACTGAGACTGATGTGAGTGATCGGGACCCTGCGGAGGAGGGAGCCACTAACCAGCTGCCAGCAGCAGATATCCGCTCAATGTCCCAGGAATTGAAAAACAGCCTACAGGGCATTGACTCTAAAATGGACACGCTAGCTGAGTGTATGGCTAGGATCACTCAGGAGATGCGAGTAACGGAGAGGGAGGAGGGACAGACCAACATGGAGAAGAAACTGAGAGGCATGGACAAAGTTCTGGCCATAATCCAACAGAAGAAAGAGGATTTTGAGGCGAGATCGAGAAGGAACAACATACGGATCATGGGAGTTGCTGAGTCGACGAACATACAGAACATGGAGTTATATGTGGAAACTATGATGAGAGACCTATTTGGACCTGGCTTGTCTCCAATGTTCCTTATCGAAAGAGCTCACAGGTCCCTGGGGCCTAGCCCACGACCGGGAATTTCCGGCAAGGCCAATTTTGGCAAGGGTGCTCAACTACAGGGACAGGCATTCGATGCTCTGTCTCACCAAAGAAAAAGTAGCCATCCAATATCACAGGAATGATATTGCTATGTACCCTGACTGCACACTGCAGGTGCAAGCTGCTCGCAGAGAATTCTTCCCTACAAAGAAAATATTCCAACAAATTGGGACTAAATATGCCTTGATATACCCAGCCAAGCTAAGGGTCCAGGGGAAAGGCAAGCCCACATTCTTCACGGATGCTAAGGCAGCATTGACATATGGGAAACAAATGGTGAAAGATCACAAACAGCAGAAGAATTCGACTGATGGGTAGATGGAGGGCAGACTCAGCGACAACGATTAATAGTACGTAGAATGCAACACAGGTCGTGGACTCATACTTATTTCTGTGGATATCATAAGCTGTGGACTGATGAAGAGCGATAAGATAAGACCTCTGTTTTTATATGGAGGGGACATATTGCTTTGTGTGCTTGCTGATCTCCCCGATAACTGACGAAGTCTGCTGATAACGGGCGACTCCGGGAGATCTGAGCATGTGGTTTGTAGCTTGGCCACCCTGCCACAAGCGCAGGGGTAGTTGCCAGAGACCCATGTACCCCATGGGATGATTCCCTTAGGTTGGTTACTGATTCTGTACTGGTTATTGTTATGGGTAAAGGGTGGGGGATACACAACCTGTTTGGGGGGTTGGTGTGGGTGGGGGGACTGTTGCGAGTTTTTGTTTTCTTGAAATGCCATGGAATGTACAATTTTGCACACGTGATACGATTTTGCAGTGTTTCGTGATATGTATCTCTCTACAGATGACTAGCAGATGTCTACGACCATATGCACTACATACCCCTGCCAATTGTAGTCCAGATCGTGGGTACAACTTACACCTATAAACCTGAGGATAACACCGACACAACCACATGATGTTAACACACTAACGTGTATTTCGTAGAATTTCTGAGGGCTAAATGACCGACGGAAAATGAGACTGATACACTCCTGTCTCACAAGACATGGGGTAGATATATGTTTTCTGCAGGAAACAAACCAGACGAGCGCGTCAGCAGGGATACTTAAGAACAGGTGCTTTGACGTGGTGATAGAGGCTGGGTATTCCAACTATTCCAGGGTAGTTACAATACTTATGCGCAGGGGTCTGCACTGGCGCACTAGTAGCACAGTCGTGGACAGAGAGGGCAGATACATAATATTGCAGGGAGAGCTGTGTCACACACCGGTAGCTCTGATTAACACATATGGCCCGAATACAGATAGTCCGGAATTTTTCCAACAATTAGGGCAAAGGATACAGGCATAGAGGCACGCTGCGATCCTGTGGGGAGGAGACCTTAAAGTAGTCCTCTCAACGCTGCTTGACAGACAAGGTTCATCCCGGGCACATCACCCAAAGGCGGCAGAAACGCTACATGATATTATAGATGATCTTCAACTAGTGGACTCCTGGAGGGCCGTACACCCGACGACCAGAGCAGGTACCTGTATCACACACCATCGAAATGCATGGTTGTGGCTGGAGAACTGGCTGATCTCTAGAGACCTCCATATCTGGCTGACTGATGCCACACCACTCCCGCACTTTCTCTGATTACGAGCCTGCCCAGACTCGGCTACACCCACCCCACCCCCTCCCCACCTCCCCCCCTCCCCTGCGTACGCCCAGCCATTTGCCTGGAGATTCCCTTCTGGGGCCCTGCTGGACTTGTTCTTTCGCAAAGAGCTGCGTAATAAGATCACAGAATATTTTGCATTGAATGATGGTACAGTTGACTCACCGGGTATGCTCTGGGAAGCCTTTAATGCGGCCACAAGAGGTGACTGTATAGCGTTTAAATCGGGTGTACTACGGGATATTTGAAATACACTTAGCCGGTTAGAAAGGGACATGGGGGAGCTGGAACGATCACAGATGCAAGACCCGTCCCCGAGACCATAGCGATGATTAGGACTAAATTGACAGCCTTTCAAGAAGAGGCAGAAAGAGAGACGGCGTATAATAAAGACATGCCCAGGCTAGACGATACGTGGGGAGCGAGAGACCGGGCAAGACACTAGCCGGTTTACTGAGGGCACTTAGGGGGTCGAATTACATAACTGAATTACATACGGACAGTGGGGAAATAGCCAGAACGCTGCCGGACATAATGGGTGAATTGTCCCTATACTATTCAAGATTATACACCTCTGAAAAGGACCCATCACAGGCAGACATAGCTGAGTATCTGGAGGACATAGGACTAGCCTGGTTTAATGATGGGGCCCGAAAGTATATGGAACTGCCAATTACAGTGGAGGGCGTAAAGCAAGTAATAAACAGTATGCCAAGTGATAAAGCCCCAGGGGCGGATGGCCTAACGGCAGCATTTTATAAGGGAGTACGCAGATATTCTGGCCCCCATACTATTACAAGTATACCTGGAGGCCCCCATACTATTACAAGTATACCTGGAGGCTATAGAAACTGGGATTCTTCCTCCAACACTCTGCAAAGCCACTATTATAACTATATTGAAACCGGACAAAGATCCAACCAAGCTGGATTTGTATCGGCCATTGTCCCTTATTAATCTAGATGCTAAACTATACACCAAATTAATAGCAAAAAGACCACAGCCTATGCTACCGCAAATAGCCCTACCGGACCAGTCAGGTTTTATACCAGGCCACTCCACTGCCCATAACCTAAGGACGATTTTTGGCGTGCTCACTATCTAGTTCCCCATGTGCACACCGCAGCCGCGCTATTGGACGCCACAAAGGCGTTTGACTCCCTAGAGTGGAAGTTCCTGTTTGCTTTTTTGACGCGGCTAGGCCTTAGCACCTTATTTATTAGACAGATTCAAGTATTGTACACAAACCCTACAGCTAGGATAAGGATAAATGGTAAAACATCTGAACCTTTTAATATTACTAGAGGGACAAGACAGGGGTGCCCACTGTCGCCACTACTGTTTGTCATAGCTACGGAACCGCTTGCGGCCAAACTCTGACAATACCATACACAGAAAAGCATTGGGTTCACGACCAGGGGTATACTAATTTCCATGTACGTGGATGACATGACTATTTATCTGACTACCCCTAGAAAAAACTTTGACGCAATGATGTGGGAGTTTATACATTAGGGAGGACTGACAGGAATCCAGATTAACTGGAAGAAATCTGTTATGCTGCTGCTCACTCAGTCCCCTTTGCCTCGGAGTTCCCGGTCCAATGGGCCGAGGGAGAGACGAAATATCTGGGCATCCACATAAGTAGATCTCTGCAGGAACTATGGATGGCCAATCACGGTAGGGCAATGGACTAGTTGGAGAGTAAGATTGCGAGATGGAAGAGTCTTCCATTATTTCTGACGGGGCGCATAGCAATTGCTAAAATGTTTATATTGCCCAAATTTCTATACCTCTTCGTAAATTTTCCTATATCGTTGAATGTGCATTTCTGTAAATGCACATTCAAATGATCCAACATTTTGGAGTTGGTGTGGGCGGCGGGTAGGTAACCCCGCATTTCATGTAATATACTCATGCTGCAATTCATACAGGGAGGACTGGGCGCCCAGGATTTCAAGCTGTATGCACACAACGAGCAGGCGCAGTTCCTACACTTTTGGCATCATCCCACACCATTTCAACCACACGTGACGATAGAAATAGACTGGATAGCACTCCTCCCGCTCAACACGGCCATATATAAACCTTACAAATGTCCACAACAGGAAATAGACACAGTGGAGGCGGTGAGATGGTTGTGGAAAGGCACAGTGAAGAGAGCGCAACAGGAAGTGCTTTACGCACCGTCTATGCCTCTAGGCGAAAACCTTCTACTCAGCCCCTTACTAGACCAGGCAATCACGCAAAGAGCAAAGTCACATAAGCTAGAGAAAGGAAGTTATCTATTTCCCAGCGGTGAGTTCCTGACATTGTCAAACATGTGTGACCCGCAAACACCCACTGCATCTGACATGTTACTGTACTTTCAGATCAGAGCGTTACAAGGAATTTCCGAGCAAACCACCTACCCTGCCTGCTCTGGAGAATGTGCTGTCGAACCCGTCGCCCCGGAAACTCATCACACGCATTTACAGTATAACACAGGGAGAATCCCCAATCACATGCACTACCTCCCAGACAGAATGGGAAGAGGAGGACGTGTTATCTATCACTGACGAGCAGCAGCAGTTTTGCTGCTCGCAGCTGGAACACCTCTCACTGAATTACAGACTTAGGCTAATCCATTTTAAATTTCTGCACAGGCTGTACTGCACGCCATTACAGCTGCTTCGTATGGGCTTATACCCAGATGCGAGGTGTTGGAGATGCGGCGTTCGGAACGCCCCATTCACCCACCTGGCTTGGGACTGCAGACCTGTGGCACATTATTGGGCAGACATATTTAGACACATAGAAAGCATAATAGGTGTTTTGCTGTTGGCTACACCGATGACGGCACTGCTGGGATATATACAAGAAATTTGAAAAGAACATCACAAGCTGGTGGCCATGTTGTTGCTCCTAGCGAAAAGGGAGGTAGACATTCATTGGAAGAAACAGAATCCACCTACGATAGCTAAGTGGATCAGGGCCGTTACGTACTGCAAGGATCAATTAGCTGTATTTTGGGACCTAATGCTAAGTGGCTCTAGAACATCTGATATATGGGAACCCTTTGCTGCCTGGCTGAGGTCGGAGCTCCAGAGGGACCAGATTGTTTGAGTTAGTGGCAGAGATTGGCATGGAAGACCCTTGAGGGCGACGTGATCGAAGACAAGACACAAATGTACCATTGAGCACGGTTTCACAGGGGTATACAACATTGATAGAGTGCAGATTTGTTGGATGAGAGCGATGCAGTGGACTGGGAGGCATGTGTTTGGAAAGGGTTACCTCTTGTTTTGATAAAAATGGAAGTGGAGGGGGGGTTGAACGGTTTTAGATGGTTTTAATGTTGAGCATTGTTGGAATGCATACTGGTCAAAACCTCCCTGCTTGCCCCTTGGGTTGTTGGCAAACAAAGCTGTGTACTGCTGTATGGATAATATGCCACCTCAGGGTTGTAGGCAATTGGCAGTGTAAACTGTAAAGTATGCAATAAACAGTTTTAACTATAAAAAATAAAAACAATAAAAATGGCATTTCTTTATTACTGATACATTTTTGGTATTGAAAATGAATTGGTTGTTAATTAAATATTAATAGGTATATCATTTTTAATAAATAACATGTATTGGTATTTAAAATTAATTAATTATTGCATATTATTTAATTGCTAATTAATGTTTATTGGTATTGATAATTAATGTATTTTTTTTGTAATATTAAATCATTACTTTCCCGACTGTTGCACTCTCTGGAGTATGAACAGTAATGTTTACCCCTACGCTATCCAACGCTTTCCCTACTGTTGCACTCATGGGAGCGGGAATAGTAATTTTTACACTTACGCTATCCAACACTTTCCCCACTGTTGCACTCACTAGAGTGGGCATAGTAATTTCTACCCCTATGCTATCCAACGCTTTCCCTACTGTTGCACTCTTTGGCGTGGGAATAGTAATTTTCACTCCTACGCTATCCAACGCTTTCCCTACTGCTCCACTCACTGGAGTGGGAATAGTAATTTTTACCCTCCCGCTATCCAACGCTTTCCCTACTGTTGCACTCAATGGAGTAGAAATTGTGATTTTTACTCATCCGCTATCCAATGCTTTCCCTACTGTTGAAATCACTGGAGCGGAAATAGTAAATGTGACCCTCCTGCTATCCTACACTGAAAATATTGAATCTTTTTTTATTAATATTAAGTTAATATTAGGGCTCAGGGTGGAAAATCGTATAAAATTTAAAGCCCTGAGTTACATGTTTAAGATCAAATGGGATTTAGCTCCACAATACCTCCTTTCTTTGGCTTGCCCATATGCCCCTAATGGCCATCTACGTTCTGCTTCTCTGAAAAAATTTGTGGTGCCCAGATTTAAACTTGCTAGGAAGAGTTGAAGTTCCTTTTCCTATCTTAGTCCTGCTCTCTGGAATGCTTTCCCTCTTGCCATCCGCAAAGAAACCAGCTATCCCCGTTTCCGTAGTTCCGGGAAGACCTGGTTATTCAATCAGTAACTTCCTCTTATTTTTACTTTCTCCTGTTTCCAGACCCCGTCCTGGCACCGGGAACCCTTTTTGGGTAGCTGTTGCGCCTTACAAATTCATTTACAATAATTATTTATTACTGTTAAGGTTATTTTAGTATTTTTCAGTATGCTTTAGTTTAATTATATTTATTATTTCATTAATTTTACATTACTTTTAAGACATTTAAGAAATTCAATATTTTACCAAACCATGTTATTTACAACAATATTTTGGATTCAATATTTTTGTATTTACCTGTTTGTGTTTGAGTCCACTTTAATTTCTGGCCTTCCACACTGTGCGAGGGAGCCACCGTTGTATTCTGCATGTAGAGTTTCCTATTCTCTTGGCGCCAAACTGCTGCAGATCGCATTTGAAACGAAGACGAGAACCGGCGACGCTGTGACTAGGAGCAGGGAGGGCGTAACGATTGAAAACGAGTACAGTGGGATCAAAGAACCAGAACGGGAGGACAAACCCCGAAAACCTTCTGTGCAAATCCTGATATAGGTGCAACTGACCGCAGCGGTTTGACGCCAAGAGAATAGGAAACTCTACATGCAGAATACAACGGTGGCTCCCTCGCACAGTGTGGAAGGCCAGACATCTGATTAAATAAGATAGACAGCCTCAGAACAAAATTCAACCGATGCCAACAGATTGTACAAGACTGGGGCACAACATTCCATTAAAAATTAAAGTGGACTCAAACATAAAGACTAGTGTTAAAAGAATCGGTCCTGAAGAAGGTGTCTTATAAGGAAAACCGAAACGCCGCATCGACTTAAATCTGTGATTCTTTTTATTTTGAATTTACTTGTATAAAATTATGCTTATTGATATGTATGTCTGTTTTTACTGCTGTTTTTAATATTACGATATGTCTCAATCTGTATCAAAAGAATAAACTCACACTCTTTTACCAGAATTTATTTGTATTTGTATTAGTTTATATTAATGTCACCCTATATCTGAAGTATTTTCTGATTTTGTATGTATTAGGTGCATATTAGATATTTGTTGCATATTACTGCTAAATCCCTACTAGATACCCCAACACTCAGATGCATACAGAATTCTTCCATTGGACAACAGGTCTTGTGGACCTGTGAAAGCGGGACATCCCACAAGCCACATATAAAGCAAGAGTGGTAGGCACATGATAAAACATTTGTCAACTAGGTTACATAACTGTGTGGCAGTCAGTTGCTTATCCTGACCTCAGTCTTCAACACACAGAGGGGTTAATTGACACATACACATGTTCAGAAGACATACCTAAGCTGCCTCACATTCTGCTTAACACATACACTAAAGTAATGCACCACAAAGAATGTCAGTGATTCCCATTTGAAAAATAGGTAAGGATTTGGCCTCTTTGTAGTAGTTTACCAAGATAATGGCAAAGTGTGTGGTTAAGCTCAAATTGCTAACATCATGTTTAAAAACATAAATGAATGAATGAATGAATAAATGGTGACACAATATCTGGGTTCTGTAGATTTTCAGATTTGAGCTGTCCCCCTGCATTTACAATTGTGCCTGTGGCTATCAAAGCTACCTTACATCAACACAGGCAATCTTGCACTAAAGTGCAAAGGTGTCTGGATAGACAGAATTATTGTTTATGAACAGAAAGGTATACCTCCTTGCACATAAACATCCCTACATGTAATTTACCTGTTTCAATGTGTGCTTCACACCTTAAAACACATAGATACTTCTAAAATTAGGAGATTCAAAGCACATACCCTTTTCATTTCCATGTGAAATACACTGTATGCTCGGTCTCAAGTGCATGAGTGGCCACGTTTGTAAATAGGTGGCAGTGACAACATAAATAAGGAGGTGCAGTGGAATGTCCACCTTAAAACCCAGTGACCAACACTTATACACAATATGTAGTGTGTAAGGGGGCCTTATCCATGGTGTGGCATTAAGCCACATGAAGTTGCTTTATGCTACATTTAGAAAAAGGTAAAGCATCACACAAAGGTCTGAATAAATGACAAACTAGTGGCAGTAGGGGCTTGTAGATATGCCCCCCACTGTTGGCATACAGGGCAAATGTCCATATTATGAACAACTAGACTTGAACAATCAGGGACATTGTAAACAGACATACAAAGCTGCATGTCACAGGTGTACCATGTAACATGGGAGAATGGAAAGTGTCATGCACTCTCATTGTCATATGCTAAACTATATGTCAACATGTAACAGACACATATGAAAGTATCTGCTCTTTTTATTGCAGAGGATGAAACCTCCCCTCCTGGTCAGCAGCCTTTTCAACTCATCAATGATGATGACGATGTTGAAGAAGAATTCACAACCATTGGCCATGACATCCTCCTAGAGCTGCTCGACTCCATAGGCAGTTCATCTCCTGACCAGGGAAGATCCAGCAGCATTGTAGTGTCTTCACATGTCCCACCACACATCCAGCAGGCACCACGTACCACCACAGCCTCAAACCTGGACTATGAGGACTCACAAAATACAATTTCAATGCAATGCAGTAAGGGTCCAGAGTCAGAGTGCAGAGCAGGTGCGGACGGGGTTGAAGAACACTGGCTGCCACACCTCCCGTGATCCGTGGGTGCCTCAGTCCCAATAGGGACAATTCAGCTGCCTTCAGAGGAACCTACTCTTCACTCGTGGCCTCCAGCAATCCCTAGATGCTATTGCTGGTGTCTTGACACACAGGCAACAACAAATGTCCTGCCAAGGTGGCACCAGCGATGTGGCCAAAGAGATCGGGCCAATTGGAGAGATCTTGGAGACCATGGAGCGGAAGCAGGATTGCCAATTGGCGGCCATGACTGCCAACCACTGTGACGTTGCTTGAGTTCTGCAAAGCCTGCAGCTCATCCTTGCTGCAGTGATGTTTCTGGCACAGACAAATGCTGCTGCACCTTCAGCATCCACATTGTCTACCCCTGATGTGTCTGGTCCTCCCTGGGCCGCTGCTAATCCAACATCACCCTTACAGGAGACACCACACACATCCGAGGAGGCAGATGTGGATGGCACATCTTTCTTACGAAGAATCCAGCTGTAGCATTCATATGTATCAAATGGGCATTTTTTTTTTTAGCCCTGCCTTTACTATCATTGCTGGGAACATCACCAATCACTGTCCTCATATTGACTATGCTATGTTCACTTTTTTACTTTTTTACTTTATTTATCCTTTTTCTTTGGTGCACAAAATAAAGGAAATGTGCATTTTCAAACACCATAACAATGATTACCACATTTGTTTGTAACGAGGGAATCAATACAAGAGTACATATAAAACAGTTCTTCAATTTACATATATTCTCCCGCCTTTTGAAGCCTTCACAAAAAAACAGGGTGGCCCAGCCAACACATTTCCAACATGGTAAAGCACAGGGAAACATGGAGGAGCAGCAACTGTAGAACATTTAGCCTATTCCCGTGGGAACAATACCATCAGGTTGCGTAGTCGGAGGGGAGGAACTAGTTTGTAGCAGGTAGTCCTTCAGAGGTTGCCAAATGTCTTTTGGCCTGGATGTAGGGTGCTGCAGCGAGGCATACAATTCACTATTGATGTTACAATACATGAGACTCAACAACCAGGCATTAGTCGTGGGGGTAATCCTATTTCCCCCACAAATAGCAATTTCCCTCTTCGCAAGGAGCAGGGCAATTGCTGTAGATTTCCTCAATTTCTTGGGGAACCCCTGCACATAGCCCAACAGAGCGACCTCAGGAAGGGGCACAATCACCTGTCCTATCATTTGTGACAAAATTGCAAATGTGGCGCTCCAATACTCTCCTAGTTTTACACAGTTCCATGCCATGCGTGCGAAATCAGCATGTGGGCCCTCGGATTTCGGGCAGTTGTGAGGCCTACCCAAATCAATGGAATTAATTTTTGCCAGCGACATGTACGTTCTCCACAGGTATTTGAAATGTATCAACTTGTATCTACTGTTGAGGGAAATTTCCTCTGTCTGAGAACAGCAATATTCCCACTGTGAGTCGTGTATAGGGTGCCCCAGATCTCTCTCACAATCTTCTCTTACTCTGGCATCTCTAGAAGGAACCAGAGCCATGGATGCTCTGTATAGTTAAGACATCAAGTGGTCCTCCTCTTTGTTGGAGATCACCAACGTTAACGGAGTAAAGGACTCTGGTCCCAGAGGAAAGCTAGCAACCCTCTCTCTAAGCACGCTACGCACCCTACACATGACAAATTTGTCCATAAAAGTGGCACAGTTGAAGCGCATATCTTCCAGTGGCATTGAACATATGACCACCCAGGAAGAGATCCCCAATCTTCTCCAGGGAGAAGGCACCAAGGGCCAGATGTTGGAGGCCATTTACCGACCGGTAACGGACGATTTCGGCTGTTACTGACCGGTAAATGGGTATTTGTGATGTAGGTCGGCAATTTTACCGATTCGGTAAATTTACTGAATTGGTAAATTTAACGAATCGGTAAAATACAGAATCTGTATTGTGACCGATTCGGTAACTGCCAGATGTAGGTGGGACTCTTCTGAGTCCCAAAGGCCTTACAGATTTGGTATTTTACCACCCAATCCAATTGGGTGGTAAAATACCAAACCCAGGTGTGCATGCACATGTGTGCATGCACACCTATGCCATGTGACAGACAGACATGCCCTTAGGGCATGTCTGTGTGCCACATGGCACACATGCCTGTATTTGGGGTGCTAGAGGGTGTCAAAGTGACACCCCCTGCACCCTTGCAGGATTCGGAATTTACCGAATCGGTGAATACCGATTCGGTAATGCCAATTCATTCCTATGGGCTTCAAGGCCCATAGGAATCAATGGGCATTACCGAATCGGTATTTACCGATTCAGTAAATACCGATTTTTACAGATTCGGTAATTCAATTACCGAATTTACCTAAATCTCCCTCCTTCAATTTTACCGATTCATAAATACGGAATCGGTAAAATTCGGTATTTATGAGTCGGTAAAATATACTTACCTACATCTGGCCCCAAAAGTCATCTGCACCAATCTGTCCTCTGTAACGGGCAGCCACTGGTTATTGCCCAATGGAATCTCCAAGGAATACAATGCGCACCAGCCCACCACCTGAGCCAACTTATGCCACGCCCAACTCATCGTAGAGACTCTTTGAATGTCCCTGAGGTCACGGGGATACCCTGCGGTATGACTGTTTTTAGCAGGGCTGATAGCACCAAGTCAGCTTCAGGTTTAGCGTAAGGGATCCTGGCATCTGAGTGATACCAAGAACATGCAAAGCTACACTGAGCTACCAGGTAATACACCTAGGAGTTTAGAACTCCAAGCCCTCCCGTCTCATATGGCAGGGTCAATGTGTCCCAGCACACTCTGGCCCTCTTTCCTCCCCAAACCAGGTTGGTAAGATGAGATCGGATGATTTTTTTTAAACTATTGGGGAGCGGGATGGGCATATTGCGAAACAAGTACAAAAATTTAGGGAGGACCACCATCTTTATTATGACGACACAGCCCGCCATTGATAAGGGAAGTTTTAGCCAGAACTCTATCTGTTGCTAAAGCTTTTAAACAGCCGGGCTGTAGCTTAACCTCAAAAGTTGCTGAGTGTCTCGGTGTATCTGGATACCAAGATATCTAGTTGATTCTTCACACCATTGCAAGGAAACCCACAATCCATTTTAGTAGGGCTAGGTGTTGGGGGGGGGAATTTCTGACTTGTCCCAATTGATGCCAAGTCCCGAGAACCCATTGTATCTAATAATTTCCCTAATTAGAGCCTACAGATTCTTCTCTGGATGTTGAACACAGAGGATGAAATTGTCTGCATAGAGGGAAATTAATAGAGGGCCAGCCTTAATCTGGCCTCTATGCGGGTGCCACTCTTGAAAATGACGCACTAATGGATCTAGCGCAATGATAAAGAGTAGCAGAGACAGCGGGCAACCCTGCCTCCTGCCACAGTGAAGTCGAAACTGAGAAGATAAACTGCCATTCAGATGAAGCCTGGCTGTGGGGGAGGTGTATAAAACTGAAGTGAGCTCAACAAACCCCTGAGGCATTCCCATCCTTGGGATGACCATGAGATAAAAGGGCCACTCTAAGGAGTCAAATATATTTTCTGTGTCTAATAAAACAGCTGCGCCCGGAACTTCGGGCAAGATCCTGTGTAAAACCATGAACAATGTAGAAGATTTAATGCCATTGACCTATGAGGAACAAACCCTGACTGGGCCGGCGAGATTATATGGTCTGGTAAAAGGGCCAACCTAAGTGCGATTATTCTGGCGAGAATTTTGTTATCAAGATTTGAAAGCGATAGCGGCCTGTAGGAACCACATATGAGGGGATCTTTCCCAGTCTTGGGTAAGAGGTATATTACTGCCTCTCGCAACATAGGTGGCAATTCTTTGCACTCAAGTGCTTCATTGTATACCTCAAGCAGGTAAGGAGCTTAGAGGCCATTTTAGGTTTTGTAAAAAAAGCAGGTGAAGCCGTCAAGTCTCCGGGCAGTCGAACCATTAATGACATTGATTGTGCACACAATTGCCTCAGAGGAAAAAGGCTCCGCCAAGAACTCTTGCATCCCCTTTTCCAGCCACAAAAAGGGCAATCTTGGCTAAGTATTCCTTGCGGACCTCAACGCTATTAGCCGCATGTGAGGAATATAGCCCCGCATAGTAGTCTAAGAATACGTCCTGTATCTCACAGGTGTCAGTCAGTGTCCTGCCATCAGGGGAGTGAATACAGGGGATGGAAAAGTGACCTGTAACAGGCCGCGGGAGATGTGCCTGGGTACAGTCAAGTCAATCACCCTCACCATATCGCCGTGCTTTGGCGTATTTGCCTAAAAAAAATTCTCACGTTCCGCTGCTTCTTTGAACTCAAGTAAGAGTGTCAAACAGCGATTTTGATCAACCTGAGGAGGACATTCCCTATTCTCCACGTCTAGTGCCTCGAGCTGCTGCTCACTGCAAGACAACGTGCCCCTTAGATCCTCCTACACTCTGGAGTGTTTTGCAATGCAAACTCCTCGCATATAGGCTTTAAATGCATCCCATAGTACAGCCCACGACTGTACTGAATCTTTATTCAGCTCAAAGTAGTCTATAATAGCTAGACCGAGTTCAGCATTGAAAAACAGATTCATCAGTGTCTGACCAGGGAACGTCCACTGCCTTTCAGTACCCTTTGGCCTAGAAACCTTGAACATAGGAGCAACTGGGGAGTGGTCGGAAAGTGTTCTGGGAAGGTGTTTCAACTCCCGAAATTAAGAAACTAAATTTGGAGGCACCAAACAGAAATTATGTCTGGTCCAGGTTTCATATTGTGCTGCGTAGTGATCATAGGCTACTTCCCCGGGTGGCAGAGTCTCAACACAGCCAATAAACCCGGCTAGTCACAAAGTTCCAATAATGAACGGCGAGAACGCGGTTTGGGATCTGAGGAACCAGCTGTACTATCCCTTGGTGGGTTTAACAGTAAAGTAAAATCTCCGCCCATACAATTGTAGTCTGCGTCAAGTTGTAAGAGTTGTGTATCGCGGTCCTGAAAACACTCTGGGTTGTGTCTGTATTCGGAGCATAAACACAAATAAAGGCCACCCAATAGCCCATTAGGCACTCCGTTACCATCGTATAGTGACCTTCACCGTTGTTACGGATGGTTCCCACCTGAAAGAGCAAGCGTTCCCCCTAGCGTATGAACTGTAATTTTCAAAGTAGCAGTGGGAGCCCCAGGAGGAAGCAAAGCAAATAGAGGGTGGCTTCAGTAAATGAGTCTCCTGCAAGAAGGCGACATCCACATGATGACGCTGTAGATATTGCACAACTTGCTTCCCTTTTCTAACATTATTAAATCCCCGCATGTTCCAAGTGACCAATGTGAGGTCCGAAAATGTGGCCAGCCTACTCCCACATACCATATTAACACTTCAAGTCTAATCGTGTATGTGTGTGGTACCAAATATCAACTTCATCATGGTATACATCTAACTTTGTGCGCAGTAAAATCCCCTTACAACAAATCTCCCCACCCCGCAGCCACACCATTCCCTGCCAAAACCCAAGCAGGGTAGATCCCCCCAACAAACCTGTGGAATGTAACATGAGTATATATTGCATGGAAAGCAAAATTACATATAGCGTACATTCCAACCAAGAATTAGCAGATTAATAAATGTGTTACAACACTCGACCTAGGCAACGCCATGCCACCCGCCCAATTATGTAGATTCACAAATATTATCAAGTATGCATTAGCCCTCACAGCAAAAAACTGTGGAAAAAAGGACATTTAGTTTATGTGGAAATGCAGTGACATTAATCATTCTGCGAAAACAGTTCTCTGCTGGCTGCTGAACCGCTGTGGGATGGAGAGACTTCTGCTGAAATGCGCTTTATAGTCTTGGCAGAAAGCAGGGGTGTCAAAGACTCTGGACCTGCTGTCCACATCAACCCGGAGGTGCACTGGATATAGCATGGAATAATGCAGGCCCAGATTTTGAAGCTTCCAAGTCTGACACCCTCCCTTCGACATTATCCAGTCGTCTTTCATGCGTGTCCAGCTTAGCCCCCATAGTGTCCAGCCGCTTTTCAAGGGCATCAAAACGTCCATCCAGCCCTCTGTAACCAGCCTTAGGCTCTTGCTTCAAGGCGTCTGTGCTGGACGAGGTAGTATTCGAGGTAGAACCCTCTGCACCCCCTCTGCCATATTTACTGCAGACTCAACAGGCGCAGTGTCAGAGCGACAAAATTGCAGCAGGCACTGTTTTGGGTCCTTTCAGCACATATCCCTGGCCCCTGATGCATTTACAGTTTCCGGTCACTGAGAACCGCAATTGAAAGGCAATTATGTAGGCAGCAGTGAGGGGGGGACCGCTCAAATTTATGGTACTTCTCAATAAGGGTCAATGCATTCACAGCAGGAGTGAGGCTGCCATGTGACTCGCTAGTACCCAGTGGCCGGTGTACAATGGATCTCACTGTGTGTGAGAGCCATATTTATCACAGGAAAAAGAGTGCATTTACTCGTGCTTGCCACCGCCGATTCCAACAACAGGCGCAGGTCTCTTTACTTGTTGGGGGCCAATATTGGAGGGGTGAGGCACACAGAGCATACGCTGGCGCCCGCCGGAGCTCCAAGGGTCTCCACAGAGGCAACACGCACCAGGAGGCTGCTATACTGGTAAGGACCTCAGCCGGTTCTGCCCCCGGCTACAAACAATCCCCGAACTCACTCGCAGTATGGCACCCCACAGGACCTCCGAGGCAGGCAGGACGATCGTCTGTAGGGCAGGGGTAGCCACATGCGCACCGTGCCCCAGCCCGCGAACTGGATCGCAGCTGCATACGAATCAGCAGCACTAAATGTCGCCGGATCCTCAGTTGGAGCGTCAGCTGGTGCGGACTCAGGAGCAGCCCACTAATCCAGGCCGCGTGCGTGCCCCCGCCTCTAGGCCTCACAGGCCAAAGCAGACAAAGCCTGCCTCGCGCGCTCTTTGCCTCCTCAGCTCTACCCCATGCGGCGACCAGAATCTTAGCTTCCAGCGGAGCTCAATTTCATAGTAGGCTATGCAGGATAAATGCAGGATAGGGCGAGGTTGTTGGGCTTAGTGACGGAGCTGCAACGCCGTGCAACCATCTTGGAAAGAAGCACAGCCACGCCCTCTGCTACATTCACCTTGGACATTTTATAGACTGTCAATGTGGCAATTGATCCTCAATGACACTGCAATCGTCCTCCTGACTGAAGATTTCTGATTACTCTATATGTCTCATGACATGTGTCCCCACAAGGACTCGGTACAGCCCCAGGCTATAGACACAATGTTGGGGTTGTTGTCAAAAGAACTGGTCTAGAGTGAATATTTCTACTTTGCACATGTAAATATATCACTTTTCTTTTGCCTTATGTGTGTTGTCAGTGACCATCAAACTGGAGAGGTGTCAACAATGCCTAAGCAGTGTAGTCAGTACAACAAATTCAATGGCCAGTCCAAACAATAGAGTCTACAAAGTCTGGGTCCTTGATAGGCGCAGTGAAATGACAGAACATGTGTGAATGGCACAATGGGGCAAACATTTCCACTTGAACATCCCTTTTACCAATGTTCACATGATGATAGGGCCTTAAATTACAATTAAATGCTTGGTAAAGCCACGTGAAGTAGCCTAATGCAGCCTTGACGATAAGGCACCATTTGACTCTATACTTAGTGTCAGTGTGGTGGACAATGAGTGCTGTGATGTGTGTCCTGCCAAAACACACATTAAGATAGAATATTCTTCACATTACTTGGGTTGAGCTACAAATGGGGCAGAGCATGCAGTGTCTCTTAAATTTTTTTAATGTATGTAATGTATGCAGCATTTTGCATCACATATAGAGACAGCAAAACACCATGTGCAGGAAGGGGTGCCTTTCGGCACATAAACAATCATTCCCACAACACTGGCACACTTGCACTGTGGTGCAAGTGTGCGCGCATTTGGGCTATTCAGCTATATTTTTCACCTGTCCATGGAGTAAAGCAATGCTGCGCTGGCATGTTGTCACTATGGCACAGCCCTGCGCTCCTATAGTGACGGAACTGAGCATCAGCGGTCTTGACTTAATGCTGCCCTACCCAACTTTAGTTGTAAATATGCACAAATTGCTCACATCAATTGACTCAAAAAGCAAGTGGACCCCTACATTGACCAACTGTTAATATGCCCTCAAAGTATATACACAAACCAATCCCTCCAAAAGTATCATGTAAAAACATGTAACCCATTGAAAACAGCTCTTTGGTGTGAGATGCAAATTTAGCGATTGTCATAGTTCAAGACGCAGGTAACTAAGTACCACCCAGCATACCTACCTCAGGGAAAAAACGCTGTGGGACTTTAATACCTCTATTACCTAATGTGCATTGGAACACAGAGAAATCTTGTTTAGACCAACTTATTTAGCACACTATCCCCATACAATGGCAGACCTAACCTTTTCTATCCCACATATCATGCAAGTCTGATAATATCAAACCATAGGCAGTATGACAGTTGCTTGTCCCTTGATGATGATGTTACTCACACTTTAAGGTCACAAAAACATTTGGCTAAATTATTACAAATGTGGGAAAATACTACCACTACCTTTCAAAATCACATTTCTGACACCACAAATTTGTAAAAAAGTACACCTTTATTGTAATCAAGTAACTAGCTGAACTAAAACTAAATTTCCAATGTCACATTACTAACCTAACCTTCACTATTCTACCTTATGTTATTTCTCCTTAACACTAACCTAAAATTCCTTAGCTCAACCTATACACTTAACAGCACATATTAAACATCAACCCCCCCCTTAAAGGAACATGTGGAGACAGGACAGAGACAACTAAACCCAAACAGACACTACCTAAACATATATCCTAAACAAATATACATTTATTTTCTGAATGTTTTTATTTAAACAAATATAAAAACATTAACCCCCCCACCCAAAGGAAAATGAAACTTAACCGAAATCACCCTATCATAACCCACACCTACAATAAACCTACCGTTATCACTACATTGTACTACATAGAAAAAAGACAAAAAGGATTAGAGGGACTGTGCAAGGGTAATTGTTCAAACAAAACAATCCCAGAAAGGGAGCCCCAGAGCACCCTTAATGCCCTGCAGATGGTTCACCACTTCAGTAATTTGTTGCTCTATGGATGAAATCCTGACATGTAGATCCAACACTAGCCACTGGTCGTCCATGCAGAACGCAGTAACTTGTCTCTGTGTGGCAGGTGGGGCAGGTGCTGATGGTTGGGCCACTGCATATGGTTAGGCAGGTGGTGATGGTGCAGCATCTTGGCTAGCTGACAATGGTGCAGTAGGTGGAACAGGTGGGCCATGTGCAGCATGTTGGACACTTGCTGATGTTGTGGCATGTGGGGTAAGCTGTTGTGCACCAGATGTGCTTGCCAGGTTCTGTCTGTCCCCCTGGTGCCTGAAAGTGGCAGAGACCACACCACTTTGTGTGGCTGCTATTGGGAATACCTTCCAGCGTCCTGCTGCCCTTTCCTCATGGTACCTCCTTTCCATAGCATGGTAGTCCTTGGCTACTCTGCGGATATGCTTGTACCTGTCCTAATGTGGTGTAAAGACCATGGCAGCCTCAGGTGACATGTTGTCTGTAATGAAATACACATACGACAAGATGTGAGAAACACAACAAAGAACAAGGTCTAGCAAGTCTTTTAAACAGTCAAGTTTACAGCAGTACGTTAACAGTCTTATAAACTGTATGCAACATCAAGTTAATTCTAGCAGGTCACATGTGAAGCAAAACTCTACTCACAACGTAAAATTGATACCATGCTAAACTTTGGTTTGGCACATAGCAGTGACAGAGTCCAACAACATAAGTGGAAAGTCAGCTAGGCGTAATGCGGACATTGACACAAACTCAGATAGAGTCTACCAGGGCAATGTACCCAAGGAGACTGAGTCACAGGCCCATTGCCGACCGGGGGATGACAGTTACCAAAACTCATAGGATGCACTGGTTCTAATAGGGGCATACTACTGAGCACCAAAGTGTTACTTATATACAACAGTCACCCAGTCACCCATCTCTAGTACTCCATGCACTACATAGTCGGATGTGTCTCCACAGATACACTCCCAGGCTTCATGCTGTATACATCTGTTTGAAGCATGTGAGTACTTGTATGTAACAAGACATCTAGTTGAAGCACAATATTTCCTAATTTAGATCATTGGAAGTTAGACAGGGAACAATGGTGGAAAATGTGTTTGGGCACATTACAATGTGCAAATCTTGGATTTTTCGATTCAAGACAGTTGGAGGTTTGGGTAAGACCACTCATCTGACATTCTCATGTACAATAGATCCCTTCTTATGTATGAGACCCGCTCATTGTAAGAATAAGTTTTACTGACAAGTGTAGTTGCAATGCTCTGATCCTCAGTGACTGCCACATCATGCCAGTGTGTACAAGGATTCCCTGTCCGGTGATACACATTACCAACATCCCTATATCATATTGTTGCCTGTATGTAGTCTGTGAAACACAGATGCAGAGGCAGAAGTAACATAGACATTTTGCACATATGGAGACGGTGAAAGTGCTACAGGAACTTCACGAAATTTGCATACTCCCAGAGTCAAAACAGCCGACACCATGTGCACTATATCATCTCTAGCCACACAACGTGTAGTAATGCTGCCATGTGCACATGCCAATGAGTGTACAGATTTAAGGCAACCAAAATGCAGACCATTTGATACTCCTGCATATGTAATAATTGTCAGAAAGAACCAAAGACAACAATCAATTTATCAAAAATACAACATTTATGATGTTTTGAACCATGAAAATAAATATATATTGAATCATTCATTCACTTTCATATCCATCATACACACTCACAACCATACTGAAAACAGATTAAAAACATTGGTGTAATGATAACACATTATCATGAATTAATTAAGCAGCACAAAATTTGCAAAACAGTATCAGAAGAGTGGCACAAATTCAATTGACTGGTGGAGTTCTACTTGTGTTTCGGCACTGCCAAAGGGCCTTCATCAGAAGACGGCCGCAGTGAAAGTAATTGATGAAGTCTTAATTTAGATAGTAGACATATGATGATGCACAGTCGAATAAGGACAATACAATATTTTGAAGATAATCTCAATAACAAATGACAATGGGTCATCAGTTTATGCCACAAAGTACTGAAAGATATCCTGATGTGATTTCAATAAGGGTATACTAATTTTCCAATGGACATGCATCGTCTGGACAGGCAAAAAGGATTAGTAATGTCTGTAGATAACCGGATGTCGTATTCTATTCTTCCTGCGCTGAAAGAAGTAGATAGTGATCTTAGTCACGTTATGATGCAGTGAAGTAGTGTGGCTCACTGGTTAGAGGCGGCAGACCCGAGAGCAGAGGACGGCCCGGGACCAGGGTTCGATTCCCGGCGCGGCAGGTTTCTGGACCAGGGTCAGCGGACTCGATAATTCTCTCACCTCGGTGCCCACTCTGATCAGCGATCACACTCGGCAACTCTGGGCATTAGCTTGCCTCATCTTCACTAACGGCCCCACCAGACCGCCGGGGATGCCTGGTCTCACCCTGGAGATACCCATTAAGGGACCATCTCTCAGGGAAGCCAGGAAGGGTTTCGCAGCGGTCGAAGCGCCTTGGGACCCTACGGGTAAGTAGTGCGCTATATAAATGTCAATACATTTACATTTACAAATATAATTCTAATTGCTGGTTTCACAGATAATGGTGAATCAAATCAGAGCCTCCGGATCAAGGTTCCTTTTGTTTTGCAGGACATGCTACACTACCAAAAAAGCATGTTTCCTTAGGGAGTAGCAAAAGAATTTGCAGTTGACTTCACAACATTACGCTGATTGCAGGTACATGGTGCAACAACTTCACACAGTATTAAGATCTGTAGAAGCACCATCAGGTCACCAATTACCAATTTTAAGGAGGGACCCAATGGGTACCATAGTATTGCAGATCAGTGTACAGAAATGTACGGGGACATCCTTTGAGAAGACTGATGTAGCGCGGTTTCATGTCAATCTAACTGACAATCTGCTCCAACAAGTGAAACATGCACAGAAGCAACAAATGTGCAATAATAAGGGGTACCCTTGCAGAATTAAAAAACAACAGCGCCATTTTCTGCTGCCTAGCACCAATGCAGGCACACTAGCACAATGGTGCAAGAGTGCCTGCATTGTTGCTAGGCAGGGAATCTACAGCCAGCGCAGGACGAAAAAGCAGGACTGTGCTGTATTGTTGTAAATACGCCACAGCCCTGCTTTTTTCAGAAGTGGCATTAAATAATGAAGGCTAACGCTGCATTTCATTACTTCATTTACATATGACCCTGCATCTTCTCATGATGATGCCACATCGTGGCAGGGGTGGTATCCATGTCATGCACAGTGGGATCAACACCATACTGGACTAGTCATCACAAACACTTATTAGTGGAAAGCAACATACATAGACTAAGGCACTCACCAGTGGCCTGGGGGTGAATAATGGATATTCAGCTGTGACACAAGAAATAAGAGTATCGAACAGTCATCATGTGGCACATGTGTCATATTCAGTATTTAAGTCATCTACAGACAAAATCCCAAACATTTCAACCATGTGCCGGTTCATGTTGCCTAGATGAAGGGATGTGAAATGCCTGACACAACACATGCTAAAATTCAGATTGTGGAGTAAGAGACAATCTTGTAAAAATAGGTGATTATTTTGTGACCACAATTTGAGAGTGGCTGTCACATGTGGAGAAGTGTGGCTCCATGGTTAGAGCAGCAGACCCTGATGCAGAGGTCTGGCCCGGGACCAGGGTTCAATTCCTGCCTCGGCGGCTCTTGGACTCAATTTCCCCGGACCTGATAATTCTCGCCTCGGTGCCTAGTCTAATCATGGGTCCCACTCTGTGACTCTGGGCAATAGCTTGCGTAATCTCCACATTGGCTCCAGCAGCGTTGTGGATGCCTGGCTTCACCTTGGGGGTGCCCAGGAGTGGACATTTCACAGGAAAGCCAGGATGGGTTCCACAGCGGTATGAAAACAGCGCTACGAGGCCTCTGGGTAGAAGTGCGCTATATAAATACTCCACATTTACATCAAACCTTGCTTAACCATCTATTAACAGCTGCGTGTAAGATGAAAACAAGCCTACATCACTTGTGTGTCATAGACTGTCCTTCTCACAAGCACATAACACTCTGATTCTTCACTCTACCATTGTCCTACCATACTTGGATGTCTGTTAACAATTTCCACATACCAATGCTGATAGTGATTTTGTGTGTGCCCTACCGCTGATCCTTCAGGAAAATATTTTAAATGCGATGCATTGTAAAATAGTGTGGCTAGTGCAACCTTGTTAATATGACCCTTACCACTGCAGTGCACCAGGGCCGGCCCTAGGCATGTGCAAAGTGTGCACCTGCACAGGGCCGCCAAACCCCAGGGGCCGCCACGACGAGGATCGGATCGGAAGGATCAATGATACATCGTGGCACTGGCGGCCCCTGGCAGGATTTGGCGGCCTCCGGCTCCAGCTTCCAATACTAAGTAAGTTCCAAGCCCTGACACTGTGAGTCACCCCCTCCCCCCTCCTGTAGCTATTACATATGTTTTATGTTTCTTTTGAGGGACAGGCGGGGTACGAGAGAAAGAGAGAAATCGCAGTACATTATTTAATAGGACAGACAGACTGAATACGAGTGGAAAGGGCGTATATTAGTTTACATTGCAATATTGGCGTTGTGTTTTGATGTGTTAATATTTTACTGGCAATGTGAAGCTGGTGTATCGAATGCTTTCGCATTGTATGACGTACCCGACCTCGATTTAACGTGCAAAGTGTATATTATCCGTTTGTCCTGTCGGAAAGGCTGCTTGCTTTGCATAGGTAGCACACACATACAAACACACACACACCCAAGCTCTCCACGCAGCAGGGGCAGGCTTTCCTTAACTCCTCTCGTGTGTCAGAACCGACATGAGTCGCATGCATGTATGTCACACACATGCACTTTTAAAGTTAACAAATTACGTTGTGGATGTGCGAGAAAAGGCATCTGTGCTGTTCCCCTGCAGTCTGTGAATGGCGCTGTGCACTCTAGTCTGGTGAACAGTGAACCTTGATGTGTGAAACGAGGCGACGTTACCAGATAACTCAGACTGTCTACAGCCCCTCTGCATGTGTGACTTCACTTGAGCAGTTGGATCAGCCGCCAGCCATCCACATATGTGTCGCTTGTTGTGTGCTTGGCTCGTGCTGCTGTGAGAATCGAGAGGTGTCTTCCGGCTGGACGAGATTTGTCCACTTTCGTGAGACTCAGAAGTGCACCTTGTTTGAACTTTTTCCACAGTCCAGGACGCATGAACTGAATTATGTACCACATCATTGCTTTTTCATTGCTACGCACTAAAAGACAGCCTTATCACAGAACCTTTGAATGTAAACATATTTACGTTTCCAAAATCGCTTCGCCTATCATCTATGCACACCATCCCCTACAGGATGGATATATTATTTATTTATGTTTTTTTTTGACAGTGCTTGCATCTATTTTCCTAGCTTAGGAAATAGCTCTGAACCCAAGTCTGCTGTCAGTTTCAGTCAGTACAGCATCCCCCAGTTTAGTTCAGAAAAAAGGCTTTTCAGTGGCAGCACTCACATTTTATGCTCATGCATGCATAGACCAACTTAAAATATGCACATATTCCAGTGCCATGCAAATTCTAGAAATTCTCCGTGGCTTCTTCTTTTGAATTTTTTGGGGTGTGCTCCCTTACTTCTTCTTTTGCATTTTTGGGGGTGTGCTCCTATTTCTTTTGGATTTTTGGGGTTGCGCTGCTTTGCTTCTTCTTTTGGAGTTTTGGGGGTGTGCTATCTACTTACCTTGATATATGTTCCCTCTGTCCCCACGGTCCGGACCCCTTCTTCCGGGGCCCCCACCTACGCTCCCTGCACAGGGCCACCATGAGCCTAGAGCCGGCCCTGAGTGCACTACAGCAAAGGGGCAGGCAATAGATGCATATAGAAACACAATAGCCAGAATTTGTGACCTAAAACCTGATTAGCAAGTCTGTGACTAAATCAGTTTTAACAACTCCAAGTAGGAGGTGTGAGGATGAACCTGCAAGTCCAAAAGGTCACAAATCGACGTCATGTGCTCAACATATGCATATTAAAATCAGCAGGAAACATATTAGCATTAGTTTGCATTGTGTTAGACTTTTTGTGCTGGAAGTTGTAATTTCCTGTACATTACAATTTGTCACTACAGGATGATTAGCAAAATCTATGTGTGTGACATGGAGCAGCACAAATAAGAGTTACAATGCGATGTTACATTTTGTTTATGTGCAGGAAGAGACACCTATCTGCTCATTAATAATCTTTGCCTACAACACAGCCACCTTTGCACAATGGTGCAAGAGTGCCTGCATTGATGCTAGGCAGGGAATATGTGCGCAAACGCTATGTGAACATCCTGTTTCCAATATTACATTTTGACAAAGAATACAGTTGTTTCCTTGGAACACACAGTGTGATAGCAAACAAGATTTGACGTTTAGTTACTACCTTGTCGGCCCCAGGTTGTTTAAATGGTTTCCCTCATGGCCAACGCAATCCTGCCATATATATTTGAGCTAGTGGGCAGTCCTGGTTTAGCATGAATTTTCCATTGTCAACACATGTAGTTTTTGAGTGTCCCGTATAGCGGGTAATGAAAAATTACACTCACTTGAAATGCGAGTAAACAATTGCTGCTAAGTGGTAGATGATATGAAAATGTACCATACTTCACGCTATTGCGTGCCTAGTAACAATCTAAGACTAAGGCATGTCACCTGTGTTGTGTATGTGACTTTAATTTATCAGACGTGTTTTAATGGAAGAAAATATAGGCTGTCAATGTACACACCTTGACACATTAATGTAGCACCATGATTATTAATCATATAATCACATAAACCAATGTTGGATTGGCAATGCAAGCTTAGTCGGTGAGATACTTGTTTCCCTGGGCTGTATGTGTGTCCATACATGAGGCAGTTACATACCCCATTGCAGTAAGGTTTGTACCACTGTCATGGGATTGAGGCACACAATAATTTGGACAGCAAACATTTACTACTTGTGATGATGATTTTTATGAATGCATACAATGCTAATTTTGTTAACTGAATTTTTTTTGTAGTATTTGCTTAGTTGGAGTAAATTACATGAACATATAGACAGTTGTGTACAAAGACACTTAACGTGGATTTACGCCACCATGTCAATTTTCTCCTTGCCACACCAGTACACTACAGTAACTGGGAGTGACATTGACGTAGATTTGGGCACTCAAGCACAACTTACATACATTTCGATGCCTGTCCAGATCAATACATGTGGGGCTGGTGAATTATGACTCCTCGGTCAATGCAACATTAGACATCCAAGACTAGTTGACATGCAATGAGTACTTGTGAGCTACATATCATTCCATGCGTGCTGCATAATTCAGCACATATTGATGAGGCAATTCTACTTTCATTAATAATTCCTGTGCTGGAAGGTGTCCCTTCATGCAATAAGACATACAACCATGCAGCCCGTTCACCCTTTTTAGATCATCATGTCGCGTTCTAAACTAGGACCCTGATCAACCCTATGACCTTTATGCCCCTATACGGCTATAAATCCATTTATTCACTATATTGGCATAACCGATCAAATGCAATATTCAGAAACTCGTCTCTGGCCTCACACGAACAGAGCCACATTTCAGAATCACTTCCTCTGCAACTTCCTTTGCAGCTCATTAGTGCAAATGACATAGCAGAAGTCACTATCTAAGATTCCTAGATTAACACTCCGAGTTCTTCAACAAGATAAAAGTCAGCAACCTGGGAAAGCCCCGCTTGCTATGTTTTGATTAGTAATAGAAATCTAATGAGCACTGATAGACGATCACTTCCTAGTGACATCTTTATTGACGTCTTATGTCCAAAAACTTACGTCAAACAAGGCACCTTTCAGGTATAAATATTACCAACGTTGCCTTAAGCAAACGCTGAAGCTGCTGCTGATGATACCATCGCTGAAGCTACTATCGCTACTGCTCATGAGCGAACGATGGTGTGGTGAACTTAGGAGCTGAACAGCCGTCCCCCTGCAAGAGCCCAGCAGATGCAAGCTGCCCGCGGACGCTGCCCCTCCTCTTCCTCGACGCGCTGAGAGAGACGCTGTCTTTTCTCCTGCCGAGAAATCCAGCTCTGGCATTTCCAGCCCACTCTTGCGAGTGACTGGGATATCGAGTCCCTGGAAGGAGATACTAGACCTCCATCATTCTATTCCAGAGGTATGATGTTGACTAAACCCTTAGAGAGAATTCTTGAAGCAAACCTTGGTAAAACCAACTTAACTAAAGCTACTTACTTACTCCCCTCCCAAGTATTAGGCTTAGGTCAGGTACACTGGGGTAGGCGTAGTTAGAAGCACCAGTTGAGTACGTTAGCTAATGTATATATGAATGTATATATGTTTTATTCATTTTAAACCATTGTATGGCTAAGAAACCATATCAATGCTTTTACAGTATTATTTCGCAATACTCATTTTACTGTACGTACTTTTTATAATAACAAGTCTTGCAATTGTGGCAATTCATTTCTCTTGTATGAGAAGAAAGACTGTTCAATAAATGTTACCCTTTATTGAAAACGTCCGCCTCTCTATTCTCTCCATATTGTGAAAGTAATCTGCACAACAACTGACTGAGTAAAATAACTGTCTATTGTTTCACACGACCCTAGAGATTGACTCTTATCTGAGGAGCAAAGTTATCATGTTGCACGGTTGTTGGAAAACTGAATCCCTTCTTGGCTGTGCCAGGGAAGCTGATCACTTCCTATTCAGTCAAGAAAGTTTCTAGTGACCTCTGAGATAGTTGGTAACAAACCCAATTAAGTTTAGCATAGTCAGTAGAGGCCTGGAAGATCCGCACTTCTAAGTCGACACTACTGTTTATGTTATTCCAATGCGCAGTGCCTATTGGGAAAATAGGAACTACACTACAATCACCAGAAGGGCATGCAAATGGATGCCCCATATATCTTTTGTACATATGCCTCATCCCTGCATGACACGACAAAGCGCTTTGTCATACAACCTTGCAAGACCCCTGCCTCTGACTTTGCTCATAGATTACCCCTTACAAATGAAAATCTGAAATTGAAATTACAACATGCATTCACCATTTTCTTAGCATACTAAAAGGTGAATGCTATGTATGGGAGAGGTATGGCGCAGCAGCCAGCGTGCCTGACCAGCACCATGTGACTCTGGGCAATAGCTTCCCGAGGGCCCCCAGCGCCGGGACACCACTTCGGAGGTAGGTGTACGCTTTACAAAGACTGGTATTTCATTTTTCGTTGTGTCACCCTTATTAAGCCTACTTTTCAGAGAAATTACATAATTGGGCACAGTCTCAGATGACTACATCTACTTCCATATCATAAGGAAAAGTATGTTGCAGCGGAAGATCCACTGCAACACCCCATGCTAAGTGGAGCATGTGCATGTGTCTAACATTGAATGCAACATTCAGTCTTCTTATGTTGCTTAACCCCACTTTGAGAATCAGGAGAGGGTGAGTTTGACATTAACACATTACTAAAGTAAAGTTTTGCTTGCGGGATCCACTGGTATATGTGGCCTTGAGTGGTTTCAACATATGTTAGACATATCCAGTAGTATGTTATTGGATATAGATTTGTGTCCTGCATGGTGTAGCAATGTGTGCTTCTGTCTCACTATGTGTCAGAAGCCATATGTGCATGAATGTGTGAGTAGACAGTGGCATACAATGGTGGTATACGATCATGTAACACGCATATTAATTTTCGGTGTGTGTTCATGAGTGTTGTGTACATTCCTGCAGACATACAACAGTATATGACATGACCATTTCCTAGAAGAGGGATTGTACAAATAGAGTGATATGGTAACAAAAACCTAGATCACATGCAGTAACTGATCAACATTTCAAAGGTTTGTGTAGCATTACATAGCTAGGTGATGATTTTTCATTGTGGTACAATTTATGGGTGGTAACTCTTGAGTACATTGTATTTGCTTTTGAGGCTGTGATTAGTTGTAGGTTATTTGCATGTATTGGACATTCTTGTTGGTATCCCTGATGCAGTTTACTCATGAGTCTAGCATTATTATTTTTTTGTTTGTAGACACACAGTAAGTGTGATGTGATGAGGATAGGGCTAGTCATGTTGGTGTGCATTGGACATCCACACATTGTTTTCATTGCATTGCCATCCTATTTGGCCTACGTACACAAGAGTGAACGTTAATGATTTCTCAGTTGTCCCGTGGCTCACCTATGTCTCAGGGTTTGTGCTGCAATTTTTGTGGAAATTTAAGGCCAGTTCAGTGTTGAAAGATGAGTCATACACAGTGTTTGCAGTGCAACAGTGACACATGTGTGTGGTATAGTGGTAGTAGCACCTGCAAGTTCGGACATTATGTGTGTGGTTGGTATAAGATGTAGTTTAGTCTGGCTCACGTATCCTTTAAATCATCAGCCTCCCAACCTTAGAGTTGATCTTGCTCACCATTGTCATGTATGTTTGTGACTTTTGTCAGCAAACATATTTTGAGTGTAATATAGCACACAAAGAATGTTTAATAAAACTTTGGAATTGATTTATGCAGTCTGGCCCCGGCTACATCCATGCACCATATGCAGATTGTCTTGACTCCTAAACTCCCATAAGAAGATGGACCAGATGATGCTTTAGCCACAGCACAACAAGCACATTGTATTTCACAGCGACGGTCCATCTGCATTCTGTAGTTCATATGCACGAAACATTTTACCATTCCAAATAATGGTTTAGTTAATGTCATATACTCTGCTAGCTGATCGCTCTGTGTGCCACTATTAGCTGAGCTACTTCAGTTTTGCAGATTGTTTATCTTCTAATTACAAAACCAAGCATACAAGATATTATTCAAGTGATTTATTTTAATACATCAGAAGGTGAATTTATTGGCACAGAGTTATACGTGAAAAAAGCTTTAAGGTGACGTTATGTGAAAAATGATTGATTATTGCATCCCTCCTAAAGGTTGCTGCTGCAGAAGTGGAATGTTGACTCTGACCCTCTTCTTCATCCACCCGATTGTCAGGATTTTGCATCTCTTCTATGTCATAAGGCAGAGGTGTATCAGTCCTGACACAAATATTGTGTAATATGCAACATACAAGTAGTATTTGGCACACCATGGGGGTATACAGAAGCCTCTCATCTGAAATGTCCATCCACCTAAATCTGGTTTTTAGCACTCCAAGGGTCCTTTCTGCTATGTCCCCGGTGAGCCGAGTGCCACATTATAGTACCTCTGTGCCTCCGTTTGTGTCATTTTGATTGGTGTCATCAACCATTGCTCGAGTGCTTAGCTCTGGTCAGATGAAACAGAAAATAGAGAAAAAGGTACATTAGTCTCTTAGAGTGATGTGGTTGGGATTTACATTATTTGACTTTGTGTCCAGTGTCTAGCATTCCACACTTACCTTCCACACAGTGTGGTATATGCAATTCAACTGCATCTATCCCATACATTTTTTAATTGTTAGCAGAATACACATTACTGCACTGGCATTGTCATGGTTCTCTGTGATACCAGCATAAAGTGTGAATGTCTTTTGGAATGTGACTATTCACAATATCATTGTGTACCTAATGATTTCTGAGACACTTTTTTTGATGTATGGGTATCATTCAAAAATGTACACTACTCTTCCTTACGAAGTCATGAGACATGGCAGTAGATGTAGGAGATACTTACATTTTGTGCAAATGTAGTTACACTTTTGTTCTGTATGAACAAGTTTCAATGTGCCGGCATGGGCATAAAAGTGGATGTATATGACCCTGTGAGATTTTATCTACACATGTTGGTGCACACTGTCCACTCTGGGGACACCATGCATTAGTTACTATATCTGTATGAAGGTTACACATAGTCATTGGACAATTAGACTGCATACACTGCAAGGCAGACACCTTGGTGCCAGAGAAGGCCATATCTTTGACACTATTTGTTATCCATTCATTGTGTATCTGCGCTGGCACCAGCAGTGCTGAGTAGTACTGTAACATACACGATCTGCCCTTGAAGATGTTATTGTTAGTTGTAATAGGAGATGTGTTATTTATATGAGGGAGCACCTCGCTGCACAGCCTGTTCCCTGAGAGGAGAGCTAGGGTAATTCAGTTACCACAGTTAGTGCCTGTTGCGGAAAGTGTATGCGATATGTTTCTTTGATTTGTAATGTAATGCAGCATTGTTGAGCCAAATATTGTAGTACTATTGTCTGTGATTCATCTGCTAAATCATAGAAGTGTGTTATGTCATCTCTCCTCTTGCCCTTGGGAAAGACTTATGAGACACAGAGTTGACAACAGGCATGCTTTGCTTTCTCAATGTCTAGTTGTAGCTGATCATTATGGAGTGTGGTTATTTGAATGTCCTGGAAAATATCTAGATGTGCACATGGTTCCTCATGTTCTTTGGTCTGGGACTGTACATCGCAGATTGTATAGAAGGATGAGCTAATCTGAATGCATAGCAAAGTATTGGTATGTGCTTTACTTTGACATACACAACATCAATGTTGTTCTCTGTCCAATTAATGACTAAATAATGTTATTGTCTGACTGGGCAGCCACAATTGCCGCATTGTGGACATGTGAGCTTGCTGTCTGGTGCTGACATTAGGTTATGTGTTACATATGTCACAAACCTTGCAATGGAACTTGTGTTACTCCCTTTTACAACATGTGATACAGGTTAGAGGTACTAATCATGGTGTAGATGACTATGATCCCTATGTTTCTGTATCCTCAGGTGAGACTCTGTAGGGTGGCACACCACTTGAACACTTTTGGTTATGTATGGTGAGGTTGAGGTCTCAATTTATCCTGAGTGTGGAGGAGTTGCAAATTTTCCATGGTAGACAATGTTGCTATTTGCAAAGTGCGTGATGTCCTTTGTAGTGGGCTGGCTTACTGCTTACCTATTGGTATCTGCAATGCTCTGCAAACTTTCTTGATATAACCAGGTGTGAAAATGGCCATGTCCTCCACCGTAGCATCATGATAGACAACAGTCCCTCATCCCATGAGACTAATTTCTGTGGACAGCAATGTCTTATTGAATGTCAAAATGTCCAATGGCAGGTCATAGGGTAGCACACGCTATACCGGATTGTGCATGTGAGCTTGGGATAGATGTGTTTTACATCCCTTCTTAAGTGTCATCTGTGGCAGAACAGTCATTGTAAGGCTAAAGGAGAAACGTAACAACAGTGGAGGCATTTAATATTTGGCTAAAATTGTACGTCAAAGGGTTTAGGAACTGTTACCCAAATAACAGACTTTATGAGAACTTGATGTGTAAACTTATGTTAGTTGCAAAGCCATAGCAACAGCAGGACCGAATGATAGCCGACTGAAGATGAGTGAAGAAGGAGAGGTAATTGAAGCAGGAGAGAATTTAAGTACGCATGTAACTTAGGTCGTGCTTTACTTAGGGGAGTGTGAGGGATGGAAAGGCTCAAACTTTGAAAATGGTTTAAGTAATACACATCTTAATATAAATCTAAGTTTATATGATTAAAAATTGAATTAGAATAAGTACATTTGAAAGCAAACCAATCAGATTCAACATGGAACTGAGTGATGGATGGAAGGACGGCAAGGGAAAGTAAGAAGGCAAAGTGAGATTTGATGAATGAAAGGCATACAAAAGGTAATGAAAGATGTTGAGAAGGGGCGATCGAAGGGCTGGAGGAAGATTATCCAACAGGACAAGATTAAGTAGAGAAGACTGATGTATTGTGAAGCAGCTAAAGAAAACAGCGAGATGAACAATGAGAAGGGGAGAAAGCTTGAAGGTGAACGAAATGTTGAGGGAATGTACAAAAGTGAGGTGTGATGTAAAAAAGTCAATGATGCGCATGGAACTGGACAACAGAAATCCAAAGTTGAAAAGACATCTAGAGTTAAATTTAGTAAGGTATGACGTAAGAAAATATCATTGGTAAATGTGCAGTTTTCCACATTACTCAGAATGTACAGATGCAATAACCATCATTGTCAAGCATTGTAGTAAGAACAGCTAAGACCACAGCCACTTGAATGGTAAGTGTTGTGATCAATGACTTTGGAGGATATTTATTCCTTGAGTGACAAATTGGGTGGCAATTAAATTTCCTGGCTACTCCCTTCTGTGACTTGTTAAGTGCATGTTGTACTTTTGCATTATATGTTTGTGGATAAAAGTTAGAACATAAAAACAATATATGCACAATGCTATTTACTACATGGGCAATTTGACCTAGTCCATCTACATGCTTGAGTGCCTTGATGTGTGTAGTGTGTTAGAGTTGTACTTACCAACAAGCAGTCCATTTCCATAGGTGCCATTCTGGATCCTCTGGTTGAGGACACATTGGCGGAAGATAAAGGAATCATGGATTCTTCTTGTGTACTTTGTCATGACATTGATGAAGACACCAAGATGGCCAAATATTGCCTGCACATTTATTGAGTAGGTGTGCTTCCTGTTTCTGTAAATGTGTGCAGTTTATGCTGGAGGCACAAGTTGCACATGGCTACAGTCCATTGCCCCAAATACATGCAGAAAACCAGCAATGGCATAAAAACCTTGCTTGTTGGTGAGTTGCTCTTGCACGGTGTTGGGGAATTGGACGTACTGCTGCGTCTGGCTGATTATGCCACCTAGGATAGTGGATGCCTGAGAGACTGTAGTGGTGATCGATTGAAAAGTTCCTGAGGCCAGCTTGTGTAGTACAGCAATTAGTTTTGTCGGCGAAGGGATGTTGGGGCAGCACTGGGATGTAAGCTGCAGCTTTGGCACAATCTGTTTGAGGAGGCGGACAATGTACCCCCTTTTTAGCCTGTAATGGGCTATCACCTCCTCTGGCCGGAGGTGTATGAGGGTGATCCTCTGTTGGAAGATCTGCTCGCTTCTCCGGTGCTGCCTCTGTGCTGGTGGTGTTCATCTTGATGCTCCTAGTTTTAGTAGCGGAAGCTCCATGGCATCGTTGAGGTTGCCAAGGATGAATTAGGATTGCCTTCCTTCTATACAAGTGTGTTAGCCGCATTTTTTAGACCAAGTATTTGCTGATGTTAAAAAAGAGCTGCCAATCGGACTTAGCTGCAGTTTTTCTTTTTTTTGGTGATATGCGATGATTTCCTTGTAAATCTCACGATGTGTGTTTAGTGGGAATGCCTACCTTGCATCTCATTTTCAGTAAGTCACGCTTACAGAAATGGCGCTGTGAAAAATTGATGTTAACGCTGAAAAATGCCACTCAATGGAGTTTGCAGAAATGTGTATATTTTGCAGTAAAGAAAAGCCACCATAACGTCAGAAAATGTATGCTACAGTGGCGTTAAATCCTTGTAAATATGCCCTTTCTTTTCTGTCTCTTCAGAAACGCTGAATTTAATTTCCACACCGTACAGTGTGCTGCAGCCTCCCTTCTTTTGCATGTTGTTCCAAAGGTGGTTCAGTTGGGCAGGATCAGGAAACCAGCTCACACATTCATCCTAACAGCAATTCACTCAGTTCTTGTAGCAGCGCTGTGGCTGGAAAGTATACTGCCCTCAGCATATGTTGCAGTGTGCATACCTTCTCAGGTCCAGTTTTTACCCTCTGTTTCCACAACCACTTTACAATAGAAGACTCCGACACATACCTTACTCTAGCATTGTCTCCCCTCCTTCATTCACCCAAACTGGCTGGGGGCGTTTGTCTATGAAGGCAAAGTCATGTTCACTGTGATGCTGTCTGCTTTCCCAGTCCACTCTGTATGTCTGCTAGCTCTTTATAACAAGCATTGGCAATGCAATCAGTCTCGCCTTAGGGACCTTCTAAGTATTAACGGAGCTGACAGTTTTGGGCAACGGCTATGTGGCTTCCAGTGACAGACAGCGTGAGAGAATCAGCGTGTCCCTTTCCGCTCAGCAATAAAAAGTGAAAAGTTGTTTTGTAGTTAAAATCGATATCATTGTAGTTAATAGTTTCCATCAGGTACACTTATCGACACAAGAGCATGACTTAACAGGTCGTCAATTACAGATTTATTGTTTACAGCAAATTTGACAAGCATACAAAATGCAAAGTATAAATGACAGCAAATGCAGCTGTCCCTGTACTTTCGGAGATTAAGTCGCAGGTGCTAACGGGGCACACGGTAAACAAACCTGCCCTAAATTTGGAACTGTGAGCAGCGACCTCTGAGCCAGGGGTGGTGGCGGGGGGGAGGGGGAGTGAGGGGGGGGAGGGAGGAGGTCCAGTGTTGTGAGGTGGTCAGGCAAGCAGTGTTCTGGGGGCTGGGTCTGCAGAGGGAGATGCGTGAATGGTGCTCAATGTAAACGAGCGTGGGGTGGTGGTGGGCCCTTTAAGACCCTCACAGAAGGCAACTCCCCTGCTCCAGAAAAAAGAAGACTCTCTAATCCTTTAAAATTCAATCCCACACAGACGTTTCAGGCTGTAAAAGACTGCTATGCCCAAATGGGAGGAAGGGCCATCGCACGCTGAGTGAAGAGGAAGCGTGCACCAGCCAACAACAGCATCACTCACTGAAATCACCCCAGCTGACGCCAGCACCATAAGGAGGGACAATTGAGAGGAATAAACAAATAGAAAGCCATCGTTTCGGAATGCCACAAGAAAGAACCAATTGCAATTGATGGGTGTGCCAGAAGGCCATAGAAGAGCTACACCAGGTCTTGGCGACGCTCAACCTAAAAATGTGAATGCCTGCACATGGGCAGTGTCTCTACACACAATCCGACATGTCCCTTTTTTGGACACCTCCCACACTGATGCGTTTTCTTATGTCACTAGCTTCCAATTAAATAGTTACTTCTCCCCAATGATATTACACATCATTTTCAAAATAGATTTTCTGACAAAATGCATGTCTGGATCAGTAAAATCTCTGAACAGTCCAGCAAATCAGCCTTCATTTTAGACCTTACAATTGCAGTACTGCATCAATCACTTTCAGACATTTCCCTAACTTTATAGTGAATAAAACCCCTACTTTCTTGTGGGTCCCTGTACCTTTCTCAAAAGTATAGCCCACACCACCCCTGTAGGTTTCCTATCATCCTTGCATAACATGCGTGCACAGTTTTCACTTAAAAAATATCTTTGCCTATTTTACATTTTACGGGCTCTCCCCACATTACATTAGCAAATATCAATAATTTATCACCACACACTTCACAGTTAAAGAGCTCAATTTAGAATTCTTATGCAACGAAATTAGCTAATTTGTTTGTGTATACTGTAGTATGTGTAATATGGTATTTTATTCTTACTAAATAAGCAGAGATCTTTCAGGATGGCTGGCAGCTATGAGTGAGGGGGCGGGGAAATTACATGAAATAAGTAAATAAAATAAAAAGGTATAAATGTGGAGCTCCAGTCCTCCGAGCTCCGATCCTCTTCATCTCTGTCATGTCAGTGCCCAGGCCATCTCCTTTAATCAATCCTGGTGATTTTCTCATGCTGCTAACCAGCATGAAAGAATGTCCCGGATTGGAGGGAGTGGTCTCTGTCAGTGCTCTCGAGGGTACTGGAGCCCTGCTCTTGCTACTATCTTCACTTATTCCTGAGATTTCCACAGGGTATCACACATTTAGTCCACATCCCACATCTGACCCCACTTGGTCTTGGACTGGTGTGCACAGGTAGCAACATCTTACCCAATATGTTCTTTTAGATGCAGGCAAGTGTGAATATAACTGATGTAAACATAACGGAAAACAGCCACCCCAATTTTAATTATAATTAAGGCTCCCTGTTTTCCATTTTAACTGATTTTTACAGATAAATAGAGACAGAAAACTATTCTGTTTCTAGTCTGTATTTATTTTTATATGTGGAAAAAAAGGTCAATTTAGTTGCTTTTTGATGGATTCTAAATACTGTCTGATTTGACTGCCAGGTTAATAGCTGCTAGGGTTTGGTAAGGGTGTTAAAAAAGAAAGGAATTTTAGTAAAGAGGCTTCAACAGCAGTAGATACGCGCAAGGTTGACAGTGCGATTTGCATATGTTCTTATAATTGCGTTGATTTATCTTCTGCTGGTCTTCATATCATTGAAACGTGGCAAACATTCACGCTTGAGTGAACATTTATCGGTTAAATAAATGTGGAAATATTCTAGTTTCAACTTCATTTATTCCCAAACCCCAAAATAAACATGGATAAATACAGATAACATTAACAAAAAATAAATATGGATAAATACATAAGGAAATGTCCAGAAAATAAATACCAAAAAACCGGGAGCCCTAATTATAATGAAATTTAATTGATAGCAGCAATGATTCATGAAATACCAGAAATGCCAAAAAACACAGGCAATCTCATTTAGCAGTTACATTGATTAACAAAATTACCAAACATTGATTAGATAAAGCAGGCAATACAGAGAAGATCTCTTACGTCCCTTGTAAGCAATACCGTAGACCCTGGGCTAGTGTTTACGACCAGCACAGTGGCAGAAGGATGGACAGTGTTCAGAATGCACAGCAGTATGCACCACCCTGTGCCAAAGAACCCCCACCTATGATGTCGGTTGCTGCAACTTTTTATGACTAATAGGTTGGAAATCAATCTCATGGATCCAATAAGTATAATATGTTGTAATACTGATGGCTGGCTTTAACTTTCATAATTTGGATGCTTCGCTATTTGCTGTCAGGTGCCCCAGTTAGGCCTAGAGGGCAACACTGCCATTTTACATGCACATGTTTTTCTAAGTTGCCTTCTCTTTCACTCAATGAATCTTGACACGCATTTTCTTGCGTAACGGTGAGGATTAATTTCCATGAAACTAAACTTCCTCACAAATTTATATTTGCAAGAACACTATCACGATACCTTGAACATTCTATTTTTTTATCACGTTTTTTAGGTTTAGTATAATTAACCCCTTCGGTGCTGATGACGGCCCCCAGCCGTCATGAGTCACGGTGCTCGTGTGCTGATGACGGCTGGGAGCCGTCATGACCACGCCGGCGATTGGAATTTCCAGCACAGGCGCGGAATTCCGGCCGCAGCCAGGGGGTTAATATACAGAAGAAAAAAAATGCAAAAGGAGAATAAGTCAGCATATGCATAAATACATTTCACGAAACCAATATTTCCATAATATAATACTTATGAATTTCACGAATCTGTGATGACTAGCAGATCGGGAACAGAGAGCAATAGCATCTAACTTACAATACAGATGAAACTAGCAGTCCAGGCAGGGAATGAGTGTCAAAAGTATATCCTGAAATTCAACACCCAGCATCATTATATGTAAAAAAAGCATTATTAATCACAGCCGTCATATTAATTCTTCCTGGACAGGTAAATTAGCCCAAACACTTAAGGGCCCCCAGATCTTCTTCCCTTTTATTCTCCTTTTTTTCCCTCTCGTATCATAGAGTGCTTTTTCTAAATTAAATATGTGCAGAAAGCTGCCTTTCCAATGCTGAAGGGTCAGGGGAGAAGGATCTAACCAGGCCTAGGCAACGCATAGTCTGAGAACTGACGCCACTATAAATGTAAGCTCTTCTCCACATTTCCGTCTTGTTCCTTTACACCAAGTAACATGAGCTGAGGTGAAAGCGATAAATCCTCCTTCGAATCGCGCTGCAGAAAGCCAGATATTTCTCGGCTGATTGGTTCTAAGCTAGGGCATGTAGAGAAGATATGGACCAAGTCCACACCATATGTCTTAGACTCAAAACACTGTGTCCCTTCCACTCCTATCCACTTAACAATTTTAGCTGGCATTATATACAGATCAAACAGAGTTTTGAAATGTTATGCCTGCAAATTAGCGGGCCATAATACACAGTCGCTCATCTCCATTGATTTAAAAAAACAAGAATCAGGGACCCCTAGCCTGCTCTGCCATTTCAACCCATGCTTTTCCAGATCATCAGTGACTTCTTCTATACAGTTGTGAAATTGAAGAGCCGGAGGCACTTATTAATACTTCCATCAGTGGCACCGGTGCAAAGCCCACAGCACCCCAAGCTTTTTAAAGAAGAAAATACCTTATTTGTAAAAGTTTTTAAAAATCACGATCACCAATGTTAATTCTAGCCCTAACTACCTCAAAAGACGCAATGTGGTCCCTCATCAAAAGATCCCCTATCCTGTAAAAGCCACCTTTTTCCTATCTTGCCAAGCACTCATCTTGCAGAACCTTAGGGAGCTGATCATTGCCGATCAAAGGGGTGTATCTGCTAAACCTATCAAGTCCTAGTTTTTTCCAAACAGCCACCCAAATACAAAACGCAACAATTAAAGTCTTAAACCGAGTTTTTTAAAAATAATTTGGGGCCATATTATCAAGAAAGTGCGATACATTATCGCCGCTTTTATCGGCAGAAAACTGCAGCTAAAGCAGCGATAATGGGCTTGATAATATGCCCTTGTTGATACCCATAGAAGCCCAGGTTAACACCAAAACCTGGGATTCTATGGGAATTCACAAGGGCATATTACCAAGCCTATTATCGCCACTTTAGCGGCAGTTTCTTGCCGATAAAAGCAGCGATAATGTATCGCCCTTTCTTGATAATATGGCCCTTGGTTCATAGATTTTTAAAAGTCAGCCATTGGCCCGTGAGCCAATCAGATTCTCAAAAATTGTCCATGACGGAACTAGGATAATTTACTTCCCATGTCCTATTTCCAAAAAGAGGCTAATAATATTGTAGAGCTGCAGCGAGGTAGTATAGTTTAAAGTTAGGTAGCCCAAGTCCACCCCTGTCCCTTGGTACGGATAAAAATGCATTGGATCTTCGATTCCACCTATATGACCAGATTAATCTGGCAGCTTTTCTCGCAATTTGCCTAAACCAATCATTATGTATTTTGAGGGTAATTGCATGAAATCTATATAGTAGTTTAGGCAGGATTGTCATTTTAATTAAATTACATCTACCAATTATAGACAGCTTTAGATCACTGCATACCATTCTTAATGTTCCTCATTATTGGAGCAAGATTTATTTCGACAATATCTTCCACCTTTGCCCTAAAGTGTATGCCGAAGTATGTTACGTCCTCCACGATCCTGCTATCAGAAGCAAAGGTAAATCTATTTATTAAAATCTGAGTTTTTGCTTTGTTTAATGAGAAGCCAGATTGAATCCCAAAATTTTTGGCCAAAGCTTCTACTGTGGACATCACTCTATCGGGGTGAGAGGTAATTATTGCCACGTCGTCTGCATAAGCCAATAACTTTGTGTCCCAGCCCTGTATGCCTAATGAAGGAATGTCCGGGGAGGCCTCCAATCCTCTGAGAAAAGGATCTAAATATAATGGGTATAACAGGGGAGATGAAGGACAACCCTGCCTGGTTCCCCTGCCTATTGAGAATGCCCCAGACTCTTCTCCCATTATCTGCAGGCGGGCTGTGGGTTTAGTATACAGAACCTGTATAGCTCTAATAAACAAAGCCCCTAGGTCATTAGCTTCCTGACACCTCCACAGATAACTCCATGATACCCTATTGCATGCCTTCTCTGCGTCTAAAAAGGCAACCCTCATAGGTTTCATAAAGGCCTCCGAGGCATCAAAAAGTGAAATTACACGTCTGCCATGATCAGCCACCCCCCTCGTCTGGATAAAACCATGTTGCCAGACTTTTACCAAATGCTGCATTATTTTATTGAGTATAGTGGCAAATATCTTAGAATATAGCTTTTTGTCACTATTTAAAAGTGTTATTGGCCTATAGGAGACCATGTTGATAGGGTATTTACCTTTATTTAAAAAGATAATAATGTTAGCTGTGCCTCATGAATCCGGTGGTGCGGCCCCATTCCTGACGACCCTAAATAACCCCATAATTTCCTGACAGGTCTCACTAAAAAAGTTTTATAGAATTCTAGTGGTATAAGATCAGTACCTGTAGCTTTTACCCGATGGGAGAGCTTGAAGAGCCATATGAAGCTCTTCCTGAGAGATATCCACCCCAATGAGAGAGCCTCGTCCTGGGAAACTCACATTCAAAACAAATTCAGGCAATTCATCATGCATATAAAAAAACCTACAGCTGTGGCTGGATATATTACCTCATAATACTCCCTGAAATCATCCCTAATATCCGCTGCATCAGATACTACTTCTCCCTGCATATTCCTTGCCTGCCTTATATTCTCTACCGCTACCTGTTGCGTAGCCCCTAACTGCTAATAATCGGCCAAAATTCTTGCTGTATTCATAGCATTGCTGCCTCTTGGCAAGATACTTGCCAACCATCTTTTCATCATTGAAATCATTCAGAGATGCTTTAGTGACCATAATTAAATGCATGACTAAAGAAAGATTGCCAGCATTGTTACTGCACTGATTAATTCTGTCTCAAGATTTTTGATCAAATCTTTTAATTTGTCTTGCGCCTTTTTTGGTTAATAAAACTAAATTGCAGAGTCCCGCCTCTCACCGACGCCTTAAAAGCATCCCATGTCATTCCTGGAGAGGCACTATCCTCATTATTACAAAAAAATTCCCTGATCCAACCCCTTCATATGATTAACATACTCCTGGTCAGAGAGAAGTGCTCTTTCAAAGGTCCACCTCTTATGTTCCCTTCTTAATCCAACCAGAGAAAATTTAAAAACTAGGGAGCTGTGATCCGACATCACTCTAGGGAATAACTCCACACGAGCTTCCTTAAGGAAGGATGGCGATGTTAAAAAAGTAATCAAGCCTGACAAACTTGTGATGACGAGCAGAGTAATAAGTATATCCTGGCTCATTACTCATCAGGCTAGGCCACACATCCACCAAGCCGATATCCCATTTTTCATTGTCCTCAAAGATTGCGGTTTACACCCCTTGCTTGATACCCCAACCCTCTCTGACACTCTTTCTGGATCCATTAATGTTTAAATCCCCACAGATTAAATATGGTGCCAGCCAGGAGGGTAGCTCAGTAGCTAAAAAGTTCAATACAACAGGGTCATCTAATACCGGAGCGTATACTGAGCATAAAGTAAATGTACCTGTCTCTCCTCCAGAATTATCCATCTACCATATTTGTCCACTGCCATTCTCACACACGTAATAGCACTACCTTCCATGAAAATGGCCACTCCCTTGAGTTCTCACGTCTTGAGATTGAAAGGCAACTAACTTAAAGCCTAATGTATTAAGTAAATTATGATCATTGCAGGCTATGTGAGTCTCTTGAAGACAGAGCAAATCTGCTTGTAAAAGTTTAAGATCTTCTTGGATCTTTCTTCTTTTAGCCCCTTTATTAAGATCACAGATATTTATAGTGGCAATGCCCTCCTTAGCCATAGTACATTAAGTCATATTTTCCAGTCACATTTCCTCTCCTCATATTAACATAAACCCTACAATGTCTATAGAAACGCTCTGTTCGAAACTTATACAAACATTGTTCTTCAACTTTTAATGATTCCCAAAAATCAGATACTAATAAAAAAAACATTCTTTAGCTGCATTGTGCTTCCACATTGTTCACCACATAACCCCACAACCCAGAACCCCCCAGCCTCCCTCTTTTCTACCCCTGCCCTTGAAAGCAGCCAGACCCACCTGCTCTGTGTGATAGACAAAGCAAGAAGCACAGTGACACCTCCACCCCAAACCCCCCAGCACACCCAATGAAGCCACAATTCCATCCAGATTGTCCGTCCTGAAACCTAAAGGCATACAAGGAGGTCCCCCAGAAAAGCATATCTCCACTTTGTCGAAGCTCAGACGGCTGAGAAGAGATCCAAAACAAAAAAAATCAAAGAAAAAGCCAGGCATAGAGATGATTTTTAAGGTGTAACATCTGAATAACAAATGTAGCTTTCCTGAGGAATTTTCAAACAGCCCTTCTTAACTAGCTAATTATACTTGTTGCTTCTTCCCCTGTGCTTGTTCCAAATACTCTCCAGCCTGTATTTCAGAGGTAAAGAATTTTACAGACCCTTTCACTATAGTTTTTAACCTGGCTGGGGTCAACAAAAACGCCTCAAAGCCAGGATCTTAATGCGGAATAATTAACTGCTGTAATCGCCATCTGCACACCACAGTTATATGGCAGAAATCTGGGTGAACGAAAAAAGAAGCCCTGTATACTGCCTTCTAGCCTCTGGACGAGCTTTTTCAAAAATGGCCTGCCTAAGCGAGAAATTACCAAAAAGCACCAGGATGGCCCTCGGCTGATCTAAATCTCGGCTAGCCATTTTATGGCGGGCAAAAGGAAACCTGTGTACCTCTGTATTTCACGATCCCAATCCCACCCTATAAGCTCTGGGAAGGTTTCTTTAAGAAGGGCCAGAATGAAAGAACAAATGTCTTCCCCTTCCAGGCTTTCTTTAATCCCAAGAAATCTGTGGTTATTCCTTCTCTGGCGGTTTTCCAGGTGCCCCAGTTCCAACATCACATCTGTCAGTTGATTTTCGTGTGATTTTGTTTGCTCTCTCAGAGCAACTAAATCCTTCTTCACAACTGTTCTTACTTCCATTGTATCCAGTCTTTCACTGATTTCCACACAAGTTTGCCCAACTTTCCCCACTGCCCCTTTCAATTTCTTTGTGGCCTGTCTTGACTTCTTTCCATCTGCCCTGGTCTCTGCCCGATGTTCCTTAATTGACTCCAGGATCAGGCTCACAGCCCGATTTATTTGGTTGCTATCTCGCCTTGCTGTTCAGTAATAAAATTGCCAGCCGGGACGGGTGTTGAGTCCGGAGGACCGATAATCCTTATTTGCGAATAGTCCCATTTCAACCCGGAGCCAGAGACACCACTTTCCTTCCTCTTTCATGACTTCTTGTGGCCCTTAGATCTTTTAGAACACCTACGAAATTTTGGGTACTTAATGGTGATTTCCGGAGCTTCCATTGTCCTAGAGCCTGAGGTAAAGGCGCTTTGATATGTTTCACTGTGTCCTAAATCGGAGGCTCCTGTCCCATCAGATATTATGTTGGCTGGCAATAACCCATCTAGGTCAATGTCATGGGATGCCCACCCCCCCAGGTGGACCTTCAGCATAGGGTTGGATGTCCAATAATGTACCATGTTCGTTCCTGATGTCTTCATGAGTCATCTCTCTCAGATCACATTTTGTGCTTGCTGAAGCGGACTGATCACCCATTATTGCTATTGGCATCACACTTGGTACTTTAAATAAAGATATGACATTATCAGTCACTTCGTGTAGCATTTCATTTTCCTACTGGTTCTCCTAGTAATCCAATGAATTGCCATCCGTGCCTTCAATGGAATTTATTTCAACAATCTTGATGCCTGCTTCATCTGGGGGCTTGAAATGTTTCTGATTCTGATTCTCAAGACCGCCCCTAGTTTTGAAGAAATCTGTTATGGCAGGTTGGGGCTGGAGCTGGAGTAACGTTTGTATTGCCCCATCAGAGACTGCCCCTGTTTCTTCTACAGCCTTCTGTGCACTTGTTTTCTTACCCCTATCCTTCCCACTTTCCATAAGATTCCTCTGCTTCCCTGCCCCCATACTGTCCTGTTGTTTTTTTAAATACGAGCCTCGTTGGACTTACCTGCGTTTATCTCCTTCAAGCTCCTCACCCACGCACACAAAGCACTCCACAACGCCGGACCAGCCTACTTGAACAGCAGACTCAGCTTCCACACCCTCACCCGCCAGCTCCGCTCCACCAGCCTCGCCCTCGCCGCTGTCCCCCGGATCCAACAAACAACCTCCGGCGGCAGATCCTTCTCCTACCTCACCGCCAAGACCTGCAACAGCCTCCCTACCCACATACGGCAGACCCAAGACCTACTCACCTTCAGAAGACTCCTCAAGACCTGGCTCTGCGAGCAGTAGCAGCATCCCCCTCTCCCCTCAGCGCCTTGGGACCCTCACGGTTAAGTAGCACGCTTTACAAGTACTCTGATTGATTGATTGTTTGATCTCGGGGTTTGCTGGTGAAAGCTCCTGTCTCACCCACTGTGACTGGGTTAAGTTCCATCCCAAAGTCTCTTTCGCCTGCCTTGCTGTTTTTGGAGGCATTCTTTCACCCGAGACAGGAAAGAGCCGATAAGCGATAAGGAATCTGAAGCGCTCAAGAGCGCACCACTCGTCCTCATCAATATCCTGCAGGTAAGCCAACCAGCGACGTGTTACAAGAGTATTTTACGGGGGTTGGGGTAGAAGCTCTGCAGCGGTGCTCTATGCCGTCTCCATCTTGATTTTGGCCAGCTGTTCACCTCCTCTTCCTACTGTAGCTCGTCTGTACAACCCGCGTCTGTTCAAGGTTTGAATATACATTGTGCAAAAGCTGTTGTTCGGCCATGTGGCAACATAGGTATCAAGAGAACATAAAAAGGGGCTGTCTGACTAGAATCTTGACTCAGGGCAAGGAGGCTTTCAAATATAAATAAACAAGTATTTCTGGCTTGGCCTAGGGGAGCACTTGCTCTCATTTGAGGGGCCACTATACACTGAATAATCAGCCCAGATGCCTGCTCATTTCTCTGCGAAGAAGGATATCCAATTCGTAACCACAACGGGGACCTAGATATTTCCCTGCTGGTAATGGGGTTGGATCATCCAATGGGTAATCGTTGGTAGAACCCTTTGCTAGACCCCTGACCCTCTGCCCGGGATCAGCTCCTTCCCCGCAGCTCCTCTGTGCTGTCCTCTGCCTGCAGTCCTCACAGACAGGGTTCAAGTCTGCACCCTGCTGGTGCCTCTTGCCGGTACTATTCTTTTCCTACCTTATTCTGTCACTGTGGTCTGCCTTGTTTGGATTTTATTTCGTTTTTGGTCTCTGTCCTGTTTTGCCTTGTTTTGGGTTATATTTCGTTCTTGGCATCTGTCCTGCCTCTTGCCACTACTATTCTTTTCCTGCCTTATTGTGCCACTGTGATCTGCCTTGTTTGGATTTTATTTCGTTTTTTGTCGTTGTCCTGTTTTGCCTTGTTTTGGGTTATATTTCGTTCTTGGCGTCTGTCCTGTTTGTTTTTGTCTTGGCCCCCGCTGACTCCTCCGTGCTCCCTTGTCCCTGCCCTCGGCTTCCCGCCCTAGCGGCTCCCACCTCCTGGCTGCTCCTCCTTCCCACGCCCCTACTTAATGGAGACTGTGGTGCGGTCGCGCCGCTGGTGAGCCGATGGCACGCCTAAGGTAAGGCCGTCTGCGCCCGTCCACGCCTGGACCGCACCCAGTGCCAAACCCCCTGGTCCCCGCAAGCGTCACAACACCTGACGCCGATACAACACCAACTCCCTCCATGCACTCAACACCGGCCAAAACTCCACCTGCTTCCAGGCCACCCAGAAGCTCACCCACGGACCCTTCACCTGCTGAAACTGCAGCTACACCAGCCAGCACACTCCAGCCCATCCTGCGCATCCCAACAAAGCAGGCCACACCAATATCAGGTGCATACTACTCAACACCTGCTCAGTCCACAAGCACGTCATCGAACTCTGGGACCTTCTCGATTCCTCCTCCCCGGACGTCGCCTTCCTGACGGAGACCTGGATGAACCACTCCTCGACGTCCGGCATGGACATGGCCATCCCGGACGGCTACAAAAACACCCGCAGGGACTGAAAAAACAACAAACCGGGAGGAGGAATCGCCATCGTCCACAGGAACACCATCAGAATTTCGACCAACACCGAAGACTCCCTCAGCATGGCCGAACACCTACACTTCAAGATCCATGTTAATCACAACACCACCCTCGGAGGAACCCTTGTCTCCAGACCCCCGGGACCCCGACCACAGTTCAGCGACTCCATCGCCGAACTCATCAGCACGCACGCCCTTGCCTCCACAGACTTCATCCTTCTCGGAGACCTGAACTTTCACCTCGCCAATCTCGTACTCAAACAACTCGTCACAACTCCCACCCTATCCGCGGAACACACGCTCGGCCCCAACTTTTCCGCCAGCAATCATGTCACCATCAGCCACACAACAGAACTCCACTGGACCGACCACCACTGCATCAATTTCTCCTTTGAGAAACACACCATGCACAGCTTACCACAAGGAATCCCACTCCGCAGCGGGAACAAAGTCACCGAAGACCAGATCCTCACCACCCTCACCTGAGACACCCCTCCCAAGCCCCCAGACACCAACGCAACTCAACTTCAAACAATGGATCGACATCTGCGCCAACACCTTCGCCCCGTTCAGGAAAACTTCAAACTGGCGTACCGACACACTCGAGAAACAGTGGCTCAAAGACCAGACTGTCAGGATCCCTACTGCAACATTCTATTGTAGCCTTTTTCTTGCCTGTTAGTATATTATTCTGTGCTGTGCCAATGCTTATGTTAGTGCTTTACTCTGTGTCTTACCAATGCTTATTTGAGTCTCTGACTCTTGCCAATGCTTGTTGCAAATTCGCTTGGTAGATGTCTTTGCGTGTTACCGCTTTACCAATGCTTGTTAGCCCTTAGGCTTCTGGAGGTTTCGTTTTGAGTTTGCTGCCGAGGTCTTTTTTCCCTCTGCAGCTCCTGTACCTTCAACTGGGACTATAAAAGATGCCACGCCCAGGACGCCGTGCGGATTATTCTTTGCCGGTTCCCGAGTTCGGAGGTCTCCTGTTTCCTGTCTTCGTTCCTGTGCGCAGAGGACTTCACCGCTGTTCCAGATCCCGATTCCTGTTGCATGGTAGTAGCCTACCACGAATATCCGCTTGCTGAAAACGCAGGTAGGATTTATCCTTTTCTGTTCTTCGTGCCGAGTCAAGAGTTGCCGGCTGGTGATTTCTTCAAGGGCGCTCGTCAGGCTACACGCGAGGGGCGTTTCCATAACAACTACACGCGAGGGGCGTTTCCATAACAACTTTAAATGCTTTAGCTTGCCGAACGATGTCATTAGACCCCTGCTGCTTAATTCAGACTTTGCCTGATTGTCTTTCACTTCCGTATCATTTTTGACGCCTAAAACAGTATTTAAAAGGCCAAGGGCCTTGGTTCTCATTCAGACTTCTTTTGGGATTCAACAGTCAGTCCTGTGAAATTAACAGAGCGGCTACAATATTACAATATTACATAGAATCTTGAGTCAAGCTAAATTCAAACTTTATATTTGCTATGCTGTGAGATTAACAGTGGTTAGCCTTTCAAAGACATTTCATGTGAGCTGAATAACAATGTTGATTGCATGTTTAAACCTTTGACCTCTCAGTGAGACTAGAGCCATAGCTCATGTTATTATTTTGTATCTGTGCCATCTTACTTATCTGATTATAAATACTTCGTATTGGAATGTCAACCATTCTTTTGCCTATATAGTAAGATGATATTAGTTCCAAGTTATTTCTATTATTGAAACTCACCATATCTGGTCAAAACTAACTTTTATTCCTAGGTTCAGGAACATGGTCCATTTTAGTTTCTAAATAAGGAAGCAGAGAAGTTCTAGCGTTCCAGTGTTTTCTTCTCGTTCCAGATCTCCCTCCCCGCAGTACCCTCCCTTACCTCCCCTCGTCTAGCCACTTCGATCCTCTGCGGAACTTACTAAGTGCAGAGTCGGAGCTGCTGGAAGGTGGGCTTTTGGGTACTGCTCCTGAGGAACTCGAGAGGACTTAAAAAACTAAGCCCCTGACAGAATAATCCGCCCACGAATTTAGTTCCTCCCGAGCAGTATCCAAATGAACGCCACCATGAATGATCTGTGTGCCATGATAGGGAACTTACAGACGGAATTACAAGCTAGTAGAAATGAAACAGCAGCCTTAGCCAATGAGGTAACTCACTTACAGTCACGTTTAGACTCAGCACCGTCATTGGGTCAACTTCAAGCAAATGTATCTAGTTCGTCACCTTCTGTGTCTGTTACTGTTCCTACTACAGTTCCGTTGGCCCAGCCTGAGAGGTTCGCTGGGGAACCAAACAAATTTCAGACCTTTTTAACCCAGGTTCAGTTACATTTTATGGTAAAGCCAGCTTCATTTCCAAATGCTCAATCACAAATCGCCTTTCTGATTTCCTTTTTGAGTGGTGACGCAGCTATGTGGGTGGTTCCTTTGGTGCAAGCTGATGATCCTCTGTTGTACAATTGGGTGCAGTTTAAACGTGAATTTGAAAGAATATTTGATAGACGTACTATAACTGGATCAGCTGATAGAGAACTGTTAGAGTTGAGACAGGGAAACAAGGAGCTAGTACACTATCTTACTCAATTCAACCGCCTTGTAGCCGAGACTGATTGGCCAGAGGCTAGGAGGGCGGCTCTTTATTATCAAGGGCTAAAAGATGAGTTGAAAGACCTTATAGCACCAATTGATCCTCAACCTCGAACTTGTGAAGATCTTATAGCACTTAGTCTCCGTTTGGACCATCGAGTAGCTGACCGCAAGGGTGATAAAAGAAGAACAGACGTCCGAATCTTTTCTAGAGCAAAGGACAGGTCACATCCAAATACCCAGGAAACTACTGAGCCCATGGAAATCGGAAGTCTGAGGAAACCCTTAACTTCAGAAGAGAAAGAGACTCGGCGAAAAAATGGTCTGTGCCTCTACTGTGGAAAAAAGGGGCACTTCGTTAGAGAATGTTCGCTTAAACCTAAGAACTCTTGGTCTCGAGACAAAAAGGAAATTAAGTCGGAAAACTAGAGAACTCGAATTTGGATCAGGAGACTTTTTCGAGTTGGCTATCTCCTCCTGAACAGTCTATTGCAAACACCTTACAGTTAACAGTGCCTCATTTGACTTTGAATGTTTTTTTTAGCTTACCCAATCTGAAACGAATTATGGTAGCAGTAATGATTGACTCAGGTGCCACCGGAAATTTTATTGATTCCAAGTTTATTGCAAAGTCAAGCATACCTATAATTACAAAGGAAAAACCCGAAATCGTCTACACAGTCGACGGAACTCAGCTAACTTCTGGAATGATCACTCACTGTACCACTCCCATTACTATGGTTTGCAATGAAGGCTCCAGAAGGCACCAAGAGACCATATCTTTCGATGTAATCGATGCACCCCAATTCGGAGTTATCTTGGGCATCCCCTGGCTGACTCTACATAATCCAATTATCAACTGGGTAGAACGTTCTGTCGACTTCACTTCCTCGTGGTGTAAACAGGAATGTTGTGGCGATCCTGAAAGAGACTTTAAGGACTCTCCAAGTTCCCTCCTGCATTCTGCCTCTGCCCTTTATGTCTCCACAGCTGCTGAACAAAACATAGACTTGCCACCCATATATGAAGAGTACACGGATGTTTTCTGTGAGCAAAAGGCCGAAACTCTACCACCACACAGAGACTATGATTGTGCCATTGATCTAGTACCAGGAGCCAAAATACCCTTTACTAGAATTTACGCCTTGACCGAACTGGAGAACATTCATCTTCGTGAATACCTAGATACATTTTTGAAAAATGGGTTCATTCGGCCCTCCAAGTCCCCGGCAGCCTCTCCGCTTTTTTTTGTGCCTAAAAGCAATGGAGAATTGCGCACCTGCATAGACTATAGAGCTCTCAATAACATCACTATCAAGAACCGATATCCTTTACCCTTGATCCCGGTACTTCTTGATCAAGTGCGCTCAGCCACAATTTTTACAAAGCTCGACTTGCGAGGCGCCTACCATTTGGTACGTATTAGACCAGGCGATGAGTGGAAGACTGCTTTCCGCACTCGCTTTGGCTTGTTTGAGTATTGTGTAATGCCTTTTGGCTTATGCAATGCTCCGGCTGCCTTTCAATTTTTCATCAATGATGTCCTACGAGACTTCTTAGATAGGTTCGTCATAGCTTACATTGACGACCTTCTAATTTTTTCAGCTTCAACAGAGGAACACATACGACACGTCAAGATTATATTAAACACCTTAAGAACCCATGGTTTGTTCTGTAAATTGTCTAAATGTGAGTTCCATACTACAAGGGTTGAATTCCTTGGGTTTATTCTCTCTCCATCTGGGATCACTATGGCTCCAAGGAAAATCCAAGCAATTCTTGATTGGCCAACTCCAACTTCGGTGAAGGATATCCAACGCTTTTTAGGGTTCGCTAACTTTTACCGACGTTTTATCAAGGATTTTTCAACCTTGGCCACACCTTTAACCCAGCTACTAAGGAAGAATGTTAAATTAATTTGGACCACAGACACTAACTCTTCTTTTCAAACTCTTAAGAGAACCTTTACTCAAGCACCAGTTCTGCGACATCCAGATTCAGACATGCCTTTTATCGTGGAAGCCGATGCTTCTGACTTCGCAATTGGGGCTATTTTGTCACAAAAGGATCAAAACACCAATGAACTACATCCTATAGCCTTCTTATCTAGAACATTTTTGCCTGCAGAAACCAACTATACCATTGCAGAGAAAGAACTCCTGGCCATTCGTTATGCTTTTAAGGAATGGCGTCACTACCTGTTAGGGGCTAAACATACAGTAACCGTATACACGGACCATCGGAACCAACAATTCCTGAGATGTGCAAAGGCTTTAACTCCCAGGCAACTCCGTTGGACATTGTTCTTTGCGGAGTTTGACTTTATCATAACATTCAGACCCGGCACTAAAAATAACAAAGCAGATTCTTTGTCGCGATATGATCACAAGCCAGATGATATTCTTCAAAGTCCCAAACCTACAAGCATGCTTTCCGAAAATCAAATAATAGGTGCCACAATGTCCGATGTTTTCTTCCAACAAATAAGACAAGCAATGCCAATACCAAAACTGTTATCCTGGGTTCGAGAAGGTTCTAATAGAACTATTCATCAAAACCTGCCCTTTTACTCCAATCTCTTATTTGTTCCAACTAAGAAGTTACAAACACAGGTCTTACAGTGGTGTCATGTTAGTCAATTAGCAGGTCATCCAGGAATCACAAAAACCAAAGAATTGCTACAAAGAAATTTCTGGTGGCCAACTTGGAGTAAAGATGTAGTCTCTTTTATACAAGCCTGCGATGTTTGTGCTCAAGCTAAAGGGGAACATGGTCGAAAAAAAGGTCTTCTGCTTCCACTCCCCACCCCCAAACACAGGTCTGGGAGGACTGCGATGGATTTCATAACTGATTTACCTGAGGAGAAGGGTATGACTGCCATTCTTGTAGTGGTGGATCGTTTATCTAAGATGGCCCACTTTATGGCTTGCTCTAGACTTCCAACCTCTTCTCAACTAGTCCAATTACTGTTGGAACATGTGGTACGTCTGCACGGTCTTCCCAGATCCATAACTTCAGACCGTGGATCACAGTTCATCTCTCAGTTCTGGAAGGCCTGGTGTAAAACTCTTCACATTAAAACTAACACTTCCACTAGTTTCCATCCTGAGTCAGATGGGCAGACAGAACGAGTTAACCAAGTCCTGAAACAATATTTGAGATGTTTTCTGTTCAAAAAGCAAGGTTCCTGGCTAGCTCTGTTATGGGAAGCTGAGTTCGCGTACAATAATTTACAGAATGCTTCTACAGGTCTGTCACCATTTTTTGCTGTCTATGGCCGACATCCTCATTCCTCGCCTTTACTACTAGCTCATCCAAAAACCAATATACCATCCTTGGATTCACATTTCCGAGAAATGGAACGAGTTACTAAGGTCTTGCGAACTAATGTGTTAAAAGCTAAGGCCACTTACAAAAAGTTTGCAGACAGGAAAAGACAAAAGGGTCCAGATCTTCATATAGGAGACATGGTTTGGCTTTCTACAAAGAACTTTCAGTTCAGAAGACGTTATAAATTCCACCCAAGGTTTATTGGTCCATACAAAATTATTCAGTGTGTGAACCCCGTGACTTACAAACTTCTCCTTCCAAAGGGCATGAGAATTTATCCAGTATTTCACGTTTCCCTGTTGAAAAAAGCAACTGCCAAGAGGAGAGCTCGTCCTCCGGCATTGCATGTGAAGGGCCTGGACGAGTTTGAGGTGCGTTGTATAAAGGATTGTAAACGCGTGAAGGGGAAACTGTGGTACCCACTTTCCTGGAAGGGCTACGGGCCTGAAGAGGATTCTTGGGTGTCTGAGGTGAACATTCATGCTCCTCGTTTGGTACGATTGTTTCATGCCAAACACCCGGTCTCCCGGTTTTGAGCCTCAGGGGGGTGTCTCCATTTTTGTTGGGGGGCACTGTCAGGATCCCTACTGCAACATTCTATTGTAGCCTTTTTCTTGCCTGTTAGTATATTATTCTGTGCTGTGCCAATGCTTATGTTAGTGCTTTACTCTGTGTCTTACCAATGCTTATTTGAGTCTCTGACTCTTGCCAATGCTTGTTGCAAATTCGCTTGGTAGATGTCTTTGCGTGTTACCGCTTTACCAATGCTTGTTAGCCCTTAGGCTTCTGGAGGTTTCGTTTTGAGTTTGCTGCCGAGGTCTTTTTTCCCTCTGCAGCTCCTGTACCTTCAACTGGGACTATAAAAGATGCCACGCCCAGGACGCCGTGCGGATTATTCTTTGCCGGTTCTCGAGTTCGGAGGTCTCCTGTTTCCTGTCTTCGTTCCTGTGCGCAGAGGACTTCACCGCTGTTCCAGATCCCGATTCCTGTTGCATGGTAGTAGCCTACCACGAATATCCGCTTGCTGAAAACGCAGGTAGGATTTATCCTTTTCTGTTCTTCGTGCCGAGTCAAGAGTTGCCGGCTGGTGATTTCTTCAAGGGCGCTCGTCAGGCTACACGCGAGGGGCGTTTCCATAACAACTACACGCGAGGGGCGTTTCCATAACAACTTTAAATGCTTTAGCTTGCCGAACGATGTCATTAGACCCCTGCTGCTTAATTCAGACTTTGCCTGATTGTCTTTCACTTCCGTATCATTTTTGACGCCTAAAACAGTATTTCATTCAGACTTCTTTTGGGATTCAACAGTCAGTCCTGTGAAATTAACAGAGCGGCTACAATATTACAATATTACATAGAATCTTGAGTCAAGCTAAATTCAAACTTTATATTTGCTATGCTGTGAGATTAACAGTGGTTAGCCTTTCAAAGACATTTCATGTGAGCTGAATAACAATGTTGATTGCATGTTTAAACCTTTGACCTCTCAGTGAGACTAGAGCCATAGCTCATGTTATTATTTTGTATCTGTGCCATCTTACTTATCTGATTATAAATACTTCGTATTGGAATGTCAACCATTCTTTTGCCTATATAGTAAGATGATATTAGTTCCAAGTTATTTCTATTATTGAAACTCACCATATCTGGTCAAAACTAACTTTTATTCCTAGGTTCAGGAACATGGTCCATTTTAGTTTCTAAATAAGGAAGCAGAGAAGTTCTAGCGTTCCAGTGTTTTCTTCTCGTTCCAGATCTCCCTCCCCGCAGTACCCTCCCTTACCTCCCCTCGTCTAGCCACTTCGATCCTCTGCGGAACTTACTAAGTGCAGAGTCGGAGCTGCTGGAAGGTGGGCTTTTGGGTACTGCTCCTGAGGAACTCGAGAGGACTTAAAAAACTAAGCCCCTGACACAGACACAAGGCAACCACGCAGCCCTCAAGGTCGCCAGAGGCAAGCACCCCCAACTCATCCGATCCTCCAAAAAGACCTTTTTCAAGGAACGCATCAACAACAATGCACACAACAGCAAAGAGCTCTTCAGCATTGTGAATGAACTCCCCTCCCCATCTCCAGTTCCAACAAAAACCCGCCATTACAAGAACTCTGCAACTCCCTGGCCACCTTCTTCGACCACAAGATCGCAGACATCCACAGCAGCTTCGATACCCAGACTCCGTCAACAGTCACCGACACCCATGACTCAACGCCCTCCGAAAAAAAAACAACCTCCTGCCCTCCTGGAACAAGGTCAACGCCAAAGACACCATCAAAATCATTAACACCATCCACCTCGGCTCTCCCTCTGACCCCTGCCCATACCACATCTTTAACAAGGCAAGCTCCATCATCGCACCCCAACTCCTAAAGGTCATCAACAGCTCCTTCGAAACCGCCACCTTCCCAGAGAGCTGGAAACACGCCAAAATCAAAGCCCTAATTAAAAAGCACAAAGCGGACCCAAAGGACCTCAAAAACTTCTGACCCATCTCCCTGCTCCCGTTCCTGGTGAAAGTCAATGAGAAGACCGCAAACTGACAAATGACCCACTTCCTGGAGGAGAACAACATCCTGGACTCCTCCCAATCTGGCTTCCGCAGCAACCACAGCACTGAAACCGCTCTCATCACCGCCACTGATGACATCAGGACCCTACTGGTCAACGGCGAAACCACAGCCCTCATCTTCCTAGGCCTTTCGGTTGCTTTCGACATCGTCTACCACCACACCCTGCGCACACCCCTCCACGATTCAGGGATCTGTGACACAACCCTGAACTGGATCACCTCCTTCCTCACCGGCAGAAACCAGAGAGTCTGCCTCCCCCCTTCCAATCCAAAGACACCACATTCACCTGCGGCATACCCCAAGGATCATCCCTCAGCCCGACCCTTTTCACCATCTACATGGCACAGCTCGCCGACATCGTCCGAGTGCACCACCTCAACTTCATCTCATACGCCGACGAAACCCAGATGATCCTCTCTCTCAGCAAGGACCCAGCCACTACCAAATCCAACCTCCAGGAGGGAATGAAAGCCATCACAGAGTGGATGAAGACCAGCCGCCTGAAACTGAACTCTGACAAAACAAAGGTCCTCATCCTCGGTTCCTACCCCTGTGACTCCATGTGGCCAACCGTGCTGGGAGCTGCCCCGACACCCACCAACCATGCACTAAACCTGGGAATCATCCTGGACTCAACGCTCTCAATGAACCAGCAAGTCAATGCAGTTTCCTCCTCCTGCTTCAACACCCTCTGCATGCTCCGCAAGATCTACAGATGGATCCCCACCGAAACCAGGAGAACAGTTACCCAAGCCCTCGTCAGCAACAGACTGGACTACTGCAAGGCCCTCGACGCGGGAACCACAACCAAACTCCAGAAACAACTCCAACGTATACAAAACGCCTACGCATGCCTCATCCTCAGAAACCCTCGCCAGAGCCACATCACCGCCCACCTGAGAGACCTGCACTGGCTCCCGGTCAACAAGAGGATCACCTTCAAACTCCTCACCCACGCTCACAAGGCTCTCAACAACCGGCAGCAGCTCATTCTCCCACCTCGCCACCAAGACATGGAACACCCTCCTCATACACCTGCGGCAGACCCAGGACCTGCTGACCTTCAGGAGACTCCTCAAAACCTGGCTGTTCGATCAGTAGCTGCGTCATCCCCTTCTCCCTTAAGTGCCTCGAAACCCTCACTGGTGAGTAGCGTGCTTTACAAATGTTTGATTGATTGTAGAATACACACACAGTAGACAATTAGGTTAGGAAATGCATAGTAGGAGTACGCTATCTAGAGATAGTTTAATAGTTGTATGTGCTCATATACTCCTGTATAAATATATATATCTATATATATATATATATATATATTTATATATATATATATATATTATATATAGATATATATATATATATTTTCGCCAAGTCCGATTCAACACAGCTTACACTCATGCTGCAAAACGGAAATAGAGTAAAGCCACAGACTCCGTGCTCTCGTTCTCAGTGCTTAATATTCGTGATGAATAACAGCCCACCAGTCGCCATGACGCGTTTCACCTCACCCGAGGCTTGATCACATGTCCTGTAAAGAAGAAAGGAAGTGACATAAATAGTAAAGGTAATCACATGATCGGTAGTACATCCTGTTTGAATTAAGGGGGTATACACCAAATTAGAGTAAAGGGCACAGTGCCCTATTTCCACAGTAGTAGAATCCCAAGTAAAGTTATTTGATCATTTCATACTCACATTCTATGTAAACAATTAATGCCACAATTTTAATAATCGTGTGCAAAACGAGGCAAGATTATAGATAGCAGTTCAGAACAATTCTAAAAAAAAGTAGTTTTTAAAGAACACATCCTAAATTCATGTATTTACACAATGTACAATAAATAATTAAATATTTACAATGGTTATCATAGGTAAAAAACAATCAAACAAGCCTCATGAATCCCAGACAGAAACGCTCATTTTGTTCACGTCGTTTGCTCAAGACTAGGACTCAAAATTATACATAGTTTATGACATGATATTATGGGAGTTGAGTGAATTCTAACGGTGTATTGACAATTAAACCCAAGTGGGTAATAATGATGACTGTTGATAACTGACCGATCTATATATTGTATGTGTTTTTTACTGGTTACTTCCCTGAGGGTCGTTAGTACAAACATAAATTAAAGTGACTGTGCAACCAAAAAATTCAAACTAATGTTTCTTAAAACTCTCATTGATGTGCAGGCTGCCGAATACATTCATATAGATCTTAAAGCATTTCATCAATTATATGGATGCCAGCAAGAAACACCATAAATCTCTTCACAAAGTCATAGACATGTGTGAAGATCTTCGGTGCTGTTCAGTCCCCCAGGTTGTTTGCTATTAAGCTCGAGGATGTATCGGATTTCCAGTAGACGCAGTTTGCCATCTCTGTCTCCCCCCCCCTCAAAGGTAGGACGGAGTCCACCAAGTAGTATTGTAGCAGGTCTGGATTGCTCTGATGGCATTTCTCGAAATGCCTCGCTACTGGATAGGCCTGGTCCTTTCCTGAAATTGCTCTCAGGTGCTGTAGGATGCGCTTGTGGGCAGGAAGACGAATGCTCCCCACATATTGTAAGCCACATGGGCACAATAGTATATACACCACAAATTCCGTCTTACACCCCAGCTTTTGTTTAATGGCAATAGGTTTATCGTGGAAAGGACTTACATAATGGGTTTTGTTGATGGCGTGCTTACAGGCTTTGCAGACTTGACATTTTTTGAAACCTGTGATACGTTCCCACCATTTTTTGGGAGCGTCCAAGATGTTACTAACAATCGCACTGCCTAGTGAAAATGACTTCCTAAAGGTGATCTCTGGTCTGTTTCTAACAAGATCACCAATAACTGGATCCCCTTGTACAAGATTCCAGTTTTTAGAAAAAATCCTGCGGATCTCAGCATGTTGTTGACTATATGTGACAATAGCCCTGCACTGTATTTTCTCTTCCGGTGCAGTTGCAGTTACAATTACAGTAGCAGGGCTAGGACAAATTCCTAGTAATTGTTCTCTTCTCAGTTGTGCTGTTTTCTTTATGGCATCATCTACCATTTTGTGGCTATAGCCTCTCTCCAAAAAGCGCATTTTACACTGAAGTTGGGCTAGTTTACATTCTTCCTCAGTGCTGCAAATGCGCTTTATTCGCAACATCTCCCCGTAGGGGATGCTGCGAATGAGATGGCTAGGATGGTTGCTAGAGGCATGTAATAAAGTATTACCGGCGGTGGCCTTTCTGTGTAATTAACAGCTAGATTCATCATAGTGCCGTTTTGCGAGTCCTTAATAGAGATTATTAAGGAATTGCTATTAAGGAGTTGCAAAACGGGATTCATGTAGGAATCGCTAAATAAATTGCGATTCCTACACATTCCTTATTTGCGATTAGCAAATTGCTAATCCCAAATAAGGAATAACTCCCCATTCATTCCTATGGACCTAAAGGCCCATAGGAATGAATGGGGAGTTATTCCTTATTTGCGATTAGCAATTAGCGAATCGCAAATAAGGATGCGATTTCAAGGGTGCCAGGGGTGTCCAAAGGACACCCTGTAGCACCCTTGAAATGTAATCTACATTGGTGTTGCGCACACACATGTCCAAAGAACATGTGTGTGTGTAACATGCAACTTAGAAAAATGCATTTAAATGCATTTTTCTAAGTTTTCGCTATTTACCATGAGGTTTGACCTCGCAGTAAATAGAGGCCCAAAATAGCGATTTCGCAATTTTTAAATGCTTCTTGAATTGCATTTAAGGAATCTCTAATTGAGATTCCTTAAATGCAAATATTCGCAAATATGCAATTTCTAAAAATGCGATTTTTGCATTTGGGATGATGAATCCCAAATGCAAAAATAGCGCTCGCAAAGGACCAGATTCTCAGAATCCGGGCCTTTGCGAGCCGAATTCGGCTTCATGAATCTGGCCGTTAGTCTCTATTTTGCTGTTTTTTACATATACTTCTACATCCAGAAAATGTACTGAAACGTTACTTAGAGTTGAGGTAAATTGAAGGTTTAAATCATTCACATTTAACCTGGCAACAAAGTCAGTAGCACTTTCCATTGAACCCCTCCAGATAAAAAACAAATCGTCAATATACCTGAGGTACAGTATTGCATGCTGTTCCATAGTTGTTCTGTGCTGTCCCATTAGGGTCTGCTCCTCCCACAGCCCCATGTGTAAACACGCGAAGCTGGGGGAGAAGCAAGACCCCATGGCCACCCCTCTTAGTTGTTGATAGGCCTGACCCCCAAACGTAAAAAAATTCTGTTGTAGACATATTTTCAACATCCCCATAAGCATCTTGTTGTGCTGTGTGTTATGTATGGGGCGTTTATCCAGAAAGAACTGTGTTGCCTTTAAACCGTCTGCGTGCCTGATAGACGTGTACAGAGAACAAATGTCCAATGTCATTAATAAATAGTTCTCATTCCAACTTAGTTGGGATAATTTACATAAGAAGTCAGTTGTATCTTTTATGTAAGAGTTCAATCTTTTAACCCATTCCTGTAAAAAGAGATCAATGTACCTGGATAAGTTCTCAGTCGCGCTATCAATTGCCGATATTATCGGTCTCCCAGGTGGAACTAGTGAGTCTTTGTGAACCTTCGGCAAAAGGTAAAATGTGAGAATCACAGGGAATTCCTTTTTAAGAAATTTAAATTCATCCAAAGTGATCAATCCACTGCTGCGCCAGCCCATGAGTTTTGCATTGAGGTCATTCCAAGCCATTCTAATTGTAGTGATGTTTGTTTTTCGATAACAGGCAGTATCACTGAGTTGTTTCCCGGCTTCAGCCATGTATTTATCACGTGCCCATAGGACAATGTTGCCCCCCTTATCTGCCTGCTTCACTACTAGATTGTCATATGATTTCAATTTCTTAATCAGGAGATTGTAACTTTGGTTTTGTCGTGCAATGGCTTGGCTCCTTTTGTTGGTATTAATGTACAGTTTTTTAAGATCCTCCACCATCAAATCCTGGTAAATGTCCAGATTGTCATGGGTCGAAATGGGGTTGAAGGTGGATTTGGGCTTGAAAGGTGTACTTGCCATATCTTTCCCAGTGGTAGCATTGGTAGCATTAGGCAGTGCACCAGAGTTCGCTGTGCATTGTTCAGTTTGTAACTCCCAAATCTCTTCAAAAGAAGGGGCGTCTCCAGCCGTTAAAAGATTAGGACTCAAGGGCACTTTCTCAGTGTCCTTCTTGTTTTTAGGCCGGAGTCGGTGAAATTTAGTTAATTTGAGTTTTCTCACAAACCTATACGCATCCATGCGTGTACCAGCGTAGTCAAAGGTTTGTGGTGGACAGAAGGAAAGTCCTAAACCCAGGATTTTCGTTTCCTTAGGACTTAAAACCGTGTTGGTCAAGTTTATTATTGAGGGGGTCCCTGTTGATTGCCCCGCTTTTTGTTCGACCATTTCCGTTGGTTTTTCTTTCTGGTTGTTCCACTTTTCTTTGTGGCGTTTGCGTCGTTCTGACCGTTTGCGGTTTGCACTTTTTCTGCTTGTGCAAAATTCACCCTTGGTCTCAAAGTCTCGCGTCTGGCCTCGCACAGGCGACTCACCTCCTGTGCAGGTGTGAGCGCGGTAAACCCCAACGACGTAGTGTGTAGTTCACCGTCTACTTCACTACCTTCCGTGGAGCTCAAACTGATGGATGAGGCAGAGCTTGTATTGCCTTTTGTTGTATTAGCACGATTGTTAGCTCCCATCTGGCTTTTGATTTTTTCAAATCTCCGTGCGAAGGTGAATATGTGCCCATTTAAATAGTCCAATCTGTCTCTTTCAAATTTAAACGCTTTGCGTTTTTTTATTATTTCCTCCTCCTTCTGGAGCCGAGATTCCATTTCCTCCCTCATCTTTTTCATAATGGCCTCATTTTCCCCCAGTTTATCCAATTCCGCTTCCACAGATTCAATCTCATTTTGAATCTTCATCCAATCACTCTCAGCATATTTTATCAGGATCATCATAAGTTTTGCTGAAGATTCTAAGTTAGTTGCTGCCCATTCCTCGAGCATGCGGGGATCGGGAGTCTCGTAACTGGGTGCAAGAGTAATCCGGAGGCCACGTGGTACGCGACCAACTTCCAAGTACATTGAAAGAGACTTATTCTCCCACCATTTAGAAGTCTCTTTTTTCATCAGTTTCTCCAGTTTGCGAAACAGGTCAACTATATATATATATATATATATATATATATATATATATATATATATATATATATATATATATATATATATATATATATATACATATATATATATATATATATATATATATATTAGCAAGATGGCAGAACTTTTGTTCTGTCCACTGTCCTGATATTGCTCATCACTTTCATCTGTTTGCTGTTTGTCTGTTGATCAATGCAGCACTTATATTTTACACAGGAATCCCTTTTGTTCAATAAATATTGAAAACGCCACACTGTGGATTCCTTGTATATTTCTTAGAGAGAAAGAGAGCATGAGTGTCTGAGAAAAAGGGCTCTAGATCTGTTACCACTATCCCTGTGAGGGCTCAAGTTTGTGATGTTCTGTGGTTGCCAAAACTGTGCTTAACCCATCCAGTTTTAGGGGTGCTTATGGTGGCACTGTGGGTTAGATGGTCTTTAGGATGACATATTCTGCAGGGTGGATATAATGAGTCTGGTACCATCCCTAAGTTTATGTTGCACAACATATATGCAGTTCCTACTGGGAAGTGGGGAACCACATGGCAGTGCAGCATGTTTATCTCCCTTGTCTGTCCCTTTGAACCTATTCAATTTTGCATACTTTTCACCAGGAGTTTCTTTCCTTATCAGTGGTGTATAAGCTCTCAAAAATGTTCTCAACCTTGGTGAACTAACTAAAGTAACACCGACAATATTTTTAGCTTGCAATGAAAATTCCTGGCAATATGTATGTTATCAATGGTTAAATGTTTAAGCCCTTCTTAGAAAATACAGCCCATCTTCACATTTGCACACACACACACATTAACTAGGCTAAGTTAACCTTGTGTGACATGAGGTACTTTTATAGACTAAGCCCTGTATACTACAAACACTTTTACACCAACATTTGTATGGCAAATCTACAATCTTAATATCTCTCCTCCTTTCCTGCAGAGAAATGTGAGGGAAGGCGGCTTTGCACCACATCTGACTGTATTTTGCTTCCTTCCACCTACACTTGATTTTACCATATTCTTCCTATTTGCACATGTACATAGCTCACCCATTAATTCACTGTTTAATTACCACGCCATGTCCTGCAAATTAATTTGCTACTAAAACTTCCAAAAATACACAAAAACAGTAGGAACACACAGCTAGCCTTCCATATTAGGTCAACATGCCAGGAGTAGGATGAGTGCTGGATGGAGAGAGACTGTGGGGTACCAGCCCTGGTCCAATCTCCAGAATACTGCTCACAGCATTTAATTACCAAACTATTTCCTTCACTGTTTTAGGCACCAATGTTTTGTCATACAGTGTTTCATGTATGTGTATAAATGCATTCCACTGCCGATACACATTGTCATTTGGGAGTTGGACTATTTGTAGTTCCAACAAAAGATTGTATCGTGCTACATTTTGTATTCTATGCCTTTTTATGCTGACCACCTACAACTTCTGTGAGGCTCCTTTGCTAATGCAGTCTTGTGGGGTCATATTTGTTACTTTGAGTTGCCTTTGTAATTTTTAAGAAGTTCTGGTTCACGAAGAGACTCAACATTATTTTATTTGTTCTATTTCAATATGCGTTCTACCATGTGACTCAAGAGGTCTGGGTGAGGCAAAACATTTATTTTAGCATTTATTTTAAGATTACACCTCCTAGAATTGGTACTTGAGGATTGCAAGGGGAAGATTGCTTTGAGATGAGAGTTTTTAGTTTGCTGTCTGTTGTCTGTGTCTGTACTTTTCATATTGCTGTCACGTGACTATGGAAAGTTATGCATACTTGCATACCAACTACATTTGGTCACCCTTTTCAAAGATATTTTATATAAAGGGCCTGTTTTATAATTTGGTGAGCAGGTTACTCAGTCGCAAATGTGATGACCAACCCAGCTGCGGTATTGGATAAAATGGAATTGTAGAATGTGGACAGGATATCCGTCACCTGTGAGACAGAGTAACCTGTCTGCCAAACTCTAAATCGGACCCAATGGTTGTTAAAAACTTCCAAGGACAGCTGAAATGTCACTGGGTTGATCAAGGGCAAAAAGCACTTGGTGCTTCGAGTTAATTAGAGCAGGCACCCTGTGCAGCAGAAATGCTCTCACTTCTTTATTAAGAATTTATGGCACCAGGATGGAAGTCCCTTTACTGTTTTTTCCTGATGAGCAAGATTCTTGCTAATGACAATTGGGCGCTTCCATGGCCGCAGGAATGAGCGTGTATGTCTAGTTCGATGAATTCTTCCCTACATTCAGCACCTGTGCACGATCTTTTCCATTTGTCATAATAAATAATAAAGGTGAAGTTCTTAAATATACCCGGTTTTTTCCATGTTCACATTCCTCTCGAGACATGTATTTTAGGAATACAACAATATCAGTCAGACATTAGAAGCAGAATTCTCAAAGGTAGAGCTATCTTACCACATTTAAAAACTGTATTCAAATACATTGTATCGTAAACTCTGCCATTGTCAGTAGGTATGGCTTATTATTTTACAACTGGAAGTGCTTTTCTGCTGATTGCTGAGCTTCTCTCTGTGTGGATGAAAGAGTAGATGAATGTAAGAAGAATGTAGTGTATTAATGATGAAGTGCATGTGTAGGTGAATAGGCGCGGCATGCTTTCATATTTTCAGCAATATTCTATCTACCTGCCATAGGTACAATTTATGAAAATAACAAGTAAGGGAGAGAGAGTTTCACAAGTGGATTCGTACTCCCTAGTTAAGCTAGTATAAACAAAAAGAATCCACCAATAGTTCTCAAAAATGTTCCCTAAAGTGGTGTGGAGCACTTAGTGTTTTAATATACCCCTCACTCACCAAAAGTACCATTGGTGTCATGCTTCATCATTGGGGTCTTCGCACCCCACTACGGGATGCGGCATGCTGCGACCTACGACTACGCTGGAGCACTTATTACAATGACTATGCATGGTGTGTGTGAGGGTTTGATCGGAGTAAGTGGTGGGGTTATTAGTGAGTGGGAAGTTAAAAGGGGCCTGGCTTGTGGGGTTGGACTACAAAATCTTTAATAGGCCCCCGGGCTGGTACTATTAAAAATGTGAAGTGTGAGGTGTCTATGTAAAGTTATGTACACCACCTCTTGTGTGCGTCGACATGTTTCGAAGATCAACTCCTTCTTCAAGACGGGGTGCACAAATCCCCACCTTACTCATGTTTCACTATGTAAAAATGTGGTTGATATTCACAGAAAAGTAAAATGCTAATTGCATTGTCTGAGGAAAAAGAAAAGGAAAGAACATCAGTAATGCCCTCTGCAGCATCTATCTCTCCTGGTGAAGTCACCTAGGAAAGAAAAATAGTGTGGGTTGTGCTCACTAGACAGTAGTTGTCATTCTATGAGTGAAAGTGAACCCTGTAATGAAAAAGACATACACATGACAAACACACATTTAACAAAAAACACACGCTCTATATATGTAGCTTTGGACCTGGTGTGGAATAATCAAGGATTATTTAGAAGGCATACTTGTCTCATCAATGTTGTAAACCTCATGAGCCTTCTAACGTTGGGGGTGTCGTGCTAGTCTGCAACCTAGAAATAATGCCCGTAGTGAGCATGTTGGGATACTTACATATTGTCATCTGGTCATTCTAAGTTGTTTGCCATACTCACAAACTCAGTAGGAGTCAGTATCCATGTGTCCCCTAACGCGGCTCTACTGGGAATGGTGCTTGTGTGCTGGCGTGTGAGTTTTATACTCGCTGAGCGATGTTATTGCTGCCAATTATCTCTTAAGGGACCCGAGGAAGCGGAAACCACGGTATGTCCAAATATAGGTGTTCCGGAGTTAGTAGTATCTAGGTAGCCCCAGGCGGCGGCCAGGTCTGTTGTCGAAGCTGCTCAGAGCCTCCGTGCATGCGCCCTATGACACCGGGTCGTCTTGAGGGCCGCACATGCGCCCTGAAACCCGGGGGGTCAGCTAGGTGAGACCGCGCATGCTTGGGAGACAGACATTCTCCTACTGCATGCGGGGCACCGGTGTATGTAACACAGCGTAATTTACATCGGGTAACAAGATGCTGTCATACAGACTTTGTAGACCCAGATAAATGTGCGATATGTTAGGCATTTAAACAGCGGTGTATGTAACACAGCATAGTTTATCTCGGGTAACAAGATGCTGTCACACAGACTTAGTACATTGTATATCCAGATAAGTGCGTGGTTTGTTGAACGCTAAACCTGATGTAAAGATTGGATAAAATACAGTGAGGGGGGCTCAGTGTTCCAAACATAGTGTGGTTGGGAAATATCCTATCCTGCCAAGTCATGTGCTGACAGCCACTAGGTGATGTAATCGCTGGTATAGCAACTCTCATAGGTCGCCGTTGGTTGCCATAGCAGAGAATCAAGGTGAAGTTTTGGGTTGAAGTTATTATAAAAACAGGAGAAGACAGTCTTACTGTTGCAGCGTGAAATTACAGTGTAATTTCAAATGGTCAGTTTTTCAAGTATGTTACAGATTAGGGGTCTGTTACTCATCGTTAAGTCAATTGGCCCCACATGATATCGTCATTGAGGCCATTGACTTGGTCTCCCAGATGGAACACCCAGCGTTGTTCTTTTTGGAAGAGGCCTTCTTCTGACTGTAGTTGCTTAATAACAGTCCACTGAAGGTCATTCACACAGTGTTGCGAATTGAGGTAGTGAGTTGCCATCTTGGTTGTGCTCTTCATGCACCTCACATAGCTCTTGTGATCATTCATATGTGTCTTAACAGCCCTTGTGGTCGTACCCACATATTCCAGACCGCATGGGCAAGTGATCATGTAGACCACGTTCTTACTGTTGCAGTTGGTCATTTTTCTTTGTTCCCACGTTGTTCCGTTCCTGAATGTGAGTTTCTTGCTCTTCCTTGTGAGATGGAAGCTGTTGCAGTTCCCACATGGGAAGTGTCCCTGTATCCCGTGCAGGGATGTGGTGGATTGCTGATTCTGCTGGGGGCAGATGTGGACAAGTATGTCCTTTAAATTCCTACCCCTTTTATGTGTGAACATGGGTTTCTCAAAGTTTAGTGCGCCACATGTCAATATCCTCCAATGTTTCTTGATTATCTTGGAGACCTCGTTGGAATGTGTATTGTACGTTGTAACACATATCGGTCTCCTTTGCTCCGTATTGGTTGGCCCTTTGTCCTCTAGTAGGGCAGCTCTGTTGTTGTTTCCCGCCCGTTTCATAGCAGAGTTTATTATGCGGTCTGGATATTGCCTTAGTTGGAGCTTTGCTTTGAGTTCATTCGCCTGTGCTTTGTATTATGCCACATCTGTGCAGTTGCGCCGTAGGCGCAAAAATTGGCCGTACAGAAGATTCTCCCGTAGGTGCCTGAGATGAAAACTGTCAAACCTCAGTAAACAGTTTCTGGCTGTCGGTTTGGAATGTGTGGTGGTCTTTAGTGTCCCACCTTCTGGGTAAATGTTCAGGTCTAAAAACACAAGTGATTCATTTGACACTGAGCTAGTAAATTTCAAAAAGATGTTTTGGGTGTTTAGCCACATCAAAAATTGCTCACAGATTGTCCGTCCCTTGCCAGACGACAAAAATGTAGCCTATGTATCTCTTCCAGATACAGATATTCTGTCTGAAGGGGTTGTTTGTACCAAGGATTTTGTTGGTCTCCGAATGGTGGACATGGAGACCAGCTAGGTTTGGAGCGAAGGTGCTGCCCATGCTGGTCCCATGACTCTGTAAATAGATTGCGCTCTTGTACTGAAAAACATTTTTGTCAGTGCTAGCGAGATACATTCTAATACCACACCCCTGGGTGTCTGGTATTTCCACGGGGTAGTAAATAGTACCTCCTCAATTATAGAGAGTGTCTCATCATGAGGCAGGCTCCTATACAAGCTCTCCACATCTAGGCTGAGTAGTAGTTGGGATTCAGGGTCAAAGGGCAGATCCTTCAAAAGTTTGAGGACTGCTTTTGTGTCTTTTAGGTACATATCCGTGGCCTGTACAAGTGTGCGAAGGAATGCATCCGCAAACCTGGATAATGGTTCCAAGATGGCGCCGATTCCCGAGACTATGGGTCTCCCGGGGTTTTTTCAAGGTTTTTATGTATCTTTTGGATACAATAAAAGTAGGGAATTATTGGTGATCCCTGGGTTAGGAATTCTGCTCTTTTCTACTCAGCCTGTCATGTGCTATGCCCTCTTCTACCATCCCACCTACTGTGATGCGCAGGGACTATGTTGGGTCATCTGGTAAGATACTGTAATTGCGCCTATCAAACAAAAGTCTCATGCATTCATGATCGTAGGCTGTTGTTGTTTGTACGACTATCGACACCACTTTATCGGCTGGTTTTATTATGATTTCTTTGTTACTTGCCAACTGTCGGATCGCTTCTTGTTCAGTGCGACTAGTGTTGTGAAAGTTTGTCAGTGTGTGCTGGATCTAATTTATTTATTTATTTAGAAGCTTATAAAGCGCACGGCTACCCCCAACGGGGGTGTCCCGGCGCTGCAGACAGCTGACTACGAATAAAGATGGAAGCGGCTAGGGACTAGAAAACAGACAGGTTTTTAGTTTATTGCGAAACAGTGATTCCGATGAGGCCAGCCTGAGCTCTAATGGGAGGCTGTTCCAGAGTTTGGCGGCCCTACAGTAAAGGACCTGCCTCCCATTCTGGATCACTGAAACCGAGGGGTGGCAAGAAGACGGAGATTGTTAGATCTAAGATTTCTAATTGAATGAACAGGTTTAAGCCTATTTTGTAGACAGACTGGGCCAAGGCTATTGAGGGCCCGGAAAGCAAAGGCCATTGCTTTAAATTGAATATGTCGGGTCACTGGCAACAAATGCAGCTTCCTCAAGTGGGGGGAAATAGAGTGGTGATAGGGGATGTTACCAATTAGCCTAGCAGTCGCATTCTGCTCGATCTGCAATTGATGGATCTGGTATGCTGGAGCCCCAACATACAGGCTATTTGAATAGTCCAAATGAGAGGGGATCAGGGCATGGACAACCGTCCTACGGGAATCAAGAGGGAGATATGGAGAAATCTTTCTGATCATGCGAAGTTTGCCAAAACAGGCTGAAGTCACTTTATTGATATGGGTTTTGCAAGATAGAACGTTGTCAAATTGAAAGCCCAAATTACGAGCTGTTTGAGCTGGAGCAGGGGAGATTAAGCTCCGTTGGCCACCAGAGCTAAGGGGAGAGAGGGAACTTCTGATTAAAAAACAAGACTTCCGTCTTATCTGTATTAAGTTTAAGACTGTTAGACGTCATCCAGGGGGAGATGTTAATAAGGCAGTGAGGAAAATTGGCCAAGCTGCGATCTCTAACGGAAAACACCAGCTGAGTATCATCAGCATAAGAGATCACTCTGACCCCCCATGATTCAGCCAACTTTGCCAGCGGGGTAAGGTAGATATTAAAAAATACAGGGCTAAGTGCCTAGCCCTGTGGAACACCACAAAGCAGGGGCTTTACGTCCAAAACAAAATGCCGAAGGAAGACTTGTTGAGATTTACCCTCCAGGAACGACCTTACCCAGGCCAAGGGGGTACCCCCAATTCCAATGTTGCGCAGGCGATCCAGTATTATGTCATGGGACACGGTATCGAAAGCCGCGGATAGGTCGAGGAGAACTAGCATAGCCTCCTCGCCCCCATCCACGCACTCTCTAATAGACTCAGCCACCTCAAGCAGCGCAGTCTCAGTGCTGGAACTCGGTCTAAATCCAGACTGGGAATCATGCAAGAGATGATTAGATTCCAAATAGTTAGTCAGTTGCTCCTTTACCACTTTTTCCAAAATGTTAGCCGGCTTGGGGAGAAGGGATATGGGCCGATAATTGCTGAACAGTTCCGGGTTGGCGTCCGCCTTCTTGATGATTGGAATCAGCATAGCCTGCTTCCAAGCAGAGGGAAATTGGCCTGTAAGAAGTGAGGTGTTCCAGATAGCAAAAGTGGGCTAATAACCAAAGGGGCCAGTTCACTTAAGATCTTTGCTGGACCTGGATCAAGAGGAGATCCCGATTTACATCGGTTAAACAGAGTCAAGGCAGACTCCAAAGTTAGCTTCTTAAATGACACAAAAGTCTCCTCCTGCATGGCTTTGGGATTAAGATGGAGCAAAGTCCTCTCCTGACTAAAGGAAGAAGAGATGTTCCTAATCTTATCGTGGAAGAAATTGGAGAGACCCTCACAAAGGGCTTGGCTGGGGGGAATCGAAGTGGCCAGGATTGGGGGAGTGGAGAATTCCTTGATGATGTTAAACAAGGTTTTTGCTGAATTTTCAGCGCTCCTAATTTTATCTAATGCACTAAGCTCATTCATCACAGCCTTTTCCAATGTTAATAGTTCAATAGGTAACACAGCATCACAGGGGGTGAAGGATGACTTGGGTTTTAGGCCTGTATCTGTTGTTACTCTGGTGGGTTCTTTGTCTTGGAAAAAAGCCTGGAGTTTTAATTTCCGGATACATTCCTGCAATTCTGTATGTAATTTAAAGGTCTCTGGTTTGTTGGTGGGAACAAAACCTAGGTCTTTATTCAGTACTGCTCTTTGGAGATCTGTAAGTGGCCAAGGCATCAGATTTACCACTAGGTCCCTTTCCTGTTGGTTGAGGTTGATGGTTGGTTGTGGAGTGCTCCTGTCATGCTCCTTGTGCTCATTCTGGGGTCCCCTTGTTCCAGGTCTTGCCACATTATGGTGTTGCCCTTTCTGTTCCTGCCTCGTGATCCCGGACGTGTCCCTAAAAAAGGCTGTGGGCCGTAATAACCACCTTCACACTCTGGATTCCATTGTGGGTAGCTAGGTCCTACTGCTGGTGGATCGTATTGGAAATGTGTGAAAGGTGGAGGGCCCATATATTGTTGGTATTGGGGCGGTGCCTGGTAGCCTCTCCACCCTCTCTGTCTTGGATATTGTTGCCTCTGCTGTGTCCGACCCCCTCTAGGGTATTTGTATCTTTGATTACCACTAGAGTTGGAGCCAGATGAACCACTATCAGAGCCAACGTTGTCCGTGTCACTGGAGTTATTTTTGGAGAGGTAACCGTCTTTGGTATACGGTTAGGCCCGCTCTGCTGTAAAGCGATCTTTGTCTTTTTTTAGTTTGTTGAATTCGCTTTGCTTCAAGCCAAGCTCAAATTCAGTCATTTGTTGGTTCAGCTCATTGAGACTTTTCTTCAGGGCACTTGGTGTCTGATATGTTTTAAACTGGACCTCTATTTTCTGTATCTCTATTTTGAGTTCCTGTGCAATTCCTGCGGCAGGTTTCTCTATCAGTACTATCCAGTCTCTCGTGCAGTGCCACGAGATAAGTGACCATTCTTTCTTGAACTGCATGTGGGTTTGAAAGATGAATGGCTAATTTTTTACAATTAGCCCTTGGGGTGCTATTTTATTACTAAGGTATTCAGTCATAAGCAACCCATGTAGAGCTGCTTTGATTTGTGTGCGTCTTAGGTTGACCAGTTTGTCCCAGTCTGCCACACTGGGACCTGGATCAGTGTTGCTCAAGCCCTCAAAAGGGTTCAATGCTGCCAGGATTCTGTCTATCTCCTCTTTACCAAAGGTGAGGCCATGTTCGTCCTGCATCGTAGGTGACCGCTAGGTTTTTTACGTTTTTAAAGTGTGTGTTCTTATGTGTGTGTCGGAAATGTCAAAAAGGAAGGACTCCCACACCTGTGCGCTGTCCAGATCATGAAAATAACAAGTAATGGAGAGAGAGTTTCACGAGTGGATTCGTACTCCCCAGCTAAGCTTGAATAAACAAAAAGGATCCACCAATAGTTCTCAAAAATGTTCCCTACAGTGGTGGGGAGCACTTAGTGTTTTTAAAATACCCCTCACAAACTAAAAGGACCCTTGGTGTCATGCTTCATCAATGGGGTCTTCGCACCCCTCTACGGGATGCAGCGTGCTGCGACCTACGACTACGCGGGAGCACTTATTACAATGACTATGCGTGGTGTGTGTGAGGGTTTGATGTGATTGAGTGGTGGGGTTATTAGTGAGTGGGAAGTTAAAAAGTGCCTGGCTTGTGGGGTTGGACTAAAAAATCTTTAATATGCCCCGGGGAGGGTACTATTAAAAATGTGAAGTGCGAGGTGTCTATGTAACGTTATGTACACCACCTCTTGTGTGCGTCAACATGTTTCGGAGATCAACTCCTTCTTCAGGACGGGGTGCACAAATCCTCACTGTATTCACGTTTCACTATGTAAAAATGTGGTTGATATTTACAGAAATGTGAAAATGAAAAGCAGGCTACAATGTACCTATGGCGGAAAATATAAAGTAAAATGCTAATTGCATTGCCTGAGGAAAAAGAAAAGGAAAGAACATCAGTAATGCCCTCTGCAGCATCTATCTCTCCTGGTGAAGTCACCTAGGATAGAAAAATAGGGGTTGATTAGGATCGCGGACGGACTTGCGTCTGTCCGCGACCCCAGAGTAGGAGGGAACCTCCGCATGGCATGCGGAGTTCCCTCCTGTGCAATTAGGATGTGACCGCAAGGGTTGCGGTCACATCCTCTATTTTTAACATTGCGGCGGGTGGAGCTTCAAGCTGCACCCGCCGCAATGTTAAAAATGCACGCATTGCATTTGCATGCAGTAAGAGGCAGGCACAGCGCGGTGCCTGCCGCTTTCTTCATGCAAATGCAGGGGGATGTGCACCCCCCACCCCCCCTTCACCTAGGGGGCCCGCAACGGGCCCCGCAGTGAAGTTCCGTATGCTTTTCCACGGCGGAAAACCCACCGCGGAAAAGCATAATTTAAAGGCCATCCTAATATGGTGGACGGTGTCTGGAAGACACCGTCACCATATTAGAGCTTTTTCGCTGCGGTTGTAAGCCGACCGCGGCGGAAAAGCTGCGGACGGAAACCAGGACCCACCAGCCATCCTAATGTGGCGGTGGGTCTTTGGTCAGTCCGCTGCGGTTTTTCCGCATCCTCGGGGCCGGCGGTGGCTTCCGCCGGCCCGAGGATGCGGAAAAACCGCAATCATAATGACCCCCATAGTGTGGGTTTTGCTCACTAGACAGTAGTTGTCATTCTATGAGTGAAAGTAAACCCTGTAATGAAAAATACATAGACATGCACACATTTAACAAAAAACACACGCTCTATATATGTAGCTTTGGACCTGGTGTGGAATAATCAAGGATTATTTAAAAGGCATACTTGTCTCATCAATGTTGTAAACTTCAAGAGCCTTCTAACGTTGGGGGTGTCATGACAGTCTGCAACCTAGAACTAATGACCGTAGTGAGCATGTTGGGTTACTTACATATTGTCATCTGGTCATTCTAAGTTTTTTGCCATACTCACGAACTCAGTAGGAGTCAGTATCCATGTGTCCCCTAACACAGCTTGCTGGGAATGGTGTTTGTGTGCTGGCGTGTGAGTTTTATACTTGCCGAGTGATGTTAATTGCTGCCAATTATCTCTTAAGGGTCCCCGGGGACCGGAAACTACGGTATGCCCAAATATAGGTGTTCCGGAGTTAGTAGTATCTAGGTAGCCCCAGGCGGCGGCCAGGTCTGTTGTCGATGCTGCCCAGAGCCTCCGCGCATGCGCCCTATGAGACCGGGTCGTCTTGAGAACCGTGCATGCGTCCTGAAACCAGGAGGTCAGCTGGGTGAGACCATGCATGCATCATGCATCATGGCTGTACTCTAAAAATAATGTGCTGGAGGCTTTGGACAAGGAGTCAACATTGATACACAGCAGGCACCACAGGCAGGGAGGCAGTGTATGCACAGACAACATGTCACAATTGTACCAGCTATAGCAAAAAGGAAGATGATAATCTTCCACCCCAAGATGCAAAGAGGCCCCACAACCACCCTGTAAAAGACCATGTGCCATCCTCCGCGTATATGTCAGAGACAAGCTTCAGGAGCATCTGTATGGGAGCCTATACATTTGGAGCATTTTCCGGTATGTATACACAGTAACTACTCCCGATGACACAGCAGGCTCCACCCCTATCCGCAAGAATGACGTCTAACACCATTGTTTTGAAGGGCAACAAGTCTCGTAGCCTGGACCTCTACTATGATATTGGTGAAGATCCCTGCAGTGGTATTAATGACTCCTTCCACAACCCTAGTCACTGAATATTAGGACTGTTGGCCATAGGGCCCCAGAAAGGTATTTTACCTTTCATAGCATCAGTGAATTGCTGCAAGTGGTGTTCATCGGATCTAGGTAGTCTATGTTAATCATTCTCTTAAACCAAAATGCATGGGCATTTCTACGCTGTAATCAATGGTCTTTATAATAATTGGGCGGGGCAATCTATACCGAGGGTAAGAGGTAAGATAGCACCATGTCCCATTTCCCAGTCCCCTATATCCCTGCATGCAGGACTTTAGGAACAAACTGCCAAATGGCCTCCTGCCTATAGGATCACTGAGAGGTACTCTATGCTGGAAACGCACAATTTTTATTAGGGTGCGATAATCAATACTCTTCCACTCTAATGTAGCAGCCCGAGGAAAAGAACGTAAAATACTAAGCAATGCAAACCACCCCTTACAACTATTGACATATGACAATGGCATGGACAACAAGTTCTCACTCCTCTGAGTCACAGAGGGCAGCCACCCTCAAACCCAGCATTTTGTCGAGTTATAAGCTTTATGTTTTGGTGCAGAGTCTGCATGAACACATTATCTTTATAGGACTTTCAGTGCTCTTCCTTGTGAGGTGCCAAAGTGACAAAAATATGTTCAGGGGGAACAGGTGTAGTACCAATCAAAGAATGCACAGGATATTTCTCTTCAAGAAAATAACCTATTACAAGTATTATAACTAAAGAAATCGGAAAAATAGTTACAAACCCTATTTTGCTTTTCACAGACCAATTGGACCAAACAGGCCTGTTCCGTTCAGAACTCGGAGCTGCAAAGAGCTGTTCTTCCTCCCGGATGGGGCGACCAAAGGGGTAAATCTTTCTTTTTTTTTACTACTACCAGCAGAGAAAAAGACTTATGATTGGAGCCAGCTGGAGGTGAAACAAGGAAAAGGGTGCAGTTAGTCCTGCTGACGGTCTCCTATTGTTCATGAGGCGTAGGCGCTGTTCAGCACCGGCGGTGGAGCGGTTCTTCTAGATCAGATCCAAATCCCACGTTGCAGGGCAAGGTGTTTCTGTCTTGAGCCTTCAGCCCTGATCGTTCACTGTCCGAACAATAAACCAATCTCCTTTTCCCTTAACTACAGTTGGTACCACACACAGGGTACGTTTGCCTTATTCTTCAGCAATGAAGTCCATCCCTGCTAATCTGACTTTTCCTTTGGTGCACTGTTCGTCCGTCATGGGCGTAAATTGTACCGTCTCACTCCAGGCACAGAGGGGTCAGGCTCAAAGGGACCAAAGGGCAGAGGCTCCAAAACTGACAAGCCAGCAGGCTGGGGCTCAACGGGATGGGATTCAGGCACAGGTGGACCAATAGGCTGGGGCTCCTTGATGGCCTTAATCTACGGTGGCACCGCCTCATTCAGCATGGCGTGGCTCTCTTCCTCAGTTGGTGCCTACATCAGCCATACATCCGTAAAGGGAATGAAGCATGGTACCTACTCCGTCTCATGGTCGCCAATCCTGTGCAGCACCCATTGGTCGTAAGGCAACAGCAGGGGTAACCTCTTGCAGTGGGCACTGTGAATCCAATTCATTCGGCCGTCGACCTTCACAGCTGTTCTGGTGGTGAGAAAGACCAGGAGTGGTCCCCTTTAGCACGGCTCTAAGCTGCTTTTCCTCTGGGAATTGCATAGGAGGACCCAGTCCCCGGTTTGTATCTGAGGGCCTGGCCCCTCTGGAGTGTGTGGTAAAGCTTCAGATATCTGTTAGTGAATAGAACGCAAACTTTTAGTCAAATCATAGAGGTAATCCACAAGCAAAGGGTATTCTATATAAGAAAACTGATGAGATCGAGGGACGTCCCAGACATTTACTGGGCGGACGAACACAACCTCATAGGGTGAAAATTCTGTTCTAGAGTGAGCTGTTGTTCTGGGGTAAAGCATCTGGCCACTGCAATCATGTGCTCTCCTTGATCTTTGCCAGTTTTAGTTTGAGAGTACCATTGTACATTCAACGAAAACTGCAGATTGGGGGTGGTTCGCTGTATGAAACATTTGCTTGATATGCAACCCATCATACACCAGCTGTATAACCTTTGAAGTAAAAGACCTTCCATTGTCACTCCAAATCAAACCGGGAAAGTCAAAGTGCGGGAAGAACTCTTTCAATAGTGCTTTCGACGTTGCTATGGCTGTATTCTCTTTAGTGGGAGAAGCCTCAATGTAAATGTAAATGTAAATGTAAATGTACAGGAATTTATATAGCGCAAATCACCGAGCGGTTTCTAAGCGCTTGCTTAGGGAACCCGTCCTGGTATTCCCCTGTGAGATAACCCCGACAGGGTATCCGCAAGGTGAAAGCCAGGCATCCCGCCGCCAGGGGCCGTTGTGGAGATTAAGCAAGCTATTGCCCAGAGTCGCAGAGTGTGAACCCGTGAATCGAGTAGGCACCGGAGCGAGAATTGTCGAGTCCATGGACATTTTTTAGGACTCAAGACCCCGCCGAGCCGGGAATTGAACCCTGGTCCCGGGCTGACCTCTGCTTCCAGGTCTGCCTCCTCTAAACAGTGAGCCACACTTCTCCTCAATCTATTTGCTAAATGCATAGACAACCACTAACACATATTTCCGATTATATACCTTGATGAAATCCATCTGGAGAACCTTGAAAGGGAAGGAAAGCGGTGCAAAACTGCCGGAAGGTGTGGGGGTACCTTTCCCAGGATTGTGCATCATGCATACCATGCACTTCACCAAGTAAGCGGCAACTTTAGGGAACAAAGCAGATCTTTTAGATGTCCTAAAGCTTGTTGACATTCATGCATTCAAGGCAAGGGTTCATGCACATCCTTAGTGGTTAGTTGCAACAAGGCCTTCATTAGTAAGAAGCAGTTAGGAATACAGTGTCAACAATACGAGTTAATACCTATAAAAGCAAGCACATACCTTTGAGTCTTAGGGATGGCCATTTTAACAATGGTGCAAATGCGCTCAGGTGTTATTCTCCTTTCCTCCTTCAACAGTAGGTGACCTGAGTAGGTAACCTCCTGTCGACAATACTGACATTTTGAGAGTTACACTTTGTGTCCGTGGTGGGCCAAATGTAGCAACAATTTAACCATTGTAGATGTCTTCCGTGTCAGAAGAGATCACGAGATCGTCGACATACTGCAATAACACATTACCATTGGGAAGTATAAGGGAGTCCATTTGGCTTTTTAAAGCTTGACTATAGATACATGGACTTTCAGTATAGCCCCAAGGAGCCAGACAAAATATAAAGCTTCTGCCGGCGAGGGCAAATCCAAACAGGTCCCTTCTACCTGGATATATCGGGATGCTAAAGAATGCATTTTTTAAGACGATGACTGAAAAGTATTTGGCAGAGGAAGGAATCATAGTCAAGAGGGCAGGGATGTTGGCTACAACTGGGAACTGAGGGACCACAATATTGTTAACCTCACGCAAATCAAGCACAAAACGATAGACAGCTGGATGGTTATCAGAGGAACCCGAGGGTGTCCTCTTAAGAATAGGAAGAAAAGGGTATTACACACATTCACAGATGTCTCTTACACCACACCTGACTTAATCAAGCCCTGTATAATCTGCAAAAGCACTTGCTCCCCTGCTTGTGGTATTTTGTATTGAGGAATAAGGGGAAGAACAACGTTATCCTTAACTCTAATAGAAACTGATGGTATCTGCTAGAGCCCCACGTCCGTGTCACCTGTAGGCCCCTAACGTTGCCGACACACCCTGGAACTCAGTGGGAAGGGGCTCATCCTTTGACAAACATTGCTTAGAATTCACTAAATTGGGTCCTATTGTCATATGGCCACCATCCAAAGAGAAAGAGATAGTCACGTGCAACTTCTTCAACAAATCCAAACTCATCAAATTCTCTCCATAATTAGATGTCAATAGAAAAGGCGAGTCTACAGTAAAAGAACCAATAGTCAGGGCAAGTGGCTTGGAAATGGGGCATACAACCGCTATACCTGAAAAGCTTACCGAAACATAATTTTAGCCAGACAGGGCTGCCCCGGGGACCTCTGAGCAAGAAGCAGAGCTATTCATTTCACCTGTTTCCACCAAGAATGTTTTAGCAGAGCCCTGCAACTCAGCTGTAACGTAAGGTCAACGCTGATCCACAGGGATCTGAACTGATCCCTCCCCCTGCCCCTGGCTGTCCTAGCCATGCGTTAGCCAAGTCACTTCATCCAAATCATAGTCATCATGGAAATATCGCAGCCCCTAGGGTCATCAAAATAGTTCTCATTAGAGCAACAGGTATGGTCCTCACCTCCCTGGCCTCTGTCATGGCTACCGAGCCTCCAACATCAACAGAGAGGCCCTTTTAGAGAGACGCCCAACAAAACCTCCTTTGGAAAGGCTCACTTTTGTGAGTACGTTCAGCACTCTCTCAAATCGGATCCAAAAGACCATTAGACACCACTGGGGGATATTGAATATTGCCCAAACAAGGATCCCTTTACCACTCTTTTTGTTCAAAAGAGCGCCGAACATTCGAGACAGTTTGGTGCACACTCGTCCCAGGCTCACGACATCTTCTGATACCAGTAGACTGTGGGATCTGCCTCCAGTCCAGGGACATTTTCCATGTGGGTCCTGTAGTGTCTGCCCTCAGACATGCAAAACGGACAGGATTGACATAGGTACTGGTAAACCGTGGTTGCTCAAAACACATACAAACTGTAATTCTGAACGATTGATCTATTTGATCACATGTCCTTGTGCACTACAGTATGTAGGCCATACCACCACAAAAATAAAACTAAGGATTAGTGAACATAAGAGCACCATTCGGTGCCGTAAACAGTCGACGAAGATGACCACTCACTTCATCATGAGAAATCACAAGGCAGATGATCTGAGATGGGTGGTAATTGAACAGCCCTTCATCCCACCCCACATCAGCGATATATCGAGATTCCTTTTTGTTAAAGAACAAAAATGGATTTACAGATTGAGGAGTGACAGTTGTGGGCTGAATGATGACATTCCCTGGACCATGATATGAATGGGGGACACAATACAATACACCGTACAATCCGATTGGTTTATTAATCTCTACCTTTGAGCTGTACACGCACGCTTAACAGGTTCCAGCCATGATGTACATCTCTGTGTATATTAGGTGTTTTGTCATCACTGTTGGTATTACTCTCGAGACACTATAATACACTGTTTTAGAGTCTTTCATGTAGTTTTCGATTACTATCACATGTGATTACTCTCTATGTTGTTAGACAGCGCAGAGGGCACATATGAGTAATATATGATCTAATATTTAATGCTCCCGCTTGCCTTGACAACAATGTTAGCTAGTGGGATCTAGTATATCTAGTCCCTTATGCTTTTGTATGCTATGGGTTTTTGCCACTGCTTTACCCTCTTGTCACCTGCATGCCTTTATTTGTAACACCTATAACAGGTATAGCTGATATTATAATTAGTGCTCACAGCTGAGTTTCCTAGCTCTATGGTTGTAATTTCGCTTTCTTATACAACCAACTTGTGCACACGTAACTGTATAACTTAGCGGTTACTTATCCATTATCTGCACTGGGTTAATAACCATTACCCCTCGGTGTTTATTCAATACCATCTTTTCGCCTTAATGTTTTGGCACTGACATCGGCGATATCCCTGGTTATCCTGCTGTAATGCGCGCAATAGCCCAACAGCACGCATGTTCGCCGATTGAGACACTGTCCCGTCACAGTGGTGCCGGGTTAGCGCATGCGCATTCGCTTTCTGTATGAACAGTATATACTGGCTGAGTCCGGAGCATGCGCGGTCAACGGGGTGATGCCGCACTAACGAGTGAGGTTTCTTAACGCCAGCTGCTTCCGTTTACGTAGGCATGGCGTCTAAACGTCCCACTTGAACTGCTAATTAATAGGAATTAACCAATCAGGCACATATAAAAGTGACACGGGGCCCACCTACCGTCAACTCCACTTCCTCTCGGATGCCGGAGAGAGGTACCGACGGATAGGTGAGTCCCGTGTCTGCCCATACGCTACTTTGTTTAAACTCTCTTTTCCTTTTAACTTTCTCTCAGATTTAACATTAGTTCACCTATTTCTGACAGCCAATTTTTTAAGGAATTAGAAATATAGATTGCACCCTATATTTAACACTATAAGAGAGCTTTCAATCTATGGGAGAGATGTTCTCCTTAGCCAGCAAGAGTTTCCATTAATGGTTTGAGCCGAATTGAGGGGTCACTAACTAAGAGAAAACCAGGTTTTATATTTGTGCGCACGTTTCAACAGATGTGGTAGTAGCACTATGTAATCAATATGTAGGATAGCTACCAATGTCTTTTTCTGTTTGTGCATACATAGAGCGGGCCTCACATACCCGAGCGGATGCCGGTAGAGGTGAGGTCTTCCACCACAGAATGCTGGGTGAGTATATGATATAAGATACTTTTTTTGTTCTCACGCCCCTGCGTAAATGTAGTAGGAGTGCTAAGAGAGGTATCTCATTAAGAATACATGAGGCTTGTGCCTTAGACAGGAGTTGGATTATTAGACTCTTGTAGTGCTTGGAGAGTGTGTGTTGGGTGATGGAACAGGTTTATAGTTTAATAACGAGCAGTTTGGTAATTTTCTTCCCCCCTTTTTTCTAGGTGAGAATTCGTGGTCTACTCCGCAAGGACACATTGGGGCTCCAAGGTCCTGGTAGTAAGACTTTATGAATCTTTGGTTACACTATCACACATTTATTATTTATCACGGACCATTATTTGGTTCTATGCAGTAGCATTCAATCCTATTAGGTCCTGACGAATGCCGGATAGTAGATCCTCATGGCAGAAACATGTTGACCTTCCTGCACCACGCAACGGGGTAGCCATAAATTCATAACTACCCTGCGTGCTTGTTTTAACCATTGACACTGGAACATTCCTTATTAAACATATTTTTGTTCCATTGCTCAATTTTTATAAATCACTTCTTTATTGCACTGCACCTCATCAGAACCACCTTTGAATAACCTTTGGCTTGAGTACACCATTGGTATCCACCTCCATACCATCAGCAGATGGTCAGGGCAATGGCTGGACCCTTTTACTAATCTCATGTGACGACACTCCACCATTAAGGGTGGCCTGATGAGAATTCGTTCAAGCCTGGGTTATAACTACAAAAGGTAGAAATGTATGACCTGTCCCGTTCTAGCTCCCACTCTACGACACCACTTACTAGACCCTAGTGTCCCTCTTGTTGTTTACCTGCCCCATAACCTCGTCCTCTAGAGACGACAACTTTCTATAACAATGCCGGACACTTACTGCGCCAGTGCCCCTCCTCCTTGGAGTATGCACACTAGTTTGGTCCCAGAGGTGTAGCATTTCTGCTGGTGCGAGGCAGCTGTCGAGCTGGGCTAATGCTTCGTCCCCTACCATTCCCCGTAGACGCCTGCTGCATCAACACCTTTGTCTTAGACTCCCTATTTTTCTTCTCCACCTTCTCCTTTTCCTCATTCTTTCTATGCTCATAGTACTGTGCCACACTCAAGATCACTGATGGGGAGGAGGTAGTCCAGGTGCTCTCCACAGCCTGCAACAGTATCGCGATCACAGGAAGCATGTTTGTAACAAATCTGTTAATCAACATTCGGACACCCCTTCAAACCAAGTAAAAACAATCATACACCCTTTAATTTTTTCTTCTGACGACACGCCGATAACTTATCCCAATCTACTCTTATAGGTGGAATAAGAGAGTGCATGTAAATAATAATATGTCCTGGTAAAGCTAGTATCTCAGCTTTAGGCTTCTCACCAGGATTCTTCCCTTTAACCCATGGCCTTATCTCATCCCAAGTGCCACCTAACTCCACGACATAGACCTGTTCCCAAATATCCATGGGCACCAATAAACCAAAAAACATCTCAATGTCTGCCAGCGTCCTCACCTTCGACAAGGCAACCTCTGTTAATTCTTTATAATATGCAGTGGGATTTTTCCTGGGGTCAGGTAGCTGCATCTTAAGAGAGAAAACCTCACTCCAGGGAGGCATGACCTTCCTCTCGGGCAACATAGGATTTATCACATTGCAACCCAAACTTCCGGTCAGCACACTCTATGCCCCTCTCTATTTTCTCTCTATCATACGCTATTACCTTCTGCGTTATCATTTGCATCTTCCCCCTGCGTGCCTCCTTCTCTGCGTTCATCCACCTCTGTTTAGCTTTCTTTTCCATACCTGAAGATAACCAAACATCGCTGCCTACTCCGTTTGCAAACAATTTATCCTGCAAGTAATTACATTTCTTTTCATCAAAGGTACCGGTTAATGGCTACTGTAGCTCGGCATTGTCCCTCATATATTTGTGCCATAATGTACTAAATATAATAGGGCTAAGGCTGTGCTTAACGTACATGTCATAATTTGGAGGGCCTTCCGAAGGCGAAGGTTGCCTCTCCTCCAATCGAGCATCAGCAGAACAGCAACGGCACCTCAAACAGCACAACTTACTAAAACATGACATCTTGAAAGAGGAAACAAATTCACTATTCGTACCAAATGACAAACTCACCAAACAAGTATTTTTCCAGTAATCAGTCCTCAGACTGTACAAAGCAAAGACAAACCAAGAGTCCGTCCTCAGACTGCACCACAATTACAAACCAGAACCTTCAGCACTAAAGCCAAAAACTAGCCAAACCACAGGCATTTTCAAAAGTAAGCCAAAACCATTATGTTGCTTGGAAGAGTGTCCACAGACGCTCTGTACCCAAATAGGTCCGCAGACCATACCAAGGACTACTCAAAATGGGGCCACATTCACAAAGAACTAAAGCAAACTCACTTTGTGTACACAGGTTGAACACATTTATTCTCCACTGCCGACTCTTCAAACCAAACAGTCAACTCCAAGGGTTTCGCCTTTCAGGACCCCAGCCGCGATGACTACTAGGCAAAGCACCGGCCAATCAGATAGGCGGAGCAGCTGCGAGAACTAAGCTCTGTCATGTGGGGTTCCCCGATCCGCCCATCCGACCATATGTGACCCGTCCTCCCCACCCGTATGCGGGTGAGGATGGGCAACCCGGTGGCTCCCTGTTCAGGTGCCAAATGAAGGAAGTGGCCCGATTAGGGTCACCCGGGTCACTCGCGACCACCTCTCAGTCTTCCAAACAAATGAAGAGTCGGTCAGACAGTAGAAAATGCAAACCAAGGTATTTATCAGTATAGCGCTGCAGTGGAGCCCAGTCTGACCAGCCTCTTGAGAGGGCTGCTGAGGAACTGACTCTCCCCAACATGACATAAGACAATATACATTTCCAAATCTTCGGAGAACAAGCCCAAACCATAAAATTCCAGTCCACACACCAGCAAACAAACGGGCACAGAAGAATGAGCTGGGACCGGGTACATGTTAACTGCATTCCAAGGCCACCTCACTCATGCTCACCACTAGAGTGAAGGTGAGAATGAGTCTATTTAACAGCAAAGGTATGCAACAATAGAGAGTACATTCATTAGTGCAGCTGAAACCTGCATTGGAGAAACACGAGCAAATAGGCAGGGAGACAGTTTTCTGCTGAGGCAAGAAACATGAGGCAGGAGCTTACCTTCGATCATAAAACAGAATGGCGGTTACTAATAAAATGGTTCCATGACTGCTAACTTAACACAGAATAAAATATGAGCAAGGGGACAATAACCTTTTCAATTCTAAAAACGTGAGCGGCTCCTATCTTCTCCATCTCCCGTCTACCCATCTTGCAGTACAGAGACTGATGATTTCGACTTCCAAAAACAACGCAAACTGTTACTAAATACTGCGTTTGCTACTGGCTGGTATGCTTGCGGAGTGGAACCTTTTCGGCTGAAAGGGTTGTGACAAGCAGAAGTGGCATTGAAGCTGCAGTGCGGGCAGGGGCAGACAATTTTGGTAATTCCTAAATCACTGAACTTTCATTATTTTAGTTGGTATGAGAAACAACTGATTTTCCTACATATTTACTTTCTTAGGATAAACTCTCCCTCGGCTGAGGAAGATCGCTTCCTTCTTGTCTGGATTTCATAAACTTGTTTATGCTTTTTAAATCCAATTGAATGTAATATTAGATTGTATGCTAGTTATTTGAAGCTAGATGAAAATAAAATGTAATAGAGAATATTCTGCTGAATTAGTTTAATTATTTGCTGTGGCTAAATTAATCTGATCTATGATCAACTACGAGAGTGGTAGAAATTACCTGGGAGGTTATCTTAACTTATTGAATACTCACAATTATCTTATTCCAGTTCCTCATATGATAATTTTTCATCCCCTAAATATTCTGGTCCCTTTCAGCACAGAATAAGATCCATCGAAGGACCCAACAGACTCAGTATGGTAGTTGACATTATTCTGAGATAAGAGAAACTAGATCAATTGAAATAATTTCTGAGGCCCATCATGTTTGTGCTACAACAAATGCTTCACATACCTGTCTCCTAAGTTAAGCCTGCCTGCTCGCAGCCGGGCTACCAAGGGTTGAGCATGGGAATAATATATTTAGACCTATACTGGAGATGAGGATAGAGTTGTTTGTCTCACTAGCAACAGTGATAGGGTACCTAGTAGGCAGGCAGGATGCCCAGAACATGCTGACTGTAGGGCATGTGGAGATCCTCTGTAGTGTGGCATGGGTGACTCAAAAAGTCTGAGGCACCTGCTTGAAGAACTCAAAGCCAGCATGTGCGAGAAAAAACTAAAAGGACATTAATGTAACAAGCTGCACAAAAGAAAAACAAGAAATGAAAAGTTGAGTGGCTGCATCGAATCCTGAAGTTTTCTGTCAAGGATCAGTCCATCAACCAGTGGGGCTGAAAGCACACTTTGCATATTTCCATGGTGGTGTCCTGGGAGAAGAAGTGGCATCCAAAAAGGATTTGTCTGTTCAGAGGTGCTGCCAGAGATGGGACAGTTCCCTTTCAAAAAGCCCCACTACTTTTGTTTCATTACCCTAAGCATCTTGAGGCACTAAAAGACTGACCCTGGAGCGGTTTCTCTTTCTGTCTAGCACTCCCGGGGCTTCTGCATTTGCCCAAAGGATTTGTGGTCTATGGGCTGTTGCTTTTAGATTCTCTGTGGTTGTTATGCAACTTTGTTCAAATTAGAAATAAGATTATTGCATTAAATGTTAACGGTTTCAAAATGTAATTATTGTCAGAATGCTATCTTGCAAACCAAAGCTAAATTCAGTGCATATATATCTTATACCATCTGCAAACCTTTTGCATAGCTGAAATATTGTTTTGAGATATTTGGCTTATGATCTGCTACTGTGAATGGTGACACTCTGGTGAAGCTAGTAGCCCCATATTTTTTATTGATGCCCAAAGCATAATGTTTTAGCATATTGAGTACTGATATCTTTAAGGGTTATGACCTGCTAGTATACAAACCGTTAAAACACCTCTGATGCAGATGTTCCATTTTCCACTTAGAGCTTATTCAATCTGGTTGATCTTTCTTTTGTTGTGCACTCCCAGTTGTGAGGCTCCTCATAGTGCTTCTTCATTGGAATTTCCACCCCCCAGCTTGTGCAGATGTGTTATTGCACACTCACAATAAGAACTTGCCCATTTTAATGTAGGTAGGAAAACTGAAAACTGCTACTCTAGATCACAATACCGCTTTAGACTAGAGCTGAAAAAAAAGTATGTTATAAAAGTATAGGAAGTTGGCTCTTTATGCTAACTATATCAAGGATCTTTCCCAGTAGTTGATTATGATGATGACAATGATGATGATTAGTATTATTATTAGTAGTAGTATTAAGAAGTATCTAGCAGTGTAAAAAAGCAGATGATTTAGCAAAGCCTCCTCTTTATCCATCCAACAGTATGAAACTTCCAGGGATTGGCAAGCCTTTTATAAAAATTGATGTAATATTATTAGATTATTAGTAGTAGTAGTCGTCCTCATAGTAGTAGTGGCAGTAGGGGCAGTATTAGTATTCTTATTAGTATTAGCAATATTGTTGTCATTTATGCCATTGTTGTTGTTGTTGTCATTATTATTATTATTATTATTATTATTATTATTATTATTATTATTATTATTACTACCATTATTAATAGCACTTTCATCACAAAATAGACAGTAGGTGAGGAGGTTAAGAAGAAGCTAGTCTGGGTGGATGCAACAGTGTTTTCCAAAAGCTTTGTACATAGCTGCAGAATATATGTCCTTCTCACATTTTGGAGTGTTCAAGACTCACCAGGGTAGTGCTACACCTGTTCCACCTTCTTTTTTTCGTGTTCTTTGACTGTTTTGGGATTACATACTAACAAGAGGCAGCGAGGGTTGTGATTCTTGCCTCTTTAAAAAACACGCTCTTAAGTAAACCGTTGTGGGTCTGGAAGAACTGTGAATCAGACTTGATCCATCCTGTTTGCTATGGGCTGAAACTATATTGTTACAAGGAGTTCTTACTATTCCATATGCGCCCTGCAAGGGGATGGAATGCTCAACATTGCATAAGTCTTCTATGTTTTATTGAGTACTTTCTGGAGAAGCTATGAGTAGAATAGCATGGTGATTTATTCATTTGTAGTTATCTGTTCATGCACATAGTAGGGGAGATTGTTGCAGACCTTTGGACTAATCTTCTCACCGCCCCTGTGATGCAGGACTACCCGAGCAAAGGGGTATGTAGAACCTTGAGAGCAGTCGCTAATTAATTCTTTTGATGATGACGACCTTTGTAAACCACTGATCTTTCTCCTCCTATATAGCGGTGCATACCAACACAAATTTTATAGCCAACCCAGCAGAATATTCTGGCTTGCTATAGGCATGACAGTTCATTTATTTTTGATTTACAGGTATAGCCATTTCTTTTATACATGCTTAAGATTTAGAGAGAGGGAGAGATAGTAGAAAAGACTTGGTTCTAATAAGTTGTTCTTTCTTTTATAGGTCTCCCTCCCTGCTGATCCCTCCATTTCCTTCCCACACTTAATCACTTCAATAGTCTGTGCTGGTATAGAATTCAGACTTGAAGCTTTTGAGGGGTTAACCCATACTAGCATCACCTCAACCCTGATGATGCAGTGCTACCACAGAATAATCAGCCCAAGAATCAGTGTCCTCCAAGTTAGTTTAATGAGATATGGCCACCCTGGAAGATGTAATAGTAGCTCTTGCTGCAATACAGATAGAGGTGGCAGCGTCTCGTGCAGAGACAGCCTCCTTACAAGAAGTAGTCAATCGTGTGCAACGCAACCCTTTTGAGGTGGGGGACGATCACAGACTTCCCCTACTCCTTTCATAGTTGAGGTACCTTCACTGATCCCATTAGACATGCCTGAGAGGTTTCATGGGGATCCACAGAAAGTACAGGTAACCCTCTGTGAACACTGACCTCTGCTTCTACGGACCCTCTGCCGACCAACAACCTTGCTGGAACCTAACACCTCGCACTGCCTGAGTCCTCCCGCTGCCGTGCATAACACCACAGACGGCCGCCGAGTGGAGGACTCGGCTTCCCAGGACTCCCTGCGGTGGCGCTTGCCCTGATCGTCACCTTCGGCGCCTGGAGGCGCGATAAAGGTGGGCGTCCCTCGGCCATAGGGTGTAACCCTCTGTGAACACTGACCTCTGCTTCTACGGACCCTCTGCCGACCAACAACCTTGCTGGAACCTAACACCTCGCACTGCCTGAGTCCTCCCGCTGCCGTGCATAACACCACAGACGGCCGCCGAGTGGAGGACTCGGCTTCCCAGGACTCCCTGCGGTGGCGCTTGCCCTGATCGTCACCTTCGGCGCCTGGAGGCGCGATAAAGGTGGGCGTCCCTCGGCCATAGGGTGTAACCCTCTGTGAACACTGACCTCTGCTTCTACGGACCCTCTGCCGACCAACAACCTTGCTGGAACCTAACAGCTCGCACTGCCTGAGTCCTCCCGCTGCCGTGCATAACACCACAGACGGCCGCCGAGTGGAGGACTCGGCTTCCCAGGACTCCCTGCGGTGGCACTTGCCCTGATCGTCACCTTCGGCGCCTGGAGGCGCGATAAAGGTGGGCGTCCCTCGCAACGCGGGACGCGAGCGGGACGCCGGGCTAAGCCCGGGCAAAGGGCGGGCCGTCTGTGGCCGTCCGAGGACGACCTAGGACAGGACGGACCCACCCTCTAACTCCCACGCTTCCAGAACAAGTAGGATTTCTTTGACTTGTTTGCTCATTGTAATTTCATAATGGATTCACTATAAACATTGACTTTTGAACTGTATAGCTGCCTACCAGCGCTTTCTGCTACCTGCTACATACAAGTATATAATCTTCACAAACATGTCTACTAGAGGCAGCAGGAGTAAGACCGCTGCCGGAGCCGCTGCATTGATAGGTCCAATAGACAGTTTCATCACACGCACTACTGACGCTATCGATCTTAGCATCTCATTATTGCAACGAAGGGTATCTCGGGACTTGGAATTTGCAAAACGCTCCTCATTAGGAAGCATTAAATCAGCTAGAACCCCAGGCAACACCAGTACATCGAGAGAAGAAGACACCAATGACATTATAGCCGTCCCTCACACCTTGCTGAACGAAGTAAATCTATCAGTATCGGACACAAGCACCAATTGTGAGCTGCACAGTGACCTAGAAAGATCTCCCCTTCTTAATGTGGCTCTAACTCCCGAATTAGTTGAGGATACCACCGAGAATGTTCTGGGAGACACACAGGGGGGGGCAATTCCAATAATAGCTATATCTACCACCCAACCCTTGCCATTGACTTGTAAGAAACGTAAACGCACGAAAGGGCAAAAAGGTAAAGCCATATTGGCTGATGTAGAACATCATCATGACTCCCCCAATATAAATAACAGTCACGCTTTCAGAGAAAGAGCTGATAATAATGCAGACTACGATAACTTGATCGAGCGAATCGGGGATCTTCTGAGCATATATATATCGCCGGTTGAATCCAGGCTCGCTCGATTAGAGAAGAGAATTGAAGAGCTTGTATCTATGAATAAAAACTCTCACCCTCCCCCTCTCCTTAACGCGGCTGGAGCACAAAAAGCTAAACCCAATGAAAGTAAAACAGCGCCGCCTCAAGCAATACCCAAAACTGGTGGACCCGCTGAGACAAAACAAAAGACAACAACTAACAAACCAACATCAGTAGCCCACCTTGTACCAGCTATGAGTCCTCCCCCAACGACCAGTAGCGCTCATTCAAAAAAACCTCAAACGGGCTCACAACATCTGCCGCAAATTCCCACCCAGGTTAGCAACACAACGGCAACAATACACCATCCGAAGACCCCCTCCGAAATTCCCTACAAAGCTAAGCAAATTCCTCCACGGATCACCTTACCACCAGAATGTGGAGCCTTTGTACTTGTCTTAGTCAATGTGCCTAGGCTTAAGCCAGAACAGTCAGAAACTGTTCTATCATTAAAAAATAAAATACTTTATTGGCTTTCATTAAATTGTAACTTCCCAACGGAATGTGCGGGGGAAATTACGCATGTACAAAGAGTAGGATGGATAGGCCCTTTGCGAAAAAAATTTGAGGGCGACTGTGTAACACTTAACTTTAGAAACCCTCAATGGGCAGAAAAGACTCTCGCCAATGCCCCCCCACCCTCTACATGGGAATTTAATACCACCTTGCTTCCCCTGGGCTACTTTTATAGGCACCTGCTTCCATCAAATACAAATACACTACCAAACCCTACGAATTTTCTTTATGAAAGGCACTTTCAGCCAGAAATGAAGACTCCCCTCTTCCAACAAAATCCCAAATTTGTTTATCCCACAGAAACAGTACAATGGCATCAGACCCAAAATCGCTTGCTTCCATCAGTTCATCCCTATCTTTCTACTACTCTACACCAGGATTATGGGGATAATCGTTGGAATCAAGCAGTACAGTTGCCAACTACTTCCTACAATATTCCTATTTACAACAGATACAATGCATTCTCTGGCTTAGACAGTAACGATTGACTCCCTACCCCTATAGTCAACTGGGAAGATGCATCCACCTTAGAATTAGGGGAGAACTTAGAACCCGGGGGAATATCTAGCTCAATCTCACTGGGGCAGCTAGAAAAAAAGGACGCCTTGAGCGTATCATCTCCTCCTAATAATACCGGCTCACAGGTTTGTGTGGACAACTTAATTACTGCTATAGACCCAACTAATATTAGTTCTAAACTACATTTTACTTTTTGGAATATTGCTGGCTTAGCATATAAACAAACTAATCCCAACTTTTTGTCTCAATTGAATTCAAGTACCATCATCTGCCTCCAGGAGACTTGGGCAATCACTCCTATACACATAGCGGGATACAAAACATTCTGGTCCCCTGCAAGGAAACCCCCCTCGGGCAGAAACAGTGGTGGCCTCGCCACCTACATTTCAAACACTATACAAATGGAGGACATTGCACCCTTCATAATAAAAGACAACTTCCAACTCATAATTCTAAAAAGGAGAAAACAAGAAGTGTACATATTAGTAAATTTCTACAATAATTTGCCACAAACTAATTTGCTAAATACCCTCACTGAGATTGCAACAGTTTTGCAAGAACAAACCACAAAATATGCAAAAAATTCATGTATAATAATTTGGGGGGGAGACTTCAATCTTCACTTATGTATGAACAGTAAAAATACCAAATGTGGCATTACCGATGAGGAGGACATCAGCATAACCCATTTCTCACATTCCGTTGAAGGTGAGAAAATGAACGAGGTCATGGCTGAACTACAGCTAGGTTTTCTAAATGAAAAAAAAAATCCTCCTGCTCCCTTTTCGCCAACGTTTAACGGAAGAGGATTAACAAGTCTGATAGATTACATACTAATTTCTCCCTTGAATGGGACAGCTATCGATTTGTTTGAAGTAGTAAAAAACCCTCTGAGTGACCATTTTCCAATAGTTGCATCCTTTGCGGAAAATATACCACACAAACCCATTAACATAATGACCGTTCTAGCCCAACAAGAACTTGCAATTGGTTCCATGAACGGTTATACACTTAAATGGGGGAAAATTGATAAGGAAGCCACAACTAATAAAATAGTCAAAAATTGTAGTGCCGAAATTAGGAACTGTCTTGATCTGAATCTACAACCAAAGGTGGTCATTAACAGTTTTAACGCCGTTTTGAAAAATATACATAAAGAGTTAACTAGGACTTGTAAGCAAAAGTCAGAAATAAATCAAAATAACAGCTGGTTTAATTCGGCATGTACAAAGGCACACACAAAACTAAAAGAGGCCTTGAATAAGGATAAGAGGGACAGAGCTGAGATTGGCAGACTAAGGAAAGAGTACGCTGCCGCGATCAGGTTAAGAAAACAAGAGTTAAAAGTCGATCTATGGAATCGCCTCAGCAAAAGCACAGAGTTGAAGGATAGTGCAATGTTCTGGCACATAGTAAGGTCACCGTTTTTAACAAATAAAAATGAAACACCCTCCATCGACGTCGCTATAAGCGAAGATGAATGGGTGGCTTATTTTTCAAAAGTTTTTAGTAAAGACACCTCGATAGACATTGACCACCCAGTCCCTCTAACGCAGGTTACATACCCAATAAACCTACAATTCTCCCACAAGGAGGTTCAACTGGCATTAAAAAACTCAAAAACTGGCAAAGCCCCTGGTCCAGATGGGGTCCCAGCTGACGTTTTTAAACATCTACCAGATCTCTGGTCCCCCATACTGACCAATGTTTTAAATGCAACATTAAAGGTAGGGCTATTAGATTCTTGGAAGTCATCAATATTGGTCCCGATCTATAAGAAAGGGGATCGAAATACTCCGTCCTGTTATAGGCCTATCTCCCTCCTGGACTCGCTTGGGAAGATGGCAGGGCGGATTCTTCTCAATCGACTTCAGGAGTGGGCAACTGACCAAGGAGTAATATCCGATATACAATACGGCTTCCGTGAAGGCCTAGGAACAGTAGACCAAGCACTTAACCTTTCCCTCCTAGCGGGTAAATACATGGAGGCTAAGGGGTCCACACTTTACATGGTCTACGTCGACCTATCAGCGGCGTTTGACTGTGTCGCTCATTCAGCATTATGGAATATAGTGCTGAAAATGGGTGTTGACCCAGCGATTGTTGATTTCCTGCGTGAAATGTACACAGGAACTACAGGTAGGGTAAGATTTGGGACTAAGGGGGAACTTACAGGAAGCTTCAGGGTGGAAAAGGGGGTCAGACAGGGCTGCGTGCTGGCCCCCTTTCTATTCACTGTCTACACTAATGGACTGGAAGCCGCGATGCTTCAAGGCAGTAAAGATTTACCTACAATAGCTCGTCGGCAAATACCTGCATTATTATATGCCGACGATGCTGTCATTTTAGCAAGAACCCCAAATGAACTCCAATGTGCAGTAAACAGATATTGTGCGTTCATGGCCACCTTGAACTTAAAACTAAATGTTAAGAAAACTTACACTATGCAAGCCGGGAAGTGGTCCGGGAAGCACCGAAGGTTGTTTGTAAAAGGTGAATCACTAGATAGAACGGCAACCTACCCATACCTGGGGATAGTAATAGACGAGAAATTCAAGTGGATCCCAGCGGTTAATGCCAGGAAACTTGCCTTCTTGAGGGAAACTGTCTCATTAAAAGCATTTTCACAAAAACTGGGCCAACGTCCAATACAAGCAATGAGAAAAATATATAATGCAAAATGCATATCCACGGCAATATATGGGGCAGGAATATGGGGATATGTAAATGTGGAAGCCATTCAAAAAATTGAGAATTCCTTTTTACGATATTTACTTGCGGTACCAAGGAATACCTCCACATACGCATGTCACACAGAATTGGGACTAGACTATATAACAGACATCATAAAACTACAGCCAGTAATGCTGTGGCGTAGAATATGGGTTACAGATCAATGCCATTTAACGAGATCCATCATTGAAGACACTTTGAGTCTCGATCAGTGTAAAAAAATCAAATGGCTAACTTAAGTCAAAGCAATTCTTGAGGACTTGGGCTACAGGAAATATTTTGATTATCCTTCTAGGATAAATGAAATTTCTAAGGCGGATCTAAAAAAAGAATGCCTTGCACATCTGAGGCAGATACGCCTAGTAACCGAGATCCACAAACAATCTGTTCAGAAAGCCATACTAGTGCAGACTGTCTTTGAATCGGAACCCTATTTGTTTTATAATCTAACCCAATATGAAAAAATGCTGCTAACTCGCTTAAGGTTTGACATGTTTCATTTGCTAGTTTCCTTTCCAACCCAAAACGACTGGGCGTCCACACGGACATGCTGTCCATGTGATTTGGTATCTACACAATCAACCATACATACTATTCTATTCTGCAAATTCTTTGTAGAACCCCGTAGACGTTGGTTACTCCCCATCCTAAAACTTTGGGGGCTTCGCCAATGCCGTCCTGCATTCTTGGCACTACAATATTTAGAAAATGAAAAATATGCTAAAGCAATTGTAAGTTTTCTTAAATTTTGTATTCAACATCGTCGCAACCTATGAATTGATCTGATTAGGAGAGATACAATGAAGGCGCACAAATTTCTAGGTTCTAAGATGAATATAAATTGTATGATATATCTTGCTGCTTCCTTTTTATCAGACCTGCTTTTTTAAATCAATTCTAATTGTTTTTAGCATTTTAAAATTGTGATCTTAAAACATGATCAACTTTGTAAATTGTATTTTATGAACTTTTATGGTGTTCTTATCAAATGAACTACCGAATAAAGTATTTTTGAATTGAATTGAATTGAACAGCTAATTCTTACACAAGTCTTACTTAATTTTTCTTACAAACCAAAGTCCTTCACCACCAACCAAGCCAAAGTAGCATTTTTGATATCCTACTTAGCGGTAGAAGTGGCTCAGTGGTCGGTCCCGCTGGTAAGGAGAAATGATCCCCTGCTTTACAATTGGGAGGCTTTCAGGATGGAGTTTGAAAAAAGTATTCACCAGAAGATCTGCTTCCTAATCATCTGACAAAGACTTGCTTGAATTAAGGCATGGAAATAAATACCTAGTTCTTCAACAAATCCAAACCCATAAAATTTTCTCCACAATTAGATATCAATAGACAAGTCGAGTCTGCCGTAAAAGGACCAATAATCAGAGCAAGTGGCTCGGAAATGGGGCATACAACCAGTATATCTAAAAGCCTACCAAAACATTTTTGTGGCTAGACAGTGCTGCCCCGGGAACCTCTGGGCAAGAAACCGAGCAATTCATTGCACCTGTATCCACCAAGAATGTTTCAGCTGAGCCCTGCAAATCAGCTGTGACATAAGGTCTACGTTGAGGCATAGGGATCTGAATTGATCCCTCACCCTGCCCCTGGCTGTCCTAGCCATGCATTACCCTGTCACTTCATCCAAATCATAGTCATCATTAAGTGTGGGCGGAATTTGCGAATTCGCGGTCCGCAAATTCGTGCGAAATGGCAAAAATATCCACGAGTTCGCGAATTTTCAAATCACTGCCACCCTCTAGCTCATCACTGGCAACCTCTGGTTCATCACAGCCACCCTCTGGTTCATCACTGCCACCCTCTGGTTCACCACTGCCACCTTTTGGTTAATCCCTGCCACCCACTGGTTCATCACAGCACCCTCTGGCTCATCCCTGCCACCCTCTGGTTCATCACTGCCATCCTCTGGTTCATCACAGCACCCTCTGGTTCACCACTGCCACCCTCTGGTTCATCCCTGCCACCCTCTGGTTCGTCACATCTCCCTCTGGTTCATCACTGTCACCCTCTGGTTCATGACTGCCACCCTCTGGTTCACCACTGCCACCCTCTGGTTCATCACTGCCACCCACTGGTTCATCACAGCACCCTCTGGTTCACCCCTGCCACCCTCTGGTTCATCACTGCCATCCTGTGGTTCATCACTGCCACCCTCTGGTTCACCACTGCCACCCTCTGGTTCACCACTGCCACCCTCTGATTCATCACAGCACCCTCTGGTTCACCACTGCCACCCTCTGGTTCATCACTGCCACCCTCTGGTTCATCGCTGCCACCCTCTGGTTCACCACTGCCACCCTCTGAGTGATCACTGCCATCCAAAGGTTAATCACAGCACCCTCTGGTTCACCACTGCCACCCTTTGGTTCATCCCTGCCACCCTCTGGTTTATCACAGCTCCCTCTGGTTCACCAATGCCACCCTCTGGTTCATCACTGTCACCCTCTGGTTCATCACTGTCACCCTCTGGTTCATCACTGCCAACCTCTGGTACTCCACTGCCAACCTCTGGTTCTCCACTGCCACCCTCTGGTTCATCACTGCCACCCTCTGGTTCATCACTGCCACCCTCTGGTTCATCACAGCCATCCTCTGGTTCATCACTGCCACCCTCTGGTTCACCACTGCCACCTTCTGGTTCATCACAGCACCCTCTGGTTCACAACTGCCAACCTCTGGTTCACCACTGTCACCCTCTGGTTGATCACTGCCATCCTCTGGTTCATCACAGCACCCTCTGGTTCACCACTGCCACCCTGCGGTACCTCACTGCCACACTCTGGTTCATCACAGCTTCCTCTGGATCACCACTGCCACCCTCTGGTTCATCACTGACACCCTCTGGTTCATCACTGACACCCTCTGGTTTATCACAGCACCCTCTGGTTCACCACTGCCACCCTCTGGCTCATCACTGCCACCCTCTAGTTCATCACTGCCACCCTCTGGTTCACCACTGCCACCCTCTGGATCATCACTGTCATCCTCTGGTTCACCACTGCCACCCTCTGGGTCACCACTGCCACCCTCTGGTTCATCACTGCCACCCTCTGGTTCATCACAGCACCTTCTGGGTCACCCCTGCCACCCTCTGGTTCACCCCTGCCACCCTCTGGTTCATCACTGCCACCCTCTGGTTCACCACTTCCACCCTCTGTGTCATTACTGCCACCCTCTGGTTCATCACAGCACCCTCTGGTTCACCACTGCCACCCTCTGGTTCCCCACTGCCAACCTCTGGTTCACCACAGCCACCCTCTGGTTCATCACTGCCACCCTCTGGTTGACCACTACCACCCTCTGGTTCATCAATGGCACCCTCTGGTTCATCACTGCCACCCTCTGGTTCATCACTGCCACCCTCTGGTTCACCAATGCCACCCTCTGGTTCACCATTGCCACCCTCTAGTTCATCACAGCACCCTCTGGTTCATCACTGTCACCCTCTGGTTCATCACTGTCACCCTCTGGTTCACCACTGCCACCCTCCGGTTCATCACTGCCACCCTCTGGTTCATCACTGTCACCCTCTGGTTCACCACTGCCACCCTCTGGTTCATCACTGCCACCCTCTGGTTCATCACTGCCACCCTCTGGTTCATCACTGTCACCCTCCGGTTCATCACTGCCATGCTGTGGTTCATCACTGCCACCCTCTGGTTCACCACTGCCACCCTCTGGTTCACCACTGCCACCCTCTGGTTCATCACTGTTACACTCTGGTTCATCACTGCCACCCTCTGGTTCACCACTGCCACCGTCTGGTTCACCACTGCCACCCTCTGGTTCATCACTGCCACCCTCTGGTTCATCACCCTCTGGTTCATCACTGTCAACCTCTGGTTCATCACTGTCACCCTCTGGTTCATCACTGCCATGCTGTGGTTCACCACTGCCACCTTCTGGTTCATCACAGCACCCTCTGGTTCACCACTGCCACCCTCTGGTTCACCACTGTCACCCTCTGGTTGATCACTGCCATCCTCCGGTTCATCACAGCACCCTCTGGTTCACCACTGCCACCCTGCGGTTCATCACTGCCACACTCTTTTTCATCACAGCTTCCTCTGGATCACCACTGCCACCCTCTGGTTCATCACTGCCACCCTCTGGTTCATCACTGCCACCCTCTGGTTTATCACAGCACCCTCTGGTTCACCACTGCCACCCTCTGGTTCACCACTGCCACCCTCTGGTTCATCACTGCCACCCTCTAGTTCATCACTGCCACCCTCTGGTTCACCACTGCCACCCTCTGGATCATCACTGTCATCCTCTGGTTCACCACTGCCACCCTCTGGTTCACCACTGCCACCCTCTGGTTCATCACTGCCACCCTCTGGTTCATCACAGCACCCTCTGGTTCACCCCTGCCACCCTCTGGTTCACCCCTGCCACCCTCTGGTTCATCACTGCCACCCTCTGGTTCACCACTTCCACCCTCTGGTTCATTACTGCCACCCTCTGGTTCATCACCACACCCTCTGTTTCACCACTGCCACCCTCTGGTTCACCACTGCCACCCTCTGGTTCATCACTGCCACCCTCTGGTTGACCACTACCACCCTCTGGTTCATCAATGTCACCCTCTGGTTCATCACTGCCACCCTTTGGTTCATCACTGACACCCTCTGGTTCACCACTGCCACCCTCTGGTTCACCACTGCCACCCTCTGGTTCACCATTGCCACCCTCTAGTTCATCACAGCACCCTCTGGTTCATCACTGTCACCCTCTGGTTCATCACTGCCACCCTCTGGTTCATCACTGCCACCCTCTGGTTCACCACTGGCTCCCTCTGGTTCATCACTGCCACCCTTTGGTTCATCACTGCCACCCTTTGGTTCATCACTGTCACCCTCTGGTTCACCACTGCCACCCTCTGGTTCATCACTGCCACCCTCTGGTTCATCATTGCCACCCTCTGGTTCATCACTGTCACCCTCTGGTTCATCACTGTCACCCTCTGGTTCATCACTACCATACTGTGGTTCATCACTGCCACCCTCTGGTTCACCACTGCCACCTTCTGGTTCACCACTGCCACCCTCTGGTTCACCACTGCCACCCTCTGGTTCATCACTGTCACACTCTTGTTCATCACTGCCACCCTCTGGTTCATCACAGCACCCTCTGGTTCACCACTGCCACCATCTGGTTCACCACTGCCACCCTCTGGATCATCACTGCCACCCTCTGGTTCATCACTGCCACCCTCTGGTTCATCACTGTCACCCTCTGGTTCATCACTGCGATGCTGTGGTTCATCACTGCCACCCTCTGGTTCACCACTGCCACCCTCTGGTTCACCACTGCCACCCTCTGGTTCACCACTGCCACCCTCTGGTTCATCACTGCCACCCTCTGGTTCACCACTGCCACCCTCTGGTTCATCACTGCCACCCTCTGGTTCATCACTGCCACCCTCTGGTTCACCACTGCCACCGTCTGGTTCACCACTGCCACCCTCTGGTTCATCACTGCCACCCTCTGGTTCATCACCCTCTGGTTCATCACTGCCACCCTCTGGTTCATCACTGCCACCCTCTGGTTCATCACAGCACCGTCTGGTTCACCACTGCCACCCTCTGGTTCACCACTGCCACCCTCTGGTTCATCACTGCCACCCTCTGGTTCATCACCCTCTGGTTCATCACTGTCACCCTCTGGTTCATCACTGTCACACTCTGGTTCATCACTGCCACCCTCTGGTTCATCACTGCCACCCTCTGGTTCACCACTGCCACCGTCTTGTTCACCACTGCCACCCTCTGGTTCATCACTGCCACCCTCTGGTTCATCACCCTCTGTTTCATCACTGTCACCCTCTGGTTCATCACTGTCACCCTCTGGTTCATCACTGCCATGCTGTGGGTCATCACTGCTACCCTCTGGTTCACCACTGCCACCCTCTGGTTCACCACTGCCACCCTCTGGTTTATCACAGCACCCTCTGGTTCACCACTGTAGATTATGGGGAGAAAGCACACCTGCCCAGCCTCAACCGGGGGCTGGTTAATGTGTTACTGAATTTGAGCTTCAAGTTCAGCACCTGCTTCCTTACCTGTAAGTGCTTTCTGTTGTGGTTTAATTTTTGTGACAGCCTGAAGCATTGTGCCATACTTGTAACTATTCTCTGACCCTGCTTCGAGGGTCAGAGCAGGGTCAGAGAATAGTTGCAAGTAGGCAACAACTCTGGAGGCGCCACTCAGGAAGCACTTACAGGGTTACAGCAGGTGCCCAAGTTGAAGTTAATTTTTTTGTAACCATTTTATAAATGGTTACAAAGAAATTAGCCTCAACTTGGGCACCTGCTGCAACCCTGTAAGTGCTTCATGTACTTCAGTTTTTGAAAATCCGTCCCTCACGCCATTTCGCGGATTTTTCTGCAATTTCGCGAGATTTGCGGACCGCGAAAATTGCAGAAAGTCCGCAAATTCCGTGAACGGAACGGATTTTACACCCATGCTTAGTCATCATTGTAATACTCCCCCCCCTGGGGTCATCAGAATAGTTCTCATTAGAGTGACCTGTCTGGTTCTCAACTCCCTGGCCTCCGTCAATGGCTACCTGCCCCACGACCCCATCCTCTAGGGACAGCAACTTTCTGTAACAACGCTAGACACTTACCGCACCAGTGCCCCTCCTCCTTAGAGTATGCATGTTAGGATCCAGTCCTCTTTCTTTTACCATGTACACGTAGATCACTTGACACTGAGCGGGAGGGGCTTCTGTATATAGGGACTTCCTACTTGTGTCTCATTGCTTGGTTTTGTGTTCCTGTCATTTTGGACCAGACCTGCTTGGATTTGATCTGCTCTTCAGGTCAAGTTCTCCCTTCCGTGGGGATATTAAGAAGCTTTGCCTTGCTGACCGGCGGCTGCCGGTCTGTGTTTGTATTCCCCGCCTCTTTCAGGAACCCGCGTTCTATCTTTGCTCCTCTAGCGAATGTTACCTGTAACTTTCCTCCGACTTCAGTGGTTTCGCTAGCCCCTGGGACTCCTTCAGCGTTTCTTCCCGGATTTCGAATCTGTACGTGGCTGCGTGCAGACTACTGTGCAGAGTCTTCTGGGGTTTGTTGCAGCCAGTTCCCTTCGTTTTGCCCTTATTTGGTTCTTTTTACGAATACTTTGGGATTCCGGTCACGGAAGTAGCATTTCTCCTTAGTTAGTTAGTCTAGGTGGGGGGGCCTTCTTCTCTGGACTTCGTGCCTGCTTCATGAACACATGCTGAACCGTACAAGGGTTTTGTTATGTCTGTTGACTTTTTCCCCTTTGTTCAAGTCCTACATTGTTTGCTTGGATTTGGTCTTGTGGCGTGTGGGGAAGCCAACCACACCTACTACTATACTGCATCCGGAGACGGTTCTTCGGTAAGAGGGGCTTTTTGCCTAGGGGTATCTATTACTGTACTTGGCCATAGAATTATTACTTGTTGGGTTATATCCCCCTTGATGTGTCCCTATTGAGCTGTTCTCTTTCTGTCTCCTGCTACAGGTGCGCTCATCAGTCTGACGGGATCAACCTCTCAGAGAGTCCAAAGGCTCCCTTGTTTTTTCTTCCCCCCTCCCTCTTCCAGCGTTCTGGTAGTTAGTGCCCTGTATATTACATCGGTGCACTCTGCTAGGGTGAGGGTAGGTGCTAGGGTGAGGGTAGGGGATAGGGATCAGCATTCCAAGGAGTATAAACCCATTGCTCCTGGAAACGGGCATATTCTCGCTGTCTGACAACAGCATCATGCTGATCTCGTAGCTCCGGTATGTCAGGATGAAAAATAAGGTGCACCTCCCTCATTGGAAAGTGGGACGCTGTTGTTGGACTCTTCTGGTGCAACCAACCTCGGTATCCAATCAACATTGCAACATTACCAAAAAATGTTGTTAGCGGCCATGTCAGTGGCATCCACACAGACCTGGAAGTCATAAATAATCTGGGGAGCAACACAATTGAAGCACTGCTCCCACAACCCAATCAGGGTAGCCAACATATGCTTGAGGGTATGCTGCTGTACAAATGGCTCATACTCTTTCAACACATTCCACACCTCTTCCACACTGTAAATCTGATTCCAAGTCCACTGGGCAGCCTGGTTAGCTTCCATCTTTTTCTCTGCATCTCCCACATTAGACCGAATCAGCACTCGCCTCATTTGCTCTCGTGCAGTCACCCAATCCTCTTCATGCAGTCAACGCACAGGTGTCCCCATGCTCAATGAGGTCAGGGAGAGGACTGTGAGGCAAGCGCAATAATAAAAGGGACAGGCATCAGTGTTATTAATGACTGTGTTGCATGTGTAAGTGATAGGGAGAGGGAAGAAGTTGGAGCAACAGGCATAGTAGAAAGAACTGCAGTCCCGAAAGATGAAGCCGAAGAAGAAGAGGGAGGCGCTGTAGACGAGGCAGCCAGATCAATACCAGGAAAATCAGAGATAGGGGCAGGCGAGGCAGAGAACTGGTGTTGCGGGACAGGAGTATATACTTTCTGTGGGGCATACGGAGGTGGAGTTCGAGTATCTAACAGGTCCTCTACAAAGGCATGACCTTCCTCTCTTGCCACATAGGATTTGTCATATTGCAACCTAAGCTTCTGGTCAGCACACTTCTCTATTTTCTCTTTATCATACGCTGTTATCGTTTGCATCTTCCCCCTGCAAGCCTCCTTCTCTGTTTAGCTTCCCTTTGCCATACCCAGGGCCAGCTGGTATTAAGGGGTGTAGGGGGCGTTGCCCCACCTACCAGCATCTGGGAAAACTAAAGGGAGAGAAAGAACACCAATGGAGCAGTTTAAAGAAGTGCTCACTGCTTTGTGCTCCCCAGTGAAACTTAAAAGACAGTTAAACTATGTAAAAGTAAAATATATTTCTTTTTACGGACTTATTGTCTTGAAGTGGAAGAGTCTTCATGCGCACGCATGTGCAAGGCTGGGCGAGAACTATTCCTCCCCCTTGAGGCACAAGCGAGGAGGCGGGTGACATTAGCCTTGTAGGAGTGGCTGAAAAAAGCGGCAGTAAATGGGTTTGAAATGGGGCGATAATGAATTGGCCAAGGGCGCGGTCTGAGGAGCGCCATTCAGGGTACTGAGAAGGGGCAGGGCTGGCTTACAGTGCAGGGGTGGTAACCATTGTTGCAGCACTCCTTTCACCTCCGTAAATTAGGCTTTGTAATTGGGTAAATCTGAGGCGACCGGGAATGGCTGCATTTAGTTTCAGTTTGGCAGGCAGCTCCTATTTCCGGGAGGGGACACAAGCCGCCTGCAGCCATGCTTTCTAATCACACATGTGAAGACAGGTAAGCCTTTTCCCTTTGAACCCCAGGACTCGGCAGACCACGATAGGATGGTTTGTTTTAAACGGGCAGAAAGTGGACTTGTTCAATGGCTCGCTCTATCCCAGGCAAAGGCTTTGTATTGCTTGTTTGTGGGCGGGAGTATAGTGCAGAGAAAGGGGGGGTCTGAAGAGCTCATGATCAGACCCTGCAGGCTTACCAACATTTGATTTCACAATGAAGCCAGCACTAGAAAAACAGCATTTAGGTTGAGCTGCGGTTTAAATATGTCCTGGTGCAGCCAGGCTCGCAATGGGCTCTGTTTGGCTTCCTCCATATATGGCCAGGGACTGCCGGAGGACCCCCACCGTTCCGTTAACCAACATTATTAACAGGACATGAAGGGATTTCTTTGGAAGGTGGGGAGTCTTTCGACCCTCCGGCCGTATTTAGTAAAACATACAAAATAAATCAAAAATTGAAATAAACAATATTTACACAATTGCGCAGAAAATGTTACAATTGATATATACAGATGGCTAACATTAACATACTTCTAGTTCAAGGTATTTTTTTTAGTGTTCAAGACTAACAAATCAATCACATTATACAATATTTATTTTCTGCGTACCTATTTGGGCCTACGGCAAGGTCAATAACTGGTGTCAGATCCTTATCACTAAACCACGCCCTCCTGAAAGAGTGCGCATGCGCAAAGGGCCCGTTACCGTGGGGGTACACCCCCCCCCCCGGTTACCCCCCTTACGCCCTATTAACCACGCCCTTCCATCTAAGTGCGCATGCGCAGAGGGCCCGCTTACCGTGAGGGTATTTGGCCCTCCGGTTACCCCCATACACTCTATTAACTCCATTAAAGGGGGCCCTTGCATCTCTGCGCCGTTTACTGGCGTCATTGTGCACGTGTAACCCGTACAACAGATAGCACTGTGGTTAATTATAGGTTATATGGCGCTCAGGATTCAGATTTGCACTTTATATCAATAGTTAGGTATTCGTACGGTGCTCATAGGTATGGAAACCACATAAATTCCATAAACCGAGAGACAAGTCCCTCACCAAAAGAATGATCTAACTCCCAAGCACACGTAATTATGTCAGCTTATTACAACTTATTCAGAACAATATATATACTTTTAGACACAAAAGCACAAGTAAGTCAATAAATTTAAATTCCAGGTCAACTTCTTGTCTTGTTTTTATTTTTTATTTTTCTCCAAACAGCACCACAGCCAACGCGTTTCGTCGCTACAAGTAGTGGCTCCTGCGACTTTCTCAAGGCTGCATAGAATAAACATACAAAAAGGCTATTTAGTATTTCATCAACTTCTCCGGACAATTAGTGTCCCCAACCACAATAGTGAATGCCGGTTCACCAGGACCATTCACCAGTTGTGACGTGTCAAATTAATTAAACATCATTCAAATTTTATGCACTTAAGTGGATGTATCCAAGTGATAAGGATTACAGTGGAAATAAGTGATTCCAGTATGGTTCAGGATATCTCAACCCTACTCCCCTAAAAGAGCCAAAGAGACCAATAGTGAAAACGAATAGATCAGAATGTGAATATAGAGTCACTCGCAATAAAGTAATCCTAATTAGTAAGCAAGTATTTCATGCATGATAGAAGAAAGGAGAGCATGAGGTATTATAGGTTTAAAGTTAATGGTATTGATTATTAGTTATCCATAAAATGATGAAAGATACCTAATTGTTTCCGTTTGCGTGCTCTGTGGGGAATAAAATTCCACGTTACAGATGATACAGTTATATGAAGCTTGTCTATTATCAATATAATATATATACTATACCTATAATACCCCATGCTCTCTATATTCACATTCTGATCTATTTGTTTTCACTATTGGTCTCTAAATAAATAAAAAGTTTAATTAATTTGACACGTCACAACTGGTGAATGGTCCTGGTGAACCGGCATTCACTATTGTGGTTGGGGACACTAATTGATTAAATACTATATAGCCTTTTTGTATGTTTATTCTATGCAGCCTTGAGAAAGTCGCAGGAGCCACTACTTGTAGCGACAAAACGCGTTGGCTGTGGTGCTGTTTGGAGAAAAATCAAAATTAAAAACAAGACAAGACAAGAAGATAGTTTAGGAGGTAGGTGACCAGGTCAAAGGTCAGGCACACAGCACGGGGTAGGATATGACAAAATGAAAATGTAATTTAGGTGAACTCCAAGAGAGAAAAGGGGACCGGTAACCCTACAATCCCCAGAGAACCCAGGAAAACAATCCAGAATTCTTCACAAAATTACATATGTTACTCCCTGAGCTCAACACAAATAAACACCAATGCAACCTCTGCAAAGAAAACAGTTCCACTTAAGTGCAGTAGTAATGTCTCTCGTTTTTGTAAATATATCCGTTGAAGTATACAAATCCAATGTTTATAATTTTAAGACAAGAAGTTGACCTTGAATTTAAATGTATTGACTTACTTGTGCTTTTGTGTCTAAAAGTATATATATTGTTCTGAATAAGTTGTAATAAGCTGACATATTTACGTGTGCTTGGGAGTTAGATAATTCTTTTGGTGAGGGACTCGTCTCTCGGTTTATGGAATTTATGTGGTTTTCCTTACCTTTGAGCACCGTACGAATACCTAACTATTGATAAAAAGTGCAAATCTGAATCCTGAGCGCCATATAACCTATAATTAACCACGGTGCTATCTGTTGTACTGATTCTTGGCATAGGGGGCAGCTAGGCAGGCACGATGGCCACTTCAGAGATAGATAAGATAAACAGAGATAAGGAAGCTGAGGATCTTTTCAGTCTTATTTTAAGCAATAAACCTTTCAGCGCAATCCCACAAGCTGGTCAAAGCTCAAAAGTAGAAGGCATGAAGGATACATTTATCAAATTGGAAAGACTGAGAAAGAGTGAACAATCTAGGTGGTGGGATGCGGCCACCTTAAAAAAATATATCAAAGTAAAGAGAATCCCCAGGGGACTCAGATCCCAAATAATTCCAACGTACGAAGACTTAGAGGAGGATTTGCTCCTCGCTTGGGAGAGGGAACTGACTGATAACTCCAATAGACTAATGGGGATCTTAATAGAGAACTGTGAGAGAAAGGTCAAACAATTACAGATGGAAATAACAATAGTTGAAGGTGAGATTACTAACTTGAATCTATCGGAGGTAGCGGACAAGAACTATGCCATTTTAAATAAAATTATGTTTCATCATGTCACAGACATTAAAATTCGTAAAGCTAGGAAGCTAAGAAGAGATGAATTAGACTATACAAATGGAAGGGTCTTTACATTTGCACGAAAATAAGACCATATGGTACCTAGAACCAAACAACAAGGTGCAACTGACAATAGATCTGTTAGTTCTAGCTCCACTTCCCTTGATACGGCACACACTGAAGGTAGCGAACCCGAGATTAATACCAATGCGAACAGTAACAATAGTTTTTTAGTGGAAGTGAAACGAATCAAGAGAGGGAACAGAGAATTCAAACGACCAGTGTTGGCAGGAAAACAAGGAGGGGCACAAGAGGTGGCCGCAGGGGAAGAAAGACACTGTGTCAGGACCAGATCGTGGACCCAAAAGAAATAAATGACGTAGACATTATAAATGTATCTGATGTAAGTTTGTCTGATGACGCTTGTACTGTGCTCAGAAAAGGGATGAGCTTCTGTCCGAATTCATTTGGAGATATTTGTGAACTAAAAGTGGACTTATTTAAGTTTGTACGACGTTTGAAGTTGAAAAAACATTTTGAATCTTTGACAACTAGCAATAAAGAGATGCATAAAAATTTGGGTCCAATATTGTCTGATGAAATGAGTATACAGAATATTTTGGATACTAAATTGTTATTATCACTAACCGAGTGTGAGGATGAAGCTATAACCACTGAAATAGTTATGAGAGACTTAGATATTAATGATGATTATGGTATATCTAGTAATCTAAAAGAGAAATCCAAGTGGTCCCCTACACTGACATCTGGCAATAACTTAGAATTATTTCACAAATTGGTACTAGCGGATTTAGACAAATATGAAGATAAACACAAAATAACAAGTCACAAACAGGATAACATGACATGGAAAGAGAGACAAGCACTTAAAGATCTGTGTAAGAATGAGAATCTAATTATAAGAGAGGCAGATAAGGGGGCAATATCGTAGTAATGAATGTTAAGGACTATGATGCTGAGCTACTTGCCCAACTTAACAACCCATTATGGTATGAACCTTTGACAGGCAATACGATATGTGCCCTAACGGAATATATAACACCACAGCTTAAGCGGTGGCATGGCTTGGGTTTACTGGATGATGATGAACTGAACTACCTAAAACCCAATAAGCCAAAATATCCATGTATCTACACGCTACCAAAGGTGCATAAGGCTATGACATTTCCCCCTGGCAGACCGATCATTTCTGGCATGGGGGGCCCTACAGAACGACTTTCAGAATATGTAGATGTGTTCATTAATCCTTTAGTTAAAAATGTACCTTCATATATAAGGGATACGAAACACATTTTGAGTATATTATCTGATCTGGTTTGGGATGAAAATATGTATCTTGTCACATTAGATGTGACATCTTTGTACACAAGCATAAAAAGAGAACATGGGCTACGAGCATTGAGAAGTATGCTAAATAAGAGAGCAGCTGGTGCACTAAAACACTCAGAAATGCTGATTGAGATGGTGGATGAATACATGAATACAAATGATGTAGACATTTCCTTCACTTCTTTCCAAAGTAGAGACAAAATTTCCTTTCTGGACGTTGAATTTTTTATAAAAGGGAACAAAATTGAGAGCAGGACCTTTAGAAAAGAAACGGCTTGTAATTCCTTGCTGCATGCGATCAGTGCACATCCACCGCATCAGATAAATGCCATCCCTTATGGGGAATTGATGAGAATAAGGCGTAATTGCAGCACAGAAATAGACTTTATAGACCAGAAAAAAGGAACCCCACGAAGATTTCTTAAAAGGGGTTATAATAAAACTGGACTAAAGAAAGCTGAATCCAGGATTGATAAGATCAGACGGGAGGAAACTCTAAAGGATCCCCCTAAAAAAGACAAGGAGGTGAATCAAATTAGGCTAATAACTGGATACAATGAACTATCCAAAGTTGTGCTTAAGAGTCTTAAGAAACACTGGCATATACTCCGGGCTGACAAATATTTGAATAAATTTATAACTAACAAGCCAGCAATAACCTACAGGAGGGGTCGCACACTTAGGGACTTTTTAAGTCCTAGTTATCCGATTTCGCCTGGTAATACCAACTGGTTAACAGAACATGGTAAAGGCTTTCATAGCTGTAGACAATGTACAGCTTGCAAATGGGCCAAACACAAAATTACTTATTTTGAAGGCCCCGATATGAAGAGATATGAGAGCAGACACAATATTACCTGTCTCACCAAATATGTTGTCTATGCTGTGGAATGCAAGTGTAAGAAAACGTATATTGGCAGTACAATCAGGACCTTATGGGAAAGAATTTGTGAACACATCAGGGCAGTAAAATTTGGGGACATGAGATATCCCCTAGCTGCACACATCTCGATCTGTACACTACAAACATCTAATAGACGCTTTGAATACTATGGGATAGATCATATACAAAGACACCCAAGAGGGGGAAATAGGGAACTTATGCTACGCAGAAGAGAAGCAATGTGGATATTGAAAATGCATAGCATAGAATGCGGTTTGAATATTGATCATGAGCTACATTATTTTTTGGGTGACAACAGATGAATATTGTTGCAATAAATGTTGTCACAATGATGTAAATAGGCATTTGTACTATACGGAGTGTATAAATGAATATTGGTAATACTAAAACACTGTATGCAACATCTGTATAAAATGACCTATCTCTCTGTAAATGTATAATTTTAATTTTATTGTGGATGAAATTTTTTTTGGTTCTGGATATTTTGCTTGCTCTCTTAGAATGACTCTTTATTGACAATAGAAATTCACCCAGAAGTGCCCATACACACTGAATAATAAGTATTGAAAATACTGAGATTCTTTTTTAATCGTCTACTTAATTCATATGTAAAACGTGCTTACGATCTCATAAATTACTATATTGATACCAACTTGTATTAACTCTAAGCAATACATACGAGGGAGTATTTTCCGCCATCAGGGTGACACTACCAAGATGGCAGCACGATAATTTTGTGCTTAGTCCTTTCTTAACTTTCACACAAGGTTTACCCAATCAGAGACGGTATTATAGGAGAGCTAATAGGATTTAGAGACGGTTGTACTCGGTCTACCGCGTACGCAGAACAGATATGGCGAGGGAATACTCGGATACAGCGTTACTCTAGCTGAATTAAAAGGTAAAGAACTCATCTTAAATTCTTTTGTTGTTTTCTCGGCACCTTACTAGTTACTTCCGATATACCAATTCGTTCGGTTTTTGAGCTAAAATACTTGTTGTCTTTCTATACTAAGTTGAGGGGTTTCACGTAACATTTAATTTAAATAATTGTGGAACACTGAGGTGATTTCTATCCCCTCTGCTATATACGTAGCTTAGAATTTATGGAGACGCAATTACTTTTGAGTCAAAATCATGGTATTATCCATAGAACCTAACGGTTTCATTCTTTACTTTGTTTGCGAAACGCTAGAATTTAACATTATATTTGATGCCTTGTCAGTGTTGTCTCTTTATTCACGTTACATAGAGACAACTACTTGTACATAGATTGCAGATAATCTATAATGCTAATAACTAATTTGGGACGTTTTTGATAAAAAATATCTAAAACGACGTTTTATACTACAGAAACACTTGATGAGAACCTAACACGGATTGAAAGAACACCGATACGGACACGATTTTCGATATTTGGAACCCACGTGTGGGTTGGAATTATCACCACACTTAAAGTAGGTGCCTTAACAGTGACCAACGTCTATTGATAATAGACAAGCTTCATATAACTGTATCATCTGTAACGTGGAATTTTATTCCCCACAGAGCACGCAAACAGAAACAATTAGGTATATTTTGTCATTTTATGGATAACTAATAATCAATACCATTAACTTTAAACCTATAATACCTCATGCTCTCCTTATTTCTATCATGCATGAAATACTTGCTTATGAATTAGGATTACTTTATTGCGAGTGACTCTATATTCACATTCTGATCTATTCGTTTTCACTATTGGTCTCTTTGGCTCTTTTAGGGGAGTAGGGCTGAGATATCCTGAACCATACTGGAATCACTTATTTCCACTTTAATCCTTATCACTTGGATACATCCACTTAAGTGCATAAAATTTGAATGATGTTTAATTGATTTGACACTTCACAACTGGTGAATGGTCCTGGTGAACCGGCATCCACTATTGTGGTTGGGGACACTAATTGTCCGGAGAAGTTGATGAAATACTATATAGCCTTTTTGTATGTTTATTCTATGCAGCCTTGAGAAAGTCGCAGGAGCCACTACTTGTAGCGACGAAACCCGTTGGCTGTGGTGCTGTTTGGAGAAAAATCAAAATTAAAAACAAGACAAGAAGTTGACCTGGAATTTAAATGTATTGACTTACTTGTGCTTTTGAGTCTAAAAGTATATATATTGTTCTGAATAAGTTGTAATAAGCTGACATAATTACGTGTGCTTGGGAGTTAGATAATTCTGCACTTGTAACCCGGGCAGAATCAAAAATTCGACCGAGGTGGCAAGCAAAAGGTCACACCTTGGGAATGAGGGGAGGGCAGATTCAGAAGCATGGTTTCAGGATGACTAGCAGAAAGACAGTATATGCCGAGACCCGGAAGTGACTCAATCACTTCCGGGTCACCAGGTGACCCGGGGCAGGTGGGGGCCGGTTCGCCCCGCCATAACTGCGGTGGGCCAATGTCGGCCCGCCTTTCCTATCTTATTGTTTCAGTTTATTATAGCTGCGCCACGGGGCTTGTGAGGTCATTTATAGCAGAACAACACCCTTGCACTCCCAAATGGAAGGCATGTCTGTGCAGACTGCGGGTAAGCTTGGCGTGGAATTTTGAAGGGTTGAATGTGTAAGCGTGACGCGTGAGTAGCGTCATATTATATGTGGCAAACAGTGCTCACTAGAAAGAGGTTAAGCTCTATGGTGTCAAGTTTTACCATTTCAAAAGCTGTTTTAAGCCTTTGGTTGGGTTGCACATCCGCATTAATGCGGAGACTCTATCACGCTCCCCCAGACTGTGTACCCTGGTCTTTTCACGCTCCAAAACTCACTCCCTTCCGTACTTCTATCTAGGCAGATTCTGCTATTCTGAGGGCAGATGGGGGTTGTGTTTATCTTTAAATGTAAAATGCTATGAGAAAAATAATTTCTACAATGTGATTGTTTGAGTGCTTGCCAAAAGCAGCCTAGTCCATGTGGTTGTGATGTAATGAAAGTAGGGGAACGTTAACTTAATTTATTTTATCTTCGGTTGAAATGTTTTATGCTTACATTTTTAATATAAGCAATTCAGAAAGTGTTAGGTGGTATTTCTCAAAAATGACTCCCTCTTTGGCCTCATCGTAGTTTCTCTTTAGGTATGTGGCTTTCTGGTTAACAAACTTCGAGGTTGCTGCCTTATACATCTACAGGTCGTGTTTTATCCTAAATGAGCAAGCTCGGCTCTCCAGCAATATTAATGTAGATGCTCCCCTAATTGTTGCAATCCTTTACTCCCATTAAGGGGTTCGGGATGGCGGTCCAGTGGTCGTACCGAAGTAAGGGGGCAGGGCCAGTCACTTGTACCTGAACAAATGCCACAGGGCTGCTGCAGCGAGAGCTGCATCAAAAGGTGGATGACTTGGACCCAGTCCTTCCGGCCTTTGAGGAACACCAGCCCTAGGCCAGCTCTGCAGAGCTGTAAATCACAGCTCTGCAAAGCCAGCCATCCGTGTAAGTGCCCTTTGCCCCATAAGACCGTTGCACAACCCTCGTACCCCACCTCTGTAACTCAACAGGCCTCGACAGCATGGAAGCAAAATGCTAGGGTAAAATAATGGCATTTGAATTCCCTCTGCAGGAGAATCGGCTTTTCTAGATATAGGGCCACTGATTAATAATGATACAGGGTTGCAGCATGGAGTGCAAGGGTTAGAGTTTGGGCACAGGGTGTATGTGATCCTTACACTGAGTAGCGCCGATGCCATGTGTGATACTGGGCACATAAAGGAGGTAGGCAAAAGGGGCCTGATGTACACTGCGCATTAAATTCAGTTTCAGGCCTTTCCCTGCACGAGTTTATTCCAGCAGGAGCTGAGCTCTGCAGACTGCACTCGACTTTAGATGGGAGGAAGTGTCATCAGCTGATCACCTTTGCACAGAAAGAAAGATGTGAGCCTTAAGGCAGTGTAAGTAAACTGGCCTTCCTCCCCTCAGCTGGGTAGTAAAGGACAGCCATAACTGGGATATAGTGCCCCCCCACCCATTAGGATCCAGGGCCCTGATCCTATTGTATATGCTACACTATTGATTGCCAATGCACTGCTCCCACCCTAGCCCCATGGGTGGTTTACACGGTTTGGTGCTGTGGTGAATTCCATGTGACATTCTTTTTTATTTTATGCTTTATTATTATTAATTCATGTCAATTCTATACTCTTTTCAAGTGTTTCTATTTTATTTTATGAGTTCTCTTATTATAGCAAGATTGTTACATTCCTGGACACCAAGTTTGTTCATTAAGTTTGCTCGTTTGGCTCTCTACATAAGTAATGCCCACATTTTACGCCCCACCACTTTCAATTGTCACCAGCCACCACTGGCCATACCTAAAGATAATTAATCATCGACTGCCTACTTCATTTTGCAAGCAATTTATCAGGCAAGAAAAAAAATTCTGTTCATCAAAGGTACCCGTTAATGGCCACTGTACATCTGCATTGTCCCTTGTACATTTGTGCCATAATGTACTGAATATAATAGGGCTAAAGCCGTGCTTAAAGTACATACCATAATTTGGAGTGCCTACCGAAGGCGCAGGTTGCCTCTCCTCCAATCGATAGCAAAGGGGATGTGATTCTTGCCTCTCTAGACAACTTGCTCTCGAGTAAACCGTTGTGGGTCTCCAAGAACGGTGAATCAGACTTGATACATCCTGTTTGCTATGGGCTGACACTATATCATTACAAGGAGTTCTTCCTATTCCATGTGCGCCCTGCAAGGGGATGGAATGCTCACCATTGGATAAGACTTCTATGTTTTATTGAGTACGAACTGCAAAGCCGTGTCTTCCCTGGACTGGAAACAAGCATCCTGGGACAGGTTTCGGGTTCATAACCCTCATCAGCCAGGCTATCTTGAAACCAGTTGCAAGGTGAGCAAGGGACCCAAGTCTGGGTATACCCTGCCAACTTAGGGCTAACAAAGCAATACCAAAGGGGATGATGGATGGAGCGTTTGAGCAAATCAAACACTCACCCTCAGTCAACTGATCTGGGTTTAATCCATCATCATTCTTTAGCTCAGTTCAGACATGGCCATATGCAAATCAGTCTGACCTTGTGCCTCATGGGAACAATCCAGCCCCAACTGCCAAGCATGTCTTCCCTGGACCGGAAACAAGGATCCTGGGACCGGTTTTGGGTTCATAACCCTCATCAGCCAGGCTATCTTAAACCCAGTGGCAGAGTGAGCAAGGGACTCACGTCTGGGCATACCCCGCCAACCTAGGGCGAACAAAGCGATACCAAAGGGAATGATGGACGGAGCTTTTGAGTAAATCAGACACTCACCTCCAGTCGTGACGCGCACGGATGACTACATTTTTTTACTTTCCCAAACGGGCTGATTTATCGGATCTGGGTCATCAGACGTGGCTGATTATTCTTGGAATCCAGGTAGCCGTGTTGTGGAGGAAAACCCAGTTGGGTAAGGGTGCACATCGCACCACTCTGTTTTCGTTTGAGCCACGGGCTTGATATTTGTAGTAAGCCAAAGGTTTGCAGTTACTATCTAGGTTAGTGCTTGGGGCTTTGCTCATTTGTCCTCCGTTGGCAAGCTTACTACCTGTGAGCTCATGCGGAGGGGAAAACCCAGTTGGGTAAGGGTGCACATCGCACCACTCTGTTTTCGTTTGAGCCACGGGCTTGATATTTGTAGTAAGCCAAAGGTTTGCAGTTACTATCTTGGTTAGTGCTTGGGGCTTTGCTCATTTGTCCTCCGTTGGCAAGCTTACTACCTGTGAGCTCATGCGGAGGGGATAAAGAGTGCTACACATGTTCCACCATCTTTTTTTGTGTTCTGCAAGTGTTTTGGGATTATGTACTAGGATGAGGCAGCAAAGGTTGTGATTCTTACCTCTTTAAACAACACGCTCTCAAGTAAACCGTTGTGGGTCTGAAAGAATGGTGAATCAAACTTGATCCATCCTGCTTGCTATGGGCTGGAACTATATTAATACAGGGAGATCTTCTTATTCCACGTGCTCGCCGCAAGGGGATGGAATGCTCTCCATTGCATAGGACTTCTATGTTTTATTGAGAACTTACTGGAGATGCTAAGAGTGGAATAACATGGTGATTTATTCATTTGTATTTATCTGTTTATACACATAGCAGGGGGTTTGTGGCAGACCTTTGGACTAATCTTCTCACCTCCCCTGTGATGCTGGACTGCCCGAGCAAAGGGGTATGTAGGACCTGGAGAGCAGTTGCTAATAAGTTCTTTTGATGGTGACTACTTTTGTAATCCACTGATCTTTCTCCTCCTATATAGCGGGGCATACCAACGCAAATTTTATAGGAACACAGCAGAGCATTCTGGCTTTCTACAGGAACAACAGTTTGTTCACTTTTCTTTTACTGGTATAGACATTTCTTTTAAGCATGCTTAAGATTTAGAGAGAGAGAGATAGTAGGATAGACTCTGTTCTAAAAAGTTGTTCTTTCTTCTACAGGTCTCCCTCCCTGTTGTTCCTCCCTTTCCTTCCCCCAATTGATTACTTCAATAGTCTGTGCTTGTATTGCATTCAAACTTGAAGCTATTGAGGGGTGGACCCATACTAGCATCACTCCAACCCTGAGGATACAGTGCTACAACATGGGGGTTTTATCCCATGCAGCATGGCTAATAAAAGGTCATGCAGCTTAAGTCCTTTATCTTTGCCTAGTAACTCTGTGGAAGTGATTAGCTTAATCACTGACAGTATTAGGTGGTGGCATAGGCATTAGATCATTAATTTATGGCACCTCTTCAAATACAACAGGGATCTGTCCGGAAACCTGACAAGCATTGGACATTTTATCAAATCAGCTGATTATGTCTAAAATTATTGAAATGGAAGTCAAGATCAAGAGGAAGAGTGTTAGGTTATAAATCCCCTTTCATACTGTGCATTTATACATATTATGTAGGTTAGCATTTGTATTAGCACTATGAAACCCACTGAGTTATCCTTGGGTCATGCAAGCTTTGTTCGCTTGTGTGCCTCCATCTTGTAATGTGCGACTACTACAATTCTGTTTATGCCGCATCCACACTAGGCCTTATTTGCTTTTTGCTTGCTTCAGTAGAACTGTAAAACTGCATACCGTTATTATTCCTTCTCTGCTCTCCAAGGTCGGAGTCTGATTTGATAATGAATAGATGTTCTTATTGTACATTCTTTTTTGTATGTGTAGTTCTCCTCCCACGTAATGAGACACTGAGGCCCAGCACACTGGCCTTGGAGTACTGATAATGCACCTGTCTGGCAAGTGTTAGCTCATCTCTCTGTAAATCCTTTGTTAATGCCCTGCTCAAGCCGATACTTTTCCACAAGAGGCGTGGCTGAAGCCCCCATAAGGTTTTATCATGTATTAGCATGCCTTAAGGAGTCAGTCCCTCTTGGCAACCATCTTAGGGTGAAGGTCTGACCTGGGGATTATCTGCAGAGCATATATTCAATAAAGTAAATTTGCATTCTCTACTGTCCGACCAACTCTTCATTTGGGAAGGCATAGCAGGTGGTTATAGAAATAACCCATGGGCCGTTAGAGGGTCCCTTTCTTCAGTTGGCACCCAAACAGGGACCCCGTGAAAGGGCCCCCTCACCTGTAATCGAGACGCAGCTTGTTTTACCAGTCTATAATCTCTTGAATGAGCAAACGAAAGTACACCACTCAAGGTATATATATAGAATATGTGTATTTATTCTAAAACACACCCCTCTAGTCTCTTTATGAGGCTAGAGGCCAAAGTACAATACATGAACTTAAATAGCACACAGTAAATAGCACAGTATACGTTTTGCCCTAGGGGCCTCAAAACCATATACTAAAATATTGGTATAAGAACCATGTGAGGGATAGAAGTTAGACCTAGGGCCTGTACAACCGCTGGGGCAACCAGGAACCACCCAAGATAGGGACACAGGAGACCCACGGGGGACATGTGCAGTGTCTAATCACAGCCGCGTATCACCATTGACTTCTATGGAGGAAATTCAAGTTACAGTTTTAAAGTTTTAGCAGACTTAGGAGTGGACTGCGGTGAAACGCCTTTAGAACTAGACACTTCGAGTGTCAAGACCCACAGGAGCACTAAAGTACTCGAGTTACCTCACCCAGGGAAGCCGGGTGGATAGGTGTCTTTTCGTGTCGGGTTTCGTTGTCGAGTCCAATGAAGAGCGGCGAAGAAGGGCTGCAGGCGACCAGAAGAAAAGTGTCCGGATCGATCCAAGGGTGGAGATCAGAAGAACCTGAAAGAAGAGGGGACTAAGTCTGGATCACTAGCCAGTGACCAAGATGGAAACAAGAAGATGACAGCCGATGTCAGGTGCTTTAAGGTGACGTAGGTGAAGCTTGACTCTTCAGCCACGAGGTCCAGGAGGTGTTGACGACAACCAGGAGCGGGATTCAAGCTGTCCCACATCGGATGTCGAGTACTGAATTGAATTGAATTGAATTGAAAATTCCATTTATATAGCGCATAACCACCCAAAGGCCTCGCAGCGCTAGAGACTGAATTCTGTGTGCGACTGCAGGGAAAGATTAATGCGCTTTTGAGAACAGCGCATTAATCTTTCCCTGCAGTCGCACACAGAATTCAGTCTCTAGCGCTGCGAGGCCTTTGGGTACTTTGGGTACTGCAGTGTCGGTATCCAGATTGGACCCAACAAGCCTTGTCAACAGCAACCCATGCAAGATGACAAGATTGGCTTCGGTGCAGACCAGCAAGGTCTGAGAGACTCACTCTTTGGAGGGTAGTCAGGGCATGTCTTGAGCAACCAGTAAAGCCCAAGGAACAAAGGATTGTCCTTCGTGGGGACCCACTATCCAATGAACTAGAGATTGCAAAGGAGCCTTGAGCTGCGTTGACGAAAGCGGGCCCACAGGAATACTCGTGGAGTGTAAGCCTCTCAGATTTGGTTTAAAAGGTGCTTGGGCGTGGGCAACAAATAGCCCAATGCACAACTTTGGGAAACTTCGGGAAGTAGGTGCACTTGGAAACTTGCAGGATGTCCAGGAGTTCCGGTCCCACATCTCTCGTGATAGCTACAGGTCTCAGCTTCGCTGGGGACTCATGTCAGCCTTGGAGATGTCTGGAAGTCCATGTCCTGTGTCGCAGATTCTTCGGGATCTAGCTGGAGCCTCAAAAATGCAGACCGGCAAGATGCTTCTTTGGTGCCTGTTTGAACAGGGAGGTTACTCCTTGAAACCAAGGGAGATTTCTTCGTCTTCCAGTCAATATGGAATGTCGAAGGTCCAAGATTTCATCTTCAGAATTTCATTTAGGTTAATCTAAAGTCCTAGTGACTGGGTTCCTATACGTATACTAAGTTTAGGGGTTGGATTAACTCAAGGGTCCCACCTATGGGAGGACCTGGGGATGGGGTGGTTACACCCCTTCCCCTTTGTCCAGTTTTGCACCAGAGCTGGGGCTGAGTGCTCCAGCACCCTGTTGGAACTGGGAAATGCATGGAGAACCTTGTGTGCCCCAGGCAGTGTCTAAAAAGCATTCACTGAATGTAACCCACCCTGCCCCCAATACACTAAAGCCTGTCTAGGGAGGGGCTGGCTCCTCCCTGGACAGGAAACCTATTGTCCAGGCCTCCTTTCGTCCAGCAGCAGGAGGTAAGACTCGTGTCTGTGGCAGCAGCATCCATTTTGTGATGCTGATGCTCTTTTAAACATTTAAAGTTAATGTTAATGTTAAAAGATTTCTAAAGTGTATGGCTGCCCATAAGCGTCCCAGCGCTGACAGTAGTAACAGGCGGAAAGACAGGAGAAGGAAGTTACGGGAACAGCCAAGTCTTTAAGAGTTTCTGGAATGGAAAGAGGTTGGGTTGGGCACGTAGGTCAAGAGGGAGTGAGTTCCATCGTTTGGAAGCGTTATATGAAAATTGCCGGCCTCCAGAGCGCGACTTCTTGATCCTGGGTGGCAAGGTCAGATGGAGGTTAGAGGATAAGAGGGTTCTGGAGGTAGTATATGGAACAATAAGGTCTTTAAGGATAGGTGGAGCTTTCCCATGGAGAATTTTGTGGGTTAGGCAGAGGGCCTTGAAATGCACTCTTTCCAGGACGGGCAGCCAGTGGAGTGCTCTGATGGCCGGTTTGGCCGAGCAGCGATTCTTGGTGTCAGTAAGAATCCGGGCAGCGGCGTTTTGCACTACCTTGAGTCTGGTTGTAACTTTCTTCGGAGCCCCAAGGTACAGGACATTTCCGTAGTTCAGTCTGGATAAGATAAGGCCCTGGATTAGGAGCTTCCTTGACTGAAAGGGGAGCAGCGGAAGGATCATACGAGAGGTACGGAGGAGACTATAGCAGGCTCCAGCCGTTTTCCTTGCTTGGGTGTTCAAGGTGAGGTCCTGGTCCAGCCAAATCCTGAGGCTTTTGATGTCGGATTTGGGGGTTGGGGGCATGCCCATGAACGGGGGCCACAGGGATTCCGGGCGGAAATGAGACTGGTTGCCCATCACCATTATCTCCGTTTTGTCACTATTAAGTTTCAAATGGGACTTGTCCATCCAGCTGACTATATCTCTCAGACAGGAGTACAGATCGATGGTGGGATTATCCTGATGACTGAGAGATACCACCAGCTGGGTGTCATCCGCATATGTCAGAAGTTTAATTCCATATGGGGTGACAATTTTTTCAAGGGGAGATATATACACGTTGAAGAGCGCAGGGCTCAACGAGAAGCCCTGCAGCACTCCGCAGTGTATAGAGGTCTCTTTGGAGATGTGGTTGCCCTCCGCCACCTGGAAGGAACGGCGGTGAAGAAAGAATTTTAACCAGGACAGGGCGGGCCCTGAGATACCAAGGTCACTGAGCCGCTGAACCAATGTATGGTGGTTGACGGTATCGAAGGCCGCACTTAGATCCAGGAGGATCACTGCCACTGATCCTCCTGCATCTATGATCTTCCTGGCCTCTTTGACAACCGCCACCATCAATGTTTCAGTGCCCTGACCTGGGCGAAAACCTGTCTGTGAAAGTTTAAGCAGTTCATAGGATTCCAGGTAATTGGACAGCTGGCCGTTGATACATTTTTCGGCCATCTTGCTGATGCATGGAAGAATAGAGATCGGCCTGAAGTTAGCCTGGTTTAGGGGGTCAAGGTTAGGTTTTTTTAGTATAGCCTTGACCACCGCCTTCTTCCAGCTAGGTGGTACCGTTCCATCTGCTAGCGAGGCAGTGATCACATTCACCATCGGAGCAAGGATGGTAGGTGCTACCAATTTTAGGGTCTTAACTGGGGCTGGGTCAAGCGGGGAGCTACTCTTAAGTGATTGTAGGATGGGAGACAGGGTGTCCTCGCTTATAGCGGTGAACATGTCTAGTCCTGTATTGAGGTTCTGGACCTTAGCCGGACACAGATGAGGGAGGTCTGTGGAGGTGAGATGGGGGAGTTGGTGAAGGATGTTTTGGATCTTTTGATCAAAGTAGGTGACTAACTCGTTGCAGTGATTGTCCGAGAGATCACCCGTGCATATAGGCTCCGGGGTTTTTAAAAGATTTTTTACAAATTGAAAGGTTTCTCTCGACGAGCAAGATGCAGTTCTAATTTTTTCATTGAAAAAGGCTATTTGTGCAGCTTTGAGAGCTTTTTTGAAGTTAAGGATTGCCAGTTTGTAATCCCTCTTGCTGTTAGGGTCAAAGTCTTTCCTCCACACTCTTTCAGACCTCTTACAGAGTTTTTTCAGGAGGCGGACCTCATGAGTAAACCATGGCAAAGTGTTTTTTTTCCGAGGTTTGAGGTACATTTTTTGGGGGAGGACGGTGTTGAGGGAGTTTTCAATCCAGGAGGAAAACTTGGCATCCGCTGTTGCTTCCATTTGCCAGTGCCCAGTTTAGCCCAGGGACGTGAGAGTTTACCAGGAGATTGATTGGGAGGTGGAGTGGTCGAGATCCACCAGCTAAAAGGGATAAGTAGGTGGTCGGACCATGGCAATGGAATTGGTGCTCTAACTTTGAGGTCAGGGATGTTGCTAAAGATGGGATCAAGCAAATGCCCAAGAGTATGCGTGGGTTGATCGTTCTTTAGATGAAGTTGATGGTTTGCTAGATCTAGAAGCAGTTCCGAGGCAGTGTGGTCATTACTATTATCAAAGTGGATATTAAGGTCCCCTAAAATTAGGGAATTGGCCAGGGTGCTGGCCATGGCCATGGAGGTTTCCAGGAGAGAGCTGCAAAACTGTCCCAAAGCCCCTGGGGGCGATAAATAAGAGCTCCCGAGAGGGAGTTATGTGGGGACATTTGGATGGTAAAATGCACGTTTTCACAGTCCGAGAGGGGGCTATCGTGAAATCTACACGAAAGATGGTCTCTATAAATAATAGCTATCCCTCCTCCCCTTCCCTTAACTCGATCAAAGTGTTGGATAAGAAAGCCATGAGGCAGCGCTTGAACGATGTCTGAATCGGAATCTGGCGAGAGCCATGTTTCGGTGAGAAACAGAATCTCCAATTGTAGCTCATCTAAAAGCATGTGGATCTCCTGGGCATGTTTAGGCAGGGATCTGCAGTATATCAGGGCCATGTTGATGACAGTTTGGGCAGAGTGGCTGATCTTAGAAGGGGTAAGTTTGAAGTGGCAATGGAGACAGTGGGTGCGGGGGCCCTCACCTCTAATGGAGTGAGCACAGAGGGATCGAAGGGGCTGATTCAATTGGCACAGGAGTTCTCTGGAGTAAGATAGCCTATTATGGTGGGGAGAGTCCATAGTGCCGAGCCCTGGGCCCATCCTGGCGCCGATGGGCGCAGACGGGCTTACCTCTGGCGCGCCATCGGCGCGCCCGCTGCGTGTCCGACGAGGAGGGGGCATTTTGTAGTGTGAGGGCCTAAATCGCCCGCAACACCAGAGCGCCGACCGATCCTTCCTCAAGATGGCGCCTTTGCAAAACGCTGTTTGCCTGCCTAGTCCGCGGTCCAGGAGACCCTAAATCGGCCACCAAGGAGCGCGTGACCTCGGGAGAATCACGAGGAGGTTCGGGGTAGGTCAAAAAAGCTTTTTTTACGAGCTGTGTCCAAATCACACAACTTTCGGAATAAATTGAAAAGCGTTGCTAAAAATTTCACAAGTAAATTACAATTCATGACACAATTTTTAAAAGAAAGCCCTTGGCTCCCGGCTTCCGCCTTCAGAGTTACGTGTTTCTATCAATGAGGCTTTGTCTATCAGTCCACCCTTTATGTAGTGTGAGGGCCTAAATCGCCCGCAACACTAGAGCGCCGACGGATACTTCCCGAAGATGGTGCCTGTGCATAGCGCTGTTTGCCTGCCTAGTCCCGCGGTCCAGGAGACCCTAAATTGGCCACCAATGAGCACGTGACCTCGGGGAAATCACGAGGAGGTTCGGGGTAGGTCAAAAAAGCTTTTTTACGAGCTGTGTCCAAATCACACAACTTTCGGAATAAATGTAAAAGCGTTGCTAAAAATATCACAAGTAAATTACAATTTATGACACAATTTTTAAAAGAAAGCCCTTGGCTCCCGGCTTCCGCCTCAGGAGTCGCGTGTTTTACCGGGTAAGTAAGTGTGTACATGTCTTCTCCCTCTAGAAGGGTGGGATGCTACCCCCGCCACCAGAACTCCGGGGGGGGTAGTATTCCAAGGTGTTTGAGACCAAACATGACATGGTTTGATAAAGCCAAACCAAAGTTAGCATTAACCACGAGGATTATAATGCACTTATGTAATGTAATGTATGTAATGTATAGGCATTTATATACCGCACTACTTACCCGGAGGGTCCCAAGGCGCTTCGACCGCTGCGAAACCCTTCCTGGCTTCCCTGAGAGATGGTCCCTTAATGGGTATCTCCAGGGTGAGACCAGGCATCCCTGGCGGTCTGGTGGGGCCGTTAGTGAAGATGAGGCAAGCTAATGCCCAGAGTTGCCGAGTGTGATCGCTGATCAGAGTGGGCACCGAGGCGAGAGAATTATCGAGTCCGCTGACCCTGGTCCAGAAACCTGCCGCGCCGGGAATCGAACCCTGGTCCCGGGCCGTCCTCTGCTCTCGGGTCTGCCGCCTCTAACCAGTGAGCCACACTACTTCACTTATGAGTATATGGTATGGCCATATCACAGAATAGCTATAAGGAAGGTATTCCGAAAGCTGCAGAGGGGCTCAGCTCATGCTAGGGCACCATCTCACACAAAACCAAGCACTCTGCCTTTAGGATAGTCAAGGCCTGCCATAGCAGTGACTTATAGGTTAATATGTGTCTGTGTTAAATGGTGGATATAGGTATACTATTTCCCAGTAAGGAGTGCTTACACCACCTTACCCAGGCTGCAAGTGCAGACCTGTGGTGCCATTTTGGAAGGCTTCCCAGGGGTGGCATAATACATGCTAAAGTCCCTGGTAGGCCTCTGGGGTACCTATGCCCTTGGTACCTAAGGTACCATATACTAGGGACTCATAAGGGTGACCGAGTAACCAATCTGGTATGTAGCTAAAGTACATGAAATCAAATTAGAGAGAGAACAGCTAGGCTGTGGTCCTGATTAGCAGGGCTACAGCCAGACTAAAGTCGAAAAACCAGTGAAATACAGCAAAACACAGCAAAAAGTAGGGGTAACCATAGGAAGCAGATCCTACTCTTCTACACTGACCATTTGGTCGGGAGAGTCGGCAATGGAGAATAACTTGCTTAACCTGTGTGGACCAGGTGAGCGATTTGATTCTTGGAAAAAAGTTGCCTTGCTTATACAGCACAGGCCTGCAGGCCGTGCCTGGTACAGTCTACGGACTGTCTTGTTTTGGATTTGGTGGGTCTGCGGATCATTGAGGGACACAGCATGCTTGTGAGCAGTCTACTGGGCCAACTGGTAATTGGCTTCTTTGTGAAAAGGTCTGGGACTGTTCACACGTAATCTGCTAGACCAACTGGTAATTGTAGTTGCTCTTAAAAAGGTCTGGGACTGAGGCCTGTCCTCTTGTAATGGTACAGTCTTTGAACTGTCTTGGGTGCAGTTTGCAGACTGCCTTGCTTGGATGACACCGGCCTGTTGGCGGTGCCTTGATACAATCTTTGGACTGTCTTGACGGAACCAGCTGATGAGCTGTGTCTTGATATGGTATTCTGGGCCGTCTTGGTTTGTACTTGGTGGGTTTGCGGACTCTTGAAAAAGATACAGAGTGTTTGTCAACAGTCTGCCAGGCCAACCGAAAATTTGACTTGTGCTCTAAAAGGACTGGGGCTGTTTGCAGACAATCTGCCAGGCCAACTGGTAATTGGCATACACTCGAAAAGGTCTGGGCAAAAACCTGTCTTCTTGAACTTCGCGCAGTCTTCGGGCTGCAGTGTGCGGTTTGCAGACCGTTCAGTCTTGGTTTTGGACCATTGTGCTCTTGTTAATCTTTTTTTCCTTGTTTGTTGGTGTCATATTTGCCCGTTGAGGACAGTGTATGTGTCTTATATTAAGATGCCTTGTTTCAGTAAGTTTGGGTGTTTTGGATGTTGTTCCACTGATGCTCGATTGGAAGAGAGCCAGCCTGCACCTCCGGAGGGTTCCCCAAATTTTGACGTATAAGTGAAGCACAGTATTTGCCCTATTATGTTTAGCACGTTGTGGCATAAATATACGAGGGACAATGCTGAACTGCAAAGGCCTCTTGCTAGCTCATTTGATGAGCAAAAATTGAATTTCTTGCAGGACAAATTGTTTGCTAGAAACAGAAGGCAGTCAATGTTTGATTCTTTAAGAGTGTGACCGAAATAAGGAAAGCAGCAGCACATGAGAGCAGATAAAGAGGCCAGGAAAAGAAAGACACAGACAATACCACAGAAAGATGTGGCCTATGAAAGGGAAAAGGTAGAAAAAGGTATAGAATGTGTGTTTCACTTACAGATTGATAAATGTTTTGTTACGGGGGAAGAAGGTGAACATTTTGTTGAAGAGCTATTAGATTCTTGTCCCTGCCTCCTTATGCCCCTGAACGGATATACCTGACAGTCTCGATGTCCCAGTCTCCTGCCCCTGGTGCCACCCTCCTGGATGCCTCTACATCCAGTTCTACTGCCTCCACCCGACCCCTCTTGCCTCCCTTTCCCACACGCCAATACCCGGAGCGGGTGCTGCTAGATCCATACGCTGTCAGTTGATTCCACTTTGGTTACCACAGCTCTTTCCATACCTCCAGCGCTGTCCCCTTACTTGATGATTCCTGCCTTTGCATCCACTCTTTCCCCCTGGGTTTGACACCTCAAACGCTGCCGAATGTTGATACCTCTGCGCCTGGGATGCTTGAAGGAAACTGGGCAGCAGCGCAAGGTTGCAAAGAGAGAGTGTTAGTGCTAGTGAGCTAATATTTTATTCTCGCTCCTAGTTGGTAATAATAAAAAGGGGTTAAATAGTAGGTAAAAGACATAATTGTTATGGGTACACAGTCCCTAATATTCGGTCAACATGTTTTGAGGTACACCCTAAACGTCTTCTTCAGGACCACATGGGGACAAGCCCCATGTGTGCCACTCCTTGTGATAACCTATAATAAAGTGAGGATACACACCTAATGTGTGAGCACCCAATCCAAAATACATATTGTTTAGTCTTCACTCATAGTATGTATGCTTTGGCAATACTATGCTTCATGGTCTGCCGGGGTAGAGGGGCTTGTAGTCATAACTTCGTCAAAGCACACCTCCGTCTAATAACACCTACTGGCACCCAGGCGGAATTGGGTGCTCACACATTAGGTGTGCATCCTCACTTTATTATAGGGATACCTTGAAACATGTATACCGAATAAAATATTAGCTCACTAGCTAGGTATTTTTGACATCACTTTCACCACTCCACGAACACTGCACTACCAATTCCTTCACAAAAAAGTGCTAATACGTAGTTCTGCAAGGCACAGCATGCCCCACGCAGCAGCTGTTTGGGATGGCCCCAATGATGAAGCATGTCACCTAGGGGAAACCCTGAATGATTGAGGGGACTCAAGAAAATAATTTTCTTTTCTTTGGACCGGGGTCTTGTTTTTTTGCGCATTCAGCGGAATCCACATTCCCTTTGTTAGGTTTTTTGAATTTGACATTTACAGATTTTTTGTGAACTACCTGTACATTGTAGGGTAAACCTAACCAGTACCTCCATCTCTCCCCTTTTTTGATTGCTTGGATTTTACTGGTCAAGAGTTATCGTGGAGGGTGGTGTTCACTTGTTCTTTATTAGATTTGTTACTAATTTGTTTCCCGAGATTGCAGCTAGGCTGCAGGCTTCAGGGAGCACTTGGACTACGGCCTCCCCAACAGTGATTTTGAGTATGGCACAGTATTATGGAAATAGAGAGAATGAGGATAAAGAAAAGGTGGAGAAAAAGGCGAAGGATTTGAAGACGAGAGTATTGCTGCAGAAAGTTGCGAGAAGCAGAGGAAGGAGTTCAGGATAGGTCCAGCAGTTACTCGGTCTAATAGCAGCGGTGCTTCCAGTGCGTCCCTTGGAGTTAACCAATTTGCGTATCGTAAAAAGGAGGGGCATTTATGAAATGAGTGACTGAGTTGTTGCACAAAGCAGAGGCTATGAGATGTCAAGGATATAGAGGATGTGGGAGAGGGGGAGGTGGGCGAGAGGAGATGTAGTTGGAGGATGCATCATTCAATAGACAGAGTGGGAGCCGACAGTATTATCATGAGGACTATGACATGGATGAGGTGACTGGGTTGTCCCACAGCTACGACAGCCAGGGACAGGGTGAGGGACCAGTTCCAGTGCCTATAGATCAACGGGGACCCTACATCACCACTGATTTGCCGGGCACAACAAAAAAATTCCTAGTTGACACAGGGGCTATGAATGGCTCTGTTTCCCGTTCACTGGTCCCGGGGGTAGCTCTGTCTGGCCAAAACTATGTTTCGCTTGGTTTCTCAGATGTGCTGGTTGTTATATACATTTTCAAACCTCTTGAATTGACTATTGGTCTCATTACGGTTGATTCCCCATTTTTATTCACGTCCAACTGTGGGGAGAATCTGCTGGGATTAGATTTGTTAAAAAGACAACATGCAATGATTTTCTGTTCTCTGGATGGTGTGTGTATGACAATTGGCCCACAGGAAGCCCGTGCCAAACAATGTTTTGCCAAGTATGCTGCCCTTCTTGCAGAATTTAAAACAGTACCATGCACATTGTGGGCTACAGGGGACAAGTGTCTGAGGTTGCTTCAGACTCCGCCGTGTCCATTAAGCTCAAGGATAATGTCAAGTTGCCGCATAATCCTCAGTACAAGATTTCGCAGGCAGGAGAAAAAGCTCTCCTACAAATAATACAGAATTTGATTAAAACTGGGTGGTTGAAGAGACAATGGCAAACGTGTGTAATAGCCCTATTCTTCCTATCCCTAAAAAGATGCAGAAAGATTCTCCTAATGCAAACCCTGATGTCTACCGTTACGTTATTGACTTGCGGGAGGTCAATAAGATTGTATTTCCACAATATCCAGTGGTCCCGGACATTACTATGATTTTGACAATGATTCCCCCTTCTGCAAAATTATTTTCTGTATTAGATTTTAAAAACACCTTCTTCAGCATACCGTTCCACACAGTTAGCAGATATTTGTTCGGTTTTACAATAGCTGGTCGAAGTTTCAGATTCTGTTGAGTTCCTCAAGGCTATACGGAAAGCCCTAGTATCTATAGCCAAGCATTAAAAACACTATTGGGATCTCTGGAACTCCCTACTGGTAATGTGCTGTTACAATATGTTGATGACCTTCTTGTGGCCTCGGATACCGAAAATGGCTGCAAAAGAGCCACGGTTAAATGACTTTTATACTTGGCACACCATGGCCACACGGTGTCACTTTCAAAATTTCAATATTGTCGACAGGAGGTCACCTACTTAGGTCACCTACTGTCAAAAGAGAGACGCAGACTATCCCCAGAGCGCATAGCCACCATCAGTAATATGTCTGTTCCTAAGACCCAACACAAGGTACGCGTGTTTATTGGGATAACATTGTATTGTCAGCATTGGATCCCTAACTATTCCCTACTAGCCACACCCCTTCTTTACCTTACCAACAAAGATGTGCATGAACCCTGCCTCGGACACCTGCATGCCAGCATGCTTTTGAACAGTTAAAGGTTGCGCTTTGCTCTGCTCCTGCGCTTGGTACTCCTCATTACCAGAAGCCTTTTGTGTTCCACATGCATGAGGCATACGGTTGCGTGCTTTCTGTTCTAACACAGGGTTTGGGTGGTAAGCAGAGACCCTGCGCCTATTTCTCTGCCATGCTTGATAACGTTACCAGTGCGCTCCCCAGCTGTCTGAGAGCTGCCGCTGCTGTGGAAGTATCTATCAGATAATCGGCAGGGCTCGTCCTTGATACTGACCTCACAGTAATGGTACCTCATGCTGTGAATACGCTTCTGAACAAGACAAAGAAACAACACCTTACTAGTGCACGTCTTACAGGATATGAGTTGACTTTGTTTGCTCCACACATTACCATCAAACGATGTGCTACTCTGAACCCAGCCATGTTACTATCCCTCCCTTCAGAAGAAAACGACAATGATGTCCATGATTGTTTATTTAAGATCGAAGAAGAGGCGAAGGGATGGGTAGACTTGACTGATGTTCCCTTATCTGACCCCCAAGGAGAACTATATGTTGATGGCTCTTGTTTCAAATTGTCGGATGGCACAACTGCTGCAGGCTATGCAATCACCGCATTACGTACTGTAGTTGAGAAATCTCACATTCCATACTAGTCGGCCCAAGCAGCAGAGTTAATCGCACTCCTAAGGGCCTGTGAATTAAGTAATGGACTGACTGTCAATATTTACACCGCCTTTCAATATGCGTTCAGGGTGGCCCATACTTTTGGGCGCCTCTGGGCAGAGAGAGGGTTCCTGACATCACACGACCAAAGAAGACAGCATTGCTACTGATACTTAGACTGTTATCAGCCCTGAGCCTTTCTGCTGAATTGGCTATAGTAAAATGTAGTGCCCATAAGTCTATCACAGAATATGTAGGGAGAGGTAATGTGTTTGCTGACAGAACAGCCAAGAAGACAACTACATCAAAGATGAATGCGATGTTTGTGGCAGGTCCTGCTAGATGAGTCCCAGATAATTGGATGTTCGAGAATACAGTGGAAGCTAGATGGCGGCTCCTACCACAATAATTTTTTAAAAATAGTCTTTCTCTTTATAGGTGCCCTCCCACTCCACCCCCACAACCCAACACTGTTAGTCCTGAAGAAGACCCCGCTGTAGGGCAATAGCGTTGCCTACTCTTTTGGGGTCGAAACGTCGACACGCCTTTGTCTACTCCTACCTGTTAACAACGGATCATTAGTGACTGTGTGCTTTGATAACAGGATAGGCTTCTTAAGTACATGAATCGATTTGTGACAATGTATATATGTCAGGTGTGGTACTTAATGTGAAATGTATATAGGACCACAGACAAATTTGTATGACTAACTTTATTTGTTACACTACCTTACACTTTCCTTTTTCCCTCTTCCTTTCCTCCCCACACCCTCTGTCCTGGGCATGTGAATTTCAAAAGTGTTCTGTTGAAAGAAATGGTAATTATTTTGCATAATGAGGATGTTTATTAAATAGCATCTCTCTAAGCTTGTGTCTATGAAATTTTGTATGGTTTATTTTATGAATTCTGAGTCAGTACAGTTTAATTTTGTGCTAAGTGGGACCCCCCTTTTCATATACTATAGGCTCCTACCACGCTGCCTACCGTCTTCGAGATGCGTCCCAATGTACTTACAGAGACGGCTCTACTCCTGAGCACCTGGGAATGTCTTGTATCTTTGATTTTAAAGAACGAATGAGAGACTGGCACCCCCCCCGCAAAGTTCTGCTGCACGCTCATGGTTTGAAAAGGGTCCCAGGATGCCTGACCCTAACATGGCCGCCAGTGGTGACTCTGCTGTTTTTCCCCCGATCTTCTTCCTGACATAACCCCTACAAGGACTACACCTGACCTCAAGACTCAAGACTGTGGAGTCAGAGCACAATGTCCGACGCCTGGTGGAGCTGCTCTGTTCAGCTAAATAGGAGATTGGCCTATGTTCACCCCCTGACTGTCACCTACCCAGCCGGACCTTGGGCACAGTTTCTCTTTGTCTCCCTGCCTCACACACCCCCCTTCCTCTTTGTTTTTTTGCAATTTTCCCAATATCCTCTCTGTCTATCCCTTTGCCCGATGACTGTTGGAGCTACGTGATGAGCTTTAGGGGGACTGGCAGTCGATGACCTCCTCGTGCCGTCGCCTACCCACTCGGTTTCGGGCTGTCTCCCCCATCGCTCATTCCTTCTTCCCCCGGTCTTGTCCCCCTCACTGCCCTCACCCCCCTTGCCGCCCCCTCTTGTCTCTCCTTCTCTCCCTTTAAGGTTTCATACATATTTGATGTATCATGCAATTGATTTTCCATGCTGTAACATTGTCGACCCTATGTAAAGCTCTCTGATACCTTCGGGTCTAGCCAGCGCTATATAAAAACTATTTAAATACCCAATGCTTTTGTTCTCCCTGTGTTCACTATGGCTCACGGTCCGGCGCACATTAGTGCGAAGGGTAGTTGTAAATTGTTAGACCCAGTATGGCAAAATGAGAATATCTCTAAAGTTGCAACACACTTGGTGAGACATTGTATTGTCTGTTTAAAGCACAATCCTGGAAAAGGCACCCCTACACCTGCTAGTAATTTTGCACCACCTTCTTTCCCTTTCGAGGTCAACCAGATAGATTTCATCGAAATGGAACGAGTCAACAATCTAAAATATGTACTAGTGGTAGCCTGTGCATTTAGTAAGTGGGCAGAGGCCTACCCAACTAAAGAGAACATGCCTATAGCTACAGCAAAGGTACTTTTAAAGGAGTACTTCCCATGCTAATGATTGCCACGTGTGATCTGGAGTGACAACGGGAGCCACTTCAACGATAAAGTCATTGAACTTATGTGTAAAGGCTTACAGATTGTACAAAAATACCATGCAGCAAACCATCCACAATCAGCCGGCCTGGTTGAGAAGTATAATGGCATTCTCAAGCTGAAAATAGCAAAGATTCATGAAAGTACAGGTTTGCAATGGCCAGACGCATTACCCCTAGCACTCATGTCAGCAAGGGTGACTGCACATTTTTGGACTGGATTGGCGTTTTATGAAGTGGTCTTTGGGTGCCCTGCTAATGTTTAGGGCGTCCCAAGACCTAGGAGATTTTCTGAGATAGTATATCCTCTCTTGATTTACTCTTTGTATGCCTTGTCTAAAGATCTCCGTTCTGTCCACCAACAGATATCTGCCTCCCTACAACCATTGCCAGAGGGTCCCAGCAATCAAATCCAGCCTGGACACTACATGCTCATTTGCCAGTTTCAGCACAAGTCCTGCTTGGAGCCGCAGTGGAGGGGCCCTACCAAGGTGCTTCAGACCACCAGGAAAGCTGTGAAGGTGGATGGCCGGAAACACTGGGTGCACACCTCTCATGTGAAGAGGGTGCCTCTGCTGCTCCCATATGATTCCAGGGTTAAGGAAGAGATCGCCGATCAGGAAGGGGAGCTGGTTCCCCACTTTGTACCTTTTTCTGATGCCTGGTTGAGAGGGGCACAGATCAGTAAAGAGAGTGACGAGGTCTTTCTCGAGGCGGTCCCCCCTGAGATAAGGGCCTCCCGGATATGCCGGCTCCCGCAGTGCAAACACCTCAGTCCCGATCCCCAAATGAGTGCGAGTTTTTACCTTTGTTTGCTGATGACGAAGTGCCTGGGCACTCTAAGTACAATCTGCGGCCCAATGGAAAGACAATGTGCCAGCAGGGCAACACAGGAGTTAGGGAAAGACTTGAGTTAGGGTGCAGGTGCTGCTTTAGCATGAATTAACGGTCACAAGACGAGAAACGACACAAGGCCACGACGAAATCGGCAAACTGAAAGAACATATCCGGTTCTATAACCCTGCCGACGAATGCACTATATAACCTCGAAATGAAGTGGAACCTTTACAAATATCAACATCCTTCTATATAAACGACTTCTGCATACCCAAACAAAGGAAAGCATCATTGTACTTTGGATGTGAAGATAGAGAAAGTAAACGCACAGACGTCAAATATAGATGCACTAAAACGAAACCAGAACAAAGGGCAGCCAGTTCTCAGACCAAGACACTTTGGTTACATAGGACATTGTCAACCCACGGCATCCTGGACAAGATTACTAAAGAACTTAGAAGTTAAGCTACAAAGCGTGCAGAATAGTCTGGTGATTGAATAGATGACATCGGGTAACATAAGACCATGCCGACACCATCTTCCTAGAAGGATTCCTAACATATGAAACCGAGGACCCCGCTTTTATGTGTCCTGAAGAAGGTGTGACCTTATCAACAGTACTAACACCGAAAAGCGTAGACGCACTGAGATATAGAGAATCCAAGCCTAGAAGTCACCAGATACACCTCATATCTATGAACTCTGGGAATAATAATTGAACTGTTTAAGGCTTTTGGATCCCATTAATTGGTAGAAATATCATTCGAACCATTAGATAATAAGGGGTGTTTTATGTGTTTTGTATTTTCTCTAATTGTCGATGATTGTGATGTGAAGTTTATCTTCTGTATTAGGTCGTTTTCTTATTAATTGCATTGATTTAATATCTTTTTATTTGCTACATGTATTTTATTTGAATGTATAAGATGTTTTTATACTGTGTTCTTTCAGAATATTTATTTTTTCTGAAATTTTAACTCGAAATAATCTGATTATATTTTAATAAAGATTGTGAACGTTATATTTTAGTTCTTGGCCTGTTTCCAAATAGTATATGGATGGATGAAATATGATCTGAGTGGTATTTCCACAGATTCTGTTTTCCATTAGTCAGTCCAGGGATATTCCTTAGACTTGCTTAGCATGAATTAACGACAGAATATCGAAGGTCAGAATATCAACCTACAGAAATATCAAAGCAAGAATATCGAAGTAAAGCATATCGACATCCTATCTACCTTATGGTAAGTACAAAAATATCAAAAAACAAATACATATATATTGTAAAAATAAATTAAACATATACATATGATATATGTAATTACTTATTAATATTTTTTAATAATTATTTAAATAACCTATAAATTGTTAAAAAAACGTATTTTATAAAATATAAATACATCTATACCCATAAAACAATAATATAAATACAAAAATAAATAAATATATATAACAAACTATAATTTTTAAAACTCTTTTACAATATTTTTTGAATTATTATATACTACATTAACTAAAATATTACAAAAAATATTAGATAGCGGAGGGAATAAAATTACTATTTCAACTCCAAACAGAGCAACAGTAGAAAAAGTGTTGGATAGCATAGGGATAAAAATTACTATTCCCACTCCAGTGAGTGCAACAGTAGGGAAAGTGTTGTATAGCACAGGGGTTAAAATTACTATTTCTACTACAGGGAGTGCATCAGTAGGGAAAGAGTTGGATAGCGTAGGGGTAAAAATGACTGTTCCCACTCCAGGAGTGCAATAGAAGGGAAAGTGTTGGATAGCGTAGGGGGAAAAATTACTATTCCCACTCCAGGGAGTGCAACAGTAGGGAAAGTGTTGGATAGTGTAGGGGTAAAAAGTACTATTCCCACTCCAGGGAGTGCAACAGTAGAGAAAGTGTTGGATAGCGTATGGGTTAAAACTACTATTCCCACTCCAGGGAGTGCAATAGTAGGGACAGTGCTGGCTAGAGAAGGGGTAAAAATGAATATTCCCACTCCAGTGAGTGCAACAGTAGGGAAAGTGTTGGATAGCGTAGGGGTTAACATTACTATTCCCACTCCAGTGAGTGCAACAGTAGGGAAAGTGTTGGATAGCATAGGGTCAAAAATTACTATTCCCACTCCAGTGAGTGCAACAGTAGGGTTAGTGTTGGATAGCGTAGGGGTTAACATTAATATTCCCACTCCAGTGAGTGCAACAGTAGGGAAAGTGTTGGATAGTGTAGGGGTTACAATTACTATTCTGATTACAGGGAGTGTAACAGTGTGAAAAATGTAGGATAGCTTAGGGGTTAAATTAACATACTTATTGATTAAATACTTTTTGTAAAATAAATAACATATTAATAAATAAACAACAAAAAATTTACAATAACGACCAGTAAAATTAAATTATTATTTACTTAAATAACATTAAATTACTTTCCACATTATTCCCCATAAACACACAACCAGCTACACATAAAAAATATTTCCCACTCTATTCCCCTATAAACCCACAACCCCCTACCTATAAAAAAAGAACACAATTAATGTACTTTTCAATTAATCAATTAATAAAAAGGAATTACCAATTAATAATACATTTACAATAAATTAACTAGCAATAACAATAAATAAAAAAATAATACTACATTAATTATAATTAATATAATGATAAATTAATCTATTAATAACAAATTATTACCAAAAATAAAATAATTAATTAATTATAATGAAATTACTTCACACCTTATTCCCCTATAAACCCACAACTAAAATGCTAAATCTACATTAAAAAAATTACTAATTTCTAATACATATATTTAAAAATAATGAAAATACATTACAAAAAATGTTAAACATACATATAAAGTACATACTAAAATACATACCGTAATATAAATATTGATATTAATAACAACTATATTTTGCTAACAATATTACTTACTTAGATATTACTTACTTCGATATTACTTACTCCGATATAAAAAAAAAACGATATTACTTACCTTAAGGTCGATATTCTGGTTACCGATATTCTTGACATCAATATTCTGTCCCTACGATATAAAAAAATGATATTAGTGTAGGTTGATATAAAAAAAAATAGATATTTTGACTGTGCAGCCTTTAGCTTAAAGTAAAGAATACTGGTGCACTGTCTGGAATACTGGACAGGATTGCTGAGTGTATTTACCCTATCCTGAAGGAAGGATTGTCTACAGCACGGGCCGCGATTGTGTTGCTGAGTTGCAAGTGTGCAGCTTCATCGTGGGAGAGACAACGTTGATGAACGATAGAAGCCTCCCTCAGATGCTTTAAGAGACACAGGGAAGTAGAACATCCCTCTTGCTGGTTGTACAGCAGATCTGATTTTCCCTAAAAACTTTCCAGCTATGTACCCATTTGGTCGTGCCATAATGAGAGAGGAGCGCCCTTTAATGACTTCCCGATACAACAGAATGGGCCTGGGTGGTCTAATTAGTCTACTGGAAATAGGGTGGTGGGGGTGGTGCTCATTCTAGTGCTGATGATGACATTATTTGGAATAGTCTGATATTGGGAGGATCACCATCCCATGCATATTCTGATAGGGACTACCCCAGTTCCAGCAGACCATTCATTTATTACATTGTCCCGCATAAAGAAGGACAGAGACAAATTTACACTCGGAATGCGTTTATTCAGATGCTTCTCAAGGTGCATACCACCAGTAATGTCCCTTCAGTTATGCATAAAAATGACTTATTAATTTCCATGCCCATATCTTAATTAGGTAGCTGTGAAGCTTGGTTTCAACTACTGTCCATTGTTTATATGCACTATTATGCAGATGCAATGAAAATGACGCAGGCCGACTATGAAGCAATTCTTAGAGTATATTGTGGTGCATCAGGAATATTGCGCTGGGGAAGATGGAAAGGAGGGGCGCTGCACCCCGATGCTTGCATGAATGTTTTTACAGTCCACGAAAATGTCATCAGGTTGCAAAATGAAGTATTAGATAAATGCTGGACAATCGTAACATCAGCTGCCCTAAAGAGAAACCATCTGTTCACTTCTCATAGAGCTTACTGGACCCCAAAAAAGCTATCGAAATTCGCTGGGACGACAGTGAAAGTCTTCCCTAAATGCTGCTTGGAAAGGGCCAACGACTTACACATGTTCCGGCAGTGCCCCCTTCTCGACGGCTTCTGGAATGATGTGGGTAAGACACTCAATGGGGTTTTAGGAAGACATCTAAATGTAAGTATTGATTTAATTATCTTTGGGGTAAGGAATTCAAATGTACCAGAAAACTTTCCATAGCACAGGAAAATCTCCTTTTCTTGTTAATACTGTTGGCAAGGAGAGAAATATGTGTGAAATGGGTAAGTCCGGCCCCACCTACTCACAGTGAATGGTTAAAATCAATACTAAGAATATATAGACTTGATAAAAGAAAAGCCCCTAGAAAAAAAATTAAGTTTTGGGACATCTGGGAAAACTACCAGCAAGGTTCTAGCTAAACTGTTCGGAGGATAACTCGAAGGGATATTGCCCCAGTGGTTGGTATGAATCAGATAAACCTACGCAAAAGTCCAATGATTATTTGTAAGCAATGGAAAGTCAGGAGAAGGCCTGCATGAGTAGCCACAATGGCTAGCTTCCCCCCCCCCATTTCGCATTAAATCCTTCTACAAAGTAATGGAAACAAGGGGACCTTCCTCTCTTTTAAAACGTTACAGGGGAACTGTCTAGATACATACACTCCGTTATATGACAGTGAAGTCTAAGAACTAAAGAGAGATTTGGGCCCCGACAACTCCTTACTAATAATATTGCACTAATGGGGACAAAAAAAAATGAAGTATTAGACTTTCAAGGGTTCAATGTCACTGAATATTTTAAATGTTTTCCAGACCGTATTATCATGGAGGATAAAACTATGCCCGTTCCTGTGATAAATACAATGGCTAGTGTCTGTGTTCAGGGATCAGGGAATGCTTCTGTGGGACAGAGTCATTGTAACTATACCTATCAGCTGAAGACAATGGTCCGTGATCAAAAAATATAAATTTCTGTAGTGTGAATTACTACATAAGGTTACTGAATAATCAGAAGAGAGGATATTATATGCATGTAGGCAAATACCTATTTATGCATATATACAAGTAAGTTCACCACACATAAATTAAATACAAGATATTTATTTTCGTATGAATCTGAAAGATTTTTACAATGACCATAGGTTGCGTGCAAAAGAAGACTAAAAATGTGATAGGGTAGTGGTGATGGGTGGTGAAAGTGTCAATCAAAGAAATAAGGATAGTCAATTGGAGATTTTACACAATTACAGGTAACTAAGACCAGACAATGCAAGCCTGTCCAAATACAATTTACATGTACTCTGTAAATTTGAATGTGCATTCAATGCAGATTTCCATAGTATGACAATGAGGATGTAGGTACAGGTCTTGATCAGTAGGAGAGTGATGACGTTTCGACTTGACTGTGCATTGAGGGATTCAGACCTTTGCTGTGAGTCTTCTTCAGGACTGTGTGTTGCAACCTGACCCTGGAGCCGAGCCTGGCTACTCAGGTAAGATCCTTTGGACGTATCCCTAGGCCCATTGATGCCAAAGGTACGGTTGTGCTGGTGTGTTGTGATTACATCACCATATGTATTTTCCTTCGTATGAGTTTGTCGAATCTCGGCCCATATCTTAATCAGAGGACCTCTGGTTACAGCGTGGCGCACCCATCGGATGCTTGCCAAGACCTGTACCTACATCATTTGGACCATTGTCTTTATTCCCGTATTGCGCCCAGGTCCGCTTTGACTTTAGGGGCTACCCCATTATCTATATTGGTTATACCTATCAGCTGAATACGATTAGCACCTCTGAATATGCATTTCATCTGTGGGGAACACGCTTATACGTGGCTCCCTAGGGGATGGTCTGGCCAGTGCTATCTATCCTTCCTTCTGCATCCTGTTTACATTGCACCATCCACTTACAAAAAAGATATTAGGTTACATCACAGGGATGTCCTCATGCACCGAGCCAAAAGAGTGGTCAATGTACATGATATTTATCAAATGGATACTTCCCTATGGCAATTCACTGACATAATGAAAGGTATTGTGCCATTCTTGGGACCTATTTTTAACAGCGGCAACATTCGCCGTCTAGCTAGAGTATTTGAAGGAGTCATTTAGTATGGCCAGTATATTGACTAATATAACAGTCGAGCTGAATATTTTAAACAGTTTTTAACAGTCAAGCTCCACGCTACGAGATTCGTTTCCCTTCAAAATTGGATGGTTTTAGATGTCATATTGGCTGATATGGGTGGAACATGTATGGTCGTCTGCAGTAGCTGCTGTGCGTACATTCCTGTCAATGTTCCGACCATATACTCCGCCATACAAACGTTACACAGATTAGCTGCAGAGATACACCAGGACAATGGATCATGGTCTCTCACTGTGTGGCTCTGGGACTTCATGGTGTTGGAAGATATTTCTTGTACTGATAGCCGTTGCAGGGGTTATATTCACCTGTTGATTATGCATCAATTGCCTTCAGTTTGCTGCACGTACTGTGCGACAAATCTCCCCTTCAACATGGTGATGCTCACACAGGAAAATACATATTCCCCTAGGATGGTGCAAGAAATTCAGTCAATCATGTTAATAGATGAGGGAATATTTGATTATTGATTCTTATATGTTTCTTATATATGCTTTGAATGCGTTCTGTCATATGGACGATTATGCAAAAGTCCCCCCCCCCTTCGAATTGTAAAGACCCTTACGGATAGCAATAAAGCCTTTTTAACCACATATACTAAAAGGTGGGTCTGTTAGGTTTTAAATCTCCTTTCATATTGTGCATTTAAACATAATATGTAGGTGAGCATTATGTGGCTAAATTGACGCCATTTGTATTAGCACTATGAAACCCACAGAGTTATCCTTGCGACATGCAAGCTTTGTTGGCTTGTGCGCCTCAATCTTGTAAGGTGAAACTACTAGAAGTCTGTTTAGGCCACATCCACACTAGGCCTCATTTGCTTTTAGTTTGCTTCAGCAGAATGGTAAAACTGTATACTGTTATTATTCCTTCTCTGCTCTCCAAGGTCGAAGTCTGATTTGCTAATTAATAGATGTTCTTTTCGTACATTCCTTTCTGTATGTGTAGTTCTGCTCCTCAGTTAGGAGACATTGAGGCCCAGCACACTGGCCTTGGAGTAGTGATAACGCACCCATCTGGCAGGTGTTAGCTTATCTCTCTGTACCTCCTTAGTTCATGCCGGGCTCAGGCCGGTACTTTTCCACAAGCGGCGTGGCTGAAGTCCCCAGAAAGGTTTATCATGTGTTAGCACGCCTTGGGGAGTCAGTCCCTCTCGGCAACCATCTTAAGGTGAAGGTCTGACCTGGGGCTCCTCTGCAGAGCATATATTCAATAAAGTAAGTTTGCCTTCTCTACTGTCTGACTGACTGTTCATTTGGGAAGGCAAAGCAGATGGTTGTGGAAATAACCCACGGGCCCTTAGAGGGTCCCGTCCTTCAAGAGTCACCAAGGATTGAGTTCTAATTGGCATTCTACCTAGAACATGGAATAGAGGCAGTGCTGGTGCTTGCAATGTAGAAGGCCCAGCGGGCTTGAAATAAAGGGCAGTGGACAGGAGCAGTTCAACACTTAATGCCTTGGATTTGTGAGCTTTCTTTGACACAGTGTGGGTGTGTGGTATTGATAACATAACTAAACCCCATATAGCCACTTCACAGGCAGATCAGGATCAACAAATTAAAATCAGTTGTGCATATCCCTGCTTAAAGAGATGCCTATATGTGAGGAGTCCACATCTGTAAGCCCAATCTCCACATCTCTTTAGTAGATACATGCTTCCATAGGTTACGTTTCTGAAACCACACATTCTTAAGCATCACATTTAAATGCCAATTATACCCAGGCTTTGGTTAAGTGGAAAAGATTGAATGATGAACAAGAGTACATACACTGTGGCTTTGGGGATATTTTCAGGATGAGGGGAAAAAGCAAACTGTAATTAATGGAGAAAGAAATAAAGGTATTGCAACTAGAAGTAGTGGTACCTTTCATGATGCCTTATGTTGGGTTACTGGCTCAAATCAATCACTCAATCAATCAATCAATTATTCAATCAGTATGTGTATAGTTCAACTAATCACTGAGAGGGTCTCCAGGTGCCAGGTTGCAGGGATGAGACTAAACGCCAGTTCTTCAGTCTCTTCCTGAAATCCGGGTGTCTGGAGGTGGAAGGGAAGGCCTTTTCAGGACTTGGAGGTGAGGTAGAAGAAGGAACAGCCTCTGCTGCGGAGGATGCACGGTGCCTGTACGAGTGTGAGGGCAGCTGAGTTAAGCTCTTTGGATGATTGGTAGAAGGTCAGGTGGTGCTTGATGTATGCTGGTCCTAGGTCATAGAGGGCTTGTAGGTTTGTGTCAATATTTTGAATTAGCATCTTTTCTGGATGGGGAGCCAGTTTAGGTTCTTGAGTTGTGTAGTTATGTGGGTCTGTTTAAGCATGTTGAGGATGAGTCTGGCTGCTGAGTTCTGCATTGTCTGTAGTCTCGTCATGAGTTTGTTGCTGATTTCTGCTTACAGAGCGTTGCCGTAGTCCTGCCACTGGTCACAAGGGCTTGAGTGACAATTTTGCTCATGCTGATGGGGAGCCATTTGAAAATTCTTCGGAGAATGCTGAGAGTGCGGAAGCAGGCGGAGGAGACTGTGTTGATCTGTCGCTTCATGGTGAGCTTGCTATCCAGGATCATGCTGAGGTGGCTGGCATGGTCGGTTGATGTGGGAGAGGGTCCAAGTTCGGCGAGCCAACAGGTGTCATTCCAAGGAGAAGTGTTGTTGCCATAGCTCAGCACTTCAATCTTGTCAGTATTTAGCTTCAGACAGCTGGTCTTCATCCAGTCAGTGACGTTCTTTATTCAGTTGTGGAAGTTGCTGAGAGCAAAAGGGTGAGCTGGGTGTCATCGGCATCGGATAAGTTGTTGAGGTTGTGGGTTGGATGATGTTGGCTAGAGGTAACATGTAGGGTGGGGCTGAGGGGTGAACCTTGAGGGACTCTGCAGATAATACTATTAGGTTCTGAGGCAAAAGGGGATAGGTGGATTCTCTGTGTTTGTCCCACAAGGAATGATGCGATCATCCAAGGCCATCTACCTAGATCCCAATATGATGCAGTCGCTTGATAAGAGTGTGGTAGTATATGGTGTTGGATGCTGCAGAGATGTGGAGGATAATCAGGACTGCTGATTATCCTCTGTTGAAGAGGGCGAGGATGTCATCAGTGGCAGTGATCAGGGCAGTCTCAGTGGTGTCGTTGGTGTGGAAACTGGATTGGGAGACAACAAGCAGGTTGTTTCTCTCCAGTTGTTCAGTGAGCTGCTGGTTGATGTTCTTCTACGCCTTCAAACAACTGTTTGTATTTGTGTACATATATATATATATATGTATGTACGTGGTTTTTGTAATCCTATCCAAAAAAATAGAATACTATAAAGGCTCAAAGAAAAATATAAAGCTCTTTGTTTAAAATTTATGGGTGCCCATTGTGGCAAAAGACCCCTCTTGAAACATTAAATATAAAAATTCCAAGCAGATCCAACATCCTGATAATGAGTGGTGGTCGAGGAATGAATCTATTGAAGACAATGCTCTTCAGGATTGCATTCGGGCTAGGTTAATGTCTGGGCAGCGTCCTGCCTGTACATCTGAGAACTGTGAATGAAATAAAACAACCTAGGCACTGTGGTAATGCAATTAATGAAACTAAAAAATAAAAAAAAGGTAGGACTACACAAGATCAGTTTCTAACATTGAATGATATACATATTAAAAACAGACAAAACATAAGACATAATAATCTGAATTAAAACTTTGAAAAATGCATCATAATACATGAAAAATACAAACTAAAATAAATCAATGAGCAAAAACACTATCAAGAAATATCACAATAATATTTTTATCATAAAAATCACAAATATAAGAAAAGTGGCAAAATTAATATATTTTTCTTGACGCGCGTTTCGGCGACCAGCGCCTTCTTCTGGAGGAGCCACAGTATATTCTAAAAGTAAAAAGAACAAATTTATCATCTAAACTTACAATAAGAAATAAATACATTTAAATACATTTATATAGAAATGGACCTAATCCTGTGACATCCTAAAGCCTCTTATATATGGCAAATATACATCAATAATATAAACCATGAATGGGTTATCCATTTCCTTGTGCATTTTAGAGCTGGGGAGAAAACCCAGTTCTGAGAAAAAATGCATGAAGGGGCGGGTCAGAAAAAGGACAAGGGACCTTTAGGAACATAGATAGTTCTAGCAATAATCAAAATAAAGCAGGGTATCTATAGGTTCAAATTCATTTTTGAACGGGCAGACAACTTTGAAACTAAGTTTCTGATAGTTTAAGACATAAGGATAGTTTTGATCTCATCATATCATTGCATAGTACTTATTTACTAGACAAGCGGTAAAGTCAATGCCTTCAATTAATCAAATACGAACTGGCTTAAATGCAGTACATTCTGAAAGATATGCAATTAATGAATATACTTGATCATTTTATAGGTGGTGTTATTCATTATATCAGAGTACTATCTAAAACATACGGGGCATATAACCCCTTGCTTTGCTAGTAGTACTCACCTATTCTCAGGCGTGATATAGAGCTAGCGTAGATATCGATGATTCTATTTAGAAGTGCAGGCCTCAAGCTCTTAAGTAAAAATAAGTAGTTCTGAGAACCAAAAATAAACCGTGGTTAGATGTGAAAAAATGGTATGGCCAATAATTTCATATGCAAAAAGAACTACATTAGAGTGTATCTCAAATTGATTACCATAACCAATGCAATATAAATCGTGTCTATATCGGTACTTAAGGATATATTAATTCTAGCTCATATTCCATTTTTAATAGTTATCTTTTGTCAGAAATTCTCTCGAGTACGGCAGAGAGAACAAAGATGTTTCAAAGATATTTTAGGGTTGAAATTCTATAAAGAAAAACATGTGCATTAGGAAATGCCTCTTCGTGTGTCAAATACGCGGCCTCTAATAATACGCCTATTTAAACTACAATCACAAGTACCTTATCGACTGTTGAATTCAGCCTCACTCAATGTGTCAAGGATATTTTGTATGGCTGCAATTATATCTTATACGGTTGAAATTCTATAAAGAAAAACATGTGCATTAAGAAATGCCTCTTCATGCGTCAATTACATGGCCCATAAGAGAACGCCTATTAAACTACAATCACAATTACCTTATCGGCTGTTGAATTAAACCTCAGCCCGATGTTTCAAAGATATTTTATATGGTTGTAATTCTAAAAAGAGAAATAAGTGTATTAAGCAATGCCTTTTCCTATACGAAATATATGGCCTCTGACCGCTTATTATACTACGCTCACAAGTACCTGATTGGCTGTTTGATTTTAGCCGCACTCGCAATTCGGAACGCTGACGCTTTAAAATCAGTTAAAAAATGACAAGCAAACAAGGATATAGGTCAACGAAAAACCACAATTTTATTCCATAATTCCTACAGTAGGAAACGGGATAATTACAGATAGTTGTAACGTACCTTGTATAAAAAAAGAAGAGAGACAATATTTCTAGTTTTACGGAGAAGACCTCCCGATGTGGGGAATTCTCTGTTTAAACAAAACGAGATCAAAGCAATAAAAATTAATACCCAAGGACCAAAGAACGGTCTATGCGCAAAACCAAACGGATTCTAAAAGGATAATAACACCTACCAAGATGGAGAATGGTAAGTATATTCAGGCGTCCGAATGCGAGGAAAGGGGTTCCGGTGAATTAGCGGAAGGCGATAACAACCAGATGGCAATACCGTGTCAGAATATATCCTTGGAAGGCCACACGAGCCCAGGTGTGGGTCATATTGCAGTGATTACGCAAAAAGTAAAAGAAAGAGAAACCGGACTACGAACACAGATAACGACATAAAAAAGGGACAATGTATTCTGGTCTGATGCAAACTGAGTGTTTAATGGCAATAAATGATGGACTTTAGGCAACGAAGTGGAGATAACGACACAATGGAGGGACAATGTTATCTGGTCTGATAAAAACTAAGTGTTTAATGGCAATAAATAATGGACTTAGGCAACGGAATAAAAAAAGAAGGAAAAAACGAACCAAGGTCTCAAGAAGAAAAAAAACAAAAATGGACCAAGGTCTCAAGAGGCAGCAAAATAAAGAAACACAATGTCTATTATAAGCAGACTATATAGATAGAAAAAGTAAAATAGAATAAAAAAGCAAATTAAGGTAGTATAATTAATTCAAAATAAGTAGCTTAGAGATGGCTAAAACAATTGTTGAACAGTTAAGTAAATATAACGCTTTTCTACAAGGATTTATTTGGGAAAAATTCATTTCACATAATAGGCTTAGAGCTCAGGAGGAACACTAACACCTATAATAAGGACTCAGATTTCAGACTTCAAAAGGGTACTGAGACATCTAATTTATATAGTGTCGAGATCAACGGATAATTGGAAGAAATCAGCATATCGCATTGTCCCAGAGAATTTCATTGTTTAGGCCGTTATGAAAGGTGTCAAAAATAAAAATCCAGTAAACCTCTCTTTTTTCTAATTGACATCCCACCCTTTGAGTCTGGCGTATGTATTTTTTCCAATATACGCCATTTCAAGTCCATGGGACTATGTTTCTGTTCGGTGAAATGTTTCACCATGGGGGCAATCATTCTACCTGTTTTAATGGCGGAACGATGTTCGGTCAGGCGGGTTTGATCATTCTTGATGTTTCTCCTATATATCCAAGGAGACATGGACACTGTATAAAGTAGATGACATTAGAAGATCTACAGTTCCACATTTCCTTGGCTCTTGTGGTGTGTCCATTGTGTTCAAATTCTTCACCTGCAATGATGTTCTTACATGATATGCACGAGGAACATGGCATTGTTCCCTTGATAGGGTTGTTAGTCAGAATGGATCTTTGGACAAAACTGGATTGATTAGTAGAATTAGTGAACCTAGAATGAACAATGAAATCTTTAATGTTTTTATTCCTTCTATGCGCGAACAGTGGTCTGTCTAATTTTTCTTCTGCTGTACAGTTGCTATTAGGGATATGCCAACTAGAACGTATTATTTGCTTAATTTTCGCATTCACTGTGGAATGATTAGTAATGCAGACCACTTGTTTGTTATCTTGTGGTTCTTTTACTCTAAGAAGGCAGTCCCGATCATAGTAACGAGCCCTTTTGTAAGAGTGCCTCACCAGCCGGTGTGGATAACCTCTTTCAATAAATTTGGATCTCATAATCTGGGCTTGCCTATCAAAATCTGCAAGATTTGTGCAATTTCGTCTCACTCGCAAAAATTGCGAGAAAGGAATGCTGTCCCTTTGTGATCTGGGGTGGAAACTCTTGTAATGTAAAAGTGTGTTCCTGGCAGTGGATTTAACATGGAGATCGACTTTTAATTTTCGATGGTCATTCATAATGACTATATCCAGGAATTCGACTTTCTCAGCGCTGACATGAGTGGTAAATTTTAAATTCAAGTCAGCTGCGTTGATCCATGCAGTGAATTCTGCAAGAGTATCCCTCCCATCGGTCCAGACAAAGAAAATATCATTGATATATCTGGACCAATGGGACACAGATTCAAAAAAGGGAGCAATTTCATTCTCAATATACTTTTTCTCAAAGGCAGCCATAAATATATTAGCAACAGAAGGTGCAACAGATGCACCCATGCTAACTCCTTTTGTTTGCCGGTAGATATGAGGTCCAAAACAGAAAATGTTCTCAGTGAGAACTATTTTTAGACAAGACAATACAAAAATTGCCGGACAAGGGATATGATGTTCTTCAATGAACCAAGAGTTGGTGTCGATGGCATCTACTATTGGGATGTTACTGTACAATGATTCTACATCCATTGTAACTAATAAGTCGTGTGCAGGACTGAAAGGTAACCCCTCAGTTTGAGCAATCATATGTCCAGTGTCTCGAATGTAGGACTTGATATTTGGAATATATGGACGAAGGAAGTTATCCACATATTTAGATAACGGTTCTGTTATTGTTCCTATGGTCGAGACAATCAGACGATAAGGGGGGTTATTTTGATTTTTGTGTATTTTAGGCAATCCATATACACATGCCATTTTTCCATCATTATGATTTAAGAAATCATATTCTTTAATAGAAATGTGTCCATCTTCTAATGCTTGCTTTGTTAGAGATCGTATCTCTTTTGCTAGATTCAGAGTGGAAACGGATTTTACAGGACAATAAAATGCACGATCCTCAAGCATCTCAAGCATCTTTTTCTCATATTGTGCAGAGTCTAAAATGACAATACCGCCACCTTTATCACAACTTTTGATGGTTAATTTCTCATTAGATGAAAGAGAGACTAAGGCTTGATGTTCTTCCTTATTCAAATTGTATAATGGCTTAGGTACAAATCGTAAAGCAAGATCTAATTTCTGAAGAACAACCAACTCGAAGGTAGCCACCTCGGGTCCTAGCTGTTCAAGGGATGGACTGAATGTGGAAGGGAGACTGACAGGTCTTGTAGTTACATATTCAATATCGGTGGATGGATTGGAGGCAAAGAATTTCTTTAAACAAATCTTTCTAAAGAAGGAAATAATATCACAATAAAGTTCAAAGATATTAACTGTAGAGTGAGGGACAAATGAGAGTCCTTTGGACAGTAACCTAACACTGGGGTCATCTAATTCTATATTAGATAAGTTAAAAATTGGAATTACATCCCTGGCTTCCAGTATTGCCGATTCCTGGTTTCCCGGACAAACTGGGGCTCCTCTTGTTGGTGATGATACTGAGGTTTGTAATTCCCTCTGGATATTCCTTGAAAGTGTACTCTCGGGCGTCCTCGACTCATCCCGCGGTTCCCTAAAAAAGGCTGCCTTTGGTTACGTTTTCCTTGGGCTGGGTTATGATTATCTTCTGGTTCATAATAAGCTTCATTAATTTCATTTTCAGAATCTGAGGTTTCAGAAAAGGTGTTTACTCTCTGTTGTTGACCTCTGCTTTCTTCTGTGTAATGATTCTGCTTATAAAAATCAATTTTAAGGTAAGGATAGGTGTTATCAATAGTACAGAATCTTTTATCTTTTAGGAGTTTGTCATTCTTACGCTTATCCAAATAATTGGAAAAGGATTCTAACTCTTTATTACACTCCTCGATTCTTTTAAGGGCTTCTTCAACATTGCCTATTTTTTTGATTTTGTCTTCTAATTCCTCTACCTCACTTCTAACCTCAGCAGCTAGTTCCTTAGCTGTCTCAACAATGAGGATCATGAGATCACGTGAGCATCTCCTGGCAATCATGCTCCATTTCTCTAAAAAGATCCTATGGTGTACAAACAGACCAGGAATTCTACGTACACGGAGACCGATTGGAATGATGCCTAATCGAAGATATGCCAGCATGAACTCACCATGAGCTTTAATGCGTTTTAATTTCTTTTAAGGTCAGTAAGTTTCTTACTGTCATCATTACTGCGACTAGATTCGTTGGTGACACTACCAAACGCAGAGGACGTACCTACGAGTATTTCAAACTCTTCGTCAGTGAACCCAAAGGTCTTCTTAAGGGCCATAGTAACAGGAGATTTTTGGCAAAAGTGCCAAATGGCAAACGAGCACTGTGAGAAAAAATGGACAAGGAAATGGATCACAATGAGCATGACATCAGAAAGTAAACATGAGAATATTGAAACAAGGAATCAATTGAAGTTACTACCAGCCCTACACAGACAAGCTGTGGGTAATTGTATGATTAAGTATCAAGGACCCATGTACTGCATTTAAGCCAGTTCGTATTTGATTAATTGAAGGCATTGACTTTACCGCTTGTATAGTAAGTAAGTACTATACAATGATATGATGAAATCAAAACTATCCTTATGTCTTAAAATATCAGAAACTTAGTTTCAAAGTTGTCTGCCCTTTCAAAAATGAATTTCAACCTATAGATACCCTGCTTTATTTTGATTCTTGCTAGAACTATCTATGTTCCTAAAGGTCCCTTGTCCTTTTTCTGACCCGCCCCTTCATGCATTTTTTCTCAGAACTGGGTTTTCTCCCCAGCTCTAAAATGTACAAGGAAATGGATAACCCATTCCTGGGTTATATTATTGATGTATATTTGCCATATATAAGAGGGTTTAGGATGTCACAGGATTAGGTCCATTTCTAATGTTATATAAATGTATTTAAATGTATTTATTTCTTATTGTAAGTTTAGATGATAAATTTGTTCTTTTTACTTTTAGAATATACTGTGGCTCCTCCAGAAGAAGCCGCTGGTCGCCGAAACGCGCGTCGAGAAAAATATATTAATTTTGACACTTTTCTTATATTTGTGATTTTTATGATAAAAATATTATTGTGATATTTCTTGATAGTGTTCTTGCTCATTGATTTATTTTAGTTTGTAATTTTCATGTATTATGATGCATGTTTTCAAAGTTTTAATTCAGATTATTATGTCTTATGTTTTGTCTGTTTTTAATATGTATATCATTCAATGTTAGAAACTGATCTTGTGTAGTCCTACCTCTTTTTTATTTTTTAGTTTTATTAATTGCATTACCACAGTGCCTAGGTTGTTTTATTTCATTCATTTTTCCCTGACCTAGGACTGGTATATTCATTCCTTCAGGGGGTCCTTGATACTTAATCATACATCTGAGAACTGTGTCCTGTGTTGTAAAGCTGTTACTTGACCAAACAGTTCTTCTAAAAAAAGAATAATACATAACATGAGGTAAGAGAAACAGCTTAGCATGGTATAACACAACATAAGACATGTGCCTCAGTGAGAAAAAGTATCCCCACTTCTTCTCTTCTCCTCCTCTCTCTAGCAACTTTTCCACATCTTATAACATCTCTCACCTCACTCTCCTTGCCTTTCCTTCTGCTCTTTTCCTATCTTCACCCACTTTCCTCCTCCATAACTTTCGCCATCCTCCAATTGTGCTCAACTTGATCCTTTGCTTGCTTCATAATATTCTTCCCCAAAGCCATCCTCTCCACTCTAATTCTCTACAACTTTATTCTTTCCTACTTGATAGCATTCATCCTCACTCTTCCTTTTGTAAGAGTAGCCCGTGAGGTGACAAGATTTATATCACAACCTCCTCATTCCTTAAATCACCCCTTCCTGCCTTTCTCCATAAACACTTTTCCACTTCGTCATAAATTCTTCCCCAATTGATCTTCACTGTTCTTTTTCCCCATATTTAGTTCCCCTTTCAACACCTACCCCCAATCACTGACATCCTTAACCACAACCACTACCATTTCCTGTTTTTCTCCATCCTCCCCGAACCCTTTAGTGCTCTCTTGGCTCATTATGTCCATCTACTCCTTGTGGAAATGTCAGTCCTTATCAATTCACACTCTTCCACCCTAATAGGCATCCCTTCCCTTATTACCTGACCTAAAAAGTCCAGGTGATTGTGGCCAATTTTGCTCTTCTTCTTCCTATGCCCCTGCCCTGTTCACCCTATACCGTCTACACCACTATCGCCTCTTGTATTTTGTCACAATCTAATCAAGCACATTACATTTCTTCTCCAGCCCACGTAGCTGCACTCCCCACTTCTATCCTACAGATCACTAGAATGCAAACCTGTGTTATGACAAAGTGTAAATCAGTCTAAAACACTGCTCACCGACTTCTAGCTTCCTTTGCTTATTCTGGCTGATTTATTGGACTCTACCAAACAAAATAATGTTTGTAGTTCCTAACAAGATCCAAGCTCCAACATCATATTAAACTACATCAGTCTGCACTTCTTTGAGTGAATTAAATATCGGATTCGAATGAACTAATCTCTCACAGTAAAGATCTGTTACAGCAAATCTAAAAGCTCTCAGGTTCTCTCAATTCCTGTCCGCACACTCACGTACATTTGGCCACAGAGGTGAAGCAAATGTCCATGCTGCCTGTGCTCACACAATACCAGAAAACTTCCTCATCACATGGAGTGAACACTATTTCTTCTTGCTTATTTATCAATTTCACAACAAGGAAAAATGCTATAGCAAACGAGAGCCCCAAGGCAACCAACTGTCAGTGGAATAAATTCAGCTTTTCTGCATTCAACTCACATCACAGAGGCTCTGACATTCCAACCAAATAACAGTAATGAATAGGCTGTACAGCTGACTTTCCATCAACTACTTTTCCCAAGAAGTCCTTGTGATCAATCCATTGAACAAAGACCCCCTTCTTCAACAAATGGACAAAGGAAACAGAAACGATTTTGCTTTAATACCACAGGGAAGAAATAAAACAGCCAATATAATGAAACTCATTTTCAATGATACAGCTACATATCAAACTGTCCATCAAGAAGGGAAAAGGATAGCGCAAATTCAACTCTATCTCCATTGCTAAATGTGCAACCAAGGAACTTTGCAGAATTCTGCATCCAAGATTGCACACTCATAAAGAGTCCCTGTTCCCACAATTTTTGTAATGATACCACTAAACACCTTGTTTCAAAATCAAAGATAATGGAACAACACCTCAGAAATAGGCAGCTTGGCAACTAGCTTGCCACTTGCCTGTGGCATCCAGTTCCTTCTTGTTCCAGACTGATCCAGTGACATTGCAGCTGACCAGGTTTTCCAACTGGGGTTTCCCCAATTGGGTTTTCCCACTCACCGTTCTTCTCATCAGCAGAAGCCCCGCCCACCCCAGGACCTAGTTAATGCAGGTAAAAGTGCAACGACATCAGTAGGCAGCTGTAAATCTTGCTTGCCACTTGCCTGTGGCCTTTACTTCCTGCTTGTTGCTGCCCAGGTTTTCCCGACAGGGGTTTCCCAATCACCGTTCTTCCTGCAAACAGAAGCCCCGCCCACCCCAGGATCTACATAATACAGGCCGCAGTGTGACTACATTTAGCCGGCGTGCCGCTGGCACTCTAAAGACAAGCCCATCTGTGCCCATTTGTGCCTGGACCATGCATGAGCCCAGGTACTCTTTCCCGGAATATACACTGTTGCTGATCTCTACACCATCGACCCCCGATGCCCCAAAAAACACTGAGATCATGCTGACACACGCTCCACATTAGGACCTTTCGTTTAAACCCACTGCCACAGAACCTGCCACTACACACACCTGCCTACGGACCAAACCCACCCCAAACACACCAGACATCACCTGAACAAAAACACCAATTTCCATGCACCCAACTCAACACATGTTCAATGTGCAAGCATTCCACTAAATTAAGGGACCTCTTCGCCACCCTTGCACCTGACTTAATCATCTTCATTGAGACATGGCCCAAGCCCACATTTGCCTCAGACATTGCCACAGAAATCCCCTACTGATATAAAATCATTCACCAGGATTGCACAAACGTGCTGGGAGGAGTAACTGCCATCATACAGAAAGATACCATACAGTGTACCAACACCACTGACAACACTACCACCCCATAGAACATCTCAACTTCCAGATCCACATAGACAATGAGAACACCATCAGAGGCACCCTTGCAAACCAACCTCCAGGCCTGCGCTCCAGCTTCTGCAAAACTATTGCAGACTTCATTGCGCACCTAGCCTTAGACTCCCAGGACTACATCTTCCTCTACAACCTAAATTTCTAAATCTACGACCCCAATGACAAAAACACTGCACACCTCCTCGACAGTATGAGCAGCCTCGGATTGACCAAGATCATCCACTACCGTACACACACTGCAGAACACACACTGGACCCAATTTTCACCTCCAGCAACCATGTCAAATACAGTCATGCTGAATAACTGAAATGTGCACTGTTAAACTAATAAAAGTGATCCCAACCGGCACTCCTTTGAGAGGCTATCTCCAGAGGTAATCCTCAAAGTATGAACGCATGGAATACAGCTGTTTACTGTAACCATTTACAAATGATTATGCATGTTTAAATGATCATTTTTGTGATTTCATGACAGTCTAGTAGTTTGGTCACGAAAACATACACAATCTACTCCAGGCATGCCATCAGTATGCCTTCTTTTCTTTTTATTTTTATTTTCTGGTTCACCAAACATAACACCGGTAATATTGATTCCTTTTCTTCAGGGAATTTAAAACACCAATACACTTCTTTCTAAATCATATAAACCTCATTTAAAGATGGACGACCCTTAAAGCTTAGTCCCTTGTTTATTCTTTTTTTTTTTAAATATCTTTATTAGATTTTATACCAAAAAGACAATACAACACATAAAACAACAATCCCCCGCCCCCCCCCCCCGGTCGGGCAGGTTATATGTGAAACAAAAGGAAGCCATAAAGCATATATATAATAAAAGAAAAAGGTAAATAAATGAATTATCAGATAATCATTCAAAGACAAATGAACATCAGGTTAGTTAGGTACACGTGACAGTTAAATCATTACAGCCAGATTGTTACTATATATGTCACTGGGATTCGGACCATTCTATTAAAGTTGACCAGATTTTTAACCCTTTTATCCTACCCTTCCTACCTTTAGTTTTATATATTGCCATTTCTAGGTTAAAGATTGCTAACAGTCTTGAAAACCACTGTTGATATGAGGGGGCCATAGGATCTAGCCAGGCTGATGCTATGCAAATTCTTAATATGGCCATCGAGATAAAAATCAATTCATTACCGATATTCTGGTTGGTGCGATTTGTTACACCCAGGACAACTGTTTGATCAGATAGGGTGACCACTATTTTGAGAATCAATAAGAGGAAATGTTCAATTTTTGACTTGAGAGGAGTTAAACAGGGACAGGATGAAAAAATTGTGTATACAGTCTGCATTTTGTAACTTACATCGAAAGCAGCATGTGCCTCTCCCACTGCCCCATTTGGAGATTCTGTCCGGAGTATAATACATAAAAAAACATATTTTATGAAATTGTGTTTGAAGTTTCGTTGACATAAGTACAGTTTGTGATAGCCCATATACATAATCAAATTCTTCTGTGGAGATTGTGATTTTACGTTGCCATTTTTGAGTGATTTTATGCATATCATCCGTAAAATGCATCAATAATAACTGATATAACCCCCCGATCCTGAATTTTTCCTGAGAGTGGCTGAGAATCTCGGCTATGGCGTTTTTAATCAGGGTGCCATCTTCCCTTGTTTATTCTTAGTAGAATGTTCACCTGAGTGGCTTGATCACAGAAATGTATGTGACTTTTTTACGCCCGCTGATGGTATTACCATCCATTTAACATCAGATGGTGGATTCCAACCCTTCCATTTTTTATCTAGCTTTACTGCATGATAAGTGAAGTGTTCAATACCGTCAGGGACCACCACCAATAGACACTACAAGATGGCTGACAGACTTTTGTCCCTTGTTAGTTTTCCCCGGGTAACCTATTTGTATTTAGCGCAAATGTTTGATGACATCCGACATCAGCGTGAACACCCACAAGACTTGCCACTGCTTACGGGACTTAGGAATCGAAGGACTTTCGGTGTTTTATACGCGGTAAGACAAGACCTTTGCCGGCTTTTCATTCCCAATAGAAACGGCACGCAACGATCGTCTCTTTGTTAAAATCACACTAGTTGCACTGAGTTTCAGTTTTGTTCAAGAGTTCACATTGACCGAAATTTTTGTTCACGAATCAATTTGTAGACACCGTGTTTTTACGCTTGTCTTTCATTAAAAAAACCCACCAGGAATGTTTGTTTTTCCGGGAGCACTTGTTTGTTTTCGTGAGTACTGGCTCGTATTAATCACCAATCAGAGAGCACTGCGTTCTGGATATGCTCAACAATCACACTCACTGAGTTACGTTTTTTTTTGATAATCAGTAACATCACCTATTAGAGAGCACTGCGTTTTGGATATGCTCAACAATCACACCCACTTAGTCCTGCGGTTTTTGATCTATCTTACCGTTCGGAGCTCATGCATTAAAGCATCACAGCACCCTTTTTAAGATCACGGTCTGTCACCCCTGATTCTTTGTGTCAGTTCGTGGGACAGTAGGCATTCTTGGATCACAACATAGTGTTTTTTTCATTTTTTTAAATCACACATATCTCCCCTGAAGAAGGGCTGAGTCCCAAAATGCATAGGGAATCACAATTCACTAGTACACAAGGATCTTAATGTACTGATGTGAAATGCAATTTCAAGATGAATAGCAACATAATTTACATTGGATGGAACCATTGTGAGGTAACAATGACCCATGTATTAAATTGCAAGAAAGTTGAACTTAGAAGAAAAAAAATGTCTACTGCATTTATTTTGACAAAACATACTTACAGGGCTCGAAAAATCCAAAAAATGGTACTAGTCCTTGACCTAACTGCAGCCTACTTGACCTCCGTCTCTGAAAGGGGAGCAAATGTGACAAGATAACAAGATTTAAAGGCATCTTTATTGCTCATTAACTTTGTGAGCAATAAAAATGCCTTTAAATCTTGTTATCTTGTCACATTTGCTCCGTTTTCACATACAGAGGACAAAAGTTGGTTTGTTTTCCTACTCGCCAGAAAGGGCGAGTAGGACCTAAAAACAGCTCGACCTTGTTAAATTTAGCTCGACTATGCGAGTGGTCGAGTGGAATTTTTGAACCCTGACCTACTTTGAGGATTACCTCTGGAGACAGCATCTCAAAGGAGTGCCGGTGGGGAACACTGTTATTAATTTAACAGTGCAAATTTCAGTTATTCAGTTCCAACTCCCGAGGGTCAGAGGGAGACACCCACCAGCATCCAAAATACTAGACAGATTAACATCTACACAGAGTAACTCGTAACTAACTATAGTGTGCAACACACCACCCTTTAATCTTACAAATACAGTCATGCCACAGAACTCACATGGGTACATCACTCCATCATCCACTTCAGCATCTCCAGCCCCCACACCAACACCTCCAGGAAGACCAACCTCCCCCATTGGAGGTGGAATAAAATCTTAGAAACAAGCAGGGTGAACTCTCTCAGCACCTCCAACACAACTACCACCAGCAACTTTGAACAGGGAGTAAAAAACATAAATGCCTGGATCACCAATTATGCACATAGTATTGTCCCAATCAAGCACAACATCCAGAGAAAATCCTCTGAAAACATCAGCTGGTACACCCAAGAACTCAGAACAGCGAAATGAGACAGCAAACAATTGGAAAGGAGATGGCGCACCAGTAAGGATACCTCAGACAGAGCAGCATTCAAGACATCCCTCAGCATCTACCACCGCCTGCTGAGGGCAATAAAGAAGATCGCCATTGTCAATCACATCAAAACCAGCGCAAACGACACCAAGGAGCTTTTCAACAATATTACTGAATATTCCAAGCCAGCTGCCAGGAAAGAAAATATCACACCCTCACAGGAGCTATGCAAAAAACATTGCCCCTCTTCTTCCAAGACAAGATTGCACCATATACAGAAACGTAGAACCCACACCTTTGGACTAATTCAGCAAATTGAACACCACAGTAACTGACACAATCCACGCACCTGGAACCTCCTGGAACATCCTCTCCACCCACGATCACCTCCACCATGAAATCCACCCACATGCGAGCTCCCAGGCCCAAACTCACAGTTCTTACATCTATGAGGTGCAGGAGGTTTGATTGGTGGTGGACTTTTTGAGGGAAAGCAATGATCGACAAAAAGCATTCCTATCCCTCCACCCCAGGCTGCGACAACTAAACATAAAGCACAGTCTTTTCGAACCGGCTCAATTTCGAATCACCAGAGAGGGGGAATCCACAGACTTCTTTGACCCGGAGGATCTGTGCTGCTTTCAAGCATATCTCCCCAACCAGGAGATGGACACCACCTCCCCAGACCCCTCAGAGATGAGTGCCCAATCACAACCCTTGCACACCTCCAGCTACAGTAACAAACACAGGATATAGGAGGTTCCCGCCACCGAGTTAGAGACCAAGACAGGGTGGCCTGCTCCCAAGGGGATAGGAGTCAGGCTCTTCAGACGGTGGCAGCACTTACGAAGGAGCAGGACAGAGATAAATTCCCACTCCCCCTTGAAGCCCGTCTCAGCCCCAGGTTGTAATCTGAGACCCCTCCCCGTGGTCAAGGCATCTGTGCAGCTGCAGGCAGATCCCACCTGGAGAACTGGCAGTGGGACACAGTGGATAGCTCAGTACCAACATGCCATTCTGCACTCACTCTCGCTCTCTCTCTCTCTGTTTTCTTAGCTTGTGATGGCTAAATGCTTTTCCTGTTCTCCCTCTCCTGCTTCCTTCATGCTACTGTTGCTTTGAAGTTTGAAATAGGATTGTCTGCATTGTATTTTTGCGACAGTTCCATATGCACCTCACTGCTCCTCACCACATCACTCTGTCCCCCTCTCACCCCAGGGGATACCACACACATACCATGCATACAGCTCTTAAGGACATGGCACACACAAAGTGGACTTCCTCCTCTCCCCTTCCCATTTTATTATCTCCCTACGCAGAATTATTGCCCCAGCATGACCCTCTTCACCAGGATAGATACCCTCTGGACAGGAGTGTGCCCTGGGACCCCAATACAATAACCCCCCGCCATTGTCCCCCTGTATGACTGATAGAACGTGAACACACAGCAGTGTGAAAAACCCTTCAGCCTGTCCTGGATGGGGCCCCTCCTCACCCTGAATTCTGCTCCTGAGAGTTTAGACCCACAGCAAAAATTCAAGAGCCCCAAACGCTGTGCTCTTCACTGCGGTGCTCCTCTCTCCCCCTCTGCCATCGCCTTCTCATCTCTCCTCTTGCAACACCTCCATCCGTCCCTCCCCATCTCCCTGCATCTTTTCCTCCTTTCCTTGACACACTCCAGAATCACAAGACTCCTTTCTCTCGTTGGATCGGCCTCCATCGAGCAATGTGCCTTGTGCTCCCTACCTATTCCAGCCGCCCCCCCTTCCTATCTCTATGCCGACCTCACTTGCCCCTCTCCCTTACCTCTCTTTCCTCCCTCTTCCCACTCTTGCATCCAGCCTTTTCCTTTCCTCCCCTCTTCCCTGTGTCCCCACCTCACCACCTCTCCCTGACTGTTGCCCGCTTCCCCCCCACACCACTGCTCTCTCCTCCCCAGAGAATTTGCATCCCACATGCCCCTGCTATGTACTCCTCAACCCCTTTGCATTCTTTCGTGGAATGTCCATGGTCTTACGCACAACATTAAGTGCTGGCATATCTACAAGCCAAGAGAATGGACATAGCCCTCTTGTAGGAGACGCACCTTGATGGCCCAGAAGCTGACAAGCTATGGCGAGACTCGGTGGGCAGGGTCATTCACAGCAGTGTTTTGGCAACTGCTGCTGGTGCCACCGGCCCTCAGCACACATGTGGGGTAGCAATCCTAGTCCGTAAATCACTGCCTGCAACGCTGGTGAAGGCATGTTCTGACCCGGATGGCAGATACACATTTGCAAAGCTAAGGGTGGGAGACAGGTCCATATGTGTGGGTTCCATTTGCGCCCAACAGGTAACAAGCGCATCTTCTTTCTACAGTTCAACCACCTACTAGTAGAGATTGATGCATCTAAATTCATGTAAATGTAAATGTAAATGTATAGGCATTTATATAGCGCACTACTTACCCGGAGGGTCCCAAGGCGCTTCGACCGCTGCGAAACCCTTCCTGGCTTCCCTGAGAGATGGTCCCTTAATGGGTATCTCCAGGGTGAGACCAGGCATCCCCGGCGGTCTGGTGGGGCCGTTAGTGAAGATGAGGCAAGCTAATGCCCAGAGTTGCCGAGTGTGATCGCTGATCAGGGTGGGCACAGAGGCGAGAGAATTATCGAGTCCGCTGACCCTGGTCCAGAAACCTGCCGCGCCGGGAATCGAACCCTGGTCCCGGGCCGTCCTCTGCTCTCGGGTCTGCCGCCTCTAACCAGTGAGCCACACTACTTCACCACATCTAATTCATCATCGGGAGACACTGAAACCTTGCCCAGGACATGATTCTTGACAGGACGCGCCCCCCCCGGGTTATGTCTGGCCTCCACAGCACACTTGTGAATCATCTTTTCTCACAACCACTCTCCCGTAGTCTCCGCAACAAATGGCAGGACCATCTCCAGGTAACTACAGAGGAGAGGATTGGTCTGACATCCTAGAGGCCTTGGATAAGGGTGCTTGGGAAGCCAGACTGAAATTCTACCTCTTTAAAATGCTCCATGAGTGGTACTGGACCCCGCACAAACTGCAAAGGGCTGGCCTCCTGCCTCACTCGAACTGTTGGAGATGCGTGGCCACCCAATGCAACCTCACCCACATTTTATGCAAATGCCCCTCAATCCAACCCTTTTGGACATACATAGGGGACATCCTAGGATTGTGTGTGCCACTCCGCTTACCTCTTACGACCCCCGCAATCATGCTACATGATCTTGGAGACTCGCCTGAGCTATCCTTTGTTAATGCCGCTCGCCATTACCTCCCTCCAAAGTAGCATGGATGGTGTTGATAATACAAACGGCGTCCTATGATTGAGTAATATATGGCATGCAAGACCAGACTGAGGTATTCACCCAGACATGGGAGCCCTTCCTTCAGGATATGCTGTGAAGCCAACTGTACCACTAGGGACATGCTCTGATACTTCTCCCCCCCCCCTCCCTCCACAGCACCTTCCTAGAGTGCAATGGACAGCCTAATGGAAGGCACAGAGCTTCAGGCCCCCCCCCCCAGTTCCCTCTACCTACCCCGTAGAACAAGCCTCCGGTCTCACAACCTAGCTTGGACCGCCCTCTCCTTAGCTCTCCCCCTTGCCCTCATGTCCCCCCACATCCCTTCCCTATACCTACCTTTCCCTCCTGCCCCTACCCCCTTCCCTAAGTACCGCCCCCGCTCTTGCATCTCCACTTCTTTCCTTTTCCCTTCCTTTGGGCACACAGACCATCAGATTATTAGATTACCAGAGCCACCCTTCCACCTATGAAGGCCCTCAGAGCCATGCACCCACGCATCGATTATACCAGCACCCCGAGAAGATAGGACTAACCCACCGCCTAACGTCCCTCCACCCACAGTGTCACACCCATCCTGCCTCTCCACACCCCCAATGGCAGCAACCCTCCTCATTGACCAGGATTGATGGCATGCACCACATTGTACCCCGGAACACGGCTTCGCTGTATCTCTTAGGTGCACTCCTCTCTCCCCCCTGCATCAACACATACAATGCACTCATATTCAGGTCATACCCCGTACACCTTTCTCACCTTCCAGTTTTTAAGATGATATGACAAGAGGGGAGACAATGATATCCCCACCCCACGGCCTGACACATGTCAGGACCCACTGCACTGCGGCCCATGTTGAAGGCTCACCAGGTGGTAAAGGGGAGCTGGGCAGAACAATAGCTTTGCAACCCCTCGTACAACCAAGCCATTCTCCCCTGCTCCCCTCACCCACCCTTATTCTCCATCCACTATCCCTTCCCTCGGTTGCAGGTATTGTCATCTACATTGCAATGATTACAAGTGTAACATGAACCAGCTGAACGTTTCCATTGTATACAAAACTTTACAGTAAGTTGCTCCACTGTTCAACAATGAAAAAATTACAGCACAAAAAAAAAGAAGAAGCTGCATGGTCAGCACTTGTCTTCAAAAGTAGAGAAGCCCCAATCACCCAGTCGCCCAGACATGGGAAAAAGGAAGTTTCCCGCAGACAAAGAACTGCCAACTGGGCAGCCAACACAAAGGCACACATCATACCCAATGAGAGCAGTCAAGCAGACCCCAGGAGAAGAAAAAAACAGCCACAAAAATGGAATGGCCACCACCCAGACATAGAGGTGTGCCAGAACCAACACAAGCTGAAACCCAACCGACACACACAGCAGCAAGAACCGAAAATAAAACAACCAGAGAACTCGTAGCCCCAGTTACAGCCATAGGCAGGAGAGCCGACCTGGGGGCTCCCACCCAGGTAGCGACATCCAGCAGCCGACCTGGTCCGGGCCAAACTAGAACTACACAGAAATATCAGGAATGGAAGCCTCCATGAGGGAAACCCGTACCCTCACAGCCTTCAAGCGATACTGAGGCACAAAAGAAGTGCTGGAAGAGGACCAATTATAAAAAAAGAAAAAGAGACTGTCTGCTCCTTTTTGGGGGGGGAAACGCCTTCCAGGTTTGCAACTAGTGGAACGGTCTGGCAAAGAACGGATGCGGGCAAAGTATAGCCACAGACATACCATCCAGGAAATCAGCCAGCAGCCTCACCAGGACCAGGACATCCAACACCCATGACCCCACTGGCAAAATTTGCACCCGAGCACAGTGGCTGAGAACTATGTCCACAGGCCTCCCAACTACCCCATGAACCGAGGACAATGGACACGCCGAATAAACAGGATCTACCAAAAAGAGGGGCCAAGGCAGAAACAACAGTGAGAGAAAGGGGCAACAACGCATTTCGACCAACCATGCACTGAGTAAGGCACCAGGCAAAGAACTGCAGAGACAGCAAGGCATGAACATGCATCACCACCATGAGAGCCTAAAAACGAAAACCACTATGCCAACCACCCAAAAAGATGGATCACAACTAATCAGGCTGGAAACCCAACAGAGTATTGAGAGAAACATGGAGCAAGGGTTCTGAGGCCCAGACCAGACCACACAAGCGACAAAAATTCAGATCCATACACCCTAAGAACAGGGGAAAATTGACTGGAATAGAAACACCCAAGGCAGAACAGATGCTGGGACTCAACCTGCCAACCCCAGGTTCAATGGTGGCAGCCCTGACCACCAGGCCAATCCACTGGTCCAAGAGAACAGGAGCCCCAATGCCCACAAAGGAGACAGACAGGAACAAACCCCTGTAACAGTGGGGACTCCAACACCAAACACCCATGACCCTGAGCCAGAACTGCAGGGAGCCCAGGCACTTGAAACATAATCAGCCCGGCTGGAGAGAGGCACATCAGACCCCCGGCCAGGCAGACAGCGATGAGAGTCGAAGACCTTAAATAGTAGACCTCAATGACTTTGATAAAAATATTAAAGGAACTGGCCAAATCATGTCAGAATCCCAACAGAACGGACTAACCAGCCAGCAGACTGCAGGTACACGACCTAGCAAGAGACCAGGCCACAAACTACGCAAGTGCCAATTTGTGAGTGTGTACAGTTCAGGTTTGTATAGAAAAAACCTGGTCCAAGGCATTGGAGCGGAGGGCATGCACTTCAATACACAGAACACGAAGCCCGATACATGCATTCTAAGCACAGGGAAGTACAAACATTCACAAAAAAGACTGGAAGTCGAGCAGATGCTGTGAGATCCTGTCCCCAGGTATAAAGTCGGCAGAACCAACCACCAGGTGACAATAGCGGGTTAAACCGAGCACTGGAGCATCAAATGCCCCATGAGAGCAGGGACGGGAGCAAACCCATACAATAGAGGACAATGTCACATCCAGAGTCCCTGTTAGACCCAGCACCATTGGCGTGGGTCTCTCTTCCATTTTTGCTGTCGCCTCATGTATTTTTGCTGGTGTTATATGCTTTAAGCACTGTGCCACTGCTATTTAGTGCCACAGCGCAAGTGCTCCCCATTATAAATTAATGTATTATTCAGTGGTTCCATGTTTGGCTATTTGGTTTACTTGTCAGACCCTAGTCTAGTGCACTGAGTGTGCCGAGGGCGTGTCATTCCAAATGCTGCTGGTGAGCCTGCAGCACTGGTTGTGCCACCCACAGAAGCAGCCTTGTAAGATGTGTCTAAGGTCTGCCATTGCAGAGCCTGTGTTACACTGACTGGGCAAGTGCACCCACTTGCCAGTCCCTAAACCTTCCCTTTTCTTCATATCAGACACCCCTATGGTAGGACCAAGGGCAGGGTGCATTGTAAGTAAAAGATAGGACAAGCCCTGATGTGTGTGGCATGTCCTAATAGTGAATTACAGCCATTTTCGTGTTTCACTATTGCAAGGCTACCTATTCTCCATAGGCCAGAATGGGCTGTTAGATTATTACATGTTTATAATCCTAACTGTCTCAGAGAACGTGGTAGAAATTCCAGTTTAGCATGCCTGAACTCAGAATGATAAAATACATCTTTTAGTGAAGTTAGTTTTAACATTCTGTGTTTGCAAATACCAATGGTTAGAGCGGCAGACCCTGATGCAGAGGTCTAGCCCGGGACCAGGGTTCAATTCCCCGCCTCGGCGGGTCTTGGGCTCAAAAAATCCACGGACCTGATAATTCTCGCCTCAGTGCCTATTCCAATCATGGAGTCCCACTCTGCAACTCTGGGCAATAGCTTGCTTAATCTCCACAACGGCCCCCACAACGCTAAGGATGCCTGGCCTCCACATTGGGGGTGCCCAGGAGTGGACGCCTCACAGGGAAAGCCAGGATGGGTTCCGCAGCGGTATTCGTACAAGCGCCTTGAGACCCTTGCGGGGGAGTAGTGCGCTATACAAGTATCAAATTACAAATTACTTTTAGAAAGTAGGTATTTGCTTGCCTAACCTTTCAAGCCTGCCTCTGCTAGGTTGCATATCCTTTGCCTGGTTTTGGAAGTGACATGGCTGGGGGATTCCACGAGACAGGCTGAGTCACCCAGTGGTAAATAGAGAGATCTGCATCTAGATGGGAGGGAGGAGTTGCACCTGACCCTTGAATAGGCCTGTGCCTGCCTTCCACAATGCTGGCTCCACCTCCTGGGGAGCGGCTGATGTCTCTACCCTGCACACTGAAAGAAGAGAAGGATTCCTGTAAACAAAGTGCTCCAGGACTGTACCTGCCTTCCACAATGCTGGCTCCACCTCCTGTGGGGCGTCGGTTGTTTCTGCCCTGCCCTGTGAAAGGAAAGGAGAAGTCTGGTAAACAGAGTGCTTCAGAACTGGTTTGGACTGGACAAAGGCCCCTCTCCTCTCAGAGAACAAAGGATTTTGGGGTGTAAATATTGGGGCCCTGATCCCATGAAATTAGATCACTTTAGGACTACAAGAAAAAACCTTTACTGAGGAGAGGAACCTGAAGAAACTGAGGAGAGACTATTCCCAAGCTGAAGTGCTGCATGGGGGATTGGCCTGCAGTAATTGCCTTACTGCCAAAGGAAGGAGAAAGGAACTTTGTGTACTTTGCTTTCAACTTGTGAAGGATCTCCAAGGGCTTGGAAAAGAGCTTTCCTCCTGCTGAAGTCTCAGGGACAACAAATAATAATATTTATTGTATAGTTAGTAAAAACCATTACAAAATGTAAATGCAGCAATATTAAAACACACGAAAATTTACACTGCTGAGTGAGTAAAAAATGTTATAAAAATGAGAGCGTCTTTCGGGTTAATAAAGTAAATGTGTTCAGGGCTCAAGACTTCGACAGTTTTTTTGCTTTTTCTCGAAATTGTCAATGAATTTGATTGCCCTGCAAATGAGTTGCGGATCTACTGAGCACAGGATTAGCATGTTCGCAGACCGGCAGGTGCGTGTTCCATATTCCTTAAACTTGGTCTTTAATAAGCATGGGCGAATTTTGCGAATCTCGCGTTCGTGAATTTTGCGGATTTGCGAACTCGCAATCCGCAAAATCCGCGAATTCTCGCGAATTTGCGGATTTTTTTTTTTGTGTGTTCGCGCGGGTTTCTGCCAGTTCGCGAGGGTTTTGTACAATTTTGCAAACGCGAACTTACCTGTCGGGTCGCAAATTTTGCGAACTTGTTGTTTCTACGTGTCCAGCCTGTTTGGGACACTCTTCTTCATCACTGCCACTCTCTGTCACCACTGCCACTCTCTGACTACTCATGCCACCCTCTGGCCCACCCATGCCACCCTCTGTTTCATCACAGCACCCTCTGGTTGTCCAGTGTACATTATTGTGGCAAAGCAAAGCACACCTTCCCTGCCTCAAGTGACCTGAATTAATTTGGGGCTGATTAATGTGTCACAGAATATTTTTTTAACTGGCACCTGCTTCCTTAGTGCTTCCTGATTAGTGATCTTTTGCACTTGCTAAGTGCTTTCATTGTTGCAAAATTAGTTACAACACCTGCCCTGCCCCAACTGACAATAATGAATTAGGGGCTGATTAATGTGTCACTGGATTTGAACTTCCAGCCTGGCTCCTGCTTGTCTGCCTTAGCTGTAATTCAGGACCTTTGTGTAAATATTCTGAGGGTCAGAGCAGGGTCACATAATAGTTGCAAGTAGGCAACTGAACTCTGGAGGGGCCCCTCAGGAAGCACTACAGGAAATGGCTACTAATGATGAGCTTGAACTTTTGAACCTGGTAAGTAGTTTCAGTTTTGCTAAGATCGTATTTCTGCAATTTAGCGCTTATTCGCGGGGCGCGAAGTTGAACTGGGAAGCCGCGAACTCACACGAACAGTGCGAGCAAGCCATAAAATCCGCTGCTCGCGGATTTGCGGATTTTGCGGGAAATTCGCGAATCTCGCGGATTGCGAATTTACCGAAAATCCGAAAAATCCGCGAGCGTAACGGATTTTCCGCCCATGCTTAGTCTTTAACCAACTCCGACGTTCCTGGTTCAGGGCCGGGCAAATACAGATCAGGTGGATGAAGTCTTGTCTTCCTGCGCCACATAAACAGCATCCATCACGTTCTTGGGGCTTCCATTTTGGTAACTTGGCATTTGTTGGTAAGCTGCCCAGACTTAAATTGAGGTATTTCCGTTTGATGAATGTCGAGAAAGCAAGGTCTAGGTAGGTTGCTGGTGCTAGTTTTTTATAAGATTGAATTGTTATCCAGGCATGGGACCGATGACTAAATGTTATTTTGTCATTTAGCAACGAATGCCTATTGGCAGCCTTTTTGGTCAACTGTTTAAAGGAAAGCACTGGAAGCTTGGATTCCCAAAGTGCAGCCAAGTTAGTTGATTCAAGTGATGATTTAAGGTACTTGGCATAGTACGAGTTGGGACTTTTGCTGATTGTTTCCCACATGGCACGGTACAGCGCAATTTCTTGGTTCATCCACACATCGTACCAGAATTTTATGGTCTCGTACTTTTTCAGCAGGACTTGAGATTGCAAACCGAATTCGAGTCTGACTTGTGCGGGTGATGCATTCGTTGGTAACACAAATACACGCTTGTAGATTTTCATTTGGAGTTTGTCCAAGAGTTGTGCACTCTTGCCATGATGTAATACGCTCCCATAAGCTATTGTTGGAAGTAGCTTGGCATTCATTATTTTTAGCAGGGGAGAGACCAGGGGGCCTCTGAGTTCGGACGCCAAGTTACTGAAAGCGTGCAATAGGACCATGCTCCTCTTTTCCATGCTGTTTAGGTGCGTAGCAAAGTTAAGACGCTTGTCCAGTAGTATCCCGAGATACTTATAACTTTCAACCGCTTCCAGTTTGACATTGTCTATAGTGAAGGTTGGTTGCACTTTATGGCGTCGGGTTATGACCATAATCTTGGTTTTTGTACTGTTTATTGCTAGCAAATTCTGTTTGGTGTAGCGGGTCAATTCCTGTAATAGACGTTGCAGGCCTATTCTTGTCTGGCTTAGTAGGACCACATCGTCGGCATAGGATAGGTGTGTTATACAGAGATTACCTAGCCGCGGTGGGTGAGCATTGATTTGATCAAGGCTCGCTGTTAAGTCCGCCATGAATAAATTGAAAAGGTGAGGGGCCAGGACACAACCTTGCTTTAAGCCATCAAAGGTATTGATCTTCCGGGTTAGCCTCTGTCCATTGTCGATCTTTACCTGCATCCAGGTGTTACTATACAGGTCAATGATCAGCGTTAGGATTGAGTCTGGCAGGCCCTGCTGCTTCAATTTGGCCCATAGTAATTTCCTGTTGACACGGTCGAAGGCCGCCTTAAAGTCAACGAAGCAGGTATAAAGTTTCTGGTGGTTTTGTAGGCTTTTTTCACCAATTAAGCATAACGCCATTGCGTTTGCCATTGTGCCTGTTCCTCTACGAAACCCTGTCTGGTTTAACGGGATTTTGCCGTGCATGTCCGACCATTGAGCTAGATCTGCTAGCACCAGAGATGCGTAGTATTGGGCTTCCGCATCGATCAGGGCTAATAAGCGGTAGTTAGTTGGATTTTTGCGGTCTCGCCTTTGTAGATGGGGTTGATAATGGCACCCCTTCAGCTTTCTGGGACCCGACCTGAGTTGCTAATTGACCGAAACAGAATGTTGAATTTGCATGCCCAGAACTTGGGGTCCTCTTTGTAGATTGCCTGCGGAATGCCATTCGGCCCCGGCGCACTCTCTTGTTTGCCTTTCTTGATTATTTTTAGTATTCGGCAATCGTCGTCTGTCCATATTGATTGATCCATGTCTTCCTGGCTGATGATCGAGCCATTAGTGCTGGTAATAGTCGTTCTTTCCTGGTTCATAGCTCTTGGCATTTCAGATTCAGTTGTTGATGTTGTGATCTGGTTCTCCGTTAGGTTTATTGAGAATGTATCAACTATGTGTTTGGCCCAATCGCTTTCGGTGATGCATGTCATATTTACAGGTTGAGCTGCTCTGTTAATGGAGTTGACTTGTATCCAGAACGCCCTGGAGTCTGATTTGTTATGTTGTGCAGCAATTTGACCCAGAAGTCGTTAGCTTTGTTCCTTTTTTCCAGCCAAACCAGCTTCTTGTATTGCCTCCTTGTCGATCGGACTTCTTGCCAGATACTTGGGTTTGTCCTTAATCCTTGTGCCCGTCTTGTGAGCTTCTGAAGTTGTTTCCTCATAGACAGTGCTGTTTTTGTGAGTTTTATATCAGTCTTCCGATAGGTCTTCTTTTGTGCGTTGCTATTGGACCTTGGTAGCCTTTCCAGGAAGTCAGACCAGGTTTCTGAACATAAGTCCTTTTCTGCAGTTGTTTGCTTGAACAATTTCTTAGCGTCTGACGCTATTTGTGGTAGGGTGATACTTGACCACCTTAACCGCTTCAGGTTGATTGTTGAGGTTATGCCTGGGATAGTTGGTGCCTTTACGTGCCTGGAGGGACTCAGTTTCATCTCGATGTGTTGCATTGAGTGATCGCTGTCTAAGGAGCAGAGTATTTGGAATTTTTTAATTAGACTTAGCAGGGGTAGTGTAACTAATGTATAATCCAAGGTGGAGCTTGCATTGTGGCCTATATAGGTAACGACAGGGGGTTTGTCATGAAAGGTTCTTCCGTTTAATACCCGTAGGCCAAGGCGTTCAAAGTCCCACATCAGTTGCCTACCCACTTTGTCTGTCTTCTTAACAGGTATAATCTCCTGGGGTTCAACTTCCCACAGTTCGTTTGCTACAGAGATGTTGACCTCATCTTCTGGTGGATGTAGAAGGTTGATGTTAAAATCGCCCGTGACAATAATCTCCCAACTTGGATGTTCAAGGCGGGTGTTGGTTACTACATTGACTACACAGTCGAAGAGGTCCTTTTTAGCTGATTTTTTCGGGTGGGCGTATAAATTGATCAAGATGATTGTTCTGGCATTATTTTTTGATGTGCTTTCCAGTTTAATAATTTGTATATCTGATGCTGATGTGGCCATTTGTGAGGCTCTGATCTTCAGTGCTGTGGATATATATATTGAAAGACCCCCCCTTGCGCGTCCGTAGCACTGGAGACGTGTCGCGCTTTCATGGAAGCATACTCTTCCCGGTACATCGATTGGCTCCGTTGTCCACGTTTCTTGCAGTGCTATGATGTCATATTGTTCCCAGGTTACTGTTTTTCTACTATTGTTTAAGATGTTTTTAGCTCCTGCGATGTTCCAGGAGAGCAGCTTTATTAGTGTTCCTTTGCTCTCTTCCGCTTCCCAGTGGGTTCAATTGTCACTAGTGCCCAATGTCTGTCTCCAGTGATTATTAGTCGGAGTATCAGCCCCCTTGGCACCTTGCAGTACTGAGTGAGTAATTCGGGTTTTGCAGTCATCTCTTTTCCTACATCTTCTTAGTAGGGGTGACGGATAACCCTTTTTTATTTCTTCTTTCAACGTGATTCCCCACTCTTCAAATTTGCGTGTTTCTGTGAGTACGTTTTTTACTATTTCAATATTCCTCCAGGTGGCAAGCGTGCCTTCCTTGGCCACATTGTCCCCTAATGGGATGAATTTGATTGATAGTAAATCGGCAGATGTTAGGTGGCTTAAGCTTGGGATGGAGGATGTAAGGTGGAGAATGTTCCCTCGATTTAATAGATCTTGTGTGCCTTGAGGCTTGTAGTTAGGGATAAAAAGTATCTTTCCTGCTGTAGCTGTTTGCTTCTCCAATGGTCGGTCATTGCTAATCTGAGCTTTTCCCTCTGAAGAGGATTTTTTAGGCATGTGATCATCATGATCCTTTGCGGTGAGATGGATATATTGGGCTATTTGATTGTACCCATTGCTTTGGGTTTGCGTGAGTGGCATGTTTACTACGGCCTTTACTTCTCGGCCTGTTCGTTTTGGGCTGACCTGTTCTGAGTAGCGCCCACTTCCTTTGGTGTCAGTTCCGAGGCATGGTCCTGTCCATTCTACCTTTGTGGGTTCTGCGATTTGTTGTGTGCCGTTGTTGCCTGTGAATATCTTGAGTTGTATTTGATCGTGCGTGTTTCTGTCCGCCTTTGTTCTTACTTGTCTATTAGTCTTCTGATCGCTTTTCCCTAGTGTTGAATTTTCACTTGGTATTGTGATGCTTTTCCCTACCGTTGAGTTATTACTCGGTACAGTGATGCGAATGGAGGGAGGTTTTTGATTTTTGTCCTCAGCTTCAACTACCACCCAATGGGGCCTTTGACTGTTTGGTTCGTTTTTATTGTGTTGATCGATCTCATTTATAGAATGCTTTTTATCTTCATTGGTGGTACGACCTTTTTGACGAGTGGTGGAGTCAGTTTTTTGTTGGTCAACTGGCCGACTATCTAGGATTTTATTTAGTTGTGTGTTGTTGCTGATCCCTTGATTCCGGCTCGGATCAGTGTCACTTGCGGCAGGTGTTGGGCTCGAAAGATCAGTGTGACTGGAGTTAAAAGAGGTTATCTCCTCTTTGTTCGTTGGTTTTTTTGTTGTCCTCGATTGAGTGAGGTCATTCGGGCTTTTGCTTAGTGGTATTTGTCCTTCTTCTTGATTTTTCCCGTTTTTTTGCTCTTTGCGTGTCCCGACTGATGAGTGAATAGTCCCCTCTTTGACGGTAAGTTCCTGTTTAGTTTTGATTTTTGCCTGATTGAAGATAGGAAAAGTGACCGGCGTCTGGGTGTTTATAAGCGGGTGGTTTGACGTCTGATTTCTGTTTTATCTTGCCCGCTTTTTTTGCCGCTTGCTTAGGCCTTAGGGACAACAGACTTCACCCCCCAGCTCCCCAGAGTTCTTTGGAAGTGCCTACTGCTGTTTTTGTGCCTTCTGAGGAACTGCGTGTTGCAAGGTGCTGGAAGCGCAATGCATCGAGAAGAAGCGTGTCGCCGCCACTGGTGCTGCCGTCACAAGTCTGAAGGAGGGTGTCGCAGCTGTAGCTCTCGCATTGCACTGCATCAAGAGAAGAATCTCGCAACGAGGTCGGAGCGTGTTGCCGTTGCTGTGTCTGCCGTCGCAACTCCAAGGGAGGGTGTCGCTGCTGGAACTGTCGCACTGCAACCGCATTGAAGAAAAGTGCCTCGCAACCCCAAGAAGCGCACCGTTATCGGAGCTGCAGCCGTCGCATCGTGGATGTCGCTGCTGTAGTTGTCGCATTGTGTGGAAGCTTCAAGCATCGTGGGAGATAAGTGTCGCAAGTGAATCTGCTGCCGTCGCATTGCGGAACAAGGGTGTCCCCGCTGCAGTTCACACATCGAACCGAGAACTTCTCACAACCTCGTGAAGCGTGCCACATCTGGAAGATCTTCACATCTTTATTTCTTTGCACCTGAACTTTGCCGCATTTCCCTCGCTGCGACATTGCTTGACGTGGAAGTGCAACGCAACCTAAGGTATATTGACACAAAGTGCTGCATCTAAGAATTGAACTGAACTAAGCTTAATCTACCATCTTAAAGTAACAGTATTGTGTATTTTTCTCGTTTTTGGTCTTGTAGTAACTCTATATAAAGTATACTTCTTTTTTATATAAAACCTTGTGTGGTGTCCATCTGTAGTGTTGTCACCGGGTTACTGTATGTGGTCACAAATGCTTAACACACCATCTCCGAGATAAGCCTGTCTGCTCGTGCCAAGCTACCAAGGGGGTGAGCAGGGTTATTTTCAGAGTGTAATCCCCTTATCCTGACTAGAGACGTGGGTCCCTATTTGTCACAAGTACCTACCTGTGCCAACTAGAGACCCCCAAATCATACACTCCCTAAGACCATGACCCTCACATGCACCCCACTGGCCAGCTGAGAACAAAAACACCATGCAGGAGGCCTCTGCATGCAGCAGAACAAACGCTCCTAAGCTGGATGCACATTACAGAAACACGTAGTCTCCCGCCAGAAACAATGTACTGCATGCCACGGATCAACCAAAAAGAGCTCCGGTTGCATGCCAGAAAATCAGCCACATTGCAGAATGAGACTCCCTCACGGCAAAACGCAGTGAAGCCATTAGCGTGGCAACGTTCACTGGCCGTAGAAAGGCACCTCCAAACTTCGGCCAGATGAACAAGCATTGGAAATGCAATAAGTCTAGCATTTGCGTACGTTAGAGATATTGGCGTTGTAAATGACGTTGTAAATGACAAGCGGGTACTGCGACAAATCACCTTTTCTTTCCATTTATTATCAAGGCCTTGTTGTTGGCGTGTATTAGGAAATAACTCAAAAAGTAGCCTTAAAGACACCCAAAATACTTCACATTGTGTCACTTTGCTCCTTTGGACTTACTTAATCTCCTTATTTACCTTCCCGGCACTATAAGTGGCGCCCAGGTTAAAGATGATCAGATGAGTTTTGCAGCTGTGGTGGTACTGAGGTCATATTTGATACCATTGATTGCCAATCATAACACAAGTCATAAAGCACTTTGATTTATTTCTTTGGGCAGTTAAGGCTTAGGATTTGAATATTACACCAATCCTATTTCTTTTTACCGTGCTATAATTGTAAAGCAATTTTTCAAGTGTTGTTTATCAATAAAGCAATAACCATGGTTGGAAGTTGATATTTATTGTGTGTGTGACCGCGTTGTTGCTTCTCGAAAGCAACCCCTTCTGTTGCCTGTTCTAAAGGCGGAGTGCACTGGAGCCGGCGGCCCTGCTTCTTCCTAAGCTTAGTTTAAATGCGTACTGCTCGTCGGACAGTACGTGGGCTCATGCACCTGCCACAGATAACAGCGAGTAGACTGTAGGTCACAAGTTCGGAAGCCTTCAACGCTGTCTCAGTTTATCATCCTTCTGATGTCTAGAAAGTAAGTACAAATGAGAAGATGTAATATTAACCTTTGTTACCGCATCTCTCGGATACGCGAGGGGCCACGAGTTTCCTGTCAATAATAATAATAGGAATTATTATTGGTTCCCTGAGATTTTGGTTTGAATGAGTGGCCACATCGCCCCGGAACCCCCTCATCATGCCCTGCAGCGGGTAGGCTGAGCCCCTTGACTTACATCTGCGGCCTGCACTGATGAAGGGATGCCCGGCTGTAAGTGTTAGTCTGTCAGCCTCTTGATGTGGCTGCCGCCTGGTTAGTATTAAGCAGGCCTTAATGCTTATTCCCTACAGAGTTGTAAATGTTGCGGTCCCTTAGGTCTCAGATCCAGCAGTAATTAAACAAGCATTGGCATAGCCAATAGGTCTCGCCTTTGGGACCTTATAAGTATATAATTCTGCAGCACAATAGCCGTGGTGTAACATCAACTGTTGCATGGCTAAACACTTACAATGTCCCAAAAGCGAGACCTATTGGCTATGCCAAAGCTTGTTATAGTGCTAAGGGGTGTGTCTTGGAGGTAGGGTGACCAACTGTTATGGGTGCAAATTCAGGACGGTGACTGTAAAAATTCAGGACAGTAGGTCAAAATTCAGGACAAAACTTCAGGACAATTGGATAAGTTTTAAAGACACATCAGAGGTCGCGCAATAGTATATAAGTAAGCCCAGCCATATCCAAACATATTCAACCATTTGCAAACCTATTCATCATGTATCCTTCCATCTATCATTTCACTCATCCATCCCTTCATTCATCCTTTCACTCATCCATCATCCATCCATCCACCCTTTCACCCTATCCATCTGTACACTCATCCATCCTCTCTTCTACCCATCCATCCATTCATTCACTCATCCATCCAGCCATTTACCCTTTCACCCATCCAGCCATCCTTTCACTTACTATCCATCCACCCAGTCACTCATCCTTCCAACCATCCATCCTTTGTCATCCATCCATCCTCCCTTTCTCTCTCCATCGACCCTTTGACTTAGCAATCCTTCCTTCCATCCATCCACCCACCCATCTACTCATCCACTCATGAATCCATCCATTAACCCTATCACGCATCCGTCCTTTCTCACATCCATTTATCCTTTCACTCCTTCACTCATCTATTCATCCTTTTGTCCATCTACCCTCCCTTTCACTCACTCATCCGTCCTTGCATCCACCCTTTCGCTCATCTGTCCATCCATTTACCCTTGCACTTATCAGTTCATCAATCATCTATCATTTCACTCATCCATCAACTCACTCATCATCCACGCTTTCACTCATCCATCCACCCTTTTACCCATCCAGCTACCCTTCCACCCATACATCCAGCTATTTACCTTTTCTCTCTTCCATCCTTCCACTCCATCAATCCATCCATCCTCTCTCATTATCTTTCAATTCAATCTTTCATTCATCCACTCACCCGTTCACTAATTCATCCAGCTATCCACCCATCCCTTCACTTACTCACTCGCCCACCTTTTCATATTAATTTTGAGCTGAGCCTTTCTGAGAAGAGGCCCATCAAGAACTTCACTCTCGCTGCAGGAGCCTTTCCAGGAGTGAGACAGAAGTCACCCAGGGCAGAGACAGGATCCACCACAGGAGGGGGACATGAGCCACCACAGGGGGGACAGGAGCCACCACAGGCGGGGGGGGGGGGGGTAGGGTATAGGAGCCATCACATGGGGGGCACAGGAGCCATCACTGGGGGGGGGGGGGCAGGAGCGATCACAGGAGGGGGGACAGGATCCACCAGAGTGGGCACAGGGGTGGGCATGCAGTAGTCTAGTATCATCTTGGTCTCTTCCTGGGTGGGGTAGGGCTCCTCACCCCCTCCTGGACAAGACAACGAGAAGACGCTCCCTGTCCAAAATGTTAGTTTTGCCAGCCCCCACTGTGATGTACAGTACTTAAAGGAGATACTCCAAGAGAACTGATTTAACTGATTGTTCTCTATACTTTGTTAATCAGTGTGGGTGCGATTGTGCCATTTCTTTACTTTATTACACTATAGGCTGCATGTTTGAAGACCCGCTCTGTGAAGAGAACCAGTGCTGCAACCAGGGCCGGTTCTACGATGTTTGGGGCCCTGGCAGAAAGGGAATGTGTGAGGCGTCGGCCCCTCTAGATTGCAGAGACGCATTCAGGGCTGTTTGCATCTGAATAGATGCTCCTGAAGCCGCAGCCCCTCCCTCTGTCACCTTCGAGCACCTCTTAACAGCTCATCAAGGGCTGAAGGTGTGAGGCCATCCCGCTGTGCCTCTCCAATGCTGCTGGGTATCAGAGCTTTGGAAAAAGCCTCGGAGTTAAGTCGGGAGGTGGGTGGAAGCTGTGCCCGGTTAAAATTACGGACAAAGGGCGTCCGTTAAAGGATCCTTCGCGGACAACGGACAGACGGCCGAAATTACGGACTGTCCGTGAAATTTACGGACGGTTGGTCACCCTACTTGGAGGCACAAGGGCCTGATTGCATAACGGAGATGAGCGAGAAGGACAAGGAGGTAATGTATAGTTCTGCCTTGCTTGTACAAGATCTATACAATAAATAATTTAGACTTCCGAGCTCACTTTGTGTGCTTGGTTGCTCTTTTCACCTTTATTTTAGAATTAGAAACTGCTGTGAAAGAACAGTTGTTTCTAATACTTCAACAGCAAACCCTGCTTGCAGCCCGAGTCGTGAGTGTACAGTGTGGGTTCCTCGTGGTCGATGGTTATCTTTTTAGACATTTGTCACGCTTCAGAATAATCTACAGCAAGAATATTAGCTATCTTGAGGTGGGTTCACTGGTGGCTTTGCATTTGCCCGTAGGTTTCTCTTAGTAACACCTCCTTATCTCGAATTCTTTGATCTCATGAATGCTATTTTTGTCCCGCTCACCTTTTAAAATGCCTATACACATTAAGATAGGTATCTATTTGAAATAGGATTTCACCTAAAAATAAATGCATGAAACTGGCTGGAAAGCCTTTGATTATAAATTGCTAATTGACTGTAAATCGTATCCTACTAAACTAAGTGCATCAAATTGACAATTAAGATTGTGTGTGTTTATATGCGTCAGCAATTGATGACTAACCACCTGAACAAAATTAATTAAGGAAAATGCAATACATTTAGCCGAACCCATGCCACGTTTGTAAGCTTTCCACATAAAAGAGATTCACATAGAATGTTTAGAAAGTAAGGGGTAGGTTTACTAAAAACTCACACGATGAAGCTTAGCAACCAAAGTTGCTGCGTTGCATTGATGTGTGAGAGGGAGAGAGCAGGATGGTGCTATATACATTAAGACATGGCATTGACTTCCGCTTTCCCTAGTACTGGTGCACAGTCCTGCGGTCTAGTGCCACACACACAACTTAGCATTGTAGAGCAAAGGTGTCTGCATCATGTGTAGCATAGGTGTTGTACTGGAACGCTGCCCTTCCTGTAAAAAATACCACATAGAGATGACCTTTAAACATTCTCCCACTTTAGATGTGTGCTCCAACGCATGAAAAAGTACAAACATTTCTCATTTTTAACACCTAACTTAAAGAGGCATTAATTTTCTTAAAGCAAAACCTTGTCTACTGTTGTCAGTGGGTAGATTTTGCAGTAAAAACCTTGGATAGTGCCATGGGAATAGCCAAGTACCACCCCTGAATACCTCTTTTTATTCAGATGTAATGCAAAGCTGCACAAAACACTGCTTTGTGTTACTTTCAGGCAACATTCCAACACAGAACAAGCTTTGTGCCAGAAAATAAATTCCACATAAACATTTTGCACTAGTTTACCCTGGAACAAAATGTTAGTTATTCTGCTCATCAAATGCATTTGCCTAGTCAGTGAGTGGGTAACCTGAAATTAAGGCATGGATACGGCCCTCCTAGACCTTTGGTGGAAAACTCTGTTTAACCGGTTTCAAGTCAAGGAACTAACCTAGCTGAAGTAAATACACTATAATCGCTAGATAAGTCTATTCTGCTATTTCAAACAAGTAAATAATTTAAGAACTCGACTGTGCAGTTCAGGCAGCATTTCTGTTTAAGATGTCATATTCTGGTTCAATGAAACTTTGATTTCTGCCCAAAAAGACACTGCAAGACCATAGAACGCAAGCACTGTAAGACCCTAGAATGCTCATATAGGAAAAATACGATACAGCTCTAAAAACTTGGTAAAGAGCAGCTATTAGGTCCTACCATAAATCGATCAGGAAATCTAGGGCAGACTATTTCACCCACAAAAGTCGAAATATTGTTGAGCCCACAAAAGACATTTTGAATTTAGTGAACAACCTCACTAAACCAACAGTCTCAGCTGACCCCACTGAAGCATCTACTAAACACTGTGAGAAACTAGAGGGAATATTTCATCAGCAAGATTGAGGACTGCCTGAGCTGTGGACCTTATGCGGCCAGCGGGCTCTCATACCGACCCTTTTAAACATGACTTGTTCTTAAACCTCGGGATTGCCTCCTTCCTCCGGGTTTAGAATTGATCAATCTTTCTTTTGCTTCTGCTTCAGTACCTGGTCCAAACGTATTCCCCTTCTATACAAAGCATCTTTGGATGCCTCTCAGCCTGAAAGCTTTTGCCCAATCTTGCTTTTGCCTTTTCTCTCTAAGGAGAGGCATGTCCACACTTCTTGCGGCCACAGAGCAACTCCGCAGCATTTTGAATGATGGCAGATCTGCTGTCTTGATTTTGCTTGACTTGAGCACTGCATTCGATATGGAGTCTCACAAGAATTTGCTCCAACGCCTTCAGAACATCGGCTTACATGGTTCTGCATTGGCCTGCTTAGATTCGTTTTTATCTCAGCAATCTTTTCAGGTCATTACTTCCCTTCTCAGCTAACAATTCCATGCTCTGCGACACAGTGTTTACCAGTGGTCTTCACTGAGCCCCACCCTATTTAATATTTATATTCAACATCTGGCTCAGATGATTAAAACCCTGGGTTATACGCTGGTGTTGTATGCAGACAACCCTCAGCTTGTATTTTCCTTTTCTGATAATCGTTTATCAGATCCAGCCAACTTTTAGAAGGGAATATTCACCTTCGCAGAGTGGATGAATACTAATTGCCTACCCATGAATCTCTGGTCCAGCTTCCCGGCAGGAGGTGGAGACAGCATTGTGTAAGGCAAACCAGGCCCATTTGGGAGCAAGGAAATCACCTCCCTCTACTCTAAATGCAGCCCAGGTCTATTCAGCCCAGCTCTGACTCATCCAGGAGAGGCAGGACACACCTCAATCCCCCCAGTGGCTGTCTAGAGTGAATGCACATTCCCAGCCCCTGTTACTCCAAACCCAGACAGTCAATTAACAAACCAGCAGAGGCACATAGGATGGGTAAGTAAGAAAATACTCACTTTCTACTAGTGATATTCCAAACACACAGTATAAAAATCATGTGTCCATAGACTACATCCTCCTTCTGAGACCTGAATTTCTACCTTGAGAACGCCGACGACAGCAGCTCCGCCACTCTGCTCGATAACCTTGCCAACCTCGGGCTCAAACAGCTTGTCACAACCCCTACCCACAACGCCAGTCCCACGCTCAATCCCATCCTCTCAGCCAGCAACCACGTCACCTTCAGCCACATCACCGAACTCCACTGGACCGACCAACGCTGCGTCCACTTCACCTTCAAGATACCCACCACTCACCACCACCCACTACGGATCCCCTACCGCAGCTGGAATAAGTTCACAGAAGACCAGCTCATCACCACCCTCGCTCGAGACCCACCGACAAACACCACCGACACCGACACAGCCCCCAACAACCTCAGGCAATGGATCGACGACTGCGCCAACACTCTCGCCCAATCAAAAAACCCTCAAAAGTACGCACCTATAGAAAACCGAGCAGACTTGCTGAAGGCTAAGGAAAAAGTGGCGCCAGGAAAAGACACCGGAAAACCACACAGCCCTAAAGAATGCCATCTGGAAGCACCACCCACTCATACAAGCCACCAAAAGGACCTCCTTCAAAGAACGCATTGACAACAACGCACACAACAGCAAGGAGCTCTTCAACATCGTGAAGGAGCTCTTCAACATCGTGAAGGAACTCTTCAACCCCAGGTCCAACTCCAATGACATCCCGCCGTCGCAAGACCTCTGCGAATACCTAGCCACCTTCTTTCACCGCAAGATCGCAGACATCCACAACAGCTTCAAAACTCAGACCCTCTCTACAGCCGCCAACACTGCAGAACCTCCGCCTTCCAGCCTCAGCAAGCACCTACTCTCCTGGACCCACGTCAATGACGACGACACCATCAAGACAATGAAGACCATCCACTCCGGATCACCAACTGGCACCTGCCACCACCACATCTTCAACAAAGCAAACTGCATCATCGCTCCCCAACTTCAGAAGATCATCAACAGGTCATTCAAGACCGCCACCTTCCTGGAAAGCTGGAAGCTCGCCGAGATCAACGCACTACTCAAGAAACCCACAGTGGACCAAAGGACCTCAAGAACTTCCGACCGATCTCCCTTCTTCCGTTCCCAGCAAAAGTCATCGAAAAGATTGCCAACAAACAACTGACACACTTCCTCGAGGAGAACAACATCCAGACCCTTCCCAGTCCGGCTTCCACAGCAATCATAGCACCAAAACTGCCCTCATAGCTGCCAAAGACGACATCAGGACCCTACTGGACAATGACGAAACCGCGGCCCTTTATCCTCCGGACCTCTCGGCTGCCTTCGACACTATCTGCCACCACACCCTACGCACACTACTACACGACACAGGATTACGTGACAAAACCCTGGACTGGATCATCTCCTTCCTCACCGACAGAACCCAAAGGGTCTACCTCCCGCCTTTCCAATTCGAAGCCACCAAGATCATCTGCGGCCTGCCCCAAGGATTATCCCTCAGCCCTACTCTCTTCAACATCTACATGGCACCGCTCACACAACCTCAACATCGTATCCAACGCTTAAAGAAGCAAAGCTCTCGCAACCACAAATCAGTATGATCAGGGAAAGAAAAACGTTTCAACAAAGTAATTGACAGTTCAGTAATAAACAACAGCAGATCCTTGTATCTTTATCCTTAGGAAGGTTGTTTATTTGATCCACATTCAGCCGACACGTGTTTCGTCGTGTTTAAAGTTGAGTCAACACGACTCTTCAGGGCTAGTGGTGTGACCCACTGGTCAGTAGGTCGGACTTAATGAACAATTTGACTTCGGGTGGATAGTTCAGTATGTGAAGTTAATAAACATCAGAATATAAACAATGATTCTCCGCTCTGAGTTTAGAGCAATCGGTTTTTCATCTGTTTATAAGTTCTCCAAACCAAGTATGGTGGATGAAAGCAAAGGTATACTGGATACGTGTGTGTACCAAGCCGTACCGGGAGGGGATCCAATTAAGGTTTCATGAAAGTGGATAAGGTTCGATCCCTCTGTGGATTGCGAACAAAGTAATGGTATCCCTCCTCTGTGTGTTCCCGGTCGCCGTGTTCTGAAATTTTAAAAAAAAACCTCTACAGTTAGTCGTATCCTACGCTGTTGACACTCAACTGATCCTCTCACTCAACAAAAACCCTTCCACCGCAAAATACAACCTCCACGAAGGAATGAAGGCTGTCCCCAGCTGGATGCAGACCAGCCGCTTGAAATTTAATTCGGACAAGACAGAAGTACTCATCCTCGAATCCACCCCCACAGCCTGGGACGACTCTTGGTGGCCAGCCACCCTGGGAGCCGCACCCACCCCCACCGGCCACGCACACAACCTGGGGGTCATCCTGGACTCATCGCTCTCAATGACCCAGAAAGTCAATGCCGTCTCCTCCTCCTGCTTTAACACCCTTTGCATGCTACGCAAGATCTACAGATGGATCCCCACTGAAACTAGAAGGGCGGTCACACAGGCCCTGGTCAGCAGCAGGCTGGACGACTGCAACGCCCTCTATGCAGGAACCACAACCAAACTCCATAAGAGACTCCTACACATACAGAACGCCTCTGCACGCCTCATCCTCGACATACCCCACCACACCCACATCGCTGCCCACCTGAAGGACCTGCACTGACTCCCAGTCAAGAAGAGGCTCACCTTCAAGCTCCTCACCCACGCCCACAAAGTACTACACAACACCGGACCAGCATCCCTCAACAAGAGTCTCACTTTCCACAACCCGAACCTCCAGCATCACTCCGCCGACCTCACCCTTGCCGCCGTCCCACGCATCCACAGAACCTCCACCAGCAGCAGATCCTTTTCCTACCTTGCGGCCAAGACATGGAACACCCTCCCCACACAGCTGTGACAGACCCAGGACCTGCTGACCCTCAGGAGACTTCTCAAGACCTGGCTGTTCGAGCAGTGGCTGCACCCCCACCCCTGCTCAGTGCCTTGAGACCCTTACGGGTGATTATTGCCCTCTTCAAATGTATGATTGATTAATTGATTGATTGATTCTGCCCTCTCTGGTCCAGCTTCCCGGCAGGAGGTGGAGACCGCATTGAGTAAGGCAAACCAGGCAGATTTGGGTGCAAGGAAATCTCCTTACTCTACTCTAAATGCATCCCAGGTCTATTCAGCCCGGCCCTGACTCATCCAGGAGAGGCAGGACACATCTCAATCCCCCCAGTGGCTGTCTAAGGTGAATTCACATTCTCAGCCCCTGTTACTCCAAACCCAGACAGCCAATAAACAAATCAGCAGAGGCACACATGATGGCTAAGGAAGAAAATACCTAATTCTAAAAGTGATATTTTCAAACACACAATATAAAATTCATCTTTTCTAAAAGATGCATTTTTATATTCTGAGTTCAGGCATACTAAACTCCGTCTTTCTATCTTGTCCCAGTGGGAAGTTATAGTTATAAGATGTTATAAGTAAAATCCCATTCTATCCTATGGGACAGATAGCCTTTCAATATTGAAAAACAAAATACACTGTATTTCACTATCAGGACATGTCAAATACATCATACTTGTCCTCTCTTTCACAGACACTGCACCTTTCCCACAGGGAAGGTTAGGGCCTGGCAAGTGGGTGCACTTACCAGGTCAACATTAAGCATGGGCGAATTTTGCGAATCTGGTGTTCGCGAATTTACGTATTTGCGAATTCGCAATCCGCAAAATCCGTGAACTCTCGCGAATTTGCGGATTTTTTATTTTTTTTTGTCCGCAAGGGTTTCTGCCAGTTTGCGAGGGTTTTGTACCAGTTCGCAATTGCGAACTTACTTGTCGGCTCGCAACGGTCGCGACTTTGTTGTTTCTACGTCTGGTTCATCATCACAGGTTCACAGCACCCTCTGTTTCACCACTGCCACCCTCTGGTTGACCCATGCCACCCTCTGGTACATCACTGCCACCCTCTGATTCATCACTGTAGATTATGGGGGGGAAAGCAAGCACACCTGCCCTGCTTCAACTGACATGAATTAATTTCTGGTTCATCACTGTAGATTATGGGGGAGAAAAGCAAGCACACCTGCCCTGCTTCAACTGACATGAATTAATTTGGGGTTGATTAATGTGTCACTGAATTTAAACTTCCTGTCTGGCACCTGCTTCCTTATCTGTAATTTGCTTTCTGTTGCAGTGCAATTTTTTTTCCCAGGACCTTTGTGGCCTACTTGTAGCTATTCTATGAGCCTGCTGTGAGGGTCAGGGCAGGGTCATAGAATAGTTGCAAGTAGGCAACTGAACTCTGGAGGGGCCCCTAAGGAAGCACTACAGGGAATGGTTACTAATGATGAGTTTGAACTTTTGCACCTGCTGAGCGCTTTCAGTTTTGCAAAACTTGTTTTTCTGTGGGGCACGTCCCCCAACCAATCCCCCCCCCCCCAAAATGGACTCCTTGCAAAAAAAAGTGCAGGCAAATGTCAACCTGAGAAGTTATTCTGATAAAAATCATCATTTTCAGAAGGTTTATGCTGCTTGCTGGTGGATTTCTTGTGCAGAATTGCAAATTTTGTAATTTCGCGAGTGCGAGATTGTTGCTGCCCGCCGCATCTACATGCTCGCAATTGCGAACTCTCGCGATGCGTCGCCAAACTCCCGCGGGATCCCGCCGCAAGATCCAAAATGGCGCAGCACTCGCAAAATATAGAGAAAAACAACTGGGCAAACGCTGAATGACAGTAAGTGAACGCCGCAATATTGTATCACCAAGCTAAAAAATCTGCTGTGTGCGAATTTGCGGATATTCAGTAAATTCGCGGATTGCGAATTTACCGAAAATCCGGAAAATCCGCGAGCGGAACGGATTTTCCGCCCATGCTTAGTCAACATGGCATTAAAGACCGGACTCAGAGGGGGCGTGGCTTGCTGGGCTGCGGAATGGCCCCTCTGTGAGCGAGCTCCGCTGCCGAGACATCATCCTACATTAATCTGGTCATTCCGAAGGGCCGAAACGCTGCAATTTGCATTGTCCTTAGGACATTATTATAGCGGTCATCACTGGGGCAATTCTTGGCCATCTCCATAGCCTGTCTGCGGAGCTGCTCGCCCTGTGCTTGCTGACCCGGGATTGAGGCTCAGCTGCGGAGCCTGAGTGTGGCGGACCCCTTCACTTGAGGCCGGGGATTTACAGGGGGCCTACAGATGCGGCCTACCTGTGCAACAAGATTGGCCCGCAATCCATTGGAGTGCCAGCGATCTGCCTTTGTCGTAGCCTCTTGTGGAAGACCCGGTGCCTGCTCGCTGTGCTAGCTGCATTGTGGGGCTGCAGAAACAGAGATCCCTGGACGCAGTCGGTCGGACGGCCGTGACATCTCAGCCCGGCAGTTTGAATGAGAGGCTGCTCTGCCTCTCCGGGAGAGGAACAGTGGCCATGATTGCAAAGGACTCAGTGCTGCAGAAATTTGCGGGCTGCCTTGGAATCAACACCCAGAGTTGGCCCTGTGTGGTTCTCTGGCACCCTGGGCTGTGTTGGGCGCCATTTGGCTTCACTGGGCGCCATTTTGTGGAAGCCTGGTCGGCGCCGGTCGGCGCCGGGGTGAGACTCGCGGACCGCTCTGCCCCTGCTAGGGAGGTAGTGACCCGAGCACAGTGAGTATTGGGCGCCACTAGCCCACCATACTGCCGACCTGTGCACTGGCTGCACTGGTCACTACTTTTCCTGCACTAACTCAATCTGGGCTGAACATTGAAACTCGAGGGCCTGGTCGGGCCTTGGTGATCTACCTCAAGCAGCTAAAAAGCGGCCTGCCCTTCCCTACTTGGCTTTGGTACTGCAGCGGGGAGGTAGTCTGCATGTTAGAGGTAGGGGGCTGGCCCGCATGCATCCTAGTTCGTAGACACTTCTTCTCCCGGGGAGCCCAACGTGTCAGTAGTTGCAGCATTGGCCTGTGAGTTGTCAACGTGCCTGGGATTGAGCATTGTGGCGCCCATGGGCCGGATGGGTGCGGCGCTGACTCCTGCGCAGTGGTAGAGGCCTGGACTTGCTGGTCTGTCGCAGTGGATACCAGCTGTGTCCTTCAAGTACCTGCAGGTGAAGTCACGTTATCCTGGTCATGGGCAAACCAGACGCCAAACAACCTAAAATAAACTTTGAGCAGCGCCGTTCTACCAGGCATGTCGACTCTGACTCTGAACAGTCAGCCGGTGGAGCAACCGGGGGACACCAAGGCGACCAGGGTGAGAACATTTGTTCACTCATGCTAGAAATGCGATTGAGTTTGCGCACTATCGATGCCAAGTTGGGCAATCTAACATCTCAGATGGAGTCAGTAAAAACCCAAGTGGAAGTCCACGAACATAGGCTAGATTTCATAGAGAGTAAACAGTCAGATTTCCATGACTTCCAGGTGGAGACTAAGGACCAATTATCGCAAATGGACCGCCTCCTGTCTGTGATCAGGGCCAAGAACGAAGACTTAAAGGCCAGATCGTGGGAGAATAACCTGTGCATCACGGGGATTCCAGAAACTACGGCGATTACAAAAATGGAGTCCTCTGTTGCAGACCTACTGCGAGATCTATTTGCTGCACATCTGTCGCCGGTGTTCGCGGTGGAAAGATCCCACCGCACTATAGGGGAGAAGCCACCAGTTGGAGCCTCTCCATGGCCTATTTTGGCAAGACTATTGAACTACGAGGAGCGGCATGCGATTCTGCATCAAGCATGTGCTATGGGGACAATAGCGCACCAGGGAAACCAGATCGCATTCTACCCAGACTTCACCCCTGTGGTCCAAGCAGCCAGATGCAAATTTCTACCAGCAAAGAGGATCCTACTCCAAGCGCAGATCTCTTATTCCTTGCTTTACCCCGCCAAACTTAAAGTATTGCATGATGGATTGGCACATTTTTTCACGGACGCCAAATCTGCCCTGAAATTTGCCAAACATATGGGCGGAAGGCGTGGTAAATCCAGTCCCGGACCTGACGCTGCCGCTTCAACTCAGCTAGGAGACAATGACTGATGGTTTAGAGTCTGGTTGGTTTTGAAATTAGAAATGGCAATATTTCCTCATTTTTCACAAAGTGTATTGTGGCTCCTACTTTCCTGTACTTTGATCACTGGTGGGTCTTCTGTGCGAACGTAACTTATGATATCTGGGTGATATGCTTTGCTGGTCCTCATGATGCTGTCTCACCTTTACTAGCCCGTGATTGGTGCTCGGCTGTGTTAAGTCATTGTCGGGGCTGCACTCTGTTCATTTAGATTTCTTCCTTTTTACATTCCTTTTCAATGTTGCAGAGCATGTCAGGCCATTTGCTAGCATTGTTGACTTATAAGTGGTGGAAGAGGTGGGTTACGGTTTAATTGACTCTTCAGGCTAAGTCCTGTTGTACTTCACCCGGGGTGTGCTCGCTCTGTATTCCTGCTTTGCTGAGTTGCAGGTTTTGCCCCTTGCAGTATCTCAGCCACCCTGCTACGGTAGGGAAGGTGGCCGGCTCTCTTTCGTCCCCATGGGAAATTTCCCTCTAACATGTTTGATGTTGGTCTTTGGATGGGGGATCATGCTTCAACTTAATTGGGGGGTTGATGTGGGAGGAGGGGTTCTGGGGGGGTAGTTTACTGTTTCTTTTGTGCATTGCCACATAAAGAAATGCTGATTGCTGCAGAGATGGAGCCACACACTCAATGGTCAGGATATAGCTTTGGTACATTTATTTTTCCACAGCTGCACACGTGACACAAGTGAATTGCCTAACATGGAACATCTGTGGTCTGAACGACAACAGAAAAGCTAGGCTGGTACATGCATACCTCACCAGACATAATATTGATCTCTGCTTATTGCAAGAGATGCATCTGAGATCTCAGCCCTCTAGAAAACTCCAACATAGGAGTTGGGGTGCAGAATATGCGTCAGTCTATTCTAACTACTCTTGGGGAGTGGCGATGCTGATAAAGAGAGATTTGGATTGGAGAGAAAAGGAACTTCTAACTGATCCAGAAGGTCGCTATGTTATTTTGCTGGGACACCTGGGAGGAAATCTGGTGTCCATTGTGGCAGTCCATGGACATAATATTGACTCCCCCCGACTTCTTTCAAGATCTATGGTCTAAGGTTAGGGCTACTGGCTGCACCACGGTGCTATGGGGGGGCGTCTTTAATGCCATCCTAAATGAGGACCTGGATAGACAGGGCACAGCAAGGTTGCATCACCCGGGGTCCAGTAGGGTGTTAAATACTTTCCTTGACCATGGAGACATGGTAGACATATGGCGTCTGTAGGAGAGTAGGGTCTGCTATCCTATGGTCACCCCAAATTTTTGCTTTTTGCTTCACTGATTTATGACTTAATGTGGCTGTGGGCCTGCTAATCAGACCCACAGCCTGCTGTTCTCTCTCTAAATTACTGCCAATGCACTCTAGGTGCATTACGAATTGGATACTGGTTCACCTTATTGGCCCCTGTAACAGTGTACCCTAGGTACCCAGGGCATAGGTGCTTCCAAGGCCTACCAGGGGCTGCAGCATGTATTGTGCCACCCCTGGCCTGGCCTCCATATTTGACACAACTGGCTGATCACTCAGCTGGGGTAAGTTGGTGTAATCACCTCTTACTTAGATATAGTATCCCTATATCTAACCCTAAACTGGACACATATGTTCCTATCAGCCACTCCTATGGAAGGCCTCATCAATCCTGGAGGCAGAGTGCTTGGAAATATGTGAGATGGTGCTCTAGCATGAGCTGAGCCTGCCTGCAGCTGTCGGGAACCACTCCCTAAGCTGTTCCGGGATATTGCCATACCATATACTCTTAAGTACATTATAATCCTCGCGGTTATATGCTATCTTTGGTTTGGCTTTATCAAAACATGTCGAGTAAGGTGTCATACGAATTGGAATACTATCCCCTCAACAGTTCTGTCGACGGGGATAGCATTCCACCCTTCTAGAGGGACACGACATGTGTGTAGCCTTAACCCCGGTTAAAGTTAACCAGAGCCTCAGCATCACAAAATGGATGCTGCCACCACAGACACGAGTCTGACCTCCTGCTGCTGGGAGTCCTTCCAGCGAGAGAGGCTCGGACAAAGGGTTTCCTGTTTTGGGAGGTGCGAGCACCACCCCAGACAGGGTTTTGTGTATTGGGTAGGACAGGGCTGAGTAGATGAGACATGCCCGGGGCACACAAGGTGTCCCCGTGCATAAGCCAGTCCAAACCGGTCCTGGGACTTTCCAGACCCAGGCCTGGCGAGGAGCTGGACAAAGGAAAGGGGGTGTAACCGCCCCCCTTCCTGGTTCCACCCAGAGGAGGGACCTAGTAGGTGATCCACCCCTCAGATTGGGAATAAGAGTGGAAGCAGTGCCATTGCACAGCAGATCATCCTGAATCAACTTTACACGAAGTAGAAGACTGGACTTCGACATTCTGCTGCTCACAAGACTGAAGAGAATCTCCCTTGTGGCCTAGGAGTGGCCACCCTGTGAATACAGGTACCAACCAGCGAATCAACGTCTGCTTTGCCACCGCCTCCCGCCGGAGCCCAAGCCCAGAGCCTGACAAGACCCAGACTCCCAGACTTCTCACAGCCCGATCCACAGTCCCTGCAAAGAAGGGACCCGTGGAGGCACCGAGAGACGTGGGACCGGACTTCTTGGAAGACACCCGAAGAGCTGACAGCGCAGCACCAGAGGCATCCTCGATGTTGTACTTTGGGGACTGAGAACCCCCACCACCGAGCAGCCCTTGCATTGAAGATCAGCCCCCAGCATCTCCACGATCTGCGTGGGGCCCTTTTGCATTGTGCCACTCGACGTGCCATCCCGGCCACTAGCCACGTGGTCAGCGGCCATCTTGGCAAATACAACTACGAACTACACTGCGGGTCTGATTGCTCCAGACTTGCCCTAGCTCCTGTAAAAAGGAGCCCCTGCTCAGACCTTGCTGGTCCGAGCAACAAGCCTTTTTTGATTCCTGCGTGGCTTGCATTAGCCAAGGCCTGTTTGATACAATCAAGTTGCCGACAGCGCCAACAGCGAGAAGCCTGCGTGGGACACCTCGTGACCAACTCCTGGATGTCCTCGACCCCCGGTGTCCACGTGGCTGCAGAGAGAAGCTACACCTCAACGTCTGTTTGCATCCGACATCGCCTGGTTCCAATCTGGTTCCACGGTAGTCACTGGCTAGTGACTTTGAACATTGTCCCCTCTGCTTTCAGGTCTTCACATCTTCAGATCCACCCTTGGATCCACCGGAACTCTTCACCTCGAGCCGCCTGCAGCATCTTCAGCTCCAAGCACCATCGACCAGCGTGACGAAACCCGACACTACTTCGACCCTGTGCACCCGCTTCCTGTGGGTGAGGTAACTCAGCTCCGCCGGTGTTCCTACACTGGTACACATCTCTAGGGCCTGTGTCTCAAGTTTCAGTTTTCTAAGTCACCCGGAAGGTTCCGAACTAACTAACTTTGTACTTTTTACGCACCATAGACTTTACATTGGTGAGTGCGTGCACTTTAAACACTGCACCCGAGTCCCGCGGGCCTTTCCCGACTTAGTCACTGCTAGTCCCGATCAGCTCCAGCGATTCCCAAGGCCCTAGGCCTGTTTCCTTTTCGATTGGTATCTCTTATACCACTTTCTTAATATATGGTTTAGGTGGCCCCTAGGGCTCATCCATATTGTGCAACTTTTGTGTATTTTAAACTGTCTTATGTTTAACGCTTGTGCTTCTGTGCTCATAAAGAGCCCAGGGGATACTTTTAGTTAATAAATCAATATATATTTTCAATATATATCTGTGTGGTGTCCTTTCATTTGGTATTCAAGGGGGTTGTGTATGGTAACACAGCTGGCTTCACATGCCTTTCAGAGTTTAGCCTAAGACTGCTTTGTCCACGTTACCACTAGGATAACTGGTCTATAAGGTTGACTTACAACCAATCATCATAAGGGTTGCTTGGCATGGTACAAAGTGATCACTAGAATTAGTGAGCATTATATACCAGGCCAACTTCTCACAGCGTCTCCTCAACCCACTGGCTAAAGAGTAAAACAACAGTTGATGGACAGAATGCAGAACAATGTCATACATTCACCCCAGTACAGAGATCTGGGCCTAAATCCATCGTGTTTTTGCACTCCACACCACCCCAGTTCAGACATGGCCATATGCAAATCAGCCTTGACCCTGTGCCTCATGGGAACAGTCCAGCCCGAACTGCCAAGCCATGTCTTTCCTGGACCGGAATCAAGCATCCTAGGACCAGCTTCCGGCTATCAGCCGTCTTCAGCCAGGATAGCTTGACTCCAATTGTGTGGAGAGCATGGGACTCACGTCTGAGCATACCCATCCCACTCGGGGTGACAAATGGAAAAATAACAGTTGATGGACAGAATGCAGAACAATGTCATACATTCACCCCAGTACAGAGATCTGGGCCTAAATCCTGAAGAAGGCTGAAATGCCAGAAACCGGTCCTCTGTAGGTTGTTTCCGGTCCAGGGAAGGCATGGCTTGGCAGTTCGGGCTGGACTGTTCCCATTAGGCACAGGGTCAGACTGATTTGCATATGGCCATGTCTGAACTGGGGTGGCAGAGTGGGCTGAAGAACGGTGATGGATTAAACCCAGATCAGTAGACTGGGGGTGAGTGCTTGTATTGTCAACGCTCCGTCCATCATTTCCTTTAGTTTTTCTTTGTTCGCCATAAGTTGGCAGGGTATGCTCAGACGTGAGTGCCTTGCTCACTTTGCCACTGGATTCAAGCAAGCTGGGCTGAAGAAGGCTGAAATGCCAGAAACCGGTCCTCTATAGCTTGTTTCCGGTCCAGGAAAGGCATGGCTTGGCAGTTCGGGCTGGACAGTTCCCATGAGGCACAGGGTCAGACTGATTTGCATATGGCCATGTCTGAACTGGGGTGGCAGAGTGGGATTAAGAACGGTGATGGATTAAACCCAGATCAGTTGACTGGGGGTGAGTGCTTGTATTGCCAACGCTCCGTCCATCATTTCCTTTGGTTTTTCTTTGTTCGCCATAAGTTGGCAGGGTATGCTCAGACGTTAGTCCCTTGCTCACTTTGCCACTGGATTCAAGCAAGCCAGGCTGAAGAAGGCTGAAATGCCAGAAACCTGTCCCCGGTAGCTTGTTTCCGGTCCAGGGAAGGCATGGCTTGGCAGTTCGGGCTGGACTGTTCCCATGAGGCACAGGGTCAGACTGATTTGCATATGGCCATGTCTGAACTGGGGTGGCAGAGTGCGCTAAAGAACGGTGATGGATTAAACCCAGATCATTTGACTGGGGGTGAGTGCTTGTATTGTCAACGCTCCGTCCATCATTTCCTTTGGTTTATCTTTGTTCGCCATAAGTTGGCAGGGTATGCTCAGACGTGAGTCCCTTGCTCACTTTGCCACTGGATTCAAGCAAGCCGGGCTGAAGAAGGCTGAAATGCCAGAAACCGGTCCTCGGTAGCTTGTTTCCGGTCCAGGGAAGGCATGGCTTGGCAGTTCGGGCTGGACTGTTCCCATGAGGCACAGGGTCAGACTGATTTGCATATGGCCATGTCTGAACTGGGGTGGCAGAGTGGGCTAAAGAACGGTGATGGATTAAACCCAGATCAGTTGACTGGGGGTGAGCGCTTGTATTGTCAACGCTCCGTCCATCATTTCCTTTGGTTTTTCTTTGTTCGCCATAAGTTGGCAGGGTAGGCTCAGACGTGAGTCCCTTGCTCACTTTGCCACTGGATTCAAGCAAGCCGGGCTAAAGAAGGCTGAAATGCCAGAAACCGGTCCTCGGTAGCTTGTTTCCGGTCCAGGAAAGGCATGGCTTGGCAGTTCGGGCTGGACTGTTCCCATGAGGCACAGGGTCAGACTGATTTGCATATGGCCATGTCTGAACTGGGGTGGCAGAGTGGGCTAAAGAACGGTGATGGATTAAACCCGGATCAGTTGACTGGGGGTGAGCGCTTGTATTGTCAACGCTCCGTCCATCATTTGCTTTGGTTTTTCTTTGTTCGCCATAAGTTGGCAGGGTATGCTCAGACGTGTGTCCCTTGCTCACTTTGCCACTGGATTCAAGCAAGCCGGGCTGAAGAAGGCTGAAATGCCAGAAACCGGTCCTCGGTAGCTTGTTTCCGGTCCAGGGAAGGCATGGCTTGGCAGTTCGGGCTGGACTGTTCCCATGAGGCACAGGGTCAGACTGATTTGCATATGGCCATGTCTGAACTGGGGTGGCAGAGTGGGCTAAAGAACGGTGATGGATTAAACCCAGATCAGTTGACTGGGGGTGAGCGCTTGTATTGTCAACGCTCCGTCCATCATTTCCTTTGGTTTTTCATTGTTCGCCATAAGTTGGCAGGGTAGGCTCAGACGTGAGTCCCTTGCTCACTTTGCCACTGGATTCAAGCAAGCCGGGCTAAAGAAGGCTGAAATGCCAGAAACCGGTCCTCGGTAGCTTGTTTCCGGTCCAGGGAAGGCATGGCTTGGCAGTTCAGGCTGGACTGCTCCCATGAGGCACAGGGTCAGACTGATTTGCATATGGCCATGTCTGAACTGGGGTGGCAGAGTGGGCTAAAGAACGGTGATGGATTAAACCCAGATCAGTTGACTGGGGGTGAGCGCTTGTATTGTCAACGCTCCGTCCATCATTTCCTTTGGTTTTTCTTTGTTCGCCATAAGTTGGCAGGGTATGCTCAGACGTGTGTCCCTTGCTCACTTTGCCACTGGATTCAAGCAAGCCGGGCTGAAGAAGGCTGAAATGCCAGAAACCGGTCCGCGGTAGCTTGTTTCCGGTCCAGCGAAGGCATGGCTTTGGCAGTTTGGGCTGGACTGTTCCCATGAGGCACAGGGTCAGACTGATTTGCATATGGCCATGTCTGAACTGGGGTGGCAGAGTGGGCTAAAGAACGGTGATGGATTAAACCCAGATCAGTTGTCTGGGGGTGAATGCTTGTATTGTCAACGCTCAGTCCATCATTTCCTTTGGTTTTTCTTTGTTGGCCATAAGTTGGCAGGGTTTGCTCAGACTTGAGTCTCTTGCTCACTTTGCCACTGGATTCAAGCAAGCCGGGCTGAAGAAGGCTGAAATGCCAGAAACCGGTCCTCGGTAGCTTGTTTCTGGTCCAGAGAAGGCATGGCTTGGCAGTTCGGGCTGGACTGTTCCCATGAGGCACAGGGTCAGACTGATTTGCATATGGCCATGTCTGAACTGGGATGGCAGAGTGGGCTAAAGAACGGTGATGGATTAAACCCACATCAGTTGACTGAGGGTGAGTGCTTGTATTGTCAACGCTCCGTCCATCATTTCCTTTGGTTTTTCTTTGTTCGCCATAAGTTGGCAGGGTATGCTCAGATGTGAGTCCCTTGCTCACTTTGCCACTGGATTCAAGCAATCCGGGCTGAAAAGGCTGAAATGCCTGAAACCGGTCCTCGGTAGCTTGTTTCCGGCCCAGGGAAGGCATGGCTTGGCAGTTCGGGCTGGACTGTTCCCATGAAGCACAGGGTCAGACTGATTTGCATATGGCCATGTCTGAACTGGGGTGGCAAAGTGGGCTAAAGAACGGTGATGGGTTATACCCAGATCAGTTGACTGGGGGTGAGTGCTTGTATTGTCAACGCTCCGTCCATCATTTCCTTTGGTTTTTCACTGGCTAAAGAGGGCACATGTTTTTCTGAACATCCCCGGGCCTGGTCCCGTTTGGACTTCTGGCTAATGTCTAGAGACACGGCTAGCTGGGTGATATTATTATTATTATTATTATTGCATTTATTGAGCGCACAGCTACCCGGAGGTTTCCCGGCGCTTGCCTTGGGAACCCGTCCTGGCTTTTCCCTGTGAGATAGCCCCTACAGGGCATCCCCAAGGTGAAAGTCAGGCATCCCGCCGCAGGGGGCCGTTGTGGAGATTAAGCAAGCTTAATGCCCAGAGTTGCAGAGTGAGAACCCATGATTAGAGCAGGCACCGAAGTGAGAATTATCGAGTCCGTGGACATTTGAGCTCAAGACCCTGCCGCGTCAGGAATTGAACCCTGGTCCCGGGTCTGACCTCAGCTTCCGGGTCTGCCTGCTCTACACCGTGAGCCACACTTCTCCACTAGATAGACGCTAAACATTTGTCAAGGACCATTTCTGACCATTCACCTTGTTTGCTGACACTATCTCTCCCTGGTACCATTCGAGGCCCATTCTCCTGGAGACTCCCACAACACGCGCTTTTAGATGAGGCATTTAAGGAGTAGATTCACTCAGATATTGAAGACTATTTAATAAACAACAGGGGCTCTGTTGCTTCTGAGGCCTCGCTGTGGGAAGCATTTAAGGTGGTTATAAGGGGACAATGTACATCCAGACAAGCTGGAGTGCTCAAAGCTATAAGAAATACCCTGTCCATCTTAGAGGTACAGATTAAAAATTTAGAAAGGAAAATTACTATAGACAGCGATATAGATCTCCTGGCCGAACTTAAGGTCAAATTGCTGGAATATGAGGAAGAGGCCAAAAGGGAAGTGAAATGTTTAGGAAAATATGCAGAGGCGCGTCGTTATGGTGAGGGGATAGACCGGGGCGTACCTTGGCTGGCATGCTTCGGCCCCCTCGCTCCATGGCCTATGTACCTGAACTGGTGGACAAGGAGGGAAACACCGTCAGAGGTCCCCTTCCTATTCTGGAGGAGTTTTCTCCCTTTTATGCCCACCTATACACTTCTACACACACTGATTGTCTAGTGGGACTGAAGGAGTTTTTAGACTCCCTGGCCTCGGTCTGGTTTAATGACCCTCACAGAGAATACATGCACCTACCCTTCACTGTCGAGGATGTAACAGATGTCATTAATAGCCTACCCTTTGATAAAGCCCCTGGCCCCGACGGCGTGACGACCGCTTTCTGTAAAACGTATGTGGAGATACTGGCTCCTAGACATCTAGCGGTCTACAGGGAAGCGCATGAAACTGGTATACTACCGCTCTCCATGCGCAAAGCAATTATTGTCACCTTGCTAAAGCCGGGCAAGCCGGACACCAATCTAGACTCTTATAGGCCTCTGTCACTCATCAACATCTATGTAAAGATTCTGGCAAAAATGATAGCGAACAGGCTGCAGCCTTTGCTACCTATTATCGCCTTACCCAATCAATCCAGGTTTATCTCCGGGAGATCAACCTCGCATAATCCTAGAACGGTTTTCTCCGCTCTGCATTATTTACATCCCGATGTGCAGGCTGCTGTGGTGTTCCTAGATGCGACAAAGACCTTCGATGTGCTCGAATGGTCGTACTTATTTAAAATTCTGGAACGTATGGGGTTCGGCCCTTTGTTGCTTCAATGGATTAAATTGTCATATACAGCACCAATTGCCAGAGTGCGGGTAAACAACATGGTGTCTGACTCTTTTCCGATAACGCATGGCACGAGGCAGGGTTGTCCGTTATCGCCCTTGTTGTTCGCTATGGAGCCCTTAGCTGCGTGCAGCAGACAACACCACACCGATAAGGGTATTGGCTTTAGCACGCGTAGTCTGCTGATTTCACTATATGCGGACGACATCACGTTGTACATTATTAACCCTGAGCGGAACCTTGACATAGTGCTGCGAGAATTCATCAGGTTTGGCGGGCTCTCTGGAGTGTCCATAAATTGCGCAAAGTCTGTGATTTTCCCCTTACCCGACAGCACCAAGGTAGTGGCCTCGGAATTTCCATTAAAATGGGAACAGGTGAAATATTTGGGGGTCTGGATTAGTAGGAACGTACACAATGTTTGGAATTCGAATTATGGCAGGACCATAGCCTGGCTGGAAGATAAGGTCGCCTTGTGGACCAAACTCCATTTATCACTAGCAGGGAAAAGTGCATTGGTAAAAATTATTGTTTTGCCAAAATTTTTGTATCTTTTTGTAAACTTACCACTTATACTTACAGGACCATTCTTCAAAACATTACAATCCTTATTGATTTCTTTGGTTTGGGCGAATGGCCAAGCAAGGGTGTCGTGGGATCTCTTGTCGCTTCCAACTGTTGACGGAGGTCTGGGCGCACCGGGTATGAACTATGTGCGCAGGCACAATTCCTGCACCCAATGCCTTTTCAACCTCACGTGGCAGTGGAGGCGGATGCAATGGCGCCTGTTCCTCTCCGAGTGGCCATTTATCAGACCTTTAGGAGGCCCATGGAGGACATTGACACGCCGGTGACCCTAAGATGGGCCTGTGACGGATTGCAAAGTAGGGCTGGTTTAAGGGTTCTGTATGCTCCCTCCATGCCCCTATCACAAAATCCTATGCTGCCCAATATTCAAGGCGAGATCAGTGGCAAGGTGGCGAAAAGGTTGTCTCTTTACACATTTGCAGACTTGTACCCAGAGGGGTCGTTTAGAGGCCCTCCATTTGCAGAGGAAGGACAAACAGTGCCCTTCGGTGAGGCTTTCTTGTATCATAAACTCAGGGCTGCCTGTAAGGCATTATATAGAGAATTCCCCTCTCAGCCCGCTCCATTAAACGCTCTTGAACACCTTTTGCGATCTCCATTCCCATGCAAGCTTATCACCAGATTGTACACGACCATGCAACATGACGCCCCAGCGGCTGCCTCCCATGCTTGTCAGAAATGGGTTGCTGATATAGTGCCCCCCCTTTCAGACGACTAATGGGCGTATTGTTGTACTCAGATGACCGAGTTATTGCCCAATTATAAGCTCAGACTTATTCATTTCAAGTTTTTACATCGTTATTATAGAACACCTGTTGGTTTACACAAAATGGGGCTAAGGGAGGATGACTGTTGCTGGCGATGCGGGGCGGTTGCAGCCTCCTTTTTGCACATGGCATGGGACTGTCCGGTCATTATTGAATATTGGGTTGGGATATTTGCAGCTATAAACTAGATTTTGGAGGTCGCACTGTCGCCTTCTCCATTATTGGGCTTGTTGGGGTATTTTAAAGACACACATGTCAAAAAACATAAACTACACGCACTGTTGCTTCTTTTCGCCAACCGTCAAGTAGACCTGCTGTGGGGTAGTAAGAAGAAACCAACTATTAAGAACTGGATCAGGGAGGTCACATACGGGCAAACACAGCTAGCTACGTTTTGGGAACTGATGCCGCCAGCATCTAGGCCTAAAGACATCTGGGGGCCATTCATAGACTGGGTCCGAGGTCAGATGGATGGCACAGGTGCGGCAGTCGACTCTGACAATGAAGCTGGCTCAAATTAAAGGTATAACATTCACAGGGGCAAATACAACAATCATTGTGGTATAATCTGGTACAAGGTATGCACTGTGGGAGGGCCATGTTTATTGCCATGACATTTGTGCTGTTGGATTTACATCTACTTGTAACTGGCCATGGTTCTTTTTGTGATCTTGGAGATGTCATGGTTTCCTGCAATCCCTTTATTTTGTGTGCCATGGCTTATTTGGCAAATGCACTGTTTTCTTGTTTTCAATTCTATGTGATTTTTTTGACTTCTTCCTCTTATAAGAACTGTAACTGTACTATTCTGAAAATCAATAACGAAATATAAAAAACAAAAGACCGCACTCAGAGACTACTGTAGAAGGTCTATAGACCCCTTTGAAAGGCTCCTTGTGTGGGTGACACAATTAGTGCTGCAGGCTCACTAGCAGCCTTTGACTTACAGGCCCTGGGCTTTAGTAGTAAGTCAAACAAGGCAATCATGGAAACACCAATCTATATTCACAATTTATAGAGGGAGCACTCACACTTTGGCATTGATCAGCAGTGGCAAAATGCCCAAAGCATCTAGAACTGCAAAAACGAAATTCTGCACACATCAAAAAATACAGGAGGCAGAGGCAAAAAGATAGGGGAAAACCACGCAAGGATGCCAGGTCCAACATAGACCTAAAAGAATGCAGACTAATACTAGGGATCTTTTAAAGCTATTCCCTGTACTAGCTAATGTATGTGAATCGTTGAACTCCACAGCACTGGGATACGGGCAGTCAGTTTGACTTTGGCACACCAAAGCACGTAGTTAGTTATCTTTGTGTTTGCATGCTATGAGGTTAACCAATGTAGGGGGAGCACCCATTACAGGGTGCACAGACATAATATCGACTCCAAAATATCGACTGGACATAATATCGAGTTTTAAATATAGACTGGACAAAATATCGACAGGACAGAATATAGATAACCAAAATATCGTTTTTAAGGTAAGTGATGTAACATCGACTGTTAAAAATATAGAAAGTTAAAATATCGAAGTATATAATATAGATAGTTAAAAATATCGATTTTTTAATAATATATAATTTTTATAGTGTATTTTTATGTTATAATATGTGTGAAAAGTGTGTATTTATGTTATAATTAATTTCTATTAATGAATTTTGTTTTTATAATTATTGCGTAATTTAATTCTGTTGCGGGTTGTGGGTTTATAGGGGAATAGGGTGGGAAGTAATTTAATTATAATTAATTAAATATGTAAATTTATTTATTGATAGTAAATTTTAATTAATTGTTAATTAATTAATATTTGTTAATTAATTAAATTTTAATTGTTAAAATTTTTTATTTAATTGATTAATTGGTAATTATGTACATTTTACTAATTGATTTTCTGTAGCGTGTTGTGAGTTTATAGGGGAATTGGGTGGGAAGTAATTAAATTATAATTAATTAAATATGTAAAATTATTTATTGGTATTTATTTAGAATTAATTATTAATTAAATATTTATGGGTAATTATAAAATTTTTATTTGCCAATTAATTAAATGTAATTGATTAATTGTTAATTATGTTAATTTTAATATTTTATTTTCTGTAGCGGGTTGTGGGTTTATAGGGGAATAGGGTGGGAAGTAATTTATTAATAATTAATTAAATAATTACATTTATTTAAATTTATTTAATTTGAAATAATTGTTAAATAATTTTTAATTATTAAATAATTAATTGTTATTTTTTAATTAATTAGTATTAATAGGTGATCAGTAGAAATAATTATTGTTAATTAGTAATTTTAATATATTAATTATTATATTATGTAGAATTTTTTATTATTTTTAATTAACTAATAATAGATATTCATTTATAAATTTGTAAGTAATATATGAAGTATTTATTTTCCCTAATGTTGTATTCTCTGGAGTGGGAATAGTAATTTTAACCCTTACGCTATCCAAAGCTTTCCCTACTGTTGCGCCCACTGGAGTGGGAATAGTAATTTTTACCCTTACGCTATCCAACGCTTTCCCTACTGTTGCACCCACTGGAGTGGGAATAGTAATTTTTACCCCTACGCTATCCAACGCTTTCCCTACTGTTGCACCCACTGGAGTGGGAATAGTAATTTTTACCCCTACGCTATCCAACGTTTTCCCTACTGTTGCACTTTTTGGAGTGAAAATAGTAATTTTTACCCTTACGCTATCCAACGCTTTCCCTACTGTTGCACCCACTGGAGTGGGAATAGTAATTTTTACCCCTACGCTATCCAACGCTTTCCCTACTGTTGCACCCACTGGAGTGGGAATAGTAAATTTTACCTCTACGCTATGCAATGTTTTCCCTACTGTTGCACCCACTGGAGTGGGAATAGTAATTTTAACCCCTACGCTATCCAACACTTTCCCTACTGTTGCACTCACTGGGGTGGGAATAGTAATTTTAACCCCTACGCTATCCAACGCTTTCCCTACTGTTGCACCCACTGGAGTGGGAATAGTAAATTTAACATCTACGCTATCCAACGTTTTCCCTATTGTTGCACCCCCTGGAGTGGGAATAGTAATTTAAACCCCTACGCTATCCAACCCTTTCCCTACTGTTGCACTCACTGGAGTGGGAATAGTAATTTTAACCCCTACGCTATCCAACGCTTTCCCTACTGTTGCACTCTTTGGAGTGGGAATAGTAATTTTTACCCTTACGCTATCCAACGCTTTCCCTACTGTTGCACTCTTTGGATTGGGAATGGTAATTTTTACCCTTACGCTATCCAACGCTTTCCCTACTGTTGCACTCTTTGGAGTGGGAATAGTAATTGTTACCCTTACGCTATCCAACGCTTTCCCTACTGTTGCACCCACTGGAGTAGGAATATTAATTTTTACCCCTACGCTATCCAACACTTTCCCTACTGTTGCACCCACTGGTGTGGGAATAGTAACTTTAACCCCTACGGTATCCAACGCTTTCCCTACGCTTGCACTCTTTAGAGTGGGAATAGTATTTTTACACTTCTGCTATCGTACGGTAATAATATTGGATATTATTTAATTATAATATGTTACTATATATATATATGTTTTCACAAATATGATTGTAATTTTTTAATAATTTCATTAATTATTTAATTATTATAAGTTAATTTAAGTATTTTTAAGTATATTTTAGTAATTACATTTTAATATTAATTTAATTTAACACTGTTTTTAATTAAGTCGATATTTTTATAAACTATATTTTTGTAAACGATATTTTGTACTCAATATTTTTGTACTTACCTGTTTGTAGATACAAACTCGATATTCTGTCTGTCGATATTTTGTCAACAATATTTTTGCAAGTCGATATTCTGTCTCTCGATATTATTTCAGTGATCCCCATTACAGCAATGACACATCAGAGCTTGTGCTGAGGGACGATATCAAAAGCTGCACATAAGTCTACAAAGGCCACATAGAGATTTTGTTTGTTAAACAAGACATATTTCCAGTACAAGGTGGCAAATCAGAACACCTACTCACAGTGCTGGTTTTAGCATGAAATCCCGTCTGAAGTAGGGAAATTATATGATGATCATTTGTTCAATCTAATATTTTATCTAGTGACTGCCTGGTAAAGATCTTCTATAAGTTATCGATAAGGCTGATGAGGCAATTGTTGGAGGGGTCTTCACCATTGCCTTCCTTGTAGGTTGGAATGATCTACGCCCCCTTCCAAGTATCAGGAATGTCATAGCCTTCTGCGATGGCATTGGACAGGAGATTAATATAACTAGACAAAATAGTGGGCTCAGATTTAAACAGATCACCAGGGATCTTGTCTGGGCCTGGGTCCATTGCCAACTTAAGGCCTCTAGTGTTGGAAAGACTAAATATTTCAGGGCCGCTCGCATTCAGAGTTTCAAACCGTGACATATGAGCCTGGGGAACTTGGAAATGTGTCAGCCTTGTCTTACAAAGAGGTAAATTGGGAAACATATTTGTCTGGTTGGATGTAGTATGAGACAATATTTGCCAGAATACTTTGTAATTATTCGTCCTAGCAGCATGAATTGGTTTTGACACATTTTGTCTACCCTGGCTCTCGTCATCCTCTCTAGCATCTGTTTGTGCTGAGATCTACCTTTTTATTTCAGAGCGAGAAAGCAATATAATGGCTTGCTGCAATTCTCTTTTAGCTTCAGTGAATTCTTGATTAAAAAATGGTTTTGTTTTGACACATGAGAGTTGCTTATGAGTGACCTTTTCATAAAAGAATTCCTGCAGTTTGGAGAACAACTCAGCATGGCTCTCCATTATAGGAATATCCTTTTCAGGCACCCAACAAAATTAGTGATGTTTTCAACGAACCAATGATAAATCTCAGACATCAAGGTCGGATTAGACGGGACTTGGGGCTAAGAAACTCATCTATATTCATTAGATAACAGGAGAAGGGGCACCTTTGTGTAGCTGAAAACAACTGGCTTGCGAAAGACAGCACCCTTAAAAGTGATTATCAAATAGTTACCATCACTATCGATACGGTTGTGGATAGTCATATCCTCAAATTGGGGCCATAGATTTAAATTGACAGGAAAATAATCAATGTTACTCACAGTGAACCCCTTGCCTAAAGGTCAATGTAATCTCTGAGTTGGAGCGGGTGCACCCATTACAGGCTCTTAGGTCCCCGCCCTCTACAATTGAGGCTAACTGGAGAGCTGCTTTAGAAAAGTTCCTGAGTGAGGTGCCATTTAGTGTAGGAATATTCCACTGTTCTTCCTCCTGTTTAGTCAGGGTGTTAATGAGAGTAGAGGGCTCAAAGTTGACATTAAAGTCACCAGCAACAATAATCTTAGCACACCTGTGCTGGGATTCAATGAGGTTGTACAAGAGCGCTAAAGTTGATGAGTACATGGCTGGTGTCGATGTTATGCAAACATTAAAAATTACCACACACAGTACCCCCCTTAAATCAAGTGGTTGACATTTAGCATCGTATGTGTACAGGGTGCAGAGTTTATAATCAACACCTATAGCCCCCTGGAAGCAAGACCTGATGTGCAAGGTGGTATAGATTTAAATACGTGCCGCTGATGGAGACTTCATAATTTAGTAGGCCCAGTTCTAGCCTGATCTGGGCAGCAGAGGCATTTTTGGGCAAATTGAGAACTTTTTTATAGATTTTGGTCACGTGTTGGTTTAGGTTCATGTTTAAATTACCCCTAAAAATCTCAATACCGTATGACAGTGTCGGACCTATTTTTGCTCTCATAACCTCTAATAAAGGTGATAAGCTTGGGCCAGACAATTTTTCTGAGAGCTTGGAGAGGGTCACCTGTAAGGTCACATCTTTGGCTGATATCTCCTTGCGCTGTTTAACAAAATTACCCCTTGAGTCAAAATCGACCCCTAAGTATTTGAAGGTACTTCCTACTGCAATACTCATATTGTTGTACGATCATCCTCCCCCGGCTTTACCTTTTCTTCCAAAGGTAACCACTTGGGTTTTCATCAGGTTAACCTCTAATTGATTGACAGTGGTGTAATTGTGTAGTTTAACCAGAAACCTTTGCAAACCTACACGTGTAAGACTGAAAATAACTAAATCATCGGCGTAGAGCAGGTTGCTTATGGGAACACCTCCAATCTTAGGTGGGTGACTATTGGTTTCTTCTAAGACTGTCGGCAAGTCTGCTATGTGCACTACATTACTGGTCCCACTAGATTCCACTACATGGGGAGAAGTACCATTCGGGATGATAGAATATGTGGTGAACAGCTTCCCTGGTAAACCAAACCTTTTCAGTCTCATAATTGATCATTTCGGCATCTAGCACAGCAACTTGCTTGGTTGTCCACTGTAAAGTTCTTTTATTGATCATAATAGAAAAGTTATTCTCATGGTCATGGGGAATACGAGAAACAGACACTGGCATAATCGGACCCAAAGTATCCCCATCTAAAATATCAAGGCTACCCAAAGCAGCAATTGGGACCATTGTGTGTACCTGTAAGGGGGGAATAACAGATATTACAGCCTTGCCTAAATCATGGGCATCATAAAAAAATTGTATGAGGTTCCGACCTAAAGCATTTTCAATTTCACATCATCATTGTGGAGTCACAGTGGCTTCACAAGTTGGAAACTTATTTTTGATGTTAACTCCCATACAGTGCTTCAAGTCTACAAAGGTCCACAAGACCAGTGGGGAAATATATTTGATTATTTTACCAAGAGATTGAGGTGTAGATACCATCAGAATATTGTTGAAAGAAGACTAGCAGGGCCTAGTAACAGGAGAAGGCAGAAGGCATCTGTTAGAACTGGGGGTCTCTAGTTGGCAGAGGTAGGTACCACTGTCCAAATAGGGACCCTTGCTTCTAGTCATGGTAAGGAGGAAACACTCTTTAGACAAACCTCTGCTCACCCCATTGGTAGCTTGGCACAAGCAGTCAGGCTTATCCAGAAACAATGTGTAAAGTATTTGTACTAACACTCACAGTAACACAGTGAAAACACCACAAAATGACTCCTCAACGGTTTAGAAAAATAAAGGTATTTAATCTAAACTACACAAGACCAAAACGACAAAAATCCAACATACACAGTTCAAGAATATGGTTGCAAAAGAGTTCTTAATTTTCTTAAGGTTAGCGATAAAATTATCCACATTTGCGTCACGTTTTAGCCACAGTACCTTTGTTAGCGATAAAAAGTTCCAAGCACAGAAGCTGTAGTGGTGAAAAACAAGCGATGCGTTGCTCCTGAGACCCTGGGGAGGCGATGCAACAACCCTGCTGCAGCAGCGGGCGTGTTGCGACGAACTGGGCTGTATGGGGAGGAAGCGGACTTGTATGAAGTCCGGTGCGTAGGTTCGGTAGGAAGTTTTCCCTCCCAAAGGCACAATGCGATGATCTTTGGAGTTGCGACGATCTCCGGGGTGACGATGCGCGGACCAGTGGTGATCTCTTTCTCGCAGCTCCTCGATGCGATGGCTTCTGCGATGACACTCGCAGCGACTTGATGTGGTCCGCATCAAGCGGTGCGGGGATCTCACCCGCAGCGATGGTAATCTCTCCGCACCGGTCTGGTGCATCCTGCAAACGAAGGATGCAATGGCTCTGGCAGCCGCAACAGGCGCTGCGACAATCTCAGCCTTCGCAGCGCGGGAATTTCCTCGCACTGTCTGGGATGCGCTCCGCAAGGGAGCAATGCGACAAAACTTTCAGAAAGTCTTTAAAAGCTTGGTTTCCAGCTCCTCAACACAGGTACAACTTCCAGAGGCAGCACACACGGGCCACGCACTCCAGGAAGGACAGGACTCTCTCAGTAGAGTTCAGGGAAGCTGGGGGTGAAGTCCTTTTGTTCCTGGGACTTCAAAAACAGGGAGCCAGCTCTTCTCAGGCCCTTGGAGATTCCTTCAAGCACAGCACAAAGCAAAGTCCTTCCCCTCTCCTTCGCAGCAAAGCAACAGCAGGTCAGTCCAGCAGAGCAACAGCAGGACAGTCTTCCTTCTTCAGTTTCAGCTTTCTCCTTGGCAGAGGTTCCTTCTTGATTCCAGGATGATCTCATTTTCTGTAGTCAGGGGTCCTGTACTTATACCCCTAAAAGTCTTTGTTCCCTTTGTGCAGGAGTGCTCTGAGCCCGGTCTGAACCAGTTCTGGGTGTTCCTTGAGCAGTTTGTTTTCGTGGCCTCTCCCTTCCTTTCAGAGAGAGAGGCAGGGTCGTCAGCCGCCCAGCAGGAGGTGGAGCCAGCATTGTGGAGGGAAAGCACAGCCCTGGAGCACTTTGTTAACATGATTCCTTCTCTCCTTTCACAGTGCAGGGCAGAGACATCAGACGCACCACAGGGGGGGGAGCCAGCACTGTGGGGGGCGGGCACAGTCCTATTCAGGTCCCAGGTGCAATCCTCCCTCTCATTTAGATGCAAATCTATCTATTCACCACCGGGTGACTCATTCTGTCTCCTAGAATCCTCCAGCCCTGTCACTCACAAACCAGACGGTCAATTCACAAACCAGCCAAGGCGCACAGAAAGGTCAGACAAGAGAAAAGCTACTTTCTAAAAGTGCTGTTCTCAAACACAGGATTTAAAAACCACCTTTCCTAAAAGATGTGTTATTAAGTTCTGAGTTCAGAGATACCAGACTTTTATGTCCTATCTTACTCCTATGGGAATATATGCTGGTAGCCATTGTAGCCAGCATTCCCCATGATAGTCTATGGGCAAGATCGCCTTACAATAGCGAAAAACAAAAATGGCTGTAATTCACCACCAGAGCATGTCACCTGCACCAGTACATGCTCTACCTTTCACATACACTGCACCCGGCCCAAGGGGGTACCTTGGGCCTTCCATAGTGGTGACCAATGTGCACAGAAAGGGAAGGGTTAGGCCTGGTCAGTGGGGACACTGACCAGGAGGACATGGCAGTTCACAGACTGCACACAGGCGCTTCGGTGGCAGGCCTGAGACACGATTTTAGGGCTACTCATGTGGGGGGCACAATCAGTGCTGCAGGCCCACCATTAGCATTTGTCATCACCAGCCTTGGCACACTCAGTGTACTTTACTAGGGACTTCTTGGTAATACAAATATACCAATCATGGATAACCAATTACAATAACAATTTACACAGAGAGCATATGCAATTTAGCACTGATCAGCAGCGGCAAAGTGCTCAGAGTCCTATTGCCAACAGCCACAGGTCAAGAAAAATAAGGGAGGAAGAAGCAAAAAGTTTTGGGATAACCCTGCAAGAAGGGCCATTTCCAACAGCATCCCTCCTCTGAAGGTGCCAGACAAAACTGTAATACAGTGCTGCTACCACTGCCAGTCTAAGTAAAATGACATAAGTTAGTATTAGGAATTCACTCAGAAGCCTCTACAGATCTCAACAACACAAAATGGAGGCACTGAGTGAACACGTGATTGTTGTGTTGACTGTGGTAAAAATTAAAAAGCATGCTGATACAGTGACAATCGGTGACTTGCCAACAATCTGGGGACGTCCCTGGGGACGGTGGTCCAAATACGGGGAATCCGGAGAAGCGCCGTCCCCAGGGCCTTAACACCGGCTAGCACTGCGTGGTCTCTATAAATTGTCTACTCTGTCACATGTACTTCTTTTATGATCTCCTCATCACTCTTCACAAAATGCGTAAATTATGTCATTCTTTTAAATACGTATATTCTCAAATGGAGGTCTGCTAACCGAACGTTTTGAAATGCTGCCATTATTGTATGTTTGATCTAAGCTCCTACATTATTTCGGTACCCACTGGTCACACTGTTTAAGGTATCGCCGTGACTTCCCACCCTCCGCCTTCTTAAAATGGACAGATTGGTTTGCATTTTTCCTCATTAGGCTTCTTCAACCAGTGCATGTTCTTAAGACAAACTATGTAACAATTAAGTCGTATGTCTTTTAAATAAGCTCTTCTTGCCTTTTTTCCCCTATTTTTCCAACAGGCTCACAAACAATATTCAGGCATACATTCCATAGTCCTGATGATGATCCTTGTATTTGTTTTTTAAAGATCGAAACGCCGTAAACATGCTAAATAGTTACACACAAGCTTTCCATTGTGTTACCATGCGTGTGTCTACTATATAAGAACAGCCTTGTCTAAATCTCATTGACATACATGCGTTCTTCTTTTTCCTTTTTGCCTGAAAGTATTCCTCCTCCCTCTCTGCATTTCTTTTCTTGTCTTTGTATATTGGATACAGGATTGTATCCCACTGTATATTTGTGCTCACAATATCATTTATCCTCTAAATTGATTAAATACGGTGTCCGGCTGGACACCTTTTGTGCTTATAGTACACATTGTTGACTATAATTTATTTGTGGATTTTACTTGATACGTTAAGGACCAATGTTTTCCTAAAAAATTGCTACCCTAGGTCCTTCACTACCTAAAGGGTTCCCTTGTTGTTTCAAAAGTACAATCTGGTATCAGCCACACTTATAATGGATAGACTCCCAAAGCACAATAAGTTTTCTGGAGACTTTGTTTTGTCCAAAAAGTTTTTCTCTTCTTTCTTTATTTGATAGATGAAGTTTTCATTCAATAAAAACAAAATACATGATCATAGCCGACGCAGCGCGTTTCATCTCCACAAGACTTCTTCAAGGCTATAAAAATATACAAAAGTGAAACTAATATTAAACAGTGGTTTTTGTACAAGAAATATAATTTATATAGTGTATAATTAATATATCAAATCCACACAATCCTAAAATGAACAATGAACAAAGAAATTATCCTATCTACAGAGGTTTGTTTATATAAGCAAGCAAGTTCTTTTATCATCCTCTTTTACTATCCTGATTTATGACAAACTATTCAAAATTGAATCCCCGTGATCACTAACATTAATTTAATTTGTGCGTAATCAAATACACGATTGGTTCGATATGAAATAATGTTCATTGTATATAGGTCTCCCCAATATGTCTTTATCTCCCCATAGCCCTTATTGTCTTGCTTATATAAAAAACTCTGTAGATAGGATCTTTTCTTTGTTCATTTTAGGTTTTTAAATTATGTGGATTTGATATATTTATTAGGGAGTCTATCCATTATATGTGTGGCTGATACTAATTTATATTCTTAAAAACTGTATTACATCATTTTTTGATATTCTAAATATACTGGTATGTTCTGGTATGTCCTTTCTTGTCTGTGGTATTAATTTTTGTTTTTCCAAAATATTAAGGGAGCTAGAGAGGTCAGGTACCCAGCCCTTGCACTACCACCACTCTGTCCATATTACCTAGAACATTAGTAAAACCAGTGCAGGTCTAGAGTGCCTTAACCTTTTCTATTTTGTGTTCCAGTAGATAATGCTGCCTACAGACTTCCCTGCTGGGGAAGTTGCTTTGCAGTGTATTATTTGCAAGTGTGCCACTGTTGCAACACTCATCAGCAATCTAGCATAATCCAGACTCTCACAACTGGTTAATTCCTCTACCCACAAAGACGGCCACATTTGGATCCAGGCTGCATGAATTTAACCAATCTTAGGTGTGATCCCTGTCTCCCACTAATCTGGTTGGATCACTATGCCATTCCAGTGCATTTATTTTCTGATGCTCTGCCCTTTCTTTGCCCGAGTAACCAAGCATGTCCGGTTCAGCACAGGTTGAAACTTGCATGCACACAGTTTTTTGCTTATGTAGAGCAGCCCATACCTGCCTTATCATCCAATGTAAACCAGGCCTGGCAATCTTGTCTGGATAACTACAGCCTTCAACTTGGCCATTCCACTATATGTGCCCACTACTCTGAGAACCAAGCCATGCTCCCCATGGCTCAAGCACCATCTTACTCACTCAAAAAAAAAAATGTAATGCAGTGGAACAAGTATGATGTAGGCAGTACTATTCATACAAAAAATAGCATTATAAATAAACTATCAAGACATACCACAAAGCTCTCAGAATACCAACTCTGATTTTTATGCTCCATAAATTGAGAGATTGTGCCATTCGCCTAAAGAAACCTTTATAGGACCTTGCTACCAGGTCTCCGGCTACCCCTTCCTCAGCAAATAGGTGTGAAGACCTCACAATCTTTGTTTCCCAAAAATTGCTCCCAGAAGTCTATGTTGTTATCTGCCCCAACTATTTTGAACTCTTTATTTCCTCTGGTCTAAGCTTAAGCTGTTGTGTATGTCGACGATCTTAAAGTGAAAAAAGGTGGCCAGAGAGTTGCAGAGGTCTTGAGAAGGCGTGAAGTCGTTGTTGCTGGCGTGGGGGTTGAAGAGCGCTTTCCCGATGTTGAAGAGTTCCTTGCTGTTGTGGGAACTGAAGGATGACCTTTTGGTGGTGCGGATCAGCTGGTGATGTTTGCGGGTGGCTGTCATGTTGTCCGTTGACTGGTTGTGGCGCCAGGCTTTCTCGAGGTCACGGCAGGATTTCTTGGAGTCTTTGAGATCGTTGGTGAACCACGCAGCTTTCTTGCTGTTGAGGTTGCTGGGAGGGTTTTTCAGTGGAGCAAGGGTGTCGGGGCAGTCGGTGATCCACTGTGTGCGGTTGCGGGCTCCTTCGTTGGGGTACGTGGTGTTGGTGGGTGTCAGAATCGGTCGTTCTTGTCTTCAGAATTGTGCTGAAGATAAATGGGTTCCACCTCCCGACGTCCCCGGTGTCAAGCATAAAAGCATACAGAGCACCAGGGCAGTCGAGCGAGGGAGGGAAAGGAAGGGGACAGCGGGGAGGAAGAGCTGTAACAACAATCACAAGTACACTAAGTATATAGACTATGAGGGTGTACACAAGTCAAAAGAGTTTCCTTCCTTAACCTATTAAACTACAGTATGAATACTTTCCTACCTGGAAAGGAAATTGTTGTGGCCTCGAAATACCAGAAGAGATAAAGGAACCAGACCTACCATATGGAAACAAAGAACAGATTGAGAACACTGAAATGGTGACAGCATAACATGTAACAAGTTTCATCGCATCATACCAGCATTATCAGGTACAGTTTCTTAGGTCCGTGGTTTCCCTGAATCCCCTGTGCTCTTTCTTCTGAGGTTGAGACAAAATCAAAAAGGTTGCGGAGACAAAACGAAGTTATGGGCCACAGGATCAAATAATACTTCTTATAAGGATCTGCACCCTGTTATTGTACATGTTCCTTGTACATAATCAATGGTATGCTGTTGAACGAACTTTGTCGGGAGTCTGTGGAACCAGCTATCGTAAAAGTCTCCACACTGATAGCATAAAGTCTGGTTCCTTTACAGTATAATCCTTGGCTGTTCTGATCGTATATATATGATGATACAACGCATGTTATTACAACGCATGCTTTTACATCGCATTTTTTACAACGCAAAAACTTTTACAACGCATGTATTTACAACGCATGTTTTTACAACGCAGGTACCTTTACAACGCATACCATTACAACGTAAGTATTGATAAATATATATTAATTTTATAAACGTAAAATAATTGAAAAAAATATAATTTAATGTAATTTAATTTAAATTTAATTTTAATTTATTTTTACCCTGTACCCCTGTACCCCAAAAACGCCAAACTGACCCTCAACCCCAAAAATACCCCTTTACCCAAAAACCCAAAACTGACCCTGAACCCCAAAAATACCCCTTTACCCAAAAACTAAAAACTGACCCTGAACCCCAAAAATACCCCTTTACCCAAAAACTAAAAACTGACCCTGAACCCCAAAAATACCCTTTTACCCAAAAACTAAAAACTGACCCTGAACCCCAAAAATACCCCTTTACCCAAAAACTAAAAACTGACCCTGAACCCTAAAAATACCCCTTTACCCAAAAACTAAAAACTGACCCTGAACCCCAAAAATACCCCTTTACCCAAAAACTAAAAACTGACCCTGAACCCCAAAAATACCCCTTTACCCAAAAACTAAAAACTGACCCTGAACCCCAAAAATACCCCTTTACCCAAAAACTAAAAACTGACCCTGAACCCCAAAAAATACCCCTTTACCCAAAAACTAAAAACTGACCCTGAACCCCAAAAATACCCCTTTACCCAAAAACTAAAAACTGACCCTGAACCCCAAAAATACCCCTTTACCCAAAAACTAAAAACTGACCCTGAACCCTAAAAATACCCCTTTACCCAAAAACTGGAAACTGACCCTGAACCCCAAAAATACCCCTTTACCCAAAAACTAAAAACTGACCCTGAACCCCAAAAATACCCCTTTACCCAAAAACTAAAAACTGACCCTGAACCCCAAAAATACCCCTTTACCCAAAAACCCCAAACTGACCCTGAACCCTAAAAATACCCCTTTACCCCAAACATATAACATTTAAAATATAATTATATACTTACCAATACTTACGTTGTAATGGTATGTGTTGTAAAGGTACCTGCGTTGTAAAAACATGCGTTGTAAATACATGCGTTGTAAAAGTTTTTGCGTTGTAAAAGTTCCGTTGTAATGGTATGTTGTTGTAAAAGTTGCGTTGTAAGTGATGTTTCCCGTTCTGATGTCTTATGGCAAAAGGCAAACAAGAGATTGCAGAACACCACTACCAATAGTTCAGGATTAGAATAAACAAACAAGGAATCTCTCGACCCTGAAGATTCCTTTCCGGAGCAGGAAACAAATGAAAATAGACCAAGACAAGGAGAAGAACTCTCGCCTCGCGATAGTCCTACAAAAACAAAAGTACGTACCAAACCCAACACGGGGTACAAAAGGGATGAGTGCCAAAAGCAGTCTGAGCACTTACCATCCGTAGCTGTAGACTCACCATAACACTCGGGTCCACGGCAAGAATAATCGGCAGCGTCTGTTTCCCTCACGGCATACTTATTTCCTGGTTGTGCGCGGTGACGCGTGCCACGCTCCTTACGTCTCGGGCATGTCGGGAAGTGTAGTCCCTGGTCCCGAACTCATACAGGGAAACGAAAACAGAAGCAGAGTCAGCGGCACATTACGTAGTTCGTGACAGTGGGAGGGTTTAGGCGCAAGGAGGTGGTGAGTTGGTCGGTGGTGATCTTGCTCCAGCATCTTCGGGGGGTTTGTTGAGGTCGCTGGTGGGTCGTTGTTTTCCTGAAGTTGAAGTGTACGCAGCTGTGGTCAGTCCAGTGGAGCTCGGTGGTGTGGATGAAGGAGATGTGGTTGCTGGAGGAGAAGACAGAGTTGAGCGTGTGGCCTGCGTAATGGGTGGGGGTGTTGACCAGTTGCTTGAATCCGAGGTTGGCGAGGTTGTCTAGTAGGGCGGTGGTGTTGTTGTCCTGCTCGTTCTCCAGGTGGAAATTGAGGACTCCTAGGAGGATGTAGTTGGTGGAGGTGAGGGCAAGTGGGCTGATGAAGTCTGCGATGGCCTCGCTGAAGGGTGAGTGTGGTCCCGAGGGTCTGTAGATGAGGGTTCCTCTGAGGGTGGTCTTGGGGTCGGTGTGAATTTGGAAGTGCAGGTGCTCTGCGGTGGCGAGGGTGTCGTCGGTGTTGGTTGTGATGCGGATAGTGTTTCTGTGGGCGATGGCGATGCCTCCTCCGGTCTGGTTGACGCGGTCCCTCCGGATGATCTTGTAGCTGTCAGGGATGGCAATGGCGATGTCGGGGGCTGAGGAGGCGTTCATCCAGGTTTCCGTGAAGAAGGCGACGTCTGGTGCCGTTTTGTCCAGGAGGTCCCATAGTTCGACGGCGTGCCTCTGGATGGAGCGGGTGTTGAGCAGGATGCACTTGAGGTGGCTGTTGTTGGCGGCTGTTTTGGTTGGCGCGGTGCAGGACCGAGTGCAGGTGAAGAAGCAGGCGTGGCAGGTGAAGGCTCCGTGGGTGCGTTTGGGGGTGGCTTGGTAGCAGGCTGGATCTCGGCCAGTTTTGAGTGCATGGAGGGTGGCGGCGTCGTAGCTCAGTCGGGTTGGCTGGCTCTGGCGGGGTCCAAGGGTTCTGGCGCTGGGCGCGGTCCAGGCGCGGACGGGCGTAGACGGGCTTGCCTTTGGCGCGCCTTCATCGCAGGGCTCTTCAAACACATGCATTGGACTCAATGCGTTAGTTTGTAGATAAGGAGCAGTGTGGCGCACTGATTGTGCCACCGCTGCTTCAAAAAAGTGATGCAGCGGCTGCACATGGGGCTTGTAAATGAGGCCCACTGTTTTTCTTTGGTGAAAAATTTCAGAGTGAATGCATATATGATCTGACAATTTTTGTATATGCGTTACGTATCAATTTACTTTTTATTTGTTTGGTTATACATTTATTTTATAAATATGAACACATTTGAAACGATATTGCTATTAAATGACTAACAGGCACATGCATCAATATTGCTTTTTGCTATTCCTTAGTTGCGAAAAATAAGGAATCGTAATTAAGGAATTGCAAAATGCAATGCATGAAGAAATCGCTAAATAAATTGCGATTTCTTAATATTCCTTAATTGCGACTCGCAAATTGCGAATCGCAATTAAGGAATACCTCCCCATTCATTCCTATGGGCCTAGAGGCCGTAGAAATGAATGGGAAGACATTCTCAATTTGCGATTAGCAATTAGCGAATTGCAAATTGAGAATGAGATTTCAAGGGTGCAGGGGTGTCCAAAGGATACCCTGTTGAACCCCTGAAATCAATCTGTGCACATATGTTGTGCACACACATGCCCTTAGGGCATGTGTGTGCACCTCATGAAACTTTGAAAAATGCACAAAAGTGCATTTTTCAAAGTTTTCGCAACCTCATGGTAATTTGCTCCACCTAATTGCGAAATCGCGATTTTTAAAAGTTTCATGCATTGCATTTATGGAATCGCAAAATGCGATTCCTTAAATGCAATCGCAATTTGAGAATTTGCAAATATTTGTGAATTCTCAAATTGCGAGGGCCTTCACCCTTCATGCATTCCAAAAGCAGATTTTGCGATCACAAACGGCCGATTTTTGCGATTCGCACCGTTTGCGATCGCAAAATCCTTTGATGCATGTGCCTGTTAGCTTTTGTAATCAGCTTTCACTGCTCTTCAACAGTACACTAATTATTACATAAAATGTTTGTCAGTCGAGGTTTTAAGACTGTCCTTACACAGTTTTACATCACTAACAGCCATGTAAAACATCACCATTGTTTAAAAGTATTAGTCTTTAAATTAGCTTGCAAAACTGAAACAGATAAGTGATAAAGAATAGATATATGATTCAGGTTTTCCGACAAAATTAGCATCCATTTCTGGTTTGATCAGTTAAAAAATCTAATAAGCTTTCACCGTAAACAGAGACAGGAAAAGAGGCATATATTATATCAAGATTCTGAATAAGTAACCAGCTGAACTCCTATTTAGCATTTTACCTAAAGCACTGCCAGCACGTGCTACGCTGATCAGATTGACTGGCAGTGGAAATTGTGAAAAATGCGAATTCCAAGAGCAGGGGAAAGAGGGAACATTTTGCATCACATTTATAACATGAATTCTCTGGAAAGAGAATGGAGCTAAGAGAAGCAGGCGTTCATTTACTGGCTGGGCCAGGGGCACTCTACACTGAATAAATTGTCTCAGCTGTTTGAGGGAAAATTAAGCATTCGCTTTAGACTCCTGGGAGAATTCGCCATGGTCGCTTTTATCGAAAATGGCAGTGAAACACTCGCGGGAATCTCTGCAGAATGCCTCCTGCCTCAACAGTTTTGCAACAAACAGGTGCGACGGTTCGCAGTTTCAGGAGGATGTGATCTTAAATATTACTAGTGTCAGATGCCACGAATATAGCAGCAAAAATTTAAGTAAAAATATTAATACAGTTAACCAATGTCATGTTTTGAAAGCTGACACCTCCTTATGGAGTTTTTGCATACACTTGTCCAATGAAATAAGGGATGATTTTACACCCTCCGTCACTGCCCCAGAGACGACCTCATGACTCGTAATTGTATTATATGTTTAATTATTATTTTTGTTTTTTTGCATGCCATTAGTGTTGTTAAATAAGGTTTAAATGATGTCCTTACTGTGGAAAGAGACAACCAGGGGCTCTTGGGCTACCTTACCAAGCAGTTTTTGGCACTTAAACCAATTCCAGCTTTTGAAAACTATATGGACCTTATTACACCACAACTGGGCAAGAGCTTCTTCATCATTTAGAATAGGTTATTTGCCCCTTCAATAGTTCAGCAAAAATTGGAATATTAGCTCTTTGCCTGATTCATACTCAGATTGTGGCATGAATCTTGAGACCCTTGATCATGTGATGTTTGTATGTCCCTAGCATTGTGGTGCGCAAAACAAATTGTTGCGCCTGATCTGTTTGTCCTCGGGGGAACTACATTTCAGAGAGGCGAAAAGAATACTAATCACTGATACATTTGGTCCGATTGTTTTTTCTGTAAACCGGTTCCTTTTCATCATCTGGATTATGCGGTAGAAGTTTTTGAAAGTATTGTAAATTCTAGTAGGTAGTCTCAGTGCATGGGTTGTTTTGAGGAAACAAATTTAAGTATTTATGCGTCATATATACATGTTTTATAATGATTACTTATTGGTTATTTCTTTTTTAAAACACTTTTCTGAATATTGCACTTTTTAATACATAACGAATTTCATCCATTAGGAACTGGGGAGAATTTTACAATTTTTTGCAGAAATAAGAATATAACTTGAAGGATTATTTTGAAAGTACGAGAGCAACATCTGTAATGAAATCATATTGTCTGTGGTTGCTGGGGCCAAGTTGTAATATTGCATCTTGTTTTATTCACTATATTAATTTACCATGTTACTGAATAAGGAAAAATGTGTAATATGTATTATATGGGCGTTTTGTTTTTTTGGTGGTTTGAAACTGAATAAAGTATCTTGATGATGGCGATAATTAGAAGCAAAGTATTAGACTAATGTTTTTTTCTGATTCTCTGTATAATTATCTTTTTTTCTTTATAAAACTTAATTGGTGTAACCATTTTTTTGCATCGTACTAGTGTAAAATTAATAGTTTAGAGAACAGTGTGGCTAGTAAATTGATAACACTTCACAGATTCTATATTTGCTTTAAGTTATGTGTTATTTAATTCCAACGAATCTCAACATGCCTGAAAATGATCAGTGTGAAATGCTTTGGACAAAAGAAACATGAATAATCTGTGAGTCACAGATTAAACTGGCAGGGGTTCCTGCAGCAATAGTTTGTGGGAAAAGCTCCTAGATAGAGGAAAGTAACAAATGTATACCCTATTGTTACAAAAATTAGTAGTAGTGATGTCTCTTATTCTTCAAAACAGCACTAGCAGGTGCCAAGCCTGAGACCACACGAATGAGAAAGGTTGCACTTTTAATTATAGAAGCAATGCAAACAGATTCAGCTGAAGAAGCTCTTTTCATGCCTTCAGGGGCAAGTTACAAGAGTGGCTGCACATCGCAGATGGGTACTTCTGGTGGGCAATGTTAGTCTGAGAAAGAAAACATGGCAGAAATAAGAGTTACACTAAGGCGAGTGAATAGGATTTTCCCTTTTCACAAAACATTCCCATTATAATTATTTCAAACACTGATTCAAGCAAATTCAAACTTTGAAATCATAAAAAGTCACACAATGACCTCAAGAAACAGGTCTTACATTGAATATATCAAAAGAAAAAAGGCACATTATATTGCAAGAACTGTCTAGACATTGGGGTGTGTTATTTAGAGGGAAAAACAGTCAATTGTTTTCAAATGATTTTCTCAAAGAGGCTAAATGGAAATGCTTAAGGGAGTATTTAAAAAAGTGTAATTAATATCATTTCAGTGCATTTCAAAATCTGCCTCTTTGTTTTATTACTTAAGGTTTTGGTGCTATTGCTATTCAGCACCTTAAGCTTGGTGGAAATAAATAGCACAGGATGCACACAAAGGAGCATGCAGATACATGGCATAAATAGCCAATGCACATTTGAGCATGCCTGTGTTTGCATGCGATAGCATCTTAAAATCCAACCCTATTGGCTTTGCCAATGCTTTCTTCTAGTTTGTTGCTAAAAAAGTGCATTCTTGAAAGATGCAGGTATAAAAAGTGAAAGCCATATTTTCTTTCTATTATTACATTTTTAAAGTGTTTGTAGCACAAACCAGACCCTGGGGTGTCAAAGCGGTGCAACGTTCTAGTGTAATACTGGATAGTGGGTTTCGGACAGGAAACAACTTTACATTTAAAGGTGATGATCTATAGTAGAGATATATATGTTATCCAGAGAGAGAAAAGCACATTTGACATGGAGTAGATCATCAGATACTCTATTAGGTGATTAGCCGAGCTTTATGAATCTTGATTGATTGATCAGATAATGGAGATGCTAAACGCATAGTGGGAAAAGGGTTTAGTTGCTTTTAATATTTTACTCAGTATGTCAAAAAGCTGATATTTGAACTCTCTAGGGCATTCATTTGACATAAAGCAACGTTCAAGGAATATCTACAATCACCATACCTATGCATCTGTGTGCATTCATTGAATGCCAGAGATTTCACCAAAAAGTAGATCATGACACCACGCAGGTCACTAAATTTAATTTAGTTACTACCAACTTATGGTGGTGGCGGCCTAGTGATGAGGTACCATGACTTTTCAAAGTTAGCCCTAACTTTTAAGCCTTTTACTTCCCAAACCATTTTACATGTACAAATAGGATCCCTTAAAAGCACAGAGAAGGAGTTGTATGCATTCTTATATTAAAGGTCATTTCATACAAATGTACCAATTTTTAGGTAGAGCGTGAGCCAGCGTGCAAGTGCTGCTCTGCGAAGAGCTGGGGCAGTTGAGTACGGAGAGAAGCCACACCCACTCCCCGCCCTTATTTGTCATTGGCTTGTGTCTTTGCCCTTACTAAATGCTGTCTTCTGATTCATTATGAGGCTTGTTAGTCCCTCTTTATGACTTCTATGCCGCCATTTGTACCCTCCCATATCTACTGGCCCCTTTACTTCGAGTGTTACACAGTAGGTGGATTGTGAGGACAACTTCATCCCTGCCTTTTTACCCCCTTCTACTGCCTACTATCCAGCCCACACTTCCGCTGTCCATGCCTTCTCCCCCCGCCTACACTCCCGTTGTCCGTGCCCTCCCCCCACCCTGCCTCCCATTGTCTGTGAAGCAATATGCAATAGGCCTTGCGTGAATCCGAGTCCTATTGCATTGCAAATGCATGTTTGAAAAGGTGATTAAAATCCCCTTAGTCCAAGGCCGACGGAGACTGGGAGCTCTTGGTGGTGCTACCTTGCATCCATCAGTACTGCTTTCTGCACATGCACCTGTCCTATGGTATCACATGCTCTTGTAATGTAGCCTCATGGTGACTAACACTATGAAGCTTCCTCCCTTCCCTTCACACATTTCAATTCCCCTCCAATCTTCTGCCACCCATGCTCTTCTTGCTTCCTCCACCCCGTCACTTTCAGCACTTCGCTGGTAATCCGTTCCCCACAAACCCTTCTCACCTGTCCTTCCCCTCTACCTCTGCCTCCCCTCCTACGCCTTCCAGCTTTTTCACTGTCACACTGTCCAGTCTCCTATCATTTTCCATTTCCGATCTCCCCCCACCACCATGGCCCTGTGTGTGCAACTCTCTCTGCTACACGCCCCCTCTTCCCTTCACACTCTTTCTCTTCTCTTCTCCTCTCTTTCTCTCCCCACCTTGCTCTGATGCTGCCCTGGCTCTCGGGCCGGTTCTGCATTCCCAAACCCTCCCCGCCCAGGGTCCGCTATAAACCGAGGCTGATGCAACCCGAGGTTGTGGGAGCTGAGGGTGGTCAGGCCAAGCCTGTGGGAGCAGTGGAAGTCTGGGGGAGACTGGGGCAGTGACAGCATGGGCATGGATTGGTACTGGAAGCCTCCAGTGAGTGGTTGCAAGGGAATGGGGCGGGGGAGGAAGGGAGCTTACATAATGCAATAGGGCTCCGACTGGGATCCCGCCCCCATCCCCTGCGTGGCAAGTACTGTAAGTGTCACTGCCCGTCCGCATAGACTGACCCACTCATGAGTGAATACTCATGTACCCACAGCCGCGGTGCGTCCATTGGGGCGTTTGGGCGTTGCCCTCCCAATGCGCACTGCCGCCATCCGGGACCGACACTGTGTTAAATCACACACCATTCAACAACGAGTTTCTGGCCGGCGGTCACCGGGCCGGACCAGAAACCATCGGGAAAAGAGGGGGCTGTGCAGACGTGCTAGTGCGCGTGTCCTGTTTTGGACCGGTCATTTTCCTGCCCGGTGCGGACATGCGCACTACCACCCCCTTGGGAGACTGGGGGTTGGCTCATGCCGTAGCCCCCGGTCTCCTAAAGGGGCAGGGAGATTGGCTGCTCCAGCCAATCCTGTAGAGTCAGTCCGACTTGCCTGATGACGCCTGATGTGACGTCAGCTAATCCTTAGCCTCACCTTGACCCCGCACCCGCAGCCATTGCCACACACAGTGCTGCCCGCTTCACAATCACACCTGGTGTGCATGCTCCTCAGCTCCTGTCCTGATGGTAACTCTTCCTGCCTCGTCGTCGTGGAGCTGGACTACTAACGAGAACTAGTACTACTGAGGTGAGCCATAATATACTGCTCCTGCTGGTGATTACCGCTCTTTTGTAATTGTATTGTATTTTAAACTCCCGCCCGTTAAGTATTACCCATGATCCCCCACAGCTGAACCCCTTAGAGTGCCATGGCGGGTTTGGGCATCATTCGGTCTGTAAGTTTTTTTTAAATATAGCGCTTCCTATCATGGCAGGTTTGATGTTTTGTAGTGCCGCTGCCGCAGCAAATTACTAGTATCTCCATGGCCACATAATCGATTTTGCGCTCTTTACACAATGTATATGCTCTACCTGTCCGGATCCGGTGGAAAGCAGAGGAGGTGGAGGGGGTTGATAAAAAACAAAATATGTAGATAAACACAGACCAAAAGTGGTGTGCTTCTATTTCCTTGGGCCAAGGAATCAATAGCTATCAGTTGCTGAATTCTGCTAGTTTGCGATCTGTTTACTTGTTTTTAAATAAAAAGCCTCTGTGAGGTAGTCAGAAATGCATTGTATCTCAAAGTCTGTTATAAAGCCACATATTGAATAAGCAGGTAGCTACCTATGTTGTATGACATCTCTTTATTATGGTCATAACTGCACTTTCACAATTTCTTTATTAACCTTCCTTCCTTCTCAAAATTGCTTGTAAATGCACCATTTGTCCACACGATTTTCACATTTTTCTCGGGGGGGGGGGGCGGGGTTGTTCGGACACGCGCACCGCGCTCGCGAGCTACAGTGCGGAAATCATTTTCCGCCCCACCAGGTTCATATGTCACCAGCCTCCACTGTGTACCCAGTGGTGTAGCCTGTAGTGAGCAGGCACCGGCTCATGCGTGAATGCAGTGTAGCCGTCAATACCCCTAAGGTTGCATTTTGCGAGTATCCGTACCCCTCATTCTTCAAGGGGGCAGAGTTACACTTTAGGAATCTGTAACTTCCCACCATGCATGCTGCTGTGGGTTTGAGCCTCCTTCACCCCTTATTGGTGACCATTGGGGGGGAATCGTTGCCCCACGGATTTCAGCTGCAGGTATCGGCATCTCCTCTCAGCAGTGGCGTAATGCAGGACCCTGTAGCCCCAGCGAGGGTGGGTCGAGTATCGGGGTGGTGTTGGCTATTCAGTGGGCTTCCATCCAGTTCAAGACCAATACATATATGTGAGGTATAGGAGACTCCAGGGACTCACATCATATTCTGCGGTTGGGCATCATTTTACGTATGTCACTGTTCCTCACCCTTTCATTTAAAACCAAGGACGGGTAACATTCCCGCTCAACCTGTATTACTTCAAGTTCCAAGTTAGTCAAACACATAGTTACTTACCCAACATTATTTTTTAAACATTTATTATGTTTTCAGAATTTTTATTACTTCTTTTATTATTTTTTTTTCAAACTTCATCATAAATTACATTAAAACACAATTCATCATATATTATATATTACTTATACAATCAAAAGACACAGTAAAAACCATTGCCTAGTGTTTACAAATCCCATTCAACGCCTCTACTTCACATACACATCATTCATATATACTCCAACAGGGGAAACAACCTTAACAACGCCGTCAAAACACCGCAATACATTCACATCGCTGCTTTTACAATGCAAGTTATTACCACGAGGTCCTTAACCGCCCAACACGGAGAGAACTACCAGTCATTGTGTACTAACTACAGACAGCACTGTGCTAGCACTGATGCCATGTGCCAGCTGTGAGCACATTCAGAAACAGTGTCTTTGTGTGCCTTTTGCAGACCAACCCTAGCCTACAGTGTCACATGTGCCAATATATGCATGACAGCACAGCGATCATGCTGCATACACAGACATGTTATGGTCGGCGGCACTGCTGTTTTCCAGATGGAGAAGTCATGGCAATTATGCCTGTAATGTGACCTGGAAACATACCCTAGCCAGGACTGTGTTCACATATATGTGTGACCTTAAAACTACTTAATGTAGTATTAACTATGACTTTTAGAATCTCTATATGTACCTCTTGTAAATGTTATCACATAACAAAGCGCTTTGACACCTTCGGGTCCAGCTAGCACTATATAAAACTCAATAATAATATATCATACCAACTGTGGCCACTGTGCAAACATGTGGGGGGCACTACGGCACAAATGATTTGCACTCGAATCGAGTGCGCAGCACAGAAGATAAGTCGTTTGGGAGAAATCATGGCCTGTAAGGAAATTATAAATCATGGTGACCTTTTAGAGAGATATAGGCTAAGAGAGATGAGGCAAGCAAGAGGCTGGTAATATCCCAACCCCCTCTGACCGTGTTTGGACTCCCAGACCTTTCATGGTTCCACTTTCTTAATTATTCATTTACCTATGAGCCCACAAGCTCAAGAGGGACGTACATACCACTTTATTTACCTCACTGCCCTATCTTCTGGGAGGAGAGAGGTGTCAGGATTTGACCGTGCATTATTTCTAGACATATATGGTCCAGCTTTGCCACCAAGCACCAAAGTCATATATATCTAGGTCAGTTTTGCTACTGTATGCCACATACAAAGATATCTGGGACAAAACAGCCCGCATACGCCATCTACAGACATTTCTATCTCAGCAATCTTGTTGCGCTCCATCTGCAGAGGTACAAGGTTTGTCTTGCTTCCAAGTGCGATCATACAGTTATCACAATACCATTGTTTAACCTTTGCAGAAATATTAGGGCCAGCGGCCATTTAGTGCCATACACAGGCCAATCAAGGCAAATACTGGCATCATGTGCCATCTACAGACATATGAAGGCCAGAACTATCATACCCAGCTCTTCCACTATCTGAAATCTGTAGGCCCCTCCAAGTCATAACTACCACCATTTGCCATCTGCAGAAATTGCCAGGCGGTCGCCACCACCATGAGGCGGTTGCAAACATAGCCAGACCAGCAGTTTCTCCAGTTTCTTCTGCACAGTACACCTACCCAAGCAAGCGCTGTCAATCTGTGCCAACTAGAGACGTAAGTATCCAAGCACTGCTCAGAAACACAGTAACCAGGGTTGACTGATGGGCTGGTCTAACAGATTAGTGTGTGGGCTGGTATTTCAACTATATGTGGGCAGGTTTATGGCCAGGTGGGTCAGTTTTTACTGTCGGTTTCCCCTATATTGTTACAAACAGTGCCTCCAGCAAACACAAATGCATGCAGTCTCCCATACCTTGCAACATACTCACACAGCATGTCGTTACAAGTTCAAAAAGGCCCTAATATGGCTCACATTTTTATCTTTTTTTATTTCGATTCCCAGACCTATTGTTTGTCCCAGACCTCACTGACAGAAAAACACCATGTTACAAAAAGAAGGTTGAGACCTGACCTTCTTGTGTACTTAGGCCATTATAAAGACTTGCATTTGACATCTCAGCATGCACTTAGTTATAGATGGTCCCAGAGGGAGAGGCAGGGCTGAGCTGTAACGTATGACCTTTCGCTTCTTTGACTAGAACTTAAAGAGTGAAGGGTAGAAGGGAACATGAAAGAGAAAAGGGCTGAGGGCGCTGTGAGAGAGCAGTGTTAGAGGAGGCACCTACCAGGGATGGGGTGGCCAGAGGACAGCATTATAAAAAGAGCTCAGGGTAGGTCACTGAGTCACTGTCATAGAGGCTAATGATGGGAGGTGAGCAGTGCTTACTGGTGATTTTGAAAGTGTTCAGGTGTAATACGTGACACAAACTGCAGTCTGCAAAAGAGAGAGCATTATTGTCTCATGAGGCGTTCGAATAGGTTCTCCCTGAGAAAATATTGAATACATAGGGTCGAATAATACATTTTATAGCACATTGGTCACATTAATTTGTGAAAGAGTAATATGACCTGAAAGGGCACACATGAAATATCTAAGTACTACCATGATGTGCTAACTACGTCTGATCATCATGAGAAAGATTGCAGGTATACCCACACACCCCCAAATAATTTTGAGAAAATCGTGAAAAAGGTAATTGTTTCAGCACAATTCCTCTTGAAAAAATGTCTAAAAAGCCAAAGATGATTAGACAATAATGGGGTAACCCTGTGTCCCTCAGAACCTGGGTCTGTATCAGTTAAACCAAAAGTGGTTCTGTCGGGTATAAGGTAGGTTTATTCAATAGTGCTCTTAATGCACATATGAAATCAGGTGGCAACATTAGTATAGCACCAGTAAGATAAAACAATTCTTTTGAAAGAAATGGAAACAGAAATCTAAATGCTTTGTACTGTTTCTTTTATCAGAATTACTTCATTCATTGATAAACATAGTAAACAGAAGCTGTCAACATAGGATAATTACAAGAATGTGAGGTAATCATGTGACATAAGTGCTCAGTGCTACGCAAGTGCGCAATATATACAAGGTGAATGCAATTTTTTATAAACTAGTGAGAGATAGGCCAGATATTGTTTGCACACCAAAGGCTCCCTTCTATCGTTTTTGCGGAGTCTTGATTAGTCTGGGCCTTAAATGAGGGTCGAAGTTTCAACCCTTTGTAAAGTGCAGCACTCACCTTACAGGTATCATGGTGCTATAATAAGCCCTGAACACAAACAAAGTCAAGTTTGCAACAGCTAGCCTTAGTATCCTATACTTTATGTCTCTAATTTAGGAAGAGACAGGTTTTTATGTTCTTACTAATACTGAGCAGTTTTCCCTTAGTTCTGAGAGGGACTGGCAGATTTTTCCATAACTGAGCTGCCTTAACCCGGAAGGCTCTTCCACCTGATCTTACTTTCCTGAATCTTGGCACGCATAGCAGGCTAGTTGATGCGGACTGCGGACTGCAAACTCCATTGAAGGATTACCACAGCTGAATTTCCTTGGTAATAATACAGGTCCTGGTCCATTGACAGCTATATAGACTACACATAGAGCTTTGAAAACAATCCTCTCCCTCACTTATAGCCAATGAATCACCCTCAAGCTGCCCGAGGCTGAATCATGTCTTGATTTATTTAGTGCAAGCTTGGCTGCTAGAATGTGTACCTCTTTTTTATTAGGTAGTCTGGTTCGCCTAGTAGAAGGGAGTTACAATAGTCAAGTCTACCTAATACAGGGCATTGTATTACTAGCTTCCTAGGTGGCTGTGGTAGTAATGAAACAATTTTCTTTAGATTCCTTACTAAGCAAAAACCTGTAGCAGCCGTTTTATTGATATGAATCTCCATAGACAATTGTTCATCTACCATTACTCTTAGATTTCGTTATGTTTGGACTGTTTTAAGATTCTCAGACCTAGTCTGGGGCCAGAAATCATTTGGTAGTGAAAATGGCACTTTGGAGGAGGCACAACGCAAGAACTCTGTTTTACTTTCTTTAAATGTCAATGTATTTCTCCTAAGCCAGCTCCCCATCGCTTTCAGACACACATGTAGTTCTTCTATTCGGCTCTTGCTGTTATAATCCAGGGACAGCATTAGCTGGGTATTGTCCGTGTAATTAGTAAATGTAATTCCATGAGATTTAATCAAGGTCAGTAGTGTGTGTAAATATACATTAAAGAGAATGGTACTTATGGCAAATCCATGGGGTACATCATGTTTAATTTACTAAAACTGCTAACAGAAAGGAGGGAGTGGGATTGCTTGACATCTGCCTGATAGATAAGATTCAATCAACTCTAGAAAAGTACCTTCCACTACTATCTTTCGCAATCTAAGGAGTAGTATTTGATGGTTGACTGTGTCAAATGCAGCGGATAGGTCCAGCAATGCCAGCACTGCCGTCCGACTACTGTCAACCATCATCCGTAGTTCATCCATGGCCAGAATAGGTGCTGTTTCTGCACCATGTGCTGGTCTAAAGCCCGTCTGCTCATTCTACAAGATCTGGTGTGTTTCTAGATGTACAGCTAACATTACTAATGTGCTTCTCCATAATTTTTCCTGGATAATGAAGTTGCAAAATTGGGAAGTAATTACTGGGTTCATTTAATTCTGCCCATGGTTTTTTCAGCAAGAAAGGGATTAAGGTTTTCTTTCAGGCTACTGGTACTTTACCAGTGGACAATGATTGACTAGATACTTTTAGTATACCTGGGTACAGTTCATGCGCTCTTTCTTTCCAGAAACTGGCTGGCAGTGGATCTAAAAGGGGACTAAGTGGAATTAAGATTCAATATGGAAAAGTCGCAGGTGGTCCCTTAATAACTCCCATGAACCAATACGATGTGCAGATAAGTAGTAAATACAGTACGGGGTTTATGGTAGTCCTGCTATATATAGGTTATTTATGGCTATTTTGGCATATAGGCTGGGGTAGAGATGGGAGAAGATTACCAAACCCACTTGCTCTATAGGCTGCTATTATTAATAACATCCCTATGTCTTCTTTGAGTTTTCAGCCCAGCCTTGAGTAAAGCCCACAAGCTACATATGTGTTCTACTTTAACCATTTCCCGGATACTTGGATAAGAGTAGTATATATAAATATGTCTAACAATCAAGGGTGGCTATATCCACTTCTATAATAGGTACCCAACTTAATCATTTGAGGAAAATGTTTTGTTTGCTAGGGACTGCTTTTTGATGAGAGGGATGTGGATGTAGCAACATAAAAGGTTTAGAATGCAAGAGGCCAGGAAGCCAAGCCAAGTCTTTTGTAAAACACCTCGAGTGCTGCAAATAACTTTCATTCTGATGTGCACTGTTAACCCGACACCAAAATAAACACAATGCCAGATCTCATTTGATCATATTTCTGTATGGACCTCTGAAAGACTTTCACATTATGTTTGAGTTCAACAAAAGACAAAGGGGCAGATTTATGATAACTGGCGCATGCCCACGGATGCGCCAGTTATTTTGAGCCTCTGCTCCGCCACCCATGATGCACCATGGGTCAAAAACGGCACAGATTTGTGACGCATCTGTGCCGTAAAGGTGCCGCATTGCTGGAGTTGGGTCGCAAGCGCGATGCAGCTCCAGTGAGGCTCGGGGGTGCCCCATCCTTACAATGCTGCGTCAGACCTACGCCTGCTTCAAGCTGGCGCAGGGTTTTGACGCAGCATTGGCCTGAAAGTGACTGAGTGAAATCTTATAGATTTCACTCAGCCACTTTTGCGAGGCACACCTGCCCCGGAACGGCCACCCTGCACCGGAACACCCACAAGTAGCGCAGGGCTTTACAACGTGACGCATCTGCCTAGATGCGTCACGTTGTAAATGGGTCGTATGGATGCACCACGTTTACTCCGCAGTTGCGTGACGCAAACGTGGCGCATTCCCAACATAAATCTGCCCCAAAGGAGGTAAAAAGAATGTAGCCAAAGGAACATGTACTCTTGCGAGGTCCTCTGGAACCATTTTTCTCTGAGTGATAACGAGAACAACACAAGAGGCTACATTTATGGAATAATGTGGCAGGAACAGCCCATGTACCAAAAAGGAGGTCTACAATAAGGAAGTCAAAACATTGTTTTGTTTTACAAAACTCCCTGAATGACCTTAAAAGCATTCAGTTTCTTTTTACAGAATCTTTTCATCATGATTTTTTAAATATTCACGTACACTGATATTTACATCCAATTTTAAATAGTGGTTACCTATCCCGCTGTTACTGCCCGTTGTGTTTACCACGAGACAACATTATCCTTAAAAGAAAATCAGGAGCGACAATTTCTCACTTCTTTATAACGATCTTTTTTATTTCATTGTAATTTAAAAAGGGAGGGCAAGACAGCCAATGCTTTTCTGCTGCATGCTCGGATTGCTTCGCGATTTGTTTCCTACCTTTTGCACTTGGATACGTTTGGCTCCTTGAAACTGATATTAAAGAGCAGGGCAAATTTCATACTTCTCATGTAAAGACATAGACAAGTGGAAAAAGTTAAAATCTGCAAAATCATACAACTTCTGTAGATGCCATTTGTTTTGCAGTTGGGAAATCTCTATTCCCAGTTCAGCTGAATGATCTCATTCACACTTTCACAGGAAGTCCTGATGCAATCTCACATGGCATACCAGGACATAACAGACAGGCTGAGCATTGTAATAATGATAGTTTCCTACTCCATCCAGCATGCCAAACTTTGGATAATCATGGATGGCACACATGAGATTTTGCCAAATATTGCCAATAGTGATCATGTAATATTGCAATATCGGTCTCCTTCCTTACTTCAGATGGATTTTCCCTTTCTGCTGCAGAATTGTCAGGCACTACTTAGGGTATATCGTATTTTGATTTGGTTTTGAATATGCATTACAATGGCGTAATGTGAGAAAGTGGAATATTAATTGGGGTGAATGGTAGTACACCACAGGTAATAATGTCACTATTCTTGTTAGGTCCTGTAAAGGTGTTATTGATTTAGACCTGAGCCCAGTTCCAAGTAGCTTTGGACAGAGCAGACAGGCTTAACTTAAGAAAAGTGTGAATCTTATATATACCAAAATAGTTTAAAAGTCAAAACCAAAACACAATAAAAATCCCACTCCACTTTATACAAATAGATAAAAACTTTATGGACGAATAGAGACCACAGCAACAAATAAAGATATATGAATTTATGAATTTGCAAATAGAAATAGCACTAAGTGTGTGGGTCAGATATGAGGCCAGGTAAGTCAGGGTAACACAGGTACCTTCAGACTTAGAAATGTATGTGGAGAAAAGATGGTTCACTGCGGTCCTAGTTGCCAGCAGCACCTGTGCTGGGTCCTTTCACCTCATCTCCAAGCTGGACTTGTGCTGAGTCCGCAGGCTGGATCTGATATTCGGGCCCCTCTGGCAATGGTTGTAGGGCAGCAGATATCTGTTAGTGAATAGAACTGAAATCTTTGGCCACAACATACAAATAATCAATCAAAAGAGGATGTTCCATTTAAAAAAATGCCCCTATATTAATTTTCTGAAGAACCTCAAAGAAAAGGAATTTCAAAACAGCTATTCTTTTTCAAGAACAGCTCCTACCATGTGAACTTTCACTATTGTGCAAAACTGCAGACACCTCTAAAAGGATTTTCTTTGCATAAGAACAACCATGTTTTGGCCTTTATGACCATGCTCTCATATTATAGGTGTAGCGGGAAACTCTAAAACTATGAATGTAACAGAGATCCATATTATATGAATAACTGATAAATTAAACATGACCTAGTAGATAAATGAATTTTCTAGCAGAACTTATTTTTGGAAAACAGGCAAAAGAACATTTTGTTCTTAAACATACGTGCTAAGGGCATATTGGCTTCTTTCCCAGCATTGTGAACCATATGTATGATACTTTTCACGATCTGGGCGATGTAATATCATATGCAGGGGAGAAACCTATTCACCAGCTCTAGCAAGGGTTGTCAGCTTGATTATATGGACTAACTAATGAGAGACTTGTGATGGCTCTGTGACTTATTTAGTGCTGTAATACCATCAACAATAATGGTGTTGCCACCTGGGAATTTGGAACAAAACCCCCTAATTATATAGTTCCCCTTAAAGGTCAAATAAGGGAACATCAGTCAATTCTACCCATCCTTTCATCCTCATCTAATTCCAATTTTATGATGAGTTTGCGGACAGGGTGGACACTAACATGGCATATTTATTTATTCATTTTGTTAATTCTAACAATTTGTTCAAACAGTATTACGTAATAGCCAATTAGTCGTGCACTGGTGAGGTGCTTTGTCTCTATTTATTTAGGAACATATTCACAGCATCCTGTGAAATGAATAACTAAAAAGGAGCCCAACCAATTGTCTCATAGCCGCTCCTAGACAGGTTAGTCAGGCTCGAAAAAGAGAGAGAGAGAGAGAGCGAACACAACAACAAACAAAAACCCCCAAAAATACAGTATGCTACTTAATTGTGCTTACCCTTAAGTTGGCCAGGAGCTACTGTCCTACCCCCTTCAACAGTAGGTAACCTTAGCAGGTGACCTCCTGTCGACAATATTTATCCCCTTCGGCGGCTGGTCACAAACAGACTTGTAGGAGGTAAATAGCTAGGGCAATCCATATCAAGGAGTCCATATTCAATACTATTGGACTGTACCACTTTGTAAATTTTACTGTACAAGCCAATTGAGCTAACTAAAAAACATCAATCCAATAACCAACTACCAATTCCTTTAGCTATTTTACTGTTCTAACATGATGGCACAAGAATGCAAGCTTAATTTCATTGCCTCCTTATCTTAGCCCTGGCGCAGTAATATTAAGTTAAAACCAATATTTCTGTATGCATGGCAGAGCTGTTCTCAGCACATGGCCCACAGACGCTGCTGCCCCTTGATAACGTTATTCAGTGAGATAAACCCCACCGTGCATATCTCCTACACTGGTATTATTTCTCAAGAAAACAGTGATATTCCCATCTGCTCCTAACAGAATATGCAATATTTCCTTTAGCTAATGTTACCTAAAACAGATCTGTGGTGTCCAATCTTGTTTCAGGAAGGCTTAATCAAGGCCAACTGTTCATTAAAACAACTAAGTAAATTCTTCCATTTCTTAAATGTAGTTAAAATACTAATTGACGATATCGTAAATATTATTAACATGAATTGAGAATTAATTTGACCCTAATTTTCCTAGGCCCATTATAGTCTCAGACATCATTCGAGCAAAGTTTACATTACCTGTAGTGTTTAATCCTACAATTTTAGAATTAGGAAATTTAATTTATACAAAGGAATTAATCAACATTACAAGCAGGTATGATATCTAAGTTTTTCCTATTCAGAATAAGTGGCACTGGAGTGTGCATTTGCTTAACACTTGTTATTTGCTGTAGACCAACGTAGAAGCAAATCTGCTGAAAAGTAATATGGTCCCCATTCAATCAAATGCAGCCCTGTTTATTTATTTATTTGTATTATTATTACAAGGGCTATATACTAAATGTACAACTTGCATTTACACAATTATACATTTACATGTACACATCAAGAAACGCTGTGAAGCTTTCATTGTGTAATGTAGGCCCCTAAAAGTGGAAATCACACTCTGTCACAGTGGCTAACCTCAGAAAAAAAAAATGCTCAAAAACTCCCTGCGTAGAAGGATGACTCTTGATGAATGACATTGGGGAAAAAGCATTGTCCTGGACCTATAGGACAATTATGAACAACATACCAGACCCCTTGCGAAAACTTAAATTACACTGGGAGGCGGACCTAGGAGATATAGACAATCTAGACTGGGAAATGGCTCTGATGCACCCTAGGGAAGTAGCTATTAGATTCAGACTGCGGTTGAATCAATTCAAGTATTTAGACAGAATATACTATGACAGATCCTGACTGTATAAGATAGGCAGAGCGGAATCCCCCAACTGTTTGAAATGTAAGACCTTGGAAGGGACTTTCTTTCACACTGTCTGGGGGTGCACAATTGTACAGTGATATTCTGGCACACTGCTGAAGGAGCTGGAGCTTATATTGCAAGAAACAATCCCCCAGATCCTATGTTCATTTTGCTGGGTATACCCACAGAGATTGATCTCCCCAAAGTGAAACTGTTGTTGCTCCTGCTGGGCCTGGCAGTAGCTAAAAGAGACATGGCGAGGGCATGGGGTGTTGCGAGTAATCCAGCACTGGAAGAATGGCGAAGAGGGATGGACATGTATATGCTGGGGGAGAACACAACCTATAAAGCAAATTCTGGAACATATGGAAGCCATGGCTAACCTATTATGGCCTTGCACTCACAGATTCGCAGTAGACTGGGGAGAGGGGGAACACATTGGGGGGACGGGTGACAGGGGATCCCGTTGACAGACACCATTTGATACTATTGATTATCTATGTGATTATATTGTCGGACTTTGCTCTGCTTGTAATGAAAACAGAAACAAGATGCTTTGTTTATCTGATGTGGTTTTGTACTATGATTAAGTAAATGCAAATAAATACATTAAAAAAAAACTCCCTGCGTGGACATTTCACTTTCAGTAGTGCTGGTCAGTTCTAAATAAAGAACTTGGCCTCTGACCTAAACCTGTTGTCCCCTGTCTGAGCAAGGCTATTCCCATGTGGCCTTTACAATTCAAAGTATCTCTTGAGAACCATGACTGAGGGCTGACTCTGGTGGTTATATTTGAAAAGTAGGATGTAACTTTTGCTGTCATACTTTTTTATTTCTGTGCAATGTGTTTTATAGCACCCAAAGAACTTGCTCAAAATGTTATTTTTCATTATGCCATAATGCACCCAGAATTCTTGTGCATAAAGGCTTGCAATGTAATACACCTGTCTGTACAGCTACTCTTTGCACAACATTTAATAGCCTTTGTATTTGACACTGCAGCCATTAGGCCATACTACATTTTAAGTTTGCCACTAAGAGACAGTAATATTGTCATTGTGAGAGAAACTAATACTCACTCACCTTTTTAATTTGGATGCACAACATATTTAACCATTAAAACATTGAAATCCTAATGCACACTTTGCAAAGGGTAGTTTTCTACACTGCTAAATATTATTAGATGTTCACAATAGTGTTATTAGACATTATAAAGATCATGATAAGGCAAACACGATTTTAGTGCAATGACTTTTAATCATTTTTCTTCATGTAGTCATTTCTTGAATAATGATCACTAACCCTTTAGTTGTTTTTACATATGAAATGCAAGCCTCATTCCTTTCCTTTTGTCTTTAAATGCATTTATTTAGAACACTTACAAAACTTCTTTTGAAACTAAGCACAGGGGCTTTACTGAAACACAGAAAGTTTCATTCACATTTTTAAAAGGCAGTAATTATTTACTGTCAGATCCACAGATGTGTTTTTTAGGAAAGCAACAAGAAAGAAAGTCCTTACTTTTATCCTTTCTCTCGTATCTACAATAATGAAGCTGTATTTCTAACTTTCAAAATTAGTAGTCTTTAATGCACAAGCTTTTATGCCATTTTGTACCTTAAACCTAGTTGCCACAGCGTTTATTTATAACTTGTGCCTGAGTAAAGCCTGTGTTATGTATTCAACTGTGTTTTATGACCTCTGCTCTGGTAGCTTCCTTCGGACAGAAAACTTTGTGAAGCTGTTAAAAGCTCTTTTTCTGGTGCTGGGAATGAGGCTCAACTATAAAGCAGAGCGATACAAAAGGGGATGATGGACGGAGCGTTTGATTAAATCAAAGACTCAGCCCCAGTCAACTGATCTGGGTTTAATCCATCACCATTCTTTAGCTCACTCAGCCACCCCAGTTCAGACATGGCCATATGTAAATCAGTCTGACCCTGTGCCTCATGGGAACAGTCCAGCCCGAACTGCCAAGCCATGTCTTCCCTGGACTGGAAACAAGCATCCTGGGACCGGTTTCGGATTCATAATCCTCATCAGTCAGGCTATCTTGAATGTAGTGGCCAAGTGAGCAAGGGACTCACGTCTGAGCATACCCTGCCAACTTTGGGCGAACAAAGCGATACAAAAGGGGATGATGGACGGAGCGTTTGAGCAAATCAAACACTCACCCCCCAGTCAACTGATCTGGGTTTAATCCATCACCATTCTTTAGCTCACTCAGCCACCCCCGTTCAGACATGGCCATATGCAACTCAGTCTGACCCTGTGGCTCATGGGAACAGTCCAGCCCGAAATGCCAAGCCATGTCTTCCCTGGACCGGAAACAAGCATCCTGGGACCGGTTTTGGATTCATAATCCTCATCAGCCAGGCTATCTTGAATCCAGTGGCCAAGTGAGCAAGGGACTCACGTCTGAACATACCCTGCCAACTTAGGGCGAACAAAGCGATACAAAAGGGGATGATGGACGGAGCGTTTGAGCAAATCAAACACTCACCCCCAGTCAACTGATCTGGGTTTAATCCATCACCATTCTTTAGCTCACTCAGCCACCCCAGTTCAGACATGGCCAAATGCAAATCAGTCTGACCCTGTGCCTCATGGGAACAGTATACTGGAATAACTACTATTTGATTATAATATTATATCTTATTATAATATTTTTGGCATGCCTGCTCCTAGCACACTTGCTATCTTGGAGGTACCAATATGGATTTAGAAAGTAATCTGCCGCCTCCCCCTGCTGCTGAATATTGCTGGTGCATTGAAAGCCTGCAACCTACCCTCCTTTGCTCGCCAGGATAGAGGATATTACAAGTGCACTGACCTCTGCATCAACCAATGGGGATACTGTTAATTGTCACAAAGAGTGGATGGTCAAAAGCTATCAACTGTAACTCCAGGTTTGTTAGGGACCAGTTAGGAGATAAACATGTTGACCTATATTACAAAATTCCCGTACTCATAGCAACTAGGGAACATTGCACCCCGCCAGTAGCTTGAACCAATTTTTGTTGGTTCCTGTAATCATGTCAGGAGAAGATCCACATTAAACCATTTTTTTACATCTCTGCCAGAGTGACCCTTTGTGGGGCCCATACGGCATTGCAGCACCATCTCAACGAGGAATATTGCTCAATGACGAAGCATGACATCTCTAGGTGTGTGTGTGTGAGGGCGACAGGAAATAATCTGTAGGATTCCCCATGCTCATTGAGCCATCATTTGGGCTGTTGCCTGTAAATCTCATGCTTTCATTAACCTTTCCTTTCTTTAGGAACAGTACCTTCGTGGTTGACATTACAGTGAGCTAGTAACCACCAGTCACAGATACTCAACAATAACACTCAATAAGTGATTGTCCAGTCTATGCTTTTCTTTAGAGAAAGGAAAAGTACATTCACTATACACCCACTACTCAATACAATGCAACAATTCACAAATATACGCACGTTGATGTAAATACTTTTGTATAGCATTCCATAATCATTCTTACCCCTCCGAAAGGAGGGGGTCTAATATCACAACTCACATGTCTAAATATTGTCTTGTCCCTAAATGCCACATGTTGAACATAACTTGTAGTAAGAGCTCTTAAGGCGGGCATCACAGCGAGTGATTGTCCACCTCATTATGTCAAAAAGCATTTCTCCATAGGAATAAATGCAATATTTACTTGTAACCATGACTGAGGGCATCTAATACTGGCAATAAATCATGTAAACTTTAATCATGAGTGGCTGTCAGTCGCATTATTCAAATATAGCATTGGTAAGAATCAAAGTCTAACTAAGCATGTCTGGGAGGACAGTGTACCACAATTTCACCACAGCCCATAAAGGGCACAATAGTTATTATTGCCACCCCATGCAATTAAACACTTCAGCATATTTTGAATCACATTCAATATACAATCCTGCACTTTTTACATCATTCCTTTTGTCAATACTCAAACTGTACAGTTAACTACTTTCACCCCAGGAGGGTGTCAATAACACTTTCATTAGGCCACAGCTCTTGCAGCCATAGTTCATGCACATGGCCAGGCTTTGTACTACTTGCTTTTGAGCCCATGCTCCAGCCAAGGGAATTCTTAAAACACATTGAAATCCAAGTGGGGATTTGAGAGTCCCACCCAACTTAGAGTGGGAACTCCTTTGGGGGGAAGCTGTGCTGTTCCTGCAGCTTCCCCCATACTTTTGTATCACCTTGGCAAAGACCTTGTTCTCCTTAAACCCCCCACAGAAACCAGCTGTTAAGCCCTGCAGGGCATTACGGGGAGCTTCTCTGCAACTTTTGGTGAAATTTGTAGAAGTGGTTCTCCGGCTATGCTATGTGTGTGCACACATGTCCACATGTAACCAGCCCAGTGCCCCTAACCCTGGCTGCATCACAGCTGCATTATCTCACAAGGCAGACATGGGCGGTAAACATGCAGAGTCCATTTTAACATGAGTTTAAAATGGGTGAGTCCCAGGTTATGAGGCTCTCTTACAGTAAATGGTCAAATATCAGGTGATCAAATAGCGAAAAATCCAGTTGGCTTACATGGTCAGAACCACCTTCTCACATACTTACAATGGAGGATGATGACTTACAGACATCTTGTCCAATTTCAAGCTTTAGCAGTTACAGTACAGTGCCTACAGTTTTTCTGAAGGATATAACTTTTCAACAAGCCATGCGCTGTGGAAAACAAATCAAATCTTAGTTCATAAATGTAATCCTTGTTTGGATAGCATTATATGCCCAGTTATATGTAGATGTTAAATTCTCAATAAGTTACGATCCCCAAAGTTAAGGCCAGCAATGTATAAATCAAGTTATTGGGAAATATCTTCAATGATACTCTTTTACTATTGAAAGTAACTCAGTAGTTGTCTGTCCTTAGCTAAAGTTGACTAAATAATTAAGGATTAGTGGTATATTTCACCTGAAATGGTTTGCAAACCTAAAAAACGTGTCACATCTCGGAGTGAGCATAGCTTCTGCTTCGTAAAGGATGAGGAGTGCGGGCCACGATGTGGCAGGGTGTCCTCTCTTTAAGCATTTATGAAATGGTTCCTAATAATGGACGGGGTTTTGTGTTGTACGAGCGATACGTGCTTCCAGCAAGGCTGCAACCGTCTGCTTGCAGGTGGTCGCTCGTGCAACACGAAACCCCGTCCATTATTAGGAACCATTCCATAAATCCTTGAAAAGCGGACGCCCAGCCACATCCTGGCCCGCATTCCTTATCCTTTACGAACCAGAAGCTACGCCCTGAGTTCCCCTCTTGATCGCGACCTACATCTCCTCATCCGCACCTCATTGTGACTGCCAGTTTACACCCTCAACAGGGAACCCAGCTGGGTCTCCGTGTGAGGATCTTCCTTTTACTTCAATAACGGTTGGCACAAGCTCTTCACTTTAACTGCGCGATTGACAATTCAGAGGTCCCTAATATCATAGGTCCTGATGAGACCCTACCTTCTAAAGAGGGTCGAAATGCTGTCGACAGTATTAATGAAAGCGAAACACTGACACAGAACTTGCCACCATATATAGTTGCTGCATACTCCGTGAAAATTTCAGAAAAGGTTGCTTTTGGTAGAAAAATCCTTGAAACCTTGTAAATATTGTCACACTACTTCACTCAATTGTTAGGTTCATGTAACACTTGGGACACTTTGTACAACTCGTTTTTGTATACATTTTTGTATACTATGTGAATAATACATACGTGTGTTCAACAAGACCCTTGGTGTTTTTGGTCCTTTTTCTCTGACATCACATTAACCCTTCTATCGCGATTGCGCACTAGTATATTTATATACAGATATACACTATTCCACTGGAGCAAATAAACTTGGCAGTGTAGTTGTTTTCAAGTGTCACTCCTCCTTTCAGTGATGTCTCATCCTTTGGCCTAATGGGCAGCCGAATTTTAAATAATCGGGGTTTGCCTTACAGTAATGCTTTAGGCTGTGCGTCTTTATCATACCTTTGGTGAGAGCTATGTATTAGTTAATCGCTGTAGACATTAAAGTAATTCTCCTTTTGTTTCTCTGCAGGTCATTACAAAGATTACTCCTCTTTACAAATCTCATATGCTCTGGCCAGGTAAGTTACAGCAGGCTCCCATATTGATGTCAGACGTAGGATTGAAGGGGCATTATTGCCTAAGGGCCCTAAGTTCATGCTGGTGGAAAAAAATTGTTATAGATTTTAAAGCAAGCCAGACATATTAATGATTGGTCAGCTACTATGGTTATATCACTTGTTGATGCCAGATGCTGGAGATGCCATGTTTACACACTGGCAGATTTTTGTAACTTAAAAGTAGGTGCTCATGGTATGTGGGATTCTACATGACATTTTTGACCTAGTCCTGCACAATTGTCTGACATGCCTGACATTATATGCATTTTGAAAGTATAAATAAGAAAGCAAAGCATGCTGATTTTGGGGGGATAATTAGTTAATGTATATGTTAAGCCTCTTTCTGATGTAGGAACTTGGAATGGTAGGTGTTTACTGCATTATTAAATACCCTGACCGATGGTATCAGTATTTAAAGGGTCAGTAAATCCCCCAAATTCTTCTGCCTTACTTGCCTCTCTCCTTAATGCCTTTATGATAAGAAGTGTGTCTGTTAATGACATCTTTAGAAATGTGAAGAAATCTGATCTCAGCACAGCAGTAGATGGGATGGCCAACCATGGTTATGGCAAATGGCAGAAACCAATCTTCAATACTCTGCCCCTATGATGTTGTAATAGCTAGCAGGAGGCTTTAAACATCCAACGCAGGTGTTATAGCATTTTTAGAAATATTCAAAATGTGCAAATATTGTGTGAAATTTTATTTTGGAATAATTAGAGTTTTAATGATGCATAATGGCATAATTAACAAACTGATGATGTTGCACCTGAAATGAGATACCTAGGTCATTTAGAAGTGTAAGAAATGCTGTGAGTAGTTGTCACATTTCCATGTGGTGCACCATTAATCTGAAATTGATGCAGTTTCTAGTGTTCTACTCCTGCGCTTTCCCCTTTCAATCAGTGTCCTGCTGTTAAGCCATCTCTCCCTTTGTTTCCACGCAGCATCAACTGAATGATGTCAATATATTAGTGATGTACAACATTGTAGAAAACTTTTACTGTGAATTAAGCTTCCCCTGAAGATGTGCTGATGCTATTTCAATGATGCATTGTTTAAGAAATGTTTCATTTGGATTATACATCTCCGAAGTGCATTTTCTGAGGTACCAAGTGAAAGATTTATCTTATGTTAGAAATTATGTAGGAAAGTGGATTATTGGTAGGGGTATACTAGAGTCTTATAAGTAGATTGAATCCCTTAGCCCCATTATCTACTAGGGACTTATATGGTCTGTCACAGCCAATTTAAGTGTACTCAATTACATGTACCTTTTTAATCAGAGCACTGGCCCTGGGCCAGGCTTGCAGAGCCAGGGCAAGTCAGAGTCGGTTACCACCAGTATCAGTCATCAAAAATTGGGAGGGAGACAGGACAAAAGGATGACTTTCTAGCTTGCACCCCACTCCCAAACAAAATGTGATGGGTAACTCACATGCACCCTGGTAGTCCTCATCTGCTAAGTGGAAAAACCAGGAAAGTCCATCCGCATTGGTATGGACAACCCTAGGTCTTTATCACTGTGACTTCCTTCCCCTGTAGAGAAATGGACCACCTCAATAGCTTAGGATTCTCCCCCCTCATCTGCATGAGCCATCTAAGAGAACTGTGGTCAGTATGAACACAAAAGTGAGTACCAAAAAGGTATGGTCCCAGCTTTTTCAGGTATAAAACCACAGCAGAGGCCTTCCTCTCAATGGCACACCAACTGTGTTTCCTCAGTAGAAGTTGCCTTCTAATGAAGGCAACTGGATGATCAAGGCCCTCCTCATTTACTTGGGCCAACACTTCCCCAATCCCTTGTTCAGAAGTGTTTGCCTGAGCCACAACTGCCTTTGTGTAGTCAGGGGCCAGTAACTCTGGTGCTGAACACATGGCCTTTTATAGAGTGCCAAAGACCATCTGATACTCTGGGGTACACATAACTTTTAAGTGCTTTTTCTTAGAAATACGTTATGTTGGGGGAGCCACAATGATTCCATAGTTCTGAACAAATCTTCTCTAGTTCCCAGTCAGACCAAGGAATGCCCTTATCTATGTCTGGGTAGTAGGAGCTGTCCAATCCTAAATGGTTTGGATCTTGGCCACCACCTACCGGGTGGCCCAGGCCCCAGGTACACCACAAACCTCTGCACTATTTTGCGCTTGCTGGCCTTAATAGTCATATCTGCCTGCTCAAGGACCTGAAGCACTCCCTTCAGGTGGCTTAAGTGATCCTCTGAGCTACAACTGTACACAGCTATATCATCAAGATAAGCTGCACTGAACTGCTCCAACCCAGACAGGACCCTGTTCAGCAACCTTTGAAAGGTGGCAGGGAAATTATTTAAGCTGAGGGGCATCACTTTGAACTGGTAATGTTCCTCTGGGGTGGAGAATTCTGACCTCTCCTTTGCTCCTTCAGTGAGACAATTCGCCAGTAGCCTGAGGTTGAATCAAATGTACTCAGATGCATAGCAGGCCTTAACCTATCAATGAGCTTATCAGTTCTAGGTATAGGCTGAACATCAGTCTTAGTGACTGCATTCAGTCTTCTCTAGTCCACATAGAACCGTAACTCCTTATTTCCCCCCTGGGGGTTAGGTTTGGGCACCAACACCACTAGATATGGCACGTGGACTGTAAGAGGGTTCAATGGTCAGATGGTCGGACAACCTGTGCAGTTTATTTTTACAGGTGGGCTGTCACCAGTGCCAATGTGGTGTACACACCAATCAGTGATGCCTGGGGTCCAAGAGAACAGACCAACAAAGTTCCCCAGCATCTGCTTGCAGTCTCTGTGCTGCTAATCTGTGAATTTGGGAGTAAGTATCACTCCCTCCACTGGCCCATCTTGCACATGGTTGGAGAAGAGGTTGCACACTGGAGCAGTCTCCTCCTCTTCTCCCTCATCTGCAACCAGTAGCATGGTCATGTCTGGACTGTCATTGTAGGGTTTCAATCTATTGACATGCAGGACCCTATGAGGGTTCTTGGGGGTGTTAAGGTCAACCAGGTAGGTAACTTCATCCTTATTCTCAATGATTGGAAAGGGCACAGTCCACTTGTTATGTAGATCCTAGGGGCTATAGGCTCCAACACCCACACCAACTATCCTGGAGTATACTCAGATATGGCAACCTTTTGATCATACCAGTCCTTCATGAGCTCCTAGCTGGCCTCCAGTTTCCTGTTTGCCTTGTATATATACTCTGCCATGTGAGGTCTCAGACTTAGCACATAGTCAAACACATTGTCTTTTGCTTCCATGAGAGGCTTTTGCAGAGACTCTCTCAGCAGGTAGAATGGCCCCCTCATAGGGTGTCCAAACAACAACCTAAAGTGAATGAAACCAACCCCTTTATGTGGGACCTTCCTGTAGGCAAACAGTAGGCATGGGAGGAAAACATCCCATCTCCTCCTGAGTTTTTCTGGCAAACCATTGAAAATGCCCTTCAGGATCCTATTGAACCTTTCCACTGGAGCATTAGTCTGGGGGTGATATTGGGTGATAAACTTGTAGGTAACACCACCTTCATCCTAAATCACTGTCCGATAGCTGGACATGAAGTTTGTGCCCCTATCTTAAATGACCTCCTTTGGGTCTACTCTGTTGAACACACCAAGTAGAGCCATAGCCACTGAAGAAGCAGTGACTGTTCCAAGGAGTATTGCCTCAGGGGATCTTGTGGCATGGTCCACTACCACTAAGATATACTTATGCCCTGATGCAATTGGTGGCTCTTGCGTACCGACAATGTCTACCCCCCACTTTCGCAAAGGGAGTCCCAAATACTTACAGTTGTATTAAGGGAGCCTTTGACTTGCCACCTGTCTTGCCACTGGCCTGACAGATGACACAGGAGCTGCAGATCTCCTTTGCCTTATCAGACATATGGGGCCAGTAGAAATGGTTTGCCATCCGGTTCCATGTCTTGTTTGTCCTCAAATGACCCGCCAAGGGGATATCATATCTCAAAGTCAGGATGTACTCCCTGTACTTCTGGGGCATCACCAACCTCCTGAGGGCTCCCTCCTTGAGGTTTCTGGCCTCAGTGTAGAGAAGTCCATATTCCCAGTAGACTCTGTCATCCCCCTCCTCGTGCTTTAAGGCAAACCACCTCATGCCCTCAATGGTGAGACAGTTTTTCTCCCCCTGACAAAACTCCTCTCTGGAGAGTCCTCCTGCTCATGTCAGTTCTGCCAAGTCTGACAGATCTGGCAGATATGGAATCCCTTCCTCAGAGGTCAGCTCTTCATCATCAGGGTTAGATTCCGCTGCACCTCTTAAGTTCCCTGGGCTGGCTCACCAGACCCATTGCCCTTGTCCATTGATGCTGGCTCATTGTTACAGAGTCCATGTATCCATTATTTCCCTTCTGGCTAGTCTGTTAACTGGTCATAGCGCTTACCCATTCAGGGAGCTCCAATATTTTCATATGAAGCCCAGTCTTCCCCTCTGACCACTCAGATGCTTTGAGATCATTTACTGTAAACACTGTACTGGGAGTGCAGGAGACACAACTACCTTCATAGAGCCTGTCACACCTCCTCATTTCAAATCCACCTTAGTCATTGGATAGAGTTTGGTCCTGCTGTCTGCACAGGTCACCTGGTAAAACTCACAAGGTAGGATCTATTCTTTAGACACCAGTGTGCCCATGACCATAGTCACACTGGCTCTTGTGTCTTTCAGAGCTTCAACCTCAGTTCCATTGAATTTAGGCCTCTGCCTAACCTTATCCCGGCTTGGAGGTAAGGTGGGCAATATCCACATCACCTAGTGACACAAAGATTGCCTCTGTAACTTCCCTACCCATCTCTGGGGCTCTCTTCACCCCACTCCTACACTTACACTAGGAACCTCTGGGGACTGCCTACCAGTGGAGGGCTTATTTGTGCAGACAGCACCTCCTTTCTTGTATCCTAGCTGATTACAGCCAAAGCACTTTCCCACCTATGTTATGTTATGTTATGTTATTGAGATTTAGACAGCTTACAGCTACTCCAAACATTTGTCCAAGTGCTAAACAAACATAACAGCTCCTTAGCGATGACCTATGCAGATTGTCAGAAGAGCCAAGTTATGTTATGTTATGTTATGTTATGTTATGTTATGTTATGTTATGTTATGTTATGTTATTATTATTTTTATAGCGCACAGCTGCCCCAGCAAAGGGGCGTCCTGGTGCCCCTTTTTTCTTAAAGTTGAAGAGATTACACGCAGTGCATAGCTCCAAAGGGAGTTTTTTCCATGTGACCAGCCCCAGATAGAAAAAAGGATCTGCTGCCTTTCTTAAGCCAGTTGAGTTTTGGGAACTCTAGCCAAGTGTTCAGAGGAAGAAGGTAAAGACTTGGAAGGAGTGTTGTCTTGAATCCTCTCCCTAAAATAGCTGGCCCCAGAGCCATGTAGAGCTCTGTGTACCAGGACCATGGATTTGAACAATATCCTTTTTGTATGGGAAACCAGTAAACAGCCTCCAGATGGGAGGTCATGTATGTTTTTAAGAGGAGATTAGGAAGCAACCGAGTTGCCGAGGTCTATACCACCTGGAGTCTTCCTAGGAAGTAACCCAGAAGACCTAGGTAGAGATAATTCCTGTAATCCAATTTAGAGGTTATTAGTGCTTGGATTACCATTTTCTTGGAACACTCAGACAGAAGGGGCATGCATTTTTTCAACATGTGAAGCATCTTAACCGCTTCGATGTATCGGACGCCCCCTTGCATCCAACGTCACGGTGGGCATGTGCGTCGGGCGGCCGGGGGCCATCCAAACTGCGCACGCATTAAATTCCGCCGCACCGCGGCTGAATTTGCGCTGCGTCGAAGAGGTTAAAGCAAGAACCTATCAGAGCCTGAATCTGTGGTAGAAATTAAAGTGTGTATCAAATTTGATGCCAAAGTTCTTTATTTATCCCTGTTGAGGGTCCAGGAGGATCTCTATCAATCTCGTGAAGATGAACCAAAGATCATAATCTTAGTCTTATCCGGGTTGCATTTTAACTGATTAATTGCCAACCACTGAAACACCTAATAGCCCCCCTAGCAAACTAGCCTCCCTTCTCAAAGGAAAAGAGAAGCTTGGTGTCATCTGCAAAAGAAATGACTATAACTCCCATAGACTCCGTCAATACAGTTAATGGTGTCAGAAAAAAATTGACAGGGTAGGACTTAGAGATCAGCCCTGACATACACCAACCGTCAATTCACGCATGTTGCAAGTGAGAGGAGGCATCCAGACCTCTTGGCTTCTTCCGCCCAAAAAAGATGTAAGCCAGTTCAGAGCAATTGCATGGAGGCAATCGAGGAGCTTTCGATGGGGGGCAGTATGGAAGGCCACTGATAAATCCAGCAAGATGAAGATGGCTGTGCCGCCTATATCCAAGGTGCCTCTTACATATTTTACAACTTCTAATAGCGCTGTTTCAGTGCTGAAGCGGGACCTAATGCCTGACTGGCTAGGATATAGGAGATTGTTCTCCTCCAATAATTGTGACAGTTGTGAGTTGACAGCTTTTTCCAACATTTTAGAAAACACAAGGAGAAGGGAGATGGGTCTATAGTTAGCCAGAGTTTTGGGGTACACTATGGATTTTTATATGTTGTATTAGTAGTGGTATGTTTTTGCTCTTTTCCAGTGGGCTGGAATCTTGCCATTCAGGTTAAAAACCTGGATTACATTGGCCAACAGTGTGTAAGAGCATGGGTCGGAAGGGGAATCCGACTTCAAACTCGTAATAGCAACCAAAGAATTCTCGAGAGGCAAGGGGCTAAAATTAGCAAGGGATGGACTCCCCTTGGTAGGTGCAGAAACCTTTATTATCTCAGAGTGGATTCCTGCTGATTGCACATCTGTGAGAAGATTTGCCTGAATGGTTGGCAATCTCTAGAGATGACCTCAGAGCTCAAAAAGGTTTTCACATTTTTAAAATGCTTCCTGGATTTATTACCAGATGAGGCAATCTTATTCTCAAATAAAACATTTTTGGGCTAGAAGCACCTCTGAATGATAGGTCTTCAGTACTAGCTTATAGGTAATTTTATCATCTAAACTGTAGTTATGCCTCCATTTCCTTTCAAGATGTTTACATTGTTTTTCCTGAATCAAAGGCCCTCATTAAACCAAGGAACTGCTGGTTTTAAGGGATTAAAGAACCCGCCATTCTTCCCTTGATACCCCTCCCATTGAAGTTGGAACTTGGTGAAGAATTGTGAATTTGATTCATTTGACTCATTCAGTAACATGGCTGTGCAGCTGAAGTTAGAACCTAAGCTGGTTCCACCGTGGTTGTCCAACCACGGCATGCACTGCAGTTTAGCAGATCCCTCATCTGAAACAGAGTCCAGATACATGAATGGCAGAGTACATATGCCATCATTGCTTGTTGGCCCCTGCGCACCCTGGTAGCTGTACCCTAGCCCCTCCCACCACTAAGGTGCATGCACTCTGCTGCACACCCAGGCAGCTGCACCCCTACCTCTCCCACTGCCCAGCTGTGCATACCCACCCACTGCTCACCTTCCGCCACTGGCGTGTCGCAAAGAGAGCCCACCATGTGCCGGTGTAAGCCCCAAGCCCGGGGCCCGTGAACATGGCACCCTCTACATCATGCAGCCCTGCTCCGCGGGCCACCAGGTCTCACATTTGATATGGGTCTTAAATTAGCTATGGCAGAGGACATATAACTGCACATGCATCATCGCAGGCTGCACACCCGCTCAGCCCTTGAGGTGCCACTAATTCTGTGACCTGTGAGGCAAAGCCACGTGGTGGTAGGCCAGCTCTGCCTGCTGGCTCAGGCCTACACTGCAGTTCAGCAGGGCTCACAATGATCCTCACCAGTCTGGGCCACCAAGACAGGGCATCATCGCTGGCTGCACACCCGCTCAGAACTTATTGTGCCCCTACCTCAGTGCACTGAAAGTCACTGTCCAGTGGCGGTGTGCCTGTGCCGGATGCAGTGTATCCGGTGCCACCATGTCTGTGCCCCGCAAGTCATGGACCCTCTATGATTGAGTATTGTGGTGCGGAAGCCATCATGTCACCTCCATCCCTGGCGAATGTGATGTTGCAGGGCCCTAGGCCCTCATGCATAAATAATAACCACACAGATACACACAGGGAAACAGTTGAAATGGCGTCAAGTACATGCGTCCGGGCCTTTTTCTTGGCAGGGTCACATGTCCTGTGACGCGGGTACTTGATGGGTTTGTTGTGGCTGTAAACCAACCGTGAGGGAGTGGCTGTGACATGCTGACAACTAGACCTGTGATCAGAAGATCACTACAGGGAAGGCCTGGGACATGTAGCGTTGCCGTCCCTCCCTGTCAGCGTAAGCAGAGTGGGCTGACCTGGCGTATGCCAGTCCAGCATAAGGGTTTGAACAATGACCCCGGGGCACTGAGCGTGGTTCCGTACTGGGCTGGACAAGGAAGTAACTAATGCGTGTGTCCCTGTTGTTGTGTTGGCGCCACCAGGACAGCAATCGGCAATGTGTCACCCTGTGACCCAAGACCAAATTCATGAGCAACATGTACGTAAGGGGAGATTAATGACCCTACATTCATCCATACTTCCACACTTGAAAGATCATAGACATAACACATCTGTCTGATTATGAATGCTTAATGCACATTCAGTGGAGTGTTGCAGCTGGAGCAGTACAGGGCCATACAAACCCCACTTTACAATGTTGGCCCGTGGAGGGCCAACCATAGTCCTTCAGGGAATAACAAGTCTAAAGGAGGAGGAAGAGATAAGTCTGCAGTATGATTGCTGTGTCATTGGTGATCAAACAGAATATGGCAGTCCATTTCGAGGTCCGAGGTGAGTGTCGTAGAGTGAATCGGGGGACAGTGGAAGGTTATGATGGAGAGGGCAGAACCAAGCAGAACCGACCATAGGGCGGAGATGAATGCTATTGCATTCTTCGTACCATGAAGGCAGGTGGAGATGTGGATGGAGTGGTAGCAGCAGCATTCTTCAGCACCAGGCCTTGTGGCAGCAATGCCATGATGATGGTCTTGAGGTCATTGAGGAACCCAGATACCTAACGGGTGTGCCCCACTGGTAACCACTCTTTCTGCCTGCGTCCCCTCTATGGTCTCCATTAACCTCCGCATGTGTCCCAACTCCTGTGTGACATCGCTAGAGTCACTCTGACTGGACAGTTGTTCTTGTCTCTGAGTCAGGACCCTAGCAAGGTCATCCATGGTCCATTGGAGAGCATGGAGCAGACTGTGAGTGTCCATTAGGGACTGTGAGTGGTCCCTGATGGGACTTAGACACCCATGTATGGCATCTAGTTTGGCTGCCATGCGATCGAACTCCACCTGCACCTGTTCAGCCAGATTCTCCTGGCCCCCCAACACACAGCGTTGGAAGGCCATGTATTCTTCATGGGGGTCCTGGAAGGCAGCCTTGGTGGGGGGTGCAGCCTGCTGTGTGTTCTGTACAGGGGTGGGATCTCCTCGTAGCAGCTGGGCTACCCTGCTCCTGGAGGTACACTGGGGAGCCTCTCTGCAAGCTGTTGGAGGGCATTGGAGCCAAAGGAGTGGTGGTCCTCTTCATCATCAGAGAAGAGAGGTTTGGGCTGCTCTGCAGGAGATATTGGATTTTTCTCTGCAATGTGAAGGGGAGATGCAGTTTAACATTGTGTTCACATGTATATTGTTGCATTGTACATGTTTTCATGCAGACTGCATGACTGTGTACATTGTGGCTGTTTGGGAGGAACTGCCTGTTTGATGAGGGACAGTGGACATTTCGACAACATCATGGATGTGTGTTTGTATGTGTACATTATCAACTCACATATCCCTGCAATGCCAAATGTAATTGGCCAGTTTCTATACACATGCAGCACCAGTTGTGTCCTGTGTTCTGTTGTGGACATGTTGGGGTTGTTTGTACCACATTGTTGTCAATGTTGATGTGCTCTGTATGTTATGTGTGTGTGCTGTATTTTGTGGGAGTCGCCCCTGCAGCTCTGATTTTGCTGCCCTTTTTCCCTTACATGCGGTGTGCCTGTGACTTCTGTGCTTATACAGTGCTGAGAGGTTACAAATTGGGATAAGAAAAAGTACAGTTGTGACAGCACTGTAGGCAAGAAATAGCATGAACAACCCGAATTGGACTTGGTGCTCAATTGTGTACGTGACACAAGGGGTGCCGACGCAAGTGACAATATGTTACCAGAGAAAAAAGGCGGAAGGTGCAAACATGAACAAATACGTACAGTGAATAAACTGGTTCAAATCAATGATTTACAAGGTATTTTGAAAAATGTGTAACAGTTTCTGTTGAACCACAAGAGGAGTGCATCATCAATTGTGCTGATAGGTCGAAGACTTTTCGATCTAATTACTTAGGATCATCTTCAGGACAATTGAGCACCAAGTCCAATTCGGGATGTTCATGCAATTTCTTGCCTACAATTTTGTCACAACTGTACTTTTTCTTATCCTAATGTGTACCCAAATATATGATGCCATGTGCACATTTAAAAATTTACCGAGAGTCATCTTCTCTTTCATGTAATGTATTGTACATACGTGTCTAACTGTCCGGCCTAATGATATCAGTTGAGATATTGTGTTTTTCTTCACCTACCTACCCAAATCTCAACGTGGTTTATGGGTTATACTCCTGTTGTCTAATACAAGCCTTTATAAATTAGGCCACAAATACAGTGTATGCAATAGATGACATATTTTGTGTTGCAATTAATAAACTGCTGAATCTGATATGTTGTGTTTTTATTATATTTAAATTCCTTCAATTTGTTACAAGCAAATTGGCACATATTGCAATGTGCACACTTGTAAAAACCATTTGGTTTGTTGGATAGTCAGGTATTGTCAGTGTGTTTAGGTAGGGGGTCCGTAGCTTGAACACTGAAAATCCCTAAGTATTCTACCCGTCTATAAACAATGCTGGGATTAGGTGGAATGAACTTCTTCATTGCACTATCTAGATTTCGAAGATGCCAGTGTTTTTCCATGATTCTATAAATCTGATGGCTGTGTGCATTGTAATTAGTGAGTAGACTGATCTTGTCTCTACTTTTCTTCTTCTGTGTAACATTTGTCTTTTTCAATATAGAATGTCCAGTTTTCTGTAAAATTCTTTTTCTAGATTCTTTTAGTACATGTGAAGGATACTCTCTACTCTGGAAAAGTGTTTCAAGATTCGTCAGTTCCTGATTGAATATGTCTTCCTCACTACAATTCCTCCTTAGTCTGGTCATTTCTCCAGAGGGAATTGAATTGACCTGCATTATAGGATGAACACTAGAGGCATGCAATAGGGCATTACATGCCGTTGGCTTCCTATATAATCGAGACATGATTTTATTGCCCTTAATGTAAATCATGACATCCAAGAATTCTATTTCGGATTTACAATGTTTAGAGGTAAATTTTAAATTGTAGGTATTGTTGTTTAGATAGTCTGTGAGGGCCTTAAACTGGATCACACTACCTGCCCAGATGACAAAAATGTCATCTATGTAGCGTGTCCAATAAACGATGAGTCCTGTCAGTTCTGGGGGTCCTGATAGCCATAGATTTTTGGCCTGAAATTTAGCCATATACAGATTGGCGTACAATGGGGAAAATTTCGATCCCATGGCAACACCCTTGGATTGTTTAAACCATGTACCTTGATACAAGAACACATTATTCTCTAAAACTATCTTTGTGAAATCAAGTTGCATCTCTGTATGCTCAAACATAGTGGCATCCCTTTGGTAGAGTGTGTCCTTGAGTGCCTGTAATCCGAAATCTCAGGGCATACTGGTATATAGGGAACAGACATCAAAAAGTGGCAAGGGAAAGCTCTTCCGTCCAATCCTTATCCTCCAATCTGTTAAGTAAGTCTCCCGTCTCCTTAAGATATGACTGCATGTTATGAACTAAGGGTTGTAATTAGATGTCGACATATTCAGACAAGTGTTCTGTAAGACCCCCAATACCGGAGACAAGCGGTCTCCCGGGAGGAAAAGGCCCCGGCTTGTGAATTTTGGGGAGTGCGTAGATACAAGGTGCTCGAGGTGTTGATACAAAGAGATATTTTTATTCAGTATCTGAGATCATGCCCTGTTGTTTCCAATATATCAGCCTAGATTTGATGTACTTTGTGATGTCTGTCAGGGGGTTATTAGTGAGTCTGGTATATGCCATGTCCTCTCACAGTTTTCTATCTATTTCTTGTATATAGTCATCATTTTGCATGATGACTATGTTCCCCCCTTTGTCCGATTCCTTAATGACAATTTCTTGGTTGTTTCCCACACCTTTTAAAGCTTGATATTCTGCTTTAGTCAGATTATAAGTTTGCTTGTGTGGTGTACTAATCAATGTATCCTCTAAACATTGCAAGTCATAGCTATTTAACCCAAATCTTTTGACTGAGGTAGAATGTTTACATTGTCAGCATTCCGTCCATCATTTGTTTGCTGTAACACTTTTCGCCCTAAGTGAGATGGGTATGCCCAGACGTGGGTCTCTTGCTCACTGTGCCACTGGATTCAAGCTAGCCTGGCTGAAGAAGAGTGACATACCCTGAAACCGGTCCCAGGATGCTTGTTTCTGGTCCAGAGAGGACCTGGCCTGGCAGTACGGTCTAAGCTATTCCCATGAGGCACAGGGTCAAGACTGATTTGCATATGGCTGGGTCCAAACTGGGGTGGCGTAGTGTGCAAAAAAACAATGGATTTAACCCAGATCTTTTGACTGCAGGAGAATATTTGCACTGTCAGTATTCGGTCTATCATTTGTTGGCTGTAATACATATTTGAGTGGCATATCTTGCACCCAACAAAGATGATGGCATCCTGAAAGCTCTCTGCAGAGTGGCTGGAGTTCTCCTTCACACCCCCGGCCGTTTACTGATTCAGAGACATTGTGAGGATTATCTGGGATAGCTTTCGTGACCTCTCTGTGTCAAGTTATTCTTCTTCTTCAAAACAACACATTTCCCTTGACTACTGCGCATGTCCCTGATAGGAGGATGCTGCAATGAAACATTGGTGAAGAGCTGGTTCCTGCATAGAATGTATGAATGTTGTTATCTGCTTTCTATTTTTGCCTTTTTTCTTTTAGTTATGGGCCAACAGTATGCGCCTACATGATAAAGAGTGAAAAGTCAATTTGCGTACCTCATCTAGATTGAGAGAGTCCCCACAAAAATGTGGACCCTAACTTCTTTGTTCCTGATGATGGCCGCCTGGCCCACTCGGGCATCTCTACCGAAACATGTTAACTGTTCCCTAGGTGTTGTGGATTAATATCTCACCCACTTCAACACCATCATTTATTTTTAACCTTATCATTTTCCTGTCAAATAAATCTTCTTTTACAGGTAAATTGATATCGTTAATCCCTCATTACGACTGTCACAATTCAGTCAGTCTACCTCCTGGTGGAGGAAAGGAGGTCACTTGAAGAAAGGGACACTCAAGTGATAGACCCTAAGATGATTCAATCCTCATAACCAGAGAGGCTGAGAATCAAATTATACTGCCCATGAGGTATTGTGGTTTAGGGTCTCCAATATCATCTATGTGAGACTCTGGTTTATTTATGCGAGTGATCCATTCCCTTTCGATGTCAAATTTTATTGATGGTCATGACAAATCTTTATTGTATTGTAACCTAGTTAGTGATGAGGTTTCTAAACCCCCTTGTTTTTCACTGGTTGTTCTTACAGCTAAAGTATTATTTAGTGTAATCTCACAATGTTTTATTTCAATATGAGCATGTATTTCATTGCTTTTACATCTTTACTAAAATTGAATCTTATAACAAAATTATCATGCCTTTGTATATCTCCTTCCCTCTTCCTCCCCTTCACTTTTAACCTTTGTATTAACTTTAATGCACTATTCTATCTGCATTCCTTGTACCTAATAAAGTTCTTCTAAATTAAAAAAAAACTTGACTTCAGTGTTTCATTAAACCTTTTGCTCATTTTTCTGGAACTTTAGCAGATAAGGTCCAGGGTTCTGACCAAAATGCAAAACCATACCTCATTCACGTGCTCCTATTTCTGTCAACCACATCTAACTCCATATTCACTCTCATACTACTGAGAGACAAACGGCTGCGTAAACCTGCAGCTTTCTCCTCCTGTGTAAACTATAGGCAGAGGCACAACTAAAGCTAAATTTTGGGTGGGGGCTACTTAAAATTTCGGGGGTGGGGGGTGGGGGGGCTGATTATTCCAGAAATATGCAGAGTGGAGATGCAGGGGCTCTAAGAAGGGGTGAAAACACTACAAAGCCTCGTTATCAAGTAAATAGTCTTTTAAAGACCTGTGAAGTACTCGGGTGCGGCTGTGTGTGTGCCCGGGAAGCTATCTCAACTGGGCTGACACACACGACCGGGGGGGGGGAGGCTGAAGCCCTTTTAGCCCAATGGGCGTTGTGCGCCTGACTATAGGTCACATCCTCATATGAAACAAACCATATTAACAGATTCTTGCCCACACAATAAATCTCTACTCTGCCCTGTGAGGTGCAAGGGTGAGAAAAGGGTGGATTTCAAGTGGGAGACACATCTGCAGGACCTGCATGAGTGAGAGTTTCAGGGTTTCTAGCTTTAAGTACTTTAATTACTTTAATTCTACCCACATCCAGCTCCACTCTTCTTCCATCTCCAATTGCACTTTAAGGGACAGATTTACAAGCCCCATACACCTCTTTTGCGTCACTTTTCCCATGTTAAAAGTAACGCAAAAGTGTCGCAAGGGGCTTGTTAATCTGCCCCTATGTGTTTTAGTTTCGCCCTCTCTGTGCTTCTGCAAATCGAGTCTTCTTTACCTCAACCTTCATCTGCACAATCTTGGGGTTCAAGTCCTCCAGCGTTCAGGGGCATACAAGAGTGGAGTAAAGCTGCTGAGATGCCGCAGTACTGCATATTTATTTCATTCGCTTTTTTTAAATGCTGTTCCCTAATGTCAGTCCGGACTTGTGCTGCAGTATGGGTTATACTCCTGTTGTCTAAAACTAGCCTTTATAAATTATGCCGCAAATACAGTGAAAATAAATACAGTTAACATTACATTTACTCCAACTTTGTAATATAGGTTGCACCAACAGCAAAAAACATAATTAGTCTCTAAACAGCCATGACTTGTAAAGTCATTATGCCCGGTCATTAGGGTGACCACCAGGCATGGAAACAAAAGGGGCATATTACCAAGCAATAGCGATAATTATCGCTATTGCTTGGTTAGCAATAGCGATAATTATCGCTATTGCTTGGTTAGAGACAAAAAATTACCGCTGAGCTGCGGCGATTTTTATCGCAAATAAACCTTGGTATTACCAAGGTTTATCGCAAATGCGGTAAAAATCGGCCGCAATGCATGAATATCGCTGAAAAGTCAGCGATATTCATGCATTACCGAGCTAATGCTCTTAGCCATGTTATCCACCTCCCATTGGATAACATGGCTAAGAACTGCTCAAGGCAGGTGTTAGCTTTTGGAGACGCGAATATCTCCAAAGGTTGGTAATAGGAGATAGCGATGTTAGCGGCTGTTTCCAGTCGCTTAACATCTTGGCACGCCCACTTTGCATGTCATTAGTGATAAATATCACTGACATGCAAAGTAGGGCCCAAGACGGTCGCTATCTCCTACTAGCTGTCGCTAACTGGTTTTAGCGACAGCTAGGTAATAGGGAGATCATTTTATCTCCGCTTTCTTGGCTTTTAAATCCAAAAAAACGGAGATAAACCCCCTTGATAATATGCCCCAAATTCTTTGGAGGATTGTAAAAATTCAGGACAGAAGGTCAAAATACAAGACAAAATATAGACTTAACGAAGTCATCGGCGATATTTACAAAAATGCCGTCAGCATATTGTACTCGTGCCCTGTTTGCGCCTACGTTCGTAATATGATGAATAACTTTCTTCCTGTTAAGCTGATTCAGCGATCACACAAACGTTGGTCGCGTGCGTACGCCTTGCTGCTCCTCGAAGTGCATTCCTCTTGAGGTTCTGGGTTGTCCGTGTGCTGTAGAGCGACAGTCATCGACTGAAGGGCACGGCGGGACGACCAGGCGCCGCGCGATTCCCCGCCGCCCGAGTCACGCAAGCCTGTGTGCGCATGAGTCATAGCGCGAGCGCAGAGTAAGGTGTGCCTATTTGAGCCTGTGCGCGGACCTTGAGAATGAGCAGAGCAGCCTTCCTGCGCGCACGGAGCAGGCGTCGCCCGCGAAATGCGCGCTTCTGCAAAGGTCCACCAGAAGCAGCGAAACAGGATCAAGTCGCTGTTGTTTCCCTTCAGAGGAAATCAGTCGCAGATGCCCCTCGGGAGCTGGCATGTGCAGGAAGGACTGGTTAGAGGATGAACCGTTCAGCACCCAGGACAGCTGCCTCGTGCTGCTGCTCGCTGCGCTCTGGAAGCACGCTTTGCCGGCGCTTGATCTGAAGAATGCGCGCCCGCCTTGGACCCTTAATCCGCCCAACTGCAGTATTGGGATTTCACAGTTTGCCCCTAAACCTCCTTTAATGTGAGCAAGGGGCCCATGGATACCTGTTGAGAGATGCACTTGGCGGACATCCTGTTGGCGCTTTTTCTCTCTCTGGTTCTGTTTGTGTCTCTGCTCTCCAACTTGCTGGTGCTGATATGCTTCGTGTACAGCACGGACCTCCGCAAGCAGGTGCCCGGGGTGTTCCTCGTGAACCTCTCGTTTTGCAACCTGCTGCTGACCGTCCTAAACATGCCGTCCACGCTGCTGGGCATCCTGCGGGGCCAGCAGCCCTTTGGGGACTGCGTCTGCCGGGCGCTGGGCTTCTTGGAAACTTTTCTCACCGCCAACGCCATGCTCAGCATGGCGGCCCTCAGCATCGACAAGTGGATCGCTGTGGTCTTTCCCCTGAGCTACGCGAGTAAGATGCGGTACAAGGACGCCGTGCTGATGGTGGGCTACTCCTGGGTGCACTCGCTGGCCTTCCCCCTGGCCGCCCTCTTGCTCTCGTGGTTCGAGTACAGCAACCCCTACGCCTCGTGCACGCTGCACGTGAGGGACGAGGCGGAGAGGAGGCGCTTCACGGTTTTCACCATCATCTTTCACGCGAGCAGCTTCATGCTGTCCCTGCTCATCCTGTGCTTTACCTACCTGAAGGTGCTGAAGGTGGCCAGGTTCCACTGCAAGCGCATTGACATCATCACCATGCAGACGCTGGTGCTGCTGGTGGACATCCACCCCAGGTAATAACCAGACGCCTTGAGGCCCATTCCGTAGCGCCCGTTTTTAAGGGCGTCCAATTTACTTTACATTATTGACAAATATGCACTACTTTCTACTAAATGTGACTTGCACCAATACTCGTGTTTCACAGTATAATCGCAATTAATAAAAGCACATTGACAATATCTTTCGTCACAGGTCATTAATATATTGACAGAACAACATAGAGGACATGTTTTAGAATGGCTACTTTTCTTATCTTTTCTTTGGTTTAGAGCCAGGCTTCAGAATTTGACCCAAAACAAGTAATTCTGTCAAACCATGTCATTGCCTGCCCTATATAATTTAAAATGTATTTTTCAAATGTAACTGTTTTGTGGTGTTATTGTTATGTAGCGTATATTGCGTTAACTATCCTAGGGGCAGATTTACAATAACTGGCGCATCTCCAGGGATGCGCCAGTTATTGTGCGCCACAGCTCCGCCACCCATGGTGCGCGCATTTACAATGCGGCGCACCATGGGGCAAAAACGGCACAGATGTGTGACGCATCTGTGCCGTAAATGTGGCGTATTGCTGGAGTTGCGTCGCAAGCACGACACAGCTCCAGCAATGCTCTGGGGGGCTCTATCTGTCCAATGCTGCGTCAAGCCTTACGCCTGCTTCAAGCAGGCGCAGGGTTTTGACGCAGCATTGGCCTAAAAGTGCCTGCGTGAAATCTTGTAGATTTCACGCAGGCACTTTTGCGAGGCGCACCTGCCCCAGAATGCCCACATGTGGCGCAGGGCTTTACAACGTGACGCATCTGCCTAGATGCATCACGTTGTAAATGGGTCACAGGGATGCACCACGTTTACGCCGCCGTTGCGTGACGTTCAACATAAATCTGCCCCATAGTTTTTACAATTTCTAAGATAGAAACAAGTGTTACTGTTTTGTGGAATGATAGCTGGATTACTTTTATGCTGAATCGTTTTGTAGAGTGCTTAAGTTTACCCTTTGGCACCCTAAGGCTCTAGAAAGCACACCGCGTTTATTCCTGGATATTTCGCAGCTTCTAAGCGCTGCAAAATACAGGTATTACCAACATCCGTTTAAATAGCGCTCAATCTTTTGTCCCTCAGACACATAAACAGCTAACCTGGTTCTAAGGGGACATTACTTAGCTGGTGACCAACTGTCACTTGGCAACTGGTTACATAAGATGTCAGCAGCGAGTCATTAGGTCACTGAGCATGTTACATGTTCATATGTATGCCACATCCCTTTTATGTTATAAATCCGGTCCTAGATTGTTTTGCAACGTTTCTCTGCTAAAATAATAAGGTTCTTGGACTTGCACCATGTCGAATTCTAAATGTGAACTGCGAAGCACCGACGCTTGTGTAGTAGCTGTTCTGGTGTTTGTAGTCCGTTTTCCATGGTTCTGGATGCATTGTTTGGTTTGGCATCCAGGGTTGGGCCTAAGATTGCAGTAGAGTTGGTAGTGGGATAGTTCAACTGATGTACCTTCTTTGAAACACCTTCTAGCGCTGTTTGTCCCTAATCATATCTCTGTGCTTCCTTTCCAGCGTGAGACAGAGGTGCATCAGCGAGCAGAAAAGGAGGCGACAGCGGGCCACTAAGAAAATAAGTATATTTATCGGATCTTTTGTGGTCTGCTTTGCTCCTTACATAATCACAAGGTTAGTATCACTCAGCAAATGTCTTCCGCTAATTGTGTGCAAAATACCTGGATACCTCTCTCTTGATAAAACCAGAATTTAAACATTTGTTGCAATGGGCTCGTGGGTTTTATAAGCTGTGTTTCGATTGGTGGATTTTTTTAAGTACAAGGCCTTTATATATGGTAAAGACACGTTGATAATATCAGGTTTCATGTGAGAACAAGCTTTGACAAAGCCAATAGTTCTGGCGTTGGGTGCCAGACCTTTTGGCTGCCCTACTTTATGCTTTAGAGGGTGGAAGAAAAATGTGAATGACACAATAATAGACTAATGGTGGAAGAGGGCTTCATAAAAGCCACTATAATTATCATATGTTTACAATTATATTAAAATCACAGGGCCTGATTCACAAAGGACCTCCGCAGATGTGACGGGGGTGCACTCATTGAGGGGGACCTGCAAAAGGGTAACTTTTGTACGGAGGTCCCACCACTACACGCGGGCCTCCACCACAAGTTCGGAAGCCCTCTGTGATTCAGGCTCAAGATGCCTGAGCTTGCACAAGACCTAAACATGATTTCTGAAGCAAAGTGATTTTAAAAGAACCAGAGTTCATGTTGCTGTTGTTCATGGAAAAGAGTTTCGGTGTAATACTGAGGAAGCTGCTTGGTTATCAGTCCTTCTAATGGTTAGTTGATTGTACACACCTCTGTGACAAGGGGTTTGCCGATTGTGTGGTTCCTTTTTCTTTTATATATGTTTTTTGTTTGTGTACAAAGGGCAGTCATAAATTGCATGGAAAGTAACTAGACAGATGTCCTACTGGCTTGCAAATGAAAATAAGAAAAGGTATATTTATTCTGCAGTACACTGTAATGGTATGTTGGAGTGAACTTAAAATATTGTTTTGCAATAAAAAGTGAGCATTATTTTTACACGAGTAATCTCGTGGAATTCGTTAACAGAGACTTTATGGCCCACATGCATCAATGTAGGATTTTGCATTTCTCAAATAGCGAAAATTAAGGAATCGCTATTTGAGAAATGCAAAATGCTATGCATCAAGAAATCCTAAAAGTTTTTAGGATTTCTTCATTTTCGAAAATTGCGATTCCTTAATTGCGAAGTGCAATTAAGGAATCGCATTACATTGATTCCTATGGGCCTAGAGGCCCATAGGAATCAATGTAGTCAATTTGAAGCCAGTAGCAAATTGCGAGTGGCACTTAGAACATTTCATGGGTGCAGGAGGGGGTCCAAAGGACCCCCCCATGCACCCCTGAAATGTATTTTTCGCATCATGTTGCACACACACATGTCCTAAGGACATGTGTGTCCGTAACATGAACGTTTTAAAAATGCATTTTCTGCATTATTTACAGTTTTTGCAAATTTACCGAGTAGTTCAACTACTCGGTAAATCTGTCCCGCAAAATGCGATTTCTCTTTTGAAAATGTATTCATGCATTGCTTTTAGGAAATCGCACATTTGCGATTTCCTAAAAGCAATCGCATTTTTGGAAATCGCTCAAATGTAGCGATTTCCAAAAATGATTGATGCATTCCAAAATGCATTTTTGGAGTCGCAAACGGCCGATTTTAAGGAATCGCACCGTTTGCGACTCCAAAAATGCTTGATGCATGTGGGCCTATATGTTTTATGTAATTTCTATTTTCCTTTCTATTACGCATTTTGCATAATGGAAGACCTGCACTGAGTGGAAAATCTCTTGAGAGAAGTTGAAATTGCACATGTGTTCTGGCCTCACGCAGGAGTGAAGTTACAATTGGTGCAGCAGGTGTAGTTGCACCGAAAACAAGGGGCCACATTGTACCCTGATAATTGCTACATTTGTGTGCTCCAACAGCAGTCAAAGTGGCCATTTCCCTTGCTGGCTCCAGGCCCCATGGCTTCCTTGCTAGGCTACTGGCCCCACGCGCTACATTAGCAACTCTCAATGCGTGACTTTAGAAAACTGTATGGCTAATACATTGGGCTAACATCTCCCACAGGTTTTGTACATGAGGGCCTACTTATGTAGAGATTTCACAAAGATGACCTGAACGTAAGTCACATAACATGCGTATTAATAAACAGATGGGCAATAGAATGTCAGCTTTTCCCCTCCCTGGCTGCTCCTTTTGACACAGATGCTGCATGGCTAGGAACGACGTCTCGCGTGTGTGCAGCGGGGCCTGATTTTTTTTTTACATCCACATGATACGTTTAAAAATACATTGAATCTGCATAAATGGAACTCATTTGCATAGTGGCTATTTGCATTTTTTTCAGCAGCCCTCTCTTTAAACTTGCCACTGGCAGCCTATCGTTAGCATCAAACGCTGGACTGCTATCATTCCCATAGACCCTTGTTTCATTTTAATGGTTTGCTTTTTGATCCATCATTAAATGGCTTCACTTTTGTTTGTTGAAGCCCCTGGCGATGCTTTAATGTGAAAACACGCATCTACAGCGCCTCATCCATATGTTTGCATTTCCTTGGCATAGCAGCAGACGGAAGAGCAGTCAAGTGCATAGATGCTCGCACACATTCCATTGCATTGCCAGCTGCACACACTGTTTGTTGCCAGATCACTGTAGAGCATTTTTTTTAAATGCAGATTTTAGCCTAAATCTGTCTCCCCGATCGGAATGGCTCCAGGGATAAACCTGGAATTGAATACTTTCGAGGACACTGTCTTCATTTACATACATTTTAATTAGTCAATTTGTGTGTTTCTTAATGTCTCATGTTTGTAAGTTCTGTGCGACCATTTCACCCCTTAAACATAGCTAAGGGCCGAGGTCACTCGTTGTAGAAAAATGCTGCACAGTTTGGAAAGTGAGAGGTTTATAATTGGTTGCATAGATAGGAACAAGGGGTGATTGACAACCATATTTCCTTATCACTGAACACAAAAGTATATCTGCATGGGGATCTGCCATTTTCAAGGCAGATGCAAGAAGACGGTGGCAAATGGCAAATTCCAGGGGTTGCGCTTTCCCGCCCAACTTGCTGGGCAACAGTAGTGCCTAGAACACAAAGAAGTCCGAGAAGGTGAAGGCTTCCCATAAATTCTGATTGGTTGTGCAGCATGAACAAATATAGAGACCATTCTGACTGGTCAAAAGACAGCCAATTAGCACTGATTGCTTAAAAAAAAGGAGGTTTAGCTAATATGATTGGCTATCCATCAATCAACCAAACTATACCTCGTTTTTTGAGATTATTCACATTAAATATGTGGTAACCAATCATGATAGCATAAGACAGGCTGCAACCTTTTTAAACCGCTTTGCATTCTACAGAGGCGGGGAAAGTACATGCCAGGTGGACTGGTAGGTAAAATACAAAATATAGAATTTAAGAACAGATTTAAATTAATTACGTACCATCCTCTAAACTATATGCATTGCACCTGCCTGTTATTCTCAAAAAGTATCTTTGTTCAAGAGTAAAAATATGATCAGGCACCATTCAATGCCCAAAACCCCAATATAATGAACGGTCAGCGATTTTAACCACAGATTATGTTCTTTTTCAAGGCAGTATTGGAAGGCTACTGTATAAAAAATGTTTCTTCATAGAGATTAATATGCTGTGCCAATTTGCAACAGTTCCATTGCCACTTTGTTTTGTTTGAGGTGTTACAGAGATGTAAATGAATGGGCACTTCTGTCATACACAATTAGGAGCAAACGTTAAGGATAATGTACCTGGAACATGCATCAGGCAACCCAACACCTGCAGATCCCAGAAAAGAATACAAGCCAGAATGTGTTCTATGTTCTCTGTAGCAACCGATAAGTGGTTACTTTTGGAGGTGGAGAAGTGGGTCCCGTGATAGTAGGGACACCCTTTGTCAAGGAAGAAAAATAAGTGCCACATTATCTTGGGTGGCACAAGCTTCCTTGTAAAGCACAACAGTCCCTTCATAGTACAGAGCAAGGCACTGTGTACAATCTTGAGAAGCCTGACTGAGCATCAATGACCTCTGATTCTGCTCTTTGAGTGGGAGGTCATGTCTCAGGTCCCATTTGAAGGACGATGTAACCTGCCCTTCACCCCTCTTAAACCAAAGATGAGTGAAAATATAGAGCAGAACATGCAGCATAAATGTACTGCGCTAGTGAGGAAAATTAGTACATTTGAGATCAAAAGTGATATTGCAGGCAAACTCTAAATAGTTGGGGAAGGATGAGGTAATTTATTTGACAAGTAATATTAGAAAGGATAGTATTGATAATGCCATATGGGATGTCTTCAGTGATGGCATCCACTGGTCAAAGGCACTTTTCCTCTCTTCTTCAAGTATATAGTTCTAATATCCCTCCAGTATTATCATATGCACTTGAATATATTCCACTAATCCAATGAAAACATCTGGATCTGAAAGAAGGGAAATTCCTCAGGAAACTAACCAAGAGGTCACAAGCTGGACAAGTTCAAGTTCTTTGTCTTGAACTCTCATTAATTAGTTCTTACGCTAGAGGCATCGCTAATATTGTAAAGTGGGCATATAATCTCATCCATGCAGAACAAGGAACTCTGCGATCCTTATTAAAAATAGAGAACTTTGAACACGGATTGTCGAAATATGTCTTTTGTAGGAATATATCTATCACGTTTAAAATATCAAATGTTAATATTGATCTGCTGCAATCTTGGACTCCCGCCCATTTGAAGCTTTTTTTTTCACACTTAGCACCAAGGTTAAGCTTCAATCTTGACATCCAACACAGTTCCAAATTGTCATTGGATAAAACGTATGCTGAAACTATTGTATATAAGAAAATGCAACAGTATATTAATTTTAATTTAAAGCATGGAGTCAGGCGAAGCATTATACCAATCCATCTCGGGATACTTCCTTTAAAATCATTCACCTTTAAGTGGTCCCCAAAAGTAAAAGCTAGTAGTTCCTGTGATCCGTGTAATGATGGGGTGCAAGACTTGGAACATGTGTTATTCGCTTTTCCAAATCTGACTGTTGTAGGAGCTAGATAGAGGTTTTTACAACCAATTCGAACAAAATGTAAAATTAACTCGGTTCAGAACCTGATCTCTCTTTGTAAGCCACCGTCTAAGGAAGTTGTGTGTTACAATATGTGTAAATTTCAAAACTCCTTTTAAACTACTTTGTACTAGAATTACATTTTATTATTTTAAAGGTAATTTTATGTTTTAAATATTTGTTGTTCTCAGTTGGGAACTAAATCAAATTAACTTAAACTTGAAAAACTTAAACTTGATGGCATCAATATCAATTGTGGTGTTATCTAACATACCATGTGTTATGTCATGAACTGTTCATACCGGTATTAAATATCAGTTTGCACAGGTATCTCAACTTCTGAATTGCAAGGGGCTTACCCTTTAGTGTGTGCCCTTATTGCCACTTCAGATACGATTTAGCAGGGAATTGTAAAGCTATATTTTTTTTTACCAAAACAGGCTTTTATTTACTTAGTATAATCACCCAGTTGGTTCCAACATAGTTTTAACTATTGAAATGAAATGAAATGAAATGAATGAAGCTTATATAGCGCATGACTTACCCTGGGGCATCTCCGCGCTTGCTTAGGGAACCCGTCCTGGTATTCCCCTGTGAGATAACCCTAGCAGGGTATCCACAAGGTGAAAGCCAGGCATCCCACCGCGAGGGGCGGATGTGGAGATTAAGCAAGCTATTGCCCAAAGTCGCAGAGTGTGAACCCGTGAGTCGAGAAGGCACCGGAGCGAGAATTAACGAGTCCGTGGAATTTTTTAGCCCAAGAACCGCCGAGGCGGGGAATTGAACCCTGGTCCAGGGTCGAACTCAAGCTCCAGGTCTGCCACCTCTAACCCCTGAGCCACACTTCTCCACTTACTAAGGTTTTGTAATAATATTCTGCATACAATAGATTCTGAGTCTAGCCCTACAATGTCTACTCACAGAACCAGCGGATTTTGGTATTTGTCTATGCTCTGAAGGTTTAGGGTATAGCTTGGCATTTGTCCATGGTGTGCATCTAATTCACATACTCTCAGTACCCAAAGACCCTGGCTCGCATTTATATTTCCAACAGACAGTGGATGCAAATACTGAGTTTTGGTGGTGCTCCTTCGCTAGAGTCTAAGCCATCTTTAGCCAAAGGCCATGCGGCCTAGGAGGAGTTGAAAGGTGGAAACACCTTGGGTCATGCCTTGTACCCAGAAAGCATGCCCACTGTATCCTCCTACCATGCTCTACTGCCACTGATTGCAAGGCATGGTATGACTCCATACCCTACACCCCAAACCCATGCCTTTAGTATTAATACAGCACTGAGGTTGGTTTTCCACTCACGGAATTCCATAGAGTTACAGGAAAACTCTGCACGTTGGCGGAATCCGCATGTCATGCTGATTGTCAGCATTGGGAGTTAATTCCCCATTGCAAAATCTGCGCAAACAGCACCACATGTGCACTGGAGGGGGGTGCTTATTTGCTGATGCTTGAGTAGATTTATACTCGAGCTGCAGCTTTCGGTATACACCTGTTACAACGCATCTTTTACAACTACCTACTATTACAACGCATCTTTTACAACGCATACCATTACAACGCATTGCACTGGGGGGCGCTCTAGGATAGGGAATACGTATAATTTACTATCCAACACCTTCCCTAGTGTCCACGGGGACTGGAGTTAGAATAGTAAATTATACTTACCACTATCCAGCACCTCAAAGCGCTATGCGTTGTAATGGTATGCGTTGTAATGGTCGCGTTGTAATAGTAGGTAGTTGTAACGGTATGCGTTGTAACATGGTACATCCGCAGCTTTCTTACCGCGAATAGTCGCGATCTGCTATGTTGAGAAAATCTCACCGGGTGTCGTACTAGGTCCAGAAAATCACACTAGGAGATGCCATTCTCACCCACACTCATCAACATACCATTGGCGAGCCACATGTGAGAATAAACTCTACCACTCGGCGGTTGGCAGAGTTTTGCTAGAACTCCACGTTACAAGTGTAATGTTTAATGGGCAAAACTACGTGAACTCTGCCAGCGGAGAGGACTTTATTCCCCATCCCTCTACAGCATCACCTTTAGCCACGCACAAAATTCACTGGCAACTACATCTAGCACTCTAGTCCCAAACAGACCCTGAGTGTGGCCTATATCTATTGCCAATAGCCAGAGTCTGTAGGAATGGTTGTGTGCAGAGTGTGGCATTTATTCACATACACAACTAAATATCCTGTTTAATACCACTAAGCTAAGTACTCACGGTGTAAAAATTGTGGCCAGTTGTACTTGAACAAATGGTGCAAATGTTGATGCACCCCCCAAAAAACCTAAAATGATATTAGATTGCAATGAGCAAAAAGAGACCTAAGACTTGTTTTACATCTGACAGCATCCACTATGATTTCATGCCTGAATGTCTCTGAAAAATTGGAGATAATTATTTTAATACGAATATGCTTTAGTTTTCTTTCTGTCACAGCACATTATGGGATATTCGACCTCAAACATGTGACAATGTCACTGAGCTATTTCGGAGTGTGAAAGAAAAGGCTAGACAAAGCAGAACAAAGATTTTGTAACACATGCAAATGCACACACCGATTGCTAAATTTTACAGGTATTTCCAAATATACTAGTAGCATGACAATATTGCCCCTTAATTTAAAAGGAAAATATTTTACCAGGGTGTTAGAAATTGGGTAAATGGTTGAGGAGGGCGAGACCCTACTTATGCAGTACCCACAATTCTTGTCAGATTAAAACACAAACAAACCCCAAATTAATATATGAAGAACCCTCTGGTAGGCCGGCACAATTGCAGTCAGGCTTTACTTAAAGGCAATGTGCAAAGTATTAATGCAGCAAACAAACAGTAATAAAGTGAAAACACAACACAAGAAAAAATCCACACCAATTTTAGAAAAATAGAGAAAATTTAAATAAATTACCTGACACCAAAATGATAAAAATGAAATCAGTAAAATCAGTTAAATGTAGTGCCTACAATACAAAGGGCCCCATTACGACTCTGGCAGTGCTGCAGCGGCTCTACCATGACACCACACCGCTAAAGCCATGGTCCGTCCACGAGCCACTTTAGGAGTTTCTTCCTCTCTAGCAGGCTTTTTTTTGGCATATTCATGGTGGTGCTTGTAAAAACAGGCACCCCAATGAGCACACCAAAAACAGTTCCTGCACTGCAGGACAGTAGAGCCAATGCTGTGCAGAAACTGGTGTGCATGAACACAGGGGGCACATGTTGTGCTCCCTTGTGTGCATCCACAGGACGCAGAGGCACAAGGGGGACCTGAAGGTCCCCCTGTGTTTCCTCTCGAACGGGCAGGGTCGTAGCTAGGCCTTAGACCACCTGTGGTGGCTCCTGCGTTTGCCACCCACTGTGGTGTGATGTAAGAGCGGGGGGTAGTGTTGGGTGCCGACTATTCATGTGGTCACAATGGCTGCAATTAAGACCAATGGGGGTAGGGGTGCAGCCGCAACAGTTTCAGGTGAGAGCGGGGGGAGAGGGGCCAGCCGCTGCCCCCAAAACTCCTTTTGCCATTGGCGAATCCCCCCCCCCCCTCAGCTACGTCGTCACTGTGACCAAGGTTTTTAAGGAGGAAGAAATATGCCATGCAAGCCCTGGTGGAGAGGAAACTTATAATATGCTTGGCTGGACCGTTAATCACATAGATGCTTCTACATTGCTGCAACACCCCAGGGAATGGTGGTTCCCTGGTGGCTGCAGTGGGGTTGTGGACATACGACCTCATACGTCATTAAAAGGGGGACTGGAGACCACCACCACTGCGCCCTCTTGAGTCTGGCGGTCTATGGATCACCAGATTTATAATCGGAAAGAATGTGTCACCTGTGTTTATCTGGTTGCGTCAGAATTGAACAAAGTCATAAGTTCAGGTCCACTTCAATGAAGCGCGGGTAGGAATCAGAGACCAAGTTAGGCCCACTGAACAAAGTAAATAAATCCCAGTTGCAAGAGTGTTGTGAGGTCCCGTGCTGCATAGCAGCTGCCCGAAGACCTGCAGGGCTGTGATGCAAGGTCCAGCGTCAAGGCTGTGTCGCCCAGTGGTGGTTCTGTGGAACTGGGGGCTGCAATTTGAGGTGCTGTGTCAAGGATGGGTTGAGCAGTAGTGGTTCTGAGGAGCTGCGGGGCTGGGATGCAAAGTCCTGAGTCAAGATGCATCATCCAGCGGTGGTTCTGAGCAACAACATGGATGTGATGTGACGCCCTGTGTAAACATGTGTCACACAGCTGCTGTTCTGATGAGCTGCAGGGCTGCATTGCAAGGTACTGTTTTGAGATGCGTTGCGCAGGGACAGCCCCGATGAGCTGTGGGGGATGTGTCATGATCCATTTGTTTTTGCTGGGACCACAGTTGAGCTATCAGAACACCTTCATGCCCACTTCCAAAGGCCCAGGTTTGGTGTGGCACTACTTGGGTGGCAGGACTCCCATGAGGCAGAGACCAATTGTAGAGTCCAAGGCGATTGAAGCTTTTTAACCTGAGGTTCTGATCAGCCAGCCACATAGCCCTTGAAGTCAACTTGGTGGTCCTGGGTTCAGGATGCAGGTCCAGCCCTCCTCACACAAGCAGCAGAAGAGTAGCAGGAGAGTAACTTAGAAGTCCTTCTTACAGCAGAGCAGCACAGCAGTCCTTCTCCCGAGCATTTCACAGGTCCAAAACTGCAGGTCCAACTCTGCACTGAAGAGTTTGGTATTAGAGTCCAATATTTATGCGTGGTGCCAGCTTTGAAGTGGGAGAAGCTTCTAGAGTCTTCCCCCTAAAGAGGCATGTGGAATTTCCTTCCTTCCTGTACTGACCTCAGCTTGGCACCAAATGAATAGGACAAATTTCTGAACGTATAATCTTCACGTGGTTGTGCCCCTAATCAGCACGGCTAGGCCTTCTTGAAACTCCAAAAACTTCGCAAATGCCAGGACTGACACATTCGCTCAATAGTGTGATCCGGTACAAAAGGGGGTGGTGATGGACGGAGCATCTGAACCAATCAAAAACTCACACCCAGTAAACAGATCTGGGTTTAATCCATCACCGTTCTTTAGCCCACTCTGCCACCCCAGTTCAGACATGGCCATATGCAAATCAGTCTGACCCTGTGCCTCATGGGAACAGTCCAGCCCGAACTGCCAAGCCATGCCTTCCCTGGACCAAAAACAAGCTTCCTAGGACTGGTTTCTGGCATTACAGCCGTCTTCAGCCAGGTTTGCTTGAATCCAGTAGCAAAGTGAGCAAGGGACTCACGTCTGAGCATACCCTGCCAACTTATGGCGAACAAAGCGGTACAAAAGGGGGTGGTGATGGACGGAGCATCTGAACCAATCAAACACTCACACCCAGTCAACAGATCTGGGTTTAATCCATCACCCTACTTTAGCCCACTCTGCCACCCCAGTTCAGACATGGCCATATGCAAATCAGTCTGAACCTGTGCCTCATTGGAACAGTCCAGCCCGAACTGCCGTGCCTTCCCTAGACCGGAAACAAGCTTCCTAGGACCGGTTTCTGGCATTACAGCCATCTTCAGCCAGGCTTGCTTGAACCCAGTAGCAGAGTGAGCAAAGGACTCAAGTCTGAGCATACCCTGACAACCTATGGCGAACACAGCTGTACAAAAGGGGGTGGTGATGGACAGAGCATCTGAACCAATCAAACACTCACACCCAGTCAACCGATCTGGGTTTAATCCATCACCGTTCTTTAGCCCACTCTGCCACCCTAGTTCAGACATGGCCATATGCAAATCAGTCTGACGGTGTGCCTCATGGGAACAGTCCAGCCCGAACTGCCAAGCCATGCCTTCCCTGGACCGGAAACAAGCTTCCTAGGACCGGTTTCTGGCATTACACCCGTCTTCAGCCAGGCTTGCTTGAATTCAGTAAGAAAGTAAGCAAGGGACTCACGTCTGAGTATACCCTGCCAACTTATGGCGAACAAAGCGGTACAAAAAGGGGTGGTGAAGGACGGAGCATCTGAACCAATCAAACACTCACACCCAGTCAACAGATCTGGGTTTAATCCATCACCGTTCACTGGATTCAAGCAAGCCTGGCTGAAGACGGCTGTAATGCCAAAAACTGGTCCTAGGAAGCTTGTTGTACATATCGTTATCAATAATATAGTTGTAAAACATATTGTTTTTTAATTATATTTATGTATGTCAGTTTATATATAAAATATATGGATTATTGTTTGTATAATTGTTAACATTTTAAAATACAGCTAGTAATGTTAAGTAATTTACAATTTCTCATTTAATTATATTAGCAATTTGGATTGTTGGAGCAAGTTGGTAGGTTGTAGGGGTGTTGTGTGAGAAGTTAATTAAATATATTTTACTAATAATTATTCATCTATAATACATTTTTCAATTGATTACTAATTTTGTTAATTGTGTAATTGTATAATTTGTTATATATTATGGGCGGGTTGCTGGGTTTGTAGGGGTATTGGGTGGCAAGGTAATTAAGTAATAATTGATTACCAATTATCAGTGTATTAATCAATATGAAATTGATTATCAATTATGTTAATTTTGTAATCATTATATATTTTGAGTTAATTATTAGGTGTGGGTAGCTGGGTCTGTAGGGGTAAGAGTTGGAAGGTATTTATGAATTATTTAATTTATTTAATTATTATTTATTACTTGATATCCAATTTGTTATGTTATTATTTATGATACTTGTATTACATTTATTTACTTTAGTATATCTATATATATATAGATATATAGATATATATATATATATCTATATCTATATATATATATAGATATATATATATATATATATATATATATATATATATATATATATATATATATATATTCACTGAAAAAACCATAGGTTATAGACCATATATAGTTAGGGATTAGCATTTAAAAAACCTTATTTTATTTGCACAAAACCATTGAAATTCCATATATAGTTAGTTGCACTAACTATATATCGCGGACCCGCAATCCACTGCTAATGATGTCACATATTACATCATTCATGACATGGTCAGTGACATCACTGATGACATCACTGATGACATCTCAAATGACATCACTGATGACATCACTGATGACATCACTGATGACAACACCCAGTGACTGTATGTTTCTGTAAAGTTAAAATATGTCTTACATATTGAAGAATGAGTGGATGTATAAGTGTCTGGATGAAGGATTTAGTAGGTGCATGACTGACTGTATGAGAGAATGATTAAATGTGTCTCACTGAGTGTATGGGTTAGTTATTAAAGTGTCTTAATTTGGCAATCATTATTTATGTTGTTCTGTAAACTGCTGCATGTTTAAATCAGTAGCTATATCAGTAACTATATGGGTTATTGAATGGTTGCCCAAGTATTTGTATGGGAGACTGAGTATGTGTGTGGGTGGCTGGGAGGTGTATAACTCTGTGCATAGATGTGTGAGCAGTTGATTCCCTAGGTGTGTGGGTTCAAAAGTGCATGTAGAAACAGCTGTATGGACAGTTGACTGTGTGCATGAGTATATTGGTGAGTAAATGGATATCTCAGTGCTACATGTCAAAGTAAGTACATATGTAAAACACACTCCATGTGAGAGTTGACATATATAAATAACTGAACATAAGAGCCAGTGAATGTGTGAGTGGCTGTATGAATCATTGTGAACTTGTATCAAGGATTGTATAAGAGAGTAAATATGTGTTACTATATGTTTGAATAAGTAAGGTGTGTATAACTGTATAGTTGAGGAAATGGAGATGTGATTGATTCTTTGCATGACTGACTAGGTGTGTGAGTAACTCCATGGATGTGTGACAGTCTGTGAGTGCCTGTTTACACTGAGTGTATCTAAGGTTATATTAGAGTCTGAAGATGTATTATCACATAAATGATATCATCAGGGATGTAATCAGTAATGTCAAATGAGATGTCAGTGATGTCATCAGTGATGTCATTTGAGATGTCATCAGTGATGTCATCAGTGATGTCATTTGAGATGTCATCAGTGATGTCATCAGTGATGTCACTGACCATGTCATGAATGATGTAATATGTGACATCATTAGCAGTGGATTGCGGGTCCGCGATATATAGTTAGTGCAACTAACTATATATGGAATTTCAATGGTTTTGTGCAAATAAAATAAGGTTTTTTAAATGCTAATCCCTAACTATATATGGTCTATAACCTATGGTTTTTTCAGTGAATTTTCAAGGTTTTGTAAATGCAAATTCCTAACTATATATGGTCTATAACCTATGGTTTTTTCTGTGAATTTCATTGTTTTTTTAAAAGCTAATATCTATAGCTGTAAAATATATTCTTTATTAAGTGACGTATCACGTAGCCCGTGAGACGCCTCATGATGCATCGCATAACCGTGACGTATCGTCTCTGCAGCGCAAACCAAACCCAAAACGTAAGCGCGCCAGAACACGCTTAAAGATATATATATATTTTTTTAACCTTAATTAGACAAAATCCACACGTGCACATATCACAAACGTTCAAAAAACACAATATGTCGGACTCCCGTTACGCTGCCGGTTAGCTGCCCGGTTAACGTACCAGGAAGCACCTTTACCGCGAAAAATCGCAATTTTATTTTTTCTTTTGCCCCGCAGGGAACTTTAATAGCCCCCTCATCAATCCTAGGGGTTCAGGAGGGGTCTGCCTTACCCCTTTCATTCATTTACACCTTTTTTTTTCCACCTCTTGTCTCTCTATCCCACAGAGAGACAAGATGGCGGCCGCTCCAGACTGTTTACAATGATAACAGCCAATCAGCTTCTCCTCAGACTCCCGTTACACTGCCGGTTAGCTTCCCGGTTAGCTGCCCGGTTAGCTGCCCGGTTCGTGTACCAAGACGCGTCTCCACGGCGAAAAAATCGGATTTTTTTTTTTTTTTTTTTGGCCCCGCGTGGCTTTATAATATCCCCCTCATCAATCCTATGGGGTCAGAAGGGGTCTAACTTGCCCTCTTTCCTTCATTTCCCCCTTTGTTTTGGTCTCCTCTTGTCTCTCGATCCTACCGAGAGACAAGATGGCGGCCGCTCCGGACTGTTTACAATGTTGACAGCCAATCAGCTACTCCTCAGACTCCCGTTACACTGCCGGTTAGCTTCCCGGTTAGCTGCCCGGTTAGCTGCCCGGTTCGCGTACCAAGACGCGTCTCTACGGCGAAAAAATCGAATTTTTTTTTTTTTTTTGGGCCCCGCGTGGCTCTATAATATCCCCCTCATCAATCCTAGGGGGTCAGAAGGGGTCTACCTTGCCCCCTTTCCTTAATTTCCCCCTTTGTTTTGGCCTCCTCTTGTCTCTCGATCCTACCGAGAGACAAGATGGCAGCCGCTCCGGACTGTTTAGAATGTTGACAGACACCGGAGAGCCAATCAGCTTCGCTTCGCAAAGTTCCGATACGCGAAAAGTTCGCGAACCGGAGCGCTACCCGGAGCGCTGTTACAGATATATATCTTGTTTTAAACGTTAATTTCTCAAAATCCACTGAAGCACATATATTGAGACCTAGCAAAGGCACATCGGGCTAACAGTCCCTACAATTTTGCCAAGTTTCGTGGAAATCCATTCAGCCGTTCGGGCTAAAAGTGAGGCCAACCGCCCTATGGAAATTAACATGGGAAAAACGCGTTTTGGGACCCCCCTTTTTTCTCGGCCCCCCCTTGATGAACCCCCACCAAATTTTCAGGGGCTGCTCAGAAACAAAATGTGCCATTTTCCTGAAACTTTCAGCCAATTCCGTCCACAAACGCCAAAGTTATTAGGCATAGAATTTTCAAAAGTTCCATAGAGAAAAAATCCTAACTATATATACCTACTGGCTATCGCCAGTAGGTAATATATATATATAATGTGACTGCTTCCGGGTTTGCACCGATTCCGTGCATTCCCATGCGGGTGCTTCAAAGCGGGCGATGCTCCCGCAATAATGTCTGCTCCTCACTTTGTGTCACTGCTACACAAAGAAAAGCACTTGTGGTGGTGATTCCCAAGATCTTAATTTCGAGCTCACTGTGTCCAGACAAGTTTCGGATGACGCCTTTTTCGGTGGTATATATAAATATTTTTAATGATGACAAAGGGGACATTCCTCAAGCATTTGGCATTTACAATATAACATTTCCAACAGTACATTAGCATTCATAAACAAATTGTCTGATTGTAAGACCTAATAAAGGTTAATACCTATCATTACCATGTAAAAAATTCTGTTAAGGCAAGTAATATATAAATAGCCAATCATGCAACATTCTATTAACCATGTGCGAATTTGCCCCATATAGAGTAAAATTTCATTATAGTTTGCAAAGGGCAATAGTTCATGTCAGGCCAATAAGTCCTAAAAAATTAACTGTTATCTAAGGAAAGATATTAATGAATTAACCTCTGGCATAAGGCACTGTACTAGATTATAGAGTATAAGTTAAATAGGAAATACACGGCACGACATGCTTGCTTATACCCCCAGATAAAGCTACCTATCGCCCCCTCTAGTTTCTTGAAGAAAGAGTTAGAAATATGCAAATATGTCTGTTTGTCTATCAAAGAGGTATATAGCAGTGCCTGATTTAGTTCCTCTTTTCTTATTTCTTCAACATGAAGAGATTCTAGGTTTATCAGAGTTAGACAAGCTGCTCTGGCGGCAGCTTCCATGGTTTTGTTTTGCTGTAGGACATATTGCTGGATAATCCTTTTTATAAATGCCTTCATTTCATCCCAAACAATACACGGGTAGGCAGTATTGAGATTGTACCGTAAGACTTATGTCAAGTTTTTATGAATAAATGAAACATAATCACTATCTATCAATAAGTAATGTGGGAATGAGAATGGATGCATGCATTTCTCTGGTGCCTTAGATCTCCTTTCCATCTAACATCTTTTTTTTAACTGGAACCTCTTCCACATCTGACTCCTCTAAACGCGAACTACATGTCAACTCCACATCTCTACTAGATGAACTAGAGTCACATGCCAGCGCACTATGTCTTCTCTTATGCACCTTTATAGCGCAACCTTTTGCCTTTATAGCCATTCCATTTTGAATCGTATGTTCATTATCTTTTTTCTGATTTCCCTTCACAACATGTCTCCTTTTTTGGGTCTTCTTCAAACCCTGGTCAGATACTCCAGCTAAACTTTCAACTTCTACCATTGTCCAGAACAAGTCTTTTTCACAAGACCTTTGTCTGCTCTCCTTTTTTCTCAACTTTTTTCAATCTGTTTATCAATAGAAACAGACATTTCCCCAAACATTTTCTCCATGTAATCCTTCATTTTCTCCTCCAAACTTGCATCTGCACTTTCCATTTTCCTTATTAATTAAATAAATACTTAAAAAACTCAAAACTATACTCTCATTTTCCTTCACCACACAAACTTTAAAACTTCAATGAAAAATACTCAAGAAACAAAACTCTTGACAAAACACTGTCCTTTAAGTTATAAAAAACGCTGTTAATAATAATCTCCTCACACCTGACACCAAAAACACCAAATGCCCCCACTCTGAACTCCGACCGAAGTCTGACTGAGAAACTGACTTCGTTCTTAATTGTACTACAATATTTTCTAAAACATGGCAGTCTCAAAGCCCTATTCATTTCTAATACCTTTTCCCAATCTTCTAAGATGGCCGCCTCATGCAACATGAATACGGAGGCCTCTCTTGGACTACACTCCCAATGTTCCCCTTCACGTGTTCGTTAAACAATCAAAAATTCGAAAGGGAAAAGATGCGCTTGCGCACTACTGCTCGAGCGCAAATAACTCACGCTTATCCTGATGTCTACATCATTTCTCCCTCGCGCTCCTGCAGTTTCAAACGATCATCAACAAAGGTAACTGCTTCAGATTACTGGAATATAATACATTTTACCTTTTCTCTTTCAAACTATTAATTAACACTCAAGCGCTAAGTTTCCCCATATCATTTAACTATATCCTAACATCTTAGTTATAAATTAGTTTATACAAACAACATACTTTTCTTCTTTACTTTAATAACTTCTCTTTTCTTATTCAAATAATTATTTTCTTCATTCTAATAACATCACACTTAAACGTTTTTTTATCTAAATATACATTTAAACTCATACCACTTTCAGTAAAACAATAGATTTAAAAGTACTTATCTTGTGCTTGAGCAGCAACAAAAGAGGAAGATGGCTGCCTGTTCTGCGTTCTAGAGTGTTTTGACTATTCTAATTCTAAGTGTTTGTTGCTGCTGTGTTTGAGGAGCAATAAAGGTGATATGCATAATACTGGCCTCCGGGCCTTGCCATAAAATCTAAGAATTAGCTTCTGTCGAGAGACTGTATCAAAGGCGGCTGTCAAATCCAACAAAACAAGCAGCACTGCCTTGTTGTTGTCCAGGACCAATTTGATGTAGTCTGTTACACCTATAAGGGTGGTCTCAGTAGAATGGTTAGGTCTCAACCCTGACTGAGAGAGATAAATGTAACCTTGAGAGTCAAGATAACCCATTAGCTGAGTATTGATATACCCTTCTAGCATTTTACTCACAAGTGGAAGAAGGGAGATCAGGTGGTAAGTCGCTAACATATCATCTGGTACCTTTTTTCCGAATTGGTAGCACTTGAGCCACCTTTCATTCCAGGGGAAGAGTCCCTTCCATCATAGAGGAATTTAGGATGGACCAGAGGGAGCGTAGCAAGTGAAGCAAACAGATAAGCTGGCATGATGTCAAGGGGAAAACCCGATTTAGCTGTACGCAGCATGGCTTTAACTTGAGGTAATTGCAGAGCAGGAAAATGCTCAATGTATACATCCTTAGTTCTCACGACAGTTGGTATAGTGTCAGGTTAGACCAGGGGAGTAGGTTCAATAGGAAATTGAACATATATTAATTTAATTTTTTCTTCAAAATAATTGGCTATATTGTCACAAAGTACCATGGAGGAGGCTACTTGCTGGGTACAAGCAATAGGTTTAGTGAAAGAACTGAGAACTTTATAAAGCTCCTTGGTGGAGTTGTTAGCCTGATTTAAGCTTATGTTGATACATGATATTAGGTTGGCAACAGCCCCATATCACCTCCTGCTGAGGGGGTAGAGTCCTGTTGCTGTTTTTACCCACATCTGGAAAGGGGCGACCACTCGGTCCCCCCGAACGTATGGCAGAGTGCCTCGATCCCCCCGGGAAGCCATTTTTGGGCGGAAGGCGCGTCTCGGCTGGTATGCCCGAAGCGGCGTAGCCGGGGCGCGCTTTTTCCCGCCCTAGAGTGGGCTGGCCTAGACACTGACGCGGCCGGCCACGCCCTCGGGGCAGGCAGGGGCGGGTTTACGCCCGCCCTGAAGATGGATAAAAAGGGACGCAAGACCAGAAGACATCCTCTTGTTCCTGTGCTCTGAAGCTGCACCTCCTCGCTGCACGTGAGCTCGAGACGGAACGAAGAGCCAATTTTGAGCGTTTTAATCGTTCTTGTTTGTTTTACAGTTACTTTGTTGGAGAATGCCGAAGAAGGTGGGAAAACGCATGACTACTGAGCAGATGCTGCGTGTTCTCATGAAGGAGATGTCCGACCTAAAGAAGCGGGTGGATAAGAACGAGGAAGGGGGACCAAAACGTCCTTTGGCGGGAGCAGCCCCGGGAGGGAAAAACAAGAGGCCCAGGAGGGGAGCAGCGGGAGAAGACATCCCGGGTCCCAGTGCCCCGCTCGAGGCACCAACTCCCGTGCCGGAGAAAGGGAATCCGATTCCCGTTGTGGTCACCCCCGTGTCCGAGGATGATATGCCGCCCGAGCTGGCAGCACAGTTGGCAGCGTGGTTGGGTAAAGGTAACGAGGGCGCCACGGCTGTCGATGCGCAGGCGCTGATAAAGCAATTGCGTGAGAAACGGGAAGCAGCCAAGGTGTCCGTGCCGGCTGCAGTAGTGGACAAGACACCAGGGACGATTGCGACCACAGAGGCAGCGTCAGGTGCAGGTAAGCGGCCATTGCCGATTGCGAGGGACGAGTCAACACCCTCTCGGAGAGAAAAGTTGGGTCAACATGTTCCTTTGGCAATTAAGGAAAAGATCTGGGCGGGGGAGTATATGAACATTTTCTCATTGCTTGTTGATCATTATGAGGTAGAGCATGTAAAGAGTCAGAAGGATCTCATGCATCCGAGTGTTTGGCGCGCAAAAATGGCCGCCTTTAAAGTGAATGAGAATATCGGCAATTGGGGCAATGCTTGGGGAATTTTTACGTCAATCTTGGGGGAACGTAGGCCTGAGTTGCTTTCCGAGTTTCCAATCTATCAATCACGAATTATGGGGTACTCGACATCGCACCAGGGTAACCATTGGTTCTGTTACGATAATCTTTTCAGGAAGGAAAAGGAACATAATAAAAGTTTAACCTGGGATTGTTATGATTCCTTGACTTGGGATAAAATGAAGGAGACAGGAATGTTAAAAATGCCGTTGGTGGGAAGTAATGTTGGCGAATCCTCCCGGCAATATGCGGGGACGCCCTTTCGATCAGGTACGGGTGCCGACGACTACTCGAAACCTGCCGGCAATACTGGGAAAAGGGGTTTCTGCTTTAATTTCAACAGAGGTAAATGTACTAGACCCCAGGGATCGTGTAAATTCAAACATGAATGTAGTGGTTGCGGGTCGTCCCATCCTGAGTCCTCGTGCAGAGCCAGAACGGGTGATAATGGGGGGAGAGGAGGCGCCAAACAGGTCTAATATAGTCCGAGGGGCGCCTTTACCTACCCCGATTGATACCCTGGCGATGATTCCCTGGCTCAGTGAATACCCGGATCGTACTTCTGCTGGGGTGCTGCGGAACGGTTTTTCGTATGGTTTCCGCATCCCGGTAGGGGACTTTCAGGGTGTGGGGAAGTGCAAAAATCAACTTTCCGTCCTGCAGCATACGCCCGTAGTACAGGATAAGATCCGTAAAGAGGTTGCACGAGGTCGGGTCGCCGGCCCGTTCAGTATACCTCCGGTTCAGAATTTTGTTTGTTCTCCCTTAGGGGTAGTCCCCAAGAAAGACCCAGGTGAGTTCCGACTGATTCATAATTTATCAGCTCCACGAGGTCTTTCTGTAAATGATGCAATCGATCCAGAAGTGTGTTCGGTGCGGTACGCATCCTTCGATGAGGCCGTAGCCATTTTGAATCGCCTGGGGCCCGGGGCGCTGATGGCGAAGTCAGATATCGAGTCAGCGTTCCGATTGCTCCCGGTACACCCAGACGACCAGCGTCTCCTAGGATTCATGTTTCAGGGTTGTTATTACATGGATAGGTGTATGCCAATGGGGTGCTCTATATCCTGTGCCTATTTCGAGAAATTCAGTAGTTTTCTACAATGGGTCTTCACAAAGAAAACGGGTTTCCAATATGTAATGCACTACCTTGATGATTTTCTGTTTCTTGGGGCAGCCGGGGATCTTGAATGTGGCCGGGCCTTGGCCGAATTTTGTGTGTTAATGAAACAGTTTGGTGTGCCATTGGCGCCGGGTAAAACAGTGGGTCCTACGACTTGCCTCGAGTTTCTGGGGATCGAGTTGGACTCCAGTGAGGGTTGTTTCCGTTTGCCAGCTGAGAAAGTGTTGAAGTTCAGGGCTGCGCTGCAAGTGTGTATAAATGCATCGAAAGTTACGCTGCAACAATTACAGCAGTTGGTGGGACAGTTGAATTTTGCCCTGAGGGTAATACCAATGGCCCGCCCCTTTTCCCGTTCAATCGCCCAAGCGATGGTCGGCCTTAAAGAGTGCCATCATCGCACGAGACTATCGGCCGAGGTCCGCCAGGACATGCGTATTTGGTTAGCATTTCTGGCGGACTTCAATGGTCGAATCGTCTGGAATAAACCAGCCGTGTCCTCTGAAGAGCTGGGGCTATGGACAGATTCAGCAGGAAGCATAGGTTTTGGCGCCATCTTCGGCACAAGATGGTCGGCACAAAAATGGCCGACATGGTGGCATGAGAATGGTCTGACGAGTAATATTGCTTTCCTGGAACTGTTTCCCATCTTGGTGGCCTTGAGAACATGGCCCGATGGGTTCAAAGATCACTCTGTCATATTTTGGTCTGACAATATGACCGTGGTCGAGTGTATCAATAGTCAGGCAGCACGTTGTAAACTGATTTTAAGACTGCTTAAGGAAATTGTTTTATTGTGTATGCAATTGAACGTGCTATTCAGAGCAAAGCATGTTCCAGGGGTGATGAATCAGGCGGCTGACGCACTGTCTCGTTTTCAAATGCAGGCTTTTTCGGGTTTCCTCCCCTCAGCGGACCCAGAGCCGGCACCCTTTCCCGAAGCTCTCTGGTCTCTCGGTGCCCCGAACTTCGTCACCTCGTGGGAGAGAGTCTAGCACCAAGGACGAGGAAGGCATATGAAGGGGCGTTTCGGGCCTATTTAGCCTTTTTGGGGACTGATAGAGAGCGGCTTTGGGGTCACGAGGAATGGGTAGTGAATTTTCTGATGTCCTTACGTAGGGCTGGGAAATCGGTGGCTACGGCCCAGAGGCATCGTGCTGCCATTTTCTTTGTTGCCAGAGCACACGCTATCCAGGACCCGACAGCGTCTTTCGTTGTACAGAAAGCGCTGCGTGGGTGGCAACGCCTTGAGGGTCGCAGAATAGATGAAAGGCGCCCGATAGGTTTGGATAGATTGTCCCAGTTGTTGGCCACACTCCCGGCCACATGTTCATCTCAGTTTGAGGCGGTGCTGTTCCGAGCCGCTTTTACGCTAGCATTTCACGGGGCAATGCGGGTAAGCGAACTAGTTGCAAGGAACAAACTGGATGTGGCGGGGGGTTTGTGCCAGGAACACGTTCAGATCAGGGGAGAAACAATGACTGTCTCCTTTGTAAAGTCCAAAACTGATCAAGATGGGATGGGTGACTGCGTCATCATACGTAGGATTCCTGGGTCCTCCATGTGTCTGGTAAAGTGTTTAGAGGATTACCTAGCACGAAGGGTGGCATCATGGGGGGGGACTTTGTTGAGACACGCAGACGCCACCCCACTGACGAAATTTCAGTTTCAGCGGGTGTTAGCGATGTCAATTGCCGCTGCGGGCTTGAACCCGGGCGAATTTGGGACCCATTCCTTTCGGATAGGGGCTGCTACGGAAGCTACAGCCAGGGGTCTTAATATTGAGCAAGTGAAACGAGTGGGGCGTTGGTCCTCCAATTGTTATAAAAGATACGTGCGGTTGCACATGTTGTGAAGCTGTAATAATGTACTCACGCTTCCTGTTTTTGTTTGGTTTTCAGTTACGCAAGCCTACGAGGCGGGGCGGACTATGCAGTCGACCCTACACCGGGCCAGCGGTCAGACATCACCGGCTGTGAAAAAGGAGGTGTGGGTCGTGGGCCACTCATACGTGAGGCGTGCCGCAGACGTATTCAAAGCAGGTGACATGATTCACGTAGCTGGGGAATACGGGTACAGGATGTCCTTCTACGGAAGGGGCGGTCTCTGTATTGACCAGTTTCAAACATTTTTCGAGGGTTTGTTAGGGCGGACAAGGTCACCGCCGTCTATAGTTATAGTACATGTAGGGGGCAATGATTTGGTCACCACCAGTAGACGACTTCTCCTGGAGGCAATGCTTTCCACTGTAAGTTGGTTGGCGAGGAGAGTTCCGGGGTGCATAATTGCGTGGTCCCATTTGATTCCACGAAAGGTGTGGCGGGGGGCTGTTTCTATTCCTGCTTTGAATCATTCTGTTAGAAAGCTTAACAACAAAGTGAGTAGGTTGTTCCGTTCCAGGACATTGCATTCTATTTCTCATGGCTGTATTAATGATGACAGTATGTATTTGGGGGATGGTGTGCATTTGTCTCGGGTGGGGAATGAGTTACTCATAGGAGACTTCTTAGCATGGTTAAAAACGTTGAAACATGACCTTTAGGTAGGAGTTTTGTGGGGGGTCCGGATAGCCGGTCAACTATCCGGCCTGTGGCGGTAAGGTCATGATCGGTGAGCACTAATTGGAAGATCCCTATGAGTGGGCGTCACCCAACACGGATGGGAGCGCTCGGGAGAGGTGGCCTTTGGCCCCTCAACGGGGAGGCGGTCCCTTCTAAGGATGGGTCGCCGAAAGAAAAGGAAAGGCGGTCAAGGCCCCTTCCTGTGTAGGAGGGGTTACAGCCCCCTCCTGGGGAATTTCCCAGGGCCAGTGACATCTGCGACGGCAGATGCGGTAAGTTGTGTGGGGTTGGGGGGAGGTCTACGATACCTTCTAGATACCTCACACGAGTCCTCGAACGACCTTTAACTGGCGTCGAGTTTATAGGTGCCCCCGTCAAGTCAAGGGAAATTGGTAGTAGTTGCACTTGAGTACGCCTCGGTGCTGTCGCCCCTCCCAAGTGGGGGGGGTATGTCTGGTTAGGGATCTTGACACCGGTTACGACCTTGCCGTTGGCCCTTAAACGTTAGGATGTACAATTTCAATATTTCAAGAAAATGTTTTGTAGGATGTTAGTTCGGCTAGGAGAACCTCTGTATTAGAGATCTGTTAAGGTTAGCCAAACATCGCAATGTGGTAATGAAATTGTACATTAATATGAAACTGTTTAATGTTTTAATTTTTTGTTTTAATAAATACGGCCGGGAGGGTCACTCCCTCCCACTTCCAAAAACTTCAAGAACTGTTTCCGGGTTCCCTCCTTTGGGGATTTTGTTGAGAGGGGGTGGCGGGTATCTCAGCCATATGGAAAGGGGCAACCACTCGGTCCCCCCGAACGTATGGCAGAGTGCCTCGATCCCCCCGGGAAGCCATTTTTGGGCGGGAGGCGCGTCTCGGCTGGTATGCCCGAAGCGGCGTAGCCGGGGTGCGCTTTTTCCCGCCCTAGAGTGGGCTGGCCTAGACACTGACGCGGCCGGCCACGCCCTCGGGGCAGGCAGGGGCGGGTTTACGCCCGCCCTGAAGATGGATAAAAAGGGACGCAAGACCAGAAGACATCCTCTTGTTCCTGTGCTCTGAAGCTGCACCTCCTCGCTGCACGTGAGCTCGAGACGGAACGAAGAGCCAATTTTGACCCACCCACCAGCCCCTGAAGACAGCCAGTTGTTTTAATTAAATTGATCGATAATTCTATTTCATTTACAGGTTGTGTTAGTATCGTGTTGATGTTGAATGTGTAATAAAGATTGGTCTAATTTTGTAAGTTTGGTGATTAAAGAAATTCGGATTTAACGTCCATTTATAAATGTGTTTTCGGTCATAGTGGCCAATGTTTTCTTTTTAGTTTAGTTAGCATTTGTCGTATTTATTTTGGTCGGGCGGTAAGGTCATGATCGGTGAGCACTAATTGGAAGATCCCTATGAGTTGGCGTCACCCAACACGGATGGGAGTGCTCGGGAGAGGTGGCCTTTGGCCCCTCAACGGGGAGGCGGTCCCTTCTAAGGATGGGTCGCCGAAAGAAAAGGAAAGGCGGTCAAGGCCCCTTCCTGTGTAGGAGGGGTTACAGCCCCCTCCTGGGGAATTTCCCGGGGCCAGTGACATCTGCGACGGCAGATGCGGTAAGTTGTGTGGGGTTGGGGGGAGGTCTACGATACCTTCTAGATACCTCACACGAGTCCTCGAACGACCTTTAACTGGCGTCGAGTTTATAGGTGCCCCCGTCAAGTCAAGGGAAATTGGTAGTAGTTGCACTTGAGTACGCCTCGGTGCTGTCGCCCCTCCCATGTGGGGGGGGTATGTCTGGTTAGGGATCTTGACACCGGTTACGACCTTGCCGTTGGCCCTTAAACGTTAGGATGTACAATTTCAATATTTCAAGAAAATGTTTTGTAGGATGTTAGTTCGGCTAGGAGAACCTCTGTATTAGAGATCTGTTAAGGTTAGCCAAACATCGCAATGTGGTAATGAAATTGTACATTAATATGAAACTGTTTAATGTTTTAATTTTTTGTTTTAATAAATACGGCCGGGAGGGTCACTCCCTCCCACTTCCAAAAACTTCAAGAACTGTTTCCGGTTTCCCTCCTTTGGGGATTGTGTTGAGAGGGGGTGGCGGGTATCTCAGCCATATGCCATGGGCGCTTTCCCATCCGACCTGATGCCTGCCACAATATATAACGAGAATGGGCTTTACGATGGGATATAGTCAGGATTAGTATCCTGGTTTTGCAATATACTTAGAATCCATTGTGCTGCTGGGATATCCTGGCTGTATCATATACACAGAAAGGTGCAACAGGCTGATCGATCTTAAATGCTACAATATTGCAGTTCTCATTTTGCTTATCTTGTGTATTTGCTTGAAATGGAGCCCCTGTTGTGCTGTCACCTTGCTTCAAACTGCTTGTTGCACCTACCAATTCTGAGAGCAACAGGTCCCTGAGGAGGGGGTTACCACATTGCTCTGTTAAGTTTTCCTGGTCAGGGAGGACTGTGCCCAGCAGCGTGTTGATGATCTCAGATACCCGATAATCCCCTGAGTGTAGAAGGTCTGCAGCTTTACCTGATTGCACAGCTTTTAAAATCTGTCTCTTGACTCAAGAAGAAGCTCCTCTCATTGCCGTGATCTTCTTCCTGCTAGGTAGGGAGTCCATCGTCGCAGGAGCCATCGTGATTGTATCAGGTACTACAGCTGTAGAAATGCGAGGAATACGTCTGCCCTTCTGTTTGCTAGTTTTCGGATGGGTTATCGCGCTACATGGAGCTGGAACTAAAGTTGAAGCTAGGGGAGGCCAGTAGAGGGAAGAGTAATGCAGGCTGATGAGGCTGATGAGCGAGCGTATGTACTGAATCAACAGGAACCTCCTCATGGTCCCCATAGCCAGACCCAGCATTTGATGAATTTTGAAAGTGAGAGACTGATACAGAAATGTATATATTTAAACATTACTCACTAACCCATGTATTCACTAAAGTACACTTAATCAGTCAGTTATACAATAAATTTTTCACCAGAAAATCAGCCAATTAGACACTTATATATCCATTTCTTCTGCCATGAACCTTGAGATATGCATATATAAAACATATTTAATTTTCAGAAAAACACCCATTCACTGGATGTCATCAGTGATGTCATTTGAGACGTCATCAGTGATGTCATGAGTGATGTCACTGACCATGTCATGAGTGATGTAATATGTGACGTCATCAGCAGTGCATTGTGGGCGCGCAAGTTATAGTTAGCTGGATTAACTATAACGGGGGAATTTCAATGGTTTTGTATGAGTGAAATGTCCAGCTAACTATAACATGTGTGAAACCTATGGTTTTTTCACTGAATTTGCAAGGTTTTTTAAATGCTAATTCCTAACTATAACGTGTGTGAAACCTATGGTTTTTTCAGTGAATTTGCAAGGTTTTTTAAATGCTAATTCCTAACTATAATGTGTGTGAAACCTATGTTTTTTTCAGTGAATTTCAAAGGTTTTGTAAAAGATAACTTTTAAATTTACTAATTATGAAATTCTTTTCTTTTTATACAAATTTTTCTTTTTTATAATAAATACTATTTACATATTATTTTTCCCTTCTTTATATTTCACATTTTATAGTTAAAGAATTATAAAACAAAGTACAAAAATATTTTTTTAAATTTTCTTTTATTTTCAAACGTTTATTTTTTTTAATATGACTACAAGGTCCGCGCACCGTGAGAGCTCCGCAAGCACACCGTTAACTTTCTGTGCGCTTACCCCCGAAAGTTTTTTTAATTCCAAAAACGTAATATCTACGATTTAATGTACATTTTAAAGGTAGACAATATGTGCTATAATGAAGAAAATGGTTTTTTAACTTTTAAGAACAGTATATTACTTTTTAAAGTAATTACAATTTCGCGAGGGTACGTCGCTCGTGCACGCTTCGTGAGAGCTCCGTCCGCGCACCGTAAATGCTTCGCGCGCTTACCACCGAAAGTTTTATAAACTTAAAAACGTTATATCTACGTATTTATTGTACAATGTAAAGGTACACATTATGTGGGATAATAAAGAAAATGTTTATTTTAAACTTTTAAAGACTGTATATTACTTAATTAAAACAATTACGAATCTCGCGAGGGCGCGTCCCACGTAAGCGCATCGTAATATGACGTAAGCGCTCCGTAAATAAATCGTAAATGCATCGCGAGATTACGTAAGCGCTCCGTAAATGCTCCGTGAGCGCATCGTAAGATTACGTCCAACCATGTGACCTTAAAACAAGACATTTTATTGGTTTATAATACTTCCTACTACAATTGTAGAAAACCCCCTCCCATGTTCATCATTTTTCTTTGGCTTTCAGAGAAGCAACATCTTTTTTCTACAGCTCCTGGCTTGAGAAAATTGTTTGCAAATGGCTGAACGTGAAGAGTTTGAACATTCTTCTTCAGAAGAATTTGTTGCAGAGGACCCCCGCCCAACCAAAAAAAAGGAGTCCATAGTGTGGAAGTTTTTTACCTTCCCAGAAGATTTAAAGAAAGTGAATGCACCGCATGTCACATGCAAAATCTGTCACACGGTATTGTCTAGAGACAATCCAAACAAAAAGTACTCTTTTGGTACTCAATGCATGGAACGCCATGTCAAAAATATGCACCCCAACAATTGGGCTAGAGTGTGCTGCGAAGATCTGATGAGCAGGGCTCTGCTCCAAGTACTTCCACAGCAACAACAGGACCACCACCAATGCCAATTTCCATGGTTGCAAATATCCAGCCGGAACTCAAAAATCTGATGATGCAATGCATACTCTGCAATCAATTAATTGCCTTCGGACAACAGTCCATAGAAGTTATTTTGCAAAAAACAGGAGCCACAAGTGCACCAAATAATTTTTTCCTTTATTTTTCATTGTATGTTCATGTCAAACAATTGTTTTGGTTAAAAAGTTCATTTTTTTTCACCGTCTTTCCATGAAAAAAAAATACAAAAAAAACCCCAGTTCTTTTTAGAACTACCTCTACTGGTCAAAAAAAGAACTATATTTCTATGTTGGTATGTAAAAGTTTGTCATAGTAAATGTCAAAGTGCAAAACTATAAGGATGTGGTACAGCATAAATCTAGTGGGTTGTTTACCTATAGTACACTGTAGTACTTCCAAAGCACTTAAATGTAACATATGTATATAAATATGTTACCACTCTATGCTTCAATTTGCACTATTAGTGAAAGTGCATGAATGAATCTATATATATTAAGGGCAGTTTTATAATCCCCTTGTGTGTCTTTTACACAACTGTTGCATCACATTTGGTACAAAAGATGCACCATAAAGTAAGGTTTTTACAATCTGATGTACTTGCAAGGTGCATCATATTGTAAAACAATGCACCAAAAGAAGGCTTTCCTGCATACATGGGGAATGTTCAGGTGCAGGAACGCCTCCTAAAAGTGAATAAGTAAAATGAATAATATTTCATTCAGTCACTTTTGGACTTATACTACGTAAAAATCCTGCACATGTTTGCAAAAGAAAGCAAAGGGGAGTAAGCGAAAGTCAGTGCAAAAGGGAAGGGGTGTGAGAAACAGACAGGAGGAAGTGGAGTGGGGGAAGTGGAGTGCGAATGAGTGAAGGCTTAGTGACAGTTAAGAAATGGATAAGACGGTGAGGGAAGGGAAAAAGGGGGAAGAAAAAAATTAAGACAGAGGGAAAGTGAGTGAGGGAGAGAGGTGAAGTGGTAGAAAGAGAAAAGAAAGAAGATTAAGCGTAAGGAAGAGACAGGGAGAGAGAGGGAGAGCAAGGGACTAAGAAAGAGTGAGGCAGTTAATCTGTCACAATAAGAGAGTGATGATTTTTTGCCAGCATTACATACAAACGTGAGACACAATACACAGTCGAAGGGGGACTCTTCACAGTACTGTTGTATAAAGACAAAAAGGGTAAGGGAGAGAGAGAGGGAGTAAACACAGTTACAGAAGAGGAGTAAAGAAAAGGGATAATTACAGTGAGAAAACAGTTATGAGAGTAAGGAAAGGAGAATGAGAGAAAAAGAAGCATATGAAGAGAAAGGTAAAAGGACTAAGTGAAACAAAAAGATTTATTTAAAAAGAGAGGAAAGAAAAAAAGCACTGTTGGAGAGAAAGGAATACAATGAGAGAGAAGAGACAGTGAAAGAGGGAAAGTTAGTAACTTCCACATTAGAAGACATTTTTATTATTAACATAAACTGCTCAACATATATCCCCTTTCAAATTAATAGCTCACCTTTAGAAATGCTTTGGAAGATTTAGAACAGTGGCAATGACACACCAGATTTTCTTAAGCAGAATCTCAGAAATGCACCTCAGACACTGCAACCAAGAAATGGTACTGATTGCCTCTAATTCTTCACACATATCTCTGTCCATAACCAATCAAATTTATTCCCACAGAAATTCAAAACTAAACTAACATTTTAATTGGTTCTACATTTCAACACTTTCAAACTCACATAATATTCAACCATCCCCCCTCGTCTCTTTCTGCCCGTTACCATGGTAACACTGCACAGGACACCTAACTGCGCTCACAGGTGAAAAGTTCATCATACAATATTGCAAATGTACTCAGCAAGGGTGTTTGACCTCTCAATACACCAGCTTATCCTGTGCAATGTTCCTTTCAATGACCTTTTTTCAACCATTTGCATTACTTCTTTCAAAAAACAGAAAAATGCACCCTAGCTTTGAATGTTCAAGTTTCAGAAACCATCAATCACTTATTTTATTTCAAGGGCACTAAATCTCATCCACTTTTTATTCTAAACTCCTGCTTCTCAAACTGCCATTTCATTTCCCGAGCCCATCTGAGTAAAACCAAATCTGCCTTCAAGATGCTTAGAGTATGGATTGTAGGACACAGTTTTATTTTCTGGAGTGAAAGGTATGCAGCAAATAGATGTTTTCTCAACCTTGATTTACCAAATGTGGACATTATGTGGATTGACCAGAGAGGATTGAGATGTCACCAATTGATGCCATTGGTAAAATCCTTTTTTCATCTGCCACACCCTGACCTCATAATTGTGCACTGTGGTGGAAATGACCTAGTCAATTTGAATAGGGTAGGTCTGGAAATGCTGTAAAGCATGCGTTGTAATAACATGCGTTGTATCATCATATATCCTATTAAAGGACACCTTTGGACAATTGATGTCACTTTTTTCACAAACTGCCTTTGTATATTCAAATATAACCCAAAGGCAGAAATGGAAATGGTCCAACCAATTGTGTCCGCAAATTGAGAAAGCAAGGAAACATGTGAAAAAGTCTGTTTCTGTTTACCACAGAGACTATAGCATGGGTTCTACATACCACAACAACTTGCGTTACAACATGCAAGGCATCCATAGGAGAGATGGTGTACATTTCACAGATGAGGGGAACAGAGTCTTCCTCTGGAACATGAGACTCTGCATCGGTACTTACTTGTAGGTACAAAAAAAAACACAATGAACACAACAGCTCTTTTTAGAGCCAACTAACATCTAAACACTCAAATTTGATTTTTAACTGTAATTTTTAAATTAATTTTTAGAGAGGTCCGTGCACCGAGCACTCACTGTGCACTCTTCGAGCACTCACTGTGCGCGCACCTTTCAAAGTTTTTTTATTTTTTTTAAAATAAAATTTTTTTTTTAACCTTTGGAGTCCTTTGGGGGCAACCTGAGAAGGCCTAAGGGGTCAGGGACACTCTACCCTGCCCCCTTTTCAGGTTTTCAACTTTTATTTTTCACTCTCTTCTGAAACCACAAAATGGCGGCGATAGGGTTCGTTCTCAGAGCACTTACCGTGCACTCTACGAGCACTCACTGTGCGCGGACCTAGCAAATTGGTTTTTTTTCAATAAATGTTTTTTTTAACCTTTGAAGTCCTTTAGAGAAGAGCAGTGAGGGGATGGAGAGAGTTACAAAACTGGCCACTACCTCATAAATTACATTTAAAAAAGTATAAATTCTCAAACAATTTTTAATTACTAAATATAAATTTAATCTTCTGAATGTTCGAAATTTAAAGGAACTTCTAACATTAAATGATCAGGAATTTCCTCATCGAAAGTCTCCAAAAAAGAATCCTGGAACTCAATAAACTCCAAACATTCAATTAATTCAGAATCCAAAGATTGATCATAAAAATCCCCCATGCCATCTCCTCCATCAAAAAGGTCTCCATCATGAGTACTGTCATCAACAGGAACATTCAAGTCCTCAATAAAAGTCACAGAAATTTCTAAAATAATGTCAACTGACTCCTCATTCAGGGTTATCATTGCTGTTAGAATAGTATAAAAAGAGAGAGAGAGAAAGACAGTGAGAGTAAGAAACTTCCACATTAAAAAACATTATTCTTATTAACTTAAAGTGTACAACATAGTTCCCCTTACAAATTAACAACTCACCTTTTAGAATGCTGTTGAAAATTTAGTACTGTGTGTATCTCACACCAGAAATTGAAAATCAAAAATTCCTCACAAATCTACCTCAGACACTACAAACACAAAATGGCCGTGTTTCCATCTAATTTTTAACACATATCCCCGTACATAACCAATCAAATTACTTCACACACAAATTCAAAACCAAAGTAACATTTCAATTGGTTCAAAATTTCAACACTTTCAAACTCACATAATATCAAACCTACCCCCACTACTCTCTGCCTGTTACCATAGTAACTCTCCACAAAACACCTATCTGAACCTGTCTTTTTTTTCTCAAAACCAAAGTAACATTTCAATTGGTTCTTAATTTTTAAGAATTTCAAACTCACATAATATCCAACCTACCCCCACTGCTCCTCTGCCTGTTATCATAGTAACTCTCCTCAAAACACCTATCTGAACCTGTCTTTTTTTTCCTACGTCCGCGCACCGTGCGCGGACTTCGCCATTTAAAAAAATAAATGTTTTTTCGATCTTTGGGGTCCTTTTGGGACCCCTGACAAAGCCTGGGGGGTCAAGGAGTCTCTACCCTGCCCCCTTTCCAGGTTCTAGACTTTTGTTTTCAGCTGGCTTCTGCCTCGGAGACAAGATGGCGGCCAGCACTTCATGATTTACACTGACTGGAATGTTGACAGGCGTCCAACAGCCAATCAAAATTCTGCTCGCACATGCTATGGTCTGCTCATGGGTGCGTGCACGGTGCGCGCACGGCGTCCCGCCCATAGATATATATACATTTTTTCAAATTCAATTTTGTCAAAAACTACTGGAGGGATTTCTCGGCCACCGCTTGACAAATCCCCCTGAGACTTTCAGGAGAGGAGCGGAGCGTAACGGGCCAAAATGTTTGAAAATTACACGCAAATTCCTCAATCGACGCCAAAGTTATTCCAAATTGAATGTTGTGGATTTCCTATGGAAACTAGGTCCTAACTATAAGTAGGTAATTTATATAGCATTGACACAGCCGGTTCTGGACGGGGATTGGAAGTAGTGCCAACTTCCAATCCCCGTCCGGGAACCGGCTGGCATCTTTAAACCCAAATCGAAGTTCTGTCCTCTAATGTTGAAGGACAATTTGGATATGTTCCACGACAAGGTCGCCTCAGATCTAAAAGCCTTGCACCTGAAAATCTCCAATGCCATTAGGAGACATAACTATAGGGACATGGATTGTCACAAACTGATTAGGAAACTTAAGACCAATGTGAATGTTGTCATCCGGCAATAGGATAAAGGCGGAAATGTAGTGCTCTGGCCATGCAAAATGTATATGGAGGTAGAATTAGGCCAGTTGAATGACCGTGAATGTTAAAGAAGGACTAACACCAATGAGGTCCAACTGGCCTGGAATGACATCTACTCAAAGCTAATGGCCTGGAGGAGTAAAGGGCTACTGACTATGGATGAATACAAGTATTTGACCAATGATTTTCCAACAACACCTATCATATACTTTATTCCAAAAATACATAAGAATAGCCTACAGCCACCAGGCAGACCTATCATTTCCGCACTTAACAGCATTCTTGAGAATGTAAGCAAGTATGTAGACTATTTCCTACAGGAGCATGTCAAAAATCTGCCCTCCTTCATTTTGGATACAGGAGATCTGCTCCAGAAATTAACAACTTTCAAGTGGGAACCTTGCTACCTTTTGGTTTCACTGGATGTCACATTCCTTCATACGAACATTTTTCATAGGGATGGAACTAAGGCAGTCCAGCATTATTTGAATAAGAGACCAGCTTGCTTTTATGAACACTCTAGAATGATTATTGCCATGATTAACATGTGTCTGGACAATACTGTCTTTTTGTTTTCTAACCAGTTGTTTCAGCAGACCAGGGGAGAGGCTATGGGGTCCTGCTTCTCTCCCAGTTATGCCTGTCTGCACACAGGCTACTGGGAGGAGCAGATCCTTATACCCAACTTCAGTACCATCATGAATTCCAAAGTGAAAAAATGGTTGAGGTATATTGATGACCTCTTTCTGATTTGGGATGGATCTGCAAGTGAAGCTGCTAAGTTCATAGATGAACTCAATGTAACCAATCTTAATTTAAAGTTCACTAGCAGCATAAGCGCCACGTCCATCATCTTCCTAGACATTGAGATCTTTGTCGACAATGGAAAGTTGGAGACTAAGCTCTACCAAAAACCAACAGCGGGCAATACAGTGTTGCATGCTGCCAGCCACCATCCGGCGCACCTGATACGGAGCATCCCCTATGGGGAGATGCTTCGTATTAGGAGAATCTGCAGCAGTGACACAGAATGCCACAAGGTGCAAATGGAGTGCAAGGCAAGGTTTGCGAACAGAGGGTATAGCACTGAAACCACAGACAGGGTGATCAGTCAAGCTCACTCTCATGACAGACAGCAATTGCTGGTTCCTGCAGCAACAATCAACAAGGTTTCTAATTTAACAGCAACTAGCGAGACACACATCATATTTGGCTTCAGTAACCAACATCAGGCTATCCGCCGAATTGTGAAAAACAACTGGTCTCTCGTAACAAGTGATCCGGTTGTTGGCAAGTTGGTTACAGGAAAACCGAATATAACATACAGGAAAGCTAGAACGATGCAGGATAGTCTTGTCTCCAGTAGCCCCGAGGTTAGAACCACGGATTTGTGGCTAAACAGCAGTAAGGGCTTTCTGAAATGCTCAACCTGCAAGGCTTGCAGGAATGGTGTGAGCAGGACAGAGTACATGACTCCGTTCAGTACGATTCCTATTAATATCAGACAGAAATTGACTTGTAGGACGGAGTACGCTGTATATGTGTTGGAATGTCCCTGCGGTCTGAGGTACGTGGGGAGTACCAGACCGCAGGTGTACAAACGGATCCTGCAACATCTAAGGGCCATTTCCAATGCAGATGCAGCTTACCCTGTGGCGCGCCATTTTGAGGAATGTCATGGGAAGAATGCCACTGGGCTGAGGTATTTTGTCATCGATACTGTACCCCCCCAGAAAAGGGATGGGGACCGTGAAGCCCAGTTGCGCAAACTAGAAACAAGGCACATTATCCTGCTCGACACTAAAATGCCGAACGGTCTCAATGCTAGTGAGGACTGTCATACTTATTTATGAAGAAAGCTGTATTATACAGCAATGATGAACTTAAAGTATGAGTACGCAAGTTACTTAATGAAAATCGCTGCTTTCCACACCCATATACAATATATGATATTTTAAATCACTTATGTTTTTTATCTCACTGGTAGCACTATTTTCAAATAACCATTACTAACTATGTATATAAATGTACTTGCACAGCGGTATTTTGCACAAACAGACAGTTTTGCCCACTTGGGCATTATTAAGCATTTTCCTCACAGTAGATGAATGGAAATGTTTTAAGCATCCGTGTTGTATATAATGATGAAATAGGCTTATGGTGCTGATATTTGCACACAGTTAGACATGTTTTATACAACTGTTTCATTTATGGATGTTCTTAGTTGGTTTTCAGCAATGATATGGAATATTTATATTTTAAAACATTTTAAATATTTATGTTTTATTATTATTCTCAAGTGCTGATATAACTAAATCTGTATATATGTGCAAAATTTGGGGTAATTACATGGCATTACGTGGCATTTTAAAAATCCCCACCCGCGAGTATGGTGTTGAGTATTTTTTCTATGTTTACTCTGTAATGGCACTTTGCACTTTAAAAATGGGAAGTCTGCCACCATGACGGTGTCATGTGATCAAGGCCTCGTTAGGCCGAAACGCGTCATGGCGGAGTGGTGTTGGGCTCAATAAAATAACACGCAACATTATTGGGTTTGCCTCGTCTTTTTCTCAGCTGGATGTGCTGTTTTGGACAACAACGTACTATATATATATATATATATATATATATATATATATATATATATATATATATATATATATATATATATATATATATATATATATATATACAGGAATCCATCGACCACGCTGAAGTATTGAACTCTCACCCAGCATGCAGGAAAGGGCACGGACCACAGAAGTAGGATGCCGATTATTTAATTAGTGCTGCCGCCATAACGTTTCGGCTCCGGATAGCCTTCATCACATGACATTGGAGGTAGTGAACCACCTACTTTTAAAGTGCAAATGCATTGAACAATATGGGTCACATGGCATAGACATAGAAGACAGGTTACCTCATGTTTTCAATAAATAAATGACTAAGTTGAAACATAACAGGCTACGGTGAATGTATAAAGGTTAAACTCATGTTACATCCAGATAATATCACTTGGAAGTGCAAATTAGACCTCTTTAAATGTGCAAAGAGTGCTTGAATAGTGCAAGGGATTGTGCAGCATATCGCAAACTGTCAACAGAGCTGCCATACTACAGTGTTGTAATTTAATACACTGTACTGCTAATATACATAGACAAGTAGTATCAAAAGAACTCCTGTCATATATATTATAAGGGCGAAAAGTCATTAACTAAAAATCTAAAATGACAAAGATAAGATTAACAATAGAAATCCACTGTGATGTTACACAGTGACCTACATCCTACAATTCAGCAGTCATGATGAACATGTTTTAATGTCAGCATACCCTAAAAGTGAATAAATGCCATATATATCTTGCACATATTTAATCACAGGATAAATCCCCAGATGAGGTAAAAAAAAGTGTCAATAAATTACAAAAGCCAACGACCAATACAAATGTGCTAATTACCCATGAAACGTGTAGATATAAATTGCTAAAGTGAATTTAAAATCTACTGTGTCAAAATCATAGATAGACTGAGCCCAGTTCCATCTAGTCTGCATTTGCCTAACCGATCATAGCCCAAATCATAGCAAAAATGACCATGACCAAACAAATACAGTACCATCATAATTACACAGTCAAATACATAAAAAAAACTGGCTATAGCTTCATAGATACTCGAGAATCAAAGACTAGCACTGTAGTATAAGCACAATGACAGAGGGGAGGAGATGCCTGATCAACTGAGTAGAATTTAAAAAAGGAAGGCAGGGGATTAGAGAATGTAGTGATCAGGTAAACCAGGGGACTTGTCTAATATGCTGAATAATGTGCCCTAGCTGTGGACATATACCAAGTATATGACAGTACTGAATCTGGGGGTCAGTCTCAGTATAGGATGTATGTAATAAAACATATCCAAGTTAAAACAATAAATCATTATCCAAAAAAGTAAAGAACTATTCTAAAATAATCCCTACTGTAATAAAGTGTTAATATACAGACAATATTATCACAAATTGAATCCATATTGCAATACAAACAAGTGTGAAGATCCTCCGTAAGATTAAGACCCCCTGGCAGTTTAGTATTGAGTTGTAAAATGTATTTAGTCTCCAATTTACGCAGCTTTGATTCTCTATTACCTCCCCATCTGCTGGTAATAACTGCATCTATGACATAATACTTGAGCCCTTTGTTGTTACTTTGATGATGTTCCTTGAAGTGCCTTGCTACCGGGTACGTATTGTCTTGGTTGACAATAGCTCTCAGATGTTGTAGGATACGCTTGTGAACTGGGCGCTTGGTACTCCCTACATATCTGAGTGAGCAAGGACATTCTATGATGTAGACAGCAAATTCTGTCTTACAAGTCAATACTTTATTGATCTGATGTTCTTTTTTGCTAAACCCATCCTTGAATATCTTTTTGTTAATCCTGTGAGTACATGATTTGCATGTCTTGCACTTATAAAAACCACTATTGGTTTGCAACCAAGTGTTTTTTTCAATTACCTCAGGGCTCGTAAGCACCAATCTATCCCTCATAGAGGGGGCTCGACTGAATGTGATGTATATTTTTTTGGTTAGTGTATTGCCAATTACAGGATCTTTAAGAATGATGGGCCAATTATTGTTGATGATCTTACGCAACTCCTTGTGTTGTTTGTTGTAACCAACTATAATCCTAAAAGGCTTAGTTGGATTTACAGATGCTGTGTTGGTCACAACGGTGTCAGATACAACAGGGGTAGCTATCTCTACTGTAGTGTCATATTTGCTCAGTAATTGCTGTCGGCTGACAAGCATGGATTTGGATCTGGCTTTTTAAATGACCTTGCTCGAATATCCCCTTTCCAGGAACCTAGACCTACTGGCTACCTGGGCCTGGTATAAATCAGTGTCATTACTGCACACTGTTCTCAGGAGAAGCATTTCACCATAAGGTATGCTCATAATCAAATGAGCCGGATGTGCACTACCAGCATGAAGGATGGTATTTCCAGCGGTTGCCTTCCTGAATAGCCTGGTCTCAAGTTTGTTACTACTAGCGTACACTTCTGTGTCCAAAAAGGACACCATAGTTTGGCTGAGTGTAGCGGTAAATTTAAGATTTAATTGATTTACATTGATTTTAGCCACACAATCCATCGCTTCCTCCTGACTGCCTTTCCTTACCACAAATAAATCATCTATGAATCGGTACCATGCTACCACCTTTGATTCAATGACTTCACCATATTCCGTTCTGAGGACCAGTTCCTCCCAAGCGCACATATGTAAGGAAGCATAGCTTGGGGAGAAACTGGCCCCCATTGCTACTCCTTGAAGTTGCCTATACAGTAAGTTGTTATACATGAATACATTATTTTCTAGGCAGAATTCAAGCATTTGTACCAACATCAAGTGGTGATCTTTAAAAAGTACACTTCTTCGTGACGAATAGGAGTTAACAGCAGGTTTGATACTAGTATAAAGTGCTGTTACATCCAGTGCAATCATCCAATAATTGTCTTGCCATTCAGTACTTTGCAGTTTAAATAAAAAGTCCCCAGGGTCCTGGATGTAAGAATCCAAGTATCTGACAAAACTCTGCAGAAAATAGTCAATATATACCGAGGTATTTTCAAGTAGCCACCCTCTAGCAGATATTATCGGTCTACCAGGGGGATTTTCCAGATCTTTATGTACCTTCGGTATAAAACAGATAAGGGGCGTCAATGGTTTATCCGTTCTCAAAAACCTGTATTCTTTCTGCTTCAGACAAAAGTTTTTTACTTTTCCATTTTGTCAATTTCTGGTGAAAATCAGACTGCATCGTTTTGAGTTTCGCCAATTTCATTCTATCATAATGTTGCCTGTCATTCCACTGTTTGTAGAATGTATATATATATATATATATATATATATATATATATATATATATATATATATATATATATATATATATATATATATATATATATATATATATATATATATATATATATGTAGATTGAGGTGGCCTATGCATTATGGCCATAGCCTTCCACTGGGCCATTGAGATGTGCATGCAGAGTGCCCATTTAAACGAGCTCGACACTCCAACCCGCACCTCTTTCAAAAAAACTTTGTTGGCAGTTAAGGAGACATAACCAATTTCCAATATACTACTCAATTGCCAAACCAAACATTTTAGTTCACTCTACATCACGGTGTCTCTGTATTTACAAAACCATTTCTTGTGTTGCATTTTTCACTAATGCTTGGTTGGCTTGTTGAAGGTCCTTGCGTGGGAGGGAGGGTTTTATTTTGCATAGTAATTTTAGTTTGAGAAAGGCACTTTTCGCAGATCTTGTGATGTATTTCTTCATGTCAAGTTTTGGGTCTAGGGTGATCCCTAGAGATTTCATCGAGTCTGCCAAGGAGAGGTTACCATTGAGCACATCAATGGCTTTGAGCCATTCTTCGATTTGAGGGTTATCATCTTTGTTGGAAATGAGTAGTATTTCTGTTTTTTCTTGGTTCAGTTTCAAGTGATTGGTTGTGAGCCAGTGTTGGACCTCCTTGAACATGTTGTTTAGTCTCTGGATGTCATCAATTGAGGTAGTTTCCAGATAAAGCTGTGTGTCGTCAGCAAATAGATGAAAGGGGATGTTGGATTTTCTGTGTAGAGAAGTGAGAGGTTCAATATATATGTTGAAGAGCTGAGTACAGACCCTTGGGGAACACCTATGATGACAGGGTGGAGGTCGTATTCAAAGTTTTTGATTTTAATTCCCTGTGATTGGTTGGGAATAAAGGAAGAGAAGAACCCTTAAGAGCAGATTGCGGTTGACTGTATCGAATGCAGCTGATAAGTCTAGGAGGATGAGAAGGCAGCATTGATCCGAGTCGAGTGACTTGAGTAGGTCGTCTATGACATTGAGGATTGCTGATTCAGTGCTGCATCCCTTTCTGAAGCCTGATTGGTGGGGATCTAGAGGTTTGATGTTTTCTAGGGGTCGGGTTATCTGTGGGAGTACACATCTTTCCATGATTTTGGACAAGAAAGGAAGGTTCGAGACCGGTCTGAAACTGTTCAGATCTTCAGTGTCTAGCCCTGGTTTCTTTATTAGTGGTGTGACTTGCCCTACCTTGAGGCAGTCTGGTATGATTCCAAAGCTCAATGAGCTGTTGATGATCTTGCCCCTATTGGTGCTAGGACTAGCTTCAGGTCTTTGGCCAGGTGAGGTGAGGTGGTAGCTGGTCCAGGGCACGAGCTGAGGGCTTGGCGTTGGAGATTAGATTGACTATCTCTGCTTCCTGGATGGGAGTGAATTATGACCACTGTTTTGGAGATTTCACAGAAGCATTAACAAGGGTTTTGGACATTTTGATCTCACTGAGAGAGATGGTATTTAATCCAAGAGCGAGGTCGATCTTGGCGATTTTATCATTGAAAAAGGTTGCGAAGCTGTCGCAACGAGCTTTGGATGCCTGAGTTGAGGGAGGTATGGCTATGGAGGTTTGATTCCTTATGATATTGAAAAGTTCTTCGGGTAGGTTTTTTGCGTTATCTAATGCCGAGAAGAAAGATCACTTTTTGTTCTTAATGTGATTTTTGTACATCCTGCGGGCTGCTTGGGGTTGATCACGGTGGAGGGCTGAGGGATTGTTCCTCCAGGTTCTTTCTGCGGCTCTTAGTTGTCTTCTTTCATTGTTGATGTCAGTGGTAAACCAAGTTCTAGAGGGAATGTTCCTAGATTTCTTTAGCTTCAAGGGAGCAATTAGATCCAGGGTAAGCATCATATTGGCGTTGTAAAGAGAAGCGAGATCGTTGGTTGAGAGGTGGTCAGAGGAGGAGAGCAGCAAGCTGATTCTTTCTTGTTGGTCCACTTGTGGTATTTAGGCTGTGTTCCTGACTCATTTGGGGGGTCTATCTTGGGAATTGGATTGGTCAGGATTGAATGGTTGATGTGAAAGAGGACTATGTGATGGACGCACCAGTCGACAGGGAGGATGTGGTCGATGGAGATAGCCTTGCTTTCGGCTATAATAGCATCAAGGATAGCTCCTCTGTGAAGAGTTTCTTCAAAGCAGTGTTGGATCAGATTGTTAGCTAGAAGTAGGTTATGTAAGGTTTGAATGAGCGGGTTCTTTGTTTCCTTCCACCTTAGATTGATGTCGCCCAGAATTATGTTGTTAGAGTTGCCTAGTGTGCAATGGGCAATCAAGTCGGAAAGGTGAACCCTGAATTCTGAAGAGTTGCCTGGGGGGTGGTATAGAAGTGTGGGTCTGGTATCCTGAGTTTTGATGTTGACTGAGAGGCATTCAAAGGAGCTGTAAACACAAGAGGACATTTCCGTGATGGAGATGTTGTTATTGTGGATGGTTGCTATGCCCGCCACTTTTCACTTGCCTGTCTTTATTGATCATCGTGAATCCAGGAGGTACTAGCATGTCCATGTTAGGGTAGGAGAGGTTGTTGAGCCAGGTTTCTGTTATGAATGCTATGTCTATGTCATGGGAGAGTATGGCTTCCCCTAGTTCAGATGTATGTTTAGAGGCTGATCTGCAGTTTATGAGCATGCAGTTGATTGAGGGCTGTTCTTTAAATTCGTTCAGTTGAACTTTTGGAAGGAGGGCAAGGTGGGAGGGAGGTCTGGGTGCTCTCGGAGGAGGGTTTTTGTTTCTGAATCCCGTGATTACTTGGATCGTGGATTTAGGGGATGAATTCAACGGAGGGTCGTAGGGTGCCGCTGGGTGAATAATTCCCTGCGGGTAAAGGGAGGTGGTTGCTCTTCTAGGTCTTTCCAAGGAGCTGCTCTTCTCTTTACTGGGGACCCGGGTTTAGGTCTGGGGGGATGTGAGGCTCGGTGGGGGGTGTTACCTTATCTAGGCTGAGTTGGATGAGATTAACTAGCTCTAAGGGTGACTGGGAGGACTTTCGGGTCAGGGCTAGGATGGTAGAGCTTCATTCAAGCCTCGAATCAGTATTTGTGAGTAGTGTGCGACCCCACCCCCCTTTTTGTAACTTTAAGCTCCCTTGAGCAGCGGGCTGACGAGCCTGGGATCCCGCACCTACGCGCCGGAGTGGTACTATACCTGGCAGATATTGGCAGCCATCGGCGACCCCAGAACACTGCCTATCCCTGCAGACGAGGGTTGAAAACCCGAAACACGTGTCCTGGGATGGCGAAGACAGCGAAGATAGCAAGATCGAAAGATGATGCATCGCGAACACTCTACTACAATGACCAGAGTCCTTAGGGGCAACTTCCGCCGGTGTGTGAGTAGTGTGCGACCCCACCCCCCTTTTTGTAACTTTAAGCTCCCTTGAGCAGCGGGCTGACGATCCTGGGATCCCGCACCTACGCGCCGGAGTGGTACTATACCTGGCAGATATTGGCGGAAATCGGCGACCCCAGAACACTGCCTATCCCTGCTGACGAGGGTTGAAAACCCGAAACACGTGTCCAGGGATGGCAAAGACAGCGAAGATAGCAAGATCGAAAGATGATGCATCGCGAACACTCTACTACAATGACCAGAGTCCTTAGGGGCAACTTCCGCCGGTGTGTGAGTAGTGTGCGACCCCACCCCCCTTTTTGTAACTTTAAGCTCCCTTGAGCAGCGGGCTGACGAGCCTGGGATCCCGCACCTACGCGCCGGAGTGGTACTATACCTGGCAGATATTGGCAGCCATCGGCGACCCCAGAACACTGCCTATCCCTGCTGACGAGGGTTGAAAACCCAAAACACGTGTCCAGGGATGGCGAAGACAGCGAAGATAGCAAGATCGAAAGATGATGCATCGCGAACACTCTACTACAATGACCAGAGTCCTTAGGGGCAACTTCCGCCGGTGTGTGAGTAGTGTGCGACCCCACCCCCCTTTTTGTAACTTTAAGCTCCCTTGAGCAGCGGGCTGACGAGCCTGGGATCCCGCACCTACGCGCCGGAGTGGTACTATACCTGGCAGATATTGTCAGCCATCGGCGACCCCAGAACACTGCCTATCCCTGCTGACGAGGGTTGAAAACCCGAAACACGTGTCCAGGGATGGCGAAGACAGCGAAGATAGCAAGATCGAAAGATGATGCATCGCGAACACTCTACTACAATGACCAGAGTCCTTAGGGGCAACTTCGGCCGGCGTGTGAGTAGTGTGCGACCCCACCCCCCTTTTTGTAACTTTAAGCTCCCTTGAGCAGCGGGCTGACGAGCCTGGGATCCCGCACCTACGCGCCGGAGTGGTACTATACCTGGCAGATATTGGCAGCCATCGGCGACCCCAGAACACTGCCTATCCCTGCTGACGAGGGTTGAAAACCCGAAACACGTGTCCAGGGATGGCGAAGACAGCGAAGATAGCAAGATCGAAAGATGATGCATCGCGAACACTCTACTACAATGACCAGAGTCCTTAGGGGCAACTTCCGCCGGTGTGTGAGTAGTGTGCGACCCCACCCCCCTTTTTGTAACTTTAAGCTCCCTTGAGCAGCGGGCTGACGAGCCTGGGATCCCGCACCTACGCGCCGGAGTGGTACTATACCTGGCAGATATTGGCAGCCATCGGCGACCCCAGAACACTGCCTATCCCTGCTGACGAGGGTTGAAAACCCGAAACACGTGTCCAGGGATGGCGAAGACAGCGAAGATAGCAAGATCGAAAGATGATGCATCGCGAACACTCTACTACAATGACCAGAGTCCTTAGGGGCAACTTCCGCCGGTGTGTGAGTAGTGTGCGACCCCACCCCCCTTTTTGTAACTTTAAGCTCCCTTGAGCAGCGGGCTGACGAGCCTGGGATCCCGCACCTACGCGCCGGAGTGGTACTATACCTGGCAGATATTGGCAGCCATCGGCGAACCCAGAACACTGCCTATCCCTGCTGACGAGGGTTGAAAACCCGAAACACGTGTCCAGGGATGGCGAAGACAGCGAAGGTAGCAAGATCGAAAGATGATGCATCGCGAACACTCTACTACAATGACCAGAGTCCTTAGGGGCAACTTCCGCCGGTGTGTGAGTAGTGTGCGACCCCACCCCCCTTTTTGTAACTTTAAGCTCCCTTGAGCAGCGGGCTGACGAGCCTGGGATCCCGCACCTACGCGCCGGAGTGGTACTATACCTGGCAGATATTGGCAGCCATCGGCGACCCCAGAACACTGCCTATCCCTGCTGACGAGGGTTGAAAACCCGAAACACGTGTCCAGGGATGGCGAAGACAGCGAAGATAGCAAGATCGAAAGATGATGCATCGCGAACACTCTACTACAATGACCAGAGTCCTTAGGGGCAACTTCCGCCAGTGTGTGAGTAGTGTGCGACCCCACCCCCCTTTTTGTAACTTTAAGCTCCCTTGAGCAGAGGGCTGACGAGCCTGGGATCCCACACCCTACGCGCCGGAGTGGTACTATACCTGGCAGATATTGGCAGCCATCGGCGACCCCAGAACACTGCCTATCCCTGCTGACGAGGGTTGAAAACCCGAAACACGTGTCCAGGGATGGCGAAGACAGCGAAGATAGCAAGATCGAAAGATGATGCATCGCGAACACTCTACTACAATGACCAGAGTCCTTAGGGGCAACTTCCGCCGGTGTGTGAGTAGTGTGCGACCCCACCCCCCTTTTTGTAACTTTAAGCTCCCTTGAGCAGCCGGCTGACGAGCCTGGGATCCCGCACCTACGCGCCGGAGTGGTACTATACCTGGCAGATATTGGCAGCCATCGGCGACCCCAGAACACTGCCTATCCCTGCTGACGAGGGTTGAAAACCCGAAACACGTGTCCAGGGATGGCGAAGACAGCGAAGATAGCAAGATCGAAAGATGATGCATCGCGAACACTCTACTACAATGACCAGAGTCCTTAGGGGCAACTTCCGCCGGTGTGTGAGTAGTGTGCGACCCCACCCCCCTTTTTGTAACTTTAAGCTCCCTTGAGCAGCGGGCTGACGAGCCTGGGATCCCGCACCTACGCGCCGGAGTGGTACTATACCTGGCAGATATTGGCAGCCATCGGCGACCCCAGAACACTGCCTATCCCTGCTGACGAGGGTTGAAAATCCGAAACACGTGTCCAGGGATGGCGAAGACAGCGAAGATAGCAAGATCGAAAGATGATGCATCGCGAACACTCTACTGCAATGACCAGAGTCCTTAGGGGCAACTTCCGCCGGTGTGTGAGTAGTGTGCGACCCCACCCCCTTTTTGTAACTTTAAGCTCCCTTGAGCAGCGGGCTGACAAGCCTGGGATCCCGCACCTACGCGCCGGAGTGGTACTATACCTGGCAGATATTGGCAGCCATCGGCGACCCCAGAACACTGCCTATCCCTGCTGACGAGGGTTGAAAACCCGGAACACGTGTCCAGGGATGGCGAAGACAGCAAAGATAGCAAGATCGAAAGATGATGCATCGCGAACACTCTACTACAATGACCAGAGTCCTTAGGGGCAACTTCCGCCGGTGTGTGAGTAGTGTGCGACCCCACCCCCCTTTTTGTAACTTTAAGCTCCCTTGAGCAGCGGGCTGACGAGCCTGGGATCCCGCACCTACGCGCCGGAGTGGTACTATACCTGGCAGATATTGGCAGCCATCGGCGGCTCAGAACACTGCCTATCCCTGCTGACGAGGGTTGAAAACCCGAAACACGTGTCCAGGGATGGCGAAGACAGCGAAGATAGCAAGATCGAAAGATGATGCATCGCGAACACTCTACTACAATGACCAGAGTCCTTAGGGGCAACTTCCACCAGTGTGTGAGTAGTGTGCGACCCCACCCCCCTTTTAGTATTTGGAACTGTGTTTCTAGTAGGGAGAGGCAATGCGTCGTTTTGTCTATGGAGGGAGCAAGATTGCTCTTGGGTGAGGGAGGAGGGACCAAGGGGTGTGAAAGGGTGTTAGGGGCCGCATTGTCCATAATGAAGGGGAATGGGTCCCTGAATTGATGGTAGTTTGATGAGGTAAGAGAGTCCCGATCATGATGATTCTTGTGGAAGGGGCGGCCTGGATAGTTTAAAGTGGGGTTCAAGGGTGTAGGGAATGTTGCCTCATTGCAGGTGACAGGTCCCGAGTGACGAGAGGACGGAGGGCTGTGAGTGGGCTGAGCTCGAAGGTGATGTTCCCAACTGGGAGTTAAGAGAGGAGGTGAGGAGGGGCCTGGGTGAACATATTTTCGTGGGTAAGTGGTGAAAGGAGGGATAGAGTTATGATGGGGGACTCAGGGTGACGGATGTCTGATAGATGGGGATTGGGTGGAGACAGGAGGGATGGAGTTACGATGGGGGACTCGGGTTGATGCCGAGGGGGATAGACGGGCTGTCTGATAGTCGGTAATGGTGCTTCACAGCAGGTGACGGATCCCGAGTGACACAGGGATGTGGAGCTGTGAGTGGGCTGAGCTAGAGGGTGATGTTCCGTCCTGGGAGTTAAGAGTGGAGGTGAGGAAGGGCCTGGGTGAACATATTGTCTGGTTGTCGGGGGTAAGTGGTAAAAGGAGGGATAGAGTTACGATGGAGGACTGGGGTGACAGATGTCGGATAGTCGGGGAGTGGGTGGAGACAGGAGGAATGGAGTTAAGATGGGGCCTCAGGTTGATGCTGAGGGGGATATCAGGGCAGCTGTGGGAGGGGTCCGATGCCTCTCCTGTCGTGGGTGTCTTTCTGAGTGGGAGGCTGGGGTATATCCAAATCCTGAGGTGATCAAGGAGCTTTTTTTAGCGAGAGGAAGAGAGAATCGAAGCTCACAAGGTGAGCATTTTTGGCCTGTATTAGGACAGTGCGGTTCGTGAGGATGGTTAAGGAGATATAGCTGCTCTTCAACTGGAGATTCGGGAGGGAGGACGTCAATTTGCGACTGAGGGGGGTGGTGGTGGTTTTGGAGATGTTGAGATGTGTGTTGAGAGTGGAGTGCCAGAAGTCAGGCCTGTCCGTATGAAAGATGAGGTCTATTTTGATCTGCCCTCTGGAGACGGTGATAGGTGTCAGCCAATAAAGTCTCGGCATGGTGTCTGAGAAGTCTATGTTTGAAGACTTTCTTCGCTTTACTAGAGAGTTTGGGGGGGTAAAGCGATTGCGAAGGAGTTCGGACCATGGGGAATCAGGGGGTTTGGATTTAGCGGGGTGGCAGCAGGATTCGAGCTCGGTGGCATTTTTCTGTATTATGAGGGAGTCAGGTTTACTCCAGAGGGTGATGTGGCGGAATGCTGTTGAGGCGTGGAGCGTGAATTCTGGTCAGGCGGGGGGGGGTGTGAGGAGGGGGGTTGCTTCTCAGGGGGGGAAGAGGGGTTGTCTCTCGTGGGGTCTTATCTCTCGTGGGGGGAGTAGTAAGGTAGGGGGAGTGTTGGGAGGGGCTTCTCTAGACCTGGGATTGAGCGATGTACTAACTGCAGAAGATTTGTAGTCTATGTAGTATTATTGGTGGTTTAGTCGGATTGTAGCATTGGGGATTATGCTGGTGCTTGGCTGGTTTCAATGTCTCTTCTGGCGGCCATTTAGGAACAAGCGTCTTGAGCTCAGTACATCAAGACCTTTTCTCTGCCGTAGCTCAAGAGATTTAGTCTCTTTTAATAATCATAGACTCTGTTTATTACTATTTGTTGACTAGTTTTGTCCTTTTTTGCTGTCTTTTATGCTGTCTTTGCTGATAAAAACCATTTCAGACTCCGTTGTTGCTCAAGACTCTGTTTATTACTATTTGTTGACTAATTATGTTCTTTTTTTGCTGTCTATGCCGATAAAAAGCAATTCAGTTTCAGTTGTTGCTCGAGCCTCTGTTTATTGCTAGTTGTTGATTATTTGCTCAGGACTCTGTTAATTGCTAGGTATTGAATAATAGTGTCGTTTTTGCTTTATTTCCTGATGAAAATTGCTTTTTAACGTTAGGGGGCTAAGTTGGTAACAGCCTGTAATCATTGTCTTTTCTGGTGGCCATTTTAGGGATAGGTATCTTGCATTAACTTTGCAGCGCTCTTTTCTCAACCGTAGCTCGAGCAAATCTGTCTAGAAGGTGTGCCGCGCCCGTTTGACCTGGGCTGCTGAGCGGTGGCAGCTGATTTCTGAAACAAAGGCCGCTCGAGTCTGTGGCGCGAGCCTCTGCCCTTTGCTTAATGGAGCTTAGGAGGCCATTGCAAGGGCAGGCACTGGGACCTCTCACCTCGGTCCCGGGGCTCCTCTGCCGTCACGGAGCATCCCGTGGGTCTCCAGCTGCAACGGAGTGTCCAGGTCCCCGACCCTTGGTCCTCAGTGTATCCTCCTGCCCTGGACGCTGACCTCTTCAAGTGCTCTCTCAGGTGCACTTCCTCTCTCGAGTGCGCTCCTGGCACTGCTCCTGCATCCTCGCTGGATGATTCCTCTCCGCCCGGATCCACGGACTGTGCAGGTAAGGAAACTCGCTGTGGCTGTCGTCAAGATAGGGATGCTGTGAACAATCAGTGAGGGATTTCCACTTTAGTGTTCCCGGACCGGAGTTCAAGAAAGGGGCCAAGGGAGAGGCCTCTGCTATTAGCAGTCTGTGACTGCACGGGACGCGCAATGACTGCATCTTCGCGTCATGGCCCTACTTGGTTTCTGGATTTGGGGCCGAGGCGTTGGGGACTTTTGGGGGCCACAAACACTTAGATTGCAGGTCTTACTCGGCTGCCATTAAGCCCTCTCCTCCCTTTACATGGCACAATAGTGCTCAATCAAGCACAACATGGCCCGCAATCGACACATACCAGAGAGGTGCAAGCTGGGAACTGGAGTCATTAACATCAGACTGCAGCTGTTGATAATAACGAGCGGCACCAGCAATACTCCCGCCAATAGGAGTGCCGTCGAGCATTTAAAGGAGGAAGTGAGTGAAACCCAGTGCAACAGGCTTCGGAGGAAGTTCTACTCCCCCCTGTGTCCTCTGGTCTTTCCTTCTGGAGTGATCTTTTTTGTCTACTCCCAATATCTTTGGAGCCAATTGACGGATCTTCGGGAAATTTTTAAAACTCGTGGGGCGCTCCGGTCCATTCCTATCCTGTAAGTTTGGGGGTGATTCGTCAAGCGGAGACTGAGAAAAAAGGGGCTCCCAAAACATGTTTTCCCCATGTTATTTCCAATAGGAAATTTTGGACATGGCTACAGCCCGAACTGCTGAACGGAATTATACCAAATCTTCCAAAAAGGTAGCCCTTGGTTCAGAAAGCACTCTTTTTTTTTCAAATGGTGTAAATCCGTTCTGTAGTTCCGGAGAAATTCGAAAAATAGTGGTGAAAAAATCATTTTCCAATAGGAAACTTTAGACACTGTTATAGCAAAAACTGCTGAACGGAATTACACCAAATTTGGCAAAAAGATACTTTTTAAAAATGGTGTAAATCCATTCAGTAGTTTTTGAGAAATTAAGGAATAAAGATAGTGGTATCTATGGCCGCGGTGGATCCGCGCACCCTGTGCGTACCCTGCGCGCACCCTCCCGAACACGAGCTTTATGCTAATTGGCTGTCAACAAATTTCAAACCAGGAAGTGCTGGCAGCCATCTTGTGCCTCGGTAGAACCGAGGCACAAGAAATCAGTGAAACTAAGGCGCAAAACGCAAAAAGGGGGTAGGGTAGAAACACCCTGACCCCATAGGCCTGCTTAGGGGATCCCACAAGGACCCCCAAGGCCCCAAAAAATGTTTTTTTTAAAAAAATCAGCAAAAATCCGCGCAGGGTGCGCAGATCCTGCTGTGAAAAAAAAGCTAAGTGCGGGCTCCCACGCTTCGTTAATAATTAGACCCGGGGGGGGCCAAGTCCCGGGGGCAATAATATTTAATGTAATGGAGGGCCCAGAGGGGCCCCCAGCCCCGGAGACCGCCACCCCCGGGGCTTTTAGCAAATATGTGCTGGGGGTTCACAGCCCCCCCAGCCTCAGAGACCGCCACCCTGGGGCTGCAAAATACATGGGTAGGGTGCTCAAAGGCCACCCCCATGAACCGGGGACCACCACCCCTGGGGCTTTATAACAATATATGCAGGGGGCTCACGGCCCCCCGCAGCCCTGGGGACCGCCACCCCTCAGGGCTTGTGATTTAAAAAAATAATAATAATAATAACTTGTGTGGGAGGGCTCGAGCCCCCCCCCCCCCACGACCCAGGGACTGCCACCTCCCCGGGCACTAAGTCTTCAAATTTGGGGGTCCAGGGCTTTGAAAATGCTGGGAGGGTGGCAGCCCAGCCCCCCTCCTGGAGCCCTTGATGGCCCTGGGGACCGCCAAACCCCAGGCCTGCAGTATCCCGGGTTGCCCACCCACGGGACACTGTAGTTTGCTATGGCAGGGCGGGAGCTTTGAGGCTCCCGTCCTGCCATAGCAAACTTGGTATGGATTTTGAAAGAGAGAGCAGGGAAACCTGCTCTCCCTTTCAAAATGCAAACCAAATTGCTTTTCCACACGGGAAGCTGCATCTTATCAGCTCCTCATGTGGAAAAGCAATGCGGCTCCTGAGGGACGCGGGGAGGTGGCGGGACCGTGGGGGGATTGGGGACCAGCCCACGGGGATGGGGTCCCCGGGGCTACAAGTGGCCCGGGAGGGAGCCACGCAGCCACCTCCCCAAAATGTAACCCCTTCGCCGCAGTGCTAAGGGGGCTGGGCGGCCGCGCGGCAGCCGCATGCTGGTGACGGAACCGCTCCATCACCAGCCTCGGTTGAGCTGTGCTCATGACGGAGCGGTTCCGTCATGGCCTGCCCCGCTCAATGGAACGTCCAGCACAGGCGCGGAATTCGCGCCGCGCAGGCGTTCCGAGCGGGCCATGACGGAACCGCTCCGTCATCAGCACAGCGCACCCGCAGCTGATGACGGAGCGGTTCCGTCATCAGCATCGAACAAGTTAAATTAAAAAAACAAAGGCCGGCCCTGGGGGATGGGGTCCCTCGGGCCTTAAGTGGCCTGAGAAGGGGGGTAATGCAGCCCCTCTCCAAAAGATTTTTTTTTTTTTTAAAAAGGCCATGCCCCGGGGGATGGGATCACTGGGGCCGATTAAGGCCCCGGTAGGGGGGCCACGCGGCCCCTTTCAAATAAATTTTTTTTTATTAGGGGGCAGGCCCTGGGGATGGGGGCCCCAGGCCAATAACTTAATAAAAGAAGGGGGGCCACACAGACCCCTTCTTAAAAAAATAAATATATAAAAGACCGTCATCGCGCTGGAGGCCATGCCCCCTCCCTGCCGCACTCTGCAAACGCGCCAGGGTGCAGATGGGGAACAAATTCCCCTTGAATACTGGGGGTCCCTGGTGGGCAACTAGCCCACCAGGAACGTCCAGCATGCGCCAGGGGGCTGCGTTGCAGAGACGTCCATGCAACACAACTCTGTGGCACTTAATGGAGGTAGCTGGTGGGCTAGTTGCACCCCAGGGACAGTGGTGAAGGGAGGGGCCTAAGGTGAAATGTGTGCAAACACGCCCCGTGGTGTGTTTTAAGTTGAGGAATACATTCCTCTTCAATCCTGATGGTCCCTGGGGGCCAACTAGCCCACCAGGTACCTCCAGTAAGCGCCACGGAGCTGTGTTGCAGAGTGTTGTAAAAAGGGGCATGGCCTCTGAACACCTATCTGCAACGCAGCTCTCTGGCACATACTGGAGGTACCCGGAGGGCTCATTGGCCCCCAGGGCCCCTCAGGATTGAGAAGGAATTAATTCTCCAACTTAAAACGCGCCACAGGGCGTATTTGCAGACATGTCACCTCAGGCCACGCCCCCTTCTTTCACCATTATGCAAATGTGCCTGTGGCGAGTTGTAAGTTGGGGAATTAGTTCTCTTTCAATACTGAGTGTCCCTGAGGGCCAACTAGTCCAACAGGTATCTCGGGTATGCGCATGGGAGCTGCGGTGCAGACAGGTGTTCAGAGGCCATGCCCCTTTTTACACCTCTCTGCAACACACCTCTGTGGCGCTCACTGGAAGTACCTAGTGGACTAGTTTGACCCTAGGGACCCTTAGGATTCAAGGGGACTTAATCTTTCAACTTAGAACGGCCACAGGTGACTTATGCAAACACGCCCTGTGGCACACTTTAAGTTGGGGAAATAATCCCCCTTCAATCCTGAGGGCCCCTGGGGCCAACTAGCCCACCAGGTGCCTCCAGTAAGCGCCATTGAGAGGTGGACTAGGCCGTGCCCCTTTTTACATCTCTCTGGAATGCAGCTCTGTGGCGCTTACTGGAGGTATCTAGTGGGATAGTTGGACCCTAGGGGTCCTCAGGATTCAAGGTGACTTAATCTCCCAACATTAAACTGCCACATAGCGTGTTTGAACAGTGGTGAAGGGAGAGGACAGGGCCTGAGGTGACGTGTGCAAACACGCTCTGTGGAGCGTTTTAAGATGTAATTTGAATCCCACTGCCTTATTATATACTAGGGGCTTACAGAGGTGGTCGTGCTAATCACAGTGGGACCCCAATACATAGTGTTCCCTAGTGTATGTAGGGGTTTTCACTGTATTCTTAGTGTCTTTTAACATAGCACTGTCTCTAGGACTGGTTAGTCAGACTTAGTTGCCACCAGTATACTTCTTAAAAAGTTGAGGGTACAGGATGATTTTGCAACAAGGCTTCTTTCTGCTCTTCTGTTTGTTCTTTTTGAACGTTTTCCTTCTTCCTGCACTTTTCTTCGTCTTTGAGGACTTCTGTTGCTTCTTTCTGCATTTCTTTTTTTTTCTTTCTTTGCGTTTGTTCTTTTTTCACATGTCCTATCTCTGTAGTCATAGTTAGAAATTAGCATTTAAAAAATCTTTGAAATTCACAGAAAAAAACCATAGGTTTTAGGCGTATTATAGTTAGGTATTAGCATTTAAAAAACCTTAGAAATTCACTGAAAAACAATAGGTTTCAGGGGCATTATGGTTAGCATTTCACTCGTACAAAACCATTGAAATTCCCCCGTTATAGTTAGTTCAGCTAATTACAACTCGCGCGCCCGCAATGCACTGCTGATGACATCACATATTACATCACTCATGACATGGTCAGTGACATCACTCATGACATCACTAATGACATCTCAAATGACATCACTGATGATCTCATCCTTGTGATAGAGTGGCAGACCTCCTCTCACCCTAATATAACCTTTGATACTCCCATACAAAAATAGAAACTAAAATGTTCAAAACAATGGACATACCAATACCAGTTACAACAACCTATTCAGTAATTCTAAGATCTACATACACATCCACTCATTCACCAACAGTGCTATATAGTCACTCATATATATATACTCACTCATTAAATGTACTCATACACCTAGGCATCCTGTTACACATCGCCCTCATCCATAAAGTTGCTCACACACATAGTCACTCATGCTAATAAAGAATCAAACATCCATTTACTTCCATATACAGCTATTCACAAACTACCACACTTACTTCTACAGAAACTTACACGTACTTACTCTTTTGAACAATCACTTATACAAACACATACTTATTCATACAGGAACTCTTCCAATCTCTCACTCTCACATATACTCACTTATATACACCAATTCTTACATATACTAGTTTAAAACATATGTAGTTACTTATAAAGACACAATTGAGCCAGTCAATCACTCACTAACACATCCATACACACACCCATCCACCCATACAGTCCTGCACACATACTGTCTTCAACACATACAAATACAAATAGTGACTCACTCATTAATGCGTGTATGCACTAAGTAATACCCCCCACTGAACCATACAGACACTCATACTGATATTCGAAAAACCAAGTAATAACCCATATAGACAGTCATGTAGCTACTCATCAGCCCATGCAGTCACTTATACACAAAGTGAGAGACTGATACAGATATTTATATATTTAAACATTACTCACTAACCCATGTATTCACTAAGATACACTTAAGCAGTCAGTTTTACAATCAATTTTTCATTTAAAAAATCATCAATTTAGACAATTACATACCCATTTATTCTTCCATCGACCTTGAGATATACATAGATCAAACATATTTAATTTTCAGACAAACACACATTCATTGGATGATGTCATCAGTGATGTCATCAGCGATGTCATTTGAGATGTCATCAGTGATGTCACTGACCATGTCATGAGTGATGTAATATGTGACGTCATCAGCAGTGCATTGTGGGTGCGCAAGTTATAGTTAGCTGAACTAACTATAACGGGGGAATTTCAATGGCTTTGTACGAGTGAAATGTCCAGGTAACTATAACACCCCTCTGAAACCTATGTTTTTTTCAGTGAATAATATATATATATATATATATATATATATATATATATATATATATATATATATATATATATATATATATATATATATATATATATGTGTCTCCTTTTTAGAGGAGTACATTAAAAACATAACAAAGATAAAATATATATATTTTAAATAATAGTGTTATATAAATCTGTACTTAAACATACACACACATATGTATGTGTGTGTATGTTTGTATAAGTATATATGTATATATATAGTAATAAATGTTACTTACATTCCTTTATTTAACATGATGTTATTATGTATTAAAATATTTAGGATTTACAATTTTAAACCATATATATAAAAAACAATGTTTTTGTATGTTTTTTAATGATATTAGTGTGAAATGATATATTTTTGTTTCTGATTTTTTTTACTTACCATTATAAGTAGAGGAAAACGATATTTTTGTAATCGATATTTTGACACGATATTTCAGTATCATGATATTGTTGTGATCGATATTGTGTCAGTCATCTGAAAAACGCATTTGAGAGTTTTTCACAACCAGGACATGAAAAGTTAAAAGTACATGTCCACATCGTATTTTGCCCTGGGGTGACTTGTATGTATTAAAAAAAGGATGCAGGCCTGATACAGGTTTAAAAAGCTAAGTAAGTGGGTAGCACAATGAGTGCTGGTGGCTCACTAGTAGCATTTAATGTACAGGCTTGGGGTACATGTAGTACCACTGTACTATGGACTTACAAGTTAATCAAATGTGTCAATTGAGTGTACGCCATTTTTACAATTTTTAAAGGAGAGAGCACAAGCCCTTCTGCGCCGGTTGGCTGTAGGAAAGTGAGCAGAGTACTGTGCCAACAAAAACTGATTCAGCAAAAACAGGAGGAGCGAGGTAAAACATATGGGGGAAGACCACCATAAGTCTGACTAGTATAACAGGGAAAAAACAAACCAAGACACATTGTGTCTGATCACAGGAACACTTGTAAATTGCTGGTTTACATCTTTGGTGGTTTTCTATTCTTGTGTGCTCCTTGAAATCTAGGTTAGGAAGCCTAGTCTTGGAAATCCATAATGAATTAGCACATATGACTTTGCAGAGGCATTTCATTCAGTTTGCTTAATTTTACCTAGTGTACAATTGCAAATGAGGAAATACTACCACAATTGTGGGCTAGAACTATTTAAAATGTTATTTGGTCATGAAAAAAATAATGGTGGAAATGGATTATAATAATGTGTGGAAATACTAATCAGTTCTTCAGTTTAGGGGGGATCTTTACGGGACATTTTGCAATATTACATTGTTTTATGATTATGTTGTGAATGAGTGCATATACCTGTGCAGTATCTTATTTATTGAATACCTAGTACTCCTAAATTTGGCAAATTACTGATGTAAGTTAAGCTTTCAAGTGAAAACAGTTTTTAAATTGTACTTTGAAATTCAAGTATCAGCACACACACATTTTATGGTGTCTTTTGAAAGTTATTATAGTGCTTTTATTACTTGATGCTGTTCCCAGAGACTATTGTTAGTTGCCAAGCCTTTACAATGATGAGTCCAAATTCTGTGTCAGGAAAGTAAGCAGGACACCTCTGCAATAAAAATCAGTCCTGTAAGCAAAAGTTCATTAACACCAAAGAATGGGGAATGGGGTGACAAAAATTATATCGTTGGCCCCCTCTGCTTCTCCATGACTAAGGCATCACATAATACATCGAACCTCCTCTGTGTTGATGCCTCATGTTTCTATATCTCTTCTGATTAAAAAATGATCTCCTTAAACAGCTTTGGTTGTGCCTCTTAAAAACCTATAGCTGAATCTCTTTAGAGTCCACTGTATCGCCTCACTTCCTACACAAGAAAGCGCTTCTCAATTTCTTGCATGTGTTGTGGCAATGACCAGCCGCGGCCGGTGGTGGGAGTACCTGCTGGACGGTGACGTGGGGAGGGGCAGGGGCAGGGTGGCATGTAGTAATGTATGATTTACGGAGTTTAACAGGTAAGTGAAAATATAAATAAATAAAACAAATTTCTTTGCACGCACTGCATCGCATTTGGTGATGCAGTGCACGCAACTAAATTTGTTTTATTTATTTATATGTTTACTTAACTGTTAAACTCCGTAATCCATACATTACTACCCCCCACCCTGCCCCTCCCCCTCCCCACATCACCGCCCGGCAGGTACTCCTACCACCGGCCGTGGATGGCAATTACATAAAATAACCTCTGACCCCTTTTGGACCCGCTCAGCTAAATTTCCTGTCCAGCAAATGGGGCCACTGCCATAGCCTCTCCTGGCTGCTCAACAAGATGCCGATGTTGTTGTGGCATCTGGGTTCCCATTCTGTGACACTAAATCAAGACTTCCTGGTTGCATCTGTGGGTGGCTTGAAGCATCCCGCAGAACGCTGCCGGCAAGGGTTACTACATATACGTAAAAGCAGGCAGACCAGAATGTTCTTGGAACCTCACTAGGGAAATGAGCTTCAGTCTATGTCAATGCTTCACGGTCCCATGACCAGGTAAATTGCTCTTGGGTTAGCTGCTAATTCATCGCATAAACCCATTAAGTTTACATTATGTGATGCACACAAGGCTAAAATCACTCCAATTTATCATTTCTCAATTTTTAATATGTTCACTTTTAATGTAAAACTAACACAATTGCAAACCAAATAATCGCTCTTTTTTATATCTGACAATAAATTCCAATGTGCACATAATTCCATATACATTAGGTCAGTTCTACTGGAACCGATTATGGAAGCGATACAATATGCACTGCTTCGCACTACCCACAAGCTTAGCTACAAAATCACTTGTGTGTTGCAGTTTTGTCCTGATTAGTACACCTGGAAATGTGGAGTTAAAATGCTTGAAATTATTAAATATTGGCGTTGTTTCTTGGAGTCGTGATGCTCCAAAATGCTAATTCAGCATGAAGGGAATTCATGATATGTTATTTCTCCTACCAAGTGTTACAATCTCTATTATTCTACTATTGGTTGAAACCAAACAGTGGTACATAAGTTTGCTCTTGGATCTTCATTTCTATATCAATGGGGTAGTAAAAGGGTTGTATGTCATGTTACTCTTGCCCCGAAATATCAAACTCGATATATATTGTAACCATGATATCGAATCCACGAATATCCTGAAAGTAAGTTTAGATTTATTATTGTTAACTCCACTGTGACCATATTACGGAGTCAGCTTTATGATCACAATATTGTTGTAGGTCAATATTTCAATTGTGATAATGCAGTACAACACTGTTTAGGAAGACCAACACCAAGTCTGCAGTAATTATCCTTATTTCTAGTGGCAAGCCAGATCAGCATGAGGTCCAAGTCCACATACTGTTTAAATCTATCTGCCAAAGATTCTAAAAACATTCATCTTCTGACCGCCCCAGGCGAGGAGAACGAAAGAGGATTCAGAGAGGGCATCTCGGACTACTAGTTGGGTAATTGTAGGAGGTACAATCTTCACACTGAATAAATGAAGTATCCAGAAAATCAAATCCTTGTGAAGAATAGTTTATTCCATACAAAGTGCCCACGACTGGTCACATCAAGTGCAGGCAGTAATCTGAAAGATGCACATTTAACATTCCAGAACATAGAATACAAAGAAACATACCTTCCTTAAAGGTCTACACACAATAGAATAAATGCACTCTTTACAATAATTCATGCGTAAAGTAATAGGTAAATATAGGTTGGACACAGTTTATTCAATTACGTAATTTTAAATTTATCATTGCTCAAAGTCTTGCTATGTGTAAGTTATCCCCACAAAACGCTTTGTAATATTTGTTGTACAATCAATTCCCAACTCCAATATCATCTAATGATATAATCTAGCAACATCTAATGTCTTGATAGATTCATTTAATGCCCCGGGCCCCATCTGTTAGGGGAGGTTGCCCAGTCATCCATCTATCACCTGAGCAATAGTCCATATTATCCAAACAGGCCCCGGGTTCCTAAAATGTGACAAAGGTACAATTTACAATTTTGCTACCTCCTCTGTGAGAACTAGGGAGTTTTCACAGAGGAGCAAAGGAGATAAAGGGAACAAGGAACATCTTTCTCAATACTCATTTCCACTTAGAAAAACTAGTCTAGTCAAGAACACCATTAGAGTATTTTGTGTGTTAGTTGAGCAACCCCTGGTTAAGGCGAAGGTTGTATAGGCCAACCAGTAAAAATCTGTTTAGACTCAAAACATCTGAATACCAGCCAAGAGTGCATTGCAGTTGAATTGCTAGACAGTAGCTCTCCCGAAACACTATTAAGAGCTACTTACAATATAATTCATTATTGTCTCCGTTTTATTTGGTTATGCTTCTTTAAAAATGACATCTTTAAATTGTACTCTAATTAGTTCCACAGCCACACAATAAATATTACCTGATTTTAAGTTCAGAATTTTTATTATAAATAAGCAATAGACTGCTGACATTTCGGTATCAAGGCTAACACAAAAATACATTAATCATTTAATACATATTTATGAGGTGGAACTTGAGGAAGAGCTCTGAATTGTTCACAATAAGAACGATAGCTTCTTTTGGCTTAATAGACCAGATCCAAGAAGGGAGGTGACCATTAAAACTCTTTGGAATGTGAGGATACTGCTGAACCTGATGGTATCCAGCTGTAGGAACATCTGAAGCGGAAGCTGAGACCTGGGAACCCTCATGCTTCCCATGAGCCTTTGAGACACAGCTACATAAGGCATGACAACACCAATACCTGACTTTGAGCCCACAGAAGAGTAAAACAAACTCTGCAAACCCATACCAGATGAAATTCTCAAAACTTACAGAGTATTACCGGAATTCAAAAGAAGAGGGAACTGAAACCTACGATCTTCTTGACCCTTGAGAAACAGTGCTAAGTGTGAGGGATCAGTGCCTACCCCCTGGCTATACTTGAGTTTGCTGTCGACATGCTGCAGGAAAAAGGGCACATCTGCTCATACATACATTAAGGAAAAGGCAATAAGAAGCCTCATAAGCCTTATAAAATTCCTACTCTAACATAGATTTCAGCCTAGTAGAACCAGGCATTTATAAGTAAGTTTCTAACTTTAACATCAAAGAAAGATCGGGAAGCGATCACTTTGCCAACATTTTTCATCTTGGATCTCACTCCTGCCACGACCTGAAAAAGCCAATGCTCTTGTCTCTGTAGCTCGGCTCTAAAATGTAAGGAATTTAAAATGGAACAAAGAGTCAATAGAAACCATTATGGAGACTAGCACTGTCCTGTCACACACTGCCGACAACCTAACTCAGGCAGAGGTTTGGGAGGAATTTGTCAAAACCTTAATCTTGATATTTTTGATAAATCACATATACCACAAAGCAGAAGGAAGTACCAGAGATACATGGTCAACTCAAAACCTAAAGTTGATGGAAAAGAAATCAACAAAGAACTCAGAATCATGCACTTTTGTGGACATCAACCTAGTCAGAATGCAGTTGCTAAAATTGTAGAAATTAAATGATAGTATAAAAAAGAGATCACTGTAGAGAAATACAAACATAGCAAGGTTATTTGGACAAAACTATTGTATGCAAGTCAGCAAAGAAACACCAAATTTTTGGGGGCAAAAAAAATATCCTAAGAAATGGGCACAATCTGCATCACAACACAGGCATTACTGTTCTGTTTAGACAAACCATATACTCAGGGTAAACAATGAAGTGGCACAGCATAGTACATTGATAAGACATGCAGAAACGCGAAGTGTACAACCAGCTTCAAACTTCAAAGACGATAGTAACACTAAATGTACAGAAGCAGCCGGGGTCATCGATGTCAGCATTAATTGTGGCCAAGAGGTTGAGACCAGCTCCTGCTCCAATGATGCCAAACCTAGCTAAGACTCAATGTGGTAGATGAAGATAGCAGGAAACAGCAGGTAAGTTGAGAAGTCCTTTATTCAAGTACAAGGGAAGAGATCAGAGCGGACTCTTCTCAGCAGAGGCTGCAAGCAACTGCCTTGGAACAGAACCCTTAATTGAGTCCAAACATAGATTAGAAACACAAGAGCATTCTGGTGGAATACAAGTCATTCAAGTAATATTCTACAAAGACTAGAACAATAACTCGAGTGACATATGTACTACACTCAACTACATCAATAAAACCACATTTTTCCCACCCTTCATCAACCGTTAACAACAACTTAGAGGACCAAGCCAGCTCTTCATAAAGAGAAGCATTGTCATTCATGCCCCCACTACAGAGGTCAAGAATTAAGGACGATAGCACCCAGTTGGCAATAAAGCAGGTCACGCATATAATAAACAAAACTCTGATCAGAGGGGGCACCGGGGCCATCCGGCCTACCCAACTAATTTTTCCAAATGTACCCTAGCTTCTGATCTACAAAGCTAACCCCCTTGTTGACATACGCACTGGAAACTGGCATCCTTCCAAACTCATGGTGAGGTAGTATATTTCAACCAAATACACAAAACAGTGGAGCGTTCCAATCCTAACAATTACAGATTAATCACACGAATAGATGTGGAGGCCAAGTTATATGTCTCAAATTAGTTGTTTGAAATAGAGGATTGGACGACCAGCATCAAGTTAGTTCCCAAAATGCAAACAGGTTTTCGCGAGGAATGAGTACTTTAATCAACTTACCAGCAGTCATTCTCTTGGCTGAGCAAGCTATCTCAAAATCAAGTGCACTTTATGCATGCTTTATCGACCTCGAAGCAGCCTACGACAAGGTCCTAAGGGTCATGCTATGTAAAAAAATGAAACGTTGGGGAGTCTCGGCAAAACTGCTCTTTATTCAAGCGCATACATTCAAATCAAACTAGAAGATGGCTGAAGCGGAACCAACACAATCTTCACCAACAATGGCCTAAAACAGGGGTGTGTCTTGGCACCCTGCTTGTTCAACATCTACACAACAGACTTAGAGAACCATCTACACCAAGTACAGGGAGATCGCCCAAAACTGGGCAACAAACAAATAGCAATATGCAGACGACATAGTCTTGCTCAGCAAGACTCCACAAGACCTACAAAGGCTGATCTCCCAATTGGAGGACTACACAACAAATGTGCACCTGGACCTCAAATACAACAATATTAAGGTCCTCTATTTCTTGAGGACACACAAAACACAACCCAGATTCACTTAGAAGGCAAATGGTAACACCTTGGAACAGGTCTTAACTTATAAATATTTGGGGTACATTTAGATCGCCACCTGGATTACAATCAGTATATATCTTCCAGGCAAGAAAAAACAAATAAATTGTTATTTGCATTCAAAATCTTGCAACAAAAGTCAACAGCCTGCGTCACAAACCATCTCCTGAATTTTATTGCACCTAAATTCAAGACCTCGATTTCCTATGGAGCAGAATTACTCAAAAGTACATACTCAGTATGCCTGACCACCTTAACAATCCAGCCTCTTAAAAAACATGTGTTCAGAATTTCACAACCGATATCACAAGCACACATCAGGTTGGAGTTTAGATTACACAACCAGATCCCAGTCAAACAAGGCGCCTTAATAAAATATTATTGGAGAATGAGGGCAGCAGCCGAAAACTTTTTGGCCCACTAGTCTTGGCATAAAATAGAAAAACAAGCAAGTGCAAAGAGCTCAATTTACACTTCACTACGCCTGTCAATTGCAGCCCTAAAGGTAGAACATGCCTGGCACACAATGTCAGAATACCCCGAGGTTAAATGATTGATTGATTGAAACAAGCTTTATTTCGATATATAACACATATCTTAAAAAGCATTACAAAAACACATATATATTAAAAACACAGTAGAATGTAAAAACGTTTCATTTCATTATGTACATGGAGACGATATGGTGCACAGATACAAAGCAAGCAGCTAGCTATTGGGGTATTATGAGTAGCTTTAATGATCGGGTACGCCATGCCCAGGCCAAGAATTTAGCAAGGCAGGTAGCAAACAGAGGGCGTGGGTCAGATTTTAGGATTCGAAGAGCTTGAAGATGGGATCTAGTTCCGAGGCTCTTACACAAAGGCTTTAACCAGATTCGGCGTGGGGCAAAATAGGCTGGGCACTCAAAAAGTAGGTGGGGCACAGACTCTATCCTACTGCTACAAAAAGGACAAAAAGGAGATGGATGTGAAAATGACCTCCAGCGAGCCGTCAATTTTCCCACTGGCAGTACCCCAACCTGAATTTGATGTATAATGACCTGTCCCAAGATTTAGTAATCAGATTTAAATATGGTTCACAGTAGAGGACATCCTTGGTCAAGAGGAATTCGACAGAACTTCTACAAAGATTGGAATTACAACTTCTGTTGACCGTCACCCATGACCAGTATAGTGACTTTAATGCCTGTTTGGGCGGGGCGGATCTGTTAGCCCACGCATCCTCAAGGCCCAGTTCTATTATAAGACGCTTGACTTCCTTCAACCAGCGGATTTTGGACCAGCCCGGTGTTAAAAGTAATTCCCTTAGACCCGAGCATAGCTAGTCAATTCTGGTACCCTCCAGATACGTGCCCAAAGGAGGAGGGGGCGCAACCTCGCCTGATCCCCTATGGGACGGGTACCTGAATCCAGGAGGATTGGGAGGGCAGGAGTGCTGTGCGGCAGGCCCATAAGGTCTCTGTGAAATTTGTTTTCCGCTCTAAACAAAAGGTCTGTGTTCTGGATGCCCCAAAGTTCGGATCCATAAAGTGCTGCGCTCACCCCCCTTGCCCTGTAGATATCCAATACTGGACCAATGGGTTTGAGAACCGAGGCCCGTTGTTCTTTCAAAAGTGCCCCCACCACCTTCTTGTGGGCCAGTGATGCCTTTTGTAGGTGGGGTTGCCAGCTCATTGAGTCGCTTAGGCGAATGCCCAAATAGTCAAATTCCTTTACTCTTTCAAGTGGGACAGAGTCCAAAGATGGTGGGGTAACAGTTTGCTTCCGGGCGTTCAAGACCAGGAACTTGGTTTTGCTCACATTTATTAATAGACCCCTTGCGTCGCAGAAGTCCTTAAAGCCAGAGAGTAGGCGTTGCAGACCCATTGGTGTTTTTGAGATCAGGAGGGTATCGTCTGCGAACAGGAGAGTAGGAATTTTCCTACCAGCCAGGGAAGGTGCGTCAGCAGGATGTTTAAGAAGATGCTCCACCACTCCATTAACGTATAAAGAAAATAGAGTGGGGGCAAGCACGCAACCCGGGCGGACACCCCTATTCACAGGGATAGGAGGTGTTTTTTGGCCCTGGTCTCCCCACCTGATCTGAGCAAAATTTCCCTCGTGTAGTTTTATGAGCATAGTTAGTAAATGCTGGGGAATGCCCATTGTTGCCAAAATGCGCCACAGTTGGTCTCGTGGGACTAAGTCGAACGCAGTTCGTAAGTCTATAAAGGCAAGGTACAAACTGCCCTTACCCAGGACAACCACTTTCCAAAGGATCATTAGGAGCCGAAATGTTTGCTCGATAGTACCAGTGCCTGATCTGAACCCCGCCTGATAGTCCGAGAGGATGTTTTCCTCCTCAATCCACTGTTGGATCCTCCCTAGGACTACTTTGCCCGCTATCTTCTGCGTAGAATCAAGCAAACTGATTGCGCGATAATTCGCAGGGTCGTCCCGAGACCCTTTTTTGAAAATAGGGATGACTTCCGCTCCCCTCCATGAGTCTGGAAGAGACCCGCCCATCAGGACAGCATTCAGAAGTGTGGCGATTAAGCTGCTCCACTCAATTGTGCTAACCTTTAGTAAATCGCCTGGGATTCCGTCGGGCCCCGCAGCCTTATTCGGAACCAAACATTCGATTGCCCCCTCAACTTCTTTGGTAGTAAAGAGATCAGCCTCATTGAGTACTACGCTGTTAGGGTAAGGATGAACGCCAAGCAGTTGGACCATGAAGCTGGATGTGGGACCCCCAGTTGGGGAATAAAGCTGGGAAAATGAGCAAACCACAACTCCCCAGTGATGTTACAAGTAATAAGGGAGTCTTCGGGTTTGTTTTTCAGTCTAACCAGGTCCCAAAAGCCCTTCAAATCTTTCCTGGAGCTTGCTGCTTTTAGGTCAATCCAGAATTGGGTTTCGTGCTCAAGCTTAGCCGTGATTAGTGCCTTCCGATAGCATTTCCTTGCAAGTTTTATGAGGTTGGGATCCTTAGTTTTCACTGCTCTGATAAGTTCACATTTTGCAGAACGACAGGAAGGGGTGAACCAGGATACTCCGCCTTTTGAAATGCTTTTTCCCTTTCGTCTCCCATCAGCTGGGACGACAGTGAACAGATCTCCCAGAGCTTTAGTTGTTTCGACGAAAAGAAGCGGGACATCCGCAGTACCAAGGCTCATGGCATCAAGCCCCGCTTTGGCGTTGGACATTATGGATTTTGCCAGGGTCATCTTTCCTTCCTCCATAGCAACTTTTCTCCATTTAAGCCTCCTTCCACAGTTTGAGGGGCACACCTCATGCGTAGATTTCCATAAGTGAGGGGGAGGATTTAGCTTCGGACCCCTCCAGGGGGATGACAGTGACAGTGCTAGTTGGTTGTGGTCACTATCAGTTGTTGTTAAGACCTCCATATCGAGCAGATGAGCCCAAAGGTTGTAGTTGAGGAGGATATAATCGATCCGAGAAGTGTGGCCAACCCTATTATAAGTGTGTGCCCCGTTGGGATCAGATTTGGATCTGCCGTTGGTAGCCCTTAAGCCAAATTCCATACAGAGGGCATTGAGATCTATGGCCCCTTGTGACCATTTTTTAATAGGGTTAAGTGTTAGTAAGGGGATACCTCTCCTAGAGTCTTCCTCCCAGGTATCAAGGATGTCCTCACTGGAGAGAGGTTCGAAGGAACAGTTAAAATCTCCAGCAAGTAGGACAAGAGAGTTGGCATTACAAGTTCCAAGTTCATCCTCTATACCTGTCAGTGGCAACGAAGAGACACCCCACTTGCCCCCCTAAGATAGATGTTAAAAATTTCAAAATTTTTCCCCCCCGGCCCTCTAACTGATATTCTCTGGAGATCAGGGGATTTTGTAGGTAGGTGCCTAATAGAGAGGCCCAGAGAAATACTAGCCCAAATTAGAAGGCCACCTGACGGGCGCTCTTTGGTGCCAGATGGTTGTGATGCAGGGACAAAGTAGGTAGTATAACCCACCTTGTGATGGGGTTCTAAACACCAAGTTTCCTGAAGTATGCAAATCCCGAAGGATTCAATCCGGGTATTCCAGTCGGGGATATTAAGGTTGCGAACAAGACCAGCTACATTCCAGCTCAGAATCCGCAGTGCAGTGTCCGATACAGTGCTCCCGGTAGCCCTTACTCCCATTGTTGGAACATTTACAGGGGAATTGGGCTCGAGGCCCAGGCTCCTGATTGCAGGTGACGACATAACATCCACTATAAATTTAGCCACTTTGGGATATGACCCCACCCCGGCTATGGGATTGCCTACCGTGGGAACAGGTGCAAAGACTACCTTATCACTATAAATAGGTGCAAGTGTGGGTTGCCATGATGGTAAGTTAAACAGGGGCGAAATAGTTAGTACATGGCCTTCCTTATGGGTAATATTACTCATCAGCCCCATGTCGGCTTCGACATCTAGGATTGGATGGTCGGATGGATCACTATTAGGAAGGTGGGAGATTGGGTCCTTAGGCAGTAACCTAACTGGCTTGTCTAGTAGAGGCATAACATTAAATGGATAATTTACAGGGCTACCAGACTGCAATAATTCTCATTAGACAAAGCAACAAAGCAGCTTTGGCAAACACAAAGCAAGCGTGGGTGGTCATGCCAACATACAAAGTTTCAAAACCCCAACCATATTTGTCGGAAATTCTTTCAGAATCAAAAAAGCATAACCTGATGATACTAAGGCTGGAAGTTTCCCATCCAAAGACTTAACACCGGAATGGAAACAGACTTTGCCGACCATGGAATGTCGTCCCTGCGAATACAGTAGTGAATCATTACTCCACATTTGTCCGGTGCTCCTACCACAAGTATTTATTAAGGACAACATTAAATCAGCCCGTAATAAAGCTACTAGGAGGTTTTGCAGGTCAGCTAGCATGCACAGGAGTAAAGTTCCTGGCCCTAGTAGCCAAGGAGTTAGAAAAGGGACACAAGAGATTCTAGACTGCATTTTGGGACTCTCGATTCCCTCCTTTCCTTTTCCATTTCAAAGCGCATGGCACTTTTTTGCCCTAGGTTTTGGGTATAAGGCCATGGAACTTTCACAGCACACTGAGAGGACAGTTCATCAAACAGACCAGTCTGAGCATTAAAAACCCTCACCTGTGACATTAGGCCTGCGGCTGCACAGAGGAAAACGCTTTATACGCACATGCACGTTGACTTGCCTGATTGCATAACTGCTGCTAATTTGTATCTTCCACTAGCACTTTGAGTTATCACCTCACTTGTTGTGTCTCAGCCATCATTATGATGTTTTGACCTGAGTGTGTTCTACCTTAGGCTTCTAGATTTGTTCAACTTCGGGGGAATTTTAGTCTGATTAATTGTAGAAACTAGAAGTGGCAACCCTAAGATTTTATTAATTGTCTTTATATTGTAAATTGATAAGTCTTTCAGACTCTTTGGTTTAATATAGCAAATTGATAAGAATGTAATGCATTTTACACAATAATTTTTTGATAAACATGTGGGGCACCATGCATCAAACCAAATACCGGTCGCAAATGGGCAGATTCTCAGAATCCGCCCCTTTGCCACCGGTATTTTTGCATTTGGGATGCATCATCCCAAATCGCAATTTAAGGAATCTCTAAATTGCGATTCCTTAAATTGCGATTGCATTTAAGGAATCCCAAATTGAGATTCCTTAAATGCAATGCATGAAAGTAAAAAAATTTGCGATTTCACTAAAAGGAGTAGCAAATTACCATGAAGTTGAACTTCATGGTAATTTGCAAAAACTTTGAAAAATGCACTTTGTGCATTTTTCAAAGATTCATGTTGGCCACACACATGTCCTTAGGGCATGTGTGTGTGCAACATATGGTTAGAGATCAATTTCAGGGGTGCAATAGGGTGTCATTTTGACACCCTTGAAATTGCATGAGCAATTTGCGAGTACCTACTGGTACTACATGCAATTTCCCATCCATTCCTATGGGCCTCTAGGGCCATAGGAATGAATGGGACAGCATTCCTTAATTGCGACTAGCAATTTGCGAGTAGCACTTAAGGAATGTTTAGTAATCGCTATTTTTGAGCGATTCCTACATGCATAGGTTTTTGCGATTCCTAAATAGCAATTCCTTAAAAATCGCTATTTAGGAATCGCAAAAGCCTACGTTGATGCATGTGCCAGTATGACTTTTTCCTTGATTTTAAAATATATGATTTTAATTACTCAAACAATAAACAATATTTATTCATTCATTCAGAATTCCTATTGTTAATATGTGTGTACTGACCTCTAAGCAACATTATGAATAGGTCATCATCATCATCATCTAGACTTATGTGAATTGAAAACCAACCTAAGCTAAATAACAATTATTATCAGTGCTGTAACAGTGGCCACTATTACTAAAAAACAAGGGAACCCTCTAGGTGAGCAAGGACCTGGGGTATCAGTTAAGTAAAGAGACAATGGTCCTTGACAAAGAAAATAACAACCACAATAATTATAGGCCACAATATGCACTATAATGAACAGAAGGTCCAGCCGGACCTTAGAATTTATTCAATAATTAAATATGTTAATTCTGACGAAAAACAATGGAACAGTAGGACACAGTCCTGCATCCACAATGCTACACATACATTGGACAATACATACATATAAGGTATTTCAGGGATATAAGGGAACGGGAGCAAGAGAACAATATTTACAGTGTATTTGCTTCACATATGTGGAAAACACATGGTTTTTTGGCACATAATAGTGAACTAGTGTTTAAACCACATATTATGTCGACGGCGTTTCGATCCAGTTAAATATAGTGGATCATCATCAGGACAATCATTGCCTGCCTGAATTTAAAAGCATGAGCGCGAAGAATCTCGAAGTCAGGCGTGCTATCAACCTGCGTCTGTGGGGGACGGGGATGTTCAAGCTGGTGCAGTATGAAAAAATTGGTCTGCCACCTTGCAACCTGGTTGTATGATTAACCTGCAGAGTTTAACCTACAATCCATTTGGTATTTAGGGCGGCTGATCTGGGCGCATTCGACCTATAAGGATAGAAGAGGTCTCGTGTTACGAGCAAGGTAGAGGGTTGAAGAAGGCTCGTGTTACGAGCAAGGTAGCCTCTGATGGGGCTCCGGGGGAAAGACTGGAATTGATTGCAGCATCCGGTAAATAAACCTATGAGTCGATGCTGAGGGCTCCTGCTGCGGAGCGCGCTAGCCTTTGATAGGGCTCCTCCGTTCACAATGGAACTCAGAGAACCGTCCCGGTGCTAGAGGCTCTAGGGCAAACACAAACAGAAGGCAATTTTTAGGAGTGTACCTACATGAACCATAGGATCAATAATTCTTTTACATTTGAATGATATTTTGCTGACCCATACAGACCTGCACACATCTTTTCCTTTGCTATTCTCTCTCTCTAATCAGCGTTTTTACATTTTACTGGATATAGAGTTTCTTGGAACAAAAGCAAAGCTTTTCCTATGACACCAGACACTACGGACACGTCTATTGCTGGAGACCTGATTCAATAAAAATAGTCCAACGTTAAATGCCTGGGTACCATGATTAATAGGGACATACACAGAATGCCAAGAGGCAATCTCAATTCTTTCACCGACAAGACCAAGCACAAGTTCCCCAGATGTTCCCACCTTCAGATCGTATTGTTTGGATACAATACAACTGATTAAAAAGCAGCAAAGCACAGATGGTATTATCTTTTTTCCATGCTCCCTCTGAACATTCCACAATGCATTTTACAAGGTATGTATAGAGTGAGGCATCTCAACATTTGTTTGGGTACAGATGAAACTGAGGTTGATAGTTCAGAAGTTATACAGGGACAATATACCAGGCAGCGTTCACCTATCCCATCTGGAGTGATGTAATATAGTCCACCAATAAAAAAATCCATTCATTAAAGTCATTCTGGGAAAACCACCATTCGAACTTAGAATTCACTTATATATGATTTCATCCATGTATGGGATCAGGTCTATAGGGAATCATAATATCTCACTACTTCTCAGGGCCCATGGACGAGGAAGTACAGATAAAATGGCACAGGGTAATAAATACTTACATACCGAAGGAAAACTGGGTAGAATGTATGCAATGCATTGATACGGGTCTCCAAGAATCTAGGTTAAAATTCAACCATTTTAAAATACTGCATCCCTGGCAATGGACATCGAGCAGGTGTAGCCATGCAGATTATGAACACACGGACAGAGCTGGCGCTGCAGTCAATCAGAATGGGTCCATGCCCAGCACTAAAAGCATACTCAAGGGAGCTACGGAATGAATTTAGAGAGGCTAACAACATGCATATCCGAAGAGTGGCCGCAATGGATTAACTTCATGATGTTTTCTATTTCCCTGAAATTACATATCTTCAAAGACGCTGGTTCTCCACTGCACTGACAACAGCCACACTTTTCATACTCAGACGCAGGAAATATCACACAGTACCTTCACATGATGGATGGATAACAGCAATGTACAACTCAGCTACCTGCAAAAGAGTAATATACATATTGCAAGACGCTCTGCATTTAAATTGGGCTGGACATCACTCTTAGGGGGCAGGCTGAGGTCAGGAACAGCAGTAAACCAATGGCCTGAACATAGGAGAACAGACATGATTTGCAGTTAATGAAGAAGTGAAAAACATGTATGACACGGGGGCCTGAGGTTTGGTTGAATAAGATACCCCATTTATGTTATCTTCCATAAAATGTTTGATGTTTGCTCAACATAACAAGTGTCATATACTTTACTAAGCATCCTTTGTAACTCCCCAATTTACGCCCTTCCCCATTCTCACAAAACATGGCCCAGCTCCACTGAGATCCTTCAGACAGGCATCATCTTGACAACCTAGATCACTGGTAACTAATCTCAAATGACCCCCAATCAGATGGAATAGTATACTGCTCAGCTGACATAACACTAACCATAAAATTGGAGGAGAGATATATATAGGCATATATAGACTGTTATCATTATTACTCTATCTGTGTACTGAAGAGAATGATGGGACTTAGAAGTAATGCATATGTTGTAACTTCGGTCAAAGTACCTACAGCATCTAACTATTGATATTTTATGTTATTTATTTATTTAAAGAGTTTTATATAGCGCTGGCTAGACCCGAAGGTATCAGAGCGCTTTACATAATGTTCCAACATAGTTAACAAACTTTACATCAGTTACAAGTTACAAAAGATAACAGTAAAAACGTTTAAGGAGCATGGAAGAATAGGAAAATGCGGTGAGGACAAAAGGGGTAGTGTATAGATACAGCGGAGAGACGAAGGGAAATTTTGCCCAAGGTCCGACTGGGTAGGCGACGGCCGAGGGGGAATTCCTGGCCCATCTCCTCTTCAGCTATCAGGTAGCTCCACCGCGCATCGGTCAAATGGCTAGGTCTCAACAGAAAAACATTAAAGAGGTAGAAGGCGAGAAGAAGGGAGCGTAGAGGGGGAAGGGGATGAGGTGAAGGGGTAAGAGGGGGAAACGACAGAGAGACGAAGGAAAGTCTGCCCAAAATCTGGTTGCGTAGGTGACGGCCGAGGGGGAATCCACAACCCATCTCCTCTTCAGCTAACAGGTAGCTCCACCGGACATCGGTCAAATACCCTCAGGCATCTGTTTACATCACTGCAAATAAGTGGATGAAGGGCAACATGAGGCAATTCTCAGGTCAGACAGGCACCTAACCCCCCCCCCCAGGAGGTTGATATTCAATTTTTTATCTGTAAACAAAAGGTTTATAAGTTTTGTTGAACTGTAAGTTTGACGGAGCAACGTTAGTTGTAGGACCTATCCACAGTCAACTAATATACTTTACTGGCTCACTATAGAAATGTATGTGTTTTTTTAATTCATCAATATCATAAGGAACATGTCACCAAAATCCACTTAGCATTAGACTAGATTAATTTCACCCATATGACGGTTTTAAAAAGTAGTCAAGTATAAAACCTTGTGTGCCTAAAACTCAGATGGCTCCTATTAGCCTACTCGGCATGGACACGGGCTGGCAGTGTGCCATAAGCCTCCTTGAATAGGAAGGTTTGAATATAGCCATGTTAGGCAGGGATAGCAAGAAAATGTTCAGCGAAATCAAAAGGTGGGTGCCCTGAACCTGAATATTTTTATTTCCCCAATGTTTCTACTGCATTTAGGTTGTGTAATCAGTTTTGTTTTCTTAGACCTAGAGTACCCACTAAGGATTGCAGTATGGGTGTTTGGTAGGGGTGAATATTCAGAGAAACCCATTGCCTTTTCCTAGAGTCCTTTAGTAGAAATGCAGATAACTTTGAATGTAATCCTGTCTCCAAATGTAGGCCAGTGGAGGTCTTTTCAGAGCTGGTCATATGGCGACATTGTTGGAAAGAAAAATGTTATAACACTGACGGTCAATTTCACTGCAGCTGCTTGAATTACAAAACAACGTTTGACAAATTTGACTCCACCACTTTTCGGCAAGTAAGACAAACATCATATGTGTTGGGTCAACTAGGTTCCACTTAAAGACCACCTTTTTCTACATGGGTCAGTGTAGCTGTGAATGGAAGATACAGGAGATAGACTTGCATGAATACAAATATCCGTCAAGTTTGTAATCTTGTGCCAATTGTAGTCAATGTCTCCCCCTTAGATCTACCTTAATGTGCATTGTTTTGAATATACAGATGACATACATTAAGAAATAATACGTTGGTGTTTCCAGTAATACCTTTATATTAGAACTGACACTGATGGGCTTCATGAGTTACCTAAATCATTAGCAAGAGTAAAAATATAATACTTCTGACTTTACACAAGAAAACTAGGATTGTGGTACTTCTAAAATAAAAAAAAGCTAAACAATCACATGGAGAACAGGAATAAGCAGATAAAAATCATTGAAGCATCTCACCCCCAATCTATCATAGTTAGTCATTTCCAAGCTAGAACCAAATATGTGCATTAAATCTATGTGAGGATGAAATCAATTGTTAGAGATTCATAAGGCCCAGTTTAAAGAATTGTAGTGAAATGACTACCACAGAGTTCAAAGGCAAACACTTGGCAAAAAAACTTCCATCAGGGAAGCCTCAGGTTGGAGCACGCTAATGTATGAAGCAATAAAAACTTCTGCAATTGCGAGGGAGGGAGGGGGTGGTTGGCGGTCTCCTGAAGCCACAAAACATTAAAGGATAAAGGAATATCTGAGATTTCGTACAATATTATTTGTGAAGGAGCACATAGGCCTTCTCAAGTAAGAGAAGAAGTGCAGTTTCAAATTCAGTTCTATTGAGTCATCTCCAGATATGCCATCAATCAGGGAACTCCATAGGTTTAGAAATTACCTTTAAAAAAATATTCCATCGAAATCAGGAACTAGAAAAGCAACATCTATAACTGAATGCCTCTACCTTTTGGTAATTATTAAGATCTGCAAGTTGTTGTCGTCATAACTTGCATCAGTTTAATGATGCTTTTGTAGGAGGCATCTCAACAAAGTATGATGCTATAATGTAATGTAAATGTAAATGTGGTGTATTTGTATAGAGCGAACAGTGACCCGGAGGCATCCCGGCGCTTGTACTCCTACCACAAGGGAACCCCTCCTGGCTTTTCCTTGTGGGGTGTCCACTTCTGGGCATCCCATGGTGAAACCAGGCATCCCTTGTGTATCAGGGGACCTTTGTGGAGACTAAGCAAGCTATTGCCCAGAGTTGCAGCGTGGGACCCATGCTTAGAATCGGCACTGAGGCGAGAATATCCGGTCAGAGGAATTTAAGCCCGAAACCCGCCGAGGCGGGAATCGAACTCTGGTCCCTGGCCAGCGTTCTGCATCAAGGTCTGCCGCTCTAAGCATTGAGCCACACTTCTCCACTATAATAAGTACCATTATAAAAATTACTGTTGAAAAAGATCTCATAAGAAATTGTTGCAAACACTTTCCAACATGCTTTGCACTGGCTTCACTGCTGATTGTCACATACATTTATATCATCCTATTCAATGACTGACAGCTGCTGTATAGTCCTTGACAACCCTGTTAACCAACCTCCATCCCCGTCCTCTTTTATCCTTCACCTCTCTATAGATCCCTGTTTCATCAAACTAGTTTGAATGTCATACTTAATCCAAATAATTCACAGACTGCTCCATACATACTGATACATCATTTGCACATGCTCTTAAACACACACACACACACACACATGCACGCACACACACACACATATATATATATATATATATATATATATATATATATATATATATATATATATATATATACACTTTCATTTTCAGGTACCAATCTTGGCTAGAGATAGGTGGACAGTCGAGGAATCAGTTAAGAGAGACCTGTTAGAAATGTGGTCGGCACCATCACCTAACCTAAAGATGAATCTAACTAAAGGACAATGTCAGGCAATGAAACAACTACAGAGTGACTCAGATTTGATATGTAAACCCTTGGACAAGGAAGGAAACGTTGTCCTAATTTCTCGTGAATTTTACGCCCAAGAGACACTTCGCCAGCTATCAGATACAGAGTGCTACTTGAAGATAACAAAGGAGGAATATATCACAAGCATTCATAAATATCATGAACTCACCCAGAAATAGGCTGATAAACATATGATCAACGACAATGAGATCAAATTCCTCACATGTCCACATCCAGTAACAGCAACTTTTTACCACTTGCTGAAAATCCATAGGGATGCCACTAGACCACTGGGGCGTCCAGTAGTTTCCTCCATAGGCTGTCTAACCGAGTCCATGTCCCAATTTGTTGATCATTTTTTGGCAGAATTTGTAAGGATGTTGCCCTCCTATATAAGTGACATGACCCACTTCATCAGAAGCATCATGGACACCCCATGGGAGCAAATTATGGTGATGATAATGTTAGATGTGACCAGTGTTTACACTGCTATTGAACATACTAAGGGCCTACAAGCCGTACGTTACTTATTGAAAGGGAGATCATTACAGCTATCTAAACATAAAAAAATGTTGATTGAATTTACCAGATTCTGTTTGAGAAATAATATTTTCCTTTTTGAAAAACTCCATTATCGCCAGGTATGGGGTACCGCCATGGGCACCTGCTTCGCCCCCAGCTACGCAAATTTATTTGTGGGCTGGTGGGAGAAGCAGGTGGCCTGGGCGGATAAGTGCAGCAAATGGGTCAGTAGCATCATATAATGGTATAGATATATCAATAATTTGTTCATTCTATGGAAAGGTCCACAAAGTGGTGGAGAAGTGTACATCAGCAAACTGAATAAAAAATCCGTAAACCTGCACTTTAGCGGGCATTTGAGTAAAACAGAAGTTTCCTTCCTAGATCTTAAAGTTTATGTATGAGAGGGTAGGATCTGTACATTCTTATTTAGGAAAGACAGCAGGTAATTCCATCTTAGAAGCCTCCAGTAGCCACCAAAAAACCCTTAAGGACAGTATCTCTTATGGGGAGCTTTTACGCATGAAAAGAAACTGCACTAACATAGACGATTTTCATACAGCTGCACAAGAAGCAATAAATAGATTTAAAGCACCTGGCTACTGCTGGGACCTATTACTTAAGACTTTGGCTAAGGTTGAGAAAATCCCAAGACATTGCGACTAAGGGATAGGGAGAGGTCTAATAACCGTGAGGATGACACATGTCGGTTCATTACTACTTTTTCTAATGAGGCAGATATTCGAGGAAAATCTTATGTTGAAACTGGCATATTTTCAAGACTGATCAGGTAATAGGTAGGACACTCCCCGATTACCCACAGATAACATTAAGACGCAGTAAATCACTAAAAGATGTATTGGTTAGGAGCCATTGTGAACAAACTCCATTTGCTTTGAGAATCAGTAAAGTCACAGGGTTGTTTCCATGTTCTAAATGCAAGGCCTGCAAAAATAGTTCCAGAGTTCTCTCATGTAAAATACAAGGCATGTAAGGGGTTAAACTGATAAATACGTTTCTGACTTGTAATATCCCATTTTGCATGTACTGCTTGGTATGACCATGCGCTAAAACTGGAAAAATCCAAAGCAATTGAAAATAAGGATTTTTCATACCCTGTGGCGATACACTTTGCCAAGTATCACAACAGCAATAGGAATCTTTTAAATAGATCACATTCCTGCCAGTGATAGCGCAGAAACCGCAGATTTAGATTACGTAGACTTGAGCCTAGATTTATTATAGACATACAAACTGTGTTTCCAAACGGTTTAAACACTGAAGAGGAGTTATCAATTCATTTAGGCTGAAAAGGTTCATGATGAAGTATGATGATTGGAGATATTTTTCTAAGCGATATCTGGTTAGAAGCCCATTTCTTAACTGAACATTGAATGTCTGCCCTGCATATGAACGCGTCTGCTTGTCTATAAAAATGTTTTCATATAATCAATCATGTTGAGAGGCACCTGAAAAAAAATAATAGGTACATTGAAATTGATTAATTATTATTTTTTCAAAGGTAGAGTTTGGTGGTAATGCCATTCAGGGCACAATTATCAATTTCTAAAGATCTAAAGATGTTATTGAAAGAGAATCACATTAAAGAATTGTGGTTAGCCCATTCATGGCTCAATTTTGTCAATATGAAATATGATCCAGATTGGGAGTTTTTGTCAAAGAGTAGAATGAGTTACTGGACAAATCTTGATTTCCATGTATATTTACAAATGATTATGCAATACCAAACAAGAATTCGATAAGTCTGCAGAAGGCACATGTATAAAGATGGTGCCTATATTTGATTCACTGTTCACAGCGAAGTCCGTTTTCGATGTTAATGAATTTCAGGCCAGAAACATTGCGAGAAAGCTTGATAAAATGGTGTTTATTTTTGTATGCACTTCGTACACAGGTGGAAGAAGGCGTGAAAGCCGAAATGCGTCTTGAGTTTGTTTACAACCCTGCGAGTGTGGCCCATTCTTTCCTTTGTTGGGAAATGAAGTTTTGAGCAAGATATATATATATATATATATGGCCACAGGTACTATATATGACTGAGGCTATGGTCCACCTCAATGACCCTGTATGCTACAAAGAGGCTTCAATTTCGGATCTGAATAAAATAAAAGACATGGTACATTAGGAATTGTTTCATTGGAAGAGACAAGGACTTGGAAGCAAAAATTAATTTTTGTATTCCATCACCCCTACTTTATATGTTATTCCCAAGGTCCACGAACAAATCGTCCCTATTCCGGGCAGGCCCATAATCTCTGCCCAAAATAGCTTGCTGGAACCTATTTCCAAATGTGTTGATTTCTTTTTACAGGAACACATGAGCAATCTCCCATCATTTTTAAAAGATACTGGGGACTTTCTTAACAAATTGAAAAGTGTTGAATGGAATAGTGACTACTTGCTTGTTGTTATGGACATTACGTCATTATATACCAGCATTAACCATGATGACGGATTGAATGCTGTTGCACACTATTTGGGTCAATGTGGCATTAGACAAGTAGAACACAACAAAATGTTGCTGGCTATGAATCAGATTTGTCTCACTAACAATTATTTTTTATTTAACAACAAAGTGTACCAGCAGCTTCGGGGTGTGGCCATGGAGGTGAGCTTTTCCCCCAGCTATGCATGTTTACATGTAGGTTGTGGGAGAAGCACGTCCGCATGGGTGAGCACGGGAGTTGGTTTGAAGGACATGTCTGCCACTGGTGGCGTTATATTGATGATGTTTGTTTGATATGGAAAGGGTCCACTGCATCTGCTCTTGCTTTCGTTGATATCATCAATAATAATGACTTGAATTTAAAATTCACTGCCACTGTAAGTGAGACACAGGTCGAATTTTTGGATGTCTCAGTTTATGTTGATAAAGGAACATTGCACACCAAATTACATCGTAAGGAGACGGCCGGGAATTTGGTTCTCCATGCAACCAGTTCCCATCCCAAACATTTAGTCCGCAGTATCCCTAATAGAGAATTTCGGCGGATTCGCCGGATCTGTAACAATAGTTCGGACTTGACAGTCTGTCAGGAGGAGGCACTGGTTAGATTTTTATGCAGAGGCTATACTAAAAAAGATCTTATCAAAGCACGTGATAGAGCAAATGCCTCAACTCAGGCAAAACATTCAGGCTGCACCATGTTCGAGACTGAAACCCACTCTGGAGCCAGTATTTCTAATACGACCCAAACCCAATCAGGAAGGCTGGTGACCACTTATTCTAAACAGCACAAAAAAATAAGACAAATAATGCAGAAAAATTGGCCCATTGTAAAAACGGATCTAACTCTTTTATTATTGTTACCTAGTGCACCTGTACTTACTTTCAGAAAGTCCAGGGCAATCAGGGATGATTTAGTAAGAACTAGTCCGGAAGTTAAGACATCTGGTTTCTGGCTGACACACAAAAATGGGTTTGTGAAATGCAATTCCTGTAGGGCTTACAAACTTGTAACCAGCACTACTGAATATTGGACTCCATTCTGCGACATACCAACTAAAATTCATGGATTTTACACATGTCGCACTGATTATGCAGTGTATGTATTACGTTGCACTTGCAATTTAAGATATGACCGTAGCACTAAGCTACAGGTATACAACCGCATACTCCAACATCTGAGGGCAGTAGTCAACTCAGTCCCAAATTATCCTGTAGCCGGGCACCTTAAGTTAGCCCATAATAACAACTTGAAAGATCTGGACTACTTTGTGATAGGGGCGGTTCCTAAAAACATTAGAGGAGCTAACTGTGAGCGTCAGCTCAGACAATTGGAAAGTAGATTCATCCTGGAGCTCGATACTAAGATGCCAATCCGGCTTAACATGGGGGAGGACCTACACAATTTTTTATAAAATAGTCCGTTGTCTTCCTTTAATCATCCTAAAATAGTCAGTTGTCTTCCTTTAATCATCCTTATATATGACCCTATAAGTTCTTTCTTGTATTATGATACCTCTTTAAGTCCAATTGCTGAGTTCATTTAGTTGTTCATCCAGCTATGTATTGTCACTACCCCCTTCCTTTTCAATTTTAGGTTCCCTTCCATAAACATTTAGTTTTCTGTCAATTTTTTGTGATAACGAGTTCAGTCATTGGGCACTGGCCCATCGATCAATCAACATGTCAACATTTCATTATATTAGCATTGATTGTGTATTAATTATTAATTTTTTACTTCAAGGTTATTTATATACACATTTTCCTTTTTGGGTGACTGCTGCTAGGTTTCACCTGTCCTTTATCTATGGGCATAACTCCTGGGGCTCCGGAATTATAGACATTACTACTGCTATTCTAATTAATTTTTTAACTTACATAGATCTTTTCATTTGCACATTTTGCACTTTTACACAGCACTTTAGCATAATTTTTGGCAATATTAGCACATGAGTCTTGATCTATTATTAGATCTTAGAGATACATTTCTTACATTAGTGTTGCATGTTTACAGGAAATTTGCTTCGTTTGCACATATTTATACATGATGACTTATCATATGTTATTTGAACAATAGTAAAAATGGTTATTCCCTTCACTATTTATTTGATGTCATTTCATGTATTTTATATTGTATGTGTGAAACTATATTTATTGATTTTATCTTCAATATTTATTGATGTATTTTGCATTTAAATTTTGCAATTCGCATTAATGTGAAGCATATTTTGTTACGTCCCAAAATCATATGTACATGGAAGATATCTTTTATCTATGCCTATGATCATGTGACCTTAGAACTGATGAACTGACTCAAATGCATTCTATTGGCCTTTATCATCTTTAGTTTCACAGGTAAGTATCACGAGAACTGTGGCGTGTCATGTGATCAAGACAGACTGGATCTGTCGAAATGCGTCATGCTGGGGCACTGGCCAGGACTGACTGGATACAAATAAATAAAAAGAAGCACTGAGAAACCTAATTGAAGTCCCTCAAGTGGTTCATACCTGTAATTGCTGCGCTGGAGCACATTGGCATACTGCAGGATTTTTGTGATATATATATATATATATATATATATATATATATATATATATATATATATATATATATATATATATATATATATATATATATATATATATATATATATATATATATACATATATATTACCTACTGGCGGTCGCCAGTAGGTAGTTATAGTTAGGATTTTTTTCAATGTTAAATCTGAAAATTCTATTTGGAATAACTTTGGCGCCGGTTGACGAATCTGCCTGAAAATTTCCTCAAAATGGCCTCGCGGCGTTCCGGTCCTTCCCTGAAAGTTTGGGGGGGATTCGTCAAGCGGGGGCCGAGATAAAAGGGGGGTCCCAAAACGCGTTTTCCCCATGTTAATTTCCATAGGGCGGTCGATTTCACTTTTAGCCCGAACGGCTGAATGGATTTCCACCAAACTTGGCAAAATTGTAGGGACTGGTAGCCCGATGTGCCTTTGCTATGTCTCAAGATATGTGCTCCAGTGGATTTTGAGTAATTAAGGTTCAAAAAAATATATATATCTATAGCAGCGCTCCGGTAAGCGCACCGGTACGCGCACCGGGCGCGTCACGCGACTTGCGCGCAGAAAGCTGATTGGCTCTGGGGTGTCTGTAAACATTCTAAACAGTCCGGAGCGGCCGCCATCTTGTGTCTCGGTAGGATCGAGACACAAGAGGTGGCCAAAACAAAGGGGGAAATGACCATAAGGGGGCAGAGTAGACCCCCCTTGACCCCCTAGGTTTGATGTGGGGGCCATAAAAGGGCCCCACGGGGCAAAAAAAAAATTAAAAAAAATTTTGATTTTCGCGGGGTGAGCGCCCGGTACGCGCACCGGTAAGCGTACCGGGGAGTGTACCATGGGGAAAAAGAATGACAGTTTTAAAAGTAGCTGATTAGAAAAAAAAATGTTTAGTTGTTTTTTTTATATATACACATACATATATATAAATGCATATGCACATATATATATGCATATATGTCTATATGTGTGCGTGTAGAGAGAGGTAGAGAGGTAGAGGTGTAGAGGTAGAGAGGTAGAGAGGTAGAGAGTACAGAGTGAGTAATAGAGAGTAGAGAGTGAGTAGTAGAGAGTAGTAGAGAGCAGTAGAGAGAGTAGCAGAGTGAGTAGTAGAGAGTAGTAGAGTGAATAGTAGAGTGAGTAGTAGAGAGTAGTAGAGAGTGAGTAGTAGAGACTGAGTAGTAGAGAGTAGTAGAGAGTAAGTAGTAGAGTGAGTAGTAGAGAGCAGTAGAGAGTGAGTAGTAGAGAGTGGGAGAGAGTAAGTAGTAGAGAGTAGTGGAGAATATTCCAAAGTTTGGCACAGCACCACTTTCACAATGAGTCCAATCAAATCATATCACTTAGAGTACTTATTGAAGCGCTGAATCTTGGTGTATATTCAAATGCTTTTATTTTCCTTAAGTTTATGTACCACAGCCAGCCGAAACGTTTCGTTCTGTACAACAGAACTTCTTCAGGGCGTTCTTATTTCCTTCAAGTTATGTCGGTATCCCGTTGTCATATAACTAGATATTTCTTCCAAATGTTAGACGAGACATAAGTATATTCTTATTAAAAGTGACTAGGTATCAATTTTACCCACACAATTCGGGCAGACTTGAGTAATTTATAGCATCCTCAAAGTCAGTCTTTCAAAAATTCCAAAGTATAGGACATGATAATCCAAATCCAAATGTTTCTCAAGAAAAGTCATTTACAATCGTTCGGAATATCGGTGTTTGGGCAGATATGATCCAGGGACCCCCAGTATGCAAGGGGAATTAGTCCCCCCTCTGCAAAGGCGCCAGTGGCCTGCATTGCAGAGAGGTGTAACAAGGGTGTGGCCTCATTACACTTCTCTGCAATGCAGCTCCCTCGCGCATACTGGAGGCTCCTGGTGGACTAGTTGACCCCAGGGACCCCCAGTATGCAAGGGGAATTAGTTCCCCCTCTGCAAACGCGGCAGTGGGCTGCGTTGCAGAGAGGTGTAACAAGGGGCATAGTCTCATTACACCTCTGCAATGCAGCCCCAGGCGCATACTGGAGGTTTCAGGTGGGCTAATTGGCCCCCAGGGGCCCCCAGTATGCAAGGGGAATTAGTTTCCCCTCTTCAAACATGCACGGGGGCTGCGTTGCAGAGAGGTGTAAAAAGGGTTGTGGCTTCATTACACCTCTCTGCAATGCAGTCCCCTGGCGCATACTGGAGATTCCTGGTGGGCTTTCAGGTCTTATATAGTTAGGAATTAGCATTAAAAAAACCTTTGAAATTCACTGAAAAAACCACAGGTTTCACACCAGTTATAGTTAGGAATTAGCATTTAAAAAACCTTTGAAATTCACTGAAAAAACCATAGGTTTCACACCAGTTATAGTTAGGAATTAGCATTTAAAAAACCTATTAAATTCACTGACAAAACCAGTTATAGTTAGCTGGAAATTTTACTGATATAAAACCAATGAAATTCCACGTTATAGTTAGTTGGACTCACTATAACTTGCGCGTGCAATGCACTGCTGATGACGTCACATATTACATCACTCATGACATGGTCAGTGACATCACTCATGACATCACTGATGACACCATCCTTGTGACATAGTGACAGACCTCCTTTCACTGTAATGTAACCCTTGAAACACATATTCAAAAATAGAAACTGAAATTTAAAAAAAAATGGAGATACCCATATCAGTTACAACAAGCAATTCAGTAATTCCACCATCTATATGCACATCCAGTCATTCACCAACAGTTCTATATAGTCACTCATACATATACTCACTCATCATATGAAGTGATACACCTATACATCCTGTTACACACCGACAGTCATCCAAAAGTTACTCACACACATACTCACACGTGCAAATAAACTATTGAACATCCATTTATTTGAATATAGAGTTATACACACACTTCCACCTTACTTGTATTGAAAATTACACATATTTATTCTCTTAAACAATCACTTATAGAAACACATACTTATTTAAACAGGAACTCTTACAATCTCTTACTCTCACATATACTCACTTATATACATCAATATTCACATATACTAGATTAAAACATATGTAGTTACTGATAAAGACACTAGTGAGACAGTCATTCACTCACTAACAAACACATATAGACACTCATCCACCCATACAGTCCTGCACATATGCTGTCTTCAAAACACATACAAACAGCGAGTCAGTCACTCATGCATCTATGTGCTAAGTAATACCTCCACCAAACCATATAGACACTCATACTGATACTACTAAAAATATCAAATAACCCATATACATACGCATGTAGCTACTTATCAACACATGTAGCCACTTATACACAAAGTGAAACACTAATATATGTATTTAAATATTTAAACATAACTCACTAATATTTATTTTTCAGAAAGACACATATTCACTGGATGGTGTCATCAGTGATGTCATGAGTGATGTCACTGACCATGTCATGAGTGATGTAATATGTGACGTCATCAGCAGTGCATTGCACGCGCAAGTTATAGTGAGTCCAACTAACTATAACGTGGAATTTCATTGGTTTTATATCAGTAAAATTTCCAGCTAACTATAACTGGTTTTGTCAGTGAATTTAATAGGTTTTTTAAATGCTAATTCCTAACTATAACTGGTGTGAAACCTATGGTTTTTTCAGTGAATTTCAAAGGTTTTTTAAATGCTAATTCCTAACTATAACTGGTGTGAAACCTGTGGTTTTTTCAGTGAATATATATATATATATATATATATATATATATATATATATATATATATATATATATATATATATATATATATACACACACACACACTCTTTCATTTTCAGGTACCAACCTTGGCTAGAGAGAAGTGGACGGCAATAAAGTGATTGTTCTACTCAGCATACACGCTAGTGTCCAATAGCTCCGTCCTGTTATGACTTATCCCACAATGTTAGGGTATTTTTTCCAGTTCACTTTTTGTGGAAAGGACACAATGTTTTTAGTCTTGCCCTTTCAATACAAAAATACATGTATTCTGTGACTTGTAGTCTTCATTGTCTTTCAATTGGACTAGCACATGACAACAAGGACTTATAAAATAAAATAAAAGTGAACATGGTGCCCCGTGAATATGGATACATTTGGCAACCTTGTGTAGGAATCATTGGGTAGCATAGGTCATATATCTCTGCTTTTTTGGAGCCTGCTTTTGGTACAATATATTTTGCACTAAGACTGGCCCATTTAGCTGAAGAGCACACATTCATAGCACAATGATGATGATGCCATCCAATTGCAGAGCAGCATAAAGTGCGAGCATATTTATTCAGTGGACTTACTGATGGAAGCATTTGTCTTGCAATTTGTCTTTAGTTGTTTTTTTCCTTTTCGCAAACAATACAATTTCATTTTTCTGTGTTTCACCTGACAAAGTATTTCTACTGATTTCCGGTATTCTGGAATAAGACTATTTATGAAATTTTACAAATTTGACACACAGTGTTCCTAATGGAAATATAAGTGTGTTTAGAACTACAAAGGAGTAATACATCTTGGATATTGTTGGAAATATTTAAGTATAGGACTACTTTTTAAAGGCACTATCAGAGCAGCTCTATTAGCTATTTTGTAAGGGTATGTGAGCCTACTGGAAAATTATACAAATCTTTACTCCAGTCCCTGTGGAAAAAGGAAATGACCCTGCTTCATAAAGTAGCCAAAGCTACTTTATTTCAAACACTGAGAAATCGACAGGGATGGAAATAGCCATCATTTGTGTGGTATGCCCCCAGATTTGTACTTTCACTAGACTATTTTTGCTGAATTCGCTTTTATTCGCATTAGGACTCTGCACACTTTATTCTTCCAAACCAGTGGTAAAGTGCTTGTGCTCTCCTTTCCAAACATGCTATACACCTGTTTGGTACATTTAATTTAATTATAGGTCCCTAGTAGATGGTATTACATGTACTTAGGGCCTGTGAAATAAATGTCAATAGTGGGCCGCAGCACTGAAAGCCCAACCCACTAGAGTAGCTCGACAAAACTTTTCTTAGGTCTGGCATTGCAATCTCTGTGCAGTTTTAAAACTGGAATTGTGGCCTGTCAAAATTTTTTTGCCAGGCCCCATCATTCCTTTTTAGTACATAGATGTTAGCCCTAGGGATTGACCCTAAAGGCTCATAGGGCAGGCTGCATTGCATTTAGGAAGTAGGACATGTGTACTTAAGTGACAAAACCCCAAATTCAGTGACAAAACCCCAAAATAATTTGTTACTGTGCCAAGGCTACCCTCCCATAGACCAACGCTGGTTTACCCTATTACATTTAATTAGAGCTAAATTCAGAATATGGGCAGCTCGAAAATACTTGCTCCACTCATTTTAATTTAAAATCCATTTTAGTGGTAAAGTCAAATTTTAGATTATTAATTTGAAAATGCTACTTTTGGAAAGTTGGTATTTTTCTGCCTAAACCAAATATGGCTTTCTGCCAGTTTCCAGGGTCACATGACTGTTAGTTGCTCTCCTGTGGTGTAATGTATTTCTCCTAGACAGTTGACAAAGGACCTGCGTGTGGGGAGGTGAGAGTCTTCTTGACGGGTTGACTGGAGATGAGAGGTATCAGAGGGTAGACTGGCTGTAGTTCTCTCTGACTTAAGAAGATGCCTGCCCTGGCACTGGTCAATGCAGCTCACACCTAGGCCTCCATTTTGTTTCACGAGACAGACTAGATCCAACCCCACAGGAAAGGTAAGAACTGACCAGAACCAATTTTATGGTTAGACAGCAAGGCAGACCAGCACATGGGATAAAAGTGTCACCCTCAGAACATTGATTCAGAACACTCTTGGACTTGAAATGATTCAGAGGAAGGACTGCTCTACTGACTAAAGAACGAAGATTGCTTCTGCTCTCCATGAACCCAGGGCCCCAGAAGTGACTCTAAAAGTTAGTTGACTGACCTCCTAATTGAGCTACAGGGACACATCAAGTTGCCAGAGACCATTCCTGCTGACCATAACCAAATGGACCTGCCCTGGTCTCCTCTGATGGCCTCTGTGGGAGTGAGTCCGGAACCCCAAGTGTTGTCCTCAGAGTCCTGGACCCTTGGCTGGAGTAGGAGCGTACATCTCCCTGCCTAACTGAAGATTCAACATAAAGTGATACAGAGCCGTGCAGATGCATGCATCTCTTAATTGAAGGCATCACCCTATCCAACGCAGTGCAACACAGAGCCCACCAGTGCCTCGCCATACAGCTGAAAGCTTCACCAGATCCGACATTGAGTGAGGCAAAGCCAGGCAGAGCCATGCTGTGAAGATCCTGTTAGAAAGTTTCACTGTATTCAACAAAGAGCGACACCCAACCTGGCAGAGTTGCACATCTCCTACACTAAGGCTTCTCTGCAGCCAATGCCAAGCAACAGGAAGCACTGCAAAACCTTGCTGCACCTGAAAGTTTCACCAGATTAGACTCCGAGCGATGCAAAGCCTTGCAGAGACATAGTGTTCAGACCCCGTTGGAAAGCTTTACTGGTGCTATTTTTACTTGAACATTTTTAAAACCTATAACTCTGGTTCTACTCATTAGATATTTCTTGTTTTGTTGTTATTGTATTTATTAAATTATACTTTATTTTTCTAAATAGGTTTGGGATTTTTCTTTTGATGTGTCTTCACTTTATTACTGTTTCAGTCCCTCATAAATGGAGAGGCCAAGGAGGAAAAGGGCGCCAGTTTCTCCTCAGTCGAGGATGTTTCTGATTTCATTGGTTTTTTGAAGGGAACAAATGGTCCTTGGCATGAACAAATACAATTTGAGCAAAATAATATATAGACCACAATGGGCTGCTATATGTTACAGAAATCCCTTGTCCAGCCGGACAGGGAATATTTATTTATGCAATAGGTTGTCTCAAATAAAGGAATAAGACAAATAACCAAAAGAAAATAATGGTTACAGTAGGGCACAGTCCTGTGCTGTACGTGAGGAGGAAGTAAAGAAAACAGTGAGTGCAAACAGTATCAGGCAAACAAAGTGAGCTAACAGGCCACTGACAAGAATTCAAATTAACAGTGTGTCCTGGAGTGAATCATCCATACATTAATACAATAAATTCTTAAGTATGGGACACTATAAAAGGAGTCGACAGACGTTTCGATCCCAAGCTCAGTTAAGGGGGATCATCTTCAGGACTTTTACAATCATAACTTTTGCCTGAATAAAACCTTTTAACATTAAAACCGCCTGTTTTGGAAAAATGAAAAGGAAAGAAACAAGACAAGAATGCAATTACTAGTTAGAAAGGCATGTACAGCTTTAGCTCTCCAATTACAGTATTCGAAATCGCGGTGATAGGTGCATCCATAGAGGCGTGCGCATTCCGTGCAGTTTTTTGTGCAACAAAACTTTTTTGTGATCGTTTTACTGTATCTCAAGGTGTTTTGGTCTTGTGCATCCAGCACGTGAATGTGGAGGTGAGGGCGTGGGTGCGTGGTAGCCGTGTTTGAGGTTAGAACAGGAGTGCATTGGGGTTTGGAAGTGTTGATCATGTTGGAGAGGTGTCTAAAGAGACCGGGTAAATCTCAGAGTTGGAACGTACCAGACTGGTGTCTGTGAATATGGTTTAATCATGTAGGATGTCTTCAGTGGTTAGGGTAATCGCCCGACATCCTGTTCAAGAAATGGAAGACCTTGTTCTGATTTGTAATAATAAATTACTAGCTATAACAAGGAGTGGCATATGATAAAGCATGCCATTGGTGGCCACAATTAAGGATATCCCTGTGCTATGGTTGGTGTGAAAACCTGATTGAGAGCTGCCTATGAGTAGATGGAGTTCTAGGTGGTCTGCAAGTTTGGTGATGATGGCTTTCTCAATGACTAGCTAGAAAAGGCACGCATGAAATGGGTCTTTAGATGCTGAGATTGTTGCGTTCTGCTGTTAGTTGTTCAATAGGGCATTCACTTCTTCATTTTTTCCAGTAAGACAGGAAGGTGGCGGTGGACATGGAGGTGTTGATGATAGTGGTACGCGCAGGTGATGGCTTTTCCAATGTGTATATGAAGTGGCTGGCATGGGTCTGAAGGATTTACTGAGTGGATAGTATTCATCAGGGTGGTGGTTTCTTTATTCGAGAGGGCCTTCCAGTATGTGGATCTTGCAGTGGTGTTTTTGCCTAGTCTCTATTTTCTCTCAAGTTGTTTTCAGTGGTGCTTGGACTCCCTGAGGCCAATTGTGTACCGACTGGGTTTTTTGTTATTTTTGTAGGTGTTAGATCTGGCATCCTTGGCGTGGTTTTCCCTGACGTTTTGCCTCTACCTCCTGTACTTTTTGGACACTGTGCTGGATTTTTTTTTTGATGGTTTAGATGCTTTGGGCACTTTGCCACTGCTGATCAGTGTCAAAGTGCAAGTGCTCCATGTTTAATTTATTTCTGGGATTGGTTATCCATTATTCACATATTTGTTTTACCTGTAAAGTACCTAGTAAAGGGCACTGAGTATGCCAGGGCTGGTAATTCCAATGCTGCTAGTGGGCCTGCAGCACTGATTGTGCCACCCACCTGAGTAGCCCTAAAATGATGTCTCAGGCCTGCCACCACAGTTCCTGTGTGCAGTCTGTGAACTGCCATGTTGTCCTGGCCAGTTTACACACTGACCAGGTCTGACCCTTCCCTTTTCTTACTTATTGGACACCTCTATGGTAGACCCAAGGTACCCCCCTGGGCAGGGTGCAGTGCATGTGAAAGGTAGGACATGTACTAGTGTGGGTAACATGTCCTGATAGTGAAATATTGCCAATTTCGTTTTTCACTATTGAAAGGCTATCTTGCCCATAGGCTAACATGGGCAATGCTGTGTATCATATTTACCTGCATATCTTTCCATAGCTTTATAAAGAACAAAGGCCCTAAACTTTTTAATACAGTTATGAGTAGTAAGCACAGACTTAAATAAGAACTATGTCTCTTTTTCTCCAATGTCCAGCCGGACAAAGGGAATATTTATTTTCAAGATTAAACAAAGATTCACGAATGCGTGCGACACGACACAGATCAAAAACTGGGCACAAGCCTGTACCAAGTAAAAGGGGAGAGAGAACAATACAGGGGGAAAAATACCAGGCAAACAAAGTGGAGCAAAAGGTGGCTTACAGTACAATGCAATCTTGTGTAAGCACGAACCAACAGATACTGCAACATATATTGTACAAATGAAAAATGCAGTACTGTTAAAACAGTCGACGTGACGTTTCGATCCCTATCTCCAATTATTAACTGGCCTCCTGTTTTAACTCAGGAACATAAAAGTTGACCTAAGGACTTCCCTCAAGCTCGCCCTACATCGTGCTCCGCTGTCCCTGCTGATTTTGCTCGAGTGTCTGGTGGGGTGTCTTGGTGGGATGGTATCTTAAAATGTATGATGTAGTGGTCGGACCATGTGAGTGTGGTTGTGGGGATGGTGATGATCCTGTTGTAGGAGAAAATCGTAGGTTTAGGATGTGGCATGCTTTGTGGGTTGGTCCTTGGACAATCTGGGCCAGTCTGAGGTTTCTGAGGCTGTCAAGGAGGGTAATGAAGTTAGGGTCTGTGGTACCTTCCAGGTGCACATGAGGTCCCTGAGGAGAATGCAGTAGGTTGATCTGATGTAGAGGGGAGCGATGAATTCTGCAAAGTGCTTGCAGAATTCCACTCAGAGCCCTGAGGGGATGGCATATGAGGGTTCCTTTTAGAGTGGCATTGTAGTCCATTTGTATTTTGAAGTGGAGGTGTTCTATGAGGTTGATGTTGGGGTCTGTGGAGGTGGTGCAGTCAATAATGTTTTTATATATGATTATGAGTCCTCGTCCTGGGTTGTGGGTTCATTCCTGATGTATTATTTCATAGGTGGGTGGGATGGCTGTGCCAATGTCAGGGTTGGAGACTGGATTGAGCCATGTTTTGGTCAGAAAGAGCACATCAGGTGTGTTGCTTTTGAGGAGGTCCCAGATTTCAGGGAAGTGCTTCCCAAGGGACTGGATGTTGAGGAGCATGGCAGACCTTTGGTGCGGGTGGTTTTGGTGTGCATCGGTTGTTTGGAGGTAGTGGTGTCAGCCTCTGAGGTGTTGCAGGTGAAATTGAAGTGAGTGCAGGAGAGAGGTCCTACCATGGTGCTGGGGGAGGCAGCTTGTTCATTGATGTGTGTTCCTGAGGTTGCGGAGCATGGCAGAGGAGTAGTGGTTGCATTCATTGGGTCTGTTGGTAGCTTTGGTTGTGGTGTTGTATTGGATATCGTGGGGTCAGGGTTCCTGGCACAGGTTGCGATCCAGGTGCAGATGGGCTTGTGTGACAGTTACGCGAATGCTGTCACGTCCTCTGTGTGTTTGTGCTGTGGCCTGTATTAAGTAGGTCCCTGGGTGGTCAGGGCTTTTGCTGGCAGGAAGAACTGTGAGCGGGAAAAGCTCAGGCAGGAAAACCCAGGAAGAAGTGGGTGTCACTTGGTTAAAGGCAGTAACTGTTTCAGGCTGTTACTAGCGGGAACTGGAGTTCATTGGCAAGTGGCAAACTGGAGGCCACAGGCAAGTGGCAAGATAGGTATCCTGGGGCCTACTCTTTAAGATGCGTGAACACTCAGCATATAAAATTTGAAATGTTCACATGACAAATAACGAAGATGAGAAAAATCTGTGATGGCCAAGGGATTGGAGATATGTACTGAGAATCTACCTAAACGAGTGAACACATGTTAAAATGAAGATATTATAACCATACTACATTGATGTTGAGACCTTGTAGTTCCCTGGTTTGTCTTTAAAAACAGAACTCCATCTTGGTTCTTGTTCAAGAACAGAACAGATTTCAAGAATTCATAATTCAGAACAGATTTCAAGAACAGTTTCAATATTTTCACAAGCAAAAACGATTTCGTAAGACATTTTCTTTCTAGTTGAACCATATTGCGTCTTTGAAAAATTTCATTTTTTATGCAGTTGAAGTGTGTATAAATATATGCAAACACTCTATATTTATATTTATTCCCTATTCATTTCACGATTTACACAAATGAGTGTCCGGTTGTTTCACAATTTGTATAAAAAGTTGAATTGGAAATGTAAATTTTGGACCCTGTATAAATTATATATTTATCTTCGGTATACATATATATCTTGTAAATATATCTTTGGGAATATTTATTGCAGAATCGTCACACAAGTCAAAGATTTTAGCGAACAGAAATACTTTGACTATGGACTAGCATTCTCAGCTACAAATATAGGGGCATATTATCAAGGGGGTTTATCTCCGCTTTTTTGGCTTTAAAAGCCAAGAAAGCGGAGATAAAATTATCTCCCTATTACCAAGCTGTCGCTAACACCAGTTAGCGACAGCTAGTAGGAGATAGCGACCATCTTGGGCCCCACTTTGCATGTCAGTGATATTTATCACTAATGAGATGCAAAGTGGGCGTGCCAAGATGTTAGAGACTGGAAACAGTCGCTATCATCGCTATCTCCTATTACCAACTTTTGGAGATATTCGCGCTAAGCGGGAATATCTCCAAAAGCTAACACCTGCCCTGAGCAGTTCTTAGCCATGTTATCCAATGGGAGGTGGATAACATGGCTAAGAGCATTTGCTCGATAATGCATGAATATCGCTGACTTTTCAGCGATATTCATGCATTTCGGCCGTTTTTTATCGCATTTGCGATAAACCTTGTTAATAGCAAGGTTTATCTGCGATAAAAATCGCCGATGTGCGGCGATAATTTTTGTCTCTAAACAAGTTAGAAACAAAAATTATCGCTAGTTGTTGGTAATATGCCCCATAGAGTTTGTACTGTAATATAAACATATATGTTTACAACATATATACTGGACTTGCATGTGTGGGTGTGCATATGAAATGATTTTGACAAATATATGTTGCTAAATTTCTCTCCGGCTATGAGCTATACAATGCTTATGGCTTTTTAGTCTTTTTAATGCATTTCCTAAAGGGTTGCAATTTTAGAAGCTTCCTACGGGGCTCCTCAGAGCCCTACAGTCTACCACCTGTAAGGAGTCTGCAATCAAGCTACCATTCTTCATGCACAGGCACGGATCTCTGAATCACCCAGAGACATCCTCGTAGCCTGCTTCTGACAAAAATGAGGAGGGAGCTGAGGAGAAAGGGGGCCCTGGGAGCTTCTGTTCCACCTCAAAGAAAAGATGCCATTCCACAAGGGGTTGGGAAGCAGTTAGCAGATTTATTGGGTGCAAAATGCAGTTCACACGTGGGCTGTGGAAGCATATTGTAACCTGTTGGAAATAAATGACAGATTTAGCAAAACCTACAGGGAAAACAGAACGCTGAGCACAGACAGCTTAACTATCAGTTCACCAAACCATCATTCACTATATATTTTCACGTTTAAACATTTCACTCCAAAATTACTTTCATGACACATTAGAACAACTGGACAAAACTGTTGCAATGTACATGTATATAGCTACTGTGAACCTTAATGTTATGGTATCTTCAAGGGATTTGTAAAGCACACAGCTGCCCCAGGAACGGGGCTTCGCAGTGCTAGACCTTGCAGATAAACTGCAACTAGCAGCCTAAAAAGAATTGAAGGCATTAGATTGATTGATTGGATAGAAATAAAGCTGTGTATTTCTTCAAAGTGCAGATGGTTTCATTGTTTCTAATAGGGAAATATAGTGATCACAGAACAGGGGCCTTGGTACGAAAGGAGTGGCCTCCAGTCCTAGCTCTCATAAACTGCAAGACAATGGGCAGATTAAGATCGGCTGAGTGAAGGAAGCGGGAGGGTTGGAACTGCATAAAAGATTGGACAAGATGGGGGGCCTCTGGGAATACAGACTCTTATGAGCAACACACAAGATTTTAAAGTGGTTGTGCTTTTCCACTGGGAGCTAATGCAGTTTGAGGAGGAGACTAGAGACAGAAAAAAACATTGGGATGGAAAAGAGCGGCCTGGCTGCCACATTCTGGCCAAGCTGGAGTCTTCTGATGATGAGCTTATTGGTTTCTAGGTACAAGATGTTGCAATAGTCCAACCATGACAGAATTACTGTCTTGATGATAGTTTGTCAGGTGCTAGAGTCAAAGAGGCCAATAATGGGTGTCAGACTTCTCAAGATCCTAAAGCAGGCGCCTGCTACCGATTTAGCTTGAGCCTCAAAGGCCAAGGTGTTGTCCATGATAACTCCTAGATTTTTTATGGAGGATTTAGGGGTGGTGGGAGGCCCAAGCAAAAGGGGATACCTATACTCACCCCAAGAGTGGTGGTCTTTGCCCAGTAGGGGGACTTTGGTTTTATTTGAATTCAGGAGGAGGCAATTGGCATTCATCCATTCAGTGAAGCTAACAGTCAAGTTTGAAAGTTGGGCCTATCAGGTGTAGGATTATCTGTAATGGAGATCACCAACCGAACTTTGTCAGCATAAGAAATTAGTGCAATCCCTGTGGGTTCGATGACCTGTGCCAGTGTTTGTATGTAGTTATTGAACAGGGCAGCAATAGATGAAGAGGACTGGGGGACTCCATGGTATACAGTGTACGACTGAGAGCTGTGGGTGGGTGAAATGACCTTTAAAGAACATATAGATAGAAAAGACACAAACCAGGACAATGCCGCCCTTCTATACCAATGTTTTGTAAGCACGATTTTATGAGACACCATATCAAATGCGGCGCTCAAATCCACCAAGATCAGGGCTGAAGACCAGCCTTCATCCAGGGCAGTGACTGTGAGAATTGAAAATTCCATACTTTGCCCTGGCCTGAAGCCATTTTGGGAAGTGTCCAAGATATGGTTATCATCCAGGAACTTGGTCAGGATAGAATTAACATGCCTCTCAGTAACCTTCACGAGAAAAGGGAGGAGAGATATAGGACAAAGGTTTTCCGACTTGGTGGCGTTCAGCAAAGGTTTCTGCACCCGGGGGATAACCTCGGCATGCTTCCAAGGGATGGGCACACAAGCTGATGACATGGAGAGAATAATCCCTTCCAGACACTTTGGAAGGAGAAGGCCATGGAATTTGAGAAACAATACAGGTTTAGCAGGTCTGCAGGTGCGCCAGATGTTACTTGTCTGAAGATGATAAGCAGTTCAGGCAGACTTAAGGGATGGAGCGAGCTGAGTGCAGGGGTAAGGCTGCTAGCAACTGGCAATACTATAAAGTCTCGCTTCATCACAGAGCCATCCACTGGGAAATGCCTGTAGATGTATTCTATTTTGCTAGTAAAGTATTCTGCTAACTACACACTAGCAGTGTCAATGGGGTTGGTTGAATGTGTTTGTCTGATTAGATTAGTCATAAGTTTGCATGTTTCTTTGCTGGCATTCTTATTGCTTCTGATTTGCTAGAAAAATAATCAGCTTTGCTTTCATAATCAGTTTGTGGTAAGATTTAATGGCTGTTCTATTTTGAGTTTTTTGCATTGGGTCATAGGCTTTTCTTCACAAACATTCTAAGGCCTTTTGGCACGTTTTGGCTGAAGTAACATTAAACTAGGGACTAGCGTGTTTCTTTCTGCTGGCAGTCTAACTATCGGGAATGAAAAGATCTAAGGCTGAGGTGAGCCAAGATTGCAGAGTGTTATTAGCTGCCTCCATATTAGAGGCGAACTGAGGATGGTTAGCCTGAATGAAATCATCAAATTTATGGGAATCGAGTTTTTGCCAGAAACTTTTAATAATCTGGTTTGGGGTTATTGTCAATGTATGGCAAGGCAGGCGGAGGGTCAGAGTAATCAGACAATGGTGGTTCATAGCACAGAAAGAAGAGTTGCAGCCCACATGGTGCTGAGGTGGAATAAAACCTGGTCTTAGAGGTGATTAGCAGAGTGTGTGGCATCCAACACCAGGTTCCAAGGTGATGAAATCATTGAAAAAGTTGGAAATATCACTTTCATGGGGAGCATCTAACTGAAGATTGAGCTCTCCTAGAATGTTAAAATTGGCTGATTAAATAATCAGAGGAAAAATAAAATTAGTCAGCGCCTCTCTAAAGACTTTAGAAGGGCAGGGAGCATGATAGCTAAGAAGTCCTGAAAAATACAATTTAAGATCAGGGAAATTTTAAAAAGAGCACTTTCACAGCCCTAAAATGGTTATCACTGTAGATCACAGAATTGCCACCCTCCCTGCCGCTGGCCTTACAGATGTTCTTCAGCTGATAGCCGCTAGGACGGAGTGCTAAGACAGATTCCGCTAATGTGTACTGGCTGAGCCAAGTTTCAAAAAGAAAAAGGTCATCAAGTGCCTCGTCCTGAATGAGATCAAAGATATCATTGTAATGTTTAACCAAGGAGCGGCAGTTAATGCTACAAAGCCTAAACTGCATGAGCTTAGGCGGAGTCTGTGGACTCAGCCTGGTAATCGGTGCAGGTAAACTGCAGGTAAACTAAGTGCAAAGTTACAAATCTTGAAGCAATCTTGAAGCAATGAAGAAAATCATCTGGAACCCACTTGTGCTCTTTGCAGGACTGTGGCTGTGTTCGGAGAGAGCAGAGAACATCAGAAGTGTATACCGCCTTTGCAAGAGGGGAGAAAGTTCCAAAGGCAAGCCCATCTGCGCCCACCCATGCCTGGACGTTGCCAGATGGGCTTCCCTTTGGAACTTTGAGATGCTATTTCAAATGATTAATGTGAATTATTTTGTAATGGTCTACTTTAGACTCCATATGTAATGTGCATACATATGGGGAAGAGGGTAAGCTCTCACACTGCAATTACAATTCTTCAATAAATAACCCACATATGCCTTCTGATTGCAAGTGAACTTTACTCTAAAAATAACATTAATAGAAATAAGCATTTTTATTTTTCCAAGCGAAAATGGAATTATGCTTTGTAAATTATACGGCTAGTAACAGATGGTAAATAACATTATAGAACTCTGAAAGTATGCAATATTTCATTATTTGCATACACATATTTTCTATACACGAAGATCTATAGTAACATAGAAACGAACAGAGATTTTGCAAGCCTCCTGGCACTGCTCTACAAAATGACGCAATCTACAATGTACATGCTGGTGAGTTTAGAAGGGCTAGCCACTTGTTAAAGTGCTGCTAATTTGCCCTATTGAAATGACAGTCTATTGCTCACCCCGGCCCCCTCCCCTGATCCCTCAGATACATCTTCAATTGGAATCTGTCATTGATTGCAGAGTTCAGGCTCATTGCTTCCCTTTCAAAACAATGGGGGGAGACTTTGTACTTCCCGCACTGCCCCAAAAATGCCATATGCTCAGCATTTTCTTGGTTTAGTGTCATGTGAGGTGTCATCACTGATCTCATCAATGATGTCATTTAACAGGTAATGAGTGTTGTAATATGTGAGGCCTTAAGCAGTACAAGTGGCAGGGGCACAATTTATAGTTAGTTCACTCTACTTAAAATTCAAAGATAAGGAAAACACAGTAATAGGCAATGTTATTTTTTTTAATTTTAAAACAGTAAAAATGGCAACAGGCACCGTTACCCAAGCTACTCTGAGGTTTCTTTTCCCTTTAAAATTAACTATAACTTGAGGCTAAGTGACTGCCCAGGAGCTCCATTGAGTTCTGTCCAGGGGCACTGAATCTGCATGCAGGAGGACAGGCGGGCATTTTGTTAGGAGTGAGTAGGAGAAAAGGACATGGTGAAGAGTAGGACATGGGGACGAAGATTGGGTCAGGCTGAGGATGTGGACCTGCAAGGGGAAAGGTGGTGTTTATTCACACATTGAGGAGATGTGAAGCAACATAATAAGTAATTGTCATTTCCCTATGACAGCAGAAAAACAAGGCACAGGTATTTTTAGAAAAGCTAATTTTATTAGACTCGTTAGCCATAGTTGAAATTAGCAGATAATGTGACCTTGCATCAGTGTTTGAATGCGGTAGTGCATTTCTCTGAGCAGATCTTTGAAAGGAATGGATCTTTTTAAAACATTTAGCCAGAGGCTAATACAGGGTGAGCTTGATACTTACTTCACTTAGATCATTTCCCTTCATTTCCAGCACCCCCCTTGTCTCTACCCTATTTAACCCCTAATTTCTCTGTGGACCATGGACTTGGTCCTGTTGCTAAATATTCCCTCTAACCCTGATAACAAGCAGACACAGGTGTGTGTCTAAGATGAGACAGATCACCTATCCACCTTGTTAAGGGGACTTGCTTGCCGCAGAGCTGTGATTGAGCCAACGTATCCTAAGGTTTAACACCAGCACTACTGAAGCCTCAGTAGTCAGCTCTCACTACATGTTGTAAAAACTAATTTCTCTTTGCGCACCACCAACCTTTCTTGGAAGATATATTCTAATTAAAAGGCTATGAAACAATAGGGAATTAGAATGGACTCACACTTATGATTAATGGTCAAGACTTTAATTTTGGTCTAAAATCTTGCTGCATTGCTTCACAGAAGAACCACGCTTTAGTATGTGTTGCAATCATCGGTACTAGTTTGGATAGTAAGATATTTTGTAAGAAGGCTTAGAATCATGTTAATTTAAAGGGCTGAAACATGTGCAAAGCACTGCTTAGATGTTGATTTTACCTAACCAATTTATGACCCCTTCTCTGCATGTCTAATATGTTTGCACTGGGCGTCTATTATTGTCTGGGACATGGTTACATTTTTGTCTCTGGTCTGTCTTTAGGGGACTCAATGAAGAGGTTCTAAATACATGATGCAAAAGGCTTAAAGCTTCCAACCAGTGTAATCTCTCCATTCTGTTCATATTAGAGGAGTGAGATATAGTTTGTCAGAGAGGGTACTTTGTAGCAGTTTTGACAGAGTACCCAGGCCCCCAAACTCATGATCCACTCACCTGATATAGGCCTGAGACCTTAAGAGGACCTTAAGTATATTGATGACAGAGCCTACTATAGCTCTAATGTCCTGGTGGTGTGTGGACCGTAACAGTAGGTTAGATGTCCAACCTTCCACCCAGTCGTCAGATGACTTTTTTTGCAGTCTGACCATAAAAAATAAAAAAATTACCCCACACACAGCGGGAAATAACTCCCACTGTGTGGAAACCATTAGTTTTGAATGTTTGTTTTTGAAATAGGTAAAACTATGTAAAAGTTTGATGGATGGCTGTCCTGTTTGTGTGAGACCTCTATCAAACTTTTACAACATTTAGACGAACAACCTTGACACCTGTACCTGCCAATAGTCAAAGATTAGGCTGGTGCACATCTCTAGTTTTGAGGGGCTGGATGTCCTTCAGGGTGACAGTGTGATTTATGTATACGTATGTGCTATTAATATAGATGGAACCTAGCAAAAAAGGCAGCGGACAATCTAAAAGTCAATGAGTAGTAGGAAAGGAAGCAGAGTTTTGAATGGATATTCCATTATAATTTAGCTTTCTTTAATAAAGTGAATCACCAACACTTTTAAAAATTGTGGCAGCTTTGGGCAGTCCTGTAAGATATGTGGATGTAGTTCCAGATCCTGGATGCAAAGATGAAAAAGGTCTGCTGTCTTGTTTTTACTTATTTACACTACTGTGGGCCCCATTAGGATGGCTGGCGGATCGCCCGCCGAGCCGGCGGCAGTCACCGCTGGCCCAGGCGGGGGCAATGTATGTATGTATGTATGTATGTGTGTTCTTATATAGCGCTCGATGTTACCCTTGGGCATCTCAGCGCTTGCCTTGGGAACCCGTCCTGGTTTTTCCCTGTGAGATCACCCGTGCTAGGCATCCCCAAGGTGAAAGCCAGGCATCCCACCGCGGGGGGCCGTTGTGGAGATTAAGCAAGCTTGTTGCCCAGAGCTGCATAGTGTGAACTCGTGCTTAGAGTGGGCACCGAAGTGAGAATTATTGAGTCCGTGGACAATTGGGTTCAGGACCCTGCCGCATCAGGAATCGAACCCTGGTCCCGGGTCTGACCTCAGCTTCAGGTATGCCTCCTCTAACCAGTGAGCCACACTTCTCCACCCGCCATCCGTGATGAAATGACCCCCCGCCATATTACAATGGCTGGGGGGTCCGCGGTGGACGCGGTGTCCGCCGCTTTTCCTCCCGGTCGACATGTTGACCGGGCTGAAAAGGGTTCTATATGTTGGCGGTGTCTGAAAGACACCGCCAGCCATATTAGAATGTGGGGTTTGAAATGCCTTTCCATGGCGGCAAGGCAAGTGGAGTCTGCTTGGGGGGCCCATTGCGAGCCACCAGGGACTCTGGGGGTGGGGGTACCTATGGTACCCCCCTGCAGTTCCATGCACAATATGGCAGGCACCGCGCAGTGCCTGCCATGTTGTGCATGGAGGTGCACAACATGCCTTCCTGGCATTGTGGTGGGCGGTGCAGAGTACACTGCCCACCACAATGTTAGGAATGCAGGATGAGCCTGCCAATGTGGTGGGCATATCCTAATGTCACCCACGGGACCCCCGCCCTTATGGCGGGCAATCCCGTTGTACGACGGGATGCCATCCTAATGTGCCCCTTACTTTGCAGCCTGGGTGTGGGTGTACCAAGAATCACCGAGATGGTGAGCTTGTTTGCAAGATAAGCTAAGGTGTTGGTCCTGATGGCTGTGCAATTGGTGCTGCTGGTCTTGATGATGGGGCAGGCTGGCAAGTAGATCCAAAGGACTTTCAGTGCACTCCAACAGTGAAATGGAGTCTTGGGTGCACCCGGTACCTGAAGCCATGTCACAAATAATGTCTCGAAAGTCACACACTGGTGAATCTTAGTTTTACACCTACAATCTGTGTAGGTTTCTGATTTTCTGAAGTTCCACAAAAATGTTCATGCCTACGTATTGAAACCAGAGATAGTTGTACTGTGCCAAATATGCTTCACTCCTTCATGCTTACATTGGGAGTAGGGGTGTGGAAAGTTTTTTTTCTCATGATCTTCGGTAATTCTCACACAAACTAAGATTGCTACCTATAGTTTGCAAAGTTTCTTGCATATTGATGTTCATGTTAGAGCCAGGACATAAGTGTTCCTCTTTGGAGAAAAATAAATATTGTAAACATCCCTCTAGGATATACAGTCACCTCCTGAGAAATAAGTGCATCCATTTCCAGCACTGTCTACAACACTGTCAAGGAAATACTGACAGTATACTGGAGTAAAACTAGCCAATTCTTAAAATAGGAAAATAGAAAGCCATGCTAATTTAAAAAGGTCAATTACTGACATGAGAACCATGCTCAATTAACAAATACTTTGCACTCCCTTGATTGCGCATCTAGTCCATAGGGCATACCCTCCACAGGAGTGCATACAGCATAAATGTGATTTGCCCGATTGTGAGATTTTCAAAAGTGCGCATAACTCAGAGTGTATCCTGGCTCTAAATGGAAAAAGAGAACTGAAAAAAGAGATCTGTAGGCAGTTTCATGCGGTAACAGATGAGTTTTCAACTTTATATAAAACACAAACAATACTCCCATTGTGGAGGCTGTAGGGGAGGTCATTCTGTAATTTTGGGCCCAGATAAAAAAGGCCATCTACTGGCTTCCAGATCTTGGGAATGGACAAGAGATTATCAGTAATCTGGAAGAGAGCCATAAAAGGCCTAGTGTTGGAAGGTGGATCATTAGTGGAGGTAAGTCTGCACATTCTACTAGCAATGCACCACTAACGCAATATAAGGTCCAGACAAGGTCTCAATAAATTATTCCTTTGCCCTGCCCTCAAGCACCTGGCAATGATCAGGCAGGCTTAATTTAGGATACCGGTATGTAAAGCATTTAAAACACCATTACATTAGATAAGTAATACACAACATCCAATAAAAATCCCACACCAACTTATGCATTTAAAAGAATATTTTATCTTTAAAGTGACACCAGAAGTACAAAAATCCAATATAGGGAACCAGAAATATCAATGTTTAAAGATTTACCACTTTCTAGTGCTTAAAACAAAGAGCGCCAACTTTAGTCCTCTGGTCTCGTTTGACTGGGAAAAAGTTTGAGGCAGACTGCGATGGAGCCATGGTCAGATACATTAAGCAGGAGGCCCTGGTCAAAAGTTTACCGTCACACTTCAAAAAATTTCTGAAGGATTTTCTCTTGACAACGAGCAAGGCACTTCATCAGGCCGAATTCACAGCAGGTTTACTGGATTGTTTCAGCAGAAGCTCCCGGTCAACTCCTGAAAGTCTTGAGCTCTGGAGCTTTCAGCTGGAGACACCTGAAATCCAGACAGAGTTGCGATAAAAGGTAGTTGACTTGACTATCATTGTGGGGTCAGTCTACTTATAGAGCGTTTTCCCAACGTTGTTCCAAACTTCTTCAAACTGCTGAAGCTTCTTTCTGAAGTTTGGCTTGAGGGTTCAAAGTGTCCAAAACACAAATCCAAGTAGCTAGAAGCTCTGAGATGATCCATGGAAGTTTGGTCATACAATTCCCACGATTCCCACAATGCACCTGGCCTTAAAAGTCCACTGGACACACCCCAGGCTGAGGAATTCTTGAGGAAGGTGGTGCAGGGAAGCTCTGTTGCCCTGTTGCTTAATCCTTTTTGAAGGAAGGCAAAGTCCCCAGGGCTGTAGTTCCAAGTGTGCGACAGGAGCAGTCCTTCAGGGAACAATCCTGTGTGGTGTAGTCCAGGGTTCTAGTAGGGCAGTCCTTTTTCTGTAGTTCCAGGCAGCAAATCAGAGTTGCTATGCTGGATTTTGCCCCACAGAAAAGAAAGTTTTATAACTTCTTTTTTGTACTAGTTATGATAGATTCAATGGTGGCAAGTTGTTGGATTTCTCATTGCCAAAGTGTTAAGTCCTTGAAGGACATTTGCAGAGGCTTCCAAGCAATATATACTTAAATAACATATTCCAATGTTATCCTATGGAGCTAATACTCTGCAATGGGGGAAAACAAAATTGTCCTTTTTCCCTCACTAGGGCATCTAAAACATCTTTTATAATGTACCAGCTTATAGTAACATGGCACCCCACCCATGGAGCACCCATGGGAGACATTGGGGATGACATAAGCAAAAATAAGGTAGATTACCACTTTGGAAGTACCTTTATTTCCAAATTCAAATTTGCATAGAGTTTACTTTTAAAGACAGTCTGCAAAGCAGGGCTATGTTTAAAAATTACAGCAGGCAACACAGCAGTTAATACTCCAGTGCAGAAATTCTACTGGGCCTCTAACCCCCCCCCCCGCCCCATTATATACTAGGGGCTTATAGGTAGTTAGAATCCCCCTTGCCTTGTTATATACTAGGGACTTACAGGGGTCTGTCACTGCCAATTGTAATTATACCTAATTACCACGTACATTTGTCATCAGAGCATTGGCCCAGGGTCCGGTTAGCAGAGCCCAGGCAACAGTCAGAGGCAGTTACCACCAGTATGAGTTAAAACATGTGGATCAGGACAAAAAAGTTCACTTTCGCACACATGTTGACAGAGACACAAATACAATTCTGTGCTGCACCACAAATCAAAGTACTTGAGACAGAAAATGCAGTGCAAAGGCAAAATGAGGGACACTGATTTGCAAAGGGGCCACAGAGAAAGAGATGACAGAGTCAAAGAAAACTCCCACATTCTCAACAGAGTCACAGTGGATGCTATTAGGAGCCAGATTAAAAGGCCACAGAGGTGAATATGAAATAGAGGATGGGCTGTCCTCTACCTCTGTTTTACCTAAATTAAGTTTCAATCAACTGCGACTCAGTCACAGGGCGAAGCTTTCATTGGTCGTAAAGGTACCGTGGCCTCGGTGCCTAAAGGCCAGATGAGCCCACGAACCCTGATTATTGTTTCAATTCACAATTTAAACAGCAGCCTGGGGACCCATTTCCTTCCTTGCACTAGGGCCCCTGTCACTGACTGCACCACTAAATATGAGTAAGTTGCAGTGCATTAATACCTATGAGGTAGGTATTAACCCATTCTGATTCAGAATTTTGCAAAGTGACCTATTAATACAAATGTCAGTTTGGAAAATTGATTAACCGTTGCAAATATACAGGTTGCAAATTTCGCGCAGTTTTTAGTGCATCAGACTGCTAGTTTCTACATTAAAGTCTCTAAAGTAAAAACTTCCCTAACTGTCCACATGGAAATATTAAACAAATGTCATGCCCTGGTTGGAAAGACCGTTAACAAAACAACACTGTTTTCATGTCAAATAATATTTCGTGCTAGACATACCAGCACGTTTTTTTTAATTTGTCGCATGTTTTCTTATATCCCCTCTAGGTATGGCTTGACAGTGCAGTTGTTTGGAGACTTATTGTTAAACGATTTTAAAATTAACAGAGTGGGTGTGGTTCCCCCTACAGCATTATTCTCTCTCATCGTATGCTTTTGGCTGTTTAATGTATCTTTCCGTCTCCTGTGGAGTGCTTGCATTTGAATGCATAAGGGAATATTCACATCTCAACAGTACTATGAATACTCATACATGATATTCTTTATCTCCTACATGCTTTGCATACAGAAGGCAATATTTTTTTATTTTTTCACTTCAGCAGGCTTTTATTCATGTTTTATTCATGGATTAGGTGTAAATCACACATGTATGTATAAAAGCAGGTTTACACATACACACACACACATGAATCCCCCACCTACCCATACACACACACACACACACACACACACACACACACACACACACACACATATGTATAATGGTACCCACTTTAGCTACTTAAAACAAAATAAGCATTGACTAAGCAGTCGGTCTCCCTATAATGTGCTAGATAATGACAATAGCACATGTGTGTGTTTGTGTAGTATATTAAAGTCCGACATATTGGCTTTTCCACTGTTAGTTTTTTATGAAAGTTGTGAAATGTTCTATATGGGCATTACAAAATCTTTTATTTTTACTAATGGCCCAGTATTTTACACAAGTGTCAATACTGAATACATTACAGAAACACAGGGACCATGGCTATATTGTCTAGAGATGTGGTTATCACGTTGTTGAGAATGACAGCACAGGTGTCTGGAAATTAATAGCATGCATCAATGTCTCATAATCTCATTGATTTTGAGACAACGCCTGGTTCAAGCTTTTTTCCAAGACCCACGGGAGCAGTTCTCAAGAACGATTTTTAAACAAGTGACACTGACACAACCAGAAAGAAGGTATAGGTATGCCCTCCACAACATGTGAAACGGAACACCAGTGAATTGGTGTAGGGTGGAGTTACAGACCCAAGCCCTGAAGGAGTTGCCGTAAGTTTCCTATTAGGCAACAAAACATGTCGGCGTTTTAATTCGAGCAAACACGCAGCCTAGAATAAAGTAGAGATGGCCAGCGTGTACTAGCTCACTTTTAATTTCACAGGATTAGAGTGGCACTACTCGTGTCACCCTTCTCCGCACTGTTGGGTCCAGGCCTGCAGTGTACCAATACTGTCGCCCTAGCACCTTCACCATCCTTTTCACTGTTTACTTTCTTTCATCTCACACTTTTTGGTTCGAGTGGTGGACGCTCATGATGAGAACCTAGGTGGCAGGCGAGTACCTTCCTGCAGAGCCTCCATGGTGTAACTCCCGTGAGGCGACACCACTCTTCCCCTCACTTTTTTCTTTTCTCCTAATTCTTCTCTCTACTCACTCTAGTCTGTCGGCAGGGGAGGGAGAGTAAGATAGGGGAAAGTGGTGAATAGCGCTCTCTCTTTTTTAATGAAAGCTCTGAAAGTGGTGAGCGCAGTCTAGAAAAGCCAGAATTGTTGGCCACTACCCCACCCTAATGCAAGCATAAGTTGGCGTTGACCAGGCAGAATTCCTTCACCTTTAGGAACAGGTCTTGTATTGTTGATAGTATAATTTTGCCACCAAGTGTAGCCTGCATGAAACATCTGATGGGACAGTGTGTATTTGTGATGACATTTTTAAATATGCACTGTGTTTTAGTAGTGTTTTTTTTGTGTGCGTGTGTTCCAATGGCAATAAAGGGACTGAAAGTTTTATTAGAAACTGTGGGTCTCATTTATGAAAAGTGACGCATCGCTGCGTGAAAACCGTGATGCGTCACTTTTCACTGCGCCCTCCTTGTGACACCAATGATGCATCATATTTACAGTATGACGCATCATTCCGCAAGGAGTTACAGATACGTCAGTATTTCTGACGTATCTGTATGGCGCAAAAGTGACGCATTGCTCGAGTGTGTGACGAAAGTGACGCAACTCCAGCAATGTGTCCTTTCACATGGGGCAAGCCCCATGTGAAAAGGCCTGCGTCAGTCTTACGCCTGCTGTGAGGCAGGCGTAAGAAATTGACGCATTTGTGTCCTAGAAGTGGCGCAGTGAAATCTTATAGATTTCACTGCGTCACTTCTATGACCCTTTCTTGCGTCAGAACGCCCCCCCTGCATACATTATACCTGACGTAGGTATAATGTAGCGCAGGGGTTTACAAAGTGACGCATCTACCTAGATGCGTGACTTTGTAAATATGGTGCAACAAGGCACATTGTTTACGCTGCTGGTGCGTCACAAAAAGTGACATCTGATTGACCTGACAGGTTTGACCTCGTCCTCCAGAGATCTTTGAAGTTGATAAAATTAGAAGTTCCATGTTTCTCAGGATGTTAGGAAGAGTACAGCTTGACACAGGCAAGGGTCATAGGACCAAGTAACAGTGCTTTGCAGTCAAGACTCATTCCATCAGAAGACACCAGCAAAGCCCACAGTAGGGCTCTTCAGGAAAAGGGCATCGTGAAGGTTGATGTGTCCCTGTAGCTTAACAGTGAGTATGGGTGAATTATGCGAATCAGCGGTTTGCAAATTCGCGCAAAATCACAAATAAATCCACAAATTCTCGAATTTCCCCGCTAAATCGTGGATTATTTTGCAATTTTGCACCATACTTAACTGGAGTACTTTCTACTGGCTAATCAGTAAGTGCTACCTCGTTGGGTAAATGTATAGTGCTTTTCCTGCACTACAGCTGCGTAGGGCCAGAAGAGTTGCCTCCAGTGACCATGTGTGTGTAACTTTGCCATCGTACCGAAGGGCGCTGGGGTCCCTCGAGTGAGCTGTCCATCATAGTGTGTAAGGGCGGGAAGACGGTGCACACCGCTAGTGTGTGGGGGGCAAACGGGGGGGCTTCTTTGCGAGTTCATATGCCTCTTGTGTGTATAAAATGTCAGGCACAGATCAGAGCAGCAGATGAGGAGAAAGAAGCTACTGGTTACAGGAACTGCACGAGGATTGCACTCGTGAAAGTCAAGGATGCAAAGGCCTCCATCAAGAATCTTAGCTAACTTACGACTGTAGATATGGGGAGATAGCACACCTGCCCAGCCTCGACAAAGTGCACAATTTTTGGGGGCTGATCAACTCTGCCATCGTGCTGAAGGGCGCCGGGGTCCCTCGAGTGAGCTGTCCATCATAGTGGGTAAAGGGCGGGAAGACGGTGCACACCGCTAGTGTGTGGGGGGGCAAACGTGGGGGGGGCTTCTTTGCGAGTTTACATGCCTCTTGTGTGTATAAAATGTCATGCACCGATCAGAGCAGCAGATGGGGAGAAAGAAGCTACTGGTTACAGGAACTGCAAGGGGATTGCACTCGTGAATGTCAAGGATGCAAATGCCTCCATCAAGTATCATAGCTAATTTTCAACTGTAGATATGGGGAGAAAGCACACCTGCCCAGACTTGACAAAGCGCACGATTTTTTGGGGCTGATTAACTTTGACATCGCGCCAAAGGGCACCGGGGTCCCTTGAGTGGTACAAAAGGGGGTGGTGATGGACGGAGCATCTGAATCAATCAAACACTCACACCCAGTCAAAAGATCTGGGTTCAATCCATCACCGTTCTTTAGCCCACTCTGCCACCCCAGTTCATGGCTATATGCAAATCAGTCTGACCCTGTGCCTCATGGGAACAGTCCAGCCCGAACTGCCAAGCCATGATTTCCCTGGACCGGAAACAAGCTTCTGAGGACACGTTTCTGGCATTCCAGCCGTCTTCAGCCCGGCTTGCTTGAATACAGTGGCAAAGTGAGCAAGGGACTCACGTCTGAGCATACCCTGCCACACTTATGGCGGCCAAAAGCGGTACAAAAGGGAGTGGTGATGGACGGAGCATCTGAATCAATCAAACACTCACACCCAGTCAAAAGATCTGGGTTTAATCCATCACTGTTCTTTAGGCCACTCTGCCACCCCAGTTCAGACATGGCTATATGCAAATCAGTCTGACCCTGTGCCTTATGGGAACAATCCAGCCCGAACTGCCAAGCCATGTCTTCCCTGGACCGGAAACAAGCTTCCGAGAACCGATTTCTGGCATTCCAGCCGTCCTCAGCCCGGCTTGCTTGAATCCAGTGGCAAAGTGAGCAAGGGACTCACGTCTGAGCATACCCTGCCACACTTATGGAGGCCAAAAGCGGTACAAAAGGGGGTGGTGATGGACGGAGCATCTGAATCAATCAAACACTCACACCCAGTCAAAAGATCTGGGGATAAAGAAGCTACTGGTAACAGGAACTGCACGGGGATTGCACTTGTGAAAGTCAAGTATGCAAAGGCCTCCATCAAGCATCAAAGATAATTTTCAACTGTAGATATGGGGAGAAAGCACACCTGCCCGGCCTCGAAAAAGTGCACGGTTTTTTGGGGCTGATTAACTTTGCCATCGCGCCGAAGGGCACCAGTGTCCCTCGAGTGAGCTGTCCATCATAGTGGGTAAAGGGTGGGAAGAAGGTGCACACCGCTAGTGTGTGGGGGGGCAAACGGGGGGCGCTTCTTTGCGAGTTCACACGCCTCTTGTGTGTCAGGCACCGATCAGAGCAGCAGATGGGGAGAAAGAAGCTCCTGGTCACAGGAACTGCACGGGGATTGCACTCGTGAAAGTCAAGGATGCAGAGGCCTCCATCAAGCATCATAGCTAATTTTCGATTGTAGATATGGGGACAAAGTGCACGATTTTTTGGGGCTGGTTAACTTTGCCATCGCGCCGAAGGGCGCCGGGGTCCCTTGAGTGAGCTGTGGATCATAGTGTGTAAAGGGCGGGAAGACTGTGCACACCGCTAGTGTGTGGGGTGGGGGCAAATGGAGGGGGCTTCTTTGCGAGTTCACATGCCTCTTCTTGTGTGTATAAAAGGTCAGGCACAGATCAGAGCAGCAGATGAGGAGAAAGAAGCTACATCATAGTGGGTAAAGGGCTGGAAGACGGTGCACACCTCTAGTGTGTGGGGGGGGCAAACAGGGGGGCTTCTTTGCGAGTACACATGCCTCTTGTGTGTATAAAAGGTCAGGCACTGATCAGAGCAGCAGATGGGGAGAAAGAAGCTCCTGGTCACAAGAACTGCACGGGGATTGCACTCGTTAAAGTCAAGGATGCAAAGGCCTCCATCAAGCATCATAGCTAATTTTCGACTGTAGATATGGTGAGAAAGCACACCTGCCCAGCCTCGACAAAGCGCATGATTTTTTGGGGCTGATTAAGGAGTTACTGAATTTGACCTTCAAGTCGGGCACCTGCTTATCTATATCTGTAAGTGCTTCCTGTTCACGGAGCATCTTTGTCTACTTGTAACTATTCTCTGACCCTGCTTCGAGGGTCAGAGCAGGGTCAGAGAATAGTTGCAAGTAGGCAACGAGGCGCCGCTCAGGAAGCACTTACAGGGTTACTGCAGGTGCCCAAGTTGAAGTTAATTTCTTTGTAACCATTTTGTAAATGGTTACAAAGAAATTAGCTTCAACTTGTGCACCTGCTGTAACTCTGTAAGTGCTTCCTGAGCAAAATTTGTCCCGCTCGCGAATTCACAGATTTTGCCGCGGTTTCACGTGATTTGCAGATCGCAAAATCGTGGAAAATCCGCAAATTCCGCGAGCGGAACAAATTTTCCGCCCATACTTACTTAACAGAAGGTCAGCCACCTGACCCTTGGAGTACACTTATTCTTTGACCTGGGTACAAATGGGATCAGGCCCAGCCTGTTAGGTTTCCTCACAGGTGTTGACATCAGGTGCAGTCCTTGTTCTGTAATCCTCAGGTATAGTAGATGAAGGTGGCCAGGGGTCTGCCATTTTCTGCCTGTTGCAAGCCTGTGGATTTGGGTGAATTGTGGCTCTCCCTAACCAATACTAAAAAAGTTCCTAAGGAAAATCCTACCCACTTTTGAAGCAGTCCCTATGTGCCCTACTTGTAAGAATCCTGCAGTGCCCTCTCTTTACCTAAAATCCAAGAGCTCTTGTGGCCACCCTAGAGGTTTGCAACCATGGAAATCAGTAACTCCTCCTCCTTTGTAGTCTTTCAAAACCAGTTTTGAGGGTAGTTCCTTTTCTGCTGGGTTTGCAGACCACATGTTTGCTACATCTGCCCCGTGACAAGGAAGGCTTCTTTGTAGTTAATTAGGCTCCGGGGCATAAACCAGATGGTCATCCTGCCATAGGAACAAAACACCACCCCACACCCAAGTCTTTATCACAGCTCTGGGAGCAAGATTACACCTCATAGAGGAACCTATTTAGCTCCTGGGTGAAAGTTAGAAGCTTAGTGAATATGGATTCTAGTGGCTTTGAACAGAAAAAGGGCAACTTTTTAAAAGTACTTTTTCCAAAAATATTTATTTTTATAAATCCATCTTTACCAGGGAATTGGGCTGGTAAAAGATATTTTTAAATGGCCAAGAATGAACTTTGTAGGGGTTTCCTAGGTGGAGATAACATTATTCATATTGCATTATTATGGAACAGCTAACCCTGTTACAATGAAATTAGCTTTTGTGTCCTTGTCACTGTATGGACGGTTAACATTAAACTTGTATATGTCCTACTTTTAAATACTATGGACCTTCCTTATAGGCATTAAGGCCCACTTAGGGGTGACCTATTAACATTGAAAAGGAGGTTTTAGGCCTGTCAAAAAGGTTCATTTTTTACAAGCCTGACAGGCTTCAGTAGTAGATCTTCAATCATTCTTCCAGTGTCAAATTAGTGGGTAGCACAATAGGGGCTGCAATCCACTAGTGAGATTTATAGGCCATGGGTACATTTTGTACAATATACTGGAGACTTGTAGGTAAGTTAAATATGCCAAGTGGGAGTATAGTCAATTTCAACATGTTTAAGGGATCAGAGAACAAGTACTAGGTCCTAGTTAGCAGGTTGCTAGTCAAGAGAAAATAAGAAAGCAGCAGCGTCAATCCAAAAAGCGGTAATGATTATGGAAAAAGAGGAATTTCCCTACACTCACAATATAATGAAACAAAAATCCCTAAATTGTTGTAGTACATTATAAGAAATTGGATTATTTTTTGTGGTAGGTGACTACCCACCTCATGGAGCAGTCACATCCCTTGTTAGGGAGAACCATCAAAGTCTTTAAATTAATCCGAGCTCTTCCTTCTGGCAGCTATAGCACAGAGGAGACAATGTGTAATTAATTATACAGTATTAAAACAAAATTCAAATAAGGGAAACTGATGTTATGAATGTTTGAAGCTTTAAGTGGTAATAGTCCCAAAAAACACAAGACATCAACCATAGGCAATGGTCATTTTAGAGCAACACCAACGCACATTTTGAGGCAGATCACAATGGAATATGGTTCGGATACCCACCAGCTTTATTGCTTTTTAAACATTTTACCCTCTGATTTAGGGACTGATATATATATATATATAAATATGAGCAGACCGCCTGTCATTCCACTAAGGTAGCACAGAACTTACTCCATCCACCTGGTGGCGGAACCACCTGCCACATTTATAAATGATGGCCAAGCAGGCGGTTATTTTTAATGCATTGGCCGGAATCACCATAACTGTGGTTGCTGTCAATGTTCTTCACTCTTTGGTGCAGGGCTCCACATACATGGCAGAGCCTGCACCAAACATTTTTTTTTGTTTTCAAAAATAAAATCGCAAAACTGTTTGAAAATAGAATATAAAATGCACCCTCATCATTGAAGTAATCTCCAATGGCAGGGGAGGCATTATTCCCTTTTCACCGTCCCTTTCCACTAGGGTTTGACTGGTGGTGACAGACAGTAAGAAAATGGCTATATGTCAATCTATACTAATTGGGTGAGCAGACATATAGCCATTTCTCCAATGACTCCTACTCTGTCGGGCTATCGGAGAAGTTTAGCTTTAGCGTTGACAGTGTAGTCATCAATATTGCCAAACTTAAGGTCTGTCCAAATCAAAATTCTTTGGGAAGACAGGCAGTATGCGATAGAGTAAACATACAGCTGGGATATAAATCCTTCCCTTAGTCTTTTAAGTTCAAGTCCACCAGGGACTGTAGTATGGTAATCCTAGTAACCTTCCACATCTAACACTTAACTCCAGTTTGAAGCAGGTACTGTACTCACAACAAATCCAGAGACAGAAGTCTGTTAGGGAAAAAGCAAAGTCCTTCAGCAACCAGACCGTGGATCCAAAAGAATTATCTTGGCATCATGTTCTCTCCCTTTTCAAGTATGTCCCAAGGTTCTATGTAAACCCAGCAGACCTGCCAAGCATGTTTTGACACTCATGCGGGATTTGACACTGCAGTGTCATGATAGAAGCCCACAGCCCCCAAACTACAAATAAAGAGTAATTTTAGTCCTTCATGTCAGCCGATTGTTTGCTTCTGGGAGGCATTTCATACCTATTCAAAGTTATCTACTGACTGTGAGAAGTTAGCCTGCTAATATAAATTAGCCTCCAGGAACTTCAGGCAGAAAAAAGTAAGTTTCTAATAGTCACTTTTCCTTAATGTTTCTTAAAATCTGACTTCACCATTTGATTGGATTTTAATAACTATTAAAAATAGTTTTTTATTAATTTTCCATTCCCGGGGATTTAGTATTAGGATTAAATCTGTACTCTGGTTTTCTACATAGAACAACTAGGCTAGCTGCAATGATAAATACCTGCTGGGTGATAGTCACTTAAAGGGCATGCTAACATTACATGTTTCTTTGTCCTACTTGTGAATACTATGCACCCTTCATGGGCTACGAGATCTACAAAGGGGTAAATTCTTAATATTTAAACTAGAGGTTTTTAGTTTTACCTGTCGAAAGAGGTTATTTAGGCAGGTTTAACTGCAATTTTTACACTGTTACAGTCAGGATACAATGACTGGCCATAAGCCATATTTGCACTGCTACCATAGTGGATCGAACAATAGGTGCTGCAGTCCACTAGCACCACAGTTGTCTTGCTAACCCTGGGTGCACCATGTAATCAGAGTATATTGAAAAAGACATGCATCTCCATTTAAAAGGTACAACTCATTACATTATCATTGACACGAGAAAGACCTGTTCAAAAACCCATTTTATTACTTATTACATACTCATTTTTATTATGCAACACCTTAGTTTTTTGTCGCAGGCCCCCTATCTTATAGATCAAGCTAAAGAACCAAAGGCATGCATCACATCAATTACAATCATTTTAAATAAAAAAGGAAAGAAAAGAAGAACATCTGGTCCATACATCAAGAGCACTATTAGCAATCCCATGTTGGCATACATTCTTTAGCAAATTATACATCAGCCTAGACATCAATTAACATATATAACAGGGATTGCAGCATATATCTACTTCAATATCATTTACTACATATCCTTGGGAGAGGAGTTGGCCTAACGCCTAGGGCGGTTGAACTTGAATCTGGGGAACTGGGTTTGAGTCTCCGCAATGACGCTGAATATCCTATGATTCTGGGTAAATCACTTAATCTCCCTGTGCGTAACAAAAATGAATGTGTCCTCATGTAATGCAACTAGTGCTATGTAAAGCGCTCTAATACCAATTTGGGTCAAGTTTGTGCTATATAAAACTCTGTAAAAATAAAAATATACATATGATGGTGTCCTCAATACTTTGTTGCTGTCAGTTATATTGGGGAATGCTATCCCGACACGCATTTCGGGGAAGAAAAACTCAAGATTGGTTTTGCCACCTTCAGCAGGGCATTGAGCATAGAGCTAAAGTGATGGCCTAAGCCATCCAAGTGAGAGGTACAGAGCATTTAGGGAGCCCATTTTCAATTTGGATAAGGCTGTATTGAAAAGTATCCATAGGTAATTTAATTCTCCCAAACAGGGATGTTATGGACAGGTAACATAAACATTTCCCTCTGTTTATCCCCATTTTTCTATCTTCTACCTCTTCATTTGAAAATGTATCAATGAAAGATTTCACCCTGCATGCCGGCATCTCTATCTTCATCTGTGTTCACATCGTACTACGGCTGGAGTACTTTGTGTTCCTGTGCATAACATACCTGTATGTGTATATATATATATATTGGATTTCTTAAATAAAATAAGTAAAATTGAGTGGAATTCAGGATATCTAATGGCAACAATAGATGTCTCCTCACTTTATACTTCTATTCGGCATGAGGATGGAATAAGAGCTGCCAAAAAATTTCTGGAATTGAGATCTATTAACTATTTAGAACATACTGCCATGATAATAGACATGTTGACTTAATGTCTACAACATAATGTTTTCCTCTTCCTGGGTAACCTGTATTTGCAGAAACAAGGTATGGCAATGGGGACATCATTTGCCCCAACCTACGCTAATCTAATGATGGCTGTTTGGGAAACAGAGATCCTGGAAAAAGAAAGGGAGAAACACTCCAAAATAAAAACCTGGTGTCGATTCATCAACAATCTTTTCGTCATATGGGATGGAAATCGCACAGATCTGCAGGCTTTTATTGACTCTCTCGAAGAAAATAATTATAACCTAAACTTCACATCAGCAATAACTGACACCAGCTTCATCTTCCTAGATTTGGCAGTAATCATCAATAACAACAGACTATGCACTAGAGATGTCATCAGTGATGTCATTGACCATGTCATGAATGATGTAATATGTGACATCATCAGCAGTGGATTGTGGGTGCGCGAAATATAGTTAGTACAACTAAATATATAGGAGCAATTTAAATGGTTTTTTAAATGCTAATTCCTAACTATATAAGTCCTGAAACCTATGGTTTTTTCAGTGAATTTTAAAGGTTTTTTAAATGCTAACTCCTAACTATATATGAACTTATTTTTATTTATTTCAATTTATATAGCGCATTATCACCTATATGTCTCTAAGCGCTTGTACGTGGAAACACCGGACACTACAGAAACAGGCAGCCAGCTTATAACATGCCCATGCATCTTGAAAAAGCACTGTTTTTAGCATCCGATGGAAGGGCAGTAGGTTAGACTCCTTCCGAAGATGCAATGGCAGTTTTTTCCAGACTGCTGGGAGAATGGTCGAAAAGGCACGTCCGCCCAAGGTGGGCAGGCGAAAGCGAGGGCTGACCAAAACAGTATCCTCTGATGAATGCAATATCCTCCCGGGAGTGTAACGGGACAGTCGGGCTTTGATGTAACTGGGTGCATTGCCATATACTGCCTTATGCGAAATGCATAGACCTTTGAACATTGCTCTCTGCCTAATAGGGAGTCAATGTAATTGGCGCAAGAGGGGCGAAGCATGCGTACTCCTAGGTTTTTTAAAAAGCAGTCTAGCGGCATTGTTCATAACGATTTGCAGTCTTGAGAGTTGTTGCTGGGGAAGCCCGACAAAAAGGGCGTTGCCATAATCCAACGGTCCTAAGATCATCGCGGACATCACGCTCCTTAAGGTAGAAAACTACAACAGTTGGGAGATTTTACGAAGTTGCCTAAGGAGGCCGACGCATGTGCCCACCACAGAAGACACTTGATTCTTCATAGACAAATTACCATCAATGTGGATGCCCAGACTTTTCACCACGACTGCCGGTACTGGAGTCCCACCCAACTCCTTGGGCCAGAAACGATCGTTCCAAGGGTTGCCCGAGATGGTGATGAGCAACACCTCGGTTTTCATCTGGATTGATCTTCAAGGAGTTGGCGGACATCCAGTTGATGGTATACTTTAAGATGTTATGCAGCCTGGCTTGGGCTCCTGGCGAATCCTCAATTTGGATGATAATCTGTGTGTCGTCAGCATAGTTGTATATCTGACAATCCATCTGATTAAGAGCTGAAATCAGCGGCTGCAAATAGATGTTAAAAAGGAGCGGTGAAAGAGCAGAGCCATGCGGGACTCCACAGGTTATGGCCGCTGCTGTAGATACTAGGTCTGACAACTGAACCCTCTGCGATCTTCCCTGCAGGAATGAAGTTAGCCAGCCTAGTGCGGTCCCCCCGATACCCAGATCTCTCAGACGCTTCAACAGTTGACTATGACACACTGTGTCAAAAGCGGCGGAGAGATCAAGGAGCACCAGGGCACCGGGGATCTTCTTGTCAGCTCTGCATCTTAGTTCATCCAGAATGGCCAACTTCACCAGCTCCGTGCTGTGATGAATCCGAAAGCCAGCCTGATTTCGCTTTAGCAGATCATTTATCTCCAGATGTTTTGAGAGATGCGTCAGAACATGCTGCTCCACCACCTTAGCTAAGAAAGGTAGTTGGGAGATGGGCCTAAAGTTCTTAAAATTTTTGACATCCGCCCCGGGCTTCTTAAGCAGCGGGATCAGCCGGGCCTCTTTAAAAGTAGTCGGAACCTGTCCTGTCACCAATGACTTGTTTAGGGGAGCAAGGACGTCCTCCTCTATCCCTGACATAGCAAGCTTAAAGACTCTAGGAGGACAGGGATCCACCTGAGAGCCTGACTTCACTCTCTCCACTAAGCTAGCTAACATCTCCTTCGTAATCAAGGGCAATGTGTTCAGGGAATAGAGACCTCAGGGATAACTGGCATAGTTTGTAATGGACAATCGAGGATTGGGTTGCGAGAGATTTCAATCAGGAGATCTTCAATTTCACTCGTAAAGAAATCTTGAAAGTTTTGGCAGTCCTCCTGCGCGAACTCAGGCTTCTGCTCTTTACTATTCCTCAGTTCTGTGAGTACCTTAAAAATGTCTTTCTGCGGATCTCGAGCTGTCGCAATTCTGGTCTCAAAAAATTCCGATTTACGAGCCAGAATAGCCTTTTTATAAAGTGCGAGCTCCTGCACATATAAACTCTGTGCATTCATATTATAATCCCTCCGCCAGGCTCTCTCGGCTTTCTGTAGAGCCTGCTTCCTAATTCTCAAAGTATCATTAAACCAAGGTGCCCCCACCCCTTTGTCCACCAATTTCACCTTTTTAGCCGACGCAACGACATCAATGGCTTTCTTTAATTTGTCCAATAACTTTTGACTAACAGCCTATCGGTTATCATTGATTGTATTAGATACGGTGGAATTTAGTAAATTAACAACCAGCTCTTCCTTGTTTATGTCATTCCACCTACTAACCATTTTCCACACCACCCTGGGTTTTCCTCCACCTTTATGGACCACCCTCTGGCCCTTAATTAAATAGTGGTCAGACCAGGCACACGGCGTAGTAACAACCTGACTTGGTGCTGGAACCGTCGTCCATACCAAATCTAAAGTGTGGCCTTTGTCACCTGAAACCTATGGTTTTTTAAGTGAATTTGCAAGGTTTTTTAAATGCTAATTCCTAACTATATATGACCTGAAACCTATGTTTTTTTAAGTGAATTTGCAAAGTTTTATAAATGCTAATTCTATTAGGGGATAACGTTTAAATATGTAAATATCCTTCAGGGACCACCTGAGCAGCCCTGGGGGGTCAGGGTGTTTCTACCCTGCCTCCTTTTTGCGTTCTACACATTTGTTTTTCTGCTTCTTTTGTGCCTCCGTCTACCTAGCACAAGATGAATGCCAACACTTCCTGGTTAGAAGTGTTGACAGCCAATGAGCATGCTGCTTTCCTGTGAAAGGCATGCTGATTGGCTGCCACTGTCTGTCAACACTCCAAACCAGGAAGTGTTGGCAGCCATCTTGTGACTCGGTAAAACCAAGGCACATCAAAGCAGTGAAACAAAGGTGCAAAACACGAAAAGGGGGCAGGGTAGAAGCACCCTGACCCCCTAGGCATGCTCATGTCCCACAAGGACCCCCCAATATATATTTTTAAAAAATCGCAGGGTGCACGCACACTGCGCTGACCCCTCGATTTTTCCCCCCAAACATTTTTGTTTTGGGCCTGGGGGGTCCTTGTGGGACCCCCTGAACAATAGTATGCTCACCAGTATGCGAATGGTATGTATGGGAATAGTATGTATAGCATGCTTTCTGAGACAAAATACTCTTCATGTATTAACTCAACTATGTACTTGTACCAATCTAATCGCACTTCTTACATGCCTTATATGAAAGTGAACATGCTGTTTGTATCTATCTTGTCACCCACCCTGAGCACACTCTGTGCCTTCTATTCCCTCTTCTTCAGAGGCTGTGATCCCTGTATTGCCACACTGTTCTGATCCACTTCCTTTATGACGTAGCAACTGTGAGTTATGAGCAGTGTCATAACGAAAATTGAGGGGGGGGCCTGCATAGTACATGGAGAGGATCCCCGACGCTCCGAACCCACTCAGGAGCTCTCAGGCCAGGGGCCAGCCTCCGGTGCACAGTGCCAGAAGTTGCCCCATGAAGCTCAGGGTCTATAGCACAGTGGAGGCTAATGTGATGCCACTAGTTATGAGATCTGTAACTCATGGCTGTTGCTACTCACAGCATTGAATTATCAGATTTAAAAGCTGACTTTCACTTATGGTTCTCAGTAGAAGGCATACATAGCAAGAGGATTAATAGAAGTAGAACGGGCAACAGCTGATGTTAGTAAGCAGTAGGCATGGTTATTTTATTGCATTCTTCCAAATGAGTTCATTGTTGAATTTTGAAATTACCAGTAGATTTTTTTAAACTTTTTTATGGTCTATATAGCTTAGGAGGGGCTGTTGTTTTCAACCATATAAGCCAAAGATGTGTCAATTGACAAAGTGCTCTATTTAACTTCCTAACTATGGAGTTAATTAGTTGAACAGAAGAACAACTAGAACGGCTGATGCTTTTTTAAGTTTCTAAGTTTCTACTAGCACTACTCTCATTAAAAGTAAGTGTCATAAATGTCACATTGCTAATTTGAGTTTGGATATGAAAACAGTGCAACTGCATACTTTTATTTTCAGGTAATATTTATTTTGAATGCAGAATAGGGATCATATTCCTAGTATATTGTGAGGGATGTTGTGTACGTATGCAGTCACCATGGTCCGTCGGCTTCAACTGCCAAGTTGGTGGTAAATATCGAAAACCCTAAAAAAAAGCACATTTTTGCAAATTATAACAGTGCCATGTGGCAGACATACATTCCCTTAGGGCATGTATGTCTGCCACATGTGCAACCATGCACTATTCAGGGGTGCAACATGGTGTCAAAGTGACACCCTGCCACCTTTGAATGTGTTCCCCATTTTACCGAATCGGTATTTACCAATTCAGTAATTCCCATTAATTCCTATGGGCCTGGAGGCCCATAGGGATAAATGGGAAATATCGAATTTACCGAAATTTACCGAATGAATACCTACATCCCATTTACCGATTCTAAAATACCGAATCGGTAAAATTCGGTATTTTAGAGTCTGTAAATCTGGATTACCTACATCTGGTCTCCCTGTTCCTGAATGTATAATGTAATACGATTCTCATGTAAAGCGCTCCAATACCTTTGGGTCGAGTTCGTGCTATAAAAAATATGCACAAAAAACTGTAGAATTTATACCCAGACTGTCAATAAATCCATCCAGCCTGCACTTGGATGTCTGAATTAAAGGCATGCAGAAAATGTGCTTCTTCGAAGAAGGGGACTGAAAATTAAGTAAATACTCACACTTAAGTGCTGGTGAAATAATTGCTCATACAGCCTGCCTTCCCAAATAAACTTTCAGTTTACCCTGTGGTGGAGATACTGCTTTCGTTCAGCAGCTTTATCTGCAATGCTGCTTGTTTGTAGAGAATAAGGTAAGCTGCAGGACGAAAATACATCACTGTCAACACTAATATGCTGTCAGCCTGCAAAGGATCGCATATTTAGTGCTTGTTTATAGAAGAGACACGTGTACTATTTCCGAGCAGGAAGAGGTTACGGTTTGAAGCTTATTTTGTACTGATGGTCAGTATAATAATTGTATCTATTTTTAGCTGTGTGTGGTTGCGTAACAGACTCTCTAGTCTGCTTCAAAACACAACATAGAAAGGCTATCCAATGTAGATGGCGAAGTCCTTATTTGGGACCACAGTTTTGCTTTTATATGTATTGTGTATTTTTGACTATTGTTTTTACATCACAATGTACTAAATGTCAGAAATTCAAATATTAGGGTTTTGTTGCCATTCTTGAAGATGTTAAATCTCATCCATTACACTATACCAGAAATGCTGTATTTAAGTGGACACGAGAATTATTTATATGGTTCTACTGTGTTAATTAATTTGTTCAAAGTGACCAGAATTGCGGTGGACACAGGCACCACCCAGAAAATCCCACCCCATCTGAAACCAACCACATGCTTCTCTCAAACCCCCAGTCCCTAGTGTCTACCACATTCCCTTCTTCATAAATTCATAGCAATAGGCTCCAAGTTCTGGTCCATATGGTCCACAGGGGTGCAGAATCCCCCCATCCTGTAGGAATATTATCATATCCAATAGGCCTAATCCCAACCACAATCCCCCTCCTCCCAATTCCAAAGATCTACTCCGTTCCCTTCTTCATCAATTCATAGCAATAGCCTACATAGTCTGGTCCATAGGGACTAAAAGGGTGCAGAGTCCTACCCCACCCAATAGGTATATTATCATATCCACAACCCAGAGACGACGCACACGCTCAGAGAATTACTGACTTTTTGTTCATTTACCGGCATGGGCTAAAGCTATAAATTTCCTGAATCAGAACATTCCTGTTTTAAAAAAGAAGACTTCTATTTTATTAATTGGGGTCCCTTTCTACCATATAATGTGAACAGATGACCGAGAAATATCTCTGAGAAAGGACAAAGCCCTGAAGAAGTCTCGAGAGAAGGGACACAACGAGTTGGCTACGTTGGTGTGAATATCTTACATATTGTATATGAAGAATTTTTCAACACATGACAAGCCTGAATGATTTGGAATGAATTTGTGAAATATGGATGTAAATGACTTCAAAATTCAAAGTTTCAGTTGGTTACATTTGTTTTGACCAAAATCGACAATATTTGGTAAAGCAGTGAATAGTGAGTGCTGATCTACTTGGTGTACATATTGTCATTTCCAGTATGCCTAAAACCAACCACATGTTTCTCCCCCCAATTTAAAGGATCTACCTCATTCCCACCCTCTTTAAAGAATAGCAACAGCCTCCAAGGTCTGGTCCAAAAGGTTTAAAAAGGTGCAGAACCCTACCCCACCCAATAGATATATTGTAGTATACAATGGGCCTAATACCTTCTGTCTGCTGGGCAAGGTGGGACCGCTACAGTCAGGGTTTATGCAGTTAAGCACCAGCTTCCACAAGTTGAAGATATCTCATTCTAGGTCAAAAGCACTTTACATGCAATTGTCATTACACAGTCAAAATTGACACACATTTTATTGAATTTTAGAGGATGAGTTAGCCTTGCGGGGATTCATATCTGAGAACTGCAGATCACAGAGGGCTCTCAGCAGCAAGCACGTAACTTGCTGAGATGCCTAATCCAAACTATTTGGATGATGTTACTTTTTGTGGTTGTGGGCTCTTTTCTATACAGCAGTCCAAAAATGTGTTTCTCTTGAGAATTTTGAGATGAGGCGTTCGGCAAGATGCACCCAACTCCTCTATTGGACCACTGAAAGCAGTGCTGCATGGTCACACTTTGTTAGTGGTATATTCTGGGAACATTTAATGTGGCAGCTTCATTCTAATGAATTAGCTGGGTCACTATTGAAGGTATGTCATCATTTGTAATATGCTACATTAAAACTCATCCCTTTGGAAGGCAATATCCATCCAGCATTCCAAGGGATTGTTTATGTGGGTCCCAATGTCTCTAGGACTGCCCAAACCTTTGCTTGAGACTACAAGATTTCTAAACAAAAACAAACACTGTCCCATCCCTTACTAGGAATTGTGACAACCTTGTGGTATTCTCTCCCCTCTAATGTTAAAACTCTCCCAGATGATGTAACCTTCATCAATATGTGTACACTCATTCCTTGTAGTATATTTGAGATAAATCATGCCTCTCTGACTGTTAACTTGTGATTTGATGTAGCCTTTTCTGAGTATGGACCCAGCCTTAGGTTCTAGTTCCCGTTATTTGGTGTATAGTTTATTTGTATTGCATATTTCTATATTCCAAATGTTGTTGTATTGTATTTGTTGAAGTTTTACAGTATACAGATGAACATCTGCTAAGTTTGCAAAACGTGATGAAATAATATTTACATTTTCTATTTTATGCAAAGGCAATTGATTTGTTATGCTCATTGGTTAATATTATTGTGACATAACTATTTAAACCAGTGATCCTGTCATTACGTTTGGCCAATATGAGGCATTGTGCGATTACCTGAATGACAAAACAATCGCATCTGAAAAGAGACATAACATGTGGGCCTCGTGTGGGGAAAATGTTGAAGCGCGCGAGTAAGGGAAAATAGGAGATTCTCCTTGTTATAGAAGAAAAACAGACTCCAAAAACAACAACCACTGGATGGAGAGACTGCTTTGACGTCTGGTTATTTGGTGCATGCCTCTATCAAATAGTAGTGATATCTCTAACTTTACAATAGTAATTATAGGTCATGTCTTCTCTCATAAGTGCTAATGCAGTACATGGTGTCGTGCATAAATGGCCCAATAATGTACAAATAATCTTCATTACTCAAAATCGCATTTTTTCTTTTCACCCTACTTGATGAACTGAGCTAGGAAGCATGCATGGTAACCCTAATGTATTGTTTAACAAAAGTCCCCCTCGCCAAGGTACCCTATAAAAGGGATTTCCCCTCTACTGAAACTAACGTTGACATTAATGGGTTGGTTGCGCTTGCTACTGAAAAATTGAAGTGATAGAATCAGTATTTTATTTTACTTCACACGAGGTGTAGATTTTATATTGAGTTACTAAAACAATTTGTGATGAGCTATAAAAGAATTAAGGGAGCAGTGTTTGCCTCAACACGTAAGGTTACTTTTCCCAAGATGAGTCTAGACCCTGTGAGAATTTCAAATCAGTCCAGCAGTGAGAATAGTTACCTCGGCTATTCTGATTGGTTGCCCAGATGTTAGGCATAATGGTCTATGTAAAGGAACCAATGTGATTAGCTCTTTAATAACCATTCAGAATTGTTAAAAACATAAATGAATTCAGCTTTTCTAAGTGGTAAACTTTCAGCCAATAAATCTGATCTACTCATTGGCAAGCCTTTCACAGTAGCCCTTATATTTGCACTGTTCAAGGAATGGTTTCCACTTCTGTTAAACTAATATATAAAGTAATACATTCATGATAAGGATAACATGAAAGAAACAAATCACAGTTTAGAGATCCACGGTTGGCAAGTAAACATCAGATTACAAGCCAAACTTTACAATGATAATGAGTGTAGCAATGTGTTGAAATAAATGAACTCACAATACCGTATAAAGTCCCCGATATAGATAAGATATAAGCACCTTGATTACTGAATGTAACAGAGAAAGGATCATGGCGACAAACTATTGTGATGACCTAGGGGCATATGTATGAAATACTCTATTTGCGAGTCTCAAATACCGATTTTTTGAGAATCGCTATTTGAGAATCTCAAGCAAGATGTATTTAAAAAATCGCAAATAGTTAGTGATTTCTTGACATTCCTTAATTGCGATTAGCAAATTGTGAATCGCAATTAAGGAATACGTTCTCAATTTGCGATTCGCAATTTGAGAATCGCAAATTGAAAAAGCAATTTCAAGGGTGCCAGAGTGTCCAAAGGACACCCTGATGCACCCCTGACATGAGCATTTGTGCGCATGTGGCGAACATACATGCCCTAAGGGCATGTATGTTCGCCACATGGCACTTTGAAGAATGCCAAAAACTTGGCGGTAATTTGTGATTTCTTAAGAGGAAATCACACAACTTAGGTGCCTCATACATTTCTTTCAAGGAATCACAATTTGCGATTCCTTAAATGTAATTGCAAAATAAAGAATCGCAAATTTTGCTTGATACATATGCCTCTGTTGTCATAGCAATACTAGATTTGAGCAATAGCCAAAAACCTTAGCAAATACCACTGGATAGATGTGGGCTAAAATATACATAATTATGCTCAGAACCACACAAAGCAACTGCACAACCAACATCTCGGGCGTGGACACCCCCTCCTTTGACTACATCATCCTCATCATAGTAGCAGCGAGGGAAAGGGTGAATTTTCGATATACTACCACATTTTGCCTCAAGGAGGACGGCTGTAGCGTCCGCACATGAACCATGTTTAGGTATGTGTTCCAAGTATTGGATTGTTTCAGTGTGAACATTATGTTTTTATTTCAGAAGATAATAAACCTTCTTTTCGTATGATCTCTATTGCAAAAACACTAATCCTTGATATATTTGACATTTTAAAACGTACTGAAAAAATATGAAAATGATTTATCATCATGGACAATATGATGCAGTGACATTGAACTATCAATTGTTAAAGAAGCTTTTATTAAAAGGCATTCGCATGTGCAATCGCAGATGAATGCAAATGTACAAAAATAGCTCGTTATTAGAGAGGGACCTTGCACCCCCTCACAGACAGTGGCCACCTAATGTTATACAAGCGTCCTAATACCTGGCTGTTTGACGGATATAGCCTAGATTAATGTTCTAGCAACATATTTGTGTCACAAACACCATGACGCTGTAGATAAATCAGTGCTTTATAAATATGGCTGAGATACCCGCCACCCCCTCTCAACACAATCCCCAAAAGGAGGAAAACCGGAAACAGTTCTTAAAGTTTTTGGATGTGGGATGGAGTAACCATCCCGGCCGTATTTATTAAAACAAAAAATTAAAACATTAAACGTTTCATGTTATGTACAATTTCATTATCACATTGCGATGTTTGGCTAACCTTAACATATTCTCTAATACAGAGGTTCTCCTAGCCGAACTAGCATCCTACAAAAAACATTCTCTAGAAACACTGAAATTGTACATCCTAACGTTTAAGGGCCAACGGCAAGGTCATAACCGGTGTCAAGATCCCTAACCAGACTTACCCCTCCCACTTGGTAGGGGCGACAGCACAGAGGCTTACCTCAAGTGCAACTACTAACAATTTCCCTTGACTTGACGGGGGCACTTAAGACTCGACGCCATTTAAAGGTCGTTCGAAGACTTGTGTGTGGTATCTAGAAGGTATCGTGGACCTCCCCCCACCCCACACAACTTACCGCATCTGCCGTCGCAGATGACACTGGCCCCGGGAAATTCCCCAGGAGGGGGCTGTAACCCCTCCTACAAAGGAAGGGGCCTTGACCGCCTTTCCTTTACTTCCGGCGACCCGCCCTTAGACGGGACCGCCTCCCCATTGAGGGGCCAATGGCCACCTCTCCCGAGCGCTCCCATCCGTGTTGGGTGACGCCCACTCATAGGGATCTACCAATTAGTGCTCACCGATCATGACCTTACCGCCTACCAAAAAATAAATACGACAATTCTTACTTAAACCTATGAAAACATTGGTCGCTACGACCGAAAGAACATGTATAAAATGCAACACTACATCAAATCATTTTAATCATAACAACCTACACGATATTCACCATACTTTATTATGATCAACAACAAACTGATACTTTCACAGCCTGTAAACGAAATGGAAAGAACAAACTTATAAATTCACTTTATTGCACAACAACTTGCTGTCCTCAGGGGCTGGTGGGTGGGTCAAAATTGGCTCTTCGTTCCGTCCCGAGCTCACGTGTAGCGAGGAGGTGCAGCTTCGGAGCACAAGAACAAGAGGACGTCTTCTGGTCTTGCGTCTCTTTTTATCCGTCTTCAGGGCGGGCGAAAACCCGCCCCTGCCTGCCCCTAGGGCGGGGCTGGCTACGTCGGTGTCTAGGCCAGCCCACTCTAGGGCGGGAAAAAGCGCGCCCCGGCTACGCCGCTTCGGGCATACCAGCCGAGACGCGCTTCCCGCCCCAAAATGGCTTCCCGGGGGGATCGAGGCACTCCGCCATACGTTCGGGGGGACCGAGTGGTCGCCCCTTTCCATATGGCTGAGATACCCGCCACCCCCTCTCAACACAATCCCCAAAAGGAGGAAATCCGGAAACAGTTCTTAAAGTTTTTGGATGTGGGATGGAGTAACCATCCCGGCCGTATTTATTAAAACAAAAAATTAAAACATTAAACGTTTCATGTTATGTACAATTTCATTATCACATTGCGATGTTTGGCTAACCTTAACATATTCTCTAATACAGAGGTTCTCCTAGCCGAACTAGCATCCTACAAAAAACATTCTCTAGAAACACTGAAATTGTACATCCTAACGTTTAAGGGCCAACGGCAAGGTCATAACCGGTGTCAAGATCCCTAACCAGACTTACCCCTCCCACTTGGTAGGGGCGACAGCACAGAGGCTTACCTCAAGTGCAACTACTAACAATTTCCCTTGACTTGACGGGGGCACTTAAGACTCGACGCCATTTAAAGGTCGTTCGAAGACTTGTGTGTGGTATCTAGAAGGTATCGTGGACCTCCCCCCACCCCACACAACTTACCGCATCTGCCGTCGCAGATGACACTGGCCCCGGGAAATTCCCCAGGAGGGGGCTGTAACCCCTCCTACAAAGGAAGGGGCCTTGACCGCCTTTCCTTTACTTCCGGCGACCCGCCCTTAGACGGGACCGCCTCCCCATTGAGGGGCCAATGGCCACCTCTCCCGAGCGCTCCCATCCGTGTTGGGTGACGCCCACTCATAGGGATCTACCAATTAGTGCTCACCGATCATGACCTTACCGCCTACCAAAAAATAAATACGACAATTCTTACTTAAACCTATGAAAACATTGGTCGCTACGACCGAAAGAACATGTATAAAATGCAACACTACATCAAATCATTTTAATCATAACAACCTACACGATATTCACCATACTTTATTATGATCAACAACAAACTGATACTTTCACAGCCTGTAAACGAAATGGAAAGAACAAACTTATAAATTCACTTTATTGCACAACAACTTGCTGTCCTCAGGGGCTGGTGGGTGGGTCAAAATTGGCTCTTCGTTCCGTCCCGAGCTCACGTGTAGCGAGGAGGTGCAGCTTCGGAGCACAAGAACAAGAGGACGTCTTCTGGTCTTGCGTCTCTTTTTATCCGTCTTCAGGGCGGGCGAAAACCCGCCCCTGCCTGCCCCTAGGGCGGGGCTGGCTACGTCGGTGTCTAGGCCAGCCCACTCTAGGGCGGGAAAAAGCGCGCCCCGGCTACGCCGCTTCGGGCATACCAGCCGAGACGCGCTTCCCGCCCCAAAATGGCTTCCCGGGGGGATCGAGGCACTCCGCCATACGTTCGGGGGGACCGAGTGGTCGCCCCTTTCCATGAGTTCTGTAACTTATTAGCTGTTACGAGCTGAAACCATAATGTCCATAGAATGCTTGGGCCATGTGACAGTTTCAAATTGGCTATGAACTGGAGAGAAAAAGTCATCTTCACATTTTCTCAAAGAGATGGACACACCTAGGACTCACAATTATTACAACAACGGGGATTAACGTTTATTACAACTATTTATTTTATACACTAAAGTATTAGGGGCCCATTAGGATCTCGGGAGAATCGACAACTCTCGCATGGCGGTGGCAATCCGCCCGAGATCCGTTCCCGCCCGCCACCCATTTCCCCGCCATATTACCATGGCGGGGGGGACCGCGACTGACGGAAAGTTCCGCCCGGTCAACAAGTTGACAGGGTGGAAAAGGGTTTAATATGGTGGCGGTGTCTGTCAGACACTGCCAGCCATATTATTGAGGGGGCGGAAACATGCCTTTCCGTGGTGGCACTGCCGCTATGGAGAGGCATGAGGAGTCAGAATGAGGAGCTCTTTGCGGGCCCTCAGGGACTCCGGGTGGTGGGAGGTGCACACCCCCCTGGGGTTCCATGCACAGAATGGCAGGCACCGCGTGGTGCCTTCCATGTTGTGCATGGAAGTGCACAACATGCCTTTCTGGCATTGTGGCTGGCGGTGCTGAGTGCACCACCCACCACAATGACAGGAATGCAGCATGCGCCCACCACTGTGGCGGGCGCATCCTAAAGTCCCCCACAGGACCCCCGCCCTTATGGCGGGCGGTCCCATTTCCCGATAGGATGGCAGGAATAGTAAATCTTTCAAATGCAATTTCGTATTGAAACAATTTTTAGCGTAAAGTTAATTAGCATACTTGTGATTTCAATGTACATTTCACGTGCAAAAATGTTGAGTTTTTTTAAGCATCTGATAAAAGCATGCTGATTCTTTTTAAGCATCCGATAAAGCACCGCATCATTTATTGTAGACGAAATGATGCTCATGACATGACCAATAAAGACCTCACTAATGGCCAATTCATAACTCAACACATACAACTTCCAGTTGCCACCTGACCGGTATTTTTACTAGTACCACTGGTAAAAGACCAGTGTCCCCAGTGGCGATAATTATTAAATACTGACAACCACACTGCTGGCTTTTCTATAAATGCCCGCGTGTGGGCATAAATGCCTACACTACTTTTGTCCCTGGCTGCACTCACTTGAAAGCATGCAAACAAAAAAACATTTGGACATGAAAAGATGCAGGTTTCCAGTTACGCGATCAGAAGCCTTCCATTGACCTTCCATTGTCCCGGCTTGTTATTCACTTCACAACGGAGGCTGCTGTTTGCTCCCAGAGCCTGCCTTTAAACCTTCCCTCAGGACTGGCTGAACTGGACATCACTGGATTATCTTGCTGGACTGGCCACCACTGGATTATCTTGCTGGACTGGCCACCACTGGATTATCTGGCTGGACTGGACACCACTGGATTATCTGGCTGGACTGGACACCACTGGATTATCTGGCTGGACTGGCCACCCCTGGATTATGGAGGCTCGGTGCAGGTTTAGTGCCGGCTAGTGATAAAAGAGAGAACTAGAGGAAAAAGGCAGGTGGAGAACTGTAGGGCTAGATGAGGCAATTAAGAGACAACATGAGAGGCGAGAACAATATGGTAAGAAAGGGGATATTAGTAATTGAAAGAAAACAGAAAGAGAGAGAAAATATAATTGTATAGTACAAAACACCGACTAGAGCAAGAGACACTTTTTGTCGTAAAAAATATTTGAAAAATCTTTGCGGATGCTATGGGACTGAAACTGACTAACGTGTTATGACAGGCCTGTAGAACTGCAGAGGAATATGTGGTCACTGCAAGAAATACTAAGAAATCTATTAATGGAGTGTGACCGGTATTTTTCTAAGACAAATGTGGGACTTTTACTTCCACTGTTACTTCAGTATGCACAGGAACAATACTTGGATATTCCAGCCCATACATGTGTTAATGAGGGCTTTAATAATTCAGAGTTTATGTCTATATACCACTGGTTCATATTTAATTTCATCTCCTTTCAGTGCATGTGTTTTCACTACTTGATGCAATTATGTAATTTTCTCATGGGAGAGTGAAAGAAACCAGACAAGACTGGGATCACGAGACCCAGAACAGCATGCATCCTCTCCAGGATTGTGAATCTGAGATTCAGATACTTGCCAGAATGCAATTTCTTTACTGTCTATCATATCACACAGTGGAGCCTTAACATTGGAATTGTCCTTTGTTTGATTCCTTTGTCGCTGAAATAAAGTTCTTATATGCCACATCATGTGATTGCTTCTGAGGAGCTCTTATTCTATTTTGTTTAGGGAGTAAGCAAGGTTCGGATTTTGTTGAGGTTCTAGTTGTTACAGGAATTGAAAGGCCACTTTCTGTATGTCCTAGTGTTAGAAATGGGGATATCTAGTTGGCAGTGGCTTGCACCATGTCCAAGTCGGGACCCTTCCTTCTAGTCCAGGTAAGGGGATTGCACTGCTAAGTTAACCCCTGCTAACCCCCTTAGTAGCTTGGCACGACTCAGAATTATCTCACAGGCAATGTCTAAAGCATTTGGATGTAAACGCCCAGTAACACAGTAAAAATACTACAAATTGACACCAAAACAGTTTTGAGAAAATCACCAATTGTTATCTAAATAAACAAGACCAAAACGACAATAATCCAACATGCACAACTAAAGATATCACTTTAAAAACGTTCAAAAGAGTTCAGTTCATAGAAAAATATGGATGCACCACTTTTTAGTGCAAAGTACCTAGGATGTGTCAAATTCAAATGATGAAAACAGGCACAGGGGAGGTGAAGTGCTAAAAAAACAGGCAATGAGTTAGTGCCTTACTTTCAGGGAAGGTGATGTCTTGGTCCCCTTCTCACAGGGAAGGTGATGTATGGGTTCCTGACTACTGCACAAGAGCGGTAATGCATCAGTATTTTACTGTGAGAGGACCTGATGCATTGGTTTCTTACTGAAAGGGCAGGTGATGCATCAGTTCTCCAGACACGTGGCCTCGGTTCCTTACTGAAGCCCAGCCTCGATGTAGACTTGGCGCGCAGGTGTGTTGGGTGGAAAGTCCGGACTTGCTGGGTTTGATACTGCGATGGTGAAACAGAGGCTACACTGATTCTCCCAGGAAAGAACAGTTGCTGCATTGATCTGAGGTAATATGAATTTTCATGGTCAATTGTGTCCCCTATCGTAGACCCCAACGGCTCCATGTACGTGCTTCAAGTACATGTATGTTCCCTCCACTTCCAGCTATGAAGACGCAAATACATTTGCGTCCAACGTTAACATGTCCTCTTTCAGATCCACCATGAATGGGTCGGATATTCAGTTCCTAAGTGTGCCTTGCCAACGTCTTTACATGGTGCACTTTCATGTTTTACTAGCTCTGGTGAGTTAGGCCCTGATTCCTGCCATCGAGCCCTTCTCTGCCTTCTGTTTCTGAAACTGCAGTCTGCTGTATACATGACCTCTGCCTTACTCCCTGCGCGGCGAGCGGTGCCTGGCCCGGCCTGCTTGCCTGCCAAGACTGTATTCAACCTTCAAGTTATCTGCTCCGCTCCTCGAAAATACATTCCTGTCTAGTAGTTTAGGAAAACATCCTTCCCAGCTGCAGAGCAAAGGGCCCGGCCTCTCTGTCTCTGTGCAAGTAATTCCCTGCTCCTGTTACCATGGTAGGCCCACGGCCCCCTTGCTTTACACGTAGACACATAGTTGCATATGCACGCACTAGCAGTCAGTATAGAATAGCCTCTGCCCGAGAGACCTTTCCTTCTAGATAATACAGTTCCTCAAACACAAGATATTAGATATGATTTGGGATTAGGTTGTTCTGACACCCCAGACTTCTGTCTCCCCATGTAGGGCTAAGTGTCAAGTCCCCTTCACCCTCCAGTTCCACGTCATTCACACGTCATGCTGCTGCGCGCGCATCTCTGCCACATATTTCTGCTAACTCTGCAGGATTCTTCTATGGATCCACCCACCTGTGATATGTTTCAAGTGACGTTGTCTAGCACACACCTCCGTGTACGCCCTCATGCACGCCTTCTGTTACGTATATGTGTTCTTATCTCGTTTCTCTCAGCTGTTACGCCTTCTGCATTCAACACTACTGTATGCATTGACTATATATATGATATCCTGTTAATAAAGCATTGTACATGTTCATGATTCCCTTCCTGAACCCTTGTGGTGATGGAACATGATACCTGGTTCGAACCAATTCCTTTTTCAGGAATAAAACCCTTACAAAACTCAGATGCCACAGACTCTGCCTCTTATTTTTGACTGAGTTATTTTTATTGAACTTTACCGCACAAATTAAGTATAGGTAATTTAAATTTACCACATAATTGGCGCCCGAATAGGGACCCCTCCCCCACCTTACGCGCCGGCGGTGCGTTGCAGGCCAAGCCCCCTGCCACAGCCAGACGGACAACTACGCGTACCCGCAGGATTTCCTGTATCTCCCTCAGGCCAACGGAGGTGACGGAGGCTGCGATCGACACCCAGACGAGGCGGTGAGGAGTGCGGAGGATCCCGACCAGAGCCTAGCTGAGAGAGCAAAGTCCGAGGTATTCAGAGGCCCACCAGTTCCGAAGTTCCGAAGTGCCTACGTCACGAGTCGAGTCGAGTCGAGGTCCAGTCCAGTGTCGAGTTTCCGAGGCCTTCTGTTCCGTGCTTCCCGGTGAGTACCGTTGCTGGGGACGCATCTAGACGGGTGCATTAGTTTGTGCCCGGTCAAGACGGGTTTGGGTACACAGACCCGGTCTGCACTGTTTAGCGGTGTATCTGAACTGTTTAGCAGTATATCGAGTATATCGAGTATGCAGGTAGCTAGTTTTATTCTAGTTATTATTGTTCGTTTTTTAAAAATGTTTAAATGTGTTTTTAATGTCGTGGTATGAGTGATTGTTCGATCTACATTATCGTGTTTATTGTGTTAGTTGTGTCCAAGTCCGAGTAAGTATCAAGTACCAAGTAGCACGGCTGAGATATGCCGCTGTTTTCCAAACTGAAACAGATAGGAACTAGAAAAGGGATACTCGAGGAAGCCGTTCCCATTCCACCCAGGGACACTCCAGGGTATTTTATGTACCACAAACACGGCTTAGATTCTGTATTATATCTCGACTTGTGGGTGGATTACACCAAAGATCTAGCAGAGAATCAGAGATGGCCTGCTACAGGGACATGGGATGCCGAGTGCATCATAAGAGTAGAAGAAGCATTATGGAAAAAGAAAGCGAGACAGTCACAGAAAGATGCCATTGAACTATGGCGTAAAGAATCACATAGACGGACAGAGAAAGCGCTCAGAAAAGCAGAAAAACATAGAGAGGATTCAGACAAAGCCCAAGAAAACGTATTAGTTGAAGAGGGGATACGAGTTAAAGCAGAACAAGTAAACCGACAACGAAACACTCTTGTGAATGGTATGTATCCTCTTCTGGCCGAGGGTTTACCTAAGGCCACTCCGGAAATACCAAAGGATCTGCCCCCTCCATTGGTTCCGACTAAATTACGTCACAAGACCTCAGCAGATATTTTCCTTTCTTCCTATCTAGACGATGTAGCTCCCTCATATACTTCTGCACCTGCTCATGTACCCGTACCACCTGCTCCTGCTGACATCTCTCTACCCCTACAGCATCAGCTCCCAGGTCCGCAACTGCAGATTCCTCCAGGTCCGCTGCCCGCACCTGCTCCTGTTGTTCCCCCCGGTATTCAACAACTGCATCCATTAAATCCTTTTGGGACTGGCGTGGCCCAGGACCCAACCCAGCTACAGCAAGTACAGTCAGGTTATGCTCAAGCCTCCGGTTCAGGAGGTGCTACCGGAGGTTATCAAACACCCCCACAGATACACCGAATTACGATGAGAGATTTAGCAAAGGCACGGACACCGAAAGGCGTTCCGGCCGAACTACTTAGAAGAGAGCTTACAGACTGCAGATATGACCCAGTGACTGGTACGTCAGGCCCCATGTTACTTGCGTCCCTACGTTTGAGACGCGTTACAGACTATTTAATGTTTCTACCAGGAATGCCAGAACATCTAGACAAATTGTATGATTTTATTAGAACAGGAGAAGGGCCGGAGTCTGTTGCTGAAGTCATGTCACGTCAGAAAGTTGAGACTAAAGGTTTGATAATGCGATTTTTGGTTAATTGCTTAATAAGAGAACACGATCAGGCAGGTTTCCCGCAAAGTGAGATGGATAGACTGATTAGATGGAGCCAGAATATGTCGGAGGGTAAACATGATAAGGAAAACCAAGTACATCATATGGTTAGAAAGCTCCGTAAAGAAATAATAGAAATACATGCCCAGCGGGCACCTGACGAAGATCTTGAATTAGACGATCCAACTTCCTCGCAAGAGGAGGAGGAAACAGAGGATCTAGCAGAAACTTCGCAACAGTCAGACAAAGGGACAATAGCATATGTAGGTAAGGGAAAATACCTTAAGAAAAGAATACGTCCAGAAAGCAAAAGACTTTTTCTCTCTGCTATATCGAACCCGAAATCTCCTGAACATATGTTTCAGGCTACCGATAAAATACTTCAAGAACGAATGGGGTACCATGTACTCGATTCCATGGATGAACAAGAATTGGCCAGGTCAGCAGTACAATGGGCTGACAATTCTGATAAATATAGTGATGACGCATTAGCACAGACCTTTTTGAACCTTTCCCCTGATGAACAGAAATTAGCTGGAATATATATGATTCAACATCTCATTACGTTGTTCAAAGGCCAACATTCTGATCCAGGTCCCCTACCTGATATTTTAATAGAGCTACTCTCGAATAGATGGAGAGGTCTAGGTACCGACTTAATTAAAGTAATTCTAGAACATCGACACAGGTATAGTGCTTTTCTGAATACACAGTTTGTTCCAGCTCCACCCGTAGAAAGAAAAATGTATTACATAGACAGACAGAATCCCTTGCGAGAAGTGCATCCAGTTAGGAATGATGATAATATCTTTAGACGTGTGTTTGTGTACACGCCCATAACAAAAATGGAACTATTAGAAATGAAGAAATTAGTGCCCAGTCACGATAAAGACCCTGCAGGTTTTCACCGTGAAATAAAAGACATGTTACTCATGGGTGATTATACCTATCCCGACATCATGAAAATATTAAAAGTATTACTGCCTGCCGGTATTTACGAGAAACTGAAAGAAAAAGAATGGGAGGTGGGAGAGCAAAAGATTGATTGGGCTGCATTAGAGAACGAAGAAAATACTCGAACCCCAGGCCTAGGGCTTGGGGACAAAACTAAAGCATTACCAGGATTGTTAGTACAGGTTTTGCCACGTTTGTTAGCAACGAAAAAGGAGGACTGGGATGCAATCACAACCTGCAAACAGACACCGGATGAAGACACTAGTGATTTTTATTCCCGATTTGAGAAATGTTTTATTATTAATAGTGGCCTGAAAGCAAGTAGTGAGTCATATCCACATCTTTTTGTATCCAAATTGGTCGAAAATTCTCTGCCCCAAGTTAAGAATCGTGTACTGAAAGTCGAGAGCACATGGCAAGCCAATACCCCTTCACAAATGTTACAGATGTTACAGTACCACCAGAACAGAATTAGAGAAGAACATGATCACGAACAGAGACGTATGAAAGACACTAAAATGAAAATGTTAGTTGCTCAGTCAGTTCCAGCTGACGGTCAGAAAAAGGGCATGACACAGTCCAACAATTCAGCAGCTCCTGTTAAAGGGACATGCAACTATTGTAAACAGCCAGGTCACTATATAAATGATTGTGCAGTTTTAAAACATAATATAGCTACAGGTAAAACTAAAGAAAGACCGCGTCCTCCTAGACAGGACCAGGTCCAACAACAAGTATCACAGAATATCCAGCCTATGCAAGCTTCACAACAGACAGTACAGACCGTAGCAGTACCACAGCCACAGCCCATTGCCGCAACACAACATGCAACACAACAGATGTACCAGTATGCACAAACAGATTACCCCGATTATCAGCGATACACATGAAACAGCCTAGAGAGGGAAGTTGGCTTGCCTCTTATTGAGGTTCCTGTAGATCAAGAAGGTCCTTATGTACATAGCCAAGTATTAGGGAAAGATAGAAAGTTTTTGATTGATACAGGGGCAAGCAGAACAACGATAAGTCATGACGAGGTCCCAGGGGCACCCCTCTCAGGCTCCCAGAATGTTTCCCTTGGATTTTCAGGAAAGCCTATTGTTAATGAAGTATCGAAACCAGTACCTCTTTTAGTTGGTCCGTTGTCTCGCACTACAGATTTGTTATTAACGAAATAATGTCCAGAAAACGTGTTAGGTATCAAGACACTGAAAGCTCTAGGAGCTGTTATTTGCTGTTCTCCGGAAGGAGTAAGATTGTTCTTACGTGACTTTAAGGGTCACTATGTTTTGAGAGATATCGATCCCAGATTACAGAATGTTCCTGCACATTTATGGGCACAAGGCCCCACTGATGTAGGTTGTATGCACATTACACCATATCGAGTCACACTCAGGCCAGGAGTAGTCTTACCACGAATCCGACAATACAAGTTACCTCCAGATGCTGTAGCGGCTTTACTGAAAATCATTGACGAGGTCATTGCACAAGGAGTGGTTGTAGAAACTGACTCGAATCTATGTAACTCCCCTATCATTCCAATTCTTAAACGTACTGATCCAAATGCACCCCCAGTTTATCGATTAGTTATCGATTTGCGCGAATTGAATAAATGCATCGTACCACAGTACCCCGTGGTCCCAGACATCTCGTCTTTATTGACTGCCATTGATTCCGAAGCAACGTTCTTTACTGTAATTGATCTGAAGAACGCCTTCTTTAGTGTCCCAATTGATCCAGAAAGCCAATATCTTTTCGGATTCTGTTTAAATGGTCGAAGCTTCAAATTTGCACGCGCACCTCAAGGATTCACAGAAAGCCCCAGCATCTATAGCCAAGCACTGAAAAGACAACTAGACAGTATACACATGCCTGACAACACTGCCCTGTTACAGTATGTCGATGATCTACTGATCACCGCCCGCAGCGAACCTGACTGTGAGCAAGCGTCACTGACGGTTTTGCATTTCCTGGCTGACAAGGGACACAAGGTGTCCCCTTCGAAGCTGCAATTCTGTGTTCAGCAAGTGGTTTACCTTGGGCACTTGCTGTCCAAAGGGGGGAGACAGCTAACACCTGACCGCATTCAGTTAATTGTAAACATGTCACAACCCAAGACACAAAAGGAGGTACGAGCCTTTATAGGCCTCACTTCTTACTGTAGACAATGGATCCCTCAGTATGCATTTCTAGCGAAACCACTCATGCAGTTGACAACCCAGGAGGCAGCGACATCGACTGTCCTCCCATGGACTCAGGAACATACACAAGCTTTTGACGACTTAAAGAAAGCCTTATGTCAAGCACCAGTTTTAGCGACACCATGTTACAGCAAGCCTTTTACACTTTTCGTCACAGAACGTGAAGGTGCTGCATTGTCAGTACTCACTCAGGATCAAGCAGGTTCACACAAACCGTGTGCTTATTTTTCTAGTACATTGGATCCAGTAGCCCAGGCTCTGCCTGCGTGCTTGAAATCAGTAGCAGCAACAGCTCTAGCAATCAGACAAAGTGATTCCATAGTGTTAGGACACCAATTGACAGTACAAGTTCCACACTCCGTGGAAGTTCTTTTAAACCGAACACAGACTCAACACTTGACCATAGCAAGACTGACATGTTATGAATTGACATTGTTTCAGCCACACATAGAAATCAGACGTTGCAACACATTGAACCCTGCTACACTTTTGCCATTAAGTGAGACAGACCCATTGGCACATGATTGTATTGAAGTCATTACCATTACGACGAAACCCAGACAAGACTTGACAGACACCGCATTACCAGATCCAGACCTGACACTTTATGTGGATGGTTCATGCATGAGAACAAGTACAGGAGAATTAGTGGCCGCCTATGCAGTCACGACAGAAACTGAAGTCATAGAAACGAATTGTATTGACACCCTGTCAGCCCAAGCAGCAGAGCTCATCGCTCTAACACAAGCCTGTATTCAAGCAAAGAACAAGAGAGTTAATATATACACAGATTCACGTTATGCATTCGGAGTCGTACACGACTTCGGTGTCCTCTGGCGAGAGAGAGGTTTTTTGACTTCTCACGGTGCCAAAATTCAGCACGGTCCCCTCATTCAAGCTCTGTTAGATGCAATACATCTGCCTACAGCGATATCCATCATGAAGTGCAAGGCACATACGAAAGTCACAGATATAATTTCCCAGGGTAACGACCTGGCAGACCGAACAGCCAAGCATACAGCTCAGACTCAGACTCACGCAACTGATCTGACAAAGTCAATAGTCCCGACATCGACACATTGCATGACAGTTAAGGATCCCGCCCTAGATGTAATTGATATACAGACACATGCTACACCAGACGAAATCAGGAAATGGATTGAACTAGGAGGGGTCCAGACAGAACAGGGATGGATGACGAAGGGAAAATCTACATGGTTTCTCCCTGACTCTATGGTCCAAGTAATCATTAATACAGTACACAGTCCTGCACATTTAGGAGAAAAAGCCATGTTAGACAGTATTCAAAACCTCTGGTTTAATAAACATTTACGAGCAGCAGCTAAACAGAAAGTGCGTACTTGCATGATTTGTTGTCAGTTCAACCCAGGTAAAAGCATTCCCGTAGAGGAAGGTGGATTTCATCCTCCCGATCACCCTTTTGAAGTCCTCCAGATGGACTATATCCAGATGGAATGTTGTCGAGGATTCAAATATGTCCTCGTAGTTGTATGTGCACTCTCCCGTTGGACAGAAGCATATCCAGTCCCAGATTACACTTCTCTGACCACTGCCAAGCAGCTGGTTCGTGAATTCTTCCCCAGATATGGTTTGCCCCGCATCGTATACTCAGATAACGGTCAGCCATTCTCGTCCGAGCTTATGAAGCAGGTATCTCTCCTGCTCGGCTATCAATGGAAATTCCACTGTGTCCGACATCCCGAGGCAGCAGGTCTCGTGGAACGTCATAATCAGACTCTGAAAATTCGTCTTGCCAAGATCTGTAGAGAGAAAGGTGTCGACTGGATAGTAGCTTTGCCAGTTGCACTTTTTTTTATGAGAATGGTCGCACACTCAAGAACAGGGCTATCCCCGTACGAGGTGGTCTTTGGTAGGCCACCGAATATGTGGGGGACACCTCTGCCTCGAAAAATCACTGATGTTGACTGTAACATGCTGACAGATTACCTTGCTTCCTTGATGTCTGCACTACAATCATGTCGTTCACAGGTTGCTGCAGCCTTTCCCGACAACACCGAGGTGAAGCCACATGAGGTTGTTCCGGGGGATCTCGTCTTCGTGAGGAACTTCGACAGGAGAAGTCCGCTGGAGCCCCGTTGGCAAGCGCCGAAGCTAGTACTTTTGACCACAAGGACCGCGATAAAAGTAGAGGGCCGCAAGGGCTGGCTTCACTCGAGTCATATCAAAAAATACCATGGACTGCCGCCAGATCTAGACTCCCAGCCCTGCCCTCCTCCACAGACTGACTCAAAACTCCCCCTGGTCGAGAAAACTTCTTCTCAAGAATATAAATCAAAATTGAGGTCTAGCAAGTCAGACAGTTTAATTGTTTAAGTCCTCCCCTAGGTGAATCGGTTAGACAAGTTTCTGACATGTATCCCCTAGACCCCAACAGAGAGAGAGATAGACAGAAACAGCTCAAGAAACGTGAATATTGTAAATCTCTTCGCAGTCACTGTATTGTGACTCTATTGATTATGTTTTTTCTGAGTCTTATGATTATTGCTGCAAGTGTACTGTTACATGTATATTATCCTATTTTCAGGCATGCACATTCTTCCTTAAATGTCACTGCCGAGCACTCTTTCAGTGAACTACCCCCGCATGAGTTATCTTACCGACTTGCGCTGCGCAACAACACATTCATTAGTATGTTACATCATTCCCATCAGACCAGCAATGCTACCAATTGTTGGATATGTGGCCGACTCCCTCCCTATCAGAAATACAAGGGAGTTCTGCCCCTCTTCCCGTACCCGTTCACACACAATGGTTCCTGTGGTGCATGGTTTAGTTTAATTAATTCCTTAAATTCTGATTCCATAGTTTACCAGGGCAATTGGGTATGGGGAAATCTGAACACAGTTCTGCATAAAGTATGTTTCCCTGACAAGGAGGGTCTTCCAAAAAGGACAGGGACTGATCTAGAAAATGAAGTATATGGATTAGGTAACTTTACGCTTAACCTCATGATTCTGAATGTTGAATCCGAAACCGAACCAGTCTTGCCCGCTATGTCCGTACTACCGGTCAAAGGTGAATTATGTGTCAGAAAGAATGGTTCAGTACACCTGGGTCATAGTAAATGTACTACTGTGATCGAATTCAGTGATAAAGGCAAGTCTACATTCAAAGCTTCCCGTCATTCCTACTTCATTTGTGGTCATACCGCATATATACGCTTACCTCTAGATTGGGATGGCACCTGTTACATTGCATTCCTTATGCCACCCGTTTTCCTAGCCCCTCCTGATTACCATAGGGGCACCCATCTAGTACACAATAGACCACAGAGAGATCTCCCGATTGTCGACTAAACTGAAACGGCATGGGAACAATACACAGACTTCAATAAAGGTTTCTTTCCCTACTTAGGTGCTGTCTTTAATAGTAAACTGATACGAAAATTAACTAGAACCCTCGAAGCAGTAGTGAATGAAACTACTTCCGCCCTAGGTAACTTAACGGAGGAGCAGTCTGCTATGCGGATTGTTGTTCTTCAAAATCGTCTTGTCCTTGACGTCATCCTGGCTGATAGGGGCGGAGCTTGTAGAGTCATCGGATCGAGCTGCTGTGTTTTCATTCCAGAAAACGCGCCATCAGTATATAGAGCCATAACTCATCTTCACAAGATTGCAAGTCAGATACACCAGAATCCAGGCACCTGGACTTGGTCCGGTTGGTTCTGGAGCGTGTTGTCAGCCTGGGGATGGAAGGTCCTATCCTTCCTAGGTATTGCCCTTCTCATAGTATTCAGTTGTTGCCTATGTCTGCAATGTGGGCCAGCAATTTGCGGCTTATGCGCCACATCCTGTATTCCGCATTCAAGTCCACATTCAAAACACCGTAAGAAGAAAGAAGAGCAAATGATGTTACATGAACAGATTGATAGATTAATGAGGATTGATATATCATGAAGGGTCCGTAGGGGACAAGGAGGGAATGAGGTAATATGAATTTTCATGGTCAATTGTGTCCCCTATCGTAGACCCAAACGGCTCCATGTACGTGCTTCAAGTACATGTATGTTCCCTCCACTTCTAGCTATGAAGACGCAAATACATTTGCGTCCAACGTTAACATGTCCTCTTTCAGATCCACCATGAATGGGTCGGATATTCAGTTCCTAAGTGTGCCTTGCCAACGTCTTTACATGGTGCACTTTCATGTTTTACTAGCTCTGGTGAGTTAGGCCCTGATTCCTGCCATCGAGCCCTTCTCTGCCTTCTGTTTCTGAAACTGCAGTCTGCTGTATACATGACCTCTGCCTTACTCCCTGCGCGGCGAGCGGTGCCTGGCCCGGCCTGCTTGCCTGCCAAGACTGTATTCAACCTTCAAGTTATCTGCTCCGCTCCTCGAAAATACATTCCTGTCTAGTAGTTTAGGAAAACATCCTTCCCAGCTGCAGAGCAAAGGGCCCGGCCTCTCTGTCTCTGTGCAAGTAATTCCCTGCTCCTGTTACCATGGTAGGCCCACGGCCCCCTTGCTTTACACGTAGACACGTAGTTGCATATGCACGCACTAGCAGTCAGTATAGAATAGCCTCTGCCCGAGAGACCTTTCCTTCTAGATAATACAGTTCCTCAAACACAAGATATTAGATATGATTTGGGATTAGGTTGTTCTGACACCCCAGACTTCTGTCTCCCCATGTAGGGCTAAGTGTCAAGTCCCCTTCACCCTCCAGTTCCACGTCATTCACACGTCATGCTGCTGCGCGCGCATCTCTGCCACATATTTCTGCTGACTCTGCAGGATTCTTCTATGGATCCACCCACCTGTGATATGTTTCAAGTGACGTTGTCTAGCACACACCTCCGTGTACGCCCTCATGCACGCCTTCTGTTACGTATATGTGTTCTTATCTCGTTTCTCTCAGCTGTTACGCCTTCTGCATTCAACACTACTGTATGCATTGACTATATATATGATATCCTGTTAATAAAGCATTGTACATGTTCATGATTCCCTTCCTGAACCCTTGTGGTGATGGAACATGATACCTGGTTCGAACCAATTCCTTTTTAAGGAATAAAACCCTCACAAAACTCAGATGCCACGGACTCTGCCTCTTATTTTTGACTGAGTTATTTTTATTGAACTTTACCGCACAAATTAAGTATAGGTAATTTAAATTTACCACAGATTCTTCGGCTGCAGCTCGGTGATGCAATGTCTTTTCTACTGCACAGCAGAGTCTGCATCTGAGCAACTGTCTCGGATGTTGGGAGATGGTACTCAGGACTAGGGCTGTGGCAATCTTGGAGCCACACGAACAGGCGTGGCATCAGTTCTTCACTGCAGGGCGGTTAGGCACTGGTTTTTTAACTACATGGCAAGCTGGAAGCAGGAAAAACAGATGCTAATGAACGCTGTGTGGATTTTCTTCTTTCTGCAGCAAAGCCACCTCCAAGGGCCCAGAACTGGAATTAGAACCACTTCACAGGTCAGAACTCCCAGCAGAGAGGTTCAGGGGATGCCGTTGGAGTCTCTGATGTCCCTGAGACTTCCAACAGAAGGCAAGCTCACACAAACCCTTGGAGAACCTTGATAAGGAGGATATAAAAGCAAAGTTTAGTCCTTGCACTCTCCAAAAACAGAAGCAGCAACTGTAGGCCATCCCACAAAAGCAACACAGCAAAGGGGCATTATTCCTGTTGACAGCTCCCCAGCTGTTCTTCAAGGCAGAACCTCTTCTTAGTCCAGAAGTGTTCTAAAAATGTGGGGTTACAGGTCCAATACTTATACTCCTTTCCTCCTTTGAATTAGTCATATTTCAAAGGATAGTCTTTGCAGAGCACCGATCCTGCCTTGCTCTGGCCTAGCTCCAGATACACTACGGGGAGGTGGAGACAACTTTGTATGAGGACAGTCATAGTGCTATTTAGGTGTCAGTGACAACTCATCCCATCACTCTAGCTCAGGAAGTCCTATCAGCCTGGTGATACGCAATCAGGATATGCAGGGGACACTTCAGCTCCCTTTGTCTAACTGTCTTGACTAAATGCACAAACAGGCCTACTGTAAGTCTACACGAGACATGGATTCCACAGGCAGACGCATAGGATGGTAAAAAAAGAAAATGACCACATTAGCCTTTACTTCATATAGTTGTTAGTCAAGATGAGGGTAAATTCCAGTAACATTTTGTTACTTGGAAATGGCATGTTTCAGAAATTTGAGTCTCAATGAAGGAACTACTATGTGGAAAAACCCACAGAGTACAACATACAAAGTGTAGTATGTTAAGATTATTAGAAGTGAACAAGCTAATTTATTAAAATAATTGTGTTAATTGTGTAAATAAGTTTTTGTTACATGGTATAAATGTGTTGTGTGATTTGTGAGGATTAATTGTGGGATGTATAATAATTATAATGTATTAATAAATACTATTTAAGTAATGAAAATTAGTCTGTTGATGAATATTTATATTAATAGTGTATAGACATTTTTAAGTGCAGGTTGTGAGTTTTATGGAGGTTGGGTAGTAACTAAACTAAATATATGTAAGAATTAATGTTTTTTTAATGAATATTTATTTGTATGAAAATTATTTTTTATTCTAATGTTAATAATATTTGTAGGTATTTGTGATATGTATTTAAGATTGGAATATGTTTTTATTTTTTAAAATGTTTAATATTAAATATATTTATATTTTATTTTTTCAACATAGTTATATATGTTTTATTAACTTTGCTTTAAAAATAATTTTATTTTGATGAATATATTTTGTTTGTTTTTAATGTTGAACAGACTGGAGTGGGAATATTAAATTTCACCCATTCGCTATCCAACACTTTTCCTACAGTTGCACTTACTGGAGTGGGAATAGTAAATTTTACCCCTCCGTAATCAAACACTTTATCTACTATTGTACTGACTGGAGTGGGAATAGTACATAGTACTGCTCTGCTATGCAACATTTTCCTTACTGTTGCACTCACTGGAGTGTGAATAGTAAATTTTACCCCTCCACTGTCCAACGCTTTCCCTACTCATTGCGGTGGGAATAGTAAACTTTTCCCCTCCGCAATCTAAAACTTCCCCTACTGTTGTAGTGATTGAAGTGGGAATAGTAAATGTATACCTTCGCAGTCCAACAGTGTTGCTACTGTTGTACTGGCTGGAATGGGTACAGTAAATATTACTTATCCTCAATCCAACACTTTTACTACTGTTGCATTTATTGGAGGGAGATTTGTAAATTTTAACCAGTTTCATTATTTTTGCTTTTTTGACGTGGGAGTTCTAAGTTTTTATATATTAAATGTAATAGTTTGTGTAGCTTGGTATAAATTACACTTTATGTATTAAACTTTATATTTTATAACGTATTTTATGCTGTTTAAATTTATATTATTATGTTTTTGTTTATTTAATTGATTATCCCGCCCGCCTAATTAGGATGTGACCGAACTCTGTTCAGTCACATTCCTACATTTTGCTATGGGAGAATGCAATACATCCGTAATAAAGGATGGCAGGTGTAATAGCAGCCATAACCTTTCCCCATCAAATAAAGCCATTGCACAACCTGAATGCTTGCTGTCACATAGCACAGATGAAGTGGAAACTAGATTGATACATTTGTGTAGGAAATTAAATATTTGTTGTGGGTCCCCCTGTTTTGGGTTTATCCAAGTTTATCATTTGATGTGGTTGCCCCTATTTTTGGTTTACCTGGCTGACTGGTATATTGACCTCAAGGCAGCTGTGGCCTGCTAAATTACTCCCCTCTTCTTATGCCCATACCTAAACATGGAAACCACATTTACAATCAAATTTGCTTAGTTGACATTGTTGTGAGTTGGTTGCAAAGTTCTTCGAAGGTGCAGGTGGCCTATACATATCATTTCAAATGTAAGCCTGCCGTGATAGCCTTCTCCTTTCCCATTCGAAGTAACATCTGCTATATGGGCTTCAACAACCGCTTTCCAAAAGTGACAGAAAAACATGTTTGTACTTGTGATGCCAGTGTTAGTTGCAACTGTGCATTTAAATGTCTTTTCAGCTACTTACTGTTAAACTTTGTAAAGCTAAATGTTATATTACCTTGCCACCACAAGGCTATGGGCTCACTTTATGTAAACTTGATTTTTTTAGTGAAAGTTGTTTTTACTAACTTCTGCTAGAAAATTACTAGAGCTATATTTCCTGCAGCTTATAGAAAATTTTACAAAATAAAAAACAGTTAACATATTGCATTGTATGCGCTTACAGAGCTATGATTTTTCGAAAGATTGTCACATTTCGCATCAATGATTAATACACCTGTGTTGCTGCCTTGCACCCTGATTTCAAGCTTGGCTGGTGCCACAGTTTAAAATGCACTTGTACTAAGGTGGAACAGCAAAACTCTAAATCCGGCCATTAATCCTTTCTCTGAAGCTGGCCCACCCCTCAAGTGGCTCACAGACAATTTCTGCTTTTTTCGTACCCAATTTCTTCCTGAGTTCAATTAACAACGGACCCATTTCAAAGCATTCCCTAAACAAAGCCTTTCATTATACTGCAGCCACTGTCTGCAATTAGAGTAGATTTGCAGTGACATTTTGCTATTAACAGAATTCTTGGTATCCTCTTCCTTCCTTTCAGAGAAAGTGCTAAAAGATTGCCTAGAGGAACTTCTTCAAGAGAGTTATCATAGATAGTGAGAATATTATTTCTAAGATTCAAAGGGGGCTGCGGTGTGCTGGCCTTTGGATGAGTTGAGAATCATCAAGAGACACTGTGGGATTATTTCTGTATACATCAGACCTGTGAGACACGAACTAAGGCCCCAATTAGAATGGACTTTCGTCCGCCCAGCACCCTGTTGCAGACGGGACCGCCTGACAGGCTGTCGGCGGTCCTGCAGTAGGCATTAGGGCAAGAGCACCCCAGCGTTCAACATGCCTATATTTTGCATTGCGAAGGGTGCTGCTGGCTGCAGCACCCGCTGCAATGCAAAAAAGGGACACCGTACATAGCCTTGCACCACGTGGCAGGCACCATGCAGTGCCTGCCACATGGTACAGGATGATATCTGGGGGCACCAGAGGTGCCCGCCAGTGCCCATTTACCAGCCCGGTACAGGCCCCCAAATCTGTTCCGCCAGCTGTTTCAAAGCGGGTTGACTGCCAAGGAACGACCAATGGAAAGGAATATTGTAATCCCCTCAGCGATGTGTGACAGGCACCACCGCCATTCTGGGAATGGAGAGCGGTCCACCAGAAAATTGGAATCATTCCTACTGTCGGACCCATGACTGTCGATCATTCCGACTGGTACACATCACCCGCCATTGTAATATGGTGGACATTAAACTTGGTTGCGATGGCAGGGAGATCACCACCGACAATCTATTGGTGGCGGTCTCCCTGCCATCGTAATCAGGCCCTAAGTCATGGACTGGTAGAAGTTAGTGAAGAATCTTCTCTGAACGTTAGTTGTCATTTGAAACACGAGTGAAGATGATTTATACTGTTTGCAAACCGTTGGAAACTTAGCACAAGTGAAAAGTTGCTACATATGCTTGTTTTTTTATGCTCAGATCATTTGAGTTCAAAGTTAGCAGATACCATAAGTCAACAAAAAAGAAGTATCTGGCTATGCACAGACCTGTCTGGTGGCAACTTCCACACTTCAATCTGTGAAGGTTTTCAACCTGATAAAAGATCCAAAGGTAAAAATGTATTATAAGGATTAACCAGAAACCTTTATCTGACCTGACTTCATTCCGGTTGTTGCAAAGGCTGTGTCATCCCAATCTGCTGAGTTGACTGGCATTAACCATCAGCTGGTTTCCAAACCCTCTTCATAGCTGTTCAGCCTCAGAGGGTGCATATGTCCCAGACCTCAAAACCCAAATGACTTACACTGATTTTGTTCCTATTATTCATTACAGGCTGTTTTTTCATATTCTGATCTCTATATTTCAATTTTCCATAGTTTGGTTACATTTTAAATATTGCATTAATGTTTTTTAACTCAGTTATGTGCCATTTTACCGGAGAAAGCTGGTGCTAAGCCACCAAGGTTAAGCTAGATAGTTCTTACAGTGTGCACAGGGAAAGCACTATGTTCTAGGGGTAGGCCTATGAGCAGGACCCAAGGGGATGGGATCCCCAGGGCCAGTAGTGACTTCAGGAGGAAGGGCTGTGTGGTCCCGTTCCCATTTGCACATGCGGTCAAGCCGTGGGGAAGGAGTTCCTGGGGCTGAAATTGGCTTGGGGATGGAGTTTAAAAGGCACAGGTACCTCTTGTGCCCCTTCACAATGTGGCCGTGCCCCGGGACATGGGGACCCTGGAGATGAAAATAGGCTGGGGGGGTCTTGTGCCCATAGAAAATAGCACTGGGCCTTGGGGGTGGAGTTCTCAGGGCCGAAATGAGACTGAGGAGGGGAACACATGTGCCCCTTCTCCCTCAAAATATAAATATTTGTTACCCCCCAGGGCCTTGCCCACCCAGGGAGTTTTAAAAAAAAGCATGTGAGACCATGCTGCTTTTTTTAAATTTTGCTGTGGATCTCTGCGAATTCACAGCAAAATTTGCACAAAAAAAAGAATTTCCCTAGGCTAGGGGGTCAGGGTATTCCTAACATGCCCCCTGTGTATTTTTATTAGTTCTCTTTTTAGGACTGAGTCCTGAGTCCTAAGATGGCTGCCACCACTTCCTGGTTGAAGTGGTGACACCCAATCAGATCTAAGTTTGAGGTCTGTCGGGATCCGCGGAGCATCTGCGTCCCTAGATATACAAAGTTTTTTAGCTTTAATTGCTACAAACAATTTTACACTAAAAATACAAAAAGCACTCTTTCTGGACATAGCTCTCGATTTCTGTCAAATTTGGTGTGAATCCGTTCAGCAGTCTAGTCTGCAGCTGTGTCTAAAATTCCTATGGACAAATGAATGTGGAAAATATGTTTGGGTACCCCCCATTTTTCTTGGCCCCTGCTTGACAGATCCCCCTGAAACTTTCCATGCGCAAACTAGGCACAAAAGACCATGTTTCATGGAGATTTCTCAATTGGTGCAAAACGTATTAACAACACAATAAATGGATGCCGCCACTGGGTTATATAAATATGTATGTATGCATAAATATATATTCAGAAGAGAAAAAAGGTTACAGGGACCTTATAGTTAGGAAATAATATTAAAAAACATCAGTAGAAATTCACAGAAAAAGCAAAAGGTTACAGGGACACTATATTAAGGAAATGGCTTTACATAACCCGAGAAATTCACTGAAAAGATTTAAGGTTACCCGAGGTAACTATAATGTATGCCTCCGCAATGCACTGCTTATGACCTCACATATTACATTACTCTTGACTTAGTCAGTGTCATCACTCATGACATCATGCAGTGATTTTGAGTGTTTTCTAAAGGTCTATGATTGTTAAAAATATATACCAAGGTACTTCAAAAATTAAATCAGTAAGCATCGCAGCTGAGGTTGCATTGAAGCCCCAACTTGAGGGCTGTATCAGTACTAGGCTTTTTAATGGTTTTAAAATAATTTAGTTGGGAAAGTTTTAATTATGTTGTGTAACTGGAAACTTAAAATAAAAGCACTGAAAATGTGTACTGAATTTGATTCTGAACTTACTTTGCATGTGTGGAACGGCAAAGTTCTGAGTGTTCTCAGGGACTGGGGAGTAGCTCCACTTTCTTTTAATTAAAATGGGACATTCTAGACCTACCATTTTGGGCAGTGTGTGCTCTTGCATCCGGCTCCCCTCATGTATTCAAGTCAATAAGTGGTGTAGACGTGCCACCAGCCCACCGAAGGATTGTCCAAGGCGAGCCCGTCTGCACCCAAGGAACCTTACAAGGTAATACTCAGCTTACTTATTGTGCTGCCCACTTTATTAATCTTGCCCCTATGTGGAAACACTCATTAGAGTCATCACTATCCATTGGCATGGATGACTTTCCCTGTAGACAGTGTGATTTTGAAGTTAACTTCATTTTGAACCCAGATTCATCTACTCTGTTTCCCTTGCCTGAGCCTAGGGGTAACAGCCTTTACAACGCGGGTATTACCACGCGCTACCATTACAAGGCTGCTATTACAACGCAAGTTGTTACAACGACTTGCGCTGGAGGGCGCTGTTGGATAGGGAATAGTTTAATTTTCTATTCCAACACCTTCCCTACTGTAACGTGGGCTGGAGTTGGAATTGAAAATTAAACTATTCCACTATCCAGCACTTACAGCGCAAGTCGTTGTAAGTTGTCGTAAAAACAGCGTTGTAATGGCACGCGTGGTAAAAGCCCGCGTTGTAATGCCATACAACCGAGCCTAGCACTAACACTGGTTTCTATGCAACACTAATTAATCGACAGTAACTGCGCTAATATTTTAGATTTTTTTTGTGATGATAATCTGGACATATTGTTTCTGACTGAAACGTGGCTAACTGAATTTTGTAACCCCACTATAACCTCTGCCTTTCTGAAAGGTTATAAAGTATGCAATAAAGACCGCCCAAGCGGTAGAGGGTGTGGTGTAGCTTTCATTTATAGAGACTATTTTGTCTGTACGGTAATACCCATAGAGGGCATAGAAGACGTTGAGGCTCTTGGTTACTGCATTTCTCTATCACATCATCAAACTGTGTTGGGAGCTTTTATTTATTGCCCCCGGGTCATGCAGGCATTTTTCTCAACTCCTCTTTGTCCAATGTCTTGGCTCTTTTGGCCTTGGGATATACTCACTTTATAATATTAGGGATTTTAACTTCAACATGGAAAAAAGAGGAGGATGGTGAGGTGGCTTCCTTATTTGACACTCTGGGCCAGATTTATGACCGTTATAAACGGTCGCAAACAGGAAATCCAACCGTTAAATAGATCTGTGGCATCTACAAACCCTATTTCGCAAAATAGGGTTTTCAACTCGCTATCAGGAAGGGGCATGCAAAGGGTGTCCCTTCCTGATAGAGAGTCGCAATGGTATGTACTGCATGCGGTCACAAAACAATCGCTGTTACCACCTACTTCAAGCAAATGGGAAGGTGTCCCCCAGGGACTCCTTCCCCTTTGTGTTGGACAGCGAAAATATTTTTTAAAAGGGAGCAGGCATCCCAGGGACCTCTGCCTACTCTTCAAAAATGAAACAGAAACCTTTCATTTTTCTTTTTTAAATGAATCCCATTTTTCTTTAAGGAAGACGGGAGGGATGCATTAAAAAAAAATGTTTTATTTAAAAAACAGTCACAGACATGGTGGTCTGCTGACCCCAGCAGGCCACCATCCATGTGAGGGCTAGCCATTCCCAATGGGTCGCAAATTGCGACCTGACTCGCTGATATTAAAAAGGCAGGTCGCTTGTGACCCATTTGGGAAATGCAAACTGTGTCTCAGACACTGTTGTACATTCCATTTTGTTAGTCGCAAATTGCAAGTCGCTAAAAATCGCAATTTGCAACTCGCAAAATGGAATGGTCGAACATCTGGCCCTATACCCTCCTTGGCATTGTCACATTTTGTTTCTATTCCTACGCACGAGGAAGGACAAGTGCTGGATAAGATATTATTGAATGTGTTTCAGGACATTGCAACCCGTAGCCCTCAATTCTGGTCTGACCACTATTTTTAATTTTTTAATTTTCGTTTTATTAAACAATTGTGATGAAATAAGAACAGGTCATAGGATCACTCGGCAGTATCAAATCACAAAGAAGGCATCTGCACATGTTTACATATTACATCAAAGCACAATATAATGTTAGATAGGAAGAGCATCAATGTCATTAACATTTGTCCCTAGTTCAACTGAGGGGGAGATACAGACACCGCCTCTGGAGAAATTTTTTCTTTGCCCATTCATGATCCCACTTTGCCAGGCACCCTCGATGCTTAAACACATCTTTTTCTGGTATTGTGGTCTGACCACTTTTTGATCAAATTCTATTGGAAGAGGGAAAGAAAAGCTCCCTCGAAAGATTCTTGTGTCTCAAGAGCTTTTCTTAAAATCTAGTCCGAGGATTTCTCTAGAGCACTAGAGGCAAAAACCCCATTCATTTCGGGTGGCGTGAGTTTCAACACCTGTGTCTTTGACACATGGACTGAGGTCACTGCTAAGGATTTAGTGACAGAAATCAAGTAAGTCCCATGTAGTGTCAAGCCTTCATGTCCTTGGTACACTGACACCCTTAAAGAAAGCAAGAAACAATGTGAGGCTCTAGAAAGACAATGGAGGAAACTATATGGCCCCATTTCTAAAGCTCAGTGTAATGTTGCTTTAAAGAAATACTGTAGGGAGGTCAGATTAGCAAAAAAAGTGTATCTGGAAAATAGAATTGGAATAGGTGGGAACAGATATCGAGAAATGTTTTAAATTGTGCAAAATGTAATGTACCCTGAAGCAAATTCCAGGCATCAAGAACCATTAGTTGAATGGTGTAAGCAGCTGGCACAGTACTTCCATAATAAGAATAAGAGCATCCAGGACAGTTTCTCCCCCTGCATTTTGCCGGAGAGAACTATGTCAGACAGTATCTATGCAAGTCATTTTCAAAATTACACAGGGTCATGCTCCAAATTTGATTCTATTTCTCTGGAAGACTCCCTCAATGCTATTCACAGCCTCACGTCGGGATTTCCGGGGAACTCATGCCCATCTAATGTGCTGGCCCTTGGTGCCAGAGTTAGTAACCCTCTAGCCAATAAACTCTTGAATTAATCTATGTCATCAGCATTGGTACCCCAGGCCTGGAAGCAGGCTAATATCCTGCCACTGCTAAAAAAATCTTAAGCAGACCCAGCCGAATTATCTAACTACATACTTATATCCTTGCTGCCAGCTCTGTCAAAAGTTTTGGAGAAACATGTTATCTCTCAGCTCTACCAATACAATTGTGGTTGGTCCCATTGTAACAAGGGGGGTCACTATGATCGTGGACGGACCTCTGCCCGTCCTCCATTGTTCGGGTGATGGGGATCACCCACTTATAAGGCGGCGGTCCCACATATGATATTACAATGCGGCCACAACCACGGCGGTCGCAAAGGCAATTTTTTACATTGCAGCGGGTGCTGCTGTCTGCAGCACCCGCCGCAATGCTAAAAAGGCAGGTTTTGCTTTCCCCTGCACTACGTGGCAGGCACCATGTGGAGCCTGCCAAAATGTGCAGGGAAATGGGTGCAAGTGCAAATCAAAACTGCCCCTGCCCAAGGAGGGCCTGCAATGTCAATCCCCGCCAGCCTTTCCATGGCTGGTGAAGCGCCATGGAAAGGCTGGCGGGGATTGACATTGCGCCACCGCCACTATTCTGAGGATGCGGGTGGGTCCGATAGGCAATCGTAATGATTGCCTCTGTCAGACCTGTGGCAGTCAGGCTTTCCACCGGCCAGCACACCGCCTGCCATCACAGTCAATATTTTATCATAATGTGAATCACAAATGTCCCTATCTTTCTCAATCGTTTCTATAATTTCTTGATCTTAGTATTGCTCTCTAAAAATCATAGCAACCAACGATATGCAGGCATATAAGATGTCCCGTGTTATAAACACGGCCCTAAAACATGACCAACTCATCAGAAAACAGATCACAAAACGTCCCTCTCTTTCTCAGTGTGTAACAACAAACAGTATGTGGTCGTTCTGCAAAAGTTGCAAGTCCAAAAGTGCAATACGAGCCTGCCTGAATCCCATTTATTTTAAATAATGTTTAAGATAAAGTTGCCTTGGGTGGGTAACATATTTACATAAATAAACCGAATGTAAAATATCCTGTGGAGACCTATTGTTGCAACCACAGGGCGAACTATCCTCGGCCCTTGAGACAAAGCCTGGAGGAGAGGCCACAAGGTGATGAAACATATTTAATCTAAAACGAGTAACTAAAAATCGATCATGGGCACTAGTTAGAATGGTAGGACAATTTACGGATAGGATACTGCAGTTCATACAAACATGGTTGCTAGAGAGGAACCACACAGTCTTCATTATTGTCCCCTGCCCTCCCCCCCCCCCCAGCTTATATACCTTCTATATGGAGCCATTCATTTGTCTACTTCAGGGCAATCCTGTAGTTGAACTGGTCCAAACTACACAACTGTGTTTTAAATCATGGCTTACGTGGATGATCTGTTAATTTTTACACCAAAAGCAATACAGGCTTTAATAATGCTTCGAGAAACTGCACATTGCATTTGTAATTTAACAGGATATAAACTGAATGTGCAGACAACTGAAATCATATTGGTAAATGGTGAGACCTCTAACCAGGCTAATGAGGTGAATGAGTCAATATTCTATTGAAGTGCAATCTCTTCTGTTGTGGCTGTGACAAGTGGGTTCTTTCTTGTCGTCTCATGGTGAGAGCAGAGTCCCTAAGTATGCAAATGCCCATAATACATCGCAGCACTCACAGATGCACTCGGAAACTCACACAGCCACTCACAGACCCACTTATACACTCATGTACCAACTCACAGACCCACCCAGAGACTCACTCTCTGAAAAGGCCACTTTTAGTAATGTTTCAAATTAAAAATGACTACAACAGACTTTGTTTAACAAACAATGTTTCTATTTTGCAACATCAGTTGTGGGTGCCCTAGTAATGGCATCAAAAACATGCATTGTCAATGTAAATTCAAAAGAATCGAAGGTGAATAAATCTGAACAGAGCAGGCTATATTCCTTTAGTTTAATTTACAAACAGAGACACACATTTTGATGGGTACATAAATCATCTTGTGTACAATGGTGACAATAATCAACAATTACATGAAACAATTTGTTGTTGTCCCTTGTTGTGAATAAGACATTTCAGGCAGTAGTTTTCTTCGAATCTAGCCTGTACATAGGACATAGATTTTCTGTATACAAAATCTTCTTCTGCAGAAAAAAAATGGGCTGACGTGTTGATGTTTCGATCTTTTTTGTTGTACATCTATAAGCACATCTTCAGAAGAGAACATTCCTATGTGGAACAAAGCCCATTTAATGAGAAGATCAATCAAGAAAACGTGTATGTCTTTTTCTATGAACATATTTGGGCAGAGTAGATCAATCAAAAACACTTGTATGTCTTGTTTGGGTGATTTTTGGATTAAAGCACAGTAAATTGCATGTTCATACATGTATGGATGAGATTTCATGCTTAAATGCTGATCTTGGACTGTGGTATACAGAGATATGGAATACACCAGAGTAGAAACTGCAACTGATAAGTGCAAGCTCAAATATGTTCGTACAACAAGATATAAAGGTGTTCTTGATAGATTTACTCATTAGCCTGCAAATACACAGAGAAATCTTACACCAGGACTGGATGCCTTTTGTCACCCCCAAACATTATGAAGCCTTGACAGGGAAGGGGAAGACATTTTCAGAAACAGAAATAGGGGTAGGACAGGAGGTCCCCCCACACAAAGGCTGGTTCGAGGTATAAATATTGGACCTCCAGACCGACTCTTCAGAGCAATCCTGGACCTGTGGAAGACCAAATGAAAGACTGCCATGCTGCTAGAGGGCAGCCAATCAATCAATCAATCAGAGACATTTATAGAGCGCACTACTTACCCGGAGGGTCTTAAGGCGCTTGGGGGGGGGGGGGGGGGGGTGCTACTGCTCGAACAGCCAGGTCTTGAGCTTCTTCCTGAAGGAGAGGTGGTCTTGGGTCAGGCGCAAGTCGGTCGGGAGGGAGTTCCAGGTCTTGGCGGCCAGGTAGGAGAAGGACCTTCCTCCTGTTGTCGTTCTTCGGATACGGGGGACGGCGGCGAGGGCGTGACTGGCTGATCGGAGGTGGCGTTTGGGGGCGTAGAAGTTGATGCGGTTGTTGAGGTAGCTGGGGCCTTGATCGTGTAGGGCTTTGTGTGCGTGGTTGAGGAGACGGGAGGTGATTCTTTTGTTGACGGGGAGCCAATGCAGGTCTCTCAGATGTCCGGAGATGTGGCTGTGTCGTGGGATGTCGAGGATGAGTCTGGCTGAGGTGTTCTGGATCCGCTGGAGTCTCTTCGGGAGCTTGGCGGTGGTTCCGGCGTAGAGGGCGTTGCCGTAGTCCAGTCGGCTGGTGACGAGGGCCTGGGTGACCGTCTTCCTGGTCTCAGTGGGGATCCACCGGAAGATCTTCCGTAGCATGCGCAGGATGTTGAAGCACGACGAGGAGACAGCGTTGACTTGCCTGGTCATGGAGAGGGAGGAGTCCAGGATGAAGCCCAGGTTGCGTGCGTGGTCTGTCGGTTTGGGTGAGGTGCCCAGGGCGGGGGGCCACCAGGAGTCGTCCCAGGCGGAGGGCGAGGAGCCCAGGATGAGGACTTCCGTCTTGTCTGAGTTCAGTTTCAGACGGCTGGTCGTCATCCACTCGGCTACGTCTTTCATCCCTTCGTGAAGGTTGGCTCTGGCGGCGGCGGGGTCGTTGGTCAGGGAGAGGATCAGCTGGGTGTCGTCAGCGTAGGAGATGATGTTGAGGTTGTGTTGGCGTGCGATGGGATCACTGAAATAATATCGAGGGACAAAATATCGACTTGCCAAAATATCGTGGACAAAATATCGACAGTCAAAATATCGAGTTTGTATCTACAAACAGGTAAGTACAAAAATATCGAGTACAAAATATCGTTAACAATAATATAGATGTAAAAAATATCGACTTTATTAAAAACAGTGTTAAATTAAATTAATATTAAGTTTTAATTACTAAAATATACTTAAAAATACTTAAATTAAATTATAATAATTAAATAATAAATGAAAATAATAAAAATAATTTTTTACAATCTTATTTGTTGACCCTGAACCCTAAAATATACCCCTTTACCCAAAAACCCAAAACTGACCCTGAACCCTAAAAATACCCCTTTACCCAAAAACTAAAAACTGACCCTGAACCCTAAAAATGCCCCTTTACCCAAAAACTGAAAACTGACCCTGAACCCTAAAAATGCCCCTTTACCCAAAAACTGAAAACTGACCCTGAACCCTAAAAATGCCCCTTTACCCAAAAACTAAAAACTGACCCTGAACCCTAAAAATGCCCCTTTACCCAAAAACTGAAAACTGACCCTGAACCCTAAAAATGCCCCTTTACCCAAAAACTAAACACTGACCCTGAACCCTAAAAATGCCCCTTTACCCAAAAACTGAAAACTGACCTTGAACCCTAAAAATGCCCCTTTACCCAAAAACTGAAAACTGACCCTGAACCCTAAAAATGCCCCTTTACCCAAAAACTAAAAACTGACCCTGAACCCTAAAAATGCCCCTTTACCCAAAAACTGAAAACTGACCCTGAACCCTAAAAATGCCCCTTTACCCAAAAACTGAAAACTGACCCTGAACCCTAAAAATACTCCTTTACCCAAAATTTATCAATATTATTTAATTACCAAATAATTATTAATTAACAATAACAATAAAGTAAATATATTAGCACATTAGCTGTAATTATTTTAATAATTAATATTATTTTTTCCCAATTAATTACTTAACAATAACACAAAATTATATATATTAAAATGTACTCTAATTAATGTAATTAACTAATTACAATTAATTAATTACCAATTAATTACTAATACAAAATATGTACAAAATTATATTAATTAATTAACTAATTATTATTAATTAATTATCAATTAATTATTAATTATAAATATTTACAAACATATGTTAATTAATTAATTATTATTAAATTACTTCCCACCCTATTCCCCTATAAACCCACAACCCGCTACAGAATTACATTACCCAATTATTAAAAAAACAAAATTCATTTAATAAAATATTTTATAACATTAATACACACTTTTCACACATATTATTACATAAAAATACACTATAAAATATTATATATTATTAAATATTCGATATTTTTGCTATCTATATTTTATACAGTCAATATTACTTCACTTACCTGAAAAACGATATTTTTGTAGTCGATATTATGTCCAGTCGATATTTTGTCCAGTCTATATTTAAAACTCGATATTATGTCCAGTCGATATTTTGGAGTCGATATTTTGTCTGTGCACCCGTGCGATGGCCGCGAGGGGGCTCATGTAGACGTTGAAGAGGGTGGGGCTCAGCGAGGATCCTCGAGGGACGCCGCAGATGACTTCGGTGGCCTCTGACTTGTACGGTGGTAGACGGACTCTCTGTGTCCTTCCGTCGAGGAAGGAGATGATCCATTCCAGTGCCTTCTCCTGGATTCCGACGTTGCTGAGGCGCTGCACTAGGGTGCGGTGGCAGACAGTGTTGAATGCCGCGGAGAGGTCTAGGAGGATGAGGGCCGCTGTTTCTCCATTGTCCATCAGGGCTCGGATGTCATCAGTGGCAGCGATGAGGGCGGTCTCGGTGCTGTGGTTGGCTCGGAAGCCAGACTGTGAGGGGTCGAGGGATCCATTTGTCTTGAGGAAGGCGGCCAGCTGTTTGTTGACGGTCTTCTCGATGACTTTGGCTGGAACCAGGAGGAGCAAGATGGGGCGGTAATTCTTGAGTTCGGTGGGGTCCGCTGTTGGTTTCTTTAGTAGAGCGCTGAGTTCGGCGTGCTTCCAGCTCTCCGGGAAGGTGGCGGTGTCGAAGGAGGTGTTGATGATGTCCCGCAGGTGGGGTGCGTTGACAGCGTCGGCCTTGTTGAAGACGTGGTGAGGGCAGGGGTCGGTTGGAGATCCGGAGTGGATGGAGTTTATCATGCGGACGGTGTCTTCGGTGCTGATCGGAGACCAGGCGCGGAGGGTGGTGGTGGGGGGCGGCGGTTCAGTCGTGGCGTGCGTCGGTTGAGCGCTGAAGCTGTTGTGTATGTCTGCTATCTTGTTGTGGAAGTAGGAGGCGAGGGAGTTGCAGAGGTCTTGCGATGGGGTGATGTTGTTGTTTCCGGCGTTGGGGTTGGAGAGCTCTTTCACAATGTTGAAGAGTTCCTTGCAGTTGTGTGCGTTGTTGTCCAGCCGGTCCTTGAATGCAGTTTTCTTGGTGGCGCGGATCAGTTGGTGGTGCTTCCGGGTGGCAAGCTTGAGGGTGGTCATGTTGTCCGGTGTTGGTTCCCTTCTCCAGGCTTTCTCGAGGGCTCGGCAGTTCTTCTTGGAGCTCTTGAGTTCGTCGGTGAACCATGGGGCCTTCTTGCTGCCGGGTCTGCTGGGCGGGGTCCTCAGTGGGGCGAGTTCGTCCGCGCAGTTGCTGATCCACTTTGTGAGGTTGTCGGCGGCCTGGCTGGGGTTCGCTGAGCTGGCGGGAGGGTGCGGGCTCAGGGAAGCGGCGAGCTGGTCGGCTGTGATCTTGTTCCAGCTTCTTCGAGCAACCTGTTGCTGGTGGTGGTGGATCGTCGTTCTTCTGAAGGTGAAGTGGACGCAGCTGTGGTCCGTTCAGTGGAGTCCGGCGGCGTGGCTGAAGGCGATGTCTTTGCTGGATGAGAAGACGGCGTCGAGTGTGTGTCCGGCGAGGTGGGTGGGGGTGGACACTAGCCCTGCTGTCTGAGAAGGGAGACTGGACTTACTTGGCTTCATCCCAAGCTAACCAGAGTGACTTCAAGGGTCAGTTGGCTGACCTCTTGTGTGACCTACAGGAACACAACAAGAGTCAGAGGGCTCCTTGCAAAAGCCCAGCTGACCTGCTGCAGCTAGACCTGCCTGGACCAGCATCTACAACTGTACCTGCCTGGGCCCTGTTGCCTTCTGCTGATTTGAGACCTGATCCCCAAGAGGTGCATCCCCAGGTACTGGACCCTGGCCATCCTCAGAGTATACTCCTAAGCAAAAGGTGAAAATCTTGAAGTTTGGGCTCCTTTTGACAACGAACAGGCCTGCTCGTATCAAGACTCTGCTGCCTGCGCCAACAGCGACCGCCAGTGAAGCACAACAACACAAGATCTGCACTTTGTCCTACAGCAGTGACAGTCTGTGACGGCTGCCAATGCAAAGCTACAGCAATGACAGTCCATGATGCTTGATTGGCTATTTGTACCTATAGCGGCAACCTTCTGCAACATCCAGTTTGCTCTTCATGCTTCAATGATGATCGTCCACAACACTCATGTAATGTAATGTAATGTAATGTAATGTAATGTAAAAGAAACTTATAAAGCGCAGCTAACACCCAATGGTTTCTTGGCGCTAAAGCAAAAGGAGGCAGACAGTCTGAGGGGCTAGAAGCGTTATTTGTAAGCATTACAAAACAGATGGGTTTTGAGAAGGGACCTAAAGTGGATGTAGGAGGAGGCTTGTCTCAGGCCTAACGGGAGAGCGTTCCAGTAGAACGGGGCAAGGAATGAGAACCTTAGTCCACCCAATTTTCTACGTTTGAAGGTCGGGGTCCGGAGCAAGGCCAGGTGGGAAGAGCGAAGATTGCGGGAGGGGACATAGGGATGTAGTAGAGAGGAAATGAAAGAGGGGCCTGTGCCTGCAAGGGATTTAAAAATGATGCACCCCAATTTGAACTTACAGCGTTCAGATACAGGGAGCCAATGGAGGGATTTTAACAGAGGGTGGACATGTTGGTGTCTAGGCTGATGGTAAATAAGCCGTACCGCCTGGTTTTGTATGAGTTGTAACCTCTTCAGTTGATAGGCTGGTATGCCAACGTAAAGCGAGTTGGCATAGTCTATCCTGGAGATGACTAGGGCCAACAAAACCAGTGTAAGGGCCTCGGTGGTCAGGAAGCGTGCGATTTTACGGATTTTCCTTAATTGGAAAAAACTAGAGGAGACTACCGCGTTGATCTGGGGCTTCATAGTGAGGTCATTGCTGATAATGATCCCAAGGCTTTTTACTGAGTTGACAGGGTTGGGGGGAAGACCCAGCCTCGTGGGCCAGAAGGTGGATTTCCAAGGATTGGCAGTCCCCCCGACAAGCAGTGGCTCTGTCTTGTCGGGGTTGAGTTTCAGATGGTTCACCCCCATCCAGTCACTGATGTGACAGAGGGTGGTTTGGAAGTTGTCGATGGAATGGTCCGAGGAGCTAATATCGAAGACCAACTGAATGTCGTCCGCATAGTTAAACGCGGTGACACCGCTGCCGCGTAAAGACCGAATAAGGGGAGTGAGGTATAAATTAAAAAGAAGAGAAGATAAGGAGGAGCCCTGCTGGACCCCGCAGGTTAGTTCGACCTCGTCAGCAGAAAACTGAGAGAGCCGAACCGCCTGGCGGCGATTGCTCAAAAAGGAGCGAACCCAGTCAAGGGCGGTACCCCGGATGCCAGCATCCTCGACGCGGTCGACCAGGATGTTGTGGTCGACCGTGTCAAAGGCGGCCGACAGGTCCAGGAGCACCAAGGCCTGACTGGTGTTAGAATCAGCCCCTCTCCGCAACTCCTCCATAACTGAAAGTATAACGGATTCCGGAGAGTGGTTGGGTCGAAATCCTGCTTGTTGGGGATCAAGGAAGTGAGAGTCTTCAATAAAGGTGCTCAAGATGTTGGTGACATGAGACTCAATGACTTTGCTGAGGTAGGGGAGGAGGGATATAGGACGGTAATTACTCATAACCGTGGGGTCTGCCGTAGGTTTCTTCAGAATGGGCACAACCTCTGCTTGTTTAAATGACCAATGGACAAGGGACTAGGCCAGAGGAGAGAGAGTTGTTCAGCAGTGCCAAAGGGGGGAAGGGCAGGCTGTAAAGGCCTCACGAAGAATCTGGGAGGGCAACAGTCCGTAGGGGATCCGGAAGTAACCTTTTTTAAGAGGGCAAGAAGCTCCATTTCCGAGATTGGCGGAATCTGAGTCAGCTGCAACGATTTAGAAAAGAGCAAGGAAGGGTCAGGCCTAGGGGGGTGGGGCGGGGTCGATGAAAGAATACTGTTCTTGATATTGGCGATTTTCTACACAAAAAAAGATTTAAAGAATCACAGAGTGCCGGAGAGGGAAGGGGTTTAATGGTAACCCTATCTGGGTTTGACAGTTCCTCCACGATGGAGAAAGTATCCTTGGTTCTAGTGGAGGAGTCAGCTATTTTTTTGGAGAAGTAAGTGGTCTTGGTCTGCAGGACCGCAAATTTGTATTCCTTAAGCAGGGTTGTAAATCGTATTTTCATGTCAGGGGCGTAGCCGCGTCGCCACCGGCGCTCAGCCTGCCTGAGGCCCAGCTTCAGGGCTTTGAGGTCCTCCTTGAACCACCTGTGAGCGTCATGCAGGTGTTTAGTTGTAATCTGTCTAAGTGGGGCCACAGTATCACTTGCTGATTCTAGCCTATATGTAAGGGCGGAGGCTTGGGTAGCGATAGATCCAAGATTGGGGGGGTTGGAAGATCTAAGTAATGTGACAAATTCACTGAGGTCGGCCCTGTTCCAATTCCGGGCCGAAAGGTTACCTTCCAGGACTCTGCTAGGGCAGGGAGTAATCATGAGGGAAAAAGAAATCATATAATGGTCTGACCATAGACAAGGTGAGATTGAGAGGGCGGTTATGTCCAGGTTGGAGGTCCAAATCTGGTCTAGGGTGTGACTTTTAATGTGAGTTGCTGATTTTATATGAGAGAGGCAGTTCATGCTAGCGAGAAGGTCGGAAAATGTAGCAGAACAGGCTTTGACGTCAAAGGGCCAAAAATTGAAATCACCTAAGATTAAAAGTTTAGAGTTATTGATAACAAGTTGGGAGATTATGTCTCCGAACATTGTAGGAAAGTTGGGCATGGACTGAGGGGGACGGTAGACTAAGACACAGATGAGCGGGGTCAATGGCGATTCAAGTCTCAGCACAAGATGGTCGACCAAGGGAATACCGACTGAAGTCAGGGCAGAGAATCTAATAGAGTTCTTAACAATCGCTGCAACCCTACCTCCCGATTTTCCAGGAGCTCTGTTTGCTTGGATGATGTAATAACTAGTGGGGATTGCCGCAAGAATGTCAGGGGCAGACTCCTCATTGAGCCAGGTTTCCGTTAGTAGTAATATATCCGGTTTCTCAGAATCTAGTAGGGCAAAGATTTCCAACTGGTGTTTTACCAGTGAGCGTGTATTAAGATAGAAGACTTTAAGGTTGGAGTTTAGAGGCCTATTAATAGTGGTAAAACTGAAGGCTGGGAGAGAAGCTGGGGGTGTAGAGGTTGCTATCTCAGGGAAGGTGTCTCTGGCGCAGAGAATCCCCAGTGGCTCAAGGCTGGACGGATGTGCTGGGGGGTAGGATGACAGGAGTGTAAGCGGATCAAGTCAGCAGAGGTGTATTTGATAAAATCGGCAGGGGGACATGCCCCGTGCCCCGGCGGCCGCGGACGGGCGCAGACGGGCTTGCCTTAGGCGCGCTGACGGCGCGCCCGCTGCGCTCGTCCGCTGCTCGTCCGAGGTACACACATTTTTGTAGGAACTGATGGGGGGGTGTGGCCTCGTGTTAGTGGGCTACACCCCCCATCCATCAACCTCCTTCTTGTGGCCTCCTCCAACATAAACCAAACTCTGAATTGGACTATGAAAGTATTTCTTCAGATGGACTAATCGAGTCCCTGTATATGACCTTTGCTCTAGTGTGGTCAATCTGAACTTGTGACTTTCTCCCCGTCTAGCGCAACCAGATGACCACAAGTGGTGCTTTGTGCTTTTAGACATTATTTTCACTAATAACTTGTTGTATTTAGCCTGTCTCTTTTCTACCTGTGGGATTTCATAGTCATTCACATGATGTCACCACTAGAACCTTTGGTGACATCATGGAGTGTTTGGGGCTTAGCCTGGTGACAACTGGCAGTTGGAACCAGGCAGGCTGAGTGGCAAGCTGGTCAAAACTGGTGGGTCTTCTCTACATCTTATTGTTAACATCTTGAAGACTTGACTATAATGAATAAAGCCACCTAAATGATACCAGGCTCCAGGCTTCTATTTACAACATAACTTTAAAACTGAATATCACGGGTTCTACTGATTATATTTTTGTCATTCTGGCATCATTTTATTTGTAGCAATTTCCCCAAAAATTATAAGTTGGTTTGGGATTTCTCTGATGTTTTCATTTAAGTGCTGTTTGTGTGCTTCATAAATACTTTACACATTACCTCTAAGTCAAACCTGACTGTCTTATGCCAAGCTCCCGGAGGGTTAAAAAACAATTATTTAGTGCCTTTTGTGGTTCACTCTGACAAGGATTGTGGTTGTTGCCTAAGTGGGGCTTACACCTCCTCAAACAATAATCAAATGTTTATATATGTACCTTCTGCAACAAAAACATTTCCAGATCATCAGAAGTTTCAAGTCCGGAGTACATAGTTGAGTGCTTATTTTGTATAGCCTGGTCTATGCCTTACTGCAAGCTGCTGGTGACTCATGTACTGGACTATTGGTTCCCGAACTGCCTTTGCCTTGAATATTGCATCCCCGTCACCTAAGAGGCGACTTAACCCCTTGGACGCTGAAAACGGAACCGCTCTGTCATCAGCTGCGGGATGCGCTGTGCTGATGACGGAGCGGTTCCGTCATGGCCCGCTCGGCGCGCCTGCGCGGCGCGAATTCCGCGCCTGCGCTGAGCGTTTTATTGAGCGGGGCAGGCCATGACGGAACCGCTCCGTCATGAGCACAGCTCAACCGAGGCTGGTGATGGAGCGGTTCCGTCACCAGCATGCGGCCGCCGCGCAGCCGCCCCGCCCCCTTAGCACTGCGGCGGAATAGCCGCCCCAGTGAAGGGGTTAATGCAATAGGATAGTTTGCCTCTGCCTGATGGTAGGGAGCTGAGAAGTGGTCCTTCTCTTATTCGACAGGGGTCTCAATCCCTCCTTCATCTCTTGGGGGTTGTGTCTTACTTTGACTTGACGAAAATAAGTAACTTTTCTTTTACCCACGCGTGCTTTATATGTGAATTTCTCTATCCGAAGTTTCGTTTGAGGAGAAAATGTCCAGTGGAAAACTATAAACAAATGTGTGCCGAGACTAAATGTGCTATAAGGCTTCAGCTTGAACTCTGGTAACTGTCTGGAAAACACTTTGATCAGATATCATTCCCGCTGCTTGACCTTGTGTGCAGTTCATCAGCATAATTTGAGTAGTAGATATAATTCACGAGAATTACACATAATCGGTGTCGAGAAAGCAATGCACGTCTCTCACACTGTCAACAGCTGTTCTGTCCGATCTATTTTTGCTTTTTAGAAATGAGAGCACGTTTCTCATCTACATGAATGAAGGAGTCGTTTAAAATATTTACGATGGTTTCCAAGTCATATCTTTCTTTGGATTCTCTTTTAAATGTAAAATGTTGCCTACGCATTCCTAAAATATTTTCCCATTAGCTTGTTAGTCAGCAGTCTGAACATATGTTTTGGATTACAGCTATGCGTCTGGTTTCCAGGCCCCTTCCAATTACAATGTAAACCTTTGCTGCTGCTCTGTCGGTTTTTTTTTAAATTTTCGTCTCATATTAAGTCGCTTCTGGTTTATTACTGCAATCTTTCAAGTTATGCATTTCTTCCGAAATTTCAAGCCATTACTGCTTGATTTGTTCATTCCGTTATCGAATTGCTAATTATTTCAATGCGGATCTATTTTTTATGACATCATTATTGTCTGTACCAGGTTTCAGATTACACGGACATAGTACAGGGTTTATCAATGTGTAATATTGGGCCAAGTTGCAGATATTGTGCTAAGTAGAAATTCGGTGGAAAAGGCTCCAATGCAAAAGAATGCAACAATTTTTCTAGTGCAGCCCCTGTGTTTGAAGTTATCGATGGGTCTTTCCAAACTAATCTTAACTCGAACAGCGATCACGAAAATCACCAACCATAGACTTTTAAAGATCTCATTCTGAAATCATTGTAACGCTGTCCCCTTGGTCCTGGGACAACTGATACTGAAGGACGCATATATAAAACTTGCATATGTGCTTCTACAGATACAATAAAAAAAACATGATGTGATTGTCGAGACAAAATTTAGTGAACTCTACTTGGTCCATCCTTCATTGTACATCAGCATTCTTGCTTCCTGACAGATAAGCTGCAGAGAAATATTCCCAAATCGCACTCTCCGCTCTTCCCATCAGCGCTAGCTAGGGAATTCCCCTTGCCCTGAAGGATGGATGTTTATTCACCAAAAAGTCAGCCATAGTGACGTTATGCTTCCTTTGACCCTAGATGATATCACAAGGTTGACCTCTGGTCAGACCTTAGTCCTTCCACACTGTCATTTGTGCTGTGGGACTTGGGGAAGGGCAAAAAGTGGAACCCTGAGCTAGCAAACTGTTAAGGTCCCTGCTGTCATGATCCCTGAGACCAGGGGTAGAAAAGGGATTCTATGAATCCAAAAATTAAAGACTGTTAGCAAGGGCTGCATACTCCTGACGATTCCCTAATGATGTTACATGATTTGAGGAAAAGCAGTGGTAGTGACCCTTCTCTCAGCTCCCACACTATGGATCGCTTAGCCGTATACTTAAAGTAACCAGTCTCTATGCTTTTGTGAGACTTTTGAAAAACCTATCTTTTAAAGTGTTAAAGCCTGCTGTTGAGGGCTGCACCAATTGTTAAAGGCCTTGAATCCAAGATATTGACGTCAGCTGCAGGCAAGGGCTTATAACAAGGGAAAGGGCCCTTAACAACCAGGATAGCCTCATGATACCAGAATATTAGTTCATTGTGTCAGGAGGCCTGTACTGGTTATTAGAACATTGGAATGTTGGGAGCTCCATTGAAAACATGGAGTGCTCCGGGCTTATAATGGCTGGTATAAGCCTGGAGCTCCAACATTCCAATGTTTCTTTGTTCACAGCTCTGGCTGTGAACAAAGGGTTCAGGGAGCCTGAGGGGATTCCAATCCCCTCACGCTCCCATAAGGCTTTGTTTTTTTTTGTTAGAACATTCTGCTCTCTAGTGGCAGGATGTTCTTATTGCCCTTTGTAGCTGGGCTATACCGGCTAATAAAGTCCCTCTTCCTTGTTAAAGGCCCTCAACTTCAGCTTTTAATAGCCGGTATAGCCCTCTAAGGGCGGCTATAAGGCTATATTATAAGTTCTGAGCCACTTCATGGTCTTCAGTTAAGCGCTCAATGTTAAAATGTTCTAAACAGATCTAACGTGCCCTAAAACTCTAGGATGTACATGCTCTATATAAATCTAGACTCAAATCCAGACGGGTCATTCCAAAATATATCTAAAGGCTTATTCATCAATCAGAGACCCTAAAACTCTAGTAAACATTTAATGAGAGGTTGGTGCTTATGAAGGTTGATATGGTGGTAGCATTGTGTGCCACAGGTCAGCTTTCCTTTCTTAGACAAAGACTCTAAGGAATCAGAGCTTAACTTCAAGCAATGCTTACCAGAGGTCATGATGAGACTTAATCATCTGAAATGTAATCCGGATAAGACTGAGATAATATAAATAGGCAAAGATAATCCCTTTAACCTGGTCCTATGATGGCCAGAAGATGCTTCAGCCCTGGACAAAACATAGAAGTATGTAGTATCCTGTATATTGTGTGTATGCATATTTCCCACTACTCTATCTGTAGAACACTCTGGTGTGATGTCATTTGGAATGTTGTTCTATGAAGCAGTCAGTTGGAGTAGGGCTGAGTGCCTAGCTGGGTGCTCCTGGTGGGGCTATATACTGATGTACTACTGATCTCCCATCTATCTACAATAAATCTATCTCAACATCATCAACCTGCGTGGAGTCAGTTACTACATTTATTTGGCGATGATTTGAACTAAAGAACCTGCATATGCTACCTCTGAAGACCACTGAGGACATCCTGTGTTCCAACTCTCAACCTCAAGTAACTTCAAGCAACCTTTGAAACTACAATTTGCTCCAACTCTTCATCTGGCACACATCAGCCCCACCAGTGACCTGCCACTGGTTAAAGAATGTCAGGGTAAAGTTCAGTCCCCTTCTCTTGTTCCGGCCACAGTCCCTTGCAGTGTCAGGGATGTGTTTTAATTTAAACAAAACATTCAAAGAGTTTTCCAATCTCACCTCCTACTCTGCAAGGAAGCTAGTAGAAGTAGCACTAATTCTATCCCGGTTAGACTACTGTAATAGCCTGTTTGCTGGGGTAACCAAACAAGTGCTAATAAAAGTTGCAGATAGTATAACAAGCAGCTTCCAGTAGGCTGATGAAATTTCCCCGCCGCTCCTTTGCTTCTGCAATCCTTAAAACCCTTCATTGGCTGCCTGCTCAAACAAGCATTTGCAATGCATCGGTCTCACCTTTGGGACCTTATATGTCAGTGGACTTGTCTATTCCAAATAACAAATTGCTTCTTTGAAGAAAAAAAAAACCTCAGAAGAAAATATTTTGTTGTATTTCTTTTTTAGGAGAAACCACAACTAGATGCCGAAGTGCCAGCCACCTCTGCCACTCTAGCACTGCCAGGCCGATGTGAGGGAGAGAACAAAAGCGGACAAGGGTTGGGAGGGACATCGCAGATCAAATCTTTTCACTGCTTTTGTTTGCGGTCGAGGGGCGTAACTACTAATAGTGCAGCAGTTGCAGTGGCACCGGGACAAAGTGATGGGGGCGAAGTGGGGGGAAGCTGAATAAAAACAAAAACAAGCCGATGGGAGAACACCAGTCATTCTGGCGTTAAAGGCTGAGTGGGGCGTCCCAGCCACCAGCTACCTCCCCACAGGAGCGACAGTAAAGTTAGGAAGCAGACAACAGTAGTCTTTTCTGACTGGCCTCTTGTAATGGCTGGATTTTCTGTTTAGATGGGATCAGCCCCCAGGGGCCCCTGTGACCCAGCCAAAACGTACTCACCTTCCGTCCTCAGGACTCCTCTATATCCAGGCACCTGGTACCTACCTGAGGATAGGGAACTCGCAATATACAAGCTCATATTATTAAGAACACCACTAAATCTATAGGGATACTAAGAATACTCACTGATTACTAGGGATATCCATACCCTACACCACACTTATTTACATCAGTTGGTCTCGCGGCCACCCTGACCCAGACCGTTCTACCCTAGGGCAGATCTGCTACACACGTGGGTCTGCAGCCCCAGTGCTCTCCTTTTCCAAATCGTTCGCGATCCTGCGAAACTTACACGGTGATCTCCCTCTCACCGCTCTCATTAATCTTACGCCACAATCCGGTGGCTTTAGACGATAGTATCCCTCCTATCGCTCTCATTAACGCCGCATATCAACGACGACCACATTCCTATGAACACCTATACATATATATATATATATATTGGGATATTATCTCAGCTGTCTACTCGGGATGAAACTACAATGATGACTTTGGATATGGTTTCAGATTACTATGTATTACCTGTTCTTGGCATCAAAGGTCCACTCACTCCCTATTTATGTGATCACCACTCACCTGATTGGGATTACTCATCCATTCATGCACCTGGCAATTACCTAGAAGCTATGTTTACCTTTAGTGAACAAGAATAGGGACTACACACCAGTTAGTTAAAAACTGGGGGGGGGTGTTTATTACAGTAATATAAACATTAATGCACATCTAACAAAGGCTATAGGTAGAACACACCGCTTGAAAGAGAAAAGATTACACATAGCAGGAACACTCCGCTGAAAGGGAAAAGATTAAGTGTAGCTAATGTGATGAAAACAATATCACCTGATTAGTGTGAAGTCTTGTTCTAGCTGTCATCTGGGTTCCTCTCTCGTCTGTGCCTTGGCTCATCTCATGCTCTCTCTCCTCTCCTGCACTCTTGGGTACACCTCTGCGCTGATCGCTCTGTCTCTGGACTCCTCTTCCCCACACGAACTGTCTCTCCACTTTGCATCTTCACTCTTTTAATAGTTCCTGCCGCTCTGATCACCGTTCATTCTGTCTCTCTTATTCGCTCTATCTCTGCGCTAATGTCCAATTCCATCTGCTCCCATAGGTTAATCCACGAGCTCTCCTCTATCTCTTCTAAAAGGCATTACTTCAGACTCCAGCTATTCACACTTCCTCCTGATAAACAACTGCTTCTGACTGCTTCCTTCAGTTCCAGCTCACTATTCAACTCAGCTCTTCTCCAGATTGAACCCTCTCTCTCTCTCTGCCAACTCCACTCCACCGCTCTCCTCTCTGCTGGACTCTCCTCTGCACAACTGCCCTCTGACTGACTCTCTCCTCGACTGCCTGACTCCGCCTCTGCACTTCACAAATATAGAATGCTGTTTCCTCATGGAAAGTTCCATCCATCAGCCCACCGCTTACCAGGTCTCTGCATCACCTCGCATCAAGGACACACACCAGCCGGCCGGCCTTTTGTTGTGTCTTCTACACAGAGAATAATACAGCCTACCGATAAGGGCTGGCCCAGACCGGTTCTCTCCAAGTGGAAAACAGCCTTAACTATAAACTTCGCCTTTGCCCTGAAAAGCCTCTCTGCTTCCATCAAGATGGAGTCTCTCTAGCTTTAGGCCTGAAAGGGGTGAAATGCTCCTTAGCTCTGTCAGAATACCTACATGAACCATACCAATATGTCTAATATGTCAAAGCCAATAGGCAATAGACAGGTTAAAGTCAAGAATAAAGGCATATTAAGCAGCTATCCTCTTCTAGGTCTGGAAAAAGGGCTTAAAAGGGCCAACACAGGCTAAGAATGCCTATACTAGATGCGAGCAAGAATAATGATCTATTATCACTGCTAAATAAAGCCAAAAACCCTGCCATTACACTGCACCCTAGATCCTTATCTTGCGAGCATCTTATAAACAACAACAACCATCCAAACAAACATCAACATAATCTATCCAACATAGGCTAAAAATACCTATCCTAGATGTGAGCAAGATTAAGATCTATATCACTGCTAAATAAAGCCCAAGCCATCCACCCTTAGATCCTTATCTTGCGAACATCTGACAAACAATAACATCTAAATAAACAAACATCAACACAATCTATCAACAAATCAAGACCTAAAAAACTCCCTAAAAACAATGACAACTCAAGAAAATTCCACCTGAAACTCAATTGTAGGGAATAGAAACCTAAAAACAAATCAAAGCACCCTTGACTCGAATGCTGAAACATATCTGAGATTGGATCTGATAACGAAAGAAACTAACCAAAGCATCCTCAAACTAAATGTGCCTCAAATTCTAATGATAACTGGTGAAATCTAGTGATGTAGGGACTTATGTGTTGAATGAAAACAGCAAGGGGCCTAAATGGGCCTACTTCGGACAACTTAATGCTAAATAAGGCCTACCTACAGTTGTGAACTTAAAAACTAAATGTGTTTCAACTTCTAATGAGAGAACAAGAAAGGGCCCAAATGAGCCTTACGTACTATAGGCAACTTAAGCTAATGATGACTCATGAAACTATTGGTGTAGGTGCTAATATGTGAGATGAAAATAACAATAGGCCTAAATGAGGCCTACCTGCTGACATTTGTCAATTTAAAGTGAAATCTGAGAAATACAGTTGCAAGGTCTGGGCAAACATTAATACATAATCATACTAAAAGACACTGTACCCAGAATAATCCAAATTTTAAGGTAACCACCCATTGATCAATCAAGGTGAAAATATAAGAACAGTAACAAAAAACATTTTAAATCACACGGTGGAACACATGTGCGCACCATCATTGAAAAAAGTCCTTCATTTGGAAAAACTATAATAGGTGACATATTTTTTTTTAAAAGTGGGGCCTGCTTGTAGTGATGTCAAAATTGCAGGCCAGGGAATTAAATAACTCAGTCATAATAGGTGACAACGTTTTTTTTCGCTTTAAAAGTGGGGCCTGATTGTCCAAGGGATTATTTAATGTCCAAATTCTTCAGTGTAGGCCACCACCCTGCATCCTGGGCACTTCCTCCAATGCGGCCATCCATCACCCGGTCTGGTCTGGTCTGGTTCCATCATCCAAAACAATAAACTAAAATAATAACATGAAAATAAAAAGCTAAAACAAATAAAGGGAGTGGGCAGACGCACGCACGCACCCCAACTGCAGCCATCCTAGAAACAAGAGAAGAAGTATCATTATTCTTGTAAAATAAAATTTTCCATTTAAAAAGCACCCCGGGTGCCTTTCATTATTGAAAAGGAAATATCCTAATTAATTAAAACATTCAAAATTTTAACTTTTAGTAACATTGAGTGGGGCCTAACATACCCTAATCCTAACTAAGCCAGTCCCACCCTTCTGGGCAAGAGCCATGCTACAGTGTGAAAAAAAATTTGGAGTACCGCCCAAATGGTGACAGCATCAGCAGGGCACTGCAAGCCTCCCATTTTCCCAGGTCAGAGTCCGCCCACGCCCAACCAAGGGAAGAGCAGGCCACCCCGCCCTTAAATAAACAAGCCGTGCGCGGAAGAAAATTGGATTGTAGCCCATCATAACACACTGGGACGTGATCGAAACTTGCAGAATGAAAAAAAAGTTCGTCTGCGCAGACCAGCTGGTCTTGCCAAGGTCAAAAAACAAATTTCTCCTGCCTTATTTTGTAACTAACAGAAGCTCGAATTTAACAAAAACAATTCTGTTACAGTGCATTGCCAATTAAAAAAAAAACTGCAGTTCTTTTTTTTGTAAAAAGACGTTTGTCCAACTAACTCAACTAAAGGCAAGACATTTCACTTATTTAGGGTCCATATGTCAAAGAGAAATAATTTGTAAAACAGCATAAAAATGCAGATACATTTCAACATTGTATTTAAGTTCACATTTATAAAAACATACATTTTCATTTGAACATTTTCATTTCAAAGGCAAATAGTTGCCAGTCACTAATTAAAAGCACATGTTACCATGCACAGTCGGGCAAGATTTATTATTTGAAAACCAACACATTCCTGTCTAGATGGAAACCCCTCACAGAAATAATTAATGAAAACAGCTCGTAGCGTGCACTCTAACGGGCTATCTTTTTAACATTTCTCTCATTTTAAAAGAACAGCTTTCTCCATAATTCACTTGTTGATTTATAAGCACTTCAGTTCCAAGGTGAACCCACACAAATACGTAGACGCATTTCAAAAGGAATGTGAAATGAACAGAACTCTTCTCAAAACACAAGATGTTACCGTTCCGTCAAGAAACTGACAAAGCACGTAGGCTGACCAAGGAACCAAAAAAAAAAAGTCAAAATCAAACCATCAAAAATCCTTAAAATAATTCACTGACTTTTATAGTCAGGTCAGATAACCATGCATGTTGACAGCATGTAAAAAATAAAGGCTGCCATCTCAACTCAAGATATTAACCCTTTGGCAGCTCAAATAAAAACATTTCCCAACGTCCATTTATACATGGGAAAATCATTAGCACATTTCTTCACGTTTACAAATGACACGTACACATATTTTCAAAAACGTTATCCCCAAGCACCCGAGAAAGATCCAGCTCTCTCCTGCCAAACGTAATGATAACATGCCCTGTCCAAACCATGACCACATGGCGCTATTCACAAGCCATATTTACAAGGAGCTATATTCACAGAACTCCACAGATCATAGAACAATGAACACATTTCACATTGCACAGCATAAGCAGATGCAGCAAGCAATTGAATGGGCAATTTAAAAGCATTTTTTACACACATTTATACAATTGGACCATCACATAGATGTAACTGGCTTTCTCATGTAATGTCATCCTTCAACTCTGACAGTTTAAACACCAAGATGAAAACCATTTCTTCCACCCTGAATAAACCAAATGCCATGATGTAATACAATCTCCTCACGCTGCAACTGTTCAAGCCAATAGGTCTAACAGGCTACATAAACTGCAACATTAAGCCAGATGGAACTAGCGTTCAGGGCACTCCCTCAGAACACATGGCCAGGCACACAGGCTTCGTAAACTGTCCGACTACGCCAAAATGTAATGGCGTTCAGGACCCTCCCACACAACACATGGGAAACAATCTAAGCACCTGGCCAGGCACACAGGCTTCGTAAACTGTCCGACTACGCCAAAATGTAATGTTTGGCGCTCACTCACAACACATGGGGTCACACAGAGTTCGTAAGATGCCGACTACGCCAAAATGTAATGGCTGGATTTTCTGTTTAGATGGGATCAGCCCCCAGGGGCCCCTGTGACCCAGCCAAAACGTACTCACCTTCCGTCCTCAGGACTCCTCTATATCCAGGCACCTGGTACCTACCTGAGGATAGGGAACTCGCAATATACAAGCTCATATTATTAAGAACACCACTAAATCTATAGGGATACTAAGAATACTCACTGATTACTAGGGATATCCATACCCTACACCACACTTATTTACATCAGTTGGTCTCGCGGCCACCCTGACCCAGACCGTTCTACCCTAGGGCAGATCTGCTACACACGTGGGTCTGCAGCCCCAGTGCTCTCCTTTTCCAAATCGTTCGCGATCCTGCGAAACTTACACGGTGATCTCCCTCTCACCGCTCTCATTAATCTTACGCCACAATCCGGTGGCTTTAGACGATAGTATCCCTCCTATCGCTCTCATTAACGCCGCATATCAACGACGACCACATTCCTATGAACACCTATACATATATATATATATATATTGGGATATTATCTCAGCTGTCTACTCAGGATGAAACTACAATGATGACTTTGGATATGGTTTCAGATTACTATGTATTACCTGTTCTTGGCATCAAAGGTCCACTCACTCCCTATTTATGTGATCACCACTCACCTGATTGGGATTACTCATCCATTCATGCACCTGGCAATTACCTCGAAGCTATGTTTACCTTTAGTGAACAAGAATAGGGACTACACACCAGTTAGTTAAAAACTGGGGGGGGGGTGTTTATTACAGTAATATAAACATTAATGCACATCTAACAAAGGCTATAGGTAGAACACACCGCTTGAAAGAGAAAAGATTACACATAGCAGGAACACTCCGCTGAAAGGGAAAAGATTAAGTGTAGCTAATGTGATGAAAACAATATCACCTGATTAGTGTGAAGTCTTGTTCTAGCTGTCATCTGGGTTCCTCTCTCGTCTGTGCCTTGGCTCATCTCATGCTCTCTCTCCTCTCCTGCACTCTTGGGTACACCTCTGCGCTGATCGCTCTGTCTCTGGACTCCTCTTCCCCACACGAACTGTCTCTCCACTTTGCATCTTCACTCTTTTAATAGTTCCTGCCGCTCTGATCACCGTTCATTCTGTCTCTCTTATTCGCTCTATCTCTGCGCTAATGTCCAATTCCATCTGCTCCCATAGGTTAATCCACGAGCTCTCCTCTATCTCTTCTAAAAGGCATTACTTCAGACTCCAGCTATTCACACTTCCTCCTGATAAACAACTGCTTCTGACTGCTTCCTTCAGTTCCAGCTCACTATTCAACTCAGCTCTTCTCCAGATTGAACCCTCTCTCTCTCTCTGCCAACTCCACTCCACCGCTCTCCTCTCTGCTGGACTCTCCTCTGCACAACTGCCCTCTGACTGACTCTCTCCTCGACTGCCTGACTCCGCCTCTGCACTTCACAAATATAGAATGCTGTTTCCTCATGGAAAGTTCCATCCATCAGCCCACCGCTTACCAGGTCTCTGCATCACCTCGCATCAAGGACACACACCAGCCGGCCGGCCTTTTGTTGTGTCTTCTACACAGAGAATAATACAGCCTACCGATAAGGGCTGGCCCAGACCGGTTCTCTCCAAGTGGAAAACAGCCTTAACTATAAACTTCGCCTTTGCCCTGAAAAGCCTCTCTGCTTCCATCAAGATGGAGTCTCTCTAGCTTTAGGCCTGAAAGGGGTGAAATGCTCCTTAGCTCTGTCAGAATACCTACATGAACCATACCAATATGTCTAATATGTCAAAGCCAATAGGCAATAGACAGGTTAAAGTCAAGAATAAAGGCATATTAAGCAGCTATCCTCTTCTAGGTCTGGAAAAAGGGCTTAAAAGGGCCAACACAGGCTAAGAATGCCTATACTAGATGCGAGCAAGAATAATGATCTATTATCACTGCTAAATAAAGCCAAAAACCCTGCCATTACACCTCTCTAGTTCACCATAAAAACAACGCCTGGTGGGCTGCCAAGAAGAAACGGTGCTTGTTTCTAGCAGGTTCCTTGCAAAATAGTGGACCACTCAGAAAAAGAAGGTAAAGTGGATTTTTTTGGGGGGGGGAGAGGGCTGTGTGCTTACAATGTTTTTTCGGATAAGTCTAATTTATTATTTGTAATATATCAGGACATATGCTCCTGTCTGGTTTATATTAATGAGTGTTTGCATTCAGCAGTGCAAGAGCAGTAAGTAACATGACGCTCTGGCACAAACATATTGTTCCCACGTAAGGTTGTATTTCAAAAGGTACTGGGCAAAATAAAATTATGTGTTGAGGTGAAAAAACTGGCAACAGAACGAGTAGAGTTAAACAATGTTGTTTTCTTCTATAGCACTGAAGAACTCGAGTGTGGTTTCAAAGCACTGTAGGAGATACGTCACGCAGAGGCTGGGTCATGGTTGCCCTCCAATTCGGTATCTTTTGACTATAGGAAGATATTTTTTAATGTGATGATCACCACAGGCGTTCAAAGTTATAAGGAGCGCCCTCTGAGAGAGATGTAGGGTCCGGTCTTGGTCGTACTAGTGTATAGTGTAGCCTGGTAGCCAGAGTGAGAAAGTGATAAACATGGACAATAGGTGTGAGCCCTGTAAGTGTGAAACATATGGGATGGGAAAAAGGGGTTCCGCTCAAAGCTGTCCAGATACCGGGATAGCAGCGGCGCAACTAGAGCCAAATTTCGTAGGGGATTTAAGAAAAAAATCTGGAGGGGCTAATTCTATCAGGAATAGGCAGAGTAGAGATACTATGAAGTACTTGGGTGCAGCTGTGTGTGTGCCCGGGAAGCTGTCTTAGCCCGGGCTGCCACACACGACGGGGGGGAGGGCTGAAGCCCTTCGAGCCAAATGGGCGTTGCGAACCTGCCGGATAGTGGTTTTCAATCCTGTTTTGTCAGTCCTGCAATATTCCTAAGCATAACGGAACTCTTGACTCTGTGTTTACTATCTAAAAAGTGAAACTGCTAGTCTTGGCAGGCTAAATGTTGAAGACAGATGAAAGAGAATGGGCGGAACCGCCCTCTCTTAACATCGGGCCAGCCGAGACCTCCATAATACTCAACTCAATAGTGCCCCTCGGGCTGAACTCAGATGGAAGAGGGGTCTCCTGGAAAACAAGCATTGGCATGCAATAGGACTCGCATTTATAGCAAGACCTATTGCATTTAAAACAGGAGTGCAGGCGGGCGGGAGAAGGCACAAGCACGACCTGGAGTGCATGGGAGGGGGGCCCAAGAAGTCACAGACTGCATGAGGAGGGTAGAAAGAGAAGGGAAAAAAGCAGTCTGAGCAGTAAAGGGGCCAGTAGCCATGGAAGGATACAAATGACTGACATGGCTGTCACGGGAAAGGACTAACAAGCTTAAAACCAATTGGAAGGCAGTATTTAAAAACTAAGCCAATGAAGAAGATGGGCCGGAGAGTGGACGGAGCTTCCACACTATAGTGTATTCTGCATGCCTCGCAAAGTGATGGCAGCGCATTCGCCCCGCAACGCTAGTTGAGACCGAAAAATAATTTTATTCAAGCTTGTTTTAATCACTTTTAGAGCCTTTAGAGCATCCGAGCCTGAATACCTAGCTGCCAGGTTCACACCATATGTCACTGCCTGGTCACTCAGATCCTCCTCAGCAAACTTACTAAAGCCCCCTGCAATTAGATATATAACCAACAGAGTCAAATCCTTGGCTACGCTTGGAAGCAGAGTATGGAACCTCATGCCCATAAAGCTAAGACTGATGGAATCAGAAACACAATTTAGGAAATATTTGAAGACTTTGATTTTTGCAGCCACCGACGCACTCTATTAATCACTTGTTTAAATTGCAATACAACTCATGCCTGTTTTGATCTCTTTTCTTACTTACACACAGTGCCAGAATGCTCCCTTCGAAGTGACCGTTGCGTTATATAAATACATGAGTCAAATCAAATCAAATCAAATGCACATCCTAATTCTAGACGCTGAGAAAAAAAGGGGGGTCTCAAAACACGTTTCTCCATGTTATGCCTATGGGGATTTTTCCTTGTTTGAACACGACTACAACCCAAAGCGCTTAATGGAATTACACCAAATTTGGCAGAGAGCTAGATGTTGGTCCAGAAAGCATGCTTTTTGTTATTTGGTGTAGATCTGTTTAGTTTTTTCATAGATATTCAAGTTTAGAAATATGGATATCTGGAAGCCCAACAACCTACTGAAGCCCTACTAAAATGTAATAGTCTGACAACACTTCAAAAAGGAAGTGTTGACAGCCATCTTGGGATTCGTTTAAAACGAGTTTCCCAAAAAATAAAAAAAATAAAAGGGGGCAGAGTAGAAACACCCTGACACTCTAGGCCTCTTGAGTTGTACCAATGGGACCCTCAGGGACAAAAAAAGCTTTTTTTATAAAACTTCAGCCGGATCTGGCCGAACATGAAAATCAAAAATTAATTGCGATCTCACATGTTTTGTTATTAATTGGTCCCTGGGTGGGCCAGGTCCTGGGAGCAGTTTACAAATAAAGAAGGGGGGCACACAAGTTCCCCACTCCCTTTGGGGGCTTATTCTGCCCTGGGGACCACCACCTCCTCGGGGCTTCATTATAATAATAGTACAGGGGTTGCCCTCTCAGCAGCCCCCATGCCCTAGGGACCACCACCTCCCCGGGGCAAAAGAAAACTTTAATGCAGGAGGGACTGCAGAGCCCCCCACAGACCCGGGACCCACTCCTTTCCGTTACTGTGTATTCCAATGGAGGGGGGCCACGCTGCTCCCCTTCCAGACCCCTAGATGGCCCTGGGGACCATCCCTCCTAGGGCTAACTTCAGCAATATCCCACGGTGCCCTACCCCAGGACATTGTAGTTTGGTATGGCTTGGTGGGAGTGGTATTAGTGAAGGAAGAAAATAGAGTTTAGTTTCCAGAGATAAAGTAAAGCTATGAACTATGCCCAGCTCTGCTTGTCAGGCTGAGAAGTCAGTTACCAACTGTTCCTCACCTTACCATCAAAAGTGAACACTCTAATAGACATGGAATGATTACCTCATGGAATTTCAATTCTATAATGCAGTTACAGTAAGCCAAACCAGACATTGAACAGAAGTAAACCAAACTTCATCAAACAGTAAACAGCAATATACTGCAGTTAGAGATATTCTTTCTGGACTCTGAGAGGGAATAGCATTCTCTGCTGACCTTTTCTATGAGTGTAAAGCTTTATGATGAACACTTACTTCCTTAACTATGACATCTGTAGTTGTGAAGGCTATGCTGTCACCTTCTATGCTCCCTGAATAGAAATCCCTACTAAAGCATATTGTGCTAAATCTATATTTAGAAGCTAAAGGGAGGTTTCTTTTATGAAACACCAATTTGCAAAAATCTGTTTTATTATGGTCGTAATTGTTATCATTCTTTATTTCATAATATTACTTGTCAACTTATTAAAATTTTAATTTACAAATCATATTGCTGTATCTTGTGAACTTGCTCCTATTTTGTATATATGCTGGCTTTGTCAATATCTTAAAATTAATCAATTTAAGCTGAATTATTAATTCCTGGTCCTTACTGTGGAGTCACAGAGGCTTCACTGGCTGGAAATGTATTTTTATATTTTACCTCCATTACAGCACTTCAAGTCAACTAACAAAGGTCCGTACAACCAATGGGTAAATATCTTTAGTTTTAAGATATTGACCAAGTCAGCATATATACCAAATAGGAGCAAGTTCGCACCAGGCAGACTCAACCAAGGATAAGATGGGAGTTCATAGATTAAATCAAACTGGATAAACAGGGATCCAGAAGAAAGGTATATAATTACAAATACCTACAGGTATACCCAAAGGATTCCTTTATTCATAGGATACCTGGGGTAAGGATAAAAAGTTAATTGGTTTTTTTTATTGACTGTAATTGTTAAATTAAACCTCCTATATTCGTGCCAACACATTTTGGCGCACACTATGAGCCTGTTCAGGTGTGGGGTCTTTTTCAGGGCTTGTTAAATGTATCTCTGCCTTTCTACATATGCACACCATGCATACTCTTGAGACCTAAGGCTCTCACCATTCTCGGTCTTCTGTCCTTGAGGATTTTGTACGAGACAAGGTTAAAGGTGGACATTAACCTTTGTATAGTACATAAAATACATGATCCCAGTTCATAAAGAAGTCAATGGCCCATAACCGTATTGTTCATGAAAAAGGGGACACCTCCCTTAGATACAAACAGTAATAGTAAAAGTAATCCTGGTGCTACCATGTATCTTCATTGTAAGTACATAATTTCCTGTTCATTGGAGTATTTACAACAACGTTTTTAGGGGTTTACAATAACAAATATTGTGTTTTTGGATGTGATACTATTTCTTTTACTACAATTTTAAAATACAATCTATGTGGGAACGTGTTTGGTGACTAGGCTTATTACAAGCAATTCATCCATGCTCTTTGCTCACCCTGGATTCAAGTTTTACAAGAGTCATGCGGTTCTGGAGATCAAGAAAAAATATTTGTTAGATAATGCTGAAGGACATTTGTTTCACATACACATTACTGAATGTGGCTGCATACCTGTCTCATGCGTACATTTTTATTGAATTCGTAAGCAGTGGAAAGCACCCGCCAGAGGCCGTACATAATGCCAGTTAAGCAATCATATTCTCTTGAATAGCATTGTCAAGAGACCTGATGTAGGCTTTGCAAACGTGGAGATCCGGGTAAGCGTGAGCTCCAGTGTGGTATGCTTTTCTGTTTTATATTATCCCTTTAGGGTCAATCTAAAGCGCCTGCTGAAGTCCATATCCATAGGTGCGGCGCCCTCAAGATACTCAGACACTCGGTCTCTTTCCCGTCATGGTATATAGTATCATAGATACCTGTTGTGCTAATCAACCCACTGGTCATTGTGTTTATATTCATATGGCTCAACTGGATTATGTGTGTAGCAGCTCTGGTCCTTGATATTGTATGATTGTGTGGCTGCAGCACATTCCTTTAAAAAGTTCCAACCGAAGCACACCTCTCTTGCATAGTTTATATATTCAAGGTATTGAGGTATGTTTTAGAGCTCCCGCCTAAGACAAACCATGGTATCTATTAAGTCCTCAATTACATAACTGTACTGTTGTTCCGATTCCCGTTCCTGTATCAACCACCCTTTTTGTAGGTTCACTTACTTCATCAAAGATCGCACTCCATGGAAGTGTACTATATCCTCTCCAGGGCCGGAAAGGCTACCGGGCGTTTTGGAATGCTGCTGAGCTGGGGGATGATTTTGTTGATGGGGACCTGCGTGTGCTGAACGAAATATCTTTTGCTTTGTTTATTTCAAAGCACACCCAGGTCGCCATCAACTAAATCAGACCCCACCGCAGTGAAATCAGCCCCCAGCTCGGCAGCATTCCAAAACGCCCGGTAGTGAGTCCGGCCCTGATCCTCTCCCAGACCGCATCCGAGCACTGGTTTGCACTTGGGGAGCGATATTTGCAGAGGCTGCAGCTTCCTGTGGGCACCTGTTATGACATCATTACCACGTTGGAGTCCCACTTCATACTCATGTGTCCTGATCGTTACAATTAGCTATTGAATGGAAAAACAGGGGTTTTTGTTTCTTGGTTCATTCCACATGGGACCCATTGGTTTTAATGAGTTTATTGCGATCGAGCAGTATGTTTTTTTCCTACTCCTTGTGCATGCACATCTCTATGCCTATTCCAGGTGTCCCCACCATTCTTCATAAGATCAGTTTGCACTTTCAAAAAAGGGGTGGGTTCCTCCCTATCTTCATGTAGTGTGAATATTGATATGCTTGACTCATGATAGTTATGTCCATAGGATTTCATAATTTAATCCATGTGTTGTGCTTGAAAGCCTATAGATCCATCTTTGCTAATTTCTTAATAGTTGTTTTTACTCGCTGTTGGTGGCAGTTTTTCAATGATAAACCAGGTGAAATAATTCTCTGTGTGGCCTGAGGATAGAAAGTGATGCATCTGTTTTATGGTAGTGTTCTTACATTTGAAAGTGCTCTGTGTCCGTTGATGTGTAATCATCTTTTCCTATCTTGTATTGTGTTTTTAGATGTGATACTATATATTTTTAAAACATTTTTAAAATTCAATCCATGTGAACGAAGTGTTTGGTAACGAGGTGTATTACAAGCAATTCATCCATGCTCTTTGCTTCTACTGTAGTCTGGTTTTCCAAGCATCATGCGGTTCTGGAAAGTGGTGCTGTCTTTTAGTCAGACTCATATCATAAAAAACACTTGTTATATTTATAATGCTGATGAACACTCGTTGCACATTGACATTATTGAATGCGGCTGCATACCTATCTCTTGAGTACATTTGTTTTAAATTCACAGGCGTTGGTAAGGTCCTGCCACAGGCCAAACACAATGCCGGTTAAGCAATCATAAGCTATGGAAAAGCATTGTCAAGAGACCTGATGTAGGCTTTGTATATCTGGAGAACTGTGTAAGCATGAGCTCCAGTGTGGTACGCTTTTCTCTTTTATAATAACACTTTGGGGTGTTTATAAAGCTCCAGATGAAGCCCATATCCATAGGTACAATGCCCTAAAGATACTCAGATACACTTCCTGTTTATTTATTAATTTGAAAGTTTTATAGAGCGCGGACAAGACCCTTGCGGGTACCAGAGCGCTTTACAGTAAATGAGTTTGGTTATATCATACATTAACATACCATAGAGCACAGCATTACTCATGAAGACAAAAGTAAAACAACATGATGCAGAACAGGAACGGCCTGGTGAATCATAGTAGAATAATGAGTATACAGCAGTAAAGCAGTAAGGTGCAGAGCAACGGCGGGCTGACGAAGCAAGGTCGTGAGAACCTGGGATTATGTTTAGGTGAATTTTGCCATAAGGATTCCTTTTACTTCCAACTTGAAGGATGAGGTTGAGGGGTTCCGTCTTGTTTACGGTGGAAGGGCATTCCATATCCTGGGTGCCATTCCTGAGAAAGATCGTCTGTAAGTTTTTTTCTTGTTGAATTTTTGTGGCTTCAAAAGTAGGTTTTCCGCACTTCCCGTCAATAGCTAGCCAAACAAGAGGATCATTCTCCTGAGTCCCTTGTATCTAGGTAGAAAGCTATTGCTGCCATTAGGACTGGGATGAACAATAGATTGCACTAGTTGTCATTAATGTGAGCACTGAAACAGTTTAAAGCAAACACAAGGAGATGATGGATGGAGCACTTAAACTTTTCAGACACTTAACCCCAGACACAGATCTAAGTTGAATCCATCATCATTCTTTAGCTCACTTCACCAACCCAGTTCAGACCCAGCTATATTCAAATCAGTCTTGGCCCTGTACCTCATAGGAACAGTCCAGCCCGAACTGCTAAGCCAGGTCTTCCCTGGACTGGAAACAAGCATCATGGGAAAAGTTTTGGGGTAAATACCTTAGTCAGCCAGGCTGGCTTGAATCCAGTGTCAAAGTGAGCAAGGACCCACGTCTGGGCATACCCTACCAACTTAGAGTAAACAAAGCAAACACAAGCAAATGATGGACCGAGCACTGAAACTTTTCAGACACGCCCCCAGTCAAAACTCTGGGTTAAATCCATCATCTTCTTTAGCTTGCTTCGCCTCCCCAGTCCAGACCCAGCTATGCGAATCAGTTTTGACCCTGTGCCTCATGGGCACAGTCCAGCACGAATTGCCAAGCCAGGTCTTCCCTGGACCCGAAACAAGCATCCTGGGACTGGTTTTGGGTCAACACCCTTCATCAGCCAGGCTTGACCTAGTGTGCCTGAAACTCAAAAACACTGGACCGGTGCCTGGAGCAGATCTGTCAGGCTTAGGGAAGCTTCTGAAACCTGAACCCATACACTCTGCTCCTGCACAATGGGGTGAAATGCAAATAAATGCTGTCCTCGGTTTTCCCTTTCCCTTTTCCTGCTCTGTTCTCTTCTGTAGTCACCCGCACTACTCGTGCCATGGGTCAAAGATAACACTTGCGCCCATTTACCAGATGGTGTGCACATTTCAGTCTGTAATTTCCCCTGGATTGGGGCAAAATACACTCATTTATTTTGATCCTATATTTCTGGGCCTATGTGTTATTCACCATTGCAGAGGAATTATTTGTAATTCCTGGATTTAACAGTCGGGATACTCGCCAGTTGTTTGGAATTATTTTAGCAACATCTAAATCTTGGCAACTTGTAATGCAGGTCTTAGCATGTTTTACTTCTATACAGCATGCGTCTTGGCATTATGGGTTGTAAGGTACTTTTCATAGGTGACCTAATTAATGTTAGAAGCAGGTTTTATAACATCAGAAAGGTTTATTCTGACAGTCAGTTTCATGAATCTTGACTTATTGCAGGTTAGGTTTCAGTGGCAACACCTATGCCATATTTTTAAAGTCTCCCACATGGATCATGTCAGTCCACATTGTTATCATGAGTGAATCTTGACTGTTAAGTCTCATATGCAATTTCTGTGCATCTTTTCCAACTGACTGAGAGTCAGATATGCCAATAGGGGTAAGTCAATTTCACATGCTATTTTTGCGGGCTTAGAGCATATGCAGCGAGAGGTATTTTGCAGCTCCCCTGTGCAGAGAATGCCTATGTGGCCAGCAAATCCCAGGTAACAAATTGGAATAAACTATGGAGGCCACACAAAAAAAAATAAAACTTCAAAGAGTGACTTATGGTCCTATGTCATTTAGGTGCCTCTTTCACAGTGGCTTGAGAGCAACCACAAATGACACAGTCCTAGGCACTTTTTATTAGTCTGTATGCTTTATAAACAGTTTGATTCGATCTTGTATTTGAAAGCCTCCTTTGGCGGCAGTTCATTTGATGGCATAAAGCACATAGTTCCGAGCGTAAACTTATCCTGATTAAAATCCTACTGGTGTACATGAGTCTAATCTTGACTTCCGAGTAGGATACTAGAAAAGTGAGCTAAAATGTCAGCACCCAGCAAATAGATACAAGGATGCCTGTTCCTTGTGACCAAGGAAGCCCACATGGAAACCTCACTGGATCACTTACGTGTTGCAATTCCTCTTTCCTAGCTGTCTCTTCCCTCCTGCTCAGCCAGAATGAGTGCTGATGTTCTTGATGATGTTTGGAATGTTGGATGTGTGTGATGTCACGGAATGCTTGGAGGTCTGGAGATGTGTAGAGTGGCAGTTGATGTATGCAGTCTGAGCAGCAGGGAGGCTGCTCCTGGTGGGGCTGTGCTATATTCTACTTGATTACTTGAAACTTACCCTCGAACGAAGTGTGAATAAAGATATCCTGTTTTGCATACCTGGCTCATGGACTTTCTAATCATAACAATATCTGTGTTTTCTTTAGAGCATAGCCACTGTGTCACTGTGATGGACTGGGAGTAAGAGAAAAAAGAAAATACCTTTTCTGAAGGTTCTTTCTCCAGCTTGGACATAACCATCATGCATATTCCTGCCAGGGTTTCTGAGCTAGAAAAAACTTCAGCTACAGGTCATGGTCATAAGCCTAGACAGAACTCCAGGGAGCAGATCAATGTTAGGTCCAGTGAAAGGGATAAGGCTTGGCATTAAGGCTTAGTAGACAGCTGTGGTATGTTGCACCTTTCCAGCCTACTCTGGGACTGGTGTGCTGAAGATAGCACTAAAGCACTCCAGTACTGTTACTCACTACTGAACTCCCAAAGGGGGAATGGGGCTCTCTAGGACACTCTATTTGTAGTTCCCAGCCTTCCCCAACACACTCATGGGATGTCTAGGCTTTGGAGCGAGGGTCAGAAAAGCAAAACCTCTAATTTCGGATGATACTTTAAAAGCAAATGGCAGTGAAATACTTCAGACAAAGCAAAAGCCTTTTCATTTAATCATTTATTTTGATTTGGGAAAGAACACATTAATTAAAGACTGAAGATAATTTCAAGTGGAGAACACAGTGAAGATAAAAATGCTCACATACATTGGTGCCAGTCATGCTTACTCATGTCCTTGTTTCTACAGTGAAATGAAAACAAACAAGTCATTGCTGAAGGTTAGATACAAAGGCATCTCCTAGACTGCAGGTTAGCATTGGCCTTCTAATTAGCAGAGCTCCGACCGTGTACAGGCCTAAAAAAACAGAGCACACATTAGAAACAAATACATCCTAATTTGTCACTCTCTGGGTCCATGGTCTTCAAACATTTTAATACCACGCCCTCCTCTTTGGCTCCCGCATAAAAAGGAACAGATTTTATTTTTTACAGATACTCTACAAAATATAAGATGCTGACCCCAAGCTAAAACATTTGAGTGGGGCTGCAGGGCACACCGTCTAACAAATATAGAGAAAAGTAATGTGGATTAATGATGTTCACTTCACCATAAATTATAAATATAGGCTGAATAAAAAATAGCAAGGAGGCCTACCGATTCAAGGTATATGGTGGGCTAAAGTAGTATGTTAAACGAAGTGTCCAAAAGCATTCTTCTGTACGTCTTTTTTCTTGCATAAAAGCCACATGTGAAATTGGAAAGACACTGTAAGCAGATAAATCAAATGTGTAATGGACTCAGAGGAGTCAAATTAATTTTGACAAAAATAATGTTCATACTTGCCTTTAATTTTTCCAGCTCATTATACCTAGTAAGCAATTTGCTGCTTAAAGTGTGATACCGCCAGACAGTTTCTCGAGTCCATCCTTATAATGTTAAATACAAAACGGAAAATCACCAAACCCAATGCATTGATGAGTTGAATACTAGGACTGGCTGAAGTGTTTCACAAGAAATGGAACCGACATGACAGCTTTGTAAAGATTGAAATTATTTTGAGATATCCCTTTTAAAAGTACAGTTTGCAAACATGCTATATCACCCTGGAAGTGTCAACAGTGGAACGAACCCTTTACCAGAAATGAAGGGTTCAGATGTTGGCATCTATTTTGAGGGTCCATTTGACACCTACTGCCAGAAAAGACGTAACTGACAAAGTATTTTGTTATTGGTGACCCATTGCATATTTGCATGCACACGTTTCAGCGTCCCCATACCATTTTGAATCTGTGCATTAGCTGAATGGATGCTTCCGTGGTAGCAGTGCTGTTACATTTGTTTTTCTTAGTTTGTAGTAATGGAATTTAACATAGGGGGATGATGGAGGTAAAAAAAAGTCATTTCTGCAGTTGGGTTTATTTCGTAACACCACACGTGTCAGATTTCCATTTTAAATTCCATTTCTCGAAAACAGCCTATCATTTCATCATTTCATGACAGCTATGCTAAAAATTGCTGCCACCTCCGGGACAGCATCACGTCCCTGTTGGGTGCTAAATGGTACATATGTCGTTTTCCTTCCGCTGACTAAATCTCCCTTTTCCAAGGGATCACTCAACATTTATGTAACAGTATTATGGCAATACTTTGTGTTGGTATCCGTTAAATTAATATGCAGTATATTTTATTCGGAGGGGTAATTTTATGTTAATGTCTCCAAGATCTGAACTTGTAGTTCTGAAAGGATCCTCTCCAGGGCAACTTTAGGTCTGCTTTGTTTATCAAGTGTAAGTAGGGTTTGTGGTAGGGAATGACGGGGTACAATATAGTGACCAGGGACAAAATATCGAGGCAAGTGTACAGAGGGAGATATGGATTTACTATTCTAAATTCAATATCTATTTACCATGAAGATATATATATATATATATATATATATATATATATATATATATATATATATATATATATATATATATATATATATATATATACATATACATATATATATATATATATATATATATATATTACCTACTGGCAGTCGCCAGTAGGTATATATAGTTAGGACCTAGTTACCATAGAAATCCCCAACATTCTATTGGGAATAACTTTGGCGTCGATTGAGGAATCTGCATGTAATTTTCTTTAAAATTGCTTCGCTCCGCTCCTTCCCTGAAAGTTTCGGGGGGATTCGTCCAGCGGGGGCCGAGAAAAAAGGGGGGTCCCAAAACGTGTTTTCCCCATGTTAATTTCCACAGGGACATATAGACACAGCTACAGCCTGAACGGCTGAATGGAATTACACCAAACTTGGCAAAATGGTAGGGCCTGGTATGCAGATGTGCCTTTGCTATGTTTGGTGAAAATCCCTCCAGTAGTTCTTGAGAAAACTGAATTTGACATTTTTGAAATGACATTTTCTATGGGACCTTTAGACATGGCTACAGCCCGAATGGCTGAATGGAATTACACCAAACTTGGCAAAAAAGGTAGGGACAGGTGTGCAGTAGTGCCTTTTCTATATTTGGTGAAAATCCCTCCAGTAGTTGTTGAGAAAATTGAATTTGAGCAAATTATATATCTATATGCTCTCACCGTACGCGCACCGTACGTGTACGGTACGCGTACGGTACGTGTACGTGCACGAGCGAGTGTCTGATTGGCTGGCAGTCGACTGTAAACATTCCAAACTGTCCAAACCAGGAAGTGTTGGCCACCATCTTGTTTTCAGGAGAACTGAGACACAAGAGAGCCCAAAACAAGAGTGGAAAACACGAAATAGGGGCAGGGTAGAGACCCCCCAACCCTCTAGCCCTTCTCAGGGGGTCCCAAAAAGACCCCAAGGGCAAAAAAAAAAAAATCGAAAAAATCGCGGGGTACGTGCACCGTACGCGTACGGTACACGTACGGTGCACGTACCCTGCGATTTAAAAAAAAAAAAAATTTTGCAGTTGGTGGTCCTTCTGGGGGGGTCTCAATCCTGCCCCTTTTTCGCATTTTCCACTCTTGTTTTGTGCTCTCTTGTGCCTCACTTCTCCTGAGAAACAAGATGGCTGTTCAGGTGGTCCCAGAAGGATAATAACATATATAAACGTTATCCGCTATTAGAATTAGCATTTACAAAACCTTTGAAATTTATTGAAAAAAAATATAGGTTTCATGCCTGATATAGTTAGGAATTAACATTTAAAAACCTTGCAAATTCACTGAAAAAAACATAAGTTTCAAGCCTTATATAGTTAGGAATTAGCATTTAAAAAACCTTGCAAATTTATTAAAAAAAACCATAGGTTTCAGTCCTTATATAGTTAGGAATTAGCATTTAAAAAACCTTGCAAATTCACTTAAAAAACCATAGGTTTCAGGCCTTATATAGTTAGGAATTTGCATTTAAAAAAACATTGAAATTGCTCCTATATAGGTACTTGTACTAACTATATTTCGCGCACCCGCAATCCACTGCTGATGATGAACACACAGTCACTGGATGATGTCATCAGTGATGTCATTGGTGATGTCAAATGAGATGTCATCAGTGATGTCATCAGTGATGTCATTTTAGATGTCATCAGTGATGTCATCAGTGATGTCACTGTCCATGTCATGAATGATGTAATATGTGACATCATCAGCAGTGGATATATATATATATTCACTGAAAAAACCATAGGTAACAGACCATATATAGTTAGGAATTAGCATTTACAAAACCTTATTTTACTCACACAAAACCATTGAAATTCGCATATATAGTTAGTTGCACTAACTATATATCGCGCACCCGCAATCCTCTGCTGATCATGTAACATATTACATCATTCATGACATGGTCAGTGACATCACTGATGACATCTCAAATGACATCACTGATGTCCCAATATTGCCACAATAGGACTTCCATAGTTCTCTCGCCAAGTGGCTGCCCGCTGTCTGCCTCATTGAAATGTCATTCCATCAGGGTGAGAGACATGCCGGCACTCTGATCAGTGCTGCCCCGTCTTCAGTGATCAGAGTGCCGGCATGTCTCTCACCCTGATGGAATGACATTACAATGAGGCAGACAGCAGGCAGCCACTTGGCGAGAGAACTATGGAAGTCCTATTGTGGCAATATTGGGACTACAGGTACCATCATGCCTATGGTGACGCCCACATGGGCGGGACTTTGCAATTAATTAAAAACACATGTTCTGCTAAGCCCGCATCTTGCCTCATTTCCTGCCAGTGAACAAGGGCTGTAATGGCTTGAAACGCGTATGGCTTCGTGATTGCGTGTGGCATGGTGTTGGTGGTGCCGCCTGTGGTCCAGTGTGCGGATACCCCGAGGTGTGTGATCTCCTTCAAAGGGCAACTTTGTGGAATAAAATATTGTGGCTGGTCCGGTCCCATGGAGGTCCTGACGCTGGTGAGGCGTTCCCTTGCGTTTATATTTAAGCGCTGTTGGGGACCGAGGGGGCCTTGGATTTCTTGAAGACGGGGCAGCACTGATCAGAGTGCCGGCATGTCTCTCACCCTGATGGAATGACATTTCAATGAGGCAGACAGCGGGCAGCCACTTGGCGAGAGAACTATGGAAGTCCTATTGTGGCAATATTGGGACTACAGGTACCATCATGCCTACGGTGACGCCCACATGGGCGGGACTTTGTAATTAATTAAAAACACATGTTCTGCTAAGCCCGCATCTTGCCTTATTTCCTGCCAGTGAACAAGGGCTGTAAAGGCTTGAAACGCGTATGGCTTCGTGATTGCGTGTGGCATGCTGTTGGTGGTGCCGCCTGAGGTCCAGTGTGCGGATACCCCGAGGTGTGTGATCTCCTTCAAGGGGCAACTTTGTGGAATAAAATATTGCGGCTGGTCCGGTCGCGTGGAGGTCCTGACGCTGGTGAGGCGTTCCCTTGCGTTTATATTTAAGGGCTGTTGGGGACCAAGGGGGCCTTGGATTTCTTAAAGACCGGGCAGCACTGATCAGAGTGCCGGCATGTCTCTCACCCTGATGGAATGACATTTCAATGAGGCAGACAGCGGGCAGCCACTTGGCGAGAGAACTATGGAAGTCCTATAGTGGCAATATTGGGACTACAGGTACCATCATGCCTACGGTGACGCCCACATGGGCGGGACTTTGTAATTAATTAAAAACACATGTTCTGCTAAGCCCGCATCTTGCCTCATTTCCTGCCAGTGAACAAGGGCTGTAATGGCTTGAAACGCGTATGGCTTCGTGATTGCGTGTGGCATGGTGTTGGTGGTGCCGCCTGTGGTCCAGTGTGCGGATACCCCGAGGTGTGTGATCTCCTTCAAAGGGCAACTTTGTGGAATAAAATATTGTGGCTGGTCCGGTCACGTGGAGGTCCTGACGCTGGTGAGGCGTTCCCTTGCGTTTATATTTAAGCGCTGTTGGGGACCGAGGGGGCCTTGGATTTCTTGAAGACGGGGCAGCACTGATCAGAGTGCCGGCATGTCTCTCACCCTGATGGAATGACATTTCAATGAGGCAGACAGCGGGCAGCCACTTGGCGAGAGAACTATGGAAGTCCTATTGTGGCAATATTGGGACTACAGGTACCATCATGCCTACGGTGACGCCCACATGGGCGGGACTTTGTAATTAATTAAAAACACATGTTCTGCTAAGCCCGCATCTTGCCTCATTTCCTGCCAGTGAACAAGGGCTGTAATGGCTTGAAACGCGTATGGCTTCGTGATTGCTTGTGGCATGCTGTTGGTGGTGCCGCCTGAGGTCAAGTGTGCGGATACCCCGAGGAGTGTGATCTCCTTCAAAGGGCAACTTTGTGGAATATATATATATATATATATATATATATATATATATATATATATATATATGTCATGTTATGTTATGTTAAATTAATTTATTAAGCGCACTAACTCCATTAGGTTCCTTGGCGCTATACAGAGGGAGCAGAGAGGAGAGACAGAAAATAACATAACAGAGGATAACAACTAATTGTACGCTTCAATGAAGAGGTACGTTTTAAGGGAAGATCTGAATCTGGAGTAGGGGGAGGACAACCTAAGAGAGAGGGGTAGGGAGTTCCAAAAAGACGGAGCTAAGAATGAAAACCTAAGGCCGCCGTGTTTCTTCCGCTTGAATCTAGGGACGGTAAGCAGAGCCATTTGAGATGACCGAAGGGTGCGGGAGGGAGCATACTGATGAAGCAAGGAAGAAATGAAGAGGGGGCTATGGCCAGTGAGGGATTTAGAAATTATGCAACCAAGCTTAAATTTACAGCGGGCAGAAACTGGAAGCCAGTGGAGACTTTTTAGAAGAGGTCGAACGTGTTGATCTCTGGGCTGATGGTATATCAGGCGAGCAGCCTGATTTTGGATCAACTGAAGTCTCCTGAGTTGGTATGCAGGAATGCCTACGTATAATGCATTTGCGTAGTCAAGCCGGGACATGACTAACGCAAGCAGGGCCAAAATAAGGCCATCGGTGGTAAGTAGGCGAGAGATTTTACGCATTTTCCTGAGCTGGAAGTGGCTGGAGGAAACTACAGCGCTAATCTGGGGTGTCATAGAAAGGTCGTTACTTATGACAACTCCCAGACTTTTTGCTGAGTTGACGGGACAGGGGGGGCTGCCAAGGCTGGCAGGCCAAAAGGAAGATATATATATATATATATAACATTTCTATGGCAAAATGAAACCCCTCATTTTGTTCCTTTGCAAATTAAATGTTTTAAGTGTTAACACTTTATTCCAATCAAGATGACTTCAGGTGTGCCATACTTTTGTCATAAGTAAGACTGTTAGCGCTCTAGTTGTTCTTTAGAACACTCTGGGACATTCTGTCACTGGGCTATAGTTGGGCTACATCTGGCTGATATTTGGGCTACATTTGTTTTTTTGTCTCTGGTGGCCATCTATGGGCTACATTGGGCTACATTGGGCTACATTTGGGCTCTAACATATATATAGCCCAATGTAGCCCAATATATATTTTTCAAAGTTAATTTTCGTAAAAACCACTGGAGCATCTATCTTGAGACATAGCAAAGGCACATCGGGCTACCAGTCCCTACAATTTTGCCAAGTTTTGTGGAAATCGAGCTAAAAGTGAGTCCAACCGCCCTATGGAAAACTCAATGTTACAAACACGTTTTGGGACCCCCCTTTTTTCTCGGCCCCCGCTTGACGAAACCCCCCCAAACTTTCAGGGGACGCTCAGAAACACAATGTGCCATTTTCCTGAAAATGTCAGCCAATTCCGTCTATCAACGCGAAAGTTATTCAACATAGAATTTTCAGAAATCCCTATTCAAAAAAATCCTAACTATATATACCTACTGGCGACCGCTAGTAGGTAATATATATATATATATATATATATATCTCCAAGGTATGTATATGTGAAGTTAGATAAGAAAAAAGAAAATGTATCAAGTCCGGGCTAACCGGACGAAACGCGTCATGTCTATTGGTATGAGGAAATAAAGCACTTGAAAATAGAAACTTTGCCGTGTGGTCCGTGTCCTGGTTGGCATCCGTGTGGCGGTGAACACTAGGAAGTGTTTTTGCATATATATATCTCCAAGGTATGTATATGTGAAGTTAGATAAGAAAAAAGAAAATGTATACAAATGTACCTTCCGATATTTTGCTATTGTGATCCTTTAATATTCTGTCTTCAATGTTTCTGACCTACACCCAAGCCTGGGCAAAATGTGCATGATTTCCTTTGTGGAAATTATAGGAAATTGCCGGTCTGGCATTTTTCACAGTTCTTTTAGGGCGAAAAGTGCACTAGTATCCACTTTGGACATAAGAATGCATTTTGTGATTGACGCTAATAACAGCATCTTGCGTTCAGTTTTTTCATGTTCTTTCCAGACTCCCACGATAGGATTTTTACCTGAATGAAATATCTATTCACATAATTACACAATTACATAATGATGTAATTGTGCATATTTTGCCTAACAATTTAACGCTAAATGCTGGAAACGACATGAGATTACACTTTTGTAAATTACATTTCGCCCGGACTTGTGATCACACTGCATTCTTTAATCAGAGTTAGACTTAATGGTACATTAAACTATCACTATATTTTCTTCGTGATTTATTTTGTATTATGATGAATATATCTTGAGCATCCCCTTTGGTACAATCACAATTTGTGCATACTTTGCTAGCCCTGTGTCCTCCCTCCACTAGAATTTTTATCAATGAAAGTATTCACTTATTTTATGTGATAGGTATATTGTCATATAGTGCTTGTTCCATGTCATGTTACATTAGTTTATACATTTGTAATTGTATAATTTTACATAGGAATATAAGATTTCCAAAAATAAAATTGTCACTTCACAGTTTGTATGATGTAAAGATTTTCTTCTGGGATTGTGGCCACCACACATGGTAACAGGGAAAATGCGTGTAGCCTCTATCATCCAATACACTAAGTCCTATGTCTCTGAATGGCATTTCCCATGACAAAGCCTCTTTGACCCTAAAGTTAGTTGAGGCTGAACAACCAAGACCTTGATAATGAATGGGAAGTGGTGTAGGTCAAGCCTAGCACTGTATAAAACACATATCACAGAAGTAAAGATGTAACACTACAGCAAGATTTGTGGGTATACAACCTTTTAATTATAGCCCAGAATAAGTGCAAACATATTTACAGTACAAATAGTATTTAAATCATAACAATTGCACAATATACAATGAAAAAAAGTATGTAACTCAATAAAGTAGTAAAACCAGGTTCTCTGTTTACATACACAACATACTATTACAGGTTGCAAGTAAATAGCATGGGAATGCGTAAGTATTTGTGTGGAAGCAAAGATATATAGAATAACATTGTTGTAGGTTAATAGGCCCGGTGACAGTTGCACTGTCAAGCCACACCTAAAAATCCATGGAGGTTAATGACTGCCCTGCTCCCATCTGTGTTGCTGACAGAGAAAAACAGCATACATTGTACAGTTCTCTAAGACAGTTTAATTGCATTAAATGTCAAATCACATCAAAATGTTGCTTTATTCGGTTTTTGAATCAGCAAGATACACCATAAAAGCACAATATTACAACTATAAATCACATTACTATATAATTAATTTTATATTAAACATTTAATCTATATACAAACATATCATTTCAAAGTCTAAAAACAATTAAAAGATATAAACCAAGACCTAGCAGTATGCTTGCATGGAACAAAATTCATAGTTGTTTCCTGCATTTAATCGTACATTTAAAAAAAAGAGCTATCTCACAAAACAGTCCTTACCTAAAAACTGCAATGCAAGATAGGCTGGGTGACTTTGCCTCAGGCCCCACAATTTCAATATAGGTTTGATCACTTCCTCCACAGGTTCAAGTAAAATTTACAAAACAGGACTACGTGGATTTATGATTGCGGGGAAACTCAATCACAGGGGCATATTGATAAGGTTTTAGACCAATCGTTTGTAGCCGGAAAACTAATCAAGAGATGAAATACATTGAGTCTAAAATGTGTAAGGACAAATCTTTCGTACACACTTAGGCCTAGATGTAGGTAATAGCAAATTACCGAATGGTAAATACCGATTTTTACCGATTCGGTATTTACTATTTGGTAATTGCTATGTAGGTAAAAAATCCGGTAAAAATACTGAATCGGTAAGATTCGGTATTTACCAATTCGGTAAATACTGAATCAGTATTAGCTATTGAATCCTATGGGCCTTGAAGCCCATAGGATTCAATATCAAATACCGATTCGGTATTTACCGAATCGGTAAAAATACCCAATTGCAAAGGGGGACAGGGTGTCACTTTGACACCCTGTTGCACCCCTGTAACTGGCTTGTGCGCCATGTGGCACACAAACATGCCCTTAGGGCATGTCTGTGTGCCACATGGCACAGGTGTACATGCACAGATGTGCATGTACACAAGAATTCAATATTTGCCATGCAATTGTATTACATGGTAAATAACGAATTCTAAAGGCCCTGTAGCACTGTTAGAATTGCTACCTACATAGGAAAATACAGATTCTGTAATTTTACCGATCAGTAAATTTACAGAATCGGTAACATTTACCGATTCTATAATTTTACAGAATCGGTAATTTTACCGATTTGGTAAAATTACAGATTCTGTAAAATTACCGAATCTGTATGTTTTCAGTGCCCCTACATACCAATGTCAAAATACCGTTTGGAAACGGCCGAAAGTCGGAATTTTCGGCCGATTCCGACCGGTATTTTGACACCTACAACTGGTCCTTAATGTATTAATTAGGTATGGTTGAATGTCAATGGTAATTCCCATAATTTGATTTGTTTGAACCGTCGAACGTGATGCATCTGCGGCAAATCTATTTGCTTCAAGGGGGGGCCATGCATCGTTTTTTAAAAACCTTTCTAGAGATAGAATGTCATATGTGTGCCCCTGAAATGTCAAGCTCAGGCAGCAAGAAAAAATAACAGAAAAGATCACAGCTGCATTGAAAGCAAACACTTTTTGTTGGGAAGCACACAACTTCTGCCCAATCACAACATGTACTCCTGACTCCCAGCAAGTGGGTGGATCCAAAGCCCCTTTTTCTGGTAATTCTCACATAATTGTCTGGCACCAGCTGAGCTGTCAAACCAGACAATAAAGATATGGCACAGTTTGGCTACTCTAAGACATTGGTTCCTGTCTCATTCATGTATTGATCAGCCAACCTGTTTCGGCCATTGATTAACTGTAACTGCAAGTCATGACATATTTGCATCCTCTTCAGCATAGAGGCATTTTCATGGAAAAGTATTTGTGTTTCTCTGCATGGTGAAGGGTGTACTCCCATTCCTCTATCATGCTAGTATGAAGGTATGTCCTGCATGACTTTCAGAATATGCTCTTCGATTATCTGTGCTCAACAATATTGTCTCCAGGATTGGTTTGTCTATATGTGTGTCTTGGGAAAGAATTCATAGCATGTATTATGATAACGGCCTAGTCTTTCCTATATCCTCAGCCTATGAGACTATTGATCTTAAGGAAATACATATTTAGTGCTTGATTAATAAAAACCGTTGAAATATAATACATTAAAATAAAAGCCTGTACAAAGCATATAAAATCGAACCATCATCATAAACTCATTGCTGTAAAATCAATTAAAACCCATTAAAAATTGTGGATGCTTAAGGTGGGCCAAAAGCAGGTAAAACCTACGGTGCAGTGCAGCCATTAAGATCCATTTTGAGTTGAAAGCGCAAATACTAATTTGAGTCCTCTAAGACAGTGCAATGAGAAACATTAAAGTGCAGGAGTCAATTTATAGAATATATTTTGATAAAAATGTGTAAGCATATGCTTATAAAAATGTCTAGGCTGAGCGCTTGGCTTAGGAACAGTGACTGTTATGGAAAAGGAAAGTCCAGAGTGGTCGTTTGAAAGTCAGAGGAAGTACGGGTTTGAAATTAAGGTGCAAGTGCTCTATCTTTCAAAAATTGGTATTTGTACATGATTGTGGGCAATTGTGGGTACTGCAGAAGATTTAAGGATGTGAATGGGCCGTGGAGGAACAGGGGCAGTGATGTCTTCTTAAACAATTCCCTCTTCCCTGCCATCAGCAAAGTCCTTAATCATAGACTTCTTATGAAATCACTGCAGGAATTTAACCATAGCACAGTTCAGACTATTGTCCATAATATCAAAACAGGCCAACACCACCTCGCTACATGACCTTATACCTGATATCTCCACTTCCTATGCAAGAACTCACATTGATCTCACATGCCAGAATGGCACAGGCATAAGACCTGAACAATATTTTCCGGGTTAACCACCAGACGTCATGCCCCAGCCTCCTTCTCCGTTGAGGAACATTTTTTAATAAGGGTAATAGTACCAACCTATATATCAGAAATTGCACTCTAGTCATAATGCTCTAAGTTTCAGTGACCAAGCCTTGAGATTTTAGCCTGGTATTATTTTACAGTGTCATCCATCCGTGACTTTGCTTAGACAGTTTGTCTTTGTCCTCAAGCATTGATGGCAACTGTACAGAGGATTTGGTTAGATTTTTGAACTCCAGGTGGCCTAAAAATAAGTCCCAGGCATTTGTTAGGCTAAGTGAGTTCAAGCCCTGTTTTAGATAGACCGATGCTGGGGAACTCGGCCTGCATTCCAGTTCATGCCAAAGGTTTTAGCCCACTAGCCCACCGGTGCCCTCCCTAGCCTAAGACAGCACAACGCAAAGGCCGCCTTCTGAGCCAGAGCCTGTTTGGCAGTGCCAACCCTCAGCCTGATTTGTGCGGGCGATGTAGTGGAAAGTAGTTGGAAGATTGACCTGTATATTTTAATTACCATTCTAACCAGAGTAGTACAGTCTCTACCCCTGATAGCTTCACTCCCAGAGGTCAGAGTGGGGAGGATCTTAGCTTGCGCCACTGCAAAATATTCATAAGTGTGGTCCCATTTAATTTATTATTTAGAGACCTCAGGCCAAAAGCCAGCACATTGCCCTTCTTCCTTATTTCCTCCAATGGGTCACTAATGAACACCACCTGCATAATGCATACTTGCTATATTTTTAGTCAAACTTTCTTCTTTAGGTCCTGTGGTCAAATACTTAACAGTGTCTGGTATCCTGCTCTCTTCTCTGTCTAGTCCTTTCTCTGTGTTCTGTACTCTGCTTCTCAGCCAGTGTTAGTGATGTCACAGAACCTTCCCTGTGTGTATGTTTGAGTGGAACTGTGAGTTGTTGTATATGGGCTGAGCAGCAGGGATGCCGCTCCTGGTGGGGCTGATTCTCCTGATACTACTTTTAATATTACTACAACCATCTTATCCTCTAATGTTCCTGTCCTGATTGAACTAAAGGATACATCTACCGTTTGGATACAACTTCATCCCAACTTACTTCTTTCTTGCATTCCACACTGGTGACGAGCCAGTGTGTGGCTCAGGTGCAGACTTCTGCCTTTGGCAACCTTTAATGGTTGCTTCAGTGGGGGTAAACTGCGCAGCCACATTGCATTTGCAGAGGACTGGTACTGAGTTGAAAATTAGAGTGTGACTCGTCTTTTGAAATTTGTTATGTCTTCTTACTATCTGATGGAACAAGGTATCTGATTAAGCAGTCATCATCATCATCATCAAAACACACATATATATATACATCATATATATACATCAATAATGCAAACCAGCAGTAAAGGATAAAAATTACTTTTCCGATAAAAACACACATAATAAAATCCATCAGATAAAAAAACAATCAAGCAGGGTCAAAGATGGAAGGCAGACTCTTTGTTTTCGCCCGCATAGCTGCCACCAAAAAGCTGGCCACATAAAAAATGTTGCGGGGACAGCAGTCTTCACCTTTATGTTGCTTACAGTTTTACTATCAGTTAATTCTAACTGCACCAGAATGAGGTCCTATGTAAAGTTACATATTTCTAAATGCTTTCCATTAGTATAAATGGAAACTCTCAAATCTTGACCAGAGGTACTCATAGGACTAGCAGCAACTGCAGCTTCCCATGAGTATGATGGGTAAATCTTGAAAAATTCCAATAGTTCATAAAGCTGGACCAGATGTGGGTGTAGCCCTGCAAGTGTAAATTATATATTTCTTTTAGATTTGAATTCAGCTAAAAACAAAGATACCAGTGCATCGATCAATTTGGATTACATATGCAGATTTACTGAATTTTTGAAGGAATCCATCAGGAAGATTGTTCTGTGGGGAGAACTCCCCCAATATGAGTATGTAAAGGCTTAGCAAGCCTTCACCTAAAGCCATCTTATGGCACACCATTTAGCTGGCTGATGAAACAACTTCCCTGAGAGATATGCAAGAGTTATGTGAAGTAACAAATGTGGAAAAATCAATACAACTAAAGATAAAAAATCCCCAAAAATAACTAACGCAAAGTGTAATAGGAGAATTAACAGGCAATATATGGAAATCACAGTAATTGGAGAAATAGAACATAAGGTTAAAAAGTTAAAGAATACATTTTGAAATTCCCATAGGATTCGGTGTAAAAATGTGTTGCAATGGAATTTTAAAAAGTGTGAAAGTGTAGGAAAAATTAGCAGGCTGTTGTAGAGGCGGATCATAATTGTATGCATTGATTTGTGATGCAAGTGTGAAGTCATAAGCTAAGCAATAGGAGGATTCCTACAATTGGTACAGCAGCAATAATAGAACAGGATTTCCTCCGCAAGAATCTTAACAATCAGAGAATCAGTTCAAAATTGGTAGATTTCCAGATACCACCGACTGCAAAATGAGCCCTAAATCCTTAATCGAACTTCAGTGGACGGGAATCTTCAAGGCAGATAACTCGCCAATGCAGTTAGGAGGTCAGAATTTGATTCTAAGGCCGGTTACGTAGGATGGCGGTCAGACTTATGTCCGACCGCCATCCATTTGGAAACAGGACTATAAGTTGGCATTATCGCCAGCTGAATCAGGATGTGACTGCTATGATGGAGGCCGCTATTTCTATATATTGTATTGCGCTGGGAGCTGCGGTCTGCAGCACATGCTGCAGTATAAAAAATAGACATTACACTTATTCCTGCACTACGTGGCAGGCCCCATGTGGGCTACAAGCCCAAAAGTGAGGGCCAGGTAGGAAGGGTGAAGGGGGCCTGCTACCTGCCCCCAATGTCCCTTTTCGCCAGCCGGCAGGGAGGGACATCATTTTTATTTATTTTATTTATTTTATTTAACTTATAAGGCGCACAGGTACCCGCATTGGGTTTCCCGGTGCCAAGGGACAGATAGAAGACAGAAAGAACCGCCAAGAATACTTGCAGAAAGGAACACTCTAACTGTTACTGGAAAAGCCATGTTTTTAGTCCCTCGCGGAAACGGAAAAGAACTGTTTCAGTTTTAAGGCTCACAGGCATAGCATTCCAGAATTTGGGGCCAAGATGTGAAAAAGAGCGGCCGCCCATCTTTACTAGCTTAAATCTAGGAATCATGAAATCGCCTTTCCCGGAAGATCTCAAGGAGCGACAAGGCTTATAGGCTTGGATAAGATCCTGTAGATACTTAGGGGATAAACCTTGTTTAATCTTAAAGATGTGGCAGAGAGCCTTAAATTTAATTCGGCTCGAGATCCTAAGCCAATGAAGGTCAGAGACTGCTTGGGCGGCAGACATTCTCCGAGGAACATGCCGGAGAAGTCGTGCTGCCGCATTCTGCACGACTTGGAGTTTATTTATTGTTGTTTGATCGGCTCCAAGATAAAGGACATTGCCGTAGTCCAAGCGGGAAATGACCAAAGCCTGGACTACAGTCCTCTGTGTAGAAATGGGAAGCATCCAAAGGATTTTTTGGAGCCATCTTAAGGTGGCAAAGCAGATGGAAGCCACCTTTACTGCCTGCTGCCGCATCGTGAGCTTTTCATTAATGAGGAAGCCGAGGTTGCGAACCTGAGCCACAGGCTGAGGGGGAGGGCCCATGTTCTTGGGCCAATGTTGAGGACCCCATAGGTTTCTGCCCTTGCCCAGGATCACAACCTCGGTCTTGTCTCCGTTAAGCTTAAGGAAATTGCTCCGCATCCATTCAGAGACCCGAGTCAATCCCTGCTTAAGAACAGAAATATTGTTTTCCTCCAGATTAGAAAGGGAGAAAATAACCTGGGTATCGTCGGCGTATGAAAATAGAGTAAGTCCAGCTTCCTCCACAATGGTAGCTATGGGTATAACATAGATGTTAAATAGCAACGGGCTAAGAAAAGACCCCTGGGGAACGCCGTATGCCGAAGGATAGATTTTGGAGGAAGCCTTTGTAGAAAAGACTTGGAAAGTGCGACCACTTAGAAAGGAGGCTATCCAGGCTAGGGCCGAACCTTCAACTCCAAGGGACCGAAGAGATGCCAAAAGAATGGAGTGTGACACAGTATCGAACGCCGCACTCAAATCGAGAAGAATGAGTGAAGATGTTTCTCCACAATCGATACACTGTCGCAATCTCTCGCTGACTCCCAGGAGTGTAGTTTTGGTGGAATAATGTGCCCTAAAGCCTGATTGAGATGAATGCAGGAAGCCTGAACTCTCAACAAGATGCGTAAGCTGTGTGTTAATGTGTCTTTCCAGAGAATTTTAGAAAAAGCAGGCAACAGCGAGATAGGCCTAAAATTGGCTAAATTAGAGGCATCAGCTCCAGCCTTCTTAAGGAGAGGAACAATCATCGCATGTTTCCACTCCTGTGGAACATGTGACATTTCCAAGGAAGCGTTAAAAAGCTTCATCAATACGCCGCGAGAATCCAGGTCAAACTGCTTCAGAAACTTGACTTGTAAAGGATCACGAGGAGAGCCTTATTTAATACTATCCAGGCAGTGAGCGAAGGAAACATCATCAAATGGTGACCAATCTGTCAATTTGACTGCCAAGCAAGGTATGCTGTTATAGACAGGTGCCGACATAGGAGGTGAGTCCTCATCAGAGGAGGAAGGACCTAGAGAGTCATATATGCGCTCCACCTTTCCTATGAAGAATTCCGCAATCGAATTGCATTGTTCGTCGTTTAAAATAGGTTGGGTTGGACTCGTATCCGAACCTGTCAGCTTCGGGGAATAGGAGCATCTCCATTTCCTCTCGAGAGCCTTACAACGGGAATTCATGGTCTTTAGGTTTTCTGAAAACCATGATGCAGGGGGGCGGGGAGGCAGAGAGTGCTTAGGTACCAACGGAAGAACCAGTGTCAGGTAGAGCCCCAGCGTCGGAAGCTCTCTTCCGTGTCTCTGCTGTCAGTAGCCTTAGTCTCAGTACAAGTTAAAGAGAATTGCACCTCAAAATGATCAGACTATTCCAAAATACGTGCAGCTGAATAGCAATTATACGGAAGGTTGGAGAGGACAGGGTCCAAAAGATGCCCTGCTGTGTGCGTCGGCCCAGAGTTGCATAGCAGGATATTAAGGGCTTCCAGGTCAGATAGGAAGGTTTTCCTAATACTACACAAAGGGTCCTCCAGATGTAAATTCAGGTCACCAAGAATGGTAAAGTTGGCAGCTTTTAATGAGAGAGGGGCAATAATATCTGAAAAGGGCGTCCATGTGTTAGAATTCCCAGGGGGATGATATATCAGAAGACCAGATAGTGTCATCTGAGGGCTAACTGCTAATTTAAATTGAGCGGCCTCACATTGGAGGGGAAAGGCTTCAAATTTGCAGCTATAAGAGGATTTAAAATTTATAGCAATGCCACCTCCCTTACCAGTATCTCCATCCTTCCTGACCATAACATAGTTAGTAGGGAGGGCCACAGCGATGTCCGGTCCAGAGCTGGCATGAAGCCAGGTCTCAGTCAAAAACACAGCATCTGGTTTTTCATCCTCTATAAAGTCATAGATGTGATTTTTATGCTTAGGAAGGGACCTACAGTTAATACTCCAAAACTTAAGATTATGACGGGTAGGGAGCGATTTTTTTATATTAGGGTTGCCAAGATTACGTGATCGCTTCAGCGCTTTACACCTAACCATCCTGCCCATAGCAAAACCACAGTAGTAGCAAGTAAAACTGTGGACTGGAAGAGTACACGTTTTACACCGAGCTAATGGACAGTGTCTTAAAGACTTTAGCTCCGTAGCAGTGTAGTTAAAATAATTAGCGTGATAGACGGAGTTGGCATGCTCCTGAGCAGCGTTGATGGCCCCTGGGCCCGATCTGGCACAGACAGGCGCAGACGAGCTTGCCTCTGGCGCGCCTCCGGCACGCCAATGGCGCGCAGCGCGAGCACCCGCGCTGCGCGCTTGCATTCTGGGTACCCTAAATAGTGAATTATAACTGACCCTAACCACTATAACGCTACCCAAGATGGCGTCTTGGGAGCGTCTCAAAGCCCCTGGTCCCACACCCAAGATGGCGGTCGGTCGGGAGCAGAGACAGCGTTAATCTCACCAAAGTGGTGAGTGGTGAACAATAGTTTTTAAAGTGTGAGCTGTGCAGATCATTAGGGGTAAAAATAACAGCGTTCCTATCTTAAAAAAAGAGTGCAATCAACAGTTTTAAAAAGCGCTGACAGCGTTACAATTTAGCAGCATAACAGGCAAGTTCAGCAGCATAACAGGCAAGTTCATAATCCCTACTGCCGTGCCTGGCAGGCACGCCACCATTGTAGTGATCGATGTTCCCTGAGACGGTCTGACAGGCTCCTTGAACCTGTCAGATCTGTGGCGGTCAGTCTCTCAGACCGCCACCCATCCTAATGTGGCAGGCTGAAAACATTCATACGATGGTGGAGGGACTGATAGGCTGTCGGTTGCGGTCCCACCATCATCGTATTCAGGTCCTAAACTACCAGATCTGAATCAAGATAGTTTTGTGTAATGCAGAACATTCAGGCAAAACCAACATGACATGATACTATATGTGATCTATAATCATACAAAAATAATTGGTCTTGGTTGAAACTTTGACTACGAGTATGTCTAAAACAGAACTGCTTCATTGCCTGACAACTTTGATTGTAGTGCCAGCCAAAGTAAAGTACATTACAGTGTGCTTGTTGTCTTTGTTGCTATCGTGTTTCATAATCATAGTATGAAGGATAAAATTTCACATTTTTATCAATGTCTTCTCCAGAATTCTACCCACATCTTAGTAAATGATCAAGGAAAAATGCATAAATAATACTGTAATTTGGCAATGATAATGTGTGGTTTGGCAAATGTTGACACTACGAACCAATCAAAATCTATATTTTTCATAAAAGTATAGATATTTTCACTTTGTTACAGGAGACGATGTATGGTAAGAAAGGAGATAGATAATTTCTTTGGTTCTTATAATCATTAGCACTCTATAATGTATTCATACTTCAAAGTAATTGAATTTTTAACAGAAACAATGTTTTCATGTTGTTAGATTTTATATAATACACTAAAATTATTTTAAAACGGTATACTTATTCTCACTGGAAAATACCCATAGAAATCGACGGGCTTACATATGACTTGCTTGCACTGCCGGAGCATCACTTTTTTTGATGTTCTGGAGGCGACACAAAGCCACCCTGTGTGGCTATGCATACCCTCATAGATTTGGAGTGAGGCAAAGCAGCGCAAGTCGCTGCGTTGCCTTGCTGTGCGTCAGGGAGGCGTTCAATTGGCATTGTGGTGGGTGTTCCCATGCAAAAACTCATGGATTGTGATGCTACCTCAGATTTACTAGATCACGTACCAGGACTTTACACCTCCCTAGAGCAACCGTAACAAGGCAAAATATTTTTATTTCTCCTTGTTGTTTCCTCTTTCCATGTGCATGGTAAGAGGAAAATGCCACTCTGGATTGATTTAGTGCAGAAAGGTCACCTTTCCTACACAAAAACAATCCTGCCTGCAACAGAGGCACCCTTCCCCCAGGTTCAGGTGCAAAGGTGCCTATGCTGGCAGCAAATTGTTCACCCGCATATAGGAAGGGGACAGGAAGGCACCATGTTTCATAAATACAGTGCATTCCTGTCCTTTCACACTGGCGTAGGGCAGCATAGTAATAAGACATGTGGCGCTGCCCTACGCTAATTCCTCATAAATGAGGCCACTAGCGTTTGTATACAAGGGAGTGAGGGGTTTAACCATAAACCTTGCGTTTTGCTATGTCATGGGGAATATAACAGCCTTAAATAAATTATGCTTGAAGCAACCTTACCTAAATGCTTTTGTAAAGTTATCAAGTAAAACGAGTTCCAAACTCACTTTATTTCTTATTCCTCGACTTACTGCATGACTCGCAGCTGCAATATGAATTATGAATGCACCAAAGCTTCTATTGCTATTAAATTATGTAATGCCACCTTCTGTGGGAAGATTTATGACACGACTTAGGAGTTCAATTAATTATGATGTTACTATGGAACATTCTCTTTCGAGCCAATTAACTGGAGATCTATGCCGTGCCCTACAGAGATGTCCGGTAGGGAGGAACAGTCACTAATGATTCCATATGTTTTCAAACTCAATTGCAGGTATCGATATAGAACATCCGCATTTCTAGTACTTTATGTCTGTTTGGTAAATAAAGAACCGGTGACAATATCTATATCAACGTGTTTGAGTGAATGAACTATGTGTGTCTCTTTTTTATTGCATGATCATAGTCTTGTGTAATTCCTGATTGTTTCCCTATGCATATACATGTTCCTGAGTTTATGCATACGAGTCATTTTTCCTCAGAAACTGACAATATTTTAACAACCGAAGTTGTATCTGAATAAATGTTGATGTTTTTAATTGAAAACTTGTAGGCAAACTGAGGGCTTGATTTCGGGTTTGGCAGACAGGTTACTCCCACCATGAAGGACATCCCATCCGCCACATTAGAAGTGCAACATATCCTGTGGCATCTGCATGGGATATCGGTCAGATTTGTGTAGGAGTAACAAAGTCAAAATGAGGCACTTAGGGGTAGATTTGCAAACATGGCGCACTGGGTTTGTGTCAGAAAAGTGACGCTAATCAGCACCAAATGATTTTTACCAATGTTGTTTCCGGACAAAACATTTTTCGTTGGAAAGTACCCTGTAAAAAAACACAAAGCAGTGTGAAGCATTGCTTTGCATTACTTAGCGTCAAAGGGATGTTACATAGGTGGAACATGGGTAATCCCATGTAACCACCCATGCCTTTTGACACAAAACGCCACCTACAAACAATTAAAGGCAGGATTTAGCACCAAGGTATAATTCCATCTGAAAGGAGGCTTGAAGAGGAGAAATGTTTTCATTTCTTTACTTTGCATGCTTGCTGAATTTTGCAGCACACAAAGAAAGTGTGGAAATTATTTTAACTTATCTAGACATATTATTTTGTACATTAACGGCCAGATTCATGAAAGACCCGTTTTGCGAGTCTGAAATAGCGATTCATAAGGAATCGCTATTACAGACTCGCAAAACGGGATTCATGTAGGAATCGCAAAATTAAATGCGATTCCTACAGATTCCTTATTTGCGATTAGCAAATTGCTAATCGCAAATAAGGAATAACTCCCCATTCATTCCTATGGGCTAAAAGGCCCATAGGAATGCATGGGGAGTATTCCTTATTTGCGATTAGCAATTTGCTAATCGCAAATAAGATTGCGATTTGAAGGGTGCCAGGGGTGTCCAAAGGACACCCTGTAGCACCCCTTAAATGCACTTTTCAACAGGTGTTGCGCACACACATGTCCTAAGGACATGTGTGTGTGTAACACGCAACTTAGAAAAATGCTTTTAAAAGCATTTTTCTAAGTTTTCGCTATTTACCACGAGGTTTGACCTCGCGATAAATAGCGGCCGAATTTTGCGATTTCGCAATTTTAAAATGTTTCCAGAATAGCATTTAAGGAATCTCTAATAGAGATTCCTTAAATGCTATTCCTCCCAAATTTGCGAATTTCTAAATAGCGATTTTTGCATTTGGGATGATGAATCCCAAATGCAAACATCGCACTCGCAAAGGGCCAGATTCTGAGAATCTGGCCCTTTGCGAGCCGATTTCAGCTTGATGAATCAGGCTGTAAGAGTACACTTCCTGTACAAATCTTATGCTAGACTGAGGCACGCACCTTAGTGCTGTGGCGCTCAGGTGTGTGCCTGGCTCACAGCTGCTGAAACCAGCACCGGCACAAGGGAGAGGGGGAAAGAGAGAGCCATATCTCTGTAGATATGGCGCTCTCCTGCTCCCTCCATGTTACACAATGCAGCACAGCATTTTTGGCTGCTGCGCAGCATTGTGGGACTTCTATGAAAATCTGCACCTTAGTAATAATGACAATTAGGGCACATTTGAAGAGAAAAATGTTGCAGCTTCGAACGCCTGTAAAATGCAAATTATTGCTGTAGTTAAAATGTTGCCCTGACATGGATGACTTAACAAAACGTTCCTGAATTATTGTATTCAATTTATGTTCCTTCTTTTCTCAGGTTAGTGGAGCTCCTTCCGACAATGAAAATCAACTATTATTGGGGGATTGCAAGCAAGTGCCTCACCTACAGCAAGGCTGCAACAGATCCTTTTGTCTACTCGCTTCTGCGTCAGCAATACAGGAAGGTCCTTCTCAATATCATCAACAGGATTCTTAAAAGAGACTTATACCCTTCTTCAGGGTACAACAGTTCTCTTGACACAGAAAATGACTACTGCCTCCACAGGGCCCCCTGACATTTTAGGGCTTAATTGTGATTCTTGGCATCATATTGGCCTCTATAGCAGGGGATGGTTAAAGAACGTGGTCATTCAATAAACCAGTATTAAATAAAGCATTACCAAAGCCCAAGGGTCTGTATTACTTATAAATGGTGGCTTACAGTCTCTGCTTAAATGAGGCACACACCAAGTCTGCATTTATAAACAGACGGATGAAGATAGATATTAGTGCGACCAATCATTATGCCAAAAAGTGTAAATTATCCACTATTTCATAAACAAACATCTGATGTATTCATCTAATCTTTCTAGGAGTCAGCCCTGGAATTGTAATTGTGCGCAACAGCAGTAGACAGGTTGCTTCTTCCAGTAGTAGTACTAAACCAGTATGCAATACTATTGAAACGTAAGTTGTCTCTAAAGGAGAAATGGGCAAAAATAACCCTCTGTGAAGGGAACGGCAGAAACATATGACAGATGAAAGCAGACATTGTTTTTATCCAAAAGGTCATCTCCTTTGATTGTTCAGCTTTCAAGCGATCTTTGTAGAGCGTTTCCTGCTATTTGTATGCTTTATATGTAAGGGACTAAGGAGGATTCTCAAATTATTGCTTTATAATGTACGAAATGTGAGTTTTATTTTGCCATTTTATCTTTCTTACAAATTATTAAAGAATAAAACAATGTTTTCCCATTTTTGATTCATCCATAATCGTTCAGTGTATCTCTACATGTTGGACCTGCCATCTTTTCAGAATGATGAAAATATTAAATGATATGACAAGCATGAACTTCCCTCTGGGATTCATGAAATAGAAAGGAAAATTATTAAAATGATTTGAATCTGATTCTTCACACCGTCTATTTTTGTAACACATCACAAGAGGTGCTATTGAATGATATATCCTATATTTTTAATATTCAATGGTACTTATAATTCTTAAAATAATTTGGTTTGCTATGCTCACATCTTGAGTTGCCAAATCCTTCTTTCATTAGAGCACAAATCGAAAGTTTCTTATATTTGATATATTTCCTGGGGATTTCAATAGATAAATACAATTCTGGAATTTTATCTCAATAGCATGCTTTGTTTCTTTATCAGTAACACCTTGGTCTAACAGCATGAAGAGTTGATGAATGCCCCTGGTCTCCAGAACAATGTTAATAAGCATAACTCTAGTAAACTGTAATTGTGTTGAAATTAAGAAGTTAGTCTAGCTTTCCATGTTACACAATGTATATCAGTTAATCTTGAGAGATCTAAGGCCAGATTCCCAAAAGTAATCTGATACAAAATCCTAACTTTACGACTTTGGGTATTCACAAAGGGCATTTAGGAGTAGTACAGTTAGGATTTTGTCCCAGTTAAACTTAAGTTAAAGTTAGGATTTTGTCCCAATTAAACTTAAGTTTACCTGAGAGAAAATCCTAACTTTACCCCGCTGCGTTTCAAAATACAACATGGCAGGCACCGTATGCATTTTTAGCATTGCAGCGGGCGGGCAATGTTAAAAATGCAGGATGCACCATCCACTGTGGCGGGTGCATCTTAATTCGAGACACAGGACCTTCACCCCTGTGGCAGACGGGGTGTACCCGACAGGATGGAGGACGGACTTTGTCCGTCCGCCATCCTAATTTACCCCCTAATTTGGTGAAGGAAGCTGAGCAATACATGTCAACAGGAAGCACTTAAGAATATATAGTTTGGTTGAATATGTCTTACAGATTATCTAGAAATTAGAATAGTTTGTATCCACCACACAACTATATCTAGAACGTATTTTCATAGGAAAAGGTATTAAAAATAAATGTAGCCCAACATGTTGTTTCACAACTTCACATAAAAAAGCACATGAAAAACTATAATTATGTCTTTTAGGGGTTTATTGTGATATCAAAATAAATCTTATAGAACTACATATTTGGACCCAAAGGATATTGCAGTTCAGCACAAGGTCATGTTATGTAAGATGTTCATTGACAAATTACTAGACCAGCAATCCTTCTGTAGGGCAAGCAAATCTCTCTAATGCTCGTAAAGCTGAGGAAAGAATTATATTGTTTACTTTCACCCAGAGATACATTGAAGCTCTTGTCTAATTTTTACTATTTCAGACACAATCAGTAGGTGGTTGTAGTCCACAAACCACAACAAAGAGGGCTGGTAGGATGAGCAAAAGTGGGGTTTTCTGAAAATGGGAAATATATGTGAACATTGTAAGAAATGGTTCATTTATCAGGAATGAGTGGGAGTTAGGTGAGTTGATTAATCAACATATTTATATTTATATAGTTGTTTAATGCATTTACATTTGCACCATGTCTTTCTAGGGGCCCCTCAAAGTATTAATACATCAGCTGGTGCCCAGGATTAGTTAAACTTTGTTTATTGTTTAACTAGTTAAACAATGTAAAACATCCATAAATGGAAAACAATCAAAACACATATAACTCAGTATTGCAAAACCAAAACGTTAATACCTTAACTATGGAAAAGCAATTTTCAGTTCTGATGCATATGTTTATTGTTTAGAAAGAGAGTTACTTTTCATCAGCTTTGCTAATCACTGCAAGAGGTTTTGGTATTAAAACTATTTTCTATCTTAGTCAACATGCTACCGTGTTGACTTGCAAGTGCTGTATTATAACATCCTACGATTAGAATGAATGTATTGTTGACGTTTTTCCTATTTAGTAAGAGATTTACTGTCTTTACTATTCTGTATATTTGTCAAAAAGAGTATTTGCATACTAAATACAGTTATTTTAAATTTTATTTTGCGATAAACTACAGATAAATAATATGTGTGTCAGTATTTATGGGAACTGCTTGTGCAGTCCAGTGCCTAGAAATCTATAATTCTAATGATACATGTAAATTTGCTTTAGATTATTTTGTTCAGTGCCAAAAGAGTTTTGATAAAATATAAATATTATTGAAATAAACCACACAGATATGCTATTTATGTAAGTTGAATAGTCCAGATTGTTTAGCTGGTCTACAGTTTTAAAAGTAAAAAAAACATTTTAAAGTCATATATTTAAAATGTAGTTTTATGTGATAAAATATGTCTTATAAAATATTTGGGAAAAAATAAAGATTGTAATTAAGTGTTGGATGTTTCCATTTATTTGAATAATATTGCAATCTAAAGTTTAAATAGTAGGTGATGCAGACATTTTATACATTGTCATGTCAGGTAAGGTTCAAAGCAAACGTTATTAAATGTGCTGATGGGTATGTAGGTAAGTAAGGACTGCACATGAAACACTGTACGATTACACTTATAAACTTTTTATTTTCAGAATATTCTTGTATTTTCAAATTCCTGTTCTTTTTAAAAAAGATTTCAGTGAAAACACCTAACATATTTATATGCCATTGTAAAGACATCTATATTGAGGGTAATTAGTTTTATCTTTCTCTGTTGGCCTAAATGTAAATTGAATTTTGATATTGTCATTTTCTCAAGTGCATACTTCATAAATTTCAACTATGCTGTTGCATGTGGCAATGAGCATAGTATCTGTGCATTCTAGACAGTCAATCAATCAATCAATCAATCAAAGCATTTATATAGCGCACTACTCACCCAGAGGGTCTCAAGGCGCTTAGGGGAGGGGGGTCCACTACTGCTCGAACAGCCAGGTCTTGAGTTGCTTCCTGAAGGCGAGATGGTCCTGGGTCAGGCGGAGGTGGGTCGGGAGGGAGTTCCAAGTCTTGGCGGTGAGGTAGGAGAAGGACCGTCCCCCTGTGGTGGCTCTTCGGATGCGGGGGACGGTGGCGAGGGCGTGGCCGGTCGATCGAAACTGGTGTTTGGGAGCGTAGAAGTTGAGGTGGCTGTTCAGGTATCCTGGGCCTTGGTTGTGTAGGGCTTTGTGTGCGTGGGTGAGGAGACGGAAGGTGATTCTCTTGTTGACCGGGAGCCAGTGCAGGTCTCTCAGGTGTCCGGAGATGTGGCTGCGGCGGGGGATGTCCAGGATGATTCGTGCTGAGGTGTTCTGGATCCGCTGGAGTCTCTTCTGGAGTTTGGCGGTGGTTCCGGCGTAGAGTTGCCGTAGTCCAGGCGGCTGGTGACGAGGGCCTGGGTGACCGTCTTCCTGGTCTCGGTCGGGATCCACCGGAAGATCTTACGTAGCATGCGCAGGCTGTTGAAGCACGACGAGGAGACGGCGTTGACTTGTCTGGTCATGGAGAGGGAGGAGTCCAGGATGAAGCCTAGGTTGCGTGCGTGGTCAGTTGGTTTGGGTGCGTTGCCTAGGGCGGGGGGCCACCAGGAGTCGTCCCAGGCGGAGGGTGATGATCCCAGGATGAGGACTTCCGTCTTGTACGAGTTCAGTTTCAGGCGGCTGTTCTTCATCCATTTGGCTACCTCTTTCATCCCTTCGTGTAGGTTGGCTCTGGCGGTGGCGGGGTCGTTGGTGAGGGAGAGGATCAGCTGGGTGTCGGCGTAGGAGATAATGTTGAGGTTGTGCTGGCGTGCGATGTCTGCGAGGGGGCTCAAGTAGACGTTGAAGAGGGTTGGACTGAGCGAGGAGCCTTGAGGAACGCCGCAGATGACTTCGGTGGCTTCTGATCTGAACGGGGGGAGGCGGACTCTCTGTGTCCTTCCGGCGAGGAAGGAGATGATCCACTCCAGTGCCTTCTCCTGGATACCGACGTTGCTGAGGCGCTGCACTAGTGTACGGTGGCAGACAGTGTTGAAGGCCGCGAAGAGGTCTAGGAGGATGAGGGCTGCTGTTTCTCCGTTGTCAAGCAGGGCTCGGATGTCATCGGTGGCTGCGATCAGGGCGGTCTCGGTGCTGTGGTTGGCCCGGAAGCCAGACTGCGAGAGGTCGAGGGATCCATTCGTCTCGAGGAAGGAGGCCAGCTGCTTGTTGACGGTCTTCTCGATGACTTTTGCAGGGAACGGGAGCAGCGAGATGGGGCGGTAGTTCTTGAGGTCGGTGGGGTCAGCTGATGGCTTCTTAAGTATAGCGCTGAGTTTGGCGTGCTTCCAGCTCTCCGTGAAGGTGGCGGTGTCGAAGGAGGTGTTGATGAGGTTCCGCAGGTGGGGTGCGATGACAGCGTCGGCCTTGTTGAAGACGTGGTGAGGGCAGGGGTTGGTCGGAGATCCGGAGTGGATGGAGTTCATCGTGCGGACGGTGTCTTCGGTGCTGATCGGGGTCCAGGCGCGGATGGTGGTGGTGGGGGTTGGTGGTTCGGTCGTGGCGTGCGTCGGTTGAGTGCTGAAGCTGTTGTGTATGTCCGCGATCTTGTTGTGGAAGTAGGAGGCGAGGGAGTTACAGAGGTCTTGCGACGGGGTGATGTCGTTGTTTCCGGCTTTGGGGTTGGAGAGCTCTTTAACAATGTTGAAGAGTTCTTTGCTGTTGTGTTTCATTCGTCTCAAATGATGCTCCCTCTACAAACAGTTACACTGACTTATGAATAACATATTTTTCTCTTTAACACATAATCCACACTTTCTTTCTTTCGTCTGTGAACTCCACGTGCTAGGCAGCAATTCCTCATCTTGTAGCTGTGTTCAAAGTGATATTAATCCCCTTAACTCTTCTAGGATTAGAATGTCTTCATCTGCACTGAGGTTGCTACACAGGTTAGCAGTTTGGTAATTTTATGCAGAGAGCAACTTTCTATCCACTGGTTATATGTTATGCACAGCAACATTTTACATTTTCGAAAAATCCTTTTATAATCATTAACATTTTTTCAGTCTTCCCCTCTGAGTTAGACAGTTAATCTCAAAGAATCCACAATGCTCATCAAGTGCACTAACACACTGATTTATTACAAGTTTATGACATAATCTACATAGTCTCTTCAACTAATCACATATCGAATCACTAAAGAAGCACACACAAATCCACAAACAGTGAACACAACCATAACCTATTTGCAAGGAAATATTTGCTTTTACGTCAAATTCCAGATGTTTGCTCAGTTGAAGTCAGTTAAATTTATGTAATTCCGTTCAGTCCTAGTCCAACACACAAAAAGCAATGGGCTACGACTGACAGTGTGTGTGTTATCTTTGAAATCATTAAGTATACTTAAAATCCCAACAAACTCCTGGAATTTAGGGCCAGATGTACAAAAAGTAGGAATTGCAATTTGTAAATTGCAATTCTTGCAGACTCACAATTAGTCAGTCACACTTTCTTATATAAAAAAACGTACAATTTCTACTTAGCAATTTCTGGTGGTTCGTAAATCAACCTACCTTATGAATTTGGATGTATGACGGCAACAAGCAGCATGCCTTTCCCAGGCAGGCCTTTACTCCACAGTCACTGCCCCAACTGTAACATTACCATGAGCTCCTTTATAAGGAAAGTCGTGACAACAAATTGCCTTAGAGAGTCTCTGGACTTTGAAAAAAGTGTAAATTACTATTAATTATTATTCCAATTTCAGTCATTCTATCAGTTGGGTAGGTGTTGGACTTAAAATCCAATACCAGACCAACAACCGGTCCCCTAAAGCAAGTTGTGCGGTTAAGGATTGCATGGTAATGCCGCACTAGGGTTAGTTATTGCAGAGTAAAGACAGGTCTTAGTACTGCCTGCAGAGTAAAGGTTGTTTCCCATGAATTTTAATGAGGAATGTCACAATTTGTGACCAGTTAATAATTATAGCCATCACAGGGATGGTGGCCTGCTGAGGTTAGCAGACCACTATGTCTGTGATCACTTTTTACTAAAGCAATCTTTTTTTATTAAATGGAGCCCGTTTTCCTTAAAGAAAAATGGGATGCTTTTAAAAAGAAAAAATTTGTACTTTGAAGTTTCATTTTTTAAGAGTAGGCAGTGATCTGCGGGACCGACGCCTGCTCTTAAAAAGCATATGTTTAACATTCTCAAAGGGAAATGGGTCCTTACGGGACCCCTTGTCATTTGCAAATGTGCTACCACCTCCTTCAAGGAGTCAGTATAATTATTAATTTTTTGTGACTGGAATTCAGTCACAAAACATTAATATATCCCATTCAGACTCGGGTTTTGGTACGGACACCCAAAACACACAGCTTCCAAATACCAAATCGCAAAAACAAATTGTGATTTGGTAACTCATTACTGAATTACAATATGCACTTTGAACATATGTATAAACATATTTGGTGTCAGAAATGGCCTGATCGGGCTTTTTCCGACCCTAAAAATGCTTTGTACATATGACCCTTAGTACTGTTTATCTGATTAATCACATATCAGATCCAAAACATAAAAAAATACAAAATCATATAATTTTATTTTCAGAAAAGTGAGTTGAATATTATTGGATATTTTTCGAAAAAACTCTTTCCAATAGAAATTAGCACAAGAAAACAATACATGAGTGTACAGAAAAGGTCTAAATGCTCCGTACTCTTGGAACTTTTTATCCTTGTATTATGCTATAATTTTAGTGTGAATCAGTGTAGCATAGCATAAAATCTGCAAATATTATTACCTAATGGAATTAACCAAAATAGCTGTGAAAGTGAGGTGACACTGCATGTACCCGCATTATATATGGAGAGAATCTGTACTTACTGTCTATTTAAGTTATGACGAGCAAGCACAGAGTGCTGATGTACATATGCAATTTTATTGTGCTAATACCCGTTTCACTCAGCAATTTTGAAAAAACTCATAGGCTGATTTGGAAGAGTGAAACAGGCTGGTGGACACCTTTAAATAAAGAATTACTTCTGCATGATATTTGATTACAACAGTTTTTTGAATATGTAATATTTGGAGGAATATCAGATTTCTAAAATCTCACTATCGCTCTCAAAGTGGATATAGTGTATCCTTCAATTACACCACAACTACTTTTTTTACAAACATTTGTGCTAGCTAATTAAGTAACTTTAGATCCTATTTATTACGAAAATACAGTTTGTAAAGTTCTTCAAAATATACAATAAAATCCACTGCTTTTACCAAATATTATTCACAATCATTAAAAACTGGCCTACAGATGTTTGAATTAACATGAGGCTATGGAGCTAAACGGCAATCAGACCAGTTCCCCTACTTTGACAAATTCACATGAGGCTTGTTATTAGAGTCTCATGCATTAGCAATGGCCAGTCCTAAGCAAAGACTGGGCTTGCAAATATGGGCCCTCAATCTTGAGATGTTTTCTAGGCAAGCTTTGTTCAAATGGCTTGACTGTTGCCATTGAGGTGACCACATGCGGTTACTATCACTCTAGTTTACTTTTATTTTACCCTCAATTACACTGCCCTAGTGGGCTATGTTTTCTTTGAGCAGGATTTTTCTGTGGGTGTTCCTTCTCCGGAGCACCCAACACAGTTCTTCCTGCATACAGAAGTTAAATACAGAAACGCTCCTGTATTAAAGCACATTCCCCCTCCTACCTATCACTGAATATAAAGCTAATTTCATAGAATGCAGGTTTTCTCACTTTCTCCAGCTTCCCAATTGTCCTTAATGGGTACAGGGAGGCAGAAAAGAGCTAGCACACATCCTCTTGGTCTGAGTCCTGGGATCTCCACCTGAGTGGGTGAGTGGGTGAGAGATTTGTCTGCCACAGAAGAGGTGAAGCAGTCTCAAGGCCCCCTCTGGAAATCAGGGTGTTGGGTCTCATGTTCCTTGAATTGCTATGTGTTTATTTATGAGGGCAGCACATGCCACCATTACTTGTGTTCAATCCTGGAATGGTGGCGCGTGGAATGGTTAGAGGCAGGTGAAATTTGCTGCCGCTCTGGCCGGTCGTTATATGGGACACTTCTTTTTCTTCAATAAAGAAGCTTATTATAATTGGATACAGTATCTTCCTTTCACTGGTATTTATCTTTTGGACAACATTTTTACTTCTCCGGAGTTCACTTGAACTCGAAGTTGGGTAAGAACTTTATCGTGGATATTCTCCAAATGGATTATTAATCAATTCATTTACCTCCATCAGCTTTCTGTTTTAAATTACTGGACTCGAGCGTCAGCATTATCTATTGACTGTGGGCAATTTCAGCAAGTGCTGCTTTTGAACCTTAAGAGGCACCCAAGCATTGAATTCTTTCATGTGCAGAGCATTTTTCTCTATATTTAAGCCTATTTTCAAGCGCCTAAATTCAAGTCTGATAATTTCTTTATTGTTTCTTGTGTGCGATAACAAGTTACCGATAATCTGAGCGCGAGTAAGATAATGCGCGAGCTGTGCGCACTTGAAGATTCCAATATAAACGGAGTACATGTTGACAGAAGCGCGAGCACTCTATGAAGCTGAAGCGCTAACGCGTACATTGTTTTATACTTCTGCGCAGTGACACATCACTTGAGCCCATCAATAAAATAGTGCTAAGAAGGAATTACCTGTGTCTGCTTGAATTCCTTGTTGGGAACAACTTTTCACTGCTGTGACTCGTAGTTGGATGTTTACTGGGATCATTTTCTCACTACCTCAATCCAACCATCGAATTGTTGTCATAGAGTATATTTATTATTTATTTATTTATTTATGAGATTTGTAAAGCACGAACGAATGCCCATGGGCATCTCGGCGCTGAAAACTCGACTCGTGGCTCTTCTAATATAATTCCTGAGGGTTTACTGGGTGAACAGCCAGGTCTTTAAACCTTTGCGGAAAGAATAAAGAGAGTGACTTAATCTAATTGGGAGCGGAAGTGAATTCCAGAGTCTGGCTACCGTGACTGGGAAGCGTCTGTCACCCCAGGAAACTGTTTTGGTGCGGGGAACAGTTAATTGGTGCAAGGTCACGATCTCAATTGCCTTGAAGGATGATATGGTATAAACTGGTTTCTAAGAAACTGCAGGCCTAAATTATGCAGTGCTTTGAATATCAGGCAGAGTGTTTTAAATGTTTTTCGATTTTTAATCGGTAACCAGTGAAAATTCCGAATGGTTTGGGCAATAGGTTTGAATTTGGGGGTTCTGGATAGCAATCTTGCCGCAGCGTTTTGTACTGATTGCATTTTGTTAACGAGCCGAACTGGCGAAAAGGCCGTTGCAATAGTCGAGTGATGAGAGTACAAGTGTGCTGACCAGAGTTTTGCCTGCACTGTCAGGTAAAAACGGCATGATTTTTTTAATGAGTTTTAGCCTATGAAAAGCTGTTGCCGCTGTCTGATTAGCATGCGCGGAAAAGTTAAGATGTTCATCAAAAACAACTCCCAAATTCCTAACCTTCGAGACAGGGTTGGGCGGGGTTCCAAATTATGAAGGCCACCAGACGGATGACCAGCGTGGGGAGAGTTTCCCAAAGATGACAACCTCAGTCTTCTCGGAGTTAAGTTTAAGGCAGCTGGAGGACATCCAGTCTCCAATTGCTTGCATACCTTCCTGGAAGTGCTCCGCCACCTCTTCTCCATCGTTGTTAATGGCAAGGACTAACTGGGGAGGTAAGGCCCATCCCATATTGTTTGATGACTCTAGCTAGGTCCAACACATAGATGTTAAAAAGTGTCAGACTGAGGGATGAGCCTTGGGGAACCCCACATGGTAGAGACAGCTCGGCTGATTTAAATGGCCTTACTGTAACTGCCTGAGTCCTGCCAGACAAAAAATAAGCTATTACTGTTCTTTGTTCAACACTGACATCGTGTGGTTTTTGGTGGAACTTCAGCTTAAACAGCATCAATTCAAACAGTCATTTGCACACAGTATTTATGCAAGTTTTGGTGCAAGGTAAACTTTCTGTGATTTGCACACACTATTTATTTCAAGTTCTTGTGCAAGTTAAACCATCAGTGATTTGCAGACTGATTTCAATGCGAGGATTGAATGTTTTCAGAGCGTGCAGCAGCGCAAAGGATAGAGGATTTAAACTTTGCAACGTCATGCCAGTTGTTTGTCTAAGTAATTGGCTTTTCAATGCTGAAGAGTCATCTCAACGTGAGCGTCAAAGCTTCTTTTACTGTTTCCCTCACAACTGTGTTCAAGTCAAGTCACAACTGTGTTTTCTTCGTGTTTCAAGCCTCATTTTCAAACAAATACGTTCAGTTCCACGGTGTTTCCCAGTCTCTTTTTTTTAACCTGCATGACTAACTGTATAAAGCATATTATTGTGGAAAAGTTCTACATGCACTTCGGTGATGCACACACCTTACTTCAAATGTGAATTTTTCTTTATTTTGAAGGGATGGTTTATTGCTTCACATTAATTTAAGAATAAATATTTTACTTTTGTTGCATAATTACGTTTTATAACCACATAGTACAGTATTGTGCAGATATATTGATGTAATTTGCATTAACTATTTGTCTTCAACAGGAACTGTATTTTTCATTTTCCTTAAGATACTCTATTTTAATCAATTTTAGATTATTGATAATTACTTGTTATAATGCAACAATCTATTCTACCACCACCTCCTTTTCTCTCCAGCGCTGGAAACCATCCTCTAGAGTGGGAATTGTGGCTTGAGGGTTTTGAGGCTTACCTAGAAGCCTTTGAAGCAGGTGTTTTCACACAAAAGAAATCATTTGCATCATTACTTAACTCTTTAGGTACAGAAGGAAGGAAAGTTTTAAAACATCTTCCTCCTTTTGTCGTCATGAATGAGGGCGATGCTATTGATGAATATACATCACCCTTACAGATGTTGGATCTTTGATTAAAAAGCATAGCATTATTATGGAGAGACATACATTTTATATGAGAAAACAGTTACCTGATGAATCTATTGAAATGTTTGTAAGTGATTTAAGGGTTTTAGCTGCTACATGCGATTATAAAACTTTTCATGATGAAATGTTAAGAGATCAAATTGCTGAAAAAACCAATAGCAAAAAGATACAAGAAAAGTTGCTTATTACACAGGATCTTAATTTTGATAAAGCTTTAGAAATAGCAAAAAATATAGAATCAAATGCCATGTACATGGATCAAATTGATTTAGACACTAAGACACCTACTCTAGCTATAGACAAGACTGTAGTCAAGAAAGAAGTAAAGTATGACAAACAACGTAAAACTTTTGAATGTTATAGGTGTGGTAGCAGAAATCATTTGGGAAATGCTCCTTTTTGTCCTGCCATGAACAAATTCTGTGCTAAATGCAAAAAGAAAGGCCATTTTTCTAAAGTTTGTAAATCAAAACCAACGTATGCTAGTTCCAACCCAAATGTCAAATCTTCCTTTAAGAAATTTCTGGCTATTGAAGCCAAACTCGAGCCCAATCCCAGTTCAGACAGTGAGGATGGTAATGAAATTATGATGTTGTCTAATGCTCATGGAATGTCTGTTACTGAATCTCAAAATATGTTATCTATTCCCATTTTGCAGGAAGGTGTTTCGCAGATTTCAAAACTACAGTTTTCAAACATTAAGCTTCCTCATTGTCAAGTGGTAATACATGGTAATCAAATTGCTATGATGGCTGATTCAGGTTCCTTTTTCACATTAATTGGTCCTGAAGAATGGCTCAAATTAAAATCATCTGGTATTTCCTTAAGGAAGTTAATTATCAAGTCTGTAGCGTATGGTGGTAAACCAGTGAAAGTTTTAGGTGAATTTGATTGTACCTTAACTTTCAGAGCGTTCAACTCCTGCTACTGTGTATGTTGCTGATGATGCATCTTCATTTCTGGGTTGGTTGGAACAGAAAAATGTGGGTATAATTTTAGATCCTAACAGTGAGGAACACGTTCTACTCAGAGATCGTGTTGTACCACTCTGCACCATAAACTTTAATGATTGGATATCTGCTTTTCCAACTGTGTTCTGTGAAACTCTGGGCAGGATAAAAGGTTTTTCGCATCAAATCCTCCTTAAGCATGATGCCCAACCAGTGGCACACAAATCTAGAAGGGTTCCATTAGCTATGAGAAGAGAATTATCCCTAGAACTAGATTCCGTATGTAAACAAAAGATAATTGAACCCATTGAAAGCTCAGAATGGTTTTCTCCAGTTGTTTTAGCCAGAAAACCTAATATGGCACTTAGAATGTGCATCGATTTAAGAGATCTTAACGACAGAATATGGGAAGATAAACATCCCCTCAGGAACATCACAGAAATGCTAGGTTCTCTCAAAGGTGCAAAGGTATTCACTATCTTAGATATGTTGTCTGCATATCACCAAATTACTCTAAAAAAAAGACAGTTGTAATCTTACCTCATTTGTTACGCCTTCTTGTGCTTATCACTTTAAAGGAATGCTCTTTGGGCTAGCATCAGCATCAGCTGTATTCCAGAGAGTAATGGAGTCCATGTTTGCCAATGTACCCAATGTTAAGTGTTTTCAAGACGATATGCTAATTTATGGTTAAGGACACAGAATCTCATGATAAAACTCTGGCTACTGTACTATCCATTCTAGCAGATCGTGGTGCAACTCCAAAAGCTGAGAAGTGCAAATTTGCAGTTCAGGAAGTAAATTATTTGGGTTACAAATTATCAGCAAAGGGAGTAGAACCCAAAGAAGATTTGGTCTCTGCCATAAAGTGTTTTCCCACTCCTCAGAACAAAGATCAACTGTGATAATTTTTTGGCATGTTAGAGTTTTATGCCAGATGTATACCCAACTGTAGCAGTAAAACACATGGTTTGAGAAACATCAACATTTTGAGTGGTTCAATGAGCTTGAGAATGAATTCCAATCTATAAAATTGGAGTTGAGTAATGCCATTCCTTTACAGCATTTTAACACACATGATCATTCCATTGTAGTCACTGACGCCAGCCAATATGGTCTAGGTGCTGTATGACTTCACAAAAGAGATGGAAAAGAAGTAGTTGTAGCCTTCGCCTCATGCAGTTTGAGGGGTGCTGAGTCAACTTATTCAGTCGTGGGGCGAGAAGCCGTAGCTTGTTAGTGGGGTGTTAATCACTTCAGACAATACCTATGGGGTTCTAAATTTACGACTCGAATGGACCACAAGCCTCTTGTTAATTTGTTTTCAACCAAAGGCGCTGGGAACGCTACTTTACATATTGCTAAGTGGCATTATAGGTTAATGGAATTTCATTTTCAGTTAGAGTATATTCCCGGTGCAAAGAACATTTTTGCTGATTGTCTGTCTAGACTTCCTTTAGCCACAGAACATTCTAGCGAGTTAGAAGAGGAGGAATTTTGCATTGTAGACTCCTTAGTGGATTCAGGTTTTATGTGTATCTCAGAGGAAGAGTTACAATCTGCTGTCCACCATGATGTGGTGATACAAGAAATCATTGCTATGCTGAATAAAGGTTGGTCATCCAAACGAGAGAAGACAGATGCTTTCAAACATCTTTTTTCTGAATTGAATTTTGAGTGTGTTACGCTCAGAAGACTAAATTTATTACTTGTTCCGGTATCTCTTCAGAGTAAAGTCTTGGGGATTGCTCATGAAGGCCACATTGGTATGAGAGCAATGAAAAGGAGACTTAGAGAAATATTTTGGTGGCCCGGCATGGATGGTACTGTAGAGCATTTTGTAAGAGACTGTATTTCATGTGGCACTAGTGATAAAACCCAAGTGACTTTTCCCAGTCCTGTGAAAGCCATTGCCGTTCCTGACAAACCGTGGGTCAAACTAGCTTTAGATATCATAGGTCCCATGTTTGTTTTGGACAGAAAATGCAGGTATGGTCTAGTCTTAATAGATTACGGGTCTAAGTGGCCTGAGGTGAAATTTGTAAGGGCTGCTACTACTGATGAAGTGGTGATTTTTCTCCAGTCGTTATTTTTAAGGGAAGATGCTCCTATTGAACTTGTAAAAGATAACGTCCAAGGAATTTCAAGAATTTTTGTCTCATTGGGGTGTTAAACATATCACTACTTCTTTGTATCACTCTCGCAGTAATGGCCTTGTGGAACGTTGTAACAGAATTATAAAGGATAATATCCAATTGTTTATGGTAAATGGTTTGGACTGGAAGAAAGAATTTTCCAATTTGCTCTGTGCTTTGCGCACTATTCCCAATGCTGTTACTAAAGTTTCTCCTTTTACTTTATTGAAAGGGAGTTCAGCCTCTTCCAAATTAATCAGACCTTGGATGGTTGATTTGAGTGTTTCTAAAATTAATTCTGATTCAGTTATGGCTAATTGTCTTATAGGTCAGGGTAAGTGCATTACTAAGGAACCAATTAAGGGAAGGAAACAAGTAATTTTCAAAGAAGGGGATTGGGTTAGAATAAAATTTCCTGGTTACATCACCAAGGGTCATTCCAAGTTTTCATGTCCCAAGTAGATTGTTTCTGTAAGGGGCAGATCTGTGGTATTATATAGGATGGAAAATGGTGGAACATGGAAAGATTGTCTAAACAGAATTGGCATGTTAACCCTAGCCTGGAACCTCAAAATGTGGAACCTCAAAATGTGCCGGTTCCTGTACATCATGGACCTGGTACTACACAAGATAAACCTGATAGAGTTTCTGCAAGAGTACGAAAACCTCCTATCAAATACAAAGATTATGTATCATTTTTAGAATTTTCTTTTTGTTGTTTTTACTTTTGATTTTGATGCTATTTGTTATTTATTATTTTGTTTCAAATGAAAAGGAGGAAGATGTGTTGGGTCTCATGTTCCTATAATTGCTATGTGTTTATTCATGAGTGCAGCACATGCCAGCATTACTTATGTTCCATCATGTAATGATGTCGCTCTGGCCATTGGTTATATTGGACACTTCTTTTTCTTCAATAACACCTTGACTGCTAGGTGTTTTCCCCTCCTATGCTGATATTTCATCATTGCTATGGTTTCATGACGAGCTCAGCTCGTCATCAGCACAGCTCAACCGTGCATCATGACGAGCTGAGCTCGTCATCAGCATCGAAAGGGTTAAAGAAGCTTATTACAATTGGATACAGTATCTTCCTTTCACAGGGACTATTGGAAAACTGAATGGTTGTGCTACAAATTGTTAATTTTAGCCATCTTCAAAGGAGCCTACACACCACCAATGTCAGCAGCTAAGAACCCTCTGCATTTAGCCTTGGCCAACACAACTCTTACAGACAATGTCTGCCTTCAGGGGCTATTTTCAGAACTCCACAACCTCCACACCACAGCATCTTTCTGGCAGCAGATGTTTTACTGCCAAGCCCCTGGTCTGTCTTCCTAACCAACCCTGGTGTTCTTCTGACCTGAGAGTTTCTGCTCTTTAGCAGAACCTTTCTTTCAATCAATCAATTAATCAATCAATCAGGGTTTGTAAAGTGTGGCTACTCCCCCTTGAGGGTCTCAAGGCACTGGAAGGAATGGGCTGGGGCTGCTGATCCGTCTGCACTCTGTTGTTCAGTTGAAGAGCCAGGTCTTTGGGCCCTTCCTGAATTAGGTCGTGACGGGGATTGTCTGAGGAGGGTTGGCAGAGTGTTCCAGGTCTTGGTGGTGAGGTAAGAGAAGGATCTTCCTCCAGTTCTTGTCTTGTGGATCCTAGGGACTGTGGCTTTTACGGTGGCTTTGTGCTTGGGTTCCCCAGCCACCCAGGCCTTTCGCCACTTGCAGGGTAATAGTGCAAACAGCAAGAGTCTACAATCGCACTTCTCTATCTACTAGAGGAGGGCTCGTCAAAGCTAGAGACCACAGTGCCCCCTCGTTCAGGGCACTGCATTGAGTTTAAATCTGAAGAATCAATGCCATTAGCTCAAGGTAGAGTCCCAAAGAGCCCAGAATACAAGCCAGCTGTGTGTTCATCCTGTTTGTGCATGGATTTAAAGAAAGGAGTTGTAGAGCTATGCAAATGGTGGGGCACATGCTGAATCTGAATGCATCACATAATGCCTTTATATCTGTTAGATGCTAAATTAAGCAGCCCAAATGTGGTCAGACAAATATGCTTTTTCCACAAGTTCAAGAAAGATACCAACTATGGTAAAAAAAGAGAACATTTGATCTGAATTTTAAATCCAGATAATTGTATACAAGGCCGTATCCATTCTCCAAGCACCACATGCCGATTACAAGTTACCTTTCACTGCTGTTTAAAAATAAATTGTACACATTGTAAAAACACCATAGATCATATACTTTACCGTAAAGGAATTCTGTATCCTTTTCACAATCCAAGTTATGAGGTCACATATAATTCGGACTGGGTCCTATTTGACACAGTGCCTCCTCTGTACAGAGTCAGACAACAATTTTCCTCACTCAGACTACCTGTGCCCCCATGTCAACTTGTGTTGCATCCAACCTTCTCTGGTCCCCTATATTAAAAGGTGAACACTGACATTTGCTTCTTCTAATCAATTCCCATCTATTATTACAATGATGGAGATTCTATTTGGAAGTCTCAAGCCACAGATTAGGCAACAATACTGAGGAAAGAGTTAGAAAAATGTGGGGGTTTATCGTCGGCATAAAGCAAGTTAGTGATGCGAGTCCCGTCAAGTTGAGGAGGGTGGCAGTTTACACTGTCGAGAACTGGAGAGAGATCAGATATAAACAAGTTGAAGAGAAGTGGGGCCAATACGCACCCTTGTTTGACGCCGGTTTCAGTTTGGATCTTCCTGGAGACATGGCAGCCTTCGCCTAGCTTAATTCTTATCCACGTTTCCGTGTGGAGTTGAATTATTGCCTGAAGAAGGGGCAGCGGAATGCCCCACGATTTTAGTTTCTGCCATAACAGGCCCCTAGGCACACGATCAAAGGCTGCTTTGAAGTCTACAAAGCAGCAGTGCAGCGGGATATGTTGGCAGGTCGCTTTATCCAACAAGACGGTTAGCGTTAGCAGATTGGTTGTGGTACCGGTTTTAGCCACAAAGCCCGTCTGGTTGAAAGGAAGCAGTGCAGTTGATTTGGTCCAAGCCTGTAGCTCCTCCAGTAGAATATTTGCGTAGTACTTAGACTCCACATCAAGAAGCGCTACCGTTCGGTAATTTTTTGGCTCATTTCTCTTCCCGCCTTTGTAGATTGGATGGATAACTGCGCCTCGCCAGGATTCTGGGACCGTGTTGTTTAAACTGCAGTAGAGAAATAAAGGGGTCAAGTATTCTGACCATAGGCTGATGTCGGATTTAAACATAGCTTGAGGGAGGCCGTTTGGTCCTGGGGCTCCATCGGCTCTGGCTTTCCTTATGCAGCTTGAGATCTTATTTTTTAAGGGAACCAGCGACACCGTGGGCTCCAGTGAAGTATCACACTGTTTCGCTAGTTCCTTGTGTGTCAGATCTTCAGATGAAATAGCTGCAGGGCAAGCCCTCCTCAAATTCTCCAGTCCCGGGAGAGATCTCGTGGAGTTGGCCGGGCCGGCAGAGTCGGTGCAAGCTTTGTTTATGTTAGTGACTCTAAAGTGCAGAGATAAAAACTTGCACCAAACTGCTTCGCTGATGTTTGCGCTACCATATCCACTTGCACTTTCTTTACTCCTATTTACGAGAGACCAGAATTGCTTTGGGTTAGGATTTTTACTTTCATGGATAAGCTTCATCCAGAATTGATCCGATGCCACTCGTTTTTCCTTTTCTGAAGATGGCTTGAGCTTGCTTATAGTTATTGAAATAGGTTTTGTTGCTGGGGAACTTTCTTGATTGACGAGTGCTCGATTCCTCTCAGTTCTTAATTTCCTTGTGGCTTTTGAGATGTAGAATTGTGAAATTTGGTTTCTTTGGCCCCTCTTTATTGGGAGTTCCTGGAGAAGGAGATTTGTAAGAGAGGTCCAGCCACTGACCACATGGGTATTTAGAGCTGCAGAATTTTGTAGTAGGGCTCTACTTTTTTCCGTCAGGGATAGAGCCGAGGATTGTGACCACTTTATCCGCTTTAAATCCCCTGTATGACTCCCTGAATGGGGGTGGGGCAGTTCTTGATGATATGGGTTACTGATAGAGAGTGTTATTATTTGTGCCCGGTGGTCGCTCTCTCCTTGTGGAGCAATTTGGTAGTTCTTGATCCTGGGCAGTATTTCTCTGCTCCCTAGGGTAAAATCCAAAAAAGAAAGGGATCTGCCGTCTGACCGGGTCCATGCGGGAGGGATGTCAGATGAGAAGCGCCCATTCAGTATGGTAAATCCTAGGCTGTTAAACTGCATTACCACGTATTCACCTAATTTTGATGATTTGTTTCCAACAGGAATTGTCGGCGGTGCAAAATGTGGGGGAGTACTGGGAAAGGCTGATCCTGGGTCATCGGCAAGGTTGCAATAAAGATTAGTGTTGAAATCACCTGATATTATGACTGGTATACTGCCATACTTGCCAATTAGATCACAGATGGAGTTGATCAGGGTGTCCATTTTGAATTTTTTCTTATTGGTGCAAGGGGATATATAAGCATTAAGAATGAGCAGCTTGGGGTCCGTGAGTGAACTTCCTAGGGTTATTCCAGTAAGCCAATCCTCTTCAAATTTAATCTGTTCGATACATTGGGCTACTTTTATCGATACATAGATCGAGAGACCGCCACTTAGTCTACCGAACTTGGACTGCCTGGTGGCAGGGGTCATAAACTCCAGGTAGCCCACTATTGGGATACTTTCTCCTGCCCATGTCTCCTGCAAAAGCAGGATGTCGTATTCTTTTAAAAAATCTAAGATGGCGGGAGATTGTTTTTCCCGACCAAATCCGTTAATGTTCCAGGAGCATATCGTCAGACTATGGTTAGTGGTGGTTCAATCGGACTGGTTTCTAGATAGAATCCCCGGCAGCCATAACCAGTCTGCTTCACCAAGATTTCGATGGTCACTTGCTCGGTCAGTGGTTCCCGTTTGAGAGATGCCTCTTGCAGACCTCAATACTGAATAGGGAATTGAGGAGGAACTAGGAGTATCTGCCTGGTTATTTTCCAGTATTGAGGGGTAACAAGGGGCACTTGGTATTGTTATTATTATTCCCCATGTTTTAAATTGGTCGGTTTTCGTCAGAACCAAATCCCGGGTTGCCGGTGATGCCAGTGTTACTTGTGTAGCTTCGCCCGTGTTAGAACCTAAGAATGGAACAAATTTGATAGCAATTATATCTCTCGATTGCAGATGATTCAAATCTGGTAGGGTTTTGAAAAGTTTTAATATATTCCCTCGGTTCAGGTGGTCATGGGGGCCCCTTGAGATAAATTCTGGGATAAGCAACAATTCGGTGTTCTCATTCCTGCTGTGGGCCTTGCTGGATTCATTGACCGTTACTGACTGTTTTTGTTTTAGTTTTTCTTCAGAGTGCTTTCTTGAATCTGTGGGTATGGTGAATGATAAAAGGGGAAATTCCTTATAGTTGGTGCTTGAGGAATGTGGGGGTTGACTTTTGTTTGTGGGCGCCAACTTGCGACTGCTTGCTGGGTTGCTGACGTGCTTGCGACCTGATTCTGTGGCTGTGCTCTGCGTGCATAAGTTGTTCTCTTTGACAATAGAAAGATGAGGGAAGCTGGTTTCCTGTGATGTCATGTGAATAGTTGCGAGTCTATGTTGCTCTGCTTCCGATACTGGGTGCTCTAAAAATGGTTGTATAGAGCTAGAATTTACTTGTATGGGCAGCAAGAGAGGGTTTTCGGGAACTCGAGGTGGCACTGACAGCTGGGTAGCCCCATTTGAGGGATCTGTCTGAGTGGGCAGCTGGTTCAGTGATTGTTGTGGACTTGTCAGATCTCCTTTCAAAAATAATGGTGATACAGCCGGTGGAACGTTTGCTGGACGTACTGCGTCGCTTCTGGGAGAGTTGCTTATGTTTAAGTTTGTTATGCCAATTTTTAATTTGTTCCGGCTTTTTCGTTGTCTTTTCTTTTCCCTTTTCGACAACCGATGTAAATTATGATTTCTAGATGGTTCGATGGTGGGTAGTTTAGCTACAACTGATTCTACGTTGTTTGATAAGGATGGACTGGGATGGACTTTCAGGTAGGATGACTCATGTGCCTGGCTTGGAGCCTCAGTTGAAGAGGCTAATGACTTGGACTCCAAGGGTTTCTTTATTTCCTTTAGGACGGCTGAAAGGAATTGGGGCAAAGATGAAAGGGAGTCAATTATAGGGGAACAACAGCACACTGATTGCACCAGTTGGGTTTGGGCTTGAGCTTTTTTGATAAGATCGTTAAGCGCCTCCAATTTTTGATCTATTCCGGCAGTGTACACCGCAAGTGTGTTTAGTAGGTGCACCTGCATGTCCATCTTATCAGAGTGATATGTTAGTGCTGCTGATGTTGTTTGGAAGGTTTGCAATAATTGGGACCATAGATTGTTGAGGTTAGCCGAAGGGTAAATGTCCTGCCTTTCGGGCTCTTTTGATTCAGTATTAAAAAACGATAAGTCCAGAGAGGTATTGATTATATTAATGTTTGACCCCTCTCGCGTGACCGTTTGATCCGTTTCTTCTACTTGATTTTCCTTATCCAGAGAGTAATCTGGTTCTCGTTGTGGTTGGGCCCCAGCCTGTGCAAATGAGGCTTTAGGGCTCTTTTGAGGCTTGTACAATTTAGGATCGGTTGAGGGGTAAAATACGGGCGGAGAAAACAGGCTTAAATTTGGTAATGGTTGGAAAGTTGGCGGATCGATATTGCTGTGCAATGTTACATTGGATGAAGCTTGTTCTAACGGAATTAAATCGTGGGCTGATGTTTGGAAGAGGGGCTGTTGAGGTGGACTGAGATCAAGGACTTCTAGGCCGCTTTTGCAGGGGGATTCTGTTGCTGAAGATATAGTGTTAGATTGCCCAAGGTCGAAGTGCCCTCCATCAACACTGTGGATCATTGGCAGAACCGTAGTTTGGTGTGGCCTTAGCTCAGGAGCTGCCGCGGCGAGTACCTGCCGAGGGGCAACTGCCTGTTGTTTATCCTGAGTGTTGGTATGGTTCTTCCTTGCTGTGGCTGGGACTGTGGTCCTAAAGTAATCCCTTAGAGTGGGTTTGATGTTAGTTGGTTTGAATTGTTCTTTAGGGCCGGACAGTTGTTCCTCGACAGTTGAATAGGGGTATTCTAACCCTGGATCGGACACTGTCCTTTGGTTTACTGATGTTTGGAGAGGCAGGGGTACCACCAAGGGTTCAGCCAGAGGATCACAGAGGTCCATCTTCTTTACACCTTTTTTGGGTGGATTTGGTGGGGCTGTCCTTGTTCGTCCTGACCTCATCCCGGGTGCCCCAAGGTTTTCCGATTGATCCTAAAAATTCCTGTTGGGTATTTTGAAAAGTGGTCCGAGTTAATGATTTGGGGGAACAAATTAAATTGATGTGGGCCTTTGTATTTTTTATGTTGAAATTTATTAAATATTTGAAAAGATTTATCAATGCCGGAGAGATTCTTGGGTATCCGGTTTTCTAGAAGCCCAAACAGACGTTATGAATTATATTTCCTGGTTTTTTACCTTGTTTTTTCCTTTTGTATCCTTTTAGTCTGTTGTGTTTTAGCACAGGTTTTCCTTGGTTATTCCTTGGGTATTCCTTGATTGTATCTTAGTAATTTAGTTATTTAATTTGTCTGAATTAATAGTTCTCCTTTTTTTCCTAATTTGATGATGATAATTAATTCTGATGTTGTGGGTAATGGCGACTGATTGTTACTTTTATTCCTGTATGATTGTGGATTTTGAACTGTATTATTCAGTTAGCTGCTGTTCAGGTGTTGGAATTGTTCAGTTTTCACTGGAATACTTTGATTATATTTTGATATGTCCCAGACTGAAGATTTTCCCCCTCCTGCAAGGTAGAAGCTGGGGCAGGACGGGGTTGGCGGATAGATATGAGGGGGGCTGCACTCCCCAGCCCCCTTGGCCTGGACCCTGTTGATGGGCTCCCCCTCTTATACTGCCTTTTGTTAATCCATTGTGATCTCTGATTTCAGACTTCTCCCCAAAAGGCGGAAGGACAGAAGGGGACGCTTCTCACCTTCACCTAAATCCGCTGAAACATCGGGAGCTCTGCAGGCGTTGCACCTCCTTTCTCACATCGTTCACACTCCTTCTCCCGTAGAGCTTCACTCGGTATGACGGTGCTGCTGCTGCCAACGCAATCAGTCTTCCCAGCTGCGGGGCTCACACTCTGAACACCCACGCCCACGCCCAACCAGCCGTGCAGTCGTTGGATGAAGGAACTGCGGGGGACAGAGCATCAGCAGGCTCAACGTATCGAGTGCCCAGCGGGAGTCAGCAAGTCCGCCGGTCGGTCCCGTACTTCCACACTCAAATGGGGGCAGAGAGCGTCACCAAGGGCTTGTACAGGCCGCAGGAGAATGCAGCGACCCGGTTACAGCAGCAGCTCTCCCCCGGCAGCTCTGCTCTCTGCACTCACCACGCTCGTCGTCTCACAATCAGCGGTCCGTCGGAAAACTCGAAGTGGATCACGAGGCACCGTACAGCGTATATAATAGTAAATATTTAAATTTAATTAATTTAATGTAATTAATATAATTGAATTAATCTTAAAATTGTAATTAATTTGATTTAATAAATTTAATTAATTATAATTTATTTAATTAATTTAATTTAATTAAAGTCGTACTTTAAAAAAAATAAACCCTAAAAATACCCCTGAACCCCAAAACTCAAACCCTGCCCTAAAACCTAAAAACACCCCTGTACCCCAAAACCCAAACCCTGCCCTGAAACCTAAAAACACCCCTGTACCCCAAAACCCAAACCCTGCCCTGAAACCTAAAAACACCCCTGTACCCCAAAACCCAAACCCTGCCCTAAAACCTAAAAACACCCCTGTACCACAAAACCCAAACCCTGCCCTGAAACCTAAAAACACCCCTGTACCCCAAAACCCAAACCCTGCCCTAAAACCTAAAAACACCCCTGTACCCCAAAACCCAAACCCTGCCCTAAAACCTAAAAACACCCCTGTACCCCAAAACCCAAACCCTGCCCTGAAACCTAAAAACACCCCTGTACCCCAAAACCCAAACCCTGCCCTAAAACCTAAAAACACCCCTGTACCCCAAAACCCAAACCCTGCCCTAAAACCTAAAAACACCCCTGTACCCCAAAACCCAAACCCTGCCCTGAAACCTAAAAACATCCCTGTACCCCAAAACCCAAACCCTGCCCTAAAACCTAAAAACACCCCTGTACCCCAAAACACAAACCCTGCCCTGAAACCTAAAAACACCCCTGTACCCCAAAACCCAAACCCTGCCCTAAAACCTAAAAACACCCCTGTACCCCAAAACCCAAACCCTGCCCTAAAACCTAAAAACACCCCTGTACCCCAAAACCCAACCCCTGCCCTAAAACCTAAAAATACCCCTGTACCCCAAAACCCAAACCCAGCCCTAAAACCTAAAAATACCCCTATACCCCAAAACATATACCTCAGTACCCCAAAACATATACTCCTATACTCATACTTATTTTAAAAATTACTTAAATTAATATATTTAATTTATAATATTAAAAAACATAAATACATATATGTATTTATAATTAATATTAATTAAATTAATTAAATAATATTAAATAAAATTAAAAAAAAATTATATACTTATCAATACTTACGATGTAGTGGTATGCGTTGTAATAGCATCTGCTATGTAATATCCTGCGTTGTAATAGCATCAGATGTAATGGAACCAGCGTTGTAAAAGCTGCGTTGTAACAGCATTACGACGTAAAAGTTGCGTTGTAACAGTAAGTTACCCACTCTTGCCCATTCACATCAGCATCTACCCCAGGGTGTAAAATCCACAGCTACCGACATTTTAAAAAAATGGTCAATTTTCAGCAGAAAAATGTGATGTGTCCATGTTTTGTTTTGGGCTTTTTCCTGTTGCAGGCACTTTTCATACCCACTATAGTGAGGTGCATTGTTATTGTAATACATGCCAGAACATAGAATAGAAGAACTTTGTTATTATCAACTGAATTTCACAGATGTTGTGCCAAATGTAAGCCAGTGTGCAAGAAGCAAGATATTTTGAAAAATTCTCTCTGAATCACTTGCTAGTATGGGTTCCCACAAATTCAGAGATGAACACATAATCATTGCTTCTAAACTCTAAGGGGCATATTAGCAAGATCCTTGTTAAAATTATCGCCGTTTTAGAGGCAGGAAACTGCAGCTAAAACAGCGATAATGGGCTTGCTAATATGCATTATAGAATTTCAATAAAAGCCCAGGCTAGATGTCCAGCACATCTAACATGGGCTTCTATTGGAATTCTACAACTCATATTAGCAAGCCCAATATCGCCGTTTTAGCGGCAGTTTCCTGCCGCTAAAACGGCGATAATTTTAACGAGGTTCTTGCTAATATGCCCCTAAATCTTGTGCTCATTTCAGAAATTCAGAGGTTTCCTTGATGCCCATTTTTCACGTTAAATATTTCAATATATGAATTGGTCTGTTTTCAGTTGTTATGAGTTGTTCTGAGTATCTTTGGTTTTTGGAGAACCTATAAACCCTATATATATCCCAATCAGAAGGATCTAATGGACATAATGGTGTATTGTTTTCGTAAATTGACCATTGTAACAAAAAGTTACAGATGAAAATGGTGTCACAAAATAGCCATTTGTTCCTACTCATTTTCAGTATTTATTTAACAATTGTTTTTTTCGGAATGTGGTGATGATTCAAAGCATATGACCTTTTTAGGGTATTCAGAATTGTGTCTTCTTTTCAGAAATCTATAGCTTTCCTGGATCACCCATGGGTTTGACACAGGTTTCCACCCTCAACTGGAAGTAGATTGAAAGCACAAAAAAGATGAAAAATGGACTACCTCTTTGAAAAATGGCTTTTTGATTCAGCCATATTATTTTTAGGAAAAAACAGACACTTTTGTGCAGAGCACTTGTTTTCTATTTTGCCCCCAAAACTCAAAATGTATCTGTTTTTTTAACTATTTTCTCAGTTCCCTCTGGGGAATCCACAAACTCTGGGTATCATTAGAATGCCCAGGATGTTGGAAAAAATGACACAAATGTGGTGTGGATACTTTATATGGATAAAACGTAATGGAGGCCCCAGCGTGAACTACCCTAAGTTGTCAAAAAAGAGAAAAGGGTTCAGCATTAGGAGAGGAGGCCCAACAGTTAAGGGTTTAATTGCTTTAGCTTTTTTAGTGCTTCTCCTGTTGCCAATAAAATTGCAATTGCACTATCCCCACTTATCTTTCAGCTTATTCACAATTTCTACAGGTCATTAAATTTGTATTGCTTCCAATGTAACATATATCTATCAACCATTTCAGTTCTATTGGTGTAATGTGCACATAGCGAAAAATGCAAAATACCTGCAGTTTACTGCAATTAAAGAAGATGGAATCATGGACGGTATTGCGAGCTGTTATCGAGGTACAGCAATGGAAGGCTAGGAGTAGGGAGGTGGCAGCTGCAGCTTCACTTGAGAGAACCTGTATTCAAAATGCAACGCCAGTGTGGTACTCCTTGCTGTTCAGCAGTATGTGCATAAGAGCAAGCAAGCAGTGTTGCTGTGACAAGGGCTGAGATGAAGGAGGAAAGGCTAGTAACAAAGAGGATGTGCCATTGCGGCAAGAGTTGTCGCCTTCGAAGAAGGGGAACTGGGTTCGAGGTTCGGCATGGGCTCAACAACCTGTGATTCTGGGCTGATCACTTAATCTCTCTGTGCCTAACACAATTAATGTGTTTGTCTGTAACGCAACTGGCCTCTCATGCAAAGCGCTCTGATACCTTCAGGTTTGAGTTTGAGTTTGAGTTTAAAAATTCTTATATAGCGCTCTTACACCAGCGGTTTCATGGCGCTGTAACTGGCAGATCTCCACAATAGACAAGGAAGGGAGGTCGGGTAACAGAGGGTTAAATGAAAATTTTGCTGAAGAAGTAGGCTTTAAGTTTCTTTCGAAACTGGGAATATGGGGTTAAAGATCTGAGATCAAGGGGTAATGAGTTCCAAAGGGTTGGGGCAAGGGTCGCAAATTTTGAGCCCCCCCACTTTTTCCGGCGAAACCGGGGAACTATCAGGAGGGATTGAGAAGAAGATCGGAGCTCCCTAGTTGGCAAATAGGGGATAATCTCCGAAGAAATAAATGCAGGGGCCGTACCCAATCGAGCCTGGTAAGTGATAGATGCAAGCTTGAATTGGATACGTTCCCGAACCGGAAGCCAATGTAAAAGTTTCAGAAGGGGGGTGACATGTGAGGATTTAGGAAGGTTAAAGACCAGCCGCGCCGCCTGGTTTTGGATCATCTGCAACCGCCTAAGACTATATGCAGGTATACCTGCATATAGGGCGTTGCCATAATCCAGGCGGGAGATGACCATCGCAAGGACGATCAACTTCAAGGCCTCAAAGGTGAAAAATCGAGAGACCTTGCGGATGGTACGAAGAGACAGAAAAGAAGAAGAAACCACAGAACTAACCTGGGAGTGAAGGGTGAGGTGAGAGTTGAGTTTGATACCCAGGGTTTTGACCGAAGTAGAGGGGACCGGAGAGGGACCAAGGGAAGGGGGCCAAAAAAGTGAAGACCAGGGACTGGAGCAACCACCTGTCAACACCAACTCGGTCTTATCAGGGTTGAGTTTCAGGTGGTTGAAATCCATCCAGTCCCTGATGAAAATCATAGTAGACTGGAAATTAGAGATAGAGGCAGAAGAAGAGGACAGATTGAAGACAAGTTGAAGGTCATCCGCATAGTTGTATACGGAGACCTCCATTTGTTGTAAGGAAAAAATGAGGGGAGAAATGTAAAGATTAAACAGAAGAGGTGAAAGGGAGGAGCCTTGGGGGACCCCGCACAGGACCTTCCGAAAGTCCGCAGTGAAGTCACCCAGGCGAACTGCCTGGGTGCGGTCCCTCAGGAAGGAGGACAACCAAACCAGGGCCGTACCCCCGATCCCCGCCGCCGCGACACGGGAGAGTAAGATGGTATGATCCACCGTGTCGAAGGCGGCAGAGAGATCGAGGAGGACCAGTGCTTGGGATTGATTAGTGTCCCTCCCCTCCCTGAGGTTGTCAAGGACGGAAAGGACTACGGACTCCGTAGAGTGTGCGGGGCGAAAACCAGCCTGGGGGGAAGCCAGTACCCCATTTTCTTCGACAAAGGTGCTCAGCGACCTGGTGACATGGCGCTCGAGCACCTTAGCCAGAAATGGTAGGAGAGAAATGGGGCGAAAGTTGGCTGGGATCGAGGGGTCTGCGCCAGGTTTTTTTAAAATGGGTAAAATGATAGCTGATTTCAAGGGGTTAGGAACAACCCCCTGAGAGAGTGAGCTGTTTAGTAAGTGAAGGGGAGGATCAGGGCAAGAGATGTAAATGTGACGGAGTATTTGAGCGGGACAGGTGTCAAGGGGAGAGCCAGATTTTACAAGGGGGATTAAGGATGTGAAGGATTCCTTGGTCAGAAGGGGGAGAGAGTTTAATTGTCCTTGGGAAGGAGGGCACTGAGGATCAACAAAAGACGGGGAAGGTGCAGGGATATTAGCTTTAATGGCAGCAATTTTATCAATGAAAAAGCTATTCAGAGAGTGACAGAGGGCAAGGGAAGGAGAGGGCTTAAGAGAGGTACGATCTGAGAAGGCTAGGTTCTGAACAATTGAGAAAATTTCCCTTGATTGGTTCTCGGCTGTGAGGATCTTGGAGGAGAAATAGGCCGTTTTAGCGGCCAAGATGGCATTCTTATATTGAGCTAATAGAGTGGTAAAATCAGCTCTTAAGATGGGACAATAGTTTCTCCTCCAGGCCCTCTCAGCACGGCGTACCGATAATTTGATGGTTTTCAGGTCATCGGTAAACCACAGGTTGGCATATTTTTCCCGCTTGGAGGTCAGACGTTTCAAGGGGGCAATGGACTCACTGGCTGAGGAGAGCCATTGTTCAATGCTGTTAACCTGAGCCGAGGTGGAAAGCCCGTGTAAGACGGGATAAGAAGCACTTAAAAGAGCTGATAAGTTCGCCGGGTCAACTCTACTCCACGAGCGGACCCAGACATTTTTGGGAAGGGGGGCCCTAACTGGAGAACTGATAGGAAGAACAAAAGAAATCAGGTGATGATCAGACCAAGTGCAAGGAGAAATAAGAAGGGAGTCGACAGGGCAGTTCAAGGACCAAATCTGGTCCAAGATATGCCCCTTGACGTGAGTTGGGGAAGATACGTGAGATACAAAATTAAGAGATAAAAGTGTGTCTGAAAACTCTCTAGAAGATGAACACTCTGCTGGGTCGGAGGGCCAAAAATTAAAGTCACCCAGTAATAACACCGAAGAGTTATTGACCGAGAGGGTGGCTAACACCTCCTGGAAATCAGGGAGAAATCGTAGAGGCGACTGGGGAGGTCGATAAATGAGAAGACAGGTGAGAGGGGGGGATGTGGACGTGGTTCGAATGGCAAGATACTCTGTGGTGGCAATATCGGGGAGAGAAAGCAGTTGAAATGGAAGATCAGAACGGGCAATGACCGCGACGCCACCCCCCGTTCTGCCGGATGAACGATCGGCCCGAAGTGCATAGTAGGGGGCGGGCAATGTAGCTAGCAAGGTGGGTAGGGAGTCATCACAGAACCATGTCTCGGTTAAAAGGAGAAGATCTGGTGCATGATGATCTAACAACACTGATAATTCATGTGAATGAGCCACCGCCGATCTGGTATTCAGATAATACGCCTTAAGGGTCTTAACTGGGGCAGTATTGACGGCTTCTGTGGGAGGGGGGGCCGGAATAGGAGAGGTGAATGAACAGGAACAGTGAGAAGGAGGGGATAAATCTAGCTGGGATATCCGTGAGTGTGTAGAGGCAGATAGAACCCACGGACCCTGTAGCCTGTGAAGCTGGGAAGAGGTGTAAGAAATGATTTGGGCAGGGTATTGTGCCCCTAGCCCCGGTCGGCCGCGGACGGGCGCAGACGGGCTTAACTTAGGCGCAACTTCGGCGCGCCTTCGTCGCGCCCGCTGCGCCCGCCCGCTGCGCCGTCTGTAAGGGGAAGTTGTAATATAGGGACACATGGCGGAGGAGTTTGAAAGAGGGCGTGGCAGGGGTGGAGGGACAGAGGAGCTGCCCCGCCAACCACAGAGCAGCCCGAGATGGTGGCCACGCCCGTCCCCACCCTCGTGACCTGCCCGTCAGAGGGTGACGGAACGATCAGCGTGGGGCGCTCTGGCGGCGGCAGGCAGGGGAGTCAAGAGGCGTGAAGGGGTGCGCGATGTCCAGAGCGCAGCCCCTGCAGAATGAAGGCAAGGTAATCTAAAAACCAATCTTGTAGCTTTAAAAACGTTGAGGTTGAGCTCACACTATATAAAATTCCTCAAAAAAATAAAAAGATGTACCTTTGGTGTTGTGGTCAAGTAGGAAGTCAGAAGCTGCCAAGAGAAAACAGATGGCTTCATGAGCAGGGGTGTGCACTCACTGGCCTTTTCTCTTTGAAGCTGATCGATGCTAAGATGATGCCTACCACCATTCCGAGGCAGATGGGGATCCCAGTAGTCGCTGGGTGCTGACAGGAGCCCATGGGAGTGTGATGGAAGGGAGGCACCTTGGAATTGCTGGGCATTGCCATCAGAGGTTGTGGTCATGTTAGGGGGTTCTCTCTGTTCACTGTATGATTCTAGTAAGGAAGAAAGTTGTAAATCCATAGCTGATGGGTATGAGCATTTGCACCTGTGGGTGAGTCATATCCAGTCCGTGCAAAGCTCCACTAAGAGGGGGGCATCTAGTAGCTTGGCAACTCACGCCCCTCAATTCAAACACAAAATTTGATGGGAGGAACATGTACACTATGTCTAACCAGTGGCAATCGCTCAGGGTAACATTTCAACTCATTGTTCTTTTATCCTTTATGCTACCTGAGTTTCCACCGAGCTTTATGCCAATCAGTCTTGACCTTGCTCCAGTGCAAACAATTCAGCCCAAATTGTCACCCCAGACGTCCCCTGAACTGAAGCATGAGAAACCCTAGACTGGTTTCTCCCAGATTGGAACTCATCAGTCTGTTGCAGCTTGGTTTTGGTGGCACAGTGAGCATGGAACCCACGCCTGTCACTAACATCACACACACAAAAGGTGTCAATTAGGGCGAAACATCAAACACACAAAAAGGTGATGGGTGGAATGCTAGCAATATGTTTAATTGCTGGTAATTGCTTGGTTTAGCATTCCAACCCACCGTTTTTTGCCCACCATTCCACCTCTTTTTGGCCAAATCATATGCAAATCAGTCTTGACCCAGCTCCAATAGGAGCAGTTCAGCTCGGGCTGCCAGACCTGGTCCTCCCTTAACCCGAACACAAGCAACCCATGAGTGGATTTCTCCTGATTGGGGCTCAGGTGTAGCTTGTTCCCTAGCTCAATGTGTCACTGGAACCCAAATACAAAGCATTTGGAGTTTGATATCCCTAATATTAGCCATTGCATATCTGGACAAATGAAAAGCAAATTGAACAATGGGAATTATCAAAATCAAATTTAAATACCATGGCTGAACTATATTTCAGAGCCATTCTTGGATCTTCATATCCATTTCTCTTTTGTTATGACCCTTTCTTTTTTAGTCTAAAATCCAACGTTTAGACTAAGTCTCAAGTACATGAAAGAAATTTCCACTGCAAACTTCAAGGTCGTCTCTGTCTAGCCAGAAAAACGCAGCCGTCGCTACGAATGGGGTTCAAATGCATTCCCAAATACACTCCCTCTTGAAAACAACACTCCTTTCAGAACAACATTATGTGTGGTGCATACTCAACACCACCTACCAACCTATCTACAACTACAGGTGAACTAAGATGTGAGTAATACAGAACGCATGTACACAGAATCAAACAATATGCATGAACACAAATTAAACAAAATCATATCAGCACAGCATTCCACAGAGGGAGAAACAGTACTCCGGTGTAACTTCTCACGGCCAAACAAGACTATACACATGCTGATGAGAGAAATTGCAACCGACCAAAGTAGCATAGCATCACTCCAACTCCTACAATAGATGGGACGACAGTGAAAGTAAGGATGACATTCCTTTAGAAAAACAAACATTGACCGACAAGCACACAACAACATGTGAAAGTACATCTTAAAAAAAGCAGTGTACGAAGTTGCAGCAAAACCATCCCGAGTTGTTCCACTGATACAAGATATATGTAAATATGGGCTTCTAGCTGGCATGACCCTTGACACCACAGCCTACAGAATTGATCACCTAAAACTCTGAGGTACCTCATAAAATACTACATATGGGATGTGTATTTTGCCCATCATATAAAAGAACTGTATAGATTTGATTTGTTTTGATTAGTGCATTTGTAAAGCTCACGAATGCCCGAGGGCGTCTTGGCGCAAGAGTCAGTAAGTCAGAGTGGTGCTGGCATGGTATACAGGATGGGCCAGTTGGAAAAGATCCAGGTTTTTAGTGCCTTCCTAAAAGAACGTAGTGACTTGCCACTCTTTATACTGATTGGGAGTAGGTTCCTGGTCTTGACTGTACCTAATGGGAAGCTTCTTCTGCCCCAGCAAGCTTTCTCGATCTTAGATGTTTGCAGAAGTTTAGTGTGAGCAGATCTTGGACTTCTGGATGGCGCATACCATTTCAGCGTAGTCCTCAAAAATTGATGCCCAGTGCCATGTAGTGCTTTAAAGGACAGGCATTGGGATTTAAATGTAATCCTTTTGTCCACCAAAAGCCAGTGGAGGGCTCTTAATCTGTGGGAGACTGACTCAGACCTAGGGATATCCAATACTAATCGGGCTGCCACATTCTGCAGACCCTGCAGTCTTACTAGATACTAAGATTGGATCCCCACGTATAGGGCATTACCGTAATCCAATCAGGAGAGGGCCAACACTGTAACCAGAGTTTTTATTTCATCCAGGGGGGTGAATGGACGGATTTTCCTGATCATTTTTAAAATGAACCAAATGGTAGAGGAGAGCCTGTTGAACTGACTATTGAATGTCAGTTTATCATCAAAGATGAATCCTAGGTTTTTAACCTTGGGCACTGGAACTGGACAGTTGCCCAAGCAGCAGGACTTCAGTCTTTCTGTCTTTCAATTCAGGCAGTTGGATTACATCCACTGGTTAACCTGTGTCATTCAGCAAATGGCACATACCAAATGCACCACTGTATCCAAATGTATCATTCAAATGAAAAAAGCAAGGGTTCATGCAGAACAACAGATAATACCACCAGCTGACACCATCAATATAAATCCTGTAGCCACTGCTGAAAGGAAACTGGCAATCAACATTTCCCTTGAAAGAGGCACATCATAGGCAGTCCACTATACTTCAGTGGACTTGCTCTTTCCACAGTGCAGTGCCATCTGGTAGCTGCTGCTGCTGTCCCCATCTGCTGCTCCTACTGACCCGAAGGTCAGGAGTTGTAGGCCCTTCTCCACGCACAGGCTCTTGCCTGTGCCTCATCCGACGACACCCAACTGATCCTCTCCCTCACCAAAGACCCCCTCACCGCCAAATCCAGCCTACACCAGGGCATGAAGGCCGTCGCCGAGTGGATGGAGGCAAGCCGACTCAAACTGAACATGGACAAGATGGAGGTCCACATCCTTGGGCCCAATGCCTCAGCGTGGGATGACTCCTGGTGGTCAGCATCACTGGGAACCCCCCAGCCCCAACCAACGACGCATGTAACCTAGGGGTCATCCTCGACTCCAAGCTCAGCATGACCAACCAAGTCAACGCAGTCTCCTCCTCCTGCTTCCACACCCTCTGCATGCTCCCACGCCCTCGTAAGCAGCAGACTTGACTACTGAAACGCCCTCTCATCAACAGACTCCAAAGAATCCAAAACGCCTCCGCACACCTGATCCTCAATGTCCCACGCCGGGACCACATCACCCCGCACCTGAGAGAACTGCACTGGCTCCCTGTCAACAAAAGAATCACATTCAAACTCATAATCCTCGCACACAGGGCACTCCACAACACCGGCCCAGCCTACCTCAACGACAGACTCTACTTCTACGTACCCAACAGGAAACTCCGCTCCACCGACCTGCCCCTCGCCGCCGTCCCGCGCATCCACAAAACCACCGCCGAGGGCAGATCCTTCTCCCACTGTGCTACCAAGTCCTGGAACGCCCTCCCCCTCCCCCTACGACAGAGCGCAGACCTCCCGGCATTCAGAAGACTGCTCAAGACCTGGCTCTTCGACCACTAGCTGCAGCTACCCCCCGTCCCCAAGCGCCTTGAGACCCTAACGGGTAAGCAGTGCACTTTACAAATTCACTGATTGATTGATGCCTGTTGGTCTAATATTAGAACGTCACTGATCTGCTGCTTGACTGCCCTTCTGTCTCGCTTTCTGCTGTTTCTGCCCCTCTTTCTGCCTTTCTCTTCCGCTTTTCTGCCCCTGCCTTTTGGCTTTGCTTTTTTCTTTTCCTTCCTTTTTCCTGTCGTCTACCTCATCACCCGTGGCACTCAGTTCCTCCACAGTCCCACCACCCTCCAGTGTCCCTTCCCGCTCCAGCGTGTCCCGGCTCCCAGCTGTCCAGCCTCCCCGCAGCCGAAAGCGTATGAAAGGCAAGCTTGTCTGCACCTGGACCATGCCCAGTGCTTCCACCACTATGACACCAGCACCCTCCTCACCCTCAACCCAGGACACCACACTGCCTGCCATCTAGCATCACCGAAGAAGACATTTGGACCCTTTGACTTTCGGAACTGCAACCGCACCTTAGGCCATGCCAACGCGCCAGCTCCTCTTGCTGCTCAGCAGACCAACAGCGCACCCGTCCGACTCAACTGCATTCTCCTCACTGTGCATTGTCCATCCACAAACACGTCACAGAAATCTGGAACCTCCCCGACGCCACTACTCCCGACATCTCTTTCTTCACCGAAACCTAGACCAACCCCTGGTCTGGACCAGACATCGCCATCCCAGTCCCTGATGGCTACAAAATAACCTGCAAGGACCGGCCCTACCACCCAGGAGGAGGCATAATCATCGTCCACAAAAGCAGACTCCAACTGACCCTGCACTTTAAAGACCCAATGACGCCCATGGAACACCTCCATTTCCAGATCCGGACCATTCCCAACTCCACCCTCCACGTGACCCTTGTCTATAGGCCACCCGGACCCCAAACCCCCTTCACTGATCCCTCATTGCACTACTGCCTCATTGCACTACTGGCTCTTGCATCCACCGACTACATTGAGGGATGAGGGTTTACCTCTGAGGACCCTGGACTCCTTCGGACCAGTCACTGAGGATGAAGCCCTTAAAGTCCTACTGTCCATTAAGAGTGGCTCTCCCCGGGACGTGGTCCCCATGAGGATTCTCAAACTGGTTGCCCCTTCCATTATGGAGCCTATTACTGAGGTAATTAATTCCTCATTAGGCGCTGGTGTAGTCCCTGGTGTAGTCCCACCTAATTGGAAGGGGGCAATAGTAAAAGCCCTCTTAAAAAAACCTAGCCTAGACCCCCTAGACATGGCGAACTACAGGCCCATCTCGCTACTCCCGGGACTAAGTAAAATCACGGAAAAATTAGTTAATCTACAGCTATCCAATTTCCTGCAGTCCAGCGGTGTGCTGAGAAGCTCCCAAACAGGCTTTCGTCCGGGCCAAGGCACTGACACCGCCTTGCTGGCAGTCACGGAGGAGGTACGCTGCATCTTGGATTCAGGAGGATCAGTGGCAGTGATCCTCCTGGACCTTAGAGCAGTGTTCGACACTGTTAATCATCGAGTGCTACTTCGGCGACTGTCAGATGCTGGAGTGAGGGGGACAGCGTTGAAATGGATGAGGTCATTTCTCAGCGAACGCACCTTCAAGGTCTGGGAAGGGGGCACACGATCGGCATCCACCCACCTCCATTGTGGTGTGCCTCAGGGCTCCTCTCTGAGTCCTACATTATTTAATGTATACATGGCCCCCCTGGAGGATGTGGTGGCTCCATTTAACATCAAGATCGTGAGCTACGCCGACGACACCCAGTTGGTGTTCGTCCTCTCACAGACCACGGATAATTCCCAGGTGCTACACTCCTGCCTATCCAAAGTCCACTCTTGGATGGGGTTTTCAGCACTTAAGCTGAATGGCTCAAAAACAGAGATAATGCTGATGGGAATGAAAAATCCCTCACTCCCCTGCTCGGCTTGGCCCAGCTGCCTGGGATCCCCTCCCAAACCCAAGGCCGAGATTAAGAGCCTGGGTATTTGGCTGGAGCAAGATCTCTCCTTTAGGACCCAGGCCTCCAAACTAGCTGGTGTCTGTTTTGGCCTCCTCCGATCGGTGCGTAAAGTGCTGCCACTGATTCCTTTTCTATCTCGGAAGCTTTTAATCCAGGGACTGATCATATCCAGATTAGACTTCAGTAATGCAGTGTACCTGGGTGCTCCTGAGATCACTCTGAACAAACTTCAACAAGTTCAGAATGCGGCGGCACGAATGCTTCATAACATCCCCATGTCATGATCGGCCAAACCAGCATTTAGGGCGTTGCACTGGCTGCCAGTGCGAGAAAGGGTTACATTTAAATCTCTCTGCTTTGCACACAAAATCTTGCAAGGCAAAGGCCCTCCCGCCCTCCTAAAGATGGTGACCCCATATAAAGCAAGTAGCACTCTTCGCTCTGTTCAACAACATCTAATTGTGGTCCCCAGGGTCAAAAAGGCCCGATCAGGAGGAAGGAGATTCTCCGTAAATGTTGCAGCCCTTTGGAACTCACTCCCCCTAGGTTTACGTTTTCGTAAACAACTGAAAACATTTCTCTTCTGCTAATCTGTTGTGCCTCCTCTCTGTCCTTATTGTTACTCTGTTTGGTGAAGCGCTGGGATGCTCCAAGGTAACCACGCGCTATACAAAACTGTTTAATGAATAAATAAATAAATAAATAAATAAATTCTACTCTGAGACCTCAACTTCCACATGGACAACCCCAGCGGCCAGAACACCACCTCCCTTCTGGAGAACCTCTCCATCATCGGACTCAAGCAGCCAGTCACTGCACTGACCCACACAGCTGGACACACGCTTGACCCCGTCTTCTCCGCCAGCACGAACATCAGCTACAGCCACACAGCAAAACTCTCCTGAAATGAGTGTCACTGCGTGCATCTCTCCTACCCCAGACCCACTGTACACCGCCGTCATCATTGCCCCCATTGCAGCTGGAACAAGGTTATCGAAGAACTTCTTGTCAAATCCCTCTGCACAACCACACTCCACCAACGCCAACGGATGCCAACACCACAGCACTCCAACTGCGCCAAGACCCTGGCATCTCTCAAGAAAAGACCAGACAAGCAACACTCCAAGAAGGCAGGTGGTTCACTCCCACTCTCCATGAATCCAGGCGCACCTGCAGACAACTTGAGAAGAGATGGAGGAACAACAAAACCTCAGAAACTCGTGCAACCTTCTGATTTGCCATCAATGAATACCACCTCCTCCTAAAAACCACAAAGAAAATTGCCCTCCAAGACAGAATCAACTCCAATACACACAATAGCAAAAAACTCTTCCCCCTTGTCAAGGAGTTCACCAGGCCCAGCAGTGAGACCACAGGCATTTGCCCCCTCCTAAGACCTCTGCAACAAACTTGTCACCTTCTTTCCCCACAAGAGCAGGAAGCTCTACGACACCATACCCGCCATCATTGCACACTACCAAGCCGCAACCCAACAAACACCTGGACCATGCTCACCACAGAGGACACGATCAAGATCATGAAGAGCACCCACTCAAGAGCCTTGTCAGTTCCTTGCCCGTAGCACATATTCGACAGAGCAGCGGCTGCCATCACCCCCAACAAAGCCACACCATCACCTGCTCCATCTAAACTGCTACCTTCCCTGATGACTAGAAACATGCAGAGATCAACTCCCTGCCGAAGAGGCCATCCTCAGTTCCAACATAGCTCAAGGCTTTCAGCCCCATCTCCCTCCTCCCCTTCCTAGCAAAGGTCATCGAGAAGACCATCAACGGCCAACTCTCCGAGTTCATCTAAATGAACCATGTCCTGGACACCTTCCAATCCAGTTTTCAAAGCAACTACAGCACTGAGACCACAGTCCTCACCGTCACCGACGGCATCCGCTCCCTCCTCAATCATCGCAAGACCACAGCCCTCATCCTACAAGAGCTCTCAGCCACCTGCGATTCTGTCTCCCACTGCACCCTAATCATGAAACTTCGCAACGCCGGCATCCTCAACAAGGCTCTGGACTGGATCCACTCCTTCTTCACTGGCCGGACCCAGTGAGTCAGACTACCACCATTTGTCTCAAAACCCACAGAGATCAGCTGTGGAGTGCCCCAGGGTTCCTCCCTGAGCCCCACCCTCTTCAACGTCTACATGGCTCCCCTCGCAGCCATCATCAGAAGCAAAAAGGCTCAATATTGTCTCCTATGCTGACAACATCCAGCTGATCCACTCCCTAACCAACGAACCCACAACAGCTAGAACCAACTTCCACAGTGGAATGAATGCTGTTGCTACCTGGATGAAAGACAGCTGCGTCAAGCTCAACTCGGATAAAACTGAAGTACTCATTCTGGAACCCCCCCTTCTGCCTGGGATGACTCCTAGTGGCCAGCTGCTGTGGGATCTCCCACCACCGCGACGGACCACAAATGCAACCTCTGCATCATACTGGACTCATCGCTCACTATGAAACACCAAATCAACATAGTTTCCTAAGCCTGCTTCCCCACGCTCCGCATTCTTCGAAAGACATTCAGATGGATCCCCACAGAATCCAGAAAGGCCGTCACCTAAGCACTCATCACAATCAGACTTGACTACGGCAATGCAATCCATGCCCGTGTCACCCAGAAAGAGTTGAAGAAACTACAGAACGTCCAAAACACCTCAACCAGACTGGTCTTCCACACCCCCTGCAGCAGCTACATCACGCAACAACTCCGCTGACTCCCAGTGAACAGAATCATTTTCAACCTCCTCACGACGAAGAGCCAGCATACCGCCTCACATTCCACATACCCGCCAGACAATGCCAATCCTCGAACCTCGCCCTTGCCTCTGTCCCTAGGACCCACAAAACCCGGAACCTGAGGAATGTTGTTTTCCTACCTCACCACCAAGACCTAGAACACCCTGCCCCTCCACATCAGGCAAACCGTATCACTGACCCAATTCAGGAAGGACCTCAAGACCTGCCTCCTTGAATGATCCTCCAGCCAGTCCGACCAGCAGCCCCCCTCCCCCAGCGCCTTGAGACCCTCAAGGGTGAGTTGCCACTCTATACAAGACCCTGATTGATTGATTGAGTGCAGGAAGACAGAACAAGATGCTGAGCTTGACATACAGGTCAATAATAAACAATAGAACACCAGCAACACAAGTTTAACACCTATGAAACACAACTGGTTGTTCCCAAGATGTTTGGAAGAAAGCTTTAAGTGCAAAGGTGCAAGGGGCCACATGTACGACCATTTCATTCAGTAGTATAAACAAATGGCTACTAGGGTAGATGTTGGGTCGACATGTTTCTGCAGTTAGATCGGGCCAAGTGGTCTCCTACTGCTTCTTCAGGACCGTGACTAATGCTACTGCATTCACGGTCCTGAAGAAGCAGTAGGAGACCACTTGACCCCGATTTAACTGCAGAAACATGTCAACCCAACATCTACCCTCGCAGTCATTTGTTTATACTACTATGCACTGTTTTAATCTTTGGGAGTGAATAGGTACCCATTAAATTACTTTCTCACCTCTTCACTACCCAATTTTATGAGGTTTTACACCAATCACTTATTATTTTCACTTTTTCAGCACTGCTAGTCAGATTGCCACTTGATGCTGAGATACACCACACTTACATTGGGACATACTTGAGAGATTAGTCTGAGATCTGCCAAATCTACGAGGGTACAATCACTTACCTTCATGGTGAAGGATCCCAAATGATGTAGGGTGGTACAGGTCGGTAATCTGATGGGAACATTTTTTCTCATTGAGAAAGTACCCTAGGTTTGATTTCGCTGTCGTACCTCCACCTTTGAGGCCACACCCTCACAGATACACAGTTAGTTAGTTCTGTTGACCCATTGCTATTTTGTTGTTGGTAGATGTAGTTGTCAGGGGTAATAGCAATGCATGGTCGGTAAACATCCCCTAGGACCCCCATCTCTTTTGTACTTATGTACTGCTTCCACACCCTTAAGATGCAGAGGACTATCTTCAAATGGTTCCCAAGCAACACTATGAAAAATGTCAGTCACACCTTAGTCACCAGCAATTTGGACTATGGGAACACCCTCTGTACTGGGATCACCTAGCAATCCACTAGAAGACTACAAACCATCAGGACTCTCTGGCCAAACTCATCCTCAACCTCCTAGACTGAACTCACATCACACCACACCTGGGGGAACAACGCTGGCTCCCAAAACACAAACACGTGCAGTTCAGACCCCTCACACACACATCCAAGACACTACACAACTCAGGCCTCACCTACCTGAACAGCCATATCTCCATCCACCAACCACCCAGATACCTCCACTCTGCAGGACTCCCACTTGCACACATCCTTTGCTTACACAGAGTCAGATCTGAATTATGAGCATTCTCTAACATTGCTCCTATAGCATGGAACAAACTTTCACTCCACATCAGAGCACCCTACTCTCTTCTTGGATGGTGACTCTTTCTCCTATTCCACCAATTATAGGGGGCAGAATAGATGTATTTCCTGTTCTCCTCTGGATTTCAGAAGTAGGCAACTACAGATTTCAGTTTTCTCAAAGGTACAGTCAACATCGGGTCCTACTCTGAAAAACTGTTCGCCACTCAACTTGCGATGGTTTCCAATGCAGTTCCTATGTTAGAAGGAAAAAAATAACCCTGGTTCTAGTAAATACATTTTTGTGTTTTACGATTTTGTTTCTGAATATGTCAGAGATATTTACAGAGATTCTGGTTCTTCTCCCCACTCCCTTTTAAGTTATACAGTGCAATGTTTGACATTTACAGGTTAATTAGCAATGGAACACTTTAGCTGATGGCTTTGAACCTTTTGGTTAAAAGTGATCTTGTCATATAGCTACTTCTTTTCTATATACTGTGTTAAGTTAGCATGAGCTTATTAAATGTTTAAACGCCATTTTTACTTTTTGCTTCATTTTGCACACAACACATAATTGTTATTTTAGCTTTCAACCTAGAAGAGCGTTGTGAGTTTTGGGTCATCCTAATTCACTGAGGTTCCAAATCTCTATGCACAGTTCTGTAGGAGAACGGAATTCCCTCTACATGGCACCCATACGTTGTTGGCCTTATATCATGACACTCGAGTAGTATATCATTCAATCCTTAACCCCTTCACTGTCATTTCCAGAAAAAGGTGGTGTCGGAACAAACCTACCTATTTGTGAAATAGGTCTTTTCAAGCTCGAATCTTACTTAAACGGTTTCCTTGAATTACTACCCAGTTGTGCTACAAAGTTTCCTTTGTTTTTCTACATTCCTGTGCTGTCATGGCCAATGCCGTGGACATTCCGTGCATAGTCGCATTGCGGTGCGTGATCATTTGCGGGTTTACAATGTACCTCTGGAAGGCTTGGCTGTGATTATGGTGGTGAGTGCGGATGCTGCTTACCCATACGAACTGTTTTATTCGTGGGTGACGTTTCCGGCGGTGGACGCTAATTCTGGCGGTTCTGTTGTACCGAATGAATATACTCTGTACAGAGCACAGGAAGTTCCTATTGATGTTTGGCAGCATCAAGTTTGGTTTGGTGGCGCCCTACCCTATACTTTGACCGCTCCGAGGTTAGGTCCTTTGTCCATTCCAGGCGCAAGTTGGCCTGTTTTGGCTGGATTTACTCCTCATCCTCTTAACGGCAATTGTAATCTGGCTGAACTTTGTAGACTACATGTAGTCTCAATTGCCGTGATTAGAGCTTTAGTGCACTACATTGGCCGTAATCTTCCGGGTGGCCCCCCGGGGGTGCGGCGCTTACGGCTGGACAGGGTAGTTTGAAACTCAGTCCTGTGATGGTCAATGCTGTAATGGGCAAAAAAAAACAGGATAAGGATGATTTTCCTTTCTGGCTTGCAGAGAAATTTGACCAGCTGGAAGCAGTATTTCCTAATACGACTCCTGGTGAAAACCACCGGATTCTTACTCATAGTTTGCCGAAAGATTTCGCCCCTGAACTCGTTGACTGTAAGACATGGGGTAAGACTTTTGCAGCTGTCTATGCGAGGTGCTACGGCACTCCGACTATGGCAGTGCTGCCTACGGTCCTTAAACGTGTTCAAGATGATCACGGACCGGAGTCTGCGGTGGAATTGATGTGGTTTGCGATCTCATCCTTGCTAATGTCAAGGGGGATGCAGTGAACTTTCAGGTTGCAAACGCTTTGGCGGCGCTTCCCGATGCCGAGAAACCCCGACAGTTGGCGAAAATTATTGTGGCGGCTTATAAAACCGTGGGTCACAATAGTAAGGGTTTTGCGCCTTTTTCCATTAAAGAGAAAAAGCAACCCCAGGTACAAGCTTCGGAAACGGATGTTCAGCCCAAGTCCAAAAAACAGAATTGGCCTAAGAAACAGAAACAGAAAGAGGGAAAGCAACAGCAACAGCAACAAACACAGGTTTCTCGCCCTGCGTCTCCATTGCCTGCGCAGTCGGAACGTGTTTATGACTTGCGCGATCGCGAGACGATTAAATCTCCTGATCGATTTCAGGTTTCTGATCAACGCTCTCCTCATTCCTTTCAGGACTCATCGGCCCCGATGACAGGTGGTGGAGGGGGCGGCAGGGGTCGGGGTGGATAGCAAGGACGTGACCAGCCCCGCCCGAAAAACGGTGCAGGAAAGCAGGAAGGCTCCACGCCAAAGAGACCGCAGTTTGCCAAGAAGAAAGTCGCGGCTTTAACAGCGCATCGATATGCCACAGATAGTGAGAACGCGGCTTCGGAATCTGACGTGGGCTCTGACCTTGCTGGAAGGTGCGGCGGAGATTACCATAGTGAGAGAGGCCCTGCGTCCACTACTGAAGGTGACAGCGACTGATATTTATGTTGTGATAGAAACAGCTGATACAAGGGTTGCTCACCCTGATAGACTTTTTGAAATTGTCCTGTTAATCGAAGGTGACATACAGCGAACCATAAGAGGGGTATTTTGGGAAAATCTTTCATCTACGTATGACATTTTGCTTTCTGAGGCTGACTGGCCCCCACCTTTTGTTTTCGCAGCTCCACGATTGGAGGAGGTAATCCTCCCCAGTTTTGCGAACACAGTCTCGAAAGATGATGCGCTGCATTTTGCAGAAGAGTGGGCTTTGGCTCTAGCGCCGTCTGTGTACCGCAATCAATGTGGTTGGGATAAATTGTCCCGAGTCACGAAATTCCTTTACGGTCTCAGCCGCAGCCTCAACCTCAATATCCCATACGACGTGAAGCCAAAGCTTTCGTCGCGGCAATCCTTGAACAATTGGAATATCAAGGTGTAATTGAAACCTGTGTGTCACCGATGAATAACCCTCTTTTTACTGTGAACAAGCCAGACGGTTCGTATCGTTTGGTGTTAGATTACCGGCATTTAAACTCGCATTGCTGTAACTGTGCAGTACAGAATACTCACGGCTCTGCCCTAGTGAATAGTCAATCAATCAATCAATCAATCAATCAAAGACATTTATAGAGCACACTACTTACCCGTAGGGTCTCAAGGCGCTTCGGAGGGGGGGGGGGCGCTACTGCTCGAACAGCCAGGTCTTGAGCTTCTTCCTGAAGGAGAGGTGGTCCTGGGTCAAGCGCAGGTCGGTCGGGAGGGAGTTCCAGGTCTTGGCGGCCAGGTAGGAGAAGGACCTTCCTCCTGTTGTCGCTCTTCGGATGCGGGGGACGGCGGCGAGGGCGTGGTTGGCTGATCGGAGGTGGCGTTTGGGAGCGTAGAAGTTGACTCGGTTGTTGAGGTAGCTCGGGCCTTGATCGTGTAGGGCTTTGTGTGCGTGGGTGAGGAGACGGAAGGTGATTCTTTTGTTGAAGGGGAGCCAGTGCAGGTCTCTCAGATGTCCGGAGATGTGGCTGGTTCGTGGGATGTCGAGGATGAGTCTGGCTGAGGTGTTCTGGATCCGTTGGAGTCTCTTCTGGAGCTTGGCGGTGGTACCGGCGTAGAGGGCGTTGCCGTAGTCCAGTCGGCTGGTGACGAGGGCCTGGATGACGGTCTTCCTGGTCTCGGTGGGGATCCACCAGGAGATCTTCCGTAGCATGCGTAGGATGTTGAAGCACGACGAGGAGATGGCGTTGACTTGCCTGGTCATGGAGAGGGAGGAGTCCAGGATGAACCCCAGGTTCCGTGCGTGGTCCGTCGGTTTGGGTGCGGTGCCCAGGGCGGGGGGCCACCAGGAGTCGTCCCAGGCGGAGGGCGAGGAGCCCAGGATGAGGACCTCCGTCTTGTCTGAGTTCAGTTTCAGGCGGCTGGTTGTCATCCACTCGGCTACATCTTTCATCCCTTCGTGCAGATTGGCTCTGGCGGCGGCGGGGTCGTTGGTCAGGGAGAGGATCAGCTGGGTGTCGTCGGCGTAGGAGATTATGTTGAGGTTGTGTTGGCGTGCGATGGCCGCGAGGGGGCTCATGTAGATGTTGAAGAGGGTGGGGCTCAGCGAGGATCCTAGAGGGACGCCGCAGATGACTTCGGTGGCCTCTGATTTGAACAGTGGTAGGCGGACTCTCTGTGTTCTTCCGTCGAGGAAGGAGATGATCCATTCCAGTGCCTTCTCCTGGATTCCGACGTTGCTGAGGCGCTGCACTTAGGTGCGGTGGCAGACAGTGTTGAAAGCCGCGGAGAGGTCTAGGAGGATGAGGGCCGCTGTTTCTCCGTTGTCCATCAGGGCTCGGATGTCGTCGGTGGCGGCGATGAGGGCGGTCTCGGTGCTATGGTTGGCCCGGAAGCCTGACTGAGATGGGTCGAGGGATCCAGTCGTCTCGAGGAAGGTGGCAAGCTGTCTGTCTTGTGCGTAAGCGATATAAAACCACGCTTGACATTTCCAATGGTTTTTATGCCCATAGATTGGATGGTCTAAGTTCCCAATGGACCTCCTTTACATGCGGCAGTGTCCAGAACAGTTTTGGCGTTTGCCTATGGGCTATAAGAATAGTCCTGGGATTTTTACTGCCCGCCTAGTCTCTCTTATGGAGAGAATCGACCCGGATGCATGTTCGTATGTGGATGACATATATCTCACAGACGACGAACTTTGGGAGCATCTGTGTCGTGTCAACAGAATAATTTGTACCTTTGCAAATATGGGTTACAAATTTAACTTCGCAAAATCGCACATTGCAGAGTACACAGTGTTGTTTCTGGGCTTATAGCTCAACAATGAAGGTAAAGGTTTGGCTCCTTGCTTCCTGGAGAAATGCACACAACTGCGCGCTCCAACAACACTGAAAAAGTTACAATCCTTACTGGGCTTCTTAAATTTCGGGAGGACTTACATTCTGGAATATGCCCAGCGTATCAAGCTGTTGTATGCTTTGAAACAACCATCCTTTTCCAAATCATGCTGGCTGCCTGAGCATTCAGCTATACTGCAATCCTTGCAAGCTGATCTGCTCGCTTCTAATTTCTTATTGACTCGTGATAACCAAACCAACCTGGTGATAAGAATTATCCCTGGGACGGTGGGTTTCACGTACCTAACTTTTAATGAGGGAGATACAGTACCTATTGCTTACAAGTCACACTTGTACACTTCGGCTGAAATGCGATTTTCCACTGTAGAGAAAGTTTTAACGGCTGTGCATATGGCAATTCTTAAGGAACGTGCCCTGTCACAGGGAAAAACATGTTGGTTGTTACCCCGTGTCCTGCCTTGGAGGCAGTTACGAAAGCCAGTGTACCAAATTCCAAACCTTTGCACCCTCGGTGGATTCAATGGGCTGCATCCTTGACGTCCCTGGATGTCACGTTTATTGTTGACGCCTCATTACGGTCGCAGGAGTACTTGCAGTATGAATTTGTTCATCGGCTCCTTTAGCAATGCCGCCTTTGGAGGATTTCCATTGCATCATTTACACTGATGGTTCGGCACAGGTTGTGCATGGCTGTAAACATGCCTACGTTTCCGCATGCGCCATTGTGGTCGGTGCCATGGTGAACGATGAGTTCAAGTCCAGTGTCGTGCACACGCAGACGTTAGGGGACTGCAACGCACAATTAGCAGAACTTTGTGCTCTGATGCTTGCGTTGGAGTACGCTCATCCTAGTGTGACGGCTTTAATCGTAAGTGATTCTTACTACTGTGTCCAGTCTTACAATGAGAACTTGTTCTTTTGAATTCAGAATGACTTTCGTGATTCCAAGGGTAGCGCAATAAAACATAGGATGATCTGGGTCCGAGTGGCTGACCTTAAGGAGAAGTTGCCACTTGTGTTTGTGATTCATACTCTCGGCCATCAGCGTGTTCGAGTATACACTGTTGGTAACTCGCTTGCTGATGAAGCGGCGAAATCAGCAGTATCAAAATATTTATTTGCTGCAGTTACACGGTCCAAAAGTAAAATAGATGATGACATCTTGGCGGCTGTAGCTGCCATTGAGAAGGGAGGTAAATATCCTACGGGGTTCCCTTCGAAGTACACATACCACTTAAGTCCTAATAAGGTTCCTTATGTGAAAATTCCTGAAGTTGGAGAATGGTTGATTCCCAACTTGGATCGCAGGGCTACGTTGATTGCAGCGGCGCATGAAGGTATGGCGTCTGCGCATGCGGGCGTCTCTATCACTGTAACTCAGCTACAACAACGTTTCTGGTGGCGGGGACTGTAGAAACAGACGCGCGATTAGGTCCTTCAATGTGACATTTGCCAGCAGATTAAGCTTTCGACTGCTGCGCGTCCGCCTCAGACACAGTTGTACATATCTAATAAACCACTGGGTTGAGTTTATTTAGATCACTGCGGTCCTTTTTCTTCTGTTTCTGCGCATAAGTACATCTTAGTAGCAGTTGATTCATGCACACGCTATGTGTGGGTCTGGACTCATCGCAGCGCTGATTCACTGACTGTCATAAGAGATTTGCGTGTCTTTGTAGGGATTTTTGCCTGTGGTACCTTCCATTCGTATCAGGGTCCGGCTTTCGCCTCTAAGGCATATAAGGATGCCATGATTTTGTTCGGGGTCCAAGTCAAGTTTTCGTCTCCATACAGACCTGAGGGTAATAGTGTAGTGGAACGAATGAACCGTGACTTAAAGCAATCTTTGACAGCACAAGTTATAGGCACTGGCAGAAACTGGTTGACCCATCTCAATGGCGTGCAGCGTGCTCTTAATAATCTCCCTAGAAGGTCTCTGGGTGGGCGGACCCCGTACAAAATGCTCTTTGGTATCAAGATGTATGACCCTGACCTCGACGGTATTGTCTGCGTGGCCTAAGTCACGGCCTTTGACGTAGATGAACATTGCAATATTTTACAGGATCTACAAAAGACCAGAGACAGTCTTGCAAAGGAACATTTGCCCTCCACATCGGATGATGCGTTGCAGATCCCGGTAGTTGGCTGGCTACCCAAAGTTGGAGAACTGGTTTGAGAGAAGATCGATAACAAGAAAGAATTTGGTCCTTCCTATCGAGCTCCAGTTCCCGTTCTTGGAGAGAAGGGCACAAGAACAGTCATTTTACCACCACTTATAGGTCATAAGGAAAACAGGTTTATCTCAATTGACAATGTCAAGATACACAGGGTGGCTGATTCTTCATAGCATGACACCGGCAGTCTCATGTCCTTCGATTGTAAGACATTCTGTTTTGGCCACTACTTCTAATGCTGAGCCAGGAGTGGCCCTTGAGATACCTGCTGTTTCCAATCCTTTATTAAGTACTTTACCTGTTAATGACATTGATGACCTAGATAATGCCTATCCTGCTGATTTATCGATGCCTGATTTGCAAACCCAAAACCCACACTCAGCCCTAAAACCTAAAAAGACCCCTGTACCCCAAAACCCACACCCAGCCCTAAAACCTAAAAAGATCCCTGTACCCCAAAACCAAATACCCCTAATAAATGTTTTTTAAAAAAGATAAACTTACCTATAATTATATTTACGTTGTAATAGTATGCGTTGTAATAGTATGTGCGTTGTAGTGTAATGCGTTGTAAAAGTAATCGTTGTAAAATGACCTGCGTTGTAAAAGTATGCGTGGTAATGGTATGCGTGGTAAAAAATGCGTGGTAACAGTTACATACCGTTTATTGCTGTTATTTTTCTTGTTATTTCTTAATAAATCAAACTTAAAAAAAGGAAAAATTTGGAAAGGGGAGTCCATAGAGATGTTGAAACTTTTACATAGGTGACTAAGAGCAAAAGAAGGGTCACAGGAGGTAGAATGTTGGCTGTACAAGCGGATGAAGGTGCAAGTAACTATTGAGAATTGGACGGCAGCGTTCCTTATCAATGCTAGTGTGAACTGCGAGAAGTACCACAGAGAGGTTAGTTGCATTATTTATAGATATGGATGTTATTTGGAAGCACAAATAAAGTATGGAAGCTATGTGTGGGCTCAATCTGATGAGGAATGTAGGGCCCGCATTGTAGGAGATACAGAAGCATAGTGGGGGACATTGACACTGATTTGTAGTAGCACATTATGGGTCCTGCAAAGTACGGCAAAACAGTTTTTACAGAGAGTGGTTTGCCGATAGTTTAGTTTCTAGTAAGGGATAGGTCAGTCTAACAGGTGCATGCTTGGATTTCAACAAATGTCTCTGCAGAGGAGAATATTGTACATCCTGGCATTCTCTAAATGTGGGAGCTGGCATCCCTTGGTCAATTGCTACAGGACAGGTAGTCATCAGGTATCAGGCAGGTGAAGGACCACAGGGGAAAACTGGGGGGGGGCAACATATGGGTCAGGCAGCAGGTTATAGAACAGGGAGGGGTGGTCAAGAAGTTGGGGTTAAAGACTCGTACACCAGATAAAATTGGACAGGTAAGAAATGTTGGCACTACAAAATCATCGTGTACTAGAATATCTAATCTAAGAACTTTGCTTTTTTAATGTACATAATATTGTTTTTAAAAATATTATCTATACTACTACTATAAAGAGAGAACTTGCACCTTTTGGCCAGGTAAACTCGGGAACCACAGCGCCAATCTACACACCCGATACATCTATGAAAATGACAGGGTGTGTAGATGGACATAGGCTATATAAATAAAAAAAAAAAGTAAATTAAAAAAATTAAATTTGTAAACAAAGTAGTCCCCTGAAAGTAGCGCCAGCCGGGACCTAGCGCTGGCCTTGACGCGATGCGACCACGTGCGTGATGACGACGTGTTGCAGCGGCGGAAATGGAGCTCCGGTGAAGTGAGGAGCGTGGGCGCGTCATGGCGAAGAGGAGCGGAGCGGCAGCTCAGGTAATGTAAACATTGAAATCAGGGCGGGAGGGAGTCCGGGCGGGAGGGAGTCAGGGCGGGAGGGAGTCCGAGCGGGAGGGTGTCGGAGCGGGAGGAAGTCGGGACGGGAGGTGAACGGGTGTGCACAGAGGGGCAGGCGGGAGGAGTGGGGGCGGTAGGGAGTCGGGACGGGAAGGGGTCGGACGGGAGCGGGTGTACTGCCCCCAGCCCCTTTCTGCCCCAGGCAACGCTGGGGCGGGCTGCTAGTTGTATATAAGATTGTTTATTTTAATATAATTGTAGTAAATGTTTTAATTTTTTTTTTATTACTAGGCATTGGCACTTATATTCATTTTATATCTTCGGTTGTTGTAGTTGTAGGGAAACAGGTTGATTAGTACACACGGTATTCAAGTATATTTTATGATTTCTAGTGTAAATATTTTTTTTCTTGTTTTAATAATTTATAATTTAGTTGTGAGTTGCAAGTTTGTTTGGGAATTTGGTAGGACGTTATTTAAATTGCAATTTTTTTACATCATATATTCATGCAAGTTAAATATTTTTTGGGGAAATTCATTATCTAAATTGTTTCATAGATTAATTAATATTTGTATTATTTAAATGTAATTTCTCAGGGCTTGGCCTAACGAGATGTTAGCGGCCTGGCCGTGGCCTGTAATAGTGTACATTTGAACGTGGTAGGTGGCTGGCGGGACTACTGACAACAAGGTCTTCACCGGCTCCAAATACCGTAGGTAGGAGAGAATCGGGCGTGCCAGCCTGCTGATTGTTCACTTGCGGCATCCTTCTTGTAAGAAGTGGCCCAAGCCTACTGTGTTGCCCCCCATGGGGTTGTGAAATGGGACATTGTGATGCTGGTGCCCCCCAGGGGGACAACTTTATGCTATCTGCAGTGTGGGGGTGCTGGTGACTCGATCTTCTGCCTTTGAGGAAGTGCATTCGGGTGACTGTGGAGCCTTGAGTTTCCTCGTAGGGGACCCCAGGAGTCTTGAAGTGAAAGCTGCTCCTAGACTTCATCTGTGCGGCCCATCTCCCCCCATGTGATTGGCTCTGAGACAGTGTGTGTGGCCCGGCTGTGTCTGGAGGCTCGGTGGTCTCGCTGCGACACTGGCATTGCTGCTGTTCAAATGGACCGAGTGTCCTGGAACCTGCAAAATTGTAAGATTTGGTTCTGGCGTGTTTAAGGCTTTCCCCATTACAGTGCTGCATTGCCTTCTTGAAGATAGACCCCCCACCGTTCTGAAGCATGCTTGGTGGAGACCCTTCTGGTGTAGCCTGCTCTGGAGGACTTTGGGGACCTGAGTTACAACCTTGTATGGCATTTGGCTCTCTGCCATTTGGAAGGCAGAGGATCTGGATTGGTGATAGTTGAAACACTTGTGGTACAGGCCTATAAATGCATTACATAATGACATGTGCAAAGACAAGGCAACACGATTCTCACAGCTAACGAAGATGGATGAATACACTGCCGCACAAAGCAGCAGTGGTCAGCAGTCAGCGGAGGAGGTGATACCCCTGGCTAGGCCGTAACCAACGGGAGCTCGGACACTGGCAGCCATCGAGGTGTCATGGCACCGAATGTTGAAGCTATAGAAATTGATGTGAATGTTTGCATTGCTCTTCCTTCCATCCATCATTTGTTCATTTTGCTTTTGTCGTCCTAAGTGGGAATGGTATTCCCAGACATGATTCCCATGCTTACTTCGCCTCTAGATTCAAGCTATCCTGGCTGATGAGGGGTGATGCCCAAGGATGCTTATTTCTGGTCCAGGGAGGACCTGGCTCAGCAGTTTGGGCTGGACTGTTCCTATGTAGAGCAGGGTCAAGACTGATTTCCATATGTCCAAACTGGGGTGGCCTGGTGAGCAAAAGAACAATGGATTAAACCACAATCTTTGTGACTGGGGTGATGTTTTAATTGTTCGCATTCCATCCATCATTTGTTCCTTTTGCTTTTGTGAACTTACTGAGTGCAGACCTGCACAAGGTGGCAAAGCATTCTACGGAAATGGAGGGCCAGGTGGCTGAACTCAGGGAAGAAATCTCCCAGTTACAGCGCACAGTGGGTATGCTTGAACCCCATTCAAACAAGCTGGAGACCAGGATGGAGGACACAGAAGGGCGATCACGCAGATACAATATCTGATTTATGGGGTTTCTGGAGGGTGCAGCAAAGGGCGGATCCGAAGTATTTTTGGAAAAATTGATGAAAATTGATGCTCCCCACAGCCTTTTCTCCAATTTCTTCGCAGTTGAAAGGGTGCATAGTTCTGTGACCTGCTTGCTGGGACTCCCCGTCGAATAATAATTGCCAAATGTTTGAACTACAGAGACCGGGGCAAACTTCTACAGACTGTCCCCAAACAGGGGAACCCGAAATTCAGAAATGTCCCCATCTGTATTTTCCCAGAAAATAGATGGTCTTAAAAATGGTGATAAAACTTGGGCCCATATGACTGCAGGTTTTGGCGCTGGCTAGCGCTGCAAGCAATGTTGCAGTGCTGCCCTGAGACAAAACTACAGTGCAAGAATGCACACAACCAATAAGATAGAGCGCATTCTTATGTCGCAGTCATGAAAAGTGTTGCTGCGTTGCGACAAGAAAGCGTTACAACAACTCTCACTATGCCCTTCTTGCGACAGCAAGGATGCGCTATAATCACTGGACAGCACTCCACGACGCAAGTAATGAAAGATATGTCAGGAATCCTGATGTATTTACCGGCGATAAAGTCACGCATTGCTGCAGCCTTGTCACAACCATGACTCAACTCCAGCAATGCATGGGCCAGCCTATCCCTGTGGCACTGCCTCACCATCGTGCCTGCCATCAGGCAGGCAGAAGGTACTGACGCAGTGCTGTTCATGAGGGGTGCCCAAATTTCGGCACTGTTGGAGGTCCATTGGTGGTGGTTGCACGCTGTGGTGTCATCCTTTGGAAGCATTGGTGGAGTGCTGGTACGGAGGGAGTTGACGAGATATTCTTCGCTGGCCTTTATCTAACTGCGAGGGGGTGTGATGATGGCAGTGGCATCCGGTGGGCAAGGTGAAGACGTGCTGTTACCAATGATGGTCAGTCCAGGAGAGTCCAGTGTTGTGGCTGTAGTTGAAGTACCCGCTGGCGGAGGTGACGTGCTCGACCGTGTGTCCTGCTATGTGGCCTGCTGAGGTGACTTGCTGCTTACGTCTGATGTTGGTGACCCTCCCCATGAGGGGGTGGTGCTCTGGTCACTGGGGTTGTCCAGGTGGAACTTGAGTTCACCAAGTTGGATGTCGTTGCTGGATGAGAGACCCTGGGGTGCAATGAGGTCTACAATGGTGTTGGAGAATGGGGGCCATGGCATGGGGTGCCTCCACATGACGGCTGTAATGCCAGAAACCGGTCCCCGGGAGCTTGTTTCCTTCCCAGTGTAAGAATTGGCTTTTGTAGTTTGGTTTGCCCTGTTCCCATCATGCACTGGGACAGGAACAGACTAATTTGCATACAGCCAGGTTCTGAAACTGGGATGGTGCAGTGAGCTAAAAAACGGTGTTGGATCTAGCCCTGATCTCTTGACTGGGTGAGAGCTTTCTGCTTAATTCAGAGACTCTGTCCCTCACCACCCCTTGTTGTAAATTTTTTTGTCCACCCTAAGCGTGGAAGGGTATTCTCAGATGTGAGACCCTTGCTCATTGCACCATCAGGATTCAAGCAAACCGGGCCGAAGACGGCTGTAATGCCAGAAACCGGTCCCCGGGAGCTTGTTTCCTTCCCAGTGTAAGAATTGGCTTTTGTAGTTTGGTTTGCCCTGTTCCCATCATGCACTGGGACAGGAACAGACTAATTTGCATACAGCCAGGTTCTGAAACTGGGATGGTGCAGTGAGCTAAAAAACGGTGTTGGATCTAGCCCTGATCTCTTGACTGGGTGAGAGCTTTCTGCTTAATTCAGAGACTCTGTCCCTCACCACCCCTTGTTGTAAATTTTTTTGTCCACCCTAAGCGTGGAAGGGTATTCTCAGATGTGAGACCCTTGCTCATTGCACCATCAGGATTCAAGCAAACCGGGCCGAAGACGGCTGTAATGCCAGAAACCGGTCCCCGGGAGCTTGTTTCCTTCCCAGTGTAAGAATTGGCTTTTGTAGTTTGGTTTGCCCTGTTCCCATCATGCACTGGGACAGGAACAGACTAATTTGCATACAGCCAGGTTCTGAAACTGGGATGGTGCAGTGAGCTAAAAAACGGTGTTGGATCTAGCCCTGATCTCTTGACTGGGTGAGAGCTTTCTGCTTAATTCAGAGACTCTGTCCCTCACCACCCCTTGTTGTAAATTTTTTTGTCCACCCTAAGCGTGGAAGGGTATTCTCAGATGTGAGACCCTTGCTCATTGCACCATCAGGATTCAAGCAAACCGGGCCGAAGACGGCTGTAATGCCAGAAACCGGTCCCCGGGAGCTTGTTTCCTTCCCAGTGTAAGAATTGGCTTTTGTAGTTTGGTTTGCCCTGTTCCCATCATGCACTGGGACAGGAACAGACTAATTTGCATACAGCCAGGTTCTGAAACTGGGATGGTGCAGTGAGCTAAAAAACGGTGTTGGATCTAGCCCTGATCTCTTGACTGGGTGAGAGCTTTCTGCTTAATTCAGAGACTCTGTCCCTCACCACCCCTTGTTGTAAATTTTTTTGTCCACCCTAAGCGTGGAAGGGTATTCTCAGATGTGAGACCCTTGCTCATTGCACCATCAGGATTCAAGCAAACCGGGCCGAAGACGGCTGTAATGCCAGAAACCGGTCCCCGGGAGCTTGTTTCCTTCCCAGTGTAAGAATTGGCTTTTGTAGTTTGGTTTGCCCTGTTCCCATCATGCACTGGGACAGGAACAGACTAATTTGCATACAGCCAGGTTCTGAAACTGGGATGGTGCAGTGAGCTAAAAAACGGTGTTGGATCTAGCCCTGATCTCTTGACTGGGTGAGAGCTTTCTGCTTAATTCAGAGACTCTGTCCCTCACCACCCCTTGTTGTAAATTTTTTTGTCCACCCTAAGCGTGGAAGGGTATTCTCAGATGTGAGACCCTTGCTCATTGCACCATCAGGATTCAAGCAAACCGGGCCGAAGACGGCTGTAATGCCAGAAACCGGTCCCCGGGAGCTTGTTTCCTTCCCAGTGTAAGAATTGGCTTTTGTAGTTTGGTTTGCCCTGTTCCCATCATGCACTGGGACAGGAACAGACTAATTTGCATACAGCCAGGTTCTGAAACTGGGATGGTGCAGTGAGCTAAAAAACGGTGTTGGATCTAGCCCTGATCTCTTGACTGGGTGAGAGCTTTCTGCTTAATTCAGAGACTCTGTCCCTCACCACCCCTTGTTGTAAATTTTTTTGTCCACCCTAAGCGTGGAAGGGTATTCTCAGATGTGAGACCCTTGCTCATTGCACCATCAGGATTCAAGCAAACCGGGCCGAAGACGGCTGTAATGCCAGAAACCGGTCCCCGGGAGCTTGTTTCCTTCCCAGTGTAAGAATTGGCTTTTGTAGTTTGGTTTGCCCTGTTCCCATCATGCACTGGGACAGGAACAGACTAATTTGCATACAGCCAGGTTCTGAAACTGGGATGGTGCAGTGAGCTAAAAAACGGTGTTGGATCTAGCCCTGATCTCTTGACTGGGTGAGAGCTTTCTGCTTAATTCAGAGACTCTGTCCCTCACCACCCCTTGTTGTAAATTTTTTTGTCCACCCTAAGCGTGGAAGGGTATTCTCAGATGTGAGACCCTTGCTCATTGCACCATCAGGATTCAAGCAAACCGGGCCGAAGACGGCTGTAATGCCAGAAACCGGTCCCCGGGAGCTTGTTTCCTTCCCAGTGTAAGAATTGGCTTTTGTAGTTTGGTTTGCCCTGTTCCCATCATGCACTGGGACAGGAACAGACTAATTTGCATACAGCCAGGTTCTGAAACTGGGATGGTGCAGTGAGCTAAAAAACGGTGTTGGATCTAGCCCTGATCTCTTGACTGGGTGAGAGCTTTCTGCTTAATTCAGAGACTCTGTCCCTCACCACCCCTTGTTGTAAATTTTTTTGTCCACCCTAAGCGTGGAAGGGTATTCTCAGATGTGAGACCCTTGCTCATTGCACCATCAGGATTCAAGCAAACCGGGCCGAAGACGGCTGTAATGCCAGAAACCGGTCCCCGGGAGCTTGTTTCCTTCCCAGTGTAAGAATTGGCTTTTGTAGTTTGGTTTGCCCTGTTCCCATCATGCACTGGGACAGGAACAGACTAATTTGCATACAGCCAGGTTCTGAAACTGGGATGGTGCAGTGAGCTAAAAAACGGTGTTGGATCTAGCCCTGATCTCTTGACTGGGTGAGAGCTTTCTGCTTAATTCAGAGACTCTGTCCCTCACCACCCCTTGTTGTAAATTTTTTTGTCCACCCTAAGCGTGGAAGGGTATTCTCAGATGTGAGACCCTTGCTCATTGCACCATCAGGATTCAAGCAAACCGGGCCGAAGACGGCTGTAATGCCAGAAACCGGTCCCCGGGAGCTTGTTTCCTTCCCAGTGTAAGAATTGGCTTTTGTAGTTTGGTTTGCCCTGTTCCCATCATGCACTGGGACAGGAACAGACTAATTTGCATACAGCCAGGTTCTGAAACTGGGATGGTGCAGTGAGCTAAAAAACGGTGTTGGATCTAGCCCTGATCTCTTGACTGGGTGAGAGCTTTCTGCTTAATTCAGAGACTCTGTCCCTCACCACCCCTTGTTGTAAATCCACATGAGGGTGCCACAGAGGATCTTCTTGGGCTTCGTCCCGATCTGGGAGTTGACATGGTCCAGGGTCACCCTTGGCACATTAGAGTGCATTGTCAGTCAGAGTGTGCCCCTGTAGGTGACGGTCCTTGATGGTCCGGGTGCTCCTTGCGGGTGATACTGCAGCCGTCAGGGATGGTGAAGGCGATGTCTGGCATGGTATAGAGGTTGATCCTGGCAGACGAGGTGGTGTCCAGGGTTGATGCCAAGGAGGTCTCTGGCGTCGTAGCAGTGGAGTGTCCAAGAGGAATGCTCCTTGATACTGAGCGAGGTCCAAGGGCAGATGGAAGAGAACGGCATAACCTATGGGTTGCATTTGGCATGGGAGACGACCATTACAATGAAGGCAGTAGATCGTTAACAACGCAACTCCGACAACGTGGGTGCCTTAGCATTGCATTTTATCACAATGCATTGTGAGGTCAGTAATGGGGTAATTTAAAGTTTCAGAGGTGTGTAGGCTGTTGGGGTAAAATTAGAAAATGTTAATTCAGGTGTTTTTTGGGTAAAATATGAAAAATCTGGTGTTTTGTGGGGTAAAATAGGAAAAATTGGGTGTTTGTTGGGTTGACATGAAAAATCTAGGACCATATGTAGGTAAATGGCATTTACCGAATCGTAAATACCGAATTTTACCGATTTGGTATTTACAATTCGGTAAATGTCATGTAGGTAATAATTCTTTAAATATTACCGATTCTGTAATATTCGATAATTACCGAATCGGTATTTACCGATTCGGTAATTGCCATTGATTCCTATGGGCCTTGAGGCCCATAGGAATCAATGGCAATTACCGAATCGGTAAATACCGATTCGGTAATTTTACCGATTTGTCAAGGGGGACAGGGTGTCACTTTGACACCCTGTTGCACCCCTGATTTTGGCTTGTGTGCAATGTGACACACATACATGCCCTTAGGGCATGTATGTGTGCCACATGGCACAGCATGTACAGAGAAATTCGTTATTTACCATGCCATTGTATTTCATGGTAAATAACGAATTTCTAAGGGGCTGTGGCACTGTTTCCAGTGCCACCTACATCCCAAATTTCCGATTCTGTACATTTACCGATTCGGTAATTTACTGATTCGGTAAAATTACCGATTCGGTAAATATACAGATTCGGTAATTTTCAGGCCCCCTACATCTGGAATTACAAATACCTGTCGATAACGGCCAAAATCAGCCGTTACCGACCGGTATTTTGCCACGTACATTTGGCCCCTGGTGTTTTCTGGGGTAAAATATGAAAAATCTGGTGTTTTTTGGGGTAAAATAAGAAAAATGGGGTGTTTGTTGGGGTAAAATATGAAAAATGGGGTGTGCATTTGTGTCAAATGTGATTTTTGCGTGTGTATTGGGGGCTCAAAAAAGGAATTCCAGGGTTCATGGTTGGGTTTGTGGTGCAAAGGTTAGTTTTGGGTTGCACTCACTGAAGTGTAAACAGTGATCTTTATGTCTCCACTATGCAACACCACTCTACAGTTGCAATGTGCCTAGTATTAGAATGCATTGAAATGGAATGCGAGGTGATGGCACACAAGAAGTATGCCCGCAGTGCATGGGCGCACAGCGGTCCCCATTGAGAATTGCAGGGTGTGCGGGACAGCTGTGAGGTGGCAAACACCAGAAAAAAGGTTGGATGGTGCGTGGACGCTGGGATATGTGTGTGAGCGTGTGCTGTTAAAAATCTATTGAGGGAAGTCTTACCTCGAAGCTGTGTCCCTTGTCTTTGTAGCTCCTGCTCTCCTGCGTCTGCTTCCACGAAAAGGAAGTAGGCAGCCAGGCTCCCTCCCCTGAGTCAATCACAATGCTGCAATGCAGAGATGGGATTGGTAATCGGCCACGGGACAAGTCATGCAGCCAGGGCCCGGAGAGGTGGCCATATTCTCCATACAGGCTGTAATGCAGCCCGCATTGCGAGCAGGGAAGTGCGCATGAATGCTTTGGGCGGCCTGAATGGGCTGACCAAACAGTCATTGTGCACTTGAATGGGCATGCCAATCCGCCCATGATCTGCTCTGTGTTTTGAGCAGTCCTACCTACCCTCCCACCCACTTAGGATACATAGAATGATTACATCAGTTAGTTATCCCTTTTTTTTAACTTGTAATCTTTTTTTTGGCTTCTTGGAGCCTGCACTTCCCGCTTCCTGCCGCTGCTGCCCCTGTGGCCATGCACTCCTGTCCTCGTCCATTGCCGCCTCCCAGCTGATCATTCCTCCCCCTCCTAAATGGCGGATATTGTGCAGTGCACGTATGCCGCTGGCGCACAGAAGGTGCGCCTAAGCCAAGCCCACCTGCATCTGTCTGTTACATGAGCGCGACCAGCGCCAGGAACCCTGGATCGCGAGCCAGCAACTGCTACAGCTCAGCCATCCTCCACGCACTCAACCACGGAAAACTCAGAGACTGACAACAGGACTTGCCAAACATGTCCCAAGGCCAGTTCTCCTGCCTACACTGCCACCAGACCTTAACCACAGTGCCTCCAACACATCCGGCACCAGCGTCACAGCCAGAGAACTCCACACATGGATCTCAAACTGCACATACAAGCTCACCCGCTACGAAAAACTGACAAACAGCGCCCCAGGAAAGCCACCTAGTTCACCACCGATCTCCAAGAAGCGAGACACACCTGCAGATGCCTGGAGGGGAACTGGAGGAACACCAAGACACACAAAATCTACACCACCTACAAGGACGCCATGACAGACTACCACAACCAAATCGTCAACAACTCAACCAACTCCAGGCAACTCTTCAAGGTCATTCATGAATTCACCAACCGGTGCAGCAAAGTCACAGACATCACCCCATCCCAAGACCTCTGGGATAAGCTGAAGGACTGCAATATTCTGCAATAGAGCTATGGAGCTATACTTACCAATAGCCCCTCCCCAATTACCAGTTATCAATAATCAGTCAGTTGGCAGTGAAGAAGGGTCAATCATTTATTACACAAAGGGCTCTGTACAGAGGAGCCTCTCACATCCTCACCCCTCGAGGTGCGCGGAGAAGACTGCTGGCTTACAGTCAAAACCAGACAGATATAGTTTCAGTGAACACATGAAATCTCCACACATGGAAAGTTACAAGTTGGTTCAGAGTGAAGGAAGGCCCATATATGGCACACATGATTAGTTCAAAGCTTAGCAATTCATTACTGGGGAGGTCAGGAAGGTGCCTCCCTTTCTATCTCGGGCACGGTAGTACAGGAACAGTGTCTGCAAGAATGTGTTTTTCGCAGCCCAAAGCCAGATGGCCTTGGGTTCTCAAGTCAAAGGAAAGACTGTATACTTTCAGCTGCTTTTAGTAACGTAAAGGGAGGGGGGAGTGGAGCTGCAAAGCAAATGTCTGCATCAGAAGTCTTGCACATTACATAATAGCTCAGTGGGTTGCAGCACATGAACAACAAGCTGCAACTGCATATTGGTTTAGACACATTAAGCCAATATTAATATATATATATAATTAGTATAAGTATATCATGCTAACAAATATATTGGATACATTATGCCAATGCCACCTATATCGAATTTTATATCCCATCAAAGCGTGGAACCTACTTCCACCTCAAGAACAAAAACCTCTTCAACAACTGCGCCGACCATCCACCAGACTCCACAGCCGGACCACCATCTCCACCTGGATGCCGGTCACAGCTGGATGCACTGCCTCGACCATGAAAGGCATCCACTTGGGGGCCCCCACCGACCCCTGCTCTCCTCATATCTACCACAGCACTAAGATCACCCTACTCACAGCCACAGACAACATTCATACCCTTCTGGACCAAGGTCAGTCCGCTTCCCTCAACCTATTCAACCTTTCAGTGGCCTTCAACACCGTCTCCCAAAGCACACTAGTCGCGGGACTACAAGACGCAGGGGTACAAGACTGGATCCGATCATTCCTCACCGCAAGAAGCCAAAGGATCAGACTGCCACCCTTCCTCTCGGATCCCACGTAAATCACCTGGGGAGTCCCACAGGGGTCATTTCTGAGCCAGACCATCTTCAACATCCACATGGCCCCACTCGCCACCATCGTCCGACAACATGGCCTCAATATTGTATCCTACGCTGATGACACCGAGCTCATCCTCTCCCTCACCAAAGACCCCACCACCACCAGACTCTACTTTCAGAAAGGAATGCATGACTTTGAAGTCTGAATGACCAACAGCTGCCTGTAGCTCAATGCAGAGAAGACATTTGTCCTCGTCCTTGGAACCACCCCTTCAGCAGGGGACAACAACTGGTGTCCACTGCTCTTAGAAGCCCAACTACCCTCTTGGACCACGCAAAAACCTCGGCATCGTACTCAACCCATCCCTCAAAATGAACAAACATGTCTACGCCGTCATCTCCAGCTGCTTCAACACCCTCTGCATCCTCCTCAAGACCTTCAAATGGAGTCCTCCAGAGTAAAGGAACACAGTCACCCATGCACTCATCACCAGCAGACTGGATTATAGAAATGGACTCTACGCCTGCATTTACAAGTCCCTACTCCACAAACTCCATACATTACAGTAAACATCTGCCAGACTCGTCCTCGGCATCCCCCAGCATGGACACATCTGCCAACACCTACGTAGACTCCACTGGCTCCCGGTGGAGAGAAGAGTCACCTTCAAATTCCTCACTTATGCCTACAAATGCCTACTCAACAATTTAACCAAATACCTCAACAATGTGACATCCGATCTAACAACCTCACACTGGCCAAAACTCTGTGCATCCACAGAGCCAGGGCAGGCGGAAGATCCTTCTCCCACAGTGCATCCAAGATCTGGAACGACCTACCGGCAGACATCAGATGTGCACCTTTCCTGACCACCTTCAGGAAGACCCTCAATACCTGGCCCTTCGGCTAACAGATCTGCGGCCACCCCCTCAGTGTGTTGAGACCCGCACAGGTGAGTAGTGCGCTTACATTTCCCATGATTGACTGATAGATTGAGTTGTCATCATGTGATGATTGTTCCTCTAATGCATGGCTTGAGTCGGTGAGGCAAAGCTCTTCTGCCATAGCTGTATTGCCGCTACTGGGGGTGCGTCATCTACTTGCAACAGGCATGAGCGACTCACCCCCGGCCCTCCTGTGCTACACGTCCCACCTTCTCCCTACCTGGACATTGATCCTGTGGCAGAATCCACTGCACTCTCTCCAAATTTGTGACTCAGCCAGCAGGAGCCTGAGCCAGGTGTGATTTCACTGGCTTGTACAGCAGCCACCACGTAGTCTGTTGGTGGACCTCCTGATGCAGTTGATGCAGCAGAGCTTCCATAGGCGTGCAGTTGCAGCACTTATGTTTATGTTTATGTTTTTTAAATTTGTATGGCGCGCAAATACCCGAAGGTGTCTCGGCATGCCATCCTGGAATCTCAAGGCAACCGCTGCCCCATCCTTGTGAACGGCCAACACCAGTTGGGTATCATCCGCATAGGTGGTTAAACTCAGGCCATGAGATTTTATGACCCTCGCCAAGTCCGACACATAGATGTTAAATAGTGTCGGACTTAGCGATGATCCCTGAGGTACTCCACACGGCAGTGTGAATGTAGGCGAGTAGAATGTGCCCAATTTGACAGATTGTGAGCGGTTGGCAAGGAAGGAGGCCAAAAGATCCTTGGCTCGATGGTTGACCCCCAAGGCGGAGACACGGTCGATCAAGATGGAGTGATCAACCGTGTCAAATAAGGCAGAAAGGTCCAATAGTATGAGGACCGCCGCTCCGCCTAGGTCTAGTATTGTCCTGATTTCATCTGCTGCTTTTATTAGTGCAGTTTTGGTGCCGTGACCCTGCCTAAACTCAAACTGGGTGTCATCCAGTAAGTGATGTTGGTTGACATATTCCGAGAGCTGATGGTTCATAAGGGATTCAAAGATCTTGGCAGGAAAAGGGAGGACAGCTATGGTCTGTAATTTGCTATATGCGAGGGATCCATAGATGGTTTTTTTAATAGGTGCTTAATCACAGCTCTTTCCATATCTCCGGGTAGACTCCTGTATGGAACATGGAGTTGCAGATGTCTTTAAGAGGTAAGGTAATGGCGTCAGGGAGACGATTTAATACTGAGGGTGGGGAGGGATCTAGAGGGGAGCCCGATTTGATAGTAGACACATATCTACTAATGGTTTTTGCTGTGGCAGGGAGAAAGAGGGAAAAGGATGGAGTGGAAAGGGTAGGTGTGGACCGGGGGGAGGTCCGTCGGTTTGGGGTAAGGAAGAAAAGGACGAGAATATATTAGTGACCTTGGACGCAAAGTAATCGGCTAAAGAGTTGCATAGCTGTTGATATGGCTCTATTGAGGGGGCTACTGGGGGCGTTGAAAGAGTAGTAACCACTTGAAACAATTTTTTTGCGGAGTTTTGGGCCGACTCGATATGAGATCGAAAAAACGCACTTTTATGAGAGATTATAGAATTTTTATAGATGGCTAAGGCGTCTTTATAGCATTGTCTGTCCTTAATACTATAATGTTTGCACCACCGTCGCTCTAGGTTCCTGCAGTACTGTCTCTGCAGTCTAAGATCCTCAAAGAACCATGGAGCAGAAGGAGTGGAGCGATTAGGAAAGATAGATTTGGTGTGAACTGCTCCATTGAGAGCATCCAGGAGCCATTTTTGGTAGGTGTTGGAGGCTGTGATGGAATTAGAGGATGTCTGATAAGGGGATGAGGTGAGGGTGTGGGTAAGAAAAGGGATGTCTAAATGTTTCCAATCTCGGAATATTTGAGGGGTATGTGCTTTAGGATATGGCCGATTAGGGTCATGAACCTTAAGACTGAAGATAACTGCAGCATGGTCTGACCAAGGTAAGGGAAGCACTTCAAGCAGTGATATCTCGGTGCTGTTAGTAAACAGGCTGTCCAAAGTGTGGCCTGCTTGGTGCTTTGGACCTGATATTAACTGGAATAGGCCAACCGATGACAAATCGGTAATAAGTTAAACAGTGTCTTTATCACTGTGCGATTCTAGGTAGAAATTAAAGTCTCCTAGAATAGTATAGCTGGAAGGGGTTCTGTAATCTTATCTAAGACTGTGAGAAAGCGTTTGTGGGGGCCTGGGGGTCGGTAAAGAAGAATACCTTTAAATGCTTGATTGTTGTTAAGAGAAATAGAATACATAAGTGCCTCACAGTTCAGGCTAGGAATCAGTTCCGTTTTAATAGGGTATAGGTCTTTATGAATTGTAACAAGTCCTCCACCTTTACCTGACGGTCTGTCTAGTCTGGTTACACAGAACCCCTCCGATAATGCTGCGCAGAAATCCGGGCCTGACGATAAGTCACCCCAAGTTTCTGTAACAAACATGATGTCCAGCTGTTGATTAGTAATCAGCTCCGAAATGTCCAAATTATGTTTGGATAAGGAGCGCGCATTTATAAGAGAAGCGTGATAAGGGGCGCGCGCCTTAGGTAAAGGCAAGTGAGAAGGGGGACAATGTGCAGGAAGTGTAAAGGTACAAAATGGACAACACAAGTTGAGACAAAACAAGTTGAGCGTAGCACGGGGGCCTCACCCGCCACAGCATCTGGCCATCTCAACATCATCCGTCCTGTGCAGAGAGACTACACCCACCATTGCTAATCCACTCAGGGCACCCTGGTGTAGTGGTAGATTGTAGTATGCGATGCGGAACTCACTACCTTGGTGCGCAGCAGTGCCTCTACCATTGACTGCTCCAAGGTGCGTAAGGTGGACTTCTCACACAGTTCAGCAATGTGTCTCTATGCGACCTGCCAGACTTCACCACCAGGTATGGGAGATCATCGCACATCAATGTTTCCTGCCATGAGTCATCAACTCCACAGCCACTCCACATTCCCCTCCAGGCACCAGACGCAGGTCTAGCGAGGCATCCAGGCACCAGACGCAAATCCAGCGATGCATCCAGGTGCAAGACACAAGTCAAGCTAGGCATCCAGGCTACAGGCGCAAGTCTAGCGAGGCTTCCAGGAGCAAGACGCAAGTCCAGCGAGGCATCCAGGCTCCAGGCGCTAGTCCAGCGAGACATCCAGGCACCAGATGCAGGTCCAGCATGCATCTAGGTGCAAGACACAAGTCCAGCGAGGCATCCAGGCGCAAGACACAAGTCCAGCGAGGCATCCAGGCTCAAGGCGCAAATGCAGCAGGCATACAGGCAGCAGACGCAGGTCCAGCAGACATCCAGGCACAAGTAAAAAGTCCAGGGAAGCATCCAGGCTCCAGGCATAAGTCCAGTGGGGCATCCAGGCTCTCATCCTGGTAATTCCGGATGTTGGGGGGTTTGAGGGGTTGTTGATGTGTACTGCACTTGGCCCTGGGTGCTCAAATCAGCATTTAACTTTTTTTTCTACATCTTTTCTATGGTAGGTGGACTGACAGGGTATGTGTTCAAAGTCCACACTTGCGGGTTAGCGTGTGTTTTAATATCACTGTAAGCTTATCTCTGGATTCTGCCCGCTAATGCCGGTTTACCTATCTCCATCGTGCAGCGGTTAGCGCAGTTTTCACTGAAGCTATCACCTGTTAGTGACGTCTTGATAATAAATTGTTAAAAGGTGGATTAAAAAGGCGATAGAAGACGATATAAAAACTAACGCTAACCTAGGTTAGCGATAGTTATCGCCAGTCCTTGATAATATCCCCCACAATTAGGCATGGCTTGCTGCTGCTACTGCTTCTTTCACAGATGGGGAGGAAAATTCAATATAAATTTGCCCAGTTGGGCCTGCTGTTGGCATGCCGCCGCATAGCAATACATTGGGCCAGTCATATGGCCCTGGCGCACCCTGCATGGAGGGTGGACAAATTGAAGTGGGCAGTGGCAGAGGAGTGTAGGCTTACAAGAGTGCTCATGGACAAGCATGTGGAAAGGGATCTTGAGATGTGGTTTCACTTGGGGAAGCCAGTAGGGAACACAGTGGAAGTGAAAACCAGGATGGGGGTGACAAGGTGGGAGCTACTGATGTGAGTGAAGAATATGAAATGGAGGAGGCACCAGACTCGCAGGTGTCACACAACAGTGAACATTTGGTGGATTGCACTGGATTTGATGGAGGTGCCTCTGCGTGGCTGCTGTCTTTGGTCTTTGGTTGTGAGAGGGTCCCTCTTCTCTCCTTCTGCTGTTGATCCCACATATGTGTCCTACATAGCGAGGTACATATGAGGAGGGAGGGGGTTTGAGGGGCATATTATCAAGGGGGTTTATCTCCGCTTTTTTGGCTTTAAAAGCCAAGAAAGCAGAGATAAAATTATCTCCCTATTACCTAGCTGTCGCTAACACCAGTTAGCGACAGCTAGTAGGAGATAGCGACCATCTTGGGCCCCGCTTTGCATGTCAATGATATTTATCACTAATGATATGCAAAGTGGGCGTGCCAAGATGTTAGCGACTGGAAACAGTCGCTAACATCGCTATCTCCTATTACCAACTTTTGGAGATTTTCGCGCTAAGCGCGAATATCTCCAAAAGCTGACACCTGCCCCTGAGCAGTTCTTAGCCATGTTATCCAATGGTAGGTGGATAACATGGCTAAGAGCATTAGCTCGGTAATGCATGAATATCGCTAACTTTTCAGCGATATTCATGCATTTCGGCCGATTTTTATCGCTTAGGAGATAATTCTTGATAATAGCAAGGTTCCTAAGCAATAAAAATCGCCGCAGCTCGGCGATAACAATATTGCCGCTAAACCAACATAGCGATAATTATCTCTAGTTGTTGGTAATATGCCCCTTTGTTCTTTCTTCCTGTCCTTGCGGACACTGAGAGCATTCACTGAGGCCCCCGGTCTAAGGATAACACACAAACGCCCCCCTCAAATGATCTGTATGTTCCAATAGTAATCTTACTGCGATGTCATCTCTTTGTATTTCAAATGATAATAACCTGAATAAACACATTCTGAAAGAAAAAAGTCTTAGTTACAGGATATTGAGATGGTAATAGTAGATAGGAAGTTGAGCCCCACCGGGAGCAGCAACACATCCATACTGGCTGAGCAGCAGGTAACACCAGGAGAGGTGTGGCGCAGCAGTCAGGGTGGCTGACTCCGGAGGACAGGGCTAACAGTTTGATCACCAGCGCGGAGGCAGAGCAGCTCAGCATCATGTGACTCTGGGCAATAGCTCGCTTAATCTCCCTGACGGCCACCAGCGCATTGAGACCAATAGGGATATTAGTTCGAACTTTACAATTAACAGGTCATTCATATTGTTAGCAGCATCCTTGCTGCTCAGCCCACACACGTATGGCATATTATTGGGGGAAGACCAAACCATGTCGTAAAACTCAGTCACTTGAGCCGCACATTGACGACAGTTAATAGATGAAAAATCGTCTGCATGCTAGAGCTGGTGTGGTGTGTAGTACGTAATGTGAAGATAGTTCAGTTGTATCAGGTGTAACTGTGATGAAATGGTGAGAGTGTGAGAGGCCATTTGGGCATCCCTCCAGTCTGTGTTGTCTAAAGTACCCACCCACTCCTCTGTGTTTAATAAAAAATAATAGTAATATTTGTAAAGTGCAAACATCTACCTCAAGCAGGGGTGTCCCGGCACTGTGCGGAAGTCAGGTATGGAAACTGGTACCTAGAAGCTATCCTTGACTGATCAGCTGCTAGGTCTTCAAGATCTTTCTAAACTTTGGTTCTGTGGCCACCATGTGCAGTCATAGTGGTAAGGAATTCCATAGTATGGCTGTCCTAACTGTGAAGGACATTCCTCCCACTCGGGCTTTTGCAAAGCGAGGAATGCAGAGTAGGTGCTGGGAATTAAATCCCAGCTTTCGATTAGCTTGGTATGGGTGAAGCCTATGTCTGAGGTTTCTCGGTCCTTTGTTGCACATGGCCTGATAAGCGAAAGTTGGGGACTTGAATTCTGTTTCTTTTGCTAATGAGAGCCAATGAAGGAGCCTGGTTTTTTGGGAGATGTAATGGCAGAATGGCACCCATCGAATAAGTCTTGCTGGAGCATTTTGAACCACCTGCAGTGTGTGAATCAGGTACATTGGTATTCCCAGGTACTCACTGTTGGCATAGTCCAGCTGTGATGTCACGGTCATATGAACCACTGACCTGCAGCTATCATTCGGCAAGAGGTGCAAGAATTTCATTAAGGTTTTTAATTTCCCAAAACAGACCGACGAGACATGGCGGATATGAGCTCCAAAGGATAGGTCTGAGTCCCAGTTGATGCCCCGATTCCTAGCCATCTTTGCTGGAATTGGAGCTGAACCCAGCTCAGTAGAAAAGGGGGTGGTGATGAACAGAGTGTCTGAATTAAGCAGACCACTCTTACCCAGTCCAAAGATCAGGGCTTGATCCATCACCGTTTTTTAGCTCACTGCACCATCCCAGCTCAGAACTTGGCTATGTGCAAATTAGTCTGACCCTGGCCCAGTGCATCATGGGAACAGGGCAGACCAAACTACCAAGCCGATTCTTATACTGGGAAGGAAACAAGCTACCGGGGACCGGTTTCTGGCATTTCAGCCGCCTTCGGCCCGGCTTGCTTGAATCCTGATGGTGCAGTGAGAAAGGGACTCATGTCTGAGTATACCCTGCCACACCTATAGTGGCCAAAAACGATTCAGAAAAGGGGGTGGTGATGAACAGAGTGTCTGAATTAAGCAGACCACTCTTACCCAGTCCAAAGATCAGGGCTTGATCCATTACCGTTATTTATCTCACTGCACCATCCCAGCTCAGAACCTGGCTATATGCAAATCAGTCTGTCCCTGGCCCAGTGCATCATGGGAACAGGGCAGACTAAACTACCAAGCCAATTCTTTACCAGAAAGGAGACAAGCTACTGGGGACCGGTTTCTGGCATTTCAGCCGTCTTCGGCCCGGCTTGCTTGAATCCTGATGGTGCAGTGAGAAAGGGACTCATGTCTGAGTATACCCTGCCACACCTATAGTGGCCAAAAACGATTCAGAAAAGGGGGTGGTGATGAACAGAGTGTCTGAATTAAGCAGACCACTCTTACCCAGTCCAAAGATCAGGGCTTGATCCATCACCGTTATTTATCTCACTGCACCATGCCAGCTCAGAACTTGCCTATGCAAATTAGTCTGACCCTGGCCCAGTGCATCATGGGAACAGGGCAGACCAAACTAGTCTGCCCTGTTCCCATGATGCACTGGGCCAGGGACAGACTGATTTGCATATAGCCAGGTTCTGAGCTGGGATGGTGCAGTGAGATAAATAACGGTGATGGATCAAGCCCTGATCTTTGGACTGGGTAAGAGTGGTCTGCTTAATTCAGACACTCTGTTCATCACCACCCCCTTTTCTGAATCGTTTTTGGCCACTATAGGTGTGGCAGGGTATACTCAGACTTGAGTCCCTTTCTCACTGCACCATCAGGATTCAGGCAAGCCGGGCCGAAGACGGCTGAAATGCCAGAAACCGGTCCCCAGTAGCTTGTCTCCTTTCTGGTAAAGAATTGGCTTGGTAGTTTAGTCTGTCCTGTTCCCATGATGCACTGGGCCAGGGACAGACTGATTTGCATATAGCCAGGTTCTGAGCTGGGATGGTGCAGTGAGATAAATAACGGTGATGGATCAAGCCCTGATCTTTGGACTGGGTAAGAGTGGTCTGCTTAATTCAGACACTCTGTTCATCACCACCCCCTTTTCTGAATCGTTTTTGGCCACTATAGGTGTGGCAGGGTATACTCAGACATGAGTCCCTTTCTCACTGCACCATCAGATTCAAGCAAGCCGAGCCGAAGACGGCTGAAATGCCAGAAACTGGTCCCCAGTAGCTTGTCTCCTTTCTGGTAAAGAATTGGCTTGGTAGTTTAGTCTGCCCTGTTCCCATGATGCACTGGGCCAGGGACAGACTGATTTGCATATAGCCAGGTTCTGAGCTGGGATGGTGCAGTGAGATAAATAACGGTGATGGATCAAGCCCTGATCTTTGGACTGGGTAAGAGTGGTCTGCTTAATTCAGACACTCTGTTCATCACCACCCCCTTTTCTGAATCGTTTTTGGCCACTATAGGTGTGGCAGGGTATACTCAGACATGAGTCCCTTTCTCACTGCACCATCAGGATTCAAGCAAGCCGGGCCGAAGACGGCTGAAATGCCAGAAACCGGTCCCCAGTAGCTTGTCTCCTTTCTGGTAAAGAATTGGCTTGATAGTTTAGTCTGCCCTGTTCCCATGATGCACAGGGCCAGGGACAGACTGATTTGCATATAGCCAGGTTCTGAGCTGGGATGGTGCAGTGAGATAAATAACGGTGATGGATCAAGCCCTGATCTTTGGACTGGGTAAGAGTGGTCTGCTTAATTCAGACACTCTGTTCATCACCACCCCCTTTTCTGAATCGTTTTTGGCCACTATAGGTGTGGCAGGGTATACTAAGACATGAGTCCCTTTCTCACTGCACCATCAGATTCAAGCAAGCCGAGCCGAAGACGGCTGAAATGCCAGAAACCGGTCCCCAGTAGCTTGTCTCCTTTCTGGTAAAGAATTGGCTTGGTAGTTTAGTCTGCCCTGTTCCCATGATGCACTGGGCCAGGGACAGACTGATTTGCATATAGCCAGGTTCTGAGCTGGGATGGTGCAGTGAGATAAATAACGGTGATGGATCAAGCCCTGATCTTTGGACTGGGTAAAAGTGGTCTGCTTAATTCAGACACTCTGTTCATCATCACCCCCTTTTCTGAATCGTTTTTGGCCACTATAGGTGTGGCAGGGTATACTCAGACATGAGTCCCTTTCTCACTGCGCCATCAGGATTCAAGCAAGCCGGGCCGAAGACGGCTGAAATGCCAGAAACCTGTCCCCGGTAGCTTGTCTCCTTTCTGGTAAAGAATTGGCTTGATAGTTTAGTCTGCCCTGTTCCCATGATGCACTGGGCCAGGGACAGACTGATTTGCATATAGCCAGGTTCTGAGCTGGGATGGTGCAGTGAGATAAATAACGGTGATGGATCAAGCCCTGATCTTTGGACTGGGTAAGAGTGGTCTGCTTAATTCAAACACTCTGTTCATCACCACCCCCTTTTCTGAATCGTTTTTGGCCACTATAGGTGTGGCAGGGTATACTCAGACATGAGTCCCTTTCTCACTGCACCATCAGGATTCAAGCAAGCCGGGCCGAAGACGGCTGAAATGCCAGAAACCGGTCCCCGGTAGCTTGTCTCCTTTCTGGTAAAGAACTGGCTTGGTAGTTTAGTCTGCCCTGTTCCCATGATACACTGGGCCAGGGACAGACTGACTTGCATATAGCCAGGTTCTGAGGTGGGATGGTGCAGTGAGATAAATAACAGTGATGGATCAAGCCCTGATCTTTGGACTGGGTAAGAGTGGTCTGCTTAATTCAGACACTCTGTTCATCACCACCCCCTTTTCTGAATCGTTTTTGGCCACTATAGGTGTGGCAGGGTATACTCAGACATGAGTCCCTTTCTCACTGCACCATCAGGATTCAAGCAAGCCGGGCCGAAGATGGCTGAAATGCCAGAAACCGGTCCCCGGTAGCTTGTCTCCTTTCTGGTAAAGAATTGGCTTGGTAGTTTAGTCTGCCCTGTTCCCATGATGCACTGGGCCAGGGACAGACTGATTTGCATATAACCAGGTTCTGAGCTGGGATGGTGCAGTGAGATAAATAACGGTGATGGATCAAGCCCTGATCTTTGGACTGGGTAAGAGTGGTCTGCTTAATTCAGACACTCTGTTCATCACCACCCCCTTTTCTGAATCATCCCAGCTCAGTAGGCCACCAAAGTCCTGTCGCCGGTGGAGAGGCCTGGCCAAATAAAAGGATCTCAATCTTGTCTGCAATTAGCTTTAGTTTGTTATTATTCATTCAGTTAGGGATGTCCTTCAGGCACCCCATTAATCTGGCAAATGAGTCCTTAGAATGATCCTTAAAAAAGAACACCAGCTGAGTGTCGTCTGCAAATGAGACAGCCTTCACTTCCCAGGTGGCAATGACATTGAAGAGTGGCACCAGGAAGGTGTTAAAGAGTAGAGGGCTTAATGCCGAGCCCTGTGGTACACCACACCTCAAAGCCTTAGGCGTGGATTGATGCTGTAGGAGAAACACTCTTTGGGAGCCATCAATGAGGAAGGATTGGATCCAAGCAAGAACTTCACCCCATAGTTCCAGCTGTTCAAGTCTGTTAAGAAGAATAGAGTGTGCAACGGTGTCAAATGCCACTGAGAGAATCAACACATCAGCACCACCAACATTCTTACAGACTCTGCCACCTCCACCAAGGTGGTTTCCGTACTCTATATCCTGCCTGGAAACCTGACTGAGTGTCATGTAGGTTGTCTTGTGTGTGTCGATATGATTGGCGAGTTGACGTTGCGCCAACTTTTCTAACATCTTTGCTGGTGCAGGTAACAGTGAGATTGGTTGATAGTTACCAAGCTCCGTAGGATCGGCATTTGGTTTTTTTCAGCAGAGGCAGTAGGTATGCATGTTTCCCAATAACAGGGAAGATGCCAGAGGATAGCGACGCATTCCAGATATGATTTAACCCTGGGTTAATCCAGTGAGCCAAAGATCTGAAAATCTTGGTTGGACAAGGATCCACGGGGAAGCCCAACTTGTATCTTAGGATTTGAGCCAGTGATTCATGCAAGGTTATAGGGGTGAACTCTGTGAAGGTACCAGCGGAATTGTTGATTTCCAATGTCTGCGGTACCAATAATGGCTCTCCAGTTGTAAAAGAGAAGTAGACTTTCTGAATCTTCTCCTCCCAAAAAAATTGATAGATTTGTACACAAGGCCAAACTGGGCAGAATTTTCCCCTCCAAAGCAGATGGGTTTGTGAAGGATCTGAGAATCCTAAAGATCTCCTTGCCAGAATTCTCCTCACCCTCAATATGCTTAAAAAAATACTCCCTTCTAGCTGCTCCCATCCTTTTTTGCAGTCTTTTTAGGGCCTCCTTATATGCTAGCTTAGCCTCTAGAGAATACTCTTTTCTCCATTGCCTTTCCAGTCTCCTACACCCACTTTTTTTTACTTCTAAGGCCTGTCGTGAGCCAAGGGGCTGAGGGGTATTCTCTCTGAGATTTGGACAATCTTAGTGGAGCCACAGCATCAAGGGTAGTGGTGATCCTAGCATTAAAAATTGTTGCATCCTCATTAGGATATCCCGTGCACAATGGACCACTATCAAGGAACATCCGGCCCACGGAATCCACCCTCACCCTTTTCCAAATCCTGCTTCACACTTAGTGTTTATTCCCAGTGAGCTGTATTTTCCCTACTTTAAAGGCGAAAGGAACTAGATAAAGATCCGTCCACATTAAACATTGAGGGGCCTCAACTCTAATAGTATGGATATTCAAAAAAACATAAGGTCCAGGGTATGGCCTGCTTTATGTGTGGAGGCATTTACGTTTTGAGTAAGGTTTTCTCCCTTGAAAGATTGTACTGGCTGAGAGGCCTGGGGGCAGATGGGGTCGTCCACATGGAGGTTAAAATCACCTAAGGCCATAAAGATAGTGTATTGTAGTGTTTTTTGTGCAATAAGATTACCTTGTTCCGGGAGATATTTCTGTGGGCAATCAGGTGGTCTTTATATTGATAGCCCTGCAAATCAAATTGTTGGGAACATCTTTACACAAAAATTCAAGCCCTCCATAGAACCCATGCAGTCCAATTCCATTGTGGCAATGTCCCATGCTTCCTGTAGAACAATAGCCGTCAATAGTTTAAGAGCGAATTTTTTGTCAGGTGCTTTGATAATTATTAATTTGTTGGTTTGGAAAATCCTGACCTTTTTCCGGGGAGCTACTAGAAGTTTGGGCTCCAGGAGGCTGAACTCAGGAAGGTCATGTGGGAAGCAAGAGCAGATGACATGTGCATGCCGAAGTTGAAGGTATTTACGAATTTGCTTAGTAGATAAAGAAAAGTGTGACTGCAGGTCTTGAAAGGACTTCATCACAGAGCCATGCGAGACATCACCCAAATAATATATCCCAATCATATCCTACTTGGTGACCCCTTCCTCTAGATGGGCGGCCCATTGGAAACAATTTATCCTCCATAGTGGCATAAGACATGTGGGTTTCCTGTCCAAGCATGTCATTCTGGTCATCCCCCTCCACAGCTGGAGAACCACCATGGTCATGGTGGGAGGTCCTGTGGATTTGGTCCCCCATGCAGCAAGTGAATCACAATGACCAGAGCCAAGAGCGAAAATGTGGTGTTGTAGGATGGGTATACCCAGCCCCAGATGAACACGTCATTGATCACCTAGAAGTGAAATGCCCAGTAGCAGTCTTTTGTCATATACTATTGGCAGCATTTTTCATGGGCAATTTGGGTACGGTAGCAAGCACATAGGAAGGATCAGAAGGTTGTGGTCAGGTCACAAAACCAGGTGAATCGAAATGGGAAGGGAAAATTATGGTAGGCATATAAAACGTGGGGAAGGATTTTAATTTTAGAGTGGGCTATACATCCAAGAATTTGTAGTGCAAGGGCTGCCCAGTGCTGAAATTCATCCTTTGTGTGCGCCACCAGCATTTTCAAGTTGAGACTCCAGGTCAAAGTGGGCTCCAAACAAAGAAAGGCTCCCAGATAATGTGTACGTGTTCTAGATGTCAGCCGGCTTCAGCGTCAAAGGGGGCCGAAGCTGAGCCCCCACGGAACCCACCGCAGATGTGATGAATTTATCCATTCTGGTTTGGGTCATAGGGACCTTGTCCTTGCCAATTCTTCACCTGCAGAGATGTTTAAATGCATGGGCAATGTGTGCTCTGGCCATGGCCCTGGTCTTTGAAGGGGACCCTCTGATAGAGCCAACTCTGTTCTGCAGAGTCTTTTCTTGATGACCTTGAATAATTCGTAAACAGATTGTTGCAAATAGTGTTTTCTTTTCATTTATTTTTCATCTAGGTAATATGTGGGAGTCTAGTACAGACATTTTGCAGACAAATGTTGTGTTTATGTTTCATGCAACATCCATAAAAAAGTTTATTTTACATGGAAACAGGATCACACATGTGAGAAATGGGAGTGTGTCACAGAGTTTTTTTGCAGTCATTTTAGTGATCTGCTGTTGTGTTACAATTTTGGAAATACATCACAGTCCACGAATATTAGATATAAACACATTTAGACGTTTGACCAGTGTGCCTGTGCACTGTTAGTGACCTGGCGAAAGAGGGCATGAACGAGATGAAACTGGATCATAAATTCAAAGCTAATCCGAACAGGGGCCCCAAAATACATTTGGCCTAGGGCCCCCAAAATCCTTAAGATGTCTCTGTTGACCTGGTATCTGCATATGGGTGGAAGTAGAAATGATGGGATGATCACCAAGCTTGGCCTGCTTGCCCATGATGTCCAACTCCAGGGAGGGTCAACAAGTGTAGCCACGAGGTCAGCCAGGGATCTGGAGATGTTGATGGGTAGTCACAACCTGGGATGCCTGCTCACTTGGCCTCCATTGCCCCCATGAGCCAAGGAAGCCAGTGTATAGGGACAATTGAACGTGAGGGGTCAGCATGAGCAGATGGGTGGTGGAAACAACATCAGCCCGCTCACAAACAGGCCAGCCAGGTTTCACTTAATCCCAAAAGATAGAAGGCTCCTGTGGCACCAGGAGCCAGAGACACCCCATTCTCCACAGCCAAATCTTCAATACTGAGAGAGGGGAGGGGGACTTGTTCACACAGGTGAGTGCCAGTTTTTGTTATGTTTTAAAAACATCATGACTGAATCTATATATATATATATATGTATATGCTCTCTGTGTAAATTGTGATATGACTGCTTGTCCATGATTGATGAGAGTGTGGATCATGCACACCTATTTAAACTAGAATTAGTGCTGATGATTAAAAGCTTCAGACTGTATTGCGTGCATCGTGTGACCAATGTCTGCCTGACATGTGTAGTGTAATTAAATATGGCCAGGTCCCTGGCGGGGTGACCCAGACTCAAACGTGCACAGCGGAGGGGGGTTAAATACTAACTGGATAACAGTTTTTACCATAAATTGCACAATAAATCAATAATTTTTATTCTGTTATATCCATCATACAATGTAATACTCATTGTATGATTCATAAATACATGAGAACTTCACAAGACTGAATTGATCGCAAAACTGCGAATCTTTATAACAAATAAGTTACATTATTGAAAAATAAACAATAAAAGATCACAATGAAAATCCTGCCCAATGCATTTCAGGACCACCTGTCCCTTCGTCAGGGGTGAATCTGCAAAGAAATATATAACAATATCCCAGTCCATATCCCAAGCCTATTTAGTGAGTTAGCCAGAAAAATACTGTAATGTGCACGCCTTAACACTGCAAACCTACTGAATAAAGTAAGCTGAATCATACTGTCCGTAGTGGAATTAAGTGAATCCTGTGGACACAATGACAGATGTCTAAAAAACTGCTTTTACTAGCCAAAACGATATACAATTGCCCGCGAGCTCCTGTGATTCCTACCTTAGTGGGCTTTTGGCATGCGCAGGCTTACATTATGTTCATGATGACGGTGTGTGTCAGGGCCTGTAAATGAAATGCTACTAGTGGGCTTGCAGCACTGGTTGTGCCAAGCACTTGAGTGGCCATGCAAATGTAACTCAGACCGACCACTGTAGTGTCTGCGCGCACAGTTTGTACACTGCCATGTTGTTCTGGCAAGTGCACCCACTTGCCAGGCCTGGACCTTCCCTTTCCCTACATGTCAGGCACCCCTATCGTTGGCCCAAGGAACTCTCATGGGCAGAGTGCAGTGTATGTGATAGGTAGAACATGTACAAGTGTGAGTGACATGTCCTGACAGTGAAATACAGTGTATTTCCTTTTACACTGTTGAAAGGCTATCTGTCCCATAGGCTTATAATGGAGTTGCACTGTTCCATGTTTACATGTGTAACTTTCCCTAGGGACAAAATAAGAAAATCATTTTTGAACTCTCAGAACTCATCATTTATGAACACACCTTTTGGTAAAAGTGTTTTTTAAATCCTGTGTTTGAAAATGCCACTTTTAGAAAGTGAGCATTTTCTTACTTCACTATTCTGTGTGCCTCTGGCTGATAGTGTATTCAGTGTCTGGTGTGTGGGTGACAGGAGATGAGATGTACATTCAATCTCGACAGTCCCTGGGTTGAGGTGTGCCCTGCCTTTTCTGTGTGACTCACCACAGAGCTAAATATACCTGGTCTGCACTTTAGAGTGGTGGGAGGAGTACTGCTTACACTTGAATAGGCTGGGTCTCCTTTTGCACAATGCTGTCTATGCCCCGTGGTCATGCTGCACCAGTGAATGCAGAACTGGATTAGACTGGGTTCATAGACCCTTGCTACAAAGATCTCAAAGACATTTTGGGGTATAAGTATGTGACCTCAAACCCCAGTACGTTGAATTTCTTCAAGGAACAAGAGGACCCTGCCGAGAATAAGAGCAAAGGATTGTGTGAGGAGTGCTACCTTTTCTGAGTGAAGGGTGGGTTGGCTTGCAGTGCTGCTTCTGTCTCTGGGGAGGAAAAGGACTGTCTCTTTTGGCCCTGCTGTGGCATCCTGCTTGTGAAGGCAATCCCAGAGGACCCGTATGTGCTGGCCTCCTGTTTTGAGAAATCTCAGGGACATAAAAGATTTCCAGAAAATATCCCTGCTGGATCTGTAAGTAACCTGCCTGGGAGGACATCTGGACCAGCTGTGCGAGGAAGGCTGCCCTTAATTAGTGTAGGGAAGGGCGGCCTGCAGTAGCTGTTCCTGCCAGAAGCAGGAGAAGGACTGGACTGTTCTTCACCCTTTTTTTGGTAAGAAGAGTGCTGTGAAAGAAGCTGTAAGGAACGCTGCCCGTGGTGTAGGCTGGTTGAAAGCAGCTATTCCTGTCTGAGACAGGAAGAGGACTTGACCATCTTATGTCTCTTGTTTTTAGGGAGATTAAAAGTGCATGAAGAGCACTGTGCAGTGAGGGCTCCAACGAGGGAAAAGCACCGGAGGGGTGCCTCATGTTTGTTGAAGGACCATGCTGTAGTGGGCATGTTCTTTGCAAGTTTTGCACTGCTGCAGGCCCGAGCGTAAGGGTAAGCACTGGCCAGCATTCTTTCCAAAATCCAGGGACTCACCAGGCGTTGCCTAGTGACATGCAGAAGCCTGCAGTGCAGAGTAGAAGAGACACTGCCCCGCCCGCAGGATGTCACGTCCAGGACCAGGGAGTGAGGACACTCCCATGTGACAGGGAACCTCGTGGGCCACGCTGTAGTCGGCAGCAGAGGAGGGATGTCAGAAAACCTGGTCAAGAGCCTCCGCAGTTGTTGAACCACATGGGAGAGGCTGCCGGCACCACCAGCGTGGGCCGCCCGAAGGAATACCGAAGGAACACGGCAAGGGGCCATGCAAGCAGCAGAATCTAAGTGGCTCCACTTACCTGGTAGAGCAGCTGCCCCATGTGTTAGTGAGCAGCTGCTTAGACTGCCAGGGTGATTCTGGCCATACACGGGGAACACTGACACATAATTTTTGTGGGGGCCAGTAAGCGATCAGAGAGCAGGACGGGGTGGCGACCCTCAATGGAGGTTCCATTTCTGCAATTACCATGCAGCCCTTACAGTATGCGCAGAAGCGCTGCCACTTTATGATGGTGACATGCTTCCTAGTATCAGGTGATTCTAAGGCCTTATACTGATGAGGTTAATAAGGAGGGTTCGGGGGGCAGCCGAAGCCCTGGAGGTCTGCCTCCTAGGCAGATTGGGAGGGGGTGGGGCTGGCCAAGTAGCAGCTATTTTGTGGGCTCTTTGGTCTGTTTAGCAAAGTAGCCCAGCATTATATGAGGCTGATTATGCCACTCCCAGCAACCATTTTAGGTTCGGTGACCTGGTAGCTGGGAGTAGCGTAGGAGATTGTAGTTTTTGGATCATAGTTTGCGGGTAGTGCATTTTCATTGCAAGCGGGTTAGTGCTAGGTGTTTAATTGCAACAAAGATAAAATGTTAGGCGATTGAAGGAATACTGCGTGCTGGACGTGGTGCGGCTCCTCAGCGATGCAGGGTGTCTCAATTTCCTTATTCCGGAGGTGGCAGGAGGGTCGCGCGCCACACAGCACGCTTCGGCAGATGTGGCCGCCGTCACGGCGTGCACCTAACCGAAGAAAGCACATAGTTCTGAGGTGAATGCGAGGAGCCGCTCATATACCAGAAGAGCGGCCCCCCTTAAGAGGAAAAAAGGGAAGCCTCCCATTCGCGTGAAGGCCTCACAGGGTCCTGCTGCATTGTCCATTAAAGAAGAGCCGGAATGAGGAAGTGAGGGCCAGGGACCTTAGAGGCCAAATAGATGCCTACATGGCACACGTCTGGTCAGCGGGGTTTGACTACCAGGGAGGGACACAGGAAGGAGGGGGCCATGAGGGTGGGGCAGCCAGGAGGGTAGGGCCGAGTAGTGGGTTTGATGGGTTGGGGCGCAGCTGCGAGCACAGGCAGGGTACCTGACAGATATGGAATGGAGTGAAGGGGAGGAGAGGGGTTAGTGATCATGAGTTGAAGGATCTATGCAAGGTAGGACGGGGTGGGCAGAGAGCATGTTAGAGGGTAAGAAGAGGAGGAGTGAGGCAGTGGGAGGCAGGAAAGGCCCAGCACAACAGACCAATCCCTTTTGTTTCAGGTGAGGGACCAGTGCCAGGGTGCAGACTTGGCAGAGCTGGGAGCGGCTGAAAGGTGCAGAGGAGAAGGGAGGGTGGAGCCTCACGCAGGGTGCCCAGTACCGGTGGGGGATCCCATGGCGGCTGGCAGAAAGAGGTCAAAGCAGTCTCGCTGGCCCCAACACTTGACAGACCTCCAAGGTATACAGGACAACATGGATGCAGACACACGATGTCGCAGGGTACCAGAGAGTACCAGCAGGTGCAGTTGGCTCCTCCTAATAGAGGGCGTTGGGAGTCCGTTGGGGACCACCACATGGGGTAGCGAGTGGCAGGAGGAACTGGACTGTGATGAGGATAGTTTGGAAACGGGTGAACTGAGAGATTGGGAAGAGGGGGACACAGGGGCAAATTAATGTGTCTAGTAGTATGTTCTAGGTCAAGCGGCGGGCAGCAGAGCCAGATGACGGACCCACTAAGGAACCTCGGATCAGGACCCACATGGCAAGGCAGACAGCACCACTATGGGCACCCTCCATAGAGCCAGGTAAAGCGCAAAGAATTGAGGAGGGGACTAAAATGGTCTCTGTGGGGGTTGGGGGAAATGGGGAGGGCCAGACGGGTACCCTGCGGAAGGGGAAGTACGTATTGGATATAGGTGTGAGCACTGAAGGTAAGGGTAAGTCGGGCTTGCCGTAAAAGGAAGATAGTACTACTACGGGTAAATCAGATAAAGGGGAGGAGACCGGCCCAGAGACCAAAGACAAATTAGAGAGCAATGGTACATGGGAGTCACTAAGCCGCTGGTCGCGCATTTGATGGTAACAACAAAGGAGCGCAGTTGGGAAGGCGAATATGTGGAAATGCTTAAATTATTACACAGGGAGGGGCGGGCAAAAGAGAGGTCTAAAGAGGAAGACTACGAGCTAGCCAAGAGGCCTCGGGTGCCCCTCACGATAGAAAACTGGATAGCAGCATTTTTAATATATGCAAGTGTGTCCTGCAATAAGTACCCGGAATGCTGTGCAGCACTGTTTAAATATATGGTCTTATTCCGGAAGGCACAGATCACAGGGAGGGCTACGCATGGGCACAGTATGCTGAGGAATTCAGGGCTCGAATGGCATGGGACCCAGAAACAAAGTGGGGGGAATTAGACACAGACTAGTGGTAACAACATGATGGGAGCAGCTAGGATGGGAAAAAATATTTTCACGGCTAGCGGTCTCCCATTGGTCTACCAGGCCTTTTAGGGTAAGCCCACCCAGGGAGGGGTATTAGGAACAGGTAGGAGACAAACAGGTCTCGGAGGGTCCTGATGGGATTTTAATTAGGGAATTTGCACTCAGGAATTCTGTAAATTCAAACACAAGTGTTCAAAATTCGCAGGCAGACATGCGCATTTCAATTGCTGGAGGGGTCTGGGTCACCAGCAAGGGGGTCAGCAGTGGCAGCAGGGGGGGGAAATAGGGGGTCTACAGGCACAGCAGTTCGTGGGTGGGAGAGGGGCACAGGGCATTGGGCCCATGTTCTCTTACACCGGTTAAATTGGGCAAGGTTGAGGTGGTCCTACAGGGTTAGGGCAACCTGAAGGCCAAGGAGGTGCTGAGGTAGGCTTTCAAATGGGGGTTTAGACAAGGGTGTAAGGGACCAAGATGCAGACGGTGGGCAGTAAATTTGCAATCAGCAAAAGTACATTCAAAAATAGTTCATGAGAAATTAGATAAAGAGGTGCATGAGGGAAGGTTCCCTTCATGGATTGGTCTTTGGAAATTGTGATTGTCTCCCCGATTGGGATGGATCAGAAGAACTAACAAGGGCAGTTCGTCTGATACAACATTTGTCATGGCCAGAAGGGAGCTCAGTGAATATTTTTATTGATGAAAAAGAGGCTACTGTTTCATATTCGTCAGTTGACGTGGACATGTCACTAGTGGTGACGGCGGGCGCAACAGCAGAGATGGCAAAAGGCGACATAAAATCGGCTTTTTGTTTGCTTCCAGTCCATCCAGAGGAGTGGGACCTTCTGGGTATCCACTTCAATGGAAGATGGTATGTAGACTAAGCATTACCATGGGCTGTTCTATGTCTTGCGCATTATTTGAGTGCTTTAGTACATTTCTACAGTGGCTGTTTACCGAGAGGCTGGGTCCCCAACTAGTGACGCATTATCTGGTCAATTTCATTTTTGTGGGCACCTCAGGCTCCACAGAGTGCCAGGCGGCTCTGGAAAAATTACAAAGAGCTGATGAGGGAGTTAGGGGTGCCTTTGGCACGTAAGAAGACAATGGAGCTTAGCACGGCTCTTTCCGTTTTGGGTATAGAAATCGATTCCAGAACAATGCAGGGGCGTTTACCAGCAGACAGAAAAGTAGGGATGTTGGAGCTGCTTGGAGCAATGCTAGCTTGTGACAAGGTCACAGTCAAAGAGATACAGTTGGGGCATCTTAATTTTGCTTGCTGAGTGATGAGAGTAGGGAGGAATTGTTGTAGGAGATTAGGTAAGGCGCTTTCGGGGCAAAGGTCACCGCATCACCATGTGAGACTTACAACGGGTGTGAGGGAAGATTTAAGAATGTGGAGATTATTTCTGCAAGATTTTTATGGCATTCCATTGGCAAGAGAAGAGGATCTAGTCTGGGACGTTCAAATCTTTTCTGACGCAGCAGGCAGTGTGGGTTTTGACCTTTTCTGGCAAGGGGTGTGCAGAACAGTGGCCAGAGGACTGGGCAGGAGGGGTGGGAGGAGCATTGCTTTTCTGGAATTCTTTCCTCTGGTAGTAGCAGTGACATTGTGAAGAAATAGCTGGCACACAAAAAGGTGATTTTTCTAATTGACCACATGGCAATGGTGGAGGTAATGAACCGTCAATGAGCCACGGAGTAGCAGGTTTTGAAGCGGTTGCAAGTGTTTGTTTTAGGGTGTTTAAGCCATTATATAGTATTTAAAGCATTGTACATGTCAGGAGTAGACAATGACACAGTGGATGCTCTGTCTCAATCACAGTGGGGGAGATTCCGTGGGCTAGACAAAGACGCCAACAGATCTCCGACGCCCATGCCCCAGCAGTTGTGGTAAGTAGCATGGGCGTCCGCAGAAATGTTTCCGGGGGGGGGCAAAATCTTAACTTCAGCACTCGCCTTCCAGGGGGGGCAACATTTTAACTTCCTCACTCGCCTTCAAGGCACGTTTAATGCAGACGGCCCATTGTCATTCTTTATGTGATGATCAGCAGCGGACAGAATGACAATGGGCCTGTCCACAGTCCGCTTGAGGTCGGGGAGGGGCTGCTGCAGCCTCCAGAGTTCAAAGAGAACTGCGAGAGGCCCCAAGTAAGAGAACATTTAAACTCCTGGGGCATCTCGCAGGGGAACAGCCTGCTGTAATCTTGAACATTACGGACCAAAACGAATGGGACCGGCGATCCGGGGGGGGGGCAAGCGCACCCCCTTGCCCTCCCCTGCGGACGCCCATGGTAAGTAGGCAACGCAGGATGCTACATCTGGTGGTAGTATCACTGGCCACAACTACAAGGATTGCGTACAGTTTAGCATGGGAAGAATTTTTGCTCTCTGGAGCACAGTGGCAATCCAAATTAGGGCATAGAAGGGAAGATGTTGTACATTTCATATTAGATATGATCAATAGAGGATTATCTAGGATCTCAATAATAGGGAAGCTGGCAGGTATAGCTTTTGTGGGAAAGCTGTTGTGGGGTTATGTTCCATCCACGGGGGAACTAGGCTCGCAAATGTTAGAGGGCTGGGCCAGGGAATGAAGTCAGCCTCAGCGGGTTAGGAAACGTGTGTCGTGGCATCTGTTGGGAAGAAATTTACAGGTATTGCTGCAGGTGTGCACAAATGAATTTGAAGCTTGTTTATTTTCCACAGTTATGGTGTGGATGTTCTTCAGGGCTTTTCGGGTGTCAGAATTGCTGGGGGACAATAGGGGTGGGGGGATTTGCTGGGGGGATGTAGTTTCAAGGAGGGGCAGGATTTGCATTTGGTTGTGTAAGTCAAAAATCGATCAAAGGGGTTTGGGAAAGTGGGTGTCCCTGAAGGCTTTCTCTCCTCGAACCACTTGCCCCTGCAAATGGAAGGAGCTTTCCAAGGGGTCAGCGGGCCTAGTTTTCGTACATGAAAATGGGAACAGGGTGTCAACGTTCAAACTGCTGTCAGAGTTTTAGGAATTGACAGGGCTGATTTTGGCCCTCATTCCTTCAGGGTTTGGTGTGGCTTTGGAGGCCAGGAACAGGGGGTGGGGACGGGAGGACATTATTCGGTTCGGGAGGTGGTCTTTTGATTGTTATAAGCATTATTTGTGCACTGCGAAGGGGGCGGCTAACACGGTTGGTACGATTGCTTAAGTTCACACAGTTTTTCTCTTTGCAGGTTCTTTAGCCGGCCCCCTTTCCAGGGAGAGGACCATTTGGATTGTGGGGCATTCTTTTGTGAAGTGGGCCAAGATCCAAGCTTGTCAAAGCTATTTTGGAGAAACTTTGTTTTTAATGAGAAGCATTTCCATGTGTTTTTCAGGGGAAAGAGGGGCATGCTTTGGAAGGACTTTCCTCATTGCTTAAATTGTTTGTTGCAGGCTGGTAGGTGCCCGGATATATTGGTTCTTCACTTAGGTGAAAATTACTTGGTTAACGAAAAAGAGATAGTCTTAATGCGGAACATGAAGAAGGATTTGGCACTAATTAAGGAACAGTGGTCTGGGTGCCTGGTCATTTGGACAGAGTTCGTGCCACGCAGGGTGTGGAGGGGTGCAGTAAATCTGGGAGTGGGAGAAGGGGCCATAAGGAAGTTGAACACTGAAATGGTGCATTTTTGCAAGGAGCTGGAACTTGCAGGATTGCCCATAAAGAGATACGTGGAATTTTTCAGGGGTGATGGAGTGCATCTTTCACACTTGGGCATGGACATGTATCTGTTAGAAATTAGGGAGGTTTTAGCCAGGTCTTTGAATGTTCAGTCACATTGAAGCGTTTGTTACTAAGAGGCAGGGGAAGAAAAATGGAGGGGGATCCGACATAGTGGATCCTCTCCCTCTTTTCCTGGTTGGCGGCGTCTTTAAAAGTTGGCCAGGGTTGGCAGAAGTTTTGGGTTAAGTGGTGGAATTTTGTGAGCAGGGGTAGGGAGAGGGTAGGCAGGTAGGATAAGATTTAGGGATGCGTTGGCTAGTTACAATTGCAGAAAGGCAAGTAGGAGATTTGGGTTTGATTGTAGGGTATGAATTTTATATGCAATACTGTGTAAGGTTGTTGTTATGTTAATGGCGGGGTGGGGGAACTGATGAGGGGATCAAAGTGGTGGAGGGGCAAGGTGTCAGTTATTTGATGTATAGTGACGTTTTAGTTTTGTAAGGCAGTTGCCAGTGTTTTATTTGTGATGTGCACCTGTTTCAATAAAGCAACCTTTTTCACACACAAATTAGGTATCGATTTAGCTTGCCCCCCCCCCCCCCCTCCCAAATGGGTTTTAGGGGGCAGGGGAAGCCCTCGAGGTCTGCCCCCAGGCAGAGTGGGAGGGGGTGGGGCTGGCGACTAGCACCCATTTTGTGGGCTCTTTGGGATGTTTAGCAAAGTAGCCCAAATGTAGCCAGCCACCATTTTAGGTTTGGTGGCTGGGGGTAGCATAGGAGATTGTAGTTTTGCCGCCCCTCTCATCCCTCTTCATGGGGGTTTCTGTTTCTGTTTTCTGGGGAACATTATTTATTAAATTTGGGGCTGGTTTTGTTGATTTCAGGTGAATAAGGGGGTGTTTTCTTCAATATGTTGATTGGAACAGGTGCTGGCGGGTCTTTAAAAGTTGGCCAGGGTTGGCAAATGGTTTGGGTTAAGTTTTGGAAGTTTGTGAGCAGGGGGAGGTAGAGGGTACTCAGGTAGGATACGTTTTAGGGATACCTTGATTAGTTACAGTTGCAGAAAGGCAGGTAGGAGATTTGGGTTTCATTGCAGGGTATGAATTTTATATGCAATACTTTGTAAGGTTGTTGTTATGTTAATGGTGAGGTTGGGGAACTGATGAGGGGATCGTAGGGGTGGGGGGACCAAGAGGTCAGTTGTTTAATGTATAGGGATGTTTTAGTTTTGTAAGAGGGTTGCCAGTATTTTCAATTGTGATTTGCACCTGTTTCAATAAAGCGGCCTTTTTCAAACAAAAATTTGATCTCGGTTTGGCTTGCCCACCTCTATTCCAAGTGTCACCGTCAGGAACAGCTGGTTGTTCACAATGGTGTTTTGGTCATCTAGATGTTTTCTGTGCACTACTCATGACAAAGTGATGTATACGCAAGGTAGTGTTGGGGGAAAGTTATTTTTGTAAGGTTTTATGACGTATGGCTAGTTATTGTTATGCCTAATGTTTCCATGCCAAGTGGAACTTACAAGTCTCACAGTGGTGCACTACATGTGATGTTATGACTATGGCCTTATAGAAAGGTGATGATGATTTAGGGTTTATGCATCCCTATGACAGGTGCCTAGTGGCCCGGTGGTGCATGTAATGGTGGTCTTGACCTTATATGCATACTTATGACAAGTGCCTAGTGGCACAGTGATTGCGTAATTGGTGTGTGATGTGTTTTGACCTCATGTGTATCTTTATGACAAGCGCCTTGTGGTGCAGTATTTTATGGTATTTGGTCTAAATGTGTTTTACATACTACTCTGTGATTTATGGTCCAATGTGCTTTCTGTATATGTAAAAAATACAAAGGCTGTTTTTATATAACTGTGTGTGGTGTGCTTAGTGTGTCACAGGTGTGTGAGTGTTTTGTGCAAACGCTTTACACATTGCCTCTGAGATAAGCCTGACTGCTCTGCCAAGCTACCAAGGGGGTGAGCAGGGGTTATTTTGCGTGTGTAACTCCCTTACCATGACAAGAGAGTTGGGTTCTGCTTGGCTTAGGTTTATGCCCTAGCCAACCACTAACCCCATTTCTAAAATGTTTTATTTTTTTAACGTGAAAATCAGCAGTGTATTTGCTATCCGCAATCTAGAGGTGGGCATTTTTAAAAAAATATTTTCAAACATGTATTTGTATATATAGTTAATAATGCACCTCATGTATAATAAGTCATGTATAATAAATTCAGATTAAAAAATAAATATGCAGAGTAAACACTAGCATTGTAAAGCCAACTACCATCATATTAAGTACAAATGTGAAGTGATTGCATGCAGAGTAAAAACCATGGAGGAAAGAAATATGGGTAAAGGAACATGGAGTCGTGTTTGATAGTTCCTGTATTCCTCAGACTCATGCCTATTTCCCTGTTTGCTATCAAAAGTCATTACTAAAATTGAATTGTTAAAGCCAAGCCATCCCACATGTGTATGTGACACATTTGTATGTTCAATTGTTCATGCTGGAGGGGGAAGTACGTAAAGCTGTACCTTTATTGCCCATAGTCATCCAATGCTAAATGCGGTGTGTACCTTTGCATGAAATAGTGTAGTAGAGTGGCTGTCATAGTGTGGCTGTCACATTGACTATTGTAATAATGACAATATAGATTGTTATGTATATGTAATAGTTTACATGTGCACTCACCCATTATTTGTTTTTTGAACACAACTTTTCAGCAGACAGCCAAGAAGAAGCCAGGGCCAAAGTAGGAAAAGAGCCTTAGCTGCTTGGTAGACAGAGCAAGAAACGACATCAATAGACAGAGATTGAATCCTGGTTTAACCACTGTAACAGCCTTTTTGTCCTAGAAAACCTCTCCATCACCTGCCTATGGACATCGTGCAAATTCTGTTTTTAAATCCCTCACAGTGCATGATACAAAACCAAGCTGAAAAGGTATCCTTTACTCAGACTTTCCATTCCTTCATAGAGTAGACCGAGATCTCTGCCAATACAGCATAGAAGTATGCCTATTGACACATGCCCACAGCGCTCGCTGGTAAAGATCCTCATACTAACAGTAGGGTTGTAATTTCAATCAAGTGTGTGCCCCCAACTCCACTAACATAAGGTTTGGAGACATGAATTGCTAATACTGGATAGAAAAAGTACTAACGCCCATGCAGTGTTTCCACCCAGACATTGGCAGAGATCTCGGCACCTAGATTTCCCTGGGTGAATGTGAATAGGGCCCTTTGAGTGAAACTCTGGAGGTGAAGAATACTCTGAATAGTTTTGTCCGCTACTTCAAATTCTTTGGATACCTTTTCCACATTTAAGGAAAAAACACTGCGAGGGGTCAACGCTTTACGAGTCCAGCACCAAACCTCGCTTTTAATATGAGCCTGTCAGATCTACGCTCAATACCTGTGCGTTAGGTCTGGGATGTGACCCACATACATCCCACAGAAGGTGATTATAAATCACCGCTATCAAAGAAAACAAGAATGACCCTGCACCCGAGCACAACAATCTGTGTTGCGTATAGATGTCCTAGTACATCATATTTAAGCAAAAACACAATATATCAATGAACAGCTTCCCAGATGAACAGGACAGGACAGGTGGTCGCAATATCTAATTGTAGATAACACAGTTGGCGTAATTTGTATTCATCACAATATGTCGACTAGACGTTAAAAACGGGGTTCGTGGACATCAATGAAATGAGATTAAACGGTGGCAAGGTAACCACGGGGCATATTACCAACAAGTAGCGCTTAGCGACGATTTTTTTATTGCTGAGCATCGCCGGAATTTATCGCTGAGATAACGTGCTAATAGCAACGTTTATTTCCAAAGCAATAACTTTTCCGGCGATAGCGGCGAAATGCGTGAATATTGCTGAGAATACAGCGATATTCATGCATTAGTGACAAAATGCTCTTAGCCATGTTATCCACCTCCCATTGGATAACATGGCTAAGAACTGGTCTGGGCAGGTGTTAGTTTTTGGAGATATTCGCGCTTAGCGCGAATATATCCATCGCTATGCCTGCCTTGCTAATAGGCGATAGCGACGTTAGTGACTGTTTTCAGTCGCTAACAGGTTGGATACGTCCACTTTGCATGTCATTAGCGATAAATATCGCTGACATGCAAAGCGGGCCCCAAACCGCTCGCTATCGCCTACAAGCTGCCGCTAACTGCTGTTAGCAACAGCTTGATAAAAGGGCAATAGAATTATCGCCACTTAGCGGCCGGAATCGGCCGCTAAAGCAGCAATAATTCACTATCGCCACCCTTGATAATATGCCCCCTGATTATTAAAAGAATGCATGTATATCTGGCGATGTCACCATTGTGTCTATGCAGGATATATTCTTCCTAGTAGAGTCCTATCCGGGTAGATAAATAATCCCTAATGAAATCCCCATTGGTTGTGGGACAAAGTATGTTGCCCTCCGTGTAGGGTGACCAACCATCCGTAAATTTCACGGACCGTCCGTAAATCGGACCTCACGTCCGTTGTCCGTGAGGATCCTTTTTACGGACGCCTTTTGTCCGTAATTTTAGCCTTGCAGGGAACAGAGCTGTTCCCTGTGAGAGGTTCTGCTCCCTGATGGGGCGCCTCGCACTCCACCTCGGAGCACAAGAGCAGCCCCTCCCCCCATTGCCATTCTGTCTGGGCTGATGATGGCCACATACAGAATGACAAGGGGCCGTCTGAGGTGTTACTGCATGCAGTGGGCCTCCTCCTGACTTGGTTTAGGGCAGCGCATTTTGTTAGATGATAGGAATGTGCAAACGCGCAAATAAATGCTGCTACAGAATGCAGTTCATTCAAAGAAGCTGGTGAAACAAGTTGAAAAGAAGAGGCTTGGGCTAGAGTGCTTTCAGTCTCATCATTTTAGAAAAGTACAGTTTAAATATTATTTTCAACAAAGCCATGGTGGCAGCATTTTTATTGTATGCATCTAATAGCCATTGACAAAGCCAATAGTTCTGGCTTGTTGTAGGTGTAACATTACTTGTTATTTATCTGGATACAATGACAGAAGAGGCAAAATACCAGTCTGGCGGCACACTATGCTAAACACAGATTTTTTGCTTAGGTGTTTTAAATCCCGCTCTTAATTACATCGAACACCCCCTTTTGAGAGACCCTCCCCCTTTTTCATCCCGCCTAAAGCCCTGGAAACAACACCATGTCACAGTCACCTCACGTCCTAGCACTGTGCATCATGCATGACTCATGACTTCCACTTTTTCAGATTGCGTAAGTACAGGGGCATAGTGAACACTCCCCCACCCCACCCCTTGCTTTAGGAACTACAGGGAGGGTGACATTCTTCATGGGCCTCTTCTGTCTGGAATTCTGCAGACAAAGGCTCAGCTCATAATTAATATGAAAACGTGGGTGAGTGAATAAGTGAAAGGATGGCTGGATGGATTGCTGAATGGATGACTGAAAGGGTGAATAGATGGATAATTAGCAAAAGGATGGATAGATGAGTGAAAGGGTGGATGATCGGTGAGTGAATGGGTGGATAGATGAGTGAAAGGATGGATGAGTGATCGGGTCAATGGATGGATTCATGAATGGGTGAGTAGAAGGATGGGTGGATGGATGGAAGGATGGATGGCTAAGTGAAAGGGTCAATGGAGAGAGAAAGGGAGGATGGGTGATGGTTGAAAAGGTGAATGGGTGGAAGGATGAGTGCCTGGATGAGTAAATGAAAGGATAGCTGGATGGGTGAAAGGATAAATGGCAGGATGGAAGAGTGGATGGATTAGTGTACGGATGGATAGGGTGAAAAGGTGGGTGAATGGATGAGTGTAAGTGTGGATGGAGAAATGGATGAGTGAAATGATGGCTGGAAGGATACACAATGGATAGGTTTGCAAATGCATGAATATGTTAGGATATAAATGGGATTACTTATAGACTATGCGCGACCTCCTTTGATGTGTCTGTAAAACCTACCTTTTGTCCCGAAATTTTGTCCTGAATTTTGACCCCCTGTCCTGAATTTTTGTCCTGAATTTTGACCCTTTGTCCTGAATTTTTACACTCACTGTCCTGAATTTGCACCTGTGACAGTTGGTCACCCTACCTCCGTGTACAGACAGCAGTCCGGTTCCTTCACGATGTGCGCGGATAGCCTCAGGTGCCACCTAGAAATTCAACTCCCCTGGAGTTTCGGTACCCTCAGTATCGATAACGCCACTCACAGAGGGGGCAGAGTTACCCCCTCAAAATCCAGGGACCTCCTAACGATGCTGTAAATCGTGGGACTGAGGGTTTTATGCCTTTTTGATTTACATCCCTGAAAATATTCCATTTTCTCGTACTGGATTAAAATTGTTATGACACCTAATTAAGTAGCTATAGTTGCAGACATTGCAATGCTATTTAAAGAAACAGTTGGTGTTCTGAAAGATTATGATTGCATTCACACTTTTCTTGTTTATAGATGAATGTTTACTGAAACGTGCTAAATATACAGAAATCATCAAAGTAATTAAATCTGCATTATCCCAAAATACCTCAAAGGCCATTAACACTGGATTTTACTTCAAATTTTCTCTCTAAACTTGGAATTATTAAATAACTTTTTTCAGGAGTACGATTTTAAATCAAGCTTCTCTAAACCAAATATTGTGTGCAGTATAAAAATATTAAACTACAACTTGACAAAAGAAAAAAAATATATGACCTGTTTGGAAGCAAAATCATCCTAGTTCAATTCAAGAAATGCCACCATCTCCCAAGAGTTCTTCCCACTACATTCGTACAATTAGGGCACAAAATGCATGAATAAATAGAAATGAAGCAAATGAATAGAGATTTTTTTTAATCCGTCCGGACGCCATACATATGTTATAGATAACACACTGCTGTTGAAAACACAGCGATATTATCGGACAATATAAAGAAAGCAGGTGTGGCGTAACGGCCCAAAACTGACAACTTTGGAGCTATCCAGGTTCTAGTCTTGGCGTAGGCTCAACATCCTTTGATTTGGGGCAAATCACTTAACCTCCACGCCCCGAGAAACAGCCCCTGGAGATTCTCAGGGTTCTTAGCCGGGCAATACAATTTTGAGTATTGCTATTAAAGAATGTATTCATACATAGAGGTGCATTTGAAACGGAGCATTTTTATAGACCATAAACATACTTCCATAGTTTGGCACAGTATGGCATTTTTGACTACTGCTGGGGCCATATTGGATGTTAAAGGCCCTGTAGCCAAGTTACAGGCCCTAGCAACAAGAGACAGCTTTTAACAAGAAAGTGGACCTTTTAACACTTGCAGGAAATTGGGGCATTAGTTAGTAATAACCACAACCTTTGGCGGGGTAAGTCGCTAAAGCCACTAAATAAACTTGAGTTTAACCCCCGGGTAGCTCTAGCACAGAGCAGGCATACTTAACATATGCAGTACCAGACTCTACTTGGCAATGGCTTGCACCTTTGTCTTAATAGGGACCCTTGCTTCTAATCAGAGTAAGGGGGCTACACTCCTGAATAACCTCTACTCAACCCTGTGGTAGCTTGGCACGAGCAAGACTGCTTATCTCAGAAGCAGTGTGTAAAGCATTTGTGAACACATACAGTAATACAGTGAAAACACTACAGATGGACACAACACAGGTTTTATAAAAATAAGTATTTTTTATATAGACTTAACAAAAGACCCAAATGACAAAAATCCACAATACAGTATTAAGAAAATGACGTTAAGATGGTAGAAATAACTCAGTTCACTTTAGATAGTAAATGCAACACGTTTCTCACAAAGTACCTTTAGATGCGTCACGCAAGATAAACAAAAGGTTCGCAGGGAGAACGATGCATTGGTTCCCTGCTTTGGGAGAGGCGATGTGTCTATTACTCAGTGCTTGTGCAAGGTAGGCGATGCGTCTGTTCCTTACCGGAGAGGAGGTGATGCGTCGATCTCGTGGTGCGGCCCGGTTGTGATGTGACAAGATGGCACCTTGATGCGATGCGACGATCCGGTGCGATGATGAGAAGTCGATGCGTGCACACCTGGCGACCGAGCAGCGACTCTGTAACTTTGGAGCTGCAACAGGCCCTGCGACATGCTTCTCCGGTGAGGCAACGGTGACCCTTCCGGCTGCAACGGGCTTCCCTGGTGATGCGACAACACACAGCTGCGACAGAGACATGCTTCTCCGGTGATGTGACGGCGAACCTTGCGGTGGCTACACGTTTCTCCGATGATGCGACAGCTGCAGATGTGACAAGCTTCTCGTTCAGTCGCGCTTCCAAATCCCAACAACACGCAGGCTTCTGCAGACAGAATTCCCAGCAAAGAAATTCAGGGGAGAGTTGGCGGTGAAGTCTTGTAACCCTGAGACTTCAGCAGGAGGCAAGCACAGTTCAGGCCCTTGGAGATTCTTCTTCATGATGATGAAAGTTGTAAATAAAAGTATTTCTCATTCCTTGGCAATAAAGAAACCACTGCAGGCCAACCCCAGAAAGCAACACACTGGTACAGGTGAAGTCAAAAACTCCTGAAGATTCTCTGGTTCTTCTCCTTGGCAAAAGGTCTGTCTTGATATCCAGAAGTGATCTAAAGTTCTGGGGCCTGGGTCCCCCTTTTTGTACACGCAAATCCTTTGTCTCTGAAGGCAGAGTGTGTCTGTACCTCATCCAACCCAGTTCTGGGTGCATTCTGCCAGTGTAGAACTTCTTCCTTTGTCAGTGTGGGCCAGGGCCATCAGAGGCACTACAGGAGGTGGATCCAGCATTGTGGAAGGCAGGCACAGTCCCATTCAGGCCCAGGTGCTACTCCTCCCACCACTCCCAATGCAGATAGGTCTATTCAGCCTAGGGCTGATTCACCCTGCATTCCGGTCCCCCTCAGCCCCTGTCACTCACAAACCTGACATGCAATACACAACCTAGCAGAGGCAGGCTGGGTGGTTTAGGCAAGAAAATACCTACCTTCTAAATGTTATATTTTCAAACACAGAATGTTAAAACCAACTTTACTAAAATATGTTTTTTATCATTCTGAGTTCAGGTATACTAAATTCGTTTTTCTACCATGTTCCCTGGGTCAGTTAGGGTCATAAGGTGTTATACCCAAACTGCCTATTCTGGCCTATGGGGACATGTAGCTTTGCAATAGTCAAAAAAGAAATTGGCTGTAATTCACTATCAGGGCATGCCACACACATCAGGCCATATCCTACCTTTCACATACAATGCACCCTGCCCTTAGGCCTACCTTAGGGCGGCTAACATGTAGAAATGGGAAGGTTTAGGGACTGGTAAGTGGGTGCACTTACCAAGTCGACATGGTAGTACTAGACTACATACAGGCTCCGCAATGGCAGGCCTGAGACACACTTTATAAGCTGCTTCTGTGGGTTGCACAATCAGTGCTGCAAGCCCACTGGCAGCATTTGATATACAGGCCCTGTGCACACAGGGTGCACTGTACTAGGGTCTGACAAGTAAATCAAATAAGCCAGTCATGGAGTCACTAATCCAGTACAGTAATTTACAATAGGGAGCATATGCACTGTGGCACTGAATAGCTGTGGCGCAGTGCCCAAAGCATCAAACCAGCAAAAACATATAAAAAACAGAGGGGACAACAGCAGAAAATGGAAGGGAGACTCACACCAATGGTACCATCTTGTGTTGTCAAAACACAACACAAGAAAAATACCAAACTCATTTAGATAAATAGCATACATTTTAATAACCAAAACACAAAAAATCCAATAAGGGATACTAGATATATGATTGCTTTAAAGTTTTAGTTTCAAAATAGAGCAAAAAAGATTTAAGTGACAACTGCATCTGGATGCTCTTGCCAGGTGCCTTGGCGCAAGGTAAGGCTTACCGCAATGGGCCATATTTTCAAAAAATGCTGCATTACTTTGTTGTGACAGTGATGAGTCAAAACAACTTGTGCTTTGGTCGGCAGAATCGTACGCCATTGATGCATCGTATTAACAAAACAGCGCAGCATGGCAGCAGGATCTGTATGCGTAAAAATTATGAAACCGTGTGCGCCATGCTGTAAGGAAATCTGGCGCTTCTGTAGCAAAAGTGACAGGGCTGACTTACAGGATGTAAATTGATGCAAAGCCATCCAACATCACTTTTTCATGCAGAATGCGTCAAAGACCACAAAAACTGATGCATTGGGGAAAAACAATGGCACACTTTACAGAAGGCAGCCATGGAGCAGAGAGCAGGCGTCAGAAGCAAGGATCACAACCTCAGCAACAGCCAGGTTGGCCAGGCAGACTCCCAGGGGAAGAGGAAGTCCAAAGTTAGTGAGGAGGAGAATGACATCTTGATCATGGAGGTGACACAGCACCAACATCAGCTCTTTGTCACCTCCAAATGGACTTTACGGAGGAAAGAGGTCATTTGGCAGTCCATTGTGGAGAAGATGAACAGTGTGGGAAAGCAAAGAGGGCTATCATCGACTGCAAGAATCACTGACATAATTATAAGCACCGGGTGAAGGAAAAACTGGCCAATAACCTGAAGGCAGCAATGGAGACCGGAGGAGGGAGCCTAGCACACCAGTAGGAGGTAGATGCCATGGAGGAGCTGGTGGCAGCTGTCATCCCAGACGAGTTGGCAGCTGAAGTACCAGGAATTGACATTGCAGCACACAAGGAACAACCACAGATGCAGGGTGAACATTAATAAGGGGCAATGTGGGCACAAAGATAATGTTGTGCAGTGCACCCAGCTATGTCCCAGTGTTCCGCTGTGCTGTGTGCAGTGCAAAGGCCAGGAATCTGGATAATGTCGAGTTAAAAGGCTCAGAAGTATCACTGACACTGCCCAGTTACATGCTCCACAGCTCTCTCCAGTTCCGTCATGTTTCTTCATTCCATGTGTGAAGTGCAGCACAAGTACTGGTCCACCTTTGTATAGTGGCACGTCTAATTAATTGCTCAAATGAGGGGCTTATATACTACAATTTGGCACAGGGCAATGATGCACATCAATTTGCTACCCTGCCCTGTGGCAAAAGAAAAAGGCAGTATTGTACTTTATCTACGAGATATGGCGCATTTCCGTCTTCTTACACTGTGCTGGCACACAAGTGCTGCCAAGTGCCAGCGCAGGCAACCTTGTGGTGTAAGGCTGCCTGTGTTGAAATCAGGTGTATTTTTGAGGAAGAGGCACCTTCTGTCTCAAAGATGATATATGACCCTTGTGGCCCCTGGTTACGCATGCACTGTAAGTCCTGGCTGAGTAGCTTTAACAGTCACTGTGTCTAAATGGGGAGACATAGCATAGCAAGGAGGTTAGAACTGATATGTGTTTGGTAAGGTTGCATAACTAAGAAACATGCACTGCTATGTCTGACAGTGTCACACTTTTAATGCAGCTGGGAAGGGATGGCAGAGAAGAGCCCATTGGGGTCCAACATCCTACATGTGATGTAGTCATGGGTGAAGATGTAAAGTGCAGGGGAGATTCTGAAGGGACATTGTCTCACACAGTGCTACATATTTCTCAGTAGGAGGATTTGAAATAGGAATTTGTAAATATATATGAAAATATAGTCTGCCACCACAAAGGTCTGGGGTGGATTTGCCCACTTATGTTGCAAATCTGGGTAGATACATGTTACCAACTCAAGCACTTCTACCATGTGGGGTACAGGTTGACCTATAGAGTTCAATCACAGCAAACCATGTCAATTCATCGGATATGGTCACACAAATAGATGGTGTTGTAGGCACATGAGAGTCAATGTATGATCTGGTTTACATCACTGCGTGGCCTTATGGCACTGGCACTAAATCAGTAGTGGCAGAGGAACATGTACATGTACATTTGAGTGGGCCTGAGTCAAAGGATGGAGTATAGTATGCAGATACCCAAGTCTGACAATTATCAACTTTGGTTAGTGTCAGTGCTAGCAGCCGACCTAGTCTGACAGGGCCCATCCCCTCAGATTTGGTATAGAGTACCCACTTTCCACAAAGATGAAGCCAAATGTGTATCAAATCTAATGAAATGAGCAGTCACAAATAGGAAATACATGGTAAGAACATGCCTTCACATATTCCTGGACAGTAGCAAGGTTGGTCGGTTTGTAGAGTTTTGCAGGATATGTGTCACAGAATCAACTCTTAGCCACATGAATGCACAATGTTCATGCAAGACAGCATAACAAAGCAGGGTGCCATAGTGTTCAGTTTAAAAGCCTGATGGTAGCATCATCATAACTAAGTCATGGCCAGACTAACATTAACTATAGAAGAGCAATGGCCTGAATACTGGCTACAGGGAATGCAGGCACTCTTGGGATCAGGTGGTATGTGACCAGTAGTGGTGTCAATATGTCAAAACTTAATCAGCATAGGTATCATGAAAAGGACTGCAAACCACCTTGGCAAATGTAAACCTGACCTCTTCCTGTACGTCCAGGAATGGTAGGTCCAGTGGCCTGTGTAACTGTGTTGCAATACCTTCCATGAGACAAAAAGTCAGCCTTGCCACACAGTAGTTGTATGCAGTATGGAGAGATAGTGCCATCTGAAAGGCAACTACAATGCAACTTGACTTCTATGCCTCCGTGTAATAGACATCCAAAGCATCAATTTGTATAGAAAGTCAAATATTAGCAAGTCAGATTGCCATTCAACTCACTCATGTAAACATCTAATTTACAACACCATTAACGTTTCTCTATCTCATTGCAGAGGATGTACCTACACTTTGTCACCAGCTGTCTCTCCAGGACGACCATCTGGATGAAGATGACATCCTGCCAAACCTTGAACAAGAGACCTTCCAGCAAATCCTGGACTCCTTTGGAACACCACTTCTGGTTGTGGGAAGAGCCAACAGTTTTGCAAGGTCTCCAGAGGATCAACCCATTAGTCAACAACCACCACCTGCCAGCCCACCGCCAGGTCTCGAATCCTAGGACCACAAAGTTTAATTCCAATCTCGTTTAGTAGGAGTCCAGTGGGAGATGCTAGCTGTGGTGTCGATGTAGATGGACACCATGGTGGGAACCCTAGAAACAGTCCTCAGCTGTCTCAGTCCCAATAAGGACACCTCTGCATTATAAGAAGCATCTACCATCTGCTCTTTGGACTCGAATAATCCCCGGCTGACATTTGCTGGCGGCCGGAGGCAGAGGCACCAACAACTGTCCTGTCAAAGTGGCATCAGTGAGATTACCAACCAGCTAGGGCCATCCACAACATCCTAGAGTCTAAAGAGTGGAAGCAGGACTCATGAATTGCAACTATGGTTGGCTACCATCACAATGTTTCTGTTGTGCTGATAAACCAGCAAGCCCTTCTCAGTCAATTGCTGCCTCACTTGTTGGCACAGAGAAATGCTGCTACGGGCAGGGGCAATTCCAAGAGGGATGATGGACGGAGCGTTTGAGCAAATCAAATACTCACCCCAGTCAACTGATTGACGGGTTTAATCCATCATCATTCTTTAGCTCACTCCACCACCCCAGTTCAGACATGGCCATATGCAAATCAGTCTCACCCTGTGCCTCATGGGAACAGTCCAGCCCGAACTGCCAAGCCATGTCTTCCCTGGACCGGACACAAGCATCCTGGGACCGGTTTCGGGTTCATAACCCTCATCAGCCACGCTATCTTGAATCCAGTGGCAGAGTGAGCAAGGGACCCACGTCTGGGCATACCCTGCCAACTTAGGGCGAACAAAGCAATACCAAAGGGGATGATGGACTAAGCGTTTGAGCAAATCAAACACTCACCCCCAGTCAACTGTTCTGGGTTTAATCCATCATCATTCTTTAGCTCACTCCACCACCCCAGTTCAGACCTGGCCATATGCAAATCAGTCTGACCCTGTGCCTCATGGAAACAGTCCAGCCCGAACTGCCAAGCCATGTCTTCCCTGTATCAGAAAAAAGCGCCCTGGGACCCATTTTGGGTTCATAACCCTCATCAGCCAGGCTATCTTGAATCCAGTGGCAGAGTGAGCAAGGGACCCACTTCTGGGCATCCCCTGCCAACTTGGGGCGAACAAAGCGATACCAATGGGGCTGATGGACGGTGCATTTGAGCAAATCAAACACTCACCCCCAGTCAACGGATCTGGGTTTAATTCATTAGCGTTGTTTAGCTCACTCCACCACCCCAGTTAAAACATGCCACATGCAAATCAGTCTGACCCTGGTTCTCATGGGAACAGTCCACCCCGAACTGCCAAGCCATGTCTTCCCGGACTGGAAACAAGCATCCTGGGGCCCGTTTTGGGTTCAAATGCAAAACCCTCATCAGCCTGGCTATCTTGAATCCAGTGGCAGAGCGAGCAAGGGTCCCATGTCTGCGCATACCCTGACAACTTAGGGCGAACAAAGCGATACCAAAGGGGATGATGGACGGAGCGTTTGAGCAAATCAAACACTCACCCCCAGTCAACTGATCTGGGTTTAATCCATCATCATTCTTTAGCTCACTTCACCACCCCAGTTCAGACATGGCCATATGCAAAACAGTCTGACCCTGTGCCTCATGGGAACCGTCCTGCCCGAACTGTCAGGCCATGTCTTCCCTGGACCAGAACCAAGCATCCTGGGACCGGTTTCGGGTTAAAAATCCTCATCAGCCAGGCTATCTTGAATCCAGTGGCAGAGTGAGCAAGGGACCCACGTCTGGGCATACCCTGCCAACTTATGGCGAACAAAGCGATACCAAAGGGGATGATGGACGGAGCATTTGAGCAAATCAAACACTCACCCCCTGTCAACTGATCTGGGTATAATCCATCATCATTCTTTAGCTCACTTCACCACCCCAGTTCAGACATGGCCATATGCAAATCAGTCTGACCCTGTGCCTCATGGGAACAGTCCAGCCCGAACTGCCAAGCCATCTCTTCCCTGGACTGGAAAAAAGCATCCTGGGACCAGTTTCGGGTTCATAACCCTCATTAGCCAGGCTATCTTGAATCCAGTGGCAGAGTGAGCAAGGGACCCACGTCTGGGTATACCCTGCCAACTTAGGGCGAACAAAGCGATACCAAAGGGGACGATGGACGGAGCGTTTGAGCAAATCAAACACTCAGCCCCAGTCGACTGATCTGGGTTTAATCTATCATCATTCTTTAGCTTAATCCACCACCCCAGTTCAGACATGGCCATATGCAAATCAGTCAGACACTGTGCCTCATTGGAACAGTCCAGCCCGAACTACCAAACCATGTCTTCCCTATGGGCAGGGGCTCCACATCTTCAGCCCCTGATGTCTGTAAGGCCTCCCTTTCAATGACCGCATAGTTATGTTCAGAACTATTAAGTGTGCATGACGCAAGCGCAACTGTTTTCTCAACACCACACCTTATTTTGTGATAACACAGCACCAATACCATATCTGTGGTATCAACGGTAACAAAAGTTTCCTTACCAGGTTCAAAAGGAGTAAAATTCACAATTTCATCCTTAATGTTTTGAAAGGCCCTTTCTTGTGCCAAATTCCATATAAATGGTGCCCTCTTCCTCAACAATTCTCTTAAAGCCTTGGTTTTGTGTTACAAAATGAATGATAAACTTCGAATGGTACTCAATCCACCCCATAAAGGATTTTAGCTGATCTTTAGTTGTCGGTGTAGCAGCCAGCATGATAGCTTTCTATTAGTCTTCTTTAGGTTGAACAAGCCCTCCAAAACCATGTACCCCAAGTAATCCACCTCTTACAACATGAACTTGCATCTGTCCTTCCTTAGGGTTAGACCCACCCTCTGTAAAATCTCCAGAACCTTTGCCAACATTTTGTCACGATCTGCTTTGTCTTTGCCAGTTATAAGGATATCATGTTCTTTACCCCTTTAAGTAGACTACACATCATGCTCTGGAATACACTAGTGGCCGATGCAAGGCCAAAAAGAAGCCTCTTAAATTTAGATGCCCCCTCCATGGTAAGAAAGGCAGTCAACTTCCTTGAATCCGGATGTAACATAACTTGATGATACGCTGACCTTAGATCTAATTAAGTGAAAAACTTAGCTTTGTCAATCAAAAGTACCATCACAGAAATGTTGGGTAAAGGACAACTATTGATGATGATGTTTTGATTAAGGGAACTGAGGTCAACACAGAAACAAAGTTTACAATCCTTTTTCTTGGTAAAAACTACCGGAGAAAGCCACTCTGAGACGTCTATGGGTTCTATAATGTCTTGTTTCTGCATTTCACTCAAAATCTCCTTAACCTAATCGCAAATGGAGATGGAATCTTCCTTAATTCATGTCCGACCGGCCAAGCATTATCTTTAAATTTGATTTCATGCATGTATCCCACCAGTTTTCGTAAATATACTTGAAAAACATTGTTGTACCTGATAGGATAGTATAAATTGCAGCATAATATTCCACCACCATTACTTGCTCGGCAGATCTGGGATCTATGACTACATGCAAATCATGCTGTTGTACCCACCCTAAAATGGCAGGACCGTCACTTGAGATATATACCCTTCCAATTGCACTCCTTCCCTTGAATTCAAATTTAGTGTCCATGACACCTTTAATGGAAATAGACTCACCACTGTACCCTTTGGGAGAAATGTTACTATTGGTGGGTGACATGTTGGGCCAAAGCTCATTAAAGATGCAAATCTGTATAAAAGTGAACATAGAACCAGAATCCACCATCAATTCTACAGCAACCCTATTCACACAGAAGGTCGTCTTAGGTCGTTGTAACTTGTTCACGCATTCGTCTTCCACACACAGTAGTATGTCAGGTGTAATGTAATCTTCATCAACCAAAGGAACTCTGTTTTTAAATGTTTTTATAAAGTCTGCCTAAATTACCCTTTTTTCCACACTTTCTGCAAATGTTGTCTCTAGCATAACAACCCACTTAACCTGCAGCATGACCCATACAACCACATCTATAACAGCCATCAAATTTACTTCTGTTATTGCCTAGCAGCTTAGGTTTGCATTTGGAAGAACTAGGTGTGCCTTCACTTTTATATTTTACTTTGAGCTCTCTATCTAATTGGTTATCCTTCTTAGCTACTACGTTTACTGTTTCTTCTTTTCTTGACTCTAAACTATGCATTTTTCACATATACTTATCAGATTCTTCTACAATTTTAGCAATAGAAATAGCCTCATGCAAAGTAGGATTTCTAGAAGTCCAAAGTTTCTCCTGCATTCTCTTATTTTTGCATGGCACAATTAACTGATCTCTAATCAACTGATCAGTCATGGTGCCAAAGTCACATTTGAGTGCCAATTCTCGTAACCCTGTGACCATTTGATCTACTGTTTCCTTTTCCTTTTGAGGTAAAGAACAAAACTTGTGATGTTCCATAGCAATGTTGACTTGTTTGCCCAAATACTTCCCGAGTATGTTCTTTGTCTCAACATAAGGGTTATCAATAGGTTCACCATCAGCTCCCATAACCTCAGGTAGAAACTTAAAGAAATGTTGACCCTCTTTTCCTATAGAGTTTAATAGCAAGGCTTTCTTTCTTGTAGCTTGAAACCTTAGACCATCAATGACTTCTAAATAGTTTTAGAAAATGTACTCTTCCCACTCTATGGATGGTGCTTCACCTTCTGATAGAAAAATGGGAGGTGGTGACACCATTTGATTCACAGCCATGATGCAGTGGAACTAAGTAAGAGAACCCCCAAAGCAGTAGGAGAATATAATCAGGGTGTACATATCACCGTAGAAATTTAAGGTGTGTAAATCCCTAAAAACCTTATTGATCTGCACATTTGCGATGACAGTAAAGTAGAACAGCAAGGGTGTTTAGATCACAGTGTTGATCTGCAAAACATGTGGGACCAAGTGCGCAAAATCACTTCATTGCCACAATGGTGTGGTTTAGTATAATGTACACTGTACTGAACAGTAGCTTCATGCTGAAAACTCCTGAGCCCTAGTGGGCAACTCACAATGTTGCCAAAGTGCTGATCAGCAAGTAAATAAGAATGACGGCGTGTGACCCAACCACATTGGGTATCAGCACATAAACATTGCCAGCTGAGTAGAGCAAAATCGGGGAAAACAGCTGTGCGAAGCAGCGTAGTAGAGCAAATTACAAATGGCTCCAAGATGGCAGCACATCAGCATGTGTGTGTTGACTTAGGAGATTAGAGCATGGTGAAGCCAAATACAGTACATCCAAGATGGAGTCACATCAGCGTGTGCGTGCTGACGCCAGTGAACAGAGGGAAAAGTGAAGCCTTGGATGCATTGGAGGAGTGTGGTTGCTAGGCAACACAGAGCACGAGGAAAGGCTGACAGGCGAACGAGTGCGAGCATGTAACGGCTCGAAAAGGAAATGAAAAAAATCAACAGTACCTTTTCCTTTCATAGAATGGGCTCTGGGCTCACCACAACACATAAAAGGGTTGGGTTGCAGTATCAGCATCAGTAACGAAATGAGTGGATTGTGAACCGAGTAGAAAAACGCAGTGGATTTGCTTCCTGCTGCCAAAGAGAAGGTGCAGGCAATCGTTGCCAGAATGTTGAAGTAGAAATGAAGGACAACAGAGACCTCAAGGTAAGTATGGGTGAAATTTGCAAATTTGTGTTCCGCAAATTCGCGCGAAAGCTAACTCGCAATTCGCAAAATCCGCGAATTCGTGTGAATTTGCGAATTTGGTTTTTTTGCGTGTTCGCAAGGGGTTTTGCCAGTTCCCGAGGGTTTTTTACAAGTTGGGGAACGCAAACTTACTTGTGTGGTCGCAACGGTCGCGACCATGTTGTGTCTACGTGTCCAGCCTGTTTGCGACCCTGTGGTTCATCGCAGCCACGCTCCGGTTCATCACTGCCACCCTCTAGTCCACTACTGCCACCCTCTGGTTCATCACTATCACCCTCTGGTTCACCACTGTCACTCTCTGGTTCTCCACTGTCACTCTCTGGTTCACCACTGTCACTCTCTGGTTCACCACTGTCACCCTCTAGTTCACCACTACCACCCTCTGGTTCACCACTGCTACCCTCTGGTTCCTCACAGCACCCTCTGGTTCACCACTGCCACCCTCTGGTTCAAGACTGCCACCCTCTGGTTCATCACTGCTATCCTCTGGTTCATCACCATCTGGTTCACCACTGCCACCCTCTGGTTCATCACTGCCACCCTCTGCTTTGCCACTGCCACCCTCTAGATCATCACTGCCACCCTCTGGTTCATCAACGCCACCCTCTGGATCACCACTGCCACCCTCTGGTTCATCACTGCCACCCTCTGGTTCATCACTGCCACCCTCTGCTTCACCACCGCCACCCTCTGGTCCATCACAGCACACTCTGGTTCACCACTGCCACCCTCTGGTTCAAGACTGCCACCCTCTGGTTAATCACTGCTATCCTCTGGTTCATCACCCTCTGGTTCACCACTGCCACCCTCTGGTTCATCACTGCCACCCTCTGGTTCTCCACTGCCACCCTCTGGTTCAAGACTGCCACCCTCTGGTTCGCCACTGCCACCCTCTGTTTCAAGACTGCCACCCTCTGGTTCATCACTGCTATCCTCTGGTTCTTCACCCTCTGGTTCACCACTGCCACCCTCTGATTCAACACTGCCACTCTCTGGTTCATCACTGCCACCCTCTGGTTCATCACTGCCACCCTCTGGTTCATTACTGCCACCCTCTGGTTTGCCACTGCCACCCTCTGGATCATCACTGCCACCCTCTGGTTCATCACTGCCACTCTCTGGTTTGCCACTGCCACCCTCTGGATCATCACTGTCCCCCTCTGGTTCATCACAGAACCCTCTGGTTCACCAGTGCCACCCTCTGGTTCATCACTGCCACCCTCTGGTTCATCACCGCCACCCTCTGGTTCACCACTGCCACCCTCTGGTTCATCACTGCCACCCTCTGGTTCATCACTGCCACCCTCTGGTTCATCACTGCTATCCTCTGGTTCATGACCCTCTGGTTCACCACTGCCACCTTCTGGATCATCACTGCCACCCTCTGGTTCAAGACTGCCACCCTCTGGTTGATCACTGCCATCCTCTGGTTCATCACAGCACCCCCTGGTTCACCACTGCCACCCTCTGGTTCATCCCTGCCACCCTCTGGTTCATCCCTGCCACCCTCTGGTTCATCACTGCGACCCTCTGGTTCAGCACTGCCACCCTCTGGTTCACCACTGCCACCCCCTGGTTCATCACAGCACCCTGTGGTTCACCACTGCCACCCTCTGGTTCAAGACTGCCACCCTCTGGTTCATCACTGCTATCCTCTGGTTCATCACCCCCTGGTTCACCACTGCCACCTCATGTTCATCGCTGCCACCCTCTGTTTCAAGACTGCCACCCTCTGGTTCATCACTGCCATCCTCTAGTTCATCACAGCACCCTCTGGTTCATCCCTGCCGCCCTCTGGTTCACCCTGCCACCCTCTGGTTCATCACTGCCACCAACTGGTTTAGCACTGCCACCCTCTTTTTCACCACTGCCACCCTCTGGTACATGACAGTACCCTCTGGTTCAGCACTGCCACCCTCTGGTTCAAGACTGCCACCCTCTGGTTCATCACTGCTATCCTCTGGTTCATCACCCTCTGGTTCACCACTGCCACTCTCTGGTTCATCACTGCCACCCTCTGGTTCAAGACTGCCACCCTCTGGTTCATCACTGCCATCCTCTAGTTCATCACAGCACCCTCTGGTTCATCCCTGCCACCCTCTGGTTCATCCCTGCCACCCTCCGGTTCATCACTGCCCCCCTATGGTTCAGCACTGCCACCCTCTGGTTCACCACTGCTACCCTCTGGTACATGACAGCACCCTCTGGTTCAGCACTGCCACCCTCTGGTTCAAGACTGTCACCCTCTGGTTCATCACTGCTATCCTCTGGTTCATCACTCTCTGGTTCACCACTGCCACCCTCTGGTTCATCACTGCCACCCTTTGGTTGATCACTGCCATCCTCTGGTTCATCACAGCACCCTCTGGTTCATCCCTGCCACCCTCTGGTTCCTCACTGCCACCCTCTAGTTCAGCACTGCCACCCTCTGGTTCACCACTGCCACCCTCTGGTTCATCACAGCACCCTCTGGTTCACCACTGCCACCCTCTGGTTCAAGACTGCCACCCTCTGGTTCATCACTGCCACCCTCCGGTTCACCACTGCCACTCTCTGGTTCATCACTGCCACCCTCTGGTTCATCACTGCCACCCTCTGGTTCACCACTGCCACTCTCTGGTTCATCACAGCACCCTCAGGTTCACTACTGTAGATTATGGGGGGAAGCACACCTGCCCAGCCTCAACTGAGATGAATTAATTTGGGGCTGGTTAATGTGTCACTGAATTTGAGCTTCAAGTCTGGAACCTGCTTCCATAGCTGTAAGTGCTTCCTGTTGCAGTTTAATTTTTTTACAGGAGCATTGTGCCATACTTGTAAGTATTCTCTGACCCTGCTTTGAGGGTCAGAGCAGGGTCAGAGAATAGTTGCAAGTAGGCAACTGAACTCTGGAGGGGCCACTCAGGAAGCACTACAGGGAATGGTTACAAATTAGCTTGAACTTTTGCACCTGCTAAGTGCTTTCAGTTTTGCAAAATTAGTTTTTCTGCAATTTCGCGAGATTCGTGGGGCATGAATTCGCGCGAAATCGAACTCGCAATCCGCAAATTCGTGCAAATTTGGGGATTGTTTTTTTGGGCGTGTTCGTGAGGTTTTTTGCCTCTTCGCGGACTGCTTGCAGCGCAACGACCACAAAATTACCATTGTGGTCATACATGGGTACGGCCATCTTGTGCACGTTGCGTATTTCCGTTTCCGGGCGCTATTGGCAATCTCGTGTTGTGTGTAAGTATGGGCGGAAAATCCGTTCTGCTCGCGGATTTTGCGGATTTTCGGTAAATTCGCAATCCGCGTGATTCGCGAATTTCCCGCAAAATCCGCAAATCCGCGAGCAGCGGATTTTATGGCTTGCTCGCACTGTTCGCGTGAGTTCGCGGCTTCCCAGTTCAACTTCGCGCCCCGCGAATAAGCGCTAAATTGCAGAAATACGATCTTAGCAAAACTGAAACTACTTACCAGGTTCAAAAGTTCAAGCTCATCATTAGTAGCCATTTCCTGTAGTGCTTCCTGAGGGGCCCCTCCAGAGTTCAGTTGCCTACTTGCAACTATTATGTGACCCTGCTCTGACCCTCAGAATAGTTACACATATGCCACAAAGGTCCTGAATTACAGCTAAGGGAGACAAGCAGGAGCCAGGCTGGAAGTTCAAATCCAGTGACACATTAATCAGCCCCTAATTCATTATTGTCAGTTGGGGCGGGGCAGGTGTTGTAACTAATTTTGCAACAATGAAAGCACTTAGCAAGTGCAAAAGATCACTAATCAGGAAGCACTAAGGAAGCAGGTGGCAACTAAAAAAATATTCTGTGACACATTAATCAGCCCCAAATTAATTCAGGTCACTTGAGGCAGGGAAGGTGTGCTTTGCTTTGCCATAATAATGTACACTGGACAACCAGAGGGTGCTGTGATGAAACAGAGGGTGGCATGGGTGAGCCAGAGGGTGGCATGGGTGAATCAGAGAGTGGCAGTGGTGACAGAGGGTGGCAGTGATGAAGAAGAGTGTCCCAAACAGGCTGGACACGTAGAAACAACAAGTTCGCAAAACTTGCGACCCGACAGGTAAGTTCGCTTTTGCGAAATTGTACAAAAACCCTCGCGACCTGGCAGAAACCCGCGCGAACACACACAAAAAAAATCCACAAATTCGCGAGAATTCGCGGATTTTGCGGATTGCGAGTTCGCAAATCCGCAAAATTCGCGAACGCGAGATTCGCAAAATTCGCCCATGCTCGGTATTACAAGTTTGCCTGTGTTTTTGCGTACTCGCGGGGAAAATATTGTGCAAACTTACCCATGCGGTCCTCAATGGGCGCGGCCATCCTGTTTTTCATTCATTGCTATGGGTCTGGGCATGCTTCTCCTATCCTGCTTCAATCTTTGCCATCCTTTGTTTGTTTGAAGTTTTTTTTTGATCTTTTTTACATATTATCTATCCCTTATTTTTCTAGATCTATATTTTGTGTTTTCTTCTACTTTTGGTTACTTTAAAACTACTTTTTTGCCTCTTCTTTTATTTACTTTTTCCCTATTCTCTTTCCTATTTATTATTTCCATTCCTATCCAGGACCATGGCAAAGGGAGCCTGGAAGGAGAAGGGGAAGGGTCCCACACCCCGTACCCGGCTCCCATGCGGGCGATTGCGGGGGAGCTAGTCACAGCCCGGGAGATCTTCCGCGTGGAGGAGGTGGCTGCACTGGTTTACTATGTGCTGCGCCGCCTCCCCAAGACCATCGCGGCAGGCGGCAGGATCGCTAGCGGGTATGGGCTCCGGGAGCGTCGGGAGCTGTGGGACAAGGTGTGCCGGGCCATGTATAAACACTCTCGGGTCCGGCGCACCTACAACCAGGCCATGCACCGGTGTTCCGACCTCCTGGACCACAAACACGACCTGCTCGACGTGCTAGGCGTCGAGATCCCCGGGCTTGGTGAGTAGCAGTAGCTATTTAATCACTACTCTGTTTTCTCCTGCTCTATGTGTTATCATATTGCAAATTTTTGTTTTTTCCGAAGAGCAATAATGCTGCCGATTATATTGTAGGTAAATTATGTTTCAAAATGTTTTGTGATTGCATTTCAGGTGCACTGCTCTCCGGCTCAGTGGCGGTGCAACTATGCTTATTTGTTTTCGATTTTTTTTTGCTCATTTCATTGGCCTGAGTAATTATGTCTGAGTGTACTTTACAGAACTGTGTAATGCTAGACACTAAGGGGCAGATTTACAATTACTGGGCATCCCTGCAAATTAGAAGGGATGCACCAGTAATTGTGCGCCACGCCTACACCACCCATGGTGCGCCGCATTTACAATGCGGCGCGCCATGGGACAAAAATGACACAGAAGCGTAATGCATCTGTGCCCTAAAGGCAGCGCATTGCTGGAGTTGTGGTGCAACCACGACGCAGCTCCAGCGATGCTCTGGGGTGCCCTATCTCCCCAATGCTGCCTCAAGCCGTACGTCTGCTTCAAGCAGGTGCAGGGTTTTGAGTGACGCAGCATTGGCCTAAAAGTGACTGAGTGAAATCTTGTCGATTTCACTCAGCCACTTTTAGGATGCGTTCCTGCGCAGGAACACACTCCCTTGCGCCGGAACGCCCCCTGATGGCCCAGGTCTTTACAACGTGATGCATCTCCCAGATGCGTCACGCTGTTAATATACCTCGCACCATAGCGCCTCTTTAGCGCTGCCGCTGCGTCACAAAAGTCACGCAACGACGGAGCAAAAGAGCCGCAAGGGACTTGCAAATCTGCCGCTAGAGACTCTAGTCCAGTCCTTCCTTTGTACACCTGCCACTAAGAAGAGATAGTGGTGGTGAATTGATAGTTTGAGTATTTTAATGACTGGTTATGTAGTAGAAAACTTACTTTTTAGTGTTCTCACTGGTCTGCAATCACAATGGACTTTGTCTGTCACTTCGCGTGCTGTGTAGTGCTGCCTGCCAGTTCTAGTCGAACCTTTTTGTAGTTGGTTTAGTGAGTTACATAACTTTCTAAGTCGACGGTCCGCAAATCCAGCAATACTAATATCCTAGTAGACCACATCAGATAGGTCAATAAATGTAGTGCAATTGTTGTCTATTTGCTATTTCCCCGAAATAATTTGTTATTGATTTCTTGAAATGTTTGATTTGGTCGACAACAATCAGCCATGTTTGGGTCTTTCTTTCATGTTGTACATCAGCTCCCCCCAGGGGCAAGAGGACAGAGGAGGAGGTAGCGGCGCCGGCGGACGAGAACCAGGAAGGCCAGGAGCCGGCGAGGGCTCGTCTGCTGGCCCCAGTAAGTTTTCATGTTAATATTAATAATTATACTTCCCTATCTTTTAGAGTACCTATTTTTTACTAACGTTCCTCATTCGATTTTTCCTACATCGTCTTTGATCTTCTTGTAGACTGTTTCTAAATTCTTATCCTACCTCTACTATGACTCCCTGTGGTACTACTAGATTATTATTATTGGTCTGTCTGTGTAGCTAACTAAGCTTACACAGTTGGCAAAAGGTGTTAAACGAAATTCCCATTCTATTCAGCAATAGCTCTATGCACTGAGTGCAGTCCTCTGGGTTGTCCATAATGTCTTTTGAAGTCTTCTAAATGTTTATTCTTTGACAATTCCCAACAATAAACTGTCAATGACCACCAAGAAAGAATAAGATACTAGTTTAATTTTTGATTGGATAGGAGGACAATCTATACTACTATTGTTGCAGGGACAATTCTGCACAAACAAAACTATGGACACTAAATAGTGCATTGTTTATCAATTATAATAGGAGCAGTTAGACTTTCCACATACCTCACTCATAACAGAATTTGAAACCCCAATCTCCTTACTGACTAGCTAGTGTGACAGAGTCATTTAGCTCCCTAATTCATCGATGATTGATCCCCAATGATAATTATCCAACCCAGGACATAAGACTACGGAGTCAGAGTGCAGAACTGTCAGAGCCGAGGACTCATGCTTGCAAATTGCAAACCCTTTTGCTCACTCACTCATGACTAAACACCACAGAGTCTATGTAAGTTTTAAAGCTTTATTAAAAGTAAAAACATTTATTAAAATCAAGTTCATCATACAACATAAACGGTGGATTGAAAATGGAAAAGTGCTTAGTGATCTCACACATTAATTGTGGGCGAGCCCTCACCTGGTTGGAACTTCACATCTTCTTTGTGGTGCTGAATCGTTGCTGACTCCGTCCTAGTGATGATGATCTGATGTTGCTCTTGTTCTTAGAAGGGAAGCTTCTGTCTGTTATGATAAAAACGGTGCATGTTAAAAAGCAAGCATTCATCAGTTGTGCCAAAAAGTGTAGCAAGACAACACTCTTCCCTGGAAAAAAGTGCAATTTTTAGCTTTGACTGGACAGTCACAAAATATTACATATGTTTGTGTAGTCGTAGTGACATTTTTTCATTCCTAGACAAAATACTAGGGAGTGGTGTATATGGCATCTAAGAATCTGAAATGTATTTTCTAAGCGGAACATCGGCACAACAATCCACCGGTGCCGGGGTAGGAGGTGGGCACTACTGGGGCGGAGGCGGTGCAACAGCCAGCGGAAGCTGCTGTGGGGGATGCCATGGTAGTGACAGACAGTGGTAAGCTATTATATTCCTTACTTATTGAGATAGCAGACTGCAGAGTGTGCTCTCTGCACGGGTGTATATGTTATATGTACAGTACAAGTATACTATACTGTTAAGAAGACTTACAAATTTAGAACTAAGTTTTTATTACCAGGTAGTAGCCTCCTCTAAATTGACTTCAACTCAGCTGTGAAAGTGTTTTCGAGAATCCAAGTCAGATCAGAGATGAACTTGATGGATGGGATGAACTAAAAGGGAAAGAAGGGTGAAAGTAAGTGTGGAAGGACAAGCGAGTTAAAAGTAATGATGACTGGCAAAGAATTATACGTGTTTTTGAATGCTGCCCGAGGTGGCTGGGAATATGATGCATGTCCGGTTGAATGATGAAGCAAGGATGGGTGGAAGGAGAAAGGAAAGAGGACTGCCTGGGTGGGTGAAACTGAAACTGTATGTGTGCGCAATATATCCTTTGGTTGAAATTCAAAGCACGGATGCATGGCTTGCGGTTTCCAAAATAAAATGAAAATGTTGTTTTCCCGTGAGAAAAAGTAAGGTTTGTCCACTTGAGACATTAAGAAGAATGATTGACATTTACTTTGAATGGATGGATGCCTGGATCATGGTACTATCTGACTCATAGATAGCATATGTGTATGTAGAGAGAGTAGATGGTCACTGGGTGAACTAAGTGTTACTTTGAAGAGCATGTAACACTGCACCCGCACGTCCGTTCAAGTGTAGGAAAGGCAAGGAAAAGAAGTTGTAATTTTTCCGAATACTACCATGAATAGTAGCAGTACTTTGTATTGCAAGCACAGCATATATCCTGCGATTACGGGGGCCACTCACTACCTCTGTTAATAATTTTAGTACAACTCTGCCATTCATGTGTGGCCTATCAGTGTTCACTCAATAAAAAACAAATCACCTAAAGTCATCCCATATGTAATCAAATACATATCCTGTGAAGGGATAGATAATCATATTATTTATCTTCTTCATTGTCCTTTTCTAGTAGTCATTGGCACTGTAGGGTGAAAGTTAAATTAATTAATCAGTAGCCCTTGTAACAGAGTATTCTCAGTGCCACCCGTAATAGAAAAGTAAGAGCTTCACCACCTGCATGTACTGGACTGGTACAGTAACGCAAAAGCCTGTGTCATCATGGCGTGCGTCTGTTTTTCTCGGGTGCAAGTTGACTGCGCCGGCAATATGCCGGCTTCCAGAACTTTACGTACCAATTTCGCTAAACAATAGAGAAGAAGAAGAATAAGACTGGTGTACTGTCATAGTGGACTCTAATGTAGTGAGTCCATAGTGTTCATAGAATTGATTCCTGAAACTCCCACTAATGTTAGAGCAAGGCTGAAGAAGTGGGAGGTTAGATAGATACAGGCCACAAATGTTATGTACTGTGCTTGCAAGTTGCTAGTTCTACTGTGACACAACTTTCTGCTGAAATATTTTGTGTTAATCTTAAAGAGCATTGGTTACAGGCTATGTTTTTCTTTCTTCATATAGATGCTCCTTCCAAACTGTCACGGAAGGAGCTGACTAGACGGGCCCGGCAACGGAAACTGGAGGCGACTGTCGCCGAATATCGGCGGCTGGTGGCCCAGGAGGAGGAGGACACGCAGTTGCAGACCACCACAACATCCACAGGGACAGCTGCATCCTCCTCCGCGCTCCCTGGGTCAGCCAGTCAGCACAGGCCTCCAGCGGTACGGAGCCGTGGTACCGCAGGCACTCGCCACCGCCAAGCAGCCAAAAAATCAGCTGCCCCCCACAGCAGGTGCAAGGCATGCGTGCACCGCCTAACCCTCAGAGTGTCCTACCTTGAGCAGGAACAGAAGAAACTGAGAATCCTGCTGAAGAACCTCAACAAGGAGCATGACCACCTGGCCAAAAAAGTACACCGCCGGCGGCATTAGAGGAGGAGAGACTGTCCCTTGCCCCTTTTTTAAAGACTTTTGGGTGGTGGGAATTGGGAGTTGGGTTTTTTGGACTTTGGGGACTTTTTAATTCACGGACATTCTTTGGGTTAGGTGGGGAAGTGGGTCGGGTCATGCGGGTTAGTTTATTTTTGTTAGGGATATAAATATTTATTACTTTCAACTTAAACATAGCATACGTGTTTTTACTGCAGTTGAGGCTGCCTGAAAGGGGGGGGGGGTAACTGTAACTTTGTTTTCCTGAAACTTAAGTGGCTTCTTGATTCAAATTGTGTAAGTAATTGCCCAAATGTTTACAAAAGTAAGTGCCTCTCACAGAGTTAGTGAATTCAATTGTCCTAGGACTTTACTCGTACTATCGCCAGTCTCTCGTCTCTCGTCTCTCATACTACTCCATTATTCTTCCTCCCCCAAACGCTTATCTTACCTGTAATTCGTGTTTGAAAATAGGGCGAGGCACAGGGCTGGATGCATGGCAAATGGCGTTTTAAGGTTGGCAATCCTGGGCGGTTGAAATGGCATCAATGCGGTGGTACTAGTGGTGGTGCACAGTGGCAGTTGCAGCATGTGAAAAAAAAGAAATTGAAACCTTGATTGGCCTGAGCGGAGCATTAGAATGGTACGATAGATACTATAGCACGTGACAGTACACTAGAACAGTGCCAAAATGTAGCCTTACAAATGCTAAAGTATTGAAAGTATAACTACTACTTGCGTGGAATTTGACATTGGCTACTACTACAAGAAATAGTACTGAAGGTGAAGGACACAGCAGCGTAATGATTTGCCACGTGTAGGAGGAGGATGTTCTTCATGATCAATCCAGTTGATGGCGCCCATGAAAATCTGCTTTGATTTGCCAATAGTCATGGGTCTGTGTCAGCTGAGTAAGAATATATCCTTCGATTCCTTCACCAGCCTTGAAATGTAATTCAGTTGCGATGACCTTATCCTCCCCAGCAAGTGTGTGGAATTATTGCTGTCATTTACTCACACATCAAAGAAAACCACACAGCCTGGGGGAAGAGGGTTAGGGTTTGGAAATTGGATGGGAATAGGTTTTTTTGGGAAAGTTTTGTTGAGAGAGGAAAAAAAACACAGCATGGACAAACAACAAATGAAGATAAACAAATCTTTGGATACGAAGATATCCATAAATATGTTAAGGGACATAAAGGAAGTGCATGCACTTCTGCAGGCATGAAGTTGATTGCTAAATGGATGGTTAGGTTACTTAAACTAAGTAGTACTTTCTAATGAATGAAAGAATGCGACAGTACAGGGCTGCAGTAATTAAGGGTTTTCACTTGCCTATCTCTGCACTCAGAGAAACACTTTGTTCATTAAATTAAATTTGAAAAATAGCAAAGTAAAACTGTACAATGGCTGGAGGGATGCATTTAGAAGCAGAGAGCAAAGAAATGCAGAGTCACACTCATAGAAGTTCACAGCAATAACATTACTTAAAAGATAAGAAGAAATGAATGGATACTGTTACTGTATGTTGTTGTACTTGTCCTGTTGAATTTGGGAAGTAGCATGCATCAAGCCATTCTTCGTATTTGCGGTACACCTCCGTTCCATCTGACTCTCCGTCGATCAATGTTGGTGACCAGAAGACACCCTGTCCACTGCCTGCCTGGCAGATGCTGAATTGCGAGTCGCTAATGTGAAGCCTGACTTCATCCTTTTTCCCATTGCACAGGGTGAAAGCTGCCCTGTAAATGTTGATGGAAAAACAGGAAGTGATATCAAAACACCACTGAGAAAAAATATAAGGTACGTACGCTGTGTAGTGCAAAAAGTCACACTTTCAGTTCCAGAATCGACAGTACAATAGTTTCAAAAGGGCGTACTCTGAGTCTCCTTTTGAAGGATAAATAAGTATGGGCAAATTTTGCGGATCTTTCCCCTCAAGATAGGTGTAGTGTAAACTACGATTTTAGAACAAAATTAGACCTTCCCAGCAGTGCTCACAGACCTTTAAACACAGACGAAAAATGTAGAATACCCCCAATCAGACCCCAAAAAATGTGCGATACTGCTACCTGTCTGAGGCCTAGTGGAAAATGGTGACAAAACGTACTTTGAAAGTAAAGTAGGCCCAAATCCCCCCTTTCCCACCATGGATTTTCTTCAAACCACTTGCAACCAAAATTAGACATTTCTCGACAAGTGCTCCAAGAGTAGACCCCAGAACCCAGTTGCCAAAATCTCAAACACCCCCAAACACATGCAATACTGCTAACCCTAACGAGCCCTACGTTAAAAATAGTGTCAAACGCTTTCTTCAACTAGGCCCTAACTCCCCTTTGCCACCATGGATTTTCTACAAACTACTTGCAATCAAAAGTATCCATACCCAGCGTTGCTCCAAGACCCCAAAACCCCCCCACAAACACTAGGAACCCCCCCAAACAGCCCCCCGAAAACGCTAAAGTGAGCGAAATGCCTGATTATGGAAAGACTTTTTCACCTCCGATTTTCTCCAAACCACTTTTATCCGGTATTAGACCTTCACAGCAATGCCCCCGGACCCGTCAACCCAGGCGGAAACAAGTTTAACACCCCCAAACAGCCAAAAAGCAAAACCGCAAAAAGTGAGACAGCAAATTTCGGGCCTACCTGGAATGCAGTCCAAATGCGCTGTGCAGATAGGCCCTAAGTCCCTTTTTCCACCATGGATTTCCTGAAAAACAAATGTAATCAACATTAGACTGTGCCAGCAGTGCTCCCAGACCCCAAAACCCCTCCACAAACACCAGGAACTAAGCATGGGCGGAAAATCCGTTTCGCTCGCGGATTTTGCGGATTTTCGGTAAATTCGCAATCCGCGAGATTCGCGAATCTCCCGCAAAATCCGCAAATCCGCGAGCAGCGGATTTTATGGCTTGCTCGCACTGTTCGCGTGAGTTCGCGGCTTCCCAGTACAACTTCGCGCCCCGCGAATAAGCGCTTGCAGAAATATGATCTTAGCAAAACTGAAACTACTTACCAGGTTCAAAAGTTCAGGCTCATCATTAGTAGCCATTTCCTGTAGTGCTTCCTGAGGGGCCCCTCCAGAGTTCAGTTGCCAGTTGCAACTATTATGTGACCCTGCTCTGAACCTCAGAATAGTTGCACATATGCCACAAAGGTCCTGAATTACAGCTAAGGGAGACAAGCAGGAGCCAGGCTGGAAGTTCAAATCCATTAATCAGCCCCTAATTCATTATTGTCAATTGGGGCAGGGCAGGTGTTGTAACTAATTTTGCAACAATGAAAGCACTTAGCAAGTGCAAAAGATCACTAATCAGGAAGCACTAAGGAAGCAGGTGCCAGCTAAAAAAATATTCTGTGACACATTAATCAGCCCCAAATTAATTCAGGTCACTTGAGGCAGGGAAGGTGTGCTTGCTTTGCCACAATAATGTACACTGACTGGACAACCAGAGGGTGCTGTGATGAAACAGAGGGTGGCATGGGTGGGCCAGAGGGTGGCATGAGTAGTCAGAGAGTGGCAGTGGTGACAGAGAGTGGCAGCTATGAAGAAGAGTGTCCCAAACAGGCTGGACACGTAGAAACAACAAGTTCGCAAAACTTGCGACCCGACAGGTAAGTTCGCGTTTTGCGAAATTGTACAAAACCCTCGCGAACTGGCAGAAACTCGCGGGAACACAAAAAAAAAAATCCGCAAATTCGCGTGAATTCGCGGATTTTGCGGATTGCGAGTTCGCAAATCCGCAAAATTCGCGAACGCAAGATTCGCAAAATTCGCCCATGCTTACCAGGAACCCCCCCAAACACCCTCCCGAAAACAGGAAAGTGAGCGAAAACTCTGAAAAGTTAAAAACTTTTTCACCATGGATTTTATCCAAAACACTTTTATCCGGTATTAGACCTTCCTAGCAATGCCCCCAGACCCGTGAACCCAGGCCAAAACAAGTTTAACCCCCCTAAACATCCACAAAGCAAAAATGGAAAAATGGGGACTTTGACAAATTTCTGCATAGTTCCCAGATCACTCAGTGCGCGCTCTGCAGCTGGGCCCTAACTGACCTTTGCCACCATCGATTTTCTTCAAACCTCTTGCAATCAAAAGTATCCATACCCAGCGTTGCTCGAAGACCCCAAACCCCCCTACGAACACCAGGGACCCCCCCCAAACAGCCCCCCGAAAACAAGAAAGTGAACGAAAACTCTGAAAAGTTAAAAAAAAATTCACCATGGATTTTATCCAAAACACTTTTATCCGGTATTAGATCTTCCTAGCAATGCCCCCAGACCCGTCAACCCAGGCAAAAACAAGTTTAACCCCCCAAACAGCCAAAAAGCAAAAATGGAAAAATGGGGACTTTGACAAATTTCTGCATAGTTCCCAGATCACTCTGTGCGCGCTCTGCAGCTAGGCCCTAACTCCCCTTTGCCACCATGGATTTTTTTCAAACCTCTTGCAATCAAAAGTATCCATACCCAGCGTTTCTCCAAGACCCCAAACCCCCCCCACAAACACCAGGAACCCCCCCAAACAGCCCCCCGAAAACGCTAAAGTGAGCGAAATGCCTGAAAATGGGAAAACCTTTTCACCTCCGATTTTCTTCAAACGACTTTTATCCGGTATTAGACCTTCCTAGCAATGCCCCCAGACTCGTCAACCCAGGCAAAAACAAGTTTAACCCCCCCACACAGTCAAAAAGCAAAAATGAAAAAATTGGGACTTTGACAAATTTCTGCATAGTTCCCAGATCACTCCATGCGCGCTCTGCAGCTAGGACCTAACTCCCCTTTGCCACCATGGATTTCCTTCAAACCGCTTGCAATCACAAGTATCCATACCCAGCGTTGCTCCAAGACCCCAAAACCCACCCACAAACACCAGGAAACCCCCCCAAACAGCCCCCCGAAAATACTAAAGTACGCGAATTGTCTGAAAATGGAAAAACTTTTTCACCTCCGATTTTCTCCAAACCACTTTTATCCGGTATTAGATCTTCACAGCAATGCCCCAGACCCGTCAACCCAGGAGGAAGCAAGTTTAACACCCCTAAACAGCCAAAAAGCAAAACCGCAAAAAGTGAGACAGCAAATTTAGGGCCTACCTGGAATGCAGTCCAAATGCGCTGTGCATCTAGGCCTAGATGTGGGTAATAGCAATTTACCGAATGGTAAATACCGAATTTTACAGATTCGGTATTCACTATTCGGTAATTGCTATGTAGGTAAAATAATCAGTAAAAATACCGAATCTGTATGATTCAGCAATTACCGATTCCGTAATTACAGAAGCGGTATTTGCCATTGATTCCTATGGGGCTTGAAGCCCATAGGAATCAATGGCAAATACCGATTCTGTAATTACAGAATCGGTAAAATTACCGATTTTGCAAGGGTGACAGGGTGTCACTTTGACACCCTGTTGCACCCCTGTTTCTGGCTTGTGTGCCATTTGACACACAGACATGCCCTTAGGGCATGTCTGTGTGCCACATGGCACAGGTGTACATGCACAGATGTGCATGTACACTGGAATTCGTTATTTACCATGGAATAGTATTCCATGGTAAATAACGATTCGGTAAGGGCCTGTGGCACTGATTACAGTGCCACCTACATCTTGATTTACAGAATCGGTAAATTTACCGATTCGGTATTTTACCGATTCTGTATATTTACCGAATCGGTAAATATACCGATTCTGTAAATAAAATGCCCTCTACATCTCAAAAGCCAAATACCGGTCGGAAACGGACGAAATCGGCCGTTTCCGACCGGTATTAAGGCTCCTACATCTGGCCCCTAGGCCCTAACTCCCTTTTCCACCATGGATTTCCTGAAAAACAAATGCAATCAACATTAGACTATGCCAGCAGTGGTCCCAGACCCCAAAACCCACCCACAAAAACCTAGAAGCCCCCCAAACAGTACCCAAAGACAGGCAAGTGAGCAAAAACGCAAAAACTTTTTCACCATGGATTTGGTCCAAAACACTTGATTCCGATATGAGACATTCCGAGCTATGCCCCCAGACACCTGCAGCCACCCGCCAAAAAGCAGAACACCCCCAAACAGGCAAAAAGCAAAAATGGGCCTACCTTCCATTCAGTCTAAATATGCTCTGCAGCTAGGCCCTAACTCCCCTTTTCCACCATGGATTTTCTGAAAAAAAATGCAATCAAAATTAGACTGTGCCAGCAGTGCTCCCAGACCCCAAAACCCACCCCCACAAATCTAGAACCCCCCCAAACAGCCCCCCAAAAACATGCAATACTGGTATATTCAAAACATGGCAAATTGCGCTGTTCACAAAACATTGCTGTTTTCCGCACTTCCACTACTTCGATCCTCTTGAAACTCACCTGGACAGTCACTTGTTCCAGCGATTCACAAGAATCTCAGCAAGGCAGAACAAAATCGAACCACTGCGCTCTTTGAAGAAGAAGAAGAAGAAGGTCTAGACTAGTTTTCACTTAGTTTTCACTAGGCCTGGGCGAAGCACTACGCTACGCTCGCGGAGTTTGCGAAGTTTGAGCAACTTCGCACTATGCGAGCTGCACGTGGCACAGTGCAAACACGCGTAGTGCAGCGTATAGTAGTGCAGCGCTCATTTTTTGCTTGTTCGCGGTCCTGAACGTCATGTTCGCGACCGCCAGCAAGCAAAATGACATCCCGGCGAGATTCTCAATGTGGGGAGGTAAGGTTTCTCATTGTGAGTGGTTGCGCTTGCTCGCGACCGCTCTTAATGAGAAACTACCAGTTCGCATTGAGAAAGCTGCAGCTCGAGTAATAATCTACTCGAGCAGCAGAAAACTACAGCTCGCACTGTGCAAGATGCCGTTTTCAATGATTGCACAGTGCCGGATGCTTGTCCGCACTGTGAAATCATTGAAAACACATCTTGCACAGTGCGAACATGCTACTACGCAGCTCGCGTAGTGCTACGTGAAGTTCGCGTAGTGCGAAGTGCACTTCGCGTAGCTTCGCGTAGCGCTACTTCGTGAACTACGCCCACCCTTAGTGATTTACCCAGATCAGGATGTTGAGCGTCCCTGCCGAGACTCGAACCGGTTCCCCAGTTCTGAGGTCAACCGCTCTCTTTGATAACAATGCACATACCTCAAAAGAATGATCACCAACCCTGCATTCACTCTAGCACGAAGGCTCTATACCAACAATGCATGGACACTGTGCCAACAATGCATATACAAGCACGAAAACCCATCTAACAATGGAACACAAGCACTTAGAATCTATTTACTAAGGATGAGTATGCCCATGGACACTAGAATAGTAAACCTATATAGGGAAACACTAAGAACATCTCTGCAAACACTGTATATACGAAAAGCTGCCCGTAAATAGATACTAAATGCTCTGTCCGCCAGTAACGTGCATGCCAAAATGTAGACCTTTGCTTATAGCGCTATAGGTAGCTTGGAATGGATATTATCATTTAGCAGTATATCTGTTCGAAAGCGAAGGTCTATTCCTTCATACACTCATGGTACATACAGAGGCCAGCTATCCCTAAACACCACCTTCAAGAGACAGTAGGGCTTTACACACTGCACATAATCACACTCTAGAGAGTCCTTCACTGCACAAAAACAATCACCGGGGGAGGGAGGGTCATAATTGAAAACACCATGGGCTCTCACTTACTGCACACAAACAAATATATGGCGTACAGCAAGGAGGGAGCAACGGGGTAGATGTCAAGGATTAGTTTTGAGCAGTTAAAGTTTGAAAATAATGTTGCAAAATTCAGATGAACGGAGGATTTCGGTATTTTGTTTTTTTAGCCAGTCAATGGCCATAAATTGAATTTGTTAATGACAAAAGTTTGCAACAACCTCAAATATTTTATGTATTTGGGAATCGTACTTGTAATAGTGTAAAGTACTTTAAGTAATGCATAAAAATGCCTGTGTGTATAACTCACACACTGGTATGTCAACAGATAACTATTATACCATTGCTGTAACTCAGCACAACTTTGCTTCTTGCAATATGTTTTCCAGTCTATATTTAACTGGCAAATAAAAGTGACTTGTGCATTTTACTTAATCTTATAAACTCTGGGTCCAGTTAGTAATTTTACTATGGCTATCATCCGAAAAATGTTATACTATTTCAAACCCTAAAATCCCTTTGTGCCAGCATTCCAGCACCGCCCTACATCACCTCTGACTAACAATCTACTCCTGTGTTTCTGGGCCTCTTCTCTCAGCCCTGCATACAAGGTGCTCATGAATAACACTGTTAGGCAACATCCTAAGAGAGGGGTGCCGGTGGTAGGCTGACATGGAGCAAGGAAATAGATAAAGAGAAATTAGGGGAAACACCTTGATAAAGGGATAAATAGAAAAAGTGAGCGTAAGAAAAATTAAGGATGTGAAATAGCAGATGGGTATATAAAGGAAAGACAGAAAGAAAGACTGGAAGGAAAGAAACATCAAAGGAAATAAGGGATAAAAGGCAGGATGGAATGGTGAAAGGAATGATGAAAGAATTAATGACTAGAGTAGTGGAAGAATTGATTGAGGGAATGTTGAAATGATGGCTGGAACAGGGAAAGATCATTAGGTTAAAGGGTGAATGAATTGAAGGGTGAAGAATAGATAGATTGGGAACAGTGAAGGATGAATAGTTTAAATAATGTGTAGATTGATCCATGGATATAATAATTTGTGGATGCATGAAAGAAAGGCTATAAGTATGTATATATGAAATTACTACAGTCTTCCGATCGCATCCACCTGTCAGGGTTGGTGCACAGCAGTGGGAGCATGTCCCACTAAAAAAACACAAACAGCCCTGCGTCGTGGTCGCACACAGAGAAAAGCTTGCATTCTGAGATATAGTTGCCATAGTAGTTTATTCAAAAGTTTATTCAAAAGACTGACGTGTTTCTACCGGAATGGTCTTTGTGGCATTATTGCTGGTATCTATATGTGTTGATCGTCTTCATTGCTTAATTTTGCTCGCAAGAAAGTGTCACTCGTAGTCGTTATAATGTCACTCATATTTACACTGATAATATGAAAATATCACACATAGCAATCTAAAATCTTGGCAGCTATGCCCCCAGCAGCCCCCGTTTTCCAGCCTCCAGGGGCCCCATCAGTGTGGTAGCTCACACAAGCAGCACTACACTCTCTCGCCGGCGTTGGTTGTACCAGTGAGTTGCCTCATAACAGTCCTACCTCATAAATTCAATGGTGCGTGCCACATGCTGTGGGTGCAGGTGACCTGAGCTTCAAGGCCCAGCAGCAAGGGGGTTGAAGGCAACTGCCTTGAGGCCAGAGACCATTTGCATATTTACATACCTTTGTAAACTGGTTACAGAGGCTTAGTTTTTTCTGTTCCAGTACCCCACTCTGCCTATTCCTTGCATTTGAAATGTACATTTACTGCTGTATTGTGAGAATGCATTTCATGAAAAGGAATATAAAGTAGGGTTCCAAAAAAAAATAATGCCAGCCATGTGTTTAAAGAGCCTGGAAAGACCTCGTCTTGGCACTAAATAGGCATATAAATAAAAAAGTATGTATTCACATGTAATGTAACTTTTCTGTTTTTGTTCCCTTTAATTATCAGTCATGGATCTCATCATTGAGGCAGACCTAGAACACAATTAAAGTGCCTCCAATTTATATTTGCTGTTCGAAGTATGCGCAGATAATTGCTGATTATATGGCTTTAGGTGACTGCTTATTTTTGTCAGTGGGGCAAAGTGGTAGGTGGTTGGCCGGGCCACTGGGTGGGAGGCCCTCATTGTGCTTTGCAGGGGGGCCCCCTCAAGTTTCGTTACGCCACTGAATAGGTGCACGTTGATTGCCATGTTGCATTGTGCTATTTTCTTTTAGTAAATCTGCCCACATTTTCCAGACGTGCATGTTATATTAGAAAATCTTAAATACATGTAGAACTACTCATTTTACCAACACATTAGCCCTTGTTCATGGAGTGAATGGGATTAAGTGCCTCACGCCCTGAGTAGAGTTAATCCCTTTAAATGGCTCAAGAGAAAAGTGTAAATGTGTGTGAAATACTTCATTGTGAAAATGCGATTCAAATTCCAGTCCCTGTGAACTTACAAAAAGCACTGCGTTGAAAGGAGTTTGCCTGACATAGGGTGAAGCCTTGAGATTTGTGCTTGATTAATTTCAACCTCACATGTACTCTGTAGAAATATATCAAAATATCTTTTGACTTTCAACTTAATTGGAAATATTCATAGTTTCCAAAACTCCAAATGCTTCTTGGGTATCTTGAGTAGCACCTCAATGCAGGTTCCAGCTGAGAGGTTCATCCTGCAGAAGCATATTATAATGATAAAGAATAATACATCAGAATCCTCTGTTTGAAAGAAATTCATTACTATCATTCAGTTACTGGTAATAATTGCCATGGCAACTAGGTGATGAAAACTAAGGGTTGAAACACAATTCTCTAAAATCTAGGGCGAGGATTGGACAAAAAGAGAATAAACTTTATTTTCCAAAGTCATCACTCGCATTTCTATTTTTCAAAACATAATTTCGTTTCAGTACATTCCCAGCAGTTGTTCATGAAAGATTTAGATTTAGATTTATTTTCCAGTCTGAAAATAATGGCATGAAAATACCAGTGCACAATGCATATCCTTCAGCTGTCAAATTCCTCGTTTCATCCCTGTTTGTGCTCTTTGTTCGACTTCTGTACAGCTGCAGTAAACATGGAGCCCATTAGCTGTTCCACAATAGTGGCATTAAATAGAATCGGGGATTTGTGCGCCATTTTAGTCATAAAGGAAATAAACTCTACAGAATGACTTTTGTGAAATAATCAGATATCACTTTCTATTGATACCCTAATAATTACTATGAAAATACCACTTTTATCGTGGCTGGCATGTGGCAAGTTCACGATATATGCTTATCTTAATTGTTGACTCATTAATAAGAGGTTTGTGAAAACAGTACCACATCAAGGTTTCCTGATCAAAGCACATCATGCAAATACCACATACAAGAATAAAGGTGAAATTCTCTCTATGACTAGCTTTCATCTATACCAAGTACTTATTTTAAGGGATTGACCTTATGTTATAAATGACTCTTCAGATTGTGACTCCAGGTGTCATATTATTGAAATTGCCCGGGGGGCGTACCCATTGCCTATCTCACTCAACCCTCCGGATAACTGTTCCCACACAAGGCCACACAGGAATAGATCCTTCAAATGCATCCTACTTAATGTTAGGTCTATGCCTAAACGATACGAGATAGAAGCTTCACTTATCGATCACAGTGCTGATCTCATGTTTCTCATAGAAACCTGGGCATCTCAGGCCTCTGGCCCTGACTGGAACACCGCCACGCCCGCAGGCTACTCTGTTGAATGCATGAATCGAACAGGATCGGTAGGTGGAGGAATTGCGATAATATACAGATCACACCTTAAAATTATCGCCTGCCCTCTACTAGACTTAGAGACCGAAGCTATGACCTTTAAAATCAAAGAAAGTAATCATCTAATCTTTGAAGGACTGTTAGTGTATCGCCCCCCCCCGGCCCCAGAGATCCTTTCACCAAAGCTCGACACACTTTCTTAGAAACCACGTTTGATACAGTCACCTATACGATCCTAGGTGATTTCAACTACCACCTAGAGTTAAATAGCGATTCTGACACAGCCACTCTTCTTGACAATCTCCTCAGCTTCGATATATATGAAACAACTGATTGACAAACCCACCCATTCAGCAGGGCATACCCTCGATGGGATCTTTTCCAACAGCTACTCCATTAAAATCGGATCTATTACTCCCATACCTTGGACGAATCATAACGCCATCTTTTTTAACCTACAAATTTAAAATCCTTCAACACAACATCGAAAAATCCCGTCCCTGGAAAAAACTTGATCCCAACCTACTCGCTGAGACACTGGATAGAAGTCCCCCCGACTTCGAAAGTGGCAACAGCGATGACTGGGCTTCCAACTTCACTAGATGGATCACCGAGGCCACTAATCAGCTGGCCCCAATCGAATTTAAAAAAACCACTAAACGGCTTGTTACCGCTCAATGGTATACGGCTGAGGTAAAAACAATCAAGATTAAGTGCAGACGGGCGGAGAGATCTTGGCGCATTGACTATAGCCACGAGAAAAAACTGGAATACCTTAAAACCCTACATGAGTATAAATTCACTATAGTTCAAGCTAAATCCGCCTACTTTACAGAGAAAATACAAAACTCCGCAAATTCCTCTAGAGAACTCTTCAAAACTGTGTCCCATTTAACTAAAACCCCTCGCGACACAGTTTTTAGTCCCGACCAGTGTTTCGTAGATGGTATGGCCACCTTCTTTCAGAAGAAAGTACAGACAGTATATTACGATCTCAGGACCATGATATCCGCCACACCCTCTAATGTAGCTGAATCTAGCGACAAACTTCCCCCCCCTTTTTCGAGCTTCTCTGCACTTGATAATCAGCAAGTCTTAGATCTACTTACCCAGATGAAATCTGGTTCCCCATTGGACCCATGCCCCCCTTATGTGCTACACCAGATCCCTGAGACCATCGTAAACACCCTAACCCCTCTGCTCAATAAAATCATTTCTCGTGGAGAATTTCCAAAAAACTGGAAAATGGCCTGCATCAGACCCATTCTTAAAAAAGAATCCCTTGACCCCTCGGAGCCCAAACATTATCGTCCCATCTCCTGTCTGCCCCTACCCGCAAAAATTCTAGAAAAAGCTATGAACCAAGAAATAATGCAACACGCAGAGGAAATGAAGCTACTTGATCCTTCACAACATGGCTTTAGATCCCTTCATTCTACAGAATCAGCCCTTATCATGGCTACCGAAAAAATTCGCAAAACCATGGACGAAGGTGGCCGGTCGGCCCTGATCTTATTAGACCTCACAGTGGCCTTCGACACCGTAAATCACTCGGTCCTATTAAAAAGACTTGCGTCCCTAGGCTTTACTGGCCCTGCCCTGGCCCTCATCACCTCCTTCCTAACCTCCCGCACTAACCAACTGATCTGGAACGGACTACAATCCGCTGAATTCTCTCTTCCGGGTGGAGTCCCACAAGGTTCGGCCCTGTCACCGACGCTATTTAATTTCTACGTCACCCCCATTGTGGCCCTGATCAGATCCCATGGCCTCTTATTGGTGTCTTACGCCAATGACAAACAAATCATTGGGTCTATTTCACATTCCATTGATGCAACGGCGGAACGTTTTAGGCAATGCCTTACTCAGGTCAAAAATTGGATGAGCAATAACTTTTTACGGTTAAACACAGACAAAACTGAAATCATTGAGTTCGGACATAAACCTTCCATTTGGAACGATTTATGGTGGCCCACTGAAGCAGGAGCTTGCCCTCTCCCTGTTGACAAAGTCAAAAACCTTGGCTTCTTATTAGACAAAGAACTCTCTTGCAAAGCCCCAGTGAATCAGGTGACGTCCACCTGCTTCCACAGCATCAAACTGCTCAGGAAAGTCCTACCTTACATCCCGGCCACACTAAGGAAAACGGTGATGGGAGCCCTGGTTATGTCCCGGATAGACTACTGCAACTCCCTCTATCTGGGAGCAGGGGAAAAACAGCTGTCCAAACTCCAGGCAATCCAAAATGCGGCGGCCAGAGCATTACTGAGCCTCCCCAGACGTCACCCCACGTCTAATGCCATCCGGGAGCTGCACTGGCTCCCGGTCAGACGTCGCATCCAATTTAAAACCCTCTGCCTGGTTCACAGATCTCTACATGGCAAGGGACCTTTCGACTTTAACAACCTACTCCTCCGCTATGTACTCTCGCATACATTGAGGTCTGCTACCCTTGACCTAGTATGCCAACCCAGAATAAAAAGAGCCCGATGGGGGGGAAAGTCCTTTTCCTTCCAGGCAGCTAAAATCTGGAACTCGTTACCCCCAACACTTCGTGCCCAAAAATCTAAAATGAACTTCAGAAAGGACCTAAAGACCTGGCTCTTTAACTAAACCGATCTATCCCCCTGCCCTCCCCTCTCCCTGTATCTTAGCGCCAAGACGCCGCGGCATTCATGCGCTCTACAAATATTTCAGTCAGTCAAGCAAGTGTGCCCACTTTGAGTGCCCCTAGGGCACTTTGGTATTACAGAAAGGGCTGCAGATGCTTGTGTGGCTGTTTGTGTAATCAAATAAGGCTGGTGCACATATAGCTCCAGTGCTATCAGCAGAGGGTGTCCCCTCATTTGCATGGCCCTATGCAATTTAGGAAATCCCTTTGCCTCTTTGCTGTTATATATACGTGCGGCAATTGCAAAAACAACAAGTGATGGACCGAATGTGGATCAATGTCACACATTCCCCCAGTCAAAAGATCTGGGCCCAAATCCATCCTTTTTTGCACTCCACACCACCCTGGGTTAGACAATGGCGATATGCAAATCAGCTCTGACCCTGTTGCCCCATGGGAACAGTCCAGTCCGAACTACAAAAGCCATGTCCTTCCCAGAACGGAATCAAGCATCCGAGGACCGGACCGGTTTCGAGGTAACACCTCTCATCAGCCCGGCTAGCTTGACTCCAAGTGGTTTGGAGTGCCTGGGACCCACATCTGGGCATCCCCAGCGCACTTTGGGCGGCAATTGCAAAAACAACAAGTGATGGACCGAATGTGGATCAATGTCACACATTCCCCCAGTCAAAAGATCTGGGCCCAAATCCATCGTTTTTTTGCACTCCACACCACCCTGGGTTAGACAATGGCGATATGCAAATCAGCTCTGACCCTGTTGCCCCATGGGAACAGTCCAGTCCGAACTACAAAAGCCATGTCCTTCCCAGAACGGAATCAAGCATTCAAGGACCGGACCGGGTTCGAGGTAACACCTCTCATCAGCCCGGCTAGCTTGACTCCAAGTGGTGTGGAGTGCCTGGGACCCACGTCTGGGCATCCCCAGCGCACTTAGGGCGGCAATTGCAAAAACAACAAGTGATGGACCGAATGTGGATCAATGTCACACATTCCCCCAGTCAAAAGATCTGGGCCCAAATCCATCGTTTTTTTGCACTCCACACCACCCTGGGTTAGACAATGGCGATATGCAAATCAGCTCTGACCCTGTTGCCCCATGGGAACAGTCCAGTCTGAACTACAAAAGCCATGTCCTTCCCAGAACGGAATCAAGCATCCGAGGACCGGACCGGTTTCAAGGTAACACCTCTCATCAGCCCGGCTAGCTTGACTCCAAGTGGTGTGGAGTGCCTGGGACCCACGTCTGGGCAACCCCAGTGCACTTAGGGCGGCAATAAAAAAAACAACAAGTGATGGACCGAATGTGGATCAATGTCACACATTCCCCCAGTCAAAAGATCTGGGCCCAAATCCATCGTTTTTTTGCACTCCACACCACCCTGGGTTAGACAATGGCGATATGCAAATCAACTCTGACCCTGTTGCCCCATGGGAACAGTCCAGTCCGAACTACAAAAGCCATGTCCTTCCCAGAACGGAATCAAGCATCCGAGGACCGGACCGGTTTCGAGGTAACACCTCTCATCAGCCCGGCTAGCTTGACTTCAAGTGGTGTGGAGTGCCTGGGACTCACGTCTGGGCATCCCCAGCGCACTTAGGGCGGCAATTGCAAAAACAACAAGTGATGGACCGAATGTGGATCAATGTCACACATTCCCCCAGTCGAAAGATCTGGGCCCAAATCCATCGTTTTTTTGCACTCCACACCACACTGGGTTAGACAATGGCGATATGCAAATCAGCTCTGACCCTGTTGCCCCATGGGAACAGTCCAGTCCGAACTACAAAAGCCATGTCCTTCCCAGAACGGAATCAAGCATCCGAGGACCGGACCGGTTTTGAGGTAACACCTCTCATCAGCCCGGCTAGCTTGACTCCAAGTGGTGTGGAGTGCCTGGGACCCACGTCTGGGCATGGCTTTTGTAGTTCGGACTGGACTGTTCCCATGGGGCACAGGGTCAGAGCTGATTTGCATATCGCCATTGTCTAACCCAGGGTGGTGTGGAGTGCAAAAAAACGATGGATTTGGGCCCAGATCTTTTGACTGGGTTGAATGTGTGACATTGATCCACATTCAGTCCATCACCTGTTTTGTTTGCAATTGCCGCCATAAGTGTGCTGGGGATGCTCAGACGTGGGTCCCAGGCACTCCACACCACTGGAGTCAAGCTAGCCGGGCTGATGAGAGGTGTTACCTCGAACGCGGTCCGGTCCTCGGATGCTTGATTCTGTTCTGGGAAGGACATGGCTTTTGTAGTTCGGACTGGACTGTTCCATGGGGCACAGGGTCAGAGCTGATTTGCATATCGCCATTGTCTAACCCAGGGTGGTGTGGAGTGCAAAAAAATGATGGATTTGGGCCCAGATTTTTTGACTGGGTTGAATGTGTGACATTGATCCACATTCGGTCCATCACCTGTTTTGTTTGCAATTGCCGCCATAAGTGTGCTGGGGATGCTCAGACGTGGGTCCCAGGCACTCCACACCACTGGAGTCAAGCTAGCCGGGCTGATGAGAGGTGTTACCTCGAAACCGGTCCGGTCCTCGGATGCTTGATTCCGTTCTGGGAAGGACATGGCTTTTGTAGTTCGGACTGGACTGTTCCCATGGGGCACAGGGTCAGAGCCGATTTGCATATCGCCATTGTCTAACCCAGGGTGGTGTGGAGTGCAAAAAAACGATGGATTTGGGCCCAGTTCTTTTGACTGGGTTGAATGTGTGACATTGATCCACTTTCGGTCCATCACCTGTTTTGTTTGCAATTGCCGCCATAAGTGTGCTGGGGATGCTCAGACGTGGGTCCCAGGCACTCCACACCACTGGAGGCAAGCTAGCCGGGCTGATGAGAGGTGTTACCTCGAAACCGGTCCGGTCCTCGGATGCTTGATTCCGTTCTGGGAAGGACATGGCTTTTGTAGTTTGGACTGGACTGTTTCCATGGGGCACAGGGTCAGAGCTGATTTGCATATCGCCATTGTCTAACCCAGGGTGGTGTGGAGTGCAAAAAAACGATGGATTTGGGCCCAGATCTTTTGACTTGGTTGAATGTGTGACATTGATCCACATTCAGTCCATCACCTGTTTTGTTTGCAATTGCCGCCATAAGTGTGCTGGGGATGCTCAGACGTGGGTCCCAGGCACTCCACACCACTGGAGTCAAGCTAGCCGGGCTGATGAGAGGTGTTACCTCGAAACCGGTCCGGTCCTCGGATGCTTGATTCCGTTCTGGGAAGGACATGGCTTTTGTAGTTCGGACTGGACTGTTCCCATGGGGCACAGGGTCAGAGCTGATTTGCATATCGCCATTGTCTAACCCAGGGTGGTGTGGAGTGCAAAAAAACGATGGATTTGGGCCCAGATCTTTTGACTGGGTTGAATGTGTGACATTGATCCACATTCGGTCCATCACCTGTTTTGTTTGCAATTGCCGCCATAAGTGTGCTGGGGATGCTCAGACGTGGGTCCCAGGCACTCCACACCACTGGAGTCAAGCTAGCCGGGCTGATGAGAGGTGTTACCTCGAAACCGGTCCGGTCCTGGGATGCTTGATTCCGTTCTGGGAAGGACATGGCTTTTGTAGTTCGGACTGGACTGTTCCCATGGGGCACAGGGTCAGAGCTGATTTGCATATCGCCATTGTCTAACCCAGGGTGGTGTGGAGTGCAAAAAAATGATGGATTTGGGCCCAGATCTTTTGACTGGGTTGAATGTGTGACATTGATCCACATTCGGTCCATCACCTGTTTTGTTTGCAATTGCCGCCATAAGTGTGCTGCGGATGCTCAGACGTGGGTCCCAGGCACTCCACACCACTGGAGTCAAGCTAGCCGGGCTGATGAGAGGTGTTACCTCGAAACCGGTCCGGTCCTCGGATGCTTGATTCCGTTCTGGGAAGGACATGGCTTTTGTAGTTCAGACTGGACTGTTCCCATGGCACACAGGGTCAGAGCTGATTTGCATATCGCCATTGTCTAACCCAGGGTGGTGTGGAGTGCAAAAAAACGATGGATTTGGGCCCAGATCTTTTGACTGGGTTGAATGTGTGACATTGATCCACATTCGGTCCATCACCTGTTTTGTTTGCAGTTATATATACGTGGGCATACAAGCAAAGAAGCTGTCAGTTAACCCAATGATAGCAGCCCTCCTGAGGTAGTAAATGGGTCCTATGGACCCCCAGACATCCCCTTGCATTCAGGTGAAGTCACTCATTGCACCGGCCTGCAAGGGGATCCCTAATCCCCCTTAAAAGTGCAGGCCGGTTGCCGCCTGCACAGTGAAACATGGAGCGGCTGCTTCAGAGCCACTCACAATTTCACTTCAATGCACTGCCCCCTGGGCAGCACGACACAGCGGTGCAAGCAAAGAGAGTACACTGTATTTTGTAATATGGCCCCAGGTGTATCTTACTATTCCTTTCTTAACATCTCATCCTTCTGTTCCCATAAGCACCAAATTATGACACCATTTTCTGCACTGCATTTGCGCGGAAGGTGTCTGTGCTCTTATTTATGGTGTCTTGCGGACATACAGTGATTCAAAATATCTCCAAGTTAAAACATGTTTTGCAGACAATTCCAAATACTGTTTCAGCAATTAAAAATCCACACCTTAAATATCTCCAATGTATACATAATGTATATAGACTGTAAGACAAATATTTAACATCAGCATGTACATAGATATCAACAGGTGGATAATGTACTGTGAAGAAACGCTTTAGCTTTTTTCAGTTTTGTTGTCTACAGCTTTTGCTTTGAGGCAGAATCTTTTAAAATATCCATGTGTGTTAATCTTTTACCTTGTTTAACAAGCAGTACGGCTTGCACAGAAGTCTCTACTGTTAGGTAAACCATGTACCATATATCACCTGGCTCCAGTCTGTATACTATGACCATTCCACAATGTGTGTGTGTGTGGGGGTGGGGTATATATATGGAAGCCCATTCAAGTGCCAGTTCGAAAGCATATGATGAAAAAATCAACATAATATATATATATATAATTTCACTGAAAAAACCTAGGTTTCAGACACGTGAGAGTTAGAAATTAGCATTTAAAGATCCTTAGAAATTCACTGAAAAATCCATAGGTTTCAGAAATGTTATAGTTCCATTTCACTCATACAAAACCATAGAAATTCCCCTGTTATAGTTAGTTCAGCTAACTATAACTAACGCCCCCTGTAATGCACTGCTGATGATGTCACATATTACATCATTCATGACATGGTCAGTGACATCACTGATGACATCACTGATAACATCTCAAATTATATCACTGATGACATCATCCAGTGTTTTATATATATGCCAAGCTGTATTGAAGAATGAGTGGGTGTATAAGTGTCTCTATAAAGGATTAGTAGGTACGTGACTGACTGTATAAATGAGAGATTACATGTGTCTTACTGAATGCATGGGTTAGTTACTAAACTGTGTGACTGTCTGTATCAGTCTGTCAGTTGTTGTGTAACCTGCTGCATGGGTTGCTCAGTACCTACATAAGTGTCTCTATGCGTTATTGATTGGTTGCCTGAGTATTTGTATGGGAGAGTGAGTGAGTGTGTGGGTGGGTGAGAGGTGTATGACTCTGTGCATAGATGTGTGAGTGGTTGATTCACTGGGTGTATTGGTTCAAAGGTGCATGTGGAAACAGCTGTATGGGTGGGTGAGTGTGTCTATGAGACTCTTGGTAACTGAATGGATGTATCAGTGGTACATTAGCAGGTAAATATATATGTAAAATACTGTGTATGTGAGAGTTGAAGTATATAAATAACTATACATGAGAGTCAGTGATTGTGAGAGTGGCTGTACGGATAAGTGTGTACTTGTAGCAGTGATTACATAAGAGACTAAGTAGGCGTTAGTATCTGTATAAATACATAAGGTGGTGTGTGTATAACTGTGCAGGTGACTAAATAGGAGTGTGATTGATTCTTTGCATGACTGACTAGGTGTGTGAATAACTCCAAGGGTGCATGGCAGTGTGTGAGTGTCTGTATAGATGTATGAGTGCATAGGATAGTGTTGTATTTATGAGTGATTGCATGTATGAGGGACTGTATGGGTGTATGAGTGGATGTGTGCCCAGACCTAGGAATCAGTGAGTGAGTATGTAGTAACTGGTATTGGTGTGTCAATGGTTTAATAAATGATACTTTATATTTTAGAGTGGATGTATCAAAGGTTATATCAGAGTGTGAGGAGGTATATGAGATTTTCAGGTGGATGATGTTTCAGTGATGTCATCAGTGATGTAATTTGAGATGTCATCAGTGATGTTACTGACCATGTCATGAATGATGTAATATGTGAAGTCATCAACCGTGCATTATGGGGGTGTGAGTTATAGTTAGCTGGACTAACTATACCAGGGGAATTTCTATGGTTTTGTACTAGTGAAATGTCCAACTAACTATAACATGTCTGAAATCTATGTTTTTTTCAGTGAATTTCTAAGGTTTTTTAAATGCTAATTTCTATCTATAACGTGTCTGAAATCTATGTTTTTTTTCAGTGATTTGCTAAGGTTTTTTAAATGCTAATTTCTAACTATAACATGTCTGAAACCTATGTTTTTTTCAATGAATTTCAACGTTTTTAAATGCCATGACCTGCCACAAATGCAGAGGCTCATGGAGGACATGCTGTGGATGGAGGTGTAAAGGATGGCACCCACCGCTGAACATGAAATGTAGCTGGGATCTACCATGCCCTTCAGATCCTCATCATGGCATTGATGCCACAAGGCATGGTGCATATGAATACTGCTGCCCCCACACCCTTCACATATCTGCCCCCTGTTGAGTTAGTGCCTCACCGGGCAGCAGGCATATCCACTGCACCCCAGAAGTGTCAGTGGCACACAGTGCAGAAGACAGCCCATCACCGTCCACTGATGTGTCAGTGGCACACACTGCAGAAAACAATCCACCTTTGTCCACTCATGTGTCAGTGGCACACAGTCCTGCAGCTGGTACAGAAAAATCCACAGACACATACGAGGATGAGGACGTGTATGGGTTTGAGATCAGAAGAAGGCACTACCATTTATTTCCGCCACCTGGTCTTTTTATCCTTGTTGCCACACATAGCCCCATGACTTTCCAATGTCCCACGTTACGCACTGATGCACTCATCTCGATCTGCAACTTGGCCTGCTATATCCTCTTCAATGACCAATAACACGGTGAACTCACTGGGACTGTACCCTTCCAGTTCCGAGGATGGACTCTGGTTGGCCCTCCATGAGCCCATATTGTGAATTGTGCCTGTCCTGTCCCTCTACCGCTCCAGCTGCTAAACTCCACTGGATGTGCAAAAAACATCCAGTGACACACTCTCTTACCTAATTTATGTATGAATATGTGGAAGAATGTAGAGACAGTGATTCACCTTACGTTAATGATGCTCATCTAATGGGATGCCAGTCACAGTATGCTACATAGCCTATTGTGTTTCTGGTGATGTAAACACTACAATGAGAACACACACATTAGTCACTTCCTTGTCCGAAAATGCACTGAACCACGTTCAGAGCCCCAGTCATTCTGGCTTTCCCTGCCCTGTTCCGTCGTATGCCATGCTACGCCACTCCGATTATGCTCCGATATTGGCCCCAAATAGATAACTGTTGCAGGCATACTGGCTGTTGGTATTCAGGTCAGTGGTCTAGTTGTCAGCATGTCACAACCACTCCCTGAGGGCAGGTTTGCACACACACCACACCCATCCATCACCTAATTCCACATAATGTGCATCAACCCATGGTGGCTTTCACAGGCACATAGAGTGCCCACTGGTAGACACTCCGGTGGCAGCAGGTAATTATTTAGTCATGGATGCGCAGGGGCAGCAGTGTCTCTCTATCACTTCCCTCACTTTACTCTCTCTCTCCCTTCTCCCTTTCTCCCTCCCTCCCTTCCTTTTCTTTCCTCTCTGGCTTTTTTTTTCTTTCTCTTTCTCTGTGTCTCAATCCTTGCGTATGCGCATTACAAACGTCCTTATTTTGTGCTTTTTTATCCAGGCTGTGTCGTCGGCAGGAGTCTTCCGCCTTGTTGTTTTGTGTTGAGTTTGGTAAATGTCAATACCGTTTTTGGTTGTTACTTGAATGCTGTGTGACTCTTTCTCATTCTTATTAATGTTATTTGGTGGTGTCCACCATGGTGTTAATTTTTGGGGCAGTTATTGCAGGAATACTGGTGATGTCTGCAGTTTGCACCAGCTTCTGAATAGTGTTTTAGATTTATCTCAACTTTAGTTGAATTAAACTGCTGATAATGAGATGCAGAGTAGGCGTTCCCGTGCTAAAACACACAAGGTACACCTTTGCAATCTATAATAAATACTAAAATCCTGTTTTGAATTGCACTGTGGTAGTGGGTACATTTAGAGTGTACACACAAAATCAATGAAGAAATCTTATTTTATTTATTTTGATTGGGAATAGTGGGTCAGGTGTTCGATCTTGACAAGATACACTGCCCAGTTTGTTTAATTTTCTGTACACGAAAAAAACACATCACAATTTTGACAAAGAAAGGCAAAAACTGCGATGCGAAACAAAATCTGGCGATAAGCAGAGTTACCACCAGGGATGTTACACATGCTTTCTGCTGGTGTTAAGCAGGACGACTACCTGCAACATGAAAGGGAACACAGTCAAGAGCCACACAGGAACACCCACAGGTGCCATAGAGTCAATAAGCATGATACATGGATACCCATGAGGGCCACAACACTCATCGCAACAACCCCAGGACAGCCAACACCCCCCAAACCTGCATCTGAGCAAGTGTGTCCGTGTGGACATTGTGTTAGCATGATCGGTACGGGTCCTGCAACATCGCAGTGTGCTGTCTTCAGTGGACGTTACCATGTCACATCAGCATTGGCATTGAGCCTGGACATGTAGCTACACACACATCCTCCTGCATTCACAAGTCGTGTGTGCTGGTCCAGCAAGAGGAACGGGGTGTATCGGACATCTCTGTGTGCAGGAAGTGCGGTAAATGTGTCTCTGTGTTCTGGTGTGGCCGCCACAAGGACCGCAGCAGTCGATGTTGTAAAGTGGCATGCACCACCTCCAAAGGGCAGTGTCAGGGTGTGGTTTGATGGCCGCAGGACATGCCAGATAGGCATTGCAATGGTGTGCCTTAGGAGTGCACGGGATACAACAGCGCAGTGCACAAAAGTGTGGGGGCTCGTGGGAGGGAGGAGCAGCTGTTTGTCAATGTAACACACAGTGAACCTGCCCATGTGCTATGTGCTGGACATCTCCTCCATGATGACCAGGGTCGCAGACATCCCACAACACCCACGACCAGCCTCTGTCCACATCCTGTATGAATGCAGCTAGAGAAGTTACTGTAGGGATGAAAGGTTATTTGGCTGAGCTATCTCCCGCTAGCACATCTGCTGCTCTGAGAAGGAACTTGCAAGTGGCCAGCCTCCCTGACAGATACGATAATATTTACATCCATCTCCCACTCTACGCACTGCCCGATTTGAGAACAATGAGTCCACATTCCACACTCAAAAGTCCTTCGTCGTAGTTAGCGTGCGTGAAATGTCCTTCACACGTACTCCCACCACACCCCTACCCTGCACCCATTGCACACAGACCCGGCTCTTTGCACCAAGCCGTGTCATTTCATCCACAAGACTGGCACACGGAAACCCAGTGCAGCTACAAGCAGAGCCACTGACCCAATGGCAGGGCACCCCGAACACATGGTCGACTCCATTCACATTCACCTATACCTTGCACGTCTGCTGCATGTCCTGGGTGCACTGCCTTTGGCACTGCTGCAGATCACTTACTGGCTGAGCTTCAGCATTTCAGATGTCACCTGCGTTCAACCTGTGTTGCAATATCGCACGTGCCTATCTGAGTGGACATGTGCCTCTCCAACGTGTGGGTAGCTGACATGGATTACAATGGGTGTGTGTGCCCCCTGTGGGCCACGACCAGGAGTGTCATGGTGATGCCCGTTTATAGCATGCATGGATGTTTGGCATGCAAGTTGGGAACTGGGCCTGTGAGATTGCACGTGTCTTAGTATGCAGTGAGCAAATTGACCCACTCCCTGATTCTGCTTTGGTGCACATTGGGTACAGTGGTTGGAGTCAGCACATCAGTCCCGGTCAGCTGATGGATTACGTCAACAACATGTCAAATATTGTGTCCAACCATCACTTATACAGATAATGGCTTACTCAGCTGCACTCACATTCATGGCACTGTTTAATGGTTTAAAGTAGTACTGTGGTGTTTGTGTACTGTAGGGGGTTGTGCTGCAGGTACTGTTTTAGGATTTAGAGTTGTGCAGTGAGTTTGTATAGTGTTTGAAGGTTCGTGCTGGAAATAGTGTTTTAGGATTTATGGCAGTGCAGTAGTGTTTCGTTAGTATAGAGGATCGTGCCGACAGACTGGCTCAGATAGCTCTGAGCCAATGCACTGGCTTGTAAAGGCATAGCCGCGACCTACTGATGTAAGGATGTTATATAGCATTTAAGGACCCTAGTTTAATTTTCCCGATTCATGCCCTTACATAGGTATAAATCACCTTGTCCTTATATAGGCATAAAAATCATGACCATATTTAGAAATATCCCATGCAGTACAAATACGGCACGGCCACTCCCACTAGTTCCGAAAATCCTCAATGATTTCTTGGAAAACTCAGCTTCAGCAGTTAGGGACTTCCCCTTGCTTGAATATTGATTTGTCCAAGAACTCATGGAGTTTTCAAAGAACTGAGACTCTTTGATGACGTTATTATGTCCACCTTTACCTCAAACTTGCCACCTTCAAGGTATAAATATGCCCACTCTTGCCCAAGCAAATACACAGTGGTTTGGAGCAGTTCGACTATCTACTTGCCCAACGCATCTCGATACAGCAAGTGCCGAAGAAAGCCGACCCTCCAGCAGACGCACTGAGAGAGGCGCTGTCTTTTCTCTTGCCGAGAAATCCAGCTCCAGTGTTTCCAATCTCCTCTTGCGGGGTGTTGGGAAATCGAGTCCTGAGACAGTCCTCCTTCATTCTAAACCAAGGTATGGAGCTGATTAGACCCTAAGAGAAATCTTGGATAGATTCTTGGCAAAAAGAATACTAAACTTATGCTACACCACACTTACTTCTTCCCTCGTACTAGACTTAGGTTAGGTACATTGGGGTAGGCGTATTTTAGAAGCACCAGTTGAGTACTTTTAGTCTTTATTTATTTATGTATGTATTTTATGGCTTAGAAACCATACCATGCTTTTACAGTATTATTTTATAATACTCTTCTTGCTGTACCCATTATACCTTACAGCCAGTCTTACGATTGTAGCAGTTCATTTCTTCTGCATGAGAAAGAAGACTGTTCATTAAATACTTTTATTGAAAACGCCCGTCTCTCTATTTCTTTGCACTTCTGGTGAAACGAAGCATGTCTGAACGACTAATTAAAATATCTATCTATTCTTTTCATGACTCAGAAGATCAGTTTTATTCTTGGGGAAACAAAGTTGTCATGTTTATGTGGTTGTCAGAAACGAATCCCTTCTTGTGAATACAAGAAAGTTTCTAGTGACCTCTGAGCTAGCTGGCACTCACAATTAAGTTTAATATATTCAATAGCGACCTAGTAGACATAAGTCCTACGTCACATCTATAGGATATATTATTCCAATGCGCAGAGCCTATTGGGAATATAGGAACTACACTACAGGGAGAGGCAGCGTGAAATAGGTATCTCACACAGACACAGTTACCAGTGTTGCCTCGCACAGGTAAAACTACGAACACGACGGCTTCTACACGGACAGATGCGAGCTGATGGACTGAATCACAAAGTGGCTGGCAACACTTCCTAGTTTCAACAGTTCACAGCCAATCAGCAGCAAGCTCGTGCTCGTAAGGCCTCAGCCAATCAGATGTCAGAATTCTAAAATGTCAATAACTGTAAAATGTGATATTCCCCAAAAACTACTGAACGGGTTTACACCATTTGAACAAAGCGTGCCTTCTAAACCATCACCTTCCTCCTTGCAAAATTTGACCTGATTCCGTTCAGCAGTTTGACCTGTAGTCTTCTTTAAAGTTTCGAATGGAACTTTCATGAAGAAAACACGTTTTGTGACCCCCTTTTTTATCAACCCATCTATACCAATAAACCCCAAACTTTCAATATAGGAGGTGATCAAAAAAGAGAAACTTTTTGGATAATTTCGTAAACCTTCGTCAAAAGAAGCTAAAGTTAAAAGCACCTGCGGGGCTCCAAGAGGGGGGCCGCGAAACACCCACTCAACATGACTGAAGCCCCGGAGCTGCAAGGACCACAGCGGGCCCCTGCAGCCCCAGCAATTCCGGCTATTATTTTTTAAGAAATGCGCCCGGAACCTAGCCCAACCAGGGGCCTCATTAAAATATAAAATGCGGAAAACCCACAACCCCAGCGCAAATTGCGCCAATTTTGTTTTAAAAAAAATAATCTTTTTTGGCCCTTGGACTCCTTCTGAGACCCCGTGAGCAGGCCTAGGGGGTCAGGGTGTTTCTACACTACCCCCTTCTCTTGTTTTATATCTTTGTTTCTCTGTATTCTGGTGACTCTCTTCTACAGAGCCACAAGATGGCTCCCAACACTTCCTGGTTTGGTGTTGGCAGCCAATCACAGAGTAGCTCATGCACAGCACTTAGGCTCCACCCAGATATCAAAACTTTTATTTTTCTAATTTCGAAGCAATTACTGAATGGATTTACACCATTTAAAGAAAAGGTCACTTTCTGAACTAAGTGCTACCTTTCTGCCAAATTTGGGGTAATTCCGTTCAGCAGTTCAGGCTGTAGCTTGTTACAAAAGACCCCCCTTTTTACTCAGCCCCACTTGACGCATCACCCCCAAACTTTCAGGATAGGAGCTGACCTGGATAGACTTTTTTGTTGGAGAATTTCACCAACGATTTTAGCAAATCAAAAAATGCTTTTCCTATGGAAACTAGATTCTAACTATAACTACCTACTGGTGACCACCAGTTTGTAATATATATGAAGAAAGATATATACATATATATAGAGGGAGCGATATATATATATATATATATATATATATATATATATATATATATATATATATATATATATATATATATATATATGCCAAACGTGTTTCAGGAAGTCAATATACATATATATATTCAATGAAAAAACCATTGGTTTTAGGCCATATATAGTTAGGGATTTGCATTTACAAAACCTTATTTTACTCGCATAAAACCATTGAAATTCCATATATAGTTAGATGCGCTAACTATATATCGCGCACCCGCAATCCACTGCTGATGATGTCACATATTACATCATTCATGACATGGTCAGTGACATCATTGATGACATCACTGATGACAACATCCAGTGACTGTATATTTCTGTAAAGTTAAAATATGTCTTACATATTGAAGAATGAGTGGATGTATAAATGTCTGGATGAAGAATTTAGTAGGTGCAACTGATTGTATGAGGGAGTGATTAAATGTGTCTCACTGAGTGCATGGGTTAGTGATTAAACTGTATTAATTTGTGCATCATTATATCTGTTGTTCTGAAAACTGCTGCATGTGTTGATCAGTAGCTATATGAGTAACTATATGGGTTATTGATTGCTTGCCCAAGTATTTGTATGGGAGACTGAGTATGTGTGTGAGTGGCTGGGAAATGTGTGACTCTGTGCATAGATGTGTGAACAGCTGATTCACTAGATGTATGGGTTCAAAACTGCATGTGGAAACAGCTGTATGGGTGGTTGACTGTGTGCATGAGTGTATTGGTGAGTGATTGGATATCTCAATGCTACATGTCAAAGTAAGTACATATGTAAAACACAGTACATGCGAGAGTTGACATATATAAATTACTATGTTTAAGAGCCAGTGAATGTGTGAGTAGCTGCATGGATCATTGAAAACTTGTATCAGTGATTGTATAAGAGAGTAAATATGTGTTAGAATATGTTTCAATAAGTAAGGTGTGTATAACTGTATAGTTGAGGAATTGGAGGTGTGATTGATTCTTTGCATGACTGTCTAGGTGTATGAGTAACTCCATGGATGAGTGACAATCTGTGAGTGTCTGTTTTCACTGAGTGTATCTAAGGTTATATCAGAGTCTGTAGAGGTTCATCGTATTAACACATGAATGATGTCATCTGTGATGTTGTCAGTGATGTCATTTGAGTTGTCATCAGTGATGTCATCAGTGATGTCACTGACCATGTCATGAATGATGTAATATGTGACATCATCAGCAGTGGATTGCGGGTGCGCGATATATAGTTAGCGCATCTAACTATATATGGAATTTCAATGGTTTTATGCGAGTAAAATAAGGTTTTGTAAATGCAAATCCCTAACTATATATGGCCTAAAACCAATGGTTTTTTCATTGAATTTTCAAGGTTTTGTAAATGCAAATTCCTAACTAGATATCGACTATAACCTATGGTTTTTTCAGTGAATTTCAATGGTTTTTTAATAGCAAATATGAAAAGCTTTAAAATGTCAAGTACGTGATAGATAAAAACTTTTTCGTGTTTATGCACGCTGATGTGCTTTGAACGCTGCCCCCCTCCCCTCTTTTCTCTTAGTAGTACTCTCTCTTTGCAGATAGTGAAGAGTAGTTAACGCAGGCCTTTACCCCCGTTGTAATCCGTCCTGCCTGCTTGTCTCTCCATTTGATTGATTATTATCCAAGCATTTACTGATTTACAATTGATTCTCTTTGGTTCATTCTCTATTTACAAAAAAGCACAAAGTCGCAATACTCTATTTAGTCTTTGCAGATCGTGAAAAATCGTGTAAAAAAATAAAAGTAATCGAGCAAAATCAGTAGGCCACTAATTGGATCTCTTTTTGACCTCGCTAAAATAGAAATATTATAAACAACCCTTCATGAGAAATACGAAAATAGTGAGATGAACTGAGCTCCACACCATGAGGGCTGCAAGACAGCTCGGCTCCGTCACCCATCCCGCCCAAAATAACGACAAACCCTATGCAAATATTAAAAATATAGACAACACACCAGCAAAGAAACAGGGTAAAACATTTTATTAAATAACTATTTACATAACGTTGGTTTATAAGATGATGTCAGTAGTGGACCGATGTGTGAATAGGTCGGAAGCAGCACAAGGCGCCAAGATCCGGATGGCAAGTCCTGGATGTTGGGTGCCATAGTTCAGAGTTCTGAGTTTGAGCCTTTTTCAATGCCTGTGCTTTGTTGATTCCCCTCCATCAAAAACAAAAAAAAAATATAAAACTGTGCAAAAATACAAAAAAATCAAAAAATGTTTACAAAAGCAGTGCTTGTAAGACTGTCTGAAGCTTATTTCCACCTACTGCAGCTTCACTATTCTCAAAGTAAGTGAGGGTCGTTTGTGGACCTGACTGCATTTGAAAACAATGTTATATGGTACCTCCCTAAACCGCTTGACGGAGGCCCCCGAGGGGCGGTGTGATGGCACGGACTCGGAGAAGACGCTTGGCTCCGACCCCCTCCCCAAGTCTTATAGCACTGGTGTAGCCTGAGATCGCCCCCGACATAGGTGGCCGGCTCCCGGGGTCCGGCGGAACTTTTTGCCTTTTGCATGACTCTTCTATTCTGGACTTTGTCCCACAATCCGTTTGACCTGAAGACACGCTGTAGTGGGGCGCCCCTTTACCGTTTTAGTTGCCATTCCGCCCGCTTTTGCTACACTGTGCCTCTTCCGCCATTCAGCTGTTTTCCGCCCGCTCTTGCAACTACAGCGTCTCGCTCACCATGTAGTTAAGTTGCTCCCGCTCTTGCGGTGCAGCGATAGGCGGCTGCCACAGGACTCTCAAAATGGCGGCCGGCTCTTCGGTTTTGGGCCTGGTCCACTAAAATGGCCCTGGGACACCTTGAAACTCGGACGCTTCCATGATAGGGCTTGGGTCCCATTCTCGAAAGCGTCCCCTCAGCCGTGAAGATTCTACAAAAGTCTTGGGGGCCCCCGACTCCCGCAGGCTTCTGGTGGAGAGCGGCTGCCATGTCTGCTCGTGGAATGGCCACGACGGAGCTACAAGATGGTAGTGCTCTCATGCTGACGCCAGCTTTATTCTGAAACATCCAGAAACACTGTAGACTACCAATTCGATCAGTTCCGGTAGCGCCCCAACATGACCCGGAAGAGAAGAACTTGCCCTCCCCTCTTTGACTGATGGTTCTTGTTGCCTGTCCCCTCTGTTGTCATTTAACAGAACTTTTTGGACTGCTGAAAGGGGTTGTGTTCCGAACGCTGGTTGGTGGAGCCATTTTGACTATATTCTTGACCTACGTTGTCGCGTAATGCGTTATATGACACGCCGCGTTAGCGCACCCGGAAGTGATCCGGGGCGCGGCGCGCAGCGCGTAACGTAAGCATAACAGGTCATGTGACTTGTTAATAAAACTTTTCATTGGTTCATTTTACTTTTGTTATTTTAATGATGAAAAGCTTGATCATATGACCTAAAATTTACGCTTTTTATTGTTTTCGAACATTTTTTTTTTTTAAACATATATGTTATAATATTCCAGGCTAATGTACTTTCCCGGAAAATTTACAACTGTCCTGCAAGTAAAATATATTCCTTTTTCGAGAAAAAGGGCGTTTCTTCGTTCCATGACGGAGCCGTTGAGTAAAAGAGACTCGGCCTGCTGTCTTAGTCGCCGATACGCCTGATTATCAGATTCTTATCGATCACTTTATGTTGCAGGAGTGGAAAATATAACTGCCCTTGACCATTTATCTTTACTACGTTCCTACATATTATACCTTTTATCCGTCATGTAATTGGACTGCTTTATTTCACTTGCCTTTTACTGATTCGAAAACAGTGACTAAAAGTAAAAACTTTACCAATGTAAATACTACTACCGTGTTTTGTTTTAAAAACCTTTATTGTGAAAATGTCAGTATACAAATACGGGCCTATAACCACGTGGGCCGGCCACGGAGCAAACTGAAATCGTATATGATGAGGGACATTTACACTGTAGAGGAACGTAACGAGCGGGCCATTAGGTACAAGAACTAAGGTGTCTAACAGTTGCGGAATCGGTGGACGTACATTTTGTAATTAAAATAAGACAGGGCCACTTACAATAAAATTTTCTAGATATACATTTGCGGGCAAGGAGTTACGAGTCCCATTTATACCGGCGCCATTTTGGGCGAGGCCGGGCAGGTCCAAGATATAGTCAAAATGTCTCCACCAACAATCGGCCAGACCAGAACCCCTTTCGGCCCTTTATGCTACAAGATGGTGTCTTCCATTCAGAAAATATTGTTGGCAGCATTTTGAAAGGAAAGATAAACAGCCGGTCTCCTAGTGAGTCTCACATTGTTACATTTAGGAAGAATGTTGAAGAGTAATATGTGGAAAATCTGAAGCCATTTTTCTACAAACTCTCAATCAGCCTTGGATGGAAAAAAAAATCCTGAAGAATGTACAAACTGAAAACCAATTTTTGTCTGTATAGCATCAACAGCAACGCTTGAGTCAGCTTTGTGTCAAGCCGCCATTTTCATTCAATCAATAGCGTCCCCCTGCACACATTCAGGAACCTGGTCGTGTCTTCAGGTGAAACGGATTGTGGAACAAGAAGCAGAAAGGAAAAGGAAAAAAGTTCCGCCGGACCTCGGGAGCCGGACGCCTATGTCATGGGCGATCTTTGGCCACACCAGGGCAATAGTGAAGCTGCAGCAGGTGCAAAAGAGCTTCAGACAGTCTTACAAGCACTGCTTTTCTAAACATTTTTTTGTATTTTTGCACAGTTTTATATTTTTTTTTGTTGTTTTTGATGGAGGAGAAACAACAAAAAACAGGCATTGAAAAAAGCTCAACAGTGCAGGGCGCCTTGTGCTGGTTCCGACCTATTCACACATCGGTCCACTACTGACATCACCTCATAAGCCAACGGGACACCCCACACTGACTTTCGGCGCAGCATTGTAGGATGGCCACACCAGTGCGGCAACTTGCTGGACACCACCTCGGTGCCATCCGGATCTCGGAGCGTTCGAGTCACTGTACCGCAAGAGTGACCGGAACTCAGCTGGTCACGCCGTCTTTCGGCGCAGCATTGTAGGATGGCCATACCAGTGCGGCAACTTGCTGGACACCACCTCGGTGCCATCCGGATCTCGGCGCGTTCGAGTCACTGTACCGCAAGAGTGACCGGAACTCAGCTGAACACGCCGTCTTTCGGCGCAGCATTGTAGGATGGCCACACCAGTGCAGCAATTTGCTGGACAACACCTTGGGCAATAGTGAAGCTGCAGCAGGTGCAAATAAGCTTCAGATAGTCTTACAAGCACTGCTCAGAACTCTCAACTATGGCACTCAACATCCAGGACTTGCCATTCGAATCTTGGCGCCTTGTGCTGGTTCCGACCTATTCACACATCGGTCCACTACTGACATCACCTCATAAGCCAACGGGGCACCCCACGCCGACTTTCGGCACAGCATTGTAGGATGGCCACACCCGTGCGGCAACTTGCTGGACACAACCTCGGTGCCATCCGGATCTCAGCGCGTTCGACTCACTGTACCGCAAGAGTGACCGGAACTCAGCTGGACACGCCGTCTTTCGGCGCAGCATTGTAGGATGGCCACACCAGTGCGGCAATTTGCTGGACACCACCTCGGTGCCATCCGGATCTCGGTGCGTTGTGCTGCTTCGGCCTATTCGCAAATCGGTCCGCTACTGACGCCGCCTCACGTGCCAACGGATTTTCTACGCTTTTTGTAGCCCTATGCCGCATAACAGGTCATGTGACTTGTTTATAAAACTTTTCATTGGTTCATTTTACTTTTGGTTTCCTAAAGATGGAAGGCTTGGTCATATGACCTAAAAATAACACTTTTCATTGGTTTAGAACATTTTTTTTTCCCAAACGATGAAAGCCCCACCTTGTTTCTGGATGATTCAGACTGAAGCTGGCGTCAGCATGAGAGCACCACCATCTCGTGGCTCCGTCGTGGTCATTCCGCGAGCAATCATGGCAGCCGCTCCCCACGGGAAGCCTGCAGGAGTCGAGGGCCCCCAAGACTTTTGTAGAATCTTCACGGCTGAGGGGACGCTTTTCGAGAATGGAGCCCAAGCCCTAGCAGGCAAGCGTCCGAGTTCCAAGGTGTCCCAGGGCCATTTTAGTGGACCAGGCCCAAAACCGAAGAGCCGTCCGCCATTTTAAGAGTCATGTGGCAGCCGCCTATCGCTGCACTGCAAGAGTGGGAGCAACTCAACAACATGGTGAGCGAGACGCTGTAGCCGCAAGAGCGGGCGCAACTCAGCTGGATGGCCGCCACCTGGGGAGGCCTGTTCACGCCGCCTCCCCCACGCCCCCCCCCGGCCGCCCCACGCCAATTTTTGGAGCAGCATTGTAGGATACCAAAACCAGTGCGGCAGTTTACTGGACATCACCTGGGTGCCATCAACATCTCAGCGCGTTCTGCTGCCTTGGGACTATTCGCACAACAGACCGCTACTGACGAGGCCTCCCTCCGCACCACCCTGGACGCCCCACGCTGTTTTTCTTTGCTGCATTGTAGGATCCCAAAAACCAGTGCGGCACCCAGGTGACATCACCTGGGTGCCGTCCAGAACTCAGCACGTTGTGCTGCCTTGGGACTATTCGCACAAAAGACAGCTTCTGACCATTGTTGCTTTTTTTTGTGAAAAATGTTTAAATGTTTTTACAGTTTTTGTTCCGTTCATTATATTTAAAAGTTAATAAAGTTTTATAATCCTACTTAGTTGGAGTGTTATATATTTTTTTAAAAACGGGTGAATGGGGCCTTGAATCGGGTTATTGTCATGTGTGGGCTTTGCAAGTGTACTGCTACAGGATCGGACATTTCAAACTCAAATGCACGTTCTTTTTCTTACCTTTCCGAAGCATGGAGCGCAATAGCAGGCAGAGAAAGGGTGATGCAACTATTGAACACTGCCTGGCCTGGAAGTTGCTGGCAGTGACCCCCCCCCCCCCCCCCGCCCGCTCCTGAAAGAGGACACACACACACCGCCGCCCCGAGTACTTCACAGATCTTTAAAAGACCATGCGCTTGTTTATGAGGCTTAAATGGTTTATCACCCCTTCTAGAACCCCTGCATCGACCCTCTGACGTTTCCTGGAAGAATTACCACGTAACACAATACCAAGCCCTGTCAGCTGAAACCCCCGAGGAATCGTGGGGCATATTATCAAGGGGGTTTATCTCCGCTTTTTTGGCTTTAAAAGCCAAGAAAGCGGAGATAAAATTATCTCCCTATTACCAAGCTGTCGCTAACACCAGTTAGTGACAGCTAAAAGGAGATAGCGACCATCTTGGGCCCCGCTTTGCATGTCAGTGATAGTGCCCTGAGCAGTTCTTAGCCATGTTATCCAATGGGAGGTGGATAACATGGCTAAGAGCATTTGCTCGATAATACATGAATATCGCTGACTTTTCTGCGATATTCATGCATTGCGGCCGTTTTTATCGCATTTGCGATAAACCTTGCTAATAGCAAGGTTTATCTGCGATAAAAATCGCCGATGTGCGGCGATAATTTTTGTCTCTAAACAAGTTAGAGACAAAAATTATCGCTAGTTGTTGGTAATATGCCCCCGGGTTTTTGCTTGCAGAAATCGGGAGGCGGGAGACTAGCACTGAAATCAGTAGTCTCACGCCTGAATCGGGAGGGTTGGCATGTCTGGATTCTCTACAGCTGGGGCCATAAACTACATCCACAGGGGTAGGTGATAGCCTGGGACCAGCCTAGCATCTAAAATGGCTGCCGTGCACGACAAAATTGTGGCATTGGAAAAAAGGCAAGATGGCGCAGACAATGTTTATCAATAAGGATTCATTTATAACAAAATATTTTATCGCAGTGACAAATTGGCGGTCAACACTTCCTGATTTCCATTGAATCGAGCGTTAACAGACGTCACGCAGCAAAAAAAATAAAAAGCTCACGCACAGCCGCTGGAAGAGATGTATCAACATATATGAGCCTCCTCAGCCACCCTCATGAAACATAGGGGATTAGGATACGTCTCCCGCACCCCCTTATACCTAGTAATTTAATTAAAACGAAGCACAAAATGGCGAATTCCCGTTTCGCTACCAGTTTGCGGCCCAGTTCGCGGCCCGTGAAGCGCTTCTACTGTGAAAAATCATTTTTTTTTTATTTTCCCCACGGGACCCTTTAATAACCCCAACAACATTCCTAGGGGGTCAAGAGGGGTATACCTTGCCCCCTTTCATTAAATTCCCCCTTCGTTTTTCACCTCTTCTTCTCTCTCGATCCTACCGAGAGATAAGATGGCGGCCGCTCCGGACTGTTTAGAATGTTGACAGACACCGGAGAGCCAATCAGCTTTCTGCGCTCAAAGTTCCGTTTCGCGAAAAGTAAGCGAACCGGAGCGCAGCCTGGAGCGCTGTTACAGATATATATCTTGTTTTAAACGTTAATTTCTCAAAAACTACTGGAGCACATATATTGAGACCTAGCAAAGGCACATCGGGCTAACAGTCCCTACAATTTTGCCAAGTTTCGTGCAAATCCATTTTGCCGTTCGAGCTAAAAGTGAGGCCAACCGCCCTATGGAAATTAACATGGGAAAAACGCGTTTAGGGACCCCCCTTTTTTCTCGGCCCCCCCTCGACAAAACCCCCCCAAATTTTCAAGGGCTGCTCAGAAACAAAATGTGCCATTTTCCTGAAAATTTCAGCCGATTCCGTCCACAAACGCCAAAGTTATTAGACATAGAATTTTCAAAAATCCCATAGGGAATAAATCCTAACTATATATACCTACTGGCGATAGCCAGTAGGTAATATATATATATATATATATATATATATATATATATATATATATATATATATGTATATTGACTTCCTGAAACACGTTTGGCATATTTACTTTGGCTGTGTGCTTCTGGGCTGGGAGCCTGCCAGCAAGATGCGAAATAAAGAAATGAGCAGATCGTGCAAAACTCCCTTGTGGCTTCAATCAATTAGGGTTCCTGTTTCAGCGGATATGTAATGGCCTGCCCAGGTCGTGATTGAAGCCCACTGTTGTGAGCGTATCCGTGCAGGCACTACCCAGTGTTTGCACAGTGGAAGGGAGACATGCGGACACCTATCAGGGGGCTGCCGACTTGAAGCGCACGTGTTGCATCCACAGAGCGAGGCATGACGCCCTCCCAGGATCAGACACCAACCCACTTGGGTTTTATTGTTCGAATTTGAGGGTTTTGTCAGCGCACCCACTTGGGATTACGAGCCTGCGCTATGCATCCCAGAAGGCCATGCAATTGACCACGCCCACTGTGGCAGCTGCGTGAAATTAAGGTGTGTGCTACATAAGGCGCTTTTGTTTCCCTGTAAGAACTTACGCCACTGACGAAGGGATTGACTTCCTGAAACGCGTTTGGCGTCTTTACTTTGGCTGTGTGGTTCTGGGCTGGGAGCCTGCCAGCAAGATGGAAAACAAAGAAATGAGCAGATCGTGCAAAACTCCTTTGTGGTTTCAATCAATTGGGGTTCCTGTTTCAGCGGATATATATATATATATATTTTTGGGATGTTTTTCATAATATGCTTTCGAACTGGCACTTGAATGGACTTTTGAGTCAGGATGAATTGTTGTTTTTAACAGTTAAGAAACCAGTGACCCTCTGCTTCTATTTGTTGCCTAAAGTCCACAAACACAGCACTAACCCACCTGGTAGGCCCATTATATCGGCTAATGACAGTCTTTTGGAGAATACTTCAATCTATCTTGACCACTTGTAATTCCTATATGTATCTAGCCTTCCCTCATACTGCCATAATATTATGGATTTCCTCTCCAAAGTCTCAGGTATCCCATGGAAATCCAGGTATATCTTGGCAACAGTGGATCTGCTCTCCCTGCACACCTGTATTCGACACAAACTGGGTTTCAAGGCATGTAGGCTTGTTTTCAGGGATAGACCATTAGCATCGTATGACCACACCATGGTTCTCCTCAAGATGCTCCAGTTTAGCCTGGCAAATGAAGGGCGTTACCCAGAAAAAAGTCCCAGGATGCTTGTTTCCGGTTCAGGGAAGACCTGGCTTGGCAGGTCGGGCTGGACTGTTCCCATGAGGCACAGGGTCAAGACTGATTTGCATATAGCTGGGTCTGAACTGAGGTGGCGAAGTGTGCTAAAGAATGATGATTGATTCAACCCAGATCTGTAGTAACCATATTCTGTAACAATGTTTCTTCCTCATTTAAAGCGGTCTAATAACTCCGGGTCAAGCCAGTGCTATATAAAACTCAAATAAATAGAAATAAAAACTAGTTGGAAACACAAATAGGTACATGAGGCCATTTGTAGGTACGTCTTTGGCGATCGCAAACACTGCGATTTGCAGAATCCAGGGTGTTTGCTATCGCAAAAGACAGTGTTTCAATGCAGGTAAGCATTGCGACTCACAAAAATGAGAATCACAAATTTAGCGATTTGCAAATTTGAGGGCAAGGATTCTGCGATTAAAATTGCGACTTCACAAGGTGAGAATCAGTATTTGCAAAAACATCATATACTGTCTACGCAAATTGTGAATTCACAATTTAAGATGTAGCAAAAAATTGCAATTTGCGATTCAACAAAAATCTCAATTTTGCACTTCTCAAATACCACCAACTCTGAACAGGTGGTAGCCAGGTGCAACCTATTTAAACAGGCCCACAATGCCACTGGGGTTTCCACAATGTCTGGCCAGTATGTGATATCCAGGAGGCTGCGTATCCGAGAGGCTGCACAGAGAAGGAGATGTCACGAAAGGATCTACAGAGCACGCATCACCCTTTTCCAGCAGACCCGGAAGACATCCATGTGCACTACAGGCTGCACCCAGACAGTATCCTGGACTTCATGGAGGAGCTGACACCCATACTTGAACACCCCACATACTGGTCACACACCATTCCCACCGACATACAGGTTTTGTGCTCACTGCACCTCCTAGCATCAGGGAGTTTCCAGGGGGTAATAGCTGCAGCTTGATGCTATGATTTAGAGGATGCATCTCCACATACAATTCCCAAACACAGAGCAGTCACTCGACCAAACCAAGCTAGATTTTTTCCGAATAGCCCAATTTCCCCACGTGATTGGCTGCGTAGACGGTCCCATTTTGCACTGTCGCCCCCATCACAGAATGAGTATGTTTTTAGAAACAGAAAATCATATCATTCCCTGAACATCCAGGTAGTGTGCAATGCTAAACATGTCATCACAGATATTGTAAAATTCCCAGTGAGCACACATGATTCCTTCATTTTTCGCCACTGTGGTTTACATCGCAGACTCACAAATGGCGAGTTTGGAGAGGGCTACCTGCTAGGTAATTACATGGCACAAACACAAACAAGTAGGAAAGGTATGACCTGGGAGGGCAGTATTTAACATCAACCTACTTTTGCCCTGCAGGTGACAGTGTGTATGCTGTGCGTGACTACATCCTCACACCATACCTCATCTACAGGAGCCTACGCACGAGAAGGGGCACACTCTTGACCAGGTATTCTTGTCTTCCCCTCTCGAGGAGATTGAGATTACACCAGTACTATGGTCTGACCACTTGCTTGCCAATTTTACGATCAAAGGCATAGCCCTGACCCAGCAACAGGGTCGTGTTTACAGGGCATATCATCGAGTGACCCCAGAGATGTTGGCCCTGGCCGCTGTGGATCACCCATGTTCCCTCTCGGGTGATCTGGACAGGGATCTGGAAACCCTGCAAGACTGGCTCCTAAACAGGCTAAATGATCTTGCCCCGGAATTGACACCCCGCCTGACACCGAAACGGGTCTCGGCGCCATGGTTTTCCGCAGCACTGTCGGCTACGCGGCAGCAGTGCAAGGTAGCCGAAAGAGCCTGGCGGGCTCAATATGATTCGGTAGCCAAATTGACCTATAAGACGGTGGTCAAGGCCTATTACAGGGACATTCGCCTGGAAAAAAAAGCATATTTAGCTAGGAGAATAGAAGCTGCGTACAACTCCTGCAAGGAGATTTTCTCCATTGTGAGAGAATTTACTTCCCCATGGTCTAACACCTCGGATGAAAAACCATCTGGCACCTGGGCTTCGGATCTTGCTGATTTTTTTACGAGCAAGATCCAACGCATACAGGATTCTTTTCCATCACCTGGGCCCATGGGCCAGACTAATCCTGTGACCACCTTATCCCCGCGGGCTTGGCCAGGGGTGACGCTGAGTGTGTTTCCAACGATCTCTGTCCCTGACTCTTTAGCACTAATGGGCAATCTTAAATCGGGTTCGCCCCTCGACCCATGCCCTGCTAAATTTTTAGCGAAAGTTGCTGAAGTGATCAATCCTCTGGCAAACCCGCTGCTGCATCTTTCGCTGAGACAGGGAGTGGTCCCGCAAGCCTGGAAGCAGGCGATGGTAATTCCATTGCTTAAAAAATAAGGCCTAGATCCGAAGGCCCCGATTAATTACAGGCCCATCTCCCTGCTGCCGGCTCTCACGAAGATTGTGGAAAAGCACGTACAGGCTGTGCTTTCCAATTTCCTTGAGACCAACGAGATCCTGCATGCCACCCAGTCAGGTTTTCGTCCCCATCTTAGCACAGAGACTGCGCTCCTTGAGGTCTCAGAAACCATTAAAGGTGTTCTGGACTCTGGGGGCAAAGCCATGCTAGTGATGTTGGATTTGTCGGCGGCATTCGACACCGTCCCCCATGATGGTCTTCTTGCAAGACTCTTTGAGATCGGTCTACGGGGGACGGTGTTCGACTGGTTTACTTCCTTTCTAGCCGGCCGCCGGCAAACGGTCTGGGCGTCGCCAGATTCCGCCGTGATGCTGCCTCTGGGAGTCGGGGTCCCACAGGGCTCTATTTTGAGCCCGACCCTATTCAACATCTTTATGACCCCATTGGCGGCGTTGGCGGAGTCGTATGGCGCCCAGATCGTATCCTACGCGGACGACACCCAGCTCCTCTTCTCTTGTAAGAGAGGAGGAGACTTTGATGAGGAGAGTATCCGGGATTGCCTCGGGGCTGTTTTTCAATGGTTCCAACTGAACAGCCTCAAGTGCAATTCCGATAAGTCCGAGGTACTCTTCTTCGGGTGTGACATAGAGCCAGACTGGCAGGCCTGGTGGCCGATTAATATGTTTCCCCCGTCCTGTTCGTCCCAAGTCGCCAAGAATTTGGGGGTCAAGATGGATAAGGGGCTAACATTGAAATCTCAGATCCTTGGGGTGGCGGGCACCTGCTTCGGCATCCTTAGGATGTTGCGTGTGCATGTTTTCCTTTTTGAGTTAGTCCAATTCTAAATAAGTGTTTACGTTTATGTTTTCAGTGCTCCTTGAGAAAGGGCCTTACCTGCCCGAAATGCATTGGAGCATTTGCTTTATGTGAAGCTTAACAGTGTTGAACCATTTCACCATATGCATCAATATGGATAAGATGAAGTCATAAAATGTAACCAAATGAACTTTTGAAAAACGTGAATTAAAAAAGTAATTCATTTCTGAAATCCAGTAGTCTGTCGTATTTATGACGAACCTAACGGTGTGCCCAATCACAAGGATGCGTTTACATACCCTGTAACGCACTCAACCAGCCACAATTCCTCGGCGTACTGGGACGGTTACGCCACTTGTCGGAGCACCCTAAAAATTATCAAAATCACCTCAACCATCACAAATTAACTTTGCAAGCTACTATCCATGCTGTGCGCCTTACCCTTGTATCTACAGTCTTTATTTAACCCTTTCTATGTGTCACAGGACCAAGTATAAGTGCATGGAACTGCATTTACCATAATGCAATTCTGGGTATGCTTATGGACACGTACTGGAGTTGTACTCAGGCATGGGTGTTTGGGGCTGGAAGTGGGATGGGTGTGTTTTGGGGATATTGGCATGCATCTCACCTTGTCTGGTGTCTGTATTTTTGGAGCTGTCCATGTCAGTCACTCCAGTCACAGTCTCAGGCATAAGTGTGCCCTCCACCAACTCCTCCAGGGGCGTCGGGTCTGGTGCTGTTGAGGTCCTACCTCCAGTCAGTTTTGCCTCAGCTAATCTTGTGGCCACCCTCTCCTGGAACCTTTGCCGCATGTCGTACCACCGCTTGCGTAAATCTTCAATTGTGCAGTGGTTTACGCCAATCGCGTTCACTTTCTCCTAGATCTCATTCCAGATTCTCCTTTTCCTTGCCTCTGGAACACGGACTGAGTTCTTTCTAAAAAGGAGGTCATGTTGCCTCACAACTTCCTCTGTGAGCACCTCAAGCTCCCTCTCACTAAACTTTTGTTTTCTTTTCCTTGTGGGTTCCTCTGGCTGCTTCTCACTCCCCTGAGAGTCCATTTCTCCTTTCTGCAACTGCTGAGTGAAAAACACACACCCTCCTCACAGTCTCTCAGGCAGCTTCTGACTCAGATACAGGTGCTGGCAATCAGGTGCAGCATGGGCAGTCATACTTCCTGGTTGTGATGTCATCATTCTGCACCTAAATTGCTGTTTTCCGTAATTGCGATTCGTCGCTATTAAGGAATCCCTATTTGAGTAATCGCTATATTAATCTGCGAATTTTTGATAATCGCTATTTTTTGCGATTATTCACCTAAATCGCGATTTGTGATTCAGAAAATGCGATTCGCAGAAAATCGCATTTTCCGAATCGCAAATACTATTTTACCTACATATGCCCCATAGTGCCTAAGGTGCAATCATCCAGTCTTAAGGGATGGGCACAGTTAATAATTAAAAAAACATTAAATCTAGAATTTCAGAAAAATGCAACTAGTTTGTGCGACATACTCTTCAAGGTGCTGATAAATTGAGACATAAAAACATAGTCCATAAAAAGTGAATCATCTGATGTTACAGGTAGGGAATGGTCTCACAGTTTCTTTTTCTTGATTCTTCAAACGCATATACATTTTGTATGTCTAATCTTACAGATAGGGCTTTGTCTTGGGGTTATTTTATTTGTTTATCCGCGTTATTCTTAAAGTGCCTGCACCTTATGCAAATAATCCTTGCCTTGTATAGTTTATAAGGTACATTTCAACCCTTTCAACTCTCTGGGAATGATTCACATCTGTTGCCGCTTTGTTGTTGTTGTTTGTTCATAATCCTAAATCTTCAAAAAAGTTTGAAGAAGAAATATCCTGGTCAGTGGAGCCGCTCTCATGTATCACAGTGATGTTTTTGCAACAAATGTAAGAATTTTGGGCCATATGTATCATCAAGCTGATTTGGGATTCTCAAATAGCGATTTTTAAGAAATCGCTATTTAAGAATCGCAAATAGGTATGATGTACAAAATTGCATTATTTTTGCGATTTCTTAAAATTCCTTAATTGCCATTAGCAAATTGCGAATCACAATTAAGGAATACTTTCCCATTCATTTCTGTGGGCCAGGAGGCCCATAGGAATGAATGGGAAGTTATTCTCATTTTGCGATTCGCAATTTGCTAATCGCAAATTGAGAATAATCTCAAGGGTGCAGGGGTGTCCAAAGGACATCCTGTTGCACCCCTGAAATATGCATGGGTGCACATGTGGTGCACATACATGCCCTAAGGGCAAGTATGTGCGTGACATGGCACTTTGAAAAATGCAAAAATTTGCATTTTTCAAGGAATTCGCAACTTACCACCAACTAAAATTTGGTGGTAATTTGCGATTCCTTAAGGACATTTTGCACATTTTTTTGCTTCATAGATTGCATTTAAGGAATTGCAAAATTTGCGATTCCTTAAATGCAATTGCAAAATAAGGAATCGCAAATTTTGCGATTCCTTGTTTTGCACCAGATTTTGCTTCATACATACCATTTAGCAAATTCGCATTCGCAAAGGCTGAAATTCTGAGAATTTTGGCCGTTGCGAATGCGAATTTGCATGATACATATGGCCCTTTGTTTCTTGACAGACTAGTGGAATTGAAGCTCCACTTAACCAGAAAAATATGGTTTCCCTTGCACATAAGGCTGTGGAGTTTTAAAAACAATAATTAAAGTAACTTCTTTCTTGGTGACAGGCCTGCAGGTCCAAAAGATGTCGGTGATAGACTCTGCTATATATCCATGTAGTCGACATCTAAGGTGTGGCGGGCTGACCTTCCATCTTGGGAAGAATTTTTTTGTAAACAGGTGTCCAAAATGGTACAACAAGTACTGATATTTTAACGATGGCAAAAAAAAGAGCAGTGAGTTACAATTGGGGCCTCAGACTACAGTAGGTGATTACTATCCAGGCATGTCGTCTCTATGCAAGCTAGCATTTTATGGCAGCCAACCCTGCAATGTAAGACAGTATACACACACTAATGACATTGTTTGGAAGGTGGTTATATTAAATGTGGGAGTCATTACAAAGAGCGTCTTCCTGTATTACTATGATAATATTTTGTAAAATTAATAATATTTTCCTATGTACTTATTAGCAGACATGGAATATGTTTCATCAGTTAAAAAAAAACCTAACGGAGTTCTTGCAGAATCATTTTGACATTGCTTCCCCCTTCATGGTTTGGAACAATGAAGGATTTTATAAGGGGTATTACCCAGCAGTATAACCTCAATCTAAGTAGAAACAAAGAAAGTACCATAAGAGCTACCTGTCAGGCAATCACACAGCTAGAATTCCCCCATGCTGAAGAAATTAGACAAGGGCGCCATGAGCAATACTAACTATATCTTTCTCTGATTGAGAAGCTCTCATCCCTGGGTAGGATGTTAAAAGAGAGGACGGCTGCTAGTTATAATAAGCACTGCTCCCTCCAGTGTGAATATGGGGAACGGGTAGGGAGAATGCAGGCTCATCAGCTTGCTGATAAGAATGCCAAGAGTCAAATAAAGACTATAAAAGGGGAGGATGGATCACTACATACACACCCACGGCTAATAGTTGAACAGTTTGCTCAGTTCTATCAAAAACTCTATGGTCAATGTGATATATTCGATGAAGAAAGGAATGCTGAATATTTAGAGAGAAGGAAAAACTAAAGGTGGTGATGGACGGAGCGTTGACAATACAAACACTCACCCCCCGTCAACTGATCTGGGTTTAATCCATCACCGTTTTTTAGCTCACCCCGCCACCTCAGTTCAGACATGGCCATATGCAAATAAGTCTGACCCTGTGCCTCATGAGAACAGTACAGCCTGAACTGCCAAGCCATGTCTTCCCTGGACCGGAATCAAGCTTCCCAGGACCGGTTCCTGGCATTACAGCCATCTTCAGCCGGGCTTGCTTGACTCCAATGGCAAAGTGAGCAAGGGGCTCACGTCAGAGCATACCCTGCCAACTTAGGGCGAACAAAGAAAAACCAAAGGTGGTGATGGACGGAGCGTTGACAATACAAACACTCACCCCCAGTCAACTGATCTGGGTTTAATCCATCACCATTCTTTAGCTCACTCCGCCAACCCAGTTCAGACATGGCCATATGCAAATCAGTCTGACCCTGTGCCTCATGGGAACAGTCCAGCTCGAACTGCCAAGCCATGTCTTCCCTGGACCGGAATCAAGATTCTTAGGACCTGTTTCTGGCATTACAGCCGTCTTCAGCCAGGCTTGTTTACCTCCAGTGGCAAAATGAGCAATGGACTCACATCTGAGCATACCCTGCCAACTTAGGGCGAACAAAGAAAAACCAAAGGTGGTGATGGACGGAGCATTGACAATACAAACACTCACCCCCAGTCAACCAATCTGGGTTTAATCCATCACCGTTCTTTAGCTCACTCTGCTACCCCAGTTCAGACATGTCCATATGCAAATCAGTCTGACCCTGTGCCTCATGGGAACAGTCCAGCCCGAACTGCCAAGCCATGTCTTCCCTGGACCGGAATCAAGCTTCCCAGGACCGGTTTCTGGCATTACAGCCGTCTTCAGCCGGGCTTGCTTGACTCCTGTGGCAAAGTGAGAAAGAGACTCACGTCTGAGCATACCCTGCCAACTTAGGGCGAACAAAGAAAAACCAAACATGATGATGGACGGAGCATTGACAATACAAACACTCACCCCCAGTCAACTGAGCTGGGTTTAATCCATCACCGTTCTTTAGCTCACTCCGCCACCCCAGTTCAGACATGGCCATATGCAAATCAGTCTGAACCTGTGCCTCATGGTAACAGTCCAGCCCGAAGTGCCAAGCCATGTCTTCCCTGGACCGGAATCAAGCTTCCCAGGACCGGTTCCTGGCATTACAGCCATCTTCAGCCGGGCTTGCTTGACTCCAATGGCAAAGTGAGCAAGGGGCTCACGTCTGAGCATACCCTGCCAACTTAGGGCGAACAAAGAAAAACCAAAGGTGGTGATGGACGGAGCGTTGACAATACAAACACTCACCCCCAGTCAACTGATCTGGGTTTAATCCATCACCATTCTTTAGCTCACTCCGCCAACCCAGTTCAGACATGGCCATATGCAAATCAGTCTGACCCTGTGCCTCATGGGAACAGTCCAGCTCGAACTGCCAAGCCATGTCTTCCCTGGACCGGAATCAAGATTCTTAGGACCTGTTTCTGGCATTACAGCCGTCTTCAGCCAGGCTTGTTTACCTCCAGTGGCAAAATGAGCAATGGACTCACATCTGAGCATACCCTGCCAACTTAGGGCGAACAAAGAAAAACCAAAGGTGGTGATGGACGGAGCATTGACAATACAAACACTCACCCCCAGTCAACCGATCTGGGTTTAATCCATCACCGTTCTTTAGCTCACTCTGCTACCCCAGTTCAGACATGTCCATATGCAAATCAGTCTGACCCTGTGCCTCATGGGAACAGTCCAGCCCGAACTGCCAAGCCATGTCTTCCCTGGACCGGAATCAAGCTTCCCAGGACCGGTTTCTGGCATTACAGCCGTCTTCAGCCGGGCTTGCTTGACTCCTGTGGCAAAGTGAGAAAGAGACTCACGTCTGAGCATACCCTGCCAACTTAGGGCGAACAAAGAAAAACCAAACATGATGATGGACGGAGCATTGGCAATACAAACACTCACCCCCAGTCAACTGAGCTGGGTTTAATCCATCACCGTTCTTTAGCTCACTCCGCCACCCCAGTTCAGACATGGCCATATGCAAATCAGTCTGAACCTGTGCCTCATGGTAACAGTCCAGCCCGAACTGCCAAGCCAAGTCTTCCCTGGACCGGAATCAAGCTTCCCAGGACCGGTTTCTGGCATTACAGCAGTCTTCAGCCGGGCTTGCTTGACTCCAGTGGCAAAGTGAGCAAGGGACTCATGTCTGAGCATACCCTGCCAACTTAGGGCGAACAAAGAAAAAACAAAGGTGGTGATGGACGGAGCGTTGACAATACAAACACTCACCCCCAGTCAACTGATCTGGGTTTAATCCATCACCGTTCTTTAGCTCACTCCGCCAACCCAGTTCAGACATGGCCATATGCAAATCAGTCTGACCCTGTACCTCATGGGAACAGTCCAGCACGAGCATCCTGGGACCGGTTTCGTATTCATAATCCTCATCAGCCAGGCTATCTTGAATCCAGTGGCCAAGTGAGCAAGGGACTCCCGTCTGAGCATACCCTGCCAACGTAGGGCGAACAAAGCGATACAAAAGGGGATGATGGACGGAGCGTAACCCACATCAGTTGACTGGGGGTGAGTGTTTGTATTGTCAACGCTCCGTCCATCACCACCTTTGGATTTTCTTTGTTCGCCCTAAGTTGGCAAGGTATGCTCAGACGTGAGTCCCTTGATATCCCTTATAAATGTGGATGCAAAGTTTTTGCCAAAGTCCTGGCATCTCAGCTTGTGCCTTTGATGCCAGGACTTGTTTTTAGCCTGCAAAACGGCTTTATCTTGGGGGCAGGGATACCATGGCCCATGAAAACACTACATTAGTAGTCTTTGACGTTTTAAGGAAGTTAGGACTTAATATGGGATGGTATTGCTTGACGCCGAAAAACCATTCGACTGGGTTGTCTGGGATTGTCTTCAGGTTACACTCTCGGCCTATGGGCTGAGCAGTCGATATTGTTATGTTACGCACGGATTCATAGAACGCACAGCTACTCAACAGAGTGTCCCGGCGCTAGGACAGAAGAGACGAGAGACCTTAAACTCCAAAGACCGAGGGGGGCTAGTTCATTAAGGTCATTTTTGGACTATCCAGGTTTTTAACTGTTTTCTAAAAGGCCAACAGGGTCATGGCCTGCCTGAGTGGTAATGGCAAGATGTTCCATGCACAAGCTACTTTACTTTGAGGGCAACACTCACCACTGGAACCCAGGGGCACACAGAGACGCAAGCCAGCTGATAGCTTCCCCTGCCGCCGAAGACCATTCCTTCTGCCGAGTGGGGACGAGCAGTGCCTCACGGGACCACAACTCAAAGCGTCCCTAGTGCCCCCTGCCTGACCAGGACGCCGCCTCCTCACGCCTGCTGCTTCCGCCCGGAGGCGCATAAACACCAGCAACACCTCCAGCGTCGCGGGACGAGCGCGGGCAACGCCGGGCTGAGCCTGGGCAGAGGGCGGGCCATCTGCTGCCGTCCAGGGCAGGAGGAGGCAGGGCTGGGACACCCCCCAAAGTCTGCACTATGGGCAAAAGAAAAGGTACGGCGCCTTCTGAACAGGGAGGTAAGAAAGCGAAAATTACCACTCAGTCTGAATCCATATTATCATACCTCTCCTCAGCGGTGGGGGCCCTCTCTAAAGAAATAGCGCATGCTGAATCCGAACTGGGCCTACCATCCACCCCACCTTTGCCACAAACTCTTTCACCAGTTATGGTGCCACCAATCCCTCTGGACCCAGAGGTGCTGATTGTAAAGCCCACTACAGTTGTGACATCAGGGGGGCTCACCTCATCTACCAGTACTAAGGTCCCCTCTGCACCAGAGTCCTCATCCCCACAAGCAAAAGGCGCAAAGCACATTACGAAGAAGAGGAAGAAAACGGGGGGGAAACTTTCTACACCTTCATTGGCTGAGAGCCCACTGGGCGATCAACTAGAAACTCTGTTTACCTCACGCATTGAACCTTTAATTGTAGATATAGATAAGGACATTGTGGAGACTCTTAACACCTGCCTAACTGGCCTATTGGCTAAATGCTCTCTAGTCGATAAGTTGGTTAAAGACTTTGCTACTATATCTGCACAGCTAACTGGGGGTGCTGGTCTAAGGGACTTGGGACCATCAGACGCTATAGACATGGCGAACCCCTTACCATCTAGTAGCGGGAGCACCAAAGACTCGAATGGGGTTGGCCGACAAACAGTTAAAAGAACTCTCTTAACCAACCCCAAGCAAGCCCCTGAGATAACTGATAGCAAACCTAAAATGTCAGATGTGCATCGGGACAAACAGTCTGGTTACCCAACTACTGAACTACCTCCAGAAGCAGCCCCGCGTGTAGCGTTTTTTGTGGGTGTTCCTCCGCTGTCAGAAGGGGTGGCAGAATCTTCATCGGCCCTTGTGAATAAGGCAAAATCATGGTGTGCTTGGGCATGCAGTGGAGGGCCTGATATAGCTAATAATGTAATTTTTGCTCGTAGGGTAAGATGGATTGGGAAAAGGTATAAAAACATCAACGGTGATTGTGTCATTGTAAACTTTAACATCTCCAATGTGGCCCATAGACTGTTCTGGGATGGTTCTAACATTACCAGCGAGGATTATCTGAGATCTATCCCCGTAGGATACTTTTACCCGCCCTCACTACCGGCTTTGGGGCCAAGGTACTTTCGCCCTGCCAACCGCAGGGAGACCAGTCGCCCTTTGGTAGGCGGGCATAGGCCCATGACACAGTCACACATCATCCCTGGGAGCATCCCGTCCCCTAATGTCACGCCGTTTGAGGCGCCTCAGCCTATGGGTAATGAACCATTGTCAGTGACCCAGTCCAACCGTTATGCCCCTCTTTCGGACATAGAGGAAAATGACTGACAACCAGCCCACATACAAAATATATGCCCTAGGCCCAACACACCCATAGAAGCAGAGGCTTGCTAAATTATTAGTTGGAACATTGCAGGCCTAAGAGATAAGAGGACAGACATATCCTGGTTGGCGTTCATTACGGCACACAATATCGTTGCTTGCCAGGAAACGTGGGATAGCTCCCCTGACTTCTGGATTGACAAATTTATCACCTTTACCACACCTGCAGTCCCAAGTAGGTCAGGCAGAGCTAAGGGGGTTTAATGTCCCTGTTTTCCCTTAAATTGAAGGGTAGCTTCAGGCATATTCATTGTGACTCACCAAACCTTTTAGTCGTAGAATGGGTAGTCTCACCAGTTTGCACTATTCTTCTTATAAACTTTTATAACGCCTGGGAGAGAATTAACGAAAGAGAACATTTGGTCGGGCTGGATAATTTTCTCTCACTGTTTAGTCTAAATAAATACACTCATTTCGAATTGGTTTTACTAGGTGATTTTAAAGTACATCTCTGCATTGAACTGTGTAGAAGAGATGAACTGGAAGACCTACAGTATAATCAGGGGCCACATTTTGAACATTCTAAAGGGGGGGAAGGCTCTCGAGGAGCTATTGGCTTCTTACAACTTGTTCGAAGCCAATATCACGGAGAGGAGCGACAGGACAGTTACCTTTAAGGGTACATCCCCTGGTTCCATAGTAGACTACATTTTTGTGTCGCCGGGTATATTAGCCAGAGTTAAGATATATAATGCACTCTTTGTAGTCCATAGTGATCATAACCCTGTTTTGCTTGTGGTACAGGGGGAGGATTGGCTGTATACTAAGCAACAGGGGGATGTCCTGCGTCCAGCAGTACGTCCCATAGATCAAGCTGGACAAAGGAGAAACAGTAGCCCTTGTGGTAAATAAAGATTTACCTATGCGGAATTTCTATGCGGTAAAGTTCAATAAAATACCTCAATGAAAAATGAGAGGCAGAGTCCGTGGAATCTGAGTTTATAAGGGTTTTATTCCATGTAATGGAATGGTTCGAACCAGGGTATCATGTTCCATCACCACGAAGGTTCAGGAAGGGATAGACAATGCTTTATTGACAGGGTACAATATATATGGTCAATGCATACAATGGTGATGGAATACAGAAGGCGTAACAGCTGAAAGAAACGAGATAAGAACACATGTACGTAGCAGAAGGCGTGCACGAGGGCGTACACGGAGGTGTGTGCTAGAAACGTCACATGAAAGTGTCACAGGTGGGTGGATTCATAGAGAAATCCTGCAGTGTCAGCAGAAATACATGGCTGGATGCGCGCGCAGGCAACATGACGTGTGATTGACGTGGAACTGGAGGGTGAAGGGGACTTGACATTTAGCTCCGAAAGAGGAGACAGAAGTCTGGCGTGTCAGGACAATCTAAACCCAATCATATCTGATATCTTGTGTTTGAGGAACGGTATTATCTAGAAGGAAAGGTCTCTCGGGTAAAGTCTCTTCTATACTGACTGTTAGTGCGTGCATATGCGCCTACGTGTCTGCGTGTAATGCGAGGGGCCATGGGCCTACCATGGTAACAGGAGTAAGCCTGGGCGTAGTTCGCGTAGCCGCACTCCGCGAGCTACGCGAAGATGCACTTGCACTCCGCGAACTACGCATAGCTCCGCGAGCATGCGTAGTAGCTTGCTTGACCAGTTCGCCATTTTTCGTCTTCAGGAGAGCCGTGGAACTCTGGAACCTGCTCAACACCACATCTCCAGACGTCGCCTTCCTCACGGAAACATGGATGAACGCCTCCTCAGCGCCCGACATCGCCGTCACCATCCCGGACGGATACAAGATCACCCGGAGAGACCGCGTCAACGAGACAGGAGGAGGCATCGCCATCGTCCACAAGAACACCATCCGGATCACGACCAACTCAGACGACACCCTCACAGCCGCTTAACATCTTCACTTCCAGATACACACCGACCCCAAGACCACACTCAGAGGCACCCTCATCTACAGAACCCCAGGACCTCGCACACAATTCAGCGAAGACATCGCAGACTTCATCAGCCCGCACGCCCTCGCCTCCGCTGACTACATCCTCCTAGGGGACCTCAACTTCCACCTGGAGAACAACAACGACAGCCAACACCACCACCACCCTGCTGGACAACCTCGCCAACCTCGGACTCATGCAACTGGTGAACACCACCACCCACTACGCCGGACACACGCTTGACCCAGTCTTCTCCTCCAGCAAGTACATCTCCTTCAGCCACTCCACCGGGCTCCACTGGACAGACCACAGCTGCGTCCCCTTCAGCTTCAGAAAGACCACGACTCACCACCACCCGCAACAGGTTCCTCGCAGGAACTGGAACAAGATCACCACTGACCAGCTCACCACTTCACTGAGCCAGAACCCACCCGCCAGCTCAACGGACCCCAACCAAGCAGCCAACAACCTCACACAGTGGATCACCAATTGCGCTCGCCCAACCAGCCTCGACCACTCGCAGTCCGGCTTCCGCACCAACCACAGCACCGAGACTGCCCTCATCGCAGCCACTGACGACATCCGAGCCCTGCTCGACAACTGGGAAACAGCAGCCCTCATCCTCCTGGACCTCTCCGCAGCATTCGATACGGTCTGCCACCGCACCCTAGTGCAGCGCCTCAGCAACATCAGAATCCAAGAGAAGGCACTGGAGTGGATCATCTCGTTCCTCACCGGAAGAACCCAGAGAGTCCGCCTCCCCCGTACAGATCCAAGGCCACCGAAGTCATATGTGGCGTACCACAAGGATCATCACTCAGCCCCACCCTCTTCAACGTCTACATGAGCCCCCTCGCAGGCATCGTACGCCACCACAACCTCAACATCATCTCCTACGCCGACGACACCCAGCTGATCCTCTCCCTCACCAACGACCCAGGAACTGCCAGAACCAACCTACACGAAGGGATGAAAGACGTAGTCGAGTGGATGAGGAACAGCTGCCTGAAACTGAACTGAGACAAGACGGAAGTCCTCATCCTTGGATCATCACCCTCTGCCTGGGACGACTCCTGGTGGCCCCCTGCCCTGGGCAGCGCACCCAAACCAGCGGACCACGCACGCAACCTGGGCTTCATCCTGGACTCCTCCCTCTCGATGACCAGACAAGTCAACGCCGTCTCATCATCATGCTTCAACATCCTACGCATGCTCCGAAAGATCTTCCCATGGCTCGCCACCGAAACCAGGAAGACGGTCACACCGGCACTCTTCATCAGCCGAATGGACTATGGAAACACCCTCTATACCGGAACCACAGCCAAACTCCAGAAAAGACTCTAACACATCCAGAACGCCTCCGCACGACTCATCTTGGACATCCCCCGACACAGCCACATCTCCGGACACCTGAGAGACCTTCACTGGCTCCTTGTCAGCAAGAGAATCACGTTCCAACTCCTCACCCACGCACACAAGGCCCTCCATGACCTGGGCCCCAGGTACCTCAACAACCGCCTGACCTTCTACACTCCCACCCGCCAGCTACGATCGACCAGCCACGCCCTCGCCGCCGTGCCACGCATCCGAAGATCCACCATGGGAGGAAGATCCTTCTCCTACCTGGCAGCCAAGACTTGGAACTCCCTCCCCATCCACCTCCGCCTGACCCAAGACCACCTCTGCTTCAGGAAGCAACTCAAGACATGGCTGTTCGAGCAGTAGCGGACCCCCCTCCCCCAAGTGCCTTGAGACCCTCTGGTTGAGTAGCGCGCTATACAAATATCCTGATTGATTGATTGATTGATTGCCTGCATGCTCGGGATGTGTATCGCACGCGAAGTTACCCATGAGGTTTGTCCCGCCCGCTCGCGTCCCCTTATTTCCAGGTCACTACTAACGTGTTCGCGAGTTATTCTGTGCCAGATTGCAGTTTCTGCGTGTTCGGCAACTCGATCTTACCGACAAGCATCCTCGCGCACGCGAAAATGCTATTGAGCGCGCGAGAACTACGCTACGCAGCAGTTTGCGGAGTATTCAACAACTTCGCGTTCTCCGCGGAGCGCGGAGTTGCCGAAACTCCGCAAACTCCGCGAACGGAGCGTAGTTCTTTGCCCAGGGTTAAACAGGAGCAATGAATTACTTGCACGGAGACAGGAAGACTGGGCCCTTTGCTCTGCAGCTGGGGGGATGTTTACCTAAATCACTAGACAGGAATGTATTTTCGAGGAGCGGAGCAGATAACTTGAAGGCTGAATACAGTCTTGGCAGGCAAGCAGGCCGAGCCGGGCACCGCTCGCCGCGCAGGGAGTAAGGTAAAGGTCAGGGATGCAGATCCAGGCTGCAGCTTTCAGAGGCAGAAGGCAGAAAGGGCTCGATGGCAGAAATCAGGGCCTAGCTCGCCAGAGCCAGGAAAACGTGAAAGTGCACCATGTAAAGACGGTGGCAAGGCATACTTAGGAACTGAATAATCGATCCATTCATGGTGGATCTGAAAGAGGACATGTTAACGTTGGACGCAAATGTATTTGCGTCTTCATAGCTGGTTGTGGAGGGAACTTACATGTACTTGAAGCACGTACATGGAGCCGTTGGGGTCTATATTAGGGGACACAATTGACCATAAAATTCAAATTACCTCATTCCCTCCTTGTCCCCTACGGACCCTTCATGATATATCGATCTTCATTAGTCTATCAATTTGTTCATGTAACACCATTTGTTCTTCCTTTTTCAGGCGAGATTTAGAACGTGGACTTGGATGGGGAATACATGATGTGGCGCACAAGCCGCAAATCGCTGGCCCACACTGTAAACATAGGCAACAACTGAATACTATGAGAAGGGCTATTCCGAGGAAGGATAGGACTTTCCATCCCCAGGCTGATAACACGCTCCAGAACCAACCAGACCATGTCCAGGTGCCTGGATTCTGGTGTATCTGACTTGCAATCTTATGGAGACGGGTTATGGCTCTATATACTGACGGTGCATTTTCTGGAATGAAAACACAGCAACTCGATCCGATGACTCTACAAGCTCCGCCCCTATCGGCCAGGATGACGTCAAGAACAAGACGATTTTGAAGAACAACAAGTCTCATAGCAGACTGTTCCTCTGTTAAGTTGCCTAGGGCGGAAGTAGTTTCATTCACTACTGCTTCAAGGGTTCTGGTCAAGTGACGTATTGATTTGCTATTGAAGACAGCTCCTAAATAGGGAAAGAAACCTTTATTGAAATCTGTGTATCGTTCCCATGCCGTTTCAGTATAGTCGACAATCGGGAGTTCTCTCTTGGGTCTATTAGGTACTAGACTGGAGTTCTTATGATAATCAGGTGGAGCTAGAAAAACAGGTGGCAGAAGGAATGCAATGTAACATGTCCCATCCCAATCTAGTGGCAAACGTATATAGGCTGTCAGACCACAAATGAAATAGGAATGGCGGGTAGCTTTGAATGTAGACTTGCCTTTATCACTGAATTCGATCACAGTATTACATTCACTATGACCTAGGTGTACTGAACCATTTTTCCTGACACATAATTCACCTTTAACTGGTAACACTGACATAGAGGGTAAGTCTCGTCTGGTATCGGCTTGGACATTCAGAATCATGAGGTTAAGTGTATAATTACCTAATCCATATACTTCATTCTCTAGGTCGGTCCCTGTCCTCTGTGGAAGACCCTCCTTGTTAGGGTAACATGCTTTGTGCATAACTGTGTTCAGATTTCCCCATACCCAATTGCCTTGGTAGATTATGGAATTTGAATCTAAAGAATTTATTAGACTAAACCATGCACCACAGGAACCATTGTGTGTGAACGGGTATGGAAAGAGAGGCAGAACTCCCTTGTATTTCTGATAGGGGGGGAGTCGGCCACATATCCAACAATTTGTAGCGTTGCTGGTCTGATGAGAATGATGTAACATACTAATGAAGGTATTGTTGCGCAGCGCAAGTCGGTATGATAACTCGTGCGGGGGCAATTCACTGAAAGTATGCTCGACAGTGTCATTAGAGGAAGAATGTGCACGTGTGAAAATAGGAAAGTACATGTGTAATAATAAACCTGCAGCAATAATCATAAGACTCAGAAAAGACATAATCAATAATGCAACAATGCAATAGCTGCGGAGAGATTTACAATATTTCTTTTTCTTGATCTGTTTCTGTCTATCTCTCTCTCTATTGGGATCTAACTTATACATGTCAGGAACCTGTCTAACCGCTTCACCTAGGGGAGGACTTAAACAATTAAACTGTCTGACTTGCTAGATCTCAACTTTAATTTGTACTCCTCCTGAGTTTTCTCTGTCAGGGGAAGTTTAGTATCAGTCACTGGAATGGGGCAGAGCTGAGAGTCTAGTTTGGGCGGCAGTCCATGGAATTTCTTTATGTGGCTGGAGTGGAGCCAGCCTTTGCGGCCCTCCACCTTCACTGCCGTCCTCGTGGTCAATAAAACAAGCTTCGGCTCCTGCCAGCGGGGCTCCAGCGGACTCCTCCGATCAAAATTCCGGATATATACTTGATCGCCATGGACAATCTCGTGTGGCTTCACCTCGGTGTTGTCGGGAAAGGCTGCAGCTACCTGTGAACGACAAGATTGTAGTGCAGACATCAAGGAGGCAAGGTAATCTGTCAGCATATTACAGTCAACATCTGTGATCTTACGAGGCAGAGGCGTCCCCCACATATTCGGTGGCCTGCCAAAGACCACCTCGTACGGGGATAGCCCTGTTCTTGAATGAGCTACCATTCTCATGTAAAAGAGTGCAACTGGCAATGCAACTATCCAGTCCACACCTTTCTCGGCACAAACCGTTATCTGAGTATATGACACGGGGCAAACCATACCGTGGGAAGAATTCACGTACCAGCTGCTTGGCAGTGGTCGGAGCAGTGTAATCTGGGACTGGATATGCTTCTGTCCATCTGGAAAGTGCACATACAACTACGAGGACATACTTGAATCCTCGACAACGTTTCATCTGGATATAATCCATCTGGAGGACTTCAAAAGGGTAATCGGGAGGATGAAATCCACCTTGCTCTACGGGAATGCCTTTACCTGGGTTGAACTGACAACAGATCATGCAAGTACGCACTTTCTGTTTTGCTGCTGCTCGTAAATGTGTATTGAACCAAAGGTTTTGAATACTGTCTAGCATGGCTTTTTCTCCCAAATGTGCAGGACTATGTTGAAGGACTGGGTTCTTTAAGACCCAGCGGTGCCAGGGCACAACACCTGAAACCTTCGTGGGTAACCTGCTCCGGCGTACAAGTCACAGAGACACGGGACACTTCCTTCGGCGTCAAAGATTCAAGGTTTATTTGCTGCAGGGAAACACAGAGATCACGACAAGTACACAGCGTGCAACTTGGGGAGACTGCTTCAAATTGGTTCTGTGGATCGCTCCTTTTATACAGTTTTTACCCATAGGATAACATTGAGCACAAAAGTTTACAACCCGGTTCCCACAATTATCCCCCAGAGGGGTCGCTTTGGTCACTTTGAAACACACAAGGTCCGGAACATAAGTGCGGAAACATTTGGCGGTTCCCAACTGTAAAAACCCATCTTCCCACCATTAGCAAATTCCAATCAGCAGTAAAACAGATCGAAATAGGAACGAAGACAGGTGCAGAGGAAGACGGAGACAGTGGGGAGATCGGAAAGGGTGTAAAAGGGGAGGTATCGGGAAACACGAGATACAGGCATCAAAGGGACGTGCCTAATGAGATGCACGGCTGAGACAATAAGTCCGTGCGGCAAGATGAGCCTCAAGCGGCGCCATCTGCCTTACAGTAGCAACCTCCTCGTCATAAAGACACTCACAAAGAACATGTGTCTTCCGCAAATATCTTGGAAGTCCCAGGGTCGCGAAGCGGACAACGTCCGTTCGCTGGCTACTTGAGGGCAAGAGACAAAATGGATGCCGTATCTAAGATGGAACCCGTGGGTACAGATGAAAAACCCACATAACAAACGAACGGTTTAAGTTAGCACAGCGAAACTGCGCACACTTACTAAACTCGTCATTTGCGGTTCATAGATACCAGACTCGACCATATTCGTGCGAGTCAAAAAACACCACTTACAATTGTCACGGAACCTCAGACGCTCCTTTTGCCCTCATGTAGGCAAGCACTAGTCGGAATCATATTCGATATTCATCAGACCATCGAGATGTTGCTGTAGCATAGCTCTGTCCAACCGAGTCCCCTTGGTAACAGATGGTTGTCTCATACACGTTGTAGCACAGAGGCCACATAAGGCAGGACCACACTGCACACAAAGGCAACACGTGAACAGGAACACTACCACAACCCCAATGATCATCAGAATTTTCCAACCCCAAGTCGACATCAGGCCCCAAAACCATCCAAGTAGCGTCCAATCCCCTACATCCACGTGTATGGATTCGGAGATCTTATGCAACCTCGAGATGGCTTGATAGACAGTAGGAGCATTATCTGGAATGAAAATGCAGCAGCTCGAATGGATCACCTTACATACCCCACCGCGATCTGCTAAAATGACATCTAAAACCATACGGTTTTGTAACGTCATAAGTCTCTCCGCCTGAAGTTCTGTGGTGATATTACCAAGGGCACTGGCAGTAAGATTAGCTGTCGATTCTACCACTCGAGTCAACTGTCTCAGGTTCCTACTGTTAACCATAGGTCCCCAAAACGGGAGGAAACCCTTGAAAAAGTCTCCTGCCTCTTGACCGGCAGTGTCTTCTTCGCTAATTACGCCTCATACAACTCTAGTCTTATGATAATCGGCATCTACAGTGAACGTCGGAGGCAACAGATTTGCAATGAAACATGAGCCCATGAAGTCTGCGGGCAACCATGTGTATGCACGATCATAACAGATAAAGTATGTACCCTTGGCAGCCAGAAACACAGGGGACGAGAACATCGGCAGAATGTAATTTTCAGTGCAAGCACTTGCTCCAAGTCGGGCTTGCGATCTTCGGCCACGACCCATAAGACAAAAGTTACCAGTGTGGGGTACGACCCATATGGGAGGCGAGCTTTTAAGCTGCTTTTCACTAGTGAACACACTATATTCACCTCTACTTAGGACCTTATAGGCCTGTACCTCTTCTTCGGGAATAAGCGAAGGATCATAGATCTCACTATCTAAATCCTCTATGGCTATCGACAAAGGCTTCTGATACGAGGTAGGGCCAGAGTAGGGGGAACGTGGTTCTCGAATGGGGTGGAAACCCAGTGCGCTTCGAAACATTGTTTGAAATGCTCGAGCTGACCCTTGGGAACTATACGGTAACACCAGATATGGAATTCCCTTATCAGTAGTATGTGGCATCAACCCACACACCCAACAATTAGTAGTGTTAACCACTAACTGATGCTGATGGAGGAGCTGAATAAAGGAATTGTTGCGGAATTCTACACGTCTAGCCTGCTCGTGTTCCGGTAACATGTGGAAGGAATGGGGAGAAGCAGTAGAGGTAAGATTAGGGTAAGGAGTAGGAGTAGGTGTAGCAGGTAAGAAATAAGACATCGTGTAATACACCCCACCCGCCAATAATGCAGAAGCAGTCAAAAACAGTACAAACAGTTGAAATATGAAGCATTTGGTACGACTGAGTTGCTGCAGCTTAAGTCTGTGCGCCTTAGCTCCCTCCAAATCATTCAGCTTCGAGAATGCCATTCCCTACGACCGTCCGCAACGTTTCTTGACGCACTTCGTTCTGTGCAGCAATAGTCAATCCCTAGGAGTTCCTAGGAACCGACGGCCTTTAACCTAGCGTCAAGACCTACTGTCCAGAAGGAAGTACGCGCGCGGCCCTACGGCCTTCAATACACAATATGTATATACAAGCACAAAGTCTCTCGGCTGTGGAAGCAAAAAGGATGCAAGGGAGGAAGCTCAATATATATATATATGTACACAAATCACAGTGATACGAATGTTCAAAATTGATCACGGGAAACGAGGATAATGCAGTTATCAATTTCAGCAAAGCAAGAAAAAATTTTTATTTGTCCTTAGTGCGAGATCGCAAAGAATATCGATGTTTCCCGGGACGTGTCTGCTCGTCGAACAAAGGATCCGTTGAAGAGACAGCGTCCTGCTGATCAGTTGATTGTTCTGGTCTTGAGTCTTTTGCTGACAAATGTTCAACAGTGGCTTTCTGCTGCGCTGAGGATTCTCCAACAGGCTGTGCGTCGCTGAAAGGCACAAACGCCGGCAATGTTTCTGTTTCTGTTGACGCAATGCCTTTCCTTACCCACGGGTCTGCCGGCAAAGGAATAGGGACTCGCTTAGTGTGGGTGGCATGCACCCAGTTTTTACGCCCCTCAAGACGAACGGCAGTCCTCGTGGCCAGGAGCACCTGGTAAGGTCCGGTAAACCGTGTGTCCAGATTATTCTTGCGTGAAAAGTTTCGTGTTACCACCCAGTCTCCGGGCTGGAGCTGGTGGCCTGGACCCTCCGTCTGCGTCGGCAATGCGTCGTAAACCTGTTGGTGAATTAACCTCAGTTTAGCAGTCAAGTCATGTAAATAGTCAATCAACATTGGATACTCAAGATCAGAAAATACTCCTGGCCTAGGAACCCCCCACACATTCGCAGGACGGCCGAACACTATTTCATAGGGACTAAGCCCTACTCGGGAGTGTACAGTCGCCCTAGTTGACAGTAATGCTAAAGGTAAAGCGTCAGGCCACGAAAGACCAGTCGTAGCCTGAATCTTTGCTAGCTTTAGTTTAAGGGTGCCGTTATACCCCTCAACTAATCCAGCTGACTGGGGATGATTGGCGCTGTGGAATTTTTGATTTATTCCAAGGCCCTTACACACACTCTTCATCACACTTCCAACAAACTCACTTCCGTTATCTGACCACACGACTCTAGGCATTCCATACCGAGGAAAGTATTCCTTCAGTAGTATTTTCGCAGTAGACAAAGCAGTATTGTCTTTGAGGGGATAGGCCTCGATCCATCGGGAGAATGCGCAAACCACAACTAAAACGTATTTCAGGTTATTGCATCGCTCCATATGGATGAAGTCCAATTGAATCACCTCAAAGGGATACGAAGGAGGAGCAAAACTGCCAGGGGGAGTTGGGGTTCCTTTGCCAGGGTTGTACATTATACACACCATACAATTCTTCACCAGACGTTCAGCACATTTCGTAATGCCATCATTCTTCCACACAGCAGCCAGCAACTTACAAATACCTTTCGCGCTAATATGTGCTAACCCATGTGCCATTGTCACAACAGCCAGCACATACGCATCAGGCAACATCCATCTTTTCTGATCCGACAAATCAATCCAACAACCATTCGCATCCAACTTTCCCGTACTTTCTTTCCACTTCGTCTTTTCAGTCTCAGTGGCCTCATTCTGAATTGTTTTCACGCTCTCGATAGTATCTTCACACATACTCGATTCTGTAGGCCACCTAACCGAACTCGTCACATACATTCGAGTGCTAAGGTTCCGGGCAGTCTCCTTAGCAATCTCATCTGCAAACGCATTACCACGACCAACATCATCCGTCACTTTACGATGCGCACTACACTTAACAATCGCAACTTGCGTAGGCAAAGTCAATGCATCCAAAAGATCGTTCACAAGCTGGCCATGCTGTATCTTCGTACCGTGCGACGTCAAGAAACCTCTCTCACGCCACAATCGTCCAAAACTATGCGCTACACCAAACGCGTATTGACTGTCGGTGTACACATTCACACGTTTCCCTTTTGCTAACACGCATGCTCTAGTGAGAGCAATCAATTCCGCAGCTTGGGCAGAATTCTGATTCAATCTTGCAGTTTCAACAACAGTATTCAATGTTACAACAGCATAAGCGGTAGTCACATCGCCATTCGGCAACTTAAAACATGACCCATCCACATACAGAGTGCCATCCGGATCTTCCAATGGGGTGTTTTTAAGGTCCACTCGACCTTTCGTTTCTTCTTCAGTCCTCAAGTAGCAGTCATGTTCTGCTACTTCATCTGACTCTGCGCTAATTGGTAACAAAGTTGCCGGGTTTAGGACATTACAACGTTTTATCTGAATGTGGCTTGCCAAGAGCGTCAATTCGTACCCAGACAACCTCGCACTCGTCAAGTGCTGAGTTTTCGTTCGATTCAACAGAGTATCGACTGCATGCGGAACCATAACCGTAAGCATATTATCCATGACCAATCCTGCTGATTGTCGGATGGAGACCGCAGCTGCCGCTGTTGCTCGTAAACAACTCGGCAATGCTCTAGCTACTGGGTCTAAGGTCGAGGAAAAATATGCACATGGACGTTGTTTACCACCAAAAGGTTGCGTTAAGACACTCAAAGCACAACCTTCCCTCTCGTGAACATATAGCGTAAACGGCTTGCTGTAGTCAGGGGTACCTAACACAGGAGCCGAACACAATGAATCACGCAGTTCAGAAAAACTTTTCTGACATTCTTCCGTCCATGGTAAAGGAGTTGAAACATCCTTGCACGTAAGAGCCACCAATGGTTTCGCTAGCAATGAAAAATTAGGAATCCACTGCCTACAGTACGACGTGATACCTAGAAAGGCACGCACATCTCTTTGGGTTTTTGGCACAGCCATTCGCGCAATCGCTGCAATTCTCTCTGGGGTCAATCTCCTTCCCTCCTTTGACAATAAGTGACCTAAATAGGTTACTTCTTGACAACAATATTGGAGTTTAGAAGGTGACACCTTGTGATTTAACTCACAGAGATGTTGCAGCAACAACACTGTAGCAATTTTGCAAATGTCCTGAGTATCAGCGGCCACCAATAAGTCGTCGACGTATTGGATTAAAGCCGCACCAACCGGCAACCGAAATGCATCCAGTTGACCCTTCAAGGCTTGACTGTAAATAGATGGACTTTCACAGTAGCCCTGAGGAGCGCGTTTGAACCGGAAGCTACGTCCACCGAGAGAGAAACCGAAAAGGTCCCTGCTCTCTTCGGCAATCGGGATGCTGAAAAACGCATTTTTCAAGTCAATCACCGAAAACCATGATGCAGTAGCTGGAATCAGAGTCAGTAGCGCCGTGATGTCAGGCACAACAGGGAATTGAGGAACCACAATTTTATTTACCTCCCGTAAATCGATAACAAAGCGATAAACAGGCGGTTTCGTAGGATCGGTACGTTTAAGAATGGGCAGTACAGGGCTATTGCACACGTTTCCCCGAGTCTCTTCAATAACATCTTTCTCGATCAGGTCATAAATGATCGCTAACAAAGCTCGTTCACCATCAAGGGAGATACGATACTGGGGAATACGTGGCAATCGCACATTAGCTTTCAACTGAACAACATAGGGAGAGATATCAAGTAGGCCCACGTCATTTGGACCCGTCGCCCACAAAGACGCAGGAAGAGAACTCAATTCCGGTGGAAGCTTATCGAGAGACAAATACATAGGAGAGACAACCCTCTCTCCTAACGTAAGCTTTACACCCGCAGGAGAACAATACAAAGTTGCGTACAAACGTTTAAGCAAATCCAGACCCAAAAGATTTTCACCGCAACCAGTAGTCAAAATCAACGGAGCTTGGAGCTCACGTGGCCCTATTTGAAGGGGCAAAGGGCGCGAAACTGGATTGCTAACGGGGGCGCCAGAGAATCCAACGGAAACATTTGTTAAGCCAGACAAAGGTGCGCCAGGGAGTTTCGAATGCATGATAGAACTTTTCGCTGCACCAGTGTCCAACAGAAAAGGCTCAACGACGCCCGATGTAGCAACTGCGACGTAAGGCCCTCTCTGATCAACCGGAACTGATACCACTCCCTCTCCTTGTCTTTGGCTGTCCTAGTAATTACTGTTGTCAGTTCCCTGATCGACGTAATAATCGTCTACATTGTACTGCGCAGATCGCCCTTGCGACGATCCACGTTGATCAAAACAGTTATTAGAATTAGATGAGTTGTCTGAGCGATCGTTTTGAGCACCACGACCTCTACCACGCGATGCCTGCTGTGAACCACCACGGCCTCCTTTAGACGAATTACCACTATTACGTTCGTTTAAAACAGGGCAGTTGAATTTAATGTGTCCTTCCTCTCTACAATAAGCACATTGATTGTACCCTAGCGATGATCTTTGGGAGGAGGAATCATTACGCGGCTGCGATCGATTCGATTGCGACTGCGATCTATTCTGTTGAGGCGCATTCTGATTAGAACGCGGCGGATACGCTTGTTGTAACAACACTTTAGTTTTCAGTTCTTTCGTCTTTTTGTCAGCACGGTCATTCTCCTCTTTCTCCCTATTCTCATAATATTGCGCCGTAGCCAATATCTGAGCTGAGGTAGAAACTGCCCATGCACTCTCCGAATTCTTTAATTTATTGCTCAAGTCGGGCAATAAATTCGACACGAATTTATCCACAAACAACCTTTGTCCACCCTCAGTACCCATATCCTGTCCACTATGGTCAATGAATGCTTCCTCAAACCTCGTAAAGAAGTCGGAAACACTCTCGTCCTTCTTTTGTTTGCAAGCTGACAATTTGTCCCAATTGACTCTCATAGCTGGCATAAGCGTTTTCATTAGTGTTATTATTCGCTGAGGAAGAGCAGTAATCAATTGGTCGGGTTTAGTAGCAGCCACTTGTCCAGCATCTGCCGCTATAATGGCAGCCCAATCACCGCCTAATTCATTTGCGTGATTTTCCTGACGAATCTTAGCCCATACCGGTTGCGGTACGACGTTGCCAAACAACATGTCGATATCGGCAAGATTCATTACCGTAGCATCCACGAGCTGCGATAATTCTTTATAATACCCTGTAGGATTTTTGCGTGGATCAGGCAAAGATTGCTTCACCTGTAGCACTTCCGATCGTTTCCATGGGAGATGTATCCACACTTGCTGGAAATGCGCCAATACCGGGGGTTGAGCATTAGGATCAGCTGGTATCCAAACCGGCGGAACTTCACGCATAGGATATTGGCCAGACTCGTCTGGTTGGTTTTCAATATCCTCGACAAACAATGCATGAGGGATTGGAGCGGGACGGAAAGATAGCAATCGCTCAACAGCACGTCGAACGTTAGTATCCACTATCAGCCCATTTGCGAACTGAAGCTGGAGATCAGACAGGGCGGTGAGCACCTCGCCAGGCGCATCGGCCGCTATCTGATCATGAAGGAATTTACACATTTCATTAAACACATATCTCTGGGTTGGTATATTAAATTGACAAAATGTTTCGAGGACAACACGGGGTGGACATCTCTGCGGATTTACCATCCAACCCATCGCCATATTATATAGCGCAACACGTTCTCTGTTTCCAGGAAGCTGACTACGTCTCTGAGGACCATCAGAACCAGCGGACCCATGAACAGGTCCGAGCGAATGAAAGAAGCTAGCCGCAAGAGGAGAATTGCGACTACGAACAGAAGGAGAAGCATACGATACAGGACTAACAAGAGAAGGAGTAGAAACAGTAGCAACAGCAGGGGTTAACAAAACAGGAGCAGTAGCAAGAGCAGGAGTATGTGGAAGCGGAGGAGCAGTAGGGATAGCAACAGACAAAGGAGCAGGAACAGACGGAAGAGCGGGTGCAGGTTGAGGAACAGGCGGAGGAACAATAGGTGGAAGAACAGGTACGGCAGGGACCACAGGAGCTGCGGTACCCTGTACGTACGGAGGTGGCAACTTCATAAGATAGGACATTAAAGGATCCTCAACTGCCTCTTCCTTCTTATCCGACTCCGTAGGCAAAGCAGGATAACATTTATCTATGGTCATACGCTGTAGTCTTTCAAACACTTCCTTATCCTTATCCTCCTTATCACGCTGGAACTGCTCAGCTTTCTTTACTATGGTAGCAACATTATCTCGCTGACTACGTTTATTCTGTCTGATCTCTTTCTGTCAGGCTTCTTTACGCCACAACCGAAAGGCATCAAACATGGCCGGCCTTGATTTACGTTCGAACAACTTCATTTCTAGATTATCTAAGATCGACGCCTCGAAGCTACCGTGAGGTGGCCAACGAAGGTCGCCGTCTTTCTTTGTATATTTAATCCAATAATCGTTAAAGGTAATCGGGCCTAGCCCATGTTTGCTATACAGGTCATAAGTAGGAGTCCCAACCGGAGGTATCGGACACGAGTCCTCCAGTCGGGAATCCACACCACAAGGTCTAAAACAACTAAACAAAGTACTGCGACCAGGCATCTTGCACACTAGCCGAGTTTCACAAACTTCAAGGGTTACGGGATTTACCAAGTCCCAGCAAAGAACAAAACCCTCGGTTTTTGGCGGCTGCAGTCGTCAAACAACACAACAAAGTACCAAGAACCACAAATGCAATGGAACCATGCAACCACTAAGTAACCACAACCAAGAACTCTGGGAGCGACCCACAAATACTTAACTCAAAGATCGATGGCGTCACCAGGAAGGCCCGTCAATCGTCTCGCTATACCAAGGTCTACGCCAGGCGCCAAAACAGGTCTACAGTCAGGGCAGCAGTCCGTCGCAGCCGTCAGGAGGCGGGAATCTTCGCGGGAAAAGTCTTCGGGCCACTTATTTCGACAACAGGATCGATGAAGCGGAGTGCACCTTCCCTCAGAGATTTCACACGAAGTTCCTCACGATCGTCGGGCTTGGACCGGTACCACTGATGCAGCCCCACGTTGGGCGCCAACTGAAGGACTGGGTTCTTTAAGACCCAGCGGTGCCAGGGCACAACACCTGAAACCTTCGTGGGTAACCTGCTCCGGCGTACAAGTCACAGAGACACGGGACACTTCCTTCGGCGTCAAAGATTCAAGGTTTATTTGCTGCAGGGAAACACAGAGATCACGACAAGTACACAGCGTGCAACTTGGGGAGACTGCTTCAAATTGGTTCTGTGGATCGCTCCTTTTATACAGTTTTTACCCATAGGATAACATTGAGCACAAAAGTTTACAACCCGGTTCCCACAATTATCCCCCAGAGGGGTCGCTTTGGTCACTTTGAAACACACAAGGTCCGGAACATAAGTGCGGAAACATTTGGCGGTTCCCAACTGTAAAAACCCATCTTCCCACCATTAGCAAATTCCAATCAGCAGTAAAACAGATCGAAATAGGAACGAAGACAGGTGCAGAGGAAGACGGAGACAGTGGGGAGATCGGAAAGGGTGTAAAAGGGGAGGTATCGGGAAACACGAGATACAGGCATCAAAGGGACGTGCCTAATGAGATGCACGGCTGAGACAATAAGTCCGTGCGGCAAGATGAGCCTCAAGCGGCGCCATCTGCCTTACAGTAGCAACCTCCTCGTCATAAAGACACTCACAAAGAACATGTGTCTTCCGCAAATATCTTGGAAGTCCCAGGGTCGCGAAGCGGACAACGTCCGTTCGCTGGCTACTTGAGGGCAAGAGACAAAATGGATGCCGTATCTAAGATGGAACCCGTGGGTACAGATGAAAAACCCACATAACAAACGAACGGTTTAAGTTAGCACAGCGAAACTGCGCACACTTACTAAACTCGTCATTTGCGGTTCATAGATACCAGACTCGACCATATTCGTGCGAGTCAAAAAACACCACTTACAATTGTCACGGAACCTCAATGTGCTGTATTAATGATAACTTGAACCATAGAGTCAGGGAGAAACCATGTGGCTTTTCCCTTCGTCATCCATCCCTGTTCTGTCTGGATCCCTCCTAGTTCAGTCCATTTCTTGATTTCGTCTGGTGTAGCATGTGTCTGTATGTCAATTACATCTAGGGCGGGATCCCTAACTGTCATGCAATGTGTCGGTGTCGGGACTATTGTCTTTGTCATGTCCGTTGTGCGAGTATGGGTCTGAGCTGTATGCTTGGCTGTTCGATCTGCCAGGTCATTTCCCTGGGAAATGGTATCTGTGACTTTCGTATGTGCTTTACACTTCATGATGGCTATGGCTGTAGGCAAATGTATTGCTTCTAACAGAGCTTGAATGAGGGGTCCGTGCTGGATCTTGGCACCGTGAGAAGTTAAGAAACCTCTCTCTTGCCAGAGAACTCCGAAGTCGTGTACAACTCCGAAGGCATAACAGGAATCTGTGTATATGTTAACTTTCTTATTCTTGGCTTGAATGCAGGCTTGGGTCAGAGCGATGAGCTCTGCTGCTTGAGCTGACAGGGTGTCAATGCGGTGTGTTTCTATGACTTCAGTTTCTGTTGTGACTGCATATGCGGCCACTAACTCTCCTGTACTTGTTCTCATACATGAACCATCCACATAAAGTGTCAGGTCTGGATCTGGTAATGCGATGTCTGTCAAGTCTTGTCTGGGTTTCGTCGTAATGGTAATGACTTCAACACAATCATGTGCCAAAGGGTCTGTCTCACTTAATGGCAAAAGTGTAGCAGGATTCAATGTATTACAGCGTCTGATTTCTATGTGTGGTTGAAACAATGTCAATTCATAACCTGTCAGTCGTGCTATAGTCAAATGCTGAGTCTGTGTTCGATTCAAAAGGACTTCCACGGAATGTGGAACTTGTACTGTCAATTGGTGTCCTAACACTATGGAATCACTTTGTCTAATCGCTAGAGCTGTTGCTGCTACAGATTTCAAGCACGCAGGCAGAGCCTGGGCTACTGGATCTAATGTACTAGAAAAATAAGCACACAGTTTGTGTGAACCTGCTTGATCCTGGGTGAGTACTGACAATGCAGTACCTTCGCGTTCTGTGACAAAAAGTGTAAAAGGCTTGCTGTAACATGGTGTCGCTAAAACAGGTGCTTGACATAAGGCTTTCTTTAAGTCGTCAAAGGCTTGTGTATGTTCCTGAGTCCAAGGGAGGACAGTCGATGTCGCTGCCTCCTGGGTTGTCAACTGTATGAGGGGCTTGGCTAGAAATGCGTACTGAGGGATCCATTGTCTACAGTAAGAGGTGAGGCCTATAAAGGCCCGTACCTCCTTTTGTGTCTTGGGTTGTGACATGTTTACAATTAACTGGATGCGGTCAGGTGTTAGCTGTCTCCCCCTCTTGGACAGCAAGTGCCCAAGGTACACCACTTGCTGAACACAGAATTGCAGCTTCGAAGGAGACACTTTGTGCCCCTTGTCAGCCAGGAAATGCAAAACCGTCAGTGATGCTTGTTCACATTCAGGTTCGCTACGGGCGGTGATCAGTAGATCATCGACGTACTGAAGTAGGGCAGTGTTGTCAGGCATATGGATACTGTCAAGTTGTCTTTTCAATGCTTGGCTATAGATGCTGGGGCTTTCTGTGAATCCTTGAGGTGCGCGTGCAAATTTGAAGCTTCGGCCATTTAAACAGAATCCAAAGAGATATTGGCTTTCCGGATCAATGGGGACACTAAAGAAGGCGTTCTTCAGATCAATTACAGTAAAGAACGTCGCTTCGGAATCAATAGCAGTCAATAGAGACGAAATGTCTGGGACCACGGGATATTGTGGTACAATGCATTTATTCAATTCTCGTAAATCGATAACTAATCGATAAACTGGGGGTGCATTTGGGTCAGTACGTTTAAGAATTGGAATGATAGGGGAGTTACAGAGATTTGAGTCGGTTTCTACAACCACTCCTTGTGCAATGAGCTCGTCAATGATTTTCAGTAAAGCCACTACAGCACCAAATCGAACCCTGGGAACCTTTAGTGTGTGCACCATTGGTCTTTACTGCAGGAGAGGTGGAAAGGGCTATCCTAGAAACTTCTAAAAGGAAAGCCCCTGGCCCGGACGGGGTGCCTGGTGATTTTTACTTGTTTGCTCCAAAACTGTGGCCTGGGGTTTTAAGTCATGTTTTCACAGCGGCCAACAGCAATACTTTCCCCAAAAGTTGGGCAACTGCGGTCATCGTGCCAATTTTCTAAAAGGGTCAGTGCGATGACCCAGGCTGCTATAGGCCCATTTCCCTTCTGGACTCTGCGATTAAGATCCTAGGCAGAGTCCTATTGACCCAACTGAGAGAAAACGTCAAGAAGGGGGAGGGGCTGTCCAACTTACAGTATGGATTCAGGGACAAGAGGGGAACCGTGGACCAATGTTTCAATCTGCAACTACTAATCTCTAAGTATACAGTCGTCAAGGAGGGGTCCTTGTTCCTTGCATTCATGGACCTCTCCTCGGCTTTTGACATGGTTAATAGGGCCAAACTGTGGCCAGTCATGCTGGATATGAGGGTGGATGGCTCTCTGGTGAATTTTATAGCCTCTCTACATCAGGACTTGTTTGCCAAAGTGAGAGTGACAAAAGAGGGCAGGTGCACCAGTTGTTTTAGATCAGAGAGAGGGGTACGGCAGGGCTGCATCCTGGCCCTGCTCCTCATTACGATCTATATAAATGGGCTTAAAAAACATCTGATGGCCATGGAGGGGGATGTTCCGCGTGTAGGAGAGAGAAAAATACCAGCTCTCCTGTACGCGGACGATGCTGTCCTGATAGCTCGTACTGGGGTGGGCCTCCATCGCCTGTTAGACTCATTTGGTAACTTTATGGACCAGTTAAATCTTAAAACCAACGCTAAGAAGTCCCACACCATGGTGGTGGCCCGAAAGAAGCATAAAACGATTCCATTGCACTCTAAAGGAGAGGCTGTGTCCCGAGTAACATCGTTCCCTTACCTGGGCGTTACCTTCGATGAGAAGGGCACCTGGGGTCCACAGATCAAGCTAAAAAAGCTGCCCATGACTAGAGCCGCTTCAGCTCTTGTGGGGTTTGCGAACAGGTTGGGAGCAAGACCCGTGGAGGCTCTTTTAAAAATATACAACGCAAAATGCATTGCAATTGCTACATATGGCGCACCTTTATGGGGAAACATGTCCCACGATCTCCTACAAAGGGCAGAAAATAAATTTCTTCGACAACTACTCTCTGTCCCCCAATCTGCCCCTACTTTTTCTTTGCACGCAGAGCTGGGTCTAGATTACATTTCAGATAAGTTGAGACTGGCTCCCCTAACGTGTTGGTTGAAGTTATGGCTTAACGAGGAATTATCTCTTAATCATGTTATCCTGGAGGACGTTATGTCTCTTGATCACAGGAAGAAAATCCCCTGGCTAGAATATGTTCGACTAGCATTTGAAAAACTAGGTCGCCCAGGACTATTTAATTTGCCATCTTCTATCAGGGTTGAGGATATCAAATGGGTCAAAAAACATTTCATTGAGAATGCAAGGCTGGCTCGGGAGGAGCTCGAGCTGACAAAAACATCAGTAAGAGCACACTACATGTTGTTATCCTCCCCATCCTTAGAGCTCTACCTTACCTTTGTTACTAAACCCTTACATAGACATCTCCTAATTAAATTTAGGTTTAATCAAATTCCCTATGAGCTTGGCTGCTTCCAGCAATGGAGCACTCCGTAATTAGGAGCCCCATGTAAATGTGACGATTTTTCCACTCAGGACACGTTGCACTTTATGATGTTTTGTAGTACTTTTAGAGAGCCAAGAATCAAATATTTAGTACCCGTTTTAAAATAAGCCGGTTTTATTCAAGTCAGGCCCGCCCTGTTATACTTACAGTCTTTAGGTAATATTTTCATTACATATTCTGTGGCTAGCTTCTTAGTTGCAGCATTTAGAACCAAGTCAAGGCTCAATAAGGGCAACGCTGTATCATGAATATTGATATATATGTCCTGCTTTTTATGATTGTTTAATGTGTCCCAAAATCTGATGATCTGTATGCATTCTTTTAACTTGTATATATTATTGTGTTTTTATTGGCTTTTATGATTTTAATCAAATCGAATAAAGTGTATTTTGACTTGACTTGCACTTGAACTTAGCGACCGCCACCGCGAGCTCTACAAAAGGTAGACATCATGATTAAATGTTGATGTGCTGATCTAAGCGATCTGCCTGACATATAATAGAGGATTCTTTTCCGGATGTAATGAGCCCCCAAGTCCATGAAGCACTTTAAAAGCAAGAACTAGGGCTTTGAAGAGGGTTCTGGACCGAACAGGCAACCAGTGTAGTTTCTTCAGATGGTGAGAAATCCGTTCTCCGCTCCCTACTTTCAGGACTGCTCTGGCAGCGGAATTCTGAAAAATATGAAGCCTGTTCAGTAAGAACTCCAGCAGGCCCATATAAAGGATATTGACATAATCCAATCTGGAGGTGACAAGAGCCTGAACCACCGTCTTTCTGTGAAGAATCGGTAAGAGGTAGGGAAATTTCCTCAGCATTTTCAATAATTCAAAACACGTGGCAACCACTGCCTGAACTAGAGTTTTCATGGATAGGATATCATCCATATTTACTCCCAAGTTTTTGACAGTGTTAACTGCCATCTGGGGGGGCAACATTTCATCTAGCCACCATTGCTTGCAGACATCCAGAGGGGGGGTACCAAAGAAGATAATTTCTGACTTCTCGGGGTTGCATTTAAGTTGGTTAAGTTGGAACCAAGCGAACACTTCTGTCAGACAACTTCTGATCTTCTCTCCATTAAAATCCTCCTCATTCCCACACGTTAACAGCAACTGAGTATCGTCCGCGTAGGATATAATCTTCACCTCACCAGCTTCCGCCAAATTAGCCAGGAGGACATGTATAGATTAAATAGTACTGGGCTCAAAATGGAGCACTGGGGGACCCCCACATTCGAAGGAGGAATACTGGCTGCGAAAGGAGGGGACCAGACCTCTTGTTTTCTATCCCTCGAAAAGGAAGCCAACCATTTCAACACCGTGCCACCTAAGCCACACTCCTGCAATCTCCGCAGTAGGCGTTTGTAAAGCACGGTGTCTAAAGCTGCAGAGAGGTCCAAGAGAATCAGTACAGCTTTACATCCCTTATCGAGGGGTCTCTTTGATGGTCTCGGAGATCTCAAGTAGGGCAGTCTCTGTACTAAAATCAGATCGAAAACCTGACTGGCTTGAGTGGGGGAGGTTATTTACTACAGCAAAGTTGGAAATCACAGAGTACATATTTTTCTATAATTTTTGCAAAAAACGGGAGAAGAGAAATAGGTCAATAGTTGGAAAGTATTGTTTGGTCTGCAGGAGGTTTTTCTTAACAAAGAGATCACTTTAGCACTTTTTGCAATTCTCCGGAAACTGGCCATTACATAGAGACAGGTCCAGAATACTATTAACTATTCTTTCCAGACATTTACAGTCCTTTCTATCCTGATTCAAAGAAGTGTGATCCACGGAGCAGAGCGTCTAATGGGTTTGGGCGGGTGCGGGATCAGAGGGGCAAGAGCCCACGTGCCTTGCTTAACCCAATTTTCAAGCGATTCTGTATCTCGCTCTATGTTTCTACACAGCTTGATTGGGTGCCTGGATAGTTCGCCTTTAAAGGCTTCTTGTGTAATTCTGTGCAAAAGCCTAAATATATAAGGTGCCCGCCTCAATTGGGTCTGCTGGGATTTAAATACATTCTGAACCTTAAAGCCAATTAAAAAATTGTTGGACCAGGGTAAAGGCCGGGGTGCATCAGTTTGAATAGGAATATTCGCAAAAATTTGATCAAGGGTATGACCCTTGTTATGCGTATGTGTGCGTATGTGATAGGACATAAGAGAAAAGATAAAGGGTTTCCATGGATTCAAATAAAAACGTCGTATCGGCCATCTCCTGATTGTCCATGTGGATGTTAAAGTCCCCCAGGAATCTGGGGGCCAGTGATGCAATGGTATCACTGAAAGTTTTCAAAAAAGCCCTTGCATATCTGAGGGGTCTGTAAATTAGAACTCCAGCTAAGCATTAATGGGGGAGAGTGTGCTCTGGAAACTGAGGCATTCTGCCCCTTTGATGTCCTCCATAAAAATGGGGGAAATAGGGAGGTCCGTCTTGCTTATAATTGCAATGCCACCCCCTTTGCTGCCCACCTGGTCTTTTCTCAAAATAGAGTAACCTGGGGGAATGGCCACAGCTATTGTAGAGTTGGATTTTTCGGTAAGCCACGTGTTGGTCAGAAACAGCAAATCTGGCTCTTTCTCTTGTAATAAGTCATGGATATATAAGTTGTGTTTATTCAGGGAACGACAATTTAGCATAGGGCACATACAGCTTATTTTGTTTCTAATATCCATTAGGGCCTCTCTGCTATAACATAGAGTCTTCCCGAAGGGGCATGTAAAACTGGCAGAGTGGCCTGCGCCTGGCACATCTGGGGCTCTGACGGGTAAACAGGCTTGCCTCTGGCGCGCCCGCTGTGCGGACGCTGCATCTTTGGACGCGGTAACTGCAGTTGATCTTATCAAACTCAAAGCTAATACATTTGGGATTTTCTCTGGATATAAGTTGAATGTCAGTAAGACACAAACTCTTCTTAACTTTCACTCAAGTAGACTGTTCCTTGGAACTTGTTCAACAGTTAATTAATTAAGGGTTAAGATCTTCCCACAGGCTAAACAGGTATTGAGATTAAACTATGATCCCATGATGCAGTCAGTCATTAAAATTTTTTAAAACAGACATAAACTTCCCATTAGTATATTAGGAAGGTGCAACATCATTCAAATGAAAGTGCTACCAAAATTTCTATATCCGCTTGCATAATACATTTACGTGTCCCAAACTCCTTTTTCAAAAAGCTAGAAGGTGTGAATGGTAGCTTTATCTGGGGCTGTAAGCAACAAGCCAGGAGTACAATATGTCAATTCTCCTACAAACAGGGGGGCTACAGCTCCCTGATTTTAAACTTTATTACTGGACCTTGTTTGCTGAATGTTTGCATAGCTTGCTGTCTATGGGTAATCAAGATTTTTGTTACTAGTTTGTGCTTGGATCTGATAGCAGAATGTTCCTCTAATGAACTAATGACCCCAACTACTTCAAAAGAGTTTGATAAAGACCATCAGTGTCATTGTTTATATATGGCGGGGATGGTGATCTAAGTGCTCCCTACCTTTAATTCACATCAGTCTCCCTCTGTTGGGAAATCCGATGCTCCCGGAAATATCCCATGACCCAATCGGCAGGATATGGGCCAGTTACGGGGTTGATCGGCTTGGACATCTATATTATGTAAACGGATTCTGAACATTTGAAAACTTTCAAACTTCTTTTGATCTCCCCCACCAGTTAATCTTTGTATACCTACAGGTCAGGGGTGATTTTATGGGGCAGCATGGGATAAAGGCACCTGAGAGCATGGTGCACCTCAGAAGTCACTAATAAGTATTATGTATCAAAACTTTTGTCAACATAAGACAGATGACAGTTCGAAGCAGGTTCTAAAATTGAGCAATTTACTGATGGGGGATATTACTCCCATAGAGGTAAATACTGCATTAGAAACATTGGATGGTCAATACACTCCATTAGCCTAAAATTACAGCACTTTTGACCTGTTTTAATTTTATTTTACACTACTGATCGAATTGCAAGCTGGGCTCGGAATGAGGGTAAAGTTGGGGAAGGTAGGAGTAAATGTCCTAAATGTGGATTGGTAACGGCAAATATATTACATACATTTGCCAGTTGCCCAGAATTGAGAATGTTTTGGGAAGAGGCGAGTGAGAGTATTGGGACCCTCCTAGGCCTGAATTTCCAATTGACAAACAAAGAGATGTTGTTAGGCTTTTAGGCGCAGGCAAACTCAGGTGTAAGATCCCTGTTCACTATTATCATTGTTACTGCTCGACTGTGTATAGCTAGGGCATGGATCTTTCCAACGCCTCCAAGAGCAGTACTCCCACTGTAGAGCAGGGTACCTTCACTTAAGATGGGCCCCACCTGCTCTCAGGGTAGTACTCCCACATTCAGTCAGGGACCCTAAAGATCCGGGCTAGGCCTGCCCCACCCCTTCTGGGAAACACAGGGTCTCTTTCCTTTAAGATGGGCCCCACCTGTGTTGGGGTGCGTGTAGATCCCCCAGGACAGAGGTGGCGTCACCATGGCCAATCATTGGTGACTCAGCCCTTCTGGCTGGCCACTGACCCACTGGTTCCCACTGGGGACTCTTTTCACCTCTCACCCCTCACTCTGCACCCTCCCAACTGGAGCGGTACTGCCAGACACCATAACTGCTGGAGCTCTGCTTACAGATGCTCCACGTACTCTAGACACTAGGAGATCCTCCTCAAATGGTCAATCAGTACAGCCTAGGCTCCCAACCTGGTGTTCCCGTCGGAACCATCCAAGTCCTGAGACAGGGTTTCGGAAACCTTGAGACACTCAGTCCCAAACTCACTCCTTCTCCTCTGAGACAGAACGTGAGTCCCTAAACCCCTCCCATTACACCGGGACCTAGCTGGGCTACTCTGAACTTCTTCCACCACTCTGGGCTAGAATACACCTCAGCCACTCCTTTTGGGATCACTCTCACTCTCGTGTACTGGTTGCTGTTTGCTGGGCGACAGGGGAGACCTGCAGAAAATCCTTCCCGCTTCTGCACCGACGCTGCGACTCGCGGAACCCGCTGCGCGGGTCCCGCTTCGTTCTGTGAAGGACTAATCAGGGGTGAGCAGAAGAACCAACATATCCTGTCAGGGCTGCGAGCAGGCGGAGGCGCAGGCGCAGGACTACCTGTCCCAGGAGCGCCCGCCTGACCGCCCGCCCTCAATCAACACACCTGGGCGCTCTCCCTGCAGGATACGCCCCCAACTGACTGTGGAGTAAAAGGCTGCTGGATTGAAGCAGCGGCGGGATCCCTCTCACTCTTGTGTACTGGTTGCTGTTTGCTGGGCGACAGGGGAGACCTGCAGAAAATCCTTCCCGCTTCTGCACCGACGCTGCGACTCGCGGAACCCGCTGCGCGGGTCCCGCTTCGTTCTGTGAAGGACTAATCAGGGGTGAGCAGAAGAACCAACATATCCTGTCAGGGCTGCGAGCAGGCGGAGGCGGAGGCGCAGGACTACCTGTCCCAGGAGCGCCCGCCTGACCGCCCGCCCTCAATCAACACACCTGGGCGCTCTCCCTGCAGGATACGCCCCTCCCATCCTATCCCAGGCGCAATAAAGCAAACAGATCATTCCCGCGGCGCGGGAGCGCGCGGGAGCGACCGGGAGAAGCCCGGGACATGGGCGGGACCGTCTGTGGCCGTCCGGGGCCGAAGGAGGCCGGGCTGGGCCCACTCCCTAACATCTTATATCCTACGCTACGGCATAGCCAAGGTACTGTTATTTACAAAAAGACACAATTTTAAGACTTCTGATATTCTGTGCCCCTGAACACTGTTGCCTGGTCCATCATCTATAGCATTCCTCCATTCTTCTCCTTTTTGCCAGACGGGGGTCAGTGGGGTTTTTATGAGCACTCACTGAATCGCTCAGGTATAAGGTTTAGTAGGGGGGGTAAACGCTACATAATAGGACATAAACCTAGAATACACGGTCCTTACTAGATGTTTTTACTGCTGATTGATCTTGTCTCATAGGTGGCCCACCAAGCGCGCTTGGGATTGATCTTAAGCTACCTCTAAGATTTCCACACATTTGAACTCTAGTTTCTTGTAATAGACCCAGGTTCTGAGTTTATAAACTGTATATGCTGTACGACACTATTTAATCCTTATTGTTTTGCTAAACTTGCAGCCTGTTTTTATTATTTTACAGCATTTACCTGTGCATTCTGTGACTTTTGACCCGATAATAATGTCTAAAAAATCGGCCTCAGTCACCCCAGCACCACTTAAAACCCTTGACTCGTTTCTTGTACAAGTGGTCAAAAAAATAAACAATGACAGAAGGGAATCCTTGGGCCTGAGTCAATCGCCAATTTTGCTCCCATTGAGCCCTGACCCAAGTACACAAATCTCTGACACCCCATTGCCCGACCCTTCTACCTCCATACCTGATGCTAACTTAATCAACTTGGAAGTAGATGACGGAAACTCTGATTTGTTAGCTGATCAGTCAACAAACGTCGTGTCTGACTCAGAGCAGCAGCAAAATATTGTTGCAGAGATCCCCTCATCTTCTTCCCCTGTTACGCGTCCTGTGAGAAATTGCAGAAAAGCTCAAGCCAAAAGGGGAGGAAAACAGTCAGGAAAGAAGAAGGTTAATTCACCCCCTAGACATAAAGGGATAAATGTGGAGTGTGATTACGTGGATGAGCTTAGACAAATTATTGATGATGACCTATTTAATAGGATTGCAGATATGATAGACATCAAAATCAAAACCATCATCAAGCCTCTTATTGGGAAGATCGATAAATTAACTTCTGAAATAAAAAAGATGGGAGGGTTGCAAAGTAAGTTGGCGAATGACTTGGAGAACTTAGCCAATGAAGTTTGCAAACCTGTAGTTGCCATAGAGGAAGATCAGGGTGTCGTCCCAGGCACTACGGATATACAACAACAGCCCATCTTGGATGGCCAATCGATACCACCTGTGCCCACCAATGATGCAATTAGTGAGGCTCCCATGTCACAACCTATGGCACCTGCCCCTTTGCACTTAGGGGATGATTCACCACAATTCATTTTGGAAGCCTCACCATTAGTCCTGGTTTTGGCGAACGTCCCTGTTTTATCTCAGGAGCAAAGGGAATCCGCCCAAGGCCTTAAGGACAAAGCATTATATTGGCTTACCAATAATATGCGCATGGCAGACCAGGGGGCTGATCAGCTAGCCGGTGAAATTGTTATGGCAAGGAGGGTACCATGGATTGGGAACAAGATCAAGAAATTTAATGGGGACTGCGTTATATTAAATTTTGCTAGCGCAGAAGTACTCCCTAACATTCTTGCTAATATCCTCCCACCGCAACGCAGAACTGGATCCATAATTCCCCTTACCCTGAAATTCTTCTACACTGAGACCCAGATGGCGACTTCTTCCAATAATTCAAGGCCCAGAAGAAACGATAGAACTGCTCACTGGGGTGGGGAAACTAGGTCCAGATTTAATTACAACCACTCTCGCCCCCCGAGCAGCCGTGGGTTAGGGCAACACAACTTTCCGCATGGGCTAATGGCCAGAACACCAGGGCCACTTTGGCCCAATATAAATAGGTGGGGCCCACATACTCCAGGTTATGATAACAGAGGCCAGGGCATCGGGTTTATGTCTAGGCAAGGGAACGAACATTTTTCAATGCGACCTAATACCCCCCAGCCTATGTGGAATCCAGCAGCAAACGGATGGGGCCAGGTGCCCACTCCCTTTGATTGGGGATTGGGAATGGGAAACAGATACGGGGTCTTGTCAGGCCTAAACGACTGCGACTGGCACACAGAGGTAACAAATCAGGGAATAGATGTCACAGCTCAACAATTGGATGTGGCACCAGCTCCATGCCTAGTACCTGAGACTCCTAGGGATTCTTGTAGGCTATTGAGTTGGAATATTGCGGGGTTAAATGGTAAACGTGAGGATAAATCCTGGTCAAGCTTCGTCCTAGGCCATCATATTATTGCCCTTCAAGAAACGTGGGACACTTCTGATAATCTGTGGTGGGATGTGTTTATCAGTTTCACCAAAGCCGCTGTCCATAGTCGTATGGGGAGGGCCAAGGGAGGCCTTTTATTTTTGTTTTCATTAGATTTAAAGGGTAGCTGCAGGCAGACCGACACGGATTCCCCCAATATCCTGTTGGTCGAAAGAGTGATCAAAAACACTAGTAGGACTATTTTTATTAATTTTTATAACTCAGGGAACAGTGAGCACAGAGGCCGTAATATTATGGATTTGGATAGGATTTTAAACACGATCAGTCAGAATAAAACGCTTGATACAGAGTATATTTTATTAGGCGATTTTAACATTCATCCGTGCAATCTAAATTGCAGGAGAAGTAGCCCTGATGGGGACGATGGGCCCGTGGAACCCCACTTTGAACATTCTATTGAGGGAGAGGAACTGGAGGATTTCCTTGCCAATTATGACCTCTATGAACCAGATCGTGGCATTAGAAAGCCAACTTTCACTGGTATCCCACATGGCACCATTATTGACTATATATTTGTATCCCTAAGCACTCTTACACGGGTCAATGCCTATTGCACCACACAATCACATTTCAGTGACCATACCCCTGTAGAGTTAGAAGCGGCTTGGGGAGGCAATATTGGACCATCCCCACTGGAAGTTACTACCCATCCATTAAGGACTACTGGACAAGGAAGACGCCTGAAATGGGCAAAGGTGGTCCCAGAAAAATTTTATGACGAAAATTTTCCAAAGATTAAGGGGCAGGTTGAGGTCTGTAAAAATCCTTGCGCACAGGGTCAAGAAATTGTAGAGGCCTTTGAGGCCATATGTGTGCAGGTGTCGCAGGACCTCTTGGTAAAGACTAAAAACGTAACCCCAGGAAATAAGCGCTGGTTTGATTCAGCATGTTCAAAAGCACATAGATCATTACTGGTAGCTTTAAAAAGTATCCCCAGGGCAAATGATGAGATTACTAGACTCAGGAAAATCTACAAATTAGCAATAAAAAAACGAAAGGACACCATCAAACAAGAAGCATGGGAAGATCTCCTTTCGGCGGCAGTCCTGAAGAATAGCAAAAAGTTGTGGGAAATTATTAAACAGCCTTTTTTCTCAGATGACGATAATGATATTATGGACTGCGTTATTCTTGATGAAAAATGGTTATCCCACTTTAAAAATGTCTATGGGGATACTGTTGACGTAACTACAGACGCCCTGGCGATAAGACCAGCCACCTGCTCCATTATCTTTAATCAAAATGAGGTGGAGAAAGCCATTATGTCCACCACAAAGCACAAGGCACCTGGCCCTGACGGTGTGCCTGCCGACTTCTTCATGTATTCCCCAAAACTGTGGGCTGAAGTCTTGACAAATGTGTTTAATGCAGTGAACGCTAACCTAGTACCTGCATCATGGAACATTTCTACCATTGTTCCCATCTTTAAAAAAGGCCAACGGGACAACCCAGGCTGTTATAGGCCTATATCCCTCCTAGCTTCATCGGTAAAAATCTTAGGCAGAGTCCTTCTATCTAGGCTAAGGGAGAATGTTGAGGGCTGTGGTGGATTGTCCGAAATCCAATATGGATTTAGGGAAAAAAAGGGTACCATCGAACAGTGCATCAATTTACACCTGCTCATTTCCAAATATACTATAGCCAAGGAGGGGTCTTTGTATCTTGCATTCATGGACCTCTCCTCGGCCTTTGACTTGGTCAATAGGACCAAGTTGTGGTCCATCTTGTCGGAGATCGGCATAGGTGAAGCATTGGTCACCTTTATGTCCTCCCTGCACCAAGAACTCTTCTCGAGTGTACGCGTGACTAATGAGGGCAGGTGTACCGCTCTCTTTAGATCCTTAAGGGGCGTGCGGCAGGGCTGCATTTTGGCCCCCCTACTTTTTACCATCTACATCAATGGCTTGGGGGCACACCTGGAGGGGCAGGAAGCCGACGTCCCGCGTGTAGGAGCAACAAAGATCCCGGCACTCCTATACGCGGATGACGCAGTGCTGATCGCCCGTACGGGAGTTGGCCTCCAGCGCCTATTGAATGCTTTTGGCACGTTTATGGACCAACTAGACCTTAAAACAAACGTAGCCAAGTCACATACTATGGTGGTGGGCTCAGAGTGTCGCAGGAAGAGAACCAAAACATTTACCTGTAGGGGGGACCTGGTCACCAGGGTATCCACATTTCCCTATTTAGGCATTTTGTTTGATCAGAAAGGGACCTGGGGACCACAGGTTAGAGCTAAGAGATTGGCCGTCACTCGATCATCCTCAGCAATCCTGAGTTTTGCTGCTAGGCTAGGAGCCAGGCCAAATAAGCCATCTTAAAAATCTACAACAGTAAATCCGTGGCCATTGCACTATATGGCTCCGCACTGTGGGGCTACGCAAACGTGGAGCCGATACAGAGAGCAGAGAATGGATTCATCAGAGCCCTGCTCTCTGTACCTCAGTCCACTCCAACGTACTCCATACATAAAGAAGTTGGCCTTCAGTTTCTCTCGGATAAGTTGCGCATGGCCCCTCTGATTCTATGGTTAAAAATATGGATGAATGAAGAACTCCCATTAAACCACAAGATTCTGACCGATGTCCTGTCCCTTGACAGATTTAACAAAATTCCATGGCTGGCCTATCTAGCAAAAGCTTTTTCCGACATAGGTCGCCCGGAGCTTTTTACCTCTCCGGAGTCCATTAGGATCCAAGATCTTGATTCGTTTAAAAAGTCTTTTATAGGAAGGATGGAGATGTGTCGTGAAGAGAGTGAACTAGCAAAGCCGGCAGTGAGGGATCATTGCCTGCTGCTTACTTCACCCTCACTTGCACCTTATCTTGGCTATGTTACACTTCCTTTTCACAGGTTTCTTTTAGCAAAATTTAGATTTAATTTGTTGCATTATCATTTAGGTTCTTTAATAATTGGCAGAAACCAGAATCAGCTCCGCCCTGCAGCTGTGACCAGTTCTCAGTGCAGGACACAATGCACTTTGTTATGTTTTGTGGTTTATACATAGAGCCTAGGAAAAAATTCCTGTTGCCAATCCTTAAGGAGGCCGGCTTCATACAGGTGAGGCCGGCTCTACTCTATTTACAACTACTACCTAACCCTCACATTACTTATTGCGTTGCTAAATTTTTGGTAGCTGCCTCAAGGGCAAAAGCCGCCTGCCAAGATTAATTATAAATGTTAAAAATATTTTCCTTTTTAAACTATCTATTATAAATTTTAAAATTGTTGTCAGATATCTGTGTATTATGTTAAATTTTGTATGAAATGTATTTTACTGTTCACTTCTTTGTATGGTTTTTAATAAGCCAAATAAAGATATTTTGACTGACTGACTGACTGACACTCTCAGCTCACCTACCACAAGAGATCCCCCACAAAAGAACAGTCCTGCAGGACAGACTAGGCTCCCAATGTGGTGTTCCATCTAAGAACCATCCAGTGTTGGAGACTGAGGTTGAGGCATGGATCACGGTGCAGTCTCACACCTTCCCCTGCGGGACAGGATGGAGGCCTTGCAACCTTCTCACTGTGTGCAACCTTCTCACTGTGAGGGTTTCTAACTGGGCTACTCTGAGCCATCTCCGCCATGCGCATTGGGAGATACCTGCACCATTCCTCTATGGTCACTCCCCCATGCAAGTTCTCTGCAATCAAATCAAAGAACTCACACCCAATCATCCAGTGCAACTCACCATTCATCCACACATGCCCCCACCCAGACCGGTGAGACAGCTTCTTACTGCCCCTGAATCTCAACCTGCACCATACTCTGAGACTGGAACTGGGACTTCATGCACTGGACTCACTTCTGCTGCCACCACTGGATCCTACCCTTTCTGGTGAATACAGACAACTCACACTGCACGTAGGGGATAATCTACCCTCCGGAGTTAGTTACTCCATGCCAATTAAGTCCCCACTGTAGACTAACCCAAGAACCAGCAGACAGCACAGGGGCAGTCACTCCTTCAGCATCAGGCCAACCCAAGAACCTGCACAATTGTCCAAGGGCAGTCCCTCCTTCAGCTTCAGGCCAACCCAATAGTAGTCTGCACAAGGGCAGTCATTCCTCCAGATTCGCTGGTTTCTGTCCTTGGCAGGACACCCAACTCATAGTGCACAAGAAACACATTTGAACGAAATGATACTTAAAACAAACTTAGATACAATAATCCCTTTCCATGTGACTATCTAAAATGCAGAGTTTGTAATGCAGCCAGTTGTTGCTGTGGTACTGCGCAAATGCACGTCCTATCCTCTCCGCTGACAACCAATGTTAGAATTGCGATCTCTGGTTGGTTAAGGCTTGTGCCAAAGCTAGGCAGGGACCACAACTCTAGTCAGGGCAAGGGAGTTACATACCAAAGATAAGCCCTGCACACCCCCTTGGTAGCTTGGCACAAGCAGTCAGGCTTATCCCGGAGGCCATGTGTAAAGCATTTGCGCACGCACACAGCAACAACATCCCAGGCCAACCACAAAAGGAACTCCACACAAGGTTGGTAAACATTGTTTACCACAATGTTTTTACAACGCGGTACCTTTACCACGCGGCCGTGACAACGCAAGTCGTTACCACGACTTGCGCTGGAGGGCCCTAGAGGATTACAAATAGTTAATTTACTATCCCAACACCTTCCCTAGGGTCCACAGGGACTGGTGTTAGAATAGTAAATTATACTATTCAAAATCCGCGCCCCCAACGCAAGTCGTGGTAATGACTTGCGTTGTCACGGCCGCGTGGTAAAGGTATGCGTTGTGACAGTACGCGTTGTACCGTCATACATCCCACAAGGTTATATCAAAAATAGACTTTGTATTCTCATAACACATTAGAAAAGTAATCACATAATATACATCATGCCACCAGGCACTCGGTCATATTTACAAGGGATTATTTACACCTGGTAGAGCCCACTGGACCACTATCAGAACCATCACAAACTTAGTAAAAGTAAGACATCTCATAAATGTACAACCAGTAATCACTGGATACCACTGTACTCAGCATCAGCCGGTAACATAAACCACATTATGCACAATATCACATTAGGTGCCAAACAGATTGTACACCAACCTCATCAGTCTAACATCTTAGACCCTAACCTCCTATGCATCACTCCCATTAGGGGTATACTCACAGTAGGAAATAATCACACTGGCAATATTACGCACATAATCTCATCCCCAAACACATTTAGAGGCTTGAATTATTATAGAGCATCGCATTTACTAATAGCACAGCAATCACGAACCCCCTGGCCAACTGGCCTTCTCTAAGGGTCTCAAACGCCCTGTGTCCAGAATGTCAGGGCTGCTGCCTATGCAGCGAAATCCACGGGTGCAACTGCGCAAACCTAAATGTAGCAACTGCCCACTACGTGCTGAGCAGCTGGAAAACTCACTGCCTCTGGTCCCACTCAGGGACGTCTCACTCTCATGTCCCTCTAGTTGCTGCTGCCCGCGCTGGTGCGGTGCAGCTGTGGCTCTTTGCATGAAGGCGGCCCAGCACCTCTGTGCCCTCTGGCCCCCCATGTGGCATAAAACACATGCCCCCATTGTTGGGGCGGCCCTCTTTCTTGCAGGACCGCCCAGGGGCTGACAATGCACCTCAATAAGCCCCCAAAGAACTGTGGGGAGATTCTATTAGCGGCTCGAGCTGCAGTAGTGATTTCTCGCTGCCAACGCGTGGTCGGCATCCACAATTTAAATAAAGATATAATCGGGGTGGGCACCCGCAACAGGCACAATGCGGGCGAATCCCTACGCTGGGGATTCCCTCTAAGGGGATCGCAGTTCCACGCTGCAAAGCAGAAAATAGACCTGCTCCTCCTCAGCTGCAGGGAGACAGCGCTTTTAGGTAATAAAAAAAATGCTCACAAGGCGCTAGATGCCACATGAGTCCTGGAAGTCCTTGAGGATGATCAGCCCAAAGTGGTCCAAAATAACAGGACTTCTAGGTCCAGGGGCAAGGCAGGGCCAGGGAGGTCAGCCCTCATGGCAGCCCCCCATTGGCCCCAGCAGCAGCACGCCCCAGCAGGAACAGCACACCAAGACTGAACATTTTCATGGGGTCACAGCCCCTATATTTGTATCACATTTCCTTTTGTGTTACAGCACCGGGCTTGGGGGATACTTGTTTAGGGGGGCTTTGGAGCACTTTGTTTTGCCAAACTCCTCTTCTCCTTTGTCAGGTGGGGGCTCAGTGATCAGACACACCACAGGGGGCGGAGCCAGAATTGTACAGCCTGGGCACAGTCCAATTCAGAGTCAGGGGATTTCTCCTCCCACTACTCTCAGCCCAGGTGTCCCATTCAGCTAGTTGACTCACCCTCCCCCTCCTGGAGCCACCCACACCTCTCAGCTCCTGTCACTCACAAGCCAGGCATGCAATTCACATCAGGCAGGCAGACACATAGCACACAGAAATGCCAACTTCTAAAAGTGGCATCTCTCCACCAGTCATCATAAATCAGCGCACACCATTGCGCAGCATTTATCCTCACAAGTTCATACATACTAAACTCAACCCTGCACTTCCCTCATACCAGGAATTACCATGGACACAATCATCCCCCATTCATTCCTATTGGAGGGCAGGCCAATCTCAACACATGCACGCAGAGACTGTACACACTTTGCACTGGGCCACAGTGTTAAAGTGCCCAGAGGCCTAAAATCACCAACACCAGGTTACAGAAAAAGGCTAGGAGAATGCAAAATGTTTTGAAGTGAACCTGCCAAAAGGGCCAAGTCCAACAATAGGAAGAGGTAAAAAAGATTAAAAAGAAATAGTTGTTATGTCTACATTTACTTGTTGATTTATTGATAGTATACTGAATATGAACTATATTATTGGCTTATAATATTAATTTTTGTTAATACACTTAGATTTATTATCCTTTCACAGGTACTATCACTTGTGCATAGCACAGTGGTGAAGATTTTATTAAAACAACATTGTTCATGGATTCCTCGACAATGAAAAATTACAAAAGTTTGTTTAAAAGTGCACATTCTTTTGTTAATTTCTTGTTTTTGTTTGTGTTGCTCCGCTGAAATTATTTATTTTACAAAACATAGTGCATAATGTCCTGGTCCCAGTGGAAGCAGAAAGTACAAAGTATTTATCAAGACACTGTTTACCATCTGTTCTTACAGCAGCAGCCGGCGGTCTTGGAAAGTGGTTGAGCAGAAAACTTGCCCTGGATTGTACAGAGCAAGTGAAGCAAGACAGCCCGACCTCTTCTAGGGAGCGTTCAGGGGTGTTCTATCTCAAGAATGTTTTGAACAACATTATGACAAATAGCTCATTTCAAAGCACTATTTTCAGATGCATTTACTATAAAGTAAACCTTTAATGGAAATGGCATGTAATTCCATGAAGTGTGCAGAATGGGTTAATTTCAGGATTTCGCATAACAAGCACTAGACGAAATTCCCCAAATTATCCAAATCATGCCTGTGTAATGAATGTCTCTAATGCTAAGAATTGCCTGCAGTATGCCAGCATCAGCGTTTTACCATGACCACCTCTATAAGCAAGATATAATTCTTGGTTTACAGAGACACTCATGGCAGGGCATTACTTCTGTAAGACATGGGCAATGGCAGCCTGACAAGCATATTGCCACATTCTGAATCATTCTCATTTACATGCAGTCACTCACACTCATAATCTCTCACTCACACTTGCTTATTCATTCTCGATCACTTGCACTCATTGTTTTTGCACTCACGCGTATTCACACTCACTCATTCTTACTCACTGACACTGTCATATTTTTTTGACTGATTGACACTTTCTCACTCACACTCAATTGCACTCAAGCATTGTTGGACCCGGCCCATTAGGCAGGTTCACCCCTAGACTTTTTGCGTTTTCCTAGCCTATTTATGGAACCTGGTGTTGGTGATTTTAGGCCTCTGCGCACTTTTTCACTGTGGTACAGTGTAAAGTGCTTGAGCTCTCTGTGGATGAATGGTGAGTGACCTGCCCTCCCATAGGAATGAATGGGGAATATGTATGACCATGGTAGTTCCTGATGCGTGGGGAGTGCAGGGGCGAGTTTGGTATGAGAGAACTCGTGAGAATGAATGTTGCAAAATGATGTATGCGACATGGCTGTGTCTAGTCTATAAGTCCTACTTTTGGAAGTTGGAATATTTGTTTAAGTTGGTGCTAGCGTGTGATTGGCTGGTGAGCCTGGCCCAGAGTGCATGGGCCTGCTTGTGGATTGACTGTCTGGTTTGAGGATGACACGGGCTGGAGAGCCCAGGAGGTTGTCTGAAGTCAGCCCATGGATGAAAGGCAGCATCTGCTGCCAGGGAAGTGGGAGGAGATGGCACCTGATAGTGAAGGGCTGTTCCTGTGTAACTACAAAGCTGGCTCCACCTCCCGCTGGGCGACTGACACCTCTGTCCCTGATACTGAAGGGGACTTCCCTCTAAACCAGTCCAGCTGGTTCTCACACTGCCTGCTTCAAAGGACTTCAAAGAACTTCAAAGGTTTTGCACTGTATAAGAAGGGGTTGTATCCCCTTCCAAATTGTTCTTGTTTTCAACTTGAATCTGCCAGGGGCATGCTGCTGCTGGAGCTCAGGGGAATCCCTGGGCTCTGCCCAGCTCCTGGACATCTGATGGACTGCTGGGGGACTCTTCCTGGCTGTCCCCCTGTCTGGCTGCATCTTTAAGGACTTTTGCTGGACTTCTTGAGCTTTCTGTGGACCCTTCTTGCTGTAGGGGTCTGCTCTGGGGACCTTTGGCGCCTGGGAGCGCTGTGCTGGGATCCTAGCGCTTGAGAGCGCTCCTGGCTGCATTTCGAGCATTTCGTTGCACGCATTTTGCGTGAGGATTGGCGGGTGCCACCCCGCTTATTGGATTAATTACTTGCGAGTGCCCACCTCGCTTATTTGTAATTCTATTTTATTTCGGTATTACCGATAATTTAAATGCCTCCCCGCCTGCCTGCCTAAAGGAGAAGGGCCGCTGCGCTGCCCGCAGCGACCCGGAAGTGGATGGCCGGCCGGCCAATCCCAGCGCGGCCGGCCGGAAGTCCCGCCCCCGCAGCCCGGGTGCCGAGAAATGGCGACCGCGAGCCCGGGGAAGGAGAGAGGAGAAGAGTGATGGCGGCCGGCTGACAGGGCTCCCGTGAGCGGAGGGAGCCCTGCCACGAGAGGAGCGGCCTGAAGATGGAAGCGGAGGGGGCGCGAGGCACATTGTCGGTGCCTGCCCCCACCGCGAGGCTCCCCGGCGAGAGAGAGAGACCGGCAGCAACGAGAGCCCCGGTGAGTGAAGCTCCGTGAGGGGGCGGCTGGTTCCACGTGGTGGCCAGGGGGGAGGACGAAGCATTAGAGCGGCCCCGTGGCAGCGGGCCACTCTCCCTTTTGCCCGCATATCATTTAGGACCCGCAGAGGCTCCCCTTGGGCATTCCTGAGTCCAGAGTCCCCCGTGGGGGACTCCAACGGCGGAGCATTTTGTTTAGAAAGCCCAGAGAGGCCCAGGGGCCATTTGTGTGATGTCGAGCCCCAGAGGGGGGGCTCCAACGACCCCTCCATCATATTTGAAGAGCCTGTTAGGCTCAGGGGGCATTTTCTATGGCCAGAGCCTGAGAGCTCCAACGCTGGGGGCATGTGCTGCTTTAGAGCCTGTGTGGCTCCAACGTGCGCAGTGTTGGCTTTAGAGCCTGTGTGGCTCAGCTGGCGCAGTTTTGTTGATTCTTCAGGTGCCCAGCACTTTGTGGGCACCTGCCACGTTTAGGCCTTTCTGTGATGTACACAGTTGCCCAGCACTTTGTGGGCAACTGCCACGTTTAGGCTTTTTGTACTCTTGGACTGGCGCTGCATGGCAGCGCGCCCTGACATTGGACACAGGGCATCTGAGCCCCATCAAGGCCAGTTGGCCTAGGGACTGCCACAGGTAGTGGCTTATGTAGTGTTGGCGCAATGTGATTTCTTTGCTTTTAAATAGTAATTGCCTACTGTGTGTTTTTGCGCTATTGACTTATGTTATGGCACCTCTGAATGTTTATGCATTATGTGTCTTCCTTTCCATGCGCTGCACCTCTGAATGTTTAGTCATCATGTGTCGTCTTGCGCTGCACCCCTGAATGTGATTTTATTGCATCATGTGCTCTATTCTTAACACCTCTGAATGTTTAGTCATCATGTGTTTCTCCTTATTACTCCTCTGAATGTGTTCATGCATCATGGGTAAGGTGTTCTGGTTTATGCCCCTAAATGTGGTTATTCTTAGGTGGTTGTCTTTTCTACTCCTCTGAATGTAGGTTTATTACATCATGGGTAATGTATCCTTTCTTAGACCCCTAATGCTGTGTGATACTTAGGTGGTTCTTCTTTCTTAGTACAGGTGGTCCTAGTAAGGTCCTGGTTCCTGTTACCAGTGGTTACTGGTGGTTATCTTTGATTATTATTTTATGTTACATTTATTCTTTATTCTAGAAGTGATTTGATATTCTACATTTTATCTAGGAGTTCTATATCTGATTTTGACAGTGGCCCCTGTGGCCCTGTCTTGTGTACATAATCCCTGTGAATATTGCCTGTGCCAGTTGGCACAATGTATATGTGTGATTTTATCTGATATGTTTTTACAATACAAAAGTTATTTTTATAATAACCTTGTGTGGAGTCTCTTTTGTGGTGTGCCTAGTATGTTGTTGCTGTTGTGCGCTGGCGCAAATGCTTTACACATTGCCTCCGAGTTTAGCCTTACTGCTTGTGCCAAGCTACCAAGGGGGTGAGCAGAGGTTATCTTGGCGTGTGACTTCCTTGCCCTGACTAGAATGGTGGTTTCTGCCTGGCTTTGGCGTCAGCCTTAGCCTACCAGAAATAGCCAGTTCTAACAAGCATACTCTCACATTTTTTCTCAGTCTCACCTATTCTCACTCACTTTCACTCACTCACTTACTTTCATTAACACACATGTAAAAAAATGATGGACAGAATGCTGACAATGCAAACATTCTCCCCCAGTCAAAAGATCTGTGTTAAATCCATTGTTCTTTTGCCCAATGCACCACCCTTATTTAGACCCAGCCATATGCAAATCGATCTTGATCATGTGCCCATGGTAACAGTAGTCCAGACCGAACTGCCAGTCCAGGTCCTCCCTGGACCAGAAACAAGCATCCTGGGACCGGTTTCAGGGTATGCTACCCTACTTCAGCCAGGCTACCTTGAATCAAGTGGCACAGTGAGCAAGGGACCTACGTCTGGAAATACCCATTCCACTTGGCGCGAGAAGTGTTACAGCAAACAAATGATGGACAGAATGCTAACAATGCAAACATTCTGCCCAGTCAAAAGATCTGGGTTACACGCAGACAGACATGCTCACACATACACACAATATCTCCCAAGCAAACACCGAAATGCATGCACAAAGATAAATTTTTAAGCATTTTATTGTACTTATCGTAGCACCAAATGAAGGCCCCATTTTAGCTCCTCAGCAACCAATGAATGTCCTGTCCTAGTTCTTGGCACATCATTATTTATTACACTAATAGTAAATAGTTGGCCATTATTCATTATTTATATTATAAAAACGGGTGGCAGAAAACAGAAAGGGTGTTAAATCAATGCCCATAAAGATGAGCCGCTCCTGTTATCTTGTCTGATTTTGTACCCCCCACAATGCACTGTTTTCTCATCAATAATTTTAATGCAGAAGTTTCAATCATATTATTAATTAGTTCATAGGAGATGTCATTAGAGATGTAATACGTGGGGTAATTAGCAGTGCATGGAAAGAGCACAAGTTTAAGTCACCTTAAGGCATGAGTTATAGTTTTTTGAGATAAGTATAACTATAACTGCTGAATTTCAATAGTTGTGTGCCTGTAAAATCTGAACTGAACTAGAACATCTTTGTAACCATTGTTTTTTTAGTAAATTTCTAGTTTTTTCTAAAATGTTAAGTATTATTTAATTACCTTACATTAATCAAACACCCGCCACGCATGGCCCCAGGCCCCAGGCCAAACCCCCATGCAGGCACCCAACCCAGCGCCACCCAAGGTCTGTGGGATTGGCCGCAGAGGCACTTATGAATACTGTGACCGGTTGAGCTCAGCCAGTTTGTACTTGAAGTAAGTCCAGGCCTTGCAAGCACACAAAACATAGTCTTGAAGTCTCTTTCAAAAATTCATTAACTAGCTGAGTTTGACACAGAAAGTACAGCTACTGTGAGAACAAATCTTCTGGATACTTACTATCCAAGATGAAGTCCACACCTTGTAAATGTGTGTCGTTACGAGATACTTCAAGGCTAAAGATATAGAAACAATGTAACAGAAAACATATATGAAGGGAAATATGAAGTAGTTGGTTGCCATGGATATTTAGATAGACATACCAAAGAAACTTTAATACACCACAGAAAACGTAGTTGTCAAACTCATGATAAAAGAGAGTTTTTCTATTTGGCACTCTATACCTGTTTAAGCCTTGGTATTCTGAATCGGATTTACTCAGAGACTTTGACTGCCACAAAGATTCTTTCAACGCTGTAAAAGACAGAATCCAGTCTTTCCCAACTACATGAAAATGTTAAATGATGAGATTGAGCGGGAGAAAACAATTGCCGTTGAGATGTTAAGGACAGTTCAAAAAGCAGCCAAAATTCAGTACCTCTAAGTCAAGATCTCTTTGACAACCAATTATTGACAGTGAAGCTGCCATAGCCATGAATGAGGTAGAGACTGCTATGCAACAAGCAAGACAAAAAAGTGTTGATTTAGAGCAGTTAGTTGGACAACTAAACGGTGAGCAGAACAAAATATATATATGAAGGTAAAAGAGAAAATAGAGCATGGATTCCTCCATGAGAAGAATTAATGTAAATGCCCATCATGTAAGCCAATATAATTATATGTCAGTGATAAAGCTGGCACTGGGAAAAGCTTTTTAATTGAAAGTCTTACCACTAACCTACATAGGACTTCAGAGTCAAATTTGTCATGTGTAGTAACAGTACCAACTGGATTAGCTGCACAAAACATTAAAGGAATTACTTTACATTGACTACTTTGCTAAATGTAGAACATGACAACAAAATATAGTATCAAAAGTTATCCAGTAAAGCTTGTCATGAAGTCTCAAGAGTAATGAAATGTTTAATCATTGATGATGTGAGCATGGTCTCAAACCTAATGCTTGCCTTTGGACACTTGAGAATGCAACAGATTTTAAAAGCCTGCAGACATGAAGGCAGGGAAAGGGATGCAGCACTTTCTCCTGCACAGAGGGAGGTGCCTTTCCAGCAGCAGCTCCCACCATGCAGCAGCAATTCCAGCTCCCTCAATAAAGGGTGGAGCTGGCTGAGACCATGGGACCTTGAGCCTTTCCGCAGATTCTCAGGTAAAAGAGTGGAAAGAGGCATAATAAAGAGCAGAAACGAGCAGAAAGAGGCAAGATAAAGGTGAGAAGCAAACAGAAAGAAGTAGAAGAAAGGTCAGAAAGGAGCAGGAAGAGGCTGAATAAAAGTCAGCAACGAGCAGAAAGAGGCAAAATAAAGTTGACAAAGAGCAGAAAGAGGCAAAATAATGATCAGCAACAAGCAGAGAGAGGCAACGTAAAGGTCAGCAATGTGCATAAAGAGGCAAAATAATGGTGAGTAACAAGATGAAAGCGCACATTAAAGGTGAGAAACGAGCAGAAAGAGGCAAAACAAAGTTGACAAAGAGCAGAGAGAGGCAAAATAATGATCAGCAAAAAGCAGAGAGAGTCAAAATACAGCTCAAAAACAAGCAGAAAGAGGCAAAATATAGGTCAGAAACCAGCAGAAAGAAGCAGAATAAACGTCAGATCTAGCAAAAAAGGAAAACTAAAGATGAGAAATTAGCAAAAAGAGGCAAACTAAAGATCAGCAACGAGCAGAAAGAAGTAAAATAAAGGTGAGAATCTAGCAGAAAGATACAGAATAAAGGTGAGAAACTAGGAGCAAGAGGAAAAATAAAGGTAAGAAATTAGCAGAAAGCCAAAATAATGATGCAAAATGAGCAGAAAGAGGCAAAATAGAGGTCAGAAATGAGCAGCAAGAGGCAAAATAAAGGTAAGAAATTAGGAAAAAGAGGCAAAATAAGGGTCAGCAACTACCAAAAGAGGCAAAATAAAGGCCAGCAGATAGAGGAAAAATAAACGTCAGAAGGCAGCAGAAAGAGGCTGAATGAAGATCAGAAGAAAGCAGAAGGAGGCAAAATAGATGTCAGAAACAAGCAGTAAGAGGCAAAATAAAGGTGATAAGCTAGCAGAAAGAGGGAAAATAAAGGTCAGCAATAAGAAGAAAGAGGCAAAACAGAGGGCAGAAAAATGAGCAAGAAATGCAAAACAGGGCAGAAAAATAGGTGGAAAATGTAAAACAGAGCAGAAGAGGGCAAAACAGGGAGTACTCACACACCGCTCACAGACCCATTCAGTCACTCTCACACTGACTCACAGACCCACTCAGAGACTCACAGACTTCCTGAGACACTCATGAACTCACTCACACACTCCATGTCAAAGGTTAGTGGTTACATTTAGAAAATAAAATGTTAATGTTGGACCCGGCCCTTTTGGTAGGTTCACCCCGAGACTTTTTGCTTTTTCTTAGCCTGCTTCTGGAACCTGGTGGTGGTGATTTTAGGCCTCTGCGCACTTTTTCACTGTGGTACATTGTAAAGTGCTTGAGCTCTCTGTGTATGTGTGGTGAGTGACCTGCCCTCCCATAGAAATGAATGGGGAATATGTTTGCCCATGGTAGTTCCTGATGTGTGGGGAGTGCAGGGGCGAGTTTGATATGTGCGAACTCGTGAGATTGAATGCTGCGTAATGGTATATGCGGCATGATTGTGTCTAGTCTAGAAGTGCCACATTTAGAAGTTGGCATATTTGTGTAATTTGTGTCTGGCGTGTGATTGGCTGGTGATCCTGGTCCAGGAGTGCCTGGGCCTGCTTGTGGATTGACTGTCTGGTTTGAGGGTGACAGGAGCTGGGGAACCCCAGGAGGTTGTCTGAGTCAGCCCGTGGATGAAAGGCTGCATCTGCTGCCAGGGAAGTGGGAGGAGATGGCACCTCGGAGTGACTAGGGCTGTGCCTGCCTGACCACAATGCTGGCTCCACCTCCCGCTGGGCGACTGTCACCTCTGTCCCTGACACTGAAGAGAGTTCCCTAAAACCAGTCCTAGCTGGTTCTCACACTGCCTGCACAAAGACTTCAAAGACTTTTTTCTGTATAAGAAGGGGCTGTCTCCCCTTCCAATTTGTTCTTGTTTCTAACTTGAATCTGCCAGGGGCATGCTGCTGCTTGGGCCCAGGGGAATCCCTGGGCCCTGCCCAGCTCCAGGAGGCCTGGAGGATTTTCCTTGCTGGGAGCTCTGTTGCTCCATCCTTTGATCTCCAGGACTGCGGATAACTTTTTGGATTGCTTTGGTTTTGCCAAGGCTTTATTACAGCCTTATTTTTGGGCTTGGGCGCCTGGATTTAACTGCCCTGAGAAAAAGAGAGAGAGCTTGGGGGTTGAGCAGCGCGCCGCTGTAACCCTGGCTGAGGGCATCCCCCTGTCCTCGTGGGATCGTTACGGGTGCCAACCCGTTTATTTAATTATTTTTTGCGAGTGCCCACCTCGCTTAATTTTTTATGTTGTTGTTCCCTGGCAGGTGCTCACCCCGCCAGGGGCCTGGCCGCTATTTTTATATTTTATATTTTAACTCGAGGGAGCCCACTCCTCTGTTAACTCAGCCCCAGCCTATGTGTGCCTGAAACGGGCCTCCTCGCTGTCCGCGACGACCCGGAAGTGGTTGGACGGTTGGCCAATCCCAGCGCGGCCCAGCCGGAGATCCCGCCCCTCAGCCCGGGTGCCAAGGGATGGCAGCTGCGAGACGGGGGAAGGAAGCTGCCTGTCGAGTCTCCCGGGGCTCCCGAGTGTAGGGAGAGCCCTGGATGGTTTTCTGGAAGGAGAAGGGCTGAGAGTGCAGGCGGGGCTCCGGTGTTGAAGAGGAGCCCCGCGCTGCTTGAAGAAGAGACCGGCCGTCAAGACTCCCGGTGAGTGGGGCTCCATTGATATGGCCGAGGGGGGGTGTCGGGGCACATTTCCAGTGCCCGCCCCCTCCTCCAGCAGTGTGAGCAGCCATGTGGGGTCCGGGTAGAGTGGGACAGATCTGTTTTTGCTCCCCGTGGGAGCAGGAGAAGCCTAGGATTGCCGGCGGGAGGCAGAATTAGGGCGGCCCCAGATGGCAGTGGGCCGCCCCACCATTTCGATAGAGCCAGATGGCTCCAACGTCCAGGGGGCATTGAGTTGCGAGCCCAGAGAGGCTTGTGGGGCATTTCTTTGTTTAGAGCCCCGAGGCCCCCTGTCCACATGTTTGTTTAGAGCCCCGAGAGGCTCAGGGTGCCATATTGTATTTACAAGCCCAGAGAGGCTCATGGGCATTCTTTTACTTACTGAGAGCCTGAGAGAAGCTCTGGGGGCATGCTTTGTTTAGAGCCCCGGAGCTCCAACGCTTGGGGCATATGTTTTCAGAGCCTGTGTGGCTCCAGCAGTGGGTGCAGTTTGCGCCTAAGGGTCAGTGAGGACACTGTCGCAGTTTTGTTCTACAGCTGCCCAGCAATTAGTGGGCAGCTGCACCGTTTAGGCGCAATTGGAGAGAGAGTCCCTGTGTGGGACAGAGGGGGCACAGTGGTGCCCGGCCTGCTACAGCTGCGCAGCACTTAGTGCCAGCTGCAACGTTTAGGCCCTTGTGATGGTTCCCAGGTGCCCAGCAAGTAGTGGGCACCTGCTACGTTTAGGTTTTGCGCCAGTGGCGCACCCCTGACTGGCGCTGCTTGGCAGCGCGCCCTGACATACTGGACACAGGGCTCTTAGTCCCTTTATTAGATGGGGGCTGGTATGGGATTTCTGCGCAATGTGATTTCTATGTTTTTAATAGTAATTGCTAAGGTGTTTTTGCGCTATTGAGTTATGTTCTGGCACCTCTGAATGTTTTTATGCATCATGTGTCTTCCTTGATTTTACACCTCTGAATGTTTTTATTCATCATGTGTCTTTCTTTCCCTGCGCTGCATCTCTGAATGTTTTAGGCGTCATGTGTCTCCTAGCGCTGCACCTCTGAATGTGTTTGTGATGCATCATGTGCCTTGTTCTTAACACCGCTGAATGTGTAGGTTTATGCATCAAGAGTTTTCCTTTACTACTCCTCTGAATGTGTTTTATGCATCATAGGTAATGTGTTCTTTCCTATACCACTAAATATATTTTATTCTTAGGTGGTTGTTCTTTCTAATACAGGTGGTCCTAGTGAGGTCCTGGTTCCCTGCGTGACATTCTCCTAAGATGTTTAGGGTTGCGTAGGTGGTACTTACCTGTTCCCAATAGTTACTGGATGTGATTTACAACTGTTATTTTGTGCTATACTTATTCTAATTTCTACTAAGTGCTGATTCTGACAGTGGCCCATGTGGCCCTGTCCTGTACATAATCCCTTGTGAATATTGCCCGTGCCAGTTGGCACAATGTACATGTGTGACTTCTATCTGATGTATTTTTACAATACAAAAGTTATTTTATAATAACCTTGTGTGGAGTTCCTTTGGTGGTGTGCCTATGATGTTGTTGCTGTTGTGTGCTGGCGCAAATGCTTTACACATTGCCTCCGAGTTTAGCCTTACTGCTCGTGCCAAGCTACCAGGGGGTGAGCAGGGGTTATCTTGGCCTGTGACTCCCTTGCCCTGACTAGAATGGTGGTTTCTGCCTAGCTTTGGCGTCAGCCTTAGCCAACCAGAAATAGCCAGTTCTAACATTGTTGGTCAGCGGTGCGGATTTTGACTTGTGTTTGCCCAGTGCCACAGCGACAGCTGGCTACATTACAAAACTCTGCAGTTTATAGATAGTCACATGTTTGGGATTATTGTTTTTGATTTTGTTTTTCCTCAAGAGTGTCATTTTCAAATGTGTTCCTGTGCTTTATGTTTAGTGGCAGATGAGAGAAAGTGACAGGGTGGGACGCCAGTAGAGAGGGGAGGTTCCCATAGATTAGGAATCCCTTGCAGGGTCCAGTGCCCAATCCCTGTTCCTGTTCCTGTCCCTGTGTGGGTAGATGGAAGAGAGGGAGTGTGGAGGAGAAATGACTAGCTCAGGAGGGTGGTTATAGCCTGAGTGTATTGTGTGTGTCTGGATTCCCCAGTATGGTAGGATCCAGTGGTGGCAGCTTAAATGTGTCCAGTGAGTGCAGTCCCATTCCCAGTTCCCAGAGTATGGTGCCTGGTGCTCAGTAAGAGGGGTACAGGTTGTGAGTCAGAGGCAGTGAGGAACTGTCTCACCAGTCTGGAGGGGGAGTGTGTGGATGAGTGGTGTCTTGAACTGGAGGAGTTGGTGTGAGGTTTTTTTAAGGAGCTTGCACGTGAGGTGTACCTCTGGTGGTGTGCAGGAGGTCCTGCAGAGGCATTGGACAAGAAGGTGGACGTCTGGCGGTGTGCTAGATGTCTTGCAGAGGCATAAGGGAGTGATTCTTAAAGGAGTGGCTTGTGTATCTGATGATCCTGTGAAGGGGAAGAGGTTCATGTGTAACCCAGCTAGGTCCCAGCAGGATGGTAGGGGTGTAGGGGCTCACGCCCTGTCTCAGTGGAGGCGGAGTGAGTGTGGGACGGTGTGTCCCACGTTGGCCCGAAACCCTATCTCAGGGCCTGGAGGGTTCCCTAAGGGAGCGCCAGGTCAGGGGCCTAGGCTGTACTTACAGGTCATTTGAGGAGGATCTTCCTGTGTCTAGAGGACGGGGAGTGTCTGTAACCAGAACTCCGGCCGTCCTAGTGTTGGGCAGTACCGCTCCTAAGTGGAGGGTGCAGAAGTCCTGGCTCGCTGAGCATTTGACCGTCTAGAGTGCTTGACCATTTGTGGGGCCTCTGGAGGTTGTTCCCCGAGGAGGGGGGAGGCCAGGTTCAGGTTCAGCCTGACCTGGAGGGAAGGGCATCTGTACTCAGTGTCCTGACCCGTTTTGGCTTCTAGTGGTACCGCTCCAAGGTGGGAGGATGCAGAACTCTGGAAGGGGGTGCAGAGGGACGGTGTACTTCTGACCCCGGTGCAACCTGAGGGTTTAGATCCTAGGTTGGGAGATTAGGAAGCTTCCAGGTCAAGAGGAATCTCTACCAAAGTGGATCAGCTGAAAAGACTGAGGGGGCTGCCCTTGCTGTGTTATCTGGGGCTCACCTGCAGTTTGTTGTTTCCACTGAGGTAGAGGAAAGGGGACTTTGCTGTGTGCTGTGTCCCCCCACCTGCTTGAAAGGGGACTTTGCTGTGTGCTGTGTCCCCCACCTGCTTGAAGAGGAACTGTGATGTGTGCTTTGTACCTCAGGAGTGAAATAGTTTCCAGGTGGTAGACCAGTGATGGAGTGAGGTCCTGATCTGGTAGGAGAATTGTGTTCTGGTGAGTGCTTCTCTGTGAGGGTGCGGAAACCCAGAAGTAGAGGTAGGGTGGGGCATTCTTGCCCTTGACCTCTGGTCAGCCTGGGGGTGTGGACGCTAGGTTGTTGGATCAGTGGTAGTTGTAGCTACACTGAGAGAGAGAGTGGAGAATGGCTATTGTGTGCCAGGGGTTACTGCCCCCCGCTCTGTGGATTGGTTAGGACCTGTGATATTTGGATGACCTAGGCCCTGGTGTTGGCCATGGATGACTAGGGAGTACCAGTGTGGTATCCTAGTTGTGTCAGAGAGTTATTGTTTGGAGGTAACCAGGTGGGTTCAGAGTGGCGTAGAACCGGAAGATGTCCCTGCTGTGCGGGTCCGTGTCCGGTTTTGTCGCCCAAAGCAAGGAAGCCCATCAGTGGAGTGATTAGTCTACCCTGCGTTTTGGCTGGAAGGGGGTTGTTTTGGACCCGGCCCTTTTGGCAGGTTCACCCCAAGACTTTTTGCTTTTTCCTAGCCTGCTTCTGGAACCTGGTGATGGTGATTTTAGGCCTCTGCGCACTTTTTCACTGTGGTACAGTGTAAAGTGCTTGAGCTCTCTGTGTGTGTGTGGTGAGTGACCTGCCCTCCCATAGGAATGAATGGGGAATATGTATGCCCATGGTAGTTCCTGATGTGTGGGGAGTGCAGGGGCGAGTTTGATATGTGCGAACTCGTGGGATTGAATGCTGCGTAATGGTATATGCAGCATGATTGTGTCTAGTCTAGAAGTGCCACTTTTAGAACTTGGCATTTTTGTGTAATTTGTGTCTGGCGTGTGATTGGCTGGTGAGCCTGGTCCAGGAGTGCCTGGGCCTGCTTGTGGATTGACTGTCTGGTTTGAGGGTGACAGGAGCTGGGGAGCCCCAGGAGGTTGTCTGAGTCAGCCCGTGGATGAAAGGCTGCATCTGCTGCTAGGGAAGTGGGAGGAGATGGCACTTGAGAGTGACTAGGGCTGTGCCTGCCTGACCACAATGCTGGCTCCACCTCCCGCTGGGCGACTGTCACCTCTGTCCCTGACACTGAAGAGAGTTTCCTAAAACCAGTCCCAGCTGATTCTCACACTGCCTGCACAAAGACTTCAAAGACTTTTTTCTGTATAAGAAGGGGCTGTCTCCCCTTCCAATTTGTTCTTGTTTCTAACTTGAATCTGCCAGGGGCATGCTGCTGCTTGGGCCCAGGGGAATCCCTGGGCCCTGCCCAGCTCCTGGATGCCTGGAGGATGTTCCTTGCTGGGAGCTCTGTTGCTCCATCCTTTGATCTCCAGGACTGCTGATACCTTTTTGGATTGCTTTGGTTTTGCCAAGGCTTTATTACAGCCTTATTTTTGGGCTTGGGCGCCTGGATTTAACTGCCCTGAGAAAAAGAGAGAGAGCTTGGGGGTTGAGCAGCATGCCGCTGTAACCCTGGCTGAGGGAATCCCCCTCTCCTCGTGGGATCGTTACGGGTGCCAACCCGTTTATTTAATTATTTTTTGCGAGTGCCCACCTCGCTTAATTTTTTATGTTGTTGTCCCCTGGCAGGTGCTCACCCCGCCAGGGGCCTGGCCGCTATTATTATATTTTATATTTTAACTCGAGGGAGCCCACTCCTCGGTTAACTCAGCCCCAGCCTATGAGTTCCTGAACTGGGCCGCCGCGCTGCCCGCGATGACCCGGAAGTGCTTGGCCGGTTGGCCAATCCCAGCGAGGCCCAGCCAGAGATCCCGCCCCTCAGCCCGGGTGCGCAGGGATGGCAGCCGCGAGACGGGGGAAGGAAGCTGCCTGTCGAGTCTCCCGGGGCTCCCGAGTGTAGGGAGAGCCCCGGAGAGTTTTCTGGAAGAAGAAGGGCTGAGAGTGCAGGCGGGGCTCCGGTGTTGAAGAGGAGCCCCGCGCTGCTTGAAGAAAAGACCGGCGCGTCAAGACTCCCGGTGAGTGGGGCTCCATTGATATGGCCAAGGGGGGGCGTCGGGGCACATTGCCGGTGCCCGCCCCCTCCTCCAGCAGTGTGAGCAGCAATGTGGGGGCCGGGCAGAGTGGGACAGATCTGTTTTTGCTCCCCGTGGGAGCAGGAGAAGCCTAGGATTACCGGCGGGTGGCAGAATTAGGGCGGCCCCAGATGGCAGTGGGCCGCCCTACCATTTCGATAGAGCCAGATGGCTCCAACGTCCAGGGGGCATTGAGTTGCGAGCCCAGAGAGGCTGTTGGGGCATTTCTTTGTTTCTTTGTTTCTTTGTTTAGAGCCCCGAGGCCCCCTGTCCACATGTTTGTTTAGAGCCCAGAGAGGCTCAGGGTGTCATATTGTATTTACAAGCCCAGAGAGGTTCATGGGCATTCTTTTACTTACTGAGAGCCTGAGAGAGGCTCTGGGGGCATGCTTTGTTTAGAGCCCCGGAGCTCCAACGTTTGGGGCATATGTTGTCAGAGCCTGTGTGGCTCCAGCAGTGGGCGCAGTTTGCGCCTAAGGGTCAGTGAGGACCCTGTCGCAGTTTTGTTCTCCAGCTGCCCAGCAATTAGTGGGCAGCTACACCGTTTAGGCGCAATTGGAGAGACTGTCCCTGTGTGGGACAGAGGGGGCAAAATGGTGCCCGGCCAGTGCCAGCTGCAACGTTTAGGCCCTTGTGATGGTTCCCAGGTGCCCAGCAAGTAGTGGGCACCTGCTACGTTTAGGTTTTGCGCCAGTGGCGCACCCCTGACTGGCGCTGCTTGGCAGCACGCCCTGACATTCTGGACACAGGGCTCTTAGTCCCTTTATTAGATGGGGGCTGGTATGGGAATTCTGCGCAATGTGATTTCTATGTTTTTAATAGTAATTGCTAAGGTGTTTTTGCGCTATTGAGTTATGTTCTGGCACCTCTGAATGTTTTTATGCATCATGTGTCTTCCTTGATTTTACAACTCTGAATGTTTTTATGCATCATGTGTCTTTCTTTCCCTGCGCTGCACCTCTGAATGTTTTAGGCGTCATGTGTCTCCTAGCGCTGCACCTCTGAATGTGTTTGTCATGCATCATGTGCCTTGTTCTTAACACCGCTGAATGTGTAGGTTTATTCATCATGTGTTTTCCTTTACTACTCCTCTGAATGTGTTTTATGCATCATGGGTAATGTGTTCTTTCCTATACCCCTAAATGTATTTTATTCTTAGGTGGTTGTTCTTTCTAATACAGGTGGTCCTAGTGAGGTCCTGGTTCCCTGCGTGACATTCTCCTAAGGTGTTTAGGGTTGTGTAGGTGGTACTTACCTGTTCCCAGTAGTTACTGGACGTGATTTACAACTGATATTTTGTGCTATACTTATTCTAATTTCTCCCAAGTGCTGATTCTGACAGTGGCCCATGTGGCCCTGTCCTGTACATAATCCCTTGTGAATATTGCCCGTGCCAGTTGGCACAATGTACATGTGTGACTTCTATCTGATGTGTTTTTACAATACAAAAGTTATTTTATAATAACCTTGTGTGGAGTTCCTTTTGTGGTGTGCCTAGGATGTTGTTGCTGTTGTGTGCTGGCGCAAATGCTTTACACATTGCCTCCGAGTTTAGCCTTACTGCTCGTGCCAAGCTACCAGGGGGTGAGCAGGGGTTATCTTGGCGTGTGACTCCCTTGCCCTGACTAGAATGGTGGTCTCTGCCTAGCTTTGGCGTCAGCCTTAGCCAACCAGAAATAGCCAGTTCTAACAGTTAAAAATGTAGAAATTCACTGAAAAAAACAAGACATTATAGTTAGGCTCAGATTTCACTCTTACAAAACCATAGAGATTCAGCAGTTATAGTTACCTGAGCTAACTATAACTCATGCCTTCACAATGCACTGCTTATGACCTCACATATTACATCACTCATGACATGGTCAGGGACATCACTGATTACATCATATATACAACCACTCACACACCCACTCACAGCCCCATAAAACTACTCATATACCAAATCTCACTACCACACAACCACTCACATACCCATTCGCAGACCCATAACAGTACTCATACACCCACTTCCAAAGCCATAGTGCCACTCACAGACCAAGTCACAGACCCACAAGGAAACTCACACACTGACTCACAGACCTATACAGCCACTCACACATTCCGTCATACAGGCATACAGAAACTCATACACCCAGTCACTCACACACTGAGCTGGTACCCCATACAGCTACTCACACACCTGCTCACTCACTGTTACAGTCCCACACATAGTCACTCACTTATCAATACAGTTACTCACAGACCCACTCACTTACTCATACAGATACTAACATATGTACTTTTCACCTATAGAGTCACTGGCACAAATACATACTCACCTGTACAGGTACTCTCACATTAATTCGCTCACCCATACAGTCACTCAAGTCAAGTCAAGTCAAATAATTTATATAGCGCGCTACATACCCAGAGGGTCTCAAGGCGCTAGAGGAAGGGTGAGGAATTACTTGTCGAATAGCCAAATTTTAAGTTGCTTTCTGAATGCCAGGTGGTTCTGAGTGAGACGAAGGTGAGTGGGGAGTGAGTTCCAGGTTTTAGCTGCCAGGTAGGAGAAGGATCTTCCTCCCATGGTGGTTTTGTTGATGCGAGGTACAGTAGCAAGGGCTTGGTTGGAGGATCGTAGCTGGCGGGAAGGGGTGTAGAAGGAAAGTCGTGAGTTGAGGCATTCGGGTCCAAGTTCGTAAAGTGCTTTGTGTGCGTGGGTTAGGAGGCGAAATGTAATCCTCTTATTGACGGGGAGCCAGTGGAGGTTTTTCAGGTGACCAGAGATGTGGTCTTTACGCGGGATGCAAAGTATGAGTCTGGCTGAAGCGTTCTGGATGCGTTGTAGTTTTTTTTAAATTTTGCGGTGGTACCGGCGTAAAGGGTGTTTCCGTAGTCCAGGCGGCTCGTGACCAGTGCGTGGGTGACCGTTTTTCTAGTTTCGGTGGGGATCCAGCGAAATGTTTTTTTGAGCATGCGAAGAATGTTGAAGCAAGATGACGAAACGGCGCTGACCTGTCTGTTCATAGAGAGCGAGGAGTCCAGGATGACGCCCAGGTTTCGTGCATGGTCCGTCGGGATGGGTGCTTTTCCAAGGGCTTCTGGCCACCAAGAGTCATCCCAGGCGGAGGGGGAGGTACCTAAGATAAGGACTTCTGTTTTGTCTGAATTCAGTTTCAGACGGCTGTGGTTCATCCACTCGGCTACTTTTTTCATTCCTTCATGTAGGTTGGTTTTGGCGGTGTTCGGGTCATTGGTGAGTGAAAGGATCAGTTGAGTGTCATCAGCGTAGGAGATGATGTTGAGGTTGTGTTGGCGTGCGATGGCCGCGAGGGGGCTCATGTATACGTTGAAGAGGGTGGGGCTTAGTGAAAATCCTTGTGGTACGCCGCAAATGACTCCAGAGGCCTCTGATTTGAATGGTGGGAGGCGGACTCTTTGAGTTCTACCGGTGAGCAACGAGGTGATCCAGTCCAATGCTTTTCCTTGGACTCCGATGTTTCTGAGGCGTTGTAGTAGTGTGCTGTGACAGACTGTGTCGAAGGCTGCGGAGAGGTCGAGGAGGATGAGGGCGACTGTGTCTCCATTGTCCAGTAGAGTTCGAATGTCGTCTGTTGCTGCGATGAGGGCGGTCTCAGTGCTGTGTTTGGCTCGGAAGCCGGACTGTGAGGAGTCGAGGGATTTGTTGGTTTCGAGGAAGACGGCGAGCTGATTGTTGACAGCTTTCTCGATGACTTTGGCCGGGAATGGAAGGAGCGAGATGGGGCGGTAGTTTTTGAGTTCGGTGGGGTCAGCTGTGGTTTTCTTTAGAAGGGCGCTGAGTTCTGCGTGTTTCCAGCTTTCCGGGAAGATGGCGGAGTTGAGGGAGCAGTTGATGACATCTCGGAGGTGTGGTGCTATGATGGAGTCTGCTTTGTTGAAGATGTGGTGAGGCCAGGGCATGGGTCTGTAGGGGATCCTGAGTGGATGGAGTTCATCAGGCGGATGGTGTCCTCAGTGGAGATTGGGTTCCAGTCATTAAGGATGTTCAGGGGGGGTGAAGGTACTGCAGAAGGTTGGATGGATTGGTCTCCGGGTTGGTTGTCGAAGCTGTTGTGGATGTCTGTGATTTTGTTGTGGAAGAATGAAGCTAGGGAGTCGCAAAGGGCTTGAGAGGGGGTGATGTCGTTGGAATTGGCTGAGGGGTTGGTAAATTCTTTGACGATGTTGAATAATTCCTTGCTGTTGTGTGCGTTATCTAGTCGGTCTTTGAATGCGGCTTTCTTGGCAGATCGGATTAGTTGGTGGTGTATGCGGGTGGCGTCTTTGAAGGCGTTCCTGGTGCTGGTGGTTGGGTCTTTTTTCCATGCCTTTTCGAGGGAGCGACAGAGTTTCTTGGATTTCTTAAGATCATCATTGAACCAGGAGGCGTTTTTGCTGCCTAGTCTGATTTGACGTTTTTTCAACGGTGCTAGGTTGTCGGCGCTGTGGGTTAGCCATTGGGTGAGGTTAATGGCTGCTTGGTTGGGGTTTGAGGAGTGGGCAGGGAAGTTTTGAAGAAGCGATGAGGAGATCTGGTCGATGGTGATTTTGTTCCAATTTCTTCGCAGAGTAGGTTGAGGATGGTTGTGGGTTGTGGTCTTTTTGTAGGTAAAGTGAACGCAGCTGTGGTCCGTCCAATGGAGAGCTGTGGTGTGACTGAAGGAGATATGTTTGCTGGAGGTGAAGATAGGGTCAAGTGTGTGACCTGCAATTTGGGTGGGGGTGTTGACAAGTTGTTTGAGTCTGAGGTTGGCGAGATTGTCCTGAAGGGTGGTGGTGTTGCTGTCATTGCTCTTGTCCAGGTGAAAATTGAGGTCTCCCAATAGAATGAATTCCTCGGAGGGGAGGGCGTGTGGGGTGATAAAGTCAGTGATGTCGTCACTGAATTGTGCACGGGGTCCTGGAGGCCAGTAGAGGAGGGTGCCTCTGAGTGTGGTCTTGGGGTCAGTGTGGATCTGGAAGTGAAGGTGTTCGGCGCTGGTAAGGTTGGCGTCTGAGCTGGTTGAGATGCGGATGGAGGTTTTATGGACGATAGCGATTCCTCCTCCTGTTTGTTTGATGCGGTCCTTACGGATGATCTTGTAGCCTTCCGGGATCACTCACCTTTACTGCCTCTCACATACCCCCTCACTCACCCATACACCACTGACACACCCACTCACTCACCTATACACAGTCAATCACTCACTCATACAACTACTCACACACCTATAGACCCACTCTGACACCTACTCACACGTGAATACATACAGTCACACAGAAACTCACATAATATGTATTTCAAATAGAATCAATCATTAGTGGTGCGTAAAGTATACTCAGTTAACTTTGTAGTATATTAGTATGTATCTTGAACACTCAGACACTCACAATCACTGGATGAAGTCATCAGGGATGTCATCAGTGATGTCATTTGAGTTGTCATCAGTGATGTCACATACATACATACAAACATACATATATACATGATATAATTCTTTCTTTATTCGGTTTTAGACATTACAAAACCATAAAAGCAGCAACATAATTCATACATTTACATATTTAAAAATGTCGGGTGTGTCATAAAAATATTTTAACAAACTTCCAAGATGTTAAAAAGGTTGAGTCCATTGAAATAGTTCAGCTTTTAAAGGTTGTTCCTGTGCCTGATAATACATTTAAAAAAATTAAGTACATGATAACAGGTACATTCAGAATCTAACATCTGTAGGGATAACATGGCGGGACGGCATTGTCTAAAGCCCCAGCGCTTTAGCAGTGGGAATAGCCAAATTTTTCTGTGGGTATTTAAATATTTACAAAACAGTATTGTATGCATACAGGACTGTGGCGACAAATCATCACATGGGCAATGAGCCAAAGTTAATTCCCAAGTATTTTTTACTGGAAAGGCTACAAGCCTATGAAAAAGATTGAGTCTAAACCTTGTCAGGAGCATCTTATCATAAGTACTGATTTCTAATGTAAGGTAAGGCTGGATTTGCGGGGTAAGCTGTACCATATTTGCATGTAATACAGATTGTTTGGTCGATACCAGGGTGATTGGTTCAAAGCTATTTGCTTCAGCTCTTTCTTTGTTATTTCAGTTAGGTTCTCTGGTGTAAGGTAGTACTTTTCTAGTCCCAAGTCTAAGAAAAAGTGCCTAACATAAGTGAGCCATGCTATTTTATGCGCACAATCCAGCGCCATGGAATCCACTAAGATGTGTTTGGTCAGCACATTTTTATCCGAGACCCAAATGCGCCTCCAAAGTAACAATGGCTGGACCTTTATCAGGTCTTCTATATATGGGATTCCTAATTCCACATGACAAGCATAGATAGAGGAGCATTTTGGAACAGATAGGAGAAATCTCATAAAAGAGTTCTCTGCTATTTGGAGAGAACCAACATCTGCATGCCCCCATATCCCAGCCCCATACAGTGCAATGACTTGACATTTCGCTGCATAGATTTTTAGCAATTCGACTGGTGGTCTCCTTCCAAGTCGCTGGGAGAAGTTCATCAGTGCTACAATTGCTCTCTTAAAAAGATGCCTCCTAGCCTCAATGGCTGCCTTCCAGTTTAGTCTTTCATCAATCATTATACCCAGGTAAGGGTACTGGGGAGTCCTCTCAAGTTTTTGTTCATTTAAATAAATGTTCTTTGTTCGTTTTCGCCCTCCACCAGCGACCATAACAAATGTTTTTTTGACGTTTATATGTAAATCTAAAGCGCTCATGAAATCAGCATACTTGGTCAGGGATTTCTGGAGTTCTATTGGTGTACGGGCCAGGATAACCGCGTCATCCACGTAGAGTAGAGCGGGGATCAAGCGTTGGTTTAATCTGGGGAGGTCCTGCCCCTCTCTCAGCATCTCCTCCTCCAGTCCATTAGTATACAGCGAGAAGAGAAAGGGGGCCAGGACACACCCCTACCTGACTCCCCGCTCCACTCTAAAAGACGCGGTGAGCTCCCCTTTTGTGCCATAGCGCACTCTTGCAGAAGCCTCAGAATATAATTCTCTCAAAAAATACAGGAGGGGGGGATCCACCCCCATGGTTCTCAGGAGGGTCCATAGCTTCGCATGAGATACGCAATCAAACGCAGAGGACAAGTCAACATATACCATGTACATTGTCCCCTGCTTTGCATGAATGTATTTGGACACGATCATGCTTAAATTAAGGACCTGTTCTACAGTTCTGAAACCTTCCCTAAATTCAAATTGTAGGTCAGATAGAATATTCTTATCATCTGCCCATTGCTGGAGCTGCTCAAGTACTACTCTGCCAACTACTTTGCCCAGAGAGTCCAACAATGAAATGGGACGATAACATGTGACGTCCTGGCGGTCCCCCTTTTTAAAAATTGGCGACATGATGGAGTTGGACCAGGACTCTATCAATCCCAGTTTCGCTGCTGTGGTGCATACTCTTGTAAGTATAGGGGCCCAGAGGTCCGGGAGGTGTTTAAAAAGATCTACTGGCACCCCGTCAGGTCCAGGTGCTTTACCACCTTTACTTGATTTTAATGCCTGTATTACGTCGAGTATGTCAAATTGTAAAGAAATTGGAAATTCAACTGGGGGAAGAGAGTGGTGTAACCCTTTAATTGGAGATGTTAATTTAAATATTTTTGAGAAGTGGTTTACCCAGATTTCCTCTTCTATGGCCACTTCAATCTTGGGTCTGTTGGAATCAGATAGAAAGGGGGTCTTAACTATCCGCCAAAAGGACTCACTATTTTTCATAACTGCACTTTTATGAAGATCATCCCATAATGCTTGTTTTAGCTCTTGTTTTCTCAGCTTCCTTGCCTTATTATATTGGAGCCTGAGATGCTGTATCTGTTGCTGGTCTCTATTTGGTTGTTTAAGGGCCTTTTTTAGCTTGGTTTGCGCCACAGTGCCGTCGTGGTTGAACCATCCTGTTAGAGTTGACTTAGTTTGATTAAAGTTTCTAGTCAGCAATCCTTTTATTTTCTCTAATATTGTCTTGAAATTTTCAAGAACCAACCCATCGTCTATTGAAAGATCGAAGCATTTTATTATATTAGGCTATGTTATCTTTATCAGTTTATTGGTTAGTTGAATGGGATCGATCTTTTCCCATTTTAGAGTGTACCCGTTTTTTTTGCCCAGTTCTATCCTGTTTTGAGATAGGGTGTTTGCTATGATTGCTGTTTGAGTTTCTAAATCATTCAGGTAAACATCCAACCTAAGGGCAGAGTGATCACTTAGGATGTTTTTCATAAGTGTAAAATCCCTGGTTAGGTGTCTCAGTCCATCCGTCAAGAGAATGTAATCGACGGTGGTCTCATGCCCCCTCCCTAGGTATGTTGGATCTAGGAGATTCTGGGTAGGGCCTGTTTTGTTTGCTATTGACAGTTCTAAGTCTAGAAGGAGGTTGTTAATAGCTGTCCCCGTTCTTACGTGGGATAAGTGCATGAGAGGGTTGTCATACTCATCCACTATCCCGCAACTTCGCTTGTCCGAGCACGGGCAGGGGTGTAGATTAAAATCCCCTCCCCATAATAAATGAACAGTACCTTTTTTTTCGTACAGTTGTCTGAGGTGGGCAATTTTTTCCTGAATTATTAGAAGAGTGGTACAAAAGTGGTCATCCTCTAAATTATTATAGAAATGTATTAAAATAATAGTTGCTTTTTTCCCTGCCGAGAGGCAAAGCAGTTGGAAGTTTGAGGCAAATTCTGTTTTTAATGCCTTCAAGTTTTTTATGGTAATTGCTATGTAGGTAACCAGACCCCCCTTAGGCCTACCCGCATTACTTGGAAGCGCTGGAGAGAAATGCGTTTTATAGCCCAGGAGATGTAACTCCTTCATGGCCCATGTCTCTTGTAGACAAATTATTTTTCCTTCCTCTAGGAAGTGAGCGGCGGAGCCATCCTCAATTTTTGGGCGGAGGCCTGTAATATTCCACAAGATAACCGACAGGAATTGTGTTTAATTTTCTGGCCCTGAAATCATCGTCCCTATGGGGTCTGAGGATAGGATGGTTTGCTCGAAATTTGGGTTTTCTACTAATGGTCAGTCGACCATTTCTAGGCCACTGAACCGATTCATGGTCGGTATACCCGACCAATTGTCCCAATGTGGTGTTTCTCTATAGGTGGGTCTATATGGTCGCTGTGGAGGCCCATCCCACTGTTCCCATTCTCTGCCTCTATTCTGTGGTCCCGCGATCTGCCATGGGCCCTCATAGTGTTGATAGTTGGGGTCCACTGCCCACCAGGAGCTATCATGATCATTATGACGCGGGCCATTTTGGGTCTGGGGATGTCAAGTTCCCAAGGCAATGGGACTGCTTTACGCCAGGTGCTATCAAATTCCTGGAGATAGCTGTTATGATGTTTTTTGGGGTAGAAAAAGGAAAGACGCTTTGCGTCAATCCCGCTGCTTGTGCTGTGATGTTCCCAGGAGCAAATATGCTCAACTACTCTGGGATCCTCGAAGGTGATCACGATGCAATCTCCCTGTATTATTTTTTTGCTATGACCCACCCATGGGGTCCTACATACCGTTAGTATCCTACTTGACCAGTTAGGGGGAATTGGTCGGTTTGTCTTTAACCAGTATTGCGCCTTATTTTTTAAGGACCAATTAGGTTCTACGCCCTGCCCCACCAATTCTGGTACGCCAGTCATCACTACCACAAATGGGCATGCCTCAGGTGGCATGTTAACGGGGAATCTACCCTCATGTGCTCCTCCTTTGTTTACTGGTGGGTTTGATTTTTTTAAAGCAGGAGTTTTTGGGGCTGGTGTTTTTAGGACTGGTGTTTTTAGGGCTGGTGTTTTTGATACTGGTGTTTTTGGAGCCATATTTGTCTGAGGTATAGGCGTTGTGACTTTCGGAGAAGGTTTCTCCACTGTGGGGGCCGTTGCTGCTGTTTGTTGTTTAGAGGATGGGCACACTAAAGTTGTGGTTTTCTTTTGTAGAATAGGTACGACCAGCTTATTTGTCCCCATTTTTTGAGGCCCTTGAGTCGGCTTCGATTTTGGAGGATTTATAAGCTTAGACAATTGATTCTCGATATTTAATAGTCTGCTTTCTAGAGGAAGAAAGAGGGAGTTTAGTAATACAGCTATTCTGTTTACCAACTCTGAGGTGTCGGGTTCTTTGCTGGGGGGTAAAAGAACGGGGGAACCTGAGGTGATAGTGTCTGGTATATTGTGTGGAGAATGGTGTATCAACACATGGCGGTCGATATCATCAACTGTTTGGAGAGTTGGCCCTATCATGTTTGAACTTTCAATTAGTTCAACAGTGTCCTTGACTATTATTTTGTCTCCCATTTCCTTTTCCTTTCTTTTCTTAATTGCCCCCTCCCTCCTCCCTCTTGCTTGTCTTACTTCCTCTGGCGTGTAATCAGGTAAGATTTCAGGTGTTTTTTCCAAGTCTGAGTCCGAAGTCAATAAGGAGAGTTGGGAGACTGAAAGATCTACAACGTTTGGAAGGCTAAGCCTATTATTACCTTGTGATAATTGCGTTAAATTGCCACCTGTCTCAGGAGTTCTTGCTACAGCCAATAGCCCCATGGATGATCGCCTTGCAATGGCAAGGTCGATAGATACTTTATCCTCAATCAAACTGATACTTTGGTCTATGAACTAGTTTGCCTTAGTGATAAAGTCGTCCATGGGCCCTAACAGCTGCTCGCCAACCCCTACTTTTTTTGTTTTTTTTAATTTGCTACCCCTCGTATTCATTTTTGATATATGAGGTTCACGGGGACTTTGTGGGTAGTCAGTGACAAAACAGTTTTAATGTCAGTGAATTGAGTGGGTACATACAGTTCTAGTCCATATAAGCAGGGCTTAGTGTAGGGGGCCGATCCGGTCTCTAACGTTCTCGAACGGCCTCAAACGGCCCGCTCTTTGCCCGGGCTTCGCCCCGAGCTCCGTCCCGCGCGCGTCCCGCGTCGCGGTGAGCCTTGTACTGCTAAAGTACATGAAATCAGGAGGCGTGGCCACCGGAGGAAGAGGCACCAGCTGTGAGGAATGGAGAATGCTGGGCCTCGCAGTCCCCCGGTAGGCTCCTTGCGCTGTGTTGCACGCCAAAAGTCCTCCACCTGGGCGATGTCGCGCTGGGAGCAAGTTAGATATCCGACGACTGCGGAACCGCTCACACAAGCAGACACAGCCTCAGGGAGCAGGCAGGGCACAGACGTCCAGGAACAATCCTCTGGGTCAGGCGAGAAGTCAATCAATGAGCGGCACCCGCGAAGCGGGTGTCGCGAAAGGTAATGAAGGGTGAAGTCAGGAGGCGTGGCCGCCGGGGGAAGAGGCACCAGCTGTGAGGAATGGAGAATGCTGGGCCTCGCAGTCCCCCGGTAGGTTCCTTGCGCTGTGTTGCACGCCAAAAGTCCTCCACCTGGGCGATGTCGCGCTGGGAGCGAGTTAGATATCCGCCGACTGCGGAACGGCTCACACGAGCAGACACAGCCTCAGGGAGCAGGCAGGGCACAGACGTCCAGGAACAATCCTCTGGGTCAGGCGAGAAGTCATCAATGAGCGGCACCCGCGAAGCGGGTGTCGCGAAAGGTAATGAAGGGTGAAGTCAGGAGGCGTGGCCGCCGGGGGAAGAGGCACCAGCTGTGAGGAATGGAGAATGCTGGGCCTCGCAGTCCCCCGGTAGGCTCCTTGCGCTGTGTTGCACGCCAAAAGTCCTCCACCTGGGCGATGTCACGCTGGGAGCGAGTTAGATATCCGCCGACTGCGGAACCGCTCACACCAGCAGACACAGCCTCAGGGAGCAGGCAGGGCACAGACGTCCAGGAACAATCCTCTGGGTCAGGCGAGAAGTCAATCAATGAGCGGCACTCGCGAAGCGGGTGTGGCAAAAGGTAATGAAGGGTGAAGTCAGGAGGCATGGCCGCCGGGGGAAGAGGCACCAGCTGTGAGGAATGGAGAATGCTGGGCCTCGCAGTCCCCCGGTAGGCTCCTTGCACTGTGTTGCACGCCAAAAGTCCTCCACCTGGGCGATGTCGCGCTGGGAGCGAGTTAGATATCCGCCGACTGTGGAACCGCTCACACCAGCAGACACAGCCTCAGGGAGCAGGCAGGGCACAGACGTCCAGGAACAATCCTCTGGGTCAGGCGAGAAGTCAATCAATGAGCGGCACCCGCGAAGCGGGTGTCGCGAAAGGTAATGAAGGGTGAAGTCAGGAGGCGTGGCCGCCGGGGGAAGAGGCACCAGCTGTGAGGAATGGAGAATGCTGGGCCTCGCAGTCCCCCGGTAGGCTCCATGCGCTGTGTTGCATGCCAAAAGTCCTCCACCTGGGCGATGTCGCGCTGGGAGCGAGTTAGATATCCGCCGACTGCGGAACCGCTCACACCAGCAGACACAGCCTCAGGGAGCAGGCAGGGCACAGACGTCCAGGAACAATCCTCTGGGTCAGGCGAGAAGTCATCAATGAGCGGCACCCGCGAAGCGGGTGTCGCGAAAGGTAATGAAGGGTGAAGTCAGGAGGCGTGGCCGCCGGGGGAAGAGGCACCAGCTGTGACGAATGGAGAATGCTGGGCCTCGCAGTCCCCCGGTAGGCTCCTTGCGCTGTATTGCACGCCAAAAGTCCTCCACCTGGGCGATGTCGCGCTGGGAGCGAGTTAGATATCCGCCGACTGCGGAACCGCTCACACCAGCAGACACAGCCTCAGGGAGCAGGCAGGGCACAGACGTCCAGGAACAATCCTCTGGGTCAGGTGAGAAGTCAATCAATGAGCGGCACCCACGAAGCGGGTGTCGCGAAAGGTAATGAAGGGTGAAGTCAGGAGGCGTGGCCGCCGGGGGAAGAGGCACCAGCTGTGAGGAATGGAGAATGCTGGGCCTCGCAGTCCCCCGGTAGGGTCCTTGCGCTGTGTTGCACGCCAAAAGTCCTCCACCTGGGCGATGTCGCGCTGGGAGCGAGTTAGATATCCGCCGACTGCGGAACCGCTCACACCAGCAGACACAGCCTCAGGGAGCAGGCAGGGCACAGACGTCCAGGAACAATCCTCTGGGTCAGGCGAGAAGTCAATCAATGAGCGGCACCCGCGAAGCGGGTGTCGCGAAAGGTAATGAAGGGTGAAGTCAGGAGGCGTGGCCGCCAGGGGAAGAGGCACCAGCTGTGATGAATGGAGAATGCTGGGCCTCGCAGTCCCCCGGTAGGCTTCTTGCGCTGTGTTGCACGCCAAAAGTCCTCCACCTGGGCGATGTCGCGCTGGGAGCGAGTTAGATATCCGCCGACTGCGGAACCGCTCACACCAGCAGACAGAGCCTCAGGGAGCAGGCAGGGCACAGACGTCCAGGAACAATCCTCTGGGTCGGGCGAGAAGTCAATCAATGAGCGGCACCCGCGAAGCGGGTGTCGTGAAACGTAATGAAGGGTGAAGTCAGGAGGCGTGGCCGCCGGGGGAAGAGGCACCAGCTGTGAGGAATGGAGAATGCTGGGCCTCGCAGTCCCCCGGTAGGCTCCTTGCGCTGTGTTGCACGCCAAAAGTCCTCCACCTGGGCGATGTCGCGCTGGGAGCGAGTTAGATATCCGCCGACTGCGGAACCGCTCACACCAGCAGACACAGCCTCAGGGAGCAGGCAGGGCACAGACGTCCAGGAACAATCCTCTGGGTCAGGCGAGAAGTCAATCAATGAGAGGCACCCGCGAAGCGGGTGTCGCGAAAGGTAATGAAGGGTGAAGTCAGGAGGCGTGGCCGCCGGGGGAAGAGGCACCAGCTGTGAGGAATGGAGAATGCTGGGCCTCGCAGTCCCCCGGTAGGCTCCTTGCGCTGTGTTGCACGCCAAAAGTCCTCCACCTGGGCGATGTCGCGCTTGGAGCGAGTTAGATATCCGCCGACTGCGGAACCGCTCACACCAGCAGACACAGCCTCAGGGAGCAGGCAGGGCGCAGACATCCAGGAACAATCCTCTGGGTCAGGCGAGAAGTCAATCAATGAGCGGCACCCGCGAAGCGGGTGTCGCGAAAGGTAATGAAGGGTGAAGTCAGGAGGCGTGGCTGCCGGGGGAAGAGGCACCAGCTGTGAGGAATGGAGAATGCTGGGCCTCGCAGTCCCCCGGTAGGCTCCTTGCGCTGTGTTGCACGCCAAAAGTCCTCCACTTGGGCGATGTCGCGCTGGGAGCGAGTTAGATATCCGCCGACTGCGGAACTGCTCACACCAGCAGACACAGCCTCAGGGAGCAGGCAGGGCACAGACATCCAGGAACAATCCTCTGGGTCAGGCGAGAAGTCAATCAATGAGTGGCACCCGATATACACGATATATGCTGCGGTCGGCAGTAGGTAGCTATAGTAAGTACCTAGTTCCCATCGGAAGAGAATTTTTGTTTTGCCTTTACTTTGGCACTGCTTAAGAAATCTTCACAATACTTTAGAAATGTTTACTTCAGTCAGCTCAGCTGTTGTGTTGAAAGTTTTGGGGTGGTCTGTCAAGCGGGTGAATGTGCACTTTACAAATACACATCTGACATCATGATCTGACATCACTGATGACATCATCCACAGAACCACCCACACACCCATAGAAAGTCTCCTATACTCGCCTTTCTTCTTCAAAGACCTGCTTCAGGGAGGTTGTGGTCCCTAGGGCATATTTCATCACTCATGATATTTGATTTTGTCTTTTTTCTACAATTTTTAAGGAGGGGGCATCCCCTCTCCCGAGCCATTTAGGGCCCCAGGGATCCCATTCCCCAGGGCATGGCAATTTGGTGAGGATTGTGTGGGAGCCTGAAGGCCCCTGAGGTTCTGGTTGTCTCCTGCCTCCTCCGGGAGCCTGGGGAGGTGGCAGTACCTGGGGCTGGTTGGTAGGGCAGGAGTCCCGCACAACTAATTCTCTACATAGCCCTGGGGAGGTGAAGGTCCCCGGGGCTACGGGGGGTTTGCACAGGCCCCCGCATCTCTTTTCATTATTCCCCTCTGGATCTGGCCCACCCAGTGGCTTAAAGGAAACAAAGCGTGGGAGTTTGCGCTTTATTTTTAATTTATTTAAAGCCGTATTCGTGGATCCACCGCTAATCTCAGCAACAGTTTTTTTTAACAAAAAATTCTTTTTTTTGGCCATGGGCTGGCCTAGGGGTCAGGGTGTTTCTACCCTGCCCCCTTTTCTTGTTTTTTAAAAATAATAGTTCACCTTTTTGTGCTAAATGGCCTAGGGCAGTGGTTTTCAAATGTTTTCGACCCCCTGCTCCCTTTACCTATTAGCTGTTGGCCACGGCTCCCATTATGTTACTTTTTTGGGTGAGTGTGGGGATGTAAATTGAACTTTGGAGTATTCCTATTTTCCTCCCTGAAAATAATTGGGATAAAGCCGTTGAAGGTATTTTAATCATAGAATCTGGAGTAAGAAGGTCAAGTACAGAGACCACTGAGGGGCCATGTGGCTATGCGTGGTGGGAGGTGACTGCATATGGGCTAAAATAAGTTGATACCATAGCCCTATATCAGCCTTGGCATTGGCACAGTTAGAACCTTCAGCCTACTACACTCAAGTGTATTTCCACCCCTAAAAGAGTATTTTTAGACCGGTCATCTCTAGAATGGGGTACTCCCAACTTTTTGCCTGTTTACCTCCCCTTTTTGTTGTATGTTTTTGCTGGCCTTTGGACTCTGAGCACTTTATCACTGCTAGCCAGTGCTAAAGTGCATGTGCTTCTCCCCTCAACATGGTGCCACAAGTGTATACTTGATTGGCATATTTAGTTTACTTGTACGTCCGTTGTAAAGTGTTGTACCATATGCCCAGGGCCTGTAATCTAAATGCTACTAGTGGACCTGCAGCACTGTTTGGCCCACCCACATAAGTAGTCTTCCAAACCTGGCTCAGGCATACCCTGAAAGACATTTGTGTACATTTTACTGCCACTTCGACTTGGCATTTAAAACCACTTGCCCAGCCTTAAACTCCCCTTTTACTACACATAGGTCACCCCTAACTTAGGCCGTAGGTAGCTCGATGGCAGAGTGCTGTGTAAGTAAAAGGTAGGACATGCACTTTTTAAGTTTTACATGTCCTGTTTGTGACAAACAGCTGCATTCATTGTTCACCACTGTGTGGCCTCCTCCTTTCAGAGGCTAGCATTGGGAACTCCTTAAAATACTTTGAAGTTGTAATTCATGATTAAAAAGGAGTTGCTGCATCAAATGGTAATGTTAAATCTTCTTTTCTGGTAAAGCTGGATTTAACAATACTATTTTAGAAATGCTACCTTTAGAAAGAGGACATTTCTCTGCTCCTAACTTTGCTCTGTGTGCCTGCATCCTGAGTCCAGTACACGTCTGGGCTGGGTGACAACTACACTTTGTGCAATCCCACTAGACAGCCCCAAACACAGGAAGGGTGGGTGTGACAGGGGACTTGTCCGCATTCTGATAGTTTTCCTGGGCAGGAAGGTGGTGTGAGAGCCGGCACTTACATCTAAATAGGCAGTGTCCTGTGACCCACACAAAGGGCTAATTACCCGCCACTGACAAGACTGGGATGAAAGTGGACCTGTTCACATCAAGGAGCTGCTTTGAAGTCACCCCACTTTATAGGCACCTTTGGATATAAGTACTGGTGCTCTGACACTACTAGACCTGTGAAGAACTCTGCCAGGAGTAATCACTGCAGTGTTACTACTCTGCTTGACTGCCTGTTCAAAGGAACTGCTTCACTGCTATGCTAAGCTGCCCTGCTGCCTGCTGATCTATGCCCTGCTGATGATAAGGACAGGGCCCATGTCACTTGAACCCAGAGTGACTCCAAGGGTTTTCTGGCTTGCCTCTATTTTTTGAAGTTTCAGGGTCATCAAAGACTAACTATAACCCTCCTGGGGCTGCTGGACTCTGTTATTTGTGAGTCCTCCCCTTGCCTGAGGTGCTCCCTCCTGTCATGGGCCTCAGAAGTGTTTTTTGTGACTTTTCCTACGTTGATACAGCCGTGAATTTGCGGGATCAGATCCGACACATTACTGTCAATGCCGATGCAGCGGCTGCTTCACAGCAGCGATTCTACAGCCGGCTCGGCTTGGCGATGACGTAAAACCCAGCGCAATGATAATGCAGTGCCTGCAGAATACAGGGGCTCGTAGACAAAGCTTCCATCAAAGCACTATTTGCCGATGACACAGTGCCACCTCAACTCCTCGCCTCGAGTTGTGAACTCGAGTTCTGGACGTTGACACTTTGATCCATCCAAGGTACTTTGTTAGCAGGACCTATCTGAGTCCAGTAGCCAGGCTGCTCTCCATCGTGGTGGGCCTGTACTTTGGATTTACTCCGGTCTAGCGTGACCTCATGTAAACGTTTAGCTGGAATTCTAAGCACTATTTTTGGGTTGTTCTCTAAAAATTCATAACTTTGTTTCAACTTATTTGATTTTTGTCATTTTGTTCTAGATTTTCTCATACAATTATTCTCTATTTTTCTAAACCTGTGTGGACTCTTTTTGGAGTGTTTTCATAGTGTCACTGTGTGTGTGTGTTGCACGAATGCTTTACACATTGCCTCTTAAATTGAGCTTGACTGCACAGGTTAATATAAAATGTGTATCTAGATTAACCCTGACTAGGATTGCAGTCCCTACTTGTCAATGCCTAGAGCTTTTTATGCACTAGCTAGTATGGTAACGGATAGCCATTTATGGCATCTATGACTAACAGTCCATGTTAAATGGTATCATGTACAATTTGGTCAGCAGGTCATGGTAAAGTGCTCTAGACAAGCTGTTAGAAGGTGGTTCTGACACTATGGGCCGCCTGGATTTTTCGGTTTTTGAGCACCTAATTGTTGAGCTTTTTACTTTGGGGAGCTTCATAAGTTAGGACTCACCCACAGTGAACTCAGGAGTAAGGGACACCGGGCTGGTTACATGTAGACATGTGTGTACATGCGTGTGCACACATGGAGGGGCTACGCAGGGGATATTCCTAGTGTGTGCAGTCCGGGAGCAGCTACAAGATGAAGGGGGTGGCAAGACTTGTGCAGGATTGGGTGGTGACATGGAATAGGCTTTACACACTGGGAAGGAACATGCCAGGGAAAGTCAGTGTGTTTTACTGTGTTTTTAACTTCATTATTATCCTATGGGGATGTGGAGCTCATGTGCTAGATTACCTTTCATAAGGCCTACAGATTCCAGACATGCACTAAAGTCCACTGTAGCGGATGTGAAAAGGAGTATTCTGCAGAGTCGAAAGCCATATTTGTACTGCTTTTGGGTCATCCAGAAATGTCCTATTTCCCTGAGTCAGTCATAACTAGGGCCTGGCTAAGGGCTGACCTCAGCTGGATGGATTGATAACCATTCTTCCACAACCTAAGGCCTCGTCTCCACTAAGAGAAGATGGGTGCGGCTACAGGCTAATCCATCAGCAGCTACCACTGGGTGCCAAGCACCAGGCGGCACAAAGGAGGGAAGGCAGCGAGGGGGGGAAGTTTTTTTTTCTTTCAAGAGACCCTGGATGACGCCATCTTGAACAAACCCAGAGGCTGGACCAGAAGGAGGGAGCAGGGGCAGGGAAGTGATGTGTAGCTGTTTGATAGGACCAACAGAGACTTCCTGCCAGCCCCCTACTCAATTTTTAAAAAGTGCTTACACAGGAGGTGAAGCTCTCTCTTTAGGTGTGGTCTGCTGAGGCGGTAGGTGCTGGAGCCTGGCAATGGACAGTTGGAAGGAGGAACCCCCTGACTGCCCCCAGGGCGCTAACAGCACCAGAAGAAGAGCTTAGGACCGGTGCAGTGGAGTAGAGGCCTCTGCGCAGGGAGAAGAGAGGCCAAGGAGGAGAGCCAGGCAAAAGGCTGGCACAGGGAGCCAGTGAAGACCCCTTCCTGCTGAATCCCCCCTTTCAGAGACCCAGAGGGTGAAGGAGAGTGTTCCCAGTGGCTGGGGCTGGCCAAGAGGAGCGAGAGGAGACAAAAATGAAGCAAATTGGACTCCAGGGGGCCGAGATATGCCCCCAAAAGGTAGGCGACCTTTGACCCTGCCTGGGACCGACTACGAAGCACTTGGGGCTCTGCCGCCGGTGGCAATCATGCCCCCGGGATGGGTCAGGTTTAGGGGGGTTGCCCCAGTAGGAAGCAAAGTCGGGGGTGCAACGGCACCCCCCGTGAAGTTGCCCAGGAAGGGGGCCAGGAGCCCACCCTGGCCCTCGGTGATATGGGAGCCGGAGTAACCAGAGGAGTCTGGCGCGTCTGACGGCCAGAGCAGGCAGACCAGAAGTGTTGAGCCGGCTCCCGCGGCAGCACGCAAGGGTGCTGGCCGCGCTGGGAGCCGCTGGGAGCCACCGGGGGTGGCCTCCCCAGGTGGCTCCCCATGCAGATGGCCATGCGGGGTCCGAGTGGGACCGGGCCCCGTGAAACGAGATGCCAGGTCCTGAGTACTGTCATTCTAAAGTGTGCTTAAACATGTATTATTGCTGCTGCACTTAGGTGAAGATCCCAGACTTCTAGCCCTTAGGATATAGAGGTGCATACTTTATGGTCAGTAGGAGATGCTCAGTCAGGGTCAAGTGTCACCAAGGCAGGTGTACCCATGTTAATGCTTGTTGAGGTAATGGGGTGGGTTGCCACTGGGATGGTGCCAGTGCGCAGGGCCCACGACCCAGGTTATAGTCAATTAATTACATCGGGGGCAAGATGATGTGTATACATGAGAGTGCTGGTACTAGACACCACCGCCCCGCGGGAGGGGTGGAGATGTTATATAATGTCACAAAGTAATTTCAACAGCTTATGTATATTTGTAAATTGGTGCATATTATTGAGTAGTGTGTGTTTAGTAAATGTACTCTTACTTTTATAAAGCACAGACTGGACAATCAATTATAGAGTGTTATTTTTGCACACCTGCAAATGGCGATTACTAGCCCACACCACCTCCATTGAGTAAGCCTCAGACTGCTTTGCAAGGGCTCTGAGAGGCAAGCGCTACAATTGGGTGTTTGGTTCTCATTGAAGGACAAATGTAGTCAAGTTATTTGTGCAGGCCTCACAGTTGCTGCCTCGTTTTCCAACACAAGCACATCATGGCGTGGCGCATCAATTTGTGGTGATCCAGGCTAGTTTTGATGGCGCACCTGGGTGCTGTGGTGCACAGATTGGGAGTGCTGGCATAGGGCTATCAGATATTGGTCAACAGCACTGCATGAATTTTATTTCAGGCAGTGAAAGGATTGGTGTATGTCTCTATCTCCCTGAATGTGGTTAGCTAAGGGGGACCTTTGGGAGAGACTCCACTTTGACTTCTTCAGTAAGCCACTCACATGTGTGAGACTACTACATCAAAGGCATCAACACCCTATGCAGGCTACCCAGATTGGATTGGATAGTAGAGTATGTTACCTGTCCCCTCCTTACTTTTCTCTCACCTGTCCATAGACAAAACCCTTTTGTCATTATAAATGTAAGTATTGGATAGTGTAGAGGATAGACAGAAGAGGAGATGGCAAAGCAGAGAAAGAAACAGAAAGATGGATGAGAATATAGGATAGAAGCAAAAGGAGATATGAAAGTTTGGTAAGAGATGAAAAGAAGAATGAGGACACAATGCATTCTCTAATGTTGTTTTTAATTGTCGGCTTTTGAAGATGAATTCCTTACTTTCACTGGGAACTCTGGCATTCTTGCTATGGCATTGTTCATTTCATTACTACTGCAGTGTCCCATTACAGAATTCAACTGGCATAGACTGTCCATTACTGAACATCTTGCTACATGATCCTTTTAGCTTATATCTTCAAAAGATCATTGAAAAAGGGACACTTTTCGCTTTTTCCCAAATCTTCAGTGACCAGCTTAACTTTCTAAGATGTTATCTCAACTTATTTTCAATAATTATTAAAGTCCTACTTCTTGTTTCTAGAAGTGTTCCTGGTCAGAGCATAGCTAAATTAATGTGTCCAATGGAAGCAAGTTCGGTAACAAATCTAATGTGTCTGCTATAGAAACAAAAACTTTAATCTTCTGATTTCAACCAACTGCTACTGGACTATACAGACTTAGGGGTCGATTACGATGGAGGATTTTCCGCATCCTCTGGGCCGGCGGAAGCCACCGCCGGCCCGGAGGATGCGGAAAATCCTCAGCGGAGCCTCAAAGAACCCACCGCCATATATGGATGGTGGTGGGTCTGGGATTCCGTTTGCAGCTTTTCCGCCGCAGTCGCCTTCCGACCGCTGCGGAAAAGCTATAACATGGCTTCGCTGTGTCTATCAGACACTGCCAGCCATATTAGGATGGTGTAAATGTCATGCTTTTCCGCTGCGGCTTTTCCGCCGTGGAAAAGCATATGGAGTTTCACTTCGGGGGCCCGTTGTGGGCCCCCTGGGTGAAGGGGGGTGGGTGGTGCATAAGGGGGTACCTATGGTACCCCCCTGCATTTGCGTGCACAAAGCAGCAGGCACCGCGCGGTGCCTGCCGCTTTGTGCATGCAAATGCAATGCATGCAGTTTTAATATTGCGGTGAGTGCAGCTTGAAGCTGCACCCGCCGCAATGTTAAAGATAGAGGATGTGACCGCCACCTTGGCGGTCACATCCTAATCTGCACGGATGGAACGCCTCCTCCTCAGGGGTCGCGGACGGACTCAAGTCCGTCCGCGATCCTAATCGACCCCATAATTTGGAGAGACATGAGGAACTTTAGTACATGTGCAAAATGTTTGTGAGCATTAGATACTATTGTCCCTTATCCACCGGCAACCCAAATTCCAAAAAGCTCAATCAATGGTTCACAGATAATCTTTGTCAACTGAAACATCAAAGCAGAGCACTAGAAAGACATTGGAATAAATCAAATATACTTTCTCATCATATTGCTTGTAGAGTGCCCTCTGATGGCTACAAATCTGATAGCTCCTGTGTTAAAAAAAAGAATTTTCCAAACACTGATTACGGAGGCAGCTAATTCACAGCAGAACTTTATCATATCTATTGGAGATATTAACCCATATTCGAATGGCCAGCCTTCTGATTCAAATCGAATGTATGACAACGGCCTTACCTACTCCGCCAACAAAATGACTGCTCTGGGTTTGAGTATCTCTTTCATCAACCCTTTACCTGATGACCCTCATCAAATAGTACACTGCCTACTCTGCCCTGTTCATGAGTTTTTTGCAGTCATTGACGATGATAACAAAAACAACCTTGATGTTTTCCCAAAAATCCTCACTGTCATGGGATTTTTGATAAGCACAAATGGTTAGGTTGGATCTCACTGCACTGTTTTCTTTTGCTTCCAGACTGATCAATACCTTGCTCTCTATGGGATTCATTTTGCAACACCTTCAACCATGGCATCATCACCCCTATTGTACATAAACATTCAGTGGAACTGTAAAGTCTTCCAAACTACTGACCTATCTCAGACTTAATATGCATCTAAAAGGCACTTGAAACAATAACAATCTATCAAATGTCATCACATCTGGAATCAAATTGTCTCACTGACTTTCAATCATGTTTTAGACCCCTTAGCAGCACAGTCAATAATTGCCATTATCAGGAAAGAACTACTATTCTACGCATTAGCTGGAACCAAGGCACACTCTGGTCATTACTTTATTAGACCTCTCCGTCACACTTCAGCACCATCAACAACAAGGTGTTGATGATCTCACTTTATTGATGTGTTATTTTAGTTAATATACTTCCTATTCATTGTGTTTGTTAAAGCATTGCAGAAAACCTTCCAATTTCCTCAGAGAGCCATGAAACATATACTCAGAAGAATGAAAATGGATTATGGTCTGGTAAAAACTGTAAATGTTGCAGAGTGTGTTGGACCTGGCCCTTTCTGCAGGGTCACTGCCAAAAATATTGCATTCAGCACTCCTGCTTTCTAAACCCATTTTTGTTGGCTTTTAGGACCCTGTTCAGTTTACCACTGTGAATCAGTGCTAAAGTGCATGGGCTTACTCCTATAAATATGGTAACATTGGCTTACATCTGATTAGCATAATTAATTTGTTTATAAGTCCCTAGTAAAGTGGTATACAGGAGGTTGGTAAATTAAATGCTGCTAGTGGATCTGCAGCACTTTTTGATCCACCCACATAAGTAGCCCTTTCAAAACATGTCCCAGGTGGTTGTATGACATTACAACACATTCCGTTGCAACGCATGCCTTTCCCATGCATGCGTTACAACGCGAATGCCATCACAACGCATATCGTTTACAACGAAAATGCCTTTTAACACGTATACTTTTACAACGATTTTCGTTGTTAAACTATGCATGTTAATGGCATTTTCATGTTAAAGGATATCTCCGATCCCTACAAATTAACCCTAAAAATGTACCCTTAAAATGTACCCCTGTGCAACACCACCCCCTCATTCCTCCTTACCTCTCCACTCCAAGCACTTCTGTTTTTCTTTTCACGTCGTAAAGAGGAAGCGGAAGTGTCTCTCCGTTTCCTCTAACGACGCTGATTGCCTCCGCATCTTTTTTCTTCTTTAACTGAAAACGTGGGCAACAAGGGGGGAGACCCCCCCAGTCCTCTTTTTTTTACCTTTATCACACATGCCTTTACTATGTATCTCGTAGTAAAGGTATGCATGGTAAAGGCTATTCGTGGTAACCACACATGTGTGGTAATGCATGCGTGGTTATGGTTATGCGTGGAAACGGCCGCGCTGTAGTGGCCATTTCCCGTCTCAGGTCTGCCTTTGCAGCCTGTGTGTGCAGTTTTAAACTGCCATTTCCACCAGGCAAAATAAACCTTTTGCTAGGCCTAAACCTTCCTTTTTAGGTCTCGCCTGTTGCCGATGCGCATGCGCATCGAGCAAAGCGAGACTATTACGAGTTATCCACACTTTATCTGCACTGCAAGGAATCGTGGCGATTCCTTGCAGTGCCCGTGAGTTTTAAGGTCAATGCGCATGCGCATTAAGCTTATGCGCATGCGCATTGACCTTAAAAGTCACGGGCGCGTGCATGTCCCCTCTCCGCCCCCTCCCCTGTTCCGCCCCCTCCCCTTCCCGCCATGTCGCATTTCTCCTCCCCCCTCCCCTCTCTTCCCTCCGGCTTGTTTGTTGATTTGAGCCGCACCGCCCCCTCCCGCCGTGTCGCATCTCTCCTCCCCCCTCCTCAACAGTTTACCGCCTTCAGCCCTGAAGATTTGTAGGCGTGCGCACCTCTCAACGTGTAGCCTGTATTACGGTAAGTCAAGCCTCAATTGCTTGTTAACTTTTAATATAGCTTACTTTATTTCAGGTACCGATATATAGTTTTGTAACTAGCTTGTGACCAAGCTGCACGACGGCTTCTGCTACCGGTGGCGTGAATGGCTTGACCAACTAGTTGCCACAATCTTCTAGGGTCTTTGTGCAATTCTTACTCGGGACCGGTAGCAGATCATTGCCCTGTGCAGAGCCGGTAAATATGCTGGTCAGTCTTGTCCCCACGAGTGAGTCAGCGTCTATTTTTACTCTAGCATCATGCCACTGTCTTGCAGACGAAATGTTGAGCCCGCCCATAGATTAACGGGAGTAAAACTATTTGAGCGGCGTTCCTGTTATTTTCAAGGACATCTCTCATCCCCAAAGAACTATTTTACTGCCGACATTACGTGATCCTTAAAGAAGTACCAGGAATATGGTAGCTCGCGTTAGTCTTTGCAGTGTCTGAGTTAGTCACTCGAGGCCTGCTAAGTGTTAGACAACTAGTCTCATATATTGTAGACTCACGCATTTGTATTCCTAAGGCTTTGGAAAAGTGAAACTAGTTAATGCCACAACAAATCTAAACTGTTTTCATAGCCGCTCCTTAACAAAACTAACTAAATGTTTAACAGTTATTTAATGTTTCAGAATTTAAGTTTTGAAATGAGGAGATGCAGTAGTCAGTAGGCGGAACTTTCTAGTCCTGATAGTCCACTTACTTACATAAATATTATGTATGTTCTTGCCTTCCTTAAAGATTTGCAGAGTTCTGTGTAGTAATGATTGTTTTAACAGACTGAAGTGCCTGCTTGAGTGAAGCTACCATCGTGCAAACATTATGCACCTTGTTTTATCTGCACATGTTTTTATACTGTACCTCTATGTTGTGCATTGCTTTTGTTTTGGAATGTCGAATTATTAAGCAGGATTACGCTACCAATCAGTGCTGAGCAGCTTCCGGATTTTCTGTGGGTTTAACGACATTTTTAAAACTTCGATTTAGGAGGAGTTTCTAACAGGAAAATGCTTGCCGGAACAAAAGGGTTTAAAAAAAATAAATACATCTAGAGTGACTTGGTTGAGCATTGCAGTAGATCGCCCCATAAAATACTGTACTTGACTGTGAAACATCAGCAACTGCTCCAGCTTTCCTCTTGAGGCGAAACCCAGCTCATCTAGTAAAATGGTCCTATTATCCAGAGGACGCTGAGAATCACTTCCCTTCACTGCAGGTACTAATGCAGCTATAATACGAATGCTCCCTTGTGTAACCCTCAACCCCTCACTCACCCTCACTCTCACTCACCCTCACTCTCACTCACCCTCACTCACCCTCACTCACCCTCACTCACCCTCACCCCCTCACCCTCACCCCCTCACCCTCACTCACCCTCAACCCCTCACCCTCACTCACCCTCACTCACCCCCACTCACCCTCAACCACTCACCCTCACCCTCACTCACTCTCAACCCCTCACCCACCCTCAACCCCTCACCCACCCTCAACCCCTCACCCACCCTCAACCCCTCACCCACCCTCAACCCCTCACCCACCCTCAACCCCTCACCCTCAACCCCTCACCCTCAACCCCTCACCCTCAATCCCTCACCCTCAATCCCTCACCCACACTCACTCACACTCACCCACCCTCACCCTCACTCACACTCACCCACCCTCACTCACCCTCACTCACCTTCACCCTCACTCACCCTCAACCCCTCACCCTCACTCACCCCCACTCACCCTCAACCTCACTCACCCTCACCCTCACCTTCACTCACCCTCAACCCCTCACCCTCACTCACCCTCAACGCCTCACCCTCAATCACCCTCAACCCCTCACCCTCACCCACCTTCACTCACCCTCACTCACACTCACCCTCACTCACCCTCAACCCCTCATCCTCACTCACCCTCAACCCCTCACCCTCACTCACCCTCAACCCCTCACCCTCAACCCCTCACCCTCACTCACCCCCACTCACCCTCAACCCCTCACCCTCACTCACCCCCACTCACCCTCAACCCCTCACCCTCACTCACCCTCAACCCCTCACCCACCCTCAACCCCTCACCCACCCTCAACCCCTCACCCACCCTCAACCCCTCACCCACCCTCAACCCCTCACCCTCAACCCCTCACCCTCAACCCCTCACCCTCACTCACCCTCAACCCCTCACCCTCACTCACCCTCACTCACCCTCACTCACCCTCACTCACCCTCACTCACCCTCACTCACCCTCACTCACCCTCACTCACCCCCACTCACCCTCACTCACCCCCACTCACCCTCAACCCCTCACCCACCCTCAACCCCTCACCCACCCTCAACCCCTCACCCTCAACCCCTCACCCTCAACCCCTCACCCTCAACCCCTCAACCCCTCACCCTCAACCCCTCAACCCCTCACCCTCAATCCCTCACCCACACTCACACTCACCCACCCTCACCCTCACTCACACTCACCCACCCTCACTCACCTTCACCCTCACTCACCCTCAACCCCTCACCCTCACTCACCCCCACTCCCCCTCAACCCCTCAACCTCACTCACCCTCACCCTCACCTTCACTCACCCTCAACCCCTCACCCTCACTCACCCTCAACGCCTCACCCTCAATCACCCTCAACCCCTCACCCTCACCCACCTTCACTCACCCTCACTCACACTCACCCTCACTCACCCTCACCCACCCTCAACCCCTCATCCTCACTCACCCTCAACCCCTCACCCTCACTCACCCTCAACCCCTCACCCTCACTCACCCTCACTCACCCCCACTCACCCTCAACCCCTCACCCTCACTCACCCTCACTCACCCCCACTCACCCTCAACCCCTCACCCTCACTCACCCTCACTCACCCCCACTCACCCTCAACCCCTCACCCTCACTCACCCTCACACTCACTCTCAACCCCTCACCCACCCTCAACCCCTCACCCACCCTCAACCCCTCACCCACCCTCAACCCCTCACCCACCCTCAACCCCTCACCCTCAACCCCTCACCCTCAACCCCTCAACCCCTCACCCTCAACCCCTCACCCTCAACCCCTCACCCTCAACCCCTCACCCTCAACCCCTCACCCCCTCACCCTCAACGCCTCACCCTCAATCCCTCACCCACACTCACTCACACTCACCCACCCTCACCCTCACTCACACTCACCCACCCTCACTCACCCTCACTCACCCTCACTCACCCTCACTCACCTTCACCCTCACTCACCCTCAACCCCTCACCCTCACTCACCCCCACTCACCCTCAACCCCTCAACCTCAACCCCTCCCTCACCCTCACTCACCCTCAACCCCTCACCCTCACTCACCCTCAACCCCTCACCCTCAATCCCTCACCCTCACCCACACTCACCCACACTCACCCACACTCACCCACACTCACCCCCACTCACCCTCACTCACACTCACCCACCCTCACTCACTCACCCTCACCCACCCTCACTCACCCTCACCCACCCTCTCACCCTCACCCACCCTCACTCACCCTCACCCTCAACCCCTCACCCTCAACCCCTCACCCACCCTCAACCCCTCACCCTCAACCCCTCACCCTCAACCCCTCACTCACCCTCACCCTCAACCCCTCAGCCTCACCCTCACTCACCCTCACCCTCAACCCCTCAGCCTCACCCTCACTCACCCTCAACCCCTCAGCCTCACCCTCACTCACCCTCAACCCCTCACCCTCACTCACCCTCAACCTCATGCTAAAGATTTACAAAAAAACCCATAAACAATTCTAAAAGCACTAACTCTAATGCTGCGAGACCTATTGCATTTCTAATGCTTGTTAATACATATAAATCAACCCTAGGTTAGGCCCTTAATCACCCATGAAGTGTAAGTTGGACATGTACTTATAAGTTTTACATGTCTTGGTAGTGAAAAACTCCTAAATGTGTTTTCCATTGATCTGAGGCTTACATCTCCCATAGAATATCATTGGGTTTCCTTATTACATTTTAACTAAACTTTTGTTTGGGTGCAGGTGCCACTAACCGCTACTGCAGCATCGAGCAAAGAAATAGACACCTCAAACCAGGCAATGCCCTTGATTGGGGTGTGCGGGGTGGGATAAAATAACAAAGAAATATACTTGTATTTTCAGGGTCTGCTTCTTTGTGAGACGATGTGAAAATCTGCACTAAACAATCAACAAAGAATGCGTTACTACAACGTGTATTATTTCAACATACATCCATAACATATCATATCACAATAATGCCCACCTACACAAGCAGTACTCTATTTCAGAATAAAATTCTTATGTAGTCCAATTGCATGATATTGTCCCTGGGAGTTGCTTTTCTCCTAATCTGGGCTTAGAGTTTTGAGCACTCGTATGCGTAATATCCTCATAGAATAACGAAATCTTTAGTCACTATTTGTGTCCTAATAAAATTAGTTAGAAACTTGGCAAATATGTGTGGAGTCAATGGTCCAAAGTCCGTAGTACAGTGCTCCTCAATAAATTTCTATGCATGCTCAAGTCTTTGCTGCTCTAAAAATACTGCTTTTGACCATGAGAGAATAATCACAGTCAGAAATTTCTTTCCTTAGACTTTGATAGTTAGTGCTCCAACCTCTCTTGTTGTGTGAATCTTACTTCTAGCCTTGTTTTTGCCTTTCTTTGCAGGTTTCCGATGTTGTGGCAGTCCTGCGAGCTCGGATGGGAGTAGGTCATTCAGGGACTTTGCAGTGCTTGCAGGTAAGCGGGATGCGATGTGCAGTTCCCAATTCTTTGTTGCATTTAGGCCTCCGGGAGAGCACAAAGAGAGAAAGTTCAGTTCTCTCTCGATGGATGTGAAGCCAAGCACTGCCTTGTGGTTTGGATAAGGTTTATAAACAGCACTCAAAAATAAAATGGCTGCCGTCATGTGTCTTCTGAAATCCTGCGAGATTTCGATGGACACGAGGCACGAATGGCTGCTATTGAATGCAAGGGATCCGGGGTGTGAAAACATGAATAATTTCACTAAAGGACCCAAGGGGAACATGAGCGAGATAGGAGCCAGCCCTGAGGAATACCAGCGAGAAGGCATTAAAACATATGACATGTAACCAGTACAGACTGCCTATGGGCCCCTGGGGATATCAATAAGGCCAAGCATCAGTATATCAGGGTCCAGTGTAACATGAGCCCTTTAAACAGCAACATGGGTCCACGAGGCATAGCCCAATGGACAGATGCTGCAGGGAGAAGCAAGGGAACCAAGGTTCATGACATGTATACATGTCATAATTGGTGTCTAAGGAATTGTAATTTAAAACCTTCTTCAATTGTAAAGTTGGATTTTAAGTCACAATTCTGCAAATTCTACATTTAGAAAGTTGGTATTTTCTTGCCCTAACCATTTTGTGCTGCAGCCTGTTTTCTGGGTGTAGTTAAGAGTTGGCCTTTGTGCATTCCTCACAGATAGCCACACAATGGAGGGACTGGGTATTGACAGGATGGGCCATCCAAGGCATGATGGTGGGGTGAAGCTGTCACCTGTCAAGCTTGCACTTCGAAGACACTGCATCAGCTCACACACAAAGAATTTCACACTAGCCTATTGCAACTTCAGACAGATTGGACCAGGGCAGAGAGTCAGGAAATTCCATTCACCTCTGTTGGGGAAAACTCCAGAAGCATCTCCAATTTCAAAGTTAGCACCAGTATAACAAGCACTTATAATGCAATAGGTCTCGCATTTGTGAGAGTTTGAGCTTTTGGCATTATAAAGGACAATGCTTTTCATTTATATATTTTAAAAACCTGCAAGTGGCGGGTAAACACGCTATTTTCACTTATAGTCCTTGTTTATGAGAAGCAAGGTTGGCAGTAAACGAGGCTCAGTTACTTCCATCCTACTTTCTCGTAGGCAATGACTATAAGTACAAAATGTGTGTTTACGCACCGCTTGCAGGTTTTCAAAACAAATAAATAAAAGGTATTGTCATTGCAAATGCTTCTTGACCTCTGAGACGGAGCCCGCAGCAGCCATAGGAAGGCAGAGACCATGATGCCAGGCCCTGCGTTTCAAAATCAAGAGGGAAAGGAGGCAGCTGCAGCCAAAACTGACCTCAGTCTTTAAATGCACAGCAAATGTGGCAAGATAAGAGCAAGAATTACAGCCCTGTTTACAACAGAGCTCTGTAAACCACAAGCACTTTTCTAGACTGCTCCAGCTTAAATAAGGAAATAGTGCTCACAAGCTCTGAATACCAACACATGTAACAGGGAAAGTCCTTGAAAATGGGCGTAGCTTGTAAAGCCAATACCCAGAATACAACGTCCCGTAGAGACAGTGCAAGCGCTTACTAGGTGAGACCTAAAACCTTACTTCTGATCTCACAAATGAAGCCAATTATAAACCCTATTGCTTAAAGGGATCCAAGTCATACTTTCCACTTTTTCACATTACAGCCAGGTTAGGTTTTTTTAGCTAACAGTACGGTTCATGCTGGGATTTGAAGCTACGGAACAATCTTCACATATTTTGTGGAAGTTTACTGTTTCACTCACCTCACGCACACATATACAGATAGTGCCCAATATTTTGGCTTCTATTTGGCAAATAAAACGAAGAACGGGTACGTCACAGATGGTAGTAGCTCTGCAGGGGACTGTGGCCTACACATAACCAGCCCGCTAATATTCTCTACCCCAACCACGGCTGCCACCATCCCCTGTCGTTCTCTGGTTGTTCACACAGAATCCTGCTGTCACTGAATCCTGCTGACTCCAGCTGTCGCTGAATCTGACATTCACAGAATCCTGCTGTTGCTGAGTCCTGTTAAATCCTGCTGTCACTGAAACCTGCTACCACTGAATCCAGCTGCGTTTCAATCCTGCTAAATTCCTCTGTCACTGAATACTGCTAAAACCCGCTGTCACTGAATCCTGCTATCACTGTAAGAGTCTGATTCTGTTAGTCCTTCTCTGGTTGTTATCACTGAGTCCAGCTGTCACTGAATCCTGCTGAATTCTGCTGATCCTGAATCCTGCTGTCACTGAATCCAGCTGTCATTGTTTCCTGCAGACCCCTGCTGTTACTTAATCCTGCGGACTCCTGCTGTGACTCTAAGAGTCTGCTCCCGTTTGACCTTCTATGGCTGCTTTCACTGAATTTAGCTGTCACTGAATCCTGCTGAATCCTGCTGTCACTGAATCCAGCTGTCACTCAATCCGGCAGTCACTGAATCCTGCTGACTCCTGCTGTGACTCTAAGAGTCTGATTCTGTTATTCCTTCTCTGGCTGCTTACACCAAATCCAGCTGTCACTGAATCCTGCTGAATCCTGCTGTCACTGAATCCATCTGTCACTCAATCCGGCTGTCACTGAATCCTACTGAATCCTACTGTCACTGTAATCAGCTGTCACTGAATCCTGCTGAATCCTGTTAAATTCTCCTGTCACTGAATCCTGTTCTGACTGTAATTGTAAGAGTCTGCTTCTGTTAGTTCTTCTCTGGCTGCTTTCACTGAATCCAGCTGTCACTGAATTCTGCTGAATCCTGTTGTCACTGAATCCTGCTGTCACTGAATCCAGCTTTCACTGAATCCTACTGTCACTGAATCATACTGTGACTGTGAGCCTGCTTCTGTTTGTCCTTCTCTGGCTGCTGTCACTGAATCCAGCTGTCACTGAATCCTACTAAATCCCAATGTCACTGAATCCTGTGGTCACTGTAAGAGTCTGCTTCTGTTAGTGCTTTTCTTGCTGCTATCACTGAACCCAGCTGTCATGGAATCCTGCTGCCACTGAGTCCTGCTGTGACTGTTCGAGTCCTTTTCTGTTCATACCGCTACCCAGAAACCACAAGTGCTGCTCAGGTTCCTTGGTGCAGATGGAGAGATGTCACACAGGAGCCTCAGTGTGACCGTCCCAAAGTTTTGAACACACGGATTATGATGAGGGGTTAGTAACAGAGTAGGAATCAGATCAGGGGACTTCTTCCGGATCTGTACATCCTTTTATGTCAAATCACAGCGCAGTCAGAGTCTGAAACGGACAGAAAATAGGCCCGGGCACCATAATGGAATAGGCCCCATTGGTGAATCGGATACCTAAAACAAAGTGGCCTATATTTGCAAATTGGGGTGGTGTTGAACTTGCTAATACACTCTGTAGACGAAAAGAGCATATAGCACGACTGCACACACTCATAACACAGACACCGTGGTTCAACGCCTCGCCAGAGGCAGTAGGCGCTATTTAAATCCAATTACAAAATTGACAGGCTTAAGAGAGTGCTGAAGGGGAATGGTAGGAGAGATAATAACTAATCAATAGATAGTGACAGGGATAAGGGAGAGTGCTGGAAGTGTGTGTGTGCGAGCAAGAGAGTCAGGTAAAAACAGGAAGTGAGAAAGAGAGACAAGACAGGCAAGGATATTGACTTCTGGGAACAGAATCTGGCAGACCCCTGAAACTTAGCTGCACTTTTCACTATTGGGATTATCAGTGGCAGGCCCAAAGTATTGCACACAAACTGGTAGTGTGTGTCACAGGGTGCATTGCTATACAGATTGTGGCTTACTGCATTTAGGGCCAGATGTAGGTGGCTAAATACCGGTCGGTAACGCTGAAATTCGGTAAATGTCAGCGTTACCAACCAGTATTTAGCCATTCCTGATGTAGGTAAGGAATCTCTAAAAGGAATCAGTAAATACTGATTCCTTAATACCAATTCCTTACTGCTCTTGCATTTAAGGAATCGGAAATACCGATTCCTTAAATGCAATGTAGGAAGCACATTAAAGAGTGCTTTTGAGCCTTAAGAAATCGGTAATTACCACCAACTTCAAATTAGTGGTAATTACCGATTTCCCTTAAAAAAACACTTTTTTGCTTTTTTAAAGTGCCATGTGGCACATATCCATGGCCTTAGGGCATGCATGTGCGCCACATGTGCACACATGCACATTTCAGGGGTGAAACAGGGTGTCCTTTGGACACCCTGGCACCCTTGAAATATGGTTCCAAAGAGGGAGGGAGGCAAAAGGACACTATTTACCACTCAAAATAGTGGAAGGTCCAGTAACAGCTTAGTGTCTGTACAAAGTACTAGGGAGTCAAACCAAAAAGGGGGTTGCTGTACTGTTCCTAAAGAAGTCAGAGATAGGAAAGTTCTTGCTGGCGTGACCAAGTAGAGGGGAAAGACAGGGGATATTATTAATACCCTGGGGAATCCATTATGTTGGATATATTTGCCTCACACACCCCGAGGAGTGTCATGCTTCATCATCGGCGGTTGCTCCTCGTCGGGGAGGCGGTGCAATCCCCGACGGGCACACCTCAGAGAGGGGCTCTTTGGCGGAGATCTTTTTTCCAACTGCCTGTAGGTGAAGTGGGGGTATGTGGGCAGGGAGGTGTATACCTATGGTAAGGTAGCTAAAATGTAATTAGGGGTACCGGAACGGACTTTATTCTGGGGGTCCCCTAGCTACGGTTAAAAAGTGAAACTAGTCCCCTAGGTGTCAACCAATTATGTTGTGTTACCCTAGAAGATACTAGTGGTGCATGTGGTCAACATGTTTCTCGCTCTTGGTATATTTACCGCGATTCTTCAGGACCAAAGTGAAGACAACAACATGCTCGTGTCATATGTGTTGAAATTGTTTACCTTAGTGGATCCTCCTATGTCTATGTCTAATGATCAGAACCTAGAGGCCACATGAGTGTTCGGCAGGGCTGAACCACAGCGCTAAGCCCAGGGTGTGGCTGAAGTCAGCTGCGTTCGGGTGTAATGACCTACCCATCCCCGCCGAGCTCGAGTAGACCCTTGAAATATCTCCTGGTATTACCGATACGGTAATACCAAATCGCTAATAGTGAATGTCTTCACATTCATTCCTATGGGCCTCCAAGCCCATAGAAATTAATGGGTAGGTATTCCTTATTACCGAATCTCAATTACCGATTCGGTAATAAGGAATATTAAGGATTCAGTAGTTTTTTACTGAATCTTTACCTACATAGGAAATACCGGTTTCTTAATAGTGAATCAGTAAAATTCGCTATTAAGTAATCAGTATTTCAGATTTACCTACATCTGGCCCTTGGTCACTTAAACTGCTGCTTATTCAACATTCACAGACATCGGATTGAAATAGAAATTATTTGATTATCCAAATAATGGTTTCCATGACTAGCACTCATCAGACGCCAAATGCATTGTAAGGAATCTCTTTAACAGGGGGCCAAATTACACGTAGTGGGCAACAGATCTGTAGAAAAAATAATGTATGCTAATAGAACATGAACACAATGTGAACATCTGAAGAAATATGTTAGTATATCAGTCACAGGATATGTGTCATAAAACAATTATAAAAGTGGAGTGAACTACTGAGAAAAAAGACAAGAAGATTGATACAAGCCGAATAATCGGGTAGGACCCCATAGCAGAGCTCATGTGCTTAGATGCAAACATGAGAGTGAAGAAAGAAGGGGGTTCCCCAGTGGGTTTTTTAAGGATATAGGCAGGACGTGGGGGGAAGAAAACTGAACAAAGAACAAAGGACGTACCCCGCCCAATGATGAAATGGTCCCAACAATAGGATCCCAATATATATGGGGTGATAGAGCTAGGAGCTGGCACTGCGCAAGAGAAAATTAACTCAATCCAATTATACTCAAGAAAAGTTTTTTAGCAAATATATAAGTATTTTTATTTTTTTATATATATATATATATACTCTCAGAAGTGATGTAGAAAACACTTACATACATAAATAACACATAATTCTCTTTAGAATATTAAACAACATACATAAGAACCTCAAGAGGGATAAAAGAGACAAAAATTCATTGCACTTTTGGGCCTACCCAGTAACACTTCACATTTCAGTCATACTCTCATACATTCAAATTTTCAAAAAAAAGGGGGCATCCTATCTAAAGTTCTATCATTCCACTTTCATTCTTCCAAACATTCATCATCGTTCTGGGGTATGCAACACATAGATGGTAGATATGTAGCATAGACCAGAATATTGTTCCAGATAGACTATATTAATACGGCCTCTAGTCAGTATAGTACAGTGTGCCGTATTTCTGGAGACACAAACATGAACAGCACTGCAGAAACCACCTGCAGAAAAGTCGCAGGTAAACCTATGAGGAAGTGAACAGCAATACCAGAGAGTAGGCGACTAAAGCTATTCAAGACACAAAGGAAAACCCATTTGGATCTGACTCATTGACAAGAAACACACAAGACGTGAACGGTTCATACGTGCCCAGAAGCTGATATGTAAACAAGATGCTGTCCTGCGCCTACTTTGTACAGACGTGCTGGGAGGAGCACAAAAAGAAACACCCGGATGCATCAGTGAACTTCACAGAGATCTCTAAGAAATGCTCTGAGAGGTTAAAGGGGAGTGTGTCACAAACTGACCTGCACTTCTGCCACAGTTCTGGTCAGGGTAGTGTAGGGGTTACAAAGCTGAGGTGGGAGTGGGAGAAGCTTGTGCTGGGTGTTCTGCTACAGTTCTGGGTGGGGTAGTGGAGGGTGGTCCAAAGCAGAGGTGGGAGTGGGAGAAGCTTGTGCTGAGTGTCTGGAGGCCCAAGGATGGGGTGGGGCTGGCAGACTACCGTTGAGAAGGAAAGCAATTTAATGTTTGCACTTCCGTGACTTTTGCATAGCAAAGAAAATAGTGCAAGCCATTTAAAAGACAGGAAATATTGCAGCAAAAGCAGATCTGCATGCTTCTTGTCAAGCCACTGAACGCTTTTTTTTCTATTAATTTACTTTAGCTACAATGGCAGCACCCGCAGGATATTTAAAGAGAAAACGCGGGTGCCACCTTTGGTAAATAAAAAGGTCAAATAAACATAAAATGAAAGGCATGCAGCTGTGTTCGGCGCTGCAAATAATAAACAAAAGTTCTGGTTGCCATTATTCCTGCTGAGGCGTTACACGCTGCCTATGGTAAAAAAAAAAGTGTTGCAGGAAAGCGTCTCCTGCCTGCAACAGCTGGCAGGAGAAAGCCATTTAAGAAAATAGTTCTTCCACGTAACAACACATGTGTCAGGGGGTGTACTTATAGGAGGTTACAAGAAGAGAATAGACTGTATAAAAGACGGACTAATAAGCCTATTGACTAATGGAAAGCCACCATTTGGAAAGGACGGTAACAGGGGCCACTTGAAAATATGGGTGGAAAATGAGCGGAGTTCATGCCCATATCCTGAATACAGCATGTCTCGAAGAGCCAGCGCAAGTGCTGCCTAGCGAGACCTAAAAATGAGACCCTCAGGCCCACTCTTCCGATCATTCCTGGACTTGTGGAAAACTCATCAGTACACCTCTACTGTCCTGGTGCTGGAAGAACTGCCCTGCTGCAAAAAGGACTGCTCTGCTACCCTGCTGCCTGAGGAAGGAAGACTGGACATGCTACTTGAACACAGAAGAGCCACCAGAGTGTCTCCAGGGGCTAGCTAACAGGCCTTCTGGTATGAGCTACAGGGACATAACAAGTTCGAGAGACCTTGCTTGCATCTGCCCAGGTGCCTAGCCTGGCATCAGAGTGTTCTCCTCCTGACCTAATTGTGTTTTTTTTCAGAACTTATGCAGCATGACGCAACTCAGCACACCGTTATGCAGGTCTTTTCATCACCGCCCTTGCAGCTCATTGGAACTGACGCAGTGCGGCGCAACGCTCCGCATCAAGGACATAAGGTACAATTCTCAGTGGGACTAACCTAGACCCTCTATCCAACCTGCACTCCATTGCGGACGGCCTGAACTTGTGACTTTGTACTGGTCTGCCGTGACCAGATAACCGCAGTTGGTACTTTCCGCTTTTAGGCGCTATACTTACATTAAGTCTTAGAAATTGCATAATTCCGGTTATATTGATTGGATTTTTGTCATTTTATTACATTTTATTCTATTGTTCTAAATTAGTGTGGTATTCTTCTTGTGTTGTGTTTTCATTTTATTACTGTTTGTGTGCTGCACAAATATTTCACACATTGCCTCTAAATTAGTCTTATCTGTTCTGTGCCATAGCTAAAATGGATGGGCATAACTCATGAAATTCAGTGTAGCATAGTCACACGGAATTACCTTACAATTCCGCAAGATTACACTTCAATTATGTGGGAAGATAAATGAGAAGATAAATATTACATTTCGTTCTATTTCTTAGAGCAAAAATGCCCTCTAACAAAATGGATATACAAGCATGCATTTTGCACTAAGAAATAGCACTAAATGCAACAGAACACAAATAGGGAACAGCTGCTTGCACTCACTAAAAGTGCTCTAGGTGTAAGATTTTGCCCCAATTTACTACCAACATTTAGTGCTATTTTCGTAGCACAAAATGCACCCTCACATTCAAAATGGACACGAGGACTCAGTTTACTCTAAGAAAAAGTGTTAAATGCAGCCGAACATACTTAGTGAGCGTGAGTGACATTAGAATCTTTTCCCTCAAATTACTCTCAATTATGTGAGGAGGGGTGGTTAAGAAATTTTCTGAAATTCTGCATCAAAGATTAACACAGAATTACCAAATACTCCAATTAACCTGGTGTAATTGAAATTCGGAAAATCAAAAAGAGAGAGTACCCCACTATCACCAGGGATAAGGGTACAAGGACAACCAGTCTAGGGAGAATCCCTGGGTGCACACTCACAAGGGAAATTTATTTCCGTATTTTGACCATCTATGAATTACCGCCCCCACAGGCCAAATGGTCACAGAGGAGGTGAAAAAGGTGAAATTCCACACTAAAATAGAACGTTCACAATCTTTTTAATAAAAAGAAATCTTTACAAAGATTTTATACACACATGAACCGATTAAAATGTCAAAGCAAAAATGTTTAAATTCATATATTTAAAAACAGAAGTCCAAAAACGGTTCAGTATAAACAATAAACAGGCATAAATTCATTTATCACAATTCATATATCACAAGGAACATATTAGAAAAACATATTAAAAAACAGATATAACAGACGATAATGAAAAAAACCCCTCTACACTGTGGCTTATGGATTTCTGTGCCACTCGAATGTCTAGATCCAATCAATCAATCAATCAGTGACACTTATATAGCGCGCTAACTACCCGTAGGGTCTCAAGGCGCTGGGGGGTGGGGGGGGGGGCCGCTACTGCTCGAACAGCCAGGTCTTCAGCTTCTTCCTGAAGGAGAGGTGGTCTTGGGTCAGGCGCAGGTCGGTCGGGAGGGAGTTCCAGGTCTTGGCGGCCAGGTAGGAGAAGGACCTTCCTCCCGTAGTCGCTCTTCGGATGCGGGGGACGGCGGCGAGGGCGTGGTTGGCTGATCGGAGGTGGCGATTGGGAGCGTAGAAGTTGATTCGGCTGTTGAGGTAGCTCGGGCCCTGGTCGTGTAGGGCTTTGTGTGCGTGGGTGAGGAGGCGGAAGGTGATTCCAATGGTCTTTGAATTTATTAGCACGTGGTGTAGTCAGTAGTACCCTTGATAGACTAGTATCTATTGCTTCCTAGACCCTGTTTGGATTCTGCGCAACAAGAAAAAAAGAATGCGTAGACGCGTTTCGGTGCTGTGGACACTCGATGTAGTAGCACCTTCCTCAGGAACTGCCGTTTCTTTGGGGTCACCGGCTTCAGGGATTGTTTTTTACCACCCTCCCCAATGAAAATTGATTTGATCCCCGGGGAGTTCTCTGGGCAGCTATACTGTTTCGTGCCTTCTCAATTGGCAGGGTAGAATCTTCCTCTTTGTTGCAATAAAGAGCTTTCCACTTTATTGTAGGGTTTGCGTGTGATTTTCCGATACTCCACTTTGACTGTATATGTCACTTAAAATTGATAAAATTGTTTATAGACGGGCATCTATCCGCGTAGTTTCTTTAGGCAGCTTGATTTATTCTCTTTAGCTCCGTATCCGCGCGTCTGCCTCGGAAAGGAAAAGACGAGGCAGACGCGCGGATACGGAGCTAAAGATAATAAATCAAGCTGCCTAAAGAAACTACGCGGATAGATGCCCGTCTATAAACAATTTTACCAATTTTAAGTGACATATACAGTCAAAGTGGAGTATCGGAAAATCACACGCAAACCCTACGATAAAGTGGAAAGCTCTTTATTGCAACAAAGAGGAGGATTCTACCCTGCCAATTGAGAAGGCACGAAACAGTATAGCTGCCCAGAGAACTCCCCGGGGATCAAATCAATTCTCATTGGGGAGGGTGGTAAAAAACAATCCCTGAAGCCGGTGACCCCAAAGAAACGGCAGTTCCTGAGGAAGGTGCTACTACATCGAGTGTCCACAGCACCGAAACGCGTCGACGCATTCTTTTTTTCTTGTTGCGCAGAATCCAAACAGGGTCTAGGAAGCAGTAGATACTAGTCAAATCAAATCAAATTCTTTTATTCGGTTAGACGATTAGTTAACCATAAAAAGTACATCATAATTTAAAAATACATATTTACATAAAAGCAGAACAAGTAATGCTATTACAATATTACAGTACAATTTATTTTTATTTTTAAAAAAGCCTATAACGTTACAGAAAAAATAACAGAAAGGAAAAATACACTTTCAGTGAATTACAAGCACAATGTTTCAAAGTGTTAGATCCTCGTTCCTTATTGTTTTACGTATTATTATACATGATTTCAAAAACATTGCCAGGCTTTTAGCCTCGTGTTGTGAATTTGGCTGTTGCAATGCAAGAAGCGCTGGTCGACAGGTCCTCAACCCCATCTGACGCAACACGGGCAAAACCCAGCGTTTGCGGGGTATGGCATAGTAGTAACAGAAAAAAGCTACATGCATGGTGGATTGGGGTGAGACCTTATCGCATGGGCATTTTTCTAAGTTGTGGGACCAATTTAATGGGTTTGGGAAGGTTATCAATCGGAAAAACAAATTAAAACGAAACCTGGTTATTAGGTATTTTTCGTAGTTAGTCAAATAGTAAGTGAGGTAAGGCTGTATGCCTGGAGAAACTTGTACCATCATAACGTGGGCATTTGATTGCTTAGGTAATTCGCCGCTCAAACGAAGTTCCCTAAGATGGTTGAGACAATGGCACTTAAAGGTTTTCCTACTTAGCTCACTGATTAATGACGGCTCTGTTACGTATTGATTAAGATCCAGATCTTCCAAGAAGTTGACAACGTAAGCCAACCATGGGATCTTTTTCCAAGAGGACAACCCCAGGCAATCCGAGATCAGGGCCCGAGTAAGGTGACATTCAGGCTTAGACCAGATACGATGCCATAGGAGCATTGGTTGACATTTGATGTAATCAACTAGGTAGTCAATCCCAAGCTCGGTATGGCATCCGTATGTGGGGGCACTCTGGGGAAGGGCCAACAGGTATTTTGCAAAGCCATTTTGAATTTTTTGGAGTTCGGCCGTATTTACATAACCCCATACGCCAGCCCCATAAGTAGCGATGCTCTGACACTTAGCTTGATGGATTTTAAGTAGTGCGGGGGGAGATGGCTTACCCAGTTTTCTAGAAAATGAAATTAGGGCAGATGTAGCACGCTGGTATAGCACTTTTCTGGTTACCAGTGCCCTTTTCCACGTTAGCTGGTCGTCTATTAATATACCCAAATAAGGGTATTCCCTGACTCGTTCTAATTTTGAATGCTCGATAGTGAGATACTTCGAGCTTGTCACCTTGGGCCCAGGTTTTCATAACAAAGGTCTTGGTCTTATTTACCTTTAACCCCAGGGAAAGCATATAGTTGCAGTATTTGTCTAGTTGCTTCTGTAATTGAACCAGGGATCTAGCAAAGATAACTGAATCTTCAGCGTAGAGCAATGCTGGGATAGGGCGATGGTTAATGGTAGGTAGGTCCTGGCTCCCTTCAAGCATGGCTGTTTCCAAACCATTCGTATATAAGTTAAACAAGAAGGGAGCCAGGACGCAACCCTGCCTAACTCCACGTGTTATTTGAAAGGAAGATGTTAATTCGCCACCTGTTCCAAACCTTACACGAGCCGAAGCTTCAGAATAAAGCTCGCGCAAGAATTTGATTAGCGGCGGGTCAACCCCCAATTTCTCCAGGATGGGCCATAGCTTGGCATGAATTACACAGTCAAACGCCGCACTAAGGTCGACGTAAACCATGTATAGGTTTCCCCGTTTGGCTCCCACATACTTTCCTATTAGAAGTGCTAAATTTAAAGCCTGTTCAACAGTGCCCAGTCCCTCCCGGAATCCATACTGGAGGTCGGTGATGATGTTATTCTCCGCCGCCCAATCCTGCAAACGGTCAAGGATTAGGCGACCCGCGACTTTTCCCAATGAATCCAGGAGGGAGATGGGCCTGTAGCAGGCAGGGTCATTTCTATCCCCTTTTTTAAAAATAGGAAGAAGTATGGAGGAAGACCAAGAATCCAGTAGGCCAGTGCTAAGGACTGCTGTCATTAGCTGGGTGATAATTGGAGACCATAGGTCGATGTTAGAGACAAATATATCTAAAGGGACGCCGTCCAGGCCAGGAGCCTTTCCAGTTTTTGAGGAGGATAGTGCGCTTATAACCTCCCCCAGGGTAAAGGATAGATCAATTGGGTACACTCCTTTTCTTGGGGATCTAGGTTCTTGATTGAATTGCGCCGCACTGTCCGGGGGGAGATCACTAAAGATCTTAGAAAAGTGAGTCACCCACTCGTCCGCGGACACTGCTACGTCTAGGTATTGATGGGATTTGGCCTCAAGCAAGAAAGGAGATTTTACAACTTGCCAGAACTGAGAGCTGTCCTTTGTTTGGCAGCTCTCATGTAGCTGTGCCCATAGTTTTTCCTTCATCTCTTTTTTACATCTGATTTGGGCCTGCTTATATTCAGATCTTAGCTTAGCTATTTTGGCGTTGTCTCTGACTGGATTATGGAGTTCTTTCTTTAGGGCATTTAGTGCTTTTCGACATGCCGTGTTGAACCATTTTGGACCTGGATGGGTACCTGATTTGTGGGTTCGGATTAGTTCACTCTGGGTAGTTTTGAGGATTTCCCCAAAACTGGAAATGATTAGCTCAGGGGTAGAATCCTCATCAAGGCAAGAATTTATCCAGGGGAGCGCTTTGGTTACAATTTTAGTTGTTGTTATTTGGGGGTCTACCCGGGACCATTTCACTGAATAACCATTTGTTCTGTCCATAATTAATGCATTTTGAGTCAGTAAACTCTTCAATGAAGGCTGAAGATTATTCGTAAATAACTTCAGTACAATGCTATTGGAAAAATGATCGCCAGATACTTCTGTACCTGTAGTAAACTGAAAAAGCGTACCCTTTAAAGAATATGAACACAAAATAAAATCTATAATACTAAAACAGCCCCTACCGTGGAAAGTGGGTTTGAATTCCACTTGGGGGTAGACAAGTTCATTGGCATACAACAATTCTAAAAACATTAGACTTTCGTTAATGGAATCTCCTACCGGGGAGTGACTAAAATGTGTCAGTGGGCAGTCGTTTTCGTCTGAAAGGCCACAATCAGTTGTCCTATATTTTGGGCACAGTTGTACATTGAAATCGCCACCCCATATTACATTGCACGGTGTGGGTGAATGCTTAGCGCGTTGTTCGCTTATAGACGTGGTAATTTCTGACACAGTTTTCATACAGTCTATCGAGGATAGATTATTATAAAAATTAATTATGCAGTATGATGTACCGTTTTTAAAAATAATCAAAAGAATTTGGTAATTCGGTGTAGCACATTTTATAAAAGCTTTTCTTACTTCAAGTTTATTTGAAATATATATAACAAGGCCCCCCATCGGTCTACCATGAGTTGATGGGCAGGCCGGTGTATGAAACGTTAGGTAACCCTGTATGTGCAGTGGATCAATTGTCCAAGTCTCTTGCAAGCAGATTATCTGGTGTGTAGTAACAAAGTCCAACCAAGGGGTAGATAAGATCTTAGTTCGGAGACCTGCCACGTTCCAGAACAATATTGATACTAGCTGGAACGACTCTGCTTCATTAATAGGTACAGGGCTTCTTATCTGTGCAGGTGAATCCAAGGATGCACGATTGACGTTATTGAGGGGAGAAAATAAAGAAACTCCATTGTTGGGGTTAGTAGCGTTGGTTGCATTGATGGTACACCGGGACGGGACTGGTTGGTGAGAACCTTCCGCCTCAGTGTTATTTGGATCTATTGCGGTTGCGTCTACTGTGGAAGGTAAGAGCATCATTCTAGCCTGCGGACTTCGGGATTGAGAGAGATTTGCTAGGGTTAAGGATGGTGGATCAGATAAAGGTGTGATCACATTTTCCAGACCCTGGACTGTTGGTGGTCAGTCCACCATCTCCAGGCAGTCGAACCTGTTGTAGGTGGAGACACCCCTCCAGTCCGGGAATGACGTAGTTTCCCTGCCTCCTTGTCCTTGCCATGTTGACCAGTTCGTTTTGTTGTTCCAGTTGCCAACCTGAGTCCAGTTCCATTCGTGTCCTGGTGGTAGGGACTCGGCTGGTGGGTAGAAGAAAGCTAATCTTTTTGTTGAAATTCCTTCAGGGGAAGTTTGAGGACCCCATGAGGAAATAAGTTCCACGGTTTGAGGGTCTTCAAAGTTTATTATTATACAGTCCCCTGGGGTCAATTTTGGCTCCTTCCCTACCCACGGAACTCTACGGACTGATACAACTCTGTTGTTTGCGTAGGGGGGAAGTGGACGATTCAGTGACAACCAGTGAAGCACCTTATTTTTTAGGGACCAACCGGGCTCATTGGAGTTAGTATGTAACTCTGGGACCCCAGTCATAATAATGACGTAGGGCTTTGCTTCTGGTGGAAGATAAGCTGGGCGTGCACCATTGCGTCTGGTATTATATGCTGCATTCTTTGTAGCGGGTGTCTTGTTGGGTACAGTCGTCTTTTTGGGGGCTGGTGTCTTTGCTGGAATTGGGGTGAGTGGATGGTTGGTGGATTGGCCCTCTGGTACAGATGGAACAGGAAGGGAAGAAGAAGCAGAGGTAGTAGGCTTGTTTGCAGGTGGATTGACTAATAATTGCTGCGAATTAGCATGTGTTGTGTTAACTGATTTCTGTTGGGTCACTATTTTTTGTTGGACCACCGTTGAAGCGTTAACCGCTTTGGGTGCTTTGTGTGCTTGTGGAAGATTTGTTCCCCCAGCAGCTTTTAGTTTTGGATTACAGGTTGGAGCTGCAGGAGGTGGGTGCGTAGGAGGTAAATTCTTCTTAGGTTTAAGATCGGAAGTTAGTGTGGCTAAAGATTTTTCGATTTTAGCTAGTGATACCATAAAAGGTTGAAGGTGTTGCTTTATTAGGGCCTCAATTGAAATTAGCAGATTGGTATCATGGGTGATTACGTCCTGCCTAATGCACGTAATGCCACTCGGAATCAGGTTATGGGTGTCAGGTGAAAGGTTTATGATTTCTGGGGCAGGAATATCAATCCGCTGTTGAGGCGTGGCCGAGTGGATTAAAGCTGCCGAAGGGGAAGAATTTTTGTCTGTTTGTGTCAAAGGATCCTGTCGTGTATTGCTAGTGTTTTGAGGGGAGTTCTTATTTCCTTTTCTTTTTCCCTTGCTTTTTTTCGGGATAGCACCTTCTCTCTGGCCCCTCGTGGAGGGGGATGGAATGTCCTCATCTGGGGGATTTATAAACAGGATCGGGGTTCGCTCAAGTGATGGGGGGAGATGGGATACAGAGGTTTCAGATAGTTGAGTTGTGGATAAATCAATAGACACAGACAAGTCTACAGTCCCAGGGACCGTTGGGGTCTCTTGTAGTGTGCCAAAGACGAGAGCACGTTGAGGGGTTACGGCGGTTGCGAGTAGTCCCAGTGAGGAACGTCTTGCTGCCGCTAAGTCCTGCGAGACCCTTCTTTCTAAAAGGAGGACTCCTTGGTTGATAGCGTCGTTCGCCTTGGCGATAAATTGGTCAATTGGCCCTTTGACCTGAGCAGCATGTGTGAGCTTGGTATTTCTAGTAATTCTGGGTGACATTATAACAGATTCAAGAAGGGCACAATAAATCAATACAATGGGACAACACCTAGATGTTGATATTACTGTAGAACCACTACGTTAGATAAAATAAAATGTCAGGGGGCTAGCCCAGTCCAGTCTTACCCGGGCTTGAACGGGATTAAACGGGCCCGCCCTTGGCCCGGCGTCCCGCTCGCGTCCCGCGAGGGAGGGGAAGCGCGACTTTATGCGCCTCCTGTCGCTCCTTCCAGGTGGTGCTGGCGCAGGGCTTGTTGGGGGATGTAGTTCCCCAGCCCCGCTCTCCTCTCGGCGGCAGTCTCCCTGGATCAGCGGGAGTCGTGCGGCGGGAGGCGGGGGTAGTCCTGTAGTGCTCCGGCAGATTGGCGGTGAGTTTCTAAAGCTGACTGCTTGCAAGGATTAGGCAAAGGTTTCCCCCGCTCTGCAGGGGAAGCGCGACTTTATGCGCCTCCTGTCGCTCCTTCCAGGTGGTGCTGGCGCAGGGCTTGTTGGGGGATGTAGTTCCCCAGCCCCGCTCTCCTCTCGGCGGCAGTCTCCCTGGATCAGCGGGAGTCGTGCGGCGGGAGGCGGGGGTAGTCCTGTAGTGCTCCGGCAGATTGGCGGTGAGTTTCTAAAGCTGACTGCTTGCAAGGATTAGGCAAAGGTTTCCCAACAGGGTCTAGGAAGCAATAGATACTAGTCTATCAAGGGTACTACTGACTACACCACGTGCTAATAAATTCAAAGACCATTGGAATCACCTTCCGCCTCCTCACCCACGCACACAAAGCCCTACACGACCAGGGCCCGAGCTACCTCAACAGCCGAATCAACTTCTACGCTCCCAATCGCCACCTCCGATCAGCCAACCACGCCCTCGCCGCCGTCCCCCGCATCCGAAGAGCGACTACGGGAGGAAGGTCCTTCTCCTACCTGGCCGCCAAGACCTGGAACTCCCTCCCGACCGACCTGCGCCTGACCCAAGACCACCTCTCCTTCAGGAAGAAGCTGAAGACCTGGCTGTTCGAGCAGTTCCTGAGGAAGGTGCTACTACATCGAGTGTCCACAGCACCGAAACGCGTCGACGCATTCTTTTTTTCTTGTTGCGCAGAATCCAAACAGGGTCTAGGAAGCAGTAGATACTAGTCTATCAAGGGTACTACTGACTACACCACGTGCTAAAAAATTCAAAGACCATTGGATCTAGACATTCGAGTGGCACAGAAATCCATAGGCCACAGTGTAGAGGGGGTTTTTTCATTATCGTCTGTTATATCTGTTTTTTTATATGTTTTTTTAATATGTTCCTTGTGATATATGAATTGTGATAAATTAATTTATGCTTGTTTATTGTTTATACTGAACTGTTTTCGGACTTCTGTTTTTAAATATATGAATTTAAACATTTTTGCTTTGACATTTTAATCGGTTCATGTGTGTATAACATCTTTGTAAAGATTTCTTTTTATTAAAAAGATTGTGAACGTTCTATTTTAGTGTAGAATTTGATCTTTTTACCTCCTCTGTGACCATTTGGCCTGTGGGGGCGGTAATTCATAGATGGTCGAAAAACGGAAATAAATTTCCCTTGTGAGTGTGCACCCAGGGATTCTCCCTAGACTGGTAATTGAAATTCGGGCCAGGCCTAATAGCTTTCAGTGCGTTGAGTTTAGGTTAATTTAATTGCTTTAAGGGTTCACCCTAATGTGGGTTGTTGTTAATAATTGAGGTAAGTACTTACCCCCCTCAACTAATACACCGATTTCTTTCAGAAGGTAAATGTGCAACAGATATGATGGCTTGGGTGGCAGTTAATTTTTTCAATGTAATGCTGCACTGATAGAAATGGGGGTTCTCTAGTAGGAAGTGGTTTACACCCTGTCCAAGTAGAGGACCTTCCTTCTAGTCAGAGTAAGGGAGTTACACACCCACGAAAGCCCATTCTCACCCCCTTGGCATCTTAGCACAAGCAGTGAGGCTTATCTCAGATTCTATGTGTGAAGCACTTGTACAAAACACACAAAGGAATAGTGAAAACATGACAAATTGACACCACACAAGTTTAGAAAAATACAATATCTTTATCTAAACCAAACAAGACCAAAATAACAAAAATCCACCATACATGTGTGAAAATATACTTTTCAAAAGGTAAAAAACAGTTCAGTCTACATAAAACTATGGATGCTTCACTTTTTATGCAAAGTACCTGGGATGCGTTAAACATCACATGATGAAAACAGGCAGAGGGAAGGTGAGACGCCAGAAAGCAAAGCGATGAGTTGGTTTCTTACACACAGGAAAGGTGATGCGTCGGATCTGGGCTCCCAGGGGAGGTGCTGCATTGGTTCCTTACTGCATAGTAGGGAAGTTGGTGCATCAGTTCCTTCCTGGGAGATGAGGTGATGCATCGATTCTCCGGACGCTCCTCAGTTCCTTACTAAAGCCCAGCGTTGATGCCGATTTGGAGCACAGGTTTGATGCATGGAAAATCCAGGTGCTGCAGGTTGATGTGGCAGTGATCCAGGCACTGCATTGATTTCTGCAGAGGCAGACAGGTAATGAGTCAAATCTTACAGGCTCACAGGAGGGCCTGCGTCGGAGTCGGGGCAGGGGACTCGAACTTCAGAGACTCGGGACTCAGGCTGAGGTAGTTCTTCGGGCCGTGAATAGGTGCTGCATTGATATTTTCAGCCACAAACAGGCGATGCCTGTGTTTTTCAAGCGTGCAGCTTGCAGTGGGAAAACAGTGCTGAAGGAAGATACATGGATTTTCAGCACTCCTTGATGGTTTTTACAGCACAAACAACCTCCAAGGGCCCAGAACTGGAATTGGCAACGCAAGCCATGTGAGTACTAGGGGTGGGCGAAGAATTCCGTTCCACCTGAAGAGTTTGGGCACAGAGTTTTGTAAAACACCATGAATTGCACAGAGCAGAGATTTCTCTCAAATGCGGCTCACCAAAATTAAGTTGGCGAAAACTTGTGAGAAAAAAATCCGGCGCTAGACCTTCTCCAGGCAAGATTTCTCAACTCGGGCGGTCGTGGCAGGTCGCAACCGCCTGCGTTGAGAAATCTGCTGCTTGCTTTGAGGATGCTGCTGCTCGAATAGAATCTCCACTCAAGTAGTAGAAAGCAGGAACGCCCTCCAGTGTAACGTGCAGTGCCGTTCGTGCTGTTTTTACAGCAAGGGACAAACTTGCGATGCTGAAAACCAGTGCAAACAGCGCACCATAATAGACTCTGTGCTAGTGGAACACAGCAGAGCACAACAGAGTTTTTGTAGTACTTTGGAGAGTTTCACGGAGATGAACTCCACCAACTCCGCCCAGGCATAGTCAGAACTCCCAGCAGTGGAGATCAGGAATGCTGCAGACGAAGTCTTTGATGGCCCTGAGACTTCTTAACAGGAGTCAAGTACACACAATCCTTGGAAAAACTTCACAAACAGGATACCCAACAAAGTCCTACCTTTTTTGTCTCCAAAGCAGAAGCAGCAACTGTAAGCCAACCCAGTAAAGCAACACACAGCAAAGGGGTATTACTCCTCCTCACAGCTCTTTAGATTCTCCTTGGCAGAGATTCCTCTTGATCAAGAAGTGCTCTAAAAGACTGGGGTTTTGGGTCCAATATTTATACCTTTTTGGCCTTTGAGGTTGCTTTCTAGAACCTGTTCTGTCATCCCTAATCCAGCCACACTATAGGGGGGAGCCAGCATTGTGAAAGGCAGACTCAGCCCTATTCAGGTGTCAGTTACAACTCCTTCCACCGCTCTCGCTCAGGAAGGCCCATCAGCTTGGTGATGGGTCATCAGGATATGCAGGACACACCTCAGCTCCCTTTTGTGTGACTGTCTAGAGTGAATGCACAAACAGCCCCTGACAATCTAAACCAGATGTTGATTCCACAGGCAAGAGCAAACAAAGAAAATGTACCACAACCTCCAATATCAAGAGCAAACAAAGAAAATGTACCACAACCTCCAATATTTTGAAAAATTATTTAAACAGAATAAACGGAAATCAATACGTGTATCCTAGCCATCTATTTAGGCTAATTAGTTTTAATTATTCAACATATGCGTTCATGCGGTACTCGCCTGTAAAGTGACAAGGCAACAAGAGGCTAAGTCAAGTTGTTTATAGCCCAGGGAATTCAATCGGCCATAGTGAAAGAAAAAATGGGTTTTTACCTACAAAGGGCTGACATCGGGCGTGTGTTCTCCACTCTTATAATGCATGCGGATGCAGTCGTGGCATATTTAAAATCTAGCAAGGGGCAAAAGGAGTAGCAATGAGACATTTAATCGTCGAGTGTTGAATTAAAGCAACTCGCGCTCACCAGGAATAAACTTACTTGAAAATATTGCTGGTTTATGCAGGGGAGCCACAGTTTGAAATTGCGCGGTTAGGCGCCGGTAGAAGGATCTGAAACACGGGAGATACGAACGTGTTAGAAGTCGGGGCCGCTTAGTGGTGCGGAATAAAACGCTTTAACGCGTCGGCCTCTCGACCGGGATACAGGGACCCGCTTACCTTCTACTTCAGTATCCAAAAGGAAAAATTACACCCACGGGCAGCGTGAAGACGAGCCTACAGCTTGTCGTCTCCAAAACCTCATAACCGCAAGATCACATGACCATGGCAAAGGCGGAGCTCACCCCGCTGTTCAGTATGATGCATTGTGGGATTTGTATTTTTACTTATTTATCAAGGCTTGGAAGAGCGAGAAATAACAGGTTAAGCTCTGGTGAGCTCGCTCATGCAGTTTAATCCTTTGTTTATGGTATCAAATTTCATGATCAAATATGATTCCTTGCGCAATAAGGCACTATCAACGCAAAGAGCACCATTCTTAGTATCAATTGCTGCCAAAACAGTCCATTTAAATTGATTTTCACTGTGGCCCGATGCCAAAAAATGTTCGACCATAGGTGCCGATTGGACCCTTTTCTTAAGTCGAGATCTGTGCTGGGTTATTCTTATGTTTATTTGTTGACTTGTTTTGCCGATGTAAACCTTGTCACATGGGCAGAGCACCGCGTACACAACATTTTTCGTTTTACAATTAGTAAATTTTGTATGTTTCCATGCAATTCCGTTATGGTCAAATACATCCCCCTCCAGAGTTGTTGGGCAGGCAACGCAATTACCACATCTGTGGTGTCCAACAATCTGCGGCAAGTTCCATTGCGTTAGTAGATCGCTTCTAGGTTTCGGAATGTAACTGTCAGCACGTATCAACTGCTGACCGATACTCAAATTTTTCTTCATTGCGAAGATAGGCTTGGACATAGGGCAGGTAAGATTCTCTAACAAATGCCAATTTTTAAGGACAATTTGTCGAAACTTATTGGTGTGGGTGCCAAAAGTAGTAACACAGACCAGTTTGTCCAAATCTGACTTGATCTTTTTTTCTAAAAGAGTCTCTCTAGGTGTGAACCTTGCTCTTTTTTTAGAGTGCTTCAATAATTTTTTGGGGTATCCCCTCCCTTCCATTTCTCTACAAAAAGACTCAGCATGCATATCAAAGTCCCTAAGCTCAGTGCAGTTTCTTCGGATTCTTAATAATTGCCCATAAGGCAAATTTTGTTTTAAACACTGGGGGTGTGAACTTTTATAGTGCAAAATCGTGTTTCTATCTGTATCTTTTTTGTACAGGGATGTGGTAAGTTGTTCATCTTGGCAACTGACTAAGACATCTAAAAATGTCATTTCGCTGTTACTTGATTGTATTGAAAATTTAATGTCACGATGCCGTGAGTTAACCCAATTGTGGAATAGATCTAACTCGGTCTGGCTCCCCTGCCACAGGAGCCAGACGTCGTCTATGTATCTCCACCACTGCACAATTTTTTCGAGGAACGGATTATTATTGAAAATGAATTTCTCCTCGTATTGTGCCATATAAAGTACGGCCATTTCCGGCGCATAAGGACAGCCCATGGCTGTCCCTTTGACCTGTACAAAGAACTCATTTTCGAACTTAAAATAATTCATACGGAGGGAAATTTCAGCCAATGAGATTATGAAAGATGTAGGCACCCTATGTGGTCTTTCTCTGGATTCAAGATATACTTCAATCACCTCAAGCGCCTCGTCCTGAGGGATCTGGGTATAAAGCGATGTTACGTCCATTGTGGCCATGATTTGGATCTCTTTGTTGAACTGTATGCCCTCTACCTTCGTGATAAATTCAGTTGTATCTCTGAGATAAGATGTTACATGGCATAGAAACGGTTTCAGGAAAAAATCGATATATTTAGACACTGGTTCCAATACTGAGTCACAACCTGAGACTATAGGTCTTCCCGGGGGGTCTATGCTGTTCTTATGTATTTTAGGCAAAAAATACAAGACCGGTGTTCGCGGATGTTTATTATTTAGGAACTCAAATTCTTTGGGACCAAGGTAGCCTTGTGCAAGAGCATCTTTAGTCAGTATGTCTATTTTACTTCGAATCTCATGGACAGGATCTTCTTTGACTGGTCGGTACCATTCACGGTTCTTAACATGTCTCTAATTGTCTCACTGTGTATTGTATTTCCAATGTTACCGTGATTTTACGTTTCATTAATTTTTTGTAAATGATTTGTGATTTTTTGTAATATTAGTTACATGTATTCGTGCAATTAATTTGTGGCAATTATCTTTTTTGTCTGTATGTATTGCTAGTGTAACTTCACTAAAATGGATTCTCTGTTGAGTGATTACATGTCCCTCTTTTCTAATATGTTGAATAATTAAAACTAATTAGCCTAAATAGATGGCTAGGATACACGTATTGATTTCCGTTTATTCTGTTTAAATAATTTTTCAAAATATTGGAGGTTGTGGTACATTTTCTTTGTTTGCTCTTGCTAATCGGCCCTACCCTCCCTCCTGAACCTCGATGGGCCAAACCCCTTCCTTGCACAGATTCCACAGGCAGGCAGAGGCACAGAATGGTAAGGCAAGAAAATGCCTACTTTCAAAAAGTATAATTCAACTCTACTCTACTTTCAAAAAGTGGCATTTTCAAACACACAATTTAAAAGCCAACTTCACTAAAAGATGTATCTGTAAATTCTGAGTTCAGGGATCCCAAACTCCAAGTCTCTCTCTACTCCCAACTGAAACTTATGCTTGTAAGATGTTACAAGGCAGCTCCAATGATAACCTATGGGAGAAATAGCCTTTCAATAGTGGAAAACGAAATTGGCAGTATTTCGCTATCGGGACATTTAAAACACATCAGTATATGTCCTACCTTTCACATACACTGCTGCCCATGGAGGTAACTTGGGCCTACCTTGGGAGAGCCTTACATGTAGAAAAAGGGAAGGTTAGGGAATGGCAAGTAGTTGCACTTGCCTGGTCGACGTGGACGTTTAAAATTGCACTCACACACATATGGCATGCCTCAGACATGTTTACAGGGCTACTCCTGTGGGTGGCACCATTAGGGTTTCAGACCCACTAGTAGTATTTGATTTACAAACCCTGGGCACACACAGAAAACTTTACTAGGGATTTACCAGTGGATCAAAAATAGCAATCGTGCAGAACCAATCATAATTGTTTATGGGTTTTTTTGTAAATCTTTAGCATGAGGTTGAGGGTGAGTGAGGGTGAGTGAGGGTGAGGGGTTGAGGGTGAGTGAGGGTGAGGCTGAGGTGTTGAGGGTGAGGGTGAGAGGGGTTGAGGGTGAGGGGTTGAGGGTGAGTGAGGGTGAGGGGTTGAGGGTGGGCGAGGGGTTGAGGGTGAGTGAGGGTGAGGGGTTGAGGGTGAGTGAGGGTGAGGGTGAGTGAGGGTGAGGGATTGAGGGTGAGGGGTTGAGGGTGAGTGAGGGTGAGTGAGGGTGAGGGGTTGAGGGTGAGTGAGGGTGAGGGGTTGAGGGTGAGTGAGGGTGAGTGAGAGTGAGGGTGAGTGAGAGTGAGGGTGAGTGAGAGTGAGGGTGAGTGAGAGTGAGGGTGAGTGAGAGTGAGGGTGAGTGAGAGTGAGGGTGAGTGAGAGTGAGGGTGAGTGAGAGTGAGGGTGAGTGAGGGTGAGTGAGAGTGAGGGTGAGTGAGAGTGAGAGTGAGTGAGAGTGAGAGTGAGGGTGAGTGAGAGTGAGGGTGAGTGAGAGTGAGGGTGAGTGAGAGTGAGGGTGAGTGAGAGTGAGTGAGAGTGAGTGAGAGTGAGGGTGAGTGAGAGTGAGGGTGAGTGAGAGTGAGGGTGAGTGAGAGTGAGGGTGAGTGAGTGAGAGTGAGAGTGAGAGTGAGTGTGAGTGAGTGAGAGTGAGTGAGTGAGAGTGAGTGAGTGAGAGTGAGTGAGGGTGAGTGAGGGTGAGTGAGGGTGAGTGAGGGTGAGTGAGGGTGAGTGAGGGTGAGTGAGGGTGAGTGAGTGTGAGTGAGGGTGGTGAGAGTGAGTGAGAGTGAGTGAGAGTGAGTGAGAGTGAGTGAGAGTGAGTGAGAGTGGTGGAGTGAGTGAGGGTGAGTGAGAGTGAGGGTGAGTGAGAGTGAGGGTGAGTGAGAGTGAGGGTGAGTGAGAGTGAGTGAGGGTGAGTGAGTGAGGGTGAGTGAGGGTGAGGGTGGGTGAGGGTGAGTGAGGGTGAGTGAGGGTGAGGGGTTGAGGGTGAGTGAGGGTGAGGGGTTGAGGGTGAGTGCGGAAGCAGCACGGAGGGCAGGGAAGGGCGGAAGCAACAGGGAGGGAAGGGCGGAAGGGCGGAAGCAACAGGGAGGGCAGGTAAGAGCGGAAACGTCTAATAATCTGTACCTTTAAAGGTCAAAGACTGTGAATATCCCTTTGGAGAGGCTGGAGGGTATAGCTGGTCCAATGATAGATAATATATCTATACACGCTGGTAAAGATGGAAACCTCTCTACATAAAAGAAACAGAACAGATGACGATGTGATTAGTATTCAAGAAGTGCCTGGCTGAAAACGGCAACTAAATCTGTGAATGCATGAGTGCCGATGGCGTTCAGGGAAGTATACTATGTATACAGATAGCCACCTGAATCCTGGGTTCTATTTACTGTCGGCCGGCTAGTTACGATGTTTAAGTGGAGAACAGAGATTACCGGCACCCAGGTATAGTGGATTGTTCTTACCTCCTAAAAGTAAAGCCGTAGCGCAAATCCGTCTGGCCCGTACTGCTGCAGCGAAACAGGGATGTATGTGGGATATTTAACCCGTTGTGGCGAGATTTTGCGCAATACTACAAAAAACGTCTCGTGATATTTGGGACACTCAGACAAAGAGTCAGAGGTGATAGTCCTCAACGTAAGGCAGGCGCCTTATTCTTAACTGCACTTAAACATAGAACGAAGGCTGCTTATTAACTGTTCGCCTGATTTGACCCATTTGAAGCTCAGACTTAAGGACAGCATTTCGGGTGCAGTAAGCTACTTGTAATCTAGAGTGCCGTAATTACGAAAATGCCGTGAAACTTAATCAAATGTGAGGGGACTCGCCAGCATGCAAAACAAAGCTTCGGCAAGATTTTCTACCGCAGCGTGATGTCAGGACGGCACCGCTCGAGTCTCGCTAGAAAACGTCGACTCCATCACACGACGTTTTAACGCATATGTGTTATGAAGATGGAAAATGGACTAAGCCGCAAATTGGTGTCGGCCATCTTGGAGTAGGAAAAATCTTAAAAAGTGCGTGATAGAGAAAAAAGAAAAGCCAACCACCAGGAACAACGAATGTGACACTTGGTAAGGGGTTGATGATAAAACAACTTGCTATGTATATTAAGTCTGTCAGCAAACCTAAGAAATACAACAAAGTATACGTCTACATAGTTAAACCAGGCGACACGGCGGGAGGGGGCGGAGCGGGTAAACAAAGACGGACATGCACGCGCCCGTGACTTTTAAGGTCAATGCGCATGCGCATAAGCTTAATGCGCATGCGCATTGACCTTAAAAGTCACGGGCACTGCAAGGAATCGCCACGATTCCTTGCAGTGCAGATAAAGAGTGGATAACTCGCAATAGTCTCGCTTGCTCGATGCGCATGCGCATCGACAGGCGAGACCTAAAAAGGACCAGGTCCTACATGCAACAAGTACCACTGCACACCCTATAAGATATGATGCAGCCACTTTAATACCGTGTGAGACACCCAAGTCTTTGTTTAAAGAAGTCCAAAACAACATCCACACACAGAAACAAAACCCACCCACCACACAACAAGACCTGCCAGGCACTCTTTTCTGGCGCTGCCAGATTGCCCTCTCGGCCAGACCGACCCTGTGCATAGTCAGGGGCCCTGTTTTACCAATATTTGGTGTTGCAGTTCTGTCATCTGTGCCCCAACCACATCACCTCCTCTTTTGTACTTCCGGTATAGCACGGTAGAGAAGAGAGAGGCATTAAAGAGATGATCGTGACACCCACTTGATGCATTGTGGCACCCCCATTAAAGGCCTCTGTTGCTCTCCCCTCCTGGTAGGGCCGAGAACAAGGTATCTACGCTCTTTGGGGTGCAAGGCTGAACTTTGTTGCGAAGGTTCAATGCCGGAGAGTGCGCCTTTCGCATTTTCTCGCGAAAGGGTGCTATGCATAAAGGATGTAGAGTCAGGGCCGTTTCTACCATTAGGCCAGACTAGGCGGCCGCCTAGGGCGGCAAAAGGGGGAGGGCGGCAAAAAACATGAGTTCGATCACTAAGCATGCCCTGCTGTCCTCTCTCTTCTGGGCCCCAGCAGTTCAAGAAGCCCCTAGAACTCGACCGCTCAAGAGTTTTTAATGTTAGTTTCCCAGTACATCCTGTTTCTAGGGCCTGTGAGTCCTCGCACTCTCTTCCTTTCCTATCTCCTTTACCTGTCCCTCTGTACCTCTCATATCTCTCCTCCACTTACTATTCATTCTTTTAACATTTTGTGACTCACCAGCGCCAAGAGCGGTTTTGAACAACATGTAGCGCTACATGAATACACTGACACTTCCAGGAGCCTTGGTTTTAATGAGAAAACACAAGCGTAGGTGTTCAATAGGCAGTAAACTCTATACGATTACATATTTTTTTGTTAAAAGTTTTAACATTGTGTAAAGTAATCAAGATAAAGAAAAGCGTTGTGTTTTGTGCTACACTCCAAGCGAGGGATAAAAGTACTGACCAGCAGAAGTACATTTGGCTCGAAGGAAGATTTAATGAAATGCGTTCATCTCCGCCATCGGGGTCAAACGTGAGTAGTAAGGGAATGATACCATTCATCACCATTCATTTTTTGACAGGTGGGAACGCCCCTCGGAAGTGACGTAGGAGCCGGATATCCCGCCCCGGATGTCCCTCCCCCGGATATCCCTCCCCCGGAAGCCCCTGGCAGGAAGTCTGGGGCCGGAAGGCCATGTCCGGAAGGCCCCGGCCGGATTTCCTGGGGTGGAAGGTCAGGGCCGAAAGGCCAGGGCCTGAGGACGCCCCCCAGATGGCCTGTGGTGAAAGCGGGGGCCTGTGTAGGCAGTGAGTGTCCTTCACATGTGAATTAATGGCTGTGTGTAAGGGCTGTAATAGAGGGCTGGTGTGAGGTGGCTAGGGTTAGCGCCAAGTCAGCCAGTAGGGCCTACAGGGGTGTTTAGGGCTATGGGGTGGCTGAGCAGAGACTTAGCTGGGGCTCCGTGTTTGTTGGGGCAGCAGGGCGATGTCTGTGCATGCCTGGACATGTCTGGGCATGTCCACTGACTAGTAGAGGCTGTAGGTGGATATTGGTGGAGTGGCGTCGTGGTCCATCTGCGGAATGGGAGCCCTAGAGTGTTGCAGGGTGTTTTTGGGGCAACAGGCCAGCCCCCAGGAGGCGTGCCTGTGGCCTTTGGAGTTGCTGAGTGGTGGTGTGCCATAGGCATCAGGGGCCCGGAAAGCCCAGGGTCCTAAAAGAGGAGGGTGGTAATTTTGCCGCCTAATTTCAAAAAGTCTTGGACGAAAATGACAGCGTTTATGAAAATAAAATTAAAATTAAAATGAAAATTAAGTGCAAAGTCCATTAGGGTGACGTAGAAGGACACACCCATTATGAGCTAACATTGTATATAAGGAGGCCCTTAACGCCTAGGGCTATACCATTCGGCAAGCGAGAACCTGAGCATCATGAAGCGGTACAACTACATAGCCCCGAGGGATCCCCGCCAACAAGGGGTGAGCCCGATGGATAAATATTTTCGGCACTTGAACCCTCCGGTAATAGATGAGCAAACGCTGCAAGAGACCCCTAAAGAGGAGAGTGGCCAAGTTTCAGGTTATCATGAGGACCTGTGCCGGCGGATGGCCTCCCTGAGCCTTGAGGATCGGCCGCGGCTAATATCACCTATTAAGGGGTCATCAAGTGCCAGCGAAACCGCAAGTCAAGAGGAAAACTCTGAAAATAGGGTCACAGAAATGGAAGTTTCGGGAGAAACTATAATCTCACCCCAGTACCAGGTGTATGAAGATATGAGATCTCTGGAGGAGGAATCAAGGGCCCGTGCCGCCGGTGGTCAGCACAATGCTGAAATCAGCGCCGATCAGGAGCCGATGGACATTGACATATCCCAAGATTTCAGAGCGGCAGCCGAAGCCACTTCAGATGTGGAGGTGGGTATTATCTTAAGGTAGATAGTTTAAACAGTTGTGATGCCTTATTTATTTTTATTTCTTGTTAACTAATCCCCTTTTCTTTCTTTTTTGAACAGCAGAATGCAGGAGAAAATTGCACTGAGGTGGAGGAGACTTCAGGGGCTGCTAAGACCTTCATTATGAACTGCTTGTGCTGTTCAAAACAGATTGAAAGTTCCACCAGCCAAAACAATGAACTGTGTAAGACCTATAAAAAAGCATTGGACTTGATAGATCTTGAAAAAGAGACCATATGTGTAACATGTCTGGATAGAGAACATGTGAAGGCCTTTGCAGCCAGTGTTGTGCATGCCTGTCTCAAGAGAGACTTTTATTCTAGATGTTATGGTCATAAAATTAAGGATCCACAACAGACTGCTCATGACTGCCTGTATCCATCTTACACGGCTGAAACAGCCCGCTATATATGTCATTTGATAGACCCCTGTAAGTTATATAAACTGTTTAAGTCTGTGTACAGGACTGCAGCCCTAAAAAGCGGCAGACCGGCTGTCATTAGGATCTTGTCGCAGGCCATCAAAGAAATCCAAAATGCATATCATATTCGTGCAAAACTTTCTGACATGAGGAGTCTTTGCAGATCAATTATTAGAAAGAGGGTGGAGCGATCTATAGAGAAACATGCTGTAGATGTATATTATAAAAATAGAAGCCAGATGGGGTGTATACAGGTCCAAAAAGTTTTATTTTAAAATTTAATAAAGAGAGAACCTATATTCCGGTGTTGTACAAAGGATCATAGCATTATAGCCCGAATGTTAAGACATGTTGAAAAAAAAAAAAAAAAAAAAAAAGCTGATGTATAAGCTACTCTTTGACTGTTTAATACTTATTTTCAGGATATGGAAGTGGAGATGTCTATCCAGGATTCTTATGAGTCATCGCCTGAATACCTATGTATCGCCAAGGTGTTATATGATTTGCTTAAAGAAAGAATTGCTGAATTACATCCAGCAAGCTTAGGCTGTTCAAAAATGGTGCGCTTGCTAGAGGTCCACAGCCACGCGAGCCCCAGATGTTTATGCGGATGCGGTGCAAGTATGTGGGCCCCTGTGAAGGATGTATTTTGGAGCAACTATATATACTATATGAGAGGCTTAATACTGCCCCGGAGGGCCAGCTTAAATTTAGCCTTTGAGCTCCTAACTGATGATTATTTTAAAAGCAAAGGTTTGCTGCTGTGCGAGAGAGAATTGTATGAACTATTGACAGCAGCTAGTATCCTTGCAGTGCAGAGTTATTGGAGGGGTGATAGGGTTAACCTATACAGTGCTATGGACTATATAGCTTTAAAAATATCAAGATGTGTGATTCTACGACGACAGCTGAGACAAGCGCCACAAGCCTGTACTCCTTTTTAATGTTGGGACAGCAGTCAATGTAAACTTGTAAACTCTGGAGTGATGATTTCTTGTTATCTTATTTACTTATAATAAACTGTCTATACACAAAACAAGCGTCTTTCATTTTGTGGTTCAGAAGTGGTAACATGTCGGGGGGTGTGTTAAAGAAGTTTTATTATGATACAAAGGATGTCTCGAGCTTTGGCAGTGGCGAAGCCTTGTTCAAAAGGGCTAAAGCAGAAAAGGAACCCATCAGCAGAGCCCAAGTGCAGGAGTGGCTATCCGGTGAAGAAGCCTATTCACTACACAAGCCAGCGCGGAGACGTTTTAAGAGGAGACCCACTATTGTTAATGCTCAATTAGACTATCAATGGCAGGCCGACATAATAAGTCTACAAGATCTGGCAAAACATAATAATGGATCCAGTTACATCTTAACAGTTATAGATGTATTGTCTAAATACGCCTTTGCAGAAGCTCTAAATGATAAAAGTGGAGCAAGTGTCACCAAGGCCTTTAAAGTAATCTTTAGGAAGGGCCGAACCCCTCAAAAACTACAAACAGATGCGGGAAAAGAATTTTTAAACAAAACCTTCCAGAAATTATTAAAAGAACATGGGGTACAGCATTTTGTAACTAACACGGAGGTAAAAGCGGCGGTTATAGAGCGCTTTAACAGAACCTTAAAATCTAAATTGTGGAGATACTTCACGGCATACAACACATATCGATATTTACCTGCTTTACAGGATTTTTTAGCTGTTTATAATGCCAGCTATCACAGAACTATCAGAATGGCTCCTGTAGAGGTAACAGCCGACAATTCTCTGAATGTGTGGAGAAGGGTATACGGCCGTTACTTCAAAGGTGAAGTAAAGAAGCCTGTTTTTAAAAAAGGGGATCACGTCAGGGTTTCAAAATTGAAAGGGCTCTTTACTAAAGGTTATCAACAGACATTCAGCGATGAGATATTCATAGTTGATAGTGTTGAGCTTAAAGAAGGCATGTACATTTACAGGTTGAAGGACTACGACAGTGAACCAGTGACAGGTGTTTTTTACAGTGAAGAGTTACAAAAGATCCCAGCTGATGTAAATAGGATTTACAGGGTTGAAAAGATTCTAGAGTGGAAAGGGAGGGGTGCAAAAAAACAGGCCTTTGTTAAATGGCGAGGATGGCCTGAGAAATTTAACAGTTGGGTATCGGCCAGCTCTCTGCAGGACGTGTGAACGCCTATAGCTCAAAAAGAAGGTGGAAGCAAAATGGAGACAACTTCCTTTTATATTACATTGCCCTCTAACGCATCGTTGAATATGTTCCCTGATAATAAAATATCAAATTACACTGTCAAACTGGCTAAGGCAGTGGATTTGAAAGGGGAATGGGAAGTTGCCCTGACAGAAATACAATACCCGCGTACCTGGAATACATTTAAGAGGTCTGAAGCTAGATTCACTATAGAGAAGTCAAAATCTGAGTCGATTTACATCATAAATTTTCCTCACGGGTACTACCCTACAGTTAATGCTGTGGTGGATGCCATTAACAAGACAATGGCCAGTACTTCGGGGCTTTCCGACGTTCAACTGGTGCTAGATAACGTCAGAAGGAAAGTTTTTATTAAAGCACCCAGCCAGGACACGGTCTTTACCACCAGTGGAAAGCTGAGCAGAGTTTTAGGAACGGTCCAACATATAAAAAGCAAACAGGAGCTAGATCTGACATGTCCAGATATTGATGGGGGTTTTTACACACTCTATGTTTATACAGATATAATAGAACCCCAGAGGGTTGGAGATAGTTACGCTCCCCTACTGAGATGGGTTCAGGTGAGGGGTGAAAACAACACAATAGCTAATATTCAATATATTAAACCTGACTATGTCACAATTTCTAAAAATCATTTTGACACTATAACAATTATGATCTTTGATGATCAGTCCCAGCCGGTGTCCTTTAAATACGGGAAAGTTATTGTTAAGCTTCATTTCAGACCCCGCAGCGGTGGTGACTATTAAGAGCTCAGCATGGGGCCCATGAAAGCCTACGGCAACCCTTCTATGTATAGAGAGTATTACAAACACCAGGCGGGGTATGGAGGGCCCCCATACTTTCAAGGAGCTCCTGTTATGTATGGGGCTGGTCTAGGAGGTTTTTTCCGGAGTTTGTTCCGAAGGGCCATGCCTTTTTTGAGAAAAGGTTATGAAATTGCAAAACCGCATGTAAAGTCAGCTGCCCAGAATATAGCCCAGGACGTGGTGGGGTCTGTGAAGTCTGCTGTAGTTGAACGTATGAACAGACAACCTCAAGAAGGGTCAGGCCTGCTGTACAAGCCCCGCCTCAGTATTAAAAGGAAGAGGAGGACATCCATGCGCCGTGGACCCCCTGTACCCTATAAAAAAAGGAAACGCTCTTCAAAAAGAGCTCACAAAAGAAGATCCCCAAGGCGGAAGAGAGCTACGAAGAAGAGAGCAGCCTCTAGCCTTAACATTTTCTAAAAGGAGTGACACGCTAAAAGATGGCTTTTGTACACTGTGCTTCGGGGGAATGCGCCAAGTCAGAGTTAGATCTGTTCTCTCTAAAACCAACACAGACCAGTATCGAAAACAGTTTTTTCATGGAGGTATCACCTTTAGCGGCCCTCACGCCACTGGCGCCTATAGAGTTTTACGTATCAGGATCCACTGATATGTATCTGGATCTCAACAATACTCTGCTACATGTGGTGTGTAAAATTGTGAAAGCAGATGGATCAGATATTGCTGCAACCGCTAAAGTGGCTACCATTGCTTACCCCATAGCGACCATGTTTAATCAGGTGGATATTACCTTGGGCGACAGACTCATCACGCAAAATGACAATATGTACGCCTACAGGGCTTACATGGAGAGTATCCTGAACTACAGCAGCGATGCCTTGGACACGCAACTTTCAGCCGGTCTTTTCTACAAAGATACTTACGATAAATTTGAAAACACTGCCCTGGATGGCCCCAACACAGGCTTTGTAAAAAGAGCAGGGTTTGCTGCAGAGAGTAAAGAGTTTGACCTCCTGGGACGAATACATTCAGACCTCTTCTTCCAAGATAAACTAATCGTTAATGGCATAGACCTCAAGATCAAACTCAATCGTAACAAAGATGCCTTCTGCCTCATTACTGGGGATGCCGAACACTATAAACTGCTCATACAATCTGCAAGTCTGTATGTAAAGAGAGTGAATGTATCATCAACAGTCAGATTGGCTCACGCGGAGGCTCTACAACTATCTAATGCTAAATATGCCATTGAAAGAGTCTCTATGAAAGTCTACAGCATACCTGCGGGGACCAGATTAACACAGCAGCAAAATTTGTTTCTGGGGCAGCTACCAAAACTTGTCATTATTGGGTTTGTTGACAATACAGCCTTTAGTGGGGCATATAACTCCAACCCTTTTAATTTCAAGCACTGTGGCGTCAACTATGCGGCCCTAGTTCACGAGGGAGCTGTCATACCTGCAAAGCCATACACGCCTAATTTTGGAACTGGAAATTTTATTAGAGAATATCTTGGATTAGTGTCGATAACTGGGAAGCACCTGCGTGATTCAGGGGTTGTCGTATCACGTGAAGGATATGGAGCCGGCTACACGCTATTTGCCTTTGATCTGACCCCGGACATGGAAGATGGGGACCATTACAGCCTGGTTAAAAATGGAAATCTAAAAGCTGAATTCCGCTTCAGTGCAGCCCTAACTACAAATGTGAACATGGTCGTTTTTGCTGTATTTGATAGTGTCATACAGGTTAATCACGCCAGGCAGATTCTGTTTGACTATCTCTGAAAATAATACAAAATGGACACTGTTCAGATAAGAGCCTTCTTAAGCCGACATAGGGCCGCTAAGAAATACTTTTTGAATGTTTATCCCAGCGATGGCTTGCCTAAGGAGATAAGTTATGAAAGGCCACGATCTCTGGTCTTTAACACAGATCCTCATCATAAACCAGGAACTCACTGGGCTGCTATGTTTTTGGACAATGACAGAGTAACTGTGTTTGATAGTCTTGCAGAGTTTCCGGAGCACAGCATCTATACAAAACCTATATTCAAGTATTTAAAAAAAGTGGCTTCTAGAGTAGAATATAACAAGTTGCCTGTACAGGATTCATTATCTATAACGTGTGGGGAACATTGTATATATTTTATCTGTAAAATGTCAGAGGGTCTAACCTTTAGAAATTTTTTAAATTTATATTCAAGCGATAAAACCAGCAATGATAGGCTTGTTACCAGCTATATGAAAGAAGGCTTGAAACCTAATCCCGGCATTGTTACAAATGAATACGCTATTTGCCAAAAGTGTAAAGTTTTATAATGCATGTTTGTGTAATGCTCATGTTCAAAAATAAAAAATAATTAAATTAATAAACGTTTGTATTTAAGAAACTACTCAGCCTCAGTGTTTTTACTCAGCAATAAGAAAAAAAACAAAGACAGTAGAGTGTTGAAAAGTTATAAATGTTTATTACAAGCGTTATGAAATATTCAGGAATCACACATGTAAAAGTTGGTACAGTACATCCTCTTTATACAAAATATACAATCATGCAGTAACAGGACATAAGCAAATACTAATATGGGACCCATCGCTTTGTTTTAAATAGAGACTTTTTAGCCTCCAGAGACATATCCCCAGGGTTATTTGCAGGGATTAGCTGAGGTAAGATTGAAGATGTGGGTGAATTTGAAGGGGTGTGAAAGGCCGATGATAGCGGCGGGGATGCCTCACCGGAACTCATAGGCTGTTTCAAAAGTTCAAGTTGGCGGCGATGTCCGGGGTTACCCACAAGCGATGATGGAATGTTGAGCTCCGCAGCAGCTCTTAGAAACTGTTCCCATCCTCTCGGGGCTGTCTGTCGTGTGAGGGCTTTGGGATGCGTGAAACTTTTGATCAGATCATACATATGTGACCCAACAACAGACTGCCCCTTGTAGACAAACTCACCGCGATCATTCCAGGATGTTAGGTCTTTGGAATCAGACATTTTACTTAACAGCATCTGCGTTGCCCCTCTGTACCTTTGACTCACGTTCTGTAGCAAGCTCTCAATCATAGAGTCAGGGGAGCCCTGTGGCTGAGCTATTGGTGATGGCGATGGCTGGGTTGGGGCGGATACCTGGGGTTGCTCATCATCAGCAGTATATAAAGTCAGTTTGTTTTTTTCAGTCTGCAGCTGTTTGTAATATTGCAAGAAATTCTGGAGAGCTCGGGAGTAGAGCCCCGCTTTAGCTTCAGGCTTTAAGTCTGTGCGGGCCAAAATATCTTTAATTTCAGCATCCAGCCGGAGCGTTTCAGATCTCCTTATGTCCCATGTATCATTTGTAGAGGGTGCCAACTGCTCCAGCTGCTGTTGTGGCACTAGATACATTTTCTGAGTGTAATCCATCAGGTTCGGGTCAGTAGGCTTGTAATTAGAGGTATAGCTATACCCAACAGAGCCCCTATAAAGCCCCCTGACTGTTTTACTAGTTTCTTCTTTGAAGTCAGGGAAACCCTTTTATTACTAAGCTTCTTGATGAGCTGCCGCCTCTTCTTCAGCACCTTGTACTGGCTAGTTGAAATAGGTACATTACCTTTTAGGGTGTTTAGAGCAATTTCTGAAATGGCACCAACTAAGTCGTCCGAAGCAGCACATAGTATGGCTTTTCTCTGAGGGGGGCTGGCTGTAACAAGCATTTTTAGGAGTGCCATATTGCGCCGTAGGCGGGCAGACATTTTTAACACCTTATGGTAGAGCGCTTTGTGGATAAATGGGATCTAGGCATTTTAGTGCATCTTTTTATAACCTTTGGGTCTAGGCTTAGGGATGTAGGCGACCGGTAGCTCAGGCGGGAAGATATCAGCCCTCAGTCTGTAGTCTTCTAGAGTCCTGGGTTTTAAGTCCACCAATAAGTAGCCGTGGGGTTTAGTAGTTGCATCGTTAAAGGCTTCCATAAAAAACTGGGTGTTCCCCGGATACATTTGTTTAGCTATGACTGTTATTTGTTGTTTATCCCTGGGATTTTTAAATAAAACTAGGTATGAAGCATTGAGGGCTATAGACCTGCTGCTCTTACCCTTGTAAAACAAGTTCTGAACAATGTAAAATATACTCAGATTACGATGGTGGGAATATTGAGTAAAAGCTCGCTCTATTTCAGGATGGTCCCCTCCTTCGCGCATAAGATCGTCTACAATTACCATATTCACACGCTCTTTGGGTAACAAGTCATCGTCGTTAAGACTAGTCGGTATCCCTTCTATAAATTTAATGTAAGGAAACTGGTGTGTGAGCTCCCTATAAAAATCTTGCCAGCAGGAATAAAGCCAGACAATATTATCAGGCGTCTGGGATAAAACGACCCGAGCATTTTCTAATAGTTTTTTTATGAAATAGCTTTTGCCGCAATTTGATGGGCCTGCTATAACACACGAAAAGGGGTGTTGCAACCGGGTATCCATGCTGGTAGAAGTTCTCAGCAGTAATGTATCTTTAGTAACCGTAAGGGACAGTTTTGTAGTCTGACTTTAAGACCCGCTTATCGAACACCACCCGCAATGTTTTATGCAAAAGTTGGGTTGTTATTTCCCATCTCTTTTTGTTCCGCACTATAGAAGGCTGACTTACAACAATGGTTTTGTCACCGGGGTGGTTGGTCTTTTGGGCATACTCTTGCACTAGATTCTTTAGACTGTCGAAATTTATTTTTATGGTATTCTGAACATTTAAGGTTATACCTTTAACTTTCATACAGACTTTATTGTTAGAACTGATGTAACTGTAAGACTTTGGCCCAGCTGAGGCGAACTGAACTATGAATTCATCCTTATCTAGTTCACTAGTTAAATCCCCTAGATAGTCTCCCAGAGGTGGGTCTTCGTCCCCAGCTTTGCTTACAAAAATAACAGAGTCTGTGTCATGATACAAGCACCTCTCCTGTAGTTTATCTAACAACTTGTAAAGCTCCAAACGAGCGTGCGCTGTTGTAAAACAGGCTATAAAGATGTTTATATTGTTACTGGCTGTGGGGTACTCTTTAGCATGTTTCCAACCCAGCATGGCTGTATCATCGTTAATAAACTCACAGGTGGATATGTCATAACAAGGGGCAAAAAGGTAATTAAACAACTCGTCAGGATCGGTGATGATGGTTGTGTTTGGAAGGTTGGTACGTTGTGCAAATTTACCCCATAAAGAATTGAGGCATAACTTTGCCAGCTGACGCTTGGCGGGGTTGACTTGAATAAAATCGGGTCTCAGCTTTATGCCTTCATGAGCATAGTATTCAGAGATGTACTGTTGCCTGGAGGCCTCATCAGTGCACCATTCTGGATACCCAGAGGCCTCCTGCTTGTCTCTGAGAAATAAATTAATATACTCAGAAAAAAGCTGCGTTGTAGTCCTTTCAAAGTGCCAAATTTCAAATATTTTACCTAACCTGTATCCTTTCTTTAGGGCCTCTTGAACCTCTATGCTACACCAGGTACCTGTCAACATCCTCTGTGCTTCAGTGTGGGGACATAAGTCGGTCTCTTTACTTTCAGCGCATGTTCGGCACAGGGGGAACATGAGCTTACTATCCACTCTGTAGGGTAACACTGGAAAGTAAAGGCCTCTGGGTGGATATATTTCACACTTAACTAGGCCAAAGTATGTGTCCAAAGATTTAAAGTCACGGTATATAATAGTGGGGTGTCCTTCGGGGTATAACTTCACTTTGTTGACAAATGGATACAGGCTTGTGAAATCATAGTAGTGTATTTTCTCCCCCGGACCCACAGCTCTGTACAATTGTATCGCATTTGTACGACCCCCAAATAAGGCCTGTCGGGGATCCAGAGGTTCAGGTAACTGCTCCCTCTTGAGAAAAAGATCTAACTCGGCGTCTGATGCCAACATGTCAATCCACTCGTGTTCCCAAATGGTTCTCATAATGAAGCCCTGATTTTCAATATATTGAGCTTTCATCAGAGTACGCCTATAAAGGTGCTCAAACTTTGTGCCCATCAGCTTATTAAACTCATGGGGCTTGTAACATCTGGGGCATCCATGATAAAAGCAGCCATTGTATTCAAAGGCTGTTGGTCTCCCATTGACTACTGCGTACCCATCCAAGTAGTAGGAGCCCAGGCGATGTTCACCGCCCTGTAAGGCGTGCTGAATGTAGATGTTTTCTTTGTTAGAGATGTACATCAGCCATTGTATTGATGGGGTGGAGTAACGCTTTTGTTTACCATTATAGAGATCGGGTGGTATTAAGGCTATGCTTTGAGGCTGTAAAAACATGTGCTTATAGATAGACATGCACATAGAAGCTAGCGTGATACTTTGAAAGGGGTCAATGTACTCAATAGATTCGCTCTCCCTAGGCGTGTTGGGGTTGGTCACCACCACCTGTTTAGTCATGTCAACAACTGCATCTCTGAAAAGGTTACAAGCCTGGCGTAGGATCATAACATCCGCCTTACAGTAGGCTTTTAACTCGCTCTGAAAATTAAAGGTTTTGCCACTGCTTTCACTATACCATTGTAAAAAGTTAATTTTCTCATCAGGCATCATGTACTCAACTCCGTAGCTGTGTGTAGGAGGCATAGGACCCTCGTAATTTTGATTAGCCCATGTGTTAAAAAAATGGGGGAAATAACCTTTACATCCAGGAAAGCCAAAAGCTTTTGGCAACTTACTTAATTTCATGGGTAGAAAATTCAAGGTGTCTATAAAACGTATTTGTAAGGTTACAACAGTTACACACATTAACTTAGAGCCCTGGGTGATGAGCTTTACAGGCATGTTTTCACTAATCAACTTCTGTAAAATAAAAAAGGAGTCATACCCCTTTGAGTTGTGAGCCATCATGGTATACCCCTTATATCTGGGCTTGGTGAATGTGACTAGGAAATCACTCACACAGGATCGCCCTTCAAACTCCCAGTTCTCATCAGAGGTTAGATGATGAGCGTAGATATAATTGGGCTCGTGGACGGATGTTTCTTGGGTGCACTCTATATCAAAAATGATGTAATCTTCAGTTTTAGGTGGTCGTCGTGCCTTACGCATATAGCACAGATGGTCTGCACCAGCCTGAAAAGACTCTTTACAGCGGGGACATTGCATCCCAGGGCAGTTGTGGTCTTCTGCGACGTAATGCCCACATCGAGCACAATCTTTTTTAAGTTTGCATCTGACAAACGTGTTATGCTTGGTCAGACATTTTTGTGAGCGGCAGAATAGGTTACAGATGTTGCATCGCACCCGCTGCTCCGCAATAACTCTGCATCCGTCTGACTGACACATTTTACAATGCATTTCACAGGCATGAGTTATCTGATTGGAGTAAATGTGATCACAGTGGGAACACACATACCTAGCTCCTAAAAATCCTTTTAAATTCAGGATACCATAAAAATGGTTGTCATGGTGAAGAACATAAATGGTCTTGTTTTTCAGAGGCTGGCCAGATGTGAAGTATCGCCAGGTGCCGCCGCTGTTGTACAGAATTTTTACTGTTACTTTAAAATAGTTCTCAAAAAGACCTAGACATCCAAAACCAACAGGCTGATTTGTAGGTACTTTGAGAGCTGTGTGGGCTGCATTAGCTCTAGACAAGATAACAGCATCGCTAGTCTCACGGCTAGCCAAAAGTCCTGCTATGCTGGCAGCTAGACATGTATTAGCTTCAGGGTTGTTAAAATCAATCAGCCATCTTTGTTTCTTACCTATGATTTTGCTGAACAGAATAGTCTTTAATGGTCTAGAAGTACCCCCGGCCCGAAATCGGACAACTAGAGCTATGATTCTAAAGGTTCCATGAGCTATTAGCTCGTGTTTGCTTTGCAAAAGCTTAGTGAGGTTCTCTAAAAAAACGACAGCATCAAAGACATCACGGGCTGCTCTAGTTGTGAATAAAGGACTATTGACATCTTGTCCTTGAAACCTCAGCTGCAAAAAATCATTAGGTCCTGTATCCTGTAACATACGCTCTAGGAGTGTTTGTATAGCTTGATGAATAGCTATAGTGGCTTGTGTTAATGAGGCTATACGGTCAAGATTGACAAACCTAAACTCCTCATAGTGTTCTGTAGCATTAAATTTCCTGGCCTGACGACTGTACCTTCTGACGCTCTCTAAATACACAGGCTCTAAGTCTTCAGGCTGAGGGCTATTGCTCCATGGCAATATTACAGGAAGGGACTCTTGGGTGGTCTGTCTGGATGCCTGAGCTGCTAGTTTTTTAAGTCTTCTTCTGACATGTATTCGCGCTTTCTTTAGGCTCTTTGTTAAGCGGCGTTGAACGATGGCCCTATTAATCCATTTCTGTTTGTTCTTAACCCTTGTGTCTCGGGGTATCCTCCCACAGCCTGATTGATTATGGAAAATTGTAAATTGGGGATCGATAGGATCTTTTTTACACGTCCTTATTGGTACCTGTGAGGGCTCTAAACAGCCGTTGTTCTTTTCCGACTGTTTTGACTTCTTCACTGTGCGTAAGATTAGCTGTGTGTTATTAAGTATCTTGCAGATCGCTTTTTTATATTTTGATACATATTCAGCTTTCGGATTAAAGACCTCATTAGAAATGCTTTGGGCTATCTCAGAGGCTAGTCATAATGGTATGAGCGCTAGGTGCTTAGCTGTTGATTCACAGGCTGTCACAACACAGCTTGCGCATATATTCACAGCGTGATTCACCTCCTCCAACACTTCGCTTATAGGCCTGCTCTTGTTTTTTGCTTTCCCATGTTTTGAGATTATAGAGCTTACCTTAGCTTTTACCTGCTTGACAGCCTTTTGCATTTCACTGGTATTGGTTAGTAAAATAGTTTTATAAACTATTGCTGAATTGTCGCTGTAGGCCAGTGTATCTACTAATGCTGGGTTTACATCACTACAGGTCCTTCTTTGGATCGTTCCCTCATCACTATTAGCCGTTTTATTATTGATACTAGCGCCGGTATCTGTTAAAATTGGGTCCTGATGCAGACACCCCGGGGTATTAACACCTGTTAAGTGGCTTGTGGTGCTTTGTGGTTTATCAAGATTATTGCTGCTGGGCTCTAAAGAAGCAGTGTCCCAATGCGAGCAGCCTGGAGCGGATTGCTTAGGGCTATTATTGCCGCGCGACTCTAAAGAAGCAGTATCCCAATGCGAACAGCCTGGAGAGGAGTCCGTGGGGCTAAATGCTGATTTATAATACATCTTTTTAACTCCCTCCAAAGCTATACTATGGTCTGGACTGGGCGAGGACAATATTATTACGCTAGAGGGAGGGCTAGTGGGCTCAATAGGGCTAAATGCTGATTTATAATACATCTTTTTAACTCCCTCCAAAGCTATACTATGGTCTGGACTGGGCGAGGACAATATTATTACGCTAGAGGGAGGGCTAGTGGGCTCAAATGTCGCCGTGGGGGCTGTCGGCGACCATGGCTCAAAGAAATTTGAAATTTCATCATGATGATATTGGGTTTTAGTGGTCTGCGGTGAGGCGGGGCTGGGTGGTGGGACTCTATATTCCTCATAACTCCCTTTTGAGAGCAGTTCGGACGCCTCTGTGGGTGCTAATTCAGAACTCTCTGTTAATCTAGACATATCCTGAAGAATCTTTATAAGACAGGCTTGCAAAGCCTGTTCTGGGTCATTACTTTCAGCAGCCTCCACGTTGATAACAGTGTCATTATTTGCTGTAGGGGCCCTATTACTCTCAAGATCAGTCTGTAGATTATCAGAGACTCTGTTTGTTTCGGCATTTTTGCCCTGTCTAGACCTCACTCCTTTAACTCTCTGTTTATGCCCGGTCACAGGTTGTATGGAGCTTTCTGCTGCAGGAATGTCCATGTGTCCCTGCCCATCCGCTAGAACACTAGGAATCTGTGAGAAAGAGGCAGTCCTAGACAACTGTGTAGATGATTTTCTTTTAGCTAAACCTCTGGGGTCATTTTGAATAACCGGCGTAGATGGTAGATCCAGCTTTAACTTTTTCGCACATGAAGGCTTTACTTTAGATCTTTTAACATCTTCAACAGTCTCTCCAACAGGTTTAGCAGAAATTTGATGCCAACTACGTTTGGATAAATGTATACCTTGGTATATGTTGTCCCTCTGGGCCTCAGCGGGCTCAACAGCTGTTTCCTTGTCTTTATTTTGTCCCACATTTGTGATGTCCTTTAGCTGTATTGATAAATGACCACCATTGCCTGGATCTCTTCTTACCGCAAAAGGGTTCACTGCTTCTACAGGGGTAAACAATAATATATATCAAAAACTATAATATTATAAATGTAACAATAATTACAGTGGAGTTTCTTACATACATCTGTGGTGGACTATTCTACTTTACACTATATCAGAGTATAACATGCTTTTAAAAAGAAGTCACTACTGCTAAAGCTCACCTGCTTGCCGCTTTTGTGGGGGCCGATTCTTCATAGGCGACATCTTTTTAAGGATAGGTGTTGGTTGCAGATCTTTTTTTTCCCCCGTAGCTGATCCGCCTTTAATGACAGGTGCTGTTTGCCGTACCCTCTTCTCAGGAGGTGGCCCTTTTTTAACAACTGTTGCTGACCTTTTCAAGGCTCTTCCTTTCACAGGAATTTCCGGGGTACACTGATTCACAGCATAGGCCGCAGCCCCTAAAAGAAAAAATATATATGTAAATATATATATATATATATATATATCACACACACACACACACACACACACACACACACACACACACACACACACACACACACACACACACACACACACACACACACACACACACACACACACACACACACATATCCTGTACCCATGTACTTACCGACAATAGGCGCATTATAAGCTTGTTGCTTCTCCCGCTCCTCAGCATCCAGTTGTTGCTGAATTATGTCAAAGGATAGTAGCATATCCATGTCCACGTCTGAAAAAGAAAAACATATAGAAAAGACATTTACAAAAATGCAAAAAGAGTGTATTACTACTATTTCTAGAAAAGACTGACTCTATACACCCACCTTGGGCAAAAGCAGCATTTTCCTCATCAGCCAGTGTGAGCTCTTGAAAATCCTGCGCAAGGGGGAAAAAAATAAATATATATATATATATATGTATACATAAATAAATAAATAAATAATACAATATTTAAATACTAATAAAGGTACATGTTAAAATATATCCTGATATACCTTTTAAAACTATTGGGCTTGCTGCAGCATTCACACCAGCAAAAAATGTTATTAAGTGCTTGGGGGACCGCTTCGCTCTTTGAGCGGACCCCCCTGCGTTTAATAACATATGTTGCTGTGGCTTATAGGCTCAGGGTATTTTTGGCTGGGGTTTATAGGAGCGTGTATTTTTGCTTGCTCACAATTTTTAGTACCCCATGTATTTTGTTTGCTCACAATTGTCACTTTCCTCTTGTAAGTAACGTGTGTTTTTGTAATCGGCTCTTTTGTAATGTTTCTCATTATGCTTCTTTTCTGTTCCTAATGTGCAGCGCTCTGACGCCTTCGGGTAAAGCCCGCGCTATATAAAATGCATAATAATAAAAAAAATAAAAAAAAGGGTGCCCTCGGCGCATACAGCGCCGCCATGATAGGGGCGGAAGCAGCATTTGAAGCACTTCCGCCCCCATCATGACGTTGGGGCCAGCGGGCGGGGCTCAGAGCGATTTGAAGACGCTCTGAGCCTCGCGCTCATTTTCACCGCTGTGGCCAGCCGCCATGCACCGCGCTCTCGCTGCCGTGGGGATTCTGGGGCGCAAACGGCAGCAACACAACTGTGGCGGTACGAGCGGCGGCGGAGGCCTTAAGGGGACAGCCTCCGCCGCCCCTGATCCGGCAAAATTTACTTTTTAAAAGAAAAGGACCACGTCTGGCCTGCAGCGTGGCTGACCATGTGGCGCCGTTGGGATTCTGGGGCGCAAACGGCAGCAACACCCCTATGGCGGTACGAGCGGCGGCGGAGGCCTTAAGGGGACAGCCTCCGCCGCCCCTGATCCGGCAAAATTTTATTTTAAAAAGAAAAGGACCACGTCTGGCCTGCAGCGTGGCTGACCATGTGGCGGCGGTTCGCTGGGGCTCAGAGCGCTTTGCAGCCGCTCTGAGCCTCGCGCTCATTTTCACCGCTGTGGCCCCGTATGGACAGCCGCCATGCACAGCGATCTCCCTGCCGTGGGGATTCTGGGGCGCAAACGGCAGCAACACCACTGTGGCGGTACGAGCGGCGGCGGAGGCCTTAAGGGGACAGCCTCCGCCGCCCCTGTCACGGCGACATTTATTTTTTGAAAGAAAAGGCTCCTCGTCTGGCCTGCAGCGTGGCTGACCATGTGGCGGCGGTTCGCTGGGGCTCAGAGTGCTTTGCAGACGCTCTGAGCCTCGCGCTCATTTCCAGCTGTCCCCATAGCCTGGCAGATGCCTCGGGGCAGGGCTGAGGCCACATGGTAGACTCGGATGGTCCCAGCCCCTCTGACATGCAGCCGTTCCGGAGGGGTCAGGAGCAGCCTAAAGGCTTATATTTTTTAATAACACACCCCTACTCCACGCCATCCATAGTCCTGCCTCAAATTACATCTACTAACACAGCCTTAAAGGATCCCTTTTACCAGGCCTTACATCAAGTACAAGAGTACACATCCTGAAGACAATCTACACTTAAGGTAAGTGTAACAGTCACTGCTTTTAAAATGTTTTCCCTCCTTAAACTGCTAAGCCTCTCTGACATAGTAATATGCTGCCATTTGTGTATAGTTTTTCACATTTTATTCCTGGTTTAGAGTTAAGTAATGCATAAGATAGTTTATACACTGTTATAAATATACATTACTACTTACATTAAGTATAGAGCTGGTGTTCTCAGCAGAACTTCTGCCAGGGTGTGCCATGTTCTCCTCGGGAATCTTCTGTCGCTGCTTGTTCACACGCCAAATGCCGGTAGGTGGTCCAAAAGACTTGTCAGGGTGCCAGTGTGCGTCTTAAGTTGGGTCCTCATTTTATACCTGCTAGGATCTGATAAAGGCCTAGGCGGGTCGTCCTCCGTACTGGCGGGAACATGTAGCAGAAAGTTTGCATGTATGAGTAGCCTTTGAAAAGCTGTACCCTAGTATCTGTTGCACTCTGATGATAGGGCCTATTTTAAGTGTCTAAAAAAAGGTTGAGAGATAGTTTAGGTAATACCCTTCAATTTTTTCTCTGCCCCATTCAAATGTAATAGTAAGCGTTTTTAAAATGTCATGTTTTCACTAACCGGGCTTCTATGAGGCCCATGTGAATATTTCGCGCCACACATTCACTGTTGAACTGTGCTTATCAGCCCAGGCCAGATGCCTCCTGACGCAGAAGTCTCTCCGTGTCTTTAAGCGCAGAAAAAGCTTACATTTACCATCGTTTTGCCGCCTTTCTGGTTTGGGGATCAGCCTGTATTACTGTTATAAAAAATATACCTAACCATATTGTTGAAGATTGTACCTGTTGTACAAGAACACCATATTTATCAGGCCGGCCACACACTCATAGGTGGGCCATCCCTTACATACTGACCCATATTAATATACTCCAACACATTACGCACCCTTAGAAAGAAAACACAATACACAAAATTGTCATCCCTATGTATTTTATTTTGCATTATCATTCTACATCAGTGATTTTAAAAAAGTTTCTTTTATTTTCTTTTAGTAATTGTCACTCACATTGTGCATTTCAACTTTTGGCCGTGCCTTATGTAGCACAGTCCAGCATGTTACAGAACACTGCCTGGACATGTTGCCAATCCCCTGCTGTTGCTTACAAGCTGCCCATATATGTAAAAGAAATGACAAATGCATAACACTTGTTTTTATTTTCATAAACGTTGTCATTTTCGACCTGAGACTTTTTTTAAATTAGGAGGTAAAATTAAAAGAAGCATGCATTACCCTGCTTCACAGCCCTCAGCCATCCCTTACATACTGACCCATATTAATATACTCCAACACATTACGCACCCTTAGAAAGAAAACACAATACACAAAATTGTCATCCCTATGTATTTTATTTTGCACTTAATTTTCATTTTAATTTTAATTTTATTTTCATAAACGCTGTCATTTTCGTCCAAGACTTTTTGAAATTAGGCGGCAAAATTACCACCCTCCTCTTTTAGGACCCTGGGCTTTCCGGGCCCCTGATGCCTATGGCACACCACCACTCAGCAACTCCAAAGGCCACAGGCACGCCTCCTGGGGGCTGGCCTGTTGCCCCAAAAACACCCTGCAACACTCTAGGGCTCCCATTCCGCAGATGGACCACGACGCCACTCCACCAATATCCACCTACAGCCTCTACTAGTCAGTGGACATGCCCAGACATGTCCAGGCATGCACAGACATCGCCCTGCTGCCCCAACAAACACGGAGCCCCAGCTAAGTCTCTGCTCAGCCACCCCATAGCCCTAAACACCCCTGTAGGCCCTACTGGCTGACTTGGCGCTAACCCTAGCCACCTCACACCAGCCCTCTATTACAGCCCTTACACACAGCCATTAATTCACATGTGAAGGACACTCACTGCCTACACAGGCCCCCGCTTTCACCACAGGCCATCTGGGGGGCGTCCTCAGGCCCTGGCCTTTCGGCCCTGACCTTCCACCCCAGGAAATCCGGCCGGGGCCTTCCGGACATGGCCTTCCGGCCCCAGACTTCCTGCCAGGGGCTTCCGGGGGAGGGATATCCGGGGGAGGGACATCCGGGGCGGGATATCCGGCTCCTACGTCACTTCCGAGGGGCGTTCCCACCTGTCAAAAAATGAATGGTGATGAATGGTATTATTCCCTTACTACTAACGTGTGCACACCATCTCAGATCACTCAGAGGCAAGAATGGAAGGAATTTTGAGAGAGGACCAAAAAGTTGTAGAGATTTTGGAAACAGTTCCCTCAGATGTGCGTGATTTAGAAATACTAGATTTTTTACAAAATCATGTTATTTAAACGCAGGCTCTAGTCAGCGTTCCCTTCAATATTACTTACCCCTTTTGTACCTCCAATGCTAAACTGAGCTGCATTTTCGTGCTTAATGTATATTTATCTGTGATAGTCAGCAAAGCTCGTATTATTGCTTCGGGAGCTGCTCTCTGTTACTCAGAATCCATTGCATCAACTCATAATCACCTCAGAGGCGCTACATTAATGTTGTTTACTGAAAAACTCAGAACCACCAAAAGATTCTTTTTGTGGTTCTGAGTTTTTCAGTAAACAAGAGTGCAGAGAGGATGACGCCTTTGGGCGCTATGATGTCATGGGTAGTCGATATCCAATTATTAATTTCCTTTGCCTTTAACGATACAAATAACAGAGTAAAACAAGATACCTAGGTCCGACGCCCCAGTAAAGCTATCTTGGTTCATTTTAGCCCATGAGCGGGTTAGAGATGGAGGAATAGTATTTTTAAATGTATTTTGAGTGATAAGGGTGTTAAAAGACAGGGACAGCTGCGTGATGTGACCAAACAAGAGGAAAAGGCCTTTCAACACTAATCAAATTATGCTTGGTAGCGATGGGTTTGAGAGTGTGTGCAGCCTATCTGTGGCATCTTTAAAAAGTTGTGGTAAGCCTATTGGAGTCTAGAAGTTTAGTAGCTTCTGGGTCCTGGGAGTTTTCCAGGTGAGAATTGAAATAGTCAAGAATAGTAAAATTTGGACTTTGAATGATAAAAAGGTGCAAGCAAGGAGAACATGAAGTGAGTAAAACCTGATCTGAAGCCTGGGGGAGGCAGCTGTGCCTGAAATGGCATGTATTTCACATTATAACACAACTCTACCCAGCTAAGGTGTCGGTGCTCTTACACAAGAGCAGAATTTGAAATGCAAGAACTAAAGTAAACCAGTTACTTGCGGTAAGAGATGTGTGAAAATATCCAAACTGGCAGAAAGTGGGAGGGAGAAGAGACGAGAAAGCAGTGAAGTGTAAAAAAGGTGAATAAACAGGGGGCAGGTTTGGGCAGTGGGGAGACTAAGGTGCAACTATTGAGAGCAAGGGAGGGGGCGGCATTTTTCAATTCTCGCCTAGGGCGGCAAAACACCTAGAAACGGCTCTGTGTAGAGTAGTGTTGAAAAAGCTGAAATACAGAAGCAAATTCACCTGAAACATTTGATAAAAATAAACAATTAGTAAAATGAAAGAAGCCAGGTGAAGGAATTATGGGGCTGTCTGCAGAGCACAGCTAGAGACGTGCTTTACAAGTGTTTATAGCAGTGAGACTTTAAGAAAAATGTTAAGCAAAGTATAACGTGTCAGTATTAAGCGGCGTTACATAGAAAAATGTAATTGTGCTGTGGGTTGACGTAAAGAAGGTGGTTTTTAGATGCTGGACTCCACTGAGATAATGGGTACATGGCATCGGTTTATTCCAAGAATAAGCTTCTCTCACAGCGTCTCGTGTTCCCTCAGACAAAAAGCGGGATTGGAGAGAAAGGTGTACAAATGTGGACACAAAACAAACTTCCTTAAAACTTTAGAAGAGAAATGGACGCATCTCTTCTCACCCAGGCACCAGCCATGTTTAATCTGCTCCGACAGGAGGGCATTGGCGTTTATGCTGAGACTGCATTCTCATGTAAACACGTGCACCCAGTTAGCATTCCCGGATTAGATTAATGGTACGGTGGAATCACTGTATAAACAAATCGACATGCTCGCCGAACGCAAGAATTATCCCCCTGACAGCTCCTCGGCACTGGAACAGTAAAACTCCAAATGAAAGAAGCAAGCTGCCGAAACCTCGATGAACCCATTCATCCCCTGAATAAATATGCTCGGACTTGCACCCACCCACAGGAGGCGCAAACAAACACCCAGGCCCTTAAAACCACTTTTAAAGCTGCACGACCCGCCCGGTGCGCGTGCCAACTGTAACATGATGCCACCGCCATGTGTGTGTGGTTTTTTTTTCTTCCTTTCAAGGAGGCAGTTTCAGCCGCATGTGCTTTTTACACCGCTGCCTTGTCAGGCAGTCAGACACAAAGAACACGCGCAGCAGAGCAGAGACTGCCACATCACTGTATCTCCCACACAAAGAGCGAGTAAAGATGGTCGTGCTGCTCGGATTGTTGCTGGGCCCTTTGGTAGCGATCGTCCACTGCTCCCCGAGGTGCAGCCCCATGGACGAGGCACTAGGTAACACTTTTTTTTGGGCGTGTGATGTATTCTACAACCCGGCAAGGAATGCTTGCGGCTGTACATTTCTTAAATTACGTGTAGAAAAATGAGACGTAGACTGGGCCAGTGCACTACATGCGGAAATGACGTGTATACATAGTTATATATCCACATTTCATAGGCCGAGGATGCAAGATAATAATTGAGACGTGTAATACTTTTTAGCTAAAAACATGAGCACTTGAAATTCGCAATGCACGCGCACTTTATTTCTGCAAGAATCATGTGTACACATTTTGCTGTATTATATATACATTTTTTGTTATCTTTTGTGCTTTTATGGCCATAACGGCCGAAATAAAGAATTGTTGAATTTAATTGAATGGAATTGAAATTCGCATGCGGTTATGTATGCACTATTTATTGTTTAGACAGTGGGGTACATATTTCTGTTTCGTTGATTGTGTGTGGTGAAACCGCAGCTCTTCACCCTTTGAAATGTGTTCGGAATGGCCCACGCGTTTTTCTCGCACTTATAGAGTCGTTCAAACACGAACGCTGAGCACACCGACAAGAAAACAATGCAGTTTAACACCAGCTTGTTCGTTGGGATGATTTTGCTTCATAAATTATATCAAATGCAAAGCCATGAGGTAACACAACTGCATGACTTGTAATTGAATCTAAAGTCACTAATGCAATACTTTTAAAGGTAAAGGGATGACGCGGATTGCAAACTCGTGCTGTCTGGGCCATTCGTTCAATTTATGATTGCACATCAGGCACAGCATGTCTCCCGGCGCAGGCGGAGTTCAGCTGTAATTAAAACATTGGGATGATTCATGTAATACCATTTTGTAATGGTTCGCATCACTTCATGGTTTGGTTTATTTTGATATCGATTGTTGGCAAAGATTGAATCCGCACAATGTTTTCTTTCATGGTTACATTCCACAATCGAGTTGAGGACGCCCCATCTGACATCACAGGCTGGTTAAACTGAAACATCTGGGGGCCGGGTCGATTTCCTTAAGAGCTCGCTAATTTAGATCTGGCTAGATGTAGGTTTAATTGGATGTTAGAGGTCATACCCTTGCAAAACAAGCATTGGCAAGAAAATAGATATGTTTTTTTTATTTTTATTTCAAAGAGTTTTATTGAAGTCATTTTATAATACAGTACAGTGGTAATGCTGGTGTCCGGTCTTGTTCAGGTTTCGCATGTATTGTATGATGGAGCGGGTCCCCTTAGTCAGGCTTGCTTTTGTGATAGCTGCCGTGGGCCTCATTTATGAGGCTGTGCGTCACTTTTACGCCACCGGTGCGTCACTTTTTGTGACGCACCAGTGGCGTAAAAAATGTGCCTTGTTGCTCCATATTTACAAAGTGACGCATCTAGGTAGATGCGTCACTTTGTAAACCCCTGCGCCACATTATACCTGCTCCAGGTATAATGTATGCAAGGGGGGCGTATTGACGCAAGGAAGGGTCGTAGAAATGACGCAGTGAAATCTATGAGATTTCACGGCGTCACTTTTAGGACACAGTTGCGTCAAAATCTTGCACCTGCCTCACAGCAGGCGTAAGACTGACGCAGGCCCTTTCACATGGGGCTTGCCCCATGTGAAAGGACGCATTGCTGGAGTTGCGTCACTTTTGTGGCACACTCCAGCAATGTGTCACTTTTGCGCCATACAGATACAACAGAAATACTGACGTATCTGTAACTCCTTGTGACATGATGCGTCATACAGTAAATATGCTGCATCAATCATGTCGCAAGGGGGGCGCACTGAGAAGTGACGCATCGTTGCTTTCACGCAGCGATGTGTCACTTCTCATAAATGAGGTCCCCTGACTTTTAGGAATCCGTAGAATTCTATGTTGGGATGGTTATAGGCCCGTTTCAGGGTGTCAAATGTTAAAGGTGTGTCATCCTTTTCTAGCTGTGCAGGTATGCCCCCTCCCAAGTGAAAGTTGTATATATGCATGTATTCTGCGTCAGGGAGAGAGAGACAAGTAATGAGATGGACGCCACAGACTACAGCTCTCACCCTGAGACTGAAAACCTGGCAACAGGGAGACAGCGAAATGCATCCTAGGAGAAGAGACACAAACAGCGAGACGGGAGACATACAGAGCGACTAACACCTGGGCACGGACACTGCCGACTGGGAGACACCGGTATGCATAGAAAATGTGGGGGGGACACATAAAATCACTGACTTATAAGACACTCCCACGAGCCACATAACATAAATTCTGGTTAAATGTGAGTGTTGTATTAATTGTAAAACAATTACCTGATTGATTGCAAAGAATTGTGTTCCTGAACATTGAGATTTTCTTCAGTGATAGTTGTGTTTGTTATGTTATGCTGTGATTTATGCTTCTAGAGCTCTGGAATGCCCTGAGGCTTCTTGGCGCTAAGTAAAATAGCAGAAAGGAGGCCTTAAAATAGGAAGACTAATTGGCAGGAAACAGACATATTTTCACAGCTTATCTAACAGAGAAAAAAAGGGTTGGCGAGGCTTTGATGTAAAGAGGGAGAGCATTCCAGGCTTTTGCGGCTCCCAACACCAAGTTTCTTCCACCCCAAGTTGCACGTTTAAACTGGGCACTATCACCACCTAGGCAGAGGCAGAACGTAGTGACCCAGCTGGAATATATATGCCAGGTAAAGCTCTTCCTTAGGAAGTCTCGACCTTGGTCATGCAGTGCTGTGTATACAATACAAAGTGCCTTACAGAGAATTAAGACAAATTACCACTGGTAACCACGCAGGTAAGGGCGCTCAAGATATCTCCAGGAATTCACACTACACTCACAAGTCAAGGGTGCAGCTAGGTGAGAAAAGGGTGGTTACCAGACTACCCTCAAGAACCAATCTCCCATTGCCTTACAGAGAACCCTCTGCCTGACTGGGAGCCGACGAAGCATGGTCATGGGCTTGGAAACAGATTGGTATTTCGGAATCTTCAAAAGCACGCGGGCAGCTGCCTTTTGCAACGCATGCAGCTTGTTTACTACATGCTGATGAGAGATGTATGTCGTTACTATGCATGCTTTTACAACGCATGCCTTTACCACGCAACTTTTACAACGCAAGTCGTTACAACGACTTGCGTTGGGGCGGCGCTGGATAGTGAATAGTTTAATTTACTATTCAAACTCCAGTCCCCATGGATAGTAGGGAAGGTTTTGGATAGTAAATTAAACCATTCCTTATCCTACAGCGCCCCCCAGCGCAAGTCGTTGTAACAACTTGTATTGTAAAAGTTGCGTGGTAAAGGTAGTGCGTGGTAAAAGTTGCGTTGTAAACGCTGTTTCCCGCTGATGAGCACTGAGATAAAGCCCATTGCAATCATCGATCTTGTACAGCACCAGAAACGCAACTACCATCTTCTGCAAGTTAGCTGGGATGAAAGATAAGATTCCCTTGATCAACCTAATGGTATAAAAGGCAGCAGAGGTAACCTCATTTACTTGATCATGATGGATTGATTTGTCATTGATAAGAACTCCTTGGTTCTTAGTTGAGCAGGAGTGACAGGTAAACCTAAATCAGACGGACACCACGAAGGCGACAAAAAGAAAATCTGGGCACCAAAGAGTAAGACCTTGGTCTTTCCTGAACTGGGTTTCAGACAGCTCATGGACACCCACGAGCTGACTGCCTGCATGCAGTCACATAATATCACCCCAGAACCAGAGTCCTCACTGGCTAATGAGATGACAATTTGTGTGTCACCTGCATAGGACATCAAGGAAAAGCCAAATATCCCATTAGTTTTGCCAGTGGGGTGACATACATATTGAGCAATGTCGGACTAAGTGAGGACCCCTGGGGGACCCGCAAGACAGAGAGTAGGGGTGAGAAGTAAAACCCCCTGTCGAACCAACTGTTCCTGACCAATGAAAAAGGAATTAAGCAATTCCCACGCTGTACCAATCACTCCAATCCTTCGCAGACGCTCCATCAGCCGCCCATGATTGATCGTATCAAAAGCTGCTGATAGATTGAGCAGGATAAGAGCAGCTGTACCACCCCGGTCAAGAGACAGCCTCATCTCCTCGGTGGCTTTGATAAGTGCAGTCTCAGTACTGTGACCAGCATGGAAGCCAAACTGAGTGGCATCCAAGAGATTGTTAGCATGAACATGTTCAACTAGTTGTTTGTTCATAACTTTTGTGATGATCATCAGTGGCAAATGTAAACAGGAAATAGGCAAATAACTATTAGGGTCTCGAGGGTCAAGAGATGGTTTCTCAGTTAGAGGTAATAGGGAGGCCTTCTTCCATACTAAGGGAAATGAGCCAGGCCAGCATATAAGATGAAAAATATCAGTCAGTTTTATTGCACAAATCTCAGCTACTAGGGTAGCCACCTTTGGTGTAGACGGGTCATATAGAGAGCCTGATTTAGATAATTTAATCAATTTTGATTACCTCTTCTCTAGTTGGTGGGATTAAATGGCTAAGGGTGCTGTTCACATCCAAATGTAAGGAAGTGTGCATGCCCGAAAGAGAGGTGAGCGGCATGTTGGAACATTTGGTATGAAAATCTTCAACTTTGTAATGGAAAGCATCTGCCACAGTATTGCATACAGAATGACTAAAGTATTTTTAAGATGTTTGAAGTGTCAGTGGTCAGTTTTTTTAACAGTAGAAAACAGATCTTCAGTGGGATTTCTAGCTGTTTCAATTTTGCTTGCAAAATAAGCAGTTTTTATCTTATAGTTAAAGCTTTATACTCAGCTATGCACTTTTTGTGTTTGGACTGCTCTATTTTCCGTTAATCATATAATTAAATAATTTCATAGAAAGCAACAAAGAGTAAATAGCTGTTATAGATATGTAAACATTTTCATGTATAAGTGCAAAATAATTCACAAACTCTTTAGGCTTGCAAAGTAGAGTAACAGCACTGACTAAGCAAGTGCAAAGCTGGAGTAGATAGGCAGGTGGGTGGGCTATGTGGGTGCGAGGGAGAGAGGTCCTAATTTGATAACAAATGTCCCTTTCCAGGGATTCTGATGAGTCTCCTTAAACCCGACATTGCAGGGGTCCTGGGTGTTTTATTGTTAACTGTCTTTCCGCAATCTAGTACATTTTTTGTCTTTATTCCCTGCTTCTAAATAGTATGTACTCTAGCTGCGTGAGCCACATGAGATAATATTTTTCAGTAGTCACATTGAAGACTGTGGTACACTGATAAAGAAACTCTGGATAGCCTTTTCGGCTGAAAGCACATTTATGTCATGCCGTGTTCTTACATAGTGCTTATAAGCTGGTGGTGTAGTCAAAACAAGAAGTAATAATTGATGTGGCTGTTATTACCCTCCTGCGAACTCAAATGCAGATATTTGTGGTTAGTAGGTAATCTAGGTGATTTTCTTCATGCTGTAGTGTATCTTATTTTGTAAGGCCTGTGATGAGGAAAAGTAGGAATCAGGGTAAAAAAGTACTTAGGGTGTCCCCTAAGCTTATCTTCAAACCTTTGGGGAGAATGGGTCAGGGGAAGAATGAAAGATGGGAGGTATGATTTGTGGGTACCTTAGAGAGAGACTGCCAGAAAAGTGGTGACAATGGCTGTAGAAAGAGGGTACCTAACATCTGTGACTGTATCTCCTCCAATGAGCCCTGTTTTGAGTATTTGGCACATCTTAATTGCTAAAGACTTGTAGACAGTCAATGCAGAGAATCAATCAATGAATCAGGGGGTTTATAAAACGCACTACTCACACATGAGGGTCTCAAGGTGCGGGGTGTTTGTGCAGCTCCAGATCAGTCGAAGAGCCAGGTCTTGAGTTCCTTCCTGAAAGTTAGCAGGGTAGGGGAGCGTCGGATGTTCACCGGGAGATTGTTCCAGGACTTGGTCATGATGTAGTAGAAGGCTCTCCCGCCTGCTCTGTTTCTGCGGATGTGGAGGACCTCTGCCTAGGCGAGGTCGCCAGAGCGGATGTTCCTTTTGGGTACCTGGAAGAAAACTCTCTCGTTGAGGTATTTGGATCCAATGTTGTGCAGGGATTTTTAGGCATGCGTGAGGCATTTGAAGGAGACCCTCTTCTTGACCAGGAGCCAGTGGAGGTCTCTTACGTGTTGGGTCATGTGTTTGTGGTGCGGCGTACCGATGATGAGTCTGGCTGCGGAGTTCTGGATGGTTTGGAGTTTGTGTAGAAGAGTTCTGTTGATTCCGGCGTACAGGGCATTGCGGTAGTCCAGTCTGCTGGTTATCAAAGCGTGGGTGACGGTCCTTCTGCAGTATGGGGGGTGCATTTAAAGGTCTGAGGATGAGCAGGCAGTTGAAACTGGCGGAAGCAACAGCGTTGATCTGGTGGTTCATGGAGAGGGAGGAGTTGAGGATGATGCCGAAGTTTCGTGCATGGTCTGTAGGGGTAGGTGGATTCCAGAGGGCGGAGGGCCACCAGGTGTTGTCCCAGGTGGAGGTGCAGGGTCCGAGGATGAGGACCTCGGTTTTCTCTGAGCTGAGCTTCAAGCAGCTGTCTTTCATCCATGCTGCGATGTCCTTCATTCCTTCCTGGAAGCAGAGTCTGGTGTTTTCAGGATTCTTTGTGAGTGACTGAATGCGCTGGATCTTATCGGCGTAGGAAACTATGCTGAGCCCATGCTCTCTGACGATGGTGGCGAGGGGGGCCATGTACATGTTGAAAAGCGTGGGGCTGAGCGATGATCCTTGGGGTACTCCACAGTTCATGTCAGTGGGTTCGGAGAGGAAGGGAGGGAGTCAGACCATCTGTGTTCTGCCAGAGAGGAAAGATTGGTTCCAGTCAAGGGCGGCTCCTTGTATCCCTGCGTCGTGAAATCTGGCTGCTAGTGAGCGATGTGAGATGGTGTCGAAGGCTGCGGAAAGGTCTAGGAGGATAAGGGCCGCAATGTGTCCCTGGTCTAGAAGCATGCGGATGTCGTCCATGGCAGCGAGGAGGGTGGTTTTGGTGCTGTGGTTGCTGCAGAATCCCAACTGGGAGGCGTCTAGGATGGAGTTCTCTTCGATGAAGGCAGTCAGCTGAGAGTTTACGAGGCTCTCAGTTACTTTGACCGTGAAGGGGAGGAGAGAGATGGGCGGTAGTTTTTCAGGTCCGTCGGGTCGGCCGTTGGTTTTTTGAGGAGGGGTTTGACCTCCGCCCGTTTCCAGTAGTCTGGGGAGGTGCTGGCTCTGAAGGAGGCGTTGATGGTTCATCCTAGTTCGGGTGCAATGGCGGAGGCGGCCTTGTGGAATATGTGCTGTGGGCAGGGGTCCGTTGGGGCTCCTGAGTGGGTTTTCTTCATAGTCGCAGTGATGTGTTCGACGGTAACGGGATTCCAGGACTTGACAGTAGGCTTGTTGGCTGCGGATGGGAGGGGGGTGACCTTGATCTTCAGATAGAAGTAGGAGCTGAGCTTGTTGCAGAGTTCGTGATAAGGTGTGAGGTCCGTGGATTCGCTGGGGGGTTTGGTGAGGTGTTGTATGACATTGAACAGTTCATTGGCATTGGTCGCATAAGTGTGCTTTTTGTCTCTTATACACCAGTGGTATTCCTTCAGGTTTCTTGTGGTTGTTCCGCGCTTCTGTGGTTTTCTGGTGTCGCCAGGTTTTCTCTAGGTGTCTGCAGGAGCGCCTGGCTTCTTAGAGTTCAGTGGTGAACCAGGTGGCCTTCAGAGGTCGTTATTTGGCGGGGTGGCGGAGGAGAACAAGCTTGTTGGCACAGCAGAAGATTCAGGGGTAAAATTCTTTGGCTTCAGCATTGGTGTCGGTCGTGCCGCTGGGGGGGTCTTGGAGGAGTGTGGTGTTGAGGTGTTCCTCTATGACTTTGCTCCAGTTCCTTCGAGGGGGGTGCAGTGCGGGCTTGGGTGCGTTGGTGGTGTTGAAGGTGAAGTGAACGTAGTGGGGATCCGCCCAGAGGGGCTGGGTGGTGTGGCTGATGGCCCTCCCGCGAAGATGGGGTCAAGTGTGTGTCCAGCTCTGTGGGTGGGAATGTTGACAAGTTGCTTCAGTCCACGGTTGGTGAGGTTGTCAAGGAGAGTGGCGGAGTCGGGGTTGTTGCAGTTGTCCAGGTGGAAGTGAAAATGTTACGCTACATCATGTTTCTCTTAAATGAAAGAGGCTATAGGTTGCTCCCACAACTCACTAAGACATAACACGTCCTCAACAAATGGATACTTGGTGAGTCCTGAAATGAACATTGGACCAAAGTACAAGGAAATGTACATTGAGCAACAACAAAAAACATAGTTTCACTTACAGAACACCAATTATAATAGTGTGGTGAGTTGAAATGTATTAAAAAATGTAAATATAAGGTAGCCTTCCACACTGTCCCACAGCGTTAGCCTACCTATACTGTAACCCTAACAAACTCTACACACTGGTTAAACTATTCTAATTCCACATTAACCCCATTTCATTCTTAGATCTTCCATCTTTATCCTACCTCGACTGTAACCTCAACAGAACGTACTGCTGGCTTTCACTATTCTACCCTTCCCCCCCGTCCCACCCTTACTCCTGCTCATCTAGTACCTTGGCCACTACATCCTATCCATCCAAAAAGACAACAAACCCTATTGCTCGGCTGCACCATGTCACCCCCTTACCATAATACACCTCATACAGTGGCAGTCCCACCCTGTTTACGTGATACTAAGCTCATTCTATTCCTAATGCACTGCCTGGCCTGAATGCCATATCTCGTCTCCTGGCTGGGTTTTATGGCATGTGGCTTGCCAGTTGTGACCGGAAATTGAGTCATAGAGGGAAATCACCTCCTCAACCATACAGAGGACATCTGAGATGTTTGAGTGGGAGACGATGAGAAAACATTGGATTGGATCATGCTGTCCATTTCACAGAATGGCTCTGCATTAACGAGGGAACTCGAGAATCATCAGTGACCTTGGGTAAACCCTGTAATACAAAACGGTGTCCCCTAGATTTATGAATGCAACAATGCTACTAACCTCATGGCCACGTATTCCAAACAATAATCAAGTCTCTTTGTGAAAGCCTTGTATAATGGCACAGTGAGTGTGCGTGAAAAAAGTGTTCTCTCTTTGCAGACAAATGCACGTGAAAATAGGGATGAAAAGTCCACATCTAGAAACTAAAACAGCACGGTTTGTTGTTGGCTAATCGAGAATATAGATAAGGGTCCACGATTTCAGTCGAGGCTTCAATCCCTGAGGACATAACAAGATCATTATCAAGACTCTAAATATAATCGAGATCGAGAGTCATGCTGAAATAAAGAAAATATAGAAATAGTAAGGAAACAAGAAATGCTGTGTAAGGGACAAACGGCCTACACAGAAAGGTACTTAAAGTAAAAGTGGATCTTGCAAAAGATTGAAATAAGGTAGAAAAGGGGGAGACATGCACCCCATGCAAAAAAAGTTAAAGTAGCGGCCCAGAATCACAATACACACTGGTTAACTCGAGGGGTAATGCAAAAATAGCATTCCTGAGGGCTTGATACCTTGAATTATGAAGTTGGAATTCAGGATTCAGCATTCAAAGCTTTATTGTTTTGTTAATAAAACCATTACAATTAGATTTCCTCAGGTCGGGAACAGTTAACATATTCAAAGTGGAATGTGCAATAAACGAATGTGCAGTTCAGTAGACAATCAGTGTATTTCTAAGGCAGTTTAGGACTAAAAGTAGAGAATCAGCCACCAAGAACGAGGGTCAAGCAGTGTTTCCTGACTAGATTTGCTGTGTGTCAGCCAGTTTGTGTTGAAGCGCATTGTGACTATTTGGCCCCCAAATTCAGAGTCTTGTTCGTATTTTGTTATTAGGTTTTGCCCTTGGTTCTGGCTGGGTGCAGGGGCTGGGGACAGCTGCTGCATGAGCATTTTGATGATTATGGCACATCTCATCAGCACCAAAGGAGCACCCAGGATTGATTAAAATATTTTATTGGAAGCATTAGTAGTCCCATGTAGAATATCTGTGTACGCATTTCTGCATTAATAGCTTCTGAAAATAGGGTTGCAGCTTCTCAATGAGGTAGGTGTCGTTTAGGGGCTGAACCAGCACAGAGTTGTCTACTGATAGTAGGTCTTGCTCCCTTGCGGTCTCCTTCAGTGGCTGATTGATTGCTTTGTTTCGAAGCGGTCTATGTAGCATCCCCAACTTTGAGGGCTGCTTCTTCAATCTGGAGGATTGCCATAGAACTCTTTTATTGGCTGAATCAAGGATTACCTGTAACTTCAAAAATGAATTTCAGGTGGCCCCTTGATGAATTAATTGGGACCTTCCTGGTTCTGATATAACATTTCAGCATGGAGACTTTATATCAAATGATTGATTCACAAGGCCCAATTCTAGCCTTGAAATTGAGCGATGATGGGAGGTTTTTCTATGTGAACTACAGTGAATTTGCTCCTCCAAAGCTGAGTCTATAGCCCCTGGGCAGGCCATACTATAAGGTTGGGAGAAGTGTCACCTTCATTACCCTTAGGATAGGGGCCACCGAAATGCTGCTTAGTGGTTGATTCAATCGAGTCGATCAATCCTTACGTGATGGCAGCACCTTTCTTTTTGAGAGCTTTCTCTTGTACCTGATGTTCTGTTTTCACAAAACCACACAACAATGTAATTGTACTACCTCGTTGTACTATAACTGTCTTGCTACCCAAGCGCCAGGTCACATTCTTTTTGTTCTGGTATCTCCCAAAGATTAGGACTTTTGCTTTGTCCTGATTTACTGGGAGATAGTTGACCATGTTGAATGTATTCAGTGCCTTTAATGCCCGTTGGATACCAGTTTTGGTATGATCCATGATCACAATATCACTAGCATACTGTATTATTTGCAGTTTGGTATTTCCCAACTTGGGAAGAACCATACAGCTAGACTCCAATGATTTCCCTAAATCCGCAGAGTAATGATTAAACAGCAGGGGGGCAACATGTAGTCCTGCTTTAGGCAATGATTGGTGTTGATTTGACTGGTAACTGTGCTGAGCCCAGTTTTCACTCTAACTCACATCTCAGTGTATAATGAGATTACAGCTCTTAGCAGCATTGGTGGTTTGCCCCAAGCATCTAGTTTCCTCCAAAGTGTTGCATGGTCAACCCTTTCAAATGCTGCACTGTAATCGATGAAGCAACAGAAGAGAGGTAATCTATTCTATTGGATGGCATGATGTCTCAGAAAAGACAATGCTAGGATGTTACCCACTGTTGATGCCTCAGCCCGGAAGCCAGATTAACAAATAAGCAGAATGTCCTGCTCTCGTACCCAGGCCTCTGGCTGGTCCAACAGGACATGAGCATAGGCTGTGGCATCTACACCCAGAAGCTCGATCAGATGGTAATTTGAGGCCGGTGTCCAAGTCCCCTTTTGATATATAGGGCAAAGCTTTAGACCTTCTCCAGGCTTCAGGGTCAGTTGCAGTTTGAAAGGTAAGGTGGAAAAGCGGGGCTAACAACCTACCCCAGTTGTCAGGGGCACATTGGAATAGGTTTGCCAGGGGCCCCATCATTTACCAAGTGGCTGATTGAGCTCGCAACCTTCTTGCAGTTTGTTAGTTCCGTTTTTCGTCAGAATAGCTGTCCAGTTCTTGCCTGTGTTTGTCTCTGATAGGCGGCTAGATGACTGACTCCCCAGTTGTTGTATATGAGATGGAATTCTGCTTACAGTCCATTACCAAGGCCAGGCTGGTAATCTTAGGGGCTATGGGCTGATCCACATATTACTCAGATACGTGCCTAACCCACGCTGATTCTAAGACATCATTGTCTCCGGTTGCTTTGCTGTTTTTTAATTTATAGATGTGGTCCCAAAAGTGCGCTTGGTTTGGATCGTTGAGCTATTGAACAATTTGAGCCCATTCCTTTTTGTTCCTTTCCTTCTTCTGTTCCCAGACAGTTTTTTTGTGAGTTGTTCTCATAAGTTTTACTGCTGCTGCAGTGGTTATTGAAGGCTTTTGTCTGTAGGCACCCCTGGGCTTTGCAGAGAGCTCTTCTTGTGGAGATGAGGGTCTTGTCATACTGGGATACAGTTCTTCTATCCCAACCAGTCTGTTGGGAGTTAGGCTTGGTCCCAATACCAGCAGAGGGCTTCTGAACTCTTTCATGTAATTTGCCCACATCTGGAGGGCTGACTCCGGATGATTCTGATTTAATGAGGGCTCCCATTTGCCTAACCAGGCAATGAAAGTTGCTGTATATTCTGGCCTCAACTTAATTCTTCTTACGAAGTTCAAATTCACTCCCCGTTGAGATGCCCACATGATTGCTCACAGCTGATGGTTGTGATGTTAAGTTCAGTATGCACTTAAGTGGGTTATGATCGCTTTCTGTTCTGTCTGCAATTTCATAGTTTGCAAGCTGGGCTGCTAGGCGCACGGAGGGAAAGACATAATCGATGGTCGATAGGACTTTACAAGTCAGAGGGAGTGACCCTATCGGCTCACTCTCCAGTTGTGCTGATATCAGTTTGTAAGTCAACAGGCATTTTTTCATATTAGACCCCACTCTCGACTAAGTGATACTTTCAGGTGGCACCCCCAAGACTTGAGAATTGAAGTCTCCCGCAATTATATTTTCGAGGTTAGGTTGATACAAGAGGAGTGACTCTAGGGTGTCGAAGGGCTCACTTACCATTGTCAACATGTTTTTTTTTATGCATTAAGATAACAGTTAACCAGTATCAGGTTGATAGCGTTCCGGTTAAGTTTCAGGCCTCTGATGGAAAAATATTCGGGCCGCGGTGCAGCCAAGATCCACTACTGTGGCCTCCAATTTGCTTAACTGCTTGATGAAAATAGATAAACCTCCCTGGCGGGTACCCAAAATGACTTGTGCGGAGAACCGGTGTGACAGTCTCAGTGAAAACTGGCAAAATCGACGGGGCAAGAGCCCAGGTCTCCTGGAGACCTAGAATGTTGCTTGACTCCAGGTAGGACATTGCTTCCCTGTTCATACTAACTCTTTAGAGGCTGGCCATGTTCCATCAGACTACTGAGAGTTTGGTATTTAAACTCTGAAGCAAATGTTTGGGTCATCTCTTGGAGTTAGGGACGATAGCCCAGTCTCTTGGTTGTGGGGATTTCGATATTTCCCTGCTTCATATATGAAATACTTGGGATGCCAGAATGTACCTCTCTCTGCTTGTGCGTGCAAACAATTATTAGGGTGCATGATCCCTTGGCGTCTCCCAGGACCTAGCCTGGTTTTCCTCCTGTTGTGCCTTCAAGATGCTCATAGTTGTTTGTCTTGGTTTGTCTGTGGGGGAATATTGTCTGATCATGCATTTTGTGGAGGATGTAACCCAATGGTGAGGGGCTGTTGGAAATCCACCTTATTTCCACCTGGTCCGCAGCCTCAGGAACAGGGGACATGATGGGGACAAAGAGCAAGGACAGGAGTGATGGGACCTCCCCAGGTTCCCTGTTATGAGATGGTGGTTTACGTCTCAACATTTTCTGTGTGGTTAAACCTAGTTTGTCTCTTCATGGGCTTTCAGGTGACTCCCTCCCTGGGTCTCTGCCTGGAAGCTGCTGCTAGAAAAGTTGGTTTAAATCATCCTGGATTCACACTTCTGCCTTATTATTGCAGGGAGTTTCCAGTAGTGCTCAGGACTTTCTTGGACCTTCTGAGACCCTGCGTCTGGTCGCCTGGATTTGGAATATCTTGTTTTTCTCAGAGTTGAGATGGATGCTCGGCTAGGAGGATTCCCAATGGCTAGGCTCCTTTGGAGGGGTAATAGCTTCCAGTAAGTGGCCTCCTTTGGAGCAATTTGATGCAATGGCCAAGGAGGGAAATAAGCATGCTCAGGACCCTCATTGAACCCACTCTCTTGGCAGCTGCGGTCTGGTAATTCAGATGACGACAGGCACTGCGCACGGGGGAAGCCCTCATTGGCTGCAAGTCGCACCCGCCCTGGGTGGGCTGCTTTCAAGGATGTTGGGGCTCAACCACCTCTGCCGGACTTAGCCTATGCTACCCAATCTGTATGCCTCCCTCGCCACTTGTTTGCCTCGCTGTTTTCTAGCTGAAATTTTTTGATAGTCGTTAATCCTTACATCTGGTGTGAGACCAGTCCTGATCTGGATCAACCTTCTGACACTGGTTCAGGCAGTGGTGAGCGCAGAGACAGCGTTTGCTGTTCAAGCACTCTTGTGGTGCTCACAGCTCCCCGAAGAGTCATGCACAACGTACTTGGAAGAGATTCCTGTGCATGGAGCAGGCAAGGTGCACTGATGATAGGTATAGGTACCCCAGACTTGGTTCACCTCTTTGATAACTTTACCTCCCCACTCTGCTTCACTGCCTCTGGCTCCTCACCGCTCTGCCTGAAGCTGACACTAACATTGACAAATGACCAACAAAGCACATAACTCAGACTAAGAAGGGAGAACTAATGCGAATGCTAGGAAAATGTTTTGCAAGATCAAAAGAAGGAAATTCAAAAGAGCCCTAATTACCTTAGAATAATGGTCCAAAACTCCATGAGGAGGACGCTGAATTCCAAGGGGATACAAAGGTGTACAAATGAAAAAATGAAAAGGAAAGAGTCTTCTCAGATTCACAGTGAAGCCAGCAGTATGGAAATGGGACAAAAAAGGGGTCGCATCCTGGATGTGTGGATAAAAGGGTAGTGAAGAGAAAGGATCACACTGGGTCCTAAATAGAGCAGCCATGTTGGAGTGGTCAAGAATCACAGACCAAATATAGGGGGAGGATTGCAACCTCCAACATCACACATTTGAAATCAGAAAAGTAACTCAAGTGGGATTCCAAGGAGATTTAAAAGTGTAAAAAGGTGTCAGAACGAACAATAGAAAAATCCAACTATGGGAGGTTCACGTGGGAAAGGCAGATAAGGAAGGTGTGAGGCAAGGGGAGGTAAAACAGTAAACAAGGACAAAATGAAACAACATTAGAAGGACATTGCCATTGACAAAACGTAATCACATTCATTTTCAGCTTACATTCTGTGAAATTTGTCAGTCCCAACATGGAGACAATCAGTGCCCTTGTTTTCATTCTAGATTCCTGGTTCATTCCAAAGTCTATAACAAATGTGTCCAGTCCGGTTGAAGCCGGTGCTCATTGTGTCAAATTTCAATATCCACCTGAGTTCCTCTTTATTGAGTAGATGCTCCATGTTGCCCTCCCATCAGTGGGGTTTGAGGACACTGATGACTTGGCACTTCAGAGCATTCTCAGAATATCATTGTTCAATGTACTGTTCGACCAGGAGGGGCAGTAATGTCCCTGCAGCGTATTTTACTGTGATGTTCACGTATATAAATCCATATCTTTTGTGTCATCTGTCCTATGTAGAGTTTATAGCATGGGCAGGTTACGCCATACACAACATTGCAAGTGTTACAGTTAAACAATCTTGTAATGTAACCCTGGTGCCTTCATGTGTAAATGCTTTGGGTTCAAGGCAGAAGGGGCATTCGCTGCACTAACCACATTTGAAGTGACCAATTAAGGGTGTAATACCCCAATATTCAGTTAGTGTAGATGGTGCTTTGTTTAATGCAATTGCTCACCTTGCCACTGGATTCATGATAGCCTGGCTGATGTGGGTTATGTTTCCGGTACAGGGAAGACATGGCTTGGTAGTTTGGGCTGGACTGTTCCCATGAGGCACAGGGTCAGACTGATTTGCATATGGCCATGTCTGAACTGGGGTGGTGGAGTGAGCTAAAGAATGATGATGTATTAAACCCAGATCAGTTGACTGGGGGTGAGTGTTTGATTTGCTCAAGAGCTCCGCCCATCATCCCCTTTGGTATCGCTTTGTTTAATGTAATGGCTGCCCTGACCACATGATCTTTAAGATTCTTGCCTCTCTTATATGAAAACAATGGTGGTTCTAAGGTAAGATCACCTGCTGCCAACACTTTCCAATGTATTGTAATAAAGCTTGCAACAAAATTGGACAGAGGTGAAAAAAGTGGTAGCATACACTAATATTTCCAGTGTCAGGTCTCTGTTTTGTGGGGGGTAGCATTCTTCTCCCTACATTTGGTTTTGAACTCTTGACCACTCCAATATGGCGGCTCTATTTAGGACCTTTGTGCCCTTTTGTTCTCTCCACTACCCTGTTGTTCACACATCCAGGATGCACCCCACTTTTCTATCCTATTTTCACATTGCTGGCTTCAATGTGAATCTGAGTGGACTCTTTCCTTTTTCATTTTTTCATTGTACACCTTTGTATCCGCTTGGAATTCCCCAACAATAACTTTTATGTTTACAGTTCTGTGATATTGGGGGTAGCAGCAGTTCTTTCTATGTTTGGTCTGTAACTGTTGACCACTCGTAATACTACTTTAAAAAAAAACAATGCTGATCCGCTCTCTCTAAGTAATTATAGACCAATATCTTTCTTTCCAAGCTTAGGGAAGATGCTGGAATCTCTGGTAAAATGCCACATAACTAATTATGTTGAGCAGATTAATTGCTTCCATCTCTCTCTGTCATGGTTTCCAGGTGGGATTCTAGTGGTCACTGAATGCATCAAAATTAATGTAGACCTCGTCAAAAGTTAGTGGTAATTTTATTTGGATATTTCCAGTGCATTCGACATGGTCTCTCATCACATCCTCATACAGAGACTGGAGAGGATAGGAATAAGGGGCAGGGCCTATCTATCCAATGAATAACAAGGAGTATTACTTTCCCTGTTTACTCTCAGTTCAGACCCCTAAGTTGTGGTGTACCCCAGGACTCGGCATTGAATCCACTCTTTTTAACATCTATATGGCCCTGTTGGCTTCCGTTGTCCAACAACGAGGTTTGGATCTTGTATTATATGCTGATAATACTTAACCCCTTGCCCACGGATGGAATTCCGCTCCTGTGCGGCACATTCCGATCGCGGGCGTGGTCATGACGGCTGGGAGCCGTCATCAGCACACGAGCACTGTGTGCCATGACGGCTCCCAGCCGTCATCAGCATGGAAGGGGTTAACCTACGATGGCATTTCAAAAACTTGATGACTCTGTCGTTAATGATTTTCAGGGCTGCCTTACTGCTGGTTCTAACTGGATGTATCATTGCTGCCTACAACTCAATTTAGACAAAACTGAAATTTGTGAATTTGGAACTCCCTCCCCAGTCGATGTACCCAACTTTGGCCCACCAATTTGGGGCAATAGCCACCCCCCTCAACAGTTGCCAGGAATCTTGGGGTGTTACTGGATACATTAGTATCTTTTAAACAGTAAGTCAATGCCACAACTGACATTTGTTTTGCTCTCTTGAAATTTTGAAAACATGTTTAAAATATCTCCCTTTGGCCACTCGGAAAGGGATTGTTCATGTCTTGATTTCTTCCAGATTAGACTATGCCAATCGTCTCTACCTGGTGGCGTCTCAAGAACTGCTTGTGTGGCTTCAGCGTGTTCAGAATGCGGCTGCTCATCTTGTGTTAAGCATTCCCAAAAGGCACTCTATCTTGACAGGTGTTAATCAATTGCGCAGGCTTACAGTCACGTTTAGAATCAAATTTAAAACACTTTTGATTACCTACAGAGCGTTCTACAAGAATGGCTCACTGTATATTCAGAACAGGTTAATAAAATATTACGGTCTGCAAAGCTCCATTTGCTCTGCGTTCCAAGAGTACGGAACATAAAATCAGGAGGTAAATCTTTCTCCTTTCTAGCACCCAGGGCCTCATTTATGAAAAGTGACGCATCGCTGCATGAAAACAGCGATGCGTCACTTTTCACTGCGCCCTCCTTGGGACACCAATGATGCGTCATATTTGCAGTATGACGCATCATGGCGCAAGGAGTTACAGATACGTCAGTATTTCTGACGTATCTGTATGGCGCAAAAGTGACGCATTGCTGGAGTGTGTCACAAAAGTGATGCAACTCCAGCAATGTGTCCTTTCACATGGGGCAAGCCCCATGTGAAAGGGCCTGCGTCAGTCTTACACCTGCTGTGAGGCAGGCGTAAGAAATTGACGCATTTGTGTCCTAGAAGTGGCGCAGTGAAGTCTTATAGATTTCACTGCGTCACTTCTATGACCCTTTCTTGCATCAGAACGCCCCCCCCCCCCCTGCATACAGTATACCTGGCGCAGGTATAATGTAGCGCAGGGGGTTACAAAGTGACGCATCTACCTAGATGTGTCACTTTGTAAATATGGTGCAACAAGGCACATTTTTTACGCTGCTGGTGCGTCCCAAAAAGTGACGCACCGGCGGCGTAAAAGTGACGGGATGCGTTGAAAATACAAACAAAGTGAGTATGCAAGAAAAACAGATTAAGGGTTCATGTTATAACACAGAATGAGGGGAACCCACTGGGTAGAAGTCATGGAGGGATTAACATCGTGGTGGAAACCTTTTGGTTAAATCGACACACAATGTACTGTGTTAATAGAGGGAAACCGTTTAATAAGGACTGGGGTTACATAGACATGAGTAACGTTTTTAAATGCACTGAGAATTACAACATTATGTTACACGAGGTAATGATGTTACTTTTAATATTTGCAGTTGAATCCCTGACGAAGGGCTGAGAATGCGCCCGAAATGCATTGGATGAAGGATGTTTTTTAAATGTGTCCGCCGTGCTGCAGGAAGAAAAGGCCTTTTGGCAAACTGCAGCATTTGTAAAATTGGATAGGCATTTATGTGTCGCATATGTGATTGTGAATTCATACTCAAAGCATTCTGAATATTGAAGGAATGAAGAAAAATAAACATACAGATTTATTTTGAATTAAACAGAGTCATTGTTTGTTTAAAGGAACTCGCTGTGCGTCCGTCAAGGAGTGTTAGATACGCTCCACTCTTGAGTGAAGCTGGGAGAGACATCTTATCTTATACAGTGTTAGTGCTATAAATTGTACACTGTTTTGTCTACTTCATTGTTTACATGCTGGAAGGTGGCTTAGACGGAGCAAGCTTTCTTGGGAGCAGTTGGAGACAGTTTGTGTCCTCTTTCAAATGGTGTCAAGCATCACGTCCAACAGCACAGGGAGCATCCAGGCCCAGGGAATCACATGGTACCAAGGGCAGGTGAAATGCAATGGGCTTCTTCTAAGTTTCCCTTCCAAATACCCACCCCATTTTCTAATTTCTTGAACCCGATGCAGCGGCTCAGCAAATGAGAGGAGACAGGATAATGCTGAGGCCACGTTTGTCAGTGCTAAGAACAATATATTCAAAAACCTCTACAGTGGTAAATATGATCTCACCTGCTACTGCATGGACATTTTATGTAGAAGTGTGGCTTCTCTTTGCAGCTATTATTAAAATTGATTCAGTATTTCACTGCAACTCAACAAATTATGAAGGCCTTAGCTCAGTTAGTGGCAGTGGAAGTCAGAGTTGGAAAATGTGTGCCCAACATACCCAACATACCTAAATTTGATAGCCTTCTCTGATTTCGGAAAGAAGGACAATTGTGCTTTCTTCACCAAGTAGACATTGGTAGGCATACACACAACAACTGAAGGCATAATTAAAGAGTGTATTTTAGGGCCCATCTCTAAAAATATATACCTAATCAAATTGCCTGACCATGTAACCAAATACACTTCGGAAGTCAAAAAAATCTGAGACCTACTTTTGCCACATGCCGATCATTTTATTGATATTACTAAAGTGATTAAAGTTCTCAAAACCCAATAATATTTGATTCAGTCTTACCACAAGGAAAATATGTTAACAATGAAAAATTATTCAACCAAAAATATCTTTCCTTGATGGATTTTGAACAAAATGCACAGTAACTCTTCTGGTTTTATAGAAATTATAAAGAATATTATGGGCTAGTCAGCCTTAAAGACACTGGACTTTGAGTCTTACATAACACAGTAAGTGAAACGGTTGAAACAGAAAAATAATTGTACAATGTATTTGCCAGTATTAGACATTCTCCAGAAAACCACTCAATGATAATCAGTGCATTAGTCAACTGGACCCTGAACTTTGGTAAAGTCCTCTAAGGGGGTCTGTCAGCACAGCAAATATAAGGCCGAAAACACAACAGGGCAGTTTATTCAGGCTATAAAAGGGTTAGTCCATCACTTTCCAGTGCAGGCCAGGAGCTTTCAGTGCTGTGCACACACATACTAGTGTCTACAGACTGGGGCACCACATATCACCAAGATAAGATCCATTGCTACCAACTCGTCACCTCTTCTGTTTTTGCAAAGCAGTCCTTTAGTGGTCTCCAAACTAATCGCTGGTGGAAACACCTATAACTGCTTTATCCCCCAACAATTGAAAAACCTGCCTCTTGAGTATTTGTAAAGCGTCCAACTTCATGTTCCTCAAAGCAAAACTAAATAGCCACTTAACCTGACATCGTTTAATGATTTCACGAGTCCATACTCTATCTCTCTTGCATTGATTCGTTGGAACTATGTACTGTACTATTGCATATGGCATGTGAGCTAATTGTAAAATGTGTCAACAAGATATGTAAGCTGTATGCCTAGATCATGAGTGCCACTTTAAATTATGGTTAGCTCGTCTGTGCAATAATAGACTCACTTCAAAACATAATAGTTGATTAAATAATTACTTGATTGAGTGAGTAAGTTCTTACATGTAGCTCAGGTTTGAAACCACTCCTAGGTATAGTAAATTCACGCCAAGATAAATGATACATCTGGACAAAGAGATGGGTTTAGAAAACTGAACTACTACTTAACTCAGCGGCAGATTTACAAAGATGTTGCGGGGAACGAGATTTTGATATCAATTTATGATTATGATAAATTTAATAAAGAATCTCATTCATCTGTTTTGGACCGCTTATATCTGTCATTGAGGAAAGGACCACCCCTGCATTAGTTAGACAAACCCCATTAACTGACGCCACTCTGAAGAACCACTTACAACTGATGGAGTTTCAAATAGTTTATATAAAGATTAATTTGAATACGATACAATCCACTCAGGATAAAATCTCAAAAGAATACAATATACAAAATTGGTTACAATATCAGCCGCTTAAGCTTCGGTGTGAAGTGGTTCCTTCTGCGGCATCTGCAGTAAGATAAAAATATCATCAAGTTAATCTGTCCCTACTCTATGCTACGTGACAACCCTACTTCGCAAGTTTCTTCCCTAAAAAGGTGTCAGCAGTTTGACTCCCAAAGAAGTTCAAACTTTCTTTAGCCTCTAAAGGAAATCTTAAGTTCCAGAAGCAGTACCCTATCTGCCTACCCATCCGCTCTTTAAGGGTCCTCGGCCTACTGCTCCCTTGCGCTATGATGTCTCAGCGCATCTGCTCAAGGCATCTACCTTTCGCCCTTGCTCTGAGCAATTCGTCTCGCTGTTCCTAATCTCCCCAATTGCTCTCTCCTCCCCGGGGTGCTGTCCCTAAAATACACAATCACAGTGTGGGTGGAACGCCCCTTGACGCCCACCACGGACTTTCCCCGATGATGTCAACTTCCTGCTTCTTCCATTGGTCCACTCCTCGCGTCGTCCGTTAAGTTGACCCTTCTCCTTTGGATGTCATCTTCATCATTTCATCGTCGACATTTATCGATCCTTTCAGATCATGTAACATATGAATTTAGACAAGGCCTTAACTCTATGTCTCTTAACTTGACCCTGCTAGGTCCTGTGAATGGTCTTGTCAAAACATAGTCTACATTCAAAGTGTCTCTCCTCACGTTCGAGCAATAAGCTCCGTCCGGCATTGTCACCTTAAATCTAACAAGTGCTAGACTTCTCGGCTCTCACGTCCACTTCAAGCTATTTACGACCTTCACAAGCCCTCTAAATTACATACATTTGACTATGCTCCTTCGAACTCTTGACCAGTTAGGTTACAAACACAAATGACCTAAACTCTTCCAGCATTCCTACAAAACCTTCTACACAGTATAACCTTTGGCATACATTTATATATTCGTACTTCAGCAAAAGCCCTAGTTATACTTAAATACATTCTACATAAAATATGTACTACATAGAATACGACTGCATAGAATATAACTTTATGCATTTTCCTTGGTTACATCTTTATGTGAGGTCTCTTATACATTTATCCACGTTTCTCCACGTTTACGTCTTTCCACGTTATATTTCCTCGCCGCTTCTCCCAATGTAAAGTTACACATTTAAAGTTACACACGTACACGAATTCTACTGTGCACGCTCGATATTTCCTATGCATTTCTACACATTTCTATACATTTACCCTTCATGTATACGGGTCTTCTAAATCTAATGCATTTTAACGTATGAATACATTTACATTTCCTATATCATGTTATCACATTCATTGGCCTTTATGCTATAGTCGCCAACTTTACATTACGATGTGCGTTTCATTCCTACATTTATAACATATACGTCTAGATATGGTTACTATATACTTTATATTCAAATTGCGCTTTCTCAGTTCCCCCCTTTGATGACTTTTAGGAGTCATCACTAAAAGCAATTTGAATATCTCTTATTCCGAACTAGTTACATCAGTTCCTCTTTTTATCGATTCAAGTGTTCTCAGACTTTTATACTGTTGATCTTGTAGAACAGCTAGTCTCCTTTCTTGGTCTCTCATCGATCTTTGTAACTGGTTCGACCTATACCATTTATACAATTTTACTAATCCTAATAATGTAATTATACAAATTAATACTATTAATACAGGCTTCAAAATATACCAAACTATACCTTTGCCTAGATTAGCAAACCAACTTCCAACCTTTCCCACTCCATTTCCTACTTTTTCCCAAACATTTTCTTTTGATAAATCTTCAATTTCTTGATGAATCTGTGTAATGTTCTGTATGACTTTTTCAAGAGGTTTTGAATTATCAGGAATATAAGTACAACATTCCTGAACTTTCAGAGCTTTACAAACTCCGCCTTCCTTTGCTAATATTACATCTAAAGCAAGTCTGTTCTGTAAAACCATAGCTCTAATCGACTGCATCTCACCCTCTACTAACATTAATGATCTTGCAGTGCTGGCAGACAATCTATCCACGACTGTCGCTAACCTTCTAATCTTAACATCGTTAAGAATCAAACCTAACGATGGAAACATCGCTCCAAATACATCTCCTACTACTTCTGCATCTCCTACTTCCCTTTTCGTTCTCCTCGAAGCCTTTCCTTCTATTATCGCCAAATCCTTTGCATGATATATTTTGGGGAAGACAATTGCCAAGTAACACGAACCATACCAATTATCTGGAAGTTTTACATAGGCATTTCTCCCACATACAAAATACACATTCGGAATAGCTTGCATCCCTTTCATAAAATCCTTCGTGTAGTGCTCTAACCTAAAAGAGTGCTCGCAACTAACTTCACCTACAAATTCACTCTCATAATACGTTTTGCTTCGAGTTAAACATAACTTTCCTTTCTGCGTTCTATCCAATGCTATTGGACCATTACTACCTTTCTTTTTATGTGCCTTCTCTTCTTCTGTCCAGTCTATTTTCCATTGTCCTGACATTTTTAGAATCTTCTGCCGTCTGCATCGATCATCTACTTGTGCTATAAACCTCTTCTCTACTTCTGATACTTTGCAAGTCAGATTATTTCTACGTGCATATGATGTATCTAATGTGTCCCAAGGAAGAAAGAATTTAGCTAGTCTATCTTCCTTTTTGTAGTAGTCCCACTTATTCATTTGCTTATAATTCGGAACTTCGGGCAGTACCGAATCATAATTTGAAAAGTAGTACTCAAACCCTTCTCTACCATAAAATATACTAAGCAGTAAACTACAAGTTATCCCATAAGTCAATGGGAGATGGTGATATCTAATGCCCTCGTCTACAGAAGCCGGCAATTGCATACAAACGTAGCAATCTTTGGCCTCCATGGCATCGATATATTCATACAATAATTTGGCATATGCATTTGACCTAAAGTTTCCTTGTGACTCGTCTATGTGTAATCTACGAGCTTCATCTGCAAGTAACGCCTTTTCACGTATAACATTGCTCTCCTCCTTCTTTCCCACAAGAGCAGGTTTCAAAGTCGTTACCGTTTTTATATTTGCTATTTCGTTATCGTTCTCATGTCCTATTATGTATGATATTGTTACTACTGTAATTATAAGAAATATCACTACTGCTATAAGTGTACCTACTATACATCTAGCTTTTCGGTTTGGGTTGCCGTTCTCCATGTCATCAAAACAGCGTACCTCGCTTCTTTAGCAAAATTCTCTCTTTCCAGTCTTTGGTTGCTTTTTGCTTTTTCAGTTCTTTAAAGTGCTTTTTATCAACAGGTATCTTTTCCACTACAATGTCTTTTCTCTTCTTAGCAGCAGACAACCCTAGCCCTTCTCCGTCCTCTAAATGTAATCCCTAACTTTATTCTTCTTTCCACTCGGCGCTAGGTTATCTTCTTCTTTATAACATACGTACAAAAGTCTTTATGCATCAACAATTATTTTCGGACCTGCAGCTTTCACAACAATAATTAACAGTTCAAAGCGAATAACTTTTTCTTCTTCTTCTGTCATTTGCTGACCAACTGTTGGAAATCGTAGTCTACTTAGCACTAGATCTTGAATTTTACTCAAACGTGGGGGTATGGGAAGTGTGAAAGTCAGTAACCCCTCAGTCTCGAGCCCAGGCGCCAACATCCATATTTCCACTGTCACAACTGGATCGAGAGTGGTTACTTTCACACTCTTCACTCTCCCAGATTTCTGTCCCCAATACATCTGCTAGATAAGTCCACTCTGGGGTGGCGTACCTTCTGCAGGGCACGCGTACCCTTCTCGATCTTCGTGGACTCACAGTTCCTGAATCTGTCGTTTCTTCCTCCTGGTCCGATTCTTCAGCGATCGGGGCAAGAGTTCTTTCCTTTTTCCTTTCCGAACTTGGCCTTTTCCTTCTCTCCGGCCAACTGGCTTCTTCACTCTTTGTCTTTCCGCTCCTTGTTCTAGGACCTGTCTCTTGGTCACTCTCAGCCTGCTCGATATCTGTGTCGGATTCCCAATTACTTTCTTCTCCTGAAGCGACTTCGGTCCCACTCGTGTCCTGACCTTCGTCGCCCTGTTCCAACACAGTTTCAGTTTCTTCGATCACCTCCACAGCTTGGCTTTCCCCCTCTATGGCTTCTCCACTTCCTGCCGGATTCTCATCCGAGAGAGGAGCTGTGTCTTCTGGAGGTGTTGGCACTCTTCGGGTGTGTGAGGCATGTATCCAGTTTGGCAGCCCTCCACACTTCACTGCGGTATTCGTTACAAGTATGACTTGAAACGGTCCTCGCCAACGCACGTCTAAGCAGTTCTTCCTGACGTGCTTCTTCACCAGGACCCAGTCTCCTGGACTCAGGTCATGGCACAAATCTTGCACTGATGGAACCTCTGCAGCCTGGACCTGGAGGGACACAGAATTAACGGCATCAGATAGTCCCTTGCAGTAGTCCAAGATCAAATCGTCTGTGATGTTCACTAGCGCTGCAGTCGGAACCGATGGCAACCTCATAGCTCTCCCCATTAGCACTTCATGTGGAGAGAGGCCTGTTCTTCTATCAGGTGTGCTACGTATACTCATGAGAACTACTGGAAGTGCGTCTGGCCAACTCAGGGATGTCGATGAACAAACTTTAGCCAGTCTGGACTTGATAGTACTGTTAATTTGTTCTACAATCCCTGAAGCTTCTGGTCGATAGCTGCAGTGTAACTTCTGATCGATATTCAAAGCTGAACACAGCATCTTCACCACTTCGCTATTGAAATGAGTTCCTCTGTCCGATTCCAAAGAGGATGGCACCCCAAATCTCGGTATCAACTCTCTAAGTAACAATTTTGCTACTGTAAGTGTATCGCACCTACGTGTAGGGTAAGCCTCAACCCATCTAGAAAATATGCAAACAATCACTAGCACGTATCTGAGTCTGTTGCATGGAGGCATTTCTATGAAGTCAATCTGCATCCTATTGAAAGGTCCCCCAGACCTTCCTATGTGACTCAAGGTAACTGGTGTTCTCTTTCCCACATTTAGTTGCTGACAGATCGTACATCGCTGACACACTGCTTCTGCCGCTACTCTAAATTTAGGGTTAAACCACATTTGTCTGAATACTCTCACCATAGCATCTCTTCCTATGTGAGCTGATCCATGCAATTTCCTTGCCATTGGACTAATGAGTTCATTTGGTAATACTGCCCTTCCGTCGGCAGACACCCAGAAATTCATCTCACTTTTTCCGCACCCTGCTGTTTCCCAGCCCTTTTTCTCATTATCTGGTGCATTTTCCTGTACTGCTCTCAATTCATCCCACGTATCTACAGTGTCTAACAACATGGTCAATTCAGTCATTTCCTGGATTCCCCCCACTTTTGCATCAGTGTGAGAATATCCCTGCTCTGCGCAGTAACGCGCTACCTCATCTGCATATTTATTTCCTAGTGATACAAAATCCGTATTTTTGGTATGTGCTACACATTTGACCACAGCTATGGCCATAGGTTTTTGCAAAGCCTCTAACAGAAGTTTCACGAATTCTCCATTCCTAATAGGAGAACCCGAGGAGGTCATGTAACCTCTTTGAGACCACAACTGCCCGTAATCATGAACTACGCCGAAACCATACTGACTATCGGTGTATATAGTGACTCGAAGTCTATCGCCTGCTAAGCAAGCACGAGTCAAAGCCACAATTTCATCTACCTGTGCGGAGTGTACTCCTTCCAGGCAAGCGGCTTCTATAACTCTGGTGATCGTGCATACTGCATAAGCTGCTCTCAGCTGACCGACATCGTTTCTTACGCATGAACCATCAACGAAGAAAATTTCGTCTGGGTCTGTCAATGGCTCATCTACGATATCAGGTCTCGGTTTGGTACATAGTTCAGTCACATCGAGGCAGTCATGTTCTGTACAATTTTCGTCGTCCACTTCATTCGGAAGTGGCATCAAGGTTGCAGGATTCAAGACAGAGCATCTCTTTAGGGTCACATTCTCGGCAGCCAGTATGACCTGCTCGTAGCGTGTGAGCCTGCTATTCGTCAGATGCTGAGTCTTAGTCCTGGTCATTAACAGTTCTACAGAATGTGGTACATACACTTCTAACTGATGACCCATAACTACGCTTTCAGATCTTTCAATGCTGACACCCGTTGCAGCTACGGATTTGAGACATCCGGGCAACGCTGCGGCTACTGGATCTAATGTAGCCGAAAAGTACGCCACTGGCCTGCGCGCATCTCCATGGACCTGTGCTAATACCGCTAAAGCGCATCCCTCTCTTTCGCAGCAGTAAAGCAAAAAAGGTTTAGTGTAATCTGGCATTCCTAAAGCCGGGGCACGACATAAGTCCTCCCTCAGCTGCAAAAACGCCATCAAACAATCTTTGTCCCATGGTACCGGATCACTTACTCCTTTATGCGTCAGTTGCAATAATGGTTTGGCCTTCAGTGAAAAGTTTGCTATCCACTGTCGACAATAACCAACCATGCCTAGAAACATCCTGACTTCTCTTTGTGTCGTAGGCGCGTTCATTTTCATAATCGCCTCTATTCTGTCTGGAGACACCTTCCGCTTTCCTTTTTCAATCCTGTGGCCCAAGTATTGCACCTCAGTCTTACAATATTGCAACTTACTTGGAGACACCTTGTGTCCGTTCTCAGCCAAGTGATTTAACAAGGTGATGGTGTCTTCTTTGCAAGCTTCCTCAGTTTCTGACGCAACCAGGAGGTCGTCTATGTACTGGACTAGAACTGAATTCTTGGGCAGTACTAGACTCCCAAGATTTTTCTTCAATAGCTGGTTAAAGATCGATGGGCTTTCTGTATACCCCTGAGGGATACGACACCATGTTAAGACGCGATCTTCCAGCTTGAAAGCGAAAAGATATTGGCTCTCTTCATCTAACGGTATCGAAAAGAAAGCCTGGCACAAATCTATCACGGTAAACCATTCAGCTTGGAACGGTATCTGAAACAATATGACTGACGGATTCGGTACCACTGGACAACATGAGACAACAATGTTATTAATCTTTCGAAGATCCTGCACTATTCTGTATTTTCCACTAGGTTTCTGCAAACCCATGATCGGGGAGTTACATGGACTGCCCACGATCTCCTTCAGTATTCCCTGCTTAATCATGGATTCGATCACAGGCTTAATCCCTGCAATCGTCTCTGGCGTTAGCTTATACTGTGGTGTTCTTGGATACTCAGCATGGGGTCTTACCAAGATTTTTACCGGTTCCACTCCTTTGATCAACCCTATTTCTTCCCCAGTAAAATCCCATACCTCAGCTGAGACTTTCTCTCTCAAATCTTGTGGAAGCTCCTCCATTGTTAAGGTAGGATAAAGTTCCACACATTCCCTTGAGTTTACAACTTTAAAATCAGCGTCCTCATCATTGGTCTGCACTTCTACTCCCTCCGGTGTACAATGTATCGTGCAATTCAGTTTGCACAGCAAATCTCTCCCTAATAAGCACACAGGACTAGAGTCGCAGATCACAAACTGATGTTCGTCATTGTAATTCCCTATCCTTACTGACACTGGTTCGGTCAAGGGATTTGTCATCCTTTTGTTCGCGACTCCTACCACCTGAACCGTTTCTCCTGATATTGGCAGACCCGGGACTACTGCAGATCTTAACGTGGATCGAGTGGCCCCTGTATCCACCAAAAAGGTCATAGGACATCCCGCTATCTCCGCCTCTACGTATGGTCCTCTCTGATCTACTTCCAAGGCGGCTCCTAGAGTACAATCTTCCTCCCTATTCGCCCGCTGCCCTGTAAGAGGATCAACGTAGTAACATTCCTCTCCTCCTACAAACAATGGCATCTGTCTGTAGGTTTTCCCTCCGTTTGAGATGCGAGGTGGTTGAGGAAACGGGGCTCGAGGAGTCTGAGTCCCACCTTTGACAAACCTGCCCTTCGGGACTGTGGCTCCTTTAACCACGTTGTTCTGGACCTCTTCCTCCTCCTGCTCTAATTCCCCTGACTCAACATTGTAAGGACACTCGCGTCGCCAGTGTCCCACCTCATTACACTGATGGCATCTCGTCGTCTTTTTCAGTGTCGCGATATCCATTCTCGGTCTCGGTCTTTCTTCCTCGTCTCTGCTCTGATTATTCTGTTTCTTTGCCTGCGTTCCTGTTCCCTGCTGCCGCGGTTTATCCTTTCCAGCAGCTTGCATTTGCACTAACATTAACTTTTCTTTAAGCTTCTTTGCCTTCGAGTCTATCTCGTCACTACAGTACCTTGCATACCTCAGAATCTCGTCTAAAGGTTTGTTCTGCCAACAGATCAGGTGCTGTTGGATCATTAGGCATATTTCTGGTCTTAATCCGAGGACAAACTTTGAAACAAACTGTCCTATGTCCTTGGGATCCATCACATCTAACCCGCTGTATTGCTTGAATGCTTTCAGCAATCTTTCGTAAAACTCATGCACGGTCTCTTTCGGCTCCTGAGTAGTTCGATCTATCTTTACCCAGTCTATGTCTTGCACCGGCACTTTCTCTTTTAGCCATGTTATTACTCTCTCGTACTTTTCCATGACTCTATCAGATGGACCATTCGTCCGGGTATCTCTTGATGGCTCAGAAGTGGGCCATTCAACACTAAGCTTGCACGCCGTCCACAAGTCTCCGGGTACTACGATATCGAACAGTGTGTTCAAATCGATCCACAGTACCTTCGAGATCTTCACGAATCTCTCTACCTGCTTGTACCACTCGACAGGATTATCCCTAAGCTTTGGGAAGGAATTGGTGAATGCCGCCAAATCCCCCCTACTCCAAGGCACATGAACGTAACTTCCATTCGCGATTTCTCGCAAAGGGAAGGCTTCCATTCGCATCAAGCCTGTGTCCTGGGAGCTCTCAAGTACACTCCGTCTAACAGAGCCCTTTCTGGACCATCTTTCCTCCCATCTATCTAGATCTCTCCATATTCTGATACTTATGATCAATTCCCTTATGTGTACTTTCAGCGCGATCGTTCTGCGATCATCCAAATCCTGATCCGTGCAAGTTAGCCTATGGTTACTCTGTAAAGCCTTAGTTCGTGACAGGTCTACCATGTACCTGTTTGCTAAATTAGATAAGTTCTCATGAACTGACCTCGCTCTTCGAGTAACATCTTTGGATAGAAACAGTATCTCATCTGGTGTATACGAGTCTAATCTCTCTAGTGGCACTGTACCATCAATCAATTCATCCAGATCTGCCTTCAAACTCATCACGTCAAGCCGTTTTGCTTTTATTTCAGCTTTCAGCATTTCAGTTCTATGTTCTTCTCTCATATCCCTCTCACCTCCACTATGCGCCCTACGCCTGAGCACAGGTGAGTTATGAGGAGTCTTCCTTCCATCTTTTCGTTCCCACCCTTCTAGATCCCAAGCCTTTCCATTGTCCCGTGGGGTATGGTGGAATAAGGCTCCTTCCCCCAACCCTACGTTCCGATTTTTCGGCTCGGTTTCTCCAGATGTGAGATAGGATCCACCGTTCGGTTCTAACCCATTATAACTTGCTTGTTGTCTGGTGTCACTTAACAAAATGAAAGGCCCTCGCCGATCTTCCGTGTTCCCGTGATCTCTTTCGTGATCACCGGATGCATGGCGAGATGTTTCGCGACTCCCTAAATTCCCATGACTCCTTCCACTATCCCCGGATGTATGTCGAGACGCTTCGCGACTCTCCATATTTCCGTGACTCCAATGTCTCGCATTCTCACCTGGGGCATGGTGTGTGCACCTAAAGGTATTCTGGTACTCCTGTGTCCTACGTTCCCCTTCACTGAAGGTGACGCGAGGCACTTCGCCACACCCTGCACTTCTGTCTTCGCACATTAGCCTATTGCTGTTATCAGTAGGATAAGTATCTCTTCTGCTCTCTAGGCTTCCTCCCTCCCACTCGGGGCTGCTTTCGCCAGCTCCACAATGAGAGAGAATCCTGTTATCCTGCTCTCTCCACTCAGATCCCGTTTCTAAACTTTTATTCCGAGCCTCTTCGGCCGCGTCCCATTCTCTCAGGTATTCCCTTAATTCCTTATGGGTTTTTGGTTTAGGACCCCTCAAATCCATTGGCCCTCTTCGACCTCCCTGTTCTACTCTGGGACCTGTTGCGGAATCTAATGGGGTACTCCGACTTATTGGTGCTCGTATCTGCCTGTGGGGATTCATTGTGGCATTCCTATTCTCCTCTTCTGCTCTTTCATTGTCCCATCGTGCCTGTTCCTCCTGCTGGACCCCTTCTGGGTTATAAATTGACACAATAGGGCCTATGGTGACCGGAACCTGCAAGGCGTCCGGCATTTGGTATGACCTAGCGCATTGCGTCTCCGGCACCTTCTGAACCACAAATCTTCCCACTACTCTCTGTTCCGGACTAGTTTGGGGTATCTCTACAGTCTTAGTAGCGTCCCACTCTGTTACTGGGATCGACCTATATTCCCCCCACCTAGTTCCGTCTACTTGCGGTAATATGGGACTCGCAAGTTCTCCGCTGTATGGAGGTGGTCTGTCTGTCAATAGCCTCTCTATCAGATCCTCCTCCGACTCGCTTTCCTCATCCTCTTGTTCTAGAGGTTTCCTTTCTCCCGTAGCCTCTATCATGGTGAACAGTTTGTCCGCTTCTATCTTCTGCACCCTCCATTTCTTAGCTTCATCGTCCCATTTAGCATCCTGCACTGCCTTTACCGATCTTCTCACTCTTTCTTGTCGCCTCTTTACGCCCCTTTCGTGTGCTGTTCTAAACCACACACCAAGAGCTTCAAACTGTGTTGGCCTCGGTAGAGGTCTCATTGAAAGCATCGTCGCCTTCAGTTGGTTCAACACTTCTAATTTAAACGTTCCAAATCTTGGAAACGCCAGTTCTTTTTGCCCTTCAGTTAGCCTATGCCACTCGGAAATCCACAGTATTGAGTGTAAACCTACATTTACTGCCATATGATATGCTGGTGTGCCTTCTGGTGGAGCTTCTTCTCCGGCATATAAATTTCTCCTTTTCTTTTTAAAGATTTTCCCTAAACCCTTAAAACACTTCATTTTCGATAACGTAGGATGTTCCTTACTAATTCTCTTCCTTATTTGCGTCTTGATGACAACCACCAATCCCTGTACGACTCTCGCTACTCAGCCTATCCCAGCACGGTTCTACTCTGACGTCACTTGTCTCTTCTTCAGCAGCTTCCCTCGTTTCTCGACTCGTCTCACGATTTCACATGCGTTTTCATTCATACATTGAAAAATGACTACTTCCGTCCAAGCGATCACTTTTCTCTGACTGTACGGCCACAGTCTAACTGTAATTGCTACCTCAACTGGCACAGTGTCTTTCCTCTTACGGTCGGACACTTGCCTCAACTGATAGGTTACTTACACACAGTAAACGTACGACCAGCGTCCGCTACTCATTCACTCACACATACGCTCCCCCTATCATCGGTCTGTCGGGAAATCAATGGTACCTCATGACCCCCTTTCAATGGTAGACAAATTACTCTAGGTGTTCGATACACCTGAACCACTTAAGTCCTCTGGACATAAGATTTCATCCGGTTGCGCGCGCTCACAACTTTCCCTCAATCACACTACAGGCATTCAACTCCGCTTGACATTACAACACAGGGACAACATAAAACACCGCAATCTTACAACGCATGACCCTTATACTCACTCTCGACCGACTCTGCTGCTTTTCTCTCGACGCACCGTCAGCACCGTCTTCGGCTGCAATTCTTCTTCTGGTCGACGATGACTAGGGACCTTGGGGTAAACTAACCTGGCCTAGGTCGTCTTCCTCAAGAAGATAACCATCATACTCTGCTACCAACTGCGGGGAACGAGATTTTGATATCAATTTATGATTATGATAAATTTAATAAAGAATCTCATTCATCTGTTTTGGACCGCTTATATCTGTCATTGAGGAAAGGACCACCCCTGCATTAGTTAGACAAACCCCATTAACTGACGCCACTCTGAAGAACCACTTACAACTGATGGAGTTTCAAATAGTTTATATAAAGATTAATTTGAATATGATACAATCCACTCAGGATAAAATCTCAAAAGAATACAATATACAAAATTGGTTACAATATCAGCCGCTTAAGCTTCGGTGTGAAGTGGTTCCTTCTGCGGCATCTGCAGTAAGATAAAAATATCATCAAGTTAATCTGTCCCTACTCTATGCTACGTGACAACCCTACTTCGCAAGTTTCTTCCCTAAAAAGGTGTCAGCAGTTTGACTCCCAAAGAAGTTCAAACTTTCTTTAGCCTCTAAAGGAAATCTTAAGTTCCAGAAGCAGTACCCTATCTGCCTACCCATCCGCTCTTTAAGGGTCCTCGGCCTACTGCTCCCTTGCGCTATGATGTCTCAGCGCATCTGCTCAAGGCATCTACCTTTCGCCCTTGCTCTGAGCAATTCGTCTCGCTGTTCCTAATCTCCCCAATTGCTCTCTCCTCCCCGGGGTGCTGTCCCTAAAATACACAATCACAGTGTGGGTGGAACGCCCCTTGACGCCCACCACGGACTTTCCCCGATGATGTCAACTTCCTGCTTCTTCCATTGGTCCACTCCTCGCGTCGTCCGTTAAGTTGACCCTTCTCCTTTGGATGTCATCTTCATCATTTCATCGTCGACATTTATCGATCCTTTCAGATCATGTAACATATGAATTTAGACAAGGCCTTAACTCTATGTCTCTTAACTTGACCCTGCTAGGTCCTGTGAATGGTCTTGTCAAAACATAGTCTACATTCAAAGTGTCTCTCCTCACGTTCGAGCAATAAGCTCCGTCCGGCATTGTCACCTTAAATCTAACAAGTGCTAGACTTCTCGGCTCTCACGTCCACTTCAAGCTATTTACGACCTTCACAAGCCCTCTAAATTACATACATTTGACTATGCTCCTTCGAACTCTTGACCAGTTAGGTTACAAACACAAATGACCTAAACTCTTCCAGCATTCCTACAAAACCTTCTACACAGTATAACCTTTGGCATACATTTATATATTCGTACTTCAGCAAAAGCCCTAGTTATACTTAAATACATTCTACATAAAATATGTACTACATAGAATACGACTGCATAGAATATAACTTTATGCATTTTCCTTGGTTACATCTTTATGTGAGGTCTCTTATACATTTATCCACGTTTCTCCACGTTTACGTCTTTCCACGTTATATTTCCTCGCCGCTTCTCCCAATGTAAAGTTACACATTTAAAGTTACACACGTACACGAATTCTACTGTGCACGCTCGATATTTCCTATGCATTTCTACACATTTCTATACATTTACCCTTCATGTATACGGGTCTTCTAAATCTAATGCATTTTAACGTATGAATACATTTACATTTCCTATATCATGTTATCACATTCATTGGCCTTTATGCTATAGTCGCCAACTTTACATTACGATGTGCGTTTCATTCCTACATTTATAACATATACGTCTAGATATGGTTACTATATACTTTATATTCAAATTGCGCTTTCTCAATGTCATTCAAAGCAAAACAGCTAACACAGTTGATGTGCTGCTTTGCGTGAGGGAGAGAGCAGGAAAACGTGATATCTACGAATACATGGCTCTGTTCTGCTCTCTATCTACTTCTGGTGCACAATCAGGCTGCCTAGTGCCATGCACACACCTTTGCATCCTAGCAGTATGTCTAGCATGTGTTTCCTACTGGAAGTTACTAGTTGGGAGAAATAAAAGAATTTCTACTTTTTAAAGCAAGTTTTCAAAGAGGCGGAAATTTGAGGCCCACATCCCTGTCTACTATTGTTAGGAGGAGGCATGGAAATGCCCTTGCAATCCCCATGTAATGCCCCTTGAAGGAAAATAATGCAAGGTAATGTGTTACTTACAGACAACTTCACTGCGCAAAATCCTAATTAAACACTTTGTGCAGTTCTGCGTACCTTTTATGATGCAAATTCAGAGCCAAATGTACTTACATCTGTCCCTTAATTTTAATGTCCCGGGGTGCCACCCCGGGACATTGCAGTTTGCTATTCGAAGGTGGGAGCACTGCTCCCGCCATGCCCGAGCAAACTTGTGCAAAGTGGAGCACTTTGATTTTTACCCCAATAGAGCTGCTAAGATACATCTCCCTGGGGGTAAAAAGCTAAGTGCTCCACTTTTCACAAGTTTGCGATGGGATGGCAGGAACAATGCTGGCTCAGACAGGAAGCAGGAACTGGCCGGGACCTCGGGGGCCTTCAGACTCCCCCCACTGTCCCAAATGAGATGGCCATGCCCCAGGGGATGGGGTCCAGGGGCCGAAAATGGCCCTGGAGGAGGGTCGCTCCACCCACCTCTTTTTCTTTGATTAAAAAAAAATGGCCGTGCCCCCGGGGATGGGGTCCCCAGGGCCGAAAAAAGGCCTCGGAGGGGGGCCGATCCCCTCCCTCAAAAAAAAAAGAAATGACCATGCCCCGGGGGATGGGGTCCCTAGGGCATACATCGACCTGGGGAGGGGGGCCACAGTGCCCCCCTCCCCTTTATAAGTAAAAATAAAAAGAAAGGCCTGGCCCCGGGGGATGGGGTCTCCGGGTCTGAAATTGGTAGCCCCCTCTCCCCTTTTTATTTAATTATTTTTAAAAGGGTTGGGCCCCGGGAATGGGGGCCCTGGAGACCAAAGGGGTCAAGGGAAGTGGGACCACCCAGCCCCCTTCTTAAAATAAAAAAAAATGCAACACGCCGAAGGAACCGTCCCTTGTCTCCACTACTCTGCAAACACACCTCCTGGCACACTCTTAGTTGGGGGATGAGTTCCTCTTGCCTCGTGAGGGCCCCTGGGGGCCAACTAGCCTACCTGTTGCCTCCAGTAAGCCCCACATGGTGTGATGGCTGAGAGGTGGTCGGAGGCCATGCCCCTTTTTCCACCACTCTGCAAACTCGCTTCTCTGCACACTACTGGTGCGTGGATGAGATCCCCTTGCATCCTGAGGGCCTCAGGACTAAAGTGTACTTCATCCCCCAAGCAGCAGTGCACCAGGAGGCGCTTCCGCAGAGTGGTGGAGAAAGGGGGCATGGCCTCTGACTACTTCTCAGCAATCCAGCTGTGTTGGGCTTACTAGAGGTAACAGGAGGGCTAGTTGGCTCCCAGGGATCCTCAAGAGGCAAGGGGACTTCATCTCCCAACCAAGAGTGTGTCAGAAGGCGTGTTTGCTGAGTGGTGGAGAAAGGGGGCATGGCCTGCTATCAGAACACAGCAACCCTGCTGTGTGAGACTTACTGGAGGTAATAGGAGGGGTAGTTAGTCCCAAGGACATCCTTGAGGGCCTGTTACCTCCAACATGTCCCACACAGTGGGATTGCTAAGAGGTGTTCGGAGGCCACGCCCCTCTTCCTCCTCCACTCTGTAAACACGCCTCCTTGCGCACTACTGTTTAGATGAAGTCCACTTTACTGCTGAGGGACCTTGGGAGCCAAGAAGCCCGCATGGCACCTCCTGTAAGTCCTACGCAGCGGAATTCCTGAGAGCTGATTGGAGGCCCAGCCCCCTTTCTCCACCACTCTGCAAACATGACTGCTGGTTTAAAAACTTTAGAAGTTCACAAAAAGCCAAAGGTTACAAGGACATTATAGTTAATAATTTGCATTTTTTTAAACCGTAGAAACTCACTAAAAAATACCAAAGGTTACAGGGACATTATAGTTAGGAATTAGCATTTTTTTAAAAAAAACTTACAAATTCACTGAAAAACTAAAGGTTACAAAGACATTATAGTTAGCAAATAAAATGAAAAAACCTTCGAAATTCACTGAAGAAACAAAGGTTACAGGGCCAGTATAGTTAGGCTGACATTTTACATGTGCTGCTTATGCCCTCACATATTCCACATATTCCATCACCAATGACATGGCCAGTGAAATCACTAGAGACATCACTGATGACATCTCAAATGACATCACTCATCACATCAGTGATGACATCAGCCACAGCATCTCTGATGCACCCACTCACACCACTGCAGAATCTTTTATACACCCAATGTCACTCCCACAGAACCATTTACAAACACATTAACAGACCCATACCAGTACTTACACATCCACTGTCTGATTCATAGATCTACACACACATTCACTTGCTCACCCATACTGCAACTCATACACCCATTCACTCACTAAGACATTCATCGACATATCCATAAATACACCCACACAAGGACTCACACACTGAGTGAGTCACCCATAGAACAACTTACATACCTACACATTCACCCATACAGTGAATCAAACAGGTATGTCTTTACACAAACAGTTACATACACACCCACTTACTTACTCATACAAATAGAAACACATACTCATTCACCTATACAGTCACTGACCGCAGCATGCACTCATCCACATAGACACTCTCATATTCACTAACTCACGCATACTGTCACTCATATACCCCGTCACTCACCTATACTGCCTTTCACATACCCAGTTACTCACCCATATTGAGATAAGAACTCAATCACAGACACAGCTATACAGACATTCACTCACCCATACAACTTCTCACACATGCACCTAGTACCCCATACAGCCACTGTCTCACCCACTCACTCATCACTACAGCCAGTCACACATCTCCTCACCCACACACAAAGACACCCAGACAACCATAGAGGTAGTCGGACAACCAATCAATCACTCATATAACCATTCACGTACTCATGTACTCATGAACACACTCATACACCAACTGAGACATCAACTGACAGACAGATACACACATTCACACAACCAGTCGCTCATCCATACGTTCATTAAAACACCTAATCTCTCACTTATACAGTCAGTCACACACCCACGAAGTCATCCATACAGTCATTCATATAACCACTGATTCACCAATACACCTTGGTATATATATATTTAACACATATACGCTTTTTAAAAACACTCACAGTCACTTGATGATGTTATCAATCATTTAATGAGTGAAGTAATTTGAGATGTCATCAGTGATGTCATCAGTGATGTCACTGACCATGTGATGAGTGATACAATATGTGAGGTCACAAACAGTGCATTGCGGAGGCCCAAGTTATAGTTAGCTAAGCTAACTATAAGTGCTGAATTTCTCTGGTTTTGTACGAGTGTAATGTGAGCCTAACTATAACGCCCCTGTAACCTTTTGTTTGTACAGTGAATTTCTAAGGTTTATAAAAAAATGTTAAATTCTAACTATAACGTCTATGTAACCTTTAGCCCAAAATGTATGCCTTTGTGTCAACACTCATGTTGTGCTCGCGACCATCGCAATGTAGTTGCGAAAAAACAGGAGTCGGAAAGCCTACTTCGCTTAACACTTTTATATTTCCATCATTATACTACACTTTATTTGGAACATCCTCACTAGGGAATCTTACCTACCTTATAAAACAACCTAAACCTCTCCAATTTGTTAAAAATAATACCTGTTCCTTTAACACACTTCCCCTAATACACCCTCTGCAGATTCTCCATAGAAGCCCACTAGAACCAGTAGGTCACAAGTTCATAACACATTCCAGAAGGTACATACAAGTTACAAAATGAACAACAGCAGGTGTGGTTTACTGCACATACTGTAAAGCATATCCAACTCTCTATTATATATTTTTTAATTTACCAGTGCCAATGAACATCTATTTACTAATCTTTTTCAAATGCAACCTACTTTTATTCACCTGCATATTTCCTTCATACAATCAAATTTCAAGTTTTTTTCAAGCCACCAGCACACATACATGTTAACTGTCTTTCATGGTACCTATTGTAATATTCAGCTACACACCTGTCCTGTGTGCTACTCCTCCTTCCTACAACATTCTATAGTGTGGATTGTGGGCCACAACTATGCTTATTGATCTAATGATGTTGCAAAAAACAAAGGTATTGACAGGGACTTGGGTTTGCCAAATGTGGAGATTAGTTGGTCTGGCCAGAGAAGGAAAAAATGTTTCATCAGCTGCTGCCTTTAGTTAAAACCATTGTGGATTTCCAAGCTCCTCACCTCATGATTTTACACTGTGGTGGCCATGACCTAGGGATATTGACTGGGGTAGGACTGGAAATCCTAATGTAGGACACCTTTGCAGAACTGATGTCACTTTTCCCTCACACTGTCTTGGTGTACTCTAATATATGTGAAAGACAGAAATGGAAGTAGTCAAATCAATTCTGTCCACAGATTGACAAAGCAAGGAAACATGTTAATAAAACTATTTTTGATTTCCTCGGAGACCATAACATAGACTCTTTCAACAACAACAATCTGCATTTTGATATGCATGTAAAATATCGAGGTGATGGAGTTCACTTTACAGACAAAGGGAACAGGGTGTTTGTAGGCAACCTAAAACTTAGCATACACTCTTATATGTAGATGTCTTATACACAGTCTGAACACAAACAATCTTGTCAGATCCACCCAAAAGCCCAAAATGTTGTTAATGTTCTGGTTAAATGATTTTTGGGGGGAATTTGGGGGATTTGTGAAGACGTCGCGATGATTTCGATCACGTTGTGAATCACAAAACAAATGCAAAAATTCAATGACCACCACCACGTTACTTAAACTTTAACTTAAAAAATTCATTCTAACTCTTACGTTACACACATTACTAACTTAAAAAACATGTTTGTTCACATATATTTGTAGTAAAAAATTTTAAAACTGTGTTTAAACCCTACTTCCCATGTTCGTGATTATGCCGAGTGTCGTGATTACTTCGGTAACCGCGATGATCGCGTCTTTTAAAAGAGGTCTAAAACACAAATATGCACACACTTTACAGTTTTTTAGACACTAGGGGTTTATTACTGAACTGTGTAAAGTCATATTTTTATGGGCAGTTTGTACAGAAACAATCTCTTTAACCAATTTCCCTATGTTAGTGAGTAGGGGTGGGCGGCAACTCCGTTCCGCCCACGGAATGTGTGGAGATTTGCCCCTTCCGCGATATAGGTCGGAGACACCAGGCAAATCACCACACACTCGGGCATAATGGAAGTTGGCCTACCGCCCACCACCCGCCGCCCACCTCCCACCCACAGTATTAAATAACTTTAAAAAGCATGATATAAAGAACATTTCAAATAACCTTATCCTATCGGCGTCGTCCCCGGGATTTCATCCGTCTCCATTGCAGCTTCTTCTGGGAACTGTGCATGCGCGGGAACCCGCACATGCGCATTCCTCACCAGGAAAAAAATAAATAAGGGCTTTAAGCCTGTACCGCATGCTGCCTCAGTGCCTGGCTGTGTCTCACACTTGCTGTAATGAGAATCACGCTGCCAAGCACTTTCGAGTGGGACACATGCTCTAGTGAGCATGTATCCCTCAACAATTTCCTTTTTTTTAAATAAAAATCCCTATCCAGGCTAAGGATTGACCTAGCATCAGCACTGGCCTGAAATGTATGGGGAGGTCTACAGAGACCTCCCAATCATGAAATACCCCAGTGTTATATTTACTTATTTATTTACTTATTTCGTGTTTTCAATAGCGTGAACATGGCCCAATCCTGGGTGTCAGAGCGTTTTACAATTCAACAGCAATCAGTTTTGTTCACAGTTTACAAATAATATACATATTAACTCTTACTTGGCGGCCACTCAGGTTCTAGTAGTACATGTCATGACATACTTGCATTTAAAATGTAATATTCCTAAAGAAAATGTGGAGTCAGAACTGGTTACACAGTTACGAGACCAGGACTAATATCCATGTGGCTTGATAGAGGTAACTTCCTAAGCCATCATCCCTGAATCTTGCGTATGGACTGGGGTATCGAAACAGAGATTATTGTGAACAATAGATGAACCTTGAAGAAAGCCCACTGACTTGAGCAATTCCTGGAGTAATTGCTCTGATGTTAGCAGTACAATCATCCTGTTTATCTTCCCCTATTAGCACATGTGACTAAAGCTCTCAAAGGAGCTGAGAGAGGACAGTACTTGGTTAAGGGAGGAATTTACTCATGAGAAAGGACATAGGCTCTTTTTTGAATCGTAAGACAGAGGTTATTCGGTTGAAGCGCATTCCAAATTCTTGGTGCAGCTCCTGAGAATGTTCTATCGTAGGTTCTCTTCTTATGGGAGATTCCTGTTTTCAGTAGGAAATCTGCAGCCCCCCTTGAAGATCTAAGGCCTCCAGAAACCGTAATTTACTGGGCAAGGTAAAGTGGTGGTTTGTAATGTAGAGCTTTGTGTGCCATCTTTAGCTGAATTCTTACCTCGTAGGGTAGCCATTTGAGCGCTTTCAGATGTGGAGTGATGTGGTCAAATTTTCTTAAACCTGTTACGAGTCTCGCTGCAGCATTGAGGCAGACTTTTAGTGGAGCTGTTGAAATCTTAGGAAGCCCTGCTAGAGTTCTGCATCCATACTCGATCCTTGAGATAACCAAGCAGTCCCGGACTGTAGTGAAGGCAGACCTCTGCTTGCGCACATTGCTATGTTAGCATAGGGTTATTAGAAGGTTAAACGCCATTTTGCCCTTTTGCCGCTTTTGAACACAACACTGCAAGTAGCTGTTATTGTAAGTTTGAATTCTTGAATATCTTCACATGAGAATGGCTTGTTTTTAACATCCCTAGACTTACATCGCAACCTTAGTCTGCACAGAGAGTTCTGAAGCCTCCAAGGGTATCATAACAATGTTTAGCTGTTATTAAGAGCTGATCTGCTCACACTTAGACACAACATACACGTAGCTGCAGTTAACTGAAATTCTGGCGCCTTTAATATGGCACTGCATACATGATTTGACACACTTGGAAGAATTCTGTTTCCAGAGAGATGTGATTCACTCCTGCTGACCTTAGAGGTATGGGGTCCCCCACACAAGCCTAAGAGACCTTCTAGATTTTATAAAACGTAGTTCCTAGGGAGGGTGGCATACAAGGCACTATAGGATCTGTTTCCACCATCATTATAATATGATTTCCCCTTTTGTGTTTTATGGAATTGTAACAATGCTGCTTGTATTATTTTTTAATCCTATGCCTGCTTATGCTTGCAAAAATACTGCATCTTAGAGCACGTCATTAAAAATAAACATTTTAACCTTTATCATGTCTCTTTTTTACCCATGTTGTGGACCGGTATGAGAATAACAAACGAAAGAGTGTTCTTGATTCCCACCATTCCTGAGAGTAACCTAAGTCGCTTGTTCTGGGTTGTCTAATCATTGGTTACTTTGCTAAAGGACGAAGAGCTAAGGTGACACTTATGCTAGTTGTTTAGGGGCTCTAGGTAGTAAGGTGAGTTTTTTGGTCCACCACAATTCACTGAGGTCCTGGGTCTCTGTGCACAGTTCTGTGTTTGAGCAAAATCCCTGCAACAGGACATCTAGGGCATAAGCCCATTAGTCCCAGGAATGCCTGTCAATCATTTTCACCTGTAAGTTGCTGGGGAAGGGTGTTGCTTGCAACCTGTGAATGACTGCATCAACACTAAAACATGATGGATGGAATGCTGAACATTGTCAAACATTCACCCCCAGTACAAAAATCTGGGCCTAAATCCATCATTTTGTTTGCTCACCATGCCGTTCTTGTTTGTACCCAGCCAGATATGCAAATCAATCTTGACCCTGCTCCCATGGGAACAATCTAGTTTGAACTGCCAGGCCAGGTCCTCCCTGGACCAGAAACAGCCAGTTTCATGGTATTACCCCTCATCAGCCAGGCTAGGTTGAAACCAATGGCATAGTGAGCACAGTACCTATGTATGGGCATATATTTCCCATTTAGGGATTGATTTTGGCATTGTAAAGTGCTTGAATGCCCTGAGGCAACTTGGTACTGTTTTCTGACTTTAGGAAGACGGGGTGATACTCTAATGACCAAAGTGCCAGGCTTTAAGATATTTACTTAAGGACAAAAGGTCTGGGAAGTACTTCAGATTCATGGGGAGAGAGTTCCATAACTTTGCCGTTCCCAAAAAGAAACTTCAACCCCCCCATGATGCTCATTTAAGGTTGTATTACAGAACAATGCAGGGTAATCATTTGCATGCTTTTGCAATGCATTTTTACCCTGCATTTTTTTAGAACACATATGCTTTTACAACATATGCCATTACCACGCATTATTTATATATATAAAAACAATGTATTTGTGGGGGTAGACGCCATACACCCCGAACTTACCATAAATTCGTGGATTGTGAGGGCATATATGTGGTAAAAACACGCATGGTAATGGAACAACGTGTTAAGAACTTTGTTGTATGGGCTGTTTCCCCTCATTTAGTCTTGGGCAGCACTAGAAGTTTGGCATCAGAGGATCTAAGTTTTCTAGATGCAGTGTGCCAGGTAGACCTGTCCCATAGGTAGACTGGGACAACATTATGTAGTGATTTAAAGTCTATGCATAATGCTTTGAAATCTATTATTTGTTCCAGTGGAAGCCAGTGCAGCTTGACCAGCGTCCAAGACACAGATTGATGTTTACGAATTCTTAACAGAAACCGAGCTGATATATTTTGCAGCATTCGGAGTTTGTGGAGAAATCTTGTCTGAATACCTATGAATAGGGCATTAACGTAATTCAATTTAGAAAAGGCTAGGGTGGTCACTACCTTTTTTTGAAGGTCTGATGGGATGAAAGGGCAAATATTCCTAATGTTTCAGAAAGTAAAGAATACGGAAGAATCAAGGGCATTAACCTGATCCATAATTACAATTCCCAAATTCCTAACTTTTCTAACTGGTGAGGAAAGTACATCCATTTCCTGAGGCCACCAACTTGAGACCAGAATGAGATATCATTACCCAGGAGAAGGACCTCCGTTTTGCAGGAGTTAAATTTAAAGCAATTAAACTTCATCCAGCTAGCTATCTGAGCCATACAAGTACTAAATCATAATGCTGTGTATTCTGGGTTTTAGATACAAATACCACTATTTGGGTATCGTCGGCATATGACACCATGAGAAGCCAAATGATTTGATAAGCCTTGCCAGTGAGGTGTTGTAGAGATTGAAGAGAGTACTGAGTAGGGCTCAAAGAAGAGCCCTGTGACACCCCACATGGCAGACAGAACTGACTGGAGCTAAATAAGTGTGGCTGTGCCAAAAACTAAAAGAGGTAGATAGAAGATATGTTGTGCCGTAATATTATAGAAAAAATCAGGAATCTGGAGTTTGAACATCACAGAACTTCTGCTGTGTTTACGTAGAAAGTCATCCTTAATGAAAGAGGAATCCTCACACACAAAATAGTGTCATGCTTCATCATCTGCATTCTCTCTCCACCCTGGTAGGTCAGTGCCGCCAGGGTGGACTTAAGCCCCTCGAAAACTTTAAGGGAAAGGGGGAGTTCTTAGAGAAAAGCTACTGGACAACGCGGGATCCAGCCTTTGCTAAATATACCTTGATGTTTCTCTGTATTTTACCTTTATTGGTGAGGGCACCAGGTATATCTAAAAACAAGAGAATGCCCAGAAGTGGGTCCCATGCTCACTATGCCATTGCTTTCAAGGGAGCCTGGCTGGTTGCAGGTGATAACCTGGAACTTTTCTCTAGGATGCTTGTTTATGGTCAAGGGAGGACCTGGCCTGGCAGTTCAGGCTGGGCTGTTTCCATGGGGAGCAGAGTCAAGACTGATTTGACTCCTCTCCTGGACTGGATAGCAACCGCACACCCTGTTCAGGCTGCTGTGCGTGTTCCAGAGCAGGATTTACCAGGTAAGTGGTACAGGTGGGGGGCATTGGGAGATGGAGGCCTGCCAGCTTGTTGTTCATTTTTACTGTTTAGTGAAAAAATAAAAGGAAACCACAGGCTGGCACAGCAGAGCACACATCTGGGACTCATATGTTTAAAGTGCTCCCTTTGTCTGCTTTTATTGTGCAGGGGCGTTTTAATTTAGCACATCATTTTATACCTCTATATTGGGAGACTTTTATTAAAACTGATAAGAAATACCTCTCAATTTAGTAATATAGAATGATGTACTTAAGTGAAAACGCTTCCGCATGTTAAATGCATGCAAGAGAGCACTTTTAAATATGTGAGTTCGGGATGTGTGCATCCTGAACTGAGATATTTAAAAGTACTATAGTCTCTTGTGTAATTTATTAACAATGTAATGCGTCTCAATAGAGTGATATAAACTGAGTCCTAAAGTGAAATACCCCCGCATGATAAAAGAACTCAAAGGGAGCACTATTAAATACATGAGTTTCAGATGTGGGCTCTGCTGTGCCAGCCTAATTTCTAAAATGAAACACTCCTGCAGATAAAAAGTGTACCAGAGAGCACTTTTAAATATGTGAGTTCGGGATGACCCCCTCTCTGTGCCTCATTAGGCCCTGGGGACCCGAAACTGCAGGCCCTTACGTAATTTAAAGGGGTCGGGGCCTTTTGTCCCCATCCCAAACCGTATTCGGCCATAGGAACCCCATCCCCAGGGCCATATTTATGCTGCTTCCTTGGGCTGGGAGTAGTCTGTGGATCTGTTTCCCTGCATACATCCGTGAGGGCAGGGAAACAGATCTCAAATCTCTTCCCAGCTGGTGAGAGGCTTTTTAAAGCTACTGCCTGCTGGGAGCAGACTTAGGGGCCTAATATGATGTCGGGCGGATTGCCAGCCTGGCGGGGGGCAATCCGCCCGACATCCACTCTTGATTTCCCCCCGCCATATTAGTATGGCGGGGGGAACTTCGGCAGACGGAAAGACCGTCTGCCGCTTTTCCGCTCCGGTCGTCTTGCGGTCGGGGCGGAAAAGGAATAATATGGTGGCGGTGTCTATCAGACACCGCCATCCATATTATGATAGGCATTTTTCAATGCCTTTCCGTGGCGGCATTGCCCCTGCGGGCCCCCAGAGTGAAGGAGAGTAGGGGGATGCACACGGGGGCTACCTGTGGTACCCCCTGCATTTGCATAATCAAAGCGGCAGGCACCGCGCGGTGCCTGCCGCTTTGATTATGCAAATGCAAAAGTGCTTATTAAGCATTGTGGCGGGCGGTACTGAGAGCACCGCCCGCCACAATGCTTAACATGCAGGATGTGCCCGCCACTGTGGCGGGCACATCCTAATACCCCCAACGGCACCCCTGCCCTTATGGCGACGGTCGTTATTACCACGAGGATGGCGGGCAGGCAAAGTCCGCCCGCCATCCTAATGACCCCCTTAGTGTTTGCTCCCATTTGGTGGGGTTTCTAAAATGCTCCCACCAGGCAGGAGCATACACACGCTGCGTCCCAGGGGTGGACCAATCAGAACACTCTATTTTTTAAAATTAGGTCTTGGGGACTCTCACAAGTCTCTCAAATTCAAACATCCCAATATTTAAATATTTTTTAACTTAATTTCTCAAAAGCTACTGAATGGATTTACACCAAATCACAAAAAGCACAATATTTGGTCCAAGATCTACCTTTCGGCAAAATTTGTGTAATTTCGTTCAGCAGTTTTTCAGGTGGCACTACTAAAGAAGTCTATTGAAAATGCATTGCGATTGAAAATTGGAACCCCCATTCGTCTCAGCCCCTGATTGACGGATCATACTAAAACTTTCCATGCACAAACCAGGCAAAAAGAGCCTTTTTTTAGACAGTTTCATGGAGATTTGTCAAACAGTGCCGAAATTATTAGCAACATATCAAACACATTACCTATGGGAGTGCTGACCAAACTATAACCATACCGGGGCTACCACTACAGATTTCAATTTCATTAGACTTACTGCAGGTTTGTGTTCACAGAAAATGGTCAATAAAATTCTAAGTTTCTCTGAACTGGGGCCCCAAAATATGTCTGGCTTGGGACCCCAGATATTCCTAAAGCAACACTGGTGAGCCTTTGTGGCCTCTATTACAAAGCCACCATTTTGTCTTATAAGCACAAAACACAAGCCTTTTATTTGCAGGGAACTTTGAAGAGCATTTAGAGTTTAGCGGATACACATCTCTGCTCCAGGGCAGAAGATACCATGGGTTTTCCTGACCTGACAGGCTGGCAGAGAGTCTGCCAGATTCTAAATGATTCCTTGGTCTCCAAATAACAGCTTATATCTTGGCAAATTGAAGTGTTTTCATTATTTACTCAGAAGAACCGCTACCTCAAAAAAACTTTACTATATCAAACTTTCGCAAGCAATGCATAACAAAATGGGATAATGTCTTCTACAAAATATCCGAGAGGCTATGCTTGACAATACGGTAGAATAGTTTGTAGTATTTTTGTGAATGTTTTCCATATCTGGCACTTTAGGTACAATGAAATGCTCCTAAAATAACTGCTCGCTGGAGGACAAAAAAGATGGAAACTATCATTGAATGATTCCCAACATTCTCAGCATTGTTAGCAAATTGCTAGCATTAAAGTGGATCACTGACAGAATATCGTTAACAGAAATATTGTGTGAACAGAATATCATGTCAAACATATTCAGGAATAAAATATCAAGAAGGTAAGTGCAAATAGCTTAGGATAGATTTGCTATTCTTAACTCCACACCCACATACCTTGAAGATATATATATATTGTCAAGGTACATATATGTGGAGTTGTATACAGTGAAACTTTGCTTACCTATTGAAACTTACCTTCACAATATTTTTTTCCTTGATATTCTTGACATGGTATTTAGTCCACTCAATTTTTTTTCCTGATGTTTTTCTAAATATCATTAAGACATGCCATGGCTTTCAAATGAGTGACCTCTTAGATCTGTGACAGTTCTACGGAACACTACTTTTATTGTTATACTACTTTCTCCGTTAGCCTTCTCAAAATTGACATGGGTCCAGTTGCTGGCAGATTGTCAACGGTCAAAAATCAGAAACATATTTCAAATAAGATTTGTTTTTTCATGACCTTCCAGAGGTGTCTCTGTAGTGGCAAAAACACTACGGTGGGGGAGGACCTAGGGAAGGTTTATAGACCACAATCTGGATACAATCCCCAGAGAACTTATAAATAACACTAGATACCAGAGGGTCTCAAGAGAAGGCGCCCGGGAGTATAAAGAAGTTACCTAAATCACCCGCACCGCTAAATCAATGCAACACAGGAGATTCTCAAAGGATGAGGAAATAACCCATCAGTCACCATTCGGATCCGCCCTTCATCATTTGGGATTTTATCCGAACCACCCGTCTGAGAAAATCAGTGCCACACTCAGAGGTCAACCCGGTGGTGAGGGGGTCCCTCAGAGGGTATGGACACTAACAGTGTGGTCTACCACTCGATGATAATGAGTGGAAAAATACATTGGACTGAGGTGTGCAGTGCAAAGAAAAGTGAGTGAGAAAAAGAAACCAAGACAAAAGAGTGTGTTAAAATTGGTTTAGAAAAGGCACAAGATAATACTTATTCTATGCGTGCCTTCAGCACCAAGATTAAAAATATGTGCGACCTTAAGCAGTCTGGTTATGTAGACTGCCTGAGGTAGGGATGGTCAACATGTTTCTGCAATATGTGGACTGCTACGTCCTTGCATTCATCAGGACCAAAACTGAACAATTTGAGCTACTGCACAACGTGAAAATAATAATAAATGAAGTGAATGAGAGTGACACAAGGAAATCTAAAACAAGTGCTTACAGTCACCTGAATATTCCGCGTGCCCTTACAGTCAGTATCGATCACTGTGGAAAGAGAAAGGGGATAAGGGGTATGGGTATAACTGTCAATAACTCATGGGCTATGAAGTAAGTCCATAATCTATGGATCAATCCTAAAATCACACTACGGGAGTTGATCTAAGCGCTCTTAATAATAGAGCCAGTTGTTATACATTTGGGAAGAGACTTCATTTACCAAAAAGTCGTGCAGTCCTTACCTTGATCTGTAAGGTAGACTGGCCTCACCCCACCTGGCAGCGGCTCAGGGGAAGATGAAGCACCGCTCTAAAAAAACATGCAAGCCACATGTCAGTTACAGTATGCACAGGAAAAACAGAACACCTCTCTCTGTCAGTAGCCGGTTGTCAAATGGGACTTGCATCTCTCGTTAATGGTGCCTTTCCCTAAAGTGACAGAGAAAGGACTCCCTCGCAACCACAAAACTCGTGCCAGAATGGAACAGCTTGGCGGTAAACGAAGGGGCTGCATGGCTCGAAACGAAAGGGGCTCGCCTTACCTTTCCGTCGGTACTCCGGGGCCGGCGTCCTGGCCGACTGGGGAGGTACCGGACGGAAGGCGCGAGGCTGGTTATAACACGCGCTACTGTTGGTCACGTAATCACGTGAGGCGCTCGACCGCGCGACATGATTGGTTAAGATGATCAAGAAAATGCTAAATGCGTGCTCATTGGCTAACCCGTCTTAGGCCAATGAATGGTCATTGACAGACCACGAGGGGGAGGTAAACAATAACAAAAGACGAGCGCATAAAGAGCGAGAATGAGGAGCAACTGCTAGACGGAGGAAGTTTTACTCCGTATCTATGTTTTGATGGCAAATCACAACTATTTCTATATTTGATGTACACATAAAAGAACGCCCTAGCCAGAAAAAATTATCTGCATGTCATTGTCACATGGGTGTCAACAATATGGGTGGGCGAATGTGAAACCCTCGGTATATCTCCGATCAGCTAATACATAATAAAGTCCAGTTGAAATGACTTAGAATTGAAATGAAGAGAACCAAAAAAGCGTTACGAGAGAGAGTATCACATACAGTATAATGAATAGGCCACTAAAGGTATAGTTTGGAGGGCCAATGTGTTGATCTCAGGAAGGGGACAGAAAAATGTATTCTGCTGCTCGTGTTGTTATATCAGTGGCAATAGATACAAAAGTTACAAGTGAGAGCGTCGCCTACAATATAATAAACAAACCACTGAAGGTATAATTAACAGGGCCAATATGTTAGTCTATGGAAAAGGACACAAGTGTGTATCCTACTGCCGGTATTGTTATCTCAGTGGCAGTCGATCCAAAACAAAAACAAGATGTTAAGTGGTCATGGGTATCGAGAGAGAGGCTATAGTGTGGACCAAAGGATATCATCATTTAAACCCTCTTTATGTGTCTTGAGTTTTAGTACCCATCTTTGCTCTTTTTTCATTAGGTACTTAGCCACGTCTGATGTATGAGTTGGAATAAAAGGTTGTTCCAAGACAGTCCACTGGAATTCCGTGGCTAGATGTTTTGCCTCCAAAAAATGAGCAGTCAATTTTGTGGCTTGTCTAGCGCAGCGGATGGTACTCTTATGTTCCGATATCCGTGTGCGGACCTTCCGTGTGGTCATGCCCACGTACTTGAGGCCACAGGGGCAGGTAATTAGATAGATCACGTGATCGCTGTTGCAGGTGGTAAATTTTAACTGCTTCCAAGGTCTTGAAGTACCAATATCAATCTCCAATGATTTTGTAGTCTGGGCACACACCTGACAATTGCCACAGGGGTGATGTCCTGAACAGGAGGGAGATTCCACAGTGAACCTATTGCTCTTGGAGGGTCTTCACGTGGTCTGGTATGCACCAGTCTGTCTCTAAGATTTGGGCCCCTCTTAAATGAAACCAGGGGGCGAGGAAGAGTTAAACGGCCCGAATTTAGTATTGGCCAGTGTTTTTTGACCATACTTTGAATACTATTGGAAAGATTCCCAAAAGTATGAACAAAGGTGAGGCGATCCAGCGTAGCCTTAGGGGGCCTCGGTTCCAGCAGAGCTTCACGATTGTTGATCACTGCCCTTTTCATGGACCTTCGCACAAGTCGAGGGGGGTATTTGCGGGCAACCAGCTGCGTGCTCAATTCATCAGAATGTTTTTCAAAAGCTGCCTTTGTTGAACAGTTCCTATGAACCCGTAGGAACTGGCTGAAGGGAAGGCTCTCCTTTAGTGCTTTCGGATGGTTACTGTCGAAAAGTAACAAAGAGTTCCTGGCAGTGGGCTTCCTGTAAAGTTCAGTTTGCAGCCCCTCTGGTCTAGCAGTGATTAGAAGGTCAAGAAAAGCCAATTCATGTCGACCAATTTCGATAGTGAACTTAAGATGGTTATTTCTGCTGTTCAGCCAATCCAGGAATTCCAAACAGCTATCACTAGAGCCTCTCCACACAACGAAGACGTCATCGATATACCTTTTTCAGGTCTTAAGGTTATCGATGAAGGGATTCAGGTCATTCAATACGTGATTTTGTTCGAATGAATGGACGTATAGATTTGCTAAGCTGGGGGCATAAACGCTCCCCATGCTGGTACCCGATGTTTGCAAATAAACCTGTTCTTCGAATTGAAAGAAATTTTGTTTCATGGCCAAAGTGGCACAGGCCATTATAAATTGGACAGGAGTAATGCTGTTCATTTCCCTGGAGTCAAGTAGTTGGTGCACAACGTCCAGTGTCTCATCCTGCGGGATGGAGGTATAGAGTGCCTCCACGTCAAAAGAGACTAAGAGGTCAGTATCCATATCAAATTCGATGTCAGGTATAAGTCTTAACAAATCAGTGGTGTCTTTGAGATAGGTGGGCATCTCCTGCACCATCGGTCTTAGAAAGTGATCCACAAAAGTGGACAGAGGTTCCAGGGCTGATCCTATCCCAGAAATTATGGGGCGTCCTGGAGGCGGTCGAAGCTCTTTATGGACCTTTGGTAAGGTGTAGAAGTATGGCATCTTCGGGTGTTCAATGCATAGGTACAGGGCTTCAGCTGGTGTAATCCATCCCTCAGAGGAGGCTTCTTCAACCAGTGTTTTGATGTTACATTTCAATTCGTCGGTAGGATCATAGTTCAAAGGAGAGTAGGCATTTCTCATGTTCAGTTGTCTGAGACACTCAGCTCGATACACTTTAGTATCCAGTATGACAATTGACCCACCCTTGTCGGCTGGTTTTATTGTTAGGTCCTTATTCTCAGTCAGAGATTTGAGTGCTAGATGGTATGGTTTAGGCAAGTTATGAAAAACTTTATGTCGGGCAGTGAAGAGGTCATCCATCTCTTTCTCAAGTGCCTGTTCATAGGCCAAGACTTGGAGAGGCATTAAGTGAGTAGGAGGAGTAAAAGTTGACTTGCATTTTAGTCCTGTATTGACATCATCCTCACTCTGCAAGGAGGATTCTTTATCAGCGAAGAAGAAATGCAGTCTAATCTTCCTCAGAAACCTTGCAAGCTCCAAGCGGGTTTCAAACTCATCATTCTGATGGGTAGGCACAAAGCCCAATCCTTTGTTGAGGGCTGCTTCCTCAATGGGAGTCAGAGTATGTCTGCTCAAGTTCATAACTATACTGGGGCTGCACTGCTCTGTCCGGCCTCCTTGTTCTTGGACGTGTTGCTCCTCAGTATCCTCCCTTCTGTTGAGGTTGATGGGGGGCTGAAGTGAACTTGAGGTTGTGTGTTTCCTCTTCTTCTCCCCCATGATCTGCCCCGGCCAAACCCTAAAAAGGCTGCCCGTTAAAGTTATTTGTTGGAAAATTCCCAGGGAAGTTTGTCATATTAGGTCCCATAGGCTGTTGGAAAGGACCTGGTTGTTGCGGTGGAAAGAAAGGATGCATGCCACCAAACTGCCACGGATTAGATGGCCACCATTGTTGTGGTTGGTTGCCCCTCCAGTTATTCCTAAAGTTTCTCTTACCGTGCCCTCGGCCTCGTGTGTTGGAATTATCACTGCTGGTATCACTCCCTGAGGAGTTGTCACCGGAGCTCGATGTGCTGTACGTTGAACCCTTTCTGCGGCCAGTGGTACTGTAATCAGGGGGGGTGTAGGTATCACTTGAGTATGGATACACTCTCTCAAATTTAAACTTTGCGAGGTCTTTCCTGAATTTATCCATTTTGACCATCAGTGTATGCTCTCTAAAATCTCTGTTGTTTTTATTGGAGTCATCCAAGTTTTTACTGAAGACCTTAGGAGCTATAGTGGTCTTAATTTTAGATTCAAGAATTTGGATCTCTATAAGTATGGCATCAGCTATGCTTTTGGAGGTTTGGATGATGAGAATCAACCAATCTCTGGTGCACCTCCAGGCTATAAGGGCCCAGTTTTTCAAGAACTCCCTATCATTTAAAAACAACCTGGGTGCATTGGTCACTATTAGTCCTGTTGGAGCACAATCATTGCGCAAGTATTGGGCCATGATTGTGCCATGTAAGGCTTTCCTAGTTTGAGATTTTTTCAAACCCAGCAGTTTACCCCATTCATCCTCGCTCATGGTGACGACAGAAACAGACGATTCTGTCAAATCAGGATGTTCAGCAAGTGCTGCCAAAAGGTCTGCATCGGAGAACGATAAACCGTGGTTTTCGGCCATGACTATAGAGAGTGTCCTATCAGAAAGTGCACACTGTAATTTAGAGTGAAATAAAAAGTTCCAACCACTATTGCGTGATGAACTACTTCTACGAAATGCTCAATTCGTAGGAAAAAGAGGTCCGCAGTCAAACAACTGCACTAAACAACAAAAACACTACGGTGGGGGAGGACCTAGGGGAGGTTTATAGACCACAATCTGGATACAATCCCCAGAGAACTTATAAATAACACTAGATACCAGAGGGTCTCAAGAAAAGGCGCCCGGGAGTATAAAGAAGTTACCCAAATCACCCGCACCGCTAAATCAATGCAACACAGGAGATTCTCAAAGGATGAGGAAATAACCCATCAGTCACCATTCGGATCCGCCCTTCATCATTTGGGATTTTATCCGAACCACCCGTCTGAGAAAATCAGTGCCACACTCAGAGGTCAACCCGGTGGTGAGGGGGTCCCTCAGAGGGTATGGACACTAACAGTGTGGTCTACCACTCGATGATAATGAGTGGAAAAATACATGGGACTGAGGTGTGCAGTGCAAAGAAAAGTGAGTGAGAAAAAGAAACCAAGACAAGTGTGTTAAAATTGGTTTAGAAAAGGCACAAGATAATATTTATTCTATGCGTGCCTTCAGCACCAAGATTAAAAATATGTGCGACCTTAAGCAGTCTGGTTATGTAGACTGCCTGAGGTAGGGATGGTCAACATGTTTCTGCAATATGGGGACTGCTATGTTCTTGCATTCATCAGGACCAAAACTGAACAATTTGAGCTACTGCACAACGTGAAAATAATAATAAATGAAGTGAATGAGAGTGACACAAGGAAATCTAAAACAAGTGCTTACAGTCACCTGAATATTCCGCGTGCCCTTACAGTCAGTATCGATCACTGTGGAAAGAGAAAGGGGAAAAGGGGTATGGGTATAACTGTCAATAACTCATGGGCTATGAAGTAAGTCCATAATCTATGGATCAATCCTAAAATCACACTACGGGAGTTGATCTAAGCGCTCTTAATAATAGAGCCAGTTGTTATACATTTGGGAAGAGACTTCATTTACCAAAAAGTTGTGCAGTCCTTACCTTGATCTGTAAGGTAGACTGGCCTCACCCCACCTGGCAGCGGCTCAGGGGAAGATAAAGCACCGCTCTAAAAAAACATGCAAGCCACATGTCAGTTACAGTATGCACAGGAAAAACAGAACACCTCTCTCTGTCAGTAGCCGGTTGTCAAATGGGACTTGCATCTCTCGTTAATGGTGCTTTTCCCTAAAGTGACAGAGAAAGGACTCCCTCGCAACCACAAAACTCGTGCCAGAATGGAACAGCTTGGCGGTAAACGAAGGGGCTGCATGGCTCGAAACGAAAGGGGCTCGCCTTAACTTTCCGCCGGTACTCCGGGGCCGGCGTCCTGGCCGACTGGGGAGGTACCGGACGGAAGGCGCGAGGCTGGTTATAACACGCGCTACTGTTGGTCACGTAATCACGTGAGGCGCTCGACCGCGCGACATGATTGGTAAAGATGATCAAGAAAATGCTAAATGCGTGCTCATTGGCTAACCCGTCTTAGGCCAATGAATGGTCATTGACAGACCACGAGGGGGAGGTAAACAATAACAAAAGACGAGCGCATAAAGAGCGAGAATGAGGAGCAACTGCTAGACGGAGGAAGTTTTACTCCGTATCTATGTTTTGATGGCAAATCACAACTATTTCTATATTTGATGTACACATAAAAGAACGCCCTAGCCAGAAAAAATTATCTGCATAGTCCATTGTCACATGGGTGTCAATGAGTGGGCGAATGTGAAAAACTCGGTATATCTCCGATCAGCTAATACATAATAAAGTCCAGTTGAAATGACTTAGAATTGAAATGAAGAGAACCAAAAAAGCGTTACGAGAGAGAGTATCACATACAGTATAATGAATAGGCCACTAAAGGTATAGTTTGTAGGGCCAATGTGTTGATCTCAGGAAGGGGACAGAAAAATGTATTCTGCTGCTCGTGTTGTTATATCAGTGGCAATAGATACAAAAGTTACAAGTGAGAGCGTCGCCTGCAATATAATAAACAAACCACTGAAGGTATAATTAACAGGGCCACTATGTTAGTCTATGGAAAAGGACACGTGTGTATCCTACTGCCGGTATTGTTATCTCAGTGGCAGTCGATCCAAAACAAAAACAAGATGTTAAGTGGTCATGGGTATCGAGAGAGAGGCTATAGTGTGGACCAAGGGATATCATCATTTAAACCCTCTTTATGTGTCTTGAGTTTTAGTACCCATCTTTGCTCTTTTTTCATTAGGTACTTAGCCACGTCTGATGTATGAGTTGGAATAAAAGGTTGTTCCAAGACAGTCCACTGGAATTCCGTGGCTAAATGTTTTGCCTCCAAAAAATGAGCAGTCAATTTTGTGGCTTGTCTAGCGCAGCGGATGGTACTCTTATGTTCCGATATCCGTGTGCGGACCTTCCGTGTGGTCATGCCCACGTACTTGAGGCCACAGGGGCAGGTAATTAGATAGATCACGTGATCGCTGTTGCAGGTGGTAAATTTTAACTGCTTCCAAGGTCTTGAAGTACCAATATCAATCTCCAATGATTTTGTAGTCTGGGCACACACCTGACAATTGCCACAGGGGTGATGTCCCTGAACAGGAGGGAGATTCCACAGTGAACCTATTGCTCTTGGAGGGTCTTCAGTGGCAACATTTGAACCATGTGCCCCAGCTCTATTTGCTACCTCCCCCTCTTCTCTAAGGCCCCACCACCGCAGCCATTGTACTTGCTGGGAGACAACACCGATAAAAATAGGGGTTGGATGTATACTCTGCTTTGCTGGTGGAGTTTTCCCACTCCGCGCTTCGCTTGGAGAGCGGAGTTCGGCAAAGCTCTACTGTCTGCCTTGTGGTGGAGTTTACCGTCCACCCTATGATTTTCCAATATGGTTTTACATTTATTATTGAGGCAATATTTTTCTTTCCATTCATATCTGTGTAGATTGGTGGGAAGGGCTTATTTGGGCCCTATTTTTGGCAGAGCTCCACTGCTTTGTGCTTGTTGACCAAGCATGGCAACAGTGAACAGGCTCCAGACAGAGAGATGGGAGTGACACACAGAGAAAGTGTGATGTAGGCCAGAAGGACAAGGTGAAAGTGAAAGTGAGGGGCGGAGCAATCAGGTAGCTCCATCGGACAATTAGCTAGGTCTCAATGGGAACACATTTAAGGAACATAGAGGACGAAATAAATGGAGCGTGGGGGGTAATGGGGTAGGGTAAAGGAGTAGGAGGGAGCATATGACAAAGAGACGCAGGAAAATCTGCCCAACGTCTAGCTGGGTAGGTGACGGCCGAGGGGGAAAGTCCACAGGCCATCTTCTCTTTAGATATTAGGTAGTTCCACCGGGCGTCAGCCAGAAAACTAGGTCTCCACGGTCACTAGTCACAGACAAAAACATTCAAGGAGCATAGAAGACTAGGAAATGGAGAGAAGGAAGGGAAAGGGGTAGGGTAAAAGGGGTAGGAGGGAGATACGACAGAGAGACGAAGGGAAAATCTGTCCAAGGTCCGGCTGGGTAGGTGAAGGCAGAGGGGGAAGTCGACAGCACATCTCCTCTATAGCTATCCAGTGGCTCCTCCAGGCATCGGCCAAATGGCTAGGTCTCCATGGAAAAACATTTAAAGAGCATAGAAGATGAGATGAAAGGAGCGTACAGGGGAAGGGGTTAGGGTAAAGAGGTGAGAGGGAGTTACGACAGAGAGACGAAGTAAAGACTGTCCAAAGTCCGGCTGGGTAGGTAGGTGCAGGTCGAGGGGGAAGTCCATAACCCATCTCCTCGATAGCTATCAGGTAGCTCCACCGGGCATCGGCCAAATAGCTAGGTCTCCGCAGTCAGAGGTAAGTTCAGCAGATTCTACATCTTGATGGGGGATAGGTGAGGTCAATTCAATGTACGGTTTTTGTCCTAAAGTAATAGCATAGCATGGTAGGGCTAGGGGGTATTGATAGATTTCCGGGCGCCGAGCAGCACACAGACTCGTCCGACTCTCAGATTGTAGCGCATGAGTGCTGCCGCTAGGCTCGACCTTAGCCTGCCCAACACAAATAAGCCCATCACCGCCTGGTCCATAACATTAAACCATTCTTCCTCCTAAACAGTGCCCGCCAACTGTGAAGGACTCAGCAGCAGACAAACACACTGTAAAATCATCGCAAGCGGCACCATGCACAGCGCATGTGGGCGCTGCTTCGTTTCTGCCACTCGAGTAGATTGTTTACTTGAGCTGCAGCATTCTCAACGCGAACGGATAGTTTCTTAACACGAGTGGTTGCGAACATACGCAACCACTGGCAAAGAGAAATCCGACCGCCGTCATTGAGAAATCTCACCAGGGGGTTGATTTTCCACTCTCACGCTCGCCAACTTGACGTTGACGATAGCAAACAAGGGAAAATCTCACAGCTCGCCAAATTGAAGTTGACGAATGTGAGCGAGCTCTGCGTAACGTGTAACTAAGCATACTCCGCGAGCTGAGCGGAGTTCACTGCCCACACTTATTCATGGGTAACCTACTTCACATTAAGGAATCAATCAATCAATCTGGCAACTTGTAAAGCGCACTACTTTCCCGTGAGGGTCTCAAGGCGCCGGGGGGGGGGGGTGCTGCTACTGTTTGAAGAGCCAGGTCTTGAGGAGTCTTCTGAAGGTGAGCAGGTCTTGTGTCTGCCGTAGGTGGGTAGAGAGGGTGTTCCAGGTCTTTGCGCGACGAGGAAAGAGAAAGATCTGTCGCCGGAGGTCGTTCGTTGGATGCAGGGGACAGCGGCGAGGGCGAGACTGGCGGATCGGAGCTGGTAAGTAGGGGTGTAGAAGTTGAGTCTGCTGTTCAGGTAGGCTGGTGCGGTGTTATGGAGTGCCTTGTGCGTGGGTGAGGAGCTTGAAGGTCATCCTCTTGACTACGGGGAGCCAGTGTAGGTCTCTCAGGTGGGGGGTGATGTGGCTGCGGCGAGGGACGTTTAGGATCAGTCGGGCGGAGGCATTTTGGATGCGTTGTAGACGTCGCAGGTGTTTGGCCGGGATTCCTGCGTAGAGTGCGTTGCATAGTCCAGCCTGCTGCTGACGAGGGCCTGTGTTACTGTTCTTCTTGTTTCGGTATGGATCCATTTGTAGATCCTGCGGAGCATGCAGAGGGTGTTGGAGCAGGATGAGGAGATGGCGTTGACCTGCTTCGACAAGGAGAGGGAGGAGTCGAGGATGATTCCAAGGTAGTGTGCGTGGTCAGTGGATGTTGTTGCTGTTCCCAGCGTCGTGGGCTACCAGGAGTCGTCCCAGGCTGAGGGGGTTGGTCCGAGGATGAGGTCCTCCGTCTTGTCGGAGTTTAGTATCAGTCGGCTGCTCCTCATCCATTCGGCGACGGCCTTTATTCCCTCGTGGAGGTTGGTTTTGGCGGTGTGCGGGTCCTTGGTGAGGAAGAGGATGAGCTGGGTGTAGGAGATGATGTTGAGGTCGTGCTGCTGGGCCAGTTGTGCGAGAGGGGCCATGTAGACGCTGAACAGCGTTGGGTTGAGGTATGAGCACTGGGGTACGCCGCATATGATGTTGGTGGCTTCGGATCGGAAGGGTGGGAGGCGGACCCTCTGGGTTCTGCCGTGGAGGAAGGATGTGGTCCAGTCGAGGGCATTCTCTTGGATTTCGGCTTCTTGGAGGCGTGTTTTTAGTGTGTTCGGTGGCAGACCGTATCGAAGGTGGCTGATAGGTCCAGGAAGATGAGGGCTGATGTATCGCCGTTGTCTAGTTGACGCCTGATGTCGTCTGTGGCGTCGATGAGGGCTGTCTCGGTGCGGTGGTTTCTTCTGAATCCGGACTGGGACGGGTCTTAGATGTTGTTGTACTCGAGGTAGCGGGTCAGTTGCATGTTGATGATTTTCTCGATGACCTTCGCCAGGAATGGGAGCAGGGAGATGGGCCAGAGGTTCTTGGGGTCCTTGGGGTCTGCCTTGGGCTTCTTGAGTAGGGCGTTGATTTTGGTGTGCTTTCAGCTTTCCGGGAATGTGTCTGTCTCGAAGGAGATGTTGATGACCTTCCGTAGTTGGGGTGAGATGGCTGCGTCTGCTTTGTTGAATACGTGATGTGGGCAGGGGTCTGACGGTGATCCTGAGTGGATGGAGTTCATGACCTTGCGTGTCTCGTCGTCGTTGACGTTGGTCCAGGAGGTCAGGCTGTTGATGCAGGTGGTGTTTGTCGGATGGGTGGGGACTGGCTTTGTTGGGGTTGTCGAGGTGTTGAAGCTGTCGTGGATGTCAATGATCTTGCGATGGAAGAAGGTGGCCAGCGAGTCGCACAGTTCTTGTGAGGGAGTGATGTCATTGGTGTTGGCGCTGGGGTTGCAGAGTTCCTTCACGATGCTGAAAGGCTCCTTGTTGTCGTGTGCGTTGTTCTCCAGGCGGGTTTTGAAGGAAGATCTCTTGCCTAGTCTGATGAGGTGGTGATGTCTGTGTGTGGCATTCTTGTGTACTGTGTGGCTGTCTGGTGTTTGTTTGTGGAGCCATATCTTCTCCAGTTTCCGGCATGCTCGTTTGGAGGTCTGGAGCTCTTCGGTGAACCAGGTGGCTTTCTTACTGGTATGACTGTTGGAGTCTTCTTTGAGCGGGCGACGGTGTTGGCGCAGTCGTTGATCCACTGTTTGAGATTGCGGGCGGCGGCGTCTGGGTCCGTGGGTGGGTTCTGGGCGAGGGTGGTCGTCAGCTGGCCTTCGGTGACTTTGCTCCAGCAGCGTTGGGGCAGCTGTTGGGTGCGGTGGTGTGTGGTGGGTTTCTTGAAGGTGAAGTGGACGCAGTGGTGGTCGGTCCAGTGGAGTTCTGCGGTGTGGTGGAAGGAGACGTGGGTGCTTGTGGAGAAGATGGGGTCAAGCGTGTAGCGGTGGCATGGGTGGATGCTGTGACGAGTTGTCTCAGGCCGAGGTTGGTGAGGTTGTCGATCAGGGTTGCGGAGTTGGTGTCGTTGTTCATCTCGAGGTGGAAGTTCAGGTCCCCGAGGAGGATGTAGTCCATGGAGGCGAGTGTGTGGCTGCTGGTGAGGTCGGCGATGGCATCGCTGAACTGCGCCCGGGTTCCGGGGGGGTCTGTAGACGAGTGTTCCTCTGAGAGTGGTGTTGGGGCTGGTGTGGATCTGGAGGTGCAGGTGTTCAGCGGCGTTGAGGGTGTTGTCTGAGTGGGTGGAGACCTTGAGGGTGGACTTGTGGACGATGGCTATTCCTCCTCCGATTCAGTTAGTGCAGTCCCTGCGGGTGATCTTGTAGCCATCTGGGATGGCTATGGAGATGTCGGGCGCTAAGAGGTCGCTCCACCAGGTCTCGGTCAGGAAGGCAACGACTGGGGCGGAGGTGTCGAGCAGGTCCCAGAGCTCGATGGCGTGTTTGCGTGCGGAGCAGGTGTTCTGGAGTAAGCAGCGGAGGTGGGTGGAATTGGTTCTAGGAACAACCACGGATATATAGGAAACCCTCATTGCATACAGTGTTCAGTATGTATACAACTGTTCAGAGAAAACCAAGATCCTCAAGATGCTCAAAGGGGCACATGCATCATTCTAAATACCAGTCGCAATAGGGGAGATTCTCCGACTCTGCCCCTTTGCGAACAGTATTTTTGCATTTAGGATGTATCAAACCAAATGCAAATTCGCAATTTAAGTAATCGTAAAATTTGCGATTACTTAAATTGCGAATGCATTTAGGGAAGCGCAAATTGGGATTCCCTAAATGCAGTGCATGATGCAATTTTAAATTGCGATTTCACAATTAGGGATCGCAAATTACCATCAACTATAAATTACATTTTTCAAAGTTCCATTGATAAACACACACATGTGCTTGGGGCATGTGTGTGCCCAACATGTGTTCACATGGCAATTTTAGGGGTGCATCAGGGTGTCCTTTTGGCTCACTTGCACCCTTGAAATTGCATGAGCAATTTGCGAGTACCTTTTTGGTACTCACAAATTGTACATGCAATTCCGATTCAATCCTATGGGTCGCTAGGCCCATAGGAATGAATGGGAAGCTATTCCTCAATTGTGAATCACAAATTGCGGGTCGCAATTAAGGAATGTGTAGGAATCACAATATTGTTTGCTATTCCCAAATGCATAGGGAATTGCTATTCCTAAATTGAGATTCCTAAAAGGAATCGCAATTCCTTCCTTTGAAGCATGTGGCCCAAAGTCTTTTACAAAATTACTGCCTTACTCCTTACAGTAACCGAACCTACACTGAGAAATTAAGTTAATATGAATATAAAAGTAGTGTTTACTCTATGGAGAAAGTTTACTCTGTCTCACTCTGCTTGAAACTCTCATGAGAAATATTAAAAAGTATCTACCAAGAATAGTGTGCACTCTATGTAACAATTGTCAAAAAAGACACTATTCACTTAAAATAACCATGGTCTGAAGGTTCTGCAGACTTCATACTGTGGTGAAAACTTTACAGATAGCTCACCTTCCAAAGCAAAAGAAGCACATGTACGTAGGTTAGTAGCTGGTGCACACAGTCTTCTATGTTATGTAGAAATTGTCATGCTGAGACGATTCTGTCTAATAACTCGACTGCTTACAATGCTTAGTATCTACAATGTGGACGTTTTGCCATTTTGGAAACTTTTTCTGCAGATTCCAAAAACATGTGTGGAACATACTGGACACAAGTCGTCAACTGTCATCTGTACACAGAGTTACTCTTCAATGCATAGATTTATGTGTTGAATACCTCTACACACCTATGATGCATTAGAAGCACATGCGTTGTGTAAACACTTACACCCATTAGCTGGACCCAAACTGTACAAAATTGGTTAGGAAAGTGATATGGTAGTTACCTGTTTCTATGCATGACTGGTGCACAATTATAGTTAGCACTCCACCCCTGTTCCCTGGGGAATAACCTTATACTGAGGAAGGCTATAGGTTGGTCTTGGCCCTCCTCCTTTAGCTTTGAGAGCGCAGCTCCTATGTATTGATCTGAAGCGTCTGTCTGCACTATAAATTCAACGGAGCAGTCAGGAACCTTTTATTGTGTACAGTATTGGTACTGTATACATGACCTCCTAAAGGGTATCAAAACCTTTCTGGTGGGCTTTGTCCAGATTTCATTTTTGGGCTGCTTCCTGGAAGTCAGCTCAGTCAAGGGAGCAACAATGCTAACATATTCCTTGACAAACCTCTTGTAATATCTATAGAGGCCTAGGAGGCCCTACCTTCAGTCTGAGTTCCGGGGGGTTCCCAGGCAAGGATTGTCCAAATTTTGGATAGAGTGACTGCACCTTGCCCCCGCTCACTAGGTGCCCCATATATACCACATATCCTTGCCGTATCCAGGCACTTGCTGGCCTTGAGAGTCAGGCCGGCCTGAATTATCTACTGGAGGCGGAACATATGATCATCTAAGCTAGAACTGAAAACACCATTGTCATCCAGGTAGACAGCACTGAAAGGTTCTATCCCAGCAAGGACTCGTTAAAAAACATTGAAATGTGGAAGAACCATTCTTTAGTCCTAAGGGCGTTCCACTGAGTTGGAAATGGCCCTCTGGGGGGCAGAATGCAAACCTCTCCTTAGCCCCCTCAGGTAGGGCAATCTGCAAGTGCCCATAACTTAAATGAAAAGTATTGCGGAACTTGGCAAATCCCAACCTATCTATAAGCTGATCAGTTTGGGGAGATAGGTTGAACATCAGTGCGAAACTGTGTTGAGGCCCCTATATTCTACTAGAATCTGAGTTCTGGGGTTGTCACTAGGGGTGAGGCTTTGGGAACCAGCACCACTGGGCTATTGGAATGCTCAATCAGCCCCATTTCACACACCTGTGACACTTCCGCCTTGGTTCTAGCTTTAACCTTATCAGACAGTCTGTAAACTTCGCTATTCTCAGGCATGCCGTCCCCAGTATCAATATTATGGGTTCACACCTGAGTGATCCTAGGGGTTAGTGAAAACAAACAGGTAAACTGCCCCAGCAACAGCCTCTCTGGGGGCAAGGTAAAGAAGATGTTAACACCTTCCACTGACCCATCTTGATCCTTAGAAGAGAGTAGGTCAGGGAGGGGTTCACTCTCTTCTTCCACCCCATAATCTGTCACCAGGAGCATGATAATGTCAGACCTCTCATAGTGGGGTCTGAGGTAGTTAACATGGAGAACCTTTAAGGGGTTCCTGCAGGTCTTGAGGTCCACCAGGTAGGTAATTTCCTCCTTTTTCTCTTTTACCTTAAAAAGCCCAGACCAGTGGTCTTGTAGGGCCCTTGCTCCATTGGCTTAATATCCCACATGGTTTGGCCTGGCTGCAACTCGACCAGAGTTTAATGAAGGCCTGATCATACCAGAGCTTCATTACCTCCTGGCTGACTTTCACATTTTCAGCGGCCTTCTTCCAGAAGCACTGCTTTGGATTCCTGAGAGCCAACATATAGCTAACTACGTTGTGAGGGGGCTTCTTGGGAGCTTGCTCCCACACGTCCTTTACCAGACTGGGACATCCCCTGAAAGAGTGACCATATGGGAGATCAAAGGAACTGAACACAACTCCTTTTCATGGTACCTCCCTATAGGCAAAAAGAAGGCATGGCATGGCATGGCACAACTAATGCCTCATGGCCTCTGGTAGGCATATAATCATGCTGGTCTTGTAACAATCAATCATTCAAAGAATTTGTAAAGCGCGCTACTTACCCGTGAGGGTCTCAAGGCGCTGAGGGTGGGGGGTGGGGGGGTGCTGCTACTGCTCAAAGAGCCAGGTCTTGAGGAACCTCCTGAAGGTGAGCAGGTCTTGGGTCTGCCACAGATGAGTGGAGAGGGTATTCCAGGTCTTGGCGGAGAGGAAGGAAAAGGATCTGCTGCCGGAGGTTGTACGTTGGATGCGCGGGACGGCGGCAAGGGCGAGGCTGGTGGAGCAGAGCTGGCGGGCAGGGGTGTAGAAGTTGAGTCTGTTGTTCAGGTAGGCTGGTCCGGTGTTGTGGAGTGCTTTGTCTGCGTGGGTGAGGAGCTTGAAGGTGATCTTCTTGTTGACGGGGAGCCAGTGCAGGTCTCTTAGGTGGGAGGTGGTGTGGCTGTGGCGGGGGCGCTGATGATCAGTCGGGCGGAGGCATTTTGGATGCGCTGTAGTCGTCGCAGGTGTTTGGCCGGGATCCCTGCGTAGAGTGCATTGCCATAGTCCAGTCTGCTGCTGACGAGGGCTTGGGTCACTGTTCTTCTTGTTTCGGTCAGGATCCACTTGGAAATCCTGCGAAGCTTGCGGAGGGTGTTGTTGCAGGAGGAGGAGATGGCGTTGACCTGTTTTGACATGGAGAGGGAGGAGTCGAGGATGAATCCTAGGTTGCGTGCATGGTCCGTGTGTTGGAGCTGCTCCCAGTGAGGTCGGCCACCAGGAATCTTCCCACGCAGATGGGGTGGGACCTATGATAAGGACCTCCGCCTTGTCCGAGTTCAGTTTCAGACGGCTGCTCCTCATCTACTCGGCGATGGCCTTCATTCCCTTGTGGAGGTTGGTTTTGGCTGTGTACGGGTCCTTGGTGAGGGAGAGGATGAGCTGGGTGTCGTCTGCGTATGAGATGATGTTCAGGTCGTGCTGGCGGGCCACTTGTGTGAAGGGGGCCATGTAGACATTGAACAGGGTCGGGCTGAGGGATGAGCCCTGGGGGACGCCGCAGATGATGTCAGAGGCTTCGGATCGGAAGGGTGGGAGGCAAACTCTCAGGGTTCTGCCGGAAAGGAAGGACGTGGTCCAGTCCAGGGCCTTTTGCTGGATTCCGGCTTCTTTGAGGCGTTTTTTTAGTGTGCGGTGGCAGACCGTGTCAAAAGCGGCTGACAGGTCCAGGAGGATGAGGACTGAGGTTTCGCCATTGTCTAGCTGGTGCCTGATGTCGTGTGTGGCGGAAATGAGGGCAGTCTCGGTGCTATGGTTGTGCCTGAATCTGGATTGGGATGGGTCTAGGATGTTGTTGTCCTCGAGGTGGCGGGTCAGCTGCATGTTGGCGATTTTCTCGATGACCTTCACCGGGAAGGGAAGCAGGGAAATTGGCCGGAAGTTCTTGAGGTCTTTGGGGTCCACCTTGGGCTTCTTGAGAAGGGCGTTTAATTTGGCGTGCTTCCAGCTTTCCGGGAATGTCGCTGTGTCGAAGGTGATGCTGATGACCTTCCGAAGTTGGGGTGCGATGGTTGTGTCAGCTTTGTTGAAAATGTGGTGTGGGCAGGGGTCTGACGGAGATCCTGAGTGGATGGAGTTCATGACCTTGCGTGTCTCTTCATTGTTGACGTTGAACCAGGAGGTCAGCTAGTTGGTGCAGGTGTTGTCCGGGGTGGGTTCTGTTGCGGTTGGGGTGGGAGGGGAGTTGAAGCTGTCGTGGATGTTGGCGATCTTGCGATGGAAGAAGGTGGCCAGAGAGTCGCACAGATCCTGCGAGGGTGGGATGTCGTTGGTGCTGGCGCTGAGGTTGGAGAGTTCCTTCACAATGTTGAAAAGTTCTTTGATGTTGTGTGCGTTGTTGTCCAGTCGGGCTTTGAAGGACGATCTCTTGGCTGTTCTGATGAGGTGGTGATGTCTGCGAATGGCGTCTTTGTGGGCTCTGTGGCTGTCAGGTGTGCAGTCGAGGAGCCATTTCTTCTCCAGATTCCGGCAAGTGCGTTTGGAGGTCTGGAGTTCTTCGGTGAACCAGGCGGCTTTCTAGCTGGGGTAGTTGCTGGGGGGTTTCTTGATCGGGGCGAGGGTGTTAGCGCAGTCGTCGATCCACTGTCTGAGGTTTTGGGCGGCGGCGTCTGTGTCGGTGGGGTCGGTGGGTGGGTTCTGGGCGAGGGTGGAGGTCAGCTGGTCTTCAGTGACTTTGCTCCAGCAACGGCGAGGCAGTAGTTGGGTGCGGTGGTGCGTAGTTGGTCTCTTGAAGGTGAAGTGGATGCATCGGTGGTCGGTCCAGTGGAGTTGTAACACCTTTCAACAAGCCAATTGGTCTGAGGTGATAAGTTTGGAGACCATGTAAGTTACTCCGTGCTCATCCCACATTGATGACATGTAGGCACACATGAAGTTTGTGTCTCTGTTAGACACTACTTCTTTGGGGAACCCTACCCAGATAAAAATCCCCATCAGTGATCTGGCCACGGCAGGTGAAGTTAGAGTCCTCAAAGGTATGGTGTCTGGGCATCTAGCAGTATTGTAAACCAAGATCTAAATAAACATGTTGCCTAGGGAAGTCTTGGTGTCCAGGGACCAACAATATTGCTGCCCACCCTTTCAAATGGGGGTGCCAATGACAGGTAAGGGACCAGGGGAGTTTATTCCTTTTCCCTGACTTTCCACTGACTTGCTAGGTAGGGCATGACCTGCAGACTTCATCTGAGGTCACCTTGAAAATAGAACAAGGGTACACCCAATATTAGTTTTAGGTCTAGAGGAGGGAGTGAGCACAAAAAACTGAAAAGTAGAACATCTGAACTGATCTATATCTTATTCACAACTGAAAATTAATCTAATACATTTCTATAGAGATGCAACCAAAATTGAAGTATTCATATAAACATGGAGTTCTTTAGTTTGTTATTTATTATCATTTAACATTTAAGATCAAGTAAACATTTCATCATTTTTTTATATTGTATAGATATTTTAGTGCAAGATACATCTTTAGCAAGTGAAAAGAAGTTATTATAGACCCCACAACAAAAAAAAGGTGCTATCCAAAAACCTCATACATTCTTCATCATTCATTCCTAATCTAACACACTCTCAATAATTACATAATGCAACAAAGGTACATACAAAAGACAACAATACATCTGAGATCCCAGTTGAGTCTTTGCAATTTAAGTGTCCTGTTTTTTCATCTTTTATAGTTTCCAAATTCATAAATCACTTTTTCTTGAGTTTTTCTCTTCTTATGATCTTGTCATACACGGGTCTCAGGTGACAATGGCCTATGTACGTTTCGGTGAGCTTGGTTATATCACCTTCATCAGGGCCAACATTAAACACAGACTAATACAAACATAATTAAAATCAGGGGGTCCTTTATATCTGAAATTTAAAAAAGATATATATGCTATAAGTTTACATATTCATTTTACATTATCTGTTGCATCCTAGTAATAAAACACCATCAATTTGCATTTGTCTTTTAATAAGTGCTGCTATGCTAGATTACAGGCTCGCTAAACGATGCCTGTAGTGAGGCGCTATACAGACGAAATAATTAAAGTGACTATATAGGTGCGCTATAGTAGATCAAGGTTGCGCCCAGATAAAGAAGAATATCCTTTGATTCAGTTAATAATGAAAAGTAAAGGAAAAAGGAACAGAAATTCTCCTCATGCATGTGCAAAGTCAGAAAGAATTAGAGAAGAAAGTGACTCAACAGGACCTCCACCTAACAGTGTTTTTGTCAACTAATACCTACTTATTTTGAAAGGAGTCATGTTTTTTAGTCCAAAAAGTAGGTAAGCGATATCCAGAAAGTGGATGGTGTATACTGCTACGTAGTAGTCTGCAAATGGGATAAATAACATTAAGACTACATACTGTAGAGTGGAGAGTTCACTTATGCGCGGTAAAAGGTAGTGTATTACCTCTTTATAATTTTAAGAGCTCTCCAGTTGTCAGCTTACATGTACGTCGCAGGGGAGCGGTCAATACTCGTCATAGGGTGTACTTAAAGAATATTCGATATCTAGAAACCAGTATAACATAAGTTAGATATCGATTTTATAGAGCTGGTAAGAATTGTAGAGGTTCTCTAATTTTAACATAGGTAGCGGAGGGTCCCCTTACCTATGGATAATTGCTGCCAAAAACGACGTGTGTTATTAATGCTACTACTTTTTGAAGTTGCTCAAATAGTCAAATATATGTCCAACTAGTTCTAGCCTGCATGGAAGAAAACAAAAGTGGATATATATGTAATTAGTATTATACATTTCCACTAAGGCTCGACAAAAGACATAGATTTAGGTCTAAAGCTATAAAAACGCAAATGGCTATGGTAAACCCTTTTGTGTACTTAAGCGGCCAAAATCGGGGAGAAGATGAAACACGAAACAAAGGTTACAGATCAGACTACGGGCAGTGTAGTACAACATCAGCCCCCGTTAGTGCGATAAATGTGCATTATTTAAGGTACCACGTTGTACCACAGACGTGCGTTTGTGAAAAACCGGAAGGTGGCACATCGTACATCGGTAATGCACTGTATAGCTGTAACTAAAGAACTGACTTTTGCGCCATGATTAGGAATGGGGCATAGAGAAAAGCTAAAAAGTGTGCCCTCAATCCAGGGGACAAGCTGCAGATACTTCCTTAGTGTCTCGAGCATGCTCCAAAATTACAGCGAGCATACGCTAAAGGGAAAAACGGAAGACTCCAAAAGCAAAGGCTTGAGTCTAAGATACAGGTGCCTGTAGTCTTATGCTAGGTCTACTAAGTAAAAGAAAATAAACAACTATCTGTTTCTCGTACCTGAAACACAGGCTGACGAACCTCATAACCTCACCAACGCTCCCCAGAACAACTGCGGCTGAATGCAGTCCCGGAAGTGAGCGGCTTAAAAAGCCCGCTGGAACGACCAAAATTCATGGCACCTGAGAGGCGCCATGGAAGGTAACATAGTGGAAGGACTACCCTAGTTGCAAGTTGGAACTGCTATAATAGGCATAGAGAAAGGACTATCTAACATGAAGGTATACTCATGTAATGTGGCGCCTATAAATGTGCTCAAGAGATAACAAAGGGTTCATTTCAAAGATTAAAAATCAAACGAACCACAAATATATTTAGGAATGTCCTAATTCCATCTAAAGCTACACGATTTGAAAAATCAATAGGTTTTGAGTGTCAAAAAGGTTCCTCAAAAGGTTACAAAAAATGGACTAAACGGGCCAGTGCAGAGTTCTTGTAACAGTGTATTATTACTCAGTTACTATCCAGATTATCTCTTCATTATGTCCATGTCGGACTGTATTCAGATTGTATATCCAAAACGTTTCTCGCTTTTTCCTGAATTTAGTTATATCCATACCAGGGGGGGCATGGATATGTTCCATATCTTGTTCTGTGTGATGATATTGCTTGTAGTGTGTTACCATAGGGGCATTCATTTTTCCTGTTCTTATGGCCGACTTATGTTCAGATAGTCTGACCCGTAGTTCTCTCGCTGTTTCACCATTTGCAGACTACTACGTAGCAGTATACACCATCCACTTTCTGGATATCGCTTACCTACTTTTTGGACTAAAAAACGTGACTCCTTTCAAAATAACTAGGTATTAGTTGACAAAAACACTGTTAGGTGGAGGTCCTGTTGAGTCACTTTCTTCTCTAATTCTTTCTGACTTTGCACATGCATGAGGAGAATTTCTGTTCCTTTTTCCTTTACTTTTCATTATTAACTGAATCAAAGGATATTCTTCTTTATCTGGGCGCAACCTTGATCTACTATAGCACACCTATATAGTCACTTTAATTATTTCGTCTGTATAGAGTCTCACTACAGTCATCGTTTAGCGAGCCTGTAATCTAGCATAGCAGCACTTAACAAAAGACAAATGCAAATTGATGATCTTTTATTACTAGGATACAACAGATAATGTAAAATGAATATGTAAACTTATAGCATATATACCTTTTTTAAATTTCAGATATAAAGGACCCCCTGATTTTAATTATGTTTGTATTAGTCTGTGTTTAATGTTGGGCCTGATGAAGGTGATATAACTAAGCTCATCGAAACGTACGTAGGCCATTGTCACCTGAGACCCGTGTATAACAAGATCATAAAAAGAGAAAAACTCAAGAAAAAATGATTTATGAATTTGGAAACTATAAAAGATGAAAAAACAGGACACTTAAATTGCAAAGAATCAACTGGGATCTCAGATGTATTGTTGTCTTTTGTATGTACCTTTGTTGCATTATGTAATTATTGAGAGTGTGTTAGATTAGGAATGAATGATGAAGAATGTATGAGGTTCTTGGATAGCACCTTTATTTTGTTGTGGGGTCTATATTAACTTCTTTTCACTTGCTAAAGATGTATCTTGCACTAAAATATCTATAAAATATAAAAAAATGATGAAATGTTTACTTGATCTTAAATGTTAAATGATAATAAATAACGAACTAAAGAACTCCATGTTTCCGTGAATACTTCCATTTTGGTTGCATATCTATAGAAATGTATTAGATTAATTTTCAGTTGTGAATAAGATATAGATCAGTTCAGAGGTTCTACTTTTCAGTTCATCTTAGGTCACCATCATCTGAGACCAGTAGAAGTTGGTGTTAAGTCTGGCAGAGGTCTTGTCCTGATTCAGATATCTGACAGGGGTACGTCATGAGACAGCCTCAGTAGGAATGTTCTGGAGCACCAGGGGGCCACCAACACACATGTTGTCTCAGTGTCAGGAACCTTAAGCTTTCTATACAGAAGGTCATTCTCCCTAGTAGATTAGGTGATCCCTAGAGGTATCACCTGCTGCCAAGACCACAGCTTGGCACCTCAAGCCCTCAAGAGTGGGCATTCCTTTTGAGACTTGCAGAAATCTTTCCTGTATTGTCCTCCTTATACTTGCCAAACAGCCAGTTCATGTAGCAATATCCTCCCATGTAGGTTACCAGGCTCTAGGCTTAGCCTCCTCACAGACTGTGGGAGTTTCGGGGGCTGCTTCCCCATGCCCCTTTCACTTCCTCTTCTTGACAGTTACCTGGGCTATTTTTCTAGGCTCCAGCCTTTCTTGACTACCCTCTCGGCCTGCCATTGACCTTGTTGTCAGGCACACCTACTCAGGCAATCCTAACATCTTAGGATGAGACTGGCTGGCTATATACTAGCCAACCCTGGTGTCTGCCCTCTAGCGGGCAGGCTACGCCCTCTTGGAATATTTAGCATCTCTCTATATGGGCCCATACCTATAGCACTCATAGCACTTGGAGATGAACTTCCCTGACTCCTTGACCGTTAACCCACTCTTCTTCCGGTCAAGTTGGGACAGGGTATCCTTCTCCTGAGAACTATTTTGGGGGCTTTTGGAGAACTCCTTATTTTTATGTTTCTCTCCCCTCTCTCCTCTCGTTCTTCTGTTAGTGACCATGTCATCCCTATGGGGAACTCCCTCAGATACATTCTTGTGGACCCTGGTGCGCCAGTGGCCCACCTCCTAAGCAAGCTCACTGGGGTCAGTAAGCTTACCATCCACTAGGTGTTGGTGAAGCTCTGTAAAACAATGCTGAACATGAGCTTCCTGTCAATGAAATCGTATAGCCACATGACTGTTTTTTACCCAAACATCCAGGGCCTTGCAAAAGTGATCCACAACATCCACCCAGGACTGTGGGGAAACATCTGGCTGTCCATAAATGTCTACCTATACTTGTCAAGTGTGAGTCCATATTTTCTGATAAGTGTGTCCTTCATTAGAGGATACCTCATCCTGTCCCACTTCTCTAGTGACAACAGTGCATCCCCCTTCCCTGAGAATGTGAGGAGACGGACTCCCCAATCCTCCTCAGGGACCCTATGCATCTCAAACCACTTGTCAATAATACCCCCACAACAAAGTCGAGCACTATGGGCTAGACGTACAAATCATTTTTGCTGTCACAAACGGCGAAATTGGGCTGTTTGAGACCGCAAAAGTGAATTTTGATATGTGTTAATCCCAAACTGTGATTCAGTAACATGCAACCAAATCACAATTTGGAATTGCAGTTTGCAGTATTTGGATGGGGCGTGTTAAGGGCGTCCTTTCCAAATACTCAATGAGAATGGGATGTATGAATGTTTTGCGACAAAAATGCAGTTGCAAAACATTCGCACTTTACCACCAACACAGAGTCCATGGTAACCTATTCGCAAATGGGAAGGGGTCAACAATGGACCCCTTTCCTTTGAGAATGTTTGAAAAAATATTTTTTAAGAGCAGAACATGGACCACGACCTGCTCTTCAAAAATGATTTTGAAGCATTGCATTTTTTTTAAACACATCCCATTTTCCTTTAAGGAAAACAGGCTATATTTACAAAAATGCTTTATTTAAAAGGAATCACAGACATGGTGGTCTGCTGACCCCAGCAGACCACCATCCCTGTGATGGCTGAGATTCCTAATGGGTCGAAAATTGCAACCTACCTCTTGAATGTTCATGAGGTAGGTCGATTTGCAACCCACTCGGAATTGCTAAATGAAACTCAATGAGTTTCATACATTAGGAATAGCGATTTCCTCATTGCAAATTGCAGAAAAGTGCAATTAGGAAATCAATATTTTTATTGGTAGTACGTTTGGCTCCAGGTCCTTGGGAATGTGGACCCTCTTGTCTTCATTAGGCACTTGGGTGTCACTGTCACAATTGCTGCTGTACTTTGAGACCTGCTTGGCATATAGGTCCAGCTCTTGTTTACTTGTCTCATAAGCCAACAGAACTTTATTTTCCTCCAGGGCCAATTTGTTTTCCTCCAAAGCTCTTTTTGCAGCATCCTCCTCCCTGGCTTTCTCTAATTTCGATTTGTCCAGCTGCAGCCTTAACTCCCTTTCAGGCTTTCTGCTCACTAGCACCTTATGAGACAGGTTTTGGGAGGACACACTGCTCCCTGCCTTGGCAGGGGCTCCACTCCCATGAAGAAGTTGTCCTCTTCCTTCTCAGGAGGAGTAGGTGGACAACTCGTAACCCAATGTTATCCTATGAGAGAGGTAGGCCTCACATTCGTAAAAAAGAATTTGGGGGATTTTGACTACCAGGACTTGTAAAACTTAAAAGTACATGTCCTGCCTTTTAAAAAAAATGCATCCTCCTGTCTAGCCAATTTATGGCATATGAAAGGGGGTGAAATTTATTTATTAAAAAGGGAGGTGTATGCCTGGCAAAAGGTTTATTTTATACAACACGTAAAGGGGCACTTGATGGTATTGAAGTCACCTCAAACCTATTAGGTATTTTTTCACTTCTCTGAGCTGTGGGTCATCAAAAGATGTTTGAGAGGTCATCTCACCTTATCTTATCGAGGCATGATTCATCATTTGAAGACCTCTCACACCAGGGTAGGAACAATGCCATCCTGTCGGACTCAACCAAAGGAAGCTAATCTAACCCTGGGAGTTCTTACAAATCTGTGCTCAACGGACAACACACTGGGTCATGTTTCTTTTGGGGGAATGAGAAAATATGTAAAATATACCTAAAGGTATATGACAAGTATTCTTTATTCAAGCAGTACCTACGGTATGTTTAAAAAAGCTAAAACCAAGGCAGCCATATGGTGAGATACAATTAATGTCACTGACCATGTCATGAGTGATGTAATATGTGACGTCATCAGCAGTGCATTGCAGGCGCGCAAGTTATAGTGAGTCCAACTAACTATAACGTGGAATTTCATTGGTTTTATGTCAGTAAAATTTCCAGCTAACTATAACTGGTGTGAAACCTATGGTTTTTTCAGTGAATTTAATAGGTTTTTTAAATGCTAATTCCTAACTATAACTGGTGTGAAACCTATGGTTTTTTCAGTGAATTTCATAGTTTTTTTAAATGCTAATTCCTAACTATAACTGGTCTGAAACCTATGGTTTTTTCAGTGAATTTCATAGGTTTTTAAAATGCTAATTCCTAACTATATATAAGGCCCCAAACCTATGTTTTTTTCAGTGAATTTCAAAGTTTATTTAATAGCAAATGTCTATAGCTATGAAATGTAATATTTTTGAAAATGAATCCTATATTATATTTCTATTTAAAACAATTTTTAAAATGTATATTTTTTTTTCTCGTTTTTTTTTGCCCTGGAGCGCTCCCGGTGTGCGCCCCGGTGAGCGCCCCGGAAAGCGTAGTATTTTGAAGCGTCCCGTTAGCGCCAATGTCGCGAACGAAAACATGATCGTGACGTATCGCGTAGCCGCGTCCGCGTGATACGCACGGCGTAAACGCACCCGGAAGCATCCGACGCCCAGGGACGCGCCACGGGGCGCGTAGCGTAAGTGCGTCGGGTCATGTGACCTGAAAATAACACTTTTCATTGGTTCATAACAGTTTTGGTTTCATAATGAGGAAACCCCTGGTCATGTGACCTGAAAATAACACTTTTCATTGGTTCAGGACATTTTTTTTTTCCAAATGATGAAAGCCCCCACCTTTTTTCCTTATTCTACCTTTGTGCTTTGAGAGAGGTAGACCTGCAGTTATATCAGTCGAAAATGGCTACATTAGCTGCAGCTGCTGGATCTTCTGGACCACCACCACCACCACCACCACCACCACCACAAGGACCTCCACAACTTCACAGTGGTGGAGATCAAGAACAGGAGGAGGATGAGGAGGAGGAGGAGAGTAGATTTTTTTTTTTTTTTGTTATCCTCATTTTGCGAATGAATGTATAAGGATTACAATAGAGAACTTTAGGACTTCCACTTTTATTCCTTCACTCTTTTCTTATATTTTCCGGCCACATAGAGTACCCCTTTGGTGGAACTGTCATGTTATAGTCCTCCTGTATCCTTTACCATATTCAATAATTCATGGCGGCAAGGAAGGAGAGCTAGCCTTTTTGGCTACTCGATGGGAAATTATTCCCATCTGAATTATTGTCACCGCTTTAATCATCGGACAAATTGTTTTAATCAAGTTTCTCTTATGTATTAATTAGTATAATAATTTTCCCAAATTTCCCAGAAGTTACATTTTTTGGAGAGTTTCCCCTTTCTATCTAGTTTGTTAATGGTTATAATAGAATTAAGCCAATCTTCATGCAACGGAGGCGTTGGCTTTACCCAGTTCAGACAAATCTCTCTTCTGGCAAGAAGTATCAAGACAAATAATAGATTTTATTAAAGATACTAAAAAATATGGCAAAACTCTGGTATCAAGTAAGAAGCGCATTAAACATTCCTTACTACAGCTATGCAGCCCCTATATGGGACTCACCAGGCACCCCTGAATGCCTAAAAGATGCCCTAGCAACTCCTCTAAGAACGGCAGGAATTAACAAATGGGGACAACTGATGACAGAGAACTCAATAGTGCCTTGGGAACAACTTACAGAAATTACTAACGGGACCCTTTCAAAATTTAAATATTATCAACTTACAAGCTGGGCAAGCTCCCTGTTGGAGAAAAAAACGGGAAATATAGAAATAGAGAAAGAGATCATGAAAACCTCCCCAATAAAAAAGGAAATTTCTATATGGTACTGGGCTATAATCACGCCAGGAGATGATGACGTCTCATTATCGGAATCGACTTGGAGTAAAAACATCATAGACTCAGAACTTGATAGCTTATGGAGGAAATCATGTGAAAAATGTTGGAATATCATTAAACCAGCGCGTCTAAAGCGAAATCACTTATTCACACTGCATAGGGCATATCGGACACCAAAAAAACTGTCAAAATTCAAAGGAGCAAGCATAAAATCCTGCCCCAAGTGTGGATTAGAGAAGGCAGACGACATACATATGTTTCACAGATGCCCACGATTGGAACCCTTCTGGCAGGAAGTAGGTAACACGATATGTCGGACATTGGGAACAAACCTAAATGTAAGTACAACATTAATTATTTTTGGGATATGCACTGAGCTAAATGTAAGTAACGAGAGGTTAACCAGAAAACCGAGACGACAATATTACCTACAAACCTAAAGAGCACATCATCTGGCAATTTTTTTCAATCCCCAACGACAAAAAAAAAGTAAATGCACCTAAGGCAACCTGCTTAATCTGTCATCAGGAGCTGTCAAGGGGGAATCCCAACAAAAAATACTCCTTCGGCAACCACACGATGATCAGACATATGCTTCAAAAGCATCCAAATAACTATGCTAGGGCAGAGGTCAGGGAACTGGCCAGAAACCCTGTCCAATCTTCTGCCAGCACCTCCCAAACTAATGCTTCCACCCCATCGGGACCGGAAGTTAGGGAGATATGCTCCACCATACAAACAAAATTTTCCAATTTTAAAATTGTTTGTATTTTTTGTGGACAAACAATATGCTATGGAGAGCAATGCATCACACTTATTAATCGTGCTTGGGATAACCACAAGTGCCCAAGGAAACATTAATTTGTTCCGCTTTTTTTTTTTGCTCCTGTTGAGCCCTTTAGAATTCCCTGTTTTTTGTTTCTCCCCTTAGAAAATACAAAAAATACAAAAAATACAAAAAAAGTTCAGAAAAGCCAAAAAAAGAAAAAAATGTTCAAAGAAACAATAAAAAAATATAAAACAACAAAAGAATAAAAAAAACAGTTCTTTTTAGAACTACCTCCAATTTATAAAAAAAGGCTTAATTTTTTTAAAACTCTGTCATTCTTTTTTCCTCATGGTACTCTCCCCGGTGCGCTCCCCGGTGCGCACACCGGGCGCTCCCCCCGCGCAAATCGAAAAAAAAAAATTTGTTTTTGCCCCGCGGGGCCCTTTTATGGACCCCACATCAAACCTAGGGTCAGGGGGGTCTACTCTGCCCCCTTATGGTCATTTGCCCCTTTGTTTTTGCCACCTCTTGTGTCTCGATTTTACCGAGACACAAGATGGCGGCCGCTCCGGACAGTTTCGAATGTTTACAGACACCCGAGAGCCAATCAGCTTTCCGTGCGCAAGTCGCGTGGCGCACCCGGTGCGCTCCCCGGTGCGCGTACCGGGGCGCTGCCATAGATATATATATTTTTTTGAACCTAAATTACTCAAAAACCACTGGAGCACATATCTTGAGACATAGCAAAGGCACATCGGGCTACCAGTCCCTACAATTTTGCAAAGTTTGGTGGAAATCCATTCAGCCGTTCGGGCTAAAAGTGAGTTTGACCGCCCTATGGAAATTAACATGGGGAAAACACGTTTTGGGACCCCCCTTTTATCTCGGCCCCTGCTTGACGAATCCCCCCCAAACTTTAAGGGAAGGAGTGGAGCGTAGTTTAGCAAATTTAAGGAATTTTTCAGGCAGATTCGTCAACCGGCGCCAAAGTTATTCACAATAGAATTTTGAGAATTTGCATTGAAAAAAATCCTAACTATAACTACCTACTGGCGATCGCCAGTAGGTAATATATACATACCAAATTCGGAAAAAGCAGTGTAGTGTGCATACTGCTTTTTCTTGTTGATGCAAACTTGCACCATATTACTCTCACTTATTGTGCATGCAGAGGGGCGTAGTCACTTACCCCAGTCATATTGAATATGAGCTCCATGGCAAAATGTGGGGATACCTCCTTAATAGTCATACACTGATGGAACAAATTTGGTTTTGAGAAACAGATCATCATGTACAATAATGACATACCAATTCCAAAGTACCATTCCTTTGCAACAGATAATTGCAATATTGTGATGCAACTGAAGTAAAATTATATTTCTCTGAGATTTTTATGTCTAGACATAAAACAAAATCCATTAGAGATATTTCTGTGATATTTTTGATAGGCCCATAAAAAGTCTTGCACCCTAGGACAACCATGAGCAGGTGCAGAACACACTTTAGCGCCATCAAACGTGCCGTTCATGCTCAGTCACGGAAAACCTTCATAGCTTGGCCTTGACATGAGACTGCCAACAGTAAGGAGCAGTGTGGCAAACACTGTCTTTGGGAATGCTTTCCCTTCATGTACAGCTGTCTTTGCTGTAGTATTTTGTATATCCATGCCCCCTGGTGCAAACGAGGAAAGGAAACATGTGGGATTTTATGGAGTTTAAAAAAAATGGAGTTTAAAAAGATTGTGTATAATGCCCTTAGTAACTGAAGAAGTTATTGGTCTTAGAGATCATAGACCTTGAGCTTGCCTATCGAAACGGCTGGGCAACACGTGGAACCAATGACCTCTATCCATAAGTTAAGCCCGTCACAGCAAACAATGCAGCAGTATTGGGCAAATTGTGAAACCCACCAGAAAGCGAGATGCCGTCTGTGCGATGTATATTGTGCCCCGTATCAGTATGGTACAGTAGCCGTTAGGTCCTAGGTGACTTCAATACCCCCAAGAGCCCCTTGTTCATGTTGTATAGGTTTTGGAGGACACACTTGAGGTTGAACCTCCTTTACTCTCACCATGGGAATCTAAAAGGTTTATTTTGCCAGGTCCAACTGGCAGTTTACAATTGCACACAGGCAGCAATGGACGAACTGAGGCATGTTTCAAAGGGCTACCTAAGTGGGTGGCACAATAAGTGCAGCTTTTAATGTACACAACAGGTGCACATGTGGTAACACTTTAACAGAGACTTATAAGTAAATTAAATACGACAAATGGGTGTAAGCCAATTGTACCATATATAAAGGAGAGTCTTTAAAGGGAACGAAGGTTCGTTGGTGAATACATTATTGAACAAATTCTTCCAAAATATGAAGACAAACAAAAGAAAAGATCTATTTTTAAACAGAGCATGCAAGACAAGAGGACAAACTAGTAAAAAACGTATTTTGCAATTACATTTATTTATTGCATTATATAAAACATTAATTTTTGATCAGAGAAAGGGAGGTCTGGTGCTCATGCTGTGAAGAAGAAAAGAGATGCAGTTTGAAGACTTTAGACAGAACCAAGTGCATCACTACTAAAAAGACATATGACTCCTATATATACAAGTATTCCACTGTCAAGGAGTGATATAAGTCTGGAGTCAACGACGTTTCAACCTCTATGACTATGAGTTCATCGTCAGGATGGGAGGATGAGCACCCAGTATTTTGAAAATGTAAAGAGAGGGGTTTACATAAAGCAATGCTTACAATCAATTGGCCTGTATTAAAATGATAAAAAATCGGGCTTGCCTGGTGAGGAGATGACTAAATCAAGTCTGGGGGCTCAACAGTCCTTTGGAATCACATTCATGTATGACAGAATTGCCCTAAACATTAAGAAACATAATATAGAGAGAAGGAAAGGCAGTAATTGAATTATATAAGGGAGATGATTTACCCTTATGGCTAGAGCAGTTGACCTCGAAGCTGGTGACCCGGTTCGAGTCTCGGCATCGATGCTCAACATACTGTAATTCTGGGCAAATCAAGTAATCTCCCCGTGCCTTACAAAAATGAATTTGTCTGTCTGTAACTAAACTGGTGCCCATGTTAAGCACTCTGATACCCAATGTCTCGGGTCTAGTTCGTGCTATATAAAACTTAAAAAAAAAAAAAAATATATATATATATATATATATATACATATATACCTATATATAATGGCAAGGCTGGTGAAATAATCCCATGTGGAAACCTTGGAAAGCACAGTAGTATCCTTTACTTTGAACACAGAACGAATTATGATAAGCGCTGGATGGTCAGCTGGTCAGCACAATAGGGCCGTAGCAAGACCTCAATAGGGTGATCAATCAGAGCCCTGTGGTTTGAATCTGGAAATTAATTAAAAGGCAATGAAACATGCAGCTAAACCATTTATTACTAAAGCATCAGGAGTGTCAGAAAAGAGGGCTCCCTATGGGTCATGGAGGGACCCAAGGCTGTATTGGGAGGGAAACGCTCACACTAATCCAACCAAAGAAGTGGAATTTATTTACCACTCCGGTGGCAACTTGCAGGGCACCCCAAGGGTAAAGGGACTGGAATCCTAAGGTAAACTAAAACGAAATCAAGAAAATAAGAAGGGGGGAAACAAAAGGTTTTGGAGAAGACAACACCAAGGCTGGCAGGTCTAACAGACGCTATCTCTGAGGTGGCTCCCAATGTGGTTTTAGGGAGCCCTACAGCAACAAAACAGCTTTGCCCATGGTATCGGAATATATTTTTGCTACTTTGGTTAAGAGGCCTCTGGTAATGCTCGACCTCACTGTGCTTGATACCATGTCACACACAGTATTTATGGAAAGCCTCGCCTATAAAGGTCCTGCAAGAAACGACCCTCAAATGGATGCACTCTTTTTTTCTTCCAACAGAGTAAGCAAGTTAGGCTGGGCCACTTTAAATCCACCTCTTACTAGCTTAGAGAAGGTGTCCACCAGGGTTTATCTTTAAGCCCTACACTTCTTAATGTGCATATTGTGCCTTTGCCTTCGATTGCACAAGCATTTCGCTTCAAAATAATTTCATATGCAGTTAACACACAGCTGGTACTGTCAATAGCACATTAAAAAACACTGTCACAATATATTTTTAAAGATTGCCTATCGGCGAAGCCAACATGATGCACAGCTGTCTTCAATTATATTACAATAAGACAGAAATGTTGATATTTGGTGCCCCAAACTTGAGCTGGTTCACGTCCTGGTGCCCACCTGATCCAGGACAATCCCATGCTGCTCCCTCATCAAAAACTAGGGATTGGGGGATTTTCTAGGGCACTGGGTCCCTGCATTTACTCTATTACAAAGTAAAGTAAACACTGTCCTTTACTGCAACACGGGTGGTGATGTTCTGCAAACCTCGATATTTACGACGGGCCTTTAAAACGTGGTGCAAAATGCAGCACTCAGTCTAAATGCTGGAATAAGGAAAAGCTAAACGGGCTCACTGTGGAAAATAGACTTATTTTAGAAGAAAATTCAAAGCTCTGTCTGTGTGCACACCTGGAAATCCAGATGTTCACGAAGTGAATCAGCAGTGCTGTTAAAACCGCTTCCCTTAAATGAAACCTGAAACTCTAAAGTAGCCATTCTCTAGAGGCTGTAGGAAACTGATGCCAGACCTTCCACGAAATCTGAAAATTACAGCTGATCCGATAACACCTAATGCATTCTTGAAATTCTTGTCGACTGATGTTTAGCCTTTAGCCTGTTTTCCTCTTTATCATGTTTGTTGAAGTTTTTTGATTTTGTTTGTTTGTCCTATTCTGTATTTCTATATATTTACTAACCTTATGTATGTATGTATGTATGTATATATATATATATATATATACATTCATTCTCTAATTATTTCCCCTTAGTCTCACTTCTCACTGATCAGTCAGCACAGTCACAAACACATAATCACTATTCACTGAAAAAGCATCTGCATGGTTAGAAAAAAAAATAAAATGGTCAAAGTTATACTTTTTTCCCGTAGCGAAATCAAAAATTGTATTTAATATTTGCAAGCGTGGAGGGAAAAGTAGGGATAAAGGGCCAGATGTAGGTAGGCATTTACCGGTCGGTAACGGCCGAATTCGGCCGTTACCGACCGGTAAATGCAATTTGAGATGTAGGGCCCTGTATTTTACAGAATCGGTAAATTTACCGATCGGTAACTTTACCGATTCTGTAAAATACCGAATCGGTATTTTTTCCGTTTCGGTAAAATTGATATGTAGGTGGGACTCTTCTGAGTCCCACAAGCATTACAGAATCGGTATTTTACCATCAAATACTATTTGATGGTAAAATACCGATTCTGGTGTGCATGCACATGTGTGCATGCACACCTGTGCCATATGACAGGCAGACCTGCCCTTAGGGCAGGTATGCCTGCCACATGGCCCCCGAACCTTTTTTGGGGGTGCTAGAGGGTGTCAAAGTGACACCCCCTGCACCCTTGTCAGAATCGGTATTTACCGATTCGGTAAATACCGATCGGTAATGCCCCATTCATTCCTATGGGCTTCAAAGCCCATAGGAATGAATGGGGCATTACCGGTCGGTATTTACCGAATCGGTAAATACAGATATTTACCGATTCGGTAAAAGGAACATCTGGATGTTCCTACATATCCACCCCTCAGATTTACCGATTTTTAATTACCGAATCGGTAAAATTCGGTAATTAAAAATCGGTAAATCTCATTTACCTACATCTGGCCCTAAGACCCATATCCTACAAACATCTTTATGGAATTGCTACAACAAACGTATACATGCCTAAATGGTAGTGCACCAAACTATCAGACCAAAAATCACTAAAAATAAAAAGATACTGCTAAATGAGAACTATAATACTTGTTTGTACATTTCATGAATTACACTTTGGCAGTTGTCTACGTAAAGACTATGTAAGGGTCTGCTCTGGCAAACGAGAGGTAGAGGACATTCTGTGTCAGGATCTCATGATAATCATCTGCTAACGTCATACGAGATACCTGCTGTATGTATTGGGTGGTGGTCTGCATGAATGTTGTACTTCCGTTATACCCTCAGGAACAAAAATCATGCCAAATACCTACTCAATTTATTAGTGGACATCAGCATGACATTTTGAACCGGAAACAGCTTCCAATGTTCAAATATTATCTGAAAATGTAGGTGCACTAAAAAAACATGTTACATGGCATATGCAAAAAACATATTTGTGATTCAGGCAAGTTACACTTGCATAAATACAATAAAAAACCAGGGCTATGAAATGCTCTGCACTGCCCCTCACAAGCTAACATCAACTGCACATTCTTCATTATGTTGGTCATCGCTAAGGGGCAGATTTATGATAACTGGCGCATCCCCAGGGATGCGCCAGATATTTTACACCGCTGCTCCGCCACCCATGGTGCGCCGCATTTACAATGCAGCGCACCATGGGGCAAAAACGGCACAGATGCGTGACGCATCTGTGCCGTAAAGGTGGCGCATTGCTGGAGTTGCGTCGCAAGCGCGACGCAGCTCCAGCAAGGCTCGGGGGTGCCCCATCTTTACAATGCTGCGTCAAGACCTACGCCTGCTTCAAGCAGGCGCAGGGTTTTGACGCAACATTGGCCTGAAAGTGACTGAGTGCAATCTCATAGATTTCACTCAGCCACTTTTGCGAGGCGCACCTGCCCCGGAACGCCCACCCTGCGCCGGAACGCCCACAAGTGGCGCAGGGCTTTACAACGTGACGCATCTGCCTAGATGCGTCACGTTGTAAATGGGTCATAGGGATGCGCCACGTTTACGCCACAGTTGCGTGACGCAAACGTGGCGCATTCCCAACATAAATCTGCCCCGTAGTTCTTTCATCCCCATCGAGGCGCCTTCTGTTTGGATGAGATGTTTAGGTGCCTGGTCCCACCAAGTCTAACTTCTATCTGGGTGAGATGTTTAGGTGTATGGTCGCATTAAGGTGCCTTCTGTCTGAATGAGATGTTTAGGTGCATGGTTGAAGTAAGGCTCTTGCTGTTCAAATGAAGGGGCAGATTTATGATAACTGGCGCATCCCCAGGGATGCACCAGTTATTTTGCACCGCTGCTCCGCCACCCATGGTGCGCCGCATTTACAATGCGGCGCACCATGGGGCAAAAACGGCACAGATGCGTGACGCATCTGGGCCGTAAAGGTGGCGCATTGCTGGAGTTGCGATGCAGCTCCAGCAAGGCTCGGGGGTGCCCCATCTTTACAATGCTGCGTCAAGACCTACGCCTGCTTCAAGCAGGCGCAGGGTTATGACGCAGCATTGGCCAGAAAGTGACTGAGTGCAATCTCATAGATTTCACTCAGCCACTTTTACGAGGCGCACCTGCCCCGGAACGCCCACCCTGCGCCGGAACGTCCACAAGTGGCGCAGGGCTTTACAACGTGACGCATCTGCCTAGATGCTTCACGTTGTAAATGGGTCGTAGAGATGTGCCATGTTTACTCCACAGTTGCGTGACGCAAATGTGGCGCATTCCCAACATAAATCTGCCCCGAGATATTTAGCTGCATGGTTGTGCTGGACTATAGGGCAAACAGGCAGCAGCTAAGGTAGCTCAGGTCATTACCCAACTGTAAATAGAATAATAAACACCTCTCTATCATCTGGCAAGGTTCTGGCACACTGGAAAAGAGAAAAGGTGCTGCCTCTGCTTAAAAAACACACTGGTGATCCAAAACAGCCAGCCAGCTATAGACCTATCTCCTTTCTTCCTGCTTTTTCCAAAATATTTGAAAAATCGGTTACTGAACAACTATTGCAATTCCTGAAGGAGAACATGCTTTTACATCCTAGTCACTTCAGCACAGAAACAGCGGTTTTGGAAGTAGTGGACATAGGAGGCAAGACAATCCTGATTATGGTAAATCTATTGGTGGCCTTTGATACCGTTCCTCATCAAAGGCTGCTCGAGCATCTTCAGGTAATAGGGATTAAGGACACTGTCCTGAATTGAGCATCTTCTTTTTTGGATAACAGAAGAGAAGAAGTTTGGCTGCCTCCTTTTTCATCCACAGCTCACACACTGATGGTTGGTGTCCCTCAGAGTTCGGCTTTGAGCCACACCCTTTTTAATGTGTATCTTACACCACTGGTGGCTTTGGCCGAGTCGTTGGGTATGAAAGTAATCTCTTATGCAGATGACACCCAGCTTCTCATCTGCTGTAGAAAAGGAGAGGAGCTAGATGGGGATGCTAGTACTAACTGCATCTCTAAGGTGTTGCTGTGGCTAGCAATTAACCAACTAAAATGGAATCCAAATAAGACCAAGATCATGATTTTCGGCGATTCTTCCCCTAACCTCTGGAGATATTGATGGCCGAAGGGTGCTTCACTTCCGGGCCCCCAACTGTAAGGAATTTTGGCATTACATTTGATAGTGCCCGCCCCTTTTGATCACAAATTCGGGCACTAACAGGCTCCAGCTTGGAATGCTTCGGATGCTGAAAGCATTTCTGCCCCTTTTGTCAGAGGCTGCTAGGAAAACGGTCATCCAAACACTAATAAGCTCTAGGCTAGACTACGGTAATGCCCTTTATCTTGGCCTCCCAGAGCATCTTCTGTGCAGACTTCAGGTGGTTCAGAACTTGGCTGCTCGGCAGTTACTTAATCTTCCCTCTCGGTCACACATGATCACTCATTTAGAGGCTCTTCACTGACTGCCAATAAAAAAAAGAACAGGATTCAAGGACATGGTTTTAATGCATAAAGCCCTGTACAGCTCAGGTGTCGGCTATCCGAACAAGAGGATCCATAAGTACACTCCTGCCAGCACCTTGTGTTCCTCTTCTGAACACTTGGCCAAAGTCCCACATAACTGCTGGCACAGAACGGGCAGCAGATTGTTCTCATACCTAGGGCCAGCTAACTGGAACAAGTTCCCTAAGGAGCTGCATCTAACACAGGACCGCCTCGTCTTTAAAATAAAATTGAAGACCTGGCTCTTCTGACAATCTGCTAAGGTCTCATCCTTAGGTGCCATCATGTTTTTAGAACTGGGACACTCTTGAGAATAGCTGTATAAATCTCTATAACATATCACTTTTCTTTTAGTTACGGGTCTGTTTTCACTCCTAGTTCAATCCTTCTCAGGTGTCTAGAATAAATACATTTTGTAGTGTTACCTTCTGCAAGCAACCACATAAATGTTGTGTTTGGCCAGTGGCTATTGCTCTAAATCCAATTATAAGAGTCAGTATTTCTCAAAGTTCTCAGTTAAGGGATCAATGATGATATAAAAGTATAATGCAGACATTTGCACGAGGAGAAAGAAAAAAAAAATGGCATGCACCCCCATGCCTTTCGACAACTATATTCATTTCTGAAATTTCCGAAAATCTGGCAGATTTTCGTTGAATTAATATTAAGCAAAAGAAACCGACTGAACAGTGTATTGCTGACTAATCAAAAGAAGGAGCACTTCAGCTTCATCAGCTGATCTTGAATGTCAGTCAGTGGAATAGCAAGTGATGGAGGAGGAATTCTTGAATCTCAAACTCGGAGTGTAATCATCATACAAACCCTGCCACCGGTCGTATACACCTTTTTTCGTCAACCTGGAGAGAGAGTCAGGTGCAATAATTTATATACATTTCCATGAAGAATGATGACCAACGGGACTCCACAGGAAAAAACAAAGAGAACTGTAGTGAGTTTAAAAATATTCATTAACTAAATTAATTGAATATACGTAATTAAATCAATAAGTGTTCAGATTTGAGCATCATTTCTGCAAGTTGAAATAGTCCAAGTGCCCATGTTTCAGGATAAGGACAAATAAAACATTAACAAGAGCTATATAAAGAAAACAAAATATCCGAAAAGTGCGTACTATAAAACAAACCCCTAATCTAAATTAAGCAGGTATAGGTTGGAAAAGGTAATTTTGATTAGGTGAACATGGTAAGTTGTCAGATTCAGAAAAACAAATAAGGTTTCCAGTGAAAGAATATGAATGCTTAGGCATAGAACATTTGAACTCGGGCAGTGGAGATCAGCAGAGAGGAGGAAGGTCTCCTCAGTTCAAAGTCAACAAGGCGAAAGTTTGCAACGCTACAGCTTGTTTTCACTCTCATATTACTTCATACTCTGGGAGCAGGTAAACTCCCTCTTTCTGCCCTAGAGGCGGCAGACCCGAGAGCAGAGGACGGCCCAGGACCAGGGTTTGATTCCCGGCGCGGCAGGTTTCTGGACCAGGGTCAGCGGACTCGATAATTCTCTCGCCTCTGTGCCCACTTTGATCAGCGATCACACTCGGCAACTCTGGGCATTAGTTTGCCTCATCTTCACTAACGGCCCCACCAGACCGCCGGGGATGCCTGGTCTCACCCTGGAGATACCCATTAAGAGACCATCTCTCAGGGAAGCCAGGAAGGGTTTCGCAGCGGTCGAAGCGCCTTGGGACCCTCCGGGTAAGTAGTGCGCTATATAAATGCCTACACACATACACACACACACACTGGACAGACTGTTGGGTATAGTCAGCTCTTACCACGAATCACTCTCCCACCCTGGCATCCTCTTTTTATGAGAACCTCACTATTAGTTGTGTAATACATAACAATAAACTATTCCTAGTTAACAACAGGCATCTGGTAAAACTCCAGCATCTGCGTTGGAAAACCCCCAAAACGAACGAAAATGAAATATGTAGACCTGTCAAAAATGTGTAGAAGTTGACATTCAAGATGGCAATAGAAATGTGGCTACCTTAAGCTATATAATATGTTAACTCAAGTGCTGCTCTTGATGGCTAGATGCAGTCACCTACTACAAATTATGTGATCAATATGCACATGTTATTAGGCAATGTAAATTGCACTTTAATCATAAATGCATTAATTATACAAAGGAAAAAAATACACAGCCCCACAAGTCTAGATTGGGTGTAAAATAAGCAAGGGCCAGCCCTCCACCCCGTCTTGGTAGTAAAAATCAACAATAACTGGGCACCTAAGACACCCATGCCCGGTGCCATTGCATCCACAGTACTATTGATAGTTGCACCCGTAATGTCTCTTAAACTGGCCACAGCCAAATAGAACACATTTAATTATATATTATTCAAATTCTGTGATGAGTCAGATTGTATTATCCCTATCTGAAAGGCAGCAGAAAACAAAGGTCATAGGTGACCCAGTTCAGAATGTACTGTAAGCTAAGGCTAAGTTCTGATAACCCCTTCCGTGCCGGGCATATTCCCCCTCTGTGCTGGGGGAGGGGAGCGCGCGCAGCACCCCGGTGCTCATGACGAGCGCAGCTTGCATGAGCCACGGTGGTCGTGTGCTCATGACGAGCTCAGCTCGTCATGACCACACCCGTTTCATTAGAACGCTCGCACAGCAGGGGAATTTGCCCAGCATGCAAGCGTTCTAATGGTCATGACGAGCTCAGCATTTAGGGCATCGAGCTCAGCTCGTCATGAGCACATGAGCACCATGACTCATGATGAGCTGAACTCGTCATGAACATCCAAGGTGTTAAGGTTGAACCTTGTTTCATACAGGATTGCACCCTTTCTGATTGATTTTAACGCCGTTCCTTGATAATATGCCCCCAAGTGCCTTATGTCACTGAGGATATGCCCAGTGGAACAAGCATTTGCAATGCAATAGGTCTTGTATTATTAAAGTTTGAGCTATTGGCATTGCTAATAATAATATAACACCAATAGCTCAAACATTCAGTAATGCGAGAGCTATTGCGTTGCCAATGCTTGTTTTCATAGTGTTATTTTCCACTTCAGCCCAGACCTAAAAGTATTAATACAAGGGGGTATCGTTGTTTATTATGCATGGTCTCGACACATCCTTCCTATTAGAGGAGCAATCCCTTTCAATGGGAAAAGCAAAATCAACAAAAAAATGTGTTGAACTTCCATCAGGGGACAGACCCAGCTTCCAGAAATCCAATCCCAGGCCTGCCAAGTATCACGCATCAGGCGTGGCACTAACGCATTTCAATGTGGTGTTCCAGCATCAATGCACTGAAATGCATTGTCACGCATTTTAGCCACTGACCAGGCACTCTGCCTGACAGCGCCTCTGACACCCAGCTGTGTGTGCCCATGCTCCGGTGGCCCGGGCCGAAGCTTCACTTGCCAGGCTCAGACTAACAAGATCGTGCTGGTGCTCTGAGTCAGAGTACCTTGCACAGCTCTCTGCTACAACAATGTAACAATTTTGAAAACACCTGTAGCCTGCCTGGAGAGACCCGGGTGGGGCCTGCCACCCAGCAGAGTCGGCGTTGCTGCGTTACAGTAACCAGGCAGCTGACATACTCTGTGGCGCCGTGGGGGGTGTGTCGGATGTGACCTCTCACTTGCGTCCAGGCAGGAAATAAGGTTGGAGAAGCCGCGTGGGTCTGACCAGCCTCGCTACCTATCTCTTAGTTTGGCATCAATGATGCAGCGCTTCAATGCTGCCTACGCAGGAGGGTGACTCGAGGCAATAATTAACCCCCTGGTGTTGGACCGGCAGGTGGGACTGCGGACCGCAGAGCATCAATTTGAGACAGTGACTAGTCTCAGAGAGTGATTAGCATCATCATGACCGGGCAGCGCGGCATCAGAGGGCTGAGGCATTATCATGATAGGGCGGCCGCCAGTCCACTGCGGCCACCGAACGGGAACCAGGCAGTCACCTCCCTGCAGTGGAATTGGAGTGGCCAGGTCTGGACCCATTGCCGTGGCTTACGGCCTCGCAATAATAGTGAGTGCAGCCGAGTGCGTTAATGATCACTAAGCGAGGGTGACTGTTTTAAACACAGCATCTAATATGGGCAGGCACCTGTTTCCAAGCAATCCAATTTTGTAGGTAACATAGTTGAGTATATGAAGACAAGGATAACACAATACTTATAAGTGCAGAGATCGACCACGCTTATAACACTGAGCTTTTCAGATTCTATGTAGGACAATGTATTCTTGGGGCAAGATATAGAGCTTCTCCTTGCTCAAATGCGTGTAATTTCATATATTTATATATTTCCCTAGTTTCGTGACTTGATTTCACGCACGAGAAAGTGTCACTCATATTCCTTGAAATGTCACTCATAATTATACAAAAATTATGAAAATGTTACACATAGCAATCTGAAACCTTGGTATCTATGCAATCCAAGACTGACAATGCTGAGATAAAGCTATTGAAGGTGATTATAGCCTGTGGGTCTTTGCCGGGGTTGCAGATGGAGCAGGGACAAGGCAGGACCCCGTAATAAAGAGCGCTTGCTATTCATGAGTGTAAATTAAGTCCTGCACTGCAATTTAAAAATGGTTCTGCTTGTCAGAGGACCGTCACGGCGTGAAAGACGACTATGACGCATTAGACAAACCCCTTCTAGCCAGGGAGGTGCTCTTTGGTTAACCAAAATTAAAAGTATTATTTCACCGACGATTCGCCAATTAGACTCTTCCAAGGCCTGGCCCTTCCCCCCACTCGCCTGGTTCCATTGCTCCAATCTGAAAATGCGCCCATGATTTCGGGACCTTGACCACCAATCAAAATGCCTTTGGACGCAAAAGGAAAGAACGAGGTGGTTTTCGCAGCTAAGGTCAACAAATATACCAGAACTAATTTCATTGTCAATAAGGGCACAGACCGGAATAAAATGAGTATATTTAGGCTGTTAATCTGTATAAAAATAGAAAGGCTGGCGGCAGCATCGATCGCTCTGAGTCTAACGTGTGTGTTAATGAAAGAAAACCTTAATTTCGTGTCCAAAAGCAGTTTTTCACTGTCGCTTTGATGTTATGCAATAAAAAGGACACGTATTGAAAACCAGTTGTCTTTTGTTCATGTGCGCCTTGGCAGCAGCTATTAGCTGTTCAGCTGATTAGCAAAAATATCGAAACTCCCAGCGAGGCAAGTAGTACTTAAAAAAAAACACACCTGCGAGTGGTGCCCGCGCCCCAGTGAGCCTGATGTTTTCAACTATCGCGCCCGTGTCTGGGCATGATAATTGAAACCACATGGGCTTTGGTGCACGTAACAGACACCAATAGGCCATGGGCAGAGCAATGCGCCAGCCTTTGGCCTGTTGCATTCTCTGTTTAAAAAAAACACTCACTGAAAGCCCAATAACAGACGCCAAAAATAAAAACACACGTACAAGTGTGCGCGATTCCAGGGTCCTTTTCGGAACCCCGGACAAAAGGACTCTCGCCTGCACGAGAAGTGCTGAGCACTGCATGCTAAGCGCAAACCCTAATAAAAGGCCAGTCCAGCCCTGTTTCCCATAAAAGATCAACGCCATTCACAGTTGCATGAACAATGGCTCATCTAAGGTAAGGATAGGAGAGCCCTGTTCTTCTTTTCTTGACTAGAGAGCTCCTTTCAGTGGTGCCTGTCACCATTCAGCTTTCAAATGTTTGCATACTCTTAGCCCTGGCATCCTAGGTGTGATTTCCCCAGACATTTTATCTTCTGACTTCCTGTTTTTGCTGGCTTCTTTTTTGTTGGCTATAGGATTGTGGGCACAATTTACCAATGCTAATCAGTGCTAAAGTGCATATTCTCTGCATTTTTAAGTTTTGTATGTCCTGGTAGTCACAAACTGCTAAATTTGTTTTTCACTTCTAGAAAGGCCGATCTCTCCCATAGGTTAATATTGTCTTTGCCTTAAAACATCTTTTAAGTGTACTTTCCAATTGGGCAAATTTGGTGTCTCTGGACTCATTGTAAGTCTTCCTCTATCGCAGTGCAACAGCTAGGGTCGCAACTAGCTTCACTTTTTTTCAATACTTTTAATAAGTTGGCATTTTCTTACTTTAACCAATCTATGCCTCTGCCTGGGTTGGGTCAAAGCTTGGCTTTGTCCATTCCTCTAGACTGTCATACAAATAGAGCTGGGGTGTGAAAGTCACATCCTGATGGTCCATCACCAGGCTGATGGGCCTTCCTGAGGTAGATTTGAAGAGAGGAACTGACACTTGCACCTAAATAGTGCTCTGCCTGTCCCCACACAAGGAGCTGGATAATTCCCTGTAGCGAGTCTGGAGCCAGGGCAAGAAAGGGAGGGGCCTTGTGATCTTCAACAGCCTCTTTTAAGACTCTGTCACTTCAAAGGGGCATTTGGGTATAAATACTGGACCCCTAACCTTACCAAATCAGAACTTTGCTGGAACCAAGGACATTGTGCCTGGAAGAAGAGCTGCTGTGCTGCAGGGAGAGCTGCAACTTTGCTAACAGTTTTGCTGGGTTGACCTGGTGCTTGCTGCTTGGAGTGAGAAAGACTCGACTTGTTCTCTTCATACTTGAACCCAAGTTTCTCTAAGTGCTTGCTGGCTTGCCCCTTATTCTTGAGGTCTGATGGTCATCAAAGACTTCCTTCAAATCTGCTTCAGCTGCTGGGCTCTGCCATCCATGAGCCCTCCCTTGCCTGAGGTGCCCCTCCTGTCCTGGGTCTCAGAAATGGGTTCTGTAGCTGTGCCCCAAAATCGACACATTGTCATCCCTGTGCAGATCGGAACCAAAGTAGTGCCCTTCGACGCCAACGCAGTGCAGATGCAAAGACATCGCTGCGAGGTTGGATAATGCAGGATCCAAATGCAAGGTTTGACAAGATGCAACGCTTATCTGTGGTCCAGACAGCAATGCTCGATGATGATGCAGACCCGACACATTGACCCGACTGCATGAATTGGACTGACACATCGAGTCTTCGACGCGTGGTCCAGCCAAGGTACTTTTTCAGCATGCCCTGCCTGTAGCTGGCCTGCCTCCATCGTGGCCAGCCTGAACTTTGGATTTACCCCAGTCTAGCGGGACCTCAAGTAACCTTTTACCACTGTTGAGTTCTAAGTATTATTATGGGAATTAATCTTTAAAAATTCATATCACAAGCTCTAATTATTGGACTTATGTCATTTTGGTCTTGTTTTGGTCAAATACATATTCTCTATATTTCTAATCTGGTGTGGAGTCTGTTTGTGGTGTTTTCGCGGTGTTACTTTAATTTACATGTCACACAAATACTTTAAACATTGCCTCTTAAGTTAAGCCTGAGTGCTCTGGTCCAAGCTACCACAGGGTGAGCACCGGTTAATTTGGTTGTTTATCTGACTTACCCTGACTAGCATTGCGGTCCCTATTTCGACAAGGTGCATACCTCTGCCAACAAGAGATCCAATTTCTAACATATTATAATCAGCAGAACTAATATAAATGGTATCATACCTCCACCAAGACTTTCACATACAAGAATCAATGACCTTACCACATTCAACAATGGAAATGAAAAGCATATTGCTCTCTGTGCATCTGCATATATACACATCTGCATATATACTAGGCAGTACACTCAATGTAGTGAAAATGGTTGTGAAATGCAGCTTTTATACAGAGGACTGTGGGCATGCCACAATGTTCTAATGAAAAACTGCACTGCAAACATTCTGTAAAATAAAACAGTGAGACCCATCTGCTCCCCACTAGTCATGAAATAAAACACAAAGATCAGGTGTGCAAGGTGAACTCAAGAACACCTATCTAACCAATATTTCTATAACATATCTGAGTGCAAAGAAGGACTTTCAAGATATTATACTGAAACTTGAAGCTGCAGTGTAAATGAGTGAATGTAGCATTATGTGTTACATCAGCTTGAAAACTGAAATTCTACTGATTTTCCTACTTCCATAAAGTGAAGTATGCACGTACACCTGCAACTTTTGTTTATAATTTAATCTCTTGGGCAGATGGACATATATTGGCTGACAGTGAAGCTGGAGCTTTAAATCCTCTCATGAACTGATACAAGCATATCATTTATGTAAGAAATTGGGTTTTTGGTTGAGGGAGTGAGAACCCTTCACACGCAACAATCACAATCCTTGTCAGAGTGAATCACAAAAGTAAAAAAATTAACCTGTGCTTACCCTGTGGTAGCTTGGCACAAAAGCATTTAGGCTCATCTCAGAGGCATTGTGATAAGTATATATGCAGGACACATCCAGTAATGCAGTGAAAACACAACACAAAGTCCCACACAAATTTAGAAAAATAGGGTAAATGTTAATAAATAAAATGATACCACAAAGACAAACATCCAATCAGTAGTAGCAGAGATATGCAATCTCAATTTTTTGGTTAATAATAGTACCTAAAAGCACAAAGCGCCACTCACAGCTAACTGATCATGCTAATGCAGGGGACTGGAAAATCACAAGTTCAGGCCGACTGCGATAAAGTGTATTCCATATACACAGATCAGGTTTGTCCTACTGAAAAATGTACTGTGTCAAAGGCCAGCGCATGAATTCCAGCGCAGGATGAAAGAGGCTGTGAGGAGCAGGGAGAGCCTCTGAGACTATCAGCAGTGCGGTGTGAAGATCCAGTCGGGTGACAAAGACGGCCGTTGCGCAAACTTCCCATTAGTGTCACTGCAGGCTTTTGTTGCTGTAACACAATGTACAGATCTTGCGTTGTTGGTCATACCTGGCGGTTGCCATAGAGCAAACAGTCAGGTTCACCACAGCTTCATTTTGGTGGTCTTCGTGGTTGGCAGAGATGCTTGCGAAGAGCCCAAAACATCAGGATTTCTCCCTTTATTGAGGAGGTGTTTACTCTGATGCCAGCTAAGGCTCCTGGACCTAGGAAAGTGCCACTTGGGGATCAGGTACTAACTTTAATAGAGGCCAGCGGGGCTCAGACAGGTCCAAGCAATTCTAGTTGTCGCAGACATGCTGGGCAATTTACGGGAGGTCTCTGGAGCTTGTTGTGTTTCTGTAGCTCTGAAGAACAAGGCAGGCATCAAGCAGCAGGGCACTCCTCTGGGGAACAAGGCAGTCCTTTTTCTGTAGTTTGAAGGTCCAGGAGTGTAATGAAGAGTTGGTCTTAGGCTATATCATTTATACCTGGTGCCAGCCTTTCAAGATTTAGAAACTTCTAGGCTATATCCCCTTCTGGTTCTGGAATTTCTCTTCCTTCCCCAGCCCAGGCAAGTGGTCAATGGGGAAAAAAGGCTGGTGTTAAGTTCCTTTGTGAGTGGGCTGGAGGCAACCCTTTGAAATGTTAGTGGGGCTGGGAACAGTTCCGACCTACCCATCCTAGAAGGATGGCCATCCTGCCAACACCTAGTCCTAAAACTTGTGCCACCACCATGTCCACTGTTTCATCAAATATGTCATTGAACATGTCAAGAGTGATTCAATCTGTGAGATCATAAGCAGACCATGGTGGGCCACAACCTTTAGTTAGCTCAGTAAATGATAATTGGTTAATTTCAGTGGCTTCTGGAGTTTGAATGTTACCTTTTAACTGACATTTTCACCTAAATATACATCACTGTCAGAAACTGGTAGTTGAGAGAGGTGAGATCCTCACTTAAGTAATAAACACGATCCTTGTCAGACTTAAAGCCAAAAGTCACTAATTAAACCTGTACCTAACGCTGTGGTAGCCTGTCACAAAAGCAGTTAGGCTTAATATATAGGGAATGTGTAACCATGTTAGAAAACCAGAGTAAATTTGAATAAATAAAATGCACCAAAATGACAAAAAAACAATTAGCAGAACAGGAGTTATACTTTTCTTTAATTCCCAGTGAAAATAGAGATACAACTGTGATTGTCTGGCTGCATCAGACCAAAGTGACATGTTCAGTTCAACCTCAATGGAACACAGATCCGATAGGGACCAAGTTTGTCCCAGTGCAGATTTGTACCTTCTCTATGTTCAAGTCTACCCTTGGAGCTGCGGCAGTGCTTCGTGTTTTTCGTTGAATCAGAAACACCATTATTGGTCCAAGGAGCAGTTCAGGCATTGTGGGCAGCAGCTGTTTGAAGTGAAGAGTCATTAGTTGCATTAGTCATTAGTTGCTGGAGCTTCGTGGTTGACGTGTACTGGTTTTGAGGACTGACATGAAGATCAGGTTGCTGCCTGAGATTCACAGCAGTGGGCATTGTGGATTGCCATGGAGTGTAGCAAGGAATTTGTTTGTGTTTGTGAAGAGCCCAAATACCTCTGGATTTTCACCTAAAGCTCAAGACTCATAGTTCTGGGACAAGAGGAGTACTCTCTGATGTTCCCTCTGATGCTATCCAAAGGTCCAGAACCTCAATATACACCTCTTGGAGAAGAGGACTCACTCCAGAAGACCCCCACATCAGGGTTTAGACAGGTCTAGTTGAAGGTGGTCAGCTGGGTAGGTGTAGGAAGGGCCTCTGGAAGCTTGTGTCCCTGTAGGTCAAACAGGTGGCCAGTCAACTGTTCCTTGTAGGGACATCTGAGGAGCTTGGGTTCAAACCAAGAAGGGCCAATATTTCTACTTCAGACAGCAGAGCAGTTCTTCTTCTAAATCTTCCACTGGACCAGGAGTGTTTTGATGAGATGTTTTGAAGGTGCAACATTTATTCTATAGCTGATGCTAGCCTCTGTGTCTTAGTATTCCCTATCCTACTCCAACTCCCAAAATAAGTCCTGGTTATTTATTCTCCTTCACCTGGGTCTGTCTCCAAACTGTCTAATGCGACAAAAGGTAAGGGCAGGCCTGGTGTCAGGTTCCCCTGTGTGTGCTGCAGACAGGTTCCTTTGAAGTGCAATCAGGGAAGAGGACAGCTTCACCAGGGCCATCTTGTCAGAAAGAATAGGCCCCTTCACACCCAAGACCCTTTTGTTCTCATATATGAAAGGAATAAACAGCCCACATCAGGAAAGCTGTTCACAGTCATGTGACCCAGCACACAGTCAGAAAGGCACATTGTTTTAGGCTGAATGATGCCACGTTTCAGAATAGTAATATAAAATCTGACATAAGAGTTGAAAATCATTTTTTTATCTGAAGTTATTACTTATTAAGTGAATAAGGTAGCACAGTGTGAGCCTATGGAAGCCACAGCCTTTCCACACTGTGAAAATTGTTTAGGAGATTTCCTCTGTCAGGATGTGTAAAGTTTAAACACTCATGTTCTACTTTTTAAGTGCAATGCACCCTGCACAGGAGTCTTTAGGGCCTACCTTAGGAGTGACTTATTAGTATTAAAACGAAAGTTAAGGCCTGGCAAAAGGTTTATTTTCCAAGGTCGAAATGACAGTTTACAACTGTGTCGCTGGTGTTGAGAGTGTTCTATACTGGAGCTGTTTTTCACCTAAACTTGAGAATTCCCCAGAGTTCTCTGCTTTTTTTTTTTAATAATGTATGCGTCACTCTATGCAGGAAAGGGTATTCTTTTGATATATATATATAATCATTTTACACGTTGGGCGGGTTTTGCAGTGTACGTGCTTGAGTGCACTTGCCATCACAAGTACATTGGTAGTACAAAGTTGCCAGTTTTTAATTGCATATTGCAACATCTGCGTGCAATACTCAATTCAGATTCTAATTACCCAGTTGCTCTACATTTTAAAGCCATCCATTCAAACAAAATCTGTGATTTAAAATATTTTGTAATTGGGGCAGTTCCTCATCAGTCCAAGGGGGTAATAGGGAAAGACAATTAACGTCAGTTGGAATCTTCTTTCATTCTATAATTGTATCATCCATGAGGCCTATCTATTTTTCTGCTATGTGTAATATTCTGATAATTACAAATGTTTAACAACTATGTTTTTCAGTATTATGAATACAATTGAATTTGATTCTGCTAAACAGCTTTTTGCCCGCTGATATCATTAAGGACATCTCATATCATTGCACATTTTGCACTCTTCACTGGCAGCAACAATATGAGCATTAGCACTTTATAGATTGTTGTTTACATTGTTCAGCTACCACTTGCACCAGCCCCACCCCCTGAATGTTTTTATCTCCACTTATTGTGTTTTTTTTTATATATGTATCACTATTTGCACTTCGTTTGGCACGTCATTGGGGATCATTGTTGTATGTATTTACTTACTTATTTATTAGCAACTATTTTAGAACTAATTACTCATAATTATTTACAAATGTATTTCCAGCAGGTCATTTTTGGTAATTGTTTTAACTATTGCCCAACTTTTTATGTATATTTATATAATCAATTGTGAACCGACATTGGCATCATTAGGCACTTGCCATTATTTTAGCCGTTGTTGGTACACACTATATTACTTTGGTAATAACCATACTGACATGGGAATCTGAAGAAGACATTCTTTGGACATATTTTCATCCTTGAGACAAATTATTTGTTTATTTAACATCACGGTTTGCTTTAAAACATCATTTAACATTTAATGTTGTTATACGTTTTTCTTTTGGTTGCCGACTACATGCTTCCATGTCAAAGTGTTTTTATGTCTATTCTACACTATTACCAACCTTTCTACTGATTGGATGCACATAATTTAAAAATGGTGGTCCGGCATCAGCGTGTCATGTGAACAAGACAAGGGAAGGCGATCATAACGCGTCCGAGGCGGGTACTTGTCTGGTCCTATAAGGGTGAATAAACAAGCAATATGGAACTTTGAACCCATCTTCTTGCACATATATATATATATATATTCCACACTCCTGCGGTGACAATCCCCATACAGCGGAAAAACACCAGTACCGCGGCCACAGTTTTGCATAAAGCATGCTTATTTTTTTATTAATGTTGGAAACATTTTTATTGAATTGTTTGGAGACAAAGGCGCCAACAATTCCCTAGACAAAGAGGATGGCGAGGTTTCCAACCACCAAACCATTTCCAACCATTTATGGGTCCACCGCAATTCAACCCTTTCCAGTTCGGACCAATGTGGAACCAGGAATACAGTGATGGTTTCTATGGACAACAACAACCCTATGGAGGTCAACAGCAGCCTTTTTTAGGGGCACGCCAGAACACACGCGGGAAGAACCGGAAAGGGAACAACGTAGTGTGGGAAGATCAGGAACAGCCCAACGCCCGAACAACTCGGAGCATGACGGGGTCACTTCCAAACCAACCGTCCACCAACAAGAAAGGGACTTAGTGGTGAACCTCACACCCATCACTTTAACAATGACGCAGAAAAACATCCTAAATAAAGGACTGGGATATGTTCCCACCCAGAAACCGGATGTTTTTAAACTTAATGTGGAGTTACAAGACTTCTTCAGGAAACTAAAACTGCAAGCCTTTTTAAGGATAAACCTCCACCTGAAGAAAAGACAGATACAGGTCTGAGACTAAAATCAACTTTCACCCCTCCAGATACAGGTATCCCAGTGGAGATCCTAACCTTTGAGAAAGCGGTGGTCACAGAGGTCAACAAACTGAACACCCAAGGAAGAAATGTCTTCTACAACACATGTGGAGAGGAGCAGAGAGCCCTTCGAGAATTGACAGCCAACAGTGAGCTCGTCATAAAACCAGCAGACAAAGGGGGAGCAATAGTATTACAAACCCTTGAAGCATATGATAAGGAATGCCTACGCCTTCTGTCTGACCAACGGAACTATAAAGAATTGGAGAATGACCCAACAGAAAGACTTCGGACACGAATCGGTGGCATGGTAGAGGAAGGACTAGCCCATGACTGGATCAGCAAGAAGGAAGCTGATTTCCTACAACAACCCACCCCAAAGATACCATACTTCTATTGTATCCCCAAGATACATAAGAACATTGACAACCCACCAGGAAGACCAATTGTGTCTGGTATTGGGTCTATCCTGGAACCTTTATCAAAATTCTCTGATGCTTTCCTCAGACCGATGGTACAAGCTACAAATACATACTTGAAGGACACTAAGTCAGTCCTACAACTCTTGGAAGACCAAACTTTTGACCCAACCATGCAGCTTCTAGTAAGCCTCGACGTGGAAAGTTTATATACAAGCTTGCCCCATGAGGAGACACTGGAGATAATTGAAGAGGTACTCTTCAGCCGACCGTGGAAGTATCAAACACCAAGAAACCTGGTCCTAGAGTGTATCAGCATGGCTCTGAAAGACAACTTTTTTCAGTACAAGGAGACACTATACCTGCAAACCCATGGGACAAGCATGGGAAGCACTTTTGCTCCGAGCCTGGCAGGACTATATGTCCACCATCTAGAGGAACAGAAGATCCTACATGAAAGTAATCCTTACCGTTCCCAGATTGGCATCTGGAAACGGTATATTGATGACATCTTTATCATTTGGAACGGTGATGTCAACAGTGCCGAGAATTTTGTGACCTGGCTAAATAACCAGAACGAATATCTAAAATTCACCAGCACCGTTTCAAACACATCGATGGTCTTCTTGGATTTGAACATTTACAGCGAGGATGGAAGGCTAAAAAGCAACACCCACTTTAAGCCCACCTCCAGGAATTGTCTATAACGCTACGACAGCTTTCACCCAAGGCACCTGAGGGAAAATCTGCCGTACGGACAGTTTCTGAGATTACGGAGGAACTGCACGGAATTGAGTGAATTCAACTGACAGGCAAAAGACCTAAAGACGAAACTTATGGAAAGGCAGTACCCCACAAGGACCATCTAAAAAGCGATGAAACGCGCAAAAAACAATCATAGGGAGGCACTCATAGAGGAAAATCCCAAAGAAAAGGAAATAAACAGAAGACCTATCTGTGTGACAACCTACTCCACCATATCGAACCAGGTATCAAAGGTTATCGATAAACACTGGGGTATACTGAACTGTGGAGACCTTAATTTTGAGAAACCGATGCATGCACATCGGAGGGGCAAAAACATAAAAGACATCGTGGTCCACACTAGACCACGGGAAAACCAGGCTGCGGGACAAAATCTGACCAGTATACAGGGCCACTTCCCGTGTGGTGATTGCAGCTGCTGCCACCAAACTCAGAAAAGCAAAAACCTCACCTTCAGGAATGGCATGACATGGGAACAGCGCCATTTCTCAAACTGCAATACGAAAAATGTGGTTTACTTAATAAACTGCCCATGCGGACTGGAATATGTAGGCATGACCACCCGACCCGTCAAAATAAGGATAGGTGAACATAAATCAAACATACGCTGTAAAAAGACAACAACAAAGATGGCATCGCATTTCCTGTCACAACAGCACTGCATCAACGATCTCCGCTGGACTGTCATTGAACGACTACCTTCAGAAACAGGCCTGTTCCAAAAGGAACAACGTTGGGTGTTCCGCCTGGGAACCCATATCACGGGACTAAACGATGATATACCGTGGAGCCAAATCACTTGATTACCATTTGATCATACGGCTGGAATCTGTCCACAAACAGAAAACCCCCATACACCGTTTGTCAAAGGAGTAAATGGTACCAACAAGGAGCAGCGCTACAAAAAAGACATCTTTGCACATGCGCTGCCTTCATCCGACTATCGCGCATGCGCAAAGACACAAGTGGGAAACAACTCATGCGCATGCACGCATGACACACGGTCGTGCAACAGCCGCGCCCATTTAGCGCTAGACTTAACATCAGTCCGTGAGTGGCTATTGAGCGGAAAGACCATATATGGACATTCCGGCAATGAACAAATAACAAAGGGTCACATGTCACATGTGATTAGATCACATGTACAGAGGCTAAAACAAGTATTCTTCATACATGGACCCTGGTATTTCCGACAATTAACCAATGGGAACACATCCAGTCTCCCTTTATATACCACCGAACTCGTCCGCATTTCATTCACGGCGGAGCAGCACAGGGTGGTAGAAGGAGGCCAATATAGGCGGATTTCGTGAGTATTCTTTTCAACAGAATCCAGCCTCTCTAGGTGTATGGAGGAGGTAAGAAGTGAATAAAAGCAACAGCACTGAGTCCACCTCTCTATCCTTATAGATTGTGGATCCACCTACCTACCTTGATGCTCAGGACTTGCTCATGGTGCAGTAGACATCAAAGACCACGAGTATGTCCAAAAAAACAATAAGTACAAAAAACCTAATTGTGTCTTATGTGTTGTGTGTTTAGTATGTCTTTTCCTTTACAGGTTGTTTAACTGTTTGGGGCTCCAGGTGACTGCACCTGTCTGAGCCAATACCATATGGTAACCAAACCTAATGGTTTTTTCTTTTTTCCAGGACATGTAATTACATGATCCAGAGAACCGCTGTAGGCACATTGTAGCCAACTTTAAATGAGTGATTTCACTTTTTAGCAAAATAATCGCCAACTTTTTTTAGAAAAACGTGAGTAGGGTTGGGAAGTTGTGCCCCGTCCTGAAGAAGGTACACACGTACCGAAACATGTCGACGCACACCAGAGGTTCTGTCCCTAATTAAGACAAAAAACCTCGTTTTCTTTGCACACCTTTTTAATAGCACCAGCCAGGGGTACGAAATAAAGTTTTTTTCATTTTACCCACTGGCCAGGTACTTTTTAATTTTCTCACCACATCTCCCACTCACATTTAATCCTCTTTTCACTCACACTCAATACACACCACACATAGTCTAAATTTGTCAACGCTCCCGCGTAGTCGTAGGTCGCAGCGTGCCGCATCCCTCTAGCGGGGTGCGAAGACCCCGATGATGAAGCATGACACCAAGGGGCCTGTTGGTGTGTGAGGGGTATTTTACACAACACTGCATACATGATATCTCTCCTGTTTGTGATGGTGAAAATCATCTGCCAAGTTCTAAATCAAGCCCTAAGTCTAAAGTTAAAACCTTTGTCCAAGACAGCAAGCCTGCTGATCTGTCTTCTGCTCCATCTCGATCATCCTGTAATTGCACCTAAATCATGGCCCCTATGCAAATTGTTGTTGTACCATAGTGCATGACTTTTTCTAGATGCTTTTTGCCTTAACACTCTATCTCCAGTATCCATTAAACTATTTTTTATCATATTGCTCTCTGTTTGCTGATTAAATTGTTCTCGACTTGGCACAATTGTCTTCAAATTGTTATTGTTTTGTGTTCTTTACTTTAAAATTGATTTTTTCTCTTTCAACGTAGCACACACCTCTCTGGATAGTGCACAAAAATTCCACAATATATATTTTTAAGACTTTATCAAAACAAATACCATAATCTGGTACATACCCATAAAATAAACAACAGTGACAATGAGAGCAATTAATGAGCAAAATGTTAAAAAGAATTGCGGCATTGCAACAGTGTTTGAGTAATTCATGACATCAAATGGTGACAGCAGTCTTAGGCATTAAGCCCCTCTCTTCTAGCCTCTAGCTAAGCTGTCTCAGCACAAACAGTGCCCTAGATGGAACTTGCCCCTGTACATGAGCTAAAGAGAAAGCTTATTGTTTAATTAATTGCTGTACTTTGAGAGGGTTGCTCTCTTTCTTAGTTATGGAGTAACTGAGTTGGCAGGGTATTGACAGACATGGGTCCCTTGCTCACTTTGTGACTGGATTCAAGCTAGCCTGGCTGATGAGGGGTGTTACACCGAAACTGGTCCCAGGATGCCTGTTTTCGGTCCAGGGAAGACCTGGCTAGGCAGTTCTGTCTGGACTGTTCCCCACAAGGCACAGGGTCAAGATTGATTTGCATATGGCTGAGTCTGAACTGCAGTGGCAAAGTGAGCTAAAGAACGAAGATGGATTCAACCCCGATCTGTGACTGGGGTGAGTGTCTGAAAAGTTTCAGCGCTCCGTACATCATCTCCTTGTGTTTGCTTTGTTTGCCCTAAATTGGCAGGGTATGCCCAGATGTGGATCCCTTGCTCACTTTACCACTGGATTCAAGCTAGCCTGGCTGATAACGGGTGTTACCCCGAATCAGGTCCCAGGCATGCTTGTTTCCGGTTCAGGGAACACCTGGTTTGGCAGTTTGGGCTGGACTGTTCCCATGAGACACAGGGTTGAAACTGATTTGCATATAGCTGGGTCTGAACTAAGGTGGTGAAGTGAGCTAATGAACGATGAAGGATTCAACCTAGATCTGTGACTAGGGGTGAGTGTCTGAAAAGTTTCAGCGCACTATCCATAATCTCCTTGTGCTTTCTTTGTATGTCCTAAGTTGACAGGCTATGCTCAGACGTGGGCCCCTTGCTCTGCATGCCACTGGAGTCAAGCGATTCTAGCTGATGAGAGGTGAAACCTCAAACCCGTCCTAGGATGCTTGTCTCTAGTCATCGGAGGGCCTGCCTAGGCAGTTTGACTTGACTGTTCCCATTGGACGCAGGGTCAAGACTGATTTTCATATGGCTGGGTTCAAAATGGAATGGCATTGTCAGCAAATTATTATATGGATTTAGGCCCAGCTCTCTGTACTAGGGTGAATGTATGACATTATTCTGCATTCTGTCTATAAATTGTTCTTTTTGCATTCGTCACCCCGAGTGGCACGGGTATGCCCAGATGTAGGTCTCATGCTCTCCATGCCACTGGAGTAAAGTTATTCTGGCTGATGAGGGGTGAAACCCTAGAACCAGTCCTAAGATGCTTGTTTCCAGTCCAGGGAGGACCTGGCCTCGAGGTGCCGGCTGGCCTGTTCCCGTTGAGTGCAGGGTCAAGACTGATTTGCATATGGCTGGGTTCAAACTGGAATGGCATGGTGAGCAAAATAAACTATTGCTTTAGGCCCAGATCTCTGTACTGGAGTAAATGTATGACATTGCTCTGCATTCTGCCATCAATTGTTCTTTTGCATTGGTCAACCCGAGGAGAACGGTTATTCCCAGACTTGGGTCCCGTGCTCCCCATGCAACTGGAGTCAAGCTATTATGGCTGATGAGGGGTGAAACCCCGAAACTGGTGCTAGGATGCTTGTTTCCAGTTCAGGGAGGACCAGGCCTAGCAGTTCGGGCTGGACTGTTCGCCTTGGGTGCAGGGTCAAGACTAATTTACAAATTGATGGGTTCAAAGTAGAATGGCATGGTGATGGATTTAGGCCCAGATATCTGTACTGGGGTGAATTTACGACATTGTTCTGCATTCTATACATCAATTGTTCTGTTGCATTTTTCACCCCGAGTGGGGTGGTTATGCCCAGACTTTGGTCCCGTGCTCTCCATCCCACTGGAGTCAAGGTATTCTGGCTGATATTGGGTGAAACCCCAAAACCTATCCTACGATGTGTGTTTCCAGTTCAACAAGGACCTGGCTTGGCAGTTCGGGCTGGACTGATCCCATTGGGCAGAGGGTCAAGACTAATTTGCATATGGCTGGGTTCAAACTGGAATGGCAAGGTGAGCTGAAAAACTATGGATTTAGGCCCAGCTCTCTGTACTGGGGTGAATGTATGACATTGTTCTTCATTCTGTCAAGCGATTGTTCTTTTTGTATTTGTCACCCCGAGTGGGACGGGCATGCCCAGACGTGGATCTCGTGCTCCCCATGCCACTGGAGTCAAGCTATTCTGGCTAATGAGGGGTGAAATCCTGAAAGCAGTCCTAGGATGCTTGTCAACAGTCCTGGGAGGACCTGGCCATGCAGTACGGGCTGGTCTGTTCCCATTGGACGCAGGGTCAAGACTGATTTGTATATAGCTGGGTTTAAACTGGAATGGCATGATGAGCCAAAAAAATGGATTTAGGCCCAGATTTTTGTACTGGGGTGAATGTATGAAATTGTTCTGCATTCTGTCCATCAATTGCTCTTTTTTCATTTGTCACCCCGAGTGGGACGGGTGTGCCCAGATGTGGGTCTTGTGCTCTCCATACCTCTGGAGTCAAGCTATTCTGGCTGATGAGGGGTGAAGATTTCAGATCCTTGGTCTCATGGGGACATGTTTTGGCCTATTGAGGATGCTCTGAAAGTTTCTTCCTCTGCTCTCAGAAGATCATAGGAAGACGACGGTGCAGGCCTTAATCGGCTCAAGATTGGACTATTCCAACGTCCTGTATCTTGGCCTGCCGGAATATCTTTTACAACGTCTGCAGGTCATCCAGAACTCGGCCGCGTGGGCCATTTTTGGCCTTTACAGACGTTCTAGAGTTTCACGCCTTTTGCAGTCGCTCCATTGGCTACCTATCCATAAGCGGATCGTTTTTAAGGCCTTGACCCTGGCCCATAAGGCTCTCCATGCCTCGGGAGCTAAATATCTCCAAAGGAGGATGGCCTTCTACCAGCTGACCCGATTGTTGAGATCTGAATCACTGTTCCTCGCGCTGGTACCCCGAGTAAAGAGGGCCCGCATTGGGGATCGCTCTTTCAGGCTGCTGGCACCAAAGATCTGAAATACGTTGCCTCTGGCACTACGCAGCACCTCTAATCTGTTGAATTTCAGGAAGGGCCTTAAAACTTGGCTTTTTGCCCAGTAATTCTTTTCGCTCTGATTTTTGCTGTTTCTTTTTGCTTGTTCCGTGTTGTGTTACTCTACGACTGGTTTTAATAAAAGCGCCGGGACACTCTCTGGAGTAGCCGTGCGCTATAAAAGACAAAACTAACATAACATAACATAACAAATCCCAAAACTGGTCATAGGATGCTTGTATCCAGTCCAGAGAGGGCGTGACCTGGCAGTACGGGCTGGACTGTTCCAGTTGGGAGCAGGGTCTAGACTGATTTGCCTATGGCTCGGTTCAAACTGAAATGGCATGGTGAGCAAAAAATAGAAAGTAAAACGATGTGATTTGTATGTATACGACAGTCAAAATGTTGACTATTGAGAAACCGTGTGGGGGGATTTTATTTAAGGAGAGATTGTACTGGCAAGGAAATGTTGAACACTAATCCCACTATGTGTCACACTTTTGTTAAAGAAACAATTCAAACTAGGAAATAAAAACACTTTGCACAATTTATTGTGGTACCTCCCTTTAGGGTTACACTCTAAATTAAAAACATTTGTTAAAAAGGGTTATTCTCATGATAAAAACAACATGAATAATAATAAAAAAAACAGTCAGAGACTCTTGCTTGTTGACTGTTTTTTATTATTATCAATTATTATAATATTTGTCCTGCTTGCAGACTTTTCCCCCAAAACCAATGGCTTCAGCTGGAGCTGAATGAAAACATATCCAACATTAAGGTATCGTTATTCATAGACTTTACCCTGACTGGCCTAAAATTGCATCTAGAGCCATAGTAATCTGATACTTTTCAATGAGTCGTTTCCTTTTACTAGTGTTTTTGCCTTAAACCCTTCAACATTCCTATCTCCAGGTCTCCTCATCAGATTTTTATAATTTTTGATGACTTTTTGCTTAATACATATTTTTTATATTTTTCTAAGTTAGTTTAGAAATTATATATATATATATATTTTTTACTATTTTTTACTATTAAATTGGTACTAACCTATTTACCGTTACACTCATTTCTCTGTGGAATTGCCTGGGGATTGAGCCATAGCTATTATGAGTCAAGAAAAGTTTAAACAAGACTTTTGGTGAGACCTAACCAGGGTTGGTGTATTAAGTTAGTATGGGTTACCACCTCCCTAATAAACAACCCACTTTAAGCCCGGCAGAATTTGACATATTTGATCATGTAAGGGTTCTTTCTAGTGAACTATGTTTTTGAATGCCTCTTCCTCAGAATTGCGAAATTCATTCCAGTTTATTTCACTGCTGTTTTCTTTGCAGTCTGTGATGCAGTCTTTCATAATCACTTTACAAAGAACAATTTGACTTGTGTATTAGAAATGAAACATATCTCTAGCTGAATGCTAGGCCTACTGCCCCTCAAGAGACAAGTCTAAACATTCATCCACAGAGTCATGGAACAAGTTTTGTTGGAAGTAAGGGTCCTTATCGCTTACCGCCGCCACCAAATGCTGGAGGCGGGAGTCCCAGACCCGTCGCTTCAACATTAGGCTAAGTAAGGACACGGTCTGAGATCGCCCTGCTCACCCCCTTAGTAGCTTGGCATGAGCTGCCAGGCTTCTCCAAGGTACGAGTGTACAGTATGCTCAACTACGCTCACAGCAACCCAATGATGTCACCACAAATAGACTGCACACAAGTTTTTATAAAATTAGTATAATCTTTATATAAGAAGTTATATGATATAACCACACAATACAAAATCAACATACAAGCATGGGTAGTAATCATTACCGGTGGGTTGGTAGGTTCTAAACACAACAATCGCTTCTAACCAACAGTTACCCTCACTTCTAACCATTTCCAAAAGGTTAGGCAAGTCGTATTACTAGAATCACACACATTGCAAAGGAAAACAAATACTGCAATGCGTAACGATATTCTCTTGTACTGTGCAACAGAGAAACAATGCCATACGTAGCGCCACAGTCATGTACTTTGCAATGGAAGGAATAATGCAATGCGTATCACTACCAGCATGCCCTGTACCAGGAAGAAACACAGCAATGTGTCATGCTACAATCCTGTACTGTGTAGTGCAGAAATAATGCATTGCGCCACATCACAATCAGGTAATCTGCAAGGAACAAATAACGCAGTGCGTAGCGCACCAAGCATGTAGTTCGTCAGGCACAAATGAGGTCAGGCTTCATACGACAGTTCAATAGTTCGTTAGCAGCAATAATGCAAAGTGTAATACTACAGTTTAGGTGCTCCGTTAACAGTGCCCCCAATATGTATCAATGATGACACAAAAGTACTGCTTCCCACTCCGGCCCCAATACTGCCCCTCTTTGGGTCAGCACGGGCTGAGATAGGGGCCGAAGCAACAAGCTTGCGCAGCTGGTAGAAGCGAGAGACCGAGAGAGTGTCCCTGCAGGTCCGCACCCCACCCCGGGTGGCGATCCATGTTACCTGAGGGGGTGCGACCCCACTCTCCTCTCTGACTTCAGTGACTTGGGTCTTGATCCAGAACTCCGTCACGGGGTGCGGCGAGCTTGGGCCAGAGGTTCAGCTCCTCCGGGGCTGCCGGTCCGGGCCGCTGTTGTTTTACTCCGAGGGCCCAATGACTTGGCCCTCCATTCGGCGGTCTCAGTAAACACTGAACACGCCCTCAGCACTGTGGAGACTTTACTTCAAATTCAATGCACACCCTACCCAGGCACTCCTCACCAGCACCTCAAGTAGCACCTCGACATGCACACTGCGCATCCATGCCTCTTCTCTGGTGCTCATGATGACCCAGCGCTCTTCACCAGTGTCTCTGCTTGCACCTCAACAGGTACCCTGCATGTGGAAGTCTCTCCTCTTCTCCCGATGCACATGATGTCCAGGAGCTCTTCACCAAGTCCCTGGCTGCACCACAACAAGGACTCTGCACTTCTGAGTCTCACCTCTTCTCCCGGTGCACACAATGACCAGGCACTCTTCACCAATGCCCTGGCTGCACCACGACATGCACTCTGCGCTTTCGAGACTCACTTCATCTTCCGGTGCACACGATGTCCAGGCGCTCTTCACCAACGCCCTGGATGCACCACGACACGCACTCTGCGCGTCGGAGACTCACTTCTTTTGGTGCACACTATGACCAGGCGCTCCTCGCCAATGCCCTGGCTGCACCATGACACGCACTCTGCGCGTCTGATACTCAGCTTACTCCTGCGTGCCCATGATCACAAGGCACAACTTCTGAGGTTGTTAAGCTGCAAAAGCATGCGCACACCGTGTTGCTTGGGACTTCCTCGGATACTTTCATGATCCTGTATTTCCAAACAGGGAACCTCAACCAGCTCGCCTCGGGCCCTTGGGGTTACAAGACACAGCACAAAGCACAGTGTTCTTCAAGAAGGGGGACCCAGCGCTTCCAAACACAGTCCCAACAGCCTCTCCCAGCTCCTCTCATCTTTCAGATCCAGACAGAAAATCCGCATTTCAGCAGAGACACACAGAAATGCCTAAAGCACAAAACTCAGCCACTTTCTAAAAGAGTTGTTTCTGAACACACAGTGACAAAACTACCTCCACAGAAAGATGTGTCATGACACTGTGAGGTCATACATACTAAAATTCGCCTCTTTATTATAAACTTACAGGAAACTAGGCTAACAAAAACAACACCCAGCCTCCCCCATTCTGTACGATGGGCAGGATGACCTTTCAGCAGTGAAAAACAAAATGGAGTGTTTTTCACTGTCAGGACATAACACACATTAGTATATGTCCTACCTTTTACCTACACTGCACCCTGCCCAAGGATTACCCGGGAACTACCACAGGGGTGCCCAATGTGTATGAATAATAGAATGTCAGGCCTGACAAGTGGTTGCACTTGCCAGGACAACATGCTAACTTAGCACACTGTGCACAGGCCCTACACTGCAGGCCTGAGTTCCCTTCTCCACGCGCCTTTCCGTTACTAGCCCTGGCACACACAGTGCACATCACTAGGGACTTTACTAGTAAGGCAAACATACCAATCATGGCCAACCAATTGCCATTACAACAGGATGTGGGAGCACACCGCTGACCTCTCTGGCAAGGTTCGCCCTGGCATTCTGGGAAATGCAGTCTCTTGTAGCGTGCTCCGATATTTTCGAGTATTTCGCCAAGGTTGGTGCAGATAGTGCTGATCTCTAGACACGTGTTTCTGATTTATTAACTGTCATCAGTAGAGAAAACAGTCTTGTATTTTGGGGTTTGCTGAGTAGGCTGCCAAACATTATATCAGGTCTGGTACCTCTCACTGGCACACAGGTGCCTCATCCACGAGCTCGTCAGCTCAATGACTCACAGGAGTACTTTAAATGGACAACAGGATGTGGGAGCACACCGCTGACCTCTCAGGCAAGGTTCGCCCCTCGCATTCTGGGAAATTGTTATCATGCACTGCATTTATTATGATGCGTCGGGGCAAACTGAGTGCTGGAGTGTGATGCAGTGTGCGCCCACCCCCGTCCTATTTGAGCTCCCTTGAGCGAACAAGCTGACGAGCTCTGGTTGATGCTCCTGCGCCAAGCGAGTGGTACTGAGACCTGAGAAGACTTTGGGCAGCATCTCCAGCACCCCCAAAAAAGTGTTGCTCTCTACTGAAGAAGGACAACTATCCTGAAACACGTGTCTCGAGATACAAAGCACTGGCTGCACCAACAAGGGTGAAAAACTAAAGCCTGACACCGAAGAAAGTGTTATCATGCACTGCATTTATTATGATGCATCGGGGCAAACTGAGTGCTGGAGTGTGAGGCAGTGTGCGCCCACCCCCCTTCCAAATGCCATTACATTTTACATAGGGAACACTTGAACTTTTTTCACTGATCAACAGTGGCAAAGTACCCAAAGGATCTAAATTGGCAACTATATGTCAGGAAAATGGTATAGGGGGAAAGAAAAAAGTGTAGGGAACTTTAGCCAAAAAGGCCAACTCCTGCAACTACACTTAGTGAGAATCTTAAACCTCAGTGCACCAAGCTCTGTATTCTAAATCTGAAGGAAACCTTGATTTCTCAGATATAACAAAATGATTCAGGCTCAGCGTGGTTGTTGCTGTCAAAACTATTGTTTACTGAATACCTTGAATACATTTCTCAATATAGACATTATTGCAAAGGCTAGATGCATTCCCAATTGATTGCATTTAACCCTTTACTTTTGCCTAAAATTATGAGAATATGATAGACACTTAGAGATGTATGAAACCACACATGACCATGGACCAGATGACAACGCATTTTACCGGTTGTAAATGGTCCATTAGGCATTTGCAACTGGTAAGATGCATTTATCAATGTGCAAACCCTATTTTACGAGTCGGTAACCTATTACTGACTCCCAAAATAGGGTGTGCGAGTCACTATTAAGAAGAGGCATGCCTAGAGCATCCCTTTCTAAAAGTGAGTCACAGGGGGATGTACAATTGTTTAGCAACCCGGAATGCGGTCGAAAAACGATTGCAGTTTACCACCTATTTCAAGTAGGCAGTAAGCCAGTCGCAGGGGATCCCTTCCCTTTTGTAAATTTGAGCAAAAAATTTTTTTAGGAGCCGGAAGTGGTCCGATGGAACACTGCTTACTCTTAAAAAATAAAACTGAAATGTTTCATTTTTGATGGGACCCTTCACCGTTGTGAATGTTGGTGGCAACATTTTTTAATAGCAGGCAGTGGTCCCATAGACCAATATCTAATCTTAAAAAATGAAAAGGTAGCTTTTCATTTTTATTTTTGAAATGCTTCTTTAAAGAAAACGGGCTGCATTTTGATTAACCTTTTTGGTGCTTATGACGGCTCCCGGCCGTCATGAGTCATGAGCACGTGTGTGCTCATTACGGCCGGGAGCCGTCAGGCTGTTGTCGCTCTGCCATGCGCTGTTAACTACCCGCCTGTGCTGGAAAATTAATCAGTGGGCGGAGTTCTGACGACTCCTTGCCATCATGAGCACACGCCCACTGTGATTTATGACAGCCGGGAGCCGTCATGAGTACCACAGCGCCACGCCCAACCCCGCCCCCCCTATCACTGCGGTGGAATTTGCGCCGCGGCGAATGGGCTAAAAACAATTGCTTTATTTAAAAAGCAATCCCAGACATAGTGGTCTGTTGTTTCCAGGAGTACACCAGCCCTGTGATAACAGGCCATTCCCAACGGGTTGCAAATAGCTACCTACCTTATGAATAGTGATGAGACACATTAGTACATCGCATTTTGTGAAAACTTAATTAAGAGTCGCAAAAAATCGCAATTAGAGGCACGCAAAATTAAATGGTCACACATCTGGCCCTATAATTTTTATAAATATATACACTGATTTCCTGGTATCTAGAATGTAAAACTGCTGCCACACCAGGAATGGGTTTGTGTTTGTACAGAGACAAATGGTTAAATTCATGATCATATTTTTGAAAATACTGCTGAGCTACTGTGTGTAAAATGCTAAAGTTCTATCTTGAACATGTTTCTCACCAATAACATATCTTTCTGTATTGTTTTTAGGGGAATGTCTAATTCAACGAGAACAAAAAGGTGAGCATTTATATTTTTTTATAATGTGATATTGTAAAGTTAATTTCAAAATGTGCATAGTATATGCTAAGGAGGTGACCCAATAACAAGAGTCTAATAAATGGGTACATTTATTTCAATCTGTATCTGTATATCATTTTCAATAAATCCTATTAAAGGTATCTTAAAGTAGACTGTTTTTTATTGAAGTAATAGTGTTAAACTTTTTTTTACAAATGCCATCTATGACAGCCGTGCATATGGTCAAGTTGCGGGTTTCACTCTTCATGTCTCCAGCTTATTGGCAGACTTCTTTTGTAAATTACTAACAGCAACAGATATCTGTAATCCAAAATGTATTCTTGTTGAATCCTTGAAAAATATATGCCAATGGCCACTATACCAGTTTCTAAAGCATTGTTCTAGAGAACATTATGTATTTCTTTAGCAGATCATATTCTTGCAATCTCAATGATGTCATTTTGAATTTAATAAGTGATGTAAAATATGAGGACATAAGCAGTGCATGGCTGAGGCATTGCTTAATTTGCACACCAAAAAATATGTGCCAGGGCCCACTTTAGGAGGCCACTGCAGCTTGCACCGCCCATTGCCCCCGGGCAGTGCTGTCAACCTAACTACTAACCATCATGCTCCTACAATTATGACTCTTCAGACTGGTTGAGGGCCTCAAATCTATAAGAATACCTTGGGTGGCAGGAATAAGTCATTTTTAATGTATGTTGAGTTAATAAACAACTGTTTTGCTAATCTCTATATGAGACAGACAGTGCCTCCATGTGGTAGACTGTGGTAATTACTGGTGCTGACAACTAAGTGCTGGTACCGAGCACCGGAAACCACCGCCTCAAATCAAGTACAGGTATAGTTAGCACTGTAATTATAGTTAGCTCTGTAAATTATTTTGGTGAATGTTGCATCCTTTTTGTTTTTTAAGCATTTGTTTTACCTTATTTTAACACTTACCTATTATATCACTCTAACCTTTTTTTTGGCAGAAATTTCTAGGGTTACTTTAAAATTTTCTTTTTCTGTAAGTCAATTAAACTTCTTTATTTTCAGAAAATAGAGTGTGTATATATATATATATATATATATATATATATATATATATATATATATATATATATATATATATATATATATATACTTGCATCATTGTGCACATATATTGCAGTGCTCAGAATTTAAACATGCAATTAATTGGATGATTTTGAGTTTCAGCTTTAAAAACTTGCAGAATTTTTGCACAGAAGGTTTGCGTTATTTTGCACTAATATATAGTTTACATTTAAGTATTTCTTTCACGTTTATGGCAGTCATTGGTAACCATGTGTGTGGACACTTTCACTTTAAATACCAATCAATCCTCCTAAGACGCGTCATGTGATCAAGGTCTTGAGAGACCGAAACGCGTCATCGAGGCCAAGGTGGCACATAAGACTTAATTAAGAATCAAGAAACACAATATTGGCGGTTCGTTCTTCGTTATTTCCTGCGGAAAGGGAGACGCTCTTAAAAGAAGGAATTGGTGATTTAAGTGCCGGGAAGGCTTCTTTGGCAAACGGCGGTCCCCCTCCCCATCTCCGTCCGAGTGGCAGGAAACTCTGTTTGGCGTTAACCAGACGTTTTTGTTGATCCTGAGAAGGAAAGCCATAGTAGCACTTGGATACCTGACATATCATTTTCAACTGAAAGGACGCGACGGAGTAAGAGTTGGAGGACGCATACAACGCAGATTGTCCAGAAGAGGTAGTAAACAAGAGACATTTCCAGAGGGGAGGCGTTTAAATAACAAACATTGGATATTGTATCAGCAGTTTGTTAACTCAATTAGCCTGGGATACAATCTCTCACCATGACTGCAGACGCGCTTAGGTGTAGAGAGGCAGCAGCAAACGCCATGTTCGATGATGCACCAAGTATCCCACAACAAGCTAGGTCTCTAGCTGGTCCATCTAATGGGGGCAACACGAACATTAAAGAAATGTATAAGAAACTGGAAAAATTTATGAAAGTGGAACAATCTAAATGGTGGGAGCATAAGTCCCAGAATAGATATCTGGAAGTTGGGCGTGTACCTAGGGGTTTACAGATTATGATTGCGGCAAATTATGAAAATCCAGACCCAAGTATGTTACGTCAATGGGCGGAGAGCAATCTGGACTCATCTAAGAGATTAATCGAAATCCTTGTAAAATATGCTGAAAATGATAGGATTTGAGTGATAGGATTGCAACACAAATACAAATCGATGCACTTAATGTGGAAATAAGTAAAATTGAGAATAATGACACCACGTCCAAATATCGTGAAAACATGACAATAAGACTGCATAAAGAAGAAGAAATAATCAAACAAAGAAAAACATTTAAATTTCAACGCAACAAACAAGATTAGGAGCAAGGTAGGATATTTACCTTTGCAAAGAAATATGACGCGCTAAAAGTTGGCAGCAAAGCACAAAATCGAGGCGACCGACAGCAAAGTGATCGCAATACCCCAATAGTTTCCACATCGGCATCTGATTTAAGTTCGGCGGTTGACAGTGAGTCTGATAATGAACAAGCCAGTATGACAATGCCGTTGGTGTTTCATAGGTTTTCCTTGGCATAGGAAGTGGATTTCCAAAGACAAGATCGACGACAACCCTCTGTTCAAGAAAACAAAAACAAAAAAGTGCACAAAGATGCAACTTCAACCGGCGGGCAAGACGCAAACTCCACAAGAGGAGGGAAAGTGTTCAAACCCTGATACAACAACAAGAAATGGAAACATCAACCAACTACTAAGAGGCAAACAATAGAACGGTAATCAACTTAACACCAGTGACCCTCGATCAAGCAGAAGTCCAATTGCTCTCACTTGGACTTTCGTATTGCCCAGACAGCAATTTCTACTATGTACAGACAAGAATAGACGTATTTAAATTTATACGGAAGTTAAAATTGGGCAAATTCCATCAAATAAATCTAACAGGCGCCAGGAACCATACAGACTCAAACACCATACCGCAATCTGATGAAGCAACCACTACCACACTAACAGCTTTGGATGCTGCACTGCTACGTGATCTTCAACAACTACAAAATGAATCTGCACAATCACAGGATGGCATTGGTAGTCCAGATAACATTGCTAATGGCACAACACCCACCAACTTTAAAGCCAAATCAATGTTTCAACCAATCATGACAAGAGATGGAATTAATGTATCTAATGAATTAATTACTTCAGATATAAAGCAACTACAGCATCGAACTACCAGAGGGACTAAAAAATATGATCACTAGCAGGGTGCATGTATGAAATTGATTATAGAATTATAACTAAATGAGTATCAGTGGGCGTGGCATACTCGGAATTTCAAGCAGCATGCTGGTAAATGCAGTCCGTAAGAAGTGAGTAAGTATTATTCCTTAAGTAGGCTCAGTCCCCCTGTGTTATATCAAAGCTTCAATTATAACCTTTAGCAGGAAGTAATGTCCGGTTTGTGTGCGTATTTTCACCCTTAGAAGAGCGTGCTTTGCAGAAGGAAAGGTTCCCATCCAAAGCCTCTTCACTCCTTTAACTGATGTGTAGTCTTGGATGACAGCGGTGCTCCTCCCCACGGCCAAGGACAGCCGTGCAATTAATAGTTCAAACAAAAGGCCCTTGAGCTTTGGCAGGGCACACGACGCTCTTCCTCACCATCCGTAATAATTACCTTGCAGATGCACACATTCAGGGCTTCCTTTAGCAATTTGCCATGTCCGACGCGTTTCAAGGCAGATACGCCCCTTAATCATGGGCTGCTGCGCAGGGGGAATGAAAGCACACTTCTTGATTCATTCACCCTTTTATTGAATGAAAAATGCCCCCAGTGGGCGTTGCATACTCGGAACACCAAGCAGCATGCTGGTAAATGCAGTCCGTAAGAAGTGAGTAAGTATTATTCCTTAAGTAGCAGTCCATGATTAAGGGGCGTACATGTCTCAAGGGCGTTTTGTTTGAAATATATATATATATACGGGGGGCGCTAGGTGGCGCCAGACCAAGATGGCCGCACTGATGTGAGGCTCCCGACCGACTGAGCGTCTCATCATATCCTACAGTGATCCTGCTGTCTCTCCTACGTTGCTACTGAGCCCCACTGCCTGCCTCTCGATGTGCTGATTCCGTCGATACCTGGCTTGCCCTGACTAACAGCTCCTGGTGTGACTGGTGGCCTGTTTTGGCCCGGGCGGCTCCTGGTGCTTTTGGTGCTACCCTCCGGATCGGCCTCCCACTGCCAGGACGGCCCGGTGCTTTGCGGCCTGGTTCCACGAGGCTTAAGATCATCCCTGAGGACGACGACGGACTGCCTCCGGGGTCTGGGGGGGGCTCCGACCCTTGAAGGTGAGAGCTGCCCGCTGCCTTTGGGCCCCGCTTGGTGTGGCCTGCCTGCCTGCCCCCCCCCCCCCCCCCCTCTGCGGCCTGCACTGGTCCCTGCACTTTCTGCGCCAAGACCCCGCCATCTTGCTATATCTCCTGCAGGGCTGGGGGGGCCTGGAACAACTACGCCGCCACGGCGGCCTATTGCCCCCCCCCCGGCACTGACTGTGCCTTTCCCGCTTACCTCCGTGGGGGGGAGACCGGCTGCCTGCTCCTTCCTGACCGGCCCGCGGCACTGCACTGCTTCTGTGACTCTCCGGAGCGGCTCCCTCCTCTGCGGTGACAGCCTGGGACCCTGTGGTGAGACCGGCGCGGCTCCTTTCTTCTCCCTGCGGCGGCGCATCAGGTGGCGGCCTGATCGGGATTGCCCCGGGACGCCTGGGGAGGCACCATTTAGGTGGGGGAAAATTGCTGCCGCCTGCGCGGCACGCCCCTCCGCTCTCCTGCCAGCCGGCCGGACCCTGCCTCGCTCTGCTGCGCCCGCGGTGCTCGTACCCCCCCTGTCATCTCGGAACATCCCCTGCAGGGTCGGGGAGGTCCGGGGGGGTCGCGCTGCGGGGGCGGTCTCTGCGCTATCCTCCTGGGACGCTCTGTCTGCTACTACTGCCTGGGGCGCCCTTTCCCCGGGCCGACTATCCCACGCTGCCAGGATAACCTGAGCCTGCGCCTTGCTGGGTCCTCACCTACTTGTACCTGAATGCTACGATCCTGCTCGGCGTCCCTGGACTGTCCTGTTTTGCATACCTCGCCCTAGGGCAGCTCCTCCTTCTACATCCACCTCCCTCCCTACTTACCTGCCTTGCCACACTTGCTGCTCTCCGGAGGGGCCTACAGAACCTACAACATCATCTACAACCCGGGGCTCTGCTCTCTCTACCTACCCTCCCCCCCCCCTCCCCCGCTGCAGCGACACTGACTATTGCCTTTCTGCCTTTATCCTCACCTTTGGTACTAGCTCACTGGAGGAATTTGCTGGACTCTCTGCCTGAACGGGGACACTGCGTGGGACGTCGGTCCGCGGTGCCGCCAGCCCCTTGGCGCTGAACTCCTCGCCGCCTTCCGGTGGCGGTATTATCTGGCTGTCTTCCTGTGGCCTCCTTGCAAGTAGCCTCTCCTCTGCCAGCAAACTATAGGCCGGTGGGGCACTATCAGCGCTTTCGGCCCGCTCCTCCTTGCGACCTGGCGTCCGTCTCCCCTTCATCGACGCGGGCGCCCAGAGGAGGCATGGGCCGCAACGACGCCAGGCAGTCCAAGATCCCTTTTGAATCCAAAAAGACTCCCAAATCGATTCCGGAGCCTGAAGGGGGTCCGCCCTCCCAGGAGCCTCCAGATGAAGACTGGAAGACGCTGTTGCTGGGTCTGAAGCAGAGCCTCTCCACAATCGATGCCAAGATTGACAACATCAACACTCGCATGGACAGCGTCGTCTCTAAGCTTGAGCAGCACGACACCCGCATTAAGGAAACGGAGGATAGAATTTCTGTCTTGGAGGATGGCGCCACCTCAACCAGTAAACAGGTCACTCAAATGGATAGGCTGCTCAAACTCATCGCTGACAAGAACGAGGACTTGGAAGCGCGGTCTCGGCGCAATAATGTCCGCATCCTTGGCCTTGCCGAAACCACCAACACAGGTAAAATGGAGACCTTCGTGGAGAACATGCACGTTGAACTCTTCGGTGGGGAATCCTTCTCGTCACATTTCATTGTGGAGCGGGCCCACAGATCCCTTGCAGCTCGCCCGCCTCCTGGAGCGACTCCGCGCCCCATCATTGTGCGCTTCCTGAATTATAGGGACAGAGACTCTGTGTTGCGACGAGCGAGGGAGGTGGGAACTGTAAACTACTGCAACACCACTTTGTCCTTCTTCCCAGATTTCACCTCCACTGTTCAGGAAGCAAGGCGTAGGTTCGCAACGGTTAAAAAGAAGCTACAGGCGCTGGAGATTCCCTATGCTATGCTCTACCCTGCCAGATTGAAAGTGACTTTCCGAGGTAAAACTCCTCTCTTTCACAATCCCCAACAGGCGGAGGACTTCCTTAAGAGCTGCAGGGCGGAGCGGAATGATGATGGTGCTACACTGCGCAGATCTAGGTCACGATCACCGCTGTCGCAACAGGACTGAGAGACACTGAGATGGAATGGGCCTCCCTTTCAGTCATGACTTGGGCGTGATATATTGATTTTGACACACTAGGTTTTGTGGGCTTTGTCCTGGGGTGAGCTCCACTCGAGGCAGAACTGATTGAGACTACCATATGCGCTCGGTCACCCACCTCCGCCCCACGTTAGACGACAGGTTCCCTGTGGTTAGTGGGTGTAAGTAAGGAGGTGGTTCTGTAGTGTAGTTACTAGTTTCCCACTAGGCCCTGCGCATTGGAATAACATAAACAGTAGTATCGACGTGGAACTGCAGATATTCCAGGCCTCCACTGATTATGCTAAACTTAATTGGGTTGTGTTACCAACTAGCTCAGAGGTCACTGGAAACTTTCTTCTCTGCATGGGAAGTGATCAGCTTCCTTGGCACAGACAAGAAGGGATTCAGTTTTCCAACAACCGTGCAACATGACAACTTTGCTCCTCAGATCAAGAGTCAATCTCTAGGGTCGTGTGAAACAATAGACATGTATTTCACTCAGTCAGTCTAGTGCAGTTTACTTTCACGAGATGTAGAGAATAGAGAGACGGGCGTTTGTCAATAAAGGGTTAACATTTATTGAACAGTCTTTCTTCTCGTACAAGAGAAATGTATTGCCACAATTGCAAGACTTGTTATTATAAAAAGTACGTACAGTAAGATAAGGATTGCGAAATAATACTGTAAAAGCATTGATATGGTTTCTTAGCCATACAATGGTTTAAAAGTAATAAAACATATATACATTCATATATACATTAGGCTAACATACTCAACTGGTGCTTCTAACTACGCCTACCCCAGTGTGCCTGACCTAAGCCTAACACGTGGAAGGGAAGTAAGTAAGTAGCTTTAAGTTAAGTTGGTTTTGCCAAGGTTTGCTTCAAGAATTCTCGTCTAAGGGTTTAGTCAACACCATACCTCTGAATAGAATGATGGAGGATTGGTATCTCCTTCAGGGGAAGCTCGATATCCCAGTCACCCGCAAGGGTAGACCGGAAACGCCGGAGCTGGATTTCTCTGCACGAGAAAGGCAGCGGCTCTTCTTCAGCGCGTCGAGGAAGGAGGGGGGACAGCGTCCGCGGGCAGCTGGAATCTGCTGGATGTCTTCGCAGAGGGACGGCTGTTCAGCTCCTAAGCGTACTGCACCATAGTTCGCGCTTTAGCAGCGATAATGGTATCAGTAGCTTCACCACCAAGGGGACAGCAGGCTGCAGCGACAGAGTGCTAGCTTCACCAACACGGGGTCTTGCAGGCAGCTGGCATCAGCAACAGTAGCTCATTGCTTAAGGCAACGTTGGTAATATTTATACCTGACAGGTGCCGGGTTTGACGCATGTTTGCTGGACATAAGACGTCAATTAAAGATGTCACTAGGAAGTGATAGTTATCAGTTGCTCATTAGAGTTCGATTACTAATCAAAACACAGCAAGCGGGGATTTCCAGGTTTGCTGAGTTTTTATCTTGTTGAAGAACTCGGAGTGTTAATCTAGGAATATCAGATAGTGACTTCTGCTCTGTCATTGCACTAATTGGTCGCAAAGGAAGTGGCAGAGAGCTATGCTGGAATGTGGCTCTGTTCGTGTGAGGCCAGAGATGACTTTTCAGAAAATCGCACTCGAACGGTTATGCCAATATAGGGAATAAATGGATTTATAGCCGAATAGGGGCATAAGGTCACAGTATCGATCAGGAACCTAGATAAACACATAACAGTTCGGTACGTCTGGGGCCCCTAGTTCCGGTCCCCTCTATGGGCGAACCCCTAAGACCCTCCTCCCTCCTGGGAGGTGGTATTTGTGTTCTACTCTGTTTAGGGAGTACTTGGTATGAGTTTTGGGGAACCGGGTGGGGGTTGAATTCCCGGCCAGTTGGGGTTGCCGGTGTGGGTGGGAATGGGTTTTGTTCCACTGCGAATGACCAGGTCATTTTGGATTTGTTGTCCCTGGGTGGCCTGAGGGGGGGGTGTCTGCGCAAACTGTGCCCTATGTTCGGAGGTGAAAATGCTTTGGTCTTAAACTGTGTGCTTTTATGCTACAAGATGATGCATCTGTATGAATGGGTGACGTAGAGTCCGAGCCGCCTGGGCTTCAATTCCAGCTGGTGTCATGGAATGTCAGGGGACTGAATAACCCCAGAAAGAAGAGGCAAATCTTGGGTTATCTGGACAGGCAGAGGGTCTCAATTGCTATGCTCCAAGAAACACATCTGTTGTCTGATAACGCATCTCCCTTTGCATCACGATGGGCTTCCTGCAGGGTATTTTCCTCCTACTCTAACTACGCCAGGGGTGTTGCGATCTTGGTCAGGCAGGGGTTGAGGTTTGTCCCAGCGGGGATGGAGGCGGACCCCGGGGGGAGATACTGCATGGTCTGGGGGACTCTTCACTCCCATTCGGTCCTTTTTGCCTGCTACTATGGCCCCAATGTTGATGACACCTCATCGCTGCTCACATTATGGTGTAAAATTCAGACCCTGGGTATAGGTCATGTGATACTAGGAGGCGACTTTAATGCCGTCGTCAGGCCATGCATGGACCGCTCTCACCCACAAACGGCGCACTACTCTCACACTCAGCGCGTCCTCTCTTCCTTGCTCACTGATCACTCCCTCATCGATTCTTGGCGGCACCTGCACCCTTCCCTTAAGCAGGGCACTCACCACTCGGCAATACACTCCACATGGGCGCGGTTAGACTATGTGTTCTTGTCATCGGGCCTTTCCCCCTGGCTGACCAAGGCCGTACACCTTTCAAGGACATTCTCCGACCATTCCCCGGTCCTCATCTCGCTGCGCATCCCCCTCGAGACCTCCCCGTATCTCAGCTGGCGCCTCAACCCCTCACATCTTACTGATTCCGCCTTCAGGGCTGATCTTGAACAAGACATTCAGGATTTTTTCGCCCGGAATGTAGGGTCGGTATCTGACCTCACTGTGGTGTGGGAGGCCTTCAAGGTCACGGTCCGTGGGTGGTGTATCTCTAAAGGGGGTGGGGTACTCAAATCCTTACGGGGGGAACTTCGCAAACTCGAATCCGAATTGCGGGAGCTTGAGCGCACTAGTACGAGCGAGTCCCGGGGCCATTCTTCAAATGCTCTCCTTCGTGAAAAACTGAACGAATACACCGAGGCGGCGGATAGAGAGTGCAAATTCCTCGGCAAGCAACACACGGCGTGGGTCTACGGGGAGGGAGATAGGCCCGGTAGGGCACTTGCCTCTTCTGTACGCCCCCCTAGGTACAATGGCTATGTCACCACTCTGTTGGATGAGCACCGGACTCCGCAACGGGACCTGCCTGAGCAACTCCGCATTCTTACCAAACATTATTCCTCTCTCTACACCTCTCATAGGACAGTTCCTATTGACCTGAGTCCCTACCTAGATGATACTGCTATAGCCTGGCTTGGCCCTTCCCAACAGAAATTCCTACACCACATACTCGAAGTGGACGAGATCAAGGACGCCATCATGTCCATGAAGTCGGGCAAATCGCCGGGCTCCGATGGCCTGCCGGTCGATTTCTACAAAGCATATATTCATATCCTTGCCCCTATACTCCAGCAGGTTTATTATGCTTCCCTCGAGGGTGGCCTTTTGCCCTCGTCCATGCGTGAGGCACTCATCACTTCCCTATTGAAGCCTGGCAAGCCTCCGGAACACTGCGACTCCTACAGGCCTCTCTCGCTACTTAATACGGATGTCAAAATCCTAGCGAAGGTACTATCTTCCCGCCTCAACCTGCTAATGGAGCGCCTGGTCCTTCCTGACCAGGCGGGTTTTGTTCCCAATAGGGCGACCTCCCATAATTTACGCACTCTCCAGGCCGTCCGACAAGACATTAACCCCAAATGCGAGGCTGCAGCTGTATTTCTTGACGCCACCAAGGCGTTCGACTCCCTTGAGTGGGATTACCTATTTGCCCTCCTTGAACGCATGGGGATCCCTTACAGCTTCCTCGACTGGATTAAGTTGCTTTATGGTGAGCCGCGTGCTTCTGTCCTCCTCAATGGAGCACGATCTGCCTCCTTTCCCATCCATAGAGGCACCAGACAAGGTTGCCCCCTCTCCCCTGTTCTATTCGCGATAGCCATCGAGCCGCTTGCTGCCAAACTCCGACAGCATCATAACCACCGCTCTCTGATATACCCGGAACGGCAGCTCCTAGTCGCTTTATATGCAGACGACATCACCCTCTATATTGACAAGCCACGAGACAACCTTAACCCCCTGCTACGGGAAATAACTAAGTTCGGTGCTATCTCGGGAGTTCAGATTAACTGGTCGAAGTCTGCCCTTTTCCCCTTAACTGATAAGACTACACAATTCCCCCTGGACTACCCTCTGATATGGGAATCCGAGGAACTCAAGTACCTCGGCGTAGTGGTCTCCCGTAATCGCGAGGCCCTCATTAGGGCAAACTATGGCACTGCCCTGGACAAAATCACTGACAACATTACTAAATGGATCCATCTCCCACTCACGATGGCAGGGCGCATTTCCCTTATAAAAATGGTTGTCCTTTCTAAGTTGCTCTACCTATTCATCAATATACCCTATAGCCCAGGCTCTCACTTCTTTCGTGCCCTTGATTCCCAACTGTCGAGACTGATATGGGGGGGCAAACAGGCTAGGATCAGTTTGAAGACGCTGAAGTTACCTTATCGCCAAGGCGGGTTTGATGTTCCTGACTTTCGGAGGAACTATGACTGTGCCCAGGCTCACTTCGTGGCTTACTGGCTACATCCCCCTCCCTTCATTGCCCATATAGCGGTGGAGGATGGTTATATGCGTCCCGTTCAACCATCAGGTTACCTTTATACCGACTCTAGTGCGACGGACCGTGACCCTTCTACTGTGGACTGCACTGTCCAGGCCTGGCGTCGTATTGCGGCTCATATGGAGGTTACCTTTCTATACTCACCATGCATGCCCCTAGCTCACGACCCCAGACTGCGCATAGCCGGGGAGGAGATAGGGCGCAAGTTCTTCAAGAGGCTAGCGATTCATACCTGGGGGGATCTCTTCCTCCAGGGGCAGTTCCGCTCCTTGGCGCAGTTTTTTGGGGAAACCCCTCCCACTGTCATGGACACTTTCCTTTATGTCCGTTTAAGGCAGAATGTCAAAGCAGTTCTCCCGAACTTTCCTGAAGAGCCAGAAACCCTCCCCCCATTACATTCGCTTTTACAAACCGAAACCCCTAAGCATGTGGTATCCATGCTTTATAAACATGCTCAGCCTGCCCCGTCGCCTCCCCTGCTCAAGGCCCGCAGCGAGTGGGACGGGGACCTTGACGCACCGCTCTCTGACGACCACTGGGAGGAAAGCTGCACACATACCACCGCAGTGACTGGTAATACCCGCTTGCGCTTAATCCACTTTAAATTCTTGCACCGCACTTATTTCACTCATTCCAAACTGTTCCGTCTTGGCCTCCGAAATACCGGCCGCTGCCTCCGTTGCGGAGCCGAAGGGGCTGACTTCTTCCACCTGGCGTGGACCTGCCCTGCAGTGGCGGTATATTGGCGTGCCGTCTTCAGAGCTTTATCTGATATGGTTGGTATCGGTATGGAGCCCTGTCCAAAGACTACCTTGCTGGGGCACGCGGTCCCGGCACTAAAGGCACACAGGAAATTTTTTGCACTGGGACTTCTGTTGGCTAAACGCCAGGTTGCCTGTAGATGGGGCAGAGGACGAGCTCCCAAATTTAAGATCTGGCTCCATACGATGTCTACCTGGCAAGATCACCTGCACAACTATTCTGAACTCTTACCGCACAAATCACGCCCCAAGGATATATGGGGGCCCCTCACTGCCTATCTGCTCCGACACCAGAGCGAAGACCAACCTGATACTTGAAGTGCTCTTCCCCTTCCCCTTGTCCCTGGCCTGCTCCTTGCCCCGACTGTACGCCTCCTGCACCGCCCTCTCCCCTGCTTCCCTCCCTCCTGGGAGTGCGCTCCGTGGTCCGAGCCTGTCTGTCCTCTACGCCTTTTCCCGCTCCCCCCCCCCTTGTCCCACGTTACTCCTATGCCTCTTCTTCACGGATGGTCTTCCTATGCTCAATGCCCAGCTCTGCAGCCTGCCTCTACCACAGCGGCGCCCTGTTACTCGCGACACCACCATGTTATATGTAGCGTTACACACATGACCGTGGCAATCTACTGAACTCGCTGACTTAGAGGTGAGATGTCCTCCCCCCCCTCATCTCCCCCCTCCCCCCCCCTCCCCTCCTCCTCTCTTCCCCTCCTATCCTGTGTTAGCCGATAGCATTCCTAGGGTGGGGACCACACTGATTCTGGCGGAGACCACCTCTGTATTCTTTTTTCTGTATTCTGTGGTGCCCCACTCCTGCATCCTCTGATCCACATACAAGGTATGGTGGTACATAACGGGTGGGATTGTTCCTAGTTCTATGTTTTTTTTGGGGAAAAAATTACAAAAGAAGCCTCATTTGCATTCTCCCTGTATACGGTCTGCCTTCTCCTACTGCTGGATTTCTTGCTCTACCGGACTGTGCTTCATTTCTCACGCGGCTGGCCCTGACGGGTTGTAGGCGACATGCTGTGTCTACCCATCCTACCATGTTGTGTTCAGTATGTGCCTACCTTTACCCTCCTTCCCCCTGTCTTTACGAGGTTGCCGGCCTGAAGTCTCAGGTTGTAGGCGAAGGCCATGTGTAGTGTATACTGCTTTAACATCTAATAAAGGCTTATATATATATATACAGACAGACACCAGTTAAAAAAGTTAAACATCAAAGGGTTAATGAAGGTAGGCCATGAACTTCTAGTGCCACCCCCTTTTTTTTTTAGCTCCATAATGTATCCTCATCACTGTCAAGCAATGTATCATGTGATCAAGCCTCTGGCTAGAGGCGAAACGCGTCATGCGGGCTTGCTGGGTGTTATTCGATTTAACGGAATAAAACACTGATTTGCACCAGAAACTGGGTCTGACTTGTTCGTTTGTTAAACAGTCCAAGCGGAGAGACTATGATGCTGTAGCGTTGAACGAAGTGAATGAAATTCTAAACACCGTGACCGGCTTCTACGGTGGAAGTTAGACCCCTCCCCTACGGATTGGCTCGGCGGCAGGAAGCAACTGATTCCCTAACCCGGAACCACATCTTTACACAGCTTCGGCGAGAAGCACACCGCGAAGAGCCCCTGGATACCGAGGGAATTGCCTGCCGAGGAATGGGAGTCGAGGGTCGTCAGTAGCAGAGAAAATCTGACGGCGGTTTAGATAGCCTAAGAAAAGGTAGGACTGAATCGGAGATTCCAGTGGGGAGTTGTGCGGACTGTATGAGTGCGAGCTAACTTGGGGATCCGAGGAAAAGGCGCCATAGCGGTCTCAGGGTTGAAATCCAACTCCATTCACCCTTAACATTACAACTTTACAGTTGCAAGCAACAATGTCCGCGGATACATTGCGGAGCAGGGAGGAGGCGGCAGAGAATATGTTTGACAAATCTCCGGCTGGGGAATCAAACCCGCAAGGACAGTTACCGTCCGATATCACCACCAATGCTAATCCCACATTAAAAGACATGTTCAGGAAGATGGAAAAACTTATGAAAAAGGAGCAATCAAAGTGGTGGGAGAATAAATCCCTATCCCGATACTTGAAAGTTGGGAGAGTACCGAGGGGTCTGAGAATAACACTTGCTCCAAGTTATGAGACGCCAGATCCTGCAATGCTCACAGAATGGGCTGAGACCAATTTAGAGTGCTCAGGTAAATTAATGGGAATCCTGGCCCGCTATGCAGAAAGTGACCGTTTATAAATACAAGCAGAAATAGAACAACTTGAAACGGAAATAGCAGGACTGGGGCCAAGTGAACAGGTGGACAAATTCAGAACTGAAATGATGCAGAGGGTGAAGAAAGATGAGGAAATTATAAAAAAACGAAAAACGTTCAAGTTTGAACGGGACCGCCTAGACTACCAGAAGGGTCAGATATTCACATATGCAAAAAAATATGAGAATGTGAAAGCTTGTGCGAGGAAAACAAGGCAGACAAATGTGGAAAACAAAACTGTTTCAATTCCCTCCACAGACGTAAGCCTAACATCAGGTAGAGAGTCGGAAAACGAGGCTGCAGGACCCTCCACGGTGAGGTCAGTGAAGCTATCATTGGCGCAGGAAGTAAGTTGCCTGTGTCAAGACCGGCGTGACACTTTAAGACCAAGAGTCCAAAGGGGAGCACAGGCAAACAGCTCCGGGCCAACCAAAAGCGGCTTGCAAGGAGGAAATGCCTCAGGTACAAAACAAACAAACAAAAATCAAGCAGCCAGGGGCCGTTGGAACAAATCGAACAGAAAGGTGACTCCAAGTTAAAAGAAAAATCCATTATTAACCTCTCAAATATCACCCTGTCATCTAAAGACGAAATGATGCTAGGCTTAGTGTTATCTTACTGTCCGCCATCGTACTTTAATTACGTGGATGCAAGAATGGACTCATACCGTTTTGTACGAAAGTTGAAATTGAACAAATTCTTTCTCCTCCAACCAAAGAGAAAAAAACAGATAGCAGCGCATACTAGTCCCTCCAGGTTGGAAGTAGGGGATCGTTTTGCTTTTGATGAAATTTGGGATTTACAACAGGAAGGAGAAACATATATGGACTTGCCCCTAGTTACATCAAGGGAGGATCAAGCTATGAGTAGTACTCCTTTTAAACCCAAGTCAACTTTCCTGCCAACCTTAACACATGACAATTTGGATGTATACCATGAATTAGTTACCAAAGGGCTCAAGCAGCTATACATAACCACTAACAAGAAACGCAAGGTTGCCAACAAAAAGAACCAATGTTATCAGAACCTAATCAAAAAACTGGAATCTGATAAGAATGTGATCGTCCGCCAAGCAGATAAAGGCGGGAAAATTGTTCTATGGCCACGAGAGATGTATGTTGCTGAAGCCGAAAACCAACTATTGGGACTTTGTGTTATAGGAAAAGCAATTTGACAGCTTTAAACGCCTCTTGGCAAGAACAAAACTCAAAACTAATGGCATGGAGAAGCGCTAAATTGTTATCTAATGATGAGTATAATTTCATGAAAAAAGATCACCCGGTAATACCGACTTTCTATCTCATACCAAAGATACATAAATACATCAATGTACCACCTGGGCGTCCGATTATATCGGCCATAAATAGCTCAACTGAAAATATCACACGATACATAGACTTCTTTCTCCAGGAATGGGTGAAATGGACACCTCTGATTTTATAAGAAAACTGAAAAATGTTGTTTGGAGTACAGAATGTTTACTAATAACACTCGATGTAGCTTTGTTATATACATCAATCAAACACTCTGATGGTATGAAGGCTGCAGAATTTTATTCAAACAAGAGGTCTATGAACTTCTCTGCACACAACAGAATGTTGTTGACAATGATGCAAATCTGTCTTGGACAGAACTATTTCCTGTTTAATAACCAAATGTACCAGCAGGTTAGGGGGGTTGCATGGGGGCCTGCTTCTCCCCAAGCTTGGCATGTCTCCACATGGGACTTTGGGAGGAGCAGGTCCTTAATTGCACCCTAAGGACAGTAATGCAGGAACATGTACCCATATATCTAAGGTACATTGACGACCTATTTATGATATGGCGAGGGTCACTGACAGAAGCTCATGACTTTGTGGAGGAATTAAACAAAAATAGCCTGAACTTAAAATTCACTTCACACATAGACACTGAGTCAGTGGTGTTTCTCGACACTAAAGTCTACATAACAGATACTGGTATAGCCACTATGATGCATAGAAAACCCACGGCCGGGAACACCGTATTGCATGCTTCCAGCCAGCATCCTCACCACCTGATCAGCAGTATTCCCTTTGAGGAAATGCTGCGGATCAGGCGGATAAGCAGCACAGATATAGATTGCCAGAAAGCCCAGGAGGAAAGTAAGGCACGCTTTTTGTCCTGAGGCTACTCAGCCAAAACGATCCAGCGGGCAATTAACAGATCAGTATCTATTACGAGGGAAGAAGCATTAGCTGTTAAGGATAAACCCAGCGTGTTGTTAACAAAAGACACAACAATTAGGCCCAAAGTTATAACCACGTACAGCAAACAACACAAGGAAATCCGGCGGATTTTCTACAAAAATTGGAACTTAATAACAGGGGACTCTGTTTTTGGTAAATACATTACAAGTAAACCCAATATGACTTTTAGAAAATCCACATCTATGGCAGATAAATTAGTAAGCAACTTCCTTGAAAAGCCGGTTTCTGATACATGGGGGGCCCTCGGTGGAGGTTTTAAGAGGTGTACTGTCTGTAAAGCATGCAAAAATGGGTGTAACAAGACCCAATATATGGTGCCATTTAAAAACAAGCCTGTATTAATTAAAAAACGCATGTCATGCAGGACTGATTTTTCAGTCTATCTGCTTCAGTGCCCATGTGAACTCCGGTATGTGGGTAGTACCCGCCTACCAGTACACAAACGGGTATTGCAGCACATTAGGGCCATCGTGGGGAAAGATCAGACATACCCGGTGGCCCGTCATTTTGAGAGTCTGTGTAACAGTGACCCTTCAGTTTTACAGTATTATGCGATCGATTGTGTCATGCCACTTAAGAGAGGGGGAGATAGAGATGCAAAGCTCTGATTATTGGAAACCAGGTATATAATAGAACTGGACAGTAAGGCCCCGCGGGGTCTAAATGCAAGTGAAGATCTGTACACATGTCTTTAGTTCTGTAGTTATAATATACCTGAGCAAATATGTTAACACGACGAATAAACTTTGCACTCTATGCTAGACACATCTCTTGCAATTTTCGCATTACACCTATACTTATGTCTTAAACAATGTCGAACATGATGGTATTAGCATTTTTACATCTAAGGTGGTGTGAGGACCAACGGAAATGATTATTAACCTCCTTCCACACCCTTCTATGATTTTATAAATGTAATGTTTAGATTTATTATATAGAGAATTGCAGTCTTTTGCACTTATGGTTGGAGTTCGCGATAAGAATTGTTAGTATACAATTGGAGCCCATATGAATTGTTTTAGGCAAGAATCCTTACACATAACCCTTCTTTTTCTTTTTTTTTTTAAAGAAATGGTGTCTATTAATTGGATATTATCATGTGTCTAGAACTGTTTTTAAACATAATATTTATTAAGGTTTTAAGAGAAACTTTACGTATATTGCTGAAATTTGCACGTAAAATATGCTGCTAGGTTGTAATTTTAAATTAGAGGTTTTTTTTACTAAATATAGACATTTTGTCTTTTATTGTAAATAATGAATATATAATTAAATTAATGATAGGATAAAAAACCTTTTGTATATATATTTTCCTCTAGTTTTTCTATACAGTATAAAGATTGTATATAAAATGTTAATTTATTATTGCATATTTTTGCACGGCATATGTGTTGCACAGTTTTGGACAAGTCATATCATTAGGAAATATGGCACTGCGCCATTTATTCAACATAAACAGACACCAGTTAAAAAAGTTAAACGTGCAGTGGGGACCGAGAATTTGGGGTTCTAAATAAGGGTACTTTTGTAATGTTATTTCACATAGGAACCTTTAGCCACACCTACATCTCGAACCGCTGAACGAACTTACACCAAATTTGGCAAGGAGGGAGATGTTGGTTCAAGGAAGTGCCTTTTGCCTACTTGGTGTAAACTTGTTCAGTAGTTTTTGTGAAATGTAAGCCGAAAAATATAGTGATATCTCTGACCGTGGATATTTCACAGTGGTTTTGTGATTAATCGTGAATGCGCATGCCAAGGAAATGCTCTGATTAGCTGGACGCAACCTGAACAGAAAGCTGCAGCTGCCATTTTATCTATTGGGAATGGTTTCCGAGGCTGAAAATTTGTGTGAAAGACCACATAAGGGGTCAGGGTGGGGATACCCTGACCTTTCGTTGAGCAATGCGGGTCTTAGTGACACAAGTTTTGTGTCCAAAATTGACTTATTTCGTTGCGCACCTGATATTCGCGACTACAACATGACCGCTAGTGCAGCCCCCATGTATTATCACAGGGATATTGAGACTATCAACGTTGTCACTAATATTGTTGGAAATATAAAAAAAATATCAGTGAATCATTAATACACATTGTTATAGAGATAATGAGACTTTGATTTTTTTATCGAGTTATTTATATAGTGAGTTATGTACTGAGATGGTTATAACTAATTATATAGTTATAATTTTTTTATGTGTTGGTGGCTATTGAACTCTTGCTTTTGCTTTCACCGTTCACGATGTAACCACAGGGATCCCAATGACCAATGTCATCGCAAAGTCCGACCTTTCCGTGAAGCGGAAAATAGGTTTTAGAGGTGGTTGTTCTAGAAATCCACTAAAAAAACATGAGTTTGAAGTGTTCAGCAATAAACCCCTCGTGTGTAAAATACTGTAATATGTGTGTAAATATCTGTTCTAGACTTTATGGAAAAGGCACAATCAATGCGCTTAACGACATCACCAGGACGTCCCGAAAATGGGAAATAGGTCTGAAAGATGATTTTGTAAAGGAACTTAGCACAAAACTATGAGTTTAAACATGCTTTGTAAGAAGTATGTATATAGTAATATGGGTAGTGCGATGTTCAGAATGGATTTGTTTACATATTATTTTTAGATGTGTTGGTGGTCATTGAATGTCTGCTTTTGTTTTCCATTTCCACGACGTGTTCTCGGGGATCACAACGTCATCCTGAAGATTGTCAAAAACGAAATAAAAACCTTTATAAAAAGATTTTACAATATTTTGGGTACTAGGGTGGCTCTGACAAGAGCTGTTGCGTTGTTTGTGTTTATATGGCTGCTACACATAAGACCAAATGCAGAGTTCCAGTCCCCTCGGCTGTTGAGGGTAGTTGGGTACCTACTACCTCCCTGTTACCTCCAGCAAGTCCCACACAGTCAGCTTGCTTAGAGGGCTTTGAGGCCACACCCCCTCTCTGCACCACTCTGCAAACGCATCTCCTAGCACACTACTGGTTGGGGAATGAAGTTCTCTTGGATGCTAAGGGACCTTGGGGACCAAGAAGCCCTCCTGGTACTTTCTGTAAGTCCTACACAGTGGGATTCCTGAGAGCTGGTCAGAAGCTCGCCCCCTTTCCACACCATTCTGCAAACACCATTGCTGCTTAAAAAGAAAATCATAGAAAATCACTGAAAAAACCAAAGGTTGCAGGTAAGTTATAGTTAAGATTTCACATTTAAAAAACCTTAGAAATTCACTGAAAAAAACCAAAGGTTACAGGGGCATTTTAGTAAGGATATAGAATTTTAAAAAACATAGAAATTCATTGCAAAAACCAAAGGTTACCGGGACGTTATAGATAGGCTGAAATTTCACTTGTACAAAACCAGACAAATTCAGCAGTTGTAGTTAGCTGAGCTAACTATAACTTGCACCCCTGCAATTCACTGCTTATGGCATGGTAAGTGACATCACTGATGATATCTCAAATGACATCACTGACAACATCACTGATGATATCATCCAGAGGATCTCTGATACACCCACTCACACCCCAATATAAAATTGTTATACACCCACTCCAACTTCCACACTACCATTCTCAAAATCATTAACACACCCGTACCAGTACTTACACACCCACTTACTGACTCATAGCTCTGCATGCACATCCACTCACTCACTCACCCTACAGTGACTCATAACCAACTTACTCACTACTACAGCCACTGACATATCCAACATACCCATACAGCCACTCAGACACTGTCAGTCTCTCATAGAGCTACTCCCACACCTAGTCACTCACCCATAGAGTCAAACACACAGCCACTTACTCATCTATACAGTTATAAACCTACCCACTCACTTATTCATACAGATACTAACATATACTCCAACATACAGCCACTCTCACAATCACTGTCTCACACATACAGTCACTCATATACCCCAACACTCACCTATACTACCATTCACATATGCAGTTACTCCCCCATATACCACTCACACATCCATTAATTCACTGACACAACCATACACACACTCAGTCACCCATACAGCCCCTCACAGACATACTCACTAACCCATACAGCCACTGACTCAGCCACTCACTCATCCATTCAGGCAGTCATTCACCCTCTCACCGACCCACACAAACACTCAGGCTCCCACATGGGTACTCAGACAACCAATCAATCACCCATACAGCCACTCACGTACCCACTAACCAACCCATATAGACACACTGATACAGACATTCACACAACCTAGTCACTTATCCATACATTCACTGAGACACCTAATCAGTTATACAGTCAGTCATGCACTTATAAAATCATCCATACAGGCACTCATACACCCACTGATTCATCAACACACCTCTGAAAATATATTTAACACTCATAAACATTTTAAAAACACTCACAGTCACTGGATGATGTCATGAGTGATGTTATTTGAGATGTCATGAGTGATATCATCATTGATGCCATTGACCACGTCATGAGTGATGTAATATGTGAGATCATAAGCAGTGCATTACGGGGCGTGAGTTATAGTTAGCTCTGCTAATTATAACTACTGAATTTCTCTGGTTTTGGATGAGCGAAATGTCAGGCAAACGATAACGTCCCTGTAAACTTAGTTTTTTCAGTAAATATATATATATTGCTCCACTTCACCGTAGCTGCCAAACTCATGGGGGTGCCTAACGCCATTGTGATGGTGAATCACTTAAACAAATCACAACCAAAAAAAACCTGCACAGGGTTTGTTAATCTATCTTTTTATTGTATTTCAGATGCATTTTGGCGATAAATTGCCTTTCTCAATATTTCAATTAAAAGTTCAACTAAAAGTTCAACATACACCCATCTATTGGGTTCATATAAATATAGGGAACTCCGCCCTCATGAGGATATTTACAAGAAATAAGCTGAATCACCAATTTTAAGGATTCCATTAGCTTTATTAAGCAGTGAAACTGGCAGCCTGCTATCTAACCAACACATTTTGGCTCCTCTAATTAGCCGAGTAGTTATCATTAAGGTTAAATTAGCTATTTCCTTCTCAATTACAGAGACCCAGAATTCATCCTCTAATTTTACGTTGTATAATTTGAAATGTTGGTATTTACCCGTCTTTCAGCACTTTATACAATGTATTGTACTTTCCTTATTCGGCTTATTTGTACTATATTTAAACTAGCTGTCATTTTTTATTTTTTTCATTTTTAAAACTCTAGGTGGTCTAGATTGGACAGGTCACCAAAGTCTGGTGTGGAAGTGGTAAATAGTAATGAGGGATGACGACAAAACCCGAGATCTTGAGAGTTATATCATTTAATTTCAATGGCCCCCCCACCCACCTCGCCGGACACACACTCGACGCCATCTTCTCATCCAGCAAAGACATCGCCTTCAGCCACGCCACAGAACTCCACTGGACGGACCACAGCTGCGTCCACTTCACCTTCAAAAGAACGACGATCCACCACCACCAGCAACAGGTTGCTCGAAGAAGCTGGAACAAGATCACAGCTGACCAGCTCGCCGCTTCCCTGAGCCAGCACCCTCCGGCCAGCTCAGCGAACCCCAGCCAGGCCGTCGACAACCTCACGAAGTGGATCAGCAACTGCGCGGACGAACTCGCCCCTCTGAGGACCCCGCCCAACAGACCCGGCAGTAAGAAAGCCCCATGGTTCACCGACAAACTCAAGAGCTCCAAGAAGAACTGCCGAGCCCTCGAGAATGTCTGAAGAAAGGAACCCACACCGGACAACAGGACCACCCTCAAGCTCGCCACCCGGAAACACCACCAACTGATCCGCACCGCCAAGAAAACGGCTTTCAAGAACCGACTGGACAACAACGCACACAACTGCAAGGAACTCTTCAACATCGTGAAAGAGCTCTCCAACCCCAACGCCGGAAACAATGACATCACCCCATCGCAAGACCTCTGCAACTCCCTCGCCTCCTACTTCCACAACAAGATCGCGGACATACACAACAGCTTCAGCACCCATCCGACCCACGCCACAACCACAGCAACGCCACCCACCACCACCCTCCGAGCATGGACCCCGATCAGCACCGAAGACACCGTCCGCATGATGAACTCCGTCCACTCCGGATCTCCGACCGACCCCTGCCCTCACCACGTCTTCAACAAAGCCGACGCTGTCATCGCACCCCACCTGCGGGACATTATCAACACCTCATTCGACACCGCCACCTTCCCCGAGAGCTGGAAGCACGCCGAACTCAGTGCTCTACTGAAGAAACCTACGGCAGACCCCACCGAACTCAAGAATTACCGCCCCATCTCACTACTCCCGTTTCCAGCCAAAGTCATCGAGAAGACCGTCAACAAACAGCTGGCCGCCTTCCTCGAGACGAATGGATCCCTCGACCCCTCGCAGTCCGGCTTCCGTGCCAACCACAGCACCGAGACCGCCCTCATCGCCGCCACCGACGACATCCGAGCCCTGATGGACAACGGAGAAACAGCGGCCCTCATCCTCCTAGACCTCTCCGCGGCTTTCGACACGGTCTGCCACCGCACCCTTGTGCAGCGCCTCAGCAACGTCGGAATCCAGGAGAAGGCACTGGAATGGATCGTCTCCTTCCTCGATGGAAGAACACAGAGAGTTCGCCTACCACCGTACAAGTCAGAGGCCACCGAAGTCATCTGCGGCGTCCCTCAAGGATCCTCGCTGAGCCCTACCCTCTTCAACGTCTACATGAGCCCCCTTGCAGCCATCGCACGCCAACACAACCTCAACATAATCTCCTACGCCGACGACACCCAGCTGATCCTCTCCCTGACCAACGACCCCGCCGCCGCCAGAGCCAACCTGCACGAAGGGATGAAAGAGGTAGCCGAGTGGATGACGACGAGCCGCCTGAAACTGAACTCAGACAAGACGGAGGTCCTCATCCTGGGCTCCTCGCCCTCCGCCTGGGACGACTCCTGGTGGCCCCCCGCCCTGGGCGCCGCACCCAAACCGACGAACCACGCACGCAACCTGGGCTTCATCCTGGACTCCTCCCTCTCCATGACCAGGCAAGTCAACGCCGTCTCCTCGTCGTGCTTCAACATCCTGCGCATGCTTCGGAAGATCTTCTGGTGGATCCCCACGGAGACCAGGAAGACCGTCACCCAGGCCCTCGTCACCAGCCGACTGGACTACGGCAACGCACTCTACGCCGGAACCACCGCCAAGCTCCAGAAGAGACTCCAGCGGATCCAGAACGCCTCAGCCAGACTCATCCTCGACATCCCACGGAACAGCCACATCTCCGGACACCTGAGAGACCTGCACTGGCTCCCCGTCAACAAAAGAATCACCTTCCGGCTCCTCACCCACGCACACAAAGCCCTACACGATCAAGGTCCGAGCTACCTCAACAACCGAATCAACTTCTACGCTCCCAAACGCCACCTCCGATCTGCCAGCCACGCCCTCGCCGCCGTTCCACGCATCCGCAGAGCCACAACAGGAGGAAGGTCCTTCTCCTACCTGGCCGCCAAGACCTGGAACTCCCTCCCGGCCGACCTGAGCCTGACCCAAGACCACCTCTCCTTCAGGAAGATGCTCAAGACCTGGCTGTTCGAGCAGTAACGGCACCCCCCCCCCCCCCCCCCTAAGCGCCTTGAGACCCTACGGGTAGGTAGTGCGCTCTATAAATGTCTTTGATTGATTGATTGCCTGAACAACAAATGGAAGGCTAAGGCTATTGAAGATTGGATCAGAAGTGATTCCCCATTTGTAGCTCTAGCCCTGTTGAAAAGCTGGGCTGGGTTCAAATGTGTTTCCAGTGCAAAAGCAATGCATAAAAGCATAGCAATCTAGATTAATATACATCTTAAGTATGACATATGTACCGTCCAAACAGAAATAAAGGATAGATGTTCAAGGGTTAGTGGCTATTTAGAAGGCAAATGAATTACAATTGCAAACATCTATGCCCATAGCGTAGATAACCCGATTCCCTGCTAGATGCAAGTTTCGGGTACATTTATTTTAGGAGGGAGTTTTAACTTTCTTCAAAACCCAGAAATAGGTTCCTCAACAAAAACACAAAGGCAAAATAAGCCCAAAACTGCAAAAATATTAGTAGAGTATCTAAGGGTTTTGAACTTAATTGATTTATGGAGAGAAAAACATCCAACCCAGCTAAAATATTGCTGTAGATCAGAGAGATATAAACCGATTGCACAGTTGGATTATTTTTTATAATCTTCAGGCCTTGGTCTCTATAAGTATAGCAAAAAGCTTTTCGGATCACTTGTTAATGAAGATGTATGTGAATGGTATTAAAATTAGCCGCCCTGCACACAGATGGCTGAGCAGGAGCACTGATCCGTCACAGATATCTCAGATCACTTAAGGTATATTTAAAAAAATCATTCAAATGTTTACAGCAAATGCTTGCTAAATGTCCCCCTTCTTTTCACACATGCGAACATTGTTTGTTGTTTGATGGGTGCTGTATTGCCATTGTAGATCATTCGGCAGTTGTGTTTGCTTCTTGGCATCAGTGAGAAGTGAGAAGCTGCAGTTTATTGTTGTTGCTTTTTATACTTGGCTACTCAAAGGAACGTACAATTTCTTTTCCACTGAATTTCACTGCTTTTGTATCAGTTTTACTCCTCAATCTCTCTCATTGTTAAAATGTAAAACTTATTGGGAATGACAGGACAGGTGGTTTTAGACCCAGCAATTTCTGTCTGGCTTAGACGCAACCAAGCCAGACAGATTCCACCATCCTAGATAGGATGAGTATGATACACTTGTCCGATAGCTAAACAAAAATTGTCGTGTTGTTCCTAAGGAAGGAAAGAAAAAGATACAGTCAATGATGCAGATGATTTATGGCAGGGTAACCAGACGGTAGCCCTGGGAATCCATTTTGTTGGATTTAATGCCCTCACACACCCTGTCAGGTGCCATGCTTCATCATTTGGGCCTGCTCCTCGTTGGGTCGGCGGTGCAATACCCAACGGGCAACACCTCATAGAGGGGCTCTTTGGCGGAGATCTTTTTCCAACAGCCGTATGGATGAAGTGCGGGTGTGGGGCCAGAACTAAAAGGTAGACGTGATGTGGTAAATTAAAATAAAGCTAGTGGTACCGGGAATCCTTTATTCAGAAGGGCCACTGCTTTAGTTAAAAAGCGATTATTCCAGAGGAGAGCGGTGGAAAATAATGTTTCCAGCTAACATCTAGAATTGTTATAGTCCGGTCAACATGTTTCTCGCTACTGTGAAATTTGACTAGTGATTCTTCAGGACCTAGTTGACTATTAGCAAGTATCTAATGTTGTGAGACTGTCTACGCTGATACCCTAGAATGTGGTGTCTGTATGCTCATATGGCTACCACATTAGTGGGTGAAGGGAAAACCAATGTTATATTACCCTTCTTCTAGTTGTGATTGTCAGTACCTGTTGAAGGAAGAAGAAGAGCATATCACAAACAGATTGGTAATAGGTGCATCAGTGACTGTAGTACTTGTGCATTTCGCATGCCAGTGAGAGTCACGTGTGTCGCAACACCATTGCACAAGTGTATCAAACCCTCTCACGTGTGAAAATTTGGTGAGACTGGCATGTGCGGATATATAAAAACATTAGAATAAAATTGGAATAACAATTCGGTATTCGTAACTCGCAGTCATTCAAAGACTCACCTAAAGTTAAAAACAATCAGACAACGACAGTGTCCAGCGGGTAAAGCTCCAGGGAGTTCTTCCACCACAAGGCTATGCAAAGGAAAAATCTTAGTGCCTTGTGACATGTATATATATACAAATGACTTATTGGTGATTGTAATCTAATGTAAACGCTGTGTCTTTAGGGCATTACTAAAATATAGTGTGTCCATATACTCAAGTGTTGGAAAACATGACAGTGGCTCTAAACTTACATTCAGTTCATGTTATTCTAAAAATGTCCAGAAATGTAAGGTTATGGTAGAGAGGTATCGGACTAGGGTGATCGGACAGTATAGACCTTGTTAGTACACTTATAGGTTTGCTGGTTAACGAATATCCTTTCTAAGGTCCCGAAATAAGGGCATGCTTGTTATCGAAACAAAGTTTGGTAATCTATGGTGGGCTTTAGAGTTGGCTTACAACCCACGACTAGGTACCGGTATGAATGCATGCTTGTTGTTAAGCCAGAAAGCTTGTAAGCTTGAAAGCTTATTCTCAACGATATTGACAATGACTGTAAATGATGAAGTGTTACCATGTTTTCACTCGGTAATTTATTACATGTTAGCGTGGAACCAATTTAATTGTTAGCGGTACATTATTGTAATTGGAGGCTTGGCTCACTGCTACTGTGTAAGCTATGCTGGTTCCGGTTGTATTAGGATGACAAACTTGCAGTAGAAAAAGTGTCCGCATACAGCCGAGTCTTTTAACGGATTTCAAACGCTGCTGGTGTGTAGCGTTTTGACCGGGTTAACCTTCGTCTACTGGCATTGGGGTCTGAAGGGAGCTTAGCATAGTTCCGCTGATTAAGGGTTGTCAATGTTGTAGCCGCGTAGTATTTTACACGGGAGAGCCATTTTGTTAAGGCTTAGGAGTGTGTTAGAGATGGTAAAGGGGTGCCGCTAAGACTATCACGGAACTGCGCGCTGAGTATTATCCTAAGTAAGGGGATACAACAGTTTCATTATCAAGCTATAGTTCACTTACTTGGTAATGCCTGGGCTTTGCTGTATGCACCTACCCTTCGCCGCTGGAACCGGGTGGAGGAAGTGGGAGGGGCAAGTTCCCGTTTTATGGAGTGTAAGCCATGGCTCTAATTGGATAACCACAACGGGGCCATTTTGCAGTGTCTAATGCGATGGATATTCTAATATAAGTGTTGTATCGCTAAATGTGTTGTATTTATGAAAATTTAGTAGAGGATTAGCTCAAAACTAAATATATTATTTAGATTGGAATCGGGACTAAAAATCCGGTAAATAAACCCAATTTTATCCTGAGCCAACATTAACACTTATGCTTGTCGGTGTTGGGCGCCAGCGTTTCCCTATTCAATCAGTGGAAAATTACACTTGGTGGTGGGGCATTCGAGTAAATATTGCCACGATAATCCCAATGCAGTCCCCCCACCCCCAGTGGTTTCTCTTGTTGATGTCCTAGCGTCGAACCTGTGTAGAATGGCTCCAAAAGCATCTCTCAACTTTTTAGAACAGAGCCCCAGTAGTTATACCTATAATGGCAATTGAACATGAGATAATTTCAAAAGGTCACCTTTGAAATAGACAGGCTCCCTCTAAAATTAGTCCTGTCTTCCATCCTACCCTGATAGGCTTGATCAATATCTTTAGTGGGGCCAGGACGCTGCCCTTCCGAATGCAGGTGCCAAATCCACCCCCTCTTATCCATTTCAGGAAGGCCCCTCAGAGTCAGAGGACTGCAGTTTTCCATGAGTGCCCCTAGTTTATGGCCATCTATCAGGAATGCACAGCTGTAGCTGTGCCCCCAGCACCCAGCTATGGATTGGAGACAGGCTGACAGACACACACAGAGCCATGAGCACATTTCCACATTAGTAATGCCCACATTTCCACATTAGTAATGTCAAATCCACTCTCACTACCAGAGAGAATTTGCCATTGCTAATCCATAAATACTAAACACCATACCGCTGCTCTTCGGCATATAGGCAATACAGCTCAATAGCCTTTGCACATAACCCCTATGTTAATCCATGCAAGAAGCAGGCTTCACAGTACTGAACACACCATCTGGTTTTATTTAGTACTAGGGCATGTAGCACACACGTCCGCATGCCCTACCTCTGCCGCCCCCATGGAGTACTCAGATGTTGCGAGAGACATGCAGATCTTTGGTAAGTAGCTTTTAAATGCCATGATGAGTAAAAGTAACCTGCACAAACAACCCCAAGGTAAACATGTGGTATCTTTGAAGAGTTACCTCCATGGGTGGCACAACCAGTGCTGCAGGCCAAAGGGATAGCATTTGAGTTACATGCCCTAGGTATGTGTCTTACCACTGGACAAGGGACTTACAGCTAACTCAGATTGGCCTATCATGTGTACATCAATAATAATAATAATAATACTAGTATTTATAAAGCGCGAACAGCTGCTTCAACTTGGAGGCGTCCCGGCGCTGTGAGGGCTCGACAAGAAAGCTAGCTGGGAGTCTGCAGCTTATAGATGCTCCGAGAACAGCCACGACTTAAGCTGTCTCCTGAAACTTGTTTCTGATTGGGCCTTTCGCAGGTCAGGAGGTAGGGAATTCCAGAGACGGTCACGTTGGCTGAAAAGGTCCGGCCACCCAATCTGGCCCTTTTGACTCGCGGCACACTCAGTAGCACCTGATCATTTGAACGAAGGGAGCGGGACTGTGTATATCTAGGCAGACGGGCTCTCAAATAATTAGGGCAGGTGCCGTAGAGGGACCTATAGGCCAGACTAAGAGTTTTAAATTTTATTCTACTGGCAATCGGGAGCTAGTGTAAGGCCCGAAGATGGGGAGAAATGTGCTCTTTAAAAGGAATATGTTTAAGCAACCTGGCTGCCGCGTTTTGCACCGTCTGCAGCCTTTGAACCAAGTATTTCGGGAGGCTGCTATACAGGCCATTAGCATAATCCAATCTCGAAGTGATGGTAGCATGGATCACGGTTTTCCGGCAAGACTCAGGCAAAAGCTTCAGGACTGGACGGAGATTCCTCATTTTGCTCAGGCAGCAGCCTGTGACCTGATGGATCTGGGGCGCAAAGGAGAGATTTTCATCCCACTTGACCCCCAGATTTTTAGCCCACTGGGAAGGGGAAGGTGGAGTACCCATCTCAGTTGGCCACCAGAGCTCAGCTGGAGGGTGACTGCCTTTACCAAAGAAGATCACTTCCGCTAAAGGTGCCCACAATTTAGGCGGACAAGGGTCCTCTGGGGAGCCAGACTTACACCGGGTTATCTCTTGACTTGCCTCATCTAGCGGGATAGGTTGAAATTTCCTCAAGGAGACCATCTGTATTTTATTGTCAAAGTAGATAGAGATCTTATCACAGAGTGCTATGGATGGGGGGATATCCCTTTCAATACAGTGGGGCTTCAGAAAGGATTCAACCAGTTTAAACACTTCTTTGCTGGGGTTCTCTGCCTGTTGAACAACGGCGGCAGAGTAACTCTTTTTTTCTTTCCTAATATGCTTGTGAAACAGCTTGGTGGCCTCTTTAAATTGTATTTTTGCTAGAGGGCAGTAGTTTAATCTCCATTGTCTTTCGAGTTTCTTACAGGCTCTTTTTTCCGCTCTTAAATCATCAGAGAACCATGGGGCCGTGGGAGAAGTTCTCTGCGCTGTCACCCTTTTTGCTGGTGCTACCGTCTCTACCATGTTGCTAATCCAGTTATGTAGTGCCTGGGCATCCACGCTGGCATTCATGGTATGCTTGGGCGGATCATGGGACAGAATTGGGTTCATGATGGCCGGAGTAAGATTTTTCCATTGCCTCTTCATATAAGAGTGCTTGCTTTTTCTAGGTTCCACACTATTTAATACTAGTGTGAATGGTATAAGCCAATGATCTGACCATACTACCAGTATTTATATGACAATCAAAGCGCTTCGGCACTGCATGGCAGTGGTAAGGCACTCAAAGTCCTAAGCCAGAAAAACAAGGTCCAACAGGAGGTCAGAAGAAAACAGTCAGGGGAGACCACATCAAGAGATGGCACGTCTAACAGTGTTAACAGGCTATTAGAAACAGGCCGATATATTATTGACGACTGGGAACGAAGCAGGGGAGGCTCCTGTTCTATGGCAGAGGAGTGTCGCCCCACTGCTGCTACCCAGCAGAGGCAACAGTGAAAAAGAAAATGATAATAAAATGATTGTATTATCATTTTCTTTTCGACTGTTGCCTCTGCTCGGTAGCCTAGTTGCGGGGTCAGGCCATCCTCCTAAGCTTCAGGAGGAGGAAGTGTGGGCACTACTAAGAGGAGAGAAGGGCTGGATTGGCACCTGCGCAGTGTGTACCAGACGAGGATCAGGAGAGGAGGAAGGTGCAGTGTCAGGTAAGTCGCAATGTACTTATTTGTTTTTATAAGCTGTCTGAATGTTATTGTGTGTTTTTAAAACTATTTGCACTTTCCTTTACTCACCTGCACCTTCGTGCATTTCTCACGCTCAGCCGATTAGGTGCTGTCGGGGAGATCAGAAAGGAACGCTGATCAGTTTCAGAGCCGCCATCTTGGGGGAGTATTCGGGGTGGAGGACTAGTTGTCTTGCCCCTCCTAGCCTCACAAGGATAAAATGGCCCTACCCACCAGGACGCGTGCTGTGGGCGTGCCGCGGGCGTGCCAAAGGCAAGCCCATCTGCCCCTGTCGGCACCAGGCCGGCCCAGGGGCCTGGCCCCCTGCTCAAACGCCACCTACTCCTCTGAGGACTTAAGAAGGTTACATCAGGTAAACCTCTTGCCTTGCCCTGTCATTTTTGATCACCTTAAACACCTCGGCATTCTCCGAGATCCTACCAGTCAACTAGGACCCCTGCCCACCGCTCCTTGCCATAGCCAGAGGCCCATTCCAGCGCAAGCCAGAGACTTAAAACTTCACATCTCTTACCTTAACACCCGTTCCCTAGTCAAGCTTCAATTAGATATCTTCCTTGTCCTCCTATAAGACAAACCTGACATCTTTTTTGTCACTGAAACATGGCTTAACACTGACTCCTCCCCGGACATCCTGGCAGCCCTCCCAGACACTTACTACATTCTGCATGTTGACCGGGCCCCAGGAAAGGCGGGAGGTGGAGTAGCGGCCATCATCAATAAAGACCATGTTTTTATCTCTATGTCTGCTTTAAATCTCCCTGCAGCAGACAATCTGATTATCAAACTTGAGTCTAAGGCCGTCCCCGTAATCTGTGTATTAATATACAGACCCCTCCAACACATGCCCTTATTTCCTCTCTCACTGTGTGAACAATTGGACTCTGTGGTCATGGACTATACAAAAATCCTCTTACTCGGCGATTTTAACTATAGGTGCAACGATGACCTCGGCGGCCCACAGGCCAGCGAATTAATGGAACTTTTCTCTGGTCTTAATTTTAGTCATCACATTGTCTCTGCTACCCATGTCAAGGGACATACCCTTGATCAGGTGTGGAGCACTAATCTCACTGTTTCCACACCTATCATATCCACTTGTATATGGTCCGACCATTTTCTTATCAACTTCAATATCTCTATTCCTACTTGCAATAAGCCCCCGGCAATTAAGGGGGGCCTCATCAGGAAATGGAGCACTCTTGAGAAACAAGCTTTTTTGGACAGCTTAGATAGCTCCACTCCAGCAGACAACCTGGACCTTGATCAGGCTGAAGCCAACATTTCAGACTGGCTACTAGCAGCAAGTAATATACAAGTCCCACTAAAAAGACTTTGAACTGCCCGTCGCTCGATGCCCAGAAGTGGGTTTCCCACGATCTGAGGGTCCAAAAACTAGATATCAGCCAAAAAGAGCGGAAATGGAGAAGGGCCTATGACCCACACGCAAAATCTCTCTATCTGGCTGCACGAGCAGATTAAAAGAAAGTCATCATCCAAGCCAAAGCCTCATATTTCTCGGATATAATAGAACACTCGAAAAACAAATCTAAAGACATTTTCGCAATTGTCAACAAGTTATCCAACACTGAGAGAATTCTTCCTAAATCTGTGGTCACCCAAAATCTGTGCAACTCTCTTAATGAATACTTTCTTGATAAAATCGCCACCATCAAAGCCAGCATCCCAGTCATCGATTTTAAGCCGGATTCCCCAGCACACCTCTCTAGTACCTGCTCCTTTGATCACTTTCCACCTCTTGATGTACACTCCCTACAGGCCCTATTGACTAGGGTAAAATCTGTCTCCCCCTGGGACTGCTGCCCACCGTACATCCTAAAGGACATTTTTTCGGTCCTCTCTTACCCCATTCTGACCTTTCTCAATGCATCCTTGTCCCAGGGCAAGGTCCCCAAAGTCTTTAAGGAGGCAGTTGTCGTACCCCTCTTGAAAAAGCCGGGAGCAGATCCCTCAACCCTCTCCAATTACAGGCCTATCTCCCTTCTCCCCTACCTGGCCAAAGTCCTTGAAGCACATGTAACCACCCACCTCTCCGACTTCATCGAACAGTCCAACTATCTGGACCCCATCAAGCCGGGTTCCGTCCTGCCCACTCTACTGAGACAGTTATCACTGCAGTCATGGACTCTCTCTGTGATAATGCGGATAAGGGAATTCCTCAGGCCCTGGTCCTACTAGACCATTCGGCCACATTCGACACAGTCGATCATGCCATTTTATTGGACCGTCTCAGACAGGCCGGCATCTGTGACCCAGCCCACAGTTGGATCAGGTCCTTTCTTAGCGACCGCACACAAGCGGTCCGTCTAGCTCCCTTCACTGCTCCAAAACTTCACACCCCGTGCGGGGTACCTCAGGGTTCCTCACTGTCCCCCCTACTGTTTAACTTGTATTTGTTTCCTTTGATTCAGTCCTTGAAAGCATTCAAGGCCATTACGTTTAATGATGCGGATGATTTTCAACTTATCTTCACAACAGATAACTCCCCTGAATCCATCCGGGAGTTTCAGGGCACCATGCTGCACATCCGCCAATGGATGGATTCTAATCACCCAAAGCTGAACCCCGGCAAGACCGAACTAGTCCTTAATGGAAAAAGTCAAACACTCTGGGGCCTACACCACTGGCCTCCAGAACTTGGCTCTCCACCTACTCCCTCCACCTGAAGGACTGGGTTCTTTAAGACCCAGCGGTGCCAGGGCACAACACCTGAAACCTTCGTGGGTAACCTGCTCCGGCGTACGAATCACAGAGACACGGGACACTTCCTTCGACGTCAAAGATTCAAGGTTTATTTGCTGCAGGGAACACAGAAGTCACGACAAGTACACCACGTGCAACTTGGGGAGACTGCTTCAAATTGGTTCTGTGAATCGCTCCTTTTATACAGTTTTTACCCATAGAGTTACATTGAACACAAAAGTTTACAACCCGGTTCCCACCATCATCCCCCAGAGGGGTCGCTTTGGTCACTTTGAAACACATGAGGTCCGGAACATAAGTGCGGAAACATTTGGCGGTTCCCAACTGTAAAAACCCATCTTCCCACCATTAGCGAATTCCAATCAGCAGTAAAACAGATCGAAATAGGAACCAGGACAGGTGTAGAGGAAGAGGGAAACAGTGGGGAGATCGGAAAGGGTGTAAAAGGGGAGGTATCGGGAAACACGAGATACAGGCATCAAAGGGACGTGCCTAATGAGATGCACGGCTGAGACAATAAGTCCGTGCGGCAAGATGAGCCTCGAGCGGCGCCATCTGCCTTACAGTAGCAACCCCCTCGTACAAAGAACATGTGTCTTCCGCAAATATCTTGGGAGTCCCAGGGTCGCGAAGCGGACAGCGTCCGTTCGCTGGCTACTTGAGGGCAAGAGACAAAATGGATGCCGTATCTAAGATGGAACCCGTGGGTACAGATGAAAAACCCACATAACAAACGAACGGTTTAAGTTAGCACAGCGAAACTACGCACACTTACTAAACTCGTCATTTGCGGTTCATAGATACCAGACTCGACTATATTCGTGCGAGTTAAATGCACCACTTACAATTGTCACGGAACCTCAGACGCTCCTTTTGCCCTCATGTAGGCAAGCACTAGTCGGAATCATATTCGATATTCATCAGACCATCGAGATGTTGCTGTAGCATAGCTCTGTCCAACCGAGTCCCATTGGTAACAGGCGGCTGTCTCATACACGTCGTAGCACAGAGGCCACATAAGGCAGGACCACACTGCACACAAAGGCAACACGTGAACAGGAACACTACAACGACTCCGATGATCATCAGAATCTTCCAACCCCAAGTCGACATCAGGCCCCAAAACCACCCAAGTAGCGTCCAATCCCCTACATCCACGTGTATGGATTCGGAGATCTTATGCAACCTCGAGATGGCTTGATAGACAGTTGGAGCATTATCTGGAATAAAAATGCAGCAGCTCGAATGGATCACCTTACATACCCCACCTCGATCTGCTAAGATGACATCTAAAACCATACGGTTTTGTAACGTCATAAGTCTCTCCGCCTGAAGTTCTGTGGTGATATTACCAAGGGCACTGGCAGTAATATTAGCTGTCGATTCTACCACTCGAGTCAACTGTCTCAGGTTCCTACTATTAACCATAGGTCCCCAAAACGGGAGGAAACCCTTGAAAAAGTCTCCTGCCTCTTGACCGGCAGTATCCTCTTCGCTAATTACGCCTCGTACAACTCTAGTCTTATGATAATCGGCATCTACAGTGAACGTCGGAGGCAACAGATTTGCAATGAAACATGAGCCCATGAAGTCAGCGGGCAGCCATGTGTATGCACGATCATAACAGATAAAGTATGTACCCTTGGCAGCCAGAAACACAGGGGACGAGAACATCGGCAGAATGTAATTTTCAGTGCAAGCACTTGCTCCAAGTCGGGCTTGCGATCTTCGGCCACGACCCATGAGACAAAAATTACCAGTGTGGGGTACGACCCATATTGGAGGCGAGCTTTTAAGCTGCTTTTCGCTGGTGAACACACTATATTCGCCTCTACTTAGGACCTTATAGGCTTGTACCTCTTCTTCGGGAATAAGCGAGGGATCATAGATTTCACTATCTAAGACCTCTATGGCTATCGACAAAGGTTTTTGATACGAGGTAGGACCAGAGTAGGGGGAACGTGGTTCTCGAATGGGGTGGAAACCCAGTGCGCTTCGAAACATTGTTTGAAATGCTCGAGCTGACCCTTGGGAACTATACGGTAACACCAGATATGGAATTCCCTTATCCGTAGTATGTGGCATCAATCCACACACCCAACAATTAGTAGTGTTAACCACTAACTGATGCTGATGAAGGAGCTGAACAAAGGAATTGTTGCGGAATTCTACACGTCTAGCCTGTTCGTGTTCCGGTAACATGTGAAAGGAATGGGGAGAAACAGTGGAGGTAAGGTTAGGGTCAGGAGTAGGAGTAGGTGTAGCAGAAGGTAAAAAGTAAGACATCGTGTAATACACCCCACCCGCCAATAATGCAGAAGCAGTCAAAAATAATACAAACAGTTGAAATATAAAACATTTGGTACGACTGAGTTGCTGCAGCTTGAATCTGTAACCCTGAGCTCCCTCCAAATCATTCAGCTTAGAGAATGCCATTCCCTACGACCGTCCGCAACGTTTCTTGACGCACTTCGTTCTGTGTAGCAATAGTCAATCCCTAGGAGTTCCCAGGAACCGACGGCCTTTAACCTAGCGTCAAGACCTACTATCCAGAAGGAAGTACGCGCGCGGCCCTACGGCCTTCAATGCACAATATGTATCTATGCAAAAACAAAGTCTCTCAGATGTGGAAGCAAAAAGGTACAAGGAATGAAGCTCAATATATGTACAATGAATAATTACAGTAATACGAATGTTCAAAACTGATCACGGAAAACGGGATAATGCAGTTGTCAATACAGCAAAGCAAGATCTTTTTATTTGTCCTTAGTGCGAGATCGCATAAAGTATCGGGTTTTCCCAGGACGTGTCTGCTCGTCAAACAAAGGATCCGTTAAAGAGACAGCGTCCTGCTGATCAGTTGAGTGTTCTGGTCTTGAGTCTTTTGATGACAATTGTTCAACAGTGTCTTTCTGCTGCGCTGGGGATTCTCCAACGGGCTGTGCGTCGCTAAAAGGCACAAACGCCGGCAATGTTTCTGTTTCAGATGACGCAATGCCTCTCCTTACCCACGGGTCTGCCGGCAAAGGGATGGGGACTCTTTTGGTATGGGTGGCATGCACCCAGTTCTTACGTCCCTCGAGACGAACGGCAGTCCTCGTGGCCAGGAGCACTTGGTAGGGTCCGGTGAACCTCGGGTCCAGGTTATTCTTGCGTGAAAAATTTCTCGTCACCACCCAATCTCCGGGCTGGAGCTGGTGGCCTGGACCCTCCGTCTGCGTCGGCAATGCGTCGTAAACCTGTTGGTGAATTAACCTCAGTTTAGCAGTCAAGTCATGTAGATAATCGATCAACATTGGGTACTCAAGATCAGAGAATATTCCTGGCCTAGGAACCCCCCACACTTTCGCAGGACGGCCGAACACTATTTCATAGGGACTAAGCCCTACTCGGGAGTGTACAGTCGCCCTAGTTGACGGTAATGCCAAAGGTAAAGCGTCAGGCCACGAAAGACCAGTCGTAGCCTGAATCTTCGCTAGCTTTAGTTTAAGGGTGCCGTTGTACCCTTCAACCAATCCAGCTGACTGGGGATGATTGGCGCTGTGGAATTTTTGATTAATTCCAAGGCCCTTACACACACTCTTCATCACACTTCCAACAAACTCACTTCCGTTATCTGACCACACAACTCTAGGCATTCCATACCGAGGAAAATATTCCTTCAGTAGGATTTTCGCAGTAGACAAAGCAGTATTGTCTTTGAGGGGATAGGCCTCGATCCATCGGGAGAATGCGCAAACCACAACTAAAACGTATTTCAGGTTATTGCATCGCTCCATATGGATGAAGTCCAATTGAATCACCTCAAAGGGATACGAAGGGGGAGCAAAACTGCCAGGAGGAGTTGGGGTTCCTTTGCCAGGATTGTACATTAGACACACCATAAAATTCTTCACCAGACGTTCAGCACATTTCGTAATGCCATCATTCTTCCACACCGGAGACAACAATTTACAAATACCTTTCGCGCTAATATGTGCTAACCCATGTGCCATTGTCACAACAGCCAGCACATACGCATCCGGCAACATCCATCTTTTCTGATCAGTCAAATCAATCCAACAACCATTCGCATCCAACTTTCCCGTACTTTCTTTCCACTTCGTCTTTTCAGTCTCGGTGGCCTCATTCTGAATTTCTTTCACGCTTTCGATAGTGTTTTCACACATGCTCGATTCTGTAGGCCACCTAACCGAACTCGTCACATACATCCGAGTGCTAAGGTTCCGGGCAGTCTCCTTAGCAGTTTCATCCGCAAACGCATTACCACGACCAACATCATCCGTTACCTTACGATGCGCACTACATTTAACAATCGCAACTTGCGTAGGCAACGTCAATGCATCCAAAAGATCATTCACAAGCTGGCCATGCTGAATCTTCGTACCGTGCGACGTCAAGAAACCTCTCTCTCTCCACAATCGTCCAAAACTGTGAGCGACGCCAAAAGCGTATTGGCTGTCGGTAAACACATTCACACGTTTCCCTTTTGCTAACACACATGCTCTAGTAAGAGCAATCAATTCTGCAGCCTGGGCAGAATTCTGATTCAACCTCGCAGTCTCAACAACAGTATTCAATGTTACAACAGCATAAGCAGTAGTCACATCGCCATTCGGCAACTTAAAACATGACCCATCCACATACAAGGTGCCATCCGGATCTTCCAATGGGGTGTTTTTAAGGTCCACTCGACCTTTTGTTTCCTCTTCAGTCCTCAAGTAGCAGTCATGTTCTGCTACTTCATCTGACTCTGTCCTAATTGGTAACAAAGTTGCCGGGTTCAAAACATTACAACGTTTTATCTTAATATGACTTGCCAATAACGTCAACTCGTACCCGGACAACCTCGCACTCGTCAGGTGCTGAGTTTTCGTACGATTCAAAAGAGTATCGACTGCATGCGGAACCATCACCGTAAGCATATTATCCATGACCAATCCTGCTGATTGTCGGATGGAGACCGCAGCTGCCGCAGTTGCTCTCAAACAACTCGGCAATGCTCTAGCTACTGGGTCCAAGGTCGAGGAAAAATATGCGCATGGACGCTGCTTACCACCAAAAGGTTGCGTTAAGACACTCAAAGCACAACCTTCTCTCTCGTGAACATATAATGTAAACGGCTTACTGTAGTCAGGAGTACCCAACACAGGAGCCGAACACAATGAATCACGTAATTCAGAAAAACCTTTCTGACATTCTTCCGTCCATGGTAAAGGAGTTGAAACATCCTTGCACGTAAGAGCCACTAATGGTTTCGCTAGCAATGAAAAATTAGGAATCCATTGCCTGCAGTACGACGTGATACCTAGAAAGGCACGCACATCTCTTTGGGTTTTTGGCACAGTCATCCGCGCAATCGCTGCAATTCTCTCTGGGGTCAACCTCCTTCCCTCCTTTGACAATAAGTGACCTAGATAGGTTACTTCTTGACAACAATATTGGAGTTTAGAAGGGGACACCTTATGATTCAACTCACAGAGATGTTGCAGCAACGACACCGTAGCAATTTTGCAAATGTCCTGAGTATCAGCAGCCACCAATAAGTCGTCGACGTATTGGATTAAGGCCGCACCGACCGGCAACCTAAACGCATCCAGTTGACCCTTCAAGGCTTGACTGTAAATCGATGGACTTTCACAGTAGCCCTGAGGAGCGCGCTTAAACCGGAAGCTTCGTCCATCGAGAGAGAAACCGAAAAGGTCTCTGCTCTCCTCGGCAATCGGGATGCTGAAAAACGCATTTTTCAAGTCAATCACCGAAAACCATGATGCAGAAGCTGGAATCAGAGTCAGTAGCGCCGTGATGTCAGGCACAACAGGAAATTGAGGAACCACAATTTTATTCACCTCCCGTAAATCGATAACAAAACGATAAACAGGCGGTTTTGAAGGATCAGTACATTTAAGAATGGGCAGTACAGGACTATTGCACACGTTTCCCCGAGTCTCTTCAATAACATCTTTCTCGATCAGATCATAGATGATCGCCAACAATGCTCGTTCACCATCAAGAGAGATACGATACTGGGGAATACGTGGCAATCGCACATTAGATTTCAACTGAACAACATAAGGGGAGATATCAAGTAGGCCCACGTCATTCGGACCTGTTGCCCACAAAGACGCAGGAAGAGAACTCAATTCCGGTGGAAGCTTATCGAGAGACAAATACATAGGAGAGACAACCCTCTCTCCTAACGTAAGCTTTACACCCGCAGGGGAACAATACAGAGTCGCATACAAACGTTTAAGCAAATCCAGGCCCAAAAGATTTTCACCACAACCAGTAGTCAAAATCAACGGAGCTTCTAGCTCACGTGGCCCTATGGTAAGGGGCAAAGGGCGCGAAACTGGATTGCTAACGGGGGCGCCAGAGAATCCAACGGAAACATTTGTTAAGCCAGACAAAGGTGCGCCAGGGAGTTTCGAATGCATGATAGAACTTTTCGCTGCACCAGTGTCCAACAGAAAAGGCTCAACGACGCCCGATGTAGCAACTGCGACGTAAGGCCCTCTCTGATCAACCGGAACTGACACCACTCCCTTTCCTTGTCTTTGGCTGTCCTAGTAATTACTGTCGTCAGTTCCCTGATCGACGTAATAATCGTCTACATTGTACTGCGCAGATCGCCCTTGCGACGATCCACGTTGATCGAAACAATTATTAGAATTGGATGAGTTGTCTGAGCGATCGTTCTGAGCACCACGACCTCTACCACGTGATGCTTGCTGCGAACCACCGCGACCTCCTCTAGATGAGTTACCACTATTACGTTCATTCAAAACAGGGCAATTGAATTTAATGTGTCCCTCCTGTCTACAATAAGCACATTGATTGTACCCTAACGAGGATCTTTGGGAGGAGGAATCATTACGCGGCTGCGATCGATTCGATTGCGACTGCGATCTATTCTGTTGGGGTGCATTCTGATTCGAACGTGGAGGATACGCTTGTTGCAGCAGCACTTTAGTTTTTAGTTCCTTCGTCTTTTTGTCAGCACGGTCGTTCTCTTCTTTCTCCCTATTCTCATAATATTGTGCCGTAGCCAATATCTGAGCCGAGGTAGAAACGGCCCATGCACTTTCCGAATTCTTTAACTTATTGCTCAAATCGGGCAATAAGTTCGAAACAAATTTATCCACAAACAATCTCTGACCACCCTCGGTACCCATATCCTGTCCACTATGATCAATGAATGCTTCCTCGAACCTCGTAAAGAAGTCGGAAACACTCTCATCTTTCTTTTGCTTACAAGCTGACAATTTGTCCCAATTCACCCTCATAGCTGGCATAAGAGTTTTCATTAATGTGATTATTCTTTGGGGAAGGGCAGTAATCAACTGCTCAGGCTTAGCACCACCAACTTGCAACCCATCCGCCGCTACAAGGGCAGCCCAATCACCACCTAATTCATTCGGATGATTTTCCTGCCGAATCTTAGCCCATACCGGTTGCGGTACGACATTGCCGAACAACATATCGATATCGGCAAGATTCATGATTGTAGCGTCTACAAGCTGCGATAATTCTTTGTAATACCCTGCAGGATTTTTGCGAGGGTCAGGCAAAGATTGCTTCACCTGTAACACTTCCGATCTTTTCCATGGGAGATGTATCCATACTCTCTGGAAATGCGGCGGAATAATAGGAATGGCAGCAGCATCGCCTGGCATCCACACTGGTGGAACTTCCCGCATGGGGTATTGGCCAGACTCGTCTGGTTGTTTTTCAATATCCTCAACGAACAATGCATGAGGTATCGGAGCGGGACGAAAAGATAGCAATCGTTCAACAGCACGTCGAACGTTGGTATCCACTATCAGTCCATTTGCGAACTGAAGCTGAAGATCAGACAAAGCGGTGAGCACCTCGTCAGGCGCATCGGCCGCTATCCGATCATAAAGGAACTTACACATTTCATTAAACACATATCTCTGGGTTGGTATATTGAATTGACAAAACGTGTCGAGGACAACACGGGGTGGACTTCTAAGAGGGTTCACCATCCAACCCATCGCCATATTATATAGCGCAATGCGTTCTCTGTTTCCAGGAAGCTGACTACGTCTTTGAGGACCATCAGAACCAGCGGACCCATGAACAGGTCCGAGCGAATAGAAGCTAGCCGCAAGAGGAGAATTACGACTACGAGTAGAGGGAGAAGCATACGACACAGGACTAACAAGAGAAGGAGTAGAAACAGTAGCAACAGCAGGAGTCAACAAAACAGGAGCAGTAGTAGGAGCAGTAGCGGGAGCAGGAGTATGTGGAAGCGGAGGAGCAGTAGGGATAGCAACAGGCAAAGGAGCAGGAACAGTCGGAAGAGCGGGTGCAGGTTGAGGAACAGGCGGAGGAAGAATAGGCGGGAGAATAGGTACGGCAGGGACCACAGGAGCTGCGGTACCCTGTACGTACGGGGGTGGCGACTTCATAAGATAAGACATTAAAGGATCCTCAACTGCCTCTTCCTTCTTTTCCGACTCCGTAGGCAAAGCAGGATAACATTTATCTACAGTCATACGCTGTAGTCTGTCAAACACTTCTTATCCTTATCCTCCTTATCACGCTGAAATTGCTCTGCTTTCTTCACTATGGTAGCAACATTATCTCGCTGAGTACGTTTATTCTGTCTGATTTCTTTCTGTCGGGCTTCTTTGCGCCACAACCGAAAGGCATCAAACATGGCCGGCCTTGACTTTCGTTCGAACAATTTAATCTCTAGATTATCTAAAATCGGGGCCTCGAAGCTACCATGAGGTGGCCAACGAAGGTCGCCGTCCTTCTTTGTATATTTAATCCAATAATCGTTAAAGGTAACTGGGCCTAGCCCATGCTTACTGTAGAGCTCATACGTGGGAGTTCCAACCGGAGGTATCGGACACGAGTCCTCCAGTCGGGAATCCATACCACAAGGTCTGAAACAACTAAACAAAGTACTACGACCAGGCATCTTGCACACTAGCCGAGTTTCACAAACTTCAAGGGTTACGGGATTTACCAAGTCCCAGCAAAGAACAAAACCCTCGGTTTTTGGCGGCTGCAGTCGTCAAACAACACAACAAAGTACGCTAGCAAAGTGTCACCGACAAAAACACTCACACAGCGCTTAACAACAAAAACACTCGGTAAAGTGTCAACAACCAAGAACTCTGGGAGCGACCCACAAATACTTAACTCAAGAATCGATGGCGTCACCAGGAAGGCCCGTCAATCGTCTCGCTATACCAAGGTCTACGCCAGGCGCCAAAACAGGTCTACAGTCAGGGCAGCAGTCCGTCGCAGTCGTCCGGAGGCGGGAATCTTCGCGGGAAAAGTCTTCGGGCCACTTATTTCGACAACAGGATCGATGAAGCGGGGTGCACCTTCCCTCGGAGATTTCACACGAAGTTCCTCACGATCGTCGGGCTTGGACCGGTACCACTGATGCAGCCCCAGGTTGGGCGCCAACTGAAGGACTGGGTTCTTTAAGACCCAGCGGTGCCAGGGCACAACACCTGAAACCTTCGTGGGTAACCTGCTCCGGCGTACGAATCACAGAGACACGGGACACTTCCTTCGACGTCAAAGATTCAAGGTTTATTTGCTGCAGGGAACACAGAAGTCACGACAAGTACACCACGTGCAACTTGGGGAGACTGCTTCAAATTGGTTCTGTGAATCGCTCCTTTTATACAGTTTTTACCCATAGAGTTACATTGAACACAAAAGTTTACAACCCGGTTCCCACCATCATCCCCCAGAGGGGTCGCTTTGGTCACTTTGAAACACATGAGGTCCGGAACATAAGTGCAGAAACATTTGGCGGTTCCCAACTGTAAAAACCCATCTTCCCACCATTAGCGAATTCCAATCAGCAGTAAAACAGATCGAAATAGGAACCAGGACAGGTGTAGAGGAAGAGGGAAACAGTGGGGAGATCGGAAAGGGTGTAAAAGGGGAGGTATCGGGAAACACGAGATACAGGCATCAAAGGGACGTGCCTAATGAGATGCACGGCTGAGACAATAAGTCCGTGCGGCAAGATGAGCCTCGAGCGGCGCCATCTGCCTTACATTAGCAACCCCCTCGTACAAAGAACATGTGTCTTCCGCAAATATCTTGGGAGTCCCAGGGTCGCGAAGCGGACAGCGTCCGTTCGCTGGCTACTTGAGGGCAAGAGACAAAATGGATGCCGTATCTAAGATGGAACCCGTGGGTACAGATGAAAAACCCACATAACAAACGAACGGTTTAAGTTAGCACAGCGAAACTACGCACACTTACTAAACTCGTCATTTGCGGTTCATAGATACCAGACTCGACTATATTCGTGCGAGTTAAATGCACCACTTACAATTGTCACGGAACCTCACACCTCGGTAAAGAGCCTGGGGGTGTTTATCGATAAGGACCTCTTGTTAAAAACCCAAGTAGGCACGGTGGTGTCCTCCTGTATCTTCCAGCTCTGTAGGATCAGGAAGATCAGTTGGATGCTGACTCAGGTGATGATCCAGGTGGTGATAGCTTTAGTACTGTCACACCTTGATTGTGCTAATTCCATCTACTTAGGCCTTCCTCTTTTTCTCAGTAAACGTCTCCAATTGGTTCAAAATCAAGTCGCTAGATTAATCCATCAACAGCCACATTGGCAGTCAGCCAGACCCTTGTTAGAAAAAAATAATTGGCTCCCTATCTCCCAACGAGTAGCATTCAAAACGGCCTGCATCATTTTCAAGACTGTTCAAGCCCACAGTCTTCAATTCATCAACAATTTCTTGCCTAGGTATGTCCCTTCTCGCAATCTCCGGTCCGCCAATCTCCATCTTCTGGCCACTGCTCCTTTTAAGCTCCAACGCCAGGGCGGACGCAGGTTCGCAACTCTAGCTTCCAGATTCTGGAATTCCCTCCCCTTGGAAATCCTCTCCTGTACTAATCTCCTAATCTTCAGGAGACAGCTTAAAACCTGACCATTCACTCAGGCCCATGTATAGTCTGCCGACCGCCCGGACATCTGCTAGTTAGCGCCATGAAACCTCTGGGTGTACGTGCGCTATATAAAAGATAACATAACATAACATAACATATATATTTTTTTATGTATTCATGCACCCCTCTCCTTGCCGCCCTACCGCTTCGCATCGGGGTCAGCCGCCACTGGAATTAAGGCAGGGCTTTCTGGTCCCTATAGCTTACATAAAACTTCTTAGTACTAACAAGAATTTTCTTTTGTTGTTCCAAATCAGCGTGCAAGTCTAAGTGACACCTCTGACTAATTATAGGAACTATTACACTGCGAGGCAGCAATGGGTTGCACAGTTTACTTGTTTTCCATGTTAGGAAATCTTCTCTCTCTGTAATCCATTTGTAAAATCCTTTGGGAAGTTAATTTGAGCGCTGTAGACCACAGGATTCCGCACATTGCTCAAGCACAAGTACAAACAGTCCCAGACCGAGAATGACTTAAATACCTAAACTACTATTACCGGCCCTCCCGAGCTTCCAAAGGGCGCTTTATGAAAAACACCAAGAAACCTCCTGTGCTCACGCTCTCACTCAACGCTCACTCATTCATCTCTGATTCACTGGACAGCTGTATTTATCAGCCACCTGTGCCATTAATGCATGAGTTAGTGTCAATGCACACAGACACTGCAGCTGTGAACACAGTCAGTCTAGAGACACGAGAACACAACAGAACCACCAGGAGGTGCTCCGGACAGGAACTGTATATACACAACGGTCTCTATCCGTCTCTCAAATCCCTACAGGGACCATTGCTTGAAACATTCATACTTACAGGACGCAAGTGAAGACATCCATCTACGCTATCACAGGATAAGGTCTACAGGATGAGAAGAAAAGATGCACCGAAGCAGAAGCAAGTCCAAGTATACGGGTTTAGAAGACAACAACTAGTGTTATATAATGCTTGCTTTTTGGCATTTCTTGGCCTGTTTTTTTAAAGCATAAATGCATGAGTTGGGTAAAGTGGATTTCCCCTCTCCTCCCAGGCAAGAATACAAAGAGTGCAAGGAATACGTTGCAGGACGACTGTGGGTGCCTAAGCGGTTTCTAACATTTAAATTGCTATAGGTCTCTTCCTCGGGAACATTCAAGTGGCATCAAAATACAGTCCTTCAGATTCTCTGTGGATTATTCGAACAAGAAGAATTAAATGCAATACCCTTGTGCTGTTTTGAAACATAGGCTCTACAACCAGGGATCTAACAATATGAAGAATGAATTAGTATGCCTAAATCCAACATTAGCTCACACTAGCCATTAGGCTGCGTACAAGGGCACAGCATCTATGAATATATATGGGTGAATTTCATCCAGTGCTATATAAATAAAATATTCACGATGGGCGTCTTGTTATTACAAAGTTGTTCATTACATAACACCGTGAAAGTAGAGACTTTTTCGATGCAGCTGACCTGTGCGAGATTCTAGAGACGAGAATAAAGCAGTAATGGGTAAATCAACTGCAAAGAAAAGCTGAGCGATTATAAAGCAATGGGCAGTGATTTTTTTCCAACCACCAACAGGTGGGGGGCGGCTGTTTTTACCTGTAAGATGAGACGTAGAAAAAAAAATCAAAGTCTTTACTTAAAGAGGACAAATTGCTCGAGGACTGAGATCAGGGACTGAACAATAGCAGAACAAAATTGCACAAGAGAATAAGTTGCATTTCTTGCATTTGTTAGTAATTACATTTAGGGCCCGATGTAGGTGGCCAATACCGGTCGGAAACGGCCGAATTCGGCCGTTTCCGACCGGTATTTGGCCTTTTGAGATGTAGGGGACCTTTTTTTGTCCGATTCGGTATTTTACCAATTCGGTAAAATTACCGAATTTGAAAAATACCGAATCGGTAAGTTTACCGAGTTTTAAAATTCGGGATGTAGGTGGGACTACTTTCAGTCCCACAGGCCCTTCAGATTCGGTATTTTAACACCCAATCCAATTGGGTGTTAAAATACCGAATCCAGGTGTGCATGCACACCTATGCCATGTGACAGACAGACATGCCCTTAGGGCATGTCTGTGTGCCACATGGCACACAAGCCAGTATTGGGGGTGCTAGAGGGTGTCAAAGTGACACCCCCTGCACCCTTGCAGAAATCGGTAATTACCGAATCGGTAAATACCGATTCGGTAATGCACATTGATCCCTATGGGCTTAAAGGCCCATAGGAATCAATGGGGGATACCGATTCGGTATTTACAGAATCGGTAAATACTGAATCTTACAGATTTGGTATTTACCGCTTCTGAAATACCCACATCTCCCCCCCCTCCAATTTACCACTTCTTAAATACCGAATCGGTATGATTCGGTATTTAAGAAGTGGTAAATTGGAGTTTACCTACATCGGGCCCTTAATGTATGTATTTTAGCACAGCAAGCCTAATGCTGTTTTGAAACATAGGCTGTATAACCAGAGTTCTAATAATATGAGGAATAAATTAGTATGCCTAAATCCAAAATTACCTCATACTAGCCATTGAACTGCGTACAAGGGCACAATATCTATGAATATATAGGCGTGAATTTGAATACAACATCGTGGCCTAATTGTCGTGTTACAGCAAACAAATGATGGACGGAATGCTGGCAATGCAAACATTCTCCCCCAGTCAAAAGATCTGGGTTAAATCCATCGTTCCTTTCTCCACTACGCCACCCCAGTTTGGACCCAGCCATATGCAAATCAGTCTTGACCCTGGGCCTCATGGGAACAGTCCAGACTGCACTGCCAGGCCAGGTCCTCCCTGGATCGGAAACAAGCATCCTGGGACCAGTTTCGGGGTTTGACCCCTCTTCAGCCAGGATAGCTTGAATTACTGTGGCACTGGAATCAAGCTATCCTGGCGGAAGAGGGGTGAAACCCCGAAACCGGTCCTAGGATGCTTGTTTCCGGTCAAGGGCGGACCTGGCTTGGCAATTCTGATTGGACCGTTTCCATGAGGCACAGGGTCAAGACTGATTTGCATATGGCCAGGTCTAAATTCGGGTGGCATGGTGAGCAAAAGACTTATAGATGTAACCCAGATCTCTTGACTGAGGGTGAATGTTTTGATTTGTTCTGCATGCCGCCCATCAATTGTGTGTCTTTTGCTTTCTTGACCCACATGTCTTTGCGCATGTGAACACTTGGAGTTGGGCGCTATCATGCATGTGCATTGCTTTTGCTGGCATTGAAACGTATGAGGTCATATTGGTTGTGCAGCTGGGTGAGTGGGTATGCATCTGGGGAAAGTTAGGGAAATTGGAACTTGCATACGTTTTTGTCCAAACAGATTAGTATTGGAAGCCAAAAATACTCCAATAGATCATGAGGGGAGCTGGAACTGGTAAAATATCAGTTTATGGAAAACGCAAGAAAAAGTCTCTGACGAAGGGGCTGACAAGGGAAAAATATGGAGAATAACTATGTTAAAACATATCTTAGTGGCTGGAAACTAGCAAACCCCAGGGGAAGGTACAACACATTTATCACCTGTGCGCAGTAGAATGACATTTATTAGGTGCACACACCCTCAAAAGTGATCAGTAGATCTCTCTTGGCAGTTGCCTTAGTGGAGATATTGAAGAGACAGATTTCCAAGGCTACCTCAAAACTGGAGCAAATGTTGGGAAATCATTATTTTATAGTATCAGCCATTCTCTTTGTATCACATGCTCCCTAATACTAGCTGAGGGAATATCCGAGTGTATACTTCATTGCAATGTTAGCAAATATGTTAAGACTCAACATAAGCAATAAAAGCAGAGTTTATTCAACATTTATGAACCTTAATTAAAAGCCCACTAGATCAGTAAGTGGTCTTTGGACGTCAATGCAAAATGCACAACTAGTAATAGAGAATCTGAGAGAATATAACTGAAAGTGTTGGACTTGGCCCTGCTTGCAGGGTCATCCCGAAACTTTTTGCCTTCCCCCTATCCTTTTTGCTATTATGAGATGGGTGGTTTCCGGATGTTGGACACTTTAGCGCTGATCAGCAGTGCGAAGTGCGAGTGTTGTCTGCCTTCCATAGGCCTATATTAGGAACCTCTCTCCCCCTTAGGGGATATCTACCCCATTGTAGAAGATGTAGGCCATGTGTGGTGTGAGATGAAAATGATGAATGCTGTGCAATGGTGTACGCAGGTTTATTTTCAATGCTTTAGAAATGTCACTTTTAGAAGTCACCATTTCTGTCTGCTTTGTGCCTGCCTAAAGTGGGTTGCAGGTCTAGTGCTCGAAGTGACCAAGGCTGGCTCCGCCCCCTGGGGTGTGTCCGTTTCACACACCCCCAGCTTTTGGAGGGAAGCCTGGCAGACAGGGTGCTCTACACCTTCCCCCAAAAACAGTTGAGACCGGTTTCCCCAGAGGACCTTCTAGAAGCTTCTGGCCCCTTCTGGTAGGGGGCGTGAAGAGTGTATAAATAGAGGAGCTGAGACTCCATGCGGAGGGGTGTGCGTGGACTTTGATTGAGAGGGGACACTCTGCCAGGAGGTACAGCTGCAAGGGCCTGTGTGCTGGCCTCTGTGCCCATCTGTACCCCCTCTGCTGTCCACAGGGCCAGTGGGAGCCCTTTGCTGGAGTGAAGACTGCTATGTCAGGAGGAGTGCCACATTATGGGGTTGACTGTTCCTAGGAGCTGCTGTCCTGTCTTGATGAGTGCCCACCGCCTGCTGATCTTGCCAAGCATTGCCTGCCTGCTCTCCAACCTAGTGCCGCGTGAGCGCTACAACTGTGCCCTTCCTGCTGTCTAGCACCTGGTGAGTGCTGCAGCTTTATCCTGTGGGGCCCTGACTGCATTCCTGGGATCTAGCACCTTGTGAGTGCTATATTCTAATTGCCCTGACAAGGGGAGCTTGGACTCTGCAGTGCTGTGCTGCCAGAGTGCTACAACTTTATTCCCCCTGTGCCTGCCTCCTAGCGCCTTGTGGGCGCCATGCTTTAACCCCCCCCCAAGAGAGAAGCAGGTGTCTGCAGCGCGTCGTGAGGGAATCCCGGCGTGTGGAATTCCCCCCTGGGCCACTTATTGAGGGGCAGGTTCCCACCCCGCATGTGAACACTTTGAACTGACCAGCGGGAGGCCACCCCGCGCTTTAGCCACATTTTCTGTCCCTGGCGGGTGCCCACCCCACAGTTGTGCCACGTTTATGCTGCATCCATACTTTCTTGTGATAGCGGGTGCCACCACGCATTTTTGCTTTATTAATTGGCGGGAGCCTACCCCACATTGCCGCTGATAAATCACCGCTGCAGCTCGAGTCGAAGGGGGAGAGCCGCCGCCACCACAGCGACCCGGAAGCAAGGCCGAGGTGCGCCTCGTTGGGGGCGTGGCCCGCCAGCAGGAAGGAACCAGCCAGAAGCAAGCAGAAGTGCTGCCGTTCATCGGTGGGGCTCCCTTGGTGGAGGGAGAGCCAATGAGGTTGCCTAATGCAGGATGTGTTGTTTACGCCCTAATGAGGCCTAATGCAGATGCTTATGCCTAATGTGATGCTTTATACTTTATGCCCACGGGTTCAGTGCCTAATGGTTTCATTCCATGCCTATTGCTAATGTGATGAGAAGTACAGTTAAGATACATAAGGGGGTTTCTATGCCTAATGTTATGCCTAATTATTTTCCCCTAACGCTTACCAGGTTGGTGCTCTGCTTAATGTGCTATGCCTCATGCTGCTAATGAGGTTCATGCCTATTGTTGCACATAATGCGCATAATGTGTTTTTATGCTTATTGAGATGCCTCATGCAATTTTGCCTAATGTCGTGTTATGATGTTTGATATTTGTATGCCTAATGCAGTAATGCTGATGCTGATTTTTTCCCCAATGCCTAAATTACTGGGTTTCTGCATCAGGTGCGTGAACCTGAGCTAAGGTGGCCTATGCCTAATGAGACTCACCATGATTTATGCCTCAATGTCGTGTGATGATGTTTTATATTTATGCCTAATGCTAATGTGGTCTTGCAAGTAGGTGCTGGCTGTTATCCCTTTACAACTAACGGACTTTCATTTATCCTGTGTACTGGTGATGGTTCTTTCAGTGGCCCGGGCCGATTGGCTCTGCCCTGAAAAATACCCCCCTGTAAATGATTGCTGGGTGTCAGAGGGCACCGTGTTCATTACTGTGATGACATTCTAATGTGTTTTGCATAATACATATGCTGTTTGGACACTACCTGTTGTAGAGTCTCTTTTGTAGTGTGCCTAGTGTGTCGCCTGTGAGTGTGTGCTGTGCAGATGCTTTACACAATCTTCCGGAGTTTAGCCTACCCGCTCCGCACCACGCTACCCCGATTCTAACAGAAAGCAAAAACATTTAGAACTGGTATTACATTATGAAATTCCCTAGAACCCAAAATTACATCATAAAGTCTGCCCCGTCTCTGCTGAGGGTCAGCTCAATGATGTAACGAGGGGGGAGCAGCCTGGGTTCTTAGTCCCATACCCCACAACCATGGAGGGCCCGAAGGCAGCACTACAAAGGGCATTTTTCATAAGAAAGAGAAAGGAGCTTCAAGGCTATAGTGAGGATGAGATTTTGTTCCAATGTAGGGGCCAATAGTTGGTGCTACATCCAAACAAACTATTTAAATGTCGAGAAGGGTCTTCTCTTTTTTGTTGCATGTATTTATTTGTTAGTTACACAGTTTTCCATTCTTAACACAATAGGTACAGTAAGCACAACATGGGGTATCATACACTGTGAAACGAACAAACCGTGGCATTTATTGTTCAGGGACGTTGTGTCTCCCTTGGGAGTAAACAGAATAACAACGACAACGGAATATCTTTGGGGACATTACAGGTTAAACAGCAATGGGCAAGATGGCGGACGCATCGGCGTCCGAGTGAGCGGCATCGCTAGTGGTCTCGCTGCCTAAAACCTTCCGACCTTCTGACAATATCTGCCCGCAGCTCTGAAAACTCGGTGATTCAGTGGCTAGCAGCTTAGACTAATAGGAGGAAATTGGAGCTTCTCTGCGACCTTTAAAACTTTAAAAACTTCTTGCCTGTTTTACCCGGGATGCGGCTGGAACTTTGGTGCTGGTTCCGCCGGTCGCTGCAATCTACGTGGTTCCGTGGAGGATATCGCCTCGCATCATCCTGCTGCTCTTGGCAGACGATTTCGCACACAGCAACGACGTGAGGGACACACCAGAGGAGTAATGGCACCGAATAATTCTGCGGTGGCAGCTCCTAAGCCTCAAAACAAGCCAAAGACGAGGGCGACCACGGCTGCACAGGAAGGCGCTCAGAACGCTCAGAACGCCCAGAGCGCTCAGAACGCGCAGAACAGCGGTAATGCCGGCAGCGCTACATTGCAGGATAATCTCCAGAACCCTCAGCAGGTAACTCTCAATTCTGACTCTGTCTCTTTGCCTGCCCTGACACCAGCTCCAGCCTATATTACTACTACTGTTACCACTCGCTCGATAGTGGGGGATTCTGGGAGTTGTAGGCTGGGAGCTGTTCCTAAAATTCCAGATATGTTTGCACAAAAAAAAAAACTCTAGAACCGGGGAATATTTGCTTAAATGGCAACCCTGGGAAAACATCAGCAAACGCAATTAAGAGCTTAAATATATCTAGTGACATTGGGCTGAATACAGACACTGGTAACGGCAAAGACGGGTCAAAAGAGAGTCAAAATCCAAAGCCTCCACGGACGATTATTTCGGAGTCCCTTCAGACATCTGGAGAATTAACTCATAAGACATTACTAGAACTAGTACAGGACGCACCAGAATCACTATTAGTTGTGGAAGATGCTGAATCAGTTGATTCTGCGGGTAATTTTTACTCTATGACTGACATGTCGGTGGCTTTAGAATCCGAAATCCTTGAGGCTGATGGGGGATGGAGAGACGATATGAGTGGTAAGAGTCTGGGATCGCAACAAGAATCGCTTGGCTCAGTGGGACAGGAAGAGGGTGAGGAGGAAGATGAAGATGAGGATGAGGATGCCTCTCAACACAGGTCAGAATGGGGTGCTAAAGACATTACAGTACTCACAACACATGGAGATACTCTCCCCAGTGCATCAATTACGGATACACCACAGGAACCGCAGACCCAGGATAGTTCACAATCAACTGGTTCTACGCTAGATACACTTTGTCAGCTCATGATTCAGCATCGGGAGGAGACAAGGGCAGAAAATCTCCGCACGCAAGGTGCTATTCGATGGCTCCAAAACAACCTTAGAAAAGTCGACAAATCCTGTAGCGAGACGTCTGCTAGAGTGACTGAAGCTGAGGGGAGAATTTCAGCGATCGAAGATACTGTGACAAATCAACAAACACAAATTTCATCATTGGTAGGGCTGAGAGATGAGATAAATTGGAAACTGGTGGACTTGGAGAACAGATCACGTCGGAATAACCTTCGAATCCTGGGTATTCCTGAGGGAAACGAAGGCAGCAACATAAGACAATTTGTAATTGATCTCTTTTCGGAAGCCTTTCCAGAGCTTGTGCAATGGAAATGGGATATGGAAATTCAACGTGCACACCAATTCCCATTTCAAAAGAACACCGGACAGGATACTAATTCAAAACCTAGGGCAATCTTGATTTGTCTAAACAATTTCTTGGCAAGAGAGGCTCTCTATGACCTGGCCAGGCCAGATCGGAAAAGAAGGGGGAGAGTCGTGGAATTCTTCGTCCGGCCTGACTATTGTCATGCCACAGTGGAGCAACGCTGGCAGTTTCGAATGCTAATCCCCGCCTTCCAGGCTAAAGGCACCCAGGCCTTTCTTTTGAACCCTTCTAAACTTAAAATAATTTTCAAAGAGAAATCGTACTTTCTGACCTCGGAGGGTGCAGCTAAAGAGCTTTTGGCCTCACTTTGATTGCAATTGCTGTGAAAGAGTATAGGCATTTTTTTTGTGTTTTCTCTTTCACGCTTTATGGGGGGTATAAAAGGGCTATTAAGATCTGATAAGATTGTTGAAACTAATTATGATTTTCGTCATACCTATGCAGACTTATTGACATTTCGGCATTTAACCAGTTAACTAATTACTTGCTGACCAAAATAAGTCAACTTTTTTTGAGCTAGTTTTAAAAGTGGAGCCATAGTGGGTGAATAGCAAGAGATTAATTAAGGAAGGAAGGAGGCGGCAGTGAGACACCAGATGCCTTTTACATCATCCATACTAGGGACAACCAGTCCTTATGCCCGGGATGGGTTGGGGTCAAGGGGAAGGGGAAGGGGGGAGGGGGGCTCACTAAGGTGGGTGGGGAGTGCAAGCAAAATTAGAAAAAAACTGATATGTCATTCGATTTGTGCTCTATCAAAGCTTTTTACTTTTCTGACAAAAAGGGATGAGAACAGAAATATGAGTTTGTATGTAAATAACCAATGTGCTAAACAGCATGGATGTATGAAGGTGGACAGATGTGGAGATTGTATAATTATTAATGATGATGGGTAACCTCAGAGTCTGCTCTTGGAATGTCTGTGGAATAAATAACAGAAAAAGGGGGGATTTGTAACCAGATTATGCAGAGCATGAAAATAGATATAGTGTGTTTCAAGAAACACATATTAGATGGAGTGATAGAAATATGTTCAAAGATTTGGGTCTGCAATTATTAGCTTGTACTAGACAAGGCACTACCACAAAGGGTGTGGCAATTTGCTCAGTCTATGCTCCAAATTCAGATGACCCTGAGATCATAGACTATCATAGACTATTTAAGCCTAGAATTAGCGGACTGGCCGCCCTCGGTTATTTTTTGTGGAGATCTGAACATGCATCTTGAAGGGGGGATAGATATATCTAGTGATGCTGTATATTCAGGTTTAAAAAAGAAGACATATAATCCAGTTAAAGGTTTAGTAACAAAATACAGCTTAAAAGACGTGGGGTACGTAAAAAACCCTCTCTCACCTCAGTTTACTTTTTTCTCCAAACCCCATCAGAAACTTGTACATTTAGATTATTTTTTTGTGAATTGCGGACTAATAAATAGTATTGTATTCAAAATCTTCCCCCGAATAATTTCTGACCACAATCCAATAGTAATAGAGGTTCCGACAGAGACTGGCTCTGCTTCAACTTTAAGATCCTGGTCATTTGATCGGAAATTACTAGCAGATCCACTATATATAGAAACAATGAGGAAATGGATCAAAGACTTTTATCTCTTCAATAGAAGCAGCACATCTATTCAAATTGTGTGGGATGCTTTTAAAGATGGGGTCCGGGACAAAACACTTTCCTATTCAATTAAGAAACAAAAACATATTAAAGAGAAAATAGAACAGAATTTTAACCTAGTACGAGAATGGGCGGAAAAATTTGTCATAGCCAATTTAAACATCAAGATACTGAACAAATTAAGACTACATTGGATATACATAAGGCTAGGGTCTATGAAACATTTGCAGCTAAATTAGCGGAACAACTTGCGACATTCAGATCTCACATCTAAGAAATGGGAGAAAATTCTGGAAAGATACTAGCAAAAAGAACTAGAGAGAAAGAAATCTTAAATTCTATTAATGCGATACAAGATGAGGCAGGTCAGGTTCATAATCACCCAGATCAAATTCTCGAGGTATTCCGGCAATTCTATTCCCAGTTGTATAAAAATGATAATGTGGCTTATTATCCGGATATGTTGTTAAATTTTGTTGGAGAAAATAATATTACAAAATTGAATGATTTACAATCAGATTCCTTCGAAGCTGACATTACATGGGAGGAAATTGAATCAGCTTTGCTTTCGCTGGCTACAGGGAAAGCTATGGGCCCTGATGGCATTCCTCTTAAATTCTTTGGGTTGTTTAGAGATGTTGTGAAAGAAGACTTACTAATTACATTCCAGGAAGCTCAGAGAGGATCTCCACCGGCATCGTGGAGTCAATCCACATTGATGGCATTTCTCAAAAAGGATAGGCCTCCCCTTAATACGGCGTCTTTTAGACTGATATCCTTGATAAATGCTGATAGCAAGGTCTTTTCAATAATACTTGCCACCCATATGTCAACAGTGATATCCTCTATTGCTTCACGATTGCAAAACAGGTTCATCCCTAATAGGAATACTGCGGACCATGTCCGAAGAGTAATTGCTATGATGGACTGGGCGCAGGCTACCAATACACCTATTGGAATCACCCTGTTGGATGCCGAGAAGGCATTCGACAGGGTGGCATGGCCTTATCTTTGGGATGTTTTGGCTTTGAAAGGCTTTGGACCAAAAATGATAGTGGTACTGAAAGCCTTATATCTGTCACCAACGTCATGTGTTAAAATCGAGTCCTGTAAATCTAGTCCATTCTCCATCTTTCGGGGTACCCGGCAAGGATGCCCGTCATCTCCACTACTATTCCCTCGATATAGAGATATTTACCTTAATCAACTAAATCAAGAGGAGGAAATAAATCCGGTGGAGGTTGCAGGGACTCCTTATAGAGCGTTGGCATATGCTGACGACGTGGTGGTGACCACCACAAATATTGTAAAGGCAATCTCGAAGATTGAAGAGATAGCGGAGGAGTTCGGTGCCTTTTCGGACTATAAATTAAATTCCTCAAAAACTCAAACTCTATTTGTTGGTCTGAATCCACCAACACACCTTAACATAGTATCCACCACAACATATTTAGGAATTAAGATTAGAACCCCGATTTCTGATATTTCCAAGCTTAATTTTATCCCCATCCTTAAGAAAGCAAACACCACTCTGGAACATATTAACCACTTACATCTGTCATTACATGGCAGAAATAATGTATTAAAAATGTTAATAGTTCCGCGATTTCTATATCTTTTTCGAACCATACCTCTTGATTTTCCAATGGAATTTTTTAAACAACTGGAGAGAATGGCCGGAAGATTTTTATGGGGATACAAACGTCATCCGCAGAGCTTTCAAAAAGCTGACTCTCCCAAAGGATAGAGGAGGATGGAGCACATCACATTTCCTATTTTACTACCTAGCATCAATATTGCAGTTCATTAATCCCTTAATCATTGGTATCAAAGCCCCAATTCACGTAGCACATTTCCCCTCCATTTATGAATTTTCTTTAGGGGTAGAAGCTCGTGGCTGCTTTCTAAAAAATATAGAACCAAGCTACTTCAATAAAATTTAATTTAAGATTGTATCTGCAGCATACCGGGCATGGTGGACTATTAAGGGACATCTAGGGATTCCAAAAATTATGAGATATACCCCTCTGTCATCCAATCATATATTGCCTGCTATTTTTAGGGACCATATTATGTTAAAATGGAGCAAACAAGGAATTAATTGTATCAGTGATTTATGGTATAATGATGAAATGATCTCTTTTCAGACTCTTAAGGCTAAGTTTAATATCTCAACTCTGGATTACTTCAAATATTTTCAATTACATAGTTATTTTAACACTTTATCATCTGAGCAACGTTTAGGGCTCCAGAAAATATCTTTGATCAAATCTTTATACGCTAAAAGAAAGATAGGCTTTTTCTATAATTTATTGATTTCATTTTATTCAGATGACTTATCATTAGGACAAGACCGATGGGCAATGAAGCTCGGGGTGACAAATGTGTTGATAGAAGAGTCCATTCTGATGGCTAACTCCATTTTATTAACGGGTAGATACTGTACTCAGCACTATATGGTCCTCTTTGATTCAGATCATACTCTCGAAAAAATTTCTAAATGGGGATCATCCTCAGGCATAGCCTTTAAGAGATGCTCGCTGGAAGCAGCGGATGCAATGCACATTTTTTTTATGCCCGCAGCTTTCATTAGTACTTACTGAGATACAGACTTTCTTGTCTTTAATGCTCAGCTGTAATGTTACCCTTACAGCAGAGCTGGTTTTGATAGGTACATCCTCTGATAACATTGCCGAAGATAAGAAAAAGCTGATATTCATTTGTATGTCTGTTTATCGTGTCTGTGTCACTCAGGAATGGATAAGCCCAGATCCGCCGCAATTTCATACTTGGAGGGCCCGGTTCCTAGCGAAGTATAATCTAGAACAGGCAATCTATGCAGTGAAAGGACATGCTAGAAGATTAGTGGGGGGGGGAATATGGGCTCCAGTTTACCAATGGATACAGACGGGGTTGCCGATGCACTCAATTCACAGTATATAGATTGTTAAGTAACAATATAACATCAATTATAGAACACAAAACGACAGAAGTCTATCACAGATACTCCAGTAGAAGGGTAAATCGTGGAGTCTTTTAATGAAGTATACAGCCAGCCGACACGTGTTTCATCGCACTCGCAATTCCTCAGGGCTAGATGGCTGTGTCAAAGTCAGAAGGTCGCTCAGCTGGTGATAATTCCGACCCAGCCGGGCCCGTGACCGATGGTTCTCGGTATGAGTATGTAAGATACAGGGTAAAGTTCTTCGTTCTATCTATTGTATATCAGGTACTATGAAGCACGGAGGTCACAATATTGTTGATTCCAAATTTTGTAGACAGCGTCGAACAGGGTACTGTTCTTTTTAATGGTTCCGATTCTTTTTCATGCCGGGTGTGGCTCGAAAAACGGCGGGATACCCCAGGCTGTGTGCAACTCTGGAGCGGCGTGTAGCACGTCCTGACCTCCGGGCTGTGTTCCTGTTCGATTTCCCTACATTGGCTTAGAAGTTAGACTGAAGTAGAACATGAATGAGGCCCAGAGGAGTATTGTTGGATAATAGCTTCTGAGTGGAACAGCACTCCTAAAACTTGAGGTCTCAGTAATAGAGTAAGTATTGTAAGTAAAGTCACAGCAATGGACTGTTTATTTCACTGGCATCATTTTGCTAAAATCACAGGAATTTGAACCGCCTCTTTTCTGTCCCTCCCACCATGCCACAGTTTAAGCAAGTTTCTTGAACGATTCAAGGCTTTTGAAGTGCGCTCACATTGGGAGAATAACAATGCATTGCCATTTGAAGCATATTTTCTCAATTGGATTGGCAAAAAGGACGTACACTTAGAAATATTTCTTGAAGGTTGCACATGTAATGATACAATATTTAAGGACGGGCATGCTACCTAAAAAAACCTTGGCGCTGCCAAGGAAAATATCATTCTATAGGTTAAAAGTGCATGTCCAATTACAGGCCTATTTCCCTGCTTCGAGCACGCTCCAAAATACTGGAGAAGCATGTATATCAGCAGCTCTCTCTATATCTGGAATCCAGTAACCAGCTCCATCTTAGCCAGTCCGGCTTTAGACCCTACTTTAGCATGGAGACAGCTCTAATGGAAGTCTCAGAATACATCAAAGGCATATTAGATGCTGGTGTAAGGTTGTGCTGATCATGTTAGACCTATCAGCAGCCTTTGATACAAACAGTTCCCCACTCTAGACTCCTGAAGCATCTGCAGTCCATCGACATAGTGGGTCCAGCCTTGGACTGGCTTGTCTGCTTCTTGGAAGGTAGAAGTCAACAGGTTTGGATCCCTCCCTTCTCTTTTGAACCATGTGAGCTGTCAGTGGGAATACCCCAGGACTCTACCCTGAGCCCAACATTTTTTAATTTGTATCTTACCCCCCTCACCCAGATAGCAGAAGCCCTAGGTGCAAAAGTTATATCGTATGCTGATGATAATCAGCTGTTCTACTCATGTGGAAAAGGAGAGAAGTTTTCAGAGTGGCTGATAAAAACCTGCCTTACAGTAGTTTTTCACTGGATGGCTTTACATCAACTGAAGTGCAATACCGAAAAAAGGGATTCTTTACTTTGGCAATGCTTCTTCAGAAACCTGGCAGGCTTTCTGGCCTGAAAATGCCCCCCCTCCCTTCCAGGCCGTGAGGGAGGCATAGTCACGAACTTCGGGGTCAAATTCGAAGACTGCCTGTCTTACAGGCCACAAATTAAGTCTGTGGTGGGCACTTGCTTTGGTGTACTGAGATCCGAGAAAAGGTTTCTTCACTATCTGTCCTTTACAGCAAAAAAAAACAGTTATGCATGCCTTGATAACCTCGAGGTTGGACTATGGCAATGCACTCTCCTTTGGTCTGCTAGGGTATCTGTTAGAGAAGCTTTAAGTGGTCCAAAATGCGGCAGCTCGGCTTCTTTTGATTTTGCCAGTTAGAATGCACATGTCCCCACTTCTGCATGTTCTTCACTGACTTCCTGTCAGGAAAAGAGTGCTATTTAACGCCTTGCTGCTAGTTCATAGAACCCTGTATCAAACTGGTGCAGTCTATTGCAGAACTAGGTTTAATTTCCATGTTACAGCAAGAAATCTGAGGTTAGCTAATAAATATTTAACAGAGACAACCAGAATCTGGCGTGCAAGAGTTGGAGGAAGGTTCCTCGTCCTTCTGGGATCCATAGCTTAGAACAAACTCCTTCTTGATGCTCCAGGCTGTTAGCAATGTGACAATGTTTACAAAGAGGTTAAAAAATTGGCTACTTATCCACGTTTGAAATAACCAGGGGCCTTATTTATGAAGGACTTGCGCCGCCGATGCGTCACTTTTAACATGGGAAAAAGTGACGCACCGGCGGCGCAAGTCCGTCATAAATAAGGCCCCAGATTTGTTTTCTCTCCTGACCTGTGCTTGGTGCTGTGATACTCTTCGGAGTAGCTGTGTGCTTTACAAGTTGCTTCATCATCATAATCATCATCATCATGTGTCCACTAGAGTCTTTCTCGTTTCCACTGGAAGGAATGGTGCACAAAACACCTGTGTCTTGACCGCTGATGAGCAAAGAAGTGAAGGGATGACTCTGATTAAAAACAGTGGGGCATATTACCAACAAATAGCGATATTTATCGCTAAGTAGGGTTAGCGGCAATATTTTTATAGCTGCGCTTCACCAGTTTTTATGGCTGAGATAACTTGCTATTAGCAAGGTTTATTTCAAAAGCGATAAAAATCAGGCGAAATGCTTGAATATCGCTGAGAATACAGCGATATTTATGCATTAGCGACAAAATGCTCTTAGCCATGTTATCCACCTCCCATTGGATAACATGGCTAAGAACTGGTCTGAGCAGGCGTTGGTTTTGGCAATAGCGGGAATATTTCCATCGCTACGCCTGCCTTGGTAATGGGCGATAGCGACGTTAGCGACTGCTTTCAGTCGCTAACAGGTTGGGTACGCCCATTTTGCAAGTCATTAGCGATAAATATCGCTGACATGCAAAGCGGGCCCCAAACCGCTCGCTATTGCCTGAAAGCTGTCGCTAACATCAGTTAGCGACAGCTTGCTAATAGAGCGATAGAATTATCGCTGCTTAGCAGCCGAAAACGGCCGCTAAACCAGCGATAATTGCCTATCTCCACCCTTGGTAATATGCCCCAGTGTCTTAGTGGCCTCTAATGTACGGACTCTGTTAGAAGTTACAATGGGGCCTCTAATGTAGGGACCCCATTAGAAGCTACAATGGGGAGTTACCAGCATTTACGACCTACTTTCTTAGCAGCCACAAAGCCAGTGACATGGAGAGAAAGTAAAGCCGGCTCAAAAAAAACTACACCCAATGGCAGTTTGCAGTATGCAAATTAGTACTTCTGTAACACTCTTTTACGTAGTCTTACATGCCTTTGTCAGTAGGATTCAAAACATCTAAAATCGGAATTAAATGAGAATGTTCACATATAATTACTCCAAATGGAAATAACTTGGCTGTCTGCACTTTTACTAATAGCGACTGGACCGTTTTTGGGGCTTCCACAAAGGCATATAAGGTTACTCAATCAATTAAGTTTTTTAGGATACACAGCCATACAACACTACATTCAACTTGTAATAAATAATGCAGATAAAATAAGTATTACCATTGCATTACACAATAACAAAGCTATGCACGATGGGCCCGATTCACAAATGTAAATTTAGATGTTTGGTCTAAACTTAGATCAAACGTCTCACTTTACGACTTTGGGAATTCACAAAGGGCATTTACGAGTAGATGTTTGGTCTAAGTTTAGACCAAATGTCTAAGGGGCATATTACCAAGCAATAGCGATAAATATCGCTATTGCTTAGTTAGCGGGAAAAAAATATCGCTGAGCACCGAGGATTTTTACCGCTGAGATACCTTGATATTATCAAGGTTTATCTCAAAAGCGGTAAAAATCCTGCGAAATGCATGAATATCGCTGAAAAATCAGCGATATTCATGCATTATCGTGACAATGCTCTTAGCCATGTTATCCACCTTCCATTGGATAACATGGCTAAGAACTGCTTTTAGCAGGCGTTAGCTTTTGGAGATATTCGCGCTTAGCGCGAATATTTCCAAAAGTTGTTAATAGGAGTTAGAGATGTTAGCGACTATTTTCAGTCGCTAACATCTTGGCACGCCCACTTTGCATGTCAGACATGCAAAGTGGACCCCTAAATGCCCGCTATCGCCTACAAGCTGTCGCTAACTGGTGTTAGCGACAGCTTGGTAATAGGGCGATAAAATTATCGCCGCATTAGCGGGAAAAAGTCCCACTAATGCGGCGGTAATGCCCTTGGTAATATGCCTTTAAGTTTACCTTTGTAAATCGGGCCCAATATTTTAAGGCAACAATATATAAGAAAAAAACATATAAACCATATTAGATTATTGATCATCTTGCAACCAATAAATGCTTTTGTCTGTTTTTCCAGGCCAATTGTATTTAATGTGAAACAGTATAAATCACCACTAAAGAATTATTTTGTAGTGTGCCTTGCAATTTTGTAATTATTAATACAGTTATTCTTTATAAAAGGGGTGTTAGGCATTTAAGCCTAAATTTTCGCTAGAGAGACAAAAACAACAAAACATGTATCAAACTTTTCCACCAAAGGTCAGAATGGCCAGAATTTGGTCTGACGTATATCAGATCACTATTTGGAAGTAAATACATGTAACACTGACCAGGTAGACTGCATTATACGCACACTGTCTTGGCAATCATAGGTTTAATCTCATCTAAGAATATTTCAAATGCAGGATTACATTTAATAGCCAAGAACTTCCATTGTGCTCAGAGATTGGACGTTCTTATGCAATTCAGTTGAAACAAAAGACCATCACTGCTATTGTACTAACATATGGTTGAACAATCTATTTGCTCCTGGTGTGTCTAATATTGGAACAAATGCTGGTATTCAAACATAGTTGTACTATAATCAAGCAAGGGAAGTGTATGCACACCGGCATATCCATTATTTTACACAGGGCTTGCTTATAAACCTGTATTGCTAGGTGGCTCCACAGTGAGATCCAGTAGAGGATTTGCCAATGTAACCAGACGTCCAATGCCTTAAATTCCTCGGTCCAATTTTAGAGGAGTAAATGATGTTCTAGAGGGTAAATGTATCAATGTTTTAATTAACTCAGCCTCTGTACATTTTGATACCATCATAGATCTGAACATACAGAGCTGCAGACTGTACCTGTGCCTTATATATCTTAATGACTGGATACAAATCTAGCAAATGGAAATAAGCGCTCACCCTGTTGCCCAACTGAGCATTACTCTTTTTTAACTATTTTCTCCCAGAAGCAATTTGATGCACACCTAACACTTAAATAATAATAAAAAAGAAACCTTTCAAAAATCTACAAATTTAAAGATACGAGTCGATGAAAACATTGAGAGGCTTAACCCCTTCACTGCAGCGGCTATTCCGCCGCCGTGCTAAGGGGGTGGGGCGGAAGAGCGGCGGGCGCATGCTGGTGACGGAACTGCTCCGTCACCAGCGTCAGTTGCGCTGTGCTTATGACGGAGTGGTTCCGTCATGGCCCCACCCGCTCAATAGAATGCTCAGCGCAGGCGCGGAATTCGCGCCGTGCATGAGCGGCGGGCGGGCCATGACGGAACCGCTCCGTCATCAGCACAGCGCCACCGCAGTTGATGACGGAGCGGTTCTGTCATCAGCACACAAGGGGTTAAAGACCATAAACTTAGTCTTTGATTGATTGATAGACAAACCACGGGGCATATTATCAAGCCTGTGCGCTAAAATTATCGCCGCTTTATCGTCCGTAAACGGCCGATAGAGCGGCGATAATGGGCTTGATAATATGCTCTATGGAATTCCAATCGAAGCACATGTTAGATGTGAAGACATCTAACATGGGTTTCGATTGGAATTCCACAGAGCATATTATCAAGCCCATTATCGCCGCTTTATCGGCCGTTTACGGACGATAAAGCGGCGATAATTTTAGCGCACAGGCTTGATAATATGCCCCCACGTTCCCTACAAAGCTCACAGAATTTAGACTCCAGATTCTGAAACCCCATAGCAGACTTAGGGCCTGATTACGACTTTAGTGGTGCCAAAGCTGTGCATAGTCGTGTCTGGCGAGCTTTTCTTTTGCCATTCCCATGGCAGTGCCCTGAAAACGGGCACCGCAATGAGAATGCAAAAGAAGTTCCAACATGGCATGGACTGTGAAGTTCCTGCCGAGCGGGATCTTGGGGTGCACTCACACAGGGTGCACATGTTTTGACACCCTGAGTGCATCCCCATGGCAGGTGAGACCCAGTTTGTTTACCCACCGCCAGCCTTTTCAGGGCAGGCTCACCGGCATGATAAGGATGCTGGTGGGTAAACACAAATTATGCTGGGCGGACTGCAGCGGTTCATATTGGATACCCCTGTCCCCTGCACCTCCAGCGCAGTAGCGGATTGTTTGCAATGGCCGCCTCAGAATAGGGTGGTGGCAGGACCGACACCACTACGCCACCGCGAGTCTGGCCCCTTAGATATTATTAACATTCTGGGAGCAAAAAATAAGGTGCTTATTTTAACAACTGGCAAACTAGGGAATAATTTAAACAACTATCTACAGCTGCAACTATGCCTTTTGCATATAAGTCAGTGTACACCATTGACAAACACACGGTTTTGTTGCTTCAAGTTGTTTTATTTCATCATGGGGTCCCCACTTTACTCTAGCAAAGTTTTCAGAATGCAATGTAATGACTAATTTCAGTAAAGGGGATGGTAGGTTCATCTCGAATATACCGGTCCTTTCAGCATTGTGCGGTACTGTCTCAAACGCAGATTTGAGTTCTACAAATCGTACAAAGACGGCAGGCCTTTCCAATAAAACATATTTCCAAAGTAAATCAACATACTCGATCAATCTTGGTAAGAAGATATTACGTAGAACTCAGTGCACCACAATTTCAGTTTCAGCTAAACCATTGTTCAGCAAACCATTTGGAAGATAACCATAAACTAACAGTACCATAATTTAGCGAGTCAGATTGTGACCCTTTTTTTTTATATATTAGTACTCTTTCTGTCTTAAACCAATACTCCGTAATCCTATAGTGCTACTTCTCTTTTTCATAAATGCTTTAGTAAATCGCCCCTTAATAGCACAATTCAGTTTCTGTAGTTTTCACGCCTTTCCCTTCCAGTAACTCCATAGCAACAAACACCAGACTGTTGATTCAGTAAGGATAGGTTATGTGTTGAACAGTGTGATGTCGCTGAAGGTCAAAGGGTTCATAATGCTACTTCTGCTACTAGTGTTTTGATGGCTTGATGCCCATGCTCTAGGTATAGCACAGAGGCTATTGTCGGTTGCATTCCTAGGATGTATGACATCTCAACGCATGCTTTTACATCGCATGCTTTTACATCGCAAGTTTTACAACGCATGCCTTTACAACGCATAGTGTTGAGGGGTGGTGGATAGTGAATAGTTTAATTTACTATTCCAACTCCAGTCCCCGTGGATAGTAGGGAAGGTGTTGGATAGTAAATTAAATCTATTCCCTATCCTAGAGCGCCCCCCCAGCGCAATGCGTTGTAATGGTTTGCGTTGTAAAAGTTGCGATGTAAAAGCACTGCGTGGTAAAAGTTGCGTTGTAAAGGATGTTTCCCGCATTCCTATAATCCCAAATTCACTACTAGTTTTTACGTAGTCAACACATAGTAAAATTATACAGAAAACATATTGAAGGCATACATGTTAAATAACTGAAAACCTGCATAGCGCTGACGCAGAGGTGCATCTGCCCTGTGGGATTCAGGAATGATGGTGAGCATCTGCCTACGTAAATTGGAAGAGTACATCTATCCTGCGGTTGTTAATACAAATATTTCACATGTGCCATTTTGCATGTGGGCCTCCTTTTTCTTTTGTCCTGCATACTTAATCTCCAAATGCTGAGCTGGTTTTCATTAAAATATTTTCTTGTATTGCCACATCGGTTCTCGCTGTTATTTCACGCGCTGCCTCCCTTACCCCAGTGCTTTGTTCTGCCAACGAGCTTGCACAACCTTTTTGCGAGCCGGTGGATACATTAGTATTTCCGCCCCATAAAAACATGTTTACATGTGCTAGACTTGCATGATAGTAACCTCAGAAATTAAGATGACCTAAAACAAACATTTCCCAGTTAGAACATATCCGCTAGTACTGCACAGGTCGCATAGAAATTGCATATGGCAGTTGTTCACTGCTTTGTGCTTTAACAGCGTCATTTAAATCTTTCTTTTTATAATGGAAAGCTAAAAAGGTTTACTGTTAAAAAAAAAGCAAATTTGTAAGTTGCATGAATGCAAAAAGGTCATAAATTAAGAAAAGTCAAATTCTGTAAATGGGCTCACCATATTGTAATTTTGGTCGTATTAAAATTGTGCATACTTTACTGTAAAGTTGTCTTGTATATTAATTTGTTTTGCCAATATCACCCACCCTCTGTCTGTCTCCTTCCTAAAGCGACCTGCCTGGACCTCTCCCTGGGGTACTGCGAGGACCTCCCCTACACCAAGACCGCGCTGCCCAACCTCCTAAACCAGAAGACGAGAGAAGAGATCGAGTTCAGCTCCGAGTACATTTTGCTCAGCGTCATCGACACTCTGCTCGGAGGGGAATGTAACCCCGACATCAGGCTGGTGGGCTGCTCCATCCTGGCCCCTCGCTGTGAGAAAGGCAAAGTGGTGAAGCCCTGCAGACGCGTGTGCGAAGCTTTAAGGAAGAGCTGCCTTCCTGCCTTCGACGCCATTGACATGGCCTGGCCTTACTTCCTAGACTGTGACCGCTTCTTTGTTGGGGAAGAAGAAGGCTGCAGCAACCCTCTGGAAAAGCTCAGAGGTAGGTTAGGCTAGCAAGAGGTTGCTCTGACCTGCATCCTGGGGCCAAATATCCCCGCGTCCCCAAGAGGTCCAAGTTACTCTCTAGAGGGCCCGATGTAGGTAATTCTAATTTACCACTTCTTAAATACCGAATCATACTGATTCGGTATTTAAGAAGTGGTAAATTAGAGGGGGGGAAATGTAGGTAATTCTGAATCAGTAAATACCGAATCGGTAAGATTCGGTTTTTACCGATTCTGTAAATACCGAATCGGTATCCCCCATTGATTCCTATGGGCCTTGAATCAATGTGGAATACCGAATCAGTATTTACCGATTCCGTAAATTCCGATTGTTGCAAGGGTGCAGGGGATGTCACTTTGACACCCTCTAGCACCCCGATTCCGGACTTGTGTGCCATGTGCCACACAGACATGCCCAAAGGACATGTCTGTGTGTCACATTGCACAGGTGTGCATGCACAGATGTGCATGCACACCTGTATTCGGTATTTTACCACCCAATAGGATTGGGTGGTAAAATACCGATTCTTAAAGCCCTGTGGCACTCTGACATGTGCCAGCTACATCTGCATTTACAGAATCTGTATTTTACCGAGTCTGTATTTACCGATTCGGTAATTTTACCAAATCGGTAAATACAGAATCGGTAAAATACCGATTCTGTAAATGCATGCCCTACATCTGAAAAAACGTAATACCGGTCGGAAACGGCCGAATTTGGCAGTTTCCGACCGGTATTAGGGCACCTACATCGGGCCCTAGATGTATGTATGATTCGGTAGGACCACGAGTCCTTCTAGTGAAATCAAGTACATTCCATGCATTTATTTTACTCGATCCAGCCTCTGTTCTCTGGGGTGGCCTCCACCAAGGCCCTCGGTCTAGCCATATCCCCTCCCCTTCAGGATGGCAAGCCCAAGGGGGATTTAAGGAGAAAGAACTGCTTGACAGTTTGTTGGTTTGGATATGTTAGTGCATAGCGCAAAATCTCCCATACAACTCGCAACAAATGTCAAAAAGTCCAGACCCTAGACATTGTTGGGCATATGTACAAGGAAATGGCACAGTGCTGCGGGAAATTTTGCTCTGAATGCACTCATTAAAATTGGGTAGCAACCTTTTCACAAGCGTCTGTAAAGAAAAACAATTTTCCATTGAAGAATTGGAAACAGAAATCTAGATGCTTTGTACTGTTTCTATTTATCAGAATTAAATAATTTATAGATAATCACAGTAGTTGGTGGCTGTCAACATGAATTCAATATTTACATAAATATGAGATGATAGTGTGCCATAGGTGCTCAGTGCTCAACAGGTGCACAATATATACACGGTTTTTGAGGTTTTTATATACAGGTGAGAGATAGGCCAGATGATGCATTAACACCAATGACTCTTTTCACTAGTAGTGTCCTTTTGTTATGTGTAGAGTCTTGGTTGGTCTGGGCCTTGAGTAATCGTCGACGTTTCAACCCTATTTGTGCCCCAGTTGGTGGTCACGCAGGGTCTTCATCAGGACAGTGTGTCGGGAAGGGAACGGTGACAAACCTAGAGGGTCCAGTTATTGACAATGTTCATTAATTTAGGTGGTGTTTCTCTAGATGTATTCTTCATGATTGAAGATGTGATTATGTTGTTTTTGTTACATTTGTTTTTCTGGGAATGAAATAGGTATTTCAGGTCTTCTACAGAGATGCATTCTTGTTCCTATGAAGGAGTAGGGATGAGGAATTAAAGAGGAGCAGATGTAGATCAGCTAGAGAAATGAATAAATGAGGATGGCATACATAGCCAAGTTAAATATAATACAAAGTCTTCACCTCCCAGGTAACTGAATGCTGTTTGATGTGCTAGAAAATGTTGTCAAATTGATCTAAGATTGTTTGAAGTGGGCATCAGAAACTATTCAATCCACAATGGCAAAGTAAAATAGAGAAGAGCATATAACACCCATGGCTTGATGACAAATGCAAAAAAAAAGGAAGTCAAAATAAGGGAGCATCTCAGAACTGGCCCAAGCTTAGTAAAAAAACAAACCATAACGAAATAGGAAAAGTTAAGATGACAATGACGAAATGGGTGAAAGTTGTCTAGGATGACAGAGACACGTCCACAGAAAGGTTTAGGAGAATGGTGGCTTGACGGGAGAGGGGGTTGCAGGAATGTTTTTGTTTTTTTGGGGTTATTTTTATTGATATTTTCCAACAACAAAATTGCTTAACAAAAAGGAAAGGTCAGCATTTTATCAAATCCGTATAGGAGTTTAATTGTTCTTAGTCAATTCAATACACAGTGGTTTTGTAATAATATATGCTCCTGTAGCTCACCCCCAATACAGGAGTACATATTCATCAAATGTCTAGATAGGCATAAGGATCAACAAAGAACAAAAATAGGATAGAACTGCATTGCATGAAATCATATAGATGGCCTAGGATGTCATCGTCTAGATCTATGAAACCCATAATATCCAGAAGGTAAGGAAGGGGAACAAAAGTTTAAAAACTAAGTGGAAAGTTAAACCTCGTCATATCAATGTCACAGTCCATGTTTGGCCCACATTTGGCTCTTCGATAGATTCTTGCTGGCTCTGAGCCCAGGTCAGAAATGGTTCTCATATGTTCTGAGGTCTAGAAGTAGGTGACACAAGTTACCAAAAGGTTCTCAGCTGTGTGTGACCATAGGTGACATTATTAATCCACCCTTTGATGGATGGTACCTTACTTCTGCCCCAGTGGATTGCAACCCGCCGTTTAGCAAACAACAAAAGTAGTGCATGTAGCTTGCACAGTTAGGGCGGTGTGTCCTTAACATAGCCTAATAAACCAAAGGTAGGGGATGGTACAACAGACATATTAAGGATCTGATTCACTGAGGTGAAGATCAAGGACCAGAATTTGGCAATCTTGGGGCAATCCCATGCCACATGTAGAAACGTGGCAGGGGTGTAGTTACAGCGCCAACAACCATCATCTGCACTAAGACCCATCGGATAGAGACACACAGGTGTTCTATAGAATCTATGTAGATATTTAAAGTGAATCAATCGCAGCTTATAGTAAGGAGCGAGTTCAGTTAGCTGCCCACAACAGAAATCCCACTGGGCTTCAATCAACGGGTTTGAGAGTTCGCTATTCCAGTGTTGCCGGGATCTGGGTGTTTCCAACGAGGCAGTGTTTTGCAATTGTGAATACAATTATGTGATGATTTTATGAGGAGATGGGGATTTCAACAAGTTCTCCAATGCGGGCAGGGTCGGCAGAGCCAGCAGGAACCCTTCCCAAAGGCCGCAACACGCCGTGCGCAACCTGTGATATAAAAAGAGCTCAGCAAATGGCACCGCTTGTCCCACATCCGCCACCAGAGGGGGCCTGAATGTGTCTGCTGGGTATAAATCAGCAAACGTCTGAAGCTTTATCTTTTGTGCAAGTGTCCTACTGACCCCATCGTGGATACAAGGCAACATTGGATTCTGCGGTAAAGGGATGGAGGAGGCATATAACACCGGGATGCCCGCTTTTTTACGCAACTCGTCACATCCCCAACATAGTGTCCCAGATGAGTCCACATCTCCGCTTGGGTGGCGTGCCTTTTGGTAAAGTGCCACCTTGAGTGGGACGGGAGCTATCGCGTCAGTTTCTACTGCTACATGGGGCTGGAAGGGCGGTTGGTGGTCCCAATAGTGCAAGAAGAACCTGCTCGACACGGAGCTATACTGTCCCCCGTGACTTCATAAATAGGAAGGTAAGACCTTTGAATGAAATAGATATAGATAGATAACAAACCTCAACGGGAGACCACAATTACGGAATACTAATGACTTTCTGTATATGTATATCTTTCCTCTCTCTTATATGATCGACAGCTGGGGTGAGGACGAATACTTAAAAAACCGACGTGAAGATGATAACCATTTGATCCCTCTAAATAATTGGATACTAACACCAAATTACCCTGATCGCATCTGAGATTATATTTTGACTCATTATTTGAAAGGTGAGCCCGATATTCCGATAATATAATGAACTAAATTAACCCATGTACAAGCTGTATAGTTACGCCTTAAATCTCCACCTGGATAATATACAATATATACAAATATTCTCCCACAGCATTGACTTACGGACAAATAAATCGGGGGCATAAAGAAAGTTTTTTTAACCCAGCCACGTGAGGCTGGGCCGGAATTACAACCAGCCTGAAGGTACGTTTCTGGGCCGGTTTAATTGTTAATCATTGATTTACCGTTATGGATGATACAACCCTTTACATGAAACTTATGAAATGTATATATATTGACAATTCACAGGCTCATAACATAACGATATTGAATATCAGGTAAGCCTGAGTAGTAATACTCAGTCTGAATAATTTTGGGCACATCACGCTTGATATTAACCCACCTATATACACGATGATTGATATTCTGCACTGGTATTCAAAAAAGATCACCTTAATATGATACTATGGCTGAAATATACAAGTGGTGAGGCACAGCGCCAGATTGATATCGGGAAATCTGTTGCTACCGATGTATCTTGTGACTTCACGAACTGAGGGGCACTCTCTTGTCTCATAAAAAGACAAGTTTCATCCTTTCTATGGGAGACATCTTTTTCCCACCTCTTTTTCCTAGCAAGAAATTTCTCACTTGCATGACATGTAAACTAAAAATCTAAAAATCAACTACATGTACAAAAAATGTGACCACCAGACAATGTATCTCGAAACTACAATATCTGTTTGTATTGTATTTTCTTTCCCAGCCCTGATGAAGTCCTGGGTACCTGCCCATTCGACGAAACACGTGTTGGCTGGACTTGGAGAAAGCCTTAAGGATTAAACAAACCATATATATAATCTTGACCTGTATTGACTTTGTGAATCTAAATTTTGATATTGTTTGTTGTGAATATTTAAAGTTGGTGTGATAGGACTGAATATACAAAAGTGCAAGAATTGAGCTTGGGCACATAATGCATATAGATGCATGTCTGGGGCACCCAGGCCACCCTGTTTCAGCAGGAGCGTCACGAGGTCCCAGGAGACTCTGGCCTGTCCACCTGCCCACGGCAAGGAGACCAGCAGCGACTTCAGGGTGTTAAAAAGGTGCCGGTGAGAGGGATTGGTATATTAACAAAAAAGTACAAAATCTTTGGTAAAATAACCATTTTGGCTAGTGCTATCTTACCGGCCAGGGAAAATGGTAGCCCAGACCATATCTTAACCTTCTCCTCCAACCACGTGATGGCACATCTGTAATTTAAGTTCCATACCTCCTGTGTATCCTGACTAAACCAAACCCCCAAATATTTAACCGCCTCAGCCTCCCATCGCAGGAGGAACTCAGACAACACCGGGGTGTGCCATCAGTCAGAGGAAATATCACTGACTTGGCCCAGTTGATGAAGACACCAGTCAGACCCCCGAATCAGATAAACTCCCTCAAGAGTGGATCTATGTTCTCCTCTGGGTTGATAATATATAAGTCAGATCATCTGCGTACAGGGAAATAAGTAGACTTCCGGAGCTGAACCCTATACCGCGGGCTGTGTGATGTTGTCGGATGCGGGCCGCCAAGGGCTCCTTCGCAATCGCGAATAGCAAAGAAGAGAGGGGGCATTCCTGCCTCGTGAAACAAAAAAGGGGTCAGAAATTAAGCCATTCACCTTAACACGAGCACTGGGTAGGGTATACAACAGGCTAATTCGGTTAATAAAAAGCAGACTAAACCCCATGCGACTTAAAATTGTAAACAAATATGTCATTCGAGCGAATCAAACGCCTTGGTGGCATCCAAGAACACAACCATGGCTAGCACGTTGGGATGTAAATAATGCAGTACCGAGAAAATTGTTCTCAAATTATGAGAGGTCGACCTCCCGGGAATGAACCCCGACTGGTCAGGAAGTGCAATGATGGGAAGTAGGGGCTGCAGCCTATTAGCAATCAGCTTGGCTAGAATCTTAACATCCACATTTACCATTGATAGTGGCCGATTAGAATCCAGCTCCGCTTCCGGCTTCCCCGGTTTTAGGAGTGTGATGATCATCGCTTCCTTCATGAACTGAGGTAACACTCCAATCTCCAACGCTTCTTCATATACTGCTAACAGTCGAGGTGCTAATTCCTCCACATATGTTTTATAAAAGGACGTAGTCAGGCCTCCGGGCCCAGGGGCTTTATCTAACGGTAAACTTTTTATAACCTGGGCTACATCTTCCACTGTGACTGGGAAATCTATATACTCTCTATGAATGTTGTTGAACCAAACCAATGCTTATGAATCAAGAAAATCTTGCATCCCTTCTGGGCACGTCTCTTGGGTGGTGGTGTATAGGTGAGAATAAAAATTAGAGAACTCATCTAAAATGGCCTCTGACAGTGGCACCCTGTGGAGTCAGTATTTCGTGAATGAATGCAATCGACCTAGAGGGTCCGATCATACCAGCCAATGTGCGGACTGGTCTATCACCTTGCCAATATCTCAGCGCCTCAGCATGTTTCCCCAAAAATGTAACTTCCCGTTGAGCCTCTTCGTTGAAGTCTAACAGTAGTATTGCTCCTCAAGCTCCCTAATCTGGGTTTCCAGAGATGCAATCGTGCCCCGGAGAGCCATCAACACTCCCGCCTGCCTGGCAATACGATGACCCCTGAATAACTACTTTGAATGCCTCCCAAAGTGAAGCTTCAGTAGCTACCGAGCCCGTATTGAGGGAAAAGTAATCTGTAAAATCCATACGTATTTCATCCTTAAAGGCTTCATCAAGTAAGGCATGCAACGGGAGGCGCCAGGAAAAAGCGCAGAGGAGCGAACCAGGGAGGGACAGCTTTAATAAACAGGGGGCGTGATCCGATAGAGAGCGCGGCAATTGTAAAACGTCAGTGGGCCAAGCAGCAATATCACGGGAAACTAACCAGAAGTCAAGGCGGGACCAAGCACTGTGATTGTCGGATATACATATGCCTTCTTTCACTAAGGGGTGTCTACTACGCCATATGTCCAGTAAATCCCCATTTGAGACTATGGCATTTAAGGCAGCGCTGGCAGGTGGGTGTAGTGGACGAGCCGCACCCTTCCTGTCCATATCATCATCCAGGGTGGCATTAACATCCCCACCCCATAGTATTGTGCTGCAACCTGTCACTCTGATTTAAATCCAAATATCCTGAAAGAAATGAGGGGAGTCTACATTTGGGCCATAAACTGTGACAACAACCAGGATAACCCCTCCCAGCCCTCCATGTAGGAGGACATACCTCCCCTCAGGATCTCTTTGTACCTCACCCTCCTGCCAGTCCAGTCCCTTTCTGACCAGCACAGCCACTGCACAGGCATAGTTAGAGTAGATAGAAGAGTATATATTGCCCCACCTATTATGACTCAACCTCTGTGACATTGTTACATTTAGCTGCATCTCCTGCAATAAACAAACATCTATATTATGTCTAGATAAATAAGCATGTACGAGTCTAAATTTCCTGCTATCATTCAGTCCTCTAATGTTCCACGGAAGAAAAGTTAGTGTTGTAGAGTGTTTGGGTACACAGTATCCTGACTGAAGTAGTGCGAGCACCGGACGTATGCCGGCTCCCAATTGCAGACTCTGTATACTGACCAGCAAAATACAAACATGTAGACAAAAAACAAAGAAACATTCCCTGCCCACCACCCACCTCCCACTCCAACCCCACAATCAGGTTGTAGAATACCCCCTAGAACAAACAAAAACTTGAATAGCCACATAGTAGTATAGGGAACATTCCCATGGGGGCGCAGCGATACCGGTGATCCTCCCTTTCCGCACAGGGTGGCTGGGAGTACTGCGGAGAGCATTACAGGTCCATACTAAGAATGTTAGGGCATACAGTACAACGATACATTGCGTAATGAGGAGTCCACATCAACAGAGTATACAGCACCTTCCCAGACCAACTACATAACAGAGCAGTCACTCAGGCTGATGAGATATACGATACCCATGTCAGTGATTGTCACTAAGTTAGCCAGTTGCGGACGACTCGGGTCCTCCGGTTTCTTTGTTGCGCTTCCCAAAAATAAGTTTGGCAAATTTCAAAGCAGACTTTGCGTCTGTGAAGAACTGGGCTGTGCCATCATATGAAACTTTCAGTTTGGCAGGATATAACAGGGAGTAGGGGATCTGGGCCTGTAGAAGGATTCGCTTGACTGCATGAAATTCTCGGTGTGCCCCCTGTACAGCAGGGGTGAAGTCCGGATAGAATGAAATAGTATTTCATTTGTGTGATACTTGACCCTTTTCCCTAGCCAGCCGTAGGATGGTATCTCTGTCCTGATAGTTCAAGAGCTTTGCCAGGATGGGCAGAGGGGTTGCCCCAACCGGGGGTCTCAGTCCTAAGGATCTATGTGCTCTCTCTACCACAAAGACCGAAGATAGGTGGGGATCAAAAAGTTTGTGAAGTATGTCTGCTACAAAGGTCTCCATTTTGGATATGGCCGTAGTTTCAGGGATTCCAGTAATGCGTAAGTTGTTTCTACGCGACCTAGCCTCCAAACTGTCATTCTTAGCACGGATAATGCCTAATAACTTGTCCATGTGTAATAACTGTTCCTTAGTGTCCACCTGAAATTCGTGAAATTCAGTGTGGCGGTTTTCCAGGGCATCAAGGCGGATCTCATGCGTGGCCACCTGTGTCTTGGCCGAATCCAGTTGCGTAGTCAGGGTATCCAGCTTCAAGTCTATGTTTCTCAAGCTGGAGCGCATCTCCAACATGAGGGTGCTTAGACCTTCACCCTGGTCTTCCACGATCAGGTCTTGTTGTCCATCCGTCTGTGTATCAGGGCTTGATTCAGTATGTCGCTTGGCACGCTTGTTATCAAAATTAATCTTTGGTTGTTTAGCGTCTTGTTTATCCATGTTGCAGAGGCAATTAGGAGATGTAGAGACTTAGAAAATTCAGCCCACGCCCAGCACATCCAGTTGCCACTCAGCACCAGCACGAGCGTCTTCAGCTGTGTCCGTGCCTCACTCTCCCTTAATCGCCATTCAGTGCACTAAGCGCCACGCATCACATATCAGCCTCTTTTGGTCCACCTGTGCCCACGCGAGTCTTTCGTTCCACCCCGGGAGTTCGCAACAGGGCAGAACCTCTGGCTGTAGATTTTCCCCAAGGATTTTCTCACCAGCTCCCAACACCAAAGGGCAAAGACTCCGCGCTCAGCCAGATGTGCAATGTTGAAACTTACAGCCCCAAGGGTTGACAAGAAAGCAGTCAAGAGACCCTGAGCCGACAACTGCGGCTCCTGAGGAGGACAGCAGTGCAGCGACTCACACCCAGCTCATGGATCCCCTCAGTCCGCAACACCGGACGAATTGCGCAGGATCACACATTCACCATGCAGGGTGTGGCAAAGACCCATCACACGTATTTTCAGATTAACAGTGTCTCCTCTCGAATGGTCTTCCACTATTTGATCTGGCCCTGTCCAACTCGTGGCACCAACACAAGCGCTATCTCCTAGTACTGGTACTCACATATAATGCGCAACTCTTCACAGTGCAGGCCCGGCATTGGCAGCAGATCTACATGGCAGCTGCAAAAGGGCACCACAGGGTTTCAGGATGTCTCCACTCCTCACCGCTCCCACAGCCTCTGGCATCAATCGCAGGGGCGGCTGTAGTGCAGCTGTCTGCCGCTTCCCGATGCTCCAGGCAGCGCACACACCTCGAGGCACTGAAGCGCCATAGCGGGGGAGTTCCACCTTCACCTCCGATCCGCAGCCCGCAGTCCACCAGCAGCCGCGGGCTCAATTTCACAGATAGAAAGATAAACAGCCAAACCAACATGTGTTTCGCGAAAAACATTTGCTTCTCAAGGGCTTTAGAAAAGTGCACATACAATTGTTTATATAATAAGTTCTTTCATAGAGTCAGTCGTTCCCAATGATAAATACTCCTTGCAAGATGTTTCACAATCATTGATACTGGCCACAGCCCCTTGATTGCAGTTCTCGCTCCCACTATTATACACATTCACAATCGGATAAGAGGCTGACTATGGTGGCCTCACACAAACATCTCACAGAGAAAATATTTACTCTCGTAGATCGAGTAAGACCGCGCCTTCAATCACAGCGTTTGGTTGCCATTCCTTGCATTTATCTCACTCGTTCTGCTAATTTATCTACCCATACTTTCTTTCTCCTAGAGATACCTAAAATAATCACGGATTGTCGTATTTTACTTCTTGGATACAGTGAATTAGCCACAAGTACGCCTATACACTGTCAGTTCTTCCCCTCATAGGGATCAGTCTTAACTATCATAGCTACACCACTGCTCCTAGTAGCACCACAATGGCTCACATGTTATTAATTTTTCCCTCCTAAACTAGTGCCAGCCTGGGCCCCATGTGAGTACCTCTCTTTTATTTTCACTTCCCTGTGGTGCACACCTCACACTTTGACAGTGGATTCTTAACTCCAGGTACGATCATCACAGTGAGGGAATATTAACCATGGGTGTAAAATTCCTCAAATGTAGGGGTACCTAATATTTTTCTGGTAGGAAAATGTTACCAATGTATTGTTGTCTATATGTGTGCAACATGTAGTTGTGTTATCCTGCCAAGGTGAGCGGTGTAGTATTGAAGTGTCCTCCATGGCATCTGGGACCATTCCTTCTCTTCCTCCCTCCTCCTCCATCAATAACTGTAAAACGATATATAACTTATAGTTGATGCTCGCGATCCAGGTTTGATCCAGGTTCCAGGATGCCGTCGCCATGCTCGGAGTAAGGGTAGTGCACCCGCTCATGGGGTGTGAACATAGTGCAGGATATCATTCAGGTCCATATGATTCCCCAGTGTAGGCTGCAGTGGTGTTAATGTTTGCTCATGCTTTAAGACAGTGTCATCAGAGACATGGGGTACCTTCTCCTCCACAGATCCATTGGGAGGCTGTGTTCCCAGTCCCAGCAGATGCTTTTTTCACTTAGGGCCCCTGTCCCCTCTGGAGCACTGGGTTTGCCATAGCGTTATCCATCGCCTCTCCATGTCTATTGGGACCCTTCCTTGTATGTGTTGCTGTGTCGACTCTGTCTCCAGGACGATGCCCAATTTCTAGGCTGCTGATTACAGGTCTGCTTCATTGCCTTTTTCAGAGGCAGTGGGAAAGGGAAAGAGCCACTGATATCTGATATTGGAGTGTCTCAGATATTCAGTGAGAGGCCTCAGTTGTTGCTGTCGCTGTAGGGTGGCTGGTGCCATGTCTTGATGATCACGTGCTCTGGCCATTTTGAGCATTGTCTTCTTACACTGGAAGTTGGGGAACTTCACCAAGATGTCTCTCGGTCAGTTCAACATCGTATTACAGTGTTGGCCCACTCTGTGGATCCTGTCCAGTTTGATCTGGTCTAGTGGCTCACCTGCCACCCCAGCAAAGGGACCTCAGATATAGGCCTGCTTATTTGGTCTCTTTGCACAGGCCCGTATGCGGGTGTTGTCTCTTCTCTAACAATTAGGTTTTGCATGTTTCTGTGTAGGGCATTTTGTCCAAGCAAGAAATCTGCACCTACTCAATCTCTTAAACCACCTTGAGATATGTGAAAGACTACTGCTCCACCTCTAAGATATGTGACTGAGCATCGAGCAATAGTTGACACCCAGTATGGTACATTAGGACAAGCATCATGAAGACAATGGTCCTGACACTCCCTTCACTAGCCTATGAGATAAGTGAATGAAGCAAGGCATGCCACTCAGCAGGGTGGGCTAGGACAACTAACATGATGTTGTTGTTCATCATAGCCCTTCCACCATCACGTGGTACCCTAGATGACAGATTGTACCTGTAGTATAGTACATTTAGCTGAAGGTTAGCCACTTAAAACGTTTCTTTCCGCTAATGCCATGATGGCACCTCGAGATGTGATGTTAGGTGCTTCAATAATCTATAAAACATATAAATTAATTATTGAAAATTTAGATTTTAAATTTGTTTCTAGACCAAATTGACTTAATTCCCATGCCTTGATCAATAAAAGTCGACTATATTTGCCAGCTCCTAGATGCTAAGATGTTCATATTTCTTTTTCTCAATACAGGTAATGCAGAAATTAATGTAGACGAGAGCATTCCTGCAATGCCGAGTACATTCATACATTTCACTCACCATTCCTACAACCAGATGGTCACAGTTCTAAAGAAGACAGCAGCAAGATGTTCCCACATCGCAACAACCTACAGCATTGGACGCAGCTTTGAAGGCAAAGAACTGCTTGCGATTGAGTTTTCAAGCAATCCTGGTCAACACGAACTTCGTAAGTAGATGCGGTTGATACAACTAGGAACTATTTTCACGCTTTCTTTCTCTTTGATAAAGCTAGTTTTAGCCTGTATTCCTTATGCGTAGGTACAAAAGTACCATAGCAGATGTTTTTAATTTCAGAGGGTGAGGAAAGTATCATATAATATTTGGAGTCACTTCTTTACCTTTTATGTTAATTACATTGTACCTCAACAAGGAGAAATGTTTTTATATTGGCACAGGGCCAGATTTATCAAAGGTTTTGCGCTGCCTTTGTGCCAGGCATGGGGACACGGTGACGTCAAACCTAGAATGAGATTTGCCAGGCAACGCAAGGCCATTTTGTGCAGCCCTGAGTGGTTAGGTAAAGCCGAAGTTACTCAAGGAACGCAAGTTGCTGCCTTACATGACTCTGCTCTAGGGAGGCATTCTAAGGGTGGAGCCTGGGTATTCCCACACATCCACCCATGGATTTTGGCGCATTCCCAGATATACCATGTTTAATGGACCTGTGAATTTATCAAAATGCTACGCCTTCCCAGGGGAGGTGTAACAAGGTGAAATATGTTTATTTCCTCTAATTTTTTCCTCTTTCGATGTGTGCTGTATTCAGCAGCACAAATCGAGGAAAAATCCTCAGAGGAGATGTCTCTTCCTGCGCAAAAACAATCCTACCTACAATGCAGGCATCCTTGCACGCATGCATTGGCGTTATGCAGCTCATAGTGTGCCAGAACAAGGACAGGAAAATAATGCAACATATCAAGTTAAATATGGCACATTCCTGACCTCTACCTGTCACACAACGCAATGCAGTACAGCAAGGTGGGTTGCTGCACTGTGCTGCATGACATTTTGAGAAGTCCCCCGCTCAGTGCTGTTTTCATAGATGCCTCTCGAATATCTGTCACATACTTTGTCCTGCACTTTTATCCTGACTTTAGTCTCTCTGTGCTCATCTTCTCACATCCATCATTACAGTCTCCTGTACCCCTTTTCTCAAACTCCTTCCACTCCTTTCAAAGGTTGGGCATTTCTAATTGTAGAGTTTTGCTGTAGTTATTTACCCCATTCAAACATCACCTGTGATGTTTTTATATGAAATGTAAAAGCCAATCTCCACCTGAGAACGAAGCTGTTCAACAAATTAGCACACTCTGGTCATAATTTAAAGTAAGTTGCAGCGATCTGCATGGAATTATTTGTCTCACACATCTGAAATGCAGAGACCAAAATAAGAGCATACAGATGCCCATGCGTCATGAGCAGGAGACTAAATCGATAGCAAGGTTTTGCTAAACAGATACATACCCACTTCATGTGTTTTTCCATATAACATGCAGTTTATTTTTTGCTATTAAAATGACATTTGTAGGACAGGTCTAATGTATAGAGAAATAATTCTGGCAATGTAAATGTAGACATTTGAGAAATGTACTGATGTATTCATGTAATTTGCGTAATTCGTGCAATTTTGAGTTATGCAAATTGCATGAAGTATCGGAGCTAAGTACATATATGGCTCAAGAATGTGAAAATACAAAACTATCCTTTACTCAAAGGGCATACATACTTGACCAAATATAGCTAAATTATTAAAATAATACAGTATGTGGAGAAAACAAACAGTCTGAGAGTAGAAGAGAAGCGTTGTTTCCTCACTGCAACTCGGGAATACTTAAACAAACAATGCTCTTGACTTCTATGGGATAGGTTACAGCAAATTCCCATCATCTGCATAAGTGCTTTGAAAAATCAAGTCTTTCTGTAAATTGGTACAGCACAATCATATAATGAATAATCAATTACTTGAGATAATACGTTCTAAAGATGTTAACAAGCAACTGAAGACCAGGAATACATATATAAGTTTCTTGAAGTTCCGAAATAAAGTCTTCGTTTGAAATACAACAGAGATGCAGATTACATACAGAGGAACTGGGAAGATGTTGGTTACTTCCTTATATACTAAAAGCTAAACATGGCCTCAATAAAAAAAGTTCCATCAAATCTCATGAGGCTACTGAACCTCTTGAGAGTATAGCTGCCATCTTGAATTGGGAATAAGATCTCCAAATGCAATTAGGTATATAAACGAAGGTCCTCCATATTTGAACAGGAAATAAATAAATGTAAGTTGAAGCTTATTCCATGGTCTTTGGTGCTATCATCAACTGAGGAAAATGTGAAGGGCAAAAGGTATTGTACAACTGCTAATCTGATTGGCCCATGTTTGTCCTCATAACCTGTTCTCTTCTGTGTTTAGTGGCTAAAGTCTTTACAGTATGATGGTGCAAGACAGCAGATTTGACAAGAAGTGGTGAAATAATTTGTTGAAAACTTGTTGCAGAGCATTGCGTGGAGCCACGTCAAAGAGTGTTGTGCAGCAGAGGCGATACGTCAGTTTTGAGATGCAACGAGGCTGCAGTGCGAGTTCCTGATGTGTGAGGATCCTGTCAACAGGGCTTGCGCTGCATAGTTCGGTGTTGAGGATGCGAGGCACAGCAGAGACGATGCATCAATGCCGATGAGTGGTAAAGCTCCGATGAGGGGTTTTGTTGTCGAGACTGACGTCTATGAGGAATACGAGTCGCTTGCGTCGGGTAAAGCATTGTGCAGCGGTGTTTCCGAAGGCGATGGATTGGTCCCAGATATGAGGGGCAGCTGTAATGCGAATTTTTGCAACGGGTTCAATCCACGCAACAGCAGCGTTGCATCAAGCCTGCTCTGGGATGGGTTGCTCTGGTTACTCTGGCAAGCACCTTAGGCCCACTTCGAAGGGTCCAAGACTGGGGGTGGCACAGCTTGGCAGGGTAGACTCATAGATGGCAGAGTGCAGGTGCTGGGTTTGGAAGTCTTTTATGTCCCAGAGACTTCAGATCAGGAAGCCAGCCAGCTACCCTTTAGAGTCATTCTGGGTTCTGGGGTTAAGTGATGCAGGTCCAGACCCTCTCACAAAGGCAGGAGGGCAGCAGGCCAGCAGGTCAGCACAGCAAAGCAGAAGTTCAACAAAGCGGCAGTCCAGCGGAGTGGCAGTACTTCAGCAACACAGGAGTTCTTCATCCTGGCAGAGTATCCACAGGTCCAGAAGTGTACTGAGTGGTGGTGTCTGAGTTCCAGTACTTATACCCAGTGGTACCTTTGAAGTGGGGGGCACTTCAAAGACAGGCCTTTGAAGTGAACACAGGGCCTTCCTTCCTTCCCTGGCTCCAGACTTATTACAGAGGGGTATGCAGCCCTTGTGTGGGGACAGGGCACAGCCTACAGGTGTAAGTGAGGCTGGGTCCAGCTCTTCCCTCCCATCATGCCTAAATGGCCCATCAAGTGATACAGATCCATTCCTTTTCATGTAGGCAGGGGAGCAGCAGGCCACACAGCAAAGCAGACATTAAACAAAGCAGCAGTCCAGCAGAGTAAGAGTCCTTTCAGCAGCACAGCAGTCCTTATTTCTGGCAAATTATCCACATGTCCAGAAGTGTACTGAGTGATGGTGTCTGAGTTCCAGTATTTATACCCAGTGGTGCCTTTGAAAAGGGGGAGACTTCAAAATCAAATCTTTCTGTAAATTGGTACAGTACAAACAACTTATTTATAATCAATTAATTGAAACAATAAGTTTTAAATTTCTACAACACAGTCAACTAATGAATAATCAATTGCTTAAGATAATATGTTCTAAATATTTTCAACAAGCAACTGATGACCAGGAGTACCAATATACAGGATTCTTTAAGTTCATAAAATAACGTCTCCTTTGAAAATGCAACAGAGATAGAGATTACATACACAGTAACTGGGATACACTGATAAGATGCTGGTTCCTTAGAACAGCAAAAATAAAAACGAATTCAGTAAAACATAGAGGGATGAAGGCAAAAGGTTTGGGGGTGACCTCGCAAAAAGGGCATTTCCAACATGATACTCCTCCTGCCTAAAGCCAGGGGAGAATAATCAAGGCATTGATGGTCTTACAAGCTTATGCAATAGTACTTGGACTATAGTCCTACATTGTAGGGGCACTTGTCAGTTCTACGCCTGTCTAGATTCAGTTTGACCCCTCTGTCTCCTGAGCTACTGAACTGCCCCTGGGGAGCCCTTCTCTTCATCTGCGGACCCCAACTGTGAAGCTCCTATCCCTAACTTGCTCACACATGCATCCCAGTAGGCAGATAGTACCGCCATGGACAGGAAAGTGAGGTGGCCCATTCCACCCCATTGATCAGACTTTTGTCCCCAATCTAAGGAAAACTCTGGCCTTATGAAGAGGAACCAACAGAAGCCACAGACAGCAGTCCATGTCAGGAGCCAGACCCAGCCATCCACTGACAGGTGGAGGCCCAGAGCAAGGATATAGGGTAGGCCTCTCTTCCAGCCTTTGCACTGGCAAGGAGTTCCTTATGAGCTCCTGAGGTTTCTCTAAACTTTGATGTGCCTCAGATTGGGGGGGAGGCAGTAGCCCCAGATGTGCTGCACCCTACTTCCACCTTACATCCCACCAGTTCAGGGGTGGTATCCTGACACTGGCCAGTAAACCCAATGTGTGTACCCTGAGGCTGAGCATGGGACAAGGGTGAGTCCTCCCCAACCCTGCCTATACATCTGGGCCCCTGCACTCTCCTCTTGGGATAGGTACTCCCAGAAAACTGAACTGTCAGGGTGCCCTTGGCAGCTGCCCCTCTCAGTCCTCCTGACACTAGCGGCAACTCCTTCCCCAGAATGCAGTAAATGGGCATCTGGGGACTAACTATGACCCTCCTCTGGATCACCTGCCCACTTCATTCCAAGGATACCTAGACCACAGGGTAGAAAAGTCCTGCCCATGGATCTGAGTTACCCTTTACACCTGGATGGTGTAGTGTTCTGGGGAAACTAGCTTTTTGACTCTCACTTTCTGGCCAGCCCCGGTGTCCCTCATAACTGGGATCCCATTTACTTTCACCTGGCGGAAGTGCTGATTACCACACTCAGGGATCACAAGCTCACCCTCTTAGTCTATCTGCCAAATAGGGGAAATCATAGTATGGTCTATGACTTGCCCCTATGGATTACTTACCCCTACGGCCAAATTGCCCGCCTCTGGAGAGCTGCAACCAATAGGTGGCTTCTTTGGACAGAAAGCGCCCCCCTGCTTGTGTCCTAACAATGAGCACGCAGAGCACCGGGGCTGGAAATTGTGGGGGCATTAGTCACTGCCCACTAGAACCATCCCCCTGTTTCTCATATGGGACTTGCCTTGGTCATCTTTACCCTTACCCTCCCCCTGCTGGGGTGAACCTCAGCAACCCGCCTCCTCAGCAAGCTTCCTGTCGTCAGTCAGCTAGGTGCTGTCAAACAGACACTGAGCATGTGCTCTATCATGATAAAATTGTACAATCCAACATAATGATTAACTTTGTGGCTGTTCGTGAACCTTTGGCGGTACTTCTCAGGGGTCAGACCAAATTTCATAAGTAAAATAGCCTCCATTTGGGTGTACTTGGTTAGGTCCCCAACATCTAGTGTCAGAAGAGTGTCTTTCACCACAGTAGGCATGTGACCACCCCACCAGTGCTCCTCAGGTACCTTGTGAACCCTTAGTGCAACCTCAGAAAACCATTTGTCTATGTCATCTTACACCACATAACTGGGCCCCAAGTCATTAGGTATGCACCCCCTTTTCTCTCCTTCTGGTACTGCAGATATGCTGCCTCCATCACTGCTGGAATTCACCTTTCTGGTCTTGATGTCCAGCTCCTTCGTGATTCAGTTCATGAGCCAGTATGTTTTTCTTTTCTGCTAAGGCTCTCTCTGCCTCAGCCTTCTTTGCCTCCAAGGCCCTTTTAGTCTTTTTCTCCTTTGCCTCCATTTTTAATTTAGCCATCTGCCGCTTAAATTTTCTCTCTTCCCTCTTCTCCTCAAGTTCTTCGGGGACAGGCCATGGAAAGAGACACTGTTCCCTGCCTTGGCAGGAAGCTCCAATTCAGGGACCACACCCTCCTCTGCAGGTGGTTCCTCAGAAGAGCCCTCCTCCAGCCCTGCCCATCATCATCAGCAGTGGTTTCATTCAGTATGGAGTGAGCTTCTGCCCAGGCATTTAGGGCCTTTTGCAACTCCACCTTCCTTGTGGTGCTCTTGGCCGAAAGTCCAAGCTCCTTGTAGTAGTCTCTATGCTGGGCCTCAGTATATTTCTCTATGTTGGCCAACTAAAATTCCATTCTTGTGACTGTAGATCCAGCAGCCAGAGAAACGATTTTGAAAAAATATAAAAAAATGCCAATCAGGGAAAATTTAAAATTCTAATTGATATTGGATGTGGAATAGTAGTGTACACCAAATCACTGTATGGCACTGCAGAAATAAAAGTCCAATCCCACCTCTGATCACCAATGTTAGAGATTAGGTTTTCAATTGACTGGCGTATGAGACCTATTTAAGCAGCAACCACAATCCTTGCCAAGGTAATAGGCAGGAAACCCCTAACCTAACCTGTGCTCACCCTCTAGTAGCTTGGCACAGAGCAGTCAGGCTTAACGTTTATAGGTGATGTGTAAAGTATTTGTGCTACACTATAAACAGTAAAACAGTGAAAACACCACACAAATAGATTCAACCCAAGGTTAGAAAATTAGAGCTTAATTAACAAGCCCTTAACAAATGTTGAATTTCAAACTTTTTAAGTAATATAGCGCCAAAAAGTGCTATTGGACATATCTGGGTGCGCCAGACTAGGACAATGTCACAAGTTCAGGCTGAGCGCAATGGAGTGCGGGCTGCCTACAGGGACCCAATTAGGCCCGCAGCGCAGAGCAAAGTACCCTAAACCTCGTTCTGGAGCATTGCGCAGATATGCATCGAAGATGTGTTGCTCAGCAGAGGCAATGCGTCAGTTCTGAGATGCGGCAAGACAGGAGCTTGATGTCCTGATGCATCAATGTTAAGGATCCTGTTGATGGGGTTCACGATGTGAAGACCAGTGTCGCAGATGCGAGGCGCAGCAGAGGCAATGTGTTGATTTCAAAGAGCGGTGAAGCTGTGATGCATAGTTTTGTTGTTGAGGCTTCTGTCGACGAGGGATGCAAGCCTGTCCCAGAAAAGCATCATGCAGTGGCAATTCACCAGCCCCAGATGTGGGAGATGGTGGTGCTGAGAGTCTTTTGCGACGTATTTAATCCACACAACAGCCTTGATTCATCAGTTCTGCTCGGGGATGCGCTGCTTATCCCAAGAGAAGCATTGGTTCTGCTCAGTGATGCATCACTCGGCAGAGAATATGCATCTGTTCCACTGGCAAGCAACTTAGGCTATTTCCTAGTGTCCAGGACTGGGGGTGGCCCTATTGTCAGGGTTAACTCACAAATGGCAAATTACAGGTACTGGTGTTGGAAGTCTTTTATGTCCCTAAGACTTCAGATCAGAAGGCCATCCAGCTAGCCCTTAGAAATACTCTGGGTTCTGGGGTCAAGTGATGCACGTCCAGTCCTTTTAACCCAAGCAAGATGGCAACAGGTCAGCAAAGCAAAGCAGGAGTCTAACAAAGCAGTAGGCCAGCAGAGTGGCAGTCCTTTGAGTAGCACAGCGGACCTTCTTCCTGGCAGAGTATCCACAGGTCCAGAACTATACTGAAGTAGTGGTGGCAGAGGTCCAGTACTTATGCCAAATGGTGCCTTTGAAGTGGGGGAGATTTCAAAGAAAGGGCTGTGAAGTGCACAGAGTTCCTTTCCTTCCTGCCCTAACTACAGACTCACTACAGAGGGTATGATGCCCTTTTTATGGGGACAGGACACAGCCTATTCAGATATAAGTGAGACTGGGTCCAGCTTCAACCTCCCATCCTGCCAGGATGGCCCATCATGTTACGCCTAAGCTCCCATTGTGTGTGGCTGTCTAGTGGAAATACCCAAAGCCCACTGTCACCCACCCAGATGGGATCGGAGACAGGCAGCAGGCCAACTTTCTAAACATTACATTTCCAGAACTGCAATTTAAAATCCTACTTCATTCTAGGTTTGGAATTTCAATTGTGATTCCGGAGACGCCAGACTTAAAAGGTTTATTTCTTCCCATTTGGATCCAGATACACCAGACTTAAAGGGTTTATCTCTTCCCATTTGAGAATTACTCTTATAAAACGTAGTACGGCATCCCCATGTTATCCTAAAGGAGATATAGGCCTTGCACCAGTGAAAAACTTATTTAAGAGTTTTTCACTACCGTAACATGTAAAACTTAAACGTACATTGCCTACCTTTTAGGTACATTGCACCCTCCCTTATGGGTTGTCTAAGGCCTACTGTAAGACTGACTTGTGTGTGAAAAAAGGGGAGGTTTGGGCCTGGCCAAATGTTTATTTTACCAGGTTGAAATGGCAGAGTAAACTACACACACACACGCTCTGCAATGGCAGGCCTAAGACATGGTTAGAAGGCTACTTAAGTGGGTGGCACAAGCAGCGCTGGCAGCCCACTAGTAGTATTAAATTTACAGGCCCTGGGCACATGTGGTGCACTTTAGTAGGGATTTGTAAGTAAATTAAATATTCCAATTGGGTATGAATCAATATTAACATGGTTAGGGGAGAGAACACAAGCACTGTAGCACTATTTGGCAGTGGTTAACTGCAGAGCAATAATTCCAACAAAAGTGAATTCAACAAAAACTAGGAGGAGGGAGGGAAAAAAGTTGAGAGAGACCCTGCAAAAAGGGCTCTTTCTGAAAGAAACGACATAGGATAAAGTGGTTTGGTTTTGTGAAGAATTAGGAGTTTGCACAGACAGGGAGAAACAAGTTAGAGATGCTCACATCAGGAGAATATGTGGGAACCCTATCTGTATTCGCTTAGGGTATTTCAGCAATTACAGCTGGGCATATCCTATAAGAACTGCTGCAGTCGCTCTCAAGTAAGACAGCTGAAATGGTCTGCAAAAAGAGGAGGAAACATGCTTGTATGAGCTTCCATAGGCTTGGTGAATGACGGAAGAGTGTAATCACTGAACCTGGAAAAGCTGCTCTGAGGGCTCAGGAAGCTGGACTCTTAGTGACACGGGAAAAGAAGAGAGTCCGAGATCGAATTGGCTGAAGCCTTCATCCTGTTAACTGTGATTTTCTGAGACTGGGAAAGTGGAATATAAGGATCAGAGCTGCTTCTGCCTGGAAGAAAACCAGCAATACCAGTTGTGATTCGATGTTTAGCTGTGATCCTATCCTGAAGTTGTAAAATATAATTTTCCTACTGGAATTGGATATGTGGCTGATGTTCAGAAATATTTCCATTGATGTTCGCCCACTTTTGTAACACCTACAATAAGTTACAGAACCAGTCCTGACGATTAGGACATGTATTTATCAGTCACTTTTAAAGAAGCACAAATGAGAACACTCGTTTTAAAGCACAGCAACCCACCCAAACAAAATGATAGTCAGTCATTTCTTTCTTCCTGTTCCAAAAATGAATGATTTGCTGCCCTGTGGCAGCAATATTGAGATTTAGACAACAAATTGTTTTCTTTTTATTTTCACTTCCATACACCTCTATTTGATTTAAAAGCTTCCTAATTTGTTGTTCAATAAATCCTGTTCCCTACATCAGAGTTTAATGGCAACACTTCCACTAGGCTGGATGAGCGCCGCCCCACTGCTTTTAACCTCTTCAACGCTCATGACGAGCTGAGTTCGCCATGAGCCACGGCGCTCCGGTGCGCATGATGAGCTCAGCTCGTCATGGCCCGTGGAACGCTCAGGTGCGGGAAGAATTCCCTCGCTGTGCTGAACGTTCCACGGAGCCAATGGACCTGTGACGAGCTGAGCTCGTCATGAGCACAGGAGCACTGTAGCTCGTGACGAGCTCAGCTCGTCATGAGCAAGGGGGCGCTGTGTGTGCCCCCTCCCCCCAGCACAACGGGGGAATAACCCCCGCAACAAAGGGGTTAAGCAGTGAAAAATAAGATGATAATAGCAAAGGCTATTACCATTTTATTTTTCCTCTATCACTTGCTGCAGCCGAGCCGAGGGTGGGGCGGCCGTCCATTTTGATACAACAAACCTGCAGGAAGGAAGAGTGGTGGCACTGCTAAGTGTGCGTGACAGTTTGTCCGTCTGTCAAAGGCCGGCCAAACCGTCTTGCGCCCTGCGATCTCTCCACTCGAGCTGTGCTGTACAGTTAGGTGCAGAGCAAGCACAAAGTCGTAATTCCTCACACCAATTACGGTGCTGCTCTCATACTGGGTAATACCAGCATGAGTCCAGCATCTGGATTGGCGTAGCCGAGCTTGTGGCATGCTGGGAGTCGAGGAGCAGAGGCCAGAAGAGCATCAACACTGCAGATGGCAGGTAAGCATTTTTAAAATTCTTTTCCCTGTGCTGCTTCCCTCTGTGCTCCCCGCGCTGCCCCAAAACGTTAATGCCAGAGCAGCCTCCACTGTCAGAGTTATTTCATTTGAATGTCATTTTGATAATTACTTATTGCTTTACTAACTAATTTGTTTTCCAATATAACGTTCAAAACGTTAGGACTAGCCTTCAACTGGACTCTGGATGCCAAAGAAGGTATGTTCTTAGGTAGCGGTTTTCCCCATCTAGCCAAACCTAAGCCTTTCCTCTCGCTGTCATCTACCCATCACAAAACTCGGAGATGAAAACAGTAGTGAACACTCATATGGATTACTGTGAATGTTTTTCTACATTTTGCCAACTCTTTAACCTGAAGGCATTTGAAGGGACTAGCACACCATGTTCAGACTGGTTACCTGGCTATGAAATGAGATAATGCCTCTCAGACACCTGAGCCATTGCATTGGTTAGCCACCACTTCAAGCTGCGCTGTCGTACTTTTGAAATTGGATGTTACATCTGAACTCAGAATGGAGAGATTGTTCAGTGATCACCTGTAATGATGCACTTTCTTCCCCCAATAACTCACGGAGTCGGGTGACGTTGTCAACCTCTTTATTCAAGTTCTACATACAAGGAGCGCAAAGCGTGTCCTTCGCCCAGCCTGCTCGCGCTCTAATGCCGCGCTGCGCCTGCCGCGCCTCTACGTCAACGTACGTCACGTATCCACGTGACGTACCACGCTAGCGCGCTCACTACATATCTCCCCTTTTTCCAACGAACTATATAAACAAGTCCTGACTCATATCATAGTCTCTGAACCTCGCTGGTGGGACCACCGCCCTGCCCCTTCTCGTCAGTCTTACCGGGGACGTGGCAGTTGTTGCTTCTTCTCCTTGTCCACTCTCTAGCGCAGCCGCGCTAGGCTCACTCTGGCTACTGTCTTCATCATTCTGACGCTCTCCACTTGCCTCTTGATCCTCATGCCTTCTCTCACCAATGTCTGGGTCCTCACCCCCATATTCACTGGAGTGGTCACTGTTGCTCTCACCCTCTTCCATATTGCCACTGCTTCTCCAGCTGAGTATTCTGTTGCACCTGGCCATACGATCCTGCGACCACACATTTCCATCGCTCAGCAAGGCTGCCCTACCCTTGACTTCCACTACTCTCAGGGGCTTGCTGTACTTACTTTCGCCCTTTTTCTGCAATGTGGGCAGTCTTACTCTCACCCATTCCCCCTTTTCGAGGGCCGTGTCCTTTACATTCCTCCTTGCGTCGTAGTGTTTAGTATACACCGCTTGTGCTTTTTCTAGATTGGCTTGCACCACTGCCGGTGACCACTCGCTCTTAATGACTCTGTCCTTCCATATTCTGTTGTCCTGGGTGAACGGCTCCCGGCCCCTCAGAATCTGGAAAGGGCTATAGCCAGTGTTCGTGGGTGTTATCCGATATGCCCACACCATGTGCCATATCTCTGCTTCCCAGTCTTTGTTGTCTGAAATAGCCGCTTGTATCGAGCCCATCACCACTCTATTGAAACGCTCCACCAAGCCATTTCCCGCCGGGTGGTATATGGATGTGTGTTTAGTCACTATTCCGTTTCTTCGCATGAACTGTGACCATTTTTCAGAGCGGAATTGGGGTCCATTGTCACTAAGGACACACTTCGGGATGCCCTCTCTCACAAAAGTTTCCGCCATGAAGCTCACTATCCTCTCTGTGTCCATGGTTTCTTCGATCTTTAACTCCGGCCATTTTGAGTATCGGTCCACCATTACACATATGTATTTCTGTATTCCTTGTGCATTCAGAACTGGCCCTAAGATATCTATGGACAGTTCCTCCCACGGATTATGTGGAGGATCAATTTTTCCTAGGGCAGGGCGCAACGGTTTTAGTGTTTTGTCCGCGCCCTGGCACCTCAGGCACTCTCTCACGTGTCTTTCCGCTCTTATGTCCATCCCTGGCCACCAATAATTCTGCTTGGCCCTTAGTTTCAACTTTCCCGCTCCTAGGTGGCCTTCATGTAACACGTCCATCAATCGGGATATCATCGTTGCCGGGGTATGACTCTCTCCCCTCTATATACAAATATGCCCTGGTCATCCATAGACAGTTCCTCTCTCACTTCGAAGTAGGGGACAAGGCCACGCTCCAGTTTGCTTTTGTCTGGCCAACCCCTTACGATATGGGCCTTCACTTTTTCCAGGCCCGGATCTCCTTCATATGCTGTTCTCCATTCCTGTTTACTTATGGACATTTCTAGGTCCTCGGTGAGTGCGACCCACTCTTCCGCCGCCTCACTGCAGTCTGTACTGGGCTCCATCGCTGCCGCCCTACTCAGGTAGTCCGCCACTTTGTTCCTGTTCCCTGGAATGTGTTCAACGTCATATCGGAACTCCATTAATTTGAGTGACATTTTCGAGATCCTCGGTGTCGCTTCTGCGTGTCCACTTGATGTGAGCACCTTGAGCAGGGGCTTGTGATCGGTCCTCAACCGGAATCTGGTGCCCCACAGGAACTGCCGAAACCGGGACATGGCCCACACTACTGCCAACATTTCTTTTTCGATCACACTGTATCTTTTTTCAGTGTCATTGAGGGTGCGGGACGCAAAGCATATTGTTTCAACTCTCCCTTGGCCTCGGTCTTGCATGAGGACTGCTCCCAGTCCTTTATCACTAGCATCTGTCGTAAGTATTGTGCTTCCTTGGGGGTCAAACCCTTTCAGCGGAATCGCCCCTGCCACTTCTCTCTTTATCACTTCGAATTCTTGTTGGGCGTCCTTTGACCACCGGAACTCGCTGTTCTCTCGGGTTAACAGCCTCATGTGATGAGTTTTCGAGGCGAAATGTTCAATGAATTTTCCATAATATTCCGCCATACCCAGGAATGATCTGACCTCCTCCTTGTTAGCTGGTGATGGTGCATCGCAGATCGCCTTCACGTTTTCACTCTTGGGAGTCACACCTTGTGCACTGATCTCATGGCCCAAGTACGTCACCTTTTCCATCCCTATGCGGCACTTAGCCCACTCTGCTGTGAGGCCTTTCCTTTCCAGGATGCCCAATACCGCCTCCAGCTTCTTGTCATGGTCCATCCTGTCACGGCCCATCACCAATATATCATCCTGGAAGTATTGCACCCCCCGGATGTCCTGAAACAGCTGATGCATAAGTTTTTGGAACACCGCAGCCGCCGAGGCTAGTCCGAACGGCATGCGGCGGAATCGGTAGCACCCGAAGGGAGTTATGAATGATGTCAAACTACGGCTCTCCGGGTGTAATGCTATCTGGTGATACGCTGATGTTAAGTCTATGGTGGAGTACCACTGAACACCCCTCGTGCTGGCCAGCATCTCCTCTATCCGGGGAAGGGGAAACTTCTCTACCACTATGTTTTTGTTCAACTCACGTAGGTCCACGCATAGACGGACCTTACCATTGGGTTTCTTCACTACCACCAACGGCGATAGCCATTCGGCACAGGCTATCGGCTCAATGATCCCTCTTTTCTCCAGCTGTTGTAGTTCCTCCTTCACGTCGTCCCTTACTGCTAACGGGATGTTTCTCACCTTGTGCGCTACCGGCACTGCTCCTTTTCTGAGTATGATCTTGTGCGCGAATTTGTCGAGTCTGCCCACTGAGCCCCCAAAGACTGTTGGGAACTCCTTCCTCCATTTGTTCGTGTCCAGCTCTTCCTCCGGCTCCGTCAGTAATATCTGCTCCTTGCCACCCGGATCCAACTTGATCCCCAGGTCTCCCTGGTCGAGCCACCCCAGGACCGAAGGGCCTTTCTCGGAGACATACAGTTTGCACCTGGCCTCTCTGCCCCTGAACTCGAAGTTCAGTTTCCTGCATCCGGCCATGGGGATTCGGTCTCCGTTGTAGGTGACGGGTCGTATGTCCAGCTTATACAGCTCGGGGCCCAGTCGTGGAGCAAACTTCTCCTCCCACACGCTTCTTGGGATTATGGTGTAAGGTTACCCGGTGTCTGCCACCACTTGGATTTCTACACCCCCTCTCTTCATTTCCAAGATAGGCTTCATCGTTCTTCTTCCGTCGGTGCCTCGGCCTCGTCGTTTATGCTCAAGATTTCATCGTAGATGCAGAGGACTGTGATCACCTCTTCCTCTGCCGCCTTTTCTGGTTCCTCCACTTCTTGGGCCATGTACTTCACTGCGTTCTTGGCCGCCTTCTTCCTGCACACCTTTTCATAATGGCCGACGATACCACAGAACATGCATTTGGCGCGAAGCGCGGGGCACTTCCGGTTGTGCGCCTCGTGCGTCCAACTGCCGCATCTGTAGCAAGGCCGTTTGTTACTTCCGGCCGGTTTGCCGGGGTTGCCGGGGCTGTTTTGCCAATTGTTGGGGCCCTTTTCTGGCTGTTTCCGCGCCGGGTTATCCCTGTGGTGTTCCTCATTGTCTACTTTGTTCACCATTCCGCTGGGCACGTTCTCTTTCTTCGTGGCCGCTGCACACCTTCGTGCCAGTTCAGCCCTCTTGACTATCACCAGCACGTCCTTGAGCGAGGTGTCACCTGCGGCCCATAGCTTGTCCTGCACGCTCGTGCACGTGGTGTGCATCACCACTTGGTCTTTTATGAATTCACTTTCCCAGTTGGCGTATTTACATGAGACCGCCAGTTTCTTCAACGCCGCCACATATTCTTCCACCGTCTCCCCGGGTAGTTGCTTCCTTTGTTGGAAGTTAAACCTGTCCACTGAGACACATACTGAGGGTTTGAAATGTTCTTCCAGGTCTTCCAGTGCGTGGGCATACACATCATCGTCCTCGGTCTCTCTCTTCTTCGGTACCAAGCTTTTGTAGATCCTCAGGCCTTCTGGGCCCAGGTTTAGCAGTAGGATGCGTTTCTTTCTCGGCGGTTTGAATTTCTCCTCACTTTCGTCTTCCATCACTTCTATGAAATTGTCTATGTATTCCTTCCAGTCCTCCCATTTCATGAGCGGCTCCCCAGGTCTGGGAAGGAACTGGACTGGCGCTATCGCATAACCCGCTTGTGCGTTCATCTTCTCACCCCGGGATGCGGGCAACGTACTTTCCAGGCTTCTTGGGCTCCCTGGCGCACTGTTTCGTTCTTCCTTCTTGAGCAAGGGTGGAGGGCTGCTCCTTTCAGCCCTTTCCTGCTCGGGTGGGGTAGCCAGTGCGTTTACCGGTGGGCCTTGACCGTGACTGGCTTCCTACTTTGGATGTGTCAAGGTTCTCCGACCGGTCAAACGTTGTGCGCCACGGTACTCTGTTCTCCTTGCTGATGGCTGCGTTGCGCTCCTTGTTGTGCCCTATGAGGGTGGGGTCGCTGTGCGTTCCCTCGGGCCTTCCTTGCTCACTTCTACGACACCGCTCCGTTCCGCCGTGCTTCTCGTCGTCTGCGTGGTGGGGGTCGTGGGTCGGTATCCCACCCTCGTCGCCACTGTAAGGATGCACTTTCTTCCCCCAATAACTCACGGAGTCGGGTGACGTTGTCAACCTCTTTATTCAAGTTCTACATACAAGGAGCGCAAAGCGTGTCCTTCGCCCAGCCTGCTCGCGCTCTAATGCCGCGCTGCGCCTGCCGCGCCTCTACGTCAACGTACGTCACGTATCCACGTGACGTACCACGCTAGCGCGCTCACTACATCACCGAAGTTACAGGCATGTAGGCGTTGCCCTCATTCCACAGATGGGTGGCATGTGTCTGAACATTTTGCTCAGAGCTTACCTGGGCACTTCTGCCCCTGTCATCTCTATACTTGCCATTACCTGGAGGGGTGTTCCGCCAATTTATGAAATGTCAGGTGAAATGGGTAGAAGTAGAGCCGTAGAGTAAAATGTGGAAAGAAAGATGTGAAATCTGTGGCTTTTATTGGTTTTCCTGACACCATGAGTTTCAGGAAGGAGTCACGTGATGGAAAAATCCTTATAATCTAACCTTTCCAAAATAGGGGGTTATCCAGTTAAACTATCCGGTATTCCCAATCCAAGATGAAAGGAAGGTATTAATGTGGTGTCAGTTCCTGGTTAAATCAAATTCTTTACTTCTTTTCATTGCATTCATCACCTATTTGCTGCTTTTGTGCCCCTGATTTTGTTTATTTGTAGCTGGAAACTGGCGAATTTCAAATGTCGGGGGGGGGGGGCTCCTTGCTCTTCATCACTGTATTCAAGTGCTACAATATTGCTGTGGAGGCTTTTACTATTTTTTGATTTTTCATCTTATTTGGGACTCCCTTAACTAGGCAACTTTTACATGCACTATTAGTACAGGGTGGCACTGTAGCTACTGGGAAATCAAGGAGGCAGTTCAACAGAGTTCTCAGCATCCATTTCTTGCCATTGCATCACCTTGACCCACCTCACAGGGAGTGCAGAGTCATGATATAGGCTACTTTGCCTTCCCTGGATAACACTGTTTCCTGTTTCAGGAATTCGCTTCCTCCTCAGTTGACGCGTGTTTTCTTAGTTACCAGTGTTAAGAAACATACACAAATCATAGCTCTTTTAGGGAATTCTAGAAAGACCTGCAGTAGGAATCCTACCACCGAGGTGGCGTCCACAATACAATTTACTCATTTACTCAGATATGTTTGAATATTTGCACTTGTTAAATATTATCTGTGATGCTGGTGTTGCTGTTGATGGACCAGACCTTTCTCAGAGGAAGGCCTTGCTGTTGTGCCCAGGCTAAGCGAATGATTCCACACATAAACCTGTGTTTTTAGTAGGAGTTAGATTGTTTTACTTTGCAGCAGTGGCTGCTCCTCGAGGGAGTGCTGCGGGCGGCGGGGAGGGGCAGGGTAGGGGGTAGTAAACTCCAGCATACGGCAGAACGTAGTTAAGTAACTGAATAAATACATAAAACGAATTAACCCCTTCCATGCTGATGACGAACCCCAGCCGTCATGCACTACGGTGCTCGTGTGCTGATGACGGCTGGGGTTCGTCACGGCCCGCCCCTGTTCGTGCTATTTACAGCACACCAGGGGAATCGCGGCCGCATCGAAGGGGTTAAATTGCGTACGCTGAAATATTCTATCAAACAACCTTATTCGCAAATGGGGGCTGCAATATGCGTGAGTCCTTTAATTACAGCCTCTTATTGGAGCATTGCAGTTAGAGAAGCTGCTGCACACATCAATTTGATGAATGAGACATTAATTTAATTGGGATTCAATATGAAATATAAAAGATCTCAAAGTTCAGCATTCTGCAGTTTACCCTGTCTGAAACTGAAACAGATTTGTCTCTGAAAGATAAGAGATGTTTTGGAAAACCACTTACTACTTTACAATTTTCACACTGGAATTAAACTGCTAGTGATAATGTATGTGTTTTGCTGATGTTATTGGGTGAGATGTGAATGAGTATAGTAAACAGTAGAGTCATTGTGCTGATATCACAAGCTCTATCAATACTGTTTAACAAGGTCAACATTCCAATACTATTTTACCACATGCAACAGGTCAAAATCATAAAGATTGATGTATATTTATAGCACGTTTTCTGTGGGCAGGCAACGTCTGTCCAGTCTTTTAGCTGAAGGCACTCGTTCTTCTACATCATTAGGGTGATGAGCGATGGTCTATGTCAGGCCCTCGTTACAAGTATTGTGGATTTTGGTGTGGGATAACAGAGAGCCACAATCATCGATTCCTGCCGAGCCCGCACTTACATTTTGCGCTTACAGTTTTATGAGGCCAGAATGGGGAATAATATGCAGATCTTATTTTACCAAACCCTTTTACATATTGATTTCTGATTCCAGCCAACGTAATTGGACTTTTTCTGTTCTCATGCACCATCTACTTGCTCAGGATGGTAACTGAGACTGAGGAATCTGTGCAGAATGAGGGGCAGGGACTGTGGGTGTAAGTCACGGAGAAGACTCAAAAGGGTAACCCTATTATTGTGGGAGCTTTACTAGCTACCTAATTACACAGGAGGAGAAGGGATGCAGGGTATGCATACAGCTGCCTGCAGCCTCAACATCTTCAAATGAAGGCCCAAGTATAGTTTTTCTAGACTATGAATTATCGCGTCCAGTATCCGCGTTCCGGACAACTCAGGGTGAGGAGACATCAATTACTTACTTATGCCTACTAGCCCTCCTTGGGTATAGGCCATCAACCATGACTCTCAAGCCATCTCTGTCCTGGGCTTTTCTTTCAATATAACTCCTGGTGTAACTCATCTCCTTGCAGTCAACTTCAAGGCCTAAACACCAGGTGCCACTTGGCCTTCCACTTTTCCTTTTCCCCTGAGGATTTCAAGCGAGGGCTTGCCTGGTGGTGTTTGATGCAGGCTCGTGAAGGGTGTGACCTATCTAGCCCCAGTGTCTTTTCATGATATCTTCATGAGCAGGGAGTTGGAAAGTCTGCTGCCATATGTCATTGTTGCTGATCATGTTTGGCCAGCGGATTTGAAGAGTTTTCGTCAGACAGGTGTTGATGAAGGTCTGGACTTTGTTGGTGGTGGTCACTGTTGTCCTCCATGTTTCTGCTCCATACCTAAGGACGAATTTTACATTGGTATTAAAAAACCTGATCTTGGGTTGCAGTTTTAGGTCCTTGGAAGTAACAGATCTTCTTTAGCTGCGGAGGCATCAGCAAAGTCAGAATAGCCCGAAGCAGTATCACTCCCAGGTATACCACTCTGGGCCACTCGTAATAAGGGAAAAAGTAGTAGTGTATCTCTATTGATGAATGGAAGAAAGCCAATTAGATGAAAATAATTGTTTATAAATATTCAATTAATTATGCAAGGGCATAGATTCACACTGGCTTTCTCGCCATATTCCAGAATATAGTATAGATCTCCAATTTCATCTGTAAGAATCATTTATTTTCTCATAGATGGTCAATGATTCTTGGTATCTAAAATATCGACTGAGAGATCGCTAAGTGGGAATAACTGAGATGTTTTTCTCTGAGGCCTTCTGAGTAACATCAACTAGACAACCTAAGTAGGGCCCAATGTAAAAACATTAACTTTATTGACAGTTATCCATCTATAATGATATGTTATGTAAGGCCCCTTTATACCTTCTTTTCCTGCTGAAGTGAGCAGTGCTAGGGTAGAGGAGGGATTGATAGCCATGCATAATGTGGTGTACTAAAATCCAAACCCACCGTCCTTGGCACTAAGTTTCCCTCCTCCTTACCCTTTTCTCAGCCCTGCCAGATGCTACTCATCAGGGGTTAGGCAAACAAGTTAGTGGTGGGGTTTTTATAGCTGCAGTTAACTGCTAAAGCCACTCATAATTATTGTTCCTCTGTGTGTTGCCAGGCACTGTAGCTCTGTAGAATTAGATAAACAGGAACCAGCACTCTTGCATGCTGCACTAGATACTTATTATAAGTTGTACCCAGGTCGTGGAGAAGTATCTCGTTGTGATGGAAATCCATCTAGGTACAGCTAAATTGTTTACTATACTTTTACTTAAGGAAGTAAAAGTGTAGGAAATGGCAATCTTTTGCAGGATATCCCCTCCAGTTTTTTACCCCATCTGTTCCTAGCTTTAGAACTCTGTACTCTTTACCCCTTCTAAAAAGGAGCAAAGTGCTTGTGCTCTCCCTCTAAACAAGTTGAAATTGACGTAAACCTGATTGGCACAATTTACCTTCCTCTAAAAGGCCATAGTACATAATGTGCAGAAATACACCACTGGCATGGAAAGTTAAATGTCACATGTGGAATGCAGCACCTATTGGTCCATCCACTACAGTGGCAATGAAAACATGGCTTCAGCCGTACCCTGTGTAACCTGACAGCAACATGTCGATTGCTGCTGCAAAGACATATCAAAATCAACCTTTTGACCACCCCTGCCAAGTAACTTGCATCAGTGGTTAGATTACCACATTTTAGTACTGGTGCCTGCAGCACCACACTAAAATGTGTGAGTCACAAATAGTAAAGCTCCTCGCAGCATATATAGCGAACATCTCAGGTATATGGAGCCCTATTTTCATGGAAAATACAGGCTACTCTTAATAATACTATTGTATGCTCCCGGTAGAGTGCAGCTTTGTTGATTTTTGCCAACTTACTTGCACATATAGATCATGCAAAAACATTACTAATATAACCCTGTCATTTACAGCGCCTATAGGAGAGGGATTGTCTCTATCAGGAATCAGAATGCTTATAGAAATAATAGCTAGATGTACTACAGCAGAAATTTTAGAAATCTTAACATACATTTCTGTAATTTGATTTGTGCAGGGGGTGGTAATGAGTGATCAAATTTCAGAAATCTACTCAAAATCATAGAAGTAGACATACAATTAACAGAGACCTCACTTTCCAAGCAGTTTTACGAGTTAGCACAACAAGCATGAATTCTTTGTTCTACATCACTAAATTTAACATTTTGAGTGTTTATTTATTTTTTGCTGATAATACTGGGGGATACGATATCGTTTGAACTTCGGCCACAAAGAGACAGAAAACATTGTTTCTAGATTGTGCAACGTTTCAAACTACAGCCCTCTGAAGAAGTGTAGACTTTCTGCATTGTATTGAACTTAAAATAAATTCAAATGAGATAAAAGTAAAGCTAAACATTTTGTTTAATATCGTCTTTTTCATAGTGGAACCAGAATTCAGATACATTGGCAACATGCATGGAAATGAAGTAGTTGGAAAAGAACTACTGACTTACCTAGCACAGTATTTGTGCTCAGAATATCTACTTGGAAATCAAAGGATTCAGAGTTTGATCAACAACACTAGAATTCATTTTCTCCCGTCTATGAACCCTGATGGATATGAACTTGCAGCAGAAGAGGTAAACATGTCTCAGAATGTTATTATGCAGTCACTGCCAGTCATCGCAATTATGAGAAATGTAACACATTTTACCACAAATCATATGTATGAAATACCTACCTAAAAGCAACATTTTATTTTTAAAGAAGCTGTATCTTTAAAGAATAAAGTGCAGTGATATTCAAATCCCGCAAAAAAGTGCACTTTGTTCCTAATGCCTTTTCTAAAATCCAGCTTCAAACTGTAGATATGTGTAGTGGTAAAATAGTTAAAACGTGAGTAGTAGAAATGGATATGCTTCATAAAACTAAAGATACTTCCCTGGAAGTAACATCACTCATAACACATGACCAGGAAGTGATGGTAGCAAAGGAACATAACCTGAAAGTGACACCATCCAGGCACCTTGGCTCACAAGTGACATCAACCTTGTTCCAGTCACCCTGATGATGTGCTCCTCGGACCCTTCTTGGAAATGTTGCTGCCTGCATAAATTGACCCTGACGTTAAATTACTCATGAATGCCTGACCCGAAAGTGACGTTATCCAAGGAACCTTCCCTAAAAGTGATCTTACCCATCAGCTCCCGCCTGGAAGCCCAACTCGGAAATGATCACACCGATACACCCTGGCCTAGATATCAATACCTTGCCTATGATCCCATGCCCAGAATTCCCACCCACTCCAGGGTCAGTGGGTGATGTCATTTCTTGGTCAAGGACACATGGCTGATGTATGTCTGAGGTCAGATACTTGGGTGACAGCACTTCTGGGACAAGGTCAATGGGTGACATCACTTCTGGCCCAGGTGCACAATGAATCAGTTCTGGGTTACTATATGTGGGTTATGTCACTTCTGGTCCATGGTCTAGAAGTAGCATGACGTCTAGGCCTGGGTTAACGAGTAATGTGACTTTTGAAGCAGACATTTGCATTTTGTAAAAGCAGCATAATCACTTGTAACAGTGTCAAAGCGATGCCCCCTTTTTCATTTGATAGAAGGTATCTAATTATACTACTAATGTGTGAATGTATGGAGGTTAAAGTAATAGCCAAATAAACTGTACATGTTCCAGAATTATGCAATGTAAATAGTTTACCTCCACTCATCAACACATTCTGGTTTCTATAACTATTTAGTCCTAGACGGATCACTCACATTACTATATTGAACTCTACGTCTTACAATTGCGATGCTTCTGTTACAATAATATGCTCTTTGTAAAGTGCTCAGCAATCCCTTGGGCCTATACTAAATGTGACAAAGGAGGGCTTGAACGTTTAGAAATGCAGAGCTCTGTTTAGAAGGTCCTGAGCCGAAAACGAACCTGTTGAGTTAACTTTGGTGAATGAGTTCTTCTCTTGGAAAGAGGCTTAGTTGCTCCTCAAGCCCAATAAGAAGCATTTTAAGAGGACACCAGCTATACTGAATACACAAATAGATTATCAATGGCCCGCAGATATAATCAGCATTCAGAGTCTTGTAATGTTAGCACCATCTTTTATATTGGCGCTGTTTGCAGGCGCTTTTATGGTGAGAAAATTGTATCTTTTCATAACAATGGCAGCATTTCTTTCCTGTAGGAGTCAAAGGCTTAGGTATCAACTTTGTAGGGAGTCCCATACCAAAGTGGTGCATAATGGCCTACATTACACCCTGGTCAAACTAATTTCCGTGCTCAGAATTGGGGAATAAAATCATATCCTGGTCACCATCAGGTGTCAGGTTTCATGGGCAACATAACCTGATCACATGGCCTAATGGAGTCAGGTTTGTAGGCGAGCCACACCTTGGCACACCATAGGTTTCCATGGTCAGTGTCTGCGGGTAACATCACAAGCTGGGAAATTACCTTGTAGAGGGCAATATTAGTGGCTGACATCACATTCCGGTCATTTAACCTTCTGGGGTCATGGTTCATCGTGACATTACACCCACGTGTGGTCACTGGTACTCCAGAAGTCCTGGCTCCGGAATTGGCATAATCTTTCACTTATAGAGTTGATCAAATACATCCTTTTTTCTACTCAAACAATTCAAACTTATTTATTGAATATCCAAGTAATGACACGACCAAGATCAACGGGTCAGTCACACTGGGTCTAGGAGGCATTGCATTGTAATTAATGTCTTGCTTATTCAAAGTTACTTCATTGCCTCTTGACCGTCTGAACCTTATTCATGCCAGTTACTGGGTGATTTATGTTTCACAAGTTAGAAACAATCAAAGTTCTTTTAAATAATAACATTTGATCCCTTTCTTAGGTAAAGGTCCTTGTTTTATCAGTATAAATGCCTTTCAGATTCACTTAAGTAAGCCTTAATGATGACAACGTTATGAAACAAAATGTCAAAACCATCGACATTTTCAAGCTACAGTAGATGCGCAGCCTAACCTACTCCAGTTGTTAACTGCTAGTGCCCTCACACATTTCATCATGATCAAACACAAAAGGCATCATCAATGATCTTACTCAAATCATAAAATGACCCACCACTGACTTCACAAAAAGTAGTCTTTACATGGAAAATAACATGTATAATGTTGAGTTGAGTAACTACACAGGCTCATCTCAGTTATTTCAACCGCCTAATGCCGGAGCGAGTGGAGAAACTTAGCCTGTCTACCAAGTCAGGCTCCCGATTGGACCTTTGTGCGGCTACTGTTCTTACCTTGGCACCTTGCACCATAGCATGCCACTTAGCACCTCTTTTAAATAACATTTTAAAAGCCGGATCTTTCCCAAATATTTGGAAAAAATCTCTAGTACGGCCAATCATGAAAAAACCCTTCCCACTGAGGTAAAGAATTATTGGCCAATTTCCTGCATGCCGTTTCCTTCTAAAATTCTGGAAAAAGCGTTCTACGAAGATCTGCTGGACTTTCTGGAGTCAAACAGTAAAATGGACCCAGAACATCATGGATTTCGACCCCTACATAGCGCGGAGTCAGCCCTCATTGTAGCCACCGAGGGGATCCGCATCCAGTTGGATGGAGGATGGAAGGCAATACTTATCCTGTTGGACCTCTCAGCGGCATTTAACACAGTAAACCATAAAGTGCTCATTCGGTGCCAAGCCGAAATGGGGATCACAGGTGCAGCCTCCAAGATACTAAAATCATTCTTAACAAACAGAGGACAAACTGTTGCGATGGTAGGGCACACATCACATACTTATGCCCTGCCATGTGGAGTGCCCAAGGGCTCTTAGTTATCCCCAACCCTGTTCTATGCCTATGTGACCCTTCTTGCTAAACTCATCTGCTCCCACGGTTTCACTGCTATCTGTTATGCGGACGACACACAAATAGTGGTGTCTTTATCATCAAACCCTGGCAATGTGACAATAAAATGTAACAACTCTATGGCCCATATAATAGGTTGGATGTATGATAACAGCTTGAAGTTGAACACCGATAAAACTGAGGTGCTACTTTTTGGAGAAAAAAAACGCCCTCTGGAATACAGCTTGGTGGCATGAAGGGGCAGGATCCTGCCCATCCCCTGTAAGGAAGGTTAAAAGTCTAGGTGTTCTTCTTGACAATCATTTATCCTTATCAAACAAGGTCAATTCTATTACATCTTCCTGTTATTACACCCTGAATACTATAAGAAAAATCCTGCTGTTTATCCCTAGGGATCTAAGGAAAACAGTAATTGTGACACTAGTTATGTCAAGGATTGACTACTGTAATGCCCTTTACTTAGGTGCAAATAAAGAGACAATACGAATACATAAGCTTCAATCACTTCACAATGATGCAGCACAACTGTTACTTAAAATACCCAAATTTAGCTCAGTGTCCAAAGGGATCCAAGAGTTGCAATAGTTGCCCATCCAGGCAAGGGTACAGTTTAAGTCCTTGTACATTGTCCACAAGACCCTTTACGGGATAGGACCTGCGTACTTCAACAATTGAATTAGATGGCACTTTCCTCAACGCAGTCTCTGATCATCGGCTGTCTCGTTGTTGGTCATCCCCAGGGTGAAGACCGTAAAGTGGGGTGGAAGAAGTGTCTTCCATCTGGCCCCTAAACTTTGGAATACTCTGCCATTCAACCTGAGATGCCAAACCAACAGACAACTGTTTAGAAAGGCGCTGAAAACTTGGTCGTTCGCACCCAATTCCTAACCTCAGTCTACCCCCTCTGTTCAGGATATGAAAGCTCCAGCGCTAAGATGCCTTGGCATACACACGCTTTATAAAACTTCTACTTAAATTTCATTGACTTTGATTTACTCGGTTCCTGTTGCACGCTTTATAAAACCTCTATTTCATTTTATTGATTTTGAGTTAACTAGGTTCTTGTCTGGAAATTATGAGCCCTAATGCCTCGTTTATTTATTACGCACAGCATGTTCCTAATATTTTGTTTTCTAAAGTAATATATGAGTTTATGCTTTGTGGAATATTTTATCTGTTTTTGTGGTGCTGCTTTGCAGGGCGCTGGGTACAATGGATGGACAAATGGAAGACAAAATGCTCAGAATCTTGATCTTAACCGAAACTTTCCAGACTTGACTTCAGAAGTGCACAAAATAATGAGGATGCGAGGGGCACGTGTGGACCACCTTCCCATCCCAGAAGTATACTGGGAGGGCAAGGTAAGCAGTTTAAATTTCCTTAAAAACTCTGCAGGTATCATAGTCAGGCCAGCTTCCCCGGAGTGTGTAGTTACACGGGCCACGACTCTTCCTAAATATGAGAATGGTCGGTGTGCCAAGCAGCCATCACTCATGGTACGTGTTCTTTAACAGCCAGTGCAGGTACCTTAACTGTCCTGGGATAGCTGGGAAGACTTCTTTGAAGTCTCTAAGGCCCTGATTACAACTATGCCAGAAACGGTAAACCTTTGGAGAAACGCATGTTTGTTTAGAAGTTGGAATTATGAACTGCAAGATGTTTACAGAGACATTTTAAGGCAAAGTGGGCTCTTGCCCAGGGCCCCAGGCTTCTGGAGGGCCCCATGATAGATTCATCTCTGTTCTGCATAGTCTTGCCCTGATGACCTTGAATAATTGTTAAACGTTATTGGGTTAAATACTGTTTACCTTTAATTCATTTTTAATGTGGGTGATGTGTGAGTCTATTACAGACATTTTGCAGGGATATGTTGTGTTTATGTTTCATGCAACATCCATAAAAAACTTTCTTTTACATCAAAAAGGACCTCACATATGAGAAATGTGTGGATGTCACACAGATTATTTACAGTGATATTAGTGGGAGGCTGCTGTGTTACAATATTGAAAACACCCATCACTATCCCTGAATATAAGATGTAAACATCTTTTAGAATTTGGAATAGTGTGCCTGTATTCTGTCAGTCACCTGGCCAAGAATGGCATGAAAGAACTGAAATTTGAATTTGGATCATAAATTCAAAGCTGTTCCAAACAGGGGCCCCAACATTCTTTTTGCCCATGACCCCCAAAATCCTTAAGATGTCCATGGGTATTTACAGCACTGGGCTACTACCTAGAACTATCAAGTACATATAACCTGGTCACACCTGAGGATGTTTACCAAGAGAAAATGTTCATAAAATTCCTGGACAGGTGGATTTTGCTGAGGAGGTGTCAACACCTCTGTGATATGGTTCCTTTTGAAGAAATGTACTTGTAATACCACATCCTACAAACACTGAACACCGAGGTGCTACATTTTATAGGGTGCACTATCTATTGCATCCCCCACAAAGGCACCCATAGTCAGGGCTTTATGCTTATCTCAAGTGACAGTACAGGGTTCAAATAAAATAAAATAAGGATTGAGTGTACACAAGACTTTTAATAATGTCTACTGTGTGTATATAAGATGTATTTACAGTATAAAGATTTCAGTTCAAACGGCAAACACACTTAAATTACTTAATACCCAACTGAATACTGAATCATACAGTTAAGGCACACTGAGCCAGTACTCAGGTTGTGTAAATATCCTTCTGGAGAGGGAGCATCGAACAGAAACAGAGCAGTTGTAAAGAGATTAAAGCACTAACTTCAGGGGCCTTGCTAAATTCCATGCGCTGCTCATACAGTCTTACAATGGTCATAAAGCTCTAGTGATAAGGAACCTCTGATCATACCTAGTGGCAAAATACTTCAGAATGTATATAGTATTCATAGCTTGTAGGAGGTCACTGCTTGCAAATCTCTGCAGATACAGACTCTGATTTCAGCTGGATCAGAAACCTCCCCACCCAGTTCAACATAGGTGATCAGTTATCTAGGTGCTTGTGAACACCGAATGAATATAAAAAACAGCAAACACTACACCAACATCAGTATAAGGGACACCCGAATGATGAGGGGACATGGCCTTGGAGTTCACGTATGTACATGGGCGTACGGTGTTCATAGGTCAACCTTAGGGTATCAAGCGGTAGACCAGGAGAACAACTCTTGGGTGCACAGTGCTCAGGCTGGACCACCGAGGTCCCTTGATCCAGCTCCATTGTCTTCCGCAATGTTGTAGGAAGCAACAAAGGAGGGGAAAAACCACAAAAATTTACTGTAAATATTGATGTGTTCGCCAGGCTGAATAATACCATCTAAACCACATTTATACTGTTGATCTTTGCGGCAGCCAAGGAAGACATTGTAAAATTACAATTTCACATAATGCACTTACCTTTCCCGAAAATTACATGTGTTCCCCAAAATGAAGTTTGCCTGAATCATGATTGACATTTCTCTGCAAGGGAATACGTCGTATTCAAACGCCAATTAAAATAGGCAGGAGACTGGTTTCAGCAGAAAGATGTCTGAAGGCTGAGTCCAGCATGTCCTGCTAAACATTTAGGGGCAGATTTACAAGCCCCTTGCACCACTTTTGCGTCACTTTTCCCATGTTAAAAATGACGCAAAAGTGGTGCAAGGGCCTTGTAAATATGCCCCTTACTGCTAAAGCATGTCTCACAAAGTAAAAAAAAGGTGCAAAAAATAGCTAAATCAGTTTTGGAGCAAAATTATGCAAATACAGTTAAAGTGTAACATGTGCATCACGCAGGATTCCGCATGCATGAATAAAATTGTGCTTAGCCCTACTCATCAGATATCCATGATCATCCATATCTGAAGTGGTTTATTTCTCCGAAGCCTGCCTGTGTCTGGTGGTGAAGATGAGGGGTGTCATTCTCAGATCTCTGTAGGCACAGGGCGTCTGGGTGCTGACTGGCTGATGCCACAATGGACAAGAGCAGCAGCACAGTAGAAAAGAAGGACTTCAAAAGGCCTTTCCTTTTTCCCAGCCAGGGAGAAGTGGGCAGCACTCAAAATCTAAGCTGTGGATACAAAACCTCAACTAAGCGTCCCTTCAGGTCGAGGTCTAGGAGACGTTCAAGGAGCTGGTAGGAAGCTGGAGGGAAGGTTCAGGCTTTATTCACTAAAGTGTGCAGTTTGCAGCAGATCAATGTTTACTCACATCAATTCATCTTTACAATGCAGAGGTGTCAGCCAATAGAACTGGTGTAACTGTTCCCTTCTTAGAGATGACACCGGATAGCTGTAGACTCATGATCTGAAGGTGCTCGATCAACCCTCCAGTCTAATGTCTGGTGGAAAGCTGTGTGTAGTCCTGTAGCACACTCAAAACAAAAAAAGACCAGGAAGGAGAAGTGGGGTGTGGGGTTACCACCAATACTACATCCTGCAAGTACCATTCTTTACAAGCACATATGCCCTTTTCCACAATAAGGACTGCATACAATATTTACAAAACTGACATTTAAAACAACTACATAAATGGTCACGGAGGGGTGGGGGGCACATCTCCTCTAAGCCAGTGGACATAATTTGACACAAGAGGCCAGCGGAGAACTCCCCTTGGTCCAGCCAGGCAGCTCAGAAATTATAATCCAGTGCCCCCAACCAGGGATTGGCCAGACAGTGTTGAGAGGGCAGCTTCCTAGAGACTACGTTAGGGAAAACAATGGATATTGTGCTTCTTTTCGGCTTACAAAGGAGGTCCCTGAGAAGCAGCAGATCTTCAATTTAGTAGATCCTATTGACCCTGACATTTACAATCCCTATAAAAAAAAAAATCCGGAGGAATGGATATGTGAAAATGAAAAATGGCAGGATGGCACAGCCTATTTACTGATACTAGAGTTTTGAAACTACAATTAGCTTGCCAAATGATCCTGAATTGCTTTCAATTCTGTATGACTTTCCATTTCAATATAAGCATGCTTAGAAAGAATCTCGTTGCAGTGAATCTAGAAATCAACAGACCTGGCCTGAAACTTGCTTTAATAAAAAAAAAACACATTGAGAAAGTGATGAGTATCCAGTTTCATACTACAATGCAAAATTCAAAACCATGTGAGGCTTTCTATCCAACAATCAGATCAGAATTACATAGAGTATGCAAGGTAAATTTGAGACATGGACTTTTAGAATGATCTTTTGGAATTTGTATCCATATGCCATAGACAGGACACACCGTGACTGTGCCTTAGAATCAGGATTCCCCATATACTACTGTCGCTGAAAGAGGTAAAACGGGCAGAGGACAAATTAGAGGAGGTTTTCCACTGGGAGAGAGAGGTTGGTATCTTATTATACAAGACAAGGAGCTTTTACAGCTATGTTATCATTCCACTAACTTGAAAAAAAGAACTAGTAATAGTTTTTTTTCGAATAGCTTTTGCTATATAGATTTACCAATCAATTATGTGCTAACTCTGTAACTTGGTAATCCCCCACCTACCAATCCTAACTCTGTTGATAAAGAATGGAAGTAAAAGAAGCTGCAGGCAAAGTACTCTTGCGGAAGGCCAGAACTTGAATTCTGTTTTCTCTTGAACCCAATTTCAAGTGTTGTTCTAGAGGATCAGGGATTCTGGCGACTTAAGTCTGCAGCAAAATAAGAGACAAGATGACATCTTGAAAGAAGAGTACTGGACTTTGGCTGGAGCCCTTGCGGAAAGTAGTGGCTGAGCATGTCACGCTGCTACCAGGGAGGTCACAGCAGCTATAGATTTAATCTATCTATGTGTGCTGCAGAATGAACATAAATTCTCCTTGTTACGCCTCACTTCGGAAGGTGTAAGGATTTGATACTTTTCCAGGAATACAGCATTTTATAGATCTGAGTCAGAATGAAATTTCATGTGTGTTGCGTGGGAAAACCACTGCAATGCTCATGGAACACCTTATAAAACAGAGTAAGGCAACACAGCGATTTGCCGTGTGCCTCCTTACTCATGAAGTATGAGGCCACTCAAACCCATGCAGGGTGCCCACAGCGTGGCTTCATTACTCTTTATGTTAGCCCTGCATCATGAATGTACCATTTTACGTGGTGCAAAAGTGACGCAGGGCTATCAAAAATAAGTCCCCAAGGGCTCTGTTTAGAATTTGGTGAACGGGATACAGCAGATAGCCTGTCTTCCATATTATAAGTGCCATAGACTAAAATGCATTTGTAATATAGCAAATGAGAAATCCGCTACATTTGTGATGGAGCATCCTGTCATCCACCTATAACTAAGTGCTTATATCCGATGGTAAATCATTTGATGCAGTAAACTGCAAGCTAATACACCTCCACAATTCTTTGCAGTCAGCATGAAAAGGACACATTACCCTTTCATTTGGAATGTCAATTGTTTTCTATGGATATCCATGATGCTTTTTGTTTAAAATCTTCTGACTCCTTATCCTTTCAACCAATATCTGTTATTATGATGGTGTCATTTTAATAACTTATATAGTTGAAATATGCAGACCATTCTTTACAATCGCCTTTGAATGGCTACGAACAAGAGTTGGTTGCCTGCGAGGAACAGAATCATTGAGATTGTATTCCCTTATGGGAAACGTGTTTTAAAAAGCCCAGGTGCTAAAAAAAATCTTGCGGTATTTTAAAAAAAATCGCATCTGAGAACACAATAAGGTGAGGAGCAAGTGTTCCCTTGCATCACTGTCTACTACCCCCGCCCCGAGGCTGCTGAACTGAATTCCCAAAAAGGGGGGCTCTTCAATGCCTCCCCTTTGTGAATAAATTACCACGTTCTTTAATAAGTCGGTAGCGTTCCAATGATTACAATCGCAATTGCAGTAACAAGCCACTGATACATCTCATTGTGATTCACAATAAAGAGGGGGGGAGGTACCCCTATTCATGCCCCTTCCTAATTGGAATTCCGAATGAGTCAGGAAAACCCTTTTTTGATTCAGAAAGATTTTTCCAGATCGTAAAGGGGGTTTAGTACATTTGAAAATGTAATTCAGCAGTCGCAAATCCTTTGATTTTGTGAATCATGGGATTTGAGATCACAAAGTCTTTTTGAGCATCAGCAAAGCCGGACTGGGAACTAAAAGCAGCCTGGGAATTTTGTAGGTTCAGCCCCCTGTCTCCCCCTGGTTTAGGGGTGCAAGTGTGAAGCCCTGCTACTTTTGTTACTCGGGACCGATATTGCAGCAAAGTAGCAAAACTGTCCCCCAAAAACAAAAAAACAGCCCCTAGGTTTGCAAAACCGGCCTCACCCGTACAGCATCCCAGCCAAATTGTTTAACGCCTTAACCGCGGAGGTTTTTCCGCCGCAGTGCGGGCGTTCTGAAGAGTGGGCGGGCTGTGTCGGCCACTAGCCTACGGCAGCACTAGGGAGAGAGTGCTGCCGTCGGCCAACATCCGAAGGCAGCACGAAGGGGTTAACTTTATTGTGGCATTTCCTTTGCACTCCCTTTTATTAAACAATCTAGTTTTGCATCCTCTGTTTGCAAGTCATCTTCTACTGGGTTTTCCTAAAGCTTTTCCCATATGCTTGTTGAAAATGACGTTTTCCTCTAACTTGGAATCCAATACTGAAAACGTGCCCTTGGTTGTTGATAGCAGAATTCACCTCTTGTTTTCTTTTGAACTGCATTAACAGTTGACCTCCAGACAATAGTCAGTCCGATGTCCTCAGTGGACATGTTCTCGGTTTTGTCTTTAATGAAAAGTGCTGCGATTCAATTAGTCTTAGACTTGTGCTCTCATTCAAGTAATCTAACTAAACGATGTTTAGGAATGAAAGCTATATATCATTTGGCCACTAGATGTCAGTGTCGTTTTGCGAAATACTATTCTCTCAAAGTAAACCACAGTATCAGATAAGATAGGCTTCCTGTGTTTTTTTGCACAGCAGGGCAGTGAGTGAAGTTAAAACTGTATTAAAACATGTTGGCCAAGATTTACTATGACTTTGCGTAGGAGTTGTGTAACGTTTGTGGCTCATTCCTTACGCAAAATAAGTTTGGGGTTTACCAAGCCTTGCATAGCCACTTTGCATGGTGTTGTAAGTTTAGAGTACAACAACACATGGCAAAGCCACATGCTAACATTTTTGAAGAGAAAAGTGGAACATTTAAAAAAATGTATTTTCCCCATTGATTTCTTTTGAAGCAGATGCAATTTAAGGTGTAAGAAAGCAAAAATAAAGACATTTTTCGCTTAAAAAATCGCAAGTCTTGCACCTGAAACGTGTCTATTGGCATGCATGAGAGCACTGTCTTGTGTTACTTTGCATCAGATAGGCATTACATGGGTAGAGATTGGGTGTTCCCATGCAGCCACCCATGTATGTTGACGCATACCCAGAATTACTAAGATTTGTAAATCTGTGGCTACCGCAAAATACTACTCCTACCCTACAGAGTTGTAACAAGGAGAAATATCTTCATTTTTCCCCCTTACTTACTCTTTCCATGTGTTCTGTATTCTGCAGCAGACAGAAAAGGATTATACCTCCAAGGATTGTTTGTGCACAAAACAATCCCGCCTGTTATGCGGGCAGCCTGGCACTATCGTGGACTGACCACTCTTTGTTGGAATTCGCACTACCAACTCCTGCGAGACCCATAAAGAATGTCCCCTCCCCCCCCTCTTGGAGACGTCAATGGCACAAAGTTAATGTCAATACGGCTCAAGAGGCATGGACAGATCCTATTTTTTTGCAATCTGATACAGCAGACACTGCTTTAGCCAAGCTGAATGAATCTATCAAAAAAACCATTGACACCATTGCTCCTCTAAAAAGACACAAACAACACCCAGTATCAAAACAAGAAAAATGGTATACAAAAGAACTGAGAGCAGAGAAACAAAAATGTAGACGTATTGAGAAAGCCTGGAGAAAAACCAAAACTGAAAACAATCGTCTGATTTACTTAAAGGCCCAATCAGAATACTACAAAAACATTAAGTCAGCGAGGAAACTACAATTGACACAACAAATAGCAGAAGCAGGCAACAGCCCTAAAGAACTTTTTAATATCCTACAAAACTTTATAAAACCTACGGCGTGTGAAAGTTCAGACGACTTTTCACAGGATTTGTGCGACAAAGTCTCGCTGTTTTTCGAGGATAAAATCAACATCATCTATGAAAAAATATTAGCTGCCAACAATTCCAGCAAAAATCAAACTAAAATCGGCCCCACCACAACTCCCGCTTCAGACAAAAACCCTCCTTGACGTTTTTCCCCCCCATCACCCACACAGAGCTTCTTACTCTCTGTACCCATATCAAAACAGGATCCCCCAATGACCTTGTACCAGCTAGAATGGTCGGTCCTTTGATCCCATTATTAGGTCCCCATATACTTGAAATGGTAAACATCTCCCTCAGAACAGGCCAAGTCCCGACAGATTGGAAAAAGGCAGTGGTGAACCCGATTAGAAAGAAGGCATCATCCCCCTGGACAGACTTGTCCAACCTACGTCCCATCTCTCTCCTACCTTACCTAGGCAAGATCACGGAGAAGCACGTGAACACCTATCTTTCGCAACACCTTGAAGCGACGGAAGGCCTGGACCATTCCCAATCTGGGTTCAGGCCAAACCACAGCACAGAATCAGCACTTCAAACAGCGACCAATAACATCAAAATGGCACTGGATGATGGTTGCTCTATGATTCTGGTGCTGTTGGACCTTTCCGCCGCTTTTGATACGGTGTCTCACAAGGTGCTTCTCCATCGCCTGAAGGAGGTAGGAATAGAGGGAGAGGCTTTGGCATGGTTGGAGAGTTTCCTGTCCGGGCGTTCCCAAGAGGTTAGGCTAGGCTCCCACAAGTCCACCCATCGGGAGCTCAATAAGGGGGTGCCACAGGGCTCCTTTCTGAGCCCCACACTTTTCAACATATATGTGGCCCCCCTTGCCAACCTAGCAAGATCTTTCGACTATTGCAATGGATTGCTCCAAGGAGCCAATGAGGAGCAAATCAAGAAATTGCAGGTCATTCAAAATACTGCCGCAAGGATCGTCATGAATGCTCCTCCCAGGACACCATCCTGCCCCCTACTGTCTCAGCTTCACTGGCTTCCTGTGAAGAAGCGAGTTCAGTTTAAGACTCTGTGCACAATACACAAGAGTCTAATGGGGATGGGCCCTAAGTATTTCATAGACATCTTTCAGCCCTACATCCCAGGACGCTCCTTGCGTTCCAGCGACCAGCTACTACTCAAAATACCTAGAATCAAGAAAACCAGACAAGGTGGCCGTGCACTGGCCCACACCGGACCTACCTTATGGAACTCACTGCCCTTCGAACTGAGGTCAATCACCAATCACATGGCGTTCAGAAAAAACCTAAAAACCCATTTGTTTCCCAGCTAATAATTGTCCTCCCATCCCTGGACACTTTCTTTTACTCTCTTTCCATCTGCAGTTATAGCGCGGAGATACCCCTTCGGGGGTCTAGTCTGGCGCTTTACAAGCATATAAAATAAAATAAATAAATAAAATATCGTGAAAGGGTGCCTGACTCGGTTCTCGGCAGCAAACAGTGCGCCAGCAAGAGAGAGCATAAATGCTCCATACATTCATAAATATAGAGCAATTCTTCTTTCTCCCTTTAACGCAACGTAGTACAGCAAGTTCCTTGTGTGAAACAACTGTAAATGTGCTCTGTCATGCCTAGCTGTTGATAACATTGTCTATTTATTTATGTTACTAGTTACCATGGACACCAAGGCCGATTTACAGCTGCAGGTTTTGCATTTCACAGATTGCTCCAGAGACCAAGGCTGTTATGAAGTGGATGAGGTCGACGCCATTTGTATTGGGCGCCAGCCTTCACGGAGGAGACCTGGTTGTCAGCTATCCCTATGACTACTCAAAGCATCCGCTGGAGGAGAAGATGTTCTCTCCCACGCCTGATGAGAAGGTACCTCTCCTTTAGCACCTAAGTGATTTCCCATCAATACATTTATTATTTAAGTTAAATGATGTTTCATGCAGGGAAAGTATTATTGGCATGACTTCAGCTAAGAGAAAAAATGCTCCTCAAGGTTTAATATAGTTTTTAGTACTACAAATGCGGCTACATATAGTACGAATTGTCGCAATTCTGCTTGTAATGATAATAGCTTCAGTGTTTTTATAATTATCTATTTATATTGACTGGCTGTACACAGCTTCACACATGGCCTTGCAGAGAATTCAGACCCCTTTGTTACACTTGCAACATATACATGACTAGGGCACATGATAGGTATAATGACTATTAGTGTGCCATGTGTATGAGTGAATATTTGATATAATGTTTCACGTTTCGTTTCTGATTGGTCGTGCAGGAAGGGTGGTGAATGAGATTTTCGTATTGGTATTTAGTTAAGAGTCGATAGCTGATCGTACAGGCCGTATCCTATGGAAGGAAAAAGAAAGTGGTCAGCATCCTTCCATCTTTTTTTATCCTTTTTTGTTGAGTTGTGGGAGTAGGATTCCCAGAATTCCAAAAGTTTACACTTGTGCATCTATACATCTATAGCATTCACAGACGTTCCTATCAGATATAAGTACCTCAAATCATAATCATGTCACAAATTGATTATCTGTTATGTATGCGCCCATTCGTACAATTTCATAATGGAGTGACGTCTTATTATAGTATGCATATCATTTCAGAGACTTATTATCTCCGAATTTACAACAGTTAGTTACCTACTATTCAAAAACAAAAGTTCAATTTTAAAATGGATACACAATACAAATATGGAAGATGAATTCAGTGTGTACCGCAGTGTTTGTCACTTCTAGTGTGACCTACTGTGTGAGCTGCAGGGACATTGACATTACACCTGTTATTCACAAATGGGGAACATTAAAATATATTACCTCTCAATTAATTTAGGTTTTGCTGAAGCAGGTAAACTAAGAAGTGGTGTCTTATCTACTTCCAGTATATGGACCCTTGTTCAAGTACCAAAAATGTATCCCTTAACCCAATAGTTCGGTAGTAACAAACATCCATCATTCAGATACAACAGGCCCCTCACAGTGCGAAGCGCCGAGTCACTGCTCCAGCTGCAATATTGATAGCTCTGCCCCACTCGTCTGAATATCCCCATCCCCTTCATCACTTCATTTTTCTATGTATCTTTCCACCTTTTGCCTTTCTCACTTTGGAACTCCCCTTATCACTGTGCACTTTTCTCTTCTCCCGTCATTCTCCACTATTTCCCTTCTCCGCTGTAAGTTTCCCTCTCCTCTCTCTCCTTACTCCTGCACCTCTCTTGTCCCTCTCACTATCTTTCCAGTGGCCCTATACTGCTTCCCTTTCTCTTACTTTACCCTATTCTTATGTATCGTTGCATTCTTACTTGCATCTCCACTCTCCCTTTCTCTCGCTTCATGTGAATCTTGTCATTTTTCCCCTCTCATTTACTCTCCCCATTTCCACTTGTGCCTCTCTCCAGTTTCCCTTTCCCTCTCTCCATTCTTCACGAATGGTTCCATTCTGCACTGTACCTATCTCATTTCCTCTCTTTTATCTCTTTCACCTCTTTAGTCCTCTTCATGTACAATCCTTTCCCTCGCTTCTCTTCACTCTATCCCGCTTTCCCTCGGTCGCTCCTTTATATTTCCACCTCTTGTTTCTATCTAGTTTAGACATTTCACTCTACCCTGTATCTCTAGGATTGTTTTCCCATTATGCCATTCTCACTTTATAACTAAGGTCCATCGGATTGCCAAACTCAGGGTGGAGGTGCGGTGGTGATCGGGGACTGCCGCACCAGCGGTATGACTGCTGTATTACGGGTATGGCAGTTGGAGCGCTTTAGGATCGCTGCAACTATTAGGGATCATCCCTGGTGGTGGCGCAGTAGTCTAGAGGAGCAATATGCATGGCGCTGCCGATGTGTCACTGCCATGCATATTACAAGTTTCCCCACCACCAGCCTTTTCACGAAACCGCCATGAAAAGGCTTACGATGGGAAAACAAAGGGGACCCTGCATGGTCCATCGTTGCCCCTGTAATTGGGGGTGCATGTGTATGCACCCCCTGTTTCTGCAGAGCATGGACTGCTCAAGCACATGCCGTGCAAGAACGTGCATTGGTGGTCTTGCGACAGTGCAGTTAAAAGGCTCACCTATTAACCTCTAAACTGCATCGCCGCGGGACTGCCACACCACCTGCCTCACAGGCCAAAAATTAACTTATCTGGTAGGCAGGCAGTGGATGGGTTTAACCCCTTCCACGCGGGGCTAATTCCCCCACGGTGCGGGGGAGGGGCCGCTCGCGGCGCTGCAGTGCTCGTAACAAGCCCAGTTCGTCATGCTGCACAGTGGAGCTGTGCTCATGACGAGCTGAACTCGTCACGACTCCGCCCACTCCCATGGAACGCCCGCTCAGGCAGGGAATTAGCCCCATGTGGGCCATCCGTGGCCATTATGACGAGCTCAGCTCATAATGAGCACAACTCCACTGTGCCTCATGACGAGCTGAGCTCATCATAAGCACGCAAGGGGCTAATGGTGTGAGAGCCGGGCGATGGCAATGCGGGCCGCTCCCACACTCCAAACTCGTAATCAGGCCTTAAATCGTTAGTTGTATACCTCTACTCTCTACACCGCTCTCTTCCTCTTTTTCTTACTATATATGTCCCTCCGCCTGTTGATTCATTCTCATACATCTCTTTTCTCCCTCTCTCTATGCTGTCATCAATCTCTGAAGTAGCGCTACATTCACTGTCGTTCTGCCCTTCCATGCTTCTTTTCATTGCCTCCTGCATCTCTTTAGTCCGTCCTTTATTTTTCAGTTCCCACCTGGATCTTTCCTACTTCTCTTATATCTCGCGAAATCTGTGCGGGCAGCTTTTTAAGTAAACGGCATTCTTTGGAATCCGGTGCTGTTGGTACCCGCTGCATCGCTAATAGCGACGTGCATGTGATTGGCGATGCTTCACGTTAGTTCTGTGCAGTGAACTGCCGAGATGCTAAAATGGTTGAATACACTGTTTCAGTTTTTTTTAACAGAAGGGGGCAGTGTTGCATCATGTTTTGCCACGTTTGCCTTATTTAAATGCAGTGAAGTATATTTAAACTGAATATTTTGCGCACTTGGCTGCCTTTTTTCACAGAAAATAATTTGACGTTGCTAAAGAAAATAAAATACTATCGCATTGGTATATAATTAAATTAAATAAATTCGTACCAAGGCACCCAATACAGACGCATCGGCTCTTATAGTGAGAGTCTTTCTAGGAGATCAACTTGTGATCCCCAGTAATACCAGAACCCGGTATTACTGATGCTGTCAATGTTGGTAGTTGGGAGAGGTGTGGTGCAGAGGGATAGGTGTGGCGCAGCGTCCAGAGCCGTTGACGCAGAAGCGCGAATCACACGGTTCGATCACAAGCGGCAGCTCAGCTCAGCATCATGTGACTCTGGGCAATAGCTCACTTAATCTCTCGGGGTAGCATTACAACCCATCCTTCTTTTGCCCATTATGTCGCCTCAGATTAGACCCAGAAATGTTCAAATCAATCTGGGTCCTGCTCCAATAGAAGGAGTCCAGCCCAAACTGCCAAGCCATGTACACTCTGAACTAGAATAAAAGCAACCCAAACCAGTTTCAGTCTAATTGGGCCTACTCGAATGTCAGCTTCCTCAACGCGAACGGAAGGTTTCTCAACATGAGAGGGAGGAAAAAACTCAGATCTGCAGAGTTTTTCAGAACTATGCACTCCATACGGAGCGCAGAGTGCAAAACTCTGCAAACTCTGCAGACACAGCTGAGTTTCATGCCCAGGTTGGTGTAACATCACAACAAGGCCCAGGATATTTTTGCAATGGTGAATTATTTTGTCTATGTGCTTTTTACTCTTAAAATGATAACAATTCCTATCTTCAGATTCCGTATTCTGTTTAAATCATTTAGATTTTTCTTTTGCTTATGAAATTTTTCAGATTGGGAATTTTATTCTTTTGTTTTCATAAATTCGAAATTGTTGGAACTGATTCAATGTAACTCAATTTCTCTGGAGATTGTCTATTGCTTTTGTTCAATAGATAATAGGGATTGAGAAGAGTATCACTGAGACTTGTGTTGATACCTAACCAGGGTATGTTTTTTAAGTTTCTAAAGGTTCCTCGTCCCAAATTAATAAACCACATCCTAACACTCCCTGTCTATGATACATACCATCTTCATATGCAGAGGGGCACACCACGGGCTACCCTCATAATGCTGGAGGTTTAACATACTCACCAGGAACTGAGTGGCAAAAGAACTGCGGTGGCAGCATACTGTTTTTTATATAGAGTGATCAAGTAATATGGCCATACAGTCTGACCTGTGTCATGGGCCCTGAGGCCTACAGGCCCACTCATGGGCAATCCGCTGCTGTATGCTCAGATCAACCTTGGCATACATCAAGGAAGATGTGGGGACAGTTTAGTGCATGTCTGAGTGCACCACACTGATATTACTTGAGCCTATGATTGCTACAGTAAATGGGGAACGCATTAGCATGTGTGAGTGCACCGCACTGATACGTGTGTGAGCCTATATGATTGCTACCATATATGGGAACAGCACATGCAGGTTGTGATTTTACAGCACTGGTATGTGTGTAACCCCTTTGTGAGTTGCAGCACATGGAGACAGAGCCTGTGGGTTTGTGTGCATCTCGCTGGTGCGTGTGTGTGTGTGCGGGTGTGTGTGTGTGTGCCATCGAGTGGTACAGCACATGGAGGGCTACACACATTTGCATACAGCTCCAGGGATGCATAGGTTTCTTTGAAGGGTGCAGTGCATGAAGGCCTGTGGTTTCTCTGTTGGGAGCACCAGGGACTTTTGGAGAAACATGGGGCGGTAGAGGAGCCCCCCGGACAGATTTGTGGATTGCTGCATTCCCTTAGAGCAGGGTGTGGCACACACACTGGAGGAAGGAAAAGCCAGGCTCTTCAGTACACTTTAGCTGGGTTCTTTGATTGTGAAAAGGGCCACTGGAGAAAAGGGCTTGGGCACATCTCACGAAGGAGATGGGGCTTATAAGAGAGTCATAATGAGTACTGCTGGAAGCCTTTGTACATTTTTGATACACATATCACCGAGTCGGACCTCCAGGTGTGAGTCTGGTCATTTCTAGAGACATATTCTGCTGTGATGGACTGCTTCTAAAAGAATATTAGGACAGAGGAATGGGAACTTCATTGTGGGCAACCCCAAGCGAAACAAACTTCAATAATAGAGAGACCAACTCACACTTGTGTCTGGAAAGGCTTATAGAAATGGGAGCTTGAGAATCCCAGATTGTCAAACTAAAGATGATCATCAGCATGGCAAATCTGCCTGAGTTCAGCTGGTTTTGACCAAGACTGGGGACTGAAGGTCTGCCAGTCTACATGCTGGTCAGGGGACACCACACAGCAGAATCAAGAACAGTTGCTTGGAGCCTGGGGCACCAGCGTGGGTGTGTAAGGGTTGTGTAACCCTAACAGGCCTCACCAGTCAAGAGCTTTGGTTTTAGAAATAGCGGCCTCATTAGGAATGTCTTCTTAAATCCCAGTTAACTCTGCCCAGTGGATTCCCCTTTTCGGGTGTAACAATATGTGTGGAAGACTACATGTAAAGGGGGACACTTAGTTGATACCTTTAGATTTCCCTCGGAAATGGGGACTTACAAAAAGGAATTGTAATTCGGCATTAGATTCCCCTGGTAGTTCCTCATTTTTACTTGATGGGGTCAGTTCTGTACTGTGAGAGTTGGTCATCTCCCCTCCCATCTTAGGTTACGAGGCCATAGAATTAAACAGGAAAACAAAAAATCAATACATAAATTGATTGGTGGCAAGCTGTGATACTAAATACAGCAAGAAATATTTTACAGATTGGACACCACTCCTGCTCCAATGGGTCAAACCTGAACTACCGGCCCCATCCACCCACCACCCACTGAAGAAGAAAACAGAAGTCCAAAACAGTTTCTGCCTTTTTGAGGCTCTCCAGCATAGTGAAGCTCGAGTCTTATGGCACAGCGACCTTGGGCATATGTCTTACACATAGGCAGTCCCAATTAGGAACAAGCATTTTTCAATGCAACAGGTCTCGCATTTATGAGAGTTTAAGCTAATGGCATTGTAAATGATAATTAATAAGGGAGTTGAACCTTATGGGTAAGTCCCAGCCTCAGTAGAGGGAAGGAAGGTAAGTGTGTTAACCACAAATCAAGAGGACGTCCTTTGTCCTTGAGAAGACCTCTCACTCACCAACCTAGTTGGTGACATGCTTCATCATCGGGGTCCCACCCGGAGAGCCGAATGCCATCCAGGTGTGCTGCGACACCTGATTACCTGATTACAATGGAGCTGTTTTTTTTTTCTTTTTATATGTGCAAAGAGGGAAAAATAAGTGTGTATTAAAAATTATCCAATACTACCCACTCACGGAGTTTATTCTGGAGTGTCTCGGGTACTAATAAAATAAGAGGCACCTGTTGCCCTACAACAGGTGCCTCCTATTTTATTAGTACCCGACTTCTCTATTTCTGTTACGCCTCCTACAGACAGATGCAAAATGTTTGGGTATTCCACAATTGGTGCAGGTTTTCCCTTGAGTGGGACAGTCTTTAGCCGCATGCGGTTCGTGGCCACAGTATCCGCATCTTGACTTGGGGCTTCTCCTTTTGGCCCTCTGTACATGTCTCCCCTGGGCTTAGTCCTTACGGCATCGGCACGCTCTGTCTTGATGGAGACTGGTTGGCATGGGGCTTGGTCAGAGCTTGGTCCATTTCGTTCGCCCTAGCTGCGGTTAAGTCTTGTGATCTGGCCAGTATCAGTACGTCTTCCAGTGTGATTCTCGGCTTGCGCAGTATGAGGCCTCTCAGGGTCTTGTCGCGGCACCCCTGGATTAGCTATCTCCTGATTTCTTTCGGCTGGTCTTTGTCTGTGCATGTGCTGGCCAGCTCCCGAAGTCGTGCGTAGAATGAGTCCATGGATTCTCCTTCCCTCTGGTGGGCTTGTCCGAGTTTGAAAACCTCAAAATCCGGGTTTAGTTGCGGGTCAAAGTGACCGTTTAGCGCAGCCACTGCAGCGTTGTAGTCGTTCGCAGCCCCTGTGTTGGGCAGGTGCTTGAAGAGTTTGAAGATTTCATCACTGGCGTAGTGTAGTAGCAGGGACCTCTTTACCTCCTCGTCTGTTTCCCTGGTCACGACGAAGTAGTTGTTGAGGCGTTCTATCCATGTCCTCCACTGGTGGGGAGGCTAACGGGGGATCTTCAAGTTCACTGAAATGGGGTAGGACCCTTGATGCTGCGTGCTAGAAGGGGACGCGGGCTGGTGCAATGGCGTTATTGTTGTCCACCATGGTGCCTGGCAGTGATTCTACTGGAACGTTCTGGATAGATTAAAGAACAAAATGGCGTCGGGTGCTGCACGTGGTGCTGTGTCGCAGTGTTCTCCCACTCCCTGGGCACTCCAGTACTTGGCTCCCCACTGTCTCCTTACTTGGCTTGCAGGCTGTCTTGGTACACCGTCTGTGTAGTCCCTTTCTCTTTCTGTCTTTTTTTATTTTTTTCCTTCTTTTCTTGGAGATACCAATGCTTGATGACTTTTTTCCTTTCAGTTGCCAATGCTTGATGACTTTGTTTTTCTTCCTTATATTCTTTCTTGCAGTGCCCAATGCTTGAGGGGCAGCAGGAGGGGCAGGGCAGCAGGAGGGGCAGGGCAGCTCACATCGATCAAGGCTGGCAGTGGTAGTGAGGCCCCTCAGCAGCTCACGCTCCAGGCCAAAGATCAGAGGCAGCCTGAAGAGGCAGGGTGTGAATCCTCGCAGCCAGTCCGACTTGGGCACTTCAATTTGCCGGCAGCCGGTAATCTTTCTCGCGGCAGGGGGGCGTGTTACTGCAAACACGGCCGCCGGAGATGCAGGGGGCGGCGGTGTGCGTGAGCACCGCGGACACGCGGCAGCTCGGGCCACAAGTGGCGCACCGCTGTGGTGCCGCGTAAGGGAGACAGACGGTCTCCTGCGCCGGGTGAGGTGCGAGCGAGGGTTGGCCCCCCTCCGCTCGTCGCCAGCGTTGTGTGCCGATCCTAGGGTGCACACGGGCCTCTGCTGGGCTTACTGGGCTGGCGGGGGTGGAAGAGCGCTAGCAGACACAAAATAACCACACCAGTGGTATTGTCGGAAGTGACGTGCCCCAAGCGGCCGCCTTGCATTTATTAACTCCCCGCAGGCCACGCCTGGCCTGCGGATGTGGTGGATGGCAGGACAGCGACACTAGACCGCTAACTATTTAGTCCGTCCTTTATTTTTCTATTCCCACCTGGATCTTTCCTACTTCCCTTATATTTCGCTAAATCTGTGCGGGCAACTTTTTAAGTAAACGGCATTCTTCTGAATCCGGTGCTGTTTCTACCCGCTGCAGCGCTAATAGGGATGTGCATGTGATTGGCGATGCTTCACGTTAGTTCTGTGCAGTGAACTGCCGAGATGCTAAAATGGTTGAAAACAGTGTTTCAGTTTTTTTTTTTAACAGAAGGGGCCAGTGTTGCATCATGTTTTGCCACGTTTGCCTTATTTAAATGCAGTCAAGTATATTTAAACTGAATATTTTGCGCACTTGGCTGCCTTTTTCACAGAAAATAATTTGACGCTGCTAGCATTTTCAATGCAATAGGTCTCGCATTTATGAGAGTTTAAGCTAATGGCTTTGTAAATGATAATGCCTTTTATATTTGTGTTGTTTTAAAAATAGATAAATAAAAGGCATTGTTGTTTACAATGCCAAAAGCGTTAACTCTCGCAAATGCGAGACCTATTGCATTGCAAATGCGTTCGATAAAATGTTTAAAAAGTGTTAGGAGAGGCTGTAATTAAAGCCTACCGAGCAACAACACATGTAACATGGGGTGTTCTTATGGGAGGTTACTAAATGAGTCAAGGTGGTACTAAGACGGGACTACTAAGCCTTTTGACCAATCAACAGCCACAATATACGGTGGACAATGACAATAGCCAATGAAAATGTGGGTACTGAGAGAGCGCAATTTGAATAGAAAGTATATAGTAATCATATCTAGACGTATATGTTATAAACGTAGGAATGAAACGCATATCGTAATGTAAAGTTGGCGACTATAGCATAAAGGCCAATGGATGTGATAACATGGCATAGGAAATGTAAGTGTATTCACATGTTAAACATGCATTAGATTTAGAAGGCCCGTATACATGATGGGTAGATGTAGAATTGTGTATGAAATGTAGAACGTGCACAGTAGAATTCGTGTACGTGTGTAACTTTAAACATGTGTAACTTTACATTGGAAGAAGCGGCGAGAGAAAATAACGTAGAAAGGCGTAAACGTGGAGAAACGTGGATAAATGTATAAGAGAACTCACATAAAGATGTAACCAAGGAAGATGCATAAAGTTATATTCTATACAGTCATATTCTATGTATTTCATGTATTTGATGTAGAATGTTTAAGTATAACTAAGGCTTTTGCTAAAGTACGAATATATAAATGTATGCCAAAGGTTATACTGTGTAGAGGGCTTTTGTAGAAATGCTGGAAGAGTTTAGGTCATTTGTGTTTATAACCTAACTGGTCAAGAGCTCGAAGGAGCATAGTCACATGAAATGTAATTTAGTGGTCTTGTGAAGGTCGTAAATAGCTTGATGTGGACATGAGAGCCGAGAAGTCTAGCACTTGTTAGATTTAAGGTGACAATGCCGGACGGAGCTTATTGCTCGAACGTGAGGAGAGACACTTTTGAGGTAGACTATGTTTTGACAAGACCATTCACAGGACCTAGCAGGGTCAAGTTAAGAGACATAGAGTTAATGCCTTGTCTATAGTCATATGTTACATGATCTGAAAGAATCAATAAATGTCGACGATGAAATGATGAAGATGACATCCAAAGGAAAAGGGTCAACTTAACGGACGACGCAAGGAATGGACCAATGGAAGAAGCAGGAAGTTGACATCATCGGGGAAAGTCCGTGGTGGGCGTCAAGGGGCGTTCCACCCACACTGTGATTGTGTATTTTAGGGACAGCACCCCGGGGAGGAGAGCAGAACCATCAGCAGAGCAATTGGGAGATTAGGAACAGCGGGACGAATTGCTCAGAGCAAGGGCGAAGGGTAGATGCCTTGAGCAGATGCGCTGAGACATCAGAGCGCAAGGGAGCAGTAGGCCGAGGACCCTTAGAGAGCGGATGGGTAGGCAGAGAGGGTACTGCTTCTGAAACTTAAGATTTCCTTTAGAGGCTAAGAGAGTTTGAACTTCTTAGGGAGTCAAACTGCTGACACCTTTTTAGGGAAGAAACTTGCGAAGTAGGATTGTCACATAGGGCATAGAGTAGGGACAGTTTTAACTTGATTATTGTTTTATCTTGCTGCAGATGACGCAGAAGGAACCACTTCACACCGAAGCTTAAAGCGACTGATATATTAATTGACTTTGTATTTTGTATTCTTTTGAGATTTTATCCTGAGTGGATTGTATCGTATTCAAATTAATCTTATATAAACTTTTAAAACTTTATCAGTTGTAAGTGGTTCTTCAGAGTGGCGTCAGTTAATGGGGTTTGTCTAACCAATGCGGGGGTGGTCCTTTCCTCAATGACAGATAAAAGCGGTCCAAAACAGATGAATGGGATTCTTTATTAAATTTATCATAATCATAAATTGATATCAAAATCCCGTTCCCCGCAGTTGGTAGCAGAGTATGATGGTTATCTTCTTGAGGAAGACGACCTAGGCCAGGTTAGTTTACCCCAAGGTCCCTAGTCATCGTCGACCAGAAGAAGAATTGCAGCCGAAGACGGTGCTGATGGTGCGTCGAGAGAAAAGCAGCAGAATCGGTCGAGAGTGAGTATAAGGGTCATGCGTTGTAAGATTGCGGTGTTTTATGTCGTTCCTGTGTTGTAATGTCAAGCGGAGTTGAATGCCTGTAGTGTGATTGAGGGAAAGTTGTGAGCGCGCGCAACTGGATGAAATCTTATGTCCAGAGGACTTAAGTGGTTCGGGTGTATCGAACACCTAGAGTAATTTGTCTACCATTGAAAGGGGGTCATGAGGTACCATTGATTTCCCGACAGACCGATGATAGGGGGAGCGTATGTGTGAGTGAATGAGTAGCGGACGCTGGTCGTACGTTTACTGCGTGTAAGTAACCTATCAGTTGAGGCAAGTGTCCGACCGTAAGAGGAAAGACGCTGTGCCAGTTGAGGTGACAATTACAGTTAGACTGTGGCCGTACAGTCAGAGAAAAGTGATCGCTTGGACGGAAGTAGTCATTTTTCAATGTATGAATGAAAACGCATGTGAAATCGTGAGACGAGTCGGGAACCGAGGGAAGCTGCTGAAGAAGAGACAAGTGACGTCAGCGTAGAGCCGCGCTGAGATTGGTCGGTTGGTGTAGAACCGTGCTGGGATAGGCTGATTAGCGAGAGTCGTACAGGGATTGGTGGTTGTTATCAAGACGTAAATAAGAAAGAAATATCGTACGTTATCAAAATGAAGTGTTTCAAGGGTTTAGGAAAAATCTTTAAAAAGAAAAGGAGAAATTTATATGCCGGAGAAGAAGCTCCACCAGAAGGCACACCAGCATATCATATGGCAGTAAATGTAGGCTTACACTCAATACTGTGGATTTCCGAGTGGCATAGGCTAACGGAAGGGCAAAAAGAACTAACGTTTCCAAGATTTGGAACGTTTAAATTAGAAGTGTTGAATCAACTGAAGGCGACAATGCTTTCAATGAGACCTTTACCGAGGCCAACACAATTCGAAGCTCTTGGTGTGTGGCTTAGAACAGCACACGAAAAGGGCGTAAAGAGGCGACAAGAAAGAGTGAGAAGATCGGTAAAAGCAGTGCAGGATGCTAAATGGGACGATGAAGCTAAGAAATGGAGGGTACAAAAGTTAGAAGCGGACAAACTGTTCACCATGATAGAGGCTACGGGAGAAAGGAAACCTCTAGAACAGGAAGATGAGGAAAGTGAGTCGGAGGAGGATTTAATAGACAGGTTGTTAACAGATAAACCACCTCCATATAGCGGTGAACTTGCGAGTCCCATATTACCGCAAGTGGACGGAACTAGGTGGGGGGAGTATAAGTCGATCCCAGTAACAGAGTGGGACGCTACTAAGACCGTAGAAATACCCCAACCTAGTCCTGAACAGAGAGTAGTGGGAAGATTTGTGGTCCAGAAGGTGCCGGAGACGCAATGCGCTAGGTCATACCAAATGCCGGACGCTTTGCAGGTCCCGGTCACCATAGGCCCTATTGTGTCAATCTACAACCCGGAAGGGGTCCAGCAGGAGGAACAGGCACGATGGGTCAATGAAAGAACAGAAGAGGAGAATAGGAATGCCACAATGAATTCCCACAGGCAGATACGAGCACCAATAAGTCGGAGTACCCCATTTGATTCCGCAGCAGGTCCCAGGGTAGAACAGGGAGGTCGGAGAGGACCAATGGACTTAAGGGGACCAAAACCGAAAACCCATAAGGAATTAAGGGAATACCTGAGAGAATGGGATGCGGCCGAGGAGGCTCGGAATAAAAGTTTAGAAACAGGATCCGAGTGGAGAGAGCAAGATAACAGGATTCTCTCTCATTGTGGAGCTGGCGAAAGCAGCCCCGAGTGGGAGGGAGGAAGCCAAGAGAGCAGAAGAGATACTTATCCTACTGAGAACAGCAATAGGCTAATGTGCGAAGACAGAAGTGCAGGGTGTGGCGAAGTGCCTCGCGTCACCTTCAGTGAAGGGGAACGTAGGACACAGGAGTACCAGAATACCTTTAGGTGCACACACCATGCCCCAGGTGAGAATGCAAGACATTGGAGTCACGGAAATATGGAGAGTCGCGAAGCGTCTCGACATACATCCGGGGACAGTGGAAGGAGTCATGGGAATTTAGGGAGTCGCGAAACGTCTCGCCATGCATCCGGTGATCACGAAAGAGATCACGGGAACACGGAAGACCGGCGAGGGCCTTTCATTTTATTAAGTGACACCAGACAACAAGCAAGTTATAATGGGTTAGAACCGAACGGTGGATCCTATCTCACATCTGGAGAAACCGAGCCGAAAAATCGGAACGTAGGGTTGGGGGAAGGAGCCTTATTCCACCATACCCCACGGGACGATGGAAAGGCTTGGGATCTAGAAGGGTGGGAACGAAGAGATGGAAGGAAGACTCCTCATAACTCACCTGTGCTCAGGCGTAGGGCGCATAGTGGAGGTGAGAGGGATATGAGAGAAGAACACAGAACTGAAATGCTGAAAGCTGAAATAAAAGCAAAACGGCTTGACGTGATGAGTTTGAAGGCAGATCTGGATGAATTGATCGATGGCACTGTGCCACTAGAGAGAATAAACTCATATACACCAGATGAGATACTGTTTCTATCCAAAGATATTACTCGAAGAGCGAGGTCAGTTCATGAGAACTTATCTAATTTAGCAAACAGGTACATGGTTGACCTGTCACGAACTAAGGCTTTACAGAGTAACCACAGGCTAACTTGCACGGATCGGGATTTGGATGATCGCAGAACGATCGCGCTGAAAGTACATATAAGGGAATTGATCGTAAGTATCAGAATATGGAGAGATCTGGATAGATGGGAGGAAAGATGGTCCAGAAAGGGCTCCGTTAGACGGAGTGTACTTGAGGGTTCCCAGGACACAGGCTTGATGCGAATGGAAGCCTTCCCTTTGCGAGAAATCGCGAACGGGAGTTACGTTCATGTGCCTTGGACTAGGGGGGATTTGGCGGCATTCACCAATTCCTTCCCAAAGCTTAGAGATAATCCTGTCGAGTGGTATAAGCAGGTAGAAAGATTCGTGAAGATTTCAAAGGTACTGTGGGTCGATTTGAACACACTGTTCGATATCGTAGTACCCGGAGACCTATGGACGGCGTGCAAGCTTAGTGTTGAATGGCCCACTCGTGAGCCATCAAGGGATACCCGGACGAATGGTCCATCTGATAGAGTCATGGAAAAGTACGAGAGAGTAATAACATGGCTAAAAGAGAAAGTGCCGGTACAAGACATAGACTGGGTAAAGATAGATCGAACTACTCAGGAGCCGAAAGAGACAGTGCATGAGTTTTACGAGCGTTTGCTGAAAGCATTCAAGCAATACAGCGGATTAGATGTGATGGATCCCAAGGACATAGGACAGTTTGTTTCAAAGTTTGTCTTAGGATTAAGACCAGAAATATGCCTAATGATCCAACAGCATCTGATCTGTTGGCAGAACAAACCTTTAGACGAGATTCTGAGGTATGCAAGGTACTGTAGTGACGAGATAGACTCGAAGGCAAAGAAGCTTAAAGAAAAGTTAATGTTAGTGCAGATGCAAGCTGCTGGAAAGGATAAACCGCGGCAGCAGGGAACAGGAACGCAGGCAAAGAAACAGAATAATCAGATCAGAGACGAGGAGGAAAGACCGAGACCGAGAATGGATATTGCGACACTGAAAAAGACGACGAGATGCCATCAGTGTAACGAGGTGGGACACTGGCGACGCGAGTGTCCTTACAATGTTGAGTCAGGGGAATTAGAGCAGGAGGAGGAAGAGGTTCAGAACAATGTGGTTAAGGGAGCCACAGTCCCGAAGGGCAAGTTTGTCAAAGGGGGGACTCAGACTCCTCGAGCCCCGTTTCCTCAACCACCTCGCATCTCAAACGGAGGGAAAACCTACAGACAGATGCCATTGTTTGTAGGAGGAGAGGAATGTTACTACGTTGATCCTCTTACGGGGCAGCGGGCGAGTAGGGACGAAGACTGTACTCTAGGAGCCGCCTTGGAAGTAGATCAGAGAGGACCATACGTAGAGGCTGAAATAGCGGGATGTCCTACAACCTTTTTGGTGGATACAGGGGCCACTCGATCTACGTTGAGATCTGCGGTAGTCCCGGGTCTGCCAATATCAGGAGAAATGGTTCAGGTGGTAGGAGTTGCAAACAAGAGGATGACAAATCCCTTGACCGAACCAGTGTCGGTAAGGATAGGGAATTACAGTGACGAACATCAGTTCGTGATCTGCGATTCTAGTCCTGTGTGCTTATTAGGGAGAGATTTGCTGTGCAAACTGAATTGCACGATACATTGCACACCTGAGGGAGTAGAAGTGCAGACCAATGATGAGGACGCAGATTTCAAAGTTGTAAACTCAAGGGAATGCGTGGAACTTTATCCTACCTTAACAGTGGAGGAGCTTCCACAAGATTTGAGGGAGAAAGTCTCAGCTGAGGTATGGGATTTTACTGGGGAAGAAATAGGGTTGATCAAAGGAGTGGAACCGGTAAAAATCTTGGTAAGACCCCATGCTGAGTATCCAAGAACACCACAGTATAAGCTAACGCCAGAGACGATTGCAGGGATTAAGCCTGTGATCGAATCTATGATTAAGCAGGGAATACTGAAGGAGATCGTGGGCAGTCCGTGTAACTCCCCGATCATGGGTTTGCAGAAACCTAGTGGAAAATACAGAATAGTGCAAGATCTTCGGAAGATTAATAACATTGTTGTCTCATGTTGTCCAGTGGTACCGAATCCATCAGTGATATTGTTTCAGATACCGTTCCAAGCTGAATGGTTCACAGTGATAGATTTGTGTCAGGCTTTCTTTTCGATACCGTTAGACGAAGAGAGCCAATATCTTTTCGCTTTCAAGCTGGAAGATCGCGTTTTAACATGGTGTCGTATCCCTCAGGGGTATACAGAAAGCCCATCGATCTTTAACCAGTTATTGAAACAAAATCTCGAGAGTCTAGTACTGCCCAAGAATTCAGTTTTGGTCCAGTACATAGACGACCTCCTAGTTGCGTCAGAAACTGAGGAAGCTTGCAAAGAAGACACCATCACCTTGTTAAATCACTTGGCTGAGAACGGACACAAGGTGTCTCCAAGTAAGTTGCAATATTGTAAGACTGAAGTGCAATACTTGGGCCATAGGATTGAAAAGGGAAAGCGGAAGGTGTCTCCAGACAGAATAGAGGCGATTATGAAAATGAACGCGCCTACAACACAAAGAGAAGTCAGGATGTTTCTAGGCATGGTTGGTTATTGTCGCCAGTGGATAGCAAACTTTTCACTGAAGGCAAAACCGTTATTACAACTGACGCATAAAGGAGTAAGTGATCCGGTACCATGGGACAAAGATTGTTTGATGGCGTTTTTGCAGCTGAGGGAGGACTTATGTCGTGCCCCGGCTTTAGGAATGCCAGATTATAAGAAACCTTTTTTGCTTTACTGCTGCGAGAGAGAAGGATGCGCTTTAGCGGTATTAGCACAGGTCCATGGAGATGCGCGCAGGCCAGTGGCGTACTTTTCGGCTACATTAGATCCAGTAGCCGCAGCGTTGCCCGGATGTCTCAAATCCGTAGCTGCAACGGGTGTCAGCATTGAAAGATCTGAGAGCGTAGTTATGGGTCATCCGTTAGAAGTGTATGTACCACATTCTGTAGAACTGTTAATGACAAGGACGAAGACTCAGCATCTGACGAATAGCAGGCTCACACGCTACGAGCAGGTCATACTGGCTGCCGAGAATGTGACCCTAAAGAGATGCTCTGTCTTGAATCCTGCAACCTTGATGCCACTTCCGAATGAAGTGGACGACGAAAATTGTACAGAACATGACTGCCTCGATGTGACTGAACTATGTACCAAACCGAGACCTGATATCGTAGATGAGCCATTGACAGACCCAGACGAAATTTTCTTCGTTGATGGTTCATGCGTAAGAAACGATGTCGGTCAGCTGAGAGCAGCTTATGCGGTATGCACGATCACCAGAGTTATAGAAGCCGCTTGCCTGGAAGGAGTACACTCCGCACAGGTAGCTGAAATTGTGGCTTTGACTCGTGCTTGCTTAGCAGGCGATAGACTTCGAGTCACTATATACACCGATAGCCAGTATGGATTCGGCGTAGTTCATGATTACGGGCAGTTGTGGTCTCAAAGAGGTTACATGACCTCCTCGGGTTCTCCTATTAGGAATGGAGAATTCGTGAAACTTCTGTTAGAAGCTTTGCAAAAACCTTTGGCCATAGCTGTGGTCAAATGTGTAGCACATACCAAAAATACGGATTTTGTATCACTAGGAAATAAATACGCAGATGAGGTAGCGCGTTACTGCGCAGAGCAGGGATATTCTCACACTGATGCAAAAGTGGGGGGAATCCAGGAAATGACTGAATTGACCATGTTGTTAGACACTGTAGATACGTGGGATGAATTGAGAGCAGTACAGGAAAATGCACCAGATGATGAGAAAAAGGGCTGGGAAACAGCTGGGTGCGGAAAAAGTGAAATGAATTTCTGGGTGTCTGCCGACGGAAGGGCAGTATTACCAAATGAACTCATTAGTCCAATGGCAAGGAAATTGCATGGATCAGCTCACATAGGAAGAGATGCTATGGTGAGAGTATTCAGACAAACGTGGTTTAACCCTAAATTTAGAGTAGCGGCAGAAGCAGTGTGTCAGCGATGTACGATCTGTCAGCAACTAAATGTGGGTAAGAGAACACCAGTTACCTTGAGTCACATAGGAAGGTCTGGGGGGCCTTTCAATAGGATGCAGATTGACTTCATAGAAATGCCTCCATGCAACAGACTCAGATACGTGCTAGTGATTGTTTGCATATTTTCTAGATGGGTTGAGGCTTACCCTACACGTAGGTGCGATACACTTACAGTAGCAAAATTGTTACTTAGAGAGTTGATACCGAGGTTTGGGGTGCCATCCTCTTTGGAATCGGACAGAGGAACTCATTTCAATAGCGAAGTGGTGAAGATGCTGTGTTCAGCTTTAAATATCGATCAGAAGTTACACTGCAGCTATCGACCGGAAGCCTCAGGGATCGTAGAGCAAATTAACAGTACTATCAAGTCCAGACTGGCTAAAGTTTGTTCATCGACATCCCTGAGTTGGCCAGACGCACTTCCAGTAGTTCTCATGAGTATACGTAGCACACCTGATAGAAGAACAGGCCTCTCTCCACATGAAGTGCTAATGGGGAGAGCTATGAGATTGCCATCGGTTCCGACTGCAGCGCTAGTGAACATCACAGACGATTTGATCTTGGACTACTGCAAGGGACTATCTGATGCCGTTAATTCTGTGTCCCTCCAGGTCCAGGCTGCAGAGGTTCCATCAATACAAGACTTGTGCCATGACCTGAGTCCAGGAGACTGGGTCCTGGTGAAGAAGCATGTCAGGAAGAACTGCTTAGACGTGCGTTGGAGAGGACTGTTTCAAGTCATACTTGTAACGAATACTGCAGTGAAGTGTGGAGGGCTGCCAAACTGGATACATGCCTCACACACCCGAAGAGTGCCAACACCTCCAGAAGACACAGCTCCTCTCTCGGATGAGAATCCGGCGGGAAGCGGAGAAGCCATAGAGGGGGAAAGCCAAGCTGTGGAGGTGATCGAAGAAGCTGAAACTGTGTTGGAACAGGGCGACGAAGGTCAGGACACGAGTGGGACAGAAGTTGCCTCAGGAGAAGAAAGTAATTGGGAATCCGACACAGATATCGAACAAGTTGAGAGTGAACAAGAGACAGTTCCTGGAACAAGGAGCGGAAAGACAAAGAGTGAAGAAGCCAGTTGGCCGGAGAGAAGGAAAAGGCCAAGTTCGGAAAGGAAAAAGGAAAGAACTCTTGCCCCGATCGCTGAAGAATCGGATCAGGAGGACGAGACGACGGATTCAGGAACTGAGAGTCCACGAAGATCAAGAAGGGTACGTGTGCCCTGCAGAAGGTACGCCACCCCAGAGTGGACTTATCTAGCAGATGTATTGGGGACAGAAATCTGGGAGAGTGAAGAGTGTGAAGGTAACCACTCTCGATCCAGTCGTGACAGTGGAGATATGGATGTTGGCGCCTGGGCTTGAGACTGAGGGGTTACTGACTTTCACACTTCCCCGACCCCCACGTTTGAGTAAGATTCAAGATTTAGTGTTAAAAAGACTACAATTTCCAACAGTTGGTCAGCAAATGACCGAAGAAGAAGAAAAAGTTATTCGTTTTGAACTGTTAATTATTGTTGTGAAAGCTGCAGGTCCGACAATAATTGTTGATGCATAAAAGACTTTTTTGTATGTATGTTATAAAGAAGAAGATAACCTAGCGCCGAGTGGAAAGAAGAATAAAATTAGGGATTACATTTAGAGGACGGAGAAGGGCTAGGGTTGTCTGCTGCTAAAGAAGAGAAAAAGACATTGTGGTGAAAAGATACCTGTTGATAACAAGCACTTTAAAAGACTGTGAAAGCAAACAAGCAACCAAAGACTGGAAAGAGAACTTTCGCTGGAGAACGAGGTAAGCTGTTTTGATAACATGGAGAACGGCAACCCAAACAGAAAAGCTAGATGTATAGTAGGTACACTTATAGCAATAGTGATATTTCTCATAATCATAGTAGTAACAATATCTTACATGACAGGACATGAGAATGATAAAAGAATAACAAATGTAAAAATTGTAACGACTTTGAAACCTGCTCTTGTGGGAAGGAAGGAGGAGAGCACTGTTACACGTGAAAAGGCGTTACTTACAGATGAAGCTCGTAGATTACACATAGACGAGTCACAGGGAAACTTTGGGTCAAATGCATATGCCAAATTATTGTATGAATATATCGATGCCATGGAGGCCAAAGATTGCTACGTTTGTATGCAATTGCCGGCTTCTGTAGACGAAGGCATTAGGTATCACCATCTCCCATTGACTTATGGGATCACATGTAGTTTACTGCTTAGTATATTCTACGGTAGAGAAGGGTTTGAGTACTACTTTTCAAATTATGATTCGGTATTGCCTGAAGTTCCGAATTATAAGCAAATGAATAAGTGGGACTACTACAAAAAGGAAGATAGACTGGCTAAATTCTTTCTTCCTTGGGATACATTAGATACATCATATGCACGTAGAAATAATCTGACTTGCAAAGTATCGGAAGTAGAGAAAAGGTTTATAGCACAAGTAGATGATCGATGCAGACGGCAGAAGATTCTAAAAATGTCAGGACAATGGAAAATAGACTGGACAGAAGAAGAGAAGGCACACAAAAAGAAAGGTAGCAATGGTCCAATAGCATTGGATAAAACGCAGAAAGGAAAGTTATGCTTAACTCGAAGCAAAACGTATTATGAGAGTGAATTTGTAGGTGAAGTTAGTTGTGAGCACTCTTTCAGACTGGAGTACTACACAAAGGATTTTATGAAAGGGATGCAAGCTATTCCGAATGTGTATTTTGTGTGTGGGAGAAATGCCTATGTAAAACTTCCAGACAATTGGTATGGTTCGTGTTACTTGGCAATTGTCTTCCCCAAAATATATCATGCAAAGGATTTGGCGATAATAGAAGGAAAGGCTTCGAGGAGAACGAAAAGGGAAGTAGGAGATGCAGAAGTAGTAGGAGATGTATTTGGAGCGATGTTTCCATTGTTAGGTTTGATTCTTAACGATGTTAAGATTAGAAGGTTAGCGACAGTCGTGGATAGATTGTCTGCCAGCACTGCAAGATCTTTAATGTTAGTAGAGGGTGAAATGCAGTCGATTAGAGCAATGGTTTTACAAAACAGACTTGCTTTAGATGTAATATTAGCAAAAGAAGGCGGAGTTTGTAAAGCTTTGAAAATTCAGGAATGTTGTACTTATATTCCTGATAATTCAAAACCACTTGAGAAAGTCATACAGAACATTACACAGATTCATCAAGAAATTGAAGATTTATCAAAAGTAAATGTTTGGGAAAAAGTAGGAAATGGAGTGGGAAAAGTTGGAAGTTGGTTTGCTAATCTAGGCAAAAGTATAGTTTGGTACATTTTAAAGCCTGTATTAATAGTAGTAATTTGTATAATTACATTATTAGGATTAGTAAAATTGTATAAATGGTATAGGTCGAACCAGTTACAAAGATCGATGAGAGACCAAGAAAGGAGACTAGCTGTTCTACAAGATCAACAGTATAAAAGTTTGAGAACACTTGAATCGATAAAAAGAGGAACAGATGTAACTAGTTCGGTATAAGTGAGGTATTCAAATTGCTTTTAGTGATGACTCCTAAAAGTCATCAAAGGGGGGAACTGAGAGAGCGCAATTTGAATAGAAAGTATATAGTAATCATATCTAGACGTATATGTTATAAACGTAGGAATGAAACGCATATCGTAATGTAAAGTTGGCGACTATAGCATAAAGGCCAATGGATGTGATAACATGGCATAGGAAATGTAAGTGTATTCACATGTTAAACATGCATTAGATTTAGAAGGCCCGTATACATGATGGGTAGATGTAGAATTGTGTATGAAATGTAGAACGTGCACAGTAGAATTCGTGTACGTGTGTAACTTTAAAAATGTGTAACTTTACATTGGAAGAAGCGGCGAGAGAAAATAACGTAGAAAGGCGTAAACGTGGAGAAACGTGGATAAATGTATAAGAGAACTCACATAAAGATGTAACCAAGGAAGATGCATAAAGTTATATTCTATACAGTCGTATTCTATGTATTTCATGTATTTGATGTAGAATGTTTAAGTATAACTAAGGCTTTTGCTAAAGTACGAATATATAAATGTATGCCAAAGGTTATACTGTGTAGAGGGCTTTTGTAGAAATGCTGGAAGAGTTTAGGTCATTTGTGTTTATAACCTAACTGGTCAAGAGCTCGAAGGAGCATAGTCACATGAAATGTAATTTAGTGGTCTTGTGAAGGTCGTAAATAGCTTGATGTGGACATGAGAGCCGAGAAGTCTAGCACTTGTTAGATTTAAGGTGACAATGCCGGACGGAGCTTATTGCTCGAACGTGAGGAGAGACACTTTTGAGGTAGACTATGTTTTGACAAGACCATTCACAGGACCTAGCAGGGTCAAGTTAAGAGACATAGAGTTAATGCCTTGTCTATAGTCATATGTTACATGATCTGAAAGAATCAATAAATGTCGACGATGAAATGATGAAGATGACATCCAAAGGAAAAGGGTCAACTTAACGGACGACGCAAGGAATGGACCAATGGAAGAAGCAGGAAGTTGACATCATCGGGGAAAGTCCGTGGTGGGCGTCAAGGGGCGTTCCACCCACACTGTGATTGTGTATTTTAGGGACAGCACCCCGGGGAGGAGAGCAGAACCATCAGCAGAGCAATTGGGAGATTAGGAACAGCGGGACGAATTGCTCAGAGCAAGGGCGAAGGGTAGATGCCTTGAGCAGATGCGCTGAGACATCAGAGCGCAAGGGAGCAGTAGGCCGAGGACCCTTAGAGAGCGGATGGGTAGGCAGAGAGGGTACTGCTTCTGAAACTTAAGATTTCCTTTAGAGGCTAAGAGAGTTTGAACTTCTTAGGGAGTCAAACTGCTGACACCTTTTTAGGGAAGAAACTTGCGAAGTAGGATTGTCACATAGGGCATAGAGTAGGGACAGTTTTAACTTGATTATTGTTTTATCTTGCTGCAGATGACGCAGAAGGAACCACTTCACACCGAAGCTTAAAGCGACTGATATATTAATTGACTTTGTATTTTGTATTCTTTTGAGATTTTATCCTGAGTGGATTGTATCGTATTCAAATTAATCTTATATAAACTTTTAAAACTTTATCAGTTGTAAGTGGTTCTTCAGAGTGGCGTCAGTTAATGGGGTTTGTCTAACCAATGCGGGGGTGGTCCTTTCCTCAATGACAGATAAAAGCGGTCCAAAACAGATGAATGGGATTCTTTATTAAATTTATCATAATCATAAATTGATATCAAAATCCCGTTCCCCGCAGTACTGTGTGGGCGGAGCTTCAAGTCCCTACCTCAATACAGCATGCCTCACAGAGCAGCGCAATGCTCCTCAGGCTCTACCTAAAAAGAAAAAAAAGTTGATTGACGTAACACTTAAATTGAACTCAGCCACTGGTGATTACTCAGAAAAAATGAATTAAGGACCAAAGCAGATTCGCATAAGGTGGTACCTTTTTTAAATAGTGAACATTCGTATTTTTATTTCATTCTCTGAATAAGGACTATTTAAGGGCTAATGCGTTGTTTCTACTGTTCATCTTGCTTTCAGACACTCAGCTCGTATTTTTCCATATGTTCTTAGTTAGAAAATGTTAAAAATGTTAAATAAAAGACAATGACAGCATCAGACAGTCTATTGTCGCTCTATTGAGCTACTCTGCCTATGCCGTTGTTGCACAAGTATGGTGCTGAAAAATGTAACGGGGCATGAGGATGAGGTTTAAACGAATCAAGTTGTAAGCATTAGGAATTCTTCCGTTTTCCCGATGTTCCAATCTCCCTCCGCACTTGTTACATGGCCTGGAATGGTGGCCTCAAAAGGAATGCGATGTTGTCTTCCTCGAATCATGCACCTCAAAGGGGTAACACAAACTGAATATTAGTGCAGTGGCCAGCCAGAGGTGTAACAGTAAGCACCAACATTCAAAAACATGTGTTTCTATTCTCATTTCAGTTTATTTATTGTGTCCCAGGAATGTGAGAAAATGTTACTAAAATAAATTAGAAAAAGATCTTAGGAGTTTCACTGGATGAGGCAATATGATAATTTGGGATATGAACATCAAGTCTGTAGATTTATTATCAAAACCACCAAGAGATGCTGTGAAAACTGGTTTACCTCACATTTCTCCACCGCCTTTTGTTTTGTTCTCTAAATTTACCCATGTGGTACTCAGGCCATATGCCACCCCCTGTTAGTTATCTGAGTGACGGGTTTCTATAACCCGTGCTCATAATCTTTTCCTGGCCACTTTTAGCACCTTGTTTTCCATCCTTTTGTTTAATTTTGACAGATGGTTAGTGGTTCTTTTGTGTAATTTTATCCGTATTTCCTGCTTTCAATTCCATGCACCGACCATTGCTTCAGACTATTTTAAATGAGTTCATTACTGAAGAAAAATGTATACTCTGTAAATAATGTTTTCTCTCCACCTCTTGATTACATGAATCCATGTTGGTGATACTTTTGGAGATGCATTTTGCCCCAAACAAACAAAAATGCATCCTCATTTTTATGTGTAGATATTTTCTTTATGTCTGCTTTTTATTCGCTTGTCCAGTGTGATGAATTCACCTTCATCCAATTATACATTTTGGGGCCCTGTGATTGCTCATACTGTTGTTATCAACAATATTTTTACCTTTTGGGGTTTCAGAGTTCCTCAAGGGAATGGCCGATTGACTACAAAACATTTGCCTGACCTTTTTAAGATTACGTGTATCGTCGCTATGAGTATTATAAGCACTGCTATTTATTACTGTTTTGTTGAGGTGTATTTTCATTATTTCATTTGCATTGCAGGTTTTTAAATTATTGGCTAAAACATACGCCAGTGCACATCCTGTTATATCCTCTGCAGCAAACGCCAGGTGTGGTGGTAATTTTGTTGAAAAAGGTGGGATAATTAATGGTGCTGAATGGTACAGCTTCGCTGGTGGTAAGTTTATTTTAACTATTGCTGCTAGATATGATGCTCTATGATGAATATTCTTATGTAAGGGATGAGTAAGGGTGCTCTACATTTGTATGTATACATATTACAGGACATTGTAAATAATGTATCTGTTTTAAATGGGGTTTCTGGTTGGCTAGGGTATACACCTAAGCCAGGCAGCATCCACCACTCTAGTCAATGTAAGGGAGTTACACACAGAAGATGACCCCTACTCACCCACTTGTTAGCATGGCACAAGCAGTCAGGCTTATCCCAGAGGCAATGTGTAAAGCGTTTGAGCAACACACTCACACACACACACCAGAGACACACTAGGCACACCATAAAAAGAGACACTACACAAGGTCATATAAAAATATATTTTGTATTATACACCAAAACACAGAGACCATAAATCACTTTGTAGTTTGTAAAACAAATCGCGCAAATCACTTTGCCAACTGGGCAGTTGTCATGGCATCCAATTTAGTGCACTAAAGTAAATATTTATATGTGGCACCAGTCATCACATCATGCAAAACACCATCATGGTGCATAAATAAAAGTTAGTGCAAAAAGTAACTACTTGCAAGTTGCACACGTTATAAAACATCATCAAGACAGTAAACACGCTTTTACATTACATATCTGCTCATAGTTCATGACCATTAGAAAATAGGCAGACTTTAAAATGCTGACCGTAATATGTAGAGCTCAAAAACATTATTCTAGTAACCTTGCGCAGGCCACAGGGAGGTCTTAGTGCCTATTATCAGCAATAAGGTAGGGCTGGCAGCAGACTGAGCTGAGCATTATCTCCGTGGAAGATTCCCCTTCTGCTCCGACTAGTAGGGCCCCTGTGCTCCAAAAAGCATGTAATCAGGCAGCTGCCCGCGTTCACGTGGTGCAGCTGCGAGTAACACAACAGAACACGTCATGACACAACAGAACCCGTCAGAGACCTCTCCCGGTCTCTGGAGGTTGACTGGGGAATGGCCAGTACCTAGAACCTGGAAGGGCGAGATTTTGATCGATATCTTATCACTATTGATCTAAAACCCCGATCTGGTCGACTGAACCTTTATTGCCTGTCTTTGAGGGAAGAAAGTGCATCTCTTACCAAGTTAGTTCACCCAATAAAGGACTCCGCTTCAAAGGATCACAAACAACTTCTAGCTTTCAAAGATTTATTATAAAGTCAAGATAAGTTGCAGGTACAAGCATCTCAAAATGAGATTCACAAGATACACGGGCCCAACTACATACATGTGCTCTCTGAAAGCCCTCAGACGAGCAACGGAAACTACCAGCACCAATTCTAAAAATAATAGGGCTATTAGCATAGACACATACTGAGATCTCTCAGTCATTTACAGCCGGAGGGAAAAGACAGGTTAGGCTGTCCCTACCCTGATCTAGATGGTATCCCTACTTAATCAGGTCCCTACCTAACAAAAGGTGTCAGCAGTGAATGACCCCCAAGGGAAGTCACCCACTCTCAGTCTCTTGGTGAAAACCTATAGTTCTCCAATCATGACCCCTCTCTGCCTACCCATCCGCTCTCTTAAGGGTCCTCAGGCTTCTGCTCTAACTCCCCCCCAGGGGTGCTGTCCCTAATACAAAAATACAACAACATTTAGGACGCCCCTCGTGAGACGCCCCTCACGTGGTGTAGCTTCTGGCTTTTTCCATGCTGAAGCCTTGTGGTTAGAGTCGACCTTGCTTCTCAGACTCGTCTCCGGCCCGCTGATACCCCTCAAACATTCCAGAACCCTCCTCCATGTCTAGTCCGTCTCTTGAACAACCTTCTATTCATATTTCGTATAATTGAATACCCCCTTTTCTCTTACAGACAGACATTTGCAGCCAAATCCCAATTCTCATAGTTTTCCAACCGCGTTGCAAGATTCCCCGGCCCAGACTAATATGTGTAAATCAACGTTAAACTTTTCAGGCCTACAACATTTCTCATAATGATTATAGCTTTCGACTTTTTCTTTAATTATGGCATGTTAGTACTCTTATTCTGCTATTCAGTAAACACATCTATAAATCATGGTCTATTTGTTATTACTAAAACATTAGTGCAATCCATGTTGTGAAATTGAACCACCTTCCCCCTCCCTTCTAGCTCTGGCCCTGAGGCCTACCTCGTTCTACGTTTAACCGCATGCCATCTTATATTTTAGCAGCTACACAACATGGATTCAGGAATAATCACATTTAATTAAATAATTTTGTCTCACACGTTTCTGTATTAGTTCCACTTCTACTTAAATCTCTACATTAACTACACATTTCAGAATATAACTGTAGGTACTATCAGCACTCATGGCATTTCTCTTCATGACTTGTGCTTACTACGTATAAGTGTGATGCATTTCTACATTTAGGTCAGTTTGCGCTCTCTCAGTTCCCCCCTTTGATGACCTCTCGGGGTCATCATTAACATTCAAACTGCAGTGATTGCTAGCATAACTCGTTTCTGTGTTTCCAGAGCCCTCAGACTCCGGTACTGACTATCTTGTATGGCAGCCAGTTTCTGCAGCTGTTTTCTCCGAGCCCTCTCTGACCTTCTTGATCTGTACCATTTGAATACCCTCACCAATCCCCACAACACGATCCCACAGATCAATATTATGATGATAGGTTTTAGTATTTTCCACACAAAGCTTTTGCCTAAGGTGGTGAGCCAATCTCCAGCTTCACTCATTCCATGGCCCACCTTTTCCCAGACATTTTCTCTACTCAGGTCTTCGATCTCCTTGTGAATATTAGTTATGTTCCTAATAACTCTCTCAAGGGGCTTTGAATTGTCTGGAATGTAGGTACAACATTCCTGGACCTTCAAAGCCTTACAGACTCCGCCCTCTTTTGCTAATAGGACGTCTAAGGCAAGACGGTTCTGGAGAACCATAGCCCTTATCGATTGCATCTCTCCTTCTACCAGCATTAAGGACTGAGCAGTGCTGGCAGACAACCTGTCTACGACTGTTGCCAGTTGTCTAATTTTAACATCATTAAGGATTAATCCCAAAAGAGGGAACACAGCTCCAAAGACATCTCCAACCATTTCTACACCTCCTACATCTCTCCTTCCCCTCGATGATGTCTTGCCCTCGATGATCTCTAAGTCTTGGGCATGATATATTTTAGGGAAGATAATTGCCAAGTAACATGATCCATACCAGTTGTCAGGTAGTCTTACATAGGCATTTCTCCCACATACAAAATATACATTTGGAATCACTTGCATTCCCTTCAGGAAGTCCTTAGTATAGTACTCTAAATTGAAAGCATGTTCACAGCTAACTTCTCCCACGTATACATTTTCATAATACGTTTTGGCTCTATGAAGACATAACTTTCCTCTCTGCGTTCTATCTAAAGCTATTGGACCACTACTACTCTTTCTCTTGTGTGCCTTCTCTTCCTCGGTCCAATCTGTTTTCCATTGTCCTGATTTTTTCAAAATCTTTTGTCTCCTATTTCGATCATCCACCTGCCCTATGAACTTTTTCTCGACTTCTGACACCTTGCATGTCAGGTTATTTCTGCGGGCATGTGAAGTATCTAAGGTAATCCAAGGAATGAAAAACTTTGCCAACCTGTCTTCACTCTTCCAGTAGTCCCATTTATTCATTTGTTTATAATTAGGGACTTCTGGTAACACTGCATCGTAATTGGAGAAATAGTATTCAAAACTATCTCTCCCATAAAATATACTAAGCAATAAGCTACATGTAATGCCATATGTCAGCGGGAGGTGATGATATCGAATGCCTTCATCTACAGACGCCGGCAACTGCATGCAGACGTAACAGTCCTTAACCTCCATGGCATCCACGTATTCATACAGAAGTTTAGCATAAGCATTAGACCTAAAGTCTCCTTGGGACTCATCTACGTGTAACCTGCGGGCTTCTGCAGCTAATAACGCTTTTTCTTGAGTGTTTTCCCCTTTCTCACCAGCAACGGTGGGTGTAAGCGCCTCTACAGATTTCACATCAGTTACCTTTGCCTCTTCCTCACGTCCCTTTACATAAGAGACTGTTACTACTAAAGCTATTAATATTATCACTCCTACTATTAGTGTACCTATTATACATTTCGCTCTGCGGTTCTGGGTGCCGGCCTCCATTTCGTCAGACTGTATGGCTCTTTCGTATCTTGGCACAAAGTTCTTTTCCTTTCGTTCCTTTACAGTCTCTCTTACTCCTTTTGTCCTTAGAACCACACAACTGGAAGCTGACAACCTTCTTCGCAAAAGTTCTTTACAGTCCAATACAGACAACCCTAGCCCTTCTCCAGTAACTCAAGGGAAGGTCCCTAAGATTCTCTGCTTCCTGGGCGCTAGGTAATCTTCTTTTCTTCTCGCTTATTTACAAAGTCCTTTAAGCATCTACTATCAGGCGGTCGCCTGCAGCTTCGACAGCAAAGTTCATTATTTCCATACGAAGATTGTGCTCTTCTTGGGCTGATATCTTTGTACCAAAATCGGGGAATTGCAATTCTGTGAGAAACATGTGCTTTAACTTGCTGAGGCGGGGAGGTCGGGGAACCATAAATGTCAGTGACCCTTCTTGTTCGACACCGGGTACTAACAGTCGTATTTCCACTGTTATGATGGGCTCAGAACTGGACACCACCACCGCTCGGATCCTCCCTGTCACTGGTTTCGAAGCCATCTGTCGCCAGATATGTCCACTCAGGGGTGGAGTATCTTCTGCTAGGTACACGCACTCTTCTTGACCTCCTCAAGACCGGTGCTTCAGCGCCCTGAGCACCTTCTTCCGGGTCTGAATCTTCTGATATCGGAGGAAGGGTTCTCTCTGGAGTTGACCTCAGACTAGAGCTTCTTCTCTGCGGCCAATCCGCTTCTCCACGTACCCTTCTACTCCTTCTCCTTCTTGTCTGTTCACGCTCTCTGTCAGACCTGTCAGTGTCTGACTCGTACTCCCAGCTACTTTCTCCTTCAGTAGCGTCGTCTGTTTCGCTGCTGTACTGACCGTCCTCAGCTTGGTCAGACTCGTTCCTCTCTTCCGCTGGCACCTCTACAGCTTGGCTAGCCCCCTCTATGGCTTCTCGGTCCGCTGCTGGACGTCTATCCGAGAGAGGAGCTGTGTTTTCCAGAGGTGCTGGAACCCTCCGCGTGTGCGACGCGTGGATCCAGTTGGGCAGGCCTCCCACCTTCACTGCCGTGTTTGTGATCAGGATGATCTGGAAGGGCCCACGCCAACGAACATCCAAACAGCTTCTTCTCACGTGTTTTTTCACCAGGACCCAGTCCCCAGGAAGCAAGTCATGACACGGGTCCTGGCACGATGGTACCTCGGCAGCCTGCACCTGAAGGGACACAGAATGAATGGCGTCAGACAGCCCCTTACAATAGTCCAGGATCATATCATCTGTGATGCTAATCAGTGCAGCAGTTGGGACAGAAGGTAACCTCATTGCTCTTCCCATCAATACCTCATGAGGAGACAAACCAGTTCTCCTATCCGGGGTACTACGGAGGCTCATAAGGACCAATGGCAACGCATCAGGCCAACTCAAGGATGTTGATGAACACACCTTTGCAATTCTGGCCTTGATGGTGCCATTTATTTGCTCCACAATTCCTGAAGCCTCTGGTCGATAACTGCAATGTAGTTTCTGATCTATGCTCAAAGCTGCACAAATCATTTTCACAAGCGAGCTGTTGAAATGCGTTCCCCTATCTGATTCCAAAGAGGCCGGCACCCCGAAGCGCGGGATAAGCTCCCTAAGCAGTAACTTGGCTACTGTGAGGGTGTCGCACCTACGTGTAGGGTATGCCTCAACCCATCTGGAGAAAACGCAAACAACCACCAGGATATAACGGAGGCGGCTGCACCTTGGCATTTCAATAAAATCTATCTGCATTCGATTGAATGGACCTCCTGATCTCCCAATGTGGCTCAGTGCAACTGGTGTCTTTTTCCCTACATTCAAGTGCTGACACGTCACACAACGCTGGCACACTGCTTCGGCTGCTACTCTGAACTTAGGGTTGTACCAGGTCTGTCTAAACACTCTCAGCATAGCATCTCTTCCTAAGTGGACGGGACCATGTATGTGTCTGGCCATTGGGCTCACCATCTCATTGGGCAACACTGCTCTGCCATCTGCTGAAACCCAAAAATGGGCCTCACCCATCACACATCCTGCCTTTTGCCATGTTTCTTTTTCACAATCAGGAGCATTTTCTTGCATTTCCTTTAGTTCATCCCATGTATCGACAGTTTCTAATATCATGGCTAATTCAGTCCTTACATTTATTCCACCCACTTCCACCTCTGTGAAAGAGTACCCTGTTTCTGCGCAATACCGCGCGACTTCGTCGGCATATCTATTGCCTTGTGACACGAAGTCCATATTTCTGGTATGTGCGGTGCACTTCACAACTGCGATACCTGCTGGACATTGCAACGCCTCTAACAACAGGCGCACAAACTCTCCATTGCGAATGGGAGAGCCTGAAGAGGTCATGAAACCTCTTTGAGACCACAACTGCCCATAATCATGAACTACCCCGTAACCATATTGACTGTCAGTGTATATGGTGACTCGGATTTGATTGCTTGCCAGACAGGCACGCGTCAGGGCAATAATCTCGGCTACCTGAGCGGAGTGTACTCCTTCCAGGCATCCAGCTTCCACTACTCCAGTAATTGTGCAAACAGCGTAAGCTGCTCTCAACTGCCCAACTTCGTCTCTTACACATGAGCCATCGACAAAGAAAATTTCATCTGGGTCAGTCAGTGGCTCATCTACGATGTCGGGTCTTGGTTTGGTGCATAGTTCAGTCACATCGAGGCAGTCATGGTCTGTACAATCATCATCATCCTCAATATCGTTTGGAAGTGGCATTAAGGTAGCAGGATTTAAAACAGAGCATCTCCTGAGGGTCACGTTCTCTGCAGCAAGAATAACTTGCTCATAGCGCGTGAGCCTGCTGTTCGTCAGATGCTGTGTTTTGGTCCTGGTCATCAACAATTCAACAGAGTGGGGCACATGCACTTCTAACGGGTGCCCCATGACTATATTTTCACACCTCTCAATGCTGACACCTGTTGCGGCAACGGATTTGAGACATCCGGGCAACGCTGCGGCTACTGGGTCTAAAGTAGCCGAGAAATAAGCGACTGGTCTACGGGCATTCCCATGGATTTGGACTAACACAGACAGCGCGCAACCCTCTCTCTCACAACAATAGAGCAAGAATGGTTTATCGTAATCTGGCATTCCCAGAGCCGGAGCACGACACAAGTCCTCTCTCAGCTGCAGGAACGCCATCAAACAGTCTTTGTCCCATGGTACCGGATCGCTCACCTCCTTGTGCGTCAATTTTTGCAAGGGCTTTGCTTTCAGTGAAAAGTTTGCAATCCACTGTCGGCAATATCCCACCATTCCTAGGAACATCCTGACTTCTCTCTGTGTTTTAGGCGCATTCATCTTCATGATGGCCTCTATCCTGTCTGGTGACACTTTTCGTTTACCCTTCTCAATTCTGTGTCCCAAGTACTGCACCTCTGTCAGGCAGTACTGCAATTTTCCCGGGGACACCTTATGCCCATTCTCAGCTAGGTGATTTAATAAAGCAATAGAGTCTTCCCTGCAAGCTTCCTCTGTTTCTGACGCCACAAGGAGGTCGTCTATGTACTGGACCAGAACTGACCTCTGGGGCAGCACTAGACTTTCAAGATTTTTCTTTAGAAGCTGGTTGAAGATCGATGGGCTCTCTGTATACCCCTGAGGAATACGACACCATGTTAGGACGCGACCTTCCAGCTTAAATGCGAAAAGAAAATGGCTTTCTTCGTCCAGAGGGATTGAGAAGAAAGCCTGACAAAGATCAATTACCGTGAACCATTCTGCTTGGAACGGTATCTGAAACAGTATCACGGATGGATTCGGTACCACTGGACAACACGAAACGACTATGTTATTAATCTTTCTGAGGTCCTGCACTATCCGGAATTTCCCATTTGGTTTCTGCAAACCCATAATCGGGGAGTTATATGGACTACCCACGATTTCCTTCAGTATTCCCTGCTTAATCATGGATTCGATCACGGGTTTGATGCCTGCAATCGTTTCTGGAGTCAATTTATATTGAGGTGTTCTTGGAAACTCAGCATGCGGTTTCACTACAATTTTCACTGGGTCCACCCCTTTCACCAACCCAATCTCTTCCCCAGTGAAATCCCACACTTCTGGAGCAACTGTCTCTCTTAGATCCCAGGGGAGCTCGTCTACTGTCAGAGTGGGATACAATTCCACACATATTCTGGAATTTGCGACTTTAAAGTCAGCATCATCATCATTATTCAATACCTCCACGCCCTGTGGTGTGCAGTATATGGTGCAATTTAACTTGCACAAAAGGTCTCTTCCTAGCAGACATACAGGACTAGAATCGCAAACCACAAACTGATGCTCATCACTGTACTTCCCTATTTTCACCTGCACGGGTTCAGTCAGAGGACTGGTCATTCTCCTGTTAGCGACCCCCACCACTTGTATGGTCTCTCCAGACATGGGCAGGCCTGGAACTGCGGCTGACCTGATCGTGGATCGAGTGGCTCCTGTGTCTACTAGAAATGTCGTGGGAAACCCTGCCACTTCGGCCTCAACATAAGGTCCCCTCTGGTCTACCTCCAGAGCTGCCCCGAGGGTGCAGTCATCCCTTTCTACCCTCTGTCCAGTTAGTGGGTCCACATAATAGCATTCCTCTCCCCCGACAAACAGTGGCATCTGTCTATAGGTCTTACCCATAGTCCCTACTCTGGGTGGCTGCGGGAACTGAGCTCGGGGAGGTGGGCCCCCCCCTTTGAGCACCTTTCCCTGGTATTGCGTTACACCTCTTGTAGGCGCACTCTGGGTCTCTTCCTCCTCTACCTCTTGGTCTCCTATCTCAACATTATAGGGACACTCGCGTTTCCAATGCCCCACCTCGTTACACTGGTGGCACCTAGTTGTTTTCTTTAAGGCAGCTATATCTATCCTGGGTCTAAAGGTGGAGGTCTCCTCATTGCCCTTGTTCTGACTGTACTGTTTCTTTCCTCTAGTACCTGTTCCTGGTTGCTGTTGCTGCTGTCCCCCCTTCCCAGCTGCCTGCATCTGTACCACCATCAGTTTCTCCTTTAGTTTCTTAGCCTTGGAGTCTATCTCATCACAGCAGTACCTGGCATACCTCAGTATTTCGTCTAGGGGTTTATTTTGCCAACAAATCAAGTGTTGCTGTATCATTAAACTAATATCCGGTCTCAGGCCCAAGACGAACTTGGACACAAATTGCCCTATGTCCTTCGGATCCATGACATCCAGACCGCTATACTGTTTAAACGCCTTCAGCAATCTCTCATAGTATTCGTGAACTGTCTCTTTGGGTTCCTGTCTTGTTCGGTCAATTTTTACCCAATCTATGTCTTGCATTGGCACTTTATCTTTCAGCCAAGTCATTACTCTCTCGAACTTTGCCATCACACCCTCGGACGGCCCATTAGTCTTAGCATCTCTCTCGGGCTCTATGGTGGGCCACTCAGCGCTAACCTTGCATGCGGTCCACAAATCTCCTGGCACTACTATGTCAAACAGCGTGTTCAAATCTATCCATAGGACCTTTGAGATTTTTACGAATCTCTCGACTTGCTTATACCACTCCACTGGGTTTTCCCGCAGTTTGGGGAAAGAGGTGGTAAAAGCAGCTAAATCCCCCCTACTCCAAGGGACGTGGACATAGGTCCCATTTGCGACTTCCCTCAAAGGGTATGTCTCTACTCCCTGCTGTCCTCCTGGTGTCATACCAAGTGTGCTTCTCCTGACGGTCCCTCTCTTGGACCACCTCTCTTCCCACTTATCTAGGGCCCTCCACGTCCTTATTCCAGTGATCAGCTCCCTTATGTGCGTTTTCAATCCGATGGTTCTCCTCTCATCTAGATCTCGGTCTGAGTAATGTAGCCTGTGGTTGCCCTGTAATGCTTTGGTTCTTGACAGGTCCACCATATATTTGCCTGCTAGTTCTACCAATTTCTCATGGATTGCCCTCGCCTTTCGAGTTACGTCCTTTGCCATGAACAGAATTTCATCCTGCTCATATATGTCCATTCTTTCTAAGGGCAGGGTACCATCTACCATGTCATCCAGATCCGACTTTAAGCTGGAGACATCGAGTCTTTTGGCTTTTATTTCTGCTCGCAATGACTCCTTCGAGGGAGGTTCACAGGTTTCTCTCCCATCCCAACTCCGGGCCCTACGTTTGGGTTCGGGAGAGTTGGGGAGTGCTCTCTCTTGTTCCCATCTCTCCAGGTCCCATGCTCGGCCATCCGATCTTGGAAGGTGATGGAACACGGGCCTGTTACCCCCTACCTTACTTTTTCCATTCTCTCCTCTCTTTTCACAGTAAGCCTCTCTGCTATTCTCCCTTCGGTCCCCATTCTCTCTTGGCCTCGTATCACTCAGTATCTGATACGATCCTTCCTGGTTTCCCATATTCCCTGGGCTGCGCTCATGTCCGTCATCACAGGGACTATGGTGCGGCCTCTCGCAACTCCCACTCTGTTCTCTGTTGTCTGGCACGCAGTGGATACACTTAAAGCTGTCTCTGTACTCCCGAGCCCTTCTGTCTTCATCACTACGTATTGGGCGAGACACCCCCCCGTTTTCCAGGTCTGATCTACCTCCACTCCGGGCCCAATGGGTGCCTCTCCTACTGTCTTTCTCCCTCCCGTCCCACTCCGGACTGCTCTCTTCAGCCCCGCAGTGAGTCCGGGCTCTGCTGTCCTGCCTTTCCCTTTCAACTTCCGCAGTCATGATGTTCTTGTGAGCCTCTACTGCCTCATCCCACTTCTTCATGTACTCATTTAACTCCTGAAAGGATTTCCGTCCTGATCCCCTCATATCCTCTGGCCATCTAATGTCCCCCAGATCCCCTGCGGTGTGTACTGGGGTGCTCCACTCTCTTGGTATCGGCAACTGGCTTGGGGAGTTGATCGTATCATTCCTCCTTGCCATCTCTGCTCTTTCTCTGTCCCTCCGTACCCGTTCTTCCCCTCTAGCCCTGTCTGGGTCATATATCGATACTATAGGACCTATGGTAACAGGTACCTGTAGTGCATCGGGTAATGCGTAGGATGTGGCACACTCCGTCTCTGGCGGCCTTTGCACCACAAACCTCCCAACTACCTGTTGCACCTGGCTAGCCTGGGACAGTTCTTTCTTTGCAGCGGGATCCCAATCGGGACTGGGAAGCGGCCCATGCTCTCCTGCATTGCCCCCCCCTTTCTCACTATTCTCAACATCTCCCCCTGCTCTGTTATACGGAGGTGGCCTGTCTGTCAATAATCTGTTTATCAGGCTGTCCTCTGTCTCGCTCTCGTCATCTTCCTCTAGGGGGCTTTTGTTCCCGGGCATCTCTAACACTGGATATAATTTATTTACTTCCAGGTTATGTACCCTCCATCTTTTAGCATCCGCATCCCACTTGGCATCCTGTACTGCCCTTACCGAGCGTTTCACTCTTTCTTGCCGTCTGTTCATGTTCTTTTCATGCGCTGCCCTAATCCATGCATTAAGGGCTTCAAACTGGGTTGGTCTAGGCAAGGGTCTCGTAGAGGTCATAATTGCTTTTAATCTGTGTAGCACCTCTAATCTGAACGTCCCGTACTTCGGGAACGTGAGTTCCTCATTTCCATCTGTAATCTTACTCCACTCTGAGATCCACAGAATCGTGTGCAGCCCAACATTTGACCCCATATAACGAGCTGGTGTACCCTCCGGCGGGGCTTCTTCCCCTTCATACGATCTCCTGCGCTCCCTTTTAAACAGCGCTCTTAACCATTTAAAACACTTCATAATTATGCGCAAAATTTCCAGCTCGAATACTCTGTTTACTTCCTGATGACAATCCACCAATCCTAGCGCGGCTTTGCTAGCTGGCCTATCGCAGCGCGGTATTTCACCGGCCGGCCAATCCCAGCGCGGCACTTTCTGACGTCACTAGTCTCCGCTTCGCAGCAGCACCCCTCCTTTCTCAGCTCTCCTCGCGGTCATGCATGCGTCCCATTCATACCCTGAAAAATGACTACTTCCGACCAAGCGGTCACTTCCCTCGACTGTACGTCCACAGTCTATCTGTAATTGTCAACACAACTGACGAGATGTCTATCGTCTCTCTGATAGGTTCTTTACACACACAGTAACCTCCGACCAGCGTCCGTTACTCACGCACTCACTCTTATGTTCCCCCTATCTCGGTCTTCCGGGTGATCAATGGTACCTCATGACCCCCTTCACTCTAGTTAACAATTACTCTGGATGTCCGATACACCCGAACCACTTAAGCTCTCCTTGAACTTAAGATTTCCACCGTTTGTGCGCGCTCACAACCTGTTCCACAGTCACTCTACAGGCATTCAACTCCGCCAGACATTACAACATAGATACAATACAAAACACCGCAATCTTAACACGCATGACCCTTTATACTCACTCTCGACCGATACTGCTGCTTTTCTGTCTCACGTCATCCGGTCCTTCTTCGGCGGGCGGTTCTTCCGATCATCGATCTCTAGGGGCCTTGGGGTAATCTAACCTGGCCTAGATCACCTTCCTCAAGAAGGCAACCATCCTCTATAGCTACCAACTGGAAGGGCGAGATTTTGATCGATATCTTATCACTATTGATCTAAAACCCCGATCTGGTCGACTGAACCTTTATTGCCTGTCTTTGAGGGAAGAAAGTGCATCTCTTACCAAGTTAGTTCACCCAATAAAGGACTCCGCTTCAAAGGATCACAAACAACTTCTAGCTTTCAAAGATTTATTATAAAGTCAAGATAAGTTGCAGGTACAAGCATCTCAAAATGAGATTCACAAGATACACGGGCCCAACTACATACATGTGCTCTCTGAAAGCCCTCAGACGAGCAACGGAAACTACCAGCACCAATTCTAAAAATAATAGGGCTATTAGCATAGACACATACTGAGATCTCTCAGTCATTTACAGCCGGAGGGAAAAGACAGGTTAGGCTGTCCCTACCCTGATCTAGATGGTATCCCTACTTAATCAGGTCCCTACCTAACAAAAGGTGTCAGCAGTGAATGACCCCCAAGGGAAGTCACCCACTCTCAGTCTCTTGGTGAAAACCTATAGTTCTCCAATCATGACCCCTCTCTGCCTACCCATCCGCTCTCTTAAGGGTCCTCAGGCTTCTGCTCTAACTCCCCCCCAGGGGTGCTGTCCCTAATACAAAAATACAACAACATTTAGGACGCCCCTCGTGAGACGCCCCTCACGTGGTGTAGCTTCTGGCTTTTTCCATGCTGAAGCCTTGTGGTTAGAGTCGACCTTGCTTCTCAGACTCGTCTCCGGCCAGCTGATACCCCTCAAACATTCCGGAACCCTCCTCCATGTCTAGTCCGTCTCTTGAACAACCTTCTATTCATATTTCGTATAATTGAATACCCCCTTTTCTCTTACAGACAGACATTTGCAGCCAAATCCCAATTCTCATAGTTTTCCAACCGCGTTGCAACATTCCCCGGCCCAGACTAATATGTGTAAATCAACGTTAAACTTTTCAGGCCTACAACATTTCTCATAATGATTATAGCTTTCGACTTTTTCTTTAATTATGGCATGTTAGTACTCTTATTCTGCTATTCAGTAAACACATCTATAAATCATGGTCTATTTGTTATTACTAAAACATTAGTGCAATCCATGTTGTGAAATTGAACCACCTTCCCCCTCCCTTCTAGCTCTGGCCCTGAGGCCTACCTCGTTCTACGTTTAACCGCATGCCATCTTATATTTTAGCAGCTACACTACATGGATTCAGGAATAATCACATTTAATTAAATCATTTTGTCTCACACGTTTCTGTATTAGTTCCACTTCTACTTAAATCTCTACATTAACTACACATTTCAGAATATAACTGTAGGTACTATCAGCACTCATGGCATTTCTCTTCATGACTTGTGCTTACTACGTATAAGTGTGATGCATTTCTACATTTAGGTCAGTTTGCGCTCTCTCAAACCCCTTCGGCCCTGTGCAGAGCTTCCACAGTATGTGCAAAACAAGGAGGGGGCACCCGCACTGCCCATGAAGGCGGGTAGAGCTCCCCTAGCAAGCAAAAGGCAGGCTGCTCTGACCTCGTGGTTCAGCGACTGCACCGGGATATTCCTGCGGTCAGAGCCCTGACATCAGGTGATGGTGACTTCCTCTTCCTGGACAGGAAGGGTGGGTGTAGCCTTCCTCTTTGTGCCGGAATCCCTTCCTGGACCACTGCGCTGCCTCTGGGAGAGCTCCACCTTGCTGCAGGGCCTACAGCATGTATTTGTCCCTGCGACCGCACCTTCGGCTACTGTGGCCGGTTGCCAGGCAATGCCTGGTGCTCCTGTGGCACTTGCTCGACTGACTAGTTGCCGCGTTAGATTTCAGCACACCTCTTTTGGCCTGGGCTGATCACGCAGTGGGTATGGGTCAGTCCAGAGTTACCTCCTCAGCTTTCACCTCCGGTACTTGGAAAGTGCAGCGCTGCTGGGCAGATGAAAGCGCTCCTCACACGCTTTCAAAAGGAAAAGGGATGAAGGGACGGAACACCAGGTGCTAGTCACTTTATCTAGAGCAGTAGAAGTGCTCACCATGTGCAAGTTTATTTTTTCCAGCACTTGCTCAGCTGAGGATTAGAAATCCATCGCTCTACATGCACTTTGAGGGGGGCCACAATAAAGTGTACACCCTGCCCTCTTCTTTTCAATACAATGGGGAAGAACAGTTCAGTCCTTCGTCTGCTGTACAAGCGGAGGTATCTCTTCGGGAATGAGCCGTGAACTAAATCCAGAATCAAATAACATAACATAAGGCTTTAACACCAATTTCTCCTCAGACATTTAATCTTCTGTTTACCCTTGTGGATATTTTGCATTACATCCCTACAGATGTTTTCCCTACCTGCTTTGTTGGCTGTAGAACTCTGTGCATTTTACCCCCACTAGCAAGGAGAAAAATTGCCATGCTGTCCCTCCAAACATGATTCAATTAGCTAATTCCTTCTGGGCACATTTGTCTTTCATGTAAATCCCTAGTATATGGTATATAAAGTGCAGCCAGAGCCTGGCAGTTAAATGCCATTTGTGTACTGTAGCACCTAGTTTGAAATTCACTACAGTGGCAGTGCAAACATGGCTACAGGTCTGCTGTGTGAAGTGGAGCAGCCTTTGGTACCAAGACCACAGGCCTATACCAGAGACTACTGGTATAGGCCTCTTGGTCATCATCTTAAAAACCTCTTCTTTGATGGTAGATCTCACCTTGTCTGACAGCCTGTAGGTTTTATTCTTAAAAAGCATGCAGTCTCAGGAATATATGTCCTAGGTACAGGTAAGTGAGAATGAGGAGGCAAAATGTCCCAGTAACTGGTTCTAATCTCTCTTTTGTCTGTTGTCATAGTTGGAAAGAGGACTATGTCTCCACTGATGCTTCTTTCATGACAGGAGATCTGGAAGGGTCTCACTTTTCTCCTCCCATTCACCGTCTGCCACCATAGCTATCTCAGACCTCACAAAGTGTGGCTTGAATCAGTTTACATGCAGAACCCTCAAGGAGTTCCTATGAGTCTGTAGGTCCACATTGTAGGTGACCTCACTCTTCTTCTCTTTGACTTTGTTGGGTCTAGCCCACCCATCATAGAAGATCCGGCTCCACAACCCACACTTTTTGGCTAGGTTGGCACTCTAGCAGACTGGCCTTCTTTTTTTTCTACTGCTCAATTATTGTCTTGCTGGCCTCCAAATTCTGGTTGTCCTCTTTGATGTATTGCCCCATTTGGAACCTTAGGGCTAACATATCACCTACAACACCTTGTGAAAGTTTCCTTGATCTTTCTACAATACCTCTTTGTAATGGCCGGATTTTCTGATTAGATGGGATCAGCCCCTAGGGGCCCCTCCAACCCAGCCAGAACGTAACCACCTCCCTCCTCAGGACCATCTATCCAGGCACCTGGGTACCTACCTGAGGATGGGGAACTCGCAATATACAAGCTCATATTATTAGAAACACCACTAAATTTATAGGGATACTAAGAATACTCACTGATTACTAAGGATACCTTATAGTCTCGCGGCCACTCAGACCCAGACTAATCTACCCCAGGGCAGATATGACACACAATCCGGTGCGTCTACACATGGGCCTGCAGAACCCAATGCTCTCTTTTCCAAACGGTTTACAATCCGGCAAACCTACACGCCAGTATCCCCCCTGGCGCTCTCACTTACACAAGCCACAATCCTGTGGGTATACACGCTGGTCATCCGCCCCAGCGCTCTCACTAACGCCGTATATCAACGACGACCACATTCCTATGAACACCTTCAGTTATATGTTGGGAAGTCTCTCTCTCCCTATTCACTAAGGGCTTGCTACTACAATATTAGGAGTTAGCCAATTAATATAATGTACCTCTTATTCTTGGCATCATAGGTCCACTCGCTCCCTATTTATGTGATCACCACTTACCTGATTGGGGTTACTCATCCATTCATAAAAATAATAACCACCTAGGAGATACATTTACCTGGATTGAACAAGAATACAAGGCACATTGCAGTTTGCTACCAACTAGGGGTTTTATTAGAACAATATAAACACCTACACAGATCTGTAACTGACAAAGACTATAGATAGAACACAGCGCTGAAAGGGAAAAGATTAGCAATACAATAGCTTAGGGAATAAAGACAAGATTAAGATGCAAGTGTACTAGTTCAGACTACCTCACCTATTAGAAGGAAGATTTCTCTCTGCCTCTGGTGGGATTAGGGCTCTCTCTGTCTCTCCCTCCTTCACCACATCACCACGCCTCTGGTTCAGTTGCTCCAGCTGACAGCCTTCTTTGATGCTCTCTGCACTGCTCTCTCTCTCCTCATCTTCAGCAATCGTCTGCCTTCTTTCTCCATTCAAGAACTGCACTCTATTCTGCAGCCCCAGCAGACATCCTGTTCTCTCTCTCCAAGCTGAACTTAGCTCCAAGCTGAACTGAGCTCCCAGCTGTTCTGAGCTCCAAGCTGTTCTGAGCTCCAGGCTGAACTGCACACAAGCTGGAATGAACACTCCTCCTTTCCTGCAGCTCGCTAATATGGAAGCTTGTCCTTTCATGGAAAGTTACGGCCAGTAACCTGCCGCCCACCAAATTCTTGTACCTCCCCGTACCAAGGACACGTTCCCAGCTGGCCAGCCTGAAGTTGTGTCTTCGGAGTGGAGAAAAATACATTCCTTCGATAAGGGCCAGCCTGAGCCGGTTCTCTCCAAGCGAACAACAGCTTTAACTATAAACTTTACCTTTACCCTGAAAAGCCTCTCAGCTCCCTCAAGATGGAGTCCCTCTAGTTCTAGGCCTGTAGGCCTGAAAGGGATGAAATACCCCTTAGCTCTGTCAAAATACCTACATAAGCCATACCAATGTGTCAAGCATGTCAAAGCCAATAGGCAATAGACAGGTTAGAGTCAAGAATAAGGGATCTATCATCATATTAAGCAGCTATCCTCTTCTAGGTCTGGAAGAAAGGGCTTAAAAGGGCCAACACAGGCTAAGAATACCTATCCTAGATGTGAGCAAGACTAAGATCTATATCACTGCTAAATAGAGCCAAAAACTCTGCCATTACACTCTTCTACAAGGCAAGCAGAATATTCAGGGTGGATGCTTTAATAATCTTCTTCGCACAATGGTGTCAGGTCCTGCCTGCCAGGCCTGTCTCAGTCGCACAAAACACTTTGGTACACTTTGGTACACTTCAAAAGACGAAAACAAGACACCAGGCAATTCTTGTGTATCCCCTGTCTGATTGCTTTAGTATCCTGCCTCTGTCCTACCAGACTTTTATCTCCAGGTTTGTTGTGGATTCAGGTCCTGCTTTAAACTGGATGTTAATGTTAGAAATAGGAAGACGCTACAGATTACTAGAGTGCACTCCATTGCACACCCTCGACCCTCAAAGTCCAAGTTTAATGTGCACAAGACTTTCAGCATCTTGAAAATGCCACGGCATATGACATTTTGGGCCTATTTATAGAATGGCAAACACACACTTCTGAAATGTGGATGGTGTTGCCTCCTGGAACTTTTACCTCATTGGTTAGAGAGTACCAAGGAGTCAGTTCCCAACTAGTGCCTGTGACCTGATAGAAGCCCTGAAGGACTCGACCCGTGCCTTCCTAAACCCAGGACAAAGAATTGGTCTCCAAGGGTCAATTGGCTGACCATCTGTGTGGCTAAAAGGGCACAAAAAGCTAAGAGACACTTTTTACTGAAGTGTCCAGCTGGCCAGTGGCACCTGGCCTTGAACTAGACTTTGTTGTTGGCCTCTGCCTGAGAGTCTCTAAGTGACCTCTCATGCAATTCTTGAGTGCCTTAGAAGTATACTCCTGTATTTGCTGGGCACCGGAATAAAGTTTGGAACTTTGGAAAATGCTTGCTATAGAGCCTAAGTGGTACCAGCTGCGAAAATTATCTGACTAACAGTTCCACTGTGTCGAAATTAATTTCAGCATTGCCCTGCACGGAGATCTCTGCAACACCAAAAAAACAATGCAGTTCCTTTCTGCATTGGGGCTTAGAATAATTTTCTACTAAAAATTGACCAACAAATTTGCTTCAAGTATCTGACCTGTAGTTCCACAGCTTCAGCTTTAACCCACATGGAGAGGATTTTCAACCCAAATAGTAACTAACTTCCTTTTGGAGTTAGGACTTGTTTTCAACTTGAACTTTCATACTTTTTAGCTGGACCAATCCACTTGCTGTATCTGATCAGGGCACCATCATGCTCAGCCTCAAATTACTCTTAGGTCCCAGTCTAGGAGGACAATTGACTATCACTGGCACCCAGTACTTTTTTCCTGCTATTTCTACCTAAATCTTTGAAAAAATCATATAAAAATCTATACCCTGTTAGAAATGGGAATCCTGGTTGGCTTTGGTATGCATCCAGGCCAAGCAGCAACCACCACTCTACTCAGGGTATGCTATATACACAATTAGATAAAGTGTGCTCACCCTCTGGTAACTTTGTACAAAGCAGTCTACAAAGGCAATTTGTAAAGTATTTGTGAAACATACAGTAGCACAAGGAATACACCACAAAAAGGCTACACACAGGTTTAGAAACATAGAGACTTGAGGTTGAGTATAATAAGGCTAAAATGACAAAAATCAAACAAGTAGAAGTCGAAATATGCCATTTTAAAGATTAAGGGCCTGTTTTAGATCTTGGCGAATGGGCTAGTCCGTCCCAACATTGAGGGATATCCCCCGTCGGCTGAAATATTAATCCTATAAGATATTATGGGGTTTATATTTCGGTGGATGGGATATCCATCACTGTTGTGAAAGAGTAACCTGTCCGCCAAGATATAAATCAGGCCCTATATCAAAAAGAGTACTTAGAAGTCAATAACAGTCAAAAGGTTATTTGAAGACGTGATGTACCAGCACAAACATAAAGTTCAGTCCAACCACGATCGCCAGCAGGCTGGCTACAGGACCCAGACAAGTCCTGCTGAAGAATTACCCTGGATGGAGCTTTTACCGTCATTAAGAGTATTTTGCTTTGTCATCAGGCAACCGGCCAAAGGGGTCCTGAGTCATCGTCTAGCTCTATTGAGGTGAATGCAATGCGTCATTGTCGAGCCATGCAGAGTGTCATTGTCAAGCCATGCAAGCTGTCGAACTTCTTTCATCGGGCAGCCTCTGTGTCAGCGTCAAAGCGTGATGTAGCATAATTTCTCAGGCAGTAGATGCAAAGCATCGTTTTTTGCTAAAAGCAGCTGCAGAACCCACTTCTGGGGCCCAGAGCTTGGAGGGGGCCACCTTAGGCAAGGGTATCACTCACAGAAGAAATAGTTCAGCAGAACCAGCAGAATTCTTGGAAGTCATTTGAGTCCCTGAGACTTCAGAAAACAGGAGGCAAGCCAGCAAGCCCTTATAGATCTCTTGGAGGGAAAGCAGAGTCCTTCCAGCAGAGTCAGGGAGCAGCAGCAACAAGGGACAACAAGCAAAAAAGCAGTCCTTCTAGAAAAGCAGTCCAGTTGAGTCCTCTAAGCAGCACAGCAGTCCTTCTGACAGAGATTCAGTTCAAGACCCAGAAATGTCTGTGGTTAGAGGTCAGCGACCCATTGCTTATACTCCAAAGTGCTTTTTATGTAGGTGGTGACTTCAAAGGAACTTGCTGAAGTGCACAAAGATCCTTTTCATCTCGGGCCTGTCTGCCAGGCTAACCCTGGGGGGTAAGTTAGTTCTTTATGTGTGGAGTGGACACTACCTATTGAAGTGTGTCAGCACCTCCCTTTACTCCTTGCCCAGGTAGACCTATCAGTATGCAGACAAATGCAGATGAGTGCTGATAATGCAGGTAAGCCTCAAATTCCTGTGTTTGTGGCTGTATAAAGGGAATGCACAAAGGGTAACCTAGATGTGTATTGGAGACAGGCTATTAGGCACAAAGAGCAGTAAGTACTGAGAAATTTCCACTTTGTGAAAGTAGCATTTCTTAAACAGTAATGTTAAATCCAACATCACCAATAAGGAGGATTTATCATTACCATCCTAAACATTTCAAACATGTAATAGCTACTACTCGCTGATCAGGAATTACAGTGTACAAGTGTATTAAGGTATTCTCAATGCTGGCTTATGAGAGGGGTAGGCCTCACAATAGTGAAAAAACTAAATAGGCTGTTTGTCACTACCAGGGCAGGCAAAACATAATGGTACATGTCACACCTTGTAGTTAAATATCGCCCTGCCGTTAGCGTTACTTAGGGCCTAACTCAGGCATAACTTGTATGTAATAAAAGGGGAGTTTAAGGCTTGGCAAGTAGTTTTAAATGCCAATTTAAAACTACTTAAAAGTGGCAATAAACTGCACACACTGGCACTGCAGTGGCAGGCCTGAGACAGTTTTGAAAGGCTACTTCAGTGGGTGGCACAATCAGTACTTGAGTCCACTAGTGACATTTGAAGTACAGGTACAGGGTATTACACCTTACAAGGGACTTACTGGCATAATAAATATGCCAATCAGGGATACACCAATGTCATCATGTGCAGGGTAGACGCACATTCACTTTAGCACTTGTTAGCAGTAATAAAGTACAATGAGTCCAAAACCTAACAAAAATAGGGTCAGCAAAGGAGGAGGGATGCAAAAGGTGAGGCTAATCCTGCAAAATAGGCCATTTCCAACATACGTCTTAACGGTTTTAGGATTTTTGGTGTTGTTTTCTTATTACACTTTACTCTATTTTTCTAATTCTCTTTGGGACTTTTTTTATTGGTGTATTGACTTTATTACTGTTTTGATACTTCATAAATACTTCACACGTTTTCCTAAGTTGAGCCAGTATGCTCTGTACCATAACTATGCAAGGGTTATGCTTAGGTTAATTTATTGACTATGAGGCTGCAACCTAACAAGAGTTATGATTATTCTTTGAGGTGGGCAGTTGTCTAAGCCCAATAATAATCACATTTCTTAAAATTATGTTGATTAAAAGTAAAAGCTTTTAATAAATAATTGTTATATTTTGAACTTCTATTAGCAGGACACTATGGGGCCTCCGTGCAACATTCTTTTGACCCATTGTTGCATTGGGTGCTCACAAATTACCATCTGTGGTTGAAATTCCCAGATCACGATTTGCAGTATAATATTACCAAATATTTATGCTAAAATGTGGACATTTCTGCAGCAATACCTTTACCTTCAGAAGTGTGAACATGAATGATATCTTAAAAAAAAGGATGTAGACTCTAATAAGATAGAGAACACCAACAGAATCATAACTTTGAGAGAATCGCCGTGCCAACTGTTTTCCTCTCCATTTACACATTTGTCTACTCCGAAAAAGAGATAAAGTAAGGTGAAATTCTGGTGAAAGGTATCCAAACTTCCTTATATAGCATGGTCAAGGAGAGTAAGTAACTATTCGCTGTATATTTATCCTGGTGTAGGAAAAATAAATCAACCACACTTACTCCTGTGGCTTATTCACCCTAAAAACAATCTGAAGGAATAACAGTAGAGTAGTGGGAAAACTCATAAAAATTGATATTTTGGGCTTATATTCATCAGTATTCTTCCATACCTATGTAAATTCCCAAAAATGTGGAAATCAACTAAAGTCATGAGAAGAAATCTATAATGAGTATCCACCTTTTAGGAGTTTATGGGACTTCCCCTGTGTTCATCAACTAATTTTGGTCGGCTCTTGGATTGATTCTCTACCACATTTGGAAGGACTTCGGCCTTGAGCATGGGTGCTTTCCTTGCCTAATGTTAAGGCAAGGGTGCCTCAAAAGTCTATCTTTAATAATGGTTCAAAGAATAGGTGATTCCGTGATTCAGTGCAATGAGTCCATCAGTATTGCACAAAGGGATTAAGGTAGAAGACTTTTTCTAAGAGTTACTGCGTTTTACCTCATACTTGTGGATGATCTTCTCAGGAATGTCGAGGAATAAAATATACATATTCATGTGTCTTAGCAAAACATTACCTTTTCCATGTGTAATCACATAGCATTCCATAAAATGTATGAGTAAGTCACAGATATGCCTAAATTAAGACAAAAAAGCACACCAAAAAAGCTTTGCACCTTTCGCCAATTGAATGTTTTAAACAGATTCGAAAGCTTTTTCTTTGAGTGGTTGCATCTTACTCCTGCTGTAGATGGAAATTATTCCTAAACTTCATTGTCTTTTTCACAAACATTCCTTGTGAGTAGTTGAGATTTGCTCCATGCTGAAGTTTGACTTATTTATGAATTAGACATGGTTATGTTGAAAAATACATTTGTTATTTACAATTTGTTTTTCCATTCATAATCATTGTTCTTGAGCACAAGTTCTCCACCACTCTGGACACCAACATCTCTGTGACTGGGGATTCCCAGATCTGATTGTAACAATGAGAAAGCCACACTGCAATCAAGCAGTTAAATGACATATGGATGTAATCAAATAATGCCAGTCATAATAGGTTTTAAAAGAGATCTAGCTTTAGTTTTGAAGTCAGTGGTTGAGCGAGCCTTAGAAGCATTTTCTTTTTGGGGTTAGGAGTAGATGGAAACTTGTATTTTTGTTTTAAGTGATAAAGTTTATCTTTCTGATATGTTCTGTTTGACCAGCATCTTATATTAAGCAATATTGTAATTACTTCACAATGAATCTTGCGATTGCAGGGATGCCAGATTTCAGTTATCTGCACACAAACTGCTTTGAACTTACAATAGAAGTGGGCTGTGAGAAGTTTCCTACTGAAGATGAACTGTACTCTGCCTGGCAGGACAATAAGGAGGCTCTTCTGAGTTTAATGGAAATGGTAAGACATTTGTAATTTATTTGTACTGCACTTAATCCCACAGCTCAAGTAGCAATATGTAAGATGGACTTGACTTCAATAGAAATAATGTGAGGGCTGCCTATAAATGTACTACAGTTCCAGTGAAATGCTTTGCACAGTGAATCACTCTCCATTATAACATGATGATAAGGTATGTTTTTAAAAATAAGTACATCATTTTGTTCACTGGCACTACTTAACTAAAGTAAATTCTACAATTTTTTTGCAGGAGAGGTGACATGCTTATATTGCTATGCATTTGAAAACAGAGGCGTACCAGGATGTCAGGGGCCCAAATTCAAGCAAAAAATACAAACAAAAAAAATGGACTCCCACCTCCTGTTTTGTAAAATAAAATAACAGTTCTAATAGAGGTGCCCTGGGCCCCTGTGCTACTGCACTTGCAGCACTATTAATAGCTACACCCCTTCAAAAAGACAAATGATAAAAACATATATAACAACAAAATAATAATTTGACAACAACTGGCAGCACTTATAAAGGTCAAGGGAACATCAAAAATCAGTTTCAACAATTCAGTTTTCCAAAGGATTATTCCAATCAGCGTTTTGCAATGAGCTGTTGTCTCTTGCTCAGCACAAAATACAGTATTATGAGTACTTGAAATATTTACACAGATTTCTGTCCTCTCTAGTTAAATTTAGTGTCAGCAGTCCATTTAAACATATGATTAACAAAAGAATAGTCTGATGATCCAGTTGAAGATGTTGTCCGACTACGGCCAGAAGACTGTGATAATACGAAATTAATGTACCCTCTACATATCAACTATTAACTTGGGGGATGCACTCATGGGCAAAGCGATACAAGGTATTTTCTTACCTAAATCAGAGGGGATTACACATTACAGTACAGCAAGAGACCCATCTAACGGTAAAGGAGGGTGCAGCGATGCATAAACAATGGAGGGGTCAGGCCTTGTATACCACATATTAGGCCTTTGCAAGTGGCACACTGGTTTGGATCTGATCTGGGCTCCCTTTTCAACACACAGGAGATGTGATTGATCCTAAGGGGAGGTATGTTTTGGTGACGGGCCAGCTCATGGGCAGAGACATAGCGCTCCTCAACATTGACACCCTGAATATAGACCTCAGAAGTTTCTGTTATGCCTCTCAAGCGCACTGACCCCCTGCCTAGTACAATCAGCTGCGGTGGGAGGGAACTTTATTTGAATAGCAGACCCTCAGGCTGACTGCTTCCACCCTCCACTGAGAGATGGCAGATGCGATTGGGACTCCTGCATTCCTGGCTGTTAGATCTGGGGGTCTCTAGTTGGCAATGGTTATCACCTTTGCCCAAATAGGGACCCTTACTTCTAAGTCAGGATAAGGGGATTACACTCCTAATAACCCCTGCTCACCCCCTGGTAGCTTGGCACGAGCAGACAGGCTTATCTCAGAGGCAGTGTGTTAAGCATTTGTGAATATACACAGGATTACAGTGATAACACTACAGATCGACACAACACAGGTTTTATAAAAAAATAAGTATTCTTTATCCAGACTTAAACACAAGACCACAAAAATCCACAATACTACACTTAAGATTACTTAAAAGATGATAAAAGTCTCTTAGTTCAAGTTGTTGGTAAATGCAAAAAAGTTCTCAACAAAGTACCTGGATGCGTAACGCAAAGTGAACAAAAGGCTTGCAGAAGGGGAGATGCGTCGGTTCCGTGACCCGGGGGAACGGTTGCGTCCTTCCTCAATGCTTGCGCAGAGTAGGGGACAGGTCATGAGCCTTACCGGTGTGGAAGTGATGCGTAGATTCTCTGCCTGCGGGCCCATTGCGGTGCGCAAGATGGCGCCTTGATGCGATCCGGTTGCGGTGCAAGAAGATGGCACCCTTGATGCGGCGATGCGATGCCGATGCCAATGCGATGATGACCTGGCAGCCTTGCAACGACTCTGTACTTTGGAGCCGCGACAGGCCCTGGGACACGCTTCTCCGGTGATGCGATGGCGACTCTCACGATGGCGTCACGCATCTCTGGTGATGCGACAGCAGACAGCTACGATGAACACACGCTTCCAGGGAGATGCGGCGAAGGCTCGCTTCTCCGGTATTGCGACAGCAGACAGCTTTGATGAACACACGCTTCCATGGAGATGCAACGAAGGCTCGCTTCTCCGGCGTTGCGATGATTTCTGCTACAGCAGCGACACGCTTCTTCTCGATGCGTCGCGCTTCCAGCTCCGAGTGGCACGCAGGTGTCTGGAGTCAAAATTCCCAGCAAGGAAATTCAGGAGGGAGCTGAAGGTGAAGTCTTTTGTCCCTGAGACTTCATCAGGAGGCAAGCACAGTTCAAGCACTTGGAGAATATTCTGTAGATGAAAGTCCTTACAAAGTTCCTTCTCCTGTCCCTTGGCAATGAAGCAACCACTGCAGGCCAACCCAGCAAACAGCACACTGGCAGAGGGGCAGTCCAAACTCCTGCAGCTTCCTTGGTTCTTCTCCTTGGCAGAAAGGTTTCTTGTTCCAGAAGTGATCTCATCTCTTGGGATCAGGGTCCCAATATTTATACCCCAAAATCCTTTGTTCTCTGAAGGCAGAGAGGCCTCTACCTAGTCCAAACCAGTTCATGAGCACTTTGTTTACATGACTCTCGTCTTCCTTTCACTGTGCATGGTAGAGACATCAGCCGCCCCACAGGAGGTGGAGCCAGCACACGGGAGGGGAGATACAGCTCTGGAGCACTCTGTTGACATGATTCCTCCTCTCCTTTCACAGTGCAGGGCAGAGACATCAGACGAGCCACAGGGGGTGGAGCCAGCATTGTAGAGGGAAGGCCCAATCCTATTCAGGTCCCAGGTGCAACTCCTCCCTCCCATCTAGATGCAGATCTCTCTATTCACCACTGGCTGCCCCAGCCTGTCTCCTGGAATTCCCCAACCCTGTCACACACAAACCCAGACAAGGAATATACAACCCAGCAGAGGCAGGCTCAAATGGTTAGGCAAGCAAATACCTACTTTCTAAAAGTGGTATTTGCAAACACAGAATATTAAAATAAACTTCACTAAAAAATGTACTTTATTATTCTGAGTTCAGGCATACTAAACTCGCACTTCTACCATATTCCCTGAGTCAGTTAGGATTATAAGAATGTAATAATCTAACTGCCCATTCTGACCCATGAGAACAGGTAGCCTTCAATAGGGAAAAACGAAAATGGCTGTAATACACTATTAGAACATGCTACACACATCAGAGCATGTCCTACCTCATACTTACAATGCACCCTGCCCATGGGCCTACCATAGGGGTGTCTAACGTGAAGCAAGGGGCAGGTTTAGGGAATGGCAAGTGGGTGCACTTGGCCAAATCGACATGGCAGTGTAGACTGCACACAGGCCTTTCAATGGCAGGCCTGAGACACATTTTACACGCTGCTTCTGTCGGTGGCACAACCAGTGCTGCAAGCCCACCAGCAGCATTTGATTTACAAGCCCTGGGCTCACATGGTGCACTATACTAGGGGCTGACAGATAAATCAAATAACCCATTCATGGAATCCAATTAGTACATTAATTTAACATAGGGAGCACTTGCACTGTGGCACGGGTTAGCAGTGGCACAGGGCCCAAAGCATAAATCCAGCAAAAACATATCAAAACAGAGGAGGCAATCCGTCAAAAATGGAAGGGAGACTCACGCCAATGATGCCAGGTCTAACACTGGTGTAGGCTATACCAGCAGGTGAGGGATTACTCCTTTTTCTCCAGCCTGCATGAGCTCCATGATCAGCTGGACACAGTTCTGTTTCTGTGTACTCCCGACGTGCATGGCCAGGAGGGCGATGTGAAGTATCTAACCATTGATAGCCTGGAATGAAGGTTCCTATATGGGATGAAGACCAGGATGAACCTAATGAAGGGCGTTTTGGCATGGGCTAAGCTGCTATATATATAGACCCCACAACCAGGGTCTTGGGCAGGGATGCCCACTGTAGCCACTGCTATTCACTGCTATTCACCCTGGCAACAGGGCCGCTCACCTGTGTGGCACGGGAGGTGAACAACGACATGGTGTTGGAAATGGCCCTTTTTCAGAGTTATCCCCAAGCTTTTTGCTTCTTCCTCCTTTATTTTTCCTGACCTGTGGTTGTTGACTATAGGACTCTGGGCACTTTACCACCGCTGATCAGTGGTAAAGTGCATATCCTCTCTGTATAAATTGTTATTATGATTGGTTATCCATGATTGGCAGATTTGTTTCATCGGTAGGTCCCTAGTAAAGTGCACTGAGTGTGCCAGGGCTGGTGAATCGCATGCTACTAGTGGGCCTGCAGCACTGATTGTGCCACCCACATGAGTAGCCCTAAAATGGTGTCTCAGGCCTGCCACCGCAGTGCCTGTGTGCAGTTGCTAACTGCCATACTGACCTGGCTCGTGTCCCCACTGGTCAGGCCTAACCCTTCACTTTCTGTACACATTGGACACCCCTTTGGAAGGTACACTCCTGGGCAGGGTGAAGTGTATGTGAAAGGTAGAGCATATACTAGTGTGGGTGACATGCTTTGATAGTGAAATACTGCCAATTTCGTTTTTCTCTATTGAAAGGCCATCTTGCCCATAGGCTAGAATTGGGAATGCTGTGTATAACGTTTACCTGCATATCTTCCTATAGGATCAAGATGTAAAATTGAGGTCTGGTATCCCTGAACTCAGCATGGTTTTTAAATCCTATCTTTGAATCAGCACTTTTAAAAAGTGGCTGTTTTCTTGTCTAACCTTTCTGTGTGCCTCTACCTGTTTGTGAATTGACTGCCTGGTTTGTGAGTGACAGGGGCTGGGGTGGCTCCATGAGGCTGGGCGAGTCAGCTCTAGGCTGAATAGTTTCATCTGCAAATTGAGTGGTGGGACGGGATAGCACTTGGGCCTGAATAGGGCTGTGCCTCCCTTCCACAATGCTGGCTCCACCTCCTGCTGGGCGGCTGACGACCCTGCCCCCCTCTCTCTCTCTCTTTTCTCAAAGGAAGGTGTCCACTGGCAGGAGACACCCAGAACTGGTTTTGACCGGGCTCAGAGCCCTCCTGAACAAAGGGATCAAATACTTTTTGGGGTATAACTACAGGACCCCAAACCATTGAACTTTAGATCTTCCTGGAATCTAGAAGAAACCTCTGCCAAGGATAAAAGCTGAAAGACTGAAGAGGAAGGACTGACCTGCTGTAAGGATGACCTGCAGTTGCTATTCTGCCAAGGAGAGGGGAAGGACTTTGATGTTGCTATGTCCCCTGCTTGAAGAGATCTCCAAGTGCCTGAGGAGAGCTGGCCTCCTGTTAAGAAGTCCCAGGAACAAAAGGACTTCACCCCCAGCTTCCTCCCTGAACTCTGCTGTGAGAGTTCTGACCTGCCAAGAGTGCTTGATGCATTTGAGGGGCCTCTGGAGGTTATTTCCTCTTGATGCGGGAGCTGGACAAACAGAACAGAAGAAGATCTACAATTTTGCACGCATCACTCGCTTGCAGAGCGCATCGTCGACAGTGCGAGAAAATTTCCGTTGCCACAAGGATCGTGGCAGCGCCTGTTTCCACTGCAAAACTTGATGCGTCTCTTGCTTGAGGATCGCATTGCCCCAGTGCGGGAAGATTTCTGTTGCTGCGAATATTGTCGCAGAGCATGTCGTCGCTGTGAAACCCGTCGCACCGCTTGCCTGCGGACCGCATCCTGTCACAGCAAACATTGTTGCAGAGATCCATCAGCAACGCTTCGAGGGGCCGCGTCAGAAGAGGATCAACACTGCGCCGCGCAGCTGCACCGAAGATCATCACAGCCCCGAAGATCGTCTCATTGTGCCTGTGCGAGTCGCTTCCTACCAGAGAACCTGCAAACAGGAATCCATACAAGGTGTCGCATCGCTCCACATACAGGCCGGATTCGACGCAACCCGTCCGCTGAGTGCAGCGGAGTTGTCGCATCGCCTCCCCAGGGTCTCTGGAGTGACGCATCTCTTGTTTTATGACGCTGCAGCTGCCGCTTGGAACTTTTATCGCATCTACAGGTACTTTGGGTTAAAGGTGACGCAACTGTGGATTATTTTCGTGCAAACTTTTGAACTCTTTTTAAAGACTTATTTTGGAACAGTGTATGTTGGATTTTTGTTGTTTTGGTATTGTGTAGTGTATATGAAGATGCTTTATTTTTCTAAATTGGTGTGGAGTCCATTTGTGGTGTTTTCACTGTGTTACTGTGAGTGTTGGTACAAATACTTTACACATTGCCTTTGATAAGCCTGTCTGCTCGTGCCAAGGATAGCTCCTGCTCACCCCCTTGGGGGTGAGCAGGGTTTATCCTAAGAATATATCCCCCTTATCCTGACTAGAGGCAAGGGTCCCTATCTGGACATTGGTACCTACCTCTTCCAAATAGAGACGCCCAGATCTAACACACGGGCATCCAGGTTGGCAGTGGCACCCACCAGCACCAAATAGTTCTGTATGCGGATGATCTAATATTATTTATCAGAGACACAGGAATTGACTTGGAGTGAGTTAGGGGTGCTGGAAGGGAGAGTTTGGGGCCTGGTCTGGCTTAAGTATGAACTAGCAGACATTACAACTTTTCCCTTAAGAGGCGGATGCTCCATTGCTGGATTTGTTTGGACCCTAAATGTCTACCATATCTAGGGATGAAAATATACCATGATCGACAGAATTTACTAGAAGGTAATATAGGACATGCTATCAGATCCTTGAGAGCCTGTGCTGACATTTGAAGAATGCTCCCACTCTATGTGGCAGGCAGGGTGGCCCTGATTAAAATGGTAGCCCTCCCCGGCCATCATACTTCTTCGTAGTGCTGACGGTGTGGATTACCAGAGCAGTCTTTAGGGAACTTGACTCTTTGCCGATGTCATTCCTTTGTGGCTCAAGCCGCACATGTGTGGCACTAGACAAACTACAGTGACCATCCGATGATGGGGGACTGGAAGTACTGGAGTTTGAGTCCTATTACTTGGTAGACCAACTCCAGAGGTTCACTCAGTGGATCGCCAGTAGACAATCCCTGGACAGAGAAGGGGGGCAGTTTGTCCCGGAGTACCCCAGGTTAACAGGAGCACTACTGAGAACACTGTAAGCCTCAGATGAAGATATGCCAGAATATAAAGTGATGCAGCATTGCAGGACCCGGTGCCTTCAAAAAACACACACACAGAGATCCCCTACTTGTCAAACATACCCTTAAAGGTGGTGAACTGCTTACCTCATAGCAGACAATGGGAGAGTTTAAATTATTAGGTAGAAGTGGGCATGAAGAAGGTGAGTGACCAGTTTTGTGAAGGTAAGCTCCTTTCGTTTGAGGAGTTCGGAGAGGAATTCAATCCCCTCCAGCTTCAGACAGGTGTGTTCCGCGCACATTGGAAAATGATCATGCCTGAACACACAACCAAAACACTTGCCATTGCATGATAAGAGCAGCAGGTACCATTAAGTCGGTTACCTGCCCATATAGATCGCTTCTTCGGAGCACGCTGCAACCACTGGAGCCCTTGAAGTCCAGGTGGGAGTAAGACCTGGAGATCCCCATTCCAGAAAAAGTTTGGGGCAGTATCTTAGCGAGGATGCCAAAGTCTCCAGAAATGCAAGATTCAAGCTGATTAACTACTTTTCCCTTCATAGAGCATATATGACCCCAGGCCATAATAACAAATGCTTTCGTACAGGTGAAGCGGCCTGCCCGAAATGCGTGGCAATAGGAGCGTACCTAAAGCACATGATATGGGTCTGCCCTTCCTTGGTACCTTTTGGGAAGAGGTAAAAGCAGTAGTAGGGAATACGATTTCCAGGGAGGTCCCTGCACGATCGGACACTGCATTCTTAACTGGTTCACCCATATTGCCAAGATGAAGGTTATGAGTAGATTCCAGGGCCTGGCTTACTGACTCACAAAAATGTGAGATTATGAGAAATTGGAAATCCACTAGAGGGCTCAAAATAGCGTGGTGGGGAAAGGAGGTATAGAAGTGGACAGGATATGAAGGGGAAGTGTTGATTAGGGAAGCTAGGAAGAGCATTTTCTCCATTGAAATAGCGCAGACTTGGGAAACATTAGTAGACTTCTTGAGAGGAACAGATCTAGATACACAGGATCCCACTCAGGTAAGTTCACCAGCACCGACTCTCCCACCTCCATGAGAACATGAGGATTCTCATTGTAAGTGCATCCCCCTCCGACTGCGAGCAAAGCGCCAACCGAACCAGATTATGCCAGCCCTCATTACATGTTATTTCTGGAGAATTGTGGCTCAATGGTTAGAGTGGCAGACCCTGATGCAGAGGTCTAGCCCGGGACCAGGGTTCAATTCCCCGCCTCGGCGGGTCTTGGGCTAAAAAATTCCATGGACCTGATAATTCTCGCCTCAGTGCCTAGTCCAATCATGGAGTCCCACTCTGCAACTCTGGGCAATAGCTTGCTTAATCTCCACAACGGCCCCCACAACGCTAAGGATGCCTGGCCTCCACCTTGGGGGTGCCCAGGAGTGGACGCCTCACAGGGAAAGCCAGGATGGGTTCCACAGCGGTATTCGTACAAGCTCCTTGAGACCCTTGCGGGTGAGTAGTGCGCTATACAAGTATCAATTTACATTTCTACGACGGAACTGACTCATGTAGGGGGGGAGAATTGAGCTTAAAGCAGTTATTTTGATTATGTAATGTTTTTAAATATGGGATATTGGAATTATAACAAGGCCTATGTGGCGCTGTTGACTTCAATGGACTAATGCTGTATTGCCGTCTTAACCTTCAATATTATTTGTTTAAAAAAAGAAAAACAACAGGACTAGCCTGATCTTTGAGTATTCCAACATTGGCATATATCAGAGGACGAGAATGATGACCAAAGAGCTGTTGGAAGACAGGCTGTTATAGTAGAAAGGACAGAATTCTGAATCATTATTGCAAACATTAACAAAACACTTATTTTTTCACAAAGAATAGACAAACTAGTCACGAAATATGAGTTGGCATAAAGTTGGCATAAACCTTTGAAAAAAATGGAATTGTTGAAAACAAATTATCGTTCCCGCTTAAACCCATATAAGGGTTGACCTTTGTAAGTTGTCTCTTTATGTAGTGAATACTTTGGAAGTTGTTGAACTTTGTAAAAAGGGCTGCTCTTCAGCACTCCCAGTCTGTTGCTTTATTTTTGTCTCACACAAAATAAAAGTCTCAATGGAGAAAAAACTCTAAAACTCACATATAGACCAAACACGATCACCAGTTGCTTCCTTGGACCTAACTCCCAGCCCCAGTTTAGGCTCCACACTGTTTCCTGTCTATTCGGTGCTGTTTTTCCCTGTATCTGTCACTGGCTGCATTCAATTAATTCACAATTTTTGTCTGGTCCATTTCAGCTGTTGGCCGCCTCTGGACACACCTGCAGCTGCCACACTGGTCACCAATTACTATAATGAGCTGCAGGATTTAGGTTTTTTAAAGAAAAATCCCAAGTTGCCTCCACAAAAGTTGGCATTGTATTCCGGTCCAGAGCAGACGTCCCAGGACTTTGTTGGGGCAGAGGGCAACAACGGGCTTTCATAGGTGTGGATTTCCTGGAAAGTTTAAATATTAAGCATAAACAGGACAGCTCCATCATCTAGCACCATCTGGTGATATTAGGTATGTTAGCTGTCTTAAATAATTTGGGCTGGTTTGCTCTAAAATGTGTAAATAAATGTGATAGCATGAGGCAGTGCAACCTTCTGGGCCTGTGGAATAATGAATGACCCCCTCTGCCCATCCCCCTTTAGGTATCACATTTTAACTTCATTGTTCAGCAGCCGACACTACACTCCCCTAGATACAGGTTGAGAGAATTACAAATAAAATCAACTCTGAAGCATTCGTATTTATTTATTCCTGTTGCCAGTTCCTAATATTGCTGCAACATGGACAGTGCTTAATTTGTGACAGTGAATGCAGGTGGAAAAACCTCGCATTTTCTGATTTGAATTAATACACTTTTAAATAGAGTGAAGTATGTGGCTCTAGGCATCTGGGTACAAACCTCTGCTTCGATGAATTATAGGAAGTCTGCATTATCAGCCCTGAAGAAATGTTTGTGTATGATACCATGGGAATTTAGACATTGATGACTACCTGTTGCAGTTTATATTAGATTAGAGCTCAGCAAGATGCAATTAACATTAATATCATCATAGCAATGTCATACATTTACATACATTATTGTATAGGTGTTATTGTAAATATGTCGGGAGCATTTGGTTTGCGTTGTATTTTATTTTATTAAATTTTATTTTATTAAATCTTTATTTCTGAGTATTCATGTGATCTATTAGAGACATTTTTTTCAAAATAACTCATGTAACAGGAGCTTCTGTGTAGTACAGTATACCAAAGATTTGACAGAGTTGGCTCGGTCATTTATCCTTCGGGGTCAATAACACGAATGCTATCGAGTTGGTTAATATAATCTACTCTATTTAAAATGTAAGCATTGCTGTCTTCATTCCTGTGCTGCAGATCACAGCACAGATTTCAGGTCATGTTTGCATGATAAAACTGAATTAAGCGTCTTTAATTTTGAAATTTAAAATTCCAATTTTCATTAATAACTTTTCAGTTGAGCAACTGCAATTGTATCTATTAAGACATTCATTTCATCATTGACGAGGAACAGACTGCAACTGAAGGGTTTGCCCCGATAGAACAAACTCAGTTTTATATGATTAAGATTATATTTGTCAGAACTCATTACGTTATGTCAAGATGATAGTTTGCAGATTCATTTCGTGGCATAAGAAGATGCACTTCTGTCTTTAAGCAAACAACTTAGGACAAGAACAAGTCTCTATTTAGATTTTTCATTTTCATTTTCATCTTTCTTCAATCCTTCCCGTGTAAATTATTATTTTGTCAAGCCTTTTGGAAACCTTTTTTTGTTTATTTTGACACCAGCTTCTCTGATGGCGCATTCTCTGGATGGATCACCTTTCAAAAGAGGGATATATTTTCTGATGCTAATCTTGAGCCTTCCCTGCCCTTTCCTAAAACATAACTTTTTTTCTGTTGATGTTGTCTGTTCTAAATCCCACCGTCTTTTGTATTGTATCCCTAACATTGACTATGCATTTTGAGTGGCATTAAATTAGAAGCAACCTTGGCAGCATTGTTAGTCTCCCTCCATATTCATAAAGCAACAAGGTAGCACCACATGTGAAAATATCACTGTCCAAGATCAACAGTCAACAACTCCGGCTAGTATGTCTTACAAGTAAAGCAATTTACAATCTCATTCGGGTATACAACTCATTGGGAAAGACCACATGGGTATGAACAATTCTTATCACTCTTTAAGGCTAAACCTCAAAAGTATATTCACAAGTGTGTAGAAGACTACAACTGGCATAACATATCAAATATGATTTGATGTAGGTAGCGATTCATTAGTGCTCTGTGTTGCCATCCACTGTGTTGCAGATTAAGGCAAATATAAGAAGGTTGATTGTTCTGGTAGCTGAAAAGGAAGGGGGCAATATTGTTGCATTGAGAGTGAAGTTGAATTTTTCTATATTCACTGTATAACATAAAATATGTTTCAGGCCAGTATAATCTAACAAGCTTATTCTGGAGTGACCTCCATTCTGCTGGGCATTGGCCCCTGTGGTAACTATATAAAAAAAAGAACTGTCCGCACTTAAATCCGCCCACTCAGGAAGTTTCTTTTCTTCCCCTTCTCACGTTATCTATATTTTCTCTTTGCTTTCCCCGTGCAGTTTTTGTCTTTCTCTACATTTGAATCCACTCTTCCCTGAAATGTGCCTCTGGCTACCTTTTCCACCTCATCCTGCTCTACTGCCCACCCCTGCTTGTGATTTCTTGCTCGCTCTCTCTGCCTCTGCACTGCTGTCTCTATACCCCACCATCTCTTTTGTGAGGTGCTAGTCTCTTCTGTCTTATTCTGACGGATTTCCCATCTGTCTCTGTTTCCTTTACCCCCTGTCTCTGGACCCCACCCACTCTTACGCAAGGGTTTTTATCTCTTTGTCAGATATGACATCTCTCTCACTTTCTCCCCCTAAAGACTGTCTCTGCACCCCGGTCTCTCTTCCGTGAGGTGTCTTTCTCCTCTTTGTCAGGTATCCCATCTCTCTCTGTGATTCACATCTTTTCCTCCTGTAGACTGTCTTTATACCCCACTCTCTGCTGTTAAAGGTCTTTCTTTACCGTCTCAGCTTGCCAGCGGTCTGCAGCTTCTCATATTTTCTTCCCTGCAGACTGTCTCAGTCCCACGTTCTCTCCATTTTCAGCCTGCTATGTCTTCCTTTCCTGTTTCTCACTCTTCCCCCTGCCTTTTGTCTGTCTTCATAACCTCTCATTATCTTCCCTAAAGTGTCTTTCTCTCCAGTCGAAGCTTGCTAAGCTCCACACACGCGCATCTCTTACTCTTGCACAGGGCAGCACAGGTCCAGTAGCATACCCCTCTCTTCCCTGAAGTGCCTTAACTCAACTTGCCAGGTGTCTCTCACTTGCTCTTTCCACTTTGCTGATCCACCCTGTCTCTCTGTACCCATCCCTCTCAGAGTTCTCTGTAGCATTTATTGTCCATATCACAGCATCTCGGGTCTCCCTCCACTGAATGTGGTGTCTCTCATTCTCCCCTGCATTCTACTTCCTGCATCCACTTCACTTGCCTGTACCACCCACCCCATCACGCTTAAAAAAGCTGTGTGACACGGCACCAGAGCTTGCAGTGTCAAGCCTCTTTATCATCAAACATTAGCTTATTGTTTGGCATTCATGATCATCCAGTTGCTTGAGCTATCTTTGTTTAGCTCCAGACTGACTTGGGGCCCATCGGGAGAGGGAGGGGGGGGGGGGGGGTACAGACCAACCGGAGACAAAATTAAGGTGTGACAAAGGCCGCTTTATTGGAAGCAGGTGCACCCTAACAATACAAAAAACACTTGGCCTGTGCCGTACAAAACTAGGCCTAACTAAATATGCACTACCTGACAAACCCCCACCCCCACCCCTAAAATGGTTCCCCCCGAAGAACAACATACACATAAATGCAAACTGCACAAAGCCTGGCTAACTGTTAAATACTTGTCATATGTACACTCCCCCCCTTTGTCCAGGAACACCTCAGTCCTCATATCCTGACCCATCCCCCCTAGAATAGGAAAATGTGCCATTAAAGCAACCATCATCCAGCACCTGTTTCAGCGACACGAAACCAAACCTACCACCAGCCCTTGGACACACCTGCTCCCAAGAAAACACCCAGCAGAAACCTTTCTCCCCGGCACCTGGCCCCCCGCTATCACCCACCACAAAGCCAAAGCAGACCCGAGGCCCTGCCCCCAATGTCCTGCGTTATAGGGAGGGTGGGTGGCCAAAAACGCCCCTGCCTAACCACCGGCTGCCGTGTCACTGTCCCTAAAATGGTGGGCAGTCACCTGACATGGCCGGTTATATATCCCCACAAGCCCAAGGAGCCCAAGATTAGCCCACTACAAGCCCAATGACAGCCCAACTAGCCCAAAGCAGATTCGTCCCAGTCTCCTGCTTGTCAACCCCCCCCCCCCTCCCGGAGCCCCAACAAAACACCCAGGGGGGGCAAGCCTCCCTCAGGTCAGCCGCCACCCGCAAAGCCCCATTGTGACAGCATTGTATAGCTATTCAATCCCTGGCGGCACAGTATCCAGGATGATGTGCTGCTTGACTAAACACTTGTGAGGCTAGACCTATTGGCTATGCCAATGCTTGTTTACTTTACTAGCTGTGGAAGGGGGTGCTCAAAGTTCCCCCAGTCACGGAGCACAGGGGCGGGCGACAGACACTTTTCTGCATGTTGGGTTTGTTGGTGTGATGCTTTGAGATGCACCATGGTGAATCTTGGCATAATGTTGTCACCCGTGGCATGATGATAGCCATACCTAGCACAATACTGTTGATGGCATAACTGAGCTGTTTCCTGGAAAAATGTTAGCATCAATGCCATAATAGTGCCAAGTTCTGATTGCTGCTGTCCCGGTTGGTAATATACGACATATTCTCGAATCTTTTGCATGATGGCAACAATACCTGACATAACTAGCTCTGATTTCCATAGCATAGCAGAAAGGTATTTAATTGTAACATAATTTAATTTAATTGTGGGTTTATATAGCACTAGGAATCGACTCCCGGAGGAGTATCTCCGCGCTTCGACCGCTGGGGAACCCGTCCTGGCTCACCCTGAGAGATGGTCCCTAATGGGTATCTCTAAGGTGCGACCAAGCATCCCTGGCAGGGCCGTTGTGAAGATGAGGCAAGCTAATGCCCAGAGTTGCCAAGTGTGGTCCCTGACTGGAGTAGGCACCGAGGCGAGAATTATCGAGCCCGCTGACCATGGTCCACGACCCTGCCGCGTCAGGAATCGAACCCTGGTCCCGGGCCGTCGTCTGCTTACGGGTCTGCCACCTCTAACCAGTGAGCCACACCACTCCACAATGCTCCATAATGCTGGCACAGCATCATTATGGCAATTCTCAGTATATGCTTTGGCAGTTTTATGCAAGTAAAGCTGTGGATGGAGATTTTAAGCAGCATATGTGGTTTGAGAAACAGAGAAACTATGCATCTTCCTTTGTTGGTGATGAGCGATGTTGCACAGGAGGCAATTTGAACAAGTCTCATTTTTTCAAGTATTCACTCATCAATTTAACCATTCATCCATCCTTGCACTCACTCATTAACCATGTGTCCATTCATGTATTCACACATTCATCTATCTATGCACTTATACACCCATCCACGCACTCATCCATCCATGTGTGCTCTTCTAGTCTCTCATCCATCAATTCTAACAAGTGGCTCCTTCTGATAGTCAGCCTGTACCAGCCACTAGTGCTTTATTTGAGCCGGCGGATTCCGGCATGTTTGTGGCTGTCTGCCACATGGTGGTGCTGTCTGCCACATTTGGGTATGAACACAACAACAGCTGTTTATTAATTTAATATACATTTACAAACACTAATACATGCCACTAAAGTCCGAATTCTTATAGTCTTGGGGGCTCGGAATAGTATGAATTGTCGCAGTTTTGTGCGATGTTTAATAGTTGTGCTGGTACTGTCACTCGCAGCGCTGGCAGGGGCAATAGATGGTGCCAGGTGCCGTGTCCTCCTGACGAGGCACTTATTGTTTTTCAAATTAACCACTGCAGGACACCACACGCACCAAACTGAAAACTAAAGCATATTCATAAAAAGCAGACTTTTTCCAAGCGTGTTTTATCCCTCAGCACCGGTATCCCATATGATGTGCCAGCCCAGATCTTTTCACATGCGTGCCCAGTAGCATGTATGAAACGAGGTTGCCCTTACATGCTCTGCCTTGTGCACTGTGCTGAAATCATAGGCAAGTCAAAGGAAGCTGTTGTGAGTTGCCCCCAGAATCTCTGATGCACGTGTGCGACAAATGCCAAACGAGACTGGTGTTTACAAAAGGAACAAGTTTATAATTTATATGTGTTGCCGTTTAACCATCTCTTGTGCCACTGCAAGACGTCGAGCTGGAATTGTCAATGTGGCCAATATGCCCTCACTCCCATATATTGTGTCATTTTGAGCAATGTTGCTATCAGCTTTCAGTTAGATTTGTGACATGTTCTTGTAACTATTTACATTGGAAATCTTATCATTAGGAAATACAAATATAAAAACAGTCATTGTGAGTGAATGCATTAACTCTTCGCTGTATTTTATTCTGTTCCTCCTACACTAGTCCCATCGTGGTATTAAAGGCGTGGTCAAGGATGAATTTGGGAATCCAATCAAGAGAGCCCGCATCTCAGTCAGAAACATACGGCACGACATTTTAACAGGTAGAGTATGCACACGATTATACCGCAAATAATGCACATGGAAGTGTTGGATTCTGGCAGGCTCGCGCATGCTTAACTTGTCAACACGGTCATCAACAGGGTCATCTGTGCAAAAGATCTCCATCACACAGAAAGGGGCGGAGCAAATCTAGGGAATCTGGCCACGTGGAGCTCTTGGCTCCTAGAAACTTAGGGGCAGATTTACAAGCCCCTTGCGCCCCTTTTACGCCGACGTTGCATCACTTTTGTGACGCAGCAGCGGCGCAAAAGATGCACCATGGTACGGGGTACTTACAACGTGACGTATCTGGGAGATGCGTCACGTTGTAAAGCCCTGCGCCAGAAGGAGGCTTCCTGTGCATCTACAAGATTTCACTCAGTCACTTTGGAGCCCATGCTGGGTCAAAACCCTGCGCCTGCTTGAAGCAGGCGTAAGGATTGACGCAGCATTAACAAGATAGGGCCCCCCAGTGCCTTGCTGGAGCTGCGCTGCGCTTGCGACGCAACTCCAGCAATGCGCCGCCTTTGCGGCACAAATGCGTGACGCATCTGTGCCGTTTTTGCCCATTGGTGCGCCGGATTGTAAATGCGGCGCATCAATGGTGGCGGAGTCATGGCGCAAAATAAGTGGCGCATCCCTGCTGATATGCAGGAATGCGCCACTTATTGTAAATCTGCCCCTTTAGTTTTAGTACTGGCTTAACTAGTTGTCCAACAGTTGAATGATGCTAGACAAATCAGGCCATCTTTCTGTGTCTTAAACTGTAAATATTTGCAGCCTACGATGCTTCTCTCTGCATTCATCCTGCGTGTATGTGGCTTCCATAAGAAGCCTTTATCGTGTACATTTGCTGACTTCCAAATATAGGCAATAGCTGGTAATAATATAGTGATGGGAATAAAGAAGAAAGCTTCACAGAGTACACAGACTTTGCTATGTAGTCTTCCTGTGTGAAGCAGTTCACCTTCTATGTTGCATTAGTTTATGAAATTTCTAGTGTGACCTAAACAGCCAAACAACCGAACGTCTCCCTCATGTCATAAAGTTTGTTTACTATCCCCGGTTCTTTTTGTAAAGCCGCATAGTTTGCTGTTACTAAAGGTCATATAGCCAACAGTATTCGCATGATTTCTCAGCAAGCGTATTCTTTTAGTTTAAGAGATTTTATTAAACAATAGAAAGAAATGACATAACATGTCAAAAAGTTAATTATATTAGCAAATTACCAGACATGTGAGAACATGGCAAATCATAATGCTGCATATTATTGCTATCAGCATGAAGATCATAGTAACAGATACCACTATTCATCATAGAATGAAAGAAAAGAAGAAAGGAGAAAAGAATGTGGGAAAAGGTCATTTAAATGAGAGGGAGGGAAAGAATCAGAAAAATAAACGTCATATTCCTAAGTATACAAATCTAAGAAGATAAGAATGAAGAAATATGTAATTCATCAATGATACAGCTTATAACAATTTAGATTCACGGTTCTTACTTCACAATATAACTATGATATATAGAAATTCAACAGTGTGTAGATAAGTAACTACGGTAAGTCTAGGTAGTGAATCTGATGGAGTTGACATTATTTTTTAACAAAAGAAGTTATAAGAAACCATAAGGATTCTCTATTAACAGCAAGTGAAATTGGTGACACATAAGCAGTGTCACGTTTATGATTGGAACAAACACTGTATCACTATGTCTTAAAAAAAACATCAGCAGCATTTTTCTAACTATTAGTAATCTGTTGAAAGGAAACTGCTTACCTAAAATATGATTATCAAAGGAGCAACAGGGCCAATAATCTGAAAGACTACCCAAAAATATATTTGCAACATTAATAAATATTGGAGTTAAAAATGAAATTTGTTTGACTACAAATTAGTTGCCAAAACCTGAGGATATATGAATATGTAAAAAGCATATATTTCAGATCGGTGACTTATCCTTACAAGATAAATAGTATTACGTAAAACAGGGTTTAATCTGTTATGTGTCATAGGAGTTATCAGAAGTCTTTCGTATATAAAAGCAGAGTTTGGGCTGCACTTTCAGTGCATGGGGACTTGTGAACTGTTATCCAAATCTTTTTCGGTAAAGTATTGGGCCACGATTTATTCAAATCTAGCTCCCATAAAATGTTAGTTTATGACATAAGTCTAATATCTGTCAGGAAAGAGTTTTAATCATGCTTTTAGTTGTGCAGAGAGATATTTTTTTATATGAACATTATCTGCATTTGTAAGGTGTGTATTATGTAGCTCTGTTTAAACATCTAATATACTGTGAAATAACAGCCTTTGGACCTTCTTATGACTTTGATAGTGTGGGAACGGGGCCCCCACGCTGTGGCCCCACTCCCACACTGCCAAAGCCAAGACAGACCGCCTGCCAGATTCAAGTTTTTTAATTCATTGGCTGGCAGTTTTTTGGCATTACCACTGTGGTGCCCTTGAAATAGGCACCGCGTGGGAATGCCTAAGCAAGTTCCTGCTCGGACTGAAAGGCACAATGTTGTGCATTTTGTTCTGTGCAGAAACATGGTAATTAATCTAGACGGGGGACACACAATGTGCCCCCCTGCATCCACCCCATGGCACAGAAGCACAAGGGGGCCCTATAGGACCCTCTTTGTTACCTCACCAACACACTTTTCATGGCGGTCGCACCGTCATGAAAAGTGTGGTGGTGAAGAAACCCCTAATATGCTTGGTTGGTACCGCCAGCATATTAGGGGTCTCGGACCACTGCACCACCACACAGGTTCGTGGATCCCTGACAGTAGCAATGGTCCCGTGATGGTCCAACTGCCACAGTCCTAATGCGGCGGGCAGACCGCAAGTCTAGGGGTCCGCAAGCCGCCATCACAGGTTTGACGGTCGATTGGACCACCAAACTCGTAATAGCGCCATAGATTTCCTTTCAGAGAAGTGTGGTTGGTTAATTTATTTGTAACAGCTGAACAAGAAAGAAACATTTTCTATGTAAAAAGCTGATGTACCCATAACCATCCCCTTAGCTCTCCATGGGTTACAGTTGTAGAGCTTAAGAAATTATCTCCAGGCCAAGATGGCGGCCTGAGAGGAGGTGGATTACTGAGGCTTCTCGTCCTAAGTCCCCTGGCCGTGCTCTAAAGCGCACTACCTCGCCATTCGAGCCCATCGCTGTCTGCTGGCGGGAGGAGAGACACCGACTGGGGACCCTGAGGTCGCAGCAGGGACCGAGGGAAGGAGCACCACCCACGTGGCGGCCGCGTTTGTCCATTGCCGGCCGGAGGCGCGCCAGGGGTGACCCGGCCACCGGAGCATTGGCAGCAGGGGGGCCCATCGTGGCAGCTGTGAGGCCACACAAACACAGCGGCTGGTCTCCCCTACCCGCGGAGAGAGGAACGAGCGGAGCAGGGCGCCGTCCCGGCGGCGGGCCGAGGCGGCGCGAACAGCGACAGGAGGCGCTGGTCCAGGCGGCAAGGGGACCTACTCGAGGCCCCGGCTGGGGCCTGCACGGTTGGGAAGCGGCGGACGCCGAGAGAGACACGGCTGCTGGCGGAGGTGAGGAGCATAACAAGGTGGACCTGGGCGGCAGCAACTCGGGGGCAGGTGATCGAGCCCCCGGCGCTGGCCGGACCGGGGAGGGATGCGGGGGCCCGGTGACACGAGGCCGCGCCCTTACATGTGGAACCGCGAGGCCCAGGACAGTCCGGCCCACTCAGCGGTGAAGGGGACTCGCCAGAGTGAGCAAGCAGAGAAGCAGGCTCAGGAGCCAAGAGAGAGGGATCGGGGGGCGCTGAACCAGCCCCCACCGGGCGGACTAAAGCCCTAGGCCTGGGCATCGCCCGAGTGAGCAAGCAGAGAAGCGGGCTCAGGAGCTGAGAGAGAGTGATAGGGGGGCGCTGAACGGGCACCCGCCGGGCGGACTAAAGCCCTAGGCGTGGGCGCTGGGCCCTCCTGAGCAATGACGCCGTAGGCCCTGCCACAGCAGCATCACCACACTCGCTGGGCCTCTCCGCCTTTCGGGCGGTCTCCCTTGTCGCCTTGGGACCGGAGGAAATAGAAGGCCCTAGCGTAAACCACCGAGGGGCAGAATCGGGGACCCAGGGGGCACACGAGGACGACCCCGACGCCGGGGAAGTAGGCTCGGGGGCACAGCACGGGCCCCCGGAGATCGCCGGCGACCTAGGGTGTGCAGCGAGAACTGCCATACGGGCTCCACAAGACCACTGGTGCATGAAGGACAAGGCTGGGCCTGGGAAGACGTGGGATAGCGCAGTCCGGGGCCCTGGCCGGTGGGCACTCGGTGCTTACCACTCACAACGCGACCAGCACACACGTCTCCTCCTACCCCTCTTGTGGGCCCGCTATTGCGAGTGATCACACAGGGACACGCGGCACGCTCCGGGGGAAGGAAGAACCCAGGAGGTTATTGACTATGTCCTCTTCCAACCGCAAGGGGAATCGCACAATCCCGGACATGTTGAACAAAGGAACTTCCAAGACTGACAAAAGCCCGGACAAACCGGCTCAGCCGATTACCCCCAAAGGTCAAGACCGGGATGGAGGGGAAGCCCCAGCCACTAAGGCTTTCATGGAATCCCTATTTGCTTCTCTCAAGGAGGACATTCAAACCCTCCGTCAAGAAATGGCAGGGAAATACAGGGAACTGCGCCGCGACGTTGACGACCTTGGAGAGCGGGTGGCCTCGACCGAGCTAGCTGGACAGGCCAGGAGCGAGGAGGTGGAACTCTTGCAGCAAGAGATCATCAGACTCAATGAACAACAAATGGACCTCCAAACCCACACGGATGACCTTGAAAACCGATCACGGCGCAACAACATTCTGGTCCGAAATGTGCCACCTAAAGCGGAGGGGGACGACATGGTGGGGTACCTGCAAAGCCTGTTTCGAATGGTACTGGACGAGAACGAGGACTTTGTGATTCACATCGACAGGGCCATAGGGTGGGTCTGGCCCGCCGGGCTACGGCACCCCCTCCAGACATACTGGCCTTCCTGCCAGATTACCCCCTCAAGGAACGCATCCTAAAAGCGGCACGCCTGAAACAGCCTCTGAGCTTCCAGGGTCATACAGTGGAACTATTCCAGGACTTGTCGGTAATCACCTTGCAGAAGCGACGTGCATTCAAAGTGGCCACTACCTTCCTCCGCGACAAAGGGGTCCCGTATTCGTGGGGGCACCCCTTTAGGTTGGTCTTCAAATGGAACGGGGCCCTTCACCAGCTACGTTCACTACGGGACACTTGCGCCCTGCTGGGCATTCCACGTGAGGGGAACCAGCCAGATGGGATGGCGACGAGGGGCGGTCCTCACGGGCCCCATCTGGATCCCCGTGGTCGACTGGTGATGGCTGGCAGCAGGTGCGACGTGGACGTTCCTCCAGGAAGGGCCTCAAACCTAACCCGGAATTGGTGGCACAAGAACAAGCCGCGGCGATACAGGAGGTCTCCAGGGACACTAACGCTGCATCCTAAATGGATTGATACGACAAGGCTATCTAGCAAAGTTGCAGCACCACGGTTGGGGGGCAGGACAGGGGACCTTGGGCTGCCACTATCACACATCCCACACACTTGACACTCTACAACGGGCCTGGACTGCTGTCACACAGGCCTGGGACAATGTTCACCAGTTGGGGTTTTACATTTGGAGTTGGGGTGAGATGGGAGGGGGGGGAGGGAGGGAGGTGGGGGATGGGGTCTAAGGGCTACTACCGGTGTGTTCCCAGCTCCCAGGCAATGAGAACAGGGGAGCGGGGCGGCTTAGGAGTACTACTGCGGAAAAGAGGGTTGCGATGTATTCCTCCTCATGGCTGACAAATCTATTCAGGTTCTTACTCTCAATGTTAAGGGCTCAATAACCCCATCAAGAGAAGGGCAGTGCTCTCCTACTTAGAGAACTCAGGGGCTGCGGTGTGCCTTCTCCAGGAGACGCAATTGCAGGCCAAGGACTGGCATCGCATGAAGTCCAGGGCGTTCCCGACCCAGCTCTACTCCTCCACTACGGAGAAAAAAGCGGCAGTGGCTCTGCTCTTCGCTAGGCACTTCAAGGGCCGGGTAGGAGACAAAGTGGCAGAAATCAAGGGCAGGCTATTAGCCCACACTGTCTATATAGGGAACCTGTCACTCACTATACGGTCCATTTACGCTCCCAACACCAAACAGGAGGCATTTCTTGCGGGGGCATTATCAGAGGTCATGACCATCAGCTCGAGGCAAACACTGATAGGTGGGGACATAAATTTGGTTATGGATAATGAGAGGGATAGATCGGGTCAGAGGATCGGCGACTCTGGAGCTCTCTCTACTGAGGGGAAGCGCTGGCTTGCCAGTAGGGGGTTCGTAGATACATGGAGGGAGGTCCACCACACGGCCCGGGTACACCTTCTATTCACATGTACACCGAACATATGCTGGAATAGACCTCTTTCTAAGCTTCACGGACTTGGTCCCCATGGTACAAGATTTGGAAAGTGCCCCAGCAGCTTTGTCAGACCATGATGCAGTGGTAATGCACCTACGGGTTTCGTGCATGCAACCACATAAGGGTACCTGGCGCCTCAGGGAGAATCTACTTTCCTGTAAAAGGGTAACACAGCAGCTTTTCCAAAGCATCTTGGACTACCTGGGTCAGAACGGCACAGGGGAGGTGGCCATGGCAGCGGTATGGGGGGCGCTCAAGGCGGTCATTAGAGGGGAGCTTATAGCGATCTCGGCAGCGGACAATAAGGAACGGAGGGAACGTCGACAGGAGCTGACAGCGCAGGTGCTGGAGTTGGAGCGGGTGCATAGTCGAACTGGGGCCCCGAGGATCTGGGCAAGCTGAAGGCGGCCAGAGCGCAGCTTGCAAGCCTCAACTTGGATCGGGCAGAATACGCTGCACTGCACCTTAAACATACGTACTACGTAGGGGGGGGATAAGACGGGCCGCTTACTTGCCAATAAATTAAAGGCGAAAACCGTCATGTCTGGGATCCCAGTCATACGCGAGGAGGGTGGTGAGGAGCTCCAGGAGGACGATCGCATTGCAGAAGCATTCAGGACATTTTATGCCTCACTTTAAAAGGCCGAGCCAGACTCAGACGCTGAGGCGGGTTTAGCCTATCTAGACAGAGCAGGGGTAAAGGCCCTCAACGAGGCAAACGCCATGGCTTTGGACGCCCCCATACGTCTGGAGGAAGTGGTCTCCGCCATTGCCCGTCTCAAACCGCTTAAAGCGCCAGGCCCAGACGGATTTTCTGCGGGCTTTTATAAATCCTTCTGCCCCCTCATAGCCCCTATACTGACAAGACTGTTCAACTCTTTTCAGGGCCCGGGTTTGATCCCACGAGAGATGCTAGAGGCTGCCATTATTGTCCTGCTGAAACCAGGCAAAGACGTGACCCACTGTGCTGCATATCGGCCGATCTCTCTCCTCAACCTCGACTTAAAATTCTTCACGGGGGTTCTGGCATCGAGACTGGGCCCGTGTCTCCCAGGCATAATTGAACCGGACCAGGCGGGCTTTATACCCTCCTGTCAAAGCGCAGACAACACCAAGCGCCTGATGCATGTAATCAATAAGGCACACTACAATGCAACGGATGCGGCCCTTCTGTCGGTCGATGCCGAAAAAGCGTTCGACCGGGTGGACTGGACCCATCTAGATAGGACGCTGGCGAAATTTGGTGTGGGCGACAAGTTTAGGGCCTGGTTGGCGAGCCGTTACGCATCACCTGAAGCGACAATCAAGGTGAACGGTACGAGCTCCAAGCCGTTTACCATCCACCGAGGTACGAGGCAGGGTTGCCCGCTCTCGCCGCTGCTGTCATCACATTCGGGGGCGAGGAACACTCTATCAGCCTGTATGCGGACAACATTTTGGTCGCGGTGGCCAACCCTAGAGTCTCGATACCGGTATTTCTGGAGGAAATGGAGCGATTTGGGAGGGTGTCGGGCTTCAAAATGAACATTGGGAAATCAGTGGTTCTCCCCCTGGGGTGCAACACTCGTCCAGCCAACAGAGGCTCACTGCAATTAGGAGGTTTGTCCACACAAATGGCGCTCCCATACCTGGGGATTGAACTAACGCCTGCCACGGCTCAGACAGTCGAAGTGAACTACGCCAAGCTACTTACACGCATCCAAGAGGATATTCGGAGGTGGAAACAGCAGCCGCTTTCTTGGCTCGGCCGGGTGGCTGCTGTCAAAATGTCCCTGCTACCAAAAGTGCTCTACCTCTTTCAGACCATACCGGTTACCCCTCCTATAGGCATGCTCAAAAAGCTGCAAGACACGGTGCAGCAATACGTCTGGGCAGGTAAACGCTCTAGGATGAGACGCGACCTGATCACGCGAGTCCCGGCGGAGGGGGTATAGGTGTACCTGACCTACGGTGGTACTTCCAGGCAGCGCAGCTGCGTTACCTCTTGGAATGGTCCAGGCCAACCTCAGAGAAGCGATGGCTGTTCCAGGACAGGGCCATGGCGGGGATGCCACTCTGGAAAGTCCTATTATTAGCACGCCCGGATAGACCGGCATACATCAAAAAATCACCCATCACCAGGAGGACCCTCCTTCAGGTCTGGGATGCAGTGGCGGTGGCCAGAGACCTCACGTCCTTCCCCTCTCCAATGTCACCGCTATTTGACAACCCGGCGTTCCCGCCGGGATTGGTTCCCGGCTCCTTCTGGCAATGGAGGCGGACAGAGTGCAACTCGGCCGGACACCTGTTTGATTTGCACGGCTTTATGACCATGCAAACTATCAGTGAATGGTACTCCATCGATAAGCCGCAAAATTTCCAATACTTTCAATTGCGACATTGGTTTACCCATAAGGACACCATCCCACACATGGGCCGTTTTCCTAAGCCATACGAGAAATGGCTCCTGTCCAAATCCACAGATAAACGGGCGATCACAGAACTGTATAAGATGCTGACCCCCCCAGCACCGGCGGTTCGATCAGCAGGGCAGAAAAGGTGGGAGAGGGAGCTGGGTGGCGCGCTCTCGGACAAGGAATGGCAAGACATTTTCTACCGGGCGCACCACACGGCTCGCAACATGGCCAGTCGGGAATCAGTGGTCAAAGTGGCTTACTACTGGCATTTGACCCCCGAGCGGCTCCACCTACGCAACCCTAGTAGGGACTCCAGGTGTTGGAGGGGATGTGGACACACAGGGACCATGCTCCACCTGTTATGGGAATGTCCGGAAGTGCAGGGGTACTGGGAGGAGGTCCTCAACGACGTAGATAGGTATTTTGAGACAGAGATTCCCCGTTTCCCCGCGTATGCGATCCTGGGTCTGCCTAACAAACTTACCTTCCCACTTAAGTCCATATGGGGGAGGCAAATGGGACTGACGCTAGGGGCTGCAACGCACCATATCCTTTCAGTTTGGGGCACTGTAGGAGAGTAGGGTCTGCTATCCTATGGTCACCCCAAATTTTTGCTTTTTGCTTCACTGGTTTCTGACTTAATGTGGCTGTGGGCCTGCTAATCAGACCCACAGCCTGCTGTTCTCTCTCTAAATTACTGCCAATGCACTCTAGGTGCATTATGAATTGGAACTGGTTCACCTTATGAGCCCCTGTATTAGTGCACCCTAGGTGCCCAGGGCATAGGTGTATCCAAGGCCTACCAGGGGCTGCAGCATGTATTGTGCCACCCCTGGCCTGGCCTCCATATTTGACACAACTGGCTGATCACTCAGCTGGGGTAAGTCGGTGTAACCACCTCTTACTTAGGTACAGTATGTCTGTGCCTAACCCTAAACTGGACACATATGTTCCTATCAGCCACTCCTATGGAAGGCCTCATCAATCCTGGAGGCAGAGTGCTTGGAAATATGTGAGATGGTGCTCTAGCATGAGCTGAGCCTGTCTGCAGCTGTCGGGAACCACTCCCTAAGCTGTTCCGGGATATTGCCATACCATATACTCTTAAGTGCATTATAATCCTCGCGGTTAAATGCTATCTTTGGTTTGGCTTTATCAAAACATGTCGAGTAAGGTGTCATACGAATTGGAATACTATCCCCTCGCCAATTCTGGCGACGGGGATAGCATTCCACCCTTCTAGAGGGACACGACATGTGTCTAGCCTTAACCCCGGTTAAAGTTAAACAGAGCCTCAGCATCACAAAATGGATGCTGCCACCACAGACACGAGTCTGGCCTCCTGCTGCTGACCGAAACTCGGCAGATGGTGGCCTGGACAAAGGGTTTCCTGCCTTGGGAGGTGCGAGCACCACCCCAGACAGGATTTTGTGTATTGGGTAGGACAGGGCTGAATAGAATCAGACATGCCCGGGGCACACAAGGTGTCCCCGTGCATAGGCCAGTCCAAACCGGTCCTGGGACTTTCCAGACCCGGGCTTGGCGCGGAACTGGACAAAGGAAAGGGGGTGTAACCGCCCCCCTTCCTGGTTCCTCCCAGAGGAGGGACCTAGTAGGTGATCCACCCCTCAGATTGGGAATAAGAGTGGGAGCAGTGCCATTGCACAGCAGATCATCCTGAATCAACTTTACACGAAGAAGAAGACTGGACTTCGACATTCTGCTGCACAGAAGACTGAAGAGAATCTCCCTTGTGGCCTAGGAGTGGCCACCCTGTGAACACAGGTACCAACCAGCAACTCGACGTCTGCTTTGCCGCCGCCTCCCGCCGGAGCCCGAGCCCAGAGCCCGACAAGAACCAGACTCCCAGACCTCTCAGAGCCCGATCCACAGTCCCTGCAAAGAAGGGACCCGTGGAGGCACCGAGTGACGTGGGACCGGACCTCTTGGAAGACACTCGAAAAGCTGACTGCGCAGCTTCTGAGGCATCCTCGACGTTGTGCTTTGGGGACTGAGAACCCCCACCACCGAGCAGCCCTTGCACCGAAGATCAGCCCTCCAGCATCTCCACGATCTGCGTGGGGCCCTTTTGCATTGTGCCACTCGACGCGCCATCCCGGCCACTAGCCACGTGGTCAGCGGCCATCTTGGCGACGAACCCGACAATTTACACAGCAGGTCTTGTTGCTCCAGACCTACCCAAGCTCCTGTGAAAAGGAGCACCCGCTCTGACCTTGCTGGTCCGAGTGTTAAGCATCTTTCAACTTCTGCCTGGCTTGCCTTTGCCAAGGCCTGTTTGCTCCGATCAAGGTGCCGACACCGCCAACAGCGAGAAGCCTGCAAGGGACAGCTCGTGACCGACTCCTGGACGTCCTCGACCCCGGGTATCCACGTGGCTGCAGAAAGAAGCTACCCAACAACGCCTGTTTGCACCCGACATCGCCTGGTTCCAATCTGGTTCCACGGTAGTCACTGGCTAGTGACTTTGAACACTGTCCCCTCTGCTTTCAGGTCTTCACATCTTCAGATCCACCCTTGGATCCACCGGAACTCTTCTCATCGAGCCGCCTGCAGCATCTTCAGCTCCAAGCACCATCGACCAGCGTGACGAAACCCGACACTACTTCGACCCTGTGCACCCGCTTCCTGTGGGTGAGGTAACTCACCTCCGCCGGTGCTCCTGCACTGGTACACATCCCAAGGGCCTGTGTTTTAAGTTTCAGCTCCGTAGGTCACTCGGAAGGTTCCTAACTTTCTAACTTTGTACTTTTTACGCACCATAGACTTTGTATTGGAAAGTGCGTGCACTTTGAACACTGCACCCGAGTCCTGTGGGCCTCTCCCGACTTAGTCACTGCTAGTCTCGAATAGCTCCAGCGATTCCCAAGGCCCTAGGCCTCTTCCCTTTCCTATTGGTATCTCTTATACCACTTTCTTAGTATATGGTTTAGGTGGCCCCTAGGGCTCATCCATATTGTGCAACTTTTGTGTATTTTAAACTGTCTTGTGATTTAACGCTTGTGCTTCTGTGCTCATAAAGAGTCCAGGGGATTTTATAGTTAATAAATCAATATATATTTTCAATATATATCTGTGTGGTGTCCCTTTCATTTGGTATTCAAGGGGGTTGTGTATGGTATAACAGCTGGCTTCACATGCCTTTCAGAGTTTAGCCTAAGACTGCTTTGTCCACGTTACCACTAGGATAACTGGTCTACAAGGTTGAATTAAACCATCATCATAAGGGTTGCTTGGCATGGTACAAAGTGATCACTAAGAATTAGTGAGCATTATATACCAGGCCAACTTCTCACAGGCACTACACGGAGGCCCACTCACTTAGGTTGGCTCCATAGGCTGTGGTATATAATGGGGATGGAGCGCATACAAGCCTCGCTTACACAAACCTCGGACACCTTTAGGAAAACATGGTCGCCTTTAGTCTCTCTGCTGTCTCACGAATTCCACAAACTTACATGCCCAAAATACCTCAGAGTCCTTAGACTGGCAGATGAATTTCACACACCACCAAGAGTTGAGACCACGAAGGTATGAGGGGGGGTCCCTTCGCAAGCCTCAAGACTACACGGCGGAACACACCGGAAGGGGTGGGTAAAGGGGAGGGGGCGGGTCACGGGTAGGGGTTAGGGAGGATTCAGATAGGGGACGCGATACCAGAGCTCTTCTAAGCAATGATTCGCAAGGTGTTAGCCGCGCCCTCATGCATGGACTCATGACATTACTCCCCAGAGCGGTACAAAAGGGGGTGGTGATGGACGGAGCATCTGAATCAATCAAACACTCACACCCAGTCAAAAGATCTGGGTTTAATCCATCACCGTTCTTTAGCCCACTCTGCCACCCCAGTTCAGACATGGCTATATGCAAATCAGTCTGACCCTGTGCCTCATGGGAACAGTCCAGCCCGAACTGCCAAGCCATGTCTTCCCTGGACCGGAAACAAGCTTCCGAGGACCGGTTTCTGGCATTCCAGCCGTCTTCAGCCTGGCTTGCTTGAATCCAGTGGCAAAGTGAGCAAGGGACTCACGTCTGAGCATACCCTGCCACACTTATGGCGGCTGAAAGCGGTACAAAAGGGGGTGGTGATGGACGGATCATCTGAATCAAGCAAACACTCACACCCAGTCAAAAGATCTGGGTTTAAAATCCATCACCGTTCTTTAGCCCACTCTGCCACCCCAGTTCAGACATGGCTATATGCAAATCAGTCTGACCCTGTGCTTCATGGGAACAGTCCAGCCCGAACTGCCAAGCCATGTCTTCCCTGGACCGGAAACAAGCTTCCGAGGACCGGTTTCTGGCATTCCAGCCATCTTCAGCCCGGCTTGCTTGAATCCAGTGGCAAAGTGAGCAAGGGACTCACGTCTGAGCATACCCTGCCACACTTATGGCCGCCGAAAGCGGTACAAAAGGGGGTGGCGATGATCACCACCCCCTTTTATTACTCCCCAGAGAGCAGCTTCCTGACGTTAGAATTGACACCGGGGGAAGCGATTGCATTTTGTATGGTGTTTGTCCGACAACGGCAATGTTTTGTTTAACTGAAAATAAAATAAATTTGATCAAAAGAAATTATCTCCACAGCTTTCCTCCCTGCAATCATAGTATAACCAGCACATCCAAGAGCCATATTCAACAGAGGAGGCATAGTTTTGCCACGATAGAATACATTTCGGAAACATGGCTAAAAGGTATCTACCTTACAGCCATCTAGTGTCAGCACATCAGCCCCTTCTCAGACATTTGTTTGTCGAAGTATTTAAGCCTCTAATCAAAGTCCATCCATAGGTAGTCCAATTTGAGTCTGCTCATATACATTTACCAATTGTATTTGAACTTTGGGCCCCCAAAGCTATCCCCATAGATGGTTGAAAGAATACTTACAATGTTCAGTGTCAGTCCTGGACCATCACATGTAAACCCCTTGTCAAAACTTTAGGCATATGATCTATATGATTGCGTCATCAGCACCTAAAAGAAAGGCACAAGGACACCACTCAATGTTGATGAATGCATTTGCACGCCATTCATCCAGACTAGGGATTTTACTATATGCAGACCAAAGAGGAGCGGGTCCAACACACAACCTTGTTTGACCCCTCTAATTTATTAGATTTTTTACAACTGACCTGCACCACAAATCATACTTTTTAATGATTGTTTAGTTTAGTGTATGATTCATCCTAGTAAACGGTTTACCTGAAATGCTAAGCAACTGGCTTAATATTGAGTGGTAGTGACATTGGCTGTAATTTCAAGAGAGAGAGAGACATCTGGCAGCAGGTTCCTCCACCATACTGTTAGAGGAAATTCTGCCTCCCTTTTTAGCACTTCCCCAAAAACTGGAGAATTATCCATTCTCCGTGAACAATTAGCCGCGACAACACATACTGGACATAGATCTTTACACCTGCATAGCCATATTGCAATACAAGGACCAGAATTACATTACAGCTGTAATAAAGCAAGTGTCACTATGTATTGACAACAGGGGACACTGCACCTCTGACCTCTCACTTTGTGTTTTCTTGACTGTGAAAACACTGGTAATTTTTGCGGAAAATAATCCTCTGGCCGGAACATAGCCAACTGGAGAATGTTGCATGTAGAATTGCTCTGCCAGAATTACATCCTTGGTACTGAAAGAACCTGAATTTATTTATTTATTTTTATGAATTTTTTGAGTTTGTAGAGCGCGACAGCTACCCCTGGGGGTTTCCCGGCGCTAATATTGTGCAACTAATAGAGTCAGGTAAGGCGGGTGCAATTATAGATCAAAGAGCCAGGTCTTAACGGCTCTGCGGAAGCAGGATTGACTGTCCTCTGACCGAATGATCAGAGGGAGAGAGTTCCATAACTTAGGCCCCATATAGGCAAAAGAACGGCCACCCATTCTTGAAAGTTTAACCCTCAGCACAGAAAAGAGGATTTGGGAGGAGGATTGGAGGGAGCGGGTAGGAGAATACGATTTCATCAAGGTCTGAAGATAGCTTGGGGCCACCTTCTGCCTGATCTTGTGCATATAGGTAAGCGCCTTGAACTTCACTCGGTTTTCTACCTTCAGCCAATGAAGTTTACGAAGGTGGCTGGATACATGATCGGTTTAACGGCATCCGCTGAGCAAGCGCGCTGCGGCGTTTTGTAATAACTGGAGGCGGCGCGTGACAGCCTTGGCAGCCCCCAGGTAAAGTATGTTACCATAATCCAACCGGGAGGTGACCAAGGCACTCACAACTGAACGCCTGGTATCCACAGGCAACATTCACAAGATCTTTCTTAACCATCGTATAATGGTGAAGCATGTGGATGAAACCTTGTTTACTTGGCATTGCATTGTCAGATCCCTGTCTCTAACAACACCGAGATTACGAACCTGTTCCACAGGTGCTGAAAGGGGGCCCAGTTCGATAGGCCAGTGCCTCAAAGTCCATAGGTCAGGTTTATGACCCAGGACAAGGACCTCGGTCTTACCCCCCATTCAACTTAAGAAGGTTATGATCCATCCATTTGGCAATTTCACTAAGCCCAACTCAGAGGAAAGAAGTGGAGGCCTTGTCAGATTTGGTGAGCGAAAAGACAATCTGCGAGTCGTCGGCGTACGTAAATAAAGTAAGACCAACGCTGTCTGCTATGTGGGCTAGAGGGGTGACATACAGATTGAAAAGAAGGGGGCTAAGAATAGAACCTTGAGGGACACCGTGAGGTTGGGGATAGACATTGGAGGTGACGGATTGGGAAAAGATTTGAAAAGTGCGATCAGCAAGAAAGGAGGCCAACCAGCCCAGGGCCAATCCTACAACGCCCATGCTGGCTAGGGCGTCCAGGAGGATTTTGTGGGAAATGGTGTCAAATGCCGCGCTGAGATCAAGTAATATCAGCGCGGCCGTCTCCCCACTGTCTAGCAAAGAACGGAGATTCTCTGTAACACCTAGGAGCGTCGTTTCTGTTGAGAAACCTGACCGGAATCCTGACTGCGAAGGATGGAGTAAGTTGTTAGAGGTCACAAACTGGGTGAGGTGGCAATGAATGTGGCGTTCGAGCACCTTAGAAAAAGCAGGTAACAGTGAAATAGGGCGGTAGTTCGAAAGAAGTTCGGGGTCTGCAGAAGGCTTTTTCAAGAGTGGCGTGACCATAGCGTGTTTCCAGATGGCCGGAACTGTGGCAGTCTTAAGCGATAAGTTCAGAATGGAGCAGATTGCTGACAATTGCTGGGGATCAAGGGACCTAAGTATGGCAATGGGTAAAGGATCCAGAGGGGAACCTGATTTTATTTTGCAGAGAATATCAAGGAGGCCATCAGGCTCTAGATCAGGCCAAGTCAATAACCAACATGGGATATGGGCCGGGTGACGAGTGTCCTCCTTGAAGAGAGTCGGTTGTACCGTAGAATTTTGTCCCAGCGTACAGATGGAGATGTCCTGGTGGATCTTGTCCACCTTATTTATAAAGAACTGGGCAATATCGTCACATCTTTGGCTCGACAAGGGGGGCGCTTTAGCTATAGAAAGAGACCCTGGAAGGTTTTTGACTAGGCCAAACAAAACTTTGGATTTGTCAAGGGCCTCTTCTATGGATTTCACCACAAAATTGGCCCTAGTAGAGGCACAGGCTGTGTGGTAGGTTTTTAAAGCACTTTTATAAACAAGAGCTGATGGCTTAGAATAGTCTTTCCGCCAAACGCGTTCCAGCTTCTTACAGCGGGATTTCTCGGCCTTTTGCGTCTCTGTATACCAAGGAGCAGGAGACTTGTGAGGCACACCCTTCTTTAACGAAGCAGGGAGACAAATATCAATGGCAGTTTTAAGCCAGGCATCCATCGAGGAAGCTGCGGTTTCCGCATCCATTGCCATAAGCAGTTCTGCAGGGAGGTGGGAAGCTAACACTGAATGGAACGGTGGCCAAAGATGCGATGGTGGTATATGGCTATATAATGTTTTGAAGGCTGTCTTAAAACCTGCTCTCATTTCTTCCAGTTCACTGCTGAAATAAACCCATTCTATCGGATATAACACTGTGAAGCTTTGTATTTTGTTGATCTAGTGAAGTGATTTTAGATTCCCATCAACTTTAAGTCCATTTGTATTGATTGCACAATTCACTTGGGGAGCATGATCATACTACCCAGATTCCTTCGTGTTTTCAGAGGGAATCCAGTGCACATCACAGCTGATATTCACAAGAAACCAATCATTTTCTGTAATTATAGGGGTAAAAAGCACACTAATGACCCAAAGGCTGCCATATGATGGGTTGGACATATGGCATATCATGCTGTTACTCAACATCAGACTGCCATGCACAGTTTCAGTTTCCCTTGTGATATTTTTGATGAGGCAGATAAAGTACTTGGTAATTTGATACGCCCTACTGAATTTCTGATCGTTCTAGTGCTGTAGAAAGGAGAAGGCAGTGGTCCTTTTTCCTATGCAGATTAAAGGAATGGCAGTAGGGCTTGTAAAGTATAGGGGAATTCAACAGTATGCATTTCAGAAATGCTGATTCGGGTAAGAAACAGGTCCAGGAACTACAAGAAGGTGTTCTGAGTAGAGATAGGTTTCAAATCTCCAGTTAAAACTTGGAGTATTTCCAGAAAAGGTTTACTGGTGTATGTCATAATTTTGACAGCTGAGAAGAGACTAATTTCCCAGAACAAGCCTAGAAACAAAAGAATGCTATAAATAGGGTGAGGGTTATAGGAAGAAGTGATATCCCCCAAAAACCTGTTCAATGTTCATAGTTTGAGCCATAATTCAGTGGAATCCTTCATGGGATGTTGAACTGAAAATATATTTACCTCACAGTACAGTTGTTTTCCATAGGGCCAGCTATAAAATATTTCAATGCAAATATATACAGTGGGCCTTAGGAACCCCAGCCACTACTGATAGTATGATGTCTTCCACATATGGTGTAGAAGATCCTGAATGTGGTGGATTTTGACAGACACTGTACTGTATTTGTCTTAGAATCCTGGCAGGGAAATGGTTTCTAACTAGAAGCCATGAGCTTTGGAAAGATGTTAGTCACATGGTCAGGACGATTAGCACGTTTTGCATTTGGGCTTGTGAATGTGATGCACTGTCAGACAGACATTGTAATGAGGTCTTGTCTCTTTCAGGTAACTCTCTGATACCATCTCGATAAGATCATAGAATGGCTGTAGATGTGTGAATTAGAATTTGCAATGCAAGTTATAACTCATATCAAGGCAAAATTAAAAGTATAGTCCTCATGAGATCCATAACTTGTCTAATATTATCACCTGCCTAAAAAAGTTTTCAAATTCGTAAATGTTTTTGTCCGCATAAAATGCAGAATCTAGGCAAATTTGTAAGTCTTGCATAATTCTGGGAGGTAACTCCCATTAAACATTTGTACCACCTGATGTTATAATTACTGGCCCAGTATTACAGCACCATATTAAGTTTGCACCACACATTATTGGATAATACAGTAGTACCGCATGTTTTCACCAGTTGGATGGGTTGAAAGATCAGGATGGGGAACTTTCTCCGTAAGATTTCTAGCAGATTTTAGTGAGAAAATTGTGTAAAGAAATAGTTGCAGGTGCGATAAAGTCCACTTATGGTGCTGTCCTGATTTGAATCCAAACTTCTGTTTGCACCCAAAAAGGAAATCCCAAGTTGCTTGTAACGAGGACATAAAAATGATGTGGAAGATACTATTGTTTCACTACAGCAAACATACCATACATACATACTTGCCCTCCCTCCTTTCCATTCTGGAATACATACCTCTCTTAGCTCCTGCACATTCTGAGACATTCTAACAAATCGATCTGGCGTAACGGCCAGAGCTGCCGACTAGAACTGGAGAACATGGTTTGAGTCTCAATGTCATCTCAACATCCTGTGAATCTGGGCAAATCATGTTATTACAAACTGCAGAAAAAACTAGATACAGGCTGCAATTTTGTTAGACTTATTTAACACAACAGTTCTGAAATGCATTATAAATTCAATAGAGTTTTGTACTTATTAAATGTAAGACAATTTCTTATTTTCTCATTTAGGTGCTGATGGGGACTACTGGAGAATATTGGTTCCCGGGACGCACATTGTCAGTGCTCATGCCTTAGGGTACACAAAGGTGATTAAGAAGATCACTCTACCAGCAAACCTGATTAAGCCTGGTCGAGTAGACTTTACCTTAAAGCGTACTAAAATCGTCCAACGTCCAAAATTTGATAATGTCCCACTAGAGGACATTTATGATCGATTCGACCCATTAGATCAGTTTGACCCACATAAGCAGCACGGACCAAGTGGAGCAACCGAGGAAGGAGGTGAACCATCAGCAGACAGAGAAAAACCTTGGTGGTGGACATACTTTAGTACTCAAGGTCAAAATAGGCCTGTGTGGCTCCTCAAAAACCATTAGGCGATATCACTGTTTTATTTTCAAATTTAGTAGTGCAGAATTCCAAAGCTTCATTCTCTTCTATAGAGAAAAGGGATTATATGTATGATAATGTTGTAAAACCCACATGAAACATTTTAGAAGTAAAAACTATTCTTTGAACGAATGGATATTCTTGAAAGTGCATTTTCCTTCTTTTGTTTTCTTCAAAAATCACTGCTGAGATTTGATCCAGATCTCTCCAAAATAAGCCATCGCCACACTATGTAAGCCATGTATCTTGTTTATTTAAACAAATGTACACATCCAACCTTAAACTTGCAAACCCAGGGATTAGAGCACTTCTAAAAACTTAGAACAAGGGATACCACAATGGTATATGGCTGTTTAGCTTTATTAAGATAGAGAGAAGTTATTCACTGGATCAGCACTTTATGATAGATTGTTGCTCATAACGCATTTCCTTCAATCCAGTCTAATTTTATAAATGCATTTATTATGTTCTCAAGAACATTTCTTCTCCTGGTTTCTAATGCAAGCATATTTGCCATTTAGACTATGTTAAAGAACACATTGTTAGTAGAACTTGCAACATAGTGCAATCCATGTAGACAGAAGGTTTACACATATCCTCCCATAACAAAATTTACATTTTTTCTTCAGCCATAGAGCTTACAAGGGGAGGCCATTTTTGTTTGAGAGTATTTTGAGGGGGGGGCGGCCTGCTTTTCATCCCCCTAAGGCTCCTGTTAGTTGAGAGTAGAACAATAAAACAACTTGTGTAAACTTATTGATGGACTCCGTACATTTATGTTTATGTAACAATGATATGCTCTTTCAAGACTTTCTCAGAATACTCTGTAATGTGGGTGTGCAATGAGGTATATCTATAAATGACTAATTTACTTTTATTAGTTCTATCTTGCCTCCATCTTACTGAGTGCTGACAGGACATAAAGAACTAGCAAACTCTTTAAGATCACGGTGGGCAGCCCACATCTTGCTACATCAGAGGATGTCTAAGCATCAAAGTGGATGCTAATTTGTCCATGACTCAGCAGGTGTCAGCAGTAGTGGGAGCATGCACTGGCCTGATGAGACAGCTTCGGAAGCTTGCCACCCTTCTGACCTTTTCCACTCTCAGACTGATTGTATCGTCCATGATAGTCGCACGTATTGACTATGGAAACGCCCTGTACATCGGCCTACCTGAAAAACTACTTGCCAGACTTCAGGTCACCATGAATGATGCAGCAAGGGTAATATTCATACTGCCCAGAGGCGCCCACGCCACGCCCCTCCTTCAACAACTGCACTGGCTCCCAGACAAGCAGAGAAGTAGGGGGCATATTATCAAGGGGGTTTATCTCCACTTTTTTGGCTTTAAAAGCCAAGAAAGCAGAGATAACATTATCTCCCTATTACCTAGCTGTCGCTAACACCAGTTAGCGACAGCTAGTAGGAGATAGCGACCATCTTGGGCCGCGCTTAGCATGTCAGTGATATTTATCACTAATGACATGCAAAGAGGGCGTGCCAAGATGTTAGCGAATGGAAGCAGCCGCTAACATCGCTATCTCCTATTACCAACTTTTGGAGATATTCGCGCTAAGCGCGAATATCTCCAAAAGCTAACACCTGCCCCTGAGCAGTTCTTAGCCATGTTAACATGGCTAAGAGCATTAGCTCGGTAATGCATGAATATCGCTGACTTTACAGCGATATTCATGCATTTCGGCCGATTTTTATCGCTTAGCAGGTAAACCTTGATAATAGCAAGGCTCCTAAGCGATAAAAATCGCCGCAGCTCGGCGATAAAAATATCGCCGCTAAACAAACATAGCGATAATTATTGCTAGTTGTTGGTAATATGCCCCTAAGTTTAAGGGCCTCTGCATCGCGCACAAGGCCATTTGTGGCCAATCCCCCACGTACATCAAAGATCGCCTAAAACTTTACACCCGAATAGGGTGCTTCGATCCTCAGAAGCCTGCCTACTGGCATTTCCCTGTTTCAGTCTCACCTCTAAATGGGGAAGAGCCTTTTCCGCCTCCATCCTCCTACTTTGGAATAAACTGCCAGAGAACTTGCGCAAAGAGTGCGCCCTTGTTCCCTTCAGGAAGAAGCAAAAAAATGGTCCTCTTTTCAGAAGCTTGGGGCTCCCCCAATACTAATTCGGCACTTCCGCTGACCAGGACGTGCCTCCCTCTCTTGACAGCGCCTAGAGACCTGACGTTGATAACACACTCTACAAATGCGAAATACAAATACAAATTCTGCTGACCTGGCAAAGGACCACTTCAAGAATGTAAACATTAATCACAGCACCTGTGCACGCCCGACTCGCAGGGATATACCTGCCTTCACTACAGCCACTGGTACAATAGCTAAGAGTAAGACATTGAATCATTGATGAGTAGTGTCATCTTTGATGCACCCACTCTTCTTTTTTTGATTAAACAAACTCCAAATACATGAGTGTATCCTTGCGAATATGTGCCATTGATAGAATATACCCCAGTTATGCTTTCTATGTCCATCTTAGAAAGGAAAATCTAGGGAAATACGCCCCTGCCTAAATAGTCGAGGTCACCTTCTATTGCCCAGGTCAGGTCAATGGTTTCGGATGAAGGAGATATCTAGTACAATGTCATTGGAAACCCTCACACCTCTAAGTGGTACAGAAGCACCGCCAAATTATAGCCTCACTACTATTTCACAACACTCGAAGTTAACTCAGAAATGCCTTTAAGTGTGTGCATGCATGAGTGTGTGACAGTGACAGGCAAGTGTGTACAAATATATACATATATTTTTATATTTTCACCAAAATTCGAGATGACGTCATGATATTTACGATGTCCCTATGACCGTACACGGGGGAACCGCACTGGCAATTGTGTCGTCATTACGAATATCATGCTAGATCAATAAAATTAATTTTGGACACATAAAATGGTGTCACTAATACTCTTAATTCTCAAACATGGGGTCAGAGTACCTTCACCCCTTATGTTAGCTTTCACCGAACCTTTTTGCCCCAGGAACTATTCCCGATCAATAAAATGGCAGCAGGAACTTTCTGTTCAGGTTGCGCCCTGCCAATTAGAGCATTCCCGTTAGTGCGCACATTCATGATTAATAAACATCATTGCGAAATATCTGCGGCCAGAGATATCACGATATTTTTCGGCTTCAATTTCCCAGAAAGTACTGAATGGGTTTGCACCAAACAACAAAAAGCACAATCTGCATAACTACATCTACCTTTTTGCCAAATTTGATGTAATTCCCTTTAGTGGTTTTGGCTGTAGGTTCGCCAACGGGTTCCTATGGGGATTAACATTACAGATACACCCTTCTTTTGTGCCCCTATTTCTCAGTCCCCACTTCACGGATCACCCCCAAACTTCTATGAGACACAAAACCTACTTTGACACTTTTCTTGGAAAATGTCATGCAGATTGGTCAAACAACGGCAAAGTTATAGGCAAGTAAAAAAAATTTTTTCCTATGGAAACTAGGTCCTAACTATATCTACCTAATGGGGACCACGAGTAGGTAATAAATATATACATATATGTGTGTGTGTATTCACTGAAAAAAACAAAGATTAAAGTGATGTCATAGTTAGATGAAAATGTCAGTTTTAACAAAACATTTAAAACTACAAACGACACTGAAATTCACCAGTTATAGTTACCTGAAGTAAGTATAACTTTCGTTCCCAACATGAACAGTGTTGTCATTAATGACGTAATTTCAGATGTCATGAGTGATGTTATCAATTACGCCATAGAGCATGTCATAATTGATGAAATATGTAAGTTCATAAGCTGTGCATTGCAAGGCAGTGAGGTGGCTTATGGGAAAAATATCCTCCTCAGCCAATTAGGTGACTCTATTATTTGAACGTGTGGACTACCATAGGAGTCTTGTCCTGTGAACCCAACCTTCCTGATATTCATAAATGTAATTTCTCAAAAAACTACGGAATGAATTTTCATCAAATTACAAAAGGCGCGATTTCTTGGTAACTATCTAGCTTTGTGCCAAATTTGGTGTAATTCTATTCAGTCGTCTGGACTGTAGTGCTCTTCAAAATTCCATATGTGTCAGTCTGGTATTTATAAGACATTGTGTACCTGTGTGCGTAAGTGCACGTTTTTATATGTGTCCTTACATGTCTCTATGTGTGAGTATAGGAATGCTTTGATCTCAGCCAAGGTATAATGCTGTCTGTTGTTAAATGCTGGTAATTCTTGGCGTTTTGTGGAAAATAATGATAAGATGATACCTACTGTTGGACCTGGCTTTCTCTGTAGGGGCACCCCTAACCTTTTGCCTTCACTCCTTTCCTTTGCTGACCTCATTTTTGGTGTCTTTTTAGGACTCTGTGGACTTTACCACTGCTAACCAGTAGCAAAGTTCTTGTGCTCTCTCCTTCAAACAGAGTAAAATTAACCTACACCTAAATGAGACACTTCATTTACTTAGAAGTCCCTAGTATATGGTACTAAGCGTAACCCCTGTCTGTAAATTAAATGCTACTACTGGGCCTGCAGCACTCATTGTGCCACCACCTAAAGTATCATTTTAAAACATCCCTCAAGTCTTCCACTGCAGCCTGCCTATAGTGCAGTTATAAACTTCCATTTCAACCTCACAAAGTAAACCTTTTGCCAGGCCTAAACCTTTCTTTTTAGTACTTATAAAAAGGTTGGGTAGGCCCACAAGCTTATATGGCAGGGTGCATTGTATTGAGAAGTATAACATGTATGTTTATGTTTTACATGCCCTAGCATCCCCTAGCAGTGACACAAGTTTTCACTTTTGCAAGGCTTATCTCTCTCATTGACTAACACTGGGTAATCTTATCCCATTTTTATAAGTGATAACTTTCAATTGGGAGCAGATAGCACTACAGGGCCTGATTAACAAAGGTAAGCTTACACTTTTGTGTAAGGTTACGATTTTTTGGAATTCAGAAAGAAATTATATGAGTAGTATCTTTACGACTGACTTTCGTGGCAGAGACTCTGCACATAAAAAAACAGGCAGCTGTAAAAATACTACTCCTAAAATTCCTTTGTGAATTCCAACAAAAGGTAGACTCTTACAAAAGTGTAAGTTTACCTTTGTGACTCAAGTCCATGATGTTTATACTCAAATGAATTGTAATTTAAAAGCCACTTTAACGGGAAAATTGGATTTTAGGTCACAATTCGGAAAATGCCACTTTTTAAAAGTTGGTATTATCTTGCTGTGACCATTTGTGCCTTCTGGCGGTATCCTGGGCCACATGACTGTGTGAATGGCTCTGCTGTTGAGGCTTGTGTATTTCTGCCAGCCAGTGACAAAAAATGGGCTTTAGTGTGGACTGGATGGGCTAAGATGGCTGGGGGAGGAGATGTACCCTGCTCTGCACACTATTCAAATGGGCTTGCCTACAGCACATACAAAGGGAACTGCCACCAGCTTTTTGTTACCCCAGATGTCTTGGCATCTTGGCAGGGGAAGGGAAGGCCATTCCACAACCAGATGTGGGGATGGGACAGGGTGTTCCCCAGGTATGAACATTAGATCCTCAGACCAACTTTTCAGTACACCCTTGGACCTGGGGACATTATAGAAGAAGCACTACCCTGCCAATCGACGACTGCCCTACCACCAGAACTGCCCAGATGCTATCAGAGAACTGCCCGGCTACTTGGGGACTGCCTTGCTTTGAAGAATGGAAGACTGGACCTGCTACCTTAATCCTTGGCTAACCTGAGTGACTCCAAGGGCCCGTTAGCCAATCTCCTGTCTGAGCTACTGGGACACAACAAGCTTCAGAGGCATCCCTGAAACTTGCCAGCAGACCTGCTGCACGGGACCTGCAGTCACCTCCAGCTGGACCTGACTGAGACTGGTCTCTGCTGGAGTGAGTTCTTGATTCCCAAATGGTGTCTCCCTGGCTGGCATCGTTGGAGCTATTTCTGTGAAGAAATGTACAATCCTGATGGTTTGAACTCTTCGTTATGGTGACCTCTGCATTGCAGTGACCGTCAGCGATGACCGGAGATCTGCACTTCATGCTACAGCGATGAGAGCCCATGACGCCAATCCTCCTCTTTATTCTACAGCGACAACCATGGTGACGCTCTCCATGCGCCTGACTGCCTCCTCCACCGGTAATGGAACTCTGCATGACAGAATATGAAAAGTAACATTTCATTTGGTCTAACATGGTCCGTGCATCTGGTCCACGCCCCACCACAATCAACCTGAACGTGACTTTCCCTGGTCTAGCACGACCAGATGACCCCAAGTGGAGTTTTGTGCTTTTAGGCGCCATATCTACTTAAAACTTTAAAACTCTCTCTCTCTCTCTCTCTCTATATATATATATATATATATATATATTCAACCCAAAGTGTCTCTTCAGACAAGGACGCTACTCCGTAGGCAGTTGTTCCAACAGAACCTTTATTTCAAAGAAGCTGCAGATCACGACTGTTTTCCAAATCCCCCGACGCGTTTCAAAGCTACAAGCCTCTTCCTCATGGGGCAACAAATGGCAAATCACGGTACAGCCACACCTATATTTTCCCAAAATGCACGCAAACTCCAGTGTTGCATGCTGGTAGTTGTGACCTAATTCTTCCCCACCATTAGGGTCCGTGTAAATTTTGCCAAACACAGTTTTATAGTGTCGTTGTATATATTTATATATAAATATATATGGTTCTATTGATTGCATTTTAGTTGTTCTTGTATCACTTTATTGATTACATTTTTCTAGTGTTTTCACTTTATTACTGTTTTTGTGCTGCATAAATACAATACACAGTGCATCTACCTTATGCCTAAGTACTTTTGTGCTGAGCTACCAGAGGGGTAGGCACAGGCTAATTTAGTGATTTATGCAGCGTACCCCAACATGGATTGTGGTTGTTGATTTCAGAAGGGTTTTTATCCCCATCAACCAAAAACCCAATTTCTTACAGCAACCTTTGTTAAAATACGGGCCGTGTCAAACTAACAGTAATTCCTAGCACATTTATTCCATCTGTGTACATGATGATGCCCACCTTGGATTTAATGTTGGCCCTGGCACTATATGGATGTTTCCAGATTTTGTGGGCACATTGTGGGTAATAATCACATTATAATCATTCCTCATGAGCAAATATCTCGTTTAAACTTGGCCTCCACCACCACCACAGCCCTGATTTATAGCCATCTATCGCCTCCCTCAGAATATCTAACTCACCCCATCAGAAACCAGGGGCCTTATCACGAACATTGGTTAACGTAATCCGTAAATATGTTATGTCACCTTGATTATTTGGATATTTATTCTGTAGAGATGGGCCCTATCTCCCTTATGTACCCTGCACCCTGCCCTCCTTCCTTCGATCCGTAACTTGATGATGCTATGCCTACTCTGTACATGACTATGTTTTTCATGTAAAGCGCTCTGATACCCTAACGGGTCAAGTTCGCGCTCTATAAAACACATAAATAAAATAATGCCCATTCCTGGCATATTGGTGGCCCTTGTTTGCTTATACTTATTGCTGGCATACAGTGGGCTTCACCGCACAAAGGTGTCCACCTTTGGTATAATGCTGGCACCAGCCCTACTCATTTTGTTGGTATGCATGGCATGAAATGCTGATGCTTGAATATACAATGTATGTATGTATGTCCCTGTGTGAAGGTAATACTTGATAAAAATGAGAAAGTGATGTATAGGCACCAAACCTATTTAGCAATATCAAAGCCTTGTATTTCAGGACTAAAATGTTTTTGTTTGGAGGAATTGAGTATATTTTTTCAAAATTAACATTGTGTTTGATAGCCATGGATGCATATTTTCATGAAGTGAGAAAGTGTGTTTGAAACTGGTACATGAGTGTGAGAAGAGCACTAGTGTTTTAGGATAGCAATTCATCCTGGAGTGTAATCCTATTTAAATTTATTGTATGCCAATTACTATCATGTGAATAGCCCAAAATGCAGGATGGACAGTGCTTTACAGATCATGATAGGCACCCTTATAATTTGCTTTTTTTTACCTTAGGACTCTACGCACTTTACCACTGCTATTCAGTGCCAAACTGCTTGTGCTCTTTCCCTAAAACATGGCAACATTGGCTTACACCCAATTGGCATATTTAATTTAGTTATACATTCCTAGTAGAGTGGCACTACATGTGCCTAGGGCCTGTAAATTAAATGTTGTTAGTGGGCCTGTGTAGTAAATATGCTGTACACCAGAACTTATCTTGTAGGTTGAGTCTTTAATAAGCCACAGAGAAATAACAAGAGCGGACCCTTCTCTACAACAGCCACCAGTAACTGCCGTAGAACAGAAGTCCACAGAGTAGAACATGGGAGCGAAGTACATTTGGCATATGAAGTATTCTAATAAGAAATTCTACACACACTAGAATGAGACACCATGTACAACACATCTTCTCCCTTTCTGATTTCATGAGAGAAAAAAAAACATAGATTATAAAAAAACAAACACAATAAAAGCGTTCTTCAGAAAGAAATACGTTGAGAGTTTGAAAAATTACCACACAAAATCCTGCAAGTAAATTGGTGGTCTGCGAGATCTTTGAGAACGATCACTATGTATTTCTACAGGAAGAGAACTCCCTGTACAATCCCCAGGGCAATGGAATTCTAGTGGTGAGATATACCACAACCTTTCAAAAACGTTTGCATTTCGTTTGAAGTTAGCTGTGTGCATTTATCAGTAATAATAATCGAAGGGAGACCTTCATCCCTAAAAAGATTACCTAAAAACTTAATAGTAGTGTCAGTGGTAATAACGTTGGTAAACTCCACAACAAGCCATTTCGAGAAAACATCCACCACCACAGTAGCAAATCTCTCTCTCTCATTGAGTTCACCCATAGGGCCTATGAAGACTAAACATATCATATGCCAAGGTGATCCAGGGTTTTGTATGTGAGCTTCATGAGATTTGGGTCCTAGTTTAGGCCTCTTCTCACCTTCCTTGCAAGTAACACAATTCTCCACACACTCAACCACCTGGAAGTCAATACCTGGCCACCAAAAGTGACTTTTAAGGCGACGTTGGGTAAGGGTTTGACCCAAATGGCCTTCGTGAGCTAAGGCTAAAAGTTTGTTCCTAAGGCCAAACGGAGGTATAAACTTTTCATCCTTAACCAAACTATTGTTATTGATGATAGAAAGATCATCTAAAACTTTGAAGAAAGGTCTAACTGAAACCAGAACTGAGCTTTCTATTCTAGGCCAAGTTTAATGAGTCTGATGACTTCTTGAAGAGTGTGATCATTGGTCATCTCTCTCTCTCCCAATCGCTAGCCTGGAAAGCACCTTCTCCAACAAAAACAGCATCTTCTACAGAAGCAGCAGCAATGTCATCGGCACCATCAAAGAGAAGAGGGTCATGAATAGTGCGCCAATCCAGAGACATTCTGGAGAGGCAATCAGCCTGTATATTCTTCCAACCCTGAATGTATTCAATGGAATATTGAAATTCTTGGAGCCTAGCAGCAAGTTTCACAAGTCTAGCAGAGCCCTTACCAGTCCCCCTGGAGAGAGAACCTTTAAAAGAGGTTTATGATCCGTCCTCAATATAAACTTCGCGCCCCAAAGATACGTTCTGAAATATTCTACTGCCCATGAAGCAGCCAATGCTTCCCTCTCAATGACTGAGTAATTTTTCTCAGAGTCAGTGAGAGTCCTTGAAGCAAAAGCAACTGTGAATTCAGCACCAGCCTTGATCTGTGAAAGCATAGCACCCAAATCAGTCGCGCTTGCATCAACTGTAACAATTGATTTGTTATGTACATTAAAAGGAGATAACACCTTAGCATTGCAAATTTCTTCCTTTAAATTGACAAAACATTTTTGAATTTGAGTTTTCCATGAAAAACTCACACCACGCTTGAGTAAAGACCTCATGCAAGCAGTTTTATCTGAGAAGTTCTTGACAAACTTCGAGTAATACTCAATGAGCCCCATAAATGAGCGTAACTGATCTTTGTCTTTTGGCTGTAGTGCTGAGTGAATAGCCATACACAAATCTCTCTTAGGTGTAAACCCCATAAGCCGTGATAGTGTGACCCAAATAATCAATTTGATAAGCTAAAAACCTATACTTATCTTTGCGGAGAGTGAGGCCAACCGAAGATAATTTACTTAAGACAATTTAAAGAGTGGTGTTATGTTGTTCAACAGATTGACCATAGATCAAGATATCATCCTGGAAGTAAATTACGTTTCCTACTCCCTCCAAAATGTTTATTTATTTATTTTATGTTGGCAGTTTTGTATAGCGCGAACAAAACCCTTGCGGGTATCAGAGCGCTTTACAGATCAAGTACAGGTAATGGCATATAAACACATATACATATAGATACAGTGGCATATGTGAATACAGTAGGAACTGGGAACAATTAAAGATCAGTACATAGCTGCAGTAATGTATAGGACAAGTTCAAGTGAATTTGGCCATGAGAATTGATTTCACTTTTTTTTTTTAAATAGGCCATAGATGGGTTAAGTCTCGTTTCTGGGGGTAGAGCGTTCCAAATCCTGGGTGCCATTCCTGAGAAGGTACAATTGTATGTTTTTTTCTTGGAGAAGCATTGAGGTTTCAGAAGAAGATTGTTAGAGCTCATGGTAGACCTGTTGCCGCCTGAAAGTACTAGTTTCTCCGCTAGGTATCTCGTGGTTTTGTGATGAAGTGCCTTATGTGTCAAACAGGCAATTTTACCTGGATTCTGGCCTCAAAAGGTAGCCAGTAGAGGGCCAGAAGGTCAGGGGAGATATGGCAGTTGCGTTTGGTGCCTGTGACGAGTCTAGCGGCTGTATTGATAGAGGCTCTGAGAGGAGCGGTTGTTGACTTGGGTAGGCCACAGAGTGTGACACTCCCATAGTCAATTCTGGGAATTACTAGAGATTGAACTGTCTGTTTGAAGTCATTTGTGGGAATGAAGGGTTTCAGTTTTTTTAGTGTGTTTATTTGAAAATTGGCACCCTTTGTTGCAGCGCTGATGTATTTCAGCATGTTTTGTTTTACATCTAGGGTTATTCCCAGAGATTTAGCGGAATCAATGATGAGAGGTTGACCGTCTAGTGCCGTTTGGTGTTCCATCCACTCGCCGATGATCGTTGATTGGTTGGGAGGTGCGATCAAGAGGAATTCTGTTTTAGTGTGTTTAGTTTTAAATGGTTCTTAGCTAGCCAGTTCTGTGTATATATGAGCGTTGAGTTAAGGGACTTGATGTCTTCAAGAGATTTGACCTTAATGTAGAGTTGTGTATCGTCTGCGTCCATAGTGAGTGGTTCCATAAACAGATTGAATAGTTTTGGGGAGAGAGAAGATCCCTGAGATACTCCTAGAGTGACTGGGGTGGAATTAGATAATGATTGGTTGATCTTGAATCTTTGTGTTCTGTTTTGGAGGAAAGAGGTGAACCAGTTTAATACTGTTCCAGATAGCCCCATTCTATGCTTTAGGACGTCCAGTAGGTTGTCGTGTTTGACTGTATCGAAGGCTGAGGAAAGGTCAAGGAGGATTAGCAGGCAGGCTTTGTTTTGATCCAGTATTTGTAGTGTATCATCAAGTATGTGGGTCATGGCTGATTCAGTGCTGTGTCCTGATCGAAAGCCTGATTGGAATTGGTCTAGCAGGTTGAAGCGGTCTATGTGGCTACCGAGCTGCATGTGGACACACTTTTTCAGTAGTTTGGCAAGGGTTGAGATGTTAGATATTGGGCGATAGTTATTTAAGTCAGATGGGTCTGCTGAAAATTTCTTAAGGATGTGGGATACCTGACCAGCTTTGAGGATGTCAGGGATGGATCCTTGTATGAGGGAGGAATTTATGATCCTCATCCATAGGGGCACTTGCAGTGGCATGAAGGTCTTTAGGTGTGATGCCGGGAGGGTGTCAGTGAAATGGTTAGAGGGATTCAGAGAACTGAGCATGTTGAGGATAGTTTCTTCGTTGTAGAGGTCCTTTGAAAAACACTGGCTGCAGAGTTGAGGCCAAAAGGAAGGTGTGTGAATTGATAAGTTCCCCATGGAGTGATGAAAGCAGTTAAATGCTTAGGGTCCTTATGTAAATCAATCTGATGGTATGCACTCCTAAGATCCAACTTGGAACAAAAACTTAGCACCATTCAGAGTTATGGCCAATCATTAATATTGGGCAGGGGGAAAGTGTCAGCCACTACACACTGGTTTAGTGACCGCAAATCAACACAAGCGGAGTTTTCCGTCCGCCTTCTTCGTGACTACAATGGGAGAAATCCATGGAGATGCTTCGATGGGTTCTATAACACCATAAGCTAACATCTCATCGATAAAGTGTTTGACTTCATGCCTGACCACGATGGGAATACGTCTAACCTTATGTTGTGTGGGAATGGAATCCTTCTTCAGGGTTATTTTGTGAGAATATCCCTTAAGGCGACCTAACCCATCACGAAACACATCACTAGATTCTGAAAGTATGGAATCCAAATCACTATCTTCAATAACCATAACCTGTGGGTCAGCTCAAGGATTCACTATAATGCTAAGATCATACTGGTGTACCCACCCCAAAATAGCAGGCCCTGAGGCAGAAACATACAGTTTTCCATGAATCTGCCTATGAGAAAACTTGCTACTTGCCTCAAAGTAGCCAAGGATATCTAAAGGTTCTCCCTGGTAGCCCCCTGGAGAAATGTCTTTGGGAAGGAGAGCCCTCTTTCCCCACATTCGAACAAATAGGGCATAGGAATGATGGTATAGCGTGAGCCAGAATCTACCATCAGATGAATATCCTGATCATCAATATAAAATAAAGGCCTGGGTCTATTCTTATGTTCGTCTTGTTCAACATTAGCAGATTGACAAGACTCAACAACAAATATTTTGTTCTCATCATCATCATCCACACATGAAGCATCTTTCACACAAGCAACACTCGAACAAGGTTTACTTTTACACACCCTAGCGTAGAGACCTAACCGGCCACATTTAAGACACTCCTGTTTGGCAGCAAAACCAATTTTTTTAGTCAGAAGAATGAACATTATTGCCACACCTATTACTTAACTTAGAACTGGAAAGCTTTGAAGACCCAGAAACCCTCAATGACAAAGCTTTCTTTACAAACTTTTTGTTCTTGACAGCTGCAACTTCAGGTTGTTCCTCCTCACAAAAAGAGTGAACAAACAAATCATGAGAAGAAACCTCGTTGACATCACTTGGAGACAACCTTTTCTCTAACTCCTTCATGCAACTTCCTGACTCTTCAACTATTTTCGCCAAATCAATAGCAACTTGTAAGGTCAGATTTTTTGCCGCCCATAGACGTTCTTGAATTTTTTTATTATTGCACTGTACTCTGAGTTGGTCCCTAATTAATTCATCAGTCATATTACCAAACTTACACTTGACTGACATCTCCCTCAATCTTGACACAAAATCATCAATAGACTCACTAGTTCTTTGGCTCTTATTATAGAATTTGTACCTATTCATAACTAAGTTCTCTTCTTTAGCATATCTGACTTCTAAGCGTGAAACTGCTTCTTTGTACTGATCCAGAAAGGTTGACCATTAGCTTGAAGGGCTTGAGGAAGGAATTTAAAAACACGCTGCCCCTCTTTACCTAAACAACTTAACAAAAGAGCTTTCTTGCGTTTCGCTGAAAATTCTTGTGCATTAAGGGCATCCAAATAGTTCTCAAACATTGGAAACCAATCCTCCCATGATATGCTGGGTTGTCCAGGATCCTGAAAAAAACTTGGAGGAAGAACTACAGAGCAATTTTGGGAAACCGATTGAGAAGACATGGCATAAAAGAAAGAAACTGAGGATAAACTTTAAAACAGAAATGAACCAGAACAAGTCAATGAGTCTAGCTTCCCAATAACTGCACAAGGCTGCACAATAACAAAGGTCAAAATGATAAAGCACAATCTCAATGGTCAAGAAGCAAAGTACCTGAAGATCCGCACCTGTATATCTTTCGAGAAAAAGTGAATACACAATAGACGTGTGTATCGTTGATGTGCACAATAGACGTGTGTATCGTCGATGATTGTCCAGAAGCAATTATACACCAAGGCGTGTAGATGTGCACAGTAGACGTGTGTATCGTCGATGAGTGTTGAGAAGCAATGATACACAAAGACGTGTGTATCCCCGAAGAGAACTCACCAGACACCTAAGGTAATTGACACACGCAAATACAAGCGTGTAGTTGTACCCAAAAAAACAACAATCCTGTGAAGGGAGAATCAAATATACACAGGCGTGTATATCTCCGCATGAATTATAGACACGGAAATAACAGACGCGTTGCACAAACCCGTACGCTGGAAGCTGTTGCTGTTGTCGTCGTGGTAACTAGAGTTAAGATGGCCGCCACGCCGGAAGTAGTGACGTGGGCGATGTGAGAGCGGCTGGACGTGAGCAGAGAAAGCCGTCAGAAGAACGTGGTGACAGAACCTATGACGAAGCTCAATACGTTAGGAGGCCTTCGCTAACTCCTGCAAACATTCCAGATACGTCATCAATTGAACAGCGACAGAGGAGAGATGAGGATCGATGCTGACCAACCGTCAACAACGCACAAGGCGGTAAGTGAAGGGCTGAAAAGAGATGAATAGTCACAATCTCAAATTTTCGCGCCGCTAAAAAAATTGTAGACAAAAGAGAAGTTCACGTCCACAGACGAATTTACACACCACCAATGCCAAACGCTAAAGTAGACAAGCTGGAATGACCAGGCTTAGGCGCGACTAGGATTTCTGCCGTAATCAACGAAGAAAGTCAAAAGAGCATCTGACCTAGTAGAATAACTACTTGTAGAAGTTGAAATACTTGTCTCGAGGTAGCGATGAAGCAGCAGAACTCTTTCAGTCCAATCTATCCGATCTTGTAGTAAAGCGCTCAAACCAGGAACTGCCCACATGCTGGGTATGAAGTCTTGTCGCCAAAAAAGTTGTAGTAAATTCGCTGTACACCAGAACTATCTTGTAGGTTGAGTGTTTAATAAGTCACAGAGAAGTAACAAGAGGGGTCCCTCTTCTACAACAGCCACCAGTAACTGCCATAGAACAGAAGTCCACAGAGTAGAACATGGGAGCGAAGTACATTCTGCATATGAAGTATTCGGATCACTGACAGAATATCGAGGAGCAAAATATCGACCTGCCAAAATATCGTGGAAAAAATGTAGAATGCCAGAATATTGACTTCCTATCTTCAAACAGGTAAGTACAAAAATATCGACTCCAAAATATCGTTGTAAAAAATGTAGACAGTCAAAATATCGAATTTTTTAAATGTCTAAGTAATTTAAAAGTAATATAATAGTAAATATAATTAATTTAAACATACTTAAAATACTTAAATAAACTTAAAATTAAGCAATAATTGATGCAACTTAAAAAAAGTAATAATTTTAATATATATATATATATATATATATATATATATATATATATATATATATACACATATTATTAACAAAACATATACAATATTTTCAATGTAGGATAGCGAGATGATTAAATTTACTATTACCACTCCAGTGAGTGCAACAGAAGGGAAAGCATTGGATAGCGTAGAGGTAAAAATTACTATTCCCACGCCAGAGAGTGCAACAGTAGAGAAAGCATTGGATAGCGTAGGGGTAAAAATTACTATTCCCACTCCAGTGAGTGCAACAGTAGGGAAAGCGTTAGATAGCGGGAGATTAAAAATTAATATTCCCACTCCAGTGAGTGCAACAGTAGGGAAAGCATTGGATAGAGTAAGGGTAGAAATTACTATTCCCACCCCAATGAGTGCAACAGTAGGGAAAGCGTTGGATAGCGGGAAAGTAAGAATTACTATTCCCACTCCAATGAGTGCAACAGTAGGGAAAACGTTGATAGCGTAGTGGTAAAATGTACTATTCCCACTCCAGAGAGTGCAACAGTAGGGAAAGCATTGGATAGCATAGGGGTAAAAATTACTATTCCCACTCCAGTGAGTGCAACAGTAGGGAAAGCGTTGGATAGCGTAGGGGTAAAAATTACTATTCCCACTCCACAGAGTGCAACAGTAGGGAAAGCATTGGATAGCGTAGGGATAAAAATTACTATTCCCACTCCAATGAGTGCAACAGTAGGGAAAGCGCTGGATAGCGTAAGGGTAAAAATTACTATTCCCACTCCAGAGAGTGCTACTTTAGGGAAAGCGTCGGATAGCGTAGGGGTTCAAATTACTATTCCCACTCCAGTGAGTTCAACAGTAGGGAAAGCGCTGGATAGCGTAAGGGTGAAAATTACTATTCCCACTCCAGAGAGTGCAACAGTAGGGAAAGTGTTGGATAGCGTAGGGGTAACAATTACTATTCCCACTCCAGTGAGTTCAACAGTAGGGAAAGCATTGGATAGCGTAGGGGTAAAAATTACTATTCCCACTCCAGAGAGTGCAACAGTAGGGAAAGTTAATACTTCATATATGAATGAAAATTAATTAAATATTAATACCAATAATTTTTTTTTATAATTAATTTTTTTATAATAAATTAATTAATCAATTAAAAATACAATTAAAAAATAATTATTTAAAGAAATTACCTACTAATACAAAGTATTTAACAATTAACAATATATTAATTACAAATTACAAAATTATAATAAATTAATACAAATAAAACCAATACATAAATTAAACAATGTTATTATTTATAATTTAATTACTTCCTAACCGATTCCCCTATAAACCCACAACCCACTACTGAATAAAATAATTAACATAATTAACATTTAATCAATTAATTAAAATTAATTACCATTTATATTTTAATTACTTACCAATTATAAATTAATTAACAATGATTTACCAATTATATTTCAATTAATTACCAATTAATCAATTGCTCTAAAATAATTACCAATTAAATTTTAATTTATTTCCAAATAATAATTAATGAACAATTATTTCAAAATAAATACCAATAAATTAATTAACATTTAATTAATTATAATTAAATTACTTTCCACCCTATTCCCCTATAAACCCACAACCCGCTACAGAAAATAAATTAATATAATTAACTTAATTATCAATTAATCAATTAATTAACATGATTTACAAATTAAATTTTAATTAATTACTAATTAATAATTAATTAACAATTAATTCAAAATAAATACCACTAAATAAATTAACATATTTTATTAATTATATTTAAATTAATTCCCACCCTATTCCCTTATAAACCCACAACCCGATACTAATTTATATTACGCAAAAAATAAAATACCATAAAATTAAATAATTAAAATTATTTATAAAATAAATATACACTTTTCACACATATAGTAACATAAAAAACACTTTAAAAAATTGATATTAACTTACTTTCCTCAAATTCGATATTTTTGTAGTCTATATTCTGAGCAGTCAATATTTTGTCCATTCTATATTTTGGAATCGATATTAATGCTGTTCTAGTCGATATTTTTGTAGTCTATATTCTGTCAATTCGATATTGTGTCCATTCTATATTTTTGAATCGATATTACTGTAATTCGATATAAAAAACTCGATATTTTGTCTGTACACCGAATATTCTAATAAAAGATTCTACAAACACTTGAATGAGACACCATGTACAACAGCCTGCAGCCCTAATTGTGCCAACTACTTAAGTAGCCCTTTAAACTTGTCTCAGGCCTGCCATTGAAGAGCCTGTGTGTGCAGTTTAAACTGCCATTTCGACCTAGCAAAATAAAGCTTTTGCCAGGCACAAACTTCCCATTTTAATGCATATAAGTCACCCGTTGTGTTGGCCCTGTCAGCCAAACGGGTGTGGTGCAATGTATTCAAAAAGTAGGACATGTACCTTTAAGTTTTAGATGTCCTGGTAGTCAAAAACTCTTAAATTAGTATTTACCTATTGCAAGGCCTATCTCTCCCATAGGATTACCCTGGGCGAAGCACTACGCTACGCTCGCGGAGTTTGCGCAACTTCGCACTACGCGAGCTGCACGTAGCACGGTGCGAACACGCGTAGTGCAGCGCTCATTTGTTGCTTGTTTGCGGTCCTGATAGTCATGTTCGCGACCGCGAGCAAGCAAAATGACATCCCGGCGAGATTCTCAACGCGGGGAGGTAAGGTTTCTCATTGTGAGTGGTTGCGCATGCTCGCGACCGCTCTCAATGAGAAACTACCAGTTTGCGTTGAGAAAGCTGCAGCTCGAGTAATAATCTACTCGAGCAGCAGAAAACTACAGCTCGCACTGTGCAAGATGCAGTTTTCAATGATTGCACATTGCCGGGTGCTTGTCCGCACTATGCAATCATTGAAAACACATCTTGCACAGTGCGAACATGCTACTACGCAGCTCGCGTAGTGCTACGTGTAGTTCATATAGTGCGAAGTGCACTTCGCGTAGCTTCGCGTAGCGCTACTTCGCGAACTACGCCCACCCTTACATAGGATAACATTATTACATTTTATAAATATTGCAAATGGGAAGAGATACCCAGTTCATGTTTGGTGTCTCCAGAATCCTAATTTAAATCTTAATTTATGGTGAAAGTTAGATTTTAAATTATAATTTAGAAAATGCCACTTTTAGAAAGTGTATATTTCTTTTGCTTTAGACATTTGGAGCCTGCAACCTATCTCTGGGTCACATGACAGGGTGGGGGGGTGTCAGTTGGGCTTTGTGTATTCCTCCTAGACAGCCACACACAATTAGAGCTTAAGTGTTACTGGATAGATCATCACTGGCAGGATGGGAGGGAGGAGCTGGGCACAGCCCTACTTACACTTGAATAGGATGTGTTTTGGCTCCACACAAAAGGCTGTATCCTCCGGTAGTTAGTCTGGAACCAGAGCATGGAAGGCAGAGCATTTGTGCACTTCAAATGCATGCCTCTAGATGCTTCTCCTCACTTCAAAGGAACAACTGGGTATAAATATTGGACCTCAGAATCCAATTCTTCAATTCACTTCTGGACCTGTGAATATTCTGCCAGGAAGAAGGACTGCTATGTTGTTACAAGGACTGCCACTCTGCTGGGCTGTTGCTGTAAAGGAACTTCTGCTCTTCTGTGCTGATCTGCTGCCCTCTTGCCTGGGGAAGAAGAACTGGACCTGCAACTTCATCTGGAACCTAGAACCCAAGATTGACTCTTGTCTGGAGAAGGGAACCAACACCGGACAACATGACCACCTTCAAGCTTGCCACCCGGAAGCACCACCAACTGATCCGCGCCACCAAGAAAACTGCATTCAAGGACCGGCTGGACAACAACGCACACAACTGCAAGGAACTCTTCAACATCGTGAAAGAGCTCTCCAACCCCAACGCCGGAAACAACGACATCACCCCATCGCAAGACCTCTGCAACTCCCTCGCCTCCTACTTCCACAACAAGATCGCGGACATACACAACAGCTTCAGCACTCAACCGACGCACGCCAAACCGCACCAACGCCCCCCACCACCACCCTCCGCGCCTGGACTCCGATCAGCACCGAAGACACCGTCCGCATGATGAACTCCATCCACTCCGGATCTCCGACCGACCCCTGCCCTCACCACGTCTTCAACAAGGCCGACGCTGTCATCGCACCCCACCTGCGGGACATCATCAACACCTCCTTCGACACCGCCACCTTCCCGGAGAGCTGGAAACACGTCGAACTCAGCGCTCTACTAAAGAAACTAACTGCGGACCCCACCGAACTCAAGAGTTACCGCCCCATCTCGCTCCTCCCGTTTCCAGCCAAAGTCATCGAGAAGACCGTCAACAAACAGCTGGCCGCCTTCCTCGAGACGAATGGATCCCTCGACCCCTCACAGTCTGGCTTCCGAGCCAACCACAGCACCGAGACCGCCCTCATCGCTGCCACCGATGACATCCGAGCCCTGATGGACAACGGAGAAACAGCGGCCCTCATCCTCCTAGACCTCTCCGCAGCATTCGACACTGTCTGCCACCGCACCCTAGTGCAGCGCCTCAGCAACGTCGGAATCCAGGAGAGGGCACTGGAATGGATCATCTCCTTCCTCGACGGAAGAACACAGAGAGTCCGTCTACCACCGTACAAGTCAGAGGCCACCGAAGTCATCTGCGGCGTCCCTCAAGGATCCTCGCTGAGCCCCACCCTCTTCAACGTCTACATGAGCCCCCTCGCGGCCATCGCACGCCAACACAACCTCAACATCATCTCCTACGCCGACGACACCCAGCTGATCCTCTCCCTGACCAACGAACCCGCCGCCGCCAGAGCCAACCTTCACGAAGGGATGAAAGACATAGCCGAATGGATGACAACCAGCCGCCTGAAACTGAACTCAGACAAGACGGAAGTCCTCATCCTGGGCTCCTCGCCCTCCGCCTGGGACGACTCCTGGTGGCCCCCCGCCCTGGGCACCGCACCCAAACCGACGGACCACGCACGCAACCTGGGCTTCATCCTGGACTCCTCCCTCTCCATGACCAGACAAGTCAACGCCGTCTCCTCGTCGTGCTTCAACATCCTGCGCATGCTACGGAAGATCTTCCGGTGGATCCCCACCGAGACCAGGAAGACGGTCACCCAGGCCCTCGTCACCAGCCGACTGGACTACGGCAACGCCCTCTACGCCGGAACCACCGCCAAGCTCCAGAAGAGACTCCAGCGGATCCAGAACACCTCAGCCATCCTCATCCTCGACATCCCACGACACAGCCACATCTCCGGACATCTGAGAGACCTGCATTGGCTCCCCGTCAACAAAAGAATCACCTTCCGTCTCCTCACCCACGCACACAAAGCCCTACACGATCAAGGCCCGAGCTACCTCAACAACCGCATCAACTTCTACGCTCCCAAACGCCACCTCCGATCAGTCAGTCACGCCCTCGCCGCCGTCCCCCGCATCCGAAGAACGACTACAGGAGGAAGGTCCTTCTCCTACCTGGCCGCCAAGACCTGGAACTCCCTCCTGACCGACCTGCGCCTGACCCAAGACCACCTCTCCTTCAGGAAGAAGCTCAAGACCTGGCTGTTCGAGCAGTAGCAGCAACCCCCCCTCCCCCAAGCGCCTTGAGACCCTCCGGGTAAGTAGTGCACTCTATAAATGTCTTGATTGATTGATTGATTGACTCTTGGGGCTAGTTTGCTGGCCTCCTGATTGAATCTAAGGGACATAAAAGACTACCCAATAGTTCCATGGCCCGTCGTCAGTGAGTTTTTGACCCCGAAATTGTGCCTCCTAGGTCCTGGATCCTTGGAGTGGCTCTTGAGTTCCTAAAATCAAGAATGTGGGCTATTTGCAACTGCAAATGGGCCCATTCGCATCAGAAACGCACTGCTGGCTCCGAAAATCAGCAGAAGACACCACCAGTCTGATTCTTCACGCAGCAACATCGACAGCCCGTGGAGGACCACCAATGAAAAGTTTCAACCTGCCCATCCGAGAAGCTCAGTTTGCTCTTTGCTCTATGCCGCCCATGATGCTCTGCATGCTCCCAGTGACCCTCTCCAATGCGAACGGGACTCTGGCACAAAACTTGAAAATGTAAATCTGCAGTCAGACTAATTTCAGACCGTATCTGACCTGCACTCCATTGCGGTTGGCTTGAACTTTTTACTTTGACCTGGTACAGCATGTTTATAGGTGCTACTTTTCACTTAATTCTCTAAAAATTCATAACTCTAGTTTTACTGATTACATTTTTGTCATTTTGGTTTTGTTTATTTATTAAATTAAGCTCTATTTTTCTAACCTGTTGTGGGATATTTTTATGTGATGTTTTCACTGTTTTACTGATTGCAGTGTTGCTCAAATACTTAACACATTCCCTCTAAGTTAAGCCTGACTGCCCTGTGTCAAGTTACCAGGGGTGAGCACAGATGAATTTGGATTTTGCTTTTGCCTACTTTGACCAGGATTGAGGTTGCTACTCGACCAGGGCTCACACCCCAGTCAACCAGTGGTCCAATTTCAAACCAGAACTATCGGAGTGGTTAGTGAAAGGAGATGCGACTGTTGAGGTATGTAGGGCCTTAGTTGTGTGAATGAATGAATGAGTTTTTTTGTAGAGTGCAACAGCTGCTCCAACCAGAGTGCCCCTGTGCTAGTTGCAAAGAAGCAAGAAACTACAAGTAGAACCTCTAGAGATGTACAAAACGGATACCGTTTTGTATGTCTACTACCCTGGAGTTTCCGGGGTGTCTTGGGTGACTGTTGGTAACCAGTACCCTTCTCTCTTGGAGTTCACTTTTCAGATTTAGTTGAATTTGTAATATATTCCTGTACTTTGAGCTGTGCGCCTGATCTTTGACTTGGTTGCCAAATTAGCTTTTGAACCTCTAGAGATGGCCTTTAAGGAAATACTCCGAGATGGTTGGGGGGGGAATTCCAAAGCTTAGGGGCCAGGAAATCAAAGGTCTGGCCTACAGCTCTTGATTTGTGTATCCTAGGGATACCCAGCAGATTTTCCCCAGTAGAGAGGAGATTTCTGAGAATTAGGTATCTTTTTATTTTGTTTTTGTATGTAGACTGGTTACGTTTGTTGCAATACCCTAAAAGTAAATAGGATGTCTCTAAATGTTATCGTTTGGCTCACAAGTAGCCAATGAAAGATTCTTAAACCCTGAAGAATTGAGTGGTGTTGTGGGATTTCAAAACCATATGGGCAGCAGCAGTCTGTACCCATTATAATCTGTTTGTCATCTCTTAAGGGGAACCAAGGAGCAGGACATTTGAGTTATCTAACTTTTGTAAAATGAAGGCATGGATGATGCCAATCCTCGTCTCTGAAATTGAGGTACTTTCTCAGTAATATCAGGAAGGCAAAGCAAACTCCAGTAGTGGTCTTGACTTGAGGCCTAAAAGAGGGGGTAGTATCTATCTTAACTCCTTGTTTTTTTGCAGAAGCTGTGGGGGCTGAAGGTTTGCCCAGTCCAGATGACTGAATTCTAGTCATGTCCAATGTAGAAGAAATGCCAAAAATCAAGATCTCAGATTTATTTGAATTGAGGCAAAAAAATGCTCTTGTGGATCTATTGAGCTATTGCAAAATAGTAACCGTGAAAGATGATTGTAAAAGAATCATCCAGGTGGTTGAAGGCATACATGTAGTGTCTTGAATGTGTACGTAAGGAGTTTGAAATGAGAGAATTTGTATATCAGAAGCCAGTGGAACTCCCTGCAGTGTGATGTCATGTGAGTTCTGTGTGGAAGGATAAGAATGAGTGTGCTTGCTAAGTTCTGGATGGTTTGTAGTCTTCTGGTGAGTTGCTTGGGGATTCCACAAAAGAGGGTGTTCCCATAATTCAACTTGGTGGTGACTAGGGCCTGAGTGATGATTTTTCTTCTGTTGCTTGGTAGCCATTTGACAATTTTCCTCAGCATCTTCAGGGTATAGTAGAGAGGTTCAGTGACATAATTGACTTGTAAAACTTTATTGACTGTGCGATTACTTAAAATCTATACAGTATAGAACACATAAACATCACCCCCCACCCAAAATACCCTACCCCATTTAAAACCCTATATTCGGCTTTAAGATAGCGTAATAACTGTTTTTACTGCTTTGTGGCCGTTAAAATTTCAGTTAAAAAACAAAGCAAGCAAAAAAAAAAAGAAAACCTCCGAGAGTCTCAAGTTGTGTGAAAGTTCAACAGGGTTATTCTCTCCATAATGCCAATTGTCAATAGAAAAGTTCTTAAAAAGCCCTCTGTAAGACCCTGGTTAGATTTCTGATTCCAGTGATTCCAATGGCTTTGCAAGAAATTCCTAAATTAGGTGACAACTAGCATGATTAGAACACCAGATGGTTCTCGTTGCTAAATAACAGGGTCCTTAAGTTCTGTGGCCTTTTGATGGGAATCAAGTGCAGTTCTAACTTGATGGATAAACTTACCAACCCTAGCAAGTAGACAATTCGTAATTTCTGAAAAGCACCAGTCTGAAGCATCTCTGCAAGTTCTATGGCCCAAATTCTGTAGGGCCAGGCACAGCAAACGGTGGCAATCGCTGGCCAGTTTTATACAGCAGCATAAAAGGTGTAACCAAGATTCTCTACGGTAGTTGCATAATCGGCAGGCAATGGTACAGTCAGTTCGTGCCCATTTTGGGTTAAAATCCACGATCCTAAGGGCCAGGAGGTGCAGATACAGAATTTTATTTCTTGCTTGAGTAGAGAGTGAGCCTTGCAAGTATGGTTGGGGTTTACCGGGAATGTATGACTTATCCAGGGCCAGTGTGAGAGGGTTGTCCCGGAGTGATGACCGATCCAGTTCAAACAAAATGGTCTGGACTTGGCGCTTTACAGCTTGGGCCCAGGCAGAATAAGGAATTTCATGAAGGGGCAAGCTCTTTCCCTCAATTTTCAGTAGGTCAATCCCTTGTTCCAACTTAGAGTGCCATGGGGAGCCCGCTTCTCCAAATATAATTTTTAAGAAATGTTTAAGATTATTTTCAGGGGCTTTCAGTACTCTGATATAATATTTTAACAAGTCCCCCTGTAATACCAACTCCGGGTGTTTCAAGCCTATTTCCAGCCTTAGCCTGGTGTTCCTTGCCTGTGTGGGAGCCTGTAACACAGACTTGTAGGCTTTCATCTGGGCCGCATTGATAACTTTCTCAAATGCTCCTGGATAGGCTAGGTGGCCATACGTAATAGCGGGAATCACTTTTGCCATAAGTATAGTCAGCATCGGTTCTATTGATGGACTAACTAGGCGATGACTAAGGCGTCTAAGGGACAGGATTATTTTGTCAATTCTCGGTTTTAACTCCTTTAAATGTTTGGCTGCAGTAGCCCTCTCTGACACCCATACGCCCAGATAATTATAGGATGTGGCTGTACTGATTCGGTAATCACCCAAAGACCATGTTGCTTGTTTTTTGTGATGGTATTTACCAAAGATTACTATCTTTGTCTTGCTCTCGTTGATTCGTAGGCTGCTTTGCTTGTTGTATATTGCAAGACTGTTTAATGCTCTTTGGAGTCCCACCCTGGTGTGGTCCATGACCACCGTGTCGTCTGCATACTGGAGTGTTCCCAAGACCAGCTTCCCCAGTCTCGAAGGTACCAAGGCATCTTTCAGGGCTTGCCCCATGTCCGCTGTATACAAGTTGAAGAGAAGGGGGGCCAAGACACATCCCTGCTTAAGTCCAGAATTAGTTTCAATTCTTGATGTTGTGATTGTTGGGCTTAATTTCACCTGGACCCATGTCCCCTCATAGAGGGCTTTTATGGCTTTGAGCAGGGCTTGAGGGATCCCCAGGATTCAAGTTTTGCCCATAGCCGACTTCTATTTACTCTATCAAAGGTCGTGGAATAGTCAATAAAACAACAAAACAGGGGCAACTTATTCCGCAAAACGGCTTGCTTCGAGAGGTAGGATAGTGTTATGATATTGTCCAAGGTGGAACTATTGGCCCTAAAGCCAGTCTGAGAAGGCAGGAGAATGCCGTTCTTATCCACCCAGGCCTCTAAGTCCCTGAGTAATAGGCGGGCATATACCTTGGCTTCTATATCGAGAAGGGCTATGAGCCTGTAGTTAGCCGGGTTCGAGTGGTCACCCTTCTTATGTATTGGAAATAGGACCGAGCCTTTCCAAGATGTTGGTAAAATTGTTGGGGAGAATGAATGATTATATAGCGGGGTGAGTATAGATGCAAAAAAGGCAGGGGCAGTTTTAAAGACCTGGGCAGGAATACCATTTGGGCCGGGGGCCCCATCTGATCTTATGGCTCTAATGTACCTTACAGTGTCCTCCTCTGTGTATTTGACGGGCTGACAGGGCCCTATGATGACTTTCAGCGCACTCTGAGATTTAATAGTTACAGCTGCCACATGCGACCACTCTGAGCTGCGAGGGTCCATCTTGTTTACCCCGCAGGTGTACAGCCCCTTCACATACTGTTCCCACACAATGCCTGCAACACTGTTTTCCTTGTGCTTGCTTCTGGGGCTCAGACTATTAATGTATCGCCATAGCTTACTATTGTATTTTTCTTTAATTAGGGAGAACACTTTAAGCCAGTTCTTTTCTGTCCACCGTCTTTTCAACTCCCAGACTTTCTAATTGTAAGTGGCTCGCAAAACAGGGATGGAGGACATCTGTGACCAGTAGATGCCTTTCTTTTTTGCCTTGATTGCCTTGTTAAGGGCTTGTTTGCTTTGAGTCAGGCTCCGCGATTTTTGACGTCTTAACCTGGTGTGTTTTAGACAGCTTCTTGCTTGGTTGCTCTTACTCAAGCTCTTCAGTAAATCCATGGTCAGTGTTTCACAAAAATGTGTGATGTTCTTTATGCCTTGTGCATTTAGTTCTGCCTCCCTTTTAGCTACATACTCCAACAGGCTGTGACTGAGGTTGGTCGTCCATTTTATTCTTTTGAGGATAAGATGACGTTCGTCGCCTGTGGTTGCTCCGATTATTTCCTGGGCTTCCACCTGTTCCCGCGCCAAATTGAAAGAGGCACATAGAGGTCTGTGGTTACTTTCATCTCTATCGTCCACAGTGAAATCACATAATTTATGGGCCAGCCATTCATTGGTGATAATATAGTCAATGGTGGAAACATTCCTGAAGGTCGGTTTAGCGATCCATATGGGATGGCTGTTTTTTTTGTCCCATGTGTGGATTGTAGATTAAAATTTGTGAGAAGTGAAATCAGTGGGCCCAACTTCTTACTTTGGGGTGCAACAGGGTCTGACCCAAGCCCCTTATATTGAAGTCTCCCGCCATTATCACATTGTGATGCTCAAAGCTTATGAGTAGGTTTTCCAAAGTGCTGGTGAGAGATTCCATGGCCTGATACTTTTGATGTTTGGTTGGGTTAATGTAACAATTGTTTAATAATAGAGGGTGGGACTCTTGTCCCGTTTTCAGCCCCTCTATTGAAATTGCTTGAAGGTCAGATGACCCCACTTTTAGTTCTCTGATTTTAAGTTTGCAAGCGTGACTTACAAAAATGGATAGGCCCCCAGACGGGTGTCCAAAGATGGTCCTTTTGGTCGCTGATATGAAGTATTCATAGAAGCCGCCAATTGGGGTGGTTGTCCTCGCCCAGGTCTCCTGAAAACACAATATGTCTACCTTTGCGAGATAGTCAAGTGAGGCCATGTCTCTAAAAATTTTACTTAGCACAGCAATGTTCCATGAAATAATGGTTAACCTACGATCTTGGCCGCTACATTGGTTTGAGCATGCTCTGTTTTCATGGTTATATATTTGGTTAGGGACCCTGTCGCCATGTGACCTCCGTATGGTCCAGTCCTTGCTGGAGCCGCTGCACTCTTCGCTGTGTGTCTCTAAGCGAGATATTAATTTTTTAGCGGGGATCTTGACCTCCCTGTATTCGTCCCCCCACATAGGCTTTTAGTCCTTGTACCTTTGAGGACTGATGTAGGTTCTTGCTGACCATGATTAAGCGTTAGGACGTGTGGATATTTTGGCGCACTGAAGACAGTGACTTCAATACCCCATTCTGTGAGTTGTGATGCTTCCTTGAGGACGGCATGTTGGGCCTGCTGTTGTGCGAAACCAACTAGAGTAGAGTCACCATGGGTATCCTACTCCAGACTTTTGAACTTTACCCACTCGATCTTGTCTGAGGTAATTTGTGCCAAGGATTCAATGTGACCAAAGAGGCGGACAATGTTAGACCTATTTAGAATGTCATAAGAGCCTTTGGCTGTATATCTGGCAGTAAGCAGCACCTCATGTGTTACAGGTTGGATTTTATGCTGAGGGGGGCACAATGTCTGCCCTTCTCCCAAAATGATGTGCCTCTGAAAGTTTAGATTTAGAGGATTTTTATGGATGACTCCTGGATGATGTCTGCATGGCGCCTCATTTGGTGATTCAAACTCTCTTTGATCTTCCTGGGGCTCACCCTGGTTTGTTTTAGGTTTTTTTACAGTCCTATGTTGGTGCTCCCAGTCTGGGGGGTTAAAGGCCCTCGGTTGTATGCCAGCTTCCTCCTGTGATGTCCTCTGCTGAACTTCCTCGTCATGGGTTCTCGCCAGAGTTAGCCCAACCGTGTGTGGGCCCTCCTGATGGGTAATCTGTTGGCTTTGGGCCTCACCTGGGACGGAGGGTTCATCTCTTGTCTTCGTGGCCTTAGTTTCCTGTTTAAAGTTGAAAATGGGGAAAAGTGGCTTTGGGCTGCTTTTGTTTTCTAGAGCACCGGAAGTTAGTGTTGCTGGTAATATATGTCTACTTTTTTCTTTGGATTTCTTCAGTTGTTTCTTTAGTCTTTTTTTTGCCCTCCTTGACAGCGGTGCTTGCGCCCCTGCCGATGCACCTTCAGCCTTCACCGCAGGAGGAGCAGCATCATATGAATCGTCAGTAGTGGTGTCAAAAGCCAGGTCCTCAAGGTCCCCATTCCCTTGTGTTTCCTGAATAATATTTTTACTTGGCCCTGCTGGTGGCTCCTTGAGTAGGCAGCTAACCGCAGTGCAATAGTTGGTCATTTTAGGTAGCACCGTCTTCGCATCTGATAGCTTTTGGATTGTTTGTTCTAGGGGGGGGCGTCTCTCTTTGTCCCTTGACTAAAGGTAACATGCCCTTTAGTACTTCAGGTAGTCCTGATGGTGGCGCAGGAGTTAGTATGAGCGGCGTTAGCATTATGGACTTCAAGTGAGACCTCTAGTTTTGCCATCTTATCGTCTTGGAGCACCAGGTGTTGAGCAATTGAATGCAGCAAGTCGATTTGCACTTCCATCTTTGTGGACTGCCATAGCAACACCCTGGCCATTGTGTCCTGTACTTCTCTTATTGCCGACAGGTTTAACTCTTTAAGAGTAGCTTCTTCCGTTGTGTCCTGCTGATGTGCTAGGCCCATCGGGCTCCAACCCTCTGTTTGGAGAGTTCTAAGGGCGGCAGTTCTTCCTGAGTTTATTGGTGTTGCATCCAATGTTCGTTCAATGGACTGTTCTAGTTTTTGCAGGAATGAGGTTGTTAAGGCATCCATTCCGGGGAAAGTTATCTTCTGGTCTACCCGGGGTGTCCCCGTTGAGTTCGATCTCTTGCATGTACTCATTGGAGGATTGGCTGCAACTACCTCATTATGCTCATCATTCTCCACCACTGTAGGTCTCTGATGAATGTCGGCTGTGATCCAGGTAGGCTCTTTACCCTGGCGGTGGTCTTAAGACAGAACTCTGGAACCCCGTTTTCTGTATGGTGGCAGGCTCATAGGAATGATGTCCCCTCTGACCCTTGTTGGACTCTGGGGTTCCCAGTTTGGAGATGATCTCTGTCTCCACTAGCCCCTCATCTGCGGCTATTAGACCACTGGAGGCCTGAAAGAAGTGAGTGATGAGTCCTTGAGGGAGGATGTTGCCATTGAGTGATTCCTGGGATTGAAGAGAAGTTATGCTCCTTGTTATCCTTCTTTGTGCTGTACGTTCAGGGTCCACCTCCACCTCCACCTCCGTGCCTGGCTTTGTCTTTTTAAGCGTCATCCTTAGGCACTGGTAACTGAGGTATCTGAGGCACTGGAAGGATCTATACGGTGCAATTCAGTGCTTATGGGACCCTTGTTAATATGTGTCACCTGTGCTTGATTTATATGACTAACTCCGCAAACGAGACTACAACACCCAGAATGCTTTGCGTCAGCACATTATTACCCAAATGTGGAGGCAGATTTCGTGGTAAAGTTACGTGGGCTATGACTTAGATTAGCTGCCTTATGAACACTTGGCAAGGGGGTGCTGGGTCGGCCTGGTAGGGTTATTTTCCGACCGCGACGTTGGGCCACTTTTTTTTTAGAGCGGGGATGGAAGTGACGGGAGCCGCACTGGTGGTCAGCCTTGGGCGAATTTGGGCGAGTTTGAACAAAGTTTTTTTTTCCTTTTCTCTTTCTCTTTCCTGTCTTTGGAGAGGGAGCGAGCGGAGCACTCAGGGAGACCGCAGGCTGGGAGACCTAGTCAGGCATCCCCCTCGGTCCGCACCCCGGGCTCTTACTTCGCAGCTGCCTCTATCGGCGGCCACGCTCACGGCCTTTGCTTCTTCCACCGCCTCCGCCTCTTACCTTCCGGCGTAGCTGGGCCCCTTCTGACACCAATGCGACACCAAGGTGATGGAACCGGAGCCCACCAGACCGCTTCTGCTTTTTCCTTCTTAATGGAGGGGCAGTCCCCCAAGTCTGCAGAAGCAGCGGGGGGACGGGAGAAACGGGGGAGACTCGTGGGATGCCAAAGAAAATGCTGGCTTTCTCCTCTTACTCCCTGCGGCTCCCTCTAGGTCTGCTACCTCGCTCCGTGGCACCATCAGTCTTTGCGTCAGTCTTTGAGTGAGTCCTTCCTCTATTCCAGTTGACTTGAGCAGTCATCTCCATTTAGATGTTGATGCCTACGTTCATAGAGTGAGTGCTGGGTATGGGGATAAGTAAGAGTTTATCCGGCCACCATTTGGAATCCTGTGGTGAGCTGTTCTTGCTGAAGATCACTGCTTCTGTAGTGTCGATTTTGAGCATGAGACGGTTGACTCTCACTCAGCCACTTCCAACATTCAGGCGGGATCATGTCCTAGCTGGAAAGTATGAGTTGTATGTCGTCGGCATAGGATAGGATGTTGATGTTGTGTGTGCAGAGGACATTGGCCACTGAGGTCATCTTTGTATGCGTTGAAGAGGGTGGGATGAGCAAATAACCTGGAGGCACCCTGCGGATGAGATTGCAGGCTTCTGAGGAGTCAGGTGCCAGTCTGACAGCTTGTGGTCTATCTGATGTGTCGTAAATTGCATTTTAATTAAAAAAGCACCATTGGATTTATTCTCTAGAAAAGGTCCAGAACTTATGGGCCCAGCTGTTTCAGTTGGAAACAGCGAAGGATGGTTAGCATGTGAAGCGAGCCGAGAATCCAGAATTAGTCTTGAAAAGTGAAGCCTAGAACCCCAGAGTCCCAAAATTGAGCCCAATGACCGAGAATAGAAATTGACGGAATCCGGCAGAGGCTGACAGAGTTTGATGGTGCGGCAAGAACAGCGGAGAGGGGTGGAGTGAGCATTAATTGGGTGTATGTCTTGCGGGAATTATTTGATTGTGTGATGTCTTGCAGTGTTGGTGTGAGAGTCAAGTGAATGTGGTTTCGGGCCAGACAAGCTCCAAGGATGGGGATTTGAGTTTCAGGTCCGGAAGTGGGTTAAGATACACTAAAGGTGTGCAAGACACCAAGATTGAGATTGTGATTGTATGACCGAAGAACTGAGGAGTTGTCGTGAGACGTCATAGGCAGTTCCACTTAAGACAGGAGGCTTTGTGTGAATGGGGTGTATGGAAATTGTTAGGTAAACCTTGTGTACAGGGGTGTGATATACAGAATCGGGTGACCAGCGCAGGCTCAGGGTCACTGTGTGGGAATGTTCTTGGATGATGGAATTCTATTAATCTTTTAGATCAAAGACAATTACGGACTTTAAGACAATTGTGTGCGTGAATACGTACAGAAAAAATTGTGAAGGAGGGTGAGCCGCTGTGAGGAGTAAGGGTGACATCAGAGAGTGTCGCGCTGTGATACGTCAGTTGGTGTAACGCCGTGCTGGTATTGGTTGGTAGTCATCTGGAAGTTTTGTTTGGAAAATAATTGTTCTATCTTACTATTGTGAACAAATTGCAATTGAAATCATGCAATGTTTTAGGGTGTTGCGAGATCTGTTCAGGGGTGTTGAAGAGGTTGTTACTCAAGTGGGTAAAGTGGGGCCACCTGAGGATACTCAAGCACATTATATGGTGAAAAAAGTAGGGGGCTATTGCATAATTTGGCTTCAAAATTGGCATAAGATTACTGCAAAGGAGGATGAATTGTTATTTCCACATTCAGGTTAATTTCATCTAAATTTATTGCATCAGATAAGAGGAGCAATGTTTGCGCTTCACCTTTGCCTAGACCAATACCATTTGGAGCGTTAGATGCTTCGACATATGCAGTACATGCTAAACACAGGGAGAAATACCAAGGAAAGATGAAGAAAACTGTGAGGTCATATCAGAACGCATAGTGGGAATCACAGCTTAAGAAATAGAGAGTGCGGACCAAAGAAGGGGAAAGGTTATATCCAGTGCTGGTCGAAGAGGGAGATTCTCAGAGCAGTAGCAGAAAGGTAAATGGAAGTGACATTCGTGACAATGAAGACAGCTTGTTGGATGGATTGTTATCTGAGCGTTCTCCACCTTACAGTCCACAATCCGGGGATAGGGGCAAGAATCAGGAAGTGCAGAAATCATGAGAAGCACGCCAGCTCAGGTGGGACCTGGTACAGGAGTTGTGGGAAGAATATCTGCAGGAGGAGTGGGGACAGGAGCATCCATCTTTGGAACCATGGAACAAAACAGAGCTAACGCTGCTTCACGGTTGTCGGAAGCTCTAACAGTACCCGTCACTATTGGTCCTGTTTTTCCTGTGAATGACCCGAGCTCAGTGGGAAACCTTAGCCAGTGACAGTCCGTATAAATTGAAGGGACTGGATTGGGAAAAACAGGGAGCACATGCTGGAATTGTCCATCTCTGGTGCCTAAGGAATCTTGTATCCCTTTAGCAGCTACTGCCAATTCTTCTGGAGTATAAATAAGTTCCAGTACTATATGGTCTATACCTATGCCACACACTAGTTCAGACCTACAGATGTGGAAAACACCAGAGAGAGGACCAATGGGTGCGGCCTCGGAAGCAAGTACAAGTCAGGGAGCCGATGAAAGTCTCCCTTCCTGCACGTAAACAATCTTTAAATGATGGTTTGTAACTTGCTTAATGCAGCACACATAGAAGTTGAAAAATGTAATTTCTTTTTTTGGATTGTTTATGTGCAGAAAGGGACACCTACCTGCACATCAACAATCAATGGGAATATGCTGTTTCTATGTGTGCTGCACAATGCAGCCCTCATGGAAACTGCAAAAACAAAGAGAAATAAAGCATTTCACCTCATTTCATCTGTTTAAGACAAGGGTTTTCCAGGTCGACCTTGCTGCATTTACGAATGATTTTTCCAGGTTGAGGGAGAAACCTGCTGACTGGTACAAGCAAGTCAATCGCTTCATTAAGATCTCTAAAGTGTTGTGGATTGACTTAAATACCTTAAATTGTGGTTCCTAGTGATCTGTGGTCTGATTTCAAAATCGCTATTGAGTGTCCTGCTGCTGAGCCAGAGAGGGATTCAATGACTCATGGTCCTTCACCAGTGGTTATGAAAAAGTACCATCAGGTGATCACATGATTGCAGTTTAAAATAGTCCCTTAGGACATTGATAGGGTTAAGGTATACCGAATAACCCAGGAAACTAAAGAGTCAGTGCATGCTTATTACGAAGGGCGATTGCAAGCTTTTAAGCAGTACAGTGGATTAGACACACTCAACCCTAAAGATATGGGACAAATCGTATCAAAATTGAAGACATGGTGAGGCCGGAAATCAGCCAGAACTCAGTGGATGAAATTCTATGGTACGCCATATATTGCAGTGGTGAGGTGGATTCAAAGCGTAGGAGGATAAAAAAGAAGTTAATGCTCGTTCAAACGTAAAATGCAAAGAAGTGATGGCAGGTACAGGCAACGGTGGGAACAGTAGTTTGTGGTCAAGGAAATGTTCCAGGAGGTGTCCAAATTACATCAGTCAAAGGACCGATTAGACACTGAAGAGGAAGAGGCATTCCCATAGATCTTAATACATGGATAGATGCTGTGACCCTAAAAAGCCCACTGCTTGTCACTGTTGTCACAAGATCAGGCTTTGGAAGCGCAAGTGTTGTTTAAATCCTGTGAATCAGGTGCAGGAACGAGAACTTGTGCAGGTGGCAGATGGGGTAAATCAGTTACCGACAGTGACTAGGCTAAGATCTCTTGATGTGAGACGGAATCAGAACTAGTTAGTACATGTGCCTCAACCTCCAAGAATCTTGCAGGGCAATTGAACCTACCATCAGATGCCCTTAATGGAAGTGCTGGATAGATTTGAGCAGGACCTGTGCTTATGACGATGCCCAAAGGGGCAGGAAGACTACAACTTAGCACATTCTTAGAGGTAGACCAGAGTGGCACCTATGTAGAAGCAGATGTAGATGGTCATCCCATTACATTCTTGATTTATACTGGTGCTACCCATTCTATTGTGTGATCTGCAGTTGTCGCAAACCTGACCCTTGGGAAAATCAGACCAAGTTGTAGTCGGTTCTAAAAAAAGAATGACACATTCTCTGACGGAAGAAAAGCTGATGAAAATCGGAACCTTCTAAGATCACCATCAGTTTGTAGTAAGTGATTAGAGTGCAGTCTGTTTGCTAGCATGTGATCTCTTGTGTAAATTGAATTGTACCATCTTTTGCACGCCGAAGGGAATTGAGTTGCAGACAAATGATGAGGATATTGCTTTCAAACTGGCAAATCAGAACCATTATACAGCCATGTTTCCCTTATTGACAGTGGAAGACATGCCATTGGATTTGAGAGACACCGTCTCTCCAATGGTATGGGATTTCTCAGGAGAGGAAATTGGACTGATTTGAGGAATCGAGCCAGTCCGCTCTCAGATGAAGCCCAATTCAGAATTTCCCTAGAACACCTCTGTACAACTTCACCCCAGAAATGGTGGCAAAAATGGTGGCAGGAATTACATCCGTAATTTAGTCCATGATTACGCAGGGCACTCTAAAGGCGATCATGGAAAGTCTGTGCTATTCGTCTATCGTGGGATTGCAGAAACCGAGCAGGAAGTATCACATTGTTCAAGACCTTAGAAAGGTAAATACCATTGTGATTCCATGTTGTCCTGTGGTACAGAATTCATCTGTGATCCGGTTTCAGATTTCTTGAGAGGCTAAATGGTTCACAGTGATTGAACTCTGTCAGGCATTTTTCTTCATCCCATTGCACAAGGGAAGCCAATTTTAATTTGCTTTCCGTATGAAAAATTGTGTTTTAACGTGGTGTTGTATCACTCCAGAGTATACTGAAAATACATCGATATGCAATCAGGTACTGAATAGGAACCTTGAGAACTCGATTCTGGCCCAAAACTCAGTATTAGTCCAGTACATAGACAACTTTCTCATTACATTTGAAACACAGGAGGCTTTTAAGGATAATACTATCGCCTTACTGAACCACCTGCCTGACAATGTGTATGAGGTCTCTCTGTGTAAACTTCAGTATTGTCTGACTGAATTACAGTATTTGGGTCATTGAATTGAAAGAGGCAAGAGGCAGGTGTTACCAGAGCGAGTGGAGCAGGTCATGAAAATGAATCCGCCTCTCACACAAAAAGAGGTCAGGAAGTTTTTAGGCACGGTTGGCTATTGCCGACAATGGATTCCAAATTTCGCCTTGATAGCAAAGCCTTTGCAGATGTTGACCCACAAGGATGTGAGCGATCTGGTACCTTGGGATAAAGACTGCTTGCTTGCTTTCCTGGATTTGTGAGAGTGCCTGTGTCACGCTCCATCTTTAGGAATTCCAGATTACAAAAAAGCATTCTCATTACTATGTCATGAATGGGGGTGTTGTGCTCTTTCTGTACTCACCCAGACACTTGGAGGTGCCTGTACACCAGTGGCCTATTTCTCAGCTACAATAGATCCTGTAGCTTCAGCGTTGCCCGGATTTCTCAAATCCATTGCTGCATCAGGTGTCGGTATTGAAGGCATTGTGATTGGTCATCCACTTACTGTAAATGTACTGCATTCCATTGAGCTCCTGATGACAAGGATCAAGATGCAATATTTGGCAAGATATAACTTAAGCAGGTGTTGCTCACTACAGAGAACGTGACTTTGAAGCCCTGTTCTGTGTTAAATCCTGCTACCTTGTTGCCTGTTCCAAATGCTGATGGGGAAGATTGTGAAGACCATGACTGTCTGGATGTTACTGAGCTTTGCACTAAGCCAAGACCTGGCATTGTCGATCAGTCATTGCCTGATCCCGATCCTGATCAAGTCCTTTTTTTGATGGTTCATGCCTAAGAGACAATACAGGTAATCAGAGAGCAGAATTTGCTGTCTGTACCATCTCTGGAGTGGGGGAAGCTGCTTGTTTACCGGGCATAAACTCCGCACAGGTAGCTGAAATCATTGCTTTGACCTGTGCATGTCTTGTCTCTGAGCAGTTCTGAGTCCCCATCTATACCAATACCGAGTACAGTTTCAGTATGGTTCATGACTTCGGACAGCTATGGTCACAGATAGGGTTCCTTACGACATCAGGTTCTCCTATTAGGAACGGGAATATGCAAGACAACTGCTGGAGGCATTGCAGTTTCCAAGGGAAGTGGCTGTTATTAAGTACTGGCAAGAGTACAGAGAAGACTGAACTCAGCATGATGCTAACGTTGCAGACTCATGGGATGAAGTAGGTGTTTGCAAATGGAAGCAACAGATCAGGAACAAGTGGGTTGGATCAGAGCAGGTAGAGAGAAAGTAGAATATGGCATATGGGTTTCAGCTGATGGTAGGGCAGTGTTACCTGACTGTCTGTTAAGCCCAATGGCAGGGCAAATTCACGGAACAGTCCACATAGGAAGGGATGCAATGGCAAGATTGTTCAGGCAGACTTGGTTCAATCCGATATTTTGTGGGATTGCAGAATCAGGGTGTCATCAGTGTGTCACGTGTCAACAAATGAATGCTTGGAAAAACATTGTTGTTGCCTTGAGCCACATTGGCAGGTCAGAGTTTTTTTTATTTGGATCCAATTGGACTTTTTTGAGATGCCTAAGTGTAATGGATTGAGATACATATTGGTTGTTGTGTGCATCTTTTCTTGATGGGAGTCAGATAGAGGAACACGCTTGCATAGCGAAGTCATGAAATTGCTGTGTACCGCCTTGAGTGAGGATCAACGACTGCATTGTAGTTAGAGGCTGGAGACATATGACATAGTGGAGTAAATTAATGGAACCGTAAAGGCAAGGCTGGCAAAAGTGTGTTCTTTATTATCTCTGAAATGGCCTCATGGGTTGCCCTTGGTTCTAATGAGCTTTTCAGCATTCCTGACAGGAGAACTGGGTTATCTCTGCATGAAATCTTGATGGAAAGGGTGGTGCGCTTGCCTGCTGTGCCTGTCACAGCAGTTATTAATATCACATATGACTTGATTCTTGACTACTGTAAAGGATGTGCTGATGTTTTTATTCTGTGTCTCATCAGCTTGAAGTAACAACTGTACCAACCTCAAAAGACCTCTACCACATCCTGTGCCCAGGTGAATGGGTGCTTGTCAAAAAGCATGTGAGCAAAAACATTCTTGACTTTCGGTGGAATAGACCATATCAGGTGATACTGGTGATGAATACTGCGGTAAAGTATGGAGGAGTACTGAAGTGGATCCATGAGTCACAGGTCCCTCAGATGAAACAGCTCCTCTCACAGAAGTAGTTCCAGCCATGACCAAGGGGTCACTGGAGAGGGCAGGCCAAGGAGGTTCCTGAAGAGGCTGGACACCAACCAGAACAGGCTGAGGGGGTCAAGCTACACAAGACCCTGGTACAGACTCTGCCGGAGACAGTAATGTTGCGAGTGGTATAGAGTCTGACTCAGCAGAAGACACAAGTGTGGAAATTGGTTGTGTGCAGTCAAGGAAGAAAAATGTTGCAGATGAAATATGGCCTGTGAGATAGAAAAGATGGAACCTGAGACTTGTATCTAATAAGTGAAGCTTCAGTGTCTGATTTGAGTTACGCTGAAGCAAGCCACAGGAAGTGCAAGGAGGGCCTGGAGGACAAGAGTGCAGTACCAGAGATATTCCTCTCCCAAGTGAATTTATCTGGTTACAAATGCTGGGGAGATCGAGGTCAAAGTTTTCAATATTGACTGTCAAGATCTTGCTGAGAGTTTCTGGAATAAAGGCTAGTTCAATTATTTTAGTGACTGTGCCTTTTCCACCAAGGGTGAGTGTTTTACCAACTCTGATTCTGGAAGACATTGAATTCTCAAGCTTTCTAAGCTTCATAGTCTCCTCAAGAGATTGCCACTTTAAGAGTTCTTACAACGAGTCATTAAGGAGATTGGTTCTGATCTCATACGGGATGTAAATTGAACTTTTGAACTATAAATAACTGAAAGAAGATATCCTAGGCCTGAGTGGAAGAAGAATAAAATTAGAGATTTCCATTTGGAAGAAGAAAGAGGGCTAGGGAAGTATTTCAAGTTGTGTAAATATTGTGTGAAAAGACTTTCAAGAATTTTCCAAGATTTAAGGGAGTTGTTCAAAGACTTTGTTGCACGTGAATAAGAGGTGTAGAAAATAGAATCTGGGGCTTACTTACAAGCCCCTTGCATCCTCAGTGCATCACTTTTAATATGGGAAAAAGCGCAAAGGGCTTGTAAATAAGCCCCTCTGTGCATTGATCCTCTAACAGCTACAATCCGAGCCACTTTGGAAATGGAGTCTGGAAATTTGAATCATAGGTAGAAATGCTTATAGATACACTAATTGTAGGTGTAATTATAGTAATAGCTGTAGTCATACTGAGTCCATTTTAAATGCACACAAGGTTGAGGAACAGTGATTGAGGGTAGATGGGACATCCATATCTACCATTGCTGCATTGATAGAAGGTACACTAGGATCTGAAAAAGGCTTAATAGAGCAGACTAGTCACTTTCTGCATGTAGATTTGTATAAAGGTGATTATACGCTGAATGCTTATGCTAAGTTGCTTTATGGATACATCAATACTATGGATTTGAGAGATTGTTATGTGTGCATGCCATTGCCTGCTTCGCTTGAGGAAGGGATTAGATGCCATCACTTACCATTGACGTATGGCATTAGTTGTAGTTTACTCCTTAGAATGTTTTATGGGAAAGTTCATTATGAGTTCTTCTTCTCAAATTATGATGTGGTGCTCTCAGAAATATCAGTCTGTGAACACATGAACAAATTTGAGTATTACAAGCAAGAGGAGAAGATGGGAAAGTATTTTGTACCCACAATAACACTGGACACAGCTTACGCACATGCATATAACCTAACCGGCATATTAACAGAGATAGAAAAGAAATTTGTAGATCAAGTAGAAGATAGGCATAGGGGTTTAGTGGTTAAGCTTAATAATAGGGATGGAACTTTGAATGAACCAAGGAGGAGTTAGCTCACAAGGCTAAGGAAAGTTATTGTCCTAGAGCTATAGATTGGGAACAACTAGGCAAGCTTTGCAGACAGCAAGATCAGAGTCTTTATGAGACTATATTTGTGGGGTAAAGTATGGTAGGCCATATGTTTCTAATCAGCGAGCCTTGAAAGACGTTTTTGCAAGGTGTACAAGTGGTGCCAGGAGTATATTTTGTATGTGGAAAGAATGCATATGTGGAAAGAATGCATATGTTCGACTTCCTAACAATTGGTATGGTACTTGTCATCTGGCAGTTGTGTTTCCAAAGATATATCATGTGGAGTATCCGGAAGGTTTGGAAGGAAAATCAAACCATATAGAAAAACGTGGACTGAGTGCTGGTGAAGTTGTGGGAGACATATTTGGAGCGATGATACCTAGTTTAGGAGTAGTGCTGAATGACATCAAGATCAGGAAGGTTTCTACCATTGTGGATAAGTGTCAATTAACACAGCTCAGTCATTGTTACTCACAGATGGGGAAATGGTTTTGATAAGGGGGATGATGATGCAAAACCATCTTGTGTTAGATGTGTTGCTGGCAAAAGAAGTCGAAGTCTGTCAGATGCTGAAGGTCTATCAGTGATGTACTTATAAAAAAAATAAAGATCTGAGGTGATATATAAGTAACTGAGATACATCATGAAACACATGATCTCGCAGCTGTGGGAGTTTGGAATAATATTGGAAAGGGATTTGGCACAGTTGGAAATTGGTTTGCTAACCTAGGAAAGGGAATCCTTGGATATATCTTGAAGCCAATCACAAATGTTGTAGTCTGTGTTATCATTTTCGTAGGTATGGTAAGAGCATACAACAGGCAAAAGGCATGGCAAATAGAGAACTCTTTAAAAGAAAGAGAGAGAAGGGTGGAAAGACTGCGAGACAGTCTTTATGAGGATTTGAAGGGGTTGGAGGAGTTCAGACAGAGGCAACTAGCTATGACATCTGTTTAGATCAGTCTACTCTACAGGTATTTAATAGTGTTTGCGATGACTCAATTTCATCAGAGGGGGGAACTGATGTCGCGGAAATCACATTTTAATTGTAGGGTTTCATTAAAATCACACATGTAGAGCGCCGCAGCATATAATCTTTTGTTGTATTACATGAAGTGTTAAAATTGTGAAATGCATTAACATGAAACATGATGGGCCTCATTTATGAAAAGTGACGCATCGCTGCGTGAAAACAGCGATGCGTCACTTTTCACTGCGCACTCCTTGCGACACCAATGATGTGTCATATTTAATGTATGACGCATCATGTCGCAAGGACTTACAGATACGTCAGTATTTCTGACGTATCTGTAAGCGCAAAAGTGACGCATTGCTGGAGTGTGTCACAAAAGTGACGCAACTCCAGCAATGCGTCCTTTCACATGGGGAAAGCCCCATGTGAAAGGGCTTGCGTCAGTCTTACGCCTGCTGTGAGGCAGGCGCAAGATTTTGACGCAACAGCATCCTAAAAGTGACGCAGTGAAATCTCATGGATTTCACTGCGTCACTATTACGAGGCTTTTTGCGGGGGAACGCAGGTATAATGTGGCGCAGGGGTCTAAAAAGTGATGCATCTACCTAGATGCGTCACTTTTTAAATATGGCGCAACAAGGCGCATATTTTACGCCGCTGGTGCGTCACAAAAAGTGACGCACCGGCGGCGCAAAACTGATGCAAGGCCTCATAAATAAGGGCCGATGTGTTTAGGCCATTGAACAGTAATGTGGAAAAGTAATGTGAAAGTGAACATGAAGAACATATGTTGTGAAACTGACCTTTATTCACATATTAAATGTGTTATTAGTTGTGTCATCTTAATGTATGTAAATGCATTAGTTGTAAGTGCCTTATTATCCATGCAATTCGTAAAAGCTTGTCTGCTGTTTTCTTCTGTTAGCTAAACTTAGTAGGATTGATTTGAAGTTCCCTGAAAATTCTTGCTTTAGGACTATTAAGCCACACTTTATGTGTGCTGTGGAGTCTGTTCTTTCTCATGTTTTATGTTGCAGGTGAAAGAAGCGTTTTATTAGCTTGAATAATGTCTTTGTTTTACTAGTCAGGCAAGTAGAGAAGAAGTTACAATCATGTCATTTGAGTCGATAAAGAAAGGTCATTGCGCTTCACATGAAAGAAGGCCTTGGAACCAGAGAAGAACACCGTTGTGCCATGGAAAACTACCTTTAGGACTATACCCAGAGCAGATGGCATGACCCGCAATTAATCTTGGTAAAGTTACCAGCAATAATTAGGCCTGGGCGGTAAATTCCGTGCCGCTCGCGGAATTTGGGTAATTTGGGTAATTTCACGTTCCGCAGGGAACGTGGAGTTGGCAAACATTCTGCGATCCGTGGCTTCGCAGAATTTTTAGCTTGTTCGCGCTTTCAAAATGTGTGTTCATGAAATCTTTCTCCCGAGCACGCAATCAGCGTTCTCGAACCAGAAAAAAGCATTGCGAACGGGCGGAACAAGCAATTCTGCGTGTTTGTGGAACGTTTGCGTGCTCGCAGAGATTTTTTACAGTTTTGCAGAGCTTTGCGTAGCACGACTACGCAAATTCCGCCCACCCCTTGTAATAATGTGATGTTGGAAGTAGTGTAAGCACCCATTTCTTCTTCTGCCTTGGCAGAGAGAGAGTCTGAGAACAAGCTCTGTCTTGGTAGTTTTATGCTACATGACCCATCATTGATGGAGAGACTTCTTAGGACGACTCCCCTGCCCGACACCTTTTCTTCCTTTTCCTGAAGATGTTTAAGTAGAGATGTAAATGTCAATGTAAATGTGGGTGTACTTGTAAAGCGCACTGCGACTTCATGGAGTATCCTGGCGCTGAAGACCGCTGGGAAACCCGTCCTGGTTTTCCCTGTGAGATGGTCCCTTTCTGGGTATCTCCAAGGTGAAACCAGGCATCCCCAGTGTCTGTGGGGGGCCATTGTAGAGATGAGGTAAGCTTAATGCCCAGAGTTGCCGAGTGTGTTCCCTGGTTAGAGTTGGCAGCGAGGCGAGAATTATCGAGTCCGTTTTGACTCTGGTCCACGACCCTGCCGCGTCAGGAATTGAACCCTGGTCCCGGGCCGTTCTCTGCTTACAGGTCTGCCGCCTCTAACCAGTGAGCCACACCACTTGTCACTTTAGTGTTAGTGTAGGGACAGATTAATACTTTGCGTTGTGTGAAAACCTGGATTCATGCTTTCTGATCCTCTAAATCCTGCTTCTTGAGTTGACTGTTTTGCTTATGTTACATCGTCTCAATTGGATATGCAGATTTGGCTTTATGCTGGTTCCAATCTCCTTTTACAATTTTTGTCTTGAGGTGTCTTTATGTTTAGTTATTTTTGGCTTTGTAATAAATCAGACTAACTTCACATAGTTGTCTGTGGTCACTATGTGCCCAAAAGGATTCTTGTTTAATTAAGTGGCTTAATAACAATTTTCTCTCCTCCTCCTCTTCCATGCTGCTTAAAGGAACCATCAGATTGTATCTCTAGAATAAGTCCAGAATTTATGGCCCCAGCCCTTTCAGGTGGTAACAGATTAGGATGGTTAACACATGAAGCGAGGGGAGAATCCGGAATTCGTCTAGAAAAGTGGAGCCTAGACCCCCAGAGTCCCAAAATAGTGCCCAATAACTGAGAATGGAAGGCGACAAAATCCAGCGTAGACTGACAGAGTTTGATGGTGCGGCAAGAACAATGGCAAGTGGAGGAGTTAGTATTAATAGGGTATATGTTGTGTGTTAGTTTGCGGGAATGAGTTGATTGTATGATGTCTTGCGGAGTTTGTGTGGGAGTCGAGTGAATGTGGTTTCGGGCTGCACGTGGTCCACGGATGGAGATTTGAATTTCAGGTCCCAAAGTGGCCGAAGATCCCGGAATATATTAAAGATGTAGAATGCACGGAGATTGAGATTGTGATTGTCTGACATAGGAATTGAGGAGTTATTGTGAGACGTCATCAGCAGTTCCACCTAAAACAGGGAACTTTGTGGGAATGGCGCGTATGGGAATCGTTTGGTGAACCTTGAGTACAGGGGTGACCTACACATATTTGGGTGACCAGCGTAGGTCGAGAGTCACTGTGTGTGAATGTTCTTCGATGATTGAATTCTATCAATCTTTTAGGTGGCAGACAATTACGGACTTTAAGACGATTGTGTGCGTGATTGTGTATGGAGAAATTGTGAAGGAGGGTGAGCCACTGTGAGGAGCGAGGGTGACGTCAGAGAGTGTCGTGCTGTGATAGGTTGGTTGGTGTAACTCCGTGCAGGAATGGGAACAGATCCAATGGCGAGTGGTACTTTGGAAGCCAGACTTGGGTAGGTAACTGATGAGGATGGGGTTTGAGATTCTGTCAAATGCTGCAGAGAAGTCCAGAAGAATGAGGGCTGATCTGTTTCTTCAATCAAGGTTCATGCAGATGTTATCTATAGCAGTGTGAGTGCTGTTTATGTATTGTGGTTGGGCCTGAATCTAGACTGCATGGTATTGAGGAGCTGGTGGTTTTTGAGGTCGCCTGTGAAGCATCGGTTGATTAGTTTCTCTGAGACCTTGGTCGGATATGGTAGGAGGCAGATGGGTTTGTAGTTGGAGAGCATGGCTGGGCCAGTTGATGGTTTCTTGGGCAGGGAGGCATGACTGTGAAATCTTTCATGTGTCTGGCAATGTGGCTAAGTTGATAAAGGATTGGAGGATGCAGTAGGAGTGTTTCATGAAGGTGTGGGTGGGGGCAATAGTCAGATGGGGCCCTGAGTGGATGGTCTTAAGGTAGTGATGGTAATGGCAGTTTTGATGGCTTTGATGGTTGTGATTGCGGGCCACAAGGTTATGGTTTGTCAGTTGTGACGGAAATGTGAGTTGCGATGGTGACAGGATCCAGAAGAGGATCAAAATTGCTGTATACAGAGATTTATTTGTTGCAGTAGAATTCAAAGAACTTGTTGCTAAGGTATTGCAACAGTGGTATGTTGTTGGAAATTGCAGGAGTCATGGTGAATTCTTTGATGATGCTGAAGATTTCAACGGATTGCAACAGGTTTGTGTCTGGTGTTCCACATTAGTTGGTGGTAGTTTCGGGAGGCAGATTTGTAGATTTCTTTAACTGTGGTATCATGACCTTTTCTCCATTTGTTCTCCAGTTGCTTGCAGTAGTATTTAGTCAGTCTGAATTCCTCTGTGTAGCAGGTAGCCTGTAGTCAGGATTTTGCCATTGGGTTACCCTTTTAGAGAGCCAGGGTGTTGATGCATGTAATGATCTAGCTGTTGAGGTTCTTAATTGCTTTTGGCAAGTTGGAAATAGTGCTCAATCTGGTGCACTGAGAGTTCAAAAGCCCAGCTCTCTTTTGTGATGCTTTTCCAGCTGCTGTGGGCAGGCCTGATGGTGGTAGGTCTGTAGTGGTGTGGGATGAGTATTCTGACACTGACAAGGGTATGGTCTTCACTGGTCAAAGTTTGTGGCTTGTTCACTGTGATTTTGCTGATTGAGGAGTAAATCTGGTCCAGTAGGCATCCAGCAGTGCAGTTGGTTTGAGTAAAATGCTGGGCGTGTCCGAGATTTAAGAGATTTTCTAAAAGGGATGCAGAATTTGGGCTGTTGTGGTGTTCCAGTTAAATGCTAAGTTCTCTGAGGAGGATAAAGGATAAATTCCGCCCACCCCTTGGGCTGTTGTGGTGTTCCAGTTAAATGTTAAGTTCTCTGAGGAGGATAAAGGATAAATTCCGCCCACCTCTTGCAATAATGTGATGTTGGAAGTAGTGTAAGCACCCATTTCTTCTTCTGCCTTGGCAGAGAGAGTGTCTGAGAACAAGCTCTGTCTTGGTAGTTTTATGCTACATGACCCATCGATGATGGAGAGACTTCTTAGGACGACTCCCCTGCCCGACACCTTTTCTTCCTTTTCCTGAAGATGTTTAAGTAGAGATGTAAATGTCAATGTAAATGTGGGTGTACTTGTAAAGCGCACTGCGACTCCATGGAGTATCCTGGCGCTGAAGACCGCTGGGGAACCCGTCCTGGTTTTCCCTGTGAGATGGTCCCTTTCTGGGTATCTCCAAGGTGAAGGATAAAGGTGCTGGCATTGATGATGAGAAGTGCGATGAAGTCTGTGATGTCACTGGTAAAATTGGTGTGGTGTCCTGTTGGTCTGTATATGAGGGTTCCTCCCTATAGAGTTAGCTGTGATGCACATTTTAAACTTTAGGTGTTCTATGTAGCTAGTGGGGGAGTTTGTGTAGGCCGTGCAGCTGATATTGTCTTTGAATATGACACATCCACTTCTGGGCTTGTGCTGATGGCCTTGCCTGGCAATCTTGTTGCTGGCTGGGATGGCTGTGGTGAGGTCTGGAGATAGTTGTATTGTTGCTTGTCAAGAACAGCAGGTCTGGAGCATGGTCCTGCAGTAAGGGCCATATGCATATCAATAAAATCTTTAGGAGCATGCTTGCAAGTGTGGTGTGTTTTGTGGGTGGTGGCTAGTCTGCGGGAGCATGAGAGGTTGGCTGGTTTGTGGGAATGTTAGCGAATGAGTGGGGTGGTGGATGCTGATGATGTGGGAGTCGTGAGTGTAGGATGTAGGAGAGCGCATGAAAATGCTCCCGCCATGTTGTGTTGTGTGTGGCAGCAGTGCAGAGAGTAGCAGCTGGTTTTGAGAGCATGGTGGAGTACAGGAGGGTAACACAGGGTAGAGGGAGTGCCAGTGTTTTTGACAGTGGGCGACATCCAGGTACAAACAGGTATAGATAGGCTATCCTTTGGTAGGCCTTAAGAGTGCCAGAGGCATGCCTGCTGCATGTCTGTGCTGTGTCTGCCATTAAGTAGGTCATGATAGGAGGGAGGAGCATGGGGGCAGCGGGTGGTGTGCAGATGGATGATGGAAAATGAAGTGCTCTTGCTTTTGGCCTCTTTTAAAGACAACTTTGGAATGATGTCCCTTCCTGTGCTGATGGCTGATGGGAAATGCAGTTATGTCATTTCCTGTCCACCTCATGACCATTGTCAATAGGCTCATAATGTTTGTGATCTCTATTTTGGGCTACGAGTGCCACTGACATTAGAAAACATTAGGAAATATTAGAATCTGAGCATTCTCAATCAGAACTACAAATCATTGAGTTGGTTGGTAAAACATGAATGTTTTCTGATTGGATTTTGGTTGGAAAATATTAGTACATACCATAAGGAATCAGTATTTGCAAGATGTGCCCGAAGCAAACCCCTCCATAATACTGATGTCTTATTGTTTCACAAACCAATTCAGCATTTCAGAAAACTTTTTTCTAATCGATAACAGGATTTCGCACAGTTCAAAAAGTGTTTTAGCAGTTACAAACCAGCAGCTGTACCGAATCTGACAAGTTGCTACAGTTAAAACACTTAAATGGTTTTAATAATTTAAACGTGACCTCAACTGCTAGTAGCTCTGGCGAGAGAAAGCAATCTTAAATTCGAGAAAATTTGTAAAGTATTTAGAAGACCTAAACTAGTTAAAAAGACACAGTACAGTAACAATCCCACAATTTATAAAAATAGAAAAAATAAAAAATAAAAACAAAATGACAGCAAATTGTGAAAAATACAATAATAGGAACCAGAAAAAATAATTTTAAGAAGATTTAAGAGAAAAAGTACCAACAAGATGAAAAATGGCCATCAATAATCACCGCTTGTGACTAAGCTGCAATTTCTGGTCAACAGCAATGGAGCACAGGTTGAATAAACCAACTGGTTTGTTCTGTTCAGGGGAATATCAAAATAAAGGGTGGGCGTAATATTCCTCTCTGTCAGCGGAGTTTGTGGAGTTTTGCCCACTCTACTTTCAACTTGGAATGCGTAGTTCTGGCAAAACTCCACCAACTGCCATGTGGCAGAGTTTTTTCTTGTATGCGGCTTGCCAGCCTTGAATTGGCACGTGTGAGTGAGAATTTGCGCCCCCTATTGCGATTTTTGGATGCAAGAACGCCGCCAGTGAGATTTCTCAATTCCGGCGGTCATGGCAGGTTGCGACTGTTCGCGTTGAGAAAGCTGCCATTCGAATAGAAAATCTACTTGAGCGGCGTAAAGAAGTACCCTTATAGACACCGTGTGGTGTAGTTTTCACAGATTTTACAGCGCAGAACAAGCTCCCAGTGCTGAACAATGAGTGCGAGCCTCACAATGTCCGCCCACTCTGTTTTTTTGTAACTCTTTGAGTTCTGCCCGCCCCTAGTCAAAATTCTTCAGTGGGCAAGGCAGCAGGCTCTATCGAGCCAAGTCCCTTAAATTCAGGTAGGATTTGAGTGAGGTCCAGCTGAAGCCGTTGGTTTTGGTAAGAAAAACGCAGAGTGGGAAAAGTCAAATCTCATACCCAGGGAAGCCCTCTTGTTGGTCAGATGCTTTTTGCATCTTCACCCACTAAATTCCAGATGCTGAGAATAATTCAAGCATCCCATCCATCAACTTACTGTTGACGTCAGTGCAACTGGTCAGGTGGCAATTCAGGAAAAAGGCCTCTAGTAGCTTTTTGTGTCCCTGTAACCACACAGAAGGTCAGCTCACTGACCCTTGAAGTTCACTTCTTTGTCCTGAGTAAAAATTATATCAAGTCCAGGCTTTAGGTCTCCTCCTAGGTCTTAACCAGCAGCTGCAGTCCTGTTTTTCAACAAGCTCAGAAAGTGTTCTAGAAGAATGCTGTTGGAGTGCCACATTTATGGCTGGCATTACCTAGTGGGTGGGGGTGACTGCTAGTTCCTCCCTAACCAATGGGGTAAAGGTTTCCGTGGTCAATGCTAACCACCTCTTCCGCAGTTCCTGTTTATCCTATGACAAAGAATCTTACAGTGTGGCTTATTCCCAAAATTCAAAATAATAACAGAAGGGCAGATCATAATATTATGGCAGATCATGTCCATATAATAAAAAAAAATTCTGGGTAATAAGGTAAGCCAATACAAATGGAGTGGCACATAGATCTAGTGAAGCCACCACAGCTGCTTTGATAAGAGAACTTCAGACAGATGCCATGAACGCTGTGCAAAATAAAAAAACAGGAAGAATACGATGCAAAGATGAGCACTGAGGATGATGAGGCTAGATGCAAGGCATGACATTCGACCTAGGACCATATTTCCTACAGTTCATAAAAAAATCTTAATGCCAGTCTTTCAAAAAGAGTCTTTCCTAGACTCTCAGTTAGGCCACACCAGAGATGAGTGAGATACAGAGCTCTTGAGCAGCTCAATTTCCGGAAGGCTGGGGCCTCTGTCAGTGGTAATCAGCAGGTTCATTCTTCAGGTCAAGTTCTCTTGTGATTCAGAATTAGGTCTGGATCAGGGTCAATAGAGGAAGCCATCAAGAAAGCATACTTGGGGCGATCAGGGGTAAAACTGAGGGGGAGTGGTTGGAAAGTATATAGTTGAATTCTGATTTTAAATTAAAATGAAACACAAAAGGTTTTTTGGTTAGGTAGGGGACAGTGAAAAAGTTGAGGATGGAACTAATAATGTACATTGGAGTTCATAAGTAACGTTGCTGTAGTAATGTTTAGGGGCAAAAACAAAAATGTCTACATCTTAACATCATTTTGGGAAATGCCCACATTGATAAAGCTTTTATAGACTTCGTTTGGGGTGATATTGATTTATTAGTGACGAACATGTCCTAATGTGAAATCTGGCTTATTCACAGAGCCATAGATATACAAAGGGGTAGTTTCTCTCAAAACAAATGCATTAAGACTAACAAAATTCATTGGTGTAGAACAAGGAGCATCATGCAATGAACACAAATACATGAGTTTTGTTGCAAGTAAAACGAAAGAGAAAATAAATTATGATGACTTGAAATAAAAAAAATTCATGAGAGGTAACTGTAATAAATTTGAAGGATTTTTTGCTATAGTTGAAGTTATTGAATTATATGAAAAACTAAATATGGAAAAGGTGTCTTGAGCATTCTGTGAGAGCATAGAGCTAAGGATATGTTTGATAAAGCTGTCAAGGAAAGTAACAGCTCGGTCAAAAGATCAGAAGCATTTCATCAGTACAAAAAAGAGGAAGCTGGGAACAAATATTTTGAGGAATCATCTAACTGGAAATGCAACCGCACACTCAATTTAACAATACCATCACTGCACAACATAGGTCCAAATATATCTGCAAATTATCATCTTCAGAATCACAAGCTTGATTCAATGCTTGCAACCTCATTTGTACAAAACAGCAGTAGGTTAATAGGTTGACAAAGTGCTGAGTTACAAATAACACTGTCAAGCACAACAATACCACGCTTCCTAGAAAACATCTATGATTAAACCAATGTAAACGTACCACATGCACACAATATTATATCATAGCTGCCAACCTGGAGTGTGATGCATATATAAAAATTACTTTACTCCCGCCAAGCAAAGCAGAATTGATCACCCAATTCAAAGAACGGAAGAAAAGAAAAACTCTCTTTGCACAAGCACTCACAAACCTAAAGTGCCTCGAAGAATAGTCCAAGATCATTTTACTGTCCTAATTGCTTATTTGAAAATAAAATATTGATCACATATTCTTCTGCCCTCAAACAGCTAATCAACGATAAACAGCAGATACAATGGATTGATGTCAATTCCATACCCATTGGAAAATAGCTTAAAAGGTTCAAGGGCACCCCACTATGACAAATATGTCGTTATATCACTTTTCATTGTGGACTCATTTAGCTGAGGTATATACATTTGCTAGAAATATTAATTACTAGAACAACAATGAATGTAGCTTCAAATGCAAAAGTCAGCCATCCTCTACCACATTAAATGAAAGAAATGTGTTATAATAACAATCAGTTGTAGATTTGTTTTTCATGCAGTGCTATGTGTTCATTGGTCATCAAATAGTGAGAAAGTGAACATTTTGTGAAAATTGTGCATATATAAAGATTATGGACTCAACCAAGGAACAACACCATAAAGGGCTCTAAATATTTGAAATCCGTAATTACATATACATGGGCCTAGTCACAAAGGTACCTTCCAGTAACTTTACCACTTTGGGCTATTTAAAAACTTTGAGTGCAAAGTTACTTAAATATGTAGATTTACATCTTTCCACCCCCTAAAAAGGGGGAGGAGACAAATGCAACATGTCCAGCAACACTCATGGCCAACCACTGGTCCTTCAACACCCTCCCATAGAAAATATTGAAGGTAGGGAATTAAAGAAAAACCCCATAGAAAATAATGATAAATTAAATTAAATTACTCAAAAAAGTTAAACATTTAAAAAAAGTAATACCATATTAAAATTCTAAAAATAAATCATGTTTATTATTTGCTTGTAAAATATTTCACTTACCTTTTTTAATGTATAAATTAATGTAACATTAAATGATTCTGTACATCACTTCTGATAATTACTAATGAATAATAAATACACATAGGGGCCTATTACAATGCTGGGCAGACAACACCATCTAGGTGTGAGAACCGACCGACCATAGGTCAGAGGTTCAGCACCCCCTATTACGATGTGACCCCATACGGTGCAGTCGTAAACTCCTATTTCCCTATGGGAGCTTGTGCTGCGGTCGGAAACTGCCCACAGCACAAGCTCCTATAGAGAAATTGGAGTTTCTGTGAATCCCTGCACCTCATGATAGGCACCTCACAGTGCTTGCCATGCATTGCAGGGATTTACAGGGGACACCATAGGTGACCCTGAGCCAGAAGTCGCTAAGTGATGGGGACCCTGCTATGGCTCCCCTGAGTTGCTTTCGACAGCCTTTCTATGTTGAAAAGCTCGACATGGAAAGCCTGTCCGATACCAACATACTGATCCCAATGGCGTAAATGATGGGAATTTATTTTTTAATTTAAACTTCAGAGAAATAACTTGTATTTAATTTATTATATCTAAAAGAATTAAAGATTTAATGGCATCTACACATTTTCTTTTTATTTTGTTGTAAAATAAAATTATATAATTAATATACATTAAAATCTAACATAAATGTATTTGTACTAAACCTATGTCAATTTAAAGAAATTTTTTTAATATTCCCTATACCTTACCCTAGAGGAGATCACCACCTTGACTGTGGACTGTCCCTCTAGTAAAATATAGGGAAAATGGAGAAAGCTTATTTGACAACAAAAAAATCAGTACAAACATTTTATGTTAAGGAATAATGAAATTAGTTTGATATATTTATTTTGAAAGCAGAACAAAATGGGAAATTCTACAGTACTATTAACACCATTTTGCATTGATTATTTAATTAATTTAAATAAAGAAGTTAACTACCACCTACAATAAAAAAACATTTATAATTATACATAAAAAATTATTAAAAATGAAATATAAAATTAATAAAAAGTAATGTAATTACATTTTCATAAAACGTAATGTTACACGAGTTAATAGATGTTGTTTTTTAATATTTTATGATTACATTATAAATATGTGTTGTTTTTACCTTTTTATCATTAAATGATATTTATTTACATTTTAACTATTTTAAATATTTTTATTTATTTCAACATTATTTCCAAAGGGGTTACATTTTAAGTCTCTATCTCCATTAATTTTAATAGGAGGGTGTTGCAGTCCCAGTGGTTGGCCATATGTGCTGCTCAAGTTACTCCAGCTCTGAGCTGGAGTAATTTCCTGTTGCTTTGGGCCCCTGCTTGACCATAGTAACTTTAAAAGTGCAGGTTGTGAACAGCAATGTGCTTACTCTTTTGTGGGTGGGTGCATGTCTCTGCCCAACCCCTCCATGGCCTCTCAAATTCTCCCTTACTCCTCTTTAAAACCCTCCTCTGTAGTAGTAAGTAAACCCCTTTTCCAATCACTATAATTGACCCCTCTCACATTTACTTCTAAGGCCCTTATTGCGATGTTGGGCAGACACTGTATCAGTATGGGAAGCGCCTGACCATGGGTCGCCGGTTCCGCATACCTAATTACAGCGTGACTGCACATTCCCTTATGGGAGCTTGTGCTGCGGCCGTAAACAGGCTGTACCACGAGCTCCTAGAGAGAAATGGAAGTTTGTGTGAATCCCTGCACCATGTGGCAGACACCTCGTAATGCCTGGTACACAGTGCAGGGATTCACAGGTGGGTACCTTAGATGCCCTCACGGCCCCCAACCAGAGACCACAGGGTTAAGGGTGCCCAGCTAGGGGCCCCCAATGTCGCTTTCCAACAGGCTTTCAATGTCAGAAAGCCTGACATGAAAAGCCTGTTGGAAACGGGCATTGTAATCGGCGGAAACACTGTCCATTGGGATTAAGTGCCGGTCTCTGACTGACCCCGTCGAAATCCAGCCGAATGACCAGTTGGTTTCAATTTCGACCACCTGCGTTGTAATGCGGTGGTCGAAACTGAAACCGTGATGAGGCTCAGAAAGCTTCCAACCTGCGTTTGGAGGCTTTCCGAGCCTCATCATAATCGGACCCTGAGTAGCTATTGCGAAGACAAAACAAAGATGATCTGAGTGTCATCCGCATACGAGAACAAAGTCAAACAACAGCTCTCCACCAATTCTGCAAGTGGGCACAGGTAGTTTTTAAAAAGCATGGGGCTCAGACGCTGAGCCATGTGGAACACCCTGCTCTAATGCCCGTACCTATGATCTAATACTACTGGAGAAGACCTAAAATGCATGGTTCTCAAGAAATGAGGATAGCTATTTTCGCGCCTTACCTTGGAGCCAAAGATGCTAGCCTTTCCAGGAGAACGTAATGGGGCACAGTATTGAACGTAGCACTGTAATCAAGCAAAATCAGCAGAGTCATGCTGACCTCATCCAGGTGCTGTCTAAGATGTTCTATGACCCCCAGGTGAGTGGATTCCAGCTCGGAAACCGGGCTTTGATGGATGCAGACTATTTTGATCTTACCACAAAGGCAGATTGCTGTGAGTTGACTTGTTTCATCAGAACCATCTCAAGGATGGGCATCATGGAGATTGGTCCAAAATGTGCCCAGATAGTAGGTTCAAGACAGGTTTTTTTAAAAAGAGGAAGAACCATTGCAAGTTTACAGACCTCCGGAATGCGTCCTTCTTTTAATGAGGAGTTGAGTATTTCAACCAGTTTTTGCAGTATCTCAGGATCTAAAAGGTTCAATTTAGTTGGATCGAATGGATCTAAAGGGAATCCTGATTTAGTTGACCTCAGTATGGCCAAGAATTGGTAAATATCCAACACAGCCCATTGTTCCAGTTCCTTAACGTCCGAGTGCATATGTGTCAGGCATTTCATCCTTTCTTGACAAGCTTCCTACATGGAATTTCTGTTAGAGAAGACATAATAATGGCCACTTTTCAAACTAATAAGTCAACCAGGTTTTCGCCTGAGGTTTTTGGATATCAATAGTGCTGGGGATGATCCGGGAGTTCCATGACCACATTAAATAGAATTTAGGGGCAATTTTAGGCCTTTGTGATTTAATCAGATTAGTATGCTGCCCTAGCTGCCTTGAAAATCCCATGATAACTTATTAGGCCTAATTTGTAAATGGTCTTGTGCTTCTCACTATAAGATTTCCTCCCCTCTGTTTCTAAGCCCTTGCAGCGTTTTTTTAAGCCACAGGGCTTCATTAAATCAGGGAGCAGGGGGGTAAGTTCTCTGAGAGGATCTTGAAGTTGCTGGTAAAACCACTTCCAGGGCATTCATGAGCCATTGATCGAAAAAAAATTGATCTAGATTAACTATTTGATTGAGGACCGGTCAGGGAGGTGCGCCGCAGTTGTGCATTCAAAACACAGACATCTAATCTTGCCCAGTTTCTGACCATAGCAGGAGCCTTTACAGATTTAATGGATGGAGCGGTCTAATGGCGGTGGAGGAGCTGAGGTCTGTGCCTCTATGATAGAAATAAATAGATCAAGGAGATGACCTGCTATATGAGTGGGAGCACACTTTGATGGTCATTGCCAGGCTATTAGAGGGGGCTTCCAGATGGATATTCAAGTCCCCCCAAGAATGATGTTTGTACATTTCAGGATCAGGGGGGCAGATACAACAGAGATCATCCTACACCAATTATCGGCGTACTCTGGTGATCAATAGACCAAAGCTCCTTATACTGTGAATTTATGGACCAAGTCTAAAGAAAAAACAGAGCTTCAACAATCTGGGATGGTTAGGTACTGTGTTTTACACACATATTTATTTTTAAAGAAAATAGAAATTACACCACCTGTCCTGCCTTGCCGATCCCTTCTAACAATTGCAAAATTAGATGGAAGATTGTTAGAACTGGGGGTCTCTAGTTGGCAGAGGTAGGTACCACTGTCCAAATAGGGACATTTGCTTCTAGTCAAGGTGAGGAGGAAACACTCTTCAGATATCCCCTGCTCACCCCCTTGTTAGCTTGGCACGAGCAATCAGGCTTATCGAAGGCAATGTGTAAAGTATTTGTACCAACACTCACAGTAACACAGTGAAAACACCACAAACTAACTCCACAACAGTTTAGAAAAATAAAGGTATTTAATCTAAACTACACAAGACCAAAACGACAAAAATCCAACATACACAGTTCAAGAATATAGTTTTAAAACTCTTCTTAAGGTTGCGTTAAAATAATCCACAGTTGCGTCACGTTTTAGCCAACAGTACCTTTAGATGCGACAAAAGCTCCAAGTGAAAGCTGCAGCGTTGAAAAGCAAGCGATGCGTCACTCCTGAGACCTTGGAGATGCGATGCAATAACCCCGCTGGACACAGCGGGCGTGTTGCGTGTTGCGGTGACTCTGGTCTGTGTGGGGAGGGATGCGATACCTTGCGTGGATTACAGTGCACAGGTTTCGGTCGAAGCGGCTCGCAAAAGGTCCGATGCGACGATCTTCGGGGCGGCGACGATCTCCGGTCCGGCGACGATGCATGGCTCAGTGACGATCTTCTCCTCTTGCGGCCCCTCGATGTGATGGCTCTGCCACGTCTCTCTCAGCGAAGTGATGCGGTCCGCAGGCAAGCAGTGCGACGATCTCACCCAGTGACAACAGACTCTGCAAAGATACTCGCAGCGATGGTAATCTTTCGGCACCTTGACTGGTGCATCCCTCAAACAAAGGGTGCGATGACTCTGGCAGCAGCAACAGGCACTGTGACAATCTCGGCCTTCGTAGTGGCAGGAAATTCCTCGCACTGACGGGGATTCACTCCGCAAGCGAGCAATGCATTAAAACTTGCAGAAAGTCTTTAGAATCTTAGTTTCCAGCTTCCCAACACCTGTACAACTTCCAGAGGCCCAAGCACTCTAGGAAGGACAGAACTCTCTCAGTAGAGCTCCTTGATCTGTCGGCCTCGTTCAACACGGTTGACTATAATATCTTGATCAACCGTGTCGAGCAGGCCGGCCTCAGGGGCCCTGCTCTGAATTGGATTGCCTCTTTTATTACAAATCGCACACAATCAGTGCGTTTGGGATCTTTTACAGCCCCCAAGATGTCATCGACTTGTGGTGTTCCCCAAGGTTCGTCACTTTCCCCTTTATTATTTAACCTTTATCTTCGCCCACTGATTTATTCTTTAAAAAATTACAAAATAACTTTATTTAATTATGCTGACGATCTTCAGCTAATTATTCCTTTAAATTCCCCGAATTCTGCCACCGAATGCTCAGCCGTAATGTCGCATATACAGAACTGGATGACCTTAAACCATCTTAAACTGAACCCAGGCAAGACAGAATTGATTTTGCCTGGGGAAAGTGGACTGAGCTGGGGGCAACTGTGCTGGCCAACAGACATGGGAATCCCTCCTACAAAGACCCAATCGGTTAAAAGCCTGGGGATTACACTTAACGAGGACCTATCCCTCAAAGGACAGGTGGGAATGGTGGTTTCCTCTAGCTTTTTTCAACTTAGGAAGATCAGGAAAATTGCCCATCTCCTAACACACCCTGCACTCAGTGGTGATTGCCCTCGTTCTCTCCCGGCTAGATTTTTCAAACAGCCTTTATTTGGGTCTCCCGATGGGCCTATTAAAATGTCTACAGATGGTCCAAAACCAGGTGGCAAGACTGATTTAGAAACAACCAAAGTGGCAATCAATTAGAGCTGGGTTAGAAAAACTTCACTGGTTGCCAGTGGCCCAGCGAATTGCCTTTAAAACAGGGTGCATTACCTTTAGGGCGCTTCATGATAATAGCCCTAGATTCATCAGGCAATCTATTACTAACTATACACCTTCGCGCAACTTACGCTCTAAACATCTAATTCTTGCAAATGTCTCCTCATTCAAGAAAAAACGCCAGGGTGGTAGCTGCTTTCACCATCTGGCTGCCTCCTTTTGGAACGCTCTTCCCCTTTCGATCAGACAGAGCAATGACTTACTGGCATTTCGAAAATCTTTAAAAACGTGGCTGTTCCAACAGGCTTATGCTTAAGAGTGGTGTTGATTGTCTCGATTCTATAGCGCCAAGAAACCCAAGGGTGTATTTGCGCTCAAGAAATTGTTATTAACATAACATAACATAACATAGAGTTCAGGGAAGCTGGGAGTGAAGTCCTTTTGGCCCTGGGACTTCTTAACAGGGAGCCAGCTCTTCTTCAGGCCCTTGGAGATTCCTTCAAGCAAGGGGACACAGCACAAAGCAAAGTCCTTCCCCTCTACTTGGCAACAAAGCAACGGCAGGTCAGTCCAGCAAAGCAACAGCAGGACAGTCTTCCTTCTTCTGTCTTCCAGCTTTCTCTTTGGCAGAGGCTCCTTCTTGATTCCAGGATCATCTAATTTTCTGTAGTCTGGGGTCCTGTACTTATACCCCTAAAATTCTTTGTTCCCTTTGTGCAGGAGGGCTCTGAGCCCGGTCTGAACCAGTTCTGGGTGTTCCTTGAGCACTTTGTTTTCCTGGCCTCTCTGTCCCTTTCAGAGAGAGGGACAGGGTTGTCAGCTGCCCAGCAGGAAGTGGAGCCAGCATTGTGGAAGGCAGGCACAGTCCTATTCAGGCCCAGGTGCGACCCCCTCCCACCACTCTAGATGCAGATGGAGCTATTCAGCCATGGGATGGACAACTCAGCCTCTGAGATGCACCCAGCTCCTGTCACTCACAAACCAGACAGTCAATTCACAAACAGGCCAAGGCACACAGAAACAGCAGCTTTCTAAAAGTGCTGTTCTCAAACACAGAACTTAAAAGCAACCTTTCATTAAAGATGTGTTAGTAAATTCTGAGTTCAGGGATGCCAAACTTGGCACACTCAGTGCACTTTATTAGGGACTTCTTGGTAATACAAATATGCCAATCATGGATAACCAATCACAATAACAATTTATACAGAGAGCATATGCACTTTAGCACTGATCAGCAGTGGTAAAGTGCCCAGAGACCTATTGCCAACAACCACAGGTCAGGAAAAACAAGGGAGGAAGAAACAAAAAGTTTGGGGATAATCCTGCAAAAAGGGCCATTTCCAACAAAGATATTTCTACCTAACACTACCTCCATTCTGAGGGCATAGTGAGTGTACCCTCTGCCCAATCTCTTAGGTTAGCCTAAGCCCACCAACCCTAGATAAAGTGGTCAGGAGATTGTCCTGCAGGACGGAAATTCAGTGTCAGCAGAGCTGCATGTCGAACACTGGATCAGTTTCAGGAAAGTCATGACCAGAGTGCTCCTCTGACCCGTAAAAGAGCAATGCACCATTTGTATAAGAGAAACCTCACTGTGTTAGAGGTGCAGCTCTGAAACAATTATTTTTCTAAATGTTAGACGCTGTCTCTGAATGGGCAACGCTAGAACTAGGATATCTTGTTCGGTGTTCCTAGCTTTGAACGGAGTGTACTGACTACATAGCGAGAAGGCTTTCTAAAAACAAGCAACATGTTCAGCTTCTTCTCAGAATAATATTGTGCAAGCAAAGCATATAAAAATAATATTGCTAAATCGATGTCTGCTAAACGTGTAAAATATAAAGCTAAAATGGAGAACCAAAGTGGGCCCACAAAGGCCTCACGACATGGCCTCACGAGATGGTGAGGATACAATATTTCATCAGCCCTCCATTTCTACTTTGAGTATGTTAATAATATACCATTTGAGTTCTTTGTGAAATCAGGAACCAAATTAAAACAGCAATGTTAGAAAAGGACGTTATCAAAGAGAATAGTGCATCAACTGTTGCGGGGAGTACAACTAGTAAAGAAAAAATCTGTCCGGGCTTTTGCCTGGCGAAAGAGCCCCTGAATAAGGCCTTGGTGGGTCCTCCCATGGTGTAGGTGGCAAAGATTTTCAATTGGAGTGTCTTCATCATACATGTCACCAGAGCAGAGAGCTTGTATAAACGTATTTAGCAATTCCCTACATCTAGGATGAGACCCTCTAGGGCAGTCTTTTTGCAGCTCTTGTTATATTTCAATTCGCACAAATGTATAATGCTACTGCCGAAAATATCTCCCTCAGATTTGTTCTGTATCACAAGGTTGGCGCCTCTCTACAGCGTTGCATGTTGTATTTCAAAAACAGGGGATGGAGGTACTATCTCCGGATGCTCAATGACCTTTCACTTAACATGAAAGGTGTGACTGTTTTGGCGTTGCACACTGACAGCTACAATAGTCTGACACGCTGGGTCACTATGTTTTAGTGTAGGACAGGAACTGTAGTGTTCTGATTCTGACTCGAGCCATCTTAGACGAGCGGTGTCAAAAAAGGTAATAGAGTAACTGCTGGAGGACATCTTCTCTCAGGAACTGAAATTTCCCTCCAAACGTCACCTGACAAAAGACAAGAAAGTGCAACAATACGATGAAGAGATCTAGCTTACTAGTTGTGAGTAAACTGCACTGGATCTTGTGAGATCCCTGGCCGAAGAGATATCCGGTGCTTCGAAACCTGTACTTTTGACTATGGGTAGGAAGGGAGACCAAGAGGGATTTTCTCAGCTTTAGAAAGTATTGACTTGTAATAATCTTCATGGTTACTGGACAAAACACCAAAGCTAAAAAAAAAAGAAAGGTGCAACTGAGATGACTACAGATTGCCAGTTTGACTCACTCTAAGGTTTTTCATGTGGTTGTCAAGGCTACTGCAAGACTACTTCTGAGCCTGTGGAGTTCTTGCTGGGTACAGTCTTAACATCACAGACTTATGTTGCCAGTCAGGGCTACTCAATTCCCATGAGATTACAGGTGACTTAAAATTGAGCTTATTGATACTTATTGTTATAACACATAAAAACCCATTTTTTTCTTGTTCTAATCTGTTTTAGTAATGCTTATGTAATTTTCATTATTATGATTTTCCTTCAATTTCCTATGTTGATCTGGGAACAAAATGGTATTATGATCTTAACTTTAATGTTGTTTGGTACAGCCTGAACTTAACACACTTTTTTCTGAAGAATCGCCTGCAGCTTGTGCCACAGCTACCAGGGTTTAAGCACAGTTTCTCTTTGAATTGTGTTGCAACCTAACTAGAATGTGTAGTTAGTAGGGAAATCCCCTCCCAAACTGTTAAGTCAATTACCGACATACAGGTTTCCAAACCTGATATAAAATATCTCTGACTACAGAAGATATTTCACTCACACCATCAAGGTATTGCCTCTAATATCTTTCTATCTGTTAGTGAGTGCTCCAATATAAAGCATGAGGTGCCTTGTTTACAGGCTTGCTAACTTCATGACCGTATCATGAATGCTGCGGCATTGTCAAATTAAAATACTCAGGGGCATATTATCAAGGGATTTATCTCCGCTTTTTTGGCTTTAAAAGCCAAGAATGCGGAGATAAAATTATCTCCCTATCAGCAACAGGGTGCTAACACGCAAATTCGCATGTTAGCACCCTTTTTCTCTACGCTTCCCCTTGTATCTCTAATGAGATGCAAAGGGGGCGTTCCAGAGAAAAATAATGGGAGAAATGTTGTTAAGCGACATTTCTCCTATTATCAAGGATTTCGCTAATCCTGTTAGTGATAAAAAAAAGCAGCGCTAACCGCGGTTAGCACTGCTTTTCTTTTTACACCTGGTATTTTCCTGACTTAGCCATAATATCCTATGGAAGGTGGATATCATGGCTAAGTTTGTGAGCCCCTATCATCAAGCTAACGCCAAACTACGAGAGATTATCGTTGGTTTTCCAGCGATAATCTCTCATTTGGCAGTTAGCGTGAGGATTTTTATCACTGCTGAGATACACCTTGCTAATAGCAAGTTATCTCTGCGATAATTTCCGGCGATGCTTAGCGTTAAAAAATTGGTTGCCAAGCCTCGTTAGCCATAAATATCGCTAATCGTTGGTAATATGCCCCTCAATCTTTCTCTCTGCATGAAAAGGCCAATTGAGCTGTATCTATTGCTCTATTCTGTGAACTGAAGACTTTCCTTTGAGAACGTGAGTTTCCTGCTAAGTTATTCAACTAAGGGGTCAAGAAATTTCAAACGATTCACCTTTGTCCTGAAGATGGTCTCACTGTTTTGATGCTACAGAGACCGAAACGTCTATGCCGTACCCATTCCTCTTTCTCCCTTAGTTATTGTAAATTGATTTCATCTGAGGTCTCAATCCTATGTATAGGTCAGATTCATTAGTTTGAACAAAAAGAAGATTGTTTTTTCTACATTTAGAATCAGGACATTTTTGTAAATCTATTATATATGTTTTCTGTTGTCAATGTATGTTTTTGATCTGAATACTATTTCGGTACCCCCACTTTAATGTTGTTGAAATATAAAATGTGTTACCTTTTCGATATACTCGGTTATTGAAATTGTTTTTCTTTAAAAAAATCTTTTGAATAATGGCTGACTCGTGACATACTTCTCATATCATTTATCATCAGAACTGTTATGGAATCAGGTAAATTCTAAAAGTACCAATTGCGTGGCATGTGATGAGCATGTTGGTCTGTACAGCCCTTCATTGCACAGGTTTTGTGTACTCATTAAATGATTATAGCTTTAACTATTGCCTCAGCCACCTAGAATCTGGTTTTCGGTTTAGAGCAGAAGAGTTACCATTGTGTCAGTAAATGGAGAGGCCCAATTGTGCTCAAAATTTGTAGATTTTTTCAAATATGTTATGCTCTATACTATAGAATTGTATACAAAAGTTGGCAAAAACGAAGAGACTGTGCTACATAGTATATTACTATTGAAAGCTAGAGCAACATCATTAGGCGTCTTCAATACTCACACTAACTGCAATCGAGGAATGTATTTATTCCATTTACAAGAGAAAACTAAGTTCATGTCCTTTAAATAATGAGAAGTTTCACTTGCTCTTCAGGGAATTGATACACTCAAAGCATTTGCATGAAGGCTCAGCGACGGGACATTAGCAGAGGCAAGGCAAAAAATGGCCTGGGGAGGACAGCAGCTCACACACAATTCAGTGCATCATCTCCCTTTGATCTGGCTTCATCTTCTTCCATGTGGCTTGAACAGGTGGCACTTCGTGCTTGTAGAAGTTACAAATATTGATTACAATGTTCTTGTTCCAAAAGGCACGAAAGAAAAGGTTGCAACTCTCCTGACAGTCAATAGAGGTCATCAATCAGGATTACTTTGTGGATCCAGGACTCAGGTCTCGTAAAGGCCTCCTAACATGAGCCACAGTAGAAATGTATTGATATCTATGTTGGCATCTTAAGCAGAGTCCAGAAGTTAACTGCAACCACCCAGCCACGTTCAGAGACCCATTAACACCCACCCACTAGATTACCCCAAACCTCTAATCCACTGAATTGCCCATCTACAAAAACCCCACACAATCGTACTTGCCCGTCAAGTAAAAAGCACATATACTGATACACGACCATACTATTTGACTGAGTTCTTCTTAATGCAAGGTGGCAGTGCCTTCTAGATGTTGAGAAGATGCGAGGCTATGAAGGGCTGCTGTTCACTTTAGTGGGTGACCAATTTCCTCCTTCTCAAATAATTTGACCTATTTACCTTTTACATATAATGGCCTAAATTAAACACAGGTTAGTTACAATCCTACAGAACGGTAATTCAGAGGTAGCAGAAGCGATACGAAAAGGGCTTCAGTGTAAAAAAAAAAAAGTGTTGTGCCCGGAGAGGTCAAATGTTGAATATGGATTCAATACCCGGTTAATTGAATTAGTAAAAAAACTGCTATAAAACAAGAGCATAAGTATTTTTATAATCTACAAATTCTTATCCGAAATGCATTTTGGAAAGAATGATACATTATATCTAACAACAAGTAACCCTAGAGAGAATAAAAGGTTGAATGCAGCCTTTTGCGAAAGTTTTTTTAACATAATACACAGGGAAGTATTTTCTTAAGTAAAGAATACCCTTTCATCTATTCTCGGGTTTTTGTTATACCACACAGAAGCACCTGCTTCGCTGATTTTTTACGAGCCCTGACATCAATACATCTGTGCTGTGAACACCAGTGAATAAAAGCAGTAAGCGGATCCATATTGTTAAGTAACTGCTGCGGGCACATAAAGGTTACAGCCATTTTAGTGGGTATAATTAAAAACTAAAATTTACTGTGACATGTCCTAATTGTAAATGAAAACTGGTTGCCACACATGAGTGCATAGGATGAACGTGAACATCATGTGCTGACATATTTGGATACTTTAACTGTGTTATTAAAGTTATTATTTGTATTTACATAGGGCGCAATGGACCATTAGTATGTCATTTTAAACCCCCCAAATTATTTACAGTCGTTAATTATGAAGCTACGAGAATTTACTAGATTAGTGCTTAATATGCCATTTAGATTCAGATTCCGAGTATTGAAACAAAATTTAGGCTTTCAAAAGAGGATTGGAAACTATCAGCTTCCTTTCTGGCTGTATTTGGGCTGCAAGAGAGAGGACAGGTAAAATTCACAAATTTAGAGTATTGTGGAACAAAGCTTGTCCAACATTTATATTTGGACTTCATTTATTGGTATCTTTTGAAATAATTGTTACTTGTTCATAAGGAAACCTTGTTTTTGTGGGGTGTAAGAGAAAATCTTCTTTTATTTTACTTTTGTTTTGTTTTTTTGTTATTAAAATGACCGGGGCAGAGAAAATTACATTATTCTTGTGTGTGAGTTAGTCTTTACTTTTCCAACTATTCTGGGCTATTTTAAGGGGTGTTTTGTAGGCTTTCTTCATGTTTGTCTGCTTTGGGGTTTTACTTGTTAAAATTTGATTGCTGAAACATATATTTGTCTAAAATGTCAGTGCTTAATATGGGACATAATAAGTGCCAGTTCTCCATATTATTCTGAGGAGGTGGTGTGAGACAAGGAGTAAGTCCTTACCCTAGCTGCATCTCCATTACCTCCTCCTGGAATCTCTTTCCAGCTCTGTCAGCTGCCCACCTGGTGACCAGCATGATACCATCTTGGAGGTGAGTAAGACTCCTTTTATCATTTACATTGTTGCTTGTAGAAATAGAAGAAGGGCTGCCAATATTTTGAATGATGAACAATTAAAGTCCTGGCTGTCCCTCCTCTATTGATATGGACCGCTGCGGAAATAAAAGGAGGAATTTGCCGCCTTTCGCTGATATGTACCTTAATGCAGTTTAAGACCGGGACCAGGGCAATGTATCAGGTGGCAACGACTCTAGTCTCCTGAAATAATACCAGTGGTGTCTACAGGAATCCACTAGCACAGATTAAACTCTGCAAATTGTTTTGTATTATTTTATTGTTTGGAGAATATTTTAGATTTACTTAAAAGATGATTGTGTTGTGTAAATAGGTTGCATTGTGATTGAGTGCAATGGCTCACAGCAGTAGAATGCAGGAGAAGGGGACGATGGACTTCATTTACATCCTAAATGAGTGCTGCTACTTTGATATTGGGGACTTATATAAGAGCTCGTCTTATAATGAGTCTTAAGATGCAGTACAACGTCTCTTGTCTATTGTGGAGGAAACAGAATACGCGATGAGTCTTTTTCTCGGTCCAACCAGTGGTGGCGACGGATGAAGAGTAGTATGGTTAAATGTGGGAGAAGGTGTAGTAGACGCAGGAGGTGTAGCAGGAGGAGGATTGGTAAGATGTGCAGATTCAGGATGGGGAGCAACAGGTGGAAGAAATGCAGGAGAGAACCCATTAGTCTCAGGATGACGGGTAGCAAGCGAAGAACAAAAAGATGATGATGTAGAAGAGGCAGCAGTGTTTACAGGTCTCGAGAAAGGGCCTAAAGATCACATAATACGCGCACAGATCAGTTAGGGCTTAAAAGTAAAATGGCATGAGACACACCATGCACCAGCAGGTTCCAGGTGACATTGTCAGAGTATATAGATGCCCACTGGTTACTGATAAAGATAAATGAGGAAAGGAAGATTACCCCCCTATGCCCGTTCTGTTGGCCATGGAAATCTTTTAAGATTTCTAACTTGCTTTTTGTTGTAGTCACAAAGACTACTACACTTATATCAGCTGTGCTACTGTCTCTAGAGGCTGTAGGACACTTTCAAAAACCACAACTACAAAGCCTACAGACAAAGAACACATGAGCTTGCCTCACCTTGCCATTATCACCAATGGCTCTGCTTTATGGCTACTATCACACTACAGGTCCATTTACTTCTATTTCAGCATTCAGGACGCTCTCACATTTTTATTTATTTATTTAATTTATTTATTTAAAATGTATTATATAGCGCTATTGGACCCAAGCGTATCAGAGCGCTTTACAAGGTAGGCAAACATATCAAGACAAAATTAACATTGTGCAGTTTACTCACATAGGATAAGGCATTACAGTCAAATGAGAGGTGGAGGCAAAGTAACAGAGAGATCATTAAGGGGACGAGGAAAGTTGAAATTAAGAGAGAGATGGGAGTGTAGAGAGGGGGAGAGAAAATACTGCCGGCCAACAACAATGGGATACCTTCCCATGTCATGTGGGAAATTGCGTTAGTCTGACAGCAGTAACACCGATAAGGGTGCCCAGTGATCACTACAGCTATCCTGCTGTGCGGCCATACTACCAGTCAGAGAAAATTCGAGAATAAGGTGAAAATGGTCACAGTCAGACAATCCGCTTTTGAGAATGACCAACATCGGTTCTTCAATATTTAATGTGCTGTGTAAGTTCGTTTAGTATGCATTCATTCCTTTTCCTTGTGTGGGGATTCTTTATTAAATTATGCGTTGTTATTTTTTCCCTCAGTTCTTCAAAATATAAAAGATAACTTCCCGAATAAACATCGGTCTCCCCTAATGTAAAATAAAATAATAATAAAAGGCAAACAAGACATCTTACATATTGTGCAAAATCTTAGATTTTTGATTTTGGGTGTTGATTAAAGGAAAGTTTCAAAGTTTAAGGATTTTAAAAAGCTGAAAGTTTTTGGAGGCAAACTTAGCTATTTGGTTATTGATGATTTGTTTATTTTCCTCTTTACCTTATGGTATCAACATATTCCTCCACAAAATATTGAAAGACCAAACGCCCCCCAAAAACTAAGAAAACATACAAAGGTCTTACTCTTTTAGGATTTGAGTCTAATCCAAAGAAGGATTTACATTTGAACTAAGGTTTTTTCGCAGGCTCCTGCGAGCGGAACCCCCCTCCTCTGACATTCACAAGCTGGTACGACAGAAGAAATGCTTGACAAGTTAAGCGCATCTGCAGTTATACACCTATCTGAGCAATGCTTCATGCATCCGACACCTCCCTCCTCCGGCTATCAAAGGCTGGTACCTCAGAGGAAGTACTTATTAAAACAGAGGCTGACCTTGAGCTTGAACTAGCTGCATAGACTGTCATAGGTGAGACATTTATGAACAAACAGGGTATTCTTGCCACAGTACAACAATGCTCACCACATGCATTGACAGGCTGAATATGCACAATATTTTAAGTTGTGCTGCAGTCAACCTCCCTCTTTACAGCGCATACAAATCGAAAACCCCAATCAGTTCAAAGAGGCAGTCAGCAGAAAGTCAGTAACTACCTCAATGATATTATTGAGGTGGAAATCAGCGGCGACTACTAGAAAAATTGTGGAAAGTTGTGAAGGCGGGATTTCTTGCACAAAGTTGAAATGCTGACAGGGGACATTTCAGCTCCCTGCTTTTTTTCCACTTTCCACGGTGGCAGCCCTGTCCTAATTAAGTATTGTTGCAGGGCAACAAGAACTATTCTAAACTCTGTGAACTAGGAATGTGCTGGGATCTGTGCCCACTCCGTACACCAGAAGTGCATAGTTTACAACAGATGCATGTGAACAAAGCACATTTATGCATATGCAGCACATTTTGTGCATGCACAAATTCACTCATACACTGGATTGTTCTACTGATGTGCTCTAGAGCATATCTGAACAAATATTTAATGAATTGGGGCCATGGTTTGAGGGGTGATTACCCCCACTCTGCCTTTGTGCATTAGGTTCACAGAGAAACTAATTATAGCTGCAATATGCTGTGGAAGATTAAGATTATTAAATGCATGGAAAATCCCATCCATTCAACTCTGGCAGCAAAGGGGTTAACAGCATAATGAGTAGCTGGGAAAAGCTTTCTGCCTGAGCGAGTTTGCATTTTACTGTATTACATTGAATTTCAGTCATGTACTAGGTCAGAAGACTCAGAAAAAGTAAGCTATCAGTCTTCACATTTGGTTATAGCCTGGCAGTGGTCAGTGGCGGTGTACAGTGTTGCATACTCTGTCTAATATGAACAATATAAAACACTTTACTCGTAAACTAATCTCTACTTAGTGGCATTGCTTATTTCCCAGTTTACAAAAGGGGTCATCTTTTCATGGACGCATAGACAATGTTCTGAGGCTGTAGGCTTCGGCTCCCTGGAGTGAATGGAGTTCAATGTGGCATGGGTAATCTGTTTGCTTTGCAATTATTTTCCGTCAGTGGAGACAAATTGGGTCTTACAATGAAATCTGTCAGTGCAAGTCAGCCAGCTCTCTCAATCGGAAAAGGATTTGACTTGTTTAAGTGGGAACAGGACTTTCATAATAACTGTCTTTTGAGAGCTTAAAGGAAACAACACCGAATAAACAAATAGCACAAACTACACACTGCACAAACAATAGTCTTTTATAGTGGCCAAAATAACACACAGATATATGGAAAAATCATAAAAAGAACTGCATTTTTAATTTAGTATTAAACTCACTATTTGATCAGTAATTGGTGGGAGGTAGACCGAAAAACAATAAATGGAAGACTCAGATCTATTTTTTTGTTAAACCGCTGAACAGCTTTTAGAGATATCATATTTGCTCCAGCTCTTGTTGCCTTCTCACCCCTCACCTGAATATGATCTGTTAGTGTCATGTACAGTTTCATCTATCAAGGGCATTGGCTCTAGCTAAACGTAGGTACTGATGCGCACCAGTAACTGCTTTCCTGGTGTTTGTGTATCTTTGAAAAGTCCATTGAGGATTTTGTATGTTCTCTCGAACACAGACACCTGCGAGAAATGTTAAATAATAATTGAGAAAGCTGAGAAGTCAATGTTGTCCATTCCTCGAATTGTTTATGATGCTCAGTTAGTTTCAGAATTTGCTTTCTAGAACCACGGCGCATCTTTGTAAAGCGCAGTGACTGCAGCTGCAGAAAATAAATGCAATTTTTGGAGGAAAATACAAAATAATATAAACATCATGTTTTCTTGCAGCAGTCTAATCCGTGAGTTTGCTGCTTTGAAGCTGTGTTGATAACTGGTGTTAATATTCCAATTGATATCAATTTTAACGACCTCAGAAAGTTAGAATGTTATTTTATGTGGTGTTGTGTTGCCCTATGCTACTATATGCTACGTTACACTATATCATCATATGGTATGGGTATGGGTATGTGTAGGGCTAACAGAACGCCGGGCCAACTAAGCTGAGTGTGAGTTGGGCTCCTTGTTCATGTGTCGAAAGTTGGAGGAATGGTGAATTTGAATTTTTTGAAAGGCCAGGAAAGCACACCAGCATGTACTTATTTCTTTCATTTTTAGATTAATGTCGCTTTGACATCACCTTATATCTTTGAGTAGTACACTGGATACTTTGGTGAGATATGAATGATTATATTCAATCAATCAATCAATCAATCCGAGTACTTGTAAAGCGCGCTACTTACCCGTGAGGGTCACAAGGCTCTGAGGGAAGGGGGGTGCTGCTACTACTCGAAGAGTCAGGTCTTGAGGAGTTTTCTGAAGGCGAGTAGGTCTTGGGTCTGCCGTATGTGGGTAGGAAGGGTGTTTCCGGTCTTGGCGCGAGGTAGGAGAAGGATCTGCTGCGGTAGGTCGTTTGTTGGATGTGGGGGACAGCGGCGAGGGTGAGGCTGGCGGAGCGGAGCTGGTGGGTGGGGGTGTGGAAGCTGAGTCTGCTGTTCAGGTAGGCTGGTCCGGCGTTGTGGAGTGCTTTGTGTGCGTGGGTGAGGAGCTTGAAGGTGATCCTCTTGTCAACGGGGAGCCAGTGTAGATCTCTCAGGTGGGGGTGATGTGGCTGCGGCGGGGGGCGTTGACTAACAGTCGGGCGGAGGCATTTTGGATGCGTTGTAGTCGTCATAGGTGTTTGGCTGGGAGTCCTGTGTAGAGTGCATTGCAGTAGTCCAGTCTGCTGCTGACGAAGGCCTGTGTCACCGTTCCTTTTGGTTCGGTCGGGATCCACTTGTAGATCCTGCAGAGCATGCAGAGGGTTTTGTAGCAGGAGGTGGAGATGGCGATCACCTGCTCAGACATGGAGAGGGAGGAGTCAAGGATGAATCCTAGATTGCGTGCATGGTCGGTGGATGTTGGTGCTGTTCCCAGTGTGGTCGGCCACCAGGAGTCGTCCTAGGCTGAGGGGGTGGGTCCAAGGATGAGGATCTCCGTCTTGTCGAGTTCAGCTTCAGACGGATGCTCCTCATCTGATCGGCGACGGCCTTCATTCCCTTGTGGAGGTTAGTTTTGGCGGTGTGCGGGTCCTTGGTGAGGGAGAGGATGAGCTGGGTGTCGTCAGCATAGGAGATGATGTTGAGGGCGTGATGGCGGGCCACTTGTGCGAGTGGGGCCATGTAGATGTTGAACAGAGTTGGGTTGAGGGATGAGCCCTGGGGGATGCCACAGATGATGTTGGTGGCTTCGGATCGGAAGGGTGGGATGCGGATGCTCTGGGTTCTGCCGGAGAGGAAGGAGGTGATCCAGTCAAAAGCCTTCTTTTGGATTCCGGCTTCTAGGAGACGTGTCTTTAGAGGGAAACGTTGTTTACGACGCAACTTTTAGCACGCAGTGCTATTACAACGCAGACTTTGAAAACGCATTCCATTACAACGCATTACACTGGGGGGCGCTCTAGGATAGGGAATAGTTTTATTTACTATCCAACACCTTCCCTAGTGTCCTCGGGGACTGGTGTTGGAATAGTAAATTAAAATATTCACTATCCAACACCGTTTAGTGTAATTCGTTGTCATGGAATGCGTTTTAAAACTTGCGTTGTTACAGCATGCGTGCTAAAAACATGCGTTGTAACAACGTACATCCGTCTTTAGAGTGCGATGGCAGACCATGTCAAAGGCGGCTGACAGGTCCAGGATGATGAGGGCTGATGTTTCGCCGTTGTCTAGTTGGAGCCTGATGTTGTCTGTGGCGGCGATGAGCGCTGTCTCGGTGCTGTGATTTCGTCTGAATCCGGACTGGGATGGGTCCAAGATGTTGTTGTCTTATAGGTGGTGTGCCAGTTGCATGTTGATGATTTTCTCGATGACCTTTGCCGGGAACGGGAGCAGGCAGATGGGCCAGAAGTTCTTGAGGTCCTTTGGGTCCACTTTGGGCTTCTTGAGGAGGGCGTTGATTTCAGCGTGCTTCCAGCTTTCCGGGAATGTCGCTGTTGTGAAGGAGATGTTGATGACCTTCCATAATTGGGGTGCGATGGCTGCGTCTCCTTTGTTGAATATGTGGTGTGGGCACGGGTCAGACGGAGATCCTGAGTGAATGGAGTTCAAGACCTTGCGTGTCTCGTCGTTATTGACGTTGGACCCGGAGGTCAGGCGGTTGGCGCTGGTGGTGTTCACAGGGGAGGTGGAGTCTGGCGTAGTCTGGGCGGTCGTGGTGTTGAAGCTGTCATGGATGTCAGCGATCTTGCGGTGGAAGAGGATGGCTAGCGAGTCGCACAGTTCTAGTGAGGGCGGGATGTAGTTGGCGCTGGGGTTGGAGAGTTCCTTTACGATGCAGAAGAGCTCTTTGCTGTTGTGTGCGTTGTTATTGAAGCGATCTTTGGAGGAGGATCTCTTGGCTAATCTGATGAGGTGGTGGTGTCTGCGGGTGGTGTCCTTGTGGGCTGCGTGGTTTTCCGGTGTGCGTTCGTGGAGCCATGTTTTCTCCAGTTTCCGGCATGCGCGTTTAGAGGTCTGGAGCTCATCGGTGAACCAGGTGGCTCTCTTGTTGGCGTGACTGTTGGATGGATTCTTGAGCGGGGTGAGTGTGTTGGCGTGGTCGTCGATCCACTGTCTGAGGTTTCGGGCTGCGGTGTCTGGGTTGGTGGAGTCGATGAGTGGGTTCTTGGCCCAATCCTTATATCTCCAAAGGGATATAAGGATTGAACTACCATTCGTTACCCATCAGTCAATGCTCTTTTGTTGGTGACCTTCAGTAAAAGGTCGGTCTGAATATTTATCTTTGTAGGAGTCTTTTAAGAAAAAGACAGTTCTCTTCTGTCTTCAGTCCATCATTTAGATCACTCTATTGACTGAGGTCCTGGACGAAAATTGATCTGCAGATCAGAGGTCAGGCATGTAGCAACAACACCTTTGAAGAAGAGATAAGTGGCCAACTCATGATGTTTTTCCTTATGAATTTCATAAATGCTTCTTGAAAGTACTCACCCTGAAGCTGAGCAAAATGTCTACTTACTTTTAGATATAACAAGACTTCCCAAAGCGATAGAGGCAGGGGAGTTAATTGTGATTCTTCTAAAATAAAGAAATCACGTCAAATCAGGTAGAACTATACAATCATATAGATCTCTCTCCCACAATATTCATGAATCTAAGAGACACATTTTGTATTTTTCCATGCAAAGCAGTGCAGCAACCAAAGTTTATGTGCTTCCCTGCATGAAAGACAGAGCGGAATAAAGCCCTATCTACAAACTGTTGCCCTTACCCCAAGTGTTGATACAAAATTCAAATTCAAAATTACTTTATTCGGGTTCAATTAAGAAAAGCCATAAAAGCGCATACATAGAAGCCGAGTACATTGATAAAAATTGATACAAATTTAAAAAGACAAATATGTCTGGATAAAATAACTTAATATATAGACATATTATTAAAAACCATACAAATATTTAGATATCCGTCGAAAGCACAGTATGAAATAGAGTAAAAAGTACAACAGTATTCTATTATAGGTTAGTCCTATGGCTGATACAGAATTTCAGGAATTTAACAATATTTGTCACCAAGCATTCCGAGTCCATGAGTTGTAATACGGTAAGGGCGGGACGACATTGACGTAAGCCTAACATTTTTAAAATTGGGTTTTACCAGAGCTTTCTTGGTTCTACATAAAATTTACAGAAAAGGACCACGTGAATTAAATATTGGGTTGAGACATTGTCGCAGGGGCAAGGTGGTAGTAGCTTCGACCAATCATTCGTTTGGGAAAGGTTACAAATTGGTGAAAAATATGAAACCTAAAACGAGTCAACAGAAACCCTTCGTAGCCACTCAGATTGCAGTTTAAGTAAGACTGAATAGCCATTGAAGATTGGATCAGCAGTGAGTGTTGGACCGAGCTTTTGTTGACTTTAGAGACCAGACTCAAGTCTTCCAGATGAGTCAAGCATTGATTTTTTTACCTTTTTCTTGATAGCTCTGGAATAAGTAGGAAATCATACAGGAACTTCTTAACATATAGAAGCCAACCAATCTTAACTGAATTTTCAAGTGCGAGACAGTCTTTCAATAGGTTTTGAGTAAAAACTAACTTAGTAGATGACCAAAGGCGGTGCCACAGTAAAATCGGCTGCATTTTTATGATATCTGTAATGCATGGTAAACCTAGTTCTAGGTGGCAACCAAAGGTCGAGGTACCTCATGGAACAGCGAGGAGGAACCTAAAAAACTGTTCTCCACTATTTTGGAGAGCTTCAACCTATACGTAGCCCCACACCCCTGCTCCATAGATGGCGGTACTAATACATTTCGCCTGGTAGAGTTGAATCATCTCGGCCGCAGGTCTTTTACCTAGCCTCTGTGTAAAGCTTACTAGTGCCAAAGTGGAACTTACAAATAACAGCTTTCTGGCCTCTATAGCTTTTTTCCATGTGCCTTTATCATCAATTAAAATTCTAAGATATGGATACGTATTCGTATTCTCCACCTTGGTGTTGTTGATGAAGATGTCTCTCCTTTTCTTTTGCCTTGGCCCTGCGTTCATTATAAAGGTTTTTTTAATGTTAATATTTAAATCTAGATTGGACATATAGGTGTTATATCTGTTAAGTGAACGTTGGATTTCCAGCGGAGTGCGTGCAATAATCACAGCGTCGTCTGCATAGAGGAGGGCGGGTATCGGGCGATTTCGAAGAAGAGGAAGGTCCTGGCACCCCTCCAACATGGCTGCTTCTGAAAAATATGAAACCTAAAACGAGTCAACAGAAACCCTTCGTAGCCACTCAGATTGCAGTTTAAGTAAGACTGAATAGCCATAGAAGATTGGATCAGCAGTGAGTGTTGGACCGAGCTTTTGTTGACTTTGGAGACCAGACTCAAGTCTTCCAGATGAGTCAAGCATTGATTTTTTTACCTTTTTCTTGATAGCTCTGGAATAAGTAGGGGATTGTAATAATATCTTTCTAGGCCAAAATCGTACAGGAACTTCTTAACATATAGAAGCCAACCAATCTTAACTGAATTTTCAAGTGCGAGACAGTCTTTCAATAGGTTTTGAGTAAAAACTAACTTAGTAGATGACCAAAGGCGGTGCCACAGTAAAATCGGCTGCATTTTTATGATATCTGTAATGCATGGTAAACCTAGTTCTAGGTGGCAACCAAAGGTCGAGGTACCTCATGGAACAGCGAGGAGGAACCTAAAAAACTGTTCTCCACTATTTTGGAGAGCTTCAACCTGTACGTAGCCCCACACCCCTTCTCCATAGATGGCGGTACTAATACATTTCGCCTGGTAGAGTTTGTATAAAGTGTAAAGAGGACAGGAGCCAGGATGCAGCCCTGCCTGACACCCCTCTCAACCCTAAATGGCGCTGTCAACTCCCCTCCCGCTCCAAACCTCACCCTGGCTGTGGCATTTGAATACATTTCATGCAGGAAATTAACTAAAGAAAGGTCAACGCCCATTTCTGTTAAAATTCCCCACAGCTACGAATGGTCTACGCAATCGATAGCTGATGTTAAGTCTACGTAGGCCATATGCAGTCTTCCACCCTTCGCATTCACATATTTGCCCATTAATAATGTCAGATTTAAAACTTGCTCAGTGGTACCCATACCCTCCCTGAACCCGTACTAAAGGTCTGACAATATCTTGTTATCGTCAGCCCATTGTTGAAGGCGCTCAAGTATGATGCGCCCCACGACTTTACCCAGAGAGTCTAATAACGAAATGGGGTGATAACAGGATGGGCTTTGACGATCTCCTGTTTTGAATACCGGGACCAAGATTGAGTCTGACCATGAATCCACCAGTCCCAATGTACAAGTTGCTTTCAATACCCTGACCAGTATTGGCATCCAGAGATCCATGTTATGTTCAAAAAGGTCAACTGGGACCCCGTCGGGGCCTAGAGCCTTACCCCCTTCACTTGTCATTAAGGCGAGTTCAATATCAGACTGCGTAAAATCTAAAACAAGAAGGGTGAATGCGGGTTTATGGCAAGAACTAGTCATCCCCAGTTGGTCCTGGTCAGTTAGTACACTGGCAGTTAATCAGAAAAAATTGGAAAAATGTTCCACCCATGATGATTCGTCAATAGCTATTTCTATTTTGTGATTTTTCTTGAGTCCGGACAGAAATGGAGTTTTAATTATCTTCCAGAAAGCAGTACAATCTTTCATCAAGCAGCTCTTAAGGAGTTCTGCCCATAGCTCCTGCTTCATTTCAGCTTTCCTTGCTTTGATTACGGAGTAATACGTTATTCTAAGTTGGATGATTTCTCGCTTATCTCTTTCCGGTTTGTGGAGGTCAGTTTTTAGATGGGAATGTGCTTTAGTACAAGCACTATTAAACCAGCCCTTTGTTTTACGCTTATTCCCTTTAGGATAGATACATAAGGCTTCCTTTACTGCTTTAGTTATAACCGCAAAGATATCTAATATCTCTTGGGGAGAAGATGTGGCGTGTAGACATTTTTCAATAGCCTTAGTGGAGTTTCTCACTACTTCAGTAGTTATCTTAGCTGGATCAGCTCGTTCCCACTTAAGCGAGTACCCATTTATTCTGTTCAGGACCAAATTTTCTTGACCGAGTGTTCTCATTCGTTTAATATTTTCTCGCCTGGACAGGAGGGAAAGTGTAATACAATTGGAAAGTGGTCACTAAAGATTTATCATGGGTTTTAAAATTCAAGATAAAGGATGCTACAATATTTGACAGAAAAATAAAGTCTATACCGGTAGAAGCTCCTCTGCCGTTAAAGGTCGGTGTCAGCGGTACTGGGGGGACCACTAATTTGTTAGCCAGAGCAATTTCTAAAATTAATATGGTCTCATCTAAACAATCCCTACTCTGAGTATGTGGAAAATGAGTCAAGTTATTAGTGTTCTCATCTTGTAAGCCACAGATTATATTGTCCTTTTGGCCACACGGAGATAGATTAAAATCACCCCCCCCCAAATAACACAAACTCTTTTCTTTTGATTCTTATTATGAAGTTCCATCAGAATATAACGGATCTCTTTTAGAGTGTCAAACCAAAACAAAAATATCAAATGTATTCATGTCAAGGGTGATTATTTGAAAGTTTGCCTCCAATTTTAAAGGGGTAATTTCCCCTATTTCTAAAAGGTTAGAGATGTACACTGTCAGGCCTCCTTTTGTGCGCCCTGATGGAGACGGATCGCGGGTGAAAAATAAGTTTTAAAGCCATTTATGTGGATAGGTGACACAGCCCACGTCTCTTGGAAACAGAGAATGCTGTAATTCCGCGAGAAAGTGAGCCACTCATCATAATTGACTTTGGAATGTAGGCCAGCTACGTTCCGAAAGACAATACTGAGTGATAATGCCCTTGAAGTTCTTGCCTCTTTGGGACTTAGGGGTACAAGTCCTCCTGCTTGAACTGGAGGAAGATTATTTACTATAGTACCAGGGTTTAGAGGATTATTATTTTTGGAGCCCAAGCTCTCTGTTACAGGACTGTTAATAAGATTGATTAAAGGGGATATTTGCACCACCTCTCCAAGGGCCATGTTAGAATTCGGAATGGATTGAGGTAATAAGTCCCTCTCCCCCACCGTTTGAGGAGAACTAGAAGTATTCCCTGAATGAATGTTACTAGGTGTTTTCTCCAGCCTGGGCATTATTCTATCTGTACAAGTTGGTTGACAGTCCACAGCATCTAAGGGGAATAATGCGTCAAACATATTTGCTGTTAAAATTGAGCCATTCCCTACTCCTCTGGGCCTGGAGGTTGGTTTGTAGAAAAAACCAAGAGGGAGAGCACTTATACTTGTACCTTGAGGGAAAGTTTCCTCCCTGGACTTTAAAAGAGATCGGACCAACTGCGGATGGTGAAAGTTTATAACGATACAATCGCCGGCGATGGTCTTTGTAGAAGCACCAACCCACACAACCCCTCGGACCATCAAGATTTCATTAATACTCTGAGGTCTGAAATGCTTACATTTTGTCAACCAGTCTGCCGCTTTATTACGGAGTACTGACCAGGATTCACTCTGTCTCTGTTTCAATACCGGTACCCCGGTTAGTATTATTACGTATGGGCAGGAGGCGGGTGGTAAACCTAAGGTATCAGAATTAGTGTTCAAGGTCATCTTATGGGAATCGTTTGGTCTATCTTGCCATAGTCTGCTCATTTCTCTCCCCCTGTTGGTTTCCTTCGGTTTTATGGCCTTAGCTACCCGTGGTGTTACGGTGGGCGCGCAGGATTCCCTTAGCCTCCCGCACTCTCTAGCCAAATTTAAGGGCCGAGGTTCCTCCATGCCAGTGGGGCTTTTACCCCTTGCTCCAGAGCAGGGTTGGATTTTATCCATTAAATCTCTTAAAGTCCCCACTGCCTCATTCAGCTGCTCAACTTTTTTCTCTATACAGCTGAATCGTTCATCAATAAGGGTAGTTATCTGGGTCATCATTGATCTAAACTTTGAATCTAGGATCTCTCTGACAATATTTTCAAAGACTACCTGATTTCCTGTTACAGGCTCGATAGGATTGGGGATATCTGCTTCTACCCAGGTACTATAAGTTTTTTGGGTTACCTCTATTTGTTCCTCTGTTTGGTGAATCACTTGGGGACTGGTGCTTGGGCCTCCTGTGTTCCTAATTTCTGTGCCCCCCTTAACACCCTTCTGTCTAATTCTTGGTACCTTCCCTTTGGCCTTTTCAGTTTGTTTCCGGGTTCTAGGTCTAGTCCCTAAGGTTAAGCTGTTAACAACATCTTCAACTTGGTTCAGTGGAATCGGGAGTAAGTTAACCGAGGGGGTGTTATAAGTTATTACATTGGATAGTAATTCTAGGTGTCAGGGGAATATTGGTTTCTCTAGTCAATGGGAACTGGGTAGGGTCAAGTGATAAGCGCTGTTCTGTTAGCTGGATCTCATGAGTGAGAAGCGACTTTGCTCTAATCAAGAAAGCTTCTAGAGTGCCTGCTGCACTCTTGCGTTTCTCCATAATACACTAATTAGGGTCATCTGATTACAATATAAGGGGGAGGATATGACCTAAAATTTACACCATAGAATTCCTTACAATCTCCCCCCAGATAAGTGTTGCAATATAGGGCAAACTAATTCCTCAGACCCCAAACTCCCAAGATCCCTAAATCAAGTAACTTACAGGATAACGGCACAATTTTCAAAGACTCCGAAACTTAAAAAAGCAAGATTATCGTTAGGGTGACAGCGCAATGAGGGAAAATGCTTCAGTCAGTACAGTTCTTACCCACACCTCAAGCAATGTCCCCGAAAATAAGAGCCAAGGGTGGTGGCCCTGCCCTGCCTCTTCCTGTCCCTGACTGGCACAGACGGGCCTGCCCTTGGCCCGGGCTTTGCCCGGGCGTGCCTGCGTGCGTCCGGCTCCTAGCTGGTTTTAAATGCTGGCACTGGCCCTCTCGCAGCTCTTCTTGCGAGACCGCACTGCCTTTTGGGGGATGTAGTGCCCCGGCAGTCCGTGGTCCACGAAAATGACGATGAGTTGGCTGAGGGAGAGAGTCCACCCCCGGGGTCTCCAGGTAGGTCAGCAACAAGGCGGCAAAATCACACGAGGGAGCAACAGGGCAACAGAAGTCCAAAAATACAGTAAGCGCTAATACACTTTCTGGACGCTTTGCGCCATGCACATAAATGCACATGTGTCTACGTGAGTCTAGCATAGGTTTCGTCCTGGAAAGGGAACCCTTCCCATACAAAATGCTATGCTTATTCTTGGATAACAAACATGCTTTTCAAAACTTTAGGTCTTTATTGAAATAGTGACTCAGCCAACTACATTAGTTTCTTAATCAGTGTATCCCAAGAACCAGCGAGACAATTAAAAATGGGAGTACATGGTAACTACTTTAATTGACCCTGGTTGAAATATTAGTGATTGAATTAATTGTTTTTTTTGGTCTTTACAATTAGGATTTGGGATTCATTTTCTTTTATAATGTTTATCATTTCCACATTGTATGTTTTACTTGTAGGCACTACCGTTGCCAATGTTGCTACCCGGGAAAATATATGGCATAGCTGCTAAATATGTGGAATATGTATGCATTTCTGTGGCCTTTTGCGAACACAAAGTACAATTCTGATTACAATGACATCCCTCTTTTACTTCAAAGAGGCAATAATGTACAAAGGTTAAGTTCTCAAGACAATAAACAAACAATATGTGATTCAGAGGTAATCTGATTTACTTAATCCCAACAAAATAAAAGGATACAACTGGGTTCAATAAGGTGACTTCAACACAGTGCTCATTGTAAATATAATGCGGTAAAAAACGAAAACAAACCAATCCATATTTTAAAGAGTATACCCACAGGTGGTGAGATCTAATGATGTATTTAATTACTGGTGCAGTGGTGGTTTTTTATGTTACAAAAAACGTTCTATATTCTCGTGAATCCACTTAGAATTATCAACAATTTGACGCTGGTAGCTTTATACCCATGGAATTAACATGGCAAATATGTAATGGGGAAAATCTGATCTTGAAAAGGACTGTGGATATCTAATGAAGAGAAATCCATTACATCTAGACACAAATAGTCTGATTCACAAAGGTAAACTTACACTTTTATGTGAGATTACTATATTTTTTGTATTGAGAAACTGTTAGTTTCGTTTTATAAATGGCAATTTTACAATTAAGGTGACTAGCTTCGTATAATCAGAGTCTCCGCAGTCGTAATAAAAACTCACTTTTTCTATCAGAGCACCACTATAATTCAATAAAGAAGTTCCCTTAACTTATTCATGCATAACCATTTTACAGCATTAAAATAACTAATCAAGCAAAATGTCACTTTTAAATGCTGTACAGTTCAATAATCTATTGGTATATCATTTTACCACCAGTTTACAAATATCCGATACATCTATACACTGTAATAGGTATTTCTTCAAGTCTTCAAGTCTTATTGTCAGAAAACAACACCATCCTTCCTTAAACTAATTGAATTAGGTGGATATTTCCCAACTGTGAGCAAGTCCTGTTTTTTTTTTGATCATCTCTATTTTGTGCCGACTGGTATTGCTATTTTTTTTTTACTTGGCACAATCCTGCACTGCTGTTCAGTCCCCGGCCTAGGTGCTCTTAACCCTATAACTTAATAACGTGTTTTCATTTCCAAGACTTCAGGAGCTTCAGCTGGACCTCATGGGAAAGATTGTACGAATGCTATCTCTGACGTCACGGTGGGCGTGTGCACCGGCCGTCTGATTTGCGCACGTGTGGAATTCACCCGCACAGCGGGGGAATTCCGGCCGCGCCCAAAGTCTTAAAACCACAGAAGCAGCGCTGAGTTGGTTGTGAGACATTCTCTACGACTCTAGTGCTTGTTACCAAATCAATCTGTATCCTTTCCGAGTCAACTGGAAGTACACCTGAAGTGTGAAAAAGGGTTGATTTTAGAACAAAATCTTTGTTCCTAAGAATTGCTTTAGGAAAAGGCAGATATTTCCTTGCAATCACACAGTGAAGTAGTAAACTACAGTAAATTGGACACACCAATAAAAAAGCACTATTGGGCTGAAGGGAGATCTTCTGAACCTCCAAGGATTTCACCTAGTCCTATGCCACTGTCAACAACATTGCTTCCTCTCAATAACTCTATGGCCACCTATCCAATTTCTTCCAAAGCAAAATAGCAAACATCTATAGCAACTTTGCACACCAACCTAACCCCAGAGCACTCATTGCTAACCTACCCACCACCAACCTAGGCTGAAACCTGACTGAAAGGACACCCTTCACCAGAAGCAACAGAGCAGCAATCATGCACACTATCCAATCGGTGACCCCCAATAGACCCATGTCCTCACTACACCTACAACCTAGGAACAACACCAGTCAGCACCACCCTGACTCACATCATCAATACCTTCCTCAAGCTTGCCACTTTGCCGGATGAATGGAAACTTGCAGAAATCAACTCCCTCCTCAAGAAACCCACAGCTGAACTGAATCAACTGAGCAATTTCCAACTCAGCTTCCTGCTCCCCAGCCAGCCGAAGTGATTGAGAAGGATTTTAACAGGCAACTCACAACACAACTTGAACTTCACCGTCTTCCAGACAACACACAATCACCGAAACAGCACTCATCGTGGCCACCAAGGGTATTCAAAACATTCGGAAACGGCCGGGGAGAACAGCGGCCCATATCCTGCTCGACCTCTCAGAGGACTTTGACACTGTCTCCCACAACACCCTCAGCAGAAGACTCCATCAGTTTGACATACAAAGATCTGCTCTCAAACAGTTCCGTTTCTTCCTCACGGGAAGAACCCAAAGGGTCAGGCTGCCACCCTTCACATTAGAGACCAGATCAGATATACGGTGGTCCACAGGGATCACCCCTCGGCCCCACTCTTTTAACCATATACAAGACACAGCTCGCTAACATCAGGCAATCACAGGACACCACTGTCCTCTCCTACGCCGATGACACCCAACTCATCCTCTCCCTGATGGACAAGACAAACACCACCAGAACTAACTTAAAATAACTGCATGACCATGGTAGCAGACTGGATGCAAATCAGCTGTCTAAAGCTCAACTTTGACAGGACAGAAGTACTGGTCCTTGGCAACAAAACCTCCCCGTGGGATTCCACCTGGTGACCGTCGGAGCTAAGAGCCTAGGATCAACAATCACACTCACTGAGAACGCAATAAATCTAAGCATCATTTAAGATGACAACCTCAACATGACAGCTCATGTCAATGCAGTGTGCACCTCCTGCTTCCACATCCTACACATACTGCGAAAGTTTTCAAACGGCTGCTTCAGAACACCAGACGTACTGTCATGCAAGCACTTATCACCAGCAAGCTGGGCTATGGAAACACTCTCTATGCCGGAATCTCCAAACTACCCCTACACAGACTGCACACTCACATCAGACCGCCCCTGAGGAAGCTTCACTGGCTTCCCATTGACAAGCGCAGCTAATTCAAACTTCTTACACACAAATTCAAAGACCAGAACATATGAGCAGTTGCATACACTTTCAGAAACCCACCAGACACCAATGCTCTGCTTCACTGTCCCTTGTACACATTCCCTGCATCCATAAAAGCAAAACTGGAGGTCGTGCATTCTTCTATATCACACCATAGACATGGAACAACCTCTCTCAACAAACCAGAGCCTCTTCCTCACTACTTGAGTTCCACAAGAGGCTGCAGACCTGGATTTTCATATAAAAGCATTGTGACCACACACCTTGCCCAATCGGCTGGATTCCCTCTTGGGTAATCAGTATGGTATAGAAATCAACATAACATAACACAACACAACATAAAATGACATAACATGACAAGAGAGAAATACTTTGAAGTAAACAGTGTTTTGAAAGCTCTTTCTAAAGATTTAATTGGAAAGCATCAAAGGCTTATTTTAGAGTTTGTTGTGTGGGTTACTCTATAAGAAAAATGACGGATTTCCTGTTTGCTTTATTGCAATTGCATTATATCCAAAGGCACTTGTAAAACAGTGGATGTGAAGTCTGTCACATCTGTGACAGAGTAACCCATCCTCTAAACTCTGAATCCGGTTCCAAGTTTTAAAATGTAACTAAAAGACTATTTCTGATGTTCTCTAAATTTAGTTTCAAGGCCATAAATAATTCTGCTTAACTCTGCAGTCAAGAGTGAGCATTTTTGGGAAACAATTTTGGAGTATGACCTCGAAATGGTTGAATAGGTTTTTCTCATTCACATTTTTCTTTTCAGGTAAAGAGCGTTTTCTAATAAGTTGATGTTTAAGTGTCTGATTGGGATACCAGAGGTAAAGGTCCTACCAACTTGTACTATCTTGTTCTAGATTGTCTTCCATGCAACACTTCACTAATTCCCTTCCCCTCAGCTGGCCTTTTCAAACCTCTGAACATATCAGTTGCCTAGTTGGTGTTGCAGAAAGGTGGGCTCTTCAAGATGTTGTTCCAGAGGAACTCAGAGGACCTTGTTGAAGATGCTTGCTAAGAGAGGACTTTGTCTGAAACAGATTCCAGACTTTCACCATTGGAGTATTTTCAGCTCCGAAAAGGAGGCTTAGGGCCTGATTTTTTGTTTGACAGATGGGGGCGGGATCATTGGGATGGTGGAGAACATTTAGACCGCCACCGTAATGGTATTCAATCCGTCAGATTTAGAGATGACCGTTTGCCCAGTTGTCATCTCTTTACCTTGAAAGGCACCAAAGGCATGGCAGTTCTCTTCAAGAATCCAAACTTTTGAGGGACAAAAGCTGTCGGCTTTGAGGGCTGCTCATCAATCTTGTTTTTTTCTTTTTCAGAAACAGACTCGTAAGTAGGAGTTTTTTCTAAAAAATAAAAAACTAATTACCCCAACATCCTCGGAGTTTTCTGAAAGGCTGTGGGTTCATCATGGTTTCTTTCAATCCCTCACTGTCAGGCTTTTCTTGCTGGTCATGGGCAAAAGAAAATTACATGTTTGCACTAAATAGAGGTGACTTTATTAAGGCTTTAGGCCCCCTGCGTCTGAGTAAGCTTTTCATTGATCGAGCCAAAGGGAGCTCTGCCAATGGAAGACTTTTAATCTGTCCATCTCGATATTGCGAAAGTAGATTTTCTACTCAAATGGCAGCCTTCTGACCGTGAACAGAAACAACTGTCCTGGTTGGAATAATCTCACTAGATGTCCTCTTAAAGACTGAAAATCACAGTAGGGGATGTCAAATTGTACTCGCACTCACCAACTTGCCATTTTGGCATGTGCAAGAGAAACAGTTCCGCAATGCAGTGTTTGAGGAAATTTGTCTAAAACTCTGCATTACAAGAGTAACACAGAGTAGCCCAAATTCCTCCAATTCTGCTGGTTATCTTCATATGGAATGGTGGCAGCAGTGATTTGCAGCCATTTCTGGAATGGTTGAACCTAGGGGATGAGAACTTGATGTTCACTGCCCATTTTAGCGACACTAGTGTCGATTTTTTGGATATCCATCTCAAAAATATTTGAAGATGTACTACATGTGGAGCTGTAGCCCACTATTAAGAACATATTACTACAGTATGGGAGCAACCATCCCAAGTCACAAAAGGACAATATGCAGTTTGGGGAATTTTTACAGTTGTGCCATAACTGTACAACTTTAAAGGATTTTTATCATCACTCAGAAATCTTGGAAAAGAAATTAAAAGATAAAGGGACATCCAAGGAAACTATTAAAACATTCTTTCAAACCGACGAGATTCTATGATCAGGACCAGCTTTTAGATGTCTCTAGAGAAAAAAAGAATAAAAGCATGGAGAGAATTGTGTTTGTCAGCCAGTTTTCTGGTATGAGTAAAAAAATCTAAAATATTATCAAAAGAAATTAGAAAATCTTAAATAGCGGATTGGTGACTAAACTACAAAAAACACTGTTCTCATTCAGGCACAATAAGACCATCCGAAATTTCCTAGTGAAAACCTATAAAAAAGACAGAATCTGAGAACCAAACCACCCTAGACAGATAGGCAACTATAGCTGTGGAACTTGTTCCATATGTCCTCATTGCATAGAGGCTGTCTAGTTTTCAGACATTTTTGGGTTTGGTAGGTTTCCCAAGATGGCCGCCAAGCCCTTGACCAAAAACGCAGGTTACCCCCTTGCAAAACCAGGATGTTTTGTGATCGATAATTTAATGTCTCCACATTAGGTTTTGGTCCTTTCCTGTCACATCCACTTGCCCAACCACACAAGTGAGGTAGCATTTTTATCGGAAGACATGAGGGAAGGATGGGTGGTAGGAATGTTGTGCCTTCGCTGTGATCTCATAACTTTTCCTCACAGAATTATAAGGAATAAATGATTTTTTTTAGCTAAATGTGAAGTTTACAGTGGATTCTGTGTAAGAAAACTTTAAGGGTTCCACGTAAGCTACACCGCTGAGTTCCGAACGGATCTGTGAGAAAGAACGCTAACTCGGCGGAGTCAGCTTTATATGCCTCTTTTGGAGTCAACTATCGTATTGACCTTTTCCCTACAGAGTAGTTTTAAAGGAATTATGGTTAATTTGAACCGTTTGTGTCGCTTTTTGAAGAATACAATACATGAGATTTGCAATACCTGAACTACATACAGAGACTAGTCCAAAGCAACTGCTTTCCTAGCGACGTGGGCTATGCTGTAAACTATAGAGTACTAACGGGTACCAGAAGCAATTTGTCGTTTGAACTTGAACGTTGTGAAGCTTGCCCTGAGGAAGCCCCTTGTGGGGCGAAAGGCGTTGGCTGTTTCTTGCTGGTTTTGAAACATCTTCTGGCATTTTGTGTGACGACAAGACAAGATTAAAAAGATGTGTCATTAAGAAAAGAAGAAGGAATGTGTATCTGATTTCTAAATTGCGCATTTCTGCTTTAATTATTTGTGATGTTGCCTCTCTATATTTAAAAATATTGCTTAAAATAACTACAGCTTTTGAAGAATCTAACCTAACTAAAGCAGTGGGGTCTGACAATATTGGCATAAATGATCTTAACGACGTTCACAATAAACAACCAAGGCTGCTGCCCAGAATAATATTGGCTTGATTAACTTTCAGAAGAGTTCCAGAATTCATAAAGAAAAAAACTCCAATACTCGTCCCAAAGAATGTACCTATCAGTAAACTAAACAAAACAAAAAACTGGAGACCAATTACAATCGGTATAGCATTCATGAAGCTATTTACAAAATTCTTGACCAAAAGACTTACCTCATTCTTCAATCTGAATACAAGACAAAAAGGCTTCATGAAGGTGAAAGGTTGTCTCAAAAATCTGACTCTTCTTCAGAATATTATAAAAGGGGCATGAAAAAACAAACACTCACTTGCAGTGGTGTTGATAGCCATCTCAAAACCTTTTGACTGTCAGCCATGGTCACATCGCAAACAGAGTCTAAAAAAGGTACAGAGTTCCTACATCAGATATGTAATAAGAGACTTGCATACACACTCAACAATGTCTTTCAAGAGCAAAAATAATGAATCTACAGCAGAAATTACAATTAAATCTGGAGTAAAGCAAGGTGACTCGTTATCCCCAATGTTGTTTAACCCCTTCGCTGCTCATGACGAGCTTAGCTCGTCATGCAGTACACTGGTCGTGTGCTCATGACGAGCTGAGCTCGTCATGAACAATGGGAAATCTGGAGTAACAGCACTCAGGGGGAATTGCCTTAGCAGTCATGTGGTTAACATTGCCAGGCTCCTCTAATATGTGATCTTCAGAAAGATGGCATGGGCTTTACATTCAGCTCTGATGGTCTTGTTGATCAGATCACCGCTCTAGACTTTGCCGTTAATATAGCAGTACTCAGCAACACCTGGAAAGGGATGAGTACTGATCTGAAAATCATCAAACAACTTAGTAAAGCAACAGGGTTAAAACTAAATATAAAACAAACTTACAGATTCTATATAAGTCACCATAAAGACAAACTCCTGGTGAATAACTGCAAAATAATAGCAATTTGAAAAACAAGATATTGAGAATTTTCATCAAGGTGGCAGTCAGAGATTCCTCCGATTGAAATTTGATCCACACACAGGCCATACAAGTAACAGCAAACTAAATAAGGATCTCACAAATGGGGCTCAAATACCTGAGAAGTTACCACTAAAACACACTCACACAATTGAAATCTTGTGCCAGTATCTGGTTCCTAAATTGTCATTTAAATTGGAAATGGCAGGCACAGATGCAAAAACTCTAAACATTCTGAATCAAACAATAAAGAATTATGCCAAACACTTCTTTTAACTACCTACACACACCTGCAATATCCTCCTCTACTCCAAAAGATCATTTGAGGGCCTCAGTATTCCAAAGCTATGTACAAAAATCTGACTTAACAAAATCAGCAATCTAAAACACCTCAGAGATATTCCAGATGTGTACATTGTTCACTCTTAAATGTATGCAGCAGAAATAATAAATGAAAAGATTGATAATATAATCAAAACCCATAAACTTAACATTGCAGACAGTAGATTCCTGAGTTATGATTTGCAATTGTTTGCAGCTTATGACTTGATAAAAGAGTAATTTGAGAAATGGAAAGTTGCCTCTGTCCAGGATGATGATATTAACTATTTAGCAAATAATCTAATCTTAAATTTCTGGATTAGCAAACACAACAATCTAAAGAAAACCCAATACATAGCTGTGGTTATGTTACAAGCAGAGAAACCGTTACTAGGGGAAGAAATCAAACATTTGCTACTTGCAGATATTGTAAAAATGTTTGTAAAACAATTGCTCACATTTCATTTAAGATACATGTCCTAAAAGCAAAAGACATAATTATCAAAAGACATAACAATATTTTGGAAATGCTCATTGATAGAGCAAACAGGTGTGGTTGTGTGACATATAGGGAATCTCATGTCAAAAACAGTCAAGGTGAAGTTCGAAAACCAGATGTAGTATTTACCAAATAATATTCATAATACTACAATGGTACTGCTGTAGTGATTAAAGGCTCAATTTAACATGAACACTCACAGAATTCCCTTGATTTAGCATTTGAGAGTAAAGTTAAATATAATCAGGATTTATCACAGGAAATCAAAAATCTTACCAATTGTTCCACTGTGAAAGTTCATGGTTTTATTGTAGGATATCAGGATATTTATTTAGCCATAATTAAACGACATTGCTCTGGCTGACCTTGGTTTACAAATGTCTTTCCCATTTAGGAAAAATGTTTTCCTGACTTTTTGATTGGGCACTCTTAAAATGTGCCAATTATTCATGGAAAATTAACTATTAAACTCAACAGTCAGATGTACACTGTTTTGCACCACACATATTTCATCTTTGTTAACGTACTGCTTTTTTATGTTTAGAAAGCTTTATTGAATCAAGTGAAACCAAGTAAAACATAATTACAAAAACACAAGCAAAGAGTAACAGCAATATGAGATACATAACTAAGGTAAAATCAAGCATAAATCCCAAAAAGGAATTAATAATTAAATATTCTAAGAGAAAATGCATTTTTAAAAGTTTTGTGAAGAAAGAGAGAAGGGGGGCAGAAAAGAGGAGAAGGAGAAAGAGGGAGGGAAATGAGTAGAAAAGAAAAGTGCAAACAGATCAAAAAGTATATATGAACAATAAATGAAAAAAAAAACTGAGTCATACATCTGGAAAGAAAATCAGTTAAAGGTAACCATAACATATCCCTTTTAAATAAAAGGGGATTAGTAGTAGCATAGGCACTATCAAGTCTATGATGGTGACATAACAAATTCCACCAAGCGGTGTAAGAAATCTGTGAAGTATCCTTCCAGTACGTAGTGATCACCTGAAAGGAAATAGCTATAAACAAGTCTATAAATTTACGAACATTGCTTGAAACATTCCAAATAGGGGAAGAACCGCCAAGGAAAATGTGAACTATATCAAAAGTGTACTTAAAACCTAAAATATTGTTCAATTTGGACCAAATTTGTTGCCAGAGGGATTTGACTAATGGACAATGGAAAAACATGAGAAAAATATCGCTTTCTGCATGAGGGCAGGACCAACATTGACTGGATTCCAGGGATTTGAATTTAAATAAATCTGAAGGGGTAAAGAAAAGACGATTATAAAAAAAATATAATGTCTGTGTAGTGCTTGCGGAGCGGTAGGCAGTGTGAATTTTAGACCAAATGGAATCCCAGATAGAGAGAGAGAATTCCTGCGACAAATCTTTTTCCCATGCAAGGTCGGGTTTGGATTTGGGACGGTCTGAGGTAGAACAGGAAAGTATCTTATAAATGGCAGCAGCTTTAAGGGGGGTAGAAAAGTCTGGTGGAGAGGAGTCTGACGGGATGGAATCAGGTAGAGACTTTTGATGTGATATGAGGGTGGTAAGGGCTGATGTGAGAGCGGGGTAATGGGAGTAGTAAGTATTTGATAAGTTGAAAGACGTACGGAGAACAGAGAAATCCAACAAAGATTTGTCAGTAAAGAGCTTGTCCACATAAATAATGCCTTTGTCAATCCACTCCTTCCAAAAGAGAGCTTTGTTATTGATCTTAAGAGAGTTATTATACCATAGCGGGACAAAAGATTGGAGATGTAATGGAGAAAAGGAGGATCGAAATAAAGAGAGTGTGATTGCCCTTGAATGTTTGAAGATGGGTGAAAGAAATCTTTTGGGGGGCTAAGATATACAAGTAGCAACGAGAAAAGAAAAAGGCGAAAGCTGCGCCCTTTCCATAGCGCTCCAAGCTGTGACAGGAAGAGAGGAGGAATCTGCTAAAAAGTGCCAAATTTGTTTTAAAGTAAAGGAGGAATGAAAACGGATAAGATTTGGAAAGTTAACCCCACGCAAATTTTTAGGTTGCTGAAGGCGAGAAAGAGAGATCCTAGACTTACGATTATTCCAGAAGAACCTGATAAGAACGCGATTGATGAGCGTGAAGAAGTAGGCGGGAAGGGAGATGGGAAGCATTGAGAGATAGAAATTGACAATAGGGAGAAGCATCATTTTAATGGTTTCCAATCTTTCCCACCAAGATAAGAATAATGGAGACCAGCGATCTATGAGGGCAGAAAGCTTAGAGAGAATATCTTTGTGGTTAAGTTTGATGGTTTCTTTAATAATATTAGCGTAAAGGACAGATAAGCATTTAATGTGCTGAGAGTTCCATTCGAAGCCAGAACCATGAAACATATGGGAGAGACAAAATGTATTAAGGGCAATACTTCAGATTTATCGATATTCAGCTTGTATCCAGAGACCGAGGAATATTCGTGTAATAAGGAGAAAAGACCCGGAAGAGAAGTATGAGGTTTAGAGATGTAAAGTCAAATGTCATCAGCATAAGCAGTGAATTTAATATCAATATTTTTGTGTACGAAACCAGAATATGATGTGGAATGACGTATTTTTTCAAGAAAGGGGTCTGAAGCCAAAATAAAGAGGAGAGGGGACAAGGGACAGCCTTGTCTGGTGCCTCTATGTAGAGGAAAATAAGAGGATTGAACACCATTAACCCAAATTGAGGTATAAGGAGCTGAGTGCAATAAATGGATACATTTAATAATGTGGGGACTAAAACTATGCCAACGGAGAGTACCAAACATAAAATCCCAATTAACCCTATCGAAAGCTTTTTCAGCATCAAGGGTGATGGCGGCAAGTGGAGAAGTCAATTTAGAGGCGAGGTGGATAATGTTAAGAAGGGTTCTAGAATTATCTGTGATGGATCTCCCCTTGACAAACCGGATTGATAAATGTTGACAAGATCAGGAATAATAACATTTAATCGGGAGGGTAAAATTTTGGCATAAATTTGGCAATCGGTATTGATCAGGGAGATGGGCCGATAATTTTTACAAAGTGATGGATCTTTACCTTTCTTTGGGAGTAAACATAACATAGCTTGTGAGAAGGAACCATGAGATCCCCCCAAGGAAAGAAAATTAGTGATCAAGGAAGAGAGAAGTGGTATTAAGACATTTTTGAAATGAAAATAAAAACGAACAGAAGCCATCAGGTCCCGGGGACTTGTCTTTAGTTAAAAGAGTAATAGCCTCAAGAATCTCCTTTTCGGAGATGGGTGCATCGAGGGAAGAGAAATCAAGATCCGGTTCGAGGGTTTGGGAAAAGACTGGAAAAATGAATCAATGTGAGCTGAAGAAGGGGTAGATTCGGGTATATATAAGGAGGAGTAATACTGAACAAAACAGTCAAGAATCTTGTCATCAGAAGAGTGACGGTTCCCATGAACATCAGTAATACCTGCGATTTTGGATTTCTGTTTGTTAATTTTGAGATAATTAGCAAGAGATTTGCCGGCTTTGTTGCGTCCGCCATACATCTTGGAATTAAATTTAAGGAGGTTGTTACAAGCAGCATCCCAAGAATGTTTATTAAATTGAATTTTAGCTTTGACAAGGGCGGAAAGAGCGTCTGCAGAGTTGGAGGTATAAAAACGATGCTCTAACTCCTTTATTTGTTCGAGGATATGGGAAGATTTTGAAAGGGCTTGTTTCTTCTTACAAGAGACAAAATCGATAACATACCCTCTAGCCCCTGTTTAAAGGCATCCCAAATAAAATGAAATTGGGAGGCCGAATTGAGATTATTGTGGAAAAATTCCTCCATGAAAAGATGAAATTTTCGGTGAATTTGGGTTCCAAAAGAAGGGAGTTATTGAAACGCCAACGGCGGGACCTGGTAGTGGGGGAGGGTAAGTCGATATCTAGAATAATGGGATCGTGATCTGAAATAAGGATAGAGCCAATTTCTGCATGAGTTATAAATTGTAAGGTGTGTTGGGTGAGAAAAATATAATCTATGCGAGAGTGTGATGCGTGTACGGGAGAAAAAAAAGAAAATTCCAAAGTATCAGGGTGGGACAACCGCCAAGAATCAATTAAGCCTCTAGAGGATATGGCTTTGTAAAATGACTTTTGCATCTTGTTGGGAATAAATCTAGATTGGGACTTGCGATCCAGGAAAGGATCCATCAGTTGATTACAGTCGCCACCTACAATTAAATCAGCAGTGGCATGTGATGAGAGGAGTGGTGAGAAATCATTCCAAAAAGTTAAATCTACACCTGTAGGACCATAAACATTACAGAAGGATAAATCCGTATTATTAACTTGCACATCCAGGTATAACCATCTACCATTAGTATCTGAGTACTCATTTTTTAACTGAATAGATAACGATTTGTGAAACAAAATGATAACACCATTTTTGTTGTTAACTGAAGGGGAACAAAAAATTTCGCCCACTCATTGTTTGCGTAGAGAAGACAAATCTTTAAGGGAGAGGTGGGTTTCTTGCAACAAAGCAACTTGACATTTCAATCTAGCTAAGTGAGATAGGACTCGCTGTTTCTTAACCGGGTTGCGGAGTCCTTTAACATTCCAGGAAATGACACGAAGACTGCTCATCTCCAGAAATCACAGAAAATAGGCCATAAGGTAGAAAGGAAGGAGTAAAGCATTATAGGGATAAGCAAGAGAAAAAAGATAGAAAAGAACAAAGTAAGAAGGTTGGAAGGAAAATAGCAAATGAGACATTGGATTCTGTAGCCGTCATAGAGAAAAAAAGAGGAGTGAATAATTTGTAGAGATGCTGGAAGGACAAAGAATGATCAGAGTATGAATAAATAAGAGTGAAGGGGTGAAAGGAACAAGGTAAAATAGAGAGTGCCTCGAAATATGGGAAGAACAAAGAAAGTGAAAAGGAAAAGTGCGACCAGAAAGAGAAAAGGAGGGAGGAGAACAGGAAGAGAGAAGATGTGAAATATAGGAGAGAGAATAGGATGGGAGAATAAAGTCCCCCTAAAAGAGAAGGCAAAAAAAGATGACAAAAAGCCAAATGACTTTAGTCATAAAGGACACTTTACCAAAAAACATTAGAATGGGAGAGGGGGCGGTGAGAAACCAGACAATCGCACGAACAGGAGACACAAAAGAGAGTAAGGTCACGTGAACAATAATTATGAATGAACGAAAAAATAAGAAATCCGAAGATTAACTGTAACCAAGTAAGACAAATGAAGGGAACTTACCAAATAAATAAGAAGGGAAGGCAGCTAGGTGGGTTACACAATACAGACATCAGGATAACACAATAAGAAACACTTACAACAAAAACAGCAGGAAGGGAACCTGTGAACAAAGAAGAAGAGATCAGCAAACTTATTATGACAACAAATAAAATGAGAAGGAAACATTTTATCAATGCAAAACATCAAACAAGAAAACAGAAGAGAGAAACATTAAGGTTTGCTGAATGCCATGAGTTCTTCCTTATGGGTGTGAATGAACATCCGAAGGTCAGAAGGATCATCAAAGCTGAAGGTCTGTTCTTTATAAGTTACTTTGAAGACCATAACGGGCATTCATTGATCGAAGTGCCGGCCTCAAGTCCAAAAAGTCCTTCCGTCGAGCAGCAGTTGGATTAGAAACATCTTGAGTAAGAAATATCTTATGACCAGACCAGAGCATCTGCTTATGTTGTTTGGCAGATTGAAGAATCATCATGAGGTGCGACTAAAGTTGGAAATAGGCGATAATACCTCTTGGTTTAGAAGTAGAAGATGAGTTTTTTGGACCGAGGCGATGGGCCCTTTGAATATTAACATCCTCATTCTTGGAAAGACCAGTAAGCATGGGCGAATTTTGCGAATTTGCAATCCGCGGATTTGCAAATTGGCAATCCGAAAAATTTGCGAATTCGCGTGAATTTGTGGATTTTTTAATTTTGCGCGTTCGCGGGTGTTCGCGAGGCTCTTTGCGTGTTCGCAGGTGTTCGCGAGGCACTTTGCAATTTTGCGGGGGGGGGTTTTTTGCCTGCTTAATCACTGCCACCCTCTTGTTTTTATGCCCATCTGCCCTCTGTACCACTCATTTCTGTGCCCTTCTGCCCTCTGCCCCACTCATTTTTTGTCCCCTTCTGCCCTCTGTCCCACTTTTGTGCCCTTCTGCCCTCAGCCCCACTTAGAATGGCGCCGGCAAGCTGCCAGCAACATTCTAAAATAGCTAGAAATAGCTTCAACAGGAAGCACTAATAGATAAAGTAAAGCAGGTGCTCCAGTTGAAGGTCAAATTAAGTTACACAATCATTAATCACCCCAAGTTTGGGTTGATTAATGATTGTGTAACTGAATTTGGGCAGCACCTGCTTTACTTTATCTATTAGAGCTTCCTGTTGAAGCTGACTTTTGTTTAACTATTTTAGAATGGCTCTGGCAGCTTGCCGGCGCCATTCTAAAAGAGTTACAAAAGTCAGCTTGAACTTTTGACCCAATCCAGTCCGCTCGCGGATTTTGTGGGAAATTCGTGAATCTCGCGGATTGCGAATTTACCGAAAGTCCGCAAAATCCACGAGCGTAACGGATTTTCCGCCCATGCTTAAAGACCAGTAATTGGAAGGACTTCAATCTTCAAAAATAGAATAATGTCTGACCCTTCAGAATTCTCCAAAATACCATAAATGCACAGGTTATTGCGCCTATTGCAATTTTCCAAATCCTCTGAGGTTTTCTTGAGTTGATCGATCTCCTTGGAAAGGCTGGCAAGCCTTAGCAACAACATCTTGAGCATCACTAACTTTCTGCTCCACATCTGTCAGTCTCATATCCATACTCGACCACTTATCGTCCAACCTCTGAAGAGTTATTGCAGTATCAGTCATGACTGGGCAAATGAGGCTCAATTCCTCCATAATATCTTCCAAAGTGACAGGAAGCGGAGACTTAGACGGTGACGGAGGGTCTTTTTAGAGACGTTTGCCAGTTGCGCGATCCATACCAGTGCTGGAATTGGAACCATGAGCCTTGGTAATATGGGAAGGATCCATTTTGAGTAGTACAACCAGAGAAGTGGAAGAAGAAAAAAAAAAGGCAAAATAAAGACCAATGATAAGCAGCGCCGAGCAGTTATGACATGGAATGGATTTATGTGGCGCAGCAAACAACCAGACCAAATTATGACATTAAGTTGAAGTGAAAGATGCCATATGCAGAAGCCAGGCATATTAAACCAAAAATATGAGATTAGTGAAATGAAGAACCAAGCTGAGAAGTTTGTTTGCAAAAATATCACATAATGAGCTTGAGCCTCTGCAACAAAAACATGCCTGAGGTGAATTGCGAGCGTCGAAGTTAAGGCACAGTCAGCAGTTAAGAACTCAGCATAGCATGACAATAAAAGGAATAAGATCTCTAATCCAGATACCAGCAAGGAAAACTGAGGCCATTAAGCGCAAAATTGGCAGCAAGACGAGAAGAGTAAAAAAGAAACTGCTGCGTAGAAAAAAAAAAACACAAAATGGCGGCCGTAATTTGAAGAGAGATGTTTTAGCTGATAACTCACTCAAAAAGCCGTAATTTGAACCAGAAGCATGTCCATGTGTGATGGGAAGCCTTCCGACGATGAATTCTGCTGTTTGTCCTGGGAAAAGCCGCCGCAAAAGCAGTCCTTCGAAAACGAACTCAGCTCGTCGTAGCAGAGCTCGCCAAGTCACGGCCATCTTGGAACGCCACGCTGCGCTCTCTCAATGTACTGCTTTAAAAGTGTTTATTTGTTGATATTAAATCTCGTATAGTTACACCTTTAGAGTTTGCATATAAAGTTGATCACAATTAACATGTTTGAATTTACCTGCATATTTAGAATTAGGAATGTTTAGTCACTAGCTTCAGATTTAATATTATAGTTGTGTGTATGAATTTAGATATACAAGTATACATCATGATAATTGATATATGTTTAATTGAGGGAAGATTTCAAGTAATTGCTTACACATAAACAGTACAAATCACATATTGATTATTAATGTCCTGCTAATCATACCTTAATTTTCCCAGGATAGTACTTAGCCATTTTTTATTGTTAAAGTAGTACTGGAGGGTATACTATCTGTATCCTATACATGATTCCAGTTCCTGTGAGTAGAGATTTAAATGTGGCTGTACTCCGGAGCAAATGTTGTGTTGTCGGAAGCAAGACCTATTTGATGCTGATGAGCAGCAATAATAACGCACTATGTGGCACCGCGTGGTGGTACAAAAAATGCCAAAAGCCTCAACCTCTAATTAGTGATGCTTATGAATGGATGAATGAGATTCCCACTGCCCCAACCTATAATCTAGCTAAATCACAGCCAGGGGAACTGGCTTGGCAAAATGATCGGGCCCCTGCAGGCTTTTGTGGTGGCTGCCACAGTCTGGGTCTCCACATTGTAGCCTGCCGTGTTGCAAGGGACTGGGGATGGGTGTCCCACAGACCCGGGGAGGCTTACCCCATTCAAGAGCACAGACTGGGGCCAGGGCTCTGGTGGATCCTGGGGGGGGAGCCCCCGTTCAGGAGCCTGCTGCGTGTCCAAGCATAAAGGATGAGGTACCACCAGCCATGGAAGGCTTCCCCTGCTTGACTGGATTCAGAAGCACGGACCGGCCCCAGCCAAGTTCCAGCAGGCCCTGGGGTGGAATCCCCCATCCTGCCACCTGACATGTGTTTCCAAGTGCCTGGGACATGGTCTTTCCTGCCTGGGGAGGCTTCTCCTGCGCTGCTGAGTCCATGGGCTCTGGCCTAGATCCTGCCCTGGGTCCATTGGGCCTGTGGAGACTTCCTCTGCTTGGCTGGGTTCAGAAGGTCTGACCGGGGCCTGGGCAGGTTCATGGGGAGGGGGTCTCCTGTCATGTGACCTGCTGCATGTCCAAGCATCCAGGATGGGGTCTGACTGGCTCGGGGAGGCCTCCATTGCGCGACCAGGAGCTCCTGGGTCGGAGCTCCCGCTCTGGGATCTGTCCTCCGGCCTGAAACACTCTCAAGGCTCGGGTTGAGGGGCATCGGGCCCAGGGAGGCTTCCCCTGCGCAACCGGGTTCTAAAGCTCTGACCGGCCTATAGCAAAAGGCGAAGGCAAAAGTAAATAATACTAATGCTCTATTTTGTGGTAGTGTGGGCGAGCAGTTAGTCTTATCGGAGGGTAGTGCTTAGCATTTGTTGTACACACGAAGACAATACATGATACACACACTCAATAAATAAAGTCAAGATCGCTCCACTATCACAAAATATACCATTACTACTTATGCCTCTGAAAACCAATTAGGGTTTCCCGACCTCTTTGCACAGTTTACCTCATTGCGTTGCACTATATAGAGGGGTGGGTTTTATACATTGTTGGATCAGTGGTGGGGTCTACAACTTTTTGTTTGCTGAACAACTCATTCAAACAATCAATTGATCAATCAGTAATCTTATAAAGTGTGACTACTCACCTGTGAGGGCCTTAAGGCGTTATGTGGGGGGAGAATCTTCAGTCCATTCAAAGAGCAAGGTTTTGAGGTCCTTCCTGAATTGCGGTGGTGATCGTGATTGCAGAAGCAGGGAGTTCCAGATCTTTGCGGCCAGGTAGGAGAAGGATCTTCCTCCAGCCATGGTCTTGCAGATTTTTGGGATGACGGGTTGGTGACCAGGGTAAGTTGGGCGGAGCAGAGATGCCTGATGTGAGTGTAAAAAGAGAAGAGGTGGTTGTGGTATGCAGGTCTGGTGCTGTGGAGGGCTTTGCAGGCATGCCCAAAGAGCTTGAAGGTGAATGGTCTGTAGACAGGCCGCCAGTGTAGGTCTCTCAGGTGGCCAGTGCTGTGGATGTGGTGTGAGATGTTCAGGAACGTCTGGCAGAGATGTTCTGGATGTTCTGCAGTTTTTAGGGAGTTTCTGGGTGGTACTGGCATAGAGTGCGTCTGACATGTGCATGGGTGACCGTTGTCCTTCATAAAGGTGGCGACTGCCTTCATCTCCCTGTGGAAGTTGTTATTGGTGGCTGTGGGTTTGTCTATAAGGGAGAGAATGAGATGGATGTCACCGGTGTAGGAGAAAATCTTGAGTCTCTGGCTTCTGGTGATGGCTGCATGCGAAGCCATGTAGAGGTTGAAGAGGGTGGGGCTCTAAGCGCGGCACACGACTCTGACAGTAAAGGGGCCACATGAGTGAAGTCCCAAATTGCCTTTAGTTCAATTGTATTTTTCACATTGACTATTTTAAAATAATTGTTAGGGTCCATATTAGGTTCCTTTTTGTACAAATGTTTTAAAAATCCAAACCTCACTATAGTTAGGCAATCAGTGTTGTCAGGTTTTTTTACCTCACCAAAAATGTTCCCAACATAGTTAAAATAATGACTACTAGAAACAGTACCTGAGAAGAGCTGGTACAGGTGGAGGAACAAGACTTCACACCTAACCTGGCTCTACTAATGTGAGATCTTAGAGTCTTGTTTAAATCTTATGTCCTCAAGACTGGATCAAACCCTACTGAATCACAGTTCCAGGAGCTTTTGGCAAAGTATGACAAAGAGCATCTTGAGGATGACACTGATCTTGCAGAAATCAGAACACAGACAATGGGAGTGATGATTCACACTCCCATGATAGAGGAGTACTTCCAGATGAAGATCTTGCTCTGGAAAGAGTAGCAAGGTGGGAAGCTATAGAAGCTCAACTCCTAACTTTAGAAAAAGAGAGTAACAAGTTGAACCTTGGACCCATCTCTGGTGGCAGTACAATGACAAATAGGGAGAACAGTGGTTATTTTCACCCCAAAATCTTTAGAGGGATTGCCTCAAAATTCTTTGGGGGTAATGATATCACCAATTGGTTCATTGCTCTTGATTGGGCCTGCCTTAGTAGACAGGTCAACAGTAAGCTGTGGAGTGCTATCCCGAGGGACATATTCTCAGGAAAGTGCAGGGATAGACTTCTGATACTAAATGAGAAGGATGATGAAGACTGTGATCTCATGAAGGGTACTCTGATTGAGGCTTTTGGATTCACCATTGAAGAGTATAGAGTCAGGGAGGTACAAAAAACCCAGAGCCAGACCGGGATATATTTTGTATACTACTCAGTGAAATTACGAGGAGGTTGATAAGCTGGTAATAATGTGCATGACTTTCAGGGGCTTTATAATTGATAATGAAGTAACATCTTTTAAGGCATTGTTATCAAGAGACGTTACATCAATACCTAGAAGACCTGTGGCCAGACTCTTCCCAAGAGCTGGGGAAGAAGGCTGATCATTGTGGTAGAAACAGAGTGGCCGATACTATATATGTGGGGGTGTCCAAAAGAAAGAGGCCAAAAAGCCCCCCCCCCTCCAGAGGAGATAGAGGATCACTCAGGGAAAGTTAGAAGTAATAAGTCCCCTGTAGGCCCCTAGGACGCCAGGAAAGCTTAATGCCTTAACTGCAACAAGACAGGGCACCTAGCCAGAGACCCCTGTTGTACTAAACACAAACACACCAGCACATCCCTAGGGGTCGCTAGTGTATCTTTAGAGGGTAACCCATCAGATTCGAAGGTCACCCAAGCCTTTAATTGGAAATTGGGTCCAAAAGGTGAGCTCAAGTTTCCAGAAGAGAGTAAACACTTCCACCACCTACAGGTGAATGAAATCCCAGCCACTGCCCTGAGAGATACCTGTGCCAGTCACACTGTTCTGCATGACAGGCTGGTTTTCTACAACCAGTATATCCCATGTGAGACAAGGAGAGTATGGGTTTGCACTCTAAAAATTTAGAAATCAAGAGCCAGATATACAAGGCATTTTATGGGCACAGACATTCCTATGGAGAGTTTGCAACAGCAAAAGAGTTTTTCTAATGTAGTAATCCCATTTTAGGAGCATGTATACTTTTAGAATTGTGACCCCATACCAATTCTAAATTTGGAAGGAGTGTGCTGTGTGCGTCCCATCTAAATCTGAATCGGTACTTGATGTACCAAAGTTTTGTGATGATAATACGGTCAGAAAACATTGAAATGCTACTGATTGGGGTGTATGTGGATGTAAAAACAAGGTTGAGAAAATAGACCCATGTAAAAAATAATTTAATGCAGCACTGTTTACCTAAATGTAAAAGGAGTGCATTCAAATGTTCTACTTTATTTAAAGGTGATCCTAGACGTGAACGTCTGCTGACCCTAGGAGGCCACCATCACTGTAATGGGCACCAGTCATAGTGAGTTGCAATTTTCAACCTATCTCATTAATAATCATGAGTTATATCTGATTATGACCCACTCTGTATCGAATTATATGATCCAATCTATTAGTACATAGGTTGGTTCATGAAATTCTATTATGGTAACAAAAATAATGATTGCAAATTGGAACCATTTTTTTGGGACCAGTACTTCTGGGTCCCAAGTTCTGTTAATCTTGACCCATGCTAATATTATGAGCTCATTTATTTTATGTTTGTTACGTGATTCTAAGCACCCTATTGTGGCCTATGGTGGCCTCAGAACTCCCCAGTTTATTTGAATATAAGAGGGTTCGGCGAGCTCAAATATTACACATTTGCAAGAGGCTACTGGTGGAGAACCCATCAATCAACAAGCAAGGAAAAATAATTTTGGTGAATACCCACATTGGAATACGTATCAAAATCAATATAAGGGTTTGAAGATAAGCACGGGTCCTGAGAAGCTTGGGTGAAGAATGCAAAGCTTGTCTTTGGCACATCACTGGGCAGGATATTGGGATCAAAATGAAAAGGATTATTGCAAAGTTTACAAGATTTCCCAAATGATATGGTGAATTGGTTGGTCTTTAACGATCTTCTGAATTTCAGCTAGTCTCTAGGGGTAAGTGAAAATTTCCATTCCCATTGTGAAATTCACTGAATTTTGGAGACTGTGTCTTACTATTGTAACGCAGGGTTCTGGACAAACTTCGCCAATCACTGCGTGATGGATTATTTTTCTCAGACATGCATTAAAACTGTAAATTGATGAGCAGCAATGAGATTTGGTGACCTTCAGTGTGATTTTTGGTTGTTAAGAAGATATCCAGGGAGATTTTCCATACGCAAGTTGTTGCGGGCTCTCGCAACTGTTTGCGATCAGAATCCTGCCACTCTGGTAGAAAATCTACTCCAGCAGCAGCAAAATCATCTCAAGTAGCTGCACCCTTTTGCATGCCACTTGGTGTTGTTTGTGCTTAACGCACTTCCGATACTAAATCACAGCGGCATCAGTGCAACTGGCTTATTTCCACAGAATCTTGCACTCTGTGGAATTCCACAGAGTCAAATTCCACAAGTTCCACCCACCCCTAGTAGCCACTTTCAAATTTCATTTGTAGTAGTATGAAATTCTACAACAAGCAGCTCTGAAAACAATAATCCACTGATTCTGTTGTATCTAACTGGTCGGGAAGTTAATAGATACTAGCTGGAAAACCTGGTTCCGCTGACAGATCAACCAGATTTGCACAATACCGTCTTTGATTTAAAGTCTTTCAGATTTCCAAGCAAAATTACAATTTACCTTTGGAACCCTCAGATTTTCCCACCAAAAAGATCATGTTTTAGATAATTAATTGCTGTTTTTTACCCTTGAGAGACTTGTGTGGTGGCGCACTTCCAGTGATGATAGATAGATAGATAGATAGATAGATAGATAGATAGATAGATAGATAGATAGATAGATAGATAGATAGATAGATAGATAGATAGATAGATAGATAGATAGATAGACAGACAGACAGACAGACGGACGGACAGACAGACAGACAGACAGACAGACAGACAGACAGACAGACAGACAGACAGACAGACAGACAGACAGACAGACAGACAGACAGACAGACAGACAGACAGACAGATTGGATAGATAGATAGATAGATAGATAGATAGATAGATAGATAGATAGATAGATAGATAGATAGATAGATAGATAGATAGATAGATAGATAGATAGATAGATAGATAGATAGATAGATAGATAGATAGATAGATAGATAGATAGATAGATAGATAGATAGATAGATAGATAGATAGATAGATAGATAGATAGATAGATAGATAGATAGAATCATTATTGCTATTAATAGTGTTTCTGGTGTTATATCGTGTTGGGATACTATTGAACCTTACACATTTTTATTGTATTGTTTCAATTAAATGCGATTTATAGAATGATATGAGAAAATGTTTCCTAAATGAATACAAATATTTAGACAGAAGTCTCCAACAGGTCGATGATGAGCTCCCAGTAGCTCTCAGCTGCCACTGGGTAGCTCGGACATGATCAATGTCTGTCATCTGGCTTGGGAGTATACAGCCGCCAACTTGATAAGCCAGGCTTCCACTACCAGCAAAATTGGTTAAGAAAGTCATGAATGTACAGCTGTCAGCTTTTTAGGAAAAAAATAATTTGTTATATGACACTCAGTGTGGTTTATGGAGTGGCTTTAGCAGAGAACCCGCTCATATGATAGCTGGATGAGGGAGGCAATGCTGCTCTCATCCTTCTTAATATATCTACAGCCTTTGATACAATCAACCATATTATCTTGATTAACCGCCTTCAAAACTTGGGGATCCAAGGTGGAGCACTAGAGCTGATCTTTTTTGACAGGCGGCATGTAATCAGTCCCCTTCAATGGCTTCACCTCTAAATCTTTTTCTCTGCCTTGTGGGGTACCTCAGGGCTCATCTTTGAGCCCAACTCGTCTTAATCTTTATGTAACCCCCTCTGCAGCCCTAATAAAGTCCTTTGGGCTATCGTTGGTGTCATACGCCAAAGATACCCACGTTGTGGTATCACTATCAAACAAAGGTCCAGACATGAGTAGAATCTTTAAAAACTGTATGGTGGCAGTTGGCCGTTCGATGGACCAGAACTGCCTAAAATGGAATTCAACAAAGACAGAGGTCACCTTGTTTGGAAATCATCCCACGTTCTGCTCTTCTAGCTGGTGGCCCAAAGAAATGGTCTTGCTCCCAAAGCCAGTGCAGAAGGTAACGACGGATTATCCTATTAGGAGCAAATAAATAAAGTTGTTCCAACCGCCTTCTTCTCTTTGCCTGTAATTAGGAAAATCAACCAATTTCTACCACCAGACATACTGAAGACAGTGGTCATAGTATTAGTTCTTTCGAGAAGAGCCTACTGCAATGGGCTTTATTCTGATCTATCCAAAAAATATCTGAAACAGTTTCAGGCTGTAAAAAATGTGGCAGGTTGACTTATTACAAAGATTCCTAGATTTGCCTCAGTCTCTCAAGCCATCAGTAGCCTTCATTGGCTGCCAGTAAGAAAACTCATAATCTTTATGGGACTCTGCACAGCGTACGAATCCCTGCAGGCCCAGGGCCCAACGTCCCCTAGAGATAGGATTAGTTGGTTGTTAGACCTGACTTCCTTGGCGTGGTTTTCCCTGACTTTTTGCCTCTACCTCCTATGTTTTTGATGCTATGCTGGATTTTGTTTTTGCTGGTTTAGATGCATTGGGCACTTTTCCACTGCTGATCAGTGTAAAGTACAAATGCTCCCTGTATAAATTGTTATGGTGATAGGTTATCCATGATTAGCATATTTGTCTTACCAGTAGGTCCCTAGTAAATTGCACTAAGTGTGCCAGGGCTGGTAAGTCAAATGCTACTAGTGGGCCTGCAGCACTGATTGTGCCACCCACATAAGTAGCCCTAAAAGAGATGTCCCAGGCCTGCCACTGCGGTGTCGGTGCGCAGTTCCTACCTGCCACCTTGCTCTAACAAGTGCACCCACTTGCCAGGTAATACCACTCCCTTCCTGTGCATATAGGACACCCCTATCACAGGCCAAGGTACCTCCCTAGACAGGGTACAGTGTATGTGAAAGGTAGGACATGTACTGATGTGTGTGCCATGTCCTGATAGTGAAATACTGCAAATTTTGTTTGTCACTATTGAGAAGCTGTCTTGCCCATAGAACAGAAGGGGGAATGCTGTGAAACATGTTTACCTGCATATCTTCCCAAAGGAGTGAGATAGGCCTTTGGTGTTTGATATCCCTGAACTCAGAAATTGATAACACATCTTTTTAGTAAAGATGGTTTTAAATGCTGTGTTTGAAAATAGCACTTATAGAAAGTGGCTATTTTCTTGTTCACCCTTTCTGTGTGCCTCTGCCTGGTTGTTGATTGACTGTCTGGTTTGAGAGTGACAGGGACTAGGGTGGCTCCAGGAGTCTGGGTGAGTCAGCACTAGGCTGAATAGACCTATCTGCATTTGGAGTGGTGGGAGGAATAGCACTTGGGCCTGAATAGGGCTGTGACTGCCTTCCACAATGTTGGCCTCACCTCCTGCGGTGCGTCTGAAGATCCTGGCCCACAGTCACAAAGGAAGAAGTTGTGAACTGGCAGAGTGCACCCTGAACTGGTTTGAACTGGGTTGAGGACCCCTAACACATGAAGAACAAAGACCTTTGGGGTATAAAAGTAAGAGCTGAAACCCCTGTAAAATTAGAATACTTTGTGATCAAGAGGAAACTCTGCCGAAGAAGAACAGCTGAAGAGACTAAGGAGAAGTACTGCCCTTGCTGAAAGAGGACAAGGGACTTTGCTGTGCTCCGTGTCCCTCCCTGCTTGCAACAAGGACTTTGCTGTGTGCTGTGTCCTGTAGTGGAAAGTCTCCAAGGGCCTGAGAAGAGCTGACCTCCTGTTTCAGAAACTCAGGGATACAAAAGTTTCCAGAAGAACATCTGCTCATTGCTGTGTGTGTGTGCTTGCTTTCCTTCGAGTTACACAGAAATAGATAGAATGGCGTTTTCAATAAAAGGATTTATTGAAGGGTCTTTTTTCTCATGCAAGAGAAATAAGCTGTTACGATCGCAAAACATTATGCGGAATATAAGAAGTACAGCGTAAGCAGTAAGAAGAAATGATACTGCAATAGCATGGTCTTTTAGCTATAACATATATTCATATAAACATACATAAATAACTCAGGCTAAAATGTGAATACTCATCTGGTGCTTCTAAGTAGTTCTACCCCAGTGTACACAACCTAAGTGTAGTACAAGGTTGGAAGTAGGTGCTGTTTTCTATAGTATAGTTTAGCTACAGTTTGTATTGCAAAGAGTCCCTCTAGGTTCTAGTCTGCTCCATACCTTAGAATGAGAGAGGTTGGAATCTCTTTCTGGGTCTCAATCCCTAACACCCCGTAAAGGGGAGTCAGGACACTGGAAGATGGATGGATACTCTGCAAGCAGGATGACACAGTCTGGTCTGTGCATCAGGTGGGGACTCAAATTGCTTCTGAACTTGCTGTGGCGAGCTGTATCGAGCTGTGTAGCCGAGCCGGGTCGAGGTTTCCTATGGTAAGAAAGGTATATTTCTACCTGGGAGGAGCCTGGGAATGCTAGCATTGACGTAAAGTTGGGCAGAGAAGGCGTCATGTATGAACCCCTAAGGAATAGTTGTTCATGCATAACAAATGAGTACTTGGAGAAATCAATAGTTCAAGCAGGGAATGTCCCATGGCTTAAGGGTCTGGTTTCTAGGAACTCGTTGTGACCTGAAATGGACGGATGTAGGTGACCATGCCTGTATTTGGATAGCATGGCTGATGCCTAAATAAGGACTGGGATTTTATGCCTAAATAAGGGCAATGTGAGTTGTGCCTATAAAAGAGCATGATTCGGAAAACCTATGTACGGGTTTCTAAATCCAAACACTACACCCACTCCTGTTTTGAATGATTGACATTACTAAATGCTAAACATGCTAAACATACTAAAACGGAGTTACACATGAGTTGCTAAAAACATGTCTAAAACATATTTTAAAATGCATTAAAACTGTTGCCATGCATGAAATGCAATGGTGCTGTACATATTAAAGCAATGTTTCATTCTAAGCATATATTTACAGTGACTGCTAAATGAATGAACATAAATATATACACAAGATAAAATGGCTTTTAATTACAGAAGAAAAAGTTTGAAACCATTTCATGTCAGGTTACATAAATGAAATTGTTTGACAAGGTGACAAATTGTTTCTGGCAATGTTCAAAGAATTATGTTCTCTTTGAATTGTTCTACTGTAAGCAGATTACTTTGCCAAAAAAAGAAAAATACAAATTTGGAAACAAAAATTCATCATAGGAAAAAGTTCCAAGTTTAGGCTTTGTTTTGAAAAATGAAGGCCAAATTCAGAGTCTTCCTGGTACACTGTGTGTTGAATCAAAAGTTAGAGTATGGGGATGGAGAAAACATGAACTCTCTATTCCTGTAGACATAAATTGTAGGTGAATGTTGGATTACCTCGTTTAGAAGATTAACCGCACATAGATGCGAAGCATCGCCTTCAGCATTGGAAACATCAGCAATGTTTGTTTCCGATGTTACCTGCGTGCCTGTTGTTTACTCTCGTACCTCAGCAGTAGCAATTTGCATCTGTAAGATCTCAATGAATTCCGTCATCAGGATTGGTAGCCTCTGCGGACAACACAGAGCATGGGCCGTGTTAGGTCTCAGGCTGTCTGCATAGTTCCGTAGAGTCATGTAGCTTTAAGTGCTCGTTTTTATGATAGGAACGCTCTTTTGAGCAGGCCCCTTGCTGTGCTCTCGGTGGTGGAGTTTGTTAACACTCCCCGCCTTTAAAAATTCTGAACAATCAAGGAGCCGGTGCTTGGCTTCCCTTTCCCTGAATCCACGCCCCCTTTCTTCCTGCTCCAGCAATTTCCTGTTTCTCCCTGTGGTCTTGCAGAGATTCCGTCCCTCCTGACTCTCCTGTTATCGTGCTCCCCCATCCCTCCTTTCTTGTTTCTTAATTGCTCTATTCCCGGTGTGCTCCTTTCAGGTTCCCTCGGCTGCCGTCCTCTGAAGTCTCCCTTTGGCTGCCTGATCCTGGCTAAGGGATTCTTCACTGTATTTGCGACCTTGTTGTGCGAAGAGACGTGTGTGCGTCTACATTTCCCTTGGTGGTACACTGTAGCTGAGTTTAGACCGCATTCTTTGAAGAACGTTTTTTGCTGTTCACACGCGGTTCGCGTGTTTTTTTTTTAGCAGTGTTTGGTATTTAGTCCTTTTAAACGCGCAGTGCGCGAAAGTTTGGTTTTGTTGGCTACCTGGTAATTTAATCACGGTAGCATAGGTGCTGTTAGGATAAGGTGCTTGACCAGCCTAGTGCCCTTCCTACTCTGGTTCTGGGATTTGCACGTCCTACTAACTTTGTAAGAAAGTTATTACAGAGTTCTCCACCTCATTAATTTTAAGGGTTTCCTCTTTGCGTATTGACCCTTTTCACATTCCTTTTTTACTTCAATTCTGAAGATGATGGCCCTGCCGGTCCTACAGACATATTCTTTTTAACATCAGGAGATGTCCAGCTGGTAAGGGATTGTATGTTCTACATAAAGCTTGCACTTAAAGTGACCTATAATCTGTTTGGGTATTGGAGGGACGGGTCTTATCCTAATGCTGTCTCTCTTGTTTCCTATGTAGATTCACCTCTGCTCTGTGCTATCTGAGGGAATTTGCTGGGGGATTTGGAGACTGTCGAGCCTGGTTTCTATCCCCACATCTCCGAGGGTCTGGATGGAGGTGTGAACTATTCTGAAATCTCTCACTCAGGGGCAGGCCTTAGGAGTGTGAGGAAATTCTCGTTGTTCCTGTGGATTGGGCCTAGAGACCTACCCAAGGTCAGTGTGAAGGCGACAGGCCGTTCCCGGGTCCATTTCAGTATCAACATCAGTTGGCATGACTGATGGGAGTGTTAGACATATGTCTAGCACGCAATCTTCACCACAAAGCAGGCAGCGTAGAACAAGTAAGATGCAATCTTGCCAGATTGGTCAGAATGACAGAAACCATGTGGTTTTTAATTCTCGTTGACGAGGTAAACCCAAAATCTGTACTATGCACTCACAACACTTCCTTTCCAGGTCTCAATCCTTAACACCCCACAAAGGGAGTCAGGACACTGGAAGCTGGGTTCTCTGCGAGCAGGATGACAGCGTCTGGTCAGTGCGTCAGGCGGGGAGTCGAATTCCTTCCAAACTTGCCGTGGTGAGCCGTATCGAGTTGTGTAGATGAGCTGTGGTTTGCCATGGTAAGTGAAGGTGTATTTATACCTGGAAAGAACCTAGGAATGCTAGCATTGACGTAAATTTGGGCAGAGAAGACGTCATGTATGAATCCCTAAGGAATATTTGTTCATGCATAATAAATGAGTTCTTGGAGAAATCAATAATCCAAGCAGGAAATATCCCATGGCTTAAGGGTCTGGTTTCTAAGAACTCGTTGTGCCATGGGATGGACAGATGTAGGTGACCATGTGTTAGAAATGGGATCTCTGGTTAGCTAAGGCGTGCGCCAAATCCAGACCACCACTCTAGTCAGGGCAAGGGAGTTACACGGCAAGATAACCCCTGCTCACCCCCTTGGTAGCTTGGCAGGAACAGTGAGGCTTATCCCGCAGGCAATGTGTAAAGCGTTTGCGCAGCACACTCACAGCAGCAACTCACTAGGCACATCACAAAAAGGAACTCCACACAAGGTTTTATCAAAAATAGCTTTTGTATTATCATAAAACACATTAGATAGGAATCACACAATGTACACAGTGTCAACTGGCACTGGGCAATATTTACAGGGGACTATTTACTAATGACAGGGCCAATGGGGCCACTGTCAAAACCATCACAAAGTGGGAATAGCAAATGTAGAACCTATAATAAATGTAGCACAAATAATAAAGGTAGGTCACAACCAGTGATTACTGGCAACCACTGTATTCAGCATTATCCTGCAACATAGAACATAGTATGCAAAACCTCATAATCATATACCACAGTAGAGGCATAAACCATGTCACATAAAAGTCAAAAAGTTTAGGGGTGAACCTGCCAAAAGGGCCAAGTCCAACATAACCCCCTTCCAGCCAAAACGCAGGGCAGACCAATCACCACCGTGATGGGCTTCCCTGCTTGGGGGGAAAGAACACGGATGCTGTCCCGCAAATGCAGGGACACCCTCCTGTTCTATGCCACGGTGAACCCATGTGGTTCCTTCTGTAAAAGCTGTCTGGAAGAATTGGGCTACCCCAGTGGTATTCCTTAGCTGTCCGCGGCCAGAACCAGGCCCTAGGCCACCCAGATATCACTGGTCCTTGCTCATCCACCGAGTGGGGGTAGTTATGTTATGTTATGTTAATTTTAATTTCTATAGCGCACGGCTACTCCATTGGAGTGTCCCGGCGCTTTTTATTGGCATCTTATAAGAAGAAAAAACATAACACAGATAAAAACATTCATTAACAGCAAAGGAGACATACTAGAGGGTAAAAAGCCAGGTTTTGAGGCCCTTCCTGAAAGACAGCAGATTAGAGGTACAGCGTAAGGCCAATGGCAGAGTGTTCCAGAGCTGTGGTGCCCTCAGTCTAAAGGAGCGCCCCCCAATACGGGCCCTCTTTACTCGGGGAACCGCCGCAAGAAACAAAGATTCAGATCGCATAGATCGGGCCGGGCGGTAAAAGACAAGCCTACGCTGAAGATATTTTGCTCCCGAACCAAAGAGCGCCTTATGAGCCAGGGTCAAAGCCTTAAAAACTATCCGCTTCCGGATAGGCACCCAATGAAGCGACTGCAAAAGGCCGGACACTCTGGCTCGCCTGTGAAGGCCAAAAATGGCGCGTGCAGCAAAATTCTGCACCACCTGCAGCCGCTGTACAAGATATTATGGAAGACCCAGATAGAGGAAGTTGGAATAGTCGAATCTGGAGCCAATTAAGGCTTGCACCGTAATCTTCCTGTGCTCTTCTGTGAGCAGAGGAAGGAACTTCCGGAGCATCTTGAGAATGCCGAAACATGTGGCCGTAAGACCGAGGATCTGAGATCTCAGCGTCAGACCATTATCGATCTTAATTCCCAGGTTTTTTACCAGCTGGGACGCCTGTGCTTGGGGGAACATATTAATCGGCCACCATGTCTGCCAGTCAGGGTCTGAGGTGCAACCAAAAAACAGCACCCCCGACTTGTCAGAATTACATTTGAGGCTGTTCTGCTGGAACCAATTAAAAACAGACCCCAAGACACTCCCGAATACTCTCTCAGTCGAAATCCTCACCTTTCCTACACGTAAAGAGGAGATGGGTATCGTCGGCATAAGAGACGATCTGGACCCCAAAAGACTCCACCAGTGCCACCAAAGGGGTCATAAAGATGTTAAAAAGAGTCGGGCTCAACACAGAACCCTGCGGGACTCCGACTCCCAACGGCGGCATCTCAGCAGAGCTAGGGGAGGCCCAGACCGTTTGTCGACGGCCAGCTAAGAAAGATGTTAACCAGCTGAACACCGTCCCCCTCAGACCGATGTTATAAAGTCTGGCGAGGAGCCCCTCATGGGGGACGGTGTCGAAGGCCGCCGACAGATCAAGCATGACAAGCATGCTCCTGAATCCAGAGCCTCCTTGATGGCCTCAGGCATCTCCAAAAGCGCTGTCTCGGTGCTTAAATTGGGGCGGAAGCCAGATTAAGTGGAGTGCAACAGGTCATTGGTTTCTAAAAAAACAGAGAGCACGCTATGCACGTGCTTCTCCGTAATTTTGGCCAGCGCCAGAAGGAAAGAGATAGGCCTATAGTTTGCCAACACCTCAGGATCTAGGCCAGGCTTTTTAAGGAGGGGGATCACCATTGCCCGCTTCCAAGTCTGCGGGACCACCCCCTCCCTCAAAGAGAGGTTCAAAAGTGGGTTAACCAACGGGTTTACCACAGCCGCCATCTTCGCCAGGAATTTGGCCGGGCAGGGGTCTAACGGTGACCCCGATTTAAGGTTGGCCAAAAGTGCCAATGACGCAGAAGTAGAGATAGGCGGAAAAACAGCCAAGACAGAATCCAGGGTGGGCGATGGAACTAACCTATCCCCAGTGCTGGGACGAACTTCAACCAACCTCTCAAGAAAGGAGTCCTGAATCAATTTAATCTTATCCGTAAAAAACTTGGCAAGATCACAAACCCACGACTCAGCGGGAGCGGTTTGAGATAGATTAGATCTAGGGGTCGTAAACTCCCTCACAATAGTAAAGATCTCCTTACATGAATTGGAGGCTGCCTCTATCCGCCTGGCCAGGTAACCCTTTTTCTCACGAAGGATATTGCGATGATATACTTTGATCGCAGTCCTGTATGCAAGTCTGGGCGCCGGGTCGTACTGTGAGCGCCAAGCCCTCTCAGCCACCTTGCACTGGCGACGAGAGGCAGACAGTGCTTCCGTGAATCACGGAGCAGAAACCCGCTTTGATGTAACCCGAGGGGCCATCGCAGGGGCTAAATCATTCAGCCTGTCCGTCAGCCACACCTGCAAAGACTCTACATCCCGCTCTAAGTCACCCGAAAGGGGACACGGATGGTCAAGAGATGCCTGGGCTAGCATCTCAGGAGTCACCCGATGGAGTGCCCTAGAGACTAGTCCATGCTGTCTAGGCGCATTGCTATGCAGTTTCTCTCTGCCCGGTGCATAGAACCTAGCCAACCTGTGATCGGACCAGAGCACCGGAAGAAGCTCTATGTCCTCTAAGGGGGCCGTGGAAAAAACCTGATCCAGAGTGTGGCCCTTGTCGTGTGTGAGCCTGAAAGAAAAGGTACAAAACCAAGGGGAGCCGTAATATCGAATAGTTTGTTCGCATCCAGATCCTCACCCTCATCCATGTGGAAGTTGAAATCTCCCGCCAGCACACAGTGCTCAGCTCTCAAAGCTAACCCCGAAATAGCTGCCTGTAGTTCATCAAAAAAGGATCCCGCCGGTCCAGGGGGTCTATAGACCAGCAGCCCTTTAAGAGCTTGATGAGGGGCCAGAGTAATAGAGAAGGCCAGGGATTCAGAACCTGTAATAGTATCCATAGGGATGATAGAACAAGTGGCAAGCTTATTCACCACAAGAGCCACCCCTCCTCCCCTCCCCTTCAATCTATCTTGCCGAAAAATATTATATTCCGGCGGGATAGCCGCCATGATATCGGGATTGGACAGATCCCCCAGCCATGTTTCTGTCAACATCAGACATAATGGTTTTTCCATAACAAGGAGGGCAAAGATCTCCAGGGCATGTCTGCGCACTGATCTGGTGTTTAAGAGCAGGCAAAGATGTTTCACATTGGCCTCTCCCCTCTGCAATCAAGCAGCAGGGGCATAACCTGGTGACCAACCACATCCAGGTCATTGCCTTTTACCCCTGTAGTGACCAGGAAAAACAGTCCGACAGGCACAGGATACCTTTTGCAAAGAGCGAAGTTCCAGCGCCGAATAGTATACCATCCTCCCAACAGCAGCCGAGAATCCTATGAAGCCTAACCCACCCGCCGCTCCGCCGCCTCCGGGACGCTGACGGGCGCAGACGGTCAGGACTCTGGCAAGACTCAGGCAAAGCAATGGCAATCCCGCTACGCGATCCCGCTGCGCTAAGAGGACTGGTTTAAATAGGGCCTCCAGGTGAGGTGCGACCCGCCCCACCAGGACGCTCAATATGGCGCTGCAAAAGCGTCAATGCCCCTCCCAAAATGGTGCCCAAAGTCCACACAATGCAGAACCCCAACAGCCCCAGAACCGGACCCGCTAAAGCAGCGGTGGAAAAACAATTATTATGGAGGTAAGGGGAAAGGTCCCAGCTAAAAACAGGGGAAAACAAACAAAAATAAACAAAAATATAGAACAGGTAATTTAAAAACGAAGCGCGCTAGCCACGCAGCGCTAAGAACAGTGCTGAGCCGCCAAAACCGGGCAAATGATTCCTAACAGGGCGACTAACCAGAAGGACCACCTTAAATAGGGCCTCCAGGTGAGGTGCGACCCGCCCCACTAGGACGCTCAATATGGTGCTGCAAAAGCGTCAATGCCTCTCCCAAAATGACACCCAAAGTCCACACGATGCAGAACCCCAACAGCCCCAGAACCGGACCCACTAAAGCAGCGGTGGAAAAACGATTATTGTGGAGGTAAGGGGACTGGTCCCAGCTAAAAACAGGGGAAAGCAAACAAAAATAAACAAAAATATAGAACAGGTAATTTAAAAACGAAACGCGCTAACCACGCAGCGCTAAGAACAGTGCTGAGTCACCAAAACCGGGCAAATGATTCCTAACAGGGCGAATAACCTGAAGGACCGCCTTAAATAGGGCCTCCAGGTGAGGTGCGACCCGCCCCACCAGGACGCTCAATATGGCGCTGCAAAAGCGTTAATGCCCCTCCCAAAATGGCGCCCAAAGTCCACACGATGCAGAACCCCAACAGCCCCAGAACCGGACCCGCTAAAGCAGCGGTGGAAAAACAATTATTGTGGAGGTAAGGGGACAGGTCCCAGCTAAAAACAGGGGAAAACAAACAAAAATAAACAAAAATATAGAACAGGTAATTTAAAAACGAAACGCGCTAGCCACGCAGCACTAAGAACAGTGCTGAGCCGCCAAAACCGGGCAAATGATTCCTAACAGGGCGACTAACCAGAAGGACCGCCTTAAATAGGGCCTCCAGGTGGGGTGCGACCCACCCCACCAGGACGCTCAATATGGCGCTGCAAAAGCGTCAATGCCCCTCCCAAAATGGAGCCCAAAGTCCACACGATGCAGAACCCCAACAGCCCCAGAACCGGACCCGCTAAAGCAGCGGTGGAAAAACAATTATTGTGGAGATAAGGGGACAGGTCCCAGCTAAAAACAGGGGGAAACAAACAAAAATAAACAAAAATATAGAACAGGTAATTTAAAAACGAAACGCGCTAGCCACGCAGTGCTAATAACAGTGCTGAGCCGCCAAAACCGGGCAAATGATTCCTAACAGGTAGTGACCCCTGGAACATAGTAGCCATTCTCCACTCTTCCCCTCATCAGGGCAGGTTTAGACTGCCACTGATCCTCCATCCTAGGGTCCGCACCCACAGGCTGATCAGAAGTCTCGGGGGAGGCTCTCCTACCCCACCTCTCCTATTAGGGTTCCACCCTCTCCTCCTTTGAGAGGTACCCGTAGAAACTAAAACTGCGCTCAGGGGATAATCTACCCTCCAGAGCTAATTTCTCCCTGGAGAAGGCCCTCTTAGCCTTCACCATCCTCTCCTGCTCTAAGACCCTCTCGGTGTCAAACTTTTTCTCCTCCACACCCAGCTGCCCTATCTCTTTGGCATGCTCTAACCTGAGCTTCTCCAAAGTCAGCTGATGCTCCCTTTCTTCCCTCCTATCTACCCACTCCTCTGAGAACAGGGAAAGGGATGGGGCGCTGCCTCTGACACTAGACCCAGCAAGGGACTCCCTATCTATGGGGTCCTCACTATCTACTGGTGTCCCTGTCATGTCATTTTCTTCCTCCTCTTCAGACTCTTAAGTGCTCCCCTCAGACCCACCACCCTCTTGGTGTGAGGCCCTGGCCCTCTCCTCCTCACTGCGCTCATGTTCCCAGTCATCCTTTTGCCATTGGATTAGGTTTTCCCTAAGTTTGGACTGGGTATCTGACCCACTCACTGCTATGTCTCTCTCTTCACAGAACTCTACCAACTACCACATACTGTATCGGAACTGACCACAAAAATTAAAAGCAGACTCCATTTTGGCAGAATGCTCAGAGACACGTGCAACACAGGAGACCCAGCTGCCTGAGCTGAAGCAAGAGTACAGAATTTACAAATGACACTTTTAGGAGAAACAATAAAATAAAACTCAGAAACAATAATCCCCAAACACGTGATTATCTAAATGCAGAGTTTGTAGTGCAACCAGTTGTCACTGTGGTACTGTGCAAACGCAAGTCCTATCCTCACCGCTTGTTAGAAATGGGATCTCTGGTTGGCTAAAGCCAGGTAGAGACCACCACTCTAGTCAGGGCAAGGGAGTTACACGCCAAGATAACCCCTGCTCACCCCCTTGGTAGCTTGGCACGAGCAGTCAGGCTTATCCTGGAGGCAATGTATAAATCGTTTGCGCAACACACTCACATCAGCAACACACTAGGCACACCACAAAAAGGAACTCCACACAAGGTTATATCAAAAATATCCTTTGTATTATCATAAAACACATTAGATACGAATCACACAATATACACTGTGTCAACTGGCACTGGGCATATTTACAGGGGACTATTTACAATCAACAGGATCAATGGGACCACTATCAAAACCGGATCTATGACAGAATTTCGACTACAAAAATATCGACCTACAAGAATATCGAGTCAACAATATCGAGGGCAAAAATATCGACATCCTATCTACAACATGGTAAGTACAAAAATATCGAAAAAATAATATCGTTGTAAAAAATATCGATGTTAAAAATATCGATTTTTTTTTAATATATATAAATGTAAAAGTAAGTATATAACACTAATAAATAAAATATACATATTTAAAAGCATCTAATAATGTTTAAAATTAATAAATAAAACATATATATTAATAATACATTAATTAAATATATACAGTAAAGATATAATATATATGTACTGAACAATAAGTATTAATAATTAATTTACTAATTTCTAAATTAATGAAATATATTCTAATTTACTAATACATGTACAAACATAAAACAATAACATACATAAAATGTAAGTAATATAAAAAATAAAATAAACATGTGATATTTTAAGAAATTAATTATATAAAGCGTTTGATAGCATAGGGATAAAATTACTATTCCCACTCCAGAGAGTGCAACAGTCGAGAAAACTGACCCTGAACCCAAAAACCACCCCTTTACCCACAAACTGAAAACTGACCCCGAACCCTAAAAATACCCCTTTACCCAAAAACTGAAAACTGACCCTGAACCCTAAAAATACCCCTTTACCCAAAAACTGAAAACTGACCCTGAACCCTAAAAATACCCCTTTACCCAAGAACTGAAAACTGACCCTGAACCCTAAAAATACCCCTTTACCCAAAAACTGAAAACTGACCCTGAACCCTAAAAATACCCCTTTACCCAAAAACTGAAAACTGACCCTAAACCCTAAAAATACCCCTTTACCCAAGAACTGAAAACTGACCCTGAACCCTAAAAATACCCCTTTACCCAAAAACTGAAAACTGACCCTGAACCCTAAAAATACCCCTTTACCCATGAACTGAAAACTGACCCTGAACCCTAAAAATACCCCTTTCCCCATGAACTGAAAACTGACCCTGAACCCTAAAAATACCCCTTTACCCATGAACTGAAAACTGACCCTGAACCCTAAAAATACCCCTTTACCCATTAACTGAAAACTGACCCTGAACCCTAAAAATACCCATTTACCCAAAAACTGAAAACTGACCCTGAACCCTAAAAATACCCCTTTACCCATGAACTGAAAACTGACCCTGAACCCTAAAAATACCCCTTTACCCATGAACTGAAAACTGACCCTGAACACTAAAAATACCCCTTTACCCATGAACTGAAAACTGACCCTGAACCCTAAAAATACCCCTTTACCCAAAAACAGAAAACTGATCCTGAACCCTAAAAATACCCCTTTACCCATGAACTGAAAACTGACCCTGAACACTAAAAATACCCCTTTACCCATGAACTGAAAACTGACCCTGAACCCTAAAAATACCCCTTTACCCAAAAACTGAAAACTGCCCCTAAACACTCAAAATACCCCTTTACCCAAAAACCCAAAAATGACCCTGAACCCTAAAAATACTCCTTAACCCAAAGTTAAATAATATTATTTAATTAGCAATTAATAATTAATTAACAATAACAATAAAGTAAATATATTAGCACATAAGCTGTAATTAATATAATTTAATAATTAATATAATTTTTCCCCAATTAATTAATTAACAGTAACTAAAAATTATATATATATAAATAAATTACTCTAATAATGTAATTAACTAACTAATATTATTTAATTACCAATTAATTACTAATTTAAAATATGTACCAAATTATATTAATTAATTAACTAATTAATATTAATTATTTGCCAATTAATTAGTTATAAATATTTAAAAACATATATTAATTAATTAATTATTATTAAATTACTCCCCACCCTATTCCCCTATAAACCCACATCCCGCTACAGAAAATATATATCAATTAATCAATTAATTATTTCCCAATTAATCAATATTAATTAGCAAATAATTATAATTAATTAATTAATCCTACTAATTATTAATCAACTTACCATAATTAAATTACTTCCCACCCTATTCCCCTATAAACCCACAACCCGCTCCGGTACTAAAACATCAAATTTCCTTATAAATTTCTATATTATTATAGAAAATGTATACACATATAATAGTAATTATTTTAAATACTTAAATTAAACATATAACACATACATAACAAAAAACTATAAAATAATACAAATATCGATATTAGTGTCATCGAAATTATTAACATCGATATATATGCTATCGCTATTACTAACTTCGATATTACTTACATCGATATTAAGTATTTCGATATTACTTACCTTGGGTCGATATTCTGTCCTACGATATTCTTGCCTTCGATATTATGCTCCTTCGATATTTCAGACTCGATATTATGGTAGGTCGATATTTCCAACTCGATATTTTGACTGTCTACCATCAAAACCATCACAAAGTGGGAATAGCAAATGTAGAATCTATAATAAATGTAGCACAAATAATAAAGGTAGATCACAACCAGTGTTTACTGGCAACCACTGTATTTAGCATTATCCGGCAACATAGAATATAGTATGCAAAACCTCATAAGCATAAACCACGTCACATCAAAGGCAAAAAGTTTAGTGGTGAACCAGCCAAAAAGGCCAAGTCCAACACCATGCCTGTATTTGGATAGCATGGCTGATGCCTAAATAAGGACTGTGATTCTATGCCTAAATAAGGGCAATGTGAGTTGTACCTATAAAAGAGCATGATTCGGAAAACCCATGTACGGGTATCTAAATCGAAATACAACACCTTTATCTCCTTTCTTTCTTTTGCTTATTTCCCTAATTTTATTTTTCTCTCCCTTCTTGTGTTGGTTTTCTTTTACTCTCATTCTCTGCTTCTTTTCATATTTTCCTTTATTTCTCTGTTGCTTTTTTTCTCTTATGCTGTCATTCGATCAATACCATGTCTCTTTCTCTCTTTGGCTTCTCCCTTTCTCTCCTTTGTTCTTCTCTCATGTTCTCTGTTTTTTCCCTTTCTCTTTATTTCTGTCTCTTTCTCCTGTACGTTGCCTCAAGAGCAAAGGGACAAACTGATCCTTAGGGGCCCCGAATGCAAACCTTATGCAACAAAGCTCCTGGTGGGCGGAAGTTGCGGAAGGGACTATCGCGAGAGGCACGGAGATTGAAGCAATTTCCGTGCCTCTCTGCGATATTTCCGTTTTGCGTGCCGTCTGGCAACCCGCCCACCCACCGCCCGCTTCCCGCCCGCCTCCAGCCCGCCTTCTCAAATTAAATGCGTAGTGCGCAGTCCTTACCAGGACTGCACATGCGCAGGCTCACACGCATGCGCAGTTTCCAAAGATTAAGCCGCGATGGGGAAGATTGCGGAGCAATAAGGTACGTTTGATTTAAGTTGTGTATTTAGCCTTTACATTTAATTTAAAAAGGCGGGCGGGAGGCGGGCGGGCAACTTTCGTTCCACCCGTGAATGGGTGGGAATGTGCCCCGTTTTTCCGCCTTCTTTGCGGAAGGCGGAAAGTGCAAATTCTGCTCATTCCGTGGGCGGAACAGAAATGTCCGCCCACCCCTAGCCATTTATGCTTTATGCTGTCATTAAGTTAACTGACCTCTATATACCTTTAATGTATCTCTATACTAGCTAGTAGCTTACATCGGTTTTCAATGATCAGAAGTAGCTCTCACTAAAACAAGTTTCGAAACCCCAGGTTTAGAACATCAGTCTAGCCGGAAAATGTCTTGATAACAATATACAATACTGCAGACTAGTGATAGTGCCCCTTCATAATGTGAATGAATCTGACAAAGAAGACCAGGGGGCATATTATCAAGGACAGGCGATACATTATCGCCGCTTTTATCGGCAGGAAACTGCCGATAAAGCGGCGATAATGGCCTTGATAATATGCTCTATGAATTCCAATCGAAGCCCATGTTAGATGTGTTCTCATCGAACATGGGCTTCGATTGGAATTCATAGAGCATATTATCAAGGCCATTATCGCCGCTTTATCGGCAGTTTCCTGCCGATAAAAGTGGCGATAATGTATCGCCTGTCCTTGATAATATGCCCCCAGTTTTTTATGGATAATGCAGTTTTCCTTTTTAACATGTTTGTATTAAATAATGATCACTTTCAATAAATTGCATACACAGCAAAACAAAGTTAGATCAGTTGTGTCAGCTGCACGATGGTGAATGGAAGTCTGGCATCCGTGATACACTTTGAAGGTTTTTGTCTGTAACAGTGTAGAGAAAACTGACACTGTCGAGTTCATGTCCATTTGACTGGGCTAATATGCAAGGTAAACAAAGCATTGTAAGACCTGATCAAAGTGCATGTCTAGGGGCCAAGTCATGCTCTTTAGGTGTGAGAAAGAAAGTTTGGCAGAAGAAGGTCACATGTTTGAATGATCAGATAATCGGGTTTCAGTTTGACCTGTCTGCATAGCTCGGAGTCGTTTTCCCCTGTTTCTCATATGAGATGAGGTCAAAGGTCGCCAGTTACTTTGGCAAGCTGAGAAAGTTGTACAGAGTTGCTCTCCTGTGCCACATCACATTAGAATCAGGCCTCAAGCAGGTAGCCTAGAGAGGACAATTCTTCATTTCATCTGGCTGATTTGTGCTCAGCCTCCCTGTGCTGGGGCAGTAACACACAATGTATGTGCCATGTCAAGCCCTTTTCAGCTTAATGATACGCATGGGGAAGGCGGAACTTCACTTACAAAAAGATTGTTATCTCTTTGAAAGCATTACAAAAGTGTTAGTTTACAGGTTTCACAGCTGACAGATACAATTGTGTGTTGGAATTGTAAATTACAGTATTTCTTTCTGATGTAGCACGTTCAAGTAGACATTTACAGCCCTCGGGCTATTGAGTAAGGGAGTTTCAGTTTTACAGAAAAATGAAGGGTTGTGGCCTTTCTCGTTAAAAAAATGTGTTACCAGAACGGTTTCAACTTTTTTTCGTCTAATATTCATGACTATGTTGTTTTAAAGGATGTTAAAAAAAAATATATATATATATATAATTTTTTATTTTTCAGGCCTTTGCTTTACGAAGAACAACAGTCTGCATATCATTTACAGAAACTGTAGTGTTAGCAATTTATTTGTGATTTAGAAAGAGAACTATATTTTCCAAAGCACATGTATAGCACTACATTCAGTACATTGAAGTTTACTTTTGTACTGATCCCATGGCATTAAGCAAGCTTTTTGTTGCACACTAAAATCACTAAAAAATCACTAAAAAATCAATACTATAATTTAATACAATTCTTTATAAATGAAGGTTCCGACTGATGTGCAAATATAAATTGCTTTATTCAAATTCTTTTAATGCAAATATTGTCACGCACCATTGATGTTCAAATCACAACATGGATACATATGGGGGTGGTCTATGAATTTGTTGGTTTAAAAAAATGCATGAAATGTTTTTATTTGTGACAATGCCTAATGACAGAGTATAATGCCCCATGGGATGCACGTTTAATTTTTGTCTGTAAATCAACAAAACTTTGCAGAACAAACTAAAATACTGCCGACAGGTTTTACCACTGACAAATTCTAATGTTTGGGATAGAAACCTGTAACCAGTAGGTAGAAAAAAACAGTTTATGTCATACGGCTTCAATCTGTTTTGCTGTTTGTGAAGTGTGTCTGCATTGGTACTAAGTAATTTGATCATTGTAGTGCAATTTGCCATTACAGCAACATGGTAAGGGGCATGGCTAACCGCGCTGCATAATGGCTGCTTTCTAAGCGAGTTCCACCGGCCACAGCATAATCCTTTCAGCATCTTTGTAAATGGAGTGCCAACGCTTCACAAAAAACTCACCGGAGTGTCCCCTGCAGCGGATGAAGCTGTCTGAAAAGGTTACTTGGCGGAGGGGGCCGTCCTGAATCGGTGTTTGGAGGACACCTGTAGAGCCACACTGCGGCCAGCGCTGAGGAAACAGAGGACGTGCGAGAAACAGTCGAAGATTCCCCCATGTTCCTGACAGCGATCCCAGCTGAAATAACTGTGCTGAGAACCGGGGGACAGCTGATCTGCCTCCTCTGACTGCCATCGGCTGAGCGTCAGCAAGCCGGGAGAGGGTGGTCGCCATTTGGGAGTCAGGCATCCCGATATGTACGGCCTGGTGTGCGATCGGGTGTGGCGCCGCTATTGCCAGGATAACTCCCAGCCTGGAGCGCAGGTGAGAGGCAATCATCCCCAATTTTGTCTGGTGCCAGTTGGGACTCGTGGAGATACAACCCCTGGGTGTGAGACTGGTGAGGCCTAGCAGGGCTGCCCAGGGCGGGGAACGCGTTGTGTCAGGCAGGAAGCTGTTTGTGTGGGCAAGCGGAGTGAGGGTGAGACAGCGCTGGAACCTATGGTGTCTCTTGTAGGTGGTACCTGCAGGCTTGCGCACCAGGGCCCAGGCCTGAAGTGTAAATTGTCAGGAGTGGTTGGCTACTTAATACCTGCGGGGTCACCATAGGGGGACACAGTGCATTGTTGGACACTCCACTGTTGGAATCTCCCTGGCGCTGGTCTAGACACGCTGCTTCAGAGGTAGTGCCCACTGTGACCCACACCCAGCCATTTTGGGCCCAGCTGGCTATAGGACTACTCATTGTGAGGAGTGCCTGGTTGGGCCGCCGTCATGGGCAAGAACGATGCAAAGAAGCCCAAATTAAACTTTGAAACAAAAAGGCAAACAAGATTGATGGATGCGGTGATGGCGGGGGAAGCTGACTACCAGTCTCCCACTCAATCTGAGGAGCAGGGCGAAGATCTCCGCAAGTTGCTGCTAGAAATGCGATCAAGCCTAAAGACTATTGATGCCAAGCCGGATGTTCTCGCCAGTCAACTGGATGCAGTCAAACAACAAGTTGACACTTATGAGCACCGCCTTAAAGTGCTGGAAAACCACCGGACTGACCATCATGAGTTCCAAGTCAAAACAAAGGACGAACTCCTACAAAAGGATGAGGTGCTAGGCCTGATCAAGGCTAAAAACGAAGATTTAGAAGCCAGATCTAGGCAAAACAACCTACATATTACAGGCATTCCAGAGACCACAGCCATTTCCAAGATGGAGACTTATGTAGATGAATTATTACGGGAACTTTTTGGACCGGGGCTTTCAGCAGTGTTTGCAATCAAGAGGGCTCATCGCATGCAAGGCCCGAAGCAGACTATAGGTGCAACACCTAGACCTATATTAGCTCTCGTCCTCAACTATCAGGACAGAGATGCGGTGTTGAGGCTGGCTAGGGAGCGCAATACCATCAATTAAAAGAGTAATAACATTTCCTTTTATCCTGACTTCACTCCCGCGGTTCAAGCTGCCCGCAAAGAGTTCCTACCTGCTAAGCACATTTTACAACAAGCCAAGATATCATATGCCTTGCTTTACCCGGCCAAACTAAAAGTGTGGCATGAAGGGGAGGTCCACCTCTTCATGGATGCCAAATCTGCTTTGAAGTATGCAAAGCATGTGGGAGGGGAGTAGCAGGTCGAAGACTGGTTCTACCTCTGAAGCTGGTCTGAGCGACAATGACTGAAATCAGATAGATATCTCTTTCCATTGACTTTGTTCCTTAAATTCGTTTATTATTTTGAACTATATTGCAATGCAATGCCCTGGGGTTGGCTGTCACTGATAACTGTTACTGGTTACAGGGATGCACCTCTGAGATGGCAACACTTTCTGTAATTGAATCGCAACATGCTGGCACTCCACCTCGAGTTTGGCCACCCTACCTCCGGGCAGGGTAGTATGCCGGTGACCCCATGCCCTCCAGGGAGAGTTCGATTTTGTTTCTCAGGCACACTACCTTGATCAAAATGTTAGGTCATTGTTTAGGGAGGGTAGGTAGTTCACAACCTGATTGGGGGGGTTGATGTGGGAGGGGGGTGGAGCAGTAAAGTCGTTATTGTTTTGTTCACAGTTGGTACTGTATATTTCATCTTGCAATCAGATAAGCATGTCGTCAGCAGCTTTGTTGCTAAGCATGGTCTGTGGTGTGCTATGGAGGCAAAGGGTACACTCTCTACTTGCCTAACATATATTGGGGGCATTAAGGTGGAAGCTAATGGGGCCACAGGGCCCGGACAAATACCCTATGGTCTACAATGTCCCCTTACATGGAGCATTCATGGACTCAACGATTATAGAAAGACCATGATCGTCCACACATTTTTGAATAGACACAATGTTGACGTCTGATTTTTACAGGAGAAGCACATGAACTCCTGGTGGCCGACATCGCTAGGAACAGCCCCAGTGTAATGATTTCCAAGCAGGGTCCGCAGGAGCGTCAGGAATCCAAAGAATATTCCACAGCCTTCCCCTACGGCCTTCCGACTATCAAACACTAGAGTAACGAAAGGCTCGCCAGGGGAAAACAGGGAGACAAAGCAAGGAAAGGTTGGGGGGAAAAATAAGAGCTTGATGGAGGTCTTCACAGTGGATGCGTGGCAACTCAGCATGGACACTTGGCAACAGGTGGGCTGTAAAGAAAGGTAAACATACAATCTCTCTAGGTTAAACACAAAACACAAATACCCCCTGGCTATATTATGTATATGACTACTACATACCAAATTTGTTTTGTCTATGTCGCAGAACTGATATGAGGGATAATGGTAGGAATTCGTCTTGAGCTGTTACAAAGAAAATAACAGTAAGCACTGTCTTCTGACTTGTACACATAAGTGTTAAATATCTGACTTGTTCAACTCTCACTCTGTATGTGGTAGAAGACTACTGGATAACATCCACTATTTTGATGACAATGAGCTGATGCCAACACCAAATTATCGTTGCATGGAAATCTATGAAACAAAACACACACTCAAGTTTCTATTAGGATCATAACATTAGCCAACATATATGTAGGCAGCGCATAGCGCTGTTACCGTTATTCTAAGTCGTGAAGGTTGAATTCTGCACCCCACTCTGGTCCACGCAAGAATCCCAGAACACATGTGAAGCTTGCCAAGGAATAAGTAAAAACGACGATATGCGCAATAAGAAATTCAGCATAGAGTGGAGGATGGATATGGAGGGAAATAGATGCCCAGCCGGATGACGGAGAACCAGCCCGGTCGCTGGGCGGAGCACCAGATTTAAGGAGAAATAAACAGAGCAGGAGGGAACCTAATTAACTAGGGGGCCCCAGTGTGCCCAGCCGGACGGCGTAGACCAAGCCCGGCCGCCGGGCGAAGCAACTCAGGTAAGGGGGGAAGAATGAGTAAGGAGCCCAGCTGGCCGGCGGAGACCAAGCCCGGGCACCGGGCGAAGTAACGCAGGTGAAGGAAGAGGACTGATTAGGAGCCCAGCCGGACGGCGGAGACCAAGCCCGGCCGCCGGGCGTAGCAACACAAATGAAAAGGGACAGGCTGAGCCCAGCCAAATGGTGGGGAAGAACCCGGCCGCCGAGGAAATGGGTAGCGTACACGTTACCGGGTGACAGTAACGAGACACCAGCGGACGTCAGGGACAGAGACGTCCGCTACCTCGGAGACTCTGCAGGGAGAAGGAAAACCGGAGCCCGCACACAAGGCGAGGGCCGGAAACACACCCACAGAGGTAACGAGGGCAGAATAGCAAAACAGGAAGTCAGGCAAACAGGAACAGGACGGAACACCAGAACCATCGGAGCTAGACGCAAGAACATAAAGCGTCGCTCCAAGAGTCCTGGTGACTTAAATAGCGGTCTCAATTAAAGGGGCAGTGTGTAGGGAAACTCGGGGCATGACACCCAGAACCCACCGACCACACATGCAACCTGGGGGTCATCCTTGACTCCGCCCTCTCCATGACCAGGCAGGTCAATGCCTTCTCCGCTTCCTGCTTCAACACTCTCCGAATGCTCCGCAAGATCTTCAAGTGGATCCCCTCTGACACGAGAAGAACCGTCTGTTAAGGGAAAAGTCCACCCACATCAATCGAACAATGGCTCACAAGGAATGCACAAGCTTACATATATTGCGCAGGAGCTCACAAAGGGGGGTAACAGAAGAGTCACAGGGATAATAGAATTCAAAGTATAAGTATACAAAAATCTTTATATTTCTTTTATCATATTTAATTCATAAATTTTTTATTCAAAACATAAGACATCATAACAACTCAACATATAAATAGAAGATTATTTCTGAAATAAATATACATAATATAGCATAGTTTTCCCACATCAACCTTTCCACAACCATTCATTCACTAGTACTTCAAAAACACACATACATTCATACAAATTCCATATGCACAGAAAATTCCTCAACGAGGTTCCCACAATGACACGAGAGAGGGATCCAGTGGAGCCTAGATAGTGCACTGCTAAAGAGGCCAGGTCGATTTAAACAGGATCCCACAACCAGGTAACGCCAACGCGCGTTTCGGTGCCACGCCCAGATCTACAGGCGCACCTTCATCAGAGCTTTCAAGTCGAGGAAGGGGGGAAGACACAGCTCATGAATGATACACCCGTGACAAATCTGGGCCACAGGTGGTACTGGTACATAAAAGAATACTGCCGATCCAAGGGGGGTGAGAGAAGATAATCATAAGGAGCCCACTTCAGTCCATTTATAACCGGCTACAGAGGTTAATTCATCCACCCACAGTGATTCGAGCCGTCTTCTCCTAGCGCCGATTCGAGGCGATAGGAGAAGAGCTTCTTTCTATGGCTGATATTCTAGAAATTTGGGTCCAGATGGCTGCCTACGCTTAAAGCTCTTTGAACTCTCCCAATCGTGGGCCTGAATTTATGATCTTTTGCTGCATGACTTTTGATACATGCTCTTGAAAAACCTTATTGAGTTAGTATCTCTTTCCCTGTGGACACAAATCGCTTCGCTAACAGCTCGAATCACTGTGGTAACAGTTGTGTTCTTTTCCCCTGACGTCTGCCCGTATCTCGTCACCAGCAGACTGGGCTACGGGAACGCCCTCTACGCAAGAACAACAACTAAGCTCCTGAAACGGTTGTAACGCATCCAGAACGCCTCGGCACGGTTGATCCTCGACGTCCCCCGACGCAGCCACATCACCTCCCACCTGAGAGGCCTGGACTGGCTCCCCGTCAACAAGAGAATCACCTTCAAACTCCTCATCCACGCACACAAAGCCCTACACACTGCCGGACCAGCATACCTCAATAACCGACTCAGCTTCTACACCCCCACCCGCAGCCTCCGCTCTGCCAACCTCGCCCTCGCCACAGTTCCACGCACCCGGAAAACCACCGCCGGCGTCAGATCCTTCTCCTACCTCGCGGCCAAGACTTGGAACACTCTCCTTACCGACCTGCACCAGACCCAGGACCTGCTGGCCTTCAGAAGACTTTTCAAGACGTGGCTCTTCGATCAGTAGCAGCGCCTTGAGACCCTCACAGGTGTGTAGCGCGCTTTACAAATGTAATGATTGATTGATTGATGAACTGCGCCCCTTCCATCCGGCTCAAACGCAAGCACTGGGGTCACATATATTCTGCAATATAGTCTAATTATTCAAAAGGGTTGGCAATTAGGGGAGTTATTTTGCAGTTTCCACTTCCCCTTACCACTAGGCATTAATTGGAGGTAACAGGCAGTGAAATGTAGCCATTTCTTTGCTAAATCTAAATACGGTGGGCGGGTGAATGGCAAAATCTCCAACAGTTCTTACTCTATCAGCCTTAGCAGAGAAGCCACTACTGGAGAGTTGTTTAGCTTTTACATCCATCTCAGACTCACTTCATGAGCCAGCAAGGTTTTCTTTTCCTCCAATACCCTCTCAGCACTTTTTGCAGTTGTCTCCTCCTTGACAGTCTCCACCTGCAGCTTGAATTCTCTCTCAGCTCTCCTGGCCTCCAGCTCCTCAGAGGACAGGTTGTGGGAGGACACACTGCTCGGTGCCCTGTTGGGCGATCTCAATCCTGTGTGGGGAAGGGTTGTCCTTCTCTTCTTCCTGCTGCAGCTCTTGTCCTGTGGCATGGCCATCTCCTTTCTCATCCTCTTCTTCCCCATTCACATTCTCATCCTGAGGGAAATCCACCTCCTGCTCCCATATTGCACCTTGCATCCTGCAGATCTCCTCAAAGGCTCTGAGGTTTATGTAGAAGTCTACTTTTTTCCCTCTCCCCCAAACTCAGCCCTCTTCCATGCGGAGCTTCTTCAACTCTACCACCCTGAGGGTATTAATGGTGCTGAACTCCAACTTCAAATTTGCAATTAAGAGTAACAGGTGCACAAATGTGAGGCAAGAGCTTGGGGCCTGATTACGAGTTTGGCAGACAGGGTTACTCTGTCACAAATGTGACTGATATGCGGTGTGCCAAATTTAAGTTCCATTATATTCAATGGAATTTGTAATACATCGGATGGGATATCCGTCACATTTGTAATGAAGTATACCCTTCACCAAACTTGTAATCAGGCCCTACATTTAAAAAAAGGAATAAATATGGTCAATCAAGGAAAAGTTTTTAAAAATCAACTTTGATGTCAGATTATTTACATGGGATTTTTACTTTACACAGATTACTGAGTAACACCGCAAAAACACAAGTCCTGGGTTCTACCACTGATAACCAAAATAAATAAAATGATACCAGAATGAAAATGATCCAGTCAGTAGAACTGGAAATATTGAATTTCAAATGCTTTTGTGAAGATAGAGACAAGAAACAGAATTCGCTCCTTTCGGTTTTCTCGGCTCAGCAAGCTTACAGGTGGCAAAGTCTAGGTGCAGATGCAAGATAGCTGGAAGTCTTTCATGGCCCAGAGCTGAGACTTCAGATCAAGAGGCTAGCCAACTAGCTCTTGGAGGCACTCTGGGTTCTAGGGACAAGTGATGCAGGTCAAATCCTTCTCACCCAGGCAAGGAGGGCAGCAGGCAGCTGGTCAGTACAGTTAGGAAACAGTTCTTACAGAACAGCAGTCCATTGTAGTGGGAATCCTCCAGCAGCATGTTATGTTATGTTATGTTATATGGCTTATAGAGCGCACAGCTGCCCCAGCAAAGGGGCGACCCGGCGCTAATAGCAGTCAGAGGGGGACGACCACCAAAGAACAGAACAGCGTAGAGTGAGGGGAAAAGATGGGTTTTGGTTGCCCTTCGGAATGCCAGATAATTCTTTAGGTTACGGATTTATAGTGGCAGAGAATTCCAAAGCCTGGCCGCCACTGTGCAGAAGGCACGTCCCCCTGCCCGTGCTCTCTTCAGCCTGGGAACCACCGCCAAGTATTGGACCATTGCGCGGAGGTTGCAGAGGGAGTGTAGGGCAATAACAGTGGGGCCAGGATGGCCAGAGAGAAGGACTTCAGGATCTTAAAAGCGATGCACAGAGATTTAAATTACACCCGTCTGGCCACCGGCAACCAGTGAAGTTGTCGGATGGCAACAGAGGTGGAGCAAGTCCTTGGGAGGCCAAGAAGGGTTCTGGCCACCACGTTCTAGACTCTCTGCAGTCTAAGAATCTCTGATTTATCAGCGCCCAAATTTAGCGAGTTGGCATAATCTAATCTTGACAAGATGGCAGCCTGGATGATGACCTGGGTCAAAGTATCCTAACAATGGTAAGCCCACGCAGAATGCCCACACAGGTTCCTGCCACTTTCTTGGTGTGAGCCTGTAAGCTAAGAGCAGAATCCAGATTCTTTACTAACTGTTTGGGAATGGGACATGGCCTACAGTAGTGGGCCACCACTGTTCACTCCACAGCTCGCCATCCCGCCCAACCAGCAAGATTTCAGTCTTACTAGCGTTGAGCTGCAACAATTAACAGACATCCACTCAGAGATGGCCAAAGCATTGCTCCGAAACATACTGGCATCCTGAGCTGAATTGCCAGAGAGTGCCACAACCAACTGAGTATCGTCGCCGTAGGATATCAGTGTCAGGCCTCTACTCATAGCCACCGCTGCTAAAAGTTGAACATACAAATGAAACAGCGTAGGGCTCAGCTGAGCCCTGTGGCACCCCTTGTTGAATGGTATGGGTCCGAGAAGGGGAGCCGACACCAGGAAGGTCCTCTGAGAGAGAAAGGAGGCAAACCAGTCAAGGGCCGATCCCTTGATTCCCACCTCCCCGAGCCGTTGCAACAGAATTTGGTGGGAGACTGTATCAAACGTGGCACTTTGATCTAAAAGAATCAGTGCTGACGTGCATCCCTCATTCAATGTAGCCCTCAGATGTTCAGGTGCTGCAAGAACGGCTGATTCTGTGCTGCGGCCAGGGCGAAAGCCATTCTGGGAGATGTCCAGGATGTTGTTATCTTCCAGGTAGCCTGTCAGAAGGGAGTTGACATTGGACTCAGTAATCTTTGATATCCATTGCAGAAGAGATATGGTACGAAAATTCTTCAGATTGGTAGTATCCAGTTAAGGCTTTTTTAGCAGGGGGGTCACCCTGGCTTGTTTCCATGTCCTTGGAACGACTGCTCTTCTTCCTGGCAGAGTATCCACAGGTCCAGAAGTGGTCTGAAGTGTTGGGTTTGTGAGGTCCAGTTCTTATTGCTAGTGGTGTTTTTGAAGTGGCAGATACTTTAGAGAAGGTCCTTTGAAGCTCACAGAGGTCCGGCCTTCCTGCCCTGGATCCAGACTCACTACAGAGGGTTATGCAGTCCTTTGTGTGAGGCAGGACACAACCCATTTTAGGTGTAAGTGTGAAGCTGTGCCCAGCCCCTCCTCTCATCCCCCCAGGATGGTCCATCAAGTCACAAGAGCAAAAAGAACAATTGATGAGCAGAATGCAGAACAATGTCATACATTCACCCCAGTACATGGATCTGGGCCTAAATCTATCCATCAAGTCACGCCTAAGCTCCCATTGTGTGTGGCTATCTAGGGGAAATACACAAAGCTCAGTTATCACCCACCCCAGACATGTATCAGAAACAGTCTGAAGGCACACAGCGAAAAGTAGAAAAATTACATCTTTCTAAAAGGGACATTTATAAAACTGCAAGGCTTTGCCATTCAAGAGGAATTATCATTACAATTCCATAGGTAGTAAACGGTGAACAGACAAAATATCGACTCCAAAATATCGACTGGACATAATATCGAGTTTTTAATATAGACTGGACAAAATATCGACTGGACATAATATCGACTACAAAAATATCGTTTTTCAGGTAAGTGAAGTAATATCGACTGGAAAAAATATAGATAGCAAAAATATCGAATTTTTAATAATATATAATATTTTAAAGTGTATTTTTATGTAATAATATGTGTGAAAAGTGTGTATTAATGTTATAAAATATTTTATTAAATGGATTTTGTTTTTTTAATAATTGCGTTATGTAATTCTGTAGCGGGTTGTGGGTTTATAGGGGAATAGGGTGGGAAGTAATTTAATAATAATTAATTAATTAATATATGTTTGTAAATATTTATAATTAATAATTAATTGATCATTAATAATAATTAGTTAATTAATTAATATAATTTTGTACATATTTTGATTTAGTAATTAATTGGTAATTGATTAATTGTAATTAGTTAATTACATTAATTAGAGTACATTTTAATATATATAATTTTGTGTTATTGTTAAGTAATTAATTGGGAAAAAATCATATTAATTATTAAAATAATTACAGCTAATGTGCCAATATATTTACTTTATTGTTATTGTTAATTAATAATTATTTGGTAATTAAATAATATTGATAAATTTTGGGTAAAGGAGTATTTTTAGGGTTCAGGGTCAGTTTTTAGTTTTTGGGTAAAGGGGCATTTTTAGGGTTCAGGGTCAGTTTTCAGTTTTTGGGTAAAGGGGCATTTTTAGGGTTCAGGGTCAGTTTTCAGTTTTTGGGTAAAGAGGCATTTTTAGGGTTCAGGGTCAGTTTTCAGTTTTTGGGTAAAGGGGCATTTTTAGGGTTCAGGGTCAGTTTTCAGTTTTTGGGTAAAGGGGCATTTTTAGGGTTCAGGGTCAGTTTTCAGTTTTTGGGTAAAGGGGCATTTTTAGGGTTCAGGGTCAGTTTTTAGTTTTTGGGTAAAGGGGTATTTTTAGGGTTCAGGGTCAGTTTTGGGTTTTTGGGTAAAGGGGTATATTTTAGGGTTCAGGGTCAACAAATAAGATTGTAAAAAATTATTTTTATTATTTTTATTTATTATTTCATTATTATAATTTAATTTAAGTATTTTTAAGTATATTTTAGTAATTAAAATTTAATATTAATTTAATTTAACACTGTTTTTAATAAAGTCGATATTTTTTACATCTATATTATTGTTAACGATATTTTGTACTCGATATTTTTGTACTTACCTGTTTGTAGATAGAAAGTGATATTTTGTCTGTCGATATTTTGGCAACAATATTTTTGCAGGTCGATATTTTGGCAGTCTATATTATTTCAGTGATCCTTAATAAACATGACAATTCCACCTATTCTCAATTAGGAATTAGAGCTATTTAATAGTAATATGGAATCCTCTATGAAAGGGGTAGACCTCACAGTAGTGAAAAACGAATTTGGGACTTTTTCACTGCCAGGACATGTGAAACTTAAAAGTACATGCCCTACTGTTTATGGTTACTTCCACAGCTGCTTGCTCAATGTGCTACTTAGGGCCTACCTTAGGGTAACTTATATGTGAGATGAAAGGGGATTTTAGGGCTTGGCAAGGGGTTTTAAATGCCAAGTCAACATGGCAGTGTAACACTGCATTCAGGTTGCAATGGCAGGCGTGAGACAAGTTTTAGAGGGCTACTTAGGTGGGTGGTGCAATAGGTGCAGCAGGTCCACTGATAGCATTTAATTGAAAGGTCCTGGGCATACCACTGTAAAAGGGACTTATAAGTGAATTAAATATGCCAATCAAGTATATGCCAATCAAACCATGTTTAGAGGAGTGAGCTCAAGCACTTTAGCACTGGTCAACAGCGGTAAATTGCACAGAGCCCTAAGGCCAACAGATGCAAAAACCCGTTAAATTTGAGGCAAAAAGGCAGAATTTTTTAGGGAGGACAGACAGGTCTAACATGCAGTTTAAAGCTAAACATACAGGGTGCAGTTACAGGCCTGAGACATGTTTTACAGCACTTCTTTAGTAGGTGACTAAATGAGAGCCACAGCCCAATGGTAGCATTCAATTTACAGCCCTGTTTTCCAGATAGGCCCATTTACTATGGACTTGCAAGTAAATTAAGTGTGCCAATTAGGTGCAAGCCAATTTCACAATTTTTTATGGTCAGGGCATAATCATTTTAGCACTGGTTGGCAAATGCACAGAGTCCTACTGCCTACAAAAATCGGGGAGTGAAGCCAAATCTTTTGGGAGAATACCATGCAAAGAATGTGAGGTCTAATAATCACTCTACAACATTGCCCCAGGATCTTGTAGGCCTTTACAGATTGTTTAAAATTTGGACTGCCATAGAACATTTATGCTCCTGAGATTTGTACTGCTGGAAAGAACATAGTGATTGATGAGTAATTGATCGTGTACAAACGGGGGCTGCTATTCGGGCAGTAGGGCAAAGAGCTCATTATGGAAACAAGATGTTTGGAAGCTTCACTGGCTATGCAGCCTGAAAGTATACATTGGGAAGGACTCCATTATAAATCCTACATGCTGCTCTTCCAGTTTTGGAATTAGTGAGAGAATTGTGTATTAGCTTGGGAAATCACTCCTTCAGAAAGCTTATGGCCCTTACATGGACACCGTCAATACAGGAACCGCATTCTGGCTAGTGGTACAATTTGAAGTCACTGCAAATCATTTCCTCAGGAGCTTGCTTGTAACCTTGCTTTTATGAAACTTCAAAAAGGCCAGAGCATTGCGCTGCACTGCATTGCTGCTAAATTCTCACATATATGGATACAATTCATGAAGAAAGCACTTTTCTGGCCATGGCTTTGGTCAGTTGGCAGAAATCCTCACACCTAAGAATTACTTGATAACACCAAACACAATTAATGCAAATCCTTAAACTTGCAAACGATATTATAGGTTGGCTATCCATCTGATCCAGTTGCATACAATCAATGCATATATTGTCTCTCCTCAGACCACCACAGGAAGAACTATATCCTTCTTTGACATTCAGTTGATGATTATTGAATGTCTTACTGTTATAACATGATATAGAAGCAATAGCCTCTACATCATCTGTTGTGAAGGGTTTTGCAAAGCTGCAGGTTTGGCACTTTGTCGCCCTCATTCCTGCAACAGATAAAAAGAGTTATCCATATCACTGATGGAGAGATCATACTCAGCAAGGAAAGAGGCAGGAATTAGATATAACTAGCCCCAGAACCCATCTCTCTCTGGCTTGTGTTTTTGAACTTGCTTTACCTTGTACCACACAAAGGTGAAGTTTTGGGAAACTGACTGAAGTGGAGTGGTCAAATGAATTGTTAGCATGTGGCGTTAAATGATTGTGCATGAATATATGTCTTCCAGGGCCATTACTTGACTTGCTAGACTCCGACTTTCCCTGGCTAGGTCCATTCCTGTTGAGGGTACTAAGCCCAGCCATAAAATGGGGTAGCACTTTAGCGTGACATTTAGAGATGCTGGTTGGTAGGAATTTTCTGGACCCCTGAGGACTCCAGGAGTTTAATTCACAGAAATGTGAATAAAATGTGTGATGTTAGGCAAAGTTTGAGGGTTGCATTTTGGATTGGAAAACATTGTGGGATCCACAAAATGCATACCTCACTGGGCTCACTTGTGTTTAAAGTTTTTTTTAAATGTCTGGTGTTGGTAGGTTTCCCTCAGCGGTGGGTGAACCCGGGCCCAAAGGCCACAGGTACTCCCATCGATGATGAGTTTTATGCCCGTTTGGGAGGTAGCGTCTTCCTCATGACAATGTGGAAAAACCCGAGCAGTAGAAATTTTGTGAATAAGTGAAGATTTTGGAAGCTTTTATCACAGACATGTAAGGGAAATGCATGATTTTTGCCATTTAGGTAAAGTTTCAGGTTGGCAGGGCATTGTGAGTGAGTGGGATCCATGCAAGTTACATACACTACTGAAATACATACTTATAGAAGACGGTTTTGCCACTACCAATTACAAAAGAGTCAAAGGTTAAATACTAGTAACAGTATCACAATAGTGAACCTATCACTTGGTGGTAGTAAGCTGTTAAGCCACATGAAGGCTTCAATCCATTTATGGTCCATTCACACACCATTTAGGTGCATCATACAAAGCCATTCATACAGTCAGCCATGGGCCCAACATGCACAATAGTCTCATCAACAAACCACCACCATTCACACTCAGTAAAAGTGTAATCTAAAAAAACCTGCTATCAATTAAGCCAGCAACACATTTCAATGGCCCAAAAGCATCTACAATCCTGAATGATGTAAGTCATCTCTTCTCTACATGCTGGACTAAAAAATTGAACATCTCCTTAACACAAGGATAAATCTCAGAATGTCTTAACACTGGTTTTGTATCACTACTTGTGACAAAACCTGGCTCTAATTCATCAGACATAATTAACTTCCATCCTATGTTTGCCATACTGTTCCTAACAAAACTGATTGACAAATGTATTTATTTATTTAGTTATAGAGTTTTATATAGCACTGACATGCTCCGTCTGGGTATCAGAGTGCTGTATATTTTGCTATCAAGTTATACAAAAGGGAAACATTTAAATAAATGACAATCAGAGAAGAAATAATCATGAGGTTAAATAAACTCAGTATAATATTTAGTATATCAGTTCAAAGATCCTCGGGAGCCCACCCAATGCTAGCCAAGCTGAAGAAGGATCACAGCTCCTAGATAAGGAATCTATGCATCAAGATCTGTTTTGCTTCTTTATTGAAGGAGGCAGTCGAGGGGTTTGTCCTGATTTCAGGAGGTAAAGTGTTCCAAATTCTGGGGGCAAGGCCATAGAAGGAGCGGTTGTAGATTTTTCATTTTTTTTAAACTTCTCTGGTTTCAATAAAATGGAATCAGTGTTTATTAAGGAACGACTGACCCCAGATGACTCCAGTCTTTGGCCACGTAATTATGGTAGAGAGCCTTGCATCATGCATGCACTGTTTAATTGAATTCTAGCTTCATGCGGGAGCCAAAGTTACCTTGGGTAGGCCAGCTAGAGGCTCACTCCTGTAGTCTAACCTGGAGATGATCAGAGATTGTACTGCTAGTTGAAAATCGATACGGAGCAGAAAGGGTTTCATGTTCCTTAAAATGTTAAGTTGGTGATTGGCTCCTCTGATGGTTGCCCTAATATGATCTTGCATATTAAGATGCTTGTCTAGAGTAATGCCTAGAGATTGAGTAGAGTCAATAATGTGGGGCGGGGCAGTTAAAAGCTGTGAGTTGTTTGATCCAGTCTTCTATGGGGGTCGAGAGATTGTGGGGTCAATCAAAAGAAATTCAGTTTTGAGGGTGTTGAGCATGAGGTAATTGCAGGTCACCCATTGTCGGGCTTTCACCAAAGTGCAATTGAGTGTTTTGATATATGTACGAATACAACTATGACAACACATTGAGCAGGTTAGTCTATTAGATAGGTGCCAATCAGGATTCATAGCAGGACACAGCATGGGAACAGCCATTGTACATATGATGAATGATGTTCTAACAAAACTACTTAACCAAAATGACGCATGCCTCCTGATCCTCCTAGAACTCTTCTCAGCATTCGACATGGTAAAACAAGACAATCTACTAGAACTTATAGGAAATAGAATGTAGCTGACAGGAAATATGCTTCTCCTTTCTCCAGGAACCAATCGTAGTGTAGTTCCTATATTCCCAATAGGCTCTGCGCATTGGAATAACATAAACAGCAGTGTAGGCGTAGGACTGAGGTCATCTAGGTCTCTACTGACTATGTTAGACTTAATTTGTTTTGCCAGCTAGCTCAGAGGTCACTAGAAACTTTCTCGAATGTTCAGGAAAGGGTTAACCATCCTGATTTAACAAGAAGGGATTAGTTTCTGACAACCGCATAAACATGACCACTTTTCTCCCTCAGAATAAAGAGTGTATCTCTAGAGTCGTGTGAAAACAATAGACAGCTGTTTCACTCAGTCAATCGAGCATGCTTAATTTCACCAGAGTGCAGAGAAATAGAGAGACGGGCGTTTTCAATAAAAGGTGCTATTTTATTGAGCAGTCTTCTTTCTCATGCAAGTGAAATGAATTGCCACAATTGCAATACTTATCATAAAGTAAAGTGCGTACAATAAAAGTAGTATTATGAAATAATACTGAAAAAGCATTGATATGATTTCTTAGCCATATGATACTTTAAAATGGATAAAATATATACATACATAAAAACATTGACTAACGAACTCAACTGGTGCTTCTGAGATACGCCTACCGGTGTACCTGACCTAAGCCTAATACGTGGGAAGGAGTAAGTAAGTTGCAGTCTTAAGTTAAGTTAGGATTTTGCCAAGTATCGGATTCAAGAATTCTCTCTAAGGTTTTAATCAGCTTCGTACCTTGGTTATAGAATGAAGGAGGTCTTCTCAGGACTCGATCTCCCAGCAGCCCGCGAGGGTGACTTGGGAACACCGGAGCTGGATTTCTCTGCGTGAGAAAAGGCAGCTTCTCCAGTGCGTCAAAAAGGGAGGGGCGGCTTCCTTCGGCTCTGGCAACAGCTGGGCTCTCGGACAAGTAGAACGTCGCTCTGCTCCCCACCATCGTGTGTTTACTTAAGGCAACGTTGGTATATTTATACCTGAAAGGTGCCGGGTTTGTTGTAAGGTTGGACATAAGACGTCACTAAGAACTAACAGTTCTTTCTGGACTCCAGGAGTTCTTGTGCAAATCAAAACAAAAGCAGGGGGAATTCCCGTGCTGCTGGAGGCTTGGTTTGTTTAAAGAACGCGTTGTGCTTTCTAGGAGTCTATGGGAGTAGCCTTGCCGTGCTTTGGACTGCATGGGATATTACTAAATATGGATATGATTCTTATGCCTTTATAAGGATACTATTCATTATAACCACATAAGGGCATGAATCGGGAATATCGAATTAGGGTCCTAGATAGAAATACAACACCCACTCCACGTACTAATGTCCATCATTACTAAAAAATAAGCAATATTAAACATACGATGCAAGTGTGTTTTCCAACCCACCCCAAAATACATAATTGCATTTGAAATGGTGTATGCTTTATGCACAAAAATGAGTATTGGTACTGGACTTTTGTCAAGCAAGGTTATCATTCAGTTAAATGCATATATATACCAGCTGAATGAATTGCGAAAATTACACATGAAATGGCTCTGTATACAGAAAAGAAGGTCGAGACCATTCCATCACATATTTATACGATACTGTACATGTGCTAGAGGCTGAGGTAAAACATTGTCTCTAACGTCTCTAAAAATAGAAGCTCTGTTCTCTAAGAATAGTTCTACTTTAAGCAAAGTACCATGTGCCGGAAAAAATGGTAAACATTTTTGATTTGAAAGAAAAATAATTTCGCTTTCAGGGGAAAAAAATAGTTCCAAATGTTTTCAGTTGCCTGGTTTAACAGAACTGAAGGCCAAATTCAGAGTTCAGGGAACGCTGTGCGCTTGTTGTTTTAAAAAGTTATTCTTGTTGTTCAGGGGAGAACATCATATCAGACAGGCTTGCAAAAAATTGGTCTACAACATCAGGTGAAAGTTCGACCAAGTTTGAAAATACTGAAACTGTGCAGTTCTGTGCGTGATTGCTATCATCGGTGTTTGGATCAGCAATGCTCACAGAAGGTTGTACCTGTTTGGTGCTGCTTTCCTCTCGTACTTCACCGCCATCTACTCGTAATAGTGAAGTCTCAACGAATGCCGTCATCAGAATAGGTAGCCGCTGGGGACAACACGTTGCATGAGTAGTGTAAGACAGACGTCCAACACGCATTCTTCTCCGCATAGCAGACATCGAAGCACAGGTAAGATGCAATCCTGCCAGATTGGTCTGAATGAAAGAAACCAAGTTGTACTCAGATCTCTTATCCGGGCTAATCCGAGGACCTTAGTGATACGGTCTCGGTAGCGTATTGCTAGGATCGTTTCTTCCATCGTTGCTGGAGTCTTGTCTGTGGCTTGGCTTGCCATATTGGAGCAGTAGGAACAAAAATAAAATTCCTGCTGCGAGTCCCAAAATTAAAGGTAGGCCGCCAAAGACAGAATGGACAAAATTCGGGAAGATGCCCAGAACTGTTTCAAATGGTGTTAACTGTCCCGAAAAAATTGTCTTAAATACATGTGCGATGCCACTGGTATCAGACATGTTTAAAATTTGACTTAACTTTTCAACAAAATGCACGGGGCAATTTGTCGATAAAAGGGTATGTATCTCTGATGTTGTCCTTGCAACTTGCAGATCATGCGTTTATTTGGACGAGGTCAGCGGCACAGTTGTCTGTAAAAGAATAGACTTCATTCTGCTTAAAGTATCAATTTGAATAGAAGAGATATTCAAATAAGGCCATATTGCCACCTTCATGTCTGGATTGCTGTTTGGATACAATACTTGCATACAGCAAACGACCCTGGAAGTAACAGTTACAAGATAGCATTCTCCTGGCACCATTCCACAACAGCTGTGGTCAGTTATTATAACGTAGCTACCGTTGGAGAGTTGTCTGAAGAATTGTTCTATCTGTGTTGCAGGAGTACCTTGCAGGTGACATGAAAGGTTATTTTAAGACCCTTCGCAGGCTCCATGCAAGTTAATACCTTGACACAGAAGTGTACCGCTTAGTGATTTTTTACAATTATTACCACTAAGGAATACCTCCTTTTTCCCTTCACTATAACATTTGTGTGTGTAAGGTAAACCCCAGGTTGATTTGATGTATTCTTTACCCAACCTTTCATACTGGCCTGCTGGTATATATTCTTGGCAATGTTTAAACTGGTAAGTTGTTATCGGAATTGTAATTGTTCCGTGTATTATCCATTCAATGACAGGCCTCTCTGACATTGTCAATGGTAATCTCTGAAGTTTTTCAATGCTCAGAATCGTATAGTCTGCTCCTTTTTGTGCCAAACTGATTTGTTTATCAGTAAGGTTAAAGATAGAAAATAATGACGTTATGTTGATTAGACACCATGGCACGTAGCCTGAACCTAAGTTTTGCAACGTCCAGCCTAGCTGTACAATAGAACGCAATTGGGACTGACCATGTTGTAACATTAGCAAGTCTTGCTCTAATATATCAAAGGCAGAGGATACAATACTGTCCAGTGAATATATTCTGGAAGACAGAGTTGTTAACCCATTGTCCACTACAGAAAGTGATTTGTTCAAATTTATACGATCAATTTCTCGTATTTTTTCTGCTGTTTCAATTTGCATTACTTTCCAAGCTTCGTTGTATGCAGCGTATATACCGGCCGCTATGAAACGTTTTTGACGCTGTTTGCGAGGTCCCAGTATGAAATCTCGCAAGTCAGCACGTTCTTCAAGTAAAGTCAAGTGTTGCTTAATTTCAACCAGTGTGGATTTCTGTAGCCACTCAAGGCATAATTTCCCTACACTGTATGTTGTAACTATCCCTGGATGTTGTCTCTGGGAATATATTGGGTCTGGCCTGGTTAGTTTGAATCCCTGTCTTTTGTTCAGGAATCTATCTTGACAGTTATTTGTGTCTGTGGGCAAGATCAACCATTTTTTCCAATCAGGATTTGTTCTGTTTTGGTGAAAAATATGGGATACGTCTATTTCCACATCCGTAGTACTATTACTATCAGGTATGGGCTTCGGAATAGACGGTTTATTTAAGTCTTTTATCTTAGCTAAACCAAGACAAGTAGTTTGTTGAATGGTATCATTCAGGAATATTATTTGTTCTGGGATCATGCAGGCTCTAAATAATGACTCTAGACCTTGTACCTGCCAGTCTTTTGTTCCCCAGATGGTTTTTGTTTCAATGTTATTTTACCAAAATTCAAAACCAAATGTAGACATTTTATCATAAAATTTTTCAGAATAAATCAGTTTAGTATTTGACAACATTGTTTTCATTCCTGTCTTATTTAACATTTTAAAATAAAACGTTTCTGGATCACTGTTGTTAAACCCTGAGAAGTATGGAAATTTCTCAAAAAATGTCTTTGAACTTCCTTTGGGAGGAGTTGGACAATGTTCCCATTGATTATAAGTAAAAATATTTCTCGGTTGCGCTGATTTATGCAAATAGTGTTGACCATAGTGATTGTAACAGTATAATTCTTCATAATTTGATGAACCCTGTAAATAATCATGTTCTGTGAATTTAGCTGACATTACTAAATCTGACATCATATTATTAATATTTCCAAAGTCCCAATCATCGGAAAAAGAACTTGGTATCACAAAGTCACTTAAGGAAAGCTTAAACTGGTGTGGATACTTCAAGAGCTCAATCTGGCCATAAATTTCATAGTCAGTTCTGTCCCATGCTATACCCCCAGGTATTGGATTGGCTGTGATGTTCACTGATGATAGTTCTCTTTTCTCGATGTGAGAGTATCTGTGAGACTTTAGGACCAAGTTGATGTTCTGACTTGCTGTGTCCATTGTACTATATTTTCCATCAATGAATTTACCCAAGCATAAAACCATGATGAGCCAAAGCAGGAGGAAAAGTACACCTAACACAGTCCAAAATTCAATCCATGGTGAAATCAGATATGTCTCTTTAAGTTGGTGAAAAAGCTTGGTTATTTTTTCTTTGAAAGTTTTTGTTGCTGGCTTGTCACCATGTTCACTTGGATTATCGGAAAAGTCATCAAAGTTGATAAAATAGCCAGATGCAGTTCTGTCAATTGGCGGGATTGCTTCCGGATTTCCATTGATCTTTGCATTTTCTTTTGTTACATTTGTGCAGTCTGAGGCTACATCGTGTTAGATTGGTGTATCATCAGGAATTGTTGGAATTTGGGTTTCAAGAGGCACCAGTTCCATGGCTTTGTTGCTTAGTCCTTTTTTATTTACTGCAGGTTTATCAAATGTGATTAGTCTCTCAGTTTGAAACTCTTGGATTGTAGCAAAGTTTGGTCTTCTGCTATTTCTTGGTAATCCACTGGGCCTGCTATTTATTATCGGCCACATATTTGTGGTTTCACCAGAACGATGGAAACAATTCTGTTTTCCTTTTTACCAGCAAGTGGCGGTAGTACTGCTGATCTTGTTCTGCTGACAGCTAAGACAGGTACTGCTTTTCTGTAAGAAGGCCCAAATTCCTTCTTCACCGCGATCTTTTCTCTGACCAGATCCCCAATCTTTGGAATCCAGACAGGTCTTGCTGGGACAGGTGGTTCTTCAGTGGTTGTTGGCTTACACTTCATTTTACTTAGACTTTTTCTTGTTTCATTCAAGTCCTGTAAAACAGCCAAACGATCTTTGATATCAAAAGTTTTTTCTTCTACCACTGAAGTTTGACGATCCAGATCCTGGATAATCATTCTAGTACCAAACAAAAGTTCGTACGGACTGATACCTCCTAGAGAATTTCTTGGCATGTTATTAAGACTACGTTGGACACTTATTAAATGTTTGACCCACCCATCACCCAAACCTAATACCCTCGCTGTTATAGATTGCTTTATGTCACGTTTTTTTCATTCCACTACCGCATTTCTCTCAGGATGGAAGGGAGAAGGGTACCGCAATGCAATGCCCATGCTGGTCATGGCCTCTTTGTAAGCTCAAGAGCTAAACGCAGGACCCTGGTCAGAATGTAGCATGCCAATTGCGTATGTGCCGATAAAGACTCGCAAATCTTTTATAACAGTTCTGAAATGAATTCAGTCTTAATAATTATGGGGACGCATTTCTCCGGCTGGATTTCTGCGTATAGATCGCCTGATGCTTTCTAATAAAGGTGTCCTGGCAATAGTCTGGTCCGGTTCACAACTGCGATATCTGTTGCAGTCTGGACAATCCATTGCACATTTATAAATTTGCAAGCTCATCCCCGGCCACCAGTATTCTGATTGTAATTCTATTAGAGATTTCAAGATCTCTTGGTGCCTCGGACCCAGTCCCATGTGTGCGTCTTCAATCAAGAAAACTCTCCGATTCGTGTTTGGATTTACTCTATCCCCCCACTCCAGGGATACAATTATGTATGTATTACTGAGTGGATAGTTGAGAGGAAATGCTGAATAATCGCCTTTTAATGACGCTTTTACCGCTAGCATGTTTTCCTCATCTATGTGTTTTTTTTAACGCTTTTTTGTGGCTACGGATGCCGGTTGAACCGCTGCCGCTGTGGCTTTGTTAGCCAATGAATTCCCTGCAATGTGAACGCCATCACGTTGATGACTCAGTGTATGTATCACATGAGTCTTTTGTAGTTCTTTCTGCAAAAGAACTACTTGTTCCCAAAGCGTTTTATGCTTTATTGTGGCACCTGTGTCATCTTTGTAACTGTTTTTGCTCCATGTCTGCATGTCACTGTTGCATGACTTGACGCAGTGAATCGCACACTATTAGTGTGGGGAATTCGCGATCGGCATTTTCAAGCGCCATCTTTAAAGATCTTATTTCAGCTTGCTGAGCTGAACAGTTTCTGAGTGATTCGGTTTTGGTAATCATTGGTTTGAATTTACCAGAGATCCAGCGACCTTTAACAATCGCGTACGCTGCATTGTAGGTTTTTTTCTCTACATCATAATGGTGTGCAAATCTGTCCATATAAATTACACAGGTATATTGTTCGAGAGGTAGAATTTCGATTGGCAGAGGATATTCTTGTTCGTATTCTAGATCATCTAGTTTTTTCATTTTCGGGTCAAAATAGTATTTCACGTATTCTGTAGCAAGAGAATTTTCTCATTGTATCCATTTTGGATCTAATGCCACTGTATTCAGATTGTGTGGACTTGTGAATGCCTCAAGAGCTGATTCTGCTGTATAGACAGTTATTCTCTTGCCTTGGGCTAGGGCTCTTTCTCTTGCTACAGCAGTTTGAACCTCTGTCAGAATTTTTTCTGTAGAGCTGAATTTCATTTCAGCTTGAGTGTACAAATGTGATTTGTAAGCTATAGGTACCGTTTCTCCCTCATTAGAGGTCAGGTACGTGAATCCGCATCTTCCTGGGATGACTCGGATTACAAGGTTGCGTACGTTTTCGCGAGTTTGCAGTTTTGTTTTAGTTAACATGTCTGTCTGTAATGATCTCGAAATTTCTGTGTGTTTTTGAGTCCAATATATTGGTTTGAAATCAGGTTTTATTAATTCATAGAGAGGTTTAACCCTCTCTGCATAATTTAGAATGTATGTTCTACCGAAATTCAGGAAGCCTAGTATTGATTGTAAATTTTTCAGCGTGTTTGGTGCTTGGAGTACTGCACACTTCTCTAAGAAGTCGTCTGCCAGGCTTTTGCCTTCACTTGATAATTCATATCCAAAAAATAGGACTGTTAGATGGGCAATTCTTGACTTTTTAAAGTTGAATTTGTAACCCTCTGATGCGAACCCAAGAATTATGGTGTTCACTCTTTTTAAGTGAGTCTCCAGGTCATCGTCTGTAAGATAGATGTCATCGACATATGATAATGCCTCATCATCATATATTTGTAGTAATTCAGTTACCCTTGCTGAGAATAATCCTAGGCTATTCTTGAATCCCTGTGGGAGTCGGCAAAACTGTTTTTGTGACCGCATTATTGAGAAAGCGGTCAAATACCTGCTTTCAGGTGCAATGTTTTGACAGAAGAATCCATTAGAGATATCTAATGTCGTTTTATATTTTTTGCGCACAATGTTGTTCATTAGTGCTGCACTGTGTGAATTTTGTACTGCAAAAGTTTTGCAGCAGGAGTTTAAATGTCTGTAGTCCAAAACTAGGCGATATGAATCGTCTGGCTTGGAGACAGGAAACAAAGGATTGTTCATTTGTGAGGTGCATGTTTCATATCAATCACCCCTTGGTATTCAAGTTGATCTAAGATCTCCCTGACTTGCTTTTTAGCTTCTTGTTTAACTGGATACTGCCTTTGTGCAGTAGGTTGATTTTTTAACTGGATTTTGTGGTGAGGAGAGTCCTCATCCCATCCTACATGATTTTTGTATAATGCAGGGGCTTGGGCCACTGCCCATTTTCTTGCGAATGTGTATTTTTTATGAATTGAAATATGATTTGAGAAGGCAGGCATAATCATTTCTTCCCCATGAGGGCACTCCCTGACAAACTCTGTTGGCCAGTCTTTTTCAGCTAACAGGATGCCATAGCCTTTAGAAAGATTCTCCCAAAAGAGACCTTTTATTTTCCTAGTTTTATCTCCCTCTATACGTAATGTTATTTCATATAGTTTATGGGGCACGCTCACTCGTGTGTCTGCAGTTTCCACCTGAATGTATTCATTCGTGTCCACTGTCTCCAGAAGATTCTTCAGGATCTTGCGAGCTATGGTCACTTCTGCTGTGCTGTCTAGCATTGTCTGGGCCCACTCTCCGTTTTTCAGTTGTGTCCTCAGAATCCTCGGCATGTTTAATTTTAATACTTGCTACCTTCTTTCTGGGAAATTGTGATTTTTTACTTTGCTGAGCAGGTTGTTTGTCTTTGGACTAGACGTGCTCTTCCTTGTGTTCTGACCATTCTCTTCTTTCCGATTTCTGTGAGGAAGTCTAAAAAGAGCAAGAGGGATGTGTATCAATATCTTGATATCTATTAGGTTTTCTCAATTTATCCCTATCTCTAAGATTATATCTTTTTTCAGAGGGTTCCCTTTGGGGAGACTTGCCTCCTCGGCCAGGAGATCTTTCTCTCCGTTGAGGAGACCTTCCTCTGGACTGGAATCGTTTTTCCTTGGGAGTGGATTGTTTATTACCATCCCAACTCTTTTTTGGAGTATTTAGATTATTTTTAATAAATGTTTTTTCAGGATTTTCACTTAGTTGGGGTTTTATTGGTTTCCCACCCAAACTATCTCTTCCTAGTTCTCCATAGGATTTGTCTATGATTCTGGCAAGTTCAAATGGTTGGTCTGTTATATCTGTCTCCTTCAATTTCTGGCAGATTGCCACACATGCTGCTTCTCCTTTTATGTTGGCCAATAATATAGCCGAGACCTGCTTAAATGCTTTTAGTAATTTCATACCCAGAGTTAAAGTGGGTTCTGGATCGTATTTGTTCTGAATTTGTCTTAGCACATCTGGTATGACCGTCATAGACAGAACACCATGTGTTTTTGTGTAGATGGAAGCAAAGACTGTGCCCCAAGTGTCACAGTCCTCCACATGTGGTTCGACCCCCATTGGGAGGCAGATAGTCAGAATTCTGTGTTTTTCAAGAGGTGTATTATTAGGAAATACTGCCTCTATTTGAGTTATTTTTTGAGCTAACCAAAATGGAATTTGTTGTCGTTTTATGGATGTTTTACCAAGACATGATTGTATGTTCTGTGGTGTAATTTTGTTTGTATTCCCCTGATGAGGGGTCAGTTGTGGGATGTTAATTGCTGGTTGGACTGTTGCAGTCCGCATGACATATTGGACCATATGTCTATGTATTTTAATTAAAAGTTTTAGCTGAGCTAAAAGTTCCCGGTCCGACATTTTATCAATGTCTGGGTGTGGTGTGTAGCTGGCTAGAACCGGCCACGTGGCTCCTGGTCTACCTAGTGGACCATGCCTGATGATGTGATTTTGATGTTTTAGGGCGCCTTTAAACCAGAGCAGGTGCTCTTGGTAAGTTAGTGGAATTTCAACGTCCTCGAAAGGAGTGTATATATCCGGAGGTTCCTCTATTTTGTAATAGTGGAAATCTTTTGTCACAGCGTGTGCTGCTGGAAAATGTATCCATGAATAGAATACCTCTGTCTGCCGATACTCATGTGCCTCTATCATGAATATGACTGTACCACCTCTTGGTGATAGTCCATTTTCTATAAGTTTAAGAGTTATAGTTTTTCTTATATTGACCGGAATGATTATAGCATTCGGGTCACCTTGCTGGAGACTTGTGTCTTCCTCTAAGAGTCGAGTTGCTAAGGCTTCTCTTTCTCTCTCTTCTTCACTATCCGTCATTTTATTGAAAGAAAGTTTTTTTGTTGCAGATCAAGTTTCAAGGAAACAAAGATTAGGTGCACAATATTTTGGAACACTGTATCCTTCAACATTGACTATACCTAAACTAATATATAGGATTCTCATCCCACTAAGTTCCGGCGGATATTAACCTTTCACCCACTCCAAACATCTATTGGAGTTATTACGGGAGAAAGGGCTCTGTGTGAAAAGCACGACTGAGTTACTCTAGTGTCTTACGTTAGATTATCGCCTTACCAAACGTTGGGCGCCATGTAGTGTAGTTCCTATATTCCCAATAGGCTCTGCGCATTGGAATAACATAAACAGCAGTGTAGACGTAGGACTGAGGTCATCTAGGTCTCTACTGACTATGTTAGACTTAATTAGTTTTGCCAGCTAGCTCAGAGGTCACTAGAAACTTTCTCGAATGTTCAGGAAAGGGTTAACCATCCTGATTTAGACAAGAAGTGATTAGTTTCTGACAACCGCATAAACATGACAACTTTGCTCCCACAGAATAAAGAGTGTATCTCTAGAGTCGTGTGAAAACAATAGACAGCTGTTTCACTCAGTCAATTGTGCATGCTTAATTTCACTGAGTGCAGAGAAATAGAGAGACGGGCGTTTTCAATAAAATGTGTTATTTTATTGAGCAGTCTTCTTTCTCGTGCAAGAGAAATGAATTGCCACAATTGCAATACTTATCATAAAGTAAAGTGCGTACAGTAAAAGCAGTATTATGAAATAATACTGTAAAAGCATTGATATGGTTTCTTAGCCATATGATACTTTAAAATGGATAAAATATATACATACATAAAAACATTGACTAACAAACTCAACTGGTGCTTCTAAGATACGCCTACCCCGGTGTACCTGACCTAAGCCTAATACGTGGAAAGGAGTAAGTAAGTTGCAGTCTTAAGTTAAGTTAGGATTTTGCCAAGTATCAGAATCAAGAATTCTCTCTAAGGTTTTAATCAGCTCCGTACCTTGGTCGTAGAATGAAGGAGGTGTTGTATCTCGCTTCTCAGCACTCGATCTCCCAGCAACCCGCGAGGGTGACTTGGGAACACCGGAGCTGGATTTCTCGGCGTGAGAAAAAGCAGCTTCTCCAGCGTGACAAAAAAAGGGAGGGGCGGCTTCCTTCGGCTCTGGCAACAGCTGGGCTCTCGGACAAGTAGAACGTCGCTCTGCTCCCCACCACCGTGTGTTTGCTTAAGGCAACGTTGGTATATTTATACCTGAAAGGTGCCGGGTTTGACGTAAGGTTGGACATAAGACGTCACTAAGAACTAACAGTTCTTTCTGGACTCCAGGAGTTCTTGTGCAAATCAAAACAAAAGCAGGGGGAATTCCCGGGCTGCTGGAGGCTTGGTTTGTTTAAAGAACGCGTTGTGCTTTCTAGGAGTCTATGGGAGTAGCCTTGCCGTGCTTTGGACTGCATGGGCTATTACTAAATATGGATATGATTCTTATGCCTTTATAAGGATACTATTTTTGATAACCACATAAGGGCATGAATCGGGAATATCGAATTAGGGTCCTAGATAGAAATACAACAAGAGAATTAGGCTGAACCACAACCTATCCAATCCCTCTCCACTTTCAATTTGGATTCCCCAAGCATCTATCTTACCCCCGTCTATTCAACCTATACATGTAACCAACAATTAAAATCCTCAAACAAGCTAATACATATTACCATATGTATGAAGATGGCACGCAAATATACCTAAAGATATTATCTCTCAATACATACTCGTGAAAAAAAACATTGGCTGCCACAATATCACATAAAATTAATCACACTAAAACAGAATTTCTGTTTCTATTCCTACCACATTATTCTCCACCAACTGAAGAATTGATCAGCAACTTTACTGCCCTTAAGTGCAAACCAGTTATAATAGAGTCAACTAAATCACTCAGAATAACGCTTGACAAAAATATCAGTATGTAGCCACAAGAGGAGCCGTCTTCCAAATGAATCTTCACAAGAAGATAAAATGTTTCTTACCACCCCCAGACTTCAAAACAGCAGTGCAAGCTCTAGTCATATCCAGACTGGAATATGGATGTCTAACATTAACAGGACTACTCAAAGCAAGGACCGCTCCACTAAAGGTTTCTCTTAATACAGTCACTAGGCTGGTTTTATGATCAACATGCTACAATGACATCACTCCTTTGCTTAAATCACTACTCTTGCTCCCTTTTGAGGCCAAGATTCAACTGAAGATTGTTTGTATAACACACAAAGCCCTACACCACAACACCCCCATTATACCTGACTCAGAAGCTCTCGATCACTGGAGGTAGGCGTACTCTACGAAGTGCAGGCTCTATGCTGCTTAAAAAAACTAAGTCCAGAAAAAAGAGGCATTCTTTTGGGTAGCACCATGAATCTGGAACTCCCTCCCATCTGAGATGTGGGCTATCTCCTCTATCTCATCCTTCGAAAAAGAGGCCAAGATGATCCCAATGAACAGATTCTTCACCTGAATGACAGGCCAAGCCACAAATAATATGTCACTGTCCAATCAGTAATGTTAAACAACACGAACACTGTCCAGCTGCCACTCTACCTTGAGCTGACAGACTGTGTCACTGGCGACAGACCACTCGTCTCATACAGAAAGTTACTAGCTATCTGATGTATGTAAGGGTCTCTGTTACCCTAGGGTCATGTTTGTGCTAAAGGAATTGCATAATAAATAAATAAATTCAAAACTAAATATAAACTCTTAGGATGTGCACATAACAAATACAACTTTTAAGCAACATGTACATCTTGATGCTGTAACAAGCTTATGGACAAGCAGTTGACCTTTCAAAATTAAGGGCTTGCCAACCTCTATATTCATTCCGGGATTTAAAACCTCTGGAAACCTTGCAGACAAATATTCCACATTATGCTGAATCTTGAACAATCTCTCATGTCTGTGTGGTCCAGACAAATGCAGCAGAATTATCATGGAAATTTAGCACAAGCTGCAAAATCTAAAACCTGTCTTTGCTCATGATCAATGCGAAAATCGGTTTTGTCCAAACCATACAAGAAGACCAGTAGGGCTGTATGGTTGGTATGTGCACCATTCCCATGTACAGCGTTGGACCCAGAATTTCTTTTAACCCCCACAAGTTAAGTGGGTGTCCATAAGTGAGTCCGAGAGTGAGGCCTTGAGTGCCTCCATGCTCCCTCTGAAACTGTTTGACATGCAAATTTGATTAGTGCACAATCTCCCCAAGGAAGCCTTAATCCGGGATAAGATGGAATTTCTTAATAGGCACAAAAATGGGCAGATTTGGCTTGCTGCCAGCATCTGCAGTTGAATAGGAGAATTTGTGACAGAACTAAATTAGGAGTCTGCCAAGTAAGCCTGTCCTTGGTGCTGCACCTGCCTGCACTCAGGATTGGCGTTCCCTGTCACTGGCTCTTTGCTGCACAGATTGTGCTTGCGAAGAGGATAATTTCTCAACCCACGTCAGCCACTAATTACTAATTGTGCCATTCATATTTTACTTCTGCCCAGTACAGCATAAATCATGGGGCATTTGGTGATCTATCTTCAGGAAGTGCTCAGTTATCCAGCCAGTAACATTTTGCTTCCACCACAAATCACAGGATAGGACACTGTGTGTGCCCACTTCAGCCATTAATCAGTTTTCATGCCATTCACATTTTACTTCCACCCAACACAATATTCATCATGTGGAAAAAGAGGCCTTCACATAATCCACTGATCAATTATTTCATCATACATGTTTTACTTGCACCTGTGCAGTATAGGTTGTTGGTAAAATGGCTGAGCACACTTCAGCATCTAAGTTTTGTTCCATTCACAATTTAGTTTTGCCCAGCATAGCAAACATCATGTGGCAATGGCTAAACCCACTTCAGCCACTGACCACTTATTCAGCCATTCACATTTTGCTTCCACCCCCCAATGCACAGGGCAATGTCTCAAGCCACTACAGACATTGATCAGTTATTGGAACATTCATATTTCACTTCCGCACACCTCAGATTACATGCTGTGCAAATGGTTTTATTGTGCCATTTGCATTCTACTTTAACCCACTACAATGTATGTATTGTGGGAAATGGCACTCTTTGTTTTTACTTTGTTACCCTGGAAGTGCCATAAAGGGCCAGAACAGCAGAAGCAAAACAAAAATGGCAGCCAAAGTTTTGCTTTCCTGGAGGGTGGGGGGCAATTGCCCCACCACAGGGAAGGGAAAATCAATATATACTTTTTTGTTCCCTTGCAGTCAACATATGCCGGGGGATCTACCTCTCTCACACACAACAGAAATGTCTGCTGTCATGTGGGATCCCTGGTCCTTAATGTGGTGCACCCTCGATTCATGAGCAGAGATCAGTTTGAAAGAGACACAGTTGAAAAGGGGACACTCTCCCCTTTACATCAATTCCTCTTCAAAAATTGTGCTGCCCACGGGGTTTCACCCTTACACCTCTAATGAAGGTCTATAAAGGGAAAATCCCCTGAGGCTGTGTGGTGCTGAGGTCCTTGCTCTTGACACCTATTGTAGTAGGGATCGGTTGGAGAGGGCTGTCCTTAGGTGGTTACTATTAATCCCACCTAGAACCATGGTTCAGGGGATATGAAGGGAACTGAATTTGGTATCCCAGAATTTGCTGGTGAACTCCTGTCTTCTGAGATTTCTCAATATGCTATCGTTGATAGCAAAGTTCCAAAGGTCTCAAGCCTGTATCGCCTCTGCTGCCTCCTTCACAGCATAGCGCTGTAGTGCGAGCATAGCGCTGTACAGCGCTATAGTGCGAGTAAAAAAAAAAAAAGGCAAATATTTGCATTTGAATCTGCTAGCGCTTTTGGGGTCATTGAATAGAGCGCTTGAGTCGCGCTTTTCACAACTGCAGTGCGAATTTACAGCTAGGCTGAGTGTCCATTACATAGACTGCTCTCTAAAGTAAACTATAGTCATTGCTGATTGCCTGTGCCCCAGCCTACCTCCAGTTTCGTTTCATTTCACTGCCGCCAGCTTACTTGGTGTTGTGGTGCCTCAGAGACCGTCCCCCACAGCCCGGCCCGCCTCCCTGCTGACCCTCCCTCGCCCCTCCCCCGCCACTAGCCATATATGACTGATGCTTCTACGCGCAGCGTTCACGCGCAGCGATCGCGCCCCAGTCGCGCCGAAGGTGCGCCAAAGGTAAGCCCGTCTGCGCCCGTCCGCGCCTGGACCGCGCCCAGCGCCAGACCCCCTGGTCCTCGTAATGCCCACCCCTCCCGCATTACATACGATGCCACCACCCTCCTAGCCTTCAACCCCGGCCGTTCCCCCAACTGCGTCCAAGCCGCTCCTGGACACACCCATGGACCCTTTTCCTGCTACTCCTGCAAGTTCGACGGCACCAAGAACAACTCCTCATCCACGAACACCAAACAGAGATGTGACACCAACCACCTACAATGCATCCTGCTCAACACCCGCTCGGTCCGCAGATACGCCATTGACCTCTGGAATCTACTCGACACCATCTCTCCGGACGTCGCCTTCCTAACAGAAACATGGATGAATGCTTCTTCAGCCCCAGACATCACCATTGCTATCCCGGAAGGCTATAAGATCATTCGCAAGGACCGCACCGGCCACACAGGAGGAGGCATCGCTATCGTCCATAAGAAATCCATCCGCATCTCAACCAGCTCAGACGTCAATCTCGCCAACTCTGAACACCTTCACTTCCAGATCCACATCGACCCCAAGACCACACTCAGAGGCACCCTCCTTTACAGGCCACCAGGACCCCGCGCACAATTCAGTGAAGAAATCACGGACTTCATCACTCCACACGCGCTCCCCTCTGAGGACTATATCCTTTTGGGAGTCCTCAACTTTCACCTTGAAAAGAACAACGACCGCAACACCACCACCCTCTTGGACAACCTCGCAAACCTCGGACTTAAACAACTGGTCACCACCCCCACCCACATCGCAGGTCACACACTCGACCCTATCTTCACCTCCAGCAAGCATGTTTCCTTCAGCCACACCACAGCTCTCCTTTGGACTGACCACAGCTGCGTTCACTTCACCTACAACAAGCCCACATCCAACAACCACCCCCAACCCACTCTGCAAAGAAACTGGAACAAAATCACCATCGACCAGATCTCCTCATCGCTTCTTCAAAAGCCCCCCGCCCACTCCTCAAACCCAGACCAAGCAGCCACCAACCTCACCCAATGGTTATCCAACAGCGCCGACATCCTAGCACCACTGAAAAAACGACAAATCAAACTAGGCAGCAAGAAGGCCTCCTGGTTCAACGATGACCTTAAGAAATCCAAGAAACTCTGTCGCTCCCTCGAGAAGGCCTGGAAAAAAGACCCAAGGACCAGCACCAAGGACGTCTTCAAAAACGCCACCCGCATACACCACCAACTAATCCGAAATGCCAAGAAAGCAGCCTTCAAGGACCGTCTAGATAACAACGCCCACAACAGCAAGGAATTATTCAACATCATCAAGGAATTTACCAACCCCTCTGCCAACTCCAACGACATCACCCCCTCTCAAGCCCTCTGCGACTCCCTAGCCTCATTCTTCCACAACAAAATTGCAGACATCCACAACAGCTTCGACAACCAACCCGGAGACCAACCCACCCAATCCCCTGCAGGACCCCCACCCCCCCTGAACATCCTCAATGACTGGAAGCCAATCTCCACCGAGGACACCATCCGTCTGATGAACTCTATCCACTCAGGATCCCCCACAGACCCTTGCCCTCACCACATCTTTAACAAAGCAGACTCCATTATTGCACCACACCTCCGAGACGTCATCAACTGCTCCCTCAACTCCTCAATCTTCCCGGAAAGCTGGAAAAATGCCGAACTCAGCGCCCTCCTGAAGAAACCCACAGCTGACCCCACCAAACTCAAAAACTATCGCCCTATCTCACTCCTTCCATTCCCGGCCAAAGTCATTGAGAAAGCTGTCAACAACCAGCTCGCCGCATTCCTCGAAACCAACAAATGACTCGACTCCTCACAGTCCAGCTTCCGAGCCAAGCACAGCACCGAAACCGCCCTCATCGCAGCAACAGACGACATTCGAACTCTACTGGACAATGGAGACACAGTCGCCCTCATCCTCCTCGACCTCTCCGCAGCCTTCGACACAGTCTGCCATAGCACCCTTCTACAGCGCCTCAAAAACATCGGAATCCAAGGAAAAGCACTGGAATGGATCACCTCGTTCCTCTCCGGAAGAACCCAGAGAGTCCGCCTTCCACCATTCAAGTCAGAGGCTACTGAAGTCATCTGCGGAGTACCTCAAAGGTCCTCACTCAGTCCCACCCTCTTCAACGTTTACATGAGCCACCTCGCGACCATCGCACGCCAACATAACCTCAACATCATCTCCTACGCCGACGACACTCAACCGATCCTATCACTCACCAGAGACCCTAACACGGCCAAAACCAACCTACACGAAGGAATGAAAGAAGTAGCCGAATGGATGAAGCACAGCCGTCTGAAACTGAACTCAGACAAAACAGAAGTCCTCATCTTAGGTACCTCCCCCTCCGCCTGGGATGACTCTTGGTGGCCAAAGGCCCTCGGAAAAGCACCCATCCCGACGGACCACGCACGGAACCTGGACGTCATCTTAGATTCCTCACTCTCAATGAACAGACAAGTCAACGCCGTTTCTTCATCCTGCTTCAACATTCTTCGCATGCTCAAAAAAACATTTCGCTGGATCCATACTGAAACTAGAAAAACAGTCACCCACGCTCTGGTCACGAGCTGACTGGACTACGGAAACACCCTCTACGCCGGCATCACCGCAAAACTCCAGAAAAAACTACAACGCATCCAGAACGCCTCAGCCAGGCTCATATTAGACATTCCGCGTAAAGAACACATCTCTGATCACCTGAAAAACCTACACTGGCTCCCCGTCAATAAGAGGATCACTTTCCGGCTCCTAACCCACGCACACAAAGCACTCTACGAAATCGGACCCGAATGCCTCAACACACGACTATCCTTCTACACCCCCTCTCGCCAGCTACGATCCTCCAACCAAGCCCTTGCCACTGTTCCTCGCATCAACAAAACCACCATGGGAGGTAGATCCTTCTCCTACCTAGCAGCTAAAACTTGGAACTCACTTCCCACTCACCTTCGCCTTACTCAGAACCACCTAGCATTCAGAAAGCAACTCAAAACGTGGATATTCGACAAGTAACTCCCCACCCTTCTTCAAGCGCCTTGAGACCCTCTGGGTATGTAGCGCGCTATACAAATCTTTTGACTTGACTTGACTTGAATTCTTGGAAGCGAAAGGAAGAGGGCTAGAGAAGCTAGGGCTAGGATAAGTGATTTAAAAAAATGAATTCTCTTTGGTGTAGAATTGAAACATGGTCTCCCTTCCCCAATATACATGCTTTGAGAAAATATTTGGGAAAGGTTCATGGTTCTTTGGACCAGGCCTATCTGAGGAAGCAACCTTCCATCAGATTCTCATTAAACACTCTTGACCAAGATATTGTTTTACCCTATCTGGCCCAAGTTCTCGTACCTGAGGCTATGGAATGACATTTTAAAAGTGAGACTTGGTTGTAATCCAATTTTTTTTAAAGCCCTAAATGTTGTCCGGAATGGTAATGGATTTTGCATATGCTCCCTGAATTTAAAATTCTCTTTGTCTCATATTCTTATGGACTGTGTCTTTTATATTCCTGTCATTATCAAATTTTTAAGACCTCTATTTTTAAAATACCAAACACTTTCAAGGTTGGAGGAACTGAGGCTCCTATCTGATGTTGAAATATGAATTGCACGTTTTATATCTAATGTAAAGCAGAGCTTTAAGAATGGGTTTGAATACCCCGGGCCTCCGACTCAGAAAGCCTACATCGCACAGAGAGACCAAGAAGGCCATCGCAGACTGAGAACATGGATAAGAGACGCTCTGCAGACTGTACCGACCAAGATATAACGACAGACTCAGAGGGAAATCATCCTTTGTTGCGCACCATAAACTGACTAGAAAATCAGAAAGAGACAGGCACGGAGAACGACATGGACATTCGGATCCACCAGACCGGCACAGAAGACTGAAGAGCAGTGATTGGCCAGGCGAATCGCAAGGACTGCGGACAGACGATGGAACTCGCATGCCACCCCGCTTGTTTTGTTTTTTTGTCTTTGGTATATTTGATCTTTTTTCGTTCCATTCCTTGTTGATTGTTTTCCCTTTCTCCTCCTGTTCTCCTTCTCGCCCTATTCCTTCCCTTTCCCTCTCCTTCCCCCCCTTTTGTTTTAGGTTGAACACTTTGAATTGTTTACGTTGGGGAACTCCTGCCCAATAGCCTGCGTTTGACCATAACAGTGTGAAGGTCATCTATAGAACATCCTTCCCAGGCCAGTAGATCTGGGTCGGGAGGGCCTGGAGGGGCGGAGGGTAGTTTGAGGGGGTAGGTTTGACTGGGTGGGCGACAGACCTCTCTAGTTCACACACAACATAGTTGGTCCTGTCGACCAGGGGGCGGTCAGTTGGATAACAGGGGAGTGGGGGGGATGGGGTGGAGGGATGCGGTTGACCTTGCCAGTCTGATCAAGATGTGGTTTCTATAGTTAAACAATGGGTCATGCATTAAATGAGAGGCAGAGTCCGTGGTGTCCGATTCAAAAGGGCTTTATTTCAATAGCTCCAGTTAGGGGAGAATCGGTTCAATCACCACTAAGGTTCAGGAAGGGTCTTCTAAAGTTTATTCACAGAGTACAATATTTATACATTCAATTTCGCATCATAGGGAGGAGCGCTCTAGGCAGAGCAAGAGAAAGAGAGATAAGAAACATGTGGGCGTGCATGAGGGCGTACACTTGAGGAGTCATAGGTGAGTCATAGGTGGGTGGATACATGGAGGGGGTTGCATGGCCAGCTGGAACTTTGCCCTACTTGTGTGCGCAACTTGATCATGAAGTGCAACTGACGTGTAACTGGGGGACTGGGGGAAGCTGACTTTCGGTCTAGTAGGGAGGCCTTCAGTGTCAGGACGACCAGCACGTCTGGTATTATCTGATATCTTATGTCCAGGGATGTATTATCTGAAGCAAAGGTCGCTCATCACCAAGAGCCAGTGTGGGCATATATTTCTTTGTTCATTGCGTGGGGGCCCTGGGCTTTCTATGGATGCGAGCGCTGCAAATCTCTTAAACGGAGACAGAAAGGCTAGGCCCTATCTCTGCAGACGGGTTCTGTTTACCTTCTTCACCAGGCAGGAATGTGATTCTGTAGAGCAAGCAGATAACTGTTATGCAAAATACTGTCTTGGCACCCCGGGCTGGGCCCCTCTCGGCTTAGCCAGAAGTATGCGAGAGGTCAGGGATACGTAGCTGCAGCCCTCAGAGTGTCTGGAGGCATGAAAACCCTAATTTGGAGACTGGCTCAGGCTGAGCCACAAAATGGGTTCGAAAATGGGTTCTTCCTGATATATTAAAAGTGTACAATGCAAACACATGGGCCACATGGGCCTCATTGCAAAATTAACGTTTCTTTCATGGAAGACTTGGTGACTGACATCCCAATGTGAGACGCAAATGCAAAGGCATCCTTATTGCAGGCCATAGAGGGAAAATGCATGGGAGACATGCACATACACTAAACGTTGGGGTACACACAGGGGACACATTGGCCATGTAAAATGTCTTTTTCCTCATTCCCTCCTTGTCCCCTACTGTACCCTTCAGGACACGTCTATATTCATGATACTGTATATTTGATCATACAGCATCATTTGTTCATCTTTGATCCTTTGTATACGTGGATGTGGAACACAGGCAGTGGCACACAGGCCGCAAATCGCCGGGCCACACTGCAGACAGAGACAGCAGCCGAATATCATAAGCAGTATCATTCCTAGGAACGACAACACTTTCCATCCCCATGCCGATATTACACTCCAGAGCCAACTGGACCAAGTCCATGTGCCTGGGTCTTGATGTATCTCGTGAGCAATCTTGTGGAGCCTTGTTATTGCTGCGTATACGGATGGCGCGTTATTAGGAATGAAAACGCAGCAACTGGAGCCGATCACTCTACAAGCCCCGCCCCTATCTGCCAGGAGGACGTCAAGAACAAGGCGGTTCTGAAGAACAACCAATCGCATGGCAGACTGCTCCTGGGTCAAGTTCGCCAGGGCAGATGCAGTCTCATTCACAACTGCTTCCAGAGTTCTTGTTAACCTGCGTATGAGTTTACTGTTTTGGACGGGACCTATGAAGAAAAAGAATCCTTTATTGAAATCTGTGTATTGCTCCCAAGCTGTCTCAGTCTGATCAATCTCTGAGGCATCTGTCTCTCTCCTGTGTCTAACATGCTCTAGTGGTGAATCTCAATGATAATTGGATGGGGCCAGAAAGACGGGGGGCAGCAGGAACGCTATATAGCATGTCCCACCCCAATCTAAGGGCAGATGTACATGGGCTGTCTGACCGCAAATGAAATAGGTATGGCGAGATGCCTTGAAAGAAGACTTTCCTTTATCATCAAACTCTACTATAGCATTACACTCGCTGTGTCCCATATGTACTGATCCTTTCTTTCTAACGCACAAATCACCTTTTACTGGTAGGACTGAAATAGACGGTGGACCCGCATTTTGCGTGGGCTGAACATTCAGCATTATAAAGCTGAGGGAATCATTTCCTTGCTCGTACTCTTCATTTTCTAGATCGGTCCCCTTCCTTTGGGGGAGTCCGTCTTCGTCTGGAAAACATACCTCAGTCATTACTTTATTCAAGTTTCCCCATATCCAGTCACCCTGGTAAACTGTGAACTTTCTGTCTATTGATGACATTAAGGCAAACCATGCTCCGCACGAACCATTGTGGGAGAACGGAAAAGGGACTAGGGGCAGAACTCCCTTCGTTTTCTGATAAGGTGGGAGTCGGCCACATACCCAGCAATCTGTCGCATTGCTGGTCTGGTGAGAACGGTGCAACATCCGAATAAAAGTATTGTTGCGCAGGGCTAGTCGATATGACAGTTCATGGGGTGGCAGATCACTAAATGTATGCTCTATGGTGTCATTAATGGAAGAGTGTATATGTGAGGAAATAGGAGGAAAGAAAACATGTAGTATTAAGCTGATACAGATTATAGTGATGCACAGAAGAGACATAAAAATCAGAGTTACTATACATCTACTGCGTAATATCTTGCAGTATTTCTCTTTCATTTTGCTCTTTTTACTATTCTGGTCCGGGATCCTATACATGTCAGAAATCTTGTCTAACCGATTCACCACCTAGTGGACTTAAATGATTAACTAACTAACTTTCTAGATCTTAATTTGGACCTGTACTCTTGCTGTGGAGTCTTTTCTAGTAAAGGGGGCTCAAAGTCTGTAATGTCTTTTTTCTTTACCAAAGTTCCAGAATCTCCAAAGTACTTTTTGCAATGATGGGCATGGAGCCAACCTTTTCTCCCTTCGACTTTGATGGCTGTCCTCGTGGTCAGTAACACTAATTTCGGTGTCTTCCAACGTGGCTCAAGGGGGCTTGATCGATCAAAGTTCCTTACGAAAACGAAATCGCCAGGCACTATGGCGTGTTCCTTGGCCTGGGTGTTGTCAGGGAAGGCGGCGGCAACCTGTGAACGACAAGAGAGTAGTGCAGACATCAAGGAAGCCAGGTAATCTGTCAGCATGTTACTGTCAACATCAGTTATTTTCTTAGGCATAGGCGTACCCCACATGTTCGGCGGTCTACCGAAAACCACTTCATATGGTGAGAGGCCTGTTCTGGAATGGGCTACCATACGCATGTAAAAGAGGGCAACCGGCAAGGCTACCATCCAATCCACGCCTTTTTCTGCACAGATCTTTGCTAGTTTCGTCTTTATTGTCTGATTGTGTCTTTCTACAAGGCCTGCTGCTTCAGGGTGTCGTACACAATGGAACTTTCAGTTATAACCTAACAGAAGGGACACTTGTTTCATTAGTTCAGAAGAAAAAGGCTGACCATTGTCTGAGTACACGACACGGGGCAATCCGTATCTAGGGAAGAATTCACGCACCAATTGCCTGGCGGTTGTCACAGCAGTATAATTTGGGACTTAATACGCTTCTGTCCATCTAGATAGTGCACACACAACTACCACATGTAGCCTCTACATCTGTCCATTTGGATATAATCCATCTGGAGGACCTCAAAAGGGTGGTCAGGAGGATGAAATCCGCCTTGTTCCACCGGGATGCCTTTACCTGGATTGAACTGACAACAGATCATACACATCCTTACTTTTTGTTTCGCTGCTGCACGCAGGTGCTTGTTAAACCAGATATTCTGTAAGCTGTCTAACATTGCCTTCTCTCCCAAGTGTGCTGGACTATGTGCTGTGTTATGATCACTTGTACCATGGAATCTGGAAGAAACCAGGTTGCTTTGCCCTTAGTCATCCAACCTTGGTCAGTCTGGACCCCTCCTTGTTCAGTCCATTTCTTTATTTCATCTGATGTGGCATGTGTCTGTATGTCGAGTACATCTTGAGAAGGATCCCTGACTGTCATACTTTTTGTCAGTAATGGTACCTCTGTCTTTGTCGTGTCTGTTGGTGTCTGGGCTGTAAGTTTAGCAGTTCGGTCTGCCAGGTCATTACCCTGGGAAATGGTGTCTGTGGCTTTGGTGTGTGCTTTGCATTTCAGGATGGCTATGGCTGCAGGTAAATGTATTGCTTCTAACAGGGCTTGAATGAGCGGGCCATGCTGAATTTTGGCCCCATGAGAGGTCAAGAAACCTCTCTCCCTCCAGAGAACTCCGAAGTCATGAACTACGCCAAAAGCATACTGTGAATCTGTGTAAATGTTCACTTTCAAGTCCTTAGCTCTTATGCAGGCTTGTGTCCGAGCGATGAGCTCTGCTGCTTGCGCTGACAGTGTGTCTATTCTTTGCGTCTCTATGACTTCAGTAGCAGTGGTCACGGCATATGCTGCCACTAATTCTCCTGTGCTCGTTCTCATGCATGATCCATCTACATAGAGTGTCAGGTCAGGGTCTGGAAGGGCAACATCTGTCAGGTCTTGTCTTGGTTTCGTCACTATATTCATTACTTCCACACAGTCATGTGGTGCGGTATCTACTGTACTTGAGGGCAAAAGTGTAGCAGGGTTAAGAATGTTACATCGTCTGATCTCTATGTGTAGTTGAAATAACGTCAGTTCATATCCTGTCAGTCTCGCTATGGTCAAGTGTTGTGTCTGTGTCCTGTTCAAGAGAACTTCCACTGCATGCGGTACCTGTACTGTCAGGGGGTGTCCCAGCACTATCGAGTCACTTTGTCTTATGGCTAGGGCTGTTGCTGCAACCGATTTCAGGCACGCAGGCAGAGCCTGGGCCACTGGGTCCAGTGTACTAGAAAAATAAGCACAAGGCTTGTGTTTTCCTGCTTGATCTTGTGTGAGGACAGATAATGCTGTTCCATCTCGTTCAGTTACGAAAAGCATAAAGGGTTTGCTGTAACAAGCAGTCGCTAAAAATGGCGCTTGACATAAGGCTCTTTTTAATTCTTCAAATGCCAAGGTGTGTTCTTGTGTCCAAGGGAGGACAGTCGAAGACGCTGCCTCCTGTGTTGTCAACTGTATGAGTGGTTTGGCTAGATAGGCATACTGGGGAATCCACTGCCTGCAGTATGAAGTGAGGCCAATGAAGGCCCGCACTTCCTTTTGTGTCTTGGGCTGTGAAAGGTTAGAAATTAACTGAATACGTTCTTGAGTCAGCTGTCTACCCCTCTTGGACAGCAAGTGTCCAAGGTACACCACTTGCTGTGCACAGAATTGCAACTTTGAAGGGGACACTTTGTGCCCCTTGTCTGCCAGAAAGTGTAAAACTGTCAGTGATGCATGTTCACAGTCTGTTTCTGAACGTGCTGTAATCAGGATGTCGTCAACATACTGAATCAGTGCTGTGTCAGTAGGCATATTAATACTGTCCAGCTGTCTTTTCAACGCTTGACTGTAAATGCTAGGACTCTCTGTAAAACCTTGTGGTGCTCTCGTAAATTTAAAACTGCGTCCTTTTAGACTGAATCCGAAAAGATACTGGCTGTCAGGATGAATTGGAACACTGAAAAAGGCATTCTTCTGTGGAAATTAGCAATATTAATGTACATAAGCGGCGTTCATTTGCCTTTTCCCATTCCCCTCCCTGTAAGCACCAGGAATACCGTGAAACATTGACCGCATCATTCCGCCAGTAAAAGCCCGTGCCCATATGTACATGACAGCCATTTTAGGCACCATGGCCTTTTTGCCCGCTCATTGGAATCCCCGGCTTCCCTCCTGCGCGTATTTGAAACCCCCCCCCCACTCTCACATGCATAGACCACAAAACCCTCTCCCTCTGCGCGACCCTACTCTGAAAAGTAACCCTCCTGCTTGACCCAAGCACCCCCCATTTCCTCTTGAAGAAGCACCCCTCGCCTCAGCTGACATAACCCCCCCCAGCTGTACCTGACTGCCCCCGCTCTCTCATGTACGGGTCATAAGACCTCTCTCTCTGTGCGACTCTGTCCCTGGGAATCACACGCTCACGCCTGACCAAACACCTCCTTTCCTTTCATGAATACCCCTCTGTTGGTAAACTCTCCCTCTGCGCCTGATTATCCACGCGGCATGAATACCTCTCTTTTGATGACCCCTTCCACCGAGTCCGATTGTCCACACATGTTCGAGGCCATCGCCTAAGCCGGGAGATACTGTTTACTGCCCCTTATTGTATGGAGTCACTCCTCATCAAAGGACCCACTATTGATCCTGACCTCCCCACCCCTGGAATACGATCAGGCGCACACATCCTAAGCATCGGCGGAACACTCAGCTGCGCGATAACCCCCCCCTCCTGATGTCAGCAGGGTGAGGGCCTCTATTGTGGATATATTAGGGGTGGGATTGACACGAGGATTACGGGGATGTCTTTTTCCTTGCTTCACAATGTCTTGATTGTAATAAAGAAAGGTCATATGTCATAAACCAGGGTATAAGAGGCCAGGCCCCAGAGAACTTGTTAGAGCACCTCCCGATGACACCTTGTTTCGTGTCGGAAATGACAGGCTCTCCTCATGAGTAATAAATCCTGTTCTTGTGATTCCTGCTTCCAGCGCCCGTCTCTTTATTTGGTAACTATTCAGAATGGGAACTGAGAGGCGTCTTGCGCCAGCAGCCCGGGCATCGATAGTAATATGGGCTCACTTTTCCACAATTGGCGTCCCAACGCGGGGCCCATCAGCGACATAAGGTCCGGTAAGAGAGGTCCAGACGATGGGGTGAACATCTAAACGATCGGAGTATACCTGCCTTGAGAGGACCCTCGTCCGGCTGCTGATTGAATGAACTTCACCGATTCCGAACGGACCTCTCTTGAGTGACCCATTGTCCTGACTGGGATCCCACAGGACTGCTGCGGTAAAATCATGGAGTAAGAGAATGATCGGGCGCTGGAAGGAGGAAGGCGAAGAACTGCCACACGGTCCGGTCCGGGTAAGGTCGTGTAAATGCGACAAATTGTGAAATGATTGTTTGATTTGGATAATACTAGTATTACTCTTTTGTTGATTCCTCTGGAGATTCACCGTCTGCAAACGGAGAAACAACAGGCTCTCCCTTTGCAAGCAGTGAAGGATAGGTAACGCAGACTTTTGTCCCCGTTGTAATCCGTCGTGCCTATCTTCCTCCCCCACTGTTTCCCGAACTGTTGTTCGTGGATTATTGTCTGGAGATTCTCTGTCTGCAAACAGGGAAGAACAAGGTCTCTCTTTGCTGGTAGCGAAAAGGTAGGTAACGCAAACCTTTAACACGTCGTACCTACTTATTCTCCCCACTGATTGTTTGATTGACCGAACATTGATTGTTCGATATTGGTTCTTTTGAGGTATTCACCGCCTGCAAACACCGGAGAATAGAAATATTCTGTCTAGTCTTTGCCCGCCGTGATAAGATAGGTAGTGCAGACTTTTGTCCCCGTTGTAATCCGTCATGCCTATCTTCTCCCCACTGATTGGTAGCCTGTTTAGCCCGGACCGCTTATTAGAGATGAACCATCCAGCTCCACTGGAGGGCACACCTAATAAGGTCATGTTCATTAAGTGTGGACTAGTCGCTATAGCTTATAATAGGTTATGGCATAAAAATACAAGAAAAAGAGTCGAGCGAAATCAGTAGGCCACTGATGAGTTATCAACTTCGCTAAAAATAAAATAAGAAACGTTAGAAATAACCTGCAATAAGAAACATAAAAATGGCAAAGGAAGACAAGCTTGACACCAAGGCAGACACGAGGTAGATTAGGCTTCACCACCCCTCACTGCTCCAAACATGTCTGTCCCACCGCCCGCCACACCCAAATAACGGTAAAACACGAATAGATACAAATCAGCAGATACCTACCCCCATTCCGGAAGTTCCCGAAGTGCAACAGGTCCGCGGTTACGCCCATCCGGAAGGCGAGGCCTCAGCACGTGCAGGGCAGGGCCTGGCTAGCCGCCATCGGAAGGGGGAGACTGTAGGGCGGACGGCCTGAAAATCGTAATGGTCTCCCCTTTTCCCCTCTTCTGCTGCCCTGCAGGCCACGGGGGGGGGAATGTCTTGCCTCTGCCTCCGACCCCCCCCCCCTCTCTCGCCTGATCCGGCCCTCATCGAAGACCGAAGCCAAGGCGAGGACGGCAGCGCTTCTTTCAGCTATAATGGCTGCAACTACACCTCTTTCTTTTCAATTATGTCTTGGACAACCCTTGAAAGTTGCAGGTAGTCCCGCCACAGCGGCAACCCTTGAGAGTTGCAGGTAGTCCCGCCACAAAAAGGGGGGGGATGTCTTGCTGCCTCCGACCCCCCCCCCCCCCCCCCCATATTCATCGCCTGGCACGGCCATACCAAAGCGCTGGAGCCGAAGAACGGCGCGGGGTCGCTGGAAGGGGGAGGCGGCGCAAACGAGCCTCCCCCACCTCCCTCCAGGTGGAGGCTTCCAGCGACACTCCAACGCTCCTGCTTGAAGAGGGTCCATATCACAAAGCGGGTTTTCTTGCCCGGGACGGGCTCACGCCCTGTGCTCCTCAACCTTGAAGATTCTAGAAGAGCCGGGGGGCCGACCTCTCCACGAGGCGCCCCCCGCCCCCGTCCTCCGATGGAGCCACGAGACGTCGGCGCACTCCTGCCGGCGCCAGCCTCAGTTTGGAAATGACTAAAATCCTGCAAAGATACAGATTTGTTCAGTTCCGGTGAAACACCAGAATGACCCGGTAGGAAAAATTGTTGTCTCCCTCCCCACTTTTTGACGGATGGTTCATATCGCTAGTCTGTTACCCCATTGCGAAAAACTTTTTGAACTACCAAAAGAGGTTCTGGTCCAACCACGAGTCAGTGGAGGCATTCTGACTATACTGGGACCTGCCTGACCTCGCCCAAAATGGCGCCGATACAAAATGAAACTTTCAAACTCCTTGTTGCACCCTGATTGCTCAGCCTTGATGCTCCAAGATATGTATGCAGTTTTGGGACAATGAAAGTAGATAAGATGGATATTGATTATGTGCTTGAAAAAGAAAGCGATATAAGATGGATATCGATTATGTGTTGGGACAGTGAACTGTTTAGGGTGGGTACTAATTATGTGTTTGAAGCGATGAATTGGTATGAAATAGGCACTGATTGAGCATTTGGACAATGAATTGATATACGTTAGGTATTAAGTAAATAGTTGGACAATGAGATGATATTATTGAAAGCTTGAATTCTTGACACACATTATATTCGCCCCGTAAGAAAGTTCGATACGATTTTATTGCACTGCTGCACTTTATGAAATGAATGGTTGCCGACTTCGTTCCTCTTATGCTCAGTTCTAGTCTGCTCCACAGCCGGCCCACTGGGTTGTAGGCCCGTATTTGTGCGCCAACATTTTTAATTAAAGATGTTTTGAAAAAGAACGTATAATTGTAGCATTTGCATTAATGAGTTTCGAATGTGTTACTACTGTCCCCAATATAAGCGAAAATAAATAAGTAGCTTTATTAAGGTTGAAGGGTAAAAAGGCCCGATACTTAGCAGCTGCAAGATGTGTCACAGGCAGCCGGAAAAGTGTTTTAGACGCCCTTAAGCAATACCCAAGAAATGCCACTTGACCACCACCCTTGCACATGACCTAAAAGGCCACGATCAAGTGATTCATGTAGATACGCAGACCATCGATGATTATCTATCTAACACTACTGGTCCCTCTGAGCTTAAACGCCGAGATGGTAGAGAATGCACCCCGTGGAGATAGGTCGAGTATGTGGTAGGTAAAAACATTTTCGGATTATTGCGCGCTGATGTGTTTTGAATGCTGCCCCCACCCCCTTCTTCTCCTCCCTTCTGCAGGTCACGTCGGAACATCGGTTGAAGTATGGAGGAGGGATGATCGAACGACCGACAAAAAGGGAAGGAGGGGATCTGAGCATAGTACTTATGCTAACGAGTTTTGAAAGACGTAGACTTAGATATGACTGTTCCTCCTTAGAACGTAGCGACTGGGAGGATGGACTGACTTAGAAACTTGACAGGTTAGTACTGTATGACGGAATTTGACTCGAACCAGCACGCCAGATAGTGCAACTATGACGTTTAACTAGATAGGGAAAGGACAAGGAAAAGTTCCGAGGTAAGGGTTACCTAGACACCACCTGTCTGGAAAAGTAGGAATGATGTTGATGTTCAAGAATGTACCACCTCCTTCTCGCACTCTTATAGATATAGCCAAGCTGTCCGACTGTTCTCCCGATCAATACCCTCCGTTGCCTCAGCCTGGAGAACTTCTTGCCAAAAGAAGAAACAAAAAAGTGGTTCAAGATCCAACCATGGGCAATAGCCCGACCAGGTTAACTCCTGACCAACTGACCGAGGTGTAAGTATTAGTAGCCGAGAACACTCGCAAAGGTGGCAAACGAAAGGAAAAGGAGGAAAAGGGTAAAAAGAGCTCAGAACGTAGATAAATAGGATACTAAAGATGCGCAGCATGCAGGAAGAGATCTTTTTGGCCAATAACTGTTTTATGTTTTGTCGTGAATCTTTTTTGTATGTGATACGTGTACTGTCTTCCTTCTTCTGAGTTTGTGTGTATGTGCTGTATGGGTTTATGTCTCCCCTCTGTTCGCGTCTCTTTGTTTCCTGACCCCTGCTGTTCTGTGTTGTGAGCACACTAAATGACCTATTTCCGTACACTTCTCTCTTTCTTTCTCTCTCTCTCTCTCTCCCTCTCTATCTATCTCTCTCTCTCTACATGTCATACGTGTACCGAATGGCTCGTTTAGGTTGCGGACGACTCTTACTCTCTGCGAGAGTCCCCCTGTTCCATCTTCTTTTTTGTGGTAAAATTGTGCCCCGCTGGCACCAGTCTAATTGGAAACTTATTGAACGCGAAGGTGTTCAGCGAAATTGACAGAAACTAAAACGATTGTGACTTGCCATATTACTACCTCTCCTTTCTGCAAAATAAATGAACTTGAATTGGCTAAGGAAGAAAGGACAGGTAAGACGACTGATATCCTCCAATCTGGCCTTTTAAAGGGGGGACTACATGTCAATGGCTTCCTATTCTTCAGTTCGTTAGAAATACGATCCCCAATGCCCAGATTGATCCCCCAATGTCCAGGTTGCCCCAACCTTATGTACTCAAGTGCGAATGTCCAAAGCGTCCCGCTTCTCCCATTGACCCATGCTCCATATCAGCTACCCCCGAAGTATAACTGACGACCTTGATTAACTGTCGCCCCTCGATGAAAGTCTGTTTACCCCCCCCCTTCTCTCGATGATAGCACCCTCGCCCTGTTTGAAAGGGTTGACCAGCTCTGAAGGGAAATGTTAGATTGTTAAGGCTCGGGTTAGAAAGATGAGTCTCCCTGGAGGTTCCGAAATGTTGAGTTTGCTGAAATGCGCAGTTGATAGGAGTCTGATTTCTCTCCATATGTGTCATGAATAGACGATGAATAAACTTGGCATTAACCCAGTAGGAATGCCGACATATACACTGCATGGTAATAGACTTCTGACTGTGACCAATGAACGTATCTCCCAAGTACGTAGGATTGAAGGAGGAATTCACATGCATAAATGTCTTCTCCTGCCAGTTCTCTAAAAGCTTGTTTTGTACCTATTCAAAGATATACGATCGCCGGAGGAGAAGGGTCGGACGCGACGTACAGCCTGGCTGCAGATCTTGAGACACATGTGACCTCGACCAATGGTGGAGCTGCAGAGCAACAAGATACGGGACGAGACAGCAATCTCAAACGTGGAAAATGAAAAGTTGACGGGCTGCCCTGAAGCCCTCAGTCTGGTAACCCACGTGTGCCTGAAGTCTTCGCCCCCCTTTTTTGGCCCGATTGATGGGCCTGCCTGCCCGTTATCCTTTGCTCCCTTGGTCCCTTGGAAGTGTCCGAAAAGATCTGATCCCACTCCGCCCTCTCTTCCCTCGACTATCCAACAACCCCCTCTTTTCCCACATGACTGTTTGACTCAGAAAGAAAGAAACAGCATTCAGATGGAAATGGGGTTTGCTACAGAAGGAAAAAGGAAATACAGGTGCCGAGTATAAGGCGCCCTTAAAGAATTGGTTAGGGAACAGGACTGTGGTCTAACAGCAGAGGACTGACCGCACCCTGCAGCGCGTAAGGATAGATCCGAGCTGGACCTATAGCTCCACCGCCGGTGCTCAACAGCGCCAACGAAAAGATACGGACGAGAGCCTACCAGTGATGGCTCACTGCTAAAAAGACACTGTGACGAAGATATATTGGACTGAATTCCTCCCTCAACCACTTGGTATTGCTTTCAAAATGTTTGTCGGTCACCTTTAGAGCTGTACATTGATGAGAAAGTCAGAAGCATTTATACTGTGTAATATGCTGCACCGTAGGCTTGTAGTAATCCAGCAAATGTAAATTTCTATGTATTGCATTCTGCCAATCACATCGACTGCTCATGGTTATATGCAATCTGCTAGTATTGTTAAATTTGCAACAACCATACATGTTTATATGTGCACCCGTTGATTAGGAAATGAACTCACTTATGTTAAAAGCGGCGACTGTGGAAATTAGCAATATTAATGTACATAAGCGGCGTTCATTTGCCTTTTCCCATTCCCCTCCCTGTAAGCACCAGGAATACCGTGAAACATTGACCGCATCATTCCGCCAGTAAAAGCCCGTGCCCATATGTACATGACAGCCATTTTAGGCACCATGGCCTTTTTGCCCGCTCATTGGAATCCCCGGCTTCCCTCCTGCGCGTATTTGAACACCCCCCCCCCACTCTCACATGCATAGACCACAAAACCCTCTCCCTCTGCGCGACCCTGCTCTGAAAAGTAACCCTCCTGCTTGACCCACGCACCCCCCATTTCCTCTTGAAGAAGCACCCCTCGCCTCAGCTGACATAACCCCCCCCAGCTGTACCTGACTGCCCCCGCTCTCTCATGTACGGGTCATAAGACCTCTCTCTCTGTGCGACTCTGTCCCTGGGAATCACACGCTCATGCCTGACCAAACACCTCCTTTCCTTTCATGAATACCCCTCTGTTGGTAAACTCTCCCTCTGCGCCTGATTATCCACGCGGCATGAATACCTCTCTTTTGATGACCCCTTCCACCGAGTCCGATTGTCCACACATGTTCGAGGCCATCGCCTAAGCCGGGAGATACTGTTTACTGCCCCTTATTGTATGGAGTCACTCCTCATCAAAGGACCCACTATTGATCCTGACCTCCCCACCCCCTGGAATACGATCAGGCGCACACATCCTAAGCATCGGCGGAACACTCAGCTGCGCGATAACCCCCCCCTCCTGGTGTCAGCAGGGTGAGGGCCTCTATTGTGGATATATGTGGGGTGGGATTGACACGAGGATTACCGGGATGTCTTTTTCCTTGCTTCACAATGTCTTGATTGTAATAAAGAAAGGTCATATGTCATAAACCAGGGTATAAGAGGCCAGGCCTCAGAGAACTTGTTAGAGCACCTCCCGATGACACCATGTTTCGTGTCGGAAATGACAGGCTCTCCTCATGAGTAATAAATCCTGTTCTTGTGATTCCTGCTTCCAGCGCCCGTCTCTTTATTTGGTAACTATTCAGAATGGGAACTGAGAGGCGTCTTGCGCCAGCAGCCCGGGCATCGATAGTAATATGGGCTCACTTTTCCACACTTCAAGTCAATGACTGTAAAGAACGTTGCCTCAGAATCAATAGCAGTCAGTAATGAAGAAATGTCTGGGACCACTGGGTATTGTGGGACCACGCATTTATTCAATTCTCGAAGGTCAACAACTAGTCTGTAAACTGGTGGTGCATTAGGGTCTGATCGTTTAAGGATAGGAATGACAGGTGAGTTACATACATTCGAGTCAGTTTCCACCACCACCCCGTGTGCAATGAGTTCGTCAATAATTTTCAATAAGGCCACTTCGGCATCAGGTGGTAACTTGTATTGTCGGATACGTGGTAGTACTACTCCTGCCTTGAGAGTGACACGGTGTGGTGTTATGTTCATGTAACCTACGTCAGTCGGACCTTGTGCCCATAGGTGTTGTGGTACATTCTGGAGTCTGGGATCAAAATCTGTTAACACATAATGACCTTTAAAATCACGTAAGTACAGTCGCACTCCCTCCGGAGAACAACAGATAACTGCTCCTAGTTCTTTTAATGTCTTTATACCAAGTAAGTTTTCTGGACATGATTTAGTAAGTAGCAAGTCTGTGGTATGTGACAGTGGACCAACCCCGAGGGAGACTGGTTTCGATACTTCATTAACAATAGGCTTTCCTGAAAATCCCAGGGAAACATTCTGTGAGCCCAAGAGAGGTGCCCCTGGAACCTCGTCATGGCTGATGGTAGTTCTGCTCGCCCCTGAGTCAATCAGAAATGTTCTGTCTTGTCCCAATACACGACTATGTACATAGGGACCCTCTTGATCTACAGGAACCTCAATAAGGGGCAAACCATTTTCCCTCTCAAGGCTGTTTCATGAGAACGCTTGGTATTCTGGATAGTCTGACTGCGTGTACTGATATATTTGTGGTGTGGCATGAACAGGCGGTGGTGGGGGTGGAAAAGTCGCTATTGTCTGTTGTGTGTTCTGTTAAGTGCTAGTGTTATTTTGCCTAGGAGTGTGTGGTCGTTCCTTTGTTCTGCCTGTAGCTATATTGTGTTTCAGGACAGCACATTCCTTTACATAGTGACCTGGCTGTTTGCAATAATTACAGTTCCCCTTGACAGGTGTCGTGCCATTTTTGTTCGTGTTTGCCGGTACTGTTTGGGCAACCAGCACCTTCATTTTTGTCTCTTTCAAGCGTCTCTTTTCCTGATCCTGTTCTTCTCTAATCCTGTTCTGGTGATATTGTAGCATCTGCAACATTTGCGAAGGGCTGTTTGCTTGCCAAGTACTCTCAACCTTCAATACTCTATTCTTGATCTGGGGTAGGGAATTCTCTACTAATTTGCTCACGAAAAGATGTGGATACGATTCGCTACCGGGCTTAAGGCCACTATTAATAGCAAAGCATTTCTCGAATCTAGAATAGAAATCGCTTGTGTCCTCGTCTTGTTTTTGTTTACAAGCTGAAATAGCATCCCAATCTTCCTTTTTAGTAATCAATAGTCTCGGCAAAACCTGTATTAGGAGTTCAGGTAGTTATTTAGCTTTGTCACCAAGACCCACCCCCGGGAGCCTGCTTTTATCCTCTGTTTCCAATTCTGTCCAACTTAACTTTTTCTCTCCCACCTCCCAGTCTTTTTCCTTAAGCTTTTCATAAATACCTGCAGGCAACAGTACTTTCAATAGTTTCAGAATGTCAGCGTACGTATAATCTCCGATGCGGAGAATGTCTTTTAATTCTCGGCGAAACCCCCCCAGGTCTTTATCATGGGACGGCAACATCTTTTTCATTTCCAGTATTTCTAATTTCGTCAAGGGGGTGTAAACATACACCCGTTGTAACACATTGTTTGCATCTTTGACGGGATGTACCTCTCGTAGGGGGTTCTGTCTGTCTACGTATAGGGGCTTTCTGTCGTGATGTGGGGCGGAAAGCATTCATGTGGTCAGGGAAGTCAAGTACTTATGTCGTTGATCCAGGATGACGTTAATTAAGTCAGTACCCAGGCCTGTCCATCTTTCTAGAATTATGTCGTCCAGTAATTTATACAAGTGACCGGGGTCGGAATATTGATGCTCATACAACGTTATCAAATGTTGGACCATGTAAATACCGGCCAAACGCTGTTCGTTCGGTGGAAGGCTCAAGAAAGGTTGGCCACTATATCATTGCTATATATATTAGAATTGGACACCCACTGGGTGGCTGACTGGGCCAACTCCATTTCGTGTGGGGTGTGAGATCGCTCGTTCCTTATCCGTCGGTCCAGTGCTTTTTCAGTAGCTTGGAATAGATTTTCAAGGGAATATCTTTCTTTTATAGGCGGCCCCTGTTTACGGTAGTCGAGGCACTTGGGCCTGTCATACGGTCGTGCATTACCTACATAATTCATCTTGTCTATCGTCTCGTCTACTTCTTCCGTTGATAACTCACCCTTCTCGTCAGTCTCTACTTCGTGGATTGCTAATATTTCCTTTCGTTTTTTCTTCATCATGTTGTCTGTCTGTCCCTGTTTATCATGCCGACCGGCATCTATGTTATCACTCCATTCTATCAAACCAGACTTTACATCCCCGTCTCCTTCGTCTTGTTCTCTGATCAGGCAGTTAATAATAAAACGGAGGATGTAGTTCTTAACCCCCACCTTTCTGTGTTGCATGGCTTGTGCTATACTCTCGGGTCCCTCCTCCGTCCTAATGAAACTGTATATTTTATCTAGGTGTTCTTTCATATCCGGTAGTGTGTCCAAATATGCGACGGCTTGTCTTAGTCTTAGTGAAATCACAAGCATTGAACCCTTTCCTGGTTCTGGATCGTATTTACAGTGAGGGATTGCTACATCTACAGTAGGCGTTGGCCCCCCTCCCCCTACGGCCCCTTGTCCTACGTCGTCTTTCACGAGCTGCAGGAACTGTAGGAGCTGATCCGCTGGTGGGGGCGGAGGGAAATCTGCGTTTGCGTTTGTGTTTCCGTTTGCGTAATCCGATGGGGACTCTTCTAGATAGGAGGAAATAAAAGCCTCTGATGCTGTTGGCTTTGTTCTACGTACTCTATAGGGTACAGGTGGTGGTGTTCGCGATCTACGGGTTGTTTCTGAGGGGGTCACTCTAGCTAGTTCTTCTGAGAGGACGGGATAAATACCAGTAACGACGGCATTTCTTTCTCTATCAGCCTGTTCTGCTTTGACCCGTTCCCCCTCCTCCCACAGTTCTTTTTCTTTGGCTTTTTCCGCTGCTTGTTTACTTCTCTCTGCTTGATGGAATTCTTTCTCTGATCTCCTATGTGATTCTTTGCGCCATAACTCAATGGCATCTTTCTGAGAGGGTCTTGATTTCTTTTTCCATAGTGCTTCCTCTACTCTCACAATGCATTCAGAATCCCACGTTCCTGAGGCAGGCCATCTGTACTTTTCCTCTAAATCCTTCGTGTAATCTACCCATAAGTCTAAATACAATACGGCATCTAGCCCGTGCTTATTATACATGTAATGACCAGGTGTGTCTCTGGGCGGGATGTTAACTGGCTCTTCTAGTATCCCTTTTCTGGTCCCTATCTGATGTAATTTCGAAAACAGTGGCATGTTGAAAGGTTGGTTTCAACTTTACCAACCAACTTAACGAAAACACAATACACAACAAAATAGTCTGACTGAAACAATCATTCACACCAACACGCTAGAACACTAAAACACTAACACAGATACATTTTAACTGATACATAGACTTGAAAAACATGTACTTGAAAACAGTTAACTTTATGCACTGGAATACAGTACAACCATACCGGTCTCATAAATGAGACACGTCTTTACCGTGTTCACAAAAGTGAGACACGTCTTTACCGAGTCCACGTTTACCATGAACCCGTCTTTACCGTGTTCATGTGAACGAACCCGTCTTTATGCGTTCCCCATAGTGGTACTCACCGGGAAGCAGAACTTGAAGGCCTCGGATACTTGATACTGCGCATGCGCGGAACAGGTGGACCTCTGGAAACCTCGGACCTTGCTCTCTCACGGGTTGGGCTCTGGTTGGGATGATCCGCGATCCTCACCGCCTCGTGTGGATGCCTGGTCACAGTCCGTCCTCCTCCACGGGCCTGAGGGAGTAAGCGGGAAGTCCCGCTGGCGTGTACCCTTTGAAGTCCGTCACAGCTGTAGAAGGGGGCAAGGGCTGGACCTACATCTCCGGCGCGTGGGGAAGGGGATTAGTCCCTATTCGGGCGCCAGATTTATGTGGTAAATAAAGTATTACCCTGTCATAATTTCTATAGTTAAACAATGGGTCATGCATTAAATGAGAGGCAGAGTCCGTGGTGTCCGATTCAAAAGGGCTTTATTTCAATAACTCGAGTTAGGGGAGAATCGGTTCCATCACCACTAAGGTTCAGGAAGGGTCTTCTAAAGTTTATTCACAGAGTACAATATTTATACATTCAATTTCGCATCATAGGGAGGAGCGCTCTAGGCAGAGCAAGAGAAAGAGAGATAAGAAACATGTGGGCGTGCATGAGGGCGTACACTTGAGGAGTCATAGGTGAGTCATAGGTGGGTGGATACATGGAGGGGGTTGCATGGCCAGCTGGAACTTTGCCCTACTTGTGTGCGCAAATTGATCATGATGTGCAACTGACGTGTAACTGGGGGACTGGGGGAAGCTGACTTTCGGTCTAGTAGGGAGGCCTTCAGTGTCAGGACGACCAGCACGTCTGGTATTATCTGATATCTTATGTCCGGGGATGTATTATCTGAAGCAAAGGTCGCTCATCACCAAGAGCCAGTGTGGGCATATATTTCTTCGTTCATTGCGTGGGGGCCTTGAGCTTTCTATGGATGCGAGCGCTGCAAATCACTTAAATGGAGACAGAAAGGCTAGGCCCTATCTCTGCAGACGGGTTCTGTTTACCTTCTTCACCAGGCAGGAATGTGATTCTGTAGAGCAAGCAGATAACTATTATGCAAAATACTGTCTTGGCACCCCGGGCTGGGCCCCTCTCGGCTTAGCCAGAAGTATGCGAGAGGTCAGGGATACGTAGCTGCAGCCCTCAGAGTGTCTGGAGGCATGAAAACCCTAATTCGGAGACTGGCTCAGGCTGAGCCACAAAATGGGTTCGAAAATGGGTTCTTCGTGATATATTAAAAGTGTACAATGCAAACACATGGGCCACATGGGCCTCATTGCAAAATTAACGTTTCTTTCATGGAAGACTTGGTGACTGACATCCCAATGTGGGACGCAAATGCAAAGGCATCATTATTGCAGGGCATAGAGGGAAAATGCATGGGAGACATGCACATACACTAAACGTTGGGGTACACACAGGGGACACATTGGCCATGTAAAATGTATTTTTCCTCAAAGACGCGGTTTGTCATGTTGACCGTAGGGGTAGTCAGATGGAGGCAGGGAGGATGTGGGGAGGGGGGCGGGAGGCTATGAGAATGGGGGTTTGTTGCAGTGATAAGGCAAAACATTGAGACACCAGATACTCATAGATTGCAAGCACCACAGCGATAAAGAGGAGGAGAAGGGCCAGAGGGCCGGCTGACCACTACACACCATAAAGATGGCTACACCTGATCAAGGACAATACTCTGTCCTTTCATGGAATATGAAAGGGATGGGGAATACAATTAAAAGAGGACTAGTGCCTGCATATGTTATCGTTTTGGCCACTATAGGTGTGACAGGGTATACTCAGACATGAGTCCCTTTCTCACTGCTCCATCAGGATTCAAGCAAGCCGGGCCGAAGAGGCTGAAATGCCAGAAACCGGTCCCCGGTAGCTTGTCTCCTTTCTGGTGAAGAATTGGCTTGGTAGTTTGGTCTGCCCTGTTCCCATGATGCACTGGGCCAGGGACAGACTAATTTGCATATAGCCAGGTTCTGAGCTGGGATGGGGCAGTGAGATAAATAACGGTGATGGATCAAGCCCTGATCTTTGGACTGGGTAAGAGTGGTCTGCTTAATTCAGACACTCTGTTCATCACCACCCCCTTTTCTGTATCGTTTTTGGCCACTATAGGTGTGGCAGGGTATACTCAGACATGAGTCCCTTTCTCACTGCTCCATCAGGATTCAAGCAAGCCGGGCCGAAGAGGCTGAAATGCCAGAAACCGGTCCCCGGTAGCTTGTCTCCTTTCTGGTGAAGAATTGGCTTGGTAGTTTGGTCTGCCCTGTTCCCATGATGCACTGGGCCAGGGACAGACTAATTTGCATATAGCCAGGTTCTGAGCTGGGATGGGGCAGTGAGATAAATAACGGTGATGGATCAAGCCCTGATCTTTGGACTGGGTAAGAGTGGTCTGCTTAATTCAGACACTCTGTTCATCACCCCCCCCTTTTCTGTATCGTTTTTGGCCACTATAGGTGTGGCAGGGTATACTCAGACATGAGTCCCTTTCTCACTGCTCCATCAGGATTCAAGCAAGCCGGGCCGAAGAGGCTGAAATGCCAGAAACCGGTCCCCGGTAGCTTGTCTCCTTTCTGGTGAAGAATTGGCTTGGTAGTTTGGTCTGCCCTGTTCCCATGATGCACTGGGCCAGGGACAGACTAATTTGCATATAGCCAGGTTCTGAGCTGGGATGGGGCAGTGAGATAAATAACGGTGATGGATCAAGCCCTGATCTTTGGACTGGGTAAGAGTGGTCTGCTTAATTCAGACACTCTGTTCATCACCACCCCCTTTTCTGTATCGTTGCATATTTTAAGAGACTGATATCTGATGTCATCCTGTTACAGGAGACTCACCTAAAGGGTGCTCAATGTAGTTTCCTTGGCAGATGCGCATACATAACACTAGCGCATGCTGGGTTCTCCACTGGTGCACGAGGCGTAGCAATATTAATTAGGGAGACCCCACCCTTCTGCCTAGAACGCACCTGGATTGACCCCAATGGCACCTATGTTGCGGTTAAGGGAATATGGAACAGGCGACACATTAACATGTAGGCACCACCTAGGCTTCAATGACCAACATTAGACAAACTCGCCGCTATTCTGTTGGAGGCTGGCTCTGATACACATATTATTGGGGGTGACTTGAATGACCATATGGACCCCACGATTGACTATACCACTGTCACGATGAGAGATCCCAAAGAGACACAACTGAAACGGTTTACAGACACGCTGGCACTTATGGACCTGTGGCGCAGAAACCAATCCCAGACCAAGGCCTAAATCCTTCTATTCAGGGGCCCATAAAACCTATTCATGAATAGATTACATATTTTCTCCTGCTGGGGATCTAGGTGAGATACATGAAGTGGAATTTCTGCAAGAGGCCTCTCAGACCACTCGCCCCTGCGGCTTACAGTGGGCACCAGTGCACAATGCCGAAATAGGGAATGGAGACTTAATGCTTGGGATTTAAAAGATATGCAGATCGCGAAAGAACTTAGGACAGATACAGAGCTATATTTTAATGAAAATACTAAGAGGGTAGACTCAGCTGTCCCACTGTGGGAGGCGTACAAACCCGTACTCTGGGATAGGGCGTAAAACATCAGAGCCCATAAAAAGTGGAAGGAAGAGGATGAGATCATGGGGATTGAATCCAGACTCCTGCAGCTTTAAAAGAAGGCAAGTACGAGTAATGATCACCCCTTGCTCTGCAGTCTTCAACTTCTCAGACAGGAATATCTTGCGCTGGCCAGGAAAGATGCGCAATATGCAATGCACAGGAGGCTATATGACACAGGAGACAAGTCAGGCCGACTGCTCTCAAGGCTCAGCAAGAAAGAGCTAGAGAGTAGGTGGGTGACCCAGGTGCAGGCGGAGGATGGATGGACTCACATTGCCTCGGCTGCAATAGCTAATGCCTTTACAGACTATTATTAGCCTTTTATGTGTGGCGCGTCCTGGCTGACGCTGAGCTGATACATGATTATTTGCAGACGATACAGCTCCCCAGGCTAGAGGATGAGGAATCATGGTCCTTAGATAGCAAGATTACAACAGAAGAAATCTTGATAGCCATCAGTCAGTTGAAAACTGGGAAAGTACCAGGGCCGAATGGACTCCCCCCCCCGAGTTTTGTAAGCAGCACACAGCGCTCTTCGGCCCCCACCTCCTCCAACTGTATCTGGAGATGCACAAGATGGGTTGCCTTCCTGGGGACCTGCGGACTGCCACAATAGCAGTAATACCAGAAAAAGACTGACCCCCAGAACAGTGAAGCTCATACCGTCTTATCTCACTGGAGCACTGTACTGTGTGACAGACCAGACAGACCAGAGGCAAGGGTCAGAGTCAACGGGGTGCTATCAAGGGAATTTCCCATAGGTAGGGGCACGTGCTAGGGCTGTCCTCTATCTCCTCTGCTCTTTGCCCTGGTATTTGAACCACTCATTTGTGTGATCCAAACGCACCCTGACATAACAGGTTTTCGGGTGGAGGGGTTGACAGGGCCTGATGAACGCATATCATTATATGCGGACGATATACTAATGCATGTGACAAACCCGTAAAATACAGTTCCAAACATTATGAGGAGTTGTGAATCATACATGCTGGCTATGAGAATAACTGGGGGAAAAAAGACTGGCACTGGGCAAAAGTGCTACTAATCCATCTGTGCTAACAACTATATCATAGATATACATATCAATAAATAATTTCTCTAGACCTACATGATATACAAAAATATATTCAGTTTATTATTCTTATGAATTTTTTTCTTTTTGTATCTTTGATTTGTGATTAGTGTCAAAAAATATTAAATATCATTACATGCAATCAAGCGACAATAAAATTGGTCAAAGACAAAAGGTTGTTCCACCATTTTCTATATCAGCCATTATAATGAGGTATGACCACACACAGAAAACAAAAGACCAACATTAAAAAGATGAGAAAAAAGAGAAGACTATTTGTTGAGATTGAGAATTATGTATCAGTAGATCCTGGGATGTAAGATTGGAATTAGATGTTAATTTCCATAATTGATTTGGAAACACTGGTTGAAAGACATAGATGTCACCAACGCGTTTCAGTCTTGGACCTTCCTCAGGGTGAATCTACCAGTGGCATACTAACAATTCTGTATATTAAACACTATCCTACAAAGAATCTTATGGACACTGTTTTTGATATCCGCTTTCTCAATTTTTGCTCACACTCCAGGATATACCTTCATGATTGATTTTTGTGATACTCTGAATTGTAGAGCAACAGTGTCACTTCCAATGAAAATGCATTCAAGCATGAAGAATGAAAAACCTTTTAATTTTATCTGTAAGTTCACCTATTGATGACCGGTGAATTCCATTAATCTAAAGCCTCAGGACAGGTGAAGTTTAAATTGCAGCCAAAGTTCAAATGGAAAACAGGATAATGTCAATTCCATAAGAAAGGAGGACGCTGCCCATGTGGCCCGGCAGATTGATGTTCCAAAAGAAGTCCTATCTATACCTGACAGGGGGAGATGGAGGATACAACGTGGGCCCAAGTCAGCTCCAGACTACCAGGGAAGGCATTAAATATCTGGGAATCTATGTCACAATAAATGCGAAACTAGTGCTGGGCCGCAACCTGTTTAGGGATTTTCATGAGGATATGGAGAGATGGATGTCCCTGCCACTGGCCTTAATGGGAAGGGCAGCCCTGTACAAAATGAAAGTGCTTCCCAAATTTCTTTACATGTTACAAAACACCTATCAGTTAATACCAGTGGAGGTGTTCACTAGAATTGATGATGCACTGCGGACATTCCTTTGGGATGGACAGCCGCCAACAGTAGCAATGGCGACGCTACAGCGTAATCAATACAATGGCTGCATTTCCCTGCCAGACATTCGAGCATATTATTGGGCAGCCCATTTAATAGTAGTGAATGAATGGGAACATGCAGAATGGGATCACCCCACATATGCTCTAGAGCGCACACAATTCAAAGCACACCTGTACACTCACTGTATATATGGGGGAAAGGGGCAACACAGCTCCTCACATTGACATGGATTGTTCTGACAGCGTGGAAACAGGCGGAAAGACAGATGAAATGGGGAGACCGGGTCACTAAGGAGACCCCAATATGGGTGGGTAATACCCTGCCAGAAATTAGGAAGCTGCGAGGTTTCAAGAAATGGGACCTGTTGGGCATATTACAACTTAAAGATATATTACATCGCATAGAGCTAGTCACTTTTTCACATCTGCAAACGAGATATGCCATGAACACAACCCAACACTACAAGTATCTGCAATTGACACATGCCTGGTGGGCACAGGGCCTAGACACCGACAATATTCCCGAATACGCACCCTTAGAGGGACGACTTTTGATGGGGGAAATAGCGGGAAAAAAACGATTTCCTGGACATATAGAACAATCATAAATAACAAGCCAGATACACTGCAGAAACTGCAGAGGAAATGGGAATCAGAGCTGGGTGAAATGGACAATCTAGACTGGGAAATGGCGCTGACGCACCCTCGAGAAATAGCCATCCGATCCCACCTCAGGCTGATCCAATATAAATACCTGCATAGGGCACTACATCTCATTGGAAGGACGGAAACATCCACCTGTTTACGTTGTTTAGGACCAGAAGGCACATTTTATCATACAGTGTGGGAATGTTCCAAGATTCAACTGTACTGGACGGCTCTGTTAGGGGAGATTCAGAGTGTTTTGGGGGAGACGATTCCACTCAGCCCCTCGTTGGTCCTGCTGGGAATATCCAGGGACACTGACCTCCCTAAACCCAAGATGGTCTTGCTGCAGCTAGGACTGGTGGTAGCGAAACGAGACATAGCTAGAGCATGGGGGCAGCAGAAGGTCCATCTCTTGTTGAATGGAGAAAGAGCATGAACATGTACATGCTCAGAGAAGAGAGGACATATAAAGCATGGGCTGCTCTAAAAAGTTTTGGAAAGTATGGAAGCCATGGCTTGTATACTATGGACTCTCGCTCTCTGATTCACGATGATTGTACATGACTGAGTGTATGGTTGGAAGGGAAGGGTGGGGCTCGCAATAATGCTCTGTTGTATAAAAATATTATTTGACTCTCCTTTGATGCCGATTGGATATGTGGCTGCCATCTACTTGAATCTGTTAACATACCTTACTGATAATCATTGCTGTTGTCAAAAAAATGTCAATAAAAATATTTATTAAAAAAAGAATTGGTTTGAATACGTTGTCTTGCTTTTGTGGGCTCTCTGTGTTATGTAACTGTTTATGTTGTTTGAGAATGTGTTGTGGACAAGTGTCCCAATGCACCTTTTTACCCACCTTGTGCTGCCCATGGTTGCCACAAAAGACCCCGGACAGCACAAGGTCTGAAAGAAAATGGGTGTCAAATTCTCCCTTGTGCAGGCAGACTGATTGCACCCTCTTGGGGCACAATCAGCCCTTCCAGGGAAGGGAAGGGAAAATCTATCAATATAATATTGCTCCCGACGGGCAGAGGTTGACCTCTGCCAGGGAGTACAAATCCCCCACACAAAACAGTAAACTGTACTGTCCAGCGGTATCCTCGTTCATGGATTGCAGTGCAGCCATGCTCCATGAGCAGGAATCAGTTTGAAAAAGGCATCGCTGGAAAAGGGAGACCCTTCCCTTTGCCAATGACGTCTCTTCAAAACTACTACTCAAGAGTAGAAAGTTTGCCAGAAAGGGCCCAGGAAGCATTGACTGCCAAATATTTCCTTATGCACAATTTGAAGGTCTGCCAAGAATAGATTTTAAAGAGGTGGAGCATATAGTCAGCCTCTTCCACTTTTCCTAATATCTGTTATTTGGTATCTTAAAAACGGGCTTTCTTTATATAATGAAGTAAGTCCTAAAAATCTGATGAATCTGAGGTCGTTTTTCACAGTTGTTCAGAGAGGAATCAATGCTATTAGTAATCAACTTATAGATACATTATTACTCATCACCCTTCATACATAACTATACTTTTTCTCAGCAGCAGCAAAACAGTGTCATCGAGCACCTGCAGCATATTCCCATGTAGCACATCATAAGTGTGATCCTTGCATGGCTCCCTAGGAAACTTCTATCAAAAAAGTGAACAAAAGTATTGATTCATGAAAGCACATTGTTAGACCTGACAGCCTCTGATGTGGTATTCCTCTAAACTTGATGCCTTCTCCTCTCTTGTTTTCTGACTTTAAATTTTGTTGGCATTGGTGCTCTGTGCACTTTATCACTGCTAACCAGTCCTTAAGTGCTTGTGCTTTCCCCATTATACATGGTAAAATTGGCTTGCATCAGATTGGTCTAATTAATGCACTCATAAGTCCCTATTAAGGTGGTACTACATGTATCAAAGGCCTGTAAATTAAAATCTACTAGTGGGCCTGCAATACTTATATATACTTATAAAGTGCCACCCGCTTAAGTAACCCTTTATAACATGTATCTGGCCTACAACTGCCAATTAGACAATGCAACCACGGTGTCCACAGGCCACAGTGCCAGCAGCGTAATCGATGTAAGCGTGCTGCGGCATCGTAAGTGATACCAGGGCAGCAATGTGAAGCAAGGAGATGCGACATGCGGGACCTACAAATCATGGTACAAGCAGCGGAACAGTGTTGGCATCAGGTGGCAATGTCAGGAGACCAGGGTTGCGGTGCGAAGTGGAGCGATGCTCTCTATGGTGCCTTGAGGTCACAGAGCCGGCAGCTGTGTCTTTGCCAGCTTTGTAGTGGTTTTTCTCCTGTTACAACACAAAATACACAGTTCCCAGTACTGTTGGCAGATGAACCTGAAGTCTTTGATGTTCCAGAGGCTTCAAATAAGAGGCAAGATCTACTTCAAGCTCTTGGATGAACTCAGGCAATAAGTTGCAGAATGTTCAGTTCAGACATTTCACTGCCCAAGACAGTAGCAGCAACTGCGGCCAACGCAACAAAGCAACACACAGCAAAGGGGCAGTACTCCTCCTTATACCTCTTCCAACTCTTCTTCTTGTCAGGTCCCTTAATCCAAAAGAGTTCTGGAGATGTGGGGTCTGTTCCCCAATACTTATATCAGTTCTGGCCTTTGAAGTTGGCAAACTTCAAAGAAAGTCCTTGTTTTGCACAAAATCTAGTTAACCTATGGAAGAGATTGCCTTTCAATACTGAAAAATGAAAGGCACAGTATTTCACTGTTAGAACATGTAAAAACACGCCACTACATGTCCTACATTTTAAATACACTGCATCCTGCCCATGGGGTTGCCTTGGGCCTACCTTAGGGGTGACTCATATGTAATAAAAAGAAGGGGTTAGGTCTGGCAAGTGGGCGCACTTGCCGGGGCGACATGGCAGTCAGAAATTGTGTGAACAGACCCTGCAGTGGCAGGTCTAATAAACACTTGAAAGGCTACTTGTGTGGGTGGCATGCTCAGTGCTGTAGACCCACCAGTAGCATTTGATTTACAGGCCCTTGGCACATACAGTGCACTTTACTAGAAACTTACCAATGAATCAAATCTGCCAATATTGGAGAACCAATCATAACCCAATTTACAGTAGAAGCATTTGCACTTTAGCACTGGATAGCAGTGAAACTGTGCGCAGAGACACTAAAGCAGAAAAACCGAAGTCCAGCATGCCATCAAAAACAGGGGGTCAGAAAGCAAAAAGACAGGGGAAACACGCCAGAAGATGCCAGGTCTAACACCCCCTTCAACCAAAAAAACCTATTTCTTACACAAATGTTCTTAATTAATATCACATGAATTGATTTGTACCAGATACTCTTCTTGAACATGTTTTCTTCTCAGATATTATTGCCTTTGTAAAAGATGGAAATATGGCTGAGTTGCTCCTTTATGTCTCCTCATAGCACTTGAGGTTTTTGTCGTTTAAAATCAAGATATCTGCACAGTTAATGAACCCAAAAATTGAAAAGAAAGGGTTTTTCTGTCAATTATTTAAACTGAATTGTCATCAGTATCTGTTAAAGAGAATATAGCATGGCTTTACAAATCCAGATTATATACAATGGAGAATGGTTTTAAGAACAGATATATTCTATTAAAATTATGCCATAAAAGAAGCACAATAATTTGGAGCATAAGCTGTAATGTATAAACTATTATTTTTTTTAACTAGAAAATAAAGCATCCTTTTGCAACTTTTTAACAAACATAGTGAACCGATATCTAACCAAGCAATTTTGTTTTCACTGCCTTACCTTTGAAAAGGGGCGCACACCTATTGTTTGTTTTGTTGCTGGTATGCCATTCTCTTCAAATGTTAGAGAGATTCAGCAAACCTCAACAACTGTCTGATTCAGCGATGGAATTAGTAAGGTGTAACTCTGGATTACCATTAGATCCCTTCCCTCCTGCCTTCTTAAGTATAGCGGCTGAGGTGGTGAATCCTAAACTTTGTTAGAAATATGCAGTGCTGCTCCCACTGCTTAAGGTGCTGTCAGCAGATCCTAAGATTCCTAGCAACTTTGGACCCATTTCTTTTCTCCCCACGGAAGCTTAACTCTTAGATAAAAGGGTAAATAAATAGTACTGAGTCCAAACCTAGCTTATGGTAACTAAGTCTGGTGTCTACACATCTGTAGACACCACATCTGCCTCTGCTTCTAGGCCGTAAAAAACTGTTGCCCCTTCAAAGCAACAGAATCAGATGTCTTTTAGTGGTGCTATCATGCTGCCTGCACCCAGCCACCTTTGTGCAATTCGACCGCACTTGGAAAATTCAGACCTACTATCTAAAACCCAAAGTTTTAGTCAAATTTCACTCTTCCAGTAGTTGACTGGACCTGACTACTGGAAGAATAAAATTTGACAAAGAAAGGAACTAATCAATTACTAACTAAAATGTGTGTGCTTGTGTGCTAAGCGTACGGTTTATATAGTACTGAGTCCACTCTGCTACAGGTATCGGAATTTATCAAGGAAAAGCTAGATCAGGGTTTGCCTGTGTGGCTCATGTTGCTGGATTTGATTTCTGTCTTTGACACCATTTCCCATGTCACCTTACTTGATAGAATTGAAAGAATTGGTGTCAGAGGCCAAGCTCTGCATTGCTTGAGATCCTTTCTATCAGACAGTTACCAAGCAGTTTTTCTACCTTCTTTCACCTCCTCCTCCACACTCCAGGGCTCAGCACTTAGACTTACTCTTTTTAATATCTATTTGGAGCCTTTTGCCAAATTGGTGGAAACTTGGGGGGTGCGTATGGTTTCGTATGCAGATGACACCCTGTTCTTTTTTGCTTTCCAGGAACATATGCCTTCGTCTCTAAGATTTTTTAGACAGTGTCTGAAAGATGTTGTAACTTGGAAGGAGGAAAGCTATCTTAAACTGAACTCAGATAAAACAGAGGTTCCTTACTTTGGCACTAAGCTGACCCTGGATGCTGGTTTGTGGTGGCCTCCATAAGAAGGAGCTCCCCGACCCTTACTTGAACAGCCAAAAACCTTGAGGTAAAATTTTATCCACAGCCTTCTTTTCAAATCAGATCTCTCTCTTGTTTTGCCACCCTGAAATCCCTTACTGGAATGCTCTTCCTCATTCCAATGGACTCCTGAAAACAGTTCTCCATGCTTTTGTCACAGAAAAATTAGACTATGTCAACAGTCTCTATTTAGGCCTTCCAACCTTCCTCCTGCAACTGCTTCAATACATCCAGAATGTGGCTGCTCCCCTCATTTGGAAGATCCCCTCTCGTCTATCTATCTCTTCTCATTTGCGATATCTTAATTGGCTTCACATGCTTAAGGGAATCCAATTTAAGGCACTCACTTTAGTTTTTAAAGCCTACAAGCACAAGGGTGCTCTATATATTAGCAGGACACTACAGGCTTATTTCCAGTCCAGAGCCTTGAGGTCCAACAATTTGTAGCTTCTTTATGTTCCTCACATTTGCAAAGTCAGATGAGGTAGTCATTCCTTTACTTACCCAGCTTCCAAATTTTGGACGTACCTGTCACTCAGTCTCTGCTGCAGCCCTTTGTGGTCAGTATTTAGAAGCAATCTCAAAACTTTCTTCTGATACGTCTCTTATGGCCATGTAATTATTCACTTCTCTTCTCTCTTCTGCTGTCCACTAGTGCTGGGACACCTCTACAGAGATAGCTGTGCATTTTATAAATTTCATGAATTGAAACTGTGAACCTCACACAACCTCAGTCGGCCTCCGAACACAGAAGAGCAGCATCTAAATGAGTGCTTCCCAATCTTTTTAGAACCACTACCAAGTTTTAAGAACAACAAACTTTTAAGACCCACCTAGCTCTGATGGACATGAAGAAGGTGATTTTTTAATGTAACTAAAGCATTGTGTGATAGAACACTGTCATTTACAGATAGAACATTTTCTATTGACATGGCCATTTATTTTGTACAGACTTACAGTTTTACTATGAGATCCGGTTTCAATGAATATTTAACATTTGGCATTCAAATAGCAAGGTGTGTTGATTTATTTTAGCCCATTAAATTCCCTATTTCTAGTACACTTCAGAATTACTAAAACTGTGCTTTGGTTTTGCTTTTCTAACTGCTGAATGTGTACAGTTAATTTAAAGGTATTTACATTTTGTGGTGTTGTCATAAAAAATGAAATCCTACTGCATGTCCTTTCCTGAACACCAGCAAGATTTTCACAAAATTCACTTTACTTTTCTTTCTCTAACTGCAAAGTGGGAGAAGTTAATAAATACCCAAACCTATGACAAAAACAATAAGCGGAAATTTGTCCGAAGACCTATCCTGACATTTAACCGCTGTTTTCGTAGCCCAACAAATGTGACAAGATACATTCTGAACTTATAGTAATCTTTATTTAGTGCTTGGACACACCAAAAATCTGCTTGTGACCCACCAGTGGGTCGCGACCCAGAGCCTGGGAAACATGGATCGAAGAACAAGAGTGAGGGCTAAGCAAATGAAAGTCAGATGGTAGTTTTTGCTTGAATCCTTATCATGAAGATGATTTTTGGCCAGTAGTGTTCTTTTTGGTTATAGTTCAATGCATTGTGGGACTTATAGTTTCACTTTCCATTTTGATATATGGACATTCAAGTAACATTGTGCTGAGCATTACTGGCTAAAAAGCATTACTTTTCTAAATGGCACCTAATGATTTGGTGTCATGTGATAATACCAACTAGCACTGCAATTTATATGTCTGGTGCTAGCCAAGACTTTTTGATTTTATTTTGAAAATATAGGAAAAAGCTTTCTTCATTTAATCGTCTGTTGGCTTGTTATTGACATTTTGCTTCCACCCACTTCAACATAGAGCATGGGGTAGGGTGCCAGCCCACTTCATCCACTGGATAACTCCACTTTGAGTGACTGAATTTTACTCTTTCACAAGGAGCCCATCTGCATACAAGCCAGTTCCCTTCTGTGACAATGCTTTTTATTTTAATGTATTACTTTGATGCTGCTTTTCTCTTTAGAGTCTGATGTCACAGCGGGGCGCTTTCTACCAGATGTGTAAAAAAAACTGATGGTGGACGGAATGTTGAACAATGCAAGCATTCACCACAGTCAACATATCTGGGTTTAATCCCTCCTTTTTTGCCCACCATGCAACCCCAGTTTATACCCATTCATATGCAAACCAGTCTTGACCCTGCTCCTCATGGAAATGCAAAATAAACAGATGATGGACGGATGCATTACATCCATTATTTGTTCCTTTCGCTTTTCTCACCCTAAGTGAGAAGGGTATGCCCAGACATGTGTCCCGTGCTCACTGCGCACTGGATTCAAGCTAGCCTGGCAGATGAGGGTTGATGCCCCGAAACCGGTCCCAGGATGCTTGTTTATCTTCCAGGGATGGCCTAGCTTGGCAGATTGGACTTGACTGTTCCCATGAGGAGAAGGGTCAAGACTGGTTTGCATATGGCTGGATTCAAAAGGGGGGGGAATTGGTGTGCAAAAGAACAATGGATTAAATCCAGCTCTTTGTGACTGGGGGTGAATGTTTGCATTGTTCAGCATTCCGTCCATCATTTGTTCCTTTTCTCTTATACCAGATTTGACCACAAGCCACATTCCATGTTTTATATGTTCTGTTTCTGTTTCTTGCCAATGCTGTTGTAATTTCCTTTTGTTAAAGTCCTTTGTTTATTTGACTTTCTCAGATAAACAAAGGACAGTCCAAAACGAATTTAGCAGCATAACTGATTGTGTCCTGTTCTTCAATATTATACATGTAAATTCATAAGCCGTCAATTCTTCAGTATACATTTATTCTGGACTTAATTTCTCCAATGATTCTTGTATAAACTTTGCCCAGGAAGAAAATCAGCCTTCATTGTGTTTAATTTGCAGCACTTGTGACACGTTCTTTCTTCATTCCTTCTTTCCTTCCTTCCTTTATTTTTTCTTGCTTTTCTTTATCCTTTCATTCCTTCTTTCTTTCAGTCCTTTTTTCTTTCATCCCTTCTTTTCTTCTTTCATTTTTTGTCTTTCATTCACTCTTCCCCTTGTCCTTCCTTTCCTTTTTCTTTCATTCTTTAATCGGTCTTTTTGCTTTCCTTTTTTCTTTCACTCCTTCTTTCCTTTGCTTTATTCTTTCATTTTGTCGGCCTAGCTTTCCTTTATCTTTCATTCCTTCTTTTCTTTTCTCTTGCTTTACACTTTTCTTTCATTGCTTCTTCCCTTTTTCTTCAATTCTTTAGATCTTTCTTGGTTTCCTTTTATCTTTCATCCCTTTTTTCTTCCCTTACTTTATCCTTTCTTACTGTCCTTTCCTTCAGTCTTTCTTTCTTTCTCCCTTACATTCGTTCTTTCTGTTTCCTTCTTTCTTGCTTTCTTTCCTTTTTTCCTCTTTTCTGCTTTCATTTATTTTGCCTTCTTTCCTTCTTTCATGCTTTTGTGTCCTCTTTCTTGCTTTTATTGCTACTTTCCTTATTCGCTTATTTCCTTTCCTTCCATATATCTTCTTTCATTCTATCCTTCCTTCTTTCTTGCCTTCTTTCTTTTTATTTGTCTTTCTTTTTCTCTTTTTTCCCTGTTCTCTCTTTTTCTTTCTTTCTCGCTCCTTTACTTTCTTTCTCTTTCTCTACCTCTGACTTTTTTTTTCTTTCTTTGTTTCTTTTTTCATTCTTTCTTTCATTCTGTTTCTGTCTTTCTGTATTCCTTTCCTTCTTTCTTACTTTCTGTCCTTGCTTTCTTACTTCTTTCTCGCCTTTCTTTAATTCCTTCTTGCCTTCTTTCTTAGTTTCCCTCTTTCTTGCCTTTCTTATTTTCTTCTTGCTTTCTTGCCTTCTTTCTTCGCTTATTTCTTGACCTCCTTCTTTGTTTCCTTTTTTCCTTCCTTTCTATTTTGTTCTTTCCTGCTTCCTTTCCTTTCCATTCTTTTCTTTTCTTTCTTTTCTTCATTCAGTCTTCCGCTACTTCTCAAAGGCAACCAATGGCATAATGATTTTCTTTTACAGGTTTCTGTTAGCCAAGACGTTTTGTTTTACTTAAGTTGTGTGTAAGGCATACTTACTTATAGGGTTTTTCAGCCACACTTCATCCATTTGTCTGGAGTTGTGTCATTCAAATTGTTTGTCCAACCCACTATAACGTACATCAAGGGGAAACACGTCACCCTACTTAAGCCATTGCCTGACTTCCTTATGAGTTACTGTATGCTGTTCTTTCATAAGGAAAAATGAAGGGATCGGGCATCATCTTGCCCTAGACCGAATGCACAGCTACGTAGCGCCACTTTGGCAACAATTGATATTTTTCTTCATCATTAATCCTTTTTTGACCATGTTTTCTGTACTTTTTTTGCCTTTCCTTTCATTAAATTTTTTCTAAAATCCACACGCAGGATATTTTGCCATTTTCAACTTTCTCATGCTGAAGCTGTGCCCATCCTGACCTCTTGCTAAAACATGACAAATGCAGGAGTTCATCCAAAGCCGCGTTTATTTAAAAACCCAATGCATTTTGGGCTGTAAGTGTCCTTCGTCAGGGGATACTATAAATAACAATAAAACATAAATCCATTGCCATATTGACCATAAGTTAACATGTTGCGTCATCTCCATAAATCACTTTTCAATGTTACCAATATTACATCCCAACTCCTCATTAATTACTGCAGTGAACCCTTTTATAAGCAATGTAAATAATGCCCCTCTGTTCTCACGGGAAACCGGTGTTCCTGTCAAACACATTCCATATACCTCTCTCATCCCTCCATTCCGCCGAACAAACATCTACCTCTCCTTTGTTCCAATATGAATCTCATTCACATCCCTGTTCACCTTATTCCTCACTTTCACTTCAGTATTCACGATGTATTCACCTGCTACATTAAATAGACCCTAATCCCTGTGCACCCCTTACATTTCACCATTTCTCACTGCACGTGCGTTCTCCATCTCCATTTGTTTCTCACACACCCTCCTACTCACCTTAATTCTCCACTCCCCTTCATATTGCTCAATCCGCTAAATCAACCGTCACTGCCTAGCTTCAAACAATCCCCTATTTCCATTTAATACTTAACTCCCCCATGCTTACTCGTGACTTATATGCATTCAATCACGTCTTAGACCACTCAAAGCAAACACTCCACTTTCACCCCACAGCCGAAATAAACAATCCGCCGATTTCGCATACATGCTTCAGACGTTCAGCCTAGTCCATCACCCTCTCCGTTTAAATGAGTGTTTGTTAACACCTTAGTTTCACCCTTCTTTAACCACAACCTCCGTGGCTCAACCCTCCTTATTGGCATACTAATTAACTTTTTCCCGCCATGAAAACGATAGCAGTGTCATTTTCAAGTTAAATCAACTACATTGCCCATAATGCAGTATACTGAAACGATAGCGAATACTCTGCATTTTTCGAATTCCTTCTGCACCATTTAGAAGCAATTGGTTTTGTGACAATACTGCATTGGAACATGCTGATTATTAACTAGATATAAATTGCATTAAAGTAATTTCTCTTTCATTTAAACACCACTTCTTTCTCGAACCCAGATGTTGCTCTGTTCGTGTGGATAGTTGCCATGTTCTCTCATTCTCCATTTCTGCTTTTTAACCTTGTGGGTGCTCCCCCAGTGTAGGGCAATATATGATAAATAATCAATGGAAATGGTAGGGTGCACACAACCTTTTTTGCTTTTACATGTAATTTTGTCCAAAATATTCCAAGAATCCCTGCAAGTCAGTCGGGTGCCCTGCCCAAAATGGCACCTGAGTCCATGACAAAAATGAAGGGATCGGGCATCATCTTGCCCCAGACTGAATGCACAGCAACGTAGCACCACTTTGGCAACAATTCATATTTTTCTCCAATATAAATCCTTTTTTGACCATGTTTTCCGTACTTTTTTGCCTTTCCTTTCATCAAACTTTTTCTTAAATCCTCACGCGGGATATTTTACCATTTTCAAGTTTCTTATGCTGAAGCTGTGCCCATCCGGACCTCTTGCTAAAACACGACAAATGCAGGAGTTCATCCAAAGCCGCGTTTATTTAAAAACCCAATGCATTTTGGGCTGTAAAACCCAATGCATTTTGGGCTGTAAGTGTCCTTCATCAGGGGTACTATAAATAACAATAAAACATAAATCCATTGCCATATTGACCATAAGTTAACATGTTGCGTCATCGCCATAAATCACTTTTCAATGTTACCAATATTACATCCCAACTCCTCATTAATTACTGCAGTGAACCCTTTTATAAGCAATGTAAATAATGCCCCTCTGTTCTTATGGCAAACCGGTGTTCCTGTCAAACACATTCCACATAACTCTCACATCCCTCCATTCCGCCGAACAAACATCTACCTCTCCTTTGTGCCAATATGAATCTCAATTACATCCCTGTTCACCGTATTCCTCACTTTCACTTCAGTATTCACGATGTATTCACCTGCTGCATTAAATAGACCCTAATCCATGTGCACCCCTTACATTTCACCGTTTCTCACTGCACGCGCGTTCTCCATCTCCATTCATTTCTCACACACCCTCCTACTCACCTTACATCTCCACTCCCCTTCATATTGCTCAATCCGCTACATCAACCGTCACTGCCTAGCTTCAAACAATCCCCTATTTCCATTTAATACTTAACTACCCCATGCTTACTCGTGACTTATATGCATTCAATCACGTCTTAGACCACTCAAAGCAAACTTTCCACTTTCATCCCTCAGCCGAAATAAACAAAATGCACCCTACCATTTCCATTGATTATTTGTCCTTTCATAAGGAGCACAACTGCACACTAAGTAGTTTACTTCAGTGAAATTGAGTTCTGTAGTAATGTGTACGCTTTTGAGAATAAAAACCTTTTTGACTTTGATCAATGTTTTTTTAGATTGAAAAACACCCGTCAGCTTACCAAACAATAAAGTTTCAGAAAAACCATGACAAAACAAACCGAGAATTGTCTAAAGGCTGGCGGAAAACACAAGCCATAATGGCTTTGCCAATGCTTGTTTGTCATGTATTATATGAAATGGTCAAATTTCCTTTAAACAGTTAATTGCTGTATACTAATATCTTGCGACATGTTTGTCGCTGCAATTCAGTGACACATAACAAAGCTCATGAAATTCTTTCAAACACATAGAACACATCATGCACTGAAGTCCTAACAGTCAAGAGTATTAATTTAGGAGTCCAGAGGCCATATGTATCAAGTAAATTAGCATTCGCAAAGGCTAAAATTCGCAGAATTTTGGCCTTTGCGAATGCTAATTTGTTAAATGGTATGTAGGAAACATTTTGGCAGCAAAATAAGGAATCGCAAAATTTGCCATTCCTTATTTTGCGATTGCACTTAAGGAATCGCAAATTGTGCAAATCCTTAAATGCAATGTATCAAAGGAAAATTAATTCAAAAATGCCCATAAGGATTCGCAAATTACCACCAACTCCTAGTTGGTGGTAAGTTGCAAATTCTTTTACGAAAGCCATTTATTCAAAATCCAAAGGTGCCATATGACGCTCATACATGCCCTAAGGGCATGTATGTGCGCCATATGCCCACACATGTCATTTTCTGGGGTGCAGCAGGGTGTTCTTGTGACACCCCTGCACCCTTGAAATTATTCCTAAATTGTGATAAGCAAATTACTAATCGCAAATTCCCCCTTCATTCCTATGGGCCTCCTGGCCCATAGAAATGAATGGGAAATTTGCGATTAGCAATTTGCTAATCGCAATTTAGGAGTGTTAAGGAATCGCTAAAAAGAAGCGATTTCCTACATGCTTACCATTTTGCGATTTCTAAATAGCAATTCCTAAAAAATCGCTATTTAGAAATCGCAAATGGTCATGATGATACATATGGCCCCAGGTCACTTAAGCTTTATGTTCACTTTTACTATACAGAACGCTCTCTGTATAGTAAAAGGGATTCACAATAAGAAAGACAGTGTTATCCAAATATCCATAATGCAGTGCTACAACACCAAAACTCACACTGGATATTCCACAAACGTTTCATGCACCTACAATATTTTTATGTGACCACAATGTCAAAATTGAAGGAAATTCGAAGTTCCTCATCAAGAAAGTGGGGATCTCTAGACATTTCCTCCCACAGTAGGGCGTAACTGCTGTGTAAGGGTGACATATTTTCTGCAGTTGTACCTTAAATTTTTCAGATAAGAACCCTGGGCATAGAACGCGCAGAATCATGGTCATTAGCAATGAGGTGAACAACCACAAAGCTGCAACTCTGCGGCTATTCATAAAACAATGCTACTGTTTTTCACATCTAATTTGTGTACCTAAAGTTAGCGTCAGGAAGAAACCGATATAAATGTAGAAATTAAATCCAAAAAGCTCCGAAATGCTCCCATAGATCTACGAGAACGGGTTCTTCACCTTAGAAAAGAATCTCCTGGTGGGCTCAAAAAGCAAAGGTGCCTTTCACTTTGTGCCTGACCATATACAGTCATATACCAAGTGGTCCTCAGTGGAAAACCTTCAATTTTGTCTGAGTGTACAGGAGGTGAAGGAGATCTTAGTTGATACTGAAGGAAAAGTAGATCTTTGTTGATGTCCATGCCCGGGCTCGAGTTTTTTTGTGAATGCCACAAGAAGAAAAACTGCACGAAAATCATGAGCATAAAACAATCAACAGTGAATTTACACGTTTTTTCCTGAATCGTCCCAAATGTACCCGTTTTAAAAAAAAATACAAAGTACAAGATCGATCAAGCTGTTTTTATGCAAGCGAAATATATATGCGCTGACGTTGTGGAAACAGAAAAAAAATTGTGAAGTTTTCTTTTCAATTGACCAGAAGCACTTGAGATAAAACCTGGTTTAAAAGGAGCTGGAAACGCAATACTTTTGAATTATTTTAAGAGGTTACCTCTCTATGTGAGTAATCTCATGCCAACATATACTTGTCCTGCAAGTTAACAATTACGCCGCATTCTTTCAGAGCCTGGAGCTACAATGAAGGAATCTTTCAAATTCCCTTGAGGTCTCTTCTCATGTGGCAAGGTTGTATAAGCTGACAGGTGTGTAAAACCCTTAGGGTCAGGATGTAATTTTTATGAGGCAAGCCTTCCTCCCGTAGGACAGCTTGGTTCCCAGACTTTGGTTACAGTCATGCACCTAGCATTACCTTTCAACTCGTATGCTGAAAAAAGAGCGCCATTGTCCTCCCCTTAGCAGGAAATGGAAGGGCGAACAATCAGACAGAGGGCTTTGGGAAATGGGAAGCCTGAAGCAGTGGTAACCCTTGATCTGCTTTCACTGGGCAAAACATCCGGCAACCAAGAAGCGCTCATGAAACGACATGTTTAGAGTCAGAACTTTGAGGTCGAGTGCACAGAACGTTCGGGGACAACCTCTCCTTAAGATGGCGCCCTCTGTGATGATATCACCAGATAATGTGGACAGGGATGTCTGAAAGGGCAGCGCTAATCTCCTTAACATATGAACAATGTCAGTGCTCTCTGAACTAAATAAGAGTTGTCAATACCGCCAATTAGAGCTCATTACGGTTGTGTTGTCATTTAACTGCCAGACAATGGAGAATAACCCAACGTGGCCATCCACAAAGGGGCCTTTGACAACACAATCAACCTGTGTTGTTGCTCGCCTTTTTGAAAGGAGGCAGTCTGCTCCTAAGGTTGAGGACGGCAGGTTTGTGTGGTTCCCTATACCGCTTTAATTTAGGAGGAATTGAAACAGCACCTTTCTCCAATGTGTTGTTTGTTACTTTTGACGCCGAAACTCATGCAAAGAAACAACACTTTTGTGACCACGTCGTCGACAAACTGCTAATATATGTTAAAAAAAACAGAGATGTAAAGAAAAAGGTCGAAAAGAATTATTTTTCACCCTGACATGGGGCAAGACGAGGGTCGGGTGCAAATAGTAGTGTATTTGAAAGGAGAAATATAAACGTGTTAATCCATAGGTTTCTTCAGCCATACGTCGCAGAGGGAGCATAGGTAAACAGCTAGGCCAGCTTAAAAGAAATAAAGCGATAAAGATAGACTGGTGGGTTCGTGTAAAACGCCAGTTGAAAGTAAAATTAACGAAAAGTGTATGAAAATCGAGAATTACAGAACTAGTACATTAAGGTGACCCCACAAACAAAATTGCTTTTAAAACTGTTGAAGCTGAATGTTATTACGTAATTTTCCAATTTCCAATGTCGGCTTTCACATAAATGTATATTAGCAAACGTTAGCTTTTCTTGGAGGTATCCAGTGTGGAGAAAAACAGCTCCTTACACAGTCAGGCACCTCTAATATTCAGCAAAAAGAAGCATTCTACAATGTTGTCTTATATGATGATGTAAGCTGGGGTTTTGGGCTGCATGGTGACATCATTCATCGTACAGCCCATTAAGGAGGCCACCTGGTGAAAGATGTCACAATTGGACCGTCTCACATAAAGGGAGAATTGCAAGCGCTAATTTAAGACATGGTTTCAGCTGCAGGTTTGGGCTGACAAATGCCTTAAATGGCTCAAAAGCTGCAGCAGCGCTATTGAACCACTTTAGGCAGAAGTAAATTTCACTTGTTAAGGAACTCTTAATGCATGTGCTGTTACCTTTGGCTGGAAAGATAGCAGCATTTCTTGACACATCCAAAGTAACCAATACAACAGAACACAATACAATCAAATCACAATTAATACAAAACGGGGCGCAAGACACAGTCAAAACAGTATGCAACATAACAACCACAGTACAGCACAACAACATCACATTGAAATAATGTATAAGAACAACACAGTTCAACAAAAAAACAACAGAACACATCAACCACCTTACAAATGTCACACAAATATGCACAAATGTTCCAGGACCATATTACCAGCTCCAGAAACCTGCTTTCATAATAAAGTGGTGAAAGGTGTTTTCTCCAAGCACTACAAAAACTTACCATCAATGACATGAAATAGCCCCATTGAAAAATGTTTTGTGATACGGTCCTAGGGCATAAAACTTAGTAAAAAATCCTTTTCCTTTCATCAAACTTCCTCAACCCCAGTCCTTGCGTCTGATTGAGCTCCTCATTCTTCTACAGATCTCTTCTCTTCTCTTCAGCTTCTTCTTCTCTAGCCCTCTTTTTATTTTTATTATTAAACATCACTCAAATTTTTTTCAATTCAAAAATTCCTTTATTCGACTGTATGCATTACAGTCATAAAAGTACAGTAAAAAACATATATATACATGACAATATAAAAACATTTCATCAGGAGCGAGAAAGCGCACAAGATCATATAGTCTCTAAAACAAATATAAGTATACTGTTTATCTAAAACATAATTCCAGGGGACGGATGATTCAAAGAGCGATTAGCCTTCCATGCTTTTTCTAAATTTCAGGGCTGTTTTTAGAAAGTTACATAGAAACAAAGTGCTTTCACAATGTAGCATTTGGAGATAAAGCAGTGCTGGCCTTATTTGTACATAATTCAATTGTTTAAAAAGGTGTTTTAAAAACAGTTTTCGAGGTATCATATAATAGGAGCATATAAATAAAAAGTGAGCCAGATCTTGCGGAGACTTACTGTCGCAGCCGCAAGCTGGCAACACTTGTCCCCTGTGGGCCCCACTAGGCACAGCTAGCAGCAAGTGAAATAAGTCAAAGCTAAACCTAGACAACAAAAAGCGTTCATATCTAGAGATGGACCAGGATAGGTAGGGTTCAATTTGCATACACGATTTTGTAAAAATATGCCTCCTCACACTACCTTTTTTAAGCTCTGACTCTTCCCTCGCAAGCTGTCGATTCAACAGAAAGGTGTCCTTTACATAAGTTACATTGTGTTTAGAAACTTTCTGCAGTGCTAGAAAAAGTTCCAATCGACCCAGTTCATGAAGACAGTTTCTGATGTATTTTAACCAGGGTATCTTAAATTTTCCTTCCCAGGTTAGTGCTTCAAGAAGAATATTTTTGGTAAAAGGTATGTCATCATTCATCAAGCAGTTTAACCAGCACAACAAGGGGTTTACAGCAATCTTGTCCCCCAGGTAAGGCATACCCAGTTCCTCGTGGATAGAGAAATTGGCGGTAGACATAGTACCTGTTTTAGGAAGTTGTTTTCAGTTGTTACCAGGTCACCCGCAGGGACGAAACCCCAAATTTCACTCCCATAACAGGCTACGGATATGCTTTTAGCTTGGTACATTTTCATCAAAGCAACCACTGGTGTGTTTCCGATTTTACGTGCAAGTCATCTATTGCAGCATTAGTCCTTGCTGTTTCTCCCTTTTTCTTCCTTACTGCAGGACCCCATGTGAGTTTATGATCAAACAGCACACCTAGGTATGAAAAAGTCTTTGTTATTGGTATTTTTTCCCCATTAACAGAGAAGGGATAAGACTTTTTTGAACCAGATCCTAACTTCATAACAAATGATTTAGTATTATTAATGCTTAGGCCCCGTGATTTCATAAATTGGAAGAAAGAGTCAAGTAATATTTGAAGGCCCAGTGCAGTCCTGGAGATAAGGACGGCGTCGTCTGCATAAAGCAGAACAGGTACGCCCTTTCTCCCTATGTATGGGTAGTCGGTTTTTGTTTTTAAAAGATGCTCCTCGAGTCCATTAATGTATAAATTAAAAAGAAATGGCGCTAAAATACAGCCCTGCCTAACCCCCTGATTTATCTTAAAGTCTCTAGTAACTTTCAAGTCTTTGGTATAGCGAACATTTGCTCGCGTGCCACTATGAATATCAGCTAAAAAGCTAATCAGGTTCTTCTCGACTCCCATTTTGAGTAAAACGTCCCAGAGCTTATTTCTATCAACACAATCAAAGGCCGATGAAAGGTCCATAAAGGCAATGTTTAGAGATCCATTTCTGGCCTGGGTATACTTGCCAGAAATTAGGTATAGATTCAGGCATTGAGTTATTGTTGAGTGCCCTGGCCTAAACCCGTATTGAACGGGTGACATTACATTGTTATTTTTAGCCCACGTGGTCAGCCTATTTAAAATTATTCCTCCCACTACTTTGGCAACTGAGTTTATCAGGGAGATGGGCCTGTAACATGCTGCGTTACTTCTGTCACCCTTCTTGTAAACGGGTACTATAGTTGAAGCCCCCCAGGATTTTGGACTCCCAATTGCAACATCAGCATTGACAACCATAGTAAGAATTGGGGCCCAAAATGAGATGTTTGATTTGTATAGATCCGGGGGAAGGCCGTCTGGGCCCAGGGCCTTATTACTGGTTAAGTCACTGATCCCCTTTTCGACTTCTTTGACTGTGAATTGCAGGGATGTTTCCTCTGGAAATTTAATTTCTTGTGTCGTCATCGGATCATCGCTCTTGAAAATTATACTAAAATGAGAAACCCACTCATTCTCAAGTATGTTGGTTCCAATACTGACAGCATTAGGGTCATCAAACAGCGGCTTATTGATTATGTTCCAAAACTTAGAGCTATTTCTCAAGGTTGAGGGATATAGCAAAGACTCCCAAATATTCGCTTTTATGTCCTTTTTGCGAGATGCCAAGGTTGATTTATATTCGGATCGCAAGATTTTAATGTAAGCGGTATCCCTTGGCTTTTTCTTGAGAGCCATTTTCAAATTTCGATTAGCTGCTGAACAAGCGTGGTCAAACCATCTAGGCTGGCAAACATTTGGACCTTTTATTGGAACAGATAACAGTTTGTCAATCCTTCGAACGACAGTAGCAAAAGCAGATAGAATAGTTTCAGGTGGAGTAGACTCAGAGGCACAGAAATTCAGTTCCAGGTTGCAACTTGCTTTTACAGACTTGTACAAGGTGTCACTGTTTATCATGGACCATTTCAAACGACGATTTCCGTTGATCAACTTTGAAGTACCCATATCTTTACGGTTTTTCTGTAGTTCAAAAAGACCCTCTCCTAGTTCAATTGTGATTGGGTTGTGGTCGCTAAAAATGCATTCATGTATATTAAAACTTGAAACTAAATTTACCAAGTCAACAGAAAGAAGAATATGGTCTATGAAAGAGCCGTGCTCAGAGCCTTTATATGTTGGTACTTCATAGATGAAGGAGTCATCTTTCAGGGACATAGCGATGCTCAAGTTCAGGTCATCTATTAGCTTATTCATATTAGTACCTCGCGGGCAATGAGCAAAATGGAGTCCCGACTTATTCCCACATCCCAAGGAGTCCAAGGTTGTCTCAGTCGGATTTCCACAGATATGTGCGTTGAAATCACCGATGAGTATCTTATTCCGTGGCAATTTTGCTAATTCATCTCGCAAATAGTTGTGGAGCTTGATGATGTTGCACTCTCCTGATGGTGTTACTGAATTATAAAAGTTAACTATGGTTAGTGCTTTTTTACCCTTCCTTAGCTCCAAGACCTGGATGTTCCTGTTTTCCAGTTTCTTGGTGTTAACCTTGAGAATGAGGGAAAGGCTAATGAATATTGCCAGACCCCCCTTCGATCTGCCACTAGGCGATGGAATTGCCGGGACAAAGAAGCTCTGAAACCCCTCAATGGAGACATTATTATCTGTAAGCCATGTTTCCTGAAAACACAGTATAGCAAATTTCCTAATAAATTTCATCCACGTCTGGTCTTTAATTTTTGCGGCCAGTCCTGCGATGTTCCACGAGAGAATTTTTATAGTATTAAATACATCGTGATCTTTCGGTGGCTCATAAGTCGTGTTAGGAGATAGGTGTGGATTTTGAGTAGGTCGGCTCGTTACAGCTGCTGGTTGGTTGCTAATACTGTGTAACCGGTTAAGAGCTATAGTAGGAGAAGAGCTACCTAATTCAGGAGTGAAAAGAGTAGGTGCTACTTGTGGGGGGAGATTCTCAAGGGAGGGTATTACAGGCTCTATTGAATTAATGACCGGTTCCACTCTTGCAAGGTCAAAAGTGCTTATTAGATTATCAGTGCTTATGATATTAATTTGTTCCATGCAATTTGACAAGTCAAGTAAATTACTAGGGGGCGAGACGGATGTCAGTCAATCCACCTCATCCAAATAGTCATAGGAATACAAGGCATCATATCTATTTGATGTCGAAACCTCATAATGATTTTGAAATAGATAGGGATATGCATGATCTCGTTTATGCGTGTATTGTACGGGTCCCACTCTCTCATACGCTATTGGAGGTGGATAGTTAAATGGTCTACCTTCCCATGGTTGTGCATGTCTTTGATGTTCAAAATCTAAGGTCATCCTCTGACTAGGGGCGAGAGGGAGTGCCCATGATTGAAGATGGGCTTGGGGCTCCAAAGACCCCTCGTGATCATAGTTTAGTTGGAAATTTTTTCTTTGCCCATTTGTGTTGTGGAGGTAAAAGTAGCTTAAACCCATAGTACGGATCAGGTTATTCGTTGACGGACTCCTCCAGTTAATGATAAATTTCGCCACTCGTCTGTCTTTAAAATTAACTACAATACAGTCACCCTCTGTTGATTTAAATCGTGAGCCCGCCCAATCTACTCTCTTCACTTGGGATATAGTCCCATTTATATGAGAGGGAAGTGGCCTGTGTGTTGTTAACCATTGCATAACCTTATTTTTTAGTTCCACATAAGTCTCCCCACTGTTTTCTGCCAGTTTGGGAACCCCAATCATGACAATTGTATGTGCATTAGATTCAGGTGGAAGGTTTATGTGGATAGGTCTTTTTACTATCATCGGTTTAGGCTGATTTTTCCCTGTTGTCTTGATGGGAATATTCGGCGTTAATGATGTAGGGTGCCTCAGTGATTCCACTTTTGCTGTAGCTGATTCTGATGAAGGACCCTCAGCAGCCCATTAACTGCCATCAGTTTCTTCACGTTCCTGTGTAAGTTGTATATTAATCACAGGTAAAACTATTACCTGCAATGGATTGGACACTACTTGTGTGGTTATTACTGAGTTAGATGTGGCTGGAGATCCCTGTCACTGAGATAATGTCTGTGTATCAATACCTTTTGTAGCTTCTTTAGTGGTTTTCGTGATTTTAGTATTATTAACTTTAAGAGTTTTGCTTGCTGGGACGAAAGTAGAATTAGAAATAGGCGTGTTTAGCATTTTGAGAATGTTAGTGGATACTTCATTTTGTGCTCTCTCAAATTTGCCTAAAGCCTTCTCTATGTTGATAACTCGATTACTAATGGGCTGTTAGAGAGTTTTAACCATAGATTCTATTTCACTCAGGAGGGATATTTTCATTGTTGATATTTGATCTATTTGCCTCGTCTGATCCTCAACCAAAATACTTTCAGTATTATTCCTCTCATATCGGAGTGTGTCCGGGACTTGGTTGGTTGTCAAAGAAATCCCAGTTGTGGTTACTGTAGAAGGTTTCACCTGTCTAGATTTTTGCCACATATCTTTGATTGATTGTTTCGGTTTAACTATTAAACAATGAGTTTTTCTCGACAGATGTTTTATTTTTCGTTTTTTCTTATGATGCTGGGTTTTACTTATTGGATCTTGAGTTATTACCGGGGTCAGTTGAGTGTCAGGTATTTGATCCTCCACTAATTGAACATCTAGTTCTAAAGACGATGTGTGCAGGCAGCTTATGATGTTATCAAGGGTAGTTGACACCAGAGGACTACTCTCCATTGTATTCCCTGCAGGGCGTGTAAACAGGGATTTCGAGGTATTGCCCTTCATATGCGACCCTGGTAATTCTGTGAATGACTGCATTAATAAAGATTCCTGGGAGTTAATTGTAGCATCCAATTGATTTATGTTTTCAGTAGTGTGTAATGACAGGTTTGGAAAACACAAATCTGGGGTCAAGGAAAGTTGTCGCTCTGTGTCCTGGATGGCATCTGCCACTACATTAATAGTTTTTTGTAACATGAGATCTATGGCAGCTATGGTAGGTCGCGGTGTACTCACAGAATTTAATCTTGTTGTGGATCTCGTTGCCATCGGAGTTTTCTTAACTTTGGACATCCTTAAATTATAGTGATATAACTATGTACCGTATGTCTAGTAAGCAGGTTACCTTATTACACGATGTCTTATAAGGAGATGTTAAGGGGGTGGCCCGTCCCGGCCGCTTCAGGCCCTTGAGGGCCACAGAGGGCCCGCCCTTTGCCCGGGCTTCGCTCGCGTCCCGCTGCGCGACAGACCAGAGATTAAGTAGAAAGCGTTGCAGTAGGGGGGGCGTGTCTTGCTGGGGGCGCGGCCATGCACACCTGTGCAGCGCAGGGACTCCTGGTCTTGTGAGTCCCTGCAGGCGCGCTCCCTCGGCAGGCTCTCGGTGCTCCCTCTTCGCACTTACAAACAGCAGATGCCCTGGCAGCCTCTACCCCTCGCCACACACCGCGCAGCGGCACCCGCGAAGCGGGTGCTGCAAGATGTTAAGAAAGCGGCACAGGCTGCGGATCCCTCCAGGGATAAGGGGAGGCTGCGTGGCAGTGAAATTCGGCGTTATCAGAAAGTCCAGCAGCACCCAGGTCAGTTTCGCATTCAAAAGGGTCCCGCTGATAGGTAGGAAGCTCCCGCCTTTAAGCCCTGGACAGGCGGGGGGGGCGTGTCTCGCTGGGGGCGCGGCCGTGCACACCTGTGCAGCGCAGGGACTCCTGATCTTGTGAGTCCCTGCATGCGCGCTCCCTCGGCAGGCTCTCGGTGCTCCCTCCTCGCACTTACAAACAGCAGACGCCCTGGCAGCCTCTACCCCTCACCACACGCGGTGCAGCGGCACCCGCGAAGCGGGTGCTGCAAGTTGTTAAGAAAGCGGCACAGGCGGCGGATCCCTCCAGGGATAAGGGGAGGCTGCGTGGCAGTGAAATTCGGCGTTATCAGAAAGTCCAGCAGCACCCAGGTCAGTTTCGCATTCAAAACATCACTCTCAACCAGGCTAATACTGTCCTATTGACCACATACTTCCTGTTCTGTTTACTGTCCGAGCTCGAAGTACAGTTGGGCGGCACTCCCACAGAAAGATGTAGGTAAGTTTTTGTACTCTTCATGGAGACTACAGGAGAATTGGTGCCATTCATTAGGCTCCCGGGATGTCCTGCTTCAGCTAACATTAGCTTAATGAAGGGCAGTAGGTGGCAGCGGGGCCTCGCAAAAAAGGGCACTGAAATAGCTTACAGAGAAATGCTGTGAGTTCCCTAATGCCTCCTGTTAGACATGATTCAGAAAAGGGGGTGGTGATGAACAGAGTGTCTGAATTAAGCAGACCACTCTTACCCAGTCTAAAGATCAGGGCTTGATCCATCACCGTTTTTTAGCTCACTGCACCATCCCAGCTCAGAACTTGGCTATATGCAAATTAGTCTGACCCTGGCCCAGGGCATCATGGGAACAGGGCAGACCAAACTACCAAGCCAATTCTTATACTGGGAAGGAAACAAGCTACCGGGGACCGGTTTCTGGCATTTCAGCCGTCTTCGGCCCGGCTTGCTTGAATCCTGATGGTGCAATGAGCTAGGGACTCACATCTGAGTATACCCTTCCACGCTTATGGTGGACAAAAATGATTCAGAAAAGGGGGTGGTGATGAACAGAGTGTCTGAATTAAGCAGACCACTCTTACCCAGTCCAAAGATCAGGGCTTGATCCATCACCGTTTTTTAGCTCACTGCACCATCCCAGCTCAGAACTTGGCTATATGCAAATTAGTCTGACCCTGGCCCAGTGCATCATGTGAACAGGGCAGACCAAACTACCAAGTCAATTCTTATACTGGGAAGGAAACAAGCTACCGGGGACCGGTTTCTGGCATTTCAGCCGTCTTCGGCCCGGCTTGCTTGAATCCTGATGGTGCAATGAGCTAGGGACTCACATCTGAGTATACCCTTCCACGCTTATGGTGGACAAAAATGATTCAGAAAAGGGGGTGGTGATGAACAGAGCGTCTGAATTAAGCAGACCACTCTTACCCAGTCCAAAGATCAGGGCTTGATCCATCACCATTTTTTAGCTCACTGCACATCCCAGCTCAGAACTTGGCTATATGCAAATTAGTCTGACCCTGGCCCAGTGCATCATGGGAACAGGGCAGACCAAACTACCAAGCCAATTCTTATACTGGGAAGGAAACAAGCTACCGGGGACCGGTTTCTGGCATTTCAGCCGTCTTCGGCCCGGCTTGCTTGAATCCTGATGGTGCAATGAGCTAGGGACTCACATCTGAGTATACCCTTCCACGCTTACGGTGGACAAAAATGATTCAGAAAAGGGGGTGGTGACCTGACATCTTTCGTGTGGTTTTCCCCCAAACGTTTTATCTTTACTCTTCCTGTTTTCGGAATTAATTTTTGTTGGCATTAAGACTCTGTGCACTTTACCACTGCTAACCAGTGCTAAACTGCCTGTGCTCTGTCCCAAAACCATGGAAAAGTTGGCCTACACCTGATTCCCACATTTAATTTACTTATGAGCCCCTATTATATAGTACTACATGGTACTCATGGGCTGTAAATTAAAAGCTACCAGCTGGCTTGCAGCACAAATTGTCCACCAACTGAAGTAGCACTTTAAACCTTTTCTCTGGCATGTTACTGCAGCCTGTAGGGCATTTCTACCTGACACAATACACCTTTTGGTATGTGATTGTTCTTGCAGGAGAGAGCCATAAAGATGGTTCCAGAAGTTGAAAAGGCTAGGGCTTCCACTTCACGCTTGTCTTAGTTGCCAAGCCGAAAGGGGACTTAAGGCCAGTACTAAACCTAAAAGATTTAAACAAGTTCCTATTGTATTGGTCATTTAGGGGGACAACATTGCAGGCAGTAAGTCCTCTAATTTGCTGATAACACAAGGGCATCAAAGGTTTCTAAGGATTATAGTGGGAGAGCAGCACTATCAATTCCAGGTACTCCCATTTTTATTAACATCAGTACCTAGGGTCTCGTCAACGGTTCTAGCCCCCTTACTGACTAGATTGCTTGAATACATGTCTATTGTTATTTAGATGACTGGATCATTGCTGCCTTTTCTTTTTTTGAAGCCTTAGGAGCTGCAGATGATGTATGCAAGTTATTAAAGGCATATGTTTTTTTAAACAACAAGGACAAATTTCAACTTATACCCGCATAGAATTTGACTTTATAGGAGCCCATTTTCATACTGTGTTAACAAGGGTCTCATTACTGTAGGATATAGGGCAGAAGATCCACATTTTGATAAAGGCTTGATTGAAAGATAACATAGCTCCAGTTAGACTACAGATAAGTCTAGGGGCTGTTAGAATCAACAATTTTTGTTGTCCCATGGGCTCGTTTTACGTAAAAGTGTTTGGAACTTTTATCTTTGATCTTTGAGTTCCGATATTATGGGATTGCAATATGGCCATGAGACTGAATGGGTCAATGAGGGAATATTCTATATCGCGGCTGAACAAGGAGAACTCGTTGTGACGGATTTCCTTTAACATGGCAAATTCCCATAATAGTAACAACCGTTGCAAGATCCAAAAGATCTGGAGTGACAGAAGGACAGGATTCTTTCAGGGTCTTTGGTCCCTGAAGAAGTGGCAACATTCCTTGAATGTAAAAGAGTAGGCAGCTGTTCTATACATTTTAACATCCTTCCCATGGAAGTTGAAAAGGAAACCTGTAATAGTGTAGACAGATAAACCATGTGGCCAGATGACATAAAACTTGCAAATGGGGGGATAAGATCTTACTATTTGACTTATCTGGAACAAGAAATATTCACCCAGGCAGAGATTCATCTCCCTTCTGTGGAAGCAATGTTACTCCCAGGTAGTGAGAATCGACAAGCAGACTTCTTCAGTTGCCACTTTGCATGACCAGTTAATTTCCGATTACATCGCAGAATGTTTGTAAGGATTTGCATGAAGTGGCCGACCTAAGTATGAGACCTATTTCCCTCTCGAAAGAACAGTCATCTCCCCTATTAAATTCAGTGATTCCATCATCGAGGGCTTGTGTAGTGAACACTTTGTCAATACAATGACCACAAGGTTTTCTACATGCTTTCCCCCCGATTCCAGTCTTAACTCATGTGCTCACAAAAGTTCGGATGGAAAGGCCTTAACCTCTTGATATGAAAAAACAAGTCCAATCGGTAGTAGGAACCTGTTATGGCTTACTGAAAATGCTCTGGAGATTTCTACCCCTCCTATCGCTCACCCACAAAAGGACAGTGGTTCAAACCCTCATTATTTCAAGGTTGGACTATGCAAATGTCCTATATTTGGGCTAACCGGACTGTCTTCTGAACAAACTCCAGGTTGTCCAAAATGTTGCAGCCAGAACTATTCTAATACTGGGCCCGAGAGCACGGATCTCTCCCCATTTAAAAAACTTACATTGGCTCCCTATTCATAGCAGAATACGGTTTAAGGCCTTGGTATTAGAATTTAAAGCGCTACATAGTAGGAGCCGATTACATTAGGAAAAGGGTGTCCGTATACACACCTGGCAGAATCTTAAGGTCTGCACAACAACATCTTATGAGGGTGCCTAAATTTGCTCATTCTCACATAGGTGATCGTTCATTTCAAGTCCAGGTGTCCGCCTCTGGAATGAACTTCCCATTAAACTTAGACGATTGACGGATGTATGGGTCTTTAGAAAACAACAAAAACATGGTTATTCTATGGCTAATTCCCTTCCTGCGTGCTGTTCTTGGAATTGTTTATGCATGCTCTGCTAAGCGCTGGGAAACTCTATTGAGTAGTGTGAGCTTTATAAATACGCAATAACAATAACAATAACCAATCGGAGCTGGCATTATTAGCAGTTAGCAGGTGGTCCAAAGCACTGCTGCCGGTATGGTAATCAACCTGCCTCCAAGAACACCATCAGCCCCTACATTGGCTCCCTATTCAAAAGAGATCATTGTTTAAACTACTATGTCTGACTTACAAATCTTTGTCAGTCTCAGCCCAAAGTACCATGTGTGAAAAATACATTTAGGAAATGCATTTTTAACGTAGACCTTCAAATATACAAAATCAATAGGCAAACAACCAAGTATTGTGGTGTATCAAAAATACATATTTATTTATACCAATGATATTTTTTGTATTATTTTGTTTATTTTTGTCAAAGTTGAGAGAAATATATCATAAAAATAGTTTCACAATCTGTGAAATAAAGATATTCAATGTTCAACACATTGTTGGTCCATGATCCCTATTATAGGCATGCAGGCATACTCACGCACTCATGCAATACCTATTTCTACATAGATTTTCTGTGAGGATATTATGCATGGTTAATATGTAGTTTGAGACAAAACATGGACTAAACAGTGGAGTAACTACAGTTCAATCGTTATCACATAGTTTAAATATAGGAGAACATTCATGTTTGCCCTGGCTGAATAAAGTTGTGTGTCCTTTGCGCATTTCGTTGTTTGCGCCTTCATCAGGTTGCCATGTATGTAAAGAAACCTAAAGAAATATATTATGAAAAAACGTAGAAGTCACATATTTGGGGTCCTACTCAAAGTTTCTGCTCAATTAAGAGTCAGATTTAGTATTATTATTATTAAATGTAATTTGTAAACCGCACAACTTAGCCCAGTGGGCGTCAAGGCGCCTAACTCAATATCTAGCTGAATCCACCAGGTGACAGGAGCTTACTGGTAGGCCTTAATGAAACACCAGGTTTTGAGGGCTTTCCTAATGAGAACCAATGAGGGCTGCAATTTGATCTGCAGAGGAAGTGTGTTCCATAGTTGGGGTGCCAAGACGGAAAAGGCCCTACTCCCCCATCTAACCTTCCTAGAGCGAGGGACTACCAATTGGTTCAGCTCTAGAGGGCATAGACATCTGCTCGGGACATACCGGGTGAGCAGAGACCCAAGAGCATCGGCATGGGCAGCCATGAGAGCCCTGTAGGTGAGGCAGAGGAGTTTAAAGGACACTCTGGAGGTAATAGGGAGCCAATGGAGGCTCTTCCTTGCCATGGTAGCGGATGACAGCCATGGCAGGGCCAGCACAAATCGCGCGCGGCATTCTGAACAACCTGTAAACGCTGCAGAAGACCCTTGTTGGCTCCGGCATAGAGTGAGTTGCAATAATCGAGCCTTGAGCCAACAAGAGCAATCACAATCTGCTTGCGTGCTTGGGGGGAGAGGTAACGAAGGATTCTTTTAAGGGTCCTAATGACACCCCAACAGGTGGCCTCAGTCCTGTTGACCTAAAGCTCCATAGAAAGCGAGGTGTCGAAGATGACGCCAAGATTCTTAGCAGATTTAGTGGGAGAGGGGCAGGTGCCTAAAGATGAGGGAAAAAGTTATTTAAAAAACTTGTCACAGGAAAAACCAAAAAAGTAGCAAAGTTTCTTCCAGGAAGCGAGAACCGATAAGCAGATATCTTTAGTTGCCACTTTGCATGACCAGTTAATTTCCAATTACAATGCAACATGTTTGTAAGGATTTGCACAAGGTTGCTGACCTCAGTATTAGACCTGTTTCCCTCTTGACAGAACAGTCTTCTCCCCTGTTTAGTTCAGTGATTCCATCATCCAGGGCTTGTGTAGTGAACACTTTCTCAATACAATGACCCCAAGCTTTTCTAGATGCTTTCCCCCCGATTCCAGTCTTAAATCCTGTGCTCACAAAAGTTCAGATGGAAAGGCAGTGCTGGCATTATTAGCAGTTAGCAGATTGTCTAAAACACTGCTGTCAGTATGGTAAACAACCTGCCTCCAATGACACCATCAGCCCCTACATTGGCTCCCCATTCAGAAGAGATCATTGTTTGAACTGCTATGTCTGACTTAAAAATCTTTGTCAGGCTCCGGCCCAAAGAACCTTTAGGACAGACTTTCTCTGTACCTCCTGCACAGGAATCTAAGATCTAGTAATCAATTTCTTTTATGTCCCTGGTGTTTCTGCACAGTTAAACAGGGTGGCCTAGCCTTTTTTCTACCTTAACCCTTACCACTGGAACAAGCTTCCCCGGTACATCTGTGCATGCACCAGTCTGTCTGACGTAAAAAAAAATACCTGAAAACCTGGTTGTATTAATGCTGACTCTATCTCATCTTATCTGCTGGTTACAGCCCTGAGATATCCCTCGAGATGAGTCGTGAGATATACCAAGACCCAAATAACATTACATAACATTTGGCCTAGGACAGTGTTGTATCCTCTTCTCTTGCCTCGGATGAACAGGTCTTTATGGAAGCTTCCAGTGAATCCATCACCACTGCTTTTCCCTCAACTAACACTAGGTACCTGTCAGAGGTTATGTTTGGGGTTGGAGATTGAGAAGGGCAACAACTCGGATGTTCAGAGAACATAGCCAGGGAGTTATAAATGGAAATACTTAATTCTACATTAAAAAATAACAACAGAAACTGGAGAAATATAGATTCCTGGTTCTCACAGAGGGGCAATAATGTATATTTATGGGGCCCTTTCAAGATATTAGAGTTTTAGAGTGATGGATTTCTTAAGTGTCTTCCAGTCTCCACATTAAGAGCAGTGGACAGCTATGAGAGATCCTAGAGGAGAGCCAGATTTGCGAAAAATGTCATCCTTAGCAGGTATATTGCTGTGTAGTTTTTTAAAGATAAAACCTGTGTTACAGGTGTGTCCTTTGTCCTTTGTCCTAAGGGTTTTTGCAAAGGGAATCTTTTGAACCAGTAAATTCCATAACTATTGGTTTATTGTCAGCTAAATTATTGTGTGGAATGGACATGAGGACAGAGTGGGGCAGTTGGGTGCTTTATCATGGATGTATATCGTTACTACGCATGCTTTTACAATGCATGCCTTTACCACGCAACTTTTACAACGCAAGTCGTTACAACGACTTGTGTTGGGGGCGCTGGATAGTGAATAGTTAAATTTACTAGTCCAACTCCAGTCCCCGTGGATAGTAGGGAAGGTTTTGGATAGTAAATTAAACCATTCCCTATCCTACAGCGCCCCCCAGCGCAAGTTGTTGTAACGACATGCTTTGTAAAAGTTGTGTGGTAAAGGTAGTGCGTGGTAAAAGTTGCGTTGTAAACGCTGTTCCCCCTTTATCATACCACTAGCCATGATGCTTTTATCTGAAAAAAGTTTTTTAGAATCTCATTTTTCTCCGGAAACAGTTCTTCCTGTCCTTTCAGATGCAGACAAAGGTGAAAATGAAAGTAGTTTAGATGTGGAGAAAGCACTGAAAATGTATGTATAACAAATTGCTGAATTTAGGAAAGTTGATGCAGTTATTGTTAAATTAGATTTTCTATGAAAAGTCTAGGCAGTGCCTTGATACCCCTCGTGGTGATTAGCGTGCTCTACAAATACTGAATGGTTATTGATTGATTGATTGAACCAACAGCAAATACCTTTAGCCGATGAGTTCAGATGCCTATTACTAGGGCATACATGCAGGGGTTAATATTCCAGGGGAGATACAAGTGAAATCTACCTTAGAAATTGCTGCATCTGGGGATCAATTTAAGGGAGTGTCACTTAATGATATTTGTAATGCAGCCACTTGAGCCATACGCAACACTTTTTTTAAAGCTTCGGATAAAAATCCCCCAACCAATTTCTAAAAGCAGAAAAAAAGTAGTAAGAAAAATGACACCAAAATTAATAAAATTCAACTGGGGAAATCAAGGTTTGATATTTTAAGATTTAGGGAAAAAGCACGAAGAAAAAGTAAAGTGCCAATCTGAAGTCACTGTTAATGGTTGACCGGCACTAGACATGATTTCAGACTGTGATGGAGTGGGGTCAGAAACCCCAAGCAGGTCGTCCCAGTCAAAGATAGACTTCCCCTTCTGATTTAGTCTCTGGACTGAAAATCAAAATCCTCTAGTGTGGCAAGCCTGCAGACTGCATCCAGCGAAGTCCTCTCCAAGTCAGATAACTGTTGAATGACATCGCACTAAAGCTGTTAGTTTTGGAGCAAACAGTTCCATGCAGCAAAAGTCACATTATTGGGCTGCAAATTGCTATCGTTAGGTAGATTTGTTCCACATTGTTACCAGGACAAGATTTCTACCTTAGGATTTAGTCTTTTTCTGAACCTTAAAATCCTTCAGAGATGCAAGCCTGAAGCTTTATCTGACGAAGTCCTCTCAAAATCGTAAACCTTTGCTGCAAGACCCCGCAAATTATTTGGGGGGTCTTACTAGTCCAAACAAGTGCCAGCTTTGAAAAATTTCTGGAGCACCTTCTGTTGTCCACTTCTTAGGCTCTCAGGACTTTGGGGACATCACACAGAGGACAGGACTCACTCCAGAAGGCGCCACCCAGAAGGTTACAACCCTTGTATTGTTACCGGTCAAATTGTCAATTCAGGGAAAATGCATCTTGTTGTTTCCCTGTAGTCACACAGGAGGTCAGCAAACTGACCCTTGGAGTCCACTTCTCTGTTCTGGGTACAAGTCGGAACCGGTCTTGTCCTTCACTACTTCACACAGGTCACAGACATCAGGTCCAGTCCTCATCTGTACTTCCACACAAACAGATGTGTTCTGCTGAACTATGTTTAAGTTGGAGCTGGAACTCTTGGATACGCCTTAACCAATGAGAACAGAAGTCTGGACCTGAGCCCAGCCCTCCAAAGGAGGCCAACAATGTGGATGATGGCAGAGAGAGTTGGTCATGCAGTTTAAAGACTGTCCTCAGTACACGCCTATATCATGCCCCAGCTCCCAAGCAACATGGTCGGCCTTTGACTAGTCTCAGATTAAAAAAAAATGTTTTGAGGGTTTTCAAGCTCACTCTAAGGTTGTCTATCCTTAAACCCATGTTGGTCCTTCTATAGGGGCTCCCAGACTTCTGATCAATTCTACCTGGGAACTTCTACAAAGGAACTTCTACCTTTGACTACAAGGGTATATGGACCAAGCATAAGAAAAGTAAAACAGATAGGAATATAGAATATAACACAGCAATTAGACTAAAAAGGCTATGCCAGTGTGTGGAATGAGGCTAGCCCATTGTAATGGCTAAACAGATGTAACAATCACTGGTCAGACCAGTCTACCAGGAGTAAATACAGGATGCCAGAAGATGGTCAGGTCACAAGCTGAGAACCAAGTTAGTAGGAAAACCACAGGGAACTAAGCACAAAAATCAAAAGCAAACAAAGGGAACTAAGGGAAATCTCTAATGGCAGGGAACGGTGAGAGAGAAAACAAAAAAAGGTGCAAGGACGATACAAAAGTGTGAAATAAAACAAAGCTAGGGACCAAAGCTACTAAATAACATATTGCCAGGCCTCTGCTCCATTTTGAAAGGCCCTTAAATTGTGTCTTCAGAATCTAAATCTCCACTACCATGTCCTACATGCTTTCAAGGAATTTCCAACTCCGCAAGCAATGTACAGTTGTACTGCAGTGCTACCACTCCTGTAGCACAAAATACTATTCATACTCCTACAGCAGTAGACCGCCGCTTGTCCACTTCTATATTTTCTTTGTGGGGGTCTCTGCCACATTGATGGAGGTCTCCTCACATTTAGGTGTAAATTTTAGGGGCAAATATGAGGTAAACAAGGTTGACTTGCTAGAAAATGGCAAATACTCATTAAATGGGCGGGGTAAAGGGAAATTTAAGTAGGGGTTTAGGGAAGGACATGATAATATTAACACAGAAACAAATAAACAAGACCATTGCTCTTCTCAAATTACGCTTCTAAAATTACTAGACCATAAATCTGTCATAACTGGTGTAAATGTACTCCAAGCCAGTCTTGGAGTAGTCACTTACCACACATGGCTAACTACCGGTACTGCAAAAGGCTCTAATAGAATACAAGGAAGACAGGGAAATAAATATGTATATTTATATTAAAACATTATATATAATCATTAGTTAGTGATTTTGAAAGATAAAAAGAAATGTATTTAAAACATTAAGCTTTTAGACTTTGATTAAAAATGTAAAAATAATTGTAATTAATTTAACATTTTAACAAACTTTGCTACATGATAACTATGTTACTGCAGGTGGATTTCTTTTTTTACTAGACTGTGATCAATTTTCTATGCCATGGCTACTTTACTTATCCTAATGCATGATATTCTGCATGGTTTTCTCCCACTTCCTATTTGCAAGGAATATTTTGTGTCACCCCTTGGGTTTGTAAATAGATATCATGACTCTTGCGTCACTAGATGACACTACTAAACTTCTAAATAAACTCATATCACAAGTACACCTACAAGATGATGTATATTAAACTACACCTGTTACTTTAAGGTTGGTTTCCTGTTTTCCTTTACCGGAGGCACCTAAAATAGCAGAACATTTGCCAGTATTACAGATTATCTGATGGTTTACATTTAAGTGCTAAAAGGCGTGAGTTGTTGTATGTAAAATATATAAAACGAAGACTATCAAGTACATTTTTGGATATAGAGAAAAACATTTACATTGCCATTTCCACTGTGCAAATGATTTTAAGTTACTCTTGAGAAGGGAACACTGCATATTCAGCTGGCGAGCGAGTATGGATTTTCCACAGAGACAGATTTATCACAATATAAAACAAGCGTTTGCAATGCAATAGGTCTCGCATTTTCGAGAGTTTTAGCTATTGGCACTGTAAATGACAATTCCTTTTATTTATCTGTTTTGATAATTAAAAGATAAATAAAAGGTATTGTCATTTAACAATGCTATTAGCTCAATCTCTTGTAAATGCAAGACTTATTTAAGCGGCTGCCATTGTCCCGGGCAACAGTAGTCCTCGCACTCCTCAAGGATTGCAAATTGCAAGAGGATGCATGGCTGGCAACAAGTGTTCCTTGGGTCAGCACAGTAGTCCACACACATATTTTACAACAGAGCCAGCTCCCAGCTCTTGTGTGTAAATACAACTATTTGTCATGTATGACTATTGAGCACTAGAGATTCCTTTTCCCAATTCTTTTTATCTTCATGACACGCTGAAACATCTGCAAAAGCTTCAGACAATAGGCATTTCAGCCACCTGGAGTTTCTGATAGTTGTGGTAACATCCGTGTGGCATGTGGTTGTATGTGCATGTGGTGGTATGAAGTCAGAAGAAGACTGTCGCTATGAAGTCCTGTTGGTCAGTATCAAAAAGAATGTTTGGTTAATAATTCGTAAAGGACGCGTGAATTGTTCAAAGTACATGTATCTGAATGATCTGTGGTACTAAGGTTAATGAACGGGGTGCGGTTTCTCAAGTGGCGCCCTCAATCTGTTAGCAGGAAACGTACTGCTAATAGGCTGTCTATGAGTACATCCAATGTTAACTTGCCTGGGTGAGGCCAACATGGTCTTCTGCAGGATAACACAGTGGCAGGAAGGTGGCTTTGTTGTGACTGGCTTGTGTGATCAGACGCTGTTCATTCTAAGGGGGGATTAGGGGGGTAGCCGACCGCAGGGAGGTCCCCCTGGGCAGTTTGGGAGGGGCAGGGGGGCAGGCTTCAAGCCAGCCATTTTGTTTTGGGCTACAGATTTTTGTAGCCCAACTGGAGCCCAAATATAAATCCTTTGGGCTCCTGCTCCCGGCCACCATTTTAGGTTTGGTGACCTGGTGGCTGGGAGCTTAGGCGCATTGTAATTTGTTAGGGTAATTTTATTGCAGTATTTTGTAGCGGTTTAGTGTATTTGGTAGGTATTTTAGGGGTAGGGTAGGTTGGAGCTTTGGTTATTGGTGAGATTAATTCAGCAGCGCTCCTACCTTGGGCAATGGAAGACTATTGGGTGTTGGAGGCCCTCCGGTTGCTCAGCGAGGCGGGCAAAATAGATCTGGTCATCAGCGGAGGGTCAGTGCGCCCCGCGCGGCAGGCTTCATCAGGCATTGCGGCGGTGGTGGCCGCCTGCACCTCGCCTAAAAGACAGCATATCTCCCCGGTGAGCGATCGGGGCTGCTCTGGTGGCAAGAAGGTGGCCCTGGTGTATGCTAGGCAGGTCGGGAGTGGCGAGGGTTTCGGGCCGGCGGGCAGTATGGTGATGGGGGATGGGGAAGCTTGTGGGAAGCCAGCGGAGCTGGCGGTGCCTCCATTAGAGTCGTCCCGTGGAGAGGGCTGTCTCTGCCCCCGCCGTAATTGGGAAGCGTAGAGGGAGGAGGGGCGGCAGGAGGCACGCGGCTTCGCTGTCGGCCGTGCGGGCTTCATCTGTGGCAGGTGACGGCGGCTGGTCTTTTGTTCCGCATGCTGCCCTTTCAGTCATGAGAGAGGGTCGAGGCAGCTGGGAGGTCGGCGGGGATCCGAGGGTTTCCCCTGAGGACGTGCCGAGGAGGGAGGAACAGGGCAGCGGGTGGGGGTTTGGGGAGCCCCAGTTTCCGCGTGCCTTTCTCTGGCATTGGAGAGACCCCTTTTCTCCTGAATGGGGCAGAAAGGGAGAGCATTTTGTGGAGGTGGATGTAGATGCTGGTTTTGAGGAGAATTTAGTTAGCCCCCTCCTTTTTTTGCCTCTTGGCTCAGTAGAGGTGGGAGTGTTTTCAGTGAGGGGGAGTTCCAAGGGGTAGGGGAATGGATCCTGTGGGGAGGGGCACCTCAGGGTGTCTTTCAGGCGGGAAACAGTGGCTGACTGTGTTGGCCCCCCACATAAACAGGGTGCGCCTGGTGCCTACAACTGGGGTCCTTGGGACAGGGCTTGGGGGGATGGGGAAGGAGGAAGTCTTCTGGGTCCGGATCCTGAGGTGGTGGGCAAGCTGGATCCAGCAGGGGGAGGCAGCCGGAACTTCAGGGGCCTGTGGGGGGTGAGGGAGGTTAGCTGGCTGGCAGGGTTACAAGCGAGGGATGGTGCCGGGGGAGGTTGCCAGGTGGGGTAAGGAAGCAGGGGAACAAGGAGGGGAGGGGCAGGGAGCAGGGGTTGGTGGCCCACTGCTGCTGTGGTGGAGGCTTTGTTGTAGTGGAGCGGGGAGGGGGAAGGGGGATTCCCCTCCTTGGTATGGGTTGGTAGGTAAGAGCAGACAGGTCAAGATGAGGGGAGGTTGGCCTGGGCATTTGCCCCGAGATGCCAGGGGGCAGGCGCAGCGCTCAGAAGCGAGGGACCCAGCACATCAGTCCAAACATTTTCTTTACAGGGCACAGAGCGTCGCAGCGCAGCGGACTCCGTAGTGCAGGGAGCGGCCCAATTACACCGAGGTGAAGGGAGGGTGGAGCCTCATGTGATGCAACCCATACTGGCGGGGGATCCCGTCACAGCCAGCGCACGAAGGTCCAGTATGACCTCGCTGGCCCCAACATCAAGCAGGTCTAAGTGGTCCGCCATGCCAGCGAAAATGGAATTTCAGAGAGGTCAATGCATGGGGGAGTATTGGCGTATACAGTCAGCTCCCCCGCAAGGAGGGCATGCCGGGTCCGGTAGGGCCAGTGTAGGGCATTCTGGGTCTGGTAGGGCCTGTGGTGTGGATGTGACTAATTATACGCTCCAGGTGGAGGAGCCTATTGTGTTAGATTATGATGAGGATAGCCCCGAAGAATGGGAATTGCTGGATAATGGTGAGGGGGGCCCTCTCATGTGTCTTCTAGTGTTTTACAATCACCAACTGTGGCACTGCACAGAAGGGCACCGGCGTCGGAATACAGGAGAGAGTACGCCCCTCGGTGAGGGCTCCTTGGATAGTGGATCACATAGAGCCAGTGGCAAGACGGTCAGTGTCCGTCCGGGTGCCCTCCTTAGAGCCAGCTGAGACTAGTAGGACAGCAGCCAGGCGCAGGCACATCAGGACAATTTCAGCAATTCCAGAACAATAGGGGTGGCAGAGGGTCTCAGGGTGCTGGGCCCAAAGGCTCCTACGCCAGTTAGGTTAGTGAAGCTGGAGGAGGGCCTGCGGGGGTACGGGGATTTGAGGGCAAAACGGTTGCTGCTAGAGGGGTTCACAGAGGGGTTTCATCTGGGCTACCAAGGGCCACATCAGAGGCGGTGGGTGGATAACCTAAAATAGGCTTCAGAACACTGGCAGGTGGTGCAAGACAAACTGAACAAAGAGGTGCGGGAAGGGAGAATGGCAGGCCCCTTTGATGATTGGCCAACTAAGATTTTGATTGTTTTACCAATCGGAGTAGTGCCTAAAATAGAGGAGGGTCAAAACAGAATAATTCAGCATCCCTCATGGCCAGAGGGGTTTTCAGTGAGGCCTCAGTTTCATATTCCTCAGTTGACGTGGCCATGTCACTAGTGGTTACCGCGGACGCAATTGCAGAGATGGGTAAATGTGACATAAAATCTGCATTTTGGTTGCTTCCAGTCCATCCAGATGATTGGGATTGTCTGGGTATCCATTGCAGAGGTAAATGGTACGGAGACAAAGCTTTACCGATGGGTTGCTCTATGTTGTGTGCTTTATTTGAATGATTTAGTATATTTTTGCAGTGGTACTTCACACAGCACACAGGTCACACATTGGTGATGCACTACTGGGATGATTTCTTCTTTGTCGGTTTACCTGGTTCCACCAAGTGCCAGACAGCTCTGGACACTTTCAATGAGCGCATGGATGAACTGGGGGTGCCATTGGCACCGGAAAAGATAATGGGTCTCTGTACGCTCTGGCTTTCTTAGGGATTGAAATTAATTCTGTGGCAATGCGGGCTCGCTTGCCACCCGACAAAATGTTAAAATGCTGGAAGTGTTAGATGGAATGCTGTCCAAGCAGAAAGTGACAGTATAAGACATACAGGTGCTCCTCGGTCATCTTAACTTTGGGTGTAGGGTGGTCAGAGCTGGGAGGACATTTTGTCGGAGGTTGGGGCGGACACTGTCAGGACATCATTTACCTCACCGCCATGTTCGCCTCTCAGCAGAAGTAAAAGAGGATCTGCGCATGTGGTCAGTTTTTCTACAATCTTTTAAAGGAGTGCCAATGGCCAAGGAGGAGGACGTCCAGATCTTTTCTGATGCAGCAGGCAGTGACGGATTTGGCCTTCATTGGCAGGGCAGGTGATGTGCCGAGCAGTGGCCACAGCAGTGGAAGGATGGTGGGAGGAGCATAGCTTTTCTGGAGCTTTCCCATTACTGGTGACATTAAACTGTGGGGTGAAGAGTCGGCACACAAGAACGTTTTGTTTCGAGCTGACAACATGGCAGTGGTGGAGATCATCAATAGGCAGTTGGCCAGGGATGAGCAAATTCTGAAGTTGCTGCGGGTTTTTGTGCTATGTTGCCTCAGACATGACATTGCTTTCAGGGCACTGCATATACCAGGCGTGGACAATGACATAGCTGATGCTTTGTCTCGTTCACAGTGGGGGAGATTCCGTGATCTGGCCAAGGAGGCAGACAGGAAACCGACCCAATGCCAGATCATCTTCTGTATGTAGGCAACGTAGGGTGCTACAACTGGTGGTAGGATCTTTGTCGGCGTCTACATGGGCAGCATACAATCTGTCCCGGAGGGATTTCTTGGCATCTGGCGCCTGTAAGCGATCTGAGGTCTGGCGTTGGTCTGAAGATGTGATTCAGTTTACCTTGGACCTCATTGGGAGGGGCCTTTCTAAAGTCACCATCGCCGGGAAATTGGCGGTCATTGCCTTCATGGGGAAGCTGCTGTGGGGTTACACCCCATCAGCGGGGGAAGTAGAGAGAAGGATGTTGGAAGGTTGGGTGAGGGAGAGGGGCGGAGAGTTTGTCACGTTGCCCCCTTTCTTGGCATACCCTTGCCCATTTACTGGAGGCTTTACCAGCAGTCTGTAGGGATGGCTTTGAGACTTGTTTGTTCTTATCCCTTATGGTATGGATGTTTTTGGGGGCGTTTAGGGTGTCCGAGCTCTTAGGCAGCAAGGTAAAAATGGGATTGCTTTGGAAGGATGTGTCCATCGTAGATGGGGGGATACATATTTGGTTGAACAGTTCCAAACCAGACCAGTGGGGAGTGGGAAAAGGGGTCAGGTTGGAAGCTGCTGTACCAGCTTTGACGTGCCCTCTTCATTGGTCTCACCGTTGGCATGCTTTGTCAGGAGATTCGGGGGCAGGGGTGGTTTTCAAACATTCTAACGGGCAGAGGGTGACAGATTACCAGCTGCGCATGCTAATGCAGAAAGCTTTGTACACTATTGGGTTGGATGGGGCTGGTTATGAGACGCATTCTTTCAGGATTGGGACAGCAACAGAGGCACCAAACAGGGGCTGGACGCAGGAGGACATAATGCGGCTGGGGCGCTGATCTTCAGACTTTTTTCAACGCTATGGAAGAAGCAAGAGGCGCATGCGTCATCCTCCTTTGTTTGAGCCTCATTCTATTTTTCTTGTTACAGGTTCTGTGGCCCGGCCCCAATTGAAGGAATTGACCATTTGAATTGTGGGACGTTCGTTTATAAAATGGGCGCAGATCCAGGCATGCCGGTGTTACTTTGGTGCAATGTTGGGTTTTAATGAACGTTCTTTTAAAATAGTTTGGAAGGGTAAGGGAGGGATGTAGTGGAAGGAATTGATACCTTGCCTTAATATTTGGATGATACGGGGTCAGTGCCCAGACGTTTTATTGATTCATCTTGGCAAGAATGATTTGTGCGGAGTAAAGGGTATTGTCTTGATGAGGGCTATGAAGAAGGACAAGATTAAGTTAGCAATGGTCTGGGTGCCATGTTTTGTGGACGGAGTTGGTTCTGCGCAGAGTTTGGTGGGGTGCTTTGAACCCGAGGGCCATTGATAGGGCTCAGAGGAAGGTGAACTCCGAAATGTCTAGGTTTTGTCGTCATCTGGGTTTCGGGAGGGTGGCTCACAAGCAGCTACGCTTTGAGGTAGTGGAATTTTTCAGAGATGACGGAGTACATCTACCAAGGCTTGGCATGAACCTTTATTTACTGGAGATCAGGGAGGTGTTGTTGAGATGTTTGAAAGTCCAGACGCAGTCCTCTTATATGGACAGCAGTTACCTACTTGGGGGGCAGAAAGGGGGGGTAGTTTCTCCCCCTTCTTTCTGGGTGGCGGGGGTTATTCGAAGTTTGCCAGGGTTGACAGAGGTTTTTTTGTTATTGTTGGAGTTGGGTTATCGACAGGGAAAGGGTAGGCAGGTTAATTTATAGTTTGGTTACACATGTTTGGTGATTGACAGTTGTAAAGAAGCAGGCAGGGAAGATTGTTTAACCAATGGTTTGAATTTATGGGGTTATACTTTGATGCATTGCTGTGTATTGTTTGTAATGTTGTAAGGTACGGGCTGGGCCGGGTTCAAGGAAATTTTAGGGGTGGGGCAGGGACAAGGGTTAGTTATATGGTTGATTAGTGAGGTTTAGTTTTGTAAGGCGTTTGCCGAGGAATTATAATGTTATGTGCACCTGTTTCAATAAAGCAGTCTTTTACACACAATCCTGAGTTTGTAGTATGCTTCTCCCCACCCCTCACTCCCAAGTGGGGCTTAGAGGGGTAGCCAACCGCAGGGAGGTCCCCCCGGGCAGTTTGGGAGGGGCGGAGCAGGCTTCAAGCCAGCCATTTTGTTTTGGACTACACATTTTTGTAGCCCAAATGGAGTGCAATTATTAGTCTTTTCGGCTCCTGCTCCTGGCCACCATTTAAGGTTTGGTGACCTGGTGGCTGGGAGCTTAGGCACATTGTAAATTTTGCCCTCCCTCCCCTTTTTACATAATTTTTGGGGTTTTGTTTTTTCAATTTTTTTGTTTTCAGGTGGCTTCTGTTGGGACAGGTGAGTAGGGGTTTGGCTAAGTATTGTTGCTTGGAACAAGTGGAGGGGTTATTCAAAGTTTGCCAGGGTTGGCAGAGGTTTTTTGATTATTGTTGGAGTTGGGTTATCAACAGGGAATGGGTTGGCAGGTTAATTTATAGTTTGGTTACACATTTTCGGTGATTGACAGTTGTAAAAAAGCAGGCAGGGGAGATTGTTTAACAGATGGGTTGAATTTATGGGGCTGTACTTTGATGCATTGCTTTGTATTGTTTGTAATGTTGTAATGTACAGGTGGGGGCGGGTTCAAGGAAATTTTAGGGGCGGGTACAAGGGTCAGGTATATGGTTGATTAGTGAGGTTTAGTTTTGTAAGGTGTTGGCCGAGGAATTATAATGTTATGTGCACCTGTTTCAATAAAGCGGCCTTTTACACACAATCCTGAGTTTGTGGTCTGCTCCCCTCCCACCCCTCACTCCCAAAGAAGAGTTAACATTGCTCCGTGAAATGGACTGAAAGCCTAAAACGATGTTGACATCCTACAAAATAAAACGGCAGATCACGGGCCGGAAGACTGCACGTCATGATAGTTTGTCGACAGCAAAGGTGTGGCCAATAACTGGGTAGTGGTAGGGTGGACAAGCAAGTGTTGTGGGAGGGGTGAGTGGGAAGGCATCCGAAGAGCAAGTGACGTGCAAAATTATGAGGCCATCTGGCAACCAGGCGTTTGCGATGGATCACCAGGAGGAACTGTGGACATAATGGGATGGCCAATGCAAGCAAACAATGAGTGAAATTGCTTCTATGTGAATGAAACACACAAAGGCGGGAAAATCAAAACCAGTGCACCAATTAAAACTTTATATTTCTAAATGGTACAACGAAAGAATGTCAATTCATGGGCATACTAAAAGACGATAGAGGAGAAAACAACAGGTCTTGCATACACTGCATGCGCGCTGCCTAGGCTCAACCTCAAAAATATGAATGCAGATTTCCAGAACAATCAATCAGGCTCGGCAAACAGTGTAAGCTATACTGCTGGGGCCACATTATGGATGTGGGACTCTGACCCACACACCGCAGTGCACATTTAAAACAGTGCACCAGGCACAGGCTGAAAACTCATACCCGCACTGAGAAAAGTACCTTAATGAAAGGCAGAAACTGTTTGAAGTGACCCACTAGTCTGCCTTTCACTGAGCAGGAGGATACAAGCATGTATTTAAAAGGGCATCAGAGTCCCTTCTACTTGTGGGTGCAGTGATTGACTGCCCCCACCTGCATAAAGATGCTGGGGGCACCATCAGGCACACTGACTGAGCACTACCTCCATGCGGAGGACAGACAAAGCGCCTCCTTGTGCCTGCATCTGTAATATGGCATGCGCACCTGGCATTGCTTATTTGCATGAGGAATGAGGAAAAGGCACTCATATAAATGAGGGCACTCCCATTTGAGAACACTTCAGCACACCTATAGCCCCCCCCCTGCATCTTGCATTGCATTATTATCTGCAATTCTAAAGTCCCCCGGGGGATTCAAAAAGTGAGAGCAAGTGCCTGTTTCACTCGAAAATTAAAGAGTATCATAGATTTCCAAGAGTACCTCCAAAGAGTTTTGTGAATCCCACAAAGTCAGCAAAGTCAGCAATCTACAGTAAACCTAGAAGAAAACCATAGTGAGGAGATTCATAACTTAATTTAAAAGGCCTCAAATGATACCTGATCTCGCTATAACGTGGGAGTATTTTCATGTTTTATAAAGAAATGTTAGTTCAAGTTTCCACAAGTTAGTAGTGAAATATGATGTTTTCTGCTTTCAAGTCATTGCAGGCAGAAGCAAATAGTTGTCATCTGTTTTCCTGGTATTGCGTAGATGCATGCACGGCGATGGCCCTGCATGCATCTAAGCCCTACCAGGGAAACCGTTCTGGGCTGGCATTACTTTTAGTTGCTTTTTATCTCTTTTATAGGAAGACGCTGAAGTGGGCTGCCTGCATTCCTAACACACATCAACAGCGAGGAGGAAAGTGAGGGTGCTGGGCAAACACCCCATTAAATATCAAAACAGCGTAAAACATAAAACAAATCTTTTTTTTTTTAGTTTCAAGAACAAAATTTTATTAAAAGAAGTTCAGATAAGGTAAGCATAACATATCATAAAAACATGTTGCATAAAAATGAATTCAAATATTCTTAAAGAAAAGAAATAAGTATAAAGCATTGCAAAAGAGAAAAGCATGAAGGTATATAGAAGAGAGAAAAGAAAAGAGAGAAGGAAAGAAAAAGAAAAATGCAATATGCTATAAGCACGACCAATAACTATAACAAAACATAAAACAAATGTAGGGGAACCCGCAACTTTAATGTCCATTATTTAACATGCACAATCGTCTTCTTCGTGTGGGCTCTACAGCTGCTGCCCCCTTTCCTGCCAGCTTTTCATCTGCAGCCGCCTCCTCTGCCAGCTCTCCAGCTGCCAGGCTCTTTCCTTTCTGCCCCACAGCTCTTGTCCATGAGGTCCTCACAGATGCTCACTGAGGTCCTTCCCAGATGGGCGCTGTTATGGAAACAGGAAATCCATCTTTGAGTTGGGATAATCTTCCCTGCGTTCTGTGAGAGTGCACTTCCCAGCTTGAGGGAGGGTTTCTTGGAGCAGGCCAGCCACTTGAAGCACTAAAGGCGAATAAGCAGCAGATAAAGGTTAAGTCCCAGCACGTGTTACATGTTTGAATTGGTATTTGTTCCTCTTTCCATAACAAGCACATTTAAAATGATCGCCATATTAAACATACTGCATGACCTGCAGCATGGCAGCGAGCATCTTCTTCGATCTGTAATAAGCTAGACTGTTAATACTGTAGACTCCCTTCACTGTTTTATCGCACTATCATTTAAGCTGCGCTGACGTCGTGATTAAATTAAAAGCGAAACAAATAAAATGAGTTAATGGGACTCTCTGTTCAATTAACGACCTTTGACAACGTGCTCAATCGCTCACAGCTCGGGAAAATAATGAAAATAAAGAAATGGAATACTAACGTACAGGAAGTATTTCATTTGAACAAATTGTAATTTTACAAGATGCCATTTTATATTTAAGAATTAGAGTCAAAATTGCTCCCAACCCTTACTTTTACCAGGCGGGGCTTTACAACGTGACGCATCTGCCTAGATGCGTCACGTTGTAAATGGGTCGTAGGGATGCGCCACGTTTACGCCGCAGTTGCGTGACGCAAACGTGGCGCATTCCGAACATAAATCTGCCCCAAAGTTTTTTTTTGCCTTGTAAGTGAAATGTTCTGCTCAAAATCTGATCTTCTAGTGGAAATTCCTTTTCTTTTGATTCACAGATTATTGAACAGTCCACAGCTGCGCGGACCTACAATGCAAACATTCTGCCTGTGCGTACATTAACTTTGGTCAGTACAGTTGGGTAATGGGTGCTCCTTGGACCATACCATGCAAATGTGGTGAGCGCCCAGAATCACGCACGTTTGTGGGTATTCGCAATCAGTCTGGAAGTGGTTTACACTCTATAAAGCAGGGCCGAACTGGGAAACAAAGCCAGACCTTGCAAACATGTTAAAAGCAGCCCCTCAGTGCAGGAGGATGATATGAGAATGCGGCCCACGGGGGCATGGTTGGGCGAAGGTGGCTCATTCTGCTCTGAAAGCAGCCGGCAGAGTGGCAGAATGGTCAATCCATCCAGGGCGAGCTTTAGGATTGCGACCAGTGCAGCGGGACTGGTCGCTGACCTGGATGCAGTGGTGGTGGTGGTGGGGAGGAGGGTGGTGGGGAGGTGGGTGGAGGGGTGGGGGGAATGGAGGATCTCTGACCTCAGTGGGGGGGGGGGCTTGTATTTTTGCAATAACTTAGGCTATAAAAACATCTGCTGCAGAGTTCCTTGTGCGTCCAGCATGCGGGCAGCAATAAAAATGTCAAACTGGATCCCAGGCCCGGTTCTAGCGGGTGGGCCGGGTGGGCCGGGTGGGCCGGGCCCACCCAAACTTTGGCCTGGCCCACCCAAACATAACCCTTGGCCCTGGCAGTGACGTCAGCAAGGCCAGCAGAATATGGCCACTGCAAGTTAAAACGTTCTTCGAACGTTATCTTTCTTTAGGAGTTGCGTGATTGGGCCTCGGCTCGCACCCCCAATCACGCTTCTCCTATTAGGCAGGTGGGCTGTGTCCCCGCCCACTCGTGCAGGTACATTAGGAGCACTGTGAAGGGGACAAAGCCTTTCGTTGGAACCGGATTTGTGGATAATTAATTATTTTCTGCTGGTAAAGAGGAGTTTGTTTTGCCGTTTCGTTTTCCTGACCTTCCTGACTACTTGAGCTGTTTGTTTAACCGATCCGGCTGTGACAGAGTGAACGCCGTGTTTATTTCATTTACATCGTGTGTTTAAATCGTTGGTATCATTCATGAGTGGTTCTGCAAGGATGCACGACAACTAAATGTCCAAATAACCTTGGGGATTGTTGATCTTGCTGGAGAGCGTTCTTTTTTTTGGTTTGTAGAATTTAAATGCAATAGAACTGTAGTTAACGTGGATAGCTCAGTGGGTTACTGCCTTTGTCACAGAGATCCTTTGTCACATAGGACAGTGTGATCAAAGACGTGTATACAAACCAGAATGGTATAATTAGATTTTTATTTTTTTTGTATTGCTAGTTAGTTTGAATTTTCCCAGTATTTCATTATTCTAATGTTGCAATACAGAGTTTGGGCAGATATAATTTCTAATCAGTACAGCCAACCACTGGGGTATGCTTTAAATCCTGTGTTTGTGGTTCTCCAGACCCAACCCTCTAAATACATATTGCCCAGCAGCATGGATGTGATTCCTACACCTGGTAATCTTCATTAGCTTATGTGACATTCCCTATAGGCTGATTTGGATACTTTTATGAATCATTGTGTCTGCATAATGTGTGTGTGATGTACAGTACTGTGATACCCTACACTACGAGTAGCGCCATACAAGAAATAAAATGCATATGAGAGAGGGGCTATGGAGTGATGATGGGCTCTGTTGGAGGGTGGCAATGAGGGAATCTGAGGGGGGCATCATGAGGGGTGGAGATACGGAGAGATGGAAGGCACCGGTGGAGGTTGTTTGTGAGGGAGTCTGAAGAGGAGGTCATGGGGGAGGGGCTTTGGAGTGATGAGAGGCACTGGTGGAGGGTGGTAGGAAGGGATTCTGAGGAGGAGGTCATAAGGGGGAGTTGCTTTGGAGTGATGAGGGGCACTGGTGGAGGGGTAGGAAGGGAGTCTGAGGAGGAGGTAATGGAGAGGGGCTATGGAGCGCTGAGGGGCACTGGTGGAGGGTGGTAGGGAGGGAGTCCGAGGAGGAGGTCATGAGAGGAAGAGGCTACGGAGAGATGAAGGCCAGTGTTGGAGGCTGGCAATGAGGGAATCCGAGGAGAGCTAGGTCATGGGGAGGAGCTACGGAGAGATGAGGGGCACTGGTGGAGGGTGGTAGTGGGGGAGTCTGGGAGGAGGTCATGAGGGGCACTGGTGGAGGGTGGTAGTGGGGGAGTCTGAGGAGGCGGTCATGAGGGGGGTTGCTTTGGAGTGATGGGCACTGGTGGAGGGTGGTAGGGAGGGAGTCTGAGGAGGAGGTCATGAGGCAGAGGGGCTTAGGAGTGATGAGGGGCACTGGTGAAGGGTGGTAGGGAGGGAGTCTGAGGAGGAGGTAATGGGGAGGGGCTATGGAGCGCTGAGGGGCACTGGTGGAGGGTGGTAGGGAGGGAGTCTGAGGAGGAGGTCATGAGGGGAAGAGGCTACGGAGAGATGAAGGCCAGTGTTGGAGGATGGCAATGAGGGAATCCGAGGAGGGGGAGGTCATGGGGAGGAGCTACGGAGAGATGAGGGGCACTGGGGGAGGGTGGTAGTGGGGGAGTCTGGGAGGAGGGTGGCAATGAGGGAATCCGATGAGGTCATGGGGGAGGTGCTTTGGAGCGATGAGGGACACTGGTGGAGGGTGGCAGTGAGGGACTCAGGAGGAGGTCAATGGGGGGAGGGGTTATGGAGCGATGAGGGGCACTGGTGGAGGGTATTTGTGTGGGAGTCTGAGGAAGTGGTCATGGGGAGGGGCTTTGGAGTGATGAGGGACACTGGTGGGTGGCAGGTAGGGAGGGAGTCTGATGAGGAGGTCATGACTGAAAGGGGCTAAGGAGAGATGAAGTGCACTGTTGGAGGGTGGTAGTAAAGGTGTCTATCGAGTAAGAGGTCAGTGGTGGGACACCAATAAATACTTTTGCACCGGCGCTATAATAGACCCTGTAATGTTTTTGCTTATTTAATTAGCAGTTGGGTCATTAGGGCCACTGTGTAACATATTTTAAAGTGTGTGCTAATTATATTTACTCTTATATTCAGGGTTTTCAGTTTGAAGGTGATTTTACAAATCTTTTTAGTGGGATTATGGAGAATGAAACCAGGTGGTGCCTGATATGGGGCTGGGGACCAAGGTTAGCTGTAAGTTAAGGTGCACGGTAGAGAGATTGTAGAAAATTGATGATCAGGCCTGGAAGGGAGTGTACTGCAGAGTCTGGGGTCAGATGGAGGTATTAATGAAGAGAGATTCTCTCTGAAGGCTGGCAACGAGGCAGGCTGAGTAGTGTTACTTGCCTGATACTCCCACTTCAGAAACCTCCTCTGCCCTTCAAAAGGACCTTACATGGGGATCAAAACACTTTTTGATAGTGTTAACGATTAGAAAGAGATTTGGAAAATAATGGAGGGCCCTGAATCTCCTGTTAGCCCCTTCTATCACACGCAGGAGTACAGTTTTTTCTATTTGTAGGCTACCTCCAGAAGCGACACATTCAGCCCGCAGTGGCCCACCCAAATGCGCCCTTGGCCCACCCAAACAATAATTCCTGGAGCTGGGCCTGCTGGATCCTGTGATTAATGTTCCCATTAGAGAGAGAGATCGGAGTTTTGTCCACTAGCAGTTTTGACTGCCATAAAGTAGCGTAGAATGATGGTTAATGTGCCTGCTGCAAAGAACAGATCTATAGTTGATGTGGATGGCTGAGTGGATTAGTAAAGCCATCCTTTACCAGTGCTTTATAACAAATGAAATGTGTGTCAGAGAGGGGCAATAGAGAGGTGAGGGTCTCTTTTGCTGGGTGGTAGTGAGGGAATCCAGAGGAGCGTCACCTCACTGCTTTTGAGCCGTGTAAAGAAAAGGAAATATAAAATTATATTCACTTTGCGGGTGGGCAGGGCTGCTCTGCTCATGAGCAGGGCAGGGGAGGAGTGGTTTGCCCACTCCTAAGTGCGCAATGACTGTTTGGTCAGCCCTCTCGGGCAGCCTAAACCATTCATGAGCACTTTCCCCGTTTTCCATGCAGGCTGCACTACAGTCTGCTTCGAGAACAAGCTCATGCCCCCATTCTCTGGCGAGCGTCGCACCAGGTCGCTCAAAACCAATCACCGATCAGAGATGCCTGGGTGCCTACCAATCAAAACGCTTCATTGCAGGGTTGTGATTGGTCAGGGAAGCCTGCCTGTTCTTCCTGTCCCATGAGGAGAGCAGGAGCAAGGAGCAAAGACGTGGGACCCAGCACCAGAGGCGAGGTAAGTGTATAATATTTTTGTTTTTGTTTTACATTGTTCAACCTCACCCCACCTCACCCTCCAGCATCTGCCCTGCCTCCCGCGTTTCTTGCCGGCTGATTGCGGGTGCCAAAAAGCATTTTTGCACCCCCAGCTCCGTTATTCCGGCTTCTAGGAGGTGTCTCTCGCCCCAAAGTAAACTAGTATCTATAAATGACCTAGAATACGGCACGAGCAGTTTTTAATGAGCAACGAAGATACAATTTGTCATTCTTTCGAGACAGAGAAGACATTGTATCGCCTCACAGAAACGAATACCAATAAGTGAACAGCAACACGCTTTTCTGGTTGCAATTTGAAAAATATATAGAGAGCAACACGATAATTATACAGAACGATACACGAGGTCGCATTCATAGGATATCTTCCACATATGCGCAGAGCTATTTGCAAGTGATTGTATCCCACAGTGTTATATATAAATACTTTGATTTTGAAGATGAGCAGATAAGATTTCTCTCAAGCTCGGCACTCTGTTGGATCACCCAACCATTAAATAGATCCATATAACCAGATTAAGGCTGGTGTAACCATCTATATATAACGGTAGTCATTTCCACACGTGGACTTTAATACAAATTATTTGGTGGTAATTTCCTGAGGAAGGCACTCCCCAGTGTCGAAACGCACGTCGAAGACTCCACTCCACCATTTATAAGTGAATATCTAATACTGTTTTTATTCTGTATGAATATTTTTGATGATTTGTAATAAAAAACCATCATGGATGATTTTTAACGATGAAAGTATTAAATAAATGATTAAACTCAATGTTTTTTAATTTTTAAATGTTGTCATTGTTTGAACTAATTTCCTACATTAGGCATGTCTATGATTACCTGCAAAGTTTATTTTCCATTCCAACAACGCTAAAGCCAGCCCTGAGTCCATCTCCAATGCAAATTACCTCAAATGTACTCACATAAATAGCAAAATGAGAGAATGGAACACTCCTATAGCTCATGATGTGTGAAGGGGAAGAGGATTTTCATTGGGGAAACAAGACTACCCAATAACCAAACAATGATAAAAAAAAAAAGTTTTCCTATTTCTGTCCTGCTTACTGATAAAATGATGGAAGGTTAGTTTATATCAACAACCTTGACAGGATAAGATGGGGTCGAAACAGCAGTACTAGAAAACTCTTTCTTGTAAAGCAGGGTCGTAGGGAGGAGTGTGTTGCTTAGTGGAGAAGTGTGGCTCAGTGGTTAGAGGCGGCAGACCCGGAGGCTGAGAGCGGCCGTGGACCAGGGTTCGATTCCCGACGCGGCAGGGTCTCGGGCTCAAAAATTCCACGGACTCGTTAATTCTCGCGCCGGTGCCTACTCAACTCACGGGGTCACACTCTGTGACTCTGGGTAATAGCTTGCTTAATCTCCACTACGGCCCCTCGCAGCGGGATGCCTGGCTTTCACCTTGTGGATACCCTGCCGGGGGTATCTCACAAGGGAATACCAGGACGGGTTCCCTAAGCAAGCGCCCTGAGACCTTCGGGTGATTTGTGCGCTATATAAGTCAAATTACATTACATTACATTACATTAGAACCTTCTTTAATTTACGAATCAAACATGTCGTATCATGGTTGGAGACGTGTAACAATGATGCTTCTCCAACGTCTGGATCACAAATCTTGACCCTAATATTCACACACTGGTTGTATCCTACATTGGAATGAAAATGCAAAACTTACTTCCCAGATTCACAGAATTTTGTTTCATGACAGGGTTGTCAATTAACACATCAAACAACAACTTTTGGGCATTTAACCCACATAAAGCATGTAAGAGCAAGCTAGCTTGTCAGATGTTTTTTTAGAGAGAGTAACAGACATTTGTTATTTTGGTATCAGACTGAGTTTGGACTCTGAATGGCATAAACAGCTGGGGCTGCTGTCTGGTTTACTAGAAGACCAATAGCAAGAACAGACTCTTCCTCTTAAGAGAAATTAAGAAGGAGATCTCTAATCTTTCTTTTGCCTGTATGAAGGAGCATTAATTTCTGTGTCTCTATCTGTCAATATTTTGACTTAGTGATTGCAGGTAGTTAATCTCTCTAGCAGGAAGTCTATTAAATGTTAGAATACAGATTTTCATCACATTTTAACAAGCAAAATTCCCACCCTATAGAAATTGCACAAACTACATTTTGCACATGAGAACTCTTGCAAACCCATGACTGGCCCACATGGTGAATCCCATGGAAGTCAGAAATGTTCTTCCAGAAGGAGTGGTAAATCTGGAACTCCTGAGATGTATCTTGCAGGACTATGGAACTACTTAAATTTAAGCATGGGCGGAAAATCCGTTTCGCTCGCGGATTTTGCAGATTTTTGGGAAATTCGCAATCCGCGAGATTTGCGAATTTCCCGCAAAATCCGCAAATTTGCACGCAGCGGATTTTTTTTGCGGCGCGCGGCGTTGGTGATACAATTTTTGCGGCGCGCGGTGTTTATCATTGTTTGCCGAGTTGTTTTTCTCGATAGTTTGCGAGTGCTGCGCCATTTTGGATCTTGCTGTGTGATCCCGCGGGAATTGGCGAGCGCGATTACGTCATCGCGGCTTGCCAGCGATAGTTTGTCAACGCAAGTACGGCGAGATCACGTCTCGCGGTACTTCGCAATTGCGAGATTTGAGATGCGGCGAGCAGCAAGAATCTCGCACAAGCGAAAATATAAAATTTGCAATTCTGCACAAGAAATCCACCAGCAAGCAGCATAAACCTTCTTGAAATTATGATTTTTATCTGAATAACTCCTTAGGTTGACATTTGCCTGCACTTTTTTAGCGAGGAGTCCATTTTGGGGAGGGGGGGAGGGGGGTGGGAGGAAGGAAGTGCCCCACAGTCTTCAACTTCCTGTTCAGCAGGCTCCTCCCAGTGCTTTGTCCATCTCCTGGTCACTTTTCATTTGGATCTGGAGCTGGAAGGATTACTTTTTGTGGATGCTGCTGGATATTTGGATTTGAGGCCTTTTTGACTTTCTTTGGATCACTGTTGGATTAGAAATTTTACAAGTAAGTTTGTTTGGGGCATTACAGTTGCTGCAACTAAAATTTTGGAATTTTCGATTTTTGGGCTGTTTTGGGGCCTTTTGCCCAGGGGTACTCAGTGGTGGGTCGACTGAGTCTTTCTGTGGGTTGTCTTGAATTTAAACATCATGGAGGTCATGGATGGATTGGGATTGTGCTGATTTTTCAGTGATTTTCGTTTTTTGGGCCTGTACTTGTGGCCTTTTCACCTCGGGTATTTGAGTCTAGCATGGGCCTAGTCTTTCTGTAGGTTGTCTTGAATTTAAACATCATGGAGGGCATGGATGGATTGGGATTGTGCTGATTTTTCAGTGATTTTCGTTTTTTGGGGCTGTACTTGTGGCCTTTTCACCAGGGGTATTTGAGTCTAGCATGGGCCTAGTCTTTCTGTGGGCTGTCTTGAACTTAAACATCATGGAGGGCATGGATGGAATGGGATTGTGCTGATTTTGCAGTGTTTTTCGATTTTTGGGGGTGTTCATGGGGAGGGACAGGCCATGTGGCTGGTGGCCATTTTGAGTGCAGCTACAGGCACTGGCCATGTGCTGGCAGGCAAGTGGCCATTTTGAATGCAGGCTTTGTTGTTAGGCCTGCAACCATTTTGCCTACTTTTCAACCTTTATTTATGCCCAGGGGTAGTGAGTCTTGCATGGGCCTAGTCTTTCTGTGGGTTGTCTTGAATTTAAACATCATGGAGGGCATGGATGGATTGGGATTGTGCTGATTTTGCAGTGTTTTTTGATTTTTGGGGGTGTTCATGGGGAGGGACAGGCCATGTGGCTGGTGGCCATTTTGAGTGCAGCTACAGGCACTGGCCATGTGCTGGCAGGCAAGTGGCCATTTTGAATGCAGGCTTTGTTGTTAGGCCTGCAACCATTTTGCCTACTTTTCAACCTTTATGCCCAGGCCAGGGTAGTGAGTCTTGCATGGGCCTAGTCTTTCTGTGGGTTGTCTTGAATTTAAACATCATGGAGGGCATGGATGGATTGGGATTGTGCTGATTTGTCAGTGATTTTCGTTTTTTGGGCCTGTACTTGTGGCCTTTTCACCAGGGGTATTTGAGTCTAGCATGGGCCTAGTCTTTCTGTGGGCTGTCTTGAACTTAAACATCATGGAGGGCATGGATGGATTGGGATTGTGCTGATTTTTCAGTGATTTTCGTTTTTTGGGGCTGTACTTGAGGCCTTTTCACCAGGGCAGGGTATTTGAGTCTAGCATGGGCCTAGTCTTTCTGTGGGCTGTCTTGAACTTAAACATCATGGAGGGCATGGATGGAATGGGATTGTGCTGATTTTGCAGTGTTTTTCGATTTTTTTTGTGCTGTATACCTGAACTGATGTTCCTCTGTCTTCCATTGTTTTTAGGTGCACAAGACTCAAGAGAACCACCAGTGCCAGGAAGAAGTCCTGCAGCGGTGTGTGTGTGCAGCATAACGTCACGCGACGTCACGTCTGGCCTCAGACAACTCTACAATTCGTGCAACTGCGGCCTGCTGTCTGACCTGCTCTGAAGAAGATGGCCCCAAAAAAGTTCTCCGTAGCTCCTCTAGCAAGAAAGTTGCTAGTAAGGAGCAGAAGAAGCAAGTTACCAAGGAGGCTGGTGTGCCACCCGCCACGTTTTTTGGGAGTAAAAAAAAAAGTACGCCTGCAGCAGCAGGATCTGCTGGGGACCAAGCTGGGAGCAGCACCCCTGCTCCATTGGGTTCAGTGCCTCCACCACCACGCCAACTTAAGTCAAAGCCCTTGAGTGCTTCAGAGGCAGTCAGTGTACTTCTCCAATCACCATCGACCAGTGATGTTGGCTCATCGCAAGAAAGTAGCAGCAATGTCCCTGAATCAACACAGGTTGTTGTAACTCATCTGACAAGTGTTGAACAACCACAGCCGCAACAACAACACCATGTGCAAGTACACGCCCAAGTACATGTGGAAGGAGAGGCAGCAAAAGGAGATGCGCAAGCAAAGGTGCATGGAGGTTCACAAGTGCCCACAATAGTTGTTCCTCTCGAAGTAGGGGCACATCAGGAAATCGACAATGAAGCCAAGGTATTGGAAGCCACTCCTCCTGATGATCATTCATTGTCTTCCACATCCCTAGCAAGGAAAAGATCAAGGGGGGTGTCTACATCTTCTTCAAGCTCACCTCCTTCTGATGCAAGTGATCCGTCTTGGGAACCACAACTGCGGTCTGACAGTGAGGCACACCATGATCTGACAAAGGTACCTAAGCGTAAAAGGAAGGTCGTCGAAAAACTCATAGCTATGGATTGTGATGAGGCTCAACAAGAAGTGACAGATACTGCTGGTGATGAAGCCTCTCACGATGACGACGAGCCAGTCATCACAAAGGTCACTGCAGCCCCACCGGGCATGCAGCAAAGAGACATTTTGACCCTATCCCGAGAAGCTGCTGAGCGTGATGATGATGTCGACGAGGAGGCAATGGAAATGGAATCATTAGATTTGGAGTTAAGTAGTACACCAAAACCTACCGCTTCCATATTTCTTCCTTGCAAGAAGGTACCCACCTCGACCTCAATTCGTGGTGGTGAAAGTGCAAAACGTACTGAAGTTCGGCAATCCACATCCTCCACTTCATCTGGCATTAGCAGCAGGACCACCACCACCAGTATCGCCGCCTCCTCCGGCCCCCAAAGACATTTCAAGTCTGAAGTTTGGGTTTTCTTTAGTGTTTCCACAAAAAAGGAAAACCTCGCCATTTGTAGCATTTGTAAGTTGGCAGTTAGTCGTGGTAAGTTTGGTTCCAACTATGGTACCGGAGGCCAGAGAGGTCATCTTGAAAGAAAGCACGCTGTCCAATGGTTTGCGCACCTACAGGCGATCAAGGAAGCCCGAATTGCACGTAATGAAAACGTTGATTTTTCATCTGATGATGACGAGGAGGAAGAAGACGTGTCAAACACTTCACTTACACCCAGTACCCCTGTCAGCAGCACACCCCATGTGAGGCACACTAAGAGTGTGGGAGAGAGTGAGACATCAATGCGGAAAAGTTCATCAGCGAGCGTAACTGGGTCGAAGATATCATCATCATCCCGTAAATCTTTGGTCCAGGGCAACATTAAAAAGATGTTGTTTACAGAAGCGCAATATGAACGCAACCACCCACTGACGCGTCTGTATAACACTAAGCTGGCTAAAATGCTAGCTCTGGACCTTCTCCCTTTTTCTTTTGTAGAAGGGGTTGGTTTTCTAGAATTAGTGGCAGCGCTCTGCCCTAAATGGAAGGTTCCTAGCCGGTTCTATTTTGCCCGAGTTGCGGTTCCAGCACTACATGAAGATGTTCTGAAGGTGATTGGGGCAGCTTTGCAGAAGAGTGCTGTTCACACTATACATCTGACAACAGACATGTAGACCAGTGGCGCAGGCGCTGATTACATGTGCATCACTGCAGACTGGGTCTCTTTTTCAGGGGCTAAAGCAAAGCTAAACGCAGGTGTTGATGCGGACATTGTTTTTAAAGCTGCTCGGAAACATGCAACACTAGCCATGTTTGGTTTGGAGAAACGTCACACAGCAGATAACATTTTGGATGTCTTTAACACAAAGGTCCTTAACTGTCTGTCCCCACTAAAACGCCAGGTTGGTTATGTTTCCACGGACAATGGCTCCAATATAGTTAAGGCCATGAGGGACGGTGACTATTTCAGAGTGCCTTGTTTGGCGCACTGTATAAACCTGGTTGTCCAAAAATTCTTGGGTAATAAAGGCAGTGCAGCGTACAGTGTATTGGACACCTGCCGAAAAATGTGCAAGCATTTCAGCCATTCTTTTAAGGCCCGGAAGCAGCTGAGGAGCCTGCTATATCAACGTCAAATGCCAGTGAAAGCACTCATCCAGGAGGTGGTAACACGTTGGAACTCAACCTTCTACATGCTTGAGCGTCTGTATGAGCAGTATAAGGAACTCGATCAATATTTCCTTACAGAGGGTACAGAGGAGCTGAGGATGGGTGCGGCGCAATGGAACATAGTTCAAAGCCTGACACGCATGCTTCGTCCTTTTGAGTTCTTCACGCGTGCAGTCAGCAAGGAGGACTCTAATTTGGGAAAAGCTATCCCATTGTTGTACATGCTGGAGGACCAACTGAAGGAGGTGTGTTCTGTGTTTGAAAAAGATGAAAAAAACCAAGACTCTTTGCTTCTGGCTGAGAAATTATTAGAGCTCCTACAAGGTGATGAACGTCTTAAAAAGATCCACTCAGAAGAGCATTACATTTGTGCTACTATTCTGGATCCACGCTACAAAAAGGCGCTGGCAGGCCAAGCATTCTCTCCTTTTGATGATGAACATGTTCCAAAGTACAAACGTTGGCTAGCCTTGTCAGCCAAGAGGTTTGAAAGAGAACGGCTGAAAATTGAAGGAAATGGCAGTACATCAGCAGGCCATCCCCAGTCAAAACAATCCACTTCTGCACCTGTGGCTGTGGCACAAGTGACCTCTCAGCCGTTAAAGACACCGGCAACTGGATCATCTGCACGAGACACAACAGAAACATTGGAGGCTGAAGAGGATTGGCTAGCTCTGCATGGGTTTGGTTCTCAAAAGGTCAGAGGCACAGCAAGAGCTAAGCAAAGTGGAGGAACCTTTGATGAGGACCTTGAGTCGATGGTGAAGGACTATCTGAATGACTCAACAGAGGTCTATGTTAATTCTGACCCATTGGCGTATTGGCATGGGAAAAAAGAATTGTGGCCACAGCTCACCAACCTGGCTTTAAACTACTTGTCTTGCCCACTCGCAAGTGTGTCTTCTGAACGGGTTTTCAGTGCTGCTGGTGGCATTGTAACTCCCAAACGGAGCCGCCTCTCGCCCAAAAATGTGGAGAGGTTAACAATGATCAAGATGAATCAGCACCTCATACCACCAGATTTCAGAGTACGAGAAAGCTTGCCGGATGAAGAGGAGGTGGCCAGCAACATAGATGAGGGAATTTCTACTCTGTCAGGTGACACTGAGCTCACCCTGCCTGAATTCGCAGAGTATGATGACGAAGCCTTATTCTTGATCCTGGACCGTGATACCGAGCCCTGAAAATGAGACAACGAATCAATAACTTTCTTTTTCATCCTTATTCACTTTTATTCCTGTGTGTCTGTCTTTCTTTGTTGTGCACAGTTAATATATTTCAAACTTTAATCAGATAAACACAAAATCAAGCCCATCAGCAGAACTGTCTTCACTGGTTTGCTAATTGATTTGAAGTTGCCGCAGTCTGCATTCCACAGGTTCACAAGTTCAGAAGAACATGCTCCTCTATCCTCCTCCTCCAGACTCCTATTTCCATCAAACCAGAGGGCTGGTTTACGCCCAATGAAGAAAGACTCAGCACTTGTGGGGGTGTTGTTGTACCTCTTTGCAGGTGAGTTGACGGCTCTGGGGCCATTGCTGGGAAGCTCTAATACCGGATAAAAGTGTTTTGGACCAAATCCCAGGTGGAATTTTTTTTGTGTTTTTGATGACTTGCTTGCCTTTGAGGTGCTCTTAGGGGGGGTTCCGTCTGTTTGTGGGTGAGTTTCGTGGTCTGGGAGCACTGCTGGGACACTCTAATCTTGATTGCATTTGCTTTTCAGGAAATCCGTCGTGGCATCCCCGACTTATGGCCTAGCTACGCAGCGCGTTTGGACCGAAGGCCGAGAAATATTGCAAGTATGAGATTTTGCTTTTGGCCTGTTTGGGGGTGTTATGCTTCTTGGCGGGTGGGTTGGCATGTCTAGGGGCATTCCTGGGAAGGTCTAATACCGGGTAGAAGTGGTTGGGACAAAATCCAGGCCGATTTTTTTTGGGCTATTTCTGACATTTTGCTCAATGTAGTGTTTTCGGGGGCCTGTTTGGGGGGCTTCCTGGTGTTTGTGGGTGGGTTTCGGGGTCTGGGCGCACTGCTGGCTATATATACTTTACTTTGCAAGAGGTTTGAAGCAAATCCATGGTGGCAGAGGGGAGTTAGGGCCTATCTGCAGAGCGCGCGCGGAGTGATTTGGGAAATTTGTGAAAAATTGACTAAGTCCCCATTTTTGTACTTTTGCTCTTTGGCTGTTTGGGGGTCTTCTACTCGTTTTCTCCTGGGTTGACGGCTCTGGGGCCATTGCTGGGAAGCTCTAATACCGGATAAAAGTGTTTTGGACCAAATCCCAGGCGGAATTTTTTTTGTGTTTTTGATGACTTGCTTGCCTTTGAGGTGCTCTTAGGGGGGGTTCCGTCTGTTTGTGGGTAAGTTTCGTGGTCTGGGAGCACTGCTGGGACACTCTAATCTTGATTGCATTTGCTTTTCAGGAAATCCGTCGTGGCAACCCCGAATTATGGCCTAGCTACGCAGCGCGTTTGGACCGAAGGCCGAGAAATATTGCAAGTATGAGATTTTGCTTTTGGCCTGTTTGGGGGTGTTATGCTTCTTGGCGGGTGGGTTGGCGGGTCTTGGGGCATTCCTGGGAAGGTCTAATACCGGGTAGAAGTGGTTGGGACAAAATCCTCGCGGAAAAGCCTTTTGGCACTTTTTGTAACTTAGGGTTCGTTAGGGTTAGCCCTAGCAGCAGGATTGCATGTGTTTCGGGGTGTTCTAGATTTTTGCAACTGAGTTCTGGGGTCTTAGAGCACTCGTGAGAATGTGTAATTTTGGTTGCAAGTCATTTGAAGAAAATCCATGGTGGGAAAGGGGGGATTTGGCATAGTTAAAGAAAGCCTTTGCCACTATTCTTAACTTAGGGTTCGTTAGGGTTAGCAGTATTTCTATTGCATGTGTTTGAGTGGGGGGGATTTCGAGTCTTGGAGCGATGCTGGCTATGGCTACTTTTGCTTGGTTGCTTGCAAGTGGTTTGAATGCAATCCACGGTGGGTAAGGGGTAATTAGGAAGGGGGTACTTCGGCCTACTTTTACTTTCAAAGTAAGTTTTGTCACCAGTTTTCTGCTAGGCCTCGTTTTTTGAGATTTGATTGGGGGTCTTCTACATTTTTGCGACTGGCTTTAGTAAGGGTCTGGGTGGGAGCACTGCTAGGAAGATCTAATTTTGTTCTAAAACACAGTTTACAGTACACCTAGCTTGAGGGGAAAGATCCGCTACATTAATTTGCCCCTACTTATTTATCCTTCAAAAGGTGATTCAGACAGAGTACGCACTTTCAAAAATATTGTACTGTCTACTAGGAAAATCAAATTGTGACTTTTTGCACTCCACAGCCTACATACCTTATATTTATTTATCAGTGGTGTTGTAATATTATATCACTTCCTGTTTTTCGTTGAATAATTACAGGCCGGGTTTCAGTCTCTGCAATGGGGAAAAAAGGATGGAGTCAGGCTTCACATTAGCGAGCCACAATTCAGCATCAGGCAGGCAGTGGACAGGGTGCCTTCTGGTGACCAACATCGATGGACGAAGCATCGGCTGCAATGGAGGAGTGCCGCTAATAAGAGGATTTTTTTTCTGCAGGCAACTTACTCACCACTTCGAACAGGACAACTACAACAACATAGATACATTATCCCTTGCCTTTTTCTCTGACTGTGACTGCATTTCTTGGATCTCTCTCTGCTTCTAAATTGATCCCTTAACACATCACTTAGTCCACTCCACTATCACATCTGCACCACACATAGTCATTTGTAAGTGCTCATACGTAATTCGCAAGTCGCAGCACGCCCCAGCCGGTAGAGGACTGGGATGGCCCCAATGATGAAGCATGTCACCAAGGGGCAACCCTGGTGAGTGAGGGGACACCTAGAAAAAAAGCAATTTCTCCTTTTCTATCTACTATACCTTCCAGACCAACCCCATTGAGTGTTGTTGTGAATGGATTTATAGTGACCAGCAAGGCTCTCAGGTATCTGGCTACAGAGACCTTATGTTGAATATCGTTATGAATAATTCCACACACGCCCTGTACTGTCGAATTCTTTCTTCCACAGTTGTCGAAAGTACTACTTACTTTTCACTGACATGCATGCAGTAGTGCATGCACTTTCAAAGATTGATGGATAGGTTTGTACCCAAAGAATTGTTTATGTTCAATTGTTTGTCTATGCTGTGCTTTTTTTACAGGGTGTCTTCTGGTGACCAACATCGATGGACGAAGCGTCTGCTGCAATGGAGGAGTGCCGCTAATAAGAGGATTTTTTTTCTGCAGGCAACTTACTTACCACTTCCAACAGGACAACTACAACAACATAGATACAGTATCCCTTGCCTTTTTCTCTGACTGTGACTGCATTTCTTGGATCTCTCTCTGCTTCTAAATTGATCCCTTAACACATCACTTAGTCCACTCCACTATCACATCTGCACCACACATAGTCATTTGTAAGTGCTCCTACGTAATTCGCAAGTCGCAGCACGCCCCAGCCCGTAGAGGACTGGGATGGCCCCAATGATGAGGCATGTCACCAAGGGGCAACCCTGGTGAGTGAGGGGACACCTAGAAAAAAAGCAATTTCTCCTTTTCTATCTACTATACCTTCCAGACCAACCCCATTGAGTGTTGTTGTGAATGGATTTATAGTGACCAGCAAGGCTCTCGGGTATCTGGCTACAGAGACCTTATGTTGAATATCGTTAACAATAATTCCACACAGGCCCTGTACTGTCGCATTCTTTCTTCCACAGTTGTCGAAAGTACTACTTACTTTTCACTGACATGCATGCAGTAGTGCATGCACTTTCAAAGATTGATGGATAGGTTTGTACCCAAAGATTTGTTTATGTTCACAATTGTTCGTCCATGCTGTGCTATTTTTTCTTGTCTCCCAAAACCTTTCCCAAAAACCCCCGTACCCATCCATTTTTCAAACCCTAACCCTCTTCCCCCGGGCTGTGTGGTTTTGATTGATGTGTGACTAAATTACAGCAATAAATCCACACACTTGCTGGGGAGGATAAGGTGATAGCAACAGGCTGGTGAAGAAATCCGAGGATATATTCTTACTCTGCTTGACAAAGACCCATGGCTAATGTCAAAGAACTTCAACCAAATTAGTAGTTATACTTTACCATTTGTTAGGCTACAATGTGGCACTGTTCTAGTGTACTTCTGTCACCTGCTATATTCTCAGTTGTACCGTTGAATTTCTCAGGAGGACAAACCAGATTTAATTTTCTTTTTTTTCATAGGCATGCAACTGCCACTGTGTCACACCACTAGTACCACCGCTATGAGGAAATTTTATCCAACCAAGATTGCCAACCTTATTCGCTGTTTGCCGTGGAGCCAGCCCTGGGTCTAGCCCTACTTTCAAACACAAATTACAGGTAAGATAAGCGTTTGGTGGTTTGGGGGTATAATGGAGTATTAGTAGGAGAGACGAGAGACTGACGGTAGTACTACTAAAGTCCTAGGACTCTTGGATTCACTTCAATTACTCTGTGAGAGGCACTTAGTGTTGAAAACATTTGGGCATCTACATTTAAAGGAAGAAAATGGAACTAAACTTTCAGGAAAACAAAGTCACTGTTAAACCCCCACCCACCAGGCAAGCAGTAAGAAACGGGTATGCTCAGATAAAGTTTGAAAAAGTATATTTATATCCCTAGCAAAATATTCTCCCGCAAGACCCTCCCTAACCCCAACGATTGCCCTTCAAAAGTCCCCAAAAACCCAACTCCCAATTCCCACCCCCCAAAAGTCTCTAAAAAAGGGGCAAGGGACACTATGGGTGGATGCTGTCTACTTTTTGGGCCAGGGCATCATGCTCCTGGCGGAGCAAGGCGTGCTCTACGCGGAGCCCCTCCAACTCGTTTGAAAAGTGGTGGAGCTCCTGCTGGAGGCGGGACACCATCAGGGTACTGCGGCGCAGGCGTGCCTTCAATGCCTTGCAGGTGCAACGGCTGTGAGAGGAAGCTGTTGTCCTTGCTACTCGGCGGTGGCGTTTGGCTTTGGCAGCCCGGCGCAGTCTGGGTGGAACACTGTGCTGGGTGGTAGCCCGTGGGGGCACGGAGGCCGATGCAGACGACGTAGTTGTTGTGGTCGACTGCACACTTTCTTCGTCCTCCAGGGCCACCAGCCTCCGATATTCGGCCACAGTGGCATCGATCCTCCGTTGCCGGGCCGCTCTAGCCAGCTCCTTCCTCCTTGTTCATTTGGAAGGAGAACCTATATGAAGAAAGAAAGACATAGTCTGTAACCAATGCTCTTTAAGATTAACTCAATCATTCAGCAGAAATTTGTGTTGCACTCCAACTAGCAACTTGCAAGCGCATTACATAACTATTGAGGCCAGTATCTATCTAACCTCACACTTCTTCATCCTTGCTCTAACATTAGTGGGAGTTTAAGGAACAAATTCTACGAGCACTATGGACTTCCATTGGAGTCGACTATGAAAGTACACCAGTCTTATTCTTCTTCTTGTCTCTTGTTTAGGAAAATTGGTACGTTATCTTCTGCAAGCCGGCATAATGCCAGCGCAGTAAACTTGCACCCGAGAAAAAGAGACGCACGCCATGAGGAGTGACCTAGACTTGCGTTGCGTTACTGTACCCGTCCAGTACATGCAGGTGGTGAAGCTCTTACTTTTCTATTACGGGTGGCACTGAGAATACTCTGTTACAACTCAAGGGCTACTGCTTAATTATTTTAACTTTCACCCTACAGTGGAAATGAGTACTAGAAATGGAAAATTGAAGAAGATAAATAATCGGATTATCTATCACTTCACATGGGATGTTTTTGCTTATATATGGGATGACTTTAGGTGCTTTGCTTTTTATTGAGTGACCAGTGATATATCCACACATGAATGACTGAGTACTACTAAACTTATTAAGAGAGGTAGGGAGTGGCCACCCTAATAACCGGATCTATGTTGTGCTTGCAATACAAACTACTGCTACTATTGATGGTAGTATTTGGACAAAATTAAAACTTCTTTTCCTTGCCTTTCCTACACTGGAACGGATGTGCGGGTGCAGTGTTACATGCTCTTCAAAGTTACACTTAGTTCATCCACTGACCGTCTACTCTCTCTAGATCATGGGTACTCACAAACTTTCTCTCAGGGGCTAAATTTACAGTCTAGTTTGTGGCCGAGGGCTGCACTGGTGGGGGCGGAGTCAGAGGGGGCGGGGCTAAAGCAAAACGAAAACTTGTGACCATGAGGTTGCACACAGGTCCCGGCAGCAGATGCCTTCATCCACTGAGCCACCAGACCCAGCATTTACATACATCTCTCTCACTCATGCTCTCCCTCCTGCCCTCCCTCTCCATCTCTCTCTCCCTCCTGCCCTCCCTCTCCCTCCCCCTCTGTCATCTCACTGTGTGTGTGTCTGTCTGTGTCAGCCTTCAGCCCGGGCTGAGACAGCTTCCTCAACGCGCACACACAGACAGCCACACCAAAGTACTTAACAGGTCTTTAAAAGACCATTAACATATTATTGAGGTTTGTTTGTTGTAGCGCCCCTGCATCTCCACCCTGACAATCACTGCTTGCCCGGCCCCACAGAGCAGAGGCTTTGTTCTATTTCACCTCTTTGTGGCCCTGCATCTCCACTCTCCTCTGTGGGGGCCGGAAGAGCAGTGATTGTCTGCAAGGTCTGCACACCGCCAAGGAAGGCTTGCCGGGCCGCCACCGGCCCGCGGGCCGTACTATGAGTACCCCTGCTCTAGATACACATATGCTATCTAAGAGTCAGATAGTAGCATGATCCAGGTATATGGACACATACAGTTTCTGTGTCACCCACCCAGGCTGTTGTCCTTCCACCAATCATTGCTTCATCATTCACCCAGCCATGCATCTCATATTCTTTCCTTCCCAGCCACGTCTTCAATCTCAATAAGTAAGGAATATATAAGAGCTTACCTCTGCCCGCCACCACCACCGTCTGAACTCTCACAGCCGGCACTGGAACCGCCGCATCCTCCCCTGAGGAATTGCCCTCCGCCTCCGTGTCGAGCACCACCACCACCTCCGCGTTGGCCCCGCCACCTGATGTTCCACCTACAAAGTACATTTAAGAATGTTAGAATAAACCACTCACTAGTATTTGGTCAAGGAATGAAGACATGTGAAAACAATGTAACGCAGCACTTTTTGGCACAACTGATGAAGGCTGGCTTTTTAACACGCACCATTTGTTTCCACACAGACAGAAGATGGACTTCTAACAACAAGATCAAGTTGAAACAAGGTGAGAGCTCGGCTCGACCACAAGAAATGTCTTCAATTAATCGTCAGCACTAACCACTTTTACATTCTCAGTTAAACGTTTTGTTTTTTAATTATGACTTCATTTTAATAAATGTGTTTACTTTTAATAAAGCTTTTAAACTTAGAGAGACTCTGTGTTTTTTGGTCCAGAGTGACTAGAGTGACTGAGCGAAAGGTTTTGCAATTTTTGCAAGCATGAGTCCGTGCCTCTGACACTTCTTGACTCTGACTCCGTACTCTTCAGCTACGTTGGCTAATAATCATCATTGGGGATCAATGATCGATGAATTCGGGAGGTAAATGACTGTGCCACACTATGTAGTAGTCAGTCAGTAAGGACATTAGGGGTTCAAAGTCTGTTATCACAGAGGTATGTGGAAACTCTAACAGCGCCTATTATAATTCATAAGCAATGCACTATTTATTGTCCATAGTTCTGTTTCTGCAGAAGAATTGTCCGCGCCACTGTAGTGGTATGGATTGTTCTCCTATCTAAACCAAAAGGTAGTATCTTATTATTTCTTGGTGGTCATTCACATTTTTTAGTTGGGAATTTTCAAAGCAGATAGAACACTTCAAAAGACATTATGGACAATCCCAGAGGATTGCACTAAGTTGATAGAGCTATTGCTGACTAGAATGGGAGTTTCGCCAACCGTGCAATCTTAGTTAGCTACACAGACAGACTAATAAGAATAATCTAGTAATACCACAGGGAGTCATAGTAGAGGCAGGATAAGAATTTAGATACAGTCTACAAGAAGATCAAAGACGATTTTGAAAAAATCAAATGAGGAACGCTAGGAAAAATAGGTACTAGTCTAAAATGAAAACTTACTGGGGCCAGCAAAGGAGCCCTCGCCTGCCTGATCCTGGCCCTGTTGAACAGCATCCGCCGCCTGCTGCTCCTGTGTCCTCCCCTCGCCCCTGGGGGGAGCTGACGTACAACATGAAAGAAAGAACAGAAAACATGGATGATTGTTGCTTGTCAATGTCAACCAAATCAAACATTTCTAAAGAACAATAACAAAATATTTCCGCGAAATTATATTGATTAGGGTTACTTTTCATTTATTTGCGGACCTGTGACTTCGAAAGTCACGTAACTCACTAAACAAAGTACTGAAAGGTTCACCTAGGACTGGCAGGCAGCAGTCCGCAGGCAAGACGCAAAGTGACAGACAAACTCCATTGTGATTTCAGTCAGATCAGTGACAACACTAACAGTTGCCTGCTACATTACCAGTCATTTAAATAGTCAAACTATCAATCCACCGCCACTATTTTTCTTATTGTCAGGGGTACAAAGGAAGGGGCAGATTTAAGCCCCTTGCGGCTCTTTTGCTCCGTTCTTGCGTGACTTTTGTGACGCAGCAGCTAAACAAAAAAGGGCGCCATGGTGCGGCCTATAATATTATAACAACGTGACGCATTTGGGAGATGCATCCCGTTATAAAGCCCTGCGCCATCAGGGGGCGTTCTGGCGCAAGGGAGGGCGTTCCTGCGCTGGAACACATCCTAAAAGTGGCTGAGGGAAATCTACAAAATTTCAATCAGTCACCTTTAGGACAATGATGCGTCACACAAACCCTGCACCTGTTTGAAGCAGACGTACGGCTTGACCCAGCATTGGCGAGATAGGGTACCCCAGAGCATTGCTGGAGCTGCGCCATCGTTGCGACGCAACTCCAGCAGTAAAGCTTTGGTGACGTTTTGGGCCCATGGTGCGCCGCATTGCAAATACGGCGCACCATGTTTGGTGGTGGTAGCGGGCTGCACAATTAATGGCGCATCCCTGCTACTTTGCAGGGATGCGACGGTAATTGCAATTCTGCCCCTTAGGGGCATATTACTTACGCGTTCTGGCGCATCTCCAGAGATGCGCCAGATCAAATGCGTCACGCAAAACTACCCTTGCGACACGGCAGATGCGCCTCATTTACAATGCGGCGCGCCCTGGCGCAAGGGTAGGCACTTGCGTGACGCATCTCGTCACGTAAGAGCGGCGCATCGCTGGAGTCACGTCGCCAACGCAATGCAACTCCAGTAATGCTCAGGGCCACCCAATACTTAACATGCTGTGTCAGTCCTTTCGCCTGCTTCAAGCAGGCATAAGGAATTGAATTGACGTAGCAGCGTCGCAGAAGTGCCTGCGTTAAATCTTGTAGATTTCACGCAGGCAATTTTGCGAGGCGCACAGCCGCCGGACCGCCCACCCTGCGTACTAGGAACGCACCCATTGTGGTGCAGGCCCATGGCTTTATAACGTGACGCATCTCCCTGGATGCGTCATGCTGTAAATGACTTGCAGGGATGCGGCACATTTACGCCGCTGTTGCGTCACGCAAGGCAACGTAAACGTGGCGCAAGGGGCTTGTAAATGTAATCTGCCCCCTAGTGTCTAGCATTACGCAGTTCTGTAAAGTACACTCATACATAATAGTTACTCAGGCCAATGAGACCACAAAATAGAAAACAAATAAGCATAGTAGCAACGCCACTGAGAAGGAGAGCAGTGCACCTGAAATGCACAGAAGATTTTGAAATATAATTTAACTACAATGTAATCGTCATCAGCGGCATTATTGGCTTGCTCCATGTAAAAAACAAATATTTGCAATACAACAACACAGAGCAGGAGAAAACATCATAGTAGTGAGTGATGAAATGGCTACTACTACTCACCAAGCCCGGGGATCTCCAAGCCGAGCTGGTCCAGCAGGTCGCGCTCCCGATCCAGGAGGTCCGTCCAGCGATGGGTGACCTGGCTGTAGGTGCGCTGGACCCCGTAGAGGTGGGACATGGCCCAGCACACCTTCTCCCACCGCTTCCGGCGCTCCCGCATGTTGTAGCCGCCGGCCGCGATCCTGCCGCCTCCCGCGATGGTCCTGGCCAGGCGGCGCTGGACGAAGTAGACCAGCGCGCCCACTTCCTCCGGGCTGAAGATCTCCCGTCGCATCACCTGCTTCCCCCTCAATCGACCGCATGGTGTCCTGGCACGGGGTCCAGGACTCCTCCTCCCCGCCCCCGCTGCCGCCCTCAAGTGCCTGGGCAGCTTCACGGCTCCTGGCTTCACCATGGTCTGGGCAGGTAAGGTAGGAAGTAGAAAATTAGGAAGGAATAGGATAGGGAAGAAGAAAAGAAAAGAGTTTAAAAAAGTAGTTTAAAAGTAAAGAAAAATAGCAGAAAAGACAAAAATATACAGCTAGGAAAAGAGAGGGATAGATAAGAAGAAAAATCGTTAAAAAAAAACTGAAAACAAGCAAAGGATGGCAAAGATAGCAAGAGGATTAAACACCATGCCCAGACACAGGAAATGAATGAAAAACAAGATGGCCGGCGCCCGTTCACGAGCGCGAAAGTAAGTTCGCGCGAGATTTTCCTCGCGATCTCGTGCGAACCTCTACTCGCAATGCGCTTACTGCGCGAGATTATACATAGCGGGCGGAAACGGAAATACGTCACGCAAACAAAATGGCCACGCCCGTACTCGACCTTGGGGTAAATTCGCGTGTTGCGCTGCAAGCGGCTCGCGAATACTGCAAAAAAACTCGCGAAACAACAAGCCGCAAAAAAATAAAAAGCTCATTCGCACGAATTGGCGGCTTCCGCGGTCAGTTTCGCACGACGCCGCGCCCCGGGAATAGCGCGAAAAAAACGAAAAACGATTTTTGCAAAAGCAAAAGCAATGAGCAGGTGCAAAAGGTCAACCTCATGATTTGTAACGATTCCCTGTAGTGCTTCCTGAGGGGGCCCTCCAGAATTCGGTTGCCTGCTTGCAACTATTGTGTGACCCTGCTCTGACCTTAACTGTATGCCACAAAGGTCCTGATTTACAGCTAAAGGAGCAGACAAGCAGGTGCCAGGCTGGAACTTCAAATTCTTTCAGTGACACATTAATTAGCCCCTAATTCATTATTGTCAGTTGGGGCAGGGCAGGTGTTGTTAATAAACTAACCCCAAATTAATTCATGTCAGTTCAAGCAGGGCAGGTGGGCTTGCTTTTCCCCCCATCTTCTACAGTCAGTGATGAGGAACCAGAGGGTGGCATTGATGTAACAGAGGGTGGCATGGGTCAAAGAGAGGGTCCCAGTGGTGAAACAGAGGGTGCTGGGAGGCTGTGATGATGAACCAGACGTAGAAACAACATAGTCGCGACCGTTGCGAGCCGACAAGTAAGTTCGCAATAGCGAACTAGTACCAAATCCTCGCGAACTGGCAGAAACACTTGCGAACACAAAAAAAAAATCCGCAAATTCGCGAGAATTCGCGGATTTTGCGGATTGTGAATTCGCAAATCCGCAAAATTCGCGAACGCGAGATTCGCAAAATTCGCCCATGCTTACTTAAATTGTTGGTGCCTTGAAAAGATTAAGCAAGAAAGTTCGAAGTCCTCAGAAGTAACCTCAGATTAGATGGAAATCCCATAAATTGCAAAGTCTATCTCCTTGTAAAAGTTATCACTATTTCAAATTTCAAATTACAGGCCTAGTGTGTGATTTAATATAAGTGGCCCTTAATTCTAACAAAGTTGGTAATGGTATGATTTTTGTTGAGGTCATCCAATACCTGGCTCAGCTCCAATCCAGATGCTCATATCACTTATTTGATAAAATTCCTAAACTTTTGGTGGTGTAATTCTATTCTTTGATGGGATACATCTATGATCTGCCTATTTTTAGGGATATAGCAGGAGGCTCATTTTTTGTTGATAACATTTTGTTTATACGTTTGTGATGGTTTTGGTATGCGAGCAAAGTAATATTGCAAGCGGGGAAGAACAATCATTTTGGGCAGGGCTATATGGCCAGTGGTGGTCAGTTGAAGACCCCTCAGGAAGCCGTTCTGGGATCGCAATACCCTCAGCACTCTCCTGCTCCAAATGGTGCATCCTAACACCGAGGTACGAAACATCGTACCCTCCCATGGAAGGGGGCCGCCCCCATGTCTGTGTCAAACGTGGTGGCACTCTGGTTGAGGGGAAAATGTATGATGTAGTCCAATTGAAATGGAATCCCAGCACTTCGCTGAATCAGTGAAAGGAGAGAGTCTGTACTGTCATGCTCTGTGTGTGCACCTTTGCAATAAAGCAGCATGTCACCTGCATAGAGCAAGCCAAGGTGTATTCCATTATTTAACAGATTACACAATGACGCCCCTTGGGACACAGCATGGCAGTCAGTGGATCCTGGCAATGGAAAGGGGAGTGATGATAATGGGAAGTCCTGTCTTGTGCCTCTGTCAACAGTCTACGAGACAGAAATGAGTTTGCCTATTCAAATGTGCAATGTAGGGGCAGGATAGATCAGTTGAGTAAGAGTAACCACCTGCCAATACCCAGTATAGTCAATACTTTAAAGAATTATCTCTAGTTAGGTGTGCCAAACACTTTCTCTGCATCTGGCAGTTTTTTAACCAGAGTGAAGGATTGACAGGGGAGCACTTTCCAAGAGATGATGAAGCCTGTGGATGTTGAGTGAGGAGTTTCTTCCTGGGACAAAGCTTTTCTGGTCTGCTTGTATTAGATCATGAAGTACGTGCAAGTAACTGTCAGCAAAGATTTTGCTCAATATTTTGTAGTCAGTGCTAAGTGTTGCCAAGTTTCCAGAGGACGAGAGATGGATTAGATCATGATCAGGTTTTGGTATTGAGACCAGCATGGTCTCCCTTTCAATGATCTAGTGAGGTGATTCATCAGGGATCTAGCTGGGTGGGACTGGAACAAGGTGGGATAACTGGAGTGTAATAGAAACAAGAGAGTACCCGGAGGCTGGAAGGGAAGTAGGACAGAAGTTGAGAACTGTTGTAGTGTAGTGTGGTTCCTATAGTACCCCTGCAGGACCTGCGCTTTTGGATAACATACACTGTGGGCCTGGTGGCAGACTGACTCTGAGCACCACCTCTGCATATGTTAGCCTTGTTTGCATTAGCTAGCTCACAGTGCCACTAGAATCTCCTTGTTATCAGAGAGATTCGTTTTTGGCAACCTCAGAACACAACAACCCTGATTCCTCAGACTTGTGGAAACAATGTACTACTTTTCGCCCAATCACTCATGCTTGCTAATTCAGTTCTGTCTCAGGGAGTTACACAGAAGAAACAGTTGCATGTGTTTACAATAAGAATTTATTGTACAGTTGTTCTTCTAGTGTATAATATATGTGCTGCGATAACTTTTAAACAGTAGGTAGCAGAGATATATGATAAGCAGTACAGTGAATAAAAAGGAATAGTACAGTTCTACCATTTTGCAATAGTCATAAACATATACATGAATATAAAATGCATTTATAAAATAAAGCGCATACTCCTACAATGACTGTATAGATGTACTTAAGTGTACCTAGCATGTGAGTAGGTGCGAAAGAAGCCAAGAATCCTGCTAGGATTTAGTCGAACCCCATTGCCTTAGTAAAGAGAGAGAGTGGGACCTTGTCCTAATCTCAAGTTGGACACCCCGCAAGGGATGGTTAGACCACTGTCAGCTGGAGCGACTGCATGCAGGACTCTCAGCATCTCTGGTCAGTGTGTCGACCTGGAAGTCTCGGTTCCCTCTAACTACTGGTAGCAAGAGGTGCTGTATTTATACGGATAAGTATAGAGTCCCTTTGTCCCTTGTGTTAGCCATTGTTGGGTATGAAACTGATTTATGGGATGAACTGTTTACGTAGATTTTTATGCAGGTGGATTCTAGCCCTTGCCTGGTTTCCTAGAACTCTTATGAATATTTAATCATACTGGATGAGCACATCAAAGATGGTAAAGGATGCCATTGTTCCTTCTGTACCCAAACCACAATCCAGATAAGGTTCAGCCATCAACGCCCACTATTTGGACGAATAGGGAACTAATGTAGGTGAAAGAGTATGCCTATATCAGTGCATCTCAAATCATGCCTATGATAGGGCATCTATATGAAACATAACACCCACTCTTCTTAATAGTCAACACTAATAAACCATGACAGCAGACTACTAATTCATACTAGGTGGTAGTGCATATAATTGTCAGTGAGCCACATAAAACATTTGTAAAATATTAAAAACATTTTAAAAACATGTCTAAGAGGGGAACAATATGTATAGTCAGTATTTGAATTTATACTCAAGCTAAAGTGTAGCTGAGTTCATTTACAGAATTTAAAACTCCTACAAGCGTTTAGAAGGCCATGCTTTCTCTAGCGATAGTGTCAATTTAGTAGGAAATGTTCCAAATTTAATCAGAGTCGAAATGAAACAGGAAAACTCAAATTCTTTCTCAGCACATGGTGAGCCAATTGCAGATTAAGTGCCCTGGCTAGGAGACGCAACATCACAGTCACTTGCTGTAGGGGATGGATATTGTAATATTTCACACAGTGCGTCGGTGGAGCACAGATGATATTCAGTACTGTCCATAGTTGGAATATCAGCAGCCGGTGCTGTATTTGATACCTCAGTGCCCATAGTGCTATTTGTAGCACTTGTGCTGGTGTCAGCGCTAGTGGTGGCTGAGCTGATGCTCACCCCAGTTGTAGTAAGAGGCACCTGCGGGTTTTCAAGAAATTCATTCGTCAGGATAGGAATACGCTGGGGACACAGCCGAACGTGGGACCTCAGCATTTCCAGCCTCGTGTTCCAGTCTGCAGGAGTCTCCATCTCAAGTGTCAGACAGATGTCCAACACACATTTTTCCCTGCAGAACAGGTAAGATGCAGTCAATCCAGACTGGTCTAAATGATAAGAACCAAGAAGCACTCAGTTTTCGCAGGTGAGGCACACCAACATGTTGCACCATGCGTTCACAGTATCCACGGTCCCGTTCATGATTGGGCCATCTATTGTGTTTCATGTAAATGACTATCAGGATTTCAGCTAATAAAAGCACTGTCAGAGGTAAACCTCAAAAAATGCTTCCAAATACGTAGTGTATAAAATTTGGGATTACTCTTAGGACTGTTTAGAAGGCGCTTAGAAAGCCTGACCCCTATGGCCTTAAATAGGTGTACAATACCACTCGTATCAGACATGTTAAAGATGCGACCCACCATTTCTACGAAATGAAAGGGGCAGTTTCTACGAATAAGAGCCTGTATCTCAGTCGCGGTCCTTGCAACTTAAAGATCAAAGGTCTCTCGAGCGGAGGTTAAGAGTAGAGTTCTCTGTATAAGCATATCTTCCAGTCTGCTCAAAGTATCAAACTTTATAAAAGATATGCTTAACGAAGGCCACAAAGGCAACTCCCTGTCTGTACTTGTTGGGGGACACAATACTTGCCAACAGCAAGTAAACCTGGCGTTTAAGGTGACCAGATAGGCGATGCACGGAAGCATGCCGCAGCAACCTTCATCATTCAGCATCAAGTAACTCCCATTCGAGAGTAACTCAAACACTTGGCTAATCACGGCAGCTTGAGCTCCTTTCATGTGGCAGGAAAAGTTTGCTATTGGCCCATTGCAAGACCCATGCAACGTAATGTCCCAGCACATTAGAGAACTGCTCAAAGCGTTTCTGCAGTTATTACCACCTAGAAACACCTCTCGATCCCCACTCCGGCATCGAAATCTATGGTAAATCCCAGGATTTCTTAATGTATTCTTTACCCAATTTTTCATATGTGCCTGCCTGTCTTTACTTACAATAACAATAGCAAGATGTCCCTAAAGGAATCATTCGTATAAGAGCTTAATTGTTTGTTAGTGTCATATCCATGAACACTTAATTTGTAACAATCACAGGAGCTTGATGACAACAACAGTTTATCAAAAAGATCGAATTTCAATACATATATTTTTTATCAATTATTCTTCGGCAACATAAACTACCAGTCATTTCCAAAAGATATTGTGTGGTAGTACATAGAACACCATTCGCATTACACATGGATTTTTTATAATCAACCATGTTCATGTGGTTATTGCACAGACTAAATGAGTCTACAAAAACAAATTTGCATATTTCAGCAAAAACGGTGTTCATGCGTTGATGTTTCGGTCCCTGGTGGTCGCATGGATCCTTGGGACCATCTTCAGGACAAAACAGTTGCACAATAACATCTAATGCATAAAAAAAACAATACTCAATGTCAATAATAAAAGTCAAAACACTGTGACACAAAGAGAGACTGTACAGTGCGCTCACACTAGAAAGACAATAAGGACCTACACCAGACTAGACAAAACATAAAATTACAAAGAGTGACTCAAATTGATTACTAAAACCAATCTATATATATATATATATATATATATATATATATATATATATATATATATATATATATATATATATATATATATATATATTATATTCCTGGTGGCCCCAGCGGTTCTAAAGGCTCTAGGCCTTGTATCTATGTCAGTCGTGGTTCTTATACCACTTTATTAATATATGGTTTGGTACGCCCCTAGGGCTCAATGTATATTGTGCTACTTTACTGTGCGCTAAATAAGTTTACTGAATGTATTTTTGCCTCTAACCTCATAAAGAGACTAGAGGGATGTGTTTAGAATAAATACATATATTTTATATATATATACCTGGTGTGATTCTCCTTTCATCTGGTCATTCATGAGATTATAGACTGGTAAAACATGCTTCTTTACATTCCTTCAAGACTTAGCCTGAAGGCTGCTCTCCACAGCTACCACTAGGATAGCTTTCTATATAGGTTGTCTTTAAACCTACCATCAATAATGGTGGCAGCAATGTCCCTAGTGGTACGGATAGGTCTTATGACTATAAAACTTTGAGCAAGATTGTCCCTCCCTACAGAGTGGGAATGACATCCACAAATGGATAACTGCACTGGAGAGGGTCTGCAAAGTACAGAAGGTCCCCCAGGAGCAGTGGGCAGCAATCTTGTGGCTCCCCTTTGCAGACAAAGGTAGAGACAAGGTCCTCCTTGTCAGAGAAGAAGATGCTGATAATTACAAAGCCCTGAATAGTGTTCTAATAGATGAGTTTGGTCTAACCACTGAGCAGTATAGAATACAGTTCAGAGATACCCAAAAGACGCAGACTCTGGACTGGGTTGACTTTGTAGATTGTGCTACTAAGGTTCTGATGTTATGTTATGTTACGTTAATAATAATTTATTAAGCGCACTGACACGATTGGTTTCCTGGCGCTGTTGAAGACAGAAGACGTGACTGGAGGTATTATTTTGCGGGTGAGTTATTGATATGCTTGTTTATAGAGCCAGGTCTTTAAAGCTTTCCTAAATGACATGAGGTCAGGACAGATCCGGATCTCCAGGGGGAAGGCATTCCAAAGGTGAGGAGCCAATGTTGCAAATCTGCAGCCACCAGAACCCTTGCGTTTAAAAGAAGGTGTCTGTAGGAGGCCCAGGTGAGCTGAGCGCAAATTGCGGGAGGGGACATGCTTCATTATAAGTTTGTCAATGAATTTGGGGCTTTTGCAGTGTAGAGATTTGAAAACCGTGCACCCTGTTTTGAAGGAGCAGCGCTGGGCCACAGGGAGCCAGTGAAGTTTCATAAGCAGTGGAGTGGCCGGTTGCCATCTAGGTTGGTTCAGGATCAGTCTGGCGACGTAGTTTTGTACCATTTGAAGGCGTTTCAGCAGGTAGAGGGTAGACCCAGGTAAATAGAGTTTGTGTAATCCAGGTGAGAAAGCACGGTGGCGATCCGGGCAAAGGAGGCGCCAAACCTTTAGAATTTTTCTGAGTTGGAAAAAGCATTTGGAGACCACCTGGCCCACTTGTGTTTTCAGTGAGAGATCTCTGTTCAAGGTGACTCCAAGTATCTTTGCTGAAAAGTAGGGAGTCTGGGCTTGGCCCATGTCTGGCGGCCAGTAGTGCGGGCCCCAGTATTTAACGCTGTCCCCTGTGAGAACTAGCTCGGTCTTTCCCGGATTCGATGTACCTCATGGTCGACTGAAAGTTAGAGATGGAAGTTTCAGAATTATCTATGGTGAAAAGCAGTTGCAGATCACCTGCATAGTTGAACACCATCACTTGTTTATCTCTAAGAGCCTGAATTAAGGGAAGAATATAGAGATTAAACAATTAAACAAGTGAGGTGACAGGGAGGAGCCATGTGGTACTCCACCCGTGATGGTCTGTTTGGTGCCAACTAGATCTCCAAGTCGAACTGCCTGAGATCGATTCTCCAGGGAAGATTTTAGCCAACTGGCCGCTGTGCCCCGGATGCCGGCCTGGATGACACGATCAATCAGGATGGTATGGTCGACCGTGTCAAATGCGGCCGACAAGTACAGGAGCACCAAGGTCTGGGGGGTGCGTTTGTCTGCACGATCCCGGAGAGTATCTAATACTGTCATAACCACCGCCTCCGTTGAATGGGCGGGGCAAAACCCAGCCTGATGGGGTCAAGGCAGTTTGATTCCTCCATGAAGTTGGACAGACATTTGGCTACATGAGCCTCCAATACCTTTGCCAGGAAGGGGAGCAAGGAAATGGGACAGTAGTTTGCCATGCATGTTGGATCCGCCCCAGGTTTCTTTAGGAGCGGAATAACTGTTGCTTCCTTAAAAGCAAGGTGCACTAGTCCAGAAGTCAAGGAGTCATTCAGCAGAGTGCAGGCAGGGACAGGGAGAGTGGCAAGGCAATCCTTCAAGATGTAAGGTGGACATCTGTCCAACGGGGCGCCAGATTTAACTCTTACTAGCAACTCCTGAAATTGCTCTGGGGCAATAGGAGGAAAGCTGCTAAGTATGGCAGAGTTATTGGTGGTAGACGTACCAAGGAAGGTGGAAGTCAGAGATTGAGGGATACTGGCTTTGATAACCACAGTTTTCTCAATGAAATAGAAATTTAGTGAGTCACATCAGGTCTGAGTTGGGGTTAAGCTGGGGCTTAATGTTTGTTTAACCGTATTCTGAGTACTAGAACTGCATGCAGTATAAACTATTTAAAGCAAGACAAAGTATCTGGGGACTAAGGCAACGAGAGCTGGATAAAAAAAAGGTCTCAGCGTTTCTGAAGGGCTGGTTAATGGGCAGTAAAGTGTGTAATTATACAGGATTGTATAACTTGATCATGAGGGAGCAGATCCTTAATAACTGCCAGAATCAGCTGTTGCATCATCACCTTGTAGACTCTGATCTGACCTCTCCCCAAGAATTGGGAAAGAAGGCAGACAAATGTGTCAGAACCAGGGTGAAGCAGAAGGTACAGAACCAAGGTGGTGACCAGAAGAAGCAAGATCCTAGTAGGGGTGGGGAGAAGGGTAACGACCAAAAGTCTTCACAAGGCCCCCAAAAAGCTTCTAATGGTGGAGATTCCCAAGTTTCCAAGAAGAAAGGCGAAAAAACCATGGTGCAAAATCTGTAAGCAGAACAGCCATTGGACTAGTAATTGCACTAGAAATAAAGATTCAAATCCAGCCACTAGAGGCCCTTAAGGCAATTGTTCCCCCTAGTTCAGCTCTCAGTGGTGGTACTCAGCAGAATGGTGTAGTACGGTTAACCCTGGGTACTGAGATGGACTCTGGCCTAGTCAGAGTACCAACTCAGGCTGTCCTGATCTGTGATGGAGGCATGGATATGTACTCCTCTGTGAGTCCCAGTAACTTGGGCAAGTTCAGACAGCAGCCTTTGATCAATGGAAAAGAGGCTTTTGCCTACAGGGATACAGGGGCAAGTGCCACTATGGTGACACAAGACCTTGTGGACCCTGGACAGATCATACTTGGTGAACTTTACCAAGTGACCAATGCTAGTAATGTCAGGACCAACCATGCCTGGGCAGTTGTTAATTTCTCCTGGGGAGGGCTAACTGGCCTTAAGAAAGTTGTGGTAAGTTCCGACCTCCCTGTAAAATGCTTGCTTGGCAATGATCTATTTCTAAAGGGGTTTGCTCCAAGTCCTTTTCTAAGTGTGCTTAATCTTTAAATTTCCAACCGCGACTTTCCCCCATAGAAGTTAATAGTGATTCACGGCTGTGTTTAGACACTGCAGGCGTCCCCTGTGGGTCTCCTGTGTCACTACTTTGGGTGGTTCCTGGTGGCCCTAATCGTTCTAAAGGCTCCAGGCCTTGTATCTACATCAGTCATGGTTCTTATACCACTTTCTTAATATATGGTTTGGTTAGCCCAATGTATATGTACTTTTGCCTGCAGCCTTATAAAAAGACTAGAGGGATGTGTTTAGAATAAATACATATATTTTATATATATACCTGTGTGGTTCTCCTTTCATTTGGTCATTCATGAAATTATAGACTGGTAAAACAAACTGCTTTACATTCCTTCAAGACTTAGCCTGAAGGCTGCTCTCCACAGCTACCACTGGGATAGATTTCTATATAGGTTGTCTTTAAACCTACCATCAATAATAGTCGTTTGTACTGGTGCAAGGTGCCCACTAGAATAGTGGACAGCATATGCCAGGCCAACTTCTCACACTTGACCTGCTAGAGTTTGAAGTAGAGGGGCTCGGTGAGTAGCTAATCATTAATATTATTATTACTTGTGTGTTCTATGTTATTGCTAATATTTTTTACCAACTAGCAAGTATGCAGCTCGCATTCATGTAAGTTACGTTTACAAATCTTATATTATGTGATCGTTGTTCCAGACAAGTGCTCAGTGCTACTTAATCGTATGTTTGCGACTTTGCACTCGCTTTGGCTGATTATGTAAGAATTTAAGTAATGCAGACTAGACAGAGACAAACCTTTCATTTTCTCTGTCACTAACATAGTGGTAGTTAGGATTAGTAATTTAGCGGTGCGCGTCATCTCACTTTAATTCTTAGAACCTTTTTTGAAGCTTGTACGCAGAGGTCCTCAAACTTTTTTAGGTTGAGCCCCCTAAGCTGATTTTTATTTAGATATCGGGCCCCACCACCCCCTGACAAACATTTCTGGTATCTGGTACACTACATAATTGACTGCCATCTGCATTTCCCAGGCCATATCTGGAAAATAAAGTTAAACACAGTAAAAGTGTTTAATAAACTGCAGATTTGTGAGTTCATGGGGTTGAATGACAGAGGCTTATTACACAGTTGAAAACACAATTTTAAAAGCTATAATGTGTACAAATTGTTACTGGTTCTGTACCCAATTCAAAGAAACTTCTGTGGTCAATAAATGAGTAACATTCAAAGCCCATGCTCTCCCCTGAGAAGCACTGTTCAAAGGCATAACAAAAAAACAATCTCAACACTGGCCATCCTAAGCAGCACTGCCCAATTCCTGCACTGCCCATCCTATCACAGCTTCTCTTTCCCTGAAAAAAAGAAGTTGACTCATTCTGCCAGGTGTTGAGGCGGTGAGGTAAGCAGTTTATTTAATACAAAGGTTGCAGCAGGTGTCTTCCCTGGCTGAGCCATTTTAAGACGTGGGCAAAGTGAGCAGTGGCCCTGGGCCCCAGCTTTTAAGGGGGGGCCCTGATAGAGCTAGCTCTGCTCTGCCGAGAGTCTTACCCTGGCAATCTTGAATAATTCTTAAACAGATTGTTTTAAATAGTATTTTCCTTTAATTTATTTTTACTGTGGTGATGTGTGGGAGTCTACTACAGGCCTTTTTCAAACAAATGTGTTTAAGTTTCATGCAACACCAATAAAACAAGTTTCTTTTAGAACAAAACAGCACTGCACATACAAGAAATAGGAGTGCGTCACAGAGATTATTGGCAGTAATATTAGTAAGGTGCTGTTGTGTTACAACATTGAATACACACATCATCCCTGAATATTAATTGTCAACACATTTAGAATTTGGAGTAGTGTCCCTGTGCAATGTTAGTGAGGAGGCCAAAGAGGTCATGAAAGATCTGAAACTGGATCATAAATCCAAAACTGTTCCAAAGAGGGCCCCCAAAAATACGTTTGGCCCAGGGCCCCAAAAATCCTTAAGAAGTCCCTGTTCCCTGGACCTGGGAGTAAGGCATATGTCTTCTTTGGGACAATGGTAGTGGCCCAGGGGTTTCTGGGATCGGGTGAAGCAGGTCTCTCCTCTGGGGTAGTGATTGTGGCAAGTTCATCTCTGGGATAGACCTTGAGGCTGATGGCTTTCTTCTACACATCTGATGAACAGGAACTTCCTACTTCTATGATATTCTAGACCCTGCATTTTTATCACAATGCTAGTGATTTGCTTCTGAAGGGTACACGTTTGAAAATATAGCAATAGGACTGTCTGCTCAGTCTCACTTAAATGTTAGTTACTTAAATGCTGTGAGGTGAATCCCTTCACAGCGAGGCAAAAAGCAAAGGACAGCAACCTCAGAAGAAAAGGCAAACAGCAAGAGTGAAGAAGTGCGACACTTCCAAAAGGTAGTAGTATGCAGGAGCTTTGTGCATGCACATTTTGCTGCACTTCCTGCCATCTATGGTGCTGTCGACCTCATTGGTGAAACATCAGTGGTGACGTGCCTATGTGCTGTATTGCTGCTGTTCTCCAATCCAAAAGTCCCATTTGAAATGGGGGAAGAAATATAGGAAACAAACATACTTGCAACGTGTGTGGCCCCTTGAGATGGTGACATGCACCCCTCGGGGGTGCTCGCCCCACAGATTGAAGAACTCTGCTGTACAGTGACAAGCAACCAACCAATTTGGTGTATGCATGTGTCCAGCTATGCATTTAAAGACAAAATGAAGACTTAGTGAATTGGCCACTCAAAGAGTGTTGAGAATGATTGTGAATGAGATTGGAACTTGAAAGCAAACATCAATTGTTGAAATTTATTAGTAATTTCAAAGTCTTTGGAATAGGTGGGCAAGGTAGGTTTTGGAAATTTAGAATAGAGAGGATGGTCTGCAATATTAGTTTACTACTATTACTCATTTTTGACAAGTATTAGATGTTACTAAGTGATTGGCGTTGACCGCGGCCGGCTTCAAATAATGGCACGCAGCAGTTTGCTAGATTGATGCTGGTTATCATGCTGTTCTTCAAACCTCCTGCATCGTATATGTAAGTCCTCCTACAATATATGCTCTGCTGAACATTTTCTTTGGTGCAAGGGAAGCTGTGATGAATCCATGCTTATTGTTTAACGTAATTCACTGCGTTTATTACATATACTAGGAGTAACTCTTTCATATCGGTTGCTGGCCCGTTTTGATTCACAAACACTTTCATGCGTTTAAATTAATTTTCAAATACCTTGTTTTTATTCACTTTTTGACGACTTTGCTTGTTAGTTTTGTTTGATACTCATGAAGTTGATTAAGTGTAGGGATAGCAGCATACCTTATCCCATATTGTTTACAGGATATTCAGGGGGGCGTATTCACTGGCTACATCTAGCTGACCTTTTTTCGTTCCTGACATGGTGATCGATTTATGTGAATGGACACCTAATGGGTGTTTGTTTTCAATTTTTAACTCCATTAATGCCCTAGGATTTTTATTTCCTTAACCAACTTTTGATACCGTATCTTTTACCCCATTCAAGCTCTGGGACTTGTATGCCCATTTTTGACATCCTATGTTGTAGTTTAATGGCATTTTAACAATATGTGGTATCTTTTCTCCCTACTCTTGTCTCTATGCATGAGCCCTGTTTGTTTATGGTACCTTTCTAATTTGCCTTTTTTTCAGTTATGTATTTAGTATCTAGTATGTTTACTAGCAAAATGATTCTTCTTTCTTTCAATTTAGGAATTGAAATATTTTCCTCTTTGACCACGGGTGAAATCCGAGATTATTATGATTTCCGTTGTCTAATTAACATATGGATGGTATATATACAATCAAAATATACCTAAGGTGAGATGCGATTATTGGGACATAATATTAGGTTACCTATGCTAATAGGTTGTAGGGACCTTTTTAATATGGGTACCTATTTTTAATACCGTTTTTCAATTGCGTTGGTATGTTCTTATGTGCAATTGCTTTCCTCTGTGGGATCACCGCAATTGATCCAAGAAATATTGCTTTGATAAGAGATCCTTTCGGGCTTACTAAGTATCTTAGATAACAACATATGTCTTAATCTGATCTGGTCACGCTCTATGACCCTCTCCCATTGTTCCATTCCCTTTAATAGACTTGAAGCTTGATTTGATACCATTGGGTATAATCTTTACCTTCATGTGACTTTACCATCTTGACGATACAAACACTAAATATTGGTCGTCACAATACTTTATCTTCATTTTACTTTTAAGGTGAGATTTTTTTTGAATTACCACCTTTTTAGGACTTGACATTTTCTGTACACACTAGTCAGGTTGGGTTTTGAGACTTTCCTTCATTCTATATTTTTTCCTGTGTAAGCTTGAAACTTTTCCTTTATTTTATCCTCTCTAGTCAAACCTTGGTTAACTCTGTCTTGGTGCACTTTTTCTTCATATTCAAAATGTGTTCTATCTATTGTTTATTTTGGCTCCTTGTTTCCCACCATGCTTATACCTTTAAGACCTTTTTGTGTAATATGTGTGTGTGTTTTTAGTGATAGTGGTCATGGAAATTTCTGTTTGCACATATTTAGGAACTTCACCTGTTTATGTAGTCTTTTGTAATGTTTTGTCTTGTTAATGCAGGTTTTGTGGGCCGTCTATTAGTTTGATTATGTCTGTATATGTAAAAATGTAATCTTACATGTTTATTTATGTTATGTTTCTATATGACTGTTTCAGCCCTGATAAAGTTCCTTTGGCATCAAGGACCAAAACGCATTGGCTGTGGACCAGTTTAAAACAGCACTTTAAATAAAGAAGATTGATGGATTATACTTGTCATTTGAATGACTTTTTTTCTGAGTGCACCTTCCTTATCTATGAACTCTAGTCTACTACTAGTCAATCTGATTCAGGAAAGTTCAATGTTATTGCAATTGCTGTTTTCTGTCACAAAATCCTTATGGAGAGATTATTTATTTACCACCAATCATTTTTCGTCTTTTTATTTATGTCTTACATCACCATCCACGGGCAAGAGGTTGTCCGAGGCGGGTACAGGAGCTGGAGGTGTCTCCCAGAGTGAAGAATGCTCCTGAGCCAATGGCTCTGCTGGCTACAATAAGTCCTCCTGTTGATAATATTAATAGATATTTCCCTAATTTTTACTGTTCCTTATTTTGAACTATTTATCTCTGCTCATTTACTAATCTTATTTTTTCCCCGTATCCTCTACGATCTATCCGTTTCTTAATTCTAGTTAACCCTGCATTATCCTATTTACCTATTTACTTTACCTATTTACTTACTTGATTTCTAGTGTCTGTATTGTACCTCAACCTGTCCTTGTCTGTACAAGTCTGGCTATAGCTTCCTTTCTTCTGGTTTTTCAGTCAGCTTTCCCTCTCCCCTTATTTATTTTGTGGACTGCCTAGTGGTGATACTGCAAGACTCAGTGAACCCATTGATCATGTTCACGTACTGCTACTAGTACTACTAATCTACCATTCCGATTGCATGCCCAAGTAAGGAATTCTACATGTTTGTTGAGATGAGAAGGATTTCTTCTACTTTTTCATGTCATTGCTCAATCAGTAAAACAAGACAGTGGCCATGGCCATGTAGGACAACCCAAAGTTGTGTCTTCTGCTTCTTATCTAGGCCTAGTATTATTAGCAGCAGTTGCTGGTGAACTAGTTACTGTGCACCATAGCTTTAAGGAGACGTGAGGAGGACGGCCCCATTGCTTTATCCAGACAAGACCTTACGTCCAGTTATCCACTCTTATTTCTTTTCAAAAACTCAGATTCATCAATAGCTCTAGCCACTCCAGCCCTTTCCAGGTTGTTGTCCTAGAAGGCTTTTCAAAAATTGCAACCAACAAAATGCCCAATCTGAAAATGTTAATAGGAAATAATGTCTGTGTCCAAATTGTAGTGATGTGTGTGGTTTATTTTAAATTTAGCTAGAAAAGCAAATAAATAGGGGAAGGCGTATCTGCCATTTAAAAATGTGTAATGTAGTTTTGTAACCACACCGACCACCAGTGCCAGAGCTAGCAGGGATGTAATGATGTCTTGTAAAGCGCATTAATCACCCCACATGGGGTATCTCCGCCCTGTAGACCGCTGGGGAACCCGTCCCACCCTGCCGCGTGGGGAATTGAACCCTGGTCCCGGGCCGTCCTCTGCTTCCGGGTCTGCCGCCTCTAACCAGTGAGCCACACCACTCCACAAGGATGACAGCGCAAGCCAGGTAGCAGATGCAGTAGCTGTAGGGGGTGAGCAAGCAACAGTGCCGGGCGGTGGTAAGTCATATTGCTTGATTATTTACAAATAATTATATACTTGCTGCAAAGATGTACACTGTGCTGTTGAGACTAGTTAACAGTTGAAGACACCCCTCTATACTTAGCATATACAGCGGGAGTTGAGTAACTAATGGCCTCTCCTCTCTTCAACTCAGCAGAGAAAGTTTCAGGAAGAGTCAGACCTTGATGGGTTGATGGAAAAGGTAAAGAAAGATGGAAGGAGGAAGGACGGTTGAAATGCAATATAACTGGAAGATAAGGATGCGGGGTGAAAGGAAGCATATACTATAGGTGGCTGATAGGCTGCATGGGTGGGTGAAGGATGGATGATAGGTGAAAGGATGCCTGCATGGGTGGATAAAAGTGTATGGGTAAAAGGAATCCTCTGGGGGTTTGATGGCTCAAAGGACGCATGGGTGGTTAACCTAATAAGTGCTGCGCCTAGTCCAACGGCCAACGGCACCACTACCTCAGGAGTGCTGCCGTTGGACGTTCGAACCTCACCTGCGCAATGGAACGTTCAGCACTGGAGCTGGACGTTCCATAGCTGCTAAGGTGTTAAATGGCAAATGTATGTTGGTGAGTGGTTTGTTGAGAATGAGAGCGATTTTGGATGCGTGGATATATGGATGGATGGATAGTTTTTATAGGTGAAGTCTACCTCAGTTAATGTGTAGGCCGCTTTACAAATGTTACGGTAATACGAAAAATAAATACTTGTGCATTGCTTTTCCCTTGGGCTGATAGGAGAATGTATGTCTGCATAATTGTCTTCTTTATAATTAGCTAGTAGTACTTTATGTGATGTATATCATTCATAGTAACTATTCATTTGCCTTGTTGTAGTCAGAGTTAAATTGCGGCATTTCATAGAGATTGGCCATGGTAGGAAAAGTGATAATTGCCTAGTACAGCTGCCCCACCTGCATACAGGAGCAAAGCAACGCGACACAAGTGTGACTGTCCAGAGAGCAATCTGAGCTGGCATGCCTACATTAATTTACCTCAACAAGACAGAGAAGAATACTTGTATACTCCATAGTGCATAATGCCTAAAACACTAATCATATCAAAATCGAATGGCCCGAGGAATTAAGAACACCAGCAAATGTTATGTACTGCTAGTGATACTATGCAACTATATAAATGTATGTGTTTTGCAAAGATTATTGGTTACAATTTGTCTTTTTTCTTTCTTGGTATAGCTACTCCTGCCAATCCAGTACAACCCCACAGGCAGGAGGTAGCAGCAACAACTAGCAAAAGAATCTGGAGGCCACCAGGGCCAAATACCAGTGGCTGGTGGCTGAGGAGGATGAGAAGGAGGAGGCGGAAGCAGCTGCAGCTGTAAATGCCCCGGGCCTCAGCTAGGCAACAGTGTCTCCGGTAGTCCATATCCGCGGTCACAAGGCAGTCGCTCGTCGCCATTCACTCACTGCTGCTCCCCCCTATTTTAGAGCCTATCAGTGTCCCATGCTCCAGAGGCTGGCATGCATGGAAGCAAGGATGGAGCAGCATTTGGACAAGCTCCTAGCCCACTGCTAGGCCTCTTTTGCCCCCTTTTTCAATCGATTTTTGGTGGTTGGGACATGTTGGGGAGAGGGTGCGAATGTGAGAGTTGGAGCATTTTGGGGGTTTTCTTATTAATTCTTTATGGTCAATTACGTTTTTGGACTTTTACTTTGGACTAATATTACTTTGGACATTGGTTGGGGTTAGTGAGAGAGGTGGGCCTATTGTTGTGGGTTTACCAGTTTCTTTATAGTTGTACATATGATCCAAATCTTTTTTGGAGGGTTACTGATTTACTTCCCACTGCTGCGTTTACCACTGGCTCACAGCCAGTTTTGGAAATGTGCTGATAGTGTAACAACAACAAAATAGTTATATGGTACCCTCACTTGTCCTACTACTCTCTCCTCCGTGTCTCTGCAGTCTGCAACTATATTAACCCATAAGGACTCTGAGGGGGTGGTTGTGTGAATTTCCATTGTATATAGATGATTGCAGTTTAACAATGAATCCCCCACCGTTCTTCTCTTACCTGATTAGATGAAAGGATGGCTGCATGGTTTCCCAAGTGCCATGGTGGTGGTAGTAGACAGTAGCAGCATAGCAGCATGCTAGAGCACTAGTCGGATAGTGAGAGCACGAGATCCAGAAGCAAGGTCCCTCTCGCTCCTAGCCGAACTCAAACTGTATGATAAGGAATATTCATCACAGAGAACTAATTAAATTGAAATAAATACTGAGTTAATGTCATTATTATATGTAAGCTTTACAAAAAATTGTAAACAGCCACCAGACACTAGACTACTAGTATACAAGAATAAGAGAGACAATAGAGAAAATGTGATTAGCAAAGATAAATTAAAATAATCAGAATGGTGAGCTAGTAAAAGTTACAAAATGAAGTTGATTCGAGCTAAGAAGTGGACAAGCTAAACCTTTGATGCAATACAGTGCCTGATGGATGATGCTGGCAATTATGTTCCTCCGAAAACATTTTAAATATCGAATACTGTGCATGAGCGGCTAATCCAAATATAATAATGCAAGTAAAAATCAACGTACTTCTCAATACCAATACACACTAAACAATGAAAGACAGAATGACCGGCCAGGGTCTAGCTCAACCAGAACACATGTACCATCAATACTCATGGATTGGTGCAACACACTTCCCACACCTGTCTTTCCAAGGTGCAAAGTCAATCAAAATGTTCATCTGAAGGAGGAAGGTGCACTCTTAGAAAGTAGACACACACACTTTTAATCCAGAAATATTTCTTTCTTTTTATTCAGATAATCTTTAACAACCAAAGCGCACAGCCAATGCGTTTCATTCTGAACAGGAACTTCGTCAGGGCTCTATTTGAATTGGACCAATAGGCGATTAGTAAAGTCCGACCGTAGTACAAGCTGAATATTCCAAGTAGCACAATAAGCAATGTCAAATGATAGTGAAAGTGATCTAAATTATTTACATGAAAACGAGCCAAGAGATGGATGAATATACAGAACCTGCGTCGAGCCCCGTCTCATCTCTTCAAACGAAATAAAGTCAGTCAAGGTATATAGCCTAAAACTGTTCGGTATGCACACTGGCAGAGAGGTGTCAATGTCATCAATGGCCAGGTGCAAAAAATACAGGACTGTATCTATTGGTTCAAAATGATGTCAAATTATATATTTCTCCCGAAGAGGATATACACGTACAATAGCAGAACAGATGAGATGAAACGGGTGGTGGGTATCGTCCATAATTTGTTTGCTGTAACAATTTTTTCCCTAAGTGGGATGGGTATGCCCAGACGTGGGACTCTTGCTCACTGTGCCACTGGATTCAAGCTAGCCTGGCTGATAAAGGGTGACATACCCTGAAACCAGTCCCAGGATGCTTGTTTCCGGTCCAGGGAGGACCTGGCCTGGCAGTTCGGTCTGGACTGTTTCCATGAGGCACAGGGTCAAGACTGATTTGCATATGCTGGGTCCAAACTGGGGTGGCGTAGTGAGCAAAAGAACAATGGATTTAACCCAGATCTTTTGACTGGGGGAGAATGTTTGCATTGTCAGCATTCTGTCCATCATTTGTTTCCTGTAACATTTTTCGCCCGAAGTGGGATTGATATGCCCAGATGTGGGTTCCTTGCTTACTGTGCCACTGGATTAAAGCTAGCCTGGCTGAAGAAGGGTGACATACCCTGAAACTGGACCCAGGATGCTTGGTCTGTCGGTTCGGTCTGGACTGTTCCCATGAGGCAGAGGGTCAAGACTGATTTGCCTATGGCTGTTTCCACACTGGGGTGGTGTAGTGGGAAAAGGAACTATTCTGTCCATCATTTGTTTCCTGTAACATTTTTCGCCCGAAGTGGGATTGATATGCCCAGATGTGGGTTCCTTGCTTACTGTGCCACTGGATTAAAGCTAGCCTGGCTGAAGAAGGGTGACATACCCTGAAACTGGACCCAGGATGCTTGGTCTGTCGGTTCGGTCTGGACTGTTCCCATGAGGCAGAGGGTCAAGACTGATTTGCCTATGGCTGTTTCCACACTGGGGTGGTGTAGTGGGAAAAGGAACTATAGATTTAACCCAGATCTTTTGACTGGGGGAGAATGTTTGCATTGTCAGCATTCCGTCCATCATTTGTTTGCTGTAACACTTTTCGCCCTAAGTGCGATGGCTATGCCCCGACGTGGGTCCCTTGCTCACTATGCCACTGGATTCAAACTAGCCTGGCTGAAGAAGGGTGACATACCCTGAAACTGGTCCCAGGATGCTTGTTTCCGGTCCAGGGAGGACCAGGACTGGCAGTTCGGTCGGGACTGTTCCCAGGTGGCACAGTGTCACGACTGATTTTGTATACGTCTGCGTCCAAACTGGAGTGGCGTAGAGGGCAAAATAATGATGGATTTAACCCAGATCTTTTGACTGGGGAGAATGTTTAAATTGTCAGCATTCTGTCCATCATTTGTTTGCTGTCACACTTTTCACCCTAAGTGGGATGGGTATGCCCAGATGTGGGTCCCTTACTCACTGCCATTGGATTCAAGCTAGCCAGGCTGAAGAAAGGTGACATACCCAGAAACCGGTCCCAAGATGCTTGTTTCCTGTACAGAGAGTACCCGTCCTAGCAGTTCGGTCTCGACTGTTCCCATGAGGCTCAGGGTCAAGACTGATTTGCATATGGCTGGGTCCAAACTGGGGTGGTGTAGAAGGAAAAAGAATGATGGATTTAACCAAGATCTTTTGACTGGGGGAGAATGTTTGCATTGTGAGTAGTCCGTCCATCATTTGTTTGCTGTAACACTTTTTGCCCTAAGTGGTATCGGTATGCCCAGATATGGGTCCCTTGCTCACTCTGTCACTGGATTCAAGCTAGCCTGGCTGAAGAAGGGTGATATACCCTGAAACTGGTCCCAGGATGCTTGTTTCCGGTCAAGGAAGGACCTGGCCTGGCAGTTCGGTCTGGACTGTTCTCATGAGGGACTCGGTCAAGACTGATTTGGATATGGCTGGGTCTAAACAGGGGTAGCATAGTGGGCAAAAGAACGATGGATTTAACCCAGATTTCTTTGACTCGGGGAGAATGTTTGCATTGTCAGCATTTGGTCCATCATTGGTTTGCTGTCTCACTTTTTGCCCTAGATGGGATGGGTATACCCAGACGTGGGTCCCTTGCTCATTGTGCCACTGGGTTCAAGCTAGCCTGGCTGAAGAAGGGTGACATACCCTGAAACCGGTCCCAGGATGCTTGTTTCTGGTCCATGGACGACCTGGCCTGGAAGTTCATTCTGGACTGCTCCCATGAGGCACAGGGTCAAGACGGATTTGCATATGGGTTGGTCTAAACTGGGGTGGCGTAGTGGGCAAAAGAACAATGTATTTAACCTAGATCTTTTGACTGGGGGAGAATGTTTGCATTGTCAGCCTTCCGTCCATCTTTTGTTTGCTGAAACTCTTCCCATACCGAGTCACCAATGGGTTTTGATCAAGGTAGACCTCTGTTGCATCATCCAGATAAGCCTGAGCCATTCGCTCAATGTTCATTGCTGGTGCTCCACCTTGCTCGATCTCTTTTGCCTTTGCCTCTGCAAATGGACTTAATCCCTGTCAGTAGAAACCGCTCAGTTGCAGAATTTGGGGCTGATGCTTCTGGTCTTGTTGTTGATAATATTCTTGTTGTTGGTTTTGGCTGCTGTGAGCCAACAGCACTGCCCTCAGGCTCTGAACTTGAAGGCTGACCCGCAGGTCTTGTGCCCTGGAGGAGTGGGTCTCTAATTCCCTGCCGTTATTTTTCAAGCTCACTGCCTTCCTCAACTATCCGTGTTTTTTATTTTATAACATCACTGTCTGAAAAGGAAATGAAAGTGGACAGTATTGGTTTGTACTGAGGATCAAGATTTCTGGCCCAGATGTAATGTTTGGAGGACACAGCATCTCTTTGCCGCCTGTATTAGCAGACAAGCAAAGGATTAAGCTCTTCACCAAGTAATATGTATCTTTTTTTTGCAAAAAACTGTGTATATTGCAGACAACTCCTTTAGCTGTTCCTGTAGCATGTGCAACAACGGGTTAGCTTGGCGATGGTACTGTCCTCTATTCTGAATTCCTGTGTAAACACTTAAAAAAAAAGCAGCATCTCTGTCAGGCATATGCCTAGGTCCCATTGGTCCATCTCAATGATCATGCCTTTCACAGTGCATCCCCTCTTTGCATGAAATGTTCATTGATTGGCCTGTACTGCTCAAAAAGGCTTTCAAGCATGTAATAAGTTCAGTTCCAACATGTTGGCACTCCTGTATGAGTGCTTTAACTGGCATACTATTATCACGATGAATGACCCTCAGCTGTTTCCAGGCTTTAAATGAATGGCAACAAGAGTGAGGATTCTTCTTCAGGTAACAGTAAGTTGCTTACTTTGTCTTCTTTTTTTGAGAAAGTCCTGTACAATGATGTTAATGCAGTGTGCCAAACACAGGACCATGAATAACCACCATCGGCCAAGACCTTAACTATATTGCTGCCATTGTCAGTGGCAACACCTCCAATCTTAAGCCCTCTTGGTAGCGGCCATTCAAAGACCTTGTTGTTAACGTCTCCCAAAATATTTGATGCTGTATGAGATTTCTCCATGGTGAGCATGGCTACTGTTGCAAGCTTCTGAGCAGCATTAAAAATCTCAGCTGTGTCAATACCTGCGATATTTTTTCGCTAGCCCCCACAAAAGAGATCCAGTATGCAGTGATGCACATGTAATCAGCGGCTAAGCAACTGTGCCACGCCTGTTGTCAGGTGGATACTGCGAACAGCACTCTGCTGCAAAGCTTGTCCAAGCAATTTCAGCACATCGTGATGTAGCACTGGAACAGCAACTCTGGCAAAATAGGACCGTCTGGAAACCTTCCATTTTGAGCAGCTGGCTACCACAACTTCAAACAAACCCACCCCTTCTACAAAATAAAAATAGAGGATGTCCATCGCTAACATTTTAGCCAGCTTCACATTGTTCAAAATTGCCGTTGGGTGGCTGCGTTCATACTGCCCCTCCGGCCTTAACATAGAAGGAATAGTAGCCTGAATTTTTTCTTTCCTTTCCTGATGCCAATGATGTAGACGACGCTTGAAAGCAGGCGATGGTAGGCTCAATGTGCTTTTCAGCGGAGCAGTCACTGTCCTCTGTTGCCTAATTTCTCGACCTGAGTAGTGTGCCATTGCGATCTTGCTGATGTGGGCAATACTACTGCGTTGCTGGGAAGAGGGCTTCTTTGTGTAATGAAGATGTCTTCCTCTTCTTCAGCTTCCACCATGATTGGATCAGATTTGGAATCCCTGCTCAGCTGGCTTTGACCCCCTTTACCAACAACACATGCAGTTTTTTGGCCATTAAGGTATGCCTTCCAACGGATCATACGGTGCTTTCTTAAATTGGGTGTCTGGTCCCCAATACCATAGTTTGTACCAAGATTACCTCAACGAACACTTGCTCCACAAAGCGAACATATGGCAATGTTCTCCTCCTTCTGGCTAACCGAAAAGAAGTCCCAAACTGAGGAGCTCAACTTTCTGATGCTGAAGCCACTGCTAATGTTGAATGAACTGGCAATAGGTGGGCGTTTTGATGTTTGACTCTCTGCAAGACCTACTTCTACTTAGGTGGTTGTGGATGTAGGTTACTGACGGGACTTTGCAAATATGGCATCTGGTAGTGGTTGGATCTGTGGTGCCACTGCGCCCCCCGGGGAAGTTGGGATGGAGTAACATCAGTCTCGAAAGGGGCTGGACTAACATCCATGATGACTGGCTCGCATTTATCCTCCTCTTCTACCTCTGCTTGTGGTGTGTCTTACTCTCAGACTGAGGCAGGATCCAAGTGGAGTCTAGATCATCAGAAGGGGTGCATGAAGAAGAATATGATGCACCACTAACCCTCCTTTTTCTAGCTGGAGATCTGGAAGACAATGGATCTTCTGAAAATGCAGACTGATCTACTTCCTTAGCTTGAAGCTCAATCTTTTGAACTGCTCCTACTTCTGGAGGAACAACTATTGATGGTTGTGGCTGTTGCTGTCCACTTCTCTGAGTTTCCCACAATGATCGGGCACTATTTTGTAATAAGTCAATTTCAACATCACTGCTCGTTGGCATTGACGTGATTAGACTGTCTGTCTGTGACAGACATGGGCTTGGGCCTAGATTGGGGTTAGTCTGCTGATTTGGGGGATCTGTTCCCAGCTTTCTCCCCAGAGGCTAGTGCAGCAGGCATAGTTTTTTTCCCCCAAAAAAGATCTGAGGCGACAACGACATACTAGTGGTGGTGGTGGTAAGCTCCTTCTTCTTCTCACTGGCCACTCTCTTCATGTCACCTTTCTTCGGGCAATCTTGAAGCTGTCAGTTAGCAGTGTCACTTAGCTTCACAAGGTGAAGAGATCTATGTGATGTGTGGGTCACTCACGCTTCATGCCGTGCACATGCCTTCTTTCTGGTAGTACTGTGGGTGACGTTGTCTCTTGTGCACCTAAAAGAAAAGAAGCAAGGACATCAGTGAAACATGGCATTGTTGCTGTTCAATTAGTAGTACAAACAAACACAATATAATTTAGTGTGGTCACTGGTTACTCCTTTTTATAAATAATTAACACTACAGTATAGCTATTCGTAAAATGGAAAACCACACCAACATAAACTTTCATGGTGGCTGACTGTACACTCTGGAACGATAAGAGAAAGCAAAAACAACAACATACAGAGGAAACTGTTTGCTTTATGTTAGTCACATGACATCAACGGAGGTGCAGCTGGCAAAAGATAATGGAAGGAATAATCTATAGACAATGAATGCTGTTATGCACCTATAGCAGACATGGGGCTGATTGATGCCAAATGTAGTGGAAAATTGTATCAACAAAACATTTTTAAATTAAAACATTTTATAAAACATTTGAAAAAATAATAACATTTAATTTACCAATTATTAATTTTTTGTTTAAATGCAGCCTATGGCACAGGAGGGCCACACTCGCTGGATGCACAAAATGGCTGCCAGCCAGTGCCACGTTGTCATTACCAACAACAGCACTGAGCAGGAAGGAAATGAGAACAAAGAGAAGTCATGCAGGCCTATAGGGAAAACACACTGGCTGCCTACACAAAATTGCCACCGACCACATGGTCACAGGAGAGCACTTGCAGACCTATGGGGAAAGCACCCTGGCTGGCTAGTGGTAACGTAAAATGGCTGCCAGTCATATGGTCACAACAACAAGTGGCAGGAGGGCAAGCCCTGGAAAACAAAGAATACATGCAGGCCCATGGACACTGACTGTATAAAATATGGCCCCTGGCCACATGGCATGTGGAACAAAGGCAAATGGTGGCCTATGGCAAACACACCCTGACCAGACAAAGGAGGCAAAGTAAAACAGAGAAAACAGCATTAATTCAGCAATGGCAAAAAAGAAAATTAACAGAGCTGAAAGTGTTTACAACAACACACATCCTCTTAAGGCATTACCCCACCTATATACTGTGTGCATGAAAAAAACATGAAATACCAAAGGAAAAAAACATTTTATATTTCAATCCAAATCCATCCTTGACCTAATAATGGTGTTTCATCTAATGGACAACACAGAAACAGTTGCTTAATGCACAGATGACCAGTACTGGACCTACTGGCTGGAAGGCCCATTGGCAGACTAGGTCACATAGTGAATTAAACTAAAAGAATATTGCACTTGTATTAGGTAACATGGAGAAATGTACTAAATTGTGCAACATTTTTCCTGTACAAAATAAGAAAAATTACATGCATAATAACAACAATAACCAACAAGGAGGCGTGACCACAAACAAAGATCAAATGCAAGGCTATGGCAAAGGCACCCTGACTTCCTACACAAAATGGCCACCAGCAACATGGTCACAACAAGAAGCAGGAGGCCTAGAAAATAAAGAACATATGCAGGCCTATGGCAAAAGCACACTGGCTGCCTACTCAAAATGGCTGCCAGCCACATGGTCAAAAAAACAACAACCAGCAAGAAGGCATGGTCACAACAAAGAAGACATGCAGGCCTATGGCAACGGCACACTGGCTGGATACATAAAATGGCCGCCTGCCACATGGTCACTCCCAACAAGAGGCAGAAGGCCTGTAAAACAAAGAACATATGCTGGCCTAGAGACAGTCCACTGACTATACAAAATGGCCCCTTGCCAGTGGCCACATGGCATGGGGAACAAAGGCAAATGGTGGCCTATGGTGAACACACAAACACTAGCCAGACAAAGGAGGCATGGTAAAACACAGCATTAATTGAGTAATGCCAAAAATGAAATTTAAAAGGGCTAAAAAAAGTTTTCTTTACAATAACACACATACGTCAAAGGCATTACCCCACCTACTCCTATACACTGTTTGCAGGAAAAAAAGTGAAATATTGCAAAAAAACACAATTCTTTGAATCCAAATCCATCCATGCACTAAATGCTGTTTCAACAGATACCACAGAAACAGGTGTTTCATGCACCCATGTCTAGCACTGGACCTACTGGCTGGAAGCCCAATTGGCAGAGTAGGCCACATAGTGAATTAGATCAATATTGCAAACGAGAAAATGTAGTAAACTGTGCAACATTTTTCCTTTAAAAAACAAAAATAAGAAAAGAAATGAAATCACTAAGTCCCTACTAAAACAACAGGCCACCCACCACATACATTTTAAAAATCCATTAAAAGTACAAATACATCAAGGTACATGGCCCCAATCAAGCAAACTAAACCAATTTTTCACCAATGCTATATGCAGCAAACACAAAGAGTGATCCTCCAGTTCCAAATCCAAATGAAAAGTGACCAGGAGAAGGACAGAGGTCTGGGAGGAGCCTTCTGGACAGGAACAGGAAGTTGGAGACTCTGGGGCACTTCCTATCAGTAGAATTTTTATTTTAAAAGGACTCCTCGCACAAAAAAGAAATGTCAAATCTCACTTTGAGGAGGTTTTTAACTCCAAATCGTCATTTCAGGAAGACTTTGATGCTTCTCGTTGAGAGAATCTTCCCCAGATTGCAGTCGTGGTAGATCCTGCATGTTCAGGATAGCATACGGCATGAAAACATCCACAGGAAGTCATTGGTGTGCCTGATTGGCGTGTTGGCAACTGCAAAATCTCACAGGAGCATGCAGCTGGCTAGCAAATTTTGCAGTGTCTTCGAACGGCCCTGAAAATCTCACGGGCAATCGTGAGCGACCAGCAAGTTGCTCCTGCATGCGCAAAAGGACATTTCGAGTGTATAACCAAAAAAACCTTTGCTCCGTTGCGAAGTGCAGAGTTTAACGGTAACTTCATGTTCTCTGCAGAGTTGTGGAATTCCGCAAACTCTGCAAACGGAGCACAGCTTTATACCCAGGCTTAACTGTGTCCCATTCCTTTGGGGGCCAGAGAGGAACATTTCAGAAGAGATGATTGTTCTGGAATTACGGAAGTGCCTGACATGCAGTCATTTGTAAACAACTGTTCTGAAATGTCGGATGTGCCTTACATGCAGCCCTGCGTAAACTAAGTTTACACTCATGATGTGGACCACCCAACTGCATACACCAGTTCTGAGGTCCTAGGTCAATCCCAGATATCACAAATATATCCCTTTGCTTACATAGTAAGAGTAGACCTGGACAGATATACAAATCTCCATGGGTGGGTTGTTTGTCCTAAACAGTCTATTTGGAATACTAATTAATTTGTTTAGCTGCATCTGCCTAATGTTCACAGCACATTTGCTTCATAATAGAGTACAATTGTTTCAATAAATGAATTGTAAACTTCCTGCATGTCTTTCTTATGTTTATTATTGGCATGCATGAGTGAAATAGTGAGTAACAAAAGGGTAGGATCTGTTTACACGGTTCCCTTGGGGACTAGAGGGGCATGGTCAAGGTTGATAAAAATTACTTGTTACTCTAGGAAGGTTGGGAGATCTGGTCAGTCACTGTGAGCTAGCCAGGATTGGGCGGACAGGTACTGATGCCATGGAAAGACTCAGTCCCTACACTCTGATGTCCTGTCATCCTAACACACAGTTCTGCGTAACCAGCAGCAACAATAGAAGAAAGTTTATATATCAGAGTTTTATTGCCTCCAGATGTCAAGCCACCACCAGTGTGTAAGTCAATGAGTCAGGTCTCTAGCATTATGTGTGGTAGGAGCTTGAGGAAGGGGAATATACGATATAGGCTGACATCCAATACACAGTTAAAATGCCCCTTGAGAATCCATGGGATGCCAGCACAGTGTGCAAGACAATCAGACAATCTAGTCATAAAGCCTAATTGATACGATTTGGGAGCATAAATGCTTCCTAGAAAGACACAGGTGTTGTCTCACTGACCTTCTTCCAAGGCGTTTTTCCTATCTTTGTCAAGTATTGTGGTGTATAGTTGGAAAGGGGCTCCTCCCTATACCCAAACCAAGGCTCTGCTGTCCTATGCCAAAAAGATGGTAGAGTATATCTGTCTGCACCATTCTTTCTGGAGCCTATTGGTCTTAGAAATCACCAAGTGTGTTACCTGAAGAAAAGTTGTATGTGCTTCCTGCTGTTTAATATAAAAATAGATTGCATATCTCTAGTGTGTTCATTTTAGGGATCATAGCAGATATCGGTTGGGTTTTCTGTCTAGTATGACTGTCACGTCCTGTATCCTAGTGTGCTTTTGTACAAGGTAATCAGGTGCCTCCCCAATGTCCACTAATAATATTGTCATGGGGGTTCTTGGAGTGTTTGAAGGAGTTCATCTCCTGGTTGCTAGATGGTTTAGAATGTTCTGAGTCTGTAAGCTACTTGGTCTCGCTAAAGGTCCAAGCAACAGCTAAGGTGGAATGTTGCTAATCATGAGCTTATGCCTTTGATGGTATCATCAAGCTGTTGATTTGTGAATAAGATCGTTTTCCTTGGAGACATTTACCCTTGTCTTGCTGTTTCCTTTTCACAGGACATTCGGGTGGGATGATACCCATCTACTATTTCACCAGTTTTTAGCCAAGGTAGGATCAGTCAAGAAGTAGGATTTTTGGTTGCATATTATTCTAAGTTTAGCTGTGAAAAGCAAGAAGTATTGGAAGCCTATGTCTTGAAGATGGTGCTTGACCTCCATGAATGAGGCCTCCTGGTGCGGCAATGGCAAGGTGCAGTCTGGGAACACTGAGACCATATCATTTTACAATTCAAGAGGAGCAGGTTGTCTGGCCACAAGCAGGATGAAATTTTGGTCCTTTAAAATAAATATTTTGATGACCTCTGTCTGTGGGGACTAGCCCAATGGTGGGTTCAAGCTGGGCTCCTGTGGTGAGCTCGTAACATTGAGAAGAAAGGGGACAGACTGAGGGTAGCTACAAAATCTTTCATCCAGTGTTCCAGTAAAGTGCTGGAGGTCTGGTCAGTCTTCTATTTTCTATAAGTGCAGGTAGATGGTAATTGAGGGGGTATTTTAGTGGTGTTTAGTCTGCCATGGTTTCTGTGGCATATAAGCTGGCAAAGGTTGTTGTTGTTGTAAGATGCTCCTGTGCTATTATGTGGTAGGACCTGAAAATGTAGTTGGTGTGTGTGACAGTGAAGGATGGTGCTCCTGAGTATAGGTCAATTTGACCAAAGTCTTCCAGCTCAGACTTGGACTGAATAGTCTGAGCAACACAAGCAGTCTGACTATGAAGGTTGAGTCAAGGAGGTTGTCTCAGCATAGAAGGGAACAAGACTTTTAGGCACTGCAAAGCTTTGGTTCCATCCTCCCAAATGGGCAGTTGAGCACTGTGTGAGAGCTTCCTTTGTAAGGGGCCAGAAAGCTCTAGCCAGGTAGTTACAAATTTGAGGGTGTCATAAGGAATGAGGGAGGAAGTAGGAAGTAGGAAAGCTAGCGCTGGGTGTTGAACTTGGCCCTCTCTTCAGGGTCACCAACATTTTGCCTTCCAGCCTTCTCTTTTAGCTGACTTTGTTTTTGCTGGCTTTAAGACTCTGCATGCTTTACCACTACTAACCAGTGCTAAAGGGCTTGTGATCTCTCCCTTAAACATGGTAAAATTGTCTCATACCCAAATGGCACATTAAATGCTAATAGTGGACCATCAGCACTCATTGTGCCACCTACTAACGTAGCATTTTAAAACATGTCTCAGGCCTGCCATTGAAGCCTGTAGTGCAGTTTTAAATTGCCAATATGACCTGGAAAAATAAACCTTTTTTACGGGCTAAACCTTCCTTATTAATTCATATAAGTCACCATTAAGGTAGGCTTTAAGCATCTCATGTAGCAGGGTGCATGGGCAGGATGCATTGTATATAAAAAGTAGAGCACGTGTTCTTAAGTTTACATGTTCTGGCAGTGAAAATCTCCTAAGTTTGTTTTTCAGTACTGTAAAGCCTACCTTTCCCAAAGGAAAACCATGGGTTACCTTATTACATTTAATAGGTGCTAATGTTTGATTGGGAGCAGGTAGAAATATCATTTTTTGAATCAAATCAATTCCTCTTTCATGGTAAATTACAGATATTATTTTACAATTTTGAAAATACCACTTTTTGATAGTTGTCATTTCCTGCACAAAGGTTTCTAAGGCCTTCTAGAAATTTTCAGTTGCCTGGGCCTGTTAATAGCTCCCCCATTAACAATGCATATTGGGCCTGGAGAGTGAACTATATGACCTGGGTGTAGTTGGGAGAGAATCATCCTGCCAGAATGGTTCGGGGTGGAGCGATTCTTTGGAACCCTAACATTTCAAAGGTCTTGCCTCCAGCACACACAAAGAAACCTAAAAAGACTGTTTTGCCCCAAGACTTCATTGAGCCTTGGCAGGGGAAGGGAATACTTTTCCATAGCGAGATGTGGGGGTATCCTAGAAAATTCCCCCACTTCAAAAGTGGGCACCAGGTATAACTATTGGGCCCTCAGAACACCTCTTCAGTACACTCCTGGGTCTGCAGGCAGTACAAAAGTAAGTCTTCCTTGTTCTTTAGAGGACTAACCTGCTGTTTGAGGTCTACCTTGTTCTCCAGATGACTGACCTGCTCCTTGAGTCATGCCTTGGTTTCTGCAAAGAAAAATTGGACTTTTTCCCTTCACCCTAGTCTGCATGAGTGACTCCAAGGGTCAGTCGGATAACCTCCTATTCTGAGCTACAGGAACATAAAAAGCTGTTGAGGCTTCACTGCTCCCCAGCTGACATTCTGAAACTGAACCTGCCTGGACCTGCCTAAGCCCTACTAGCCCCTGTTAGAGTGAGTCCCAGATCCCCAAGAGATGCCTTTCCAGGTTGTGGACCCTTGGCTGGCATCAGATTGCACTACTGTACAAGAAACTGTCTGTGTCGCACTTTGAGATGGTAGCTTTTCAGCAGGGCTAGCCTGGTCTCTGCAACTGACGCATGTCCATCCCAGTTGGTATGAACTTGTGACTTTCCTCCTGTCTAGCACAACCAGATGAATGCGAGTGATACTTTGTACTCTCAGGTAATGTACGTACCTAAATCTTTATAATTGCATGTCTCCGGTTCTAATGATTGTATGTTTTTTCAGTTTGGTCTCATTTGATTTACTAAATTGTACTCTATTTTTCAAAATTGGTTTGGGATTTTCCTTGTGTCATGTTTTCACTTTATTACTGTGTGTGCACTGCATAAACACTTAACTCAGTGTCTCTATGTTAAGCTAACACCTTTTGTGCCAAGCTACTAGAGAGTTAAGAAAAGGTTAATTTAGTGACTTTTTTGTTTCACCCTGACCAGAATTGGGGTTGTTTCTTGATTAGAGTTTTCACCCCTTTAATCAATAACCCAATTGTTTACAACAGGCTTGTAAACGTATGAAGCAGGAGCAACGTAGTGAGAAGACAGGCTTTTGCTCTGTGATTTCCTTAGACAATATGTTTTGAAAGGTCTTACAGTACTTCCATGCAAGGCTGTAAGACAGGTAATGAGCACATAGAGTGCTACAGTCATTTCAGGGTTGCACCTCCCCAGAATGTCTCTACACAATGAATCAGTTTGCTAGTTTAAGGGGATGCTCCACTGCTTTTAAAAGCCCATGAGTTTTACTCCAAGTGGGAGACAGGACGTGCCCCCCACTAAGTGCAGTATTCAGATTACAAAATAGGGATGAAGGAGGGCGGAGAGCGATGTGCGTCGTGCAGCAGGGCTTAGGGTGGCCTACCTCTGTTGTGGGGGGTTCTAGACCAGTCCACTCTTCTTCAGGCACCCATGGCCCAGTGTAGCTTCCTCAGCACCTGTGCCACTGTGTAGAGACTGAAAGGATGCTGGTTCCAATAGCCGTTTCAATGTCCATATATGTTGCTACACAGCCAAGCTATATAGAGTCAGTGAATGGCCTGTGTATTTCCATCAGGTCCTGATCAGAAGGAAAGAGGTGCAGCATGCTGCAACAAGAAGTTACGGCCTCAGGGGGCCAAGCAATGGAGGCACAGCCTGCATTCTCTCCACCTGACAGAGCTGTTGGAGCAGGCCTCTGTGGAAAGACAGGCCGCTACCGCACCATTCAGTCTTTGGCTGGGGACTCCTGAACCAGTGCACGGCAGGAACCTGATTGTAGTTCCAGGGGGGTGCCTGTCCACTATTCAGGAGCACCCTGTCAGAGGCCCTTCAAGTTCTTGGCCACCGAGGCCCAGCTTTGTCTTCATGGGCCAGCCGGTATCCACCTTATGTTGTGTAATTCCTATAAAACCTATAAAGGATCTGCGCGTTCAGATGACATACACTGTAGGATTGGTGTCAGACTGATTCTAAACATCCCCACCGGGTATGTTGGCCTTTTTGTTTCAGCTAGATCACAGTGCTGCTAGAATCTCCTCTTATCCAGGAGAGAATAGTTCTTGGCAACCTTCGAACATGACAACCTTGATCCCTCAGGATCGTGGAAACAGTGTACTACTTTTCGCTCAGTCACTCGTGCTCACTTAGTCTCAGAGAGATACACAGAATTAGACGTTTTTCAATAAACATTTATCGAATGATCATTATTCTAGTGTATAATAGATCAGCTGCAACAACCACTAGACAGTAACAGATATAAATGATTAGAGGCTCTATGCACATAAAGAGGATGACAGAGTTCTACCATCTTACGAGAATCATGAATACATACGAGTATATAAAATACATGACACTAAAAGTGCGTACTCCTATGATGCCTCCCTAACTAGATTTACCTAAGTGTGCCAAACATGTGTGTAGGTGTTAAGCTAGGAATCCCTCTAGGATAAAGTCTACCCAATTACCTGGATTCAGAGACTGTGGAACCTCGTCCTGGTCTCTGGTTGGACACCCAGCAAGGGGTGTTAGACCACTGCAAACTGGAGTATATGCATGCAGGAACCTGGGGGCATATTACCAAGCAATAGCGATAATTATCGCTATTGCTTGGTTAGAGACAAAAATTTACCGCTGAGCTGCGGTGATTTTTCTCGCAGATAAACCTTGGTATTACCCAGGTTTAGCGCAAATGCGAATAAAATCGGCCGCAATGCATGAATATCACAGCACAGCGTTGAGCCAAGTTCACAAAATAAAGTGTCTGGGGCACAGCAGACTCCTCATAAAACAACTCCTGGTGTCGCCTGCCTGTATCTGCCAAGGACTGCTCCTTGATGGCAGTGCAGGGAATGCCTTAAAAGGAGAAGCGCAGGTTTTAGGGCACCCAAGCCTGGAGCTTTCTTAGTTTGCTTTCCCCATCTGAGGAAGACCAGCCACAGCCCCTCTGCTACAGCCAAAAGCTCAGAATGATAGATAGCCCTTGTGCTATTATTTGTCTTCCCTTACATTTGCAACCTGACTTCTAACTTTCAATAATGTGGATGTTTGCTATTTTTCCACAGTAAATCTTAGCAACATCAAATTTGTATTTGTTTCTAAAGATATATTTTATTGCTTACTTGAGCTGAGTTTTATTCCAAATAGAATTCCTACCTTAGAGGGGCTAAATTAATTCATACCAACAGAACAGCTAAACTTAGTTTGTCCTTGTAAAGCCTCCAGTCTGAGCTACTGAATATTGAAAGTACAGTGCAATCTTGCTTCAAATTGCAAAACAAAAGTTATGATGCTTCCCTGATCCATTATCGTTTTGAACAAAATCAATACCTGAACAACCAGAGTCTAGACACATAAATGTCAAATTATTTAACAATGAGCAGTTAGCACAGAAAAAAACACTTAAATAGCAATTGAGGCACAGTGATGGGTTTTAAAGTAGCTTAGCTGGATTTATGTTAGACAAAAACAGTTTAACTAAGCATGTACACCAACGCCTGAGGCTTTATGCAAAGGAATATATCCGCAGAAAATGTGTGCTTGCTCTCTTACCTGTCAAGCGGCAATCATTGTAAAGTTCATTAAAAGGTGGCAATTATTGCAAATGTTTTGCTTATTTTACAATGCTCTTGGTCTAATTAATTAAATCGTTTTCACATAAGGTAAATAAAAGCGTTCCTAGAAAGTCTATAAAACTAATTTTGCTCCAGAGAAATGTCACCCTAACCCTAAATATCTGCTCAGCGTGTAAACAATAACTTATACAAATAACGTAAAAACGTGCAGAGTGCAGAATAGAGCAGGGGAGTGACAGGACTATGGACTTCCTGCAGTGCAGGAGGGACCCCAATTCCCTCGTCCACTCAAAACGAGCTAAGGTTCATGAGTTCCTGCAAGGTTTGGGCGTCTCAAGGCCTCCTCACCACATTCTGCAGGGCGACCCCACAATTTTGGGCTACCACACTGATCAATGAACTGCTGGTCTCCCCAATTAAAGGCTCTGTTGTTTCACTGTTCCTCATTCTGCCCCTATTCACAACCCAAATCAACCAGACCTTACAATATGAGTAGCAGGACATGGCTGAATATAATGCCTATTCGCATTAGAGTCATCCTCTCTGGGTCAAAACACATATGATATTGCAGTCTCATTGAGGAGGGTTCAGAATACCCTGTAGTGTGCAACCATACAGACATGACCGGTGCGTGACTGTTCAGACCAAATACATGGAATGGTTGAGTTTGTGCATTAAATTGAGAGGGTAGTAGAATGTATGCGATTCATCAGCATGTGCTTTTGCTTTGTTGATCCTCCATGTTTGTCAAGAACTCGACGAGAATGCTGGACAAAGAAACGGTGAAAAGATGGAGTTATCCCCATTGCTCATTAGAATGAATGCTCTGCTATGTAGACTCGCAACTTCCTTGTATCACCTGTGCAACTTCATGGAAAACCACAAGGTATCTAGGGAATTATGCTACTGACACCCGGTTTATAAGGGTTGTGTACAAGTATCCAAAAACACTATCACATTTAGACCACAAAGTGGTCCCACAACAAATTCACCATGGTTGCTGCTATTTCAGTCAAGCCTGAATGCATATCAGTCTTTACTTCTTACTCATTTACATCCTAAGTCATTATTTAGCAGACAGTATATTGGGAGTACATTTGCATCTCATCTATATATTTAAATCTTACTTGGTTGCCACTGAGTTTATTGTTTGACTGCACTTTCCACTGAACAGGTATTTTTTGATTTCCTTACAACGTTTGTCCCACTGGAAGGATTTGCTTTGCTCAAAACTACGAACAAAGGGCCTTATTACGAGTCTGGAGGTCCACTGACAACTAGACTCGCTGTGGGGGTGGTCCACCGACCGCCCTATTATAACCAAGGTGGTCGAGTCGCCCTGAGACCTCCTCAACCTGATTCCTGGCAGTGGTGCAGCGGTCTCGAGGCCGCAATATTTATGTCAGGGCTGCTGCGGCCCCACCAAGCACATTATGAGTTTCTTCACGCCACACTCTTTATGGTAGTGTGACTGTCATGAAAAGTGTGGTGGTGAAGAAACAAAGGGTGCACTACATGGCCTCCTGGTGCCTATACACCATGCGGTGCACGCAGGGGGTTGCGTAGTGTGCCCCGTCTGCATGCACCTCCATGTTCCTGCACGGAACAAAATGCACAACATTGTGCATTTCGGTCCGTTCAGGAAAATGCATTGACGTTCCCATTACGGTGCCTATTTTAAAGGCACCTGGGTAGAATTAAGGCACCCCCTAAAAAACAAAATGTTAGTAGGTCAGGGAAAGGGGGGAAGGAAAAAAGACAAAATTATACGAGATAATCCCTCCAGACCTATATTTCTTTACTTACGGCTAAATTTAGCTCATAACTTGGGGAAAAGCACAAAACTGTACTCCACAAGAATTTTTTTTGAAGTTTTTCACATTTTATTTTCTTTTATTCTCCATTTCCAATTTTCAGCTACATATATTACTTTTAGGTTATATTACATTATATTTGCAACTGTACAAATTACTTTTTTACATGTTTTACATTTATACAACCATCAAAATTTCATCTTGGTACATGACCTTGAGAAATGTGAAAGTATTAATCCGTTATTTCAGACAATACTAAGAATTCTTTTCCAATAACTCGAGTTCTTCACATGTGATATTTGCTGTCTTCACTTTACATCCTAATTTAAAAAATACATGTTTACAAACCCCCAAAAATACAATCACACCTTTACACACTATACTACCACATCTCTTGCACTCCTAACTATCACACTGCATACTCACCTCCAAACTACATACACAGATGACTTCCTAGGGGTGAGCAACCCAACCAACTAATGCTGTGTTGTGAGCTAGGGTATCCCCTACACACTAGTCAACGCGCGTTTCGATGGTCTAGTATTGCTTCTTATACCATCTTCTTCAGGACCTTTTACTTTTAGAATTTGTAATGGGTTGGATGAAGGGGGAATACAAAAGAGCTTATACTCAGCGGCTATGCATTTATATAAGTTTCTAAAGGTATTGATCTTTTGGTTTTCCAATTTCACTTCTGTTATTTTCTGGGTGACCTCTCTATTATTTACTTCAGGATCCAACTATATAGTCGTGCACGAAAGACCCGGGGAAGGATATGCTGTCGGAATGGAAGAAAAAGCCATGCTAAAGTATAGCGGTAACAAATAAAGATCGCCTGGGCAGCTTTCCGTGCAGTAGTGGAAGTAAAGCAGAGTCAAGAGATATTTTAAAAGAACAGAACTTTGGAAACACAGAGGGAATCTACATACGCCAAATCGAGCACGAGACATTTATTATCTCAGGACTGATTGTTTGCCTAACCTCTCTGGATCCTGAAGTAAATAATAGAGAGGTTACTCAGAAAATAACAGCAGTGAAATTGGAGAAACTATGTGACATTCTTTGAAAAACTCATAGTCTTGAATACCAAGTACAACCATCTGATAAGAGGGACACAGATGGCTCTCTACCTCGGGGAGAGCTAGTGTGGGCCAGTGTGAACGTGTCCAGATGTCCGGTATGGCGAGCGTGTGATCACCCTGTGAGGTGTACATGTGGCATCTAACTTTGTGGTATTTTGGGAAGGCATGCCTTTGGCCATATGGGTTTTATTGGGGCCAATCTAAATATTTATGCATGTGAGACCTCTTGGAAGCTGCAACCGTCACAGCTCCTCATAAACACTTTTTGTGTGAATTCCAAGAAAGCCGGACATTTTCTTGAAACATACAGGTAGGCTTACAGAATTAAATGTCTGTTTGTTTGCGAATAAACACCTATTTTCTTCCAACGGACACAGGATTGGTTTTGACCTTAAACTGATATTTGGCAAAGATCACCTTCGGGAGTTCCTGAGGAGTTTGGACTCTTGCATAGTGCCCCTAATCAGCACATCATATGATGTAATGAGATATGTTAACCTCTTTCAATAGTTGTCATTATTGTATCCAATATATAAGCCCCATGCACTTTTGTATAATAAAAAAAACACAGTGAATTTTGATTTACAGTGAATATTCCCAAATCCTTCTTTATCCATTTTAGTGCCTGAGGAGGCTGCCATAAATGAGTAATGTTATTCCAGATGTCAGTACATTGCCTTTTAAATTGCAGCAGAACTGAGAGCATGCCAGAAGGTCTGTTTAACCTTGCAGAAGGGCTCTCATGTTGTATTTGGCATTATTATGCATTTATATGTGATGGCAGCAAAATTGAGATGCCTGAAGAATACGTTGGAAATTGATATAGCAGTTATATTTTGGTTTGCTTGTGTATAACAAGAGCTTCACATATCCTCAATTATTTTACAACCTTCAGGAATAACATGGTAATATCTTCTTAAAACATTATCTTTAAAAAAATCTGGGCCAGGCTGTGATTGGTTATTAACCAAATCCATTATTGTTTGTGCACTTAACTGATGCTATATTTCTGATCAAGTTTTGAAACAGCTATGTTCTATCCCACATTCAGAACCTATTGCGTGAATCATTTAAATGGGACTTCCTTTATAGAGAAACACTAGTAGTACTCTTTACCCAGTCGTGCATCCTGAATGAATGCCCAACAATAGGCATTCCAGAGTGTTGCTTTGTTTGATGATGTCAACTATATCCAACATCTTCAAAAGTAGACAAGGGACTAATCACATGGATTCTATATGGTTTCAGAAAAGTAAATCAGGGAACATTTGAAAAGATGGGAGAAATGTCCGGCTAAGTTAAGCTTCGTAGGAGAAAAAGATTGCAAAATCTACATTTAGTGCATGAATTCATCCACAACAGATGTTATGCTGCAAAAAATTTCAGAAACATCATTTCAATTTTTTTACAAACTATTTCCTTTAGAAGTTGAACTGTGTGAAATTATCACAACATTGCAGGCAAAAATTTAATTTGATACACCATCATAGAAGTAAGTGTAATCAGTCATATATCTATCAGTATAATAGGAACATTAATTGATTTTATTCAGGCAGGTGTAAAGCTGTCATTATCTCTTATCTATATGTGAAAAGAAAAGAATAACTTTATATTAGAATTAGACTGAAATAAGATGAGTGATTAATAGAAACAATCATCAATTTAAGTTAAGGTGAGCTGACCTCATGCCAGATTTTAATGAAGTCTACTGACACTGTAAATTATTTACGTTTAGATTCCTTGCATATCCATTTATCTTATGGGATATCCTGAAATCCTTCCTGCCTCTATGTTAAACACCCCTGGGCTAATTGGTATGGAATTTTTTTTGAGACCTATTCACAACTTGTATATCATTAAATCTACAAATGGAAATGTTCTATTACAGTGTGTAGTAAATTTACTACTTATATGTCTTAACCCCTCAGTTCAGGGGATGGGGTCAGATAAATGTAATTTATGAATATAGAGTTACTAGAAGTAGCTTTACTGTCATCAGGGGAGATACCTCAGGCATGGAATCGAATGGAAGAAAGCCAATAGGTCTGCAATAAATCACACACACCTGACACCCATTTCCTTCCAACAACGTGTTTTTACAGTATTTATGAACCACACACCATGGGATCTGCTTTATTCCTCTTAAACATTAAGATCCTGCAGCCACCGCATTTTGTCTGCAGAATGCAGACCACACTTCTGAAGAAAAAGAGAAATTTCACTGAGGAAGAGACCGCCCTCGTAGTGAAATTTGCCATAAAACATTACATAAAATGATATGCCTGCCTCTTTTCACCCTCAGTGGAAAAAACAAGGCAGCCTTACTGCAGGTGACAGACGCATTGGTGATTTGAGGCACACATCATGAAAAGAAGTACAGGATGAGGAGAGGCAGGTGAAGTTCACCAGGATTCAGCTTGCTGAAGTTCATCCTAGAACACCAATTGAATCCCATCTCAACCTCACACCCCACTCCACCCCCCCCCCAAGGAGTATGCCCTCTCCACCATGCACACCCACCTGCTTCTTACCAACAACACTAAAAGTAGTTTCAGGTACGATTTTAACACCCCCTTCCTTTCTCATAAAAAAGAAAGCCAGCAATTACTCACCCATCTCTGTCCTTCACTCATGTCTTCATTGCTAGGCACACATACGATATATGTCCCTTAAAGACACCCTCTAGCACAGGCGATGTACATTCCTACATGTTTCATTATTGTTTGTTTTTAAACTCTTTTCATACAGCTACTCTTTTGAGTAGAACAGTTACTTCATCTCTGGCAGGAGTTCAAGAGCAGTAGGACAATACACCGGGCACTGCTTTGCAGTGCAACTCACCTACACATACAGGTATGTCGTTATGCTAACAATCTGACTAACACACTACAAAGGAGTTCTATCAATTGCTTTAGTAAACCTTAACACTATATTTGACAATGTGTTTTTTGAATGGTTATTAATTGTAGACAAATGTAACCTTAACATTCATACTGTTACATTATTATACATGACATACAGGGATACGAGACAAGAACAAGCAGATGCATACGATTGATGAATGTGTAACTACGAAGTCCGGCCTTCTATGTTACCCCTATGATGTCTGTTGAAAAAACAAGTCATTTACAACCATACAAGAAAAAAGGTCCTAGAAATATGGTCTGTATGGATACGTCCATGTTTTTTACTATTTAATTGCACAAAAAATTAGCCATCGCAAAAAGCAGGGTAAAAATGAGGTCCTGAGAAGGCCTACTGACCCTTCACAAGCTATATAAAGGCTGAAACATGTCGACCTACCAGATGCCTGGGAACATTAATTCCTAAAAACTTCACACTGATCTATTTTAACCTAGCCCTAGATCCAAGAATGATACATTTGTTACAAATGATTTAAAGGCTATTTTAACACACTCACTCAACCCTGCCTTCACTTACTGCTATCACTCAAAGAGCTCCACTTACACACGTGTTGAACCCACCCATTCGCGTTCAGTGACTTGGTGAGGGTCCAATAATGAAGCATGCCACTGGTGGTACCTGTGGGTGAGGACCCTATGTATGTACATATAAAGAGTTTCATTTTTCACACATCTCAGAGAAAGTTTACTGTCTGATAAATTGTGAAGCAAGCACTGATTTACCTGGGTGCATTACGCTCACTTGTCTCAGAGACAGGCAAGACAGACACTGTCCCAAATTACTGGGTCTTACCTCTCCTTGTGTTTATTACATTATTATATACACAAACCTTTTTTTAACCTTGTTAAGGGCCCTGTGGTTGCTGTTCAATCCATGACCTGCCACAATATTAACTTCTGCTCCTAGCAGTAAACCAAATCCTGGGGGGGCACCACACAGCAGACGGATGATAGACACTGGTAGGTTAATGTCTGCTCTCTTGCCTTTGGATCTAGCCCCTTTATGTATTATTGACAGGGTAGCTGTATGTCTTTTGTCACACATTGGCACCATGCTTAATTTGTATTAGAACATTGGAATATTGGGAGCTCCATTGCAGACAATGGAGTGCTCCCTGCTTCTAAGGGCTGGTAAAGGCCCGCAGAGCAACATTCCAATGTTCTACAAAGGCTTCTCGAAGCTCGAGGGGATTTATATTCCCTCGAGCTTGAAGAACCCTTTGTTTAATTTATTAGAACATTCTGCCCTCTAGTGGCAAAATGTTCTAATAGCCTTATAGCCCTTTGTAGCAGGGCTATACCGGCAATTAAAGTCCCGCTGTCTCGTTAAAGTCCCTCGCCTTCGGCTCGGGCCTTTAACGATTCAGCGGGCCTTTAATAGCCGGTATAGCCCGCTACGGCGGGCTATAAGGCTATATTACAATTGATTTGAATATTATATATTGTACTTAGACTTGCCAATATCTACGAGGTGTACTAGACCTTGGTAACTTTCAGGACAGCAATCTTTGTGTCAAAGCAGTCAGGCTTTTCTAAAAGGCAATGTGTAAAGTGTGCATGCAATATTCAGACAGTAATAAAGAAAGTTCACAACACAAGAAACCAATCTAGAAATCAGAGAATATTTTAACAAATAAAATGACACCAAAAGGACAAAACTCCAATCAGCAGAACTGGAGTAATGACTTTTGAAGTTTAAGGTAAAAATAGTGTCACAAGACATAAAGCTCCGACCATGGGGATCTGGTTGCGCTCAACCGTGGCAAAATCAAAAGTTCGGGCAAGTCACAATGGAGCCCAGGCTGGAAACAGAGCGGTGTTTGTTCCCGCCGGGAACTCCAGGGAAATTCCTCAGTGCTCTTGTTGACACTGTTTCTCAGATAGTAACCTCCTCTCCCAACTTCCTTCTCGTGGGTGACCTCAATCTTCACCTATCAGACCCCACAGATCTAACTGCGTCTGAACTCCTTCTTGACCTCACGTCTTTTGATATTCAGTTAGTTAATGCAGGACCTACCCACGACAAGGGGCACCTCCTGGACCCTGTCTTTACCAACATCACGGACATTACCACCAGCTCCCCCTGCCCCTTCCCTGGACAGACCACTTTTTAATTCCCATCTTTTGGTATTTTCTCATCTCACCTACCCAACAGACTAAAACCCGGGTCCCCGACCGGCGCTTGCACAAACTTGTGCCAGACGAATGGACCATCATTCTCAGGGATTCTCTCCCCTCCCCTACCTCAGACCCAGCCAACGCTGATAAACAGTTCAACTCCTGGCTTACCTCTTCATTGGACAAACTTCTCCCCAAAACTACCACCCTCAAGCGAATCAAAAGAGTGAGCCCTGCCCCTTGGTAAACTCCGGAGCTCAATCTTTTACGGAAGGAATGTAAAAGAACGGAGCGCTCCTGGAGGAAGGATAAGTCGACTGTTAAGAAGGATGCCTACCATACCTCCTTAAAAAATTACAAGATCGCTCTTCGCAATACAAAAAGCTAATTTTTCCAGGAAAGGATAGAAAACTCCTCTTGCTCCAGCAAGGAAACTTTTATCATCTTAAAAGAACTTCTTAAAGCCCCAGATTCCGGACCAAGAACTCCGCCAGACCCCAAAGCAGATGAAGAAAAATGCCTGAAACTGGCCAACTTCTTCGAGGAGAAGATTCAGAAAATCCTTGCCTCCATTTCACCTACTAATTTTAGCAAGGCAAAAGGTATTAATACGATTCCCACCTCTCCCCGTTTAACTTCCTGGGGATCAGTGACTGCCGAAGAGGTCGCAATCACGCTAGATACCATCAAAAGCGGATCTCCTAGGGACCCTGTTCCGCTAAGCATTTTTAAGAAAGTCTACCATCGTCCCTCCCCTTACCCATCTCATTAATGCCTCACTGCTACAGGGAATTGTTCCCTCCAGCTGGAAGGCGGCTGTCGTCATGGCGCTACTGAAAAAACCCTCTCTGGACCCCTCGGATTTGGCCAACTACAGGCCAATCTCCCTTCTCCCCGGAACCAGTAAAATTGCTGAAAAGCTTGTGAACAAAAAACTTTCGCAGTATCTGGAAACCAACAATCTGCTTAGAAGCTCGCAGATCGGACTCCGCCCAGGGCAGGGCACTGACATCGCCCTCTTCGCAGCGGTGGAGGAGGCCAGAGCACTCCTGGACGCGGGAGGATCAGTGGCAGTGATCCTCCTGGACCTCAGTGCGGCCTTCGACACCTTTAACCATCGGCTCCTAATCCATCGATTTAGGAATATCGGTGTGGAGGGCACTGCGCGGTCCTGGCTCACTTCCTTCCTTGGCCAACGCTCCTTTCAGGTCTGGGAGAATGACACACGCTCCCCCGAAACCCCCCTCCAATGTGGCGTGCCTCAGGGTTCTTCCCTGAGCCCGACATTATTTAATGTCTACATGTCCCCATTGGAGGAGGTTGTCAACCCGTTCGAAGTGAGTATCATCAGCTATGCTGATGATACTCAATTAGTGGTGTCCTTATCTCACCCAAATCAAGAACTAGCGGATTTATACAACTGCCTGACACAAATACAAGGATGGATGAATAGCTCGTCTTTGAAACTTAATGGCTCAAAGACAGATATTCTCCTCCTTGGCCAGAAGGGGCTTTCCCTCTAACAGAACATCTGGCCCCCCTGCCTGGGTGAACCCCCTGCTCCTAAGTCTGAGATTAAAAGCCTGGGTATTTGGCTCGAAAAAGATCTGTCTTTCAAGACGCAAGCCAAAAAAATTGCGGGGACGTGCTTTGGGCTCCTTAAATCGATCAGGAAGATTCTGCCCCTACTTCCTCCTGCCTCCCAGAAACTGTTAATCCAAGGCCTTATTTTATCAAGGCTGGATTACAGTAACACCATCTACCTAGGCGCTCCCGAGGCAACCCTGGACAAATTACAAGGATCCAGAATGCCGCGGCTCGGATCCTTACCAATACTCCGGCCAGAGCTTCGGCCAAACCAGCCCTGAAGCTCCTCCACTGGCTTCCAATGAGAGAGCGAGTGAAGTTCAAGGCTCTCTGTCTGTCTCACAGACTTCTACAAGACAAAGGCCCCCCTATTTTAAGAAAGTTTATCAGGCCCTACAAAGCCCCAAGATCCCTCCGATCCGATCAGGAATACCTTATCACCATCCCCAGAGTTAAGAAGGTGCGTACGGGTGGACGGCGCTTCTCTGTTAACACTGCCCGTCTTTGGAATTCACTACCCCGCGACCTTAGAACGGAACCAGATTATCTCCGATTCAGGAAGTGGCTGAAAACGCACCTTTTCTCTGATCTGACTTCCCCCTTCGCCCCACTGACCCTCAGATGTATGGATCTTAGCGCTGGGATACTTACGGGTGACTACGCGCTTTATAAAAATCTAATAATAATAATAATAATACTGGGGCTTTTAACTTCTGACTTCAGTGTGGGGTCGGCTCAGTGTTGCTTTACAGAGATCTGAGTCAGTCAGTCAGTCAAGTCTTTATTTTGATTTTTGGAAAGAAAATCATAAAAGACAACAAGATTAAATACAATTCATATCATCGTTTTTCAAAGATAAAAACACAAGCCAGCAAAATAAAATATAAAAGCAAATTAACATTAAAAACAGGAGAGCATAAAAATAATAAATCTACTGGGTTAGTTACATCTTCCTGGGCCTTATCACCCAAGCCCACCCCAGAAATGTTGCCACAGCTATTACAATGGCGTGTTCCTTATCAGTCCTGAGCACCCTAAGAGTTGCAGAGGCTACCCTAAATCCCAAGTTTTTACTTGTTGGGGCTATCCATTTCAGGCGTGGTTGCCTGTAGGATGGGCATACAAAAAAGAAATGTGCAGTTGTTTCCCTCACGTCTAGGGAAAACGGACATAGGCCATCGCAACCCCGTTTCCAGCTGAGCATAAAGGACCCTAATGGTAGGGACCCCACCCTGAATTGGTGGTATACTTTTCTTTCTAGGGTGCTCCTAATAATGTCCCAATATGGCTCTAAAAACAAAGACAACTTAAACTCCAAGAATCTATTTGTTAAAATACTATTGCTCTGGGAAAATCGCCTCTGATTGATGTAAGACCAATATGCTTCTTTTAATAGCTTATTGGAGGGGAACACCACTAAAGACTGAGAGTCCCACAGGTTCCTCATCCCCATAGCTATGAATGTGGACTTAAGCCACTGGATTCTATCAGAGGTATTTATTGACTTGACTACGCTCAAAGCCCGGGCGTACTGAGCCAGCTCGGGAGTCGTCCACAGCCGGCGCCAGTAGGCTATAGGGCGAAACCGAGCCTGATCTCGACTATTTTTGCTTTCAGTGTCTAAATACAAAGGGAGCAGTGGAGTGGATTTAGGAAGTCCTGAGAGAGCTCTAAGAAATTTGTTATGTGCTACGGCAAGGGGTGGTAAGTCACTGAAGCCCCATAACTCTGCACCATACAGAATCGAGGCCCCCACCTTATTGTTGTAAATTTGCAGCGATGGAGCAATGGGTTTAGATTTAGATTGCTTATGCTCACTAAGCAGGACGCCCACCAACTGTGAGTGCTTTAGGTTCATTATGTCGATATGAGGTTTCCTGGAAAAGTTTTTACCTATAATTAAACCTAGGTACATAAATGCATCAATTTGATCCAGGGGGGCCTGTTCTAGACTAACCCATCCACCTTACTATTTTGGTCTTGTGAAAGACTATAAATTTTGTCTTTGACACATTTATAACTAAATCCTGGTCACGACAAAAGCCTCAAAACAGTTGAGTGCGTCCTGCAGCCCCTTTTGTGTTTGCAATTACAACAAAGTGTCGTCGGCAAACATCAATAGTGGGGTATGGAGACCCGCAATTCTTGGTGCGTCTGTTGGTTGCTTATCAAAGTAGTGTGTAGCCACATTGATAAACAAAGAAAAAAAGAGTAGGGCCAGGACACACCCCTGCCTGACTCCCATTCCAACCTTGAACTTGCTCATCACATTCTCCTGCTTCCCCATCGTACTTGGGTATAGTTTTCATGTTGGAGCTTAACAATAATATTCAAAAGTGCTGGAGATAGCCCCATTGAGCGGAAAGCCTACCATAGTTTGGCACGTGAAACCAAATCAAAAGCTGTCTTAAGATCGATAAAAGCAGCGTAAAGCGACCACCCGCCCAAAGTTACTACCTTCCAGTGAATAGCCACAAATCGAGAGGCCTGATCGATGGTACCAGTGTGGGAGCGAAAACAGGCCTGTAAAGGTGTTAAAATTTCATTTTCCTCAATCCAATTTTGAAGTCTACCCAGGACCAGTCTAGCTACCACTTTCTGAATACTATCTATGAGGCTAATGGGCCTGTAATTGTTCGGGAGTGAGCGATCCCCCTTCTTAAATATAGGGATAGTCTCCGCTCCTGTCCATGTTTTTGGCACTGATGCTCCACTCGCCAGAGCATTAGCCACAAATAAAATATATGAAGCCCAGGTTTCAGACTCTGATAAAAATAGATCTGCCGGGACACAATCTGGGCCCGGGGCTTTTCCACGAGGAATACGTTTCAAGATTCTTAAAACCTCTATTTTTGTAAAAAGAACACCAGGTTCTTGAATTGAGTCCATAGGAACTGAGAGATCACTGGGGGGTCCCCTAAATTGTGATTCAAAGTATGAAACCCAAGCTTCTGGGGAGACATTATTTTCTGGGGTGTTAGAAATGTCGCACCTACCCCATTTTAAAGTGTGGCGAAATCTCATCGTATCCCTATCCTTACTAGCCTCCAGCAAATCCAACCAATGTTTCTCCTCCCAAGCACTACGGGCTATCTTTTGCTGCCCTCTATATGATCGACGAGCTAGTCTGGTGGCATGCCCATCACGAGATTTAATGGCCATAGCCAAAGTCTTGTATGCCTTCCTACATAAGCCGTTATACCAGGAGGCTCTGCAAGATTGGGGTCCCTTCCTCTCTATCTGTGATTTTGTGAAATACAATTTAAGGTCCCCAAACAATGATTCATGCATCCCGACTATCCTGTTATTAATGGACTCCTGGGAGTAACAGGCTTGAAGGGAAAGAAGGGCCGCATCAATGAGAGCTTTAATTAGATCCCTTGCCTCTTCATTTTCAATAACCTGTTGCACTGCACTCTTCTCATGTTGTTAGCGAGAACTAGCTCGCCTGAACTGGTGTTGCTGGACCGTTGGGGGAGTGATGTAACCAGGGATAGAAATTTAAAACTCATAACTAATGGATCATGATTAAGGCTCCCGGTTTTCCGTTTACACTGATGTTTACATAAAAATTCAGACGGAAAACGTTTTGTTTTTCGTCTGTATTTATATATAAAAACGGGAATATACTTAAAAAGCAAATGCTCCTCTTGCCTCTGTGCTTCTCAGTAAAATACGAGTCAGAGATGCACAGGGTCGGCCAAAAGAAACAGGAATCTGCTGCCCTGAAAATGCTCCAGAGACAGGGGAACTGGCAGCGCTGTGTCTACAGAGACCCTCCAGCACCCCTCACAGCGGCAGTTCATGCAATCTAATTGTTGGAGCAGTGCAAGCAGCTGATGCCCATAAGAGGTGTGAAAACACCCCAGGACATCGGCTGCTGCTCCAGCAACCTTTTGTTTCTCGTTGTATGAGAGGGTGAAGGAGGTTGATGTGGCAGGGCAGGGGGCAGAAAGCCAACAACAACCATTAGCATTAAGCCTCGCTGCCTCTCTGTCACAATGCACACTGTTGGGCAGTGAGGCTGAATGAGAGGTGAGCAAGTCAGTTTTCTATTTAAAGTTTATTTAAGTGCTACTTAAAAAAAACAAGAACAGAAATGACTGTTGCACCACCTGATGCCCTGCATTTTCTCCATAGTGTCCAGACCGGGTAGTGTTCCTTATACTGGGTGCGACGTTCCCAGCGGAAAAGTGCATTAGTGTCTGGCAGTCCTGCTGTTTGAAGCCACCAGTCAGCCTTGCACTGGAAAATATGTCACATAAGGAGTAGCTATTCAGAACAAAGGCGAGAAGCATATGCCTACCCTACTATCTCGAAAGAATGTGACCTCAAGTCGCTGAACACAGTTGCACAGGAATTCAAACATACTTACTTCCATCGAATAAGTTCTACATGAACTAGTTTTCAGATGCACACAGTCCTGTTGTATTCGGTATCCGTAAAACAAAGTACTTTGAGTGCCCCGGATTTTTTTTATAGTTACATGTTGCATGATCGGAATATATTTGGTCTTGGAGCAAACACAGCATTATGGACGACACAGAATTCTTTACAATGAAACCTGTATATGGTCGCCAAGGTAAAAATACAAATATCCGCCCTGTGAATGACCCAATTTTGGAGGAGATGCAAGCAGGCTAAGCAGTACAGATGAGGTATGCATCAACACTAAATGATGAACTGCGACCCTGCTGCCCATCAGAGAGAAGCGGAGCGAAGAGGGCGATGAAACGACGAGGGCGTGCGAAGGGCTGCTTTTCCACAAGAATAAACCTGTCCTCGGGACTAGCTCGGCGAGGCAAAAGCGCTCACCTCAGGAGCCTGGTGTGGCTTAAACAAGTGTGAACAGTGTGCAAGTGTGTATGTCACTTTAAATAAATGTGGAAAAATACTAGCTTTAGCGTATTTTTTTACTTGCATCAAAAATAAATGTGGATAAATACAGATAAAATTACCCCCCAAAAAATATGGATAAATCTAGACGGAAACGTGAGAAAATACCATAAAACTGGGAGCCCTAATCATGATCGCTCTCACATTTCGGGAGAATCACCATGGCCATCAGCAATGGCCAGAGAGGCACACTCAAAATAAGATAGTCAATACGACTGCTTCTAGGGCCCGTGCTGAAAGTATTCCCAGCCATCCTGTCTGAGATAGTACTTCCATTTACAGCCCTGAGGCCCTTAGGAAGGCAAAGACCCTTAAGTTGCAAGGTTGCATCAGTCCATCTCTTTATGGGCAGGATTGAGAGCTGGGGAATATCCCACTTGGCATCCTCCCCACTTCCTAAATCCATATCTTCCCCATCTAAGGGCTCAAAAGTACAATTAAAATCTCCTGCTAAGATGACATTAGTTAAAATACTTAAGGTGTCTAAAATACATTCTAAATCTAACATTGCTTGTGAAATTTTGCCTCCTGATACCCCTAAAGCATACACGTTAATCAAAAGAAGGTCCGGCATTCCCTTTTTTTTCAGCCTCAAAATCAAGATGTCTGGACTTTCAAGGGTAACTTCCTGGGCTGTCCATCCCCCCTCTTGCTTACTTCAAACAGTCATACCTCCTAATGGTCTACCCCTTTTCCCAGGTATTGCTTGTTTTGACAAATTAAAATATCCCGGGAAAAAAGGGGTATAGTAGCCCAAGTCTCCTGAAAGAGCAAAATATCATGCATCACTACAAAATCTGCAGTCAGCCGAGCCAATTCTTGGTGGAAGACCCGCAATATTCCACAAAACCATGGAAAAGGTTTGCTGGCTCGCTATCTGCTGGGAGGGCAGGGATGTCTGTTCGGGCCCCAGTATATCTTCTCTCCCTCCTGGCCTGACTTGGAACCCAATATATTTTCCGAGAGCTGGAGAAACTATCGTAGGGTCAGTGGGACTAATACCAAAATTCTCCATTGTTGGAACAACCTCCTTTGAAATTGATGAATTAGAGGGATCATACTGGAACCTCAACTGAGAGCAAAACACTCCCCAACGAATCCCTGTTCAAGAACAACGCTGGGTTTTGAAATTGTCCGCCCACACACGAGGACTTAATGGCGATAGCCCTTGCGCAACCCTAAAGCACTAATCTCTTGGCATCTCTACTACCAACTCGGATGCCACCACTCCGACAAGCCCTACCACACCCAATGCATACAGCATCATGACCCACAGAATACATAGGCTACCCCCTTGCATTCAGTCTCCCCCACCAGTGTTGGGTTCCGTCCAACACTTTCAACCAGTTAGGCTACTGATACTCCTGACACTGGGTGATGTTGGGTTTTGTTTGGGGTAAGGTCATACAGTGTCTACTACACCCCCTCCGAGTCGGTCGACGCTTGATCTAATCCTACCTACCCCTCTACGCTGGGGCCCTATCGGAACTAATGCTTTACCTCCCTTTGACTTTGGACAGTGACCACCTCGTTCTGCTAGCCAATAACCAACAACACCTGGCCAGCTAACCTTTACTTATCTCATCGTCTGGCATGTTCACACGACATGACCGCCACCCTATCACCCGGTAGTTTCCTTCCTTTGCCTGACTAATTTACTGTAATTCTCTCATGCAATGCCTCTCATGTAAACGAGGCCACAATACCTTCTGTGGACCGCAAATGATTGTATAAACAACCCTTTATTTGCCTAGTCAGTTACCCGGGCTACACATACCATTAAGTTCTCCCAACCCCTGAATGATGACACAGGAAGCCGCTTTTTCTTTGCACTGCATTAATGGTGCCTTGCCAAAATACTCTGTATGGGTCCCTTATAATTTCACAACAGCGACCGGAATACCACTAAGTCTCCCTCTGAGCAACATAGGCTATTGTCCCAATAAAGTTTTCAACTCCGCCGACCACCCCAAGATGGTGGCAACGGTTGACGCTCCATCTGTTACATGAATTTCTTCCCAAATACGCCACATCCGGGTCTACAGTTCACGGGGATCCGGAGCGAGGGTAGGTTCTGAAGCAAGTTACTGCCACCCTTCTGTGAGTATCATACAGGTTTCAGACACCACGGTAAGCCTTGCCAGCGACCTCCAACCCATCTACATTAACCCACCTCCCCCCTTTTTTCCTTCAAGGAGTGGAGCAACATCGTGCTACCTTATACCCTGTTTGACTGTATCTCCTACACTAACGGGCGAGTTGATACATGGGAGCACCAATCTGCCCCGTTTAACCTCTGTAATTGTTTGCTCTTTTAAAGGGGGTTATAACATGTTGTCTACTGTACGCTAATACGCCTTCACAACGGGCTAGTCAACCAGCAGGAGCTTCTACCGCCCCGAACTAAGTAATTGGTTTGTGTGGTTTTTGTGTGTCTTTCGTAAACTTGCAGGGGGCACCACTCATTGGATACTTCCAACAACAAAAGCTCCTAACTACCATTATGTGATGCGATGTCTGACAATGTGTTTAAAAGAAGTTGAGTCATGCGCACACTGTTGCATGTCACTAACAAACACAATTTTGATTACCACCACATGGTACAAGACTTACCAAGGCAAGAGATGTCCATATCGCTGAGATTTATTTTATTGTATTTTATTTTACTGGCTTACCGACGGGGCTTGCATAAAGGTGCGTGGTGGTAGCCCCATCTACTTATGTTTTGAACCACAGCTAATTTCCCAATAACGGGGGCCTTTAACACACGACCTCCTGGCATTCCCCGTTCAGTTACAGTCAATCAATAACCCATCCTTGGCTGCCAATGTATCTATGCCTTGCTAGACTGGACAGTTGTTAAAACATGTTGTGTGAGTGCACTGCTGGCATCTTGACGCACTCGCTAGGGGTTTCCTTCTTTTTCTTCTCTTTACCTTATGAGATGCTAGCATCCATCAGCTCCCATTAATGGCTGAGGATGCCTCACCCCTCACTGTAAGTTCTATAGTTTTAAACCACTACCCACGTGCACACAACCCCCCATGGTCCCCACACCTGCACGCACCCAACGGCTTCCTAAAAAGATCTCCAACAAAGAGCCCTGGAAACAGTGAGCCCGATGAGGAGCAAGGCCCAATGATGAAGCATTACACCTTTCGGGGTGTGTGAGGTCAACATGACAAATGTTTTGTCTTTTCCCCTTTCCCCTTCAACCCCTCTTTAGGAACTGCACTCCCCTTTCTCAACACGTTCTCCTTGAAGTCACGTGTGCAGGACCTGCTTAAAGATTGGCACCCACTCCCACCCCGCTCTTTCTCAATGTACAAGTACAAACTCACATCCCTGATGGTGTAGAAATGGCAAGTGTCCCGCTACAAATAGGCGTCTCCTCATAAACAGTCACAATGTACATTACCATGAAGTCTGACAGTGAACTTGTACAATTCTTGAATATACATGTGAATACAGTGTCAATCTGCATTTCCTCTTCACATTGCAGAGGAAGAATCAACACCTCCTGCAGAACAGACCCAACATCTAAGCCCTGATGATGAAGAGGACCTCCACAACATCTACACCAACACACTCCAACAGCTCAGGGACACCACCTCCAGGAGCATGGAAGCTCAGCTACATCTGTGAGACCCCACCCCCTACACAGACCACACATCTAATAGCACCCATCCCCACAGCTGTCTCCCTGGACCCCCAAAATCACCACATGGCCATCCAACACCCTGTGTTAGGGTGCCAGGAGGAGATGTTTGACCAGCTGTGGTGTGGTTTGACCTAATGGCAGCCAAACTAGATGCCATATGTTGGTATCTAAGTCCCACCAGGGACCACTCACAGTCACTTGCGGACACCCACTGTCCGCTCCTTGCTCTACAACAAGTCATGGCAGACATCGCTGGAGTCATGACTCTGAGCCAAGAACAGCTGTCTATTCAGAGTGGCTCCAGCGTTGTCACTCATGAGTTGGGACACATAAGTAGAATGATGGAGAACTTGGACTGGATGCAGGGGGAAAGAATGTTTGCCACGGCTGCACACCAGCGAGATGTAGCTGTGATCTTCCATGCCTTGCAGATCCTCGTAATGGCATTGCCACCAGAAGGCCTGGTGCAGATGGATGCTGGTGCTACTACTACATCCACATCTCCTCCCCCTGAAGTGTCAGTACCAGACATTGCTGCAGATTTTCCACCTCCATTCCCTGATGTGTCACTGCCACACACCGATGCAGACAAAACACCACACTGCATGTGGGGCACCTGACACATCAGAGGATGAAGATGATAATGAATCTGGCTTTTTGGCTAGAATGAAGCGGTAGCATTCATCCCTGCTATATGGCCAGGTTCAGCTTGGTTATGCCCTCTGCATCCTTCCATGAAATAACACCTCCCACTGCCCCCCTAGACACTGAGCGACACTCACCTTGGACCTTCGACAAAGACTGCCATATTTGCTTTGGTTACCAATGACACAGCAATCACACTGCAGGCTGTAGTCTTTCACTCCCTATGATCTTGCTAATCCCGAAAGACTTTTGCTGGCCCTCCATGGGCCAACAATGTATTTATTTATTTATTTTTTGCAATTTTTAAAGCGCGCAAATACCCATACGGGTGTCTCAGCGCTATTGTTACAGAACTCACTTATGGTGTGACGGGGGAGTTAGGAAAAGGAGAACAGCCATGTTTTGAGGCTCTTTCTGAACTTGAGGAGCGTGGGGGCAGTTTTGATGTGGAGTGGTAGGGTGTTCCACAATTTGGCCGTGGCGGTTGTGAAACATCTATCTCCCCAGCTGGCCTTTCTTGTCCGAGGGACGTTCAGCAAGTAGGCTGATGAAGATCGTAGGGTCCTGCGTTGTTCCACTGGGCAGGGAGCTTTTTTTAGAAACTGTGGTCCTGCATTGTTCAGGGTTTTGTAGGCTATGCACAGAGCCTTAAATTTGATCCGGCTCCTGATCGGGAGCCAATGTAGTTCTTTAATATACGGGGAGGTTGAGGTAAACTTAGGAATGGATAGTAGGGTTCTGGCCGCAGCGTTTTGTACTGACTGGAGTTTATTGAGAACCCTTTCCTGAGCATTCAGGAGAAGGGAGTTGCAGTAGTCGGTTCATGAAAACACTAAAGTGCTGATAAGTGTTTTTCCCGCTGACTGTGGTAGGTAAGGAAGTAGTTTTTTTAGTTTTTTTAGGGTGTAGAAGGCAGAGGATACAACAGCATTGGCGTGATGGAGGAAAATCAGCTTATTGTCAAAAGTGACTCCCAAATTTCGGACCTTGACCACCGGTTGGGGGGGGTTCCCAACTGAGGTGGCCACCACTGAGGGGACCATGCTGGCTGCAAGCTCCCGAATGTCATCACCTCCGTTTTATCGGAGTTAAGTTTGAGGCAGTTTGATGACATCCAGGAGCTTATCGCCCTCATTCCTTCTTGAAAGTTGGTAGCGACGGATGCTCCATTGTTGTGCACCGATAATACTAATTGGGTATCATCGGCGTACGTTGTAAGGGCAATTCCATAAGATTTTATCACCCTCGCTAAGTCCGATACATAGATATTAAAAAGCGTCGGACTTAGCGAGGAGCCCTGTGGAACACCGCATGGGAGGGAAAAGGTCTGGGAGGTGAAATTGCCCATCTTGACAGTCTGAGGGCGATTGGCTAGAAATGAGGCAATCAGATCTTTAGCTTTGCCTCTTATTCCTAGAGCTGAGACACGGTCGATCAGAGTGACATGATCGACCGTGTCAAATGCCGCGGAAAGGTCTAGGAGTATTAGGACTGCCGCTCCTCCCATGTCCATTGTTGCTCGAATTTCATCTGCGGCTTTTAGCAGTCTCCGTCCCATGCCCCTGTCTGAAGCCAAACTGAGTGTCATCAAGTAGATTGTTGTCATTGATGAATTTCGAAAGTTGAATGTTCATAATTTTTTTGAAAATCTTGGCTGGGAAAGGGAGACATGCGATGGGTCTGTAACTGGCGGGGAGAAGAGGGTCCAGAGTTGGCTTTTTTAGAAGTGGCTTAATGATAGCCTCCTTCCAGACTGAAGGGTATATGCCTGTTGAAAACATGGCATTACAAATGGTAGACAACGCGGGAGAGATTGATTCTGGGATGAGGTTCAAGATAGCAGGGGGACATGGGTCAAGGGGGGATCCGGATTTAATGCTGGTTACCAGGCGTTGAGTATGCTCCTGATCAATGGTGTCGAAAGATGATAGGGTGGGCGAAGTATTCATGGGGAGTGCCGCAGGAGAGGGTGAAGGGGAGGAATGCGTGAAGGTAAGGAAAATGGAACTAACTTTTTCCTCAAAGAAACTGGCCAGAGCATCTGCTAAGGACTGAGAACCTTCTAGGCGCGGGGCCGGAGGGTTGGACAAAGTGGTAACCACCCGAAATAGTTCTCCAGCTGAGTTTTTCGCCTGATCGATTTGGGAAGTATAGTAGAGACTTTTTTCAGCAACTATTAATCTTTTGTAGATGGAAAGGGAATTTTTGTAGGTCGTTTTGTCTGCGGGGCTGTAATTGTGACGCCATTGCCTTTCAAGGTTCCTACAGTATTGTCTCTGAGTCCTGAGGGCTTCAGTAAACCACGGGGCTGAAGGTATTTTCCTATTCCGATGGGAGGATTTTATCGGGGCTAGTATGTTACAGGCCATATCTAAGTTCGTCAAATAATTGGAGGACGCTATAATGGGGTCCTGCTCATCGGGAATATGGTTTGCCTGCATCATCTCTGCTAACTGATCTAAGTTGATATTTTTCCAGTCTCTATAGGAAGACTGAGAGGGGGCTATGGGAGTAGATTTGGTAGGGTTAGTTTCAACAGTGAAACAAATCGCTGCATGGTCCGTCCAGATGAGGGGGATAATCTGGGTAACAGTTACAAGGGGACTGTTGGTGAATATGCCATCTAATGTGTGGCCTGCCTGGTGCGTGGGAGAAGTTATCAGTTGCGTCATGCCAGCAGCAGATAGGTTTGTGAGTAGCTGCGCAGTATCGTGGTTGTTGAGGACTTCTAGGTGAAAATTAAAGTCACCTAGTATGGTAAAGTGTGGAGAGTCTGCAGTTGCCTCAATTAAGTTGCCTATATTGGCTAGAAATTTGGCTCTTGACCCAGGAGGGCGATAGATTAGCATGCCCTTGAAAGATGATTTGGCCGAGAGGCCTAGTGTAAATGTAACAATGTAAAGTGGGATTACATGGCCCTGTACTGGTCAGGCTTCAACACTCCACTTCATGTGAATAAAACATTCCAATTCACACAGATGTGTCATGGCCATAATCAAACAAGAATGAAAGTATGGATGAATGTAGGGACGGCAATTCCGCAAAAATGTACTCCCTGGGTAATGCCATCAATGCGTATGTATGGCCGAGACCTAGATAGGCACTTAGACACACATTGTCATACAAGTCAACACTCATCACAGTTGAATACAAGTGAAGTTGCGTAGACTTTATTAGCATATGCGTGTCAGTATGGGCAAGATAAGTGCCCCAACATGCAGACCAATGCAGCAGTATGTCAGAATGGGAAACGTTGCCAAGTGCAGCTGTCCACTCCGGGGAGTGCCTCAGCTTTCACAGTTGTGTGTTAAGCCACGTTGTTGTTCGCTCATGTATTTGGAGTCCAGGCGAATGCAACCATGTTCACTGTTGTCGCGGGATATGTGACCAGTTCTCCAAGATGCAATAAGGTGTTGGGACATGTGCAATGTGTTCCAATCTGTTGTGGCTTCAGGTACGTAGTTACTCGTCCATGAAAGTGATTTTAGCTTCGTAGGCTAACATTTCCAACATGGGATCGTTGTCAACTTCATCAAACAGGACGGCGAGGCGATCCATTAGCAGGTCCGGACAGATGTGCTGCATCCATCCCCTTACACCAATTAGCACTACAGCCCAATAGGGGAGCGGTTCAATGTGGTCACTGCACATTAGGATTTGTGCAATCTCCCAAGTCCAACTGCCAACATGTTTGCCATGTAACAAGGCATCACATAAACGGGTATCACAGTGACACTCCTGGTCGTGGGCCAAAAGGGGGTGCACACACATGTCGAAATCCAGTCCAACTACCGTCCTGTTGGATAGGCAGACATCCATGGACCACTCGAATGTGAATGATCGACAATGCAACACAGGCTGAACGCAGGTGATGTTGGCAAGGCGGAAGCTTAGCCGGTAACATATCCGCAGCAATGCCAATGGCAGTGCCCCCAGTAAATGCAGCATTCATGCACAGTACAGTTCCATATGACTGGGGTTGTGCATGTGTCCTTGTTGAAGTGGCACTATTCTGACCTGTGGATGAAATGCCACATCTTGGATCAATGAGTTGTTTCAGTGTGCACCGGTTGTACGCCTGGGATGTTGAGGGAGTAAAGGTGAAGGCCATTTCATGCAAGATAACTTCAAGCAAGGACACCTGTGTGTGGGGTGTGTATATGTTGGTCTCTCGTTGGGCTGTGCACAGTGTGGGAGTTGGCATCAGCTGGTATAGTATCTGTCAGGGGTTGCCAGGCACATGCAATTCCGAGGTCGTAGGTGCAGATCTGCTTCCGCCTGATAGTTCAGACAAAGAAAGTTTCATCCCTTGTGTAAGTTTGTAATCTGATTGCATTCATGAAATGTGAAGTGGCATGTTGGGAGTGGGGTGGGAGTGCGACTTTGGGTTTCATTTTTGACATGACTTGCATGTGGCATATAAGGGGCATCACTGTGTGTTACGTGGCCTCACAGCTGCTCCTCCCTCCCCGATCCATTTACTCATGTGCCCCTCACGATTGGATCACTTGCACTCCTACGGCACAGTATTGTCATGCCTGTCTGCGCATGTCCACAAGCCTGACAATGACACTTTGATGTTGGCAGTTGAAGGTGGTGGGCCACGTGAGTGTAGGTCTATGGTAAGGATAGGGCGAACAAAGATGTAGAGTACATGCCTGGCTAAACTGGCGCTGCTAATGTGGCTAGACATTTGGTTCATGCTGCGGCAATACAGATACACACAACACTTGGCATGTATGATCCTTGACCGTGAGTGGTCTTGCGCTCCTTCATTACTCCGTTTGGGCGAGCCCGCCCTCGCGGTGCATGCTACATTGCAACATTGTCGCTTACAGGGGGGATGACTTAGCTACATGTCCAAGTACTTATCCAGTGCCTGAGGTGACATGGTTGCGTCCGCTGTACACAGCATAATGTAATGTGGTAGGATTCGGGGCCATCATTCATACATATTGACCACACGGACACACTTGGATAGATAGAGGAACTGGCTACGGGCATGTGCACCCGGTCCCTTTTTATTACCAGGATCACATATCCAGTGACGCCTGTGCTGGAAGGGTGTGGGGTGAGTGTGAACCAGCCCTCAGGGAGTGGTTGGTGCTGGTAACAACTTGTACAGTGATCACTATTAAAGCAGAAACAGAAAACACCAACATAACACAAACAACTGCGAAGCATCATGGAGGTAGCCGGAGCAAGTACCCAATATTCTATCAGAAGGGGCCATGACTTGTGGTGCACTTATTTAGGGGCACCAGATTTGACCGTGCTCATGTGAATAAATTGTCAATGATTGTGTCCTTTCGGGATATTCCTGCTGCAGCTGCAGTGGGGTGTGTTACACCTGCCTTATCTTCATCATGATCGTCCCAGGTCTTCCACACTGCCTAAGGCGACATTGTTGCATTCGCAGTCAACAGCACATAACTCAATCATAAAGGGCCCATGAGTTGTTGTGCACAGAGTTAGTGGAACCTGTGGCGCTCAGTGGGTGCGCAGCCTGCAATAATGCGTCATCCATGAAGGTCAGGAATGGTTTTGATGTGTGTGAGCCCTGCTGACCAAGTGTAGGCCGGAGGCAGAGGTCAGCAGGGGCCCACAGCCACGTGGCAACTTGTGGTGCACAGAGTTAGTGGCACCTAAAGCACTCAGGGGGTGTGCAGCCAGCATTAATGCGTTATCCGGGCAGGACGCACTGGGAGCAATGTCTTTTGCCTACTGAATTCTGCCTCAATAAGGTCACGTGGTGTTGACTTGTTGTGCACAGAGTTAGTAGCACCTGTGGTGCTCCGGGGGGTGCACAGCCAGTGATGATGAGTCATAGGGCGGGCTGCACTGGGAGAAATGCTGGTTGCTTACTGGACTGCGTAATCTGCAATCGTGACTTGTTCTGAATTGTGAGCCCTGCTGACTGCAGCATAGGTCAAAGGCGGTAGTCAGAACAGACATAACTCCCCGGTGCTGTGCCGCTGGGGGCCTGTGTCCCGGATGCCAGTGATCGGCTGAGGAGACGGCAGTCACAGCGGTGGCCTCATGGCAGGGTGAGGGGTACCGCCCTGGCAGATGCGTTGGCCATCCTGGTAGTGAACCACGCCCAGTGCTCCAGCCTATTTATTCACACTCCTACACAGGACCAGCCCACTCCGCTTACACTTACAGGGGGGAAGGCACAGCTACATGACCTAGGTCTCCCCACTGGTTGAGGTAACATGGTTGCATCCACTGTCCACAACACTACAAACACCAGCAGTATATGTCCACATGGACAGATCTGTGCACTGCATACTGAGGTCTGTCCAGCACATCACCTCCATAGTTGGCATTGTGTGCTTTCTTATTCATGGGTGACTTGCCTCCTTCACACATACTTGGTTACCACCTCTCCCCACATTCTGCTATTGTGTGGCTGAGGGGCCATGCCATTTCTGGGAAGTCTGCTGTCCTGTTCTGTGCTACCTCAGTGGTGGTCAAGGGGTGGTCTGGAGGTAGGCCTGGTGGCGGTGGGTGTTGTGGCCCTCTTGGGTCTCCGTGCTGCACGATCAGTGTCTCCATGACATGTGTTGGTCTTCAGATGTGGCTCTGGGCTGGGCTCCCTTTCATTCTGCAGGTAGTCGTCCTGCTTTACACCAGTAAAATGTTTTTAAACACCAAGGAAACCCAAAAGGCAGTAACTCAGGGACCTTGGGTGGGTATGAAATTTCTAAAGACAGGGGTCCCTAGACATTTACAAAATCTTGAAGCAAAATAATAAACATATGCTAAATATACTATATGTTCTTTGTCCAGCCGGACAGAATTTTAATGAATAAATAAGTGCATAGGAGAAGATTCATTTACAATTTCAAGTTGGACACAACCTGTGTCCAACTCACAAACATAGACAGACAACAAAAATTGGGGAGGGTTTTCAGGCAAGGGGAAATTGTCTGCAATCTTTACCTGAATTAAACAAGACCAAAACGACAAAAATCCAACATGCACAGATATTCCTTTTAAAAAGCTCCCTTTCATCCTGCAGGTGGTCGTTCTGCTTTACACCAGTAAAAGGCGGGTGTTAAATCCCTGCTGCTAACGTGCCTTATCGCCTGTTTGTGGATCGCATCGCCGATCTGTCTGGTCGTTGAGAATATCGCAAAGTGGTGTTTTCATGTGTTTTTGCACAGGAATGCCTACTCTGCATATCATTAGCGTTAGTTGTTGCTCTCATCCGTGGCGTTGTTTTTTGAGAAAGCTATCACTGGTAAACTGGCGATATCAGCAGTTTGCACCAGCTTGAGAATGGGGCGATAATTCCTTTGCCACTTTTGCTGTGCTAATGTGCCACTAAGTCCTTGCGAATCTGCCCCTTCGTTTGTTTATCCTGCTGCTAATGACTCAAGCAGCTGGGGGTCTGACATGACTGGGAGGGAGACATCAGGCGTGGCTCGCAGGACTGCTGGGGGCTAGAATAGAAAACTAATTTCAATTCAGAACACAGCAATTTTTGCAATGATTCAGAGTTAACTTTCCAATCTAAAGGAGCACTGCATCTCACATGCTTTTGTAATGCATTTGTACAAGACACTCACAGTAACACAGTGTAAAACACTACAAATGAACACCACATCAATTTAGAAAAAAAAGCAATATTTATCTGAATTAAATAAGATCAGAACGACAAAAATCCAACATGCACAGATATCCCTTTCAAAAGGTTCAAAAGAGTTAATTCCATAGGAAACTATGGATGTGTCCCTTTTATCACAAAGTACCAAGGATGAGTCAAAATCAAAGACAAAAACAAGCGCCGGGGAGGTGAGGCGTCAAAACAGCAAAGTGTGTGGCAGTTCCATACTATTAGGGGAGGAGATGGGTCAGTTCCTTACTGCTGCAGAGGGGAGGTGATGCGTTGGTCCCTTACTGCTGTGCAGCGGAGGTGATGTGTCAGTTCCTTACTATCCAGGAAGGTGAGGTGTTGGTTCCTTACTGTGTAGAACGGGGATGGCTCGGCTTCCAGACACGCAGCCTTGGTTCCTTACTGCTGGGTAACACGATGAAGAACTTGCTTAATGTTGCTGTCTGGATGACCGGTGGGTGTTAATATAGACACAATGAAGCTGACCGGAGGCTGTTACTGTTTTACATGCATCTTGGCGCAAAGTTCTCTACTAGGCCTCCTTGTGCTGCTATACTTAACTGATTTCATGAAAGCTTTTCTTCAACACTTTTTCTTCTGTGTAGGATTTGAATTTGTTGTGGCATGACCATGTATTCTTAGTGAAGTTGCTTATTTTGGAGACTGTTTTTCTTCTGAACTTATTTACTTGTAGGGTTGGGAAACTACATGTACAGTGCTCCAGTTGCACAGATTTTGACCCATGTCAAATGAACTGGATTGTATTATTCTTAATGCCTTCTTCCCAAATGTGGTATCTGAACTCTATTTACCACTGAACAATTCATTACCCTATTTTTCCCTCATTCTTCTAGGGAAGAATAGCAGTTGCACACATTAAATGCAACAAAACACTGAAACCTAAACATCAATAGCAAAAGCTAATCTTGGATTGTCAGTTGCAACCCGTGGGACAGCCCTTGCTACCTCTAGCCTCAACGGTCATGGGGCTTGCTCCAGGAATAAAAAGAAAACTCTTGACACCCTCTTGACTTTCTTTAGTTTTTGGTCCTTGTCTTTCCACTATTCAGTTAGCAAGACATTGCAGGCTATTGAGGGGTTAAGGGTGGGACAAAAGTAACCCAGTGATGGAATTAGGGTCAAAGTGTGTATGATGCCATGCAACATTAATTAAGATTGCTATTGTCTGATAATAAAAATGTATTATCAAAATGTGCCCTTTATAGTTACATCTGCTTTTGAAATACAGTATTGTCGCATTGTCCAGTAATATATTGAAACGGTGGTGACACTAACTCCTCCCTCCACTGACCCCGCCGCCACCGGTGCGGCCCCCGGCTACAAACCACTCTGTAAATGTTGGCCCCATACAGAATATTTGTGAGTACCCATGGTCTACAGGAATGAATAATAGGGAATGTAAACTAAATTATATTATTGGTGTTAACAATAGCTCTACTTCACAGATTATAGTATAAATTGGGGATTGAAACAGTGTCATTAAGTTTTCACTGTCAATTTTGTCTCAATCGCCTACTTCACATCACAGGCACCATCTAGACATGTTTGTAACGCGGCAGGATGCAGAGTTTATTAGTGATTTAATGACCAAAGGAGAATTGTCAACATCTATTTGGTCCATGAAAAAAGAATGACAACAACAAGTTCCACAGCAATAAAAATGCACATTTAAATGTTTAATACCAAGTGCTTTCATTTTGTTCTGAACCGTTGCCTTCATCTTGCCCTGGGGCGATCTGCAAAAGATTAATGTGGCGAAGCTGAATCTGCTGCAGACTTTCCACTTAAATAATCAATATCTCATGTTGTATCAAACGTGTGAGATAACAGTAATTTTAATTCGGCAATGCGCTGAAAAGTAACTGCGCCTTCTCCTCACACACCAACTCGAGTTAGAGAGAGGAACAGCACCAATAGTTAGCCGGCTCCCACGCCCATTTGTAGCTGACCCAGCCTCACCCCTGCTTTTACTGTTTTTCTTTCGTAATTGGCATTTTGCTGGGCTTTGTCATCTCTACAAGCCTCGATATTCTTCAATTAACAAAGCAGAACAGGGACAACTGCAGCTTAGGCGGCTCATGAGGTCACTTCTTGCAGGGCCAGGATTATCGCACCAAAAGAAGGCTGAAAAGCATGTATTGATCCGGGCTGACAGTTCCTGCCACATTAAGCCTCGCCACAGCTGTGATGTGAAGGCGCTTAAAGCTGTTATCATAAATACCGTCCACTATCTACAAAGATCATCAAAATGGCGTCACATTGTATGAAAGTTTTTGTCAAATTATTTGCTCGATGCTTTATAGCAGTGAGAGAGCGCAAACTGACCAAAATGTAGAAATACATCACACTTACACGTAGTAAGCACAAATCATGAAGAGAAATGCCATGAGTGCTGATAGTATCCAAAGATATATTCTAAAATATGTAGTTAATATAGAAGTTTAGATAGAAGTGGAACTAATACAGAGTTGTGAGAAGTAATGCGATTTTATTAAACATAATTATTCCTGAATCCATGTTGTGTAGCTGCTAAAATGTATGATGACATACGGAAACGTTGAAATGTGGTAGGCCTCAGGGCCTGAGCAAGGCGGGAGGGGGAAGGTGATTAAAATATACAATATGGATTGCACTAATGTTTAGAATTAATGAGTAGGCTTTTTGATTTATAGATGTGTTTACCGAAGTCAGTAGAAAATGAGTACTAACATGCTAATAATTAAAGAAGTTGAATGCTATAAAATATAGTAGAGCTGGAAAGCTTTTAGTGTTGATTTACACATATTGGTCTGGACCGGGGAATGTTGCAACGCGGTTGGAAAACCATGAGAAATGGGATTAGGCTGCAGAAGTCTGTCTAGAAGAGAAAAGGGGGTATTCAATGATTAAAATAATGAATAGAAACTTGTTCAAGAAATGGACCAGACATGGAGGAGGGTTTCGGAATGTTTAAGGGGTATCAGCGGGCCGGAGACGAGTCTGAGAAGCAAGGTCGACTCTAACCGCAAGGCCTCATCATGGAAAAAGCCAGAAGCTACACCACGTGAGGGGCGTCTCACGAGGGGCGTCCTAAATGTTGTTGTATTTTTGTATTAGGGACAGCACCCCTGGGTGGAGGCAGAGCAGACGCCTGAGGACCCTTTAGAGAGCGGATGGGTAGGCAGAGAGGGGTCGTGACTGGAGAACTATAGGTTTTCACCAAGAGTTCGAGAGTGGGTGGCTTCCCTTGGGAGTCATTCGCTGCTGACACCTTTGATAGAATAAGATCTGGTTAAGTAGGGATACCATCTAGAGCAGGGTAGGGAAAGCCTAACCTGTAATTTCCTTCCGCCTGTAATGAGCGATAGATTTCAATACGTGTCTATGCTAACGGCACTATTGTTTTTAGAACTGGTATTGATAGTTTCCGTTGTTCGTCTGAGGGCTTTCAGAGAACACGTGTATGTAGTTGGGCCCGTATATTTGGTGAATCTCATCTTGAGATGCTTGTACCTGCAACTTATAATAAATCTTTGAAAGCTAGAAGTTGTTTGTGATCCTTTGAAGCAGAGTCCTTTACTGGGGGAGCTAACTTGTTAAGAGATGCACCTTCTTTCCTCAAAGACAGGCAATAAAGATTCAGTCGACCAGACCGGGGTTTTAGATCGATAGTGATAAGGTATTGATCAAAATCTCAACCCTTCCAGTTGGTAGCTATAGAGAATGGTTGCCTTCTTGAGGAAGGTGATCTAGGCCAGGTTAGATTACCCCAAGCCCCTTAGAGACCGATGATCGGAAGAACCGCCCGTGGAAGAAGGACCGGATGACGTGAAGCAGAGAAGCAGCAGTATCGGTCGAGAGTGAGTATAAAGGGTCATGCGTGTTAAGATTGCGGTGTTTTGTATTGTATCTATGTTGTAATGTTTGGCGGAGTTGAATGACTGTAGAGTGGCTGTGGAACAGGTTGTGAGCGCGCGCAACCGGTGGAAATCTTAGGCTCAAAGAGAGCTTAAGTGGTTCGGGTGTATCGGACACCCAGAAGTAATTGTTAACCAGGGTGAAGGGGGTCATGAGGTACCAGTGACCACCCGAAGGACCAGATAGGGGGAGAGTGCGCGAGTAACAGACGCTGGTCGGAAGTTACTGTGTGCGTAAAGAACCTATCAGAGTGACGGCAGACATCTCGTCAGTTGTGTTGATAATTACAGATAGACTGTGGACGTACAGTCGAGGGAAGTGACCGCTTGGTCGGAAGTAGTCATTTTTCGGTGTATGAATGGGACGCATGCATGACCGCGAGGAGAGCTGAGAAAGGAGGGGTGCTGCTGCGAAGCGGAGACTAGTGACGTCAGAAGGTGCCGCGCTGGGATTGGTCGGCCGGTGAAAGACCGCGCTGCGATAGGCCAGCTAGCAAAGCCGCGCTAGGATTGGTGAATTGTCATCAGGAAGTAAACAGAGTATTCAAGCTGGAAATCTTGCGCATAATTATGAAGTGTTTTAAATGGTTAAAAGCGCTGTTTAAAAGAGAACGTAGGGGATCGTATGAAGGGGAAGAAGCCCCGCCGGAGGGTACGCCAGCTCATTACATGGGGGTAAATGTTGGGTTGCACACGATTCTGTGGATCTCAGAGTGGAGTAAGATGACAGATGGAAATGAGGAACTCACGTTCCCGAAGTACGGGACGTATAGACTAGAGGTGCTACACAGATTAAAAGCAATTATGACCTCTACGAGACCCTTGCCTAGACCAACACAGTTTGAAGCCCTTAATGCATGGATTAGGGCAGCGCATGAAAAGAACATGAACAGACGGCAGGAAAGAGTGAAACGCTCGGTAAGAGCAGTGCAGGATGCCAAGTGGGATGAGGATGCTAAAAGATGGAGGGCGCATAACATGGAAGTAAACAAATTGTATCCAGTGTTAGAGATGCCCGGAAATAAAAGCCCCCTAGAAGAGGATGACGAGAGCGAGACAGAGGATAGCCTGATAAACAGATTATTGACAGACAGGCCGCCTCCGTATAACAGAGCAGAAGGGGATGCCGAGAAAGGGGGGGGCAATGCAGGAGAGCATGGGCCGCTTCCCAGTTCCGAATGGGACCCTGCTGCAAAGAAAGAACTGTCCCAGCCTAGCCAAGTGCAACAGGTGGTCGGGAGGGTTGTGGTGCAAAGAGCGCCAGAAATGGGGTGTGCCACATCCTACGCGTTACCCGATGCACTACAAGTACCTGTTACCATAGGTCCTATAGTATCGATATATGACCCAGAGAGAGCGAGAGGGGAGGAACGGGTATGGAGGGACAGAGAAAGAGCAGAGATGACAAGAAGGAATGATACGATCAACTCCCCAAGCCAGATGCCGATACCAAGAGAGTGGAGTACCCCAGTACCCACGGCAGGGGATCTTGGGAACATTAGATACCCAGAGGATATGAGGGGACCAGGACGGAAATCCTTTCAAGAGTTTAATGAGTACATGAAGCAATGGGATGAGGCAGTTGAGGCTCATAAGAGCATCATAGTGGCGGAAGCTGAAAGAGAAAGGCAGGACAGCAGAGCCCGAACTCACTGCGGGGCTGAGGAGAGCAGTCCGGAGTGGGACGGGAGGGAGAAAGACCATAGGAGAGGCATCCATTGGGCCCGGAGTGGAGGTAGATCAGACCTGGAAAACGGAGGGGTGTCTCGCCCGCTATGTAGTGATGAAGATAGAAGGGATCGGGAGTACAGAGACAGCTTTAAGTGCATCCATTGCGTACCAGACAATAGAGAGCAGAGTGGGAGTTGCGAAAGGCCGCATCATAGTCCCTGTGATGACGGACATGAGCGCAGCCTAGGGAATATGGGAAACCAAGAAGGATCGTATCAGGTATTGAGTGATACAAGGCCAAGAGAGGATGGGGACCGAAGGGAGAATAACAGGGAGTCCTACTGTGAGAAAAGAGGAGAGAACGGACAGAGTAAGATAGGGGGTAACAAGCCTGTGTTCCATCATCTTCCAAGGTCGGATGGCCGAGCATGGGATCTGGAGAGATGGGAACGAGAGAGAGCACTCCCCAACTCTCCCGAACCCAAACGAAGGGCCCGGAGTTGGGATGGGAGAGACACCTGTGAACCTCCCTCGAAGGAGATATTACGAGCAGAAATAAAGGCCAAAAGGCTCGATGTCTCTAGCTTAAAGTCAGATTTGGATGACATGGTGGATGGTACCCTGCCCTTAGAAAGAATAGACATGTATGAGCAGGGTGAAATTCTGTTCATAGCAAAGGACCTAACTCGAAAGGCGAGAGCAACCCATGAGAAATTAGTGGAACTGGCAGGCAAGTACATGGTAGACCTGTCAAGAACCAAAGCCTTACAGGGCAACCACAGGCTACATTACACAGACCGAGACCTAGATGAGAGGCGAACCATCGGATTGAAAACACATATAAGGGAACTGATCACTGGAATAAGGACATGGAGGGCCCTAGATAAGTGGGAGGAGAGGTGGTCCAAGAGAGGGACCGTCAGGAGAAGCACACTTATGATGACACCGGGAGGACAGCAGGGAGTAGAGACATACCCTTTGAGGGAAGTCGCAAATGGGACCTATGTCCACGTCCCTTGGAGTAGGGGGGATTTGGCTGCCTTTACCACCTCTTTCCCCAAATTGCGGGAAAACCCAGTGGAGTGGTATAAGCAAGTTGAGAGATTTGTAAAAATCTCAAAGGTCCTATGGATAGATTTGAACACGCTGTTTGACATAGTAGTGCCAGGAGATTTGTGGACCGCGTGTAAGGTTAGCGCTGAGTGGCCCACCATAGAGCCCGAGAGAGATGCTAAGACTAATGGGCCGTCCGAGAGTGTGATGGCAAAGTTCGAGAGAGTAATGACTTGGCTGAAAGATAAAGTGCCAATGCAAGACATAGATTGGGTAAAAATTGACCGAACAAGACAGGAACCCAAAGAGACAGTCCACGAATACTATGAGAGATTGCTGAAGGCGTTCAAACAGTATAGCGGTCTGGATGTAATGGATCCAAGGGACATAGGGCAATTTGTGTCCAAATTCGTCTTGGGTCTGAGACCGGATATTAGTTTAATGATACAGCAACACTTGATCTGTTGGCAAAATAAACCCCTAGACGAAATACTGAGGTATGCTAGGTACTGCTGTGATGAGATAGACTCCAAGGCTAAGAAACTAAAGGAGAAACTGATGGTGGTACAGATGCAGGCAGCTGGGAAGGGGGGACAGCAGCAACAACAACCGGGAACAGGTACTGGAGGAAAGAAACAGTACAGTCAGAACAAGGGCAATGAGGAGAACTCCACCTTTAGACCCAGGATAGATATAACTGCCTTAAAGAAAACAACTAGGTGCCACCAGTGTAACGAGGTGGGACATTGGAAACGCGAGTGTCCCTATAATGTTGAGATAGGAGACCAAGAGGTAGAGGAGGACGAGACCCAGAGTGTGCCTACAAGAGGGGTAACGCAGTACCAAGGAAAGATGCTCAAAGGGGGGGGGCCACCTCCCCGAGCTCAGTTCCCGCAGCCACCCAGAGTAGGGACTATGGGTAAGACCTATAGACAGATGCCATTGTTTGTCGGAGGAGAGGAATGCTATTATGTGGACCCACTAACTGGACAGAGGGTAGAAAGGGATGACTGCACCCTCGGGGCAGCTCTAGAGGTAGATCAGAGGGGACCCTATGTTGAGGCCGAAGTGGCAGGGTTCCCCACGACATTTCTAGTGGACACAGGAGCCACCAGGTCCACGATCAGGTCAGCCGCTGTGCCAGGCCTGCCCATGTCTGGAGAGACCATACAAGTGGTGGGGGTCGCTAACAGGAGAATGACCAGTCCTCTGACGGAACCCGTGCAGGTGAAGATAGGGAAGTACAGTGATGAGCACCAGTTTGTGGTTTGCGATTCTAGTCCTGTATGTCTGCTAGGAAGAGACCTTTTGTGCAAATTAAATTGCACTATATATTGCACACCACAGGGCGTGGAGGTACTGACTAATGATGATGATGCTGACTTCAAAGTCGCCAATTCCAGAATATGTGTGGAACTGTATCCCACTTTGACAGTAGACGAATTACCCTGGGATCTGAGGGAGACCGTTGCTCCAGAAGTATGGGATTTCACTGGGGAAGAGATTGGGTTGGTGAAGGGAGTGGACCCAGTGAAAATTGTAGTGAAACCACATGCTGAGTTCCCAAGAACCCCTCAGTATAAATTGACACCAGAAACGATTGCAGGCATACAACCCGTGATTGAGTCCATGATTAAGCAGGGAATACTAAAGGAAATCGTGGGTAGTCCATGTAACTCCCCGATTATGGGTCTGCAGAAACCCAATGGGAAATTTCGGATAGTGCAGGACCTCAGAAAGATTAATAACATAGTCGTTTCGTGTTGTCCAGTGGTACCGAACCCATCAGTGATACTATTTCAGATACCGTTCCAAGCAGAGTGGTTCACTGTAATTGATCTTTGCCAGGCTTTCTTTTCGATCCCTTTGGACGAAGAAAGCCATTTTCTTTTCGCATTTAAGCTGGAAGGTCGCGTCCTAACATGGTGTCGTATTCCTCAGGGGTATACAGAGAGCCCATCGATCTTCAACCAGCTCCTGAAGAGAAATCTTGAAAGTCTAGTACTGCCCCAGAGGTCAGTTCTGGTCCAGTACATAGACGACCTTCTTGTGGCGTCAGAGACAGAGGAAGCTTGCAGGGAAGACTCTATTGCTTTGTTAAACCATCTAGCCGAAAATGGGCATAAAGTGTCCCCGGGAAAATTGCAGTACTGCCTGACAGAGGTACAGTACTTGGGACACAGAATTGAGAAAGGGAAACGGAAGGTGTCACCAGACAGGATAGAGGCCATCATGAAAATGAGTGCGCCTAAAACGCAGAGAGAAGTCAGGATGTTTCTAGGAATGGTGGGATATTGCCGACAGTGGATCGCAAACTTTTCACTGAAAGCAAAGCCCTTACAAAAACTGACGCACAAGGAGGTGAGTGATCCGGTACCATGGGACAAAGACTGTTTGATGGCATTCCTGCAGCTGAGAGAGGACTTGTGTCGTGCTCCGGCTCTGGGAATGCCAGATTACGATAAACCATTCTTACTCTACTGTTGTGAGAGAGAGGGATGCGCGCTGTCTGTGTTAGTCCAAATCCATGGGAATGCCCGTAGACCAGTCGCATACTTCTCGGCTACTTTAGACCCAGTAGCCGCAGCGTTGCCCGGATGTCTCAAATCCGTTGCTGCAACAGGTGTCAGCATTGAGAGGTGTGAGAATATTGTTATGGGGCATCCGTTAGAGGTACATGTGCCCCATTCTGTTGAATTGTTGATGACCAGGACTAAAACTCAGCATCTGACGAATAGCAGGCTCACGCGCTATGAGCAAGTCATTCTTGCTGCAGAGAACGTGACCCTCAGGAGATGCTCTGTTTTAAATCCTGCTACCTTAATGCCACTTCCAAATGATATTGAGGATGATGAAGAATGTACAGACCATGACTGCCTCGATGTGACTGAACTATGCACCAAACCAAGACCCGACATCGTAGATGAGCCACTGACTGACCCCGATGAAATTTTCTTTGTCGATGGCTCATGTGTAAGAGACGAAGTTGGGCAGTTAAGAGCAGCTTACGCTGTTTGTACAATTACTGGAGTAGTGGAAGCCGGATGCCTGGAAGGAGTACACTCCGCTCAGGTAGCCGAGATTATTGCCCTGACGCGTGCCTGCCTGGCAGGCAATCAAATCCGAGTCACCATATACACTGACAGTCAATATGGTTACGGGGTAGTTCATGATTACGGGCAGTTGTGGTCTCAAAGAGGGTTCATGACCTCTTCAGGCTCTCCCATTCGCAATGGAGAGTTTGTGCGCCTGTTGTTAGAGGCATTGCAATGTCCAGCAGGTATCGCAGTTGTGAAGTGTACCGCACATACCCGAAACATGGACTTCGTGTCACAAGGCAATAGATATGCCGACGAAGTCGCACGGTATTGCGCGGAAACGGGGTACTCTTTCACCGAGGTGGAAGTGGGTGGAATAAATGTAAGGACTGAATTAGCTATGATATTGGAAACTGTTGACACTTGGGACGAACTGAAAGAAATGCAAGAAAATGCTCCTGACTGTGAAAAAGAAACATGGCAAAAGGCAGGATGTGTAGTGGGGGAGGCCCATTTCTGGGTTTCAGCAGATGGCAGAGCAGTGTTGCCCAATGAGATGGTGAGCCCAATGGCCCGACAAATACATGGTCCTGTACACTTGGGAAGAGATGCTATGCTGAGAGTGTTTAGACAGACCTGGTTCAACCCCAAGTTCAGAGTAGCAGCCGAAGCAGTGTGCCAGCGTTGTGTGACGTGCCAGCAGTTGAATGTAGGGAAAAAGACCCCAGTTGCACTGAGCCACATAGGGAGGGCAGGAGGTCCATTCAACAGAATGCAGATAGATTTTATTGAAATGCCAAGGTGCAGCCGCCTCCGTTATATCCTGGTGGTCGTTTGCGTTTTCTCCAGATGGGTTGAGGCATATCCTACACGCAGGTGCGACACCCTCACAGTAGCTAAGATATTGCTCAGGGAGCTTATCCCGCGCTTCGGGGTGCCGGCCTCTTTGGAATCAGATAGGGGAACGCATTTCAACAGCTCGCTTGTGAAAATGATTTGCGCAGCTTTAAATATCGATCAAAAGCTACATTGCAGTTATAGACCAGAAGCTTCAGGAATTGTGGAACAGATTAATGGCACCATCAAGGCCAGAATTGCGAAGGTGTGTTCATCAACATCCTTGAGTTGGCCTGATGCGCTGCCATTGGTCCTTATGAGCCTCCGTAGTACCCCGGATAGGAGAACTGGTTTGTCTCCTCATGAGGTACTGATGGGAAGAGCAATGAGGTTACCTTCTGTCCCAACTGCTGCATTGATTAGCATCACAGATGATATGATCCTGGACTATTGTAAGGGGCTGTCTGACGCCATTCATTCTGTGTCCCTTCAGGTGCAGGCTGCCGAGGTACCATCGTGCCAGGACCCTTGTCATGACTTGCTTCCTGGAGACTGGGTCCTGGTGAAGAAGCACGTGAGAAGCAGCTGCTTGGATGTTCGTTGGCGTGGGCCCTTCCAGATCATCCTGACCACAAACACAGCCGTGAAAGTGGGAGGCCTGCCCAATTGGATCCACGCGTCGCATACGCGGAGAGTTCCAGCACCTCTGATAGAAACAGCTCCTCTCTCGGATAGACGTCCAGCAGCGGACCGAGAAGCCATAGAGGGGGCTAGCCAAGCTGTAGGGGTGCCAGCGGAAGCAGGGAACGAGTCTGACCAGGCTGAGGACGGTCAGTACAACAGCGAAACAGACAACGCTACTGAAGGAGAAAGTAGCTGGGAGTACGAGTCAGACACTGACAGGTCTGACAGAGAGCGTGAACCAAGGAGGGGAAGACGGAGTAGAAGGGTACGCGGAGAAGCTGATTGGCCGCAGAGAAGGAGCTCTAGCCTAAGGTCAACTCTGGAGAGAACCCTTCCTCCAATATCAGAAGACTCAGACCCAGAAGACGGTGCTCAGGGCGCTGAAGCACCAGAGTTGAGGAGGTCAAGGAGAGTGCGTGTGCCTAACAGAAGATACTCCACCCCTGAGTGGACATATCTGGCGACAGATGGCTTCGAAACCAGTGACGGGGAGGATCAGAGCGGTGGTGGTGTCCAGTTCTGAGCCCATCGTAACAGTGGAGATAAGATTGTTAGTGCCCGGTGTCGAACAAGAAGGGTCACTGACTTTCATGCTCCCCCGTCCTCCCCGCCTCAGCAAGATAAAGGACATGTTTCTCACAGAATTGCAATTCCCTGATTTTGGTTCAAAGATTTCAGCCGCAGAAGAGCACAATCTTCGTCTGGAGATATTGAATTTTGCTGTCGAAGCTGCAGGCGAGCGCCTGATAGTGGATGCTTAAAAGACTTTGTAAATAAGCGTGAAGAAAAGAAGATTACCTAGCGCCTAGGAAGCAGAGAATCTTAGGGACTTTCCCTGAGTTGATGGAGAAGGGCTAGGGTTGTCTGTATTGAACTGTAAAGAACTTTGGCGGAAAGGGTTGTCAGCTTCCAGTTGCGTGGTTCTCAGGATAAAAGGAATAAAGAGACTGTAAAGGAAAGAAAGAAAGAAAAGAACTTTGTGCTGAGTTACGAGAGAATCACACTATTTGACGAAATGGAGGCCGGCACTCAGAACCGCAGAGCAAAATGTATAATAGGTACACTAATAGTAGGAGTGATAATACTAATAGCTCTAGTAGTGACAGTCTCCTATGTAAAGGGACGAGAGGAAGAGGCGAAGGTAACTGATGTGAAATCTGTAGAGGCGCTTACACCCACCGTTGCTGGTGGGAAAGGGGAAAACACACAAGAGAAAGCGTTATTAGCTGCAGAAGCTCGCAGGTTACATGTAGATGAGTCCCAAGGTGACTTTAGGTCAAATGCTTATGCAAAATTATTGTATGAATATGTCGATGCCATGGAGGTCAAGGACTGCTACGTCTGCATGCAGTTGCCGGCATCTGTAGACGAAGGCATTCGTTATCATCACCTCCCGCTGACATATGGCATTACATGTAGCTTATTGCTTAGTATATTTTATGGGAGAGATAGTTTTGAATACTATTTCTCCAATTATGACTCAGTGTTACCAGAAGTCCCAAATTATAAGCAAATGAACAAATGGGACTACTGGAAGAGTGAAGACAGATTGGCCAAGTTCTTCATTCCTTGGATTACCTTAGATACTTCACATGCCCGCAGAAATAATTTGACATGCAAGGTGTCAGAGGTCGAGAAAAAGTTCATAGGGCAGGTGGATGATCGGAATAGGAGACAAAAGATTTTGAAAAAATCAGGACAAGGGAAAACAGATTGGACCGATGAAGAAAGGGTACACAAAAGAAAGGGTAGTAGTGGTCCAATAGCTTTAGATAGAACGCAGAGAGGAAAGTTATGCCTTCACAGAGCCAAAACGTATTATGAAAATGTATACGTGGGAGAAGTTACCTGTGAACATGCTTTCAATTTAGAGTATTACACCAAGGACTTCCTGAAGGGAATGCAAGTGATTCCAAATGTATATTTCGTATGTGGAAGAAATGCCTACGTGAAGCTACCTGATAATTGGTATGGCTCATGTTACTTGGCAATTATCTTCCCTAAAATATACCATGCCCAGGACTTAGAGATTATCGAGGGCAAGACATCATCGAGGGGAAGGAGAGATGTAGGAGGTGCAGAAATGGTTGGAGATGTCTTTGGAGCTGTGTTCCCTTTTCTAGGATTAATTCTTAATGATGTTAAAATTAGACGACTAGCAACAGTCGTAGACAGGTTGTCTGCCAGTACTGCTCAGTCCTTAATGCTGGTAGAAGGAGAGATGCAATCGATAAGGGCTATGGTTCTTCAGAACCGTCTTGCCTTAGATGTCCTATTAGCAAAAGAGGGCGGAGTCTGTAAAGCTTTGAAGGTCCAAGAATGTTGTACTTACATTCCAGACAATTCGAAGCCCCTTGAAAAGGTTATTAGGAACATAACTGATATTCACAAGGAGATTGAAGATTTGAGCAGAGAAAATGTCTGGGAAAAGGTGGGCCAGGGGATAAGTGACGCAGGAGGTTGGCTCACCACCTTAGGCAAAAGCTTTGTGTGGAAAATACTGAAACCTATCATCATAATATTGATCTGTGGGATTGTGTTGTGGGGATTGGTGAGGGTATTCAAATGGTACAGATCCAGAAGGTCAGAGAGAGCTCGGAGTAAACAGCTGCAGAGATTGGCTGCTATACAAGATAGTCAGTACCGGAGTCTGAGGGCTTTGGAAACACAGAAACGAGTTATGCTAGCAATCACTGCAGTTTGAATATTAGTGATGACCCCGAGAGGTCATCAAAGGGGGGAACTGAGAGAGCGCAAACTGACCAAAATGTAGAAATACATCACACTTACACGTAGTAAGCACAAATCATGAAGAGAAATGCCATGAGTGCTGATAGTATCCAAAGATATATTCTAAAATATGTAGTTAATATAGAAGTTTAGATAGAAGTGGAACTAATACAGAGTTGTGAGAAGTAATGCGATTTTATTAAACATAATTATTCCTGAATCCATGTTGTGTAGCTGCTAAAATGTATGATGACATACGGAAACGTTGAAATGTGGTAGGCCTCAGGGCCTGAGCAAGGCGGGAGGGGGAAGGTGATTAAAATATACAATATGGATTGCACTAATGTTTAGAATTAATGAGTAGGCTTTTTGATTTATAGATGTGTTTACCGAAGTCAGTAGAAAATGAGTACTAACATGCTAATAATTAAAGAAGTTGAATGCTATAAAATATAGTAGAGCTGGAAAGCTTTTAGTGTTGATTTACACATATTGGTCTGGACCGGGGAATGTTGCAACGCGGTTGGAAAACCATGAGAAATGGGATTAGGCTGCAGAAGTCTGTCTAGAAGAGAAAAGGGGGTATTCAATGATTAAAATAATGAATAGAAACTTGTTCAAGAAATGGACCAGACATGGAGGAGGGTTTCGGAATGTTTAAGGGGTATCAGCGGGCCGGAGACGAGTCTGAGAAGCAAGGTCGACTCTAACCGCAAGGCCTCATCATGGAAAAAGCCAGAAGCTACACCACGTGAGGGGCGTCTCACGAGGGGCGTCCTAAATGTTGTTGTATTTTTGTATTAGGGACAGCACCCCTGGGTGGAGGCAGAGCAGACGCCTGAGGACCCTTTAGAGAGCGGATGGGTAGGCAGAGAGGGGTCGTGACTGGAGAACTATAGGTTTTCACCAAGAGTTCGAGAGTGGGTGGCTTCCCTTGGGAGTCATTCGCTGCTGACACCTTTGATAGAATAAGATCTGGTTAAGTAGGGATACCATCTAGAGCAGGGTAGGGAAAGCCTAACCTGTAATTTCCTTCCGCCTGTAATGAGCGATAGATTTCAATACGTGTCTATGCTAACGGCACTATTGTTTTTAGAACTGGTATTGATAGTTTCCGTTGTTCGTCTGAGGGCTTTCAGAGAACACGTGTATGTAGTTGGGCCCGTATATTTGGTGAATCTCATCTTGAGATGCTTGTACCTGCAACTTATAATAAATCTTTGAAAGCTAGAAGTTGTTTGTGATCCTTTGAAGCAGAGTCCTTTACTGGGGGAGCTAACTTGTTAAGAGATGCACCTTCTTTCCTCAAAGACAGGCAATAAAGATTCAGTCGACCAGACCGGGGTTTTAGATCGATAGTGATAAGGTATTGATCAAAATCTCAACCCTTCCAGCAGCATAAATTGCTTCAACGTTTTTAACTCTGGCTGGAAGGTTAAATACAGATCCTTTATACCAACGTGCATGCTATGAAAGTTATCGTGTAAGCTCAATTTAGTCAATGTGAAAGAAAAACAATGACCTGGTTTTCCTTTGCGTTTGTTTCATTCACAAGCTATTATAAACGTCTGGTTTTTAATGAAGTCACAATGGTTTTGGAGGGATTTCAATTGGCAGACGGTAGATACAGAACAACATCTGTCATAAGAAATATGTGCAACGCTTCGCGGTTCAGCTGAGTAAATTAAAAATATTACTAGTACCTCCGTGTTCTACGAGAAATTCACATTTATTAGCTTAGATATTTTAATTTAAACCATGTTTGTCTTTTTTGCCATTTACTCCATGTGCATGCATTTTACATCTAAAAGACCTCTGGTATGCTGGGCATGTAATAAGAGGCTCTCTTTCATTAACTTCATTATCCTTATCATCAATATCCCTTCACTTACAAGTTGATTCCTCTCGAACAGTGGGGGTTGTAAAATGGGGTCGCTCATTGGGGATGGAGAAATCACTTTCACAAACACTCTTATAGGTGCATTTAAACAGTTCATTTGTGGTTCTGAGGTTCAGAGATTCTGAACCCGTTTCATGAAGGTCGTCGTATCATGACGATTTTGGTATCAGCGGACCGCAAATGACGAGTGTTTTCGTTATAACCGATCAATGGGAACACTACGTATTCATGGATTACGTTCAAACCCTCGGGTTCCATCTTGTGTACGGCAGCCATTTTGTGTGGTTGCCCTCACATAGGCCGATGACTATGGCTGAACGAGTCTTTGGGACACGTACATCCTTAGCTGACTTCTTTGTGATCTGGACGAACTGACTCTTTGCCCGAGGCTGACCTCGTTGAGCCAGTTCCTTGCTAAGCAGCTGGTCAGATAGAGATCAAAGAGCAGGACATTGCTGAGTTTATGGTACGTGCACACATCCTTCTATCTTGCTTCTCATCTGTTTCTGTTTCTTCCTTTATGGCTTAATCATTGATATGGGTTGAGGTCTTTATGATGGGTTTGTCTGGCCCGTTCGAACAGGAATGTTGGTTTTTGCTTGGTCATGTCTGGTGGGCTGGACAACGGAAAGTGGGATTGTCATTATGCGATATGTTTGAAATGTCACCCTATGATTGGTCCATTTGTATGTAATTGATGCTAGCCAGGAATGTGATTTTTAGCATAAAAGACGATGCTCCGCTCCATGAATGTGTGCAGTCTCTAGCGAACCACCCGTGTTGTGCTTCGTAGATCTCTGTTCCTGGTTGCAGCCAATAAATTTGGTCTTTGACGTCATCGAGAAGTGTCCCGTGTCTCTGTTTGCCAAGGCAGGGGAATCCGAAGACATCGGGCGTTATCCCTGGCGCCGCTGGGTTCTAAAACCCGGTTCTTCACATCATTTGCAGTCGGAACTTGCATGTCGAATGAGTATGTGACCACAAGCGCAGGACCTGATCTCACATTGTCTGGGTAGCCCCCTGTACGAGGTTGTGGTATGGAATCTTTGATTCTTTTTGGTTTCACCATAATAAACGGAGGGCATTTCAAGTACTTTTAACCAGAATGAGCAATACCAGGTCCTTTTCCGCATTCAATTTGCTCTTCAGATTGAATAACAAATCGATTACTTACAGGTAAACTTCATTACCCCAATTAAGGTCTTTCTCGTCCCAGTCCTTACATGGTGAGTTGCTTCCACCCCCAGAGAGGACTTTCTACATGAAAGGCTTTCTTCTCATTTCTTTACCTTGGTTAGAAGGCTCCTTCCTTCCACCTACATGTCTACAATAATAAGTAAGAAACAATGGTCTAAAACCAGAAGGGGGAGGGCAGTCAGATCGGTGATTGGGACACAGAGGACCTTATTTGGGGTCAGTCGCAGCCGGCATGGCTTGCGGGTGGGGATGTGGGGGGTTGTGCATGGAGGGGAGAGTTTTAATTTAATAATACTTTTTTTTTTACATACCTTTCCGCCGACTGCGTCCTGCGTCTTCTCGGCTCCTGCTTCTGCTCTCCCGACTCCGACAGGAACAGGAAGCAGGTAGCGACGCTCCCTCGCCTAAGCCAATCACAAGGCTGCAATGGCACCGTGGTGATTGGTGGGGACACCGCCCAGCCAGGGGCTTACAGGGAGGCCATGTTCTCCATGCAGGCTGCATTGCAGCCTGTATGGAGAAAGGGCAGAGTGTGCATGACTGATTTGGGCGGCCTCAGGAGCGGGCGAACCACACCTCACCTGCTCGCAGAGCAGCCGCACCCACCCGTCGCCCGCAACTAAACATAAAATGGTAATAAGGAAAGTTATTACCATTCTATGTTTCTGCTTCTTGCACTGCGAGAAAGCAGTGGGGCGACACTCCTCCGCCCTAGTGGAGTTGTGGGTAATGAAGCTTACGAGTAAGTTTATTAATTCGTTCCCCCCTCACACAACCTCTTTGTCCCAATCCTTACATGGTGAGGATTTCCTAAGAAACAAAAGTGACTATTTTACACCATGTTCTTGATCATTTATTGAACAACAATTATTTCATTACCACTTTTCCAACATCAAACACAACATTATCACAAGATGAATGCAAAACGTCAAAATGATAATACTTAAATAAAGTGTGATGGGACTTCCATGTGGCTGCTCTGTAAATTTCCTAGACTGACAACCCTGCTGTTTCAGCCTCAGGGGTAGAAACTGACCTTGTTGAGCAAACTTGGATGTGCGAAAGAGTGACTTCATCTAGAGATTTGTAAGCTTGTCTAACCCATCTGATTAGAGTTGCAGTGGACAACCTTTTTCCTTCATTTACACTACCAAAGGAAACAAAAAGGAAATGTACTGTCCAAAACTCTTTGATGTGCTGCAAATAAACTGTTATGGTTCTCTTAACATCCGATGAAGAGGGTACCTATAGGCTGTCCCCTTTTTGAATCAGTGGAAGTGCTTCATCCTGTTGCAAACTGAATTTAGAAGACACCTTTGGAATTACTTTGGGATCTAGCCACATAACAACTCTGTCAGGAAGAATCTATAAAGATGGGTATGACACCACCAAAGCCCCCTAGATCACCTAACCTTCTGGCTGATGTAATAGCTAAGAGAAAAGTCCTTTTACATCAAACTGACATCATAACTGCCTCTTTAAGAGGTTGAAATGGAAACAACTGCTATGCCTGGAGAACTGTAGGTAAGTCTCAGAATAGACTGATTTCTTTCAATGAAAAATGTTTAGTAAACGGGACACCAATGGAACAATGTGATGCTCCCCTCTAGAACTGTGAAAGGCTTTAACTTCGCTCATTGAGCAACCAAGGTTTCTGCAGGCAAATGTTTTCATAAAACCTTCCCTCAAAAATTCCAGAATTTGATTGGGATCTCCCAGAACCAGGTCTAAACAATTAGTACCACTCCATTTAACAAAAGAGAACCAGTTATTTCCATAGGAGACCAGAGTAAATTGTTTATGGCATAGCTGAATCTCTGCCAATTACAGACTAGAACAAACCATTTCCTCCAATGCTGATCTTTTAAAAACCATGGGGCTTATTTACAAGCCTCTTGTGCCAACGATACGTCACTTTTCCCATATTAAAAGTGAAGCACTGGCGGTGCAAGTGGCTTGTAAATAAGTCCCTATGCCATCAGATTTAATTGATGAAGGTGAGCCAATGGCAAAACTGGAACCTGAAGAGTGGATGGCACTCTGACAAACTTACTCTTTGACAACCTGAGCAACGCAGGAACTCAAAGGCAACGCGGCCAGAAAGGGGCTGTCAGAATCGCCATCACCCTCTACTCCTGAATCTTCTGTAGGACCATAGGGAGGAGGGGAATCAGTGGAAAGGCATCCAGTAGACCTGAGGGACAGGGAATTGAGAGGGCATCCATCACCTATGCCAGTTGACAATTCACTTTCCAACAGAAGTTTGGAAGCAACGCATTGTGAGGGAAGGAAAAGTGATTCATCCGTGTCTTTCTGCATAGATGAAGGACCTGGAGAAAAAGAGGACGGGATAGGTGGTAGAGCACTGAGGAGAGTAGGTTGCAGCTCAAAATGTCTGCATGAAAATTGAGCTCTCTCTGAATATAAGCTGCCCTCATGCCAAGAGATGTTTCTACCCCCTATGAACAAATCTGATGAGCCTACCTATTTAGAAGAAGACTTCTCATCTCCTCTTGGTGATTCAGGTAAAATCTTGCTACCTCTTTGTGCACGGTAACACAAACAATGTAATCTATGGAATTCTTTGTGCCTGTGATCTCATTTACATAGGCCAAACCCAACAGAAGAGCAAGGCCCAGGTTCTCCAGCACTGTAGCCGGATAAGATGTGGAACACAGGGAGCACCCCTTGTGGAACATTTTACTACTATGAATCATAATCTGGATGATATACGATGGGTTGTACTAGAGAAAGCATCCCAAGGTCCTAGGGGAGGAGACATTGGTGGCATTCTCAACTTGAGGGAATGCAAGTGGATGTCCCACCTTGACTCTATTAGGAATGGCTTGAACGAATCAGAGATTAGCCATGCTCAATTTGCCTGTCTGACATTTGAGTAACAATCAATCTGGAATCCAATGTCCACACCCTTTGTATATAAAGTCACTCTAGAGTCTTTATAATGACCAATGTGGGCTCATGGACCCATCACCATGTAATACCTCTAGGGCATGTCACAACTGGGTTCTCGTCCCTGTATTTACCACTGTACTATGTTGACTATATATTAATGAGTATCTCGACCGTGGAACCACTATTTCTTGGGAGGGCGCAAATTCAGTCATGTGGTGTCTACTGACATTTACTAAGAAACAAACGTGTGGAGGGTCAGGGGGAATATTTAACGACCTGTCTGCTCGCTCCCCTATTAATAGGACATGAAACACAAAAAAGAGCAGAACAGGTCAGGGAGTGGTGTATAACTAAACCAGTCACTGTGGGCCAGTAGGGTGTATACGCAAACTAGTGTTGTTGAGAATTATTGGAAAACAGAGCGCTAGAACAATTCCCATCAGACCACCCATTCGGTGGAATTCACGTCACGTGGGAATTGCTGATCAATCCAGAACACATCCAGCCATATAGTGCCGGTGTGGAACTAGACGTCAGAAAACTAGCCATGAGTTTTCCATAAAGTGGACTATTAATGTGCAGTGCTTAAATGAAAGTGATGGTGAAGACTAAAATTGGCTACACAGATTCTAAGAGAACGTACATATAGAGAGCTGTGTGTCAAAGGTTAAAACCACGCCTGGTAGGAAGACTACCTTTTGGCGCTGTGCAAGATGGTCAACATGTTTCAGCTCTAGGGGCATTGCCCCAGCTTTCTTCAGGACCTACAAAATAGACCAGCTACTGCAACTATAACTACGATTAGTATGTTGGATGAAAAAGTAACAAAGGTTTACTGTTGGACTGATACATATCTACCAGCAACTTCAAAGTTTGAACGTCCACTGGAGAGGAAGCATGTCTTCTTCCCAGCCTTGTGTGGGTGAAGGCCTCACCTCACCCGGCAACCGCTCGGGATTATGAGGCCCCGCTCTGTCCGTCGGTACCCCTATCCATATGCCAAGCGGTCGTGGTCCACGACCGCTTGGCATATGGATAGGGGTACCGACGGACAGAGCGGGGCCTCATAATCCCGAGCGGTTGCCGGGTGAGGTGAGGCCTTCACCCACACAAGGCTGGGAAGAAGACATGCTTCCTCTCCAGTGGACGTTCAAACTTTGAAGTTGCTGGTAGATATGTATCAGTCCAACAGTAAACCTTTGTTACTTTTTCATCCAACATACTAATCGTAGTTATAGTTGCAGTAGCTGGTCTATTTTGTAGGTCCTGAAGAAAGCTGGGGCAATGCCCCTAGAGCTGAAACATGTTGACCATCTTGCACAGCGCCAAAAGGTAGTCTTCCTACCAGGCGTGGTTTTAACCTTTGACACACAGCTCTCTATATGTACGTTCTCTTAGAATCTGTGTAGCCAATTTTAGTCTTCACCATCACTTTCATTTAAGCACTGCACATTAACAGTCCACTTTATGGAAAACTCATGGCTAGTTTTCTGACGTCTAGTTCCACACCGGCACTATATGGCTGGATGTGTTCTGGATTGATCAGCAATTCCCACGTGACGTGAATTCCACCGAATGGGTGGTCTGATGGGAATTGTTCTAGCGCTCTGTTTTCCAATAATTCTCAACAACACTAGTTTGCGTATACACCCTACTGGCCCACAGTGACTGGTTTAGTTATACACCACTCCCTGACCTGTTCTGCTCTTTTTTGTGTTTCACGTCTACTGACATTTGCCAATCAATCTGGAATCCAATGTACGCACCCTGTGCATATATATGGTTACTCCACAGTCTGCATAATGTGCAATGTGTGCCAATGGACGCATCCACATGTAATACCTCTAGGGCATGTCATAGGTTTGTTTTCGTGCCTGTTTTTACCACTGTATATTAATGAGTATCTCTATTGTGGTACTAATATTTCCTGTATCATCCGCAGATAGCCCTGCACAACAACAGCAACCACAACAGACAAAGTATAAGTCGTACATCTTTACACACCTTTAAGTGAAGTAGCGGTTGATGAGCTGTTGACGAATGTCAACTCCTTCCTCCTCTCCACTGTCCTCATCACTGGACTCAGGTCCTTGGGCAGGGGCGGGCCTTGGTTCCTCTCCATCATCCAGGAGCAGGGGAATCCCCTTGTGAATGGCCATATTGTGCAGCATACAGCATGCCACAACGATCTTGCAGACCTTCCCAGGCGAGTATGCCAGTCCTCCTCCAGTCCTGTCAAGGCAGCGGAATCTTGACTTGAGTAGGCCAAAAGTCCGCTCAATTACACGTCGGGTTCTGCCATGGGACTCATTGTACCTGACATCTGCCAGGGTCCTGGGATTTCTCAGTGGACTCAGCAGGCATGCGCCACTGGGATATGCAGAGTCACCTAGGAATGACAAACACACATTGCAATGTTGCACAGGCAGAGGGCAGCAGGTCACAAACACACAGCACTCTATATCACTGGGCATACTCATCCACAATCCAAGCACAATCGGGATGCAGCCTGGTTAGCCATCATCCGGGGCACCATGCTGTTCCTCATGACGTATGAATCATGGGAAAAACCGGGGAATATTGCACAAACATGTGAAATCGTCAGGTCCGCAAGGCACACCACCTGCACATTTATAGAATATTAATGTTTGCGATTCCTAAAAATATGATCAGTGGCCTGTGGTGCCACCAGACATGGGTGCAATCGATGACACCAACACCATGGGGGATGTGCCCAAGGGCATAGAAGCCACCCTTCACACCTGGCAATTCTGCTCCCCTGGGGAAATGAATGTAACGATCCTTATATCTCATCATGGCTGCAAGAACATCTCTCAGTACCATGCTGAACATGGGTTGCGACATCTCTGCAGCGCCAGCCACAGTCTCCTGGAAGGAACCAGTTGCAAAAAAGTGGAGGGCTGCCATCACTTTGTATGTGGGTGTGAAGGCTGTTGTGTAGTGGCGACGAGGCTGCAGGTGGGGCTCCAAAAGATCACAAAGGGTCTTCATTGTCGCTCTGTCGAGGCAGAATTTTCGGATGATCGCTATATCCTCCATGTCCCCCAGCACTGTCAGGTGACGTATGAGATTTGGTCTCCTCCTAGTTGAGAGGTACATGAACATATGTCAATGACAACCATCATGAGGGGGACTCAGCACAAACCGTTAAGCATGTCACGCAAAACCTCAAAATTACATTACAGATGCGTGGCACACAAGTTTACATGTGTTTAAATTTGAGACACACAGAGGCCACAGCACGCCATTTTCAATACACAGGTGCCGCAAACATAACAGAATGTCAATGCAAATGCACAGTTTCTGAACACGACATTCCACATGTGGACGCCTTACCCCGTACAATCCACAAAAGTGTGTAAGATGACAATGAATGCCTCACACACATCTGCTGTACCTGTCACACCTCAAAGCATCATGTGAAGCGGGCGCACATCAAGAGCACAATGATCACAGTAGATGGTAAACTTGTGTGTATGGACTGATATGGTAGCACAAGTATGCAACAACACCATACAGTGAGACAAGCCTTGCCAAGGTCAGCACTGACCCACAGCACATTGATTGTTTCACATTATTGACACCAGCTTAACACTGTCAGGCATCATCAACCATCAAATGCATCAGCGACATTGCAGGAACACAGACAATGTGCGTCACACATATCGTGCAACCACCTGTGCATGAAAACAATAAATAGCAATTGTGTGCACAATGATGTGCCATTATACATGTTGCTGCTGTGTACTGATGCAGAGTGCACAATTGAATTTGCCATTGCATGTGACCAAAATTGTGGTTGCTACCGACTGTCCACAGCGGTGTGACACCAGCACCACTCCCTACACAAGTGCGGTAGACTTTGGCATGGGTTGCTGGCAGGGGGCATGCAGCGCCACACATATGGCGGTTGCTACCGCCTGGCCACGGCGGTGTGACACCAGCACCACTCCCTACACAAGTGCGGTAGACTTTGGCATGGGTTGCTGGCGGTGGGCATGCAGCGCCATACATATGTGGCACCGCCATGGGCCATTGCCTACAGCCAATGGGAGCTATGATTGCGGTGGCATGATGCAGGTTTGAAAATCACAGAATGCGTGTTCCACCACCGCGGAGCCGGTCATTGGATGCTTTTGAATGATGCACCATCGCGGTAGCGCACCCCGGGCCCCTGCCGTGCATCACCGCCATGGACCATTGCCTACAGCCAATGGGAGCTAATATTGCGGTGGCATGATGCAGGTTTGAAAATCGCAGAAGGCGTGCTCCGCCACCACGGAGCCGGTCATTGGATGCTTTTGAATGATGCACCATCGCGGTAGCGCACCCTGGGCCCCTGTGGTGCATCACCGCCATGGAGCATTGCCTACAGTCAATGGGAGCTATGATTGCGGTGGCATGATGCAGGTTTGAAAATCGCGGAAGGCGTGCTCCGCCACCGCGGAGCCGGTCATTGGATTCTTATGAATGAGGCAGTCCTGCACAACCAATAATTGCAGCTCTGCACCTCACAAACAAGCCCAGGGTGCTATAAATCTGTGGGAGTGAGCAACACAATTCCACTGCTCACAGAGCCTGCTGCCTGGGACCCTCTCCTGCTGCTATCAGCAGTGCCTGCTGGCTGGGGCCCTCTCCTGCTGCTGCCAGAAGTGCCTGCTGCCTGGGACCCTCTCCTGCTTGATTTGATTTGATTTGATTATAGGACTTGCAGAGCGCACAAATGCCCGCGGGCGTCTTGGCGCTAACATGACTGAGAACCAATGAGCTGAGTGCCTCGGGTAGATCGGGGCCAGGTTACCCCAAGAAGAGTCAGGTTTTTATATTCTTTCTAAAGATTAACAAAGATGAGCTGTTTTTTATTTCTGTGGGGAGTTTATTCCAGGTTGTTGCAGAGTGCAGCAGAAAGCCTCTCCCTCCCCATCTCAGTTTTTTGAAACGTGGGATGCGGAGGAGGTTAGCACCGCTAGATCTCAGCATCCTAGCTGGAATGTAAGGTATCATGTTTGTTTTCAGGAAATGTGGCACTGACCCATGCATGGATTTATATGCCATACAAGCCAGCTTGAATTGGATTCGTTTCTCAACCGGTAGCCAGTGAAGGTTACTGAGCTTGGAGGCCACCGGCTCAAACCTGGGGATGTTCAAGATCAACCGAGCGGCAGCATTCTGCAAACGCTGAAGTTTTGAGAGAAGCTGTTTTTGTAGGCCAGCGTATAAGGCATTACTATGAACCATTTTGGACAAGGCCAGCATGGTTACGAGCATTTTACAGGCGTCAGATGGGATGTACGGCAGTGTTTTATGAATAAGCTTCAGAGTGAACCATACCGAGGATGTCAGTTTGTTGATTTGAGCCTTAAACGTAAGTTTGGAATCGAACATGAAACCCATGTTCTTTACACTTTCCACAGGTTGCCTAAGCTGTCCGGCCACCAATTAGGTGACCAGATGTTAGTATCGGCTCCCAGCAGCATGACCTCGGACTTGTCTCCGTTTAGATTCAAGCAATTCGCTTGCATCCAGAGACTAACCTGATTCATACAGAAACGGAATTTACCTGCTGCCTCTGAGATGTTATTGGATATGTCCACCACTATTTGTGTGTCATCTGCATAAGAAACAGGTATAAACCCGTGATCCATAATAATGCTGCTGCCAGAAGTGCCTGCTGCCTGGGACCCTCTCCTGCTGCTGCCTGGGACCCTCTCCTGCTGCTGCCTGAGACCCTCTCCTGCTGCTGCCAGAAGTGCCTGCTGCCGGGGACCCTATCCTGCTGCTGCCTGGGACTCTCTCCTGCTGCTGCCTGGGACCCTCTCCTGCTGCTGCCAGAAGGGCCTGCTGCCTGGGACCCTCTCCTGCTGCTGCCTGGGACCCTCTCCTGCTGCTGCCAGAAGTGACTGCTGCCTGGGTGTCAGGACTAGGGCGGCTTGCGGTCAAGGGCCCGCCCCATCCTGTAGGCACATACGTCTGTTCCTGTGCGATCAACCCTTATGTTGTAAAAGCCATAGAGTAGCCTCTGGAGGATTGTGGTGGTGTAAATGTTTAAAGAGGCAAACCACACCTTGTTGAATTTTAATCTGTGGTCTCAATTATGTACATATCCTTTTTTGTGCATGTTCATGTGTCCTAGTATGTTTGTTCTCTTTACTAACTTTTTCCCACTCAGGATGCGTGAGATTTGGCATCTCACACGAGATAAGTGAGATTTGGCATCTTACGCTAGATGCGTGAGATTTGGCATCCCACGCGAGATGCGTGAGATTTGGCATGGGCGTGCCTATGATGACGACACCGGCTGCGCCCAGTTCCCCGTGCTCACTCTTCGGCATTCTTGGAGAAGAAGGAGGTTAGTCCAGGAGCTCTGATCTTCACTTGGTTTTGGGGATCTTAGAAAGCAGTGGTGGTGAGTCCTCTAGCGCCAGCTTGTTCGCCGGAGTCTTTTGCACGATCAGAGACGGAGGCAAATTCTGGAGCAGTCAGATTCCCCAGGTCAACTCTTGCTACCATGGCTGACATTCCGCTGGGCTTCCTTTATAGTCATTCAGCGCAGACATCGCTTCGTGCATAGAGTAGGTCGTACTCTACAGGTAGGACCTGACCAGCATATACCTTTTGCTTACCTGAGCACCTATCAGTCTAGAGAGGGCTGTGTTTGTTAAAGCGTATTTTGGCTTATGGACCAGAGTGTTTATTTAAGTTTTCACAGATGTTTTATAGTGCTAATGTTTATATCCAAATAACCTGAGTAGCAAAAAACAATTTATGAACCACATGTATCTGATGCTAAACTGAGTGGATTTTGTGCATGTTATACAACAATAGAAATCTTGGTTAGTGTAAGTCTAATGCTACGTTAGCCATTTAGTAAGAAGTATCTGCTCATACTAGAGTTAAGTGTTGGGCAGCATTATTCAGAAAAGCGTAAAATTCTATTCACTCAAAGTGAAACAAGCCTCATTAATGTGGTCAATATTGCATGAGCCATTACTGGACTTAGCAAAGTATCGACATCCATTGGCACTGCTGATTGTAGTGTAAGACAGGTGTCTAACACGCATTCTTCTCCGCATAGCATACATCGAAGCACAGGTAAGATGCAGTTCTGCCATATAGGTCTGAATGAAAGAAACCAGGTCATATTCAGATCTCTTAGCTGAGCTAATCCAAGGACTTTAGTTATGCGGTCCTGGTAGCGTATTGCTAGGATCGTTTCTTCCATTGTTGCTGGAGTCATGTCTGTGTTTTGGCTTGCCATAACGGAGCATAAGGGTCAAAAATAGGATTCCTGCCACGAGTCCCAAAAGTAGTGGTAGGCCGCCAAAGACCGAATGGACAAAATTGGGAAAGATGCCCAGGACTGCTTCGAAGGGTGTTAACAGTCCCGAAAAAATTGTCTTAAATACATTTGCGATACCACTGGCATCTGACATATTTAGGATTTGGCTTAGCATTTCTACGAAATGCACGGGGCAATTTGTTGATAAAAGTGTATGTATCTCTGCTGTTGTCCTTGAAACTTGGAGATCATACGTCTCTTTTGATGACGTGATGGGCACTGTTGTCTGTAAAAGCACAGACTTCATTCTGCTTAAAGTATCAATTCGTATAGAAGAGATATTTAATGGAGGCCAAATCGTAGCCTCTGAGTCTCCAGGGCCATTTGGATACAATGCTTGCATACAGCAAGTGACCATGGAACTAACGCTTACGAGATATGCTTTCCCTGGCACCATGCCACAACAGCTGGGGTCCGTTATTAGAATGTAACTCCCGTTAGAAAGTTGTCTAGAGAATGGCGCTATCTGTGTTGCAGGTGTGCCGTGCTGGTGGCATGAAAGGTTATTTGAAGTCCCCTCACAGGCCCCATGTAAATTAATACCTTGGCACAGAAGTATACCGTTTAGCGATTGTTTACAATTATTACCACTAAGAAATACATTCTGGTTTTTGTCACTATAACATGTGTGTGTATAAGGTAATTTCCATGATGATTTAATGTACCCTTTACCCAACCTTTCATACTGGCCTGCTGGTATATACTCTTGGCATTATTTAAATTGGAAAGTTGTTATCGGAATTGTGATAATTCCGTGTATTATCCATTCAATGACAGGTCTTTCTGACATTGTCAATGGTAATCTCTCAAGTTTTTCAATGCTCAGAATCGTATAATCTGCTCCTTTCTGTGCCAAACTGATTTGTTTATCAGTAAGGTTAAAGATAGAGAACAATGACGTTGTGTTGATTAAACGCCAAGGCACATAGCCTGAACGCAGATTTTGCAACGTCCAGCCTAGCTGTACAATAGAACGGAATTGGGACTGACCATGTTGTAACATTAGCAAGTCCTGATCTATTATATCTATAGCAGATGATACAATACTGTCCAGTGAATATATTCTGGAGGACAGAGTCATTAATCCATTGTCCACAACAGAAAGTGATTTTTCCAAATTAATACGATCAATTTCTCGTATTTTCTCTGCTGTCTCAATTTGAGTCACTTTCCAAGCTTCGTTGTAAGCAGCGTATATACTGGCCGCTATGAAACGTTTTTGACGCTGTTTGCGTGGTCCCATTATGAAATCGCGCAAGTCAGCACAGTTTTTAAGTAAAGTCAGGTGTTGCTTAATTTCTGCCAGTGTGGATGTTTGTAGCCATTCAAGGCATAGTTTCCCTACACTGTATGTTGTTACTATCCCTGGATGTTGTCTCTGGGAGTATCTAGGGTCTGCTCTGGTCATTTTTAATCCCTGTGTTTTGTTCAGGAATCTATCTTGACATTTATTTGTGTCTGTTGGCCAGATTAACCACTTTTTCCAATCAGGATGTGTTCTATTTTGATGTAAAATTTGGGATACGTCTATCTCAATATCTGTGGTTGTATTATCAGGTATTGGCTTTGGAATAGACGGTTTGTTTAAGTCTTTTATCTTGGCTAGGCCAAGACAGGTAGTCTGTTGAATGGTGTCATTCAAGAACATTATTTGTTCTGGGATCATGCAGGCTCGAAATAAAGTTTCTAATCCTTGGACCTGCCATTCCTTTGTACCCCAGACGGTTTTTGTTTCAATGTTCCTATTCCAGAAATCAAAACCAAATATAATCATTTTTTCATAAAATGTTTCAGAATACATCAGTTTGGTATTTGTCAGCATGTTTTTTGTCCCTGTTTTATCTAACAGTTTGTAATAGAATGTTTCAGCATTACTTGTGTTAAACCCTGAGAAGTATGGAAATTTCTCATAAAATGTTTTCGAACTGCTTTTAGGTGGAGTTGCACAATGTTCCCATTGATTATATTTAAAAACATTTCTAGGTTGAGCAGATTTATGCAAATAGTGGTCTGCATAGTGGTTATAGCAATACATCTGCTCATAATTCGATGAACCTTGTAAATAATCATTTTCTGTAAATTTTGCTGACATTACTAAATCTGACATCATATTATGTATGCTTTCAAAGTCCCAAATATCAGAGAATGTACTTGGTTTTACAAAGTCACTTAATGAAACCTTAAACTGGTGAGGATATTTCAAGAGTTCGACCGGTCCATATATTTCGTAATCTGTTTTGTCCCAAACTACCCCACCGCGTATTGGAATTTCTGTGACATTCACTGATGACAGTTCTCTTTTCTCAATGTGGGATGACTTGTGTGGCTTCAGAACTAAGTTGATGTTCTGACTTGCTGTGTCCATTGTACTGTAATACATTTTCCTAAACTTAGAACTAAAATTAGGCAGAGTAGGAGTATGAGTACCCTTAATACACTCCAATATTTTATCAATGGTACATTTAGGTATGCTTCTTTGAGTTGATGAAAGAGTTCTGTTGCTTTGTCTTTAAAGCTTTTTGTTGTTGGCGTTACTTCTGGTTCGCTTTGATATTCAGAAAAGTTATCGAAATTGATGAAGTAGCCAGATGCAGTTCTGTCAATTGTTGGAATTGCTTTTTCAAGTTGTCTTTCATTAGCACAGTCAGAGGCTGCATCGTTGTAGACTGGTGTTTCTTGACGAACTGTTGGATTGTTGCAAGTTTGGGTATTCTGTTGTTTCTTGGGAGTCCACTGGGCCTACTGTTGATTATAGGCCACATGATTGTGGTTTTACCAGGTCGATGGATACAACTCGGTTCTCCTTTTTACCAGCAAGGGGCGGTAGTACAACTGATCTCGTTCCGTTGACTGCTAAGACAGGTACTGCTTTTCTGTAAGAAGGCCCAAATTCCTTCTTCACCGCTATTTTCTCTCTGACCAGATCCCCAATCTTTGGAATCCAGACAGATCTTGCTGGGACAGGTGGCGTGTCTACAGTGGTTGTTGGCTGTTGTTTTAACTTTATGTTGCTCAGGGCTTTTCTTGTTTCATTTAAGTCCTGTAAAACAGCCAAACTATCTTTGATGTCAAAGCATTTTTTCTTATCTTCTACCACTGAAGTTATACTATCTAAATCCTGAACATACATTCTAGTTCCGAACAATAGTTCGTACGGGCTGAAACCTTTTAGAGAATATCTTGGCAGATTATTTAAGACTACGTTGGACACTTGTTAAATGCTGGACCCACCCATCACCCGAACCTAATACCTTTGCCGTTATAGATTGCTTTATGTCTCGGTTTTTTCTTTCCACAATCCCGTTTCCCTCAGGATGGAAGGGACAAGAGTACCGCAATTCAATGCCCATGCTGGTCATGGCCTCCTTATAAGCTCAAGAGCTAAAAGCAGGACCCTGGTCAGAATGAAGCATGGCAATTGCGTATGTGCCGATAAAGACTCGCAAATCTTTTATAACAGTTAGGCGTCAGCCGAGCGCTGGGGCCACATCCAAATGAATCTCGTACAGGAATCCACTGCGACCATGATATATTTATAGTTGCCATCCCTTTGTAAGGGACCACAGTGGTCCAGGTAAACACATGCTAATGGTTTATCTGAGATTAGAAGGGGTGTCTGCACCAGTCGTTTCACTGTTGATACTTTCATTCTTTGGCATATTTCGCATTCTAGCACATATTTCTTAGTTAGTATTCTCATTCGTGGCCACCAATATCTCTGTTTTAATAATGATATTGTGGCGGAAACACCGGCATGTGCAGAAGCGAGCCCTTCGTGTGCCACTGTAATTAGTCCTAACCTGTGTTCTATGTTTGGAATTACTCTATCCCCCACTCCAGGGATTCGAGCAAAAGGAACATTATTTGCATCCGTTATGTATGAGTACTTTTCTGGAAAGCCTTTTGGGAGTGTTTTTCTGTCATCTTTTACTGACGCACTGACAGCTTGTAGTATGTCGCTGTCTATTTTTGTTTTTGACCGGGTGATAGCAGCTACGGAAGCCGTTTGCACAGCTGCCTTCGCGGCTTCATCAGCCAATGAATTCCCCGCAACGTGAAGGCCATCACGTTGATGACTCAGTGTGTGTATCACGTGAGCCTTTTGTAGTTCTTTCTGTGAAAGAACTATTTGTTCCCAAAGCACTTTATGCTTGATTGTGCCACCTTTTGCATCTTTGAACCCCTTTTCAACACAATTCTGCAAGTATTCATTATAAGATTGAACACAATAATATGAATCATACACTATAAGTGTGGGGAATTCCCGATCAGTATTTTCAAGCACCATCTTGAATGCAAGTAGTTCAGCTCGCTGAGCTGTACAATCTCCTAGAGATTGTGTTTTAGTGACCAGTGGTCTAAATTTTCCTTTGTGCCAACGACCTTTAACAATCGCGCACGCAGCACTGTAAGCTTGTTTACCCCCAACTGCGGGTTGTGCTGATCCGTCTGTATATATTATACATCCGTAGTGTTCGAGAGGCAGGATTTCAGTGGGCAGAGGACATTCATATTCATATTGTAGAAATTCTTGTGTTTTAAGATTAGGATCAAATTCATATACTACGTCTGTTGCAGCAAGAGAATTAACCCATTGGATCCATCTCGGATGCAGAGCTTTAGCATTTGGAATGCTTGCTTTTGTTACACCTTCTAGGGCTGGTATCGGTGTAACGATTATTATTCGTTTACCTTGTGCTAGGGCCCTTTCTTTTGCTACAGCAGTCTGAACCGCAGTTAGAATTTTTTCCGTTGAACTGAATTTTATTTCAGCTTTTGTGTACAAATGTGATTTGTAAGCTATTGGTACTGTTTCTCCCTCAATAGAGGTCAGGTACGTGAATCCGCATCTTCCTGGGATGACTCGGATTACAAGGTTGCGTGTATTATCACGAGTTTCTAATTTTGTTTTAGCTAACATGTCTGTTTGCAATGATCTCAAAATTTCTGTGTGTTTCTGAGTCCAGTTGATTGGTTTAAAATCAGGTTTTATTAATTCGTAAAGAGGTTTAACCCTCTCCGCATAATTTAGAATGTAAGTTCTTCCGAAATTCAGGAAGCCTAGAATCAATAGTAAGTTCTTCAGCATTTTTTGTGCTTGGAGTACAGCGCACTTCTCTAAGAAGTTGTCTGCTAGGCTTTTGCCTTCACTTGATAATTTGTATCCTAAAAACAGGACCGTTAGATGGGCAATTAGTGACTTTTCAAAGTTGAATTTGTAACCCTCTGCTGCGAACCCAAGTATTATGGTGTTCACTCTTTTCAAGTGAGTATCCAAGTCGTCGTCTGTGAGATAGATGTCATCGACATAGGATAATGCCTCATCATCATACATTTGTAGTAACTCTGTTACTCTGGCTGAGAATAATCCTGGGCTATTCTTGAATCCCTGTGGGAGTCTACAGAAATTTTTCTGTGACCCCATTATTGAGAAAGCAGTCAAGTACCTACTTTCCGGTGCAATATTTTGACAAAAGAATCCATTAGAAATGTCTAATGCTGTTTTGTATTTTTTGCGAACTATGTTATTCATTAGTGCTGCACTGTGCGAATTTTGTACCGCAAATGTTTTGCAACATGAGTTAAGGTGTCTGTAGTCCAAGACTAGACAATATGAATCGTCTGGTTTGGAGACAGGAAACAAAGGATTGTTCATTTGAGAGGTGCATGTTTCAATCACCCCTTGGTATTCAAGTTGATCTAGGATCTCCCTGACCTGTTTTTTAGCTTCTTGCTTAATTGGGTACTGCCTTTGTGCAGTTGGTTGACTTTTTAACTCGATTTTGTGAGGAGGAGAGTCCTCATCCCATCCTACATGATTCTTATATAATGCAGGTGCTTGAGCTACTGCCTATTTTCTGGCATATATATATTTTCTATGTATTGGAATATGATTTGAGAAGGCAGGCATAATCATTTCTTCGCCATGAGGGCACTCCCTGACAAACTCTGGTGGCCAGTCTTTCTCAGCTAATAGGATGTCATAGCCTTTTGAGAGGTTATCCCAAAACAGACCCCTTACTTTCTTAGTCTTATCTCCCTCTATACGCAATGTTATTTTGTATATTTTATGAGGTTCGCTAACTCTGGTATCTGCAGTTTCCACTTGAATGTATTCATTCGTGTCCACTGTCTCCAGATGATTAATCAGGATCTTGCGAGCTATGCTCACTTCTGCTGCGCTGTCTAGCATTGTCTGTGCCCACTCTCCGTTTTTCAGCTGTGTCCTCAGTATTCTCGGCATGTTTGATTACTTTAATACTGGCTACCTTCTTTCTTGTAAATTGTAGTTTTTTACTTTGAGCAGGTTCCTTGTCTTTGAACTTGGCGTGCTCTTCCCTTTGTTGTGACCGTCCTCTTCTTTCCGATTTCGGCGAGGAAGTCTGAAAAGATCGAGAGTGACGTGTATCAATATCTTGATATCTATCAGGTTTTTTCAAATTATCCCTATTTCTAAGGTTGTATCTTTTTTCAGAGGGCTCCCTTTGGGGAGACTGGTGTTCTTGGCTCGGAGTTATTTCCCTCCGCCGAGGAGACCTTCCTCTGGACTGGAATCTTTTTTCTTTGGGAGTGGATTGTTTATTTCCATCCCAGCTCTTTTTCGGAGTGTTTAGATTATTTTTAATAAATAATTTTTCAGGATTTTCAAGTTGTTGGGGTTTTACCGGTTTACCACCCAAATTATCTCTACCAAGTTCTTCATAGGATTTTTCTATGATTCTGGCAAGTTCAATTGGTTGATCTGTTATATCTGTTTCTTTCAATTTTTGGTGGATCGCCACAGATGCTGCGTCTCCTTTTATGTTGGCTAACAATATAGCCGAGACCAGCTTGAAGTCTTTCAGTAATTTCATACCAAGAGTTAAAGCAGGTTCTGGACCGTATTCATTTTGAATCTGTCTTAGTACATCTGGTATCACCGCCAGAGACGGAACACCATGTATTTTTGTGTAAATGGAGGCAAAGACTGTGCCCCAAGTGTCACAGTCCTCCACATGTGGTGCGACCCCCATTGGAAGGCAGATGGTCAGAATTCTGTGTTTCTCAATAGGGGTAGTATTCGGGAATACTGCCTCTATTTGAGTTATCTTTTGTGCTAGCCAGAATGGAATTTGTTCCTGTTTTGCGGGTGTTTTACCAAGACATGATTGTATGTTCTGTAGTGTAATTTTATTTGTGTTCCCCTGATGAGGGGTCAGCTGTGGAATGTTAATAGCTGGTTGGACTGTTGCAGTCCGCATTACATATTGGACTAACTGTCTGTGAATTTTAATTAGTAATTTTAGCTGGGCTAAAAGTTCCTTGTCTGACATTTTATCAATGTCAGGATGTGGTGTGTAGCTGGCTAGAACCGGCCACGTTGCTCCTGGTCTACCTAGTGGACCAAGCCTGTGATCATTATGTTTTAGGGCGCCTTTAAACCAGAGCAGGTGGTAATTTAGTGGGATTTCCCCATCCTCAAAAGGAGTGTATTCATCCGGAGGTTCCTCTATTTTATAATAGTGGAATTAGTGTGTTGTAGCGTTTGCCTCTGGAAAGTTTATCCATGAATAGAATACCTCTGTCTGCCAATATTCGTGTGCCTCTATCACGAAAATGACTGTACCACCTCGTGATGTCAGTCCGTTTTCTATAAGTTTTAAAGTTATAGTTTTTCTTATGTTGACCGGAATGAGGATAGCATTCTGGTCCTTCTGTAGGAGACTCGTGTCATCCTCTAGAAGTTGAGCTGCTAATCTAGCTGCTTCCCTTTTGTCTTCACTGTCTGGCATTTTACTGCCAGAAAGGTTTTTTGTTGCAGATCAGGTTTCAAGGAGACAAAAGATTAGGTGCACAATATTTTGGAACACTGTATCCTTCAACATTGACTAAACCAGAAACTTCTACATAGGAATCTCTTCCTACTAAGTTCCGGCGGATTTTAACCTTTCACCCACTCCAGACGTCTATTGGAGTATTTGTGAATGTAAATGTAAATGTGGCGTATTTGTATAGCGCGAACAGTGACCCGGAGGCATCCCGGCGCTTTACGGGAAAAAGGGTCTGTGTGAAAAAGCACGACTGAGTTACTCTAACGTCTTGCGTTAGTTTTATCGCCTTACCAAACGTTGGGCGCCATGTAGTGTAGTTCCTATTTTCCCTATAGGCCCTGCGCATTGGAATAACATAAACAGCAGTGTAGACGTAGGACTGAGGTCATCTAGGTCTCTACTGACTATGTTACACTTAATTTAGGTTTGCGCCAGCTAGCTCAGAGGTCACTGGAAACTTTCTTGAAGAGGTAGGGATCAGCTTCCCTGGCTCAGACAAGAAGGGATTCAGCTTCCGACAACCGCATAAACATGACAATTTTGCTCCCTCAGAATAAGAGTCAATCTCAAGAGTCGTGAAAACAATAGACAGTTATTTCACTCAGTCAGATGTGCATACTTAGTTTCACCAGAGTGCAGAGAATAGAGAGACGGGCGTTTTCAATAAAAGGTATTTTTTATTGAGCAGTCTTCCTTCTCATGCAAGAGAAATGAATTGCCACAATTGCAATACTTAATGTAAAGTAAAGTACGTACATTAAAAGGAGTATTATAAAATAATACTGTAAAAGCATTGATATGGTTTCTTAGCCATAAGACACTTTAAAATGGATAAAATATATACATACATATATACATAGGCTAACGTCCTCAACTGGTGCTTGTAAACTACGCCTACCCCGGTGTATATGACCTAAGCCTAATACGTGGGAAGGAGTAAGGGAGTAGCAGTTTAAGTTAAGTAGGTTTGTTGCCAAGGATCTGTTCAAGAATTCTCTCTAAGGGTTTAGTCAGCACTGTACCTTGGGAATAGAATGTAGGAGGTCTAGTATCTCTCTCTCAGGACTCGATATCCCAGTCACCCACAAGAGTAGGCTGGAAACGCCGGAGCTGGATTTTCTCGGCAGGAGAAAAGACAGCGTCTTTCTCAGCGCGTCAAAGAGGAGGGGCAGCGTCCGTGGGCTTCTCGCATCTGCTGGGCTCTCGGAAAGTAGATTAGCTGCTCTGCTCCAGAACCACCACTGCGTGTTTGCTTAAGGCTTCGTTGGTATATTTATACCTGAAAGGTGCCGAGTTTGACGTAAGGTTTGGACATAAGACGTCAATAAAGATGTCACTAAGAACTGGCCGTTCTTACAGTGCTTGCAAGAGTTCTATTACAAATCAAAACAAAGCAAGCAGGGATTTCCCAGGTTGCTGGAGGTTTGGTGTGTCGAAAGAACTTGGTGTGCTTTCTATGAATCTAAGGAAGTAGCTTCTGCCATGCCTTGGGCTGCAAAGGCGATTTACTTGAAATATGGATCTGATTCTTATGCTATTGTAGGGATATTGTTGATTATAGCCGTACAGGGGCATAAAGTCACAATATTGAATCGGATTCCTAGATAAAACACATCAAGCTAACTTTTCCTTTGCAGTTCTCCTTCCAAGCGGTTCCCTTCCTAATTCCCTTTCCCCCCGCTTGATCACTTCAATACTCTGTGTAAGTAATACAGTCAGAGTTGAAGGTATCGAGAGGTGGGCCCTTTTATCATCGCATCCAGACTCCGAGGAAGGCTTCGTCTGACACTGGGACCCTCTCCTGCTGCTGCCTGGGACCCTCTCCTGCTGCTGCCAGAAGTGCCTGCTGCCTGGGACCCTCTCCTGCTGCTGCCTATGACCCCCTCCTGCTGCTGCTTGGGATCCTCTCCTGCTGCTGCCAGTAGTGCCTGCTGCCTGGGACTCCTCACCACTCACTTCAACCACAGGTGGTACATGTCCACAGGGATGGCAAGAACAGAGAAGATCTGTGCCAGTCCATTCACAAGCGAGAAGCTGGAGGTGCTAGTGGATGAGGTGCTGGCACAGTACCCGAGGCCGTATGGTGGCCCCAATGTAGTGGTTCCACCTAGTTGGAAAAAAGCGGTAGTAAAGGCCCTTCTGAAAAAGCCAGGTCTAGATCTAACGGACCTGGCTAACTTCAGACCGATTTCCTTGCTGCCCGGGTTCGGCAAGATCGCGGAGAGACTAGTGAACAGGCGATTGTCACAGTTCCTGGAATCCAATGGCTTGCTGCGGAATTCCCAAACGGGATTCAGGCCGGGCCAAGGCACTGATACCGCCCTTATGGCAGTCGTGGAAGAAGCCAGGAGCATTTTGGATTCAGGAGGATCGGTGGCAGTGATCCTCCTGGACCTCAGTGCGGCTTTTGACACCGTAAACCATCAGGTGTTGCTCCAGCGACTGTCAGAGGTAGGCCTGACTGGAATGGCCTTAAAGTGGCTCGCGTCTTTTCTGAACCAGCGAACCTACCAAGTCTGGGAAGGTAGTGCACAATCAGCCCCTATCCCCCTTCAATGTGGTGTGCCTCAGAGCTCCTCCCTGAGCCCCACATTGTTTAATGTCTATATGGCACCGTTGGAGGATGTGGTGGCACCACTGGGTATCAAAATTATCAGCTAAGCTGATGATACCCAGTTGGTGGTGGCCCTCTCCCAATTGGTGAATCAACCGGACCTGCTGCACTCCTGCTTTTCCAAGGTGTACACATGGATGGGCAATTCAGCATTAAAACTGAATGGCTCTAAAACAGAGATGATGTTGCTGGGACATGCAGGGCTTTCTCTGCCGCCAGGCAGCTGGCCGAGTTGTCTTGGCGATCCTCCAAGCCCCAAAAAGGAGATCAAAAGTCTGGGTGTGTGGTTGGAACAAGACCTGTCTTTTAAGACCCATGCAAAAAAAACTGCCGGAGTCTGCTTTGGTCTGCTCCGATCTGCCCGTAAGATCTTACCCCTTATTCCTCCGGCCTCTAGGAAACTTCTTATCCAGGGGCTGATTGTCTCGAGGTTGGACTACAGCAATGCGATTTTTTTGGGCGCTCCGGAAGCAACGCACAATAAACTCCAACAAGTGCAGAATGCAGCAGCAAGGCTGCTGATGAATATTCCAAGGAGACAGTCAGTAAAACTGGCATTAAGAGCATTGTATTGGCTCCCGGTACGGGAGAGGATACAATTTAAATCTCTCTGTACGGCTCATAAAATCCTGCGGGGGAAGGGACCTCCCATCTTGGGTAATATAGTGCTCCCTTACAAGGCTACTAAAGCCCTGCGCTCTGACCACACATTTTTGCTACAAGTGGCCAGAGTGAAAAGAGCCTGGACGGGTGGTAGAAGATTCTCGGTGAACGCAGCCAAGTTATGGAATGCGCTGCCTTTGAATCTACGGACAGAGACTTGTATTATTCGGTTCCGAAAACTACTCAAGACCCACCTGTTCCCCGCTTAATGCTGTCTTCCTAGCTCTACACCCCTGAGTCATGAACGAGCGCTGGGATGCCCAAGGGTAACCGCGCGCTATACAAGATTCCAAATAATAATAAAAATAATAATAAGTTATCATTGAGGGTGCTGTTGGGCAGGGGGGGTTTTGACATGCATGAGACTGGTGATGTGTGCGACACACAGAGGGGTTTCAGTACAGTCATCCTGCATGTGTGTGTGATTGGCATGTAGCCTCTACGCCCTCATGCAAGCATGCCATAAGTATTTGGGCCATGCAAGGTACCCTTGTGAGGTGTCCCCCAGTTTGAGTATTAGGGGGATTACAATTGGTCCTGACTCTGCGTATTGCTACTGTTGTGATAGATGTTGGTACATGACACTGTGTAACTGGTCACTTACCCTACTTTTCTCCCATACCTGCAGCTCAAGGTACACCAGCGTAAGGCATTGTGGAGGGCTATTACTGCAAAGGTACGGGCCCTGAGGGTATCTAACAGACGACGCACCCACTGCCACAAGAGGTGGGACAACATCAGCCGGCTGGCAAAAAAAGTGTCCAAGAAGACCATGGGGCTGCAACCGCGCACTGGGATTCTGGCACGGCGCAACTTAACACCACTGATGTTCCGCATATTGGCAGTGACTAATCCGGAGTTGGATGCACGTCTGAAGGAGCATCGCCAGCAAGGCAGGGGTGAGTATTTGGTGAGGGTGACTTTGCCTGGGAGTGGATGCATGTGTATAGAGCCAGTGGCAGCGGTGAGCCATGTTATATTTGCGGGGTGGTGCAGTGATGTGTCATGTGAGTGGCTGCAGGGATGTGTGCTAGTGTCAGGCATTGGGATCCACATGGTCATTCTGCATTGTGATGGTGTGGGAAATGTATTAAGGGGGGGTTAACATAAGGGTCAACTATCTAAGTGTGAGTTCATGTATTCGTACTTTGCATGCCCCATGATTGTTGAGGGTCACACGTCTGACAACAAGGTGCCCCAGAGTACCACATGGTGCTTGGTATGGCCTACTTGGCATTGTGGACTGTCATGTCTTCATAGGTGTGTGTGTGTTCTCCCATCAGTTTCCCTGAAGGCCTGTCAGTGGCAATGAGTGTTGGGACATGATAGGAGTGGGAATGTCAAGTTGTGTGTGGTACACTTCATCCACGGGCAAGGTCTTGTGCTGTGTGGCCTAAACATGGCTCAGTCATGGCAAGTAGTCAGAGTTGCCGGTAATGTTGTGGTGTATGTAGTGTATTGCTGCAATGTTTATGCAGGGTGTGGTGGTCAGCATGTCGATTTGGGTTTCCCCTGTATGCATGGTTTAATTTGCTTTGGACTGATGATGTCATTTATACAACCCTGCATCTCTCTCTCATGCAGAATCACCAGTGGGCACAGAGGAACAGGAGCCGGAAACCAGTGGTGGCGAGAGTAGCACTACAGCTGCACCGGAGGCCAGTGACACAGAGCTCACTAGCGCGTCTGAAGGGGACAGGAGTATGCATGAGGAATCCGTGGCTGAGACACAGAGTACTACATCATCTGATGCGAGTGGTGATGCATCCATGTTGTCAGGCACAGGGGATTGGGAGTCTGCTACATCAGCTACCACTCAATGGCCAGTGCCCAGCTTCCCACCCACTTCCTCTGGTACAGCCCGTGTCTGTAGGAGGGGACAAGTTACATTCACACCTGGCACCGCTGAGCCTGCACCTGTTCCCCCTGCTGCCCTGAGTGCTGAGTGTGTAGAGCTCCTGCGCCAGCTTTGTGTGGGGCAGACCGCCCTGCTCAATGCCCTCAGTGACCATGACAAGAAATTAGGGCACGTGGTAGCCTACATGGAGGGCATACACTCTGATGTGGGTGGGCTCCACCGTACAGTCCAATCTTTGTCATCTGCAGTAACGTCTGCCCTTCAACAAGCACATGCTCCCATTCCTGCTCAGGTGCTTTTGTCCCCCCCGTGTCAGTGGCCACATCAGAGGACAGTGACCACGGTTCGCATGCATCACAGACACGATACAGCACAAGGAGTGTAGTGTAGTTCCTATATTCCCAATAGGCTCTGTGCATTGGAATAATATATACTGTAGTTTAGACGTAGGACTGAGGTCTACTAGGTCTCTACCGGATATATTAAACTTAATAGTGAGTGCCAGCTAGCTTAGAGGTCACTAGAAACTTTCTCAAATTCACAAGAAGGGATTAATTTCTGACAACCACATAAACATGACAACTTTGTTTCCCAAGAATAAGAAATCAAATCTCTAGAGTCGCGGAAACAATAGATAACTATTTTACTCAGTCAATCGTGCATGCTTCGTTTCACCAGAGGTGCTGAGAAATAGAGAGACAGGCGTTTTCAATAATAGTATTTATTGAACAGTCTTCTTTCTCAAGCATTGGAAATGAACTGCTGCAATCGTAATACTGGTTATAAAGTACAAAGCATATAATACACACAGTATTATCAAGTAGTACTGTAAAAGCATGATATGGTTTCTAAGCCATAAAAGTGCATAAAATGTATAAAATACATACAGTAATAAATAATGACTAAAAGTACTCAACTGGTGCTTCTTAAATACGCCTACCCCGGTGTACGTAACCTAAGTCTAGTACGAGGAAGGAAGTAAGTGAGGAGTAGTCTAAGTTTAGTAGTTCTCTGCCAGGAATCTATTCCAAGAATTCTCTAAGAGGTCTAATAAGCTCTGTACCTTGGTTTTAGAATGAAGGAGGTCTTGTATCCCTCTCTCAGGACTCGATTTCCCAGATACCCACAAGGGTAAGCCGGAAACACTGGAGCTGGATTTCTCGGCAAGAGAAAAGACAGCGTCTCTCTCAGTGCGTCAGTTGGAGGGTCGGCTTCCTTCGGCACTTGCTGCTGCAGGGCGTCGGGCAAGTAGATAGTCGATCTGCTCCAAACCACCGTGTGTTTGACTGGGCAAACCCGGGCATATTTATACTTTGAAGGTGCCGAGTTTGACGCATGATTGGACTTAATATCGTCACTCAAAGGCTAAATTCTTGGAGAACGCCAGGAGTTTTTGGTGAACTTAATATTCAAGCAGGGGGAAGTTCCTAGCTGCTGAAGGCGGGTTTTTCCAAGAAATCATTGTTAATTCTTGGAACCTAGTGAAAGTAGCCATGCCGTATTTGGGCTGTATGGCTTAGACCAGATAGGGTAGTGAATTCTATGCCAATATAAGGATATGATAAAGTATACCTATATAAGGGCATGAATCGGAAAAATTACACTAGGGGCCTAGATTTGATTACAACAGGAGCACACAGCAGACACAACCCAAGCGGTCCTGCCCACAAACACCATCCCCCCAGAAGAGCAGAGCCACCCCAGAATGCAAGGACAAGAACTCGTCAGGGAAGAGCAAGGCCGGAAAAGGAGTGAGGCTGACATCAGCCTCAAAAACCTTTGAGGCATCTCCAGCAAAGGACTCTCCTGACCCTAAAACTTCACACAGAGCTAGCCATGCAGTGTCTGTGTCCACTGAGGAGGTGTTGTATAGCAAGGGTACACCTATGAAGGGCACAGGCCCATATCCCCCCACCACATCAACTCCAATTCCAAGCCCAGTGAAGCAGGTGGAGGAGGGCATTGTAGGGGCCACCCCAGGCAAAGAGGCAAAGTAGGGCACTGTAGGTAGGACACCTGGCAAAGGGGCAAAGGAGGGCACTGTAGGTGGGACACCTGGCAAAGGGGCAAAGGAGGGCACTGTAGGTGGGACACCTGGCAAAGGGGCAAAGTAGGGCACTGTAAGTGGGACCCCTGGCAAGCAGGGTAAGGTGGTCCAGAGGCGTTACCAGACAAAGCATTCTGCAGGATCCAGCACATCACCAGAGGGAGTTCCAGTGTCTGTACCAGATGCGGGACAGTTGGTGTGTGTACCTGGTGTGTCATCACCAGTTCCCATTAACCCAAGCCATTTCGTATTCCCAAAAAGTGGAAGGGCACCCCTCCAACCTCTCCTACCCACACTGTGTCCCAGGTCTGCATGACTCCACATCCAATTGCCACTATACCACCTGGTCCAAACAGCCCTCCAGCTTGCTAGATGACTGATCGCCCTACATCACCTGTTTCTCTGTCTCCCCAGTCAAGTGTTCCTGCTGACCCCGACACGCAGCCAGCTCCAAGTCCACCTCACAGCCAGATGTGAGTGGCAGTCCCCCTCATACACCCGTCTCTCATAGAGGTGTGCTAGTCCTGACCATTGTTTGCCACCTGGTTGTGTTGCTGGCCATGAAAGGGTACAGTCAAACACACTCACTGTGCAGCTTCTTATTTCCTGACTCTGTACTTCTCCCTGGCCACTGGCCTTGTTGTTCACTGCAGCTCTCCCCTTGCCTGTGCAGCTTCTCCTGTCCTGACTCTGCACTTCTCCCTGGCCACTGGCCTTGTTGTTCACTTCAGCTCTCCCCTTGCCTGTGCAGCTTCTCATGTCCTGACTCTGCACTTCTCCCTGGCCACTGGCCTTGTCATTCACTGCAGCTCTCCCCTTGCCTGTGCAGCCTCTCATGTACCTGCTCTGCCAACTGCCCTTGACATTGGCCCTGTTGCTCTGCTGTGTTGGAGTCTCCCCTGTGCAGCCCCTCATGTACTTGCTGGGCCACCTGCCCTGGACACTGTCCCTGTTGCTCTGCTGTGTTGGAGTCTCCCCTGTGCCATGGACACTGGCCCTGTTGCTCTGCTGTGTTGGAGTCTCCCCTGTGCAGCCTCTCATGTACTTGCTGGGCCACCTGCCCTGGACACTGGCCCTGTTGCTCTGCTGTGTTGGAGCCTCCCCTGTGCCATGGACACTGGCCCTGTTTATCTGCTGTGTTGGAGTCTCCACAGTGCAGCCTCTCATGTACTTGCTGGGCCACCTGCCCTGGACACTGGCCCTGTTGCTCTGCTGTGTTGGAGTCTCCCCTTTGCAGCCTCTCATGTACTTGCTGAGACACCTGCCCTGGACACTGTCCCTGTTGCTCTGCTGTGTTGGAGTCTCCCCTGTGCCATGGACACTGGCCCTGTTGCTTTGCTGTGTTGTACTCTCACCTGTGCCATGGCCACTGGCCCTGTTGCTCTGCTGTGTTGTACTCTCACATGTGCCATGGATACTGGCCCTGTTGCTCTGCTGTGTTGTACTCTCACCTGTGCCATGGACACTGGCCCAGTTGCTCTGCTGTGTTGTACTCTCCCCTGTGCCATGGACACTGGCCCTGTTGCTCTACTGTGTAGGAGTCTGCCCAGTGCAGCATCTCATGTACTTGCTGGGCCACCTGCCCTGGACACTGGCCCTGTTGCTCTGCTGTGTTGGAGTCTCCCCTGTGCAGCCTCTCATGTACTTGCTGGGCCACCTGCCATGGACATTGTCCCTGTTGCTCTGCTGCGCTGGAGTCTCCCCTGTGCCATGGACACTGGCATTCCTGCTTACAGTTTGCTTGTGCAGGATATCTTGCATTTGTTCAGCATTTTGTACCTTGATCTTGTGTACAGCTGTTCAACTATCACATCAGAGCAATATGTGAATAAAGACAGTTACTCCTGTTGTCTGTTTTGTCAGTGTACTTGCTGATTAAAGATCTTTTTGTGTGTGCATTTGGTAGCCTGTGCCCCATGCTCTATGTGTCACTTCAACATTGCCAAGCTCTTTGGCTGAATCACATTTTTAAACAGGGGTAACAGGGTCTTCTGTCCATTCAGACACTGATACTTGTGTTATCTGTGTTGCCTCTTTTACCTGTCATGCAGTTCTCTTTTGAGTGGTTTTGTGTTGTTGGCTATGTTGTTGCCATGTCAGGTTGGGGTAGACTGCCAGCACAGGGTGTGATGCTGTGCACAGGTTTGCATGCAGGCTGGGCACTGTCATGATGTATGTGTGTTATTCCTGTATATGTGCTCAGTTGTGTATGTGTATGGTCATCCTGTGTTTGCCCTTAGTTCTGGTCCCCTGGCATACATGAGAAGTGTGCTCTTGGGTGGTGAGGAGGTGTGCAGTGTGAAGGGTGTGACTTTGTAGTGGGTGTGGATGTGTGTGCCCCTGGATGGTGATAGCCACACATGTGAGCCAGGAGTTGTGTGCCTGTTGTTTGGATTGTCCTGCCCTGTGTAAATGATTGTATGCACTTGTGTGAGTTGTCTGTTCATTGTGTTGATGAGTCCATGCAGTTCAGTGTGACTCCTCATTGTTGTTTTTGTCACTTATGTGTGTGACTTGCACATCAGTCTTGTGTTTGTTTGATCAACAATGTGTGTTGTGTGTGTTTGTATGGACTGTGTGGCCCTGCGGCTCCTCACTGGCATTGTGTGTGACTTTCTATTGCACTGCAGGCACATGGTGCCTTTTCTCCTCCTGTATTGCATGGTGTGTTGTGTGATGCCATCCCCTATGTGTGCCACTTTTGCCTAGCCATTGAGGCTCTGCATTCCCTTTATTTGTGTATGGTATACACCTCGCATGTCTAATGGTGACATGCAAGTCAGTTGATTTTGATGTCAGCTGTCCCCTTTGTTTACATGTGTATGTGCCTCCCCATCCCTTCATTTGTGAGACTGTGCCTTGTGGTGCAGTTTTTGGACCAAGAGTGCTGGTCCACTCTGGTCATGGCCTCATTGTTTTATGTTTGATGTTCTTGTGCTACTCATCAGTGTGGATTGCCCTTGTGCACTTGAGCTGTGTGTGCTGCCCAGTGCTCTAGTGCAGCTGGTTGTGCTCTTGTATCCCAGAGTGGTGCATCCTGTTATTGTTGTGTTGGGTGTCTGTGTGTTGGCTGTGGTGTATCATCACTTCCTGGGTATGCTGTTGTTTTTGTGGTGTGCTGATTTGTGGTTTGTGTGTTGAGGTTCTGTCAGTCATGTTTGTGTGTAGCTGTTGTGCTTGTTGTGCACACACTGCCTGTTGTGCATACAGTGCTGTGGGTATGTGGGCTTGGCATTGCCTGATGTGCATCCCCTGATGTCCTGTGGTGTTTGTAGATTTGTGCTTTCATGTGCATGTGTGGTTTGTTTGATGTGGCAGTGTATTTCTGTTCAGGTGCAATTCTTGTGTGATTTATGGTATGTTGTGTGTGTTTTGTTGGTGAGTGATGATGTTGTGCAGTGATGTTGTATTTATACTGTGAACAGAAGTGTGATCAGTTGAAAACTGATAACATCCCTTAGGGCACTCCAGATTATGGTGAATTCCTCCTCTGTTATTCAAAAATAATTTCAATGGTTTTTTGAAGAGTTTATTTTCTCCTTTTTGAGTATAAACACTGTATATCCAAAGACCAATAAAGTTTCCATTGAAAACATGTATTTGATTCCATTTCATACATGATCAAATCAGCTCCAATGCATTTCGGGCTATGCCCTTCGTCGGGGAGCATCTAAACAAAAAACAACATATATGGTTCTAAGTATAGTTTCACACATGTAAATTGGTACATAGCAAGTGTAATCTGATAAATAGCAAAAAGTGTAACAAAGAAGTATGATCTCAATCCAGCAATGCTATCAATAAACTACATCGAATAAAGTGAGTATAATGTGGTAAAGGTAAAAGAAAATAAATTAATGAATCAAGTTGCGGGAGGGGTGATTGACATGCAGCACCGCGATTAAATAACAGTAATGTAGGGTTGTAAAGCGGCAGTATCATGCAATGTAAAACCGGTTAATCAAGTGTTGGATTCTGATGTATGCTACTAGTGAGGGTCCCACGGTCGACAAGGGTAAATGACACGCTGTGAAGCGTTTATGAAACCAGTAATATGAAGATTAAACGCCTTGAAGGCGGCAATTGTAATCAAATAGGACGAGCGGTCATGTACGGGATCGGAGTAGCAGTATTTACTTACTGGTGTATTCAATGGAAGATAGCATGGTCGGCAAGCTCGCGGGAATGTTGACTGCAAAAGGAAAGTCCTAGTCGGGTTTCGTAAAAGAAACCAGGAAGTGATGCGATCACGTGGGTAAATAAACTTTTATAAATTTTATAAATGGCTCATAAGTAACATGCAAACTCAATGCGTTCATTGAGTCCATATGGCTTGATCGAATTAAGTCTAAAAATCCAATGATTTTCACACTGTAACAATGTCCTGTTATTATCTCTTCCTTCTGTTTTATCAACGGTTTCCAACACCATGAACTTTAGTTGAGAAATATTATGGTTCATTTCAATGAAATGGCTCGCTACGGATGACTTGAGATTTTTAGTTCTGATATTGGATTTGTGCTCGTTAAGACGAGTCTTGAGATTTCGTTCAGTCTTCCCAATATATACCATGCCGCAGGGGTATTTGAGTAGGTATATAAGATTGCAAGTGTCGCAAGTTGCTGTTACCCTCAATGGTATGTCATATCCTTTCATTAGGTGTGCAACTTTCGTTCCTGGAATAATATTGTGACAAATTTGCAATTGTTGCAAGGTCTTGTCCCCCGTGAGGTTGGTTGGTTTTGTTTGGGCTGTTTTAAAATCTCCCCTAAGTTCTTTCCTCTCGTGTAGGCAAATAAGGGTTTAATTAATCAATCAATCAATCATAGACTGGAACTTATCTTGAAAATCTGGTTCCACTTGTAACATTGGCCAATGTTTTAATATTATGTTTTTATACAACTGGCTCACATTAGAGTACTTAAATACTATGACCATCCGGTCATTTTCAGTTTTGGCTCTGGATTGTTTTAACAAGTCCATGCGTTGGATTTCATGCACCTGATTTTTCGCTGTGTTCAATATTTGTTCTTGGTAACCTCTTTCCCTAAAGCGGTCGAGCATTTCTTCAGTTCTTATTTTGGCTACATCAGGGTCAGATGTGATGCGTTTCACTCTGAATAGCTGTGATTTGGGTAAGTGTCTTTTTAGAGATGTCTGGTGAAAGCTGCTATAATATAACAGGTTATTGTGGTCTGTGGGTTTTCGAAAGATATCAGTTGTAATTTGGTTATCCTTCAATATGATGAGGGTGTCCAAGAATGTGATGGTTTGAGGGTCTACTGTCCAGGTAAATTGGATTCGTTGGTTGACTGAATTTAAGTTGATTAAGGCTTTTTCCAAATTTTCTTTTGTGTCCTTCCAAAGGAAGAACAAATCATCGATGAAGCGCACATACATTTTCAGGTGTTTTTTCCAAAAAGGGTTGGTCCAGATGTTGGTATGTTCAAACTCACCCATAAAGGTGATAGCTTATATTGGAGCTGCGCTATTTCCCATACTGGTGCCTACGAATTGCAGGAACCAGTCATCTTCATGTTTGAAGTAACTATGATACAAAGTAAACATAGTTCATTCCATCAAAAACACTTTCATTGGTTCTTCCACTTCCAGTATGAGAATTGCTTGTTCCATGGCTCCAATACCTTCCTGGTGTGGGATTGAGGTGTATAGAGAGCTTACATTTGCTGTGCACAGCCATAATTGTTCATTAGATTCTATTTTGATGTACTGTAGTTTACATAGAAAATCTGTAGTATCTCGGATGTAACTGGAAAGGGATTGTACCATTGGTTGGAGATGTCGGTCCAGATATTGGCCTAAAGGGTGATGAATGCTGCCACAGGTGGATACTATCGGTCGTATCGGTGGGTCCATAAGGTTACAATAAAGTTACATCCGAGATACTACAGATTTTTTGCCTACACGAGAGGAAAGAACTTAGGGGAGATTTTAAAACAGCCCAAACAAAACCAACCAACCTCACGAGGGACAAGACCTTGCAACAATTGCAACAATTGTCACAATATTATTCCAGGAACGAAAGTTACACACCCAATGAAAGGATATGACATACCATTGAGGGTAACAGCAATTTGCGACACTTGCAATCTTATATACCTACTCATGTGCCCCTGCGGCATGGTATATATTGGGAAGACTGAGCGAAAGCTCAAGACTCGTCTTAACGAGCACAAATCCAATATCAGAACTAAAAATCTCAAATCATCCGTAGCGAGCCATTTCATTGAAATGAACCATAATATTTCTCAACTAAAGTTCATGGTGTTGGAAACAATTGATAAAACAGAAGGAAGAGATAATAACAGGACATTGTTACAGCGTGAAAATCATTGGATTTTTAGACTTAATTCGATCAAACCATATGGACTCAATGAACGCATTGAGTTTGCATGTTACTTATGAGCCATTTATAAAATTATTCTCTCCCATATTTTTGGGCGCTCTGAACTGACATTCCATTTGACCCATCATTATGAACTCCACATGTAGTGCCTGTTTATTGTCACTACAATTTTCACATTACAGTATGATCTCTATTTAGAATTTATTATTGTATTTTTGCACATTATACCAATGTATTCCTGATGCATTCTTGATACACACTAGCGCGACTAACCTCAGTCCCATTTCTATAACCACGTTCATTTACCCACGTGATCGCATCACTTCCTGGTTTCTTTTACGAAACCCGACTAGGACTTTCCTTTTGCAGTCAACATTCCAGCGAGCTTGCCGACCATGCTATCTTCCATTGAATACACCAGTAAGTAAATACTGCTACTCCACTCCCGTACATGACCACTCGTCCTATTTGATTACAATTGCCGCCTTCAAGGCGTTTAATCTTCATATTACTGGTTTCGGAAACGCTTCACAGCGTGTCATTTACCCTTGTTGACCGTGGGACCCTCACTAGTAGCATACATCAGAATCCAACACTTGATTAACCGGTTTTACATTGCATGATACTGCCCCTTTACAACCCTACATTACCGTTATTTAATCGCTGTACTGCATGTCAATCACCCCTGTTGATCACAAGACCTCCCGCAACTTGTTTAATTAATTTATTTTCTTTTACCTTTACCACATTATACTCACTTTATTCGATGTATTTTATTGATAGCATTGCTGGATTAAGATCATACTTCTTTTTTACACTTTTTGCTATTTATCAGATTACACTTGCTATGTATCAATTTACATGTGTGAAACTATACTTAGAACCATACATGTCGTTTTTTGTTTAGATGCTCCCCGACGAAGGGCATAGCCCGAAATGCATTGGAGCTGATTTGATCATGTATGGAATGGAATCGAATACATGTTTTCAATGGAAACTTTATTGATCTTTGGATATACAGTGTTTATACTCATAAAGGAGAAAATAAACTCTTCAAAAAACCATTGAAATTATTTTTGATTAACAGAGGAGGATTTCGCCATAATCTGGAGTGCCCTAAGGGATGTTATCAGTTTTCAACTGATCACACTTCTGTTCACATTTCAATTCACTCGCCCAAGGGTGGCGGGCGACACCATAGGAGCACCTATTTGAATGCGCATAAAGTACTATTGAACTTTATATAAAGACAGGCAGTGCACGAGCCAAACACATTTCTTTGTATTTATACTCCCATTACCTTTCCACAGTTTGGATGGCAGGGTATGTCTGCTTCTGTTGGGGTTGTGCGTGTGTTCCTGTGGTGTTTGTGTGTAGTTCTGTGCAGGCATCTGTTCAGGCTACTCTGTGTGTGTGTGTTATGTTTGTGGATACACCAAGGGTGTGTGTTTGTTTGTGTGTGTATGTGCTGTGAAGTATTTTCAGCCTTCAGTGTGTGAGGCACAGGTGTTGTGTGTTCCTTGTCATTCACTCCTGCAGTGGCTGTCTCCCTGGTTGTCTGTAGGGTGGTGCAGGGTGTGTATTGTGCTTGCTTGTACCTGTGCTTGTTGCTGTGCATGGTGGAGCCCAGGATGGGCACCTGGCCTGTGACTTGCTGGGGTGTGTGGTTGGGGGTGGTGTGTCCCTGTGGTGTCTGTACCCTGCCCATTTCCTGTTGTGGTGTTGCCTTGGGAATTGTGCGCATGTGTTGACCGAGGCGGTGATGTGACCGGGAGCGTGACGTTGCTGCTAGTTCGCGGTCGGTGTGTGTCCCAGATGCAGATGGGTGACTTGTTGTTAGGTGGGTGATGTAGGGGTGCCCTTGTGGATGTGTTGTGACCCTAGCACGGTGTCTGTTGTGGACTTGAACCCTGTGTCAGGCAATGTGTTGTGTGTTGTATTTGTGTATTAGCGTACCTGTGGCGTCGTTTTTGGTGGACCAGTTGATGGTAGTGCAGTAGCAGGTACATGACCAGATGCATATGAAGGTCTGGGTCCATGGCATTCATGACCGGGTGGTGATGACCGGGTCTCTGCTATCGAGCTCCGCTATCGAGTTTCCACTGTGTCTGGTTAGGCGGTGTCTCCGCTGCGGTGCGTCTGCCTGTTTGGGCCATCCTAATTTGTGGAGCGGTGCGGACGTCATTCCGCACGGCGGTGAGTCTCCATTGGCTCCCACCGCCGCGGGCGCACTTTGATGGCGGTGCACGTCCCTCCGCGGCGGATGGGAAATGACCTGTGTTTTGCTATACTAATATGGCGGATGTGAGTTCCGTTGCTCGCGGGCCGAAAAAGGCGTTTTTCCGTCCCGCCAGCACCGCGTTGGTGCCACCGCCCTACATCCTAATGGACCCCTTAGTGAGCCTACAATACATTTCCTCAGAACTACTGAAGTACTTCTTGAAGAGTTCATCCATTTGTAGGTGACTCTGGATACATATCATCCTGATGATGATGCATTTATGTATCTAAATATCCCTTTACAAGATTAAATTATCATCATCTTTCATTGAGGTAGCAGTTGCTTTCACTTTGTGGGAATCTTAGCCTGCTGTTTGGGTCTCCATCCTGCCAATTGGTCAGGTCTTCTCTTCCAACATCAGCACGAAGTATGTAGTATTTCATTAATTTATTTTACGCTTGCCATCCTGAGTGGGTGGGGCAGCTTATAGGCATGGATTGCTGTCTAGTTCAAACTGGTGTAACTAAGATGCTACCATTTTGACATTTATTTAAGGGCTTGTAGATGGCATGCCAAAAGCGTGCATATGCAAGCCCATTTGCGTTTGTCAACTCCAAGAAAACGGGAGCTCCTTTCTTGGCGGTCCCATGATAAGTGCTCTCTTACATAAAGGACCGAGTTCTTGCTTAGCATGCAGATTATCTTTTAATGATGCATTTATCTTACACTCGGCTGTTCAAGGAAATGAGTCCTTATTGAAGAGTTCTAGTTTAAATTATTATTTGACGAAAATCTCTCTTCGTAAACACATATTTTTGATTTTATCAGTGACAAAAATCCTGATGCTGTGTTTCTCATCAAAACCTGTAATTGTTAGAGTGACGGACATCCCGCCTGGTCATGCCATGTCACATCAAGATCTTTTACAGCACATGGGTGGAAGCCTAGCTATTATTTAGTGTTCACATTATGTATGTATGATGATCAATAGCTATAATGTAGTTAATGTGATTTTTCTGTAAAAATCCACTCAATTTGTTCACTTTCAGTGGCTTTAGTTAACTTTCCTCTTAGTTATCCCATCAATTTCCACTTTGTACTAACGGAATAGGTGGCGGGTGGTGTTTTTCAAGCTGCACAATGTTTCAATTTTAGGAGAGTTTAATATTCAGGCAGAAAATTCTGCTAACACGGTCTACACGGATCAGTGACTAAATATCGAGGGACAAAATATCGACTACAGAAAATATCGACGCCAAAATATAGAAAACTACAATATCGACCTGCTATATTTAATTTAAAAAAAACTAAAATATCGAACCCACTATATCGACTAAAATAAATTTTGTTTCTAAAATTATCGAACAACAAAATATTGATAATAATAATATCGAAAATCATACAACTATTTAAAAATACACCATAATATTGAAATACAAAATATAGACAACCAAACATATCGATTCAATAATGAAATCGAATACAAATAAAACACATTCAAAAGTATGAATGCATATTAAAAACACATTTTTAAAACATATACATACACAATAGAATAAATGCATTTAAATATATATTTTACGAAATCATTAACAACAAAATCTTAAATATTTACAAATATCACTCAGAAATAAAAATAAATACATACTTAACAAAGGAAACAGCAAATTTTAAAACTTTTGAATCATTATAAAATATATTATAACAATGAAATATATTTAAAAAATATTATTATTACTTAATAAGCATCTTCCATATATGGAAACACCAGGAAAAAAAATTCTAACTAATCTCAAGAACCAATTAAAATCTAGCAGTTACAACAAAAACCAATCACAGAAACCAACTAATTAAAACAACACTATAAAAGCCAAAAAAGTAAAGAGTCTTTTCCACTTCAAAAGAACAAAAACACAGATGAGACAACTCTACTAGATAATTTCCTGATAAGAAAATTACAAACTAAACAAAGTAAGTAAATAATGTTTTAATAAACTTTAACATTGCTAAAAACTTCTAAATAATTAATCTAAACAATATGAAACTGAAATGTACTTTCACTTATTAATATCTCCACTACAGATTCTACCACCACCTACAATTATTTCCTACAAGATGAAAGAAAATAAAGCTAATAAAAAAGTAAGTAAATAATAACTTGTTAACCATTAAAAATAGAGAAATGTTATTGAAAATACATCTAAATTAAAATAAACTAAAATATACTTTCATTTTTTATTTATGTCTCCACTACAGATACTTGCAGCCACAAGAATAACTATCTACAACAACTAAGAAAATAAAGCTACTCAAAAAGTAAGTATATTAAAGAAGTAGTTTAAAGAGATAATGTAACTAATTAATATAAACCCTTTCCCAATTGCCCTAAAACCTACAACAAATACTTCTGAATATCTTAACCATTGTTTATTATTATATGAACAGATATAATGCCTCCAGGAAGAAAAATAAAAGCCACCACACATCAAAAGAAATGTATGTCAACATCTACATAACCATTGTAAGTATATATAAAAAAATCTATATAAATGTAAGAAAATATTATACTGCATAATATAAATTAAATTGTATCTACATTTTCTTTATTACTAAACCCACTGCCATGACAAGGCACAGAATTCATAATATCACAAAAGGGAAAAATGCTCCTATGATACATGGGTTATGTATATACACCAGAAAGGCAGAAAGATTTAAAAGTGTTCCGGAAATGTAGAAAGTACTATGCTAACAATTGTTACGGAAGAGCCATAACTCAAGAAAGTACTGTACTGCACTGTTAATGAGCACAACCACCCCCCCAATATTTCTGAAATAGCAATTAGTTCAGCTTTAGAAAATATAAAAGAAGCAAGCAGTAGCACAGACATGCCCACTACTGAAATATTAGAAGAATAGCTACTGCAAATACCCCAACATGCATCTGGACAATACCATCTATTGATGCATTAAAGAAGGTTATAATTATACAGAAAAAAAACCTACAACCACCATGCCTATCCCTAAAACTTTCCAAGAAGTAAACGTCCCACCTGAATTGAGCATTACCCATAACAAAGAACCATTTATTTTCTTTAACAATAACAACAGTGAAAAACATATAATAATGTTTACCACTGCGAATAACTTGACTAAGCTCCAACAATGCAACACCTGGATGATAGATGGCACATTTAAAATATGCCCAAAACCATTTTATCAACTTTATACAATACATTCTATATACCAACATACTAATATACCCTTCATCTACTGCCTACTCCCAAATAAAACTCAAATGGAGTGTAGTTCCTATATTCCCAATAGGCTCTGCGCATTGGAATAATATATCCTACAGATGTGACGAAGGACTTATGTCTACTAGGTCGCTATCGAATATATTAGACTTAATTGTGAGTGCCAGGTAGCTCAGAGGTCACTAGAAACTTTCTCGAGTTCAAAAGAATGGATTTAGTTTCTGACAACCGCATAAACATGACAACTTTGATTCCCCAAGATAAAACTGATCTTCAAAGTCGTGGAAACAATAGATAGATATTTTACTCAGTCATTCGTGCATGCTTCGTTTCACTAGAGGTGCAGAAAAATAGATAGATGGGCGTTTTCAATACATTTTTTTATTGAAAAGTCTTCTTTCTGACGCAGAAGAAATGAACTGCTACAATCTTAATACTGTTTGCAAAGTATAATGCGTACAGTAAGAAGAGTATTATGAGATAATACTGTAAAAGAATTGTATGGTTCCTAGACCATGGATAAATACATACATAAATAACAATGGCAAAAAATTACTCAAATGGTGCTTCTAAAATACGCCTACCCCAATGTACCTACTTAACCTAAGTCTAGTGCGAGGGAAGAAGTAAGTGAGGTGTAGCATAAATGTAGTATTCTTTGCCAAGAATCTATCCAAGATTTCTCGTAGGGTCTAATCAGCTTCGTACCTTGGTTTAGAATGAAGGAGGTCTGGTATCTCTCTGTCTCTGGACTCGATTTCCCCAAAAATCGCTAGCGTAGCTTGGAAACACTGGAGCTGGATTTCTCGGCAAGAGAAACAACAGCGTCTCTCTCAGTGCGTCTCCTGGAGGGTCGGCTTCCTTCGGCACTTGCTGTAGCGAGATGCGTCGGGCAAGTAGATAGTCGAACTGCTCCAACCCAGTGTCTTTGCTATAGCAAGTGTGGGCATATTTATACCTTGAAGGTGCCGATATTGACGTAAAGGTGGACATAATAACGGTATCATAGAGTCTCAGTTCTATGAAAACTCCATGAGTTCTTGGACAAGTCAGTATTCAAGTAAGGGGAAGTCCCTAGCTGCTGAAGCCGAGTTTTCCAAGAAATCGTTGTGAAATTTCAGAACTAGTGGAAGTAGCCCGCCGTATTTGGACTGCATGAGCTATGTCTAAATATGGTTATGATTTCTTATGCCTATATAAGGATATGGTGATTTATACCTATATAAGGGCATGAATCGAGAAAATTACACTAGGGTCCTAAAATGCTATACAACACCCACTCCACTTTATTATGTTCAACATTACTAAGTTCAAGCACTAAAACATATTCTAAAGTATGTGTTTACACCCAAAAATACATAAACATGCATTTAAAAATGGTTGCGCACAAAAAAATAGCATTTGTATTGTACTGCACACATTTGAAAATGCAATGATTTCATTTCAATCATGTAGCATGTTGTTAGTATTGCTAACTGAATGAATCATAAAAAAATTACATTCATGAAATGGGTCGAAATACAGAAAAAAGGTCGAGACCATCCCATAGCAGAAAATATAAATTGTTTTGTTTCTTGATAAGGTCAATATTGTTTCTGGGAAGTGTTCAAAGAATTCTTGTTCTCTAAGACTAGTTATACTTTAAGCAGATTGCTTTGTGCCAGAGTTCCAAAGCTAGAAGTGTTTGTTTTGAAAAACGAAGGTTGAATTCAAAGCTGTGTGCTAACTTTAAAAGTTCTTCCCGGTGTTGGGAAAAAAACATTAAATCGTCTAGGCTGGCAAAGAAATCATCTACCAAGGTAGATGAAAGTTGAACCACTTCATTAAGTAGATTAATTGTACACAGATGAGAAGCATCGCCATCAGCGTCAGTCGCATTAGCAATGTTCGAAGTCGATGGTACCTGTGTGCCTGTTAGTCCATGTACCTCACCTTCAGCTGGAATTGCCGGTGAGATCTCTATGAATGCCGTCATCAGGATTGGGGGCAACACAATACATGAGCCGTTATCAGACCCAGTAAGGCGTCAACATCCATTGGCATTGCTGATGGAAGTGTTAGACAGATATCCAACACGCATTCTTCTCCACAAAGCAGGCATCGTAGAACAGGTATGATGCAATCTTGCTAGATTGGTCTGATTGACAGGAACCACGTGGTATTCAGATCTCTCAAACGAGCCAAGCCAAGAATCTGTGTTATGCGTTCACGATACTGCATTGCCAGGAGAGCGTTCTCCATGGTAGTTTGGGTATCACTGGTGACTGGACTTGCCATAACGAGTCCCAAGATGAGAGGCAGACCTCCGAACACAGAGTGCACGAAGTTAGGAAAAATGCCAAGGACTGCTTCAAAGGGTCCTAACAGTCCCAAAAAAATCGTCTTAAATACATGTACAATACCACTGGTATCAGACATGTTTAAGATACGACCTAACATTTCTGCGATGTATGGGACAGTTTGTTGATAATAATGCATGTATCTCTGCAGAGGACCTGGCAACTTGTAGATCATACGTCTCTCTGGACGAGGTCAGTAGCACACTTTTTTGTAAAAGAAAGTCTTTCATTCTGCTTAAAGTATCAATTCGTATAGAAGAGATGTTTAGTGAAGGCCATAGGGGCGACTCCCTATCTGTCTTACTTTTTGGAAACAAAACTTGCATATAACAAGTGCCCCCTGGCTGACACAATAACAAGATAGGCTGTTCCTGGCATCATTCCATAACAGCTGTGATCATTCAGCATTATGTAGCTCTCATTGGAAAGCTGCTTAAAAATTGGATCTATTACTGCTGCCAGGGAACCCTGCAGGTGGCATGATAAGTTGTTTGAAGAACCATCACAGGCCCCATGTAAATCAATGCCTTGACATAGAAGTGTACCGCTTAATGTGGTTTTGTAATTTTTACTACTAAAAAATACCTCCTTTTCCCCACTCCAACATTTGTGTGTGTATGGTAAATCCCAGGTCGACTTTATGTATTCTTTACCCAACCTTTCATACAGGCCTGCTGGTATGTGTTTTAAGCAATACTGAAACTGGAAAACCGTCACTCGTATCGTGATGGTGCCATGTATTATCCATTCAACGGCTGGTTTCTCAGAAACAGTTAATGTAATCTCTCCAGTTTTTCTATGCTCAGCACCGTATAGTCTGCTCCCCTCTGTGCCAAAGGGATTTGTTTATCTGAAAGGTTAAATCCAGTAAACAATGACGTGGTGTTTATTAGACGCCGAGGCACATAGCCAGAACAAAGGTTTTGTAACGTCCAGCCTAGTAGCATTATAGAACGCAATTGAGACTGGCCATGTTGTAACATTAGCAAGTCCTGTTCCATTATGTCTATGTCAGAGGATACAATGCTGTCCAATGAATAAATTCTGGACGGCAGAGTTGTTAACCCATTGTCAACTACAGAGACAGCTTTCTCTAAATTAATACAATCAATTTCCTGTATACGTTTTGCAGTTTCCATTTGTGTGACTTTCCATGCTTCATTATAAGCAGCGTATGTACCGGCGTATATGAAACGTTTATGACGTGGTTTGCAAGGTCCCATTAAGAATTCTCTCAAATCAATGCCATCTTTAAGTAAAGTTAAGAGTTGTTTTATATCTGGGAGTGTAGATTTTTGTAGCCACTCAAGGCACAGTTTTCCTACACTGTAAGTTGTTATTATCCCTGGATGTTGTCGCTGGACATATCTTGGATCTGGCCTAGTTACTGTAAACCCTTGTGTCTTGTTCAGGAATCTATTTTGACAGTTATTTGTGCCTGTGGGCCAGATTAACCATTTTTTCCATTCAGGATTAGTTCTGTTTTGTTGTAAAATATAATTTACGTCTACCTCCTCATCTGTAGCTCTATTACTATCAGGTGTGGGCATTGATATAGACAGATTGTTTAAATCTTTTATCTTAGCCAGGCCAAGACAAGATGTCTGTTGAACAGTTTCATTTAAGAACATTATTTGTTCTGGAATGATGCATGCTCTAAATAATGCTTCTAAACCTTGTACATGCCAGTCTTTTGTGCCCCAGACAGTTTTGACTCTCAATGGTGTCTTTCCAAAAGTCAAAGCCTAATGTGGACAATCGAGCATAAAAGGCAGCAGAATAAATTTGCTTAGTATTAGTCAACATACATTTCATGCCTGTCTTATTAACATTTTTAAAATAAAATGTTTCTAGATTTGTGATATTAAAACCTGTAAAGTATGGAAGTTTTTCATAAAATGTTTTCGAGCTACCTTTTGGTGGCATTGGACAATGTTCCCATTGATTATAAGTTAAGACATTTCTGGGGTTTGCAGATTTGTGTAAATAATGATGACCAAAATGATTAAAACAATACATTTCTTCATTTTTCAAAAGACAGAAGAGACAGCGGAAACTTCCTGATTACAGCACCTAACCCAAATCACCCCCCAAAAATGATTTAGCACGCCCTAGATAGTTAAAATGGCCGAGGTGTGTGCACACTGGTTAACACCCACTGTCACAGTGATAGTTCATCCAAGAACTCAGTACGTTGATACATAAAAGCAAAGGTGCACCACACAATTCCATAAATACAATGTCAATAATCACAGACGTAGGTCTTTCTTAATTGTGATTTTCTTTTATTCCAAAAAGAGGGTGTACAGTCAAAACACGGGTGCTCGCAGCCGACGCGTTATATCCTCAAGGGACTTCTTCAGAGCTGCCATAAAAACATATAAACATACAATTAAAAACTAAGTCTAAAAATGTGGTCATTCAGAAAGCCAGACTTTGTTACAGTTAATGACATTGAAGTTATGATATCAGAATTGACCACCATGGTCAAACTCTTTAGGAACCTGTGCAACCATTTTTTTCTTTCTTTGTCACAAGCTGATTTTCAGTCGAGATGGAAAAACAACAACATATACTCTACTACATATCATATATACTTTTCATATGATGGCTAAGTTTTAACCATATGAAGATTGTATTTAGTTAAAAGCAATACTTTGAGAGAAAATAGATAAGTCTAGAGAAAAGGTAAATAGTGTAACAGAGAACAGGAGCTTCAGATTTCAGGGACAAGGGGATGTGCTGTGGGGGAAAGATACTATTTTACATCTCATCATGCCAATATGAGGAGGAAGGTACTACATACCAAAATTCTGATATCATAACTTCAATGTCATTAACTGTAACGAAGTCTGGCTTTCTGAATGACCAAATTTTTAGACCTAATTTTTAATTGTATGTTTATATGTTTTTATGGCAGCCTGAAGAAGTCCCTTGAGGACGAAACGCGTTGGCTGCGAGCACCCGTGTTTTGACAGTACACCCTCTTTTTGGAATAAAAGAAAATCACAATTAAGAAAGACCTACGTCTGGGATTATTGACATTGTATTTTTGGAATTGTGTGGTGCACCTTTGCTTTTAAATACATTTCTTCATAATTTGATGGAACATCTAAGTATTTATGTTTTCCAAATTTCACTATGATCACATACACAATGGCTATAAAGAGTTTGCCAACATAAACAAGGGAAATTCCCAATTTGGAAAAAACTGCCCTCACTCACATACCGAAGTATGTGACATGCTTCATCATAGGGCCTGCTACAAACGTCCTGGTGTAGCCACATCCAGGGCGGAGCATTAGGGAGGGGAAAAAATATTGGGTCTGTTCCATTCTATTAAGTTTACCCAGCGAACATTAATTAAATAACTCAAATTATATACATCATGAAACAAAACAACACCAGCTATTGTGGGGTCAGTGAGCATTACATCATCCCACATTATTGGGACTCTGGGTGCTGCCAGGGTATGGTAAGATTGTGATGGGGGATATTTGTCTCTTCCCTTTCTTCCCAAAAGAACGATCGTTACCTTTGTTCCTTACCTGAGGATTTAAAACATGACATAACATTCATCAATTTAGTTACGCCCTTTGCTGTAAATATGCTGACATAGTTTATACCCCTGTTGGCGCTGTGCATGAGAGCCAACTAATGGCCTTTCCGTCATTTACGTTGGGTAAACCAATCCCGTCTTTACGAGGGTCTACAAATCCCTGCGAGGGTATTGTAGCATTCTGTTGCTTGTGCTGACACCACACCAGAATCATTAACACCCCCTTTGGGGATAATGGTAGAACAAGTGGGAGATGTATAGTAAAAATACATACTCTTGAAAATACTACTGTTCCGCATATAATGCGGGCTTCATGCCCTTAAGGTTAAACTACTGGACTGTCACGATTATGTACACTACGGGAGGAAACACGGGCAAATGTAACTTCAACTCCCGAAGGCCCATGCTGTTTACCACGTCGACGTTGCGACGTCGCCACGGCGATGACGTCATTCCCCAGCGACGTTGTCGATCGGATAAACAGTGGAATGAACACCGTGTCTTCCATCTACGCGGTGGTTCTCCGTCTGAGCAGGTGTAGGCAGGTCTAGCCGGACTGAACGGTAAGACTACCGGATGAGATGCCTTCTGTCATGGCGTTATATTAAAACTTTGAAACGCCGTTGTGTGAGATTATACAATCACTGTGAGTCACCAGGCTCTCCCGGTTTTTTCACTCCGTGTAGATTGTGTTCATGGGCAGAACCCCCCGGGCGGCCACCAGTTCGAGTTTGTGAATCCCATAAACTCGGTGAGTCTACCTGATGAATTGAATTATCTCAAATGGGATTTTTAATCTTTGCCATTCTTTGAAAATGTTTCACGAGTTGCCCTAATTATTGGGAGCTCATGGATGGGTTGGTGGTGGATGCATGGAGTCCCAGGTTGGGATATGGTTTTGTGAATGTCTCACCAGTTCTTGCGAAGTACTATACCTCATAATTTAAGATTGAAGTATATGCTGTGAGTGGCTGAATATGACCACCCCGTTTTCATTAGCGTTCTAATAAGTGTGTGTGGAACCTAGTTATAAATCTCATTATTGTGGAGACAAACCTGAGCATAGTAGTAATGATCAGGATGGAATAGAGATTCTTTAGATTAAATCTTGTGTTGGGAGGGACGAGCACTCACTCGTACCTAACTATTTCCTTTACTCCTTTCCAGTGAATGTTTTCCCATGATTTTTGGGGACATTTCCTCCACTGATTTAGAGACATACCCAGCAGAGTAAGGATCCTCGTGACCTACATCTAGCTGGGCAACCCAAGGATCTGATTAAGACATGGGTAACTGGTGGATTTGACTGCAACAGTCCTGAAGAAGACCGGGGTGACCTTGCGGGGCACAAAGTTAACGGTCGAAACATGTTGACTCGAGCAGTGGTAGGAGGGAAGTCTTGAGAAACCTCATTTTCTCATCAAGACATTTTCCCATCCTCTCTTTTCTTTTAATCCTGATAAGGGTACCATAATTGGTTCTAATAAAGTATGTCTTTCTTTTGGCACACCTAATCAGTTTTAACACACGTCCTTACTGCACAAATTTTTGTCGCACATCAGATCCACGAGGTGTTCCTCCACACACGGTTGTACTTATGTATGTTACTCGTTGTACGTTTTTACGTATTATGTTGTATGTCTTGTAACGTGGAAATTTATTATTTTTTCCCCTCCCTAATGCTCCGCCCTGGATGTGGCTACACCATGGTGTTTGTAGCAGGCCCTATGATGAAGCATGTCACATACTTCGGTATGTGAGTGAGGGCAGTTTTTTCCAAATTGGGAATTTCCCTTGTTTATGTTGGCGAACTCTTTATACCCATTGTGTATGTGATCATAGTCCATTTAGGGGGTTCGGGTATTGGAGTATAAACGATTTGGCCCTCTCCCCTTTTGTGTGTTTAATATTCCAAATTTCACTGACATTTCTAAGTCTGCCATCATTTTATTAACAGGTTCAAAGTCCCAATCATCCGAAAATGTACATGGTGAAACAAAATCACTCAAGGAATCCTTTAATTGGTGTGGAATCTTCAGCAGCTCAACAGGGCCATAAATGTCATAATCAGTTCTATCCCAAGCTATTACACCAGGTAGAGGAACGGTTGTGATGTTTACTGATGACAGGTCTCTTTACTCACAATGAGATGATTTGTGTAGCTTCAGGAGCTAGTTGATGTTCTTACTTGCTGTGTCCATTTTACTATATTTCCCATCTATTAGCTTCCCTAAACTTAAAACAAGAATGAGCCATAGTAGGAAAAAAGTATACCCAACACAATCCGAAGTTCAACCCATGGTGTATTTGCAAGCTGGTGAAAAAGTTATTTTACTTGTTCCTTGAAAGTTTTGTTTGTTGGCATTGTTTCAGGCTCACTTAGGTCCTCTGAAAAGGTATCTAAGTTGATGAAATAGCCAGAGGCAGTTCTGTCAATGGTTGGTATTGCATCCGGATTATTTTAAATCGCAGGAGGTACTTGTTCCCTTGACATGTTAGTATAGTCAGATGCTACATCATTGTAGACAGGAGTTTCTTGACAAACTGTTATTTGGGTTTCAAGAGGCACAAGTTTCTTGACTTTGCTGCACAGTCCTTATTTTCACCCTGCAGATTCTTCAAAAGTGATGAATCTTTCAGTTTGAACCTCTTGGATGGTTGCAAGATTTGGTTGTCTGCTCTATCTTTGGAGTCCACTGGGTCTACTACTTATTATCGGCCACATGGTGGGGTTTTACCAGGTCAATTGATACAGACTGGTTCTCCTTTCTTCCAGCAAGGGGCGGCAGTAACACTGTTCTTGATCCGTGGACTGCTCGTACAGGTACTGGTTTTCTGTAAGAAGGCCCAAGTTCCTTCTTATCCGCTATTTTTTCCATGACCAGATCCCCAATCTTTGGAATCCAGACAGGTCCTGCTGGGACAGGTGTTTTTTCTTCTTGTTTCATTTAAATCATGTAAAACAGCCAAACAATCTTTGATATCAAAGGGTTTTTGTTATACCACTGAAGTATGACGATCGAGGTCTTTGACCATTATTCTAGTACCAAAAAGGATTTCATATGGAGTGATTCCACCCAGAGAATTTCTTGGCAGGTTATTAAGACTATGTTGGAAACTTATTAGATGTTTGACCCACCCGTCACATGAGCTTAATACCCTAGATTATATAGATTGCTTCATGTCACGTTTTTTTCTTTCCACTACAGAATTTCCCTCAGGGTGGAATGGACTCGAAAACCGCAGTGCAACGCCCAAGCTGGCCATTGCCTCTTTGTAAGCCCGAGAGCTAAAGGCAGGACCCTGATCAGAATGTAGCATGACGATTGGGTATGTGCCGATAAAGACTTGCAAACCTTTTATAACAGTTTGGGCATCAGCCGAGCGCTGAGGCCACATCCAAATGAATCTTGCCCTAATACGTGTGGGACTGCTTCTGTCCATAAGGACGTCTGAGCGTGGATAGTCTAATGCTATCTAACAATGGTGTCTGTACTGGGCTGGCTACACTGTAGTCAGGAATCTGGTGGCGCTCCAAGCTGTGATCTCTGTAACAGGTATCGCAATTAATTCCAAATTTGTAAATGTGGGCATTCATCCCTGGCCACCAGTACATCTCTTGTGATTCTAGTAGAGATTTAGAGATCCCTTGATGTATCAGACCCTCTCCCATATGTGCTTCTTGAATCAAAGCACCATTCCGATTCCGTTTGGGATTACCCTATCCCCCACTCCAGGGATTTGAGCAAAAGGAACGGAGTTGGCATCAATTATGTATGTATATTCGAGTGGATAGTTTAGAGGTAACGCTGCTCCGCTGCCTTTGCTTGTGGCATTGACAGCTAGCATTTTTTCACCGTCTATTTTTCTTTTTGAACGAGTGATTGCAGCTACAGAAGCCGTCTGCACAGCTGCCTTCGCTGCTTCATCAGCCAATAAATTCCCTTCAACGTGAACGCCATCACGCTGATGACTCAGTGTATGGATCACATGAGTTTTTTGTAGTTCTTTCTGTAATAGAACTACTTGTTCCCAAAGCATTTTATGCTTGATTGTGCCACCTTTTGCGTCTTTAAAACCATTTTGAACCCAGTTCTGCAAATATTCATTGTAAGACTGGACGCAGTAATACGAATCGCACATTATGAGTGTGGGGAATTCGCGATCGGTATTTTCAAGCGCCATCTTGAAAGCCTGTAGTTCAGCTCGCTGAGCTGTACAGTCTCCGAGAGATTGGGTTTTTGTGACCATAGGTCTGAATTTACCATCGCGCCAGCGACCTTTAACAATTGTGCACGCAACACTATAAGCTTGTTTGCCCCCAATCGCGGGCTGTGCTGATCCATCTGTATATATTATACAGACGTAATGTTATAGAGGCAGAATCTCAGTGGGCAGAGGACATTCTTGTTTGTATTTTAGAAAGTCTTGAGTCTTCAAGTAGGGGTCAAAAATATATTCAGCGTCTGTTGCAGCAAGAGAATTAACCCGTTGTATCCATCTTGAATGTAAAGCCTTTTGTCACTGCCTTTAAGGCAGGTACAGGCGTAACAACTTTTATGCGTTTTCCCTGCGCAAGGGCTCTCTCTTTTGCTACTGCAGTTTGAACAGCTGTCAGAATTTTTTCTGTTGAAGTGAATTTCATTTCAGCTTGTGTGTACAAGTGTGATTTATAAGCTATTGGTACCTTTTCACCTTCATTAAAGGTTAGGTATTTGAATGCGCATCTCCCTGGGATGATTTGGATTAAAAGGTTTTGTTCATTTACTCGTGTCTGTAAATGTGTTGTTGCTAACATGTCTGTTTGAACTGAACTCAAAATTTCTGTGTGTTTTTTAGTCCAATTGTTATGTTTGAATTCAGGTTTGATTAATTTGTAGAGAGGTTTAACCCTTTCTGCATAATTTAGATTGTAAGTTCTTCCGAAATTCAGGAATCCTAGAACTGACTGTAGGTTTTTCCGCGTTTTTGGAGGTTGGAGCAGCGCACTTTTTTCTAAAAAGTTCTCTTGCCAGGCTTTTGCCTTCACCTGAAAGTTCATATCCCAAGAATAGTACGTTGAGGTGGGAAATTCTTGATTTTTTAAAGTTGAATTTGTACCCTTCTGAGGCGAATCCAAGTATTATGGTGTTCACCCTGGTCAAGTGCCTGTCCAAGTCATCATCTGTAAGATAGATGTCATCAACATAAGATAATGCCTCATCATCATATGTTTGCGTTAACTCTGTTACTCTTGCTGAAAATTTCCCAGGACTGTTCTTGAATCCCTGTGGGAGACGACAAAAGTGTTGTTGTGTTCCCATTATCGAGAAAGCGGTCAAATATCTGCTTTCAGGTGCAATGTTTTGACAGAAGAAACTGTTTGAAATATCTAATGTCGTTTTATATTTTTGCGCACAATGTTATTTTGTACTGCAAAGGTTTTGCAACAGGAATTTAAAAATCTGTAGTCCAAAACAAGACGATGTGTATTGTGTGGTTTGGAGACAGGAAACAAAGGATTGTTCATGGACGAGGTGCATGTTTCAATCACCCCTTGGTATTCAAGTTGATCTAGGTTCTCCCTGACCTGCTTTTTAGATTCTTGTTTAACTGGATACTGTTTCTGAGCAGTTGGTTGATTTTTTAACTGGATCTTATAGTGAGGAGAATCCTCATCCCATCCCACATGATTTTTATATAATGCTAGAGCTTGGGCCACAGCCCATTTTCTGGCATAGGTGTATTTTTTTATGAATAGGAATATGATTTTAGAAGGCTGGCATAACCATCTCTTTGCCATGTGGGCACTCCCAGACAAATTCAGGTGGCCAGTCTTTTTCAGCCAGAAGAATGTCATAACCCTTAGATAGTTTTTCCCAAAAGAGTGATTTTATTTTCCCAGCTATGTCCCCCTCTATACGGAGTGTTACTTCATATAACTTATGTGGTACACTAACCCTGGGAACTGCAGTTTCAACCTGAATGCATTCATTCAGGTCCACTGTCTCCAGATGATCCTTCAGGATCTTGCGAGCTATGGTAACCTCTGCTGAGCTGTCCAGCATTGTCTGGGCCCACTCCTCGTGCTTGAGTGGTGTCCTCAAGATCCTCGGCATGTCTGATTTTAAGACTTGCTACCTTCTTTTTAATAAAATGATTTTTCTTATTTTTCGGAACGTGTTGATCGTCTTTGGACTTTACGTGTTCTGATCGTCCTCTTCTTTCGGATTTCTGCAAGGAAGTCTGAAAGGTATGAGAGGAACGTGTATCTGTATCTTGATATCTATCAGGTTTTCTCAAATTATCCCTATTTCTCAGGTTATACCTTTTTTCAGAGGGCTCCTTTTGAGGAGACCTTCCTCTGGATTGGGAATGCTTCTCTTTAGGAAGTGTCTGTCTAGTATTTTCCCACTTCTTTTAAAGAGTAGTGAGTGTGTTTTTGATAAAAACTTTTTCAGGATTTTCTATCAGTTCGGGTTTTACTGGTTTCCCCCCCAAACTATCTCTACCTAGTTCTTCATAAAATGTTTCTATTATTCTGGCCAGTTCATATGGTTGCTCAGTTACATCAAGTTCTTTTAGTTTTTGGCGGATTGCCACTGATGCTGCTTCACCTTTAATATTAGTTAATATTATAGCTGAGACCTGTTTGAAATCCTTCAGTAATTTCATACCGAGATTTAAAGCAGGCTCTGCCCCGTATTCATTTTGAATCTGTTTCAGGACGTCTGGTATTACCGCCATAGACGGAACACCATGTGTTGTGGTTTAGATTGTAGCAAAGACTGTACCCCAAGTGTCACAGTCCTCCAGGTGTGGGTCGATCCCTATTGGTAAACAGATTGTTAGGGGCCCATTAGGATGGCGGGCGGATTGCCCCCGCCAGGCTGGCGGTAGCCACTGCCGGCCTGGCGGGGGCAATCCACCCGCCATCCTCACTGAAATGACCCCCCGCCACATTAGGACGGCTGGGGGGTCAACGGCGGATGGAAAGACTGTCCGCCGCTTTTCCGCCCTAGTCGCCTTGCAACTGGGCATACAGGCAGAGGTATACCCACACTGCAAAAACTACTAGAAAGTATCCAAAAGGAACAAAGTTACCAAGAACTACTGATACAACAATCTGTTACACTAATTGGCCCAAAACTAACTAAACAGACAAACAAAATGTATGAGCATTTACAAAACCAAGTCAAACTCCATCCTACAACTAGAGGCTTAGAATACTTATCCCTAATCGCAAAAACAATTCTCTAACTTTAATCTAAACAATAATTAAAACATTTACATTAAAAACACAACATATATATCTAAAATACATTCATATTTTATAAAATATTATTAATTTGTCGAATATATACAGTAATAAAATATTTAAATATATTTTGACAAAATAATAATATATTACAAAATACAACACATATTAAAATAGAAATAAATTACATTTCCCTCCCATATACCAATTTAAAAATTACTTACAGTTGTTGTAGCTCCAAAGCTAATTGAACACAACTTCTAAGTCCATCCAGGTGTCGAGTTCTCCAACCAACGTTAAATAAACCCCCCAAAAAATGCAAAAATGCAAATATGTCGAAAAATATTTCCTCTATAGATAAATCCAACTGTCAGAATGCTATAAAAAAACGAAAATGTAAAAAATAAAAAAAACACTCCATGAAAACGCGAAAATTAAAGAGTGTGTTAAATAAAGATTAGCTTATGAAACTAAAACACACCTCTTCAAAAAAAACGGCAACCATCTCCAAACACAAATCCTCCTTCAACAAATCCAATTGGAAAGCCCTTCAAAAACCCGAAAATGTAAAAAAAAGTCAAAAACCCTCCAAGAACACCAAAAAAATAAAAGAGTGTGTTAAATAAATATTAGTTTAAAAAACGAATACACATCTCGTTAATAAAAACAAAGTCCAAGTTCTCCTAAATCCGACATCGTCAAACGAAAACCTGTAAAAAAAGAATAAAAACATACCCACCCACACAAAAATACATAAACACAATATCATAACACTTTTAATAACATTTAAAAATAATACACATAAACCTATCTACATATACTTCACTCGAAACACCAGGGGGTCCATTAGGATGGTGGGTGGATTGCCACCGCCAGGCTGGCGGGGGCAATCCGCCCGGCATCCTTCCCTGTATTCCCCTTCGCCATATTAGAATGGCGGGTGAGACCAAGGCGGAGCAAAACACCACCCGCCACTTTTCCGCCCCGGTCGCCTTGCGGCCGAGGCGGAAAAGGAATAATATGGTGGCGGTGTCTATCAGACACCGCCAGCCATATTATTATGGGCATTTTACAATGCCGCCACGGAAAGGCAGGCGGACTTCACTCTGGGGGGCCCTGCGGGCCCTCAGAGTGAAGCACAGTAGGGGAGGTTCCTATGGAACCGCCCTGCATTTGCATAATGAAAGCAGCAAGCACCGCTCGGTGCCTGCCGCTTTCATTATACAAATGCTGCAATGCATTTTTAGCATTGTGGCGGGCGGTGCACAGAGCACCGCCCGCCACAATGCTAAAAGTACAAGATGTGCCCGCCACTGTGGCGGGCAAATCCTAGTGCCACCCCCGGGATCCCAGCCCTTAAGGCGGATTGTCCCATTTACCGCTAGGGTGACGGGCGGGCAAAGCCCACCTGCCATCCTAATGAGGCCCCAGGCCTCAAAAACCGAACGTACTGAAAAATGCCTGTAATGTAAAATACACCCAAACTACACCAAAAACACAAGTACCAAACTCTAAATACACTAGAAACAACCTAACTACATTCAAAATAACTTAAAACTTAGTTTCAAATAAAATAAATAAGTCTTACCTGACTCCAAACGACACAGCTTCCAACCGCGATCAGATCCCCTGAGAAATGACCCAAAATGACAGTAAGCGGTTCGAAAAGTAGTCCCCCTAAAAAAAATGGTTGAATAAATATAAATGTAAACATTAAATATAATAAAACATTCAGTAAACTTAACAAAAATGTGAACAAATATATTTTATAAAATTGTAAACAATTTTTTTATAAATAAATAGAAAATACTGTAGGATTTGTACAAAATTGTTTATTAATAATAATAAATAATATAACACATATATTAATTATTATTATTTGCAAACAATACATTACTAATTCAACATCCCAAAAATAAGAATAGAATATAACAGAATGTTAAATAAATACATATCTTTACAGATAAAACATTGTAACTTAAATAAGGTAATTATTAATAAAAAATATATTGATAATATTAATAGTAAATATGTTGTGTATATATAAAAAATGTACTATTAAAGCAATGTTATGTTTTGTTAAGTGTACCTGCATTAAAATGCAATATTCCTTTTAAAATAATAATGAAAATACCAACAATGTAATTATTAATGTTATAAAAAATACACATTATTAATAATAATAAAAAATAATCTTGTATATATGTTAAAATGTTATGTAACAATATGAGTATGCTTTGTGAATTACAAAAATATTGAAATGCAATATTGTGTTAACAAATATTCATGTTACATAAAAAATATGAACAATTGAAAATGTAACTATACCAATATTATTTTGTATTACAAACTATATTTCTCACAAATATCAAAAATAAACAAATGTATGTCACCAATTATCTGCATATGTATAACTGAATATAACAATGTATACATTATATATGATTAAAAAAATATATTGTAAACATTGTATTATGTATCACAAATATAAATTAAAAAAATTAAAGTTGTAAAAATGTTCAGCAAATATGTTCATAATGATATTATTTACATAATAAAAAACAACTACTTCAACTAACTATATTGTAAGAAAAATAAAATCTTTGTTCATCAAACTTCTATTTCTGATTATTTCACAATACTTGTCCTTTTATTAACTGTTAATAAAAACACAAACTTTTAACACAAATACTATCATACATCAAAAACAAATACACCCTTAGAAATATTATTCCTCTAAAAAAATATAAATTAAATACATTTACTACTCCAACTCCAGCCACTAAATAATGTGGAAAGTTCTGGACAGTAACTAAACATATTTCTCTATTTAAACTCCAGTGAGTATTAAATCATGGAAGGTGCTGGATAGTAAATAATTATAATTTACTATTCCAACTCCGGTGAGTATTACATCAGAGAAGGTGCTGGATAGTAAATAAATATAATTTACTATTCCAACTCCAGTAAGTATTAAATCAGGGAAGGTGCTGGATAGTAAATAAATATTATTTATTTTCCAATGCCAGTGAGTATTAAATCAGGGAAGGTGCTGGATAGTAAAGATATATCATTTACTATTCCAATTCCAGTGAGTATTAAATCAGGGAAGGTGCTGGATAGTAAAAAAAAATAATTTACTATTCCAACTCCAGTGAGTATTAAATCAGGGAAGGTGCTGGATAGTAAAAAAAAATAATTTACTATTCCAACTCCAGTGAGTATTGAATCAGGGAAGGTGCTGGATAGTAAATAAATATAATTAACTATTCCAACTCCAGTGAGTATTAACCCGTTTCATGTGCCCGCGATTTTGCGGAAGTGCGGCACTTCCGCAAAACGGGCAGGGCCGCGTCGGCCAATGGCAAATAAATACAATTTACTATTCCAACTCCGAAGAGTATTGAATCAGGGAAGATGCTGGATAGTAAATAAATGTAATTTATTATTCCAACTCCAGTGATGTTAAATCAGGGAAGGCGCTAAATAGTAAATACATATAATTTACTATTCCAATTCCACTGAGTAGTAAATCAGAGAAGGTGCTGGATAGTAAAGAAATGTATTAATATATTATGTTAAAATTAATTATTTAATACATTGTTTTAAATATTAATTTCTGATAAAAATATATTTACTCTCAACAAAATGTATTTAGAATAAAAATAATATTTATTTCAACAATTTTAAAACACTGCCCACCTTTATTCCTTAATAACCCAACATCCCTCTCCTAAAATTGATATTACAAATATTTATTTTTATAAATTTTACAATTATTAATATCTCATAAAATATTTTTACTCTCAACAAAATTTATTTTGAATAAAAATAAAATTTATTACAACATTTTTAAAACACTCCCCACCCTTATCCCCTAGTAACCCAACATCCCGCTCCTAAAATTTATATTACAAATATTTATTTTAATACATTTTAAAATGATTTATATCTCATACAAATATATTTACTCTCAACAATATTTATTTAGAGTAAAAACAAAAGGTAATACAAAATTTTTAAAACACTCCCCACCCTTATCCTCTAATAACCCAACATTCCGCTCCTAAAATGTATATTAAAAATAATTTAAATTATAATTTTTTTTATAACTACTAATTATAAAATGTTAACATTATTATTTTTACATTTGTTACATTTCGATATTTATAATATACGATATTTTGGACATTCTATATTACAATTTTCGATATTACTTACCTTTACAAAATGACTATATTTTGTCACTACGATATTTTGTACTCGATATTTTCACATTCGATATTTTAACAACAAAAAAAATAGATATTTTGGCATTCTATAGTCTAGCATTCGATATTTTTGTCCAATCAATATTTAAAATTCGATTTTATGTCACATTGACCATGGAAAAAAACTATTGGCCAATATAAACCTTCAGTTTCAATACATATGAGTCATCTCTAAAGTAGGCCCTGTCCAGGGTATATTGCATTTAAAAAGGTGGACATGTATTTTCAAGTTTTAAATGTCCTTGTAGTAAAAAAATCCTAAATAAATTTTCACTACTAGGACTACAGGCAAAGCCTACCTTCCCAATAGGATAATAGTGGGTTCTCTTACTACAATTAATAACTGATAACTTTTGATTGGCAGCAGGTTGGGAAGTCATGATTGGTGTCTTAGAAATTGTAATTTAAATCCCTCCTCAGTGGGAAGGTCGTTTTTTTCTCATTTTCCTCAAACTTTTAATTGAATCTGAGCAATATACAAGGAAGAACAAACCATTGCGGTAAGTATTCCATATCAGCGTAGCAAATCACCATAAGCTTGGCAGGTTTGCATGCAATCGGTATCACCAGACCAGCCTTTACTGCAGAGGAACATGTAATACAAACCATTGTATTAACAAAGTCAAGTCAAGTCAAGTCAATAAATTTATATAGCGCGCTACATACCCAGAGGGTCTCAAGGCGCTTGAAGAAGGGTGGGGAATTACTTGTCAAATATCCACGTTTTAAGTTGCTTTCTGAATGCTAGGTGGTTCTGAGTAAGGCGAAGGTGAGTGGGAAGTGAGTTCCAGGTTTTAGCTGCCAGGTAGGAGAAGGATCTACCTCCCATGGTGGTTTTGTTGATGCGAGGTACAGTGGCAAGGGCTTGGTTGGAGGATCGTAGCTGGCGGGGGGGGGGGTGTAGAAGGACAGTCGTGTGTTGAGGCATTCGGGTCCGATTTCGTAGAGTGCTTTGTGTGCGTGGGTTAGGAGCCGGAAAGTAATTCTCTTATTGACGGGGAGCCAGTGGAGGTCTTTCAGGTGACCAGAGATATGTTCTTTACGCGGGATGTCTAATATGAGCCTGGCTGAAGCGTTTTGGATGCGTTGGAGTTTTTTCTGGAGTTTTGCGGTGGTACCGGCATAGAAGGTGTTTCCGTAGTCCAGTCGGCTAGTGACCAGAGCCTGGGTGACCGTTTTTCTAGATTCGGTGGGGATCCAACGAAATGTTTTTTTGAGCATGCGAAGAATGTTGAAGCAAGATGAAGAAACGGCGTTGACTTGTCTGTTCATCGAGAGTGAGGAATCCAGGATGACGCCTAGGTTCCGTGCGTGGTCCGTCGGGATGGGTGCTTTTCCAAGGGCCTCTGGCCACCAAGAGTCATCCCAGGCGGAGGGGGAAGTGCCTAGGATGAGGACTTCTGTTTTGTCTGAGTTCAGTTTCAGACGGCTGTGCTTCATCCAGTCAGCTACTTCTTTCATTCCTTCATACAGGTTGGTTTTGGCAGTGTTAGGGTCTCTGGTGAGAGATAGGATCAGTTGAGTGTCATCGGCGTAGGAGATGATGTTGAGGTTGTGTTGGCGTGCGATGACCGCGAGGGGGCTCATGTATACGTTGAAGAGGGTGGGGCTGAGTGAAGAACCTTGTGGTACGCCGCAGATGACTTCCGTGGCCTCAGACTTGAATGGTGGGAGGCGGACTCTCTGAGTTCTTCCGGTGAGGAACGTGGTGATCCATTCCAGTGCTTTTCCTTGGATTCTGACGTTTCTGAGGCGTTGTAAAAGGGTGCTATGACAGACCGTGTCGAAGGCTGCGGAGAGGTCGAGGAGGATGAGGGCGACTGTGTCTCCATTGTCCAGTAGAGTTCGAATGTCGTCTGTTGCTGCTATGAGGGCGGTTTCAGTGCTGTGTTTGGCTCGGAAGCCGGATTGTGAGGAGTCGAGGGATTTGTTGGTTTCGAGGAATGCGGCGAGCTGGTTGTTGACTGCTTTCTCGATGACTTTGGCCGGGAATGGAAGGAGTGAGATAGGGCGGTAGTTTTTGAGTTCGGTGGGGTCAGCTGTGGGTTTCTTCAGGAGGGCGCTGAGTTCTGCGTGTTTCCAGCTTTCCGGGAAGGTTGCGGAGTTGAGGGAGCAGTTGATGACGTCTTGGAGGTGCGGTGCTATAATGGAGTCTGCTTTGTTGAAGATGTGGTGGGGGCATGGGTCTGTAGGGGATCCTGAGTGGATAGAGTTCATCAGAAGGAATGGTGTCCTCAGTGGAGATTGGATTCCAGTCATTGAGGATGTTCAGGGGGGGTGGGGGTCCTGCAGGGGGTTGGGTGGGTTGGTCTTCGGGTCGGTTGTCGAAGCTGTTGTGGATGTCTGCAATTTTGTTGTGTAAGAATGAGGCTAGGGAGTCGCAGAGGGCTTGAGAGGGGGTGATGTTGGAGTTGGCTGAGGGGTTGGTAAATTCCTTGACGATGTTGAATAGTTCCTTGCTGTTGTGGGCGTTGTTATCTTTTTCGGTTCTTGAAAGCGGCTTTCTTGGCATTCCGGATCAGTTGGTGGTGTATGCGGGTGGCGTTTTTGAAGGCGTCCTTGGTGCTGGTGGTTGGGTCTTTTTTCCAGGCCTTCTCAAGAGAGCGACAGAGTTTCTTGGATTTCTTAAGATCATCGTTGGACCAGGAGGCCTTCTTGCTGCCTAGTTTGAATTGTCGTTTTTTCAGTGGTGCTAGGATGTCGGCGCTGTTGGATAACCATTGGGTGAGGTTGGTGGCTGCTTGGTCGGGGTTTGAGGAGTGGGCTGGGGGGTTAGAAGAAGCGATGAGGAGATCTGGTCGATGGTGATTTTGTTCCAGTTTCTTTGCAGAGTGGGTTGGGGGTGGTTGTTGGATGTGGGCTTGTTGTAGGTAAAGTGAACGCAGCTGTGGTCATTCCAAAGGAGAGCTGTGGTGTGGCTGAAGGAGACATGTTTGCTGGAGGTGAAGATAGGGTCGAGTGTGTGACCTGCGATGTGGGTGGGGGTAGTGACAAGTTGTTTAAGTCCTAGGTTGGCGAGGTTGTCTAGAAGGGTGGTGGTGTTGCGGTCGTTGTTCTTTTCAAAGTGAAAGTTGAGGTCTCCCAGAAGGATGTAATCCTTGGAGGGGAGCGCGTGTGGAGTGATGAAGTCCGTGATGTTTCACTAAATTGTGCGCGGGGTCCTGGTGGCCTGTAAAGGAGGGTGCCTCTGAGTGTGGTCTTGGGGTCGATGTGGATCTGGAAGTGAAGATGTTCAGAGTTGGCGAGATTGACGTCTGAGCTGGTTGAGATACGGAGGGATTTTTTATGGACGATAGCGATGCCTCCTCCTGTGTGGCCTGTACGGTCCTTGCGAATGATCTTATAGTCTTCCGGAATGGCAATGGTGATGTCTCGGGCTGATGCGGCGTTCATTCATGTTTCTTTTAGGAAGGCGACGTCCGGAAGGATGGTGTCTAGTAGATTCCAGAGGTCAATTGCGTGCCTGTGGACCGAGCGGGTGTTGAGCAGGATGCATTGTAGGTGGTTGGGGTCGGATATCTGTTGAGTGTTCATAGAAGAGGAGTTGTTCTTGGTGCCGTCGAACTTGCAGGAGTTGCAGGAGAAGGGTCCATGGGTGTGTCCAGGAGCGGCTTGGACGCAGTTGGGGGAACGGTCGGGGTTAAGGGCTAGGAGGGTGGTGGCATCGTAAGTAATGCGGGAGGGGTGGACATTACGAGGACCAGGGGCTCTGGCGCTGGGCGCAGTCCAGGCGCGGACGGGCGTAGACGGGCTTACCTTTGGCGCACCTTCGGCGCGGCCGCAGCGCGTGGACGCTGCGCGTTGGAGCATCTGGCATTTAAAGGATAGTGGAGGGGGCGTAGCGTGGGAGGGGGAGCAGGGAGGCGTGGGCGTAGGGTGAGGGACGGGCTGCAGGGAAGGGGGGGTGCGGGTCCTGCTTACATAATATCAGATTTGGGGTTTTGGCCAGCATGAGGTGCTGGATGTTGGGCCCTTTCCTTAGATTCAGCAATTTATAGCAATTCATAGTTCTGTAGCTGGTTGTTGGGTAATTATTAATTATGAATTATTGAATATATGTTATATAATTATATGATTGATATTTATTATGTAAAATATGTAATATTGAATTATTTTCATTATATGCCATTTGCCAGCTGTTACGTTTCCAGGGTTATAGGGTGGGAAGTTAAGTAATAGTTAATTAATCATTTAATAATAATTTTGTATTCATTATTGAAATGATTTCCACTTATGTAAAACATGGAATACTGATTTATTTTTACTAATATTTTAGTTGAGGAATGCTGGGCTTGTAGGAATAGAGGTTGGTGAGTTAATTAATTATGAATTCACTTTTTAATAATTATTTGTAAAATCAATTATTTTATTGAATTTTGAATATTTAAATTATGAACAGTTTAGTTATTTTAATTAATATTTAAATTATTTCTGTTATGGGCTGCTAGATTTGTAGGAGTCTAGAGTGGAAAGTTGATTATTATTCAATAAACTATTAATTATTAATTAATACAAATTAATGTGTTACTTGATTAAAATATGTAAATTATGCAATACTTAATTTTAAGTAATTTGTTAGGTGCATGCTAGCAGGTATGTAGGGGTACAGGGTGGGAAGTTAATCAATCAATAATTGGATGATAATTATTTATTCCCTGATAATTATTTTAATGAATAGAAATATGTAAATTAATACTTTTTTCTAATATATTTTTCCTAACTATGATGTCCCAGGAACCTTTTTGTTTTTTTCAGTGAATTTCTCCATTTTTTTTACATTTTTAATTCTACTTCCTAACTATAACATCCCTGTAACCTTTGATTTTTACAGTGAATATCAACGTTTTTTAAATAACCTGTAACATTTTAAGAGTGGGTGTGTGAGTGGCGGTAGTGGTTGGTGTGTGTGTGGGGGGTTGTATGGGTTTGCACATGGCTGTTTACGTTGGTGCAGGAGGGCCTGTGTGGATCTGTGAGTGGGTGTGTGAGTCTCTATGTGGGTTTGTGAGTCTCTGAATGGGTCTGTGAATGGCCAGTCAGTGGATTTATGAGCCTCTGAGTCGATCTCTGAGTGGGTGCATGAGTCTATGATTGGGTGCAATAGTTTCTGAGTGGCTCTGTGAGTGGATGCCTGAGTGTCTGAGTGGGTGTGTGAGTGGGTACATAAGTCTGTGATTGAGTGCATGAGGCTTTGAGTGGTACTGTGAGTGGGTGTATGACTCTCTGATTAGGACTGTGAGTGGCTGCATCAGTTTCTGAATTTCTGTAAGTGGGTGTGTGACTCTCTGAGTGGATGAAATGAAATGTAATGAAATAAAAAAAAGAAACTTGGTTAAGCGCACTGCGGCCGAGCGGCTTTCCTGGCGCTGGGTACTTGACCAGACTCACAGAGGGGACCCAGGGAGACTAGCAGGGAAATGCCTGGGAAAACAGAAAAGTTTTGAGAGCTTTACGGAAGTGAGTATAGATGGGAATAGAACGGATGGAAAGAGGAAGACTGTTCCAGAACCGTGGGGCCAATACCGAAAATCGGGTGACCCCCGTTCTGGATTTACGGAAGCGGGTGACATGCAAAAGGGAAAGAGAGGAGGAGCGGAGAGTGCGACTGGGGGCGTGAGGAGTGATGAGAGATCTGATAAAGAGAGGAGCTGAGCGGGAGTGGGCCCGAATTTGAAAAAAAATCTGAGGTGCACAGGGAGCCAATGAAGGGACTTGAGTGCAGGGGTAATGTGGGAAGATTTGGGGAGACGGAGAATGAGGCGAGCTGCCTGATTTTGAATGGCCTGAAGGCGGCGGGTTTCATAAGCGGGTATGCCCACGTACAGGCCATTCCCGTAGTCAAGGCGAGAAGTGATAAGAGCCATGACGATGGTTTTAAGGGCGTCCGACGAGAAGAACCGGGAGATCTTACGGATGAGACGGAGGGACAAAAAACATGAAGATACGACGGAGCTAATTTGGGCATGCATGGACAGGTCATGGCTGACCTTGATGCCCAAGATTCGAACAGAGGAAGCCGGTGAAGGGGGGAACCGAAGGAAGTGAGTGGGTATATGTATCTCTGAGGTTTGTCTGTGAGTGGATACATGAGTCTCTGAGTGGCATTATGAGTGGATGCATGAGTGCCTGAATGGGTCAGTGAGTGAGTGAAAGAGTCTCTAAGTGGGTCAGTGACTAGGTGCATGAGTCTCTGAGTGAATAGATATGTGAGTGTCTCTGTGGGATGTGAGTGAGTGTGTAAGTCTCTGAGTAGGTCTGGGAGTGGGTGCGTGAATTTCTGAATGGATCTCTGATTGGGTAAAATAGTCTCTGAGTGAGTATCTGAATGGGAACATAAGTGTCTGAGTGGGTCTGTGCATGGGTGGATGAGTGTCAGAGTGGGTCTGTGAGAGTGTGCGAGAGTCTCTAATTGGGCCTGTGAGTGGGTGTGTGAGTGTCTGAGTAGATCTGTGAGTCGGTGTATGAGTGTCTGAGTGGGTCTGTGAGTGGGCATGTGAGTCTCTGAGGGTCTATGAGTGGGTGCATGAGGGTGTGAGTGTGTGTGAGTCTCTCAAAGGATCTGTGAGTGGGTGAATGAGTACTTGAATAGATCTGCAAGTAGGTGCATAAGTGTCTGGGTATATCTGTAAGTGGGTGCGTGAGTCTCTGAGTGGGTCTGTGAGTGAGTCTGTAAGTGGGTGCATGAGTGGGACTGTCAGTAGGGGCATGGTAAAAAAGTAGGAGGACACACAGGAGCAGCCCCCTGTGATTTTCCGCTTGTCCAGCTTGCTTGCAGTCCATTACCCTCTGTTGTTTTGTTTTTTGCTCATTTTTCTGCCTCTTCTCAGCTCTAGGTTGGCTCTATCTGCTTATTATTTTGCTTCTTATTGCTCGTCCTGACCTTTATTCGACCTCTTACTGCCAATTATGGCCTCTAATTTGACTCTTGCTTCATGTTTCTCACCTATAAGTTGCCTCTTTATGCTCATTCTGCCCATTATTTCCCCTTTTTCTGAAATGCCCTGGTCTTTATTTCGCCTCTTTCCACTCATTTCTGACCTTTATTCTGCCTCTTTCTGCTCCCTTCCAACCTTTATTCTGCCTCTCTATGGAATTTTCTCACCTTTATGTTGCCTTTCTCCTTATTGCTGACCTTTATGTTGCCTTTTTCAGCTTGCTTCTCATCTTTCTTTTGCCTCTTTCTGCTCCCTTCTGACCTTCATGCAGCCTCTTGCTGCTCACGTTTGACCTTTACTTTGCCTCCTTCTGTTCATTTCTAACCTCTATTTTGCCTCTTTCTGCTCTTTTCTGACCTTTATTCATCCTCTTTCTGCTTGTTTTTCATCTTTATTTTGCCTCTTTCTGCTCATTTCTGACCTTTACTCTGCCTCTTGTTGCTCGTCTCTGATCTTTATTCAGCCCCTTTCTGCTCGTTTCTTACCTCTATTTTGCCTCTTTTTGTTAGTTTCTGACCTCTATTTGACATCTTTTTACACATTTCTTGGCTTTATTTTACCTCGTTCTGCTCATTGCTGGCCTTTTAATCTGCCTCTTTCTGCTAATTTCTGACCAATATTATGACTTTCTGCTCTTTTCTGACCTTTATTATGCCTCTTGCTTGTTGATTGTCACCTCTATTTTGTCTCTTTGCGGTCGTTTATGACCTTTATTCAGCCTCTTTTTGCTCATTGCAGATCTTTTTTTTGCACCCTTTCTGCTCGTTTCTCACTTTATTTTGCCACTTTTTGCTTGTTTCTAACCTTCATTCTGCCTTCCTTCTGCCTCTTAATGCTCGTTTCTGGCCTTAGGATGCTGCTCTCTAGTCATTTATTTCACCTCTTTCTGCTTTCCCTGCTGCATGTCAGCCGATGAAACCTATATAAGTGGATATTTGCAATTATAGTATTACGTATTAGATTAAGACCTAAGGCATGTCAAAATGTGTTATGCCTCACATCTCTGCAAATAAAAGTTATTATTTCTTATTTGACCGGTTGGCGAGTTTTGTATTTGCACGGTGGAAGTTGCGGTGTGTTTTCATATGGAATATGTTCAGCAGGGACGCTCTGCCAGCGAGCCCCGACCCATGAGGGTGGGCATCCGTTTTTAAGCATCAACTTCTTTTGGATTATGTTTGAGGATGTCAGCTGGCTACAATGAAATGAAGATAAGATTAACCGCTGGAATCAAGTACCTCTGTGAAATAACGGGAGGCCTGCCCAGTTACTGGTGGACAGTGAGGCCTTTAGGCAGCCAGGGTTTGCAGAGGTCAAATGATCCCTTACACATACTGCGTAAAATAATTGCATACTGGTTTACAGAGAAATGTTTAAGAACTTTGGGCTATATGTAGGTAATTCTATTTTACCACTTCTAAAATACCGAATTTTACCGATTCGGTATTTAAGAAGTGGTAAAATAGAAGGGGGCACATGTAGGTATTTCAGAATCGGTAAATACTGAATCTGTAAGATTCAGTATTTACCGATTCGGTAAATACAGAATCGGTATCCCCCATTGATTCCTATGGGCCTTGAAGCCCATAGGAATCAATGGTGAATACCGAATCGGTATTTACCGATTCGGTAAATTCCGATTTTTGCAAGGGTGCAGGGGGTGTCACTTTGACACCCTCTGGCACCCCAATTCCGGACTTGTGTGGCATGTGGCACACAGACATGCCCTAAGGGCATGTCTGTGTGTCAATTGCACAGGTGTGCATGCACAGATGTGCATGCACACCTGGATTCGGTATTTTACCACCCAATTGGATTGGGTGGTAAAATACCGAATCTGAAAGGCCTGCGGCACTCAAAGATGTGCTACCTACATGTGCTTTTACAGAATCGGTATTTTTACCGAGTCTGTATTTACCGATTCGGTAATTTTACCGAATCTGTAAATACAGATTCGGTAAAATACCGATTCTGTAAAGCATGCTCCTACATTAGGGGCCCGATGTAGGTAAATCCCATTTACCGATTTTGAAATACCGAATCCTACCGATCCGGTATTACAAAATCGGTAAATGGGATGTAGGTCCCAACATCTGGATTTGTTACCGAATCCTTAACAATTCTATAATTACCGATTCGGTAAATACCGAATCGGTAATGGCCATTCATTCCTATGGGCTTTGAAGCCCATAGGAATGATTAGGCATTACCGATTTGGTATTTACCGAATCGGTAATTAAAGAATTCACAAGGGTGCAGGGGGTGTCACTTTGACACCCTCTAGCACCCCCAAAACGGGCATGTGTGCAATGTGGCACAGAGACATGCCCTAAGGGCACGTCTGTCTGTCACATGGCACATGTGTACATGCACAGATGTGCATGTACACAGGAATCGGTATTTTACCATGGATTTGTATTCCATGGTAAAATACCGATTCTGTAAGCCATGTGCCAAAGGTAAATGTTCTACCTACATTGCATTTTCGGTAATTTTAAGGAATCGGAAAATATTACCGATTCGGTAATTATTTTTCCGATTCGGTACATATTACCGAATCGGTAAATATACTAATTCGGTAATGATACCGATTCGGTAAAATTACCGAAAATGTGCCCCTACATCTCGGTAGCCCTTTACCGATCGGAAACGGCCGAAAATCGGTATTTTCGGCCAATTCGGATCGGTAAAAGGCTACCTACATCGGGCCCTAGAAAACCCTAATACCGGTCGGAAACGGCCGAAATCGGCCGTTTCCGACCAGTATTAGGGCTCCTACATCGGGCCCTAAGTGAAGCAACAATAAAAGTGAGACCAAAGAACAGAACTGTTGTTCTACATATTGCATGGGTTGCACACAGACTTCGGTCTGACATGAAATTGCATTCTAAGAGGCAAGATGAGGTCATGCGTGCCAATATTGAACTGGAGGAATGAGACTGTATGGTACATTATACAATTTGAGAATTGAGGGACCGCTGGGTTTGAAATCACCATTGCAATGCATTGTTGAGTCTATGGTAATGGATGTGCATAAAAAATCACCTTGATGGAATACAATAATGAAAAGTAGAGAACACCTTTGTGAATAATTGTGAATATTGTGATCCTGAAATGAAATGGAAACCTGCACAGAGTATTACGGCAAGGTTTTACAATTTTTCAAAACTTTTATTGCAAATGGAACTGAAGTCTCTATAGTGTTGAGAACTTAACCCCTTCGATGCTCATGACGAGCTCAGCTCGTCATGAGGCACAGTGGAGCTGTGCTGATGACGAGCTGAGCTCGTCAAGAACAATGGGCTTTCAAAGCCTCTCAGTACAGTAGGGGAAAACCATTAGCAGCCAAGGTGTTAAAAGGACGAAGACCCGAGTGCTTCACATTTTGCATATGATTAAGACCTAAGACAGGTCGAAACGTGTTATGCCACACATCTCTGCAAATAAAAGATGTTATGTTATTTGACTGGTTGGTGGTCTCGTATTTGCACTGTTCAATATATATATATATATATATATATATATATATATATATATATATATATATATATATATATATATATACCATACCGCAGTTCCTGGAATACATATATTCCATATGAAACCACACCGCAGCTTCCACAGTGCAAATACGAGCCCACCAACCAGTCAAATAAAAAATACATCTTTCATTTAAATAAAACCATATATGTATGTGTATTAAGAAATCAATATTTTTATCTATTTATGCACAATATTAGTGTCAATGATATTTTTTCCCTGGTATTTTTGTACTTACCATTGTATGACTAAGGACACACTATTTTTGTAAACAATATTTTTTACACAACATTTGTGATAGAAAAATATTTTCATTTTGATATCGTGTCAGTGATCCGTTTTGTCTATGCATCAGTACCAAAGGCTCAAGCACTGTGGCAAACTCGAGGGTAGAGAGCGGACATCCCTGTGTCTTCCCCCTCTTGAATCTGATCGGGATGCTGTATGCAGCTACGATTTTGTCCCTCAGTTTGGGGCCTATCCAGATTTCTGTATGGACCCATTTCAAGAATGCCTAGCAGACATGATCAAACACTTTTCTTGCATCCAGTGAGAGCTGTAGTACAGGGATATTTTATTTGCGTTTTTTCTGTATTATATGGGGAAGACCTCGAATACTGTCTGCTTCCTGTCTGTTTTTTATAGATCCAACATGGACTTGGTGGATCAGCCCTGGTAGCAGTTCATCAAGTAGAAATTCTAACTTTTTTGTGTAGAGTTTTACATTGGAATACAATAGGGCAATCGGTGGTAGGTGCATGCAGAGTGCAGGGCCCTTCCCCGGTTTGGGTATCAGGTTGATTTTCCCATCACACTTTGTTGGTGTGAGACGAGTGCTATGCATGAAAGAGTTAAAAAGAAATGTCCTGTAAAAGGATGATGTTAGGCCATCCGGGCAAAGGGATTTTTCATTGGGGAGTAGTTTAATTGCCTGTCTTATTTCCGCCTTGATTTTAAGGTATTCCAGGTCATCCCAATGCAAACTGTCTAATAGGGGCCAATCACATGCTTCTAGTTACACTTGCATTTCTCCACGATGCTCGGGGTCTCGAGCTTGCAGGTCCTGGAAGAATGTGTGGAAGGCCACTTTTGTGTAACAGCTCTGCGGGATAAGGGTTTTGGATCTGAGTAGCCTGATCTTAAGAGCAAAGGGATCCAACTTTGTCCCACCTAATATAGAACTTCTGTCCAATTGTGAGTAGTGCCCTTTCAACTTGTTAGTTCTATGTGTTTTTAGTTGGGCTCATAATATAGAGAGTTTGTGTTTGAGCATTCTGAAGAGGGTACATTTGTCCTCTCTTTCAGTGCCTTTGATTTCTGCTGCAAGCTTGTTGTCAATATGCACTCATTTCTATATTTCCATATTTCCAAGGAGATCTTTGGCCTCTGATGGCTGTTTTGAAAGCATCCCATTTGGTATGTGGAGACAATTCTTGGGTAGTATTGTGCACAAAGTAGTCTGAGATCGTAGTATGGATAGCTTGTCTGTGAACTGGGTTTCAGAGGAGTTGGGGGTCAAAGCCCCACCGAGGAAGACCTCCTTTGCAGGCATGGGAATCCCTCTATGTGATGGCTAGATGGGCATGGTCATATATGGAAATGTCAGACTTTTGCTGAATTCAGCGCTTGGAGGAGAGACTGAGTAATCCAAATGTAGTTGGTTCTGGTAATCTGTGATGCGCCCAGGGGGACATCTGTGGATACTGTTCAGGCACAGAGGGGGCCGGACCAGTGTGGTGTCCAGGTGGTGAGGGCCCTAAATGGTGGCATTTCCAGGCACGCTCCTCCTGTTTTCTTGTGGGGGCATGCCTTCTGGGTCAACACCATTGCTTTACCAGTGGGGGTCCTCGTGCAGCTTAGGCTTTGGCATCGGTCATGTGGTCTCTCTGGGCCAGCTCGGAACTCTTGCGTTGTTGGCAAGGGGAGCGAGAAATCATGGGCTCCACATCTGTAGGGCTCCACCAGCTGAGGACACCGATTGCTGTTCCTCATTCCCTTCTGTGGGGCCACCAGTCAGGTGCAGCCCTTTGCTGAAGTTTAGATGGTGGCCTCTCTCCACTGCTCCTTCTCTAGGATGGCAGGCAGGATGGTTGAGGCTAAAATGATCCGCTCCTGGGTCTTCAGGATGCCCGGCACAGCCTGCGCAGGCTAGACAGTTGGCCATAGCTACAAGTTTGATTAATAATAAGAGTTTATCTGCCTGGTTTGAGAACTTTGTAAATTGTGTTCATTAATTGGCGCAGTGCTGAAATTATTCTTTTTAAGAACTCACACTGTTTCTTTAATTGATAAAATAATACTAAGGAATTGCTTAAACAACAAGCATTTGCAATGCAATCGGTCTCGCCTTTGGGGCCTTCTATGTATTTAGCTGTGCAGCACATTAGCCTGGGTGCTGAAACATCTACTGTTGTTTAACATGGAGGGAAAGTAAGCACCAAACTGTGTGAGACATAGGGTATGGGAATACATGGAGAGAAATTTTGAAGTGGTATAGTTCAAAGCTCTGCTTGTAATATAAAAGCAGGGCCTTCGGTGGTCATATCACTGAAAATACAAGATTTGAAAAAAATATTATTGTCTACGGGTGTTTGTGGAAAGCAATTTCTATGGACTGGAAACTAGAGAATGCTGAAGTGATTCTGTTATTTTACTGACCTCTGCTAAAGGCAACAAACAGGGGCATGGTAAAGCGGCCGCATTGTGCCAATCTCAAGGGCACCAGGCTGGCACAGCATCCAAGTAAATCCTCAGTTCAGTACCAATTTGATTTACTGACAGCGAGGGGCCCCTAACTACCTTACTATGCTTTAAAGCCTCAACACAGATTTTAACGCGCTTTAGATTAAATACTGTGCACTTCCTGTTTGAGTCCCTAACTGTGGAATTTGGTTTGAAAATCTCGTTGAATGCCCCAGTACAATTATAATTTTAATGCACTTTGCACTTTCTCATTTTTAGTACATTGTATACTTTGCCCAGGAAAAGCTATCTTATTTTAATCTAGGTTATGGCTTGATTTAAAGTTAACTAGGGCTTTACAACAATTAGCTTCAGAAAAAGCTCGCTTGACCATAATTCATTTTATTCAAAGTACTTGGAAAAAACGGAAACATTATGGTGTGGTAGCATTATGAATGATGTTTTTAAGTTAAAATAAAGTAACCAGCCAAGCATCCATCTCTGTTAGAAAAAAAAACGGCTTGCAGATGTTCACCACTGAGCACTTTAATTGAATAATTTCGACATCCAGACAGGGCTCATGATTCGCATTGGCGTGTCTGGTTGTGGTGGGTCCAGGCGCACTGGCACAGCATTAGGCTCGACGATGGCCAGCTAGGCTCAGATTACAACAATCACTGGGCTAGCACGCAGGCTACCTGCAGGAGACGCTCTGCCTGCTGTGTCTGACACTATGGATTTAGCAGTAGATTGTGAAATTAGGACCGACTGACCTCGAACTTTGAAAACATCATGCTTTCCACTGAACTCCATGCAGGTCTGTCTGTGTGCAAATGAGGTGAACAATTTCTCAAAAGATTACCGAGAGACCATGGCTAAAATGATAGACTCACTGTCATGTAAATAATCGCAGCCTGATTCTTTCCAGAAACAGCTGCACCTGACAGTGGCACGTGTTTTTTTTTTTTTTTAGATCTGCCAAAAAACAATAATGTGCATCATTGGAGGTGAGACAAGAGCCGCGTTAGCTGGTGTTGGCTGCAATTAAGTACCAAGCAAGCTGGATTGTTGCTTCATGTGGGGTTTGTCAGCCCATGCTCTAAAAGATCAGCGGGGAATGTTTTTATTTCTGAGGTCCCAAGTCTGAACCGCTTACCCAGTTCATATTTTGTATTAGGGGAGTTGATCTGTTTATTCTATATCCTGGGACGACAAGTCCCAGAGTGCAAAGAAAAACCTTCAACGCACGGAGCTAGAAAACCCGAAATATCTGCAAACATTATAAACAACATGTACTAAAAGACCATGATGTACTCACAAGTTCACCAATCCGATGATGAGAAGGCACCGAGCAGCACAACCAGGCCAGGCCAGGCCTCCGGAAGGCTGCCGTAGCGGGTCAGAACTCTCAGTTAACTCTGCATGTTCTCAATGTCAGCTCTTGACAACACCCGATCCTTAGCCAAAGCACAAAACACAACAGTGAATCTGTCCCATAGCACGGCTCTGACGCAACTCTCGTCTTGGCTGTAATAAGAACAAGTTCCCGCTGGGCCGCCGCGCTGCCTGCGACGACCCGGAAGCGGTTGGGCAGCCGGCCAATCGCAGCGCGGCCCCAACCGGAAGTCCCGCCCCCATCGCGGCGCAAAGAGAAGAACAGGTGAGTGTGTTGCGGAGGAGGAGAGGTGAGTGGGGGTGGGGTGTGCGCGTGTGTCTGTTGTAGTGTGTCTGTGCGTGCGTGTGTCTGTCTGCGCGTGTGTCTGTTAAAGGGGGGTGCGTGTGTGTGTATGTGCGCATGCGTGCGGGAGCCTTTGTGTGAATGCGAATAGCAGGCAGGGCGACGCGACGTGCGCGCTCACGAGCTGCAATCTCCAGGAGGACAGGCTCGTCACAGTCTGATGTCCACAATATTCCCAGAAAAGCGGCAACATAAGTTGTCTCGCATAGACAGCAAAAGCTTCGCTTTTGCTTTCGTCTAGGCGAGACCTAAAAAGGTCACCTGGTTGCATGTTATATGTCCTGTCTATAAGTCAGTTGTATTGATGTTGTCCATCTCTGTTGGAATGACCCAAAGTCATTGTTTGTCTTGTGTGGTAAATTATTGGTTTTGTGGTGTGCTTTGCAAAAACACATTTTGATTTGTGATACATGTTACACATGACAAGATGTATTTAAAATGATTCTCAAAATGGTTCTTGAAATTAAAAATATATTTTGTGATAATTTTTGAATTCAGGTGATGTTAATTTTTTTTTTGTTACCTTGTGATTTGTTTCTTGAAAGACAGAATCGGTACAGGCAAGGTGTTTGTTGTATTTTGATAAGAGGCTCAGCCTTGCTGATTTGAGGCAAACCCTCTGTTATTAGAAACTTTCCACTTTAGCAGCGCCCATCGGCAATGCTCCTCCATCTCCTCGCCAACTCCTCTACAGCAAACTGGAATTTTAGCGCTAGAATTTAGAATGTAACTCTACCTGATCACTCCCAGATCATGACTCTTTGTTGGTATAAATCTGCTGCTACACAGTGGAAACTCGGAGCACATGAGTGGTCATCTTTAAAAACAACGCTTTTTACCCTTTACATGGTTCCTTTGGTTCAAATAAATGATTTTTTTTTCTTTCTCGATTTTATCTTATGCAGAGGATATGCTGTTGATCTGCTCCATTACGTAGAATGGCTCGTTAGTCTCTTTTCAGTGTCGGCATGGGTGCAAAATATCAATCACCATCTGAGTTCACTGAAGTCCAAAGAGCTGATTTTTGGCAAACTCAGCTCAATATGGTCATTGTCTTGTTGGCCAGATGAACTGATTCACCACTAGCCCGCCAAAAGGGCTAAAAATTTAGCCATCACATTTGATCAAGATCTATAATTCAGAAATTAGTTAGCTGCTGTTTTAGCCTCCTGTCTCGCACTGCTGAAATCATTGTGAAAGGTGCTAGATTTTCTACCTTTTACCATTCATATATGAGGGACCTTGCCATGATCACAGCTAGTTTGGATTATGGCAACTCACCTTATCTGGATTCAATGCTTGTAAATTGTTGAAAGTGTTGCAGCTCATTTAATTCTGAATGTCCCAGACCACAGTCAATTTCTACACACCTCAGCGTTCTGCCTTGTCTTCCCCTTCAGAAGAGGTTTTCTTTCAAGCTTCTTGTTTTAACTTTCAGAACTGTGTTCAAGAAAGACCAACTGTATTTTCAAAATCTCCTTGAGATCCGATGGGGCTAAGCTACCCCTAGTAAGCTATGAGTCCAGCTTACTAGAATGCGCGGCCATTTTTTTGCATACCTGGCTACTAAGCACTAGAATGCCATTCCTGAAGAACTTTGTTTTGCTTCCTCCGTTTCCATTTTCCATAAGAAACTCTAAATGTGCTTTTTAAAACTAAAATTATATTTTCACTTTATGTTTCAGTGATTTTTAGCACTGAGATACCTTGGGTTGCCCTGTACACAAACAAATCATTCATTAACCTCTTCCATGCTGATGACGGAACCGCTCCATCATCAGCTGCGGTGGCGCTGTGCTGATGACAGAGCGGTTCCGTCATGGCCCGCCCGCCGCTCATGCGCGGCGCGAATTCCGCACTTGCGCTGAGCGTTCTAATGAGTGGGCGGGGCCATGACACAACCGACGCTGGTGATGGAGCGGTTCCGTCACCAGCATGTGCCCGCCGCTCTTCAGCCCCGCCCCCTTAGCACTGCGGCGGAATAGCCGCCGTAGTTAAGGGGTTAATCACTCTATCACTAGTTTTTGGAATGGATGAAATGTGTTTTTTTTACATTTTGATCCTAATTTGTAAATCTTAGTGATTAAGCCTTCTTTACATATTTTTTTTCCAGTCCGAAGAGAAGATTTATTCTGACTGATTAGTGTGCCCCACTTCTCAGGTCGAGCCAGGATAGTCATGTTATTAATAGCCACCTAGTGGCAACACAGACACCCTTCAGCTGTAGTGCAAGGGTGCTTGCATTGCAGGGACAATTGTTTATGTGCATGAAGGTTTGCATTCCTGCACATAAACAATTAATAATGGCATTTGCAGCACAAATAGAAAAAGCAAAAACGAGGAGAAATAAAAGTATTTCTCCTTGTTGCACCAATCTAATCCCTGCTTTAGCATGGCGCTAGTTTTTGGCGCTACCTCAGATTCACACATCCTTGTAAAGCTGGGGCAGTGTAAAAAAGCAGTGGGTGTTGCAGTGGAACGTCCACAGCAACACCCAGTGCACGCCCCTTTCACGCAGATGCCTGGGTGAAAGGGTGCCATATTTACAAAGCGTTGTTAGGCCATTCAAAGTGTCTTAACACTGCTTTGTAAATACGGTGCAGGGTATTATGCCACCAGAACATCGGAACAAATAACAATTTGATGCCGCAAACCCCTTGTACATATGCCCCAAAGTTTCTTGATAATCCAAATTGTCTCTGTGTACACACGTTCTCTTTGTGTTTTCCCCGACAATTTTTCAAATCACCAAGCATGTTTCCTGTTGCTATGTGACAGCATGTACATTTCTGAGATTATAGTTTCTGTATATAGGTTTCCTAACTAATTGTCAATGTCAAGTGTCTTCTTTTCAGAAATTCCAGGAAGCTCGGGGATTCCGTATACTGTTTATACTGGTGTGTTTACTCGAGATATTCTGAGAAAATGATCACATTATGTGTGACATAAATCCTGCAGTTCTTTGAGATGCACGTTCTGTCTTTAGGCATTTCAGGATGCTGAATCAATTTAACAAGTTACAGAGGTCCATCAGGATAGCTAAATTTGGGTCAAATAAATCATTTATTCAATGTTGAAATAAATACAGAAATCTGGCCCAGAAATGTCACATTCTATCCACTATATTGTCATCTTTGCCCTAGAAACGCGATGATCTTTATTAACCCACATTAACCGGGCAATATTTATCTCCAATTACAGTAAATAATTCTAGAAATGTGAGCAAGTGCTAAAGCCTCAAGGTCAATTTCCCAAGGATTGCCATCTTTAGATGTATGAGTCTTCTTACTGCTAAGACTGCTGAAACTGGCCATAAATAGTCTCCGTTTAATCTTCATTTTAACGTGCTGTTGGCAATAATAACGTTATTTACTCTTAGAAAAGCATGCGCTTGTATTCATTATCTTCAACACAGTCTTGTATAAATGAAACTCAACATGCAGCATACAGACAGTATAAGAGGCAAAACTGTACTGCTTTTGTTGTTTATGGCCTAGGTGACCTAATGCTTTAAAGGGCTGAGATGCAGACTATGCTGATTAAACAGCTGAGCTTATTAGCCAAATCTACCAATTCTGTGATCCTTGCGGACCAAGGGTTGTTGTCAATCAGAGTAAAGGCCAAGAGCAGGTATATATCATTCCCAGTTCTAAGTATGAGGTCAAACTCATTATTTCAACTCCAACATGAACAAAAGTAGGGAAAGGGTTGAATTTTGAGGAGGTGGGATATACTATTTCAACTCCAATATAAGCAACAGTAGGGAAAGTGCTGGATGTTGGTTGGGCTATATTTACTATTCCCACTCTGACCTAAGCAACAATTAATACAAATGATACAATTGTGCCAAGCCTTTCTACAAATACTTTGAAGGACCGTTTAATATCACAGTCAATGAAATATACAGGCCTATATGAATGACAGAGGACCTGTTGATTGCTTAAAAAAATAAACACAATATCTAATTTCAGGAGTTTAATTTTGAACAAACATGTACAAATCCTCAGGACTGTAATACTGAAGTTTTGTACTGATGCTTCTGTGCTCCAAAATAGCTTCTGCATATCCCATTTTAATATAGATTTTTTTAGATGTATTTTTCTCTCTATCTTCCAAATGAGATGTTTTTAATCATATAAGATGTTCTTGAGGCTGTTCAAAATCAGGCATTCCATCTCCTTTATGGCATAGCTTTTGAACCTAAGTGGGAATTCATCTCCAATCATTCCAAATAGATTTTTTAATTGAATTTTAACATTTTTGCACTTTACATCAGTTCAACAATTGCAAATGTTTCATGCATAACATAACATACAAGAGAATACCAGTTTTGTATATATTTCCCATAGCATGAGCACTCAAATAAATAGTATTGTAATATTCACACACAGTACTATAAGTATGCATTCCTGAGATCTCATTCTGCATATCTCATTTCTGGCTCTTCGAATATGTCATCTGTAGATTGAGCCAAACATGTCTGATATGGGCCCCTTCTACCTTTGGACATGCTTTTCCCGGGTAATAACATACTGTAAGTATGTGATGCACCACAACAGAATGATACATCACAGTGCAGTTCCTCTAGTGTTTGTAGTGGACCCTTGCACCAGCACAGTGCGTGGCACCTTTTTGTTAATAGTAGTGCCAGAGCATTACATTTTCTAATTGATTTGGGTAGCTCTTTACATAACCAATTATTGCTATCAGTATGTCAGGTGTTAAGGAGTCTCTATGATGTTGTCATTAATATTATATGCAAATATTTTCATAAGCATGTACAATCCCAGGTAACTGTATACTTCCTCCGCAGGAGCAACCTAGAGTGCATCTGAGCCCATACCAATATGGAGGAATGGGAGTGTAATAATATTTGAAATGTAAAAGTCTGTTATTCAGTGACATTGTTTTTATTGCCCAAGAACAGTATCTCCATTATATATCTGTTTGCCAGTCTTTCCCAGTGTTCATGTTTTTGACGTGTTCAGTGCTTCTGGTCAGTATAAAGGCTGAAACCAGGAGTTTTCATCTTATATAATACTAGCAGCCTGTCCCGACGTTGTCCGGGTATGAATTACTGCTGGCCAGTAGTATATTGTTTTGTAGGATTTCGTTTTGATAGCATTTCTTATCTGTGACAGGCCTGTGAAATGCTCCGATTCACAGTGCACTGCTGATGCACTTAAGGGTGTGCATTCAGTAGTGTGTGAACTCGAGTTTCCCTACTTTATTTTTCCTTGCAATATTATATAGTGCGAACTCGACAACATGGCATGAGCACAATTTACTTTACAGAAGAACACATTCATTTGTGGAAGGGACGGGGAGACAAAGCGATTTGCCTGGAATCACAGGATGTTGAGCTGATGCCGAGATTTGAACGTAGCTCCCCAGCTCTAAAGTTCGCAATTCTAGAACTTGTGGCGGGAGGTGTGTCTAAAAGTGTATGTCGGTGCTGGCCATCAATGAGAGAGACCTGTGCATTTTTCAAATGGGTGGTGAAAAAATATGAGTATGTTGCTGGAGATGTGGCCCGCCGTGCCACCAATGTACTTACTGGGGAAGGGTAAACACCCATTATTCCGCAACTTTCTTTCCGCATACCATCACTCCGCATACTTTCATTACGAAAGTACCATGACTCCGCAATGCCATTATAACGCATGGCATTACATTTTATATGCTTCTACCACGCATACATTTACAACGAAATTCGTTGTAAATGTATGAATGGTAAAAACATGGTTTTTTTAAATGTTTGGATAAGGTAAGTATGGGTATAGGGGTATATGTTTTGGGGTACTGAGGTATATGTTTTGGGGTGTTTGGGTATTTTAAGGGTTCAGATATAGTTTTGGGTTATGGAGTTCAGGGGTAGTTTTAGGGTTTAGGGGTAGGTATGGGTTTTGGGGTATAGGGGTATTTTAAGGGTTTAGGGCTAGGTTTGGGTTTTGGGGTACAGGGGTATTTTAGGGTTCAGGGGTAGGTTTGGGTTTTGGGGTACAGGGTTATTTTTAGGGTTCAGGTCTAGGTTTGGGTTTTGGGGTACAGGGGTATTTTTAGGGTTCAGGGATAGGTTTGGGTTTTGGGGTTCAGGGGTATTATAAGCGTTCAGGGCTAGGTTTGGGTTTTGGGGTACAGGGGTATTTTAGGGATCAGGAGTAGGTTTGGGTTTTGGGGTACAGGGTTATTTTTAGGGTTCAGGGCTAGGTTTGGGTTTTGGGGTACAGGGGTATTTTTAGGGTTCATGGATAGGTTTGGGTTTTGGGGTTCAGGGGTATTTTAAGCGTTCAGGGCTAGGTTTTGGTTTTGGGGTACAGGGGTATTTTAGGGTTCAGGGGTAGGTTTGGGTTTTGGGGTACAGTGGTATTTTTAGGGTTCAGGGCTAGGTTTAGATTTTGGGGTACGGGGTATTTTTAGGGTTCAGGGGTAGGTTTGGGTTTTGAGGTACAGGGGTATTTATAGGGTTCAGGGATAGGTTTGGGTTTTGGGGTACAGGGGTATTTTTAGGGTTTAGGGATAGGCTTGGGTTTTGGGGAACAGGGTATATTTATAGGGTTAAGATTGGTTAGTGTTTAAGGGTGTTGAGGTATTTTAAGGAGTATGGATGGGTTATGATGATTATGGGGTGTAGGGGTATTTAAAGGAAGCAGGGAGGGATTAGCACCCAATATGAGACATGGCATGAAGGGCGGAACGTACCACACGCCCCCAGCGTTTGTCACGCCCCCAGCACACGCCCACAGCACAACGCAGGAACACGCCGACAAGGGACTTCTTTGCTAGCACGGTTCTTTTACCTTTTAAATATATATTGTGGGTGTCTGCATAGCCTATGTCCTTCTGCTGCAACTGCCCTTTCCAACTCTGTATTGGGTGTTGTGATTGGTGCTGTGGTTCCTGAGATTACCCGCCTCAAAGGTTTGGGCTCTCTCTTTATTATATTAGTATAGATATAGATTTGATAACAAGTTTAATGGATTTGTTTTCTTCAGGTCTCTGCCCGATATCCCTTATAAGTAATGTGTACTAATATGCTCAACTAGAACCAGGAATAGAATTGATTTATTAGTTCTCTCATCAAACCGCACCAGGAGGCAACTGCCACCCTGACGAAGAACATTCTATAAGGGCAGAACATGGAACACAGAATTTAGTGTGGTCCATGACTGCCTTATATCATTTACTTGATCAGTACAACATTTCCCTTTTCCCAAAACACAATAAAGAAGAATGAGTTATAAGTAAACATCACAATATAACAACATAATATATTTTCTTCTGCCTGTGAATAGCATAACAAATCAAAGAAACACTACAACCTTATCGATATCTTAATGGTTTTCTGATGACCCGCGTTTGATGCCCAACACACTTTACATGTCTGAACTGCAGCTCTGTATTGAACCTTCACAACCCTTGAATCATTCCACAACTGATGGAACGACCAATCACAGACTCAACTTGTACTGATTCCTTGAATTTAGCCTAACCTTTAGGCTCATGAGAACGTTCTTTTATGCAACCTCTCATAATATCAAATGGTGTCTTGTTCGAACTGGCATTGAGACAGGTGCGATGTGCAAAAAACATTTCCTTCACAGCGGTACGCACATCAACTCCATTCTCAACTGCCCACTGGGTGCATTCTACCAAAGTTCTATTCATTTACTTTACCAGAACATTGGCTTGAGGATGATACAATGCCACCCTTTTGTGCGTGATGCCTGCTTTGGATAGGACTCCCTCACCTCCCTAAATACAAATTGAACACCATTGTCAGAGACCAGCTCTTTTGGTAAACCTTCTCTATCTGAAAAAGTTTTCTTGAAGAATAAAATACCAAAATTGGTGTTTGGTTCTTGAACAAATTCTACCTCCCACCACTTGCTGTAGTAGTCCACCAGAACTATAGCACATTTGCATTTAGTTGGCAGAACACCAAAAGGTCCAATGAAATCAACAGCAAGTTTGGACCAAGGTCATTCCGGAAGGTCTACATGATGTAAAGGTGGAGTGACAGCTTTAAGTGTCTTATCAATAGTGGCACAAATGACACAATTTTTGATTGTTTCCACAACTTCTCCGCCCATGCTGGCCACCAATATATAGCACAAATCCTTCTCTTGGTAACCGTTAGCCCAGGATGGCCCTCATGACCTGCCTGAATTTTACACCTTCAAAGAGAAACCGGGGGAATCAATTTATCACCCCTCATAAAAAGATCATTATACTCTAATGTTAACTCCTCTGATATCTTGAAAAATGTTTAGACACTGGATGGAGAGCAGATTCCTTCTAATTTGCAATTTTCGCCTTTATTCTGGTACTCCCCTTTCCTAACTAATTCAGAGTCAGGCACACCATTCTACTGGCCTGGTGGGTGCGTATACTAATGTTTCTGGCAAATGTTCCCCACTGGATGTATGAAACTTCAGCGCTATGAATCTTGCTCAAGCGTATCAGGAACATCCCTGTACCCTATCCGGTCATCTGGAGAGGGACCTTGAAACTTTTCAGAAATGGCTGACTGAAAGGCTTGATGATCTTGCCCCTCTTTCTACGCCTCGTTCATCTATCCAGCGTAGTTCGGCCCCTTGGTTTTCTAAGTCACTTGCTCTTGCTCGGCGTAACTGCAAGCTAGCCGAAAGATTCTGGCGGAAACAGTATGATCAGGAAGCTAAGTCCGCCTACAAACTATCTATCAAATCTTATCACACAGCTATCCTGGAGGCCAAAAAGAACTATTTCGCCAACAGAATTGAATCTGCGTAAAACTCCTCTAAAGAAATTTTTACCATCGTTAAAGAGTTTGTTTCTCCCAAATCTAGTTCAGTCCAGCATAAATTTTCCGAACCTTGGGTAAAAGAGCTGGCCATCTTCTTTAATACTAAAATCAAACTGATCCAAGAATCCTTTCCTCCAGCTGCCCCTAATGTATCTCTGATTGATTCCAATCTGTTGTCTTTTCCATCTGATCCATGCCCCATTCTATCGGAGTTTCCACCTTTATCGGAATCTATCTCTCTGGATCTCTTACTCAGGATTAAATCAGGCTCTCCGCTTGACCCCTGTCCGGCGAGTTTTCTAGCTAGGAATGCTATGATTCTAAATTCCCTAATTTACCCTGTCTTGAACCTATCCTTGTCTAGCCGCATTGTTCCGCCAGCCTGGAAGAAGGCAATGGTTGTTCCCCTTCTAAAAAAAACAGGCCTTGATCCAGAGATACATGCTAACTATAGGCCCATATCTCTCCTGCCCAGTTTAGCAAAGATCGTCGAGAAGCACGTCCACTCTGTGCTTTCTTCCTTTCTTGAAGATCAGGGGTTACTCCACTCCACCCAATCTGGCTTCCGCTCCAATCTGAGCACTGAGACCGCTCTATTGGAAGTAAATGAAGCCATTAAGGAAGTTCTCGACGCAGGTGGAAGAGCTATGCTGGTGATGTTGGATCTGTCGGCGGCCTTCGACACCGTCCCGCATGAGGCCCTCTTGAGAAGACTTCACGAGATTGGTCTCAGAGGGACGGTGTTGAGCTGGCTGAGATCTTACCTAGCGGGTCGTCGACAAGTGGTCTGGGCCCGCCGTACTCCGCCGAGGTGCCGCCTATGGATGTCGGAGTCCCACAAGGGTCGGTGCTGAGCCCGACCCTTTTTAACATCTTCATGACTCCACTGGCGGTACTTGTGGAGCCCATGAGTGCCCAGATCATATCATACGCTGACGACACCCAGCTCCTCTTCACCTGCAAGAAGGGCATAGAGTTTGACGGGGAGAGCATCCGTGGTTGCCTTGGGGCTGTCTTCGACTGGTTTCAGCGAAGCAGCCTCAAGTGCAACCCTGATAAATCTGAGGTGCTCTTCTTTGGCTGTCAGGCAGACCCGCCTTGGCAGGAATGGTGGCCGGTGTGCATGTCACCCCCTTCCTCTTCCTCTGTGGTTGCTAAAAACCTGGGGATCAAAATCGATAATACCCTTTCGTTGAAAACACAGATCACAGGTCTCACCAGCACCTGTTTTGGTCTGTTAAAAATGCTGCGTAAATTCCTTCCTCTGCTCCCTTTAGTCCACAGGAAGTTGACAGTAAAGGCTCTGATCTGTTCCAAGATTGATTATTCAAATGTTCTCTACCTGGGTTTACCGGATTACCTCCTTCATAAACTTCAGGTAGTACAAAACTCCGCGGCAAGGGCTATTTTCGGCCTACCTCGGCAAGCTAGGTCATCTGAGTTGCTTTCCTTCCTTCATTGGCTCCTTGTCAAGATCCCTGTTACTTTCAAAGCTCTCACATTAGCCCATAAGGCACTCCATTTGGTTGGGGCCTCGTACATTCAGAAACGGCTCTTTTTCTACAAACCCACCAGATCTCACCGATCTGAATGTCTCGGCCTGGCAACGGTTCCTCCCATTAGGAAGGTCAGGATAGGTGGACGTTCCTTTAAACATCTCGCCCCCAAACTATGGAACTCCCTTCCTGTTGATCTTCGCCGTACCTCCAATCTGCTTGCCTTTAGAAAGGCTTTGAAAACTTGGCTTTACAATCAGTAATTTGTTATGTTTCTGTTCTTTCCATCTTACTTTCTCAGCTACGGGTCAGAAAGCGCCGGGACACTCCTTGGAGTAGCCGTGCGCTATATAAGTTACCCCATTAACATAACATAACATAACATAACAACATTGGGGCACTGAATAATGCAGGTTTGAGCTTCTGCTTGAATCCAGTGGTGTAGTGAGAACGGGACCCACGTCTGGGTATACCCTTGCCACTTAGGGTGTCATATGCAAAAGAAACAGTTGATGGACGGAATGCTGGACAATGCATGATGAGCAAAACAATGATGGATTTAGGCCCAGATCTGTACTGGGGTGAATGTATGACATTGTTCTGCATTCTGTCCATCAATTGCTCTTTTTGCATTTGTCACCCAGAGTGGGAAACATGACTCCCCCAACATCACTAAATTGTGGTCTGCGCTTCCGTTGATAAACCAGAGTCACTGCTGCTTCAGTCTCTTGATGCTGAGTCTGACTTTTTCCTAGTAGCATCGCACCTGGCCCAGTGGAGTGTTCCGTTCTATCATTTCGGGGACCGCCGTGTCTCTCCTTATGGGGCTTCCCTACTCAACACCAGCCCTCCAGCCAGTCCCATGCCTCCTCAGGGAGCAAAAGAAGCACGTTGTGCCTTCCATTTCTACTCTGTGTTTCGCTGGAAAAAGCATAGCATATTTTATTAATTTTTCTCGCAGCGACTTTTTGACCGCCAGAAAGCTACGGCGTTGATTTTGGACTTTCGCGGTAAAGTCAGGAAAGAAGGAGATCGTACTGTTTTCCAGTTGGACAGGTGGGCTGGCGCGTGCGGCCTGAAGTATAATGTCCTGATCTCAGAAGTACAAAATAGGTTGTCTGGGAGCTACCCTTTTTATCAGGAAAAGGATTGGTCAACAATAGCAAAAATTCAGAGTTCCTTCTCCTGGATTCACTATTTATCAAATCTTTAATTAGTCATGGGGTCTTCCCTAGAGAAGCAAGGGGGTTTGTAGTGTTACAGTAGTTACCAAATTTACACTGCAATGAAAATGGTGCCCACAGGTATCAGCAAAAACATGAAACAATAGTGTTGTTGTATAAAAATATTGATCAATTATTTATTTAAAAAACATAATGCAAACAATTTATAATAAGTCACAACATGTACAAAATTACAAATTTATTCTAGGTTTTTACAAACGCAAAAAACATTCATCATTTTAAAAAAGATTATTATTAAAACATCATACTGTCAATTATACAATGGTTTTTGTTAAAAATTACTGGGACATAGGAACGAAAAAGTGTCGACGCGGCGTTTCGGTGCCTCTTTATTTTGCACCTTCTTCAAGGACTCGTTCACGATTCAGTTATTCTACTCTGAAAACATACAGTGATACATAATGTTAGGCCCATATTTTCGTACATTTGCACATAGATATTTAATAACATTTCTAGACTTAGCTAATATTTGGTAACTATGAACATCAATACAAGCGCCCTGCGGTTTCTTAGCATTCATTTTGTTAAAAGAATGCCAGGGATGGAATACATCCCTTGTGTTATGGGGGGTCTAATTGTTGTTGTTTAGACACCTAGTGTTCTACTCCTTACAGGTTCTCACTTTCAGGGTAGATATATCGCCTTAGTGGGTTCTTTGATTTTTTTAAATTTCAAACTGAACCCTTTAACTTACCCAGGTGCGAACATCCTGGTGATCGTTCTTGTATTTCAGATTGAACACGTTTCTTCTTGTGCTCGCTGTCTTTCCTTATCACTTATTTCTAAGGAAATCATGACCTACGATACAATTTTCCTTAGAAATAAGTGATAAGGAAAGACAGCGAGCACAAGAAGAAACGTGTTCAATCTGAAATACAAGAAAGATCACCAGGATGTTCGCACCTGGGTAAGTTAAAGGGTTCAGATTGAAATTTAAAAAAATCAAAGAACCCACTAAGGCGATATATCTACCCTGAAAGTGAGAACCTGTAAGGAGTAGAACACTAGGTGTCTAAACAACAACAATTAGACCCCCCATAACACAAGGGATGTATTCCATCCCTGGCATTCTTTTAACAAAATGAATGCTAAGAAACCGCAGGGCGCTTGTATTGATGTTCATAGTTACCAAATATTAGCTAAGTCTAGAAATGTTATTAAATATCTATGTGCAAATGTACGAAAATATGGGCCTAACATTATGTATCACTGTATGTTTTCAGAGTAGAATAACTGAATCGTGAACGAGTCCTTGAAGAAGGTGCAAAATAAAGAGGCACCGAAACGCCGCGTCGACACTTTTTCGTTCCTATGTCCCAGTAATTTTTAACAAAAACCATTGTATAATTGACAGTATGATGTTTTAATAATAATCTTTTTTAAAATGATGAATGTTTTTTGCGTTTGTAAAAACCTAGAATAAATTTGTAATTTTGTACATGTTGTGACTTATTATAAATTGTTTGCATTATGTTTTTTAAATAAATAATTGATCAATATTTTTATACAACAACACTATTGTTTCATGTTTTTGCTGATACCTGTGGGCACCATTTTCATTGCAGTGTAAATTTGGTAACTACTGTAACACTACAAACCCCCTTGCTTCTCTAGGGAAGACCCCATGACTAATTAAAGATTTGATAAATAGTGAATCCAGGAGAAGGAACTCTGAATTTTTGCTGATCTCAGAAGTGAAAGACTCAAGCTATTATTGGTCATGGAGGAGCTCCAGGCTATGGTCTCCCCCCTGGGACTTGATGGGAGCGTTTAATAGAAAAGTTATTTGAGAGCCTCTTTGGTTGCATTCATTTAGTAATTAAGTCCTCAACAAAGAGATCAGTTACCTGTCCTTCTGCCCTTTCCGGAACACCTAAAATGAGCACATTATTTCTCTGTGCTCTCCCTTCATACTCATCGAGTTGCACTTCCATTTTGGTCTAATTGTCTTGCAATTGCTGCACTTGTTGTTCAAGCAAGGGGGTGTCTTTAGTGAGGTCCATGGTTGCTTCCTCGACCTCCTTCACTCTGGTGTCTATCTTTCGAAGGTCTGCCCTGATGAGGGAGACCTCTATGTTCATTGTGTCTAGATAGTATTCCAGGGAAATGCGTACCCCAGTGATCGCCACCATAATGTTCTGAAGCTTCAAATCTTGCTGCATCTGGGGAGGTTGTGACTTAGCGTGGACCTCAGATTGAGTTGCTTCCTGATCTTCTCCGGTCTTGGTCCATGCATACTTTTACAGTTTAGCCTGCATCAACGTTTTATTTCCTCTCCCTCCTTCCATTTTAAAGCCTTCCTTTGCTAGAAGATGGTGAAATGCCCGGGGAGCAGACCCAATTCTTCCCGAGCCTCCCTGAGTACGCGATGTAGGCAGGAGAGGGATTACAGGGTTGCCAGTGGCGGTCAACGTGGGAGTTTGCCTTTTCACCGTCGTGAGCACATGGGCACCCACTATTATACGCCGCAAACTACCCCTTTGATCTTGCACCCAGAGGAAGGTCTTAGCTTGGTGATTCCCCCTCAGCCCTGTATTGCGCCTTAGAGCTTATCTGCCACTATATAGGGACCCTGTCAATGCGGGGTATGCCCACCTTTTTTTTTTTTAATGGCGATCCCTTTCCTCCTCACATGGAATCTCCACTGCTCCCAGGGCCCTGGGATTATTTTCTCTCCCCGGCTTCACCTGCGTGTCCTAGCACCCTGCAGCGCACCATATTGTCTGGAACGCTGTCAGGGACCCGCAGCCCCTTTACTTGCACACCAACTCACAGGCGGAGAGCGCTGTGGTCTGCTTCCTGGCTGCAGGGACTCTCTCGCTCTCACCCGCCTGGAGTTCTTAATGGGGCTCACTCCGGCTGCTTGCCAATCTGTCTTGCCCTCACCACTAGTCCTCACCGCTGTCCTTGTGACACTACTGCATTTCCGCGGATGTCCCTGACCCGTGCTCCCAGAGGCTTGGATCATTGGTGGGCTTCGCTGGCGTCCTATTCTTCAAATATGTATTGCCGCCATTTTACTTTTGCCACCGCTGGTATACTCCGGCTGCTCCTCTCCTGTCGGGGCATTAAGCAGAGATTTTTCCCAGGTGTGTAGTGTGCCCATGGTATCAGGGGCTGGGGTCCCCCTGTGCCTCGGTGATTGTGGCTGATTAAAGGCAGGATTATGACAGGGTAGCGAACGAGTGCTCCGGAGCTGCTCTAGTGTGTGGCCATTCCGATCTGCAGCTAATCCACACCCCCACTGCTCCCTACTTCTTCCTGCATTTTGGTTCTGTTGTTACTGGTTCGCTTATCAACCACTCACTTTCCACGTCCTGCCTTAGCCCCCATTTTGTTTGTTTTATTGCCTTAGCCACCACCGTCCTTCCAACGTTTGGTGCTTCTTCCCTCACCTCCCTACCGCCCCTCTCCTCCTCCCAGGACTATTTCATGGAGGCCGCTGTGCAGCAGTGCCAAAGGCATGCCAAAGGCAATCCAGCCTGTACCCATCCGCTCCTGGACTGCGCCCAGTATCAGGAACCCTGGCTCTCCTGTCATCCATAGCCACATCGCCACTGAGCTTCCAACACTAGCCCCCAGAGGCCGAAACAACAACTGCTGCATCTCCTCCCCAAGATCCATGGAACGGCCCTTCACCTGCCTCCGCTGCCGGTTTGGCTCCAACAGTGAAACTCTCGCTGCACTCACACAGCCGACCCAATACCCTTTGGAACAGCTCTAGTGCATGCTGCTCAAAATCCCTCTGCAATTAGGAGATAGACGTTTGGTCTTATTGCAACAGTACAGTCAGACCTCCTCACTCCTAGCTGCTCGGGCGCGGTCAGCAGAAATTGAAGATTCCGCAAGCGCAAGGGCGTTAATCCTGGTGACCAGCTTGCGGGGGGAGCTGGGTGTGTATACAGAGTCGAGGACAGCCATCGAAGGGGGGAGCTGAGGAAACGTGGGAGGAATCTCCTTGAAGAGAGCTCTGAGTTGGTAATACAGCAGAGTGTCCATGGGGCCGGACTCGGCCGTAAGGGAAAAAAGGTATTGTTAGAGTAAAGGTCGGACACAGTGGTAAGTCCCAAACGGGTCGCGCGTTTGACCATTCTGGTAGTCTGCAGAGGGGGCAATACCGGATTGCAATGGGCATGGCATTGGTGGAGAGCTTGCTAGAGCCAGAATAGCTCGAGAGCTCGTCCCAGGCTCAGCGCAAGGTCTCCATCGTGTCGATTTCACCACACGGGGGTTTTGCCTGGGCAAAGACAGCGGTCAGGAGCAGCCAGGGGGCAGCGAGATCAGCCTCCACCGCCATGTGTAGTTGAAAAGGCGTTGGGTGCAACCAGAAGTGAAGGAAGCTGGCTTGGGCGCTAAGGGAGTATAGTTTGAAATCTGGGGCACCCAGTCCACCAGGCGACAAAGGAAGTGTGAGAATGTTAATGCAAATCTGGGTTGACGCCCCCGTCCAGACAAGGGTGATTATAAGCAAGCAGAGCCTGCAAAAAAAGTGAGCTGTGAGGGGGATGGGGATATTCAAGAATAGGTACAGAAACTTTGGAAGCACAACCATCTTGGTGATGGCTGTGTCCCGCCTGGGACAGTGGCAGTCGTCTTAGACTGCCCCTGTCCCAGGATCTTAGACTCCAATCAGTCCGCTGCCCGGCCGAAATTTGCCCTCCAGAGTTCGTCCACGTCCCTGCTGAGCCAAATGCCCAGGTATCTAGTAGGTCGCGATGCCCACACAAACGGGTAGTCCAAAGTGAAGGAGAGAGTGGCCATCAGAACTGGGGGCCTTGTCTCCTGGCAGGCTGTTGATAGCAGCCAGGATCTCTTCCTTGGAGAAAGGCTCATTGAGGTATTCCTGGTGGCTATTGCCCAGCCAGAGGAGCTGAAGAGTGTCTAAGTATTGATCAAGGATATCGTGCCAAGGCACAGCCCCCGCAGTGTACCGTTGGGAGTAAAATGAGGTCAGTCGAGCCGCTATCTCCTCGGGAGAGGTTGTTCTGTTTGGGCCTCCATCCTGGAGCACAGTAAGCGATGCGCCCTGGCCTCCCTACCCAGAAAAGAGAGCTCTCTAGTGCCCGTGTCATTAAAATCGGTGAGTTTACCCTAGAGCTGCCCAAGGGTGTTGGGCTAGGATCAAGAGAGTGCTGGGAGTCCAGAGCCTTGATCTCCCCCCTTGGAGATAACCACCTTAAAACCCTCCCAGAGCATGGAAGGGGAGTCGACGGAGCCTACATTGAGGTCAACGTAGTTTGTGATTGCGGTTTGAATCTCGTCACAGAATACGGATTCCCGGAGAGCATTAGGGGGAAAGCTGCCAGGCAAATATGCGCGCAAGGAAGTTCAGGAGTTGCATACTGAGTCGCACGGGAGAGTGGTCAGACAGGGTGCACGCCATATGCTCCACAGAGTTAACCCACGCAAAGGCATCCGGAGTGGTGATCCAGAGGTCCAATCGGGATGAGCAACCACGGGAGCCTATCACACATGTGCCCTTGTGCGCTTCCGGATGGTGTACCACCACGCATCGAGCAATGAGTTGTCAGTGAGTATAGAATGCAGAAGAGAGGTTGCGCGCAGGTGTAGAGCATGAGGTCCAGAGCGGTCAAGGGTGGCTGAAAGCGTAATGTTAAAATCGCCCTCCCAGAGAAGTGCCACAGGACCCAGGGAAGAAATGTGTTGCCAAACCTGCGCGAAGAATTCAGGCTCATCGGAATTGGGACCATATATCGCAGCATGGATCAGTGGTTGGGCCAGGAGAGTGCCTAGCAGGATGACAAAGAGCCCCCCAGGGTCCGCAATCACCTGAGATGTGTGCCAGGGAAGCCCTCTGCGCATTAGGATGGACACTCCACGAGAGTAGCTGGAGTATAAGGAGGAGTGAATTTCGCCCCAATGTCTAAAGAGAAACCTGCAAGATGTGGCAGGCACCAGATGGGTCTCCTGAAGAAAACAAACATCTACCTTGTGCTGTATGAGGTGAGCGTGTACCAGGCGGGTCTTGCGGTGGTCATTGAGACCACATTAGTTCCAAGTCCAGAGAGTGATGTCCATCATATCACTGTGCAAAGGGAGTGAGTGACGGGTGGGGACAGATGTGCAAAGGGAGCCATGAGTGCTAGAAATGGGAAGTGAAGTGCATTAATCGATATAGCAGATGATGTTACATTAACCCCCAGTGTGGAATGTTCTATTAAGTGGGCGGGGCCGCGACATTCAGCGGACGTGCGCAGCACTAGCAAGGTAGTGCACGCGACGTCCGTTGAACGTTTGCAGCACTTAAGGGGTTAAAAGCCATGAAGAAACACAACCAGGCCTTGGGAAGGAGGCACCAAACCCAGTAAACCCAACCCCCCCACCACCCACACCAACCACCCAGTTAGGTTGAGGAACCAACCCCACCCACCCAGAGGAACCCCAACTGGGAAGTGGAATATCAGAGACAAGGAACTGAACTATCCCATGGAGGCATGGTTTCGCCCGGCATTCACCCCTGCCATAGGGACATTGTGGCCAAGCCGTGAATTATTTTGGACCCCAAGTTCAAACTAAAGAGGATCGTTGAGGTGCCTGCGCGCCAGGGGCACGGTTCATGGAGGCAAATGAAGTATCGGGTAGCCTGAGATAAAAGCCAGTAGAGGATGTAGGAGGGGAGAGGTGAGGAGGAGACCATTACTTCAGGAACAGTGTGTAGCCCCTCGACCAAAGAGAGCCTCAGGGCCCAATGGCCACTGAGAAGGAAAGCAACAATTGAAAGAGGGAGAATAAGCAATAGCTGAAGCAGATTAGACACTAGCCAGGGTGGGTAGAATTATGCCAGAGATTACAGACTGCAAAACAAAACACAATAGAAGAGACAAAACTCAGTCATTGTCACTCAAAGTGCCATGAACAACAGCCTGAGAACTGGATGGTGAGGACGTTGCGACTGGTCGAGTTTTTTTGCATAGGCCAGTGCAGCCTTCGGCTCCATGTTTCTGATGCAGTCGTTTGGCCGGGTGAACTCGGGGCGGGCTGCCTGCACTGCCATCATGTAATAAGGAAAAAAGGCAAGGGACTCCCCTTGATGTCGGATTTCCCTCTTCTCCCTGGCAGCGCCGACAACAACATCCCAGTCCCTAAAGTTCAACAGCTTGGCAATTATAGGGAGAGCAGGCAGGCCAGGAGCAGGTCAAAGACCAAGGAAGCAGTGAGCTCTCTCAATAATGAAAACAAGGGAGAGGACGTTGCCAAATAGGTCCTGAATGAGCTGCTCTATGAAGTCTTCCATTTTGGAGATGTTGGAGGATTTGGGCACCCCTGTAATGTGAAAGTTGCTCCTGCAGGAGCGCGCCTCCAAATCCTCATTCTTTTTCTTGATCAGCTCGAGAACTTTGTCCATTTGGAGGTGCTTGTGATGGTCTTGTGTCCCAGCATCCTTAACATCTGAGACTCTCGCCTCCACCTGAGTCAGTTGTGCATCATGCGAGTCAACCCAGGCTTTGACAGTGTCCAGTCTGGCTGACAGCTGGTCGAGCTGGGTGGCGATGCCAGTTACAGTAGATTTCACAACAAGCATGATGGCTTTTAAGTCGTCCACTCTGGTCGGACTGGCTTCAGTCTGGGCGGCTGGCTCGCCCATGTTAATGGCCAACCCATCTTGTCATGTTTGCCTGCTCTGGTCGAAGGCCAGCTTGGGTTGCTTGGTGTCAGCCTTCCCCATGACCAGGCACAGGCGCACCGCCGGAGCCGCCGAAGCTCAAGAAAGGCGGGGAGGCAACTCAAGGTGGGGCGAGTGACAATGAGAGAAGCTGTGGCTGTGGGAGGTGGGAGGTGGGCTAGGCAGTGCGGCAGATAAAGGTCCCGCGGAGTAGGCTGGTGCGGGTAGAGAGCAGACCAGCATCTCAGGACCACAGTTTCAGGGCCGGCACGAGAGAGCTGCGTCTGGCCAGGGCCTCCGAGGTGATGGTGATATTTCGGGCTGTTCCATGTGGATCTGGCAGTCCTGAAATCAGCAGCAGGAAATGGCAGCAGCGCTAGGTAGGGCAGGCTCAGCGGGGCAGGCGGCAGAAGGGTGCGGTGAAGGGAGAGACAGTCACCAGTAGTAGGCCGGCAATGTCTGGGGCTCCTGCAAAGGCCAACCCCACTCCAGGCGTTGAAGTAACAGGTTGGCAACTCGCTGAGGAAGTTGCTGATGAGGGCCGGTGAGCGCTGCCACATGCGGTGGTAATCGAAGAGAGCCACGAAGTAGGTCCTCAGGCCTCAGAGGTGGAGAGGTGCCAGCCCAAAGAGCCTGACATGCAGGGCAGAGGTGAATGAAAAGTAACAGCCTAGGACATTTAGCGATACAGATCACATGTAAATTAGAAACGATATAAAAGTAAACTACAGCTGGCTAAAAAAACAGACTTTTATTAAACAATTTGCACAAGTAAAAAATCATTCATATAGCATTAAATGACAATTGTAAAATCACATTGAGTACCTAACAATTATATCTAATATATTCATACATAAAATAAAAATTAAAGAGTAGGTGGCATGAAAATTCGGTCTCTACGCGCGTTTCGGCGGCCAGCGCCTTCTTCTTGGAGCAGCCAAACGCGCGTAGAGACCGAATTTTCATGCCACCTACTCTTTAATTTTTATTTTATGTATGAATATATTAGATATAATTGTTAGGTACTCAATGTGATTTTACAATTGTCATTTAATGCTATATGAATGATTTTTTACTTGTGCAAATTGTTTAATAAAAGTCTGTTTTTTAGCCAGCTGTAGTTTACTTTTATATCGTTTCTAATTTACATGTGATCTGTATCGCTAAATGTCCTAGGCTGTTACTTTTCATTCATGCATATTTCCCTGGCCTAGGAATTGTGAGATTCGTTAATTCAGGGGGTCCTTGATACATATACAATGCAGGGCAGAGGTGGCAGGCCCACCACGCAGGGGCAGACAGGAGGCCACCGTGTAGATCTCTGTCTCAGCAGTGAAATATCAGGAGCTCTGTGGTAGGCCCGCACCCATGGTGTGAAGGCAGCGGGGAGACCCGGGGAGTGCGCCCAAGTGAGGCAGCGGAAAGTGATGGGGCCGTGAGGTACTGGGTGGCGCCAAATGGAGAGATGCAAGGCCCAAGCCCTGCAGTACAGAGCGCGCGCCCCCTACCCCACCGTGGAGCGCCCCAGCATCAGTTCAACTCACTGGGGTCAGGAGAGGCAGCTGGTTCACATCAGATGACCCGGTCCCTGCATCGGGGCATATACAGTCCAGCAAACCAGCAGCACAACAGCGGCCCGGCACAGCCCCCAGCCCAGCGCCGTCAGGAGACCCAGCAGCCACACCCGGGATCAGTGGCAAAACTCAGTGCAGCAGCGACAGCAGGGGGCCTCAGAAGGATCGATCGGCGCCCCTGGATGAGGAATGAGGAAAAGCAGGATGGTGTGGAGCAGAGAGTCAGCTCCACCGAAGTCCGCAGGAGCATGGCAGATTTAACAGCTTGGCCGGCAGAGCCCACTCAAGGTGCAGCCATCTTGCAGCCGGATAAGCCACGCCCCTCATCAATGTGCATAATTAGTAATTCCATTCCTCAAGGACAATAATAAAGTGTATCAATTAGGTCTGACCCAGGGTTGTCTCAGTTATTACATTGCTTAATTATTACCCGGATAACTATACACTACTAGATATAAAACTGTGCAAAGGATGGCTTGGGGTCAGGTGATACAAATTATTCTAAAAACAGAAATTCCATTGATGAAACAAAGTTATATTATTATTTTTTTTCATGAAAACATCAACAATTACTATAGCCAGATATTATACCTATTTTATGTTAAAGTGCCAATGTGCCATAAATTGTAATGTCATAGGTCCAGGACGATAATGAAGTACAGCAAATATATCTGTCACAAAATAGATATAATATAGGTATCTGACTGTGCAGAGGATCTCTTAAGTTCAGGCGATACAAATTGGCAATTCCAAATATTTTTCAGTTGCCTATTAAAGTTTTATTAGCTGCCATAACAACGGAATCGACTCACCAGATAAGGAGCTAACAAGTGCCTGGAGTGCTGATCTAACACCAATCTTCAAAAATAGGGGTTTTAAATATTTACGCTGAATTGTTATCAGTTTAGGACACACACATACTAAATGAACTAATGATTCTTGTGGCCATCTGCATAATCTGCAGTTGGTATCCGTCCACTGCTCAATCCAAGGCTGCATACACTCTTTGTCGGATTGTCAGATTTATTCCCATAGGTAGATTTAAAAAGCTATTTTTTATTTTAGCAGAGAAGTATGCCGTCAAATGGGGCTGAATACATAACGACTGATATGAATAATCACATACCATGCATGATTTTTCCCTTCTAACGCGATTATGTCCAACGTAAGGGATTCAACTTTAATTTGTTTTTTTTTTAAATCAACTTATAATTGGGCATTGTCAATTCCTGAAGCGCTACTTGCAGACCAATATCCCATGGACATGTTGAAATATGAGATCTCCATTTAACAGTATAGGCAGACTTATTTACATCAATCCAGCAATAGTTCCCTACGGAGGCAGGGGCAGCGGAAAACATAGAGAACATACATTTCAAAAAAGCTCCGGCTGACACCAAGTTCTGCCTTTGGAGAACAAACTCTAGTCTTATACCTGCTTGCCCTACTGATCTGAGGATCCCAAAAGTCGATTCAAAAGCCTTGACCACCAATAAATCTAGAAGCTTTACATAATGGGTGAGCCGTGTAAAAGAGTTGGCTCTAACTTAGCTTATATATTCATCAGATTGAAAATTCAACAATTTTCTAAAACATTTAAAAGCATGAATCAAAATCACTGTTTTTGCCCTCAGAACTTTAAAATGAAATATAAAAGAAACTGTTATCAAACACCACCCTTAAATCTCTGTATGTTTTGACTACATCAATTGGTCCTGCTCTGGCTCTCTATATATTAAACTTCTGCTTTGTAAGTCTAATTTTCATAATTTTGGTCTTTTTAACATTCAGTTTGAGGCCGTTTGTTTTTATATAGTCATCAAAAGCATTTATAAGTCGTTGGAGACCAACTGGCATGTGGGTCAAAAGAACAGTATCATCTGCATATTGGAGGTAGCTAATTTGCCCTTACCCCAACCTTGACACATGAGCATTTACAGAGTCTAAATACTGAGCAAGATCTGCTAAAACAGGTTAAAAAGGCAAGGAGCAAGAACACACCCCTGCTGTAGGCCATTATATGTACTAATTTTCCTTCTTAATGAACTACCATCTCCTAGCCTGACTTGGACCCAGGAAGCTGTATACAGAAGAATAATGGCCCTCAACAGTTTCCCTGGGAATCTCTAGTCAAGTAATTTTTACCATAACAGATTCCATGGCACAGAGTCGAAAGCTGCCTTTCAATCAACAATGGTTATAAATACATTTTCAGGTACATGCATCATTAAAAGAGTTTGCGATTTCTTAATTGCGATTTTTAAGGAATCGCAAATAAGGAATCGCAAAACGCGATGCATCATGAAAATAGCGAAAAAATAAGGAATCGGTAAAATTCGGAGAATCTATTGCGATTTCTTGTGTTTGCGAACTCGCAAATTGCGATTTCGCAAATTGCGATTTCGTAATTTCTGGGGTCGCACATTGATGCATGTTGATGATATCAGAACCAGGAAGTGTGCTGTCCAAGCCTCATTTTCAGTGCTGTGACTCAGGGGGAGGAGGGAGCTGGTTCTGGGAGCAGAGGAGAGTGAGAGGGAGAGAGACTGAGTACACCTGCAAAAAACTGAAAAATGGATCCTGAAAATCCAGCAGAGGGCAGCCAATGTGCTAGGAAAAGAAAAGTTAAATTCTCAGAGAAAGAAATAGAAACTCTAATTGAGGGTGTAGTGCACAGCAATGACAAGCTGTTTGGAAAAGCTTCACTGAAGGTACCTGAGCAGGAAAAAAGGAAGATATGGATCAGGATTCAGAACCGAGTCAATGCCATTGGGGTGACTCACCGTACCACAGAGGAACTGAAAAAGAGATGGTACGACCTGCGCAGTCGTGCCAAGGCGCGCATTGCAGACCGTTTGAAGGAGGCACATAAGACAGGAGGGGGCACAATCCAGCCAGAAGCTGTTGTTGGTGTCACGCAGCTGGACACCTCAGGAGCTGCACACACGTCTGAAGGTAAGAGGAATGCATGTTTATATTGTCCCAATTACTGAAGTCAGGATGTTAGCTCAGCACAGCGTAAGCGCACACTGTAAAGCATGTACTACAATTCCATTACTAAGGGAAGTGCATCATGGGAGTTGTAGTCAGGCCAAGTAGTTACAATGACACACACACACACCTGCCAAAAACGGTTTCAAATAGTGTAGCAGATGTTCAAAAGAACATGAAATTTAATAATTGTTAACTGTGGCATAACCTCACAAGCATACATTGATGCTGTTTTGCACTGTTTAACTTCACAGATGCAGAACGTGATGAGGCCGGTGACAGTGATGGTCTGGAAATGCATCACAGCAGCGCATCAGAACATGAGGACACACCAGCTCTGCCAACTACCCAGTCACGTGTGCATCATTCCCGTAGGTCACCTGTCCCAACACTGAATCCTATGGCGTCTGATGATGAGGTCAGTGCTACACCTACGGTCAGTGTACGTCAAAGATTTAATGCCACACCCACACCAACACAGATCCGGAGAGGTAATCGCAGATTGCAACGGAGAAGACGCAGAGCACCCAGACCACAGCAAGTGGAGAAGACAAATCCGGTCTGGGGTTGCTTGGAGGGACAGATGCTCCGTTCACATCGCCTGCAGGGCAAGAACACTCGATTAGTGAAGGAGGAAATAGCTAAGATGTCAGGCAACATTGCAGTACTGGCCAGTAGTGTCCAGGAACTGACAAAGGTCACGCAGGAGGGGCATGCATTGCGCAATAGACAGCACCGGCAACTGATGCAGCAGCTCAAACAGCAAGGAAAGTCGAACAATAGGCTGGCCACAGCCACAGCACTGCTGGCGCGTAGATCTGTGACAATGCAGACCGAAATGTGTCATTGGAGCGGATATGTTGCCAAAGCACTAGATCAAGTGACAAATGCGGTAGAGATGATGAATGCATCTACTAGCAGAGTGAACATGACTGCACAGGAAGAAAGTATTGAGTGTGCCTCAAGCCTGAGCAGTATAACAATGCCTGTTGCAAGTGCAGTGAGAAGCAATACACGCAGGGCCACCCCATCCACTACCAACGTAAGGCAAGAAGATGCTGCCGCAAACAGACGTCTGGGTGTTCGAGGGAAAAAACGCTAGGCTCCCATGCTCTAATTTGGCTTTAAATGGTGACTTAACCATTGCTACATTGTGACCTAATCACTGACTCTCAAGTACATTTCATTTGAAAATTTAGATTTATTGTTTTTGGCCAAGACTCTTGTGACATTATTCACTTTGGCAGTTTGCTTCAGTTCCCTGGTCACGATTCATTTACGTAAAGTATACTTTTCATTGCATGTACTGTGTTCGTGTCATCATTACTCACCTTAGAAGTAATTCTGTGTAATCTCCAATCTGCGCCTGCACCCTTCTGTTGAGCCTGATCCTTGTAGGGCAGGGTGGTTTTGCACTTGTTGGTTCCCATCCTCCGAGTCACTGTCAGACAGCTCCATTTCCAAACCTCCCTTTGTCGCTATGTTGTGCAGCATGGAACATGCTCCCACTATTTTGCAGCATTTTACGGGATTGTATTTCATTGCTCTTCCGGTCTTATGAAGGCGTCTAAATCGGCAGCCCAAATGTTCGCTCTATCACGTTCCTTGTTGAGATATGTGCTGCATTGTATCTCCTTTGTGTAGCAGTGGCAGGATTGAGATATGGTGTCATCAGGTAATTTTGCAAGGCGTATGCGCTGTCACCTACATGTGAGGTATGAAAGGCTGTCAGTAGTTGTTTGACATTAACATTTGTACAAGGAATGGAATGATGTATTGCACATATTTACCTAGCAAATGTCCCTCTCCAAACTTTCCCCTTGCTAGACGGGTCTGAATGCCACTTTGCCTGAAGATATATGAATCATGTGCACTGCCAGGAAATTGTGACACAATGTCCCTAATGATGTTTTTGGCATTACACACAACCTGAATATTGAGGGAGTGATAACATTTACTATTCCTATACAAATATTCCTGAGCTGCAGGGGGACATATTGCCACATGGGTGCAATCAATACAACCCAGTACTTGGGGGAAGCCAGCAATTTGGTAAAACTCCTGCTTGGTCTTTGCAATTTCATGGGCTGTGGTAGGGAAACTTATGTGTGTGTGTGTCCGGACCATCATGGCATCAAGGAACGCTTCGAATATTTGTGACAATGCACTTTGCGACACACCTCCTGCTACTGCAATTACTCCCTGAAAAGTGCCTGACGACAGTAGATGTAGGCAACATAAAATCTGGACATACATTGGAATTGCATTGGTCCTATGAGTCTGTCGTTGCAGGATGGGGTCCAATTCATTGATTAGATCATGTATCATTTGGCCATTCAGCCCATACTTATCATATATTTCGTCCTCCTCCTGTCCTAGCAAAGTTATGCGGACTCTGAATATGCGCTCATTGATTTGCCTCTATCTCTATCGAGCAGCTTCCAGCCTCATCCTCCTCGCCATCAGGTATAGCCCAGCCATTTTGAATTCTGGGACCTCATTGTGGGTGTGTTTAAATCAGTTTCTGTTGCTCTTCAGCTGTTTCAGAAATGCACTCATTTTTACCACCAGGTTGTGTCCCTTCTTAAATTGCGATTGCAATTTTGCGATTTTTCATGCATTTCAATTGCGATTCCTTATTTGCGATTCTTTATTTCAGAATCGCAAATGAGAAATCGCAATGGTTTTCTCAGAATAATTTAGCGATTCCTGTTTGCGTAAAGTTACACATTTTCGCAAAAATAAGGTTGATGCATTGCAACACTGTAAATTGCGATCGCAATTGCTCTTTTTTTGCGATTCGCAATTTTTGCGACTTCTAAATCGCTTGATGCATGTGCCTGTAAGTTTTTTTAAGACAGCTTTCTCTGAAAGTAAAGTTAGTGCGAACCGGTTGGTAGTGGTAGATTGGCCCTTCTGAAAGCCAGTTTGTTTAAACGGAATGATGTTTTCCTGCTTAGCCCATTTTTCCAATTCTCTCTATAAACTTGAGGCAAAATCTTAAGCATCAATATCCGTTAACAAAATTAAACGATAGTTGGCGAGATTGTCAACCGAACCACTTTTATAAATGGGCTGCAATATACTGCCCTGCCATGATGCCGGCACAGTTGCCAATATGTCATTAAACAATTTGTAAGGAATATCGAACTACATGTCAACATTGGCGCAAAACAAGGCAGTAGGCAACCCATTAGGACCAGGTCTACCATTTGTGCGGAGCCCACGCAGCAGAGTTACTAGTTGAATACTACTTACACACTCTAGATTATCAACACTTGAGTCATTAATTTTGACAGGAGTAATCCTCCCCTTGCACATGCCACTCTCCATATTAATTGTTGATGTACTATTTTCCACATACCCAAGGCACATATCTTGTTGATTTGTCCCTTAACTCACCGTACCATACAGTTTTGAGACAAAAGTTACCCAATCAGTCCCAGAGACATTTACACAAAATTCCCTGATACCCCCCCTTTCAAGCAGGTTTATTATTGTCCAAAATCTTTTTGCATTGTTCCGTTTGGAGGCATATTACACGCTGTTCCAAAGTCCTGCTTGATAATTAAGTTTAGCCTTCCAAACTTCTTGTTTCATAAACTTTTCCAGGATCCTTGATATTTTCTTTATAAATAGAGTAGGAATCATGGAATCTATGGGCATAAACAACCTGCACAGCTCTAATAAAGGATTCTTTTAACCTAAGTAGCATAGAGGAAAACCATTTATTGTACATTTTGGAAAGTCATCTTTGTAGCTTATTTTGTTTCCTATGCTGTTTAACTGCAATTTTCTCCACCAGGGATGTAGTTATGAAGTTCCATTTGTCGATCATTTTGACATCCCCCAGCTCACACTGATCTCCTTTCTTTATACAATTTTTAATGGCTTTTATAATTTCATCTTATTTATCCATGTGCCAAACTAACCTCTTTAGATTGTAAGAGGAGGGGGCCACATTGGGAAGTTCTTTATATCTGGGATTACTCTTCACTAATGAATTAAAACCCACTATCTGAGGATTATGATCACATTCAAGCCGGGATATTACGCATATTCAGAAACTTTTGTTCTTAAATTGTCTGAAATAAACGTATAGTCGATTATTGATCCTTGATTTGAATTTTTGAATGACAGGGTGAGCCTAGATTTTTATTTTAACAAACTAAACCCCGCATGGGACATTGTATCTCAGTATTCTTTTGCAGATCCCTTAATCTTACCTTTTGCTATGTGAAACGGGATCAAATGAAGTTTAAAATCGCCGGAAACTATAAGGCCAGCTTCTGAGTGATTGATTATTAATGACCCTAAATATCAAGTAGAACATACAGCTGCATAGTTGTATTTTTTTTGCGCTGAAATATACATTAATTATGATTAGGCTAAATTTGGTGTTGTATAACACTAGACAATGTAACCAGTCCAGTTCAAGATCAACCACTTCCACTATTAAGTCGCTATGTGGCATGAGAGCCCACACTCTGCACTGCCCATTTTATTTGTTCGCACTGCCTGTAGACTTTACTCATTAAACCCAAGCAAGAGGGTCATTTGTTTACTCCATGTTTCTTGTCCTAGTAAAATTGTAAAAGTATTTTAAAATGATATTGTTTCCGGGTCATACAATAAATGAGTTTTGTTCCCCAATTATTTATACTGTTAACCTGCCTGCTGCCCAGGAAGCTTGACTGGACTGATTTACTATCTTTAGTTAAGGGAATATTTGTGAATAGTTGTGACGGTGTTAGACTCTGGGTGCCAATGGGCTTAATCATTTCTGCCACACTTAGGCAATTATGAGGACAAACTACCTGATCGTGGGGTGGGGGCAGAGTTTCGTGAAGTTTATTATCATATCTAGACCACTGTACGCCAGAAGCACCACCCATCCTCTCAAATGACTTCAGACCATACAGAACACTACAGCCACACTGAACCTCGACCTCCCCAAATGAACCTGCATCATCTCCCACCTCAGAAGCCTCCACTGGTTCCCCATCCAGAAGAGATGTCAGTTCAAGCTGCTGACTCACTCCTACAAGGCCCTCCACAATGTCGGACCCTCTTATATCAATCACCACCTGACCTTCCACCAGTTGACCAGACAACTACAATGTGCCTCTCTCACCCTCGCACACGTCCCCGCAACCGGCGGAGCCACAGTAAAGGCTGTGTTTTCTCCACCCTCACCGCCCAGTCCTGAAACAATCTCCTACTCCATTTCTAAACCTCCCCCTCACTTGCAGACTTCACGAAAGGACTCAAGACCTGGCTCTTCGACTAAGACTCTCCATTGCTCAGTGCCTGGATACCCCCTGGGCTGATAAGCAGCGCTATATAAATACCAATTGATTGATTGAATGTATGTGTAGGCAATGCTTAATTTTAGCTTGTGGTTTCCGGTGCTCAGCACCAGAACTTAATTGTCAATACCAGAACTTATGACTGTCTGCCACATGCTAACGCTGTCAGTCAAACTTAAGGATGATCACAACCACAGCTGTTCACTAAAGCAGATCCATTAACAATGACTAATACCTGCCACCTGACCCATTCCTATAGCTTTGAGGGCCTGGTATAGTATGAATTGTCACTTGTAAAAGTGTGATGGTTAGTAGTTTTGTTGATTGCTCTGGCATGGGCAATGGACAGTGCAAGCTGCAGTGGCTACCTTACGAGAGCCCCGACAATTATTTATTTTTTACAAACTAAGCACTCTGAGTAGGTCAGAATAGCCTCCAAATTGCTCTGTTTCCTGTGGGATGGGCGTGGGGTATCATCTGCATATGTGGATAGTATCGGTTTGTAACACTGGAGTCTCAGACCCCGATGTGTGTGGTACTACCAGACTGCGCATGCAAATGTTTCTTGCACCATTGCATATAGCAATGAAGACAGCCGCCATCCCAATTGGCTGCTTTTGCTTCTAAGTAATGGCTCCATTACTATATCATTGACTCATACTTGTGCCATAAGTTTAATCAGTGTGTAATAATCTAATCAGCTTTATTATAGGTTACCTACACCAATCTTGGCTAACACTGCCAACATGAATTCTCCGTCCACTGAATCAAACCCTTTGTCACCGTCCAAAAAACAGGGCCACCGACGTTACATCTGAGTCGATCCACGAAATAGTTCCGAACAAGGTCGTAAAGTTGAACATGGTCGACCCACCGAGGACAAAACCTGCTTGCTCCGGTCGCATCAAGCCAGACATCAGTTGGGTAATCCATTAACTAGTACTTTTGCTTTTTAATGTGTATTGACTATTGATATCAGCATGTTGAATACACATTGGTATGATGCCTTTCCCGGTTTTAGTATTGTAACTAGCAGGGCTTCTCTCAAGGTGGGTGGTAGACGGCCCCTCTTTGCCATGTGCTCAAAATGTTTTGTGATGTCTGGGATCAGTTCTGTTTGATATTCTTTGAACAAAGTGACTTTTAGGCCATCCATGCCTGGTGATTTGCAACTTGTATTTCCCTTGGCTGCATTTATAATTTCAGCTGGATCAATGGGTGTCATCAGCCGTTCTATGTGTTTAGTTTTTAGAAATTACATTATTAGGGTTTCTAGAATACCTTGTTTATCTTGTGTGGTTTGGGTATCATGTGACGTTTTTTAATGTTTTATGGTAATGTCTGAATCTGTCTGCAATCTGGAGAGTATAATAATTCTGAGAAACAAAAAGGGTGTGTGGAGGGTCAGGGGGACTGTTTAATGACCTGTCTGCTCGCTCCCCTATATCTAGATACAAACACAAAAGAGCAGATCAAGTCTGGGAGAAGTGTGTGTCTGCAATAGCCGCCGCGCAGTACTAAAGGTGCGTACGTGAAACAAAGGGTGCCAGACATAAAAACTATTGGTGGCAGGAGGCTGAAAAATTCCCATCAGACCACCCATGTGGTGGAGTTTGCGTCATGTGGGAACTCATGATCATGCCATCCCAAGACCGACCAAATAGTGCCGGTACCGGCGGCTATTGCAGACACACCCTTCTCCCAGACTTGATCGAGTATAATAATTCTCCAGTTTCTAATTGGATAGTCGTGACTTTGGCATCTACATGTTAAGTGTACTCCCTTTTCCCATATATTCTAACCAAATCATATTTGCTGCTGTGATTTACCTCTGTGTCTATTAAAAATGTACATTCCCCTGTCTTACCTTGTATTTCCCTCTAATATGGTCTTGTTTTTTTATTGTGCATGTACACTTTCAAATGTCTCTGTTTCCTTCCAGCAGGGTTTATATATCCTATGCCGATTCTATTATTCCTGCATGCTCAGATATGTCTATCCCTCAAACATAGCAAAGAAAGTATAGGAGGCCCCCTAATGTAAGGTCTGGGACCAGGGGAGTAAGATTTAAAAAAGGTTGAGTGTCCCTAGGATCATATGATGCTGAGAGAGTGGTCAAACTGACTTTAGTACCCACTGCACTTATTAATAGGCACAACCACCAAAGACATCTAAAGTGTAATCTAGATAAAAACAGTTCAGGTAAATAGAAAACCCTTGGCTGGGCAACAGCATGCAATTTTAACACTCACTAAGAGATTGTTTTATTTGGATTTGTGACAGACTAAAGATAATAATACAACAAATAAATTTTGAAGTAAAATAGAACATGAATTTATTACACTTCACAGGTTAAAAAATGTTTTCCTAAAATTATTACACAGTACGCACATCATGTTTAAAAAAATGCAATATATTACACAATACATTAAAAATTGTTCTTGAGAACAAAAGTCGACGCGGCGTTTCGGTTAAAAACCTTCTTCAGGACAGTTTCTATAAAGAAACAAAAAATTACTAAATAGTAATTAAAAATACATACAGTACCTCTGAGCATTTATATAATTTATCTAACTGTCACAAACTCTATAAAAATACTCATTACCCAATGGGGCTCTAGTGTCTAAAACATATTGCTAAACATTACTGATATTGACACTTAATCAAATCTGACATTTCTACAGTGTAAACAGCCTACAATTAGATGGTTTTCCAACATTCCTCTTGCATGCAAGTGGTGTATGTGAAATCAAATCTTTATACAAAGTACTCTATTGTGGTGGTTGTGCCAATAGTCATGTGGGATTTTGCACTATTTGAAAATTAAATAAATAAAGCACCTAGAAGTTACAGTGCCCATTATGGATAGCATTAAGAATAAAGCAATCCATAAGGTAAGAGTCTCTTACCTCTAACAATTAGTAAATATCTCACTCAGGTTATCGTTCTGAGGTCGGAATATTAAAAGGGGTGTCCTGTTTTGGGTCCACACTCAAGACTACAGATATCCCACTTGGTTAGTCTGGGTATAATTGTAATTGATAATGTCTAGAAAATCAAAAAAAGGTTTTTTTTTTAGATTAGGTCATATATCGACATACGAGAGCACATTTCCTCTCCTATATTAATAGTAGATCATACTCGGGTGGGGGGATACCTTGTTATCCCTAAAACATAGACCCTAAAGGCCTGCTATACTGTTTCAAAATGCTCCACCAAGCATAATTAAAAAAAAAAATCTGTTATAGCTACTGCCAATTTATCACGAAATACGGCATCACAGTACGAGTTCAAGGGGTATCTGCAACTAAAACTTCCAGGTTGATTGAGTGGTATACTTAAATCTAGCACAAGTTCTGAGTAAGTCTATGGTACATTTATGCATTTTTTAATATAGGACACAATTCTCTTAGTGTCATATTTACAGTGGTGGCTGGAGGGGGTCAGTGGTGAGGGGAGGTGGGGGGTAGAAAATCAAAAAAGAATTGAAGAAAAATTACCTGCAGGTCGCCTCACCGGCTGCTGCCTCACCACCGTCTCTCCCTCATTGCAGGAAGCACAAGCCTCCCAAACTCCCCAAGCCAATGACAATTCTGCAATGCTGGAAAGCAGCATTATGATTGGTTCCCCTAAGCCAATCACAAACAACCTGTAATTCAGCATTTTGATTGGTCTGATCGCCCTTTAGTTTGGCGCTCAGATGGGGACTGGGAGCCTGTGCATGTTCCTCACAAGGATGTGTAATGCAGCCTGGAGGGGAACATGCAAAGTGTGCATGACTGTTTGGCTGGCCCAAGACGCTGGCCAAAATGTCATGCACACTTTGAGTGTGCTCACCACTACTCCCCCGGCCCCTGCTCTGGCCAGACCTGCCCCTCCGTGCACATAGGAACAGGAAGATAAAATGATGTTAAAGTTCTGTTATTATCATTTTGTTTCTCCTCTGCACTGCTCTTAAAGTAGCGGGCCGCACTCCTTCGCATTAGCAATTGAACCGCCACTGCATATTTATGAAATTGTTGTGCCACCGTAGCGTCACTTTTTGTGTTTGAACGGCAGCACCAACCACCAAGTCAGATTTATGAGGCCACGCAAAGCCACTGTGCATGGTTTGAATGGCTTCATATATGGAGTAAAGCAAAATCAATGCATTGCCTTGCTCTGCACAAGGGAGCGGTCCATGGGCGTTGCAATAGGTGTTCCCGTATAACTCCGATAGTGTTTGACGCATTCCCAGCTTTACAAGGACTTGTAAACCTGGGAATGCATCAAAATCTTGTGCCTCCCAACGAGGAGAAATATCTTTATTTCTCCTCGTTTTGTCCTCTTTCTATGTGTACTACATTCTGCAAAACAAATAGAAAACAGAAAACGCCTCTATGGATTGTTTTTGTGCAGGAAGATGGCATGACAACAACACAGGCACCCTTGCACCATGGTTTAAGGGTGCCTACATTGAGACTAGATGCCAAAACTGAACCAACGCAGGGGGAAAGGACAGGAATGCACCCTATTGGATAAATACAGCACATTTCTGCCCTTTCCCTGTTGTGTAGGGCAGCACAGCAAGGGAACTTGCTGTGTTGCCCTGCAACACCAATCCCTTAAATATGCCTCAGAGTGAGTAACTAATTGTCAGTGCGTAAACTCATATAATGAGTGGTCAATAAGAATGTGACTTCTGCAACATTCAGATATTTATATTTCCAAGTGTCTATCTTGCCTTCCTGACTCAGTATTGTGTTTATAGCTTGTGGCCCAGCAGATAGCCATCTAGGTGGACCTGTGGATTTATCCTTCCCTTGGTCTAATTCAAAAATCACATCACTTTCCTATAATTGTGTCTGACCTTGATATCGGGACACTATCACACAACATAGTAGAATTGGGGTTGTCATAATTTGGGTCATTTGTGTTTACTAGTATTAAGGTTGTGTTTGCAACACACTATTTCACCATTAAGTATCTCCTATCAGATTCCATTATCGTATTCTCTATTCTAACACCATATCATTTTCTAAGTCATATCAAATCCATCTCGCCTAGGAACCATATGAAGTCTTATGACATTATCGTTTGAGTATATGGCACATAATAAAGTGTTAATGTGGTCCAGATGCAACTCTTGAAGAAGTGCTATGTATACCTAGTGTATTTTTCAAGTATGTCATTACCCTTCTTACATTTTTATTATCATTCAGTCCACAAACATTTTAGGTAAAGAAATTGCAGTGTTGGGACTTGTATAGTGTGAGTGTCTGACATAAGTGTCTACCGTTTTGTGTTAGTGTGGCTCAGGGGTTAGAGGCGGCAGACCCGGAAGCTGAGATCGGCCCTGGACCAGGGTTCAATTCTCCGCCCCGACGGGGGTTGGGCTCAATAATTCCACGGACTCGATAATTCTCGCTCCGGTGCCTTCTCGACTCACGGGTTCACACTCTGCGACTCTGGGCAATAGTTTGCTTAATCTCCACAACGGCCCCTCGCGGCGGGATGCCTGGCTTTCACCTTTTGAATACCCTCCCGGGGTTATCTCACAGGGGAATACCAGGACGGGTTCCCTAAGCAAGCGCATAGATGCCTGCGATGTGGGCGATTTGCGCTATATAAATACATGTACATTTACATTTACATTTATCCTTTCTGAAGAAAAGGGAGACCAGTCGCCTACAGCCAAGTCACTGGAGAGACTTGGTGGACTTGATTGTCTTTTCTTAAATTTACACCCCTGTGATGAACCCAATAAAACACTTAACCTAACCAGCCATAGTGTATCCTGTGAGTCCCTCCACTACTACAATGTATTAACCCGTAAACGCTACATTTGGCAGTTGTGGCCACATTATATCCTGTCTGAAGTCAGCTATGTAGCTTTGCTATACTATATTGCCAATGGAGGTTTTGTCCTTTATTGATGCCCTTGCCCATGTATGTCTACATTGAACCATCAATATCTTCTTATTTTCTATTTGCCCTGCACGGTATATAACTGTTCTGTGGTACCAACAAAAAATACAGTTTTTTGTCCCAGGGGGATCTCCCTGGGACTGTCCAACTGAGGAAATAGAAATTTCACGTGGCCAGTGTATCCCCTACATGCACCCTATGTATGTACATATACCCTGTGTATGTCCATGTCATCATGCAATTCCCTTCTCATGCCTGTAATAACAATGCCTCTGCATTTCCGTCCAATGTTAGCATGTCAGTTATCAGGCCCTCCATGAATGAAACGTTAATTCTGCACCGAGGCCTATGTTGCCAATGCATTTACATGGTACACGTTTAAAAGTCGAGATGAACTCGTTTTTGTGGCTCAGCCGAGCCAGGACCCGAATTCAGGCTCCAAGCCTCCTCTAACTCTGAAAGCTGCAGAATAGTTATGTATCCCTGACCTCTCACTTACTTCCTGCTCAGCCAAGAGGTGCCCAGCCTGGCCTGCCAAGACAGTATTTTGCCTACAGTTATCTGCTCTGCTCCATAGAAACACATTCCTGTCTAATGAAAAGGGTAAACATATTTCGCCTGCAGAAGATAGGGCCTAGCCTTTCTGTCTCCATTCAAGTGATTCTCTGAACCCGCATCCATAGAAGGCCCATGGCCCCACGCAATGCACGAAGAAATATAGGCACACACTAGCATTTAGTGATGAGCGGCCTTTATTCCAGCGACCTTTAAGTCAGACAATACATCCTCCAAACACAAGATATCAGATAATGTCAGAGGTACAGGTCGTTTTGACATCGAAGACTCCTCTACTAGTACGAAAAGTCAGCTTCCCCCAGCTTCCCCCAGTTACACGTCAATTCCACATCATGACCAATTTTGCGCGCACAAGTAGGGTAAGGGTTCCTGCTGACCATGCAGACCCCCTCCATGTATCCACCCACCTATGACACACCTATGACTCATCAAGTGAACACCCACGTGTACGCCTTCATACACGCCCTCTTTCACGCCCATGTGCTCTTATCTCTCTTTCACTTGCTCCACCTGGAGCGCTCCGCCTTCTCTATCAAAGGTAATGTATGTTTTAACTATATATATGTGTTCTGTGAATAAAGATGCAGATGACGATCCTTCCTGATCCCTAGTGGTGATGGAACCCGATTCTCCAGTAACTCGAGTCACTGAATTAAAGCCCTTCTGAATCGGACACCACGGACTCTGCCTCTCTTTATATGAGTAATCCTTATTAATGTATAGAAATTATGACTGGGTAATTAATTTATTTACCACATTAATCTGGTGCCCGAATAGGGACCAGTCCCCTTCCCCACGCGCCGGCGATGTAGGTCCAGCCCCTGCCCCTTCAACAGCCGTGACGGACTTCAAGTGTACACGACAGCGGGACTTCCTGCCTACTCCCTCAGGCCCACGGAGGAGACGGAGACTGCGACCAGGCATCCACACGAGGCGGTGAGGATTGCGGACCATCCCAACCAGAGCCCAAGCCGAGAGACCAAGGTCCGAGGTATCCCGAGGCCCACCTGTTCCAAGGCGCATGCGCATGAGCAGCAGCAGCAGAAGCCGCCGCAGCAGTAGCAGTCCAGCATTGAGTTTCCAAGGCCTTCAGTTTTGCTTCCAGGTGAGTACCGTTATTGGGAACGCATAGAGACGGGTCCATTTATTTGAGCCCGGTAAAGACGTATCTGGGTACACAGGTACGGTAAAGACGTGTCCATTTCGGTGGACGCGGTAAAGACGTGTCTCTTTATGAGACCGGTATGGCTGTACTGTTTTACAGTGCATAAAGCAAACAGTTTCTCAGGATCATGTTTTTATTTCCATGTACTAGTTAGGATGTATCTGTTTTAATGTTTTCAATGTTGTAGTGTGAATGGTTGTTTTCAGTCTATTCTTGTGCATATTGTGTAACCCTGGGCGAAGAACTACGCTCCGTTTGCGGAGTTTGCGGAGTTTTGGCAACTCCGCGTTCCGCGGAGTTCGCGTAGCTGCCGATAACTCCGCTATCCGGTGCGGAGCGTAGTTGTCGCGCGCTAAATAACATTGTCGCGCGCTAAATAACATTATCGCGTGCGCGGCAATGGCTTACCTTGGTTCTGCGTTCGCTTTTTCCCGGTCGCGTCTGCCACCATGTTTGTAAACCCTTCCGTGCAGCTGTGCGAACGCGATAACGTCATTGGAGCGCGATAAAGCCATAAGGACGCGCGAGTATGTTTGTTGGTAAGATCGAGTTGCCGAACACGCAGAACCTGCAATCTTGCACAGAATAACTCGCGAGCATGTTAAAAGTTAAACCATAATAATAAATTACCATTTTGGTTAGCAAACAAGTGAAAAACCCCTCAAAGTTGTACCTTTGGATGTATTTTTTGGGGGGAAGGAGTCCTCTTTCTGTTTCTACTCTATTTTTGAATATTAAGGAGGAAGGGCTCTGGAGTTTACAACTTCCTGTTCCTGTCCACCAGGCTCCTCCCAGTGCTTTGTCCATGAGGTGGTCACTTTCATTTGGATTTTGAGCTGGCAGGATCACTTTCTGTGTGTGTTGGCTGCATTACTGCTTTTTTTGAATTTTACTGAGGACTTTTGGATTTTGAATTCTCTTTTTCAAGTAAGTTCAGTAATGTATGAGTGAGTATGATGTTGTAGACTTGTGTTTGTTTGATTTTAAATTTTTTAACTACAGTATTCATTCCTTGATTTAAATTATTGATGGGTGCCTACTTTTATGAGGTCCCAACTTGTATTTCTTTTTAAATTTCATCCAGGCTACAGAGAGGTACCCATGGGTAAAATCATAATTCTGTGTTTAAATTTTTATTCAAGTTTGTAAACAAACATCATGGCTGGCATTGGATTATGGTCATCATTATGCAATAGCAATGTCTGCTGTGGAATTTCTGTTTGTGTAATTAAAAAGTTTTTTATTTTTTTAAGCCAATAGCTGACCCTAGTACTCCATGTAGTTAGTGTGTAGGCATGTTTGAGTTCATTGTAATAACTTTCTGTGGTTGGCCTGGCCATGTGTTGTTGGCGGCCATTTTATGTTTCCCAGCCAATTTGCTCTTGCCATAGGCCTCCAAACTTGTGGCCTACTCTTCCAGTAGGCCAGAGGTACTAGTCATAGGGTCATGAAAGGTAATCAACTGTTTTTCTGGTGTACCTCTAATTAGGAAATCATGGATGGACTGGTTTGATTTAGAAAATCTTATGTTTATGTGTGGGGTATGTCAGGTTTTGGGTGTCTGTCAATTTCTGCCATTAGGTAACCCTAGGAATACAGCTCGGGTAGTTTTGGTAACCTCGCACCGTGTGAGAACGCGACCTTACCTTTTTTGTCTTGTTCGCGCGCTCAATGTACTTGCTCGGGAACGCGATAACGACTTTTCACTCGATTCGCGTTGCCGAACACGCTGATTTTGCATTCTCGCGAACAATATGTCCCGAGTTGCATAAAAGTTCCTCGAAAATGTTTAATGTGTCCCCTGTGCTACAAAAAAGTCCTCATTTTTGTGTTATTTGGTTGTAGTTTTGTCTTCCTGGAGCATGGGCCACTCCCAGTTCCTTTCTGTCCTCTATGTAATGATTTCTTGTTTATGGTTGGGGTGACCAATTTGGGGGGTGGTGTCTGGTGTGTCCATTTTGTGAAGCTAAGCATTGTCCCTTTGGCATAGGCATTTATTGTCTGTCCTCTCTTTCTTTTCATGTAGTGGTGAGGGCCATTTTGTGTGTACTTACTTCCTTTGTGATGATTCTGCTATGTTGTTGTTGGTGGGCAGGCCATGTGGTGGCGGCCATTTTGTGTATGCTTCCTTTGTGACTGATTTTGCCATGTGGTGGAGGCCATTTTGGGTGCATCCCTTTTCCATGTTGTTTTTGGGTGTCCCTGTTCTCCTGGCCCTATGGATGCGGCCATTTTCTGTGTCCTTCCCTGGTTCTCTTCTTTTGCCATAGCCATCCAAGGCTTTTGTAGGTACTACCACTCACAGCCATAGGTGCATTCAAGTTAATCAACTATTTTTGTGGTGTAACTTTAATTACACCGTGTATGGCTTTGGATTGCTTCACATTTTTTGTAATTGTGGTACTTTTAGTTTTTGGTTGCTTGTGTGTAGCTAATATGGCACTCCCTGCCAGTAGGTAACCCTAGGAATACTGCTCGCGTACTTTTGGTAACGTCGCACCGTGTGAGAACGCAACCTTACCTTTTTTGTCTTGTTCGCGCGCTCAATGTACTGGCTCGGGAACGCGATAACGACTTTTCACTCGATTCGCGTTGCCGAACACGCCGATTTTGCATTCTCGCGAACAATATGTCCCGAGTTGCATAAAAGTTCCTCGAAAATGTTTAATGTGTCCCCTGTGCTACAAAAAAGTCCTCATTTTTGTGTTATTTGGTTGTAGTTTTGTCTTCCTGGAGCATGGGCCACTCCCAGTTTCTTTCTGTCCTCTATGTAATGATTTCTTGTTTATGGTTGGGGTGACCAATTTGGGGGGTGGTGTATGGTGTGTCCATTTTGTGAAGCTAAGCATTGTCCCTTTGGCATAGGCATTTATTGTCTGTCCTCTCTTTCTTTTCATGTAGTGGTGAGGGCCATTTTGTGTGTACTTACTTCCTTTGTGATGATTCTGCTATGTTGTTGTTGGTGGGCAGGCCATGTGGTGGCGGCCATTTTGTGTATGCTTCCTTTGTGACTGATTTTGCCATGTGGTGGAGGCCATTTTGGGTGCATCCCTTTTCCATGTTGTTTTTGGGTGTCCCTGTCCTCCTGGCCCTATGGAGGCGGCCATTTTCTGTGTCCTTCCCTGGTTCTCTTCTTTTGCCATAGCCATCCAAGGCTTTTGTAGGTACTACCACTCACAGCCATAGGTGCATTCAAGTTAATCAACTATTTTTGTGGTGTAACTTTAATTACACCGTGTATGGCTTTGGATTGCTTCACATTTTTTGTAATGGTGGTACTTTTAGTTTTTGGTTGCTTGTGTGTAGCTAATATGGCACTCCCTGCCAGTAGGTAACCCTAGGAATACTGTTCGCGTACTTTTGGTAACGTCGCACCGTGTGAGAACGCGACCTTACCTTTTTTGTCTTGTTCGCGCGCTCAATGTACTGGCTCGGGAACGCGATAACGACTTTTCACTCGATTCGCGTTGCCGAACACGCCGATTTTGCATTCTCGCGAACAATATGTCCCGAGTTGCATAAAAGTTCCTCGAAAATGTTTAATGTGTCCCCTGTGCTACAAAAAAGTCCTCATTTTTGTGTTATTTGGTTGTAGTTTTGTCTTCCTGGAGCATGGGCCACTCCCAGTTCCTTTCTGTCCTCTATGTAATGATTTCTTGTTTATGGTTGGGGTGACCAATTTGGGGGGTGGTGTCTGGTGTGTCCATTTTGTGAAGCTAAGCATTGTCCCTTTGGCATAGGCATTTATTGTCTGTCCTCTCTTTCTTTTCATGTAGTGGCGAGGGCCATTTTGTGTGTACTTACTTCCTTTGTGATGATTCTGCTATGTTGTTGTTGGTGGGCAGGCCATGTGGTGGCGGCCATTTTGTGTATGCTTCCTTTGTGACTGATTTTGCCATGTGGTGGAGGCCATTTTGGGTGCATCCCTTTTCCATGTTGTTTTTGGGTGTCCCTGTCCTCCTGGCCCTATGGAGGCGGCCATTTTCTGTGTCCTTCCCTGGTTCTCTTCTTTTGCCATAGCCATCCAAGGCTTTTGTAGGTACTACCACTCACAGCCATAGGTGCATTCAAGTTAATCAACTATTTTTGTGGTGTAACTTTAATTACACCGTGTATGGCTTTGGATTGCTTCACATTTTTTGTAATGGTGGTACTTTTAGTTTTTGGTTGCTTGTGCGTAGCTAATATGGCACTCCCTGCCAGTAGGTAACCCTAGGAATACTGCTCGCGTACTTTTGGTAACGTCGCACCGTGTGAGAACGCGACCTTACCTTTTTTGTCTTGTTCGCGCGCTCAATGTACTGGCTCGGGAACGCGATAACGACTTTTCACTCGATTCGCGTTGCCGAACACGCCGATTTTGCATTCTCGCGAACAATATGTCCCGAGTTGCATAAAAGTTCCTCGAAAATGTTTAATGTGTCCCCTGTGCTACAAAAAAGTCCTCATTTTTGTGTTATTTGGTTGTAGTTTTGTCTTCCTGGAGCATGGGCCACTCCCAGTTCCTTTCTGTCCTCTATGTAATGATTTCTTGTTTATGGTTGGGGTGACCAATTTGGGGGGTGGTGTCTGGTGTGTCCATTTTGTGAAGCTAAGCATTGTCCCTTTGGCATAGGCATTTATTGTCTGTCCTCTCTTTCTTTTCATGTAGTGGTGAGGGCCATTTTGTGTGTACTTACTTCCTTTGTGATGATTCTGCTATGTTGTTGTTGGTGGGCAGGCCATGTGGTGGCGGCCATTTTGTGTATGCTTCCTTTGTGACTGATTTTGCCATGTGGTGGAGGCCATTTTGGGTGCATCCCTTTTCCATGTTGTTTTTGGGTGTCCCTGTCCTCCTGGCCCTATGGAGGCGGCCATTTTCTGTGTCCTTCCCTGGTTCTCTTCTTTTGCCATAGCCATCCAAGGCTTTTGTAGGTACTACCACTCACAGCCATAGGTGCATTCAAGTTAATCAACTATTTTTGTGGTGTAACTTTAATTACACCGTGTATGGCTTTGGATTGCTTCACATTTTTTGTAATTGTGGTACTTTTAGTTTTTGGTTGCTTGTGTGTAGCTAATATGGCACTCCCTGCCAGTAGGTAACCCTAGGAATACTGCTCGCGTACTTTTGGTAACGTCGCACCGTGTGAGAACGCAACCTTACCTTTTTTGTCTTGTTCGCGCGCTCAATGTACTGGCTCGGGAACGCGATAACGACTTTTCACTCGATTCGCGTTGCCGAACACGCCGATTTTGCATTCTCGCGAACAATATGTCCCGAGTTGCATAAAAGTTCCTCGAAAATGTTTAATGTGTCCCCTGTGCTACAAAAAAGTCCTCATTTTTGTGTTATTTGGTTGTAGTTTTGTCTTCCTGGAGCATGGGCCACTCCCAGTTTCTTTCTGTCCTCTATGTAATGATTTCTTGTTTATGGTTGGGGTGACCAATTTGGGGGGTGGTGTATGGTGTGTCCATTTTGTGAAGCTAAGCATTGTCCCTTTGGCATAGGCATTTATTGTCTGTCCTCTCTTTCTTTTCATGTAGTGGTGAGGGCCATTTTGTGTGTACTTACTTCCTTTGTGATGATTCTGCTATGTTGTTGTTGGTGGGCAGGCCATGTGGTGGCGGCCATTTTGTGTATGCTTCCTTTGTGACTGATTTTGCCATGTGGTGGAGGCCATTTTGGGTGCATCCCTTTTCCATGTTGTTTTTGGGTGTCCCTGTCCTCCTGGCCCTATGGAGGCGGCCATTTTCTGTGTCCTTCCCTGGTTCTCTTCTTTTGCCATAGCCATCCAAGGCTTTTGTAGGTACTACCACTCACAGCCATAGGTGCATTCAAGTTAATCAACTATTTTTGTGGTGTAACTTTAATTACACCGTGTATGGCTTTGGATTGCTTCACATTTTTTGTAATGGTGGTACTTTTAGTTTTTGGTTGCTTGTGTGTAGCTAATATGGCACTCCCTGCCAGTAGGTAACCCTAGGAATACTGTTCGCGTACTTTTGGTAACGTCGCACCGTGTGAGAACGCGACCTTACCTTTTTTGTCTTGTTCGCGCGCTCAATGTACTGGCTCGGGAACGCGATAACGACTTTTCACTCGATTCGCGTTGCCGAACACGCCGATTTTGCATTCTCGCGAACAATATGTCCCGAGTTGCATAAAAGTTCCTCGAAAATGTTTAATGTGTCCCCTGTGCTACAAAAAAGTCCTCATTTTTGTGTTATTTGGTTGTAGTTTTGTCTTCCTGGAGCATGGGCCACTCCCAGTTCCTTTCTGTCCTCTATGTAATGATTTCTTGTTTATGGTTGGGGTGACCAATTTGGGGGGTGGTGTCTGGTGTGTCCATTTTGTGAAGCTAAGCATTGTCCCTTTGGCATAGGCATTTATTGTCTGTCCTCTCTTTCTTTTCATGTAGTGGCGAGGGCCATTTTGTGTGTACTTACTTCCTTTGTGATGATTCTGCTATGTTGTTGTTGGTGGGCAGGCCATGTGGTGGCGGCCATTTTGTGTATGCTTCCTTTGTGACTGATTTTGCCATGTGGTGGAGGCCATTTTGGGTGCATCCCTTTTCCATGTTGTTTTTGGGTGTCCCTGTCCTCCTGGCCCTATGGAGGCGGCCATTTTCTGTGTCCTTCCCTGGTTCTCTTCTTTTGCCATAGCCATCCAAGGCTTTTGTAGGTACTACCACTCACAGCCATAGGTGCATTCAAGTTAATCAACTATTTTTGTGGTGTAACTTTAATTACACCGTGTATGGCTTTGGATTGCTTCACATTTTTTGTAATGGTGGTACTTTTAGTTTTTGGTTGCTTGTGCGTAGCTAATATGGCACTCCCTGCCAGTAGGTAACCCTAGGAATACTGCTCGCGTACTTTTGGTAACGTCGCACCGTGTGAGAACGCGACCTTACCTTTTTTGTCTTGTTCGCGCGCTCAATGTACTGGCTCGGGAACGCGATAACGACTTTTCACTCGATTCGCGTTGCCGAACACGCCGATTTTGCATTCTCGCGAACAATATGTCCCGAGTTGCATAAAAGTTCCTCGAAAATGTTTAATGTGTCCCCTGTGCTACAAAAAAGTCCTCATTTTTGTGTTATTTGGTTGTAGTTTTGTCTTCCTGGAGCATGGGCCACTCCCAGTTCCTTTCTGTCCTCTATGTAATGATTTCTTGTTTATGGTTGGGGTGACCAATTTGGGGGGTGGTGTCTGGTGTGTCCATTTTGTGAAGCTAAGCATTGTCCCTTTGGCATAGGCATTTATTGTCTGTCCTCTCTTTCTTTTCATGTAGTGGTGAGGGCCATTTTGTGTGTACTTACTTCCTTTGTGATGATTCTGCTATGTTGTTGTTGGTGGGCAGGCCATGTGGTGGCGGCCATTTTGTGTATGCTTCCTTTGTGACTGATTTTGCCATGTGGTGGAGGCCATTTTGGGTGCATCCCTTTTCCATGTTGTTTTTGGGTGTCCCTGTCCTCCTGGCCCTATGGAGGCGGCCATTTTCTGTGTCCTTCCCTGGTTCTCTTCTTTTGCCATAGCCATCCAAGGCTTTTGTAGGTACTACCACTCACAGCCATAGGTGCATTCAAGTTAATCAACTATTTTTGTGGTGTAACTTTAATTACACCGTGTATGGCTTTGGATTGCTTCACATTTTTTGTAATGGTGGTACTTTTAGTTTTTGGTTGCTTGTGCGTAGCTAATATGGCACTCCCTGCCAGTAGGTAACCCTAGGAATACTGCTCGCGTACTTTTGGTAACGTCGCACCGTGTGAGAACGCGACCTTACCTTTTTTGTCTTGTTCGCGCGCTCAATGTACTGGCTCGGGAACGCGATAACGACTTTTCACTCGATTCGCGTTGCCGAACACGCCGATTTTGCATTCTCGCGAACAATATGTCCCGAGTTGCATAAAAGTTCCTCGAAAATGTTTAATGTGTCCCCTGTGCTACAAAAAAGTCCTCATTTTTGTGTTATTTGGTTGTAGTTTTGTCTTCCTGGAGCATGGGCCACTCCCAGTTCCTTTCTGTCCTCTATGTAATGATTTCTTGTTTATGGTTGGGGTGACCAATTTGGGGGGTGGTGTCTGGTGTGTCCATTTTGTGAAGCTAAGCATTGTCCCTTTGGCATAGGCATTTATTGTCTGTCCTCTCTTTCTTTTCATGTAGTGGTGAGGGCCATTTTGTGTGTACTTACTTCCTTTGTGATGATTCTGCTATGTTGTTGTTGGTGGGCAGGCCATGTGGTGGCGGCCATTTTGTGTATGCTTCCTTTGTGACTGATTTTGCCATGTGGTGGAGGCCATTTTGGGTGCATCCCTTTTCCATGTTGTTTTTGGGTGTCCCTGTCCTCCTGGCCCTATGGAGGCGGCCATTTTCTGTGTCCTTCCCTGGTTCTCTTCTTTTGCCATAGCCATCCAAGGCTTTTGTAGGTACTACCACTCACAGCCATAGGTGCATTCAAGTTAATCAACTATTTTTGTGGTGTAACTTTAATTACACCGTGTATGGCTTTGGATTGCTTCACATTTTTTGTAATGGTGGTACTTTTAGTTTTTGGTTGCTTGTGCGTAGCTAATATGGCACTCCCTGCCAGTAGGTAACCCTAGGAATACTGCTCGCGTACTTTTGGTAACGTCGCACCGTGTGAGAACGCGACCTTACCTTTTTTGTCTTGTTCGCGCGCTCAATGTACTGGCTCGGGAACGCGATAACGACTTTTCACTCGATTCGCGTTGCCGAACACGCCGATTTTGCATTCTCGCGAACAATATGTCCCGAGTTGCATAAAAGTTCCTCGAAAATGTTTAATGTGTCCCCTGTGCTACAAAAAAGTCCTCATTTTTGTGTTATTTGGTTGTAGTTTTGTCTTCCTGGAGCATGGGCCACTCCCAGTTCCTTTCTGTCCTCTATGTAATGATTTCTTGTTTATGGTTGGGGAGACCAATTTGGGGGGTGGTGTCTGGTGTGTCCATTTTGTGAAGCTAAGCATTGTCCCTTTGGCATAGGCATTTATTGTCTGTCCTCTCTTTCTTTTCATGTAGTGGTGAGGGCCATTTTGTGTGTACTTACTTCCTTTGTGATGATTCTGCTATGTTGTTGTTGGTGGGCAGGCCATGTGGTGGCGGCCATTTTGTGTATGCTTCCTTTGTGACTGATTTTGCCATGTGGTGGAGGCCATTTTGGGTGCATCCCTTTTCCATGTTGTTTTTGGGTGTCCCTGTCCTCCTGGCCCTATGGATGCGGCCATTTTCTGTGTCCTTCCCTGGTTCTCTTCTTTTGCCATAGCCATCCAAGGCTTTTGTAGGTACTACCACTCACAGCCATAGGTGCATTCAAGTTAATCAACTATTTTTGTGGTGTAACTTTAATTACACCGTGTATGGCTTTGGATTGCTTCACATTTTTTGTAATGGTGGTACTTTTAGTTTTTGGTTGCTTGTGTGTAGCTAATATGGCACTCCCTGCCAGTAGGTAACCCTAGGAATACTGTTCGCGTACTTTTGGTAACGTCGCACCGTGTGAGAACGCGACCTTACCTTTTTTGTCTTGTTCGCACGCTCAATGTACTGGCTCGGGAACGCGATAACGACTTTTCACTTGATTCTCGTTGCCGAACACGCCGATTTTGCATTCTCGCGAACAATATGTCCCGAGTTGCATAAAAGTTCCTCGAAAATGTTTAATGTGTCCCCTGTGCTACAAAAAAGTCCTCATTTTTGTGTTATTTGGTTGTAGTTTTGTCTTCCTGGACAGGCCATGTGGTGGCGGCCATTTTGTAGGTACTTCCTTTGTGCATTTATCATTGGCCTCCCTGCTTTTGGTCTGATCTGATAGTAGGACAGAGTCCCAGAGGTGGTAGTTAGTTACTAGTTAGCGGGGCTGCTTTATGTAGCTGTTTCTATTTGGTCTATTTAATTACCATCATTACGGCATGTGTGTATGCCATTGCATTTCCAAGTTGGTTGTCTGGGCAGGGGGGTAGGTAACTTTTTTGTGTGTGTAATAATTTTATGACTTGTATGTGTTTTTGCAGTGAAGTTTTACAAACTCTTAGCCATGGGGTATTTTGATTTTCCTTGCATTAACCTGTCATGACTCATGTGTAGCAGGCATCCTCCTTTTTCTGTCCATATTGGTAGGTATATGATAGGCCTGCTTGACTTTATTATTGGTTATTTCTGGACTTCATGTGGCTGGGAGCTGTGGTGCTCGTAGTATTAGTCTTCTTTTTTGTGTTTTATACATTGGCCTGTGTGTCTTTCAATTGTTCATGTGTTGGCTTACTGCTTGTTTGACTGACGTTTTCTGTCTTCTTTGCTTGTAGGTGCACAGAAAAAGACTGAGGAGGTGCTGGCTGTTTTCATCCATCGCCCGTTCAACTGCCAGACGGACGTCCTTCAATTGTACGCCACGTGTGGTGTGTGACTCATCTGACCACACATCTCTGCAATTTGTGCTACTGAGTGCTGCTGTGTGCTGCTGACATCAGAAGAAGATGGGTCCTAAGAGAGCAGGTACCAGGTCCTCCACCACCAAGAAAGTTGCTGAGAAGAAGGTACAGAAGAAGGAAGTGTCACTTAAGGCTGGTATGGACCCCCAAACCTTTTTTGGGCCCCCAAAACGTACGCCTGCAGCAGCGGTGTCCGTGGTGCAAGCTGGAGCCAGCACATCCGCATTAGCGGGGGCAAGCCACCAACCCAGGGCCAAGCACATGAGGGTCGAAGAGGTAGCCGGCCTAGTGTTACAAAGCAGTGATACTGAGCCTGAACTTAACTTATCGCTGTCTCAAAGTAGCACACAATCCACGCAAGATGAAAGTGCTGAACAACCGCCGCCAGCAGTAGATGTTCAACAACCACAACCACTTCCCGCAATAGTTGTTGAAAAACCACAACCACCGCCCGCAATAGTTGTTCAACAACAACAACCAAATCCCACAATAGTAGTTGTTGAAGAACCACAGCACGCTATAGTACTTCCTCAAGAACAACAACCACCGTCTCCGCACGCAATAGTGGAAGTTGTTCCTCCCGATGTCGGGGCAGTTCAGGAAGTAGAGCCTCATTCCGAGCAAGAAGAAGAGGAAGCCACTTCTGGAGGTGATCTACTGTCTTTAAATTTACGAAAGGAAAGGAGGGTTAGTGGCAGTGCATCGAGTTCTTCGCATAGCATCCCTTCAGATGACCTTGATAAGGATTGGCATCCACAACGAAGAACTGAGCATTCAAAGGAGAGGCATCAAAAGACCAGGCTGGGAAAAAGGAAGGATCCGTCAAGGCTTGAACTTCCGGAGTTCGATGTAGGTGAACAGGATACTGATGGTGATAAAGACGGGTCTGACACTGACAATGTCATCATCACAAGCGTTATTCCTGGTGCAGAGGATGTAGAGACCAGCATTTTCACCCTATCCAGAAGGGCTGCGATTAGTGATGAGCAGATAGCACGTGTAACTCCTACACACTCAGCGCCCAAAGTAACACCAGCTCCCATTTTTGCATCAGCGAAGGCCCGGCAGCGTGCGACATCCAGCGCAAGCGCCACCTCAACAGAAGGAGGTAGTGGCAGTACTAGTACTGAACTGTCACATAGGGAAATTCAACAAAAAGGCTCCAGTTCATCCGGGATTGGAAGTGGGTCCTCCTCTTCCTATGGCAGGAGACAAAAGTTTAGCTCCCCAGTCTGGGATTTTTTTACGGTTCACCCACATCAGGAGAACATTGCTATATGCACCATTTGTCACACCAATGTTAGTCGTGGTAAGATTGGTACAAACTATGGTACTGGAGGCCCAACGACCCATATGAAAAAAACACACACAATTGTATGGGAGAACCACCTTGCAAGCCTAAAAGATGTAAGCACTGGTGTTGGTGGGGAGGATACAGTACTACAAGGTCCACTCATGGAAGAAGAGGGAGACGATGACCTTCTATCTGGGAGTGGTACACAAATGAGCCCTGTCGCCAGCACTGGAGTGGTGCAGCCCAAATCCTCAGCATCAGCAACTTCTCAGTGGCACCAGAGTCAGCCGGAGACACCAAGGGCAAGGAGTGAAAAGTCTGCGTTGAAAGGTGGTCCGTCTAGCAGAACAGACAGAATTACCAAGCAGCTTACCATTACTGGCATGTTTAGGCAGGAGGGAAAGTACGAGCGGAACCACCCAACAGCACGTTTGTACAATGCGAAACTTGCAAAAATGTTGGCACTGGACCTTCTCCCATTTTCATTTGTTGAGGCAGTGGGATTTCGGCAATTAGTGGCAACACTCGCCCCAAAATGGGACGTTCCCAGTCGCTACTATTTTGCAAGAGTTGCTATTCCAGCACTACACCACGACGTGCTGGGATTGATTGGGAAAGCCTTACAACAGAGTGTTGTCCATTGTATCCACCTGACAACCGACATGTGGAGCAGTCGCGAAGCCACAGCCGATTACATGTGCATCACCGCACACTGGATCTCTTTTGCAGGTGTGAAAGACAAGTTAACATCAGGCCTTCTTGACGTTGCTGGGATTTTCAATGACACTCGCAAACATGCAACTGTAGCCATGTTTGGTATGGAGAAAAATCATACTGCTGACAACATTTTGTCTGACTTTAACAGCAAGGTCTTTGAATGGCTGAAACCAAGAGGCCTTAAGATTGGTTTTGTTGCCACCGACAATGGCAGTAATGTAGTGAGGGCAATGAAAGATGGACAGTATTTCAGGGTACCCTGTTTGGCACACTGCATTAACTTAGTCGTGCAAGACTTTCTGAAAAATGAACTCCAAGTCAGCACCATACTGACCATCTGCAGAAGAATATGCACGCATTTTAACCATTCTTTCAAAGCGCGGAAGCTGCTACGCGTCATTCAGCGGGAGCATAATTTGCCAGTCAAAGCACTGATCCAGGAGGTCCCAACACGTTGGAACTCGACTTATTTCATGCTTGAGCGTCTCTTTGAGCAGTACATACCACTGAATGCTTATGTAATGTCAAGAAGATTAGTGGATCCTACTGTTAATCTTAAAAGCCTGACCGTTGAGATGTGGCAGTGGGACATCATTAAATGCTTGACAGAGATGCTACAACCTTTTGAGGTGTTCACACGTGCAGTTAGCAGGGAGGACTGTACTATGGGCCAAGCCATCCCATTGTTGTACATGCTCGAGCAACAGCTGAAGGAGGTCTGTGAAACATACGAAGGTGACGAAGAAAAAGTTGATGCATGTACCTTGGCCAAGGCCTTGCGCAACCGCTTATCTGTAAATGCAAGGCTTAAAATGATTGTGTCAGATCCAAATTACATAACTGCAACAATCTTGGATCCACGGTACAAATTGTTTGTCAGCAGTAGCGCAGTCATTCCTTTTTCAGATGGGGATGTTGCCAATTACAAAAGTTCCATAGCTGTGGAAGCTAATGATTTCGAAACTGAACGGCTGTTACTTAAAGGCCTGACAGTGCCAGCCCAGGACAGTCAAAGTACTCCAGGCCATCCTCCTGAGGCAACTCAGGCAAGTTCATCAGAGCATGAGAGCGGTGCGTCCGCTTCCCAGCAGGCACCAACAGTACCAAAAGCAGCACCTACACGATCTGATTCAGCAGACACAACCAAAAGCATAACTGCTTTTTTTCTACAGAAGGGGATGGGTAAGTCCATTGCTGTTGCAAAGGGGAAAGAGGAGCAGCAAAGCCGAGCACCAATGAACACTGAGCGGATGGTTCAGGCCTATCTGGATGACACAACAGAGGTGTTCATGGAGCAAAGCCCATTGGTCTATTGGTATGAAAGAAGGAGACAGTGGCCAGTGCTGAGCAGGCTGGCGATAAAGTATTTGGCTTGTTCTGTAGCCAGTGTCGCCTCTGAGCGGGTTTTCAGTGCTGCTGGTGCCATTGTGACATCGAAAAGGACCAGTCTCTCCCCCAAAAGCGTCGAGAGGCTGACAATGATAAAAATGAATCAACACTTCATACCACCAGACTATACTGTACGTGAATCAGAGCAGGATGAAGAAAGCGAGCCCGAAGAATTCATCACTGCAGGGTTACATGACCTACTGCTGTCCGGACCCGCAGAGTTTGAGGACGAGCACCTCTTCCCTGACCAATAGGCTGTTAAATTGTGACTTTTTCCCTTCTTTTATTTGTGTTATTTATTTTCTTATTAAAAATGACTTTCTGGTGCAAAACTGCTAATCTTAAAATAAAAAGCTCAACCAAATCCATCCCCACCACTCATTCTTTTAATGTACCTACTGGAGTTACACACCTGTGCATTTATTTTCGCTGTATCTTTTTTAGTTACCTCCTGGAGTTGCACGCCTGTGCATTTATGTTCCATGTTGACTGCACTCCTCAGAGTCTTGCTCCATCTTCTTGACTCCCACTCAAGTCAATACAATTCCATCTTGGCAGCCATACATTTGATGTTGTAGATGGAGTATAGTACAATAACAATAATGTAGCCTCTAACAGTCCCTCCATAATAAGTGAACCGTACATGACTACAGCCATCCTCTATTTCATTTGAAATCTGCAACTCATAATAACTGCCTTGCTGAGTCTTACTGTTAAGGCTACCACCTCTGTCTGCAGGCATTCAGAGACGACTCTTCTGTGTCAAAAGAAACTTGAGCAGGCATCCACAACTGAAGTCAACTTGTTGTGATGACTCGCATTACAAAGGCTCGGCAGCATCTGTGATCAATCTTCTGACAGTGAAAGAGAAGAGCAAAACAGGTATAAAAATGAATGATGCCATGCATTGCATTGGATGTATTTTTTTGCTGACTCTGAGCTAATGTGCATGGAGTTGAAGTATACTAGTAACTTCAGTTCAGACTCACGTGATAGCCAATTTTTCCATGTTATTTACTAATAATAGAAATTATTTACGCACTTGTGTTCCTACTACTACAGATGCAGTCAGGACTTAATTTATCGTAGTCACTCACTACAGACTGAGTTGCTGATGATAATGATGGTGACCACCATATCTTTGCTGTCAGGTAGTTGGATCTGAGCTGATTGATGCACGATGTTTCTTGGAGTGGAATACAAGGTAATAAATAAATACAAATAAGAGTCACAGCACAGTAGACCCAGGCTACTACATGTTTGTGCACAGTGCTGTGGTAGAGTACAATAGTGGTATGATTGATGACTGAGAATGACGCATTGATTTTGTTGATTCATTTTGTAAATGCTAGGTTGCTTTTTCAATTTCATTCACCTTTCTGTGGCTCTGAAATTTTTAGGGAAATGCAGTTTGTATAACGGCCAAACCTGTGTCGTCGTGGGCCTGTTGTTGTGTGCTGGCTCCTGTCTTTTTTTGTACTTCTAGATTAAAAATGATATGCAACTAGTAGACTTATACAAATTGTATCCAAGCCGCCTCAGTCTGAAAGTCCTCTCATACGACTACTCCTCTTGTATTGTTTTTTTTATCTTCACTGTATTACAATTTGTTTAGGTCATTCACATTCTTTTGTATTTGCCTTTTCTTTTTCAGGCTGGACATCTTTCACGGTTCACCCACTGCTTTATAGTATGAGCATCAACTCTCACCCTTACCACAAATCCTCATCATCAAGCAATTGGATTGCGGGAAACCAAGAATCATATTCAGCGTGTCCTTTTCTTACGTCCATTGCTTACAATCATTAGCTAGCGGATCAACATCATAAATCATCGTCTTCATTGTTTTGCTTTTGTTGTCTCCAATCTCCATGCATACTGTTTTTCTTTCTCAAACCTTTCCCAAAACCCCCGTACCCATCCATTAAACAATCCCTAACCCTCTTCCCCCGGGCTGCGTGGTTACATTGAGGTGTGATGTTTCTTACATTAAATATACACCAACAATTTGATCACGCGCTTGCTGGGGCAGATGTGGTCAAAGCAACAATAGTGAAATGTCAACAAGGCATGGCCAGGATCTTCTGCGGCTTCCCAACTCATGCTCTGTGTATAACGCCAAATAATTTACCATTAACATTAAACAACGAATGCATGTAATGAATTGGCGTAATTTTTTGGGTTTAAAGTGTAAAGCATTATGATTTAGAAAAGTTTGACGTTGCCGTGAGTACTACAAGTAAAGTTGAACTTCTTATCTTCTCTTGCACTTTGTTTCCAGTCCCCAAAACCATTGTTTTGTTTCAGTTTAGCAGTTGCAATATTGGGTCACCCATGCAATGTACTGTACTTACTTATACTACCCCCACATTGTCTGTCACGCAAATGACTGTCTCTTTCTTTTTGTCGCTACTGGCAGGGTCTGTCTACTACTATCACAGAAGTTCTGATTCTGAACCACAGATTCTTCGCCATTGTCTTGGAAATCAAATGCAGCCCTTGCAGTGCCACACTTCATGATAAATCATCATCATCTCATCAGCAATCACAGGTAAGATAAGTTTGCAGTGAGGTATAACGCAAGACAGACTGGTCGTTCTTCTAATACTACAAATATAACTCGGTGAGGGTTTACTGCATCTATCTGTTTGCATGTTAAAGATGTGGGCAATATATTTTATTATTAAAAAGCACTGTCCGCCGACCTGCATGGCCAAATTAAACCTTGCGAGGTTGCACAACGTACATTATTTGGTGAAACACTCCCCCCTCCAACCCCACAAGAAACGTAAATGAACTTCAAATGTTTTCTTTTTTACATAACTTTGTGTCTCGTTTATTTTAACATAATGTAATATATAACTAAAGATGATACAAAAATAAAATATATATAAATCCTACACCAAGCTGTCCCCCTACCCGCCTCCCCTAACCCCAACCAAATTCCCACGCTCAATGTCATGTAAAAAAAAAGTAAAAACCCAACACCCAATTCCCACCCACCAACAAAAGGATTGAAAAAGGGGCAAACAGGGTCCATCTCATAGCCGGCGGGCTTTTAAGTGTTGATCCACCAGGATCTTTACACGCTCCTCTATATGTTTTTTAGTCTGACTGCTTTGAGCCTCCAGCCTGGCTACCCGGAGGAGAATTTTTCGCTGGAACTGGCGGCACCTACATTGGCAGCCATGTTGTTGTGGGGGGGTGGACGATGCGGGGAAAATCTGGCGGCGGGCGGCTGCCTGACCACGCCGACGTACTCCTGCAGGCTTGGGGGCCGGGGCATTGGAAGAGGCAGCAGCTGCTGCCGCCGCCTCCTCCTCCTCCTCCTCAGCCTGAGCCACCAGCCGGCGGTAGGCCTCAACGATGGCCTGCAGTTTCCGCTGACGGGCCCGGACTGCCAGCTCCTTCCTCGTTGGTTTAGAAGGAGTAACTATAAAGAAAGAGACAGAATTGTTGTAATAAAAAATCCCAGCAAATCAAGAACACAAAATGGATCCAACACATAGTGGGCGGCACAGTACAGTAGCAATAGCAAGCAAGTTGAGTACCTAAAATGTTGTTTTATCTATCTTGAACATTCTACGCCTTATATACTTCATTTGTCTGCCTTTTTGGCACGGCATTATGCCTGCCCTAGTAACATAGCATGGGTGTACTTCGACGGTCACATACGAACACCTGTCTTTTTCATATCTCGTTTTTTTATATCATATACTCTGTGCTTCTGGGAAAAGTGACAGTCTCAAACTAACATTAAATTAACAGTGGCCAGCTAGTACTAGTAAATGTCTACTCTAGAGACTATCATTCTTTATATCGCCAACAAACGTTAGGTGGTTTGTGTTTCGCCAGCAACGACCCGGAATGCATCCAGTCGTCCCCTCCTTCCCATGCCTTTGTGTTTAACCAAAACACCGCTGCCAACACTAGTATCCACTATCCACTAACCACCGATATTGGATGTGTCTCCCACCCACGCAGGCAGCTGTGTTTTCCCCTTTCTATGCTTCCACAACAACCCACGCATCCAACTGCTCTCAAACACCTGCATTGCTGATTCCAAAGTATCCTTCTATATTATATGATTAGAGCTTTTTCCTTGCACCTTTCATCATACTTAAAATCAATCTCATGTTAATCCATTGCGGTCATGTAATGTTGTGGATAAGACTTTTTTAGTCTGCCACCAACCTTTCACAGCTGAGTTGTAGTCACATAGAAGAGGCCTGTATAACTAATTTTATCAATTCTGGCCGGTGGTAATGCTTTTGCTAAGCTTGGTAATGAGAACGGTGGCGTCATATATTGTCCAGTAGAACTTCAAGTTCATTATAAATATCAGAGTACAGTGAGGAAGTTTTCCCCACCCACCAAGTAATGCGGATCACTATTGAATGTAACTTACCATCGCCCACCGTTGTTGTCTCCTCCCCCGCTGCTGCCGGTGCTGCTGTAGGTGCCTCTGGTGGTCCTCCATTCCCCTCCGGGATCGCCTCTGCTGACGGCGTTGCAGCGCCGCTGCCCCCGTCGGCACTGGTGGATGGTACCGGTTCTGCAAAAATAAAAATAAGTAATTAAGTACACCTTTTTAGATGGATGCACAGCCCCCATTGTACTTGTTCACCAAGAACGGAGTTCTGCAAAACAGTTAAGTACAACGTAATCAGTAGTAGTCCACATTGCCTAGTACAGCAGAGTAAGTAACACACTACACATATTAGCATTTATTTGGTATGGTATGGTACCCAAGCTCATCTCATCTATACTGCTACTCTAGTCCTTGGAAAGTTAGACTGAACCATGTAACCTAACCAGTTTGTACATCAATGACATGTCTACAGTTTTGCGCATGCTACCTCACAGCTTGTTGCGCAGTACGAGAAGACGCCTTTGAGGCCACATGATAGTTCAAAGCATACACCTGAAGAGTTTGGAAAATAGAGGCCCGTATTTACTTTTTGAATGTGGATTGTGGAATCCAGTTTCCTTACAGCCTCAGGTTACACCTTTTTTTTAGCATGACAGCTAAAAAGTTGAATAAATGTATGTAATGTTTTCATACTGTCTAACGTGCACCACTTTTGTCATTATCTTTCGGCAGATGAGAAGATTTCCGTCTACGAAGCAAAGATTTGCAGAGCTTACCAAAAAGAGGCATATGCAACCAGTATACGTTCAATGGTGAGGGGTCTCCGACATTTCCCACATTTCCCTATCGTGCACTGGTATCTGTACAAATGTAGAATACTTTTTATTGAGCCTTTTTTAACTCTGGATTTTTTCTGGTGGCCCTGCCCTTGACGTATTTGACAGAACAACTTAAAAACATTGATGTTACTTACTTAGTTACTTCTAACAAAATAAAGGTTTTGAAGTACCACATTGACTCGGAAGTATATTTTCAGTGTCTGTTGTCTTGTAGACTTACACGAGAGAGTGAGAAAAAGGGGGTTACTTAGGTTATGGATTGTGTAATAAAAGCATTTGGCATCTTCATATTGGGGTTCAGGAAAGGGGTAATTGAATAATTGACCAATGACTGAGCCCATATAGGTTGTCGTTCATTGAATTGTGGGTTCCTCTGAGTTCTGTGACTGAGGTGTAAGACTGTAAGTAAGTAAGGTCCAACCTGCCTATCAACAACAACATCCAATTTTGGGGTGCATACATAGTTATGTATGTCACTGCATAGAAGAATACCCGCAAGAGTAGTAGTGGTATTCATTACTAACGCTTACAAAATAGTAGACCAACATCTGCATGCATACTTGGTTGGTGTCAATTGGCAAAGAAGAGACATTACAGAGGAAAAAGCATAAGACAGGAGTGGACCCTGTGCCTTCCGCTATTCGATCACAGATTTTTTGAAAAGATTGATACCTTAACTAAAGAGTTAGGTGAAATGTCATTAATCGGTTGGAAAAAAAGCTCCGTTAGAAAGTTAGGGAAATATCATTGTTCCAAAAGAAAACACTGTTGGACTTACTAGGGACAGCAGCAGGATCCTCAGTAGAGGAGCTCTGTGCCTGTGGTTCACGATCACGTTCACCCGCCGACTCGGTCCCAGCCTTCTGCTTGCCCCTGGGTTCTGTGGTTCATGTAAGAAATAATAAAGAAAGAGAAAACATTGAGTGCTGTGAAACATAGACAGCATTTCAAAAACCACTGCTACAACATTAAAAGAAACAAACATTGGTCTACCAAATGACTACTGCCTTGCATGATTCACTGACAAGTGTACTTGGTGAAAACAAATCAAATGTTCCATAAACATTCTGATTGCAGATTACTAAGTAACACAGAGGCAGTAAGACCTGAACAACACCACAGATTCAAGAATGGGCTAATCAATCAATTTTCTGTAAGTAGCCATTTCTTTTTCATTTTTTGCCAGCAAAATGTATAGATCGCAAGGAGGAGACATGCTTAACTTTGTGCATACTAACTAACACGAAATTGTACGTTCATGGCATCATATTTTGTTTTGCTACTGACTGAATGCTACTGCTGCCCTACCCACTCAATAAACAAACTACATCAGTTCTATGGAGGGCTGAGGCAGGGGCGGCTATAGGCTCATGGTGGTCCTGGACTCCTGGCCAGGGAACGTAGGTGGGGGGCCCGGAAGAGGAGGTTGGGGCGGAGCACGGAGGCCAGTGAAGAGGGGGGAGTCAGGGTGTTTGGAAGTGGACAGAGCCGGAGGCACCAAATCCCTGCCAGGGGCCGCCACGCAAATATGTATCCATCCTCTGAGGATTATTAAATTAAGGATATATATTGGTGGGGTGGCCCCTGGCGTTTGGTGGCCCTGTGCAGTTGCACAGCTTGAACATGCCTAAATCCGGCCCTGGCTGAGGTAAGAAGAACAAAGTAACTTTTGCATTCATTGCCAGAGGAGTATTATTCATGCAGAAGAGAAGGCCGTGAAAAAAAGATACAATATGCATTGCAAACACGTACAATTATCCATCAACGGCTATTTCACTGACGGACAAAGGAAGGACAAGACTCTATTAATAGCATTAACTAACTTCAGTTCTCTACAATAAAGAAAATCTCACACCAATAAACAGCAAAAGCTAGCGCCAAATTGAACACGCAAGAGTCAGTGAAGATGAAGAAGCGCAGCATAGACCAGTGTCATACAATTACAGTAGATACGGAATACATCGGAAATGTAACTAGGAGCACCAGTCATCGCGTTACTTATTCAGCCAAGATTTACAAAGATACAACAACAATCCTTATACTACTATAGAGATATATTATACACACACTTTTTTTTTTGGGTAGCCACTCACCAAGACCCACGACCTCGACGCCAAGCAGGTCCAACAGGTCCTGCTCCTGGTCCAAAATGTCTGCCCAACGGTGGGTCAGCTGGTGGTGGGTACGCCGGATACCGGAGCAGCGGAAGACTGCCCGGCGCACCTTCACCCACCGCCGGAGACGCTCCTCAATATGCTGGTAGCCGGAGCCGGGCCTGCCACCTGCTGCCAACATCAAGGGGAGGTAGCGCTGGATAAAAAAAACCAGGGCAGCCACCTCCTCCTCCCCAAAAAGTTGGCGGGGCCTCACCCCTAGGGGGTGCATTCTGCCACAAGGCAGCCTAGTTTTTTGGGGCACTGGCGCCTTGCCCTTTGAGCCGCCGCTGCTGCTGGCGCCCTTGACCATGGTTCTGGGTGGATGGTAGAAGAAAACTAAAAGTTCAAGACAAAAAGGTAGGGGAAAGAAGAAGCAAGGTAAAAGAACAAGAAGGAAGTAAAAAGCAATAGAAAAGTTGTAAAAGTAGAAATAAAATGAAAAATATAAACCTAGGCACAGAGAGAAATAGGTAATAACTAAAGAAAGTTAGAAAAAGTGGGTAAAAAGACAAGGATTAAAGAGATTTTAACAGGATGCAAAAGTAGGCCCAAAACCATAGCCAGAGTGTGTGATCCAAGATGGCTGCGCCCATCGCGACCGCATGGGTAGGTTCGCGCGATATTTAGCGCGATCACGCACTTTTGTAGTGCGAACGAGAAGATGAGTTCCCGAACATGTCTTGCACAACGCGACCACGTTAATTGTGACCCGGAACAGGAAATAAGGGAACGCAAGCAGGCGGGACAAACCTCTGGGGTAATTTAGCGCGCTAGCCATCCCGAGCATGCAGGCAACGCCCCGAACACGCGCACCGCGCTCCCGAAGACGAAAAACGGCGCGCAAACGGGCCCAGCAAGCAACTCCGCATGCTTGCGGAGCTACGCGTAGTTCGCGGAGTGCAACTACGTCTTCGCGTAGCTCCGCGGAGTCCGACTCCGCGAACTACGCCCAGGGTTAATATTGTGTTTTCGTTCAAGTTAGTTCCAACATGCCACTGTTTTCGAAATTACGTCAGATAGGGACCAGGAAAGGGATACTCGAAGAGGCAGTCCCCGTCCCGCCCGGAGACACACCTGGTCATTTTATGTACCAGAAGCACGGGCTAGATGCCATACTGTTTTTAGACTTATGGGTAGATTACACAAAGGATCTGGAAGAGAAATATAGATGGCCTGCCTCAGGAACATGGGATGCTGATTGCATCATGAGAGTAGAGGAAGCCCTATGGAAAAAGAAAGCTAGACAGTCCCAGAAGGATGCCATTGAGTTATGGCGTAAAGAAGCGCATAGGAGAGCAGAGAAAGAATTCCACAAAGCAGAGAGAAGTAAAGAAGCTGCAGAAAAAGTCAGAGAAAAAGAACTAAAGGAAGAAGGGGAACGGGTCAAGGCAGAACAAGCAGATAGACAAAGAAATGCCCTTATTAAAGGCATGTATCCCGTCCTCGCTGAAGGACTAGCTAAAATGACCCCAGAAGTATCCAGTAATTTGCCGCCACCACTGATCCCGACCAAAGTACGTAGTCATAAACAGACAGCAGCGGACATTTTTCTTTCCTCCTATTTAGAAGAGGGCGCTCCGGATTACGTTAATGCAGGTTTTCCTCCTCCTCCTGGCAACAATCCTAACAATCCTTTTCTCCCCCCGCCCGCATTACAGGATCAACCCACACCAGTAGTGACAATGACAGTGAAAGACGATTCAGGACAAGGGGCAGTAGGAGGGGAGGCCACAAACATACCGCAAACACCGCCACCATCACGAGCACTACAAAAATTAGCACTACAAGAATTAGCATTACAACGAACGCCACAAACGACATCATCACCCTATAAGCAAAATGTAACGATTTCACATTGTATATACGATCCAGTACCAGGCGTGGGTCCGATGCTCATGTTCTCACTACGATTAAGACGCGTTGTAGACTATCTGATCACACTACCAGGCATGAAGGACAATTTAGACAGAATATACCACTTCATTAGAACGGGGGAGGGACCCAAGAGTATACATGAGGCCATGGCACAAAGAAAAGTGGAGGTTCAACGTGCACTTTTACGTTTTGTAATTAATTGTCTGATCAGGGAACAAGACCAGCCAGATAAAGGAGTAACTAGAGGTATGGTTGAGTGGAGCGACAATATAGCTGCTTGTAAACATGATACAATGTCAAAGATAGAATGCATGTACAGGAAAATTCGTAAAGAAATTCTAAACCTACACAGGAAAGAGCCAGACGAAAAAGAGGACGACTTAGCATCTGAAGATGCTGAGTCCGAGACAGAGAAAGTGGATAAAATGAATTATGTAGGCAGAGCAAGACAGTTCGACAGGCCCAAGGGCCTCGATTACAGCAAACATGGACTCCCCATACCAGAAAGATATTCTCTCGAACATCTATTCCAAGCTACTGAGAACGCACTGAAAAGACGAGTAGAGTGCGATAGACCACACACCATACACGAACAGGAACTAGCCCGGTCAGCCGTTCAATGGGCGTCTAATTCTAACATATATAACAGTGACGTAGTGGCTCAGACTTTTTTGAGCCTTCCCCCGGAAGAACAGCGTTTGGCTGGTATTTACATGGTTCAACATCTAATCACGTTGTACGAGAGTCAACGTGCTAATCCTGGTCCCTTATAAAAATTACTGGACAATATACTCCTAGAGAGATGGAGAGGCATAGGTAACGAATTGATTAATGCCATTCTAGACCAACGACATAAGTACTTGACTTTTCTGATCACGCACCTAATTCCTGCCCCACACCACGACAGAAAGATCTTACACATAGACAGACAGAACCCCCTACGAGAGGTGCATCCCGTTAGAAATACAGCGAATGAACTTCAACGAGTATATGTTTACACACCCTTGACGAAAATAGAAATACTGGAAATGAAAAAGATGCTGCCCTGCCATGATAAAGACCCAGGGGGATTCCACCGTGAATTAAAAGACATTCTCCGCATAGGGGATTACACATACGCTGACATCATTAAATTATTAAAGGTACTGTTACCAGCTGGCATTTATGAAAAGCTTAAAGAGAAAGACTGGGAAGTGGGAGAGAAAAAGATTAATTGGACAGAATTGGAAGATGAGGATAAACTCCGAGGCCCTGGTGTTGGTCTTGGAGAAAAAGCTAAAGCACTACCTGAACTATTGATACAGGTCCTGCCGAGATTATTGGTTACTAAAAAGGAAGATTGAGATGCTATTTCAGCCTGTAAACAGAAACCAGACGAAGACACCAGTGACTTTTATTCTAGATTCGAGAAATGTTTTACTATTAATAGTGGCCTTAAACCAAGTAGCAAATCATACCCACATCTTTTTGTGAGCAAATTAGTAGAAAATTCCTTACCCCCGATCAAAAATAGAGTACTGAAGGTTGAGAGTACCTGGCAAGCAAATAGCCCTTCCCAAATGTTGCAAATGTTACAATACGACCAGAACAGAATTAGAGAGGAACAGGAACATGAAAAGAGACGCATGAAAGATACGAAAATGAAAGTACTAATTGCACAATCAGTACCTGCTAATGGGAATAAAAAGGGCATGGCACCTGTTAAAGGGAACTGTAATTATTGCAAGCAACCAGGTCACTATGCAAATGAATGTGCTGTCCTGAAACACAATATAGCCACAGGCAAGACAAAAGAAAGACCACATCCTTCCAGACAGAATAGATCCCCACAGAACACGCAAACGCCACAGAACACGCAACAGACAGTAGCTACACCGCAACCAATAGCTGCCACACAACATGTCACGCAACAAATGTACCAGTACGCACAGTCAGACTATCCAGAATATCAACAGTACTCATGAAACAGCCTAGAGAGGGAGGTAGGCTTGCCCCTTATTGAGGTTCCTGTAGATCAAGAGGGTCCCTATGTACATAGTCGTGTATTGGGAAAAGACAGAAATTTCTGATTGACACAGGGGCGAGCAGAACTACCATCAGTCATGACGAAGTTCCAGGGGCACCCCTCTCAGGCTCACAGAATATTTCCCTGGGATTTTCAGGAAAGCCTATTGTTAACGAAGTGTCAAAGCCTGTTTCCTTAGGAGTCGGTCCATTGTCCCGTACCACAGACTTGTTACTTACTAAGTCATGTCCAGAAAATTTGCTTGGTATAAAGACATTGAAAGAACTAGGAGCAGTTATTTGTTGTTCTCCGGAAGGATTGCGATTGTTTTTACGTGATTTCCAAGGACATTATGTGTTGAGAGATTTTGATCCCAGACTCCAGAATGTACCACAGCATTTATGGGCACAAGGTCCGACTGATGTAGGTTACATGCACATTACGCCACACCGTGTCACTCTCAAACCAGGAGTAGTACTGCCACGAATCCGACAATACAAGTTACCACCTGATGCCATAGTAGCATTACTGAAAATTGTTGACGAACTCATTGCACAAGGAGTGGTAGTAGAAACTGACTCAAATGTATGTAATTCGCCTATCATTCCTATTCTTAAACGAACAGACCCAAATGCACCGCCAGTCTACAGATTAGTTATTGACCTTCGCGAACTGAACAAATGCATAATACCCCAGTACCCAGTGGTTCCAGACATTTCTTCATTATTGACTGCAATTGATTCCGAAGCGACGTTCTTTACTGTAATCGATTTAAAGAACGCCTTCTTTAGTGTCCCAATACATCCAGAAAGCCAGTACCTCTTCGTATTCTGTTTAAATGGACGTAGCTTTAAATTTACGAGGGCTCCTCAAGGATTCACAGAAAGTCCTAGTATTTACAGTCAAGCATTGAAAAGACAACTAGACAGTATTCACATGCCTGCCAACACCACACTGCTCCAATACGTGGACGATATCCTGATCACAGCACGAACAGAAAAAGACTGCGAACATGCATCACTGATAGTCTTATATTTTCTGGCAGACAAGGGGCACAAAGTGTCCCCTTCAAAGTTGCAATTCTGTGCACAGCAAGTGGTGTACCTTGGACACTTGCTGTCCAAGAGGGGTAGACAGCTGCAGACAATGGATACCCCAGTATGCATATCTAGCCAAGCCACTCATACAGTTAACAACACAGGAGGCAGCGTCTTCGACTGTCCTCCCTTGGACACAAGAACATACACTTGCATTTGAAGAATTGAAAAAAGCTCTATGTCAAGCACCAGTTTTGGCGACTCCCTGTTACAGCAAGCCTTTTACACTTTTTGTCACTGAACGAGAAGGTACAGCATTATCTGTCCTTACACAAGATCAAGCAGGCAAACACAAGCCTTGTGCTTATTTTTCTAGTACATTGGATCCAGTGGCCCAGGCTCTGCCTGCGTGCCTGAAATCAGTTGCAGCAACAGCCCTAGCAATAAGACAGAGTGATTCCATAGTGTTAGGACACCCCCTGACAGTACAGGTTCCACACTCAGTGGAAGTTCTCTTGAACAGGACGCAGACACAACATCTGACTGTAGCAAGACTGACAGGATATGAACTGACATTGTTCCAGCCACACATAGAGATCAGACGATGTAATACTCTGAACCCTGCTACACTCTTGCCCTCAAGCACAGCAGACACTTCACCGCATGACTGTGTGGAAGTAATTAATACAGTGACGAAGCCAAGACAAGACTTGACAGACATTGCATTACCAGACCCAGACCTGACACTTTATGTGGATGGTTCATGCATGAGAACAAGCACAGGAGAGTTAGTGGCCGCATATGCTGTGACCACTGATACTGATGTTATAGAGACACAAAGAATTGACACACTGTCAGCCCAAGCAGCAGAGCTCATCGCTCTGACGCAAGCCTGCATACGAGCCAAAAACTTGAAAGTAAATATATACACAGATTCACAGTATGCCTTCGGGGTCGTTCACGACTTCGGAGTTTTATGGCAGGAGAGAGGTTTCCTGACCTCTCATGGGGTCAAAATTCAGTATGGTCCCCTTATTCAGGCTCTGTTAGATGCAATACACTTGCCTACAGCCATAGCCATCATGAAGTGCAAAGCACATACTAAAGTCACAGACATCATTTCTCAGGGTAACGACCTGGCAGATCGAACAGCTAAACTTACAGCCCAGACTCCAACAGAGACTCCAACAGACACGACAAAGACAGAAGTACCATCACTGACAAATTGCATGACAGTCAGGGATCCCTCACAAGATGTACTCGACATACAGACATATGCCACTCCAGATGAAATAAAGAAATGGACTGAACAAGGAGGGGTCCAGACTGACCAGGGTTGGATGACAAAAGGCCAAGCTACATGGTTTCTTCCTGACTCCATGGTACAAGTCATCATAAATACAGCACATAGTCCTGCACACTTAGGAGAAAAGGCTATGCTAGACAGTTTACAGAATATTTGGTTCAACAAGCACCTGCGTGCAGCAGCAAAACAGAAAGTGTGTACCTGCATGATCTGTTGCCAGTTCAATCCAGGCAAAGGCATTCCAGTGGAACAAGGTGGATTTCATCCTCCTGACCACCCTTTTGAAGTCCTCCAGATGGATTATATCCAGATGGACAGATGTCGAGGATACAGATATGTCCTCGTAGTTGTATGTGCACTATCTCGATGGACAGAAGCATACCCAGTCCCAGATTACACTGCTGTGACCACTGCCAGGCAGTTGGTTTGAGAATTCTTTCCACGGTACGGCTTGCCCCGTGTCGTGTACTCAGATAACGGTCAGCCATTCTCCTCTGAATTAATGAAACAAGTATCTCTTCTGTTAGGGTACCAGTGGAAGTTCCATTGTGTACAACACCCAGAGGCAGCCGGACTCGTTTAGAGACACAACCAAACACTTAAGACCAAATTAGCGAAAGTCTGTGCAGAAAAAGGCGTGGATTGGATGGTAGCTTTGCTGGTTGCCCTCTTTTACATGCGTATGGTAGCTCATTCCAGAACAGGGCTGTCCCCGTACGAGGTGGTTTTTGGTAGGCCACCGAATATGTGGGGTACGCCTATGCCAAAGAGAATCACCGATGTTGACAGTAATATGCTGACAGATTACCTGGCTTCCTTGATGTCTGCACTCCTCTCTTGTCGTTCACAGGTTGCAGCTGCCTTCCCTGACAACACCAAAGTTAAAGAACATTGCATCGTTCCCGGTGATACTGTATTAATACGGAACTTTGATCGTTCAAGTCCTCTCGAGCCCCGCTGGCGAGCACCGAAGTTAGTACTGCTCACGACGAGGACCGCCGTCAAGGTCGAGGGAAGAAAGGGCTGGATCCATGCCCAACACGTTAAAAGATTCCATGGACACGGAACTGTAATCGAAACTAAGGACTGCCCAGAAACCAGTGACTCTAAACTCCCTTTGCTAGAAAAGACTCCGCAACAGGAGTACAGATTAAAGCTACGGTCTAGTAAGTCAGACAGCGTTTAATTGTTTAAGTCCACCCTGTGGTGAATCGGTTAGACAGGTTCCGACATGTATAAGATCGTAGACCCGAATAATAGACAGAGAGATAGGAAAGAGAAATACTGCAAAAACTTACGCAGCAGATGCATAGTAACTCTGATCATTATGTTTTTTCTAAGTATATCGATTATATGTATAAGCTTGACGCTACATGTTTTCTTTCCTTCTCTTGGTTCACATATACATTCTTCCTTTAACGACACTGTAGAGCACACATTCAGTGATCTGCCACCCCATGAATTGTCATATCGACTAGCACTGCGCAACAATACTTTTATTAGCATGTTGCACCATTCTCATCAGACCACCAATGTAACGAATTGTTGGGTATGTGGCCGATTCCCACCCTATCAGAAAATGAAGGGAGTTCTGCCCCTCTTTCCTTTTCCGTTTTCGCACAATGGTTCGTGCGGAGCATGGTTTGCTTTAATGTCATCACAAGACAGAAAGTTCATAGATTCCCAGAGTGAATGGATTTGGGGAGATTTGAATATAGTAATGAATAAGGCATGTTTCCCAGACAAAGATGGTTTTCCCCAAAGGAAAGGAACTGATCTAGAAAATGAGGTGTACGAACAAGGAAATGTTTCCCTTAACCTTATGATTCTGAATGTCCAGTCTGAAACAAATAGAGGTTCACCGTTCATAACAGTCTTACCAGTAAAAGGAGAATTATGCGTTAGAAAGAAAGGTTCAGTGCACTTAGGACACAGTGATTGTAATACTGTGATCGAGTTCAATGATAAAGGAAAGTCTACTTTCAAAGCTTCCCGCCATTCCTATTTCATTTGCGGTCAGACAGCCTATGTACGTCTGCCCTTAGACTGGGGTGGGACGTGTTATATAGCGTTCCTACTGCCACCTGTTTTTCTAGCCCCATCCCATTATCATCGAGATTCACGATTAGTACATGTTAGACACAAGAGGGAGACCGATTCCCCAATAGTTGATCAGACTGAGACAGCTTGGGAACAATATAAAGATTTCATTAAGGGATATTTCTGGTTCGTAGATCCCGTCCAAAACAGTAAACTCATACGCAGGTTAACAAGAACTTTGGAAGCAGTAGTGAATGAGACTACTTCTGCTTTAGGAAACTTGACGGAGGAGCAGTCTGCTATGAGACTTGTTGTTCTTCAGAACCGCCTTGTTCTTGACGTCATTCTGGCAGATAGGGGCGGGGCTTGTAGAGTGTGTGTTTATTCCTAATAACGCACCATCCGTATACTCAGCAATAACAAGACTCCACAAGATAGCTCATGAAATGCATCAAGACCCGTGGTCTTGGTCCGGTTGGCTCTGGAGTGTAATATCGGGATGGGGTTGGACAGTGTTGTCCTTCCTAGGACTGATACTGCTCGTAATATTTAGTTGCTGTCTCTGTCTGCAATGCGGCCCAGCGATTTGCGGCTTGTGTGCCACTGCTTGCAGTCCCCGTCCACGTCCACGTGTACAAAAGAAAAAAGACGTTCAAATGATGCTGTATGATCAGATATATGGTATCATGAATATAGATGTGTCCTGAAGGGCACAGTAGGGGACAAGGAGGGAATGAGGAAATAGAAATTTCACGTGGCCAGTGTATCCCCTACATGCACCCTATGTATGTACATATACCCCGTGTATGTCCATGTCATCATGCAATTCCCTTCTCATGCCTGTAATAACAATGCCTCTGCATTTCCGTCCAATGTTAGCATGTCAGTTATCAGGCCCTCCATGAATGAAACGTTAATTCTGCACTGAGGCCTATGTTGCCAATGCATTTACATGGTACACGTTTAAAAGTCGAGATGAACTCGTTTTTGTGGCTCAGCCGAGCCAGGACCCGAATTCAGGCTCCAAGCCTCCTCTAACTCTGAAAGCTGCAGAATAGTTATGTATCCCTGACCTCTCACTTACTTCCTGCTCAGCCAAGAGGTGCCCAGCCTGGCCTGCCAAGACAGTATTTTGCCTACAGTTATCTGCTCTGCTCCATAGAAACACATTCCTGTCTAATGAAAAGGGTAAACATATTTCGCCTGCAAAAGATAGGGCCTAGCCTTTCTGTCTCCATTCAAGTGATTCTCTGAACCCGCATCCATATAAGGCCCATGGCCCCACGCAATGCACGAAGAAATATAGGCACACACTAGCATTTAGTGATGAGCGGCCTTTATTCCAGCGACCTTTAAGTCAGACAATACATCCTCCAAACACAAGATATCAGATAATGTCAGAGGTACAGGTCGTTTTGACATCCAAGACTCCTCTACTAGTACGAAAAGTCAGCTTCCCCCAGCTTCCCCCAGTTACACGTCAATTCCACGTCATGACCAATTTTGCGCGCACAAGTAGGGTAAGGGTTCCTGCTGACCATGCAGACCCCCTCCATGTATCCACCCACCTATGACACACCTATGACTCATCAAGTGAACATCCACGTGTACGCCTTCATACACGCCCTCTTTCACGCCCATGTGCTCTTATCTCTCTTTCACTTGCTCCGCCTGGAGCGCTCCGCCTTCTCTATCAAAGTTAATGTATGTTTTAACTATATATATATGCATTCTGTGAATAAAGATCCAGATGACGATCCTTCCTGATCCCTAGTGGTGATGGAACCCGATTCTCCAGTAACTCGAGTCACTGAATTAAAGCCCTTCTGAATCTGACACCACGGACTCTGCCTCTCTTTATATGAGTAATCCTTATTAATGTATAGAAATTATGACAGGGTAATTAATTTATTTACCACACAACAGTCCTAGGGGGACAGGATATCCCTACCCAGAACACTTATATGGTTTTTTATTTTTTTTCACAGGACAGGGCTGATTCTCTAAGCCCTAAAATAGAATCTGCCACATCTTTGTTGATGAAGTGACAGCCAATCAGATCTTATCTTGAGATCTGTCAGCTTCACAGATCCTCTGCACCAGGAAATATACATTTTTATTTTAACCTTAATTTCTCCAAAACTACTGAATGGATTGACATCCAATAACAACAAGCAATGGTAAATGCATCAGACTTCACCTGTGTGATTAATAATAAGATGTTTTTGTTGTATGATGAAGATTGCTGAGTAGCTGTAGAATATTACTTACGGAAAGTCTGTTAAAGTGTTATGATTTGTTTAAGTACAAAAAGGCAATATGTTGTGCTGTTACTTGCGGTTTAGGGGTCTATTAGGATGGCAGTAGCAAAAGCACCCCGCCCGCAATGGTAGCAGAATTCAATCATCCACCTTTACCACAGCAAAATCGGCAGTGTAATTAGTATCAACCACCTAAAAAAACCTGACCGCGGTGGAACGAGGCAATGAAAGACCGCCCATAGCGGGCGGAGCAGGTGGAAATTCATCCACGGCCGTCGGATTTGCAACAGAAACACACCAAAATGCCACCAGGCCAGCGGAGAGACCGCACAGAAAATTAGCATTCCCCTGCTATGACTGCATGACGTTCAGCTGTTTACGACCACCGCGGTCGCACACAGTAATGAATGGGAGAGCCGGCGGAAGGGCTATTGCAAAGTCACCGTCGCGTTTGCTCCATGACAAATATGGCGGTCGTCCAAAAAAACACACAAGGCCAGCAAGTGCACACAGCAAACTAGCCCTGCCCCCAAAAACACCTAACACATCCCAATGACACACCCCCATGCCAACTTCAAAAATACAAATCCAGGACAACCCACACAACACCCCTGACAGCAATACTCCATTTTTACACACCCACATAGCTGAGTACAAAACCAGCCCCTTCCCTGACCCGAATCCTTTGCACTACTCCCGCACTGAAGGAACCTAACCCTGCTGCACATTGGAGAGGCAAAACACCACACATCTCACCTGCACAACAACACACACACACCCCACCTACACCACCCCCACCACCCTCACAACTGCACCTCAACATTTATTTATTTTACATAGTGCGCAGCTACCCCAACGGGGTGTCCCGGTGCTCATGCTCAGAATACTAGGTCTTGTCCCTTTAGCAAAAGAGAAATGCTTTCAGCGCTTTGCGGAACGGTAATTCCTCCTGGATCTGACGGAGGAAGATGGGAAGTTTGTTCCACTGAGAGAAGGCGCACACTTGAAAAGTTCTTCCCCCAGAGCGAGCTTTTTTAAATCTGGGGGTGGTCAGCAGAAATTTAGAGTTGGATCGAAGGGTTCTGGCATTGCTATAGGGACGGAGACAGGATGAAAGATAAGCAGATCCGTGTCCTTTTATTGCCCGATGAGCCAGAGTCAAAGCTTTGAACTCTGCCCTTTTATGGACTGGCAGCCAATGCAGTCTCCGCCAATGAGGCAATATATGCTCTCGGAGGGAGATGCCACAGACTAGCCGAACCGCGGCATTTTGAACTATTTGTAGTCTGTTGCACAGACCAGAAGCAAGTCCGAGATAGAGACCGTTGGCATAGTCCAGGTGTGAAGTGATTAATGCCCAGACAATTGTTTTCCTGGTATTGCTGGGAAGATAATTGATGAATTTTTTATTCATCCTGATTTTAGAAAAGCAGGCAGCGGAAACTGCATGAACTTGGCTGTGGAAAGAGAGACTGGTGTCCCATCTGACCCCAAGGTTTCTTACTGATTCCTTGGGTGGGGGGGCCAAGCTCAGATCAACTGGCCACCAGAGGCTCGAGTCCAAAGGGGAAGGTTGATGGAAGAAGAGAACCTCGGTTTTCCTGTGTTCAATCTCAGGAAGTTGTTATCCATCCAGCAAGCTCTGTCACGGAGACAGTCTTTCAAAGGGTCGAAAGTGGTCAGGGTGGGATCATCGTATGAGAACAAAAGCTGTATGTAGTCAGCATAAGAAGTCACCTTTATTCCTGTCTGGGAAATATACTCGGCCAGGGGGGAAAAGTAAACATTGAAAAGAAGAGGACTCAATGAGGAGCCTTGGGGAACACCCCATTTGAGCGGGCGGCTTGTGGAGGTGTAAGGTGGCGTAAACACTGCTTGTGTAAGATTGTACAAAAAGGAAGAAATCCAGTTAAGAGCCCTACACTGGATGCCTATTGGCCGAAGACGGTCCAACAGGACAGGGTGAGATAACATATTAGCACATCACACACCATGGCACCACAGAAAATGCCCATATTCACAGTGAGTGAGTCGTCAGTTATAGTAGATGAGATAATCAGAGTAGAACTACAAGTGTTTGGTTACCTGGTCCAACAGACACCATTAGCCACAAGAGCATAGTTGACAAGGTCAATGCAGTAGGGAACACCCCGCGCTCCAGAAATGAAATCATAAAGCTCTGTTAGGACCTGAAGAGGGTTGTGAAAGAAAAGAGGAACAAGAACCATGAGCTGACTCAGAGGACTGGCGGTGGCCCTCTAATCACACCGGAAACATTTACTACATGGGATGAGAAGGTGCTTGCCATACTGCATCCAGAGAGTCTCACAGGAATAGCCAGGGGGAGTGCAAGCTGGTAAGGACAAACACATGTCTACCATTACACTGCCATGTACTGTCTCACACAACTGCGTAGGCTATAACTCCTAGGCCCAATCCCATTCATTTGCACCACCATACCCAACACAGGTCTCACAGATGTAACATTCACCCCATCTGATCCACCTCAAAGGTATCCATTTACATTTCCAGGGTTGTATGTGTACAGGCAGACAGCACTATAACTCCCACCAGGCATCCTGTCCAACTCCTGAGCAGGATGGAGCACTCCCACTCCAGAAGCATGTGGCAGCCGTTATATCGTTCCCCTCCACCTAAAAGGTAGGTAGCCATCTTCCCAGGATGTGCTGTCTGGGTTTGAGAGGACTGCAATACAACTCCCACCATGCCCCCTTGTTCCCCAGCTGAGCAAGATGGAAGCACCCGCCCCCACCCCCCCAGAAGCACGTGGCAGCAACCCCTGAGCAGGATGGAGCACTCTCCACCCACCTAGATGCATGTAGCAGCCATTACCTTGTTCCCCCTCATCTAACAGGTAGGTACCCATCTTCCCAGGGATGGAGTGTATGTGTGTGTGTGAATGTGTATGAGGCCTGCACTGCAACTCTCAACAGTCCCCCTTGTCCCACCCCTGAGCAGGATGGAGCACTCCTCACCCACCCAGAAGCATGTGGCAGCCATTGCACTGTTCACCTACACCTAACAGGTAGGTAGCCATTATCACAAGGAGGGCTGTTTAAGGGTGGGAGGCCTGCAAAACAAACACCTAACATGCTCCCTTGTTCCCCTGCCGAGCAAGATGGAACACTCACCCCAACGCATGTGGCAGCCATTACATCGTTCACCTCCACCTATGAAGTAGGCAGCCATTATCACAAGGAGGGCTGGTTGGTGGTGGGAGGCCTGGATTACAATTCCCACCATGCCCCCTTGTTCCCCAGCTGAGCAAGATGGAGCCCCCCCCTAGAAGAATGTGGCAGCAAGTAAATTGTTCACCTCCACCTTACAGGTAGGTAGCCATTGTCACAAGGAGGGCTGTTTGTTGGTGGGAGGCTTGCAATACTACTCCCACCATCCCCCCTTGTTTCCTAGCTGAGCAAGATGGAGCACTCCCCCCGAAGCATGTGGCAGCCATTGCATTGTTCACTTCAAGCTAACAGGTAGGTAGCCATCTTCGCAGGGATTGGTGTGTGTGTGAGGCCTGCACTACAACTCCCAACAGTCCCCCTTGTCCTGCCCCTGAGAAGGATGGACTACTCCCCACCCACCCAGAAGCATGTGGCAGCCATTGCATTGTTCACCTCCACCTAACAGGTAGGTAGCCATTATCACAAGGAAGGCTGTTTGGGGGTGGGAGGCCGGCAATGCAATTCCCACCATGCCCCCTTGTTCCCCAGCTGAGCAAGATGGAGCACTCACCCCCAAAGCATGTGGCAGCCATTACATTGTTCACCTCCACCTAACAGGTAGTTAGCCATTATCACAAGGAGGGCTGTTTGGTGGGGGGGGCCTGCAATACAATTCCCACCATGCCCCCTTGTTCCCCAGCTGAGCAAGATGAAGGTGGAGCACTCCCCCCAGAAGCATGTGGCAGCCATTACATTGTTCACCTCCACCTTACAGGTAGGTAGCCATTGTCACAAGGAGGGTTGTTTGATGGTGGGAGACCTGCAACACTACTCCCACCCTGCCCCCTTGTTCTCCAGCCGAGCAAGATGGAGCACACCCCAAAGCATGTGACAGCCATTGCATTGTTCACTTTAAGCTAACAGCTAGGTAGCCATCTTCCCATGGAGGGGTGTCTGTGTGTGGGACCTGTACTACAACTCCTAACACTCCCCCTTGTCCTAGTCCTGAGCAGGATGGACTACTCCCCACCCACACAGAAGCATGTGGCAGCCATTACATTGTTCAACTTCACTTAACAGGTAGGTAACCTTCTTCCCAGGGAGGGGTGTGTTTGTGTGGGAGGCCTGTACTCCAACTCCCAACAGTCCCCCTTGTCCCATCCCTGTGCAGGGTGGGGCACTCCCCACCCACCCAAAGCATGTGGCAGCCATTGCATTGTTCACCCTCATCTAACAGGTAGGTACCCATCTTCCCAGTTTGTGCTATTTGGTGGTGGTAGGCCTTCAATGCTACTCCCTCCATGCCCCCTTGTTCCCAGCTGAGCAAGCTGGAGCACTCCTCCCGAAGCATTTGGCAGCCATTACATTGTTCACCTCCACATAACAGGTAGGTAGGCATCTACCCAGGTTGTGCTGCCTGGGGTTGGGAGGCCTACAATACAACTCCCACCATGCCCACTTGTTCCCCAGCTGAGCAAGATGGAACACTCCCCCTGAAGCATGTGGTAACTATTGCATTGTTCCTTCAAACTAACAGGTAGTTAGCCATCTTCCCAGGGAGCTTGGGAGTGTGTGTGTGTGAGGCCTGTACTGCAACTCCCAACAGTCCCCCTTGTCCCACCCCTGAGCAGGTTGGAGCACTCAACCACACACCCAGATAAATGAGTCACAAATTCCACCCAAATGTAAAAATAGAACAGGCAAGTAGACAGTGCATGCACCCTGCCATTCCTCTCAAAAAGCATGGAGCCAAATGACAACACCAGCCCTTACATCCTACCAAAATATACACAGATACAATTGCCACTTACAGTGTGCAGGCAGCTAAGCGTGTACAATCTGTACATGGCCCCCTTGGCAGAAGTGGTGCAAGCGTTTGGAGTGGAGTTAGTCTCCTACGCTGACGACACCCAACTGCTGATCTCTCTGTCCCAAGCCCCTGAAACAGCTGCATCCAACTTCAAGGCCTGTATGCAGGCCTTAGCAGGATGGATGAATTCACACTGTCTAAAGCTCAATGGCTCCAAGACTGAGGTTGTGGTGATTGGAGGTAGCAACTCTAGCTGGACAGTGGACTGGTGGCCAACATGTTTGGGCCCCACGCCCAATCCCAGTAAGGAGGCAAAGAACCTGGGAATATGGGTTGATCCCAAACTGTCCTATGAGGGCCATGTGAATTGTTTAGTGGGAAAGTGCTTTGGGATATTGAAAACCCTCAACCACACATTGGATTTACTCCCGCTGGAGGCCCGACGCACCATGGCCCAAGCCCTGGTCACGTCCCGTATGGACTACGGCAATGTGCTGCTTTTAGGCACCACGGAAAAAAACCTAAGGCGACTGCAAGTCCTCCAAAATACTGCTGCCCGGCTAGTGCTGCGACTTCCCAAAAGAGCAGCTTTTAAACCGGCTCTGGCATCGCTACACTGGCTACCAGTCAAAAAGAGAGTGATGTATAAAGCACTCTTAATATGTCACAGGATTGTATGGCATAAAGCTCCATCCTATCTCTCTGACCTGGTACATATATATATTTTTTTTAAACCTTTATTTTACCTTCACACAGTTACACAGCAGTTTGCCTACAACCCCGAGGGGCCGGCCGCTAATAAAAGAGCAGTGATAGCCATGCATAAAAGAAGTCCACACAGTAGTCACGCTGCTACTGTAAAAAGGCACATCACGAAATCGAGTGAGAAGTATTTAGCCAATATCACGTTGCAAGTTAAGTAAGGTTTTGTTTTTTGTTTTTTATGAAAATAACAAAAAGAACAATCAGGAAATCACAATGCGGTCAAATAAAAGTAATAGTGCAGTTTAGCTGTACGAAAGATTCATATGGCAGTATATGTTGCTATTTATTGTCTGGAGTCCCTAACCGAAGTGAGGGAGGACGGTATCCCCACCTCCATTTGCATCTGTGTGGTATTTCCTATCTCTCCTCTCTCCCCTCAATCCACCCGCCCCTCATCATCCGATTCTAACTGGTCATCCTCTGGCAGAGGGTCACATATGTCACCACGGTACACATTCCATGGGGACCATACCTTATTCCATTTGCCTGGGCACGCACGGCTTAAATATACCGCCCTCTCAGTTATCATTATCTTGTCCATATTCATGCACCACTGCGACTTCGTTGGTAGTTCTGCCGCCCCCCAACGCTGAGCAATATCTCTCTTCGCCACAATCATGCCTAATGTCACCCAGAGTTGGCCATGTCTGGATAAGTCAGTTGGTCCCCACACGTTTAAGAGACATCGCCTTGGTTCTGGGAGGAGAGAGGTCTCTAGGGTCTGTGATACAGTGCGCAATATTTGCCGCCAGTAATTTTGTATGCGTGGGCAGTCCCAGAGTGTGTGGAAAAAGGAACCCTCCTCCCCACAGCCACGTAGACAGAAAGGTTGCTGTAATCTGTGGATGCGATGTAAGAGTGTTCTTGTATAATATACTCTATGTAGGACCTTAAGTTGGACGAGTCTCAGCCTAGCTGAGATGCCTACCTCTTTAGGTGACGCCAATGCCTCATTCCATTCGTGCTCATCTAGGGCGTCTACTTCCCTTTCCCATCTTTCCTTCAGGGGAGCCAGCGGGTCAGGCAAATTGTTCAGGAGTTTACGATAAGTCAGTGACGTCGCTCTTTCTATCATAAAGTCAGTTAGGAGGCGATCCTCCAGCGGGGAGGACTCTGGTAGAGTCGACCGGGAGGGGATGGCTGCAAGCAAAGCATGGCGTATTTGTACGTAGCGGTATGACTCGTGTGGCCCTAGGTCGTACAATTCCCTCAGGCGGGTGAATGAAATGACTTGGCCCCACTCCCACATGTCGCCCACCGTGGATTTTCCAATGGAATCCCAGTGAGAGAAGCCCTTACTGTATCTCAGGTTTCCCAAGGCACGTGTGTCCCAGAGCGGGGAGAGTTTGGTAATTTTCCCCTTCCAGCCCAGCGCGGCCGTCGCCACATGCCATAGTTCCACAGTGAGTTTGGTAGGCCCCGTTAAGAGTCTTATTCTAAGTCGGTCATAGAGTGGGGCAAGCATGTTGTTGGTGTCCAGCTGCGCCCTATCTGTTTGAAAAGCTGGATCAGATTGTGAGGCATGTATCCATTGATTAATGGGCTTAAGCTGCGCCGCCCAGTAATATAGGTGCAGATTCGGCAATGCAATGCCTCCATCGTACCAGCCTCTGTGTAGTTTGGCCCGCGCTATGCGTGCCGGACGATTGCACCACAGCAGCCCAGAAACAACTGCGGCTACCTTTTTAAAGTACCCCGGCGCCACCGAAAAGGGCGTGTTGTCTAGAATATACAGAAAGCGGGGCAATGACATCATTTTATACAACGCTGCTTTTCCCAGCATTGTCAATGGTAACCCCGCCCAGAATTTGACGTCTTGCTTAAGTCATTCCAATGGTGGCGCCAGATTTAATTTCATATATTCCAGTGGATCCCGCGTGACATGGATCCCTAAATACTTGAAAGAGGAACCAGCTAATCTTAGGGGACAGTCTGGCCCGAGCGTCGGGACCTGGCCCCTCAGTACATATAGCTCCGATTTGCTCCAATTAATTGTGTATCCTGAAATTCTGCCGTGCTCGTCACACAGATTCAAAAGAGCCGGCACGCCTTGTTCGAGATCTGTTAAGTACACCAGCATGTCGTCTGCATAGAGGGACAGCTGGTCTTCCCAACCCTCCTTCCATTGTATCCCTTTAAGTAAGGGTGTTTGTCTTATTAGGTTAGCCAGTGGTTCTAGGGCTAGCGCGAAAAGCAAAGGAGATAGGGGGCAGCCTTGTCGGGTGCCTCTCCCTAGCGAAAATGTAAGTGAAATGTGGCCATTCGCCACCACGTGTGCCATTGGCTCCGCATATAACCGCCTAATCCACGATATAAAGTTCGGGCCGAAGCCCATGCAGGACAACACCTCAAAAAGGTAGTTCCATTCCACAAGGTCAAAAGCCATTTTCGCATCCAGGGCCAGTATGACTGCGCTGTCGTGAATCCGGTCCGCCCTCGCGAAGATTTAGTGCCGTGTTCCTATGGGGCATAAATCCCGATTGATCTGGATGGATAAGATCAGGCAGATGAGCCATCACCGGTTAGCCAGGAGTTTAGCCAGGATTTTACCTTCTGCGTTTAATAGGGAGATGGGGCGATATGAGGAACACTCTTCCTGTGATTTACTGGGCTTGGGTATTGCTACTAAAGTGGCCATTCTCTGGTCTAGTGGAAGCGCACCCTTCTCCCGGCATTCCTCATACATATCGAGCAGGTACGGACTAAGGTCCTCGGACTGGGACTGGTACCATTCCACTGGAATGCCGTTTGGACCGAGAGCTTTTCCAGGTTTGAGCGCTCGTATGGCCAGCTGTATTTCATCGCTGGTTATGGCCACATCCAGGTCGGCTATTGCTTCTGGTTGTAATACTGGGATTTTCATTCTACTCAGTGCATCCTGAGCCATGACCGCGGTCACCTCCCTCTCTGGAGTATACACCTGTTCGAAATGTGCCGCCAGTGCTTCTACTATCTGTTCAGGGTTGGTTTGCGTCACGCCATTTCTATCTTTCACCTGTTGAATCCCTCTGGAGCTACCCCCCCTTTTATCGAGCCAGGCCAACATCTTTCCCGCCTTATCGCCTACATCATATATCTAATTCTGTGTATCAGTAATGTGCCCCTGCACCGTGAGCCGAGCATGTTCTGTGTATAATCGCTGATGGAGTGCAAGGGTATGTGCCTTGTCATCTGTAGGGTTAGCCTCGTGTAACGTTGTTACTTCACGTAGTTTTAGCTCAAGTTTAGACTGTTCAGCCGCCTGTTCCTTTTTATGGACCGCGATAGAGCTTATAGCTTGCCCCCTTAGTACTGTCTTGTAGGCCTCCCATAGCACCTCGGAGGAGGCCACAGTTGCCACATTTTCATCAAAATATTGCGTTGTAGCCTTCTGGAGAGCTTTCCTGATTTTCGGGATTATGAGATATGATGCTTGAATGGGGTATATGCGGATACGCAATTTTGCCTGGGTGGAAATGGTTAGAGTAATCGGGGAATGGTCTGAGATGCCTCAAGGGTGTATGTCTGCAGTATCTACGCGCTGTAATCCTTCACCTAAAGCCAGGAAGTAGTCTATCCGGGAAAGACTGTTATGGACTGTGGAATGGAACGTGTACTGTTTGTCCTGAGGATGGACGTGACGCCATATATCTACTAACCCCATTGCTGTTAGGAATCGCTGAAACCGAGAAGGGTCCCCCAGGTGAAGCTGTCGCTGGAAACCTATCAAGCTGTAAATCTACCGCTGCATTAAAATCCCCACCCAAAATTACATCACTCTCGGGGAGAGACAACAAAAAGTCACCAAGGGCTGGAAGCATTATTGAATGAAGGTATGGCGGGATATATACTGAGACCACAGTTAGAGGGCGACCATCCCATTGCCCCTGCAATGCTGCAAAGCAGCCCTGACTATCAGTTTTTGTGCTTATTGGAATGAAGTGCGAGGATTTTTTAATCAGAATACCAGTTCCCCGGGAGCCCGATGAAAACTCTGAATGCACCATCATCTTGTACCCTTTCCTATCCAAGGCCTTAGTGGCCCCTCCTGTCAAGTGTGTCTCCTGCAAGAGCGCCAATTGGGGTTTGTGCCTTTTCAACGCGTTTAGTACCAGGCCGCTTTTCACCTTATCCCCTAGTCCCCGCACATTCCATGAAAGTATTCTAAGGGAGGAACCACTCGATCGTTACTCAGCATTCCCCGCGTCAACTAGTTGTTCATCCGCCATTTTCAATCACGCAGCCACATACAAACCATCCAAAAAGGATCAATCGTACCTGTAGGTATACCTTTTCGGTTACAGCACACACAATACAAGCACCAGTTCCCGACCGACTTAGTGAATTTCCAACAAAAAAATAACAACCCCCCCACCCATTCCCTCCCTGCCTCCCTGCTTAACGGACCTTCAACTGCCCGCCACCCCAACTGAGCAGAGCGCTTGACCCATCCCACAAACAGAGTACTTGCACGTTGGGGGAGAGTGTCTCCCCGAGCAGGCGGCTCCCTTGCTGCCCTCGGAGTACCCAGGCCGGCGTCCATTAACGACCTGCATGAGCAAACAGTGTGTCAGGGAGTCAGTGTCTAAATAATTTATGGTCTGATGACATTATTTGTCCCCGGCAGCTCCAGACAGTTCCAGCGTCGGTGATGCACTCGCGCTTCTTCCAACTGAAGTCTGTGAGCCATGCCGGCTATCGTTCCGGTGTCTGTTGCGCAGTCTGTCGGATTTGCGTTCCACTCTGCGCCACCCTTCAAGCCAGTCTCTCGCTGCCTCGGGGGAATCGAAAAACCAAACTTTCTTATCAGCGACCACCCGTAACCGGGCTGGGAACAACATAGAGTATGGCAATTCCTGTTCACGCAGTGTCTTTTTCACTTCCAAAAAGGTCCTCCTCCGTCTTGTTACCTCCGCTGTGTAGTCCGGGAAAAAGGATATCCGCAAGTTTTGAATTTGAATGGCTGGTGCCACTCTGGCCGCCTGGAGGATGATGTCGCGATCTCTAAAGTTAAAAAGTCTCGCTAGGATCGGGCGCGGTGAGGCCCCTGGCTTAGGCGTTCCCCCAGGTACCCTATGGGCCCGTTCCACGGTGAAGAAGTTTGAAAGGCCCTTGGGGGCTAGCTGGTTCTTTATCAAATCTTCCACATATAAGTCCATGGCTCCTGTGGTTTCAGATTCCGGAACCCCCAAAATGCGGACATTGTTCCGCCGGGAACGACCTTCATGATCGTCCAGATTTTCCTTGAGCAGCTTATTGTCGTTCTGCAATTTCTCCATTGCGACCTGTAGATCCGAGACATCCTCCACCAATGATTTAGCTACCACCTCCACCTGCTTCACTCTTTCACTTATCTTCTGGAGGTCCGCCCGTATCAGGGTCACTTCTGTTGCGGTCGCTCCCACCGTTGCTTGTATCTGGGCCAAGGCGTGCAAGACGTCCTCCAGGGTAGCCTTCTTCGCACCGTCTCCTTCCGTGCCTTTGCCCATAGATTTGCGCTGCTCCGGCTGGGAGAGTGATTGTTTATCATAAGCGAATTTATCAAGCTTAGCTTGAGTGGAGGTATTTCTGAGTCCTTTTCCTGCCATAGTGTCACGCTGGCGCGTTCAGCCAGCCGCGACGTGCTGTTGGAGGATTGTCCGCAGCGGATGGTCTGTTAGGCCGCCCGAGTTTCAGCGGCGCCCAGTCTTCTTAGTTGTTAGACTTCCCACCGTCGGGCCCACACTCTGTACAACAGACGCACTAGTTACTCAGGATTTAGTTCCAAAGAGGGCGTCCGGTCCCTTCGGTGAGAAAGTTCGTGCCTACAATGGTGGACGGGATGTAAAATGGCGGCGACTACGCACTTACTTTCCCGACTTCTGTTGCACTTAGCGCCGCCGTCGTCCACTGTAGTGTCTTGACGTTGGAGCGATATTGCAAATCCTTATTCGATCTGGAAGGATCTGCAGGCTTTCAACGCCGTTGTCGTGGGTCTGCGCTCGCTGCGGGCACTTCCGGTTTACAGCGCCAACGAGGCTCCACTTCCGTCCGGGCAGGTCCCAACCAAGCCACCGCGGCTGCACTCACGCCACCAGGCCGCACACAGAGGTCGTCGTTTTTTCCCGTTCCCGGGGCATCAATGCTCCCAAACTTTTCCTCCAAGTGCCGTTCGGTCACCGGACCCGGGGCACCCCTTCTGGGTTCGTTTTTGAACTGATAGGCATGCGGATTGATGCGGGAAGCCGCCTTGCTACGGGAGCCTCTCTAGTTTGCTGCCGCCATCGTCGGCTGCTAGCCACGCCCCTCGACCTGGTACATATTTATGAGCCAACTAGAGCACTACGCTCAGTAGGAGCGGGTCTACTAAAAATTCCCCACGTCAAAAGAGCTAAATTGAGTGGGCACTCTTTCAGACTGCTGGCAGCCAGCAACTGGAACAAACTCCCGATCAGCCTAAGATTAGAAGGATCTGAAATCAAGTTCAGAAAACTTCTTAAGACCCACTTGTATAACATCTAACCTCTCTGCTGAACTGAGGAGTTTTTGCCCGCTGTGAGCGACTTCCCTCTGTCCGTAGCGCGGGGACACGCCGAGATGGCGTCACCAGGCGCTTTATAAATCTCTTTATTATTATTATTATTAATAATATTAAGCGTATTTAACTGTCACAGAAACAGAAGTGTAAATCAACAAGTCTCATCTCAAAGCAAATCAGGGCGCAAAAATGCACAGCACTGTATGCTCTCTATAAGTTACATGGGTGCTGAGATTGAAGGACAATATGAAAAGAAACCAAGCATGGTCTGTCGAACAAATAAATCTAGGCCCAGGACACGACAAAAGTATGCATGAGATGGCAATGCCTAGTACATGTGCAAATGTAATGCCTGCCATGCAGAGTAATCAACAAAGATGCCTCACATCAAGTTGTATTGCCGAAAGTTGTCAGATGACAACATGTCTTCATAATCACAAACTCTACACATGGGGCATGGTATCTATTGACATGTCACACCATGTACGTACCTCCAAATCATGTCATGATGAACATCACTGTGCAGACATACAATGTGTGAAATAGTTAACTGTGTGTTGCATAACCAGTAAATAAGATACATCAACCACAAAGCTTTAGGGGTGTATGTCACTGGCCATTTCCCCTCTGTCCCACAGGTGACCAACAACTGACTGTATAGGACAACATCAACCTGCAGGGCCAGTCAACACCCCTGGAACATGGACTCTCGGATGAGGACTCCCTGGATTTCGAGGACACAGAGCTCGAAGCCGGCCCATCTGGTGTGCTAGGATGCAACAGGTCCCAGGACTCCACTGTCCCCCCACCACCTCAGCGGCACCAACAACAACTACGTATACCCTTGCTGGAATGACTTGTGCAACAATGGTCCATAGGATTAAATTTTCACAAAAACAAATGCAAACATAGACTCCAATCAATACTATATTGACTAGTTTTTTCAGTGCCCAGCCGGGCCTGAAATTTTATTTCAAATATAAACAATTTTAAAAGACCATCAAGGAGGTCTAATGCGACAGTTGATAGGGTACAAGCCTGTACCTATCCAAAGTACACTCAAAAAGAGTTCGAGGGTGAGAAGTTAAGCAAAGAAAAGAGGGTAAAGAATATCAGGCAAAAAGGACATGGGAGCCAATTGTCCCTTGCATCAATAGCATATTTGCAAGGCAAGTTCAGACAAACAATTCATGTAACAGTGTCAACACAAGGGGAAAGTTACAGAATTGAGAAAAGTGTTGACGGCGTTTCGATCCCCGGCTCCTAGTGAACTGGGATCATCATCAGGACTTAAACAATGTATTGCCTGTATGTGCTTTTTAAAAACCTTTTCGAGCGATCTCCAGGGAACTCCTGTAAGTCTAGGAGTAACGGTTGGGCGGAGGGCTGGTGCCTCGATTTCCTATTCCGATAGGTTTAGAATTGTTGCAATAAGTTCCTATCCTGCATCGGATAATATCCCGCTTGGAGTGATTAAAAAATCACGGGGCGATACAGTGTGTCCAGACCTCTTGAGAGTATACACTCTAATTTTCCGAGTCTTGGCGCAGAGACAATACTCCTTCACTCGCGATACGAGCAAAGTGCGGGCGGTGTACACAATGGCAATCCGCCGGCTTCACGCTAATACGGAAAAAACTAGTCAATATAGTATTGATTGGAGTCTATGTTTGCATTTGTTTTTGTGAAAATTTAATCCTATGGACCATTGTTTTTCATAATAGTTGACTGCCCAAGGTCCCTAGGTACTTATTGGGTCCCCCTTGTTTTTGAAAAATAGGAATGACTTGTGCGGCCTACACCATCACCAGTGCTGCCTGCAACACTCTCCCTGCCCAAGAGGATGACCATCCCATCCCACCAACTGAGGAGGGCAGGGAGAGGAAGCGGGCGCCTACAGTGGTGAGGCAACAGGTCTGTGACAGCAGGGCAGGTGGGAGGACAAGGGGGAATTGAAGCTAACATAACACTGGGACTGAAGTACTGGACAACATCAACAGAGTTCTTGGGGCCTATCAACGGGCCCAGGGACAAACGGGCCAGGCTGAGGAAGATTCACATGAGCTCTGCCTGCTGCTGAGGTCCATCGACATCCGCATGGGCAAATTGTGGACCTCTTGGGCCAACTAGTGGCGGATCCGAGGGACAGGCCTGCGACACAACCAACACCTCCACCTCCCTCCTTGCTTACGTACAATCCGTACTCCAAGTAAATTGTAATCATGGTGAAGACTGCACAACCTGTAATAAACACAGAACAGACACAATGACTTGTGTGTGTAAGGAGTGTTTAATTAAAATGGGTACATGTGACAGGGGAGTGAATATTTACAAAAAGGTGAACAGTGAAGCAATAAGTTGTCAGTGATGTAAGATGAGACAATTGAGTAGTCACCACATCGATGTGCCAAACTACCCTTTCCCAGGAACATTGGCACCCAGCACTGAGTCAACAACAGGCTGCAGTCACAAAGCTCAAATACACCTTCCACCAACAACAACATCAGCAGATAATGGCTCTGTTGTACATTGTCACTCACCTTCAAGTGAAGTAGCGTTGATGAGCTATTGAAGCAGGTCGACACCTTCCTCCTCTCCACTATCCTTATCACTGGACATCGGTTGGTTAGCAGGCGGGGGCCTTGGCTGCTCATCGGAATGCAGGAGCAGGGGGATTTCCTTGCGCAAGGCCAGGTTGTAGAGCATGCAGCATGTAAGTACAATCTGACACACCTTTTTGGGCGAGTACATCAGTGCACCTCCAGTCTTGTCCAGGCAGCAGAAACCTGACTTCAGGAGACCGAATGTAAGCTCCGCATGGGGATCATTGTAGCGGACTTCACTTGGGGTCCTGGGATTCCGCAGTGGGCTCAGCAACCAAGGATGGTTGGGATATGCAGAAACACATATGTGGGAGATACACAGACCAAATTTGTAATATGACTGTGTCAGAGGTCACCATGTCACACACACAGAACGCTACCTGACTCTTTGTACTCACCCACAATCCATGCATGCTCAGGCAGCAGATTATTCATCAGATGTGGCACAATGCTCTTATGCATGATGTACAAGTCATGAGCAGAGCCAGGGAATTTGGCACAGACGTGTGAGATGATCATATCCACCTGGCACACCCCTTGCACATTGATGGAATGGTAATGCTTCCTGTTCCTGTAGATGTGCTCATGTGCCTGTGGTGGAACCACGCCAACATGTGTGCAGTCAATGGCACCAACAACCTTGGAGATGTGCCCAAGTATATTGAAATCTCCATTCACACCTTGCCCTGGGCAAATGAATATATCGGTCATTGTGGATCATCGTAGCGAACAGGACATCATGTAGCACCATGCTGAACATATGTTGCGACATCCCACCTGCACTGGACACCGTGTACTGGAATGAACCAGAAGCAAAAATATGCAGAGCTGCCATCACCTTAGACGTTGGTGTGAAAGCACTCGGATATGTCCTGCGAGGCTGCAGGTGGGGCTCCAACATGGCACATAGGTCTTGTAGGATGGGTTGATCCAGATGGAATTTCCGTATGACCTCCTTATCCTACATGTCTGCCAGCACTGTGTAGGGACGATGCACATTTGGCCTCTTCCTAGGTGAGATGAAAGGGGACACATGTCAATGCAATCCACCAGGAGATGTGTCTGACATCTTACATTTTGACTGACACAACGCCAACAATGACTGTTACCTCCGTTAACCTCACAGCCCAACTTACATGTAGGGACAACTTCAGCTACACCATCCGCACAGCTTGCACCTCCCAAACAATATCTGACTATGTGAATGCCCAAAGGGATATGTCCACATCTTGCATGCACAGTCCTGAGAGTAGTCCAGACAGCATTTGTGTGAAAAAGCAACACTACTGTCTCATACCTAGCTGCTGTACCTGCCACACCTTCTTGCATAAGTCAAACCAGTCACACATAGAAGAAAACACAAGGAGCCCAGTCTGTGGGTAAACAACAAGTCTGTGCATGAGCCACGAAACGTAGACAGTCAAATATGCACATTGGTTATTCAGACATTCATCATTGTGAATTGCTCTGCCCTTTTACACATTGGTATGTGTACCCATTGGAAAGTCCATCACAACACTGTTCTGTGTACATGCCTAGCAATATTATAAGTGATATGTGAGGGAGTACATGCCAATGTTTAAAATCATATACACAAACATGGCATGTGTAGTCAGCAGTGGGGTAAATGTTACATTGGCATTGTGTGCACAATCATGTGCCATTAATCATGTGGCCTTTGTGCACTGTTGAGAATTGCCCATTGGCCTTTGACACAGCATGATGTGTCCATAGGTGTTGTTAAACTGCTCCGCCACCCAAATGAAGGACATTCTTAGCTACGTATCGCACCCGTATCGCGGAAGCTACTGCCTGGCTCCAGCGGCGTGTCACTGCCAATGCCAAAACCACACTTGCTGTAGTGACAGTGATATGTGTATTGCCGAATGGCGGTTGGCATGCTCTGTCACTCAAATCAGGGTAATTCTTAGCAAGGTATTGCACCCATATCGCGGTTACTACCGCCTGGCCCCAGCGGTGTATCACTGCCATTGCCAAAGTTACACTCGCTGTAGTGATAGGCATACCATGGTCAAATGGCGGTTGGCATGCTCCGCAACCCAAATCATGGTCATTCTTAACAATGTATGGCACCCATATCGCAGTGGCTACCGACTGGCCCCAGTGGTGTGTCACTGCCAATGCCCAAGCCCTTACAGCCAATGGGAACCTCAATTGCGGTAGACTAAAGCAATTTTGAAAATTGCGGTAGGCATGCTCTGCCACCACAGGGCTGGTCATTGGATGCAATTCAAAAATACCCAATTGCGGTAGCAACCGCCTGGCCCCCGCGGTGTGTCACCGCCAATACCTGTGGCCTTACAGCCAATGGAAACCGCAATCACAATAGAATAATTGCAATTTTGAAAATCATGAGCCAATCATTGGATGCATTTGAAAAAGGCTGACCTGAAACACCAGCTGCAGCAGCTTAGACCACTGAAACTGCCCCACGGGGCTATAGATGTGATGTGTGGGAGAGAGCCCCAGATTTCCACAGATTCCAGAACCTGCTGCCTGACACCCTTCACCACCAACTGCTGCTGTTGTTCCTGTCTTCGGAGCCTGCTGCCTGACACATCTCACCACCAACTGCTGCTGCTGTTCCGGTCTTTGAAGCCTGCTGCCTGACACCCCTCACCACCAACTACTGCTGCTGCTCCTGTCTCCAGAGCCTGCTGCCTGACACCCCTCACCACCAACTGCTGCTGCTGCTCTTGTCTCCTGGACACAGTGATATCGAGGACTGAGAAGATCCAGACACATCCCTTAGACCACCGAGGAGCTGCAGGTCCTGGTGGACGAAGTGCTCACACAGTATGGGAGGCTATATGGTGCTCCAAATGTCATGGTAAGTGTTTCATAGTGGAAGTGAGAGTGCAGGGAGTGCATACATGACGTCCATCTGCTGCAGTGTTTGCCTGAGAGTGTGGGGTTGTGTCATGCACTGCCTAGCATGCTCTCTCTAGGGGAAAGAGGTGTGTAGCCTATTTCACATGTTTCCCTGCCTGCACTTCAAAATTGGAGGGACATGTATTGTTTCTTCAGCCATACAGTGATGCAGCAAGTTGTTAATCTGGGAGTCAGGACAGAAGTTGCCTGTGTGAATGGATGTGTGGCTCCCTGATGTTCTTCACAGGGTCATCTGTGGCCTTATCAAGGGTTTAATTCCAGAGGGTACTGATAGAATTGTGTCTGATTCAAAATTTGCATCATGTATAGGTCAGCACATGCTCAGGACTATCATATCAGAGGGTGACGCTCTTTGTGGTAAATCACCTATGGCACAGAAGATTGTAGTACATTTGTGAACAGCCCTTTCGTTTCGCCCAGCATGTGTACTGTCTTGCATGTGTAGGCACTATTGGCGCTCTCAATTTGTCCCTTTATGTGACATTTCTGATGCCCCACGTTGGACCTCAGTTTGAGCCCACCTGGCCTACACAGTCACTGCCCAATCTGATAAGGACACGTCACTGAATGTACAGGGAGAAAAATGTATGTTGTTTGCTAGACTATCCTTCAAAGAGCCATCTTGGCCCTGTAGATTGCACACAACAGGCCCTGTGAGAGGGTGTGAGATTGTAAGATCATGTCCCTCAAAGTGAGCTCCATGACACAGTGAGCCATTCACAGGACAAGGACATTGATGACTGCGGGGTGTTGGGCACAGGGACCCCGGTCAGCACCGAAGACATCATCCACACAATGAACACCATCCACGCCGGATCTCCAAACGACCCATGCCCCCACCACGTCTTCAACAAGGCCGCCTCCGTCATCACACCCCAACTCTGAGACGTCATCAACTGCTCCTTCAGCCCGCCACCTTCCCGGAGAGCTAGAAGCATGCCGAACTCAACGCCCTCCTGAAGAAACCATCAGCAGACCCCACTGACCTCAGGAACTACCACCCCATCTCGCTCCTCGCTTTTCCTGCCAAAGTCATTGAGAAGACCGTCAACCGACAGCTTGCCGCCTTCCTCAAGTCGAACGGATCCCTCGACCCCTCGCAGTCTGGCTTCCGAGCCAACCACAACACCGAGACCACCCTCATCGCAGCCACTGACGACATCCGAGCTCTGCTCGACAACGGGGAAAACAGCGACCCTCATCCTCCTGGATCTCTCCGCAGTGTTCGACACGGTCTGCCACCGCACCCTAGTACAACGCCTCAGCAACGTCGGAATCCAAGAGAAGGCTCTGGAGTGGATCATCTCGTTCCTCGCCGGAAGAACCCAGAGAGTCCGCCTCCCCCCGTTCAGATCCGAGGCCACCGCAGTCATCTGCGGCGTTCCACAAGGATCTTCACTCAGCCCCACCGTCTTCAACATCTACATGAGCCCCCTTGCGGCCATCGCATGCCAACACAACCTCAACATCATCTCCTATGCCGACGACACTCAGCTGATCCTCTCCCTCACCAACGACCCAGCCCCCGCCAGAACCAACCTGCACGAAGGGATGAAAGACGTAGCCGAGTGGATGAAGAACAGCCGCCTGAAACTCAACTCAGACAAGACAGAAGTCCTCATCCTGGGACCATCTTCCTCCACCTGGGACGACTCCTGGTGGCCCCCTGCCCTGGGCAGCGCACCCAAACCAACGGACCACACACGCAACCTGGGCTTCATCCAGGACTCCTCCCTCTCGATGACCAGACAAATCAACGCCGTCTCATCTTCATGCTTCAACATCCTACGCTTCGTAAGATCTTCCGATGGATCCCCACCGAAACCAGGAAGACGGTCACCCAGGCTCTCGTCACCAGCCGACTGGACTACGGAAACACCCTCTACACCGGAACCACAGCCAAACTATAGAAGAGACTCCAACGCATCCAGAACGCCTCCGCAGGACTCATCCTGGACATCCCCCGGCACAGCCACATCTCCGGACACCTGAGAGACCTGCACTGGCTCTCCGTCAACAAGAGAAACACATTCCGACTTCTCACCCACTCCCACAAAGCTCTCCACGACCTGGGGCCCAGGTACCTCACAACCGCCTGACCTTCTACACTCACACCCACCAGCTTTGATCAACCAGCCACGCCCTCGCCGCCGTTCCACGCATCTGAAGAGCCACCATGGGAGGAAGATCCTTCTCCTACCTGGCAGTCAAGACATGGAACTCCCTCCCCATCCACCTCCATCAGTCCTAAGACCACCTCTCCTTCAGGAAGCAACTCAAGACCTGGCTGTTCGAGCAGTAGCAGACCCCTCCTTCCCAAGCGCCTTGAGACCCTCCGGGTGAGTAGCGCGCTATATAAATTTCTTGATTGATTGATTGATTGATTGATTGATTGAGGCAATAGGGAGAAACAGCTAAGGCAGATGGAAAGCAAGTATATCCTTCTATTAGACCCTAGGATCCCTAATGGGATGAACACAGGGAAGGACTTACACAGTTTTCTGTAGATTCTGAACTTCTTTTTATTTTTTAACTGTGTTTAAGTGAGTTAATGAGTTTTAGTCTCGTCTGATCCCTGGTCTATACCTAGTTGTTGAGGGTGGTTCTATTTTTACATATGCAGGGACCGCAGTATAGGTTTAACATTAGGGTCTTGCGAATACAGCTGCCTCTCTAACAATCTACGCATCTGTGTACAGACAGTCACATTCAGTTATGTAAACTCCAGCCTATTGTTTGCACTTTACGAATCTAGCACTGGCACTTTTAAGATGTGATCAGTCGGGGGCATGGCCAAGCAGCATGGCCGACAGGACGTTAGCTCCGCCAGCTGCCGTCCTGAGGACCCGAATATCCTGCAAATATATCCTGATTGGGCATTTTTCTAGCTTGTACCGGGAGCCGGAGGCTCCTCCTGCGCTGGTGACGCCCGGCCGGCGGCTGAAAGCAGCGATCCACGGGTTTCCCCGCATGTAGAGCTGGAGCTTTGGGGACCGGACCTCTACCTACGTGAGGCCGGGGACTGAGGCCTAGTCCGGAGCAGTGTCGCGGGAGCGGACTTGCCTCTCTGTGCTCCCAGGAGGTTGTGCTACCGCCTGTTGGACGGCGGAGCCCGCTGCCATCTGGGTTCCGCCTTTGGAGAGGACGTGTGTGGCCGGTGGGCTCTGCGGACCGCATACACTGTTTGGATCCGGCCCGGGGACGCTGGGGTGAGACCTGACGGCCGCTCTTCCCCCCAGACATTGCCTCAGCGTTGGTGTGGGAGCCTCCCGATCAGGTGAGCTCTCCTTGGGGCAGACCTCCTTTTACCTTGGGGGACTTGGAGGGCTAGCCTGCTGACTGCAGCGGCCAGGGCAAGAGTGGCACTGAGGGACATCTGCATCCGAATCTGGGCCCTTTCCCTGCCGAGCCGCCATCTTGCATCAGTGGCGGGGAGACCATTGGCCGCGGCAAGGGAACCAGGGGGCTGCGAGGCTCGTTGAACTGGGCTAGAGAGTTGCGGCGACCCCTGTTGTTGTGAGGTCTGGAGCCCTGGGGGACCGTGATTGTCGGCATCGGAGTGGGTTGCCATGGATTGGGCTGCCTGACCGTCGTGAGGATCCTGCTTCCGGTGCCGGCCTACCTGACCTGAGTCCCGCTGCTGATCTGGTGGACAAGGTGTGTGCAGCAGGATATTGCCGCCTGGCATTTTTGCGGGCCTCCCACCCTACCTGAGCACCCCCTGGGGGGGCCTGCTAGTGGCACCGGATAGCCCCTGCGGACGCTGCTGCTCTGGTGGAGGGAGGTGGGCATCACACCCCTGATTGCAGCCGTGTGGCCTAGTCTGGGATGCCTCATTGGCGCTACTGGCCCTTCCCGGGTGCCCCTATTTGACGCAGCCTGAAGATTGCTGGGGGTGAGGTCTGGACTACCGGATTTACCCGCTGTGAAGAGGCCTGGAGGCACACACCTGGGCAGCACTGGTTGAGATAAGTCCTTGGTGGTCCACTGGGAGGGTTCCTGTGACTCTTGGTAACTGGCAATGCGAAAGGATAGGATGTCGCGCTCCACCCAGCCGAACACCATCACGCAATACACTACCCTGCGGCTTCCCTCGCAACGGATTACGCGGCAGACGGGTCAGGAGGAGGGAGCACATGGGCCGGCGGAGCCTTTCCGGGCGCAGCTGTTGAAAGCAATACAGGGCTCCCACACTGCGCTGGAGCGACAGATCGAGACCGTGTCGATTGATGTCAATCTTCTGCGCACGGATCTCCGAAAAGTTGCGGATAAGGTCTCGGACGCAAAGGGCAATATTACCCAACTACAGGGTGAAGTGGCCTCCCTCAAGAAGACGGTCACACACCTCACGGCCATGACGCATGCCCTGGAGCAGAGAGCCGAGGACGCGAAGGGAAGAGCACATCGGAGCAACATTAGAGTCCTGGGTGTACCGGAACGATTGGAGGCGGGTAATGCCGAGCACTTCCTAGAGACCTGGATCCGCACCCAGCTGTGTCTGCGGGGCCTGTCGAGTGTGTTCGTCATTGAACGAGCGCATCGGGCCTTAGTTTCTCCTCCACGATCGGGTGAGCCCCCGAGGGCACTGATTGCCAAGATCCTGAACTATAAGGACCGGGACTGTATCTTGAAGGCGGTGAGGGAAAAGGCGACACTCACCATTGAGAACAGTTGCGTGTCAATTTATCCTGACTACACCCAGCAGGTGCAGGAACAACGGAAGTCTTACCTGGGTGTCAAGCAAAAACTCCGGGAGATGAAGCTACAATACATGCTACTGTACCCAGCCAAGCTCAAGGTGATTTCGCAGGGCCGGGCACACTTCTTTGAATCCCCAGCGGAGGTCTGGGAGTGGCTGGAGATCCGGGGCAATGAACTGCCCCCGGGAGAGCGTGGGGGGCCCCGTGAGACGTGGGGGACCCGACCTCAGAGGAGACGTTGTGGTAGACGCAGACGCCGATCTGAATCCGAGGGCTCCAAGGGACCTAGAGCCACAGTGGGAGAGGATGGTGCTTTGCTTCTGAAGCCTCCAATGGCGGAGGCACGTCCGGCCCTGGGGATGTTTTGGTTCCGGACACATTGCAGGACACGGTGCCGGGTACAATTTCCACGGCCCGGTGATTCCAGAGACTGGACTTTCCGAGTCATTGGCGGAGACGGCTCCATCCTGAGGTACTGTCTGGCCTATGTTCTACTGCATTTTAATCCGGGGCCCTTTTTTTTGATGTGGTGGGGATGACTATAGCCCATGTTGTTTACACTTGGTTGGCGGGATGGAGTGAAGGACTTGCACCCTGCTAGAGGGGGGCTATGTGACAAGAGGTGGACTTGCCTGGGTGGAGAGGACCCGGCCTGGGGCTGTTATTTTTGATTAAGCCTTATGACTGTCCTGTACTTGGGTCCCGTAGGGGGCTGGAAGGGGGGGGTGGTGTTGGATTGGTTGTTGTGTGGCTGAGTGTTGTGTGGGATGAATGGGGTGGCTGTGTACGTCCTGGCACTGGCAGGGGGAGGGCAGTGTAGCATGTTTTGTTGTTGCTGTCATCTTGCTCGTGGGTGGGGGTCCTGTTTTGGGGGGTTTGTGGGATTGGGGGTTTTCGGGGGTGGGTGGGGTTGGAAGGGGAAGTTGTTGCAGGCATCAAGTGTGCAATTGTTCGGAATCGTGAGTGGTTGGCTGAGTGGGCTGGATTTGCTGGCTTGGATGGTGTTCGGGCCCAAGGGTGGCGGATCGCAGATTGTGTATATAACAGCCCGGATGGGCGTATTCCCCGATTATGGGTTTTAAATTCTTAACCTGGAACGTGCGCGGCTTGGGCACTTGCACTAAGAGGCACAGGGTCCTTTCCTTCCTCTGACCCCATGGGGTCTCCGTTGCATATCTCCAAGAGACCCACTTGAATGAGGAGGGTGCTCAAAAACTCTCCAAAAAGTGGAGGGGCCAGTTATTCCATTCCTCCTTCTCCACATATGCCAGAGGAGTTATGATATGGGTGGTGCCTGGGGTTCCCTGTGCCTTTCAGTATGTTGAGGCGGATGTGGAAGGCAGGTACCTGCTACTGCGGGTCAAAATAGATGGTAGGGACTTCCTGCTCTTGAATTCCTATGCCCCGAATATAGATGACCCTGACTTCTTTTCCCGCCTTCAGGAGCTCATTGCCTCGGACCTAGACGCCCCCTTCCTATGGTTTGGGGACTTCAATTGTGTGTTAGATCCGGATTTGGATCAACACTCCCCTCGTTCTGGAACTAAGCTGCGTTTGACAGCGCGACTCTGGGAAGTGATGCATAATCTCGGAGTTGACAATGTGTGGCGTATGGGCCACCCCACTCAGAGACTCTATCCCTGTTATACCCCGACGCATGACACCCATAGCAGATTGGATCGCATCCTCGCTGCTAATATCGCCGGGTCCCTCTCCTTAACGGTTACCCACCAGGCCCGTTTTCTATCGGACCATGCTCCGGTGACGTGCGTGGCGCAGTGGGTCGATCAGGCTTCCTGTCCCCGCACATGGCGGATGCCGGTGGACCTCCTACAGGACCAGGTGGCGAAAGATCATGTGGAGACGGCCCTGACTGATTATGTCGATCTGAATTGGGAGGACGATACTCTGGCCTACTCCACTAAATGGGAGGCCCTGAAGGCAGTGGTGCGTGGTGCCTGCATGGGACTCACCTATGGGGTTCGGAAGCAACTACTTTGTGAGTTGCGGGACGCGGAGGACAGACTCCGTAGCTGTCAGTCTCTGCCAGATCCCGCTGATTTGGACCGGGAAGTGGAGAGGGAGGCCCAGGTGTCAGTTCATGACATTCTTATGTGTCTGGATAAGTTTACCTTGGGTCAGTACCGGCAGCGTCTCCACCGTGAGGGGGACAAATCTGGTCACCTATTGGCATGGATTCTTCAGCGAGAATTTGCTCCAGGGAGGATAGTTGCCTTACGGACTCCCGCTGGACCCATGGCACACACGGAGTCCGCTATTCTCGAGGTGCTCCGATCGCACCTGCAGGCAGTGTACACCGCCGACCCCTCGGTCACGGAGGCCTCCTACCGGCCTTACCTCCAGGGATTGTCTCTGCAGACCCTTTCGGAGGACGCGGTGAAAGAACTAGACGTGGTATTGACGCTCCGGGAGATCAGTGTCAGGCTCCGCCTCTATCTCTTCGGAGCTGTGCTGCAAGACCTCTACCTTCCCTCGAAGAACCACCCCAACATCTGAAGTATGCACAGACCATAAAGGCAATTCCCCCAGGGAAGGAAAGGAAGGGAACAGGGGGGAGGGAGATCTGAAACGACAAATGAACAAACCATTAGAATAAATTCCCCCCCATACCCACTGACTCTAACGCCCCTCTTCTATGAATACAAATCAGTTGCGTAACCTTTCCTTCCTACCTGAGGGGGGAATATGTTAGGGATTAAATGCGAAGAGAGGAGACTTGAGGTAATACCAGGGACTCTGTTTCGCTAACAGCACAGGACCCCTTACTTATGGTACCCCTCTCTCGGTTCTCCTGCATGTAAAAATAAAGCAAAACAGGGTTGTGGCAACAAACAGAAAAATCAGCAATCAGTGTTAATCACTCCTTAACGCTGTTTACTTTGTACATAGTCACCGTGACTCAGTGTCTCTTATGCACTTGCTGGTACTGCCTGAAACTCTGGCCATGCGTAAGGTAGCAATCCGTCTTGCAACCTTACATCGCACTTCAACAAAACAAAGTTTTCCCCGAGCCTTGAGTCCTTTCTCTCTCAGCAGAGAGAGAGAGATCGTGAAGTTCAATACACACGCTACCTGCGTGTCTTTTACCTGGATAATATCGCAAAAGTTCTGAGCAGTCCTTTTCAACACGTTGCTTACGCGTTCAATACAAAACAAGCTTCTCCCCCACAACAATGAGGGAAGCGAAGCTCCAAACCAGCTTACCGCTACCATATGACGCTTGAAACGAAGACTCCGTGTACAGCTGAATAATCGGCGCCGCCGCTGGTCTCCGAGGCTGTTTTGTTTCCGGGTGAGCACCTGACTCTGCGTCTCCTGTGCACCGCATCTTTCGGCATGCCGGGAAGTGTAGTTCTACGGACGGCTGCCTCGGGACTTTGTGTGTTTACCGATTCTGCGCCTCGGAGGTGGGTACAGAGGGGGAAGGGGGGTTCGAGATCTGACAATCAGTGTGGCGTTAACCGCCCTCCCACGGGCCAAGGCTCCGGGCGGAGACGGCTTCCCGCCTGAATTCTATCAGTCGTTTGGGGATGCCCTGGGCCCCATCCTTTTGCAGGTCTACAATGAAGTCCTGGAATGTGGCGTTCTTCCGTCCACCATGAATAAGGGGGAGGTCTGTATGCTTTTGAAACCGGGGGGGAAACCTGTGGCGTACCAGCCTACCACTCTGATCAATACAGACCTAAAAATCCTTACTAGGCTTCTGGCCACCAGGCTGGCGCATCACATGACGCTCTTGGTCCATCAGGACCAGCGTGGATTTATCCCTGGTCGCAACACTGCAATGAACCTGCGTTGTCTGAATCATATCCTTCACGAGGTGCGTGACAGCGAGGATCCTCACGTCCTGGTATTAATTGACCTGGCTAAGGCCTTCGACACTGTCAGTTGGGAGTATCTGCTGGAGGTGCTCCAAAAGGTGGGACTGGGGCCCGTGTTCTGTACTTGGGTCCGGATCCTGTACAGGGCACCCCGGGCTAGGGTCCGGCTCGGGTCGGTCGGCTCCGAGGAGTGGTCTTTGGAGAGAGGTACTCGACAGGGGTGCCCCCTGTCGCCGCTTCTATTTCCCCTTGGCGGTAACCATTCGTACAGAAATGGAACAGTGGGGCATCAGGGTGGGAGACACTGTGCATGTGATTTCCCTCTATGCAGACGACGCCCTGTTCTATTTAACCTCCCCCGCTGCCCGTTTTATTGCGGTTGCTGGACCGCTTTGATGCAGCCTAAATCCTGGTAAATCCCTGATTTTTCCTCTGGCGGGCTGCGGTGTCGACCCAGGAGTGGGCCTACCATGCTTGGGGCTAAGGTGGGAACGGGAGGCCTTTCGTTATCTTGGCATTCAGGTGGCTTAGTCTGATGAGCAACTGCTGGTCCGCAACGCTGAATAGGTGCTCCGCTCTCTGCAACAATCTGTGTTCTTCTGGAATACGCTGACCCAGAAAGTGTCATGCAATGCGCGGTTCAAATTGATCCACTTTAATTTTATGCATTGCACATACATGACCCTGGTCTCCCTGAACCGTATTTCTACAGAGCAGAGGGATGACTGCCCTAGGTGTGGGAGTGCCGGCAGGTCGGAAGCTTCTGGAGGGAGGTGGTCCAGCACATTGGCCGCGTTACAGGTCTCCGTATTGCCCTGACTCCGCTTCATTGCCTCTTGGCCCTGGTCCTCAAGCCGAAAAAGAGGAACTTGTCCTACAAGCTGCTACAGTTGTTTTTGGTGTTGGCGCGGCGGCGTGTGGCTATCACTTGGATGGGGCAGAGGGCCCCTGAGCTGTCCCTCTGGCTTTGAGACGTCAGGGAATGGTCCTTGGCCGAGGAAAACACACATGCAGTACACGTACCAGGATGCAAAGCTTCAGGAGGACCTACTGGCGTGGAGAATGATGTGTGCGGAGGAGTTGCCCAGTGATGACTCGGGCGCCACCAGTGCCGAGCTGTTTACCCCTGAGTAATCTGGTTCTGGGGAGGAGGTAGTGGGAGGTGAGGTGGATAGACCTGAGTCGGAATAGTGCTCTAAGTGGGCACACACTAATGTTCCTTACTGATTAGCTCTGTAATTTGCCTTTGATTCCTGAAAGATTGCTTATAACTGTGATGTCTGGACCCTATTGAGCCATAAGGTGGTCACCGAACTGTTTACACGTACTTTATTGATGATGCCGAGTTTGGTGGGGAACTGTTCTGTTGTTCATTGTTAGCTTGTGTTCCTTCTTGAATAATTACCTGTGGCGGCAGGTGGGAGGCAAGATCAACAGAAGACGTGGGAGGGGGAATAAACAGGAAACAGCGGATATTAGCATTCTACATATATTCTATGCAAACGTTTGTATTTACTTTTATGGCACTTTCCACCTATACGCCGCCTGGCCTCTGGGATGTTGGCTACATGGCTTTGTCCTCCCCTGTGTGATGGCTTTGGTTCCTCACGTTTATCAGTGCCTGTAAGTAGATTTGTTTGATCATGTCTTCTATGCTTTCCGCAATAAACATATTTTTCAACAAAAAAAAAAGATGTGATCAGTCAGTTCTTAGTGCCTGGGATTAATATCAAATCTTAGTGATTACAACTTTAAGATGACATTTACATTCATTGATTTGTTTAGACATTATGTCAGAATAACCATTTGGAACATGTCATCTATTCATGTGTTTATTACTGAGACCTTTTGAATTTTAATGCTTTTTTCTAAACTTGGAGTTTTGATATGTCGTTTTTAATATCTTTTTATCCAAGACACTTTTAGAAATTTGCACTTTGCACACATTTGCACATTATTTGCACTTGCACTTGCACTTCAATTTTTTCACAGAGTACATCAGATTGTAATAGGAAGTCTTAAGGACTGAGGACATGAATTTTAGAAACGCGGATATAATCACTTGATATGAGGTGAACGAATGTACAGCTCTGTGAACTAAAACAGATGTTACATTTTTCCCTATAATCGTCAAGAAGGAGGGAGGGTGATCAATTGATCAATCGGACACCATTTACCACTCAAGGTAGTGGAAGGTCCAGTATCAGCTTGTGCCCGTGTCAAGTACAGGTAAAGCAAAAAGGGGGTTGCTGAACTGTTCCTATGGAAAGAGAGGAATTAGGTATAACTGGCGTGACCGGAGGTGTAGATGTAACACCTTTGGGCATCCATTTTGTTGGATGTATTTGCCTCACACACCCAAAAGGGTGTCATGCTTCATCATAGGCGTTGCTCCTCGTCGGGGAGGCGGTGCAATCCCCGACGGGCTCACCTCAAAGAGGGGCTCTTTGGCGGAGATCTTTTGTATCCAACTGCCTTATGGTGAAGTGCGGGAGTGTGGGTGGGGTAGCAAGTTACCTGGAGGAGTGATTTAAAATGTAGCAGGGGGTGCCGGAAACCACTTTATTCTGGGGGTCCCCCTACTGCAATTAAAAACGTGAATTTAGCTCGCTAGGTATCAACAAGTTAGTTATAGTGACCCTAGATGAGACTAGAAGAAGGATTGGTCGACATGTTTCTTGCGTGTGGCTGTTTGCCCGCGATTCATCAGGACCTATTAATGGTGAAAACTACATATAATAAACAACATGCTGGTGTCATGTGTGTAGTGTGGGTGTAGTTTACCTCTGTGGTTCAACCCTATGCCTAAACGGGGGAGAAAAGGAATACAAAATTAATAGCATTACATTTCTCCAGAAAGCATACATGGTCAGAGCCAGGGGATGAACAAAGTGTAACATGCTAGTGGTGGTGAATTACAACTAGCATCACTAGAACATGCCTGTGTCATTGCAGCATGCAGTGTAAACATCACACACACACTGTGTACGTGAAAGAGGTGGTTACTGTTAAAATTAAAAACAGTGATTTAAAAACAGCACCAGTCTCGCAGGAGACACCATGCATATCAATGTGTGAGGCCAAACAGTAGTGTTATTATTGATATTCTAGACTAACTCCTGACTCACCTAATGGTCAGGGATTAAATGCCACATGAGTGTTCGGCGGGTCGGTACATCGGGGTTGGACCTTTGGATATGGCTAAAGGGCAAGATGTATATATTGTCACCAAGGAAGCTACAAAAGTATTCAAAGCCCTCAAGGAGGGTCAGGGTTGGTTATAGCTGGGCATAGATGTCTGGGACATCTAGTATTGTGTTGGAAGGATGTAACGTACCTCAAACTTCCCGTGTCCACGCGGATTCACCTACCCATCACCGCCGAGCTTGAATAGGTAAAGGAGCTCGGTGGCGTTCACTATATATAGTTTAGGAGCGTCATGGAATTGCGCCCGTATCCGCCCCTTGAAAAAGGTCACGTGATATGCTTGGTTAGTGTGTCGGCCATTATGTAATGGGTAAAATAGGCCTCGAGTATTGTCAAACTAGATGTTTGGTATACGATTCTGACCTGTGATTAGAATCGGAAACACATAGTAGTTAGTAGGCCAGTAGAAAGTACAATAGTGGAGCTTACAGAATTTAGAAAAGAGTTGGCAAAAACAGAGAGCAAGTTTAGTAGATGATCTAGAGTTCCATTACCAGAGTAGTCGGTGGCTGGTCTATAGAGAGTGCCAAGGTATGTCCTCATTGAGGCCTCGGCTATCAGAAGAGAGGCGGTGGACCCACCTTTGTTCTTTCCGGAACAAGGCATTTTTGGGGCAGTTAGGACTGGATTCTCGCACTACCCACTTCAATGAGTCTGCATTGTGATTGGATTCCACATAGTGTTTACACATTTTGGTGTGAGTTTTTTTACAGCGGAAATTGCTGCGATGTTCGATAATGCAGGTTTTAATTGGGCGAGTTGTCATCCCAATATATTGTAAACCGCATGGGCATGTCAGCATGTAAATACAATGGGAGGTGTTGCAGTTAGTGTGGCCCCTGAGTTCCCAGTTGAACGTCTCAGAGAGTTGTATGGTTTTTTGGATCATTGTGTATCTGCAAACCCCACAGGAGCCACATGGATAATGGCCCATGACGGGCGGCAGATGCCATAAAGTTTGTTGAGTACCTTTCTTTGTTGTTTTGGGTCTGGTACTAATCAGGATATCTTTTACGTTCTGCGATCTTTTAAACGCAAACCTAGGTTGTTCTAGACTCATGTTGCCTGTATTGAGAATGCACTAGTGGCGTTTGATTGTATTTCTGATTTTGTTGGACAAGGGGGTGAAAGTGGTAACACAGGTGATTGGCTGGTTCTCGACCGGTGTTTCTTCCCGTCGTTCTAGTAGAGCTTCTCAGTGATTATTCCTGGCCCGTTTTTTTGCTTTTGAGATCTCACTCTTCGGGTAGCCCCTATCTAGTAGATTCCTGGATAGGATTGCCGATTCTTTCTTGTAGTCGGCCAGGTTACGGCAATTTCGCCGGATGCGGAGAAATTGTCCGAATGGTAGGTTGGAACGTAGGGCCCTTGGGTGATGGCTCTTGTAATGGAGTAGGCTGTTGCGGTCTGTAGGTTTCCTATACATGGTAGTGCTGAGTGACCCCTCTTGCAGTTTTATTGTTAGGTCAAGGAAGGCAATCTCCGTAGCTGAAGAAGACATGGTGAAGTGTAAATAAGGGTTGAGTGTATTTACCCATTCAAAGAAAGCCTCATGTGAGGTCGGTGGGCCTGTCCATAGGATCAGAATGTCGTCTATGAATCGCCTCCACATTTTAATGTTATCTAGGAAGGGGTTGGACTGATGGTGTATATGTCTGTCTTCGAATTCTGCCATGTACAGACATGCTACTGAAGGAGCAAAAGTACTGCCCATCGAAGTCCCTTGGGTCTGATGATAGTAGTGCCCCTTGAACTCGAAGTAATTCTCTGTGAGTGCTAAGGTGGCACATTCCATGATAAAAGCTGGTGGAGTGTTCGAGTTCCAAAGTTCCAGTCCGAGCCTTTCCTCTATTACTTCTAGTGTGGCCCTCTGGGGAATGTTGGTATAGAGGGCCTCCACATCGAGAGTAATCAAGAGGTCAATCTGTCCTATGTCCTGGATAGAGTTCAGTAAGCGTAAGACATCTGTTGTGTCTTGGATGTATGAAGGGATGCGTTTCACAAGAGGTTGTAGAAAATGGTCACAAAATTGTGAGAGTGGTTCCAAGACGGAGTCGATCCCTGAGACGATCGGTCTCCCTGGTACCGGTCTGGTTCCTTTGTGGATCTTTGGTAATATGTAGAAATATGGCACCCTAGGGTCTTTTTTCGTGAGGAATTCAGCCTCTTTTTTAGTGATCCATTGTTCGCATTCTGCACTCACCACCAAGCCTGTAATTATGGTCTGTAAACGAAGTGTTGGGTCACTAGGGATGGGTGTGTAGTATCGTCTATCGTTTAGTTGCCTAGTACATTCCAGATCGTAGTCCACAGTGTTCATGAGGACTGTGGCACCACCCGTGTCCGCCTGTTTGATGGTAATCAGGGGATCTTCCGCCAGTGATTTCAGCACATTCATCTCATTCCGAGAGATGTTAGAATGTTTTGTCTGCCGATCCAGTGTTTTGATTTCTTTGAGTACAGCTTGTTCGTAGGTCAGGACTTCATTTGGAATCATCCCATTATGGGGTGTGAAGGTTGAAGGGTTATGTAGGCCAGAGTCTTCTGTTGGATCACAAGGCTTGCCCTCAAAGAAGGCCTTCAATCTTATTTTCCTGAAGAATGATTGAATTTCCCTTGTTTGTTGGAAAAGGTCAATTCTGGGGGTAGGTACAAAGCCCAGTCCTTTTTGAAGGACTTGTTCCTCTCTCTCTGTTAGAAGACGGTCTGACAAGTTAACCACTAGGCTTATTTTGGTCCTGATCGGTTCGTGCTCCTCGTGTCCATTCCCTGGGGGCGTGTGTCCTCCCATTGTACTTTCTTCTCTGGAGCGTTGCCTCGCTTTCGCCCTCGCCCTCTGCCCCAGCCTCTGCCTAAAAAAGGGGGCCTGAAGAGCCTTGGGGGGCATACAAAGGTGGATATTGAGGGGCAAAGGGTGGTTGAAAATGGGGGAATTGTGGGTATTGCTAGAAGGGGGGGCCATGGGGTGCCCTTGGTGAGGAAAGTTCTGGAAGTTCTGTTGTCCACGTCCCCTGCCTCTTTTAGCCCTTGGTGGCATCTGGGGGAGACCATTGTCCCCGCTGCTATCAGATCCACTGCTTGATCCCCTTCTGGAGGAGGTGGCACTCGAGTCTGAGTTATAGTTTGTTCCCGGGGGAACGTAGTCATCCTTTAAGTAAGGGTAGACTTTTTCTTTTGAAAACCTTTTAATATCCTTTTGCAATTTTGCTACTTTTTGGTTCATCAGGTATTCTTTATGTTCCGCCATTTCTTTATTTAATTCTGCCAGTTTAGTTTTAAAGCCTGGGTTTGGAGCCGCTGTCTTCAAAGCAGCCTCGGCTGCTTGGATGGGGACTAGGAGTGCATCTGCTAGACGTTTCGCAGTGTTGACGATGAGAATGAGGAGGTCATGGGTGCACTTCCATGAGACCTGTGACCATTCAATTTTAAATTGTCCATCTTCCCAGAAAATTCTAGGAAAGTTCTTAACAATCAATCCATTGGGAGCAGTTTTAGCTTTGAAGTACTCAGCCATCATAGTCCCATGTATGGTTATTCTGATCCACTCTCGTTTAAGATCTGACAAGGATTGCCATTCTGTTGTATTGCTCCCTGTAGCCGGTTTTATGTCTATGCCAAAGAGCGATGGTGTTCTCATGATTGCTGCTGCATCTTCTTCACCGAAACTTAATCCCTGACCTTCCATATTGGTTAGGTTGAAAGGGATGTGTTCCTGGTGGAAGGGGGTCCTCCAAAGGAGGGCAAGAAAGAAGGGGTGAAAAGGAGAGATTCAATACCCAGTACGGGGTATGGATCGTGACCAACCAATGTGGTATAAGGGTCACTGGGTGGGGGATATGACTAATCTATCCCGGTAAAAGGGTACTCCCACGGTTTGCACCGTGCAAAAGTAATCGTCAAGAAGGAGGGAGGGTGATCAGTTGATCAATCGGACACCATTTACCACTCAAGGGAGTGGAAGGTCCAGTATCAGCTTGTGCCCGTGTCAAGTATCTCATTTCAATTTATTTATATATTGTTGTAGGAAGCATTTTTTTAATGATACCTCTAATTTATCAAGTGTATATATTTATATATTAAGATTTACAGGTATATTTATATTGCGATTTTGCACAAGTATCTGCCATCCATTATTGTTCCTGTGCCTTAAATATGTTTTCAATGTCTATACAACGGTGACCTGTGTTGAGCTCTCTTCACAGTATTTAAACACTCCCATTGGTCCTACAATGTCATGTGATCAAGGCTGCGGTGACGCAGCCGAAACGCGTCATGCTGGTGACAATGGAGAAATCAACCACTTGAATTGCATATTTCTGGTGTTTTTGTGATCTGTACCTGCGGAGACACCGCCGATTGTGTCTGAAGTTCAGTACTTTAGGACTTCATATATATATTGATATATGTATTCCAAACGATCCAAGCAGGGTCCTTCCTGAATCACTCCCGAGTCAGGTGGCGCAAATCAACCGGCAGAACCCAAACGCCGGTACTCGTGAATTGTCAACAATCAAAAAAGGATTTCAATGCGCACTTGGAGGAGTATAAGAAATCACCAGTTTTATTTCATAGATTATCACTACAATACAATTCGTGAATTACCAACGTGCATAAATAAAGTTTCAAAATACTTTGTGTAAACATAAACAAGGTACCAAATACCAATGCAATGAGTCTGTAAATCAAAGCGCCATCTTGGAAGGGGAAACATAACAGGGGATTTGTTAGCAATTCCTTTCTAAAGTATTCCAACACTCAATTTAACATTTCATTTACAATCAAAGTGATGTAATACCCGTATAATTGATACAATAATTCTTGTTATTAATTTATTGCACCCCTGCTCCGATAGGCTAAATTGTGCAGCCATGTCGCACCAAACCGGTTACACTATGCCCGAATGGTGTCATTCAAAATTACGGGAGCGGTTCTCTGCAAACCCAGTGAACTGAAAAAAATGATACCGCTCTACTGTAGATAGGCTGCCACAATTTTTATCTATTTTAGATTAAGCCTTCATGGGTTGAGCATGTTATATCATGTCCGCATTCGAGTCAATGCGAATATTACTGAATAACTATTCTCTCGGACTAGTGCCTGTGTGCTCCCAGATTCTTGTATTTACACTGTTTTGCCTTTACTTGGCTTCAAAACGACAGAAATCATTGTTCATATGACAATACTCACAATTAAACAAGGAAAAGGAAAAGGGCAAGAAAAGTGCTTAAAGTGTGTACCCCTATAATTCAACTTCGGGCTAATAGATGCCTGTCTCTCAGTTTGATTGGGTAAGCTCTATCACCTCAATGCTTCCCGTATAGTCCTAGCTTAAGTCGGACCATGTAAAAATAGGGTATGTACAAAAATGGAGAAAGAAAGAAATCATTGCGATGAATTCTGCATCTCATACAGTAAAATTTCAGAGAAGGCTCTCTTCTTGTTCCTCCTGTGTAACATAAACAGAAAGAAAGAAAATAGGTTTCAGAATAAAGAATGAAAAGTTAAAAACATTCCACTAAATCTTGCATATTTACAAACTCACATCATTCTCAACATAATCAGCTTTGCAGCATAATAAATTCATCATTTCTACCCTTCTAAATTTCATGAAGGTGAGTGGCTAGTTCTTCGTCCATATTGTGCCCCCCCCGGGGATCTGGTCTCAAGCCCCATGATCCATTTGGATTCTCTTTTGCAAAGGGCTATCAGTCTGTTACCTCCTCTCTTACTTATATTTACTTGTTCCAACGCAAAATATTTGAGGAAGGCATTGTTGGATTGATTGATGGTAAGCTTGGAAATGTCGTGCTATGGGATAGGAAGCATTGATATTAGTAATGGCTCGGAGGTGTTCTTGTACCCGCTTTTTTGCCATGCATACCGTGCTCCCCACATATTTCAATTTTCACGGACATTCTAGAACATAAACAACGTTAGTGCTGCTGCATGTTAGGAATTGGTTGATGTTATATGTTCTACTTGTGCCTGGTAATTGCACATCTTTGGTCATTACACTATGTTTACAGACACGACAGCGACCACATGGATAGAAACCTTTCAGGTTGTGACTGCTAGCACTGCCTCTAGGGCTAATGTCTCCTTTTACTAGGATGTCTCTTAAACTTTTACCCCTTCTGTAGGTTATCGAGGGACGGTCACTGAGTGTGGAACCTATGATGTTATCAGTCTTAAGTAGGTTCCAATTCTCTGCCAGTATTTTACTCACTTGTCTAGAGTCTTCATTATAGGTAGTAATGACTCTAGTGACCGTTGGTGTTTCTATTCCTCGGATTCAGGGTTCAAGAGTACTATCTCTGGATTTCTCAGACATTTTGTTCACAGCCTTAGATAAAACCAACTCCGGGTACCCTCTCTCACGGAATCTCTGGAGCATGTTGTTCTTTTCTTCCTCATATAGTTTTTCCTCACTGCAGTTGCGCTTAGCCCTAAGTAGCTCCCCATAGGGTATGCTCAACTTAAGACTATGTGGGTGGGCACTGTTGGCGTGTGGTAGGCTATTTCCCGCCATCTCCTTCCTGTGCAATCTCGTTACAAGGCGACCCTCCTCTACCATGACGGTGATGTCCAAGAAATCTATGCTCACGATACTGGTGTTTAAAGTGAGGGTGATATTATAAGGGTTTGTGTTGAGTTTTTGAACAAAACCTTGTGCTTCCGCTGTTGACCCACTCCACACTAGAAAAAGATCGTCAATACAACGAATCCAGGTTCTCACCTTAAAATGTGGCGACCATGTCATGAGTGATGTAATATGTGACGTCATCAGCAGTGCATTGCAGGCGCGCAAGTTATAGTGAGTCCAACTAACTGTAACATGGGAATTTCAATGGTTTTATGTCAGTAAAATTTCCAGCTAACTTTAACTGGTGTCAAACCTATGATTTTTTCAGTGAATTTAATAGGTTTTTTAAAATGCAAATTCTTAACTATAACTGGTGTGAAACCTATGTTTTTTTCAGTGAATTTCATAGGTTTTTTAAATGCTAATTCCTAACTATATATAACACTTTTCATTGGTTCAGGACAGTTTTGTTTTCCTAATGATGAAAGCCCCCACCCTTTTTCCTCATTCTCACTTTGTACTTTGAGTGAGGAAGACCTGTTTCCAGAGCTATTAGTACCTATTTGTACTGAGAAATGGCTACAGCAGCAGCAGGAGCATCTCAGCACCACCACCACCACCACAAGGACCACCACAACACCACAGTGGTGGAGATGAAGAAGAGGAGGAGGAGGAGGAGGAGGAGGAGAGGCGGCGCTACCTGCCAGAAGATACTACCCCCTACAAGCCAAAGGAGTACATTGTGTAGGAATTTTTTTAAATCCCAAGGGGCCAAAAGAAAGTAAATGCGCCAAAGGTGACTTGTCTGATCTGTGGCACAGTACTTTCCAGGGGGAACCCTGCCAAAAAATATTCTTTTGGCAACAACACCATGATTCACCACATGCAACGCCGGCACCCTAACAACTGACCAGAAACCCTCCCCAATCTTCTCCCAGCACCTCCCAAAGTACCCAACCCACTCCATAGGGACCAGAGACAAGGGAGATGGTCCCAAACATCCAAACCCAGTTTGGAAATTTCAAAATAGTGTGCATATTTTGTGGGGGTACAATTTGCTATGGTGAGCAAAGTGTTAAACTCATCAACCGTGCTGGTGACAACCACAAGTGCCCAAAGAAACCTTAATTTGTTCCTGATTTTTTTTGCTCCAGTTGAGCCGTTTAAAATTCCCTATTTTTTGTTTGTCCCCATAAAAATTCCCCAAAAAATATAAAATTGTTCATAAAAGCCAAAAAAAGTACAAAATGTTCAAAAAACAATAAAAAAAATATAAAACAACAAAAAGAATAAAAAACAGTTCTTTTTAGAACTACCTCCAATTTATAAAAAATTGCTACATTTTTTAAAAACTCTGTCATTCTTTTTTCCCCATGGTACGCTCCCCGGTACGCTCCCCGGTGCGCGTACCGGGCGCTCCCCCCGTGCAAATCGAAAAATGTATTTTTTTTTGCTCCGCGGGGCCCTTTTATGGACCCCACATCAAACCTAGGGCGTCAGGGGGGGTCTACCCTGCCCCCTTTTGGTCCTTTCCCCCTTTTGTTTTTGCCACCTCTTGTGTCTCGATCCTACCAAGACACAAGATGGCGGCCGCTCCGGACTGTTTGGAATGTTGACAGACACCCGAGAGCCAGTCAGCTTTCTGCGCGCGAACTCGCGTAGCACGCTGGTACACGCCCCGGTGCGCGTACCGGGGCGCGCTTATAGATATATATTTTTTTGAACCTAAATTACTCAAAATCCACTGGAGCACATATCTTGAGACATAGCAAAGGCACATCGGGCTACCAGTCCCTACAATTTTGCCAAGTTTGGTGGAAATCCATTCAGCCGTTAGGGCTAAAAGTGAGTCCAACCGCCCTATGGAAATTAACATGCGGAAAACACGTTTTGGGACCCCCCTTTTATCTCGGCCCCTGCTTGACGAATCCCCCCCAAACTTTCAGGAAAGGAGCGGAGTGTAGTGAGGCAAATTTCAGGAAATGTTCAGGCAGATTTCTCATCCGGCGTCAAAGTTATTCCCAATAGAATGTTGCGGATTCCCTATGGAAAACAATCCTAACTATAACTACCTACTGGCGACCGCCAGTAGGTAATTTATATATATATATATATAGATATTAGGCACAGAATGTCCTCGTACATATCTGCCTGTTCTAGTTGTTTTTGTTTTTGTCTCACATGAAACTCTATGTGAGACACATACAGTGCAAAAACCTTTGTGTAATCTGGAGTACCTAACACTGGTGCAGAATAAAGAGCTTGACGTAACTGTTGAAAAGCATTTTCACATTCAGCTGTCCATGAGAGGGGCATTTAGTCAAAATCGCTAACAAGGGTTTGACGATGTGTGAAAATCCTAATATCCACTGCCTACAGGATGAAGTTTAACCAATAAAAGCATGAACATCTTTCTGAGTGGAAGGTACTGGTGTGTCTAAAATTGCTTGAATGCGATCTGGTGTCAGTGCACAATCCTCCTTAGACAGAAGGTGTCCTAAGTAGGTCACTTTCGGTCTACAATATTGCAATTTCTTTCGTGAAACTTTATGATGGTGCGTAGCAAGAAAAGAAAGCAAGGACAAAGTACTTTCTTCACACAATTCAGGCGTATCGACTGCCAACAAGATGTCATCGACATATCGTATGAGAGCCACTCCTTTTGGCAAATCAAAAGAATCAAAAAAAAAGAATGCTTGACTGTAAATACTTGAACTCTCTGTATAGCCTTGAGGAATTCTGCAAAATCTATACGATCGATTATTCAAAGTGAAACCAAACAAATATCGGCTATCAGGATGAAAAGGGATCGAAAAGAAAGCATTCTTCAAGTCTATCACAGAGAATGTGGTCGCTGTAGGAGGAACCAAAGTAAGTAGTGTTGTTATATCAGAAACCACAGGATATTGTGGTACTACAATCTTATTTACTTCCCGTAAATCAATATTAAATCTACTAATCCTAGTATCAGTATCTTTTTTCAAAATAGGAAGTATTGCAAACATTGTAAGGGACTTCCTCCACAACCCCAACTTCAATCAAATCATGAACAATGTGAACTCTTGTGAAATTTTATATTGAGGCAAATGTGGTAATAAAGCACCCTCCTTGACACTAATGTACACTGGTGGAACAATCATCTGCCCTACATCAGTATCCGAAGTAGCCCACAAAATACTCGGGGTTTGAAGCTAATGCAGTATCCTCTTTAACAAGACAAGATCTTTCAGGCACAGGGTAATTCTCATTCAAAATAACACACACTCCTTCAGGGGAACAGCATATTGTAGCTCTGAAATACTTAAGCATATCAAGACCCACAATATTGTCTGGTGTGTTCGGTGAAAGCATGGAGCAGTAAACTTGTCAACATGGAGTGCAAGTGGTTGTGACAATGGGCTAAGGGAGGGCGTTCCATCGAACCCTATTGTTGTAATGGTTGAGCCAGACAGGGGAGCCCTTGGAACCAATTGTTTAGACAAGGAGCTACGAGTAGCTCCTGTATCAACCAGAAACCGATCCGTAGAACCCAAAACATCTGCTGTAATATAGGGACCCCTCTGATCTACTGGAACTTCAACCGATTCCTTACCCCGTCCTAGGGAATCCTATGCATAAGCAGAATCTTGAAAATCAGATGGCGCGCAATTAGATATTTGATATTGGTTTCGCCTATCAAAAGTGTTAAACCCATTCTGTTTTCGTTCATTAGAGTTAAAACTAGCGCGATCATTCATGCTCCCTCTAGGCCTTCAGTATCCCGAGCGATTTCTCATTTGTCCTAGGCCGCGTTGAATTTGCTGGGCATGTAATACCGGACAATCAGAAAGCCAATGTCTGAACTGTTTGCAATACGCACACTGGTCAACTGACAGAGTAGAACGAGTGAAGGACGAACCATAAGATCCGCGTCTACCTCTATCATTGCATATAGAAGGCGGACCAAAAGCTTGAGCCATCATAACTTTTGTTTTCAATTCTTTAGTCTTTTTATATTCATTACCCTTTGCTTCTAGCTCCTGGCATACGCAATACTGAGCCATAGTTAAAAGAGAACCGGAGAAGAGGTAGTCCACAAACTCTCACTGGCCTTTAAGTGACTGGCTATTTCTGGCAACAAGTTGGCAACATACTTATTAATGTACAGATAACTACCCGTGTCATCCGTTAATGACTGGCCACTGAAATCATGAAATGCTTCCTCAAAACACGTAAAGAAATCTGACACTGACTCATCTACTTTCTGTTTACACAATGCTAATATAGTCCAATCTATCTTTTTAGAGGGAATAATCGTTTTTAATTTAACTAATATAGCTGCAGAAGATCTAGAATTAGCTGTCATGGTTTCTGTGTGGATTCCCTTTCTACATCTGCTATATCTATATCTTTCCATAATGCCCCAAAAGTTACATTATCATCAACTTTACGAATAGTTCTCCACATATCAGGGGGTAAGATCAATCAGAAAAACAAATCAATATCAGGCAGTGTCATAGTACAAGAGCTAATAGCACCCTCAACTTCCTCAGAAAAATCTGCTGGAATTTTGCGCGGATCAGGCAATGCAGTCTTAGGAGCCATAACATCCGCTCTATTCCAAGGAGTGTAAACCCAATTACAAATAAAATAACCCTTTGAATCAATAGAGGATTTATTATCATCTGTTCCTTCGCCCTTAGGAGGAACATACAAAGGTGTGGCTTCCCGCATAGGTTTCGCATGAACTATCATAATCTTATCTGATCCGGAGTAAGAGGCTTCAGCCGTGCCGGTCTGAGATGTATGTACAGCTGCGTCCGCTGCCTTTTCTCCAGCCGCAGTCGAGTTGCCTCAGCACGTATTTTAACCAAACGCCTGATTGAGTCAGCTACCTGGGGGAAGAGGAAAAGACCATCACGCATGTTCTTGCAATCCTGTGCTACATCGACAGGCTCAAATTCCCCTGATTATTTCCTATACCGTTCAATAACTTCTCCAGCAAATGCTTCTGTAAAATATACTTGCTCCTTCTCCGACCAATGTCAGGTCAGCAGAGCGCGCAGCAGGAATCATGGAACGAGTGTCTCGCACTTTATTCTGATCTTCAGGAGATTCCTCATCGGGCTTACTAGGAGAAGAAGGGAAAAAATAAACGGAGGTGGAGAACCATCTAATAACAAGAAATGGTCATGCTGCTTGTTAAGGATAGGATAAAGGGGTTGTCTAACAGCGTACTAGCCAGTTACCTGTAAATTGCGCTCCCTTTCCTCTCTTTCTTTCAATTCTTTTGTTTCCTTGTCCTTTAACTGTAGGGCTTTCGCGTGAATGGTTTTACGCTGTTCTTTTTCAATTAAGGCTTGCTCAGCTTCATTCGCTCACGCACCCCTTTCTCCCACATTCGTACACAATCAAACATATCTTGTCTAGACTTTCGCTGAAACATACACTGCTCCACATACTGAATCTTTCGTAAATCAAATGACCCATGCATAGGCCAACGCAAGTCAGGATCCTTTTTAGTGTATTTATTCCATAACGTACTGTACATTATGGAAGAAAGACCATACTTAATATACATATCCCTATTAGGCGTCCCTTCTGGGGGAGCTGGTTGTGCTTCATCAAGTTTCTAACTGGTACCACTACAAAAGCAACACATCCTACGAAGTGCGCTGAAAACAGGCATGCCAAAAAAATGCAAAATATGCAATATTATAATCAAAGTATCGCTTAAAGTATCTACATACGTTGCGCCATTCAAACAAATGTAAAACAGAGAAAAATCTCCTCATTACCTGTCTATATGAATTGCAATTTATGTATGGTTTTTCAAACAAAATCAAATGTTAGCTAACGCATACAAAGAGCCACAGTGAGTGTTACTAAACTACCTTCCCAATCCAAGGCATTACATTCACAGCAAGGGCTTTATTAAACAACTCTTACCATGCCTGTTAGTGTCGAGATTCCAACTGCCAAGTTCTCAAATCGACTAAACGGTCTCTGCACGGTGAATCAACCGAAGAGATCTCAGTCGAGGACCGGCACCACCTGGATGGTCAGATCGGAAGAAAGGAAAAACGCCATAGATGCCAAGACTCCTCCGGCAGTGATCACGTCCAAAGCGAGTTTCCAATCCTTCGTTTCGACCAGTCCAGCCAATTTGTGGTATCGAGTCTCAACAAGGCCCAATTCTGCTGCCTAAAGCCCTTAAACCATAGAATTGAAGTTGGCAAGGAAACTGGAATAGAAAAGATAAATTTATTAAGACCTCATGATGTGGAACTACAGTCACACAGTACCCTTAGGCAATGCATGAAGTAGCACACTGGACGGAAGACACATGGTCCTTTTATACCGCATAGGGGCTTAAAAGAAGGCGGTACACATACAGAAATGAGTTTTATGTAGACATAAGGACACTTTGAGAGCACACATTCAACAAGTGGGAGGAGCTAACAGTTGGCCAGTTGGGGTAAACACATTCTCGATAGTGATGGATTAGAAACAGATGTGGCGCGACTGAGCATGCGTGTAATTGACAGAAGCTAAATATAACTTGTTTTTAGGCAGAATAGACAAGCAGTTAACAGAGAGGTAGGATAGAGTACATGGTGAACACGAGTTAGCACATGGCATACCAAAAGGCTGCCAGAAATATAAAATGGCTTCCAAGAAACGGACAAGATAGCATCGAAAAACTAACTGGCTTCAGAGAATACTAACCTTCTAGCTGTTAATTTACGACAAGTGGGCCACACAGAAGGAGGTCTTAGGCTTCATCGAGGTCGCTTTTATGTCAGGAAGAAATAAAACCTGGGCCCAGGCACACTTAAACCCAGAGGCATATTATGCTGAAAAAAATGACAGTGCACGAAGACCCAACCAAAACATTCAGATGCAGGATGGCTATGAAGGGCTGGGGCAGGCTGAAACAGACAAAGAAGGACGCAAAACTCCCCATCCACTACATGCTACCTACATGCTACAGGGGATGCTAGGGGCGTTAGCATTAATCTGCTCCTAAAGGCAGGATGAAGCACTCTTTAGGGCAGCCTTCACTATGGCATTCTTTGGGGCATACGGGGTCAGTGAGTTAATAGCCCCATCGGTGGTAGACTCAGGGACCGCATGCATCCACAGGGGGGGGGGGTGTGGAAATAAGGACATACTACTGTGGTCCAAGTCTGACAAGGCAGGCAAGAGAAGATGGACCAGGATACATTGCATTAAGGGCGCAACCTTCTGCCCGGTGTACTTACTAAAGGAACACCTGGGAGAAGGGAAAAGGATTATTGGGCCACTTTTCAGGCACAGGAATGGGTCCTTCCTCAGCCGCTTTCAGTTCATAGCAGTAATGAGGTAAACCATGGAAGCAATGGGTCTCCCCGCGCACAAGTATGGCTCTCACTCATTCAGAATAGGGTCAGCCACCACAGCAGCAGGGCTAGGTTTAGGTAGTGGGCAGATTATGGAATAGGACGCTGGGGGTCCAGCGCGTTTAAGCGTTACATACGCCAGATGTATTGAGGCTGACTTCTCCTGCCCCGTCTAGGTCCAGACACTGCACAGAAGAAGGTGTGGATCATGGGGCACTCATACGTGGCGCAGGCCTAATGATTGGGCGGCAGCCAGACGCAATTTCAGCGGTGCATGGCTGCGGGACACTGAAATAAACTGGTGGGGACGCTCGGGCATGAAGTGGGACCAACTGCTACTTGCATCCTGGAAGCACTAGAAGAAGGTAGCAAACCAGACGCGGTAGTGGTCCACCTGGGGGGAAATGACTTGGCAACATTAGGAAGGCGTACACTGCTCGAGGACATGCAGAGAGGTCTCACAGCTTTGGCATGCCTGATCCGCCCAGCAGAAGTAATTTTTCCAGAGACCATAGTGCGGAGAGACTGGCTGGAGCAGTGGACCTAGGAGCAGTCGAAAAATCCAGACGGAAACTTAATATCACCATGGCCAAAGTGTGTAGGCCAATGGATGGTGCTTCATGAGACACGCTTTTATAAACCTGAGGTCCCCGAGGTATCATATGGAGGATGGGGTACACCTCATAGGGGTAGGAATGGACATGTTCCCACTGAACATTGTGGCGGTACTGGAGCAGATGGGCTTCAAGTAAGAGCGAAGGAAAGGCCGGGGTAGGGGAGAGCTCCCTCCGATCGGGAAACCATAGGTAGCATGGTGGAACAAACACAACAAAGTAAGTAAAAGGAGAAAAAGTCACTAGAAGGCAGATGAAAGGCCCTCACAGTGTCCTTGGGATGCTTCATGGCAGGGGGACTGAAGGGGCCAAGGGGCGGCGTGCCACCAGAGAAAACAGTTATGATGCTCCTGCAGGACCAATGGGATGCCTCATGGCAGGGGTACCAAGGGAGAAGATGGCAAGGACTCAGCCTCAGGAAAGGTAAAGTAGATGCTCAAGTATGGTCCTTGGGATGCCACACGGCAGGGACCCATGGGAGAGGAGAGGAGAGGCGCCACTAAAGGTTTACAGGGCAAGCAGGACGGCACTTGCAGCCTGGGCAGGTCCTGATGGTCACCCTCCAAATCTGTAGCAAGCTGAAGCCTAGACCTGTGAATTGGAACCCCAATGAAAGGGGCTCCTCCCCTCCCAGGATATTGAGGAGGCTGGGTCCATAATGCAAGAAAAAGGCTTAAGGAGTAATGATGTAAATAGATAACATTAACAATGAATGTAGATATGACTATAAACGGTTTGAAATGTATAAAGCTATGTGGATGAATAAACTGCAACCTTTTCAGGCACCAAAGAATGGGGTCAGGTTTGTTGAAAGCGAGCAGTTGGTAAAGGGCAAGGGCAGAGACGAGGTACGAAATGCCACCTGGAGGTGGTTTGCAAATCAAAGAATGATTTTCATAAAAGACATGTTCTAATCGAAAACAATTTGATGAAAGTCATTTGTTAAGGAAAGTTTTATTAGATAAGGCACTTGGCAAATGAAGATTGTAATCATGGTGTTTGATAGGCGACGCCCTAACTTTTATGAATCTAGACTGCATACGTACAAGTTAAGTAAGTTAAAGCCGGAGTCCAGAAAGGAGAGGTATAGATACAAAGCCACATTGCAATGTGATCCTGTCTAATATGTTTTGTATTCTTAGGGTAAACCAACTTTGGAAAACAGAGTTTCCTTCATGAATTGTCTCTCTTGAGAAGCAGAAAGATGGAGAAAACATCTTTAGTTAGCCAAGAGCGATAATAGCCAGGTCCCTAGTTTAGGGTAGAAAAGAAAGTAGTGGCAGCTTAGGATGTGATCTCGTATAACTACTCATGTGTTTTCTTTCAAGGGACTGTCCCTCAACCCCCTGACATGCTAACATCCTTAGGGAACTGATCGAGTAGAAGAAGCCTGGCCTAGAAATCTCTCAGCCCTCCATAATCAATCCAGATGAATATCTTTCTCTCTCATCCCAAACTCCCCTTCCCTCAGAGGAAATTGCCAGAATGCAGTTTCCCTGACCTGTGTGTGGAGTATTCAGCCTTCAGGGGTCTTCCCACACTCCCAGGTTTTCAGTTTAGTCAAAACAGCAGTGGCTCCACCTCTAAGGTGGAGAAGCGTCGCCCCACAGGAAAAATAAAATGATATTAACACCATTGTTCTACTGGCTCTGTTTAGGTGTGGGGCTCGGCAGGGCTGGGCTGGGCTGCTCAGAGATCAGGGGGCTAAGTGGTGGGTACTTTCTAAGTGTGCATGATGGTTTGGCCGGCCGTCTTGGGCCAGCCAAACACTCATGCGCACTTAGCATGCTCTCCTACCGACTATTGCATGTACAGCCTCCCACTCCCTCTCTGAACGCCGAACCAGGGTGCTCATACCAATCACAATGCTGCTGTCAGCTGTCAAGCTGATGACAGCAGTGTCATGATTGGCTTAGGGGAGTCTGGGAGCCTTCATGCTTCCTCTTTCCTGCATCGAACACAAAGGAAGGAGGAGAGGCGGCGGCTGACAGGTAAGTGATTTTTCTTTCTTTTCTTTTTAAATTTTTTTCACACACCTCGCCCACCATTACTGCCCTGTAGCAGCCACTCCTGGTCGAAAATGAGATTTCGTATGCAGAATAGATCTAAACCTCTATCCTATTCCAGGCAGACACACAAGCAGGCTCTTACTTTTTTGTTTGTTTCCAATTCCAGTTGTATTTCAACAGGTTGGTAGTGGGAAGTTTTCCCTATAGTGTCCACTATCTAGTCACTAGTGATAACATATTCTTGAAAGATTCCCAAACGTCTAGTTAAGAATCTAACATCCATTTGGTGCCTTATGTAAAAGCTAGGATTGGTGTTGTACTTTCATAGTTAATGTTATTTCACACGATTGTCTAGTTTGTTTCACTTGTCATTTTTGTCTTTGAATTTTTTCGTTTTTAAGTGGAATATAACATTGTGTATCAACTTGTTTTTGTAAATGTGGTGTTCTGTAAATGGAAGGTTTCTTTCCTAAGACATGAAAAATATTTATTTGCTTTGCTAAGCTTAATAATTTAAAATAAGCTAAATAAAGCAATAAGACCCTAGAATTGATGGTCTAGGGTATTCTCTTTAAAGGGTGCAAACTAGTCGTTCTGGACACACTCTTTTCTCTTATAAATATTGGAAGCGGATCTATGACAGAATTTCGACAGACAGAATTTCGACCTACACAAATATCGGCGTAATTATATCGATTGCAAGAATATCAACGCCCTATGTACAACATGGTAAGTACCAAAATATAGAAAAAATAATATCGATGTTAAAAATATCGTTGTCAAATATATCGTTTTTTTTTGTTTAAAATAACATGAAAAATACTGTAAATAATACTTATAAATTACTTAAACATATTTAAATATATTTAATAATGGTAAAAATAAATAATAATACATATTTAATCAAAAAAGATAATATTAACAAATCATATATAATATATACTTACTTAACAATAATTACTATTCCCACTCCAGAGGGTGCAACAGTAGAGAAAGTGTTGGATAGCGTAGGGGTAAAAATTACTATTCCCACTCCAGAGGGTGCAACAGTAGGGAAAGTGTTGAATAGCGTAGGGGTAAAAATTACTATTCCCACTCCAGAGGGTGCAACAGTAGGGAAAGTGTTGGATAGCGTAGGGGTTAAAATTACTATTCCCACTCCAGTGGGTGCAACAGTAGGGAAAACTGACCCTGAACCCAAAAAATATTCCTTTTCCCAAGAACTGAAAACTGACCCTGAACCCTAAAAATACCCCTTTACCCAAAAACCCAAAACTGACCCTGAACGCTAAAAATGCCCCTTTACCCAAAAACTGAAAACTGACCCTGAACCCAAAAAATACCCCTTTACCCAAGAACTGAAAACTGACCCTGAACCCTAAAAATACCCCTTTACCCAAAAACTGAAAACTGACCCTGAACCCTAAAAATACCCCTTTACCCAAAAACTGAAAACTGACCCTGAACCCTAAAATACCCCTTTACCCAAAAACTGAAAACTGACCCTGAACCCTAAAAATACCCCTTTACCCAAAAACTGAAAACTGACCCTGAACCCTAAAAATACCCCTTTACCCAAAAACTGAAAACTGACCCTGAACCCTAAAAATACCCCTTTACACAAAAACCCAAAACTGACCCTGAACCCTAAAAATACCCCTTTACCCAAAAACCCAAAACTGACCCTGAACCCTAAAAATACTCCTTTACCCAAAATTAATTAATATTACAATTAAATTACTTCCCACCCTATTCCTCTATAAACCCACAACCCGCTCCAGTAGTAAAACATATAATTTAGTTAAAAATATACATAAATTATCAATTAATTATTCAATTATTCAATTAAAATAAATCATTGCCAATTAATATTTATTTGCAAAATAAATTAATCATTAAAAAATAATTATTTAATTACAAATAAATTACTTCCCACCCTATTCCCCTATAAACCCACAACCCGCTCCAGTAGTAAAACATATAATTTACTTAAAAATATACATAAATTATCAATTAATTAATCAATTAAAATAATTCATTGCCAATTAATATTTAATTGCAAAATAAATTAATCATTAAAAATTAATTATTTAATTACAAATAAATTACTTCCCACCCTATTCCCCTAAAAACCCACAACCCGCTCCAGTAGTAAAACATATAATTTACTTAAAAATATACATAAATCATCAATTAATTAATCAATTAATCAATTAAAATAATTCATTGCCAATTAATATTTAATTGCAAAATAAATTAATCATTAAAAAATAATTATTTAATTACAAATAAATTACTTCCCACCCTATTCCCCTAAAAACCCACAACCCGCTCTGGTAGTAAAACATATAATTTACTTTTATATATTTTTTATTTATAAAAACATATTAAACACATATTATAACAATTAATTTAAATACTTAACTAAAATTTCTAACACATATTAGTAAATCGAAATTACTTACATCGATATATATGCTATCGATATAAGTAATTTCGATATTACTTACCTTAGGGTCGATATTCTGGCCATCGATATTTTGGACATCGATATTCTGTCCCTTCGATATTAGCAACTCGATATTAGTGTAAGTTGAAATTAAAGATTCGATATTTTGACTGTGTACCATTGGAAGCAGCTTATAATCAAAAGTAGTATACATAAGTAGTTATTGTTGGATTATCAATTGTGTAGCTCTGATAAGATTGCGTAACATGATAGACTGTTTGGCGCAATCCAAGAAGTGGTCATAGGCTGTGCTACAGGATAGTTGGTGGAATGGACATAACAAGGTTATGACTATTACAGGTCCCAGTTAAGTATCTGTGAGCAGACGTGTCGGCTATATTGTCTTTAAAGAAGTCTGCTACTGTACCAACATTTTGTAGCAGTTATTACATTGCTTGGTCTGTCTGAACACTACCATATATGCCTCTACTTGAGCTATGGACATTTGTGCAACTGGAAATATGTTCTCTTGAAGACCAGAATTAAAACAATAATTGACCTACTCTATTGATTGTGGTCTGTTGATAGTATACGTATACCACCACTTTGTATCCTTACTTTTTTGTGTTCTTTCTGTGAAACAAAAGGTTGACCATGGAAAAATATGCTATTTCTTAATAGTGTGTGCCCAAATTATTAATGGGACTGCATCTTCTTAATAGTTGATTCTGATTATATTGCTCACACACAAATTAGAGCAAAACATGTCTTTGCTTAATTGAAAATGGGATATAATCATTTGTGTGTAAGTGCCTTATACAGTTCTTACCTTTTTGAAAAGAGAACATCTGCTATCAAGCATAGAACAGAATGAAATGTGCTCTCATTTTGTTTTTTAAGAGAGCACATAATTGTACAGTGCAATGTGTGAACAGCATGCAATTCCCTGAGCTTAAAACATCAAGGGGCTCTGTTGGCTCACAGACACTAGCCTACCTATCTTGTCTAAGCTCTCTGTATTATCATGCTGCTCATTTGGGACTTCATGTATGAACTCAAAGTGACAGTGTATTTTCATTTTTGCTGATGCTCTGGGCATGTCACTGTCAGCTGGTATATAGTAGCTTGAGAGCCTGGTAGACCTTGAATCTTTGAACCTGATATAAACATGGGTGCTCCCATAGGACCTATTGCTCTACTTCTTACTACCAATTGCATGCTTTCTAGTTCACCAGGATGGAAACTGTGGTTCTCTCAATATGTACAAGAAAACAAGGAAATTATTTAAAACATTTGTGTTAATTCTGTACATGAATAGTTTGTAAAAGAAGGGAAAAACGATCTTTCTAATGGGAAAATATACATCCCTTTACTTTGTCTGAAACAGATTAATATTGTGCGCTCCAAGGCAGGCAAGTGCATGCATGCAAGTAATTTGCAGCTTAACATTCTCATGAGAGTTGTTCAGCTGTGATTGGTCGGTAAGGTGGGCCTGCTTTGCCTGTGATGCCACTCTGCCTTTTTCACTTTCTGTTCATGAATCATAAAATAGGTCACGCGGGTGGCAATGCACAGACGCCTAGTATTTCATCAACACAAAGCTGTTTACAATAGTTCGCGTCTATCCCGATGTTGCCAGATATAATGAACTCAGTGCCTCTTGTTTTGCTTCTTGAGTCCAGAATTTCAGGAGATGGGGAAAGCTACGTTTCCAATTTAAAATTGTAGTAATTAACTTTTTACGTTGTGTGCTTATTTCAGGAGCCAATTTTTAAGGGTTTATACTCAGTCTACTGATACGTAGAATATTTGAACAGTTTAATGGGATATAATTCGATTAACTATACTGCTTGTTTATTTTGCGGTGAAATTAAGCAATCAGAAATACGATCATATTGTAAACGTTTAAAAGAAAAGTAAATTGATTGAAAGAAGTAAAATTAGCTCCTCGAATTTTACTGACGTGGGTCTTCACTAAAACGTAATAACTGAGGTGGAATTCGGTTCTACAATCCAGTATTACATCAAGTATATCCTCCACGCTGATTAGAAATGTTCGTTATTTATCAGTCAAAGGCATCCCAATGACTGTAGGTGATGATTTAGTAAACTGATACATTTCTTCATTACAACAAGGAGTAAAACATTGAAAGATTATCCAAAAACAAATCAAATAAAAATACTGGTACACATCCTTGACATCTTTGAAAGAATTATATAGAGATGTTTTTTCATATACAGGTTTTTGTTTTGACTATTTATTACAATGATTTGTTAAAACAAACAAAACAATATAAAAATGGCAAGACCATCTATACAGAAAATTAGAACTAAACGCTGCCCCCATTACAAAGGAATATCCAACAAAGAATTGAAAACCTATATACGTGTCCACTCACATCTGATGAATATCTCTTGGTAGAAAGTCTTGAATGCCGGATCGTGACAGGAGTTTCTCTGTTCCAGTGCCACAAGGAATAATTTAAAGTTATCACCACTCTCATTTCATCTCCCCATCCATGTTAAATTAAAGGAAATCCTGGGTCTGTCCTAGAATCTGGCCTTCCTACAGCAGACAACATAAATTCATATCTAAATACAGCATATGCCTAGTAATGATTAGCAAACACAAAGAGATGATGGACGGAGTGCTGAACATTGCAAACACTCACCCTCAGTCACAGATCTGGGTTGAATCCATTATCGTTCTTTAGCTCACTCCCCCACCCCAGTTCAGACACAGCTATATGCAAATCAGCCTTGACCCTGTGCCTTATGGGAACAGTCCAGACCGAAATGCCAAGCCATGTCTTCTCTGGACCGGAAACAAGCATCCTGGGACCGGTTTCTGGCTATAAGGTATAAAATCCCAAGGAACAGTCCTGATATGTGCCAGTAAGAGACTCATCTGCAGTTCGAGATCCAGAGCGGTGGGTGTTTGTAGAGCCAGGCATATATACAGTGCCCATTGAAAGGAATCACTGACAGAATATCGAAGGTCAGAATATTAACCGACAGAAATATTGACGCAAGAATATCGAAAACAAGAATATCGGCATCCTATCTACATTATGATAAGCACAAAAAAATCGAAAAAAATATCAATATCAAAAATATTGTTGTTAAAAATATCTTTTTTATTTAAGGTAAAGCAATAATGTAAAATAAAGTAAATAATACTTTTAATATTTTGTAATAATTATTTTAATAACATATACATTGTTAAAAAATATCTTATACATTATAAACAAATCTATACAGTTAAAACAATAATATAAATAAAAATTAAATAAATATATGTAACAAATGGAACATTTTACAATTATTTTTAATCTTTTTAAAATTAAATGTATACTACATCAAATAAACTAATACAAAAAATATTACATAGCGGAGGGAATACATTTACTTTTACTATTCAAACTCTAAACAATGGAATACTAGGAAAAGTGTTGGACAGAGTAAGGGTAAAAATTACTATTACCACTACAGTAATTGCAACAGTAGGGAAAGTGTTGGATAGCGTAAGGATAGAAATTACTATTCCAACTCCAAACAGGGGAACAGTAGGGAAAGTGTTGGATAGCATAGGCGTAAAAATTACTATTCCCACTACAGTGAGTGCAACAGTAGGGAAAGTTTTGATAGCATAAGGGTAAAATGACTATTCTCACTCCAGGTACTGCAACAGTAGGGAAAGTGTTGGATAGCGTAAGGGTTAAAATTACTATTCCCAATCCAATTAGTGCAACAGTAGGGAAATAATATGATAGAGGAGGGGATAACATTACTATTCCCACTCCAGGTAGTGCAGCAGTAGGGAAAGTGTTGGATAGAGTATGGGTAAGAATTACTATCCACACTCCAGTGAGTGCAACAGTAGGGAAAGTGTTGGATAGCGCAGGGGTAAGAAATACTATTCCCACTCTAGGGAGTGCAACAGTAAGGAAAGTGTTGGATAGCGTAAGGATAAAAATTACTATTCCAACTACAAACAGTGGAACAGTAGGGAAAGTGTTGGATAGCGTATGGGTAAAAATTACTATTCCCACTCCAGTGAGTGCAACAGTAGGGAAAGTGTTGGATAGCGAAAAGGCAAAAATTACTATTTCCACTCCAGTGAGGACAACAGTAGGGAAAGTGTTGGATAGTAAGGGATTAATATTACTATTCCAAATCCAGTGAGTTTAACAGTGTGAAAAATTTAGGATAGTGTAGGGGTTAAATTAACATACGTATTAATTAAATAATTTTCGTAAAATAAATAACATTAATAATTAATTAACAAAAAAATTAATAATAAAGACCAATAAAATTAAATTATTATTTACTCAAATAACATTAAATTAATTTGCACCCTATTCCCCCATAAACACACAACCTGCTACACATAAAAAATATCACAATTAATTTAATTATCAATGAATCAATTAATAAAAATGAATTACCAAAGAAAAATTAACTAACAAAAAAATCAATACCAATTAAGAAAAATTAATATTTACTTAATTATAATAAATTATGTCCCACCCTTTTCCCCTATAAACCCACAACCCGCTACACATAAAAAATAACACAATTAATTTAATTATCAATTGATCAATTAACAAAAAATAGTTACCAATTAATAATAAATTTACAATAAGTTAATTAACAAAAACAAAAAATAAAAAATTATAATGAATTAATTATAATGAATACAATTATACATTATGTAATTAATAAAAAGAATTACCAATTAATAATTAGTTAACAATAACTTAATAATCAATAACAATAAATGCAAACATATTAATTAATTAATTATTATTAAAACACTTCCCACACTATTCCCCTATAAACCCACAACCCGCTCTGATACTAAAACACAAAATTTGCTTTAAAACATTACTAATTTCTAAACATTTAATACATATATTTTAAAATAATAAAAATACAATACTAAAAATGTTAAACATACATATATAATATATACTAAAATACATAACACTAATATAAATATTGATCTTTTTAACAACAATATTTTTGCTAACAATAATACTTACTTCGATATTACTTACTTAGATATTACGTTGATATAAAAAAAATATATATTACTTACCTTAAGGTCTATATTCTGGTCACCGATATTCTTGACATCGATATTCTGTCCCTAAGATATTAAAAAATTCCTATTAGTATAGGTCAATATAAAAAAATCGATATTTTGACAGCTCACCCATTGAAAGGGGCGCCAGATGCAGTAAAATAAAAGGTTGCACATAGGTGAAGTAAATATGGCGGAAAGTTAAGCAGCAATACACATCCAATGCCTTCAGCAGAACCATCCCAAAGAACTGAAGTATTCACTCACAGTAATGTTGGAGCGATGCCAGGTCAGGAACGGCCACAGAAGGAGCAGCCATTGCAGAACAGCAGCAACAGGATGAGAATGCCACAAATAAGAATAGCAACACTGGAAACCACCGAACATGCTGGAAAAAATAGAGTATATAAAATCCGGAATTACTCCAAAGATAGTTTGGCAGGAAGTCACAAGGCCAGAGCCCACCAGTTTAAAAAAGCGGGCCACATCCGCTGTATCATAAATATTAAATACTTGATTTCACCGAAATGCAGGGTGAGATTTGTATTTGAAAATGAATGCCTTTCAACAGTAGTTCTAGCCATGTGCAATTCGAAGCTTTCGCGGGAAGCTGTGAGAGCCACTTTGTGCTGAAACAATAATGCTTTGAGTCTGCTTATTAAAATCTACTTTCAAAGTTTGAATGGAAGGCCACGGCAAGCTATCTACAATCCCTTGTTGAGGGTGAAACAAGAATTTGTTGCAGCAAGTGACCAACTGGGGAATGGAGACAACATACAGAATTCTCTCCCGCATACTGCAACATTCTTGATTATTAAGCATGTGATAGCTGCCATTCCAAAGGAAGGTAATGAAAGGGAGAATAGAAGAAACAGGAGTTCCTTTCAAATAACAAGCACAATTTGGTGCCAAGACATTACAAGCACCATACATTTTAACGTGTTGACCTACAAGTGAATGGCCAGCAGTGGAATTACTCATCTCCCATAAAAAAAGTTTCTATTAGCACATTCACAGTGATAGGTAAAGGGCAGGGACCATAACTCGTGTATGTAACTGCTCCGAAGGGGTTCAAATCTACCTATTGCAAAATGTTTAAAGGAAGCTGTCAACTGAAATGTTGATATCGACAATGAGATCACCCCATGTCTTAACGAATCTGCTAAAAGGGTTTTGGCAACAGTGAATGGGAGTTTTTCTAATTTCTCTAAATGTAGCATCGTGTATGTGGTGTCTTTCATGGCATTTAATTGCTGTTTGGGTGCTAAATTGAAAAGGCAGAAAGAAAGCAGCACAATTCAGGTATTGCCAAGGAACGGGTCCTTTTTAAACGAAATTTACGGAGTCTAAGCTCTCAATTTCCACCTCTCACATCCAGGGACATTGTCCACTGGCCACAATACCCACCCACAAGAATTAGAAAATGATGAGTTAAATGTACCATTCTGTAACATATAATTTAACTGGGCTTCTGAGCAATTTGTGTAGGACTGCCAATCATCAAAGCGGGCAATTGAAAGAATGGTAGGGCATTGAGTTTTTCCATTTTCATCAGTCCTAAACAAGTAGTCTGTTGAATTGTTTTGTTTAGGAAAATTTTTGTGTGGGAATCAGACAGGCACGAAATACATTTTCTATGCCCCAAATGGATTTCCAGTGATGATAGCCCAGTTGTTTGACAAATGAGCTTGGCCTGAGTAAACATATATTTTTCAGTTGGGTTGAAACCAATTTAAAATAGTATGACATTGGGTTTGAAAGGTCATAGCTTGTAAAACATGTGCATTTATCAATCTGTGTTTTTGAACTTTCTCGTAGTGGATTTGGACAATGTTCCCACTGTGTAAAATAATAATGTGTATGCTGTCCACTTGACATGGAGAAAATGATGTCCTTAAGGATGTAGCAGAACATCTCAGCGTAATTGGCAGAATTAAGGTATAAATCATCTGATTCGAACACACTATAATATTGTAATTTGGAAATCATTGATTGTACAGTATTAACAACCCAATCATCTGACTGTAATCCTGTTACTATCACATCACCGATAGAAGCTTTAAACACAAATGGAATCTGCGGGGTCTCTGTGTGACCAAATATATCAAAAGGAACTTTATCCCTGACAATTCCTTTAATCACTGGAATGGCCAAAATGTTGACAAGGGACAGGTCTCATTTCACTTTATGTGAGGAGGAATGTGGAGCTTACATCCCATCAACCAGTTCTGTGGTGAAACATTCTGGGAGACTATGTCCATTGAATACTGTCACAAATCATATCCATATGAATACAAGGAGCAAGGAAAATACAATCCAGATATATATCCAATGAGGGACCATATAAGTGTGTTTAAACAAATAAATCAAAACACAAATTTGAGCTGGAGGTAGATGCAGAACCGAAGAAATTGAAAAACTGTCCGAAGACAAATGGTCTTGATCTATATAGAATCTGGAGGTATTCAATTAGAAAAGAGGAGGCTGCGATTCAGCAGTGGGATTTGAAAAATGTAACTCATAAGGGGTATCCAATGGTGGACCAGTATAAATGACATCCATTGTGGAAGATAGAAAGTAGACACAGATACCATGTCAACTGAGGTTTCAGCCTCCCCCCTAACAACTGAGGTGAAGCAACAATGGTGGTGCTCACAGGCTGCAAAGGAAAGTCTTGTGAATGACAACCCCTGGGCATACTTTGGAGATTTGGCCATATGGTGTAACTTGAAATGTTTAACGGAGACAAAGTGATTTTCTTTATGTCCAGGAAGTGGAGGGAAAACCACAGTCCCTATACCCTGGATACCAAGGACCAGAACAGGAGCACGGTATGTTGGGCTGAATTCCTTCTTGAGGGTCACTTTTTTGCAAGCAAAGTCTTCACTTTAGAAAGCAAACCAAATTCAGGAATTTGAGTGTCTGGACTCGTAGAGAGAGGCGCAGGCAAATGCTTGCGAGCTAGGACATCACTGCACCTTTGTATATCCTGCAAGACAGTACAGTGGTCAACTACATCGAAAGTAAAGGCTACCGCCACAATATTAGGAACATCAAGGTCTGGAACATACATCTTGATGCCAAGAACATTTTGTATGGGGTCCGCCCACCCAGATATCTTTTAGGGAGATTATTTAATGCTCATTGAACTCCGTAGAGATGATTCAACCAACCAATCCCTGTATCTAATGCTCTAACCGTTAAGGATTACTTCAAGTCACTGTTCATTCTCTCCACAAGAGAATTGCCCTCAGGCCGATATATAGAAGAAATATGCACTTGCATACCCATTGACTTCATCAAATCAATGGTACGCCTTAGAGGCAAAATCCGGACCTCGCTCAGAGTGGAATCCATAACATGCATACGACCTGACAAAGACTTGCAAATCTTTGATAACAGTGCAAGCATCTGCTGAGTGCTGTGGCCAAACCCAGAGAAACCTGAGCAAGAATCAACTGTAACCAAAATATATTTTGAATGCAGTATCAGAAATTAAAGGACCGCAATGATCTAAGTAAAAACAGCCAACGGGTTGATTAGCCACAAACAAAGGTGTCTGCGGTGAATAAGACACAGTAGAACTTTTAATTTGTTGACAAATGTCAGAATCTAAAACATATTTTTTGGTTTGTTGATAAAATCCTTTTCAGCAATAACGTTGTTGCAAAAGGGAAATTGTGGTTGGAATTCCGGCATATGCAGAAGCAACACCTTCATGCCCGGCAACTACTAAAGGTTGTCTGCGGTCAATGTTGGGTATCATGTGATCCCCATCCCCAGGCATAGGTACAAAAGGGACCTGATGCTCATTCAGGGTATATGAATATGTGGAGGAAACTATTAGGTAAAGCTGTGCAAGCCTGGGAAGCAAGGACATCAGCCAAGATGTAATTATCAACACGTGTTTTAGAACACAGTACTGCTGCTAATGTACATGTCGCTACTGCAGATTTGGCTGCCTCGTTACCATTAGAATTCCCTACTGCGTGAGCTCCCACATGTTGATGAACCAATGTATGAATGACAAGAGCTTGTGGCAGCATATCTTTTAATTCTGCCTCCTGAACCTGAAGCATTTTTTCTTTATTTTGATACCTTTGGAATCTTTAAAGTAATTTTGTTGCGAAAAAAAACAAATTATCAATAAATGATTGTACACCCTAAAACAAATCACACACTATTACTGTGAGTAACTCAGTATTCATATGTTCAAGTGTGAGAAGTAAAGCTTTCAGTTCAGCCAATTGCTTAGTACAGTCTCCAAGAGACGGAGTGTGGGTAAGAGTCAGTTGAAAAATGGCATCCAAGATAGTGCCTGTAACGATAGAGTGTGCTGAAGAGTTTTGCTGTTTAGAACCTATAGCAGTTTGTTCTGAACCAACTGTATAGATAATATACCTGTATCCATCAAGTGGAAGAAGAGAAGCAGGAACAGGATAAGCGTGCTCTTATTGCAAAAATTCTTGCATCTGTAAAGAAGGGTTGAAAAAAAAGTCAACATCAACTACTGGTACAGATTTAGCCCATTGAATCCACCGTGGATTTAGGGACTTTGAATTGTAATGTTAGCTTTTGTGACAGCTTCTAAGGCGGGCTCAGGAGAAACAAGAATAATTAGTTTATGTTTAGACAAAAGCAAATATTTGAGTATGGCTATCTGGACTGCTGTTAGTATTTTTTCAATGGATGAAAAATGCATTTCTGCCTGGGAATATAAATGCAACCTATATGCAATAGGTACTGTATCTCCTTCATTAAATGGGAAATAGGTAAAACCAATAGATCCTGGTACAATCGGGATGACCAACTTTGTTGTATTCAGACGTGTATGTAAATGTCACGTTTCAAACAAATCAGATTGCAAAGTTCTGAAAATCTCAGTGTGTACAGGCATCCAGTAGGACACTGAAAATCTGGATGTATCAAAGAGTAGAGTGACTTAAAATGTTGGATATAGTCTGGAATGTAAATTCTTGCAAATTTAAAAAGGAAAGCAAAGATTGTAGCTCTTTGAGCGTATTTAGGGACTTCAATTGTGCAAATTGTTTTAGAAATTGAGGGGCCAAACTCATACCCTCATCATTCAATTCATAACCAAGGAAAAGGACACTTAGAAAAGCAATGTGAGCTTCAGAAAAATTGAGCTTGTAACCAAGAGCTACATTATGATGCCCACCACATTACAATGGCGGGCGGGTGGAGAGACTGACTGCCACAAATCCGACTGGCCCATCGAAGGGACTGTAACCCTACAACAGTGGCAGTGCCTGTCAGGCACCTCCACAGAGGTTCCAATGTCCCTTTCCACCCTCAGTTTCATGGCGGTTAACCCACCATGAAATGATTGGCAGAAAGTGACTTGGGGGCCAGTAGCGGGTCCCCTTTCCCCCCTGGCCATCCGATATGGGCCGGGGGGCACCGACCCCTATATATCCCTGTACCATGTGACCGACACCGCATGGTGCTGCCACATAGTTGAGAGATATGCCAGATTTGTATTTTTTGTACTGCGGCGTGTGCTGCTACCCACATCATATGCCGCCAAAGTATACACATTGCGATCGCCTTGAAGGAGGTTGCATTATAATGCGGACAGCTGGATCGCGGCGCCGACTACTAGTCGGGTGGTCCTGCTTCCGCCACGGTCCAAATGACATCATAATGAGGCCCCAAGTTCAGCAAATTACAAAATTATGCGATCCACTCTGGCCAAGTGAAGATATAATTCATCATCTTTTAAATAGATGTCATTGACATAGGACAAAGCATCAGGGTTAATCTCATGGAGAATCAACATAATTCAAGCTTCAAAAACACCAGGGCTATTTATATCCCATAGGCAAACAGGAATATCGCCTCTGGGAGCCAAGGGCAGTAAACATAGACCAATTATGGCTTTTAGGAGCCATATTGTGACTAAAAAAAACCATTTGGAAATAACAAGTGTGGTTTTGAACTTGTTGCTAACAATATTGTTAAAAGGTGCTGTACTATGTCTATTTGGACAGGGAAAGTGCGAGTATGACTATTCAATGTCAATAATCCAATCCAATACGATAAAACAGGTCAGGTTTTGTAACCTGAAAAAGGGGATTATTCATAAGTGATACAAAGGTCTGAATTACTCCTTGGTATTCCAATTGAGTAAGAATGTGTTTAATGTTTGCTTTAGCTTCATGTTTAATAGGATATTGCAGTTGCGGAGTAGGCAATATAGTGATTAAATGGAAAGGAGATCATTATCCCGTCCAGCTCCGTTGCGATATAAAGGGACCAAAGTAAGGGCCCATTCAGACTCATAACCTTATTTAACCGTGTCTGGAACCAAATGTGAAAACGACGGGAGGATAACATCCTCACTTAGGGGACAAGCGAGAATAAAAGGAGGAGGCCAATCTACCTCCGGCAGAAGAATATCATGAGAAGAAGTCAAATTGTCCCAAAAGATAGTTTTAATGGTGCGTTTAACGTCACTTTCAATCTGAACATCCTAGTCTGTTGGGGTATCCAACACGGGTGTCAGTGGTCCCTACCATAAAGAGTCCGCACTATACTGACTTCTACCATGATATTGAGGAGAGTCATCGCCCAACTCCTGTCCAGGAGAAGGGTTCTCAACATCTAGGGCATATTTATCTATTAAGGCGGCAACTTTGTTTTTCTGAAAAGGGGGCTTATGAGGAGGCAATTCATCTTCCTCCTTCTTGATCTGTACATCAAAAGAGCATTTTATGTCCCATTTATTTATTTATTTATTTATTCATTCAAGATTTCTATATAGCGCTGGCTAGACCCGGAGGTATCAGAGCGCTTTACATGAGGTTCCACGAAAATGACATTACAAAATGACATCAGTTCCAATTTACATCAGTTGCTAGACAAACAAATGCAAGAGCATAGAAGACGAGATGATTAAAGTGTAGAGGGGAAGGGGGTAAGGGTAAAGGGATATGAAGGAGATACGTCCCAGAGACAAAAGGAAAGTCTGTCCAAAGTCCGGCTGGGTAGGTGACGGTTGAGGGGAAGTCCCAAAACTCATCTCCACTATAGCTATCAGGTAGCTCCACCGGGCATTGGCCAAATGGCTCGGTCTCAATGGGAAAAACAATTAAAGAAACATGGAGGGCAAAATAAATGGAGCGTAGAGGGGAGGGGCATGGAAGGAGAGAAAGGGGGGATAGGGGAAGAGACAACAGGGAGAGACGAAATAAAGTCTGTCTAACAGCCGACTGGGTAGGTGACGACCAAGGAGGGAGTCCACAGCCCATCTCCCCTATAGCTAAACCAGGTAGCTCCATCGGGCATTCCACAAAATAGTTCAGTCTCAGTACATTGAGAGAGGAGCGAAGGAGAGACAGAAATAGAGGGAGGATGTGGGAAGAGACGACAGGAGAGACGAAAGGAAGTCTGGCTGAGGACCGACTGGGTAGGTGACGTCCAAGGAGGGGATCCCCGAACTCTCTCCTCCTATAGCTAAACCAGGTAGCTCCATCTGGCATCAGACAAAATAGCTAGATCTCACATGATGAGGAAAACTTACAGATAGAAAGGGTAAGGACTAAGGGCCAGGACAGGTGAAGGCAGAGGTCAGCAGCAGGCAAGTGGAGAGGAGTAGAGCAAGGAGATAAGCAGGGTAAGAACTAGGGCCAGGACAGGTGAAGGCAGAGGTCAATAGTAGGAAGGTGGACAGGAGTAGAGCGAGGAGGGGTAGGGGGAAAGTAATTCGGCAAGAAGTTCCCATGTATCTGGTGGGCTATAGTTTCCAGCTTAGCCAATGTGCGGGTACTCGGCTGATTCTCCGGTGCAGTCTCAGGTACAGTCAGGTTCTGCGTGATTTTTGGTTTCCCCATTTTGCAGGAAGTTAGTGCCACCTCTGCATGCGTGGACTGATTAAGCCATGTTTTCGTAACTAACATGACATCAGGTGATTAGTCAGAGATTAATTCCAAAATTTCCACGTGATGACCAACCAATGAACATGAATTAATGCTAAACATGCTGAAACTCGTTGGTCTGCTTCCCTCAATTGCAGACGCATCCCAAACAAAAGGGCTGACAGTAAAGCTGCAGTGCTTACAAATGGACTCCCCCTTCTCCTTCTCCATGTCAATGGAATAAACACACTTGCTACGTGGCACAGGGAGCAAAAACAGCAATTGGGAGGCGGAATAGTGGAAAACATGTCTGTTTAAATGACCGAAATCGACATCTCGGGGGCATCCTGGGCCCGAGAGCAGAGCTGCGCTGAAGTGCGTTCCCCCAGACAGGGGCTCCTTGATCTCCCCCGTGAGGCTGGCAGTTTCCTCAGCCGACGACGAGCGGATGAGCGGGCGTGCCGCACGGCCAATTTGCACTCCGGGAGTGTACCCCCCCCGAAGCGGAAACTTGAGGCAGTCCAGGCATCAAGCGGCAGGGGTCTGCGCTGCCGCTACCAGCCCCTCCACATCGCCTTTGAAGTTCCCCGCGCCGCCATTTTAGGGTCAGGCGTCTTCCCTTGGGACTCTGCATAGCGCGTTTCAACCCTCACCTCGGTTCACCTTGGGCTCACGGGCGGGCTCCTGTCTCTGCTCATCTCCCAAAGCTCCGGTCCTCCTGTCAGAAGTTGCTTCAGGTACAGGAGTCTTTCTTAGCAGCGGGAACGACTGCCGCCAGGCTCGGCCGCCATTTTTTCCTCGATCGAGTCGGAGCGCCGGTTGCACATACTCTCCTTGTCTATGATCAGATTGACCTCATCTGTCATACTGTTGATCAGATAAGTCCTGAAAGGAATGAGGAGAGTGGGGATCAGGAACCTAAAATCGATCAGGAGTTTTAAGTTAAGAGTGGTAACGGAAATTGTAACATCGTTCAGAGTATTTGAGATGGGGTACCACCATGAGGTCTACCTTTTTGTTGTGGTGATATGGATTTATCCCATATTTTCTTTGGAAAATCAGGGCAGGGCAAGTATCTTTGTCAGAAGCGGGTTTTACAATTGTCGAAACCGAAGGTCTGGTCCCGAAACTACTACGTCCCAAGGACATATACACCTGAGAAATGATAATAGGCAACTCACGTTCATGGTCAGCAATAGCTACCGCAGCAAGTCTCTGGCGTATAGCCAACAAAGTTGCTTCACTTTTAACATTAAATAGAAACATTTCTGAGACAACCGGAAAATTTTCAACAAGTTTAATTCCCAAATCTAGGGCATGACCAGCCCCATGTTCATTCTGTATCTGATTGCAGAGGTTCGGCAGAATGCCCATTGAGGAAGTGCCAAAACAGAAAATACACTGTGGAAAACATGGTCCCCCAGGTGTTGCAGTTGGCTAAAGGTATAACCGGACCATTAGGTAAACACAGGGTTAAAATTCTAAGTTTTTCCTGTGGACCCATTGGGTAAAACACCGTAGAACATTGAAGAATTTTCTGGGCAATCCAAAATGTAAAGTCCTCACGATTAGTGGCATTTGCTCATTACCAAATTAACAATGACTGAACTAATAACAGATTGTTGTGCTTGAGCAGGAGTTCCAGCCCTCGCTGGACCTGCCAAAAAGGCACAGGAAACAAATTGTATTAAGCATCTTTATAAAATAACAATCTGTTCATATAACACACGCGTCAGGAAAGACGTAAAGTCTGCAAGAGTAGGCAGGTGGCCCCATCAATACTTAAGGGGCGGTACGAACAATGCAGTGGACATGGGGAAGGGAGTCATTTAACCAAGTCTTGTGCTCCCAGACCATAGGAGGAATTACAAGAAGTGCATAAGGGCGATAAGCATTTGGCACAGCAGCAGGAGTATAAGTATTAAAGATTTTATCATTGACATTGACGGCTGGAAAGGTGACTAAGTAATAAAAAACTTCAAAGAGGTACGCTGCTACCGCCTCAATCACACAAACCACTGGAGCCCCCGCATTAGGGACCCCATGCTGGAGCAAGTGTTGACTAACCGATGTGCAGCAATTTTCTGCAATGGCTTCAGCCATAACCTATAAGCACCGGACTCAAAAAGGCAGCACTAAAGTGGGTACAAACCTTTTAATATTCAAGCTTAAAAAAAATAGCAGAACTAGGTAATCCCTAAAAACTGTTCAGGATACATCCCAAACAACATGGACGTCTCCACAATAGGTTGCAAGGTTATTGTTGACAAGCAGAAGAGCTACTCAGGATTCCCGCAAATAAGTAATAGTCTGTTTGTGTTGCATTGGTATGCATACATATATCACAAGGTGTACTGTTCATAAACAACATCTGTACTTTTGGGTTGTGTCTAGTTACTGGTGCCTGACCAGAACAAAATAACAAGGGACATTGTTGATTGACCTTGTCTGCTGTGTTCAGACTAAATCCCAGGAAAGAACAGAATAAGAAAATAACGGCAAGTGAGTAAAAGTACTAATGTGGCACAAAGCAAATGTGACCAGTGTCGGGACCAGTTAGGCTAACATAGGGAAAACCACAATGGACCAGGAACGGAATGCATGACAGTACCAGTGGTACCCAGGCCATTGGTGTTAAAGGGGTCATCAGGGCCTGAAGCACTGTTTGCACCACCTTGAGTGACCCAGGTAAACTGATGACGGCATTCCTGCCATTGCAGACTGTAGGAGCAGTACAAACAGCTTGAACTCGACTTTGCTCTCACCATATGTGGCAAAGTCAATGCAATATTTTTAAAATATGCCAGTCACCCCTGAGGAAGACCTCCTGAGAAAATATCAGTGCAGGCTTATGCGTCTCTATGGTGGCCTTTACCATAAAATGTTACAATAAGTGATAAGCGGTTCATAGCATAACATGGACTGGCACCCGGCAAACTCGAGGTCACCAGCTCCATTATGGTACCACTGAAATATGTCATGTTTGGTGTCAAACAACATGCCTCATCACCCCTGACACAAATCTTGTGTTGAGGATTATGGTGGCATATACCCAGGGTACTATAATAGAGGTTGTCCACCTTCAAGCCCCAGTCTTTTCTGTGCTCTGGCTTCCAGCCCACAACTGCTGCCACCAAGACAGGAATATAACCCGCTGCAAGCTGGTGAGAACTCTCCTAGGAGTCAGAAACAATCGCCTTGATGGGACGAAGGTCACACTTCCCTCCATGACAGGATGGCTACAGAAGTGGCACATCAAGGCGGTGAGCTTCAAAGCCTTCTTCGTCTTTGATTTGCAACCAGGCTGCCTTCAAAAGAAGAAAACATTCTTCCCCTGACCCAGGCACATTTATACCTGGGCAGGTAGGATAAGTTTGTATTTAGGAGGGGTGCACCCCCAGAAGGCTAGCCACACCTCTATGGTAAGCTAGCTAGTCTGTGCAGCTAAGGAAGGTTTCTGCCACTTTTAAAAGTGGCAGAATACAGGCTAGTAGCACATTGATAACTGGCAACCACGCCCCTAAAGACCGTTAAATCTAGGATTTAGGTTTTTCCCCCTGACACCAGTATCTGCGTTTTGATCTGACTTGCAACAAAGGACAAAGAAGAGACCAATGTCTGCTACAACAGGATCTGCACAAAGCAAACGCGTGACACTCTGCACTTGTGGCAACTTTCATCGAACTACAAAACTGCAACTCTTCCACGACCAAAGACTAGTTCCCCTAGATAGAGGGATCCCTTTGTGAGCCAACGGCAACACCAGACTCCACTGGACTAGTTGCACTAGTCCCTTGCACACCAAAGGTAAAAATAACTTCCCGGAATGAAAGAATCACTGGCCATCTGGCCCTCTGAGTGATTTCCCAAAAGTATATGGTCCATTGAATTGTGTGAAATGTTGTTCTGATCTCCAAGTTTCAGGCAGCTACCATTTTCCTCTGGATGTCAAAATAACTTTCTTCTGAATTTACTCTTGCCAAGGCAAGCTGGTGGACAGTCCAGCAACCACTACCTTCATTCAACGCTGCACCTCGAGAGAACACCGCAAAGCATTCATCTGACATCAGCAGAGACTTCATTGTTGACTTTTAGCACCTGTATCCTCACCAGCACCGTGTAAGCAGTAAAAACAGCTCCCCGCAGCTCCTACTTCAGCCAAGACACCTCTGCTCCCAAGCTTCTTGAGCCATGTAGAATTAAACTGACTGTCATGCTTGGCCCTAGGACCTGCATCATGTTTACCCTCCCTGGTTTACACGCAGCTCAACCTGCAACTGACTTATTGTCACTATTTTTTTTTCTCATTGACCGCAATGATAATGTTTTGCAGTACTGTCCATAAATGCGGTTATATTTAGCCGATTCACTTTGTGTTAGTATCTAAATATATTTAAAAAATCAGCTTTATTTTATAAATGTTGTAATTTTTAGAAATCAGGTTAATTACTTATCATCTATGACGGTACTCTGTTCATCTGGTAAAGTCTGACTGTTCTTTGCTACTCTACCAGGACTGAGCTAGGGATTTGTTATTGTGAATACAATACCTTTGGGGTATTGTATGAGTATTGCATAGTGAAGCATAACCAGCATTACTACATAATACTCTACCTTCCCACAGGTGGCACAATGAGTGCAGCAGGATCTTTGTACATGTAGTGCCAGTTTACTAGGGACTTGTGAGTGAATTAACTATGCCAATTGGGTATAAACCATGTTAGTATTTTTATGGGAGAGAGCACAAGGACTTTATCACTGGTAAGCAGTGTTAACGTGCACAGAGTCTCGAGGCCAACAAAACAAGTTAAGCAAAAAATGGAACAGTAAGGCAAAATATTTGGGGAAAGACCACCCCAAGGCTGTCAGGTCTAATACTGGTTCGTGCATGTTATTTCTGAGTAGGTGCCTGACCGCACAATGGCCACTAATTTACCTATCTGAGGGTGTCCTAGCCCTAAGAAGACTACCCTTAAGACTAGACTACCCTTTAGTCTCGATCTTATGGGACTTCAGCCAGTCATGCCAATTTATGCGTGGCCTGTAACTCTCAACCGGCAGCCAATCAGCTCACTTTTATTACAGGTGTTTACATCATTTTTGTTGCACTACTAAATAAATACAAATAGAAACTTACCTGTCCTTGCTGTAGCATTCTCCAGTCTGACGGTCCGACCCCCCTGCATGATTCCGAGTCCATTGAGCATGAGGTCCCTGATTTTCCTGAAAGCGTACTTTTGTTTGTTTTGGCTATTGATAACATTCCAGGTGGTTGTAGTAGAATATACATTCCCACCTTACCTCGATTGCAACAGGCTGCACAGATGCTGTAGTGAAATGTAAATTTGTCAACACATTTTGGACAATGGCAACATGTGTGCAGAGCTTGACAATGATAACTCAAATATTTGCATGGCAGTTTTACAAAATCTATACTAAAATTATGGTATCCTTTGATGGCAAATTGAGATGTGAATATAGTTTAGGACACATTATGAAACAAATTCCTCTTTTACATGGAAACTTCTTTTTAACAATTAGACAGGTGGTGTATAAATATCCTCTCTAAAGATGGCCATAGGCATGGATGCACTTTAGCTAGAAAACATTGGTACTGGGAGAAAACATTTCTTTCTAATTCTCATTATACTAAGATAGGGGCATGCACAGCTGCACTTTTGCATAATATGCCATGGAATCTATGTATACCTAAGGAATCCAGATGCTGATGGTCAAATATGTGTAAATATAATTGAATGCTCGAATTACTTACCTGTAATTTTCATTACTACAATTATCTCTTCTTTGTCCCAGTACTTATGCTGTGAGGTGTTTCTCATATATCACTTGGGTCACAATCTCCCAAACAATTTTTCCTTTCTACTGAGCTGAAACACAGTACCTCGCATAAAACTGTCCCTCTCATACAGCACTTAGTGGACTATACCCAAGCATGTATATAAACACCAGGACAAGAATACCAGGAATTAGGAAAGGAGGTAGGGTCATAAGTACTGTGATGTGGAAGGAAAAATCGGAGTAATGAAGATTGCCGGTAAGTAATCCAAGTGACACTACCTCATCCTCTTCCTCGACCCAGTCATTATGTTTATTAGGTTTTGTATATAGATGATACATGTTACATCATACAGTGTATCTACAGAACCAGTAAGCATAAAGAGATATCACAGTTTCTAGACAGTATCCCATGGTACTGTCTAGAAACTGTCCCATGGTCATGCTACCCGAATCTGTACAACATAACAATTCACATTCAATAAACCAATGAAATAATTTCTATTAATACAGGTTATCATTTCCATGAATAAACCAAGTACAATAGCCTGGTTCCCATACCATTTTGTTCTAACATGTATTTTGCATGACTTCTTTCGGTTATAAAGTGGAACCAAGATTAATGATCAAACCACCATATGAATAACAATATAAACTTATAACGATAAGTCAAAAGAAAATAAAAAACACAAAAAGGGAGGAAGGGTATTACGATGGGCAAAAGTGAAGAAAGATGGTCCATAGCCACTATAATGCTTCCATTTTCACAGGTAAATAAGCGTCTGTTTTAGGATCATAATACTTCATGCTTGGTGAGTATGCACAGTGTAAGTGCGTGCTCCAGATCACACCATCACCAGGCCAGACTACAACACATGTGCAAGGTAGGTTAATCAGTCTTGAGGATCGTCCAGGTTATTGCTACTTGGAGGGCCATCAGAAGTGTATTCCAAGCTGCTGAAATGGGGTACTTACGCAACCCCAGCGTCTCCTCCCTTATCAGGGATACAGCCTCATCCTTAGTCCAGTTCAGCATAGATGCGACCAGGCTTTGAGCATAGGGGTCTGCAGCTTTCCATCGACGCTTGACAAGTCTATTGGCCACTGCTAGCCCCAAGTCTAGAAATCTAGAGGAGGCTTTGTGTTTTTTATCGCTGGGAAATATCCCTGTAATGCAGGCCTCCCATGTACCCAGCAATACCCTATCCTTGCTTAAGTTCAGAAGTTGGAGCACTCCATGTCAATATTCTTGCAGCCTGGGGCATGCCCACAGCATATGCAGGGGATCAGCGCCCACCAGCTTGCAACGGGGACAACAAATAGCCACTCTGTTAAAATACCTATTGATTTTATCTGGAGACAGATATGCTCTATGAATGATATAGAATTGAATCAACCTGAATCTTGCAATTCTGGGAATATGACCGGACTCTCAAGCATCATAGCTTATTTTTTAGGTGTGCAGGGTCAGGACAAGTCTGCCTCTCATCTCCTATGCAATGGTGTTAAGTCGTCCAAAGTATGTGCACAACTTGATTCTGCAAACCATTTAATCAGGTGCCACCCTGTACCCATCACATGTATATGCTGCATCAGAAGATGCATCTGGAGTTCCTGTGAGAGATTACCCCAGCGACGACTTAGCTAGTTTATTCAAGATTCATGGTTTCAAAATTGTCCAGGAGGAACACCTTCATTGTTCGTCAGAGAATGGAAGGGACGCAACGTACCTTCAGCATATAGGTCTACTGGTGTGGGTATATTGGCAGCATGCCAGTTGGCAAGTTCAGCCATTCTGACACTACCCCCTTCTTTCGGAATACCCAGCAGCGGTATTACAGGTGCATACGGTGTGACAAGTCTGGTGAGATGCAGAGGTCTATGGAAGCATTTCTGGGCTAATGACACTAGAAGGGGAAGTGAAGTATGCAACCTAGTACAAGGGTGAAAACCATAGAGAAGTTTGTCCAACGTGTATGGAGGATCAAACTCTGCTGTATCAGTAAGGTGCAGCTCCGCTACCCATTTTGCCACCCATTGTATTTGGGAAGTAAATTAATAGTGTTCCAGGTTAGGTAGTGCCAACCCACCTAGTGCTTCTGGTAAATATAGTTTAACTAGTTCCACCTTGCAGCGCAAATTACTCCATATAAGATCCTGCATGATCCCTTCCAGCGGTCGAAATAATGATGCTGCAAAGTAAATCGGAAGGTTGGCGAAGTAATAGAGCAATCTGGGCAGCACCACCATCTTGATAAGCGCTACTTTACCAGCAACAGATAGGTTGAGTGTCTTCTAGAATTCTAATTGGGATCCTAAGGCTGAGATCGCTCTGGACAGGTTGCCATCTAAGAGGTCCTGGTTGGTGTGGTAAATGTGTACACCCAGGTACCAAAACATGACCAGCTGCCAGGCTACTAATATATCATCCACTATCAGTTAGGGGCTGCCTATGCTGGGAGCAAAATGAAATTAACATGATTTCCACCAATTTCCACCCAGTCCTGATAACCTCGCAAAAATCTTAAGTGTCTCTGGAAAAATCCAGGCTTTCGTCTGCAGATCCCTGATGTAAAGTAGGATATCATACGCATAAAGTGAAATGGTGTGTGTCTCACTTCCCAACTGTATACCCCAATGCACTGCTGACTGCTGAAATGCCATGGCCAGGGGCTCTATAGCAAGGGAAAAGATGAGTGAGGAAAGGACACACCCCTGCCTGGTCCTCCCCCAATCGGTATGGATGTTGAAAATAACATACCTAACTAAACACAAACAGCAGGCGCTCCGTATAGCAGTTTGACCAGGCTTAAAAAGTAAGACCCAAAACCAAATTTTTCTCAATACCTTAAACATATAAGGCCACTCTACTGTGTCGAAGGCCTTCTCTAAATCTAGGACAAGTCCCCTGCCACTGGCCAAGTCGTCGTAGTGCTACGCATCACTCGAGAAAAGTCTGAAAATATTTAAAGTGGTATTACGAGCTGGGGCAAAGCCGTTCTGATCCTTGTGGACCAAATGCAGGATGGTGGGCTCCCATCGACCAGCCAGAATACCTGCAAGTATCTAGTAATCCCCGCTTGGTAGTGCTAGTGGTCGGTAGGCACTTTTGCATGTGGGGTCTCTTTCCGGTCTCAGGAGCGTAATCAGGCCTGCTTCAGTTATCGAAGTCGGGAGGGAAGCTTCGCTAATGTTTCATTATACACCCCCAACAGTTGCAGACCTAACAGGTCAGCATAAGTCTTGTAGAATTTGTGGGGAAAGCCATCAGGTCCGGGGACCTTGCCAGTTGGCAGCACCCGCATTATGCCTCTTACTTCCTCCAGTGTGAGCGGGGTATCTAATTCTCTATGTTGTTCAGGTGTGATCATGGGGAAAGTGAGTCCATCTAAAAAGTAGTGTATATCTGCCTCAGGGATGTCCAGGGCTGATTTGTACGGTTTAGTAAAATGCATGGTTAGCTTGTCATGAATTTAATACTGTGTCTATTTAAGTCTGCCTTCTGGTGTCCGCATTGCAGTGATGTGTCCAACAACGTGCTCTGCTTTGATCGACCAGGCCAGTTGGGGCACGAATCGATCAGCTTTAGCCTGTGTGGCTGCTGAGTGTGCGGCAAAATGTAAGCACTGCTGACGTTCAAGGAGTTATGTGTGTTTTTGGCATGTATCAGATAATAAGGAGGAGTCACTGGTTCTTTTTCCACTAGTACCAATTCTGACTCTATTTGCCTCTTCATGCCACTGCCTAACCCTGGGCCCTTCCCCCGTAGTGTAACTTTCATGGAGGCCCATTCCACCAAGGTGGACGAGACGGGCCTTTCATTATGAGAGAAGTATTGACTGATGGCCTCCCCTATAGTATCCCGGAAAAGTGGATCCTCCAGCATTGCCGGCTGTAGCCGCAACCTGGGGATATCAGAGGTTACACATTCCCATGTTATTGTAAGGTAATGTGGGTTGTGGTCAGAGTGCATGCGACCCTAGTAATCTGAATCTGTTATGTAGGGGAGTATAGAGGGTGAGCTTAAGAACTTATCTAGACCTACATGTAAGCTCTGTGGTATCAAATGAAATTGCTATATCCTTTCTATAGGATTACAATGCCTCCATACATCAACAAGGTCCCACCCTTGCACCCAGTGTCATTGAATTAGTTGTGGCAGCCGCACATTGTAGGGGGAAGGATCTATGTAAACCAGTATCCATGATGCTTTTAAAATCCCTTCGACTCAGCCATGGGATACCACACCATTTTATTAATATTTGGGAAAGCATTCTAAGAAATTGCCCTTGGTCTGTGTTAGGAGCATATAAAGTACCCAACAAAATAAAGCCCCCATTCAGCCAACCTTCTAAAAATACATATCTGCCATCATTATCAGTAAGGATCTTCTCTACTGTAAAAGGTGTACCTGGATTGACCCATATTAGCGCCCCACGTGCAAACAATGAATAATTAGTGGCATATAGTTTGCCCCTCCATTTCTATTGTAACCTGACCATTTCGACTGTGTTTAAGTGTGTCTCCTGTAGTAATGCAATGCGTACATTATGTCTTTTAAGATAAAAGTAGACCGCATATCTGCGAGTAGGGGTACGGAGACCCCGTACATTCTAAGTCATAATAGTATGGCCAGCCATCCATTTACTTTATACGAAAGTGAAAAAGTAGCTTGCCCTAGGTATGCAGCCGAATATGACAACCGGCAGAGCGCTGTGCCATCACCTATTCCCCCATGAATGACCTTTACAACTAAAGGGAAAATAAATAGGCCAACATGACAATAAAAAAAACATTACAAGAGTGGTCCCCAGAAACAAGAAGCATTGCCCAAACTCTGACAGAAATAAAATATCCGTGTATTCAACTGGTCCCCTATTTAAGGGAGAAACGTAGGGGGGTGTAAGTGTAAGTCTGCGTGAGGTATGCCACGCTTAAATCCCCAGGTGTCTCATGTCATTGCCCATAGTAATGTATACACTTGTATTAGCCTGCCAGCACCATGTGTAGGCCTATGTGTACTGCCAATTGTGTACACCCCTCTGTATGATAAACAATGCCAACGTAACAATATCAAATGCATGTGGGTGCAGTTAGTTAGACAGTTCAAGACGCCACCACCATGGCCACTCCGCTGATACGATACCATCAGAAATCTGTGGTGTGACATCAGGCATTCTCAGCCACACAACATCAGACAGTCCAGCTGCTGACGAGCCCTCATCTTCTGAGGAGTGAATCGGAGTGCCATCCTTGCAGAGCAACTCCGCAGCTTTGGCAATTCGTTCTGCTACATGATCCGCAGCCTGTTGTTCTTGTCTGATCTGCTCCGGACCTGCTGCCATCGACCAGCTGGGACCCTGTCTTCTGAGATGGCTATGGTGTTTCCTCATTCTTCCTATCTCTCCACTCCTATTGCCAGGTAAGCCAGACGCCCGGGGGCCAGTGAACTGGCCTGTGGTTTCCAGCCAGTTCCAGGTGTCTTGTGGTGTATTGAAAAATCTTGTTTTACCCTCAGAGATCACACAAAGTCTTGTTGGATAAAGTAGCGAATATGCAATGCTCAGATGTCCAAACTTTTGTTTGACTTGCAGTAAGGATCCCCTTTGACACTGAACTCTTATTGTGTAGTCTGGGAAAAAGAGGACCCTAACATTGCTGACTTTGATCTCAGACATATTCCTAGTCTCACGCAGGATCATATCTCTGTCCCTGAAGTGTAGCAATTTAAATATAAGTGGGCGCGCCCCGGCACCAGCCTTCTGCCCAGAATGCCTTGTGCTCTTTCTATGTTAAAGAAGGGGGAGAAGGAACGGGAGGGTAGCAGATCTTTAAGCCAATTTTCCACGAAGGCTACTATGTCTTGCCCCCCCCCCCCCTCTGGTTCGACCCTCCGCATCGTCCACTCGGTCTTCAAGATATCGTATCCTGGCTTAATGTGCATTTTTCTGTTTCTCCAGGAAATCAATGGCAAGCTTCAATTCAGTAACATCCTATTCCTCAGCAGTGAATCTGTCCTTCAATTTCTGATGATCCACGTGTAGTAGTGTGAGATCTAGTGCCACTTTATCGATTTTAGTTTCCATTGACTCTCTGGATCTCTCTATAGCATTCAAGATGACATATAATCGATCATTCGGGAGGATTTGCTGCAGTAGTGATTGCATTTGGTCCATATCAGCCGGGCCATTAACCTGCGAGGAGGACCTCAAACCACTTTCCTTAGTGCAACCCATCTGCTATGCTGAGTTTTCCAAAGCACACGTGCTGCCAGAGCACTCCCTACTTGGCAAAGAAGTAAAATTGCAGATTTGTCACTATCCACTGTATTGTATCATTCGGTGAGCACACCACACTGGGCCTCAAACAAGGTTCCTGCTTGGAGGGCCCACCTGTATATCTGAGGCCCCCTAGAAAATCACTCTACAGCTGTAGTCTGTTGTCTGTTATCAGGGGTACAGGGCTCCCCTTTAAAGAAAGTTGAGTCAAAGAAAGCCTCTTCAACCAGCCCACCGTACACCAGACTGTCAAGCATACGTCTCAGTCCAGTGCGCTACACCTTAGTCTTCCAGCATATGAGTGTCTTCAGACGGAAGCCTTTATTTCATCTCTTACACCAGCAATCAGCTGTGCATGCACTTGTCACCAGATCTGAAAGCATATGCTGCCCTCTGACCTTAGCCAGCACTAATACTAAAGAAGTTGCAGCAATAATATTTGGACCCTCCTCCCGCCGGATCTCTTCATGATGTGGTTCCTCCTCATCTATTAGTGTGCCTATAACACACAGTAATGCTCCCATCTCTATAATTATAGGCGCCTGCAGGGTTCTATCAGCAACTGCGTTCATGGGGGATATTAACTCCTAGTGCTTACGTTTCTGTGCAGTAGTGTTTAACAGGCCTACTGGCAATCTTTTCCCTCTTCTCTGCCATGCCAGGCAACTCCCATAGCAGCGCAACCTGCAGTCACAAACCAATTCAAGCCTTTCTTGGCTAGGGCCCCACCCGGAAACTCTTGTGTCTGCACGCCTTACTTCCACCAGTTTATGTTCAGAGTAAGTAGGGGCCCGCCGTCCCCTACTCAACTTAACACTGGTGAGCGCTGTGGCCTGCTCACAGCACTGCGGACATCACACACCTCTTAAGCCTAGGCCTCCCCTCTGGTCTCGGTCATGCTTCTGAAGTTCAGCGCCGCTCATCCTCTCTCCTACCAGATGGCCTCTGGTGGCATGATCTGCATCTATGTCCTCTGCTGTTGCTCACCTCTGCGCCCTTCAGCCGCCCCCACGACGCCTCATCAGATGGTCCATGTAAGGTTTGGTGAGGGCACTAGGCCCTCATTCTGCAGAGAAGTAAATGATACACGGACACAGTAGTATGGGGATAGGTAATGGGCCCAGAGCACGTGCGCTCGGCCCCTTTATTGGCCAGTGTCACATGACCTGTGACGCCTGGTGGTGGGTGGGTGTTAGGTGTGCAGTTACAGAAAGAACTGAGACACTAGACCGTGTCTTACGTTACTACATCCCTTCCAACCTTAGTTAAGCAAATTGCCCTAACTAGAGTTCAATCTGCGGGGAAAAATACAGTTCATTCAAAACCCATAATTCACACGACGACTCCCACGTGGTGGTCTTTACTGCTGGTTCCGTTGATTGCTGGCAATGTCTTTACTTTGCCTTGGCAGACTTGCAGCTTGTAAGTGGGCTTTACAGTCTCTCTCGCTCTGTTCCACATCCTGTGAATGTGCAGAAGTATAAATATACATTGAGTCCCAAGTGTGTTACTTTTCGCTGGACCGTCCTGTTCAAAGTGCTTGGTTGAAACTGGTGTCTGTTCCTGACGGGACCTTCAGCTGCAGGTTAACCCTCTCACGGATACCCCTCTCTCGTGGGTGTTCCCTCTCACTGGACGACCCTGAGGCCCTTCTGCCAGGCTTCCACTGGACCAGTGTGCATGCCGCCTTGCCTCTTCAAACATGTTGAAGGACGTCGCTACGGGTCATCTTCTCCGTGTCCGAGTTCCACCTGAAAGGGTGTTGTTGGCACTGGTTCAGTCGTGTGCGACCTTTGGTCTTCCAGGATCTTCAGCGTGAGCTTCAACAGTCCGTCTCTCGTTGGGGACCCGCTGCCACCGGTGTCCCTGAGGCCTCTGCCCCTGGATTTCCGCGGCCCTTTCGTCCGTTCCATCCCAGAGGTGGGTGTTGCCAACAGACTGGCATGCTCGCTTCTGTCCTTCCTGGATGACTGTCGGGTTCGCACGTGGATGCTTGCTTCCAGTGGTGTTACTTGTATCCCGGTCGTGCGTGTGGACTGTCGTGCACCTCTCACGTTCTCCTCGGTGTTTCCCCTTTTGAGTGTCGTAGCGTCTTGTCGTCGTCCTTCTGACCTCTTTTCCTTTCCTTCTCTTCGGTGGTGGCAGAGGTGCCACTCAGACCTCTTCTCCTTTCTCCTTCTTTTCGGTGGTGGCAGACGTGCCACTCAGACCTCTTCTCCTTTCTCCTTCTTTGGTGGCGTCACGCCACTCAGACTTCTCCTTCTTTCTCCTTCTCCTTCGCAACGCGGTCTGGTCACCTTGCTGTTACATCTTCCTAACCAGACTTCTCCAGGCAGCGTGCACTCCACCTGCTTCCATCCGGTCTTGTCCTGGTTCACGGACACTGTCTTCTCATCTGTGACTTGACCGGGCATTGCGATCTTCTCTCTCTCTTTAGACGTTACATGTTGAATGGTAGTTGTTGAAGTTCGTTAGTCGCTGATCGTGGACTGTGTCTTGGTGTTCGAACTTCTTGGACCTCTGGTCGGTCCATTCTGACGATGCTGGCAGGCTATCTTCGGTCCTCTTGCGGGATACTTGCTGTGTTGCGGTTGGTTGCCCCTTGCTTTGGTCTTCTGCGTGAGTCCTCACGCTTTGCTGTCTTCTGTTTGATCGGTTAGCTCCGTTCCGGTGCTGTAGCGTTGGCGCGCTTTTGTCCGCGCTCTTCTTGTGCTTCTCTTTGGGTGTGGAGGGTTACGTCACCGCTCCGAACTTCTTAGTGTTCAAGTTGCTCCCGTTACCTCACGGGGTGTGCTTGCTTTCTTCTCGGGACCCAGGAGCAGTGCTGGCAGTCGTTGCGCTTCCTCCCTGTGTTGCACTTGCTTGTTGGGGAGTCTTGGGACCTCTGTCTCTTCCCGTGGTGGTGGTGCTGCAGTTTCTTCCCTGCGGTTGCAACGACATCAGGTGCCGCTCCGCTGGCAGTTGGTCTCTGCTTGTCCCCTGTGCGTCAGGTGGTCTGCGCCTCTGTTCTGTCTCCTGCTTCTGGTCACTTTCTTGTGAGCATCAGTCCTTGCGCTCCCCTTCGTGCGTGGAGTTCCTTCACTCCTTGCGCCTTTCTGCGCATCGCAGTGCTGTGCTAGTCCGGGTACCTGTGTGTAGTCCTTGCGCTCCCGGCGCACTCCTGCATTCTCCTCAGACCAGTGCCTTCTCGTTGCAGTCTTTGGCATGTGGTCACGTATATCCTTTCTCTCTTACGCATCGCGCTGGAGGCGACAGTCGCAGAGACTTTGCGCCCTTGGCACGCTGCTGCGCAGTGTCCTTCGGTCACCCCAAACTGGGTACTTCCCTAGCACCCCTCTGGCATATCTGTATGCCTCGCATCGTCTTGGGGGAAAGTTTGTCTTGCAGGCTGCAGTGTTGCCTGTTGGCCACTGGGTGGCAGTGTTGCTCGAACTGGCTGCCTGCAGCCTTTGCTTTCACTCAGCTCCGTGTTTTTGTTTCTCCGAGGCACCTCCCGGTCTTCACCCCGGATCGAGCTGGCCTTGTGCAGCTTAAGCTCCCAGGACTCCTGACGGCCTTGCAGTCATTACCCCATGGGCGGGCACATCATCAGACAGCCTCGCTGCCACTGAATTCCCGGTAAGTCCTTTATTTATTTTTATCCCCAGACGTGCTCGATGCCCATTCAGTGCTGGGGGGTGGCTGAAGTTGGCGCCTTACTTGACGGGTGTGGAGGAGTGGGTAGCTACTCCACTCTCCACTGTTCTCCCAGCGGCCTCACTGCCCCATTGCTGTACGGGCTCACCTTCTGCCCGCTTCGCCTCACTTTTCACTCTTCCTCCCCCCACAGCAGCTCCTTCACTCACACGCTGCCGGGGGTGTGGTAGCGCCGTCAGCCTCTCCTCAAAACGCGGGTGGGCTCCGCTTGCGATGCGCTCCCGCCCGGCAGCTCTCCTACACGCTGCGGGCGCTTCTTTTGTAGATTCTTCACCCCGCCGCCGCGGCCTCCACTCACGCGCTGCGCGGCGGGGACAGGGACGCTGCAGGCAGGCCGCGGGTGGGCTCCGCTGGTCCTGCTTTACTTAGTGTCTATACTCGGCCGCACCGTGCCTGGCAAGGCGGCATGGCCACGCGGGTGGGCTCCGCTTATCACACAGTCAGGCGGGGGGTCGCTTCTTGCTTGCGCGGCCCCCCAGGCATTCTTCAGTGCCCTGCTCACCTCAGGCCCAAGGGCCTCTTCGTCAGCGGGGTCAGTGGCGGCCGACGCGGGTGGGCTCCGGTCGGTCCGCTTATTACTGGGCACAGTTGCGGCCGGTGCAGGTGGGCTCTGTCCGGTCTGCTTTCTCTCACGCCGGGGCTCACCTTCGGGCCTTATTCTTTAGCCGCGGCCGTGGCGAGTGGGCTCTGCCCGGCCAGCACTCAACTCCGATGGGGGTCACGCTGCTGCGGCCGACTCGAGTGGGCTCCGGTCGGTTCGCTTACTTGGTGGCAGGCGTGAGAGGTGCGGAGTGGGCTCCCGGTCACCTCTCCATTGACGTCTGGGCCCGGGGAAAGGCACACGCCCCGTGGGCCTCTCAGCAGGCTGGCTGGCGCTGGTCGATCGTGTGGGGGAGGCGGGGGTGCGATGTCGCCCTGCTCTTCTCTCCCCTTTTCCCTGAGATGTTTTCATTTCGCTGTGGCACGCTGGACACAGCTCCGCCTCGTCCCCATTGTAAGGATTGGTGAGGGCACTAGGCCCTCATTCTGCAGAGAAGTAAATGATACACGGACACAGTAGTATGGGGATAGGTAATGGGCCCAGAGCACGTGCGCTTGGCCCCTTTATTGGCCAGTGTCACATGACCTGTGACGCCTGGTGGTGGGTGGGTGTTAGGTGTGCAGTTACAGAAAGAACTGAGACACTAGACCGTGTCTTACGTTACTACAGTCCAGACAGCGTCTGATTTCTAGTGGCGCAGGCGCAGCGATGCTCGCACAGCAACTTGTCAGACGGCGCTGTGTGAGGTTCCCACCTCCGTTGTTGATGCTCGCGGGGGAGCAGGCTGCACCACTCTTTGCCACTGTTTGCCTGTTGGAGTGGCGGTCGCACCCACTCGCGAGCAAGTCTGCAGGCTCCCCGCAGGCCGTACGATTCGCGCCCGGATCCAAGTCACAGTCTCAGTTCCCGATCCTCTAGCTGCCACAGCGATGTCGTCTGTCCATGAAGTGCTGGGGGACTCACCCATCAGTCCGCTACGACGCCTTACTGTGGATGTTTCATTAAAGGGGAAAAATGTGTCGGATTATGGGGATAACGGGCGGAACGAGCTCAAAACGCGTCCGCCACGTTGCCCCCATTGAAATAACAGTCTTGACCCATTTCTTCATAGTTGATCTGCAAAGCACACCCCTCTAGTGGGATGATGAAAGTCTATGAATAAAGAATCTGACTTCCGGAACCAGATGTTCCCTTCAGATAGATAGTAAGAGTACCTGAAGTTGGCACAGGGACTCTACTGTCAGGACTGGATGAATGATTGGAAGAGAGAACAAAGACAAAATCCACTCCTTATCAATTGCCAGAGAGTGAAGAAGGGGAAACCATGTTCTCATTGGCCAAAAAGGTACCATCAGATTGATATATGATTCCTCCCTCTAAACTTTGAGCAGGAATTTCCAGATGAAAGGAAATGGGGGAAAGGATACAGGAGACTCGTTGACCAAAGCTGGAAAAAGGCATCCACTAACAGAGACTGGTTGTTCCTGGATCGGGAAAAGAACTGAAAAACTTGTGCATTTTTAAAAATGTGCAAAGAGGTCTATTAGATAAACTCCCTATCTGCTGCATACATCCCCAAAACACAGGAAATTGAGAGTAAACTCCTGTGAACTGGGACATACTTGTCTCAGTCTGTCTTCCTGAATGTTTAAACTCCCCTGAACGTGCACTGCTCTCATAGACAGGAGATTCATCTCTGCCCAAGACATGATTTGTAAAGCCAATGGGTTCAGGCTTTTCGTACCAAGCTGACAGTTAATATAAACTTTTCTTATGAAATTGTCCATCCTGATCACCAAAGCTGACCCTTTCAGTTGTGTGGAGAGCTTTCTGCACTTCCTTCATTTCACTCCAGTTTGAGGAATGATTTGGCTCCTGTGCAGACTAAAGTTCCTGAGCAGTAAAGCTCCCTAAAACTGCTTCTCACTCCCCCTTGCTGGTATCCATGGTGACTATCAGAGGGTCTGAAAGAGCAAATGGAGTTCCCTAATCTAGCACTGGAGAATCCATCCACCTGCTCAGATGAGCTCCGACCACAGAAATGACCATAATGTAGTCCTCTGAAACTGGGTACTAATGTTGAAGAATATGACGAACCAACTGACCAAGGTGAAAGTGAGCCAAAAGTATGATGTAAGCCATTGCTGCCTGAAAAGAGTGAAAGCCCTGCATCAACATAAAAATGTACCATTTCCACTTGGACTCAGAGCCACTCCCTCACCATTGTTGCCACAAGAAGAGATACACATGAGATCGTAAATTACTTTCCCACATCTGTCCTTAAATTGGCTCCAATGTACTTTATATTTTGTGGCAGCACCAGAGCTTACTTGCGCCTGTTGATTGGAAACTGAATGTTCTTCGCAGCCTTCTGTTGTCTGTTGCAAATATTGTCGAGGTAAGGATAGATCCTTATTCCCTAGTTGTGAAAGAATGCCATCACTGGTGCCAGAATCTTTGTAAAAACGTTTGTTTACATTTTCATCCAGAAAGCAAGGACACACGAGGGGCGGAGTTTGTCAGGCTCTAAGATGGCCGCATTTGAGTAAGCTCCCGTGGCCCGGTACCGCAATTCTTCATAACCCTGCAGCAACAAGTGACAAAAAGTAGCTGCTTACCCCTCAGGAAGGTGTCGTTCTCATCCTGATTGCAGCACCTCCGTTTGCCGGCCACCAAGACCCCCGAGAAGCAGTGATGACAGATCCTGGCTGGCAGCTGAGGCGATCCTACCTAGCCTAACGGAGGGTGTAGTGGATGAGCAGTAGCCTGTTACGGGCTTGCTTAGATCCTGAACACCGGCCTTTGCAACCACAACTGTCGGAGACCCCAGACCTGCGGCTGCCTGATAGGTGACATAGGCCTGCCTGCCTTCGGAGGGACCACGGAGGTGTTGCAAACTGGGCCGCGGCCAGGTAGGCGTTATTGCCACGGTCAAGGTAAGAGATTGCGGCATGGCGGATGCATCCCAGATACCGCTGGGGTGGTGTGATCGGCCTCACCTGTGACCTGCCCTAAGATACACATTCAACCCGCTGTGGGGTGCCTGGGTGCGTGTAGCAGCTGGGGTGTTCAGACTGGGTGAAAGCAAATTTGTTTTCTGCCACAGGTGACACGGAGCGGGCACAGGCAGGGGCACTCCTAATTAAATGATTTGGCCCCCTTGGTGGAGTGATTGCTGAGAGAGATGTGAGACCCGAACTGTTCGTAATTAAACCATGGGACCTGGGAAACCCACCATTTGATCGGTTTATCGCCCACCGGTAGTGCGCCACGATCTGGAAGGTATTTGGTGACTCCTGAGTCCTGGACTTTGGCAGCCATGATGCAGAGAAAGAATATCAATGGAAAAATATCGCCAAGCAGAATACTGAGGTATGAATTTGATGGAGTAAAATTTCGAGGCAAGTTTTATCAATGTAAAAATGATCATTTTTAATGTTACTTAGAAAAACCGAATTTTAAAAGAACAACATAAAAAATATTGATGTAAATAATATCGATTTTATTGATTCCATTTTTTTAAAGTTTCATATTTTAATTTTATAGTAATTTTGTTTTAGTAAATGTATAACATTTGAAAACATTATGTTTAAATAATGTTTTTTTTATTACATTTTTAGGAGCGGGATGTTGGGTTATGGAGGATAAGGGTGGGGAGTAATTTAAGCATGTTGATTAAAAATTGCTATATTTTGTAATTGTCTAAATATTTTAAGAGTGGGATGTTTGGTATGTAGGGGATAAGGGTGGGGAGTAATTTAAACATATTGTTTTAAAAATCTAAAATTTTATTAACATTTTTTGAAGTTTATTAATGTGATATAGTGTTTTTAAGGGCAATGGGAAGGGATTAATTTAGATTTTGTTTGTAAAAAATTGAATATGAATTTGTTAATTATTAACAAAACATTTAACAATGTATTCTTTTTAAATTAAATGTGAAAAATATATATTGTGCACGAGATTTAATGTAAAATTTGTACACATATTTTTACATATTAGAATATTTTAATATTTCTTTAAAAACTAAAAATTATGAATATAATTTATTTTAAAAATTGTTTAAATGTAATGATTAATTTAAAATGTATTTGAGCTTCTTTATATATTTACACAATTTGTAATGATTAGACATTCATAAAAATGTGTAATTTTATTAAATACACTTTGTATAGTATTTTTATTAAAAACATCAAAATCATTGAAAGTTTAATAAAAATAATATATTTTTGTTGTTTTGAAAGATTAATATAGGGGGGTTATTCAGTCATTTCATTAAGTCAAAACTGTTTTTTGATTTGCAATAGTAAATTATTATTGTTTATTATCCAGCACTTTCCCTGACTTTAGTTGAATTGGAGTTGGAATAGTACAATATTATGGTTTACTATCCAGCACTTTCCCTGAGTTTAGTTGGATTTGGAGTTGGAATAGTAAATTATTATAGTTTACTATCCAGCATTTTCCCTGAGTCTAGTTGGATTTGGAGTAGGAATAAAAAATTATTATGGTCTACTATCCAGCACTTTCAATGAGTTTAGTTGGATTTGGAGTTGGAAAAGTAAATTACTATTGTTTACTATCAAGCACGTTCCCTGAGTTTAGTTGTATTTGGAGGTGGAATAGTAAATTATTATGGTTTGCCATCCAGCACTTTCCCTGAGTTTAGTTGGATTTGGAGTTAGAACAGTACATTATCATTGTTTACCAACCAGCACTTGCCCTGAGTTTAGTTAGATTTGGAGTTGGAATAGTAAATTATTATGGTTTATTATTTAGCATTTTCCCTGAGTCTAGTTGAATTTGAAGTTGGAATACTAAATTATTATGGTCTTCTATCCAGCACTTTCCCTGAGTTTAGTTGGATTTGGAGTTAGAACAGTAAATTATCATGGTTTACTATCCAGCACTTGCCCTGAGTTTAGTTGGATTTGGAGTTGGAATAATACATTATTATAGTTTATTTTTTAGCACTTTTGTTGAGTATAGTTATTTTTGTTGTTAGGATAGTAATTTTGGGGGCGATTATTGGGTTGTTTGGTAAATTTTACTTTATTTTGAGATTAGTATTAGGAATTGTATTATTCATTATGTAAATGTATTGGTGTATTTTATCTGTAGATTGTAATAAGTAAAAACACTTATATTCGTTTTTTGCCAACATTTTTTTATGTGAAAACATTTACATTTTCATTCAAAATTAATTATTTTCGGTTAGAACATTTATTTAAAAATAAATACATAGACTGTTTTGATATTAATTTTTTATTAAAAAGTGTAACATATTTTTAACATTTATTTTCCATGAGTCAATATTAAACAAATAACATATTTTGATATATAGCATTTTTAAAATACATTTTGAAAATGATGGGACCCTTTAGGATGGCGGTCGGAAAACCACCCGACCGCCATGGTAGCAGAAAGCAACCGCCGGCCTGTACCGCGGAAAAACCGGTGGTACAATTAGGATCAACCACCCAAAAAATCCAACCGTAGCAGTGCGAGGCAACGAAAAACCAACCATGGAGCAGTTGGGAGCCATTGTATCACCACAAACAAACTTACAGGTAGGTAGCCATCTTCCCTGGGAGGGATGTTTGGGGGTGGGAGGCCTGCACTACTACTCCCACCCTGCCCCCTATCCCACCCCTGAACAGGATGGAAGCCTCCCACACACACACACACACACAGATGTGTCACAAATCCAAGGCAAATGTGAAAACATAATAAGTAAGTAGCCAGTACATGCACCCAGCCATTCCTCACAAAAAGCATGGTGCCATATGACAACACCAGCCCTCTCATTGCACAAATATACACACAGATCCTATTGCTACTCATAGTGTGCAGATATTTATGCAAATTAAACTGTCACAGCAACCAAAGTGTGACACACCAATTCCCAGGTAGAAGAAAGTCTGTGCACAATCATGCACAGCACTGAATGCCATATAAAAGTGCCATGGGGCGAGAGCAGCAAGGACCACATGATGACAAAGAAAGCATGGTTGCTGGTACAAATTCAGATATGCACATGACATGACAAAGGTTTGCATGAGATGACAATGGACAGTTCATGCTCAGATGTAACATCTGCCAGGGCAGAGTAATCAACAAAGCGGCTTCATCGGAATTATTTGTTGCGCTAGTCGTTAGATGACAACATGTCCCTGGAATCACAAAAAAATGCAAGTGGTGCATGGTATTTGTTGATACCTCAAAGCATGGACAAGTAATGAATGTACCTCAACATCATGTCAGTAGGCACAGTAGTACACATACAAACAATATGATGATTAGTCAACTGTGTGGTGTACAAACAGTGAATAATACACAGCTAGCACAAAGCTTGCGTGATGCGCTACAATGACCATTTCCCATTGACCCATAGGTGACCAAGAACTGAATGCAGAGGACAACCCCAGCAACCCGCAGAGCCAGTCTCCACCCCTCGGAACATGGACTCTCGGATGTTGACTCCTGGGATTCTTTGGACAAGGAGATCGAAGCCGGCCCATCTGGTGTGCCAGGGCGCAAAAGGTCCCAGGACCCCATCGCCCCCCCACCACATCTGCTGCAACACCAACCTCTCTGCAGACCCCTACTGTTATGGCCTTTGCATCCTCTACCGCCACCACGATCGTCACCACCACCACGACCACCAATGCTGCCTGTAACACTCTCCCTGTCACGGAGGATGACCACCCCACACCACCAACTGAGGAGGGCAGGGAGAGGATGCAGGGGGCACATAGCGGTGAGGCAACAGGTCCATGGCAGCAGAGCAGGTGGGAGGGGCAGGGTCAGTCACAGACAACCAGAGCCTGGAACCGAAGACCTGGTAAACATAAACAGAGTCCTTGGGGCCTATGAACAGGCCCATGGATGAACGGTCCAGTGAGAAGACGATTCCCGAGAGCTCTTTCCGCTGATGAGATCCCTGGACACCGGCATGGGCCAAATTGTGGACCTCTTGGGCAAGCTAGTGGCGGTACTGAGGGACAAGCCTGTGCCACAAACAACACCACCCCCTCCCACTGGTTGTCCGCAGGATGACAGTTCAACATCCCCCCCCTGCACCCAAAGAGAGGGGTGAGTCTTCAGACCCTACTGGCCCTACAGCAGAATCCCCCTGTCAAGCGATGAAGGGGCCATCCCAAGAAATCCCTGAGAGTATCCCATGGCAAAGCACCTGCAAAACATCACTCACAGAGCCAGCCATGATGGCAACACTCTTCACTGCTATTCAGTTTATCAAAAAGGAAAAATGACACTTGTTACAGTTCTAAACCATTGGTTAGAAGAGTAAATGAAACACCATCAAAAACTTAATGTTGATCGAAAAAGCGGTATATATTTTTCATCCGCCCCACATTGATGTTGTGGCATTTATCATTGGACATTACAATACGTACTCAACCAGAGGCACCTCTGGTATAGAATGCAGTGTCCAGAGTTTGAGGGTTGCCCCCCAAAAAAGGTGTGGAGAAAAACAAAAATGTTTTAAAAAGAAATGTTAAAAAGAGAACGTCACCCAAATACTTTAATAAGAGGTGAGATTCTACTGAAGTAAAATATAAGGGTACTTTGAATAGATCGAGTTACTAGATCCATTAGTAGTATTAGAATAAGCTTGTTGACATGTTTCAGCTCCCCTTGGCCCAGCCGGGTCTGTGGAGCTTTCGTCAGGACTAACATACAGGGATATTTATACTTACACGACTTGTGTAGAACATTTAAGTGTCCACTTTTTGGCACCTAGTTATCAAACGTGCTCTCAGTGATCTGTAATATAAAAAAAGAGAGACAGACAACAATACAACATATTTTTGATTATCTTGTTATTTTTTTGGGGGGGGGTTTGGTTTTATCATCTTTTTGATGGTTGCGTTAATTATCGCTAAAGTGCAGGTGAGAAAGGGACCAGCTTAGTATAAGACCATGTTTTCTCTAGGAGCTATGTGTGATGAAAGGGTGACATTATCATTTTGTATTTTCAGAGTAATGTTAAGGTGTTAATAAAGGGGTTTGGTAGGCTCTATAACGTCGCAATACGACCACATTATCACCATTTACGCTATATACCACATCTTTATTGAGGACTTATTGATGTGTGTGTTGTGGTATATTTCAAAATCGTTTTTTTTACATACATCAAAGGATCTGTGTGATAGTTTATTAGTGAATTTAAACTATAGCCACGATTGTCACAATCAATTGCGGTATGTGCCATGTTTAATTTGAAAGCCTTTTGCAATTACTGCTCTATTCTAGAATTGTCTTGCCCAATACATTCTTTTATTCTTTTTTTCAACAAGATAACATAGCTTGTGTCTTAACTATCCACTTGTTGAGTTTCAGAGTAGCTAGATTGGCCACTATACTTTCGTGATGTAGTGCTTGTTCCCCACATCGCACAGGGCCCCAGGTCACAAAGAGGATTAATTCCCACCCATTATCGAAAAATCTTTCAAATAATATGAAGTGAGCATCATTTAAGTTTGTTTAGCACCGGGCTACAGATCTTTTCTTAATGAATCCTACCTTCACACGAAGAGCGCATTTCATCATCAGGGAGTTGCCTCTTAGGGAGCGCAGAGCTGGAGAGAAGGAGGGCATATTGTTAAGATCACCCCTCCTGCACCTTACCGGTTATTTGGAATAGACGTGGAGCCGCCATTACCCGCGTGGTTTGAGATGCTGTGGCTTGTGCTGACTCTGCCCCTGGACGTCAGGCGCGCGTGTTTAGCATGTTTTTAAAGGGCCATGAGTGGTAATTGGAGGATGGTTTTTTTGCTTCAAAAACAACTTTAAGTTCTGCTTACTAAGATGTTGTGGACAATGGGAATTGTGGGCAGTAAACAAACTTGTTACATTGCGATGTCAATAGGGCATATCTTCTCGTTCTGTGCTGTTATTCGAGCATAGAGAAAAATACTTGCTTGATATTCAGGTGTACTCCGTATTTAAGTGCGGAGGGTGTGTAAGATGATATTAGGCTTCATTGTGGGTCTTATACACTCTGGAAGCTTATAGTATGCAGAAAAAATATATATATGTACCAGATTTGCAACTGGAGATCTATTTTTACTGGATCACTGAAATTATATCGACCTCAAAAATATCGAGTTGCCATAATATCGTTGACAAAATATCGATGGACAAAATATCGACTGGCTATCTTTAAACAGGTAAGTACAAAAATATCGACTCTAAAATATTGAGTTACTAAAATATAGACTGTAAAAATATTGGTTTTTTTTGTCTTCAAATTAAGTTAAAACTAATGTAGTAATAAATATATTTATTATAAACTTACTTAAAATTAATAAATTAATGTTATATTAATAAATATTTATTGTAAATGTAAAAAATATTTAAAAATAATAAATATATATTTATATAATTATTTTTTTATTAAATAAACATATATAATAATTTTGCTGTAGCATAGCAAAATAGTTACATTTTATTGTAACAACTGTAGTAAATTCTACAATAGTTAAAGCGTTGGATAGCCTAGGGCTTAAAATTACTATTCCCACTCCAGTGGGTGGTACAGTAGGGAAAGCGTTGGATAGCGTAGGGGTTAAAATTACTATTCCCACTCCAGTGGGTGCAACAGTACGGAAAGCGTTGGATAGCTCGGGGGGATTAACCCTTTCCATGCTCATGACGAGCTCAGCTCGTCATGATGCACGGTTGAGCTGTGCTGATGACAAGCTGAGCTCGTCATGAAACACTGACATCCTGCATTCTTCAGCACAGGAGGGGAAAACACCTAGCAGCGAAGGTGTTAAATTACTATTCCCACTCCAGTGGGTGCTACAGTAGGGAAAGCGTTGGATAGCGTAGGGGTTCAATTACTATTCCCACTCCAGTGGGTGCAACAGTAGGGAAAGCGTTGGATAGTGTAGGGGGTAAAATTACTATTCCCACTCCAGTGGGTGCTACAGTAGGGAAAGCGTTGGATAGCGTAGGGGTTAAAATTACTATTCCCACTCCAGTGGGTGCAACAGTAGGGAAAACGTTGGATAGCGTAGGGGTAAAATGTACTATTCCCACTCCAGTGGGTGCAACAGTAGGGAAAGCGCTGGATAGCGTAGGGGTAAAAATTACTATTCCCACTCCAGTGGGTGCTACAGTAGGGAAAGCGTTGGATAGCGTAGGGGGTAAAATTACTATTCCCACTCCGGTGGGTGCTACAGTAGGGAAAGCGTTGGATAGCGTAGGGGTTAAAATGACTATTAATTAATTAACAATTAACTATTTTAATTAATTTCCATATTTAATTAATTAATATTAAATTACTTCCCACCCTATCCCCCTATAAACTCACAACCCACTACTGAAAATAATTTACTAAATATTAATTATTTATCAATTAAATTTTTATAATTAATTACCAATTATATTTTAATTAATTACCAATTAATAATTAATTATCAATTATTATTAATTTACATAATTAATTATTATTAAATTACTTCCCACTCTATTCCCCTATTAACCCACAACCCGCTACAGAAAATAATGTACTAAAAGTTAATTATTACTCAATTATTATTTTTAACCAATTATACTTTAATTATTAACTAATTATTAATTAATTAATAATTATTATTAATTTACATAATTAATTAATTATAATTAAATTACTTCCCACCCTATTCCCCTATAAACCCACAACCCGCTACAGATTTATATTACAAAATTATTAAAAAATATTAAAAACTACGTTATTTTCGATTTTTTTTTGTCTATATTCTATCTAGTCGATATTATGTCTAGTCTATATTTTTGATTCGATATTTTGGCTATTATTATCGATATTAGTCGATATTTTTGTAGTCTATATTATGTCTGGTCGATATTTTTGCTAGTCTATATTTTTTACTCGATATTTTGTCCAAACAATATTTTGGAATCGATATTATGTCTGTTTACCATTTTTACTGTTTAAACCGTATGACGATATATATTTTTTTAAGTAAGCTTTTAGTCTTTTATTGATTTCTTCTTAAACACGCACATGAATGAGAAGCGTATTGTCTCTAGGGCAAGCCTATTTAGCTAATTGATGCCATGGGACATTATCGTTGAGACCCTGTTGATGGGTTTGGAGACGATTCACCCACCTCTGTTCCTTTTCATATAGTTTTTTCTCTGCGTTCTGTGTCTTATCTATTAGCATTTCTAGCACAGTCCAGCGGAGATCGTCACAGGTATGGTTCATTTTCACAAAATGCGAACATAGTTTTGTGGTGTTCTTTTTTAATCTAATATTGCTTTTGTGTTCCCCTATTCTTGTTTTGACTTTTCTACAAGTCATCCCAATGTATTTTTTCTGACATGGACAGCTTACCATGTAGATGACGTGGGTAGAATTGCAATTCGTGTGCTGTCTTTGCATCCATAGTAGGGTCTCTGTTAACTGTAATGATTTTGATGCTGTAGTTGATTTGCATGCTACACATGTCCCACAAGGATAGTGTCCTGTAATCGGTGTCTTATTTGGACAAGTGGTTTCTTTTTTGTGGGTCGAGTGTGTACCAATGCGTCTTTTAAATTTTTGGTTCGTCTGTTGGCAAATCTCGGTTTTGGCCAATCAAATCTTTCTGTGTTCAGTATATGCCAATTTTTGTTGACCAATTTTTGAACTTCATAGGTAGATGGACAGAAAGTCGTGACGCAGGTGGTTAAGTCTGGCACCTGTTCTTTGATATGCATTTGTAAGAGGCAGTCTCTCGGCTGATTGTTTGCTCTTTTTCTGCATTTAGAAATAGTTCTCGGAGTGTAGTCCCTCTCCTTTAGTTTTTCACTGAGTTCTTGGGCCTGCATTTTATAGTCACTGTCCTTACTACAATTTCTTTTGAGTCGTAGAAATTGACTGTATGGGAGATTGTCCCTCAGTGGCTTTGGGTGATAGCTCTTGTAGGATAGTAGGCTATTCTTAGCCGTTGGCTTCGTATAGGTTTTAGTTTGCAAAGTATTGTTTTCAGTGAAAATCGTGAGGTCCAGAAAATCTAGTTGTGAATTGTCGGCCGTGTAGCTAAATTTTAGCCAGGGATCACGTCTATTCAGCCAGTCAATAAATAGTTTTAAGTCCTGTTCGATATTCCAAATTAAAAGGATATCATCAATGTATCTCTTCCAGTATAAAATACTGGAAGAGAAGGGTTTGGATTAGTTAAGGACATAGTGGCTTTCAAAGTGACTCACGTACAGGCCCGCCACTGAAGGCACAAATGCACTGCCCATGGAAGTGCCATGAATTTGTAGGTACACTCTTCACTGCTGCATTGACTCTTCTGGACTGTCCTTACCCACACTGCCTTGTGAATGGTATCTGTCTGTTGGACTGGGTCACCACATCAATGTGGTGACAGCTTGATTCTCTCATTTATATGTCATCATTGTAAATAAATAATCCTTACACACATGCTGTTGTTTCTGATCCGTGGTTTTTCCAGGATGTGCAGTCTCCACCATGATTGCAATGTACCAAGAGTATTGAATGTGTGTAGCCAAGGAGAGGCTGAAGGGACCTAGGAAAACACAACAGAACAATATTCACTAGTCTGGGTGTGGTATCACAGACATCACACAACACTTACCATAATCTCAGGGTTAAATCTTGCCATCGTGCCACGCTTTAAAAAAGCTAGAATGGGTGGACGTTCTTTTTCAGTTTTGGCGGCAGCTCTCTGGAACTCTTTGCCTGCCCCTCTCCGTTCCATCCCTGACCTGCTCCCTTTTAGGAAGGCATTAAAAACCTTCCTATTTTCCACAGTTTAGTCCCTTTCCTATCTGGTTATTTCTGCTGTGTTGTGTTCCACCATCTCCTAAAGCGCCGGGACGCCTCTTGGCTGCGGCATCTGTGCGCTATATAAAATAAAATAACATAACATAACATAACAATCCAATCTATCATGCACACATCACAATGTGCAACAGTGCCAATATACATAACCTGTAGGTGTACCAAACTACCCTGTCCAAGAAACATTGTCGGTCACCAATGAGTCAACAACTGGCTGCAGTCGCAAAGCTCACATACGCCCTGACAACAACAACAAAATCATCATACAATAGGTACGTTGTACATCGTCACTCACCTTCAAGTGAAGTAGCGGTTGATGAGCTGTAGAAGCAGGTCAACACCTTCCTCCTTTCCAATACCCGCGTCACTGGACACGGGTTGGTTTGCAGGGGGGGCCTTGGCTGCTCAACAGCATCCAGGAGCAGGGGGATCTCCTTCCTAATGGCCAGGTTGTGTAGCATGCAGCATGCCACCACAATCTGACACACCTTCCTGGGCAAGTACATCAGTGCACCTCTAGTCTAGTCCAGGCAGGGAAATCGTGACTTCAGGAGACCAAAAGTATGCTCTACCACACAACGTGTCCTTCCATGGGCTTCATTGTAGCGTACTTCAGCTGGTGTTCTGGGATTCCGCAGTGGGCTCAGCAACCAAGGACGGTTGGGATATGCAGGGTCACCTAGGTGCGAGAAACACAGAGAAACCATGTAATGTTACTGTGGCAGAGGACAGCATGTCACACACACAGCATGCTATGTGACTATGCATACTCACACACAATCAATGCACGCTCAGGAAGCATATTAGCCATCAGCAGTGGTACAATGCTGTTATGCATGATGTATGAGTCATGGGCTGAGCCTGGAAATTTTGCACACAAGTGCAAGATGATCATATCCACCTGTCACACCACTTGTACATTTATGGAGAGGAAATGTTTAAGATTTCTGTGAATGTGCTCATATGCCTGTGTTGGAACAAGCACAACATGTGTGCAATCAATGGCACCAACAACATGGGGGATGAGCCCAAGGGTAGATCATCATAGCGGACAGGACATCACGCAGCACCTTGCTGAACATAGGTTGTGACATCCCACCTGCGCTGGACACCGTGTGCAGGAATGATTCTGTGGCAAAAAAATGCAGGGCTGCCATCAACTTAGACGTGGGGGGAAAGCAGTTGGATATGTCCTGTGAGGCTGCGGGTGTGGCTCCAACATAGCACATAGTTTTGTAGGGTAGATCTATCCAGATGGAGATGGAATTTACGGATGACCTCCTCATTCTCTATGTCTGCCAGCACTGTGAAGCGACAATGCAGATTTGGTCTCCTACTAGAGATCAAAGTGGACATGTGTCAATGCAATACACCATGAGATTGTACAACATCTTACGTTTTGACTGACACAACACCAACAATGACTGCTTATATAACAATAAAGACATCAGAGCACATCATGCATAAGTTACTTTCATCCTTTGTGCATTAGGCACTCTCAGCAACAATATCATCATATGAGAGAAGAGTTCCACATCAGTAGATATCAACGTAGCTGTAGATCAGTCACATTTTATTTCTCTACAAAGCACAACAGCCAACAGCCGACGCGGGTTTCGCCCCTCCGGGGCTTCCTCAAGGCTGTAAATTAATAAGACACATATATTACAATATAAGTCTTTTATATGTAATTTAAAAGACATCAACAATCCCCAAAATGCAAGTGCAGTAGTGATAGCCTTATACACATGCCTAAATGGCGGTTGGCATTCTCCTCCACCCACATCGTGGTAGCTACAACCTGGCATCAGCGGTGTGTCACCACCAATCCCCAAAACACAAGGGCGGTAGTGATAGCCATATACACATACCTAAATGGTGGTTGGCATGCTCCGCCATCCAAATCGCGGTCACTCATGTTAATGCATGGCACACAAATCTCGGTAGCTACTGCCTGGCACTAGCAGTGTGTCATCACTAATCCCCAAAAAGCAAATGCGATAGTGATAGTCATATACACAAGCCCAAATGGTGGTTGGCATGCTCTGCCACCCAAATCTCTGTAGATACCGCCTGGCACAAACCCCAAAACGCAAGTGACAGCCATATACACAAGCTCAAATAGCGGTTGGCATGCTCCGCTACCAAAATCGCGGTCACTCATGTTAATGTATGGCACACAAATCACAATACCTACCGCCTGGTCCGAGATATGTGTCACCGCCATGGACCTTGCCCTTACAGCCAATGGGAACCGCAATCGCTGAAGACTAATGCAATTCTGAAAATCGCGGTAGGCGTGCTTTTCAGAATTGATCCAATGACTGGCACCGCGGGCCGGTCATTGGATACAATTGAAAGATGCACTACTACAGTAGCGCCTGCCTGGCACCTGCGGTGTGTCACCCCCATGGACCTTGCCCTTACTGCCAATGGGAATCACAATCGCAGTAGACTAATGCAATTTGGAAAATTGTGGTAGGCGTTCTCCGCCACCGGGGAGCCGGTCATTGGATGCATTTGAAAAAGGCTGACCTGGAACACCAATTGCAGCAGCTTAGAACCACTGAAAACAGCCCAGAGGCTATATATGTGTGGGAGAGAGCCTAACATTTCCACAGATCACAGAGCCTGCTGCCTGAGGCCCCTCGCCACCAACTGCAGCTGCTGCTCCTGTCTACAGGGACTGCTGCCTGAGACCCCTCACCACCAACTGCAGCTGCTGCTTAAGACCCCTCACTACCAACTGCTGATGATGCACCTGTCTCCAGGGACTGATGCCTGAGACCCCTCACCACCAACTGCTGCTGTTGCTATCTCCTGGCGACAGTGATGTTGAGGACTGAGAGGATTCGTGCCAGTCCCTTTACCGGCGAGGAGCTGGAGGTCTTGGTGGATGAGGTGCTCACATAGTATCCAAGGCTATATGATGCTCCAAATGTCGTGGTAAGTCTTCCAGAGTTGGAGTGAGAGTGCAGTGGGGGGCACAAATGAAGTTGAACTGCTGCAGTATATGCCGGAGAAAGGGGTGTGTAGCCAATTTCACACATCACATCAAGATTGGAGGGACATGTATTGCCTTGTTAGCCATACAGTGACACAGCAATTTTGTAATGCAGCAGTCAGGGCAGTGACTGCTTGTGTGAATGGCTGTGTGGGTTCCTGATGTCCTTCAAAGGCCCATCAGTGGTCATAGCTGGGTTTCATACAGAGAGTAGCAATGGAATTGTGACTGACTCCTAATTGCACATCATCTCCAGTTCAGCACTGTGCTCAGGACTTCCTAACCCAAGGGTGACCCTATTGGTGGGCATTCACCTATGACAGAGCAGATTGCTGTACTATTATGCACAGCACCCTCCATTCCCACTAGCATGTGAACTGACTAGCATGTGTAGGCACTGTAACCGTTCTCAATTTGTCCCTTCATGTGCCATGTCCGATGCCCCACGTTGGACCTCAGTGTGAGTCCACCTGGCCTGCACAGTCACCGTCCAATCTGGCAAGGATACATCACTAAATGTACCTAGTGTTACATGTGGATATTTATCGGGATTCTCCATCAATACGCCATCTCAGCCCTGTAGATTGCACAGGACAACCCTTGTGAGGAGGGTGTGGGTTTGTAAGATCATGCCCCTCAATGTGACATCCATGACACCGTGAGCCATTCACAGGGATAGGACGTTGTTGGCTGCGCAGTGTTGGACACAGTGAGTCAACCCCCAAACATACATTGACATGTGCTGTATGTGTTGCTCAACTTAGAAATGGACAGTAGATGTGGACAGCCTACACATAGTTATCTGTGCTGGCATCTTACATGTGTATGAGATGGGCAGGTACTGTGTCCACCCTCATACCTGCATGCAAATACATGTGATTCTCCCATGCTCATGTACTATGTGAGATGCTGTATTGTCTCTGTTGGACATATCTGTGAATTTGGGATGAGTTAGTATCATGCTTCCGTATTGAGAGATATTGGTACATAATACTGTGTCAATGATTTTTCCCACTCTTGTCTCCCATGCCTGCAGCTCAAAGTCCACCAGCGGAAGGGCGTGTGGAGGGTTATTGCATGCAAGGTGCAGGCTCTGGGTGTCTCCAACTGATGTTGCACCCACTGTCAGAAGAGGTGGGATGACATCTGCTGGCTGAGCAAGAACATGGTGGAGATGGTGCTGGGGCTGCTCCCTCAGACTGGCAGGTTGGCGCGGCAGAGCATAACACCACTAATGGCCCGCATCCTAGCTATGACACAGCCTGAGCTGTATGCACATTTGAAGGAGCATCAGCAGCAAGCTAGGTGTGAGTATTCTTGGAAGGGTGACTTTGGCTGTATGTGTCTGCATGTGTTCACAGCCTGTGCCAGTGCTGGGCTATGTGATGTTGGTAGTGTGATGAAGGGTCTTGTAAGTGGCCCCTGTGTTGGGTGCAGCTGTCATGCATTTGCACTACCTGTACTTCCTGTTCTTTGAGTAATAGGCATTGACATTGCATTGAGAGTCGTCTGCTTCAGGTCTCTCAGCATTGGGTCAGTGTTGGAAATCCCATGTAAGGGCACGGCAGTGTGCAAAATCTGAGTGTGCCTTCATCAATGCGTCCATTGCCTGACCTCAGTATGTTGAGGCTTAGATATCTGACACCAATGTGCAACAGTAGTTGTGCGCCACACTACAACATGGTGTGTGGCATAAGCTCATGGCAAGTGTGGACTGTTACGTTGTCATCTGTATCTGTGTTGTCCCCTTTTGCTCCACCCGGATATGGCAGTGGCAACATGTGGTGGGGTACATCCTTGCCCCCCTTCAGGGTCCTAGGTGTGCTCAGAGCTATTTGTGTGACTGGTTGAACGCAGCCATAGAAAGTATAGTGTGCTGTGTGGTAATCACATGGCTGACTTGTGCCCTGTTAGCTTGTTGACAGGCAAAGCATCTAGTCAAAAATTGAGGTCACACAATGTTTTTGCACAGGGTGGTGTGTAACAGGGACATTGTATCATCTTTAGTGATGCTTTGCTTGCATATGAATGTTCTGTTGATGAACTGACCCTACATCTCTCTCTCTCTCTCATGCAGAATCTCCCATAGGCATGGAAGGACAGGGGACGGACACCAGCGGTGAGGCATCAAGCACAACTGCTGCACACGAGCACAGTGACACAGATGTGACCAGTGCCTCGGAGGGGGACCAGAGTCTGCTTGAGGAATCACAGCCAGAGACGCAGACCTCAACATCATCAGATGCCAGCGGAGATGCATCTATGTTGGCGGGCACAGAGAATGGGGACTCAGCCTCCTCTTCCACCACACAGCGTACAGTGCCCACCCTCCCAACCACATCCACTAGTGCTGCCCAGGTTCATACCAGTAAGAAGGGAAGAGTGTACTTAACCTCTGGAACTGCTGCCCCTGTCCACCCTGCTGCCATCAGTGCTGAGCCTGTGGACCTTTTGCACCAGCTGTGTGTGGGCCAGACAGCTCTCCTCAATGCCTTTGTAGACCATGACAAAAGGTTGGCACAGGTGGTTGCTTTCATGAAGGGCGTTCATTCAGATGTGGGAGATGTGGGTAGGCTACACCAGACTGTCCAGTCTTTGTCCTGTACTGTGACAGCAGCCCTTCAACTAGCACAATCTCAGAGTACAGGTCCAATCCCTTTGTCCACCCCCCTGCCAGTGGCCAGATCTGACGATAGTTACCACACACCACAGACGTCAAGGGCTAGATACAGTACACGGAGCACACAGCAGCAGCAGCCCAAGAAGTCCAGGGCACAGACACCATCCCCACAGAAAACTAAATCCACCCAGAGCACTAAGACAAAAGCCCATCAGGCGACACCAAGGGCCACTAAGGCAAGAAGCAGGCTTCAAGGTCACATGCCTCAGAGTCATCCCCAGCCCAGGACTCTCCTGTCCCAAAATTGTCTCGCAGAGACACGCAGAGAGTTTCCATGCACGCTGAGAAGGTGGTGCCTGCTAGGAGTACACATAAGAAGAGCTCCAAGGCAGATTCACCCACAACTTCTACTCCCATCCAAAGCCCTGTGAAGCAGGGAAAGGAGGGCACTGTAGGGGGTACCCCTGGTAAAAAAGGGATGGAGGGGCATAGGCAAGGTCAGGCCAAGCGTCCTGCTGGATCCAACATGGGAGGGGCACCATCTGCACCTGATGCAGCTTTGATGGTGAGTGTGCTTGTTGTGTCCACAACACTTTCCATTAATCCCAAGACAGGGAATCCATTTTGAATCCCAAAGAAGTGGAAAGGCACCCCTCAACAATCTCCCACCCACACTGTGTCTCACGGCAGCATGACTCCACCTTCACGTGCCACTACACTACCTGGTCCAAGCAGCCCTCCAGCTTCTCAGGCCACTGATGCCTCAGCCTCAGCTGGGACTCTCTCTCCCCGGCCCAGTCCTCTGACTTTCCCCAGAAACACAGTCACCTCCCAGTCAGACCGATAGCCAAGTCTGACTGGAAGTCTCCCTCACACACCTGTCTCGCCCGCAGTGCCTGTACTGCCCATTGTTACCACCCTGACTGTGTTGCTGACCATGACAGGGTACAGTCACACACATTGCCTGTGCAGGATCTCATCAAGTACTCTGAGCATTGGACTGGCCACTGGCCTTGATGTGTGCCCCTTACCTGTGCAGCTTCTCATTGACATACTCTGCACTTTGCCCTGGACACTAGCCTTGTTGTTTCCTGCTGTTTGCCACTTGCTTGTGCAGAATCTCATGTACCTCAACTGTACTTTGCCCTTGTCACTGGCCTTGTTGTTCACTGTTATTTGCCACTTGCCTGTGCAGGATCTCATGTACCTCAACTGCACTTTGCCCAGGCCACTGACCTTTTTGATCACTGCTGTTTGCCATTTGCCTGTGCAGGATCTCATGTAACCTTATCTGGACTTTGTCCTGGCCACTGGCCTTATTCTTGTCTCATTTTGGTGCCTATCTGTGTCAAATGTGAATAAAAAGAAGTTACTCCATTTATCTGCCTTGTCAGTGTCCTTGCTAAATTAAACATTATCTGTGTGTGTATGGTTTACTGTGACGCATGCACTATATGCCACATCAACATTGCCTATGGCTTGTTTCCTTTGGTCCTGTTTTATACACTTTGGGGTCCCAGACTTGTGCATCTGTGGGTGTTGGGTTAGCTGTATGTGTGTTTGCTGAAGGACTGCTTAACTTCCTGGGTATGGTGTTTTCTGTGTGCTGCTTTGATTGTTATTGTGGGTGATCATGGTGTGCCAGTCATATCTGTGTGGGACTGTTATGTTTGTTGTGCACACACACTGCTTGGTATGCATGCAGTGCTGTGAGTGTATGTTGCCTTGTCCTTGCCTGGCATGCATCCCCTGATGTGCTGCTGTGTTTTCTATGTGATGTCTTGGCATGTGCTTCTGTTGTGTGTCTGATGTGGCTGTGTGCAGTTTGGGATGTGTTGTCTCTTGCAGTTGACAGGTGCTCTGTGAGTATAGTTGTATTTGCATGCCAGTGTGTGTGTTTTGTTGGTGTGTTTCATTCATATGTGTTTTGCCTGTGTGTTGTGCCTTACTTGTTTGTCTGTCATATGTACTTAGGTCCAGTCGAGTTCCTTTGGTTGTGTTTGGTGCATCCTTGGTGTTTCCTCCTCTCATATTTGAGCAGGCTCTTGTCACTCTTGTGCATGTGCCTGCATGTGATACACTATGACACCATATTGACTTGACGGGTGGTGTGGTGTGTATTTCTGTGTGTCTGTCATTGTAGGCCTATTTCTCCCAGTTTGTGTCCATGATTGTTTTGAGTAGATGCACTTTTTGTCTGTGTTGTGGTGTGTTGTCTGTGCATTGTGGAGGGTGGAGGTGTGGCCATGTGGTCTTTGTGCACTGCCCATGCCCTGCCTTCTGCATTGTGCGCATGTTTTCAAGTGGCTTCACCGCTGCAGTGAAGTGACCGGGACATTACTTAAAGATCGTGGTTGATGGGTGACCGGAATGCTGAGGGGTGCTTTTGTGTCAGGTAGGACATGTGTGGGTACACTGGTGGATTTGTTCCTGTCTCTACCAGGGTGTCTGGTGTGGAAAGGAACCCTATTTCAGCCCTGGAGTTGTGTTGTGGTTTGTGTGCGGGATTGTTTGTTTGTGTACCTGCAATGTCGTCCGCGATGGTGCATGAGTTGCTGGTAATGTATCAGGTACAGCACCAGGAAGACGTGTAGAGCTGGATCCATTGCGGTCGTGACCGGGTGGTAGGGACTGGAACTCTAGTTTCACACTCCGCTGTCGTGCTTCCGCCGTCTCTGGTTTCTCTGCTGCTGTGCGACTGGATGTTTGCGGCATCCTGATTTGTATGGCGGATAGGACGTCATTCCGCACGTCGGTGAATCTCCATTGACTCCCACCTCCGTGGTGGCGGGCGCACTTTAATGGCAGTTTGCTTCCACCTGTTCCAAACGTAATCCTTAGAAGACTTCTAGTGATGTTAGATCATCTTCTGTCAACAAATTCAAGTCTTTGGTTGTGAGTTTCAGTTGCCTTGCTTCTCTGATGGTAGGTTTAAGTTTGAAATGTTTGTGCAGTTGGAGCTTACGCACAAATTTAAAGAGGTCTATTCTTGTTAGCGTGAATTCGAGGCAGTTAAGGGGTCAGAAGGTCAATCCCAATTATAATGCTGATTCTTCTGTATCAGTTAAAATCTTTGATATTAGATTGACTATTGTCAGATTTTCAGCTTCAGCTACCATCTCCCCCCTCTCTTGCTCCTTGTTATCCTCTGTGTTGTATTACCTCTTCCTCTTCCTCTTCCAGCTACATCTTCTGGTTTGTCTCCGTCTGCCTCTGGAGGTTTGCTCTTCCCTCCTCTAAGCCAGGACTGCTGTATTACGTTGAATTCCTCTTAAAAAGGAGTTTTTCTTTGTTCTCCGGGGGTGCCTGTCATGTCGCCATCTGATTGCTCGTTCTCAGTGTCATCAGATTCCAAGGTTTCCACCGTGAAATGAGCTGATACAGACGTCTCGTCTTTGACACTTCCTTTCTCGGACCGTCAAATTTCTTGGTGACTGTCAATATTCTTCTCATTGCATAGTCTCTTTTGTCGCGCTCAAATTTCTCTTGCTTCCTTTGTCTGATCTTCATTTCATATTTTAGCAACCGCTTCTTCATTGCTTCCCTCAGTTCCTCTTGTTTGTTTTTGTCAATGTCTTTATTTACTTCTTACTCTAGTGCTTGTACCTCTTTCAAAGCTTTGTCCCTGTCGCTCCAGGGGATTTTTACCAATATATTTAACATGCCTTTACACAACAAAGCTGTGTGCTCCGCCCTCTCCTCCAAGAGGAGTGGGTGCGGGTTTTCATATACTGGTACCGTAAAGATTCGTAACCCTCTCTGGACTCTTCCTACATCGATGTAATTTTGGAGGGAGGTAGCCTCCCACCACTTGCGCATCTCCCTCTCATACAGTCTCTCCAGCTTAGAAAATTGTGTCTGTAGAGTGTTGGAAATGCTTGGGCTCGCAGCGGTTCCTGTTTTGTTATGTCTGTTTTCTTCTTTTTAAAAAGGTCAACAGATGCCTCTCTGCGCGCTGCTTCACTAAACATATACATTCCTGACCCACTAACCTGTAGTGGAAAACACCCAGCGATGCTGATTGAGAGGTTGTCTCTGATCCAGTCCGTGTTTTATAGTTAGCAGAGAGCAAGAGAGCAAGGAGAAGCTTGGTTCGAGGTGCAGCGAGCGGCGAGCGGCTGACGGCTAAGCGGCTAAACGGCTGCTAAACGGCTGGAATTAGGAAAACCCTGCCGAGCTGAAACGAGCCAAAGCCTGCAGAAAGCTGCTGCTGTAGCTGCCGACTGAAGCCCGCCCGCAGTAGCCTGCCCGCAACCGCAGCACATCGACCACAATCCGGTGAGCCAGTAAGCCAGTGACCCAGGGGCCGGGCTACCTTCATCAGCAGCAGCGGTAAGCCCTTGGATTTCTGTGGATTTCTAGTGGACATTCTGTGCCGCGGCGGCGGTTAACTCAGGCAGGAGCACGTCAGGAGCACGTCTCCTCACCGCAAGCAGTGAGGAGCGGTGGGGAGAGAGGGTTGTGAGTGGCTGGGAGTGGGTCATTCTAAAGAAAGTGAAAATCGGGTATTAGCCCGGTTCTCTATCTGGCTGCCCCACGAACCCCCCCCCCCAGTGGCAGCATTCAACCCACCTGACCCTCTGTTCCACGGTGCTGGCACCAAACACAACAGGAGCTAATCCGATTGCGAACCCTTGCAAGTTCCGTGGCTGGTCACTGGAGGGAGCTCACGAGCTTAGGAGTTGGAGTTGGATTCGGAAAACGCCATACACGAAAGACGACGTTCACGAGAGGCACATTATTGAAACACTCTCGCTTCTGCCCCCCGTCCTCCTGCTCCCCCACAACGGAGGGGGCCACGGCGGTGTAGCCTGCCTGTAACAAATGAGGAAGGGGGGACGGGGGAGATAATTGCCATACTAAGCATTATCAAACCGTCCCTTTGGTCAAAAAACACGTAATTAATGGCAATATCCTCCTGACATTACTTACCATTCACGGCAGACCTTTGACAGAGTCCTGACAGAGTCCTGACACAATATTGGTAAACTAACTCCAGACACAGGGCTCCACTTGACCTTACCAAATACCTGGTAAAATTGACTTTCAAAAGTGTCTTTCAAAGCCAGCAGTTACCACACCTTTCACGATACACCTCGCTAGACTCCGCAAAATCGCAACCGCATCTCGCTATCCTCGCTATCCTCCCTGACGGCAGCTATTCCTATTAGAGGGGTAGATAGGCTTGGGAGGTGGGGTAGTGCAGGTGGAGTGGGATTTGGAGGTGCAGTGGTAGAGGTGGCACAACAGACACCAGGATACCAAGTCACCAAGGCACCAGTCTGCCAGGTTTAATTCTATTAAATAGATCTAAAGAATGAGATCTGGAAAACTGCGGCTCAATATAAGTGCAAGGTCAAGAAAAGACGAAGAAGACAGGAACCAGGGCTCAAATAAGCCAAGTAAAAAAAGGAAGAGGATGGCACAACAAAGAGAGAGACTAGTGTCGGCACCTGCGCTAACAACCCCTAGCTCAAAACAACGTAATATAGGGATTCAAAAATTCTTTTCTCCAAAGGACCCCATGACGTCAACTTACGGGCATACGCAGGAACAAGCCCTCCAATCAAGCCCAATCACACCGGCACCATGTGTAAAGGAGAATGTGCAACTACAATCAAATAGTATAAAGGAGAAGAATAAGGATTCACAGGACACTCATAGTGAGAGTTGTCCAATTAACAATCCACCTGACCAGAAACAAATCTCTCAGTCTCCTGACAAGCAAAAAAGTAACATTGTCTGCGGCAATCTCATTTTGGCAATAGACCAAATAAATAAGAACGCCTCCCAATCTCATGAAAGTGATAAGGAAATAAAGTCCATGGACAAGGGCAAGGTGGAAGAAGTAATACCAAGGAATAAATGAGTGGCGGGTCAAATTGCCGCACAGGAAGACTCATGGCCAACCTCCTTCTTCCTACCTGACGACATAAGCTTGGACATACAAACAGAAATGGAAAAAATCACCCAATCTCAGTTACAAGTATATCTAAAGCCCAGCCAATGTCCGCATGACACCTACAGATCACAAGAACATGTGAAAAATGGACCAGGGTGTAACGGAAGACTGGAATCTACACCTTTGCACCCAAGTGTCAACTCCCACGAACGGGACAAAGACCGAAACAAAAATGTAGGATGGACCAACAACATCTTAAACCAGGAATCTCCAATTACGATATCTTCAATGAGCAGGACAGACGAAGACTTAAATGTCCAGGAAACACCGCCCAAAGAAGAAGATAAGTCCCCATGGAGTAAAACACTATTAAACACCTTAGACCAGGCAATCAAAGCACTGAACTTCCAGTCGGATAAAATGGACGTTCAAATCGACTTAATAAATCTCATAGCGAGCCATATCTCTGGCATAAACATCAGGTTGGACCACATGGCAACCCTGCTTCAAGGGAGGGCTGATAAGGGATTTTGTACAGAGATTATCCAGCTAAGCTGTGTTTGTGGCAAATTAGTGGATAATATGTCAAATTTACCATTAATATTAAATGACATACTAAGGGCGGTTCAGTCATCATTGGATACAAAACATAACACCAAAACTATGAGCAATACTGAGGCAATAAAATCAGATGTGGAAATTGGAAGCCAACACATAGTAAGAGATTCTACCCAAAACAGCTATGTAGAGGAAGAAATAAGCAAGCTATGTAAAGAAAAAACTGACAACGAACCGGGTCAAAAAGAGGAAGCACAACACGCAATAACCCAGACTAAAGTCAAGTTAACAAAAAGACAAAGAAAGCGCGCAAGGAAAGGGAGGGTTCAACTTAAATTCCAACCTTCAACAGATATTCATACCTATCCTATCTTTCATCATACCGCTACTAGGAAAGAGAAACCAGCACCTGAAGTAGTTGTTTCAAAACATAACACGCCCCCGGTCCAATCAAACCAGTCAAATGCTGTGAATGGGACCAGCCTGAGTATAGAATCCTCACCCCTCCCAACCTCCTCAAAACCAAACCAGATACAAGGGATTATACAACCAAAAAGTCAGATAAAGAAACAAAAAAAAAACCCAGGAACTCAGGACAAAGACAAGACGCAAGATGAGATTGATGAAAGGGTCTTAACTAAAGAAGTCAGTATAAATCAGATAACAATGATCCACCAGACAGACAAAACGCAATCACTCCAGGTCAAATCAGCAAACCAGGAATCAAGGCACCAAAATGGTCCAATCTTCGTGGATACCAAACAAAATATAATAGATAAATATAATCAAAGTCAATCCACAAAAAGAGCAGATGAAAAGGTAAATAAAAGAACACCAATAAAAATAAATTTAAACGAAGATGGACGAACTTGCAGTATTTATCAAACAAACAAACAAACAAGGTGCATTCACATACCACAAAACTCGAACACCGATAAAAATACGGACAGGATTAATGAACCCATCACCTACCTGAAAAGATTAGACGGTCCATATGAAGATCTAATAATAAAAACACTAAGCCAAGGGAGAAGAATAACCATAAATGGGGAAACAACACAAAATACAAACCTGGAAGTAGATACACAAGCTAAAACGAGCTTACAATTACAAGCAGAAACAAATAACAAACTGACATTTATACCGGAATACAAGACATCAGGACCCCAAGATTTTCTGAATAGAGGTAATATAATGCGGCTACTAAGAGAAATCCCAGAATGGAACCACATAGAATCCCAAGATCTTTTGTCAGTAGAATTTAGGTGCACAAAAAATATGTCAGAGGTGGAAGAGTCCTTAACCACCTGGTCAACCAAAGAAATAGTTGATAGAATACTTGAAATGAGTTTGTCATTTGAATCCTGGGGCATTGCACTGAGGCGAGACGATCGGAAAAAATATCCATTTCCACTTTTAAAAACTTTAACCATATGTAAAAAGACAAAGGCAGAGGGGAACATCCAAAAATCATGTTTAAAAGGAGCGTGTCCGGTATCTCCGCAAAAGAATACACCACAAAGTAGACACGAAAACGCAGTGGCTCAAGGAGGCGCTCATGAACAGACAAATGATTGGACCTGGGTGGCATCGGCTTTGAGCAAAAAATGCTCCTAACATGACGAGTCATTTAGAAAAAGATACAATATTACACCCACGGATAATAGCTGATAATCAAGAGGAATCCATTGCTGCAAATCCGCACACGATCAGCCTCTGTTCCTGGAACGTCCATGGTTTCAACAGCTTGTGTCATGACCACGAAACTGCAAACTTCTTGGATCAACATGACCTAATACTGCTACAATAAACCTGGAACCTGCGCCAAATCTCCATCCCGGGATATATCGAATTTCACGTCCTCGCCGAAAAACTCTCTAACTTTGGTCACCCTAGAGGAGGCTTATCAACGTATATCGCCCAACAATACAGATGGCATACGGAAGAAGTAGACACTGTGGTAAACTGGATACAAGTAATAAAACTCACGGAGAAGTTGGTCTCCGGTTCAGGTTCTTGTAATCTACTATTGCTCAACGTTTATGTTCATCCGGAAAAGAAGGAGAAAAATGAAAAACTGATTACTTTACTAACCTTGATCAGGGCCTTGCAAATCACTCATGAGTCGTACTCCATGATTATATCAGGTGATTTTAATAGCAACCTAACAAAAGACAACAAAATAACTCAAGCTCTTGAAGAACTGGGCCTTTTTATCCTAAATAAGAAAGTCAGCGGGGATAGTGGTATACCTATAACCTTTTTAAGCGGAAACTGAAAGTCAACAATAGACTTCACAATACTGAGCAACAGCCTGTTATCGACGGTGAGTGCATTCTCAGTGGAGCAACGAGTGGAAAGTGACCATTTCCCTCTAATTACTAAAATGAAAATGTTGGTTATCAAGACGGAAAAACAAAACACCGTCATCCAGCATACCGAAAAATTCAATCTACGCAAACTAAAATGGAGAGGAAAGGATATAAAACCAACAATGGATAAACTCAAAAATTAACTGCTTAGTTTAACATCGGAAGAAAAAGAAAATCTGGTAAAAACATGGGAACATCTATGTGAAGCAGTAACAAGAACTCCCCCACGTACAAATCAAAATTCAATAAGATTCAATACTGGGAAAAAGTCTTGGTACACCAGTACCCTGAGGGAAGAAAAAAGAAAAATTGCACGAGAAGTCCGCAAGCAGGCATTATTGATAAAAAGTGGAAAAAAATCAAATAAATCGAAATTGAAAGTTATGCGAAAAAAATATAACATCATGCTAAGCAGCGCAAAAACACTGTACCAAGAGGAAATGTGGACTAACTTACTAATCGCTGGTAAACACAAAAATGCCAGAATATTTTGGGGTATTATCAACATACTGACAAGGGGGAACACCCTAAGACAGGAGGCAGGTATCGGAGAAAGTATATGGACCCAGCATGTTGAAAACCTGTTCAGTGACAAGACGGGAGGTGAAAAAAGGCACTGTAAACCGGAGTGCAAAGTATGCACTAGAAACTCCGAACATGCAGAAACTTTTCTAGGAAAAGGAGTTAATCCACCAGGAGACAAGCTGAAGCAATCGTTGGGTAGTGGAAACGAGAACAAACCTGAAAACTCACAGTTTAGCAAATCAGAAAAACTAGTGAATGCCGTGACCGACACCCTAGTAACCGCAGACCAGCTTAAAGACAAAATAAATCGCCTGAAACGAGAGGGTGCGGCAGGTCCAAATGGGCTTCCAAACTCTATCTTTAAATATTCGCCTGAATTTTGGGCAGAATACTTAACTCCACTCTTTAATGCAATCTACAATCAGAACAAACCACCAAGATCCTGGAATGGGAGCATAATTCACCCCATTTTTAAACAAGGTGACCATAACGAGCCGGGGAACTACAGGCTGATATCGCTAATGGATGTCGAGGCAAAACTATATGGATCATGCCTATTATCACTCCTTCAGGACTGGATGGAAGATACGAACATAATACCAATGTTCCAAACTGGTTTTCGGCCAAGGACGGGTACACTAACAAACTTGATAACCCTGGCGCTCTTGAATGAAAAAGCTGCAAAAAGGGGGACGAGACTGTATGCTTGCTTTATAGACCTGCGAGCAGCCTTTGACAAAGTGAACAGATCCCGGCTATGGGAAAAACTAAGATCATGGGGTATCCCGAAGAAGTTATTGGAGGCTATTATAGTCCTGCACAGCAACACCTGGGCTAGAGTAAAACTGGGAGACGGTAGCAGCGTAACGGCCGAAATAAGAACACAACAGGGCCTAAAACAAGGCTGTGTACTGGCCCCAAGTTTATTCAACCTGTACATGGCAGATATTGTTAACCACATGGAGATCGGGGAATGCCATCCACCCCACATGTCAAAAATCCCTATCCCTTTCCTGCAGTATGCAGATGATATTGTTGTTCTGAGCCAAACACCAATAGGGTTGCAAAGATCGATCAACAATTTGACAACTTATTTAGAACACAAATGTTTGGAACTGAATAAAGACAAAACTAAAGTTGTCCGCATTGTGGATTCAAAAAAGCAAATATTCAAATGGTATGCAAATAGTTCCCCAATAAAGGAGGAAACATCATACAAATACTTAGGTTTGAAATTGGGGCGAGGGCCGACGAACAAAGAACATAAAATCGAGCTAAAAGCAAAAACACAGTCTTTGATCTATGCATACCGGCAATTACAAAAAAAACGAAGTTGTCCAAATTATACACACCTGCTGAAAGTGATAAAAGCTCAAACCCTACCATCCTTGTCATACGCACTGGCCACCTGGTGTGGCAAAGAAGCAGGGCTGTTAAACAGCCTACAAACAAAAGTATACAAGGCAGTTTTAAACCTTCCAAAATCGTCGGCACCGGCGCAGGTTCGTCTAGAATTTGGCCTTCTAAATCAGAAGTTTCGCAGTATGGGAACCTTTGTGAAACTCTGCCATAAAATACGCATGTCGGAAGACAATTCATTGGACAACCTGTGCTGGAAAGAAATCGACACCCAGCAGAAACAGCACGTTCCAAACAGTTGGGGAGGCTACCTGTCTCAATCCCTAACCTGCATAGGAATTGAAGAAACGTGGGACACGAAGCCAGATAGATACACTTTTGACAAAATTGTAAACAATGCGGTCAAATGGGAATCCTACCTTGAAGACAAAATAAATACCTCAAAAAGACGACACGGGTGGACCGTGATAAATTCAAATTCCGGGATAAAACCACAGACCTACCTAGAAAGCCACTTTAATAGTTCGTTAAAACAAAGATATATAAAACATCGACTAGGTCTACAGTTCTCAAAGGACTTGTTACCAGCCTGGAAAAATTGTCACACCGACCCCCATTGTCGTCTATGTGGATACCGAAATGAAACACTAACGCACTTACTATGTGTGTGCCCGGCACTTAACGACTTGAGGAGACGGCTTTTAAAGAACATTTTTAACAAATTGAACATTCGGACTTGTAGGCAAGCCGTAATCCGATGGCTAGATGGATCATGTCCTATGTTGGCCTGCAGGGGGGTCAAATATATGATGAAAGCCCAATCTCTCTTACAGCAAGCTGACCTTGGAATCATACCACCAAACTGAAATATATGACACTTACTTTGCCATTTGACAAACAGTTTTATTTGCCAATATTTTAAAAAGTGTTTTATGTCCTATGATGATCTAAATGCATTTTGTAATAATTTTTAATAATTTTATACAATAAAAAATTGACTTGACTTGACATATACATTTCTGCTTAGCGTGTGCTCTGGTCCTGGGCTCACTTTAAGGAGATTACTTTGTGTGATGTTTTTCTTTAATGTAGATGTTGTAGTTTTCTTCTAAGTTGTCTGTTGTCAACGTTTTTGGTACAGTTGTATTGAAGTGTAAGCTGTGAAGTAAAAGAGAAAATGTTATATTTTTATTTTAACAGATTTTTTTCATTATTTATGTATAAAGCTAAAGAAGGGAGGTAATAGGAATTAATTTGAAACTGTTTGTAGTTTGCTAGTACCTATTCTGCTTAAGCGTTTAGAGATGATGTGTTTTAAAAGTATTTTCATTGGTTACAAATTTTGCGATTTTGATTATTGGCTTGTTTGTAACTGGTAATGCATGTGGTAATTACCTTTTATTTTCAAACATTTTCTAATTTAAATTAAATACTTAGGGGCTTATTTATGAGCCCTTGCGTCACTTTTGCACCGCTGGTGCGTCCCTTTTTGTGATGCACCAGCTGAGTAAAAAATGTGCCTTGTTGCACCATATTTACAAAGTGACGCATCTAGGTAGATGCGTCACTTTGTAAACCCATGCGCAACATTATACCTGTGCCAGGTATAATGTATGCAATTACTTTAGTTAATTTAATTAAAAAAGGTGAAGTATGTATATTTTGTTACTAAGTTTTGTTCCTACCCCTGTACTAAAAAATTAGATAAAGTTGTTTATGTAGTTCTTATTTCTTCTCTGGTCTATCTCATGCAAAGTAATGGTCTTCCTCCCGGTTTGGCCATTATATGGTAAAATTGTGTTAATTAATTCTTTGATTTATAGTGTTGATTTAATTAGTTAACATTTTCTATTGGTTTGTTTTTGTTTAGTTTAAATTTATTGGTTGAGAAAACTTTTTTGATTTTTTTAGCAGTTAACTTTTAATTTGTTATATATATATATGATGTTTATTTAATGTTTCTGTTTATTTTATTTACTGTTGGTCTTTTAAATATTTTTGAAAATAAATGTAGTTTAAAATTGTTATATTTGATATATTATTTTTTGTTCATTTTCGATTTGTTGGATATTTATTTATTCTTGTATAGTTAATTATTGTATTTGTTTGTATTTTTAATATATGAGTATATTTTTTAAATAATGAAATACTTTCTATATCTTGTTATAGTTTATTTTAATTAATTTGAATATGTAATTTAATTACATATTTTTTTATATTATTTTAAAAAATTTAATGTTTATTGATGTAATTTCTATGTATTTTAGCAATATTTGTTTACTCGATATTGTTGGTATCGATATTTTTGGTGTATTTCTCATTTTTTAAATGTTATCGGTTTATTTGTTAACTATATTTATGTTGTTGATATTATTGTAATCAAGATTTTCAAAGACGATTATATGTTTATCGATGTTTGTGTCATTTCTTGTTTCAGTTTAGGGTGTCGATATTTTTGTGTACAATACTTTTACAGCAATATTTTTGTAGGTCGAGGTTTTAGTACTCAATATTTTATCAGTCATCCGGCAGCCAGATAGGGCAGAGCACAGAAACAGCGTGTTGCTGCAATTACTTGATCCCACATTGCTACAGTACCCTCTGGGTGAGGGAGGTGCTGACGAGGAGGCGCCATGGAGAAATCCAACAAGTCACAACCCATGTTAGAATTTGAGCTGTGAAAGTCGACCAGACAACAAGAGGCGGACAAAGCTGCATTTGAGTCCAGCTTGGGGGCTGGGAATACGGCGGAGGACCTGATTTTAAACAAACCCTAGCAGCGATGCAGAGAAGCATGACCATGATCGAAGGATAAATAGATGCCTTATCATTCCACATGAACAATTTCGGACCTCTTAGATAAGCACATAGAAAGGCTTGATTGTGTGGAGAGACGAGTGTCAGATGTCAAGGATACCTTGTCCTTCAGCTCTCTGGCACATGGTAAAATGGATAAACTACTGGAAGTGGTCCAGGCCAAAGTCGAAGATTTGGAGGCAAGATCTCATTGCAGTAATACAAGACTGGTGAAATTTGCGGAATTGACCAATAACCCCAATATGGAACTCTTTGTAGAACAGTTACTGGTCTCACTTCTGGGCAGAGAAACATTTTCAAATGTGCTCATTATGGCACATGCTCATCGCTTCCTTGCACCTAGACCGGTCCCTGGAGCCCCTCCGAGACCCATTATTGCAAAGCTGCTTAAGTATAGGTATCAGGACACTGTCTTGCACAAAGCCATGAAGCTGTGCACGCTGTAATGAGGGAATGGATATCTCGCTATACCCTGATTTTACACAGCAGGTCCAGGAAGCAAGACGACTCTTTCTCCCCATTAAGCGGAAACCTAGCGATTTCAACCTCGAATACAACATGAGGTATCCGGCTAAACTGCGTATACAAGCAGATGGGAAAGCCTTTATTTTTTTCTGATCCAAATCAGGTGCTGCAATTCATAAAAAGGTGAAAGGAAAATGGATCTCATCGGAGCCTCCCTGCTCTCAGACATCCCAGAGAGATGATGCAGTGGAGCCAAAGGAACAGTGACTTTAGCTGGAAAATACCTGACAGTGCTTAATTGTTGATCCTTCAAGCTGTGGTGAAGTAAGATTAGCCGCTTGGTTGAATACCATATAGGCCGCTGGTCCCTTTTCAATGGAAACGTGATAACAATCTTTGTGTTTGATCAGATCTCTCAATCACTCTGCTGGAGTTGTCAGCTAGCTCCATGCATAAGTAACATGTTAAATCGCTCACACAATAAGTACACATTAGATCAATCGAAATGTCTCTTCTAGATGTATGCTATAGCTGTGTCCAATCATAAGTGATGATTTAAATAATCTGGGTAGAGCACCAGAGGGAAAGCATGTTAGACATATTCAGGATCATGATAACGGATTCCGGAATAAGTTGGGTGCTGGGAACATCTGCCCCTGTGTGTTACCCACTCTTTGCTAATGTTTCTGTGTTTGGGCGAGGGAGGTTGATCCAGGGTTCGTCTATTTGGAGGGGGTGGGGAATTTCTTGACTATGAAAAGTTGGACTAGGCAAAGCGGGGGAGGGGGGTGTTGAGAGTGCAAGTACATGGACAAAGAGAACTGTTCAGATTGTGTGGTGCTAACCTATAATGAAGGAATTAAAATGTTAAAAATGCTGCTATGAGGAATACATCTTCTGCAACTGATGTAATTCTAACTTGCTAAACAGAGTTCGATTTATGTCGAATGTGGGGGGGTTGAACGCCTTTCAAACCACAACATGTCAGGTAACGCACAGTGCCTGCCACGTTGTTCTTTGAAAGGCAATGTGCACCCCGATGTGCACCCCCCACCCCCCGGAGTCCATGGGGGCCCGCAACTGGCCCCCAGAGCAGACTCCGCATGCCTTTCCTTAGCGGTAATGCTGCCACGGAAAGGCATTCACAAATGCACATTCTAATATGGTGGCGGTGTCTTTCAGACACCGCCACCATATTGAACCGGGCGGAAAAGCGGAGGACGGTCTTTCCGTCCGCCACGGACCCCCCCAGCCATTATTCAATGTCGGGGGTCTTTTCTACAGGGATGGCGGGTGGATTGCCCCCGCCGGGCTGGCAGTGATTACCGCTGGCCCGGCTGGGGCAATCCACCCGCCATCCTAATAGGGCCCATGGTGTTTTGAATCTATTATAAGTAGATAGGTTTATGCGTATTGTTTTTAAATGTTATTACAAGTGTTTTGATGTTGTGTTTATGTATTTTTGTGTGGGTGTTTTTTTTTCTTTTTTACAGGTTTTTGTTTGGCAACGTCGGATTTTGGAGAACTTGGAAGTTTTTTTTTTAAAGAGGTTGTATTAGTTTTGTAAACTAATATTTATTTAACTGACTCTAAATTTTTCGGGTGTTCCTGGAGCGTTTTTTTATTTTTATACTTTTTCGTGTTTTTGAAGGGATTAGTTGAAGGAGGATTTGTGTTTGGAGAAGGTTGCTGTTTTTTTTAAGAGGTGCGCATTAGTTTCATAAGCTAATCTTTATTTAACACACTCTTCAATTTTCGCGTTTTCATGGAGCGTTTTTTCCATTTTCTACATTTTCAGGTTTTTAATGGTATTTGACAGTTGGATTTATCTATAGAGGAATTATTTTTGGACATATTTGCTTTTTTGCATTTTTTGGGGGTTTATTTAACGTTGTTTGGGGAACTCGAGACCTGGATGGACTTAGAACTTGTGTTCAATTAGCTTTGGAGCTACAACAAATGTAAATAATTTTTAAATTGATATGTGGGAGGGAAATGTCATTTATTTCTATTTTAATATGTGTTGTAATGTGTAAAATATTATTATTTTGTCAATATATATTTGCTATTTTATTACTTGTATATATTTGACAAATTATTAATGTTTTATAAAATATGTAAATATTTTATACATATATATGTTGTGTTGAATATGAAAATGTTTTAATTAATGTTTAGATTAGAGTTAAAGGATGGATTTTGCGATTAAGGATACATATTCTAAGCTTCTAGTTGTAGGATAGAGTCTGATTTGGCTTTGTAAAAGCTCATACATTTTGTCGGTCTGTTTAGTTAGTTTCGGTCCAATTAGTGTAATGGATTGTTGCATCTGTAGCGCTTGGTAACTTTGCTCCTTTTGGATACTTTCTAGTAATTTTTTTGCAGTGTGGGTGTACCTCTGCCTGCTGTTGCGTGACCCTTCCACGGCGTTGTTACTTTTGGCTTCTTTGTTTAGGGTACTAATGTAAACATTCCACCATGGTATGTGGAACTTTGGAAATCTTCGGTGACCTGATCGGTGTAGTCGCCCTACCCATGTGTCCAAGTAATCAAATAGTGGGCTTAATTTCTCCTCATTTCTCTTGTAGTATGGACTCTCTATTAGTAGGTTATAGTGTTCTACTACGTTTGTCACAGGCACATAGGCTAGGGCTACAAGTTTTTTTATGTGACATGCTAAGGTGCTATCTGTTACGTATTCTAGATGAACTCAAGGTGAGTGTCATCATGGAAATAGCAGCACATGCCAAACTGTATGATTCTTTGACATGCCAACACAACACTTGTCCAGTGCACCATCATTTACCACCCAATGTAGGCACTGGTGACATACGCCTGAGTACGGTACTGCCCCTTAAGTAAACTGCACATAGACAATACATATGTCTACTAAGCATGGGGGAAATTTGCGGATTCCCCCGTGAAATCGCAAAAAACATCAGCGAATTCGCCAATTTTCCCGCAAAATCGTGGATTTTTTTTGCGATTTGCCCTGGAGTACTTTCTACTGGCTAATCCAGTAAGTGCTCCCTCATTGGGTAAATGTATACTGCTTTTACTACACTGTAGCTGCGTAAAGGTCCAGAAGATGTGTCTCCAGTGACCATGTGTGCCTGTAACACAGGCCCACATGGTCACTGGAGACACATCTTCTTGCCCTTTACGCAGCTACAGTGTAGTAAAAGCACTATGGGGCAGATTTACAAGCCGCTTGCGCCTCTTTTGCGCCGCAGTTGCGTCACTTTTGTGACGCAGCGGCAGCACAAACGATGCGCCATGGTGCTGGGTATTAACAACGTGAAGCATCTGAGAGTTGCGTCACGTTGTAAAGCCCTGCGCCATCAGGAGGCGTTCCGGCGCAGGGGAGGGTGTTCCTGCGCCGGAACGCCTCCTAAAAGTGGTTGAGTGAAATCTACAAGATTTCACCTGGTCACTTTTAGGCCAATGCTGCGTAAACACCCTACGCCTGCTTGAAGCAGGCGCAAGGCTTGACGCAGCATTGGGGAGATAGGGCCCCCCAGGGCATTGCTGGAGCTGCGACGTGCTTGCGATGCAGCCCCAGCAATGCTCTGCTTTTACGGCACAGATGCGTGACACATCTGTGCCGCATTTGCCACATGGTGCGCCGCATTGTAAATGCGGTGGACCATGGGTGGCGGAGCTGCGGTGCACAATAACTGGCGCATCCCTGGGGATGCGCCAGTTATTGTAAATCTGCCCCTATACATTTAGCCAACGAGGGAGCACTTACAGATTAGACAGTAGAAAGTACTCCCGTTGAGTAGAGGTATTGCACAAAACGGTGGCATCTTCGTGGACAAACACGCAGGGCGGGATTCATTCTAGCCCCTGTAAGACTCGTTTTTCAGCCCTTTTGCCCTCTGTTAGACTCGTTTTCCCTTGTTTTTCTGCCCTTCTGCCCTCTGTTAGACTCTTTTTTTGTGCCCTTCTGCCCTCTGTTAGACTCATTTTTCCTTTGTTTTTCTGCCCTTCTGCCCTGTGTTAGACTCGTTTTTTGTGCCCTTCTGCCCTCTTTTAGACTCGTTGTTGTGCCTTTCTGCCCCCTGTTAGACTCGTTTTTTTGTGCCCTTCTGCCCTCTGTTAGACTCGTTTTTCCCTTGTTTTTCTGCCCTTCTGTCCTCTGTTAGATTGTTTTTTTGTGCTCTTCTGCCCTGTTAGACTCGCTTTCCCTTATTTTTCTGCCCTTCTGCCCTTTGTTAGACTGCTTTTTTTGCCGTTCTGCCCTCTGCATCACCACATCATCGCTCAGCGCTACCCCAGCATCACTCAGCACCACCACATTATCACTCAGCACCACCACATTATCACTCAGCACCACCACAGCATCACTCAGCACCACCACATTATCACTCAGCACCACCACAGCACCACTCTGCACCACCACAGCATCACTCAGCACCACCACAGCATCACTCAGCACCACCACAGCACCCCTCAGCACCACCACAGCATCACTCAGCACCACCACAGCACCACTCAGCACCACAACAGCACCACTCAGCGCCACCAGAGCATCACTCAGCATCACCACAGCACCACTCAGCACCACCACAGCATCACTCAGCACCACCAACGCATCACTCAGCACCACCACATTATCACTCATCAGCACCACAGCACCACTCAGCATCACCACAGCATCACTCAGCTCCACCACAGCATCACTCAGCACCACCACAGCACCACTCAGCACCACTCAGCACCACCCCAGCATCACTCAGCACCATCCCAGTATCACTCAGCACCACCACAGCACCACTCAGCATCACCACAGCACCACTCAGCACCACCACAGCACCACTCAGCGCCACCCAGCATCACTCAGCACCACCACAGCATCACTTAGCACTACCGCAGCATCACTCAGCACCACCACAGCACCACTCAGCACCACCCCAGCATCACTCAGCACCATCCCAGTATCACTCAGCACCACCACAGCACCACTCAGCATCACCACAGCACCACTCAGCACCACCACAGCACCACTCAGCACCACCCCAGCATCAAACTGCGCAACCATTCAACAACAACTGGTTCAAATATGTTCTCTCAATGTTTCAAGCTTTATTACACATGTCACAAAAAGATGTAAATATTTCACTTCTGTTCTTGGATTTTCGTCACAATAAAATACACTGAACATAATCTTCACAAAAGTTTTAGCTATTGCCATTATAAATTAAAATCACTTTTCTTTAAGTATTAATTGTTTAAAAAAATTAAAAGCCGTTGTAATTTGTAATATCAATACATCTAAGTAACGTAAATACAAAACATGTTGCATTACAAAGGCTATAGGTGTCACATTTGCGAAAGTTATAACTATTGGCATTGTAAATGACAAAGCTATTAATTTAGCTATTTTCAAAACCAACACATAAATAAAAAAATTGTCATTTACAAGACCAATAGCTCAAACTTTCCTAATGCGAGACCTATTGCATTGCAAATGCTTGTTTTTATATCTGTCAGTGCTTCCTGTTGAGGTTTAATTTTCGTGACAGGCGCCTCATTGCCTACTTGTAACTATTCTCTGACCATGCTTCAAGGGTCAGAGCAGGGTCTGAGAATAGTTGCAAGTAGGCAATGAGGCACCAGGAAGCACTTACAGGCTTACAGCAGCAGGTGCCCAAGTTGAAGTTAATTTCTTTGTAACCCTTTTGTAAAAGGTTACAAAAAATTAGCTTCAACTTTTGCACCTGCTACTGTAACCCTGTAAGTGCTTGGCTGAAAATTCGTCCCGCTGATTTGCGGATTTTACCGGGATTACGCGAGATTCACGGATTGCGAAATCGCGGAAATTCCGCGAGCGGAACGAATTTTCAGCCCATGCTTAATGTCTACCAAGTTGCACAGAGGACACAGTTGACTTTACACCAATGATACCCACACCTGCATGTGCAATAGAGATGGGACAACAGTCAGGGAAAGTGTCAAATTGTACAATGTGAAGCACATCATATGTGCATGGGTGCAAGCCACAGATGTGGCCATGCCAATAAAATGTTAACATCCCTGTGCTAATTTAGTTAATCATGACACACCCAGTCAGCTGCAAAGGATGACATGGATACCAACCTGAACAGGAAACATATCTCATGGTCCACATGGAGTACACCACATAAACACCTCAGTAACAGACATTTGTAAATACTGCATAATCACAGCAAGGTCTGGGTAAACAGCATCAACAATGGCCAAGGATAACCAAAAATGCTTTATTCAGCAAACTGGCATCTGAAAGGGAAAATCCAAAATGAAATTTAGTCCAATGTCCTCTCAAAAAACAAAGTCCAATGAGGGTGTGAGTGACACCTGCCACCTGTTGCTTGCCTGCACTGCTAAGGACTGGGGAAATCCACTTTGAGGGGCATACATGGGGCAGGCCAGGCACCGCAGGGACGGGATCAGGACTCATCAGAAGGAGGCTGTGAAGGGGTGGTGGGTGCAGGAGAGTTAGTGGCAACTGCAGTGGAGGTGTCTGATATGGTTTGTGCCATCACAACTGTGGGGCACAACTCTGATGGGGTTGGTGCTGGAACCACTGCAGTGGGCTGGTCAGGTGTAGTGGACATGGTCCCAACTGCAGTGCCCATGGCAGACTGGGTGGTCGTGGACTCCACTGCAGTGCCTAACACCATGGGAGTGGAAAGGGGTGCAGGTGAGGTTGGCAGGACAGCTGGGGGGGGCACAGTAGTTGCAGTAACAGACAGACTGGTGATGGTGTCAGTGGAAGAGAAAGTGGGATTTGGGGAGGGCCTGAGCATTTTGGGGATGATGTATCTGTGGGTGGGGAAACCTGGGACAGGGAGTGGCGGGGGAACCTGTGTTGTGCTGACCTGGGGGATGGAGGAAGGAGACTGTGCAGTAGAGCTGGGGGTGGGGGTGGGGTTTTGCTCTTCTGGCTACAGGGTGACTTGCAGGTGGGGGCCTCAGTCTGCCCGCGCCTGGGGGAGGGTGTCCGGGTGTGAGGGACACTCTTCTCTGTGTGTGGGGACTTCCTCTTCCCCCTGTAGTCTGGATCTGCTGGATCTGAGAGGAAGAGGCCTAGGTCACACAGGAAGAGCTTCTTAGGAGATGGGGTTGCAGGTGAGGCAAGGGAAGGCTTTTGGATGGAGAGGGATCTGAGGACTGTGGAGTGGTTGTGGATGCCTGTATGTAATGTAATGTAATGTAATGTAATTGCCGATTTGTATTGCGCAACAATCGCTCCAAGGAGCATCTAGGCGCCCATATAAGGTCAACCAGGTGTCATGTTGCCTCACTGCTTGACTTGACCAGAACCGAAATCACACTAGGCTTCTAGCAGTTGTATCTTGGAGATTAAAAATCCAGGTTTTTAAGTGTTTACGAAAATCTATTTCCTTGTCAAATGCTCTCAAAAGTGGGGGGAGAGTATTCCACGCTTTTGCACCCAGTATCTCCAGGGACTTGCCCCCTCGTGTTTTGAGTCTAAACCCTGGGATGGTAAGCAGTTTGGCATTTGAGGATCGTAGTGCTCGAGTTGGACAGTATCTCAGAAATGTTTTTCCTAAGTATAGTGGGCCTAGGTCATGGACCGCTCGAAAGGTAACCCTTTTTGTTATGGGTAGCCAGTGTAGTACGTTAAGGGCTTTGTTGCAGATGATCTTCTCGGCCATTTTAGAACCAGCCTTGCTGCTGCGTGTTGCACCATCTGGAGTCTGTCGGTAACTACTTTATTGGTGCCAGAATAGAGGCTGTTGCAGTAGTCGATACGTGGTGTAACTAATGCAAACGTAACTGTTTTCCTTGCTTCAAAGGGCAGCAAGTCAAAGAACTTCCTCAGCCCCTTTATCACCCTAAAACACATGCCTGCCACTTTTGACGCTTGTTGTTTGACATACTACAACCCTGGCAGGAGCCTCCGCTCCTCCAATCACTCTTTTCTCCACATCCCCCGTACTCGGAAAGCCAGATGGGGTGGTAAGGCTTTTTCCCTCCTGGCCCCTAAATGGTGGAACGATCTTCCATTAGAACTTAGGTCCCTCCCCTCCCTCCAAACTTTCAGAGCAGCCCTTAAAACTCGCCTCTTTGTTCAAGCGTACATGTAAGTGCATTACTGCCCGCTTTTGATCTTTTTTGTTAGGCGCCTTGACACCTTCGGGTTTTAGTTTGCGCGGTATAAGTTGCAAAATAAATAAATAAATAAATAAATAAGGACAGGTCAGTGTCGAAGTGTACCCCCAGGTTGCGGGCCGAGATGGTAGTGTGAGGCTGTATTTCTGCTTTTTCTGGCCACCATAGTCTAGGAATGAAATCATTTTTTGGGCCTATTGGCATCATCTCAGTTTGGCCTATGTTGCATTTTAAGTGATTTAACCGCATCCAGTCAAAGGTGGCCGTTAGGCAACATTTGAGTTTTCCTCCCATACCTGGTTATCCTTATCCATTGTCAGGATCAGTTGTGCATCGTCAGCATAGGCTATGACATCTATGCCAAATGACGATATCAACTTTATCAGGGGTGCGGTATAGACATTGAACAGTGTCGGACTCAAGCTTGAACCCTGGGGAACTCCCGTCAGCAGTGGTTTCTCACCGGAACAGAATTCACCCAGGGTCACTACTTGTTATGTTATGTTATATGTGGTTTTGTAGCGCGCTCCGATAGTCAAGACTGTCCTGGCGCGGGAGTGAAACAGAAACAGAGTGGGAAGTAGGTATGCTAATCATGAGTTTGAAAGAGGTGAGTTTTGAGCAGTTTTTTAAAATTGGTCAGATTGGGAGCGTGTCTAAGAGCGTCTGGCAGGGCGTTCCACATTTGAGCTCCCTTTACCATGAGGGTTTGTCCGCCCAGGCGGACTCTTCTAAATCTGGGGATGATCACCTGCTTTTTGGAGGTGGAGCGCAGCTGACGGGATGGGAGGTAGGGTGTGAACCTTTTGGCTAGGTAAGAGGGGCATGGTCCATTGAGGGCTTTGTAAACAATGACCAAAGTTTTAAAGCGCACTCGTTGAGCCACAGGGAGCCAGTGAAGATCCTTCAGCTGTTTGCGCACGCTGAGTCTCCTGGGGATGTTAAAAATGAGTCTCACCGTGGCATTCTGGACAACCTGTAGCTTCTTGATCATATAGTCAGGAGCCCCTAAATAGAGGGCGTTTGAGTAGTCCAGCCGGGAGAGTACCAGAGCCCTGGCAACCGTTTCTTTCGCTGATTGAGGAAGGAGGGGAAAGAACTTGCGAAGAGTGGTAAGAGTTCCAAAGCATGTTCCAGCCAAGCGTGAAATCTGGTCACGGAAACATAAGTCGGCTCCGAACCAAATTCCCAGATTCTTGGCAATCCCGTTCTCTCCCTTGGGGCATGTTGATTCACCGGGCCAGATGGACTCCTTAAAGTCACTGGGGAATTCGCCGTAGAGCAGGATTTCTGTTTTATCCTCGTTGCATTTGAGGGATGATTTGGCTAGCCAGGTGAATACGGAGGAGAGGCATTGGCGAACTCCAGAGGTGCATAGGTTCTCCTTTTTCCAGGTGAAGAGAAGCTGGGTGTCGTCGGCGTAAGCCATTATCTTGGCACCCCAGCTCTCTGCTAGCCAAACAAGAGGAGTTAAATAAATATTAAATAAAAGGGGACTTAGGGTCGATCCCTGTGGTACGCCAGTTTCCACCCTTCTGTTAGAGGAATGATAAGGGGGAAGCCAAATCTGTTGGGTACGGTCCGATAGAAAAGACCTAATCCAATCCAGGACAGTGCCGGAGATGCCTATGTCCTCCAGTCTCGCTAAGAGCTGGAGGTGGGGCACCGTGTCGAATGCGGCAGAGATGTCCAAAAGAATAAGGGCCGCTCTGCCGCCCCCGTCAAGGCATTCCCTGATGGCCTCAGCCACCTCCACCAATGCAGTTTCCGTACTGAAAGAGGTGCGGAACCCTGATTGGGCAGGATGGAGAGCTTCAGAGGATTCAACGAATCTCTCTAATTGCCTGAATGCTGCCTTTTCACAGACTTTGGCCAGGGCTGGTAGGAGTGATATGGGTCTGTAGTTAGAGGTGATTGACGGATCTGCGGTAGGTTTTTTTATTAGAGGGAGAAGTTTGGCTTGTTTCCACTTGGTGGGCACAGTTCCTGAGGATAGGGATTCATTAACCAGTGCGGTGACCATGGGGGTGATTATTTCAGCTATTCCTTTCAGGACCCTTGCAGGGCAAGGCTCTATAGGTGACCCAGATTTCAGAGTTTTTAATATGGTCATTACATCTGTACTTTCTACGTGAGTAAATTTGGTCAGTTCTGCTTTAGCTCCTGATAGTAGGGGACGTAAAGGAGAAGGGGGTTGGCCAGTTAAGGCTAGGTCTGATTGTGGGGCAAGTGGGAGGTCAGGGATACTCAGACTGTCTTGAATTTTTTGGATTTTTTCGATGAAGAAAGTGGAGAGTTGTTCGCACCAGACTGTGGAGGGTGGAATAGCTGTCTTCTCTGCTACCGGGGCAGTAAAGCTTTTAACTATAGCGAAGATTTCTCGGCTGTTGTTTTTGGCTTTTTGAATTCTAGAAGCATAGAATTCTCCTTTAGCGGTTTTTATTGCTGTGTAGTAATTTTTTTGAGCTGCGCGAAGTTCAGTTTTAGCAGTGGGACAATAGTTCTTTCTCCATACTCGCTCTAGTGCCTTGCATCCTGTTTTTAAAATCTTTAGTTGATCAGTATACCAGGGGGAGGTGGGGGTGATCCTATGGTTATTTTTACCCTTGTTTTTTGGTAGTGACTCGATGGAGGAGTTTATCCAGGATGAGAAGTTGTCTACAGCCTCGTCTAGGTTGTGAGCTTTCATAGGGGTGGAATGGGAGAGGACCTTCGCTAAATCCGGAATATTAATTTTCCTGGGACGTTCCTCAGTTTTTGGAGTGGGCACCACACAGGTTTTATTTGTGTGCCAGGAAAAAAGTACCGGAAAGTGGTCTGTCCATGAGATGGGGCATGGTATATCGGTAGAAATCTTAAAGTTGGAATATACCAGATCTAGACAATGACCCCCTTCATGAGTGACTGATTGTACCTGAAGAGTCATCTGAGCCAAATTACAAATTTCTTTCAGCTCTTTAACTCCGGGAGCGGAGCCTGTGTCCATATGAAGGTTGAAGTCTCCCAGCATAAGGAAGCGTGGGAATCTAAGTGCGCGTTGGATGGCGATTTCCTCCTGGGATTTAATCAAATTGCCTAGAGGACCCGGGGGGCGATAGATCAATAGTCCCCCTAGAGTGAATTGCGAGGATAAAGCTAGGGAAAATTCCATAGCTTCTCCATCCTCAATCTCTCCTGTGCATTCTATCCTCAAAGTCCATTTCTCCTTATAGATCACGGCTATACCTCCACCCCTGCCTTTGTTGCGGTCCTGTCTGGTGATCTTAAACCCTCTGGGGACGGCCAGCTCAACTACTGGGGCGCAGTTCTCCTTCAGCCATGTCTCCATAATGAAAAGGATGTCAAGGGTTTTATCAATGATGAATTCGTATACTTCCTCCGAGTGTTTGGCGAGGGAACGAGCATTGATAAGGGCAGCCTGAATAGGTGTGCCATCCTCAGTGGGAGTCTGGGGTAAGGAAAGATTGAGAGGACTACATTTAAAGAAGCAGTTAGGGCAGGTTCGTGGGGTGGGGTCAGCGACATTCCAGTGAGCGCCATAACATAGGAGGTTGTGATCTAAGGCTCTTAGTTCAACTGAGTTGTAAGTAATAGGGGGAGTAGCGTCAGGCAGTGTTGGAGCAGCAGGGTGCCTGGACCTGGGCACTGCCGGGGCGCGGACGGGCGCAGACGGGCTTGTCTTAGGCGCGCCTTCGGCGCGCAAACGGCGCTCCCGCTGCGCTCGTCCGCTGCGCTTCCTGCCTAGGCACATGTTATGGGAAAAAGGAGGGGCGTGGCCTCAAGGGGGCGTGGCCTCAAGGGGGCGTGGTTAGCGAGTGCGCCGGCGATGGCGGCCGCTCAACAAACAATTACCGCTTCAGCGCTCAGTCGGCTGAGTGGTATGAGGGCAGAAGAAAAAGGTCTCTCAAAAGAGTTCAGGTAGGCTTTAGGTATTTGTTATGACAGACTTTTTCCGGCCCTTTGTGGAGGGAGAATGATGGAGAATGACTCCAGTCTATCAGGCTTATAGTGTAGGGGTTAGGACTATAAGTAGGACCTCTCTGGGAGATATGGTAGGGTATATTCGTACCCCTTTTCTTAGAGTAGGGCTTACGAATTTAAGCTAGGGAGTAGATATATAAGTATTAGTCATGATCCACCCTTTTCCCAGTGTGTTAGGATATTTTCCATGGAGTTATACGTATTCTGGGCCCTGTAGGCCTTAAACGGGACAGACTCCATCTTGCTCTCTGCCTGGTAGCTTGAGAGGCTTTCTAGGTCAAGTGTAATATTTTAGTTTCAAGGTGTTGTTCGCTTGGAGAGAACCGGCTCAGGCTGGCCCTTATCGAAGGAATGTATTTTTCTCCACTCCGAAGACACAACTTCAGGCCGGCCGGCTGGGAACGTGTCCTTGGTACGGGGAGGTACAAGAATTTGGTGGGCGGCAGGTTACTGGCCGTAACTTTCCATGAAGGAACAGGTTTTGATATTAGCGAAGGTGTTAGAGAGAGAGAGGGTTAGTTCATAGGCGGCAGCTAGCCGTTAGCATCTCTGCCATTAATTATTTTCTTCGGCGGACAGTCGCCATCTTTGAAGTTCGAGAAAGAATTACCACCGAGACTCTCTGAGAAAGTTCGAAGGAGAAATAGCGCGGAACGCATAGAAACAGAGAGAGAGAGAGAGACCCGGTAGCCAATAACCAGCAAGGTTCCAGTGACTTGGAGGGAAGCAGACGAGTTTGAGCCTAGCGGTGCAGACGTGTACTTGTGACGGCTGGGGTGTGACTCTGAGACGAGCCAAGACACAGAGACGAGAAGGGAACCTAGATGACTGCCGAGCCCCGACTTCATATTAACCAGGTGATCTCCGCCCTTTCTTTAATTCATTCTAACATTTACCTTTCCTTTGCAGAATATATACATTGCATAGTATTGTGTTTGTAATTATTGTCAATAAATACCCCGGTTTATTGTGAACCAACATGTGCCTGGTGTTCCTGTTCAATCGCGGTAACTGATCTTTGTTGTCTGACATTGTTTGCATGAACGGATGTGAAATCCCGATCAGGTAAGGAGTGATCAAGCCAATAGGAAGCGAGGGGACCTTTGATGTCGGGAACAGAAGGTACATATTCCAATTAGAAGAAACATACTAAATTCACATTGTCCTAGTTTTATCCCAAGTAGATAAATGAGAAGTTTCTCCCATAGGTGTTCATAGGAAAGTGGTCGTCGTTGATATGCGGCGTTAATGAGAGCGTTGGGGGGGAGACCAACGTGGAGGTTCGCGGGACTGTGAACCGAGTGTAAGTGAGAGCGTTGGGGGGGAGACCAACGTGGAGGTTCGCCGGATTGTGAACCGAGTGTAAGTGAGAGCATTGGGACTGCAGGCCCATGTGTAGACACGCCAGATTGTGTGTCATATCTGCCCTGGGGTAGATTAGTCTGGGTCGGAGTGGCCGCGAGACTAGCTGATATGTATAAGATATGATAGAAAATCCATGCATGTTTATTGCTATTCCCCTATCCTTAGGTGTGAGATGTACATATATGTATCTATATTCATTGTAAATACGTTCTAAGGAGAGAGGTGGTTACGTTCTGACTGGGTTGGAGGGGCCCCTAGGGGCGGATTCCATCTAAGCGGAAAATCCGGTCATTACATCTGGCGTCACGAACTGTTTACGAAGACTGTGTGCGCTGTATTGTTTTAATCTTGTTGGTTTGCGCTCGGCTCGTACGTATAATTTTTGTTTTTAATTGTGTATATATTTTTGTGTGTTGACATGTTTTCGAAGAAGTCAGGCTCTGTTTTCAAACTGCCTATTCAGATTCCCGGCTGGGAGTCTACGCCTTACGAGGCTTTGGCCCGTGAGTGGGCCGATTCTACTGGTTTGAGTGAGAATTGGATTTCTTGTTTGGAGCAGGCGGAGCCTGCTGATGTGGTTTCTTGTTTGCAGAAAGCTCCAGTAGTGAAGGGTGATGAGCTTCCTATTTTGGGACGCAGAGGCTGGATTGTACTCCATGCGTATCGGATCCTTCATGAGAGGTTTGTTCAGTTGCGAAAGCAAAGTAAGGATATGGAAGGACAGGTTGTTGAGTTGCAGAATGCGCATACTTTATTGCGGTGTCAAAATAAATTGCTTGCCGACAAACTTGAAACTTATCAAACTATAGCCGAACGGGCTGCAGTTCGCATTGCGCGGTATAAATACAAACATCGTCGTGGTCGGGTGTCTACACGGAAGGTGCGCATGGTCATGGCGAAAGCCGGACTGGATTGGAACCCTGATGAGTGGGATGGTAATATCTGGGATTCTAATGCTTCTGACTCCTCGGCTGAGGAGATTGACACGCGCGAGTCTTCTCGTTCCGGTCGTGACTGTAAATCTGCTTCTTGTGACAAAGATGTCAAGTCTAGCGACCGTGGTCGTTCTTCCCGTTCCGATGACATATCTTACCCTGATTGTCCTTCTAAATCTAAGGACGGGGCTTCTTCGGGAGCTCTGCCGGAGGTTTCTGCTCATCCTGTGTTTCGTCGCAAACTACAACAAGCTCCTGGTAATCCGGGTGGTGTTGCCCTGGATAGTATTGAAGACTTTACCCAACAGGAGGTGAGTGACATTTTACAACGATTTCGTCAACGGCCTGGTGAGGCTTTGCTTACGTGGATGGTGCGCCTTTATGAACTGGGCGCTGCCGGTATTATGCTCGATGCTGTTGATTGTTTACGGTTTTGCTCTTTGAGTTCCGACTCTACCATTCAAGATCATTTTCGGAACTATAATGGTGCTGGTCAGATTTCTTTGCTCCAGCTTGCGTCTGATGGTTGTAACCATAAATATCCTACTGAATCTGATTGGCCTGTCAATGACAAGCCGTGGTACACTTTGCGTGATGCGTCGCAACGCTTGAAGGAGGAGGTGATGAAAACTGCTATTTTTCTCAGTACTTCTGACAGACTGTTGGACGGTCTTTTGACATCTTCTGTGCGCAATCGCATTATCCGTTCGTCCCCTGTTGCTTACAAGCAGGTTATGATGACTTTGTTGATTAATCAGACTGGCAATCCTTTGTCTGCGGTGCTTGAATCGGTTCGTCAGCTTGGTGAGTTGGGTGATTGGTTTAAACCTGAGAGACCATCTCGTCCTGAAGGTCGTACTGCTGGAGATTATAAGTTCTCTAGACGTGATATGTTTCTGCCTCTTTTGGCTGATGGTGTGAAGAGGGAAGATATCGATGGGGAGCCTAATAATCGCTTGTGGGATATTTTCCGTAAGCGTGGTTTGGATCGGAAGGAGGGTGCCCGTCGCGTTCGAAAGAATGATTGTGGTCGTGGTTCTGATGACAGTGGTGATGAGAGGCGTCATGTGGATTCTGATCGCCGTGGTGACCGGCGTTTTGATCGTGATGGGTCCCCTCATCGTGAGAGAGAGAGAGAGAGAGAGGGGGAAAAAGAAAGGGGGAGAGATGATCGTGTTTCCACTCGATATAGAAATGAGAGAGATTATTCCCCTGAGCTGAGGAAAAGGGAGGATCGTTACAGGCTTGCTGATCGTAATTCACAGTACGATGTGAATGACAAAAATCCATTTCGTAATGGAGATGGATATGAACAAGAAATTCTGATACCCAAGAAACATGAGAGCATTTATCCTGATTTGTCCTGGCTAGCGGAACGCAGTCAAAATGACTAGGAAGTAGGTCAAGCTCCAGTACGTAGGTGGGCTCACAGAGTCAACAGACCCTATGTCGATATTGAGATTTTTTGGAAACATCGTAATATCCAAAGGGCCCGAGCATTGGTAGATACAGGAGCGGAGGCCACTTTAATTCATGGTAAAGCAAGGAAATTCAAAGGACAATTCTTCACAATTACTGGTTTAGGTGGGAAAGAGACCCCCGCAGTGCAGACTACACTTGAGATGAAAATTGGTAGGATTCCCCGTAGAGAATATTCTGTGTTAGTCGTACCACTTTTAGAGTATATAATTGGAATTGACATTTTGAAAGGAATGACTTTGCATCTAGATGATGGCTGTTACCAATTTGGAACTAAGCATTACATTTCGTCCAGACCCGTACGGGTTGGTCGTTTACGGATGCCTCCCATTAAAATTCCCCAAGCTACAAAAGTGGTTTCTCAGAAACAATATCGTATCCCAGGTGGTCATGAAGAGATCAGTGCCACGATTCAGGATTTGGTTGATGCAGGAGTTATAACTCCGGTTACTTCTGCTTGGAATAATCCCGTTTGGCCCGTGCGCAAGAGTGATAATTCTTGGCGCATGACTGTTGATTATCGAGAGTTGAACAAACATACACCTCGTTTAGCTGTGGCAGTACCAGACATTGTTACCTTGATCCAGAGAATTCAGAAGCATCCAGGTACATGGTATGCGTCCATTGATATTGCTAATGCTTTCTTTTCAATTCCCATTGCCCCCGAGTGTCAGGAACAATTCAGTTTTACCTGGAATGGACGTCAAATGACGTTTCGGAGCCTTCCTCAAGGTTATGTACATAGTCCCACGATTTGTCACCGGCTGGTGGCCGAGCATTTGTCTGAGGTGCCCGCGAATCCACAAATACAGGTGTGCCATTATATAGATGACATTTTGATTCAAGGTGAGACGCAAGATCAAGTACAGTCTCATTTAGACCAGATCCTTGATTGTTTACGAACAAAAGGTTGGGAAATCAATCCTGATAAATTACAAGGTCCATCCCAAAATGTAAAATTTTTAGGTATTAATTGGCATGAAGGTCACAGAGAAGTGATTCCACAAGTGAAGCGAAAGATTTTAGATTTTGCAGTTCCAAGGAATAGAAAAGAGGCTCAGAGCTTCATTGGCTTGTTTGGCTTTTGGCGTCAACATATTCCTCATTTAGGTCAGATTTTGGCTCCATTATATCGAGTCACTCGGAAAAAGAATGCATTTGAATGGGGAGAACCACAACAGAGTGCATTTAATTTGGCGAAAGAAGCGATTCAGTACGCCTTGGATCTGTGGCCGGTGAGCGACGGTGATGTTGATTTGAATGTGTCCGTGGAAAGTCCATATGCCAATTGGAGCTTATGGCAAAAGCAGGGCAGACAAAAAGTACCATTAGGTTTTTGGACCAAAAAGTTACCTGAAGCTGGTGAGCGTTATACACCCTTTGAAAAACAGTTGCTTGCATGTTACTGGGCTCTGGTGGATACCGAGCAATTGACTTTAGGTCATGCTGTGATTTTGAGACCTGAAATTCCTATAATGCAGTGGGTTTTGAGTTCGCCAAAATCCCATCGGATTGGATATGCTCAAGAGGCGAGTGTGATTAAATGGAAATGGTACATTCAGGACAGAGCACGTGTGGGTCCGAAAGGCGTGGCAGTGTTGCATGAGCGAGTGGCGCAGGCGCCATCGAACGAGACTGAAAGTGATTGTTCTGTACCTGTAGTGCAGGAATCTCCTGTCAAGTGGGGTAAATCATTTGATGATCTGTCCGTGGAGGATAGAAGACATGTGTGGTTTACGGATGGTTCAGCGAGGTTCATTGGTGAGAAACGACATTGGAAAGCAGTGTCGTATAATCCGGTTACTAAGAAATTATTGAGTACCACTGGTGATGGAAAGAGTAGTCAATTTGCTGAACTCTATGCAGTTTACCAAGTTTTGAAACAGGAATTACCCGGCACATGTCATATTTTCACTGATTCCTGGTCCACTGCTAATGGACTAGCGGTATGGTTACCAACTTGGCATTCTCATAATTGGGAATTGCATTCAAAGGAGCTGTGGGGAAAAGAATTATGGCAAGAAATTTGGGATTTGCTCCCACAGAGTACTGTGACAATCTTTCACGTAGATGCTCATACCCCGATAGACTCCCTTGACAAGTTTTTTCATAATATTGCAGATGAAGAGTCTAAAACTTCTGAGGCAGTGGTGGACATGCAAGATTCTGATTTGGCGGGATTGGCGAAATGGGCCCACCAGAAAGCGGGACATTTTGGAGAGAGAGCCACTAGCAGGTGGGCTATTGACCGAGGAATTCATATTCCTTTACATTTGATCAAGGATGTCATTCTGCATTGTCCTACTTGCCAGCATTCTAGAAAGAGAGAAGTGCCTCACATTGTTCAGGGCCATTTACATCGAGGAAAGTTGCCCGCTCAAATTTGGCAAATTGATTATATTCGCCCGCTCCCTATGAGCAGGAATTGTCAATACATTTGTACCGCTGTTGATACCTATAGTGGCCTTTTGGTCGCTTTCCCGTGTAAACATGCTACCCAAATTAATACTATCAAAACCTTGGAACTACTCATTTTATATTATGGTGTTCCATTTCAAATTCAATCTGATAATGCATCCCATTTCCGTGGAAGATTGGTGCAGGAATTCTGTGTGGAAAATAACATTGAATGGGTATTTCACATTCCATATTATCCACAGGCTGCGGGATTGATTGAGAGAATGAATGGTTTGTTAAAAGATCAGTTGCGAAAGTTAACAGACGAACATTACAAACAATGGAGGGATATTTTAATGCAGGCATTGTTGATTCTAAACAATCGTCCTTTGTTGCATGCTGAATCTCCTTTAATGCGTTTGTTTCCTCCAGCTGTTGATGCAAAACCGAATACCCTTGTTCAATCCGTGATGTATTGGGAGATTACCCCCGGAGCTTTGGCTCCATGCAGAGCGACCCCAGGTTCTGCAGGCTTGGACCTACATGCTATGGATGACATTGTCCTAAAAGGCAGAGACCGAATCATTGTTGAGACTGGCGTTGGTGTCTGTATACCTGCCGGTAGTTTTGGATTGATTGCCCCCAGATCGGGCCTTGCCTTAAAAGGTGTCCAAGTTCTTGGAGGAGTGATTGACAGCGATTATCAGGGAGAGATTAAGGTCCTTCTGCTTAATAGCAGTGAGGTTGATTTGTCATTCAAAAGGTCTGACCGCGTTGCTCAATTGTTGATTATGCCTGTTTTCAGTGGTGAGATTAAGAAAGGCACTGCCCCAACGTTGCTAACGACACGTGGCCAAAAGGGCTTCGGCTCTCTGATAACCCCGGAGCTAAGATATGGGTGCAATCGCCGAAACATCCCCCTGAGCAGGCTGAAGTTATTGCGACCGGTCATGACAACACCATTTTGGTAATGAAGCCAGGGAAAGATAGCTGGGAAGCTGTCCCAGCTGACAAATGTTACTTACGAGAATGATTAAGGCCTGTGTTTGTATTCTTTCAGATCATTCTCTGGACTGCTGCTGCAGGATGTGCCGGCGTTGGACTCCTTTTGGTCTGCTACGCCGGGAGAGGAGAGGACCCACCGACTTCGGTTGATTGGAGAACCCGAGTCCCGCGTTCCTTCGCTGCGTGGGATGCCTCCGCGAATTTCTGGATCACCCTTGCAAAAAGGGTTACGAATTCTCCACATTTCTGTCTTACCCCTATGAGATCTGTGACTGATATTTTAGCGACCTGCCTGGTTGCTGTCCCTGCTTCCACTGAGACTCTACAGCATATCTTCAATATGTCAAGTGCCCGTCCTAATGTGATTTTGGGCGATTTTCCCGCCCATGAATTTTGTCCTTTATGTTCTACCCTTTCTGATTCTGCCCTTCCGATTCCTTCCCAAATTACCACCTATAATATTACACAGGGCGACTTGTTTCCTCACACCCTGGTTCCCATTCCCGTATGGTACGAGACTCTATGACTTTGCAAGAAGACTGTGATTCCTCCGTTCATCTTTACTCTAAGTCGGAGTATCTTAGTTTAGCATTTTCTATTATTGGTGTCCCGGCGTTGGCTGTTTACAATGCTAAGACCATTGGCAAGATGGCTTGCTGGATGGTTAAATCAATTAACCACACCTCAACTGTATTAACTGATTTATTATTAGATGCCCAGGGTGAAAGACGAGCCATTTTACAGAATCGCGCTGCGATTGACTATTTGTTGCTGAAACATGGACATGATTGTTCTGACTTTGAGGGCCTCTGCTGTTTTAATTTATCTGACCATTCTAAATCAATCCAAGCCCATATTGACAGACTCCACGACTTGACTGCAGAAATTAGACAGCATATTGATCAGGGCTGGTTCGACTGGCTCTTTAATTGGTTACCTGACTTGCATTCTTTACGACAGATTTTAGGGGGGATTATTGTCTCCATTTGTATTTTGATAGCTATTTGCTGCTTTATTCAGTGTATTCCTTCCCTATTACAATTTTGTAGAATTGGCAAGAGATATAAATCTGTTAGTTTTGTTTCTTATTATTCCTCCACTGATGTTAGCTCTTTATAGAATATAGCTAATAGACTGGAGTCAAGGGGTGTAATGTTATGACGGACTTTTTCCGGCCCTTTGTGGATGGAGAATGATGGAGAATGACTCCAGTCTATCAGGCTTATAGTGTAGGGGTTAGGACTATAAGTAGGACCTCGCTGGGAGATATGGTAGGGTATATTCGTACCCCTTTTCTTAGAGTAGGGCTTACGAATTTAAGCTAGGGAGTAGATATATAAGTATTAGTCATGATCCACCCTTTTCCCAGTGTGTTAGGATATTTTCCATGGAGTTATACGTATTCTGGGCCCTGTAGGCCTTAAACGGGACAGACTCCATCTTGCTCTCTGCCTGGTAGCTTGAGAGGCTTTCTAGGTCAAGTGTAATATTTTAGTTTCAAGGTGTTGTTCGCTTGGAGAGAACCGGCTCAGGCTGGCCCTTATCGAAGGAATGTATTTTTCTCCACTCCGAAGACACAACTTCAGGCCGGCCGGCTGGGAACGTGTCCTTGGTACGGGGAGGTACAAGAATTTGGTGGGCGGCAGGTTACTGGCCGTAACTTTCCATGAAGGAACAGGTTTTGATATTAGCGAAGGTGTTAGAGAGAGAGAGGGTTAGTTCATAGGCGGCAGCTAGCCGTTAGCATCTCTGCCATTAATTATTTTCTTCGGCGGACAGTCGCCATCTTTGAAGTTCGAGAAAGAATTACCACCGAGACTCTCTGAGAAAGTTCGAAGGAGAAATAGCGCGGAACGCATAGAAACAGAGAGAGAGAGAGAGACCCGGTAGCCAATAACCAGCAAGGTTCCAGTGACTTGGAGGGAAGCAGACGAGTTTGAGCCTAGCGGTGCAGACGTGTACTTGTGACGGCTGGGGTGTGACTCTGAGACGAGCCAAGACACAGAGACGAGAAGGGAACCTAGATGACTGCAGAGCCCCGACTTCATATTAACCAGGTGATCTCCGCCCTTTCTTTAATTCATTCTAACATTTACCTTTCCTTTGCAGAATATATACATTGCATAGTATTGTGTTTGTAATTATTGTCAATAAATACCCCGGTTTATTGTGAACCAACATGTGCCTGGTGTTCCTGTTCAATCGCGGTAACTGATCTTTGTTGTCTGACATTGTTTGCATGAACGGATGTGAAATCCCGATCAGGTAAGGAGTGATCAAGCCAATAGGAAGCGAGGGGACCTTTGATGTCGGGAACAGAAGGTACATATTCCAATTAGAAGAAACATACTAAATTCACATTGTCCTAGTTTTATCCCAAGTAGATAAATGAGAAGTTTCTCCCATAGGTGTTCATAGGAAAGTGGTCGTCGTTGATATGCGGCGTTAATGAGAGCGTTGGGGGGGAGACCAACGTGGAGGTTCGCGGGACTGTGAACCGAGTGTAAGTGAGTGCGTTGGGGGGGAGACCAACGTGGAGGTTCGCCGGATTGTGAACCGAGTGTAAGTGAGAGCATTGGGACTGCAGGCCCATGTGTAGACACGCCAGATTGTGTGTCATATCTGCCCTGGGGTAGATTAGTCTGGGTCGGAGTGGCCGCGAGACTAGCTGATATGTATAAGATATGATAGAAAATCCATGCATGTTTATTGCTATTCCCCTATCCTTAGGTGTGAGATGTACATATATGTATCTATATTCATTGTAAATACGTTCTAAGGAGAGAGGTGGTTACGTTCTGACTGGGTTGGAGGGGCCCCTAGGGGCGGATTCCATCTAAGCGGAAAATCCGGTCATTACAGTATTTAAAAACAACAATAAATGCAAATCACACAATTTTTAAAATCAATTGTAGCATACCGCCAGAACCCGGCTTCCGCCTCAGGCCTGGGAATCAGGTTTCACATGTCTCCTGTCACTTAAAAAGTTCTTTATCCACTCCAGAGCTGTGCCTGTAATGCCAGATGTTATTAGCCGGTCTATTAAGATGACATGTGAGACCGTGTCGAAGGCCGCCGACAGATCTAATAAGATCAGGACGGCCTTCTTACCTTGGTCTAGGGCTTAGCGGATAGTTTCAGTAGTGAACAGGAGTGCTGATTCCGTAGAATGTTGAGTCCTGAAACCTGCTTGGTTAGGCTGCCATGCTTCACTGTCTTCCAAAACGCGTGTAAGCTGTTTGTTTACCATCGACTCTGTGATTTTACACAGTGCCGGGAGTAGTGAGATGGGTCGTAGGTTTGATAGTATGGTGGGGTCGGGGAGTCACTGCTGCCAGTTTCCACTCTGGGGGAACGTTGGCCGTGGACAGTGAGGTATGTGTGTTTGTGACCCATCCCCTGTGTGTGTGGTATCAGTCCCCTTACTTTGCATGTGTGCACGTTTTGACTTTTGTTAGTGTGATTGGGTGCTGTCTGTCTCTGTGTGTTTGGGTGACTGTGCTGGTGTGTGTGTGCTGGGAACAGGTGGGTGCTAGGAGTTGTTGATTGGGCAGAGGCTGAAGGGGTGAGTGACTGTTGGAGGAAGGATACCGCTGCCATCAGGGAGGAGGCCATGGTCCTCTGTAGGGCAGACATGCCCGATGAGATGCCCTCCATGAACGACACCAGTTGTGTCATCTGACTGTTGTGTGCATGGAGGACACTCAGCATTGATGTCTGCCCTACATGGATCTGTTTAAGCAGGTCCAGAGACTCCACACTCAGGGCAGCAGGGGACACAGGGGCAGGGGGTGTGGTGCCTGGCAGGAAGGAGACATGCTCCCGAACACAGGAGCTGCAATGGACCTCTGGGATGGGAGCCGAGGGGAGGGTGGTGGTGGTTGGCGGGAACAGCCTCACTATCTGTGCTTTGCTGGCTGCTGACACCCACCCCCATAAGGGAGTCATGCTCCAAGCTGCTGTGGTCCTCAGCTCAGGTGGATGGTGCTGAGGACTCCACGGTGTGGCTCCTCTCACCCCCCCGTGCCACTGGGTCCCTCCGACTCCTCAGTCGCTGGCCCAGGCTGGCTCTGCAGCTCCTCTGTTTCAGTGGTGCTGTCTCCTGTGCCGGTGGATGTATCTGCATATACGTAGGGAAAGAAGGCCCACAATAGTCGCCTGCACTGACTGCACACAACACTGTCAATACAGCACATTACAGGGCATGCACTGGCATCCTTAGCTGATATTTGCTCAAAATGCCCACACGGGTGTACTTAGGGCAATAGCCGGTCTGAACATCATTCATGGCATCCATATCCCTCCTGGACCTGTACCCATATGTCTGTTGCATGCTGGCTGATAATACCCCAAAGTGCACACATGCACCACATACACAGTTGTTGTATATGCACATGACCATGTAGAAGTACATTACTATTAACATACATCACATCACATGCCAATAACTCAAAACAGGTGTCAGGATGAATATATGCCCAGACTCACATTTCACAATCTTGTGATGCCTAGCAGCACAACACACAATGATGTCCTTACTTCCTGAAAGTTAATGACACAATGGGGTGCATGGAGCACCTCTGACTCCAATGCCGAATCCCTCTTCTCAAGTCAATGCCCTGGCACAGACATGCATGGTACGTCAGTCTTCACTGTCACATGTCATGGGGCAATGCATCCGGACAACATCAGTCTGCACTGCGTCACATTCATAGGTCATGCCCATACCAAACTCTGCAGCAGACAAGTGCACCAGTCTGTCCCCTGCCACACACTGTTCTTGGATTATGATGAACCTACATCACTAAAATCTGACATATGAGTGACTGCAAACACAACTACCTGAACATTAGCACCTCACAGTCTGCTGCTAATGAAACACATCTGTGTGAAAGTCAATGTTGCATACAGCATTGTGCACATTCAACTGACCACACCCCTATATGTTGCACAGGTATCATACCCATTGTCACAACTCAGATGTCCTGCTGACACTAAAATCCTCAACACGCCAGTTGTCATAAAAAGGAAGCCACACCACAATGATATTGTGTCAGGCACCATATGATACATTTCTGGCAGCACAATTAGTAGGCACATACACGTGAGTGTGAGTACAGAGTCTCCCAATGACGTGGAGTGGGCATGAGTGACCAGGTAAACCTGTAGATGTTTATTGGCCTGGACAGTAGGCAGGTGTCTGGGCTAGTGTGACATACTTCCTATACATACTCCTGAGGACACTACATGGACTCACCTGCTGCATGGGTATGTTTTAAGAACCCTGGGCCTCCAACAATAAAATACAAAGGCAAGGATTCTCAGAGGTATTTTAACCAAACACTCACATCACACTATCGCACCTACACCTGCTCCGCTGTAATCAGGCGTCGTAGCACAACCAGGTGGCATTCGGCATTCGGCCGCCTGGTTGGGACCCCTATGATGAAGCATGACACCAACCAGGTTGGTGTGTGAGCGGTCTTTTAAAACACCAAGTGTGTCCCAGTTTTAGGCCACGAAAACAGTGACTGAAACTATCACATAGTGGGCTTGTCCACATTGTTTACTTGTATACTACATATCTGGGGATCTGGACACGCCCTGGATACCCTTGTTCTCTCATTGTGCCCTGAAGTGATATGTTTTAAGAACCCCATAAACATGTTGTGAGCCAGACAAGCAAATTGAACACATATGAAAGGCACACACAGAACACATGTCAGAGACCAGGCATAGTGCACAAAATAGACCCACCCACGAAGCACACATCAGAGTCCCAGTAACATATGCTGTCCAGGACCCTCCACATAGCTGATTGAAGAGACACAGTGCCCATGTGAAAAAAGTCACATACTGTAGGGGCCACAACTGTGGATCAGATGAGGAGTGTGACTTTCACAATTGAGGGACATGAGTCCTGGACTACAAGACCAATGTAATGTGGAAGTATGACCAGGCCAAAAGACTGCAAATAGCATGTCACACATGTTCACAGATTAGGCATGGACTTACCCCCTCCTTGCTGCTGTCTGGCCTTCAGTTGCCCATCCATGTCCGGGAAGACCACCGCCAGAATCCTGAGCATGTGGGGGGTCAGGGTCCGGTGTCCGCCCTACAGCGAGGAGGCGACAGCTTCAGCTGGACCCTTGCGATCCTCCGGGTCCATCCACGTAGGTCCTGCCACCTCTTCTGGCAGTTGCGGATCCGGCGCTTGTAGACCCCCACTGATCTCACTGCCCGGGTGATGGTCAGCCAGATCTCTTGCTTATGGTAGGCATCAACCTGTGAGGATGACAAAGTGAAGAGGACATTACCAGACATGCCACATAATTGTGCTGCCTACAGTTGAAAATACGTGTAGTCATCACAAATCTAAAAGAGGTTCACAGGCAGTGCACCCATATAAATGTGCATTTGTGCTACAAGTAAGACATGGTAACATTGGCTAGGAATTTAAGGCTATCACTACTGCACTACTGCAGCAGGACACCTGTTCATCACATGTACCCACATAAATTGCTTGCTGAAAGTACTCAGTGCATATGCCTCCCACTGCTCTGCACACTTCTATTGCTTTTAGTCAGACAACTTGCAGAAAATGATAAGCAGTGGACTGCACACTCACCTGCTCCCCTGGTTTCCCATACACCTTGCTGGACTCTGGGAGGACCCCATCCAGCAGGGCCTGGTTCTCCTCCTCTGTGAATGCTGGGACCATATCCAGAGTACATGCCATTGCAGGATCCAGAGGAAGCATAGACAGCAGCAGTGGAATCTGAAATGTGGTCCTGTAGCATGCATGCAGGCAAGTGAGCTCCCTGGGTGCCTGCTAGCCGTAAATCAGAGCTGCAGAGGCAGATTCTGTGGCATTGCCCCTTACTGATAGGCCAGACAAGGTCGCATTCTATGAATCTGTCCAATCCATGGAAATGTAAGACTCCTACACGTCTTCCGCTTTGTTCAAAACTCTCAACTTAAGGACACCCTAGGATTGCAACTTTGTTGTAGGCATCCAATTGAATTTCCAGCACACGACTCGAACAATTTTTGAATTTGCTACTATCTCCATGACAGTCCATTGCCAATGAGTGCGCATGGCTCGGTAAACTGACTATACGATGCGTATTTTTTAAACCAAACGCATCCAACTCAATACGATTCTATGGGCTATGCGTGCGCATGTCTCGGACCAGAACGGCACGACGCGTCACTGTAGAAGTCACCCACGTCGTGCCACATAGCATACGCATCGTACATGCATGAACCAAGCCGTGCGCACGCATTGCCCATTGTCAGCAATGTGATCTGATGCGGGTGACTGTAATGCATACGCATTGTGCAGTCAATGGACAAGGTGTGGGCACCACTCGGTCCATGCATGTACGGCGCGTCTGCATACAAGTCACCCGCGTTGGATCACATTGTGTGACTTGCAGACAGTTTACACACAGATTTCATTGCCGTGGCCACAACTTCTACACCACAGCATGTCCCACATTGCATTCCATGGCATGTAAGACTGCATCACCTGTGTTTGTATGGGGGAGCAACATTTCTATTCTTGCGTGGCACTTAGGTGCAGCCACTCCCAGGCTGGGCACGGGTTCATGGGGGCAGATTAGTTTTTGTGTTGTGCACCTCACAAATGTAATGGCCAAGTATTTGCATATGGGCATGAGGCATGGACACAGTACCAGTTTGGAAATGTGTATGACCTGTCACATACACCAAGAGTGCAAGGTTGCATGTCATGTACATCATAGCAAGACACATGGCCACAATCATGATGCACCCCCACAGTCTGTGTGCATGTTGTGTGTCTGATGTTTGTAGTTCTATGTGCCCAATGTGAGACAGTGTCCACCATGTTCTCTGTGCATCCACATTTATGCTGTGTGTGTGTTTCAGGGACTTCCATGTATGGCCTGCAGGGGCCACAGGGGCCACTACCTGTGTGACTCATGATTGGTTGTGGGATGTCCATGATACACAATGTCATTCCAGTGCACATGTGGCAATACATGGACCATTGCTATCTCCAAGACATGGAGTTGGGATGCCTGTGAAACATCAATTCTCACTTGTCACTGTGTTGTATGTTTTTAAAGTGACAGCTGTTGATAGGTACTGTGCCACAGCCCAATGATTTGCCATTGCACTTCATGGAACTCATGTACACATGTCTCATTGATATGTGAGATGATGGGCATGAAGATGACATATGTGTCCATAACCAACAGCACACACCTCCGTTAATTGTGTATTGCTATGATATATTATGTGATTATTTCTCAAGGTGAGGGCCACATGGGTAGCTGAATCTATAATCTTACGTTACCCATCTCTGTACTGCTGGGCACCAGCAGTCCATAGGCCATTACCTGACTTTTAGACCATGGTGGAACACAACAGCATCCGACGGTACCGCTTCTCCAGGAGACTGATCGATGAGTTGGCGGAGCAGTTGGCACCACATCTGCTACCTGGCCGGACATACCCAACAGCACTGACACCAAAGTTGAAGGTGATGGCATCCCTGTACTTCTTTGCCGCCAGTACCTTCCAACACACTGTGGCTCGTGCTGGTGGTATGTCACAAACTATGCTCAGCCGTGTGCTTCGTGATGTCTTGGGAGGGGATGTTGAATTACCCAGACTCCTACATCAAGTTTCCTAGCCCGGGTGAACTCGCTGACATTAAGGATGCCTTTTATAGACTGTGGAGGATGCCAAACCTGATTGGATTAATCGATGGCACACATGTGGCCCTGATACCACCAAGGACACATGAACAGACATACCGCAACAGGAAACATTTCCACTCAATCAATGCTCTGGTGGTATGTCTGGTGAACATGGTGGTATGTCTGATCACACATGTGTGTGCACGTTTCCCAGGTTCTGTGCATGATGCCTACATCTTGAGGAGGAGCTGCATACCGTTGATGATGTCACAGATGCCAAACCAGCATGCCTGGCTTCTTGGTGTGTACTGTTTACCATTGTGTGTGTTTGGCAATGTTGTCTCCCACCCCATTACAATACTCAACTAATGTGTCATTCTTTGTATGTAGGTGATTCTGGATACCCCAACATGCTGTGGTTGCTGACACCCCTCAGTAATCCAAGATGCGGTACAATGAGGCACATGGCAGAACCAGGCGAGTGATTGAGCGTACCTTTGGTCTCCTGAAAAGCCGCTTCCGCTGCCTGGATAAGACCGGAGGGGCCCTCCCATATGAGCCTGCAAAGGTGTGCAAGATCATCATCGTCTGCTGCATGCTCCACAACATGGCAGTGCGGAAGAAGGTGCCTCTCATACAGGACGACGATGACCAATATCCACCACCTGTGGAGGATCCTGGCCTGGGCCACGAGGCCAGTGATGATGATGAGGGTGACGTCCGCACACAGCTCATCAACAACTTCTTCAGCTGAATGTGAGTTCACAGGGTTGTCATGTCAATGTCCTGAGTTAGGCTGTGATGTGTTTGTGCAGCTCAGTTGCTGTTTAAGTTTGTCGGTGTGGTACTTGACTGTATGCATGCAGTGATATGTCTTGTCAGATGGTCTGTGGTCCACAATAGCGTTGACATGCTAAGTTGTTACTGTGTAGGTTTCTTGTGGCATGTTTTGTGCATGTGTATTGCATTTCCTTCATGTTCTAGTGTGCTTCTGACTGTCTCATTACTGTCCTTCCAAAGGTACTTTGCCAGTTGCTTGGTCAAGTGTGACACACAACAACCAGAATCCAATGCCAGGGTGGAACTTCTAGTATGGCATCATGATTTATATACCATGCGATTGAAGGAGATAACGGCTATCGACAAGCAAAGTAAGCACCTATTTAGGGGTTCCACTCTCCCCTGACGGCGCTAAATGCTGTAAATTGCACAGATTGTTCTTAAAATCACCATTGCCTGTTAAATCATAGTGCGAGTTCGCTTTTATTTTGCACCATTGTTTTCACATTGTTTTTAAAATTAAGAGCACTCACCTGTCAAGCGCACTTCTCATTGGTAGTAGCATTTGTTCCCCCGGTCCACCACGGATTCTTCCGGTTGAGTGGAGGGAACAGAAAACGTCATACCGGAAGTGCCATCAACACCCACTCCAGGTCAGCAGTCTAGCTGCTCAGAAAGTATAAATAATGATCATGGTCACGACGCGCAGCGGACGACCGCCGCGGGCGTGCCGAAGGGGCTCCAAAGGCAAGCCCGTCTGCGCCCGTCCGCGCCGGGCCTAGGGTCAGGAACCTTGCCCTTGCTCAATCACACCAAATAAATCCCCCGCAGAGATACCAAGGACCAAGTCTCAAACTAAAGGGACCATTTATTCCGCCAAACATCTAAAGAGCCTTTGTCTACCCCGACAAGTAAACTGCACAAGAAACATGCCACCTGAAAAACGCAAACACTGTAATAAATGTGGCTTCCATTTCACTCCTAAACAAGAAGTCACGGCCACTTACCAAGCTCCAACCCCTTGATATCAGGAAAAAACCTTTTTTCCTGGATGTATGTCGTTACAATGCATACTTTTACAATGCATACCTTTACAACACATTTTTTACACCGCAACATCCATCACAACGCATTCCATTACAACGCATGCCATTACAATGAAATCTTTGAAACTACCTTTACAACGCATTCCACTACAACTCATACTACATTTACAACGCATACCATTACAACGCATACCATTACATTGCATATATGGTAAGTATTGGATAGTGTAGGGGTAAAAATGACTATTCTAACTCCAGGGGGTGCATCAGTAGGGTAAGTGTTGGATAGTGTAGGGGTTAAAATTACTATTCTAACTCCAGCGGGTGCAACAGTAGGGTAAGTATTGGATAGTGTAGGGGTACAAATTACTATTCTAACTCCAGGGGGTGCAACAGTAGGGTAAGTTTTGGATAGTGTAGGTATGCGTTGTAATGACTGCGTTGTAAAGGTATGCGTTGTAGTGGTATGCGTTGTAGTGATATGCGTTGTAATGGTTGCCTTGTAATGGCATGCGTTGTAATGGATGTTGCGGTGTAAAAATTTTGTTGTACAGGTAGTGCGTTGTAAAAGTTGCGTTGTAAGTGTTGTTTCCCTTTTTTCCTTCATCATTGCTGCTCTTTACCAAAACATAAATCTGACATCTTTGATTTACTAACAAATGATGAACCAGATGCAATATTTCTCAGTGAGACATGGTTTCTTGATAGCTCTGGACCTGATATTGCGGCAGCATTACCAGAGAACTATACCATAGTAAGAAGAGATAGAAATGGGAAACCCGGAGGGGGGATAGCAATCATTTTCAAAAACTATTTTAAATGTGACTTCGAACACCTGCATTCCCTTCACTGCGAGGCCGCCCTCTTCAAACTATCCTTATCCCCCAACTTTACCTTTTCCAGCGTATTGGTTTATCGCCCCCCTCTTCCTTAACCCCACTAATCCTAAATTCTGCCAACTTCTCCCTTCTTGGAGACCTGAACCTTCACTTATAAAATGGCTCTAATAACACCAACGCCAACTTATTTGCGGATCTCACCTCCCTAAACCTCCAGCTCAAAAATTCTGGTCCCACTCATAAGGCTGGCCACCTTCTTGACCCAGTCTTCTCCAGTCTCATTGAGATCGTATGCCACCCAGCCTTACCCACAAGCTGGTCTGACCACAACTTAATCAAATTGGACCTGACTATTCCAGCAAACCTATCCCTTACTCCCAACATGCCCGCCTCAAAGAGCAGGAACTGGAAAAATCTAGACATTAACAATCTAAACTCCTGTCTGGACGCTCACATACCCAGCACAACAGTCCAAGTAAAACAATTCTCATCAGTAGTACAAAACTGGTTGACCGAGGCCATAGACACATGCCTACCTATGACAAACAAAAAAATAAACCACCTACGTCCCCCTGCCCCATGGTTTGCCATAACATTAAAAACAGAAAAGTCACATTGCAAAAACTTAGAAAGAAAGTGGAGGTAGAACTACACTACCGAGTCTAAATTTGCCTATAAGACTGCCCTAAACAAATACCATAAACTCTGCAAGCTAGCTAGAGCTGAACATGTCTTCAATACTATCACTAAAGCTACCAACTGCTCAAAAACTCTTTTTAACACGGTCAAAGAATTGGCAGGCTCCAAGACATTGGCTCCAGCACCTGCACTAACTAAACAAAAATGTGATAACCTGGCATCCTTCCTTGTACAAAAAGTTGAAAAAATATACCAAGACATTGCACTCAATCAGGTCAAATTTACCCAGGCCTCTTGTCCTGTCCCCACACAATTTACCAGCGTGCTGCCAAACAACAGTTTTCCCATTAACCCAGAGGGAAAAACGACACCTCTAAAACACAGCTGAAGATCTAACAACACACCTTAAAAACATAAAATCAGGATCACCAAAGGACCACCTCCCTGCCCCTATACTCAAACAGATAAATGCCCCCTCACAATCAGTAATCGTCAATCTACTGAACACCTCCTTACAGGAAGCGACCATCCCACCTGAGTGGAAATAGGCTATGATTCACCCACTCCTGAAAAAAGCTAATGCTGACCCTGAAGAACCAGGCAAATACCGCCCCATATCATTGCTTTTCACAACAACACAAGGTCTCCTTCACCCTTCCCAGTCGGGCTTCAGAGCAGGCTTCTCGACCGAGACCACCCTACTAGGAGTCACTGAAAAAATACGTAAACATCTAGACAACGGGGACACAGTAGCGCTTATTTTGCTAGACCTGAGAGCAGCTTTCGATACCATATCCCATGAAGTGCTCCTAAATACACTACACTCACTAGGTATTAGGGATTCCACTCTTCACTGGCTCATTTCTTTTCTCGACCAGCGCACCTTTCAAGTCTTTTCGCACTCTGTCTGTTCAGAAGCACTCTCTTTCACCCATGGAGTTCCCCAGGGCTCTATCCTGAGCCCCCTACTGTTCAACTCATATGTCACACCTTTGGCAGAAGTCGCAGAAAAGTCAGGACTCTCTCGTTTCTCATATGCTGACGATTCTCAAATCATCTTTTCCCTGTCCTCTCACAACAAAAACGACCCCTCAAAACTAAAACCTGGTCTTACCAACATAGCACACTGGATGCAGCAAAATTTCCTTAAACTAAACGGTGAAAAAACTAAGGTTTTAGTTCTAGGAAAAGAAAAAGAACTATGGAACCCCATACACTGGCCCCCTGAAATGGGCTGCCTCCCCCCTCCAGCGTCCCAAGTAAAAAATCTAGGTTTTATAATAGACGACTCACTCAGCATGCACCCATAATCCATCAAAGTTGCAGCTACCTGTTTTACTATTCTCCCCGTTATCTTCAATACCTGGTCAGCCCATTACTACCCTCTCGCAATCCCCGCTCTGCCACTCACGGGAGATTTATTGTACCTAAAGTCAAGCGAGCTAGGATGGGTGGAAAAGCCTTTTCCCACCTGTGTCCCGCAACATGGAATTCAATACCCACAACTCTTCCAAACAAACCCAACTACGCTCAGTTCGAAAGGCTCTAAAAACTTGTCTCTTCAATAAATAACCACCATGACCGTCTGTGCTCTTCCGACCTCTCCGTACCTGGTGCCGGGAAACCCTATTTGGGTATCTGTTGCGCATTACAAATAAATAAGTAAACTAAACTAAACTACCACACACCGCTGAAGCTCAATTTGACAACACTTGGTGACCGTGTGCCCACTGTAATGTGGATTCACCTTGCTACTGTTGTGTGATAAACTTGTTTCTGATTTGTAATGAACCTGTGCTTCACTTAGATATGTGAGTTACATGTCTTCACACATCTGACTGGCATTTGGTTACTTCACCTGTGGGCTTGTTAGCATTGACTATGGAAAGGTGTGGTGTCTGTGCATTTCACCGTATATCTGGCAAACATCTTTGTAGGCAATATGTCACATGTCAATGGTTAGTATGTGTTGTGGTGCCCTATTGATGGGTCTCCCTCATATGTGTTCCATCAACATGAATCACATAACGGCAATGACATTGCTGTAGTAGTTTGCATTCACTGTGTACTTCAACATTTCATCAGCTCCTTGACAAATACCAAGTTTGAATCATAACATAGGGGAGTATAGTGTGATTGTGAGTTTATTTACATACATGTGTGGAGATAGTGCTGTACATTAGTTTTAGAATCCAAAGTTCACAGGTGAGTTTGAAGTCTTGGTAGATGAAATTTCCAGAGTGAAGTCCACATTCGTCTTCTACATTAGTACAACATGGACCCTCCATTTCATGATGTGGAGTTGTGTCATGTGCAACAAGGTAAACGCTTTGCACACAAAGACCAATATCCAAAACAGGTTCTGGGTTCCTGGGGGATGTGCATGGACAACTGTGGCTCACTTGTCCTTCTTCAGACGACCCCTCTTCTTCTGGGGGGGATCCTCAGGTGCAGATGTCGACGTTGCATCTGACTCTCCACCAGATTCATCCTCCCTCCCTGTGGCATTTGCAGTTGTTGTTGCAAGAGATGTTGTGGGCACACAGGGAGGTGTGGACATATTTGTGCTTATCTGGCGGAGACAGTCAATATGTCGGTATGCACCGCAGTAAGTTTGTGCCACTTGGCCTCCATGCGTGCATGATGGCCAGCCTGCTCCTGATGCGTACCAGTTGGGGGTCTGCCTAACACCACTCCCACCACACCTAGACACACGTGCAGGTCCTGTGGTAGCATGCACAGTTGACCCTTGGCCACCTTGGGTGTTGCTACTGGTTTCATTGTCCATACCTTCCTGGGTGGCCAGGGTCCCTGTGCTGTTTGAAATTGGTGTCCCAGGTCTGTCCGTGTTGGCGGGGGTGTTAGGTCTGGGGCCAGATGTTGTTGGCATGGCTGCAGGGGGTGCATATGTTTCTGAAGGTGGGGCTGCATGATGACTCACTCCAGAGGTCCCAGGTTGTTATTCGTCATCCGAAGAGGACAGAGCCAGATCCACACCAGAGAGCTCATCGTCCACCAGAGCATGGGACAGGGAAACCTCTTCACTTGCTGCTGTTTTCATTGTACCACCTGTGTTTGGAGGAGACAGACATTGTCAGTTATGTTACTACAGACATCAATGGTTGACCTATGTATTTTGCAAGCAAGGAGGGAGGGAGAGGTACTGATACATTCATCTCTGCAAATAGTTGTACTAACAATGAGGGAGGGGAGAATGGATCACTCATCCTGTGCAATCATGTTATTTACATTGTTCCATTCATTACTAATTAGTCTCATATACGTACACAGGAATGGGGTACTACATCTTCATTCTCCACCTCAGTGTACTGAAGCAGCATTTTATTAGGGTCACAATTGTTGCAAATATGATGGGCCTCCACCTGGAAGTTGACTGACTGTTTTCCCAGTAGTGTCCAGAGGAGAAATAGGCTCTAGGATCACAAGGGGCTGCAACATGTTGCCCAACAGTGAATGACCCTGGTGCGGTGGATCAGTATCTGGATCCACACATGCAACACCTTTGTTTGTAACTTCCTACATCACATTGTCCACCATTTTTCCTTTGCCTTTGGGTGTTGTGAGTTATTTTGACTCACAGCACTTGAGCACAGACACACACTATCAGTTTTATGCTCTGGTCACTACTGGGAAACCAGCCAGTTCACATCCAGGTGGAGGCACAGCATATTTGCAACAATGTGGTGCCAAAAATGATGCTGCTACAGTACAGTGATGCGGAAAAGCATGATATCCCGCACTACGCATGTGTACGTATGTGATGTATTCAATGGAGGCAACACAATACGTAATGACCCAGGTTAAACAGGACGAATGAACCATTCACCCCGCCTTGATTTTTGTAACAATGGTTCATATACATGACATTTGCAATGGAACGTCAGGATGCATGCGTGGACACTGCATTGTCTTCAGTCGTCACAGACAGAGATTGATATTGTTGAAGCACATTGTCCAGCCAACATGAAGCCTTTCAATGTGCAAGTTGATGTGTGTGCATATGTAAATACAAAATATATCCCAGTATCTAAGAGGTAGAGAAAGAACAGGAAAAACTCAACAAAGCCCACGATTCATAAGAATGACATACGGTTTATATGTACAGATTCCCATCACTCACCATGCCTGGTGATTGGCTTCATCATTTGGGTATCCTTTTGCAAAGGCTGACATTCTTGCTCCATAGATATTAGAGCTCTAGAATGTCAAAAGGTATAGTTACCAAGATGAGCAGTATGTAAATAGTGGAGTGTATGGGACAGAAATAAAAGTGCAGTGCGAAAACAGTGAAGTAAAAAATAAAATTGATGCGTAGACAAACTAAATTTTATTAATTTCTGCTACGATCAAAAGTTAAAAACAGTGTTAAGGACCAGTTTTAACAAATAGCCGTCCTTGACAGAAGTGGTCAACATGTTTCAGCACTCAACGGTAAAGATAAACCATGTGCTTTCATCAGGACCTTTATATATAATAAAGCTACTGCTGTAAGTGTAAACTAAACAAAAGTTTTTTGCAAACCAGAAAAGGATACAAAGTGAGTCAAATTTCTCACAATCCAGAATTCCTCGTAGGCACACAAGTGACATAGCAGAAATTAATAAAATTTACAGTCTGTCTACGCATCAATTTTATTTTTCACTTCACTGTTTTCGCACTGCACTTTTATTTCTGTCCCATACACTCCACTATTTACATACTGCTCATCTTGGTAACTATACCTTTTGACATCCTAGAGCTCTAATATCTATGGAGCAAGAATGTCAGCCTTTACAAAAGGATACCCAATGATGAAGCCAATCACCAGGCATGGTGAGTGATGGGAATCCATACATATAAACCGTTTGTCATTCTTATGAATCGTGGGTTTGTTGAGTTTTTTCCTGTTCTTTCTCTACCTCTGAGACACTGGGATATATTTTGCATTTACGTTTTCATTTGGGGCTACATATCCCGGTTAGTCTTTACATTTTGGCCTCTGACCCCATTTAAACTTTCTGTGTGTTTTGATGTGTGCATACCCAGCTCATGCATGGATTTCAATGTACATGGTCATTGGTACTCAAGGGCCATCAAGTGGCTAACACAGGAGTGTAATCCCTGTTTACATTTCACTCTAGTTCCCTGTGAGGGTGTGTGACTGTGCTGACAAGATGGCTGACAGTGCAGTCATGGTGTTTGCTGGTGGCCAATTCCGAGTGGAAATTTGTGCTCCCCACAACAGTGCCCAGTCACAGAGTTCTTGTCAGTCCTTCAGAACCCTCCCCCCTGAGGTGAGCATGGTTCAGTGTAAACTTGCTGGGACATGTGGGTGGGTGGGTACTGTGAATGACTGCAACTCCCAGTATGCTCTGGACTACACTCCCCTTCCCAGCATGCCCTCACTTCCCTCCTTCTGACTCTGCTTCCCTGTGAGGGTATGTGCCCGTGCTGACAAGATGGCTGACAGTGGAGTTCTGGTGTTTGGTGGTGGTCAATTTCTAGCAGGGCCTTGTGCTCCCCACAACAAAGCACAGTCCAGAGGTCTTGCAAGTCCATTTCCACCCCCTCTGAGGTGAGCATGGTGCAGTGTGGGCTTGCTGGGCTATGTGGGTGGGTGGGTATTGTGAATGACTGCAACTCCCAACATGCTCTGGAGTACGCCCCCCTTCCCAGCATGCCCTCGCTTCCCTCCTTCTGACTCTGCTTCCCTGTTAGGGTGTGTTCCTGTGCTGACAAGATGGCTGACAGTACAGTCCTGGTGTTTGTTGGTGGCCAATTCCCAGTGGAGCTTTGTGCTCCCCACAACATTGCCCAGTCACAGAGTTCTTGTCAGTCCTTCAGCACCCGCACTGTGAGGTGAGCATGGTTCAGTGTGAACTTGCTGGGCCATGTGGGTGGGTGGGTATTGTGAATGACTGCAACTCCCAGCATGTTCTGGACTACACCCCCTTCCCAGCATGCCCTCACTTCCCTCCTTCTGACTCTGATTCCCTGTGAGGGTGTGTACCTGTGCTGACATGATGGCTGACAGTGGAGTTCTGGTGTTTGGTGGTGGTCAATTCCAAGCAGGGCCTTGTGCTCCCCACAACAGTGCCCAGTCCCAGAGTACTTTCAAGGCCATTTCCAGCCCCTCTGAGGTAGGCATTCTTCGGAGAGGTGTTGATGGTCCAATTGGGAGGGGGGGCATTATCTGTGACAACAACCCCATCATGCTTTTGTATACACTCACTTCACCAGCATGCCCACTATTCCTTCCTGTCAGTCAGCTTCACTGTGAGATAGTGGTTGTGGTGGCAAGAATGTCTGACAGTGTTTACTTTGATTAGTGCCACTGACTTGCGCTATTTGTAGCGAGGTATGTACATGTCATGACACACTTACAAATCACTTTGATGTGGCCATTATTGTGTTTGTCTTACTAGCATACACTTCTTGGGCTAATTGACTTTTGTTTACTCTGCCTTTGCTATCAGTGCACGGTTTCATTGTCCCCTTAATGGTGATGTGTCTGTATTGCAACACAATATTGAATATATTTGTTGTGTACTCACCAGGCTCTGGTATGTCTGCTAAGCCATGGACACTCTCTGATGGGAGGATGTCCCGCACCTTCTCCTCCCAGGACCTGAAGTAGACTGGTTTGGCAGGAGGGCCACCACCAGTGCGCTGACTCACGGCATGTTCCTTCTCTAGGAGCTTCTTGACCCTCCTGCGCAAGTCATACCATCTGTTCTGGATGTCTGTCTTTGCGCGAGGCACTGGTGCTTGTGCGTTCACCTTGTCCACGATCCTCTTCCACATCTTGGTTTTCTGTGACATTGGGATACTTTGTACCAATGTGCCAAACAAATGTGGTTCCACTCTGAGGATCTCATCTACCAATATTTCTAGCTCAGTGTCTGTGAACTGTGGATTCTTCTTAGGGGGCATGGTGATGGGTGGTGGTGAGGAGTGATGTGGGTGGGTGGATTGGTGCAAGTGAGGGTGGGTTGGTGGTTGTCTGTTTTGGTAGGTGCATGTGTGAGAGCTTTTGGAGGGGTGCTGATGGTGTGTAGGTTGTGTGATGGGTGAGTTGTGTGTGTCTGTGGTTGGTGTCTCAAGTTGTTCTGTGCTGGCTGCTCTGTTGTATTTGGAAAGGATCATGGTAGTGTATTTTTGCCTTTTTATAGGTGGAGTTGTGGGTGTGTCTTTGTGTTTTTTTCTTTATTGACTTTGTCATTGCTTGACTCGTCCTTTTTTTGTGTTTTTCACATTGTTTTTTGTGAATATGTTGGAGACGTTTTTCTGACCAAGTCGGTCGCTCATGTTGGCTTGTGCGGCCTGCTCCGTGTCTTTCATGCTGATTTTCTTCTGTGTTGCATGTGGGTCGGGTGCGGTGGTCTCTCTCGCTTCAGGTATGTTTTCGGGCTGTGTCGGTCGTGCGGCTTGGGCTTCGTGCGAATTGGTCGGGTTTCATACGTATTGCATCGTACTGTGCGTGTCGGACGTCACGGGTATGTATTGGTCGGGTTCATTCCTGGTTCGTGTCGGTCGTTGCGGGTCGTGTCCAAATGCCGGCCAAATTACTGATTTCTGTACGGCTCAGTCGTACAGCTTGGTTTCCGTATGGCTCGGTTGTAGTTCACGGGCTTTATATTGTACTGCACGGGTCTTACAGTGCCTGTAGATGTCGGTCGGACTCCATTCCAGGGACGAGTCGGTCGGGCCGATTTCCCATCGGAATCGGCCCCTCAGTGTTGACTTTTGGAGAAATCTCCACAGGCACTGATTAAAATGATAGTAGCATCCTTGGATAGCTGTATGGGGGTATGTTTTTAAAATTGCATTATTCATTCAAAATCCATGATTATTTTATGTGGGAAGTAATTAGGATTTTATGACTTTATTTTATGGAGAATTATCAAGATAAGTAGTTTGAGTTTTAGTAGGCAGTAGATGATGGATATATTAGTATGTTGGTAGATAGCATGTATTGTATACAGTTGATAAAATTGCTTTGGACATATTTTAAAAGTGCCATCTATCATCAAGGTGTTGCATTGTTGGAGTTTAGTCAAGTTATTTGCAGTGGCAAACATTATCATACGTTTTCACTGTTGTTATTGTCTAAGAAAATAAATGGCTCTTTGTTATAGGTAATGCAAACTTCCGGTGGGATGTTTACTTCTTGGAAAGTTTTAGTGATAAGTATGGTAGTTGTTGTTTTTTTTAGTCTAATTATAACCTTTTTTAATGCATCAATGGATGGTAGTTGTCCAGATGCATGTTGGGGTATTTGCAGTAGCTGTTCATTAAATATTTCATCAGTGGGCCTGTTTGTGCTACTACTTGCTTCCTTCATATTTTCTAAGCTCCTCCAATATCTATTTCAGTAATATTGGGGGGGTGGTTGTGGTCATTGACAGATAATACAATAGTTTCTTGAGTTATGGCTCTACCGTAAAATGTATTAGCACAATACTTGCTTCATTTCCAGAAGACTTCTTTCTGCCTTTCTTGCGTATATACATAACCCGTGTAGCATAGTAGCATTTTTCCCTTTTGTGATACTATGGGGGCCATTAGGATGATGGGCGGACTTTGTAAGGTTTTTGAGTGCTGGACGAGGCTTGTCGTTGACTTGGACATTTGTTTGTTAATGATGTCAAAGAGTTCTCTTGGTTGTTGACCTTTGTAAGGAGGCTATGGGGGCTATAGGGGCCATTAGGATGACGGGCGGACTTTGTAAGGTTTTTGAGTCAAAGAGTTCTCTTGGTTTGTTTTTGGCCTTGCCCAGCGCGGAGCGGAAAAAGTTGGATTTTTTGTTATTGATATGTTGTTTGTACTTTCCTCTTGCTTCTCTAAATTCCTCGAGCCTGTTGGGGGATGGGTCCTTTCTCCAAAGACGTTCAGAGGCTCTAAGTTGCCTTCTTTCCCCATTAATGTCCTTGTTGAACCAGGATCTAGAAGGAATGTTCCTGGATGTTTTCCGTTTCAAGGGGACTAGTTCGTCAAGGATGGAGGACATGGTAACGTTGTAGTCGGTTGTTTACCGTTTAAATAGGCATTTAAAGAAACACAAGTGCATATGGAAGTGTTAAAAATGGGGGTCTTTAGTGGGCAGTGGTTATCACCCTGTCCAAGTAGGAACCGGTATTCGAGTCCGTGTAAGAGAGTTACACACCCAAGATAATACCTGCTCACCCTCTTGGTTGCTTGGCACGAGCAGTCAGGCTTATCTCAGAGGCAATGTGAACACTATTTGTACCAAGGCACACAGTAATACAGTGAAAACACTACTAATGGAAAATCCATCTGTTCAGAAAAACTAGCAATAAAAAGATAAAAATCCAACATACATAAGCAAAGGTATCACTTTTAAAAGGTTTAGCAAGCTTAGTCCATAGGACACTATGGATGCATTGACTTTAGCACAAAGTACTTTTTTCTAAAACATTTTTTATTTTCATTTCATTAATCATACATGTAGATAACAATCAACTACAGTCTCTTTCATGTACAGTGATAGATTACAAAAGTTTCGGCAGTGTTTACTCCATATGGTTCAGCAACATCATGTCAACTTTATTACCCCGTAAATTACCCTCTCTCACCTCCCCCCACCCTCCTCATTATATTGGTGGTTCCAACCGTTATTTATATTTCAACCCCGCTTACGGGCTGCTTTCAGGGGTCAGTGCTGTACTTGGCACATATACTCCCTGGGGTTTCATTCCATTTCCCCCATATTCGTGTCCACTTTTTAGGGCAATCCCGGTGTGTGTAAACTGCTTTTTCAGCTACCATCGCTACATCCATATCATTCTCCCATTGTAATTGTGTGGGTGTTTCCTCCGAACTCCAGTTCCATGCTATATTTCGTTTTGCAATAGCCATCCCCAGTGCAGGCCACTCTTTTGCGCAACGTTTAGGTCTGTTGGTTGCCATATATTTAAAATGCAGCATCTAGGGTCTGCATGGACCTCCACCCCACTCACTTCCGAGATCTTGTCTAGAACTTGTTCCCAATATGATTGTAAGTTTGGGCAATCCCATAATATATGGAAGTATGTGCCGGTTTTGTCTGCAACCCCGCAGGCAAAGTGAATCAGGTGCCTGCCCCAGTTTGTGTATCATGGTGCGGGAGTAGTATACGTGATGCAGGACTTTGAGCTGTATTAATTTAAAATGAGACGGGATCGCCGCCTGTCTGGCCAATGCCAATGCATCCATCCAGTCCGAGTCTTCTATGTCCCCCAGTTCCACCTCCCATTTGCTGCGTAGGACTACCGTAGGATCTGGGAGGTTGTTTACCAATTTTCAGTACGTTTGTGATATAGCTTTATTGTCTAGGTGTCTGTGAGGAGTCTGTCCTCAAGTGGGGAAGCGTCTGCCAATTTAGTGCCCGAGGGAATAGCGCCTTGAAGTGCATGCCTGATTTGGATGTATCGGTATAACTCTGCGTCTGCCATTCCGTACTTTTCTTGGAGTCATGTGAATGGTATGATTTCTCCCCTGACCCACAAGTCACCAGTATTTGTGATACCTATTAGGTCCTATTGTTTGAACCACTTAGTGTTCGCGAAGGTGCCCAGTTGTCGAGTCTCCCAGAGTGGGGTGGCCAACGTAAGCACCCCTTACCATCCCAGAGCTTTCTGGGCCGTGTGCCATATTTTGATCGTGTGGGCATTGGGGCTTGTCAGTGTGTGACACCTCTTGTTTGTGTAAAGGGCTCTCATCAGACGATCTACCGGTAATACGTCCCTGTCTAGTCGGTAAGCGGGATCATCGTGTGGTGCGTGCAGCCATTGATTGACAATCACTAGCTGTGCAGCCCAGTAGTACAATTTGACGCTTGGTAGGGATATGCTGCCGTCATACCAGCTTTGTATCAATTTGGATTGTGCTATGCGAGCAGGTTTCCCATCCCATATTAGAGTAGCTACTTCGGCATTAACGGCTTTAAAATAGGAGAGTGGGACCGGGAAAGGAGTATTTTGGAGTGCGTAGAGGAACCTAGGAAGTGCCAACATTTTAAAAAGTGCTGCCCTACCTAGCAGAGTCAGCGGGAGGGACCGCCAGTGGGAAACGTCCGATTTCAGTCTGTGTAATGGCGTCATCAGGTTTTCTTCCATAAAGGTGGTATCCTGGGGAGTGATATATATACCTAAATATTTAAATCCTCTGGTCACTATTTGCACAGGACAATCTGGGGGGAGGGTCGGCGCCGGGCCGCGTAGCAAGTAGAGCAGTGACTTTGACCAGTTGATTGTGCATCTGGATTTCTCCCCATACACTGTGAGGATTTCTAAAAGGGCCTTCAGGGACTCCGTCGGGGATGTCAAGTATATTAGCACATCGTCGGCATATAAGGAGATGCGGTCTTCCCAGCCCACCTCCGATGTTAGCCCCCGGAGTAGCGGCGCCATGCGTATCCAGGCTGCCAGAGGTTCTAAGATCAAGGCAAAGAGGAACGGTGAGAGCGGGCAGCCCTGCCGCGTCCCTCTTCCCAGCGCAATCTCCCTCGAGATAGGACTATTTGCGATCACATGTGCCAGGGGTGCTGTATAAAGTAGCCAAATCCATCAGCAAAATTTGGGGCCGAAACCCATCCTCAGTGACACAGCAAATAGGAATAGCCATTCCACCTCGTCGAATGCCATCGTCGCGTCCAAGGAGAGGATGGCCGTATCATTTTAGAGCAACTGGGTGTGGGCCAGAACCCCATTGAGGCGCCGCAAATTAAGGTAGGTGTTGCGACTGGGCATGAAGCCCGATTGGTACAGGTGGACCCGCGTTGTTAGGGGAGGCTGTAGACGTATTGCCAGTGTTTTGGCCAATAACTTTGCTTCCGCATTTATTAATGATATTGGTCGGTAAGAAGCGGGCTGTTCCGGGGGCTTACTCGTTTCAGTATCGTCACAATAGTAGCTAGCCTCTGATACCTGGGTAGTGTCCCCTGTGTTAGGCAGTCGTTGTACATTGTTATCAGAAGGGGGGTTATCTTGTTCACTACCTTTTTATACAATTCCACCGGCAATGCATTGGGTCCCATAGCCTTACCCGTGTGTAGTGCCCCCAGTGCTTTTACCACCTCCTCTGGCGATAAGTCGGCTTCCAGCGTTTCCATATCTAGTATCTGTAGTGTGGGTAGTGGTATGCTGCCCAGGAACTGCCTACATTCCTCCTCTGTTGCCTGTATTCGTGGTGTGTAAACTTTCTCATAATGTGTTGCTAGCTCCTCTAGAATCAGCTGAGGATCTGTTGTAAGTGTGCCGTCCTCTAGTGTCAGTTGGGCTATCCACCTACTCGCCCTCTCCTTTTTTACCAGTCATGCGAACATTTTCCCGGTTTTGTCACCCAGTTCGTATACTTTATGCATTGTGTCTGTGTGTCTCGCTTAATCCATATCTTCAGCATATGCCCGAAACTCCTGAGCTGCTAGTGTCAATGTCTGCGCTGTGGTTTCGTTGAGATCTAGCGCATGCGCCCTCTCCGCCTGCAGTGCCGTCGCTTCTAGGGAATCAATAATTCGCCTTTGTTCCCGCTTGTGCCGGGTGATAGTTGAGATTGCTTGCCCCCGAATAACTGATTTATATGCCTCCCAGAGCGTGCACGAGGAATCTACTGTCGCAGTATTTTCAGCAAAGCAAAGGTCTGTGGCTGTCACCAGGGCCTTTGCAATTTTTCGGTTCTGGAGAAAGCCGGGGTATAGGGGGTAGATGCACTGTCTCTTTGGGAGGTGAGTGGTGCAAGTAAGCTGTATCGGGGAGTGGTCTGAAATTCCCCTAGCTAAGTGGTCAATTGCTGTGATGTTCTCAGGGGGTATCGTCAATGTGAGTATGTAGTCTATGCGGGAGAGACTATTATGCGCCCCCGAGTAGAACGTGTATTGCTGTTCCATGGGGTGTTTAAGCCTCCACATGTTGGCTAGACCCATGGCCCAAGAAAGTCCCTGAGGAGTTGGCTGGATTTATTGTTCTCTCTGGGGGGGCTCCGGTTGAGGGTAGTGTCACATACTGCGTTTAGATCCCCACCTAAGATCAATTCGCCCTCGGGCAAGTCTAGTAGAAGTTTACCAAGATCATGTAGTGTTGCCTGGTGTAATGTCGGGGGACTATATACTGAGACCATATTGTAGATGCGCCCCTCCCATTGACAAGTGAGTGCAGCGAACCTCCCATTATCTTCCGTCCACGTTTTTATGACCACTAATGGGGAGCTCTTATGAATCAAGACACTCACCCCCCTGGATCCCGAGGAGAACTCCGCATGTGCGGCCATTTTGAACCCCCATCGATTTAGTGCCTTACATGCCAGCCCTGTCAAGTGTGTTTCCTGAAGCAGTACAACTGTGGGGGACTTCCGCTTTAGATATTGTAGGACTAGACCTCTTTTAATTTTGTGGCCCAACCCGTTTACATTCCATGACACCACTATCAAGGGGGTAATCATACGAGGTGCCCGGGCATCATTTCCCGTCATTTCGTCACTCTGCATAGTGTGCCTTTGTCAGTAAACCTGTTCTTATTTGTGCACCCGGGGCCCATTGCCATCTCAATATCGATCCGAGGAGAGACTGTGTAACTTTAACCTGTAAACCAATTTGCACAAAATTTGCGTAAATTAAAACCTGTGCCCCCCACCCTGCCTCCCTGCCCGGCGGAACCAAAACCATCCACCTCCACAACTGAGCAGAGTACTTACATTCCCCTGTAACCTGCATAACTCGTGAGGGTAAGAGCTCGTTGACCCTAAGAAGTCCCCCCTCCAGAATTAGTCCCATTATTGCATTTTAGATCCAATATCTCCCACCTCTTGCAGTCTTCATTAACTGTCCGGTTGTATCCTTACTCTGTGGCAGACTCCAACTGTTGCATTCCACCCCCTCCACCTCCTTTAAAGCCAACCCACTGGTCGCAGTCTGCTTGTCTTTTCAATGTGGCTAGGACCACCAATTTAGCTGTAGTTCCTCGTTCATGCCGCAATCTTCCATGTTGTCCTTCCTTCAGTGTCCATACACTGTGCGCTGTCTACCCTCATCTGGTTCACCGCGGGTCGTGCCTCGATTTTTGGGGCCTCTTGACGGCCTCCAATCCTCCAGCCAGTCCCTCGCCTCTCCTGGGGATTCAAAGAACCATGTCTTCCCTTCGGATTCTACTCTGAGCCGTGCTGGAAAGATCATTGAATACTTGATTTCCCTGCTTCAAAATTCTTTTTTCACTTCTACGAAGCTCCTCCGTTGTTACGCCACTGCCGCTGTGTAGTCAGGGTAGAAGGTGACTTCCGAATTCTCTATCTTAATTGGTAGGGCAACTCGCGCAGCCTGTAAAATGGCGTCGCGGTCACAAAAGTTAAAAATTCACGCCAAAATGGGTCGCGGTGGATTCACTTGGCGCGGTTTCCCTCCTGGCACACGATGAGCCTGTTCCACCGAGAAGTAATTAAAGAGGCCTCGTGGTTTTAGTTGGTTTTGAATGATGTCTTCCATGAAGAGGTCAAGGGCCGGGCCCCCGACTGTCTCCGGTACACCAACCAGGCCAACCAGGCGTACATTATTGCGTCGGGATCTACCTTCTTGTTCGTCCAGCTTAGCCTTCAGCACGGTATTATCTTGCTCCAGCTTGTGCACTCTGATTTGCAGGTCCGCTGTGTCTGCCGAGAGTCCCGTCGTCGATTTTTTCCACTTCTCCCAGGCGGTCTGTTACTTTGGCGAGGTCTGCTCGCATTAAGGAAATGCCCGTAGAGATTGTGCCCATAAAGGATTGCATCGACAGCAGTGTTGCCATTACATCTTTGAGGGTCGTTTCCCCGGCGCCCCCGGGCTGTGTAGCAATTGTGTGGACGACTGCAGCGCGTTCCCCTTCGCCGTTTCCGTGCAGTCTTTGTTGTAGGCATATTTCTCTAGTCTGGGGGCCTGCGGTTGCTCCCTTGCCCCCCTACTGCTCATTGTTGCTTGCCTTTGGGTATTTTCTATCAGCCCACCTGGGGTGTATGATCAGGCGTCCCTAGGCGTCTACGTCCCCCGCTCTTCAATGACCCCCTCCCAGGACTGGAGCCGGGCAGTCTCCTCTTTGGCCCCCTTTTGCATATCTCCGCCAGCCTCTTATCTACTGTTTTCAGGGGGGGGGGCAATTGTGCCTCTTGTGTTCTGGGCTCTGCTCCCCAGCTGATGGTCTGGTTTGGAGTTCCGTAATTATTGGGGAGCTTACGCCGATGGGTTCTCAAAGTGCAAGGCCGGCGTCAGGTAGTGTTGTGGGTGCTGGATCCCCCTGCCGATCAGTCTGTGTGTCGGTGCTTCTCCTTTGCGCCCCGGGGGGCTGTTGGTCGCAGTGGGCCCACGGACTGCCCTCCACGCGCTGCCTATGTTGTTTTTAGGCCCTGGGGGTATGTCTGGGCGCCTGCTCCGCTCTCCCCTTCCTGGCGGCCTGCTCACTGTTTGTGTGGCGCTCCCGTGTGTTCTCCCACTGGGCGTGTTCCTCGGGGTCCCACCGTCTGTTACGGGCTCCGCTGTTGCTGCCCGAAGAAGACGTCTCCCCAGCCGCACCTGTCCCCGGGCCTTGGACCTAATTTAGCCCCCGGCTCAGGCGGTTAGGTTAGGCCGCAATTCGCACTGCGTCGGATCTTCGTGCTGGTGGGGCTCCCGGCGATGCAAGTTGGCTCCTCTTGCAGCGGAGGTGCTCCGGTCGTGAAATCTCTGTGTTAGGCACCAGTTTAGGGCAGGATTACTTGACGGATTTCGTTGGGAGGCTTGTCGGGTCACGAAGCTCTCCTAAGCTGCGGCCATCTTGCCTGGTCGCTAGCCACGCCCGTCCAGCACAAAGTACTTTTGATGAGTCAAAATCAGAGACTGAAAACAGCAGCAGAGGAGGTGAGGCGCTGGAAACCAAAAGTGATGCATCATTTCTTTAGTCCCAGAGGAATGCAGGCATCAGTTCTTTCTGCACACCAGGAGAACTGCTCCATTGGAAAACTGAAGCGTCTATTTCCAGACACCCAGCCTCGGGTCCATACTGTGTGGTTGCATTGATGAAGGACTTGGCACATATGCGTGATGTGTGGAATATCCAGATGCGCTGGGTTGAAGCGGTGGCAGCGGAGCAGGCGCTGCGTCGATTTTCCAGCCATAAAGCAGGTGCTGCATCAAGTCTTTCAGCCGGACAGCAGAGCCTGCGTCAGAGTATGAGCAGGTGTCTTGCAGTCGGGTTGTGGTGATTTTTCAGCTGCACATCATTTGCTGCGTTGATTATTTGGCTACAGTGCAGCGATGCATCGAATCTTCAACTGCACAGCGGTGCTGCATCGGAGAGTCGATGCATGGATTTCAATCAATCAATCAATCAATCAAGACATTTATAGAGCGCACTACCTACCCGTAGGGTCTCAAGGCGCTTAGGGGGAGGGGGGTGCCGTTACTGCTCGAACAGCCAGGTCTTGAGCTTCTTCCTGAAGGAGAGGTGGTCTTGGGTCAGGCGCAGGTCGGCCGGGAGGGAGTTCCAGGTCTTGGCGGCCAGGTAGGAGAAGGACCTTCCTCCTGTTGTGGCTCTACGGATGCGTGGAACGGCGGCACGGGCGTGGCTGGCAGATCGGAGGTGGCGTTTGGGAGCGTAGAAGTTGATTCGGTTGTTGAGGTAGCTCCGGCCTTGATCGTGTAGGGCTTTGTGTGCGTGGGTGAGGAGCCGGAAGGTGATTCTTTTGTTGACGGGGAGCCAGTGCAGGTCTCTCAGGTGTCCGGAGATGTGGCTGTTCCATGGGATGTCGAGGATGAGTCTGGCTGAGGTGTTCTGGATCCGCTGGAGTCTCTTCTGGAGCTTGGCGGTGGTTCCGGCGTAGAGTGCGTTGCCGTAGTCCAGTCGGCTGGTGACGAGGGCCTGGGTGACGGTCTTCCTGGTCTCCGTGGGGATCCACCAGAAGATCTTCCGAAGCATGCGCAGGATGTTGAAGCACGATGAGGAGACGGCGTTGACTTGCCTGGTCATGGAGAGGGAGGAGTCCAGGATGAAGCCCAGGTTGCGTGCGTGGTTCGTCGGTTTGGGTGCGGTGCCCAGGGCGGGGGGCCACCAGGAGTCGTCCCAGGCGGAGGGCGAGGAGCCCAGGATGAGGACCTCCGTCTTGTCTGAGTTCAGTTTCAGGCGGCTCGTCGTCATCCACTCGGCTACCTCTTTCATCCCTTCGTGCAGGTTGGCTCTGGCGGCGGCGGGGTCGTTGGTCAGGGAGAGGATCAGCTGGGTGTCGTCGGCGTAGGAGATTATGTTGAGGTTGTGTTGGCGTGCGATGGCCGCGAGGGGGCTCATGTAGACGTTGAAGAGGGTAGGGCTCAGCGAGGATCCTTGAGGGACGCCGCAGATGACTTCGGTGGCCTCTGACTTGTACGGTGGTAGGCGGACTCTCTGTGTTCTTCCGTCGAGGAAGGAGACGATCCATTCCAGTGCCTTCTCCTGGATTCCGACGTTGCTGAGGCGCTGCACTAGGGTGCGGTGGCAGACCGTGTCGAAAGCCGCGGAGAGGTCTAGGAGGATGAGGGCCGCTGTTTCTGCGTTGTCCATCAGGGCTCGGATGTCGTCGGTGGCGGCGATGAGGGCGGTCTCGGTGCTGTGGTTGGCACGGAAGCCGGACTGCGAGGGGTCGAGGGATCCATTCGTCTCGAGGAAGGCGGCTAGCTGTTTGTTGACGGTCTTCTCGATGACTTTGGCTGGAAACAGGAGTAGTGAGATGGGGCGGTAATTCTTGAGTTCGGTGGGGTCTGCCGTAGGTTTCTTGAGTCGAGCGCTGAGTTTGGCGTGCTTCCACTTCTCGGGGAAGGTGGCGGTGTCGAATGAGGTGTTGATAATGTCCCGCAGGTGGGGTGCGATGACAGCGTCAGCTTTGTTGAAGACGTGGTGAGGGCAGGGGTCGGTCGGAGATCCGGAGTGGACGGAGTTCATCATGCGGACGGTGTCTTCGGTGCTGATCGGGGTCCAGGCTCGGAGGGTGGTGGTGGGCGGCGTTGCTGTGGTCGCGGCGTGGGTCGGATGGGTGCTGAAGCTGTTGTGTTTGTACGCGATCTTGTTGTGGAAGTAGGAGGCGAGGGAGTTGCAGAGGTCTTGCGATGGGGTGATGTCGTTGTTTCCGGCGTTGGGGTTGGAGAGCTCTTTCACGATGTTGAAGAGTTCCTTGCAGTTGTGTGCGTTGTTGTCCAGTCGGTTCTTGAAAGCCGTTTTCTTGGCGGTGCGGATCAGTTGGTGGTGTTTCCGGGTGGCGAGCTTGAGGGTGGTCCTGTTGTCCGGTGTGAGTTCCTTTCTCCAGACATTCTCGAGGGCTCGGCAGTTCTTCTTGAGTTCGTCGGTGAACCATGGGGCTTTCTTACTGCCGGGTCTGCTGGGCGGGGTCCTCAGAGGGGCGAGTTCGTCCGCGCAGTTGCTGATCCACTTCTTGAGGTTGTCGGCGGCCTGGCTGGGGTTCGCTGAGCTGGCCGGAGGGTGTTGGCTCAGGGAAGCGGCGAGCTGGTCGGCTGTGATCTTGTTCCAGCTTCTTCGAGCAACCTGTTGCTGGTGGTGGTGGATCGTCGTTCTTCTGAAGGTGAAGTGGACGCATCTGTGGTCCGTCCAGTGGAGTTCTGTGGCGTGGCTGAAAGCGATGTCTTTGCTGGATGAGAAGATGGCGTCGAGTGTGTGTCCGGCGAGGTGGGTGGGGGTGCTCACCAGTTGCTTGAGTCCAAGGTTGGCGAGGTTGTCGAGCAGGGTGCTGGTGTTGCAGTTGTTGTTGTTCTCCAGGTGGGAGTTGAAGTCCCCCAGGATGATGTAGTCAGCGGAGGGGAGGGCATGCGGGCTGACGAAGTCGGCGATGTCCTTGCTGAATTGAGTGCGTGGTCCCGGAGGTCGGTAGATCAGGGTGCCTCTGAGGGTGGTCTTCGGGTCAGTGTGGATCTGGAAATGCAGGTGTTCGGCGGAGGGTGGGGTGTTGTCGGTGCTGGTCGTGATACGGATGGTGTTCCTGTGGATGATGGCGATGCCTCCTCCCACCTGGTTGGCGTTGCGGTCCCTCCGGGTGATCTTGTAGCCCTCTGGGATGGCGATGTCGGGCGCTAAGGAGGCGTTCATCCAGGTCTCCGTGAGGAAGGCAACGTCAGGAGCTGTGGTGTCGAGGAGGTTCCAGAGTTTGATGGCGTGTCTGTGGACGGAGCGGGTGTTGAGCAGGATGCACTTGAGGTGGTTGCTGCTGGTGTTCGGCTTGGTGGGTGCTGGTGCCGGGCAGGTCCGGATGCAGGTGAACTTGCAGGCGTTGCAGCTGAAGGGTCCGTGGGAGCGTCGTGGGGTGGCTCGGTAGCATCCTGGGGATCGGCCGGTGTTGAGTGCGATGAGGGTGGCGGCTGTGTACGTCAGGCGGGATGGTCGGGGTCCTCGTGGACCAGGGGTCCTGGCACTGGGCGCAGTCCAGGCGCAGACGGGCGCAGATGGGCTTACCTTTGGCGCGCCTTCGGCGCACAATCGGCGCGCCCGCTGCGCGTGACCGCTGCGCGTGACCGCTGCGCGTTCGCACGGTCGCCATATATGGCGAAGTGCGCGGGGGGCGGAGCAGCTAGGAGGCGGGAGCGGGGAGGGTACAGAAGGCAAAAGGGGCGGGGTTAGCGGCGGTGGCGGGAAGCGGGGAGGGGGGACGAACGGTGGCAAAGAGCTGGAAGGAAAAGAAAACAATTACAATATAACAGACAAAACAAACTAAGTACAGCAAAAACAGCAGGGGCAGGGAAATACAGTTTCCTTATCTCTTTGCAGCAAAGCCACCTTCAAACGCCCAGAACTGGAACTGGCACCACTTGGCAGTTCAGTGGTTGCAGGTAAAGTCTTTAATGGCCCTGAGACGTCTAACAAGAGGCAAGCACACACAAGCCCTTAGAGAACCTTGGCTGGTAAGATGAAGAAAACAAAGTCCAGTCCTTTCCTTCTCCAAGACAACAGCAGAAAGCAGCCAGCCATCCCAACACAGCAAAAAGTAGAGTGGCAGTTCCTCTACTACAGCTTCTCCAGCTCTTCTTCTTGCCAGAATATCCTCTTATTCCAAAAGTGTTCTATAAAATGTGGGGTCACAGCTCCACTACTTATATCAGTTCCTGCCTTTGAAGTAGGCAAACTTCAAAGGATAGTCTTTGTTGTGCACAGGTTTGTGACTTTCCCTGACCTGGCTCCAGACACACTACAGGGGATGGAGACAGCATTGCGTGAAGAGAGGCATAGCCCTGTTCAGCTGTTAGTGACAACTCCTCTCACCACTCTATCTCAAGAAAACCGATCAGCCTGGTAATGGGTCATCAGGATATGCAGGGCACACCTCAGCTCCCTTTGTGTGACTGTATACAGTGAATGCACAAAGTGTCCAACTGTCAGTCAAAACCAGACATGGATGCCATAGGCAGGCAGAGACACGGAATGGTAAAGCAAGATAATGGCCACTTTCCTAAAGTGTCTTTTTCAAATACAAAATTTAAAAACCAACTTCACCACCAGATGTTTTTTCAATTGTGAGTTTGGAGACCCCAAACTCCAAGTCTCTCTTTCTTCCCAATTGGAAGTTACACGTGTAAGAGGTTACAAGACCACTCCAATAGTAACCTGAGGGAGATATAGTCCTTCCAATAGTAAAAAATGAAATTAGCACTATTTCACTATCAAGACATGTTAAACACACCAGCACATGTCCTACCTTCTAAATACACTGCACCTGACCCTGGGGCCTCCGTGGGCCTCCGTGGGCCTACATTAGGGGTGCTTTACAAGTAGTAAAAGCGAAGGTTTGGGATATGCAAATGGGTGCACTTGCCAGGTAAACATGCCAGTTTAAAACTGCACATAGACACTGCAGTGGCAGGCCTGAGGAAGGTTTGAAGGGCTACTCATGTGGGTGGCTCATTCAGTGCTGCAGACCCACTAGTATCATTTGATTTACAGGCCCTTGGTACCCACGGTACCTTACCTAGAATTTACCAGTAAATCAAACATGACAATCATGGATAAAACAATTATAGATACAATTTAGACAGAGAGCATATGCACGTTAGCACTTATCAGCATTGGTAAAGTACCCAGAATCCAAGCCGACAAAAACAGGTCAGAAAGAAATACAGGAGGAAGGCAAAAGGTTTGGGGATAACTATGCAAAAAGGGCCAGTTCCAAAGGCAGTGTGTCTATCATCACATGACATTCATGCATCTCAAACCAAACCTTACAAAAATACTAAAAGTTAATTATTTGAGTGGTTTGTTTGAGCATTTTCTTTCAAAGCCATTGACAACTGGTGGAATAAAGTGAAGGCCCACTTCCTACTGGCATGCCATGATGTCTTTGGTTGCTTGCATAGTGTTCTGCCACTGGGCTTTCAGCTTGTTGGGTGGGTGGGGGGTTGCCAGGGGACCTTATTTTACAGTCCCTGTGCTAGGATTCCACACAAGGATTGTCCTTGGGGATTTTCTTCATAGAGTTGTAAAATAAACCAGGTTTTAAACATCTTTCTGAAAATAGTTTGGGACCGTTTCCTGCCTGAGATCTAACGCAGCATAATTCTAAGTTTAGCTGCATGATAGCTGAAGGAGGGCCCTCCTATACATGCTCTTTCTATCCTGGGAACAACAGCAAAAGCAGCGTCAGAGGACCTTAAACAGCGATTGGGCTGGTAAGATTGTATCAGGGGGAATAAATAAAAGGTACCCCTTGAATTTAGAATTCTATGCCAGAAATAATTTAGAACCTTAAAGGAGATCCTTTGCTTCATTGGAACGCCAATGTAATTTTCTAAGGTGAGTACCGGAGACGAGAATCTTGGGATGTTAAGCAACATCCTTGCTGACGTAGTCTGGACACGGAGGGTTCTCTTTTCACCGCAGGTAATTCTGAGGTAGAACCCATTACAGTAGTACAATATGGACACCAAGAGGGCTTGAAGGACAGCTTTTTAGCTGCATTAGGAAGCAGCCCCAGGATCTTAGGCAGTAAGAAAAAATAATGGTCCCGAACCTAATTCTTTTTGGCCTGATTCAATCAGTATATATTCATACAATAGGAATGTTCCTGGGCGTTCCAACAGGATACGCTCCAACTCAATTATTTCACATAATCAAAAAAGTATATATATCACTACAACAGCATTTCAGAGTACAATATTTAATTTATTGTCTCTACACAAGTGCATGATGATATACAAAAGTATTTTTGCTTTTTAGAATAAAAAGATTGCCCAAAAAGAGCGTGCACAAAAGAAGTGATCAAGGGTGTGTACGGTGAGTAAGGAAAAGAAAGAAATTCAAGGTAATAGGATAGAAATATTCACATTTCAATTCTGTAATCACGGTCTCACAATTTTCCGTGTCGGAACCTGGTCCACAAAGTAATACTAAATAACAAATGATATCAGTATAAACTAAACACAAACAGCCATGTCAATTTGTGTGCACATTTTTATATGGCAAGTGTGGATCCTAGGCCGGAAAGGTATCATCGAAGTTTCGACTCGACTTATGGTCATCCGGTAAGTTAGACCTGGACCGTGCGAGTCTTCCTCAGGACAATTGGTAGGGCAACCAAGGGTTAAAGATGACCCTATGAAGAATGAGAGGGAATTACCCTGTTGTAGTGATATAAAATAAAAACAGATAAACCCCTCCCCCCCTACGGGCAGTGTGCTTACCCAAGGGAGTAGGACCGAAACCAGTGTATCTTCGGATCAGCCAAGTAGGAATAACTCCTGTAACACATAATAATGCAGACTAAGGACCACTAGTACTATTGACCCTTATGTGCCAGTTAATCGCATGGGTCTGTCCATTAGATTACCTTGTTAAAGGAGTGATTCAATCATCCATCAACATGTCGTCCAATGTTCAATGTAGAAAATACTTTCAATTAGACATAACGGGAAATCAACTTAATTCCCTGTCCCCAATGGTCGTGGAACTGTTTTCAAAGACAGAGGGGGATTTGTGTTGTAATTAACCAAACAGACATTGTTTTAACACTTAGTGATTGCAAAACATAGGTTATATTACCTTAAGATCGATACTTGAATTGTAAAAACGCTCCTGTCGCGCACCAATCAGGAAGCTATGTGAAAGAGGGGGAGGAGTTGAAGCCTCGTTACAAACGGGGTTAACATAGTCAAACGACTAGCATTACACCCACTAACATCAACACACGAGGAGAGAACGGGGTGTCTTTCCCTGTTAGCGCGGTTCCAGTCTTCTCCGGTACCCGTTCGTGAGGATTTCCGAACGCTTCCGCATCAAGCGGTGTCACCCAATACCTCAGCCTCGGCTGGGTTCTCTATGGTTGAATAGTAAAAATGGACGACAGACTATGCGTCCAATTGGTATTCATTTGGCTTGTCGTCTCATATATTAAATTTTATTTTAGCGGTGCCCAGATTCCGGACCCTCCTTATTTCAAATAGTGAGCACACCACCAAAAAACGGGGGGCCTCAAAGTGTCGGAAGATAGCGACCGCATTGCTAGGGACGTGAGCGCCATCTTGGATAGGGAGCCTACGAACATGTATCAAAGGAACAGTGGGTGCCAACATTTAATGGAATCGATTAAAGCATTACGGAGGATTAGTAAATTAATCCATTAAAGGCATACTCCATTTGGGTGAATGAGCAGTAACATGCAAAAGATAACATTCGTACACCCTGTAATAAAAACATTATCACATGTACGATCTATGATAGAACATTAATCCTGCATTCATAGGGATTGTAGTAGGCATATTGCAGTAGGTGCCAACATCTAATGGAGCAGATTAAGACATTAAGGAGGATTGGTGAATTAATCCATTAAAGGCACACTCCATTTTGGGTGAAAGAGCAGTAACATGCAACAGATAACATTCGTACACCCTACAATAAAAACATTAATCATATATTCATAGGGATTGTAATAAGCACATTACATTCTCATCATTGAGATGTGACATAGAAGAGAATTCAAACAACACAGTTAAACCATGGTTATCAGTCCTGTAGCAAAGGGGACAGTATAGCTAAGACCATAATGCACACATGATTATCAACCAAATTTGCAATGTACTCAGGGATTATAACGGCATATAACCAGATGTTTTAAACCCCCAGGAGTGACACGTGTCTGTTAATTTCCTCCAATTCATTTAGGCCCGTATTCACCGTATCAAAGGCATATATCCATTTACATTCCCTTCTGTTGAGGGTATTGAGGAAGTCTCCACCTCGTGGGTTTGCCAAAACTTTCTCCACAATCCATCACTTCAGGCTATTCTCAGAATGTTCGAACTTGGTGAAATGCTCCACCAAAGGAGCATCAGCAGTTCCACAGCGTATGCGACTCATATGCTGCAGTACCCGGCACTTTACCTTCTGTATGGTCTGCCCTATGTACAGATACCCACAGGGACAACGGATGGCACATATTGCCCCTGAGGTGTTACAGTTGCTATGGTCTTTAAAATTGTATGTATGGTCATTGTGGGTAAACGTAGTACCTTCAATTGTCAACGGGCAGGCCTTACAGTTGCCACACTACGTGTGACCCACTACAGCCGGCAGACCCCAAAGGGTCGTTTGATTTACTGACTGCTTCACAGGTAATAAAGATTTTACCACATGCTCCCTGATATTCCTACCCTTGCAGAAAGCATGTAATGGGGGGGCAAATCCCCCTAGTTCTTTACTGATTAAGTGCTAGTGTCTATTTATGCACTTTTTTATGGCATTGCTACGAGTGTTAAATGTTGCAACACATACCAGTCTGTGCTCAGTAGTTTTTGGTTTCACTTCCAGCAGGTATTCGCGATGGTTATGCCAAGCACGTTTGCGTGCCTTTTTTAATAGTCTCAGTGGGTAGCCACCTTCACCTAATCTCGCTATCAGGAGGGAGGACTCGTCAAAATAGTCCTCCTACTTGCAGCAGTTCCTCCGCAACCTCAGGAATTGCCCGAAGGGCAAGTTATCCCTGAGATTGCGGGGGTGATGACTCGTATATCTCAACAGTGTGTTTCTCTCACTACTTAAAGACCTAGGATCTTAGGCAGCATCTTTTGAATGCCAAACAGGTCCCTGCAAAGCTGATGATCTGGTTGCCAATAGACAGATTGTTGTCAAACCTTATTCCCAGGTCTTTGGTCTTGGATTTATGAGTTGGGATGGGTCCCAACACATCAGGAAAATGCACTGTGGACCAGATGGAGGTTTGTTTTCCTTCGATCAGCACATCCGTTTTACCCGCATTTAGTTTCAAACAACTGCGGTCCAACCAGTTAGCTAAGCCTATCGGGCATTTCCTATATTTGGTGGCAGAGAGACGGTCATCCTGTGCTAGAAAAATGATTAAGCGGGTGTCATCGGTATAAGGTACCTTTGACACCAAACGATTCCATCACTTCCACCAGAGGGCGAAGATATAGATTAAACAGGGTCGGGCTTAAAGTTGTAAAGCACCAGAGAGAACTTGGGTGATGGATGAGAAAGCAGCTGTAGTCCCCAAGACAGGAACTTCAACATTTCTAGTCTTGAAGCCAAGGGTCGCGCGCTTGATCATTGTGCTGCTGGGACAGGCCTGTAGCATGTGCTCTAATTACAGCCATAAGGTACTGGTACTCACTGTTGACTGTCATCAGGCTCTAGGTGGGCAGACGTTCTCTGGGAGGCTCTGTTCACTGCGGTTGCAAGTTTGCTGACTGCCTTCTGGCAGATGAGTTTGGTGGCAATGTCTTGCTGGGGCTGCTGAGATGGGCCAGACAGTCAGGACATAGAAAGCAGTCCTGTCTTAGTGCTATAGTGTTTGGGACATTCTCCATGCTTATTCGGGGGCCACTCCAGAAAAACAAAGCTGCCACCCTTCCACTTCAGTATCTGCCAATAGGTGGCAATTACACTCTGTGTGGTCAGTGGGGCAGGCACCTTGCCTCAAAACAGCAACAAACAAGATGCCTGCCCCTGGTTCTACATGACATAGGGCCACTCACAGTGCGGCTGACTGAAGGTGATTCCCCGGCTCATGCGTCGCCTAACTGGAGACTCTAGGAGGGGTGAAGTCAACAATAAATAAGCAAACAAGATGGAGAGGTGCCATTTTATTGTAAAATAGAGCATTTTCTTTAAGTAGCGAAGCCCACTCACTGCCAGTGGGTTCACTGCCTAATTGCAGCTCCTCGTCGGCTCGTAGGGCACACCTCGTGGGGAGGTTCCAGGGTGCTACATGAGGTAAAACCCTACTGGGTAAAGACGAGGAAGAGGATGAGGAGGTAATGCTCTTTATATGCATGCCAGTTGCCTCTGCTTATATTTGCAGACCTCCATTAAATGGCACATATACTTATCCAGTTTATAAAACCAAGAATGACCCAACCATGTAAACGTACAGTGTGACAAGTTGCAATTAAACATTGTAAAGGTACGCACGTTTCACCAAACCTTGGGGCATATTATCAAGGGGGTTTATCTCCGCTTTTTTGGCTTTAAAAGCCAAGAAAGCGGAGATAAAATTATCTCCCTATTACCTAGCTGTCGCTAACACCAGTTAGCGACAGCTCGTAGGAGATAGCGACCATCTTGGGCCCCACTTTGAATGTCAGTGATATTTATCACTAATGACATGCAAAGTGGGCGTGCCAAGATGTTAGCGACTGAACAGTCGCTAACATCGCTATCTCCTATTACCAACTTTTGGAGATATTCGCACTAAGTGTGAATATCTCCAAAAGCTAACACCTGCTCTGAGCAGTTCTTAGCCATGTTATCCAATGGGAGGTGGATAACATGGTTAAGAGCATTAGCTCAGTAATGCATGAATATCGCTGACTTTTCAGCGATATTCATGCATTGCGGCGATTTTTATCGCATTTGCGATAAACCTTGGTAATACCAAGGTTTATTTGAGGTAAAAATCGCCGCAGCCCAGCGGTAAATTTTTCACGCTAACCAAGCAATAGCGATAGTTATCGCTATTGCTTGGTAATATGCCCCCTTGTCTTTTTTAAGTCTCTTTGTTGGTATTTATAACTGATAAGGCATCAGGGCTTCATTTTATAGATTAAACGTGTATGGCCACCAGCTCAATATAAAGTATTTGTATAACTGGAGTAAGCGGAACATATTGTTTATTGCATGCCACAACTAAACATTACAGTAAAAAAATATTCAAAACCCGAGCATCTTTTACGATAGAATAATAAGGCACCAATGCTTCACTGCACATAGGAACAATTTGAAGGATTCTCCAGCACATGAATGAATTAGATTTGTAGAGCTCGTTGCCACCTCAGAGGAGACCCTGCAGCTGGTGAATCAGGTTATAGAGAAGAATGAGAGAAATACAAAGACAGGAAGTTCTACGTTTTCAATTTTTTTCAGAAAAGTATATAGGTATGAATATGTAAAGCAACAAGAAAGCAAAAATTAATTGATATTTCATAAGATATATAGTTAACAAAAAAGTGTGTCAGCTTGGTTCACGGAATCCAATATTTAGAAAAAAGGGTTAGAGAGTTGCAGATAAAGGATGAAGCTATCAAAAATTACACTATCTAGGTATTACCGCCCTTGAAATTAGATTATGGATATCGTAGCAAGCATGTGTAAAGTGGTAGACAAGGGAATAATTAGTTTCTAGTACGTGGGAGAGAAGAGAAAACGTTTTGAGTGGATATGCAAAGTGCAGTGAACACAGAAAGAGGAAAAAACCTAGGAGAAATAACAATATATCTCCTTGTTGTACCTCACCTGAGGAGGGGTAGGTTTTTGGCACTCATCTGCTTCATCGTGAGGAATTTTAACACTTTATACTGAAGATAAAAGCTAAAATAAATTTCGATTCTAAATGAGTCCCATCTGCAAATGTTGGAAGCTCCTTCTCCGGAATTTATAGTTTTAAAACCTTCTAGCGAGATTGTCACTCAACGATGAAGAAACATATTGTACCATCACCTCACTTCCGGAATTCCGAAAGGCCCTCAAGAGCTGGCTGCTCGAATCAGCCTTGGGGGATGCAAGCTCTTGATACCCAACCGGGGGATTAGCCGCATTTCCAAATCCTGATTGATTGATTGATTGATTGATTGATTGATTGATAAGACTGAAGACAGATAAGAATGACTCTCTTTCTTAATAGAATAGGTCTGATGTAAATCATTCTTTAACACGTTTTTCAAAGTGATGTGAACTATCCGAAAGCACGCGGCTCTTTATAAGTTGATTTGCGCAGTTGTCGTTTTTCTTGTCTCTATTATACTTTACCCAGGCCATTCCACATGTTTGGTGTTTTTGCCTGTTGGACGCACTCTGCTTTCTTTTGTGGGGAGCAGCGCTTTGAGGGCCGCCGGTCCTGGTTCACGCTATGTAAATACACAACAAACACAAAAATGAATACTCCCCCCAACTTGTACTGTTTAAATGCAGAGATACTATCCTAAAATTAAAGAATCGTTCGCTCCACTCACCAAAGATTAGAACATGTCACTAGATTTAATTTACCACCTTTGTTGTTTACATAGAAAATTAAATATCAAGAGATGCTAACGTGTCTCGGGATACAAAATGCAACATATGCAAGGCACCTAGGAAAACACGTTTAATAATATCCACATGCACAGATCTAAGTAACCTCAGGCGTAAGTATTTCCTTTTGAACTCGCGGGCAAAATTGATCCAAGCTGACGAATTTGTAATGGCGTATGATGGATGGCGTGAAGTTTGCAAGCGGACAGAGGCGTGTCACTTCTACCTCTTCCAAGAAGAAAATGTGTTTCATTTTATCTGTCGCAATCTCAGCGCTTGAGGGAGGGGGATAAAGGAGACCCGAGTCAACTGCGATCTTTAACTTTTATCGAAAGCGATGCCAGTTAATTGAGGGTTCAAAGAAAGGGAAGTGTTAAAATATAGCTGTTGGCTACCCCAGCCCCGGCGCGGAGGCGCAGGGCAGATCCGATGTTAAACCATTACAGTGATTAGGTGAATAATGACTCCGCAGCTTGTTTCCCAGGGCTGGAAGAAAAGCACTGAAACATCAAAACAGAAACATCTGGGAGAATATTATAATTGGAAAAAAGCATATGTGTGAAGCGGAGCTGTGAAAAACGGCCCGAGAAGGCCTGAGTGGCGTGCAGCTGGGTAACTTGCAGTCGTTCACTACTTCTGTCGCCTTTCTTATTGCACCTATACTGCGTTTACGGAAGAAGTAAGTCATACGCACACACGCACAACAGCATGCGCAAATACTGGCAGGCACTTGCGTACGCATGCGCGCACATCCTCACGCGCACACAATCACACACTGACTCAAGCACGCCAACACGTACGCGCACTGGCACACTACCTCTACGTTCCTGAATCACTACTGAACAAGAATGTAGACAAATAAATGATGGTATTATAGCAACATCTGACAGCTCCATGTTTCGTGATGTGGAAAAACCATCCCAAATTCACGACAGAATATAATGTGGTATCTCATTTACCTCTCATTGCTCAATGACGGGGCGTGCGTGCCAGTTGCTTGTCAGCTCACTTGTGTTGATGATGAATTCTTCCACAAGTGAAGTGATTTTTTCTGGAGCTGGTGAATAATTATAATTTGATTTGCGCACATTCAGTTTTTTCTGTCTCCTACTTACATTGCATCCTGGTCATTGCACCTCTTTTCTTTTTATGTTTTCATCTGTTTGGTGCACTCTGCTTTCTTCACCGGTGTGCAATGTTTTAAGGCCCGTTGAGCTAAGTTCGCTCTATTTATATCCATAATAAATCCAAAAAATAAATAAATGAGCCCCTCCAACATTAATTGTTTATTCATATGACATTAACCTATATATAATAAATCGATCTCTCCACTCACCAAAGAAGTTAATTTTGTGAATATGCTATCAGTCTAGTTATGGCGGATATTAAGCAGCAAATATGTCAGATTATTTATTGCACATTGTTATAAATTCAAAATAGGCTGACAATATGTTTTGAAAACGTTGCAACAATATTATCAAAACTGTGGCACACTTGTAAATGTACAAGATTAATGATACATATGTTTTTGCGTACAGAACGCGCACCCTAATTGTCAGAGTAGTGTTTCAGTGTTTTCACTTCTCAGCAAAAGATAAGATTTTCTCATTGCTGAGGTCATTCTGATTTTACGGGAAATGTATCGCTGTCGACATATTGTTCAAAGTATGGTGATGGATGGTAATGGTAAGATCATTCAATATAATTTCATAATTTTTTTTCGGTGTATTTCTTTTTTCATTAATAGAATCATATGTTAACTTATCAGATATGATGTATTGGAGAGAAGCATGGAATGTCTTTGTAGGACGTTTTCCAAAATTTATCACAAGAGCACAGCTCAGTCAGCTATGCAGACGTGCTGTGAAGAGTGACCAGAAGGCAGAGATCATTAAATTAATAAGCATTTGCAATGCAATAGGTCTCATTCACGCAAGTTTGAACTAATGGCTTTGTAAACGACAATGCCTTTAATTTATGTTTTGAGTTTTAAAACATAAATAAATGGCACTGTCATTTACAAGACCAACAGCCGCGACTGGCAGTGGGAGTACCTGCAGGGCGGTGAAGTGGGGAGAGGGAGGGGAAGGGTGGGGGGTAGTAATGTATGGATTATGGAGTTTTACGGGTAAGTAAACATTTAAATAAATAAAAACGAATTTTGTTGCGCGCACTGCATCGAATTTGGGGATGCAGTGCCCTCAACGAAATTCGAGGTATTTATTTAAAGGTTGACTTTCCTGGGAAGCTCCGTAATCCATACATTACTACCTCCCACCCTGCCTCTCCCCCTCCCCACGTCACAGCCCTGCAGGTACTCCCACTGCCAGCCACAGCTGAATACTAATAGCTTAAACTCTTGCAAATGCAAGACCTATTGCATTGCAATAAAGAGCCTTCTCAACAGCTTGTTAGATCGTAAATAACAGAGGAAGAACCCCCCTGCGACGTCTTCAAAGTAGTGATAAATAGTACAGTGAAGAAATAGTTAAAGTGTTGTAAATTACACAAACACCAAATGTGAAGTGAGAATTGAATATAATCTGAGCTATAAACAGTAACAAAACGCTCCAACACCTTTCGCTCAGTGATCACACTGTCGCAGCTCAGGAGGAAGAGGGAGGGGGAGCTATTGCCTGCCCTCTCCGTGATTTGAGTGGGCAGTGTGTCATTGCATAATGTCATTGCTATCTTTGGCCTAATAAAAAACACTCCAGCTGTAGTAGGGTACAGGTTTCACCTGCAGGTGCAGGTGCAGGTGCAGGGCGGGCTGAGCTTTATGGCAGGCATGGAGGGAGGGAGGGATGGTCTTAACTGCAGTTCCATCCTCGTACAGTGCCCCTGCAATTACTAGTGAGCGAGAGGCACTGAGGTGGTGAAATTGGTATTGGTGGTGGTGGTACTGGTTGTGGTGGTAGTATTGGTATTGGTGGTGGTGGTACTGGTTGTGGTGGTGGTATTGGTGGTATTGGTATTGGGGGTGGTGGTGGTATTGGGGTGCTGGTATTGGTGGTGCTGGGATTGGTGGTGGTGGTGGCAGTGGTATTGCTGGCATTGGTAGTATTGGTGGTATTGTTGGTGGCGGTATTGGTGGTGGAGTTATTGGTGGTGGTATTGGTGGTGGTGGTATTGGTAGTGGTGGTGGTATTGGTATCGGTGGTGGAGGTATTGGTGGTGGTGGTGGTGGTGGTGGTATTGGTCGTGGTATTGGTGGTGGTATTGGTGGTGTTGATGGTGGTGGTATTGGTGGTGGTTTTGGTGGGGGTATTGGTGCTGGTATTGGCAGTGGTGGTGGTATTGGTGGTAGTATTGGGAGGTGGTGGTTGTATTGATGGTGGTGGTATTGGTGGTGATGTTGTTAATAACACTGGCTTTTTAAAACAACCCATCAGGTGGCTTTAGTACAGATGACATATAACACAGATGTGCTGTTGTCAGCTTCAGCCCATTAGCCGACAATTATGTGCTCCCTGGAATTCACATGACTTAATTTGCTAATCATATCTAAATCAATTTTACTTGAGAGGTTGAAACAGACACGAGATAGTGCCCGGTTAAAGTGATTGAAGGCGGGCACCTGTGTTACGGGGCAGGCTTGCAGCTTAAAAAATACTAGAGTTTCAGCTGAAGCAGCACATGTCCGGCCTGCAGTAAGAGAAACTCAATGAAGTAAGTAGTGCTTACAGATTATATAACAGGTCCGGTGAAACAACCGAAGTAAAGGGGCCAGTAGCCATGGGAGGTTACAAATGAAGATTAGGCCGGACCAAACGAGGAACTAACAAGCCTATTAATGAATCCGAAGGCAGCATTTACGAAAGACAATGACACAAGCCAATAAAAAATATGGGAGGAGAGTGGGCGCGGCTTCCCTCCCATACTCTACTACAGCAGTCTCGCAGAGCAAGCAGTGCATGCGCGCTGACGCTAGGCTCGACCTAAAAAGCCTTTGCAGTGTGAAGACAGTTCTTGCGGAGATGTGCACTTATGTGTAAACCATTGTTTATTTAAAAGATGTGTTCGTGAGTGTGCATCACAGATGTAATACTTTTATATGCACTTTTTTCACTGTGGGGACAATGGACTTTAGGGCTAGTTATCATATCCTCAGAATACACAGGGACTGTAGTTTGCTATCTCCAGCAAGTCACTGGCATTGAACTCAATATGTGCAGAATACAGTGAATATTCAGGTAGGATACAGGCATGAACATTGCTCTCACTCATTCAACAGGATAAGGGGGTGGCAGCTGTGCAGAAATACATTCATACACATTTTAGCATTCACACTCACAATGCCCACTAAGGAGGTTCCCCTGTGAAAAAGAGACTTCAGCATTATATAAAATATGCCCATAACCTATTTGATGCTGAGAAAATAATTCAGAGAACTGCTTTACTTGTCTGATCCAGGTCACAGACTCACAACATGGCAAGGCTGGCTCAGCCTGTAATCCTACCAGGTTAACATGAGTATCTTTGCAAGCCAGTTGTTTATATGTCTAGTAACTGGCAAAACTCTGGCTTTGCCATGAAGAAAGTGACCACCAATCTTTCCATGTAAGAAATTATGAGACAATGATGATCCCCGTTGAGGCTAAATTGGATTCCTAAGAGGGATATTGCATGGGTGTAAGGTGGAAAAGGGATGTGATATTCGCAGTGATCAGGAGCTAGTGCTCTAGACCCTATCCCTTCAGGCTTGCAAAGACGTATATGGCAAAAGTGTTTGCATGATAGGCGTCCCCAAACTGCACAGACGTAAGTTAGAAACAAACTGTTCTAAATTATCCAGTAGATAATTAATGCAAGGGGTTGCCTTTAAATTGTGACTGTAAATAAGCCCATGTCCCTTTCTCTGATTCCTCTGTGGTAAACATGAAGCTATCGAGGAGACTCACACTGTTGTCGATCGGCAGGTCGGGATTGAGTTTTTCCTCACTGCTCAGTTCCTCCTGGCAGGCTTCTAGTTTCACAACAATGATTGATGAACACGTTTCTCTTTCTGCTGTGCCTCAGCAACTCTATTAAAGCAACGGCAGCCTATTCAAATAAAGTCTGTCACAAAGTCCACCACGCATAGAAACAACAAGGGGACTAGAAAAGGGTCGTTACACTGCAGTAAATGGAGTGGCCATCTTGAAACACAGGGGCTAGAGAAATCCAGCTAAATCATAAGACGGGTGCTATAAAAATGCGGTTTCAACAGCTATATTGATAAAAGGTTAATTGCTTAACTCAAAACCATCAACAACATTTCTTCTTTAGCAGTGGCAGTAAATATGGTAGTGTGACTTTTGGTAAGTGTTTGATGGCTTGCCCAGAATATGCATTACTCCACGTTCTGTGATATTGGTAATCCTCATAAACTGCCTGAGTAGTAACAGAGAACTGGAGGGTGTGGTGTCCTGGTCTAGGCCTAGGAAGTAGAGGCTGCAAGACACATGTGTGCTGTTAGTGGCGGGTATGTAACCTGACCACGCCCAGAGCCCTGGGCTTTTTATTAACTGCTTTGCGTGTCCAACGCTTACTCCCCTTACGCTCGAGGGGCAAACTAGACAGGAACCGTGGGAGGGGGCGTGTGCTGCAGTGGTACACCCCACTGTCAGCGACACTGCATTCCTCCTTTACCTAGGGATAAAACAAACTGAAAAATACAATGGCACACAAATGTCTCTCTGGCCAGTGGGTGTGCTGGAACAACTATAGCCGCTGCATTCACCAAAGTTCACCAAACTGTCTCTGGTGCAGTCTCTGAATTTCCTGTGAGATCCATAACATACAAGATATAAAACAGAACAGTCTTACTTTATTCTCGGCGGGGTCAGCCATCTCGGTCAGTTCAACGCCAGCACTGAGCCACAAAGTCTCGGTACCTCTGGGAAGGTTTGGGGCACGGACGTAGACTGTATTTTGCTTGGCTTTGCCCTTCCGCCGTAGTTGGGGGTTGTTCTGATTCTCTGGCCTCGTTGATGCTGGGGTCTTCTGCCGGTCTCTCTGGCTCCTTTTCGCTCGGGGTGATGTCACCTGTCTGGTGTGTCATGGTGTCTGTTCCAGTTGGTTCTGACGGTCTGCGCTGGGGGGTCAGGTGCCAGTCGTCTGGTTCCGGGTCATCTTCTCTCTCGGGTATTTGTTTGAAAAACAAAATGTTCCTTGTTACTACTTCTCCATTCCTGACAGCCGTGACCATTGTCCCGTTTACCTCTGTTACTCTCCAGGGGTCCAGCTCAAACGGTAGACGGAATTTCCCGCCAGGATGGCGATCCTTTACAAGAACTCTGTCCCTGACTTGGATTGGGCTGTCTGCTGCCCTCCGTCTTCGGGATGCTTCCTGGTTGTTCTTGGCGCGCTGTTCCATGGACCGGTTCCTGGGGGTTGGGGCTAGCTCCCACATGGGGTGGTGTGGAATGGTGTCAGCGATAGCCCGGTTAAAGGAGAGTCGGTTTGGGGAGACTCCTGTGGTGCAATGCGGAGTCAGGCGATATTCTTAGAGGAATTGGTAGATGGCTAGCTCCAGACAGTGGCCATCGGCAATTGCAATTTGGATTGTTTTGTTTAAAGTTCTCATTAGCCTTTCGACCTCTCCGTTGGCCTGGGGCCATCTTGGTGTTATCCGTTTGTGTTTGATGCTATGGCTCTGCAGGTACTCTGTAAACTCGCTGCCATTGAACGGGGGTCCATTGTCAGTGCGGACTTCATCCATGAGCCCGTGGGTGGCGATGATTTTTTCAAACTTAGGGATCACTTCTGATGCCGCTGTCGATGTCACGATTTCTACTTCGGGGTAGCGAGAGAAGTCGTCTACTACGACGAGCATGTACTTGCCCCCGGGGAGGCTGCCGAAGTCTGCACTCACTCGTACCCACGGGGACGTTGGCCCTTCTTCGGTGATCACTGGTGCTGGAGGGTTTGGTAGGCTCGTCGCTAGGCACACTGGACGGCTATGGACCACTTCTTCGACTGCTCTGTCGAGTCCTGGGAACCACAACTTGCTTCGGAGTCTGTTTTTAGACTTGACGATCCCCTGGTGTGACCCGTGTGCCAACAAGGCAGCTTGTTGGGCGAGGCTGGCGGGCAATACCAGGCGAGGGCCTCTCAGGAGGCATCCTTCGGCTGAGATGGATAGTTTGTGCCTGACTTGATACAGGGCCTTCAGGACGGCTTGGGCGTCTGGAGTGCGAAAGGATGCCGGGCTCTGCAGCGCCTTCCAGTCGCCAGATTCTATGGCATGGATTGCAATCTGGAGGCAGTCATTATCTTTGGTGGCCCTCGCCACTTCCTCCAGGGACATCGGTCGTGGTCTTGACCGTTCGACGATTAGCCGGACGTATTTTTCTGTGGCTGATGCTTTGGCTGCCTCAGCATCGGTGACTGGACGGGCGTGCCTTGATAGATAATCCGCTGGGTTCCGCGTACCGGGCCGGCATTCCACAGTAAACTGGAACTCCTGTAACTGCAGCACCCATTTCTCGATTCTCGGGGGTGGGCGAGAGGAAGAGCCTTGGAAGAGAGGTATGAGAGGCTTATGATCGGTGATCACTGAGAATGGATGTCCATAGAGGTAAATATGGAAGTGGCGGCACCCCCATAGAATGGCGATGGCCTCTCGTTCAATTTGCGAATACGTTGCTCGGTAGGCGTCAGTGTACGGCTGGCGTACGCCACAGGGGCCCACTCTCCGCATGCCTGTTGTTGTGATAGGACGGCCCGAGGCCGGTGGGGATGGCATCAACTAGCAGTTGTGATTCGTGTTGCGGGTTGAAGTAGGCCAGAGTTGTGTCAGCCGACAGAGCTGCTTTAGTCTTTGTAAATGACTCTTGTTGTTCCGGGCCCCACGTCCAGGCGGCATTTGACCTTATGAGGTCGCGGAGGGGCCCTGTCAGGTCCAACAGATCCTTGATGAAACGCCCGCAGTATGTCACCATACCCAGGAAGCTGCCGACGGCCATTACAGATGTGGGGGCTGGCGCGTTGTGGATGTCCTTGACTTTCTCTGGGTCTGGGCCCACTCCTTGATCGCAGAACCTGTATCCAAAAAAACTGATGTCTTTGCGTAGAAATTCACATTTGTCCTTGTGGAGAGTTAGTCCTCTCTCCTTTAGCCGGTTGAATACTGCTTGGAGGCGTCTGATGTGTTCTTCCAAGGTCGGGGCGTGTACCAGAATATCATCGCTCACATTGAGCACTCCGTCGAGGCCTTGTAGGACATTGTGAATGATGTTTTGAAATACCTCCGCTGCACTTGAAATGCTGAAGTTGAGCCTCGTGTATCTCCACAGGCCTGCGTGGGTGGAGAAGGTCGTGATCGGGCGTGAGTCTTGGTGCAGGGAAATCTGATGGTATCCTGACCTCAGGTCCATCTTGGAGAACCACTTGGACTCTGCGAGCTCCCCAATGATGTCTTCAATGGTCGGCGTCAGGTGACGTTCTCTCTTAATTGCCAGGTTGGGGAGGCGCATATCCACGCATATTCTTACTGCCTCGGGTTGCTTTGGGTTTTTGGCAACTACAATGGGGGATACCCACGGTGTGGGTCCAGTCACTCGTTCAATAATGCCAGCTTGTTCCAGCATCCTCAGCTCGGCTTCAACTTTGGGCCAGAGGTGAAAAGCGATCCTTCTGTGCCGGAGGGCTACTGGGGCCACCGACTGGTCAATGTGGAGTCGGACGGGGGGGCCTCGTAAGCATCCGATGCCCTCAAACAGCGAGGCGTGTTCCGAAACCAGATGGTCCAAACCTTGGGCTTGTACCGTTAGGGCAAAGTGTATGAGCCTGAGCTCTCGTGCTGTTCTGCAACCAAGAAGGAACCCTGACCCTTCTTGGGATACGTAGATCTTTGTCTGTAGCTGCGTGGAGTCGTGGGACACAGCCGTCCGGAATACTCCGCACAGGCGCAATGGGCGCCGGGTTCCGTAGGCAAACACTTGCACTCTTGTGGGGTGAAGTGTGGGGGCATTTTCGAGGCATTGGTACACGCTGGCGGCCATGAGGTTTATCGTCGCGCCGGTGTCGATGAGGGCTCTGACTGCTTGGCCATGCACTTGGACGGTGCACATTGGTTCGGTCGAGGACGTGGCTGCTAGGGTATTGAGCATGCGCACCACGTGGACTGATGCGGCGTCTTCTTCATCGTCATCCATGTCGCTGCTGTTTGACGTGTTCGGTAGTGGCGCCATCTGTCGCACCCTCCTGGGTGGGCCACTCTGCTTCTTCCTTTGCGACGATAGGCAGACGCTCGCAAAGTGATTGGCTTTGCCGCACACGCTGCATATTTTGCCATGGGCGGGGCAGGCGCCTTTGTGGGGAGTGGCACCTCCGCACCACATGCATGCTTGATCGTGGGTGGATTGGGCCTGCTTCCGCCGCCCTTTCTGGGAGGCCTCATCCGGTTGTCTGTAGGTTGCGATTTGATGGTGCGCACGGGTTCCGTCTTGACTGTGACCGCTGGTTTCGGCTCCATGTGGGCAGCACGGGCCTTGGAATGTTCTTTAGACCGCCCCAGGGCTAGGATGTCGCGCATAGACATGGCGTCCGTTTCTAGCACCCTCTCTCGCAGTTTCAGGGAGGCGCACCTCTGTATGAACTGGGCGCGAATTTCATCCTCCGCATCCGGGAGAGTGCACGTGCTGGCTAACTTCTTGATCCGAGCGTAGAATACATCTACAGACTCCTCCGGGAGTTGGCGTGCTTGGCGGAGTAGGAAGCGTTCGAAATCCGCGCTGGGGAACGGCTCAAAATACCTTGTGATGGCGTCCCATAGGGTGTTATACGTGTGAGGCGGGTCTCCCTCCGTAATGTCTTTGGAGATGTCGTGGATGGCTTCACCCCCTAGGTGTAACAGCATTGCGCGCAGTCGTTCTGCAGCAATGTCCGCTGCGATGAAGTAATTTTCAAGCCACTCCACCCACTTCCTCCACCGGGCAGCCTGGGAAGGGGGGGTCCCAGTGACCGCGAATGGTTCCAAAGGCGGCACGTTGGCCATGATGGCCGACACTCAGCAGGGGAGGCCGGCAGGGGGGCTTTAGGCAGTTGCAGCGGGCCCTAGCAGCCGTCAGACGAGGAACAAGCACTGTGGGTGGCCTGCCGGTACAGTGGAGGGCTTGCAGGCTCCGTTCCGCGGGAAGCGTGAGGTTTGGAAGGGCTGATGACACGCGCGATGCGTGAGGATTGGCAGGGAGGCCGCGTAGCGCGTCAGACACCTGGTGCGGGGCGCACACAGCGCATGCGCGGGCCCACTGGGGAGCTGCCGGGACCGGGCCTGGGGATCGAGACGTGGCTTGGGGGCCGGAGGCCACGGGCAGCGGGCAGACACCCTGGGGGTACCTGGTAGTGGCACTCTCGGCCACGCAGCAGCGGAAGTCCGTGGACGGCTGGGAGGCTGGGCGAAGGCGCTCTGGGGGCACCGGCAGTCAACTCCGAAGGCAGCAGCAGGTAGGCTGGCGGCGCCGCCGAGGTGGGCCACGGCGGGCAGTCGGCAGCACAGGGGGGTGCTGGGTAGAGCGCCGCGCAGGCTGGACTGGAGGTGGGCAGCCAGGAACAGTGTGAGCGGTGGCGGCAGGGCACGCAGTGGGCCGGACAAACAGCCACCTCGTCGCCAGTGTGGTGTCCTGGTCTAGGCCTAGGAAGTAGAGGCTGCAAGACACATGTGTGCTGTTAGTGGCGGGTATGTAACCTGACCACGCCCAGAGCCCTGGGCTTTTTATTAACTGCTTTGCGTGTCCAACGCTTACGTTGGACTGAACCAAAGTCCCCTTACGCTCGAGGGGCAAACTAGACATGAACCGTGGGAGGGGGCGTGTGCTGCAGTGGTACACCCCACTGTCAGCGACACTACAGAGGGGTACAAAGTACTGAGACGGGATAGAAAGAAAAGAGAGTGAAAGATACAATAAGAAAGGGACAGAGGCTTGAGAAGTGACAGAGACTGCAAAATGTTCCTCTGATGTTTCGCAAGTTCTCGGCTTTTATCGTTGACCGTACAAGAGTTCTTTGGGTGTGGCCATCCCGATCTGGAAAAAAAAGCAAAAGATGCCCAGGATAGTGACAGTCTGTCGCGTAAGTACTGACACTGCTTTAAATATGTCTGTTCCAGAGTCTAGAGGGCATGTGGGAGATGAAGGATTCAGAGTGACAAAAGTGTGATAGCACTTTTCAGATTAAAAATTGTTTCTCAAGTTTTGCAATAGCGACACTGACCAGGAGGCAGAGTTATTAGCATCAAGTTGCTTATTCATCTGAAGCCCAACATGTGTATACCGTTTAGAATAGTGATTGACAAAAACAGTCTTCACTGATGACTGACCGTAATGATGTGCTCAGAGTGCCGGTGCAATGTAAGTGTCATTAACTACTAGCAAATGGGCTGATGGAGAAAAGTTGCTTTTCTTTCATTAGAATTTCGGAGCTGGTTCTGTTATCTAAGGGATTCAGTGTTTCAGTTGGTGGTATATTTTAACAATTTTCCCTTTTTCCGACTTACATATGTACAGTGGTAGCTGGTGTCATTTGAAAGTGGTATGGAGTAAAAGTTAGCTAAGTTTATTATGTAGCGAGTGAAGCAAGCAATCTTAATGGACAAACATGGGGTTTAGGAGGGCCACCTCCGGAGAAAAAATAGAAAAAAGATTGGTAAATGATGCATTTTAAAGCAAATTAATTTTATGAGAAAGCAAGGTTTATAATGCAGTGGGAATGTAAAGTCTTGAAATATTTAACAGAATAAAAACTGCCCCATATCTTACTGCATTAATATGCTCAAAAGTTATTGTAATGTTCATATTGTATGATGCAACAACCTCAGGCCCTTACACTGTGTGCTTGCCCAGTGTCTTGCACTGCATTTGGCATTGACTTTGGAAGAAAATTCTCTAACCAGCCCACAGCTGCTGGCTGCAAGTAGCCATATAGAAATATGTGCATAGGGGTCTTTAAGTGGGGTGAAAAAGTGGGGGCTCTTTAAAAGGGAACATGTAAAGTAAATTACTGTTATTTCCATAGTGTGCCACCCTACCGGTATTTTGGTTTCTCTCTCAGATTTTACTGTATCTGATATATAACATACAACTGACATAAACCTAAAACCAGCCAGTCCTATTGGCTTTGTCACTGGTTGTTAGCTTTTTAAGATAAATGAGTAACAACAATTGATTTGTTATAAATAATTAACATTTTAAATGTTTCAATTCTGAAATTGTGAGAATGTGGATTAAATATTATTGAGGCTGGCAGAAGTTATTTGTTTTTTATTAGGTATGTATGCCCTTTTTCTCCTCACCTGCCATCCACAGGCACATCCTCAACCGCCTCTCTTTCCTCTTTAGCACCCTTTTTTCACTCTCCGCTGAATGCACTTCCTTGCGTCTCCCTCACTTCACCACCCTTAAACATACACTGCACTCACTCACATTTAAGCACTTTATTTTCTTTTACTTTTGCCTTGCAAAGGTTTTGGCATCTGTGTACCCCTTCACACACATTTACATAGAGGTTCAATTGCAACTGGAATACGTGACCATTGTTCTCTGTGCCCTACAGAGAGGTCAAACCACTGACAAGTACTTTGCTCTCTCTTCAGCCTCAGTGCCAGAGTTCTCAGCCAAAACCCCTCATGAACACATGGTACGACTTAAAGTATGCAGTATACAAGAGTAATAAGATGCAAGAAAAAATACAGAAATACAACATGATGAAGTAGCTGACAGTCTTGGAGAATACAAGTTGAGTAAAATGTGAAATAAAAGAGGAACTAAATCACTGACATGCAGTACCTTAACGTTTTTAACATTCATTATTCATAAATCAATCCCTGTTTTTGGAATGATTGTTATAAGTCCAGTTTTAAGGCCATACAGAATGTAACTGTCTTTACTATAAGCACATTTTTCTCCCTTTACACTTGAAGTGGATATTTGGTTCAACTTCGCAATGGAACAAAAACCATGGCCTGCTAGTCTTTTGGATCAACAGGGGAACAACCATCCCCATAGCCCTAATGGAGAAGCCGCCCCAGCTTAATTTTCAAAAACCAATTTGCCTGAACTGGAGCCAGTAGAAGACATTAGCCATTCCATTCCAACAAACTTTATTTCGGTCAATGTGGACCATAAAATTGCATACATAACATTTTTTTACACAAATAAAAGAATAAAACAGTCCACATGAATAGCTATACAGATTACACATTTAGCAGCATTAAAGTGCATCACAGAGATCATAGGTGTCCTAAGGCCAAACTCCCCATGATATCTGCTAGTTTATGCAACCTATAAATTCTTATCAGTTCTGGGCGTGAGATTACCTGACACATTTCCTCAGGATTACTCCATAAGCTTGGTTTACCCAGCCTACAACATACGTCCTTTATATACACAAACCATGGTATTTTGCCCACACCCTGGAGACTCAGTAGCTTTTTCAGTTCAAACTGATTAACGGCCAATTCTGGCGTCACCCACAGTCTGCGCCAAAAGATTCGAGGCATAAGTCCAATCTCATCACTGATTGGTCAAATTCTTAGATCCAAGCATAAGGGGGTGAGGGGAGTACTAACGGGGAGGCTTAACATCTGCTTCATAAAGCTGTTCTCTATTTTGCTCAAGCTACCAGAATGACCCCATAATGTAGCCCCATAAATTATCTCACTCCTTGCTTGTACTATATAAATCTCCGCTATAGGCCTAGCAGGTTTGTAGGAGGAGTTTCTATACAATTTCGCAATTCCCCCAACTATCTGGGCTAACTTAAGGCTTGCTTTGGCCATTAGAGGGCCCCACTTCAAATTTTCAGTCAAAGTAACAGAGGGGTGGGGAGAGGAGTTGGCCTAACAGCTAGGGTGGTTGACCTCGAATCTGGGGACCTGGGTTTGAGTCTCGGCAATGACGCTGAACATCCTGTGATTCTGGGCAAATCACTTACCCCCACATGCATCATTGTTGGTATTTGCGATTCCTAAATTGCGAAAATTAAGAAATCGCAATTTAGAAATCGCAAATACCTATGCATTAAAAATTCGCATTTTGATTTACGATTCCTTATTTTTCCTTATTTGCGATTCCCAATTTTGTGAATCGCAAATAAAGAAACCTTTCCCATTCATTCCTATGGGCCAAAAGGCCTATAGGAATGAATGGGAAGGCATTCACATTTTGCGAATTCCAATTTGCGAATCGCAAAATGTGAATGCAATTTCAAGGGTGCAGGGGGGGGTCCCAAGAACCCCTCCCTGCACCCCTGAAATTTAACTTTAAGTACAATTTACACACACACATGACCCAAGGACATGTGTGTGTGTAAAATAAAACTTTCAAATATGCAACTACTGCATCTTTTAAAGTTTTCGGTAAATTAGCATGAAGTTCATCTTCATGCTAATTTACCCCTTCCAAATTGCGAATTTGCAATTTCAAAATAATCATGCATAGCATTTAAGAAATCGCAAAATTGCCATTTCTTAAATGCTATTGCAATTTAAGAAATCGCAAATAAATTGTGATTTCTTAAATTGCGAAACAAGCCAAAACCTTAATACATCCCAAATAAGGGATTTGCATTCGCAAACGGCCGATTTTTGCGATTCGCACCGTTTGCGAATGCAAAAACCCTTGATGCATGTGGGCATTAATCTCCCGGTGCCTAACAAAAATGAATATATGTCCTCATGTAACGTAACTAGTGCTATGTAAAGCTCTCTGATACCCGATTCGGGTCAAGTTTGTGCTATATAAAACTCTGCAAAAAAAACAACAAAAAAACCCAAAACACAAATAGAGTCATAAACCGGCACCCTCTCAACCGTGGTGCCATTTAAGCAGGCATTAGAACGGGATGTGTTATCTGGGTTGAAGACCATAAATTTGGTCTTCTGCATGTTAATCTTTTACCCCCTAATTTTGCAAAAGGTAGCAAAGCTATCAAGGACCCTTTGGATACCCATGGGCGACTTTGATAATAACAGTGTGTTGTCCGCAAACATCATTGCTGCTAACTTTCTACATGCTAACGTTGGGCATCATTATCCTTTACCTCAGTAAGTTGGGCAACCAGAATGTTAATGAATAGGCAAAACAGGGTAGGTGCTAGCACGCACCCCTGTCTTACTCCTCTATTAACTGGGAGACAGAAGGTTAGTTTGCCGCATTTCCCATACCTCCCTTGGGCAAAGTTGGCCTCATGCAATTTCATAAGCAGACTCAAGAGGTAGAGGGGGATCCCCAGGTCTCTAAGTTTATCCCACAGTTTAATTCTGGGGACAAGATCAAAAGCCGTCTGCAGATCTACAAATATCAAATAGAGATTGCCACCCACTATTGACACAGTTTTCCAAAATAGAAGTTGGAGTCTAAATATTTGGTCGACGGTGGAAATGTTTTTGCTGAATCCCGCTTGATATGGGCTCAAGATTATATGTTCCTCCCTCCACACGTCGTTAATGCGATAAAGGAGTACCCGTGCACATAATTTCCGGGTGACATCGATCAAACTGATCGGCCTATAATTTGTAGGAAAAAGGGATGAACCCTTTTTAAGAACTGGGACAGTTTCTGCCTAACACAGGTTTCAGGGATCTCCATACCTTTCATAATTGCATTAAATAATGCCCATAGGTAGGGTCCCCATATTTTTGCTTCTGCCCGAAAGAGGTCCCTAGTAATTTGTCCAATCCCGGTGCTTTACCGAAGGGAAGCTTACTTATTGTGTTTAATACTTCAGTCAGAGTAATCCCGGGGACCTCTTCATGAATAATCCCTATGGGTATTGTAGATCTTTCACCAATTGGGCCAGCTGCGTCCTTTGTAGTGCATAGAGCCTGGAACTGTGTGTCTTCCATACATCTGCTGCTATGTTTTGCTCTATGGCTGACTTCCCTTCACTACTGCCTGTACTGACCATAGACCAAAATGCCTTCATGTCTTTGTTGGTTAGGGTGGTTTTTAGGGCATCCCATCTATCTAGTTCCCAGCTCTTTTTTGCTTGCTGGATATTAGCGTCCACATTTGTTTGATTAAGAAGATGTCCTTTGTTTTGATGGCATCTAACAGTGCCCGCTTAGCCTTTCGGCAGGTGTCATTGAATCAAGATAGTTTGGCCCCTTTTCTCCCATTGGTGGATACTTTGGGATAATATATATCGTCCAGATTAGATGTAAATTCAGCATGCAATACAGCACGCAACTCTATCAGTGTTTAGAAAAATGCCCTTTGTGGTAGCAGCCACTCCTATTTCTAATAAAGACAGGATAATTAATTAATATAATATTGCCAGCTTGTCCGATGACTGCTGAATTACTCTCCACCTTATTCTTCTTCTGTTGTTGGAAAGTGTTAATTTACTAACTAAGGAGATACAGCTAACTGTGGCGTTTTCAAAATCCAGCAACTCCAGCGCCATGGTCAGGGCATTGTGATTGCTGTCATCTCGTGGCAAGACAGCGAAGTCAACAACCATTTGCCATAACCTTGAAATCTTGACCTCTGGGCCAAGGTCAGCACTCTCCCTAGCAGTTCTGCCTCTCTGCCGACAGCGCAAGCACTGAGCCAGTCCTCCAAGCAGGACTCGAGCCAGCAGCCCGTCCCTGCGCCTCCGGTTCGATTTTAGGCACCAGCCGGTACTCCCCAGTATTACCGCTTATTTCTGTTTTTCACTCTGTTAGTCGCCACCTTGCCACATGCTGTCTGCATTACTGTTGTGTGCCTTTTTGCTGACTACATTACTGTGGTGTTGTTATATTTCTCCCTAACTGTAGCTTCTTAGTTGTATCTTTTCTTGCTGTTTCCATCAATGCTGCCCCTGCTGGCCCCGCCCACTCAGCCCACTCCCGCCTTGCTACCTCTGGTCCTGCCCCATCCCCTATATATGGCAACCCCTGCATGGTTGCACAGTGGAAATGCGCAGCGGACACGCCTAAGGCAAGCCCATCCGCTTCTGTCTGCGACCCGACCCCGACCAGTGCCAGGAATGCTGGACCTACCAGACCCCACCATTACACCTCAGCCACCCTCCATGCTCTCAACCCCAGAAGACAAGCCAACTGCGCAAGACCCGTGCCGATCTCAATCCATGGGAAGCTCTCGTGCAGACTCTGCCACAGATTCTTCACCACTAACTAAGCTCCAGCAACCGCCGTAGGGCCACCTGATGCACGCATCACAGAAACCCTGACTTGCATCTTTCTCAACTTGCGCTCCCTGAACCGACACGCCATCAAACTCTGGGACCTAATCAACATCCATTCGCCCGATGTCGCCTTCTGGACCTACCTGGACCAACCTCACCTCGGGCCCAGACATTGCCACAGCCATCCCTGACAGCTACAAATTCCAGAGAAAGGACCGCCCGCACCTCCTAGGAGGAGGACACGCCATTGCACACAAGACCCACCTCCGACTCTCTACTTCCAGCACAAGTAACCCCCACCTGAGCACAGAACATCACCACTTCCAGATGCAGACCAGCCCCAGAACCACACTACACAGCACCCTCATCTACAGACCTCCAGGTCCTCGCACCCAGCCCGCATTTACCATCCTGAACTCTACCCACCCCACACCATCACTTCAACGGACTACATTCTACTAGGGGACCTGAACTTCCATCTCGACAATAGCAACGACCCCAACTCCACCACTCTCCTCGACAACCTTGACAACCTAGGACTGAATCAGCTCATCAACATGCCCACCCACAGAGCAGGTCACACCCTCGACCCCATCTTTGCTGGATGATCAAACATTAGTTTCTGCCGCACCACCCAGTCCATCTGGATGGACCACCACTGTGTCCATTTCACCTTCAACACCACCACTGCACCCAAGCCTGCTCGTGCCCGCCACAACAGAACTGGAGCAAGGTCACAGAGGAAGACCTCAACACCACCCTCCAGAACAAACCCCCCAGAGCCACGACCAACACTAACACAGCCAGGGAATTTCAACGCTGGGTCTCCTACTTCACCGACAAGCTGGCACCCCTCCGCCACCCCGCCAAACAGCATGCTCTAAAGGCCACTTGGTTCACCACGGATCTCCAAGAAGCCAGACGGTCCTGCAGACGGCTAGAGAAAACCTGGTAAAACCTGAAAACCACGGAAGCACGGAACAACAACAAAAGCACCCTGAAGGAATACCACCAGTGCATCAGAGACACCAAACAGACCTTCATAAGGAACAAAGTCCAGACCAACGCGACCAACGTCAAGGAACTGTTCAACATCATGCAGCAGTTTGCGAAATCCACCTGCAAAATGACGGGCGTCACACCCTCCCAAGAACTCTGCGACAAACTCAGCTCTTACTTCCATCTGAAGATCAAGGTCCTCTATGACAACTTCAGTGAACCAGCACCGGAAAACTCCCCCCTACCCACTACCGCTGACAAGCCAACCATCACGTCCTGGGATCACGCAACCGTCAAACTCATCACCGCAACCATGAAGAAAACCATGAAGAAAACTCACTCAGGAGCCCTAACAGACCCCTGCCCACCGCATATCTTCCAAAGTGCCGCCGCTGCCATCGCACCCGAACTAGGACAGATGATCAACACCTCCCTCAGATCCAGCGTCTGCCCAGATGACTGGAAACTGGCGGAGGTGAAACCCCTCCACAAGAAACAAACGGCTGACCCAACGGACCTGAAAAACTATCGGCCCATCTGCCACTTCCCCTTTGCAGCTAAAATCACAGAGAAACTCGTGAACGCCCAGCTGACCGCCTTCATCGAAGAGAACTCCATCCTGGACACCTCCCAGTCTGGATTCCGCAGCACCCACAGCACCAAGACTGCCCTCCTCACCACCACCAGCGACAGCTGCATGCTACTAGACCAGGGACACACCTCGGCCCTCATCCTTCTAGACCTCTCTGCAGCTTTCAACACCGTCTTACATCGCACTCCGGCATCCAGACTCCACGACGCAGGGATACAAGGAGCCGCCCTCAACTGGATCCAATCCTTCTTCTCCAGGAGATCCCAGAGGATCAGACTTCCCCCCTTCCTCTCCGAACCAACTGACATCAACTGCGTAGTCCCCTAAGGATCATTGCTCAGCCCTACGCTATTCAACATTTATTGGTCTCCCTCACTGCCATCGTCAGACAGCATGAGCTCAGCATTGTATCCTACGCCAAGGACACCCACATCATCCTCTCACTTACGATTACACCAGACTTTGCTTCCAGGAAGAGATGAAGAATGTGGATGAAAGACATCTGCTTGAAGCTCAACTCAGAGAAGACCGAGGTCCTCAACCTAGGACCCTGCACCTTCGCCTGGGACAACACCTGATGGCAGTCTGCCCTCGGGAACCCACCCTCCCCGACAGACCACACTCGGAACCTTGTCATCACCCTTGACTCCTCCCTCTTCATGAACCGCCAGATCAACGTTGTCAACCTCCGCTAGTTTTAACGGCCTTCGCTTCCTCCTTAAGAACTTCAAATGAATCCTCTCCGACTGCAGAAGGACTGTCACCCACGCACTCATAACCAGCAGACTGGACTAAGGCAATGCCCTCTACGCCGGAATCAACAGAAATCTTCTTCACAAACTCCAAGCCATCCAGAATGCAGCAGCCAGATTCGTCCTCGGGACACCACGTCAGGAGTACATAACCCAACACCTACGAGGTCTCCACAGGCTCCCTGTGAAGAAGGGTGTCACGTTCAAACTCCTCACCCATTCCTACAAATCCCTCAACAACATCGGACCAAAGTACCTCAATGAGAGAGTATCCTTCCATGTACTCAAGAGAAACCTCGGCTCCGCCGACCTCGCTCTGGCAGAAGTCCCACATATTGGCAGAACCAGAACCGGTGGGAGAGCCTTCTCCTATATCGCAGCTAAGACCTGGATCGAGCTCCCTGTGAACATCAGGTGTTCATCGACCCTACACACGTTCAGGAAGGACCTCAAGAACTGGCTCTTCGACTGATCTGGAGCCGCTTATTCCCCAACCCCTAGTGCCTTGAGACCTTCACGGGTGATTAGGCGCTTTACAAACCCCTGATTGATTGATTGATTGATTGATTGATTGATTGATTGATAACCTAGTCCCCACTAAGATATAATCCAACAGGCCTATTCCTTTAAATGTTAACTTCTCTGGTGTATCCGATTTAGTGGGGCCATTACACGCTCTCAGGGAATGGGTCAGTGTGACTGAGCTGATCTGGAGTACCAGCAATGACCATGCCTTAATCAGTGGAATTTGAGGGTCTGGCATTAGCTATTGCAGATCAACCACATATTTATTGGCACAGTAGCGATTAAGGTATTCAATTGGTCAAAGGTAGGGGATTTGTGGGTAAGGCTTAAGGGTTGAGAATAGACATTGATAAAAGCTATTTTCAATTTGGAAAGTAAGTGCAACACACTGGATGTCACTAGACAGGGGATTCAACTGTTCCACTGTGCAGCCCAGATGTATGCCGACCCAAATACATAAGCTCCCAGATGGTCAACCCATTTCTCCCGAAATGGCGGGTACATCGAATGACACAAAAACCCGCCCTTACAAAGTCTTTCTTTGCCCAAGTTTCCTGGAACAATCATACATCATATTGGTCCACAAAAAGCCCTCAATCGGGGTAGGGCAGTTTGCTTTTCAGACCCGCAGTGTTCCAGGCTAGGACCCTCTGCTCATTGCTTAGATTGCGATTGTCAGGGGTGGCATCAAGAATGTAAATGTTGGGAGATTGAATATCCTTCATCTGAACCGTGGGAAGATCGTCTCTTACTTTTATGGGTTCACCTTCCCTCAGTATACTATCGCTTGGGGGGACAGGGACTGGGGCAACGGATATTCCAGGCAGCTCTACCCATGTCCCCATCATACCAGTGGTCATCTGTTGTGTTATTATTTGCTGGTCCTTTAGTTCTGCCCCTACCCTGTGACAAGTGGTCTGGCTCAACTTGCCGCTCCCCTAATTCCCTTCCAGACCTCGAGCCTCTGGGTCCATGGGCTAAGACCCCTGTCTTTGCATGTCAGTCCACTTCTTCTAGAGACCCAAATCTATTTTGTTACAGGAATATTGAATAGCAAGGGTCTGGGGGCAGGGGGAGGGAGGGTGGACCCTATTTTATGTTCCAGTGGCCACCTGCCTAAATTGATACTAGTACGGGCCCTGTATGGCATATGACAGTGGGATTAAAAATAGTCCAGTGGAGAGGCCTTAACCCCTGTGGGTGGCTCCTGGGGACACGGTTTCTGACTTAATAGAGTGTGGACGCTCAGGGGATTTCTAAAACAACAGTCCCATTGTGTTGTTTTTTGTCTCTTTCCCACCCAACCAACTTTGCGAACCATTAAGATTTCCCTTGCCCTCTCATAAGGTAGCTGCTTGTACCTTGCCAACCAGAACAGGCATTTGTTCCTGTGGTCCATTTGTGTTTCCCTCTAGCCATTTTTAATTTCTGGTACTCCTGTCAATATAATGACGTATGGAAGTGAAGCTAGGGTAAATTTATAGTTGGCAGAGTCGCTACTTCTGGCCTTCTAGCTAAACCCTCCTCCCCACCCTACCCTCTCTCTGGACCCTATTTTAGTGGGGCTGTTTATATTTATGCCCCTCTTGTGATGTGCTGGGTTATTATTCCCAACCTCACATTTAGAGCTCCTGGGGCCAGTGGCAGTACTGTGGTCTTGGGCCTGCTGAGCACCTAGCCTTTCTATAGGAGTCAAAATAGATGTACCTATCCGATGGGCATGGTCATTTGCCCGACTGGAACCCGGTATACTATTAGGGTCTACATACCTCAGCACTCCAGGTCTATCTAAGGGTGTCAGACTTGCGCTATCCGCCTGACAGCTGAAATCTTCACCCCTCGCTAAAACTTGTGTGTTACTTGCATTAGTATTTGTCTGCCCGCTGTCAACCATTGTTACCACTTTATCTATGAGATCAAGTAGGGGGGCAAGTTCTTCCTTCTCAATGGCTCACAATTGGCTCTGTAGATCCCTTAACAAATTCAGCACCCAAGATCCATAATCCGTGTCTGTTCAAGTTTTGGTGATGCATCCTATTGCTACATCAGGGTTACCTAAGTCCTTGACGCTAGTTGTTGTTCCCACATGAATATATGATTTTACCACGATTACAAGTTCCACGCATGGCATTACCACGCGAATTTTAGTTCGCAAGTGGCTTTACCACGCTGGAATTTGCAACGAAGGATTATACCACGAATTTTAACGTCCTTTAAGCACAAATGATAAAGATTATTTTCTTACCTGACACCTTCCTGTCTTTCACCAGCAGCCCGTACTTCCATCCACCATCGAAACAAGCGTCAAAACACGTCTTCCAAAACGAAAAAAAAGGACTGCTATTTTGACGTACACGGCACGTCTTTGGGGGAGGCACTTTCCATTTAATTTGGTGGTACTGAAGTGCGTTTATTTTAATTTGAGTAATCCGCTCCTTTGTTTGTTTGTTTTTTTGGGGGGGAGACGCCCCCAGCCCCCCTCCGAGCCCCCCCCCAGCCCCCTCCTGAGCCCCCCCCAGCCCCCCATGAGCCCCCCCCCAGCCCCCCCAAGCCCAAGCAGAACGACTTGAAGGAATACCATGTCTCCCCCCCCAGCCCGTGGTAAAGACGGTCGTGGAAGGCACCCTCGTTGTAAAGACGTTTGCGTGGTAAGTGTCACGTGGTAAACGTCATTAGTGGTAATGTCTTCATGGTAAATGATGTTTCCCTTCCCACATTAGTTTTCTTTTTTTTGGCCCCCACCCCACTTGCTTGCTTGTGTTTCCTATTCTTTGACGTGCTAGTGACAATTCCCCCCTTCCGAGTTGCTGGTTTAGGTGGAGCTTCTTGTTGAGGGGATGGGAGGGACACAATTGCCCTGGATGTAGACTCAGGGGTGGCAACTTGAGAAGTGGATACATCAGACACCAGGAGACATAGATCTGGAGTTAATGACAAGCGCCTCTCACTAAGCACTATTTCTGTAGTTACCACACCTATGGCCCTCTGTAACATCCAACAATTGAGGTTGGTCGCATAGGGGAGGAAATGTTTAGCAGGGCAAGTGCGCTTTCCCATTACTAGACCCTAGCAGTACCCAAATGCTACCACGCCACTAGGATCAGCCTACCAACAGCTAAACGTAATTTGGACAAAATGTAAGCTGTGCAAGCAAAAGCGAGAAGCCACAGTACAATCGAGAGGCACAATTAGTGAGATCAAGGGAAATTATTTACAAGCTGATTGGGAAATATTCAGAAGAATATTATCAAGAATGTCTCAGATGCTTCCCTTTCCCATACAGAGCAGGGTGCCGATCAAAAATGTTCCAATAAGTCAAAAGAGTGTGCTCTTCTGGTTCCCCTCCCTGAGCACCTACCAATAGACCACTTTGATCCCCGCTGCAATTGGGCTAATTAACATCAATTAGGTCACTGCAAAAAAATGCTTTTTGAAAATAAGATTCCAAGGAACCAATGATTAAACTAACAAAGTCTTACCCAACAGGTCAGCATAAAAAAAGTCTGCGCCAAGGGGGTGGCCCTGCCCTTCCTCTTCCTGGCAATGACGAGCAAGGACGGACCCTCCTAAGCAGGGGGAAAACTCTGGCACTTTTCAGCATGTCTGGCAGCCCCTCCTACGGGCAGAGAGCAGGGCTTCCTGGGGTTTGGAGCCCCAACTGCTCTCTAGGTGATGCGGGTATCGTGGCTGCCGTCCCATGCCATGGGAAGACTTTTGCGCATTTCAGCGCATTTGACAGCCCCTCCTATAGGCAGAGCGCAAGACTTCCTGGGGCTTGGATTACCCCACTGCTCCAGCGGTGATTCAGGTATCGTGGTTGGCTTTCCGCAGGAAGACGTTGGCAATTTTTCAGCGCGTCTGGCAGCCCCTCCTACAGGCAGAGAGTAAGGCTTCCTAGGGCTTGGAGTCCCCCAGTGCTCCCATGGTGATGTTGGCATCGCGGCTGGCAACTGGAATGACAACAATCACAAAAAAGTTGGGGAAGAGTGATATGAAACTTAACATGGTTTATTATATGCGAAAGTATGCATCAGACATGACTCTGAGAGTTTTGGGGGATGGAGAGACAAAGTCACATTTTTTATTATTTTATGTAAAAGAAGGCAGGAGAGTGGGGCAACAGGGTAAGAAAAGTTACAAATAGGTTGTGGCATCTGCTCATGTTTGATGGGGTAAAAGGGTGGCATGACACACGATATTTAATTCTATTTATTATGCTAGGCTTCTGTCCCATGACACTCTTCCTCACGCCTTGCTTGCTTGCCCTGGGCTAACAGTACAGACTGCCTTCCTTCTTAGCTTGTTATGGCTGCTACTTCTCAGACATAAATCGTGTGAGGGTGACCAAGGGCAGGATTACTTTGAGATTCTCTTTCTTGTATAGAGAGGGTTGGGGTGTCCCTTCGACTCCTTCACCATTGCTGAAGCCTTTGAAGTGTTGAGTAAATGGGGTGAGGAGGTGAATTTAATTGGATTCCACATGAGTGTCTCTAGAGGTGTAGCTGTAACAGAAGCAGTGGCACCCGGGCAGAAGGTTCTGTTGGGCCCATTGTAGCCAATTTATGGCAATCTTGTATTATGTAACCACATAGAAGTGGTATTTTCCTTGCATGCATTAAAGCCCTTTGGACCCTTGCAGCACCATTGTGTCTCTTACCTTCATCACCTGTGCATCACCAGAGACTACTAACTAGTGTCAATGAGTACAGCTGCCACTCTCACCACCTACTATGTGTTCTTTAGTGACACTTCTTTAGATACCTTTCAAGCAGCAAAACCAGCCTCCATACTTCCGGTTTCGCTCTTTAGTGAAATGAGATGTAATTCTGACTGCATGACACATAATCATATTAATAAAGATGGCTTCCACCTGGAGACACCAAGTATGGCACAAGTTGATTGCACTCTTGTTTTAGAGTTAAAGGATAACACAATGCAAAACAATAAACACTTCTTGCAGCTGCATGTGATGAACCTGTTCTGTGTGCACCAATTACAAAATTTGAAGTATGTCAGAAAATGAGAAAAAAAAACTGGACTGGGTGAGCTACTCTTGCCTGGGCCTGGGAAACATGACAGCTTTGATATTATCTCATAGAAAACACTAATACTAGATAACTGGAACCAATGGTAGATTCTGGCCATGGCAGAATGATTGAATGTGATATCACAACTAGGAAAACAGGAAACGGCCTTGTTTGCATTCTTTACTGGTAAAGCTATAAAAAACAGATTGCAGCAAAATGCTGCTGGAATGATTGATGATGATATTTTAAGAACAATTAAACACTGACTTGCTCGTATATCTCAAAGGCACCAGGCTTCTGGTTAAACTGTGAAGCGTGCGCTCAGAGGCTGTCTGGTGTTACTGATTTGCAAACAGTGATTGATGAAATGCATTATTTGCTGTGTCACAGTTATATGAACTGCTCTTAGTTCCTAAGCTAAGGCACAACATGAGTCATTCATTGTGGTGAGGTGATGCAAAGAATGCATTTCAGATTTGCTGTTTTCGAAATGTACAACGATTCACCTACATTTGTTTGATGTTTCAATTTTCTGCATTCCTGTTTAATCGTTTCTCTGTAATGAGAAACTTTCCTCTTGCATTTCTTTTCTGTCTGACTCTGCTCTATTTTTGTAAGCTATCTTCAGTATATTTGGAGTTTCAGGTGGTGAGCTGAATTCCTTTATCTTCTCTTCTTTTGTCGGCCATATAATTGCTGTTTGACGATTTTTTTTGCTTTCTCTTTTCTTTTTGCTCTTCCATCTCACATCTCTACATATTATATCTGTTTTATATATGTCTATGAATTTCCTAACATTTTTGTTTGATCCCTCACATACACAAAGACTCATTGATAAGTGAGTTCATGCCCTTTTCAAGCAAGTTTCAAAATAAAACTATTTTCACCTTGAAACCAGTCTTACTGTTCTTCATTTTTCGTTATCTTTTTGATGTTTCTCTCTGTTTGTCATTCCAGTTTTTACCCAAATTACACGGAATCTTATACAATTACAACCAATGCTGGCCAACCTATCCTCCTTAGTATGACATTTCCTTTAAACCATTATTTAAATGTTTTATTCATTATAAATGTATTAAATATATTTGTTTATCTGTGCGTGGCTTTCCATGCACTTTCAATCCACTATTCAGCCTTTCACCACATTCACTCCCCTTAACATTCATTGAGTGATAGCTGGACCCAGTCCTAATTTCAATTACGATGGAATATTCAGAGTAATTATGGTAATTCTGTGTTTCTCTTTGACACAGAATTACTGATAATTACTCGATTACTCCTGCTTGCGTCATTCTGAGACATTTGGGGGATAAACCTAGAGCATGAGAACATTTCATGAGCACCCCTCGTGCTAGCTATTTGTGTTCTACTGCATTTAGAGCTATTTCTTAGTACAAAATGCATCTTCATGTCTAATTTGGATGAACGAGTTCATTTCACACTGTGCAAATAGTTCTAAATGTTGGGAGTAATTTGGGGCAAAATCACAACCCAATAGAATATTTAGTGCTATTTCTTAGTGTAAATTGCATTCTCGCTCCCATTCTGGTTGTGGGAGGGCATTATGCGTAAAGAAAATAGTGGTAAATGCCGGGGACTAAGTTTGGGGAAAATCCTACCCAGGGGTAGATTTAGAGAGGGCAAGCAGCTTTTTGCACTCACTTTTCAAGTTTTGTTGCATTTAATACTATTTCTTAGCGTAAAATGCATTCTCGATCCCATTTTGGATGAAAGGAGACTTTTTTGCACTAAGAAACAGTGCTAAATACAGAATTACTCTTCTCACATAATTATGCATAATCTCGCAGAATTCTCAGGTAATACTACTAGATTGCGCTACACTGAACTAAGTATGTTACACCCACTCCTAATGGTAGCACAATTCATTTGAATTTAGTGTATTTTTTTAAAGTTTAACGTTTATTTGAAGGTAAGAATACGTCATGCATAAAAAGAAAGACCATATAGGCAAAACTTCAATGAAAAAACTTCTATAACTATTAAAAGGGGAGAGAGAGTGAGGGAAAGAAAGAAAGAAGGAAAAAATAGGGGGCAAAGAAAAGGAGAAAACTTTACCTGAAGTACAATCCTAATGCAACAATAGTAATATTACTTAGTATGGTATGAAATATGCACAGAAGAATAAATAAAAAGGAGAAAGGAGTATTATCAAGAATAATCATCAATAAAATGCAGCCACAAAAAGACAACAAAAAAGTATTTATGGAGGTTTTCTGACTTCATCCGGGGTGTCAACAACGATGAAAGAGGACAAAGCTATGTTCTTTAGATATGAGGATAAGGAAAGCCATAAAAGATCTTTTTTAATACATAAAGAAAGTGGTGTAACATTACCAGTATCTAATCTGTGATGGAAACAAATAGCATTCCACCAGGCCCTAAAGGTTATTTTCTCTGCATTTTTCCAGTTTGAAGTAATTAAATGTAGGGCAATTGCTAAAAGCAGGTCAACTAATGAGGGAATGGGGGCTGGGTGTGTCCAAGAAGGTGATAGGGAACCTAGAAAAATGTTGGAAATGGAAAAAGGTATCTGGGTATTGAAGATTTTATTAATTTGGGATCAAACTAAAAGCCAGAAACGAGAAAGGGAAAGGCAATCAAAAAGCATGTGTTTTAAATCAGTGGAGGAACTTTTACATGACCAGCAATCCTAGGAAAGGTCTGTGGAAAAGGAAGCTAGTTTCATCGGAGTAAAAAGAAGGCGTTTGTAGATAAAAAATAGGGTTTGGGAGGTATTAGCTGCTCTTGATGTTTTATGAATTTTTAACCATCATTTGTCCCAAAATGGGATAGACCAACACTGTCCAAGATCCCTCTCTAAGGCCTATCAGAAGAGAAGAGTCAAGTTTTATTAAGAGAAGAGGCCGAAGTGTTAGTAGACAGTAAAGGAAAGAGATGGGAGCATTTGGCATGAATGTTAGGATTGGGAGGTAAGGAAAGGAGGTAGTGCGAAAGAGTAGGAAGGAGTTAATCATATTGATGTTTACAGGAAGAAGTTAGAGAGAATTTTGATTGAAGATCCGAAAAAGATAGAGGCAAAATATTGGATACTAATTGAGAAATCCAGAGCAAACCCTTGGCTCTCCATGTTTTCCAATAAATGGTACGGCCTTTAATACGTAATAGATGATTATGCCAGATAGGTTGAAGATCTAATGAGGAGATAGCAGGATAGGAGGATGGAAGAAGAGGTATTAAAATTTTACGTGAATGAGAGATTACTTGAGGGCGAAAAGAGGAAATATTAGTAGTAAAGGCAAGAGATTCATTGAAATGAAAAGGGGCTATAATATGCGTCTCAATATTTAAGGAAATAGGAGGATGTATAGCAGGATCCTGATCATAATTAAGTCAACGAGAAGATTGCCTCAAGGAAAATGTAAAATGATAAGATTTGAAATCAGGAAATTTGAGGCCACCAAAACGTTTGTCAGCTTTAAGAGCATTGAGAGCTTTTCGAGGAGATTTATTCTTCCAAAGGAATTTATTTAGAATAGAATCGATTTTCCTAAAATAGAGATTGGGAATATGAACCGGAGTCATAGATAGAAGGTAGAGGATCAGCGGAAATAGCATAATTTTAATAGAATCTAATCGTCCCCACCAGGAAAGAAAAAGTGGATGCCAACAGTCAATGGATATAGATAAAGTTTTGATAAGAGTATCGAAGTTCCCTTTCAAAGTTTCTGAAATGGTGGTAGAGAACCATAAGCCTAAGTATTTAATTTTAGACGTTTTCCAAGCAAAACCAGTAGAGACAAAATCGTGCTTGAGACAAAGAAAATTTAAAAGAAGAACTTCACATTTATCCGAATTAAGACGATATCCAGAGAGTTGGGAAAACGTATCAACCTGAGAGAGGAAATCTGGAAGAGAAGTAGAAGGAGTGGAACAATAAAGAAGAATGTCATCCGCGTGGACAGACATCTTAACATGTAGAGTATCCAACCTAAAACCAGAAATACCATCATCTAATCGGATTTTCGTTAGAAAAGGCTCTAAAGCAATTATAAATAAAAGGGGAGATAAGGGACAACCTTGTCGGACACCTCTAAAAGAGAGAAGTATTCAGAGGATTTTTCCATTAACAAAAATAGAGGCCTTTGGTCCTGAATATAATAGTGAAATGAGAGAAATTAATTTAGCAGGGAATCCGATCCATTTAAGATCTTGGAACATAAAATCCCATCCAAGTCTATCAAATGTTTTTTCAGCATCTAAAGCGATAGCAGCAATGGGATATTTGAGAGAAGAGGCTTTATTCAGAATGTTAAAGAAAACCCTGGAATTGTCTGAGTACAATCGGCCCTTGACAAAGCCAGACTGCTCCTGTCCAATAAGAGTGGGTAAAATGGGATCCATACGGAGGGCTAGAAGCTTCGCAAAAATCTTATAGTCTAAATTAACCAAGGAAATTGGACGGTAATTCTTACAAAAAGAGGGATCTTTATTCTCCTTGGGGATTAAGCAAATCACAGCCTCTTTAAAAGAACCTGAAGAAGATCCATCCCGTAGGAAGGACTGATGAAGCGAAAACATATGGGGAAGTAATAAAGAAGCAAAGTAAGCATAAAATTCAATAGTAACACCATCCGGGCCGGGTGCTTTACCCCTTCTTAATTTTGAAACAGCATGTTTAATGTCAGATACGGTGATATCTGATTCCAAGGGAGTAAAATCCGTGTCATGAGTAAGAGGAGGAGGAGGGATTGAATGTAAGAAGGAAGAGAGTGCATCAGAGGAGGGTTGTTCTGGAGTGTATAACGTTTTATAAAAAGAAACAAACTCCTTAAGAATATCCTCATCTTTAAAAAAATTAGTCTCCAGCATCATTACGAATGGATTCAATTTTAGTTCTCTCCCGACGGATCTTCAAATAGTAAGCAAGCAATTTACCTATTTTGTTCTGGCCTCCATAATAACGGGCACTGCTCCTTAAAAGATAAAAGGAGGCAGCTTCTGTAGAAGATTTATTGAAAGATATCTTTGCCTCAATGAGATTTTTGAAGGAAACTTCAGAGTTCGAGCGATAATCGGAATATTCGAGAACCTTAATTTTGGCTAATAACTGGGTATTTTTCTTTTTAAAGAATTTCTTTTTCTGAGAGACAAAATTTATAATGAAACCTCTAGCCGCAGCTTTAAAAGAGTCCCAATCCAGAGCAGGAGTTACATCAGGAGTAGAATTAGTAGAAAAGAATTCAGAAGAAAAAGATGCAAATTGGCCTGTGAAAGTGGGATCCGACAATAATGAATTATTAAAACGCCATCTACCAGCATGAGGGGTGAAAGGTAGCAAATCAAAGTCTACAAAAACTGGGGCATGATCTGAGATTAGGATGGAGCCAATCTCGGAATGTGAGACAAGTTGGGAGAGAGATTTACTAAAGAAAAAATAATCTATTCTAGATTGTGAGTCATGAGGAGGGGAATAGCATGTGTATTCCTGAAGGGCTGGATTACAAAGCCTCCAAACGTCAGTCAAAGCATTACGATGGATTGCAGAAGTGAATTGTGAGTGCATCTTGGTACCAGAGAATTTAACAGAAGAATGTCTATCTAGAATAGGGTCAAAGACCTGATTACAGTCACATCCAAAAGTAATATAATCATCATCAAACATGACAAGTTTATCAGAAATCAGATTCCAGAACTTATTATCAACAGTAACAGGGGCATAAACATTGAACAATACTAAGGGTATTTGATTAATAAGTAACTTAACAATTACCCAACGACCCTCAAGATCTGTCTCTTGATGGACTATTGAAAATGTATGCTTTTTATGACACAGTATAGATAAGCCATTCTTCTTTCCTAAGGCGGGAGAGGAGAAGACATGACTCACCCAGCCTCTTTTCAATTTGGCTGCTTCAGCGTCTGATAAATGAGTTTCTTGAATAAAAGCAATATCAGGATGTACTCTAGTTAGTTGAGTTAACACCCATTGTCTTTTTATAGGATTATTAACTCCTTTAACGTTCCAAGTTAAAACCCTAAATGTGAACAATTAAAATAAAACATGCACAGTTATTATGAAAAATACTAAAACTGTATCTATCAGTAAGAGCATAAACAGGAATAAATAGAAAACACGTAACAAAAGATATCAGGATGTTATTATAAACAAAAGCATGCACAGTTCTTATAAGAGCAAGTAAGAAATTACTATGAAATATAAGATGGGCAGTAAATGAGCAAACTGTAAAACTCGCAAAACATTATTATTCCGAAGAAAGAAGAAAAAGAAGATAAAAAGGGGAAATAAGTTCAGGGAAAGATATGAAAGTATGAGAATGAGAAAAGGCATAAGGATTAACAGAGTAATTGGGAATGGAATTTAGTGTATTTATGCACTTTTTGTGCTGTTATATAGAGTTAACATTGCACGTTCGGGCTTAGAGTGATTTACTGTATGAACATTACTAATACCAGGTTGACAAAACCAAAACCAAATGCAAGTCAAAACCAAGACATATATATGAAGCATTGAAATAGTCAATAGCTCTTGCCTTTGGGACCTTATAAGTATTTAGCTATGCAGCATATTACCCTGGGTGACTACACAGAGCCATAGTGATTAATGGCACTGACATACTCACGCAGCTTAGAAGTCGGTAGGAATCAAACTTGAGTGAATTGGGCGATGACAAGTGGGTGGAGACAATGGCAGCCCGCGGTCTCTAGCTGTATCGTTTCTCTTACGTCTCATCCACTTCAAGTACTGTGCCAGAGTTGCATAGTATTCACCTATGCAACTCTGGAACATGGGAAGAGCTCAGCACCCCAACTGCACTAGATGTAACCTCATCGAAGAGGATTTCTCCCACATGACACTTAAGATGTAAGGGGGATCAAATTGAATCAAGAAATGTCATATGTATGTTCAGAGTTGCTTTTGCAGATAGGGTGAGGGTGATGGTATGTGTGTGTGTGTGTGTGTACGTATAGTTTTGCATGTATGTTTGTATATATGCATGAATTGTACTGTGTTTGAATGAAAGTTGCTGTGAGGCAGTAGGAGGCGGCACAAGGCCTGTGGGGGGTTTGGAAGGGAGCCAGGTGGGGCAGTGCTTGCACCACACATAGTGCACCCTGCCAAGGGATTGTGATGTTGCCTGTAGTGGGATTTGTGATACACAAGCATAAGCCCACAACATCCGCCTGTTTCATAGTGCCCCCTATGGACTCCAAAAGATGGTAAGGCATGAGCCCACCCGGTCCGGCACTCAACACGTGTTCCTCCCAGTGCAAACGACCGAAGCAGTCTCCATCCCACTGAGCCCTATTGTGTTCGCATTCTTGCCCTAATGTGTGCCCTGCATCAAAGTTCATCAGCAGTGAATGCCTAGAGTAAAAAAAAAGACACTTCTAACACGCCCCTGTGAAAATCTGATGATCAAGGGGGCAATGAATATTCCATATTCAGGTGTGTAAGGAAGGAATGTAATGCAACGTGGATTGCTGTAAGCAGTAGTGTGCAAATATATTCTACATTGGCTACGGGTTGACATTGTGTAATGATGAAAGAAGACTGTCTTTTAAATCAAATCTGTGACTACCCAAACCTTTTTGATTGCATGATTTTAAACTATAGTAGAGGGAATAAAAAAATCGGAGTCATAGCTTACGTATCAAGACTTTTTCTCATTTTTGAGGAAAGGTGTTTGCTATTTCCAGCTAACCTAAACTTTGATACCAAAATGACGGATTACTGTGGCTTGTAGTCTTTTTTCCAGCACCATTCCCTTTTGGGGGGCAGTGATTTTGAATTACAATTCAAGCAGAAAGTTGCCTTACATTCAACTGTGTGGACATTAACTTTGGAACAGTTCTTTGGCATCATAAAAACATAATTTCTCAAAGTTGGGATCACAGTTCACCTTTGAGTGATGGGCTTTTAAGTCTAGAAGTATTGCCTGTGCTTCTATCCATCGACTTGCCCCCTCATCCTTAACACCATGAACTGGTAGGAAACTAAGAAAAAGGGAGACATATCTTAACAATTTTTCATTCTTTTTGGTGACTCTGTTCTACTGTGTGCATCGCAATCAAGGTAACAGTAAGAAGACTGAGACCTCAGGATTTTAAACAACAGCCTTTAATTTTCCATCTATCCCAAACCTTGTTTCTTCAGATTGGACAGCGTTCTTTATTGAGTAACCGAGTTCCAAACTTCATACCCTCCTAGATTAAGCCTTGATCTTTCAGCCAAACCACCCATTTTCCCGATCATTACTTGGAGATTAACGGGCCAATTAGTAATACTCTGCACCCAAGGAGAATTACATTCATACACAAGACCCCAAACACTATTGGTAAATGGAGGTAACTGACTAGAGAAGTATCTGGTAAACTTTCGTTGCCTCAGACCTAGAGGAAAGGCTAAACATGCCCACTAAACCTCACTTCTCGAAAATGCGTTCTTGTTTCACTCCAGAGGGCATTGATCTAGTAAAACATAACACAAAGAAATATAAGTGTTGTGTTATTGCTTTCTTTGCCTAATTTGAAAAGCACTAAATTATGCTGATTTGATGGGTTTTATTTGTTAAGGGACCAACAAGAAGGTCACTGAATGTTCTGCTCAGGGTACTTTGCATGAACTAATGTAGATTGTCATTTTCCAAACGCTCCAAGTAATCCTCATACCACCTCACAAATGAAGATGATTAGATTCTAGGTTGGCTCTTTCTAGTTGAAACTGAAGGCAAGTGGGATCACACTTAATTATAAGATGAGCAGTCTTTCTGTTCTTTAGCAACCGATGAGTAGGTGTGCTCGTGATGGAACATCACCTTCATGCCACACTAATAGAGCACATTAGACAGATGAAAATATGCTTGTCCAGCCCAGATTAGACGTGCTACAAATCAGCCAATACCCTAATGAGCCTGCCTCCATCGACCAGACACCAGGCATGGATCCCAATCCAAGAGTGATAAAAGCATTTGGCACAAAATCACATAAATCCCCAGTTCAAAGGAAACCTAGAGATAGAACAGAACACAATACCAGAAACACATCATCACAAGCTGAAATAGGCCTTATTGAAAAGTATGAAAAACTAAGAGCTGTGTGTCAAGTCATCCCAAGATGGCAGAGAACACTACGATGTCATGTTAATGGCATACTGTGTGCTTTGAAAAAAACAACTAAATTGCCTTCACCTTGTGGAGGCATTTTATAGTATTTGAATATCACAGTAACTGAATAAAGCATAAGCCTAAAACTGTTAGAGACATTCAGGTCCATGGCAATTAAATATGTATTCCTCTGAAAAGAACAAGTAGTATTCTTTGCATAATGTGTGTGGTTGGTGGCTGTGTGTTATAGTTTGTATCAGAGTGTCCTGAAAGGACCAATAGGCAGGACCACTGGAATTATTTGACTCCCATGCAGCTGCTTTTTTCTGCATAAGTAAGGTTTGCCTCATAATCCACCATCTGCTCCATAATCTGTAGATTTTAACAAAAACATGTTTTCTATCTGAAACTGATTAAAGGGTACAAACATTGCCCTTCTCAAAGGTTAACAGGTAATCTTTCAGTTGCTTATTTCTGTATTTAGTTGATAAGCTGGTATCAGCGAGGTGACATCTTTGCCCAGACAGTATTACTATGTGTAAAACATATGAAATAATGAAGTAATATTGTCAAAAAATGTGCCGCGTTATGCTGCATAATTTGTCTTTTCTTTCTGCATAATTTAATCAATACTGCCACATAATTTTGTGCTCCCCGCCAGATAATTCCTGTGGCCCTACACATAGGGTGTGTTTGTAGGGTTTCTTCTTTGTAGCAAACCAGTGTGTTAAGTTTTGGGTGTGTTGCTGATGCACTGTAAAAGTATGTTGTGTTGGTGTGGTGAGGTGGTGTATCTTGTGTTTTCTATAGCATTGGAAAGAACTGACCACTGCCACAGCGTGTTCTCGATGGCCATGCAAATAGTTGCTTTTTGGTGTGGTGAATTGTATTACATCCTATTCTGTTTGTGACTTACTTCATTTGCCGTTTGATACATTGCCATCTGCTTAGACTTTAGTTTGGTAGGGGGTTCATCATGTGTTCTGTTGAGCTGATGCCATTAGATGTATTGCGACTGGAAAGTCTCTCATGTACAGGTCACCATTAAGCATTTTGAACTGCAGAAACATAAGAAATTGCAGACTGTAGTTGTTAAAAAGTGCCTTTCAGATAAGAAGAAGAATTAAGAAATAGTACTGACATAAAAAATAACACCTGCAGAAAGAAGTGCTACTTTAACTTTGAGTCCAGAATAGAAGCACACATTCCTTTTCCACCATCTTCTCTTTGCTGTTCGGTCACATATTGCTGTAGACCAGGCTGCAGCTACTGTTTTAAAAATAGTCTCACCAGCACTGATTTGACCATTCAATCAAGAAATCTGATTTATTTAACATATGTAGGCCATGGTACTTTCTCCTCCACAAGGTCCTGTCTCATAGTAAACCCGCTGTAAGCATCCTTCAATTATTAATTTCTGAGTGAGTCCCTTCTTAAATTAAATTAAGTTAGAATTGATGTTGATAGGACCCTGCCTCCAAGTCAGCGCTTTAATTGCTAATTCTAAATGTCACACTGGTTTGCAGAAGCTTCCCTGGAGTGAAGAACATAGGGAGAGAGCAAGACCGACAACTTCCTAAAACCTCGAGGGTACAGTTCACCCAGCAGAGGGTAGTGCAAGCTTCACTCACATACAGAACGAACTTTGGTGGCACCAAAAACACACAGCGCACTAAAAAACGGATAGAAAATAGTCAGAAAAGAGACGTGCATGCTTCCCTCCGGTATAAAACGTACTGTCGTAGCAGCAACAATGTACTGGGGCACTCAGCTATAGAACAGATTCTAGGGTGACCAGGTTTTTGAAACAAAAAACTGGGACACTTCGCTAAAACAAAAAGACAACGAAGGGGCACAGATTAGCCTCAACAACAGGTGCAACGTAGGTAGCAGAGAGTGCAAACATTGCTCACACATGAAGCATCCAATGGCGGCAGTGCAAGTGCCACTTTTACACACAATGCAGGCCCACCACAGAAGAGGAAGTGCGAGATTCCCTAACATAGAGGAGCTAAAGGGATAGCAGAGCAAACTCCTTTCACATAAAGATCAGGTGCAGCGGAAGACTCACTCTCATGCACAGCAGTAGAGCGGTGCAACCCTCTGTCACATATAGAATGTGTAACTGTGGCCTCCATGCAAGCTACCTTAAGAAGCAGAACATGTATCATGCCTATGGCTGCAGTGCACAGCAGCTGCAGAGAATGACAATAGCACTGCCAGCTTTCTTTCGATAAAACAAGTACTTTCCAACAGTAAAGTCTTAATGTTTTAAGGGAGTGCAAAAACAAACAAACAAACAAAAAAACAAGCACGAGAGGTTTATGGAAAACTGTATCAAGAAACCTGTAGTGTTGTTGAATTGAGGGCGAGCCCGCCTCTCCCAATTACATGGGGGAGAGATTAGCTGGGACTCCATGCATGTGATAACAATGGGCTGAACTGGCTTATGGCAGTTCATCGTAAGGCGAGTCAATAAAACGCCCGGTGTTCTGGGCGTGGCTCAGTTATCTGGCCACCACCTTAACACTGTGTCCTGCCATGATTGCGTGCCCCGTGCCTAGGCCTGTACAGGGGCGGCTCTAGGCTCATGGTGGCCCTGGGCAGGGAGCGTAGGTAGGAGTCCCCAGCTCAGGAAGGTGTTTTAATAAAACGTCCAGAAAAGGTACTAGATGAGTACCTGCGGCTGCTCCTACCCTTCTATGCCCTACCTTTACACGCACTGCTGCCTCCATACCGTTCTTGTACCTCTATACCTTCCAGTGTATATAGTACAACCCTGAACTGCACCTTATCCTTCCTATACCGTTGTACCTTCCTAAAACAGCAACTGTCTCTACCTTATTCTTCCTACAACTTGTACTCCTTTTTTCCTTCCTATGCCCTAGTGCCGTACCTTTCCATACACTGCAACCTCCATATCACCTCCATACCTTCCATTTTACACAGCGCGGCCCTCTGCTGCACCTCATCCTTTCATACCCATGTGCTCTTCGTTTCCCTGCACTGCAGCCTCCCTCCCTATCATTCCCGTACCACAATAGCTTCACAAACCCCTCCCCCTTTATTTTGTTTTTTCTAGAGCCCCTACCTTTCGCATATAGATGTCTCACTCTATACCACACCCCTAGACAATGCACATACACCATTCCGTGCAATGTCCTTTGCACATTTCCCACGCAACACACCCCTAGACATATACTCCAGTACACCTACTCCTCTAAACATGTCTGCCTATGCACCATCTTCCTCTCATGTCACCTTCTGTCCCCAGCACATTTCTTCTTCAGTAACCCACGTCTTTGGCTCTACAACTCTCTGCACATCTTAGCTTATATACCCTTTCTTTTACTTTTCTACACCCTACACATTTCCCCACACCCTACACTGCTCCACCTTCCCAAACCCCTGCCCATTTGCCTATCTACAACCCATCTCCATACTAATGCCGCTTTTGCCACCACCTCCCCTACGCATGACCCGTATATAGTGTCAACCCCTACTCATGGTTCGCTTTTCTACTCACCCTCTACAACGGCACACCCCTCTCTTCTTTATGTTGCCCCTGCTCCACACTTATCTTTCAGTTCTCAGCATTGTTTCTATTCGACATACTCTCTTTCTGAACCCCCTTTCATTGTACATGTCTCTTTCTGCAGCTTCTCCTGCACATTTCCCCTTCTTTCCCCCTCTTATCCTATCGGCTTCTCCTTGTATACATTCTCTGCCAGTCCCCGGCGTGCATGGCAGGCTCTGCCCTCTACTTTGACAGCTGAGGCCACTCCCTCTGGCTTGCGCGTCTGTGGGGAGGCCCTGGGGTGTCAAGGGCCGGCCCACACGGCCTCACTGAGTGGAAGCCCATCCCTATACCGTCACTGCACAGCAGCGTCTCAAACTGCAGGCACCGCCGCATGTGGCTTCAATAACCACGCACATGCCGGGCCAATCAAGGGCGCACAAATGCAGACATTTTTTCCCATATAATTATTTAAGCTTTTTCAACAATACTTTTAATATCCTCGCGGCACATTGCATAAACACTGGACACCCTATGATTATTAGAATCATGTTAAAAAGTGAAAGTAATTACTTACTGGGACAGCCTTAATTGATCTGCGATGGAGGCCTGCTGTGCAACATGCTGCCTGCTTCTCTCTTCGACTGATGATTATCTCCTTGCAGTTGGGCAGTATGGTGGGCGGGCCGCGGCCAAAAACAATCCTTATTGGCCTGAATCTGGGCACACACTTGAAGATTCGCCAGGGAGGGACGGGGTGGGCTATTAATATATTTTACAATAGTTCATTGGTAGCTCATGAACGATTGTAAAATGCGGTGTGACGGTGACCTACACCCGAGGCAGGGACCCAGGCAGTTTCATTTTCTGGCAGTGATGTGTGACTTGTAAAAAGGCGGTCTGAGGCAGCTGCATCCAATTTAAAATATATTTAAATTAGGCACTGGCGTGGTGGCCCCTGGCGTTGGGTGGCCCTGTGCAGGTGCACAGCTTGCACATGCCTAGGGCCGGCCCTGGCCTGTAGTCACCCCGCACAACCCCACGCTTGCGAAGAGGTGGCTATCCTCCGTACAGCATCGCTACCATTTGCCCGGTGACACCATAACAGCTGTCAACCATGGCTGCCATCCCTCTGTGTCACAGCCGCCCTGCGGTAAACCTCCGCTTCCAGGAGGTGCGCGGATGACCGCATATCGCGGCCGACATGTCACCAGAGGTGAGCGCCCCTACCCCGACGCCGCATCCGAGCAGTGCTTGCTCAGTCTTCCTACCTTGTGCGGCATCGATATGCCACAGCAGAGCACCCTGCTGGAGTCGCAGTCGCAAAGCAGAGAAGAGCGCAAGGCCCCTGTAGCGGCCTCCATGCGGTGTGCCTATCTCTTCGAAACTCCCCAGCCAGCAGCTTCCCATAATATGCCTTTTCCCTAAAAGCCTTGAATGCTCAGGCCAGCGCTGTGACACGCTGTTGCAAGGAATGACCACCATGCAGTCGTACAACCCCACTGCACAGGCAGTTGGATGGCCCACAAAGGCCAAAAGGACACAACCTGCTCTGTCCAGAGACCTCCCAGAGAACACATCTTTAAGCACCAAGCCAGAGCCCCTACAAGGTTGCGCAGCGTCACATCCATTTCCGCTGCACACCCAGGCATGTACCACCGCCCACCAGCTACAAGTACGCCCAGCACTGCAGCAGCACAGCGCTCTAACTAACAGCTCGCCACTGTGACCCTCTGCTCACCATCATGATGTCATTCCCATCGCTGGAGGAGTTCACTATCACAGGGCCCCCCAACCCAAGCACCGCACTGGAAGGCGTGGGTTGAACGCCTAGAAACTTACTTCGAGGCGGCAGAAATTCCGGTACCATGTACACACCCATGCTCCTCCACCTGGGCGGAGTTGACATCCACAAGATCTCCAAGACAGTACAGGAGACAGGACCTCAGAGAAATTTAATTTTAAACTTTACGCCAACCCGGTCTATGAGCGGTTTCTCCTCCATCAGGCATGACAGCTACCGGACGAGTCGAAAGACATGTTCTAGGGACGGATGAGAGAACTGGCAAGCACCTGCACTCTAACAGACGAAGAAGAAGAGGTCCGGGCACAGTTCATTTAAGAGTGCGCCTCATCCAATTTGCGCAGGAACATAACATGCTCATGAGAGACATCCTGACACTGGGGTGTTCCAAAGAACTATCCAATGCTCGAGCAGCCCACATGGAGCCCAACTCCTTAACACCTATCAAGGAAGCACACCTCAATGGCATACACACAGAGTTGCGCGGGAACAGACCGAAGGTCACCAAAGCAACCCCACACTCAGCCAAGCAAAGCCCGCAAAGTTGCACATGTAGGTGGTGCAGAGACCCATACCTCCACAATGGAACCTGCCCTGCAAGTGGCAAAACTTGCAGTGCGTGTGGTAAGCAGAACCACTTCTCCGAAGTCTGTCGCTCCTCACAAAGAAGACAGCCCAAAGGCCTACAGAAGCAAGTGCACACAGTCGAACCGCGGCCAGGCGACTCATCCAGCAGCGATTTGGATGGAGATGATGTAGCCACTGTTCGCGTAGTGTGACAATTGTATATGCTCATGGCTACCCGGCATTGTGCGCCGATTTGCAAGAACGGTGTGCAAGACCACTCCATCGCCACTGTCATTGACAGTGGAGCCACCATCAACCTCATGGCCGCAAACATCTACCGCAGCCTACCCAATCCACCAGCACTCCACAGCACCAACGTGCAAGTATAGGCATTCGGCAACCGTTCAACGTTGAAGTTGTGTGGCGTCTTCTAAGTGGATCTCTCTCATGATGCTACCCACCAACGCCAAATGTCTATGTGTCGCAGGAAGGGTCAGGGTTCCTACTTAGCTGCCGCACTGCTCAAGACCATAACCTGATCCAGTTTGCATTTGACGTAAACACACACGACCTTGACAGCCTACTACAGGATTTCACACCATTGTTTGAGGGGATTGGCTGTTTGAAAAGTCCAGCCATCCAGTTGCACACTAACAATTCAGTGTTAGCCCTTAGTGTTAGCCCTTAGGCACCGAAGAATCGTTTTGCATCTCTGTCCGAAGGTGGAGGCCAAACTACGACTCCTAGATAGAGCTGGCATCATTGAACTGGTGTGAGGACCAGTGCTGTGGGTATCCCCCGTCGTCTTACCAAAGAGGCCCAAACAGCTTGATGCTGTACGCATCTACGTAGACATGAGAGTCCCAAACTCAGTGATTAAGCAGGCACCTCGCACTCATCGTGGATAATATCATCGGTGAGCTGGCAGGATCTAAGTGGTTCTCCAAGAAGGATCGCCGGTCTGGCTATCATCAAATACCACTACACCCAGACTCCTGTCCCATCACAACCTTTTCGACTCAGACAGGGCTCTGGAGGTACACCAGGCTCAACTTCAGGATCTCCAGTGCTGCCAAGGCCTTCCAGAACATTGTCAAAAACGTTCTTCATGGGCTGAAAGGAGTGCTCAACGTGAGCGATGACATTCTGGTGCACGCACCCATGTTGGAAGAACACCTCCTTCATCTCCAAGCCGTCTTCTCCCACCACAGAGAAAGTGGGCTCACACTATACCGAGAGAAGTGCGATTTCCTTTGGAAAGATATCAGCTTCTTTGGCTACTGATTTTCCAATAAAGGCATTGGCCCTGACCCCGACAAGGTGAAAGACATCCAAGAAACACCAGCCCCAACCTTGGTGTCCAGAGTTCACAGTTTCTTGTGCATGGTAACCTACTGTAGACATTTCATCAAGAATCTGTCAGACCTAACTGTCCCTCTCAGAAACCTGACCAAAGCCACCATCCTGTGGATATGGGGACCCAAGCAGGAAGAATCATTCCAACAAAGCAAGGTGGCCCTGTCTGAGGACATCACATTGGTATACTATAACCCCAAGAGAGAGTGACAATTCGTAGTGGGTGCCAGGCCCACCTGCCTAGGCGCAGTCCTATCTCAATGACAAGCGTGCAGAGAATGGGCTACAGTGGCCTATGCCAGCTGAACATTCACACCAACAGAGCAACTGTGCTGACAGATCAAGAGGGAACCGATCGTAATCCTGTGGGGCTCTGTGGACACTTCTACATGTACCTGTACGACCCCCCATTTGCTGTCATCACGAACACAAGCCTTTGATCCCGCTATTTCAAGGCTGCTCATCACACCTTCCCCCGAGGATCGAGAAATGGATCTTGCAACTGCAAGAATTTCAATTTGCTGTTGAGTACCGGCCTGGCACCCAAAATCCTGAAGACTTTCTATCAAGGCATGCCCAACCTGTCACACTTCTTGAGGCCGCAGAGGCTGCAGCCACAGAAGACTATGTGAGGATGATTGTAGAAATATCCAGGCTCCTTCTGATCTCCCTGGAAGATGTCATAGAGGCCACGAAGAAAAACGACTGCCTGCAGATCGCCATCCAAGCAGTCGCCTCAGGCGACTGGAGGACACTGTAAAATCCAACTTCACTCCATACTGAGACAGTTTATCAATCCCTAAGGCCCTGTATCAGGTTCACCAAGAGCTATCCCTGACCATCAATGGCTGCCTCCTTCCGGACCCGCGACTCTTGCTACCTGAAGGCTTGGCCCAGAAAGCTGCTCTCCTAGCGCAAGGAGCTCGACAAGGGAATGTGAAATCCAAAAACCAACTCAGAAATAAATTCTGGTTTCCCGGCCTTGACCAATAGATAGAAGCAGTTTGAGGCACTGTCCCATCTGCCTAGCAACCAGCTCACCTGATCGACCCACGCAAATCATCACTGAAGCAGCTGCCGACGCCCAGTGGGAGAGGGTGAGCACAGACTTCGGCAGTCTCCCAGGAGGGAAACACATGCTAGTGGTAGTGGACGAATTTACACAGTACCCCAATGTAGAAATCATATCAACAACGTCTGCAGCTGAAGTAATCCAAAAGCTTGAAAAGCTCATGGCAACCCACAGACTCTTTAGAGAAATTCATAATGAAAATGGCCCGCCTTTCACCAGCTCAGAGCATCCCGCAATGTCAAACACCTGATAATCCCACGATGGCCCCAGGCCAATGGCGAAGTGGAGCACCTGATGAGAACCCTCAACAAATTGATCCAAATTGCACTAGCAGAGAACCACAACCTGGAGCAAGCCTTGTTCCAATTTTTTACGAGAATATCAGCTCAACCCACACTGAACCACTGGCATTTGCCAGAGCAAGCTATGCTTTGGTCGAACTGTGATGGACGCCATCCCACATCAACCTGTGTGGGAAGAGACACCCAACCCCACAAATCAATTGGACTCCAGAGGGGGTCCATAACAATGAGGAAGCCTCCTGGAAAAGACACGCTCGAGAACACTCGGTCCTAGTGGGGGACCGTGTGTTGGTGCAAGACTACCACCACGGAGAGAAATTCCGATTACCATTAGTAGTGGAGATCAAAGGCACCAAAGTCCCCGCTCGAAGAGGCCAGGAGATTGTAGCCCGCAACATCTCTCAGTTCAAGAAAATCCCGGAGGGCAACACTGAGGAGTTTCCGGCGTCTGGCCCGCCAAGGCCCCAACGGAGAGTGCAAAAAATTCCAAAATGCAACAGCAGAGGACTTATGCGCAACGTCCTCCCACTGCACTTCCAAACATTTGGAGTCAGAGCTTCCCGTTATCAAAGGTGAAAGAGCTGGAACTGAAAGGAGCAAAGATCTGCCAGTTTCCTCGTCAACACTTTCAATGCGAAGGAGCCAAGGTCGGTATGAGTTGACGTTACACCCGAAGCTGTCCCAGAGGTACAAAGATTTTGGGTCCAGATAAAGTGAGACGACAACCAAGCCGATTGCTGTAATCGAGTGCAGGTGAATCCTGTAACCAAGTAAGAACGTTCCATGAGCATTATGTTATAACGAACGTTAGCCTGTGAAGTCTACGTTTGTCACATATCCAGTTTTGCTTGTTGAAGTTTGTTTGGTTATTGCTATTTCCTGGTAAAGGAGGAATGCAGTGTTGTTGAATTGAGGCTGAGCCCACCTCTCCCAAATTACACAGGGGAGAGATTAGCTGGGACCCCATGCACGTGATCACTATGGGCTGAACTGGCATACACAAGTTCACCATAAGGTGAGTCAATAAACAAATATGCCTCTTGACCCCACATCCTGTTACCCCACATGTTGTTACAATGCAGTCGTTACAACGACGGCGTCGTAACAATGCATACCATTACCCTGCAAATCGTAACAACGACTTGCGGAGCGGGGCGCTGGATGGTGGAATAGTATAATTTAGTATTCCAACTCCAGTCTGTGCGGACAATAAGGAAGGTGTTGGATTTTAAATCCAACACCTTCTCCCCCCTCCGCAAGTCGTTGTTACGACTTGTGGGGTAATGGTATACGTTGTTACAACGCGGTCATTGTAACAACTGTGTTGTAACAACATGCGGGGTGATGGATGCTGGGTTAATAATAATAATAATAATAATACAGATTCTTGTATAGCGCGAACAGCTACCTCACAAGGAGGTGTCCCGGCGCTGAAAAAGAAACTACAGCCGCAGAGTGGATTACAAGGTGAAGTTATAGGCTTTCTGCAAAAAGAGCCAAGTCTTTAGGAGTTTCTTAAAACTAGCTTCTGACGTGGCAGATTGGATGGCAGAGGGGAGGGAGTTCCAGAGTTTCGCCGTGCCAACGGAAAAAGACCTGCCACCAAGTCTAGCTCTCCTAACTCGTGGGACAGCTAGTTGGAGCCGGGAGTTCGATCGCAGGTGTCTCTCTTGATGGTAACGGGGAAGTCGGAGTTTTAGATAGTTGGGACATGTCCCTTTTTGTGCTCTAAACGCCAGGGTGAGCACAAAACGGACATGTTAAGGTTGTAAAGCCAGGGACTCTGGGTGAGGCTCAGTTATCTGGCCACCACCTCAACACTGTCCTACTTGTGATTATGTGCCCCGTGGCCAGACCTGTAGTCACCACACACAACACCACAACACCTTGAGGAACTGCAGGATCCTCATCCATATCGGTCCTGAAGTCAGTCCTGGGATCTGCCAAACGTCCTATTCCCCAAATCGGGACATGGCGGGTAAAAAACACTGCTGCCGTAAATTTCTGTCCAGGCGCCGTTCACCGATCGAGGAATTCACACGAAGCCTGGTTTCAATTTGCAAAAGTATAAACAAAAGGAAGGACTACCCTATGCCACATTCCAAAATACTACTCAATGTAGTAGTAGTAGTAGTATAAATCTTTATTCGGTAAATTGATCACCATAAAAGACAACAATATACATTTTAAAATACATTTCATCAAATTATACTAGCAACAACAAGGGTTGACCATACTTAAAATACGACTGAGCACTAACATAATTAATAAAACCACAGACAAAAAAAAAAAAATACTCCAGGCACTCAGAATTAGCAGCTTCAAACAACTCCACTCTAGGTAGGTAGAGGCCTTGCAATCATTCCCAGAGATCTTGATCTAATAAACCAGGCACTACCTAAAAACTTTGCCACCCCGCATATCAATGGGGTAGATGATAGATCCGATGTAATCACTCGTAAGGCCGAGCGATGGCACCTCAACCCCAAACCTTTACATACTGGTTTCAACCAGTTTTTCCGCGCCACTTTATACGCGGGGCAGGCAAAAAGAAGATGGGCCACGGACTCTTTAGGGGCCGCACAGCCAGGACAAGATCGCAAGGGGCCGCCCTGGTTGGACCATTTTGAAGTAAATTCGCGTACCGGGAGGGTACCGTACCTTAATTTTAAAAAGAGGGCCCTGTCTAGAGGCTTAGTTATCAAGTCAAGGAAGGGTTCAAGTTTCCTTACACTCTTGCACTCCAGAAAAGACTCTGTAAGTGAACCCCCTGTTATACCACGTGATGCTTCAGCCTGAACCCAATCCCAATATAATTTCTTGATCACCATTTTGGGCGGGGGCGCTTGAGACTCCCAAATATCTCTCAAACCCAATTGGGAGACCAATAGCCTCAAATTTTTCAACCAGCCAATTTTACACCCAGAGTCGAGTAAAATTAGCTCGTCCAGTACTTCAGCATATTTGGCCAACTCCTTAGTCCTTCTCAGGCGGACCCAAAAAAGCAATGGTCGCAGCCTCACTATATCCTTTAGGGCACGTCTTCCAAGGTCTAACCGCAAGGGGATAAGCGGGGTGGAAACAGGGAGTGCCACCACATCTCTCAAAAACTTATTTTCTGCTAAGGTTAGCTCATTTACATTGTCGAACCCCCATAATTCGGAGCCGTACAATGCAGCCGGGAGTATCTGGCCATCGTAGATGGCCATTACCGGGGACACTGGTTTGCTGATTGATGCCCGGTACTCTCGTAAGATCACCCCCGACACTCTTTTGTGGCCCAATAGCATTTTCGCTAAGTGATCCTTCCAGGACATTCGGCTATTTAGCCGGACCCCTAAATAGTCGAATGCCTCGACCAACTCCAAGGGAGTCCCATTAAGCAGAAAATTGTTTTTAAAAATGTTTGCGGGTGAAAAGGCCATCAATTTGGTTTTAGTGGTATTGATGGTTAGGCCTCTCTCTGTACAAAAGGAGGAGAAACGCTGCAGGAGTTTGTGCAGGCCTATCGGGGATTTAGCTATCAGTAAGGTATCATCAGCAAAGAGCAGGGTCTGGATCTTTTCCCCCGCCAGGGTTGGGGCATCCGTCTCTTCTCCTCTCAGATGGTCCACCACTCCATTCACAAACAAGGAGAAGAGAGTCGGAGCCATGACACACCCTTGACGGACTCCACTCCTCACAGCTACCCTATCTGTCAGTTGGCCCTGTGTACCCCATCTGATCCTAGCGTATGTCCCCTCGTGGAGTCTTACAATTAATCTTAAGAGTGAGCCAGGAAAGCCCAAACTTTCCAGAATCTCCCACAGTTTAGCACGGGGGACCAGGTCGAAGGCCGTCTTGAGATCTATGAAGGCCATATATAGGCTCCCCTTCTTGATGGTAACTGCCTTCCAATAGATCCCAAACAGCCGAAAGACCTGGTCCATCGTGCCCACCCTTTGGCGAAATCCGGCCTGCAGATGAGAGAGAATGCCTTCCTCCTCCATCCAGTCGCCCACCCTGGCGATAATGACCCTGCCAACCACTTTCTGGATTATGTCTATCAGACTAATCGGTCTGTAGTTGGCAGGGTCATCTCTTGCCCCCTTCTTGTACACTGTGACCACCTCGGCACCCTTCCATGAGTCTGGCACGGGGTGTCCCTTTACTAACAAATTCATTATGGAGGCTATTAAATTACTACTCAATGTAAAATGGTCACAGCCGTTAGCGCGCGTGCAAAAAAATAAAGGTGTTATTAGGAACCTGAAAGATTTACAGGCTAGAGACTGAAACATGAAGTGCAGCATGTGTAAGAAAAGTACACATCATCATATACCTGATGCCACGCTTTTTTAACGCAGAGGAGTGGCAAGAGCGAGACTGCAAACAAAAGTAATGTGCCAGACTGCACTTGCATTTCAGTAAGTTAGATTTTCATACATAGTGACTGCGTGCACATACCTGCTCGCACTTGTGGTAAAACTCCATGAGAGTTAACTTGTAAGGAAAGGTGGGACATGCTCCAATCATCAGCCGTTAGCACACTTCCATTTTTTAATGACGCACCCAAAAGCCAATCCTAAGCAACGGATCAGTCAGACCTCATAAAGCACATACAACAGATCACCTGGCAGCGCAAGTAGTGTTTAAGATCGACCTAAAAAGTTGAACGAATTTGTGAACAACAATAAAATGCATGTTCATAGGAAAGCTATTAGTAGAACTTGTTACCTAAACAAGCGCACAGACTAGTGACAACACAATGGAAAAGATTATCAGCCAAATCATTAAATGATCTGTGTAAAGTAGCTTATTTCATAATGCAAAAGTCAGATGAAGGAGGGGAAAGTGAATAGGTACATTGAAAACTGGTCCAGTTCGGGAGAGAAGAGCCCAACTGAAAGATGGAGGCTACAGTAGGGAGTAGTTTAAGAAGGAAAACGGTCAAAAGAAGCATGAGAAGAGGAATAAACCAAGAATGTGTAGAAAGCAATAGATCGATAAAGAGGATGAGGAAAAAAATACCATAAAAAATTATTTCAAAAGGAAAAAAGCCACGGTTTTGGGTAGCATGATGGTTGGAGGGTAAAAAGTACCGAGCAAAACTAATGACTAGAATGAAACATGTTTGGAACAGGAGCAGTTTCAGTTACAAAACAGGATGTGGTGCGAAGTGCGAGGGCTCTAAAGTGTTGCCACTCTGTCAAAAAATCGATGACAGGACTTTTTGAATACAGATATCTCAAGGAGAGCCACCTGAAATATTTAGTTTAGCTACCAATTATTTGGCATTCATTGTGCGTGCAGGCAGAGGCGCAACTAGAGCCAAATTTCGGGGGGGGGGGGCTAAGAAAACATTTCGGGGGGGCCTGAACCTTTAATCAGTAGGCAGAGTGGACCTGCAGAGGCTCTTAGGAGTGGTGAAACAACTGCAAGGCCTAATTAACATTCAAATGGTCTTTTAAATACCTGTGAAACGTTCGGGTGCGGCTCAGGCTTTGTGTGTGTGCTCTTTGTGCTGCACTGTGGCTTCACCAAGTGCCTTCACACTAGCATGGATTGTCCTATAGAGGACTCTAGAAGCTTCTCCAATAGCGGTGTTGCAGGCTGATCACAGCTGTGGTCCATACCGGTAACAGTGGGGGGCCGGGTGGGGGGGATTTCGAAGGACGATGCAGAGAGAAAAATAAATAAATACTTAATTTTCCCTCTAGATCGTCTGTTGGAATCACCCCCACCCGGCCCCACTGCCCCACCGCTGTTACCTGCACGGCTGCCTGATCATCTTGTTCTTCTGGGAGCTCATGTGCTGATATCGGTCTCGAATCGCTATGATGTCCTTTCTAGCATTGATTGACTTTCTGATGGAATGGAAGATGGCATCTAAGCTCTTTCCCCCTAACAGACTGCGACCAGTGTTAGTCTGGGTGATAGGGTTGGTACTAAGGATCCAGTGAATAGGAACCTGTTTGGTTCCTTCGCGCTTTTTAGCTGGGATGTTGCTGGTTTAAAAGACCAAGTTATTACCCCACTTTTCTAGAGTTTGTTGCAATATATGACATTGTGGCTTAAGAAACATGGGACACTACGTGTTTTTCTCGTTCTGGTTTTCCATGCTATTCATGCCCAGCTGTTTCTTCCATAAATGGCAGGTAAAAGGGGAGACATTCGGTTATTAAGGATAGCTTCTCTGTGTTTAGTTTTTATTTGGTCAATTTTTACAATAATGATTTTGTCAATCCAGTTATGTACTCTTTATGAGTGCTGGTTTGCCTATCTTGCCAAACTGAGGCTTATTGGAGCTAGGGGTATGTTGCAACCCAATTATCTCCTCTGCAGGGATTTTAATGCTAAGTTGCAGTCCAAATTTAAGGCAGAAAGCATGGATAGTTTGGTCTCTGTATTAAACCAGATAGCAGAGGAGATGAGTTAAGTGGCTTTCTTGTTGCTTATGATTTAGTTGATCTTGTCAAATTGTTCAATTTGGATGGTAATACTCTGGCCAACATTAGAGCGCACAGCTGGGTCTCAATTATTAACTGTATATTCGTAACTAGAACTCTCTCATTGTGGTTATCATGGTACCATATTAGAGACAGAATGGGATGATCATAATTCCTTGTGTGCAGTATGTCACCTTACAGTGTTTAAATCCATTCCTCCTGTGGCCACAATTTCTACTACACAGTACCCTAGTGAGGGATTAAGACTTGTTTGGCATCTGAAGGCTCTGGGGGTCACCCTTGGGACATTGTTAAATACCTATCTTATTAATTTTTTGAATTGTCTCTCTGATCTGTGGGGAGATAAACTGTTGATTTTATTTTGACTCACTTAGTAAAAATAATAGGCATCTACTCCTACAGCCAATTAGATTTAGACACCAGAACCCGCATTGGTTCGATACCCATTGTTCTTCAGCCACTCGTAAATTAAGCAAGGCCTACTCTGTGTTCTGAAACACCCAGTTATGGTACATGAGGCCCGTTAGTTTTTATAAAAAACACCCTGAATTCTAGAAAGAAAACTTTGAATAAGAGGGACTGGGAGTCCCAGGTAAGAGCTGCAATTTCAGAGAACAGTAAGATCTTCTGGACACTGTGAACACGCTTAAACAAATGGATTCTTTGCCTAACCTCCTCTTGAAATGTAGTGTATCAGGAACTGCTTGTGTTGTGCACTTTAGTGCGTTATATATACTTGGTGGAAGATGGGCATTTACAGGACGAGCTTAGAGGTAAATTAGCCCACTCACCGACTCACTCTGTCACTTTGCAGGAAGCTGTGATTGCGATTAAGCAAAGTCCGAGTGGCAATAGTCTGGGGCCGGATGGAGTCCCCATGTATCTGATTAAGTGCAATATAGATCTATTGGGACCCTTGATAACAAATGTGCTTAAAAATTCCCTGAGCAGCCCGATCCCCACTTCATGGTCCCTCTCGACAATAGTTCCAAGTTTTGAAAAGAGGGATCGTAGGCCGCCAAAATGCCTTCGCCGATCTCCCTTATTGACATCTTGGTTAAGATCATTGGGGGGTAATATTTAACCGTCTAAAGCAGAGATCTTCAATCTGTGGGGCGCGACTGGGGGTCCATGGAGTCCTGGGAAGAGGGTGGCGCATTTCCAAGTCTATTTTCCGCCTGGAATACAAAACATGTGCTCTTTCTTTTGGACAAAGACAACTACAATCATTAAACTGCTTCAGCTGAAGTAAATTGAGTCTCATGTGCTGTAAAACAAAGAGGTCCAGCAGACACGTAAAACAATCCTTTAAACAAGCCTTCATGCCTGGGTGCCTGCTTGCCTGAATGAAATGCAAATGTGCGCTAGGAGTTAATCTGAAAATGTAAAGGATGCTTGGGACATGACCTGTCTTTAATGGCTCAAATCACTCCAAGCATTTTGATGGTGAAGATGTGTTTTTTTTGCATGGTGGTTAGCAAATGGGATGTGAAGTGTGTTCTTGTAATCATAACTGTATTTACACAGCGCTTAGTGCCCCTGAGGCGAAGTTGAGGGACAGTTATGCAAAAATATGCATTACTTATGGTCTGATATTACTCAAATCTACATTTTGGAAGCTTAATTTTATCCTAAAAATATTTGAACAGTTTGTAGCAGTCTATCATATACTGTGTGTAAGTTTAAAAGTATAAAATAATGACTTACACATTCACAGTGCTTTCTGTCACAGGCTGTGCCCTCATAGAACTAAAAATACAGAAGTCACTATTCTCCAATGCACCAATAAAATGTAATTCTGTGGCTCTCTGGTTATACACAGATCTCTGCAGTGCATTAAATAGAAGAGGTTTCATAATGTACTACATGGCGCATTTCCACACCGAGTAACAACTTTTCAAATACTTTTTTTATTTAAGCAACCCATTAATTTATATGTAGCTACCTGATGGTGAAAGAGATAAAAAAAATGAAAAAAATGTATGGGGCTGATTTATGAGAGGCTTGCACCGCCGGAGTGTCATTTTTTTTAAGCTTCGGTGGCACAAGCCTCTCAATCATATCTATAGGCCAGGCAAAGTCACCCTACGTGGCTTTGCATGGCCTCATAGATACGGAGTGAGACAAAGTAGCGTAAGTTTTTGCATTGCCTTACTCTATTTCAAGTTGGTGTTCCATAGGCATTGCAGTGGGTGTTCCCACACAACACCCATGGATTTTGACACTGCCCCAGATTTGAGAACCATGTAAACCTGGGGCAGCACCAAAACCTTATGCCGCCCCACAGCAGGGGGAAAAAGGAGAAATGATTTGATTTCTCCTAGTTTTTTCCTCTTTCCATGTGTGCTGCATTCTACAGGACACATGGAGAAAGAAATTCCCTCTTAGGATTGTTTTTGTGCAGGAAGGTGGCCCTTCCTTCACATAAACAACCCTGCCTATGTTGGCGCTAAGCAGCAACGCAGAGGTAAAGGACAGGAATGCACCATATTTCATAAGTAAGGTGCATTCCTGCCCTTTCACTTTGGCGTAGGGCAACGAAGCAAGAAGACTTGTGGCGCTGCCCTACTCGAATACCTCATAATTTAGGCATGTTGATTTTAGCCACACGTTTGACCATGCTCCCACGCTCACTGACGTTAGGTTTGCTAAACATTGTTTAATTTATTTCCCCAATGTAAAAATGATTTGCTGTAGGAATTGGGGGCATTTATGGTTGTGGATAGTTGCAGCGATGGCCGGCTCCGGTAAGCGCGGTGGAGCGGGGCTGGGGCGAGTGGGGGGTGGAAGTCGACAGATGACGGAATACGTATAATTAAATAAATAGTACCTATTCTATCATTCATCAGGTTCGCCCCCTGCTGCGCTGTGCCCCGCCTCACCGCGCTTACCTGAGCCGGCTGCCGCTGGATAGTAGGCAATGATGAGGAGGACCAAGTTGCAGATGTTTTTGTCAGGAGGGGGTCCTTACGCATAACATTTTTTGACAGGGGGATCTCGGCATCAAAAAGTTTGAAGACCTCTGGTCTAAAGGCATGGGTAAATGTTAATGATATTCTGTGTCCCTTTCAATTTGCCTTCCGACAAGGGCTGGGTATCTTGGAACTGTGCTTAAGTTTGAACCTGGTAATTGGCTAAGCAATGTCTGCTGTACCTGGCCTTTATGGGTTTGTCAACAGCCTTTGATTGTGGTAACAGGTCCAAATTATGGCTGCTGTTGCTGAACCTAGGCGTGGTGGTGTCATTGGTTAATTTCTTGTACACACTGCTTGAGAACAAGGTAGCTGGGGTTTGATGTAGCCCATCGGATGAATTGTCAGATTATTTTACCCTAGTGCATGGAGTGCATCAAGGTTGTATATTTCCCCATAGCTCTTCATTATTTATATTAACAACTTGTGTCCCACCTTGGTCAAAGCCTCTAGTGATATGATATCCCAAGGATTTCCCAAGTATTTGTCCTGGTGCTGCTTTATGCAGATGACGCAGTGTATATGGTAACAACACCAATGACTTTTGGTTTACTAGTGGAATCTTTTATACCTTTTATGAGTGACCTGGATTTGTGCACCAACATTGTAAACTCGCATATAATGACATGTGGACAGGGGAAGAAAAACATGACTACCTCAAGGGCAAAAAGTGCTGCAATGACAAATGATGGACGGAATGCTAAATGAAACAAACATTCACCCCAGTCAAGGGATCTAGGTTAAATCCGCTGTTCTTTTGCTCAGTACGCCACCCCAGTTAGGACCCAGCCATATGCAAATTAGTGTTGACCCTGTTCCTCTTGGGAACAGTCCAGCCCGAACGGCCAGCATTCTTTCCATTAATTGTTCTTTTTGCATTTGTCACCTCGAGTGGGACGGGTATGCCCAGATATGGGTCCTGTGCTCTCCATGACACAGGAGTCAAGTGACCCCTAAACTGGTCCCAGGATTCTTGTTTATGATCTTGGGAGAACCTCGCCTGGCAGTTTGGCCTGGACTGTTCAAATGGGGCGCAGGGTCAAGACTGGTTTAATATGGCTGGGTTTAAACTGGAATGACATGGGGAGCAAAGAAACAATGGATTTAGGCCCAGTTCTCTGTACTGGTTGAATATTTGACATTGTTCAGCATTCTGTCCATCAATTGTCATTTTTACATTTGTCACCCCAAATGGAACATGTTTGGTCGGACGTGGGTCCCATGCTCTCCATACCCCTGGAGTCAAGCTATCCTAGCTGATGTGGGGTGAGACTCCGAAACCGGTCCCAGGATGCTTGTTTCCGGTCCAGGGAGGACCTGGGCTGGCAGTTCAGGCTGGAATGCTCCGATGGGGAGCAGGGTCAAGACTGATTTGCATATGGCTATGTTTAAACTGGAATGGCATGGTGATTAAAAAAACGATGGATTTAGGCCCAGATCTCTCTACTGGTGTGAATGTTTTACATTGGTCAGCATTCTGTCCATCAATTGTTCTTTTTGCATTACCATAAGGGTGAAGGCACACACCTTGAGTTGTGCGAATGCTTTTAATTATCTGGGGCTTGTTTTTAGTCTCTCTGACTTTTGGCAACACTAAATCAATCATTCACGGCTGAAGGTCAGTAGGGCAGCAGGTGCTTTGTTTAACCTCAGAGAGGCTGCCTACTGGAGGACAATGTTGCCCTTCTTCAAAATGTGTAATTCCCAGTGTACAACAGTGGCCCCCGGCGGACCTGGGATATGGGATATCAGGATGATCTATTTTACAGAGGGAGGACAATAGTATCTGCTGACTGCTTCTGTGCCTGCCTCCCACGGTGACACATTCTAATATGCATTTAGACCTACATCTTTCATATATTTCTGCTAAAGTAAAGTTAGCACCTCTCTTACTTTGGGACAGTGTGTGGGCCAACACCGAGGCTAACCTGAACGGAGTTATTATTTTAGACTGGGTCTGGATTCTTGCTTGGACTTTGTGTCTGTTGTGTTTGCTAAACTGACTAACGTTGACTTATGACACCTTCCACTTTTAGTCACCGCTTATTTTCAATTACTTGTATATTTATATTTTGAGTTTTATCAACCGCAGGGTCTTTAGGGTGTACCTCCTGTTTAGGTGCTACAGAGATGTTCGGAATCTATGGGGCAGATTTATGAGGCCGTTGCGCCTCTTTGTGCCGCAATTGCATCACTTTATTTGACGCAACTGCGGCGCAAACAATGCACCCTATTTACAACGTGACGCATCTAGGAGATGCGTCACGTTGTAAAGCACTGCGCCATAAGGAGGCGTTCCTGCGCAGGGGGGGGGCGTTCCTGCGCAGGAACACCCCCTGAAAGTGGCTGAGTGAAATCTATGAGATTTCACTCAGCCACTTTCAGGGCAATGCTGCGTCAAAACCCTGCGCCTGCTTGAAGCAGGCGTAGGTCTTGACGCAGCATTGTGCACATGGTGTACCACCGAGCCTTGTTGGAGCTGCGTCGCGCCACCCATGGTGCGCCGCATTATAAATGCGGCGCACCATGGGTGGCGGAGCTGTGGCGCACTGTGGCGCATGTTAACTGGCGCATCCCTGGGGATGCGCCAGTTAACATAAATCTGCCCCAATACACTTTTGCACAACATTGTTGCCTGAACACAGTTTTTTTATAGGCTTGCAAGTTGTATAAAGGGGAAGGCAGCCTCGAACATATAGCCAGGTCATCCAAAATCCATGATTTAAGGGTGTGGCCAAAACCGATAAATAATATGTCAAGATGAAATGGAAACATTCTGGTAGATGGGCCTCCTCGAAGAAAACCAAGCCTTGACAGGTGTGATAATTCCATGCATAAGAAGGGCATGGAAAGTAAATATTGGGTATAATGTTACACACAGAAGCGTCAGAGCAGACGTGTCAGACTTAAGTGAACAAGCTGCAGCAAAATTACAGAGTACAATATCTAAAAACTAATTTTTGCTATTTATACTATTCTCTCTCGCCCTTGAGGTATCTCTTGATAACGATTGTTTTAAGATATTTTATGTTCTTTGTGGGAGTAGGTGCTAAGATAGTGCCAGCGACCACCAAACCATTGGAGTCTTTCCAGAAAAGAATTGTTCTAGATTAGTTGTTCACTTTGTCCCCGATTGCACAATTTAGCCCATCGATCCCAAACATGCAGATTGGAAGACTGTTAAATTCATCCGCTGTGGAAATACACAAAGGCGAGCTAAAACCCAGCACTTAAGGGGGCCTGCGAGGGAAATAGACATGAAATGGCGCATCCCTGGAGACCTCACTAAAACTACAGACTATTACAAACAAACAAACACTGAAACGGCGCCTCCATGTTAATTGAAATCGGTTGTTGTTTGGCGTTTGCCTTAATTGCCTCACATCTTGTAAACTATGACACTTTACGCAAGGTGTTATGCAACTCACTGCAATTCTGAAAGTTTTGAAGCCTTAGATTCATTTTCGTCTCAAGTTGTGTCCCAAACCTCAGGGGACTGCTCGTTCCGTTAGGTGCTAAATCTAACACGGAGCTCGTCATCCCCTCCACCGCACTTGTCATTGATTTCCGCAGTAAGTGCTTCTATAATCAACTCATTCATTTCCACAGGGTATTGCTAGTAAATTGCAGCAGCAATAACCCCTAAAATATATCTTAAATTATGCATGATTTGGAGTCGCAAATAAAAGTGCATGCTGTTTAGGCAGAGCTGCACTGAAAAATACGAGTGACTTTTGAAAAAATATTTTGATAAAAAATTGTGACTTATTTTCTAATTGCACGTTTTACTGTTTATTAATACATGTATCGTGCATGTTTGCACGCATGTGTTTATAATTATTATTATTATTATTATTATTATTATTATTATTATTATTATTATTATTATTATTATTATTATCATCGTCGTTATCATCCAGGTGTCTTCAAAACAAGAATAATAATAGCCATATCACCTCAAGTTAAATTAATGTTTTCCAAGAGTTAATGTACCCTCAGTTTACAAAATATATTTATATTGGTGTATTATTCTTCTACTGCACGTTATCATAAATAAACCTGCACTAAAGATCATGAAGAAAGGAAAACAATATTGCAATTTTACTTGTAATAAAATGTGCAAGAGATAAAAATGTCAGAATGTGATTCCAAGGACAATGAAAAGTTAATGCTTCCCTCGCCCTGAAGAGTTATGCTTCAGGGAATAGAGGGGCCTCCGGAACAAAAAGGTTAGAGAGTAAATGGTCCAAGAGACATCAGAAGAAAAAAACATATCATCTTTAAGTAAAAGAAAATGTTATTGAAATGTATTGATATTGAAATTTAAAGTGAAATATGTTTTGTACCTTCGGCTACCTATTGCTCTGTTCAATAAAAAAATAAAAAAAATAAAATAAAAAGTACCCAATCCGTGTTTTGGGCAGGTATTAGGGAAATGCTCCTCTTTGGGATCAGGTATTACCTGGGTTCTCATAAAAAACCTAGTGGGTGAAAAGTGTGTTCACTTGTGATCACTGTTGAACTGGTTCCAATGCATATACTGGGGGAGAATATGTGGGTCTCAGGTAAAAGTAGAAAGGCTTCTCACCTGTGATAAGGGAGTTTCATGTTCTTGCCCTTCTGGGCCTTTGTTGTGGCTCAGTTTGGAAGGCATACCCAGTTTAAAACTCTCTGCTTCAGGTCATTGAGGACTCTGTTTCGAGTTCAGGACCTCGTGTAACAAACTAAATGCATTCTGGGTGTTGTAGTCTCTTTTTAACTTCCATTGAAATAATTAGACTAGCACACATGAAAACAATGACTTTGAGGTGAAATGTTCAGGCCTGTAGATAGTATACGTAATGACCTGGAGAGCAGAGGTCAGCCTACTCTGCTTGCTTTTGAGATTTCAGTTAGCTCCAGGTTTTGGATGTGGCTCCAGCATGCAAGTGAGACTCAGTATAAACGCCACACCTGGTCTGCACTTCTCTGATTGCCTTTGAGACTTCTAACCGGAAGGTACCAGCAACTCTAGCTCATCCAATGACTTTGCCTGCATTCCTAGAGCACTTCCCCATGCTCTCAAGTGTCAGCTACAGAGTTCCACTTCCAGTATCTAATTCAAAGCTCTTTCTTTAGAAGGTTATGATCATGTAAGATTAGATAGTTGTTCACTTAGCAGTTCAGTTTGTGTGCTGTGCATTCCTTTTTCAGTTGTGTAGCTGACTGAAGACCCCATTTGGGACTAGTGCACAAACTGTAAACGTACCCCTGGTGCTACAGCAGAACACACTTGCCCTGTGGCTCAGCATTCAAACTCACCTGGTTCTTCTGGGCAAGTTGCCATTTATCTAGGTGCTTTTGATGCTACTTTTGATAGTTAATATTTTGAGAGCTTCAGTGCTCTCCGTGTTTCGTCTCAAGTGCATGACATAAAGGTAAAGGGGTTACCTTTGGCATTTTCTTTGCATTTGTCAATGAGTCTGTACTAGTATATGCAAATTTTCTTAATACATGTTTGTATATTACTTGAGTAACAGCTTTAATGTACTTGTGTTAATCTTGCAGGAATCAACACCACAGGACAGTTGAAAATATATGAACCACCAGTATAGCACACTGTGCTGTACAGAGAGGGCAGAAAATCCTTTTTAGCAGGCATATAACCAAATATAGAATTTCTAGGTTGATTATGTAAAATGTACACTGATCCTCCCTGAAGTAATGATTGCCATATAACGTTACCTTTTTCCACCATAGTCATAGTATGCCCAATATTTCACATTCAGCATGTATCACAAGATCAGACTGTGGGCCCATACCAGTACAAAGGGTGTAGACCAAACAACACAAGAGGTGATTTCTCTTTTTTATATCACCCTTTCTCCACTCATGTCTGTTGCTTGCCCATTAATACTTATTGAAGATAGTTGCAATGTGTGTCACAGAGCGATAGATCCATGCCGCTATTGTAGGACCAATGAGGGCTCTGTGCAGCTTTGTTCATGCTTTTCCCTGACAGAGAGTACCTTTTACAACAACCTACTGACGGTGAAGTTTGGGGACAGGCTTCTTGCTTGTGATGAAGGATCAGTTTGCTCTACCATGTACGACTGATGGCGCTTAGATCGATATACTTAATTGTGCACACGCATCTCTGGATCCAAAAGCTTGTAATGGGGTGTTCTAACCCACTGTTGTAAAAGGAGACCATTCTACCAACGTAAGCGTCAGGGAGTTGAGATCTTAAGGTTCTTCTCCTGTGATCAAGAGTCACCAATCTCTGCACACATGCAGTGAGACAGGTCCATCCTTCTGATTAGGGTAACTGATCAGGACCACTTTACAAGCAATGTGGATGTTGTAGAGGTCTGGGCAATGACATGTGTTCAGAGATCCTTTGCATCTCGTTCTATTGAAATGCTTTAGATGGGGTTTCTCCAAGTGTGATGAAGAATTATCTGCTTCCCTGCTAATGGGCAGGGTTGACCTCGATGTTTCAATCAGCCAGTATGTAGATGACACTCAGGGCCATATTATCAAGGACGGGTGACACATTATTGCCGCTTTTATTGGTTGGAAACTGCCGATAACGCGGCGATAATGGGCTTGATAATATGCTCTATGGAATATCAATTGAAGCCCATGTTAGATGTGAAGACATCTAACATGGGCTTCGATTGGAATTTTTGTAGAGCATATTATCAAGCCCATTATCGCCACTTTATCGGCAGTTTCCAGCCGATAAAAGCGTCAATAATGTATCGCCCATCCTTGATAATATGCCCCTTAATTTCACCTATGAGTGTGTTTAATCTATTACATGTATGCCTTTAAACATTACTGGAGTTAGGTGTACACTTTCCACGTATGCAAGGAAAGAGAGCAACGAAAAATCACTCCTGCCTCTGCAGACACGGCTGAACGATGGACACATCATGTGACACGAAACAAAGGAGTTATCATTAATAAAGAGAAACACTATTCATAGCAGTTCACAGCAGAAGTTTTGGAGTTTTCATGTAACACCAAAATAAATCTGACTGCCCAAGTTTTAGAGTTCTGTAACCAAGGCAATTCACAGAATTTCAAAGCTTGGCAAGTAACAAAAAAAAATATACCGAATCACTTGTACATTTGTAGTTGATTTGTAGTTTATTAAAGCCACTAAAAATGAACCAGGAAAGGAAGAGAAGGAGGGTTGGGCGGGGAGCAGAGAGAGAGGGTGAGGCATAGAGAGAGAACGATAGAGAGAGGTGGAACTACAAAGAAAGATAAGAGAGTTATATGGAGAGTCAGAAAAGGGCGACAGGAAGATTAAGAGTAAGAGTGAGGCACAGAGGGAAATGCAGCAAAACAAGAAAAATAAGTTAGGAGAGCATCATCGGGAGAGAAAGAGTGAGCGAATGAGAGAAAGACTGAAAAAGAAAGGGGTATATTAGAAAAAGACAGGGCGAGGCATTGAGATGTCTGAAAGCTGATACAGAAAGAGGTAGAGGAAGAAAGTCAGGTAGCAGGAAAGACAGAGAGAAAAATACAGGAAGAGATAGAGAAAGACAGGGAGTGGGAAAAAGACAAGGAGAGAAGAGAGAGTTAAGAAAGGGAGAGAGAGAAAAAAAGAGCGACAGGAATCAATCTATCTATCTATCTATCTATCTATCTATCTATCTATCTATCTATCTATCTATCTATCTATCTATCTATCTATCTATCTATCTATCTGTCTGTCTATCTATCAGTGACTACTGATGATTTTGATACAGGTTCTGTCTGCTCTCTCGACATAAGTAAATGAGGCAGACCAGTAGAAATAGTTAGATCATTTAGGACTTTATCAGAATTTTTGTGGATGGGGTACTCCGTAGAAAATGGTGAATGTCCCATCTACTGCATTGCAAGTGCAATTTAGTTAATTACACTTGTAATTTAGCAGACGGGACATGTAACATATTGGTGAATGTCCCATCTACTGCATTGCAAGTGCAATTTAGTTAATTACACTTGTAATTTAGCAGACGGGACATGTAACATATTTGTGTCCCCACCCACTAAATACCATTGGTTTCTTAGCCACATAAATGTGGTGGACGATCCATTGGCATCCACCTCATTACCTCCTTTACCCTAGGAGGCTCCCTGGTCTACCGACCACCAGGCCATGTTGGTAGATTTCTAGGCACACTGGAGGACATAGTAGTCCCACGGGCGCTGAAATGCTCCAGATACCTTCTGTTGGGGGATTTCAATATTCATGCGGATAATCTCGACCTCCCTGACACGTCCCGTTTAAATGAAGCACTCGCTTTGGCCCAGCTCAATCAAGGGGTTAAGACTCCCACCCACTCAGGTGGACATGTCCTCGACTTGGTCTGCACCAATTTCGATATTAATCTAACCCACCCCGAAACTGTGCCCTGGTCCGACCATTCGCTGATTAGATTCTCATGGACCCTGACCCGCCCGGCTAAGACCAACGACCCAACTGCACATAAACAAAAAATAAATGTAGAGAATATGTCTGAACATCTTGACATCTCTCGCCCCACTCTTCCTTCTGAAATTGAGTCAGCCCTTAGCACATTCAATTCCTGGATTGAAGGTGGGTCGGCCGCATCAATAAAAACAGGTCGGGTTTGCAGACTGCGCTCCACCCCTTCTAAACCCTGGTTCACCCCCACCCTCCGTGATCTTAAGTCAGGTTGTAAAAGGCTTGAACGGACATGGAGACAAGCCTACCTCCCCGAGGCTAAAAAGAACCTAAGGATGGCACAAAAGAAATACTATGCGGCGATTAGATCCGCTAAAAGCCAATATTTTGAAGGGCGTATAACTAATGCCAATAACAATAGCAAAGAAATCTTTGCCATAGTGAAAAGCTTCACCTCACCCTGCGGCACTCAACCCATACTTGCATCCTCGGAGAAATGGTGCGAAGAACTCTCTGTTTTCTTCGTTGACAAAATTACCAAAATCCAAGACGATCTACTCACTGTATGCAACAGCTTTCCTCCCACACTGGTCATTCCGTCCCCCGTATTACCTACCCCCACGGAACGGTTTCACCAGTTCACCCCAGCAGAAACCTCGGACATTGCCCGCATCCTCAACTCCCTACAATCAGGATCCCCTTCAGATCCGTGTCCTGCCGGAGTGCTTGCGCGTCTCACAGACACAATCAGCAATGAGGTAACACAAATCATCAACTGCTCCTTCCTTACTGCCACAGTTCCGGCCTGCTGGAAGCAAGCTAAATTGCTCCCACTTCTAAAGAAAAATGGCTTAGATCCTGATATCCCCGCTAACTTCCAGCCCATATCACTGCTGCCGGCTCTAGCAAAAATATGTGAAAAGGTTGCTTTCACTCAGCTGGACAAATTTGTCGAAAATTCCCAGGCTCTGCATCCAGCGCAGTCAGGCTTTAGAGCAGCCTACAGTATGGAGACGGCGCTGGTAGAAATATCTGAGGCCATCCGGGAGTGTCTGGACGAAGGTGGCAGAGCGGCTCTGATTTTATTAGACCTCTCTGCCGCCTTCGATACTGTCCCTCACTCCCTCCTGCTTACTAGACTAGCGGCCATAGGCATTACAGGCTCCGCCCTTGATTGGCTAACGTCTTTTTTAGACAATAGATTCCAACATGTTTGTATGCCACCTTTTGCCTCCTCCCCCAAGAAACTTGCAACGGGTGTCCCTCAGGGCTCTACCCTCAGCCCCCTGCTTTTTAATATATATTTAACCCCGCTCATCTACCTCGCTGAACAACTGGGAGCAAAAATAATGGCCTACGCTGACGATACTCAACTCCTATTCACGTGGCCCAAAAACAACCTGGACACATCTGGAGCCCAAGCCTGCTTATCATCTGTCTTTCGCTGGCTTGCCCATGCACAATTAAAATGCAACGAAAGCAAATCCGAAATCCTGCTGTATGGCTCCTTCCCAGACAATTTTGCTAACTCTCTTTGGCCGGCCGATCTACCATGCCCAAAATCCATCGGAGGCCCTGCCAAAAATATGGGAGTCTGGTTCAACAATGATCTCAGATTCAAGGACCATTTAAAAAAACTTACCGGGATCTGTTTTTCCACACTTAAAACTTTACGCAGGTTCTTCCCACTCCTCCCGAGAGAGGCCAAGGAGACCGTCATCCGCGCCCTTATATTATCTAGATTGGATTACGCAAATGGCCTCTTCTGTGGCCTTCCTGCCTATTTGATCCACCGCCTCCAAGTCATACAAAATGCCGCTGTACGGCTTTTGTTTAATATACCTAAAAGTTCAAGTGTACGTAAACCTCTCCGTACCCTACACTGGCTCCCAGTTGCCCATAGGATTCCATTTAAAATCCTTGTCCTCGCCTACCGAGCTGTCAATCAAACGGGCCCAACTTACCTGAGGAAAAGATTCTCCCTATATGTCCCAAACCTGCCCCCTCAGATCAGCTAATCTGCACCAAATGACTGTCCCAAAATTCAAATACAGCAGGCTCGGTGGCCAATCTATCTCTGTTAGAGCAGCGAGAACATGGAACACCCTTCCGCTCCAGATAAGAACAGCCCCATCTATCACTCTGTTCAAAAAGGGATTGAAGACCCACCTTTTTAACATCACTGTATAGGGTCTCCCCTGCTCTGTTTGCCTCGCACCTCTTCCGCGCCAGGATACTATTTTTTTAGTAACAGAGCGCGTTACAAAAGCCTCTATAACATATAACATATAACATAACATTACCTCACTAATACAGTAAACATCAATGGGTCATTACATAAGAAAGGTCTACATGAGCCCCCTCGCGGCCATCGCACGCCAACACAACCTCAACATAATCTCCTACGCCGACGACACCCAGCTGATCCTCTCCCTGACCAACGACCCCGCCGCCGCCAGAGCCAACCTGCACGAAGGGATGAGAGAGGTAGCCGAGTGGATGACGACGAGCCGCCTGAAGCTGAACACAGATAAGACGGAGGTCCTCATCCTGGGCTCCTCGCCCTCCGCCTGGGACGACTCCTGGTGGCCCCCCGCCCTGGGCTCCGCACCCAGACCGACGGACCACGCACGCAACCTGGGTTTCATCTTGGACTCCTCCCTCTCCATGACCAGGCAAGTCAACGCCGTCTCCTCGTCATGTTTCAACATCCTGCGCATGCTTCGGAAGATCTTCCGGTGGATCCCCACAGAGACCAGGAAGACCGTCACCCAGGCCCTCGTCACCAGCCGACTGGACTACGGCAACGCACTCTACGCCGGAACCACCGCCAAGATCCAGAAGAGACTCCAGCGCATCCAGAACGCCTCAGCCAGACTCATCCTCGACATCCCACGACACAGCCACATCTCCGGACACCTAAGAGACCTGCACTGGCTCCCGGTCAACAAGAGAATCACCTTCCACCTCCTTACCCACGCACACAAAGCTCTCCACGACCAAGGCCCGAGCTACCTCAACAACCGAATCAACTTCTACGCTCCCAAACGCCACCTCCGATCCGCCAGCCACGCCCTCGCCGCCGTCCCACGCATCCGCAGAGCCACTACAGGAGGAAGGTCCTTCTCCTACCTGGCCGCCAAGACCTGGAACTCCTTCCCGGCCGACCTGCGCCTGACCCAAGACCACCTCTCCTTCAGGAAGAAGCTCAAGACCTGGCTGTTCGAGCAGTAGCGGCACCCCCCCCCCGAAAGCGCCTCGAGACCCTACGGGTAGGTAGTGCGCTCTATAAATGTCTTTGATTGATTGATTGATTGAAAATGATTCTGGTGTGAGGGTTCCGGCTCTGCTACAAGAACCCCTGTTTTAACTACAAGGTTGACACAATTACAATTGGCTAGGGACCTTAGGAGTCAATTATTTACCACAACAGTGGTCCCTAGTGAAGAACAAAAAATGAGCGAGGGAGAAATAAATACAGACCCGATCAGTGCTGTATTGGTAAAAACGTATCCAGCCGGACAGAGGTTCAATGTTTAATTTAGAGACATTTTTGAAGGATTCAGCACACAAGGATACTGAAAGTGGGACACAAGCCTGTGTCCTACTACAAAGATATTAGGACATACAATCCGGGAAACATAAAAAGGGGGTGGGCTTCAGGCAATGCTCACGGTTTGTTTTCTAAACAAGTAGGTAATTAAGCAAACAAATCGCAAGGAACGACTGTACATTAACAAATAGTGACATCAAAAGTGTATGCATGAGCAGTTTTATGTGTCAACGACATTTCCATCCGAGGGAACAATACAGGGATCATCTTCAGGACATTAAATATGCATGCCTGTGATTAAGTGCCGGTAACGCAGTTGCATGCAGTTGCAAGGCCGGTTAGTGCCGCGAACGGTAGGAAGTGGGGACCTTTGCCAATAATGGAGGGTGGGTTAGCCTCAAGGGCGGGTTGTGTCCGGAATCGGTACCCTATAATTCCAGGTTTGCATGGGTGAGTGATAGTCGTCCCAAGTGGGGGGAGCCACAGCCGTGTGCTCGTGGTGGCAGGATCGCCTTAGGCCTGAATTACGGCGTGTTACTCCGGGGTCTGCTTTCTGGATGGAGGATCTCTCCATCCAGGAAGCAGACCCCCGCACACCCCCGGAGTAACACGTGATTATTCCGGCCAAAGGGGATCCTGCCACCACGAGCACACAGTTGTGGTCATGCAACAGCCAAAATCTGTGTCAGGGTGAACCATAAAAGTCACTAAATTTACCATAACCTAACACTCTGGTAGCTTGGAAAAAAAGCAGTTAGGCTTAACTTGGAGGCAATTTGTAAAGTATTTATGCAGCACACATACAGTAATAAAGTGAAAACACAACACAAGAAAAATCCTACACCAACTTATAAAAACAGAGTAACTTTTCATAAAATATTTGACACCAAAATAACAAAAATCCAATCAGTCGAACCGGCGTTATGAATTTCTAAAGCCTTTAGTAAAATTTGAGCCTAAAAGATCAAAGTGCCAACCTGAAACATCTAATTGTATGAGACTGGGTGAAAGTAAATAAATATGGTAGACAACGATGGAGTGCAGGTCAGATAGAAGAAGTGGATTGGGCCTGGTCGGCACTTACCTTCAAATAGAAGGAAATATTGGATTTGATAAATATGGAAGGAGAAGAGATGTTGCCTTGCAGCAAGGACTGCTGGACAAGTTGCTGTGAAGATTTCTACATTCGGACTTAGTCACTTTTGTGGAAGTCGAAAATCTCCAGCAGGATGGAGTAGGAGGTTGTAGATGACAAGGCTTCCAGGAGGACTGATTCCCCTTTGGTGAAGAACCGCTGAACAGGATTTAACATAGCAGGAGGTGCGGGAGTCAGACTAACTAGCGATGCACCTTGGGTGGGTAGACAAGAAGGTTGGTTATGGTCTTCTCCTGGTTCTCAAAGCAGTTTTTATCCCAAAAATGTTTACATACCAAGTTTTGGATTTTGTCTATCTGAGCATCTTTAACACCACCACCAACAGTCCAGGACTGAAGGGGCACCACCTGGGGCGTTTAGAACTCACTCAGGCTGGTTCTAGGTAAGATGTCAAAATGGTGGGAGCATGTTAGGTCTGTGTGCCTCTGAACTGAAGGACAGCAAACTAGTCCTTGGAGCTACTGTGGTAGTCCTGGGTTCAGGTGGAGAAGCAAGGTTAAAGCAGCAGGGCAGGCCACTGAGGGTTCAAGACAGACTCCAGCCATAAAAGCAGTCCTTCCAAGTGTAGCAAAACAGTCTTGTGGAGTACACAGCAGGCCACAGCAGTGGGCAGTCCTCTAAGACTCCTTCCACAGTTCCAGAAAGTGAACTGAAGAGTGGATCTGAAGGCCCTGTGTTTACACCTGGTTCCTTCTTGATGTGGGAGATGTTTCTAGATGTTTCTCTGTGATGTGCTTGGAATTTCCTGACTCATCTACTTCAGCTCGAAACAGACTGCAGAGACAATGCAGTGGTGACAAGAATTTGTGTGAAGGCAGAGCACAGCTTAGTCAGTTGCAAGTGGGGCTGGACCAAGCTCGGCCCCCCATCCTGTCAGCAGATGGCCCATTCAGGCACACCTAATGCCTCTATTGTGCGACTGTCTGTGAGGAATTCCTAAAGTCCAGCTTCCAACTATAGTCAGTCATGTGACCTACGACAGGATGCAGGCACCTAATGGCAAAGTAAAGGAAAATTCCTACTTTTTAAAAGTGGCATTTTCAAAATTGTAATTTAAATTTCGACATTACCATCGAAGAGGACAAACACCTTAACACTTGTTATCAGTGGTATAGTGCAGAGTCCTGGAGTCAACAAAAACAAATTCAGACAAAATGTGGAGAGTAAAGGCAAAACGTTTGTGAGCAACCCTGGAGAGAGAGCCATGTCTAACATAGGGGCAATGAAATTGTTGCACAATCTTGAGTTCTCCTATCTGAATCCATATGCAATCCATATTTTATATGAAGTAGTATTTCAAATAAAGGATTAATTCCTTTAGTAAGTATTTAGCAACTGTTCGACATCTGGGAATGTATTTATCATCACACTGGGCCTGAACAAAAATACCCCATGCCTGGGAATCTCCCTCTCTCTTAACTGACTTTCCTACAGTACAAGCAGAGCTTGAATTACAGTACTCAGAAGCCAAAGATGGACACATATGTAAGAACCAATGTTGTTGAAAGGAAGGCACTGTTCTTCCTTTGTTGACATCTGCTTCTCTGTAGTACATGCAAGAAAGATGGGAAAATAAAAAGGAAGGTGCCAGAACTTGACTTAATGAGGAACACCAAAGGCAACAAGAAGACTAAGCACAAGCATTCTTAAGCTGCATTTCTCATTTCTTTAATGGACAGTCATTGTGGACTGCCCAAGTAGCTAGGAAAGACAACAAGACAGTTGGAGAGAATGGGAAGGTGTGACTATACATGACAGATCAACTGTCCTTGCAACATCCTTTGCCTTTCCTGTTGTGACATCACTTGTAAGGCTTTGGGATACGTGGATATTTGATAAATAATCCTCCTCCTCCTCCTAAGCGCCTTGAAACCCTCTGGGTATGTAGTGCGCTATACAAATTTTATGACTTGACTTGACTTGACTTGGTGAGTAGTACATTTTGCAACAGCAATTTTAGAAGCCATTTGAAGTCCAGTAAGCTAAGAAGAAACCCATGCACCATTCTGATTGCTTATCCAATTGATGTAAAAATGTCCTTGGGCCCATATTGCCTGAAATTAATCAAAATGCCAAAAGAATATTTTGAATTTGTACACATTGTGAATTTCTACCCTGCTACTTAGACACAGGCCCTAGTAAGGGCTACAAGCAACTAGAGCAGAATAAGCTCCCTACAATGCATTACTTTGACAATAGTTGAAATGGTGCACACATCATAAAACTAGATCTGCACATAATTGTAATTATGTCAGGGTAATTGGAGCAATTCAATCATTTCATGCTACTCTTGTGATGCATATTTACTGAATTTAACTTCACGTCACCTAAGCAATTGTTCATTTTGGGGGAAATCAGACTGCAAGAAGAACTGAAACAATGAAATAGCATGAATTCTCATGTGCATCTCCTGTTTTTGGTGACTGTGATCTTGAGAATGTGATTAGTACATTGTTTAACATGAGTGTGAGTTTTTTAACGTAGGTCGTCAACAGTCAGCATTTGAGGTAAGGTTTTTACTCATGCGGCTCAAAAATCAACTCATAATGCATTTTTGATTTTCCCTGAATGGACCGTTTCATAGCAAAAAATTCACTTTTACATTTTTGGTTTTTTAAACACTAATGACAATGCCATAGGACTGGGAGGCTACTGTACATATATAGCAACTACTCCTTCCTGTCCTGAAGATTCCTGCCTCTGCTTTGTTCAGCCCTTGACCATTTTGGATTTGGAAATCATCACTTTCCATGCAACCTCTTCTTCAACCACACCCATGGAATCTTAATGGTTTTGAAATAATCAAGAAAGTTCAATGAAGCACTCTGGAAAAAGGAACGCATTTACCATTTTTTTTTGTTTCTTTTTGTGTTTCTTTTTCTTTTTTATATTTGTTAGTGGGGAGTCTAGGGTTTGGACTGAAGTGGCGGGCGGCTCATGTGGGATTGGTTTTTATTTAACTCGTTGATCGAGGTGCGAATTTCTCCATGGTGCGGGTGAAATAAAGTGTGGGCATTTTTCGGACGGCCCCCGGCCGTCCTTCTCACTCGTCCACCGTGGCATCGGACGGCTGAGGGCCGCCTGACGCACCGAAAGGGTTAAGGGGAAATATTTGCACTTTTTGATGGTGGATGCTTGGGTGTAAGAAAATATATTGTTGGTTGAGGGGGTGATGGGGGATGGAGCCCAACTCAGGCAACAACAACAATCCTTGTCTGAGTGAACCACAAAAAGTCACTAAATTAACCTGTGCTTAAACCTCTGTTAGTTTGGCATGAATCAGCCAGGCTTACCTTAGAGGCAATATGTGAAGTATTTATGCAGTTCGCAACCCCTATAAACCCACAAACAAGAAAACTATTTAGGAAAATAGAGTTCTCTTTAATTAATAAAATGATACCTGAACGACAAAAATCAGTTGAACAGGACATATTGTCTTTTAGATGTTTTAATAAAAATAGTTCCAAAAGCACAAATCAAATCAAATCAAATGTTATTTTGTTGTGCCGGACCAGCAAAAATTCCCAAGTTCAGGCTGACTGCAACGGAGCATGGACCAGGGTAGTTACACTGAGATTTGTTTCCTATTTTATTGATGTGAGGCTTCACGTTGCTCGGCGTTTGTTCCGATCAAAAGCTGCATAGTGCGCAATGCGAAGTCCTGAACTGAGCTGCTTTACACTATACCGGTTCTGATCAGGAGCTGCGAGGACTGTGAGGAGAGATCAAGCATCGAGTTGTGTCGCACTGCATCAGTTCCAATTGGACAGCCAATCAGGAAGTGCAAGGGGCTACAATGAGCAGCCCTGTGTTGAGTTGCATTGCGATGCATTGGTTCTGATGAGGCTGCTGATCAGGAGCTGTGAAGGGCTGTGATGCGAGGTTCTGGATTGAGCTGCAACGCACTGATTTGATTGAACCCACAGTTAGACAGGAAGGTGTACACTTCGATACCAGCCAAAGGTCCTGGACCTCAGGAGCACTGCTTGAGTATCAGGACTCACTTGGTAATAGAGTGACACAGCACTAGAGAAATCCCAACCTAATCAAGAAACATGGAGTACATTGCAAGAAAGAAAATGATACCAGAATGACAAAAACCCAACCTTTAGAATCAGAAACATTAAATGTTAGCATTTTAGGTGAAATAGTCGCTATAAGCACAAAGCTCTACTCGCGGTTATCTGGCTGTGTTAGACCAGGGAAAAGGCACAAGTTCAGAGGGAACGCAAAGGAGCATGGCATGGATACAGGGACCAGGTTAGTCCAGCTGAGAAGTGTTCTTCAAAGTCCAGCACAAAGACTTATGTTCACGGAGGAGGTTGCGAGGAAAAGGCTGAGTTTTGTGAATGGTCGCTGCTGTCGCAAATATGTAATGGATTGTTTCGATTTTTGCCTGCTTCCTCCTGCCACCTATAGAGTCCTAAGGGGTCCTGTAGGGGCACCGGTAATTGTTTAATGTATTTTATTTTAACCTCTTCACCGCAGGGCTAATTCCCTCGCGGTGCTGGAGAGAGGGGGCGCGCGCAGCACCGCCGTGCTTGTGATGAGCTCAGCTCGTCACGCTGCCCGGTGGCGCTGTGATCATGATGAGCTTAGCTTGTCATGACCACACCCACTTGCGTGGAATGCTCAGCACAGCAGGGGAATTATCCCCGTGTGTGAGTGCCGCGTGAGTAATGACGAGCTCAGCGCAACCGTGCCTCATGACGAGCTGAGCTTGTCATGAGCATGGGAGGGGTTAATGTCTCTTCCTGCTTATGCATGGTATGGATACACTATTGCTAAGCATTTGACATGATAATGATGACTTCACTTGTGCTACATTGGCTTGATTCTAATTGCCCACTGACTGCTCACTGCTGGATGCTTCTGCTTGTGCTAAGTGCCAAAAGTGAATGGAATTCTTTGAGCCAAGAACTGAATTGTCTCAAGAAAGTCAACAACAGGAGACACAGTCAAGAACAGATTTTCCGGATGTAGGAGCAGAGTAGAAGGTTGAGGTTCGGCTGAGAGAGATTTTGTTTAGAAGACTGGTCTTCCCTCATTTCCTTCATGGTCTCCATCAAGGAAAAAAAGAGTACTCCACCATCTTCCTTACACCCTCCTGGGCATGGATTGGACACTGCCTGAGTCTGAGAGACAAGGGAAAGGGAAGGTTCCTGAAAGCATTGCAAGTGAGGAAGATGGTGATGAAGATGGTGTGAGCCAGTAATTGTTATTGTGGAGTGTTTCACAGGGGAAGCATGGTTCACCTCTATTCAACATACTCAGACGCATATAGTTCTACCAGCACCACCAACTCCCCTATTTGTAAGAACCCAGAAACCGATAGCGATCACCACCCCTACAATAGTTGCAGCAGGACCTACAGAAAGGTAAACAAAACATCAACCTAGCTTTATCTTTAGGTTGTCATGCTTTGGCGCAAAGCTCTTCTCTTTTGGTTTGGGGCTGCTTTAGACTACGACAGCATGAGGATATGCTCCATTTGACACAAGAACGTTTTTGGTGGTAAGCGCCTTGGTACCAGAGTCCAACTGTCCCATTTGAAAAACAACAGGCAATCATGTGGGAAGAGCACCTTAAAAGCATAGCTAGTGGTGGTGGGAGAAAAGCAGGAGCTGCAGTGATAGAAGGTAATGAGGAGGATGAAAAGGATGCTAGCAGCAGTAATACACAAAGCAGCATTGTAAGTCTCATCCACAGTGTAGAATCCTCACCTGCAGTAAACTCTGCAAAATTTCATGCAGATGCATTCAGCCTTTGTCCTACTATGTCTGCTTAAACAACACTCTACGGCACAACATGCTACTAGTCCATTCCACTGTACAGCACTCCACTCTACGACATGTTACTCAAATTTACAACACCGCTCTCCACTCTATGACCATCCACTCTACTCTTAAACTCCAGACCACTCCACTCCAATCTCTTACACTTTACTCCACTCTACGGCATGTCACTCCACTCTACCACACAGCTCTCCACTTGACGACATCCCACTCCACTCTAGAACACTTTACCTCATTGTATGCCCCTCCACTCTATGCAACAGCACTCCACTCTATGACACTCCAGTCTATGACATGCCACTCTACGACACTCCACTGTACATCACCCTCCTCTACTCCATGCCACTCTACCCTACTCCACTCTTTGCCCCTCAACTCTACAACACTCCACTACACTACACAACACTCTATGCTACTATATGACATTGTGCTCCAGTATACGACACTCTACACAACGACATGCTGCTTTCCTTCACTGTACACAATGACACACTACACTACTCCACATTAATCCAATTCTCCACTCTATGCCACTCCTCTCTATGTTACTTTCCTGTAGCACAGGCCTCTCTAAGATACGCTACTCCACTCTACTCCATGAGACCCCACTTGACTTTATGCCACTCCACTCTACTCTACTCCACTTTATGCCCCTCTGTTCAATACCAATCTACTCTACTACACAACACGGTACAACACGCCATTCCACTCCATGTCAATGCACACTACAGCATTCTACTCCCCTGTATGCCTCAACACTCTACACCAGTCTGCTCCCCTCTACGACAATATATGTAATGCCACTCCACTCCACTCTATGACATGGCACTCCTCTGTATAACATGGCACTCTACTATATGACACACCACTCCTCCACGACACTTCATTCCACTGTATGGCTCACCACTCCACTCTGGGATACTCTACTCTATGACACTGCACACTACTCCACTTTTTGGGCATGCCACTCCACTATACAAAATGCCACTGCACTGTACGCATTTCACTCTACACTCCTGAAAACTAAAAAACTCTATTACAATCCACTCTACGACACACCACTCCACTGTACCCTACGACACACCACTCAGCTCTGTGCCTCTTCACTCTACTGTACCATATGCCACTCTACTCTACGACACACAGCTCCACTACAAGACTCCACTCTGTTATGCACCACACCACTCTATGACATATTAGCCCACTCTACGCTATGCCATGCCACTGTACTTCACTCCACTGTACTCCATTGTGGTGTGCAGTTCCTACCAATCAGCAGGAACTGCATGTTTGTGGACGACATAAACTTAGGATGGCGCCAGACTGATTCCATGCACCCCAGCTGGATATGTTGTCGCTTGGACCAGCTAGCTCGCAAGGCCACCATTAGTCCCCCTAAACCTAAACAGGGAGCAAACAGTTCTGGCAACCACTGAACATGACAACTCTGTTCCCTCAGGAACCACAGTGACAGACTTCACACTTTTACTCAGTCAGTCGTGCTTTCTTTTGTTCAGAAAAATATATAAAAAATACGGAGTTTGGTGTTTTCAATATTTAGTGAACAAGAGTGATTGATGTATAAAATATGTGGGCTGCGATAAAAGTTACAATGAGCGTCAACACAGAAAATAAAACAAAGAGTTCTACCTTTTTGCTGAGACAGATTATATACGAGATTGTAACAACCAAGCACACCCCTATGATATTAACCCTAACCTAGATGTCTGGGGTGTGAATATGTAGTTTGCCAAAAAAACTCCACCTGGATGATCTAACCCCTTTACCAGGTTGATAAAAGTGTATGACCTTGCCTTGGTCACAAACTGGACAACCCTCATGGAGATGTCAGTCAGCTGTTAGGCTAAAGCTTCAGCATGCAGTGACTCCTTGAGATTAGCAGAAGTGTCTCCTTTGATTTGTTAGGAAACAAAAGAAAATGGCATCCCTGCTTCGGGTCGAGATTGTAACGGGGTAGCCATATTTTGTGTTCTACAGATAGCTGTGTCGCCATATGGATGTATGTTGGAAATAGGATTTCTGGTTGGCTAGGGCATGTGCCTAAGCCAGGCAGAAACCTCCACTCTAGTGAGGGTAAGAGAGTTACACACGGAAGATAACCCCTACTCACCCCCTTGGTAGTTTGGCAGAGCAGTCAGGCTTAATCCAGAGGTAATGTGTAAAGCATTTGCACAACACACTCACACAGCAGCGACACACCAGGCACACCACAAAAGAAACTCCACACAATGTTATGTAAAAGCAATGCCTTTGTATTACTCATAAACACATTAGAACATAATCACATATATAAACAGTGCCACCTGACACTAGGTATTACTTTACAGGGATTATATACACCTAGGGCCAATCGGACCATTGTCATACCCATCACAACACAAAATTAGTGGAAACAACCAGTAACTGCTGGAAATATTGCATGAAGCATAAACATCTGTGGTGTGGCCATCCTAGCACTTCTTAGTATAGCATATTATGCAAAACATAAGCATTACATCAGGCCCTCCTTAGGCCTATACCTCGTCAGCAGTGCAGGGAATAAACCAACATCTCGCCAGGAATTGGATATGTAGCTCGTAATGAAGAACCAATACATAAACCACCCTCTGTCACAAGGGGAAAACTCGGAGTACCATAGAGTCAGAGAGCACAGCATTCTTTTGCTTCTGGTACCCCCTACACTGTCATGTTATTCCCCCAAATGTAGGTTACAGGTCTGTCTGCCCTCCTACCACAGTGAATGCGGTAATTATCCTGGTGCTGCAGTGGCATTCAGGTATGAGTTCAAACGGGGCGCTATGGGCCTGGGAAATCAGCCCGGCAAAATGCAGTGAAGATCCCAAAAGTCACGTCCACCCTGGCCCCTCAGTACCGGGGAGACAACTGCAGTATTTCTGGGCACTCCCAGCAACTCAGAGCAGTGGCGCATGACCTTGCTGGGGAGGAGGCCTCATGCAGGACAAGGCCTTCTGCTCTCTGACCGCGGCTGCCCGTAACCACGCGGTGCTGCCTCTATAAGGGAGCACCTCTTCACAGCTCCTTTCGTGCTGCAGGACATGAAGCGAAGTCTCCGTCAGCCTGGCTCAGTTCACTCTGGGCTTACCGCGGCTGTGTCACGCCCCCTTGCTGATGTTAGTATTGCTACGGTAAGGCTGAGGAATCCCTGGGCCGAGATTCCTCACTGGTGCGCAGTTTTGCAGCCGAGGGCCACCGTAGCAGAGCCCTGGCTGCCGATAAGCTCCAGATCAAGATGGAGGAAGCAGGAGAAGGGGGGAGTGCAGATTCTCCTGTACTCTCCCCTCTATCTGTGCAATCCCTTTGAGAGAGGGCAGTGATACATACACTGCACAACGATGAGAAGAGGCTCCTTTCCAGTATGCGGGTAGAGTGACCCTCCTCCTCATGCTTCGGCCACAGGATGCAGAGCGCTCACCACGTCCTGGGTTTAGAGGCAATTTAAATGAAAATGAAGTGCTCAGCCTGTCTTCCACCTGAAGACACAAACAGGGAGCAGGCAGCTCTTTTCGCCAAAGATTGCCAAGGGCAGAGCTAGGCACAAGCAGGCCAGCACGTAGAGCCTCCCAGCAGAGGGCAGCCCCTCTAACCACCTAGCAGGCAGTAGCTGGGTCCCATGGGGGTTCCTACTGGCTGGCAGCCTGCCGGCCACAGACTCCCCAGTAAGCACCAAGCACAACAACTTTACATGTGGTCACAGCCCCAATATTTATACAATGTACATTCTTTTTTCTGCCCTGGCATAGGGCCTGGGGACCCAGTTTAATCTAGTTCTGGGGGGCACTTAACAAGTGCACAACAGTCCCCAGTGTAGATCCTGGCCCCAGACACAACAGCACGTAGAGCCTCCCAGCAGAGGGCAGCCCCTCTAACCACCTAGCAGGCAGTAGCTGGGTCCCATGGGGGTTCCTACTGGCTGGCAGCCTGCCGGCCACAGACTCCCCAGTAAGCACCAAGCACAACAACTTTACATGTGGTCACAGCCCCAATATTTATACAATGTACATTCTTTTTTCTGCCCTGGCATAGGGCCTGGGGACCCAGTTTAATCTAGTTCTGGGGGGCACTTAACAAGTGCACAACAGTCCCCAGTGTAGATCCTGGCCCCAGACACACCAGAGGTTGCGGAGCCAGCATTGTACAAGGCAGGCACAGATCTATTCAGAGACTACTCCTCCCATTTCTCCAAATGCAGATCAGCCAATTTAGTCTAGTGCTGACTCACCTAGCCCCTCTGGAGCCACTGCACCTGCCCAGTCCCTGTTACTCCGAAGCCAGACATGCAATACACATCAGGTAGTCACAAAGACACATAGCACAAAGAAATGCACCCTTCTAAAAGTGGCATTTCTAAAATAGTGATAATAAATCTGCGACAACCTTTATTACCACTATTCCAAATATAACAAACTTAGTCACACCACTCTTCTCATATCAGGAATTGCCAGTGACACAATTATCAAGGAATCCCCAATGTATTCCTATGAGAGGGCAGCCTCACAGGAGTGAGAAACCAAAATGGCTGTTTGTCACTACCAGGACATGCAACACAGTTAAGGCACATGTCCTACCTTTTACCTACAGCGCACCCTGCCCATAGGGCTAGCTAGGGCCTACTTTAGGGGTGACTGATATGTAGTGGAAGGGGAGTCACAGAAGTGGCAACCACTTTATGTGTCACATCACAAAAGCAGTAAACTGCACGCACAGACCCTGCAATGGCAGAGGCCAGAGACAGGTTTGAAAGGCTACTTTGGTGGGTGGTGCCAGCAGCGCTGCAAGCCCACCAATAGCATTTAATTTACTTGCCCTGGGTATATGAGATACCACTTTACAAGGGACTGCTAGGTAAATTAAATACGCCAAACAGGTGTAGTCCAATCTTACCATGTTTATCATAGAGATCACATGCACTTTACAATGGTCAGTTATGATGAAGTGCCCAGAGTCCTAAACCACCAACACCATGTCAGAAAAAAGACTAGGAGCAAGGCAAAAATTTCAGGGATGACCCTGCAAAAAGGGCCAAGTCCAACAAATTTGTATTACGCACATGAGAGGCCTTGCACCAAATGCCAAGACAGTGTGATAAGATTCTCACCTAATGTTCAGTGTCAGCAAGGACGGTGTTTCTGTGAAACCAAACCAAGCACCACAAATGCAAGATGTGTGTCAAACGTTAATGTGGAGAGGTCAACTATAGAAAGAAGGATTAGTGTATTTGTTAGAATAAAACTAATTCCTACCGGACCTAACTTGTGCACATGACACCCACTCCTTGTACATATGTTGGTGAAAAGCAACTAAAAGAAAGGTGTCCACGTTGGCAAAAGGATGCAAAAAATTGTGTATACTAAAATGTGCTGAAAATCATAATTAAATATAAGTACTCATGCTATTTGGAGGCCCAAAACACAAAGAAAGCCACACAAATATAATAAAATAAAAGCACTTACGATGAAGGCAGTTTAACCCCTTCGATGCTCATGAGAAGCTCAGCTCGTCATGAGGTACACCTCTCGTACACTCATGACGAGCTGAGCTCATCATGAACAATGGGAATCCATCACTGTCAGCGCACGGGTTAAATCTGCACCGCACCGATGGTGTTAAGAACAAATTTGGAAGTAAAAACAAGCCAAATAAAAGTTTCCACAACATAGAAATTCAGAAGTTTACATATTCTATACTTCCCATAGCCTCTTTGTAAGCCAGAGAGCTAAACACAGGACCCTTGTCAGACTGTATTGTGCATGTCTCGATAAAGGCTCTCAAAACCTTTATAACAGTTCGGGCGTCATCCAATCACTGTGGCCATACCCACAGGAATCGAAAGCTGGAATTCAATGCCACCAGGATGTACTTGAAAGCCCCGTCTGATGATAAAGGGCCGCAGTGGTCCAAATATACACAACCAACAGCTTGTTTGAAATGAAAAGAGGTGTCTGGGGTGAGGACACTATTGTGGTCCCTTTCATCTGCTGACAGATGTCACACCTTAGAACAAAGTCCTTGGTCTGTTTGTAAAGACCTGGCCACCAATAGCATTGCTGGAAAAACAAAATTGAAGCTGCCACCTCCGCACGTGCTGACTCTAGGCCCTCATGTGCAGCCAGTATTAGTCATAGTCTGTGATCACTGTTAGGTATTATTCTACCCCCTACTCCGGGAATCTGAACATGTGGTATATTTGTGCATCCAATTTGTAAGAGTACTTGAGAGGAAAACCTTTCAGCAAGTGTGTGTCATTGCGCATGGCATTGACAGCCATCATGATTCCACTATCTGTTCTCGTGCTTGAACGAGTTATCGCGACAATGGTGGCGTTGTAATCAGTCACTTTGCAGCTTTATCAAACAATGAATTCCCTGCAACGTGTACACCAACACGGTGATGACTCAATGTTTATATAACCTGAGCCCATGGCAAGCAACCTTTATAACCATTATATGGCTGTACACAATATTACAAATCACATACTTAAAGTGTGGGGAATCCAGCATCCATATTCTGTAGTGCCAGTACCAGAGCCTTACGTTCTGCCAACTGTACCCATCAATCACCTAGTGACCATGTGTAGGTCTTTTCAGGATGGAATTCCCCATTGTGCATTCTGCCTTTTACAACTGCGCATGCAGTAGAATATTGCTGATTTGTCCCTACGGCGGGTTGTGCAGAACCATCAGTGTAAATGATGTAAACATAGTGTTCAAGAGCCATTATTTCATTAGGCAGAGGATATTCCTGCTCATACTGGAGAAGGATAGGATAGGATAGCGTTTATGAAGTGCTTCAATGGTGAGACTTCTTGTCGCTGAGAAGTGAGAGAAAAGAGGGACTGCAAACTACTGTACCAACCATTTTAGACCACGGGGAACAGCCAGGTTTTGAGCAGTTTACTGAACATTAGCCTCTATGGTAGTGGTCAGTGGTAGGCAGTTGGTTCCATAGCCTGACTACACAGTGTGATAGATTCCTACCTCCCCAGCTGGCTCTAGAGATTTGGTGCTACAGATGCGACCCATGTTTGAGGATCTGAGGCTTCTCGTGGGAGTATACAAGTAGAAAAATTTACAGAAGTCAGCTGCCACACCGCCATATAATGTTTTGTGAACCAGGCATAAGGTTTTAAATTCCATTCGCTGCTGTATCGGGAGCCAATGCAACGAGTTGATAGCAGCAGAGGTAGAGTGGCCTTTTGGAATGCTTAGTAATAGTTGAGCAGCTGCTTTTGATTGCAATTTAGCCTTCTGCGCATTGTCAATGCCTATAAATAGTGCATTGCAGCAATCTAGGCGTGATAGTACAATGGCCACTACCACGGTTTTTCTTGGCTCCTGGGGAATAAAGGGGAACACCTTCTGAAGGAGCTTCAATCTAAAGAAAAAGGAGGAGGTTACACAGTTTATCTGGGCCAAAAACCTAAATTGGTCCTCAAAAATTACCCACAGATTCTTGACCATGGCTGATGGGACGGGGAATTCACCAGCCTCTATCGGCCACCAAGTGTTGTTCCACAGGGATGGACTGTTGCAGAACTCCATCACCTCCGTTTTATCCGTACTGATTTTAAAATAGTTACTGCTCATCCAGCTCATGATGTGAGTCAGACAAGCATGGTAGCTGGTGGCAGTGGACTCGGTCTGTTTAGATACAGAGATGACAATCTGTGATTCGTCCGCATACGACACAAGCGAGAAACCATTTTCTCTGATGAGACTGGCGAGTGGGGTGACATATATGTTGAACAGAGTTGGGAACAGTGCTGATCCCTGTGGCACTCCACAAAGGAGAAGGAAAGATTCAGATTGCAGATTTTCCCAATGTGTGGTCTGTTCCTCAGCATCCAGAAATGAGGAGAAAAGGGACAGAGCCAAACCCCCAACCCCCACCACCTTCAGGCCCCACACAAACACTGTGTGATTCACGATGTCAAATTATGCTGATAGGTCTAGGAGGATGCGGATGGCTCCTCCCCCCATCTACCTGTCTACGAATCTCCTCTGTTGCCATGACAAGCGTGGTCTCTGTTGAATGACACAACCGGAAGCCATGCTGACTTGAGTCCAGCAGATTGTTGACATCTAGATATGCAGTCAGCTCCTGGTTTATTGACCTTTCAAAAATGTTGGCTGCAATCGGCAGACACGATATAGGTCGATAGTTTTTGGACTTCATGGGATCAAGGGCCGGCTTTTTCAGAATTGGTCTGATGCAGGGTTTTTTTCAGACCGACGGGTAAATCCCTGACTCAACTACTTGGTTTAAGAGGGGAGTTAGATGTCTATTAATAGGCATAACGGTTGGTGGACATGTATTCTTCAGGGACCCTGATTTAGTAGATAGCAGGATTTTGTTGACTTCGTTTGGAGTAAGCATGCTAAAACTGTTAAAATGGCAATGCAATATCTTCTCCTCCAGTACTGTATTCAGGGCAATTTCATTTACCTGCATATTGTTACGAAGATCATCATAAATCAGTTTGACCTTTGTCTGGAAAAAGTTCGCCATTTTATTTCAGAACGTGTGGTCTGGGCTGAATGAAGTGCTCTTCTGTGGTTTAGATAGCAGTTGGAAGGATTTAAAAAGCTCTTTAGAAGAGTTATTGGCCACCTCTATTTCGGCTGTAAAGTAGGTGGTTTTTGCTTGTATAATAGCCTCTTTTTATTGTTGGAGTGCTATATTATAGGCGGACTTATACTCTCTACTGTAGTCAGTTCTCTATAAATGCTCAGATTTCTTAAAGATGGCTTGTAGTCTTTTCAGCTCAGAACCATACCAAGGTGATGTTGCCTGTGATCTTCATATTCTAATAAATTTCTCAGGTGTCACCATGTTTGCTGCAGTGGCTATCCAGTTATCAAACTTGATGGCATCGTCATTGTTATCAGAGACCTGTAAGGGAGGACAACTATTTAGGGCCTGCTCTAACTCCATCCATTGTTCCATCGTCCAATTTTTATACTTGCTGATTTATTAGAGACAGGCTGGTGTGGTTGTGTAACCTTGAAGTTAAAATATATCGCCATGTGGTCTGTCCAGGGAAGAGGGGACGTTTTCATCAGTATGACTTCAGTATTGTTGGCAAAGATGCGTTCAAATGTGTTGCTAGCCGAGTGTGTAGGTCCCACCACTTTTTGAGAAAGGCAATAACCTGCTAGATTATCAAGTAGCCTGCTGGTGTCGGAGTTATTATTAAGTTCAAACTGATAGTTGAATTCACCCAAAATAATGAGTGAATTGGAATTTGTGCAAGATTCAAAAGCTTGTGTTTATAATGTAGAGTCAAATCTATAGTCTACATCTGTTGCAGTGAGGGAGTTTGCTTATTGTATCCATCTTGGATGTAGAGCTTTTGTGTCTGGAACACTAGCTGTGGTAACTGCATCTAAGGATGGTACCTAGGTCATGACAATAATTAGTTTCCCTTGAGCCAGGGATGATCTCTCACCACAGCAGTCTGAACTGATTTCAGAATCTTTTCAGTTGGTGCAAAACATATTTCAGCATTTGTATAGAGATGAGATTTATATGGAAATGTTACTGTGCCACCTTCATTGAACGTGATATATGTGTAACCTGATGTACCCACAATGACACGGATCACCAGATTTGTAGTACTGACACGTGTGTAAGTGTTTGGAAGCTATCATATCAGCTTGAACTCAACGTAAAATTAAAGAGTGTTCCTGTGTCCAATGTGTGTTTGAAAAATCTGGACAAATAAGGTCGTAGATGGTTTTACCCATTCTGCGTAATTGGGAATGTATGTGCTGCTAAAATTTAGAAATCCTAATAGGGATTGTAAGAAAGCCTAAAGCTGTGAAGGCAGTCAAATGTCTACTTTCAGGTGCTATATTTTGGCAGAAGAATCCACTTGACATTTGAAGTGTTGTTTGGTATTTCTTCCACTCTGTGTTATTCATTAGTGCAGAACTATGTGCATTTTGGACAGCAAATGTGCAAGTACCTGTGTTACAATGTCTATAATCGAATAGCATACAATAAGATTGGTCTGGTTTCATTACTGAAAATATTGGATTATTCATTGAAGAGGTGCATCTTTCAATCACACCTTGATATTCAAATTGTCTTACGATTTCACTAACTTGTTTTGCTTCATTTTTGATGGGGTATTATCCTTGAAGTTGTGAGGTTGTTCTTAATGGTATGTCATGACACGGTGAACCACCATCCCACCCCACATGGTTGTGCATAATGCAAGAGCTAGTTTTAAAGCGCACTCTCTGCCATATGAATGTTTTATTGATTCTGGAATGACAAGGCTGGTAATATTCCAGTTTTTCTTTTTGCCAATCCATTACATAATCGGGTGGCCAATCTTTTTTCGACCATCAAAATGTCATAACCTTGTGCGAGTTCCTCCCTAAACAGGACATTTATAAATCCTGGTAAGTCCCCTTCCAACCATAGCTGGTCTTCGTATAAATAATGTGGAACGCTTACCCTGGTATCATGTGTTTCCACTAAGATAAACTCATTCAGCACTACTTCCACTAGACAATCCTTCAGGTTCTTGTGAACTATTGTGGGCTTCTGTTATGCTGCCCAGCATTTTCAATGCCCACTTTCCATTTAAAAGCAGAGTCCTCAGAACCCAGGACATGCTTGACATGTAGTCCTGGAAACCTTCTTTTTAAATTGAGGATTTGATATTTTTTTGTTTATCTTCTTGTTTAATTATGTATTCAGATGAGGGTTATGAGCCTTTTATGAGGCCTTGCATCAAATGCCAAGGCAGTGTGACAGGATTCTCACAAAGTGTTTGGTGTCAGCAAGGTCGACGTTTCTGCGAAACCAAACCATGCATCACAAACGCAAGATGTGTGTCTAACGGTAATGTGGTAAAGAGAGGGCACCTTTAGGATGAAGGATTCATGTATATGATAGAATAAAACTAATTCCTACTGGGCCAAACTCATGCACATGACACTTTTACAATACTACACTCAATGACACTCTCCTCCACTGCACTCTGTGACACCCCACTAAATGGCACTCCACTCAATGACACTCCATGAAGCGAAATACTTTTTATAAAAAAAGGTTGAACCTTAGTTATAGTTAGGGAAACTGTATTTATTACTTCTATAGCCATCAAACTTAAACTACACAAAAAATATAGTTATAGTTATACCTTACATTTATAATATTCGCCCCACCTTCAAATTACTATAACTTGTACAACTTCATTCTCAGTGTTGTCAACTCACTAGCTGCACTAAATTAACTACATTAACTATAACTCACGCCTTTACAATACACTGCTTATACCCTTTCATAGTAAACTCCGGAATTGGGCCGAACGGAGATGAGTAAATAAATAAATAAATAGAACGAATTACATTGCACGCGTTGCAACGTCACATCGGCGATGCAGCGCGCAATGTGATTCGTGTTATTTATTTATTTCTTTACTCATCTCCATTCTGCCCAATTCCGGAGTTTACTACCCCCCACCTTGCCCCTACCCCGCTCCACCCCACTGCCCCGCAGCACTCCCTCGAGGAACTGCTACTGAGGCTGTTGCACATACATAGCAACAGGGGGTCTGTAATATTTGTGCCTGTGTGGAGTTAATGTATGAAGGTGCAGCTACGATGCTTGAATAAGCCTTACTGCTACCTAGTGAAGTCAAAACAACTAGTAACCGTATTGGCCCCAACTAAGCAGAGAAATCATGGAAATGCATTGCTGCACATGAAGGTATAATGTTACAATAGAATACAAACTAAAAAAGTAACTTGATTGAGAACAAGTCTATGTTTGGATCAAACAGATACAGAAAGAAAAGCCAGTCTTCCATACAACCAATACGTGTTTCCACCTACTGGACATTTTCAAGGCTGTGAAAGAATATAATATAAAGTCATCATTGTAATGTAGAAAAACATACTTACAGTATAACATAAAACCAGGTTATAAACTTAATTAAATACATTCCATGGACCACATTCTGAACTTCAGAAAACTGTGTTTGTTAAATAAAACAATAGTCATAGAGAGAATAGAATCTCAGTGTTGGCACGACAGGCAAATACTGTAGTCATGGTATATTAGCTCAACTGATTCCAGTGATGCCAGTGTTTAGTGTTCCTCTATATTGTGATGGGGTGTCCAAGAAGGAGGAAGAGTATATTACACCAGCTTAACGTACCCAGAGATAAACACTCAAAAAGTGTAGTGATCTCCAAGTCTTAAATAAAAAAGGGAATGTTAAAAGTGAACAACACCAACTGCATACACAGACCGCCATTGTGAGTATAAAATAAAACAAGAGATGTCCATAAGAAAAAGGAGACCATACCCCATGTAGAATGTAGAAAAGCGCTGAGTAAATCACATATATTGAGGAATGCTACAGGAAGCAAAAATATTTAAAGAAAAATGTTAGGATGAGATGTCCCATAAAGACAAACACCTCATGTATATAGAAACAATTGTAGAATCCTATTTACATGAAGTGTTCTCAAAATACTAATCAGCAGGTAAAATGCCTTAGGGAACAGTAGGGTGTAGAAATAGTAAGCCCATAGAGCGACCCTTGACCCACCTGGTAGGTCGCTCCCCCGCCGCACAGCGCCACCTGTGTGTCCGCCGCTGCTGAGTCAGTTGGTCATGCTTTGTCTACTGCCTGATCTTTGTTGTGCCCGTAACAGTTTTTTTCTCCGTCCTCCCCCGCCGCCTGTACTTGCTCTGTGCCTGTCTTTTGCCTCTGTTCCCCTCGCTGCCCCACGTCTTGTGCCCATTTTTGCCTCTGTCCCCCTCGCTGCCTTGTCTCTGTGCCCATTCTCGCCGCTGTTCTCCCCGCTGCCCCGTGCTCTGTGCCTACTCTCGCCTCTGTTCCCCTCGCTGCCCAGAACCTCCTTTTCTGCCTGCCTTGCCTTCTTAAGCTTCGTTGCCCCCCTCACATGTGCCTCTTTGCCTTCCGTTCCCTTCGTCGTCCTGCTCCGCTCATGCCGCTGCCTCCCCTGCGGCCCGCCCCCCTGACTGCCTATTCGCTGCCCCACCTCCCAGCTGCTCCTCCCTCCCACCTCCCCTCCTTATGGTGGCTGGCGAAGGAGCACCAAAGGCAAGTCTGTCTGCGCCAGCTCACGCCGCTGCCTCCTCTTCAGCCTGCCCCCCCTGACTGCCCATTCGCTGCCTCACCTCCCAGCTGCTCCTCCCTCCCACCTCCCCTCCTTATGGCGGCTGGCGAAGGAGCATCAAAGGCTAGCCCGTCTGCGCCCGTCCGTGCCTGGAACACGCCCAGCGCCAGAACCCCTGGACCCCGAAGCCGCCACAACACATGCCTGTACTACGACTCCGGTACCCTCCACGCACTCAACCTCGGAAGAGATCACTCCTGCTACCGTGCCACCCACCCAAGGACCCTTCATCTGTTGGAACTGCAGCTTCACCAGCATCCGGCCCATCAAACCTTCAACCAGAGAACCCAACCACCTCCGATACATCCTCCTCAACACCCGCTCCACTAGCAAGCACGTCATCGAACTCTGGGACCTCCTAGACTCAACCACCCTCGACGTCGCCTTCCTGACGGAGACCTGGCTGAACACCACCTCTGCACCAGACATCGCCATAGCTACAACATCTCCCACAGAGACCGCAACAATGGAGTGGGAGGGGGAATCGCCATCATCCACAAGGACACCCAGAGAGTCTCGACCAACACCGATGACACCCTCACCACCGCCAAGCACATGCACTTCCAGATCCACACTGACCCCAACACTACCCTCAGAGGAACACTCTTCTACAGACCACCCGGACCCCGACCATAGTTCAGTGACTCCATCGCCGTCCTCATCAGCACCCACGCCCTCACATCCATGGACTACATCCTCATCGGGGACCTGAACTTCCACCTCGAGAAGAACAACAACATCAACTCCACCGCCCTGATCGAGAAACTCACCAACCTCAGACTAACAGCTCATGACGACACCCACCCACGCCGCTGGACACACACTGGACCCCATCTTCTCCGCAAGTCCCCACATCTCCTTCAACCACACCACTGAAACCCACTGTACAGACCACAGATTTATTTATTTTATTTATTTATTTATTTGAATTTATAATTTGCAACAGCTACCCACAGTGGGTTTCCCAGCGCAAGGGAAAGACTGGAGAAGAAAGGACAACACAGCAGTACCATGGAACAGAAGCAGCAACTTATATATTTGTTAAAAAAGCATGGTTTTCAATTTTTTCCGGAAGCAAAATAGATTGGTTTCAGATTTCAGAGCAATTGGAAGCGCGTTCCAATATTTGGGACCTAGATGGAAAAAGGCTCGACCCCCCATCCTTGCAAGTTTGAATCTTGGAACAACAAAGTCGCAATTTGCGGAGGATCTTAATGTGCGACTAGGCTAGTACGGTTGGGGCCGTGCCCTGTTTGATTTTAAAGAGATAGCACAGGGCTTTAAATTTTATACGGCTAGAGACCCTAAGCCAGTGTAAATCTCGGAGAGCCTGAGAGGCCGATGATTTCCTCGGGATGTTAAGAAGAAGTCGGGCCGACGAGTTTTGTACAACCTGAAGCTTATTAATCATTGCTACGTCTGCACCGAGGTAGAGGACATTTCCATAGTCCAGGCGAGAGGTTACTAACACCTGGACTACGGTTCTCCTGGTGGCATGGGGCAGCATCCATAGAATTTTCTGGAGCCAACGCAAGGTGACAAAGCAGATGGCGGCCACCTTAGTGGCCTGCTGCCTCATGGAGAGTTTATCATCTATAAGAAATCCTAGGTTTCGTACCACAGATATTGGTTGGGGAAGGGGTCCCATATCACTGGGCCAGTGTTGTGGACCCCAGAGATCTTTATGCTTCCCCAAGATGATAACCTCGGTTTTGTCACCGTTTAACTTGAGCAAATGCCTCTGCATCCACTCAGCCATACGAGACAGTCCAGACTTCAGGGTCGATACACTGTTGCTCTCACTGCTGGAAAGAGAGAAAACCACTTGGGTGTCATCGGCGTATGAAAAAATAGTCAGCCCAACATCCTCCGCAATGGTAGCCAGGGGTCTAACATAGATGTTGAACAATAGGGGGCTGAGTATGGACCCCTGCGGGACACCATACGCCGATAGACAGATGTCAGATGTGGCTTTTGTAGAAAAGACCTGGAAGGTGCGCTCACTTAAAAAGGAGGCAATCCAGGCTAGCGCAGGACCATCCACTCCCAGGGCGTCCACTTCACCTTCAGGGCACCCACCACACACCACGGCACCCAACAGATGCCTCACCGCTGCTGGGGCAAGGTCACCGAGGACCAACTGACCACCACTCTCGCCCTGGGACCACCCGCCGACCCTGACACCGCCGCCATTAACTTCAAATAGTGGATCAACGACTGCGCCGACACCCTCGCCCCAGTCAAGACCTCCGCCACAAATCACAACAACAAGAAAGTCGCATGGTTCACCGAAGACCTCTGGACCTCCAAGCGCACCTGTCGAAATCTGGAGAAGAGCTGTTTCCGTGACCGAACACCAGACAGCTGCACAGCCCACAAGAACGCCACCCGCAGACACCACCAACTCATCAGGACCGCCAAGAGGATTGCCTTAACATCAACGCACACAACAGCAAAGAACTCTTTAACATTGTGAAAGAACTTTCCAACCCCAGCTCCAACACCAACGACATTCCACCATCACAAGAGCTGTGCAACTCACTGGCCACCTTCTTTCACCGCAGGACCACCAACATCCACGACAGCTTCAACAGCGCCACCCCCACATCCACCGCCGAGACCACCACCCCTGCGACCACCAACCGCGCCAGTCGCCTGACCGCCTGGTCCAACGTTAGCGACGAAGACACCATCAAGACCATGAACTCCATCCACTCCGATTCCCCATCTGACCCATGCCCTCACCACGTTTTCAACAAAGCCAGCACAGTCATCGCACCCCATCTCCGGAAAACAATCAACATCTCCTTCGAAACAGCAACCTTGCCAGAGAGCTGGAAGCACGCCGAGATCAACGCCCTACTGAAGAAACCCAAGGCTGACTCCAACAACCTCAAGAACTTCCGGCCAGTCTCCATGCTCCCTTTCCCAGCGAAAGTCACGGGGAAGATCGTCAACAGACAGCTGACCCGCTACCTCGAAGACAACAACCTGGACCCATCCCAGTCCGGCTTTCGCAGCAACCACAGCACCGAGACCGCCCTCATCGCCTTCACCGACGACATCAGGATCCTTATGGACAAAGGAGAAACAGCCGCCCTCATCCTTCTGGACCTATCAGCAGCCTTCGACACGGTCTGCCACCGCACCCTAACTGCACGCCTCCATGACGCCGGAATCAAAGAGAAGGCCCTGGCCTGGACCACATCCTTCCTCTCCAGCAGAACCCAGAGTGTCCGCCTACCACCCTTCCGCTCCAAGACCACCTAGATCATCTGCGGCATTCAACAGGGATCATACTTCAGACCGACGCTGTTCAATATCTACATGGCACCACTCGCCCACGTCGCAAAACAACATAGCCTCAACAAAATCTCCTATGCCGACGACAACCAGCTGATCATATCCCTGGCCGAAGACCCCCACACCGCCAAAACCAACCTCCACAGAGGAATGAAGGCCGTCGCCGAATGGATGAAAGACAGCAGCCTGAAGCTGAATTCAGACAAGACATAGGTCATCTTCCGCGGCCCCACCCCCTCAGCCTGGGACGACTTCTGGTGGCCGACATCGCTATGAACAGCCGCAGAATCCACCGACCATGCACGCAACCTGGGAGTCATCCTCGATTCCGCCCTCTCCATGACCAAACAGGTCAACGACATCTTCGCTTCCTGCTTCAACACCGTTCGAATGCTCCGCAGGATCTTCAAATGGATCCCCTCCGACATGAGAAAAACCGTCACCCAGGCCCCCGTCACCAGCAGACTGGACTACGGAAACGCCCTCTACGCAGGAACAACAACCAAGCTCCTGAGATGGCTGCAATGTATCCAGAACGCCTTGGCACGACTGATGTGGAGAAGTGTGGCTCAATGGTTAGAGCGGCAGACCCTGATGCGGCGGTCTGGCCAGGACCAGGGTTCAATTCCCGCCTCAGGCGGGTCTTGGGCTAAATTTACCCGGACCTGACAATTCTCGCCTCGGTGCCTATTCCAATCATGGGTCCCACGCTGCAACTCTGGGCAATAGCTTGCTTAATCTCCACAATGGCCCCAACAGCGCCAGGATGCCTGGCCTCACCTTGGGGGGCCCTGGAGTGGGCACTTCACATGGAAAGGTCAGGAGAGGTTCCAGAGCGGTATGTGTACAGCGCCATGATACCCCTTGGGGTGATTGTGCGCTATATAAGCACTACAATATTTACATTTACATTTACATCCTCGAAGTCCCCCGACGCAGCCACATCACACCCCACCTGAGAGGCCTGTATTGGCTCCCCGTCAACAGGATCACATTCAAACTCCTCATCCACGCACACAAAGCCCTACCTATTGCCATACCAGCATACCTCAATGACCGACCCAGCTTCTACACCCCCACCCGCAGGCTCCGCTCTGCCAACCTCGCCCTCGCCACAGTTCCACGCACCTGGAAAACAACCGCCGGCGGCAGATCCTTCTCCTACCTCGCCGCCAAGACCTGGAATACTCTCCCTACCGGCCTACGACAGACCCAGGACCTGCTGGCCTTCAGAAGACTTCTCAAGACCTGGCTTTTTGATTAGTAGCAGCCCCCCCCCTCAGTGCCTTGAGACCCTCAGGGGTATGTAGCGCACTTTACAAATGAAATGATTGATTGACTGATGGATTGATTGATAGATGTCTGGATTTTCCAATGAGTTAATCATCCAAAATAAGGCAGTTTTTGGGGAAACATTTGTGAATGGCTAAAAGTCACACATTTGTATCTTCCCTACATGTATGATTGGACTTCTCTCCATTGGTTTGTAACTTTTTACTTATAGTGGGGGTTGATGCACAACATTTTTGTTTTGTTTTGTGTGAAGAAGAATTGGCAATGTGGGGGTACTGCTTCACATTGAGTGTAGGAAGCCGGCTCTCTGTACAGTGCACTAAAATGAAGTACATTTGTAGAGAGTCCAGTGAATGCCCAATTGGTATACAGAGGTATAAGTAGATAATAACTCTATTTTTGTGGGAGTAAGGGTGAGCAGTTTAGCTTATCAGAGGGTTATGCTGAGCATTTGCTGTATTCACAAAGGCAATAAATGAGACACACACTCAAGAATAGATCTGAGACCAATTTATTAAAATTTTAATTTTGAAGACATTTCATTTCACCATTGCCTTTAGAGCTTCCTGCCCAGGAAGACTATCCTGATGTGGAGGAGGTGTGAAACACCTCCTCCCAGAGCAGGTTTTGTCTCTTAGAGCACTGGCTCTCACCTATTAGGTCGGAAACATGTCTGATGGTGGCATCAGAGAACACACCAGAGTTTGGTAGGTTTTCAAGGGACAGTCCAAAGGGTTTCCTTTGTGAATTTAATAATACATCCATCAGTAATGATTTATTAATACAAGATGTTTGGTACCAATCACCTTAGAAATCAGTGAATGCATCATTTAGCTAGGAAAATCGTTTTGAAAAGTATCCAGCCCATGTACTCTTTATGGCTTCTCTGGTCGCTTACACATCACAAAATGGACTGGACATGGTAGGGGCATATCTGCTCATATTGAGATGCCGACATATAGGATATCGTGCACCCTGCCTTAGAGCTAAAGGCCTGCATTAGGGGTGACTTACCTATACCTGTTGCAGCGTATGAGAGGCATGCACACAGGGCTGTGTGCCATGTCGACTCTTCAGATTTATCTGCAAAAAGCCATGCAGCATGTGATGGCAGTGTGCATAGGATTGGTGAGGGGTCCCTGGGGTGGTCCAACCAATGCTGCAGCCCTAAAGGGCCCTCTTCAGTACCCATGCCCTAGGTACCAGGGGTACATTTACTAGAGACTTATAGGACATCTGAAGTTGTGCCAATTGTGGTAGTTTTTGGCACTGAAAACCTGGTTAGCAGAGACCCAGTGCACTTACAATTCAAAATTAGATCATGCATCAAGCAAAAAGTGGGGGCCAACCACGTCAAAAGAAGCACTTTCCTACATTGAGCTTCTTGATATGCGGAGGGTCATGGTCCACACAACTAACTTCTCCATCAGAGAGTCTTCTTCATCACTTTTAAAATAAGAACCTTGGCATCAGCCACTTTTTCCTTTGTCAGTACTTGATAGAGGCCTACTAGGTCACTACGACATTTCTTCTGAGGTTAATGCACTTGTTGCTCAAACTACCCATGAACTCCCATTTTGTGTTTTCTTTTCATACTTCCCTCATAACACTGGAGGTAAGGATCATGCTAATATATTTATGTCTAAATGATCCTCTATTTCTACTGTGAAGCCACCAATAATTCAACCAGAGACCTTTATTTATCTGCATATAATGGATTGGGGATGCGCTTCCCTAGATCCTTCAGCCCCATCTCTTTTCTAGCACACTCACTTCTTGCATGATCTAACATTTGGGAGATATACTTCTGCGACTTCTGAAAATGTCCAGGCAAGAGGATTTTTAATTTCAGTATGTGCTACTCACATAAATAAATGTGCTTTTTGAATCAGGGAGTGCTTGCAAATGTGCCTTCTGTCTTCATTCCAGAGGGGTATGTGAAGTAATGTGTCAGGGTTTATCTGTGCACTTTGATCCGTGCATCAGGGCTGAGAGTATCAAAATTTCATGCACGCAGTGCAGCAAGACAACTTGCCGCACTGTGTGAAAGGAAGAGGACGAGAATGAAATATATTTATTTGTCAAGATATGTCAAATTCCTGCTCTCTCCCTCCGCTGGCGTATTGAGTGCTGCCAAGCGGAAATTTCATGCAGGCACCCTTGCTCAATGGTGCAAGGGTGCCAAGGTACATGGCACTCTGGAATGTCTGGTGCAGGGAGATACACTTCCCTGCACAAAAACAATCCTTAGAGGAAATGGTAACACAAACCCTTGAAAGAGTAGTGATACATGGTGCCAGACCAATAGGGAGGGTGTAGGAAGAAGGAACATAGGAGTTTGGTGGACGTTAAGTGAATGACACTGCCAGGATTCTGTTGCAGTGTGAAGTAGCCAGGTGCTTGCCTGAACTGATTAAAGGATGTCAACTCATGTCACTCACTGTGATGTCAGTAGTAAATCAGTTGGGTTAGCATTCTTCTCTGTGGCTTTAATCATGCTTATTGCAGTCACAATCTCCCTGATGTGCAGTACGCAAAGGGAGACTGACTAGATCCATTAAAAGGGGGCAGGGTAGCAACGATCATTTGTTGGACTGCATGACCAGTTCAAAAATTTAATTTAAGGTTAGGAAATTAGGAATAGGCTATCTGATTTAAAACGTAGAATATGTGCTGGTAAAAATGTTTTTAGAGAGTGTCACTAATCATTGTTTTTTATCTTCTTTCTTTCATAAGCACCCAAGGGCAAGCAGGCACCCGGGCAAGCAGCTGCTACCATCAACAGTGCTGTGACTGGTGGGACGACCACCACTACCACCAGCACCACAGCAATAGTCTTTTATGGCACAAATAAATCATGTTTAATATTTCTTAACTTTCTATTCCCACTATTAAAATTATCGTCTTGTATGTACTATTAACTTTTTTTTCAAAATCTCATTCTATTACTTTTTATCCCTGTATGTCCCTGTGTTTTCTATACTTCCTTTTTCTGCAGCTGACTTTCTCCTGTCTATAGCTTTCTTCCGCTCCCTTTTTAGTAAGATTTAAATCCCTCTCTATTACATGTCTTGTGTAGTACTGTTACCAGGAGAACAGATTGAGTAACATAAGGAGGATCTCTGCCAGGCCCGAGTATTCAGTAACATGTTGGTTGAGAAGGTTTTCTTGGCCAAACAGTCAAAAAGTACAGGGTCAGAGATAGAGTTGTCATGGTCCCCCAATGTTGTCTTATACTAGCAGTTTCCATGGCATTGCAGCATGTAAGGAATTAAATAACACTACCAATCAATACCATATGTCCTTTGTAGTCCCTTCCAGCTCTTTATTGTGTTTCACTCTTATCATTTCGTAGCCTTATGCCCTTATCCCTCCTTTAGGAAAAAAAGGCCAACAACCACCAAGGGAGGAGACAGCCTCCAGCTGCGATGCCAAAAGTTAGGGGACGTGGCAGCTGAATATTGCTGGCTGGTGGCCTTGGAGGAGGGAGATGAGTAGGCAAGGACCTTCAGTTCCTTGGGCTGTTAGCTAGGCTCACCTCCAACCCAGTCACCTCAACTCCAGCACCTCATCCCCCAGTAGCCGGGGCCCGTGGCTGCCCAGAATACCACCAGCTACCCCTCCCCCTCCTCATCATCATCTGACTGCTTCCACCACTGCACTCTATGCAAGCTGGCTCTCCACACCACTGGAGTCAAGCTATCTGTACTGGGGTGAATGTATGACATTGTTCTGCATTCTGTCCATCAACTGTTGCTTTTGCATTTGTTACCCCAAGTGTGATGGGTATGCTCAGATGTGAGTCCCATGCTCTCCACACCACTGGAGTTAAGCTATCCTGGCTGATGACGGCTGATAGCCAGAAACCGTTCCTAGGATGCTTGATTCCGGTCCAGGAAAGACATGGCTTGGCAGATTGGGCTGGACTGTTCCCATGAGGCACAGAGTCAAGTCTGATTTGCATATGGCCATGTCTGAACTGGGGTGGTGTGGAGTGCAAAAAAACGATGGTTTTAGGCCCAGATCTCTGTACTGGGGTGAATGTATGACATTGTTCTGCATTCTGTCCGTCAACTGTTGTTTTTACAGCTACTAAGGTGTGGCATCAGAATCTGGCTCCGGAGGTTGCTAACATTGTCAGAGAACTGGGTGCCCACTAAGCCCTTTGTTATTGAACATTGTTGTGAATGGAGAGGGTGGAAAGGGAAATTGAGGAAAGGGTGACAGACATTGTATTGGTCGGGAGGGGGTGAGCCTGTTGTGGGTAGACAGGGTGGGTTTTGAGTGCAAAAAGATAAATGGGCTTTAGTGTCTCTTTACCACTATCTGTCTTTGCATTGCTAATTCGCATAGCATAGCATAACATACCATAGCAATAGCATTGTGGTTTTGTAGTGAGATGAGAAGCTGCTGTCCTCTGAAATTGTCACACATTGTACTGTACATTGATGTTTCCCCATATTCATCTCTACCTGAAGTCCTTTGCCATATATTTACTCTTCTAGAAATTATACTCTGTCACCAAAGTGGCACTGGGAACAGAAAACTGGCTTATCCCTGTTGTATGGATTCTGCTCTGGAACAGTACTGTGCTTGGGACAATAGACCATCAGTATGTAGGTGACTGAGTCACCATACCACAACACTATCTATGAGGCAGAGTCCGACTAGCTATATTGTCTCACTTGTCCTCCAAACATTTCCAGATAGACAAGTGATTTGGCACCCCAGAACACAACCCTCGGCTCTCTCTGGAAGCGCAGTAACAGGACACACAGCCTTTCACTCCCTCACATGTACTTGTCCACAATAACATAAAAAGAGGTACACAAAGGAAGTTTATCATGTTTTTTTAAACTATCATGCACTAAGAAGCAATCATCGTGCCACAATTATTAGACAGATACATGTTAATAATGTCATCAATATTGTTAATACACCATATACAATAAAGAGCCCTGTCATGCTACCTGACAGATCTGTGTAAACCCTCCCCCACACCTAAAGCTAAGTGCTTATAGATCTCTGGGTTCAGTGGTGGACCCTGTACTTTAGCATACATAGGTTGATGTTCTACATCTCGGCTGGTGAGGTGCTCTTGTCTCTGGACTGAGTCTGTCTGTTTGTGGTTTTCCAGAACCCCTGTCCCTAGTTAAATGACAAGATATGTGTATCCAGAACAGCAGCTGCATTCTCCTGTTATGTCTAGGAGCTAGTATCTGACTCGAAAATATTACAAGGGGCATTGATGGTTTGACCATGCTTAGGTTGTTCAGACTAAATCCCGGGAAAATAATAAAATGCTAAATCACGTGCTCGTTCCGTGTGATAATACAACGGGGCACAAAGCAGGCATGATATTTAGTAATGTGTGTGAAACCAAAACACTCTTCAATCTGCATGATTAGGCTAACAGAGAAAACAATAATGGGCCATGCGAGACACACGACAACCTCTCTCTGGCCAGAATTGCACAATAAACACTAAAAAGTAAGAATGTAATCGGAAGATAAAGAAACTCAAAACACAATTCATAAAATTATATTAGAAAAGCTAAAAAATGAATTATCAGTTTTGAAAAATAATCAAATCATGGTGCTTCAGAGAAATCCATGATGTCACTCACAAATTCAAAGGCCAAGGACTCCAAAAAGGAATCCAGCTCTGCAGAAGATGATTGATTGACCACCCAAGTTACAAGTTCCTAAGTACAGACATGATACTCGGTCTAAACCAATGCTGAGATAGCTATCAGGTAACCTGCATCCATGTTAGTGGAGCCTGTATTCTGTGATCCATGTGCTGACGCACGTTTCCTTAAATTTGAGTGGCTCAAACCTTGCATTGTGGAGAAACCACAAACCCAAGAGGCAGTCCTGAAAATGGGTCACTAATGGACTCATTAGCAGTTCATTGTCCATGGCAACCGGCATCTGCAAAGCCAGGCAAATATCCAGTGCCCATTCAAAGGGGCACCAGAGGCAGTGGAACACAGGTTGCACACAGGTGAACCAGGCAGTTTGGAATGTTAATGACCAATTGAGAGTCAGTTTATGTGGTAGAAATATTCCAAAGTAATAAACTATGCACTCACAATAGTGTTGGAGCGTTCTCAGGTCCAGGGGCATTGCAAATGGAACATCCATTACGGATAATCAGTAATAGGATGAGAATGTCGCAAATGAAGAATAACAGCGGTGGAAATCCTCCATGCACACTGGAAAAAATGGAATAAATAAAAGCTGGTAGTATTTCAAAGACAGTTTAAAACGAACTGACGAGGCCAGAACCGACAACCTTCAAAAAAATTTGCAAGACCGACCATCTTAGATGCATTAAAAATTTGATGAACTAATACACCGAAACACAGAGGGAGGTTTGTGTTTAACTATTACTGTATTTCACTAGAAGTTCTAGCCAACCTCAATTTGAATGTTTTGCAAGCAGATCTGAGAGCTACCTTTTTTTGAAACAATAATGATTTGAGTCTGTTTAGCTTGTTGAAAACTGTCTACAAACTTGGAATTGAAGGCCGCAATGAGCTATTTCCAACACCTGTGTAGGGGAGAGCAGGAGGTTGTTGCAACAAGTGATGAGATTGGAAACAAACTAAATGCAGGGAACTCCAGCTCTCATTTCGCAAAAGTCTTAAATAACTCCCATTTGAAAGGACTGTATTAAGTGTAAGAATTGTCGGAGCTGGTATTCCTTTTAAATAACAGGCCAAATTTTGCGATAAAGCATTACATGCGCAGTGAATCTTAACATGTTTGCAAATGAGTAAATGTCTGACATAAGAGTCTCATTGCTCTCCAGTAAGGAAAACAACCATATTGACATTTTCACAACAATAGGAGAAGGGAAGGGACCGTACCTCATGAATGAAGCTGCCTCAGAGAGGTTCATGTCTACCAGCACAGAAATGTTTCATGCAAGCTATGATCTGAAATGTCATAATAGGTAAAGAGATAATGATGGAGCGAGGTGGCAAACACAAAATGTTGTGTACCCTCTTGAAGTCGATGTCCCATAACAATAATGTTTACTAATTGCATGTTTTGTGAAAATAATCAACCATAGGGTAAGATGCACTCATTATTTTATTTTCACCCACGGGAATACTAATTTGCTTGCATGTTGCAATAGACCTAGCTAATATGTAATTTATTGTATTGTGAACTAATGTGCTGTTTAGTTATAAACAAAATGCTATTTAAATGTGCTTTTTGTACACGTATTGTGAAAAGAGAAGGTCGATTATGTAAGTATAAAATGTATTTGTGTGGCTTATTTGCTAGGTAACAACTAATGGGAAACATTAGTATGGTGGGAGGTAAACAGAATGGGTTTCAATTCAATAACTAACATTCATTTGTGTTTGTTTCTATGATAGTTCCAAAAAGTGGCCTCTGAGGCCTAAACAAAATGGACGTGTGGGTAAGCTGTGAGCAAGAGCTGAAAAGCGCAGGCGCGCTAAAATCTGCAAGTCAGAGTGAACTGCTTGTGTCCTAGAAAGTTCAAGGCTGAAGTGGCCCGGAACCTAGGATAGGTGCCAAGCATGGACGATGTAATGCTCAAGAGCCTGGGAAAGATGATCGATGTTGCTAATCGAGGATGCGCCTAGGCCGCAAACTGAACATAACAAAGACCCTTTATTTTTCTGCTGATACGTTGAGAAAAGTATGTTGTAATGGTGAGATGATGCTCACCCACCCCGAAACTGTCCAATGAGAACTTGAATGAGGACTGACAAGTTACTTTTAGATAGATTAAGTTAGGAGAATTAAGGTATAAAAACCCCTGGATTTGACTAGAAGGGGTTGCTTTTTCAATTTCTATCGGAGATGCTGCCTATTTCCTGACTGATTCCTGGATGTAAGACTCTATCTATTTCACCTTGTTTGCGCTTTACAGGACTTAAGGATAAGATGAGGGTGTTAGACGAGGATGTTAGGAGAGAATGAAGTTGGAACTATCTGTTCTTTGCTAAACTTTACTGAAATCTAAACTAAAGCGATTTTTCTTGAGCTCTGAATAAAGTGATCATTATTGAAATAAAGTTTAAGATTATACTAAATAAAGATTTGACTAATGCATAAATGTCCGACATAATAAAGTTTTGCTTTTAATAAAAATTGGGAAATGGAATCTTAAAAGCTGGTCTTGTGATTTTCCTACGCCTAATTTTCTTTCTAGCAGATCCATTGCCACTATGGTGGTGTGTCTGAAATAAAATGTACAATGGTAAATTGTTTTTAAAAATTGCAGGCGTAAAAAATAAATAGTTAAATAGGTTTAGACGCTCCTCCAAATGTTACAGGATTTCTCCATTGCGATTCACCAAAAGCCTTGAAGCCAAGTGTAAGTGAGTAGAGTAAATGCGCAGTGTTATGGGCCCCACGGGTGCATGTTTTGTGTTTTTAAAGGTTTCAGGGAAATGGTGAGTGATGATTAGAAATAATTTTTGGAGCCGCGCTGTAGCAGTTATATCTTGGTAGCAGAGTAGTGGTTGCTAAGGAAGTTAGCTAGGGTTATGTATAAAGTACTATATACAATTTGACGCATAGATTTATGACTAACATCTGTTGAGTTTGTATTATGTTATATGTAGTTTGAAAAAGGCTTCCAAGTGTTGCGCGAAGCCAGTGCCTCTGTCTGCGGACGGAGGAAGTGTGGCAAGGTAAAGTCGCACAGTGTATTAGTTTGTTTCAAAAAAGGAGTATTGTCAAATACTGCGGTGGTATCGTCCCATATCACTGTTTAGGGACCTTAGGTGTGAAAGGATAAATGTATAGTGAGGACAGTCTATGAAATTTCAGCCTTCAAGCACAGGGATCATTTCGTGCATCCTGATTAAAACTTACTGTTAGGAGAGTAATTGGTCTTAACCCACGCTTGATTGAAGGGTAAAAGGAGTGGCGTCTCTTTTTACTAACAATAGAGGAATTCTGTGGTGGGTTAGATGGACGCGCTGCCCACTGGTAAAACAGAGTTCATGTATATATGAATAGGGTTTTCTGTATGAACGTGTGTAAATGTAATTGCAATACGTCTTCAAGTGAAACTCTGGGATTGTCTCTAAGGAGGTGAAAAAGATATCTGTATGTGCTTTCCTAGAGAAGTGAGATCGTTATTGCCTGACAGAAGGGTAAGGCCAGTAGTGTTGCTTTATCGGCGAGTCTAAAACTTCTGAGGAGATAAGCGTCGTCTACTCCGGTTACAGAATACTTGTGTGATTGAAAATTCTATCACTTTATTAGCGAAACAGATTAGTGGAATTGTTTTGTGTAAGTAACTAACTGATTTTGTAAAATAGCTTGTAAATGCGGCTTCCTGAAAAATCCCTGTAAAGGAGGGGTCAGTCGGCGCTGCAGAAGCCGGAGCGCTGGTGACGTCAGAAGTGTCGCGCTGGGATTGGTCCGCGTGACCAAGACAGAGTAGGAGCTGATTGGTTCATCACAGACAGCAGTAGAAGCTATTGGTTAAGCATTATAGTGACGCATCGTGCATTAGTGCAAACCGCGCTGTGAAAGGTTGGTGTTACGGAATGAGCTGCAGAATAGTACGCGAACTTTTGAAAGAAAGGAAAGTTTACCGAAAATGTCATATTACTATCATGACGATGACAAGAAGAAACCTTCATGGTTTAAAAGACTGAAAAACATATTTGTTAAAGACAAGGAGGTGGTTACAAATGAGGGAAAAGTACTTCCTTCACCGAAAACACCTGCTTCTTACATGTTGATGAAATATGGATTTCATACATGTGTTTGGTTGGATAATTGGATACAGTATACCAAGGATGATGGTGTGTTAGCCTTTCCAGAAGGAGGATCGTTTGATGTGGCAATTTTGAGAAATGTGAGAGACAAAATGATGAAACTTGAACCGAGACCTAGACCAACTCAGTTTGAAGTATTGGTTGAGTGTGAAGATGAGATGCATGGAATGGAAAGTGAGAGGTTGAGTAGGCATCTTAGACCAAGAGGTAGAGGTAGAGATTTGTGGGGAGAGACACATGAGACTAGAATGCAGAGATGGAGAGATAGTAGCATGTGCAATGGCATGTATCCGGTCAGATTGGTGGAAGAATATGAGGGACGGAAAAGTACAGAGAAGAAGAAGAATATTGAATTAGGAAATCAAAGCTATGGTGAAAGTAAATCAGAGGATGCTGTGTTAGAGGAAATATTAAATAGAAGACCGCCACCATATCAACCAAGTTCTTTACAGACTACACCGAATGCCTCAATGACAGAAGAAAAAGTTAATGAAAGGTCAGGACAGCCATCAAATAGAAACAAGATATGTCCTGAGTACACCAATGGGAGAAGCTAGAATTACAGGCACTCCTGTACAAAGTAATGATTTACACATGATTGTTTTAAGTCCGGAAAGACGAAACAAAGAGCAGCCAAGTATGTCTGAATATGAGCATTCTGCACATGATTTGATTCAGAATCTTACTAAAAATATGGAAGCTGTAACTGTCCCAGTAACGATAGGACCTAGAATACCAGTATTTGGTGATCAGAAAATAGAGCCGAGATTAACAATACCATTACAACAAATCCTGCAGAGACAAGAGAAAGTACTTATCCAGATTTATCAGAAATAAGGCAGAATGCAAGTGTAAATCCACCAGAATTTACTTTTAATAAAAATTAGACATGCAGATTCCCGACAGGAGCAGAATCTGACTCTGCAACTCCAGAGAGAAGTAGAGACAAAATAGACTTAATGCAAACGCCTAGAGATCCATCAGATAGGAAATTGAGTGAATGGATTAAAGCGCTGAAATTAAAAGAGCAGGAGTCAAAAGTGCTAGATGTGGCAACATTAAAAGTAGATATGGAAGAATTAATAATTGGAACGATTGGGACAGATAGATTAAAAAATTACCAGGATGATGAGCTCATGCTTTTGTGTAAAAGCATAACATGGGGAGCTAATACAATGTATGATCAATTGGAAGAAGTGGCAAGTGAATATGAAATAGAGTTTGCAAAAATAAAATCATTGCAGAAAACTTATCGAGTGGATTTTGCAGAAAGAGACATTGAGAACATGAATACTGCTGGAAGATTAATCCAGAAAAAAATGTAATTGTGTTGTTGCGAAAATGGGGTGATGTAGGTAAATGGCGAGTCAAGTGGGCAAAGAAGAAGGAGGAGAATAGTGCTAAATCAACATTAGCTTTTCCAGTTAGAGAAAAAGAAACAGTGGTAACTGAATTCCCTATGAGAGAAGTTCCTGGAGGAGGATATGTACATGTTCCTTGGAGCAGACAAGATATATTGTCATTTACAAATGATTTCCCCAGATTAAGAGAAAAACCAGTAGAATGGTATCGACAAGTTGACAGATTTGTAAAGGTGTCAAAGGTGTTGTGGAGTGATTTGGAAGGATTATTTGACATAGTGGTGCCAGCAGATTTATGAACAGAATGTAAAATATCTGTGGATTGGCCAAGGGAAGAGTATCCTAGAGATGAGAAAACAGGAGCTCCATCACCGGGTGTGATGAGAAAATATGAACGAGTGATAGTGTGGTTGAAAAACAAAATACCTCCAAAAGAAACTGATTGGGTAAAGATAGATAGGACTACCCAAGAGCCGAAAGAAACTGTGCATTCTTTTTATGAAAGGTTGCTATTAGTTTTCAAACAGTATAGTGGTTATGAGGAATTAAGTGAGAAAGACATGAGCCATTTTGTATATAGATTTATATATGGATTGAGACCAGAAATTTCAGACATGATTAGACATAGCATGATGGATTGGCAGTCGAGTTCAGTAGATAAGGTATTGAGACAAGCAAAATATTGTAGTGAGGAGATTGATGCAAAACAAAAGAAATTAAAAGAGAAAGCCATGTGGGCACAAGTGAAAGTAGCAGAACAACAAGTAGCGCAGATGGAGAACAAAAATGCAGGGGATCAAAGTGGGTTTAAAGGCAAACCTAAATTGGTAGGGAACATTGATGAAATAAAAAAGAAAATACCATGTTTTAATTGCGGCAAGTTAGGGCATTGGAAACAAGAGTGTAAATGTCCGCCTACAGTTAATGGGGAACATACATCATTGAATCCACAGGTGCAGTTTGTGGTAAATTAGCAGCAGTCACAGCAAAAGCAGATAGCAAATCAGCAAAGTCAGGTGCCACAACCGCCACTGCCAAATAGTGGAAATCAGCAGAAATACAGTGCAGAGACAGGATTCAGCGGAGGTGAGCAGGTAAAAAGACCGCAGAGAGTAAATGCGTGTCCTCAATATTGGGTGCAAGAAGAGAATGGCAGTGAGCCGGATGAAAGTTTCTGACGGTGCCTGAGGGAGGAAGAAGACTGTATGCTTGGAGCCACTCTTGAGGTAGATCAGTCAGGTCCATTTGTGAGCGGAAAGGTGATTGATGTGGAAATAACTTTCCTAGTGGACACTGGTGCTACCCGTTCTACTGTTAGATCAGTGGAAATTCAAAATCTTCCTCTACCGGGTGAGACAATCCAGGTTGTAGATGTAGCTAATAGACAAATAAATACTCCTTTGACAAAACTAGTTGAAATAGAGATAGGGACATACAAACATATGCTTCGGTGTGTGGTGTGCAACAGTAGTCCTGTTATTTTACTAGGTAGGGATATATTGTGTAAGATGAATTGTGCCATATACTGTTCACCAGATGGTATAGAATTGCAGACTCCAGATGAAGATAGTTTGTATAAATTGACAATGCTCATGATGGAGGCAGAATAGATAAACTGTTTCCTGTTTTTGATAAAGAGAAAATTCCTGTTGAACTGAAAGAAGCAGTGAAAGAAAGTGTGTGGGATTTCACTGGAAAAGATATAGGTTTGATGAAAGGGGTTGATCCTGTGAAAGTGACCATAAAAGAAGGTGTAAGTTACCCAAATATACCTCAATATTAAATGACTGCAGAAGTAATTGAAGGAATTACTCCAGTAATTGACAAAATGAGTGAGCAAGGAATTTTAAGAGAAATTGAGAGCAGTCCATGTAATTCGCCAATTATGGGACTGAAAAAGCCAAATGGAACATTTAGAATTGTACAGGATTTGAGAAAAGTTAATAAGATTGTTGTCCCATGTTGTCCGATTGCTCCGAATCCAGCAGTGATTTTGTACCAGATACCTCATGATTCAGAATGATATACAGTGATTTATCTATGCAATGCGTTCTTTACTGTTCCATTGCATCCAGAGAGCCAATCAATTTTTGCGTTCCATTTCCAAAATCGTATCCTAGCATGGTGTAGAATTCCACAAGGGTACACTGAAAGTCCATCGATTTTCAATCAGCTACTAAAGAAATCACTAGAAAATTTGAGCATGCCTGGAGTGTCTGTGTTAGTGCAGTATACAGATGACCTGTTGGTAGCATCAAAAACAAAGGATGCCTGTGTAACTGATACAGTGGCATTGTTGAATCATTTGGCTAGAGAGGGACATAAAGTGTCTTCATCAAAATTACAGTTCTGTCAGAAAGAAGTACAATATTTAGGTCACAAGATTTCTAAGGGAATCAGACAGGTTACCATTGAAAGAATTAAAATGATACAAGGAATGCAGCCACCTAAAACACAAAGACAGGTAAGAATGTTTCTGGGAATTGTAGGTTATTGCAGACAGTGGATAAGTGGATTCTCTTTGATTGCAAACCATTGTAGAGATTGACAAAGGCAGATATCAGCGACCCTATTGTTCTGACCAAAACAGAGATGGAAGCATTTGAACAGCTAAAAACTAAGTTGTGCGAAGCACCAGCCTTGGGAATGCCTGATTATGAAAAGGAATTTGAATTGTATTGCAGTGAGCGAGAAGGATGTGCTTTATCAGTATTGATCCAAAGACATGGAAAAATGAGAAAAACAATTGCGTATTTCTCAGCTGTTTTGGACCCTGTAGCAAAAGCTTTGCCAGGATGTCTGAAAGCAGTAGCAGCAACAAGTGTACGTCTGGAACAAAGTGAAGGAATTGTGATGGGATTTCCTGTGAGGGTATATGTACCTCATTCAGTGGAGATTCTATCACAAGAACAAAAACACAGTGCATGACTAACAGTAGATTGACCCATTATAAAAAAGAAATTCTGGGAGCTGAAAATGTGACAATTGCAAGATGTGTGAATGTCAACCCATCTACATTGTTCCCTGAGAACGTTGAAGCAGAAGTGAAAGGTGAGCTTGATCACAAGTGTTTGGATATCTTGGGGTATTGTACAAAACCTCGTCCAGACATCAAAGATGAGCCTTTGCTTGAATCAGATTTTGTCATGTTTGTGGACGGATCATGTCTAAGTACAGAGGGTGGTGTTCTAAGTGCTGCATATGCTGTATGTAGAGTGGCAGAAGTGTTGGAAGCATCTTGTTTGAAAGGAATTCATTCTGCTCAGATAGCGGAGTTGAATGCTTTGATACGAGCATGTGAGTTGGGAAAAGAGGTGAAAGTAGCCATAGTGACAGATAGTCAATATGGTTACGGAGTTGTTCATGATTATGGACAGCTTTGGTCCCAAAGAGGTTATTTGACCTTTGCAGGAACACCTATTCGGAATGCTGAGTTTGTGAAGACATTGGTAGATGTGATACAGTTACCTGAAAAATTGGCTGTGGTAAAATGTTCTGCTCATAAAAAGGGTGAGGATTATATCACTCGAGATAACAATTATGTGGATGCAATTGCCAAGCATTGTGCAAAGAATCACATTTCAATCAATCGAGAGAAAACTGAAGAACATTTTCCAAGTCCTTTAATGCTAACCACTGTAGTTGAGACCTGGCAAAAGGTAAAGAAAATGCAGGCAGAGGCAGGAACAGAGGAAAAAGATATCTGTTTAAAATCAGGATGCAGGCAAAGGGAGGAAGATGAAATTTGGATTTACAAAGATGAAAGACCAGTAATGCCCGATAGCATGATTTCAGATATGGCCCGAATGTATCATGGTCAAGCCCACATTGGAAAAGACGCTATGATTTGTCTCTTCAGACAGACTTGGTATAATCCTAAATTTAGAATGATTGCCGAAAGTCTGTCAGCAATTCAATCCAAACAGAAAAACTGTTGTAAGCTTGGGAACCATAGGACTGGAGGGTGGCCCATTCACAAGAGTTCAGATGAATTTTATTGAGCTACCTCCATGCAAAAGACTTAGATATGTCCTTGTGATAATCTGCTTGTTCTCTCGATGGGTGGAAGCTTTCCCAACGTGGAGGAATGATGGAATAACTGTTGCTAAATTGTTCTTGCATGAGGTAATACCACGCTTCGGGTTTCCTGTAACAATTGAATCGGATAGAGGCCCGCATTTCCAAAATGAACTTCTGCACATGATCTGCGAAGATCTGGACATTCGCCAGAAGCTGCACTGTGCATATAGACCTGAGGCTTCACGGGTAGTTGAGCAGGTAAATGGAACAATTAAGAATAGAATTGCAAAAATGTGTTTGGCAACAGGAATGAAATGGCCTGATGTTTTGCCACTTGTTTTGATGACACTGAGAAGCATACCTGACAGAAAAACTGGATTAAGTCCACATGAGATTTTGATGGGCAGGGTGATGAGACAAGTTGACAAGTTATTAACAATTAATGATGACATCATACTGGATTACTGCAAAAATCTGTCTGATGTGGTAACTTCTGTGCTCCACCAGGTGGAAACTGAATCAAATTCCAAAGAGAAAAATCCAGCTCATGATCTAGTCCCTGGGGACTGGGTAAGAGTGAAAGTTCATCGCAGAAGGAATTGTTTGGTACCAAGGTGGCAAAGACCACGTCAAGTTATCTTGGTTAGTACTACTGCAGTTAAGTGTGCTGGATTGAAAAGGTGGGTTCATGCTAGTCACACCATCCGTGTGCCTGAACCTGAGTACCCATACGACAGTGAAAGTACAACTGACTCTGATTCTGAAGGTGAACCAGAGAAGGATCCAGATATTGAAGATCGACAAGAACGTCGACATCTGGAAGTATCAGAAACCAGTTCTGCGACTGAAGGTGAAGGTGAAAGGGAAATTGTTGAAATACCAGATTCAGAAGATCAACTTAAAGATCGAGAATCTGTAGAAACAAGCACCTGTAAAGACGCAAAAGAAAGTGAAGGGGAAGCTGTTGGAAAGAAGAAAACTGAAACGCAAACTGAAGACTCTGAAAGCAGGAACGGAAATCCTGAAACTAGGGAAGAGGAAGTGACTCACGATAAGGATGAGATTCCAAGTACCAGTTATGAAGGTGTTTCTAACAGAGTAACAGTAGAGAAAACTAAATCTGATAAAGACAAAGATATTGTGAAGATCATAATCAATGATACAGCAGAAGACACTGAAAGTGAAACTGATGACAGTGCAGACGAGACTCCATTAAGAAAAAGCACAAGAAAAAGAGCTTGGAGAGTGGAGCATAATACATTAGAGCCGAAGACTAAGAAAGTCTGCAAAGGAGACAACTGGCCTAAAGGAGCTGGAGGATTGAAATTCAAAATAGTGAATACAGCAAAAGAGCAAGAAGATCAAGTGAACGAGATTACCAGTTAAAAAGAAACACTTGGAAAGAAAATAGAGACTATTCAAAGGCCAAAGAGAGTGAGACGTCCAAATCAAAAGTACAAATCACCTGAATGGACATATATTGTACTACCACCAATTGTTGAAGTAAATAGCACTCAAGAAAATCTGTATGACCAAAAGCCAATTGGGAAAAGTGAGTAAGAAGTTGATTAAGAAATGGAAAGTTAGGTGCTCAAAGTATATGATATAATAGTAAAAAGTCTGAAGTCCTGTGAGACGGTTTTTGTAAATATAGTAGAGGTCAGGGTTGACACAAGGTCGAAGAAAAACTTGTTAGAAAACTAAAACCTAGCATAATATAGAATAGAAATTGACACAAGGTTGAAGAAAAATTGTTAGAGTGCTGAGTGGTGTGAAATTTATAGGTAACATAGGTTGAAGAAACATTGTTAGGGAAAATGGCAATGAATAACCATGGAACAAAATACTCTATTTGTAGAAAATGGTGTAAATGCTTTACACTCTGCATGGGATTATTAGTGGTATTATGGATAATTTTAGCTATTGTGATTCCTTTTCAAACAAACTTAACAAAATTAAAAACAAATATGAGTTCAAGTAAGCAAGTTGAGAAAGAAAGAGTACCTAAAACTCATGTATATAAGCCAGAATTGCATCAAGATAAGTCTATAAGCGATTTTACTAAGAACACTTTTTCAAAATTACTGCTTGAGTACATTAAAACAATGAATGTTGATGACTGCTATGTTTGTGTAAAATTGCCATCGTCAGTGTCAGAAGGAGTGACTTATCATCATATGGAGTAACTAGTAATGCAATTGCAAGTTTGTTTTATAAAACTGGGAAACTGGAATATCAATATTCCAATGTAGATGAAATATTTGCAACGGTGAAGATTGACAGTACATTAAATAAAGGAAACCATGCAGAGGTAATGGGAGAATATTTCCTGGAAGTAGATGAATAAACACATGAATACGCTTTTACGAATAATTTGACATGTGAAATGAGAGTTGAGGAGAAACCCTTTTTAAACATGGTTGAGGAAAGAAGAATTGCTTATAAACGAAAGGAGAAAATGAATCATGAAAAGTCAAAATATTACACATTTGATGATGAGAATATTGAGGATAAAAATGTGAATGTGGCAATAAATATAGATGCACCAATGATGGGAAAATTCTGTATTAGAAGAGACAACACGATGTATGATAATTATTTTGTGGGTGCAAGTGGATGTATGACGTTACAACGCATACTTTTACCATGCATACCTTTGCAACGCGGTATTTACAACAAATACCGTTACAACGCATAGCGCTTAGAGGTGCTGGATAGTGGTAAGTATAATTTTCTATTCCAACTCCAGTCCTCGTGGACACTAGGGAAGGTGTTGGATGGAAAATTAAACGTATTCCCTATGCTAGAGCGCCCCCCAGCGCAATGCGTTGTAATGGTATGCGTGGTAATGCCTGCGTTGTAATGGTAGTGCGTTGTAAAAATTTCGTTGTAAACGTTGCATACCGGTGCAAGTCAATGTGAAGATACCTATAGAATCTTAGGGGGTTGGGGATTTAAAGGAGGAAATGATCCTGTTTTTCCTGGAATTTATTTTATTTGTGGGAACAGAGCTTATTATAGATTACCGGACCATTGGTATGGAACATGTTATGTGGGATTGGTCTTTCCTAAAAATTTCCATGTAGATAGAGGTACTAATGGAAAGCATGAGATAGGTAAAGTTCTAAGTCGAAAAAGAAGAGAAACTGTGTTAGAAATATTAGGTGATGTATTTGGAGCACTGATACCAGCAGTGGGAATTTCGTTCAATGCAAATAGAATTAGAAAATTGTCCACAATTGTTGTTTGATAATCAACAGACACAGCAGGGGGATTCCTGATGGTAAATACTGAGATGATTGCGATGAGAACTATGGTTATGCAAAATCGACTTGCCCTTGATATAATTTTAGCAAAAGAGGGAGGAGTCTGTGGGATTTTGGAGTTGCAACATTGTTGTACTTTTATCCCAGAAATAAGTCAGAATATTGAAAAGTACATTATAAACATTACAGATTTGCATGGAGAGATTGAACCACCGAAGGTTGAGGGTGTCCTTGAAAAGCTGGGTAAAATTTTCTCAGCAATTAAGCATTGGTTTCAAGAAATAGGTATTTCAAATATAGGTAAAATACTAATTCCAATAACAATTCTAGTAATATTAGTTTTCATGATAAGATTATGCTGTATATATAAAGGTAGAAGAGATTTTAGAAAGTCAGTAAGGAAAAGAAATGAAGCACAGCAGGCAAGAATGAGGGAAAAGAACGAAAAAGAAATGGAAGAAATCAAAGAAAAGTTTTTCAAAGATGTAAAAGAAAAAGAGACAAAAGTATAGATGACATTAACAGAAAGGAGAATTTGAAAAACATGTTCTACTAAATTTTCCAAAATTTTGAGAGATATTTGGTGATAAAATCACCAGATGAGGGAATTGATGGAGCGAGGTGGCAAACACAAAATGTTGTGTACCCCTCTTGAAGTCAATATCCCATAACAATAATGTTTACTAATTGCATGTTTTATGAAAATAATCAACCATAGGGTAAGATGCCCTCATTATTTTATTTTTACACACAGGAATAATAATTTGCTTGCATGTTGCAATACACCTAGCTAATATGTAATGTTATTGTATTGTGAACTAATATGCTGTTTAGTTATAAACAAAATGATATTTAAAATTGCTTTTTGTACACGTATTGTGAAAAGAGAAGGTTGATTATGTAAGTATAAAATGCATTTGTGTGGCTTATTTGCCAGGTAACAACTAATGGGAAACATTAGTATGGTGGGAGGTAAACAGAATGGGTTTCAATTCAATAACTAACATTAATTTGTGTTTGTTTCTATGATAGTTCCAAAAAGTGGCCTCTGAGGCCTAAACAAAATGGACGTGTGGGTAAACTGTGAGCAAGAGCTGAAAAGCCCAGGCGCGCTAAAATCTGCAAGTCAGAGTGAACTGCTTGTGTCCGAGAAAGTTCAAGGCTGATGTGGCCCGGAACCTAGGATGGGTGCCAAGCATGTACGATGTAATGCTCAAGAGCCGGGGAAAGATGATCGATGTAGCTAATCGAGGATGCGCCTAGGCCGCAAACTGAACATAACAAAGACTCTTTATTTTTCTGCTGACACGTTGAAAAATGTATGTTGTAATGGTGAGATGATGCTCACCCACCCCGAAACTGTCCAATGAGAACTTGAATGAGGACTGACAAGTTACTTTTAGATAGATATAGGGGCTCATTAGGATTGCGGTTTTTCCGCATCCTCGGGGCCGGCGGAAGCCACCGCCGGCCCAGAGGATGCGGAAAAAACGCAGCGGACTGACCAAAGACCCACCGCCACATTAGGATGGCTGGTGGGTCCTGGTTTCCGTCCGCAGCTTTTCCGCCGCAGCTGGCTTACAACCGCGGCGGAAAAGCTCTAATCTGGTGAAGGTGTCTCTCAGACACCGTCAGGCAGATTAGGATGGGATGTAAAACATGCTTTTCCGCGGCGGCTTTTCCGCCGTGGAAAAGCATGTGTAACTTCACTGCGGGGGCCCGTTGCAGGCCCCCTAGGTGAAGGGGGGGTGGGGGTGCACATGGGGGTACCTATGGTACCCCCCTGCATTTGTATGCAGAAAGCGGCAGGCACCGCAAGGTGCCTGCCTCTTTCTGCATGCAAATGCAATGACTGCATTTTTAACGTTGCCGCGGGTGCAGCTTGAAGCCGCACCCGCCGCAATGTTAAAAATAGAGGATGTGACCGCCAGGGTGGCGGTCACATCCTAATCGCACAGGAGGGGACTCCGCAGCCCATGCGGACGTCCCCTCCTCCTCAGTGATCGCGGACGGACGCAAGTCCTTCCGCGATCATAATTGGCCCCTTTGACTAGAAGGGGTCTCTTTTTCAATTTCTATGCGAGATGCTGCCCATTTGCTGACAGATTCCTGGATGTAAGACTCTATCTATTTTACCTTGTTTGCTTTACAGGACTTAAGGATAAGATGAGGGTGTTAGACAAGGATGTTAGGAGAGAATGGAGTTGGAACTATCTGTTCTTAGCAAAACTTTAATTAATTCTAAACTAAAGCGATTTTTCTTGAGCTCTGAATAAAATGAGTATTATTGAAATAAAATGTAAGATTTTACTAAATAAAGATTTGACTAATGCAAAAATGTCAGACATAATAAAGTTCTGCTTTTAATAAAAATTGGGAAATGGAATCTTAAAAGCTGGTCTTGTGATTTTCCTACGCCTAATTTTCTTTCTAGCAGATCCATTGCCACTATGGTGGTGTGTCTGAAATAAAATGTACAATGGTAAATTGTTTTTAAAAATTGCAGGTGTAAATCATAAATAGTTAAATAGGTTTAGGCGCTCCACCAAATGTTACAGCATTTCTCCATTGCGATTCACCAAAAGCCTTGAAGCCAAGTGTAAGTGAGTAGAGTAAATGCGCAGTGTTATGGGCCCGCTGGTGCATATTTTGTGTTTTTAAAGGTTTCAGGGAAATGGTGAGTGATGATTAGAAATAATTTGTGGAGCCGCGCTGTAGCAATAACACTGTGTATCAACCACACAGCTGAAAGTGTTTTGTCTATACTGAATGGAAGTTCTTTAAAGCAGCATTGTATAGGTTGCATCTTTCATTGTCATCAATTGTTGTTTGTGTCTTAACTTAAAAGGCAAAAACAAATTACTGAAATTCAAATCCAAATTCCATTTGGGACAATTTCCAAATTTCATTATAGGTAGCATAAATAAATTTTTTATAATGTGGAGAATTGGGACACAATAGAAAATCTGATAAATGCATTTCTTTGGACAGGAAAGAAAGATGTTTTTGACAGCAGATAGTGTTGAATTTTCCAACCACTGCTGACACAATTTTCCCACTGAATAGGGCAAAATAATATCAGAATGTTGTGGTCTGCTTGATTTGAACCCAGGTGTGGAATTAAGAAAATGAGCATGGCAGCCATTAAGACTCGTAGGACTTGAAAGTGTTGAATCAAATGTAGCATTCTGCACCATGCTATTGAGTTGTTTTTCAGTATAAGTTGTTAAAATTTGTCAATTATCAAAGAGGGCAATGGAGGGAATATTTGGGGGATACATTTATTTAATATTTTCCAATCCCACATATGTAGTCTGCTGGACAATGTCATTCAAGAAGATCATTTGTACTGGAATAAAGCAGGCTCAAAATAAGGTTTCCTTTCCCTGAACCTGCCAAGGTTTCATTCCACATATCAATTTTACATCAATAGTGTTTTCCAGTAATTATAGCCTTTATGGGATAACAGGTTGACGAATAAAGCAGTATATGTGAGGTTTGTCTGCGTAAGCATATACATTTTTGGTCTTGAAGGCGCTAATTTGAAATAATATGGTATGGGGTCTAAAGTGTCATACCTGGTAAAATATGTACATTTTCTTTATGCGTTTTAAAGAGCCTTTGTGGGCTGGCCAGACAATGTTCCTATTGTGTATCATTAAAAAGTTTACATTGACTACTAGTGACAACAGAACATATCAGCATAGTTAGCAGAATTGAGGTATAAGTCCTCTGATTCGAAAACAGTAGAATGTTTCAGCTCTGAAAAAATAGAATTTACAGCTTCAACATTTCATTTATCTGAATGTAGCCCTGGTCCTATTACATCACCGGTAGAAATCTGAACACATATGGTATCTGCAGGATCCCCATAGGGCCCAATATATGGAAAGGAACTTTATTCCAAACAATTACATAAGTAACTGGAACGGCTGAAATGTTGATGAGGGACAAGTCTCTATTCAGTTTATGCGAAGATGAATTAGGGGCCAACACCCTGTCGTCATGTTCTGTAGCAGAACGCTCTGGTAGGTAGTGGCCATTAATCAACAGGAGAAAACAGTCAAAAATCCAATCCACATGAACAAAAAAACCAGCAAAGGTACAATCCAAACATATATTTAAGGCAGGATTAGATAAGTGCATTTCAGCCATGAAATAAAAACACAGACCCGTGTTGGAGAAGTGTTTAATATGGAAGAACTGTCTGAAGAAAAATCATGCTGGTCCATACTACCCAGAGGCACTTAGTTCAAAAAATGGAGGCTCCGGTACAATAATAGGACTCAAAAAGTCAAACAGAGGTGGATCCACCCAAAAGAGATCTGTGTAAATGACTTCAGCTGTAGAGGACGCAGCAGTTAAGACTGCACTCACTTCGGTTGTGTTGTCGATGAGGACTCAGTCTTCTTCCCTCCAGCAGGGGAATATGAGCATCAGTGATGCTTACGGGCCGCAGAGGAATATCCTGTAGAGGAGCCTGGAAACCCTGTAGCTTACTATCGAGTATCGGGCACATGGTGTAATTTGGCCTGCTCTGATTGAGACAAAGCGTTTGTCTTTAGAACCAGGAAGCAGCGGTAAGATTTCAATTATTTTACCTTGAAGTCAAAGGACAGGCACTGGAGCACTGTAGGATGTGGCAAACTCCTTTTTAATCACCACTGTCTCTCAAACAAGAGCTTTGATTTTTGGAATCCAGTCAGAAACCTCAGGCTTTATGTCTGCACTTGGAGAGAGAGCGAGAGAGAGACCTATGAAAGTGTTTGCTTGATTGAGCATCATCAACCTCTTTGCAAGTCCTGTCAGACACCACAATGGTTATTTACGTCAAAGTTTGCGGCAGGTGACATAATGTCTGGTCATCAAGGTCTGGATCATTAATGTTGATGTCTGAAAGTACTTTTTATGGGTTTAACCCACCAAAAGGTTTTTTGGTAGGTTATTGAGAGCCTATTGAACCCTGTAGAGGTGGTTGACCTGACTACATACAGTACCTAATACTCTAGCAGTTAAGAAATGCTTTAAGTAATGGTTCATTCTTTCCACAAAAGGCCTCTGGCCTATATGGAGAAGAATAATGCACTTGCACACACAAGGATGTCAATAAATCCCCATAAGCTTTGGACCCGAAAGCATCACCCTGGTCCGATTACAATGCACAGCATGCATATGTCCTGGTATAGACATGCAAGTATTTACTAACAGGTCCAGTGTAAGCTGACTGCTGAGTGCTGTGGCCAAACCCAAAGGAATCTAGAGCAAGAATCGACTGTAACGAAAATACATTTGAAAGCAATGTCTGAAATTAGTGGACCAAGTGATCCAAATAGATACAGCCAAAAGGCTGTTGTAAATCAATATTTGTTTGCGGTGGATGAGCCACGGTGGACAATTGATCTGTTGACAAATGTCACAACAGACAACATATTTTTTCGCCTGATAGTATAAGCCTTGCCTCCAATAACGTTGCTGCAGCAGCGAAATTGGGCCTCCACCCCAGCATGTGCTGAAGCAACATCTTCATGTGCCGCTACAAAGCAAGTATGAGGTCTTGGTTGGGAATCAAATGCTTACCAATCCAAGAAATTTGTTACAAAAGAAATATTCTAGCCATTTAAATGATGAGTATTTATGAAAAAAAGCCCTTTGGTAAAGGGGTGCCATTTGCCATTTTTAATTGCATTCATGTCAGTCAAAATATCCTTATACATACAAGTTTTAGAGTGTGTAATTGCTGCTACTGTAGCACTTAAATATTTGGCTGCTTCATCAGCCAGAGAATTCCCTGCAGCAGGTGCTCCCACACGCTGATGACTCACCATATGTATGACAGGAGTCTGAGGCAACCTGGCTTTGAGGTTTGTCACCTTAACCCAAAGCATTTTATGCTTAATTGTGCAAACCTTTGAATCTGGGAATCCAATTTGTTGCCAATAGTGCAGATTATCATTAAAGGACTGTATACAGTAATACAAATCGTGTATAATAAGAGTGGGTAATTCGTACATTCAGGCTCAAAAAGCAATGCCTTCAGTTTAGCGAGCTGTACAGTACAGTCACCCAAAGACTGCATCCGTTTTATTTGAGGGTGGAGTACACCATCCAACATTACACTAATAACTATGGCGCATGCCCCCGAGTATCGTTGCTTAGAACCTGTAACAGGTTCAGCTGAACCATCAGTGTAAATAATATATTTATATTAATCAAGAGGCAGAACTGCAGAGGGTAAAGGCTAAACATGCTCATACTGTAAAAAAGTATTTTGTCTGCAAAGGAGGGTCAAAGACAAAGTCCACATCAGTTTGTTAAAGGTGATGTAAGTAAATCTACTTGCACCTGGTAAAATACGAGTGACCACGTTCATGATATTACCACATGTATGCAAGTGGAGTGTTTCAATCAAGTTAGATTGTAAAGATATAAGTTTATCTGTGTATTCTGATGTCCAGTATGTAAAGGTAAAGTCTGGGTTTATCAATTCATAAAGTGGTGTAATGCGCTGTGCATAGTCAGGAATGTAAATCCTGCTAAAATTCAGAAATCCCAATAGGTACTACAATTTTTTCAAAGTTTCTGCAGGTCGCAACTGTGCACATCTCTCCAGAAAATGAGGGGCTGAGCACTTTCTCCCATGTGTAAGTTCATAACCTAAGAAAAGTACACTCAAAAAATCTACAGTAGATTTTTTGAAGTTGAACTTGTAACCATGCTCAGAAAATCCCAATATAATGTGATCTACTCTGGCTAGGTGGGTATTCAATTCTTCTTCTGTCAAGTAGATATCATCTAAATAGGACAGTGCGTCAGGATCAATATCATTGAGAATCTACACAATGCGTGCTGCGAAAACACCTGAGCTATTCTTGTAGCCCATATGAATGTGTGTTTAATCCATTTGAAATCCAATGATGCTAAAAGCTATCCAATCTCTGCTTTAAAGAGACAAATTGTGACTGAAAAACCCATTGGTGATGTCTAATGTGGTTTTGTAATTCGTACCTACAACATTGCTAATAAGTTCCGCATTGTGGTTTTTTTGCACTATTTAAATGTCTGTAGTTTAAGACAATGTAAAAAGGATGATCTGGCTTTAAAACAGTAAAAAGAGGGTTATTCAATTGAGAGACACAGTGTTCAATTACTCCAATTGTGAGTAAATTTATATAATGGGTGCTTTAGCGTCATGTTTAATGGGATATTGTGGCTGCACTTGCGTGCTGGATCTTATGGGTATCAGAAGAATCCTAACCCCAGCCAACATGGTTGCAGTAAAGTGCAGGGGCTAATGCCAGTGCCCACTTGGTTGCAGTAGCTTGTTTGACCACCTCAGAGACAAGGACAGAAAAGGAACGAAGAATCTCATTCTCTCCTTGGGTGAGGCGAGAACAAATGGTGGGGGCCAATCGACCTCTGACAACTGGATGTCAAAGGACAAAGTCAAATATTCATAGAAAATTGATTAAATGGTGCTTCTAACGTCATCTTCAATTTGAATATTTAAGTGATATAATATGTCTGGAGGGGCCACATATGTATCAATTGCAACATAGGTATCAGTTGCTTTCACTATCAGAAACTCCTGGAGATTCCGGCACACTATGGTGACTTCTGCTGCACTGTTGCAGAGTCACCACCCATCTCCTGTATAGGAGGAGGGTTCTAACTATCTGTGGCATATTTAGCAGTCAAAGCCGCAACTTTCTTTTTCTGAAATGGGGCTCTATATTGAGGAGTCTTGTCCTCTTTCTTTATCTTCATATCAGACGAGCGTTGTGGCTCCTTTTTCAGCTTCACATACTCCTCTTGTATTCGATCAGATGGTTCTTCTCTGTAGTACCGCTGATCAGGCAATTCCTCCAAGGAATGAGGAGAATGTGTATCAGGAAACTAATGCCTGTCTGGAGTCTTGATTTAGTGTGATCACAAAAATCATACCGCCTCTCAGAGTACTCCCGGTTCGAGAACCTCCATGAGGTTTACCTTTTTGTTGTTGTTTAGATTTAGCCCATGGTTTTTTAACAAACCTACGGGCTGATCTGGCATCCTTGTCAGTACTAGGCTTGCTAAGTGGTGGGACTGAAGGTATGGTTCCCAGATTATTGCGTCCCGAAGATGTATACACATTAGCAATCATTAAGGGCAAATCAAATTTGTGATGAATTGCTGCCATCGCAGTAAGTTGCTGGCATATTGCCAGAGATGCTGCTTCGCCTTTAACATTAGAAAGAATCATTTTGAAGACTATAAGAAAATTGTCTGATAACTTCATCCCCAAATCTAGGGCAGGATCTACCCCATGTTTATTCTGTATCTGTCCAAGAGCTTTTGGTAAAATGGCAAAGATTGTCCTCATGTGTTACCGTCTCCATTAGTGGAAACCATCCCACTGAGTAAGCACATCATTTAAATGATGTGCTTGTCTTGTGGTCCCATAAGGGTAAACACAGATTCAAGTTGATCCATTTTTTGGGTAATCCAAAATGGAATTTTCTCATGATTAGTGAGTCTTTTGACCATAACCGAACGAACAATTACAGGATTGATAACAGGCGCTATGGGCAACTAGCTGGACCAGCTAACTTTGTAAATGAAATAAATTGAGTTAGGTGCCAGTATAAGACTTGGAGAACCTTGTGCAAAGCTCATATTTGCACAAGATTTAAATTGCCCAAATCAGGGTATGTTGTATATCTAGGTAATGCTAGCCAAATATCCCCTTCATTAATGAGTGGGCCTAACTGCCCCAGGCAATGAAGAAGGGTGCTATTAAATCAAGTCTGGAGCACCCAGATAAATAAGAGGAATTTCAACAAGTGCATAAGGTCTGTATGCAGCAGGTACCTGTGGGACAGTATATTCAGGAAAGTGTTAGTGCTGGCATCCACAACTGGAAATGTAGCATAAGAATAAAAAAACTTTAAAGCAGTATGCAGCATCTGCTTCTACTATTAAGATTACAGGAGCTTCTGCATGCTGTGCTAAATTTGCATAGGCTGCTGGTCTGTAGTTGACTGCAATATTTACAGGTTGAACCAAGAGAAAACAGAGATGGATTCATAGTGTAATACGAACTGGGTTTAAAACTTTTAAATATTTAAGCTTGAAAAACCAACAGAGCTAGGTGATTCCTAAACACTGTGGAGGATAATTCCCTAACACCACGGACGTCTCCGGTAAACGTTGTGAGAATTTTGTGGAAAAGCACAAGCACTACTCAGTGTTCCCACATATATGGACCTCACCAAACTTTGGTGGCATCATGTTGCATGGATTCTGCTCAGGTACAGAACTGTGCACCGGACCAAAGAACATCAGTATGTAGGGGACTGATTTACCATACCACAATAGTATCTATGAGCCTGAGTACAACTAGCTATAGTGCCTCCCTTGCCCTTGTAATTTTTCCAGAGAGACAAGGGATTTGGCAACGCAGAACACAACACTCATGACCCTCTCAGGGATCGCAGCACCCGGACATACACTTTCGCTCTCACTCATACTGCTCCACAATAAAATATAAAGAGACAAAAAGGAAGTTTATAATGTTTCTTTAAACTATTGTGGTCTAAGATACAATAATTGTGCGATGATTATTAAACAGATACATAGCAATTATTCCATCAACATGGTTAATAAACCATATACAATGAAGATCTCTGTCATGTTATCTGACAGATCTGCCTAAACCCTCCCCTACTACCAAAGCTAAGCGATTATATATTATAGATCTCTGGGTTTGGTGGCAGACCCCATCCCTTAGCATACATGGGTGAATGTTCTACATCTTGGCTGATTCAGTGCTCTTGTCTCAGGACCATTGCTCTGTGAGTCTGTCTGTCATTTTCCAGAACCCCTGTCCCTAGGTAAATTACAAGATATGAAAATTCACAACAGCAGCTGTGTTCTCCTTTTATGTGTAGATGCTAGTATCTGACCAGAGAAAATAGCAAGGGGCAATTTTGTTTAACCTTGCTTAGGCTGTTCAGACTAAATCCCAGGAAAAGAATAAAATGTAAAAGCATGTGCTGGTTCTGTGTGAAAATACAATGTGGTACAAAGCAACATTGATATGTAGTAATGTGTGCAAAATCAAAATGGCCTTCAATATGCATGATTAGGCTAACATAGGGAAAATGACATTGGGCCATGAGAGAAACAAACAACACTTCTTCTCCTCCTCACTGGCCACTTTCCTGGCAGTAAAACCCTTCTTTGGGGCCACCTTCAAGTTCTATTTTAGCTTTAGCTGTTGACAAACAGCTGCATAACAAGAAGCAGAGAAACACTAAGGGGGTATGTATCACTGCTGGATTTCTGTCTGGCTGTACTGAGTGCAATGAATTCTCTTGTGCACCTAGAATAAAAAATTTTTTAAAAAAACAATTCAGCTAAACTTGCCATTTGTAGTTTGAATCTACAGACAATACAATTTTTTGTGAGGTCACATCGTAAAGGATTAACAATAGCGTAGTCATTCCAAACCATAACAGAACATTTCAATAAGCAGGCATGGGGTGCAGGGAAAATTGTTTCTAATAATCTATGAAAAAACGATTGCTTATGTGCGAATATGGTTTATGGCAGGTGTCGGGTGCATTGGAAAATTGAATAAACCTTTAAATAGTTATTGCCGGTGCAGGGGACAATGGAATTATCCTTATAAAAATGATTGCTGGTGTGAGCCTATGGTAGGCAGGGGGTGCAAATTATTGCTGGTGTCTCCCAAGGGACTATGAGGCAAGGAAGTGCTGGAAAAAATGGATAAAATGCATAAAAACACTTGACAAACATACTACAGTGATCTCCAATCATGTTAAATTTACATAAATGAAAACCGAAAAAATTAAGAAAAAATAAAAAAGGCATAGACTCCTTCTATCAATTCAATTTGACAAGAGAATGGCTTCGAAAAGTGGAAGAAAAGGAACACAATTGCTACACAAAAGGGTCGTACTGGCACATGACCACCAAGGGTAAAAGCATGGACTACAAAGAGCACATGCAGGCCTATGGCAAAAGAAAAGTACACTAACTACAGAATGGCTGCCTTCTACATAGCCCCCAATGGTAAAGGAATGGAAAATAAAGAGCATATGCAGGCCTATGGAAAAAGCTAAGAAGACTGACCACTAGAACATGGCCACCAACTGATTACAAAATGGCTGCCAGCCTCCTGGCCACCAAGGGCAAAGGCATGAACAACAACAAGCATATGCAGGCATGTGGCAAGAAGTACACTGACTACACTAAACAAAATGGCCATCCTGCCACATGCCATGAAGAACAAAAACAAATGGTGGCCCATGGCAAGTGCACTCACACACAGACACATACACACAGACTTTAGCAACACAAAAAAATGGCCACTTGGCCAGCAAAGAAAGAAGGCATGTTAAACATAGAAGAAAACACTATTATTAATTCAGTAATACCAACAACGAAAAATATCTGTCAACTTAAAAAACAATTCTCAGTTACCAAAGTAAAGAGGGAGGCAGAGGTAGATGCTAGTTTTATATTCCTCACAGTTACGTAGTTAGACAAAAAACAAGTTTTTTAAAGAAATCCTGCCATTAGGGAATTAGATGGGATACAGCAAGAATGTGTTTTAATACCTTTTTTCTAGAGACCCCTCACCCACCAGGGTTGTCCCTTTGTGGCATGCTTCATAATTGGGGTTCCTCTCAATCCTCTATGGAGTGAGGTGTGCTGCAAATTGCAAATCACGTAGGAGCACTTTCTATTGTAGACTAAGTGTAGTGCAGAGATGTGGAGTGGAAAGGGAAAGAAAGTCCAAAAATACCTAACTATTTGGCCACTTTTTTATTCCCACCGCTAGTTGCTATGATTAAAAATCAGGGGTTGTTTACTGAGAAGAAACCTGACCTTAATGAGACTGGTTGTCTCAGTAATGTGTTTATCACAAGCTGTTCCCCTAATAGCTCATTCTCAGGACTCCATGGGGTCCAGCCCGGTGTGTACCACTCCTAGTGAATCCTGTAATAAGGACACAAACCATACACACCTAATGCACACTGTATACATAAGTTCTAGTTATTAATCAGTGTTTCTGTAGATGCTATATTATTGCATCATAGTCAAAACCAGGGGTAGATGAGCTTGTAGTCACACTTTCATGAAAGCTGCCTCTGGTAATGTGACCTACTTCTCTCCCTGGAGACTACATAGAATGTGGTCTCCAAGGAGAGAAGTAGGTTAAAAATTCACCAATTGCAAACACCCCAAGGCATCAAAAATGACCCCTCTAAAATACTTTGACACTTTGCGGAAAATAAAAATATATTTTTTTTTAATTTAATTGAAAGCCAACCATAAATCAATAAATGAAAAAAAATGAGACAGCATAGTTAAAGGAGCAGGACAATTGTGCAAAATTTCAAAATAACACACACAAAAAATGGAGAAATAGTTATTTAAAAGTTTTTAAACTAGACTTAGAAATAACTGAAAACATTACTGCAAAATAGGCCCAAATAGGCCCCTACCACAAATTCAGGCCACCCAGAAATGTAAGAAAAAACAAAAAAGGTAAAACAATATTGGTACATGCCCTACGTCAAACAACAACCTTGTCCAAAAGTTATTTACCTTACAAGATTCCTCAAAGACATGCTTAAAAATCTGATGGTTTATGAATTAGGCATTGCAGACAAAGAAGAGAGTGGTCCTTTACCTTACAATCCAAATAAAAAGTGATCATGGTTTGGAGAAAACTCCGGAAAGAGTCTTTTGGACATTAGGAGACATTGGAGCCTCTGTGGCACTTCCTTCCTGTTGAAAAAAAAAGTAAAATAAAAGAAATGCATTTCACACCAGAGTACTATGTGAACAATCCATGCAGGTAAAATAGTTACTAAAAAAAAACTGTCAAGTCGATTTTGATTCTTTTTGAGTAGAGAACCTGTTGTTGGTTCCAGCGGAACAATTAGGATGCAACCAAACTCTGTCCGGTCACAATCCTATACTTTGATATTTGAACATGTATTCCGAATGGAATGCATGCTCTCATAGCAAAGAGCAGAGGTGCAGGTCATCCCTGCACCCGGTGGCAGGCACCGGGTGCAGAGATCAATAGGGGGGCACCATAGGTGCCCCCTAGGCCGCCATTTGACAGCCTTGCACTCATAGAAGCCCCAAAAGACAGTTTCCTAATGCCTTTCTATGTCAGAAAGGCCGTCACAGAAAGGCATTTGGAAACAGCCATAGTAATCCCTTGGCCGGAAAAAGCCAGCCGAGGGATTGCTGATAGATTCCTGAATGGCCGACGAGCTTTCCGACCCTGTCGGATCCCATTTGGTAATCCGATTTGGATACTCTTCTGACCAAGCCTATCAAAATGGCTTGGCCGGAAAGGAATCCGAATGGGCAGTGCTGATGCGGTCGTAACAGCTCCGACCGACGGTCAGAGCTGTTCCTAACCGCATCGGAATCAGGCCCTTAGTGTTGATTAGTCCAATGGTCAAACACACAAGAGGAAACAATTTCTTATCCCATTTTGGCAGCTCATATATATTCATATAGCTTCCAGTGATTTTATCTCATCTTTTTACCTGCCCCTGATCTGAACCTTTGCTCTGATACTGATAACAGGTTTTATTTCCAAGAATTACAGTTTTACCTCTTTTGTGGTATTTGATAAAGTTTACTGCAGTTGAACGATAAGCTGAGACCTATTCTGAAATTGCCTTTCTTCTTTTTTCCTAATTTACTGTTCATTGATTAAAACTGCCTGACCTGCTCACATCCTCTAGAACACTATTGGTAATTTTCCATTAATACTCCTCACCAGCAAACCATACATTGTTCTCTTTTGTCACAATTTTGGAAAGAGCAGACTGGTAGAATGCAAAACAACTTCCGAAGATAAACTTTTTTCTTTAATAAAATATTGAAAATAGTTTAGAAGAAAAGGTAAGTAAACTAGTGAAATACATTTGGGGTAATAGTGCCCAAGATCTCATTTAATTTGTCATTGTTAACCAATAACAAAATGCTGTCCTTTTTTGAGCTGGTTAATAGCTATATTTAGAAAATACTTGGGGTATAAGGTGAATGAGTAGAAAACATAATGGGAAACAGCATCATCTGACATCGGAAGGTGGCTACGGTGAATTACCCTAATTTAATTTAATAAATCCAAAAGCTGATTATGCAGCATTATAGAGGAAGCAACAGAGGGATGTATGACGGTACAACGCGTACCGTCACAACCCGTGCTTTTACAACGAGTCTTTAACAACGCAAGTCGTTACAACGACTTGCGTTGGGGGGGCGCTGATAGTGAATAGTATAATTTACTATTCTAACACCAGTACCCGTGGATACTAGGGAAGGTGTTGGAATAATAAATATACTATTCTTTTTCCTCTAGCGCCCTCCAGCGCAAGTCGTGGTTAAAACTTGCGTTGTAACGGACGCGTTGTAAAAGTACTGCGGGGTAAAATCTGCGTCAAAAAGGATGTTCCCCGCAACAGAGCTGCTAAAGCAGGCATGATTTGTACAATTATAAAAAAACAGTAAAGACTACTTTAGATTGATTTGAGGGCATAGTAATATAAGCAGACATGTCCTTGATGACTGTATCCAGATAGCTACATTACACTGCTTGAATAACTTCCAGTAGAGAGGTAAGAATGGGCACAATGGTGGATTGAAAATGGAAATAAACTTTGGAAAGACTCCTTGGTAAAAGTTTAGGTTAGCAAGATCGGTAGAATTGACTCTCTAAGCAGCAAAGTACATTTTGATAAGCTGGGAACCGGGACTGTGAGAACTGTTGAGGAGTTGCCAGCACAAATATAAAAATTGTTTGAGTTTAAAAAAACAGTAGTATTATATAGGGTATACCATAACAATTACAACAAACATCAAGTTATATGAAATGATGAGCAATACAATGAAAAATATTATACATTTTTAAAATAGCTATTGAGGATTCTTTAAAATGTGTTAATTAGTTTAGTAACATCGCAAACTTTAGTAGACACTTTTTGTGTGATATATCAACTTTCCTGAGACATTTTACCAAGGGCAACCACAATCTACTATTTTAATGGACATTTAAATCAAAAAACAATTTGTGCTATTAATTGCATGAACAAAACAAAAACCATTTCACTAAGCATTATAACATCAAGTGTCCGACTTGCAATGAAAATGTCAAGATGTGTACCTTTCATATGAATAAATGGGAAATCAACTTTCAAGAATAAGTTTTGAAACAAAAGTGGATCATTGGCTTTAAAGATTGCATTACTCTTTTCTTAACCTTTAACCTAGATTCCTTAAGAAAGGAACAATTGAAAATCATGTGCATAAAACATCCAGGAGTATAAGAGCATGATCAGGTAGAAATAGATGTAGAGTGATTACATTTATTTAATATACGAGGGCAACAAATCTGAATGATCTATTAAAAATAAAATGAAGTGATTGCGAAATGTTGGCAGCAGAAGATGTTGAAGCAATCCTGGACCATATTTTTCTCCATTTTAGGGGTGCCTAGTATTAATTGAGATCTTTTTTCCATTCCATTTCAGTTTTGTTTTAAATTCATCTGGATTAAACATGTGCAGCAAAAAGTATATAGTGGAAGCCTTAGTAGGATAGTACATGTGATGCAAATCAATAGTTGTATTTATAGGGGTATCTAAAGATGTCATAGATGAGTGGTATGAAATATTAGGAATAATTTACTTTAATGTATTTTATTGACTCAGACATGTTTTAGAGAAACTGGATTTATTTCCACTTTAAGGAAATTATGTTTCAAAAAGATACCTACTTCAAGCAACCTCTTCCAAAATATAGTTTTATTATTAATATTTATAAATTGGTAATACCATGTAGGTGATGCAACAATGTTATACTTATTCAAATCAACATTAGAGCATAGATACACAAGCTTGATATATTCTACATATAGTTCTGAGACAAGAAAAGCAAAAGAGAGGGGTATTTGCAATAAATACATTAGGGCCTTACATTAAACATATGGTAACAAAATACTGGTTCCAGCATTTTTACAACAATTGTGAGGTTTTGCAGTATAACCTCTCTATTATAAGGTTGGTTTGCAAAATTCCCATTCAATGGTTCAAGAAGAATTACATCTCAAAAGAAATATTGTTAGACTTGCAGAAAGACAATCAAGATATTGCCCCACTGCAAACAACTTAGAAATCTTCTAAATGGCAAGACAAAAATACAAGAAAAACGTATTTAAAGCTAAAAACGTGTTCATTTTACAATAAATCGATCTCGCAAAAAGGTTGATTGAAAAACTATTTAAAAGTTAGACAACCTTCAAAACTTTCTACAACTGCCTACCAAAATACAACCCAAACAATCAGTGACAACTTCATAACATTTTTCACAAATAAAACTACATTTATTTAACTATACATTATCAACTCCCTATCTCTGCTCTTCAAGTATCAACTCACACAAAAAAACAAATGTCTCTCGTACCAATTCAAAGAAATCTCACTAACTCATCTATGGAGAATTCTTTCATCTCTTCCCCAGTTCTATTGTAAAATAATTAAGAACCAAAGCTGGAAACATTCTGTACAAAATGTATCCATTCTTTGATATTTCAAGACACGGGCCAAATGCTCTAAAATTCGTACAGGTTATACACATTCTGAAAAAAACAAATATCAACCCAACGATCTAAACAACCACTGCCCAGTCTTGAAACTCCCCAATCTAGCTAGAGCCATTGAAGGCTGTGTGGAATACCAACTAAAACAATACATCTATGGCAATTATCTACTATACCATGCTCAATCCGGCTTCAGAACACGTCTCAGTACAGAAACTGCTATCCTGCACATTGTCATCATTTTGGGTGTAGGAGTATCATGCCTCCTCACCCTCGTGTATCAGCATTGTTTGATACATTCAATCACCTCACTCTTCTGAAATTCTTAGACATCAGAATGAGGATATAGGGGACCATGCTCAAATGTCTCAACTGCTATTTGGAATGTCGATGTTAGTGCATGAACTTGCTCATTCCACCTATCCAAATATGCCACTTCCACAAGGAGTACAACAAGAGTCTTTCCTCCCTCCCATCCCTTTCAACCTCAATAGGGTCCCCCTGGATGGTATTCTTAACAAATCCAAAATGTCATACCACTTCCATGCAGACGACATACAGTGTAACGAAAAGTCTCTTCATCCAAGGATGTAGACTTTCTCTCCCTGACACTAGTCAAAGTCAAGTCAAAACGAGCTTTATTCAATTTTAAAGATATAAAATCATAAAAGAAATTTTAAAAAACATCTCATCGCATTTCTAAAAATACAAATGTCAGCATAAATATGTGCACATTCATAAAACAGTTCAATTTACCACAGTTTTTCCAATGCATGAACATTGTAACATTTGGCATCTATACTAAAAATAATCAATCACAGTTTTAAAACTTCTCATGTACCTTCCATTGGACTTTTATATATTTAGAGTTTTCCTTGCTCTCAGTGTGCTTTTTAGTAAACCTACCGTAGTTGCAATGCAACAATAACTAACCAGAATCAATAAATACAAGAGAGCAGGGCAGCATTGTCTCCAACACCCTTGTTTTAATAGGGGTTTGATCCATCTGTGTCTTTCTTTTATATAAAACGTACAGAATAGAATTACATGGATAGTTGTTTGTAAAGAGATGTTATCGCAGGGACACGGGTCTAAATCCCTTTACCAATTATTCATGTTTGGGTGACTGACTAAGCGATGGAAAGTTCCAAATCTAAACTGTGTTAACACGTATCTATTGTGTACCCCCATGCAACACAATAGATATGGTTGGATGTTATACAAAATAGTAATTATTTGGTGCTGCACCACCATAGGCTTATTCAGTTCCAGAGTTAACCTGTTTTCTTCAAGGACAGTCATACAACTTTTTTAGAATCCTTCAGGTATATGGAGTTTATTGTTTCGGGTAGGGAAAAGTACTCTGGATGCCCTATATCCTGCATACATTTTTTTTACATATCTTAGCCACGTGATTTTACTGGCATAATCTAATCTCATTGCATCGGTTAGGATTTCCTTATTAAGCCCTGTGCTTGCGGAAGTCTAAATTCTATGCCAGAGCAGCACAGAATGAACCTTAATTAAATCTGAGATATATGGTACTTCTAACTCACTGTGACAATTAAAAACTGGAGCACTTGCAGGAACTGCCAATATAAATTTAAAAAAAGTAGTTTTCAACATTTTGGATTGGTGCAGAATCATGAAATCCCCATTTGACCGACCCGAAGATTGCTATGCTCACACAATTAGCCTGGTAGATTTTCAGTAGAAGGGGGGCGCTAGAGGGCGCACTGCGGGATGGCTGGCGTGTGAGTCAGCTCCGCCAGACGGGTGCCCAAACAACGACCTTTCTACCCCCAAACCTGATCTAAAAAGGACGGCGAATAGAAATATGGCAATCGGAAGATGGAGGCCATAAACTGCAGAAACTACAGCTCTGCAAAAGCGACCTAGGAGGATAAAAACGGCAAATACACAGGTAGAAGCGAGAGGCGATTCAAAATGGCGGCGCCCCGATGCACGGAGCCGCCGGTCTTCCAGGCGATGACCGCCCTCAACTAAATACCGGACTGCAGGACTGCTGCCCCTGTACAGAGGAGCCACATCGCCAATAAGGTCAGCAGTCTGGGCGCTACCAAACACTAAGAAAGAGCCGCGAAAGGAGTTGCGTTCCACATCACGCAAAATGGCGGCAGTGGTGGAACGCAAGGACAACGAAGCCAACACAAGGTACTGCGGGCACTCCGATGGCACGGGGCGGCATCTAAGCGGAAGGTAAAGACACGCGAGCGGGTCAGAAGCTGGGCAGGAGCGGCGGAGCGTGGAGAGAGACTGGCGGTGGGCTTGACTGAAAGGCGCTTCACTTAGCGAGCGGCTGCGCGCCATTACGGGAGAGGCACAGTACGACTTGCGATGTTGAAGGCATGAGCACAATAATACGGACATACAGAGAACGCGGGGGCGATGATACTAACGACTGTGACTCGGCTGGGGGCCTGAAAGGCAAACAGAAGATCTCTCAAGCACCATAGACAGCTTGGATCTGAGCTGCCCACCCCACATAAGCACTCCATCGCTGAACACTACTAGGAGCTAACGGTTCCAGGATCGGAACCTGACCACATCCTGCTGTCGCACACCACACAGCGCCTAGCATGGTGTAAGAAGGAATGAGTGGGGCAACACTGCGCAAATTAAAAGAATACCTGAAAAGAGACTGAAAAAGTGCTGGGCAAAAATGTGGGTACGTGGAAGGTCCAATGCATAGAACTACTTCGCAGTGGGCGGCAAGAACACTTCAGCGTCGCAATCGGTCTACTGCGGGCACCACGGTCATCACAAGCCCAGGTACACAACGTACTAGCCCTTTGACGAGTCCCAGCGTGATGGGGAAACCCGACAAACAACAGACTAAACTGCCCTTCGAAACTAGGAAGCAAGCAAAAAATACCTCGACAACTTCGGAAGTGGAAGGTGAACAAGATTTGGGTGACGGTGCCGGCATGGAATCAGTACTGCGGGCCATCCAACAAAGCTTGCAGGAGATGAACAATAAACTGGATAATGTCATGTTGCGAGTGGACACCATGACAGCGAAACTAGAAACCACGATGAGCGACTGGTGAAGGCTGAACAAAGGATCTCTACGGTTGAGGACGAGTCTACGAACACAACGAAAGCATGCGGGAACATTGAAAAGACACTGGAAGGCCTACGAGCGAAGGTGGAGGACCAAGAAGCGAGGTTTCGCAGAAATAACGTACGTATTTCGGGCCTGCCGGAGTCAACAAACACAGGCAAGATGGAGACCTACATAGAGGCAATGCTGAAGGACATATTTGATGCAGGGAGCTTCTCAGAGGTTTTCCTAGTCGAACGTGCGCACCGCTCACTGGCGCCAATCCCGAAACCGGGAGCCGCACCTCAAATGATTATTGCCCGCATGTTAAACTACAGGGACAGAGACACAACTCTGAGACTTGCTAGGGAGAAGGGCACGGTCACGTATCAAGGCAACACCCTGGAATTCTATCCAGACCACACCATGGCGGTGCAGATGGCGCGAAAAGAATTCAACACAGTGAAAAAGAAACTCCGGGAGATGGGAATTGAATATGCGATGCTGTACCCTGCAAAACTAAAAATCACCAATGCGGGCAAACCTGTGATTCTCCCGACGGTACAGGCTGCGCAGGAATACATCAAGAAATTTGGAAAACGCCGCAAGGAACAGGAAAGAGAAGACAGGATGAGTGATAACGACTGAGGAACTCAAAGGCTGAGAAATACCAGGCTGGCTGGATCTCCGGGAGCCCAGTGGCTTCTGCTACTACACCCCCCTTTTACAGAGAGTAAGTGACGATACCACGGGAAGCGGATGTCTGCGGATGATGTCGCTGACAATGTGCAGAAGACTGGACTTCATGGAGGGTAATGAGCGACTAACCGGCAGAGCCACGATGAGTGTGAACATTAGTACTGAACAGTGAGTACACTAGCACTCCTCGGTGCTAGGCAAATGTGGTGAACTCTTAGGGAGGTTTCCTCGGGGTACATATGAAGCAATCTACTGGAAATGAGCCTCTAGACTAATGCACTGTGATAGTAAATGCATGGGTGGGCCCGCATGGGAGATCCGCTGTGAACTAAATACAAATATCCCAAATATGGCGTAGATGTTAATGTAAGAATGGTTCTGTGGACATGCATAAGAAGAGATAGGAAGGGGAAGGAAAGAAATTCATGACTACAATGATGTACTGAGCACCCGTCCACATCCACCATGTGGATGGAGACGTGTGCACCTGGCGACACCCCCAAGCGGGTGTACCCCAATTCAAGTTCTGGTTTGATGTTACTAGGGAGATGGCTTTGGCAAAGTTTGGGCGCTGAAGTGGGAGGAGGGGGGGAAGGGATGTTGGGAAATGTTCAAGTAGATGCACTGTGTCTGAGAGGCATTGCAACCTCTTTCACTACCAGCTATGCTGTTGGTCTGATTGCACTCATCACCAGAGAATTTATACGCTCGTGTGCACTTGGGCATAATGCTGGCAAATTAGCTGGTGTAGAAGGTCCCGGCATAGACGATCAACAACCAGTCCGAGCACCATGACACGACATGATACACTAAACTTCCTCACATGGAACATTAGGGGCCTAGGCAACCCAAAGAAGATAAGGCAAATGTTTGCGTTCTTTGACAGGTCACACATGGATATTGCCTTCCTACAAGAAACGCACCTGGCACCCACGGGTACGTCAACACTAGGCGCTAGATGGGTGGAATCAATCATTAACTCAAACTACTCGACATACTCAAGAGGGGTTAGCATACTGATAAAGAGAGGGACACACTTCCAGATTTCAGACACACATAAAGATACAGAGGGCAGATATGTTGTGGTGGTGGGTAAGGTTCGACAACACTGGCCTTTTCTACACGCAGTACTTATACGAATGGGTTTTCCGCCTCTATTTATTGGGTGGATAACGATCTTATACACTAACTTAACTGCACGCATTAGGATAAATAAACATCTTTCGGACCCAATAGCAATATGTCGCAGTACCAGGCAGGGGTGTCCACTATCACCTATGCTGTTTGCCCTCATACTTTTTTTTTTTTTTAACCTTTATTTGGGGACAAGCAAAAGACAGCAGTGGTACATTCATAAACCATACAAATAGTCAGAGACAGTGCAATGCAGCAATAGGATTGAAATAGCCAGGCTTCATGTCAAGGCATAGTACAGTGTAGACATCAATGGAGAATCACATAACATCTGCAGTTGGGCTGCGTGGAGCGCATCCGTACAATCAGTTGGTAATTGAAGGGGTACCGACCCGTAGCTCACATTCGGTAAGGAAGGGAGACAAAGTCAAGTCAAGTCAAGTCAAGATATTTATATAGCGCACTACATACCCAGAGGGTCTCAAGGCGCTTGAAGAAGGGTGGGGAATTACTTGTCGAATATCCACGTTTTAAGTTGCTTTCTGAATGCAAGGTGGTTCTGAGTAAGGCGAAGGTGAGTGGGAAGTGAGTTCCAGGTTTTAGCTGCCAGGTAGGAGAAGGATCTACCTCCCATGGTGGTTTTGTTGATGCGAGGTACAGTGGCAAGGGCTTGGTTGGAGGATCGTAGCTGGCGGGAGGGGGTGTAGAAGGACAGTCGTGTGTTGAGGCATTCAGGTCCAATTTCGTAAAGTGCTTTGTGTGCGTGGGTTTGGAGGCGGAAAGTGATCCTCTTATTGACGGGGAGCCAGTGGAGGTTTTTCAGGTGACCAGAGATGTGTTATGTCTAATATGAGCCTGGCTGAAGCGTTCTGGATGTGTTGGAGTTTTTTCTGGAGTTTAGAGGTGGTACCGGCGTATAGGGTGTTTCCGTAGTCCAGGCGGCTCGTGACCAGAGCGTGGGTGACCGTTTTTCTAGTTTCGGTGGGGATCCAGCGAAATGTTTTTTTGAGCATGCGAAGAATGTTGAAGCAAGATGAAGAAACGGCGTTGACTTGTCTGTTCATCGAGAGTGAGGAGTCCAGGATGACGCCCAGGTTCCGTGCGTGGTCCGTCGGGATGGGTGCTTTTCCAAGGGCCTCTGGCCACCAAGAGTCATCCCAGGCGGAGGGGGAGGTGCCTAGGATGAGGACTTCTGTTTTGTCTGAGTTCAGTTTCAGACGGCTGTGCTTCATCCATTCGGCTACTTCTTTCATTCCTTCATGTAGGTTGGTTTTGGCAGTGTTAGGGTCTCTGGTGAGTGATAGGATCAGTTGAGTGTCATGGGCGTAGGAGATGATGTTGAGGTTGTGTTGGCGTGCGATGACCACGAGGGGGCTCATGTATACGTTGAAGAGGGTGGGGCTGAGTGAAGATCCTTGTGGTACGCCGCAGATGAATTCAGTGGCCTCTGACTTGAATGGTGGAAGGCGGACTCTCTGGGTTCTTCCGGTGAGGAACGAGGTGATCCATTCCAGTGCTTTTCCTTGGATTCCGATGTTTCTGAGGCGCTGTAAGAGGGTGCTATGACAGACTGTGTCGAAGGCAGCGGAGAGGTCGAGGAGGATGAGGGCGACTGTGTCTCCATTGTCCAGTAGAGATCGAATGTCGTCTGTAGCTGCGATGAGGGCGGTTTCAGTGCTGTGTTTGGCTCGGAAGCCGGACTGTGATGAGTCGAGGGATTTGTTGGTTTTGAGGAAGGCGGCGAGTTGGTTGTTGACCGCTTTCTCGATGACTTTGGCCGGGAATGGAAGGAGCGAGATAGGGCGGTAATTTTTGAGTTCGGTGGGGTCAGCTGTGGGTTTCTTCAGGAGGGCGCTGAGTTCGGCATGTTTCCAACTTTCAGGGAAGGTTGCGGAGTTGAGGGAGCAGTTGATGACGTCTCGGAGGTGCGGTGCTATATTGGAGTCTGCTTTGTTAAAGATGTGGTGAGGGCATGGGTCTGTGGGGGATCCTGAGTGGATAGAGTTCATCAGACGGATGGTGTCCTCAGTGGAGATTGGGTTCCAGTCATTGAGGATGTTCAAGGGGGGTGGGGGTCCTGCAGAGGGTAGGGTGGGTTGGTCTTCGGGTCAGTTGTCGAAGCTGTTGTGGATGTCAGCAATTTTGTTGTGGAAGAATGAGGCCAGTGAATCGCAGAGGGTTTGGGAGGGGGTGATGTCGTTGGAGTTGGCTGAGGGATTGGTAAACTCTTTGACGATGTTGAATAATTCCTTGCTGTTGTGGGCGTTGTTATCTAGTCGGTCTTTGAATGCGGCTTTCTTGGCAGACTGGATTAGTTGGTGGTGTATGCGGGTGGCGTTTTTGAAGGCGTCCTTGGTGCTGGTGTTTGGGTCTTTTTTCCAGGCCTTCTCAAGGGAGCGACAGAGTTTCTTGGATTTCTTAAGGTCATCGTTGAACCAGGAGGCCTTCTTGCTGCCTAGTTTGATATGTCGTTTTTTCAGTGGTGCTAGGATGTCGGCGCTGTTGGATAACCATTGGGGGAGGTTAGTGGCTGCTTGGTCGGGGTTTGAGGAGTGGGTAGGGGGGTTATGAAGAAGCGATGAGGAGATCTGGTCGATGGTGATTTTGTTCCAGTTTCTACGCAGAGTGGGTTGAGGATGGTTGTTGGTAGGGGTCTTGTTGTAGGTAAAGTGAACGCAGCTGTGGTCCGTCCAATGGAGAGTTGTGGTGTGGCTGAAGGAGACATGTTTGCTGGAGGTGAAGATAGGGTTGAGTGTGTGACCTGCGATGTGGGTGGGGGTGGTGACAAGTTGTTTAAGTCCGAGGTTGGCGAGGTTGTCCAAAAGGGTGGTGGTGTTGCGGTCGTTGTTCTTTTCAAGGTGAAAGTTGAGGTCTCCCAAAAGGATGTAATCCTCGGAGGGGAGCGCGTGTGGAGTGATGAAGTCCGTGATGTCTTCACTGAATTGTGCGCGGGGACCTGGTGGCCTGTAGAGGAGGGTGCCTCTGAGTGTGGTCTTGGGGTCGATGTGGATCTGGAAGTGAAGGTGTTCAGTGTTGGCGAGATTGACGTCTGAGCTGGTTGAGATGCGGATGGATTTCTTATGGACGATAGCGATGCCTCCTCCTATTTGGCCGGTGCGGTCCTTGCGAATGATCTTATAGCCTTCCGGGATGGCAATGGTGATGTCTGGGGCTGACGTGGTGTTCATCCATGTTTCTGTTAGGAAAGCGACGTCCTGGGAGATGGTGTCAAGTAGATTCCAGAGGTCGATGGCGTGCCTGTGGACCGAGCGGGTGTTGAGCAGGATGCATTGTAGGTAGTTGGGGTCGGATATCTGTAGTGTGTTTGTAGATGAGGAGTTGTTCTTGTTGCCGTCGAACTTGCAGGAGTAGCAGGAGAAGGGTCCATGGAGGTGTCTGGGAGCGGCTTGAACGCAGTTGGGGAGTCGGCCGGGGTTAAGGGCTAGGAGGGTGGAGGCGTCGTAGGTAATGCGGGATGGCTGGGCATAGCGAGGACCAGGGGCTCTGGCGCTGGGCGCGGTCCAGGCGCGGACGGGCGTAGACGGGCTTACCTTTGGCGCACCTTCGGCGCGACTGGGGCGCGATCGCTGCGCGTGAACGCTGCGCGGAAGCTCATCTGTCATATATGGATAGTGGAAAGGGGGAGGGGCGAGGGCGGCTCAGCTGGGAGGCGGGGCGGGCTCACGAGGACGCAGACTGAGGACAACAACCAAATAAACAAAATGGCAGCGGGGGGAGGGCAGAGCACAGCGCCGGGGGTAAACGCGCACTAAAGTTGAATTAATAGCAGCGGAAGCGAGGCGGATCAGCGCCCAGTGCGCTATAATACAGACAAGCTTTTTAAAAATACAGCAAAATTGGTAACGGTTTAAAGGAGCGCACAACACAAGTCAAGGTATAATTATTTAAACAATGCAAAATCAAGTTATCAAAAATGGTGCTCAGGAAGAGGTGGGGGACTGGTTACCACAGTCACCAAGACAAACCGAGGTTCAAACATTAACTGTATTCTTCCGAGCACTCAAATATCATCAAGAAAAGTCCTTATATAGTTTCCACTATTCTTTTTTATTTTCCAATCTTCATTCAGATCAAGTCCAATTTTCAAACAATAGTTGCTCGCAGCCAACGCACGTTTCGTCAAATCCGTATAGGAAAATTTGACTTCTTCAGGGCTGCAACCCAAATAGTAACAATCAATCATAATTCGCGCAAGTAAGTTACAGAAATTATAAACATTACTCAAATTCTCAACATATCAACAATTATATATCACATTGGTTCACACATTTCGAAACCCATTCTAATAAGCAATCGGTATTATCACATTGATTTCTCCAAGAAGGAACATATATGCCAAAGACATGAAATACAACGTACAACAAAGCCAAACAATTTATCACAAGATTTATCAAATCCACTAAATACGAGTTATGTATATTAACTTATTAAGTCTAAGGTTTGGGGTTCCCGATAACACCCATAGCTGACAGATCACAAGTTTATAGCTCACCTAGTTGGTGGTAAATGTCTACATTCAACTCATCTTCTCTATGAATTCATCTTCTTTCAATATATTCCTTGTTATGGCCTCACCTATAATTAAGATTAGTATTTCAAGTGTTATAAGCATTCTCTCGTATACTAGGTACACAATTTGGTCATCACCTTTAAATTCAATTTAAATACGATCAATGATTCCACTCACCAAGTAGTATTCGGTTTTATAATATTGGTGCTCAAAATTATATGGATCTATCCAACCTTGTAAATTCCAATTCAAACTTCCATAATACTTTTCCGTTTATACCTAAAGTAAATTAATAGATGTTTCAGTCTTATTATTAATAAAGACATAGGACGGTTTCCACTTCAGTTTTAAATCAACTTATGAATGTCTCACCTCAAGGATCAATTTCTGACCCGTAGTATATATCCCGTTATATCTATTCTTAGTAGTTTTGCATCTCCATATGTGTCACACGAGTCCGTGTCTATCAAAAGAAAAGTGGGTAATTTCATAAGTATCGAGTTTACCCTACTTTCTAACCTAGTTATACAATTTAGAGGCTTCGTGCTCACCGTCAGTATGTCAAGTCTGCTCCGACTTTGGCGTTCAGCACGGCCGCCATCTTGTAGTGTCTATATATAGTCACCTAGTGCGGGCGCCATCTTGTAATGTCCTAGTATCATTACAGACTGGTAAAAATTCTAAATAAATTATAGTCCCGCCATCATTGCGTAAGTGTCTATAGCGGTTCTAATTCATCAGATCAAGTAGTGATCCTTAGTTTAAATACGAAACCGTCATACATATCGTCTATATTATGTGTGTATTTTTCACGCGATCCTATATTCATATTGTTACAGCCTTAACTACTAGGTTTAGGGAAACCATTTAAATATTTCATGATCTGCGAACCAATGGGGTCTTCAGGTAAACCACAAACCCTAGCTTGCATATTTGACCTTAGCCATTGTCAGTCATTGTCACGTATTGGTAGCATAAAACAATACAGAGAGGTAGGAGGTTTAACCATCCTAATACAGTTAGATTCGTTACCTTTCATCTGTATAGCAATTCATAAATCCACAATTTCTTTACCTATCTATCATCATTCTTGTTCAGTGGGGTATACGGTTTCGAGAGACATTAATTATCAAATGGAACAATTCGTATGGCACCAGCAATGTATTTCATAAGTTACCCTCTGTTATCAATAATGTTCAGGTACCTAGATAAAATTCATACTCATGATCCACATTAAGACCACATTCTACCGCTCTCAGTCTAATCAACCAAATTACTTCCCGCTTTCTCAATGCTAGCACTCTGTTACCACCCCGTGGGTCTGGCTTGATGTGGTCAATTCCATGATAAGTAAAAACATGTGGAAAGTGTGTCTCATGTAGATGGGCAAAGAGGAAAGTTCTGTGTTTTGAATATAACAACTCTGGTGAATACACAATTGGTATGTTTATCAATTGCTATACAACATATGTGATTTATGTGATTTCATGCACATGTGGTAAAATTTATGTAGGGAGCACTAAGAGAAGACTCAAGGATAGGATTGCTGAACACTACAGAGCACTAAAAAATGGAGATACACGATATCCTATTGCTTCACACTTGATACAGAACTTTGAGAACAAGGATCAACATGTTTTTACTTATCATGGAATTGACCACATCAAGCCAGACCCACGGGGTGGTAACAGAGTGCTAGCATTGAGAAAGCTGGAAGTAATTTGGTTGATTAGACTGAGAGCGGTAGAATGTGGTCTTAATGTGGATCATGAGTATGAATTTTATCTAGGTACCTGAACATTATTGATAACAGAGGGTAACTTATGAAATACATTGCTGGTGCCATACGAATTGTTCCATTTGATAATTAATGTCTCTCGAAACCGTATACCCCACTGAACAAGAATGATGATAGATAGGTAAAGAAATTGTGGATTTATGAATTGCTATACAGATGAAAGGTAACGAATCTAACTGTATTAGGATGGTTAAACCTCCTACCTCTCTGTATTGTTTTATGCTACCAATACGTGACAATGACTGACAATGGCTAAGGTCAAATATGCAAGCTAGGGTTTGTGGTTTACCTGAAGACCCCATTGGTTCGCAGATCATGAAATATTTAAATGGTTTCCCTAAACCTAGTAGTTAAGGCTGTAACAATATGAATTTAGGATCGCGTGAAAAATACACACATAATATAGACGATATGTATGACGGTTTCGTATTTAAACTAAGGATCACTACTTGATCTGATGAATTAGAACCGCTATAGACACTTACGCAATGATGGCGGGACTATAATTTATTTAGAATTTTTACCAGTCTGTAATGATACTAGGACATTACAAGATGGCGCCCGCACTAGGTGACTATATATAGACACTACAAGATGGCGGCCGTGCTGAACGCCAAAGTCGGAGCAGACTTGACATACTGACGGTGAGCACGAAGCCTCTAAATTGTATAACTAGGTTAGAAAGTAGGGTAAACTCGATACTTATGAAATTACCCACTTTTCTTTTGATAGACACGGACTCGTGTGACACATATGGAGATGCAAAACTACTAAGAATAGATATAACGGGATATATACTACGGGTCAGAAATTGATCCTTGAGGTGAGACATTCATAAGTTGATTTAAAACTGAAGTGGAAACCGTCCTATGTCTTTATTAATAATAAGACTGAAACATCTATTAATTTACTTTAGGTATAAACGGAAAAGTATTATGGAAGTTTGAATTGGAATTTACAAGGTTGGATAGATCCATATAATTTTGAGCACCAATATTATAAAACCGAATACTACTTGGTGAGTGGAATCATTGATCGTATTTAAATTGAATTTAAAGGTGATGACCAAATTGTGTACCTAGTATACGAGAGAATGCTTATAACACTTGAAATACTAATCTTAATTATAGGTGAGGCCATAACAAGGAATATATTGAAAGAAGATGAATTCATAGAGAAGATGAGTTGAATGTAGACATTTACCACCAACTAGGTGAGCTATAAACTTGTGATCTGTCAGTTATGGGTGTTATCGGGAACCCCAAACCTTAGACTTAATAAGTTAATATACATAACTCGTATTTAGTGGATTTGATAAATCTTGTGATAAATTGTTTGGCTTTGTTGTACGTTGTATTTCATGTCTTTGGCATATATGTTCCTTCTTGGAGAAATCAATGTGATAATACCGATTGCTTATTAGAATGGGTTTCGAAATGTGTGAACCAATGTGATATATAATTGTTGATATGTTGAGAATTTGAGTAATGTTTATAATTTCTGTAACTTACTTGCGCGAATTATGATTGATTGTTACTATTTGGGTTGCAGCCCTGAAGAAGTCAAATTTTCCTATACGGATTTGACGAAACGCGCGTTGGCTGCGAGCAACTATTGTTTGAAAATTGGACTTGATCTGAATGAAGATTGGAAAATAAAAAAGAATAGTGGAAACTATATAAGGACTTTTCTTGATGATATTTGAGTGCTCGGAAGAATACAGTTAATTTTTAAAAATACAATACAATTGCAGCAGAAGCGAGGCGAAGCAGCGCCCAGTGCACTACAATACAGACAGACTTTTACGATACCAGGTCTCGCCAGGGAGACTGGGGAGGGACCTCTCAGCAAGCAGCAATGAGGGGATCACAGCGCTTCCAGGTACGGGAGCGCTGTATATACACAGTGGGAGGGCGGCTCAGCTGGGAGGCGGGGTGGGCTCACGAGGACGCAGACCGAGGACAACAACCAAATAAACAAAATGGCAGCGGGGGGAGGGCAGAGCACAGCGCCGGGGGTAAACGCGCACTAAAGTTGAATTAATAGCAGTGGAAGCGAGGCGGATCAGCGCCCAGTGCGCTGCAATACAGACAAACTTTTTTTTAAATACAATACAATTGCAGCAGAAGTGAGGCGAAGCAGCGCCCAGTGCGCTACAATACAGACAAACTTTTTAAAAATACAATACAATTGCAGCAGAAGCGAGGCGAAGCAGCGCCCAGTGCGCTACAATACAGACAGACTTTTACGATACCAGGTCTCGCCAGGGAGACTGGGGAGCGACCTCTCAGCAAGCAGCAGTGGACGACCACCCACCAAGCAACACTTGGTCAGAGGGGGAACACCTCCAACCACCACAAGAAGGCAGTCACTGAAACACCACCCCCCCCCCCCCCCACAGGGACATCTCAGTGTGACGTATGTAATTAGCAGAGTACCAGAAGAAAGAAACAACCCCATGCACAGCAGGGTATGGGGACCGGCAGGCGCCAGCGTGGTCAAACAAACCACGTGTCACTCAACCAACCCCAATCCGGTCCTCACTTTCAGGTTCAGAGTCCTGCACCGCCCTAGGGAGGAGGTACACCTGCAATGGGCTCCAGAAATCCTTAGGCCTACAGCGCACGGGCATCAGTTCCGCATATACATTGTATTGGTCCTGACAGTAAATGATATCATTCAACCAGTCCTTAAACTGTGGTACTCTGCCCCGTCCCCAACAGCAAGCCACTCGTCGTTTGGCCAACAATAAGGCCACATCCACAAATCTACGGTGGAGGGCTGGCACCTCCTTAGTATACCCCAACAGGAGGACCATGGGGTCGAACAACACAACATCCTCGGTCATAGTCTGAAGAGCAGCATGAACCTACACCCAGTACTCCATGACGGTCGCACATTCCCATGCCAGGTGCAGGAAATCAGCTCCTGCTGCCCGGCAACGGATACACCTATCGTCCTCCGAAAATCGAAATCTAAGTTTCCTGGCTGGGGTATAATAAAACCTTTGGATGAACTTGTAGTGTATGATTTTCAAACGGCAACTAGAGGAGATATTAGCCGTAACACCACAACAGTACGCCCACTGTTCGTCAGAAATGGTTATTCCAAGTTCAGCATTCCATTGTTCCCGTACCCGACTAGCCGGCGCAACCCGTTGCCGTCTAATGGCACCATACAGCTTCGAGACCAAATGACGCCCATCGGAGACTAACAGAACGTGGAGCGGTAAGGTCACGTCCGGCTCCCTAGGGAACTCCGGTAGTAAGGTACGCAGGCCTTGTCGCAAGCGAACATAATAAAACATCTCCAAGGGGGAACAATTCGCAGAACCAAAAAATTGGTCCCGGGTACGAAAGGTGCCCTCGCGAAAAAGGCTACCCCGCGTAAGTGTCCCAAGATGCTTGCAAAGACGCTGGAAACCTGTCTCCTGCAATAGGGACAAAACAGGATGATACGCCAGGGGTAGAGCAGGTGAAAAGAGGAAGGAAAGACCCAGTAATTTCGCCACCCGTTTCCAAGCATCCACCGTGCACATCACCGTTGTCTGACGTGTATCCACATCGCCCACATTGCCCAGCACCATGCCTTCCAACGGGAGAGGATGGGCGACCCATTGTTCAGCCGCGATCTGTGGCTTAAACGGCGTGGGACGCATCCAGTGATATGCATAGTGTGTTTGAGCGCTCAAATAATAAAGCTCAAAGTCAGGAACATCAAAACCTCCATCGACATAGGGTAACGTTAAGGTAGCCCAAGCCACTCTCGGATTTTTACCCCCCCAGAACAGACGAATCAGTTCCGAGCGGAGACGTTTAAAAAAATACGCTCCAGGGTGATATGGAATATTTTGAAAAAGATACAAAAAGCGGGGTAAGACCACCATTTTAATCAGAGACGCCCTACCTGCCATGGATAAAGGTAACGACATCCATCTCGTGATGTTATCCGCCAGTTTAGTGATAGCGACGCCATAATTGAGCCTAATAGTCTCCTCTTTACTCAAAGAGATCACAATACCAAGATATCGCAGCTCCGAGTCACACCACTCCAAAGGGTAGTCCAACGGAAATCGATGAACCGCTGCAGTGAGCGGGAAGAATTGGGATTTCTGCCAATTGATATGTATCCCAGAGACACCTCCGAAGGCAACCAGCTCTCGCAAAAGTGCATTAAGATTCGCCTGCGGATCCTTCACATAAAGAGTGACATCATCCGCATATAAAGAGATTCCCACTTGGCGCTGAAAACAATTAAACGCACTCTGTTGGTGCAGCTGGTGAATCCGGCAAGCAAGAGGCTCTATGGCAATGGCAAACAGGAGGGGAGAAAGGGGACATCCCTGCCTGGTCCCCCTTGTAATAGGGAACTGGGGGGAGAGCACACCATTCACGACTACCTTCGCCACCGGGTCAGTGTACAATAGTTTGACCCACGAGATAAAAATCCAAGGAAACCCCATCCTGCACAGAACATCAATGAGGTAACCCTACTCCACGGAATCAAACGCCATGGTAGCATCCAAAAAAACGGCGGCTACCGGGAGTTCCGGAGCTATAGTCGGGATCAGGGAAAACAATGTCCGAAGATTATGAGATGTCACCCGGCCGGGCACGAACCCGGACTGATCAGGCAAGACAAGAACAGGCATGAGCTCCGAAAGCCGAGCCGCCAACACTTTCGCCAGAATCTTGACATCACAATTGAGTAACGAAAGAGGCCTATAGGAACCCATGTCTAGGGGATCCTTGCCCGGTTTGAGTAACGAGGTGATAGCAACTTCCCTCATAGACCCCGGTAGTCTCCCCACCTCAAGGGACTCTTCAAAAACCTCACGAAGAACAGGAGCCATAATATCCACATAACATTTATAGAATTCGGCGGGAAGGCCGTCCAGACCCGTAGCCTTCCCGTTGTTCAGGGACATGATGGCGCTCCTGATCTCCCCTTCCTCAAGGGGCCTACCTAGGAACGCCCTGTGATCGTCTGAAAGCCAGCAAAGTGCTAAATCATCAAGGAATCCCCCATATCGCACATCTTCCGATTGCTGAGTAGTGTACAAGTGGGCGTAATGATTGATAAATGCCTCCTGAATCTCCTGTGTGTCTCTACAGCGTGTGCCATCCGGCAAGACCAGTTCCAACACATCCGCACTATACCTCTGATGTCTCCTGAGTGCAGCAAGCACCTTCCCAGGCCTCTCACCCTCGCAGTACCTCCTCGCCGTCCAGTACTTCCCCCTATGCTTAGCCTCCCTGGCAGCCTCCTCCTCGTACTCTGAAAGCTTACCCCTGAACTGACCCATAAGGTCAGGATCCGAACCAGCCTGCAATCTGCGTTCCAGTTGTCTCAAGTCAGCCTCTAAACCCTCGAGAGTCCGAACAATAGACTTGAGCACCCCACAGCTCTTGGAGATAGTGACACCCCGGATCGTAACCTTAAATGCCTCCCATATCACCTCCACACTATCAACAGAACCTTTATTCCTTGGAAAGAAAGGTTCCACCTCCTCGCCCAGTTCCGCCTTAAAAACGGGGTCCAATAAGGCAGAGGGGAAGAGCCTCCAGGGCGGGCGCGGCCTGTGTAGTCCAGGCACCGAAAACACAACTGTAACTGGGCAATGATCAGAGTACGTTCTGGCCAGGTGTACCGCCTTCTGCAACCCCGCTACCAGCCCTCTGGAGAGGAAGATATAGTCCAGCCGCGCCCAGGAGCGAGCTTGTGCAGTGAAGTGCGTGCCCTCTCTAACCGCCGGGTGAGCATACCTCCAGCTATCAATCAGTCCTGCCTCTCCACAATACCCCGCAAGACATCCCTGGCTTGTGTATTGCACTGAGGACTCCCCTCCGATCTGTCCTCCAAGGCCTGAAATGCTAAATTGAAATCCCCCCCCATACAATATGTGAGGCTTCCACAGCGAGAACATGACCCCACAGTGTAAGAAAAAAAGCAGGCGTATCAATGTTGGGTGCATAACAATTCACAAAGAGCACAGTGACCTGCCCAAGCCTCCCCCATAATAACACATATCTCCCCTCAGGATCCACACGTGTCTCCAATTCTTGAAAGGATAGCGATTTCTTAACAAGTATAACAACTCCACGAGCATACGAGGAGTATGATGCAAATGTCCTCACTGTAGCCCACCTCCCACCAAACGTAGGAGCAGGCATACACCGCAGATGCGTTTCCTGCAGGAAAGCTATTTGTATTGCATGTCTATCCAGATATTGTAGTACGTTCCGACATTTCCTGGCATCATTAAGCCCACGCACATTCCAAGACAAGATCGATATCTTATCCACAGTATCAATCGACATTACCCATGATCAAGGCGCAACAGGGCATATGCTAGCAGTGCACCATCCCACTCTCTCGGCTCAAGGCAATGGAACGACACCATCGCACACAACGGCCTCTCCAACAACCTCACACCACATTCATCCCTACCATCCCCAAACCTAATAACCAGATACCCCCCTCTCAGCCCCAAACAGCAACAACCGTGCAACAGGCACGCAGATAATACAAAATGTAACGTGCAGCACACATACCATGACCCATCTGTACCGATCATGAGCGCCCCAAGAGTAGCCCACCACTTTCCATCCCTGCCCTTACGACAATGGCCACAATGAGCGGGCAAACCAGTCCCTCCTCCACACGCAGTAGAACAGTACAGGCCCGGTATGGCCGAGGACAAAACAGAGCAGCGATCACAGGGCAACGCCAGGACAAGCACACAAGCGCAGTCAATCTCGCCAGTATCCAAAGGATACGGAACACGCGCTGCCAACACAGCCTCCCTCCCCCACCCACCTGATCAACCCCCAACTATCAGGACCCCCAGGTACCCACCCCCCTCCCCCCATCCATCCGTCCATTCAACCAACAAGTCAATCGCACTAAGAAACTGAAAAGTTGTGGGGCATTCCCGGTGGGGTGCCCACCAGAGGTGCACATCACAACTCCCACACACTACGCCGCACTCCGACCCACAGGGCTTACACACGGCCCAGGCGCAGTGTGGGGGTGGGTGCCCGGAGCACATCAATGTCATCAACCATCGTCCCCGCAGTGACCCCCAACAGTGGCCACTCGGACCAAACCAGTGACTCGCATGTCCAACTCCATCAGTACAAGGCTGAAAGTGCCCAGGCTACCAGGGCAGTAATACGAGTGTCTGCGCACAGCGTGCATCACATTCGCCGCGTTGAAAGAAACATAATCAAGCGTCCTCCTCCTCTCCCGCCGACCTGTGGCCCTCCTGTTCCTCCACATCCTGCCGGTCATGCACAGACCGCTCCCTCCTGAGGCGCTTCACAAAGTCCTCTGCATGCTGCGGGTTCGTGAAAAAATGTTGCTTCGCCTGATGGGTCACCCTCAGCTTAGCAGGATAAAGCAAAGCATAGTCTACCTGCAGATCACGTAGTTTTTTCTTGACCGCCAGGAATTTACGACGTTGCTCTTGCACCATCGGCGTAAAGTCAGGGTATATGGTGAAGTTGACCCCCTCAAAGGAAAGTGTACGATTAGTGCGAGCCGCCCGGAGAGCAGCGTCTCGGTCCCGATAATTCAGGAGGCGGGCAATGATAGGACGCGGTGTAGCCCCCGCGGCCGGACGCGGCCCGAGGGAGCGGTGCGCTCGTTCTACAATGAACTGCGTAGAGAACGCCTCCGCGCCAATCGTGCCAACCAGGAGTCTCTTCACATACGTCTCCATTTTACCCACATTCGTCGTCTCCGGCACGCCTACCACGCGTATGTTGTTACGCCAACTCCTCGCTTCTAACTCCTCGTTCTTAGCGGCAATTACCCGCAGGATATTGTCCATTCTCGCCAACTGGGTGGTATGAGTGGCGGCAGTATCGTCATGATCTGAGATGCGCTGCTCCGCCGAGGTCAGGCGTTCCTCATGCACATCAAGTTTCTGCACCACTGTGTCCATGCGCGAGGACAATTTGTCCACTTTATCCACAATAGTGGCAAATCCCTGCCTCATCTCCTGCATCATCTGCTGAAAGTCTGGGGTGGGAGGCTGCATCACAGCATCAGCAACAGGTGGGGGGGAACGCGAACTCCCGGCCTCCTGCACCGAACGTGCACCCCTCCTGGCCGCCACAGAGTCGAAGGACAGCTTTGGCTGCTTGTTGTCAGGTTTCCCCATGATAACACGCTCCTGGCGTGAGACAGTGCCCAACGCGATGTCAGAGGAGAGGACAAGGAACTGCAGGGCCCAACGCCACAGGCCACCAACGTAGTGTCCCAACCGCTAAAGCACACAGTGCTCACCAGCCCCAAACCGGCGTGTAGTGTCCGGCCAGCCACACAGAGATGTAGCGCTATTATGGAGTCAACCCCTTCCTATAGTCACAAAGCCAGCCGCTCCTGTAGTGGCAGAGGAGAGCACCCCAGTCGTAGGCAGGATCAGGCCGGGGGGGCACAATAGTAATTCAGCATAGCACTTCACAGCGCAGGGAAAGAAGCGCCACACAAATGATGCGCTAAAGGCGGTGTGCACAGGCATGCACCAGCAAAGTCCCTCAAGGAGAATAGAAAGCACTCCCCCGACCACCAGGCCTGTGGTCCAAGGCACGAAACAACAGTCAATAGGCCGGACAGCAGGAAGGTGCCACCATGTACACTAAACAACGCAGCGCTCCAACAACAGGCGCCTCCGATGCGGGGCAGCTCCGTCACCTAGCCACCGCAGTGATGAAAATGGGCGCCAAGAAATGTCCAGGCAGTAGCCACAAGCACCCGCAGTCCACTCCGTGCTCACCGCTCCATGGCGCAGGCAGCTTCCCAGCATTCAGAAGGACACCACAGCCGGGGGCACGAGCAGGCCCGATCACCCCGCCACACCCGCCTGAGTAACGGCCGCTGCTCACCTCGGGCTATAGACCTGGCCCCCTCGCGCTCCACCTTCAGGGTCCGGTGTGGCTCCTGCACCGCCGCTGTAAACAAGCCGCCCAGGGTCACAGGCAGCGGCCACAATCGCCCGTCGTGGCAGGGTGCCCAGCAGAGTGCCCAGCCACCAGGAACATTCAGAGGGGGAGGGGGACAGGGCCTCCACCCCACGTGCGAAGCCGCGGTCTGGAGTAGACAGGGACGCCGGACCACGGAGCACCCTTCCTCCAAAGCGTCAGGCGGGGGAAACTTCAAGCCCCCGTAACTTCGGTCAGCAGGCTCCGATATCCACAGGAGTTGGACCGAGTGTGGTCGGTAGCTACCACAGCGGGAATCCGGGGTCAGAGCAGGGATTAGCGATGGCCAAGAGGATCAATAAACGGATATAATCTCCGGGCGGCAGGAGCCTCACGGCAGTGCGGCCCTTCTGCAGTGCGCCCTCTAGCGCCCCGTTTGCTTGAACCACTGGCTTGCAAAATCAGACAGCATCACCACTACTCTGCCATACAACTCCCAACACGACCCATACACATATCATTATACGCAGACGATATGGTGCTGTATGTTAAAAACCCAGAACAACATCTTAACCCATTGTTGCGAGAATATATTAAATTCGGTCAGTACTCAGGGCTACAAATCAACTGGTCCAAGTCCCTTATTTTGTCCTTAACAGACGGTACTCATCCAACGGCCCTGGACTATCCTCTAGAATGGCAAGATGAGCCGACCAGGTATTTGGGAATATGGTTCCACAGGGACCCGGAATTTGTTATCCGTACTAACTACGGGAGAGCTATATCCTCGTTGGAGGACAAGATCAAGTGGTGGATTAAGCTGCCGCTGTCCCTGGCAGATAGACTCGCCATAGTGAAAATGGTACTGCTCCCCAAATTCCTGTACTTGTTCAACAACATTCCTATCAAGCCCCCAGCAGAGGTGTTCCGTAACATCAAAACCCTCATACTAAACCTAATTTGGGCAGGGAAACAAGCCAGGCTAGACTTACAAACGATGACACTACCATATGCTAGGGGTGGCTTCAAGGTCCCAGATATCTACCTCTATTACCTCTGCGCTCAAGTGCAATTTGCACATTACTGGTACCACGAAATACCTTTCCTAACGCATGTAGCGGTGGAAAAGGGAGACGCAGACCCAATCCCGCTGACGAGTATATTGCCACATAAGAGAGTAAGGTTACATGACCATGACATCAACCCGGTTAATACCACAACCGAGGCGTGGAGACTATTGGGCAAGGTAGCACGAAGCATGCCACTCTACGCTCCTGCACTCCCACTAGCTCATTATCCGGCCTTATCAGTTACACAGGAGCAAGTTGGAATGGACTTACTTAAACACGCTGGCATAGACAGATTGGGCGATTTATATAGGGATGGAGCATTTCTAACTCTTGACAAACTCGATTATATCAGAAACCCAACACTGCTGTTTAGTTTCAATTACTATAGGTTGCAAAGGGCGATGAGAGAATACTTTCCCACATTCCCAGACGAACCACAGACGCTAGCACCTTTACAGCTAGTACTTACCACACCTACGGCCTCTCATTTAGTATCTAGGTTGTACAATAGCGTGCAAACAGACATTGGAGGGAACACTGAGAGGGCAAGGGAAAAATGGAGCAAGGCATTAGATTATACACTTTCCGAAGAGGAATGGGAAATCACCTGCCTACTGACGGGTTTACTGACACCTAATGGCAATCTAAGACTTATCCACTATAAATATCTTCACCAAATGTATCACACGCCGCACAGACTACACGGGTATGGATTAAGGGACAACTCCAATTGTATAAGATGTGGACAAGAAAATGCAGACTTTATGCATTTAGCATGGCACTGTAGCCCGATGGCGCAATACTGGGAACAAGGGATAAAGGCCATTAATGACATACTGGGAGCAACTTTGCAGTGTACGGCCAAGATTTGTTTGCTAGGAATAGTACCGCAGCTACGAGCGCAGAGGCGTAAACTGTGTGTAATAGCACTCCTAATGGCAAAATGGAGAGTATCTTTACATTGGAGCAGTAAATTGAGGCCCAAGATGAAAAACTGGTTGGAGGATTTAACGTATTGTTGTGATGCACTTGCCACATTAGAAGAAGACTTGCCAACAGGTTCACCCCCCAGAGACTACCTGGCTCCTTTTATACAATACTTGTTAACAAATACATCAGACTGAGAAGTTTCTGAAGAGCTGAGGTGAATCCGGCCGCATGACGATGAGTAAGGTTAAATGTAGTGTAATGGGGGAGGGAGAATGCTGTGACACAGTGCTTAGAGTTATTTAGGGGTTTCTTAATAGGTTTATCTAGTTTACTGTGGTTCCAAATAAAATATATTAAAAAAAAGTAAGAAAGAGAACGTAAATGGTCAAGGTTGCAGCATTGTCTAGTTTCACACATGTCTGATGTTTCATGAAACGCCGCCGGACCTATGGTTGTCGGCTGATGGGCCGTGTGTGAAGAACGACAAGCTTAATGATTTTTAAAAAAATGTGTAGCCGGCCTCATAAGGTTGTAGGTGATGAAAATGTACTTTACCTCTGTGACAATGTGAAATAACTATATTACACCAAGAAAAAAAAAAAAAAAAGATTTTCAGTAGAATTTCAGGTGGCCTTTTGCCCAGTTTTTTGGAGAAATTAATTAAGGCTGCAGTGGACATCATGAACAAAAGGATCCTGGTCTTAATCGCCTGGGTCCAGGATCCAGTACAATTAAATAAAACACCCAAGTATGTAAAAGTATTATTTGTTTCTACCCTGCTTCCCCCTGCTTGAAAACTTCTACACTTTTGTTTCCCTCTGCCGCAAGTCATTATAAAGCTTTATTTGCATTCATTTTCAAACCCAGGGTGTCCATAAAACTAGTATAAAATTTGAGAGCCCTCTGTAGACCAATCTGGGTGTGTGCCATAAGTACATCATCCGCATATAGAAGGGAGTCTATCGGGCGCTTGTTTACATATGGTGGGTCCCTAGCGTTCGACACCAACTCCTGTTTCAGCGCATTTATATAAAGATTGAACAGGAGTGGTGCCAAAACGCATCCTTGCCTTACTCCCCTCTCTACTTTGAATGGTGCGGTACACTCACCATTAATCCCATCGCAAACTTTAGCTGTGGCACCAGAATATAATTGTCTTAAAAACTGAACTAAAATTGGGTAGACCTTAAGATCACTGAGAATGCCCCACAATTTGCTGTGTATAACACAGTCAAATGCGACTGTAAGGTCGACGAAAGCCAAATACTATTTCTCTGATTTAGCCTACACGTACTTTCCAATTAAAATACTAAGATTAAGAACCTGCTCGTTGACTCCTACCCCAGCTCTAAAACCATACTGTACATCACTTAAAATAATATTTCCCTCTGCCCATGTTTGCAACCATTCTAAAACCATCCTTCCAGCCACCTTCATAAGAGAGTCGAGTGAAGATATTGGGCGATAACAGGCGGGATTTTCCTGATCCCCCTTCATGAAAATTGGGACGATAATCGATTCGGACCATGTAGCTATGAATCCTTTTGCACAGCAAGCTTCTAAGACCCATGTTAATATTGGGGACCATAACTGCGGAGTTGAATTAAATAAATCAATTGGCACCCCGTCCGGGCCTAGGGCCTTCCTACTCTTGCTAGCGTTTACAGCCATGATTACATCTTCCACAGTGATATGTAAATCGATAGGCAGAAAGTCAAGAACATCCTGCTGGTCCCCCCCAGGCTCTTGCCTCCAATCTATTTCCCTCTATGTGGTGTTCTGAAGGGAATAAACCATCAATCAATCAATCAATCAATCAATCATGACATTTGTATAGCGCGCTGCTCACCCGGAGGGGTCTCAAGGCGCTGGGGGAGAGGGGTCCGTTACTGCTCGAAAAGTCAGGTCTTGAGTTGCTTCCTGAAGGAAAGATGGTCCTGGGTTAGCCGAAGGTGGACAGGGAGGGAGTTCCATGTCTTGGCTGCCAGGTAGGGGAAGGATCTTCCACCGGCGGTGGCTCTGCGGATGCGTGGAACGGTGGCGAGGGCGAGGCTGGTCGACCGTAGCTGGCGGGTGGGCATGTAGAAGGTCAGGCGGTTGTTGAGGTACTTGGGGCCCAGATCGTGGAGAGCCTTGTGTGCATGGGTGAGGAGTCTGAACGTGATCCTCTTGCTGACCGGGAGCCAGCGCAGGTCTCTCAGGTGGCCAGAGATGTGGCTGTGTCGGGGGATGTCCAGGACGAGTCGTGCGGAGGCGTTCTGGATGCCCTGGAGTCTTTTCTGAAGTTTGGCTGTGGTACCGGTGTAGAGGGTGTTTCTGTAGTCCAGTCGGCTGGTGACGAGAGCTTGGGTGACCATCTTCCTGGCTTTGGTGGGGATCCATCGGAAGATCTTTCGGAGCATGCGCAGGGTGTTGAAGCACGATGATGAGACGGCGTTGACTTGTCTGGTCATCGAGAGGGAGGAGTCCAGGATGAAGCCCAGGTTGCGTGCGTGGTCCGTTGGCTTGGGAGTGGTGCCCAGGGCAGGGGGCCACCAGGAGTCATCCCAGGCGGATGGAGATGATCCCAGGATGAGGACTTCCGTCTTGTCTGAGTTCAGTTTCAGGCGGCTGTTCTTCATCCACTCGGCGACGTCTTTCATTCCTTTGTGTAGGCTGGTTCTGGCGGTGGCTGGGTCATTGGCGAGGGAGAGGATCAGCTGGGTGTCGTCGGCGTAGGAGATGATGTTGAGGTTGTGTTGGCGTGCAATGGCTGTGAGGGGGCTCATGTAGACATTGAAGAGGGTGGGGCTGAGCGATGATCCCTGTGGTACGCCGCAGATGACTTCGGTGGCCTCGGATCTGAACAGGGGAGGCGGACTCTCTGGGGTCTTCCGGCGAGGAACGAGATGATCCACTCCAGTGCCTTTTCTTGAATTCCGATGTTGCTGAGGCGCTGCACTTGTTGTGTTCTATCTAGGACCCCAATCCATATTGTGACCTTATGCCCCTATACGGCTATAATCAATAGATATCCCTATAATGGCATAAACGATCAGAGCCATATTTCAGTAACTCGTCTCTGCAGCTCATTACAGTACATGACACAGCAGAAGCCACTTCCTTAGATTCCTAGATAACACACCGAGTTCTTTCAACAGATAAAACCAGCAGCAACCTGGGAAAGCCCTGCTTGCTTTGTTTTGATTAGTAATAGAACTCTAACGAGCACTGTAAGAACGACCAGTTCTTAGTGACATCTTTATTGACGTCTTAAGTCCAAAAACTTACGTCAAACAAGGCACCTTTCAGGTATAAATAATACCAACGTTGCCTTAAGCAAACACGATGGTGGTGGTGAATACAGGAGCAGAACAGCTGTCCCTTGCAGAGCCCAGCAGATGCGAGAAGCCCACGGACGTTGCCCCATCTCCTCCTTGACGCGCTGAGAAAGACCCTGTCTTTTCTCCTGCCAAGGAAATCCAGCTCTGGCGTTTCCAGCCTACCCTTGCGGGTAACTGGAATATCGAGTCCTGAGAGGAGATACCAGACCTCCAACATTCTATTCCAGAGGTACGGTGCTGACTAGACACTTGGAGAGAATTCTTGAAGCAAACCCTTGGCAAAACCAACTTAACTTAAACTGCTACTTACTTACTCCCTCCCAAGTATTAGGCTTAGGTCAGGTACACTGGGGTAGGCGTAGTTAGAAGCACCAGTTGAGGATGTTAGCCAAATGTATATATGAATGTATATATTTTACTCATTTTAACTATCATATGGCTAAGAAACCATATCAATGCTTTTACAGTATTATTTCGCAATACTCCTTTTACTGTACGCACTTTTTATAATAACAAGTCTTGCAATTGTGGCAATTCATTTCTCTTGCATGAGAAGAAAGACTGTTCAATAAATAATACCTTTTTATTGAAAATGCCCGTCTCTCTATTCTCTGCATCTTGGTGAAAGTAATTCCTGCACAACTGACTGAGTGAAATAGCTGTCTATTGTTTCACACGACTCTAGAGATTGACTCTTATTCTGAGGAGCAAAGTTGTCATGTTAATGCGGTTGTTGGAAAACTGAATCCCTTCTTGTCTGAGCCAGGGAAGCTGATCACTTCCTATTCAGTCAAGAAAGTTTCCAGTGACCTCTGAGTTAGCTGGTACAAACCCAATTAAGTCTAACATAGTCAGTAGAGACCTAGAAGACCGCACTTCTACGTCTACACTGCTGTTTATCTTATTCCAATGCGCAGCGACTATAGGGAAAATAGGAACTACACTACACACTAGGGTGTGGTGGCAGACAGTGTGGAACGCTGCGGAGAGGTCCAGGAGGATGAGGGCCGCTGTTTCCCCGTTGTCGAGCAGGGATCTGATGTCATCAGTGGCTGCGATGAGGGCGGTCTCGGTGCTGTGGTTGGCTCGGAAGCCGGGCTGCGAGTGGTCGAGGAAGGCGGCAAGCTGTCTGTTGACGGTCTTTTCGATGACTTTGGCAGGAAAAGGGAGGAGCAAGATGGGACGGAAGTTCTTGAGGTTGGTGGGGTCCGCTGTTGGTTTCTTCAGGAGGGCGGTGAGCTCAGCGTGCTTCCAGCTTTCCGGGAAGGTGGCGGTGTGGAAGGAGGTGTTGATGATGTCCCGGAGTTGGGGTACGATGCTGGAGTTGGCCTTGTTGAAGACGTGGTGGGGGCAGTGGCCGGTTGGGGATCCGGAGTGGATGGTGTTCATCGTGCAGGTGGTGTCTTCAGTACTGACCGGGGTCCAGGCGCAGAGGGTGGAGGTGGGGGGCGTTGGTTCGGTGGTTGGGTGCGTGGTTGGTGCGCCGAACATTAGAAAAAAAATCCACCCAGGTAAACATTAGAAAAAAAATCCACCCAGGTTTTTTCTTCAATTTCTACCTCAATAGAAGGTGCGTCAAGTTTGTTAGTGGAAAAGAAGGGCACGTTCACGGCCTGCCAAAATAGGGAGCTGTCTTTGCTCATTGAAGCGTTTTTAAGGGTCGCCCAGGCCTTCTCTTTCTTTTCATTTTTTCTAGTTTTTCTAGCTTCATTATACGATTTTCTACATTTCCTGATTTCCTTCATGTCTCTTGCTGTCTTATGTAGGGCTTCTTTTAATTTAATATAGATTTTTGTACAATTGTTGTCAAACCATCCCTTTCTACACTTTCAATTGCCTTTACTTTCTACATGCAACAGATTTTTAACTGTCTCAGTTATATGGGAAAAAGCAGTCAGGATATTATCATACGATGGGCTGTCTTTTAGGCACGTTCAAATTGAGTTGTACGCCTTGGTAATGATTTGTTTGCTCAACTCCGAAGGGTCCAGGCTAGAACATTGCGAAGTGTAACCATTTTGTCTTCCTAATGTTACATTTGTACCCCTACTACTAGGTTGCAATATTTCCTTGCTGCAATAGTTGGGATGGTTATATTTATACTTAGAGGCAGGTGGTCGCTCATTACGTTTTGGTGGATGTTGTAACCAGTAACATAACTTGTGTGTTGATTTGCATAATTATGTAATCAATTGTGGATTTGGCGCCTATATCTATATTGGTGTGCCCAAAACCTACCCTCGGTGACCATAAACAATTTGCGAAACCAAAATCATGCTGGAAATGAATCCCTTTAACACCTTGCGTGCTGCCCGATTTCCCCCTGGTGCTGGACATTCCATAACTGGGTGTGGTTGTGACGGAACCATTCCGTCATCAGCACAGCTCAACCGTGAATGATGACGGAATGGTTCCGTCACAAGCATCGAAGGGGTTAAACATCTCTCCACTATCTGAATGGGAGAAATGAATCGAAGGATCATTCTCCTGTTTTGTTAGACCACAATTTCCCAATTTGTGCTAACGGACATAATCGTGCATTAAAATCCCTGCCACAAACAGGAATCATTTCAACATAATTTTTTGATTCTAATTTGCTAATATACTGGCTAAGATTCTTTATCACAACGCCCAATTGCCCTTTTCCAACGTGGTTATAAAAGTTGCTTACAACCAATATACATTTCACATCTATGTGGATCAATACAATCTGGTACTAAATATCAGTGCTTATCATTCCAATATTTAGGGCCCCAAACAGATTTGTGACATAAACACAGATTCCACCCTTAGGTCTTCCGCTCAAAGAATGGGTTTCTGGTATGTGGAATGTCCTGAAGCCATTAATGTGTATTTCATTAATAGCCCAGGTCTGCTGCACACACATGATGTCAAAATTATTTATAAAGTCATTCCAAACCGTGTCTGTCACTTTATTCATCAGGCCTGCTACATTCCAGAAGAGAACTCTCACATTTTTTCCATTGGAGTGAATTACTGCAGGGACAGATTCAGGTTGATTTGTTGAATCAGGCTCATTTTGTAAAGGTTAGTTAAGAACCCTAACGTCATCCATTACAGTATGGACCCTACTTATATGGTCAGGCTCAAATATTAAAAAAATTACTGTCCCCTTTTTCCATTGGTTCACAACTAAATGATCTATTTATAGCTGGTTCGCATCGGGTTGCAGTGTAGGAGTTGTTTTCGTTCACTGCTAAATACTGGCTGATAGGTAGTCAATCATTTACATCTAGGGTTGATAAAGGTCCATATCTATTTGATGTGTCTAGGGGAAACAGGGATCTGTCTGTAAGCTGTCTTTGTGGGTAGTTGTTTTGTCTTGTTAGGCACATATGTTGATAAAAATAGCCCAAAGGGAAAACGTGTATATTCCTATAACTAGGATTGAGATCCTGTGTTCTTAATTGGACTTCCCTAACCAGTGAGGGTGATCCTAGTGACAGGACAATACAGTCACCTTGGTATAGTTTGCTGCTACTACCCACCCAACCAATTCTCCTCACCATATTGAATTCTCTAGAAAGGGCACTGGTCAAGCCTGTTCTATTTCCAAGCCAATATATAGTTTTGTTTCTTAGGGCAGGCCAGGTTTCCTTTTCATCAGGTTAGCAAGAGGGAACATTAGCTAAAATAACAGTGTGTGGGGTAGCCGCTGGAGGCAAATTTAAAACCTGTGAGCTATGTACATCTTTAATTTATTGGATTCTTTCTTAATTTTTTCTCGCCTACCGGGTTACCCATCCTTCCTGTGTAATTTTTTCTGCATGCATCTCTCCCATTTAAGGTGGTATTTGTCGTGTTTACTATTATGTTTGGGTAAATTCCAGGCCCCTCACCTTTTCTCTTATGCCTGGTTGCCCCTTTACTAATGAGGGGGTGATTTCCGAGTTTTCCCTCTCGGACCGTACGATGGTGCGAGGTGGCTTCTTTAATTGCATTAGCCCCTCTTGAGCAAGCATGTTCTGTATTGCAAGGATTTTCTATATTCCTGTTTCTATTTTGTCCAGTCTTCCAGTAAGAGTACTAATAGTTTTGGTGACAAACTTAGTTAGTTCTTTTATCACCATGGACAAATTTACAGTCTCGGCTGCGAGTTCATACATTTAGTTTTTTTCCGTGATGTATTGATAGTGCCTATTTTCGTCTGTGTTTTAATTTTAGGGCCCTGTAGTTTTCCCTGTACTTTTTTTGAATGAGTCTTAGTTAAACCTAGAATGGGTTGCGGCATATATATTCCATCCGATTGAGGATCAAGTATTTCTATACTTGATGATTTACATGATTTTTTTGAGGGGGTAAATGACCAGTATGAAGATCCCCAGTGGAAATATCGTCAGGGATGAGCTGGATACATCCATTTTCTATGTGCTCAGTGGGTATTTTGCCCAGAGTACCAGGTTCATCAGCCTCTATTACTAATGTACTGGTTTTGTCGTTCAGTTTTGGGCCTAATGAGTCAGTAGAATCCATATTTAGGGTTTCTTTTTTATCTGTCGTTCGATATCTCCAACTGCCCATGTTAAGCAGAGTCATGTTGACTTTTCTGTGGTTACATGATGGTTTAGGTACATGGCTTGCTGTTTGCTTCCTTTTCCCCATGTTCAATAATCGGCTACTTGGTTGTACGATCAAGTATTAAGGGTTAAGTAAACCTCAGGAAACCTCAGGGGCCTATTTCACTATCTACCCCCCAAAATTAAAATAAGGTGTAATAGACTTACGATATTAATGATGGGCCCCTAGAGGCAAAGTGCAGTGTGCAATTTCAACCATTTCTAATAAACAACTGGGTGGCAGGATTAAGATTCAATCTGCTGTTAGAATACTTCACCACTTTTGAGACAAAGTGCAATGTGCAATGTGCAGTATGCAGGAATTACAGTACGGTACAAACCCTCGATCGCTAAAGTGCAAAGTATTATAACTGTCAGAAGGTCTTGCCTTAGTAGCAGAAGTGACAACATGCATATAGGTTTTTGAGCACCAAAGCAGTAGAAACGTTTGAACAGAGTACTTTCACTAAAGTGCAATGTGTAATGCAATGCCCCGAATTATAGAATGCTGGACCCAAGGAGTTCAGTCAATCCAAGTTCAATGTAAAATACATGTAGGATTACAAGTAAAATTGAGATGGAGGTGCAGATGCCAGTTACAAATAATGGGGCGGTCAAGGGTGGATTCACAGTACCTCTCAGCCGACTCTTGGTGCAGGATAGGATCCCGAGCCCTGGAGGTAAAGAGGGTGGCCCTGCTCTGCCTCTTCCTGACAATGATGGGCCCGCCCTTGGCATGGGCTTTGCCCGGGCGCTGCCCGCGTGCGTCCTGCGCTGGGGAGGGCAGCAGTGATTTTGGTGGCGCTCCTGGTCACAGAGATGATGCTGTTCTCTCAATCCGGCCAGGGGCTGCTGGGTAGGGTAGTCTGTTAGTAAAGCCGTTCCCCTCACAGCGTTGCGAGAACCAGCAGAGCTGTTCCCCTCACAGCGTTGCGAGAACCAGCAGAGCTGTTCCCCTCACAGCATTGCGAGAACCAGCAGAGCTGTTCCCCTCACAGCGTTGCGAGAACCAGCAGAGCTGTTCCCCTCACAGCGTTGCGAGAACCAGCAGAGCTGTTCCCCTCACAGCGTTGCGAGAACCAGCAGAGCTGCTCCCCTCACAGCGTTGCGAGAACCAGCAGAGCTGTTCCCCTCACAGCGTTGCAAGTGCCAGTAGATCCGTTGGCCTCACGGCTGTGCGGATAACTTTGAAGCCGTTCCCCTCACGGCAAAAGCAAATGTGCTGGTAAGCACGACACTAACAAAAATAGAATCATGGATGTCCAAACATCACCTAAAACACTCACAAACGACAGAATTCTTACTGATCTTACCACCCAACAGCCCTACACTAGTCCAAAAATGGCTAAAAGACAGCAATATCCTCAACTGACAATCATTCATTGTAGACCACACAACATCACTTACTTTTTACCTGGACAGAGAATCTCATCTAACAACACATAAGCAACATAGCAAAATGAACCCAACTCCCGAATCAGACTACTATGAAGAGTAAATCAATTCCTTCGTCCTGGGAACTGCAGACAGTAGGTTCAATATCGTGTTCTATCAAGACTAGACTATTGAAAAGCTCTTCTGTATGGGATACCTAAATCCATCGTGTGTCCCTAAAAGCAGCCCTCCTCTCTGAAGCCAGACTCTTGTCACACGCCAGAAAATATGATCACATTATACCCATCAGGATTTCACTAAGCAGGCTGCCGACTAAAGCCAGAAATATTCTAGGTATCCCGAAACTGAGCTGCATTATTCACAAAGCCCTACACAGAAAGACCCTGATCTAGCTGGCCTGAAAACTGACCAGCTCAGGACGGCAACACATCCTGCAAGCAAAAAGAACTCTGACATGAAATACCTCACTGCAAAAGGAAAAAATTGTTTAAACAAGCCTTCTTTGGATGCAATTAGAGGTTCTGGAACCACTTTCTCCCTTTTATCACAACCAACCCCTTCTTGATTTTTTTTAATGTAGATGAAAAAGCTACTCTCAACAATTTCTCTTCAATGTCCCTGCTACATATTCATGGCTGCTAAATCACAAGATGTATCCAAACTAAGAAAAACCCACCCAATAAATCAAGTGCAACCTAACTACACAATAAGTATAGATAGATTGAAAACTTGTCTTTAAAGATTCCTCGTGCACGAGAAAATACCACTGATCTGACAGCTACGCACACTAAAATAGCACAAGCACAAACTGCAAACTCTACAACCTTGATGAAACCTAACTCTAGCAGAGGCCGCCCCCGAATGCGGCCTCAGGTGCCGGCGCCATAACTTTAGTTGGGAACCTGAAAAAAACAGTTTGAGCCACGGCTGAGGCAAGAGGGGGGCTCTCCCCCACACCTCCTCTCAGGGGAAAATGCTCACAAAAGTGGCACAAAAATACTTGGCCAATTGGGGGGCAGGGTGGTGTTTTGAACCCCCTAGTTGGATTATGATAAGGATTTTAGATTGAAAATGCAGACGCACCCTGAAATGGAGTAGAATAAGAAGGATGTGCCAGGGTTCATCCATAAAATGCAGGTAGGAAAGGAGGTCAGGACATGAGGCACAAGAGGGCAAACAGTCCTTTCGGAACACCTCCTTTAAGGGGAGGCACAAGGCTTACTACAGACCTAAATCACATAACAGCTGGAAACCCCCAATCCTCAGTGGGCCAGCATCTATTTGTCAGAATACAAAACCAACTAATGCACATGGGGCGCGTCATGCAACTTTCAGCCCACATGCTCAGGACGCGGGGTGGACCTAGCCTCAGGATGCAGCAGCAGCAAACAGCACGGGGGAAAGAAAAAAGTAGAAGAAACACTAGCAGGGACATAGAGGCTGGGAGGGGGCAAATAAGATGCAGGACTTTTCAGCTAGCCAGATATCCCATCAACATACACCAGCTCAGGAAGCTAGCCAACATATATCATAACAAAAGAGACGCAGCCCTATTGGTAAAGGATTTTAAGGAAGGATTTATAATTCCATTTGAAGACCCCCTGACAGGGACTGGGTGAAGAACCTGAAATCTGCCCTGGAACACCCCAAATTGGTGAGGCAAAAAATTGAAAAGAAGAGGAAGCTCGGAAGGATCAAGGGCCCCCTACCTTCCCCTTTGCCCAAGGGGCTGGTGGCCTCGCCTCTGGGGGTGGTGCCATAGAAAGAAAGAGGCCAGTTCAGGCTCATCCACCACCTTTCTTTCCCAGAAGGCACATGAGTAAATGATGGTATCAGTCCCGAGGCATGCTCAGTGGGTTATGCCACGGTGGGCGATGGCATTGACTTGGTGAGGGCGAAAGGACAAGGGGCCCTCATGGCGAAAGAGGATATTGAACAAGAACAAACCTCTCCTAGGTAACACATTAATACATAGGTAATATATCCTTCATCTAATATACATCAACATTGTCCCTCAAGAAATTATTTGAAAAACATTTTTCTTTTTTATTATTTGACTTGAAAAATATAATCATAACAAATTAGTGTCATACAAGTTCTCATTCTATATATACAATGTCCAAATTTACATATTTTATATATACAGTAGCCCCCAAAACCTAAATATCATTCATGCTTCTAAAAATGCCACACATCCTCACATTCATCCAATCTACCATACACAACTAAGCCACAGTGAAGTAAATCAGACAAGACATCACAGTGAACAAAAATACAAAAAATGCACAAAGCATTACAACAAAAAACAGGGCTCCTACGCGCGTTTCGGAAAGGACCCGTGTCCACAGTTCCTTCGTCAGGGTGCAGTAAATATAATTCTTGGTTGGCGATTCTTTCCTTAATATTCAGAAATCAGTCAACAAGATATAGTGACAAGAGGGGGCTCAATCTCGGAATTCAAATAAACAAAAGTACATCATCAAATGCTCTGCTAAAAATTGGAGATACAAGGGAGGTTGTCTTGCTCAAAACTAATAGTACGTGCTAAGCACCGGAATCTTGGGAGCCTGATCCAATTGAAGAGTAAGGCAACAAAAGATAACTGCTGAGTCCTGAATATGGAGTGAGGCGTATTAAACACCCCCGTAGCGCGACGTACGGCCAAGGTCCTCGTGCGCTTCTGAATTACGCCCAAAATAAGGTGCAGGATAACAATACATCAAAAAGGCCACTCGTGGAGACCTGCGAAAATAGAACTCTGTAACCCTGCAACCAAGCTCAAGTTCCTAGGTATAGAACTAAACTCAGAAGCAGGAGTGCCCGGTCTGCCAGAGGACAGAAAGGAGTTAAGGGTAATGTGCGGCAGGGAGAAAGCCACACTCCGCGACCTGCAAAGGCAGATCTGCACGCTCAACTTTGCGCCAGACTTATCTTGGCAAGGCGGGTCTTAGCCAGGTTGATTAACGCAGCTAACGGCAGGGCTCAGCAAAAAGCATCACCACATCAGGCTAGGGGCAGGGGTAAAAAGGGACCTGATCATGTGGGACTCATTTCTACAGACATTTCTACAGACTTCAATGAGACATGGAGAGAAAGCTGGGTAACAGCCAGGCAGATAGCCCTATTCACTGAGGCAGCTAGCTGTATTGGGTTCAGGGCAATACCCATAGTGGTCGCCCTGGCATTCTGGAAAATGAAGCTGAGGTGTATGAAGCTATAACTCTGGTTGGACAACAAAAGGGTAGTCCAGGCTATTAACAAAGGTACTGCCTGGTGCCCTGACATACTGCGATTAATATGTTGCATGGTTAAATTACACCTTTAGAGAACCATAGAGTTGAAGGCACAACACATTCAAGGGGTGAAGAATTCAGTAGCGGATGCGCTCTCATAAGCACAGATGGACAAATTCAGGGAATTGGCGTGTGATGTAGAATGGAGGATGACCCCTTTCCTAGAGGCTTTATGGGGGCTGGCAGAATAGCCTTGTCAGTACTAGTCCAACAGGCACTCACCTCGGGAGCTGTGAAATTCTACAGGATATGCACAGATACAGTAATGCAGGTCAGGGGGCTTACAACACTGGAGGACCCAGGAGGCTCAACCAGGGCAGTGGAATGGTTTATCCAGTGGGCATACACAGAGAAAAAGTCCAAATAATGGGGCAAGGCCCACTTGACAGCGGTAGCACACTTTTCAAAGATATTAACAGGGCAGGACCCCACAGCCTCCCACTACATCAGGGCAGCCATGAAAGGGTGGAAGAGCATAGAAGGAATAAAACCAGGCACACAGTGACCCCTAGACTTCAGGAAGCTGACCGTGCTAATGGAAACGCTGGAAGAGGTGGCAAAATACACGTTTGAGGTAACGCTGTTCAAGGCAGCCTTTGCAAATGCATCCTTTGTGGCATTTAGGGTCAGTGTGAACTTGTGGCACCAGCAAAAACGGGCATGGCCAGAAGATGCCTGTAGGCAGATGATGTCTAGCCAGGAATAGCAACAATAGTCTGCTTTGAGAGGGTCAAAAAGAGATTAGGCGGGCAAAGGGGCCTGGGTGTGACTGGAATGCATATATGACCCTAGATACTGTGCAGTTTGCTCCCTCTTGGCCTACATGGCAATGTAACCTATGGGGGAGGGTCCACTATTCAAACACAGAAATGGAATCTGCTGAACAAATTTCAGGTCACAGCGGTCATGAGCCAGGCCCTGGGCAGAGCAGGACTCCCAACCACATCTTGTGGATCACATTCCTTTAGGATTGGCGTAGGAACATCTGTGGCACAATATTGGATGTCTGAGGCCGGGATCAAGGTGGTGGGCAGGTGGCGTTCCAACATATATATAACATACGGGAGACCACAGGTAAAATATTAAAAATAGGACCACATGAGAGTTGTGCAAACTGAAGCTGTGATTGTTGCCCCAGCATGGAGCCACCTCAGGCTGGTCTCGGTGGTTGGCCACTCATACGTCACTCGGATGCATACATCGTGGTAGCGCAGCAGTCACAGGCACCAGGGCAGGCCGGTAGACACATGTATAAGTTGGTTGGGCTGCTCGGGGATGAAATAGAACCAATTATCTGCAACCATAAGGTAGTTAAAGGCAGTGGCCGCCTGGCACACTAATGTCGTGGTGATACACCTGGGAGGGAATGACCTCGCACAGCTAGGGAGAAGGGACCACCTCCATGGCCATACAGACAGGCCAAGCGGAGGCGACCAAGCTATTCGGCAGCACCATCATCATATGGCCTAAAGTTTTCACAAGTCTGGTATGGCAAGGTGCTATGTCAAATAGTGGAGTTGATAACTCGAGGAGGAAACTGAACATTGTAGTCAGCAGATTTTGCATGATCAATGGCCTGGAGAGCATTAGGCACTTCGTGATCAACCCAGGGCACCCAGAGCTTTATGCCCAGGCTGGGGTGCATCTGTCGAAAGAAGGGATGAAAGTTTTCTGGGCCAATCTATGAGGAGTCATTGCACTGGCAGGTTGCAGATACATTTTTTTTTTTTTTAAAAGTGGACAAGTAGGCGGGGGGAGCTGCCGGAAGATGGCAGCCTCCCTTGTGGAGTGGCGGATAAGAAGGGATGCTTTTGTTGGTTATGGAAAAACAACAGGTGATGGACCGAATGTGGATCAATGTCACACACTCAACCCAGTCCAAAGATCTGGGCCCAAATCCATTGTTTTTTTGCACTCCACACCACCCCGGGTTAGACAATGGCGATATGCAAATCAGCTCTGACCCTGTGCCCCATGGGAACAGTCCAGTCCGAACTACAAAAGCCATGTCCTTCCCAGAACGGAATCAAGCATCCGAGGACCGGACCGGTTTCGAGGTAACACCTCTCATCAGCCCGGCTAGCTTGACTCCAGTGGTGTCGATGAGACGCTAGTCCCATATCAGACGCTACAGGAGCAATTTGGCTTGCCGGACGGAACCTTCCTACTGCACGTGGCGGTGGTGGCAGCGATGCAGCGACATTGGAGGGGAGGGCTGGCAGAGCCGGAGGTGACAATGGCATGCCAATATGTGGTGATGGCAGCGGGCACCGTCAAAGCATTGACTTGCCTCCATAATCACATGCTGAACGAGGGACTGGCGCCCCTGCTGGCGCTAAAGTCGCGATGGGAAGCCAGCATAGGCAAGTCCATATCGGACACTATCTGGAGCCAGGTGTTGCGTCGGACATGGAAGGGTACGAGGAACGCACGATTTCAACAGGTGCATTTTTTCATTGTCCATAGGGCGTACTTGACCCCGGAGAGGTTGAGACGGCATTTACAGGTGCTCGATGCCTTGTGCCAGAGATGCTTGGCACCAGAGGTGGATCTGGACCATCTACTATGGGGATGCCCGAAGTTGGGGGCGTACTGGCCGGAAGTAGGGGCACTCCTGAATGCTGTAACGGATAGGGAGGTAGACTTTGATATGGCGGCGTGTATGCTCCTCTGGTTCCCTCATACCAAAAAGACAAAAATAACGAGTAAATTTATTGATCTGGGAATCATGCTGGCACAACGAGAGATAACTTGGCATTGGAAGTCTGCAGAAGGCCCATCAGTGAGGAGATGGATGAATGAGCTGTTGAAGTGGTCGGGCTGCGAGAGTGTAATCAGGATGCGACAGGCCACTAGGACTGGCAATGAGAAATGCCTGGAGTTGGCGAGGGCCTGGGAGATGGTGGTGCAAGCGCTGCGTGATTATATGACGGACGATGAAGAGGGAGAGTAGAGATAGGACAGTACTCCATGTAGATCGAATGATTGAGTGTGGATCCTGATGGGTGACGTGCCTCGGCACTAGGACGGATTGTGGGTGCCCGCATTAGCAGCAGTTGAGTGGGGGTGGAGGGGGGGGGGGTGTTTCTGGGGGAGGTAGTTCAGCACCGCAACATAGCTTAGTGGATCCAGATGGATCTGGAATGATGTGGACAGGAACTGTTGGAAACAACCCAGGGTGCAATCTGGGGCTTGATGGTGCAAGGGGGGGGCGGGCTTACGGGGGGTAAAAGCAGATACTACACGATGCAACTGACCTGACGCCCGTGAAGGGAACAAACTGAGGCATCTTTCGAGGAACGGAAATTTGGCGCGCCGCCCAGCCTCCGGGATGTGGGCTACATGGCTGTGTAGTGTATTTCTGTAGCTTGAATCGTCGTGATGCTATAAGTGTAATGGTTGGTCTATTTTAAGGTCTTGTTTCTAATTCTGCAATAAAAATATATTTACTGAACTGTCATGTTGATGATTTATGGTAAGATAAGCAAAATGATTCATAACAGTGATTTATGACAGCTGGTGACGTTGATGAATGGCTTGGTCATAACGGTATGACCACAGCACTGTACTGTAAGAGATATTTCATGCATGCAAATAAAACTGCTGCCAACATTGACCACAAAGTAACAAGATACAACATGTGTTGGCAACTTTATTTTATGTATGTACGGAAAAACCTACAACAAGTCTCATCCTAAACCACCCAGCTACACACAGGAAAAAGACTGCAGTCTAAGCAGTCCTAGCCATCTACACTGTAAATTACAGATCTTCCCGGTCCCCAAAACTTGATTGCTTATTGTCCTCTAGAAATATGGGAAAACTGAAGTCCTCCAATTTTAGAAGAGACATAGGCCCAGGCACTGTACTACTACACATAACTACATATAGAAGTATATAGCTGTAAATTATATCTGTCCACGCAATATAAAAAACAATAAAATAAAGAGAGGCGAGGGAGCAAGAGAAAGAAGTGAGTGTACTTTTTTCTAACAAAGGTAGAGGAAGATGAAAGAGGGGGAGGCACTATCCTAACACAAAGAGCAGAGCCCTACCTGACAGCGCCTGAACGAGAGAGCGCTCGGAGACTAACACATTGCGGACCAGCCAACAACACCAAATTCCCGCCACCAGTCGCGCCGCCGCCTCGGGACTACGATTCCCGTCAGGCTCAGTGGCGGCGCGTTCCCCGACGCGGCAAAAGCGCCGGGAGGGGCACTACAAATCGGAAAGCCCTCGGTGGAGCGGGGGGGAGGCACTATCCTAACACAAAGAGCAGAGCCCTACCTGACAGCGCCTGAACGAGAGAGCGCTCGGAGACTAACACATTGCGGACCAGCCAACAACACCAAATTCCCGCCACCAGTCGCGCCGCCGCCTCGGGACTACGATTCCCGTCAGGCTCAGCGGCGGCGCGTTCCCCGACGCGGCAAAAGCGCCGGGAGGGGCACTACAAATCGGAAAGCCCTCGGTGGAGCGGGGGGGAGGCACTATCCTAACACAAAGAGCAGAGCCCTACCTGACAGCGCCTGAACGAGAGAGCGCTCGGAGACTAACACATTGCGGACCAGCCAACAACACCAAATTCCCGCCACCAGTCGCGCCGCCGCCTCGGGACTACGATTCCCGTCAGGCTCAGCGGCGGCGCGTTCCCCGACGCGGCAAAAGCGCCGGGAGGGGCACTACAAATCGGAAAGCCCTCGGTGGAGCGGGGGGGAGGCACTATCCTAACAAAAATAGCAGAGCCCTACCTGACAGCGCCTGAACGAGAGAGCGCTCGGAGACTAACACATTGCGGACCAGCCAACAACACCAAATTCCCGCCACCAGTCGCGCCGCCGCCTCGGGACTACGATTCCCGTCAGGCTCAGCGGCGGCGCGTTCCCCGACGCGGCAAAAGCGCCGGGAGGGGCACTACAAATCGGAAAGCCCTCGGTGGAGCGGGGGGGAGGCACTATCCTAACACAAAGAGCAGAGCCCTACCTGACAGCGCCTGAAGGAGAGAGCGCTCGGAGACTAACACATTGCGGACCAGCCAACAACACCAAATTCCCGCCACCAGTCGCGCCGCCGCCTCGGGACTACGATTCCCGCCAGGCTCAGTGGCGGCGCGTTCCCCGACGCAGCAAAAGCGCCGGGAGGGGCACTACAAATCGGAAAGCCCTCAGCGTCGCTGGACGAGAGCGGGACGCCCAGGGCGAAGCCCGGGCAAAGGGCGGGCACTCTACGGCCCTCAAAGGCCAGATAAGGCCGGGCTGGGCCATATCCCTTTGCAGCCAGGATCATGCCTAAATCAGGATCTGAGGTGCAACTACCTGCAGAAGAGACCCCTATCCTTGGACCTCTTGATAAATTCTTCTTCAAGGCAACAGGTGAAATTGACAGAGACCTGGCCCTGGCAGAGCGTCGTATTGCACGGCGTCAATCCATAGAGCTACTAAAAAACATCACTCAACTACCAGATCCGACTCTTACTCCCGAGCCCCTTCCACTTAATTCGACCTTAAAAAACATAGATGAAGATCTAATGAACACGGATAATGTTCCCTCAGTATTCCGATCCTATTTTCCACCAAAAAATGGATCCTCTCTCCCATCCCCATTAAAATCCGCTAACAATACAATCTCTGCACCCCCTGATCTCATCGATTTGGTTACTCCAAATTTGCCAAAGATTGCAGAGTTCGTTCCTCCCGACATAATCGAAAAATCCCTCCTTCTTTGGTCACTCAAAAGGTAACCATGTTTCAACCTTTGCCAGTTGTTTTAAAGATAGACAAACCTTCACATCCTAAAAATCAACCCAATAAGAAACAGGTTACTATTAGATCTCCACCTAAAAAACGACGCAAAAAAGCCGCCATGAAAAGTATTCCTAAAACCCAAACATCGGCTAAAGAATTATTAACCAAAGAACTACTACAAATTTCAGAAGGAACATCCAGACCACCTAGGGAAACCTTTACTTCCTGCGTGCCCCCTACGATTAAAGATTTTGTGGACGCCATGGAACACCTTGTTAAGGCATTGCTAATACCCATACATGAGAGAGTCAAAAGAATAGCTACCCAACTTGACACTCTCTCAGAAACTCTGACCCAAAAACACCCAGCTAAGGGGGCCGCAAACGCCGTCTCAAATTTAACAGCTGGAGACAAACCTATTCATGAACCAAAACTTACAACCCCCAATGCAAAACCCACTACATCGGCTGACGGGGGAACAAATTCGAAAATAGAAAAAATGTCCAAAGCACAGAAATCTAACAAGCAACCTACGGTTTCAAATCAGCAAAAAACCCACCCCCCAGCCCCAATAAAAAAAGACAGTAACCATTCATAATCCTGTTCCCCCTCCAAAAGTGTCCTCTGATACTCACTTAACACAAATTAATTCCCTCATAGCCTCAGCAAAAATGGGCAAGGCACAAACCACCCCTGAAAAAATGCAGTCTGCAGTCCCACAGGAAAAACGTCCACCCAAAAGATATGTTGACTTACCCCCTGCCGCAGCACAGAACATTATCGTTCTGACGGGAGTGTTACCATTACCTCCTACAGGAGGTTATGAAAACCATCATAGCCTAAAAAACAAGGTGATTTTTTGGCTTAGAGAAAATAGGCCCCTACCCCCTCACATAAATGGCGACATAATAATGGTCAAAAGAACCCACTGGATCGGGATCCGCCCCAAAGATATTGAAGGGGACGTAGTAATTGTTACCTTCAAAGATCCAAGGGTCATCACGCACATTATAGACTGGTTTTCGGGCTTTAACAGGGGTCCAATTTCGCCAAAACCCCTAGCCTATTTTTATTCTGAGGCGTTAATGTACCCTAAATCACACCAATCTAAAGCTTACTACGATAATCCCACATCTGCGCATTACAGGAATTACAACCGAATGAATGGAATAAGAGAACAGCCATTTTTTCCTTTGATTGATTACATGCATCTGCCGACTCCACGGCATTACCCAGAGGGGTTCCCTCAACCCCCTCCGTTCGTTAATCCAACATGGAACTTACCTTGCCATAACTACTATGAGACACTCTACGGGCTGGACGACGTAGAATGACTCAATCAAGACAAGGAAGTAAATCATAATAGGGGGAGTCGGGATCATATAATTACTCATACCGATGCCATACAGGACGATCCAGTAGATGGGACCATTAAAAACCCCACAGAAAACGAGTCTAGAAACAGAGTAACAATTCCAGAAAGGGGCAATGCCAGAAGACCATCCTGTCTTTCCTTAAATACATCTGACAACCTAATCTCCACCCACAAGGCAGACCGAAACAATACGCTCAATCTCCAATTCCTCTCATGGAACTTGGCAGGACTTTCTTCAAAAACTACAATACCGGACTGGCTAAAGGTTGTTAACCAGTACTCCATCTTGTGTTTCCAGGAAACCTGGGCGATTTCTCCTATCCACCTCCAAGGTTTTCAGACATTCCATTCCCCGGCTGCCATGAGTAAACAGGGCAGACATAAAGGGGGGCTATGCTCTTATATTAGCGTAGCAGTCGGTCATAGGATCAGGAAAACAATACTGAGAGACTCTTTCCAGGTAAATGTAATGGACATTGCCCCGTCACTGTCATTATTAATTGTCAACTTCTACAATAATCTCACGGTAGAAAAATTGGGGGCTGACTTGGAAAATCTCCAACAAGCGTTGCAAAATATTAAAGAATCATCTGGCGGAGAGTGTGCAATAGCCTTTCTCGGCGATTTAAATTGCCATATTTGCCCACACATTGTCAGAGACAATTGTGACATCTTCGTGACATATGATTCAGACTCTGGTAACGCTACTTTTAACCATTTCCTGCACACAATATCTGGGGATCTTTTCAACAATTTTGCGACCTCATTTAACTTACGTTTTGTAAATGAGCTTCTTCACACCCCACGACCTCATAAATCAACCTTTCACGGCAGAGGCTTGAATACCACCATAGATTTCATTCTATTCTCAAAAACACATGCACCGTTAATACAAGACTGGAACACCCTCGACCACCTATACAGTGACCACTATCCTCTGTCCATGTCCATCGAGCTACCGGGGTCTATAAAAAATTAAAACCCCACACAAGGTAACTACCAACAACCTATCACAATGGGAGCTACAAACGGATATTGTGTTAAATGGTCCAAAATCAATCCAAATAACCTTCTCAAAAACTTAATCGACAAGAGGAGGGAGGAGATCCATACCTGTCTTACTATTAATAACAACCCCGATGACATCTGTAAAGCCTTCATTAAAATTCAGGACACCCTGAAAGAACTCTTGACAAGACAGTTTAAACCAGGTCCCATTGAACACAAAGGATGGTTTGATGCAAATTGTTCGAAGGCTCTGAAATATCTAAAAAACTTGCTGCATGTCATACCCAAACCCCAAACAGAAATACGTTTGGCAAGGATTCAATACCGTTTAGCCATAAAAAATAGAAAAAGGACACTCAAACAGGAAGCATGGCAGAACTTGGTCATAACATCAGAAATGGGTGATATGTCAGCCTTCTGGAGACTCATTAATTCCCCCTTACCATGGGTGAAAATGCCTGAAAGGAACTTAGATATGGCAATAAGTGGAGAGACGTGGGTGGAACACTTCCAGAAGCTATATTCGAATCCCACATGTCTGAATAATTTGGAATTAGAATGCCTCTCCTTACCAAATTTAAATCCACCGCAAGAGAGTCCCCGTATAATCCCTTTTTCACTTGAGGAGGTGGAACTGGCCATCACAGAAAGTCCAGCAGGGAAGGCACCTGGACCGGATGCAATTCCTGCAGACGTCTATAAGACGGAAATGGAGTTTTGGGTACCTCTTCTGACCTCTGTCCTAAACTCGATAAACACCGTCGATCTCCTTCCAACATGGGGAGAGGCAATAGTAATTCCAATTTTTAAAAAAGGAGACAGACACTTGCCATCATGCTATCGGCCTATATCCCTCCTCGATACCCTGATGAAAATTGTCGGACGAATAATTCTGAAAAGACTTACCATCTGGAGAAAAAAAAACGTATTGTCGAAACTACAATATGGCTTCCGGACAGGTAGAGGGACAATTGAACAGGTCCTCAATTTACATCTAATTAAGTCAAAATACATCGATATTAAAAAACGCAGTCTGTACATAACGTACATAGACCTTACTTTAGCATTTGACTGTGTCCAGCATGACCAACTATGGGACACATTACATCAACTTGGGATAGATCCATCAATCCTACTATTCATTAAGGCTCTGTACAGAGAAGCCGGAGCCAGAGTTAGATTTCGACTGAGGGGAGAGTGCTCGCCGCGTTTTAATATCAATAGAGGGGTCAGACAGGGGTGCATCCTGGCACCTCTCCTCTTCTCCCTCTATATAAATGCGATTGGCGAGCATCTCAAAAACATCGAGTGTGATTTCCCAAAAATAGGAGGACAACCGATTCCAATCCTGCTATATGCAGACGATGCCGCAATTCTCTCCCAGACTAGAATGGGCCTACAAAAGGCAGTCTCAGAGTTTACGGTTTTCATGAAGGTCAGGGGTCTCAAAGTGAACATAGGTAAATCTTACTCCATGCTAAGCAATAAAGGCCATAAAAAAATCCCCTGCCCTATCTTCATCGAGGGCCATAAATTGGAAACAGTGGAGGCATTCACTTACCTGGGTATCTGCCTACATAAAAAATTATCCTGGAAAGCGGCAATAAACAAGAGGAAACTTGCTTTTTTGAGTGCCATTGGCGGGCTCCATGATTTTGCAAGTAAAATAGGGGGAAGACCGGTGAAACAATTATTAACTGTATATAAAGCAAAATGTGTCAGAGCTGCTACGTATGGGGCAGGCCTTTGGGGAATTGACAAAAACCTCTCGCCAATACAAATCGTGGAAAATCAATTTGTTAGGTATCTCCTGGCCTCCTCAAAAGCAACTTCGGTGTACCAGATGCACATCGAATTGGATCTACCGGATATATCAGATGTTATAAAATCTGAACCTCCCCTTCTTTGGCACAAAATTTGGACCACCCCCGAGACTGATTTTAATAGAGAGGTGATACAAGACATTTTAAAACTGGAAGGGGCCAAACATTCTCTACCAAAATGGCGGGCCTACGTGAAAAAGTTCTTTCTTGAAATTGGGCACCCAGAATGGTTTACAGATCCTTCGTCATTAGATAACATCTCACGGAAAGGCCTAAGAAAGACGCTAATGGCCCACCTGGAAACAGCCAGATGGAACAAACAGAAGCACTGTGATACTATTCTGGCATATCAAAGGGTGACACCACACAAGGGCCTTCAGCTTTACCTTTCAACAGATTTTTCGTGCTATTCAAGGATGTTGCTCACCAGATTCAGACTGGGTTCTTTCTTCCGATATGTAACATTTCCAATATGTAACGATTGGTCTCAGACTCTTTGCTCCTGCCCCTGTGATAACATATCTCAACAAACTAATATCCATACCATTCTTTTCTGTAAATACTATGGGTTATTGAGAAAAGCTTTATTATTACCCCTGCTCAAGAGATGGAATCTCAGGTCGTGTAAACTTGCCTTTGAGCGTTTACAGGAACTCGAAGATAGGGAGGTGATTACTAAAATGGAGCAGTTTTTAAAATTATTGATAAAATTTAGGAATACTTTAGACTGATATCGGAGAAAACAATCAGTTCTGTTCTTAACTGTCGTCTCTTGCTCATTTTTAATAGTCCCCGTACTAATGTTTTTTAACTTGTTACCGAGCATTGGATGACTTTTTAAATTGTTATCTCTCTTGTTTTTAATGCTTTATAAATCTGTATAACAATGTATGCTTATATGATATTTGTTTGAATATCGAATAAAGCTTATTTTGAACCTTTGAAAGAGTGCAATGGCAATCTTTGAAAACAAAGTCTGAAGAAGCAGCAGGTCATGCACTCACACAACTCACTAAAGAGAAATGAACCTCGTTGAAAAAAGGATAATAGTCCTTTGACTGAACAGTGGAAGTATACTACTGAACCAATCAAAAGACGGGGAAAAGAAGTGACACTCTAGCTACAGTAAAAACTCAAGAACAGCAGGAAAGACATCCAATAAAGAGCAGCGAACTGAAATGATCAAGAAAGCTATCCAATCCTGAGCAAGGTGCTGATGGTGATGATGTATCTAATGCTGTCTATGACAGACCGCTTGAAGCTGTCTTTGGTGAGTTACAGCAAAAAGGATCAAGTGGTATTTGCTACTGAGACAAGCCCTATATTCCTTATCTGTTTAATAATGCTGCAGTGTGCGCATTATGCAGAAATAAAGGGATATGAAGCTGCCTATAAAAAAGGGCCGAGAAGTGGAAATGACATACCATTAGAGATGTGAGATAAATGTAACCTGACTTCAGTGCACTAAAGACCGAAATGCCCTAATTTCTCACTGCAGCGAGCACTAATCATGAACTCACAGCTACAAGATAAAGACAGAAGCACAGTGAGAACACAGCAAAGTGTAACAAACCATGTTGTCCTGCGACAGAGGTGGAACATTGCTTTCTTCGTGAACAAGAGTCTTAAATGCTTTCAATGCTGTACCCGTATACATTCACACCATATTGCATCCCGTGCAGTTCTATTTATATGCAACCAACCAATAAGCGCTGTCCGAACAACTATATATGCGCTGTGACAGAGGGCGAAAAATTAAATGAAATTTAAATCAAAGGAGATGAAAAGCTGGAATGTTTCCACTTGCTGTCGTTTAATTGCTGTCAAGTGAGTTCAAGACGTATTGCAAAGATCTCGCATTTTCTCCCGTGGCATCGCTTTTTTTTCCTTACATTTCTAGTACGTACCATTTTCTGTGAATCTCTGCTTAGCAAATATTAATTTACCCTCAATTACTAATGACAAGTGAAGGAAGCCCTTGCATTCATCAGCCTGGCTGCCTCGGGGCATGCGATTGCCCTTCAAAGCGATCAACCATTCAGCAATTAGAATTAATAGTTACCCCAGGCTACAGACTGCCGACCATGCAACCCACTTCTTTTCGAGCTGATTTCTTCAACGCGACAATCGTGGTGGTCTCACCAACGACTGGCTTCACAGAAGAGAGGCATGAAAGCAATTGTGCGCAGTGGACACATTAAAATGACTTAGCGAGCACATTTCTCTAGGTTATTAATCACAGAACATCTTTTAGAGTGGTAGAAAAAACATTATGTTTCCTAATTTGATTGCGCAGAAAATATTATAGTTTCCTGGAGACTTTACATCTCTGGCATGGGTGTAATATTCCGCTGCTTCAGTTTAATTGCCCAACATGCTGACTGTAAAATCTATATATAGATGCCACTGTTGGGCCTCTTTCATTCGCTATGCTTATTTTAACAGGAGAAATAATCATTTAGTTGATTCAGTGCGCCCTTTTGGAATAAGGCCCGGGTCGACAAGTAAATGGTCATGGTAATTGCTCGTTAGCTAATCTGCAGACTGAAAACAAGAAGGGGTGAGGAGCGATGCAGCAGAATGCTGGCACTTCGTCATAAATGGAGTCAGGAAAGGAAACAAACAGACAAATACATATATGGAAGGATGATTTATATAAGTGAGTATTTTTATAGCTTCAATATAAGTGTTTAAAATTTGCATATTCAAAAACTCTCACATTGATTGCACGGAGAACGGATGCAAAAAATATCAAACGAACAACCTCGTCTCACGCTTGCATTTTTAATAGTCTCAGATTACTATTGTGTAAGGCACGTTTATCAATGTTAGCAAATGTTGCCAAGGTGATACATAGATGATCTTGAGTCCTACAGCTTGGTCGAAGGTGACACTGGAAACATATAAAAACCTATAATTTCTACAACTTCAGTTTTCAATTTTAACGGCACTCAGGTGATCATGGCTTGTGAGGGAACACCGAGAACATGCAAAAATGCAACACATTGGGGAATAACCGGAGATGGGTGAATGTGCACAGGATTTAAAGGAGTTAGCAAATGTTTCGAAGTGCTGTCCTTGATGCGACTGAGAAATTAATCCAGTTTTCTGGGGTATACCGGAAAGACAAGGAGAATAGGAATGGGAGAGAGGGAAGGAAGATTTCAAAGCATGCAGCCAGCTAGAAGTACAAACACTGGCAAAGCCAATAAGGCTGATGTTGACTTATAGGCTTTTGATTTTGTCAATGCTTATTTTGTCCTGCTTTTTGAAAATATTTATGGTTGTGGGGGGCCGTCAGGCCTTTGCAAATTTGAAACAAAACATTGAAATATAACAGAAAACGTTTATGGCTCATAGAGCACATTACCATAGTTATCCCTAGCACTGAAGGGAACTACTTAGTGGTTGAATGAGTAGAATGTAAAATAACAGAATGCTGTCATTTACAGCGTAGTTAGCCAATGACTCAAGAGGGCTGACCCATTACACCATACTGTGTGTTGTAGGGGGAGGAACACATCTAAATAACACAAAAACAGACCAATGATGGATGAAGAGGCCTAGCTGAAAGCCCCTACATAGGTATATTATATATAACCCCTGACCTTCACCAGTTATAGCTAACAAAAAGAAATATAACTCATGCCCCTGCCATGTGCAGTGTTGTCATAAATTATGTTCTTTCACATGCCATCAGTGATGTTATCAATGATGTGATAGAACATGTCATGAGTGATGTCATATGTGAGGTCAAAAGCGGTGCATGGCAAGGGTGCACATTATAGTTCCTTGAGTTAACTATAACGTGTATTTTATTGGTGTTAAGAGTTTAAAATGTAATGCTTCAACTGGCATATTCAACTGAGTATGTTACTTTAATCTTTGGTTTTTAGTGGATTTCTAGGTTTTATTTTAACATAGAGTATTATTTCATCACCATATATCAGCAGGACTGGCAGATGCCGCATATGGCTGAAGGCCCTTTGCCTAACTCCTCGAGGAAGCCAATCACATGTCACAAACAGAACCCTCAGTGGGTGGCTAACCCCCAATAGCTGGCTAAATCCACACAGTTTCATAGCAACAAGGACACCCACCCAAAGTTTTTTTATTTTTTTGTCCCACAATAATCTTGTAGGAATCACACAGTAATTTTGCAGAACTCCTTCAACTTTTCATGCTGAGTACAATGAGAGTTGAAGGCAGCAACAATTTTATTTTCTCCTTGAACCCAGGGGGAGAGGGAATCTCTCATGGACCACTCCTCAAGGGTCAGTGGGTCAGAGAATCCCTACTCTGCACATGCTATGTTTTGTCAGACCATGGCGAATGAGTACCCAGTCCTAAACGTGTGGCAGCAACATTTCTCTCATGTTGGGGCCAGACGCAGCCCTCAGTGTGGGGGGAATGATCTTGGCCAAGTAGATCCAGTTAATCAGTATACTTTGTTTGCCATTTAGTACTTTGGTACTGCCCCAGTTGTATTGCCGTGCTCAATTTATGGATAATCCTGAAACTGCTGGAAGAAGTTGAGGTGGATGTCATTTTTGGATGGAAATCTTCATGAAGATTAGTCACAAGGAACCAAAGTTATTGGTGAATCAATAAATCCATTTCCTATGTAAACATGGTCTGAACCAAACACAAAGTTTAAAGTGATGTTATAGACAGACCTTGTAATAATATAAAAACTGTTTTTAATAATAAAAAAATACTGAAATTCACTTGTTATATTATAGTTTACTGAGCTAATTATAATTTGAGCCTCATCATGCACTGCTTCTGACACATATGTTATGATGCATGACATTTAAAATTATATCATTGAGGACATTGCTGATGACATCTCAAAAATATCACTTCTGCAGCGACTGACTGATCACATAGATGATTCACACACAACGAGAAACACAGAGCAGGTGAGGTGCATTTGTTTAATATTTATATTATTTTATACAGCGCAATAAAGCCAAAAAAAATGATTTTCCTCCACAGGAAAATACCAAGGCCATCTCTACAACAAAGTGTGTATGTAGAAAACAGTGTGCACACCTCCTTTTGCATAGGTGCAGTTAGGTTTATTTGAGATGTGTCTAATCATCAGTGTTTGAATTGGCATCCTTGGTGTGGTCTTTGCCCTAACGTTTTGCCTTCAGACCTCCTGTTTGTGCTGACTTCGCTTTCGCTAGCCTTAGGATTCTGCACACTTTACCTATGCTAACCAGTGCTAAAGTGCATGTGCTCTCTCCTTAAAATATGTTAGATTAGCTTTCACTCAATTGGTATATATAATTTACTTGTATGTCCCTAGTAAACTGGCAGAACCTGTTCCCAGGGCACACAACAAGGCTGGTAAATTAAATGCTACTAGAGAGCCTGCTGCACTGATTATGCCACCCATTTAAGGAGCACTTTAGGCATGTCTCAGGCCTGCCATTGCAGCTTGTGTATGCAGTTTAAACCTCCATGTCGACCTGGCAAAATTAATCTTTTGCCAGGCCCAAACCTTCCATTTTAATACATATTAAACACCCCTAGGGTAGGCCCAGGACAGCTCAGAAGGCAGGGTGCAATGTATTTAAAAAGTAAGACAAAGACTTTTACGTTTGACATATCTTAAAAGTGAGTAGTGCAAGGCCTACCTCTCCCATAAGATAGTATTGAAGGTAGCGTAATACATTTTATAAGTGTAATTGCTGAATAAGAACAGGTAACTAGTTCATGTTTGGTGTCTTAAGAATTATAATGAACAATCTTAACTTATGGTGAATCTGGATTTTAAATTACAATTTTGGAAATGCCACTTCTAAAAAGTTTGCTTTTTCCTGCCTTGGCCATTTGGTGCCTGCAGCCTGACTCTGGGTCACATGATAGGGTGTAGTTAACCGTTGGGGTTTATGTATTCCTCCAAGACTCCACACTCAATGGGGAGCTTAAATGTGACTTAATGGGCTATCCCTGGCAGGATGGAAGGGAGGAGCAGGGCCAGCTCCCCTCACACTTCTATAGGCTGTGTCCTGTCTCCACAAAGGACTGCATACCCCGTGTAGTTAGTCCGGAGGCATGGCCAGGAAGGCAGGGTACATGTACACTTTAAAGGCATGCCTCTAGTATCTTCTCCCCACTACAAAGGACCAACTGGCTATAAATATGGGACCTCAGACAGCAACTTTACAGTACACTTCTAGACCTTTGGATACTCTGCTAGGAATGAGGACTGCTGTGCTGCTAAAAGGACAGCCACTCTGCTGGACTGCTGCTTTGAAGGACTGGTGCTCTGGAGGACTGCAGCCCTGATGTGCTGTCCTGTTGTCTGATGCCCTCTTGCCTGGGTGAGAAGGACTGGACTTGTATCTCTTAAACGCAGAATGCAGAGTGACACCAAGGGCTAGTTGTCTGACTTCCTGATATGAAGCCTCAGGGGCAAGACAGGCTTCCAACAACCTTGCACCTTTACTGGGACTCTGCCTTTTGTTAGTCTGCCTGGCCAAGTGGTGCCAACCCAGTCCTGGGCCTTTGAAAGTGGGCTTGAGGTGCTCTGCTAGCCTCTGTGGATCCAGTGGAACCAACAAATCTCCTCTGCTGTGCAGGTCAAACCTGAGCAGAACTGACACATCACTGCTGCTACTTGGATGGGACTCCTCGCAAAGATATGCATCTCTCGTTGACAGCAGCCTTGACGGTGACCCCGGACTACACATCACAGCCCTGCAGTTCTACGGAACCGACTCATCGCCCTGCCTGCGTGCCGCATCCCCGCCTCCAGACTTTGCTTCACAGGCCCCATCAACAGGTTCCTCAATGATGATGCTGCCCCTTGCATCGCAGCCTCTCCACATCTGGGGAACGGACGCATTACTTCAACTGTGTGGCAAATCCTCAACGCAGATCCTTGCAGCGCTCCAAAAACAAATAGTTAAGGTACTCTGTTTAGTGGGCCTAGCTGGGTCCCTGAAGCCGTTTGCTGCTCCATCGCGGTCAGCCAGAACCAATGACTGTGTCTCGGTCCAGCGCGATCATTTATCCGCAGTTGGCAGATAATAATATCATGGCAGCAATAATGTTGGCAGGTCCTTCCTGTAGGTGTAAGGTGGAAACACATGAGACCCCATGACCAGATTGTCTGGTTTTGCAAGATCTAGAACTACATTAGTTAGCATCCTCTCTACAATACTGAAACAATGGTGGGAGGAAAGTGAAAATGAAGAAATAATGCTTTTGACAGAATTGGACAGGGAAGTGAATTGAGTAATATGTGGTCCATGGAAAAGAAAATAGCACTTAGGACACCTTCCTTGATACCTTTCTTAATTAAGTTAATGCAACAGAATTGAAAATACTATCAGTGCAGTTTGGGAGAAAGCACACCATATAACACTGAAGCACCCCTGTAGGTCTGCCTGGATTTGACGAAAGAAAAATCAGTCACCTATTGGATTTGTGGGGTTTGTCTTGCAATGGACCATTTGCTCATGAAGGGAGGGTTTCTCCAATTTATGGACACAGACATTGTTTGATGTTTTGAAGAGTAGGTGCTGATTTAATTAAGATTCACAACCACAACCAGGATGTCATGGCCAAAGTATTCTTAACAAACAAAGATGGCAACAATGCCAGAGGAAAGCCTGGGATTGCACCTAGTAAGTATGATATGTATGTATAGGGAACTGTAAACTAATATCATAATGATCTGTATCACAATTAAAGCATGATGGGATGGGGACTCTCTTAGATCACTGCCAGAGTCAGAATGTGATACAGACTATGTCAAGTAAATTCAGAGTCCTATAGAAGCCTGCCCCCAAAGGAAATTCATAGCATCTGTCCCTCTAGGAAAGTTGTGTGCCCAAGATGTCTTGCGGTGGGAGCAGATTTAATACTTGTAGTTTGGTCTTGTGTGTTACGAAGTCATGTCAAAACTACCAGTGGTAATAAGTGATGGTGGAAGCACAATTAACAATCTATTTTGTGCCTGTATGGGAGATTAAAAAGAAGAAAAATGAAATGCAGGTTTGCAAGTTTGTGATTACTGCTGGCTAGGAGTAGAAATGTGATTAACTGGATCCACCCAGAGGGCGCAAAACTTCAGGCATGTCTCAAAGATGTAGTTGAATGGTCAGTGACAGAGGAGCGGCACACGCTTATATCTTGGGCAAAACATAAACCAGAGAAAGACTCTTTTAAAAAAAAAAAACTTAGACCCAGAAGTTATTGCTAACTATCGGTCGATCTCGCTCCTGCCGGGGATCGCATTAATGTGTGAAAAGTATGTCATTTCCGTTCTCTCCACTTTTCTGGAGGAAAATGAATGCTTTCACCCTACCCAGACTGGTTTTAAACCTCAACAGGGCACGGAGACAGGCTTGTTAGCTGTAGTTGGAGAAGCGAGAAAAATTCTGGATGTTGGCGTCTGCTGCTCGACCGTTGCGTGGCCTTCGACACGGTCACTCACCAACTACTTATCTTAAAACTCAGAGAAGTAGGAGTTACAGGAACTTTACTCAAATGGCTAGAGTCCTTCTTGGCAGACAGGTCATTTCAGGTCTTCGAGGACAACTCCCTCTCTGAAAGGATGCTTTTGAGATGCGGGTTAACTCAGGGTTCCCGCACGCTTTTTAATGTCTGTTTGAGGCCCGTTGGCTGAAGTGGTCAAGCCTTTTGCTATTCAGATTGTCTCCTATGTACATGCCACTCAGCTGATTGTGTCTCTTAAACAATTGGACAATACTGAGACTAACCTGGACATCTGCTTGTAAAGGGTCTCTGCGTGGATGGATGGCTCTTTCCTAAAACTGAATGCAGCTAAACCAGAGCTGATGTTTTAGGGTAAGACTACAAACCTGGATGCCTGCGTACTCTGGCCCAGATGTCCGGGTGTTAGGCCCCTCCACAAAGATCAGATAAAAAGCCTTGGTGTAAGGCTGGGTCACAAGCAGAATTTTAAGGAGCAGGCGTGCAGGGTGGCAGGTACTTGTTACTGTATCCTTAAAATGATTAGGAATATTCTACACTGCTGCCTTTCAATGCTAGGAGACTATTGGTGCAAGCCTTGATTCTCTCTCGGCTGGATTATGCCAACATGCTTTATTTAGGCTCTCCATGTTCTACCATTAAAAGATTGCAAACTGTTTAAAATTGTGCTGCACCACTTCTCTTGCAGGCCCATAATCATGACTCCGCTAAACTACACATCATCTCCCTGCACTGGCTGCCGGTTGCCGAAATAATTCAGTTTAAGGCACTGTGCATTGCCCATAAGACGCTCTCGGCTAGGGCCCCACAGATTCTTCGAACTATCATCTCTCCCTACATCCCTAAAAGGTCGCTCTGCTCTGGGAAGAAACCTCTTGCAGCTGTCCCTAGGATAAACAGATTTTGGAGTGGTGGACGCCTGTTTTCAGTCATTGCGGCGAAATGCTGGAACTAGCTGCCAGACTATATTCGGCTTGTAGCCACTATATCTCCTTCTGCAAGCTCCTGAAAACTCTTCTGTTCCATTAAATGCTGGGAGGCTTTTGGTAGCCATGCATTATATAAATGTAAATTCATACATTCATTCATTCACACATGATGGGAATTTATGCAGACATTACTGCTCTCACCAGATGATCACCCTTCCTAAATAACATGCTCTTCCCTACATCTATATTATATTCATATTCAAGATGCGCAAGTTTAAATGGTAATGATCCCTTTTGTGATGATAATGATGTTTGATTAGGCTGTATGTGCCTTTGAATGTATTGAATTGTTTCCTTTGTTTTTCATTTTTAGAATAAATGGCCATGGAAAGCTTCAAAAGTAGTAAAAGTACTGAATAGACAACTATTTTTGTAAAATTAAAGAGGGAACAAGTTAAAGGGAAAATAAGTGAAACCAACATTTTACAGTGCCAAATCTAATATGAATCAACACCATAACACACAATTAAGTCATCATCATATTACGGCATTATAGTCTCCAGGTAACAAACCAACGAATAATTGTGCACTTGCTAATTGCCTTCATCTCTGACTCAAAGAACTGAGGGGCCGATTAAGATGACGGTGGGGTTGCCACCGACAGCCCGTAGGTGGCGGGACCACTACCATCAGAAACATGTGATCCGCCCGCCATATTCCCATTGCGGGTCCGATGGTTGGCCGTCAGACAGACCAACCACCACAAATCTGATGGGCTCCTTGAGCCTACCAGGCACCGCCGAAGGATTATGATGTCCCTTTCCGCCGGCCTTTTCATGGCAAGTAATCCCCCATGAAATGGCAGGCGGAAAGGGACTTTAGGGGCCGTAGCGGACCCACCTTTCCTTCTTGCCCTAAGCTGTGGGTGTTGGGGGGCAAATATGATGTCCCCCTGCGTATCCCTGCACAATGTGGCAGACCCCGCATGGGGCCTGCTACGTAGTGCAAGATGTTTGTAATGTAGCCCCTTTTTGCATTGCAACATGTGCTGCAGCCAGCAGCACCCACCGCGATACAAAAGGTAGGCATTGTGACCGCTGTGGTGGCAGTTGCATCGTAATGCCTCTGTCGAGACCGCCGCCAGCCTGTCACATGGTCCCATTTATAATAGGGTGGTGGGCGGACAAAAGCTCATTGCCAACCTAATCAATCCCTTAGTCAGTCAATCAAACAACATTGCATCTCGTAACCACATGATGATTCTGTTAGTATCTGTACAGGTATTAGGAGAAATGGGAAACAGAGAGTAAGTTGGAAGACAGCAAGGAACAGTTTAGTGTGGCTGGGGTGCTGTAGGCAGAGGAGGATCTTTGTACCGACATACAGGAAGGGCCCCCAGGGACGATGACCCAAATATCAAGAAAAAGATAAATGTGAGTCACAGATATTGTAGCCAGAATATCGTGATTTCAAAAATATTGTGGGACTTAATATCAAAGCAAACACAAGGAGACGATGGACAGAGCACTGAAACTTTTCAGACACTCACCCCCAGTCACAGATCTGTCTTGAATTAATCATTGTTCTTTAGGTCACTTCGCCACCCCAGTTCAGACCCATCTATATGCAAATGGCCATGTGCCTCATGTGAACAGTCCAGCCCGAACTGCCAAGTCAGGTCTTCCCTGGACTGGAAACAACTAGGGTGGTGAAGTGAGGTAAAGAATGTGATTGACTTGCATATAGCTGGGTCTGAACTGGGGTGGCGTAGTGAGATAAAGAACGATGATGGATTCAACCAAGATCTGTGACTAGGGGTGCGTGTCTGAAAAGTTTCTGCGTGCTGTCCATCATCTCCGTGTGTTTACTTATTATCAAAGGTAAGAATATGATTTTCCTTTAATGTCGTTTTTTAAAAATATGTTTGCATATCATATTCCTTTATTGAATATGCTTATATTAAAAATCATTTTTTAAATAGATAAATATTCGTTATTTTGATATCATCATTTATTTATAATAATATTTGGATTTACATTCTTTAGTGTAGTTTGTAAGTTTTTTATATGTAATTTCATATTTTTATTTATTTAGAAATTGTTTTTTTTATTAGCAGGTTTAAGGGGATGAAGGGATGATTTGTTTTTAAATGTTATTTATCGGTTTGAATTTATATATATTTTTAAATGTAAAAATATTTTAATTAGTAATTTATTATGTTTAATAATTGATTGATTGCAATTTTTAATATTTGTTAATTTTTATTGAATTGCATTTGGCTGATCTATTCATTAAACATTAAATTGTGTAACTACATTTTATAGTTAGTACCTGTTTTAATGTTAATTGATGTATGTGATATTTTATTTTGGGTTCTATATTTAAATGTGTTATTTAAAAAAAAAATTGTATCTCGAATAGTAAATCTGACTCCTACAGAGTAAACACCGTCCCTACTTTTGCTAACATTGGACTTGTAAATCTGACTAGGGTCAATGACATTATCTGCGGGAAAATCCCATTGACCCTGCTTTGATCCTTTGCTGTTGCAGGCACTAGGCCCATCCATACAAGAGGGTAGCATTTTTATGGGGACAATTGAGGGTAATGCTGGGTTATAAGAATTGCGGGGATCTCTGTGGATCCCGGATGCTTGCATCACACAAATGCAACATGCATGATATTCGGTAAAGTTTGAAGTATGCGGTTATTGTGGGTCATACCACCATGATAGATTAATAAATAAAAACTCTGGGATAAAAATGAGGCATCCTCACGTGGACTCCCCTACATGTGTTTTCAGAACTGTCCAGGACTGGTGGGGGTCCGGGCCTGGTAGGCTTCCTAAGATGGCGGCCAACTTCAGCCTGAAAAGTGCAGCCGTTCAGCATGGCAATTGGAATAATATTTAGATGCAGTCGCACTCTCCTGGAAAATAGGTAAAAACAGCACCCAAAAGAATCAAAATGTTCAAACTTGCAATTGGGATGCTTTAATAACCGGAGGAGCTGAAAGATTGTTGATGTTCGGGTTGAGGGTGGAATCTGATGTAAGGATAGGACAAACCTCACCCAATTTTATTTAAAAAAAAAATATTTTAGCCATGCAGAGGGCTTTCTGCCCCCTTTGGGGTCAAATTTGGGGCAAAAGCCCTGTCTGCCCCTCGTGGGTGAGAAAACTGATTTACCTCCTTTGGGGTTAAGGTATGGCCCAAAGCTAGGGTGCAAAGCCTGCATCATTCTTTAGCTCCAAAATGCAAAATTCATGGTGTCCAGTGCCCTTTTTTACCCCTCCCCCAGGGAAGATTTGGGGCAACATCATTCATTGGGAGACACATCCTATTTGGCCCCTCGGGCCCGATAGACACTATTACAGCTTCTGCGAAGGGAGTATTTCTCGATGCCATGAAAGGCCTTCACATCATTTAGTTTGATTTAGGGCCATTCTGAAAATCCTAGTTTCTAGTGGGGTTTTTGCCCCTCCCAGGGCAAATAGGGGGTAGAAAGACTGGTTGACCCTTTTTTGGGTGGGGAATGACCCAATGCCAGAGTACGATACATCACCCCTTTACTTTAAACTTTAATATATGATTTTAATTATACACAATGCCATACAAGATCAATATTCTTACCTGCTTTCAATATTCAGGTACACAATCTTTTTGTCTCGTATTTTGAATACTTTACGTCAAAGCATATAAAAACAATATTTTAATACTCAATATTTTTTGTGAGACTCTTGTGTCACAGTTTTTTTGTTTTAAATACATGTGTCATATAACTTTACTCAGCAATTGGATACGCAATAACCAACCACAATGCAGGTTAACACTGAAGAATCAGTTTAAATAGAGACAATAGGAAGATACAAATGGTGTGTAACTTTCTATGGTTATATAGTTTTCATTGCAGATAGTTATTGTTCACTGTTTGGTGCCTCTGCATGCTGCTGTTTTTCCCCTTGCCTCAATTCCCCCTTGCCTTACAATTTATTGCCACCTCCTGTTAACTTTGGGGCATATTATCAAGGGGGTTTATCTCTGCTTTTTTGGCTTTAAAAGCCAAGAAAGCAGAGATAAAATTATCTCCCTATTACCAAGCTGTCGCTAACACCAGTTAGCGACAGCTAATAGGAGATAGCGACCATCTTGGGCCCCACTTTGCATGTCAGTGATATTTATCACTAATGACATGCAAAGTGGGCGTGCCAAGATGTTAGAGACTGAAAACAGTCGCTAACATCGCTATCTCCTATTACCAACTTTTGGAGATATTCGCGCTAAGCGTGAATATCTCCAAAAGCTAACACCTGCCCTGAGCAGTTCTTAGCCAAGTTATCCAATGGGAGGTGGATAACATGGCTAAGAGCATTTGCTCGATAATGCATGAATATCGCTGACTTTTCAGCGATATTCATGCATTGCGGCCGTTTTTTATCGCATTTGCGATAAACCTTGCTAATAGCAAGATTTATCTGCGATAAAAATCGCCGATGTGCGTCGATAATTTTTGTCTCTAAACAAGTTAGAGACAAAAATTATCGCTAGTTGTTGGTAATATGCCCCTTTGTTTTCTAAGAGCCACTTTTTTTTCTACATCCTTATCCTGTTCTTTATGTGCATCTCAATTAACTTGGTGCAAATTGCATTTTCTATCACCTAACCTGTTTATGCATCTGCCAGTACAGATTTACCTAGAGTGAATCATGAAAATAGTCACGAATATAGCAAAATATTCTTCCTTTGGGAAAAATTTGAAAACGTGCTGTGTAAGAAAGGACATGCTTTGTTTTTAGAATGTTGCATCACTTGGCCTGCTGTACTAAGATCTCAATATTTCTAGCTTTTAGGAACAAACAATTGAAACATTTTGCAAAAAAATTGTTTCTTATCCCAGAATCTGCATTTTTGTAAGGGGTAATCAATTTTTCCTACTTTTTTGTTTCTATCTACCTGCAGTTTATGATGGAAACTCTTCTGGAACTCATGGGTAAACCCAGAAAGCTTATACATTTGGCTTGCTGTGTTAAGATCTCAATCTTTCTAGCTTTTAGAAACAAACAGTTGAAACATTTTGAAAAAATGTTTTTCATTCACCATGGGAATCTAGAGTAAATTGAGATTTACCCCATCTGCTGGTCCATGTCAAAACTACACCCACTCTGGATTTGCTCGCCCTTGGATGTAATAGATCCCAGTGGGATAAAAAAGACTGATAGTGCTTTAGGAGTGGGCATTTGGCATGATGTCAGGATGTGGAGGCCGCCACCCTATTTACTATTTTTGTTAAAAATCAATCCAGATTCCGCCCACTGAATGCCAATTCTTTTAACCCTGAAGCAGATTGTTGGTAAATACTCCAATCTTCCACTCAGGAAGCAGAGAGACTATTGGAGCTGATATGGGGTGGTGAAATAGACTAATGTGGTCTGGCCCCCCACCCATTCTTTTAAAAGTCTACAGGTGTAGTGGAATTTTCTTTAGCGCTTTGGTAGATGCAATATTCATATCCAATGCAATATGAATGTGATGGACATAAACAGTTCATCTGTCGCACTTAAGTAGGTAGGTAATGAGCATCAATTGGCCAACATCATAGCTAACTACAATTATCTCAGGCAGTAATATGCATTAATATCTTCGAGCAATTACAAGCTCTAATGCCCTCAGACATTAATGTCCTTCAATGATCCAGAACCCAATAATTCAGTGAGTCACTAGACAAGAATGAACTCAATGGCCCCAAGCAGGAATGACCTTCAGTGGAACCAAGAAGTAACAATAACTGAAAATACCAAGCACTAAAGAATGTTAACAGCCCCAGGGGGTATTTACCTCCATCAAGACAGGATCAGCTATCAGTGACTGGTAGCAGAAAGAACATCAATAGTTTTAGGTACTAATGAGCATCAATGGCTCCAGCCATTTCAACTTCAGATAAAAAGTAAAATATTTCTATGTTATCTTTGTCAGTGTGTTCATCTGTGAAAAGTTATTAAAAAGCAGACACCATGAAAAGTTGAGTACTATGAAAATCTGAGAATCACAATTAGAATTATTAAACAACAATTCCAAGAATTGTATAGCTTCTCCTTCCTATTGTTTCTTTCTTTTTTTATAATGACTTCTGATTTCACAAACACCTAGAGTGATTTTATAAAATAGAGGAAATATGAAATTAAATAAAATTCATAAAGCACAATTTATACCCGAGGGTGTCTTGGCGCTGATCTCGGAGACGTGAACTGCAGTAAAGAAGGAAATAGTGGGACATTTGGCTGAAAAGCCAGGTTTTGCAAGCTTTTCTAAAAGCCAAGAGATCAGTTATCCTTTTCAATTCCAGGGGGAGACAGTTCCAGAGTCTGGTTGTACCCACAGTAAAACCTCTTCCACCCCATCAGGCTTTTCTGTATTTTGGCACTATAAGATGTATAAGGCACATATGTGCTAAGGCATACCAAAGTGGTCTGGATGGAATATACCATTGCAACCTGTGCTTGGGGTATTCCAGGGCAATGCAATAGAGTGCCTAAAAGGCAAATCACAAGGCTTTGAAATCATTGCGCTTCCTGACTTTAAACCAGTGTAGATGACTGAACACAGAAAAGACAGATTCGCATTTAGAAATACCTAAAAGCAGGCTAGCAGCTGCAATTTTACAATCTGGATTTTGGTAAGGCACTTTTCCTGATGTTGATGAATAAGGCATTACAGTAGTCAACCTTTCATAGTATGAGGGCTGAGATCAATTTATTTGCAGATTGGGAGGAATAAAGGGAAAGATCTTTCTGAGGAGTTCTAGCGTGTAGAAGGTGGCAGATCTGATAGCGTTGCTGTAGCTCTCAAAGGCGAGTTTGGTGTCAAAAACTACACCTAGATTCTTCACCTTACCAGGGGGATAGGAACCGAGCCAAGTTCCTGCTGCCACCATATTGGGGACCAAAAGGAATTTTTTTACCAAAGATTAAGACCTCTATTCAACTGGAGTTAAGCTTCAAGCAGTTTAAATCATCCATTTCCAACCATGGTTGGGTCACTGGCCACAAATATAACAACGTGGGCATCATTGGCATAGCACACTACTGAGAACCCAAAAGATTTGATCAATTTAGCCAGTGGGGCAACATAAATATTAAAAATTGTTGGGCTCAACGATGAACCCTGGGAACGCTGTAGAGTAGTGTAAAGGTGGGTGAGTTCAAGTCCTCCAAAGCCACAAACTTTCATCAGGCGGTGAGAAAGGATTTCAATAGTGAGAGTGCATGCTGTTTGATCCTGATAGGTGATAGACGGTCTAGGAGCATGTTATGATTGACCATGTGTAAAGCTGCAGAGAGGTCTAATAGAACTGATGCAGCCTTGCCTCCCACATCAACGGTCTGCCTAACCTGTTCTAATGCTTTAATCAGAGCAAGTTCGGTACTGTGGTGGCTTTTGAAGCTGAACTGGGTGGGGGTCAAGGTGTCCTCGAGTCTCGATGAAGGCTGTAATTTCTGCATTCATGGCTTTTCCAATAATTTTGGCAGGGAAGGGGAGTCTAGAGATGGGCCAATAATTATTTAGCTCGGTGTTGTCAATAGTATGTTTATTATTGTATTTTTTCCTAAATTCATATTAGTCTGTAGGGAGAATAAGCTCCAGAAAGCATCATTTAAATTTGTTTGTTCTAAATTGACAGTGGCTTGCCGTACCTCATTTACCACCCTCTCATCCATGCTGAAGGACGAAAGAGGGTTTTCATTACCCCTTAATCCCTCATATAATGTTTTCTCCTTGTTAAATGGCCTGTGTATAATTTGAGTTGTTCTCTTTCTGTGACTTGCATCAAATGACACAGTAGCAGCTTGCTGGTATGAGAAACTTATGTGATCCCCAGTTGTATGGAGGAAAAGGGAACAGTAACATCTATCAGCTATCCTGATGTTCTACTTGATTATGAACAAGGATCCAGACAGCTTTCAGACCGATTCATTGGATTTCCAAAGCCCTCATTAGCCTAATGTCTCTTGTGAGTCTGGTATTAAAAGTCTTATCAAAAAGACTGGTCTTCAACTTTTACCTACCTTAAGTGATGTGTTCTAGAGTCTGGGAGCTTGAACAGAGAGAGTGAACAATCACCCTGAGTGGAAAATGTAATTAGGGTGCTACCAAGAGACTGATGCTGCCTTGACGTCTGCCTCAGACATAGCGTTGCAATTAGAAGATAAATGGAACTACTTGTCAAGCAGAAATCTAAATTGGATGTGAACAGTCACTAGGATCCAGAGAAGAGATCTACTATATAAAGAAGCATGCAACCAGTTTGCCAGCCTGCATACATGATGTTTTAGTAGTCCATTCTGGAGTTTATATTCACCTCGTTCTGAAAAGAGTGCAGAGTGAGAATGGGTCTGAGTGTTTTTTTTAACTAGTTCCTTAAATACTGATTTTATTTGTAGAGCCAGGGAACCTGGCAAAAAAATGCATAAAAGTTTAACTTTGGGTGCACACTGTAGTAAAAGATGAAAGATAGTGCAAGGATTATGGAATAGAAAGAGAGTGTCTCACAGTTTGTCTATAGATATCAGGATAATGATCTCTTTTTTGCTGCATTGAGTTGGAGCGACTTGTAGGACATGCAGGATTTGAGGTTTTTTATTGTTTCAATGGTAGAAGTGGATTCAGTATCCCTAGAAAGGTTTAGAAATAGCAGAATGTAATCAGCATTACCGGACTAATTACTGGGAAGATATGTAAGGCTACACATTGATTGCCTGAGGAAAGGGAACTCCTTCCAGTAGCCAGTTAATAGTACACATGACTGGTGTGAAGTGTCCCATTAAGAGAGTCTCATATAAATGACAGTTTAACTGTGGCAGAATTGCTGTTACGGAAGTTGATAATGAGATTCAGATTTCCGGTTTCACTTGAGTCAGAACTAATTTTAACAATGACATCCTAATGATGTTATGTGCAGCACAACAGGTTGAGTAGAAGCTTCACTACATTTACTGACCAGAGGCTTCTGGGTTGGTGGAGCAGATCAAGGGTGCATTGAAATCCAGATTGGAAAACGTGCGTGCTTCTATGTCTCCCAAGTGGCCAGCTGCATAACCTCATGTATTGATGAGGTTGAGAAGTACTTCAGATACTTCAGACAGGACAGGGTTGTCGCCTCATGAAGTGATCCGATCATGTGTAATGAGGCTGCCAGCTGTTCCTGTTAATGCATTAATCAATATTACAGATGACCTTATATTGGATTACTGCAAGGGCCCGACTGACATGGTACATTCTGTCACTCACCAGGTTGGACAAGCTGCCATTGAGGTCCCACAGGAGCAGTGCCATAACCTCAATCCGGGGTACTGGGTAATGGTGAAGAAGCACATGTAGAAAATGTGACTGGAGCAGCCTTTTCAGGTGATCACAGTCATCAATACCGCGGTCAAATTCAGGGGTTTCCCGAACTGGCTGCCTGCAGCTCATACTCAGAGTTCCAATACCATTAATAATACAACATCTCCTATTACTGATGTGGGGTTGGCAACAGGAAGGCAGCGGGATCAGGTTAGCCAAGCTGTTAAGTACCAGCAAGCTACCGGAATAGCACTTATTTTGCCTGAGGTGGATCTGAGAGACTCAACTCTAGGTACCGAAGGGTCACAACAACCAACTGAGTTGACTTCGAGAGGTGCAGACCTCAACAAAGGGCATAATGCAGTGAGAAAGCGAGTTGTGCCCGGAGATCATTACTCCAAAAGAGGTGAGATTCTGAGAAGCTGTCTGACCGCAGGACAAGTACAACAAACTATTACTGAAAGCCATGAGCCATCAGATCAAAGTGACACAGATGATGAGCAAACAGTGATAAGATCAAAAAGAGCAAATGTACCAAGTCAGGGGTACACATCTCCTAAATGAAGTTATTTGGTTGCTAATGAGTGGGAACTTCAATTCTATGCGTTTTGTGCTACCAATAAGTGTCTACCTGAACCTCCCTGAAGCAAACTGTGCTATTGATTTGAATTTGGATGTTTCAACTGATGGACTGACACAGTTTTTCCTGAATTTACTCATCAATGAGAGGATATCAAGCTTTGCCATAAATATTTTTTTAGTACCAAGACTTGGATGAATTGCTCAGAACACTGCTGGTATTTTTGATTTTTCTTAGTCAAACGTTCTGAATCTTCAGTAACCATTCAGTCCAATGCTATTATCCCATCCAAATGCAAATGTGTATATACTATGATTCTTTCTATTACTATCTTAATAGTAGTAGCAATGTTTATTATCTTAAATCTGCCACATTATGTTTCTGTGAAAGATTCTAAACGCATTATTCCTTATGAAGCCACAAAAATACTGACATGAATGACAATTCTTTACACAATAGTACTTTGAAAATAGATTCCATCTCAAATGCCTATGCTATTTTACTAATTGAATATGTAAACACTATGAATGTTGGCGATTTCTATGTTTGTAGACAAATATCTTCATCAGTTGCTGAGGACGTGACCTACTGTAGCTTACCTCTAACATATGGAATGTCTTGCAATATGTTAGCTAGCTTATTTTATGGTAGAGATGAATTGCTCTATTATTACTTAATCAAGATCAGATCTTTTCTGAAATTGCTGTGCTTAAACATTTAAATCTGCATCATGAGGCTTCAACATTTGAAACTATTGGTTACATATTCAGACCAATTCAATCTTTGGCCATGGCTCATACACTTAGAAATAACCTAACTTGTAAATTAGTGAGAACTGAAAAGATTTTGATAGAATAGTGGAAAGTAGACGAAACCATTGAATATATCATGGTATAACACCGTCTAAATTAGCTTCTTGGAGCTTACCACAAGAAGAAAACAAAATCATTGAAGGAATGGCTTCATTTGCCTTAGACTGGCAACACAAAGGCACACTTTGTATATACAGACAGAAGTCCGATTCTAATACTGTTTTCTTAGGACTTAGTGAATGTGAACATACATTCAAAATATATCAAAACTGGGGAAGATTTTTAGAACGTGTAGATCCCATTTTTACTGGTGTGTATTATATCTATGTGAGGAAAGCTTTGTATAAAGTTCCAAGAAGATAGTATGGAAGGTGTAATATGGAAAAAGTTTTGATTCACAGATGCGATGGACAAAGATGGCCGCTGCTTGGGAGCCCCAAAATGGAGCTCCCAGATTTAGGATTCCTAATATATGAGATATCCTGTTCATTCCATGCCATCCACCCTCTAATATTGAAGGAGCGATTGTAGCCTCGTTACGATATTGGTCCTACAGGTTGAAACATACCTAGATGGAGTCAGCGCAAGCCCCTTTTGTTTTGGGACCTCTCTGCCACCATTATAACAACTCGCGTCCTGGCACAGGAGAAGGGAAAAAGGATATTTTGCTCCGCTCCAAAGTGAAGGACTCGCAAGGTGGTTAGTATCTCCTATATTGAGGGTAAGGTAAATGAGGACAAAAAAAAATATTGAAGGAACGAGCAAAGTGTCTATAGCAGATCAAAGAGAGTTAATGATTTTGATGTACTCACCAGAGTTGGCTCGATGTCTGAAGCGGAGGTCTGACCGAGTAATGATAACAGATAGCCGTCCGGCACTCTGAGGGTAACGATCATTCACTGTAAGTTGCTGTGGGGGGGGTCCCCTGGTTGGATCGGACTCGAAGTCGCAGGCCCGCTGATTCATGAACTATCTCCCCGCTATGGCTGACTGGCTGTGGGATCGGCATGGGTGAGTTGGGGCCCCGAAGGACACAAAGCAGATTTCCTGGATGTCATGAGGTTAGCTCCCTGCTGCAGGCCGTTAGGTTTGTCCTTGCTTGGCGAGCAGGTCCGAGCAATCTAGCAGCCCTCGCCCCTACTTATGCTGCTCTCACACTTGCTTTAATCCCCGGACGACCGGCTTGCGCCGGATGCTTGGGACCGAAGATGGATCCCGGAAGCAGCTTGGATGATTTTGGTCCGCCTCCCGCCATGAATGCGCAACGCAAAGGAGCGGAGTTACCAAAATTGATGCCTGCAGGGGTGAATCTGAGCCCCCTTTCTTGTGCTGCTTACACACTGGTTTTGAGCCCCGGAGGTCCGGCTAACCCTGGATGTTTGGGCCCAGTGGCGAATCTCTAAAGCAGCCTGGATAGTTTCGGTCCGCCTCCCATCATGAATGCGCAACGCAAAGGAGCGGAGTTACTGGAATTGATGCCAGCACTGGTGAGTCTGAGCCCCCTTTCACCCGTGGACACGGAGAAGTATGCTGGGGTGATGTAGTGTGAGGGGATCCCTGCTGTGCATCGTTGGGTGTAGACCGGTATGCCCGAGTCATTAAGTGGCATGCGGGGAGTCTCTCCGGTCCCATGAGGGCTGTGTTACGTTTGCTGATTGTACGTGCGGAGAGCCTGGAGGACTGGCTAACGCTTGTTGCTTCCTGAATAGCTCAAGGGCTATTCGGTTCAAGCCCTATTCTAGACTATGAACAGAAAGGTAAGACATGTCACTGGATAGTAGGTGGGGGCTCCCCCACATACTGACCTTGATCCTAGATCTAAAGACTAGAGGCTTGAAGGCAAGAACAATGGATTGTCCCACGATCTACAGACTTAATCTAGCTGGAGGATGAAGCAAAGGGTGTTTTCCAATTACACTGAGACTAATGCCTTCGATTGAACTATGATGATGTCCCATGGGAGAAAAAAACAAATCTGTTTCTAATTACCACTGATCCTGAGTACCATTGGCTGTTACCCAGCGGAGCTGTCCTATGCAGCTATAGAGGAGTCTGGCCATGGTTCACCCCCTCAGCCATCACCTACCCAGCTGGACATCAGACATAGTTTTTAACGGTGCTTCACGGTCTTGTCTATCTTTCACTTTGACTGCTTGTTTCCCTTGAAGTCCCTTCTCCCCTCTGGTCTGCCTGACTCTATCTGCATTCCTTTTCCCTGTTTACCTTTCCCCCTCTACCTTCCATACCACATAAGACGTTTCGGTCTTTGCTATGTACCTCAAAAATAACCGATATTATCGAGTAATCTCATGTTTTTCTACTGTCGGTTCTCAACGCGGATCCGAACAACCTTGGCCGATGCCCGGTGGAGCTGTCCTATGCAGCTAAAAGGAGTCCGGCTAGAGTTCACCCCCTCGGCCGTCACCTACCCAGCCGGACATCGGACATTGTTCTTAACAGTGCTTCACAGTCTTGCCTATCTTTCACTTTGACTGCTTGTTTCCCCTGAAGTGCCTCCCCCCTCTGGTCTGCCTGACGCTATCTGCATTCCTTTTTCCCCTGTTTACCTTCCCCCCTCTCTACTTTCCATTCCACATCAGATGCTTTATCTTTGCAACATAACGCAAAAATAACCTGTTATTGTGTAATACCATGTTTTCATCTGTCTGTTCTCACTGAGGAGCCTGAACAAACTTGGCCAATGCCCAGTGGAGCTGTCCTATACAGCTATAGAGGAGTTGGGCCCTGGTTCACCTCCACGGCCGTCACCTACCCAGCCAGACATCTGACCTTGTTTTCCTCACCTCCGCATTATGTTTCCTTCCCTCTATATTTCTCTTATGTCTATACTTGAAATCTGTAACTGAAGTCATTTTGTAATCTTTAACTTGCTGATCCTCAAGTAAAGGTGCTCCGATACCTACGTGTCTAGCCAGCGCTGTATAAAACTTTGCTAATGAATAAATAGTAGTTTTTCCAAAACTTTACCATGTCAAACGGATTAAGGAAGAATTCTTGGAAACAAATGAGAGGATGAAGGTAAGTGCAAGTGTGAGTGGAATAGTTGGAGACATATTTGGATTCCTGATACCTTCAGTAGGAGTAGAGCTACATTCTCTGAAAATTAGAACACCGTCTACTATTGTTGACAAACTTGCCATCAGTACAACTGGGGAGGTTTCTATCATAAATGAATACATTTTATTGATAAGGTCCATGGTGATTCCAAATCGACTTACCCTTGATATCCTTCTTGCAAATGAGGGCGGAGTATGCCGATTGCTGAAAGTTCAACATTGCTGTGTCTATATATCGGACAGGTGTAAAGACTTACAAGGTTACATTAAAAACATTAAAGACTTAAAGAAGGACTTAAAAGACTGAAAATCAGATGGTGCCTGGGAAACCATAGGTAAGGGATTGACAAGTGTTCCCAGCTAGTTGGGTGTCTTAGGAAATTGATTCATGATTTCCACCTTGAGACCTGTAGTGGTGATCTCTTTTTCATAATGCTTCTGATATTGTCAATCAAAGTTTGCAGATAACAAAAGAGTAAAAATCATGGAGTGAAAAGGACAACAAATGACTTTGAAATGGAGGGTCCAGAATGCAATTTTATGATGAAATAAAAGCCTTAGAATAGAGTAGAAGAAAGAGATTAAAGACAACACACCCATATCCTGTGACAAGATCTGATGTGGTAGAAGATGAAGGCTCGATTCATCATCAGAGGGTGGCCTGATACAGCAATATTTTAAAAGTCATAATACACAACACGTCTATTCACAAAAGAGACAGAAAGTTGAAAGTATATGTTGCACATGTTAGACACAGTGACACATGAAATTGAGACAAGTGTAATAGAAGCGCCATAAAAGCATACTTTGAAACGTGAGATGAAGAAACTACACATATAAAGTAATATTAATACATATAAATGCAGTTGCCCCAATAACTTTCTAATGCACATCTTGCTTATTAGCGTATAGTATGAAAATATGATGCTTAGTGAAGTGTCCTAGTGATTCAAATGCTTTCTGCTGAGAGTGACGAGTTAGAAAAGTCGGTGCAAAACCGTGTAGCATTGAAGTACAAGTTTAAAAAGTGGCAAAGTAATACTAGAGGTTCTATAGTTAATTAGAATATATAAACGTTATTTGAAAAATGAATTTGGAAAAGCATGAACTTATATAAATATTGTGACATTTTTTGATAATAGGGGATTTCTAATGTTAGCTATTTTCTTTCAATAATGATTGTGAAAGTGCTTTGCATTCTTTATTTGAATTGAAATAATGTTGTTATATTTGATGTTAGCTTGAAGCTCATTTCATTTTAAAGTGCAATGCTAACTTAAAGGCCTTTTTCTAAATGCTTTTTCTATAGCCCTGGCCTTTCCCCGTTTTTAAAACAATGGGTCATTTTCTACAAGTGAAATGTTGCTTATTTTTGGGAGAGCAAGATGGCGTCTGGCTAGGTGGCTAGGGGAGAACGCTCCGATGCCGACCTTTTGGGCATAAAGAATACGAGGAAACTTGGCAAAAGAAAAAAACACTCCGATATCCCAAAACTCGAATGAACATATGGGTATGCTTTAACGGTACCTGAATGAGGTTTGAAAGGGTCCTGGGGCTGATCTCGGCGGTGGCGGCAGCTGAGGTGCAGCGGTGTCGGCGTCCCGGCGGAGCAGGCGAAGTTTGCGGAGGTTGCGGAGTTGGCTGTGCGGAGTGCGGAGCTCACGGATTCTGTGACACCCAGCGGCGCAGGAGATACGGCGGAGACCAGAGGAGTAGATTATCAGCGAAAACGCAACGGCGGCTGAAGCAAGGACAACGGAGGTGGTGTAAGCAGTGGGGCACATTGCCACGGTGCTATCTTCATGGAGAAGATCTTGGAGGACCCCTGACCGCTGCGCACAAGGACTGCAAGAACTGCAGAGTCAACCACGACATTAGGGGTAAAGAAGAGGCAGCACGCTGGGTCAGAGGGGCAGTAAGGGAGATTCTGGAGATTTTGATATTGACAATTCCGACTGGAAGGGCTTTGGAAGCAGTAAGATTCATAAATAACTGTATACAACGCCAGAGTCAAAGCCTGCCTAGTTTTGAATGGTTGAGAGACTCCCAGCAAAACCACAACCTGATAAAAGTGGCAGAGGCAACCAAAAGGGCCAGAATGGCACCAAAAATTACCCGAGGGGGGAGAGGGAAAGCGCCTGAGGGGGGCGAGAACTCTGGGAAACAACCTTCTGGGCAGACGGAGTTTAATAAAACCAAAGTTGCAGATAAGGACTTGCATGCCTCTAACGTTCTGAATGAAGAAGGTGCAACGGCTTGGAGCAAAACGAGAGCTAGAAAGCAAGCTGCAATGAATGCTGCACAGCTAACAGGGCAATCAAAAAACATCACTGGATATTGCCCCCTCCAATACAGCAAACACGGCTAAAGTAGATGCTGCTGCTAGTACTCCTGAGCAGCCCAGTACGCCCAGTACTCCCACAACAGAGACTCAGTGGGGTAACATAATGGACATCAATGACATAGTGGATACTGCAGAGGAAGATATACGCCCGCTGAACGTATAGCAACGGTGACAAATATGGATATAACTACAGATGGAGCGCTTGAGACAGCAATCACTACAGGTGGAACTCCTTAGACAGTAATCACTACAGCGCAACAAACTGGACTACTGGTGCAGAATATAGTAGCAAATTGCGGCCCGAGTGGACTGGAAGTTAATGCAGATCTAGCAGATAATTTCTATTCAGTAACAGATGGGTCAGATGCATCCAAGGACAAACATTCTGACTTCGAAGAGAATGGTGGGATGCACACAGATTCAAGCCTGGCCATAAGCTCGGAAGGTGAAAGTGGATCTACATCAAAGGGAAAAGGTCCTGAGCCGAGGAAAAAAAGATTGTCCAGGCGACAAAGAAGTACGCAGTCACAGGAGAAAACTGGCAGCGGCCGTAGAAGAATCAGTGTAGCAAGCACCAAGACCGAACCTGGTTTAAATTGGGATTACTTGGCTACACAGCATACCTATAATGAGAACGAGATTGAGAAGGAGGACTGCATGGCTGGGGGGGCGCAGGGACAGACAGCATCAACAGAACCCACGCTTCAGCTAATTCTGAATTCAATTAAGCAATTGCAGGATGCAACAAAAGCCGAGGGGAAAAAAAAACGCCTAGCAACCAAGCATCTGCAAGGCGCTGTAAAGAAGGTGGCTAAGATTTGCACAGCCACTAACACGAGGATGACTCACCTGGAGGATCGAACGGGCATGATGGAAGACCAACAAGCTAAAGATTCCGCTAGGCTGACAGGATATTAAAAGCAGATGGTGGATACCCAGTGGAAGCTAGAGGACCTAGAGAACCGCCAGAGATGAAACAATCTTAGAATCCTGGGCATAGAGGAAGGGGCAGAAGGCGGGGATATTAGGGCATACACCCTGAAAATGTTTAAAGGAGCTTTCCCGGAATTGAGCCATTGGAATTGGGACAGGGAAATTCAAAGAGTGCACAGATTCCCAATGACCATAAAAAAGAAAGGACCTTCTACCACAGAGGGGGTACTAAGATCAAGAGCCATATTGGTGTACTTTGGCAACTTTCTATTGAGAGAAGAAGTGTACGCAAAAGCTCGGCCTAACACTAGACGCTCATTTGAGAGTCAGTCCTTCTTCTCAACCCCAGACTACTGTCATAGCACTGTTGAAAGAAGGTGGAGGCTCAGAGAATTACTGGATCCATGCCATAAGATGGGCCTGCAGACCTATCTAATAAACCTGGCAAAACTCAAAATAATTTATAAAAACTCAACTAGGGTTTTTTTCTCTGAAATTCAAGCAAAGGAATACATGGACATGATCCGTGCCAGTGGTGATGCCGGTAATGAAGCTAGAGACAATCCTTAAGGACTCTCGAGGACTCCATTTCTATTTAGCCCATCTTGTGTTGTGGAGAGATCCAAAGATATATTAGTTCTAGATGGGTTTAGCCTTGTCTAATGCATAACGTATAATACACAAAGAGATAGCATGGATGATGGAGGGCTAGGGCAAAGTGGATTGCACATGATGATATGGGGTAAAACAAGAACAATGTAATACAACGACGAGGGTAATTGAAAGGACACTGGTGAACAGGGTGAGGGGGATATCAAAGTGAAGCAACTTAATCAGGTAATTTAATGTAATTATAAAGGTCGGCGGAGGGGAGTCGATAGCCAGACTCCATCACAGAGGCCAGCGGCCTGCTTGCTCTAGCAGGTGGGGGGGAGGGGGAAGGAGGGGGGGAAATAAAAAAATCATCACATCAATGTAATGTAAATTGATACTTGTATAGCGCACTACTCACCCGCAAGGGTCTCAAGGCGCTTGTATGAATACCGCTGTGGAACCCATCCTGGCTTTCCCTGTGAGGCGTCCACTCCTGGGCACCCCCAGGGTGAAGGCCAGGCATCCTTAGCGTTGTGGGGGCCGTTGTGGAGCTTAAGCAAGCTATTGCCCAGAGTTGCAGAGTGGGACTCTATGATTAGAATAGGCACCGAGGCAAGAGTTATCAGGTCCGTGGAATTTTGAGCCCAAGACCCACCGAGGCAGGGAATTGAACCCTGGTCCCGGGCTAGACCTTTGCATCAGGGTCTGCCGCTCTTACCATTGAGCCACACTTCTCCACACAAGTTAAGACAAGGGGGAGATAAGAAACTTCAAAATTTGAATGACGAGAGAGCCGAAGTAAGGCAGAATGGGGATACGAGGACAAAACAAGTATATCAATGCGGATAGGTACATTGAATATTTGTGGATTGAATGATGGGAGGAAACGAAGGGCGGTGAAGGAATATTTAAAAACAATTAATGTTGACTTACTATGCCTGCAGGAGACCCATATAGAGGTTGCTCAAAAGGGATTATTGGGGCAGCTAGGTTATGAACTGCTTGCTTGTACGACACAAGGGACGAGGACGCGAGGGGTGGCTGTACTAGCGTGGCAGGGCTGTGTGGTTGTTAAAAGACAAAAAACAAATGCATATGGGCGCTGGGTGTTGATGGAATGTCAGGCAAAGGGATTTAACTTTACTCTATGTTCATTATATGCCCGACAGCTGACGACCCTGAAGTTATTAATGCTATGAATGTACAACTAACTAATTGGCCCCAGCCCCTGGTGGTATGTGGGGATCCGAATATTAATGGCTTGAATGGTTTATGGAAGAATGATCCCCAAAAAATTGTTGGAAGAAAAAAGAGAAGCCATATGGCTCTGATAAGGCTAATGGAAGACAATGGCTTAATAGATATATGGGAGCAGCAACATAACGTTGGGGGGGGCAGCACGTATTTTTCTGCACCCCACAAAGCATTAGCAAGGTTAGACTATTTTTTGGTTTCCCCTATAATAGCATCTATAGGCAAAATGAGTCGGCTTCCACCGGTCATGTCGGATCATAACCCGCTGATCTTAGATATTACAATTCCTGTGCAACACAAACAGACCTCAAATTGGACTTTTGAGAGAGCCTTGCTACAAGATGCTAAGTACATCGACAATATGAGAGAATGGATGAAAGGGTTTTTTGAGATAAACAGAGGAACAGCTTCCCCTGCCATAGTCTGGGATACAATGAAAGCAGGCATAAGGGGAGAGACAATTAGTTTTACAGCTAGACGAAACAAGGCCGAAAGGGAGGAGGTGGCAGAGAGAATAAGGATGGTGGCTAACATTGAAGAAGAACTTGGTGCCGCTATTAGGTCCAAACAAGATATTACTGTAATATTGCAGAGACTAACACTTGCAAAAGCAGCAGTGGGGGAGATATTTGCATCTAAGGCAGCAGGGAAATACCTGGCATGGAGGAAAGAACAATACGAATACAGTGAGCAGATTGGCCGCATACTAGCCATACGAACAAGGCAGGCGGCCACAAAGTGGGATATAGCGGAGATCATGCTTCAAGATTATTATGTTTGCAGTTGTAAAGCGCGCTGCTACCCGGAGGTTTCCTGGCGCTGTGCAACGCTGGGGAACCCGTCCTTGCTTTCCCTGTGGGATGGTCCCTGCTGGGAGTCCAGAGGGTGGAGCCAGGCATCCCAGGCGTTGGGGGGGGGCCTTTGTGGAGATTAGGCAAGCTAATGCCCAGAGTTGCCGAGTGGGACCCCAGATTAGAGTAGGCATCGAAGCGAGAATTATCGAGTCCGCTGACCCAAGTCCACGACCCTGCCGCGTTGGGAATTGAACCCTGGTCCCGGCCGACTTCTGCTCCTGGGTCTGCCGCCTCTAACTGGTGAGCCACACCACTCCAAGATGGAGGTATAGCCACAACACCTAGGAACATATGTGCAAGGTTTCAGAAGTTTTATCAACTACTATATAGCCCTGATCAACGGGCTGAGATAAGCGATATTGAGGAGTTTTTTGAAGGAGCAAATTTGGAAAAATTGGATGAGGATGATAAGGGGGCTATGGAAATTACGTTCAGTCGGGGGGAAATGCATAAAGCAATCCTGGATCTTCCAACAGGGAAAGCGGTAGGCCCGGATTCTATTCCATTAGAATTCTATAAAACCTTTATGCCTGAAATAGAGGAGGATTTTTTTTATTTAATAACTAATATTCAAAGTGGCATACCCCCCCCCCCCCCCCCGCCCCCCCCAGAGTCTTGGTGTGAGGCAGTTATGATTGTGTTTATTAAAAAAAAAACTCGAACTAATCCTGGATCATACAGACCTATTGTTTAATGAACAGTGATGTAAAAATGTATTCGAAAATTCTGGCAAATAGATTAGGGACTATAATAGGTAAGATCGTATCCCCCAGACAACACGGGTTCATCCCTGGGAAAGGGCACCGCAGAGCATGTTAGGAGAGTATTAACCCTGCTTGATGGAACAGCAGCCTCACGAGATCCTATGTCACTAATATTATTAGATGCAGAAAAAGCATTTGATAGGGTCTCGTGGGGATTCCTCTGGGCAGTATTAGAGAAAGTAAACCTTGGGAACATGTTTATAAAGGCTGTAAGAGCACTATATTTTAACCCAAGAATAAGACTTAGAAACATGGGTGAAATGAGTAATATAATAACGATTGGGTGGGGAACCAGACAGCGGTGCCCTTGCTCCCCGCTCCTCTTTTCTTTATATATAGATAGTTTCATATGAAGAATAGAGCAGAATAGAGATATCCGGCCAATAGTTCTGAATGGATACGAAACAAAAATCCTGGGATATGCGGACGATTTGGCGGTCACATCAAGGGATCCTGAATTGGCACTACGGGTGATCGAAGAAGAGGCAGCGATATATGGAAAGTTGTCAGGATATAAGCTAAATGCAGACAAAACACAGGTTGTAATAAATCAAAAAATAACGATGGTAGACCAAAGAATTACTGGAACAGCGGTATATTTAGGAGTTTTAATCACTTCAGACATTTCGACAGTTGTGGCAAAAAACATGGAACCGATAATAAGTAAGGCCAAGCTCGATTTTAATAGGTTGAACAATTTACATTTGACTACAATTGGTCGGTGTAATTTGATAAAAATGTCATTCTTACCTAAGGTGCTATATCTTTTTAGGACTATCCCCCTTTTATTTGATAATAAGTGGTTCAGGGAGCTGGAATGGGTAACAAACAGATTCATATGGGCTGGAGGAAAAACACGCCGTAGTCAAAAAATGTTGTCACTACCCCGAGAACGTGGTGGGCTGATGCTTCCCGACTTCAAAGCCTATTACTGGGCTACAGTTTTGCAGTATATAAGAGGGATGTTGGGGGGGGATATAACGGATAAATGGAGAGGGAGGAATGGGATTCCAGACGTGTATGAACGCTTGGTTAAAGACTCAGACAGATGGCTTCTTAAATATGATGAGAAAAGCTACTATAAGAAGGTACGCTTTAAGACTCTGGGGGCCGCAATAACAATATGGTCCATAATTAAGAGGAAGATTAAATTGGGGAGAATGAATTACTATACACCGTTATATGGGAACCCATCGCCCACAGGAGTATTTCATGACTCAGTAATGAAAGGCTGGGATAGACAAGGGGTAAGAACTATAGGAGATATCATGGGGGCGACAGGGATAATCACATATGAGAATGCGCAACGGCTATATAATTTAAGGCATAGAGATTTTTATAAATATTTACAAGTCAGGTCTGTCTTGTCAAAGAAGCGTGGTGGGGGCGCCTATATGCAAAAAATAGATTTAATGGAAGATATAAGAAATGAGACAGGATGCTCCATATCACAACTGTATGCTGAAATATGTAAATATAAAGAGGATGACTCTGAAAAAATGTATGAGAAATGGAGAACTAAATTAGGGCTGACAGGGAACTAGGCCGAGAAATCGCTAAAACTGTCAAATTCTGTGCTGAGAGCAGCAAATGTGCAAACCCAGCAATATAAAACGCTGTTTGAATTATACCATACCCCTCATAGGGTGGCACTGTGGGGCGGAACAAGTGGCGTAACTTGTCCAAGATGTCAGTCTACCCAAGCTGATACCATCCATATGTTTGCTTCATGCCCTGCTTTAGATACGTATAAACAAGAATTGGAGCAGTTTTTTCAAGAATTCGCTGGGAATGAATATAGTATTGCTAGATGAAGTGATGATCTTAGGGCTAACAAAGGATGGCTTGGAAGTACCTCATTATGAGTTTTTGTATATGGCCATGGCTTTAAGTAGATTATGTATAGCGTCGTTATGGAAAGACCCCAATCCGCCGACATTACAACAATGGGTCTCAAGGGTTATGGCTATATACACGCTAGAACATGCCCTATTAGATAAAAAGGGAAGGGTAAGAAGAGAGGCTGCGAGACGGATATGGGCTCCAATAATAGAATGGAAGTTAAGATTGGGGGAGGCTTAAGGAAGTTGCAATAAATTTATAGGCCTCAACGATTTTGAGTTAGTAAGAATAAATATAGCTAGCGTTCGCATGGTGAGCTTATGATATGGGTTAATTTGTTGAAATGAATTTTGCAAATTTTTTTATTCTTGTGAAATACATAATGAAAATGTATTCTTGATGTTGATGAACAGTAAAAAAAAAAAAAAAAAAAAAAATGTTGCTTATTTTTCCTGTAAATGTCTACACCATGAAATTCCTGAATGTTTCTTCAATGTGTACTGTGAAATATTTGTGTGGGAATAGAATTTCAGCTATATATATATGGACAATTTACTTTTTATCTTTTTTGTTACTAGGCTTATGAGGACTCTCTAACTTTCATTTCTCATGACTGGCATGGGGAAACATCTTCATGTTGTGATTGTCCTATGTGACACTAGGAGTATATATGGACATGTGATAGTCTTTTGATGGTGGTGTGATGCCACCTCACTGGGGCAATCTTCAACCTTCATAAAAGAAGAAACCACAAAGGAGGGGCAGCACCCTGCTTTCCTTTTTCACTGTGCGAGAGGATGCTATGCTGATAGATTATTCATTCACTTTTCTCTTACTTTGGACTGCCTTGTTGATGCTGCAGGATTTAGCTGATGGACTGAACCTTTATTGCTGAACCCCTTTATATTTTTCAGTTTTCCCTATTTCTTTGCCTATACAAACGGACTTGTCCTTAACGGACTTTAATTCTGAACCCTTTTCCCATTCTCGTTGGCTCTGAGCTGTTAGAAAACAAACTATCTGTCTGCCTTAGTGGTGGAAGGACTCTGTAACTCTGTAGCTGTTTCTGATTCGAGAAAGCCTGCTTAAATGCTTGCCACTGTTACAAAAGCTGTGATATTTTTAATTGAACTTCTCAAGAAATTACTTGTGGCAATGCTTTTTGAATCTCTAATAAAATAACCAATTTAGTCATATCTCTGTCTGAGTCTATTATTGAGTCCTGTTGGTTCTTTTCTTTAAACTGTGCTATTACGATTTATTTAAATGTCTTGGCGGGAGAATCATAGAGCTCTAAAAGAATATCAAGTGTTACTTCTTTTATTTTGTGTTGCAGTTGCAAAGCATTTAGTTAGCCTAATCCTCACTCGACTGAACTTCTTTAGGAGGGTGGGTCTTCCCATTGCTATCCTTTATTTCTTCAATATGGTCTTAAGAATGGTGTACTTAAATTTGATCTCAAACTTGTGAGCTGTCTGTCAATTAATTGTCATCATTGGACAACTTCAGTGAAGTTTGATTACCCTGATTTCCACCCTTCATATTGGCGGAGAAAGATTCAGCAGAAGATCATTGTCTCTTAAATAGATGAAAGCGCTGCAGTTTGTCTGACCAAAAAGGGCCTGGTACAGTTAGAGGAGTAAATGGGAGTAAGTGTATAATAAATAGTTTTACCATGCTTAATGCTGCAACAATTCTCTTTGCACTTTAGCATTGCTTACCAGTGCTAAAGTGTTTGTGCCCTTTCTCCCAAACATGGTAGAATTGTCTTCTACTCAATTGGCACAGGGCCTGTAAATTAAATGCTACTAGTGGGTCTGCAGCACTGATTGTGCCACCCACTTAAGTAGCCCTGACAACGATGCTGGACTCAGTATCACAGCCTCACAGCTTCCCGGAACTCATGCTCTGCAATACATCTTCATACCAGAACCTCACATCATCTTAGCTGCGTGAGGAATCCTCAATGCAGGATTTTACACAGCTCTGCAACCAGGATTTAAGGTACTTGTGTTCAACAGACCTAACTTGGTCCCTGTAGCCAGTCCTAAATCCATTGTGGTCAGCCTGAACTTTTGACTTTGTCCCAGTCCAGCGCAACCATATAACCACAGTTAGCACTTTGTGCTTTTTAGCGCTATTGTCCCTTAAATCTATAAAATTGTATATCTCCAGCTCTGCTGGTTGGATGATTGTTATTTTTCCATCTTAAACTGTCTATTTCGTTTTACTATACATTCCTAAATTTGGTTTGTATTTTTCTTTGTGTTTTACTTTATTACTGTGTGAATTGATGGATACAAACTTTACACATTGACTCTAAGTTAAGCCTGGCTACTCTGTGCCAAGCTACCAGAGGGTTGAGCTCAGGTTAATTTAGGGTTGCTTGTGACTTTACCCTGACAAGGATTGTGGTTGCTGCTTGAATAGTGTTTCACCCCAAATTACAAAGGCTTAACCAAAGTTACTGAGGATAATCTTTCAAAGAGACCACATCCTCCAAGCTGGAGAGCACACAACAGCAACCACAACTATCACCACATTGCAAAGCTTGCTCTCAAGTGGGAGGAGGTTTGGATTTCCATCTGTCCCTGCAAACAACAAGGGAAGGGATAGGAGGGGGCCTGCTCTGCGGCTCATGTTCTCTGCTCCATGTGATTCTAGAGCGCTGTCCACTGCATTGGGAAAAGGTCCCACACTTTCCAACCTGGAGAAGAGTTTAGTTTCATGTGCAAAACTGTTAACAACATAATTTAAGAAATTAATGTTACTTAAAAATGAATTAAGTAAGCAAACTTTTTCGGTCTTTAACGATTCTTCAAGTGAAACACAGGCTGAGATGATAAAGTGGTCCACCACCTAATAAATTGTTATTTTTTTGTAAATGATTATCAAACAGAGTTAGTACTAATAAAACCCACTTAAATCAAAGGTATGGCTCTTAAACGAGTAATTGAAAAATAATCTTAATAAATTCACCAAAAATATATATGGATGCGAAACAAAGGATTATGTACGTATTTCTAAATGTCGACATTAAGAAACATTAAAAGACTAAAGTTAAATCATATTTCATTGTTTACGCGAATAAATGCAGATGCAATCGATGCCGCAATGGAAGAATACACCATTATGTGCATTAAAAGGTCATTTGATAATGTGCAGGCTCTCGAAAACACTTGGCAACACCGCTTGCTTTCACGCTTTTGCCCTGAGGTTTCGTCATCTTGAAGCTCTGGCAGCCTTTAGCCTTGACAGATTAAACTATAGAAAAAACGGTTACATTTCCATTTTAATCCAGATGTCGTGAACTCGCCGCCAAATCCCAAGCAACAACGGCAATCACTGCATCTTGTAAACATAATGGAGTGGTTCAAATAGCATCACATTCCTCCTCTGTTCACTCAAATAAAAAATCAGGTCATAAAATGAACCGTAATTAATATATTTTTTTCCTAGGGTTTGTAAATATTTTGGGTGCAGCTCTACTTGTCTGGAAGCAATTATGTTAATTTCTTTAATTTATTATAAATATCTATTGCCTGAAAATCTCTGTGTATTTTGCAAACGTTTTACAATTACTACAAATGCCTTACATTTGTAGCATAAACGCAGGGCAAATTCTTTTGAAGAAAATAACACAACTTGCTTGAGCAGTTTACAAGGAGTTAGTGGGACCTCTGCGGCTATATATTTTACAAATCCGGGACCACCAATTGTTTATTTTTAAGTCAGTAGTAATTGGGCGTATGGACCTTTAATGTCTGTTTGAAATGTTTTGTATTTGATTTGTATGTATGCTATAAAGGGTTTGTGTTTGGTATATTTGAGAAAATACTCCAAAGGACATATCTCCTTTCTGTATTCTTTTGAAACTTACAGCCTGATTCATGTAGCTAAATTGCACTCGCAAAGGGCCAGATTCTCAGAATCTGGCCCTTTGCGAGTGCAATTTTTGCATTTGGTATTCATGATACCAAATGCAAAAATCGCTATTTAATAATTCGCATATTTGCGTGGAATGGCATTTAAGGAATCTCTAATAGAGATTCCTTAAATGCTATTCATGACACACAACAAAATAGCGATTTTGGACTTTTGGGGCCGCTATTTACCGACAGGTCAGACCTGTCGGTAAATAGCAAAAACTCAGAAAAATGCTTTTAAAAGCATTTTTCAAAGTTGCATGTAGCACACACACATGTCCTTTGGACATGTGTGTGCGCAACACCTGTCCATAAGTGCATTTTAGGGGTGCTACAGGGCGTCCTTTGGACACCCCTGTCACCCTTAAAATCGCTATCTCAGTTGCGAGTAGCAAATTGCTACTCGCAAATCCCCATTCATTCCAATGGGCCTCTTGGCCCATAGGAATGAATGTGGAGTATTTGCGAGTAGCAAATTGCTACTCGCAAATAAAGAACATGTAGGAATCGCTATTTAAGTTGCAATTCCTACATGAATGCCGTTTTGCGTGTCCTCAATAGCGAATCGCTATGATTCGCTATTAGGGACACGCAAAACGGCCCGTACATGAATCAGGCTGCAAATGATCTGATTATGAAATGTGTGAACGTCGGATCACATGATTTAGTGGCATATATTGCTTTGCATCATGTCAAGTAGAAGATCGTTGTGCCTCAGCTACCAGAGTAAACGGGAAGCAGAGAAAATCGATTTTGCCCCAATTTGAGGGTCGAGTATTAAAAAGTAAAGTGCCTCTATTACGTAAGCATTAAAACATTGAGGGCATTCATATTACTCTAAGTTTTCATTTAGGCTGTTGGGATAAAAGAAAATAGAATGTTTCCTCAAAAGTCAAATTGTCTTTGGGGCACCCCTCCGATCATGGTGCTCACAAATTCACTGGCAGCACGACTGCCTGATTCAAATTCGGTTCTGAACTACAAAAAACCTGTGGGGCATATTACCAACGAGTAGCAATATTTATCTCTAACTAGGCTTTGCAACAATTTTTTTCATCGCTAAGCATCGCCGGAAATTATCGCTGAGATAACTTGCTATTAGCAACATTTATCTCCAAAGCGATCATTTTTCCGGCGATAGCATGAATATCGCTGAGAATACGGCGATATTCACGCATTAGCGACGAAATGCACTTAGCCATGTTATCCACCTCTCTTTGGATAACATGGCTAAGAACTGGTCTGAGCAGGCGTTCGTTTTTGGCAATAGCAGGAATATTTCCATCGCTACGCCCGCTTTGCTAATAGGCAATAGCGACGTTAGCGACTGCTTTCAGTTGCTAACAGCTTGGGTACGCCCACTTTGCATGTCATTAGCGCTAAATATCGCTGACATGCAAAGCGGGCCCCAAAGCGCTCGCTATCGCCTAAAAGCTGTCGCTAACATCAGTTAGCGACAGCTTGCTAATAGAGCGATAGAATTATCGCCGCTTAGTGGCTGAAAACGGCCGCTAAACCGGCGATAATTGCCTATCGCCCCACTTGGTAATATGCCCCTGTGTTCTTTGGTCTTTTTGTAAACTAGACCACAATGTATCTCATGGAGGGATGTGGGCGAGATATACAATATGTTACACACTTCAGCCGATGACTGAGAAAGGACAGCCTGTGTAGGGATTCCAATGATGGAGTTGGCTGAGGTTCCATTATACTAATTAGTTCCACCAACTAAAAATGAGGCAGAGAAAACGTGAAGTTTGTAGATTGAAATGCAGCCAATTCTTAACACATTTCCCATTTCCTTGCACCTCTAAATGACCACCATGCATGTGAAAACAAGCTAAAATTCTTCCACTTTTAAAAAAACCTTTGGCTGACAACAATGATCCTTCCAACTATAGACTGATATCTCTCCTTCCGGCCCTCTCAAAAGTACTAGAAAACATGCAAATAAAAACATTTTGAGTCACGCAGAAAGCCACAATCTGCTGCACCCATCTCAATTGGGGTTTAGGGCTAATTTTAGCACAGAGATGGCCCTACTGGAAGTGATGGAGTACATCAGAGTAAAACTGGACCAGGGCGGTAGGCTGTCCTGATACTCTCAGCAGCACTTGACACTGTCCAGCACGTAAGACTCTTTGACAGATTGAGGAATCTGGGAATCAGAAGGACAGTACTGGCCTGGTTGGATTCTTTCCTGCAGTATAGAGCCCAAGAAATCTGGCTACCCCCCTTCTCAACCCCTATACCTGGCTCGAAGGTTGGAGTTCCCCAGTGGTCCATTCTTAGTCCAACCCTTTTCAACCTATTCTTGTCCCCTTTGGCACATGTGGCAGAGGCATATGGCACAAATATCATATTGTATGCGGATGGCATGCAATTGATTTTTACCTGCGCAAAAGGAGCTGACTTCGACGGTGCAAACATCAGAGCTTGTCTGACAAAGGTATTTCAGTGGCCCAAGAAGAATCAGCTTAAGTGCAACTCGGTTAAATCCGAGACTGTCTTCTTCGGCCAACTGGTAGTCAGTAGTTGAAATGCATGGTGACCAGAAGAATACTCGCCTCCACATTCAATCATCTGTGAGGAACCTTGGTGTTTTTCTGGACAATACATTTTCCTTGAAGTCCCAGGTCCAAAGTCTGGTCGGCATTCTGCGCATGATAAGAATATTTCTCCCACTTCGATCATTAGAGACTAGGAAAACGGTGGTCCAGGCATTGGTGACCTCAAGACTGGACTACGCAAATGTCCTGTATCTAGTCCTTCCAAGTTGCCTTGTTCAGCACCTGAAAGTTGTACAAAATGCTGCGGCAAGGGCAATTCTCAGACCTAAATCCAGATCTCCTACGTCGCCCCTCCTTAAATCCCTCCACTAGCTGCATATGAAAGAAAGGATTAAACTCAAAGCTCTTGTTGTTTTTTTTAGGCCCTGTATGGGAAAGGAGCAGGATACCTTAACAAATGAGCTAACCGCTACATTCCAGCATGGTCCCTTAGATCCTCTTCCCCTGACCTTGCCCATACACCCAAAGTACGCTTGGCCCTATGAGTGGAAGATCATTTAGTTTTATGGGGGCCCTGGCTTGGAACAAACTCCCGGCCACTCTTCGGGCCACCCAAACATTTCAGTTTTTAAGAAACACCTGAAAACTTGGCTTTTTGTAACTTAGAAGCGTGTTTTTTCTGGCTCCCCATCCAACTTTCTGGCAGCGCCGGGACACTCTTTGCGAGTAACTATAGAGCTTTAGCAAATTTGGTTCATTTATTCATTCATAGTCTGGTGTCTCACATTTTAAAAGTGGAGCAAAATTAATAGTATGTTGCAAAAGTGATACACAATGTATGCATGCTGTGCACTCATTTTGATCTGAGTAGTAACTATATTACAATAGAAATGTCTGCTTTACTCTACTTTTTTTGCAGATTTCGTCACATTTGGTAAAACTCCACTTCAACTTGCAGTTGGCATAGTAAATTTGCTTGTAAAGTTGGATATTTTATTCTCAACTACAATACAATATTGCCAAAGTCTTCATCTGAAGAATTTAGGAAAAAACAACTCCATCAAAAAAATTTGTTTGATTGATATGTCTTCACTCACTAGACAAAGATTACAACATTTAATAATTTAATTCCATGTGCAGAACAATATACAATTATGTAGTTTCTACACATAAAGGTAATTCACAGCATGTCTCTCATTTCCCCGCAAGTTGTAACAACGACTTGCTCTAGGTAGGGCGCAGAATGTTAGAATAGTATAATTTACTATTCCAACTCAAGTATGTGAACAGTAGGAAAGGTGTTGGATTTTAAATCCAACACCTTCTGCCTCCTCTGCAAGTTATTGTTACGTCTTCTAAGCTGGCTAGTAGTACTCCATCGCCATCAGGCCGGTGGGATTGCGCTGAGCTGATTTATATGTTCCTGTTGTGCTAACAGTGTCCTCGCGGAGAAGTTCTGATGAAAGGGAGCCATGATGGTGAGGACACAGGTAAGTACTACCCCTCATTATCATACTACACAGATATGTTATGATTCTGTCAATATATATATGTAGGTATTGTGTAATGCCATTTTTGTTACATATTGCATTGTACACAATGTGCACATTTGAGGCCCAACAAGGAATTTATGAAGCCATCTCTCAAAGGATTTCAATTGGCTACATTAACCTAATTGGATAAGGAATTTATATATTTCTTCATTAGTCACTTTTAGACACATACATATCTTTAAGAGGGGTTTACATTTTTATTTGCTCTTCATGGGACACTTGCACATCATTCTTGTAGTGACTGTGGAGGGACCCCCTAGCCCATGAGGTCACGCTGGATCCTTGCCTACTGGCCATACTCCTTCTCATGCAGGGCCATCTTCTTTATTCCACATCCTGCCTGCCTCTTTTCATCTTCCACTCTGGGTTGACAAGCACAGGGCCATGGCAGTAGGAGCAGCATGTCTGCTCTGAGTGTATTTGGAGCCCCACCTCCTGGGTCAGGCAGGCAAGCCCTTGTGTCCCTCGGTTTGGTGATAGGTGGTAACATTAATCCGCTTGAGGACAAATGATGCTCAATGCTGGTTGGACGCCTGGCCGATGCAAAAGTCAAGGTCTCACCGTGGAAATAACCACAGAGGTACTCGGCGTGGTCATGATTTTCTGGGCCAAATTGCTGTAAGAAAAGCAATATGTTATGTTATGCTATGTTATGTTATCATACTGGTGCTGAGCAGGTGTGAGTCTAGACTCATCTAGGGCATAGTGGGATTACTTGAAAAGCCAGGTCTTCAGCTTCTTGTGGAATTCAAGGAGTGGGGAGGGGGCTTTCATGTGTTGCAGCAGGTCGGACCATTCTTTATGTAAGAGAAGCTTTAGCCTCTGGATCTGGTTTTCTATTTGTGTGGGATTGGTGCAACTAGGGTGCATATTATCAACAACTAGCGATATTTATCACTAAATAAGCTTAGTGACATTTTTTTTATCGCCGTGCATCGCTGGATTTTATCGCAGAGATAACGTGCTATTAGCAACGTTTATCTTATCTCCAATGCGATAAAATACCCGGCGATAGCGGCGAAATGCGTGAATATCGCTGGGAATCCAGCGATATTCAGGCATTAACGTCAATAGGGTCTTAACCTAAATATTCAACTCCCATTGGATATACAGGTTAAGATGTGTTCTGAGCAGGCGTTAGCTTTCAGCGATATTCGCGCTTAGCGCGAAATATTTAATCACTATGCCTGCTTTGATAATAGGTGTTAGCGACTGCTTTCAGTCACCAACAGGTTGGGTACGCCCACTTTGCATGTCATTAGCCATAAATATTGCTGACATGCAAAGTGGGCCCCAAACCGCTCGCTATTTCCTAAAAGCTGTCTCTAACTGATGTTAGCGACAGCTTGCTAATAGGGCGATAAAATTATCACCTCTTTGCCGCCGAAAACGGCTGCAAAAGCAGCAATAATTTCATTTCGCCTGCCTTGACCATATGGGCCCTGGAGTCAAGATGAGCGGAGGTGTCTGGAAGGTTTACAAAGCAGATGGAATTATAGAGGTATACTGGGCCAGTGTTATATATTGCCTTGAAAGTATGGGTGAGGAGTTTGAATTGTGCTTGGTTGTGAATAGGGACCTAGTGGAACTTCTTCAGGCGTAGTGTGATCCAAAGGCAGTGAGGGAGGATTAGAGAATATCTGGCCATCGAGTTCTGAATGGTCTGCAGTTTTCTGGTAGTTTTTTGTTGATCCCGGCATAGAGTGTGTTCCCATATTCCAGCTTCCTTGTGACTAAGGCATGTGTGATGGTTTTGCAGGTTTTCTGGGTGCTTTGCTGATGGTAACCCCTTACCCAGCAGTCCACCTGCCACAGGACAACTGGATCATAGGGCCAGCTGCCCTGCTCTATTGAGGGAGCGGCTGTCACTCATGTCATTTAAAAAACTCAGAATATCTAAACTTTCTGCACAATGAAGCTATTTGTTCTTCGTTCATAAAAAACAAACTCCAGCTTTAGGAGTTTTTCTCTGAACAGAAGATTTTGCAGAATGTGCGCTTAAAGGAAAACATCTAATTCATAAAAAAATATGTGTCACAGCTACAACTCATTTTCTTATAGCAATATGATGTAGCAAAGATCAGTGGTATTTTCAGGCTGTCAAACAGTACATGACCAGATTGTTTAAATGTATATTTCACCACTGGAAATGAGCAATTTTATGTGTTTTTTATGTGATGGTTGCAATGTTTGAATTGTTTTCAACCACTGGTAATTACCCTTTGGTTGCATTCCAGTCTGTTGTTATTTTGCCCACCAAACGGTCTCAAGCATGAACCAGGCATATAAAAATCAGTCTCAACCCTTTACCAATAACAACAGTTCAGCTAGAACTGCCAGGCCCAGTTCACTTTGATAGGGGAACAGAGGCAACGGATCAGTGACAAAATATAGAATACAAAAATATAGAATACTAAAAATAGCGAAGTAAAAATATAGAAAGCAAAAATATCGAAGTCCTATCTACAAACAGGTAAGTACAAAAATATTGAATCAAAAATATCGAAAAAATATATATAGTTAGTCAAAATATCGATTTTTTTAAAATGTCTTCAAAGTAATTTAAAATTAATGAAATAATAACTATAATTAGCTAAAACATACTTAAATAACTTTAAAAGTATTAAGTTAAAAAAAATAACCATGCAATTTCATTTTTTAACACATTTTAACATAATATTAATTATTAATATACAATATTTTTACTGTAGGATAGCGGGAGTGTGAAATTTACTATTCCCACTCCAGTGAGTGCAACAGTAGGGAAAGCATTGGATAGCATAGGGGTAAAAATTACTATTCCCACTCCAGTGAGTGCAACAGTAGGGAAAGCGTTTGATAGCGTAGGGGTAAAAATTACTATTCCCACTCCAGACAGTAAACAGTAGGGAAAGCGTTGGATAGCGTAGGGGTGAAAATTACTATTCCCACTCCAGAGAGTGCAACAGTAGGGAAAGCGTTGGATAGCGTAGGGGTAAAAATTACTATTCCCACTCCAGAGAGTGCAACAGTAGGGAAAGGGTTGATAGCGTAAGGGTAAAAATTACTATTCCCCCTCCAGAGAGTGCAACAGTAGGGAAAGCGTTGGATAATGGGAGGGTAAAAATTACTATTCCCACTCCAGAGAGTGCAACAGTAGGCAAAGCTTTGGATAGCGTAGGGGTAAACATTACTATTCTCACTCCAGAGAGTGCAACAGTAGGGAAAGCGTTGGATAGCGTAGTGGTAAAAATTACTATTCCCACTCCAGTTAATGCAACAGTAAGGAAAGCGTTGGATAGCTTAGGGGTAAAAATCACTATTCCCACTCCAGAGAGTGCAACAGTAGGGAAAGCGTTGAATAGCGTAGGGGTATAAATTACTATTCCCACTCCAGAGAGTGCAACAGTAGGGAAAGCGTTGGATAGTATAGGGGTAACAACTACTATTCCCACTCCAGTGAGTGCAACAGTAGGGAAAGTAAATACTTCATATATTAATAAAAATAAATTACATATTAATACCAATAAAAAATGTATTTAGAAGTAATTACCAATTTAATATATTATAATAATTAATCAATTAAAAATAAAAATAAAATGAATTATTAAAATGCATTACCTATTAATACAAATTAATTACCAATTAACAATTAATTAATTAGCAATTAAAAATGTATTAACAATTAATTCAAAATAAATACCAATAAATAAATTAAAATATTTATTTAATGATGATGTGATGTTGTGTCGAGGAGAATCCAGATTTCGACGGCGTGCCTGTGGACTGAGCCGGTGTTGAGCAGGATGCACTTGAGGTGATTGTTGCTGGTGTCTGGCTTGATGGGTGCGGTGCAGGTTCTGAGGCAGGTGAATTTGCAGGTTTGGCAGTTGAAGGGTCCGTGGGTGTGCCTCGGGGTGGCTTGGTAGCTGGTGGTGTTCCGGCCCGCGTTGAGTGCGTGGAGGGTGGCGACGTCGTAAGTCTGTCAAGGGAATCCCTGATGACACAGGTGCCAAAGGTTTGCCTAATCCTTTTTTCCTTGTGAGAAAGATATACCCAGGCTTGTAAGAGAGTATCGGCTAATTGCCCCATGTAGATTCCTCCCCCATCAACTCCTCTTTCCAGAAGTAAGCTAATGTTCCACAATGGGCCAATTACCCATGGGGAGACTTAAAACTGCTAACTGGCAAGCAGTTATCTTGGCCCAGCAGGTTAGCTTAAAACCCAAATCTCATATGGGGTGATTCAGAGAAAAGTCAAACTGCATTAGGAATTCATGTAGGTCAACATTTACATATGGGATAAAATGCCCTCTGTAAACATTAGCGCTCTCCCAGCCTGGGAACAGTGCCCCCTCAGTGCACCACAGTTGGTTCTAACTAGGATGGTATTCAATTTATTCCAAAGTTACTTTATATTCATGAATGTAATTGGTGAATACAGATTTGGTACAATAAATCATACGTTGCATAATCAAGCTTATGGACAAAAGTAATCAAATATGTGTATTCTTATCATGATTATTCATTCAATTACATGGAAATGACCCATCGCATCCCGATGGAATTCGGGCTGGGCCCGTCATCAGGAGATGTTAGAAATGGGGGTCTCTAGTTGGCAATGGTTTGCACCTTTGTCCAAATAGGGACCATTGCTTCTATGCCGGGTAAGGGGGATAAAGTTTGTTGAAACAAATACCTCCACCTGCAGGTATTACGACATTGTTATAGGTGAAAATCCCAAAGTAAGGCGCCGACCGTGAAGTGCGTGGATATTGAGCGTTGGGTAAAGCAGATCCCTGAAGAACAGTACCTTGGAAACAATGAAAGCATTTTTGGTGCACAGCGTCGGAAAGGAGATGCTTCGGGGGCGCCGGGCAGCGTTGGTTTCTTACGACCCCTGGGGAGGTGAAGCCTTGGTCCCTTGCTGAGATGCAGGGGTGGTGAGACATTGGTTCGTTAATGTGGCCAGGAGGTGACGACCCGGTGGCGGCGAAGTGCTGGTTCCTTATGACGGTGTGGTGTCGATGGATTCAGGAGTCACCCACGTTGAGTGTCAGCTCTTGCCATCGGTGAAGTCGGATGGTGAGTCGTGGACGTCACAAGTGGTGTCCTCAGCTATGGTGCAAGCAGCAGCCTCGGTGACGGCTTTGGAGTTGATGCGGCAGAGCGTCAGCTGGGGTCCGGCCTACAGTGCAAATCAGGGCGGTGTGTCATGCTCTTCACGAGAGGTGCCCACGGCTTTGGTGCAGGTTACTGCATCACTTGCCGGCCTCGTTGTTGCAATTTCCTTCTCTGGCAGCTGAAACAGCAGTTTCAGATGCAGAAAGACAGAAGAAATGAAGGGGCAGATGTATCAAGCCTTTTGCGACGCGCAAAGGCCGAAATTCGCATGTTTTGGCATGCATCAAAAATTCGCAAAATAAGAAATAGCAAAAATTTGCGATTCCTTATTTTGCCATAGCATTTAAGGAATCGCAATTTTGCGATTCCTTAAATGCTATGTATGAAGCATTTTTGAATTGCGATTTATGTTTAAGAATTCGCAAATTACCACCAAGTTGTAGTTGATGGTAATTTGCGAAGTCTTTAAAAAATGCACAATTTAGCATTTTTGATGGTGGCATGTGACGCACACACATGCCCATAGGGCATGTATATGCGCCATATGCACACACATGTACATTTCAGGGGTGCAGCAGGGCGTCTTTGAGACACCCCAGCACCCTTGAAATAATTCTCAAATTGCGATTAGCAAATTGCGAATTCGCAATTTGAGAATTACTTCACAATCATTCCTATGGGCTTCCTGGCCCATAGGAATGCATGGGAAATTATTCCTTATTTGCGAATTCGCAAAATGCGAATTCGCAAATAAGGAAGATTAAGGAATCGCAAAATAATAGCGATTTTTTTCATACATTCCATTTTGCGAATTCTTAATAGCGATTCCTTAAAAATCGCTATTTAGGAATCGCAAAATGGAATCTTGATACATCTGCCCCGAAGTCTTTGTGTCCCTGAGACTTCAGAACAGGAGCCACACTCAATTTCAAGCCCTTGGAAATCTTTTCCTCAAGCAGGTGACAAAGCAAACATCAAAGTCCTATTCTCCTTTCTTTGGCAGCAAGTAGCCACTGCAGGCCAACCCCAGACAGAAAACAGCACAGGGGCAGTGTTCCTCCTCCGTTTCTCTGTCTCTTCTCCTTGGCAAAGGTTCTTCTTGATTCCTAGAAGTGATCTAAATGTCTGGGGTCTGGACCCCTCTTTTTATACGCAAAAGCCTTTGTTGTCTGAAGGCAGAGAGTATCTGTACCCAGCCAAAACCAGTTATGTCCTCACTGGGGCAGCTTCCTGGCAGGAGGTGGAGTCAGCATTGTTGAAGGCAGACCAGGCCCATTAAGGTGAAAGGAAATCTCCTCACCCTACTCTAAATAAAGTCCAGGTCTATTCAGTCCAGCCCGACTCATAAAGCTCTCTGGAGCCACTGCTACCCCCAGCTCTGTTGAGCCACTGCTCCCCCCAGCCCTGTCATCCTAAAGTCAGACATGCAATACACAACCCTTAGCCTGGATGTGTTAAAATCTAGTTTGCGACATCAACATTATCGGCGCCATCTTGTCCCTTTTCAGGCTCATATGTGCGCGTAAATAGCAGCCATTTTGAATGCCATGGCCTCTCTGCCCACTGTCGATAGCCAGCACGTCTCTCTCTCTCTCTCACTCCCTCTAACCTCGCAAGCAACCCCCCGCACGCTGACAGCCCCCTCTCTCACATGCTTGGGCCATAAACCTCCCTTTCAGCGCGACCCTGCCTCGGAGCCACAATCCGTACCCAGCCAACACCTCCCTCCGTCCCTTTCATGATCATACATCCTTTGATGAACCCCCTTTCCTCTGTGCCCAATTGTCATGCTTGTTCCCAGGCCACCACCTGGCCCTGCGGATGCAGTTTATTGCCCCCATACAGTAGGAAGCTTCTCTCTTCAAAGGATCTGCAACTGATCAAATCCCCCACCCCATGAGATCGGATCAGCCGCACACATTCCGGGAACCGGCGGAATATCCAGCTGCGCGACAGTCATCACCTACTGAGATCAGGGTGGGGACTTCTACTGTAAATGTGTTTGGGAACGGGCTTGAAGCGGGGATTCCGAGGATGTCTTTCCGTACTTCAACGTATTTACAAGAATGTGCTACTGTAATAAAGATCATAAACCTGTGTATAAGAGGCGAGGCCTCAGAGATGCGTTTAGAGCACCTCGAGAAGATACCCTGTTGTCTGATTTGACGTGTTCTGCTCCGTCGGAATAAACTCCTGTTTCCTGCCTTCCAGTCTCCAGCGCCTGCCTCTTTGTTTGATAATTCCGAGTGGTATGAGAGGCGACTAACGCCGGGCAATACTTAAAGGTTCTCGGTTGAAAGCGGCCCTACCTTTTCACAATTGGCGCCCAATGTGGGGCCCATCAGCGACACGTGGATCCAGTGGGAGAGGTCCTGACGATAGAGTGAACAACTGTAAAGATCGGGAAGTACACCTGCCCGATAGACCCTCGTCTGGCAGCCGATCATCCAAACTTCACCGGTTTCCGAGCAGACCTCTCTCGAGTGATCTAGGGTCCTGACTGGGAACCATCAGGAGTGCCACGACAATTACGGAGAATAGAGGACGATTGGGCGTTGGAAGCGGAAGATGAGAAACTGCCCATGTGGTCCGGGTAAGGTCGTGTAACACGACAAATTGCGAAACGATTGTTTGATTGTTTGAAAATACTAGTATTGCTCATTGATTGTTTTTGAGATAGTCTCTGTCTGCAAACGGGGAAGAATAGAGATATTCTCTCTTCCTTTGCAGATAGTGAAGGGTAGGTAACGCAGACCTTTGTCCCCCGTTGTAATCTGTCGTGCCTATTTTTTGTCTCCCCACTGATTGATTGATTGTCCGAACATTGATTGTTCGAAGTTGGTTCTTTGAGATATTCTCTGTTTGCAAATAACGTAGAATATAAATATTCTGTCTAGTCTTTGCAAGTAGTGATGGATAGGTAGTGCGGACCTTTGTCCCCCGTTGTAATCTGTCATGCCTATCTTCTCCCCACTGATTGGTAATTGGTTCAGCCCGGACCGCTTATTAGAAATGAATCATCCAGCTCCACTGGAAGGCACCCCTAATAAAGATATGTTCACCAAGTATGGACTAGTCCCTGTAGCCTATAGCAAGCTATGGCACAAGTATACGAGAAAGGATCAGGAAAGTCAGTGGCCACTGATAGGATCCTTCAACGAAGATAAGATAAACGTGCTGGAAATGGTCCTTCGAATCAATAAGACGACACCCACTATGCTTGATAGCCTCGGCATGTGACACAAAGAAACAGAACAACGAAAAAAGAGAAATGAAGTTAGCTGCCAAAAAGTCAGAGGAAGAGATCAAGGAAAGAGAGGAAGCCAAGCAGAAGCAAGAGTCAGAAACATCAAGCCAGTGTCCCGTTAGAACACCCTCTATGCTCTACCCCGAGTTACCCTCGAAACAGCGAGCGAACGATGACCTATTACTAGGTCCTCCAATCATCTACATGCCCCCTCCATACGCCCCTTCCAAACCCTTAGTACAGCAGCTGCAGCCCCCAAGCACAGATGAGGATAGTGCCAGGGCCTCGGTCCTCACGGCCTTCGAGCCAAACCCCTCGTACTCAGCACAGCGCAAGCAACAGCATTAGACAACCCTAAAACTCGAAAGAAGGATTCCACTAGAGTGAACAGGTTGAGCAAGGATGAGCGAGCAGGGATCGATAAGATAGTAAAGACACTGGTGGAACGGAAAGAGAGCGAGGATTACGTAATGAATATGTACAATTGATATGCCGATAGCAACAGACGACACTTTGTCGTGCGATTTTCTTATCACACCCTCAATGCTTATGAGGACTGATACCGATACAAAGGTCCCGAGAGCCTAACAACTCTGTATAGAAAAGTTGATATTGGGGATTGTTGCGTGTTTATCTAGGTTCCTGATCGATACTGTGACCTTATGCCCCTATTCGGCTATAAATCCATTTATTCCCTATATTGACATAACCGTTCAAGTGCGATTTTCAGAAAGTCATCTCTGGCCTCACACGAACAGAGCCACATTCCAGCATAGCTCTCTGCCACTTCCTTTGCGACCAATTAGTGCAATGACAGAGCAGGAGTCACTATCTGAGATTCCTAGATTAACACTCCGAGTTCTTCAACAAGATAAAAACTCAGCAAACCTGGAAATCCCCGCTTGCTGTGTTTTGATTAGTAATGGAACTCTAATGAGCAACTGATAGCTATCACTTCCTAGTGACATCTTTAATTGACGTCTTATGTCCAGCAAACTTGCGTCAAACCCGGCACCTGTCAGGTATAAATATTACCAACGTTGCCTTAAGCAATAGCTCGTTGCCTGTTGTTAGCTGTCTGCAAGACCCGTGTTGGTGAAGCTAGCACCCTGTCCCTGCAGTCTGCTGTCCCCTTGGTGGTGAAGCTACTGATACCATTATCGCTGCTAAAGTGCGAACTATGGTGCGGTATGCTTAGGAGCTGAACAGCCGTCCCTCTGCGAAGAGCCCAGCAGATTCCAGCTGCCCGCGGACGCTGTCCCCCCTCCTTCCTCGACGCGCTGAAGAGAGCCGCTGCCTTTCTCCTGCAGAGAAATCCAGCTCCAGCGTTTCCGGTCTGCCCTCGCGGGTGACTGGGATGTCGAGTGCCCCCTGAAGGAAATACCAGACTTCCATCATTCTATTCAGAGGTATGGTGTTGACTAAACCCTTAGACGAGAATTCTTGAAGCAAACCTTGGCAAAACCAACTTAACTTAAAGCTACTTACTTACTCCCCTTCCACGTGTTAGGCTTAGGTCAGGCACACTGGGGTAGGCGTAGTTAGAAGCACCAGTTGAGTATGTTAGCCTAATGTATATATGAATGTATATATGTTTTATGACTTTTAAACCATTGTATGGCTAAGAAACCATATCAATGCTTTTACAGTTCTATTTCGCAATCCTTATCTTACTGTACGTACTTTTTATAATAACAAGTCTTGCAATTGTGGCAATACATTTCTCTTGTACGAGAAGAAAGACTGTTCAATAAATGTTAACCCTTTATTGACAAACGCCCGTCTCTCTATTCTCTACATCTCGTGAAAGTAAACTGCACTAAACTGACTGAGTGAAATACATGTCTATTGTTTCACACGACCCTAGAGATTGACTCTTGATCTGAGGAGCAAAGTTGTCATGTTGCACGGTTGTTGGAAAGCTGAATCCCTTCTTGTCTGTGCCAGGGAAGCTGATCACTTCCCATGCAGAGAAGAAAGTTTCCAGTGACCTCTGAGCTAGTTGGTAACACACCCAATTAAGTTTAGCATAGTCAGTGGAGGCCTGGAATATTCGCAGTTCCACGTCGATACTACTGTTTATGTTATTCCAATGCGCAGGGCCTAGTGGGAAACTAGGAACTACACTACATGGCGCCCAAATGTTTGGTAAGGCGATAAACTAACGCAAGACGTTAGAGCAGAGGTCTTCAAACTTTTGGATGCCGAGACCCCCCTGTCAACATTTTCAAGCGTAAGGACCCCCTCCTGACAAAAATTTCTAAACGTCTAGGTTATGAGGATGGTGAGGACCAAATTATGCGACAGGCTTGACTAAATTGTGTGAGTAGAAAATGTAAATAATGTTCTGTGATGCTGCATATTTTGGGGTAGTATTGCTTTATTTAGAATTTTTTTAAACACAGTAATACTGAGGAAAGATTTCACCCCACCAGTACCAGTTTATAACCAAAATACAGCAATTAACATCAGAAAGATGTCTAGTCAACCTCTGTGAAGGGCTTCCCAATCCGCAGGAATACGCGCTGCCACATTAGAAGCTCACCTGGCCATGGCCGGGAGCAGCAAGGGTGCATTCAAACCGTGGCGGTCTTGTGCAGAGTTAAGCAGTTTACCCATGCCCCTTTCCTCTCACCCCCTTCCTTCCACTTCCTTCCATCCCTCTCTTCTCTCCTCTCCCGGCCCCGGATCCCTCTCTCACATTGCAGGCAGATGGTTATTAGCCCCAGGACACCTTTTGGTAACAGTAGCGCACTACAATGTAAATAATAAGCAGAAGCAGGGTATCCACTAGACCCGCAATTCAGGGGGGGCGGGGGGCTTAACACTCCCAGCCAGGGCTTGTCCAAGCACTGTTAGCATACGGTGCTACAGTCTTTCCACCTTCTCCATGAATTCCCTCACTACCACTCACCAACAATACACCTCATCTCTCTATTCACCTGTCTGACAACCATTTCATTTTTTTATAGCGCTACTCATAGTTTACTCGCACTCAGTTCTGTGATGTGCATGGTACATCTTCTTTGTACCAGGCACTTTAACCTTCTGCACTGTGTGGGTGACAAGAGTGCCCATGTGACTGCACGGTGAGCAATGCAACAGTGTGAGAGTAGGGTAAAAGGAGTGACTGCAGGGTGAGTGAGGTGACCATATGAATTTGGGTTCAGCGGTAAGTGCAGAGTGGGACAAATTAGTGCATGGTTAGTGATGGCCTTGTTTGAGTTAGCTACAGATTGAGCAGTAAGAGGGGGACAGGTGAGTGAAGTGTCACATGAGTGCAGGGTAAGAAGTGTGCTCGTGTGACTGCAGGGTGAGGTACAGAGTGAACAATGCAAGCGAATTTTTAGTGCAGTGATCACTGTGAGAGCAGGGTGAGCGGGTGATTGGTGTGAGTGCATGGTGATTGGTGTGAGTGCAGGGTGAGCGAGTGAATGATGTGAGTGCATGGCGATCAGTGTGAGTGCATTGTGATCAGTGTGAGTGTATTGTGATCGCTGGGAGTGCAGGGTGAACGTGAAAGTGAAGGCGAGAATGGAAGTGAGTAGTCTAAAAGCAGGGTGCATTCCCAGAAACTTGGAAGCGTAGGGTTTCAGATATAAGTTAAACTATTGCTATAATGGCATTAATCAGGGTTCGAGGGTGGAGGAAATAAAGAATGTGCTGATCCTGCAACAAACTTCCAGTCTAATGATTAGGGTTACCAGCTCATTATTTTGATGGCCCAGAAGTAAACAGTCACCTACAGCTGTATTTTTTCACTTATCTGTGAATACTTAGAACAGCAAATATAAATAGAAAGCACTTTTAATTGTGTTCTAGGGATGCCTCAATGATCCATGACTAATAATTAAAGAGACAGAAAAGTCACATAACTAATTAATACATACTTTTTTATTTATAACTCAAATTAGTGTCAAGAGCAGGTCTCTGCAGGATCTTTAAACAACACATAGCAGGGATGTTTCTTTTGGCAACCCAACTTTATATTTCTTTTCATTAAATGCATTCTCACACTACAGCAGTAAGTGTAAAAATACAAATGTAAGGAATAGGCAGAGTGGGGGACTAGGGGGATCACATTTAATGAGTGTCTGCCGTCTTAAAAGCGATCATGATATAACTTAATTCCCAATGCAGGTGAGGCACTTTTCAGCTCTCAGATAACAGCGGTCGCTGCACAGCTGGAGTCAATGTATGCCACTCATTTATTAACACTTCGCCCCCACGCATGCAGGCTGTGGATGGCTCCAATGCAGGATTCAATCAACAAGCATTAGTGGTACATGAACAGACTGTGATATCACTTCCTGAGTTTCCACTCATAGATCATGTGCACTTTTGTTTCACCCCAAACTCGATCTTCATTTAGAATGCAGAAATACATGCAGTCATTTCTTCTTTAAAAAACTATCCCCCGAAATCGCATTTCTTTGTCTGCTCCTAGCCATCCCCTCACCACCACTTCCTGCTGGTCAATTTAACTCCATCTCCCCTAAAGCATAGTTTAATGTGAGCGTGTTTAGCTTCGGCGCCTCACTATGCCTTCCCCACCCATCACTGCTTGTAAGGTGGCTGTTCTGTGTTTAAAAAAAGACCGCTTCAGCAGGTCTTTAAAGACCATTAGCATATTTACATGCCTTTGTTAACTGATTACCAAAGCTTATTAGGTCTCGCCTGTCGATGCGCATGCGCATCGTGCAAGCGAGACTATGGTGGCTTAACCACTCTTTGTCCAACTTGCAAGGAATCGTGGCGATTCCTTGCAGTGCCCGTGACTTTTAAGCTCAATGCGCATGCGCATTGAGCTTAAAAGCGCGTGCACGTCCGTCTTGTTTTACCCGCTCCGCCCCCTCCCCTTCCCGCCGTGTCGCATTTCTCCTCCCCCCTCCCCTCTCCTCCGTCCGTCTTGTTTGTTTAATTTAACCCGCTCCGCCCCCTCCCCTTCCCGCCGTGTCGCATTTCTCCTCCCCCCTCCCCTCTCTTCCCTCCGTCTCGTTTGTTTATTTTACCCGCTCCGCCCCCTCCCCTGCCCGCCGTGTCGCATTTTTTTTTAAATCCCCACTTTCCCACTACCCCCCATCAATGCCAACACTGACGCCGTGCTAAAGCCCGCTCTCCCTCCATTTACTGGCCTTTAGCAGCCTGTGGCACGCCTCTTTTCCTGCTGGAGGGATCTGCTTTAGCGTTTCCAACTAGTGCAGGAAAAAAATGTTTTTATTCCACGTCCGAAAACTCCTCTCTTGAAACAAGACACCAACCTCTAACCAGGGAAGAGAGTACACCGGAATTGAGGCAGCCTTTTAACACTGGTGAAATAAACACTCACCAACAGCAGGAACAGAGCGTGCAGCCCGGCCATGTCAGCAATCTCAGAGCTCTGGGAGGAGCGGCCTACAGCATGGTCTCAGGGAACTGCCCCCTCATCATATCGCTTCAAAATGGCTTCGTTGTATGTACCAGAACGAGCACGCTCCCTCCTCGACTGGTTGAGCCAGTCCTTCTCGTATCCATGCCCCTCCAGCAGGTCTCCCTTCCCCCACAGCTCCCTCTGCAAACATGAAACAAACAGCAGGGAGGGGAGGCGTTTCCAGGGCCAGCTCACTCTCGCTCTCTTCGTCTTGTTTTGCTTTCGATCTAGACCCGTCTCCAGCAACAGCCTCTGCTGCCTTAACTTTTAGTTTTGATACTGCGGATAATTACCCAGGGTCCTTCTAACTTCCATTTTCAAACGCCTTGACAACAGTGAAACAATTTGGGATTTCGTTGTTTTCATCCAGCCAGAAATTAAAAAAGGTAACCTTTTGTTTCTTAAAAGCAGTACGGTTTTGCTTCGTCCCTCAATCAGGAAGTAGCTGTTGGCTCGTTGACAGGGAGAAAAAAATCGTATATTTGTCAGCTCAAATTTGGATCAAGCGAATTTGGGTTTCGTTTATGAGGTGAAGTTTGATTTCACTTTTGGATTTAAAATGATGTCACGGCATTGAATGTGAGTGTGCGTTTGGAAAGCTGTTTGTTTACCTGTCATTCTATTTCGCCAGGTTCGCCCAACAGCCCTGAGACGTGTTTATTGAGCGCATGGATGTTTATAAACCTGTCGCTTAACTGTTATTTTAAAACATGTCATTGTATTCCTTGTTGTGACTATTTCGGAGGTTTAATCTGGTATATTCATGCAATACGCACTCGGTTTGTGTCAATAACTACAAACGTGCACCAAATGAAGCCTACCTTTTGGATTTGTTTTTATAGGCGCCGGGGGTTAACGTTTAAGCTAACGTATGGTAAATGGCTTATGTTAAACTAAAGTTGTATATGTTTTATTGCATTTTTTCTGTTCTTCACATTTTTTTTTAGCTGCATAAGTCCATCAGTGTAGTCTAGTTACATTTTACTTTTTTGTTGAAATCCAAACCATTTGCTTCACTGATTTGCTCTAGTCTCCCTCAACCCCTCACCCTCACCCTCACTCACCCTCAACCCCTCACCCTCAACCCCTCACTCACCCTCACTCACCCTCACTCACCCTCAACCCCTCAGCCTCACCCTCACCCTCACTCACCCTCAACCCCTCAGCCTCACCCTCACTCTCACTCACCCTCACTCACCCTCAACCCCTCAACCTCACCCTCACTCACCCTCACTCACCCTCAACCCCTCAACCTCACCCTCACTCACCCTCAACCCTCACCCTCACTCACCCTCAACCCCTCACCCTCACTCACCCTCAACCCCTCAACCCCTCACCCTCACTCACCCTCAACCCCTCACCCTCACTCACCCTCAACCCCTCACCCTCAACCCCTCACCCTCAACCCCTCACCCTCAACCCCTCACTCACCCTCACTCACCCTCACTCACCCTCACCCTCACTCACCCTCAACCCCTCACTCTCAACCCCTCACCCTCACTCACCCTCACTCACCCTCAACCCCTCACCCTCACTCACCCTCAACCCCTCACCCTCACTCACCCTCACCCTCAACCCCTCACCCTCACTCACCCTCACTCACCCTCAACCCTCACCCTCACTCACCCTCACTCACCCTCAACCCCTCACCCTCATTCACCCTCAACCCCTCACCCTCAACCCCTCACCCTCAACCCCTCACTCACCCTCAACCCCTCAGCCTCACCCTCACTCTCACTCACCCTCACTCACCCTCAACCCCTCACCCTCAACCCCTCACTCACCCTCAACCCCTCAGCCTCACCCTCACTCTCACTCACCCTCACTCACCCTCAACCCCTCAGCCTCACCCTCACTCACCCTCACTCACCCTCACCCTCACTCACCCTCAACCCCTCACCCTCACTCACCCTCAACCCCTCACCCACCCTCACCCTCAACCCCTCACCCTCAACCTCACTCACCCTCAACCCCTCAGCCTCACCCTCACTCACCCTCACTCACCCTCACCCTCACTCACCCTCACTCACCCTCACTCATCCTCACTCACCCTCACCCTCAACCCCTCACCCTCACTCACCCTCACCCACCCTCAACCCCTCACCCTCACTCACCCCCTCACCCTCACTCACCCTCAACCCCTCACCCTCACTCACCCTCAACCCCTCACCCTCACTCACCCCCTCACCCTCACTCACCCTCAACCCCTCACCCTCACCCTCACTCACCCTCAACCCCTCACCCTCACCCTCACTCACCCTCAACCCCTCACTCACCCTCACCCTCACTCACCCTCACCCTCACTCACCCTCAACCCCTCACCCTCAACCCCTCACCCTCACTCACCCTCAACCCCTCACCCTCACCCACCCTCACCCTCACTCATCCTCACCCACCCTCAACCCCTCACCCTCACTCACCCTCAACCCCTCACCCTCACCCTCACTCACCCTCACTTACCCTCACTCTCACTCACCCTCACTCACCCTCAACGCCTCACCCTCACCCTCACTCACCCTCAACGCCTCACCCTCACCCTCACTCACCCTCAACACCTCACCCTCACTCACCCTCACTCACCCTCAACCCCTCACCCTCACTCACCCTCAACCCCTCACCCTCAACCCCTCACCCCCTCACCCACCCTCACTCACCCTCACTCACCCTCACTCACCCTCACTCACCCTCACTCACCCTCAACCCCTCACCCTCACTCACCCTCAACCCCTCACCCTCACTCACCCTCACTCACCCTCAACCCCTCACCCTCACCCTCACTCACCCCCTCACCCTCACTCACCCTCAACCCCTCACCCTCACTCACCCTCAACCCCTCACCCTCAACCCCTCACCCTCAACCCCTCACCCTCACTCACCCTCACTCACCCTCACCCTCACTCACCCTCACCCTCACTCACCCTCAACCCCTCACCCTCACTCACCCTCAACCCCTCACCCACCCTCACCCTCACTCATCCTCACCCACCCTCAACCCCTCACCCTCACTCACCCTCAACCCCTCACCCTCACCCTCACTCACCCTCACCCTCACTCACCCTCACTCACCCTCACTCATCCTCACTCACCCTCACCCTCAACCCCTCACCCTCACTCACCCTCACCCACCCTCAACCCCTCACCCTCACTCACCCCCTCACCCTCACTCACCCTCAACCCCTCACCCTCACTCACCCTCAACCCCTCACCCTCACCCTCACTCACCCCCTCACCCTCACTCACCCTCAACCCCTCACCCTCACCCTCACTCACCCTCAACCCCTCACCCTCACCCTCACTCACCCTCAACCCCTCACTCACCCTCACCCTCACTCACCCTCACCCTCACTCACCCTCAACCCCTCACCCTCAACCCCTCACCCTCACTCACCCTCAACCCCTCACCCTCACCCACCCTCACCCTCACTCATCCTCACCCACCCTCAACCCCTCACCCTCACTCACCCTCAACCCCTCACCCTCACTTACCCTCACTCTCACTCACCCTCACTCACCCTCAACGCCTCACCCTCACCCTCACTCACCCTCAACGCCTCACCCTCACCCTCACTCACCCTCAACACCTCACCCTCACTCACCCTCACTCACCCTCAACCCCTCACCCTCACTCACCCTCAACCCCTCACCCTCAACCCCTCACCCCCTCACCCACCCTCACTCACCCTCACTCACCCTCACTCACCCTCACTCACCCTCACTCACCCTCAACCCCTCACCCTCACTCACCCTCAACCCCTCACCCTCACTCACCCTCACTCACCCTCAACCCCTCACCCTCACCCTCACTCACCCCCTCACCCTCACTCACCCTCAACCCCTCACCCTCACTCACCCTCAACCCCTCACCCTCAACCCCTCACCCTCAACCCCTCACCCTCACTCACCCTCACTCACCCTCACCCTCACTCACCCTCACCCTCACTCACCCTCAACCCCTCACCCTCACTCACCCTCAACCCCTCACCCACCCTCACCCTCACTCATCCTCACCCACCCTCAACCCCTCACCCTCACTCACCCTCAACCCCTCACCCTCACCCTCACTCACCCTCACCCTCACTCACCCTCACTCTCACTCACCCTCACTCACCCTCACTCACCCTCACCCACACTCACCCTCAACACCTCACCCTCACTCACCCTCAACCCCTCACCCTCACTCACCCTCAACCCCTCACCCTCAACCCCTCACCCACCCTCACTCACCCTCACTCACCCTCACTCACCCTCACTCACCCTCAACCCCTCACCCTCACTCACCCTCAACCCCTCACCCTCACTCACCCTCAACCCCTCACCCTCACTCACCCTCACTCACCCTCAACCCCTCACCCTCACCCTCACTCACCCTCAACCCCTCACCCTCAACCCCTCACCCTCACTCACCCTCACTCACCCTCAACCCCTCACCCTCACTCACCCTCAACCCCTCACTCACCCTCACCCACCCTCACCCTCACTCACCCTCACTCAGCGCAACCACAGCATCTTCACTAAATATATTTAATACACTTTAAGCTATTGGCAATATAAAATAAAATCCATTTTATTTACGTATTAATTATTGTTTTTTAAAGCCATTGATTTTTTTATATCAATACATACAAGTCACATATAAGTCCCGTTAATACAAAACATGTTGCTTTACAAATGCTAGAGGTGTCACATTTAGAAAAATTATAACTATTGGCTTTGTAAAGAAGAAAGCTATTAATTTAGCTATTTAGAAAAAACAACACAAATAAAAAACAAAAAAATAATTAACACCTATAGCTCAAACTTTCCTACTGCGAGACCTATTGCATTTCCAATGCTTGGTTTTTTTATGGTTCCAGTACCCCCTGGGCCCTGGAACCATAAAAAAACTAACCTTTGGTAATCAGTTAACAAAGGCATGTAAATATGCTAATGGTCTTTAAAGACCTGTGAAAAACTCGGGATGGAGATAAGACTCCAGACACTGCCCAGCCGAGGCCCCAGGAGCGCGAGCGGCACTGCAGCAGCCTGGGCTGAGACACAGGATGGGGGAGGAGGGGGGCTGAAGCCCTGGAGGCCAGGGCAGAAGTGACACTGTGAAGGCGCGACCCCCTTTGCATCACTCCACGGGCCCCCTGGGGGTCGCGCCCCACAGTTTGAAGACCCCTGCGTTAGAGTAACTCAGTTGTGCATATTTCACACAGACCCCTTTCTCCCGTAAATACTCCAATAGACGTCTGGAGTGGGTGAAAGGTTAAAATCCGCCTGACCTTAGTAGGAAGAGATTCCTATGTAAAGCTCTGGTTTATTCAACGTTGAAGGATACAGTGTTCCAAAATATTGTGCACCTAATCTTTGTCTCCTTGGAGACCTACTCTGCAAACCTGCATTTATAAAAAATGACAGACAGTGAAGAAGAAAGGGAAGCAGTTAGACTGGCAGCCCTACTAATAGAGGAAGACTCGAGTCTCCTAGACACAGACCCGGATGCTATTATCATCCCGGTCCAATTAAGAAAATCTATAACGTTAAAACTTATAGAGAACGGACTGACACCACAAGGTGGTATAGTAATTTTCGTGATAGAGGCTCACGAATATCGGCAGACAGAGGTATTCTATTCATGGATAAACTTTCCAGCGGTAAACGCTACAACAAAAGAGTTTCACTATTACAAAATAGAGAAACCTCCGGAAGAGTACGCTCCTTTCGAGGAGATTGAAATTCCACTTAAATTTCAAGAGCACCTGCTCTGGTTTAATGGCGCCCTAAAACACAATGATCACATTACCAGGCTCGGTCCACTAGGTAGACCAGGAGCAACGTGGCCGGTCCTAGCCAGCTACACACCACATCCTGACATTGTAAAAATGTCAAGAGAGGAGCTGTTAGTACAGCTAAACACATTAATAAAAATACATAGGCAATTAGTCCAATATGTAATGCGGACTGCAACAGTCCAGCCTGCTGTTAATGTACCACAGCTGACCCCTCATCAGGGGAACACTAATAAAATCACACCATAGAACATACAGTCATGTCTGGGTAAAACACCCATTAAACGGGAACAAATTCCTTTCTGGTTAGCACAGAAAATCACTCAAATAGAGGCAGTATTTCTTGATACTACCCCTATAGAGAAACAAAGAATCTTGACCATCTGCCTTCCTATGGGAATCGCACCACATGTGGAGGATTGTGACACTTGGGGTACAGTCTTTGCTTCCATTTACACAAAAACACACGGTGTTCCGTCTATGGCGGTAATACCAGAAGTGCTAAAACAGATTCAAAATGAATACGGTCCAGAGCCCGCTTTAAATCTAGGTATGAAATTACTGAAAGACTTCAAGCAGGTCTCGGCTATATTATTAGCCAACATAAAAGGAGAAGCAGCATCTGTGGCGATCCGCCAGAAGTTGAGGGAAACAGATATAAAAGATCCTGTTGAGCTTGCAAAAATCATAGAAAAATGCTATGAAGAATTAGGTAGAGACAGCTTGGGTGGGAAACCGGTAAAGCCCCAACTGCTCGAAAATCCTGAAAAATTATTTATTAAAAATAATTCAAACACTCCTAAAAAGAACTGGGATGGAAATAAACAATCCACTCCCAAGGAAAAAGTTTTCCAGACCAGAGGAAGGTCTCCTCGACGGAGGGAAAGAACTCCGACTCGAGAACGCCAGTCTCCCCAGAGGGAGCCCTCTGAGAAAAGATATAACCTTAGAAATAGGGATAATCTGAAAAAACCTGATAGATATCAAAGTATTGATACACGTCCCTCTCGATCTTTTCCACAGAATTCGGAAAGAAGAGGACGGTCAGACCCAGGAGAGCACACCAAGTCCAAAGACAAGGAACCTGCTCAGAGTAAAAAATCTCAATTTCAGAAAAAGAAGGTAGCGAGTATTAGAGTAATCAACCATGCCGAGAATACTGAGGACACAGTTGAAAAACGGGGAGTGGGCATTGACAATGTTGGACAGTGCAGCAGAAATCAGTATAGCGGGCAAGATCTTGATGAGTCATCTGGAGACAGTGGACACGAATGAATACATTCAGGTTGAAACTGCCGACACCAGACTTAGCGAGCCCCATAAAATATACGAAATAACATTGCGTATGGAGGGTGATAAGACTAGGAAAATTAGGGGTCTATTTTGGGATAAGCTCTCAAAAGGCTACGATATTCTGTTAGCTGAAAAAGATTGGCCCCCGGAGTTTGTCAGGGAGTGCCCTCGTGGCGAAGAAGTGATTATGCCTGCCTTCTCGAATCACATACCGATTCACAAAAAATATACATATGCAAGGAAATGGGCAGTAGCCCAGGCTCCGGCATTGTATAAAAATCATGTAGGATGGGATGAGGATTCTCCTCCTCACAAAATCCAATTAAAAAGTGAACCAACTGCCCAACGGCAGTATCCCATAAAGCAAGAAGCTAAAAAACAGGTCAGGGAGATCTTAGATCAACTTGAATACCAGGGGGTGATTGAAACATGCACCTCTCAAATGAACAATCCTTTGTTTCCTGTCTCCAAGCCAGACAATTCATATCGTCTAGTTTTGGACTACAGACATCTTAATACATGTTGTAAAACTTTTGCAGTACAAAACTCGCATAGTGCAGCCCTAATGAATAACATAGTTAGGAAAAAATATAAAACGACATTAGACATATCTAATGGTTTCTTTTGTCAAAACATTGCACCAGAAAGCAGATATTTGACCGCTTTCTCCGCATTTGGGTAGCAGAAAAAATTCTGTCGACTCCCACAGGGGTTCAAGAACAGCCCAGGACTATTCTCAGCTAGGGTAACAGAGTTACTACAAATCTATGATGATGAGGCATTATCTTACGTAGATGATATCTATCTCACAGACGACGACTTGGATACTCACTTGAAAAGAGTGAACACCATTATACTTGGGTTCGCAGCAGAGGGTTACAAATTCAACTTTAAAAAGTCTCGAATTGCCCATCTGACAGTACTTTTCTTAGGGTACGAATTATCAAGTGAAGGAAAAAGCCTAGCGGACAACTTCTTAGAGAAGTGCGCTGTACTCCAAGCTCCAAAAACGCTGAAGAATTTATAATCCATTCTAGGTTTTCTGAATTTCGGAAGAACTTACATCCTAAATTACGCAGAGAGGGTTAAACCTCTCTACGAACTAATTAAACCTGATTTTAAACAAATCAATTGGACTCAAAAACATACAGAAATTTTGAGATCACTGCAAACAGACATGTTAGCAAAAACTAAATTAGATACACGTGACAACACGATCGATCTTGTAATCCGAGTCATCCCAGGAAGATGCGGATTCACATACCTGACCTCTAATGAGGGAGAAAAGGTACCAATTTCAATTAAATCACACTTGTACACAGAAGTAGAAAAAACATTCAGTCACACAGAAAAAACTGTAAAAGCAGTGCAAATCGCATTAGCAAATGAACGAGAACTAGCACACGGCAAACGGATTAATATCCTTACAGCGGAATCCGCCTTCGAAGTGCTATTCAGCCCAGTAAACCTGCCTACAGTGTCACTGGATCCGAAATGGATACAGTGTATAGATTCGCTGGGAGCGGAAGATGTGAAATACTATTTCGCCCCGCAATTTGAAGAACTGAATGATTTAGAATATGAAGAAGAATATCCTCTGCCAATCCAAATTCTGCCTCTCCCACAATACGCCTGTATAATCTATACAGATAGCTTTGTACAGCATTTCAACGTAGAGAGAAAATCCTACGATGCAGCATGTGCGATCATTAAAGGTCGTTGGCTGTGCGGTAAATTCAGACCGAAAGTAACAAAAACTGAATCTGTAAGAAACTGTTCGGTTCAGAGAACTGAAATCAGATCTTTAAAGATGGCGCTCGAAAATGCAGAACGTGAATTCCCGACACTTATCGTGTGCGATTCTCATTTTTGCGTCAACTCTTACAATAACAAACTGCAGAGTTGGATCGAAAACGACTACAAAGATGACACTGGTGCCACAATAAAGCATAAATTGCTCTGGAAACAAGTAGCTCTTTTACACAAAGAACTACGAAAGACTCATGTGATTCACGCACAGAGTCTTCAACGTGATGGCGTTCACGTTGCAGGGAATTCATTGGCTAATACAGCCACAGCGGAAGCAACTAAACCGGCTTCCGTAGCCACAAAAAAGCGTACAGATAAATACATAGACGGGGAAACCATGCTGGCAGTAAAAACGACCGTAAAAGGCGACTGTGCAGCACTACCCGTAAACTATCCACTCAATTATGCATACATAATCGATGCAAACTCTGTTCCTTTTGCTCGAATCCCTGGAGTGGGGGACAGAGTAATTCCAAACACGAACAGGAGAATATTTTTAATAGCAGACGCACACATGGGATTGGGTCTGAGACACCAAACAATCAGGGACTCTCTGACTGAATTACAATCAGTATACTGGTGGCCGGGAATGAGTGTAGAACACCAAATATATGCAAACAACTGTGAAAACTGCAATAGGGATCGCAGTAGTGAACCATGCTACCGGCTACCGATCAGAAACAGCGTAACGCTGCCTGCACCCCAACCTGCGTCCTATTAATCAGTTAAGGCTAAACACACTTAAAAAATGAGCCCTCCTGCACTCGGCTGACGCTAGAACGGTTATAAAAGATTTGCGAGTCTTTATCGGCACATACGCAATTACCACGTTCCATTCTGACCAGGGTCCTGCTTTCAGCTCTCGAGCTTATAAGGAGGCCATGGCTAGCATGGGAATTGGGTTGCGGTATTCGTGTCCGTCGCACAAGTGTGGTAGAAAGAAAAAAACGTGACATAAAGCAATCTATAACAGCGAAGGTATTAGGTTCAGGCGCTGGGTGGGTCAAACATTTAATAAGTGTCCAGACTAGTCTTAATAACATGCCAAGAAATTCTCTAAAAGGTTTCAGCCCATACGAACTATTGTTCGGAATTAGAATGCGTATTCAGGACCTCGATAGTCAGATGTCAGTGGCACAAGAAAAAACAACAAACTTTGACATCAAAGATCGTTTGGCTGTTTTACAGGAACTGAATGAAACAAGAAAATCCTTAAGCAACATAAAGTTAAAGCAACAGCCAAGTACCACTGACGAGGCACCACCAGCAACAGCCCCAGCAAGGCCTGTCTGGATTCCAAAGATTGGGGATCTAGTCAGAGAAAAGATCGCGGTGAAGAAGGAATTTGGGCCTTCTTACAGAAAAGCAGTACCTGTCTTGGCAGTCACCAGAACAAGATCAGTTGTGCTACCGCCCCTTGCTGGTAAAAAGGAGAACAGAGTCGTGTCCATCGATCTGGTAAAACCACAAGCATGTGGCCTATAATCAACAGTAGGCCCAGTGGACTCCCAAGAAACAACAGAATACCCAAACTTGCAACAATCCAAGAGGTTCAAACTGAAAGACTAATCACATTCGATCAGCCTGCAGTGCACAATGAAGGACTATGCAATAATGCCATGGAACTCGTGCCTCTTGAAACACAGATTGAAACAGTTCGTCAAGAAACATCTCCAGTCTACACTAATATGGCATCAGAAAATGCTACCGAAAGACAGATTGAAAGAACAATCCCATCAATTGACAGAACTGCCTCTGGTTATTTCATCAACTTCGACAACTTCTCTGAAGATCAAAACGACCCCGAAGTGTTGCCAGAAACAAAAAAGACTTTTAAAGAAAAAGCAACGGAACTCTTTCATCAACTAAAGGAAATCTACCTTGTTTCCCCTTGGCTAGAGTTCTGGTTCGGTCTAGGTGTATTTTTCCTCCTGCTTTGGCTCATCATGGTACTGTGTTTGGGAAAATTCATTGAGGGAAAATATATTACAATGAACACAGCAAGTCAGAACATCAACCTAGTCCTGAAACCACACAGATCATCCCACGTGAAGAAAAGAGAACTGTCAACAGTAAATGTCACAGCAATTCCAATACCTGGTGGGGTAGTATGGGAGAAAACTGACTATGAGATATATGGTCCGGTCGAAATCCTGAAGTATCCTCATCAACTGAAGGTTTCCTTAAGTGACTTTGTAACACCTAGTACATTCTCTGATGATTGGGACGTTAACAGTATTAAGGACATGATGTCTGATTTAGTAATGTCAGCTAGATTCACAGATCATGATTATTTACAAGGTTCATCTAGTTATGAGCAGTTATTCTGTTACACACACTATGGTGATCATTACTTGCATAAATCTGCACAGCCTAGAAATGTTTTTATGTATAATCAACGGGAACATTGTGCTACACCACCTAAAAGCAGTTCTAAAGCATTTTTTGAGAAATTCAAATACTTCTCAGGGTTTAACACCAGTGATTCAGAAACGTTTTATTACAAACTGTTAGATAAAACAGGAATGAAAACAATGCTGACAAATTCTAAATTGATATATTCAGAAGCATTTTATGACAAAATGATGACATTTGGTTTTGATTATTGGAAAAATAATATTGAAACGAAAACAATTTGGGGTACAAAAGATTGGCAGGTGCAAGGCATTGAAGCACTATTTAGAACCTGCATGATACCAGAACAAATGTTGTTTTTAAATGACACAATACACCAAACATCTTGTCTTGGCCTAGCTAAGATCAAAGACCTTAAAACACCGTCTATACCAAAGCCAATACCTGAGAATACAACTGCAGATATTGAATTAGACGTAACACAAATTTTACATTTTAACAGAACACATCCTGATTGGAAAAAGTGGTTAATCTGGCCTACAGACACAAACAGCTGTCAAGATAGATTCCTGAATAAAACACAGGGGTTAAAAATGACCAGATTAGACTCGAGATATTCCCAGAGACAACATTCAGGGATTATAACAACATACAGTGTAGGGAAACTCTGCCTTGAATGGCTAACATCATCCACACTGGCTGAAATTAAGCAACACTTGTCTTTACTAAAAGATGGTGCTGATTTGCGCGATTTCATTCTTGGACCACGCAAACAGCGTCAAAAGCGTTTCATAGCGACCAGTATCTATGCTGCGTACAACGAGGCTTGGAAAGTCAAACAAATTGAAACAGCTGAAAAAATACGAGAAATTGATCGTATTAATTTGGAGAAATCACTTTCTGTAGTAGACAGTGGGTTAATGACTCTGTCTTCCAGAATATATTCGTTGGACAATATTGTATCCTCTGCCTTTGATGTGATAGATAGAGACTTGCTAATGTTACAACATGGCCAATCTCAATTGCGTTCTATTATAGAATTAGGCTGGACGCTGCAAAATCTTCGTTCAGGCTATGTGCCTTGGCGTTTAATCAACACAACGTCATTATTTTCCATTTTTAACCTTACTGATAAACAGATCAGTTTGGCACAGAAAGGAGCAGACTATACAATCCTGAGCATCGAAAAACTCGAGAGATTACCATTGACAATGTCAGAGAGTCCTGTCATTGAATGGATAATACACGGAATTATCACAATTCCGATAACAACTTTCCGATTTAAAAAATGCCTTGAGTACATACCTGCTGGCCAGTATGAACAATTGGGTAAAGGATATGTAAAATCTGAATGGAAATTACCATGCACACATGCTTGCTATAGTGACAGCGACAAAAATGTATTTCTTAGTGGTGACAACTGTAAACATTCACTAAGCGGTATACTTTTGTGTCAGGGTATTAATTTACACGGAGCATATGATGGAAATTCTAACAACCTTTCATGCCACCAGCTAGTCACACCTGCAACTCAGATAGAGCCCTTCTTTATGTAACTTTCAAACGGGAGTTACATTCTTAGAACGGATCACAGATGTTGTGGCCTAGTGCCAGGGAAAAGTTATCTAGTAAGCGTAAGATCCATGGTCAAATGCTGTATGCAAGCATTGTTCCCGAGTGGGCCCGCAGACACAGTGACTCCCATCTGGCCTCGTCTGAATCTCTATTCTATACGAATTAATACTTTAAGCAAAATGAAATCTGTACTTTTACAGACAACAGTGCCTATAACGTCATCAAAAGAGACGTATGATCTTCTAGTTGCAAGGACAGCTACCGAAGTTCATGACCTTTTATCAACAAATTGCCCCGTGCATTTCGTAGAAATGTTCAGCCAACTCCTTAACATGTCTAGTGCCACAAGCATCCCAGGCATATTTAAGTCAGTCTTTACGGGACTACTAACACCTTTTCAGGCAATTTTGGGAATCGTTCCTAATTTTGTACACTTTTTTGGCGGCATACCATTATTTTTGGGACTCGTCGCAGGGATTTTATTTTATGGCAAGCCGAAACTCAGACATAGCTCCCATGGGAATGGAAGAGACAATCCTAGCAATGCGCTACTGGGACAGGATAACTAACGTCCTTGGATTGGCCAGGCTGAGAGATCTAACCATGACCTGGTTCCTTTCATTCAGACCTATATGGCAGAACTGTATCTTACCGGTACTAAGATGTATGCTATGCGGAGATGAATGCGTGTTGGACATCTGTCTTTCACTTCCATCAGCAGTACCAACGGACGTCGATACTTTGCTCAGTCCAATAACGGCTCACGCATTGTGTTGTCCCCAGCGGCTACCAATCCTGATGACAGCATTCGTTGAGACTCCTGTACTACGACTAGGTGGTAACAGTGGAGCGAGTGACAAAAGCAGCATCACCCAGGTACGGCCTTCTGTGAGCATTGCTGCTCCTGACTACGATGACAGCAATCATTCTCACACCTGCCAAGTTACAGCGCTATCTAATTTGGTTGAACTGTCACCTGATTTTGTAGACCAATTCTTTGAGAGCCTGTCTGATACGATGTTCTCACCCGTACAGAAACAATAACTTTGGAGAAGTTTTCCGACTCACAGCGTTCCCATGAACTCTGAATTCGGCCTTCAGTTTTGATCAACAAAAACTGCAAAAAGCTTTGGAACTCTATTTCCCCGTTCAAGCATTAATTCTTTTGAATTGGATATTTTTAATATTGACCTTTTTTTTGGCACAAACAATTCTTTGCTTAACGTAAAAACTATTCTTAGAGAACAGAAGCTTAAAACTTCTATTTCTAAACACATCTAGAGACATAACAACATTACATCAGCCTCTAGCACATGTTATTGCAATGCATTTATATGTGATGATTAATCTCGCCCTTCTTCTGTCAGAGATACTCCATGTGTAATTCTTTTTGCATAATCGTTCATTGATTCCATATGCAATAATTTTTGAATGATTTCTATGCTTCAAAAAACGTACAGTACCTAAATTTCACGTATTACAAATACGCCTATTTCGAATGCATTTATGTATTTTGGGGTGGGCAATGTTACGCATGCATCTAATTGCTCTAGTTTTAGTAATTTGATGGACATGAAAACGTGGAGTGGGTGTTGCGTGTTTATCTAGGTTCCTGATCGATACTGTGACCTTATGCCCCTATTCGGCTATAAATCCATTTATTCCCTATATTGGCATAACCGTTCAAGTGCGATATTCAGAAAGTCATCTCTGGCCTCACACGAACAGAGCCACATTCCAGCATAGCTTTCTGCCACTTCCTTTGCGACCAATTAGTGCAATGACAGAGCAGGAGTCACTATCTGAGATTCCTAGATTAACACTCCGAGTTCTTCAACAAGATAAAAACTCAGCAAACCTGGAAATCCCCGCTTGCTGTGTTTTGATTAGTAATGGAACTCTAATGAGCAACTGATAGCTATCACTTCCTAGTGACATCTTTAATTGACGTCTTATGTCCAGCAAACTTGCGTCAAACCCGGCACCTGTCAGGTATAAATATTACCAACGTTGCCTTAAGCAATAGCTTGTTGCCTGTTGTTAGCTGTCTGCAAGACCCGTGTTGGTGAAGCTAGCACCCTGTCGCTGCAGCCTGCTGTCCCCTTGGTGGTGAAGCTACTGATACCATTATCGCTGCTAAAGCGCGAACTATGGTGCGGTACGCTTAGGAGCTGAACAGCCGTCCCTCTGCGAAGAGCCCAGCAGATTCCAGCTGCCCGCGGACGCTGTCCCCCCTCCTTCCTCGACGCGCTGAAGAGAGCCGCTGCCTTTCTCCTGCAGAGAAATCCAGCTCCAGCGTTTCCGGTCTGCCCTCGCGGGTGACTGGGATATCGAGTGCCCCCTGAAGGAAATACCAGACTTCCATCATTCTATTCAGAGGTATGGTGTTGACTAAACCCTTAGACGAGAATTCTTGAAGCAAACCTTGGCAAAACCAACTTAACTTAAAGCTACTTACTTACTCCCCTTCCACGTGTTAGGCTTAGGTCAGGCACACTGGGGTAGGCGTAGTTAGAAGCACCAGTTGAGTATGTTAGCCTAATGTATATATGAATGTATATATTTTTTATGACTTTTAAACCATTGTATGGCTAAGAAACCATATCAATGCTTTTACAGTTCTATTTCGCAATCCTTATCTTACTGTACGTACTTTTTATAATAACAAGTCTTGCAATTGTGGCAATACATTTCTCTTGTACGAGAAGAAAGACTGTTCAATAAATGTTAACCCTTTATTGACAAACGCCTGTCTCTCTATTCTCTACATCTCGTGAAAGTAAACTGCACTAAACTGACTGAGTGAAATACATGTCTATTGTTTCACACGACCCTAGAGATTGACTCTTGATCTGAGGAGCAAAGTTGTCATGTTGCACGGTTGTTGGAAAGCTGAATCCCTTCTTGTCTGTGCCAGGGAAGCTGATCACTTCCCATGCAGAGAAGAAAGTTTCCAGTGACCTCTGAGCTAGTTGGTAACACACCCAATTAAGTTTAGCATAGTCAGTGGAGGCCTGGAATATACGCAGTTCCACGTCGATACTACTGTTTATGTTATTCCAATGCGCAGGGCCTAGTGGGAAACTAGGAACTACACTACAGGATCAGGGCGAGTGTGACGTGACGGACCTCTTCACGCGTACGCTTGAAGTTTTCCTCCATCTCACTGAACAGAGGTTGGAAGCTAAAACTACGACTCCTGTAGCGACCGAACCTCGAATAGAACAAGCTAATACAATGATGCCTATAAGGGAGGCCGCTCCTTACTGGGTTTCCCCACGAGGACTGGGAACGCATGATGACGTTAACCATCAAGATGCGAGAGGGAGGGTAGTTTATAACTTGGTCTACCAACCATGGGATCGACAAGATATCCTGATGTTCCAAAAATCCCTACCTGATTTACGGAAGAACCCCACGGCCTATTTCACTGAATTAGGTACAGCTTTAGGTTCAACGATTATGACCCTAGCTGACATCGATTTGTTTTTCGGGTTATGTCTGCCAGCTGATGTGTGGAAGCAAATCCGGAAAGTCGACCACCTTCAGCTGTTCAGACATACCTGGTCACAACTCGATGGCATAGACAGACAACGAGAACCTGGACAGAAACCTTTGAAATCTATTTTAGAACTCCCAGACAAGATCGTGCAGAAATTGAAAACCCTGATCCCAGAGAAGAAGGTGGACTGGTCGATAGTACCGACTTGCCACCAGAAACCCCAGGAAGACGTATCAGAATACTTCTCCCGGTTTGAGACGGTGTTTTCCGATTACAGTGGCCAGGACATGTGCACTGCAACCGGACATCATCTGTTTGTCCAGAACTATGTTAAAGGTCTGTCACAGGAGGTCTCACAGAAACTACAGACTAGCGAGAGTAGTTGGGCGGCCTCCAAGCCTGCGGCTATCCTTCAGATGGCCCAGTATTATGAGCATCAGAAGAACGAGAGTGATAGGGCGACTGAGAAAAAGAAAAAGGGCCTGAAAGAAAGGGTGATGATCGCACAGTTGCAGGGGGTGACTATAGGAAGAGAGCAGTACAAGGGAAATTACTAGCCGAATGCTCCTAGAAATCCACCCCCTAAAGACCGTACGCCCACACCCTATGCTGGACGTAAAGACATTGACGAGAACCAGTGTGCATTTTGCAAGGGATTCGGCCATTGGAAATCCCAGTGTCCAGTCCTGTTAGAAATGAATAAGAATAGGGACACAAGAGATGTAGCGGGTGGGCCTAGAAACAGAGGACAGGGACGAGGGTCCACGAACGACACCAATAACGACAGGCCAGGCAGACCGAACACATTTGACCGTCCCCGACAGAACCAGTACCAGCAGTCTGACTGCGACGACACTTACGACTTTGCATAGGACTGCCAAGGGCAAGGGAGGGATCCAGTCGAGCTCTATGTTGACCAGCATGGCCCTTATGTCACCGCTAAGGTCCTAGGTACGAAGTCTCCATTTTTGGAAGACACGTAGTGCGTTATCTAAATGACTGATTCCAAGGGCACCCTTGTCTGGCTCACAAATAACATCAATAGGTTTCGATGGAACGCCCTCCACTAATCCCTTGTCTACACCGATCTCCTTTGACTTGGAAAATAACACCACTGACACGACGATTTTGTTCTCATCCAACACCCCTGATGCCATTATGGGACTTGACTAACTGAAGCATTTCCGAGCTACTGTTAGGTGTTCGCAAGACGGAGTTCGAGTCTTCTTGTATGATAACCCGACTCTGCTCAGACTTTGTCCCACCCGACGCATGTTTTCCATCTCTGATGCTGACTTGTCGCTACTTGACACTCTACCTCCATATCTGTGGGCCAAGACTGACTCGGACGTAGGACGCATGATGATCGACCCAGTGCACATAACTGTTCGACAAGACGCAATACTCCCAAAACTTCCACAATATTGTATATCGCCCGAGGGCGAGAAGGCATTGGTAAAGATTATCCAATCCCTGATAGATGCAGGAGGGGTAGAGGAAGTAGTTAGCAATGTTTACAACACCCCTATCCTACCCATTATAAAGAAGCAGGGTGAGGGAGATGAGAAAGCGTACCGCTTCATCATCGGCCTGCGAGAGGTCAACAAAGTAGTTGTACCTCAGTACCCCGTAGTCTCAGACATCACCACTATTCTGACTCTGATTCCTCCCACTGCCACCACCTTCACTGTATTTGACCTCAAGAACGCTTTCTTCTCTATCCCCATCCACCCAGATGGCCGATACCTCTTTGGCTTGACCCTAAAAGCCCGCTCATATAGATTCTGTCGAGCACCCCAAGGCTACACTGAAAGTCCCAGCATCTGTAGCCAGGCCCTCAAGAGACAACTGGACGCAGTCCAGTTACCGGATGGAGTGGTGTTGATACAGTAGGTCGATGATATCCTTTTGGTAGCCGACACCACTCCACTTGCAGTCACAGCCACCATCCAACTCCTGCACTTCCTTGCGGAAAATGGCCACAAGGTCTCCAAGAAGAAGTTGCAATTCTGCCAACCCCAGGTTACTTATCTAGGACACCTCTTGTCCAAAGACGGGAGAAAGCTTACACCTGATCGAATTCAGACCATTCTCGAAACCCCAGTCCCTAAAACCCAGAAACAAGTCCGTTCCCTGCTAGGCCTCACCTCTTTCTGCCGACAGTGGTTACCAAATTTCAGCCTCATTGTAAAACCACTGCTTTCCCTGCTGGCTAAAGATGTCCCCTTCCCGCTCCCTTGGACCCCTGAATGCCAATCCTACTTCAAAGAACTACGAGATGCCCTCTGCTCAGCCCCCGTCCTAGGAACCCCCGATTACACAAAGCCCTTCTCCCTTTACACTCACGAAAGGGAGGGATGCGCTTTGTCCGTTTTGACCCAGTCCATTGGCCCAAAGCAACGCCCATGCGCTTACTTCTCTGCCACTCTTGACTCCGTAGCCAGAGCTTTGCCTGCCTGCCTTCGAGTTGTAGCTGCCGCTGCTATCTCTATCTGACAAAGTGAGGGGATCGTACTCTCGAACTCCCTCATGGTGTTAGTACCCCATGCGGTCGACACCCTCCTGAACCAGACTAAAACGCAACATCTGACTAGTGCACGACTGACTGGGTACGAACTGACTCTGCTTGCACCCCACATCACATTGGAAAGATGTACCACGCTTAATCCAGCCACTTTGCTGCCCCTACCTGAGAACGACCCCAATGTGTCCCCTATACATGACTGCGTGATCCTCACGGACGAACAGACTAGGAGTAGGGTTGACCTCCGAGACACTGCCTTCCCAGACCCTGACGGAGAGCTGTGGGCGGATGGCTCTTGCATTAAACTCCCCGACGGCACCACCTCAGCTGCTTATGCAGTTACCACAGCCCGAACTGTAGTAGAGACAGCCCGCATCATGCAACGATCTGCACAGGCAGCAGAACTGATTGCCCTCACACGAGCATGTATCCTAGCAGCAGGAACCACAGCAAATATTTACACCGACAGCCAGTATGCCTTCAGGGTGGTTCATCATTTTGGGCTCCTGTGGAAGGAGAGGGGATTCCTGACCTCACACGGCACACCCATCCTGCACGGAGATCTAGTCTCCGCCCTGACTGAAGCGGTCCTCCTTCCCAAGCAACTTGCAGTAATCAAGTGCCAGGCACACAAAAAGGTGACAGACATCATTGGGCAGGGAAATGCACTGGCCGACATCACTGCCCGAACCACAGCCGAGAATAGGGCAACGACACGTACGTATGTGACCAGGTCACAAGCAGAAAAATGGACGGACACTAGGGAAACTATTAGGGACATCCAGATGGCCAGCCCACCACACAAATTGACTGAATGGGCACGGGTGGGATTGAAGGACGATGAAGGCTGCTGGCGAACAAAAGACACGAACAAATGGTTACTACCCAACTCGTACCTGATCCCCATACTGACCATGACACACTCCCCTGCACACATAGGATCTGCCCCCATGGCCGAACTTGTCTCCAAAGTTTGGCACAATGACAAGATCACAGATTCAGCTAAACGTCTGGTCCAACAATGTCTGATATACCTGCAACACAACCCTGGGAAAGAAACTGTAGTACCCCAGGGAGGGTTTGGGGTCCCCAATCATCCATTTGAAGTCCTGCAGATGAACTACATCCAACTAGAAAGATGCCAAGGTCTAAAATATGTACTTGCTGTCGTGTGCACATTTAGCAAGTGGGTGGAAGCCTATCCAACTCGCGACAACACTGCCATTGCCACTGCAAAAGTACTACTGAAAGAATTCTTCCCTCGCTACGGCCTTTGTCGAATCTTGTGGAGCGACAAAGGCCCCCACTTCGTAGCCGAGGTCATCCAACTCATCTTAAAGGGGTTGGGTGTAAAACAAAAATTCCACGCAGTCTTCCACTCCCAATCTGCTGGACTAGTTGAGCGACACAATGCCACACTGAAGCTCAAACTAGCTAAGATAGTGGCTACCACAGGACTGAAATGGCCAGACGCTCTCCCACTGGCATTGCTATCAATGCGTTCCACCCCCACAAAACACCATTTGACCCCTTACGAGGTTGTTTTCGGCCGACCTATGAGTATTTGGTCCGCACCAAAACCGACATCCATTCACGACGTCCCGGACGTCCTAATGTCTGACTATTTGTACAATCTGACTAAGACACTGTCTGTTATCCATCAACAGGTGCTGCATGCCATTCCTGACGCTTACAGGGGCCCGGACACGATATCCAACCCCGTGACTACGTTTTGAAACGCAATTTCCAGCGTGCAAAGAGTCTGGAACCCCGGTGGACGGGCCCCTGACAAGTCTTGATCACCACCCGTACAGCTCTTCGAGTGGAAGGAAAGCGGAACTGGCTGCATGTGCACCACTGCAAAAAGATCTCCTCAACCCTGATGACGACCGAAGACGTGGCCACCCAAGAAGAGCTCCTGAACAAAGATCGACCATCCCTGAGCTTTTACCCTGATAAAGAGACACTTGAACTGGCAGAATTCCCCGATCCCACTGTGCCATCCAGAGAAGGGTATAACCTGCGACGAAAGGAGGGAGCTTCGGCTAAGCAGACCACTGACTAAGTTGCAATTCTCAGAGCGGTGGCCTAACACTACTAGGGCTGCCAGGAGAGAAACCAAACGAAGTTTGTGGTTCTGCCCGCTACCGAGCCCCTTGAAGATGATGGAAGCGCCCGATATGAAGATGATGGAAGCAACCGGACATCCGAAGACCCACTACAGAAACCCAAAGACTGACAAAATACACAGCTCAAAGACTATTGCTCTCTTTATCGCCCTTCTCTTTCATGACCACCCTCTGGATCGTGGAAGAGAGCGCACCAGCTCATAAGACATTTCTAACCACTGCACAGCCTACCACAATGAAAGAACACTACCTGGTCTCTCTTTCACCACAACTCCGAGAAAGACGTAAGGAGTTTTGGAACAACTCCTTTGTCCAGTTGCTGCACCAACACAACCTTGCCGCCAATGCCACAAACTGCTGGATCTGTGGGTTGTTACCCCACGCCTCTGGACATTCCATCCCCTTCATTCCTTCACCTTTCTCTGTTCACGGTTCCTGCCTTGCTTGGCTGATCCTCTTGCAAGAAAGCTACAGAGATAATGCCACTTCCAGCAGAACTATGGCACACTTTTATCATGGGGTCTGGCAGAACAAAACTGGAAGAACTGCTGCCCCCTTTTGCCCTCTGACATCCAACGACTCTATTCATATGGACATCCCTGCCAAAGAACGGATTGAGATGCAGGTGTTCAACAACCCAGCCAGACCCACCTTCTCCTACCTCCGGAAACGTACAGCTGCCACCCTGACTGTGGCCCTATCTGTCGTTAATGTCTCGGGCCTTGTATGTATCGAAGGCCTCGGGACACAGCTGGTAGGCCACAGCGCTTGCCGCATCACCAGAACTTTGGACTCAACTGATCCACACTCTTTTTCACTTCTCTGAATATGTACTTTGTTTGTGGTACGAAAGCCTACACCTGGCTCCCCAAAGGCTGGGGGGGGGGGGTCCCTGTTACATTGCCTTCATCCTTCCTCCGACCTATGTGGCTCCAGCAAACCATCACCGACAAAAGCGAGCAAAAGACATTGAGCAAGCCGACTCCACCGGAGCACAGTTCCTCGACGCAATGAAGGGACTTGTTCCACTCTGGGGCCCGATGGCGAACAGCCGTGCCATCTGGCATTTGACCCAGGCAGTTGAAACGACAATGAACATTACAGCTGGCATCCACACAAACAATACAGCCGATCTTCAGGCGGTCCGCTTGGTGGCTCTCCAGAACTGCCTTGTTCTAGATGTGGTTCTAGCGGATCGTGGAGGAGCATGCCGTATCATTGGGTCCAGCTGTTGCACCTACATACCGGACAATTTACCCTCAGTGTACAAAACTATTGAACACCTCCACAGACTTTCCTCAGAAGTTCATCAGGAACAAGAAGAATGGTTGCTTGGGAGTTGGTTCTTGAACGCTATAAAGGACTGGGGTGGAGGTTATTTATGATCATATTGATACCGATTGTCATAATATGTGGATTCTGCCTGGGTGTTCAATGCTTGCCACCCCTGTGCTCACTTTGTGCTAACTGTATCTGCCCCAAGACTTTGGACTTTGAAGCCAAACGCATGAGAGCTATGTATGAAGTCGAAGTCCGGAATATAATGGGGATAAACATAGATTGACAAGCTGGCTAAATATGTTGAAAAGGGAGGACTGTTAAAATCTAGTTTGCGACATCAACATTATCGGAGCCATCTTGTCCCTTTCCAGGCTCATATGTGCGCGTAAATAGCAGCCATTTTGAATGCCATGGCCTCTCTGCCCACTGTCGATAGCCAGCATGTCTCTCTCTCTCTCTCTCTCTCTCTCTCTCTCTCTCTCTCTCCCTCTAACCTCGCAAGCATCCCCCCCACACGCTGAGAGCCCCCGCTCTCACATACTTGGGCCATAAACCTCCCTTTCAGCGCGACCCTGCCTCGGAGCCACAATCCGTACCCAGCCAACACCTCCCTCCATCTCTTTCATGATCATCCACCTGGCCCTGTGGATGCAGTTTATTGCCCCCATACAGTAGGAAGCTTCTCTCTTCAAAGGATCTGCAACTGATCAAAGCCCCCACCCCATGAGATCCGATCAGCCGCACACATTCCGGGAACCGGCGGAATATCCAGCTGCGCGACAGTCATCACCTACTGAGATCAGGGTGGGGACTTCTACTGTAAATGTGTGTGGGAACGAGCTTGAAGCGGGGATTCCGAGGATGTCTTTCCGTACCTTAAAGTATTTACAAGAATGTGCTACTGTAATAAAGATCATAAACCTGTGTATAAGAGGGGAGGCCTCAGAGATGCGTTTAGAGCACATCGAAAAGATACCCTGTTGCTGATTTGACGTGTTCTGCTCCGTCGGAATAAACTCCTGTTTCCTTCCTTCCAGTCTCCAGCCTCTTTGTTTGATAATTCCGAGTGGTATGAGAGGCGACTAACGCCGGGCAATACTTAAAGGTTCTCGGTCGAATGCGGCCCTACCTTTTCACAGATGGATACGCAAGAAAATACCTATTTTCTAAAAGTGGTATTGTCAAACACAGAATGTAAAAATCACCCTCACTAAAAAATGCAGGTTACATTCTGAGTTCAGGCATTCTGAACTTTATTTTCCTACCTTGTTCCCAGGGGTAGTTATGTTTATAAGATGTAATAAACAAACTCCCTATTCTGTCCTATGAGAGCAGGTAGCCTTGCAATAATGAAATTAGCAGTATTTCACTATCAGGACATGTCACACACATCAGAGCATGTCCTACCTTTCACATGCACTGCGCCCAGCCCACAGGGGTACCTTGGACCTACCTTAGAGGTGACTAACATGCAAGAAAAGGGAAGGCTAAGGACTGGTAACTGCATGCACTTGCCAAGTTGACATGGCGGTCCCAGACTTCACACAGGCTCGGCAATGAAAGGCCATAATTACTGTTTACAGGCTGCCTCTGTGGGTGGCACAATCAGTGCTGCAGCCCACTATCAACATTTGATTTACAGGCCCTGGGCACCCACAGTGCACTGTACTAGGGGCTGACCAGTAAATCAAATATGACAATAATGGAATCACTGATCCATAACAACAATTTACAAAGGGAGCACTTGCATTTTGGCACTGAACAGCAGTGGTAAAGTGCTGAAAGCAAATAGACCAGCAAAATGGAGTCCAACACACAGCAAAAATAAAGGGGGCAAAAGCAAAAAATGCATGGGAGACTGACGCCAATGGTGCCAGGTTTAACAGGGGATATATGCCTTTTTAGCAACAAATGGAAGTAAATTCATCATTCGGAGATGCTAATTCGACCAATGTATTAGGTCTTTTTGCTTGCCTCAAACTTGAACAGAAAAAAGTAACTTTGGATTAAATTGAATATCATCCCAGTTGGGACCAACTGTGGTATGCTGAGGGGACTCTGTTTCCAGGCTGAGAGAGCGCTCAAGCTTTCATTGATTTACACCTGCGGTGAGACGGTGAGACCCTCCTGCACACAATAAGACTGACTAACCGTGATTATCATTTGGAGTACATAGGAGTGTATTGCCATTTTTTTCTTTTTCTCACTCATAAAGTACCCTCTGCCATACATTGTAAGGAAAGTATAAGTCACTGAGGAGTTCCACAACCATATTGAAGAATGAGGTCAACTTAACTCTGAGTTGGGAACTGGGATCTAAAAGTTAACCTGGAAAAAGTATTAGCGTACTGTGTGAGTGTACTATTTGAGATTGATAGTTTCCAAAAGATTATATATAGGTCTACAAAAGAAATGTGTGTGTGTTCCCTCAGCGCTATTTGCTAGTCTGTATTGCGAGAGACTTCTATATCCATCCAGAAATAAAAGTAGTTTATTTTCCCTAGTCTCCTGGTGGCTGACCTTGTGCTCCACATGCTTGTTTAGCCATCCCAGTGATAGGAGGAAGGGTGTATTACAAAATGATTTCAGCATGGAGTTTTCAAATCTCAGATTTGGGCTCCACCCCATTAGTGTGAAGTGTGACCATGAAAAGTAGCTGTTACACCTGTCAGCCTCAGGATGGTCTCCCCCCAATGTTTTGATTTCCTCCTCAATTTTACAGACCTTGTATTTGCTGGCCTTAGGACTCCGAGCATTTTAACACTGTTAACAAGTGGTAAAGTGCATGTGCTATGGCCTCTCTCCGTCAAACATAGTAATATTGTCTCATACCCAATTGGCATATTTAATTTACTTATAAGTCCCTAGTAGAGTGCACCACATGTGCCAAGGGTCTGTAAATTAAATGCTACTATGGGCCTACAGCACTGTTTGCACCACTTACGTAGCCCTTTGAACATAGTTCAGGCCTGCCATTGCACATCCTGTGAGCACAGTTTTAAACTGCCATTTCAGCCTGGCAAAATGAACCTTTTGCCGGGTCCAAAACTTCCTTTTAAAGATGTATACGCCACCCTAAGGTAGGCTCTGGATAGCCGTGCATTGCATTTAAAAAGCAGGACAGGTACATTTACATTTTACATATCCTGTTAGTGCAAACTCAAATTAATTTTTCACTACTGCACGGCATATATCTCCATTAGGATAGCATCAGGATTAATTTATTACATTTAAAAGTGTAATTTCCAAAACGAGAAGATTTAACTGGTTCAATTTAGGTGTCTCTTGAATCCTAAATTTTAAATCCTACTTTATGGTGTAGTTGGGTTTTACAATTCTGAAAATGCCACTTTTCGAAAGTTGATGCCTACAGTCTGTCTTTGGTCACATGAGTGGGTGTAATTGGCAGATGGGCTATGTGTATTTCCATCAGAGAGCCACACACAATGGGATCTTAGGTGTGACTAAATGGGCCATCACTGGCAGAATGGGGGGGGGCTGGGCTAAGCCTCACTTACACCTGAATAGGCTGTCTTGTCCCGACACAAAGGGCTGCATACCCCATGTAGTTAGTATGGGGCCAGGCTGGCAAGACAAGGCAGCTCTGCACTTCAAAAGCCTGCCTCTAGAAGCTTCATACCACTTCAAAAACACAACTGGGTTTAAAAGAAGGAACTTAGACACCACTACTTCTATGCAGTTCTGTACTTGTGGATACTTTGCCAGGAAGAAGGACTGCTGTGCTGCTGAAGGACTGCCACTCTGCTGGACTCCTGCCTTGCTGTGATGACCTGCTTCCTGCTGCCCCATAGCGTCGGTGAGAAGGGCTGGACCTGCATCACTTGATCACATAACCCTAAGTGACTCCAAGGGCTAGTTGGCTGGCATCCCAATCTGAAGCTTCAGGAACATTACACACATCCAAACATCTTGCACCTGCACCTGGACTCTGCCATATGTCCTGCCAAGTGGTTCAAACCCAATCCTTGACCCTTGGAAGTGGGCCTAAGGTGCTTGCAAGTGGAAGAGATGCAAGTGGAAGAGACAAGTCTTGTCTCCTGAGCGACACATCCCCAAGCAGGATCAATGCATCTTCTCAGCTAAGGGGTGCAACCCGAAGTGCACCCAAATCACAACAATACATTTCTGTTGCTATGTCAATTAGACCAGTCACAAAGACCAGCATCTCACACCACAGTTCTCGCAACTGACGCATCACCCCGGTAGCCGATCTACAGCTCAGGTCCTCGCATCTCTCGTCAACTGCAGCCTTGATGGATATGCCGGACTCTGCATCCCAGCCTCACAGCTTCCTGGAACCAATGCATAACCAGCTACACGCCACATCCCAGATGCAGAACTTCACATCACAATCCCTCGTCGATGGGGTCCTCAACACCGATGCAAACAGAACCTTGCACCACAGCCTCGCCGCATCTCGGAACCGAAGCATTGCTTCAGCTGCGTGATGCATCCTCAATGTGGATCTATGTTACGCTCTACAAATCAGAATTTAAGGTACTCTGTTCAGTGGGCCTCACTAGGTCCCTGTAGCCAGCCTATGCTCTATTGTGGTTGGCCTGAACTTGTGATTTTGTCCCAGTCGTAGCGACTCAATTGACACTTTATAGTTTTATGCGCTATTTACAATATTAATTTTAAAATTCAGTATCTTCTGTTCTACTAATTGGATTGTTGTCATTTTAGTCTTGTTTTATTTATTAAAAACGATTCTACTTTTCAAAACCTGTTGTGCACTCCTTTTGTGGTGTGATTTCACTGTTTTACTCTTTGAAGTGTCGCAAAAATACCTTACACTATGTCTCTAAGTTAAACCTGACTGCTCTGTGCCAAGCTACCAAGGGTGTGAGCACAGGTTAATGTGAGGTTTGCTTATGCCGTACCCTGACAAGGATTTTGGTTGCCGCTTGACCAGGGTATACACCCCAGTCAATCAACAACCCAATTTCTTACAGTAGCTCTAGGAGCCCAAAGGGGGTTGGGCTAGCAGCCTCGCCATTCAGCACAAGTTAACCCGCACCCCCATTAAATATCAACAAAAAAGCGACTGAGAAATATAGAAAACATACTCTTTCAGAATGATAGTAGAATTACAGATTGACAGTGATTTTATGTTTAAGATGCAATTCATTTTTCAGTTACATCAAACATGAATGAGGCACTCACAAAGATTCCGGTTGTGGTTTTTTATACATCCATCTAAGTGTCACATTCTTCAATTTTTTGTGTGACATACCAACGGGTCACCCGAAGTGTCACACGACTCAAATTCAGCTTCAAGTGCCGAGCAAATGACTGTTTGCTCAGGGGCAATTGTATACCGGATTGTTGCATTTCAAGCACGATCATTTCTTATTGCACAAAGGAGTTGTTAAGCACTGTGGGGCTTATTTATGAAGGCCTTGCGCCACCGGTGCGTCATTTTATCCCATGTTAAAAGTGGCGCACCGGCGGCGCAAGGCCTTCATAAATAAGGCCCTGTATATCCAGCACGAGTGACATTGCAGAGAGACCTGCCCCGAGTGAGACGGACAAACCTCATTCATGCCCGCGAGTGCTCTCCGGGAAATGATTGCTCAGTGTGTAAACCGAGAGTCTGGGTGTGATCACAGTGCTTTCCCACAGACCCAGGAACCATTCTCACGAGAAACGAACCTTTCATCCAGTACCCTCGGAACTTTCGCAGTTTACATTGACTGACAGGTGTACTTAACTAAAGAAACGTGTGCAGCTATCTTTAGTTCTCTGTGGGATAAGTTACCTTTCATTTAAAAGGAAAAAAAAGTACGCACCGACGTGAGGAATTACATCCACCAATGTAGTGTGTGAAGCCATTTAGTACATGAAAAGGGCAAGGCATATAACATCCTGTCAACATGGTCATAATATACTGTTTGTTATCAGATAACAGTATAGGGATTTACATTCCGCTGAAGGAAAATACATTGAAGTCAGCCTTCGAAGAGACGCTTAGATGGAGGGCGAGAGGTCAAAACATTTTCAAAGGAGAGCAAACCCACACTACTGCTTCGAGTCACAGACCTGTAATTGGGTGCAAAGCTGCATTGTTTTAACAAGCAAAGCAACATTAGCCCCGCTCCCCTGATACATGCATTTGGACACTACCCTCAACATTTATCACAGATTATTATAAAGAATAATAGCAGGGCGGCAACAATGGCTCCAGAAGAGAGAGCTATAATGAAATGCACTTGCTTGCCCATACCTTAGATGCCTAGACCCCACCCCGGCAGCTTTGATCACTGAAAAATCTTAAATGTTGCCAGTGCCCGGCATTTGTTTCTGTTTACTGGCATCCGCCAGGCCCCCTGGCTCCGACATCCAGTTCAAAGAGTTCCATGTTGTGCCAAGGTAAAAAGAACTCTGTCGACTTAAAAAGGTTTTCACATTTGTGCAACAAAAACACACATACAAAGGGCTAATCCATTGCACCGTTCTTTCTGCCTATATAACTGAGAATGGGTCAAAGAGTACTTGAATCAGGGCAAACATGGCATAAACAGTTTTAAAATAATTTTTATATATTTTTTTAGCCTTGAAAGTTTGATTAAAACATCTGTAAACCTAAACATATTTACAAAGGGAATTTAAGTTAATCCTCTTCATCAATTGGTCTGTTATTGTGTAATGCTGAGTTTTCTTCCACCCACCATAGTATAAAGTACGTATCAGTGAATCAGCCCATGTCAGCCATTAGTACTCGTCTCTCGCTTTCTGCCCAAACACACATGTCCAGTGTTTCAACCACACAGAAAATAGGAACTGTTGACTAAATGTGTTTTTTTTCAAATCCTTTAATTTATTTTTTATTCATTACTAGGGTCAAGCCTGCAAGAGCATGTGCTAGCACATGCATCTCGCTTGCGAGGAAGTTGTAAACATCAATGGGCTTGGAGTCCGCCAGTTGCTTACCATTTGTTGGCATGTGTGGCACTCTTCTTTACAGCCTCTTAATTTGTCAAGGCAGACCTAACATCATTTCTGTTCCTCTCTGTGGAGCAGGGACCAAGCACTGATTGATTCAACTGAATCAGTGCCCGTCCGCTGCTCCTGACATGACTGAGGTACTTTTTTGTTCTGTTTAAGTTTTAGTGCCCTGCAAACAAAAGGCGTGTGACTGGCAAAAATGTGCCCAGCAGGACAAACAAAATTATAAAGATTTATTTTATATACTTACGTTTGTGTTATATTGCCAAGTGTTCATTTCACACTTTGATCTCATGTTTTCTTTTGTTTTTGCTCGTAGGCGCTGTTCTCAAAAGACGAGGATTATTTTATTGCAGAGCAACATTTTTTCTTTCTTATGTGTAATTTCTGAAATTATGCTTTAACATAATTGTGCAGAACACCCCAATCCACCCCAACTGCAGTCCATGCCAATCCACCCCATCTCAAACCACACTAATCCGCCTCACTCAATCCAATCCACTGCAGATCAATCCAATCCACCCCAAACCAATCCAAACCACTCACCTCCAATCCAATTCACTCCAATCCCCCACACTCCAGTCCTCCCAACCCACCCCACTCCAATCTGCACCACAGCAATCGCCCCACTCCAATCCAAAACAATCAGCCCCACTCCAACCCAAAATAATCTGCCCCATTACAGTCTTCTATATTCAACAAACAAAATGCCAGTACTGCGCATTGAATTTAAGCTGGCAGTAATTGAGTTGAGATTCCTCAATTACAAAGACCACTCTTTCAGTCTGACTTATCAAACATATTTCATTAATTTTGTTTTTTCTTTTTTCATATTTTTTCTTTTTAATTTTTCAACTTTATCTAGATTGTTTTTTTTTTCAAAAACCTAGCAACATACAGGTGACTCACAATTAATAAACAATTTAACCAAAATATTGCTCAAAACATTGGTGAAGGAACACACAACATTGAATGGACAACAAGACGTGCACTTTTTAGACATACACAAGACAAGACTACACAATTCATTAGGTAGTGAGGGGAAAGGGAAAACTAAGGACGATGTAAGAGATGTGTATATGCCCTGCGAACAACAAAAAAACGTTGCAATAGGATCTATTCGGCACCTGTTGGAATAAAATAAAACCAACTGAGGATTTTTGAAGGATATTTCCACTATATCACATCTAAGTGAGTATTATGATTATGTTGATGCTTGCAAAGCAACATAAAAAACAATTCTCTATGACACGTATTCATGAACCCCCCTCTAAATTACAGCACATCCTACTCCTACCTCCAGAGATTGATCACCACTCACAGAAGTTCAGGTATGAGCTGAGTGTTTAGGACTGAATGTTAAGTTGAGAGTTGCTATTCAGTATGACTGACAGTATGTTTTTTAATTTATTTTTTCAGACTTAGTCCACACGGTCCTGATGAGAATCCCACCATCAAAGGGGATTCGAAACGCGTCGACCTCCTTTTCAGATTATATAGACCAATCTTATGTTATTGTAATATAAAAATTGAAGCTTTTGATGGTCTATTGTTTTGATAAAAACGTAACAGCGTGTTTCCATCTAGTGGAGGTGTCTGCACCTGCTCTCAAAAATAGGATTAACGCAGGGCATATACACATCTCTTACATCGTCCTTAGTTTTCCCTTTCCCCTCACTACCTAATGAATTGTGTAGTCTTGTCTTGTGTATGTCTAAAAAGTGCACTTCTTGTTGTCCATTCAATGTTGTGTGTTCCTTCACCAATGTTTTGAGCAATATTTTGGTTAAATTGTATATTTATTGTGAAAGATATTTGACCCAGTCGGAGTCACCTGTATGTTGCTAGGTTTAAAAAAAACAAAAAAAAAACAATCTCGATAAAGTTGAAAAATTAAAAATAAAAAATATGAAAAAAGAAAAAACTAAATAAATGAAATATGTTTGATAAGTCAGACTGAAAGAGTGGTCTTTGTAATTGAGGAATCTCAACTCAATTACCGTCAGTTTAAATTCAATGCGCAGTACTGGCATTTTGTTTGTTGAATATAGAATTGGCGCAGCCTTACTGCGCTTTAGCCAAAACCCTTACTGTTTCTCCCATTACAGTCTTCAGCATTCCAATCTGCCCCACTCCAATCCAAAACAATTTGCCCCACTCCAAAATACCCCACTCTAACACAAAGCAATCTGCCCCACTCCAACCCAAACCATTCTGCTCCCTCCAAACTGCCCCACTCCAATCCAATACAATCTGCCCACTCTAATAAAAAACAATCTGTCCCACTCCAATCTGCCCCACTCCACTCCACTCTAATCCAGTTCACCTCAGTCTAATCCCCCATCCCAATTCAACCCACTCCAATCTACAACACACCAATTCAATCCACTCCGCATGAATCAAATCCAGCCCAATCCAATCTACCCCACTCCGATCCAATCCCTCACCCCAATCCAGTCCACCCTACACCCTCCCAAATCAACCTCACTCCTTTCCAATCCACCCTACTCCAATCCAAATCAATCTGCCCTACTGCAGTCTGCCCCACAACAATCTGGCCTACTACAATCCAAAACAAGCTGCCCCAACTAAATACAAAACAATCTGCCCCACTCCAATCCAGAACAATCTGCCCCACTCCAGTCCAAAAAATCTGCCCCACTCCAGTCTGCCCCACTCCACCGCAAAACAATCTGCATCCATTCCAATCTGCCTATCCCCTTTGTTGCGACTAACCCTCAGGATCTGTTCGCTGCTTAATAGGGTTTACCGCTCGATATCCTCAATCCCTGTTGCTATGATAGCACAGAAGATTAAGGTGATCAAGCGAGGGAAGGTAGAGAAGGGAACAGCCGGAAGGAGCCCTACAAAGCAATAAACATCATCAGATTTTCGATACCACTTCCTATTACACAGTTATGTACATATATCATTTTACCAGCTGTTACCTGCAAAAAGAAAATCTTTAACTTTGAATCAGCCGAGTAGTATGTGTAACAGTGTCATGTCCCAATACTCACCTTAAAACGTTTCTCTTTGTAAACTGAAATAGGAGAGTGGTAATCAATATAACTGAATATGTTGTAAACTTCTAGTTACAGAAACGGGGTACTATGCTCCTATAATACCCACCAGATACAGTAAAAAGTCATGCCTTACAGGGGGAGGATCAACACTCCGGAACTCGAGGAACCCCTGTTAAAATGGCAAATGATGTACTTATAAATATCTTCAGTGCATATTGAGCTTACTTTATTTTATTCTTATAGCAGATAAATCCAACATCATAATTTCCAACAATCAGCTGCGCTATTTGTCATCAATCACAGATCAATCACAGAACTTGTAAAGCGCACTACTCACCCGTGAGGGTCTCAAGGCGCTGAGGTGGGGGGTAGGGGGTGGCTGCTGCTACTGCTCGAAGAGCCAGGTCTTGAGGTGAGCAGGTCCTGGGTCTGTCGCAGGTGGGTGGGGAGGGTGTTTCAGGTCTTGGCAGCGAGGAAGGAGAAGGATCTGCCTCCGGAGGTGGTACGCTGGATTTGGGGGACTGCGGAGAGGGCGAAGGCTGGCGGAGCAGAGCTGGCGGGAGGTGGTGTAGAAGTTGAGTCTGTTGTTCAGGTAGGCTGGTCCGGAGTTGTGGAGTGCTTTGTGTGCGTGGGTGAGGAGCTTGAAGGTGATCCTCTTGTTGATGGGGAGCCAGTGAAGGTCTCGGAGGTGGGGGGTGATGTGGCTGCGTCGGGGGAGGTTGAGGATCAGGCAGGCCGAGGCGTTGTGGATGCGTTGTAGTCGCTGTCGGTGTTTGGTCGGGATTCCTGTGTAGTCCAGTTGGCTGCTGATGAGGGCTTGGGTCACCGTTCTTCTGATTTCGATCGGGATCCCCTTGTAGATCCTGCGAAACATGCGGAGGGTGTTGTAGCAGGATCATATTGTGCTGATACTTACAGACTTTCTCAAGCAAATTGTCTTGATTCTCAATAGCGTGCTGCTGATTTGGAATACAAAATCTTCCCAGAAAGAATTCCACTGTTCAATGCACAGTGTGCAGCTTCCTAGGATAAGTATTGCAGGTAGTCATCAAATGTAATATCACCAGAAAATCCGAAGGAGCCTTTCACAACACAGGAAACCTTCAATCAAAACCGCCTGACTGGGATGTCTCATAGGCAGGATACTTGAAAATATAACCACTACAAGACCCTCCTCCTTATGCTAATAACAGATAATGCTGGTGGATACCGCGCCAATATCGTAGGAAAACAATGAGGCAGAATTGAACTGAACACCGTAGATCACTGCGGAATGCCGAACTGGAATCCAACGATTCAGCAAATATACCAAAATAGGGTTTGGTGCAGAGCACCCTTACCAACCAGGACAGAAAGTTCTCTGGTAATACTTTTCATTTTTGGAACGTGTAGATTGAAGGACTAATCTGCCCCGTAATGAGGGCAGAAGCATCTTATAGTGGCACGTTAGGTATCATGGGATTTGCAGTTTCTTTTTTGCTCTATTATGGTTATGGCGGAAACCTCTTCTTAATTCGATGCACTTTTTTACATTTGTACCCACCACCCTGAAAGTTGTTGGTACAAGTTAATGGTCTTCCCTATTACTGCATTCATATAAGGGATGTCTGTTGTGCGGCTGGCAGACGGGCTTCTGACAGAGTTCACTGCGTGCTGACTTGGGGACTGCTTTGGAGGTTTAACACTGTCCCACTCCAATTCAAAACAAACTGCCCCACTCCAATCCAAAACATTCTGCCCCACTTCAATCCAAAACAATCTACCCCACTCCAATCCAAAACATCTCGCCACTATCCAATCCACCCATTCCATTCCAATTCACCTCACCACAATCCAATTCACCTCACCTCACCCCAATCCAACCCAACCCAATCCAATCCACCCCACTCCAATCCAATACACACCACCCAAATCCAATCCACCCCACTCCAATCCACACCACCCTAACACAATCCATCTCAATCCAGTCAAAGCTGATATCACCCTACTCCAATCCCCCCCACCCCTCTCCAATCCACCCCAATCCAACCCAATCCATCCCACCCAATCCATTACATCCCACCCTAAACCAGTTCACCCCATGCAATCCCAATCCACCCCACTGCAATCCAATCAGTTCCACTCCAATCAATCCAACTCATACCATCAAATTCACCCCACTCCATTCCACCCCACTCTACCTTGCTATTAGCCATGGAAGATCTCAGGAAAACCCTGGACCAAGGGGAAGGTGCAGCTGTGCGCATACTTCTCGATTTGAGCGCAGCATTCAATACTGTGTCCCACCCTGTCCTCGGACCCAGATTGGAGGCAATCGGGATAACAGGAAAAGCACTTGAATGGTTTACCTCTTTCCTAGAAAACAGATGTTTCCATGTCAGGGGAGGCCAATATCTGTCAGAATTTAAGCAACTTAAGTGTGGTTTGCCTCAGCGCTCCTCTCTGAGTCCCACAAATTTCAATATATATGTTCAACCCCTAGCTAACATTATCTGTTCATTTGTCCTTATCGTTGTGTCCTATGCTGTGGTCACCCAAACTATTGTCTATCTGACACCCAACCTCATTCAAGCTGTGGAGAACCTGTCCATCTGCCATGAAGTAGTCAATAACTGGATGACCTCCAGTCGTCTTAAACTAAATGGTGATAAGACAGAGGTTATGATGGTGGGGAACAACCCATCCCTCTGGGACCAGCTTACTTGACACTCATGCCATGGTGATTGTTTGTCCCCCACACCGTAAGTGCATGGGAGTTCTTTTGAAAACTGCCCTCACGATGGCCTCCCAGCTAAAACAAGTAGCAGGGACATGCTTCGGTCTATTAAGAGCATTGAGGAAGGCATTGAAATGGCTCCCAGCCGAAACACGTAGAACTATGTTATAAGGCCACATACTCTCACAACTTGACTACTGCAACTCGCTCTACCTGCGCAGTCCTGCCTATGTTGTAAAAACACAGCAGATTAAAGAAAATGCTGCAGCTCACATCTTATTAAACATTTTTATTTCTCAATACGCATGCCCTGCACTTTTAAGTCTCCATTGGCTCCCAGTAAAGAGAAGTAAAGAGTTTAAAGCTCTGTGCATAGCACATAAGATCAAATATGCTAAGGGCCAAGACATTTTAAACCAGGTACTTGTCTCCCACAACTGAATGTGAGACTTGAGATCAATGAATCTATCCCTGCTGGCCATCCCAAGAATTAAAAGGGCCTGAAGTGGGAAACGGTAATTCGCATATTTGATATCCAAACTCTGGAAGTCCCCCCCCCATAAAGCTGAGAGCAAATAGCAATCTCATGAGTTTTAGAAAGCAATTGAAGACACATCTGTTCATTTAGTCATTGCACCGCTCTGCCTTTACTATGTCTGTTAGCACTGGGAAGCCAGTGTTTGGGTAGCCACGCGCTCTATAAAACAAGGAAACATAACATAAAATGACTCAATCACACCCCACTCAAACCTCACTCCATTCCTACCCACTCCACTCCAGCCCACCCTTCTCCAGCCCACCCCAACCCACTCAGCCCACCCCAACCCACTCAGCCCACCCTAACCCAACCCACTCCAATCCACCACAATCCACTCCAATCCACCCCACCCCACCCCACCCAAATCCAATCTACCCCACCCATCCCAATTTCAATCCACACCACTCCAATCTAATCCACCCCATTAAGTCCACCCTGTTTCAATCCACCCAAACCACTGCAGTCTAATACATACCACTCTACTCCAAATCACCCCACTCTACCCCAATCCAGCCCACTCCAGTAATGTCCACCCCACTCACTCCAATCCATCCAGCCCACCAAACTCCAATCCAACCCACGCCAGTCCAATCCACCCCACTCCTGTCTAATCCACCATACTCCAATCATATCCACCCCAAACCACTGCACTCCTATCCAATCAACCCCCCTCCAATCCAGTTCAAACCACCCACCTCCATTCCATTCTAATTCACCCCACTCCAAACAACCCTACTCTAATCCTGTCCACCACACCCCAAACCAATCCACCCCACCTAAAACCAATCTTGGTTGGGGCAAGTGTGTGTGTATTCACAGTGAATAAACTATTATGCAATTGCTCTACATTAAAACCTTGAACGATATGTATGCCAAGAAAGTATACTTTCCAAGGCAACAGCAGTTTAACGTTGGGATGAGCATTCAATGTTTTTATGTCACTTGGGTTTTTTTATGAGACTGGTTTGCTGATCATAATAAACACGTTAATTGAGGGTTAAGATAAAGGTGCATAATGTCTAGTTTTCCTGTTTATTCTTGCCACTGCAGTTAGTTATTACAGGGCGAAGAAATTAAGCTAGTTAACAAGGGAGTCTGTAAACAGGACGAGGGAAATCAAACTCTCCCGAAAGTAATTTTAGACCCTCATGGATGCCATATTGTCATACGGTCACAACTTATTTAGAGTAAAATATCATAATACTCCCTTATCCAAAAACAAATGTGCTCAAATGTTACTGATCAAGAGTATTGTGAAATAAAACAACATGCAGACAAACTGAGGGATGACGTCCAATACAACTGAACCTAACAAAAACAATGGTCATTGGTCCCAGTAAAGACCTAGATATCTCAAAAGACCTATTGCCAGGCAATATGGTATTCTTAATATTTAAAACTTTACTGTATACATTCTGATCCACATTCCTTGCATACGTCCTGCCTTGTGTAGTGACATTGGTAATTCAGGCACAAGTTGTAAATCTAGCTTCCTGCGGTGGTTTTGTATGTAAAACCAGACCTGGCTTTTCTTTGCTTCATGTTTGTTATAATTCAAATGCAGTTGTGGATGCCCCAACCATAATAAAAACGACGTACAGCAAAGTACAGCAATCTCTCTGCCTCCAAAGTGACAGCATCAGGAGACAATGTCGATTTGACGGAAGAGGTCAATACAGCCCTCACGAAAATAAAACACATAACACTGCGGGTGTTGAGCACAGTATCATGGCAGTATTTGTTGTTCAGGAAGGTGTTCAACGTATATCAAATAAAGCACCCCTTTGGACTGAGGCCATTTTAAGTAATAGTGAGGTGACTCTGTTGGTTCATTCCACCAACAATAGATGCTAGTTGAGCATATTAATAAGCCTGTCTGCTAAAATGATTGTCACTGCTAAAAAGGAGAAATACATATTATGCTACAATACAATGTTGTTAATGTGCTCCAAAATACAACGTGTCATCTGCAAAGTCCACTGTGAATACTACAGTTGTGAAACAATTCTTCACACTCGGTAAACAACCATGTCTAACGATACCCACAAAAGATGCTATAACTTAATAGATGCCAACTGAACAATGTTCTATGACGTCACTACATCCCTCATTATCACCGTATTACATACTGAAGTTGTGGCTCTAAATCACACACTCGACTCCATTTGTTCATTTCTGATGTAACTAAGCTGCTCTAATCTTGTTGAATCAGGAGTCATTGATGTGTGTTTTTATGAGTTTACTACTGAAAACAGAATTTAGCTCGACCCAATTCTCGACCATGAGAATCTGATTGAATTGGGCATTTCAGAGACAGGCGTGTACTGCTCGACCTGATGTCAGACCATGCTCTCCTAGATCCTTATAGACGCATAAACTCTCCTACACTCTACAGAAAGAGATTTACAGGTTCTTCCCCAGGCTTATGGAAAGGAATCCATGATCGACTACTTTTTGATTGGTCAATGCTCACTGTTGGTAGTATCAGAATGAGACATCAGGGAAGAAGGCCGGCTCTCTGATTAATCTGGGATTGTGCTAGAGACTGAGGAGGCGCTCATGGTGCCCACTGTTCAAAGGAGTATAATGGACATCTTGCAGTAATGCTTGCCAATGGAGAAACAAAGACTGTGACAACAAAGATTACCCGGACCTGAATTCACACTACCCAGTGTGTTTTTTTTCAGGCATCAGTCGAATCTTATATCATGGACACTATGAGGAAAGAGTCAGCGGTGGTCCAGCAGAGAAGTAGCAGCAAGACAAGAAAATACAATATCTTCCAAAGCAATAACACAGGACGCCAACTTCTGAATGTCTTAGAATTTTGACTCAAGCCAAACATGATCTGAAGTCACATTTTTCTCTAATACATTATTACCACTAACTAGACTAAAAATGACACACTTTGTGCAGGGTCAGGATGCGGGGCATTTGCTGGCATTGTAATTGATACAGCTGGAAAGTAATTAATTGATTGAAAAGCAATTCAAACAGATTGATAATACACCTAGCAGAAATATCAGAGGAGTTCACAACCTACTTCACTGGGCTTTAAACTTCTGAAGGCAACCAGTCACTGGAACAGAAAAATGTCTTTCAAGAAATTCTACAATTACCTGTGCTGACAGAAAAGCAGAAGTTAATCTGGAGGAAGGTAAACAGTTGTGGAAATCTTGAAAGCCAATCATTCCATGAACAATGAGAAGGGCCTGCAGGGAAGATGACTTTCCAATGGAATTCTACAAGATTACCGTCACTACAATTATTCAATTGTTATGCAGAATGCTCAAGGACACAGCTGACAAAGAAGGGATATGCGATGAATCCAAGAGTCATTGTATCATTGACTCCCAAACCTAAGATTTATCCATTCCAATAGACCTGTTTCAGATCTATTGCACTTATAAACCCAGATATTAAAATTCTGCTTTCAATAATTAAATTGAAGCTACTGTTAGACTTGTCAGCCTTAGGATGTTATTCCTCCAAACTTTTTGCCATACTCCTCCATATTTTTCTGATAAACATGTTGTTGGCCTTAGGACTTTGTGCACGTTGCCACTGCTAACCAGTGTTAAAGTGTGTGTACTCACTCCTTAACACATGGTAACATTGGCTTGTCCCCAATTGAGATATTTGAATTACTTATAAGTCCCTGGTAAAAGGGTATTCCATCTACCCACAGCCTGTAAATTAAATGCTACCAGTGGGCTTTCAGCACTTATTGTGCCACCCACTTAAGTAGCTCTTCAAACATGTCTCAGTCCTTACATTGCAGCGTGTGTGTCCAGATTTAAACTTCCTTTTCAACCTGGCAAAATAAACCTTTAGTCATGCTCAGACATTCCTTTTCCATCCATATGTCACTCCGAGTATAGGCCCTAAACAGCCCACAGAGAAGCGGCAAAATATTAAAAAAGTAGTGCCTGTAATTTTAAGTTTTACATCTCCTGGTTGTGAAAAACACCTAGATTAGTTTTTTACTGATGCTAGGCCTGCTTCTTCCATAGGACAACATTGGAGTTATTGCATTACTGTTAATAATCTGTAAAGTCCAGATGGGAAGAGGTAAACCGTTTGTGTTTAGTGTCTTTCAGATTGTAATGAAAAATCCTCTTTTAAGGTAAAGTTAGATTTTGAATTACAATTTTGAAAATGACACTTTTAAAAAGTTGACATTTTTCTGCCCTACCCATTTAGTACGTGCAGCCTGTTTCTGGGTCACATGACAGGTTGTAGTTGGCAGTTGGTCTTTGCATATTCCTCCTAGAATGCCACAGGCAAAAACAAGTTTAGGTGTGCATGAATGGTCCATCACTGGCAGGATGGGAGGGCAGAATTAGGCACAGCCCCACTTACATCTAAAGAGGCTGTGTCCTGCCTACAAAAAAAGATTGCATACCCACTGTAGTTAGTCCAGAGCCAGGGTAGGGGTGGCAGGAAACCTGAGCACTTCAGAGGGAATCCTCTAGATGTTTCTCCTACTCCAAAGAAGGTGCCAGGTATAAATATTGGACCTCAGACAACAACTTTTCAGATAAATATTGGACCTCAGACACCAACTCTTCAGTACACCTCTTGACCTGTCTATACTACAGAAGACGGACTGCTGTGCTGCTTTGCTGTCACAGGGACTGCCACCCTGCTGCCCTGCTACTCGCGGCCTGCTGCCCTGCTTGCTGAGAATAAAGACTGAACATGCACCCTTCATCCCAGGCTGAAGTTACTCCAAGGGTCAGCAAGCTGACCTCCTGTTCTGAGACACATGGACATAACAAGCTCCCAAGGTTCCCTGCAACTGCCCACCTGGCCTGATGCCTGGACTTGCCTGAGCCATGAGGGCCTCTGTTGGAGTAATTTCCTGATTCCTAAGCGGGACCTTTGGGCCCTGTATCCTTGGTGTGGCCTCAGTTGGACTCCCCTAATTTTTTTTGGCTCATCACGAATGTGAAAGGGCCCATTCATGCCAAAATCTTTATGTCCCCACTGCCCACCAATGTGAAGTTTCGGCAAGCTCAACTGTTCATCCAACATCAACCGCTTTGGCGCCAGTAGCATAGAATCCTTACTTCACGCTACATCATCAACAGCTTGTGATGACAGCCAACGCGAAGTTTCAATAACGACCCTCCGTGATGCCATCAGGAACTTTGCACTACATCGATGACTGTCTGTGACGCCCAGCCTGCTCTTTGCGCGACATTGACGACCCACCACAGAGCTCTCCATGCTCCTCAAGGCCCCTTCCATTGTTCTGCTGAACTTTGAAGGTAACTCTTTCAACGGGACTAACCTGGTCCCTGTGTCCGGCCCACTCTCCATCGCGGTTGGCCCGAACCTATGACTTTCACCTCTTCTCGCATGACCAGATAGCCACAAGTAGCGCTTTGTGCTTTTGGGTGCTATTTCCACTATTTTTGAATTTCACTGACTATATTGGTGTGGGATTTTTCTTGTGTTTTGTTTTTACTTTATTACTTTTTGATGTGCTGCGAATACTTCACTCGTTGCCTCTAAGTTAAACCTGACTGCTCTGTGCCGAGCTACCAGAGAGTTGAGCACGGGTTAATTTGGGGTTTTCTTGTGAATTCACCCTGACAAGGATTGTTGCTACTTGAGTAGGGTTTTATCACCCTCAACCAGTAACCCAAATTCTTACTGCTACAGAAAGAGATCCCTCTACTGATACACCAAACTCAAGCAAGCTTGATCCCTGTTCAGACATCGAGAAATGACATGAGATCTCATATACACATTATTTGGTATGTGGAGAATGAAGAGTGTGAGGAGGTGGCCCTACACCTGGATGCTGGGAAAGCATTTGTCCAAGGGAAGTAGGGTTATCTTTTCAGCCTACTGAGGAAGGTCTGACTGGGTTCAAGTTTTATTAAAAAAGTTCACTGGCTATACCAATTGGCTACAGCTTCAAAACACTATAATGGTCATACATATATATATTTTTCCAGATATTCGCATACTCTCAGGGCTACTGCTTTCTCCCTTTGCTCTTTGTGGGGGTTGTTGAACCCATATAAAACAGCATCAGACAAACATAGGATGTGAAGGGTATTATCTCCCCTACAGGTGTATCAAATAAGCACAGTACCATGTGCAGGATATCCTGCTTACACCAATTGATCTCTTGAATGCAATGTCTATATTACTAAACCTAAATTCTAGCATTTCCTTCTGCTCTGGATATAAAATAAACGGGTTGAAAGTGAAGGGATACTCATAATAGCTAGAAATGAGGAACACTCACTGGGTGGGCAACCATTTAGGTGGCTTTCCAGGAAGATGACACACTTAGAAATCTTACTAGCTTGCAAATTCTCAGGTATAATCCATGACAATGTCACAACCTTACTGTTTAAAACCTTTAGCGACTTTACCAAAAGTGAAAAACTACAGCCATCAAGTTAGGATATGACCCAATCTGTAAAGATGGAAGTGACCTCCAGATTTAATTACATATTTGGAATGTTGCCAATATGTGTGACACATACATGGTTGATGAGAATTAACACAGAATTGAAATACTTTATATGGGGAAAAGAGCCACAATATCTTAAAATGTCTAAATTGTATGCAACCACATAGTCTGGAGGACTAGGACTTCTGCATAATGCTTCTTATGCCTTACAACTTCTCATCCAACCCCGAGGTTCCAGATTGGGTAACCACTGAAAGATGCCAGGTGGTTGGCCTCTTTAGACCTGCAATCCTGTACAGAAGGGTGCAACTGTCATGTGACACAGATGTTCCCATCCTAAATGAAAGAGAGAGTTTAGAATCTGATCCATAAGCTAATGATCATTATCAGTTTTGTACAAGGTAAACACCAGTGATAAAGATTGGCAACAGTACATTCAACTGGACACAGGGATCAATTAAAGGGATCCTAGTTATAAGGAAGAATAAGGTTTGAAATCAATTGAGACAAATCAGAATTATAGGTATCTACAGAATTATGGGTATCTACAAAGGGTTTATCGCCACAGGAGCGTCACTAAAAGTGATGTACCAGTGGCTATAGAGGCTTGTAAATATGCCCCTTTGTGTCTTCATCCTAGTGAACTCATAAGACCAGGCAGTCTCTGAGAAACCGGTGGCCTTCACGGAGGATGAATGAAGCTACAGCTTGCACAAACCATTATGGTATGGCGGTGCAGGAGTTGGATGGCCCCGCTCCCACAACATCAAACCCATGTTTAAACCCCCTGCTAGATTAAGAGTTTTATCCTGTCTAATGGGCTGTTCTTTGGCATTCCCACAGTGATGCCTATGAAATAGGCACCACAATGGGAACATCAAAATCAGTACCTAAACCGCATGGACTACTGCAGTCCGTGCCGAGCAGGTACTGGTGTGCATGCATGCAGGGGGGCCCACGTTTTGCCCTCCTTTGTACCATGACAAGGCATGAGGCACCAGGTGTTTCCTCACCAGCAAACTTTTCATGGCGGTCGCACATCCATGAAAAGTGTAGTGTTGAGGAAACGTGTAATATGCTTGGCGGAGCCTTAGCAGCACCGTCAAGCATATTGCGTCCTCAATACCATTGTGCCACCACCAGGGATCTTAGGTGGTTGTGGTGGTCCCAGAGTAGTCTGACCAACCTGATCGAAATAGGGCGGTTGCAAGACCACTACTGCCGCACACACATGAGTCTGGCAGTCCAGAGGATGGGGTCTACGGGTCCAAAAAGGGTAAAAGGAAGCCATGCCTTCCCTGGACCGGAAACAAGCTTCCTAAGACAGTTTTCTTACATTACAGCCAACTTCAGCCCAAAGGGAGAGGTGATGGACGGTCCAGGGAAGGCATGGCTTGGCAGTTTGGGCTGGACTGTTCCCATGAGGCACAGGGTGAGACTGATTTGCATATGGCCATGTCTGAACTGGGGTGGCAGAGTTGGCTAAAGAACGGTGATGGATTAAACCCAGATCTGTTGACTGGGTGTGAGTGTTTGATTGGTTCAGATGCTCCGTCCATCACCACCCCCTTTTGTACCTCTTTGTTCGCCATAAGTTGGCAGGGTATGCTCAGATGTGAGTCCTTTGCTCACTTTGCCACTGGATTCAAGCAAGCCTGGCTGAAGACAGCTGGAATGCCAGAAACAGGTCCTAGGAAGCTTGTTTCTGGTCCAGGGAAGGCATGGGTTAGCAGTTCGGGCTGGACTGTTCCCATGAGGCACAGGGTCAGACTGATTTGCATATGGCCATGTCTGAACTGGGGTGGCAGAGTGGGCTAAAGAACGGTGATGGATTAAACCCAGATCTGTTGACTGGGTGTGAATGTTTGATTGGTTCAGATGCTCCGTCCATCACCACCCCCTTTTGTACCACTTTGGTCACCATAAGTTGGCAGGGTATGCTCAGACGTGATTCCCTTGCTCTCTTTGCCACTGGATTCAAGCAAGCCTGGCTGAAGACGGCTGGAATGCCAGAAACCGGTCCTAGGAAGCTTGTTTCCGGTCCAGGGAAGGCATGGCTTGGCAGTTCGGACTGGACTGTTCCCATGAGGCACAGGGTTAGACTGATTTGCTTTAAGTATGGGCGAATTTTGCGGATCTGTGATCCGCAAATTCGCCCGAAATTGGCCAAAAACATCTGCGAGTTTGTGGAATCTGCAAACTCGCGGATTTTTAAATGTATAGTGATTTTCCTACACTACAGCTGCGTAAAGTTCCATTAGTTGTCTCCAGTGACCATTACTATGCCATTGCTCCGAGTAACCATAAACAAAAGAAAACAGGGACAAATGTAACCCAAAACGTACGACCTATAATAAGGATGTTGCATCAGGAAAACTCATGCTTTGCTAATGCATCAGAAGCTGAGCCCCTCCGCTCCCAGGATGCATGGGTTTATGAAAAAAAGTCAAGGAGGAAGCCCAAATATCATAAACAAATCTCCAAAAAAACCTGCTTCTAGATTCAGGTAGAAGCGACGGTTCCGAAGTTCTGATACAGGAACATCACTGGAAATTAAGACCAAACAGACCAAGTGTGGTTGGGACAGAGTGCCTTACCTCAATGAAGTGAACATGAGCAGTGTCTGTGGGGATCTGTGTCCATAAATGAGGGAAGGACGGCGTATCAGATCAGATGTGAAGTTTAGGGTCGAAAGTGCTTCTGGATTGGAAGCGATTGGTCAGGTGGTGCGCGATGGAAAAGGGAGACTAGAAAGAGTCGGTGATAGACTCGCGGCCATATTAGAGTGGGGGGCGAGTGGAAAGATGGGGGCCATATTGGAGTGGTAAAGAACATGGTGCACACGTGGTTACTATGGCAGTGACATAGGTACATTTAAACAATATAGCAAACCCCGCACAGATATGGGGAGAAAGCACACCTGCCCAGCCTCAACAAAACTCAGGATTGTTTATCCAAGAAGCCGTCCGCGAGCGGATTTGCGAATTTTCGGCAATTTCGCGAGATTCGCGGATCGCGAAATTGCCAAAAATCCGCAAATTTCGCGGGCAGAACGGTGATGGATTAAACCCAGATCTATTGACTGGGTGTGAGTGTTTGATTGGTCAGATGCTTCATCCATCACCACCCCCTTTTGTAGCGCTTTGTTCGCCATAAGTTGGCAGGGTATGCTCAGACGTGAGTCCCTTGCTCACTTTGCCACTGGATTCAAGCAAGCCTGGCTGAAGACGGCTGGAATGCCAGAAACCGGTCTTAGGTAGCTTGCTTCCGGTCCAGGGAAGGCATGGCTAGGCAGTTCGGGCTGGACTGTTCCCATGAGTCACAGGGTCAGACTGATTTGCATATGGCCATGTCTGAACTGGGGTGGCAGAGTGGGCTAAAGAACGGTGATGGATTAAACCCAGATCTGTTGACTGGGTGTGAGTGTTTAATTGGTTCAAATGCTCCGTCCATCACCACCCCCTTTTATATCACATTTAAGTGGTAGGTCAACATGTTTCTCACCAAATGAATAATCTGCAGGCGATTCGTCAGGACCAAGAAGGGAGGTAAACTATCTAAAACTAAAACTCAGATGGTGTTGGGGCTACACACTCACATCAACCATAGGACTAAATCGTCGGATACCTGGTAGTGCTGGAACTACCCAGGGTTATGGACTAGGTCCGTGACCGGTAGGAGTGGGTAGGTCTACAGTCTCTGTGGGATCGGCACAAATTACACTTGAATGAACTGGAGCGGTTTGCGACACCAGCTTGTAACTCCACAAGAATGGATAGAAGATGCAGAGGGAAGGTCACGTCTCAACAATGTGCGCATTATTGGCTTACCAGAAAACCCAGAGGGCCAAAATGCAACGCTTTACATAGAAGCTGGGCTCAAATCACAAATACCGCCTGACTTACACTTTCTATATTGAGAGAGCCCACAGGATCCCCACTAGGAGAAGAGTACAGGGTATGCCTCCTCGCCCTATTTTCGCCAGAGTGCTAAATTACAGAGACCATGACCAGATATTGCAAGTGGCAAGAGAAAAAGCACCAATCATGTAAGATAATGTACGCATCTCCCTTTTTCCTGATTACACACTATAAGTGCAGAGACAAAGAGTGCAATATCATGGAGTCAAGCAACATCTACATGCTATAAATATGAAATATGCGCTCTTATACCCGGCAAAACTAAAAGAGCAACTGTTTTGACACCTCAACAGAGGTGGGAATGGATTGAGCGTGGGAATGGATTGAGCACACCTTCCCTGACCTCCCTATCAATTCGGCCCACATACAGACGAGTCACAACCCATGCGACAATAATCACAGCAGCAACATTCAAAACCCGAAGCAACAAGACAAAGATTCGTCCCCAACACCCACGTAGGTGCTGGAAGGAAAGAGAAGGGCCATCATATATGCTGCCACTTTCAGAGACATGAGAGTAGTCACAGACCATGAATCATCTATGGGAGACGCAGCTCAATCGGAGCCAAACCATAGCCCTCCACTGTTTTCTTCAATGTCATTACAAACGGTGAGCGATTTTCTCAAGCAAAGATGCATGTGATGGCAGCTTGCATGGACACACCTGACACTTCAACAGTGAACTTCCTTTGATGCGGCTAGTAAGTATCACATGTGCTGATTGGGGAGACGATTCTTGGCTTCCTTGCCGGATGAGTTAAGACTGTCAAGAAAGCAACCACTGAGAACTATGTACTGCAGAGGAACTATATTAGTCCCTCGCATGGGGGTGGAAGTCTGATCTCTTTCACTTTCCCAGACACTTAAACACTGACTCAGGGTGTGGGCGGTGGGACCCCAGGGCAGGAGCTTGCATTCCCCTTTGTTCCGTGGGAGGTTGTGTTTGGAGTATTAGAGGCACCCAAGTGATACATATCAGCCATGATCCCCAATGCCATAACATGTTTTAGAAATGTAATGTTAATAATCATTGTTTCTATTGTTTTGTTGAACCAAGTTCCACAGTTGGACCATGTATTGGGTTGTTTAATAGGGATGCTCACTGGCCTTAAATCACAGAAACCCGAACCAACTGGACTACATTCACTCACATCAATGGCTAGACTGGGAATGATACAACACTATAACTGCATTACATGGAACATAAGGGGAATGGGATCACCACTCATAAGACACAGGGTACATGCTCAATTGACTCGGCGCAAAGCACAGCTAGTGTTCTTACAAGAGACACACTTAACTACATTGGAGGCCACTAAATTGAGAGGGTAACTTTATACCAGAACATACTCGGGCGGCGGACATATGGTTACAATCTGGGGTCCCATTTGTAGTCCAGGAGCAACGTACAGATAAGGAGGGCAGATACGTATTCCTTTGGGGCACACTGAACAGTAACCCAATAGTGCTAGGAAGTTTAGTTGCCCCTAGTTTGGATGAGGAACCCTTCTATGCCTGAGGTAGCTGCAGAACTGGGCACAAGGTTGGGCCCTGATAGACATATGACGTAATCATAATAAGGGAATGCGAGAATACTCATACTACTCCACCACACATGATCTCCACACTCAAATCGACTATATATTATGCAGTTCGTTGTTCCTCACACAGACCACTCAGGCAGCCTAAGTAGGCAATACAATATTGGACCACAGTAAATTAGAGATCACATTCACATGGGGGGCCTGTCCTAGCCCCGGACACTTCATGGCAGCTGGATCCTGGCCACTTATAAAATGGGGTATATCAGGAAGCTCTAGCGTCTACCACAACACACTACTTCATGGAAAAAGCAGGTACAGCGTCCTCTATGGGACTGGAATGGGATACATTCAAAGTAGTGCTCAGGGGTACGGCTATTAGCACCTCCTTGGGAGTCTGACAGAGGTCCACCGGGAATTGCAGGAAATTGAAGATAAATTGCACACACTCGAAACTTGGGCGACCCGAGAACCCACTGCAACACCGGATTTCCAAGAGGTCTGCATAAAATACGCTGAACTATTAGACCAGCTACGTATAATAGATCACTGCACCTACTTACTCAAAACGCACGCAATATCAGACAGACCAGGCACCTTATTGGCACGTATCCTTCTAAATGCCCCCCATGCCAATGATGGAAACGTTGACGCCACAGCATACCAGGGCAGACACACAAACAGACATCAATAAAGCCTTCTATGACCATTACAGAGCACTTTACATGGCCCCACCACGGATTGACCACCAAGAGATTAACGCCTTACTAGAAAATGTAGCACCCCCACAGATGTCAGAAGAGATCAAAAAAATGCTAGCGGACCCTATTGCACTGGCTTAAATAAAAGAAGCAATCAAAGGACTCCCTAGTAACAAATCCTGGCTGGCCAGATGGTCTACCTGCTGAATTTGATGCCACATATACGCAACAACTAGCCACTCAGCTCAAGAAAGGTTATCCTTTTCTTTTGGCACAAACACGGAGGACCTGACTATACCATTTAAACCGAGTAATAACAATTGCCCACACCACTTTCAAATGCTTAGGCATACAAATATATAGAACCAAAACAGATGTTATAGAAGGGAACCTACATAAGGCAATAAGCTCTCTGAGGACTCAAGTTGCTTTTTGGACATCTTTGCCCCTATCGGTGGTAGGGAGATTGGCAATTTCGAAAATGGTAATGCTCTACTTTTTTACAAACCTTCCAGTGGTAATCCCAAGAGCAGTATTTACAACATTGAATACACTCCTGACCAGCTTAGCATGGGGCATGGGCTGCAGACACCTTAGCTTAGCAAAGTTGCAATTTCCGTCAGACTCTGAGCGATAGTGGTCCCAGATTTGTATGCATATTGCTTATCATTCGAACTGCAATAGCGCTCATATTGGTTGGCAGGCCGCAACCTGCAGGAATTGCTTTATCGAAGCACATGCTTTCCCCAGGTAGTGCTGTCCCACACACTGCAGGTACGCTACTCAAAAGTGCACTCACACACTGGAAGCAGGCATTGAACTACACTAGTAGTATCCCCCGCGTACGCTCCCAATATACCACTATTGGGCATCCCCACTAATCTGGGAACACTTACCACTCATATGTTGGAACCCTGGTTGCAGGCCAGAGTGACAACGGGGAGGAACCTCTTTGGGGACAAAATGTTACTCACACATACAGATTTCACGAGCAAACGGGGGGTCACGGAGACACTGTTTTTGACCCATGCGAGTCTGACATGTTATATTAAAAAACACTGTGCACCCCACAGGACAGAACTAAATACACACGTGTTGGTCCACTTATTGTATCTTATGGGGACAAGTAGCCACTAAACCTGCTGGCTCTATCATGGAATACGCACACACTGTCCATCTCCTGTAACTGCAACATGCTCTAAATGGTAACAGAACATTGACAGACCGCTATCAGACAAAAAATGGGCAACGATTTTAGAATACCCAAAATGGGTTTCCCAGAACACTTGTTTTAAATGTATCGAGTATAAGATAGCGCAGAGAGCATATCTTACACCGCATAGAATGCATGCCATCTTCCCTACCATCCTGCCATCCTACCCCAGATGTCCTAAAACAGGAAACATACATTTGCTTTGGTCAAGCCCCAGGCTGGAAAGATATTGAGGTGGAATAACCGACACTCTAAAGGAAGTCATGGGAGACACGGGATGGCACACACTGGAAAGAAGTATACTGGGATTATACAGAAGATGAAAAGAGCACAAAGTACGAGCCAGGTTCTCTGATCTGGCCTTGCTCCTTGCTAAGCGAGGTATTACTGGCAGGTGGAAGTCACCCGTGGCCCCTACACTGCTCAGTTGGAAAGAGGGGGGTTAAAAAATGGGGATTTGCGGAAAGTGTAGCCATCCGAAGGGAAGAAAAAAGAGGCTTAAGAGGGAACTCTTTGCAATGAGCTGGGACCTCTTTTTGGAATCTTTCAAAGCGGCCAACATATTTATTCCATGAGACTCTGTAATCTCCAGACACACTTGCAACCACTGGGCTCTTTCCTAGATACCATCTCCCATCTTCCTGATACGGAAATAGCAGTAGTCAGGATTCCTCTAGGTCTCCATTCACCCTCAATCTAGGGAGTACCCACCCGACTTGAAAAATATACCATTCCAGCTTTTACAATCCAGGTTCTAGCTACAACCCAAGCATTTAAGTTTCATAATCCCAGGGAGGACCGTCAGCAGGGGAGGGAGGTGCGGAGTTTATAAAAATTTTAATCACTGGCTTTACCTTTACCCAGGAGAATAGTACTACTGTTGTAATAGCAGTGCGTGAAAATATGCCATACCAGGATGTGGACCATTCAGCAAGTCCCAAATGAGTAGAAATTATATAGGTCGCACAATGTTAAGATTTGATGTAAAAGAATGTGATTTATTTCACCATGATGTATTTATGTGAGATCCTGCTATGTAAAACAACAAATTCTTTATTTTTCCATGTACTGTAACAGGAGAAAATGAATAAAATGTGTTTTTTTTTTAAATGAATGATGTCACTGACCATGTCATGAGTGATGTAATATGTGATGTCATCAGCAGTGCATTGCGGGGGAGTTATAGTTAGCTCAGCTAACTATAATGGCTGAATTTCTCTTGTTTTGTGAAAGTGAAATGTCAGCCTAACTATAATGTCTCTGTAATTTCTAAGGCTTTTATATATCTGCTTATCACGTTAGACGTAGCCTCACTATATACGTCAATAAGACATAACAATGGGATTAGAGCAGTTAGTCATTACTTAAATCGTCGTGCTATCAATTTTTCTGCTCACAATAACATGCTAATCTCTATGATCAAGATCTGCCTGGAACAGAATTACTTTCTTTTTAACAATCAAGTGTACCAGCAGACTAGAGGGATGGCCATGTTCTCACCCAGCCTAGCGTGCTTGCACATGGGTTGGTGGGAGGAACAGGTCCTCATGCGACAACATCGGGCCACTATGCAGAATCATGTTCCACTGTATTTAAAGTACATTGATGATCTCTTTCTGATTTGGCAGGGATCATCACAGGAGGCGCACACGTTTGTGGAGCAATTGAATACTATTGATTTAAACCTGAAATTCACATCCACAATCAATACATCAACAGTATGCTTACTTGACATAGAAGTATATGTAGAGTCCGGGGGGTTAGCTACCAGGTTGCATAGGAAGCCAACAGCGGGCAACACTGTCATGCATGCGGCTAGACAGCATCCCCATCATTTGATACGCAGTTTCCCCTTTGGGGAGATGCTGCGCATCAAAAGAATCTGTAGCACAGAAGCTGGGTGTTCTAAAGCTCAGGAGGCTAGTAAATTACGTTTCCTTGCTAGGGAATTCTCAGAGGTAGTCATACAAAAAGCAATTAATCGCTCTAGAACTATAACCAGAGCGCAGGTCCTTACACCTAAAGCAACCCCCAACATGGCGGGCACAGCAACTACATCTGACCCACCCAGAATTGTAGTCACCTATAATTGACAACATAGGGAGATCCGGAGAATCTTCTACCGTAACTGGAACCTGGTGACAAGGGATCCTATCATCGGGGTTTAGTGGGTAAAAATCCTAAACTCTCATATAGAAAATCTACTTCTATGGCAGACAGATTGGTCAAAAATTATCTGGAACAGCCAATTTCGGAGACCTTTTTGGCTCTAAGAAAAGGCTTTAAGAAATGCCCAAATTGCAAAGCTTGCAAATATGGGTGTAATAAGACACAATACCAGATACCTTTTAAGGATGCACCTGTACAAATTACTAAACAACTGACCTGCAGAACAGAATTCGCAGTTTATGTGTTGCAATGTCCTTGTGAGCTCCGGTATGTAGGGAGTGCCCGACTGCCAGCTCACAAGAGAATTTTGCAGCACATAAGAGCCATTACTACTAAGGATCAGTCATATCCGGTGGCACGGCACTTTGAGAGTACCCACGACAGCGATCCCAAACATCTACAATATTACATCATAGATTGTGTGATGCCTTTAAAACGGGGTGGCAATAGAGATGCTCTCCTACGGGTCCTAGAGACCCGTTATATATTGGAGCTAGAGAGCCGTACCCCGGGGGTCTGAACGCTAGCAAGGATCTCTATACATGCCTGTGAATCCCTTAACATACTAACAATACGGGATCTACGCAACTATGGGTAACTCTCACATTAGACATATGATGCCACCTTTTTACATCATAATATAGTTTAAATGGCCATTTCACTATAATTAGTCTGTTAGTAAATATTGATTATTAGAACAACCATTAAATAGAGGGGCTCCTCCTTTGCATTTCTAATTTTAACTATCTATTACTAGCACTTTGCACTTTTTTATGATTTGCACTATGCATCTACAGCTGCTCCTTGTCACAACTTCAGGTATATACACTTTAAAAAAAGCTTTGCACTTGCACTTTCAGTATTGTCCCACTTGGGATATATTTGCACATGTTTTTAAACCTGGAAACGTAAGGGCTTAAATGAAATTATATGGATTTATCTTTTAATGGTGTTTTTGAATATATATATTTATTTATATATGTATTTATGTCCATTGCGATATTTTGCACATATTTATTATATTGTATGAAATGTGTATTGAGTTAAAAATATGACTCACTGTATTTTCAAATGTTAAGGCAATGGGAAGATAAAGATTTATCTTAGTCTTTCCTATGTTTCCATGGTTAGAACTTATGAAAGTTGTAGGTGGTAATAATCAGTCCGCCCTTTATGTTTACTATATACACCTCACCTGTGGCAATGCATTCACATCATGAGATCAAGACTGTGGACACAGTCGAAAAGCATCATGGCGGGCATGCTGAGCACTAAAAGGCACGAATAAAGGCACCTTTTGTTTTGGCACCAAAATTGGGTTCTACTCTTCGTCATTTTTTCCAATTGGCAAACGAGTTGGTGGCGCTGTTGGCGTCTGGTGAGTTCTTGTACATATATAAATATATATATTTATATATATATATATATTACTTCATGATTTCACACACTCCTCCTGGTATGAAAAACACGAGCCCAAGTGCATCCAAAGGTTTTATTTCAGCAAAAACGACAACAGATAACCTTTGGATGCACTTGGGCTCGTGTTTTTCATACCAGGAGGAGTGTGTGAAATCATGAAGTAATTTGCAGGGCTCGCCACCCAGCACGAGCCCACAACGGGAGAGGTCCTGTCAAGGCGGCGTTTCGGCGTTTGCAGAAACCAAAATGACTTGATATATATATATATATATATATATATATCGCGCCACTCCACTCGCACGAGCAGTCAGTCGCCTGCGCCTTTCTTCCTTTCTCTGCCCCAGAAGCAATAAGTGTGGCAGGGTATGCTCAGACGTGAGTCCCTTGCTCACTTTGCCACTGGATTCAAGCAAGCCGGACTGAAGACGGCTGGAATGCCAGAAACCGGTCCTCGGAAGCTTGTTTCCGGTCCAGGGAAGACATGGCTTGGCAGTTCGGGCTGGACTGTTCCCATGAGGCACAGGGTCAGACTGATTTGCATTTAGCCATGTCTGAACTGGGGTGGCAGAGTGGGCTAAAGAACGGTGATGGATTAAACCCAGATCTTTTGACTGGGTGTGAGTGTTTGATTTATTCAGATGCTCGATCTATCACCACCCCCTTTTGTACTGCTTGGGCCGCAATAAGTGTGGCAGGGTATGCTCAGACGTGAGTCCCTTGCTCACTTTGCCACTGGATTCAAGCAAGCCGGGCTGAAGACGGCTGGAATGCCAGAAACTGGTCCTCGGAAGCTTGTTTCCGGTCCAGGGAAGACATGGCTTGGCAGTTCGGGCTGGACTGTTCCCATGAGGCACAGGGTCAGACTGATTTGCATATAGCCATCTCTGAACTGGGGTGGCAGAGTGGGCTAAAGAACGGTGATGGATTAAACCCAGAACTTTTGACTGGGTGTGAGTGTTTGATTTATTCAGATGCTCCGTCTATCACCACCCCCTTTTGTACTGCATAGTAAAGCTCAGCAAGGCAAAGGAAAGCCTGTTTCATCATAGTATTTCTCTGCCCCGGAAGCAGTCACAGTCTCTCGTAAGAGTTTTTTGCTTTGCTGTTGCCTGTGAACAAGAAATGGATATTTCGAAACGCGTTGGGCAGAGAAATACTATGATGAAACGGACTTTCCTTTGCCTTGCTGAGCTTTACTATGGTCCTGGTGAGGAGTGTGCTTGTCTTGGGACAAATGTGAAAAGGTGTATATATATATATATATATATATATATATATATATATATATATATATATATATATATATATATATATAAATTCACTGAAAAAACCACAGGTTAGAGACCATATATAGTTAGCTGGACATTTTATTGACATAAAACCAATGAAATTCCATATATAGTTAGTTGCACTAACTATATATCGCGCACCCGCAATCCACTGCTGATGATGTCACATATTACATCATTCATGACATGGTCAGTGACATCACTGATGACATCACTGATGACATCTCAAATGACATCACTGATGACATCACTGATGACATCTCAAATGACATCACTGATGACATCATCTAGTGTCTGTGTGTTTTTGTAAAGTTTAAATATGTTTTACATATTGAAGAATGAGTGGATGTATGGAAGACTGAGTGTGTGTGTGGCTGGCTGGGAGGTGTGTGACTCTGTGCATATCAATGTGTACTTGTATCAGTGATTGTATAAGAGAGTAAGTATGTGTTAGTATATGTGTGAAAAGTATGGTGTTCTGTGTTTAACTGTATAGATGAGGAAATCGAAGTGTGATTGATTCTTCACAGGACTGACTAGGTGTATGAGTGCATATGATAGTGTTGTAATAATGAGTGACTGTATGTATGAGTGATTGTATGGGTGAATGAGTGAATGTGTGTGTAGACGTAGGAATCAGTGAGTGCGTATGTAGTAACTGGTATTGGTGTGTCATGATGTCATCAGTGATGTCATTTGAGATGTCATCAGTGATGTCATTTGAGATGTCATCAGTGATGTCATCAGTGATGTCACTGAAGTATGGTGTTCTGTGTTTAACTGTATAGATGAGGAAATGGAAGTGTGATTGATTCTTTACAGGACTGACTAGGTGTGTGAGTAACTCCATGGATGAGTGGCAGTGTGTGAGTGTCTGCATAGGTGTATGAGTGCATATGATAGTGTTGTAATAATGAGTGACTGTATGTATGAGTGATTGTATGGGTGAATGAGTGAATGTGTGTGTAGACGTAGGAATCAGTGAGTGCGTATGTAGTAACTGGTATTGGTGTGTCATGATGTCATCACTGATATCATTTGAGATGTCATCAGTGATGTCATCAGTGATGTCATTTGAGATGTCATCAGTGATGTCATCAGTGATGTCACTGACCATGTCATGAATGATGTAATATGTGACATCATCAGCAGTGGATTGCGGGTGCGCGATATATAGTTAGTGCAACTAACTATATATGGAATTTCATTGGTTTTATGTCAATAAAATGTCCAGCTAACTATATATGGTCTCTAACCTGTGGTTTTTTCAGTGAATTTTCAAGGTTTTGTAAATGCAAATTCCTAACTATATATGGTCTATAACCTATGGTTTTTTCAGTGAATTTCATTGGTTTTTAAAAGCTAATATCTATAGCTGTAAAATATATTCTTTATTACGTGACGTATCACGTAGCCACGTGAGACGCCTCATGGCGTGTCGCATAACCGTGACGTATCGGTTCTGCAGCGCAAACAAAACCCGTAACGTAAGAGTGCCAGAGCACGCTTACAGATATATATATATTTTTTAACCTTAATTAGACAAAATCCACACGTGCACATATCTTGAGGCCTTGCAAAGGCACATCAAACAAACAGTCCCTACAATTTTGCCAAGTTTGCTGGAAATCTATTCCCTTAATTTTTTTTTTACTGTTTCTCTTGGTTTTCCCCTTGTTACGCTTACCGGGACGCTACCCGGTATGCGAACCGGACGCTCCAAAAACACAAGATGGCGGACTCCCGTTACGCTGCCAGTTAGCTGCCCGGTTCGCGTACCGGGCAGCGCCTCTACCGCGAAAAATCGCGGGGGACTTTAATATCCCCCTCATCAATCCTAGGGGGTCAGGAGGGGTTTACCTTGCCCCCTTTCCTTCATTTCCCCCTTCTTTTTTCACCACATCTTGTCTCTCGAACCTACCGAGAGACAAGATGGCGGCAGCTCCGGACTGTTTACAATGTTGACAGCTACGCTGCCGGTTAGCTGCCCGGTGAGCCGCCCGGTTCGCGTACCGGGACGCGCCTCTACGGCGTAAAATCGCAAAATGTTTCGCCCCGCGGGGCACTTTAATATCCCCCTCATCAATCCTAGGGGGTCAGGAGTGGTCTACCTTGCCCCCTTTCCTTCATTTCCCCCTTCGTTTTTCACCACATCTTGTCTCTCGATCGTACCGAGAGACAAGATGGCGGCCGCTCCGGTTTGTTTAGAATGTTGACAGACACCGGAGAGCCAATCAGATTCGCTTCGCGAAGTTCCGTTACGCGTCAGGTACGCGAACCGGGGCGCTAACCGGAGCGCTGTCACAGATATATATATTTTTTTAAACGTTAATTTCTCAAAATCCACTGGAGCACATATATTGAGACATAGCAAAGGCACGTCGGGCAAACCATATCTACAATTTTGCCAAGTTTCATGTAAATCTATTCAGCCGTTCGAGCTAAAAGTGAGTCCAACCGCCCTATGGAAAAATGAATGGGAAAAACGCGTTTTGGGACCCCCCTTTGTTCTCGGCCCCCCCTTGACGAAACCCCATCAAATTTTTAGGGGCTGCTCAGAAAAAAAATGTGCCATTTTCCTGAAAATTTCAGCCAATTCCGTCCACAAACGCCAAAGTTATTAGACATAGAATTTTCAGAAATCCCATAGAGAAAAAATCCTAACTATATATACCCACTGGCTATCGCCAGTAGGTAATATACATATATAAACATATGTAATCTGCATATCTATATAAATGTAAATGCATGCATACATATACATATATGCATACATATGCATGTTATTTACATGAAAGTTTTAAAAACACTAATAAAAGCAAAGCTAAAAAGCCACCTCATTACAAACAGAATGGCTTTAACTTAAACGAGGGCGAGATCTATTGCATTTTCAATGCTTGTTTACTTTGGTTCTATCAAGAAGGCACTCAGATGTGTCACACATTTGCCATAAATTCTGAATGTTAGCACTCTAGTTGCTCATTAGATCACTGTAGTAAAGCTAGTGCTCACCAGGGAAGTCTGCTGCTAATCATGGTTTGCAGCCATTTTCCCGCATTTTTTATCCCGCAGACTTTCAGTCCGCATACCATTATCCCGCAAGGTCATTGAGCTCGCATACCATTATCCCGCATTTTTTCAAAACGCATGTGCATTTATCGCGCATGCCTTTACAAAGAATTACGTTTTAAAGGCATGTATGGTAAATGCATTTGCGTTGTGAAAACCACGATGACGAGAGAGGTAAGTGAGTTTGTGTGAATTTTTTCGTGGGTTAGTGATTGTGTAGTGTAGTGTAGTGTTGTGTAGTGTAGTGTTGTGTTAGTGTAGTGTAGAGTTGTGGTGGTTGTTTAGTGTAGGGTCATGCTGGGGGTAGTGTTTTAGGGTTTAGGGTTGTGTTGTAGTGTTTGCGTAGTGTAGGGTCATGCTGGGGGTAGTGTTTTAGGGTTCAGGGTAGTGTTGTAGTGTTTGCGTAGTGTAGGGTCATGCTGGGGGTAGTGTTTTAGGGTTTAGGGTTGTGTTGTAGTGTTTGCGTAGTGTAGGGTCATGCTGGGGCTAGTGTTTTAGGGTTTAGGGTAGTGTTGTAGTGTTTGCGTAGTGTAGGGTCATGCTGGGCGTAGTGTTTTAGGGTTTAGGATAGTGTTGTGTTTGCGAAGTGTAGGGTCATGCTGGGGGTAGTGTTTTAGGGTTTTGGGTAGTGTTGTAGTGTTTGCGTAGTGTAGGGTCATGCTGGGGTGTAGTGTTTTAGGGTTTAGGGTAGTGTTGTAGTGTTTGCGTAGTGTAGGGTCATGCTGGGGGTAGTGTTTTAGGGTTTTGGGTAGTGTTGTAGTGTTTGCGTAGTGTAGGGTCATGCTGGGGGTAGTGTTTTAGGGTTTTGGGTAGTGTTGTAGTGTTTGCGTAGTGTAGGGTCATGCTGGGGTGTAGTGTTTTGGGTAGTGTTGTAGTGTTTGCGTAGTGTAGGGTCATGCTGGGATGTAGTGTTTTAGGGTTTTGGGTAGTGTTGTAGTGTTTGCGTAGTGTAGGGTCATGCTGGGGGTAGTGTTTTAGGGTTTTGGTGGGATGTAGTGTTTTAGGGTTTTGGGTAGTGTTGTAGTGTTTGCGTAGTGTAGGGTCATGCTGGGGGTAGTGTTTTAGGGTTTTGGGTAGTGTTGTAGTGTTTGCGTAGTGTAGGGTCATGCTGGGGGGTAGTGTTTTAGGGTTTTGGGTAGTGTTGTAGTGTTTTCGTAGTGTAGGGTCATGCTGGGGGTAGTGTTTTAGGGTTTTGGGTAGTGTTGTAGTGTTTGCGTAGTGTAGGGTCATGCTGAGGGTAGTGTTTTAGGGTTTAGGGTAGTGTTGTAGTGTTTGTGTAGTGTAGGGTCATGCTGGGGGTAGTGTTTTAGGGTTTAGGGTAGTGTTGTAGTGTTTGCGTAGTGTAGGGTCATGCTGGGGGTAGTGTTTTAGGGTTTAGGGTAGTGTTGTAGTGTTTGCGTAGTGTAGGGTCATGCTGGGGTGTAGTGTTTTAGGGTTTTGGGTAGTGTTGTAGTGTTTGCGTAGTGTAGGGTCATGCTGGGGGTAGTGTTTTAGGGTTTAGGGTAGTGTTGTAGTGTTTGCGTAGTGTAGGGTCATGCTGGGGTGTAGTGTTTTAGGGTTTTGGGTAGTGTTGTAGTGTTTGCGTAGTGTAGGGTCATGCTGGGGGTAGTGTTTTAGGATTTAGGGTAGTGTTGTAGTGTTTGCGTAGTGTAGGGTCATGCTGGGGGTAGTGTTTTAGGGTTTTGGGTAGTGTTGTAGTGTTTGCGTAGTGTAGGGTGATGCTGGGGGGTAGTGTTTTAGGGTTTTGGGTAGTGTTGTAGAGTTTGCGTAGTGTAGGGTCATGCTGGGGGTAGTGTTTTAGGGTTTTGGGTAGTGTTGTAGTGTTTGCGTAGTGTAGGGTCATGCTGAGGGTAGTGTTTTAGGGTTTAGGGTAGTGTTGTAGTGTTTGCGTAGTGTAGGGTCATGCTGGGGGTCGTGTTTTAGGGTTTAGGGTAGTGTTGTAGTGTTTGCATAGTGTAGGGTCATGCTGGGGGTAGTGTTTTAGGGTTTAGGGTAGTGTTGTTGTGTTTGCGTAGTGTAGGGTCATGCTGGGGGTAGTGTTTTAGGGTTTAGGGTAGTGTTGTAGTGTTTGCGTAGTGTAGGGTCATGCTGGGGGTAGTGTTTTAGGGTTTAGGGTAGTGTTGTAGTGTTTGCGTAGTGTAGGGTCATGCTGGGGTGTAGTGTTTTAGGGTTTTGGGTAGTGTTGTAGTGTTTGCGTAGTGTAGGGTCATGCTGGGGGTAGTGTTTTAGGGTTTAGGGTAGTGTTGTAGTGTTTGCGTCGTGTAGGGTCATGCTGGGGTGTAGTGTTTTAGGGTTTTGGGTAGTGTTGTAGTGTTTGCGTAGTGTAGGGTCATGCTGGGGGTAGTGTTTTAGGATTTAGGTTAGTGTTGTAGTGTTTGCGTAGTGTAGGGTCATGCTGGGGGTAGTGTTTTAGGGTTTAGGGTTGTGTTGTAGTGTTTGCGTAGTGTAGGGTCATGCTGGGGGTAGTGTTTTAGGGTTTAGGGTTGTGTTGTAGTGTTTGTGTAGTGTAGGGTCATTCTGGGGGTAGTGTTTTAGGGTTTAGGGTAGTGTTGTAGTGTTTGCGTAGTGTAGGGTCATGCTGGGGTGTAGTGTTTTAGGGTTTTGGGTAGTGTTGTAGTGTTTGCGTAGTGTAGGGTCATGCTGGGGGTAGTGTTTTAGGGTTTAGGGTAGTGTTGTAGTGTTTGTGTAGTGTACGGTCATGCTGGGGGTAGTGTTTTAGGGTTTAGGGTAGTGTTGTAGTGTTTGTGTAGTGTAGGGTCATGCTGGGGGTAGTGTTTTAGGGTTTAGGGTAGTGTTGTAGTGTTTGTGTAGTGTAGGGTCATGCTGGGGGTAGTGTTTTAGGGTTTAGGGTAGTGTTGTACTGTTTGTGTAGTGTAGGGTCATGCTGGGGGTAGTGTTTTAGGGTTTAGGGTAGTTTAGTTGTTTAGTGTATGCTAAAGGCATATTCGTTCTAAAAGTTTTCGTTATTTTAATTTGCGGCCTAATAGTACATGCGGGATTTTTTTTGCGGACTGATGGTATGCAGGATTTCGTCATATATTCGCTAATCATACTTTCTATGGCAAAATGAACCCCCTCATTTTGTTCCTTTTTAAATTAAATGTTTTAAGAGTTACCACTTTATTCCAATCAAGATGGCTTCAGGTGTGCCATACCTTTGTAATAAGTAGGACTGTTAGCACTCTAGTTGTTCTTTAGAACACTGGGACAATCTGTCATTGGGCTATAGTTGGGCTACATCTGGCTGATATTTGGGCTACATTTGGTTTTTTTTGTCTCTGGCGGCCATCTTTGGGCTGCATTGGGCTACATTGGGCTACATTGGGCTACATTTGGGCTCCAACATATATATAGCCCAATGTAGCCCAATATATATTTTTCAAAGTTAATTTTCGTAAAAACCACTGGAGCCTATATCTTGAGACATAGCAAAGGCACATCGGGCTACCAGTCCCTACAATTTTGCCAAGTTTGGTGTAAATCCATTCAGCCGTTCAGGCTAAAAGTGAGGCCAACCGCCCTATGGAAAATTGCATGGGAAAAACACGTTTTGGGACCCCCCTTATTTCTCGGCCCCCCCTTGACGAAACCCCCCCAAATTTGCAGGGGCTGCTCAGAAACAAAATGTTCCATTTTCCTGAAAATTTCAGCCAATTCTGTCCTCATAAGCCAAAGTTATTCGACATAGAATTTTCAAAAATCCCATAGGAAAAAAATCCTAACTATATATACCTACTGGCTATCGCCAGTAGGTAATATATATATACATACATACATACATACATATATATATATTCAATGAAAAAACCATTGGTTTTAGGCCATATATAGTTAGGGATTTGCATTTACAAAACCTTATTTTACTCGCATAAAACCATTGAAATTCCATATATAGTTATAAGCGCTAACTATATATCGCGCACCCGCAATCCACTGCTGATGATGTCACATATTACATCATTCATGACATGGTTAGTGACATCACTGATGACATCACTGATGACATCTCAAATGACATCACTGATGACATCTCAAATGACATCACTGATGACATCACTGATGACAACATCCAGTGACTGTATGTTTCTGAAAAGTTAAAATATGTCTTACATATTGAAGAATGAGTGGATGTATAAGTGTCTGGATGAAGGATTTACTAGGTGCATGACTAACTGATTGAGTGAGTGATTAAATGTGTCTCACTGAGTGCATGGGTTAGTGACTAAACTGTTTTAATTTGTGCATCATTATATCTGTTGTTCTACAAACTGCTGCATATGTTGATCAGTAGCTATATGAGTAACTGTATGGGTTATTGATTGGTTGTCCAAGTATTTGTATGGGAAACTGAGTGTGTGTGTATGGGTGGCTGGGAGGTGTGTGACTCTGTACATAGATGTGTGAGTAGTTGATTCACTATATGTATAGATTCAAAAGTGCATGTGCAAACAGCTGTATGGGCGGTTGACTGTGCATGAGTGTATTAGTGAGTGAATGGATATCTCAGTGCTACATGTCAAATTAAGTACATATGTAAAACACAGTACATGTGAGAGTTGACATCTATAAATAACTGTGCATAAGAGCCAGTGAATGTGTGAGTGGCTGTATGGATCATTGTGAACATGTATCAGAGATTGTATAAGAGAGTAAAGTAAATATGTGTTAGTATATGTTTGAATAAGTAAGGTGTGTATAACTGTATAGTTGAGAAAATGGAGGTGTGATTGATTTTTGGCATAACTGACTAGGTGTGTGAGTAACTCCATGGATGAGTGACAGTCTGTGACTGTCTGTTTACACTGATTGTATCTAAGGTTATATTAGAGTCTGAAGAGGTTCATGGTATTATCACATGAATGATATCATCAGTGATGTTATCAGTCATGTCAAATGAGATGTTTTCAGTGATGTCATCAGTGATGTCATTTGAGATGTCATCAGTGATGTCATCAGTGATGTCACTAACCATGTCATGAATGATGTAATATGTGACATCATCAGCAGTGGATTGCGGGTGCGCGATATATAGTTAGCGCTTATAACTATATATGGAATTTCAATGGTTTTATGGGAGTAAAATAAGGTTTTGTAAATGCAAATCCCTAACTATATATGGCCTAAAACCAATGGTTTTTTCATTGAATTTTCAAGGTTTTGTAAATGCAAATTCCTAACTATATATCCACTATAACCTATGGTTTTTTCTGTGAATTTCATTGGTTTTTTAATAGCAAACATGAAAAGCTTTAAAATGTCAAGTACGTGATAGATAAAAACATTTTCGTATTTATGCACGCTGATGTGCTTTGAACGCTGCCCCCCCCTCCCCTCTTTTCTCTTAGTAGTACTCTCTCTTTGCAGATAGTGAACGGTAGTTAACGCAGGCCTTTGCCCCCGTTGTAATCCGTCGTGCCTGCTTGTCTCTCCATTTGATTGATTGTTATCCAAGCATTTACTGTTTTAGAATTGGTTCTCTTTGGATCATTCTCTATTTACAAACAAGCACAAAGTCGCAATACTCTGTTTAGTCTTTGCAGATAGTGAAAAATCGTGTAAAAAATAAAAGTAATCGAGCAAAATCAGTAGGCCACCAATTGGATGTCTTTTTGACCTCGCTAAAATAGAAATATTAGGAACAACCCTTCATGAGAAATACGAAAATAGTGAGATGAACTGAGCTCCACACCATGAGGGCTGCAAGACAGCTCGACTCCGTCACCCACCCCGCCCAAAATAACGACAAACCCTATGCAAATATTACAAATATAGACAACACACCAGCAAAGAAACAGGGTAAAACATTTTATTAAATAACTATTTACATAACTATTTTATACTTTTTATTGCCCGATCCGGCTAGCTCAATCGATCGAGCATGAAACTCATGCACTCTGATAGCAAGCTTTGCTACTGATGCTATGCAGACCAAAACTGGTTTTCAGTTTGTACATTTTTCTAGATTTTTCAATCCAAGGTTGGTTCACTTTGTAGAACGATGGCTTCAGATTTTCAACATACGGTGTGGTGGCGCGGACTGGGAGGGGGCGCTTCGCTCCTGCCCCCTCCCCAAGTAAGATTTTCATACGTGAAAGTACGTTAATGGTTTTGGTCCCTGAGTTGCTTCAATGTCACTGCCATTCTCAAATGGCATAAGTTCTGGATGTTGGGTGCCATAGTTAAGAGTTCTGAGCAGTGCTTGTAACACTGTCTGAAGCTTATTTCCACCTACTGCAGCTTCACTATTCTCAAAGTAAGTGAGTGTCGTTTGTGGACCTGACTGCATTAGAAAACAATGTGATATGTTACCTTCCTAAACAGCTTGACGGAGGCCCCTGAGGGGCGGTGTGATGGCCATGGACTCGGAAAAGACGCTTGGCTCCGACACCCTCCCCAAGTCTTATAGCACTGGTGTAGCCTGAGATCGCCCCCGACATAGGCGGCCGGCTCCCGGGGTCCGGCGGAACTTTTTGCCTTTTGATGACTCTTCAATTCTGGACCTTGTCCCACAATCCGTTTGACCTGAAGACACGCTGTAGTGGGGCGCCCCTTTACCGTTTCAGTTGCCATTCCGCCCGCTTTTGCTACACTGTGCCTCTTCCGCCATTCAGCTGTTTACCGCCCGCTCTTGCGACTACAGCGTCTCGCTCATCATGTAGTTGAGTTGCTCCCGCTCTTGCGGTGCAGCGATAGGCGGCTGCCACAGGACTCTCAAAATGGCGACCGGCTCTTCGGTTTTGGGCCTGGTCCACTAAAATGGCCCTGGGACACCTTTGAACTCGGACGCTTCCCTGATAGGGCTTGGGTCCCATTCTCGAAAGCGTCCCCTCAGCCGTGAAGACTCTACAAAAGTCTTGGGGGCCTCCGACTCCCGCAGGCTTCTGGTGGGGAGCGGCTGCCATGATTGCTCGTGGAATGGCCACAACGGAGCTACGAGATGGAAGTGCTCTCATGCTAATGCCAGCTTTAGTCTGAAACATCCAGAAATACTGTAGACTACCAATTCGATCAGTTCCGGTAGCGCCCCAACATGACCCGGAAAAGAAGAACTTGCCCTCCCCTCTTTGACTGATGGTTCTTGTTGCCTGTCCCCTCTGTTGTCATTTAACAGAACTTTTTGGACTGCTGAAAGGGGTTGTGTTCCGAACGCTGGTTGGTGGAGACATTTTGGCTATATTCTTGACCTACGTTGTCGCGTAATGCGTTATATGACACGCCGCGTTAGCGCACCCGGAAGTGATCCGAGGCGCGGCGCGCAGCGCGTAACGTAAGCATAACAGGTCATGTGACTTGTTAATAAAACTTTTCATTGGTTCATTTTACTTTTGTTATTTTAATGATGAAAAGCTTGGTCATATGACCTAAAAATTACGCTTTTTATTGTTTTCGAACATTATTTTTTTTAAAACATATGTTATAATATTCCAGGCTAATGTACTTTCCCGGAAAATTTACAACTGTCCTGCAAGTAAAATATATTCCTTTTTCGGGAAAAAGGGCGTTTCTTCCTTCCATGACGGAGCCGTTGAGTAAAAGAGATTCGGCCTGCTGTCTTAGTCGCCGATACGCCTGATTATCAGATTCTTATCGATCACTTTATGTTGCAGAAATGAAAAACACAACTGCCCTTGACCATTTATCTTTACTGCGTTCCTACATATTATACCTTTTATCCGTCATGTAATTGCACTACTTTATTTCACTTGCCTTTTACTGATTCGAAAACAGTGACTAAAAGTAAAAACTTTACCAATGTCAATACTACTACCGTGTTTTGTTTTAAAAACCTTTATTGTGAAAATGTCAGTATACAAATACGGGCCTATAACCACGTGGGCCGGCCACGGAGCAAACTGAAATCGTATATGATGAGGAGACATTTACACTGTAGAGGAACGTAACGAGCGGGCCATTAGGTTGCAAGAACAAAGGTGTCTAACAGTTGCGGAATCGGTGAACGTACATTTTGTAATTAAAATACGACAGGGCCACTTACAATAACATTTTCTAGATATACATTTGCGGGCAAGGAGTTACGAGTCCCATTTATACCGGCGCCATTTTGGGCGAGGCCGGGCAGGTCCAAGATATAGTCAAAATGTCTCCACCAACCATCGGCCAGACCAGAACCCCTTTCGGCCCTTTATGCTACAAGATGGTGTCTTCCATTCAGAAAATATTGTTGGCAGCATTTTGAAAGGAAACAGAAACAGCCGTTCTCCTAGTGAGTTTCACATTGTTACATTTAGGAAGAATGTTGAAGAGTAGTATGTGGAAAATCTGAAGCCATTTTTCTACAAACTCTCAATCAGACTTGGATAGAAAAAAAAATCCTGAAGAATGTACAAACTGAAAACCAATTTTTGTCTGTATAGCATCAACAGCAACGCTTGAGTCAGCTTTGTGTCAAGCCGCCATTTTCATTCAATCAATAGCGTCCCCCTGCACACATTCAGGGACCTGGTCGTGTCTTCAGATGAAACGGATTGTAGGAAAAGAAGCAGAAAGGAAAAGGAAAAAAGTTCCGCCGGACCTCGGGAGCCGGCCGCCTATGTCATATGCGACCTTTGGCCACACCAGGGCAATAGTGAACCTGCAGCAGGTGCAAATAAGCTTCAGACAGTCTTCAACTTAGTCTGATTCTTATAATAAGTGCGTCGACAACACACACAAGTGAAATTAGGCCTCTCACTTGATTTCATTTGACTTTCGGCGCAGCATTGTAGGATGGCCACACCAGTGCGGCAACTTGCTGGACACAACCTCGGTGCCATCCGGATCTCGGCACGTTCGACTCACTGTACCGCAAGAGTGACCGCAACTCAGCTGGACACGCCGTCTTTCGGCGCAGCATTGTAGGATGGCCACACCAGTGCGGCAATTTGCTGGACACCACCTCGGTGCCATCCGGATCTCGGCGCGTTCGAGTCACTGTACCGCAAAAGTGACCGGAACTCAGCTGGACACGCCGTCTTTCGGCGCAGCATTGTAGGATGGCCACACCAGTGCGGCAATTTGCTGGACACCACCTCGGTGCCATCCGGATCTCGGCGCGTTCGAGTCACTGTACCGCAAGATTGACCGCAACTCAGCTGGACACGCCGTCTTTCGGCGCAGCATTGTAGGATGGCCACACCAGTGCGGCAATTTGCTGGACAACACCTCGGTGCCATCCGGATCTCGACGCGTTGTGCTGCCTTCGGCCTATTCGCACATCGGTCCGCTACTGACGCCGCCTCACGTGCCAACGGATTTTCTACGCTTTTTGTAGCCCTATGCCGCAGAACAGGTCATGTGACTTGTTTATAAAACTTTTCATTGGTTCATTTTACTTTTGGTTTCCTAAAGATGGAAGGTTTGGTCATATGACCTAAAAATAACACTTTTCATTGGTTTAGAAATTTTTTTTTTCCCCAAACGATGAAAGCCCCACCTTGTTTCTGGATCATTCAGACTGAAGCTGGCGTCAGCATGAGAGCACCACCATCTCGTGGCTCCGTCGTGGTCATTCCACGAGCAATCATGGCAGCCGCTCCCCACCGGAAGCCTGCGGGAGTCGGGGGCCCCCAAGACTTTTGTAGAATCTTCACGGCTGAGGGGACGCTTTTCGAGAATGGAGCCCAAGCCCTAGCAGGCAAGCGTCCGAGTTCCAAGGTGTCCCAGGGCCATTTCAGTGGACCAGGCCCAAAACCGAAGAGCCGTCCGCCATTTTAAGAGTCATGTTGCAGCCGCCTATCGCTGCACTGCAAGAGTGGGAGCAACTCAACAACATGGTGAGCGAGACGCTGTAGCCGCAAGAGCGGGCGCAACTCAGCTGGATGGCCGCCACCTGGGGAGGCCCGTTCACGCCGCCTCCCCCACGCCCCCCCCCCCGGGCCGCCGCACGCCAATTTTCGGAGCAGCATTGTAGGATACCAAAACCAGTGCGGCAGTTTACTGGACATCACCTGGGTGCCATCAACATCTCAGCGCGTTCTGCTGCCTTGGGACTATTCGCACAACAGACCGCTACTGACGAGGCCTCCCCCCGCACCACCCGGGACGCCCCACGCCAATTTTCGGAGCAGCATTGTAGGATCCCAAAACCAGTGCGGCACCCAGGCGACATCACCTGGGTGCCGTCCAGAACTCTGCAGGTTGTGCTGCCTTGGGACTATTCGCACAAAAGACAGCTTCTGACCATTGTTGCTTTTTTGGGTGAAAAATGTTTAAATGTTTTTACAGTTTTTGTTCCGTTCATTATAGTTAAAAGTTAATAAAGTTTTATAATCTTACTTTGTTGGAGTGTTATCTATTTTTTTTAAAACGGGTGAATGGGGCCTTGAATCGGGTTACTGTCATGTGTGGGCTTTGGAAGTGTGCTGCTGCAGGATCGGACATTTCAAACTCAAATGCACGTTCTTTTTCTTACCTTTCCGAAGCATGGAGCGCAATAGCAGGCAGAGAAAGGGTGATGCACGTGTTAAACACTACCTGACCTGGCAAGTTGCTGGCAGTGCCCCCCCGCCCGCTCCTGAAAGAGGGCACACACACACCGCCGCCCCGAGTACTTCACAAATCTTTAAAAGACCATGCGCTTGTTCATTAGGCTTAAATGGTTTATCACCTCTTCTAGAACCCCTGCATCGACCCTCTGACGTTTCCTGGAAAAATTACCATGTAACACAATACCAAGCCCTGTCAGCTGAAACCCCCAAGGAATCGTGGGGCATATTATCAAGGGGGTTTATCTCCGCTTTTTTGGCTTTAAAAGCCATGAAAGCGGAGATAAAGTTATCTCCCTATTACCAAGCTGTCGCTAACACCAGTTAGTGACAGCTAAAAGGAGATAGCGACCATCTTGGGCCCCGCTTTGCATGTCAGTGATACTTATCACTAATGACATGCAAAGTGGCGTGCCAAGATGTTAGCGACTGGAAACAGTCCCTAACATCGCTATCTCCTATTACCAACTTTTGGAGATATTCGCGCTAAGCGCGAATATCTCCAAAAGCTAACACCTGCCCTGAGCAGTTCTTAGCCATGTTATCCAATGGGAGGTGGATAACATGGCTAAGAGCATTTGCTCGATAATACATAAATATCGCTGACTTTTCTGCGATAATAGCAAGGTTTATCTGCGATAAAAATCGCCGATGTGCGGCGATAATTTTTGTCTCTAAACAAGTTAGAGACAAAAATTATCGCTAGTTGTTCGTAATATGCCCCCGGGTTTTTGCTTGCAGAAATCGGGAGGCGGGAGACTAGCACTGAAATCAGTAGTCTCACGCCTGAATCGGGAGGGTTGGCATGTCTGAATTCTCTACAGCTGGGGCCATAAACTACATCCGCAGGGGTAGGTGATAGCCTGGGACCAGCCTGGCATCTAAAATGGATGCTGTGCACGACAAAATTGTGGCATTGGAAAAAAGGCAAGATGGCGCAGCCGCTGGAAGAGATGTATCAACATATATCAGCCTCCTCAGCCACCCTCAGGAAACATAGGGGATTAGGATACGTCTCCCGCACCCCCTTATACCTAGTAATTTAATTAACGAAGCACAAAATGGCGAATTCCCGTTTCGCTACCAGTTTGCGGCCCAGTTCGCGGCCCGTGAAGCGCTTCTACCGTGAAAAATCATTTTTTTTTTCTTTTCCCCACGGGACCCTTTAATAACCCCAACAACATTCCTAGGGGGTCAAGAGGGGGATACCTTGCCCCCTTTCATTAAATTCCCCCTTCGTTTTTCACCTCTTCTTCTCTCTCGATCCTACCGAGAGACAAGATGGCGGCCGCTCCGGACTGTCACGCAGCAAAAAAAAAAAAAGCTCACGCACAGCCGCTGGAAGAGATGTATCAACATATATCAGCCTCCTCAGCCACCCTCAGGAAACATAGGGGATTAGGATACGTCTCCCGCACCCCCTTATACCTAGTAATTTAATTAACGAAGCACAAAATGGCGAATTCCCGTTTCGCTACCAGTTTGCGGCCCAGTTCGCGGCCCGTGAAGCGCTTCTACCGTGAAAAATCATTTTTTTTTCTTTTCCCCACGGGACCCTTTAATAACCCCAACAACATTCCTAGGGGGTCAAGAGGGGGATACCTTGCCCCCTTTCATTAAATTCCCCCTTCGTTTTTCACCTCTTCTCTCTCGATCCTACCGAGAGACAAGATGGCGGCCGCTCCGGACTGTTTAGAATGTTGACAGACACCGGAGAGCCAATCAGCTTTCTGCGTGCAAAGTTCCGAAACGCGAAAAGTAAGCGGACCGGATCGCTGCCCGGAGCGCTGTTACAGATATATATCTTGATTTAAACGTTAATTTCTCAAAATCCACTGAAGCACATATATTGAGACCTAGCAAAGGCACATCGGGCTAACAGTCCCTACAATTTTGCCAAGTTTCGTGCAAATCCATTCAGCCGTTCGAGCTAAAAGTGAGTCCAACCGCCCTATGGAAAACTCAATGTTAAAAACGCGTTTTGGGACCCCCCTTTTTTCTCAGCCCCCCCTTGACGAAACCCCACCAAACTTTCAGGGGCTGCTCAGAAACAAAATGTGCCATTTTCCTGATAATTTCAGCCGATTCCGTCCACAAACGCCAAAGTTATTAGACATAGAATTTTCAAAAATCCCATAGGGAATTAATCCTAACTATATATACCTACTGGCGATAGCCAGTAGGTAATATATATATATATATATATCTATATATATATATATATTACCTACTGGCGGTCGCCAAAACGTGTGTCCCCATTTTAATTTCTATAGGGCGGTTGGACTCACTTTTAGCCCGAATGGCTGAATGGATTTCCACCAAACTTGGCAAAATTGTAGGGACTGGTAGCCCGATGTGACTTTGCTATGTCTCAAGATATGTGCTCCAGTGGATTTTGAGTAATTTAGGTTCAAAAAAATATATATATCTATAAGCACGCCCCGGTACGCGCACCGGGGCGCGCACCAGCGCACTACGCGAGTTCAAGTGCGGAAAGCTGATTGGCTCTCGGGTGTCTGTCAACATTCCAAACAGTCTGGAGCGGCCGCCATCTTGTGTCTCGGTAGGATCGAGACACAAGAGGTGGCAAAAACAAAGGGGGAAATGACCAAAAGGGGGCAGGGTAGACCCCCCTGACCCACTAGGTTTGATGTGGGGGCCATAAAAGGGCCCCGCGGGGCAAAAAAAAATCGATTTGCGCGGGGGGAGCGCACGGTACGCGCACCGGGAAGCGAACCGGGGAGCGTACCATGAGGAAAAAAGAATGACAGATTTTTAAAAAAAATTAGCATTTTTTTATAAATTGGAGGTAGTCCTAAAAAGAACTGTTTTTTTAATTCTTTTTATTGTTTTATATTTCTTTTATTGTTTTTTGGAACATTTTGTACTTTTTTTGGCTTTTATGAACAATTTAATATTTTTTTTGTTATTTTTATGGGGACAAACAAAAAACAGGGAATTGTAAACGGCTCAACTGGAGCAAAAAAAATCAGGAAAAAATTAAGTTTTTTTTGGGCAATTGTGGTTGTCACCAGCACGGTTGATGAGTTTAATGCTTTGCTTACCATAGGTAATTGTTTTTCCACAAAATATACAAACGATTTTGTATTGTCCAAACTGGGGTTGTATGTTTGGGACCATCTCCCTTGTCTCTGGACCCGATGGAGTGGGTTGTTTACTTTGGGAGGTGCTGGGAGAAGATTGGGGAGGGTTTCTGGTCATTTCTCGGACCTCTGCCGCAGCATAGTTGTTAGGGTGCCGGCGTTGCATGTGGCGAATCATGGTGGTATTGCCAAAAGAGTACTTTTTGTTAGGGTTCCCCCTGGAAAGTACAGTGCCACAGATTAAACAAGTAACCTTTGGCGCATTTACTTTCTTGAGGTTCTTTGGGATTGAAAAAAACTCCCAGATAATGTGCTCCTTTGGCTTATATGGGGTAGTATGTTCCCGGCAGGAACCTCCTCCTCTCCTCCTCCTCCTTCTCCTCCTCCTCTTCTTCATCTCCACCACTGTGGTGTTGTGGTGGTCCTTGTGGTGGTGGTGGCTGAGATGCTCCTGCTGCTGCTGCTACTGTAGCCATTTTTCAGTACAAATTGGTAGTAATAGATCTCCAAACAGGTCTTCCTCAGTCAAAGGACAAAGTGAGCATAAGGAAAAAAGGTGGGGGCTTTCATCATTTGGAAAACAAAACTGTCCTGAACCAATGAAAAGTGTTATTATCAAGTCACATGACCCGGGCCTTCATCATTTGGAAACCAAAACTGTTCTGAACCAATGAAAAGTGTTATTTTCAGGTCACATGACCCGACGCGCTTACGCTGCGTGCCCCGGGGCGCGCCCCAGGTCGCTTACGTAGCGTGATCGTATGCGCTCGAGTGCTTCCGGGTGCGCTTACGCCGTGCGTATCACGCGGACGCGGCTACGCGATACATCACGATGATGTTTTCGCTCGCGGCATTAGCGCTAATGGGACACTCACCGGGACAAGACTGCGCTTTCCTGTGTGCTCACCGGTACGCGCACCGGGAGCGCTCCAGGGCAAAAAAAATACAAAAAAAAAACCATGAACAATATGCATAAAGAAAATAGTATTACATAAATATACAATATAGGATTCATTATAAAAAATATTACATTTCATAGTTATAGTAATTTGCTATTAAAAAACCTTTGAGATTCACTGAAAAAAACATAGGTTGGAGGCCCTATATATAGTTAGGAATTAGCATTTAAAAAACCTATGAAATTCACTGAAAAAACCATAGGTTTCACACCAGTTATAGTTAGGAATTAGCATTTAAAAAACCTTTGAAATTCACTGAAAAAACCATAGGTTTCACACCAGTTATAGATAGGAATTAGCATTTAAAAAACCTATTAAATTCACTGAAAAAACCATAGGTTTCACACCAGTTATAGTTAGGAATTAGCATTTAAAAAACCTATTAAATTCACTGAAAAACCATAGGTTTCACACCAGTTATAGTTAGCTGGAAATTTTACTGACATAAAACCATTGAAATTCCCACGTTATAGTTAGTTGGACTCACTATAACTTGCGCGCCAGCAATGCACTGCTGATGACGTCACATATTACATCACTCATGACATGGTCAGTGACATCACTCATGACATCACTGATGTGACTGACTTACTGTGTTCATTTGTGGAAGCTTTTGCCAATTTTAAGAGCTGTCTACCTGATATTGCTATTTGGATGAACACGAACAAATTAAAACTAAATGCAGGGAAAACGGAGGTGATCTTCTTTGGAAAAGGTCAAGTGCCTGCGTCTGATCTATGGTGGCCGACCGAAATGGGGCCCCCACTGCTCCCTAGCTCTAGTGCAAAAAATGTGGGTGTAAAATGGGATGATGGCCTTTCTTTCTTAGCTCATATTCAACAGGTAACATCGGGGTGCCTAAACAAACTAAGAAATCTCCGTAGGTTTCTGGATTTGCTGCCAGCAGATTGCCGTAAAGCAGTAGTCCTTACCACTGTAACTTCAAGACTGGACTACGTTAATGGCCTATATCTTGGTCTGCCGAAGTATGCAATCCAGCGGCTATAGATGGTGCAGAATGCGGATGCGAGGCTGATCAAACATATCCTGTTTAAGCATCATGTCTCTCCGCACATACGCAGTCTTCACCGGCTCCCAGTGGCAAGCAGGATTGAGTTTAAGGCTTTGACCCTGGCTTACAGGGCACTCCGGGGAAAGTGCCCTAGTTATCTCAGATTGAGACTCCCCCAATATAAGCAAGTGCGGTCTCTGCGCTCGAATACGCTCAACTTGCTATCTGTCCCTAGATTCGCGAAGGCTCGCCTTGGGGGAGAAATTTCTCGGCTAGAACAGCTAAACTGTGGAATGCCCTACCATTTGCTATTCGCAATGCCAATTCAGAACCTTGCTTTAGGAAACAGCTAAAGACGTCGCTTTTTAATCAGTAATCTCCTTCACTGCTGTTTTCTTTTTCTGAATCACTTAGTTCACTTTTGCTGCTCACTAAGCGCCAGGACACCTCCTTGTGAGGTAGCTGTTTGCGCTATACAAAACTCAGTATTATTATTATTATTTGTATCTTGCTACTGATGATATCCTTCTGCTGGTGTTTAGGAATCACGCTTTACAGACATCTTTTTGGCTTAATTTTCATGTTACTAGCATTTTACTCCTGTATAGGACTCGGTAATCAGTCGAAATAACATATACAATCATTACATTAAGAGATTTGATGTAATTTGTACAGCTGAGGAACTGTTTCTTTTCTTTAAATTGTTGATTTAAATTAGACAAATTGCCAGATTTAGTAAGCATGCAGTCTGCCAGAATGTTAACATCATATAGTGGATTTTCACATTGTATGAATATTAGTAATAATATATATATAATAAAAAAGGAAACTGTGTGTCCCTATGCCAGAGGTTGAAGCAAACATCACTTTTTTTGGGGTTAAGTAGCATGGAAGACAAACGTGTGTTATTAGAGTGCAGGTTTGCGTTTTCTAAATGAAGCCTGCATCCCAGTATGTGAGAGGCATGCTCTGTGAGATAAAGTGGATAGTTTACTGATGATCAGAGAAGGAGGCACGTGGAGAAAGGGACACAAAAACACAAAAAAGACATAGAGACACGGAAATAAATTAAAGGTTGAGAGGGGCACAACGACTTGAATACCGGGATGCAGACACATTAGGGCAGAGGTCTTCAAACTTTTTGATACCGAGACCCCCTTGTCCAACTTTTTTAGGTGTAAGGACCACCTTCTGACAAAAATTTCTAGAACCTGTTACTCCTCATCATCGACAAATACCGACAAACATAAACACCCTCAATTCCCACAGCAAATATTTTTACTGATTGGGAAAGAGTATTAAACAGTGTTTAGCAAACCAAAGGTCAGTAAGTGCAGGGGTGTAGTCAAATGTGTAGCTAAAAACAAAGGGCCGCATTTATGAGAAATTGTCGTAGGGCAGTGCCACACATCTTTTTGCTGCGCTGCCCTATGCCAATGTGAAAGGGCAAGAATGCACCATATTTATAAAATATGGTGCCATTCTGTCCTTTCCCTCGCGTTGGCGCACACATTTCTGCCTAGCACCAACACAGGCAGTATTGTTTTTTGTACAGGAAGGGGCACCTTCCTTCACAAAAACAATCCTGGGAGGCTTTCTCCTCTTTCTTTGTGAGCTGCAGAATACAGCACGCATGAAAAGAGGAAAAAACGAGGAGAAATGAAAACATTTTGCCTTGTTACGCCTCCACTTGGGAGTTGTCCGTTTTTGGAGCTGCCCCAGGTTTACTTGATTTTGTAAATATGGGGCATCATCAAAATCCAAGGGTGTTGCATGGGAACCCACGCAAAGCCCAGGGAACACCTCCTTGATGCAGAGTAAGGCAACGCAGTGCTTTGCACTGCTGTATCTTACCCCATATCTTTGAGGACATGCAAAGCCATGCAGGGTGACTTTGCACCGCCTCATAGGTATCGTTTAGACGCTTGCACCACCAGAGCTTCAAAAAAAGTGATGCAAGCCTCTCATAAATAACCCTCAAAACATTCTTTGTTTTTTTTTTTAGGTCTTTCACCATGAGTTATCTACATATAAAATAATGGTCAGTGTAAACTGCCAAGCATATTACAAGTTATAAGTTTCCTCACTGCCACAGTTTTCATCGTGGTGAGCCTGCCATGAAAACTGTGGTGGTGAGGAAACTAAGGAGGCTCCAGAGGGCCCCCTGGTGCTTCAGGGCCATGGGAATGCATGCTGGGGGGAACATGGTGTGCCCCGCTGTCTACACGCATGACCAGCTACTGCACAGCATTGACTGAACGGTCAATGCCCAATGTGGTGCCTTCCTAAGGCTCACTGACTTTGACTGCCAAAGCACGGCCTACCTGACCAGGAGAAAACTCCTAAGCTGCAGGCTGTGTCAGTACAGCTTTGGCACTGTGGCAGAGGTGCGCTGGTGTGGCAGCCTGCTTCCACACAGACAAAGTCTTCATCAGGCCCTAAGGTGTTTTGTTATGGTTGATTTCACATAGGCTTAACTGTTTCCATAGCTGTCATCACAGGAACACTGTGATGTACATACTAATATTCTTATTGTGGGTTTTGGCAAAGATTTTTTGGCAAGAGTACAGAAGCATTTAATGTTCATGGCATTATATCAATGCACATGGAAATATGATATATACGGAGTGAATGGATGCTGCATTGGGCCCCAGGGACATTATGTCTTCACTGGTTGCAGGGTGATGGTGGTTACATGTACTGGTGTTCATGGACTTATACATGAATGCTTTATGGTACTGAGATATGTGTTGCCTGTATATTAGGCCACATGGTACTTTATCTATTGTGACCTGACACTCCCAATCCATGCTGCATCTGGGGATGTATATTAGAACTGGGAAGAGTGGTCTGCTTAATTCAGACACTCTGTTCATCACCACCCCCTTAACATATAGCCAGGTTCTGAGCTGGGATGGTGCAGTGAGATAAATAACGGTGATGGATCGAGCCCTGATCTTTGGACTGGGTAAGAGTGGTCTGCTTAATTTAGACACTCTGTTCATCACCACCCCCTTAACATATAGCCAGGTTCTGAGCTGGGATGGTGCAGTGAGATAAATAACGGTGATGGATCAAGCCCTGATCTTTGGACTGGGTAAGAGTGGTCTGCTTAATTCAGACACTCTGTTCATCACCACCCCCTTTTCTGAATCGTTTTTGGCCACTATAGGTGTGGCAGGGTATACTCAGACATGAGTCCCTTTCTCACTGCACCATCAGGATTCAAGCAAGCCGGGCCGAAGACGGCTGAAATGCCAGAAACCGGTCCCCGGTAGCTTGTCTCCTTTCCGGTGAAGAATTGGCTTGGTAGTTTAGTCTGCCCTGTTCCCATGATGCACTGGGCCAGGGACAGACTGATTTGCATATAGCCAGGTTCTGAGCTGGGATGGTGCAGTGAGATAAATAACGGTGATGGATCAAGCCCTGATCTTTGGACTGGGTAAGAGTGGTCTGCTTAATTCAGACACTCTGTTCATCACCACCCCCTTTTCTGAATCGTTTTTGGCCACTATAGGTGTGGCAGGGTATACTCAGACATGAGTCCCTTTCTCACTGCACCATCAGGATTCAAGCAAGCCGGGCCGAAGACGGCTGAAATGCCAGAAACCGGTCCCCGGTAGCTTGTCTCCTTTCTGGTGAAGAATTGGCTTGGTAGTTTAGTCTGCCCTGTTCCCATGATGCACTGGGCCAGGGACAGACTGATTTGCATATAACCAGGTTCTGAGCTGGGATGGTGCAGTGAGATAAATACCGGTGATGGATCAAGCCCTGATCTTTGGACTGGGTAAGAGTGGTCTGCTTAATTCAGACACTCTGTTCATCACCACCCCCTTTTCTGAATCGTTTTTGGCCACTATAGGTGTGGCAGGGTATACTCAGACATGAGTCCCTTTCTCACTGCACCATCAGGATTCAAGCAAGCCGGGCCGAAGACGGCTGAAATGCCAGAAACCAGTCCCCGGTAGCTTGTCTCCTTTCTGGTGAAGAATTGGCTTGGTAGTTTAGTCTGCCCTGTTCCCATGATGCACTGGGCCAGGGATAGACTGATTTGCATATAGCCAGGTTCTGAGCTGGGATGGTGCAGTGAGATAAATAACGGTGATGGGTCAAGCCCTGATCTTTGGACTGGGTAAGAGTGGTCTGCTTAATTCAGACACTCTGTTCATCACCACCCCCTTTTCTGAATCGTATATTAGAAGACACTGTATGTAAAATAAAGTTGAGTCATAGGTGTGTGTCAGAGTCTGATGACAGCATTTCACCAATTGTCTATTTCTCATCACTGTGTGCATTAAAGAGATCAGTCATATCATCCAGCATAGCTGCCCAGGCTGCCGTAATAATGTTGTGAGAGCCTACATTAAACACCCATTGGCAATGCCAACCGGTCTGTGTTTAAATGAATGTTGTATGGCATTGTGAAGCATTACAATAGGACAGCATTGGAATGTAAATATTTTTGTGTGGAAACAAATAACTGTAGAATAATGTTGGTGTGGGATAAAAGGTTCAGTGACAGTTGCATCCATGTAGGTTAATTACTGTTCTTCGACTATCTGTGCTGCTGGCAGAAAAAAACACCATACATTATCTAGTTCCCTAAGACAGTTTGATTGCCTTCCAATGACATCTGTGTGGTCCTGAACTTTCAACCCTAGGCAGCTGGATAAATGCACAAAATGGTCACAGCTGTGTGGATGGCTAGCACCTTTTTACTGAAGCACACAACTTCAGCCCAATCAAAACATGTAATCCGCTCCCAACATAAGGCCAAAGATCCTCTCCTTGTGATTCTCACATAATTGTCTGGCAACTGCTGCACTGTCAAGCCAGACGATCAAAACTAAATCTGTTGAAGTACAACTTCGTCCTTGATGTTTCTCTTTCTCATCAGGTCTCTTATGTTGTTAAACACTTCTGAGCTATGATAGTATACTGCATCTACCAAAGTTCTATAGTGATTAATATATGGAAATATTAGTTATTTATGCTATTGCCGTGGTTACTTATAGATGTGTGAGATTTATTCATACATACACATTGTGCAGAGTGTAGTACACTATATGTATGTATATTGTTCTGCATTGTTCTGTGTTCATCACACTATTTGGGTTCAATTTCATGCAATATTTGCTTCATATGCCATTGTAGGTCATTGAAACTATGAAGATTGTTAGTTACACATCCACAACTTTGCATTTAAATTTTTGGGAAATCACGTATCCAGATTTTACTGTAAATTAGTGCAGAGATTTCTTATATAAGTGCACACAACTGTACCCTGAGCCAGAACCAAAAATGAGGCACAAGAAGACAGCACATGCTTGAGTTCAGTGGTGAAAAAACTGATCTTCTCCAAAGACAGCTGTACAGCCTACAACGGTTCATTACTCAAGGCTACGAAAATATGTCTGGGAATGGACAACCAGTGTCCCTTGAGGTCAGAGGTAGCCAGTGTTTAGTCACAATAAAGCATAGTGATTGAGAGTCAATTGAAGTATCAATAGATTGTGCTTGGGTGACTGAGTGAATGAACAAGTGAATGAGTGAGTGAGTGAGCTAGTGAGTGAGTGCGTGAGTATATCAAAGAATGAATACATACATGAATGAATGAGTAAAATAAATTGTATGGCCCTATTTCTGAATTATATCAGCATTGAGTGAATTTAGATTTGTAGAATGACAGCTGTACAAGCTTCATAAATGAAGAGTGTATTCATAGAGGCCTTATCTATAAATATAATGCTTCTTGCCTCCTTTCTGTTGGCCAACAGTTTATGCAAGCTGTCAAAAGTGTTTGTATGAATATTCCTTCCATCCAGGGGTGTCCAAGGGTGTAGCAACAGCCTTTTAGTAGGCAGTTGATTTAAATCTAAGGCTATGAGTATCTGTGAGATATGGGAGTCTCAGTAGTTCCTCAACACTTTCTGTCAGTGTAATCACAATATCACTGCATCTATAAACCAGTATGAAAACAATGTTTAGGACAGAATATTTTTGTCAGACATGTTATACCAAGCTCCGAATATAGCATAGTCATTGTCAGATCCCTCGGCTGGGAAGGCACTAGACAGAAGTTTACATTTTGTGTCCTTTTATGACTGACAAATTCAGTTCAGATCCTCTGGTCTAGGCATTCTTCACATGACCACTGGAGCATCCCATAGATATATTCCATTGTATTTAACATCTTCCTGGACCCAATTTAAGAAAGAGAAGGAAACTGGTCATCCCCATTCACCAGTTTGATGGTGACTAATGCATGGCAATTGAGAAATGCATGTTTCAATCCTTATTAAAATTACATTCAACATAAAAAGATTCTGTTTGATTACTTTCTCTACTACTCTTCTATTTTAGGATTGGCTTGATATACTGTGTTTCATGGAACCACATTACCAGGGAAAAATGTAAAACACATGAAAAATGATTCCTGATGGTGCCTGACTCTAGGCTTAAGAACACTTTAGTCTTGCCCTGACAAAGCTATCTAAGCATTTTCCAAAAAGCCTTAACACTGTATTCTTTAGACAAAACTTTGGGTGGTCACATATTTCACTGATTCTAACTATCAATAGTGTAGCATTGCCCTTCTGTTTTATGAATGAATCTACTCAAGTAAGATATGGTACCTGATAAAACTAATGAAAACTCCCTTTTCTCATATGTCTACTTGGTCTATGAGTGTCGTTGTGCTACTCTGAAAAATGGGTCTTCTTTTATAAAGTTCCATGGAGCAAAACAGTCTAATAAATGTTTAAGCTACACAATATATGCCTAAGTTACTAAAGTTTTCAGTGGTTTAAAGCACAATTAAAGCTGTCTTACGCCAGAAACAGCAAAAGTCATATTGTCTTAATCCTGGATGGAACCTTTGAAAACTGACTTAATACGGTTAAACAGGTCTGTTGTAAATGGACAACATTTCACTGGCGTTTTCAAACTTTGAAAACAACAAACAAGGATCAATCAACATTATTTACACTCTCGACACACTATATAAAATACTTATATTTTCCCACTGACTTATATCAAACACTCTCTTTTGTTTGTGGCTTCCATTTGGTTCTGGCTTTTTCCATCACTTTCATCCCCCTAACCCTCTCCTGCTGTTAAAAATTAAATTGACATTCCCCAATTATATCAGTTTTCATTACATTCTACATCTCTTCCTTAGTTCTCTTCACAGTAATAATAAGGAGGCTCATTCATTTATAAAAAAACTATTTGCAGTTTAGTAATTGTGAGTAGAGTTTTCAACAACGCAGTCTTTCTTTGTTAGAATCAAGTGGCAACTAGACAACTTGTTTTGTTACCCAATCGAAAACAGTTCTCATGTGTCCACTCTGGACAACGTGCAGAAATAGTCTCCCATTCATCCTGCAAACTAGGCCAGAAAACAAAACAATCTAATATCTCTTACTTTTTTAAAAAAAAATATGTCCGAACACAGAACAATAGCAGAGCCCATTGCCAAGAAAGGTAACTTGACATGACTTTCATCACTAAGTGCTCTTAATTCCTTCTATCCTCAACATTATTATACATGGCAAATCAACATTTCAGCTAAACCTATTCCGCCGAATGATACTACAGATGCCCTCATTGTTAGAGAAATTTAATTAAAAGCAGATAAAAATCAAGAAAATATTTCTCGCATTCTTTCAAAATGGAACAAAATGTGCCTACAATTGCAGGTTGAAAAGGAGCTGTCTCTCTGTTTGCTAAGGGGAGACTGTGGTGGTATTGTCTAGCTTTATCTCTATCGTTCCCGTCTGTCATATAATCCTGTTAAAATCTAGGGCGCCATTTCAACCTGAGCCCTTCCAAACAAAAACTCAATATCCTACACATAATGCAGCCGTCAGTTTTTTTCATGGCACTTTCTATATTTTATGTAACTGAAGCATACTTCAATAAAGTGCTGGAGGGCGCTGGTTGTAACAGAGCTGTGATCTGAATGGGTCATGATACCATGCTTAAAGCATACTCCAAGTTCAACATGCCCCTTAAAAGACAAAACACCTGCACACAAACTTAAAAGATCCCTGAAATGATAAATAATGAAATCGTGACCCCTTTTCAAAGGAAATGAACACTATTCAACGAGCACTCACCCCCACACTTGTTGGCTTCCAAACAATAACAGTGTAAATCTCATGGACAAGCAAACAAAAGTGACTCATGATAAGGCCTGCTCGCGAAATTTTACCTTCTTTAATTCTGAAGGTACTTGTTTTACACTTTTTTCAACAATGGCTTTTTGGCACTTGATATGGTGAGACACTGCTTCCAGCTGTAATATAAGCCAGAGTTGCAAGTATTATACCTACAAAGATTAGTACTCTTCACAAAGGCTGACAAAGAGCAATGGCAAGTGATTTATTTGTTCACACTTCTTAAACAAGAAGCTTTATATAGTCAACATTCATTAATTTCGCCTTTTCTTTTTATGTTACTTTTTTTTACACATTACACTTGCATTTTGTCTTCTTAGCAGTTACAGTTACATATCTTTTTAATTACGAAACTGCCAATAATATACCATAAAAACGTAGCAGTTAAAAAACAACGCACATTTCTACTAGTACTAATCACACAGATTTATTTGCACGGTCGCATTGAACTATGTGGAAAATAATGTATACCGATTATTTTCTTACAAATAACGCTTGCTCATGGCTAGTCTTGATTTCTTTTAGGCCCTGGACATCAATTATTCTAAATTATGTTCTTGTTGGACCCATTACAGCAAGCATGGCCACAAGAATGTAATACACTTCCAAATGTTAAATGCCGGAGTGCAGCATTTTTGTATACGTACCTTTGTGAGTTTTATCAGATAAAACGAGCTTGTGAGCATGTTTTTGCATAACAAAAAACTACAACCTCACTCCAATAATGAGGTTTCCAGCACTCATCAGCGCTGGTATGTTTTAGTATCAAGGTTCAAGATGGCATTTGTACTGGTGGCTGATAAATAGTATCCTTGGCTTATTATGGTTCCATCAACATAATTTTGGCTAATTTAAAGACTGTAAATCTGGCTGAGAGTCAACTGAAGGGAAATGGAAGCTCTGTGAAGAAGCAGATGAGCATACACAGAAGAATCATCGTTTCCCATGGCAATACTGGCGCAATGGCATTTACAAATATACTTTATACAAACGTGGGACTGCAAAACATAACTATTGGATGGCAAACATCTAAACATAAAAGATGTACATATCCCAAATACCACAATAACGTTTTTAATCCTTGATATGTAGATCTCTAACAAAAACAGTTTAACCCAAGCCTTTGGCATTTAAAACAAATTGGCAAAGCCAATAGGTCTGGCATTAGCTGTCAGCCTTTTGGCTTTGCCAATCCTTGTTTAGTTTCTTCATTTGATTTACAAAGTTTAATTGTTTGGTAACCGATGAGCCCTTGAACATTGAAAAGAGCAGCATGATGTCTCTGGCAGGGAAGTTAGCCAATCGCTGAAGTGAACTGACCAACTGGCCCATCCAGAATTCTGTAGTGGGAGGCCTAAAAATATAAAAGACAAGACAACAGAGAAGCAGAAGAAGAGGACTGGCTGAAAGCCCTTCTAAGTATATTAAACATTTAATTTTAGCAAAATAAAAACAATGACTAAAGGCAAAAATATGTATTTTTGGTTTAAATAATGCACACACTTCCACAGTAGAAATTCTAGTTAGCTCAGTAACCTATGATTGGTAAATTTCAGTGTTAGTTCTTTTGTATGTAAATAAATATATATATATATATATATATCCACACAAAACCTCCAGCAAGCAGAAGGAAGGGGCCACACGCAGGGAATCCAGGCAAAGATCTTTAATTGGAAAGCAGTTTGGCATAATGCCTTCTTCAGATGCCGCTGCTACACTAAAACTGATTCACGCTGCCGTTTTCAAATGTCTCTGCAGTCCTCCCTTAATTGGAAAGGCACACCTCCCCAGCCATGTGATCGCTCACCTGGTGTAGTTCTGTTAGTCCTACATCTCCCAGAAAGCATCTTCTCTGGGTAAGTAATGCGTGGGGAATTATGGAAATATAAAGTCCATGTGGCTTCAGTGTGTTGCAGATCCCGGCATGCTGAATTCAGTGTAATTGCAATCCTCAGACCTCCCTGGGTCCCCGCAAACGTTCCACCCTCCCAGGCACAAATCCGCCGGGTCGTGAGCTGGTTTAATAGACCGAACTCCTCATGCAGTCATGAGCTGCCTGCTGACAGCGTCCCTTGCTGGACCCATACTCGGGAGGTGGGCTGGTGCAATCCAATACCTTGGGCGACAAAACACTGCTTGCGCAGACACCAGTTACAGCACCAGCCAACTTGACAGAACGAGGGCTCCTTAACGCGTCTCTGGTTGACGCGAAAATATCCACACAAAACCTCCAGCAAGCAGAAGGAAGGAGCCACACGCAGGGAATCCAGGCAAAGATCTTTAATTGGAAAGCAGTTTGGCATAATGCCTTCTTCAGATGCCGCTGCTACACTAAAACTGATTCACGCTGCCGTTTTCAAATGTCTCTGCAGTCCTCCCTTAATTGGAAAGGCACACCTCCCCAGCCATGTGATCGCTCACCTGATGTAGTTCTGTCAGTCCTACATCTCCCAGAAAGCATCTTCTCTGGGTAAGTAATGCGTGGGGAATTATGGAAATATAAAGTCCATGTGGCTTCAGTGTGTTGCAGATCCCGGCGTGCTGAATTCATATATATATGTATCACCAAACGACCACCTTACTTCAAAGAAGTCCAGGGACACAGCGGGGTTCTGTGGAAGCCTTTATTCACAGATTTTCAGCATGGCATAATGCATTTCGACTCTTTGCCTTCTTCAGATGCTGCTGCCGAATTGTCATCACCTGTTCCTCCTTTGAACAACTTACTGCCCTCCCATTGGTGTGAGTTCAGCTAATCCTGCTGCGGTGTGAGGAATGTAATTTCATGTACAACTGCAATTCCCAGCATCCATTGTTCAGGTAAATACTGCAGCCGGATAATGTTGTAACTGCTGTGAGTGCTGAAGATTGCTTCACAAAGGGGGGCCGTGTAGTGGCAGGTGAAAACAAAATTAAAATGTGTTTCAGGCTTTCTTAGGTCCCCTACGCCCAGCCCCAGTAATGAGAAAACTCCGGGCCTGAGGCAAACTGAAGTCATGCTCGCCACCCCATGTAATCAGGGCTGCCTGGTCGCTGCGGCCGCTGATACGATTCGTTCTCGAGGCAGTCCTGGCGAAATCAATACCGTGATCTCACAGTCTGAGTTGCCAGGAAACACCAGGAGACTTGATGGGCGGGCCCCTTTATCGCAATACTGGCAGGCGCGAAAAAATATATATATATGTATATATGTATCCTTCCTTCATTTCTTCCTTTTTTCCTGCTGAACCAGTGAGGATCGAATGGAGTATTCTGATATATATATATCATCAGTCCATGAGGAGGGGGCGTCTTTGCCCTGAAACGCGTCGGGCCCAGTGGTAACGCAATTTAAAGAAAGGCGATGAAGGCTACAATGGGGCAAAGAAACCGGATGGTGGGAGATTCGTGGTGAGCCCTTCCAAAATGCTCAAGTGCTTTGCTAATTCCTGTATCACACTGCTTGCTTAGTCGTGAGAAGGTGCTCCGCTTCTACATGCTGCAACCTGTGATTTTACAGAACCACGTGGGAGAAGACCTCGGCGGGATTACCTTTTCCTGCCTGAAGCACGAAACTCCGTTACAAACAGTAGCCTCAGAACCTGTTCTTTTCCTTACTTAAAGGTGGAATTAAAGACATAATAACACAAAGACATGCAACCTACTTAAGGGCAAAACGACTACTCACCTTCTCGATACTACATTAACCAGCAATCCTGGTGTATGAAATTATGTTAACCACGCCCACTTAGGGCGGAACGTTTCAATTAAATACGGTTGAAACACGAAGGCGAGTTATGTATGCTTCTATGTATCAGTCCATGAGGAGGGGGCGTCTTGGCCCCAAAACGCGTCGGACCCAGTGATAATGCAATTTAAAGAAAGGCGATGAAGGCTATAATGGGGCAAAGAAAACCGGATGGTGGGAGATTCGTGGTGAGCCCTTCCAAAATGCTCAAGTGCTTTGCTAATTCCTGTATCACACGGCTTGCTTAGTCGTGAGAAGGTGCTCCGCTTCTACATGCTGCAACGTGTGATTTTACAGAATCGCGTGGGAGAAGACCTCGGCGGGATTACCTTTTCCTGCCTGAAGCACAAAATTCTGTTACAAACAGTAGCCTCAGAACCTGTTCTTTTGCTAACTTAAAGGTGGAATTAAAGACATAATAACACAAAGACATACAACCTACTTAAGGGCAAAACAACTACTGACCTTCTCGATACTACATTAACCAGCAATCCTGGTGTATGAAATTATGATAACCACGCCCACTTAGGGCGGAACGTTTCAATTAAATACGGTTGAAACACGAAGGCGAGTTATGTATGCTTCTTTGTATCAGTCCATGAGGAGGGGGCGTCTTGGCCCCGAAACGTATCGGACCCAGTGATTATGCAATTTAAAGAAAGGCTATGAAGGCTACAAGGGGGCAAAGAAAACCGGATGGTGGGAGATTCGTGGTGAGCCCTTCCAAAATGCTCAAGTGCTTTGCTAATTCCTGTATCACACGGCTTGCTTAGTCGTGAGAAGGTGCTCCGCTTCTACATGCTGCAACCTGTGATTTTACAGAACCGCGTGGGAGAAGACCTCGCTTTTCCTGCCTGAAGCACGAAACTCCATTACAAACAGTAGCTTCAGGACCTGTTCTTTTCCTTACTTAAAGGTGGAATTAAAGACATAATAATACAAAGACATGCAATTTACTTAAGGGAAAAAGGACGACTCACCTTCGCGATACTACATTAACCAGCAATCCTGGTGTATGAAATTATGTTAACCACGCCCACTTAGGGCGGAACGTTTCAATTAAATACGGTTGAAACACGAAGGCGAGTGATGTATGCTTCTTTATGTCAGTCCATGAGGAGGGGGCGTCTTGGCCCCGAAATGCGTTGGACCCAGTGATAATGTAATTTAAAGAAAGGCGATGAAGGCTACAATGGGGCAAAGAAAACCGGATGGTGGGAGTTTCGTGTTGAGCCCTTCCAAAATGCTCAAGTGCTTTGCTAATTCCTGTATCACACGGCTTACTTAGTCGTGAGAAGGTGCTCCGCTTGTACAAGCTCCAACCTGTGATTTTTCAGAACCGCGTGGGAGAAGACCTCGGCGGAATTACCTTTTCCTGGCTGAAGCACGAAACTCTGTTACAAACAGTAGCCTCAGAACCTGTTCTTTTCCTTACTTAAAGGTGGAATTAAAGACATAATAACACAAAAACATGCAACCTACTTAAACGACTACTCACCTTCTCAATACTACATTAACCAGCATTCCGGGTGAATGAAATTAAGTTAACCACTCCCACTTAGGGCGGAACGTTTCAATTAAAGACGGTTGAAACACGAAGGCGAGTGATGTATGCTTCTTTGTATCAGTCCATGAGGAGGGGGGGTCTTGGCCCCGAAATGTGTCGGACCCAGTGATAATGCAACTTAAAGAAAGGCGATGAAGGCTACAATGGGGCAAAGAAAACCGGATGGTGGGAGATTCGTGTTGAGCCCTTCCAAAATGCTCAAGTGCTTTGCTAATTCCTGTATCACGCGGCTTGCTTAGTCGTAAGAAGGTGCTCCGCTTCTACATGCTGCAACATGTGATTTTATAGAACCGCGTGGGAGAAGACCTCGGCGGGATTACCTTTTCCTGCCTGAAGCACTTAACTCCGTTACAAACAGTAGCCTCAGAACCTGTTCTTTTCCTTACTTAAAGGTGGAATTAAAGACATAATAACACAAAGACATGCAACCTACTTAAGGGCAAAACGACTACTCACCTTCTCGATACTACATTAACCAGCAATCCTGGTGTATGAAATTATGTTAACCACGCCCACTTAGGGCAGAATGTTTCAATTAAATATGGTTGAAACACGAAGGCGAGTGATGTATGCTTCTTTGTATCAGTCCTTGAGGAGGGGGCGTCTTGGCCCTGAAACGCGTCGGACCCAGTGATAATGCAATTTAAAGAAAGGCGATGAAGGCTACAATGGGGCAAAGAAAACCGGATGGTGGGAGATTCGTGGTGAGCCCTTCCAAAATGCTCAAGTGCTTTGCTAATTCCTGTATCACACGGCTTGCTTAGTCGTGAGAAGGTGCTCCGCTTCTACATGCTGCAACCTGTGATTTTACAGAACCGCGTGGGAGAAGACCTCGGTGGGATTACCTTTTCCTGCCTGAAGCACGAAACTCCATTACAAACAGTAGCCTCAGAACCTGTTCTTTTCCTTACTTAAAGGTGGAATTAAACACATATTAACACAAAGACATGCAACCTACTTAAGGGCAAAACGACTACTCACCTTCTCGATACTACATTAACCAGCAATCCTGGTGTATGAAATTATGTTAACCACGCCCACTTAGGGCGGAACGCTTCAATTAAATACGGTTGAAACACGAAGGCGAGTGATGTATGCTTCTTTGTATCAGTCCATGAGGAGGGGGCGTCTTGGCCCCGAAACGCATCGGACCCAGTGATAATGCAATTTAAAGAAAGGCGATGAAGGCTACAATGGGGTAAAGAACACCGGATGGTGGGAGATTCGTGGTGAGCCCTTCCAAAATGCTCAAGTGCTTTGCTAATTCATAGATATAGATATATATATATATATATATATATATATATATATATATATATATATATATATATTCACTGAAAAAACCATAGGTTATAGTCTATATATAGTTAGGAATTTGCATTTACAAAACCTTGAAAATTCAATGAAAAAACCATTGGTTTTAGGCCATATATAGTTAGGGATTTGCATTTACAAAACCTTATTTTACTCGCATAAAACCATTGAAATTCCATATATAGTTAGATGCGCTAACTATATATCGCGCACCCGCAATCCACTGCTGATGATGTCACATATTACATCATTCATGACATGGTTAGTGACATCACTGATGACATCACTGATGACATCTCAAATGACATCACTGATGACATCACTGATGACAACATCCAGTGACTGTATGTTTCTGTAAAGTTAAAATATGTCTTACATATTGAAGAATGAGTGGATGTATAAGTGTCTGGATGAAGGATTTAGTAGGTGCATGACTGACTGTATGAGTGAGTGATTAAATGTGTCTCACTGAGTGCATGGGTTAGTGACTAAATTGTCTTAATTTGTGCATCATTATGTCTGTTGTTCTGTAAACTGTTGCATGTGTTGATAAGTAGCTATATGAGTAACTATATGGGTTATTGATTGGTTGCCCAAGTATTTGTATGGGAGATTGAGTGTGTGTGTGGGTGGTTGGGAGGTGTAGGACTCTGTGCATGGATGTGTGAGCAGTTGATTCACTAGATGATTGGTTTCAAAAGTGCATGTGGAAACAGCTGTATGGGCGGTTGACTGTGTGCATGAGTGTATTGGTGAGTGAATGGATATCTCAGTGCTACATGTCAAAGTAAGTACATATGTAAAACATAGTACATGTGAGATTTGACATATATAAATAACTGTGCATAAGAGCCAGTGAATGTGTGAGTGGCTGTATGGATCATTGTGAACTTGTATCAGGGATTGTATAAGAGAGAAAATATGTGTTAGTATATGTTTGAATAAGTAAGGTGTGTATAACTGTATAGTTGAGGAAATGGAGGTGTGATTGATTCTTTGCATGACTGACTAGGTGTGTGAGTAACTCCATGGATGAGTGACAGTCTGAGAGTGTCTGTTTACACTGATTGTATCTAAGGTTATATTAGAGTCTGAAGAGGTTCATCGTATTATCACATGAATGATATCATCAGTGATGTGATCAGTAATGTCAAATGAGATGTTATCAGTGATGTCATCAGTGATGTCATTTGAGATGTCATCAGTGATGTCATCAGTGATGTCACTAACCATGTCATGAATGATGTAATATGTGACATCATCAGCAGTGGATTGCGGGTGCGCGATATATAGTTAGCGCATCTAACTATATATGGAATTTCAATGGTTTTATGCGAGTAAAATAAGGTTTTGTAAATGCAAATCCCTAATTATATATGGCCTAAAACCAATGGTTTTTTCATTGAATTTTCAAGGTTTTGTAAATGCAAATTCCTAACTAAATATAGACTATAACCTATGGTTTTTTCAGTGAATTTCAATGGTTTTTTAATAGCAAATATGAAAAGCTTTAAAATGTCAAGTACGTGATAGATAAAAACATTTTCGTATTTATGCACGCTGATGTGCTTTGAACGCTGCACCCCCCTTCCCCTCTCTTTTCTCTTAGGAGTACTCTCTCTTTGTAGATAGTGAAGGGTAGTTAACGCAGGCCTTTGCCCCGTTGTAATCCGTCGTGCCTGCTTCTCTCTCCATTTGATTGATTGTTATCCAAGCATTTACTGTTTTAGAATTGGTTCTCTTTGGTTCATTCTCTATTTACAAACAAGCACAGAGTCGCAATACTCTGTTTAGTCTTTGCAGATAGTGAAAAATCGTTTAAAAAAACAAATGGAATCGAGCAAAATCAGTAGGCCACTAATGGGATCTCTTTTTGACCTCGCTAAAATAGAAACATTAACCACAACCCCTCATGAGAAATACGAAACTAGTGAGATGAACTGAGCTCCACACCATGAGGGCTGCAAGACAGCTCGGCTCCGTCACCCATCCCGCCCAAAATAACGACAAACCCTATGCAAATATAAAAAATGTAGACAACACACCAGCAAAGAAACAGGGTAAAACATTTTATTAAATAACTATTTACATAACGTTGGTTTATAAGATGATGTCAGTAGTGGACCGATGTGTGAATAGGTCGGAAGTAGCACAAGGCGCCAAGATCCGGATGGAAAGTCCTGGATGTTGGGTGCCATAGTTCAGAGTTCTGAGTTTGAGCCTTTTTCAATGTCTGTGCTTTGTTGTTTCCCCTCCATCAAAAACAAAAAAAAATATAAAACTGTGCAAAAATACAAAAAAATCAAAAAATGTTTACAAAAGCAGTGCTTGTAAGACTGTCTGAAGCTTATTTCCACCTACTGCAGCTTCACTATTCTCAAAGTAAGTGAGGGTCGTTTGTGGACCTGACTGCATTTGAAAACAATGTTATATGGTACCTCCCTAAACCGCTTGACGGAGGCCCCCGAGGGGCGGTGTGATGGCACGGACTCGGAGAAGACGCTTGGCTCCGACCCCCTCCCCAAGTCTTATAGCACTGGTGTAGCCTGAGATCGCCCCCGACATAGGCGGCCGGCTCCCGGGGTCCGGCGGAACTTTTTGCCTTTTGATGACTCTTCTATTCTGGACTTTGTCCCACAATCCGTTTGACCTGAAGACACGCTGTAGTGGGGCGCCCCTTTACCGTTTTAGTTGCCATTCCGCCCGCTTTTGCTACACTGTGCCTCTTCCGCCATTCAGCTGTTTACCGCCCGCTCTTGCGACTACAGCGTCTCGCTCACCATGTAGTTAAGTTGCTCCCGCTCTTGCGGTGCAGCGATAGGCGGCTGCCACAGGACTCTCAAAATGGCGGCCGGCTCTTCGGTTTTAGGCCAGGTCCACTAAAATGGCCCTGGGACACCTTGGAACTCGGACGCTTCCCTGATAGGGCTTGGGTCCCATTCTCGAAAGCGTCCCCTCAGCCTTGAAGATTCTACAAAAGTCTTGGGGGCCCCCGACTCCCGCAGGCTTCTGGTGGGGAGCGGCTGCCATGTCTGCTCGTGAAATGGCCACGACGGAGCTACGAGATGGTAGTGCTCTCATGCTGACGCCAGCTTTAGTCTGAAACATCCAGAAACACTGTAGTCTACCAATTCGATCAGTTCCGGTAGCGCCCCAACATGACCCGGAAGAGAAGAACTTGCCCTCCCCTCTTTGACTGATGGTTCTTGTTGCCTGTCCCCTCTGTTGTCATTTAACAGAACTTTTTGGACTGCTGAAAGGGGTTGTGTTCCGAACGCTGGTTGGTGGAGACATTTTGACTATATTCTTGACCTACGTTGTCGCGTAATGCGTTTTATGACACGCCGCGTTAGCGCACCCGGAAGTGATCCGGGGCGCGGCGCGCAGCGCGTAACGTAAGCATAACAGGTCATGTGACTTCTTAATAAAACTTTTCATTGGTTCATTTTACTTTTGTTATTTTAATGATGAAAAGCTTGGTCATATGACCTAAAAATTACGCTTTTTATTGTTTTCGAACATTATTTTTTTTTAAACATATATGTTATAATATTCCAGGCTAATGTACTTTCCCGGAAAATTTACAACTGTCCTGCAAGTAAAATATATTCCTTTTTCGAGAAAAAGGGCGTTTCTTCGTTCCATGACGGAGCCGTTGAGTAAAAGAGACTCGGCCTGCTGTCTTAGTCACCGATACGCCTGATTATCAGATTCTTATCGATCACTTTATGTTGCAGGAGTGGAAAACACAACTGCCCTTGACCATTTATCTTTACTGCGTTCCTACATATTATACCTTTTATCCGTCATGTAATTGGACTGCTTTATTTCACTTGCCTTTTACTGAAACGAAAACAGTGACTAAAAGTAAAAACTTTACCAATCTAAATACTACTACCGTGTTTTGTTTTAAAAACCTTTATTGTGAAAATGTCAGTATACAAATACGGGCCTATAACCACGTGGGCCGGCCACGGAGCAAACTGAAATCGTATATGATGAGGAGACATTTACACTGTAGAGGAACGTAACGAGCGGGCCATTAGGTTGCAAGAACTAAGGTGTCTAACAGTTGCGGAATCGGTGGACGTACATTTTGTAATTAAAATAAGACAGGGCCACTTACAATAAAATTTTCTAGATATACATTTGCGGGCAAGGAGTTACGAGTCCCATTTATACCGGCGCCATTTTGGGCGAGGCCGGGCAGGTCCAAGATATAGTCAAAATGTCTCCACCAACAATCGGCCAGACCAGAACCCCTTTCGGCCCTTTATGCTACAAGATGGTGTCTTCCATTCAGAAAATATTGTTGGCAGCATTTTGAAAGGAAAGTTAAACAGCCGTTCTCCTAGTGAGTCTCACATTGTTACATTTAGGAAGAATGTTGAAGAGTAATATGTGGAAAATCTGAACCCATTTTTCTACAAACTCTCAATCAGCCTTGGATGGAAAAAAAAATCCTGAAGAATGTACAAACTGAAAACCAATTTTTGTCTGTATAGCATCAACAGCAACGCTTGAGTCAGCTTTGTGTCAAGTCGCCATTTTCATTCAATCAATAGCGTCCCCCTGCACACATTCAGGAACCTGGTCGTGTCTTCAGGTGAAACGGATTGTGGGACAAGCAGAAAGGAAAAGGAAAAAAGTTCCGCCGGACCTCGGGAGCCGGCCGCCTATGTCATGGGCGATCTTTGGCCACACCAGGGCAATAGTGAAGCTGCAGCAGGTGCAAAAGAGCTTCAGACAGTCTTACAAGCACTGCTTTTCTAAACATTTTTTTGTATTTTTGCACAGTTTTATATTTTTTTTTTGTTTTTGATGGAGGGGAAACAACAAAAAACAGGCATTGAAAAAAGCTCAACAGTGCAGGGCGCCTTGTGCTGGTTCCGACCTATTCACACATCGGTCCACTACTGACATCACCTCATAAGTCAACGGGGCACCCCACACTGACTTTCGGCGCAGCATTGTAGGATGGCCACACCAGTGCGGCAACTTGCTGGACACCACCTCGGTGCCATCCGGATCTCGGCGCGTTCGAGTCACTGTACCGCAAGAGTGACCGGAACTCAGCTGGTCACGCCGTCTTTCGGCGCAGCATTGTAGGATGGCCATACCAGTGCGGCAACTTGCTGGACACCACCTCGGTGCCATCCGGATCTCGGCGCAGTCGAGTCACTGTACCGCAAGAGTGACCGGAACTCAGCTGAACACGCCGTCTTTCGGCGCAGCATTGTAGGATGGCCACACCAGTGCAGCAATTTGCTGGACACCACCTTGGGCAATAGTGAAGCTGCAAAAGGTGCAAATAAGCTTCAGACAGTCTTCAACTTAGTCTGATTCTTATAATAAACTTCAGATAGTCTTACAAGCACTGCTCAGAACTCTCAACTATGGCACTCAACATCCAGGACTTGCCATTCGGATCTTGGCGCCTTGTGCTGGTTCCGACCTATTCACACATCGGTCCACTACTGACATCACCTCATAAGCCAACGGGGCACCCCACGCTGACTTTCGGCGCAGCATTGTAGGATGGCCACACCAGTGCAGCAACTTGCTGGACACCACCTCGGTGCCATCCGGATCTCGGCGCGTTCGAGTCACTGTACCGCAAGAGTGACCGCAACTCAGCTGGACACGCCGTCTTTCGGCGCAGCATTGTAGGATGGCCACACCAGTGCGGCAATTTGCTGGACACCACCTCGGTGCCATCCGGATCTCGGTGCGTTGTGCTGCCTTCGGCCTACTGTAGCTGCAAGTGCGGACGCAACTCAGTTGGACGGCGAGTGAAACGCTAAGGGGCGCCGCACTGCAGCCGAGGAGCCTCCATCTTGGGGGAGACGCACAGCCCCCACTGACTGAAGCGACCTCACAGGCCAACGGGGCGCCCCACGCTGACTTTCGGCGCAGCATTGTAGGATGGCCACACCAGTGCGGCAATTTGCTGGACACCACCTCGGTGCCATCCGGATCTCAACGCGTTGTGCTGCCTTCGGCCTATTCGCACATCGGTCCGCTACTGACGCCGCCTCACGTGCCAACGGATTTTCTACGCTTTTTGTAGCCCTATGCCGCATAACAGGTCATGTGACTTGTTTATAAAACTTTTCATTGGTTCATTTTACTTTTGGTTTCCTAAAGATGGAAGGCTTGGTCATATGACCTAAAAATAACACTTTTCATTGGTTTAGAACATTTTTTTTTCCCAAACGATGAAAGCCCCACCTTGTTTCTGGATCATGCAGACTGAAGCTGGCGTCAGCATGAGAGCACCACCATCTCGTGGCTCCGTCGTGGTCATTCCGCGAGCAATCATGGCAGCCGCTCCCCACCGGAAGCCTGCGGGAGTCGGGGGCCCCCAAGACTTTTGTAGAATCTTCACGGCTGAGGGGACGCTTTTCGAGAATGGAGCCCAAGCCCTAGCAGGCAAGCGTCCGAGTTCCAAGGTGTCCCAGGGCCATTTCAGTGGACCAGGCCCAAAACCGAAGAGCCGTCCGCCATTTTAAGAGTCATGTGGCAGCCGCCTATCGCTGCACTGCAAGAGTGGGAGCAACTCAACAACATGGTGAGCGAGATGCTGTAGCCGCAAGAGCGGGCGCAACTCAGCTGGATGGCCGCCACCTGGGGAGGCCCGTTCACGCCGCCTCCCCCACGCCCCCCCCCCGGGCCGCCCCACGCCAATTTTCGGAGCAGCATTGTAGGATACCAAAACCAGTGCGGCAGTTTACTGGACATCACCTGGGTGCCATCAACATCTCAGCGCGTTCTGCTGCCTTGGGACTATTCGCACAACAGACCGCTACTGACGAGGCCTCCCCCCGCACCACCCGGGACGCCCCACGCCAATTTTCGGAGCAGCATTGTAGGATACTAAAACCAGTGCGGCACCCAGGCGACATCACCTGGGTGCCGTCCAGAACTCTGCACGTTGTGCTGCCTTGGGACTATTCGCACAAAAGACAGCTTCTGACCATTGTTGCTTTTTTGGGTGAAAAATGTTTAAATGTTTTTACAGTTTTTGTTCCGTTCATTATATTTAAAAGTTAATAAAGTTTTATAATCTTACTTTGTTGGAGTGTTATATATATTTTTTAAAACGGGTGAATGGGGCCTTGAATCGGGTTATTGTCATGTGTGGGCTTTGGAAGTGTGCTGCTGCAGGATCGGACATTTCAAACTCAAATGCACGTTCTTTTTCTTACCTTTCCGAAGCATGGAGCGCAATAGCAGGCAGAGAAAGGGTGATGCACGTGTTGAACACTACCTGACCTGGCAAGTTGCTGGCAGTGCCCCCCCGCCCGCTCCTGAAAGAGGGCACACACACACCGCCGCCCGAGTACTTCACAAATCTTTAAAAGACCATGCACTTGTTCATGAGGCTTAAATGGTTTATCACCTCTTCTAGAACCCCTGCATCGACCCTCTGACGTTTCCTGAAAAAATTACCAAAAATACCAAGCCCTTTCAGCTGAAACCCCCGAGGAATCGTGGGGCATATTATCAAGGGGGTTTATCTCCGCTTTTTTGGCTTTAAAAGCCATGAAAGCGGAGATAAAATTATCTCCCTATTACCAAGCTGTCGCTAACACCAGTTAGTGACAGCTAAAAGGAGATAGCGACCATCTTGGGCCCCGCTTTGCATGTCAGTGATACTTATCACTAATGACATGCAAAGTGGGCGTGCCAAGATGTTAGCGACTGGAAACAGTCCCTAACATCGCTATCTCCTATTACCAACTTTTGGAGATATTCGCGCTAAGCGCGAATATCTCCAAAAGCTAACACCTGCCCTGAGCAGTTCTTAGCCATGTTATCCAATGGGAGGTGGATAACATGGCTAAGAGCATTTGCTCGATAATACATGAATATCGCTGACTTTTCAGCGATATTCATGCATTGCGGCCGTTTTTTATCGCATTTGCTATAAACCTTGCTAATAGCAAGGTTTATCTGCGATAAAAATCGCCGATGTGCGGCGATAATTTTTGTCTCTAAACAAGTTAGAGACAAAAATTATCGCTAGTTGTTCGTAATATGCCCCCGGGTTTTTGCTTGCAGAAATCGGGAGGCGGGAGACTAGCACTGAAATCAGTAGTCTCACGCCTGAATCGGGAGGGTTGGCATGTCTCGATTCTCTACAGCTGGGGCCATAAACTACATCCGCAGGGCTAGGTGATAGCCTGGGACCGGCCTGGCATCTAAAATGGCTGCCGTGCACGACAAAATTGTGGCATTGGAAAAAAGGCAAGATGGCGCAGACAATGTTTATCAATAAGGATTCATTTATAACAAAATATTTTATCGCAGTGACAAATTGGCGGTCAACACTTCCTGATTTCCATCGAATCGAACGTTAACAGACGTCACGCAGCAAAAAAAAAAAAAGCTCACGCACAGCCGCTGGAAGAGATGTATCAACATATATGAGCCTCCTCAGCCACCCTCATGAAACATAGGGGATTAGGATACGTCTCCCGCACCCCCTTATACCTAGTAATTTAATTAAAACGAAGCACAAAATGGCGAATTCCCGTTTCGCTACCAGTTTGCGGCCCAGTTCGCGGCCCGTGAAGCGCTTCTACCGTGAAAAATCTTTTTTTTTTTATTTTCCTCACGGGACCCTTTAATAACCCCAACAACAATCCTAGGGGGTCAAGAGGGGTATACCTTGCCCCCTTTCATTAAATTTCCCCTTCGTTTTTCACCTCTTCTTCTCTCTCGATCCTACCGAGAGATAAGATGGCGGCCGCTCCGGACTGTCACGCAGCAAAAAAAAAAAAAGCTCACGCACAGCCGCTGGAAGAGATGTATCAACATATATGAGCCTCCTCAGCCACCCTCATGAAACATAGGGGATTAGGATACGTCTCCCGCACCCCCTTATACCTAGTAATTTAATTAAAATGAAGCACAAAATGGCGAATTCCCGTTTCGCTACCAGTTTGCGGCCCAGTTCGCGGCCCGTGAAGCGCTTCTACCGTGAAAAATCTTTTTTTTTTTATTTTCCTCACGGAACCCTTTAATAACCCCAACAACATTCCTAGGGGGTCAAGAGGGGTATACCTTGCCCCCTTTCATTAAATTCCCCCTTCGTTTTTCACCTCTTCTTCTCTCTCGATCCTACCGAGAGATAAGATGGCGGCCGCTCCGGACTGTTTAGAATGTTGACAGACACCGGAGAGCCAATCAGCTTTCTGCGCTCAAAGTTCCGTTTCGCGAAAAGTAAGCGAACCGGAGCGCAGCCTGGAGCGCTGTTACAGATATATATCTTGTTTTAAACGTTAATTTCTCAAAAACTACTGGAGCACATATATTGAGACCTAGCAAAGGCACATCGGGCTAACAGTCCCTACAATTTTGCCAAGTTTCGTGCAAATCCATTCAGCCGTTCGAGCTAAAAGTGAGTCCAACCGCCCTATGGAAATTAACATGGGAAAAACGTGTTTTGGGACCCCCCTTTTTTCTCGGCCCCCCCTCGACAAAACCCCCCCAAATTTTCAAGGGCTGCTCAGAAACAAAATGTGCCAATTTCCTGAAAATTTCAGCCGATTCCGTCCACAAACGCCAAAGTTATTAGACATAGAATTTTCAAAAATCCCATAGGGAAAAAATCCTAACTATATATACCTACTGGCGATAGCCAGTAGGTAATATATATATATATATATATTGCCGCACTGGTGTGGCCATCCTTGAATTGAAATTAAGCGCAGTGTTTGTGGTCTGTACCTACATCGAGGAATCGGTACCTTTGCCGAGGAGTAGGAGTTGGAACGGATATCTATTGGGCGGTTAACGGCCGTTGCCGCCTCTACAGACCCTCCTTTCGTCTATGGGCTGCTGTGTTATGCGGCCGAACGCGGAAGCGAAGTAACAATTGACCCGGAAGGAGTAGAAGAGCATACAGCCCCCCGCATTGGTGTGATACGGAGCGGAGTGTCGGACAGCCTGGAGGTTTCCGCAGTGGAGCTTTGGAGAAGTCAGAGGACATCGACGAAGCACCGTGTGGATCCCAGACGGGTAAGCCGACCAGTCCGTGAGTGCCGATTCACTGGCTAACCATTTTGCGGGTGAAAGGAGAGTTGCGCTATCAGTACTGAAAGACTGCTGGGGATCATATTTCCGTTCCCCGGTGAAAGGCATTGGGTTTATTGTTCGAAGCAGAATGTCCTTACCAGCAGAGGCTTTAAGGAACCGGGAGGCATTGGCAGAGGAAATGTTTGTTAATTTGCCGACGCTGAAAACCAAAAATGACAACGCTAAGGCAAATGAAAAAACGACGGATTTGAAAAGCAAAATGAAACGCTTGGAGAAACTTTTACGAACTGAAACCACCAAATGGTGGGAGCACCGTTCATTGCAAAAATATAAAGATGTGGGGCGTGTGCCAAGGGGATTGAGGATACTCACAGCGCCATCTTTTGAGAATCCCAATCCCCTCCTGTTGAAAGAGTGGGCCACGATGAATTTAGACGCCTCAATGAACATGGTTTGTTTGCTCATAAAATATGCTGAGATTGACCGCATAGAAATTATTAAGCAAATAGAGGAATTAAATAAGGAGTTGGAAACGGAAGAAGACAAGGAATTCATCAAAAAACAAAGAGAGGAGATAGACGCCAGGCTGGTAAAACACCAGGAAACAATTAGTCAGCGCAAGCAATATAAGTTTGCACGAGATAAAAATGACTACGAAACCGGTAGGATTTTCACGTTTGCGCGTAAATTCGATAACGTAAAAAGACAAGCACAGGCAGCAAAAAATGTTGAGGCAACAGGTGGTATTGAGCAAAGATTGGAGACATCAGAACCAGAAATGAGCTCTAGAAGCAGCAGTTATGATTCAGATGAAGGGGCAGCAGGAGGCACTAATCGAGGATTAGTTCCTACCAAATATACACCATCTGAGGAATTGGGTTTTCTCGTGGAGGACAGACACAAAACGCTGCGACCGCTAACCCGCCAACAGCGGAAACTAAACGAAGAAAAGCAAACAAAAAGCGCAGCGCAAGGAGAAAACTCAAAAGGCAGAGGCTTTGCAAAGAGAGGCAGAGGGCAAGGGAAGAAATGGTAATGGCTGCATCTAACCCTACCCTAGACAATCTAACAGAGGCCCAGAATCAGATGTTAAACACAACCCCTAACATAACAGAAGCACAAGCAGCACAGGACAACACTGTCATCAATCTGTCCGACACCACCTTATCCAAAGCAGAGATGCAACTCCTCTCTTTGGGGCTGTCTTATTGTCCAAAAAATTCTTTTAACTACGTGCAGACACGCATAGATGTCTTCAAATTCATCCGCAAACTAAAATTGAGGAAGCATTTCAAACTAAATAATGCTCAGGTTCGGGCTACAAACATCACTAACCAAACCCAACCTTCAAAAATGTTTCAGATCTCGGATGTGAACGCTCTGAGAGTGGCAAATGAACTGGCGCAAAATGTGGAGTTTGAACCAGGCTCCACCCAGGAGAATCTTTCCAGGGCTGGGATTTCAATGAATCAACCATGTGTGACATCCTTCAAGCCTCCTTCCACTTTCTGTCCTATCATGCCGAAAGTCAACATCGATGCTTTCTGTGACATAGTTGTGGAGGATTTAAAAGGATTAGTAATGAGCACCACACGTAGAAAGAAAATAATTAAATACATGGAAAGACAATACCAAAGATTAATGAAGAAGTTAAGGAGTGATTCGAATCTTATAATTAACAAATCCGACAAGGGTGGCAACACTGTCATCTGGCCAAGGGACTTGTACATGGCAGAAGCGGAAAAACATTTAAGTGACACCACCTGCTACAGAAAAGGTAGCTTTAATGATATCAAGAGCTTGAAAGAGAAGACCCACAAAGAATTGAATCAGTGGAAGCATCTTGGTTTATTGAGCAAGCAAGAGCATGCCTTTTTGAAAAATGATTTCCCTATCACTCCTTTCTTTTATTTAATTCCTAAAATTCACAAACAAACATTGCCGGTCCCTGGGCGTCCTATCATCTCCGCCCAAGGGAGTTTACTGGAGTCTATTTCAAGATATGTCGATCAATTCCTGCACGAATATGTGGAAAATTTACCATCCTTCATAAAAGACACTGGCCATTTCCTCTCTAAAATTAACAGTATCAAGTGGGAAAATGACTTTATTTTGATTGCTTTAGACATTAATTCGCTATACACTAGCATCTCGCATAAGGACGGTTTAAATGCAGTAAGATACTATTTAAACAAACCTAGCATATCTTACAGTCAACATAGCAATATGTTAATGAGTATGCTTGAATTATGTCTGAACAACAATTACTTCCTTTATAACCGGGAGGTTTACCAGCAGCTGAGAGGGGTGGCTATGGGGGCATGCTTCTCTCCCACCTACGCATGTTTGCATGTGGGGTGGTGGGAGGAGCATGTCCTCAAGAAAACACTCGCCAATTGTTTTCCTAACTGCTTGGTACATTTCTGGCGATTCATTGACGACATATGTATGATTTGGAGAGGGTCGTTGGAGTCAGCTAATGAATTCGTCAATATGATAAATGTTAATGACCTCAATTTAGGTTTCACCTCACAGATCAGTACACACCTCATCCAATTTCTTGATGTGGAGATTTACATTGAGAATGGGGGATTACACACTCGCCTGCACAGGAAAGCTACAGCGGGCAACGCTATACTGCACGCGAGTAGCTCCCATCCTAACCATTTGATTAGAAGCATCCCTTATGGTGAGTTTCTTAGGATGAGGAGGATCTGCAGCACCCCATCAGATTTGGAAAGATGTCAAAATGAGGCGTTGGAGAGATTCTGTGCTCGAGGGTATGATGTAGCCCTTTTATTAGAGGCAGAGCCAACCAACTGGACAGGGACAATTATCTAGCCTCCATTAATGTAGAGGTTACTCCTAGTCCAGTTGAAAGGGAGGTTGAGACTCAGGCAAACAACATCAGTCTGATAACCACATTCAATGAAGATCACAAAAAAGTGAGAGGAATTTTGAAAAAGCATTGGCCCCTGTTAAAGACAGATATTACTCTAGCCCCCCTTATACCAGCTGAACCAGGGGTGGTGTTTAGAAGAGCTCCGTCCATGAGGGACATGTTGGTTAAATCCAGTCCGGAGGTAATAATGAAACCTCATCGAATTTCCAACAAATGCGTTTTTTTCAAATGTATATCTTGCAGGGCCTGCAAATTTGGTGTAAACACCAGTGAGTATTGCTCTGCTTTTGACCCTAATCCTATCAAGATCAGGGATCATTTCACCTGCCGCACGGACTTTGCAGTATACGTGCTCCAATGTACCTGTGGTCTCAGGTACGTTGGCAGCACAAAACTGCAGGCTTTTAACCGCATTCTGCAACACCTACGGGCTGTGGTCAATTCGGATGGTAATTATCCGGTAGCCCGGCATTTCGAATTGGTCCACAATAAGAACCTAAATGAATTAAGATATTTTATCATTGATGCGGTGCCGAAAAGCATCAGAGGGGGAAACAGGGAGAAAGCGTTAAGGCAGCTTGAGAGTAAGTACATCGTATTACTCGATACCAGAATCCCAAACGGATTAAATACGGGGGAGGACCTTTACTGCTTCCTCTAGAGGTAGTAGCATAGTGAGCTATGTTAGTCATTCTGTCATAGCACCCACGAACAAGTATCCGTTTGGATAGAGCCAGGGGTAGAAGAGTTTTGTCATACATAACACCAAGGGGACAAGGATGGCTATTCTGTCTAACTTACTTTGGGCACTCCAATTAATAACCTAACTCCTTCAAGCTGTCCACATAGCAGTGAAAAGGGCACTATGCCATAATATTCACTGGAAAGAGTATATATACCTGTTTGGCCCCGTACCTCCCGTGGCGAGCTTTTTTATCAGGCATTGGGCACTATGCCATGATGTTCCCATTGTGCCACATCACATGTGTTGTCTTAAAATGGTTTTTCAGCGTTCTGTGACTGTTACACACATTTACTTCTGTTAGTGGGTGGCATGTAACTCTTTATTAATAGAGATTCAATCAACATGCCACCACCAATGCACTCCCTAAAAACATTTGAGTATAACACTCGGTTTTAATAAGCACAATCTTGCACATTAGCACTATTTTGCACTTTCTAATAGCATATTTTGCACGTTCCCTATATTTGAGACTTCTTGCAGCTTTGGAATTTATATATACATGAATTGGAGTGAATCATGAATTTGATGGGCAATGCACTTTATTCCATAGGCACTAGTATAAAATGATATATTTATTTGTAAATAATGTGTAAATATATTAATTTGCCTTTTCAAGTGTTTACAATTATACATATTAACATGAAATGAACTTGCCTTTTGCACATGGACCATTGTACATTGTTAATGGGATTTTATATAGCAGCTCCGTTCACGAAGTATTTCTTCCATGTTCATGTTGTATTTGAGTCTCATTGGGGACATTCACAGTATATAAGCACACTTATTGGTTCTTTTAAGTCATGTGATCAAGGCTGCCTTGCTGCAGCCGAAACGCGTCATGCTGGGGACAGAAGAACAATAAACCACCCTTGAATTGAAATTAAGCGCAGTGTTTGTGGTCTGTACCTACATCGAGGAATCGGTACCTTTGCCGAGGAGTAGGAGTTGGAACGGATATATATATATATATATATGTCCAATAACCACTCCTGATCCTTTTTCCAAAGGTCCACGGAAAACAGGCACCGACACCGTTGGGGCTGTCTTTAATATGTTTTGATTACATTAGGCAAAATAGCAAAAGACGCATTTCGGTGGTCACCGCCACCTTGTTCACTTTTGATGCCATTGTCGTTTTGGTTAGACTTCATAATGTGCCTTTGTCCTACATCACTTGACATAGAGACTAATGAAATAATTTACATTGAATTGTATTCAATCACATCATATACATAATAGTGAACCGTGCTAAAAATAAAAAGGAAATCACAAATGAGATTGTAAACCTAATGAAATAGATAATAATACATTCCATTATCATGTTATCCCTAATGTAGTCATCTCTGCACTGAACAATTGATCATGGCAATATTGGATACAATTAGCTTCCTCCTCTTCATTTTAAATTCAATTGTGACAAATTAAAACTATGACCTAAATTAATTCAGAATTTCTAATTTTGAATGACACCATTTTACAATTTCTTTTTGCTACTCTATAATTCTTAAACAGACTTGTACTTTTCCTTGCATAAAATTTAGTATGCTGAAGGCTGTCAATTCGACTCTAATGGGTTATATTCACCATGGGTTATCGTTCCCCAGTGGGGTTTTACACTCCTATTCGCATTCTAGGAGGAGGAGTTGCAGCACACCAGAGCATGGAGGACAGAAGGGAGTGCCAGCAAAATGGACCTTGAAAGATAGGAGTGAGAACATAGATGAATGTAATGTGTACAGGCAGGGTGAAGGAGGCAGGGACAGACAGCAGCCATCTGACCATGCTAGGCAGGTGGGAGGGGCAGTGGCAGCTCAACATTTCGACTTCAATGTCTTCTTCAGATGCCGCTGCTACACTGAAACTGATTCACGCTGCCGTTTTCAAATGTCTCTGCAGTCCTCCCTTAATTGGAAAGGCACAACTCCCCAGGCATGTGATCGCTCACCTGATGTAGTTCTGTCAGTCCTACATCTCCCAGAAAGCATCTTCTCTTGGTAAGTAATGCGTGGGGAATTATGGAAATATAAAGTCCATGTGGCTTCAGTGTGTTGCAGATCCCGGCGTGCTGAATTCAGTGTAATTGCAATCCTCAGACCTCCCTGGGTCCCCGCAAACGTTCCACCCTCCCAGGCACAAATCCGCTGGGTCGTGAGCTGGTTTAATAGACCGAACTCCTCATGCAGTCATGAGCTGCCTGCTGACAGCGTCCCTTGCTGGACCCATACTCGGGAGGTGGGCTGGTGCAATCCAATACCTTGGGCGACGAAACACTGCTTGCGCAGACACCAGTTACAGCACCAGCCAACTTGACAGAACGAGGGCTCCTTAACGCGTCTCTGGTTGACGCGAAAATATCCACACAAAACCTCCAGCAAGCAGAAGGAAGGGGCCACACGCAGGGAATCCAGGCAAAGATCTTTAATTGGAAAGCAGTTTGGCATAATGCCTTCTTCAGATGCCGCTGCTACACTGAAACTGATTCACGCTGCCGTTTTCAAATGTCTCTGCAGTCCTCCCTTAATTGGAAAGGCACACCTCCCCAGCCATGTGATCGCTCACCTGAAGTAGTTCTGTCAGTCCTACATCTCCCAGAAAGAATCTTCTCTGGGTAAGTAATGCGTGGGGAATTATGGAAATATAAAGTCCATGTGGCTTCAGTGTGTTGCAGATCCCGGCGTGCTGAATTCATATATATATGTATCACCAAACGACCACCTTACTTCAAAGAAGTCCAGGGACACAGCGGGGTTCTGTGGAAGCCTTTATTCACAGATTTTCAGCATGGCATAATGCATTTCGACTCTTTGCCTTCTTCAGATGCTGCTGCTGAATTGTCATCACCTGTTCCTCCTTTGAACAACTCACTGCCCTCCCATTGGTGTGAGTTCAGCTAATCCTGCTGCGGTGTGAGGAATGTAATTTCATGTACAACTGCAATTCCCAGCATCCATTGTTCAGGTAAATACTGCAGCCGGATAATGTTGTAACTGCTGTGAGTGCTGAAGATTGCCTCACAAAGGGGGGCCGTGTAGTGGCAGGTGAAAACAAAATTAAAATGTGTTTCAGGCTTTCTTAGGTCCCCTACCGCGTGGGAGAAGACCTCGGCGGGATTACCTTTTCCTGCCTGAAGCACGAAACTCCATTACAAACAGTAGCCTCAGAACCTGTTCTTTTCCTTACTTAAAGGTGGAATTAAACACATAATAACACAAAGACATGCAACCAACTTAAGGGCAAAACGACTACTCACCTTCTCGATACTACATTAACCAGCAATCCTGGTGTATGAAATTATGTTAACCACGCCCACTTAGGGCGGAACGCTTCAATTAAATACGGTTGAAACACGAAGGCGAGTGATGTATGCTTCTTTGTATCAGTCCATGAGGAGGGGGCGTCTTGGCCCCGAAACGCATCGGACCCAGTGATAATGCAATTTAAAGAAAGGCGATGAAGGCTACAATGGGGTAAAGAAAACCGGATGGTGGGAGATTCGTGGTGAGCCCTTCCAAAATGCTCAAGTGCTTTGCTAATTCATAGATATAGATATATATAGAATTTCTAATTTTGAATGACACATTTTACAATTTCTTTTTGCTACTCTATAATTCTTAAACAGACTTGTACTTTTCCTTGCATAAAATTTAGTATGCCACTCCCACCTGCCTAGCATGGTCAGATGGCTCTAATGGGTTATATTCACCATGGGTTATCGTTCCCCAGTGGGGAATACTCAGAGTAGATGGGAGTGTGGCAGGTCTATGGAATATGGTGGGCAGAAAGGTGGGAGCTGGGGCATGCACACAGATATTGGAGGGTAGGGGGAAGGAGAGTAGGTGCAACAAACTAAGCACATAGGATAAGCAGAAGGGTAATGATGTGGCATGGAATTGGGGAACAAAGGGCAGGAGGAGTGGACAGGTAAATCAGGCTAAAAGAATGGCAATAGCAGCAAATAATACCACATTTTGTGCCACAAATCCCATCACAGCCAAATTCAGGGTGCGCAAAAAGACCAACTGCAGCCACATTCGAATAAAAGAAACTATGCCACAGACTCTCCTGGACTTTTTAACTTTTTCTTTTGTCCTGGCCGCCATTTTGCTGCTGATCTGGGCCGCTTTTCTCTGGACTCTGACCCACCATCTAGTCCATTCCGTCGTCCCTTAACCCTTTTCCCCTTGACAATCCTCAAATGTTTCTTCCCTTTGCTGATCTGCCTTTTCTCCATACCCTTGTATCCCTCCCACCCTCCCTTGGTGCTGTGACTTCATCCCCCCTCCGACCCCACTTAATGGAACTCTGCTTTTCTGTATATAGAGATTACTCTAATCACTAGTATATGCAGTAGACTTTTGTACTCTCTACCATTCCTATGTGACTCTTAGAGTATATCCATTCGTATCCCTTCCCTATGTATATAGAGATAACTCTAATCTATACTACTATTATAAAGAGAGAACATGCACCTTTGAGCCAGGTAAACTCGGGAACCACAGCGCCAATCCACACACCCAATACATTGTAGAAATTGTTAGGGTGTGCAGATGGACATAGGCTATAAATAATAAAAAAAACGTACATTTAGAAATATAACTTTTAAAAAAAAGTAGTGCCCTGGAAGTAGCGCCGGCCGCGACGCTCCTCTGGCCGCGACGTAGCGCTGGCCGCGACGTGCGTGATGAGGACGTGCGTGATGACGAGGAGGAGAGACATGGAGCTGCGGTGAAGTGAGGAGCGCGGGCGCGTCATGGCGAAGAGGAGCGACGGTGAAGTGAAGATCACGGGAAGGAGCGGCAGCTCAGGTAAAGTAAATGCTCATTGAAATCGAGGCGGGAGGCGGGAGGCGGGTGGTGGGCGGCCGGCGGCGGGCGGCGGGAGGGGGGGCAGGAGCGGGTGTGCACAGAGGGACAGGCGGGAGGAGTGGGGGCGGGAGGGAGTCGGGGCGGGAGGAAGTCGGGACGGGAGGGGGTCGGGCGGGAGCGGGTGTACTGCCCCCAGCCCCTTTCTGCCCCAGGCAATGCTGGGGCGGGCTGCTAGTCACTAGTATATTCAGTAGACCTTTGTAGTCTCTACCATTCCTTTTTTTTTTTTATTTGGAGTCAAAAATACATCACAAAAAATTTTTAAAAGTACATATTTTGATCATTCAGGACATAGGCGTAATAAATAATTCTCATGTTCCTTAAATACAAAAGATAAATACTCAATCCAAACATGCATTAGATAAATAGTTAAGACTTCTAAAATGGAAAAGCTCATGTAAAATCATCAGAATATAAATGGGAGGGGGAGACAGAGTGCATAATTATATTTTTATATTAATAAACATCGAAATATGCGGATTGACAATTCATATATCTTTTACATGAGTCTCCCTCCATTTGGTTACCGGGGCCCAGATCCTCCTTCCGAAGTCCCGTAATTTCCCCCTCTTATACTCATATAGGCAGGTCTCAATATTGTGTATACCAAGGAACCTAGATAGCCACATTTGAAAAGATGGGGCAACTGTGTCCTTCAACCCCGCAGAAATCAAGATCCTAAGAACGGCAACAGAAATAAACCCCACTGCTTCTTCTTCCTTGCCCAAATTTAAATTTGAATCTGTGCCCAGAATCATCAAGGTAGGGGATAGATCGATCTTATGACCTAGCAGCCCCTCCCATAGTCTTTCAATCTCTTTTTTCACTGGAGTCAAGAGAGTGCAAGAGAAGAACATATGCAGTAGGTCTGCTTGTCCCCCCCCCACATCTTGGGCAATTATCATCCGCTCTAGCCCCCCATGTGTGTAATTTTGCCGGGGTATAGTATAGGTTAAATACCGTTTTATAGTGTTGAGCTCTTAGGTTTGCGGCTCTGAATATTCTTTTATTCAATGCTAAAGCCAGGTCAACATCTACGTTCAGGTTCCCTAATTTATTGGACCATGCAACCTCTGTTTTATCAACATCATCCTGGATCTCTGCCCGAAGGATGTTGTATAAAGGCTTGATTTTATTGCATCCTTTGGACAATGCATCCAATAGGGGGCTATTTTCAGGGGGAGGTGGCTTTGGTTTAATGGACTTCAGGGAGCGGTCCACCTGGGTATAGGCGAACCAGTGATTATCTGGAATACCGTACCTCCTTTGTAATGCCTCAAAACTCATAAATCCTTCTACATCCATTATGTCTCGTAGTGCATTAATGCCCAGTTCCCTCCAAATTTTCAAGACCCTTCTAATCCCAAGCCTTGAAAAGAGGCTGAATCTGTAGATGTGGACATAAGCATTCATTTTGGGGATATTACACAGTTTTCTACTGGCCTTCCATACCCTCCAAGCACTATCAATAATCTTGTATCGTGCTTTTTTATAAAATCTTCTATCTACTTCACATAACATGATACCCATAGCCTTTCTTCCCAGAAATAATTCATAAATGGAGGGGAGTTGATATGCTTCTGGTCTAACATTGTCAATGTTAACATCTGATTGAAAAAGTATTTTCATTTGTATTAAAAGACAGGTCCAGTGGTATAGCCTTAAGTTGGGCAGATCCAAGCCCCCCCTTTCCCGCTGGAGAGATAAAAGACTTGTTGACCTTCTTACTTTGCCATATTGCCAAATAAACTTGATAAAGATAGATTCCAGTTTTGACATTATTTTTTCTTCAATAAATAGTGGTATGGCCCTAAAAAGATATAAAAGCTTCGGAAACATCGTCATCTTGACTGCGTTTATCCTGCCAATCAAAGAGAGGTGCAGTCCATCCCATCTTTTTAGGTCAGATTCTATTGATTTTATAAGTGGTAGATAATTACCTTCCACTATTTTCTCTACAGAAGCGTTAATTGTGACCCCCAGATATACTGCTGCATCCACATATCTCGAATCTGCCTTTACCACATTCCCTGTGCAAATTATCTGGGTCTTTGCTTCATTTAATAAGTAACCTGACTTGGGACCAAATTGTTTTGTCAGATCGACCAGCGTTGACATTGCTTGTTGGGGATCATCAGTAAAGACGGCCAAATCGTCGGCATAGGCTAATATTTTATTTTCAAATCCATTTATTACCACCGGTTTTAACCTAGGGCATCCCAGAATTGCCTGAATAAGTGGGTCAATGTATAGGGAGAAAAGAATTGGGGAACATGGGCATCCTTGCCTGGTTCCTCTTTTAATGTTGAAAGTATCAGATTTCTCGGCCTTGACCGTAACTCTTGCCACAGGATTAAGATACATAGCTTTTAGAGCTCCGATAATTTTTTGCCCAAAACCTCTCCCTATCAAGATTTTCCACAGATAGCTCCACACCACACGGTGGAAAGCCTTTTCCGCGTCTAGCAGGATCATGACGACTCCCCCCCCCCGTGGCAGCATGGGCGTCAAATATAGCTATTACTCTGCTTGTATGATCGGTAGTGCCTCGTCCAGGGACAAACCTGTGCTGCCACGGAGAGACCACACCGCCAATGACCCTGCCCATTCTAGAGGCCCATATTTTGGAATAAAGCTTGGTATCGGAATTAATTAAGGATATCGGCCTATATGACCCCGGATTCTCGCTGGGTTTCCTTTTTTTGTGGAAGATAATGATGTTTCTCTCTTTCCAAGATTCCGGGGCTTCTCCCTTGTATACTATCCCATTAAAAAGGTCCACTAATAGGGTTATGATTTCGGATTCAATACATTTGTATACCTCCAAGGGGAGGCCATCCGGGCCGACAGCCTTCCCTGGAGCTAACTCCTGAAGGGCGGTTTTAACTTCCAGTTCGGTAATATCTCTGTCCAATTCCTCTTGAAGAGAGGGATCAAGACAGGGACCAGAGTCTTCCAAATTCGTATAATGCCCCCGATCATTGTTTCTTCATCATATAGCTTTTTATAAAAGTCTCTAAAAACACGGAGGATATCTGTTGTTTCTGTGTACTCTCTGCCCCTTTCTTCTATCTTTTTAATAGTGTTTTTGGACCGTTCCTGCCTAAGTCGCAGGGCCAAGGCTCTACCGGCGTGTTCTCCAGTTTCATATCGACTGGTTCTTGTAGCCTGGTATTCGCCCAACGCTTTCTGAGTGGAGATTTTCTCGAGATCTGCCTTAATTGCCATAAGTGCTTTATGGCTGCTGCTACCGTCTCCCCCTGATGCAATGACTTTCACATGCTCTTCTTCGATATTCATGAGTCTATCAAGTAATTTTTCTTTGTCTTTTCTATCATCGTTTCTTAATTTGATCGAATAGCTAATAGTTTCTCCCCTCAGAGCCGCTTTAAAACAATCCCACACTATGTTCCTAGTGGCACTATATCTATTGGCCGAGAAAAAGTAATCTGCCCAGCTCTTAATATGGGCAGTAAATCTGGCATCCTCCAGTAATCTCCTCTCAAAAGACCATGGGGGTCTATTTGTTCTACGGTAGCTCCTTTGATAGGTTATTACTTAGGGGTTGTGGTCAGATAACATTCTTGGTAGTTTAGTAATAGTTACCTTATTAATCTCTGGTGTAGAAATAAAAAAATAATCCAGTTTAGAATGCTTCTGAGCAGGATTGGAAAAATATGTGAAACCAGAATTATTAGGCTCCTTGACACCCCAGATTTCCACTAGATCTATTGATTCTTTCAAGGCTTTGATTGCCCTGTAAACTCGTGATTTTCGACCAATATATTTTACATTATTCTCCCAGCTAGCAGAAATATTTAGATCTCCACATAATATTATAGGTACAGCCCAACCTGCAAGTTCAATCTCCAAAAAATCAAAGATTTCTGGATCGTCGCCATTCGATCCATAAATTACACAAATGGTAAATCCTAACTCCAGCTCGGCGATCACCCATCTGCCATAGCTGTCAGCTTTTACCTTCTTAACCCCCCCCCCAAGGTTTTCTTTATCAGAATAGCCACCCCTCTGACCATTGAGGTTTGCAGTGAGCACGCAACCAGATCAAATCCATTTATTGACATGAGGTTTTGTTTTGCCCATGGGAGGTGCGTTTCTTGGAGGCATAACACATCAATTTTATTGAATTTGACAAAATGGGTCATTCTTTGTCTTTTCCTCCAGTCGTTTAGCCCTCCGATATTCAATGTACATATTTTAATGTCTGACATCTTTATTTCTAATTTGACCTTTCATCTTCTGCCTCTTAGATTTGGTATTATCTTTCGACTGATTTAAGTGGTTCCTGTGTCCTAATATGATCTTGACCATAGCGATGCATCCTGAACTCCATTTTATGTCTTTTTTTCATTTTTTCACCCCCCCCGTGCCCACCCACCACACCCAACCCCCTCTTCCCCCACCTCCCCCCACTTTTGTGAAGATTCGTCCACCGGCACCAACGATACAGGCAAATCAAAAAACGAAATAAATTTCCTTGGGACCCAAAAACCCATACCCACCCTAAACCATAAAAATTCCCACACCAACCAAATACCCATACCCACACTCAACCCTAAAAATGCCTTTGCCATCCTAAACCCTAACAAATCCCTAACAAACCCCTTGCCATCCAAAAACCCATAGCCAACCTAAACACTAAAAATGCTCTTGCCTCCCCAAAACCCATACCCACACTAAACCCTAAACAGTCCATTGCCACCAAAAAAAACATACCCACCCTAAACCCTAGAAAAGTCATTTACCACTCAAAAACACACACCCATCCTAAACCCTAAAAAATCCCTTTTCCACCCAAAACCTTATACCCACCTTAAACCCAAAAAAATCCTTTACCACCCACATACCCTTAAGCATCATAAACCCTAAAAATTCCCTTACTGACCAAAAACCCCATGCCCACTCTAAATCCTAAAAAATACCTTACCATCCAAAAACGCATTACCACCCTAAACCCTAGTGATTCACTTTCCACCCAAAATACCATACCCACCCTAAATGCTAAAAATTCCCTTGCCTCACAAAATCCATACCCACCCTAAATACTAAAAAATACGTTACCACTCAAAAACCCATAAAACCATAAACCCTAAAAATGGCCTTGCCACCCAAAAACCTATGCCCACCCTAAACCCTAAAAGATCCTGTACCACCCAAAAACCGTACCCATCCTAAACCCTAAAAATTACCTAGTCACCCAAAAACCCATACCTTCTCCAAACCCTAAAAATTTCCTAAAGGTCTGATTATAATTTTCGGCTGTGCGGGAGGGGTTGAGCCACCACCGCCATACTCCTGCACCACGAGACTCACTGCCACTCGCCTGCAGGATTATGACTTAAGAGTGGTTTGGTGGGTGGTAGGTAGCGTGGCACCACAATGGGAACACCAATGGACTGTAAAGTCCATGCGTGTAGGAACTGGTGTGCATACACACAGGGGGGCACATGTTGTGCACATGTTTTGCCCCCAGTGTGCATCCACATTGCATAAGTCACCTTTGTTTCCTTTCAGTGGAACTGCCATGAAAACTGTGGTAGGCATAAGACTTGTTATATGCTTTGCAGGCCCGCAGCGGTCCCACCAAGCATATTAGAGCCTCAGGAACACCACACCACCGACAGGGAACGGTGGTTCTCTAGCAGAGGCAGGGGTCCCATGGTGGTCTGCTGCCCAAATCTTAATGGGGCAGTCTGATCGGTATTGCTGAACTACCCCTACTGTGCCACCACGAGTCTGGCGGTCCTCGGAATGCCAGACTCATAATCAGACACTTATCACTCAAAAACCTGCACCCACCCTGAACCCTAAAGAATACTTTACCACCCAAAAACCCCTATCCACCGTAAACCCTAACAAAAACCTTACCGCCAACCCTCAAACCTGTTGAGACACTTACGCACTTACTGACTCACACACTCACAAAAAGGTTACCGGTTATTATAGTTAGGAAATACAATTAAAAAAAAACATTGACATCACTGATGACATCATCCACCGAACCACTTAAATTCCCTCTCACACCCCTATACAAACTCTCATACACCCACTGAAACATCCACACAACCACTCACATACCCATTCACTGCCCCATACAGCTTCTCAACACAGCCACTCACTCAAGCACACAAGCCCTCACACACTGATTATCACACCCAGGCAACCACTTACATACCCATTCACACCTCCATACAAACACTCCAACGTCTGTTCACTCACACATACAGCCATTCACACAGACACTGAGGGCCTCAGTTACAATTTTTTGCCATAGGGCAGCACCACAAGCCTTCCTGCAGTGCTGCCCTAAAGCAAAAAAAAGGGCAGCAATGTGCCACATCCATTAGATACGGCACATTGCTGTCCTCTTTCCCTGCACTGAAGCTCAAATAGCTGCCATGTGCCACCGCCAAAGTCATAATCAGGCCCAATAGGCATGATTCACAAAGGAAAACGAGGACAAAAATCGAATTTTACGACTTTTGGTATTCACAAAGGGCATTTACGAGTAGTAATGTTAGACTCTTGTCTGAAAGATGGCTGATGTTAAATATATGACAGGTACTGTTTATCCTCAAACTTAGGGGCACATTAGGAGTCTAGTGGTCTTTGTACACCAGATTTGTGGTGGCTCAGAGGTGGCAGTCCTGCATCCACCCTATTACGAGGCAGCTTTTTGAAGTGCCACCACTGTGCCAGCTGTGCCACAGGCAGTGGTGCAGCGCACAGGCCTATATACTATGCAAAGCAAACACAAGCAGATTATAGACGAAGTGCTGAAAGTTTTCAAACACTCAACCCCAGTCACAGATCTGGGTTGAATCCATAATCGTTCTTCAGCTCACTTTGCCACCCTAGGTTGGACCCAGCCCTTTGAAAATCAGTCTTGGCCCTGTGCCTCATGGGAACAGTCCAGCCCGAACAGCCAGGCCAGGTCCTCCCTGCACCAAAAACAAGCATCCTGGGACCAGTTTTGGAGTAACACCCCTCATCAGCCAGGCTATCTTGAATCCAGTTGCAAAGTGAGAACGGGACCCACGTTTGGGCATAAACAAGGAGATGATGGACTGAATTTGCTAAATGTGATGAAGGCAAAACCCTTAAATAAAAGGCCTGTAAAAATTGTTATTAATTTTGAATTGGCTATGATTTCCACAGTAAAATGTACCCTAATACACAAATACAAGGATATGTGGTACATTATTCTCAGGCAATTTGGCATAAAATATAAAAAAGCATCCTTAGCAGGGTATTGCATGTCAAATAGCAAATTGCAGTTTGAACTAGCTGTTTAACGCCTTACAATATAGACCTATTCAACATTGCAATAATGCACTCTGCATCTTATAACCAAAATGTATAAAAATAGTCCCCATTACTAAATTGCTTTGAAGAAAACTGGTTTGGCATCTAAGCAGGTTGGGTCGTAGATTGCTTCCATGCCATCGAAATGCATGGTGAAACTGCTACTCAAACTGTTTAGAGGGGTGCAAGAGCTCATAATGCTACAGTGGGGTGGCATTCTTTTCAAGTACTGTAGATAAACCCCATCCTAATTTCCATACCTTCCTGAAAATGTTGAGAAAAGAGCAAAGTTTTAAGGAAATGAGACATGCATAATCATTTGCAAATAATCTACAACTCTGAGTTAAAAAACATATCAATAAACAACTCCTTTCAAAAGTTAAGCAGTATGGCATGTTCAAAGGTTAAGACTATTTGGATAACTTTGCTTACATTCTCAATTACTAACTTTTTAGCACTTTTTAACAATAACAATAATATATATTTTTATTTACTTATCCGTCTAACAAAATGATAACATACAAATAAATGTGATTTCTTTCAAATTACTTTTAAAAATTTTGAAATAAACCCTATGAGGAGATTTTTTCTTTTTTCAAAAGCTGGTAATGTTTCACCATCCTTTTACCAACTCTCAATGGTAATCCTAATGTAATCCTTTTAGAAAAACTCTTTAAAACCCAATTTTGTTATGAAAAAGCTAAAAAACATCTCATATAAAATGAGTTGACATGCAAAAAGGGAGTTTAACACTGCACCTCTCTTTCTATAAAGATTGTATTCTTTGTGTCATTTTGGGAATAAATAGCCCATTTAAAGAATCCATCTAAAACCAATAACATATTAAAAAACTGATAATGTGAAGAATCAAAAAAATTTGTATTTTACATTTGGAAAAGCATCAAAGTGCCCAAAAACAATTTAAAAAGCACTTTCTCTTGTAAAGATACTTATTGATTTAACCATTACTTATCTTATATCCATAGTGAAAACTCATTGATAGATGAAAGGGCATCCTTCTTTCCCATTGTCTTTGTGACCACAAGTGTTCAACTGAATGTAAGTATAGTTTATATCAGTTCTCATTTAAACTGTCAGGTTACAGTTGTAACATGCAAGGACAAAAGCAATTCTTATGGCCATTTAGAAAGTACAAACCTCTTTATATTCACACCTGCTCAGACTCATCAGGCAAAAGGGGGCCTGTGATTCAGATTGAATCTGTAAGCTTTGTAGCCCTGTACACTGCAGCACAACTGCATAAAGGTTCCATACATATTATCTGTGAGACAGAAATGTAAAAGGAGTGGTATGAAATTGCAACATGCGCACAAAATGTATGTCTTTAATGCACAAAATTTGCCTGCTCCTGGCTTACTACACTCATCAGACTAGAAATGTTGAAACAAAACATATAGAGTTATAATATACTCGTCAATGTAGAGTAGCTTTCAATGAAATAAATTGGCATTTGATCCACTCAATCTCCAGTGCCCTGCGTACTGTCAGACTATTTAGTACTCTTAAAATAACATTTTAAACTACTTACTACAGGAGCTCTGCTGCGTGCCTCCCTTTTTTTACCAATCCCAACTGAATGTAGAAGAAAATTATGCTTAAATAGTGAAAATGGGGAAAGAATGGCTGCACAAATAAAATAAAAGAAGACTATTATTCCCATAAACTACAATGGAAAAGTGTGGGAATTCATATCTGATTGTATTTTATTCATTTTATTTTAGAAGTATAAAAAAATCCAGAACATTTCTTCTATTTGTTTTCTTGAAATTAGATCATTTAAAAACTATTTTAGCTGTTTTTTCTTAAAGAATTGAAAAATGGTATGGAATAATAATCTTAAAGGATTATACATTAAAAGTCTACATCATTCTTTTTATTATGTTTAAATTATTTTTAGAACATGTATTAATGTAAAAATGTTAAACAATGCAATATTAATAGTTTAATGATACATATTTAAATTGTAATAAACCTAAAATGTTATAATAAAACAATTTGATATTAATTTCAAATGTATTACTCAACTATTCAAATACTCCTCACCCATTCTCACTACAACTCTAAAATCCCTTTCCTAAAAATGCAATTAACATTGTATTTTGCATCTTTATGATGGGGAGTTAACCAACCAAGATCCCTGTTCATATTATATTAAATGTAATATGAAATATTACAACTACTACTCATCATTTCCCTGTACTATAGCATCCTGCTCCTTAATATCATATTTGCATTTTATTGCACTGCATTTTTCTTGTTTATTGTGGGGTGGTAAACCCTTCAAAACCCCTTATTTTAAGATTTAATCTAATGATAAAATGTTATATTTGCAATGGTATTAAATTAAAATTCTTGAGTATTAAAATACTCCCCACGCATTTCCCCAATAACCCCTTGCATCCCATTCCAAAAAATTCTATTTATATTGTATTACACCTTTTCAAAGCCGCTTTGAATTTTATGTTAAATTAATACCAAAATATATATTAACTAGTTAACAATGCCAGGACATTGAAATGTGCTGTTTCTTTTCAAATTAAATGTAATTCTAATTATTAAAATATATTTAAACTACCAACATAAATATTAAAATATTCCCCATCCATTTCCCCTTTAATCCTAACATCCTGCTTCTTATATTTCATTTTTTAAGTTAAATACTACATAGTGAAAATACTAATGCGGTATAAAGGCATGCAGGTTAAACTTACTAGCGGGTTAAAGTTTACATACCCTGTGGACATGTATAAGAAGGCCACATGCAAGGAACTATGCTGGTAATGTAGTGTAATTGATTGCAAATTAATTTGGTTCAAGAGCAACACTAAAATACACAAGCTAACTATTGACTAGGCAGCAAGCTCAAGTGAAAAGATTAATTATTCTTATTAATATTATTAATATTCTTATTTGTATTCTTATCATTCTTTTTTGTCTTGCCCTATGGCCGAGATACCCGCCACCCCCTCTCAACACAATCCCCAAAAGGAGGGAAACCGGAAACAGTTCTTGAAGTTTTTGGAAGTGGGATGGAGTGACCATCCCGGCCGTATTTATTAAAACAAAATTAAAACATTAAACGTTTCATGTTATGTACAATTTCATTACCACATTGCGATGTTTGGCTAACCTTAACAGATTCTCTAATACAGAGGTTCTCCTAGCCGAACTAGCATCCTACAAACATTTTCTTGACATTTGAAATTGTACATCCTAACGTTTAAGGGCCAACGGCAAGGTCATAACCGGTGTCAAGATCCCTAACCCGACTTACCCCTCCCACTTGGGAGGGGCGACAGCACGGAGGCGTACCTCAAGTGCAACTACTACCAATTTCCCTTGACTTGACGGGGGCACCTAAAGACTCGACGCCAGTTAATGGTCGTTCGAATACTCGTGTGAGGTATCTAGAAGGTATCGTAGACCTTATCCCAACCCCACACAACTTACCGCATCTGCCGTCGCAGATGTCACTGGCCCCGGGAAATTCCCCAGGAGGGGGCTGTAACCCCTCCTACAAAGGAAGGGGCCTTGACCGCCTTTTCCTTTACTTCCGGCGACCCATCCTTAGAAGGGACCGCCTCCCCATTGAGGGGCCAATGGCCACCTCTCCCGAGCGCTCCCATCCGTGTTGGGTGACGCCCACTCATAGGGATCTACTAATTAGTGCTCACCGATCATGACCTTACCGCCTACCAAAATAAATACGACAGTGCTAACTAAACCTAAGAATACATTGGCCACTATGACCGAAAGAGCATTCTTAAAATTCAACACTATATCTGAATCTCTTTAATGGCAAAAACGTACTCAAACCGACCATTCTTTATTATACTCAACATCAACATGACTCCACAACCTGTAAACGAAATGGAAGCAAAATTAATCAACTTTATTACAAACAACTGGCAGTCTTCAGGGGCTGGTGGGTGGGTCAAAATTGGCTCTTCGTTCTGTCCCGAGCTCACGTGCAGCGAGGAGGTGCAGCTTCAGGGCACAAGAACAAGAGGATGTCTTCTGGTCTTGCGTCCCTTTTTATCCGTCTTCAGGGCGGGCGTATACCCGCCCCTGCCTGCCCCGAGGGCGTGGCTGGCTGCGTCAGTGTCTAGGCCAGCCCACTCTAGGGCGGGAACGGGCGCGCCCCAGCTACGCCGCTTCGGGCATACCAGCCGAGACGCGCCCCCCGCCCAAAAATGGCTTCCCGGGGGGATCGAGGCACTCAGCCATAAGTTCGGGGGGACCGAGTTGGTCGCCCCTTTCCATATGGCCGAGATACCCGCCACCCCCTCTCAACACAATCCCCAAAAGGAGGGAAACCGGAAACAGTTCTTGAAGTTTTTGGAAGTGGGATGGAGTGACCATCCCGGCCGTATTTATTAAAACAAAATTAAAACATTAAACGTTTCATGTTATGTACAATTTCATTACCACATTGCGATGTTTGGCTAACCTTAACAGATTCTCTAATACAGAGGTTCTCCTAGCCGAACTAGCATCCTACAAACATTTTCTTGACATTTGAAATTGTACATCCTAACGTTTAAGGGCCAACGGCAAGGTCATAACCGGTGTCAAGATCCCTAACCCGACTTACCCCTCCCACTTGGGAGGGGCGACAGCACGGAGGCGTACCTCAAGTGCAACTACTACCAATTTCCCTTGACTTGACGGGGGCACCTAAAGACTCGACGCCAGTTAATGGTCGTTCGAATACTCGTGTGAGGTATCTAGAAGGTATCGTAGACCTTATCCCAACCCCACACAACTTACCGCATCTGCCGTCGCAGATGTCACTGGCCCCGGGAAATTCCCCAGGAGGGGGCTGTAACCCCTCCTACAAAGGAAGGGGCCTTGACCGCCTTTTCCTTTACTTCCGGCGACCCATCCTTAGAAGGGACCGCCTCCCCATTGAGGGGCCAATGGCCACCTCTCCCGAGCGCTCCCATCCGTGTTGGGTGACGCCCACTCATAGGGATCTACTAATTAGTGCTCACCGATCATGACCTTACCGCCACAGGCCGGATAGTTGACCGGCTATCCGGACCCCCACAAAACTCCTACCTAAAGGTCATGTTTCAACGTTTTTAACCATGCTAAGAAGTCTCCTATGAGTAACTCATTTCCCACCCGAGACAAATGCACACCATCCCCTAGATACATACTGTCATCACTAATACAACCATGCGAGATAGAATGCAATGTCCTGGAACGGAACAACCTACTCACTTTGTTATTAAGCTTTCTAACAGAATGGTTCAAAGCAGGAATCGAAACAGCCCCCCGCCACACTTTTCGTGGGATCATATGAGACCACGCAATTATGCACCCCGGAACTTTCCTCGCCAACCAACTTACAGTGGAAAGCATTGCCTCTAGGAGAAGTCGTCTACCGGTGGTGACCAAATCATTGCCCCCTAAATGTACTATGACTATAGACGGCGGTGACCTCGTCCGCCCTAACAAACCCTCAAAGAATGCCTGAAACTGGTCAATACAGAGGCCGCCCCTTCCGTAGAAGGACACCCTGTACCCGTATTCCCCAGCTACGTGAATCATGTCACCTGCTTTGAATACGTCAGCGGCACGCCTCACGTATGAGTGGCCCACGACCCACACCTCTTTCCTCACAGCCGGTGATGTCTGACCGCTGGCCTGGTGTTGGGTCGACTGCATAGTCCGCCCCGCCTCGAAGGCTTGCGTAACTGAAAACCAAACAAAAGACAAGAAGCGTGAGTACATTATCATAGCTTCACAACATGTGCAACCGCACATACCTCTTATAACAATTGGAGGACCAGCGCCCCACACGTTTCACTTGTTCCACATTGAGACCCCTGGCTGTAGCTTCAGTGGCAGCCCCTATCCGAAAGGAATGGGTCCCAAACTCGCCCGGGTCCAAGCCCGCTGCGGTAATTGACATCGCGAGCACCCGCTGAAACTGAAATTTCGTCAGTGGGGTGGCGTCCGCGTGTCTCAACAATGTCCCACCCCATGATGCCACTCTTCGTGCTAGGTAGTCTTCTAAACACTTTACCGGACACATGGAGGACCCTGGAATCCTGCGAATGACTATGCAGTCCCCTACCCCACCTTGATCGGTTTTGGATTTGACAAAGGATACAGTCATCGTCTCACCCCGTATCTGAACGTGTTCCCGGCACAAACCCCCCACCACATCCCGTTTGTTCCTTGCCACCAGCTCACTTATCCTCATCGCCCCGTGAAATGCAAGCGTAAAAGCAGCTCGGAACAAACAGGCCTCGAACTGAGACGAGCATGTGGCGGGGAGTGTGGCCAGCAACCGGGACAACCTATCCAGACCTATCGGGCGCCTCTCATCTACTCTGCGACCCTCAAGGCGTTGCCACCCACGCAGCGCTTTCTGTACCACAAAAGACGCTGTCGGGTCCTGGATATTATGAGCCCTGGCAACAAAGGAAATGGCAGCACGATGCCTCTGGGCTGTAGCCACTGACTTCCCAGCCCTCCGCAAGGACATCAGAAAATGTACTACCCAATCCTCATGCCCCCAAAGCCCCCCTCTCTCAGTCCCCAAAAAGGCTAAATAGGCCCGAAACGCCCCTTCGTATGCCTTCCTCGTCCTTGGTGCTAGACTCTCTCCCACGAGGTAACGGAGTTCGGGGCACCGAGAGACCAGAGAGCTTCGGGAAAGGGTGCCGGCTCTGGGTCCGCTGAGGGAAGGAAACCCGAGAAAGCCTGCATTTGAAAACGAGACAGTGCATCAGCCGCCTGATTCATCACCCCTGGGACATGTTTCGCTCTGAATACCACGTTCAGTTGCATACACAGTAAGACAATTTCTTTAAGCAGCCTTAAAATCATTTTACAACGTGCTGCCTGACTATTGATGCATTCTACAACGGTCATATTGTCAGACCAAAATATGACGGAGTGATTTTTGAAACCATCGGGCCAGGTTCTGAGGGCCACCAAAATGGGAAACAATTCAAGGAAAGCAATATTACTCGTCAGCCCCTCTTCATGCCACCATGTTGGCCACCTTTGTGCCGACCATTTTGTGCCGAAGATGGCGCCAAAGCCTATGCTTCCCGCTGAATCCGTCCATAGACCAAGCTCTTCAGAGGACAAGGCTGGTTTGTTCCAGACGACTCGACCATTGAAATCCGCCAAAAATGCTAACCAAATGCGCATGTCTTGGCGGACCTCAGCCGATAGTCTCGTGCGATGATGACCCTCCTTTAGGCCGACCATCGCCTGGGCAATTGAACGGGAAAAGGGGCGGGCCATTGGGATCACCCTCAGGGCAAAATTCAACTTCCCCACCAATTGCTGCAATTGATGCAGCGTAACCTTAGATGCATTGATACACATTTGCAGGGCTGCCCTGAATTTCGACACTTTGGCAGCTGGTAAACGAAAACAACCCTCACTGGAGTCCAACTCGATCCCCAGAAACTCGAGGCAAGTCGTGGGACCCACAGTTTTACCTGGTGCCAATGGCACGCCAAATCGATCCATTAATACACAAAATTCAGTCAAGGCCCGGGCACATTCGTCATCCCCAGCGGCCCCAAGGAACAGAAAGTCATCAAGGTAATGCATCACATTTCGAAAACCCGTTTCCTTCGTGTAAACCCATTGTAGAAAACTACTGAATTTCTCGAAATATGCACAAGATATAGAGCACCCCATTGGCATACACCTATCCATGTAATACGAACCTTGAAACATGAATCCCAGAAGACGTTGGTCGTCCGGGTGTACCGGGAGCAAACGGAACGCTGACTCGATATCTGATTTCGCCATCAGCGTCCCGGGCCCCAAGCGATTCAAAATGGCTACGGCCTCATCGAATGATGCGTACCGCACCGAACATACCTCTGGATCAATTGCATCGTTCACAGAAAGGCCATGAGGAGCTGATAAATTGTGGATCAATCGAAACTCACCTGGGTCCTTCTTGGGGACCACCCCTAAAGGAGAACAGACAAAATTCTGTACCGGGGGAACACTAAACGGGCCGGCAACCCGACCTCGGATAACCTCTTTCCGGATCTTATCCTGCACTACAGTCGTATGCTGCAAGACGGAAAGTTGATTTTTGCACGTCCCGACACCCTGAAAGTCCCCCACCGGGATGCGGAAACCATATGAAAAACCGTTCCGCAGCACCCCAGCAGAAGTTCGATCTGGGTATTCGCTGAGCCAGGGAATCATCGCCAAGGTATCAATCGGGGTTGGTAAAGGCGCCCCTCGGACTACATTAGACCTGTTTGGCGCCTCCTCTACCCCCATTCTCACCCGTTCTGGCTCTGCACGAGGACTCAGGATGGGGTGCCCCGCAACCACTACATTCGTGCTTGAACTTACACGATCCCGGGGGCCTAGTACATTTACCTTTGTTGAAATTGAAACAGAAACCCTTCTTCCCTGCATTGCCGGCGGGTCTCGGATAATCGTCGGTACCCGTACCCGACCGAAAGGGCGTCCCCCCATATTGGCGGGAGGATTCACCAACAGTACTCCCCACCAACGGCATTTTCAACATCCCTGACTCTTTCATTTTATCCCATGTCAAAGAATCATAACAGTCCCAGGTTAAACTTTTGTTATGCTCCATCGCTTTCCTGAAAAGGTTGTCATAACAGAACCATTGGTTACCTTGGTGCGATGTCGAGTACCCCATGATTCGTGACTGATATACTGGAAACTCAGGGAGCAAATCAGGCCTACGTTCCCCCAAAATTGACGTAAAAATTCCCCATGCATTGCCCCAGTTCCCAATATTCTCATTCACTTTAAATGCGGCCATTTTTGCGCGCCAAACACTTGGATGCATCAGATCCTTTTGACTCTTAACAGTTTCAACCTCATAATGATCAACGAGCAAGGAGAAAATGTTTACATATTCCCCCGCCCAAATCTTCTCCTTTATTGCCAAAGGAACATGTTGCCCCAATTTTTCTCTACGAGAGGGTGTTGACTCATCCCTCGCGATCGGCAATGGCCGCTTACCTGCACCGAACGCTGCTTCCGCCACTCGTGGCTTGTCTATCACCGCAGCCGGCGCGGGTACCTTGGCTGTATCACGTTTCTCGCGCAACTGTTTCATCAGTGCTTGCGCTTCGGCAGCCGTGGCGCCCTCGCTACTGTCCCCCAACCACGCTGCTAACTGTGCCGCCAACTCGGGAGGCATATCCTCAGTGGATGTCGGGGTGACTACGACGGGAATCGGATTCCCTTCTTTCGGTACCGGGGCCGGTACCGGGGCTGGCGCCTCGAGCGGGGAACAGGGGACCGGGACGTCTCCCCCGGCTGGCCCCCTTCTCGGCCTCTTTGGCTTCCCTCCAGCCGGTGGACGCCCCGATCCCTCCTCCCCGTCTCGCTCCGCCAACCGCTTCTTTATTTCGGACATCTCTTTCATGAGGACCCGAACCATCTGGTCAGTCGTCATTCTCTTTGCGCCTTTCTTGGGCATCTTTCAAACGAAGTATCTAGAAGACAAAAAGAAAGATTAAAACGCTCAAAATTGGCTCTTCGTTCTGTCCCGAGCTCACGTGCAGCGAGGAGGTGCAGCTTCAGGGCACAAGAACAAGAGGATGTCTTCTGGTCTTGCGTCCCTTTTTATCCGTCTTCAGGGCGGGCGTATACCCGCCCCTGCCTGCCCCGAGGGCGTGGCTGGCTGCGTCAGTGTCTAGGCCAGCCCACTCTAGGGCGGGAACGGGCGCGCCCCAGCTACGCCGCTTCGGGCATACCAGCCGAGACGCGCCCCCCGCCCAAAAATGGCTTCCCGGGGGGATCGAGGCACTCAGCCATAAGTTCGGGGGGACCGAGTTGGTCGCCCCTTTCCATTCTTCTTCTTCTCATTATAATTATATTATTACAGATAATAATAACAATTCTACTACTACTACTACTATTACTACTACTACTACTACTACTACTACTACTACTACTACTACTACTACTAATAATAATAATAATAATAATAATAATAATAATAGTCAATCAATCAGGGGTTTGCAAAGTGCGGCTACTCATCTGTTAGGGTCTCAAGGCACTTTGGCGGGGAATGCTGTTCCATCTGGTTTTGGAGGTTAAGTCGATGAAAACAAACACAAGGAGATGATGGACGGAGTGCTGAAACTACAGACAATCACCCCCAGTAACAGATCTGGGTTTAATCAATCCACATTCTTTAGCTCACTTCGCCACCTCAGTTCTGACCCAACTATATGCAAATCGTCTTGACTGCCATGCCAGGTATTCCCTGAACTGGAAGCAAGCATCCTGGGACCGGTTTCTGGGTAACACCCTTCATCAGCCAGGCAAGCTTGAATGCAGTGGCAAAGTGAGCAAGGGACCCACGTCTGGGTATACCTCACCAACTTAGGGTGAACAAAGCAAACACAAGGAGATGATGGACGAAGCGCTCAAACTTTTCAGACATTCACCCCCAGTCACAAACCTGGTTTCAAGCTAGCCTGGCTGATGAGGGGTGTTACCCGAAACCGGTACCAGGATGCTTGTTTCCGGTCCAGGGAGGACCTGGCTTGGCAGTGCGATCCTGACTGTTCCCATGAGGCACAGGGTTAAGACTGATTTGCATATGGCTGGGTCCAAATTGGGGTGGCGAATTGAGCTACAAAATGATGATGGATTCAGCCCAGATCTGTGACTGGGGATGAGGGACTGAAAAGTCTGAAGGATCTTCCTCCGGCTCTTGGGGATCCATGGGACAGAGACCAGGGTGAGATGGGCAGAGCGGAGTTGTCTATCAGGTATGTGAAAAGCAAGGCAGTGCTTCAGATATTCTGGTCCTGCATCATGCAGGGCTTTGTAAGCATGATAGAGGAGCTTGAAGGTGATTCTCTTGTCCATAAGGAGTCAGTGGATCAATCAAGCAATTAAAAAATAAGTTTATTAAGACCAATAGGCCTTTAAATCACTTAAAACACCATAAAACAATTAAAAATACAATGGGTTAAAATTCTATAAAAGCAGCATAGAACCGGATTGGGCTACTATTATAAGTTCATCATTTCTTTGTCTCATGAAAACTTGTTTCCATGATATCAATTACTCTGGATCAGAACGAAATGCGTAAACATCCAATGTTTAGAGACTACATTAAACAACTACAATTGTCCAATAGACTATTTGTCCCTCCCTGGTCTACTCTTTCATTTCCTAGTCCATAAGAAATCTCTTTGCTGCTTGGATAAACTTCGCCAATGCAATTGCAATGTCAATGAACTGCATATCAGTGAGAAGTTCAGTTGCTTGCATCCTTGACCTTATACCATATTTTAAAAAAACTGGCCGTAAAAACAATCGCCCTAGAGATAACAGTTTTTGACAATCCATTAAGATATGAACACAGGAACATTTTAAGCCCATCCCGCATGTACATTTACCATCACCATCCATTAATATTCTTTTTAATTTCCCATTTGTACGTGCGGGATTGATGCCTACTCTCACCTTTAACAATTCCATTGATTTGGTAAGGTGTCTAAATACAGGTACCAGTTATCATTTCTCCAACTATTTACCATGAAATGCACGGACTGTTTTTGTTTTAGATAATCCATATCAATTTGTCTAGACTTTTCGTTTATCAAGGTTTTTAGAACACTCTTCCATTCTTCGATAAATAACAACTAGGGGTCAATTTTCACCTTTAAATTGTCACAAATGGAGTGGAGTCTCTTTCTTGTTGCTTTTGCCCACTTCAATTCACTCTGTTGGATCTCCCACATACACCAACATGGCACTTTCTCTTCCTCCCCTGACCCTTGCCGTTTTTTTTAAGCATTTCCCTTCCTCATTGTCCCAAGAGCATTTACCGCCTAAAGACAAAATTTCCGCTCCATAATGCATTGGGGAGGGGGGGTCAAGGCCTTCAACACAGGTATGTGTGACATAGCTCCATAATTACTGTTACATTTTTTCAACCCGCAGACTGCCGCTAAGCCTTTTGTTTTCTGGGCCTGTAAATGCATGCCCCAATTTAAAGCTATATCAAACCATATTCCCAGGTATTTGTATTCATTAACCACTTCTAATTTTGTTAGCCCCAGGAACCAACTGCATTTTTGATCTCTCTTTCCAAAACACAATATTTTTTTTTTCCATATGAACTATTAGGTGTTTGGATGAACAATATGTGTCAAATGCATTAAACTTTCCTTGCATACCTAGTTCTGTTTGGTCAAAAATAACTGGGTCATCTGCATACAGTAGGCAGGACAGATGCTCCCATTTACCTTTGGGCTTGAATCTCTTTTGGTCATTAAAATGGAAGGTAAATCAGTGTAAAAAAGAAGAGGTGCCAATACGCAGCCCTGACTTAGTCCGTTATTGATTACTATCTCATGAGTTAAACCCCCTGCTGTATCTTTAATGACCTGTGCCCAATTTTCACTATGCAGCTCTTGGATGATGTTAGGAATTCTACTAAATCAAATTCAGCCCGGAAGTCAACAAAACAGCAGTATAATTTACCTTGCTATTCTGCCGACTTCCGAGCCACAGCCCACAGGCGAATCAATGATAGAGGGTTGAGTGCCCCTCCTTGTTCTACCGGGACAATCGAATGTAACTCAACCCATTGCTTTAATCTGCCCAGAATTATTTTGGAAAACACTTTCACACCAATATCTAAGAGATTAAATAATCTATAATTTTCTGGGTCCTTTCTATCCCCTTTTTTGTGCAAAGGCCTGATTACTGCTCCCTTCCATGATTTTGGTATAGAACCTGAGGCTAGAACGGCGGTAAAAATCTTTGAGAAAAATTGGGCTCACCAGTTTAGCTCTGTTTTAATTATTACTGCAGGTAAGTTATCTCGCCCTGCAGCACGGGTTAGGTGTAACTTCCTAATGGTGTTCTTCACATTTTCAAGGGTTCATGAGGGGTTTCGATCTTTTGCAACCTGCTGCATAGGGATTCTTTCCTCCCTCAATTCTGGCCCATTTCTAGCCTTATGTAATTGGCTTAGGTGCTCCTCCCAGGATGCTTCATCTACTTCACAGGTCAAATTTCCCGGGGATCGACCCGCTGCATCTTGGATCAGCTTCCAGAATCCTTTTGTATTTTTACTTTTGATAGTTTCCAATAGGGAGTTCCAGCATTTTTCTTTAAAGTACCTTTTCTTTGATCTCACTAACATTTTGTATTCTTTCCTACATTCTAACAAATTATTGTAGCCCTCCTGATCATATCTTAGCCTCATATTTCTTTCTTCTCTCCTCAGTATCTCTTATTTCCCTCTACATACTGAATCAATCCAGCCCATTTGCTTTCTACCGCTCCCTTGCAAAATGTTGCCACCCTTTTCTGTCTTCTTTAGATTGACACAGAGGCATTTTACTACTTGAGTGATTTTCTTTCAAACCATGGGACCCTCATGTTCCACGATAGATTTTGTTGAAATCTCGCTACTTTTATTATATATTCATCTGTTAGTTTTGTGGTCAGTCGTTTTGGGTAATCCATTGATTGCGGTAGAACTTTTTAACAAACTCTTGGGAGAGATCTCACTATTTCACAATAAAGTGGGTAGTAGTTGCTTTCTTTGCGCTTATTTACCTTAAACTTCTTCACTAAGGCAAAATTCCAAGCTTGTACAAAGAAGTACTCTATAGGACACAATTGATTGTCTCTTCTAAAGGTTTGCACTGCTGGTCTATCAAATTCAGATCTACCATTTAAACTAAAATTAATCCCTGTGATCCTAAAAATGTCCTTAGCTCTTCATCTTGCGTATTCATATTACCACTGGGAAAAAGGGCCGGCATTATCTCATATGTTTTTAACATTACCTTCTGCCAAGGGTCCAACTTTTCGGGATTTAGCTTATGATTAAAATCTCGCGTAATAATTAGAAAATCCTTGCCATATTTATCATTTAGGGATTTCATATCATCTTTAAAGAGCCCCATTTCTTTTACATATTCTTCTTGGGAACCCCACTGTATATATGCGTTTACCACAATCACATGTTCATTTGTCCTCCCCAGGCCCTGTAAGCGTACCTAACTGACCAGCCTCCATTTGCAGGAAGTATTTATCAGAGTCACCTTATTTACAGTTCTTGTGGAAATCGGTGTCATAATCCCGCCAGATGGACGTCCAAATCTTGTTTTAGTAGCGGCTTTATACATCTGGGTGCAGCCTTCAACTACACAGGTACTGTTGCATGGCCAAGTCTCTTGCAGACAAATAATGTCTGCCTGTCGTGTAACAGTTTTTTACACAATCAATCTTTATTTGCTCTTTAAAACTATTGATGTTCCACGAAATTATTGTTAGTCTATGCGACAACCCATTTCCCTAATCTATTTCGTTGAGATGGCTAGACTCATTTAATACCCACTAAGATGGGTCTAGGTCACTATCCCTGGAGTTGTTAGAGGTGAAGTGTCATATGGCTGTGGCAGGGGATTTCGAAGACTAGTCTAGCTGTGGCGTTTTGGATGTTCTGTATCTTCCTGAGCTGTTTCTGGGTGAGAGAGTAGAGTGCGTTGGCATACTCAAGTCTGCAGGTGATGAGTGCATAGATGACCGTTTTTCTAGATTCTGTGGGGAGCCATCTGAATGTCTTTCAAAGTAGGTAGAGCAAGTGGAAACAGGGTGAGGATACTGCGTTGATTTGGCAGTTCATTGAGAGCAAGGAGTCCAGTATGTTGTAGAAGTTGCGTGCAAGGTCCTAGCGTTTGATGGGGTTCCTAGTGCAGCAGGCCATCAGTAGTCGTCCAAGGCTGAGGGGGTGGGTCCAAGGATATATACTTCAGTATTGTCTGAGTTCTGCTTGAGGCAGCTGTCTTGCATCCAGGTATCAACTTCCTTCTTTCCGTTGTGACAGTTGATCCAGGTGGCTGTGGGTTTTTGGTGAGGGAGATGAGAAGCTGGGTGTCATCAGCGTAGAAGACGATGTTGAGTCTGTGGCTTCTGATGATGGCTGAGAGGGGAGCCATGTAAATGTTGAAGAAGATGGGGCTCTCCACAGCTGTTCTCTGTCATTTCTGAGAGGAACAGGGATAATCGGACTCTCTGTGTTTGGCTAGGCAAGAAGGAGTGGATCCAGTCCAATGCTTTGTCGCGGATGCCAGCGTCATGGACTCTCGTGATTAGAGTGCGATAGGAGACAGTGTCATAGGTTAGGCAGGTGAGAGGTCCAGTAGGAACAGGGCTGCAGTTTTGCCCCGCCGAGGACGGAGTGGATGTCGACAGTGGAGGGGAGGAGTGCGGTCTTGGTGCTGTGGTTGCTTCAGACGCCAGAATGGGAGGTGTCCATGATGTGGTTCTCTTCGATAAACTATGATAGATGGACGTTGATGGCCTTCTCAATGATCCTTGGCTGTGAAGGGGAGGAGGGTATCAGGAACCAATCTGGGATGATGAACGTTGGAACGTGTTCTTCTCTCTGCTGAACATGCAACCCCAAAAATCCCCAGATATCATCGGATGAACACTGAACCAGAGACACTAGTGCTCATCTGATAATCTCAAGGAAAGGGGGTTTAGAAACAAACAAAAAACAAAAATAAATAGTTCAAATAAAAAGCTAAAATAAAGAAAGAAACAACTGGTGCGCATTTGTGCCTGTGGAGAAGCAAACTTCGGGCCACAGACCAATCTGGGACATCTGTCCTAAAGCAAGAAATGAGTATGGAGTCCAGCTCCTGCAGCAGTAGTAAAATACATCAATAAAAACACAAATAATCAATGACATAAATCATGCATAAACTTCTGCATTGGGACATGATAAAAGAGGTCTTTTAGAATGATTAGAATAAATCAGAACTGCACTCACACCATAAGGTGCCAAAGATAAATACACACTCACACAATACTGCGCCAAAGATAAAAACACACTCACACAATATTGTGCCAACGAAGATTACACCTAAGCCCACGATACATTCTTATTTCAATGAGATAAGACATAATCTGTATCCTTCAGCTGAAGTATTTCCAAGGCTTGAGAGTGTTACCAAGACCTTCTTTCAACGAGAAAAAACAGAGACATAACAGGATAACAATAAGCTCTGCAATAATAATATACACTTCTATCAACAAGAACTATGCACAAATTACATAAATGATATGAGGAGGAAATGACCAAAATCTAGGCTATTAGCGTAAAGTAAGCTGAGCGGGAACAAGAGGGAATTGAGGAATTGGAAACAAGTCAGGAAATCGCTGACTGCAAAGAGTTTTGTGCGCAGTTGCCCAAGATCTCCCCGATAACCAGACATGAGCTGGGAGTTAAAACAATGGAATTCCACTGAGCACAAGAGTTAAATGTAGCCCAAAAAGGATTTCAACCTATCTAAGAGTAACAGCAGCAAGGATGGAACAGGACTCGTCTGACCAGCACCTGCAGAGAAGAGCCGTCACGCCACAGGATCTTCAATAGGAAACTCAATGCGAAGTACTGAAGACGAGCCTGGGTGAGAGTTAAATGCCTTTTGCCAGGCTAATGAGTCATGTAGGCTGCTGAGTCATGGAAGTTGCTGAGTCATGGAGGCTTGTTGAGTTACAAAGGCTGCTGAGTCATGGGGGTTGCTGATTCGAGCTCTGGCGTGGCCTGGGAAACAAAGATATGGAAAACACCACCAAATACCAGAGCAGAGAATTAAAGAAATATAAGTTTGCTTTTCTTCCTCAGGGAACATGGGGAGTAAAAGAGGGGATGAGCTGAGGGCAAGAGGCATGTGTTGAGAACCTGCTAGGAGCCCCCACCTGAGAGGCAGTCTTCCTAGGTCAAAAGTGAGTTCCAGTTGATGAAATCCCAGGAAGTTGAGTAGCTGAAACCTACTAGAGGTGGATAGTCATTTGTGCATAGCAAGAAGATTTTGAATAGCTGAATGTATGTTGATACTGGGGGCATAAAGGTACAGGATTTGGGAAATTGACTGGAGTAAATGTTACAATGTCTATAAAGGAGCAAGGAGCCAAAAAAGAGGTCTACTGGTAGGTTTTCACAGAAGTCGAGTTTGCAAAGGACAATAGCAGTGGTCTCTTTTTTCGCTGTAAGGAAATGTTTGTTTGGTTAGAGCTAAAAGATACATGTGTGGCAGATGGCAAAGGGCTAATTTGGCTGTTCTTGAAGGGATCAGAGTCTCAGTAGAAAATCGATGGAGAAGGTAGATGACCAAGACATGCATAGTCACTTTTATTGGAACTAGCATGAGCAAAGAGACAGTCATTCAATTACTCATTACTGTAAAGCAGCATCCCACCTGTGATTGAAAGTTATGGGTGAATATTAAACCGAAACTGATATGTGAATAACATTTAGTCCTCTGTACCATTTCAATTGAGGAACTTTATCCAAGTTTTTTCTAATCTATGCTCAATAGTGCCGGATTTATATCAAATACAGTTATGCAGATGCATTCAATAAAACTGTATATTAGAGTACACATTTACATACAGCACCCACTCCATCCCAAAATTTGAGTTGACTTTCACATCTTAGTTAACAAAACAGTGATACATCTTTAGAAGAGAATACTAGCAATTGAGGGATGTAAATAGGTGCACAGACTAAGTCCTGTACAGATGAGGTCCCTTTTGGTGGCAAAGTTGAAGCAAAAGCAACAGATAAATTATTATGTGCCTTGTCTACCAAAATATATTTTTGTTTCATCTTTAATTGTGATTCAATTCAATACATATATGATTTAGGCACATGTCCATAGAAACAAATCCACTAAGAGAATGTAATTATAAAATGTTTCCAACTTACAAATTATGCTTAATGGCACTATTAGAAATATACTTACAAATCAGATTTCTTGGTTACACTGATACATTTGTCCTAATGCTGGATGTGGAAGCATTCTATGGGGACATGAAAACAATTAAAATAATAACAATTATTGACAGGCCCGCAGCATATATTCTTCCTGTTAGTACTGATTTACACCTCCAGGTGTTGTATATAGTAAGGTAAGTGCTTTAATGAAGAGTTCTAAGCTCATATTTAGAGGAAAGCTTTTTACATTAAGTGATGGATCTTGGGAACCTGGGACTTTTATGGGCTCTGTGACTTATTCCACCCTTAGGATTTTTTGTGGCTCTGTGAAGCTTGACTGTTATAGGGGCTATATTATGTATTGGAGGGAGAGATAGAGTAGTACTGTCCACCCTTCCGTTCATTACCCCTTCCTTGCCTTCACAGAGCGGGCCTCCTTTTTCCTGAGCTGGGTTCCAGGAAAGGTGAGGTACACTCCCTGTACTATTCAGGTGAGTAACATTAGTAAAATAAATTGGCTTAATTAGTAGAAGCCAGTGCCAGGTCTTTCCTGTTTTGATAGGACTTACTACAATTTATTTCTTGTTTCTTGTTAACAGATGTAAGAGACACTTTTTGGTACAGAGGAACACGATTTTGGACTATTTATGTATATCCTTTACAAATTGTCGTTACGTTCACTTTATGTATGCAGTAGCTAATGCTTAGAACTCTGGCCCTGAAGAAAGCCATGGGATCTTGTCCCTACCGGCTGAAACATGTTGGCCTTGTATATGCAGTTATATGTTTAGACTGCTTCCTCTGCATTGTTCTTGTTTGTTTGAGGGAAAGGACAAATTACATTAGAGTTCTTCGCCTATTGATCCTTTTACCCCTTGTTTTTAACTCACACATCTTTTGATTTTTGCACTGCACTCGATCCCATCTTTATCATTTGTTCATGGGTACCTTAGCGATTGATGGTGCGACCCAATTGAGTAAGGGCGATGGATGGGTCTCATTGATCAAGAGACATACCACCCCATTTTTGGATGACCAAATGAGAACACTTGATCTACATACCTATTTGATGGGAATCCAACACATCTCTGTACGGGTCTTACCAACAATCTCAGTAGGTCCTTCGACAGGTTTGTCCTGGCACACATTTTGATATAGAGACTTATGTAGCTCTATTAGCGCCTAACTCACTTATGTAGGAGTTTTGCAGCAGCTCGGAGTACTTGAAGCTCCGTTATAGACCCCCGGTTCTTTTGTTGTTAGGATTACAGTTAGGGGGATATGAACTGGGCAGGTCTTTAAATTTCCCTCAGACCCTCCTTCAATTGTTTGTGTTTTACTTTAATGAAGAGTGACAACTCAACATCAAAGTCCAAAAGCAACTTAATGAATGTGCAACTAACTGTAGGAAAAGTAGAACACATCAACACAGAAGTCCTTTACAAGATGGATCAGTGACTAAATATCGCGGGACAAAATATCGACTGTCCAGAATATCGATGCCAAAATAATGAGGGACAGAATATCGAGTCCCTATCTACAAACAGGTAAATACTAAAATATTGAGTACATAATATTAAAGTTTAAAATATAGTTACCTAAAATATCTAATTTTTAAAAGTATTAAAAATAATGTAAAAGTAAATAAATATTAAACACAATTAAATAAAACATAGTTAAAATAATGTAAAAAAGTTTCAAATGTAAAAATAATAAATGTAATATTAAAAAAACATATTAAATATGTTTACCATGTATACATACACTTAATAATATTATAAAATAATCATTAATCTTAATTATAAAATATTTAAACCATTATTAAAACATATTTATATATATATATAAATAAACCTATTATATAAATAAAACAATAAATGTATAATAAAATAAATAATTAAAGTACATTTTGTTATGTTAATTAATAATATACGCTACATTAAATATAACAAAATTAAAAACTTTGTATAAATAAGGGAATAAAATTTGTATTCACTCTCCAACCACTGCAAAAGTAGGGAATTTGTTGGATAGCGGGTGTGTACAAATTAAATATTCCGACTCCAGCGAGTGGAACAGTAGGGAAAATGTTGGATAGCGGGTGGGTAAAAATTACTATTCCTACTCCAGTGAGTGTAACAGTAGGGAAAGTGTTGGATAGAGGGAGTATAAAAATTACTATTCCCACTCCAGCGAGTGGACCAGTAGGGAAAGTGTTGGATAGCAGGTGGGTAAAAATTAATATTCCGGCTCCAGATTAGGGAAAGTGTTGGATAGCGGGGTTGTAAAAAATACTTTTCCCACTCCAGTGAGTGGAACAATGGGAAAGTGTTGGATAGTGGCTGGGTAGAAATTACTAAACCGACTCCAGTTAGTGGAACAGTAGGGAGAGTGTTGGATAGCGGGAGTGTAAAAATTACAATTACCACTCCATTGAGTGGAACAGTAGGGAAAGTGTTGGATAGCGGGAGTGTAAAAATTGCTATTTCCACTCTTGTGAGTAAAACACCAGGGAAAGTGTTGGATAGCAGGAGTGTAAAAATTACTATTCCCACTACAGTGAGTCGAACAGTAGGGAAAATGTTGGGTAGCAGGTGGGTCAAAAATACTATTCCCAACCCAGTGAGTGGTACAGTAGGGAAAGTCTAGGATAGCGGGTGGGTAGAAAATTACTATTCGCATTCCAGTGAGTAGAACAGTAGGGAAAGTGTTGGATAACATAGGGGAATAACTTAGTATACCCACTCCTGCAATATAATTAACAATTAATTAATTAATACAAATGTATTTACCTCACACCATTTTCCTCTACAAACGTCACCTCCAATACTGTAAAATATTAATCAATTAACATAGTTAATAAACAATTAATTAATTAGCTATTGACAATAAACAATTAGAAACAATAACTATAATATCTAAATTAATTCACCCCCTCAGTGCGCCAACTCATCGTGCAAGCCACCATCCTTTCACGCCTTGACTATTCGAGCTCCCTTCTTCTGGGAGCGAATAAGGCAGAAATAATGAGAATGCAGCGCATTCAAAATGCTGCTGCTAGAGCTTTGGTGGGCTTGCCGCGTTTTTGCTCAGCCTCCAGCACCATTCGTAAACTGCATTGGCTTCCAATTGATAGACGCATCCACTTCAAGACACTTTGTCTTTCTTTTAAAATTCTGAAATGCTCAAGTCCTCCCTTGTTGAGCAACCTGATTTCCCATTATGTTCCATCGCGCCCTCTCCGCTCGGCAGAACTACATCTGGTGACGGTGCCCAGAATTAGGCTTTCCAGGACCGGCGGTCGGGCTTTCCTGTACCTTGCGCCTAAGCTCTGGAACTCCCTACCCGTACATATCCATGCCATCGACAGTCTTCTTTCAGGAAGGCCATCAAAACTATTTTGTTTCCTTCACCATAGCATATCTCCTGGCTGCTCTTTCTGTCTCTTTATTTAGGCTGGTCTTCATAGTTGTTGTGTCCTCCTGTGGCAGCGCCGGGATGCCCCGTTGCTGGGGCAGCTGTGCGCTTTACAAAACGGATAACATAACATAACATAACAATTAACACTATAAAATAACTTTTGATAAATATTATATAAAAATAAATTTTTTGATTTAAAATTAAATTACTTCACCGCGTACTCCACCTATCAACGCTTAACCAGCTCCTAAAAAAATGTGCACAATTAACGTATTAACACATTCATTATTAATAATTAATATCTAATTAATTACTAATTCATATTTTTTACACAATTAACATACTGAAAATAAGTATTACCTGATATTAATCAAGTAATAATTACTTAAATATTAATTAATTAACGTAATTAACAATATAAATGATTAACTATTAAATTATTAAATAATAACATAATTAATTTCAATTAAATTACTTCCCACCCTTTTCCCCTATAATCCAACAACCCGCCACAGAATTAAAATACACAAAAATGAATTTACATATAATTAAGTCTAAATAAATATTAAAAATATATTATAATTAGAATACTTCCCACCCTATTCCCCTATAAACCCACAACCCACTACGGAAGTAAAATACGCAAAAATATATGTATCATCAAATTTATAACTTAAAAAAAATTCAAACATACATTACAAAAATAATATATAATTTTGACACATATACTAGCATACATAACACAAAAAAAGTTTCTTGATATTATGGAAAATAATATTTCTAAATTTGATATTATGGAAAACGATATTTCTTACCTCAAATTTGATATTCTACACAACTATATTTGGGGAATTTGATATTCTGTCCTCACTATATTTTCGATTCGATATTCTGGACAGTCGATACTCAAAATTCAATATTTTTGGTGCTCACCTTACAGTACCCTGCAGAAGGGGGACACAAAGAAAACCGAAAAAGGGGAAAAGAGCCACACTCAACAGTGTTGGCGGGAGTACCAGGCAGGACAAATACCTGCTTGGGGAATGCTTCTGCCTGTCATTAGCTTTCCTGAAATTTTGTTTGACTGGCAACTGCTGTGCCCCCATCATGCAAAATGGGACTATAGACGAGACTGCTCACTGATTACGACTGATGCTGCTGGAGTCTTAATCCAAGCAAATTTGCCGAAGTCCGTAGATCATTATGCCAAAGGACTTAATGAATTTTCCTGCTTCTAAACTAAACTACACAGCTAGATTACTCAATTAAACCACTGTGCTTGTGAAGGAATAGGAACTAGCAGTAGTGTGGGTGTGACAGACCAGGCAAAGCAAGCTATGTCCTTCAAGTGTGGCTTCATGCTCAAGTATTTGGGACAAAGGTCACATGTACTCAGAGGTGTTGTGCTTGCATAGATCCGATGGGATTGTGGCCCTTGTGCAGTTTGTTGTTTTTAGAAGACCATTGTACCATAAATATATTTATATGGTGTGTCAGCTTTAAAGATTGGAGAGAAACATTATCAATGATGTTGTAATGATTGAGGTGCTCTACTCATATTTTAAAGCAAGCTATTGTGCTTGAAAGGGAAAGAGAACTAGGAAAGGAATATTTCATAGCAGAAGCTTGCTGGATTTCTTCCAAGCATAGTATTCCCAAAACAGTCAAACCTCCAAGATGGATAACAACCATATAAGGAACAGAATTCATTGATAAATCTGCAAGTGGTTTGAAAAAATATATCTCAGACTATTCTAAAAAGACTCTGTGAAACAACACTCTTTCCCTGCAAATTGAGTCACAGGGCCAAATTACGATGCAGGTCGGACTGCAACCGATGGTTTGTGAGTTGCTGTCCGACCAGCACCTACTGCTACGATCCAACCAAGATATTATGATATGTGAAGTCGGAGGCGGCAGTCAGCGGGCCCAACCAACTCTTTTGTGGAGTTCATTGTTCAGTCAGAAACTCACTATAATCCCATAAGGATGGCGTTTCCGCTGTCGGGATTATGATGTTGGTGTCCGACAGCCATTTCATGGCAGCCTTTCTGACATGGAAAGGCTGACGGAAAGTGACAATGGGTCCCCTTCCCTCTGTGGCTTTTGCATTTGGGCGTGGGGGCACCTTTGGCATAACCCTTACCTTCCCTGCACCGTGTGGCAGGCACCGTGCAGGGATGTTTAAAAAATTCAATTTCTCAATGGAAGCTTGTGTTTGGGTGGTTTCCGCCCACAGTACAAGCTCCAAAAGAGACAATGAAGTTTCTGATAGTAATTAGGTGTTCAAAAACACCGATCTTTGGTCGTGCGTTTCCCACCCCGAAATGTTGATGGTCAGAGCCAACTCCGACTGACATCATAATGAGGACCCTTGTTGGGTCGAGCTTTAGATGTTCAGACTGAAAGAGTGGCTCACAATTAACTGATAAACTTTTCAAATCTGCAATCTTTTCTACATAATGACAGTCATCAACTTTTGATCTACACCTACAGAGCTGAAACAGAGTGTGTCAGATATGGAGGATTAGCATGTTAAAATGCAAGAGCAGTATTCACTCTATTTGAAAGGCTAAATCCAGTTGAGGACAAGAAAGAAAATAATTCTCCTAGCTATAATTTGTGTTTTATGGGTATTCCTGAGCACACGGAAAATGAAATGGGAACCACTGCATTAATACAACAGCTGATTAAGAATTTTATAATACCTGATTTTTTCCAATATTTAATAATCATTAGGGCATATCGGGTAACTGAACAGCATAGATCTGCCCACCATATGTTTCTTTGCACAATAGTAGTACATTTTTTAGACTACTGAATAAAGGAACAGATTTTGCCCAAAGCTATCATGCCTATATATTTCAAAATGGAAAATTAATATGATTTTCAGGCTTTCTCAGATATGATAATTGAGACAGACCACAAGTAGATATATTCCATTCCAACAAACTGTATTTTGGTCAATACAGGCCATATAAAGTACAAAATACAAGAATGACAAAGAGAATGCATAGAAAAGACTGATACAAAAAAGTAGAATGGAAACTAAACTTGATAATAAACAGCATTAAGATTCATCATAAGAACTAGACTTAATAGGCTTAAAAGCTTCTTCTCAACAACCGGCATTTACCCCATATCAAGCTAGTTTAGTCGAGTTTCAATTTATCAGTAATATTGGTATTCGAAATGGGAAGATGGTTAAAAAAAACAGTTTAGAATAAGTTAAAAAGTTAAAATGTTAAAAATGATTAGAATATGACAAGGTCAGCACTGTGGAGGTTATAGATATGGCTAAGGGACATAATTCTACGATTGAAATCTGCCAGATCACAGGCCTCTTCAGTCCTGCAGGCTCAACTTAAAGTGTTCCACAAGAAAAGATTCATATTTTCATGAAAGTCAAGGATACGAAAGCTTTTCTAAATGAAATAAATGTAAATGTCTAGTATGATTATTGCAACACCATTGCATTTGGAATGGGTTATGGTGGTTTGACATGGTTAAATCACTTTTGTAAATGATGGGGGATATTAAGCGAGGGTGGGTATGGTGATTGTAGGGCTTTAAAAGGCAAAACATTTTAAGCTACGGGACACCTATATTTTAGTAAGCCTTCATTACATAAAATTGCTATCTCTATTAAAAGATGGCATTAGTAAGTTACCTCTAGGATGTGAAGCTCAAGGTGCTTATTCATGAAACCTGACAAGAGATTGGTATCTGATGTCAAAAGGCCTATGCTGGATATGCCTTCAGAGGCAGCAGCAATGCAGGGGGGTCTCTGGGGAAGTGGCCTACTGGTGGGTGAATAGGGGATAGGGCACTTTGAGATATCAATTCTCCTTTTTAAATATTTACCAAGACCAATGTCATTATTCAGGATAATAACTTAAAATACCAATACACTCAAAAATTGTACTGAACATTGTTGAAATGGTTAAAAGAACAAAATCCAAATATGATTTTCTCTTAAAAAAACTAATTTTAAATGTACTCAGGCATATGAGTTCTGGATTGGGCATCACATTTGCTTTTTGTTTTTCTATATTGCAGCTCATCCCTGTGTAGCCATCTTTTCTAAGTGAAATGTTAGCTAAGATATAATTAAAACAGATTCAGATAAAAATGGTATTTGGGTATGGGTGACAGCTGATTTTGGTGAAAGCTGTTATAATTTTGGCAGCTATAGTCATATAGAGGATGACTAAGAGTCTTTTCTACAGCTTCAAATTTCATTAATGCGATGTAGTGGACCAGGTATAATTGGAGGAGTTACTTAGATATAACTGAAGTAGACTTCTTTAGAAACATTTTTAAATATTGAAACCAAAAACAATTAAATGAATCTCATTTTTTGAATGAGAATGTTGCATGAATGTAAAGGTAACTTAAAAAATAAAAGTGAAGAGAATTTTGGCAAAACAGGAACAGTTGGTTTAACTAAATGCAGCAGCCTGGAGAATATGCTGCATCTGAAGACTGTCTCAGGGTACATTGGTTTTGTCTGTGATTTTATACATTTAACAAAGTATCATAAAGCAATTTGTACATTATTTTAGAACAGGAATCTGGGCCTAGTCACCGGGCCATAAATCTAGTCATTTGATAAGAAGCAAAGGTGGATCTCGACCTTGCGACGTGGCCACAATGAGGGGCCTGTGGGTACGAGACTAGATGTCTGACATGGGGGGCGCATGATCACTGCATGTAATGTGCATAGGGGTTTTGATTAGCTGAGTGTTCCTAACTTAGAATGGCTTCTGACTCTATAGTGTTTTGGGAACATGCGCCCCTCCAGCCAAACATTTTTTATTGGGGCCATTCTTCTAAGACCATTGTAGTTTTGCTGCCTATCAGAGAGATCAATAAGGGGTTTCCTGTTTGCACATTTGTCTAAGGGTTACATGCCCCCCCACCTGTGATCATTCAATCAGTTGCTTCAGACCTAGGTCGCAGGGCCTGCCTAACCACGTATTTTGACTCTGTGTTGATAGGAAGGTCAATTTGGGTGGATTCAACAACAGTGATGTGAGTTTGTTGTTATATGTATATATATATACCATGGCGTACATTAACATTGTGTTTTTAAATATTAACAAGAATATTAGGATAATAGATCCCTGGGGGGTAGATAATCATGTTATAAAGGAATATACATGTTTTCCCAAAAGAGTTAATTCAGCTGCTATTATAGATTGTTTTGATATTTCAGAATATCTCTAGGAGGAATGTAGCAATGATCACAAACAGCTTCTTTGACCACTCCATTGTTCAATTAGAAGTTGACTGGAGTAAGATATTTCTCTATGTCTAGATGTTTTTTTATAGGAAATTGATACATGATGAGAAATCTCTGTTCTACACCTGTATTCTTTTTAATGAATTGTTTGATCAAAACATATGCATAGCAAAGCTTTATATTGATACAATTAAGGCTGTTTTTAGAGAAGCAAGCAGTTACTTTTACTTAAAACAAGAAGGGAAATATCATTAAGCCTGTTAGAAATCCAATCGTCCATAGAAAATGCAGCCTTCTAAATATTAATTCCTGGCTCAATAGGAAGCATTCAAAACTGAGAACAGGCAAGACAAACGTTAAATATTTTTTTCTCTAAAGATAGCTAATGCATTCTACCATATTGAAGCCACTGACTACCACTCCCAAAATACTGAAAAGGCTGATACAATCAAGGCTAATGCAGAAAAACAATTTGATATATTTGAAGGAGGCTATTTTTAATGTTACAGAATTTCAGTTTTTTGGTTCAACTTATTCAACATGGGTGCCCTATATCACAGGTACGTGTTGTGCTCTTTATTTACTATTACACATTCCTAATCATACAGACCATTAGATTTGACCTCCCATTCCATGGATGACCAAACTAAGGGGGTCAGAAGGATGGCGGGCGTACTTAGTCCAACCGCCATCCTATCGGTTATTGGGACCGTCCGCCATAAGGGCGGGGGTCTCATGGGGTGTATTAGGATCTGCTTAATTGCTGTTGTTGCGATATTTATTCAGTGCAAAGGTGGATTGTGTGAGCAGACGCTGCTTTTGTGTCTGTGGTCACTGTGGTTGCTGGTGCCTTCCATGAGCTCAGCATCTTGGCTGTACAGGGGATGTCTTCTATTTGGGTCAGGCTTGGAGGATTGTTTCTCTATATATTTTGTGCACTCCCTGCCCGTTATTCTGCCGGGTTTTTAACCTGTTTGTGATGTTGCTGGATATTTATTGATAACAATACTATGCATCTTAATCTCAAAGATCAACTCCCACTGTGAAGCTGCGTACCCAAAAGTCTGTCAAATATGAAGTGTTTGAAGTACCAAACCTAAATGCTTCTAATACATTCCCTCCTAATGTGTCTGAAGGGTTTTGCAAATAAGTCAGGAGTTAATAGTGATCATTGGTCCTCTTTTCATTCAAGGTTGTCTTGCCATTTCTGCATCTACTTATGTCTGACTGGAGAGCTCTAATGGCTCAGATAGCTTAACCCATCTGGTACAGTGGTCCTAGGAACTCCTCCACTTTGAGTTCCCTTCTTCCTGAGACTGATTTTGTGAATTGCGCTGCCTTGAATTAGTCATCTCCGAACTCAGGGAAATAATCTGTGGAGTACCCCAAGCATCTTCACTCAGCCCCACCCTGTTCAACACTCATCTTAATTCATCCTCTCCCTCTCCAAAGACACCATCAACACCAAGACCAACTTCTACAGTTGCATGATAGACATTGCCAACTGGATGAAGGACAACTGCCAGAAGATAAACATAGACAAGACAGAGGTATGGATGTTTTGAAACAAAATCTCCCATGGGACACATACTAATGTGGAGAAGTGTGGCTCAATGGTTGGAACCGCAGACCCTGATGCAGAGGTCTGGCCCGGGACCAGGGTTCAATTCCCCGCCTCAGCGGGTCTTGGGCTCAAAATTCCACGGACCTGATAATTCTCGCCTCGATACCTATTCCAATCATGGAGTCCCACTCTGCAACTCTGGGCAATAGCTTGCTTAATCTCTGCAACGGCCCCCACAACGCTAAGGATGCCTGGCCTCCATCCTGGGGGTGCCCAGGAGTGGACGCCTCACAGGGAAAGCCAGGATGGGTTCCACAGTGGTGTTCGTACAAGCGCCTTGAGACCCTTGCGGGTGAGTAGTGCGCTATACAAGTATCAATTTACATTTACATTTACATGGCCCTCAGAACCTTGGCCTACTCCTACCTCTACTGACCACGGTAGGAACCTAGGCAACATTCTGAATAACAAGCAAACCAGACTGAGTTGACCTAAGGTGGCAAGGTTCTCTCAACCTAATATAAACTTATTTTGACTTGTGCCTGTGTTGGTTGTCTATTTACTTATGGACTATTGTGCAATGTGTATTCAAAACGTACCTTTTGTCCCGAATTTTTGCCCTGAATTCTATAATTTTTTACCTGAATTCCGACCTTCTGAACTCAATTTTTGTCCTGCATTTTGACCCTTTGGCCTGCATTTTTGCATTCACTGTCCTTAATTTGCACCCATGACAGTTGGTCAATGTGCCAAATCATGGGGTTTCCCGGGGACCCTGAGGCCCTACACCCCTGAATGTCAAAGCAGAAAGGGAGCAAGAAACACACTCAGCTGAAAACGGACGTCTGCCACCAGTCAGCCTAGAGAAGTAGCAACCGGCCACTGGATGGGGACAGACAACACAGGATGTGGAAGGGGCAGAGGGTCACTATATAGCGCGTACTACCCCCGACGAGGCATTGCAATAATATAGTCATAGGGGGGAGCTAAAAATGATATAAACATTGTGGGGGTTAGCAAATAGTTGCCTGTCTCCAGGGTGAGAGGTTTACCCACATACAATAAGGAATGAGAGAAGGAAGACGGAGAAGGGGGTATTGTAAAGTAATTTCAATCTTTTTTAGGTCAGGTCGAGTGGCAGTGAAGACCTAAGGGCTCCCTTTTCTGTTCATTTGTGGAAGGGCGCGGAGGGTTTTCTGCTTTTCATCGTGCAGCGATCGCCGGATATAGGGCTATATTGCTGAATTATATCTCGACAGCCAGTTTGTCATTTCTGTTCCTAAAACCTTCATAAAGTGGTATTTCTCTTGCATTTTACATGACTCCAGGGCTTGCAGCTCTCGCCTGTCAAGTCTTTTCAAATCACTTACCGTTTACTGGAACAGCACTACACGCAGGCTACGCTGCTGCTCACCCAGCGTAGTGTTTTGTATCACAGCTGCTACAGCAGCGTCGAGCCTGCGCGAGGAAGCACTTCTCACCAATTCATTAGCGCAGGGGACGAGGGAAACAACACGTTGCGTTGAGGGGCACCGCTCACTTAGCCCTTGTGAGGAGAAATCGAGGAAACGGTTGAAAGTGTGCAGGGTCAGCAGGCCGGGATGTGTCCGGAAACGACATCCATGTGCATAAAACACTTCAAACCACGCTGATTTAACAGTAATGTGCGCATGGCTCTAGAACGGGGTGTTTGGTGTATACTGACGATTTCTCAGAATGTGACCTCACAAATGACTGTCTTAAGTGCTGAGCAGTTGCCTATGTGTTAATCTTCACAGTGCACGGGTCGTGCATAATAGGAAAGAATTATCAATTCGGTGGGTGCGATCCGTCAACGGGTGCGTGCATGCAACTAATCCGATTGGACGTTTTCGATTTACTCAACATTTGCTTAAACTAACCGACTCCTGTATGTCAGTCCATTTTGAATCTTATGCATGAAGCATAACGGATAAAGGGAGCACATTTCGGAACGGATCAGAATCGTAAATATGGCGACGACCTGGCAAGAAGGCACATTCTGGACAGTGAAAGTAAAAATTCAGGACAAGGGGTCAAAATTCAGGGCAATATTTCAGGACAAAGGGGCATTTTTACAGCACATCTGAGGACATTGCGCGATTATAAAAGAAACAGCTGACATTAGTACTCGCTAAAATAGGTTTATGTTCTTTAGTTTGTATTGCACTTTGGAGTGTTGAGCAGACATTCACAAATAGCTGAACAGATTTATAGATTAAAAAAACTAGAAAACATTTACACTCCAAGCAGAATTTGACTGCCAACATAAGAGGCAGATTTCACAATTCAACCCGTACATGAATGATAGTGTCAGAAGCATCAATCTGTTGCTCAACACAGACTTAGGGGCCACTGTTGCTGAACACAGACTTAGGGGCTGATTCCGATGTCGTACGGACCATAGATGGTCCGACATCGGTTGGGAATTGGAACCGAATGACCTCCAGTCGTCGGTTCCTGCCCCGTAAATAAGATGCAACCGAACCCTGTTAGGTCGCAATCCTATACTTTACAATGGGAGCATGCATTCCAAACATGCTCTCATTGCAAAGAGCTGAGGTGCATGTCATCCCTGCGCCACGAGGCAGGCACCAAAATGTGCCTGCCACCTGGTGCAGGTATCAACAGGGGGGGCACAATAGGTGTCCCCTAGGCCGCCATTCAGAGGCTTTGCACCAATGGGGCCTCCGCTGGGGGCCCTCACAGTAGGATTCAAACAGCCTTTCTGTGTCGGAAAGGCCGGCTCAGAAGGCTGTGGGAAACTTCCATTGGATTCCCTCTGCCAGAAAGAGCCCCTCCGAGGGATTGATTGAGGGTTTCCAAATGGCATCTGGGCTCTCCGAGCCCATCGCAAGCCATTCGGAAATCCGGTTTGGATTCCTTTCCGACTGACCCCATCAAAATGGGTCGGTCAGAAAGAATCCGAACTGCCAATTCTGATTTGGTCGGAACAGCTGTGACTGATGGTCGGAGCCATTTCCGACCGCATCGGAATAGGCTCCTTAGAGTTCCCCAGCAGTGGCAATACTAGAGAGTGTGAAAAAGAGAGGGAATGATAGTGAGAAAGGAGAGAGGGCTATATACTGAGATGGAGAGACAAAAGGTTGACCAGTGAGAGCTAACAATGAGACAAGAGGAAAGCAAAAGAGGGAGTGTTAGCTGAGAGAAGAAGATGCAGCAGATAAAAGAGCCAAAAACAGATGGAGAAAGATGGTAGGAAAAAGAAAAAAGGTAGAGAGGGCATATAAAAGACGAGGTGGAGAAAACTAGGAGAAAGAATGTGGAGGTAGAGATATATGGAGTTTATGTCACCCTTCAGGCCCAAATACAAGATAATAACAAAGTCAAAGAGAGACACAACAGATTACAAAAATAAATGAATGCACTGTATACCACTTAACTCTACTCTAACCCCATTACCTCTTTTTATCTATAGCATTAGTGGTTAAGCAGAACACACATGTTTTAGTACAAGCAGCAGCATGTGCATTAGTATGAGTAAGCATGAAGCGGCCATCTTGGCATTAGTGTGCAGAAGCAAGAAATTCCCACCAGAAGCGACAGATGTCACACCACGTAGATGTGGCAGACGCATGTGCAGAAGAGTCCCTGTGTTTTCGGCGGCCAGGTGGGTGGAGAGAGGCAAAGACTAATGGCTAGGTAGGGGAGGGAAGGAAACAGATATAGAAAAGGGAACAGAGAGAAGAGGATGAATAGGGAGTGAGATTATGTGAGGGTTTGATAGTGTACAGGATCACCAACTCAATTTACCAAACTCACCTGGGCCCATAGACATTCACACTTTGAACTAGTAAACCTGCTTCTACTTACAGCCTATCAGTTCCTTTATATCTTTTAGGACTTATACCTGTACACCATGACTTACCAATCCTTGTCACCTATGCTATAAGTCCTAGGGATCGAAAAGGGTTAGCATAATAAGTAGTATTTAACAATTTACCTTTCCTGTAATAGCCACAGACTCTGGAGAAGTTTTATATACTTTATCTATGCAAGTTTTGATGAGTCAGCGGCCATAATACAGTGACAAGAAATTTTACAAGTAAGAATATAACTAATAAGACATATAGTTTGCAAGAAATCACAGTAACACCTTTAGACATTGGTATCTGGGAAGGGTGAGAAAGAGAAATAGCACAAGGACATACCACATTGATTATATTAACCTAGAATGATGTGAGGACCATCCCTGGCCACGGGCTGGGGCAAAGATAGGGCTCTCGACTAATCAGGTGCCAACGGGACAGGACAGGTGCAGAACAGGACAGGTGACCTCCACTAGTGCAACTACAGCGTCACACCCCTCTCTACGGAAGATAGGTACCCCAATTGGGTAATCCATAATTCTCCCTCAACAACACCCCGATTCTTCTGTCAGAGTGCTCTGCCAGCACCTCTGCTCTCGATCTCCTACAGCATACGTTGGGTCAGAGACAGGTCAGATAATCGGACAAGTCGGACAAACATCTAACTAAGCCTACCTTAGTTATACCATTTCCAGGGCAATGTACCACCCCTAAATGTTGCAAATCTATGTGCTCCCTTTCAGTGATTAGTCAGAAAGACGAGGAGAGGTCATCACACCATATTAAGATGAGGTAATTATCATTGACTTATATTGATCAAGTTGCCGCCCATAATTTACTTTCTCATGCACTTTTATTCCACCCAGCAATATTGTTTTCAATTGGTATACATTGTATTTGTTACAGTTCATATTTCTTCCTCTCCTGAGGTCAAATGGTCAGTTTCCCAGGAACATCGTGGGTAAGAAGAGTATTGGCAGCCATTCAATGACAGTGACTTGAGGGATTTATGGGATCATCTGTGCAGATGCAGCCTTTTCAATATGGAGTTTATGTCAAACTTCAGGCCCAAATACAATCTAATAACAAAGTCAAAGAGAGACACATTAGATTACAAAAATAAATGAATGCACTGTATACCACTTATCTCTAATCTAACCCCATTACCTCTTTTTATCTATAGCATTAGTGGTTAAGCAGAACACATATGTTTTAGTACAAGCAGCAGCATGTGCATTAGTATGAGTACGCATGAAGCGGCCATCTTGGCATTAATGCGCAGAAGCAAGAAATTCCCACCAGAAGCGACGTCACACCACGTAGATGTGGCAGATGCATGCGCAGAAGAGTTCCAGCATTTTCGGCGGCCATTTTAGGACACTCGGATTACTATTAGTAAAAGCACATTTACAAGCTTCCCCCAGATACTAGAAATGTCGTGTAATGCATTTGATAATAATACAAAACATTTTGATTAATATAATAAATGTTATTTTGAGAGGGCTGAGTCTAAGCAAGTTTCTGTACGTATGAAACCTTGCTACATCAGGTTCACTTTGTAATCTGCATGTCAGACTTTTCAATCCCAATTCCAATGCACCATGTGTTTGAAAATATAGTGCTATGCTCTTTCCTGTTCACACAACGCAGCACAGAACTTCACTAACTGCGCTGTGTTTTGTGAAATGCTAGTTAATATATCTGTCAAAGATTTGGCACGTGTCCAGACTTAAATTTTGTCTTGGACCTAGTACAGTACCCTGCTACCTTTTGGCAAGGGTTGAGCTACTGAAATGACAGATACATACAGGCAGACAATCAGTGTTTATTAAGAAATGGAAATTTTTCAACAAATAAGTGAGAAATCCATCCAAGGTTCCAGACCTGAGTCTGACAGGTTACAGTGTAATGCTAGAAGATTCTGGAATTAGAGCACATCAGTCATGTTATGTAGGCATTTCTACTTGTGCTCTTCATTTTACATTAACTGGAACAATTGAAATACAACCTTTACAGAAATGCTGATTACAATAAAGTTAAATCCCTCAGTTCATAGATTATGCCTTCCTACCATCATTCCCACAATCAGCTGCTGAAGTGCTTTCAACTGCCGGCATAGAGCACTGCACAGGCTGCATGAATGATAGGGCTGGCTTTAGGGCTGGTGCCCGATGGTTTGATATTATTTGTTGTGCCCCCACTTCCCTACAGACCTCCTTCTCCAAGTATTCAATCAGTACCTCCCTGCAAAGGTAAACCCTAATCTCATAGGCTCGCTCTCATGTATAGTTAATTTCTTTTAAAGTGATACTCATTCCAAGTATGTAAGGTAGAGAAGGATGTCAGAGAGTTTTAGATTGCGCACATATTATTCAGACACAATGGCTATGTATACGTGGGTGAGCCAATGTACAGGAAATGTTACTTGAGACCAGAGTCACTGATATTATTTTTTATTATGGCATAGGCAATTATCAAATAATGATAGATTTGTTACATTTGCACATAATCCATCATCGGCCACATATTCAGCAGCTTTTAGCTCAAACGATTCAAAAGTTACTAAAAACGCAGCAACGTGTTTCAGCACAGTGTAAGGTCCTTTTCAAAGGGTGACTAGTTACCTTTCTGTTGCTTATTGCTATATTTGGGTGTTAAACTGGTATTAATGAGGTGCAGCCTTTACCCACACAGTGTAACCACGTTTAAAACTGACAAAATAATTAAGTTATACTATTACAAAATCTGCCACATTACACAATTTAATTTGTCTTTTCTGGCAGCATGATTTACTCCCACATAATTTTGGCCATCCCCTGATGCATTATTTCAGTGGCACTGCTTAAAGCAAAGAGGACTATAATGTGTAGGAGTCACATGTCATCCAGACTGGTAGGCATTAAGGGGTCTATTATAATGGCGGGCGGATCGCAACAGCCTGAATGGCGGTGGTGATCCGCCCGTCATTATTCACCACCCGCCTCCCATTCCCCCTGCCACATTAGGTTGGCGGGGGGCCCCGGCGGACGGAAAGACCATCTGCCAGTTTTCCGCCGGTCAAACAGGAGTCTGGGCAGAAAAGGGGATTGATATGGTGACGATGTCTGCAAGACACCGCCATCCATATCAAGATGCAGGCGCTGATGTGCCTTTCCATGGCAGCATGGCAGCATTGCTGTAATGGAAAGGCATGGGGATTTTGCATGTGGTGGCCCAAAGCGGGCTCCCAGGGTGTTGGGGGTAGGGTGGCACATGGGGGTACCTATGGTACCTCTCTGCATTTGCATGCACAACGTGGTGGGCACCGCCTGCTGCCTGCCATGTTGTGCATGCAAATGCTCAATTGCCTTTTTATCATTTCAGCGGGTGCTGGTGAAAGCACTGCAATGTTAAAAATACGGGAGGCGACCGCCAGTTTGGCGGGCGCATTTTAATTGGATTTGCGGGACCGCCCCACACATGGTGGGCGGTCCCATTTGCCGAAACGATGGCCGGCAGACTTTGTCCGCCCGCCCTCGTAATTGACCCTCTATATATTAAGAGTGCTTAGTCTGGAGAAATACAAACTCAGGATTTAAAACATAACATAGTGGTTGTTTTTATTAAAAAGTAGCTATTATTACCCAAAGGAACTCTATTTAACAACTGTAGAATAAGAAAAGATTAGGGAAAAACAATAAGAGTTTTAAATCCATGCCTTACAGTTTCCATGCTGCTCTTTGATTTTAGGTTCATAGCTCACTGTGCCATTTTTGAATGTTTTCTTATGAACTAGAACTATATTTAACATAAAAGGTCCCTGTGACAAAAACAGTAATCCACTCAGCTGTCTACATTAAAAAAACATCCTTTATCTGCATGTTACACACTTTGATTTTCTGGAGACACACTGCTACTTTATAATGAGTCAATACTCAGACAAGACAAAGCTCAGATCTCTCAATCAGATACATTAATCACCAAAGTTAAATTGACGCTTTTATTATCGCCTATAAATTGCTGACACACAAAAGATCTGAAGTCTGTGCCTTCAACCTTATAAGAAGTGGCCGCTGGTGTGATGACACAAGTCCCTGAACAAAAGCAGATTGCCATGCCCTAGGCTGGGAGAGGAGGAGGACCAACAAATGCTGTAACTGCACAGACAGGCCCATTATCTTTATGTATGTGATAAGCGGCCGGCAAACAGAATGACAACAGGCTGATAGCCGTCTGTGCCGGGTGGTGCAGGGGCTGCTGCAGTACCTTGAGTTCACAGCACAAGTGCGAGGTGGCGCAAATAGTGAGTGTTACAGAGCTCTGAGGCTTCTTGCAGGGGCACAGCGCAGTTCCCTGCAATGCCAGAAATTTGTGCAAATGGTGTCCATGAAAGGGATAGGGATCATCACAAGGGATCATCATATTCAATGGACATGAGGACCAAATAACGTCAGTCTATTACATTTACAGATGGGTGGTAACCCTAATAGTAAATATTCCATCTTACTACTTCCCATTAATACGACCTTCTTATATCCAGTTGAAACCAACTCAGATTTTTTGCACAACTAATCAAATGTGAAGGAAGTATTTTTTTATATATGTTCCCAACAAACCAGCCATTGGAGAGAATGACAAATCCTTTCTCTACAAAATGTCATTTTAATGCTGAGTTGCAACAACAGGACAGCGGGAGTTGCAGTAAACCACAACAGGACGGATATAGAACACCGCCCTCATACCATAACCTACCTTTAATCGTTATTTCCGACCAATGGACAGATCTTTTGGAAATACAATGATTGACATTTGACTCTAATAACTAGAGTGGGGGTTCCACCGAGGGATTCTCCTTGATGAGGTTGAGACTCGACATTTGCACAAGACGTCTGCCTGCCTAGTTTCTACCTGATTGGAATGTGATTACAAATGAATTGGGAGCAAAAAAACAATAGTCAAAAGAGTGTTAAAGCTTTGGAAGACTTCAGAACCTGCATGCTTATATGATTGGTTTGGTGAACACAGTGAAAGGATCCTATGCTCTGATGAGATAAGATATCCACTTTTAAAAGGTGACAGTCACCATCAAAACCTCTTATTTAAATAAGGTGTAGTCTCTGTAATTTGTAACTGCAGCCTCATAAAATAGCTGATTAAAGACCGCATGCAATTAAATGAGGGCAGACTTAAACCTGTCTTGACAGTCCAAACATAGGTATTAGTCTTCCCAGTACTGTAATGGGTGCCACTTCTTAGGAACGTCCTAAAATATGTAATTAATTGAAATTTGCAAACCCAATAAAACCCTAAACTTATTTTATTAAAGGGGGTGCAGGAACCAGTAAAAGCCACGGCTTGCACCTTAATATGATCCTTAGTTAAATCTGCATAAGATCGCAAGATCTAAACATTGAATGGGAGTTACATGAATTCACATTACTGTAGGTTAGTACATGTAAGAAATTTCATTTTTAGATAAGAAAGGTGATTCCTACACAAATGAACAGTCCAGGCCTTTCTCTTTACTGGGAACCAAGTGCTCAATTTTAGCACTTGAGTCTCCCATGGGAAGCAAAGCAAAGCAGTCAAAGGCCTACTCAGGGGAGGTGGTGTGGGCTGGTGCCTCCAGCTCATCAGTATGCAAAAACAAAACTTAATAAATAGTTTTCTAATCAGTGAATGGTTTTATAAAAGGGAAAAGTACTTTGTTACACACACACTACTGTATACTAGTCATTAATTACAAGGATATAGAAACAGGAAGATAGCTGACACCTTCAGAACAGTTCATACCTAATGAAAACCCATAATCACAATCCTTTCACTAGTACTAGATACAAAATCACAATATAAGGCAGATTCATGATCAATAAGGCAGTTATTTTGGCTTTGTCAGGGTGTCATTACATTAGCAAAAGCATATTATAATCTACAATTAAAATCAATAGGGATAGGACCAATACATTCAATACTATTAATTGTAATATAATATCTTGCATTGCTCATTATCAGTACTGTCAATAAAGTATTATCTTGAAAACAAAGCCTTTTTTCTATCTTTACACTGCTGCCACTGGAGGTTTAGGACTAACAAATAGAACTACCAAAACTCCGCAGCACATATACAGAAGTAGAAACTCAGATGAGCTTTGAAATGAAGGGGCATCAATATCACCAGCTGCACTCTTGGGGCATCATCTGGGGGATTGCTGCAGTTCATGCCAAACCTCCAAAACACTTTGAAATAGTTGGTAGTGACCCTAGCTATTGTACGGCATCACAACAACAACAAATATTTTCACATTGAGGCGTCTTTGTGGTTTATGGGGCACTCCTAAACTCCTAACCACCGGTGTTGAATATTTTATATTTCTGGGCAGTTTTTTGTTTTAGATAAGGCCACGCACCATGTGCCAACCTCTTTAATTTTTATTTAACCAGATGCTCATGGGCATCCAATGCTCTCATTTTTGGAAGCCATGGAGGAACCCCAAAGCCCACGCAACTCTGCAGTCACCCTGCACGCGAGACACCGTTTTTGGGTGACAAAAAGGAGCCACCCTCTCATTTTTTCTTCCACCCACTGGCTGTTCTGTAGTTGCAAGCACTGTTGTTGACGCTATTGTGTGGTAAGGTATTTGATCTTCTTGCTGCCATCAGAGTAATTAACTTGGCCCAGAAGGGGGAACAAAGATCTGGAATCCTATTCTCGATTAACCAGGGAAATATGATTGTTCTCAATGTGCAATGAGTATAGATATTATGCACACATTTACCATAAAAGTCCTACTTGACTGGTATCTCTGGTCTGATTTGATTTGAAACTTGTAAAGCTCAACAATCACCCTAAAACATCAAGGCACTGGAGCCTGGCTATACAGCAGAAGATTAAAGAAGAAATTACCCCAGATAGATGCTAGACAGAGAAAAGCCAGGTCTTAAGAGCCTTTCTGAAAGGTAAAAGAAGTGTAATGGCCCTAAGGGCAAGAGGAAGGGAGTTCCAAAGTTTGCTAGCTGCCACCGAGAATGCTCCCTCGCCCAATTTCCTATTTTTGGTTCTTGGCTCCACCAGTCGCATTTGAAGTGAAGATCAAAGGGGTCTACTAGGGGAGTGCCAGCTGTACATTGTTTTTAATCTTGACGGGTAGTGAAGATAGTGACTGTGTACCATGCAGAGTGACTTGAAGCTAATACGTTTTTTGATCGGGAGCCAGTACAGGGATTCTAGCCCCTTCCTTGCAAGTTGTTTCCTGGGAATGTCCAGAACAAGTCTTACCAGTGCATTCTGCAGCACCTGAAGTCTGTACTGCATACTTTTATTGGCGGCCAGGTATAGTGAGTTACAGAGTCTGGACATTACCAAGGACAGTACTACCTGTATTCGTGATGATCGTTGGATGAGAGGAAAGATTTTTTTAAGCATCCGTAGGATCCAGGTACACGTAGACATGGTACAGTTCATTTGAACAATACAACTAAGTTCAATGTCCAACAGATCTCCAAGGTTCTTAGCCTTCTTGCTCGGGACAGGACAGGACAGCATCCTAAGGATTGAGGCCAACACTTGCTGTTGCATTTTGATGTCCCTGATCCAAATATCATCACTTCTGTTTTCTCCCCATTAAGTTAACAGACATCCATTCTGCCCATTTCGTCATGCCCCCAAAAATGTTTTCTGACGTTGAGCATGCGCCTTTGGGGAAAGTAACCACGATCTGTGTGTCACCTGCATGTGACACTACCTCCAATCCAAATGAGTGGATCATGGTTACTAAGGGTGCCGCACATAGATTAAAAAGTGTGGGGCTTAGACAGGATCCCTGCCGTACAGCACAAGGTAGGACAAAGGAATCCGAGTGAAAATACTGTAGTTTCCCCATTTGAGATCTACCCTTCAGGAATGAGGACAGGAGGGCTAGTGCTTGATGAGAGACACCAAGACTCTGGAATCGGTCCTGCAGCAAAATACCTGAGATGGTATCAAATGCTGCTGACAGATCCAAGGGAATCAGCACCACTCTCTGTCCTTCATCCACGGTACGCCTGATGTAATCAGTGGCAGATATTAAAGCCGTTTTCGTCCCATTATGTTTCCTAAATCCGAAATGAGAATTATTAGGCCATGATTGTTGTTCTGCAGTTTCCATCAGCTGATTATTGAGATGCATCTCCAAGATTTTTGCAGGGACTGGAAGCAAGGAAATGGGACGATAATTTCTATAGTCCCCTGGATCTAGGTTAGTTTTTTTAGGACAAGCCTAATAATGGCGTGTTTCCAACTATGCGGATAAATTCCGGATAGAATCATATTATTCATGCATTTACAGAGGGGCTCTGCTACGGTTTTTGCTGCCATATGGAGAACTGCTGGTGCACAAGCCTCCATGGGTGATCCTGCATATGTTCTCAGGAGATAATGTGCAACAAGTAGGGGTGAGAGATCAGAGAATTTTGAGAGACCTCTATTCTCGATACAGGAATCCAAAGGCGCCCCATAGGTAAGCCCGCTGGATACCAGTGTTTTAATGGACGATCCGGAGTTTGGATCAAAGCCTGTGTAAATATCCATGATTTTAGATTAAAAGAAAGTGGCCAGTTGGTCGCAGAATGTTTGTGAGATCTCTGGTTCAGCTCTGAGTTGAGAGGCCAAAAGCTGTTGTACTAGCTTAAATAAATCTTTAGTGGAAGATGAGTTTTCAATCTTATATGTATAGTATTTGGATATTTCTTCCACCACTACAAGTTTGTATTCATTAATATTTGATTTGTATAGCGTTCTTTCTTGTCCCCCTAGGGTTTTTCTACAGGCTTCCTCAGAATGACGGCAGTCTTGTTTTAACTGCCTGAGTCTGTCATTATACCAGGAGGCCGAAGGAAAACATTTTTTACGGGCATGTAACTTCAAAGGGGCCAGTATATTAGCTGCAGATTCCAGCCATGTTGCAAAGGTCTCAGCGCCAAGACCAGGATCCTCTAGGATTCTGCAGGGATTAATATTTAGAGTTTTGGTTAGGGTCTCAGTCGAGACTCCTTTCCAACTTCTAGATCTGTTCTGGGGTGAGGGGGTTGTCAACAGCTATAGATGGGAGGTCAAAAATAAATAAAACACTACACTATGAACGGACCAACAAATCGGTATGGTATTTTGAAAGGTGATTCTGAATCATTGGAGAGGATTCCGTCCAATGTGTGCCCTGCTTTGTGAGTTGGAGCCGTTACTAGTTGATGCAGACCAATGCTAGTGAGCATCTATAAAAGAGCATTAGAATCTTGGTTGACCCTCTCCCCTAGGTGACAATTAAAATCCCCCATGATAGTCAGCCAGTTCTCTGCTATAACTGGCCCTAGAAGCTGTTTAGTTCTTGAAGGAACGGCGGTCTTGGTCCAGGGGGTCCTCTAAATTAGCCACCCACCAAATGCGCAGGTAGTTGAAAGAATAAGTTTGAAGTGAGTTGCTTAACAGGTGTAGGGATTCAACCTTGACTCAATGAGACATTTAAATTGTGACTTAAAAACAATATCCGACTGTTAGATCTCGGGGTCTCTAGTTGGCAATGGTATTCACCTTTGTCCAAATGGGGACCCTTACTTCTAGGTCAGGATAAGGGAATTACACTCCTTAATAACCCCTGCTCACCCCCTTGGTAGCTTGGCACAAGCAGACAGTCTGATCTCAGAGGCAGTGTGTTAAGCATTTGTGAATATACACAGTAATACAGTGAAAACACTACATATGGACACAACACAGGTTTTATAAAAATAAGTATTCTTTATATAGACTTAAACACAAGACCAAAAACAACAAAAATCCACAATACTACATTTAAGGTAACTTAAAAGATGAATAAAGTTGCTTAGTTCAAGTTGATGGTAAATGCGACAAAGTTCTCAACAAAGTACCTGGATGTGTAACGCAAAGTAAACAAAAAGGCTCGCGAAAGGGGAGATGCGTCAGTTCTGTGACCCGGGGGAACGGTTGCGTCCTTCCTCAATGCTTGCGCAGAGTAGAGGACTCGTCGTGAGCCTTACCGGTGCATAGGTGATGGGTAGATTCTCGGCCTGCGGGCCCGTTGCAGTGCACAAGATGGTGCCTTGATGCGATGATCTGGTTGCGATGCGAGAAGATGGCGCCTTTGATGCGGTGATGCGATGACTATGCATATATGCCCTGGCAGCCTTGCAATGACTTTGTAGTTTGGAGCCGCGACAGGCCCTGCGACATGCTTCTCTGGTGATGCAATGGAGACTCTCACAATGGCATCATGCTTCTCCGGTGATGCGACAGCAGGCAGTTTCGATGAACACACGCTTCCAGGGAGATGCGGCGAAGGCTCGCTTCTCCGGCGATGTGACGATTTCAGCTGCAGCGTCGTCACGCTTCTTCTCGATGCGTCCAGCTTCCAGCTCCCAGCGACCAGCAAGTGTCTGGAGTCAGAATTCCCAGCAAGGAAATTCAGTGGGGAGCTGGAGATGAAGACTTTTGTCCCTGAGACTTATTTATTTATTTTATTTATTTTATGGGCTTGTAACGCGCCGGCATCACACCCGAAGGTGTATCTCCGCGCGGAGCTGTGGAGAACAGGACAAACAGCACTCCAAACTAGAATAGAGTTGTTTTTAGGAGCTTCCTAAAGGCCAGGTGGCTCGGGCACTCTCTAAGGGAAAGAGGGAGATTGTTCCATAGGCGCGGGCCCATAATGGAAAGGGCACGACCTCCCTGTCTGGTCTTGTAGTGTCTAGGAACCTGGAGTAACAGTTGGTTGCTGGACCTGAGATTGCGGCCGGGGCGGTGGTAAACAAATTTCTCGGCCAAATAGTGTGGACCGAGGTTGTAAAGACTCTTGTGTACCACACAACAAATCTTGAATTCCACCCGCTTCCGGATGGGAAGCCAGTGGAGGGCCTTGAGAAGGGGCAGAGATGGAGTTCTAGGGGGGGCATTGGTCACCAGGCGGGCCACGGTGTTCTGAACCACCTGCAGTTTATTGAGCACTCCTTCGTTAGCTCCCAAGAAAAGGCCATTACAGTAGTCCAGGAAGCTCAGAACGAGGGCCTGGACCAAGGTCTTTCTTGTGTAGTCTGGAAGAAGGGGGAACACCTTCCGAAGGAGGCTTATAATGTGGAAGCAGGATCCCGCCGTGGTGCTAGCATGGTGGGCAAGGGTGAGGTCGTGATCTAGACGAACCCCCAGGTTTTTCACCACCTGTTTAGGGGAGGGGGCCTGCCCCAGACTGGAGGGCCACCAGTCAGGAGTCCACAGGATTTTTGCCTCTCCGAATAACATGACCTCGGACTTTCCCACATTGCACTGGAGAAAGTTCGTGGCCATCCAGTTGGCGGTCGCAGTCATGCCGTTGGAGAAAGATTGTCTTATCTCCGGAGTAAGTTTTTTAAAAGTGAACAGCAGCTGCATGTCGTCAGCGTAAGAAATGGGCATGAACCCGAAGGACCTCATAATATTAGCCAACGGGGAGACATATACGTTAAACAACGTAGGGCTAAGACAGGAGCCCTGAGGTACTCCTCTGGTAATGCTGGCCGAGGGGGAGCTGAAAGGGCCCATATTCACCTTCTGGGTACGCTCGAAAAGAAAGCTGGCAAACCACGCCAAGGCAGATCTATCAATACCAATCTCCTTTAATCTGGTAAGGAGGATGGCGTGGGATATGGTGTCGAATGCTGCGGACAAGTCCAACAGCACCAACACCACTGACATTCCTCTATCCAGGGACAGGCGTATAGCATCAGTGACGGAAAGAAGAGCCGTTTCGGTGCTATGTCTAGGCCTGAACCCTGACTGAGAGTGGTCCAGACTGCTGGTTTGCTCAATGAAGCTGGAAAGATGGTGATTCACATGCTTCTCCATCAACTTGCTGATGAACGGTAGGAGGGATATTGGCCTCAGATTTGTCATGTCCGACCAGGGGGTGGAGGTATTTTTCCTAATAGGCTTAACCATGGCCTCCTTCAACTCCCGGGGGACCAGTCCCTCAGAGAGGGAACGGTTGATCACCATTTGGATGGAGGGACTAAGTACACTCCCAATGAGGTGCATAATACGGGCGGGTACAGGGTCCACTGGACTGCCTGATTTGATAGTCCCGATCAGGGAGTTAACTTGTTCTAGGCTGATCTCGGGAATGGAGGACAGCGTGACAGAGACAGCGCTAATAGGTTCGGGCTGGAGGCTGGAGGCAGGGGCCAATTCCTCAATAGGAGGTCTAGCCAGGGAGATGTTTCGATAAATAGGAGGAGGCAGGCACAGTACAAGCCCTTGGAGAATATTCTGTAAATGATGTCCTTAAAAAGTTCCTTCTCCTTTCCTTTGGCAATGAAGCAACCACTGCAGGCCAACCCAGCAAACAGCACACTGGCAGAGGGGCAGTGAAACTCTTGCAGCTTCCTTGGCAAACAGTTTCTTGTTCCAGAAGTGATCTAATGTCTTGGGATCAGGGTCCCAATATTTATACCCCAAAATCCTTTGTTCTCTGAAGGCAGAGAGGCCTCTGCCTAGTCCAAACCAGTTCCTGAGCACTTTGTTTACATGACTCTCTCCTTCCTTTCACTGTGCAGGGCAGAGACATCAGCCACCCCACAAGAGGTGGAGCCAGCACAGGGGAGGGAAGATACAGCTCTGAAGCACATCAGATAAGCCACAGGAGGTGGAGCCAGCATTGTAAAGGGAAGGCCAGCCCTATTCAGGAACCAAGTGCAACTCCTCCCTCCCATCTAGATGCAGCTCTCTCTATTCACCACTGGGCTGCCCCAGCCTGTCTCCTGGAATCCCCCAGCCCTGTCACTCACAAACTCAGACAAGGAATACACAACGTAGCAGAGGCAGGCCTGGACAGTTAGGCAAGAAAATACCTACCTTCTAAAAGTGGTATTTTCTAACACAGAATATTAAAACCAAATTTACTAAAAGATGTATTTTATTATTCTGAGTTCAGGCATACTAAATTCGAATTTCTACCATGGTCCCTGAGTCAGTTAGGATTATAAGAATGTAATAATATAATTGCCCAGTCTGGTCTATGAGAACATGTAGCCTTCAATAGTGAAAAACGAAAATGGCTGTAATTCACTATTAGAACATGCGACACATCATCACATGTATCTGCCTTATACTTACAATGCACCCTGCTCTTGGGCCTACCATAGGGGTGTAATATGAAGCAAATGGAAGGTTTAGGGACTGGCAAGTGGATGCACTTGGACAAGTTGACATTGCAGTGCTAGACTGCACATAGGCCTTGTAATGGGAGGCCTGAGACATACTTTACAAGCTGCTTCTGTGGGTGGCACAACCAGTGCTACAAGCCCACCAGCAGCATTTTATTTACAAACCCTGGGCACACATGGTGCACTGTACTAGGGGCTGACAGATAAATCAAATAACCCAAACATGGAATAACCAATTAGTTCATTAATTTAACATAGGGAGCACTTGCACTGTGGCACTGATTAGCAGTGGCACAGTGCCCAAAGCATAAAACCAGCAAACACATCTCAAAACAGAGGAGGCATTCCGTCAAAAATGAAAGGGAGACTTATGCCAATGATGCCAGGTCTAACACCGACCCCTCTTCCCAATGCATCCCACCCTATCTACCATTTGGTTAGAGTAGTTATCCGGGATAGCATCAATTAGATCGGGTCCTGAGGCTATATTAGCCCAGGTTTCAGTGAGAAAGACCCAACCAGGTTCAAACTGCTCTATTAACGTCAAAAATTCCGCTCTGCGTTTAATTAGGGAGAGAGAATTTAGCAGTAGCCCCTTGTACCTTTCTGTTTTTCCTATGGCGGTGGTGGCCGAAGCCTAAGTATGGAGAAACTGTGTGGTGACATATACTTTGTCCATATTGTAAAATACAAAGGCCACACAACCTTACAGTAAGCATAACAGACCTACACTATGAATAGTTAGTCACATTATAAGGCATACACTAGAGATGATATAATTCCTTGAAGAGTTGCTTCTGTGACAGGCTACTTGTGCAGAGATACCAGGCTTTCTTATTGGACATAACTGTTGGTACAAAGGCCTTACAAATCCTTAAGAACATGGGTATTTTGTTTAGTAAGATATTGTGAGAAAACCAAGTTATCATTGATATAAACAAAGGCAAAGATATCAATGAATTTCCAAAGAACAATATTAACAACGTGCATTGAAATGCAAGCCAATCATTGTAAAGACCAATAACATCACCTGGCACTCAAACTGGCAGAATTTGTTCCTGAATGCCATGTTTCTTTGATTCCCCTCAAGCACATTTGAGAGATAGTACACCCCTCAAACATCTTATATGATAAAAATGCAGGCTTTGCACATGTGATCTAACATAGATATAATCAAAAAGAGGAGGTAATATGTGTTTAAGATGATCTGATACAGAGCAATATAGTCGAAATAAACTGATAGACCACCTCCTTTCCTTGGGATGAAGAATAGGGGTCAAAAAGCTGGAGTTTCTCATTACCCAGTAAACCTTTGGCAATATAATATTCCTTCCATGGGTTTGAACGTTTTATTCCCCTTTAACATTGTAGGTCAGTTTGAATTTCAAACTATCTATTAGGAGGTAATGTTTTCACCTTTTGCTGAGTGAAAGCATGTGCAAAATCTTGGTAGTATGTAGTCACACCAGAGATAACTAGAGAATCACTAAACCTTACAGTTAAGCTGTGATAAAAAAAGCATTGAATGAGGTTTGCTAGACTTGGAGAGGAAGGAAGAAGAGTATCATGGGTAATTATTCATATGTGATTGAACGTAGTATAAGTGATGTTATTTTAAAGCATATAAGCAGTGCATGGAGAAAACACAAGTTATTGTAAGGGACATAGGCACATTACTGCAAACATTTTCAAGTAAATTTATTAAGCATAATAATTATCAAAACATATGATAATTTTGTTTATTCTGTTGCTCACTACTCCACTGGAGTCAGGCTATCCTGGCTGAAGACGGCTGATAGCCATAAACCGGTCCTAGGATGCTTGATTCCGGTCCAGGGAAGACATGGCTTGGCAGTTCAGACTGGACTGTTCCCATGAGGCACAGGGTCAAGACTGATTTGCATATGGCCATGTCTGAACTGGGGTGGCTTGGTGAGCAAAATAACGATGGATTAAACCCAAATCTGTGACTGGGAGTGGATGTTTTGCCATTGTGCAACATTCCGTCCATCATCTTGTTTGTTTTACTGTTCACCCTATGTGGGAAGGGTTTGCCCAGACATGGGTCCCTTGCTCACTACGCCACTATATCAAGCTATCCTGGCTGAAGACGGCTGATAGCCAGAAACCGGTCCTAGGATGCTTGATTCCGGTCCAGGGAAGACATAGCTTGGCAGTTCGGGCTGGACTGTTCCCATGAGGCACAAGGTCAAGACTGATTTGAATATGGCCATGTCTGAACTGGGGTGGCTTGGTGAGCAAAATAACAATGGATTAAACCCAGATCTGTGACTGGGGTGGATGTTTTGCCATTGTGCAACATTCCGTCCATCATCTTGTTTGTTTTGCTGCTCACAAATTTCCCCACATTATGATTGACTGTCATCAGTTAAATTATCACTGCTATTAATAATTGAAGACACATCCATGTTTCTCTCAATCGTACCTATAGCATTCAGTTGCTGATTTTGGCTATCCCACATAGATTTTTCAAATCGTCACAAATTCCTCTCATGAGGATTTAGCAGCATGTGGCACATTATGAGTTACATTATGTGTTACAGTAGACAGTGTTCTTAATGGTAATAATCTTTACCTTCTAAGGGGCCGATTCTAATGCGGTCGGAAATGTGTCCGAAAGTCGGCCGAGCCGTTCCAACCACATCGGAATCGGCTGTTCAGATTCCTTTCTGACCGACACATTTTGATGGGGTCGGTCAAAAAGGAATCCGAAACAGATTTCCGAAAGGCTTGCAATGGGCTCAGAGAGCCCTGCTGCCATTTGGAAATCCTCCATCAATCCCTTGGGCAGCTCTTTCTGGATGAGGGATTATGATGGAAGAATCCCACAACCTTTCTTTGCTTGCCTTTCCGACACAGAAAGGCTGTGAGAATTGGACTTTGGTGGCCCCCATGGATGAAAGGCCTCCGGATGGAGGCCGTGCCCCTCTGTTGATCCCTGCACCATTTGGCAGGCACCTTGAAGTACCTGGCACTGTGTGCCGGGATGAACTGCACCTCTTCACTTTATACTGAGAGCATACATTCTGGTCAGAATCTATGCTCTCAGTGTAAAGAGTAGGAATGCAACTCTAGAGTGTTCGGTCGCATCCTACTTCCTGGGTTGGGAGGGCCGACAGGAGGTCAGTCGGTCCCACAACCGAATCCGTCCGACATCGGAATCACCCCCAAAGTCTTTGGATGCAGAGAGTCATATAGGCGTACATGTTATGAAAGTGATGTGAAGAAGGTCTTGTTGTTCGTCTTCTGGAAGGCACTTTGTTGCAGGACTTTCAATATCCGTTAATGAAGGAATATTAATGATAGCTCTATGTTGGTCCTCTACCTAGTCCTAAATATTCTCCGTACCACCCTCTGATATGTTTGCCTCAATATCTGTAGTGAAAGGATGTAAAAATAACATACATTTTCTTTATGGATTTTTTGGGGACTATACCACATATGTTATTGTTAGTACATACTTGAATACAAATGAAAGCGACGTTTATTTTTCATGACATATCTCATTACAGAGTGATTGACATAAATGCAGTATTCCATGCTGTCTTTTCGGTATAGGGACAAAATATTGGAAACAATATAGTGATACAAAAATATTGCATCAAGAATATTGGGATGTAAAAAATATTGTCAACAGAAATATCAAAGGTAAAAATATAATGTATTGTGTTGTTTTTAATATTCTGGTAAAAAATATCGATGTAGAAAATAGTGTATGTAATTTCATTTGTAAGTGTTAATTAGTATGCAATTTATTTCAGTGTCTTTGATTGTATAGGTTTATAAATTATGCTTCTATTGTTATCAATATAATTTATTAATGTATATAAATAATGTTTGAATTTTTGTTTAGTAGTGAGAAATTGGCTTTGTAGGGGATAAGGATGGAGAGATTTAAAAGATATATATATATATATATATATATATTAAATTTAATAATTTTAAAGATATGCAAAATAATATTGTGTAATGTTTGCACGTTTTTTATTATAATAAAAATTTTATTAAATTTACATTTTATAATAATGAAGATATATATTGATGGTAATAACATTTTAATAATTAAATATTAAACAGTTTAACATTTAAAAGTAAACAACAAATATGTTAATAAGTAAAGTATTTAGACATATTTTTCTCTCTAAAATGTGATGTATTCTGTAAAAATTATTTAAGCCGTGGAAATACTTTAAATATTCATTGTTTTCAAATAATAATAAAAAAATATTTGTATTTTGTAAACTATAAGAGAAAAGCAAAGTTTTTATTAAATGGTAAATTGGTATTATGATGTTATTTGTCATGTTATTGTTGACATTTTATGCAAAATAGTGCATATTTTTAAAAAGACATTAATTACTAATAGTAATTATTTCTTTTCATATTTAAATATTTAAATATGTATTCATGTTTTTGCAGTTTTGGGTCATTTGTTTTTTATAACATTTATTTACCTTTATGGAAAAAACTGTGTGTGAGTATGGATTATTGATTGTGTATTTAGAATGTTTAATATATATCACCTTCTCTAAGCTGTTGTATTGTCAAGTGGCCATTGTATTTCTCCCCTTTTTAGCATCAAACACCTTCATCAAAAAGCCTTAGACTTTAGCAAGGATAGTAAATGTTACCCCTTTAGTGTCCAACACCTTCACCAAATTTGTTTAGATTGGAGTGAGAAAGAGGAAAAAGATACCCCCTAAAAAAATCATAATAGGTCTGGAAAAAGGGGGAACAACAAGAATAATATATAAGGATTCCCACTGACTGGCTCTTAGTGCCTGACATCTCAACCACCAACTAATGCCATATACAATACCATTTGTATAGAATTAGGATATTTCTACTTCACTTTATAATAATTTTTATCTAAACTTATTTTTCAAACTCATTTGTTTTGTCCAAGCAGATATCAGTACATAATTTACAATTTTATTTAAAAAAATTACACACATATATGTATATATATATATATCGAGAAAACAAATTGAGGAGTTTAGGGACGAGGTATATTCTTCTGTTGGATTCAAAACATCCTAATGGATTGAATCTCACAGAGGACATGTACACTTGTCTATCCTAGCAAATTAAGAGGTATACAAAAAATGCATAGTAAAAAGAACTGTGAACTGGTCACTTGGTTAATTAGAATAAGCAATTTGTAGGATATCCCTTGAATAACACATATAAATATAAATCACCTTTAGTATATAACAAACAATACTGTGTTTTAAGTTGTAAATAATGTATATATGCATTTTTATGACAAATAGAGGTATAGAAGGTATTAAAAACTGTAAATATTTTATAATTGTGTTTTAAACAAAATTTACAAATGTAAACAAGGTGATTGAATGAAATCATTTGATGCTGAAAGGGATATAGGAAAACATTAACACAGGTGTCTGGATTCCATGTAAAAGGGACAACTAATGACAAATATACAATAGGCTAGGTCAATGAGTAAAGTTCAGAAGATAACAGTAAGCGCTACTAAGGAAGAATGTAAATAATGAAATTAATTCTGTGTATGTCTTTTTTGAAACGTATAATATGATTTTGAAATATATGTAAACATTTGGTTAGTACAAAAGGAGAACAGTAAACTAAATGAAGTTTTTTAACAACACTATCACTTAAGAGCACTTTAGTATTTTATTGTTGTGACGAATGGAGTGAGAGATACACAAAAAATACAATCAAAATAACAGGTTAAAGGATTACTGTATTTTACGGAAATTTCAAAAAAAGTATAAAATGATACATGATGTGTAAACTTGTAATAATTTTCAAGTTGCAAGCGTATTATACGTATATTGAGTATATGTAATTATTATCCTTAACCGATGTTATAAGCAATGTATTTTACGATGATTGCAGTATTTCGTCCATGTCTATGACAAAAAAGTCATCACGTGATTCACAATTTTGAAAGCACTGTCACTTTAAGTAGCCTCCATGAGTAAATGAAATTGTCGAGTGAACAAGCGGCGTTCGCGCAATGAAACGCGTCTCTGACATCTGGCTGAAATAAAGAGATAAGCACCAAGAGAATACTGGGTCCGTGTCCTGTTTGGTTCCTGCGCGTGATTCAAGACGCGGTATCTAATTCAGGATTTCTAATATATATATATATATATATATATATATATATATATATATATATATATATATATATATATATATATATATATATATATATATCCATACACGTAAACAACTCCTTCTGGATCTTCACGACCCATGAAAGGTGGCGTGCAGGCTGGCGGAGTCGAGCCGACAATATTTATTCTTTCTCACTCAAAAGTCTTAGAAGCACGCTCTCAGGACAAAAACGAGGTAAACACCGATATCAAAGAAGTGCTGTTTATTATACAATACAAATCACACATTTTACAACACCAGATTTTACAATTTTTCCTAAAACTGCTTTAGATTGGAGTGAGAATAATAAATGTCACCCCTTTCGTCTCTAACACCATCCACAAATTGGTTTAGATTGGAGTGATAAGAGTAAATATCAACCCTTTAGTGACCAACCCCTTCCACAAATTGGCTTGCCATTGGACTGGGAATAGAACATGTCACCTGTTTAGTGTCCAATTCCTTCCCCCAGTTATGTTTAGATTGGAGTGGGAATAGTAAATGTTACCTCTTTAGTGTTCAACACCTTCCCCAAATTGGTTTGGATTGGAGTGTGAATAATAAATGTCAACTTTTTAGTGTCCAACACCTTCCCCAAATTGGTTGAGATTGGAATGTGAAAAATAAGGCTCATGTGTGGTCGCATAGTAATTAGGCAGACAGGACCGCTGACCGGAGTTCGGTCGGTCCCATTTTCACAACCGTGTTGGGTGGTCACAAGTCCATCCAACATAAAAATAAGCCCCTAAATGTCACCCTTTCTGTGTCTAATCATTTTTTTTATGATTTATGTAGGAGTATAATTGCTTAATTTGAGAATTGTATTTTACTTTTATTTGTATGTAGTAGAAATTCTTTGTGTAATTTTATAATTATTGCTACATGTTTTTAATCCATTATATTTTTTGTGTAACAATGACTTGTCACACATTTATCTAAATTTATTTATATTTTCAAAGTTTATTTGTTATATATTTTTAAATTTTCGCATAATTACTTCAAGTTCAAAATAAACATTTATATAAAGTTACATAAATAAAGCATTTTAAATTCGCTATTGTACAGTTTCAACTTTTACTTTCAATTGTTGAACAGTGTTTTAACATTCCTTACCTATTTTAATGCACATATTTACATTATTTTAATATACGTTTTTCAGTAAATATTAGATAATTGTATATATTTTACACTAATATTTTATTAATACTTTTTTTTTAAATCACATTTTATAACATGTTTAATATTTTTTATTTTTGTTATATATTTAGTCAACATTTATGCAATATGTCCCATTTATTTCAATGGGGAGAAAGACTTTTTTTAGTTTAATTTAGCAGTCATTTTCTTTTTAAAAGTCCCTTCTTTTTTGTAATCAATCAATTAATTCTTTATTCAGATACAAGGAATATCCATAAAAGTACAAAATAAAACCAGCACAATACATACATGATTAAGAAGTTAAAAATCAATAAGTGAGATAGACATGTTACTGTGAATATACAAACTTATATACATAGTGCAAAAAGTCAATTCGGCAAAACATTCATAGGCCTACAATTTAATTATTAATTCAGAGGTAATAAAAATATAATATTTAAAATGTAACAGCATAGAATATTAAAATGTGGACACTTTGACACATAATAGGAACAATAAAATTATGCGTCCCACATATAAATCAAATCAAGTGCCAAACATACACCCAAGACTGTCTATACTCTATTCATAGAGGCGCCGGAGCAAACAGCCAGTCTCAGTCAGGTAATAACACGAAAAGTTACATATTCCTCATTGAGCGGAACAATCTCCCTGTATGCTTCCCTAAAATCAGTAATGTTATGGGCCTTAAAGAAAGGGATCAGCAGCTGCTTGCTATATATTTGATAAAAATCACAGAAAAATAAAAAGTGTAGCATAGATTGGCTGCCACGGTTACCACAAGGACATTGCATTTGCTCAAGATTAGTATTAAAACCTGGGGGAAAACAGAGTAAATATTGTGGGGTACCAGCCCTAAGAAGAAGGAGCAGGCTTCTTTTGACAGCGGTTGGTCACCTGTAAGAGATAACTAGCCAGATGTTTTGTGGGTGGGGCATCTGTACTTGCCATGGTTATATACAGGGCAACTGAGGGGTTCACATCTCAAGTTGCCCCCAAAACTCTCCGACAAAATCTATTTTCTTCTACCTGAATGTTGTTACAATTTACATAGCCCCCGATTTCCGCTCCGTATGTTACGGTTGGTAGGCACTGAGTTTTGCATATTTTCAAAAGGGGTATCACTCCCTCAGTTCTTCTCGGTTGAGGGAGGGACAAAATTGAGTTAATAGCTTTTAAAATTGTTCTCCTGCTATGTGCCAAATTGGTAGCCTATGAGCCATTGTCTGCAAATGCCAAGCCCAAATATGGGAAAGTGCGTGTGCATAGTAGTTTTTCAGAGCCAGAAGTAACTACATTTACAGAATATTTTTTTGGGCCGCAACTCATTAAAAATGTTTTTTTTTGATTATGCAAACGTTCAGCTTATTCATAAAATCCCCCAAAAAAACAAGTAAAGTGCACAGTGCATTGGGTGTGTGGCCCATTAGGACCGCATCATCTGCATACAATAAGGCGGTTAGCACTTTACTGTTAATCATTGGGACATCCTTAGTCAATCTGGACAGATCGTTGTTCAGCTCGTTTATATATAAAATGAAAAGCAGGGGGCCAGTACACATCCTTGCCTGACCCCTCTGCCAATCGCGATATTCCGAGATACTGCCCCGTCCCTGCTGATCCTCACTCTAGCTCCCAGATCCTTATGTAAGTAGGCCAAAAAGTGTACTAAAGCCTCGTCCAGCCCATAATTTAAAAGACATTGCCAGATCTATTTACAAAATCGAATGCTGAGGTAAGATCCGTAAAGGCCAGGTAAATTAGGGTCTGATGAGCTATAGTATATTTACTGATTATCAGATTTAAATTATGGCATTGCTCTGCAGTTCCCAATTTACTTCTGAAATCGAACTGACTTTTATCTAAAATACGTTCATCCTCAGCCCAACTCCTGATTTTATCAAATAAAACCTACCCAAGGAAATCGGTCGATAGCAACTAGGGTTAGACCTGTCTCCCTTTTTGAAAATTGGGACTACAATACTAGAGGACCATGTGGGGGTATGGGAGTTTGATACATTGTTACAAACGTTAAGCAAAAGCGGTGCCCAGAATTCTGCTTTATGCTTGATAAGGTCGATATAGAGCCCACCTGGGCAAGGGGCCTTGTTACCTAAACTTTGATCAATGGCATCCTCAACTTCGGTTATAGATATCTGAACTTGGGTGGCAGCTTGAAGATTTATATGAAGCTCATTCTGAGCAGGGGCTATGTATATTTTAGAAAAGTGACCTACCCAGGCTTCACTTGTTATATTACAGCTCAGAGGTGTTAAGTTATGACCCATAGATCTCATGTTTTTAACAGATTACCAAAACCCATTTGTTTTGTTTAAATTTGCAGCAGTGGCCAAATTATCCCATTGAGCTTTTAAGATCTCGTCTTTTCTCTGTTTAACCACTTTATTGTATTGTTTCCTCAGTGATCCCACAAGACTTGCATCCCTTGGTGTCGATGACAAGGCAGCATGAAGCTCTCTGTTGGCCCTTGAGCAGCCAGTGTTAAACCACTTGGTATTGGGATTATTGGTAGTCATGGGTTTTGAGATAAATTGTTTAACGCCTGTGCATAAATGCACAAATGCTGCTACTACCACAGGATTAACGTCCGTAGATGACAAACAGGTATCGATAAGTAAACAATAGGGGCCGATTCCGATCTGGTAAAAAGCGCTCCGAATAGCCGTTCGGAGCGTTTTTCCCATACGAATCGTACCCTGCAACGTCCCCGGTCGTGAACCCCATGTACGCTGGGTGTACGGCGCATACCCCCCATGATCGCAGGGGGACACGCCGTAACTGTGCGCTTGTGAATGTGCGCTTTTCCATATGAATCGCCCTTATCTGACGTGGACCGTATGACTCGCGTCCTGATACCCCGGTCCGGATCGTACTCGTCGGGTCGTACGGCGTGTGTACGAGTCGTACGGAGACGGCTCCGGATGCGATTCGTACGGACGGTAATTTTACCGGATCGGAATCGGCCCCTAAGATGTTACCATGTTCTGAAACACAATACTATTGTCCATACCTTTTCAAATGAGTCTTAAATTGTCAGTCGAGGATATTAAATTACTTGCTCCTGGTTCTACAATAGGGTTAGCTCTAGGAATAACCCTAAACAAAGCTGAAGTTGGGTTGTGGTCCCCAAATATGGTGGGTATAACCTCCGCTCTAACTAAAATATCTTCCAGCGTGGCTGATATAAAAACATAGTCAATTATTGAAGCGCAGCCACGACCTCTAAACGTTGGTATTAAATGGCTGTCATTTTTGTTTATAGCTGCAATGTCCATCGCATTTAGTAACTCATAATTTAACAAATAATCAACTAATTCCGACCCCCTTTTACACAGATTTACGTGTGGTACATGAACAGTATTTGACATGTTCGCCCCTGAAATCTTAACATTAAAATCTCCTCCTAGAAAGATTCGAGCTAGTTTGGGGGGCCAGATGTAGTTTGTATGTTTGTATGTTTGTCACAAAATTAAAAAGATTGGCAACAATCATGTTTGGTACACTTAAGAAATCATTATTATAAAAGTTAATAAAACAAATGAAAAGCACCGTGTGTATATCAGAGCTTGGAAATTAGGACTATTTGAAGGAATAATTTTAATGCTGCCACCAGACTGAGTATTGATCATTGAGCAAACATTAAAACATTGAAAATCCTCAAGGTATAGATCCCCTGTGGCCCAAGTCTCCTGGAACATTAAAATGTCAAATTTGTTTTCCAAGTTAACCCAATCCTCGTTATTTACTTTGGAAGCTAAGCCGGCAAAATTCCAGCTTAGAACCAGCAAGTTGTGATGGAGGGGCTCAGAAGCATCGCTTACTAAGGGGACCGATTCTGATCTAGTGGGGGCCAATTCGATAAACGAAGGTATGAGAGACAGTCAATCTAGTGTATCTAAGTCAGAAAGGGGTGAACCTATTTTGTGACAAAAATGAAGAGATAACTGGTGTTTCATCGCAATTAGTGGTTTTATAGAAATAACCAAGGGGCAAAGACCAAATATCAGTAGGTGAAGAATTATTATGCTCTCCTAGGCTTAATATAGATTTTACCAGAGATGGCCGGCGGAAATTAACAACAATACAGTCTCCTTCTATGGTCTTATTGGTCTTATTAGAAGGACGAACCCAGCAAACCCTGCGCACCATCAGAATATCATTATTGTTGTACATACTAAACCCCTTGTGTTTTGCCAGCCAATTGGCAGTTGATCCCAAGACTCCGACTGATTTTTCCTTATAGGGGGCACCTCTGCTAAAACCAGAACATAAGGACAGGCCTCAGGTGATAAGCTTAGGACATCTGTTCTTGGGTCAACAGGCCCACCATCATTTTGACTCAGGGCAGTGTCCATAATCTGGGACTTTTGTACTTGGCTGGTGTTATTTACAATGGCTGTACTGGGAATGTTAATGTTAATGTTATGGGGATTTGTATAGCGCTCAGCTGCCCCAGCCAAGGGGCGTCCCGGCGCTGTATGGAAGACTAGAGGCAGAAGGGAAGGACACAGAAGAGGGAAAGAGAAAGGTCATTGAAAGAGGTGAGTTTTGATGGCTTTCCTGAAGGCCAGAAGGTCCTGCATGCCACGGATGGTTTCCGGTAGGCTGTTCCAGAGTTTGGCGGCCAGCAGGCTGAAGGCTCGGCCGCCCATCCTGGCTAGTTTAGTGCGGGGAATGACCGCAAGATGTTGTCCTTCTGAACGAAGTGACCTCCTGGGAATGTACTCTGTCAGGAGGGGGCATAGCATAGGGGGGGAGGCGGTTTTAAGGATTTTGAAGGCCAGACAGAGAGCCTTGAACTGAATCCTCTTGCCCACCGGGAGCTAATGTAGCTTCTTCAGGACTCCAGCCACTGAGGAGTGGCGGGGAAGGCCAACCAGAGCCCTGGCGGCAGCATTCTGCACTCTCTGAAGTCTAGTAATCTCTGCTAGGTTGGCACCTAGCAGGAGGGAACTCGCGTAATCCAGCCAAGAAAGGATGGTAGCTTGGACAATTAGCTGGCGTGTGTGGCAATCAAAAAACTTCAGGATGGGTCTTAGGTTGCGCAGGATGCCAAAACAGGTGGCTGCCACTTTTTTGGTGTGGTGGGTGTATTTCAGTGTCGAGTCCACCCAAACTCCCAGATTTTTAACACATTCTTTGGGCTTAGGGGGTTGGCCTAAAGTTTCAGGCCACCAGCTATCACCCCAGGCTTCTGTGTTTTTACCCAGGAGCAGTATCTCTGTTTTCCCGGCATTGAGTTGGAGGAAGTTGGTCGTCATCCAGTTGGTGATCTCAGTGATGGTCTGTTTGAAATGATGGGCCTTCAGACCGTTGTTATCATTGAGAGCTACCACCAACTGGGTGTCGTCTGCGTAGGATACTAGTGTCAGCCCATTCTTTTTGGCCACCTCTGCTAGCGGCCGAACATAAACATTGAACAGGGTGGGGCTCAGGGCTGACCCCTGGGGCACCTCCTGTCCAATATTATGTTCTTTAGAGAGGTAAGGAGGGGTGGAGACTTTAAAGGATCTGTTGGAGAGGAAGTCTCTGAACCATCCCAGGGCATTTCCCAAGATTCCAATTTCCTCCAATCTAGTCAGAAGGACCTCGTGTGACACCGTGTCGAAGGCGGCACTGAGATCCAGCAGGATCAGTGCTGCCGTTCCGCCGGTGTCAAGAATAGCACGGAGGTCCTCTGTAACACTGAGCAGAGCTGTCTCAGTGCTGTGCCCAGCTCTAAACCCGTGTTGGGAGTTGTCCAAGATGGTGTTAGTTAAAAGGAAATTGGTAAGTATGGTATTGACATGTGTGGAGAAGTGTGGCTCACCGGTTAGAGCAGGCAGACCCTGAAGCAGAGGTCAGACCCGGGACCAGGGTTCAATTCCCGACGTGGCAGGGTCATGAGCTCAAAATGTCCATGGACTCGATAATTCTCGCTTCGGTGCCTGACCTAATCATGGGTTCACACTCTGCAACTCTGGGCATTAAGCTTGCTTAATCTCCACACCGGCCCCCCACGGCGGGATGCCTGGCATTCACCTTGGGGATGCCCTGTAGGGGCTATCTCACAGGGAAAAGCCAGGACGGGTTCCCAAGGCAAGCGCGGAGATACCCCTTCAGGGGTCGATTCTGGCGCTATATAAGAAACATAATAATAATAATAATAATAATAATAATCTCTATTATTTTGGCTGGCCAAGGAAGAAGTGAAATAGGCCTGAAGTTTTCAGGAAGGGCTGGGTCCAAGGTGGGCTTTTTTGAGATAGGGGATACACTTGCCTGCTTCCACTTGGAGGGTATTTTAGCTGAGGAGAGGGACAAGTTAATAATGTTCCGTAGGGGTTCAGTGACCAGGTCACTAGCGTTGCTAAAGGTTTCAGGTTTAAGGGGATCAGCCGGGGAGCCAGATTTGATTTTATTACCAATTTTTTGGAAGCTCTCACGGTCAAGTGTTGGGAAGGAAGAGAGACAGGGTCTGGTAGGGTCCATTGTAACAGAGATCTGGGGAGAATTGGGGAATGTATCATAAATTTTCTTTATTTTGTCGGTGAAGAAATTAGCCATGTTATTGCATAGATCAGGGGAGGTGGCGGCGGTGACTGCCGTTTTTTTTGCAGTTAGTTCTTTTAAGATTTTAAAAACTGCTTTAGAGGTATTGGTACTGCTGTTAATTTCGGCAGCATAGTACGCTGCCCGGGTTCTGCAGACATGACGGTGATAGGTTTTTTGGGGTTGGACATATATCTGCTTACGGTTGGTGTCGTAGTTCTTTCTCCAGCCTCTTTCCGCTTTTTTACATTCTTTTTTCAGAGTGGCTAATTCTGAATTGTACCAGGGGCTTGCAGCGTGGGCGCGGGCCTTAGTCCATTTAAGTGGGATCAGGGTGTCCAATGCTTGGGTGATCCAATGACAGAACTGGTCGTATCCTAAGTCGGGATTACCGCTAGGAGGAGGAGCGTTAGATACCAGGATATTGTAGGGGTCTTCTAGGCGGAGTTTCCTCCACGGACGTTTTTGGACTTGAGGGGTGGGCGCAGGAGTGGGGGCAGGGCTGCAAGGGATAGTCATGATCACCAGATGGTGGTCCGTCCATGCCATGAATAGTGACAGCTCCTCGACTAGGCGGCTGTGGTATACTAGAAGTACCCAAATGTAAGTTAATCCCCTGATGAACGGGAGACCCAGGAAGAATGCATTCTTTAACTTTACGACAAATGTCACAAAACCCAATTACCATAGACTTCACAGCAGTGGTTGTAAGGTGCTAAATGTACTAGCAGTAAGTTCCTTCTTAGCCTGTGATTTGTCAGACAGGTTTGATCAATTAATAGGCAAGCTAGACTGGTTAACAAGTGATTCTAGACGGTCCAGGCCCTTCCAGAGTGAAGCAAAGTTCCTATCGACAAGTTCCTTAACACGCTCAGACACTGTGTCTACAATGATGTCAATAGTAGTGTGTCCCAGTGTGAAGTTGTTAAAAAGTGATGATATAGACTCCATCTGAGTTTGGGTATGAGTTGGGTAATTAGTCATGGTAGTCGTTTTTAAAACAACAGGAGCACCAACAGTTACTGTATCAGTCACTATATCAACTGTAGCCGCTGGACCTTGAATCCATGTGATTAAAGCAGAGCACTGTGGTTTCAAACAGGTTAAATGTTTCCTTTTAGGACAGACAGGTTTCCTTTTCCATTTTGCCCTGGGCATTTCTGGATTTGGAGAAACAGTTGCATTTTCACCTGTATCCAAATGGCTAATATTTAACAGGCTATTTGCAGTAATTGCAGTCACCCTATGGTCCCCGATTGATTTGTTATCCTTAAATTTCAGACTGCTTCCCGGGTCTAGTGAGTGCGGGAGCGTATTATGCATAGTATGATTCTTTGGTGAATTCATCATTATAGGGGAACTGATATGGTTGTCATCCACAGAAGTAGATGTAAGCTGAGGGGTTGTAGGTCCAAAGGACATCCGTCTCTCAGTTAGTTCTATTTCAGTACTAACAATATAAACAACCCTCTCTAGAATACTGTCTATGGAGACTGAGGCAGAGGCGTGCATAGCTTTAGCCGTTATAATAGGTCCGCATGGGCAAACCTTTTTTTTTTAAATTCTTTTTATTGAAGATTTGTCAAAAAACAACAAACAATCATCTTCCATAAACAACTTACAAAGCAATATCCTATTGGTCCAAGTGTCCAGTACAAGAGTTCACAGTAAAATACGAGCATGGTACACAAGCAGTTTAATCATCATAGCACATTGACAGGGTAGCCGCACCCAGGCTTCAACACCCTCCCATCTTCACCCCAACAGTTCCTAAAGAATACAATTGCTCAATAAGAAGAGACGGAAAAGTCCATCCAATGCTTTGACACCCACCTCGACCACAATCCGAACCCGAACTACAGCAACATGTCAGTGGCAACGATCCTGGAGGCCACAGCATCTTTATAGTATTTTTTTGACAATTTTATTAATAAACTGCATGATTACTTAAAATCTTTACAGTATAAAAAAGAAAAAAAAAAAGAGAGAAAAAAAAAGAATAAAAAGCTTTATGAACGTCCCGACTCCCCCACTCTCATGACCCATCCAAACATAAAGGTGAGAGTGACTGTAAGTTAAAATACTAACATATTAGTCCTGATTAGCTGTCCAAAACAGGGTTCTTTTAAAAAGAGTGATACATAGGTTGAACAAGTGTTTCCCAGCTAATAAAAGGGGGCACATGAAAGTTCTGTAGAGTCAATTCATGTACCAAGGGCTGTTGACGAAAGATGGATTCTTCGTGGATCTTTATACCAGCCCAGGTTAGATAACTGGGGCAGAAGGCTTCCGGTTACTTTGCTGACAATGCCGTTAAGTGGGAGTCGAGTGCCATTTTTACCTGGTGTATAAATTTCCCAACTCTGGCTATCAAACAGGTCGTGGAGACTGAGAGGCACCAGTCCGAGGCCTCTCTACAAGTTCTATTGGCCGTATTCCGTAACATCGGAAGCAGCAAGCGATGGCGGTCATTGGCCAGCTTTGGGCAGCAGCACAGCAAGTGTAGCCAGGATTCCCTGCGGTAATTGCATAGACGACAGGCCAAGGTGCCATCCGTACGGGCCCATTTGGGGTTGAAGTCCGTGATCCTGAGGGCCAAAAGTCGAAAGTACAAAATTTTCTTTCTCGCATGAGCGGATACTGGATCTTGCAGGTAAGGTTGAGGTTTACCTGGAATATATGATTTGTCCAGTGCCTGAGTTAGTGGATTTTGCCGAAGAGATGCAAGGTCAAGTCCAAAGGAGATGGTCCGGACTTGGCGCTTAACAGCTTGGGCCCAGGCTGAGAACGGAATTTCGTGCAGGGGCAAACTCTTTCTTTCGATTTTCAATGCTGCAATAGCTTGTCCTACCTTTAAGTACCAGGGGTAGCCCGCCTCCTCAAAGATTGATCTTAGGGAGTGCTTTAGCGAATGTTCTGGTGCTTTCAGTACTCTAATATAGAGTTTTAAAAGGTCCCCCAATAATACCAGCTCCGGTCGCTTAAGGCCTATTTCTAGCCTTAATCTAGTGTTCCTTGCGTATCTAGGGGCCTGTAGCACCAACTTATAGGCTTTCGCCTGGGCCGCGTTGACCACTTTGTCAAATGCACCAGGGTAGGCTATGTGCCCATAAGCAATGGCAGGGATCAGTTTTGCCCGGAGCACTGTCAACATTGGTTCTGCTGAGGGACTGTCCAAGCGGTGACATAGGCGTCTTAGCGACAGAATGGTTTTGTCAATTTTAGGTTTAAGCTCCTTCAGATGTTTGGCTGCAGAGGCATTCTCGGAGACCCAGGTGCCCAGATAGCATCTTTATAGTAACCATGCACCACTAAATCTGCATTACTCCACGTGTGTGGCGCTCGCATCTTCGCTACTCAAGTCAGCAGTCTCTCTAGCACCTAGATAACATGTGAGGGGGGCCCAGATGTCATTCAGCCTAGAAGCTACTGGCAATAATTCTGCATACGCAGCTAGCCGTTCTTGACAAGTAATTAGGTCATCAAGCCATGTCTTAAATTTAGGCGTCTGGCCCCTTCCTCATTTGCAGGCCACCCTCCGTTTTTCACCGGAGTAACAAACCCCAACAATGCCATTAAGGGGTCCGTCCTCAATGTCTCATATATCATGAGCTGCAACGCCTCAAAAACCTCACTCCAATATCCCCGGATGCTCGGACGGTCCCACGCCAGATGCAAAAAATCCACCCCAGGGGCACGACATCTGTCACAGCGATCGTCCGTTCTCAGCTGAAATCTGTGCATCTTAACAGGCGTATAATATAATCTATGGAGGAACTTATAGTGTATAATGAGGAATCTGCAGCTCGCTGAAACTCTCTCAGTGTGCAGGCAGCAGGTCTCCCATTGTGAGTCTGACAACTGTCCTCTCTTGTTGTGCATGCACTATATTGTAAATCAGTGAAACTAAGCGTCTGGGCCTTTCCAGTATCCCATGCAATGGTGTCAGTCGCGCTGGCTCATCCGGAAATGTTAGTGTGACAGCCTTCACTCCCTGTCGTAGTCTAATATATAAAAACACATCTAACGGCGTCTGCCGCTCTTCCGGAAACATATGTGTTAGAGCACGGAACACAGTCATGATACATGACAGTGTATACTTGCCCCTGAATCTCCTAAATACCTCCTCTTACAGTAGCGGGATATCTGGGTGATACCTGAGGGGCATCAGGGGCGAGTACACCAAAGACGCCCCCAACTTCCCCGCAATCCTATGCCACGCCATAAGTGAGCTATAAAGTGTGTTCGGTTGCCTGTCTCTTGGACCAATCTTGCTATATAGTGCCCCATCCAACGGTACAGGGTGGGCCAGCCAATGTTTCGCCGCTACCTGTGGCATGTAGCAAGGTTGTTTAATCCAAAACCACACAAAGTGTGCCTGCGCTGCTAGAAAATATAACTCCAAATCAGGTATCCCGAAACCCCCTTGGGAATATGGCCTAGTTAATACTTCCCATTGTAGCCGAGGCTGTTTACCTCCCCACACTAAGCGTATCAACTCAGATTTCAGGGTTTTAAAGAAGTAGGAGCCCGGGTAATAGGTTATATTCAGAAAAATATATAATACCTGCGGGAGCATCACCATTTCAATTATTGAAGCTCATCCTGCCATGGATAGGGGAAGTGCCACCCACCTCGTCACACAGTCCTCAATCTTGGACATAATAGTCCCATAATTTGCCCACATCATTTCCTCCCTATTCCTCGTCACTTTGATTCCTGGTATTTAAGCTCATCCGCACATCATTCCAAGGGGTAATCCATATCCAAGAGCTTCACCGCCGTCGTGAGTGGAAAAAAACTAGACTTGGCCCAGTTAATCTGTACACCGGACATTCTTCCGAAGACTATGCATTCCTGGAGTACTGGGCTCAAATTCTGACGTGGGTCGCGGATATAGAGGGTAATGTCTTCCGCATATAATGAGATGAGTATCTGGCGTTGAAAGCACCGCAAAGCCCTATCATTATGACTCTGTCTCAATTTTGCCGCTAGAGGTTCAACCGCCAGGGCGAACAGTAGCGGCGATAGGGGTCACCCCTTCCTAGTCCCCCTCGTTATCTCAAACGGTTGGGAAACATGGCCATTGATCAGGACCTTGGCCATTGGTTTGGTATAAAGAAGTTCAATCCAGGCTAAAAACAATGGAGGGAAGCCCATCCGCCTCATTACCCAGAATAGGTATCCCCATTCAAGCGAATCAAACGCCTTAGTGGCGTCTAAAAAGATAGCAGCCATAGGGAGGTCAGGGGAGATGGTGTGCAGGATCGCAAACAGCGTCCTTAAGCTATGAGAGGTTGCCCTTCCGGCACAAACCCCGACTGATCTGGTAGGATCAAGTGTTCCATCAGCAAACTCAATCTCGTGGCTATCAACTTAGCTAGAATTTTTGCGCCACAATTGAGCATCGAAAGTGGCCTATAGGAGTCACACTGGTCAAGGGGCTTGCCGGGTTTCGGTAGCAACAGTATCAGCGCCTCCCTCATCGTCCCTGGCAAGTGCCCCACTTCCAACGTGTTCTCATAAACTTCCCTAAGTAGTGGAGCCATGATGTCTATATATGTCTTATAGAATTCCACAGGAATTCCATCAGTGCCTGTGGCCTTACCCAACTGCATGCTCATGATGGCCTCCCAGACCTCATCTAGCTGAAAGGGCGTACATAAAAACGCCCTCTGCGCATCACTTAGCCAGCCCAATGCCACATCACCTAGAAAATCGTCCAGCTGCCCCACCGAGGCGCCTGTCATGGTATACAGTGCACTATAATGTTCCAGGAACGTGGAGTGGTGTGGCTCACTGGTTAGAGGCGGCAGACCCGGAAGCAGAGAACGGCCCGGGACCAGGGTTCAATTCCCGATGCGGCAGGGTTGTGGACCAGGGTCAGCGGACTTGATAATTCTCGCCTCGGTGCCCGCTCTAACCAGGGATCACACTCGGCAACTCTGGGCATTAGCTTGCCTCATCTCTACAACGGCCCCTCACATTCGCCAGGGATGCCTGAATTCACCTTGGAGATACCCAGTAGGGACCATCTCACAGGGATAGCCAGGACGGGTTCCCCAGCGGTCTACAGCCCCATGACGCCTCAGGGCAGCAGTGCGCTTTACAAGACACATACATTTACATTTACATTTACTAAATATGGTATACGTGTCCCAATGAGTGGCGCCCTTCGAATCCTGCACTTCCGTGACAGTGTTGGCACCTCGTGGCTTTTTCACCTTTTGCGCCAGAATTATTCCGGGCCTATCACCTTCCCCATAATTTCTGGCCACCCAATACTTGCTTTTGAAATTCGCTTCCCTCTCTCCTCCTCCATGTACAGGGCCAATTTTTCCTGAAAGGCTGTTTGTGCTCCTACATTGGGGGCCACCGCAAGTTCAGCTTCTAGTTGTTTAAGCTCCCTGTCAAGTGCCCCGATCGTGGCTTGTATATCTTTGAGCACCCCACACCTTTCCCTATACAGTAGCCCCGTATTGTTACTTTGAAGGCCTCCCAGATCACCTCCATGCTTTTCACTGAGTCCTTGTTCCGAGCAAAAAAATCAAGTATTTCCTCTCTAAGGTCTTCTTGAAAGACTGTGTCCAATAAAATGGAGGAATTTAACCTCCACGGGCTCCGCGGAACATTATAGTCCGAGGACGAGAGCACTAACAACACCGGCGCATGATCAGAATATGTGCGAGCTAAATGGCTCGTGTCCAGTAATGATGGTGCAAGTCCTCTAGATAATAAAAAATAGTCCAGTCTGGCCCATGAATGTGCCTGCTCTGTGAAGTGTGTTCCCTCCTGTTCCAGTGGGTGTCTATGCCGCCAATCATCTATCAAAGGATAAGCCTCCTTGATGTCCTTGACCGCAGCTTGCGCTCTAGTGAAATGGTGTGGCGCCGAGTGAGATCTATCTGAGCTGGGATTATACGTGACATTAAAATACCCTCCCCAGATAACGTGTGTAACATCTATTTCAAAAATCTTGGCCCATAGGCTATCAAAAAACTTGGAGCCATCTACATTTGGACCATAGCAACATACCAGCAGCACAGATTGTGTCGCTAATCTACCCCATGCCAAACAGTATCTCCCTTCTGTATCACTTAAGAAGCCTGCCAGTTGGAATGGTACCTTCCTCTTAGCCAATATGGCAGTCCCACGGGCATAGCTCGAGTAGGACAAAAAAAGCCTAGTCTCCGCCCACCTACTGCCAAAAGCAATTGGCCTATTACGCTGACAGTGAGTCTCCTGCAACATAGCAATGTGTGTGTGATGACGATCCAAGTAGGACAACACTTGCCTCTTCTTGCGGGGATCCCCCAGGCCTCTCACATTCCAGGTTAATATATTAAGGCCAGCAGCACCCACCTCAGCCATCATATCCGCCATTCCATATCATAAGCAGTGGGGACCAACGCCGGGGCCACCACCCCTCTAGCCTCCCAGGTGTGATCCTCACAATACCATAGCTCTCTTGGTTGCACTTGTACTTTCGGACATCCACTCGTTGGACCATACAATCCGTAGACGACAAACTCTCAAACAACACCCCCATGAACTCCCCTCCATCCTTCCACCTCCCACTGAAGCAACCCAAACTTGCCAGCACCTGTCATCCCTCCCCCTCCCCTTCTCACCCCCACTAGAACATACAAAAAAGAGTCCCATAGGACCCAAAACTCCACTAAACAGTAGCGGGTGATACCCTCCGGGGGCCTACTCTAGAGGGCCACACAAGTTCTCCTCTCCCACAAAGGACCCCCCGCAATGGTGCAACAGGGATCCTCCACTACGGGAGAGGTGGTCCGGAGTCCATCAGTTACCAACGACTGGTGCACTCCCGGAAAAACGTCCCATGTCATTTAACTTTGCCATTCCCATACTTGCCACCCGATCGTCGATGCTCACGATGCAGTTCTCGTTCACTCAGCGCAGTTGTTTGTTGTCTCTGGCCGGTGATGATCTCTGCGATTCACTGCGGCCCCCACAATCACGGTCCTGTCTTTTCAAGGAACATAGATATTCTTCCGCTTGGGCAGGATTAGTGAAGAATTTCTGCTTACCCAGGTGCGTCACACGCAAACGTGCTGGATAGAGCAGGGCATTGTCCACCTGGGCCTCACGAAGTTTTTTCTTGACGTCGATGAACTTTCTGCGTTCTTCTTGTACCATGGGGTGAAATCAGGACAAATTGAAAAGGCCTTTCCCTCATAAGTCAATGATTGTTTATTTCTAGCTGCCCGTAGGGCCACATCCCTATCACGATAGTTAAGTAGTCTTGCAATGATGGGGCGGGGGTGCCCCCGGGACTGGTCTTGGGCCCATCGATCTACGTGCCCGCTCCACAATAAATTGCGGGGAGAACGCATCCCACCCCACCGCCGAGAGCAGCATCTTCTCCACATAGTCTTCCATTTTACCAGTGTTTGTGGATTCCGGAATCCCTACCACGCGTATATTATTGCGCCGACTGCACGCTTCTAAATCCTCATTTTTGGCTGCGATAGTCCTTAGGATGTTGTCCATGCATGCCAATTGGGTTGAGTGTCCCGCTGTGACGTCATCATTATCCTAAATGCGTCGTTCTGCTTCCACCAGCCGTTCCTCGTATGCATCTAATTTATGCGCAATGGCATCCATCCTGGACGACATGCGGTCCACCTTGTCTACAATGGTCGCGAACCCCTGTTACATTTCTTGAAATATATGCTCCATGTCCGCCCCTTGCAATTCAGTGCCTTGTTCACCCCCTGTCACTCCCGTGTCTGGCTGTTTGCCTCTAGAACTGGATCTAGCGGTCTTGAAGGTGAGTTTCGGCTGCCTGGCATCCGGCTCTCCCATTGTGTCCACAGCCTTGTCACCACCTGCGGAACGGTGGGGGTCTGTGCAACGTGTACAGTTAGAGTTTCCACTCTCTTAGGGCGTATCAACAATCTGCTTGGAGCTTTTCACTATCCCTGCCAATCAGCACTCGAGCCTCCGGTATACCACTGCCGCTCATTGTCACTGGGGAGGGGGGGGGGGGCGAATCACCAGCTACCACACGCTGTATTGGCTTGCCCGGCTTGTGGGGGCGCCTTCCCTACCCCTCCTCCAGAAGCGGCTACCGGTAGGCGGCCAAGCCCCGTCCCCCCCACGTCTGTCTCCAGGGTAGTATCGGGGGCAGATTCTCCACTGCAGTGTCCCCCACTAGAAGATGAGCACCGCTGTTCCGCACTGCACCCACGCCTTCAGGGAGGCTCTGTGTCTCACATTGGTCACCAGAGCGGCAGGCACAGGGGGAGTGGGGGGTGAGTCCCACACAATGGCCCAGATCCCAGCGGCTGTTCTCCGATGGCTGCAGCGTCACCCGCCCACCGTGGCTTAGGAGTAGTTCAACCGTGGTCCCCTCACCTACTCAAGAGGGGGCCTCCAGACGCAGCGTCATGCAGCAGGCGCTTAGGTCCCAGGAAGTATGTTTCCGACCACACTCTCTGTTCCCCGTAGTTATCGCAAATCCAGTTGGAGCCGGGCCGTGGTCTCGGTCGGGCGGGAGTCCCGGGCCGTCCTCCTCAAGCACCTCCACAGCCGTGGCGGGTCCCAATCAGTCGAGTCAGGTTTGGCCAACGCAGGAGGTCACCGCCGCTCCCCAACGCAGTGCCCCGATGCCCCCCTCGCTACGGGCTACTTATTACAGTCCTCCACTCACCACTTCTGATATGGTTGAGCCCACTCTCCAAGGCCCCCGCGTCTCGCCGCACTACACAATGTCAGATACTGGTGGCCGCGGTGTGCGCCGCTATCGCCCTCGGCGCTACTTCCTCCCCTTGGCCTGCGGGGTCATGCGCCACTGTTCCGGCTCATGGCACGATGCAGCGCACCGGCCACCGTGATGGGTCGTGTGCAGGAGAATAGTCCTACGGCAGTCTCGGCAATCTGGTCACAACAGCTCCCAGGAGCCTGGTCGCCTCGCTTCTCTTACTCAGCCCAAGGCCTAGCTTCCGCCCAGCAGACCTCGGACTTTCCCAGCCGCTCCTGCCGCTCTGCACTACCGCCCCTATATAGCCGGTCAGTTGTTATACGGCTCCTGTGTGCAGACGCTGCATCCGATCTGCCCAGGAATCGCGTTGAATGTTCTTCAGGTCCTAATGTACAGGAGACTCGCTGTTCAGGTGCCCACTCACAGTTGTTATAAGGATAAATATAGGATAATTATTCCGGGCCTCGGGAGCCTCACGCAAGTGCGGCCATTCAGTTGTGCGCCCTCTAGCGCCCTCGCAGGGGCAAACCTTGCTTCACTCACCCCCCAAAAAAAATTCACAGATGGCGGCTAAAATCAGAGGGGTGGCCCAGTCCGGCCTACTCTGGTTGCCGACGGGTGCAGATGGGCCTGCACTTGTCCCGGGCTTCGTCCGGGCACAGCATGGGCATACCCGTGCGTGGATCGCACTGTGGGAGGGCTGCACGCTTTTTGTTAAGCCTGCTGGCGCTGCTCTGATGCGATCAGCAGTTGTCCACCAGCGCTCGCAGGGAGTTGTAGTGCTGCAGTGGGCCGTTCCCCTCACGGTGCAGCCCCGTGGCAGGAGAATCTGTTTGCTGTTTCTCTCAAGGCAAATATGAAAGGAGGAGTAGTGAAGGGTAAAGCCATTCCCCTCACGGCTGAAGCTGCAGCTGGTAAGTGCATCCCCCACTGCGGAAGGGCTGCAGGCTTTTTGTTAGGCCTCCTGGTGCTGCTCTGACATGATCAGCAGGTGTCAACCAGCGCCCGCTGGGAGTTGTAGTGCTGCGGTGGGCCATTCCCCTCACGTGGCAGCCACATAGCAGGAGAACCTATTTGCCATTCCCCTCACAGCGAAGATGAAAGTAGACTGAAGCTGCAGCTGGTAAGCACATCCCTGTTGTTGAACAGCGTTTTAAAATTCCTTACCTTTTTTAATGTACATATTCACATTATTTTAATATACGTTTTTCAGTACATATTGAATAATTGTATATATTTTACACCGATATTTTATTAATACTTTTTTTTAATCACATTGTATAACTTGTATAATATTTTTTTTTTATTTTTATATATTTATTCAACATTTCTGCAACATTTCCCATTTATTTCAGTGGGAAGATAGACTTTTTTTAGTTTCATTTAGCTGTCATTTTCTTTTTAAAGGTTCCTTCTATTTTGTAATCTATCTGTGGTATTCTTTTTCTTGTCTCCCAGAACCAGGTCGTGGCAAGGCGCTGCTGTTCTCCGGAACTGGTAAGTTATATTTTAAGGATATTTTAAGGGTTCTGAGAGGCGTGGGTGTAGGGGAAGGTTTACAATTTAGTTACAGTGCTGTTTTATTTTGTGAATATTTAGATGTATTTGTTATTCTGTTTTTCACTAGTTTGCAGTTTTGGCTCTTCCTACACTATTTTAGTAATATAGTGTTATGATTTGACAAATTGTGTTATGTTAGTTAATCTTGAATGATTAACTGTGATGCGCTTTTGGGAATGTATTGTGTTTTACGAGAAGATTTTTTCATTTACTTTACATGTTTTTATCTATAAGAGTCTCCTATGGGTATTAGCAGTGTACGTTTTAGTTTCTTTTTTTAAAGGAAATAATGTTTTCTTTATAATAAACCTATCCCTTTAATTTTCCTTTTTATTTGAGTTTCCTGGAGTGTTACTATTTTTAAAACACTTTTTGGGGTTTTTAGGGTTCGCTGATACTTTCGATTGCTTTGAGAGATTTTTATTGGATTTGTTTTATTTTTTCATGTTATGCGGGCTTTATGGGCAATATGTTCCTAAAGCAGGAAAAATCTGCCTGCAAAATATTGGAGAAACTTTGGCGATGAAGCAAATCCCCCCAGTCACGGACACTTTATAAAGTCTCATTAAAAACCTACCATCATAATTTAAAGGTAGCGAGATGTGTGTTCATTGCACATCAAATTGAGAACTCTACGAATTCTTCTAAAGTATTATTTGATATAGTAAATGATTTTGTATCCCCGGTGGCATGTAAGCAACCGTCCATCGAGTCCCAGGATTTACGTGACTCACTGGCTAGGTTTTTCCAGGGGAAAATTGAAACTATTTACTCCAAGTTTGTACTTTCTGCCCCCTCCTTCCCTAACTTAGGTAGGCAACCCACTTTCACGGATTGCTCCCTTGAAGCCTTTAGATCGATCACTTTATTTGAAACTCTTAAAGACCTGGAGACTGCGAAATCGGGCTCCCCGGCGGATCTCTGCCCCCCAAAAGTTATGGCACTCTTATCCCATTCATTGGCGCCTTCGATTCAGAAAATTTTTAACTTATCTATAGCAGACGGTGAAATCCCGGTCTCCTGGAAGGAAGCATTTGTCCACCCTATATTAAAAAAACCAGCTGCCAACCCACTAGAGCTGGGCAACTACAGGCCGATCTCGTTGCTCCCTCTTCTGGGTAAAATACTTGAAAGTATGATAAATCAGCAACTGAACTTCTACCTCGAATCAAATTGTATCTTGGATGCCTCGCAGTCCGGCTTCCGCAGGGGTTTCAGTACAGAAACAGCGCTTTTAGCAGTAACTGACTCCCTGCGGATGACGGTGGATCCTGGAGGATCGGCAATTTTGATTCTTCTTGAACTCTCCGCGTCCTTCGATACCATCTCACATGGTAGGCTGGTGGAGAGGTTAAGAGCCATTGGTATCCAAGGACTGGCCTTAGAATAGCTACGGAACTTCCTGACAGACAGATCCCAAACAGTAATCATGGGCCCGAGTCAGGCAGAGAAAACCCTGTTAGACAAAGGCGTTCCCCAGGGCTCCTGCCTTAGCCCCACCCTCTTTAATATCTATATGGCACCACTGGCTAAGGTAGTGGAAGCTCTGGGGTTCGAAACTATTTCATACGCCGATGACACCCAACTGTTGTTTAACATCGGTCCTAACCTGAAGGCGGACAGACTACGCTTTTCCTCAGGCATCCTGGAAATCTCTAACTGGATGACCAATAACTTTCTCCAGCTGAATCCTGGGAAGACGGAAGTCCTGCTGCTGGGAAAGGCAGCAGAAATCTGGTCCAAGGAGGGGTGGCCTTCACAGCTGGGTGCCCCTACCGCTCCTAAAGAGTGTTTTAACAACCTTGGTATTAAGATCAACCATTCGCAAGATCAGGTAGCGGCTGTTGCGGGGTCCTGTTAAGGCTGCTGAGGAAGATCTTCCCTTTATTCCATTAGAGCATCGTCGAACCTTGACCCAGGCCATGGTTATTAGCCATTTAGATTACGGTAATGCCCTTTTAGCAGAAGCGGGGCCAACATCTCTAAAAAAACTACAGGTGATCCAAAATACAGCAGCTAGGCTGGTTTTGAACATGCCTGCTAGATCATCTTCGATGCCTCTGCTAAGAAAACTGCACTGACTGCCTGTAAAGCAAAGATCCATCTTTAAAGTCTGTTGTCTGACTTTCAATGCCCTCCAAGGGCGAGGCCCAAAATACTTACAGAGCTAGCTGGTGAAACACATACCTTGCCGGCCACTGAGATCTAGTTCGCAATTACTGTTACATGTACCCTTGAATTAGACGCCACAGGTCAGGAGGCATGGCCTTCTCCTACCTAGCTCCTAAATACTGGAACAGCCTCCCCATTGTCATTCGAGAAATCTCATCCTATCAAATTTTTAGGAAACGTCTAAAGGCTTTCCTGTATTAAGGCTTCCTCCTCTTTGCTTCTTCTTCCTCCCTTGGGTAGGGTTCTGAGTTAGCGCCAAAATGCCTCATGGTGATTCGTGAGCTATACAAAAGGATATAACATAACATAACATGTTTCCCATTTTTGATAGATTTCTATTTTTCATTATGGAGATGCAGAGTAAGATCTGCAGCCACAAGGCATGTCGTTTTATTTATTTATTTTCTTTTGGGTGGGGAATGTGATATTATATTGTTTGTGAAAACATTATGTGGGTGTTATGTGGAATTGTTTGGTTAATATATTGTAATTGTCTTATGTGATGGATTAAGTTTGTTTTGAACTTTCTTGGCTGGTGACAGTTAAATTCTTTAAAAATAATGTATATATTATTTTATTTTATCATTCTTCATTAACATTGGCATTTGGATACATTTTGTGACTGATGCAATAACATCTTATATTAATTATTTTAAATAAAAAGATGCATTATGTTGGTTTAGTAGTTTGTCAACATTTTTGAGGACTTTGGTAGGGTACTCTTTATTTTATAATATTTGTTTGGCCCTAATTTTTAAGTAATCTACTCCTTTGTAATTTATGATGAGTTTGACTTTAAATTGTAGCATCTCATACTTTCTTTTGGCTTGTTTGCTAAGTTTAGGGAAAAAATTGTCTAACAGATTAGTTATTCATAGTTCTTGGTAGCTTTGCTCTTTCTGTTATGCTTCTACATATTTGTTGAGCCAGACTATTTTAAACTTAGTTTTAAATGGTACATTTCCACCAGGATGCTCTGTTCTACTTCCACCAAAAATGTTATAGTCACCAAGTTCAGGCATTTCTCTTGAGGCGGCAGAAATTAATTTGTCTGTACAGCCTATCTCTAAATTTGAAATCCAGGATCAATCTCCTTTTTAGAAAGTTTTTACTAGGTTATTAAATTAGTAAAGACTATTTTTCTTTTTTTCCATTTATAATCACTTAGAACAGTTGCAGCGCCAAGAGAGGTCCGAACATTTACACATTTTATAAGTAACTAGCATCCCGTCCCGACGTTGTCCAGGTATGAATTACTGATGGCCAGTAGTATATTGTTTTTGTAGGATTTCGTTTTGATAGCATTTCTTATCTGTGACAGACCTGCGAAACGCTCCGATTCACAGTGCACTGCTGATGCACTTAAGAGTGCGTGTTCAGTAGTGTGTGAACTCGAGTTTCCCTACTTTATTTTTCCTTGCAATATTAAATAGCGCAAACTCGAAAACATGGCATGAGAAGAATATACATTACAGAAGAACACATTCACTTGTGGTAGGCACAGGGAGACAAAGCGACTTGCCTGGAATCACAGGATGTTGAGCTGATGCCAAGATTCGAACGTAGCTCCCCAGCTCTAAAGTTCGCAATTCTAGAACTTGTGGCGGGAGGTGTGTCTAAAAGTGTATGTCGGTGCTGGTCATCAATGAGAGAGGCCTGTGCATTTTTCAAATGGGTGGTGAAAAAATATGAGTATGTTGCTGGAGATGTGGGCCGCCATGCCACCAATGTACTTACCGGGGGAGGGTAAACACCCATTATTCCGCAACTTTCTTTCCGCATACCATCACTCCGCATACTTTCATTACGAAAGTACCATGACTCTGCAATGCCTTTATAGCGCATGGCATTACATTTGATATGCTTTTACCAGGCATACATTTACAACTAAATTAGTTGTAAATGCATGAATGTTTTTTTAAATGTTTGGATAAGGTAAGTATGGGTATAGGGGTATATGTTTTGGGGTGCTGAGGTATATGTTTTGGGGTGTTTGGGTATTTTAAGGGTTCAGATATAGTTTTGGGTTATGGGGTACAGGAGTAGTTTTAGGGTTTAGGGATAGGTATGGGTGTTAGGGTACAGTGGTATTTTTAGGGTTCAGGGCTTGGTTTGGGATTTGGGGTATAGGGGTATTTTTAGGGTTCAGGGGTAGGTTTGGGTTTTGGGGTACAGGGTTATTTTCAGGGATCAGGGCTTGGTTTGGGTTTTGGGGTACAGGGGTATGTTTAGGGTTCAGGGCTAGGTTTGGGTTTTCAGGTGCAAAGGTATTTTAGGGTTCAGGGGTAGGTTTGGGTTTTGGGGTACAGGTTTATTTTTAGGGTTCAGGGCCAGGTTTGGGTGTTGGGGTACAGGGGTATTTTTTAGGGTTCAGGGGTAGGTTTGGGTTTTGGGGTACAGGGGTATTTTAAGGGTTCAGGGCTATGTTTGGGTTTTGGGGTACAGGGGTATTTAAGGGTTTAGGCGTAGGTGTGGGTTTGGGGTAGAGTGGTATTTTTAGGGTTCAGGGCTAGGTTTGGGTTTTAGGGTACAGGGATATTTTTAGGGTTCAGGGGTAGGTTTGGGTTTTGAGGTACAGGGGTATTTATAGGGTTCAGAATAGGTTAGGGTTTTGGGGTACAGGGGTCTTTTTAGGGTGTAGGGATAGGTTTGGGTTTTGGGGTACAGGGTATATTTATAGGGTTAAGTTGGGTTAGTGTTTAAGGGTGTTGGGGTATTTTAAGGAGTAAGGGTGGGTTATGATTATGGGGTGCAGGGGTATTTAAAGGGAACAGGGTGGGATTAGCACACGATATGAGACATGGCATGAAGGGAGGAACGTACCACACGCCCCTAGCATTTGTCACGCCCCTAGCATACGCCCACAGCACAACGCAGACACGCCCACAAGGGACTACTTTGCTGGCACTGTTCTTTTACCTTTTAAATGTATATGGTGGGCATTTGCATAGCCTAGAGAAGTGTGGCTCACTGGTTAGAGGAGGCAGACCTGGAAGCAGAGGTCAGCCCGGGACCAGGGTTCAATTCCCGGCTCGGTGGGTCTTGAGTCCCAAAATGTCCACGGACTCGACAATTCTCGCTCCGCTGCCTACTTGATTCACGGGTTCACACTCTGCGACTCTGGGCAATAGCTTGCTTAATCTCCACAACGGCCCCTCGCGGTGGGATGCCTGGCTTTCACCTTGTGGATACCCTGCTGGGGTTATCTCACAGGGGAATACCAGGACGAGTTCCCTAAGCAAGCGCTTAGATACTGGGTCGGTGATTTGCGCTTTATAAATACATTTACATTTTACATTTACATTTACATCTATGTCCTTCTGCTGCAACTGCCCTTTCCAACGCTGTATTGGGTGTTGTGATTGGTGCTGTGGTTCCTGAGATTACCCGCCTCAAAGGTTTAGGCTCTCTCTTTATTATATTAGTATGGATTATCATATTATATTACATCATATTATATCATAGATTGGGTCCTGCCTAATGTGGATTGGAAGGCATTGTGCCATCTTTCCACTGTATTGTTTGTTTTGGCTTCCTGTTCCATGGTGCTGTCATAGACATTCACCATGGTATTTGGAGTATGGTTTGGTTTCTGTGTCAGAAAGATGAAGTCTGTCAACCCAAATGCCTTCAAAATAGGCCAATAGGGGAATTTAGGCCTGAGTTACATCTTGCCTGATTGGATACTCTGTCACAAATGTAATGGATATCCAATCCAATGTATTGCAACTGTCATAGGATATAATGCACTTGTAATATGCACTTGTAATATGGCGGATGGCGTATTTGTGACAGAGTATCCCATCTGCTAAGATCTAAATCAGGCCCTACGTTTGTCTCTATTTTGTTGGAGAAAGGGCTTTCTGTTAGTAAATTGGAGTGGATGGCTATCTCAGTGACAGGGACATAGGCTACTGCTATCATTTTTTTAATTTGAAAGGCAAATTAATTGTTTATAGAGTATTCTACACTTTGTACATATTTGTGCCGGTGTCTCCATATATTTTGATTGAAAATATTTTAACTGCCTTGTATGGCTGTGTGAGGGGTAGATTTATAGAATGGGTTGAATTATGGCTTGCTCAAAGTCTATGATTATTTTTATAGGGTTGTAGTTATATGTTTTATGTTAAATATGGTTTAAGAAGTTGTTGTAAAATATGGTTTAAGAAGTTGTTGTAAGTGCTGCTTTATTTATTTGGTAATAGGGTATATATTAAGGGGATATTTGTGTTTTGATATTCATAATGTGTAGTGTCTTTCTAATTGAATGGGTTGGGACACCTTTTGAAGGTCCCATTCATCATTCAGGTTTGACATTGGCTATGTTATCTGCTGTAGAGAATAGGAGGAATATTTTCTAATTTAGGGTGTCATGTAAAAGGAAAGGTCCCTCATTATTAGGCCAATTACGAGCCTGGTGTTGCACGGACGGCCAGTGGAGACACGGTGGTACCAGTCTCTCAACTGCCCTATTTCAATCAGTAATTGTCCCACCACAGCCGCCAGGGAAATGCCATTGCCTGGTGGTGTTGCGGTGGTCAGGAGGCTACAATATGCTTGGTGGGACCGCTCCGATTTTCCTGACTGTTCCTTCTCCATGAAAACTGTGGTGGAGAGGAAATAAAGGGGCCCTACAGAGATGTTTCTGCGCCCTGAGATGCATTCAGGGGGCACAACATATGCCCCCCTGTATGCATGCACCCCAGTTCCTGCACGGGATGGAATTGTCAGTCCATGCCATGCCCGAACTGTGTTTGGCATTCCTGTTGTGGTACCCATTTTCAGGGCACCACCGTGGGAACGTAAAAAAAAAAAGCCAGCCAGTTATGAGAATAACTTGGAATCTGACGAGCGGCTTGACCATGGGTTTGGTGTTGCAGTGTCAGGATATGGACCCAGTGATTAACCACCAAACTTGTAATCAGGTCTTATGTGTTGTTGTTGAATGTTCAGGTATATGTATGGCTTGATATCTTCTATGGGCAGGTGGGGTATTGCTGAGGCTATTTTTAATTTTAGCTCATGTAATTACGCATTTTAAAGTGGGTGGAGGTGGTAGTTGACCTGTTGTGTATTCATGGACTTCAGGTAGAATATCTTTAAAGATTTTAGTTGTGGGATCCTGGAAGCTAGTGTATGCCTCACCTATATTCCACAATATCTTCCATACTTCTATTTCTGTCACATTTGGGTGGGTCGATGGGATCTCCAACAAGAATTACAACATCATCGTTTGTAGTTGCCCTCCCATAGCATGCATTTTTTTTTGTAAACTTTATTAACATTTAGTAAATGACATTGGAACACAGAGTCAACCTGCATACAAACAGAATTCAGGTAGCTGATAGCATTTCATACTTCCTTTATGACAGTCAAGCAAACTAGTGACTGATGCATCATTTCCACAGCCTAAATATTCATTTCAGAACTCATCACAATGTTGTGGTAACATTACGGAGTATTGGTTAATAATACAACTAACAATCATACATTTTCCCTATGCCTCTCTATTAACATCTCTCAGAACCACTGTTATGCGTTCAGGTCTTAACTGTTTTGTATGAACTTTTGGGCTCCACCCTCAGCCGATCCCCACCTTGTCTCCCCCTAGTCTTGTGTAAGTGTGTCTGAGTTCACCTTCGCATTGTCTTTAGTGAGCAGGTAAGTGTTGTACAGGCCTCAGAAGTTCTTCGGGCAGTTACGCAGGGGAAGGATCTAGTTATAATTTTCCGTTTGCATACAACAGTACATCAAGCCTCTTGACCATCTCTCGGACACGGGTATCAGGCCGCGAGACCAGCATATCACCACTCTGCGCTTAGCTACTAGTAGCGCCATATCGACCAGCAGTCTGATTGCTTTTGGTACTTGCTTGGAGTACCCCAATAGGGCCAGCATGGGATCGGATGTCAACATCTTATCAATAATATCACCCTGGTTTTTAAATGAGTGCCCAGAAGCCGGCAATCACAGGACATAGCCAGGCCAATTGAAAGAAGTCCGCCCCTTGTGCACTGCAGCATTCACAATCAGCGGAATTTCGCAGACCATACCTGTACAACCTTTCAGGTAGGTAGTAGACCCTTTTTAGAAATTTGAAATGGACCAGTCTATGTCTGCCCTTCAGTGAGAATCTTTTCATATTTTCACACCAGTACCTTCACGTAATGTCATCAATATCTGTTCCCATGATCCCATTGCATGCATTAGAATAACATTTAGAACATTTCCAGATCGTATTTTCAGATAATGCACTTTTTTGGCTGCAGGTTGAGCCCATGTGATTATTAACTGTTTTCCTTTCTGTGAAGTTATTTACTTTGCAGCCTCTATCATTGTATCTGAAAGCAGTGAAATAAAGTAAATAGATATCATATTTTAAAGTTTGTATATTATTTACATGTAAATATATGCAGCTGCTTTTATTTTGTATACTTACATGTATGTTCTGTTTACATAATTTACATGGTTTTTCAAAAAACGGTAGTTTAATTTTAAACGTTAATTGGCTGGTAGTTTGCAGAAAGTTAGGTCATTCGGTTTATTTTTGCACACTGTTTGATTGAGTTTATAGTTTTTAAATATTGTATTTATACGTACTTGCTTAAAATTTTTTGATAGTTGTTATTTTCTGGCAAGTCGTAGTTTTTTCTTTTAGGACGTCTATATGAAGGGACAGAAGTCGAAGAATGTTTTAATACTTATTTTCTATTTTACAGTTTTAGGTGTAATAACAATTGTTTTTAGTTCATATGTCAGTTATACTTGCTTGGTTATGTAGTTGTTTAAATATACATATTTCTTTTTTAATTGTCTGGTGAAAGAATGCAGGAGAGTTTCCTTGTCGTGCAGTGTTTGTCATTTTTTAAGTATTTAGTTGGTTTTATTAGCGTTTAATTTTTAGATTTTTCATTTAATTTTTTGTTGGAATTTGTTGATTTAAGTTGTTCATAGTTTATTTCAATGGTTGGTTTAGGTTTAGTTTGATGTTTTTTAATATGTTGAGTCCTTCTATGTATATGCTAATTTTGATATATGATATATACGTTGATATTTTTGAGTATAAATGTATTTATAAACATTTTTGTTAATATTTAGGTTGCTGATTAAATGTTTGAGTTAATGCAAAACGTTTTGGGGGTGGTATCCTACTAATATAATAAAGAGAGAGCCCAAACCTTTGGGGCGGGTAATCTCAGGAACCACAGCACCAATCACAACACCCAATACAGCGTTGGAAAGGGCAGTTGCAGCAGAAGGACATAGGCTATGCAGACGCCCACCTTATACATTTAAAAGGTAAAAGAACAGTGCCAGCAAAGTAGTCCCTTGTGGGCGTGTCTGCGTTGTGCTGTGGGCGTGTGCTGGGGGCGTGACAAACGCTGGGGGCCTGTGGTACGTTCCGCCCTGTATGCCATGTCTCATATCGTGTGCTAATCCCACCGTGCTCCCTTTAAATACCCCTGCACCCCATACTCATAACCCACCCTTACTCCTTAAAATACCCCAACACCCTTAAACACTAACCCATCTTAACCCTATAAATATACCCTGTACCCCAAAACCCAAACCTACCCCTACACCCTAAAAATACCCCTGTACCTCAAAACCCTAACCTAGCTCTGAACCCTATAAATACCCCTGTACCTCAAACCCCAAACCTACCCCTGAACCCTAAAAATACCCCTGTACCCTAAAACCCAAACCTATCCCTTAACCCTAAAAATACCACTCTGCCCCAAACCCAAACCTACCACTGAACCCCAAAATACCCCTGTACCCCAAAACCCAAACCTAGCCCTGAACCCTTAAAATACCCCTGTATCCCAAAACCCAAACCTACCCCTGAACCCTAAAATACCACTGTACCCCAAAACCCAAAACGAGCCCTTAACCCTAAACATACCCCTGTACCCCAAAACCCAAACCTAGCCCTGAACCCTGAAAATACCCCTGTACCCCAAAATCCAAACCTACCCCTGAACGCTAAAAATTCCCCTATACCCCAAAATCCAAACCAAGCCCTGAACCCTAAAAATACCCCTGTACCCCAAAACCCATACCTATCCCTTAACCCATAAACTACTCCTTACTCCATAACCCAAACCTATATCTGAAACCTTAAAATAGCCAAACACCCCAAAACAAATACCTCAGTACCTCAAAACATATACCCCATACCCATACTTACCTTATCCAAACATTAAAAAAACATGCTTTTACCATTCATGCATTTACAATGAATTTTTTTGTAAATGTATGTGTGGTAAAAGGATATAAAATGTAATGCCATGCGCTATAATGGCATTGCGGAGTCATGGTACTTTCATAATGAAAGTATGCGGAGTGATGGTATGCAGAAAGAAAGTTGCGGAATAATGGGTGTTTACCCTCCCCGGTAAGTACATTGGTGGCATGGTGGCCCACATCTCCAGCAACATACTCATATTTTTTCACCACCCATTTGAAAAATGCACAGGCCTCTCTCATTGATGACCAGCATCGACATACACTTTTAGACACACCTCCCACCACAATTTCTAGAATTGCGAACTTTAGAGCTGGGGAGCTACGTTCGAATCTCGGCATCAGCTCAACATCCTGTGATTCCAGGCAAATCGCTTTGTCTCCCCGTGCCTATCTCAAGTGAATGTGTTCTTCTGTAATGTATATTCTTCTCATGCCATGTTGTCGAGTTTGTGCTATATAATATTGCAAGGAAAAATAAAGTAGGGAAACTCGAGTTCACACACTACTGAACGCGCACTCTTAAGTGCATCAGCAGTGCACTGTGAATCGGAGCGTTTCGCAGGTCTGTCACAGATAAGAAATGCTTTCAAAACGAAATCCTACAAAACAATATACTACTGGCCGGCAGTAATTCATACCCGGACAACGTCGGGACGGGCTGCTAGTTGTTAATATTTTGGTTATATAATTGATTGGGGCAGAGTCCATTTCGTGAAGGAAAGTGGAAATCTGCACGAAGGGGTGCACAACATGTGCCCCCAGCAGGCACCGTTTGGCCCTGAGGCAAGGTGTTGCCTCACTGCCACAGTTTTTATGGCGGCCTCACTGTCATGAAAACTGTGGTGGTGAGGAAACTCCTAATATGCTTGGCAGTGCCGCTGTGGCACAGGCAGCATATTAGGGCCTTTGACTGCTGCGCCGCCACCACAGGATCCATCAACCCCAGCAGTTGCGGCAATCCTGTGGCAAGCTCACCACGGTATTCATAATATGGCTTGTGGACCGCCAATCTAGCGGTCCAGGGACTGCTACCACAGGTTTGGCGGTCCGATAGACTGCTAAATTTGTCATTCAGTCCGATGCCTCTATTTGAGCTTCTGCACAAGTGGCTCAACCTCTACAATCCGTCTCAATATTTAATTGCTTTAGAAAAACAACTACCAAAGTAGGATTGTGTTTGTGTACTTGGAAAACGATGGCCCTGACATGCAGAGATGTTTTTTTCCTAGCCCTGGGGCTATTGATAGATTTCCCTGCCATCACTGCATGGCAGTCATTGGCAGGGACATTTAGTGCTAGTCTCCCATTCCTAAATATGACGGGATGATGGTCACTATGACCTGGCAGTCCAGTGACAGACGGCCTGGCATGTCAAGGGTTTCCACTGGCAGATGCCACTGAGGTTCCTCCAGCTGAAACCCACTGCTCTGCCAAACTTTAAATGAGGTAAGTGAATCACAATGCAATTTAGAGGCGAGCAGCACTTGGATAAACTCTAGATGCCCCCTAAATGTCCAATAGGAGATATTTCTAAGGCAACATGATGATATTCATGTATTGTCAGCAGATACTGCACAACATTAATGACAATTGTATATGTTTAATGTACCATAGAAGCATATAATAAATGCACATGGCGGTACATTTAATAGATTTAAATTATTACATGTGTAGCAGAGGCTTGCACCACTCTGACAATATTTATTTAAAAGGATTCACCCATATGGTATAGTTCTGCATAACAACGGCTTTACAGGCTTAATGAAGCAGTCTTTTTAGCCTAAAGTGAAAAGCAAGCTAATGAGATCATTCTTAGTGACAGCTCATGGACTGAGTTATGTGAATTATTGCTTATTAATGGGAGTAATTGCTGCTCATGTTGCACTACAGTCCAGAAGAAACACACCCTAAATCGCTGTATAAATTCTCTAGTAACAAATATAAAAATATTTATGTTTTGAATGTGGTTATAGTGATTATTATTTAACAAATTAAAAAAGCATGCTGCCAGTCGCTTTGCAAAGAAGAATATACAAGGTTTTAGTGTATTCTTTAATACGTTCAAAACCTTTCCCCCACAAAAATCACATAATCAAAAGATGAGCAAACAATTGGAAGCAGAGCATTTTAGACAAACAGAAGTTTAAAGCCACTAATTCAGTGAAATATTCAAAATATGCAAGGTGTGGGGAGAGCAAAAAACAAAAGTATAAAAAAATGTAAGGGTAGTATGAGAGAAGAAAGAGAAGGGAAAGGAAAAAATAATCCCTGGAGTTGAAAAGGATGATCTCGCGATTAGCGTGAACAAAGAATAGAAATGTATAATAATAGTTCTATGATTAGGCCTTCATACCATTTTGCTTATTCACCCCGGTGGTGGCTGTCGAGAGTGTCTGGTCGATGACAAGTCTACTTATGGTCGGAGTATGAGAAGCAAGGTATAGAGCGACCCAACTTAGATCAAATAACAAAAGGGCTCCGGATAGTACTATTTTAGGGATACACCAGTATCTTATACCTTTTGTAGACCTGGGCGGATGAGGGCAATTAAAAAATAAAAATTAAGAGAAATATTGAAAGGTGGAGGACAATTTATATAAGGCCAAAGAAAAGGGCAAGTCAAATAAGGGAAGAAAATGGAGTAGTGTTTGACAGGCAGAGTAGAGAGAAAGGGTGACTAGCTAGAAGAGAACTAAATTAGGAGGAAAATACAGATTCAAAGAGTACCAAAATCTGGATAAGAACATTGGAAAATGTCAGCACGAGTGGGACAGTGCATGAGAGGTGCGAGTAAAACGAGTGACATGCAGCAGAAAGAGACAGGGAGTGTTGCATGTTTGTTCCCATTAATTTGTCCCACAAGTTTGTAGCTCAGAAACATTTTAGATATCTATAATCAAATGTACCACTAAACCACAGGCCTAATGCTTTATTAGAAATCCTTGCTGACTGTAAGGACAGGGATATCCTAAACTGGTCTTTTCAATCGATACTGAATGGGGCAGCATATTGATCATTTTAGGGTGTACTTGATGCATAAAGATCTCAAGGCTTCATGATCCTCACGTAAAGCAGAACTTATGACCTCTGGTTAAATGGACCCTGATACTGTAAATTCTCTAATGAATGTTAACATTTAGTTTCATTTAAACTGGTGCAAGAGTATACATGCATGATCATGGAGTAGCATAGATTTTTAGCTCCATTATTCTGAGTTTAGCTAGGCCGCATATATATGTACACTTGGCCTATGATGCCGTAATACAATTAAATATGGAGCACTAAATAAATGGCAAGTGCATTTATTATGTGTGTTTGATATATGTGTGTGCATACTGTCATGTGGATTGGTTTTGCCTTCGCACTGTTTTGTGTTAGCATTAGCTTATTAGACGTTTAACCCTATTTTCCTTTTCTGCAGCTTCTGCACACAACACATTTTGTTATTAAAGCTTTTCGCCTAGTAGAATATTTTGCTTCATGCGAGAATAATATGTTTGCTTATAATATCAGCCTTGCTTGGTAAGCTATGTCTGTACAGTGAGTGCCGAGGACTTCAAGGTTATTTCAACACAGCGCTTGTTGTTCGGTTTGATCAGCACACTGCCTAGACATAATACATATGTAGCTGTGGCCAACTTTGGGTTTTAGGCGCGATTAATAATGCACTGCACAGAGCATGAGACCCACTTGATGAATATTCGCATGCAGAGAGTTGGTGCAGGAGATGATGTGATCTATTTCTGCTAAGACCAGAGGTGTGGGCCCGCCCTTCTAAACCCAAAGAGACCTTCTGTAGATATAATATAATATACTAGCAAAGGAGGGTAAACTAAGGTTCTATTTAGACCTTTTCCCTTTAGCATTTTAACATGCTTTCACCCTTTGTATTTTATGGAATAGTAACTATGCTGCTAACCTTGTTCCTTATAATATGTTAGCTAAGATACTGGGCTTGAGAACACTGCATTAGAAATAAATATTTCAAACTTGCACCTGTCATCATTTACTCCTTGTTCTGGACTGATATGTTAGTAAAACGAAAGAGTGTTCATGTGTTCCACGTTACCTGCGGTGTTCTAAGTCCATGTTCTGGGTTGTCTAAATCATTGGGGGCGTGCAAGAACCAATGAGACACTGATTGCTAGTCTGGTAGGGGATTTTGGATACTAAGGTGAGTTTTGGCACACCCTAATTCACTGAGGTTCCAAGTCTCTATGCACAGTTCTGTGTAAGAGCAGGATCCCTGCGACAATACTAATGTTTTTGTTTTCAGAAAATTATTTTTTAGGTTTATATTATATGGAGGTGCACTAAAATGCATTTAATGCAGCCCATTTGGCATTTTTTTTAGAGTTTTATATAGCGCTAACTGTACCAGAGATATCGGGTATCAGAGTGCTTTACGCAAGCATCAGTTTTGTTACAGAAGGACACATTATTTTTTGTTAGGCATGGGAGATTAAGTGATTTGCCCAGAATCACAGGATGTTGAGCGTCGTTTCCGAGACTCAAACCCGCTTCGAGGTTGACCGCTCTAGCCGCAAGGCTACATCCTGCCTGTAATTTACCAGGGATTAGTGAAAATGACGTATGTGTGTGTTCAATGCTTAATAATATATGTATTAGTTATAGTGCACCATAAAAGAGTACAATATAAGATGGTTCTGAAATCTTTCTTACTTCCTTCATTCAATAGGGTCTTCCCTATCCTTAGGTTAGTGTAGGGCTTGTAGATGCTGCAAATATTTTTTGTGTATGGGGAGGGGGATTGAAATCATTAGTCTAGTCATCAGGTTCTTTTCCTCATATTATACAAAATTCTAAGGCGTGTTGGCCTTCCTTTAATACATGTATTCTTTTACAGCATGATTGATTTATATTAGTCTGGCTTTGAGTTTTTTTTTGTTTTTAATTATTTTTATTTGACGTGTTCATACAGCCATCAGTTCAAAATTCATTAAATCGTTACAGCATAATTATGGACAAAAAAGAAAGAAACATTATACAAATTCCACTGTTGACAGAAACATGTTATATCATAGCTAGTGGAAAGACTTATAAGGCAGATTGTCCCAGATACCATATTCATGTGTTTCTAATATTACACTTTTTCTGCAAAGAAGGAAAAATAAACCTGTTGCCACCCACCATAGTCTCTGCAATTTGTGATGAGTTCCAGACCTTAGCGCATAGCAATATTCTATCCCTTAATTCTTTTTTGTTTAATGATTTTAATTAAATTTTCAGAGAGAGAAAACCATCAAACAAAAGTACATATAGCATATAAAATATAACTATTAATATATAATGAGAAAAGAGTAAAGAAATAACAGTGGAAAGAAAAAAAAAGATAAAGAGAGAGGAGGGGAAGAAACAAAGAAGGGAAATAAGAAACAAATATATATGAATAGAGATATATCAAAATGGAAGAATAGTAAGAAGGTATAACTTAAAGTGTAGGTGCATGTTCAGAAAGATAAGATGTAAATGGTAACCAAAGAAGGTCAGATTTAAGTTTCTGAGAAAGAGTGAGGGAAGAAACATTAGCAATTCTGTGCACATCACTAATATAGTACCACCAAGTTAATTATGATAGCTTAGAATAATCTTTCCAGCAGGCTGAAATAACTTTAAATACTAAAGCAATAAATAGATCAAACAATAAAGAGATAGGAGTAGAATCATCCAACTCAGATGAAGATGAACCTGGAAAAACATTTTGCAATGATAATGGAATATTACATTGAAAAAATTTCATACACTTAGACCAAATAGATTGCTAAAACTTCAATACATTAGAACACTCAAACAATTGATGAATTGAGGTGCCATTAAACTCTGAACAAGACCAACAGGGGGGAGGAGGTAGGGAAAAACTTGGATATACAAACAGGGGTAATAACAGCTCTATTATAAATAAAATAGAGAGATTGAGTTATACGAGCGGCAATAGAAATTTTAAATAACTTAGACCACAATTTATCCCAAGCTGAGACGGAAAGTGATAGAGATAAGTATGTTTCCCAGACTAATTCTGTATGAGATTTAGGACGTTCAGTAACAGATGATAATAACATCTTATAAATATGAGCAGCTTTAAGCCTATGGTCTTCAGAAATACTATATAACGGTGTAAGTGGACTAGGTGAGGGAGAAACTGAAGGAAAATTGTGAGACGTTAAGTAGGATTGCAAAGCTGTTGATATTAAAGGGTATTCATGTAGCAATGAATTAGGTAAATGATGTTGCAAGTGTAACTCAGTGAAGGGAGTAACAGAATTATGGTGAATCAATTGATGAATGAACATAATTCCCTCCTCCGTCCAATGTTTGTAATAGAAGGATTTACATTTATATTTGAGAAGTTTGTTGTACCAGATGGTAGAGGATAAAAAACATTGAAATGGATCTCGACCATCAGAGCAAATATTATATAATAAGTGTTGGAAATATTTTAAAATAGGATTATCTGATATGAAAGTACAGTTAGACATGTATATTATAGTTCGGAAAGAAAAATCTTTTAATAAGGAGCGTTCAAAAACAATACCAGCAAAATCATAAGTTAGGGCAAAAAATTGTCAGATTAAAAATGCAGAGTGATAAAATTGAAAATCAGGAAAACACACACCACCCTCTGATTTGGGACGTTTGAGTTTCATAAGGGCAATGCGGGGGTGGTTGTTATTCCATAAAAACGTTGTACAAATAGAGTTAATCCGTGAAAAATAGGAAATAGGAATGCGACAGGGTAACATAGATAGTGTATAGGGGACATGAGGCACAATCATCATTTTAATAGTATCTAATCTACCGCACCAGGATAAGTGAAGAGGAAACCAAGAAAAAAGGAGTGATTGTATTTTGGTAGTTAGTGCATTAAACGTGAAATTAATTGTGGTAGATAAGGTAGAAGAAAACTAAATCATAAGGTATTTTATTTTTGTGGGACACCAAGTAAAATTAGTATAATTAAACATATATTGGTAACAGAGTGAATTCAAAGGTAAAACTTCGGTTTTAGAAAACTTTAACTTATATCCAAAAATACTGGAATATAACTGGACCTCATCCAGAAAAGGAGGGGGAGGTATTGGGATTAGAAATGTATGTCAAAAGGTCGTCAGCGTAAGCTGACATCTTAGTTTCTATAGAATTATGTGTAAAACTAGATAATAAATGTGTTAACACGAATACATTCAAGGAAGGGTGCAAGACATAAAAACAAATAAGGGCAAACGAGGACATCTCTGACGTGTGCCCCTAGATAAAGAAAACATTTTAGAAAAATAATTATTAACAAACATACTAGCACGGGGACAAGAATATAACAATTTAACATAAGAGATAAAAGTCAGACCAAAACATTGGAGAGTTTTAAAAATAAATTGCCAGAGTATACGATCAAAAGCCTTTTCAGCATCTAAGGAAAGCACTGCTACTGCAAGTAGCGACTTACATTTTTCCCCAAAGCAAATAACATTGGCAAAAATACGAACATTGTCCGCAGCCAGTCTACCCTTAAGAAAACCAGCTTGATCAGTTTAAAATAATAGTGGAATAATAGTCTCTATTCGAGATGCAAGTATTTTATCAAATATCTTACAATCATAGTTAATTTTTACAATAAGAATGATCTTTATCAGGCTTGGGAATAAGAACAATCAAGGCTTCCATAAAGGAACCAGAAGCTTTAGACTTAACAAAAAATGAGTTAAAATGGCCAGAAGTTGGGGAGCAAAAATAGAGGAAACAGTAGAAAAAAATTCAACAGAAAGGCCATCAGGGCCTGGTGCTTTTGATTTTTTTTATAGATTTAATAGCATCAATTATGTCTTGAAGAGTGACTTCTTTTTCTTGTAAATCAAATTAATCAGGTAATGGAGGGGGTTTAGGGGGGCCTGAAAAAAGGTGTGTACATTTTGGTTCAAGAGATTTGTATCATCAGAGCAGAGTGATTGGTAATACTCATCAAATGCAGTAGCAATATCTTAATTTGAGGACGCTAAGTTGTTTGTAGATTCATTTAAAATGGGTCCAATATTTTAGGTTCAGATTCGATTTTTAAGTAATTGGCCAGCATATTACCAGCTTTATTTGGGCCCCCATGATATTTAGATTTAATTTTAAGAAGAACAGTACAGTAAGAAGTTTATTAGGAGCAGATTTGGCCTTAACCAGTTCATGAAGAGCAGAGGAAGATTTAGACGTAAAATAAGTATGTTCCAACAGTTTGAGTTGCTGTAGTAAAGCTGTATACTTGGCCTTTGCAATCTTCTTCGTTTTTTGCTGAATATGAAATATAAAAGGCACAGAAAGAGGCCTTAAAATCACCCCAATTATTATAAATAGATGTGTCCAAAGGATTAGTGATAGAAAAAAATCATTAATAAAAGCAGTGGCTTCAGGTGTAAAAACGTCTGATAACAAAAAATTATTACGTTTCCAACAGCCAAATTTTGGAGAACTAAGGGAGGGGTCAAGGACAGAACGGGCGTATGATCAGAAAAAAAAATAGATCCAATCTCTGAGGATTGAATAGATGGTAGTAAGGGTTTACTACCCAAAATATAATCAATTCTGGAACAAGTTTGATGAATAAAAGTAAATTCAAAAGAGTTAGGGTTACAAGTCTTCCAAACAAAATATAAGGAACGAGAGGCGATGGCAGATTGAAAGATTTGTGGGATTTATCTGGGTTAAATTTATACTTAGATTGTCTATCAGAGAAAGGATTTTACCATTGGTTAAAGTCACCACAACAATAATATTTGGGTTATCAATGGAAGGAAGAAAAATCTTAATACTATTCCAAAATTCGGGGTCAGGTTTGACAGGGCCTTATAAATTCAGTAAAACTAGTTTTTTATTTTGTATAACAACCTTAGCCAATACCCATCGTCCATCAGTATCACATTGTGTAGATAAAATGTGTACATGCAACGATTTATGAAATAGTATAGCAACACCCCGTTTCCTAATAAATGCTGGAGAGTAAACAACTTGACCCACTCATTGTCGTTTTAATTTAAGCGATTCCGCTTCATTACAGTGGGTTTCTTGAAGAAACCTGAGAATTTAATTTAGACAAATGAGAAAGTACCTTTTGTCTTTTGATGGGGTGTCCAAGACCACGCACATTCCACGTAACAATATTACACATACTGGAGGGATGGAAGGGTAATACATGAATGGAGATGATCCACTTCGGGGGAACAACTGGAAGGAAAAAAATACCACATATGAGATTAATCAAAAAAGCGAACTGTATAACAGTAAACAACAAAGACATATGCAATATATAGAATATCATCAAGAAAAAGAAACAAACATAAGAAAGTAGAGAAAGGATATAGGCAAAGGGAAGACGAGAAAAAAAGGAATAGAGAAAAGAGAAGATAGATCAAGGAAAGAGATCCAGATCAAAGAGGAAAAAGCAATGAATGAAGCATGGGGCACAACAGCACCAAAGACAGATGGAACGACAGAGAGGAAGATATAAAGAAATAGAACAGCCATAAAGAATTAAATAAAGAAAAGAGGTTGGAAAATTCGAGACGATGAGAAGAAGCATCAAGAGAATTTGTTGAGAGATTTTGGAGAAAAGACTTCAATTTAGTAGGATCATCAAAAGAATGTGTCGAGCCCTCATGAGTAATTTTACACAGGCAAGGATGGAGAATGCCATAACGAATATTCAATTGTCTCTTCTGTGGACCGAGAGCCAAAAAATCCTTTCTTCTTGCATTAGTGGCATTGGAGAGATCCTGTGAAAGATAGATGGTGTGACCGGACCAAATGAGGCGACGTTTCAATTTAGCTGCTGAAAGAACACGTATGAGATCTGCAAATTCCAGAAACAACATTATAATTCCTCTGGGTATGGAAGCGTTTGATTGAAAACATCCAAGGTGGTGTCCACATTGGATATTTAGTGAAGGGTCTGGAGGAAGATCCAAAAGTTCTGACAAAAATCTCTGTAGGAAATGAAGAATATCTAGACCCTCAAGATTTTCTGGTAGTCCCTAAAGACATAGGTTGTTTCGTCTGCTAGGATTTTCAAGATCCTCAGTGTGAAGTTTGAGACGGTGGATTTCTTGCTCCAAGACAGGAATCTTGGTTGAAACATTGTGTAAATCACTGATGCATTGTTCCATGTCAAGTACCTTAGCTTCCATAATCCACCTGTCTTCTATTTGTTGGAGTTTCTCATTAGTCGTGGACATAAAAGATTTCAACCCCCTCACCTTATCCAAAATGATATAAAGGACAGGATTTTGAGATGACATGATGGGAGAGGGGGGTTATTCTTAGCTCTCTTGGGCTTAGTACCTGAAGATGAGGCATTCACAGTAAGTGAAACTTTACTAGCCATCTTGAAAGGATGGAAAGGATGAGGAATAGCTTTTAACAGAGGTTTCAATCTGCCTATAAGCTTAATAAGTACACAGCATAAGTAAGTGAGGGTCCAGGAAAGAATGCCAATTATTCAGAGAAAAAGATGTTTCCCTACATCTGTACTCTAAGAGATGAAAAAAGATGCACAGCCAACATCCATGTAGAAATTCAATGCAGATGAATATAAAAAATGAAGTATGAGGTATCTTGTGGAGAAGTGTGGCTCAGGGGTTAGAGGCGGCAGACCTGGAGCTGGAGTTGGGCCCGAGACCAGGGTTCAATTCCCTGCCTCGGCGGGTCTTGGGCTCAAAATTCCACGGACTCGTTAATTCTCGCTCCGGTGCCTTCTCGACTCACGGGTTCACACTCTGCGACTCTGGGCAATAGCTTGCTTAATCTCCACAACGGCCCCTCGCGGTGGGATGCCTGGCTTTCACCTTGTGGATACCCTGCCAGGGTTATCTCACAGGGGAATACCAGGACGGGTTGCCTAAGCAAGCGCTGAGATGCCCCAGGGTAAGTCGTGCGCTATATAAGTTTCATTCATCTTCATGAGGTAAAAAATAAAATAAATGAGTGTATGTCAAAACATCATAATGTGCCTCATATATTTTTTGTTTAAATCTTTTTATTAAGGTTTTGTAATTACAGAGTCCCCCGTGGGGGTAGCATACCAATCATTTGTCAGTCGTTACACTTTGAATTTTGTTTACACAAAGTTCATAAATACATCTCCACTGTTGCATATGGGGGGTGTACTCTGCCTGGCGGGATAGTATATGCTTGCCCGTGGATTTGCGGGTGAGGAAAACTGAGAGTATTAGAGAGAGTGTCGCACTCTGTCATATCCCATGAGCCACATGCTGGCGAAGATAGGTATGTCTGTCGTCCCCGCATTTGACCACATGTCCCCTTACTGGACAGTGCATGACTAACGTGCGATGGGTCTGTCGGCATCGAAATTACCAACCAAAACCTGAACTCAAAACTGTAGGAAGAAACTCCTTCTTAGAACCTGGAGAGGAGGAGGGCATTGAGGGCAAGCAAGGGAGATTGGATGTGTGGTGGGCAGAGGGCATGCAGGCCAGTGGTCCGAGAGGGTGAAGGTCCCGAGGGCGCCAGAGGGGGAGTGTGCATTTTGGTGCAAATGGCGGGCATTTTCCCTGTCTGGGCATCTGATTAGGTGGGTCTGGGTGTTGTGAGGAGCCACGGGGGTGAGGCGGGGATGGCCTCAGTGTATCATCTGGCGTTGTCTCTTGCTTAAATTGTATGAGTAGCTGTGTCCATTGTAGGGAGATAGGATGTTTTCATGTACCCTTCACTTCTTCCTCCCGTAAGGTCTCTTCTTCGGCCGCTCCCCACCTGTTGACTGCCCCTATCCATGCCGCTTCCGGGGGGCCCGAGGGGGCTCTCCAGTGCATGGCTATTGCACGCTTCGCGAGGATTATGGCGAGGGATGCGAAGCGCCATTGCAATTTTTTGGATTATTTCCATTTGTAGGTGCCCAGGGCACACATTTCCCACATCTCAATGTGAGGTAAATTAACCAGTGTGAGGAGTGTTTGGTGTATTTTGGTCCAGTAGAATTGCTGGGAGGGTCAGTCCCAGAACATGTGCAGAAAGTTCACTTCCACCAGCTGACATCGGGGGCAACTAAGTTGTGTGTTCGGACAGTACCGGTGCAATTTGTCTGGTGTGAGGTAGGCTCAATGGAATAATATGCCTCATGTATGTTGAAAAAAGCGAGAAAAACAATGTTGTCGTGCGTTTAGAAGTCAAAAACGCTGGTTTATCACAAAGGTGAGAAGGAGTGACAAGAATAAAAAGGCAGCAATACGCATTTATATGAAGAGTGGTCCAGGAGCTCAAAAATGTAATTAGAATGAGCACATTATAAATGATATCCATGTTTGATAATAGATTAACTGGCACTGTTGCTGTAGGGTTACCTTATTCATAGTCTCTGCATGTCCATAAGAGATGTAAAACACTGCATTCTATGAAAATTGCACGTGTAATCCAAGCAGAGTCACAGAGGGAGCAGGCAATTCAAAAAACACGATGCAAAGCTTTTAAATATTGAAAAACGCCAGTTTACCTCGTAAGAGAGCAGGTGAAGCGAGCCGCAGCTACAAAATGGTGGCCTCTCGCGTTTGTGTGAAGTAAATTCACCGCCGTTGCCGTAGGGTCGCTGCAGGTTGCAAAGAAAGTCGGAACGGCTCCATATGCCGCTCCGACCAATCACCAGCACATTTCCAGCACCTAATCAAGCAAGTGCTAGAAAATGAGGCTGAAGTAAGTAGATGAGCTCTGCGTCCGAGCAGAGCTTATGTGAAAGCTGCCATCTTGCCCCGGTGCAAGACCATGTCCCCCAGCCCTTACATTTTTATCATTTTAAACCTCCAATGTTGGAAAGTAGGAATTACTTCCGGCCACCAGTTTTGAAGTATTATTGATCTTGCTATTAAGGCAATTACAAATAATTGTTTCTTCTGTGGTAGTTCACCCCAAAACCTCTGTCTGGACATCAATTGAATATTCATTCTCTAATGTGTGGAGGCAATAGTCCTGAATCTCAATCCAGATCAGATTTTTTTTTTGGGCAACCCCAGATGATCTGTATCCAGTTACCACATCCTCCACTAAGCACCTAAAACAACTTCCTGGTATCTAGGTATTAATTGTGTGCAAAAAAGCCAGGGTTCTGTCGAACAAAATTTCGTATAAAATTGCTTTCAATGGACATTCACATCCTTCCTTAAAGAAAAACTCTGCATATTGATCTTATTCCAGGTCTCTAACTAAAACTGGAGGCCTTCTTTAGACTGCCACTAATCATGGGCCTTTAAGAATACCTAATTGCCCTTCTTTTTGTCTAAAGATGCTTACCCAGCAACTAATAGATCTACACGTTTGTCTTTCTTTCTTATCAGAACACATGAGCAAGACTGCAAGATACCAAGACACAATGTGAACACTCTTCACAATAGGACTCTGCACACTTTAAAATTCCTAAATACAACATAAACAAAGCTCAACACTCATTTGCCAAGAAAAGGGGAATGTTTATTGCAGCAAGTTCCCATATATGGAATGGCAATAATACACATGTATGTACAAAAGAAGAAAATGCATAGAAAGATAACTGCATGTAAACAAGAATAAGTAATTTATTTTGAAGTACCACAAAGTCCAAATACATTTATAACTGGTTTTCTGAGATCAGTACAACAACATCTGAGGTCCACCCTTCAGAAAACTGCACGCCTTCTGCCGCTGAGATTCAACAATTCAGAATCCGGTGAGGATGGCAACCAGATGCTGCAAGGTAGCTAGAATCCAACATATCATTCCTCTTAATAATAAACAATAACACAAAATACATTTCATTATGAAACACTACTGGTAGTAGAACAAAGGAACATTGCAAACTTAAAAACAAATACACACAATTAAGCCCAGAAGTCTTGTGCAGATAGTGAGCTTTCACAAATAGTGAGCGTCAAGTACATATATAATCCTTCTGACAAATTGGTTTGTGTTTGATACATCCTGTCTTATGGAATTCTTGCTTGACGACAGGACCTACCATTAGGACTGTGGAAGATTTGCCTTTTAGCCACAAGTCATGCTCTAATGTATTACAAAAACTTACCCTCCAGATGGTTGATCTTTTGCCATCCTCCACCCACACATTGTTGCCAATTACTTATAATATTTGTTTAGGTTTAGACTATTTAGAGAATCCTGCTCTTTGACTTCCCATAAGAAAAGTCCTTACCCAGTCAAAAATCACAAACGTACGTTTGTTCCTTTTATCTTATAATTATGCCTGTGCACAGACATACCTTTATTGCTAATTTTGTTTCCTGCAAGCCAACTTTATTTTTGCTATGCATCTCAGAGTAGACATGCCCATCCAGGAAGGTGTCACCTTTGTACACGCTTGCCAACCCGTAGGAAGACTAAACTTGGGATCCAATCAGGATGGCAGGCAGATCGACTCCGCTGGGCCGTCAGTAGCCACCGCTGGCCCGGCGAGGGTGATCCGCCCGCCATCCATGCAGAAATGACCCCCACCATATTATAATGGCTGGGGGGTCCGCGCAGACAGATAAACTGTCCGCTGTTTTTCGGCCCTGTTGACATGTCGACTGGGCGGAAAAGGGTTCTATATGGTGGCGGTGTCTAATAGACACCGCCAGCCATATTAGAATGTGTATAAGCAGATGCCTTTCCGTGGCCGCATTGCCACCACGGAAAGGCATACGGAGTCTGCTTTGGGGGCCCCCAGCAGGGCAGGGGGTGGGGGGTGCAAATGGGGGGTACCTATGTTACCCCACTGCAGTTCTGTGCACAACATGGCCGGCACCTCGCAGTGCCTGCCATGTTGTGCACAACATGCCTCCCTGGCATTGTGCACAACATGCCTCCCTGGCATTGTGGCGGGCTGTGCTGAGTGCACCGCCCACTACAATGTTAGGCATGCAGGATGCGCCCGCCACTGTGGCAGGCACATCCTAATGGCACATACTGGACCCCCGCCCTAATGGCGGGAGGTCCTTTGTTACGACAGGCCCGCCATCCTAATGTGCCCTTAGTCTCTTTCGTAGCTGTGTGAGGAGTGTTACAATAACTCCATCACATCTTACCACTGCTATTTATAATCCAAGAGAAAATGGCGTGATTGACAGAGTTCACCATGTGTACAATTAGCTAATAAATTTGGTGAGGTATGTTAAAATGCTGCCAAGGAGATGTTATGGATGGTTGAATCTCTCAATCAGGCCATTTTCTCCCTGATTATAAATAGCAGTGGTAACGTGATACCCCATACCTGTCCACGTACCTCTGATATTTGACAGCAATGGATTGAGGCCCACAATTATCAGTTATAATGCCCTCTGGATAACCTTTTCTGTGGAATACATCTATACAGAAGTTTAAGATGTTAGATTCCTTGATCCATCACAAATGCAATATCCTGCATTTTTCGAAAAACTTACCACAGCATATTCGTTTTCTATCCCTTTGGCATTGAATGGTCCACAAATGTCCATTGCCACCTTTTGCCATGGTTTGTCTGGCATAGTGATGGGTGATTTATGAGATTTGTCACTACATGCGCACGACACACAATTGGGTACGCATCTTTCTATATCCTTGTCCATGCCTGGCCACTAAACATCACACCTAGCAACACTCTAGATTCAAGACATCCCACTGTGCCCTTTGTGTAACAACCCTAACAATCTAGTGCGCAAACCCTAGCTTCTTTGGGGCAACCTTGGTTTTTGATGTTAAGCGGCCTGTCCAGCCGCGAAGCTGTCCCGCCGCCGGTGTGCGGATCCTGCATGCTCGCAACCGCGAGTGTGCTTTGGAATGAAGGGGGCCTGAGTCTCAGGTACATATTGGTTAGTACCACAGCGAACTCAACCAGCGCTTCACCTATTATGGATTCATCATTTTAAAGTGGATGTGCACTGAGTATATTTTGGACTGTACAAAACACCCACATGGGTTTAAACGGGACTCACAAGCACGGCGGAAATGATGTGGACTAAGTTAACCCTGTCCTCTCTGGATCCTACGCACTCTACCACTACACCGTCACCTTCTCACATTGCCTCTGCCTGCCTTCTCAATACTCGCTCTGCAGGCAAGCACCAACTGCAATTATTCAATCTCCTTACCTCAGATTCCCCTGATTTTCTGTTTTTAACAGAAACCTGGTTCTCAGAGGCTTCACTCCCTGATATTCTAGCCATCCTCCCCGACTCCTACTATGCCCTCCGGGCTGATCGCCCTGACGGCAGGACCGGAGGGGGTGTAGCCATGATTGTTCGGGCCAGTCTCCAATTCCAGCTTCTCTCTCAACCTTCTATAGCTGGAGTGGATTTTTTGGTTGCCCGTTCTACTAATCTTCCCGCTCCTCTGACAGTGGTCCTTGTGTACCGCCCCCCCCTGAACATGCCTTTGTTTGTGGCCTCCCTGCAGGAACTCCTTGCTACTTTGGTAGTTAACAACTCCTCGGTTTTCCTGCTGGGAGATTTCAATTATTGGCCCGGTGATCCCAGGGAGGATTTGGCGTCCATGGACTTCACGGCCACCCTCCTGTGCCTTAATCTCCAGTCCCATGTTTCTGCTCCCACCCATATTCTTGGCCATACTCTGGACCAAGTCTGGTCATCTCAAGATATTGTTTCTCCCCCTAGCATCCTTCCCTGTACCTGGTCCGATCACTCTCTTATCAATTTCACTATTAATCTCGGTTCCCTTCACAAGCCCTCCCGCCCCAAGAATGTTTCCGCCCGCAGCTGGAACCGCGTGGGCCTCCCTTTCCTCTCCCTTGCCCTTGCATCTTCCCCTCCTGATCTTAATGGTCTCCCTCTCGATCTTCAGGCCACCGCAGTCAGCAATTGGCTAGCTTCTGGATGCTATCAAGTTGCCCCCCTGAAAATAGTTAAGTCTATTCGCCCACACGAGGCCCATAGATGGTTCAATTCTGAACTTAGGGCTTTTAAATTGGAACTTAGACGCTCTGAGCGTCTTTGGCGCCGCAATTACTGTCCCGATCTTAAGACCAAATACAAACGTCTCCTCAATGACTACAAAAAAGCCGTTCTTGTGTCCAAGACGAAGTACTTCTCGGAGCACGTAGCATTATCTGCCAACAAATCCAAAGAGATCTTTTCCTTGGTCTCTAACCTGGCTACCTCTGATCGTGCCTGCCCCAAGCTTATTCCCTCCCAGGCCCTCTGTTCTTCCCTTAACGACTTCTTTATTGAGAAGATCGTTAAAATTAAATCCAATATTCCAATCACCCCCTTCTCTCCTCCTCACCCTGCCCCCTCTGTGTCCAATTCCTCCTTCTCTTCCTTCCCACCTATCTCCTTGGATTCCTTCTTGGCTCTGCTTATCAGAGTCAAGTCTGGCTCCCCCTCTGATTGTGCCCCTGCTCGCGTTCTGAGAACCCTCTTTTCCTCTTGCCCTACCACTCCTCTCTCCCTTCTTAATGCTTCTCTTTCAACTGGCTTGGTCCCTTCTTCATTTAAATCTGCGATCGTTTTTCCCATCCTTAAAAAACCTGGTCTTGACTCTTCCCTCCCTTCCAATTTCCGACCTATTTCTCTTCTCCCCTATCTTGCTAAAATTCTTGAAAGTTATGTCACCTCCTGTCTTTCCTCCTACATTGAGCAGAACCATCTCCTTGCTTCCCATCAGGCAGGCTTCCGCTCGGGCCACTCAACCGAGTCAGTGGTGCTTGCGGTTCTCGATGAGTTGAGGGCCAAGGCTGACACTAACTCTCCTCAGGCTTTGGTCCTCCTCGACTTGTCCGCTGCGTTTGACACGGTCGATCATACCATCCTTCTTGACCGTGTCAGCGCAGCGGGCATTCGGGGGCCCGCTCTCTCCTGGATCACGTCCTTTCTCACAGGACGCTCACAAGCTGTTCACCACCCTGGTTTTTCTGCCCCCCCCTTCCGGTGTCCTGTGGGGTTCCCCAAGGTTCCTCCCTTTCCCTTCTTCTTTTTAATCTTTACATTCATCCCCTTATTGTCTCTCTTCTCGATCTGGGGGTCTCTGTGTACAACTACGCAGATGACCTCCAGCTCGTCTTCGATCTTTCCTCTTCTTCTCATTCTCTATCTTTTTTTCGCTCTACTCTGGTTTTCATCTCGGGGTGGATGGGCGCCAACCACCTCAAGCTCAATCCAGACAAGACTGAGCTTGTCTTGACCGGCGGCTCGTCCAGCCCTTGGTCCTCTGCTTTTTGGCCCCCTATCTTTGGTCCCCCTCCCATCCCTGTCCCCTCTGTCAAAACGCTGGGCATTAAGGTCAGCCATGACCTGTCTATGCACAGCCAGGTCAGTTCTGTTGTGTCTTCTTGTTTTCTATCCCTCCGTCTTATTCGAAAAATTTCCCGTTTCTTTTCCCTTGATTCTCTTAAAATTATTATTTCGCCCCTCATCACTTCCCGCCTTGATTATGGAAACAGCTTGTTCGTGGGTATCCCTGCCTACGAAACCCGTCGCCTCCAAGCAATCCAAAATCAGGCTGCCCGACTCATTTTTCACCTTCCCAAAACTCACCATATCACCCCTGTTCTCAAATCCCTCCACTGGCTTCCTGTTTTGCAACGTTCCTTGTTTAAACTAGGCTGCCTAGTCTTCCGGGCTGTTGATCGCTCTGCTCCGGCGTTCATCACTTCCCTGATTTCCTCTCACACCCCTGTCCGTACCCTCCGCTCATCCTCTTCGGCCCTCCTCACTGTTCCCCGTTTCCGCAAATCCCGCACTGGTGGAACCAGATTCTCTGTCCTTGCCCCCCGCTTCTGGAATTCCCTCCCTCTTTCCATGCGTTCGATCCCCATCTTTTCACACTTCCGTAAAGAGCTCAAAACATTTTTGTTTGCCCAGGCCTACTCCGCTTAAACTTCCTTGGCCCTGTCTGTTCTGTTCAGTAGAGCTCAGTGCCAGGAAGCCGTTTGGCCACCGTGCGCTCTATAAATACTTTATTCATTCATTCATTCATTCAACCATGATGCCACAGTGACTCCCACTGGGGCGGGGCTTGTGTAATTAATAAAACTACGTCCTGAAAACAGTTTTGCCTGGTCCCAGCACATTCATCAAGCATCTCGCCAGTGATCAAGGGTACAGTGAGACCCGAAACGCGTTTGGCTGCTTATCGAGGAGCGGGTGAGGAACGCTGTGCCTGCTACCACCTGAGGCATTTGTGCGTGTACCCCTTCATGAGTGATAGCTTCTTTGGGGCAACCTTGGTTTTTGATGTTAAGCGGCCTGTCCAGCTGCGAAGCTGTCCCGCCGCCGGTGTGCGGATCCTGCATGCTCGCAACCGCGAGTGTGCTTTGGAATGAAGAGGGCCTGAGCCTCAGGTACATATTGGTTAGTACCACAGCGAACTCAACCAGCGCTTCACCTATTATGGATTCATCATTTTAAAGTGGATGTGCACTGAGTATATTTTGGACTGTACAAAACACCCACATGGGTTTAAACGGGACTCACAAGCACGGCGGAAATGATGTGGACTACGTTAACCATGATGCCACAGTGACGCCCACTGGGGCGGGGCTTGTGTAATTAATAAAACTTCGTCCTGAAAACAGTTTTGCCTGGTCCCAGCACATTCATCAAGCATCTCGCCAGTGATCAAGGGTACAGTGAGACCCGAAACGCGTTTGGCTGCTTATCGAGGAGCGGGTGAGGAACGCTGTGCCTGCTACCACCTGAGGCATTTGTGCGTGTACCCCTTCATGAGTGATAGCTTCTTTGGGGCAACCTTGGTTTTTGATGTTAAGCGGCCTGTCCAGCCGCGAAGCTGTCCCACCGCCGGTGTGCGGATCCTGCATGCTCGCAACCGCGAGTGTGCTTTGGAATGAAGGGGGCCTGAGCCTCAGGTACATATTGGTTAGTACCACAGCGAACTCAACCATCGCTTCACCTATTATGGATTCATCATTTTAAAGTGGATGTGCACTGAGTATATTTTGGACTGTACAAAACACCCACATGGGTTTAAACGGGACTCACAAGCACGGCGGAAATGATGTGGACTACGTTAACCATGATGCCACAGTGACGCCCACTGGGGCGGGGCTTATGTAATTAATAAAACTACGTCCTGAAAACAGTTTTGCCTGGTCCCAGCACATTCATCAAGCATCTCGCCAGTGATCAAGGGTACAGTGAGACCAGAAACGCGTTTGGCTGCTTATCGAGGAGCGGGTGAGGAACGCTGTGCCTGCTACCACCTGAGGCATTTGTGCGTGTACCCCTTCATGAGTGATAGCTTCTTTGGGGCAACATTGGTTTTTGATGTTAAGCGGCCTGTCCAGCCGCGAAGCTGTCCCGCCGCCGGTGTGCGGATCCTGCATGCTCGCAACCGCGAGTGTGCTTTGGAATGAAGGGGGCCTGAGCCTCAGGTACATATTGGTTAGTACCACAGCGAACTCAACCAGCGCTTCACCTATTATGGATTCATCATTTTAAAGTGGATGTGCACTGAGTATATTTTGGACTGTACAAAACACCCACATGGGTTTAAACGGGACTCACAAGCACGGCGGAAATGATGTGGACTACATTAACCATGATGCCACAGTGACGCCCACTGGGGCAGGGCTTGTGTAATTAATTAAACTACGTCCTGAAAACAATTTTGCCTGGTCCCAGCACATTCATCAAGCATCTCGCCAGTGATCAAGGGTGCAGTCAGACCCGAAACGCGTTTGGCTGCTTATCGAGGAGCGGGTGAGGAACGCTGTGCCTGCTACCACCTGAGGCATTTGTGCGTGTACCCCTTCATGAGTGATAGCTTCTTTGGGGCAACCTTGGTTTTTGATGTTAAGCGGCCTGTCCAGCCACGAAGCTGTCCCGCCGCCGGTGTGCGGATCCTGCATGCTCGCAACCGCGAGTGTCCTTTGGAATGAAGGGGGCCTGAGCCTCAGGTACATATTGGTTAGTACCACAGCGAACTCAACCAGCGCTTCACCTATTATGGATTCATCATTTTAAAGTGGATGTGCACTGAGTATATTTTGGACTGTACAAAACACCCACATGGGTTTAAACGGGACTCACAAGCACGGCGGAAATGATGTGGACTACGTTAACCATGATGCCACAGTGACGCCCACTGGGGCGGGGCTTGTGTAATTAATAAAACTACATCCTGAAAACAGTTTTGCCTGGTCCCAGCACATTCATCAAGCATCTCGCCAGTGATCAAGGGTACAGTGAGACCTGAAACGCGTTTGGCTGCTTATCGAGGAGCGGGTGAGGAACGCTGTGCCTGCTACCACCTGAGGCATTTGTGCGTGTACCCCTTCATGAGTGATAGCTTCTTTGGGGCAACCTTGGTTTTTGATGTTAAGCGGCCTGTCCAGCCACGAAGCTGTCCCGCCGCCGGTGTGCGGATCCTGCATGCTCGCAACCGCGAGTGGGCTTTGGAATGAAGGGGGCCTGAGCCTCAGGTACATATTGGTTAGTACCACAGCGAACTCAACCATCGCTTCACCTATTATGGATTCATCATTTTAAAGTGGATGTGCAATGAGTATATTTTGGACTGTACAAAACACCCACAAGGGTTTAAACGGGACTCACAAGCACGGCGGAAATGATGTGGACTACGTTAACCATGATGCCACAGTGACGCCCACTGGGGCGGGGCTTGTGTAATTAATAAAACTACGTCCTGAATACAGTTTTACCTGGTCCCAGCACATTCATCAAGCATCTCGCCAGTGATCAAGGGTACAGTGAGACCCGAAACGCGTTTGGCTGCTTATCGAGGAGCGGGTGAGGAACGCTGTGCCTGCTACCACCTGACCACCTACCACTTCGTGAAGCTCGCGCTGCACTAGCGCTGTGTTTTTAACAATTTTCCCTGTTCTTTATCTGGGTTTGTACTTGTTTAGCGCTTACCTTGTTTTTAACTGCACTGCCTCTTGCTGCTTCCAGCTTGTAGCGCGCGCCCTCTGGCCCCTCACTGCATTTAAAAAGTGCACTTCTGTGCCTCCAAGCACCACCACTTTGGTGGGTCCGGGTTCTGGGGATCGATTTTGGGTGCCATTTTGGATTGGGGCTTTACTCTCAGCGCCGGCCGCCATCTTTGAGCGGACTCGCGCGCGTAGGGTGACGGGAGAGCCTACTTAAGGCGGCTCCTTACGTGGCGGTGTTCCTGACCACCTACCACTTCGTGAAGCGCTGTGTTTTTAACAATTTTCCCTGTTCTTTATCTGGGTTTGTACTTGTTTAGTGCTTACCTTGTTTTTAACTGCACTGCCTCTTGCTGCTTCCAGCTTGTAGCGCGCGCCCTCTGGCCCCTCACTGCATTTAAAAAGTGCACTTCTGTGCCTCCAAGCACCACCACTTTGGTGGGTCTGGGTTCTGGGGATCGATTTTGGGTGCCATTTTGGATTGGGGCTTTACTCTCAGCGCCGGCCGCCATCTTTGAGCGGACTCGCGCGCGTAGGGTGACGGGAGAGCCTACTTAAGGCGGCTCCTTACGTGGCGGTGTTCCTGACCACCTACCACTTCGTGAAGCTCGCGCTGCACTAGCGCTGTGTTTTTAACAATTTTCCCTGTTCTTTATCTGGGTTTGTACTTGTTTAGCGCTTACCTTGTTTTTAACTGCACTGCCTCTTGCTGCTTCCAGCTTGTAGCGCACGCCCTCTGGCCCCTCACTGCATTTAAAAAGTGCACTTCTGTGCCTCCAAGCACCACCACTTTGGTGGGTCCGGGTTCTGGGGATCGATTTTGGGTGCCATTTTGGATTGGGGCTTTACTCTCAGCGCCGGCCGCCATCTTTGAGCAGACTCGCGCGCGTAGGGTGACGGGAGAGCCTACTTAAAGTCGCCCCCTTCCGCGCAGCGGAACGCGCAGGTGTACGCCTTCGCTTAGCCTGAGTCGTGCCAGAGTCCTGCCCGTCTGCGCGTCTCGGAGGCGGCGAGGCGGCAGCGGACTCTGACTAGGAGCAGGGAGGATGATACATTATACCTCTGCTACGCTTCGAGCCTTGCGTACTACATCTTGCCTGTGTCGCTCTGTTTTCCCCGGTCGACATAAGGGTAAACGTCGCTGCCCGGCGTGTGGCTGGTCGCCCACTGGGTCACGTTGCTGCACCCCTAGGACATCCAAAGTGCATGCGAAACATCTTTGTCTGCTGTTGAACACAAGATCGGTAGGAGGACATGCTCAGCACATCTACGATCTTCTTGTCAGGGATAATCCTCTTTGCCTGCTCCTGACCGAAACTTGGTTGGGAGAGGCGTCCAATCCGGACATCTTTACTGCGATCCCTCCATCCTATAATATCTTCCGCCAAGACAGGGCGAAGGGTAGAGGGGGCGGAGTTGCTGTGGTGGTGAGGAATAACATTTCCTGCTCTGTTCTTCCTGTTAACTCCATTGAGGGCTCTGAATCCCTGGGCTTTACGCTCAGACTGTCTCCAGTTCAAGCACTTAAGGGTCTGCTAGTCTACAGGCCTCCTGGCCCGGTGGGTTCCTTTTGGGAGGATCTACAGACAGCCATTTCGGAGCTTGCGCTTTCTGCACAGCATTGCTTGCTGGCAGGCGATTTCAACTTTCATCTCGATGTCACGGACGATCCGAATGGGGCTAAATTGCTGGATATTACATCTCCGCTTGGCTTGACACCGTTTGTGTCAGGGCCCACACATGAGAGAGGGCATACCCTCGATCAAGTATTCTCTTCTGTCCGAATTGTTGACATCGAAACACGGCCGGTGCTCTGGTCGGATCATAGATTGATTGGGTTTTCCGTGTTGGAAAATGGGCGGTCTGACACCTGCGCCCCCACGGTGCCCAGAACGGCTTCGAGAGAGCTGCACAGAGTGACGCCAGATATGTTGGAGCAGGCGCTCACGGAACATCCCTGTCCCCTCTCGGGGGATCCGGAAAGAGACACTGAGGCCCTGCAGTTATGGCTGACTGAGAGGTTAGATGATCTTGCACCAAGGGTGACCCCCCGGTCCTCGGTGATACGACAGTCGGCACCGTGGTTTACGGAGGCGCTGCGTCTGGCTCGCAGTCAATGCAAGGTTGCTGAGCGGGCCTGGCGCCTTCAATATGATGGGGAGGCCAAACTCGCCTATAGATAGGCGGTGAAGGCCTATCATCGTGACAATCTTGGTGCCAAGCGGGAATATCTTGCCAGGAGGATTGAGACGGCGGCGAACTCCTGTAAGGAGATCTTCACGATTGTGAAGGAGTTCACGGCCCCTTCCTCCTATTCTCCCCCGCCTGTCTCTTCGGATGCGAGGCCATGTGATCTTGCCACTTTTTTCACCGACAAGATTAAGGCTATTCAGGCCTCCTTCTCGGAGAGCGTTGTGGAGGGCTGCTGTGGTCCCGGGGCAGGACTTGGAACATCGTCCCTGCCTACGGCAGTACTGGCTGACTTTCCACCTGTCTCAAGTGATATGTCCCGGGCCCTGCTGGCCAGTCTCAAATCTGGTTCCCCGCTTGACCCCTGCCCTGCCAAATTTTTGGCCGGGATGGCGGCAGTGGTGAATCCCCTGGTCAACCCTATCCTCAATGCCTCCTTGAGAGAGGGGAGTGTCCCTCGCACCTGGAAAAGGGCGATGGTGATCCCCCTCCTGAAAAAGCCTGGTCTTGATGCCGAGGTCCTGGCCAATTATAGGCCAATTTCACTGCTCCCGGCCCTGGCTAAGATCCCCGAGAAACATGTTCATGGTGTCTTGTCGAGCTTTTTAGAATCTAACAACTTGCTCCATCCGTCCCAATCCGGGTTCCGTCCGAACTTCAGTACGGAAACGGCGTTGGTGGAGGTCTCTGAGATCATCAGGGAGACCTTGGATGTGGGTGGCAAGGCCATGCTAGTCATGTTGGACCTGTCGGCGGCCTTCAACACCGTCCCTCATGAGGCGCTTCTCGCTAGGCTTCATGACATCGGCCTAAGGGGGACGGTGTTCAGATGGTTTTCATCTTTTCTGGAGGGCCGCCGCCAGACGGTCTGGGTTTCCCAGAGCTCCGCCGAGATGCCGCCATTGGGAGTTGGGGTTCCACAGGGATCTGTGTTGAGCCCGACATTGTTCAACATCTTTATGTCCCCCCTGGCGGCAGCGGTGGAGGCTTACGGAGCCCAGATCGTGTCCTATGCCGACGACACGCAACTCCTTTTCACATGTGCTAAAGACCAGCCATTTGATGGGGAGAGAATTCGGGACTGTCTGGATATGGTCTTTGGCTGGTTCCAGCGGAACAGTCTTAAGGCCAACTCCAGTAAGTCGGAGGTGTTATTCTTCGGCTGTGTCACCGATACCGAGTGGCGGCAGTGGTGGCCGGCCGCCATGTGTCCTCCGGCACAATCTTCCTTGGTGGCCAAAAATCTTGGCGTTAAGCTTGACAACAAGGTTTCTCTCAGATCACATGTTCTTGGCCTGGCTGGCACCTGTTTCGGCGTTCTGAAAATGCTCCGCAAGTTTCTTCCACTAATTTCTGCGGAGCATAGACGGATTACGGTGCAGGCGCTTATCGGATCCAGGCTAGACTATGCCAATGCTCTTTTCCTGGGTCTTCCAGACTACTTGGTCCAGCGTCTGCAGGTGACACAGAACTCTGCAGCGCGCGCAATCTTTGGTCTGCATAGACGCGCACGGGCATCTGGTCTTCTGCGGACGCTGCATTGGCTCCCGATCCGTAAGCGGATTATGTTCAAATCCTTGACGCTGGTGCATAAAGCTCTGTTTGGCTTAGGCGCAGGATATCTACAGAAGAGATTGGCTTTCTATCGCCCTGCCCGCTCATTGCGTTCGGAATCTCTTTTCACGGCCGTGGTTCCACGCGTGAGGAAGGCCCGGATTGGGGGGCGCTCTTTCAGCCTCAAGGCCTCCCAGCTGTGGAACTCGCTTCCACTAGAACTTCGCAGCACTCCCGATCTGCTTCAATTCAGAAGGAATTTGAAGACTTGGCTTTTTAATCTTTCTGTTTAGGTGGATTTTCTTCTTTGTTTTTTCTTGGGCTCTTGTTTTTCTTGTTATGTTGTTATACACTGTAGCTTTATGTGGAAAGCGCCGGGACACTCTTTTAGAGTAGCCGAGCGCTATATAAACACATTTTAACATAACATAACATAACATTTGTGCGTGTACCCCTTCATGAGTGATAGCTTCTTTGGGGCAACCTTGGTTTTTGATGTTAAGCGGCCTGTCCAGCCGCGAAGCTGTCCCGCCGCCGGTGTGCGGATCCTGCATGCTCGCAACCGCGAGTGGGCGTTGGAATGAAGGGGGCCTGAGCCTCAGGTACATATTGGTTAGTACCACAGCGAACTCAACCAGCGCTTCACCTATTATGGTTTCATCATTTTAAAGTGGATGCGCACTGAGTATATTTTGGACTGTACAAAACACCCACATGGGTTTAAACGGGACTCACAAGCACGGCGGAAATGATGTGGACTACGTTAACCATGATGCCACAGTGACGCCCACTGGGGCGGGGCTTGTGTAATTAATAAAACTACGTCCTGAAAACAGTTTTGCCTGGTCCCAGCACATTCATCAAGCATCTCGCCAGTGATCAAGGGTACAGTGAGACCCGAAACGCGTTTGGCTGCTTATCGAGGAGCGGGTGAGGAACGCTGTGCCTGCTACCACCTGAGGCATTTGTGCGTGTACCCCTTCATGAGTGATAGCTTCTTTGGGGCAACCTTGGTTTTTGATGTTAAGCGGCCTGTCCAGCCGCGAAGCTGTCCCGCCGCCGGTGTGCGGATCCTGCATGCTCGCAACCGCGAGTGTGCTTTGGAATGAAGGGGGCCTGAGCCTCAGGTACATATTGGTTAGTACCACAGCGAACTCAACCAGCGCTTCACCTATTATGGATTCATCATTTTAAAGTGGATGTGCACTGAGTATATTTTGGACTGTACAAAACACCCACATGGGTTTAAACGGGACTCACAAGCACGGCGGAAATGATGTGGACTACGTTAACCATGATGCCACAGTGACGCCCACTGGGGCAGGGCTTGTGTAATTAATAAAACTACGTCCTGAAAACAATTTTGCCTGGTCCCAGCACATTCATCAAGCATCTCGCCAGTGATCAAGGGTGCAGTGAGACCCAAAACGCGTTTGGCTGCTTATCGAGGAGCGGGTGAGGAACGCTGTGCCTGCTACCACCTGAGGCATTTGTGCGTGTACCCCTTCATGAGTGATAGCTTCTTTGGGGCAACCTTGGTTTTTGATGTTAAGCGGCCTGTCCAGACGCGAAGCTGTCCCGCCGCCGGTGTGCGGATCCTGCATGCTCGCAACCGCGAGTGTGCTTTGGAATGAAGGGGGCCTGAGCCTCAGGTACATATTGGTTAGTACCACAGCGAACTCAACCAGCGCTTCACCTATTATGGATTCATCATTTTAAAGTGGATGTGCACTGAGTATATTTTGGACTGTACAAAACACCCACATGGGTTTAAACGGGACTCACAAGCACGGCGGAAATGATGTGGACTACGTTAGCCATGATGCCACAGTGACGCCCACTGGGGCGAGGCTTGTGTAATTAATAAAACTACGTCCTGAAAACAGTTTTGCCTGGTCCCAGCACATTCATCAAGCATCTCGCCAGTGATCAAGGGTACAGTGAGACCCGAAACGCGTTTGGCTGCTTATCGAGGAGCGGGTGAGGAACGCTGTGCCTGCTACCACCTGAGGCATTTGTGCGTGTACCCCTTCATGAGTGATAGCTTCTTTGGGGCAACCTTGGTTTTTGATGTTAAGCGGCCTGTCCAGCCGCGAAGTTGTCCCGCCGCCGGTGTGCGGATCCTGCATGCTCGCAACCGCGAGTGGGCTTTGGAATGAAGGGGGCCTGAGCCTCAGGTACATATTGGTTAGTACCACAGCGAACTCAACCAGCGCTTCACCTATTATGGATTCATCATTTTAAAGTAGATGTGCACTGACTATATTTTGGACTGTACAAAACACCCACATGGGTTTAAACGGGACTCACAAGCACGGCGGAAATTATGTGGACTACGTTAACCATGATGCCACAGTGACGCCCACTGGGGCGGGGCTTGTGTAATTAATAAAACTACGTCCTGAAAACAGTTTTGCCTGGTCCCAGCACATTCATCAAGCATCTCGCCAGTGATCAAGGGTACAGTGAGACCCGAAACGCGTTTGGCTGCTTATCGAGGAGCGGGTGAGGAACGCTGTGCCTGCTACCACCTGAGGCATTTGTGCGTGTACCCCTTCATGAGTGATAGCTTCTTTGGGGCAACCTTGGTTTTTGATGTTAAGCGGCCTGTCCAGCCGCGAAGCTGTCCCGCCGCCGGTGTGCGGATCCTGCATGCTCGCAACCGCGAGTGGGCTTTGGAATGAAGGGGGCCTGAGCCTCAGGTACATATTGGTTAGTACCACAGCGAACTCAACCAGCGCTTCACCTATTATGGATTCATCATTTTAAAGTGGATGTGCACTGACTATATTTTGGACTGTACAAAACACCCACATGGGTTTAAACGGGACTCACAAGCACGGCGGAAATGATGTGGACTACGTTAACCATGATGCCACAGTGACGCCCACTGGGGCGGGGCTTGTGTAATTAATAAAACTACGTCCTGAAAACAGTTTTGCCTGGTCCCAGCACATTCATCAAGCATCTCGCCAGTGATCAAGGGTACAGTGAGACCCGAAACGCGTTTGGCTGCTTATCGAGGAGCGGGTGAGGAACGCTGTGCCTGCTACCACCTGAGGCATTTGTGCGTGTACCCCTTCATGAGTGATAGCTTCTTTGGGGCAACCTTGGTTTTTGATGTTAAGCGGCCTGTCCAGCCGCGAAGCTGTCCCGCCGCCGGTGTGCGGATCCTGCATGCTCGCAACCGCGAGTGTGCTTTGGAATGAAGGGTGCCTGAGCCTCAGGTACATATTGGTTAGTACCACAGCGAACTCAACCAGCGCTTCACCTATTATGGATTCATCATTTTAAAGTGGATGTGCACTGAGTATATTTTGGACTGTACAAAACACCCACATGGGTTTAAACAGGACTCACAAGCACGGCGGAAATGATGTGGACTACGTTAACCATGATGCCACAGTGACGCCCACTGGGGCAGGGCTTGTGTAATTAATAAAACTACGTCCTGAAAACAATTTTGCCTGGTCCCAGCACATTCATCAAGCATCTCGCCAGTGATCAAGGGTGCAGTCAGACCCGAAACGCGTTTGGCTGCTTATCGAGGAGCGGGTGAGGAACGCTGTGCCTGCTACCACCTGAGGCATTTGTGCGTGTACCCCTTCATGAGTGATAGCTTCTTTGGGGCAACCTTGGTTTTTGATGTTAAGCGGCCTGTCCAGCCGCGAAGCTGTCCCGCCGCCGGTGTGCGGATCCTGCATGCTCGCAACCGCGAGTGTGCTTTGGAATGAAGGGGGCCTGAGCCTCAGGTACATATTGGTTAGTACCACAGCGAACTCAACCAGCGCTTCACCTATTATGGATTCATCATTTTAAAGTGGATGTGCACTGAGTATATTTTGGACTGTACAAAACACCCACATGGGTTTAAACGGGACTCATAAGCACGGCGGAAATGATGTGGACTACGTTAGCCATGATGCCACAGTGACGCCCACTGGGGCGAGGCTTGTGTAATTAATAAAACTACGTCCTGAAAACAGTTTTGCCTGGTCCCAGCACATTCATCAAGCATCTCGCCAGTGATCAAGGGTACAGTGAGACCCGAAACGCGTTTGGCTGCTTATCGAGGAGCGGGTGAGGAACGCTGTGCCTGCTACCACCTGAGGCATTTGTGCGTGTACCCCTTCATGAGTGATAGCTTCTTTGGGGCAACCTTGGTTTTTGATGTTAAGCGGCCTGTCCAGCCGCGAAGTTGTCCCGCCGCCGGTGTGCGGATCCTGCATGCTCGCAACCGCGAGTGGGCTTTGGAATGAAGGGGGCCTGAGCCTCAGGTACATATTGGTTAGTACCACAGCGAACTCAACCAGCGCTTCACCTATTATGGATTCATCATTTTAAAGTAGATGTGCACTGACTATATTTTGGACTGTACAAAACACCCACATGGGTTTAAACGGGACTCACAAGCACGGCGGAAATTATGTGGACTACGTTAACCATGATGCCACAGTGACGCCCACTGGGGCGGGGCTTGTGTAATTAATAAAACTACGTCCTGAAAACAGTTTTGCCTGGTCCCAGCACATTCATCAAGCATCTCGCCAGTGATCAAGGGTACAGTGAGACCCGAAACGCGTTTGGCTGCTTATCGAGGAGCGGGTGAGGAACGCTGTGCCTGCTACCACCTGAGGCATTTGTGCGTGTACCCCTTCATGAGTGATAGCTTCTTTGGGGCAACCTTGGTTTTTGATGTTAAGCGGCCTGTCCAGCCGCGAAGCTGTCCCGCCGCCGGTGTGCGGATCCTGCATGCTCGCAACCGCGAGTGGGCTTTGGAATGAAGGGGGCCTGAGCCTCAGGTACATATTGGTTAGTACCACAGCGAACTCAACCAGCGCTTCACCTATTATGGATTCATCATTTTAAAGTGGATGTGCACTGACTATATTTTGGACTGTACAAAACACCCACATGGGTTTAAACGGGACTCACAAGCACGGCGGAAATGATGTGGACTACGTTAACCATGATGCCACAGTGACGCCCACTGGGGCGGGGCTTGTGTAATAATAAAACTACGTCCTGAAAACAGTTTTGCCTGGTCCCAGCACATTCATCAAGCATCTCGCCAGTGATCAAGGGTACAGTGAGACCCGAAACGCGTTTGGCTGCTTATCGAGGAGCGGGTGAGGAACGCTGTGCCTGCTACCACCTGAGGCATTTGTGCGTGTACCCCTTCATGAGTGATAGCTTCTTTGGGGCAACCTTGGTTTTTGATGTTAAGCGGCCTGTCCAGCCGCGAAGCTGTCCCGCCGCCGGTGTGCGGATCCTGCATGCTCGCAACCGCGAGTGTGCTTTGGAATGAAGGGTGCCTGAGCCTCAGGTACATATTGGTTAGTACCACAGCGAACTCAACCAGCGCTTCACCTATTATGGATTCATCATTTTAAAGTGGATGTGCACTGAGTATATTTTGGACTGTACAAAACACCCACATGGGTTTAAACAGGACTCACAAGCACGGCGGAAATGATGTGGACTACGTTAACCATGATGCCACAGTGACGCCCACTGGGGCAGGGCTTGTGTAATTAATAAAACTACGTCCTGAAAACAATTTTGCCTGGTCCCAGCACATTCATCAAGCATCTCGCCAGTGATCAAGGGTGCAGTCAGACCCGAAACGCGTTTGGCTGCTTATCGAGGAGCGGGTGAGGAACGCTGTGCCTGCTACCACCTGAGGCATTTGTGCGTGTACCCCTTCATGAGTGATAGCTTCTTTGGGGCAACCTTGGTTTTTGATGTTAAGCGGCCTGTCCAGCCGCGAAGCTGTCCCGCCGCCGGTGTGCGGATCCTGCATGCTCGCAACCGCGAGTGTGCTTTGGAATGAAGGGGGCCTGAGCCTCAGGTACATATTGGTTAGTACCACAGCGAACTCAACCAGCGCTTCACCTATTATGGATTCATCAATTTAAAGTGGATGTGCACTGAGTATATTTTGGACTGTACAAAACACCCACATGGGTTTAAACTGGACTCACAAGCACGGCGGAAATGATGTGGACTACGTTAACCATGATGCCACAGTGACGCCCAGTGGGGCGGGGCTTGTGTAATTAATAAAACTACGTCCTGAAAACAGTTTTGCCTGGTCCCAGCACATTCATCAAGCATCTCGCCAGTGATCAAGGGTACAGTGAGACCTGAAACGCGTTTGGCTGCTTATCGAGGAGCGGGTGAGGAACGCTGTGCCTGCTACCACCTGATGCATTTGTGCGTGTACCCCTTCATGAGTGATAGCTTCTTTGGGGCAACCTTGGTTTTTGATGTTAAGCGGCCTGTCCAGCCACGAAGCTGTCCCGCCGCCGGTGTGCGGATCCTGCATGCTCGCAACCGCGAGTGGGCTTTGGAATGAAGGGGGCCTGAGCCTCAGGTACATATTGGTTAGTACCACAGCGAACTCAACCATCGCTTCACCTATTATGGATTCATCATTTTAAAGTGGATGTGCACTGAGTATATTTTGGACTGTACAAAACACCCACATGGGTTTAAACGGGACTCACAAGCACGGCGGAAATGATGTGGACTACGTTAACCATGATGCCACAGTGACGCCCACTGGGGCGGGGCTTGGGTAATTAATAAAACTACGTCCTGAATACAGTTTTACCTGGTCCCAGCACATTCATCAAGCATCTCGCTAGTGATCAAGGGTACAGTGAGACCCGAAACGCGTTTGGCTGCTTTTCGAGGAGCGGGTGAGGAACGCTGTGCCTGCTACCACCTGAGGCATTTGTGCGTGTACCCCTTCATGAGTGATAGCTTCTTTGGGGCAACCTTGGTTTTTGATGTTAAGCGGCCTGTCCAGCCGCGAAGCTGTCCCGCCGCCGGTGTGCGGATCCTGCATGCTCGCAACCGCGAGTGGGCTTTGGAATGAAGGGGGCCTGAGCCCCAGGTACATATTGGTTAGTACCATAGCGATCTCAACCAGCGCTTCACCTATTATGGATTCATCATTTTAAAGTGGATGTGCACTGAGTATATTTTGGACTGTACAAAACACCCACATGGGTTTAAACGGGACTCACAAGCACGGCCGAAATGATGTGGACTACGTTAACCATGATGCCACAGTGACGCCCACTGGGGCGGGGCTTGTGTAATTAATAAAACTACGTCCTGAAAACAGTTTTGCCTGGTCCCAGCACATTCATCAAGCATCTCGCCAGTGATCAAGGGTACAGTGAGACCCGAAACGCGTTTGGCTGCTTATCGAGGAGCGGGTGAGGAACGCTGTGCCTGCTACCACCTGAGGCATTTGTGCGTGTACCCCTTCATGAGTGATAGCTTCTTTGGGGCAACCGTGGTTTTTGATGTTAAGCGGCCTGTCCAGCCGCGAAGCTGTCCCGCCACCGGTGTGCGGATCCTGCATGCTCGCAACCGCGAGTGTGCTTTGGAATGAAGGGGGCCTGAGCCTCAGGTACATATTGGTTAGTACCACAGCAAACTCAACCAGCGCTTCACCTATTATGGATTCATCATTTTAAAGTGGATGTGCACTGAGTATATTTTGGACTGTACAAAACACCCACATGGGTTTAAACGGGACTCACAAGCACGGCGGAAATGATGTGGACTACGTTAACCATGATGCCACAGTGACGCCCACTGGGGCGGGGCTTGTGTAATTAATAAAACTACGTCCTGAAAACAGTTTGGCCTGGTCCCAGCACATTCATCAAGCATCTCGCCAGTGATCAAGGGTACAGTGAGACCCGAAACGCGTTTGGCTGCTTATCGAGGAGCGGGTGAGGAACACTGTGCCTGCTACCACCTGAGGCATTTGTGCGTGTACCCCTTCATGAGTGATAGCTTCTTTGGGGAAACCTTGGTTTTTGATGTTAAGCGGCCTTTCCAGCCGCGAAGCTGTCCCGCCGCCAGTGTGCGGATCCTGCATGCTCGCAACCGCGAGTGTGCTTTGGAATGAAGGGGGCCTGAGCCTCAGGTACATATTGGTTAGTACCACAGCGAACTCAACCATCGCTTCACCTGGATCACTGAAATAATATCGACTGACAAAATATCGACTTGCCAAAATATCGTGGACAAAATATCGACAGTCAAAATATCGAGTTTGTATCTACAAACAGGTAAGTACAAAAATATCGAGTACAAAATATCGTTAACAAAAATATAGATGTAAAAAATATCGACTTTATTAAAAACAGTGTTAAATTAAATTAATATTAAATTTTAATTACTAAAATATACTTAAAACGACTTAAATTAAATTATAATAATAAAATAATAAATGAAAATAATAAAAATAATTTTTTAAAATCTTATTTGTTGACCCTGAACCCTAAAAATACCCCTTTACCCAAAAACCCAAAACTGACCCTGAACCCTAAAAATACCCTTTACCCAAAAACCCAAAACTGACCCTGAACCCTAAAAATACCCCTTTACCCATGACCTGAAAACTGACCCTGAACCCTAAAAATACCCCTTTACCCATGACCTGAAAACTGACCCTGAACCCTAAAAATACCCCTTTACCCATGACCTGAAAACTGACCCTGAACCCTAAAAATACCCCTTTACCCATGAACTGAAAACTGACCCTGAACCCTAAAAATACCCCTTTACCCATGAACTGAAAACTGACCCTGAACCCTAAAAATACCCCTTTACCCATGACCTGAAAACTGACCCTGAACCCTAAAAATACCCCTTTACCCATGACCTGAAAACTGACCCTGAACCCTAAAAATACCCCTTTACCCATGACCTGAAAACTGACCCTGAACCCTAAAAATACCCCTTCACCCATGAACTGAAAACTGACCCTGAACCCTAAAAATACCCCTTTACCCAAAATTTATCAATATTATTTAATTACCAATTAATTATTAATTAACAATAACAATAAAGTAAATATATTAGAACATTAGGTGTAATTATTTTAATAATTAATATTATTTTATCAAAATTAATTACTTAAAAATAACACAAAATTATATATATAAAAAATGTACTCTAATTAATGTAATTAACTAATTACAATTAATTAATTAACAATTATTTACTAATACAAAATATATTCAAAATTATATTAATTAATTAACTAATTAATATTAATTAATTATCAATTAATTATTAATTAAAAATATTAACAAACATATATTAATTAATTAATTATTATTAAATTACTTCCCATCCTATTCCCCTATAAACCCACAACCCGCTACAGAATTACATTACGCAATTATTATCAAAACAACATTCATGTAATAAAATATTTAATAACATTAATACACACTATTCACACATATTATTACATAAAAATACACTATAAAATATTATATATTATTAAAAAATCGATATTTTTGCTATCTATATTTTATACAGTCGATATTACTTCACTTACCTGAAAAACGATATTTTTGTAGTCGATATTATGTCCAGTCGATATTTTGTCCAGTCTATATTTAAAACTCGATATTATGTCCAGTCGATATTTTGGAGTCGATATTTTGTCTCTATACCGCTTCACCTATTATGGATTCATCATTTTAAAGTGGATGTGCACTGAGTATATTTTGGACTGTACAAAACACCCACATGGGTTTAAACGGGACTCACAAGCACGGCGGAAATGATGTGGACTACGTTAACCATGATGCCACAGTGACGCCCACTGGGGCGGGGCTTGTGTAATTAATAAAACTACGTCCTGAAAACAGTTTTGCCTGTTCCCAACACATTCATCAAGCATCTCGCCAGTGATCAAGGGTACAGTGAGACCCGAAACGCGTTTGGCTGCTTATCGAGGAGCGGGTGAGGAACGCTGTGCCTGCTACCACCTGAGGCATTTGTGCGTGTACCCCTTCATGAGTGATAGCTTCTTTGGGGCAACCTTGGTTTTTGATGTTAAGCGGCTCGTCCAGCCACGAAGCTGTCCCGCCGCCGGTGTGCGGATCCTGCATGCTCGCAACTGCGAGTGTGCTTTGGAATGAAGGGGGCCTGAGCCTCAGGTACATATTGGTTAGTACCACAGCGAACTCAACCAGCGCTTCACCTATTATGGATTCATCATTTTAAAGTGGATGTGCACTGAGTATATTTTGGACTGTACAAAACACCCACATGGGTTTAAACGGGACTCACAAGCACAGCGGAAATGATGTGGACTACGTTAACCATGATGCCACAGTGACGCCCACTGGGGCAGGGCTTGTGTAATTAATAAAACTACGTCCTGAAAAAATTTTGCCTGGTCCCAGCACATTCATCAAGCATCTCGCCAGTGATCAAGGGTGCAGTGAGACCCGAAACGCGTTTGGCTGCTTATCGAGGAGCGGGTGAGGAACGCTGTGCCTGCTACCACCTGAGGCATTTGTGCGTGTACCCCTTCATGAGTGATAGCTTCTTTGGGGCAACCTTGGTTTTTGATGTTAAGCGGCCTGTCCAGACGCGAAGCTGTCCCGCCGCCGGTGTGCGGATCCTGCATGCTCGCAACCGCGAGTGTGCTTTGGAATGAAGGGGGCCTGAGCCTCAGGTACATATTGGTTAGTACCACAGCGAACTCAACCAGCGCTTCACCTATTATGGATTCATCATTTTAAAGTGGATGTGCACTGAGTATATTTTGGACTGTACAAAACACCCACATGGGTTTAAACGGGACTCACAAGCACGGCGGAAATGATGTGGACTACGTTAACCATGATGCCACAGTGACGCCCACTGGGGCGGGGCTTGTGTAATTAATAAAACTACGTCCTGAAAACAGTTTTGCCTGGTCCCAGCACATTCATCAAGCATCTCGCCAGTGATCAAGGGTACAGTGAGATCTGAAACACGTTTGGCTGCTTATCGAGGACCGGGTGAGGAACGCTGTGCCTGCTACCACCTGAGGCATTTGTGCGTGTACCCCTTCATGAGTGATAGCTTCTTTGGGGCAACCTTGGTTTTTGATGTTAAGCGGCCTGTCCAGCCGCGAAGCTGTCCCGCCGCCGGTGTGCGGATCCTGCATGCTCGCAACCGCGAGTGTGCTTTGGAATGAAGGGGGCCTGAGCCTCAGGTACATATTGGTTAGTACCACAGCGAACTCAACCAGCGCTTCACCTATTATGGATTCATCTTTTTAAAGTGGATGTGCACTGAGTATATTTTGGACTGTACAAAACACCCACATGGGTTTAAACGGGACTCATAAGCACGGCGGAAATGATGTGGACTACGTTAACCATGATGCCACAGTGACGCCCACTGGGGCGGGGCTTGTGTAATTAATAAAACTACGTCCTGAAAACAGTTTTGCCTGGTCCCAGCACATTCATCAAGCATCTCGCCAGTGATCAAGGGTACAGTGAGACCCGAAACGCGTTTGGCTGCTTATCGAGGAGCGGGTGAGGAACGCTGTGCCTGCTACCACCTGAGGCATTTGTGCGTGTACCCCTTAATGAGTGATAGCTTCTTTGGGGCAACCTTGGTTTTTGATGTTAAGCGGCCTGTCCTGCCGCGAAGCTGTCCCGCCGCCGGTGTGCGGATCCTGCATGCTCGCAACCGCGAGTGGGCTTTGGAATGAAGGGGGCCTGAGCCTCAGGTACATATTGGTTAGTACCACAGCGAACTCAACCAGCGCTTCACCTATTATGGATTCATCATTTTAAAGTGGATGTGCACTGACTATATTTTGGACTGTACAAAACACCCACATGGGTTTAAACGGGACTCACAAGCACGTCGGAAATGATGTGGACTACGTTAACCATGATGCCACAGTGACGCCCACTGGGGCAGGGCTTGTGTAATTAATAAAACTACGTCCTGAAAAAATTTTGCCTGGTCCCAGCACATTCATCAAGCATCTCGCCAGTGATCAAGGGTACAGTGAGACCCGAAACGCGTTTGGCTGCTTATCGAGGAGCAGGTGAGGAACGCTGTGACTGCTACCACCTGAGGCATTTGTGCGTGTACCCCTTCATGAGTGATAGCTTCTTTGGGGCAACCTTGGTTTTTGATGTTAAGCGGCCTGTCCAGCCGCGAAGCTGTCCCGCCACCGGTGTGCGGATCCTGCATGCTCACAACCGCGAGTGTGCTTTGGAATGAAGGGGGCCTGAGCCTCAGGTACATATTGGTTAGTACCACAGCAAACTCAACCAGCGCTTCACCTATTATGGATTCATCATTTTAAAGTGGATGTGCACTGAGTATATTTTGGACTGTACAAAACACCCACATGGGTTTAAACGGGACTCACAAGCACGGCGGAAATGATGTGGACTACGTTAACCATGATGCCACAGTGACGCCCACTGGGGCGGGGCTTGTGTAATTAATAAAACTACGTACTGAAAACAGTTTGGCCTGGTCCCAGCACATTCATCAAGCATCTCGCCAGTGATCAAGGGTACAGTGAGACCCGAAACGCGTTTGGCTGCTTATCGAGGAGCGGGTGAGGAACACTGTGCCTGCTACCACCTGAGGCATTTGTGCGTGTACCCCTTCATGAGTGATAGCTTCTTTGGGGAAACCTTGGTTTTTGATGTTAAGCGGCCTTTCCAGCCGCGAAGCTGTCCCGCCGCCAGTGTGCGGATCCTGCATGCTCGCAACCGCGAGTGTGCTTTGGAATGAAGGGGGCCTGAGCCTCAGGTACATATTGGTTAGTACCACAGCGAACTCAACCATCGCTTCACCTATTATGGATTCATCATTTTAAAGTGGATGTGCAATGAGTGTATTTTGGACTGTACAAAACACCCACATGGGTTTAAACGGGACTCACAAGCACGGCGGAAATGATGTGGACTACGTTAACCATGATGCCACAGTGACGCCCACTGGGGCGGGGCTTGTGTAATTAATAAAACTACGTCCTGAAAACAGTTTTGCCTGTTCCCAGCACATTCATCAAGCATCTCGCCAGTGATCAAGGGTACAGTGAGACCCGAAACGCGTTTGGCTGCTTATCGAGGAGTGGGTGAGGAACGCTGTGCCTGCTACCACCTGAGGCATTTGTGCATTACCCCTTCATGAGTGATAGCTTCTTTGGGGCAACCTTGGTTTTTGATGTTAAGCGGCCTGTCCAGCCGCGAAGCTGTCCCGCCGCCGGTGTGCGGATCCTGCATGCTCGCAACCGCGAGTGTGCTTTGGAATGAAGGGGGCCTGAGCCTCAGGTCCATATTGGTTAGTACCACAGCGAACTCAACCAGCGCTTCACCTATTATGGATTCATCATTTTAAAGTGGATGTGCACTGAGTATATTTTGGACTGTACAAAACACCCACATGGGTTTAAACGGGACTCACAAGCACGGCGGAAATGATGTGGACTACGTTAACCATGATGCCACAGTGACGCCCACTGGGGCAGGGCTTGTGTAATTAATAAAACTACGTCCTGAAAAAATTTTGCCTGGTCCCAGCACATTCATCAAGCATCTCGCCAGTGATCAAGGGTGCAGTGAGACCCGAAACGCGTTTGGCTGCTTATCGAGGAGCGGGTGAGGAACGCTGTGCCTGCTACCACCTGAGGCATTTGTGCGTGTACCCCTTCATGAGTGATAGCTTCTTTGGGGCAACCTTGGTTTTTGATGTTAAGCGGCCTGTCCAGACGCGAAGCTGTCCCGCCGCCGTTGTGCGGATCCTGCATGCTCGCAACCGCGAGTGTGCTTTGGAATGAAGGGGGCCTGAGCCTCAGGTACATATTGGTTAGTACCACAGCGAACTCAACCAGCGCTTCACCTATTATGGATTCATCATTTTAAAGTGGATGTGCACTGAGTATATTTTGGACTGTACAAAACACCCACATGGGTTTAAACGGGACTCACAAGCACGGCGGAAATGATGTGGACTACGTTAACCATGATGCCACAGTGACGCCCACTGGGGCGGGGCTTGTGTAATTAATAAAACTACGTCCTGAAAACAGTTTTGCCTGGTCCCAGCACATTCATCAAGCATCTCGCCAGTGATCAAGGGTACAGTGAGACCTGAAACGCGTTTGGCTGCTTATCGAGGAGCGGGTGAGGAACGCTGTGCCTGCTACCACCTGAGGCATTTGTGCGTGTACCCCTTCATGAGTGATAGCTTCTTTGGGGCAACCTTGGTTTTTGATGTTAAGCGGCCTGTCCAGCCGTGAAGCTGTCCCGCCGCCGGTGTGCGGATCCTGCATGCTCGCAACCGCGAGTGTGCTTTGGAATGAAGGGGGCCTGAGCCTCAGGTACATATTGGTTAGTACCACAGCGAACTCAACCAGCGCTTCACCTATTATGGATTCATCTTTTTAAAGTGGATGTGCACTGAGTATATTTTGGACTGTACAAAACACCCACATGGGTTTAAACGGGACTCATAAGCACGGCGGAAATGATGTGGACTACGTTAACCATGATGCCACAGTGACGCCCACTGGGGCGGGGCTTGTGTAATTAATAAAACTACGTCCTGAAAACAGTTTTGCCTGGTCCCAGCACATTCATCAAGCATCTCGCCAGTGATCAAGGGTACAGTGAGACCCGAAATGCGTTTGGCTGCTTATCGAGGAGCGGGTGAGGAACGCTGTGCCTGCTACCACCTGAGGCATTTGTGCGTGTACCCCTTCATGAGTGATAGCTTCTTTGGGGCAACCTTGGTTTTTGATGTTAAGCGGCCTGTCCAGCCGCGAAGCTGTCCCGCCGCCGGTGTGCGGATCCTGCATGCTCGCAACCGCGAGTGGGCTTTGGAAAGAAGGGGGCCTGAGCCTCAGGTACATATTGGTTAGTACCACAGCGAACTCAACCAGCGCTTCACCTATTATGGATTCATCATTTTAAAGTGGATGTGCACTGACTATATTTTGGACTGTACAAAACACCCACATGGGTTTAAACGGGACTCACAAGCACGGCGGAAATTATGTGGACTACGTTAACCATGATGCCACAGTGATGCCCACTGGGGCGGGGCTTGTGTAATTAATAAAACTACGTCCTGAAAACAGTTTTGCCTGGTCCCAGCACATTCATCAAGCATCTCGCCAGTGATCAAGGGTACAGTGAGACCCGAAACGCGATTGGCTGCTTATCGAGGAGCGGGTGAGCAACGCTGTGCCTGCTACCACCTGAGGCATTTGTGCGTGTACCCCTTCATGAGTGATAGCTTCTTTGGGGCAACCTTGGTTTTTGATGTTAAGCGGCCTGTCCAGCCGCGAAGCTGTCCCGCCGCCGGTGTGCGGATCCTACATGCTCGCAACCGCGAGTGGGCTTTGGAATGAAGGGGGCCTGAGCCTCAGGTACATATTGGTTAGTACCACAGCGAACTCAACCAGCGCTTCACCTATTATGGATTCATCATTTAAAAGTGGATGTGCACTGACTATATTTTGGACTGTACAAAACACCCACATGGGTTTAAACGGGACTCACAAGCACGGCGGAAATTATGTGGACTACGTTAACCATGATGCCACAGTGACGCCCACTGGGGCGGGGCTTGTGTAATTATTAAAACTACGTCCTGAAAACAGTTTTGCCTGGTCCCAGCACATTCATCAAGCATCTCGCCAGTGATCAAGGGTACAGTGAGACCTGAAACGCGTTTGGCTGCTTATCGAGGAGCGGGTGAGGAACGCTGTGCCTGCTACCACCTGAGGCATTTGTGCGTGTACCCCTTCATGAGTGATAGCTTCTTTGGGGCAACCTTGGTTTTTGATGTTAAGCGGCCTGTCCAGCCGCGAAGCTGTCCCGCCGCCGGTGTGCGGATCCTGCATGCTCGCAACCGCGAGTGTGCTTTGGAATGAAGGGGGCCTGAGCCTCAGGTACATATTGGTTAGTACCACAGCGAACTCAACCAGCGCTTCACCTATTATGGATTCATCTTTTTAAAGTGGATGTGCACTGAGTATATTTTGGACTGTACAAAACACCCACATGGGTTTAAACGGGACTCATAAGCACGGCGGAAATGATGTGGACTACGTTAACCATGATGCCACAGTGACGCCCACTGGGGCGGGGCTTGTGTAATTAATAAAACTACGTCCTGAAAACAGTTTTGCCTGGTCCCAGCACATTCATCAAGCATCTCGCCAGTGATCAAGGGTACAGTGAGACCCGAAACGCGTTTGGCTGCTTATCGATGAGCGGGTGAGGAACGCTGTGCCTGCTACCACCTGAGGCATTTGTGCGTGTACCCCTTCATGAGTGATAGCTTCTTTGGGGCAACCTTGGTTTTTGATGTTAAGCGGCCTGTCCAGCCGCGAAGCTGTCCCGCCGCCGGTGTGCGGATCCTGCATGCTCGCAACCGCGAGTGGGCTTTGGAAAGAAGGGGGCCTGAGCCTCAGGTACATATTGGTTAGTACCACAGCGAACTCAACCAGCGCTTCACCTATTATGGATTCATCATTTTAAAGTGAATGTGCACTGACTATATTTTGGACTGTACAAAACACCCACATGGGTTTAAACGGGACTCACAAGCACGGCGGAAATTATGTGGACTACGTTAACCATGATGCCACAGTGATGCCCACTGGGGCGGGGCTTGTGTAATTAATAAAACTACGTCCTGAAAACAGTTTTGCCTGGTCCCAGCACATTCATCAAGCATCTCGCCAGTGATCAAGGGTACAGTGAGACCCGAAACGCGTTTGGCTGCTTATCGATGAGCGGGTGAGGAACGCTGTGCCTGCTACCACCTGAGGCATTTGTGCGTGTACCCCTTCATGAGTGATAGCTTCTTTGGGGCAACCTTGGTTTTTGATGTTAAGCGGCCTGTCCAGCCGCGAAGCTGTCCCGCCGCCGGTGTGCGGATCCTGCATGCTCGCAACCGCGAGTGTGCTTTGGAATGAAGGGTGCCTGAGCCTCAGGTACATATTGGTTAGTACCACAGCGAACTCAACCAGCGCTTCACCTATTATGGATTCATCATTTTAAAGTGGATGTGCACTGAGTATATTTTGGACTGTACAAAACACCCACATGGGTTTAAACGGGACTCACAAGCACGACGGAAATGATGTGGACTACGTTAACCATGATGCCACAGTGACGCCCACTGGGGCAGGGCTTGTGTAATTAATAAAACTACGTCCTGAAAAAATTTTGCCTGGTCCCAGCACATTCATCAAGCATCTCGCCAGTGATCAAGGGTGCAGTGAGACCCGAAACGCGTTTGGCTGCTTATCGAGGAGCGGGTGAGGAACGCTGTGCCTGCTACCACCTGAGGCATTTGTGCGTGTACCCCTTCATGAGTGATAGCTTCTTTGGGGCAACCTTGGTTTTTGATGTTAAGCGGCCTGTCCAGACGCGAAGCTGTCCCGCCGCCGTTGTGCGGATCCTGCATGCTCGCAACCGCGAGTGTGCTTTGGAATGAAGGGGGCCTGAGCCTCAGGTACATATTGGTTAGCACCACAGCGAACTCAACCAGCGCTTCACCTATTATGGATTCATCATTTTAAAGTGGATGTGCACTGAGTATATTTTGGACTGTACAAAACACCCACATGGGTTTAAACGGGACTCACAAGCACGGCGGAAATGATGTGGACTACGTTAACCATGATGCCACAGTGACGCCCACTGGGGCGGGGCTTGTGTAATTAATAAAACTACGTCCTGAAAACAGTTTTGCCTGGTCCCAGCACATTCATCAAGCATCTCGCCAGTGATCAAGGGTACAGTGAGACCTGAAACGCGTTTGGCTGCTTATCGAGGAGCGGGTGAGGAACGCTGTGCCTGCTACCACCTGAGGCATTTGTGCGTGTACCCCTTCATGAGTGATAGCTTCTTTGGGGCAACCTTGGTTTTTGATGTTAAGCGGCCTGTCCAGCCGCGAAGCTGTCCCGCCGCCGGTGTGCGGATCCTGCATGCTCGCAACCGCGAGTGTGCTTTTAAATGAAGGGGGCCTGAGCCTCAGGTACATATTGGTTAGTACCACAGCGAACTCAACCAGCGCTTCACCTATTATGGATTCATCTTTTTAAAGTGGATGTGCACTGAGTATATTTTGGACTGTACAAAACACCCACATGGGTTTAAACGGGACTCATAAGCACGGCGGAAATGATGTGGACTACGTTAACCATGATGCCACAGTGACGCCCACTGGGGCGGGGCTTGTGTAATTAATAAAACTACGTCCTGAAAACAGTTTTGCCTGGTCCCAGCACATTCATCAAGCATCTCGCCAGTGATCAAGGGTACAGTGAGACCCGAAACGCGTTTGGCTGCTTATCGAGGAGCGGGTGAGGAACGCTGTGCCTGCTACCACCTGAGGCATTTGTGCGTGTACCCCTTCATGAGTGATAGCTTCTTTGGGGCAACCTTGGTTTTTGATGTTAAGCGGCCTGTCCAGCCGCGAAGCTGTCCCGCCGCCGGTGTGCGGATCCTGCATGCTCGCAACCGCGAGTGGGCTTTGGAAAGAAGGGGGCCTGAGCCTCAGGTACATATTGGTTAGTACCACAGCGAACTCAACCAGCGCTTCACCTATTATGGATTCATCATTTTAAAGTGGATGTGCACTAACTATATTTTGGACTGTACAAAACACCCACATGGGTTTAAACGGGACTCACAAGCACGGCGGAAATTATGTGGACTACGTTAACCATGATGCCACAGTGATGCCCACTGGGGCGGGGCTTGTGTAATTAATAAAACTACGTCCTGAAAACAGTTTTGCCTGGTCCCAGCACATTCATCAAGCATCTCGCCAGTGATCAAGGGTACAGTGAGACCCGAAACGCGATTGGCTGCTTATCGAGGAGCGGGTGAGCAACGCTGTGCCTGCTACCACCTGAGGCATTTCTGCGTGTACCCCTTCATGAGTGATAGCTTCTTTGGGGCAACCTTGGTTTTTGATGTTAAGCGGCCTGTCCAGCCGCGAAGCTGTCCCGCCGCCAGTGTGCGGATCCTACATGCTCGCAACCGCGAGTGGGCTTTGGAATGAAGGGGGCCTGAGCCTCAGGTACATATTGGTTAGTACCACAGCGAACTCAACCAGCGCTTCACCTATTATGGATTCATCATTTAAAAGTGGATGTGCACTGACTATATTTTGGACTGTACAAAACACCCACATGGGTTTAAACGGGACTCACAAGCACGGCGGAAATTATGTGGACTACGTTAACCATGATGCCACAGTGACGCCCACTGGGGCGGGGCTTGTGTAATTAATAAAACTACGTCCTGAAAACAGTTTTGCCTGGTCCCAGCACATTCATCAAGCATCTCGCCAGTGATCAAGGGTACAGTGAGACCTGAAACGCGTTTGGCTGCTTATCGAGGAGCGGGTGAGGAACGCTGTGCCTGCTACCACCTGAGGCATTTGTGCGTGTACCACTTCATGAGTGATAGCTTCTTTGGGGCAACCTTGGTTTTTGATGTTAAGCGGCCTGTCCAGCCGCGAAGCTGTCCTGCCGCCGGTGTGCGGATCCTGCATGCTCGCAACCGCGAGTGTGCTTTGGAATGAAGGGGGCCTGAGCCTCAGGTACATATTGGTTAGTACCACAGCGAACTCAACCAGCGCTTCACCTATTATGGATTCATCTTTTTAAAGTGGATGTGCACTGAGTATATTTTGGACTGTACAAAACACCCACATGGGTTTAAACGGGACTCATAAGCACGGCGGAAATGAAGTGGACTACGTTAACCATGATGCCACAGTGACGCCCACTGGGGCGGGGCTTGTGTAATTAATAAAACTACGTCCTGAAAACAGTTTTGCCTGGTCCCAGCACATTCATCAAGCATCTCGCCAGTGATCAAGGGTACAGTGAGACCCGAAACGCGTTTGGCTGCTTATCGAGGAGCGGGTGAGGAACGCTGTGCCTGCTACCACCTGAGGCATTTGTGCGTGTACCCCTTCATGAGTGATAGCTTCTTTGGGGCAACCTTGGTTTTTGATGTTAAGCGGCCTGTCCAGCCGCGAAGCTGTCCCGCCGCCGGTGTGCGGATCCTGCATGCTCGCAACCGCGAGTGGGCTTTGGAAAGAAGTGGGCCTGAGCCTCAGGTACATATTGGTTAGTACCACAGCGAACTCAACCAGCGCTTCACCTATTATGGATTCATCATTTTAAAGTGGATGTGCACTGACTATATTTTGGACTGTACAATACACCCACATGGGTTTAAACGGGACTCACAAGCACGGCGGAAATTATGTGGACTACGTTAACCATGATGCCACAGTGATGCCCACTGGGGCGGGGCTTGTGTAATTATTAAAACTACGTCCTGAAAACAGTTTTGCCTGGTCCCAGCACATTCATCAAGCATCTCGCCAGTGATCAAGGGTACAGTGAGACCCGAAACGCGATTGGCTGCTTATCGAGGAGCGGGTGAGCAACGCTGTGCCTGCTACCACCTGAGGCATTTGTGCGTGTACCCCTTCATGAGTGATAGCTTCTTTGGGGCAACCTTGGTTTTTGATGTTAAGCGGCCTGTCCAGCCGCGAAGCTGTCCCGCCGCCGGTGTGCGGATCCTACATGCTCGCAACCGCGAGTGGGCTTTGGAATGAAGGGGGCCTGAGCCTCAGGTACATATTGGTTAGTACCACAGCGAACTCAACCAGCGCTTCACCTATTATGGATTCATCATTTTAAAGTGGATGTGCACTGACTATATTTTGGACTGTACAAAACACCCACATGGGTTTAAACGGGACTCACAAGCACGGCGGAAATTATGTGGACTACGTTAACCATGATGCCACAGTGACGCCCACTGGGGCGGGGCTTGTGTAATTAATAAAACTACGTCCTGAAAACAGTTTTGCCTGGTCCCAGCACATTCATCAAGCATCTCGCCAGTGATCAAGGGTACAGTGAGACCCGAAACGCGTTTGGCTGCTTATCGATGAGCGGGTGAGGAACGCTGTGCCTGCTACCACCTGAGGCATTTGTGCGTGTACCCCTTCATGAGTGATAGCTTCTTTGGGGCAACCTTGGTTTTTGATGTTAAGCGGCCTGTCCAGCCGCGAAGCTGTCCCGCCGCCGGTGTGCGGATCCTGCATGCTCGCAACCGCGAGTGTGCTTTGGAATGAAGGGTGCCTGAGCCTCAGGTACATATTGGTTAGTACCACAGCGAACTCAACCAGCGCTTCACCTATTATGGATTCATCATTTTAAAGTGGATGTGCACTGAGTATATTTTGGACTGTACAAAACACCCACATGGGTTTAAACGGGACTCACAAGCACGGCGGAAATGATGTGGACTACGTTAACCATGATGCCACAGTGACGCCCACTGGGGTGGGGCTTGTGTAATTAATAAAACTACGTCCTGAAAACAGTTTTGCCTGGTCCCAGCACATTCATCAAGCATCTCGCCAGTGATCAAGGGTACAGTGAGACCCGAAACGCGTTTGGCTGCTTATCGAGGAGCGGGTGAGGAACACTGTGCCTGCTACCACCTGAGGCATTTGTGCGTGTACCCCTTCTTGAGTGATAGCTTCTTTGGGGCAACCTTGGTTTTTGATGTTAAGCGGCCTGTCCAGCCGCGAAGCTGTCCCGCCGCCGGTGTGCGGATCCTGCATGCTCGCAACCGCGAGTGTGCTTTGGAATGAAGGGGGCCTGAGCCTCAGGTACATATTGGTTAGTACCACAGCGAACTCAACCAGCTCTTCACCTATTATGGATTCATCATTTTAAAGTGGATGTGCACTGAGTATATTTTGGACTGTACAAAACACCCACATGGGTTTAAACGGGACTCACAAGCACGGCGGAAATGATGTGGACCACGTTAACCATGATGCCACAGTGACGCCCACTGGGGCGGGGCTTGTGTAATTAATAAAACTACGTCCTGAAAACAGTTTTGCCTGGTTCCAGCACATTCATCAAGCATCTCGCCAGTGATCAAGGGTACAGTGAGACCCGAAACACGTTTGGCTGCTTATCGAGGAGCGGGTGAGGAACGCTGTGCCTGCTACCACCTGAGGCATTTGTGCGTGTGCCCCTTCATGAGTGATAGCTTCTATGGGGCAACCTTGGTTTTTGATATATATATATATATATATATATATATATATATATATATATATATATATATATATATATATATATATATATATATATATATATATATATATATATATATATATTCCAAACACTGTTTTGCCTGTCAAGAGTGAGCCCACAATGGTACATGGATTAAGCTGCAATTTTAATGGAAAGAGACACCTCGAGAACAGCAGATAGGTGTCACGCTGGAATTTAGAAGTCTTTTTCCGATGCGTTTCGTGCTCAACAGCACTTCTTCTCGGGATGTAGGCTTCGCATTAACTGACTGCTGCGGCGATTCTGGTAGGCACCTGGTAAATACATCTTACCCCGCCCAGGTGGGCGTAGCCACAACAGTGGCCTGCTGGTTATCGTAGTGCCTCACGTATTCCTTCAGTGAGGAGCCGCATTGAGAAAGTCTTAGTGCACAAGTTTAAAACCCATGTGGGTAGCGTGAAACAAACTGCTGCCTTGGCGTGTTGAATTACCTCTTCCATCAGCATACCAATCTCCATGCTGCCACGTCGATTGGCGTGGTAGCGGACTGCACAGGGTGCAGCTGGGCTTCTCCTCGCGGCTCAGGCTGACCGCTATTATTCCAAACACTGTTTTGCCTGTCAAGAGTGAGCCCACGATGGTACATGGATTAAGCTGCAAACGCGTCAGGACAGGACTTCATTTTGCTGCAAGCTGTGTTTCCCCCACCCTGCTTCCCTCGTGAATAAAATGTGGCAGAACATTTTTCTTCTCGTGAAGCTTCCTTCTTAGCAGGCAACTTGTGTGTTTGAATATTTTGCGGACAGCCTGAGCCGCGAAGGAAGCTCCGGGGCTGGTCTCAGCCCTCCAGCAGAGACGCCATATGACGCCTGTGCCTATGGGAGAAGATGCCAGTTCTTTTGGGGAATTATCGAAGCAGAGTGAAAGTGAACGCCGCTGCACAACCCACTGGGGTGGAACTTCGTTTTTCAAGGACAAGTCACTACAGCTCACATGAGTAAAGACTGGCACCACAAGTACCATCAGGCCACGGGCGTGGCCAAGCCCACCTGGGCGTTTTTTCATTATGTGAAAGGTGGTGCCGAAAATCGTTGTGCCTTTTCCTGCAGAGTCCATTTCCTTTGATAAAGTGCTCCATGCACGAAACGCGTCAGGACAGGACTTCATTTTGCTGCAAGCTGTGTTTCCCCCACCCTGCTTCCCTCGTGAATAAAATGTGGCAGAACATTTATCTTCTCGTGAAGCTTCCTTCTTAGCAGGCAACTTGTGTGTTTGAATATATATATATATATATATTTACATGCTGCCTGCCTCTACACGCCCCCCCCTTGACTCGGTATACCAGCCACCAACCCCGCTCTGAGACCTACTATGATGTTGCATTCTGGGACCTGCAGTCTTGGATTTGACTACAGCGGCTCCCAATCAGGCGGGGTCAGCTGATCTCCTACAATTAGGAGCACAGGAGTATCTTCACGGAGGGAAAGAATAAAGAGCTCCCTTCTTTACCCCCACTCTGTCCTTGAAGTCTCTTCTATCCACGGGCTTCCTCCGGGCATATATTTACATATATATATATGTATATATATATATATATATATATATATATATATATATACGCAAGTGCAGCTCTCTCCCCCAGCCAGCGCAGCAGCCGCCACAGCAGTGAAAGGAAAGAACCACGCCACTCCAACGTCCGTTGTGGGTTAAAACGATTTATTTAGCGTACAAGGCCACCAGATCTTACGCGTTTCGGGCGTCCGCCCTTGTTCACAGATCAGTTGTCAGTAAGTTTTACATGGCTTAAATACAAACAGTTTTTCCCGGGCATTTTTTTCTCTGCAATCACGTGATGAAGTGACATAAAAGACACACTACATATTTAAGGCTCAGGTGGTCTATCTTCTAATACAATGCAAATATAAATGAATTGTCAGATAAAATAACTGCTTAAATGCACTTATTAAAATCACAATCAAGTTATAATTCATTCTATGATAAAAGAATAAATATTTGTAGTCTATAAAAATCTATATACACTTTTATAAAAAACATGTAAACTGAGACTTTTGTGCAAACATCGCGATTTTTTTAAAATGTTCACAAATTACTTACATGGTGAAGAAAAATGGCGTTTTATAAACAAAAAAGAGAAAATGACAAATCATTAAACTCTAATGCCAATATTTATACACCAATGAGGTCTCAGAGTAAACAGACAATGTGTCTGTTTGTTATTATATCAGCATGAATGCTGTTTACTGATTGTGATTGTGATTATACATTTATTTCAAAGATGATAGATTTGGCATCGTAAAATTTATTCAGAATAAATGACCACCTATAGTCACGCCCCATAGGTCTGTGTCAAAATTTAAAGTGCAAAAGAAAAAAGGGGGAAAAAAAAGGGAGTGTGTGTGCTACCCCAAGGGGAAAGAATAAAACAAAGGGGAAGAAAAACTTATTTTTTCATATATAACAAGTATATATATAATGTGCCACATTTGTATTAATAATGATCTAGGAGTAGAAACTCCCAATCACTATTCAACATGAGGACCATGATGATATGGAACAGATTAAGTGATGAACAAAATGCATTACCGAAAAATGAGAAAGGAACAGAGAAGTCAGACATTAGTTTGTTAGCTGAAAAATTCCTACATAATAATCACCAAAAAAGATAGATGTCACAGGAACACATGCAGGTCTTCCGTTGTGTTCAAACCATTCGGAAAGCGACTATCTAGTTCCAGAATGAACTGTGATTCTAGTCTTCTAAGCATGAGGTTCCTATCCCCACCTCTGGTCGGTTTGGGTACAGAGGCTATGACAAAATATGTCAAACAGTTGAGATTATTTTGGTGAATGGCCTTAAAGTGGCGGGCCACAGGATATGAACTGTCATTGTTCACTATTGCACGCAGATGTTGAAGGATTCTGACATGCACCTGCTTGCCTGTGCTGCCTACATATCTTAGGCCACAGGTGCATGTCAGAACATATACTGCAAAATCTGTTTTGCAGTTGTGTTTCCCTTTGATATCAATAGGGTCGGGTCTAAACGGTGTAGAGTATTTGGAGGTATTAACTCCAAATTTGCAAGCCCTGCAACTGGAACAACGCGTGAAGCCAGGCCTGGCCAACCAGTTGTCCTGCTTGATAAGTTCAGGGAAATCACGACTTAATTGGGATCTCATGCTGAGGCCTTTCCTATAGGTGATAATAGGTTTATCCATAATTTTGGGGGCCAGTGTCAGATCAGTTTTAAGCGCCGGCCATCTCTGGTTAATAATGGACCTGATTTTTCGTTCCTGTTTATTAAAAGTTAGAATCAATCTAGGTGGATTATTTGATGATTCTACACTGATTTCAGGACAAGATTCTGCGTTAGACAGGAGGGAGTCTCTAGATCTGCAATTAGCTTTAGTGATGGATTGCTTGAGTATCGATTCTTTATAACCCCTCTCCCTGAATCTGTCAAGAGCTTCAGTAGCACAAAGCTGGTAATCTTCATCACTACTGCAAATTCTTTTAAGCCTTAACAGCTCTCCAAAGGGAATGTTGTCAATTACATGGCGGGGGTGGGAGCTGGTAGCGTGGAGAGTGCTGTTTCCAGCAGTACTTTTGCGATGTAACTTGGTACATAACTTCGAGTTTTTCACAAAAACTTTCACATCAAGGAATTCCGCCTCTAGTTTATCAATGTGTGATGTGAAATGTAAATTCTCATTGTTGTTATTAATTGAGTGTATGAAGTTTTCAGCATCAATACGGTCCCCCTTCCATATTATAAAAACATCATCGATAAAACGCAACCAATGCATCACATGATTAGACATAATGTCTTTAAACGCGACCCTGAGTACCTGCTCCTCCCACCAGCCAACGTGTAAACACGCGTAGCTGGGGGAGAAGCAGGCACCCATAGCCACCCCTTGCTGTTGTAAAAATATGTCCTTGCCAAACATAAAGAAATTGTGATGCAGGCACCAGTCTGTTAATTCTACTAACATCTTGTTATGGTTGTAACAAGCAATAGATTTTGTTCCCAAAAAATGTTCAAGGGCTCTCAATCCAGCCTGATGGTTGATGCTGGTATAGAGTGACTCTATATCAAGGGTGATTAATAGCAGGTCATCACTCCAAGGAACATTTTTAATTTTACTTAGGAAATGACCAGTGTCTTTGATGTATGATGGTAATGATTGCACCAGATCTTGAAGAAAATAGTCAATATATTCACCAATATGTTCAGCTACACTTGAAATTGCAGATATAATGGGCCTCCCGGGGACTGGACTCACCATCTTGTGTACTTTGGGCAGTAAGTACAATTTTGGCAGTACGGGGTTATCAACATTAAGAAAATTAAATTCCTCTTTGGATAGCATGTTGTTCCTCCTCCATTTGAATAGCAATTTTTTAAGGCTTTCTTTAGATTCATTATATGATTTCATATTGGACACTGTATAGCAAGTTCCATTATTTAGTTGCCTCTGGGCCTCGGCAAGATAATCTTTCTGTGACCAAATGACCACGTTGCCTCCTTTGTCTGCCATGGTCACTATAATGCTTTGATCTTTACTAAGCTTGTTCATAAGTGTGGAATAGGCTTGTTCACGGTCACTTCTGTATCTTTTCTTATGTTTCACCTTATGATACAGTTCTTTCAGATCCTCAATGACCATATCATGAAAAGTGTCAATTGAGTCACGAGGCATCATTGGAACAAAGGTAGACTTTGGTTTAAATGGACTTAAATTTGTTCCTACCTGAGATATTTGTGCTGCTTGAAGCTCTTCTTGAGTTGATATTACTTCAGCAGTTGATGTGTCATTCCTAGCCAGTTGATGTAACGTAAGGAAAGTTCTTGTATCTTGGGCTGGAACATTAACAGAATTAGTACCTGGTCCCGATTGTATGGAGGGGTTGTTTTTGTTTTTATTGCCATCCTTAATATCAAAGAATTTCATAAGTTTCAATTTGCGAATGTAAAGAAAAATATCCACACGGGTTTTGGTATAACTGAAGTCTGATATCGGACAATAACTGAGTCCCAGGCTTAGGAGTTGGTTTTCAGCTTCAGTTAGTACAACGCTGGATAAATTAATAACTGTGTTCTTTACTGCTTGTTCTTTCGCCAATACTGCTTCATTTTTGGAGTTTTTTTGTTTTTGGTTTTTGCGGCGTTCTCTGCGGCGTTTGTTGCGTTTTGTTTTGTTGCCTTGCTCTGGGGCTGCTGTTTCCGATTCCTGGGCCTCAATGTTTCGATTCTGTCCGAGCATAAAAAATCGACCTCTTCACCCAGGTCTAGGATAGCCATTTCTGTTGTATCCGATTGTTCACTCCTGTTCTCCCAGGATGAACCACTGGTGAGAGATTCATTGTCGCTGCCTTCTAATTGTATGCCCGCGCCTGCCCCTACCCCTGCGGATGTGGAAGCTGCCGCAGGGAGTTCTGTGGAGGATGCAGACTTCTTGGATGCTTGTTGTGCAAATTTTGATTTCTTAGCATTTTCATATTTTTTTGCGAATGTAAATATTCGCCCCTGAGCGTAGTCCTCCTTGTCGCGAGCAAACTTGTAGATTTTACGGCTTTTGATTTTCTCCTCTTGCTGCTTAAGACGCTCATTGATTTCCTTGCGCAGTTTCTCAATTAAATCATTAGATTCAAAAGTGGCAAGAAATTCATTGATGGAATCGATTTCTTTCATAATGGCATCTCTGTCGATTACAGCATATTTGACAAGTAGTTGTATCAATCTACTGGAGGAATCAAGATTAATTTGTCCCCACTCTTTCAGCATCTCGGGATTGGGATTTTCGTAACTCGGTGCCAAGAGAATACGAAGACCGCGAGGCACCCGCCCCTCCTCCAAGTATTTGGAAAGTGATTTGTGTTCCCACCATTTGGTGAGCTCCTGCCGCATACATTTCTCCAAACGTTTCATAGCCGTCCTAATTTTGTCCTCATCAGTGTTTTCAATATTAGTATTCATCGATTTGTTAGTTCCCTTTTGTTTGCTGGCGACTGTAGGAAGATTGGAATACAGCATGTCTGCCGCCGCTTCTCTGTCCTTCAGAGTTTCCGCTGACATTATCGCGGTGCCTTGAAAGTTACGCTGAATTCAATTAAAGCAGTTTTAGTGTCGAACGTAGTTGGTTACCAAACACTGACTGCCAAAGTCCCAGGACTCCTTCCCACCGTCCGTTTTGCTCGTAAACACTCACCGCCAAGGTTCGTTGATCTAGCGTTGAACGACAACCACATAGGTCCGTTACCGCAAATGTTTGGCGAAGTGGATTTCAGAGCCGGATCGGGGGCTGCAGCTTGAAAATTTCCTTAGAAGAAAGCAGGCACGTTGAGGTTGAACAGCTGCAGCCAATCTTGCGGGAAGTGGAATGGCCTCGGAAGCAACCTCCTTCCGAAGTAAAATACGCAAGTGCAGCTCTCTCCCCCAGCCAGCGCAGCAGCCGCCACAGCAGTGAAAGGAAAGAACCACGCCACTCCAACGTCCGTTGTGGGTTAAAACGATTTATTTAGCGTACAAGGCCACCAGATCTTACGCGTTTCGGGCGTCCGCCCTTGTTCACAGATCAGTTGTCAGTAAGTTTTACATGGCTTAAATACAAACAGTTTTTCCCGGGCATTTTTTTCTCTGCAATCACGTGATGAAGTGACATAAAAGACACACTACATATTTAAGGCTCAGGTGGTCTATCTTCTAATACAATGCAAATATAAATGAATTGTCAGATAAAATAACTGCTTAAATGCACTTATTAAAATCACAATCAAGTTATAATTCATTCTATGATAAAAGAATAAATATTTGTAGTCTATAAAAATCTATATACACTTTTATAAAAAACATGTAAACTGAGACTTTTGTGCAAACATCGCGATTTTTTTAAAATGTTCACAAATTACTTACATGGTGAAGAAAAATGGCGTTTTATAAACAAAAAAGAGAAAATGACAAATCATTAAACTCTAATGCCAATATTTATACACCAATGAGGTCACAGAGTAAACAGACAATGTGTCTGTTTGTTATTATATCAGCATGAATGCTGTTTACTGATTGTGATTGTGATTATACATTTATTTCAAAGATGATAGATTTGGCATCGTAAAATTTATTCAGAATAAATGACCACCTATAGTCACGCCCCATAGGTCTGTGTCAAAATTTAAAGTGCAAAAGAAAAAAGGGGGAAAAAAAAGGGAGTGTGTGTGCTACCCCAAGGGGAAAGAATAAAACAAAGGGGAAGAAAAACTTATTTTTTCATATATAACAAGTATATATATAATGTGCCACATTTGTATTAATAATGATCTAGGAGTAGAAACTCCCAATCACTATTCAACATTAGGACCATGATGATATGGAACAGATTAAGTGATGAACAAAATGCATTACCGAAAAATGAGAAAGGAACAGAGAAGTCAGACATTAGTTTGTTAGCTGAAAAATTCCTACATAATAATCACCAAAAAAGATAGATGTCACAGGAACACATGCAGGTCTTCCGTTGTGTTCAAACCATTCGGAAAGCGACTATCTAGTTCCAGAATGAACTGTGATTCTAGTCTTCTAAGCATGAGGTTCCTATCCCCACCTCTGGTCGGTTTGGGTACAGAGGCTATGACAAAATATGTCAAACAGTCGAGATTATTTTGGTGAATGGCCTTAAAGTGGCGGGCCACAGGATATGAACTGTCATTGTTCACTATTGCACGCAGATGTTGAAGGATTCTGACATGCACCTGCTTGCCTGTGCTGCCTACATATCTTAGGCCACAGGTGCATGTCAGAACATATACTGCAAAATCTGTTTTGCAGTTGTGTTTCCCTTTGATGTCAATAGGGTCGGGTCTAAACGGTGTAGAGTATTTGGAGGTATTAACTCCAAATTTGCAAGCCCTGCAACTGGAACAACGCGTGAAGCCAGGCCTGGCCAACCAGTTGTCCTGCTTGATAAGTTCAGGGAAATCACGACTTAATTGGGATCTCATGCTGAGGCCTTTCCTATAGGTGATAATAGGTTTATCCATAATTTTGGGGGCCAGTGTCAGATCAGTTTTAAGCGCCGGCCATCTCTGGTTAATAATGGACCTGATTTTTCGTTCCTGTTTATTAAAAGTTAGAATCAATCTAGGTGGATTATTTGATGATTCTACACTGATTTCAGGACAAGATATATAAACGCTTCTTTAGTGCTACAATTGCGTTTGGCACGTAACAGTTCCCCATAAGGGATGCTGTCAATGAGGTTTCTGGGATGTGCACTTCTTGCATTAAGTAAGCTGTTGCCAGCTGTTGCCTTTCTGTAGAGACTAGTAGTCATCACAGTCCCTTTTATCTCAACACAAATGTCTAGGAACTCAATCTTAGATCTATGTATATGTTCAGTGAATCTAAGATTCATTATATTGTTGTTTAACTGGCACACAAATCTTTTTACCGATTCCTCAGTGCCGTCCCAGATCAGAAAGATGTCGTCGATATACCTAAGCCACAGGACAACCTTTTTTTTAAAATCAGTTTTCCTGTTCTAATGGGCCCACTGTTACACTGTCCATTACACCTTTGTTTCCTGACCCTTTTTAGTTGGCTATTCCAAATGCACCCAAAGTTCTTCATCATTATTCAGATCCACGGGTTTCACTGTCTGGAGGTCAATGATGTATTTTGATTCCATAGCCCTTAATGTTCTTATTTTATCTCCACCCCTTTCTTGTCTTTCTAGCTGGTCAATGAGAAAGAAGGATAGTAAATCTCTGTTGCTGTTATGATGGGTTTCGGAATGGCGTGCCACCGGATAATTCTGATCTTTATTAGTGATGTCACGCATGTGCTCTAAGATACGTTTTTTTGCTGAGTTGATGGTGCTCCCAATGTATCTTTTTGAGCATGGGCAAACCAGACAGTATATAACATATTCTGAATTGCAGTTCAGAAATGTGTTAATAGTTCTAGTGGGCCGTGGGTCGTTGGGTCTACCGTCATACCTGATTTTCTTATGACTATACTTGCACGCTTTACAATGCATGCAAGGGTAGAAACCCTGAACAGGTTTTGAAGTAGGTGACTTAGGGGGGTCCTTGTAGTGACTCCTCGTCAGATGGTCTCCCAAGGACTGGCAGCGTCTATAGGTGATCGCAGGTTTCGGGGGTATTATACTTTTCAAGACAGTATCTGTTTTCAGGATATGCCAGTTGTTATTGAAAATTTGGACCAGTTTGTTAGATCTCATATTATAGGTCGTGATCATTCTTGTTACTGTCTTGGACTCCACTATCTGTTTTGTATTCTTATTCTGTAGGAGGTCCTGTCTATCCGTAAGCTCCACTCTCTTAGAGGCCTCAGCTAATGATGTCTTGGAATAGCCTCTCTCTAGAAATCTAGAAACCGCGGCATCTTGTGCCTGTAAAAAGTCATTGTGCTCTGAACAATTTCATTTCAGGCGTAGAAGTTCACCAAACGGAATGTTCTTTATCATACTTCTAGGATGGTGACTTGCCGCATGAAGCACAGCATTTCCTGCCGTTGGCTTGCGGTAGAGTTTTGTTTGAATGGAGCCCCCTGCTGCAAAGACCTCCAGATCAAGATAGTGGACTGATCTATCACTGATTGTGTTAGTAAACCTTAAGTTGAGACTGTTGTTGTTTAGCGTTGCCACAAACTCCTCAGCCGAGTGTCTGTCGCCCCGCCAGACCACAAACAGGTCATCAATATATCTTGTCCAGTTCATGATATGATCCAATAATTTTTCGTTGGTCCCCCCACAGGCCACGTGCTTCTCCCACCAGCCTACGAAAAGGTTTGCATAGCTGGGGGCGAAGCACGTGCCCATGGCGGTCCCCCTGATTTGACGATACAGCACACCTGCGAAAAGGAAGATGTTATTATAGAGACAAAACTCAGTCATTCTGAGAAGCATACGATTATGTTGGTGAAATTGTATGTTTTTCTTCCCAAGAAACCAGTCAAATGCTACAAGTCCCTCTTGATGTCCAATGCAGGTATATAAATTGGCGACATCTAGGGTGACGAAAAGCATGTCAGTTTCCCATTCGATGCCGTCAATAATCCTAAGAACGTCTTGAGTATCCCTCACAAAGGAAGGTAGATCCTTAACAAAGGGAGACAAATAATTGTCAATAAATCTAGAAGTAGCTTCTAAAAGACTGCCTATAGACGAGACATTGGGTCTCCCCGGTGGATTCCTAATGTCCTTATGCACCTTTGGCAGGTGATAAAAAAATAGGGATGATTGATTGTTCACAATGTAGGTACTCAAATTCATTTTTGCTGAGCATTCCTTCTCCCAACCACCCTTTTAGTAGCTCATGATAGTCCGAAGTGCACTTTTCAAACTCCTTTTTGTTGATTATCTCGTAGCAGTCTTTGTTTTGTAGTTGTTTCACGGCTTCCAGTTTATATTGCTCTTTGTTGAAAATCACAATGGTCCCCCCCTTATCGGAGGGTTTGATTTCGATTGTATTGTCCTCCTTGAGCGATTTAATGGCTTGCCATTCCATTCTCGAAATGTTAGAATTATTTCTAGTCATTTCAGTTTTTTTGGTGGTTATTTTATCCAGATCTTGTAGGATAGCGTCGTTAAAAACATCGATGGCGTCATGTGTTACGTGTGGTAGGAACCTTGATTTTCTTTTCAGGTTGCTAGGATCCCTCTTTTGAACAATTTCCTCTCTCCTGAATATTTCATTTGAACTTGGCATTTCGTCCATTCCCGCCAAGGAGTGTGTTACTTGGAGGAGAGGTAAGTCGTTGTCTGTAAGATCATTACCAGATTCCATCGTTGTTGCTGTACTTGTTGTCAATCCAGATTGTAGGCGTGTAGCAAAAATGTTGTCCAATTTTAGTTTGCGTACAAACTTAAAGATGTCAATTCTTGTTTGGACTGGATCGAATTTGACCGTTGGGCAGAAGGTCATACCTCTCTTCAGCACCTTCTCTTCGTGTGCTGTAAGTTTTCTTTGAGAGAGGTTTATGATGGTATTCTCCTGTTTCACCACCTTCCCCTTCTGCCCCTGCTGCGGGTTACCATAGGCGTTGCACCTTGTGCGGCCCCTTCTGCCGCGCCTGGTTTTCCTCCTCTTTTTGCGGCTGCTTTCTTCACCATCTGGGGCTGTGGCCGTTGTCGCGTTTCTTTCATGACCTGAAATTAATCTAAAAAAGGCGCTGCACTGGTGGGTCCTGTGTCTCTTCTTCCACTAGTTCTTGTGGATTCATCCTCTGATGTTGAAACTTCAGATTCAGAGGTAACGGTAGCTGTCGCCGATTGCACCCCCTGTGCAAGTCTCTTTCTAGTAGCATGGAATTTCTTCGCAAAGGTGAGTATCCGACCCATTAGGTAATCTTGCTCGTCCCTTTGGAACTTGGTATGCTTCCTTTTTTTATTCCATTTTCATATTCTTTCAGTCTTTTTTGCATGTTCACACGCAGATCGTCCGTAGCCTTCGCATCTTTATCTTTTGCGATTGCTTCCTCAAGTTTCTGGATCTCAGCGAGGGCTTTATCCCTATCACTCCATGCGTATTTTATCAGCATTACCAGCATGCCTTTGCTGGTGTCCGCAGTATATGCTGCCCAATCTTTCAGTAATTGGGGGTCCTGGTATTCATACGATGGAACAGTGAAAATCCGCAGACCCCTAGGGACTCTGTTGCAATCTACGTATCTTTGGAGTGACGTCGCCTCCCACCACTTCCTTATCTATTATTTATATATATATATAGATATATATATAAATTGATATTTTGTACAACTATATTTTTGACATACATTTTTTTCTCAATAATTTTGTACTTACCTGTTTAAGTATAGGGAGTCGATATTTTTGCGTTCTATATTTTTTTCATCTATATTTTTTACATCGAAATTCTGTCAGTGAACCCTATTTACATTATCTGCAGAATGCTGGACACATTTCGAATAATTTCAGCCGATCCTAAGAAGGAGCGCAATTGGTCCTTGTCCATTGGTGATGGAGCACACTCAATGGCGTCAATCAGCCTCATCTTGGGGATAACTCCATCGCCTGACAATGTGTGCCTAGGTAATCAACCTGAAATGCACCAAATTTGCATTTGTCTCCACAGTTAGCCCTGCCTATTCTAATTTCTTCAAAACACTAAACAAATCATTCTGTGCCTCTTCATATGCACCCCAAACCAAAATATCATCCTGAAATATCCTTACATTCTTGATGTTTTTCAAAATGCTGGTCATTAATCTTTGGAATTCTGTGTAAGCAGCCGGTAGCTTGAATGGCATGGGTATGAATGGGATTGCACCTTCAGGTGTTATGAACAAAGTTAGATGATTGGAATCGGCATGTTGTGGGGCCTGGTGCTATGCACTGGACACATCTAAGGGGGTGATTATGATGGCGGGTGGCTTGTCACCGCCTGGCCGGTGGAGGCGATCCCACCGCCATCACAACCACATTTACCCCCACCATATTACCATCCGCTGCTTTTCTGCAAGTCAGCAAATCTTCACGATTGCCGGCCGGGCAGAACTTGGGCAAATTATGATGACACCGCCATCCATATTTTGATGCCTGGCAGTAAAGGCCTTTCCATATTGGAATCGGTGAGCATTGCTTTGGGGGCTCGTAGCCCCCTTCATTGCCATGCACAAGGTGGCAGGCACCATGCGGTGGCATTGCAATGCCTCTTTGTCATTGGGGGCGGGTGCTGCTTACAGCAGCACCCGCCACAATGCTGAAGATGCGGAATGCAACCGCCAGGGTGGCAGTGGCAACCTAATTGCAGGTGCAGGACTGCCACACCACTGGCGGCTGGTCCCAGCACCGCTAGTGTGGCGGGCGGACTAAAGTCCACCCACCATCCTAATGGGGGCCTAAGAATTTTGCACTCTTGATACTGACAATCATCTCACTTATGACTGGTAGAGGATGTTGATCAACCCAAATATTCTGGTTCAGGTCTCTTCAGTCTACACACATGCATACATTTCAGTTGGGTTTGCAAGCTAAAACTATGGGACTCAGCCACTCAGATGCTTCGATCAGGTCTATGACATATGCTTTGCATAATCTGTCCAATTCTTCTTTAAGTTGTGTGCGTAAAGCAAATGGCACATTCCACACATTATGCACCACAGGGGTGCTCCCAGCCTTCAATACTATGTAATGCTCAAATGTTTTAAGACATCCCAGCTTCTTGCTGAACAACTCAGGATATTTCAGGTTCCACATCACATTTTTGGCATCCTCAGTCAATAACATTTGATAGGGGTGATTGGGGTCTTGGGGTCCTTTTTGCTACTTCCAACCGATTAGTGCTCCACCCTTTTTCATGACATACACCTTCCAGCTTGCCCCTCTGTCTTTACAAGACAATTGACAGTTGAAAAATTCTAACAAAGGCAGTTTTACACTACAATAGCCTTCAGGCTCAAAATCAGGAAGGAACAGTTTGTGTACACCCACTTTTTCCTAAACGTGTCTATTGATTATGGTTAGCGGGAAACACAAATCATAACCATTATTCTTTAAGGTGCTTTTGGGAGGATGATAACATTCTAATATGTCATTAACAGTTTTTTCACAGGTTACTAATACCTGCACTTTGTCATCATGCTCTTCTTCAGAATGGTCTACTTTTTTATCTCTCACAGTATTCACAGTTCACTTCCAACCCTCATTACTATCCATCTTACACATATTTGAGAAATGACCTAATGTTTTGCATTTGTGACAACCAACCTTTGCAGTGGGACATCTATCTGCCTTTGACGTATGGCTGAAACTCTCACATCAGAAACATATACGTTTGTTATTCCACGTTTTCACATTGCTTCCAGAAGTCTTAGGCTTAGGTCTGACTGGCTCATCTACCTTCTTCCTTACTTTGTGAATTACATTAACCTCATTAAGATATGTCTATCCATACCTTGCCCACTATTGAGCTCCTTAACAACTTGGAAGTATTCTTCACCCACTTTGCAATATCAATGGTCATTTGCAAAGCTGGGTCCTTTAATTCCAGCAACCTTTCCTGAATCTTGCTATTGTTCATTCTATTGATAAACTTATCCCGAAAGATTTCCTCATGTAAGTCCTTAAATCGACATGTGGCAGCTAACGTTCTTAATTCAGCTACATACTGTTCCACTGCCTCGTCTTGCAATTGAGCTCTTGAAAAAAACCTGAGGCTTTCTACCACAAAACTGTTTTTTCCGTAATTGTCCTCAAAAGCCTTCATGACTTCCACATACTCATCTATAGTAATTCCTTCTGTCTCTGAACCCTCCTCATCACCGCCCTCTTGATTGGCAGAGGCAGCCCTTGTCCTGTCCAGGCGGTGCCCACCGTCCTTCTCTGCCCCAGCGCCAAGAAACTGTATAGTGTATGCTGCGCTTTAAAAATGCCTTTCACATCACATCACATCAGCACCAGGGGCTTTGACAATTTCTTTAATACTTTCCTGCCTTCGACCTCCAAGTTATTTTTTAACAATGCCATTTACATGATGCTAAAATGGTTTCACCAGCTATCACCTCCAGATCTGTTTCAAAAGGTTCATGCCAATCTTCCCACACCATCGCTGGAACCCCTGAGTGTTGTTAAAATTCGCGTGGGGTTAAAATTGACGAGATATCCATGACAAATTTTGAATACCTGACTGCTCAATCAACTGCTCATATTAATACAGATTATTAATTATTTCCTATTTTCTTATACTATTTTCCCTAGACAATAATCTTTAAACAGATTGATTCACCCACAAAATACATCAGTATTATAAAGGTAGGAGCGTCAGTCAAATGTCATATAGCAATCCACATAATAAACTAAAATACATAAAATAGTCACTGTTGCTCTCCGTCGCTTATAACTATGTTGCTCACCACATGCACACTTGAACACAAGGTACACTTGGATTACACAGATACAACTAATTAAAATAAATAAAGTAGTTACTGTTTCTCTTGGTAGTCACTGTTGTTCTCTGCCGCACTCTCCCTGCTCCGCCTGGGCTGGATTTCACAGATTTATTAGTGCTATACTCCCTAAACAGCTGACACCACGTAACAAGTCCTCCAACACAGGAGTATATCAATCTGCCTCCGTAAGCCTGAAACCTGACGCCTGACGACAGTCAACCTGACTGGGACATACTTCACGAACTTCCAGTGCATCAGATACCTTTGCAACCGTGTGACGGGTCAGCCATGTGCGCTTCCTATTGCCCACAATGCAGTATTCCAATGCTGCTCCTTCATGAGCGGTGATGAGGATCTTCATAGGTGCCTCCTTCGTAACACCTTTGTTATGCCATGCCTGTTGCTGCATAGTACTGTTGCCACACAGTAGTTGCTGTTCAACAATCGTGAGTAGCGTGCATACACCTTTACCTTTTGAAAATACACAGTGCACACACAGAGTAACCCCCATTCTTTGTGCTACCACAGCTTGTTCATGCTACCAGAATATGCACTGCGCTTCTTCACCGAGCAATGAACCATTCACTGGCAACATTTTCTTGCACAGGAACAGAGACCCCGGGGGTTGTGCATGACCATTGGCCCTTTAACACATTCACATCAAAGGTGCATCAGGGATGTAACTCATCCTCGTTGTCACTTTTTAAAAAATGCACAAAGTCCAAATAAAGTTATACCTGGTTTAATGAGACCAGTAAAACAACCCCCGAGACCCACCAACAGCAACTGCCTGCCTTCTTCCTCTGAGATTTCACAATCCAGGCTCCAGTGGGGATGGCAACCAGGTGCAGCAAGGTTGCTAGGATACAACAACTCGAACATGAAATCATTGCCAGCACAACTGGGGAATCCGTTGGCAGTCTCAGACAGGGGGGACTTAATCAGGCACAAAAGTCCTGGGCAGTTGGTCCACTCCCAGGAGAGTTCCCGGCAAAGGGCCAAGAGGTCTCCAACATTATACTCTTTACTAACATGGACAGAGACTTCTAGAAGCTCCCCTCCCTTCATCTGCACTGTAGGTGCTGACTACACTGTGGTCGAGGTCACTCAATGGAACGGGCCAGGCTCCGATGATAGCTGAGGGAGAATTCTTCACTTTTTCATCTTTAGATACTTTACGCATACCATACTGTCTGTTCTAGCAGCTCAACTCTCTTGCTCAGTAAAGTGAGAAAGAGAAACAATCCTGTGTGTGAAAACAACCTAGGCCTGCCTATCCGAAAGGCAGGGTCAGACAGACACAAGATGAAACCATGCCTAGAGAATCTAGTTAGAGTAAAATGGAGCCAATGGTCAATACATGATCTTGCAATGTATAATTGCCTGTAGCATTACACTCCACCCCTTAACCAATGACTAATAATTAACATAACTCATAGGTATAAAATATATAACTCTAGGATGAAACAAGAATATAACATTAGACACACAGTGCATACAGCAAAAGATAGATATAAAAATACCAATTATAATAAAAATGACACAAAATTATAACAAAGTTGCTCAAAATCAAGCAACCATCCACATAGCTAATCCCAAATTGTCCACATCCTGCTTCACTCCCAGAACTAATTTGTGCAATGTATTAAGATGAGAATCAATGGATGTGGAAAGGTCAGACAAATTAAAACAACACAATACCTCAAAATCTACACAGCCATGGTTATGTGCTAAAAGCAAACAGTAAAAAGCAGTTCTATTTTGTAAAGTAGCTTTTCTGGTTCCCCGAACATCCGAATAGCAATTCAGCTAAAGCAGTAGAAGTTGAATTTATATTATTCACCATTAAACATTAAACATGCAAGTTTGTTTATTATGCCGTAGTCTCCAACCAATAGCTCCTGCGCTACTGTACTTCTCCAGCTTCGTCTGAGTAGCTCACTTGTGTGCAGCCCAGCTTATTAAATTAGAAAGCTTTCTCATGGTTGAAATTAATATACAAATAAAAAATGAAGATTACACTACACTAATAATTTTAGTAGTTCTCAATGCGTTTCATTGAACATAAGTAGGTCTCAGTACAGAAAAGATTGGAGACCCCTGAATGGTGTTATACCCAGTTAACCCAGGAATGCATACTATGGACATAGCTAGACTAATATATTCAGTTTTGGATAATAAGGTAATTTCAGAATCACAGTCCTAACCGGTTTAAGGGACTGTGCCTTAACACGGAAATTAGGTGTATGACGTCTTTCCATATGAGAAGAGCCATCCCTTGGGAGATTTTTTTGCCAGCTGTTGTATTAATGTTGTCATTTGATATTGGCGGTTGAGTCCCCTGGCTGTGGGCATCCCTGGACCCTCCCAGTCCCCTTCGGACATGCCGAACACAGTCTAAACACTGCAATCAGGAAATAAACATGCCATTAAAAAAAAACAAAATACCAGCAATAGTAAAGCACACAGCTACTTCCGGAGAGGTGTCCCGGCGCTGGGGGCCGTCAGGAAGATTAAGCGAGCTATTGCCCAGAGTCACATGATGCTGAGCTAACCCGGGCACGGGGATCCAACCGTGAACCCTGTTGTCCTGAGTGAGGCATCCTGGCCACTGCACCACACTTCTTCCACATACTGGGATCTGTTAGTGGCTTTCTCACCCATATGTCCACATTTTTGGTGTGTCCACTTAGCCATTCCCAGCAAATCGTATCTTGGGTCGCCACCTCGGTCTCCAAAATTTGGCTTTTTTATCTGCTAAGGAATTACACCACTGTTCTAATTAGTCTGTTGGGTGGTGGGCATCTACATGATATACAGTAACTCTTCTTTTCTGTAGGATTTTCCAGATCGCATGCCACAACTCCTTATCCCACACCCAGGGCCGGACTGGGAACCAAAACTGGCCCTCGCAAAGTGCTCTGCCGCTTGCCCCCCGGGGGGTTGGGAATGCCTCAGAGCTCTTCGGCCGATTTTGTTACAGGGCTGATTTTGCAAAATGACCATGTAACAGTCTAGCCCTGCCCAAACCTCTTTTGAATGTATCATCCAGTTATTGGCATGCCATGTGGGAAGCCAGGTAGCTAACCCATTAGCAGTAGACTACAAATCGGTGTATATGTAACACTTTCCAGGTAATTCCTGTATAAAAGCTTGATAACAGCATTTAGTTCTGTAAACTGGTTACTCTTTCCCTCTGCTTTCTAATATCTCTTAGCCCCCATATCCCTTGCTGAGCCATCAGTAAATCATATTTATCTCCTGTATTCTGAAAGCAATGTTGCAAATGGCTCACCATGCCTCACAAGGGACTCCTGTATCTCTGGCACAACCTGTAACACAGCTGTTCCACTGGTACCTGCACCACCTGAGCATGCAAGATGGTAGTACCTTTGGGGCCTTCTCTGGCCCTGCCTTGTATGTATCTCATCCAGTTGACTATGCTGACTTCCTGTGCATGCCCTAGTCTATGAGTCTTGGGGGAGCTCGTCACTCATTGCATTATAGTAATCACAGCCTCAAAATCATGCCCACATTTGCTTTTCAAATGATGTGACACACTCTCCAGCATTTGTTAGCTTCTTTGCCCAAAACCCTAAAGGCACCCTCTACAATCCTTGCTTCTGCCACAAAATCCAAATAAGCATATTGCCCCTGGACTGTCACATTCAGCCCAACACCCCCCTCTCTTCCTGGTCACAAATCCTCCTTTGCTGATTCAAATGCATTCTGTTGCTGCTCTCCCCACTCAAACTCATGCTTCTTTCACGTAACCATGTACATAGGAGCCAAAATAATTATTTTATTTTGCACTGATGTATTTAGCAATCCATTCATGAAATCATGAGGAATACCTATGAAAATTGCAGCCTTCTTTACATACTCTTTCATTCTCGACGTTTCATCATTTGGTGTAAATCAGGGCTTAACAGTTGGCATCCAATATGACTCAGTTGGGTATTTGGGTGAACATCCTTCTGCTGCCAACTGCAGCAAAGTGATCTTCACATTTACCTGAAAATTCCTAAATTCATCTTGCACAACACTATCCACATGCACCACTGCTTTTTCAGCCACAAGCTGATAAGTTTCCAACTTATCCACAAATAATTTATTCTGATGACAGCATTACAGAAGTATTCTTGGCTTCCATTACCTGTTTTTCCATTGCTTCACACTCCTTTTCTAACTGAATAATTTTTTCATTAATTTTCATATAAGCATGTAAAAGGATCTAGCCTTTTGACCCAATGTACACAACTATTTCCATTTTTCAATTGACACCTTTTGAAGGCATATAATACCTCTTCTGACTGCGCATCAGACATCCACGCACTCCAATTCTCACTCAGCGTAGCACATTGCGACTACTCATGAGCAAGCTATCTATATGGAACTAGTTCCCATCCTGGTATTTCATTTAGTATCTGGGAACCTCCTTTATCCATTTTTGTTTTTCTGGCAAACATTCTGTCCCTTTTACTTTGAATCATCCTGCAAGTGACTCCAAAATGTCTTGGTTTCACCTCAGAACACTCAAACAGGACTTCAAAAAACGAAGACACAGTGTGAACACTCTTCAAAATCAGACACTTTAGAATATCAAAGTACAACATAAGCAAAACTCAACACTCTTTTGCCAAGTAATGGGGAATATTTATTGCAGCAAGTTCCCATATATCAAATGGCAAAAATAAATATGTAAAATAAAGTTTAGTGAATGTACATACACAATAGTAAATGCTAAGAATGCATGTACCCAGGAATACGTAATTAGAATTTGAAATACTTCGCCTGTTTTGAATCATCCTTGCCAGCACGACTGGAAACCCATTGGCAGTCTCGAGTAGGAGGATCTCAACCGGGCCGAATGGTCCTGGGCAGTACGTTCACTCCCAGGAGATTTCCTATCAAAGTGCCAAGAGGTTTCCATCTTTATACTCTTTACTAGGAATGAGAGAGACATCTAGAAGCTCCCCCTCCCTTCAGTTGCACTGTAGGTGCTTGTTACACTCTCTGCATCAAGATAACTCAACGGAGCTGGCCAGGCTCCAATGAGAGCTAAGGCAGATTTCTTCACTTTCATATCCTTGGATACTGTATTCATCCCACACTTTCTGTTCTAGCAGCTTATCTCTCTTGCTCGGTGAAGTGAGCAACATTAACAATTCTGTGTGCGCAAGTAACCTGGGCCTGCCTGCGTTCCCAGCTGAAAGGCAAGGTCAGATAGACAGAAGATGAAACTGTGCACACAAAATGTAGCTAGAGCAAAATGGAGTCAATGTTCAATACACGATCTCTCAATGGATAATTGCTTATAGCATTACAACATTATAGACTCTTTCAATTCTTCAGCAAGATCCAGACCTGCCAATGTTCTTCTGGGAACTAATTAATTCAAAAAGTGTCTTAGCTGAATAAAGGACCACTGCATCATTATTTTAGTACGCTCAACATCAGTCCAATCTTTCCAGGAGCCTAAATTGAGAAAGCACGCAATATTTTAATATCCTATCTAGAGGAGGATTTCTGATTCAATAAAGGTTGATACCCAATATGTACATCCTCCAAGCGGGAGACTGCACTAATAACAGGACTATCATAGTGTTAAACAGTTGTTCCTTACGTTTTAGAGACCATGGCAAAATCTTAGTTAACCTTTTTGAGTGATCTAGCTAGGTGTAGAAAATCATCTGTCTCATATTACTGAAAAAATGTATTTAGAAAAAAGGATCTATCCACTTCATTCCTGGGGACTTAAAATAACTTTAAGAACAATTTGCAGAATTCAAAAAATAATGTCATTTTAAATCGGGCAAGGCGAGACCCCTTTCTTTAACTGGCCTATATAATGTACTTACTGCCAATCTATGCATGTTATCAGCCCGTATGAAGGCAGAGAACATTCCTTCAATTTCCTTATAAAACTTCATCTAAAGAGCGCAGGGAATTGCACGGAATAAGAAATTGCGCAAAGGTAAATTTGACATCCGAAACCATGAGATACGGACCATTATCGATAAGGGTAGGTTGGCCCATCTTGGGAAAAGCACCTTAATTTTGCTAATTAGAGGAGAATAATTCAGAGTGTATAGATCAATGATGTTCTCCGTAGTATATGTTCCTAAATAATGCTTAGGTATGGAATTAACAAGGCAGTGAATTAGAGTGTGCAGGTACAGAATAAAATCGCAGTCTTCAACTTGCTGATCTTATTTCTGCCTAGTGCTTGATACTTATAAAAAAAATTGAAAGACCCTGTTTTGCTTCTCTAAATCCTGCGTTAAAAATGGAGCTTTATTATCGGTATATCACTTAATATTAATCATACCACTTATTGGCAGCTCTATGCTTGTATCAGTCTGAACAGCTATAGCTAATGGTTCTATAAAAAGAGCAAAAATTAAAGGTGACAGGGAACAACCTTGTCTTGTTTCCCTGTTAACTTTGCAAGAACCAATATTGCAATAATTCATGATTAATTCAGCTGTTGTGCCTTTGTACAATTGAGATATAATATGTATAAAACAAGTGGGGAGTCCAAATTCCATAAGGATAACAATGAAGCTCTGACAACAAACTAGATCAAATCCCTTTTTGGCATCTAATGGTGAAACCTGGACAAGAACTTGTTTTTGTTGAAAATAGTCTAAGGTCTCAATCAAAAAATTTGTATTGGAGGGCAACTGTCTACCAGAAACAAAGCCACACTGGTCGAGATGGACAATTGTTCTAACTTTACTCAAATGGTTGGCTAATAATTTTGTGATTATATTATAGTCAACATTTTAAAGGCTAATTAGCCAGTAGGAATTAGCATTTTTCCTGCCCTTTTCTACTTTTTCAGGAAGCTGACCAGTATTGCTGTACAAAACGATGCTGAGACTTTTGCCCCTCCTGTAATATGATTTACGAACTGTAATATTTTGGGATTTAACCACAGGCCTTTCCAGTAGCCAAATATTTAACTACCTGCTCGTTTTCTTAGAGGGAAAATTTAGCTACCAAAGCTTGGGCTTGTCTTTGTTGTAGCTTAGGAGTAGGATGCTGACTAAACACCTAAATTGAGTAATATATACCATCTGATGGACACTAAGGGCCCCCAACCAGATGCCACAAGGAGAAGGGGCCATGCTAGGGGCCCCCAAACTCACTTTCTGACAGTCTTTCCATGTGGGAAAACCTGGCATTGAAAGCCTGTCTGAGACCAAGCATCGTAATCACAAAGGAGAAAATGCTATCAATTGGGATTATAGGCAGGTCTCCGACTGGCCAACGGACACCTTGAGCCCATCTGAATCCAGCTGGAATGACTCACTGGTTCCAATTCCACCCGCCTAAATTGTAATTAGGCGGTCGGAATTGAATCCCTATATATTGATTTATAGTGTTTACTAAATTTTACCTGAATTTTAGCTGGATCTACGATATGAGTTCTTGTTTCTTCATCAAAAATTTATGTTATCCTATTCTGAGCTTGCCGGTCTCAGGCCTGCCAGGCTAGAAGTTTCCCTGCCTATTCACTTTCTTAATAGGTCTTTTGAAGGTATGCAGTATTGGCAACATAGCCTTGCTCATAATAATATTCTTGCATGAGCAGTCTAGCTTGTATGACTACCAACTTGTTAGCAAGCATCCTAGTTTGCAAGTGTTCCTTGTTTGTCTAATGTAGCTTTAGTTCTTACCCTGTACTATGTTCTGTCAGGTGCTTCTTCTCCAAAATTCTTTTAGAAGTTATATAGCCATGAATGATTTCTTTAAATGCTTCCCAAATATTTTCCATAATGACCATCTTAATACTGTCGTTAGAGTAATTAATAATCTCATTCTATATCTCCTTTCACCAGTGTTCGTCTTCCAGCTTCACTTTGCTGACAGACCATCTCCCACTGGATTTTTCTACCTTAATCCCGGGAACTTCCATCTCTATCAGAGAGTGATCTGAAAACCTATATACGACATGTGTTTCGCTAGTTAGACTCAGATCGAATGAGGAAAAGAAAATCTAATCTTGCTACAGATTTAGGCCTTTCCGAAATACAGGAACATTCACACCTTTCCTAATATTTCTCTTGCCATAAACCCACCAAGTTGGGACTCTTGATATAATCTGGCATTACTCTGACCATTTGCGGCTTCTTCTCCTTACTACCATCGTATGAAGAATCTAGTTTCGGATTCATAAGAAAAAAAATCCCCCCTAAAATCAATTTCCCTGGGATGGTCCAATGTTCAATAAAGCTCCACCAGTTGGGCTGGGTCATCTAAGATCAGAGCATAGACTGTGACTATAGTTAATCTAGCATTATTATTTAAATCGCAAACCAAGGCATAACTTCCGTCTTTATCTGTTTGGGAGAAACTAACAAGATATGGGAAATGTCTATTTAAATAAATTGCAACTCCTGTACGAGCAGCACTTGCAATTGAAATACACTGATGCCCTGACCATTGCTTAAGTATATTGTACTTTGGCTCCCTTTTATCCCAAAAGTGTGTCTCCCCTAATGAGTACATTAACTGGTGAATGCCCTTTCGTCAAATCGTCAAATGCCCGAGCCATACCCTTATTATTCAGGCCATTAGCATTAAATAAAACAATTCTCAAATGATCTTTATGTACCCTCATCTAAATTCTGGGTTTCAACATATCAAAGCATTTCAGCCTAAAGTACAGTGCAATAAATACCCAAAATGATCTTGCATACAAAAATTATCTCTCTAATTGTTGTTATATTGCACATTGCATACTTGAATGTGAAGTCTTTTATCATTCCCAAATTGATACACTGATAGCATTCAGTCAGGTTACAATGTAATAAAACCTGTCATTTATTATACTAATAGGGTGCAATAACAAGTGCGATATAGAACACAAGTTATTATTATATTTTAAAAAGAATCTAGCATGTAAAACCTAAAAGTAAATGCCCAACTTTTGAATACACTGCACCCTGCCCTCCGGGCTTTCCCAGGCCTACCCTAGGGGTGACTTAATATGCATGAAAAATGAAGTTTGAGACGGTCAAAAGGTTTATTTTGCCAAGTCAAAATAGAAGCTTTAAAACTACACACACAGGATGCAATGGAATTCCTGAGACATGTTTAAAGGACTACTTAAGTGGGAGGCAGAATAGGTGCTACAGACCCACTAGAAGCTTTTAATTAACAGGCCCTGGGTACAGGTCATGCAACTTTACTAGGGACATATAAGTAAATTTAATATGCCTATTGGGGATAAGCCAATGTTACCATGCTTTTACGGAGTGTGCCCATGCACTTTAGCACTGGTTAGCAGTGGTAAATTTCACAGTGTTCGAAAGCCCAGCAAAAACAGATTATCAAAAATGGAGGAGGAAGGAAAAAGTTTTGGGGAAGACCACCCTAATTTTTACACCAGGTCATTTAGGGTTTTACCATGTATGCCTATGCTCTCTTATGAGAGAGGTTACCTAATTCTACCAGGTCTGAAATTCACCAGTTCACTGCCCAGTGGATGGAAAAACTTGACTCCCGAAAGAACCTTCTATCGATCAGCATGGTGGAATACACATAACTCAATTCTCATATATATATATATACCCTCTCGTTCATTACATTGTGGCTGGTTTGCAGTTTTGGCCGCCCTCGCCTTTGGCGATTGTTTCTACCCGGAAGGAGTATTGCGTTGCCAGCCCCCCACGACCCGGAAGTCAACACGGAATTGCTTCGCGCCGCGGCTCACCGAAAGTTTGCTGGTTTCCGTGAGCAATCATTTGGTTCGGAGGACCCGAGTTTTTCTTCGCTGGCGGCGATCTAAGGTGAGCCGTTTGACATTTGTGGCTACCGTAGGGATATATGTGGGTTTAACGAGATTCGAGGGTACTATCGTTCATCTTTTCCAATACGTGGTGAACATTACACGTGAAAAGACTCTTTGAACTAGTGCTGAGTACTATTGACTTTCCGCAATTATAATGGCGATGGCAGCTGACATTTTCAGAGACAGGGAGCAAGCAGCAGATGCTCTTTTTTTAAATTTGCCGGCAGTTGCTACTTTAGGGGGGAAACCCAAAGAAAAAACTACTGAAGGAGACGATGTTAAGTCTAAACTAAAAAAACTTGATAAACTGCTCCGGACGGAGCTTACTAAATGGTGGGAACAAAAGAGTCTTGAAAAATACAAGGAAGCTAAAAGGGTTCCTCGAGGCTTAAGAGTTCTAATAGCCCCATCTTTTGAAAACCCCAATCCCCTCATGCTGAAAGAATGGGCACAGCATAACCTTGATGCATCCATGGGGATGGTATGCATACTAATTAAATACGCCGAAATCGATAGAGTCGAACTAATGACTCAGATTGAGAAACTTAACCTCGAGTTGAATGCCATGGAACAACAAGAGGCAATAACCAAAGGGCGGGAAGATATTAAAAAAACGTCTTGACAAATATGAGGAGACCATAAAAACCCGCAAAGCCTTCAAATTTGCTAGAGACAAGGCTGACTACGAGAATGGGAGAATTTTTACCTTCTCAAGAAAATTCGAATCTGCCAAAAGGCAAGCACTAACTTCATCTGTGCCAGTGTCAGCAACAACATCTCAAACTCACCAAAACCAACAGGTGGGAGCCCCTGAGGGATCAGACACCAACATGAGTTCCATCTACAGCAGTGGGGGTTCTGATGATGAAACAAATGTGCAGCAACCTGGGATCAGCAGTTTTACTCCATCTGAGGAATTGGTTTTTATGGTGGAAGATCGGCGAAACACCCTGAGGTCGAGAGGGACACAGCCAACAGGAGGAAGAGGCGAAACAAATCCCTCAAAGAGAGGAGGAAACGCCAACAATTACGGGAAAAAGAAAAGAGGAAGGGGGAATGCCCAAAAGAAATCATAGGCAAATTGTTGAAATTACCCACCATACTATTGTGTGATGATACAACGTTATCTACGGAAGTTGATACCAACAATAACAACCATGATAAAAATGGAAAAATCGTAACACATGAAAATAACACAAACGAAAAAGAAAAAAATACAAAAGAGAAAAACTCACAAGAAAATGATAAAAATCCTATGAGCACCACTTTTCATCTTGGTAACTCCGATGTAGAAAACACGGTGATCAATCTAACAGAACTTGATCTGAATGCAGCAGAAACTCAGCTTCTTTCGTTGGGTCTTTCCTATTGCCCTAATAATGGATTCAAGTATGTACAAGCAAGGATCGACACCTTTAAATTTATAAGGAAAATAAAGCTTCTCAAATTCCGTACCACCAATAAGAAAAGTGAAAAAGCCAGAGCTATTGTGAATGAATCGCAAAGTCATAAAAACTTTACTATTGCTGACACTATGGCTCTCATAACTGCTCATTCTCTTGTAAATGATGACGATGCTCCGAATAACACTCAGGATATATTAGGTGCTATGGGAATCAGTAGTGGCAGTGCTGGTAATAGTCCTTTTTGTCCTAAATCTACGTTTGTCCCGGTGATGCCTCGGGATGCCATCGACATCTTTAACGATAGGGTCGTGGAAGACCTAAAAGAACTGAATAAAACTGTGGCTAAGAATAAGAAAAGTAGAAGCTTTAGAGATAAACAATACTCTTTGCTCATGCGAAAAATTAAATCAAAAGGCGACATCATTGTCAACAAAGCGGACAAAGGTGGAAATATTGTTTTGTGGCCACGTACTTTGTATCTAGAGGAAGCAGAAAGACAATTAAATGACCCGGCCTGCTATAGGAAGGCCTCATTCAATGAACTCAACAAAGTAAAAGTACTTGTGCACTCTAATCTGGCATCTTGGAAGAGGGAAGGATTGATTAGTAAGAAAGAATTTGATTTCTTGAAAAAGGATTTTCCTATCACTCCGACTTTATATCTTTTACCAAAGATCCATAAAGGTACAACACCGATACCGGGGCGACCAATTATTTCCGCCCAAAATGGTCTGTTGGAACCCCTCTCCAAATATGTTGATTTCTATTTACATGAATACATGGAGGCCTTACCTAGTTACCTAAAAGACACTGGTGACTTTTTGATGAAACTGAAAGAAGTTGTGTGGAAACCTAATTCTTTTTTTCTAGTCATGGACATTACAGCCTTGTACACCTCTATTAATCATGTTGATGGTTTAAATGCGATTGAATACTTCTTGTCTACTAGAGACATCAAGTATTATGAACATAGTAAAATGCTCATCAGTATGATTGATTTTTGCCTCAAAAATAACTTTTTTCTTTTCAATAATGAAGTCTTCCAGCAGCTGCGTGGTGTCGCCATGGGTGCGTGCTTCTCCCCCAGCTACGCGTGTTTACACGTGGGCTGGTGGGAGAGGCACGTCCTGGGTGGGATCTGCGACTGTTTGGAGGAAGATGAAACAGGCATTGTAAAGATGTGGCGCTTCATTGACGATGTTTTCATAATTTGGCAAGGTTGTAAAACATCAGCCGAAGAATTTGTTAGTAACATTAATAACAATTCTTTAAATCTAGAATTTTGTGCCAACATCAGTAATGTAAGTGTTAACTTCTTAGATGTGGAGGTCTACATTAGAGATAACGAGATCATGACTAGGATGTATAGAAAGTCCACAGCTGGAAACTCAATTTTACATGCCCAGAGTAACCATCCACATCATCTTATTAAAAGCATCCCTTATGGGGAGCTTTTAAGGATTAGACGCATATGGAATAATGAGATTGACCTCATGAATTGTCTGAATGGATCTTATCAGAGATTTTTACGAAGAGGCTATGATGTCACTAACCTCACCAACTCTCTTAGAAGGGCTTTATCTAATCAAACAGTGGCAATGGTAGAACAACCCACTCTAGTTACTCCTGAGGAGGTTGTTAATACAACTGAAAAGTCTTCCATTCGCCTAATCACCACCTTCAACAATCAACACAAAAAGATGAGGCAAATCATTAAATCTAATTGGCCCATCTTAAAAACAGATATTCTGGTGGGCCCTCTGTTGGGAGACATGCCCAACATCACTTTCCGACGAGCACCCTCTATGAGGGATGCTCTGGTCAGAACTGGTCCTGAAACTATTACTAAATCCAATTGGTTCTCTAACAAAACAGGTTTCCGTAAGTGTAGTTCATGCCGGGCATGCAAATTTGGTGTGAACACCAGCGAATTTGTTGAGGGTCTAACGGATGCTGTGATTCCTATCAAGAATGTGTATACTTGTAAAACTGACCATGCGGTCTATGTTCTTAAATGTACGTGCGAGTTGCAATATGTCGGCAGCACAAAGTTGCAAGTATACAATCGAATCTTACAGCATCTCCGTGCCATTGTTAATTCTGACCCCAATTATCCAGTGGCACGCCATTTCAAGCTGGTGCACAATAACAATCTTAATGACCTGCAATACTTTGTTATTGACGCAGTCCCCCCTAATAAAAGAGGTGGAGACAGAGAGAAGAGACTTAGACAAATGGAAAGCCAATACATTTTGAGGTTAAACAGTAAGATCCCTAATGGCCTTAACATGGGAGAAGATCTTAATAACTTTTTGTAAATATTTTATTCCATCATATGCATGACTTTTTTATAATGGATTTTATACCTATTTATACGGTTTTAATCTATTTTTTCATGTTGAGGATGGTTTATGAAGATATACATTGCTTACTCTGATAATTAATTTATTGTTAATGATGAATTTCATACTTTTTACTCATGATCCAGCTGTATTACTATGAATTTTAGGTATGCCCGATTTCTTGCTGCTATATCTTGATCTAGTAATGTGTGATTGCTTCCCCCCCTACTCAGATATATGCACTGCCGCATTTTGCACTTTTTTTGCACTTTGCACTTTATCACTAATGTTTCTATTCTGCTCCAGGTTTTTACCTGGATATACATTGTCCGCTCCCAATTTTTGGGATTATGCACCCTGCACTTTACTTCTTGCACTAAAATTCTATTTGTGGTTTTTACATCTATTTACTGGTTTATCAACATGCCCCACCGACATTAGTTTATATTGTTCAGTCACAATATATATTTTAATACTGTGGTCATCCATTGGGCACTTGCCCTATATGTTTCCAACAGATTTATTTTGTTTGAATTCTATAGTGAATATTTTTTGCATTTTATGCACTAATTTGCACTTTACATTGCATTCTGATTGACCGTTTTGTATGCTGAAGGATATTTCCTTTATGTCTGTTATTTTGTGGGAGGAGTCTCGTTTTCTACCAGTATTTAACCACTCATGTCTCTGGGTCTTGTCATGTGATCAAGTCCGGGTTCCCGTATGAAACGCGTCATGTTGCCGTCCCCATTGATGGAATAAAGCACACCATTCATCTTTAAATCCTTGCCTTGTGGTCTGTACCTGGTTGTGTCTGTTTGCTGTTTTTGGCGCTTCAGGAGTGTGGATTCTTATATATATATATATATATTACCTACTGGCGGTCGCCAGTAGGTATATATAGTTAGGATTTTTTTCCTATGGGATTTCTGAAAATTCTATGTCGAATAACTTTGGCGTTTGTGGACGGAATTCCCATTAATTTTTCCATAGGGCGGTTGGAATCACTTTCAGCTCGAACGGCTGAATGGATTTACACAAAACTTGGCAAAATTGTAGAAATGTTTTGCCCGACGTGCCTTTGCTATGACTCAATATATGTGCTCCAGTGGATTTTGAGAAATTAACGTTTCAAAAAACAGATATATCTGTAACAGGGCTCCGGTTAGCGCTCCGGTTCGCGTACCTGATGCGTAACGGAACTTCGGTAGGAGAAGCGGATTGGCTCCCCGGTGACTGTGAACATTCTAAACAGTCCGGAGCGGCCGCCATCTTGTGTCTCGGTAGGATCGAGACACAAGATGTGGCAAAAACAAAGGGGGAAATGAGCATAAGGGGGCAGAGTAAATCCTCCCTGACCCCCTAGGTTTGATGAGGGGGCTTTAAAAGGGCCCTGCGGGGAAAAAAAAAGAATTTTTATTATCGTTTTTTTTGCGGGGGGAACGCTCAGTACTTTATTTATTTTTATTTATTTATTTATGTAATTTTATATAGCGCGGACTTTACCCGAAGGCGTCAGAGCGCTTCACAATAGGAACAGAAATGATACAAACTGAGAACATTACACGAACAACAGATTGCAGAAGCATACGTTACGTTACATACGGTAAAGTGATAATTGTGAGCAAACAAGAATACATGAGGTAGTAAAAATTGTGAGAAACCAAAAATACATGAGGTAGACAAGGTAATAGTGACACTTGTGAGCAAACAAAATACATGAGGTAGTAAAAATGTGAGCTACCAAAAATACATGAGGTAGTAAAAAGTGCACGGGAGGAAAAAGTGACAAGTGTGCAGGCTACAAGAGAAAATAGAGTATAATTTGCGGAATAATACTGCAATATATGTTAGACACTCAAGCACAAGAACAAACGATTACGTAGGCAAAAGTGGCACTTGTGCAGGTATCAAAGGTAAAAAACATGTGAGAGGAAGCAAACCGTGTGTTACAGGGGCAAAGTGGTGAGTGCAAGTTGCAAGAGGGTACCAAACACAAGTACATGGATAATACTGCAATAAAAGGCAAACACTCTAACCACAAGAACACACTGGGAAGGCACTTCCATGGACATGAAAAGTAGAAATTTTCAGTAGTGGGAGGTCTTCCTTCAGATAAAAGAGAGGATGTGAATTACTTTTGGAGGTGTCTCTGCAGGAGGAGAGCTTTGAGTTCCCTTTTAAAGGCCTGGGAGGAGGCGGTGGTCCGGAGCTGAGGCGGGAATGAGTTCCAGATTCTCACTGCGTTGCCTGAAAAGGATTGGGCCATCGTTCTTTCCTTCTTGAAAGTGGGAGGTTCAAGCAGTAAATTCTCCGCATTGCGTGAAGGTCTAGAACCTCCAGAGAGTTTCAGTTTATTCGCCAGGTAGCGAGGATAAGAGGAGTGCAGGGCTTTGTGGGTGATACAAGCGGTCTTGTAGATAGCTCTAGCCTCAAAGGGAAGCCAGCGGAGGGTAGATAACATTGGTGTGATGTGATCGCTTCTTTTGGCCCCATAAATGAAACGAGCTGCTGAGTGGAAAACAGACTTAAGTGGGGACAAGTGGGATTTGGGGAGGCCAGTAAGAAGAGAATTGCAGTAGTCGAGTCTGGAGAGGACCAGTGCTTGCACCAGGGTTATAAGGTCCCGCTCTGGGAAGAAGCGACGGATTCCCCAAAGAAGGCGCAGTTGGTATCGAGCTGATTTTGCAATGGAATTGATGTGGGGAATTAGATTGAGTTTTTTGTCTAGTATGACACCAAGGGATTTGGCGCTGTTGACAATGATGGGTTTATTGTTTAGTAGATTCATCTGATCTATCCATAATTGAACCGGGGGAGGAGAAAGTGAGGAGAAGAGGAGGAATTCAGTTTTGGAGAGATTCAGAATCAGTTGATGAGTTGACATCCAGTTTTGAATGGAGTCGAGAGTGCAGCTTAGGATGGAGAGATCGTGAGTAGAGGCAATCTTGAGGTAGAGTTGAGTGTCGTCAGCATAGAGATGATAGTGAATCCTGGATTTACTCAGGAGATTTCCCAGTGGTTCTAAATAGAGATTGAACAGTGTGGGAGCAAGTATCGAGCCTTGGGGAACACCATGACCTACCGCCACAGGAGGTGAAAGACTGTTCGCTATTTTGATCATTTGGGATCTGCCAGAAAGGAAGGATGCAAACCATTTAAGCACAGTGCCCTCCATGCCCATTCTCTGTTGAAGAATATTGAGGAGGGTGTTGTGATTGACAGTGTCAAAGGCTGCGGAAAGGTCAAGGAGAATTAGAAGACAGGACCCCCCTGAATCGAGTATCCTCAACGCGTCATCAACCACTTGCAGTAGTGCTGTTTCAGTGCTGCAGTTTTGGATGAAGCCGGACTGACAGTTGTCAAGAAGATCATTGTCCTTGATATGACAGGAGAGTTGTTTTGCTACACATCTTTCTGTGATCTTCGCCAGAAAGGGAAGGTTAGTGATGGGGCGGAAGTTGTTGAGGTCATTCGCATCAGCAGTGGGTTTTTTAAGAAGAGGGGTGACCTGCCCAGTTTTGAAGGAGGCAGGAAGGGAGCCTTGCCAGAGTGAGAGATTGATCAGAGTGGTCCAATAGGAGAGGGAATGGGTATAGAAGTCAATAGCAATGGCACTGGGGATAGGGTCAAGAGAATGGTTGGATGGCTTCGTTTCTCGTATGCACTTGAGAAGGGCATCTTCAGATATGGGGTCAAAGCTCTGCAAAATGGCTAAGGATTTGCGCTCCTCTGGAGGGGTAGGATGAGCGACCTGATCCACAAGTGATTTCACTTTTTTGCTCCGCGCGCCGGGAAGCGGTCCGGGAAGCGTAATATTGGGAAAATAGGATGAAAGAATGTTCAAATATTGTATGTTTATTGATTGTTCTTTTTGTTGTTTTTTTTTATTTTATTTAAGTACCAACATGTAGGTACCAATGCAGAGTCAAAAAATAAAAATACACCGTTTTCTTTGTAGATATCTTGCATGTTGTTTCAGAAGTTATTATGGTATATGGAATTCATAGCGTAGTCTGTCAGGAAAGCAAAAACACCATGGTGGCAGGAGATGATAAAGAGATGTTAAATACACATTGGAGATAATATAGTGGAAGAAAGGAAGTAACTATGAGCAAACTTACTATGTAACACAAAAAAGTTGCACAGTATATTTAAAGTCTAATTTTACATTATCATCAATTTGCTACTAGTTTAAAAAATACATATAAAAATGAATAATGTCTCAAACAATTTTTGAATTATTAAATATAAATTTATTTCTCTGATTCGTTTTCAAAATTATAAAGAACTTCTAATAATTCATTGTCAGAATTTTTCTCATTTTCATTTAGGTAATCTACTGATTCTACACATTGCAGAAGTTCAAAGTCCCGAGATTCATCAAAGAATTCTGAGTCAATTTCTGTATCTTTGTTGTTTTCTGCAACAATTTCGAAGTTATTTTTTTTCTCTCCCTCCATTGTTGTGCTGTAAAATGAATTTTAAAAAAATATATCAGTACAGATAGGGCACTGTTGGGTTTAAGTACAGACAGGTAGTTTGGTTTTTTAAACAGTGATTTTATCTTTGGGCAGTGTATGGTATCAGACTGGAAGTAGAAATATAATAAAATGTATGTGATAAAGCTTAAGTCAATTCTTAATTATACAAGACAAGCCTAATTCCATCCATAACTAAAACAGAGAAGTCTATCTTATTCTATAAGTATTACAGAGGTATAGTATATAACTATCAGAAAATGTTTTCCTAATTAACTTAAAGTGCAGAACATACTTCAGTTTTTAAAATAACATCTTACCTTTCAAAAAGAAGTTTAAGTTCTCAGTTGAAATGCACTTGATATGTACTTCAGGAAGTAGTAGTCAAAATGGCTGTGTTTCTCTCTCTTTCTTTATATATATTCAGGTACATAACTAATCAAATGTCATGAAATAATAGAAGATATTGAAAGTAGTATTTTGATTGGTTGTCAATTCTAACACTTTATAAGTTTTTTTGTTAGGTAATTTACCTCAGGATATTTAGTCAGGCTTACAGCATCATTTTCTCAATGGAATTCCATCAAATCTGGGTAAATGGTAGGGACTGCTATGTAGTAGGGCCTATTCTATATTTGATGAAAGTGTCTGTAGTGGTTTTTCTGTAAATTACTTTCCCACCTTTTTTTATCGAGCGCTTACCGGTGCGCTCCCCGGTACGCGAACCGGCAGCGTTACGGGAGTCCTCCATTTTGTGTATCGGTAGAATTGAGACATAAGATGGAGGACAAACAATGTTAATGGGTAGAAGGGGACACGGTAGACACTTTGTGACCCTGTAGGTTTTATGAGGGGGGATTAGGATGCTGATATATGCGATAATAAAAAAATAAAATTTTGGAAAATTTCGCGGGGGGAGCGCCCGGTACGCGCACCGGTAAGCGAACCGGGGAGCGTACTTTGGTGAAAAAAAAAAAAGTTAGAAAAAGATAAACGTTTTGAATGATCAGAGGTAGGGTAGCTCTGAAAAGAGCTATTGGGTTCTGTGGCTAATTTAGGTACCTACAAGTAGGTTCCAATGCACACTTTTAAATAAAGGACGAATATTCTATTTCCTTCATCGGGGAAGTGCACACCATCTGTTCTGTAGATGTCTTGAATGTTGTAACGTAAGTTATTGTTGTATATTTAACCCCTTCCATAGTCTCTCATGTAAGCAGAAACAGATTTATTCACATGTTTCCGTTCTTTCTCAAATTGTGGAAAAAATTGGTTGGACCACTTACATTTTTGTCTTTGACATATATTGGAATATACCAAGGCAGTTTGGGGAAAAAGTGTCATCAATTGAAGAAAGGTGTTCTTTAAAAGCATTTCCAGACCAACCCCAGTCATAATGCTCAAATCATTTCCACCACAGTGCACTATTAAGAGGTCAGGGTTTGGCAGATGCATACATTTATTTTATTACAAACATATAAAATATATTTTTGCATTAAAATAAGAATACATTTTACAGCTTTTGATATTTACTATTAAAAAACCATTGAAATTCACTGAAAAAACCATAGGTTATAGACCATATATAGTTAGGAATTAGCATTTACAAAACCTTAAAAATTCACTGAAAAAACCATAGGTTATAGACCATATATAGTTAGGGATTAGCATTTACAAAACCTTATTTTACTCGCACAAAACCATTGAAATTCGCATATATAGTTAGTTCCACTAACTATATATCGCGCACCGCAATCCACTGCTAATGATGTCACATATTAGATCATTCATGACATGGTCAGTGACATGCCATATATATTACCTACTAGCGGTTGCCAGTGGGTAGTTATAGTTAGGACCTAGTTTCCATAGGAAATCCGCAACATTCTATTTGGAATAACTTTGGCACCGTCCGGCGAATCTTAACAAAATACTCCAGAAAGAAGGGGCGCTCCGCTCCGCTCCTTCTCTGCAAGTTTCAGTGTGATTCGTCAAGTGGGGGCAGAGAAAAAAGGGAGTCCCAAAACATGTTTTCCCCATGCAATTTTCCATAGGGACCTTTAGGTGAGGCTACAGGCCGAATTACTGAACGGAATTACATCAAATTTTTCAAAAAGGTAGAGTTTATTTCACAGATTACGCTTTTTGTTAAATGGTATAAATCCGTTCAGTAGTTCCTTAGAAAATCTAAAGTAAAATCATAGATATATGTTTGCAAAGTTGTACCGTACGCGTACCGTCCGAGGACAGTACGCGCACCATTATGGGCACGAGCTGCATGCTAATTGGCTAAAAACTGTCTGCCAACACTTCAAACCAGGAAGTGTTGGCAGCCGTCTTGTGTCTCGATATAACCGAGGCACAAGAAAAGTGATAAACAAGTGCGCAAAAGACGCAAAGGGGGCATGGTAGAAAGACCCTGACCCACTAGGCCTGCTCATGGGGTCCCACAAGGACCCTCAAAGCCCCAAATTCTTTTTTTTTTTAAATGGCGGGATACGCATAGGGTACGCGTACCCTGCCCATCCCCCCCAAAAAAATTAAGGCACCACTCAGCAGGCGCGCCCCCTAGTGCGTTTGCGGAGGGAGAAATAATTCTCCTTGAAAATTGGGGGCCAGGTAGCCCACCAGGAACGTCCAATATGCACCAGGGGGCTGCCTTGCAGAGACGTTTAAAGAGGCCATGCCCCTTTTTACCCCAGTATTCAAGGGGAATTAGTTCCCCCTCTGCAAACACACCAGGGGGCTGCCTTGCAGAGACGTGTAAAGAGGCCACGCCCCTTTTTACACCTCTCTGTAACGCAGCCCCCTGGCAAATACTGGAGGTTCCTGGTGGGCTAGTTGGCCCCCAGGGACCCTCCAGTATTCAAGGGGAATTAGTTCTCCCTCTGCAAACGCACCTGGAGGCTGCCATGAGGAGACGCGTAAAGAGGCCACTCCCGTTTGTATACCTCTCTGCGACGCAACCCCTTGTGAATACTGGAGGTTCCTGATGGGCTAGTTGGCCCCCAGGGACCCCCAGTATGCAAGGGGACTTAATCCCCTAACTAAGAACATGCTACGGGCGCGTTTGCACAGTGGTGTAGGTAGGGGGCGGGCCTTGAGGTATTATGTGTGCAAACATGCCCGGTGGCACGTTTTAAGTTGGGAAATTAGTCCCTATTCAATCCAGAGGTCCCCTAAGGGCCAACTAGCCCTCCAGGTAACTCCAGTAAGCGCCACGGAGTTGCAGAGTGTTGTAAATAGAAGGTGTTGCCTCTGAACACCTCTCTGCAACGCTGCTCCCTGGCGCATACTGGAGGTACCTGGTGGGCTAGTTAGCCCACAGGGGATTGAAGAAGAATGAATTCCCCAACTTAAAACATGCCACAGGGCGTGTTTTCACACATGTCACCTCAGGCCCCGCCCCCTTCCTTCACTATTGAGAAAAATATTCCTCTAAAATCAGGTGAACTACGAATTCCAATTTACTCACCTGTTATCAGGAGAGACCTCAGTGCTGAATCTTTCAGCCCACTACTGATCCTGAAAAGTAATTCTAACCATACTTACAGTAACTTGAATTTCCTTCCATAGGTTAACATTGTCTGGTTTCACTTGGAAATTCTTCTGAATGTGGAGTTTTGGAACTTTAAAAAATTCCTTAAAAATCAGCCGAACTACGAATTCCGATTTACTCACCTGTTATCAGGAGAGACCTCAGTGCTGCATCTTTCAGCCCGCTAATGATCCTGAAAAGTAATTCTAACCGTACTTACCAGTAACTTGAATTTACTTCCTTAGGATATCATTGCCTGCCATATAAAATATATATATATAAATTAAACAAATATAAAATAAAAATACAAATAAAATATTACAATTTTAATATTTTGAAACACTTTTTTTCAATTTATATTAAAAATATGTAACGTAATTCAAAAAAAATATCTAAAAATAAATAGTTTAAAACAATGTAGTAAATCAGTATAAAAAAAATAATAATTAATACATTTAAAAATTATCATTTACAAAACCTTTGAAATTCACTAGAAAAACATAGGTTTCAGCCACTTATAGTTAGGAATTAGCATTTAAAAAACCTTAGAAATTCATTGAAAAAAACATCGGTTTCATACATGTTATAGTTAGCTGGACATTTCACTCGTACAAAACCATTGAAATTCCCCCGTTATAGTTAGTTCAGCTAACTATAACTCGCGCGCCCGCAATGCACTGCTGATGACGTTACATATTACATCTCTCATGACATAGTCAGTGACATCACTCATGACATCTCAAATGACATCAATGATGACATCACTGATGACATCATCCAATGAATGTGTGTCTTTCTGAAAAATAAACATTTTTTATATATGTATACCTAAACGTCGATGGAAGAATAAACGGTTAAATAAGTGTCTAAATGGATGGGTTTTTTAATGTTTAAGTATTTAAATATCTGTATCAGTATCTCACTTTGTGTATAAATGGCTGCATTTTTTGGGGAGTAGCTACATGAGTGTGTATATGGGTTATTAGTTGTTTTTTTGAGTATCAGAATGAGTGTCTGTATGGTTTGATGGGAGGTATTACCTAGCACACAGATGCATGAATGAGTGACTCACTGTTTGTATGTGTTTTGAAGACAGCATGTGTGCAGGACTGTATGGGTGGATGAGTGTGTGTATGTGTGTGTTAGTGAGTGAATGACTGTCTCAATAGTATCTGTATGAGTAACTACATATGTTTTAAACTAGTATATGTGAGTATTGATGTATATAAGTGAGTATATGTTAGAGTGAGAGATTGGAAGAGTTCCTGTATAAATAAGTATGTGTTTCTATAAGTGATTGTTTATATATATAATGTATTTCTAGTGAGATAAGGTAAGATTAAGAAAACCCATAAATACTCATAGCTTTCAGAAACAAAGAAGCATTCCTAAAGATATGCTATGTGTCAGAAATGGGATTTCAGGTTGGCTAAAGCTTGCGCCAAAGCCAGGCAGAAACCGCCACTCTAGACAGGGCAAGGGAGTTTCACACTAAAGATAACCCCTGCTCACCCCCTAGGTAGCTTGGCACGAGCAGTCAGGCTTATCCTAGAGGCGATGAGTAAAACGTTTGCACAGCAGCAACACACTAGGCACAATACAAAAGAAACTTCACACATGATTATATTAAAAATACCCTTTGTATTATCATAAACACATTAGAAACATAATCACACAATATACACTGTGCAAACTAGCACTAGGAGATATTCACAGGGGATTATATACAGGACCAGGCCAATCAGGCCATGGTCAGATCCATAAGGGCAGGTAAGTAAAACCACAACCAGTAACTACTGGTACCATAATGACCTAAGCATTATCACAGTCACATTAGACACCATCCAAAAATATCATAGCATGACATTAGGCATATCTACATTAGGCCCAAATCTCATTAGCATAAGCACATTGTACACTAGGTCTCACCAGCATAAACACATTATGCATAAACATCCTAAACATAAACAGATTATGTCATAGGCATCACATTTGGCATATTCACATTAGGCCCAAACCTCCTTAGCATAAACACATTACGCATAACTCAGGGCACATAAATCACATTTGGCATATACTTCACATCAGGCATAAAATACATTATACGCCAACATCTTAAGCATGACCACATTATGCAATCCTTAGGGCAGAGCTTTCCAAACTCTGGGTCGCGACACAATACTGTGTTGCCTGCCATGGGTGAGTATGTCTCGTGATGAGGCCATTACAGTACTGCACATTAAAAGGTCTGTATCGGTTTCTTATGGAACTTGCAGTCCAAAGAGGCGCCTCTGCTACCCATTCCCTGCAGGAGTGTTAGCCCGAGGATGCGGAGGAAGGGGGCGGGGGAGCACAATCCGTCTGAGCCCCTGTGGCGCGGAGACGCTCTTGCACTACTGCCACCATAAAAATCTGGCCTGACTGACCTGCTGCAGGGCTACAGCGTGGAGGTGCTGTGCCAGCGGGTGCCGGACCTGGTCGTGTTTGCTGTACTTCAGCTGCTGGATGGCGACTGCAGGCACAAAATTCACGTCAACTTCTTTTTGTGCTTTGCATTTGTTCGTTTGAGCTGACACTACACTATTAACTGTACAAATTATAAAAAACGCTCTTCATGGGCAGAGGCAACTCTGCAGCGTGTTTCCTTTGAAAAGCACGCTTTTACAATAGTTCGCACACAACGTCAGGTAACACAAGAACTTCAGAGAGGCAAGTCAGTAACTACAAATGACTTGTCCTGTTGCCTGGTGACATCAGAGCCACAGGAACATGATTCAGGAGGGAAGGAGGAAGTAGATTTAAGGTAAAAGGACATTCCCTCCTAAAGAGGAGCACGTTATTAGGGACAGAAACAACATCAATCTTGGTCAGCTTAACTTCCCCCAAAGAACCAGAACAGCAAGTAAATGCAGGAAGGGCATAAGGTACATTGAGGGCAGCAAAATCACAGGAAAAATATGAATAGCCCTCATGTCATAGCTTTCAGAATTGCCAAAGTTTAAAAGCGGGTTGCTTAACATTAATATGCTGCTTCACTTTTAATCCAAATGCTTTTGTCTTATATTTTTTGACAGTCACAACAAAATGCTAATAAAGTTCAGGACAATCTTGCAATACTAAAGTAGGGCAACTTGAAAGCTGAGAAATAAAAACAGTTGGGAGTTCTCTGACAGTGAGTTCTGAAGATGGTGGGGGCACCCTTTGAATGCTGTTGGTGGGCAGCTGGGAGTGTACAGTTCTAGCTACATACCTAGTTCTGTTAACAGGGAGGAAGTCTTTTTGTTATTTGTTATTTACAATTTCTAATTGATGACTAAATGATTTGTCCTGATCTCTTATAAGCAGTTAATTTAACCTCCGTTTTGCTAGTAAAACTGAATTATCGTGTCGCAAAATGATGCATGTCTAAAAATGCAGGTAATTTAACCTATGGTTTGCTAGGAAAACTGAATTAGCGTGTCTCGAAATGATGCATGTCTATAAAGTGTGTCACCAACATGAAAAGTTTGGAAAGCACTGCCTTAGGGCATTACCTTAGGGCCTTGCACCCTACCAACACAACACAGTCCCCCTGGCCAACTGGTCTTTTCAGAGGGCTCAAATGCCCTATGTCCACAATGTCAGGGCAAAGGCTGCCAGTGCAGCAACATCAAAAATGCGCAATTGCGCTGGCCTAAACCTTGCAGCTGCCACTAATTGCTGTGCAGCTGGGAAATCAAATGTGGGCATGGGCACTCACTGTTCCCTCTGGGTGGGTCCACACTGGGACTCACTAACAAAATGAGACCAACTGTTGCAGCTGCCCGCGCTGGTGCGGCGCAGCTGTGAGTAAGGTAAAGGGGCCCTGGCATGACTGGCGTGTAAGGACCACCACTGGGGCTCTCTCCATCAAACTACCCGCATCATTGCAGCTGCCCACTACGGCGAAGCAACTGTGGAAAAGTAAGCATCACCTCTGGAGCCCTGCTCTGGGGCTCTCTAAATCAAACTGTCCCCATCAAGAAAAAATAGGCTAATTTCAAACATACTTTTGATAGTCAACTCAGATCCACCACCAGTACCCCCCGTTCCTGCTGCAAATTATATCCCCTTAGAATATCTTTGTGTTCTAGTGACATCTGTGCCGCTTCATTGCTTGCCTTCGTGGCCTGGGGTACCTTAAAAATTCATAGAAAAAACACAAAGATTAAAGTGAATTTATAGTTAGGTGAATATGTCAGTGAGAACATTAACGTTTTGAACTCAAGAAACAAAGAGATTCCATTTGATTTAGAACAGCTGTTTGAGTATTTAGTTATGTACTTGCTCCACTAATGGCAGTCATACAAAACTAGAGTAATGAGAAACATTATTATTTGATTCATTGTCCTTCCTGTAATAAGACAATGGCGGATTTGTATGCACCGTTTATGTTCTTCAGGTGCATGTCTTCTTGAGCAATCAAAGTGCCACCTTCAAATGCATGACTTCTTGATCAATCAAAGTCCCATATTATGTATTTCATAATGTGCAATGGATCATAACCAAATTGGGGAAAGTCTTACTGCTTCAATCCAGATGGACACAGCTTCATCACATCACAGATGAACCCATCTATATTGAAGGGCCAAGTAGCACCCAGGGAATGGTTATATTTCTGGGAAGACATAGTAAGCATTATTGTTATGAAAAAGGAATTAGATTTTTACAGTAGAATGTTAAACCCTCAATATAGCCTTATAGTCAGCAATAGCAGGCTATACCGGCCATTAAAGGCCCGCTCCGGCATTAAAGGCCTGTCACGAAAGCAGGGGCCTTTAACTTGGAAGCAGGACTTTAAAGCCTGTATAGCCCAGCTAAAGAGGGCTATAAGGCTCTTAAAACATTCTGTCACTAGAGGGCAGAATGTTCTAACAAAAAAAACAAAGGCCTCACAGAGCCCGAGGGGATTGAAATTCCCTCGGGATCCGTGAGGCCTTTGTTCACAGCAACATAAGTGAGGGAAAACATTGGAATGTTGCAGTGTAAGGCTTCTACCAGCCAATAGAAGGCCAGAGCATCCCCTTGTTTTCAATGGAACTCCAAACATTCCATTGTTCTAATTATCATTAATTCCTTTTTTACTTCCAAGTGGCATTCCTGTCTTCGGCTCCATGGGATCATCTAAATTTGGCTCCCCTTGTCATTTTACATCCTATGTTACTGGTCTCCAACTTCAAGAGAATTTGAAGCATCTACTCCTCTATCAAAAAGATTCAAAGAGAACTTCAATAATGATTACCCAATTGTTTGCAAGAATTGAGAGGGACCTGGCAGGACATCGCCTAAAGACATCTTGGTTCCGTATTCTTCAGGAACTTGAGTGGATTCTCCTGACAGTCACTTATATTCTATGTCATCTCCTCTAGCCTCTGGTTCTTATCCACGTGTGAGGTTAGAAACAAGAGGGCTTTTGAGCTTAAGGGCATCTTTGCCAGCTTTGTCTATGTCATTTAAGTTTCATGAATACAATAGGCTAGAAAGTTTTATGATTATCATAGGGATTCATTTAGCAAAAGGTGAGATCATAAACAGTTTAATTGATTATGCCCCAGAATACATTTTAGTTCTACCAGGAATGTTTTGATAGTATTTTAACCATGCTTTTTCCTTTTTTTCTGTATGAAGGAAAAGATTAGAGCATTGGCTGCTTCATGGGATCAAGTCTTGTTGTTATGAGCCTCACAAATCCCCCATTTGAGTACGTAGAAAAGGTTTCAGCCTCTCTTTTGACACTTACTGCATCCAGAATGTTGAGCTCTCTTTTAAGTTGTCCTTCGAACTTAAGGATTTTTGATGACAGAACTGTGTAATGTTTGGCTCAAAAGTTCATCCCACAAGCAAGCTCTCCTTTTCATATCAACCAAGCGATGCATATCCCTGTACTTTACCCCAATCCTTCTAGTAGCACAGAAGCAATTTTGACGTTATTGGATGTGGGAAAAAGAGTTATGATGTACCATCATTGATCACTGGAGCATAGGCAATGTGATAAACTCTTTGTTAACTTTGGCATTATTGTTAACCAAGATTACAAGTCACGAAAAAGTGACTTTAGCATGACTGGTGAAAATAGATATGTTAGTTTAGATTATAGTCGTGCACAGCTGGATTTTAGGTTCTGGATTAAGGCGTGAACCGTGCTCCTTCGTATACTCCCTGCTTTGGAGTATATGTTATGAACTGAAAGACGCACTAGCACTAGACGGCACTAGTGTCACAAAGGGCACTGATTATTCGTGTGCTGGATCAACCAGCGATTTTCAATCAAAAAAGTATTCCAAGCTTAAAGTTCCTTGTTCATTGCAGTATTTTATTCATACTTCGATGAAGGTATTCAATAGTTAATGTTCAATATTCATATGTTTTTTTCAACAGTTCATGTGTCCCCAACTATCCATTAGTTCCAATGCATTTCGGCCCACTGGCCTTCGTCTGGGAACTCTCTGAAACAAGGAGTAGTATCTGTCACTATTTATACTTAAACAACAGTATTTAAATCATTTCCATTCTATAACTGGCATTATTAACTAAACATTCATTTCTGGTGCAGCCATTTAAAACAACCCGTTTATCAATGCACATTCAATATTATAATCCATAGTCAAAGCATCGAATACACAGTATGTCAGTCATAACATTCAGTGAATCTGGTGAATTAATTTCATGCTTTGTAAAACGCATTAACTAGCGAGCCTACGTGAAGATAAACGTGCAGGATAATCACATTCAAAAAGTTTGCGTGTCAAGTTAAATGAGCTCAACTCGTTAACCGTGATGCGGTATGGTTGTTTAGTTAAACAGTTCCGCGATGGTAACGTGCGTGTCAGTGCACTCGCAATGAATGCTCTCTGTACTGGTATTAAAATATTGTGTGCTGTTACAAATAAACTGCTCCTTCTTACCGGGTGTACGGGAACGTGGGTTCTCTTAGCGCTGCACTCAAACCTGTCAGCGCGGTACTAAGTTGGCGTGTGACGCGTGTGGGTTGTACTTAGAAGTTTTAAAGGCGCGCTTGAGTTTGTTAAAGGGCCAGTGCAAAATGATGTTTAAAACAATACGAACATTACACATTTCAACGTTATATACGGTTAATCTACCATGAAGACAGAAACACATAATACACTTTAGTGTAATCATTACAAGCTTATAGATAGCAGCTAAATTCAGTTCTTTCATTAATCCCCTGGGGGCGCAGTGTTTGTAAATGAAATATCCAGTAGTTTTCACGTTTTAACAGGGTCTTCCTGTTATCACTCTCCTCATCTTTTTCCACAATTTCCAGTATGCAGGCTCTCATCTGATTAATCTGGTGGTTTTGTTCAATAAAATGATTGGCAACCGCTGACTTGGCAACTTTTGTCCTTATATTACTTTTGTGCTCAGTCAGTCTTGTTTTGAGCTTGCGTTCAGTTTGTCCCACATATGCTTTACCACATGGGCATTTTAGCATGTAGATTACATTTTTCGTGTCGCAGGTTCCATTAACCAGTAGTTTGATTTTATTACCCCGCATAGGGTGTGTGATGGTGTTGCCCTCCATAATGTTATTGCAGTTACTGCAGTTTCTACAAGGAATGGTACCTTTGTAACTGGTAGGCTGTTTTGTGGGGGTCGGTTTTTTTATGATTTCGCCAAGGTTCTTCGCTCTGGTGAATGCAAATATGGGTTCATCCTGGAAGATGTTATTGAAGTCTAATTCAGTTTTAAGCAAGCGCCAATGTTTTTTGATGATTTTCTTAAATTGTGGAGTGATTGTAGAGTATTTGCTCACACATGTGATTTTGGTGGTTTTCTTACTGGTTTTAGATGTAAGTAAGGTCTGTCTGTTCTTTGCTGTGGCTCTTTTATGAGCCTCCTGCAGTACTTCATCTGGATATCCTCTTTTTTTGAATTTATTAATCATGCTGATTGCTTGTGTCTTGGATTCCTTCGGGTCTGAGACAATTCTTTGTACACGAAGTAGTTGGGAGTATGGTAAGTGTTGCTTGAGGGGTGTAGGGTGGAAGCTTTGGTAGGCCAGGAGGTTATTGCGATCAGTCACCTTTGTGTATAAGGTAGTTTCAAATTTGTCACCTATTTTAGAGATGGTTACATCCAAGTAGTTGATTTGTGTGTCATGTATAGCGTGAGTGAATTGGATTCTAGGATCAACCATATTTAGTTGTTGGATGTTGCTGATGAGTTGATCTTGAGTGTCTTTCCACAGGATAAAGATGTCGTCTATGAATCGTAGGTATAGACGTAACCCTTGCTGCCATTGGGTGTTCTGTAGAATGTGTTTATTTTCATATTGGTACATGAAAATATTCGCGTATGCTGGGGCTGCTGGATTTCCCATGGCGGTGCCAGACTTTTGTAGGAACCATTTGTCCTCCCATTTGAAGAAACTGTGCATCAATGTGAAATTGAGTAACTCAAGTAAGAATATTTTCATATTTTCCTCATATTCCATCTCAAGTAAAGCAGCTTCCACGGCCTCGATCCCCAATGTGTGGGGTATGGAGGTGTACAATGCTTGTACGTCAATGGTACACATGATTATCTTTTCATTCGGTTCCAATTTCACGTTATCCAACTTATTTAAGAAGTCTGTGGTGTCCTTAATAAAGGAGTTCATTGTAATGACATAAGGTTGGAGATATTTGTCTAACAGTTTCCCAATCGGTTCCTGTATGCTGCCACATGTTGATACTATAGGGCGACACGGTGGGTGCAAAGGATCCTTGTGGATCTTGGGTGTGAGGTAAAATTTAGGTGTTTTAGGGTGATCAATGATGAGGTATTTTTTCATTTTATCGTCCACACTTACTTTGTTGATGCCTTCTGTGATTATGCTTTGTAGTACTGCTTGGATGTCCTTGGTGGGGTTTGTATGTAATTCCATATAGGTGTTCCCATCATTTAAGTGTTCCTGGGCTTGTGATATGTAGTACTCTTTGTTCATGATGACCAAAGCGCCACCCTTGTCCGCTCTCTGGCAGATGATGTTGGGATTAGATGCTATGTTTTTTAGGGTAGCTAGTTCTTTCTGAGTAAGGTTCTTGCTTTTTGTTCTTTTGCGGTAGTTGATTTTGCTAAGGTCTTGTTTGACCAGTTGTTCGAACAAATCCAAAGTTTTATGGCTGATTGGGGCCATATAGGTACTAGTGGTGGTGAGACCTTTCAGTGAATCTTCCTTGCTAGGTTGTTGATCCTGTTGTTCTACTACAATGTTGGTGAAAAAATGACGCAGTCTAAGTTTTCTCATCAGCTTAAAGAAGCTTATGTTCACTTCTAGATGGTTAGTATTGGCAGTAGGTACAAATGACGTGCCTTTTTGTAGAATATTCATCTGTACTTTGTTTAGATGGGTATCGGAGATGTTAATGACTAGGTTGTCTTGGTCTTCTTCTTGTCTTTCTTGGACATCATGTGTCTGGTTTGTGGAGGTTCCTTCACAAACCAGACACATGATGTCCAAGAAAGACAAGAAGAAGACCAAGACAACCTAGTCATCAACATCTCCGATACCCATCTAAACAAAGTACAGATGAATATTCTACAAAAAGGCACGTCATTTGTACCTACTGCCAATACTAACCATCTAGAAGTGAACATAAGCTTCTTTAAGCTGATGAGAAAACTTAGACTGCGTCATTTTTTCACCAACATTGTAGTAGAACAACAGGATCAACAACCTAGCAAGGAAGATTCACTGAAAGGTCTCACCACCACTAGTACCTATATGGCCCCAATCAGCCATAAAACTTTGGATTTGTTCGAACAACTGGTCAAACAAGACCTTAGCAAAATCAACTACCGCAAAAGAACAAAAAGCAAGAACCTTACTCAGAAAGAACTAGCTACCCTAAAAAACATAGCATCTAATCCCAACATCATCTGCCAGAGAGCGGACAAGGGTGGCGCTTTGGTCATCATGAACAAAGAGTACTACATATCACAAGCCCAGGTACACTTAAATGATGGGAACACCTATATGGAATTACATACAAACCCCACCAAGGACATCCAAGCAGTACTACAAAGCATAATCACAGAAGGCATCAACAAAGGAAGTGTGGACGATAAAATGAAAAAATACCTCATCATTGATCACCCTAAAACACCTAAATTTTACCTCACACCCAAGATCCACAAGGATCCTTTGCACCCACCGTGTCGCCCTATAGTATCAACATGTGGCAGCATACAGGAACTGATTGGGAAACTGTTAGACAAATATCTCCAACCTTATGTCATTACAATGAACTCCTTTATTAAGGACACCACAGACTTCTTAAATAAGTTGGATAACGTGAAATTGGAACCGAATGAAAAGATAATCATGTGTACCATTGACGTACAAGCATTGTACACCTCCATACCCCACACATTGGGGATCGAGGCCGTGGAAGCTGCTTTACTTGAGATGGAATATGAGGAAAATATAAAAATATTCTTACTTGAGTTACTCAATTTCACATTGATGCACAGTTTCTTCAAATGGGAGGACAAATGGTTCCTACAAAAGTCTGGCACCGCCATGGGAAATCCAGCAGCCCCAGCATACGCGAATATTTTCATGCACCAATATGAAAATAAACACATTCTACAGAACACCCAATGGCAGCAAGGGTTACGTCTATACCTACGATTCATAGACGACATCTTTATCCTGTGGAAAGACACTCAAGATCAACTCATCAGCAACATCCAACAACTAAATATGGTTGATCCTAGAATCCAATTCACTCACGCTATACATGACACACAAATCAACTACTTGGATGTAACCATCTCTAAAATAGGTGACAAATTTGAAACTACCTTATACACAAAGGTGACTGATCGCAATAACCTCCTGGCCTACCAAAGCTTCCACCCTACACCCCTCAAGCAACACTTACCATACTCCCAACTACTTCGTGTACAAAGAATTGTCTCAGACCCGAAGGAATCCAAGACACAAGCAATCAGCATGATTAATAAATTCAAAAAAAGAGGATATCCAGATGAAGTACTGCAGGAGGCTCATAAAAGAGCCACAGCAAAGAACAGACAGACCTTACTTACATCTAAAACCAGTAAGAAAACCACCAAAATCACATGTGTGAGCAAATACTCTACAATCACTCCACAATTTAAGAAAATCATCAAAAAACATTGGCGCTTGCTTAAAACTGAATTAGACTTCAATAACATCTTCCAGGATGAACCCATATTTGCATTCACCAGAGCGAAGAACCTTGGCGAAATCATAAAAAAACCGACCCCCACAAAACAGCCTACCAGTTACAAAGGTACCATTCCTTGTAGAAACTGCAGTAACTGCAATAACATTATGGAGGGCAACACCATCACACACCCTATGCGGGGTAATAAAATCAAACTACTGGTTAATGGAACCTGCGACACGAAAAATGTAATCTACATGCTAAAATGCCCATGTGGTAAAGCATATGTGGGACAAACTGAACGCAAGCTCAAAACAAGACTGACTGAGCACAAAAGTAATATAAGGACAAAAGTTGCCAAGTCAGCGGTTGCCAATCATTTTATTGAACAAAACCACCAGATTAATCAGATGAGAGCCTGCATACTGGAAATTGTGGAAAAAGATGAGGAGAGTGATAACAGGAAGACCCTGTTAAAACGTGAAAACTACTGGATATTTCATTTACAAACACTGCGCCCCCAGGGGATTAATGAAAGAACTGAATTTAGCTGCTATCTATAAGCTTGTAATGATTACACTAAAGTGTATTATGTGTTTCTGTCTTCATGGTAGATTAACCGTATATAACGTTGAAATGTGTAATGTTCGTATTGTTTTAAACATCATTTTGCACTGGCCCTTTAACAAACTCAAGCGCGCCTTTAAAACTTCTAAGTACAACCCACACGCGTCACACGCCAACTTAGTACCGCGCTGACAGGTTTGAGTGCAGCGCTAAGAGAACCCACGTTCCCGTACACCCGGTAAGAAGGAGCAGTTTATTTGTAACAGCACACAATATTTTAATACCAGTACAGAGAGCATTCATTGCGAGTGCACTGACACGCACGTTACCATCGCGGAACTGTTTAACTAAACAACCATACCGCATCACGGTTAACGAGTTGAGCTCATTTAACTTGACACGCGAACTTTTTGAATGTGATTATCCTGCACGTTTATCTTCACGTAGGCTCGCTAGTTAATGCGTTTTACAAAGCATGAAATTAATTCACCAGATTCACTGAATGTTATGACTGACATACTGTGTATTCGATGCTTTGACTATGGATTATAATATTGAATGTGCATTGATAAACGGGTTGTTTTAAATGGCTGCACCAGAAATGAATGTTTAGTTAATAATGCCAGTTATAGAATGGAAATGATTTAAATACTGTTGTTTAAGTATAAATAGTGACAGATACTACTCCTTGTTTCAGAGAGTTCCCAGACGAAGGCCAGTGGGCCGAAATGCATTGGAACTAATGGATAGTTGGGGACACATGAACTGTTGAAAAAAACATATGAATATTGAACATTAACTATTGAATACCTTCATCGAAGTATGAATAAAATACTGCAATGAACAAGGAACTTTAAGCTTGGAATACTTTTTTGATTGAAAATCGCTGGTTGATCCAGCACACGAATAATCAGTGCCCTTTGTGACACTAGTGCCGTCTAGTGCTAGTGCGTCTTTCAGAAAATAGATATGTTGTCATTTTATGAACAAGTGGAGTTAGAGACCTCACATTCTATTCAGAATGGATTTACAAGAGGATTGACCACCTCTTGAGCTAAGTGGAGATTAAATTCTTGATAAATATAGAGCAACTACTTAGCTTTTCTCTTCAGCATTCATTATAGCCTTATAGTCCTCTGTGAGGGCTATACTAGTTGTTAAAGGTCCTGAACATCAGGAGCATCCTATGCAGGTAAGAGCGGTGGGCGGGGTGGGGGGACTCAACTGTTGAGTCCCCCACCCCATCCACCGCACTTGCCTGCACTGACGCTCCTGCTGAACCCGAATTATAGGCACAAGCAGAAGGCAAAGCCCTATAACAAGAGAAAGGGCCTTTACCAACCATTATAGCCCGAGGTAGAAGTGCACAAGGTTATTAGAACATTCCACCCACTAATGGTAGAATTTTCTAAATTAAAAAGGAGAAACATGAAGACAAACATTGGCATATTAGAGCTCCAGGCATATACCAGCCAATTTAAGCCCAGTCTCCAATGGAGCTTTCGACATTCCATTGTTTTAGAAATCATTATAGACTATGTAATTCAGGAGAATAAGCTGGCTTCTTACATGAATACAGCTCCTGTGTCTTCAGAGTCTTCTAAATGTTGTGTTAGGCGCTTTTGCTGCAATAAACAAATAATTGAAGAATTACTCCTAATACTCCTATGTTTTGGTATGATAATAATAATAATAATAATAAAGGGGTTTTGTAAAGCGCCTGGTGACGCCATCACGGCGTGTCCCCGCGCTACGGAGAGGAGAGACCAAAAGGAAAGGCGAGCTAAGAATCAAGAGCAGAGGGATGTCTAGTTTTTATAAAGATGGGTCTTTAAAAGTTTTCGAAACTTGATTTCAGAAGCTTCTAGCCTAATATTAATGGGAAGTTTATTCCAGTTACTGGCTGCCAATAGTATGAAGGAGCGTCCTCCCATTCTAGCTCTTCTGACCCGGGGAGTTTTTAGCAGCCCTACTCCTGTAGAGCGTAATTCTCTGGTGGGTTCATAAGTCTGTATCAGGTCAGAAAGATAAGATGGAGCCTTATGCCAAACAATTCTGTGGCATATTAGGAGTGCTTTAAATAGCACTCTCTTTCTGACCGGAAGCCAGTGAAGTGCGGTCAAGGCAGGCAGAGAAGCAGATCTTTTCGGGAGTCTCGGCACTAATCTGGCCGCGGTGTTTTGGAGGACTTGTAATCATTTAAGATTTTTTTCAGAGGTGCCCAAGAGTAACACATTCCCGTAGTCCATGCGGGACGTGGCCAGGGCTTGAGTCAGGGTGCGCCGTGCCTCTAGTGGTAATAAATCCAGGGTGCGGTTGAGGGTTTTCAGTATGCCGAAGCATTTTCCCACTAGGCGATTTACATGACCTTCATAGGATAGGTAGGGATCAACCCAAATTCCCAAATTCTTTGCCTCCTTACTGGGGTTAGGCGTGGGGCCCAGACATGCTGGCCACCAATCTCCTGTCCAACTGGAGTTGTTCCCCCCAATCACCACCACCTCCGTTTTGGAGCCATTAAGTTTTAGGCAGTGTGAGTTCATCCAGCCCGCTAAGGCCTGCATACAGGCCTTAAAATTGGAGGCGGCTGTGTTAGGGGCTTGGGACAGGGAGATCAGCAGTTGGGTGTCGTCGTCGTAAGAGACTAAATCAACTCCAAACGCCTGCACCACTTCTGCCAAGGGGGCCATGTAAAGATTGAACAGGCTAGGGCTTAGAGCCGAGCCCTGAGGCACTCCCTGTTCGAGTGCCAAGGCAGAGGATTTAAATGAGCCATTTTGGACCTGAAAGCTACGGTCCGTAAGGAACGCTTTCAGCCATCTTAGCGCTGACTCCGTGAACCCGGCATTGTTCAGACACTGTAGCAAGATGGAATGAGCTACAGTGTCGAACGCCGCGCTAAGGTCGAGCATTATCAGCGCCATGGTGTGTCCTGAGTCTGCCTTTTGCCGCGCGGTCTCAGTCGCTTTCAACAGGGCCGTCTCCGTAGAGAAGCCCGGTCGGAACCCAGATTGAGACAGATGTAGGAGCTTGTTTTTCTCCAGGTGGGCCATAAGTTGTACATTTACTACTTTCTCTGCCACTTTGGCTAGATAGGGCAGCAGAGAAATGGGTCTCAGGTTTTCTAGCACTTCCTGACTGACATTGTTTTTTTTTTTGATGGGCAGGACTATAGCTTTCTTCCAGTCACCCGGAAGAGTACCGGTGGTAATGGAGATTTGGAGAACATGCCTGAAAAAAGGTTCCAGTACCAGGATGGCATCCCCCAGCACCCTAGGAGGTGCAGCGTCTCTGGGGGAGCCAGATTTGATACTCCGACATATCTTAAATAGTGTCTCTGTAGGGGGTACTAAAAAAGTTCTAAAGCAGTTCTCTACCTTGCTTATACCTGTAGTTTCCTTGAAATCACGTCCACTGATTATGTCACCCGAGAACGTAGCATAAATATCTTTGACCTTTCCTGAGAAATAATTGGCTATTCTGTTGCATTCCTCAACAGAGTCTTTTCCAGGAGCGTTATCGTTAGTTACTACCGAAATTTCTTTAAAAATTTTTAAAAGTTCACGCGAGGAGTTTTCAGCCTCTTCAATGCGGCTTTTATAATGCACAGCTTTAGTTCTGCGAAGTGATGTTTTATATTTCCTTTGTGCTTCTTTAAAGGGATTTTAGATTGTGGTGAAGACATAACACTTGGGTATTTCTTCAGAAAATGAATAATGGTTTGAGGAAGGGGATGAGGAGTTAATGGTTGCATTATGTTAGACTAATCTTCATTACTTCAATTATACACACGTGCCAGATTTTAATTAATCAAACATTTGATAAAACTACGATTTTCTGAGAGCAAATTCCAATACTGAGGCTTGGCAATAGTGGTGATCATTATAAAAATAAATAAAATAAACTAGGGACAGCCTTGAATAGGTGTTGGTCAGGCAAGTGGAGCCTTTCAAGTAAGCACTGGGATGGGAAAGAAAACATGGGAGTCGTGAGCGTTACTGGTAGGTAATGCAGGTTCATCCCCATTCAGGCTCCAGTATGTTCCAATATTCTGAGGTCCCCTAATTCTATATATGTAAACTGCAAACACGTATTTGATTGAATTGGCATGGTCATATAAATACGCTGCTATTTACATTTATTTGTGTAGCTTGGATAGCAGAAGAGAAATAACTTTTACTCATATTTGTTAGAAAATATTTTTACTTCTGCTCCGCTTGCATCTCACTTTTTTAAGTCAGCATCATTAGAAATTGGTAGTCCAACACTATTGGTTGAGAAAATGAAAATAAAATAAGGATAGTAGTACCAACAATAAAACCAAGCTATATATGGGGGTTAGACTGTACTCTCCTCAAGTGGCATACACTACCAAAGTAGCCGGCTGCTGGACAAACAGGTTCTTTATTATTGCTTCCAAAACTTCAGTAGATAGGCTGTTATAGAGAAATTTGAGCAACTATATTTCTTTAAGCTTTCAACATGGATCCAGTTTTTTATCGACTATAGTTTTTATTAAATATAAATAGCTTGTACGTGACCGCCATGGTGATTCTTGTTGCATCATAATTTAGTGAGCAGTTTGTATCTAGATTAGATATTTATATGAGCCCTGCCAAGTACCACACATCAGGGGTGAAACTAATACATTTTAGTGCTGGTGTCCACATCATTGCGCTAGTATGCATTAGTCAATCATAAAGTAGTTCACAGCGGACTGGTTTGGTGCTGGATGTCACAATAAAAAAAGCAGCCTCTGCCAGCACACTGCTCTGAATCAGCTAGGCTGGGAGGGTTTATTGTTGCAACGAGCTAAAAGAAGTATCAAACTTGTTACACTGTAACATTACACACGGTATGTGGCTTCTGCAGGGTTCAGCCTCACTAAACAAGTTTAAGCCTGTCCTAGCATCCCTGGGTCATGTAGTCATCTGATGTCACTCAAAAAATATAAACAAAAGCCAGATAGGGTCTGGACTCAGCCTCATTTAATTTAATTTAATTTAATAACGATTTCTAAAGCGCCTGGTGACCCACGGGCATCCCCGCGCTATAAGTTTTGTGATCCTGTTGAGGGGAAGGGAGATGGGGGGAGACACTTATAGGGACTCTATTTGGGAAATAAATGAGTCTTTAATTTCTTGCGAAATGCCAAGTAGTTGGGTTCAAGTCTTAGGGAGCGGGGAAGAGCGTTCCATCCTGTAGCTGCTTGAACGGAAAATTGACGTCCTCCTGTGCGAGTTCTTTTGAATCTAGGAATACTAGCTAGGTTCTCATTCTGGGATCGTAGGGATCTGGTTGCTGTGTAGGGGGTTATCATTTTGCTGAGGATCGCCGGACCAGATCCGTTGATCAGCTTATGTGTCGTGCACATCGCTTTGAATTGCACCCTTTGGCGCACAGGGAGCCAGTGCAGAGCTTTAAGGGCCGGTTTGGCGGACATTCTGGAGGGGATGTTAGTGAGTAGGCGTGCTGCCGCATTCTGTGTCCGCTGGAGTTTCGTTAGTGTGGCCTCAGGGGCTCCCAGGTAGACCAGATTACTGTAGTCCAGGCGGGACAATACCAGTCCCTGGATGAGCAGTTTCCTGGAAGTAGGTGGCAGTAAGGGGAGGATCTTGCGGGTCGTGCGCATGAGCCCGAAACAGGTACCCGAAGTTTTGGTTGCTTGTGTTTTCATAGTAAGCTCTGGTTCGAGCCACACACCGAGTGTCTTAATTTCACGTTTCGGGGGGGGAATTTCCCCGAACACATCGGGCCAGAGTGCTGGGGGGATGGTCGTCCATTGTTTTCCTAGGAGCATCACCTCCATCTTTGTCCCATTTAGTTTTAATGATGAGTTGTTCATCCAGTTATGAATTCCTGTAAGGCAGTTGGTCAGGTTTTCTGGGTGGTCAATCAGTTGGGACAAGGAGACGACCAACTGGGTGTCGTCAGCGTAGCTTACCATTTTTATGTTAAATGGTGTTACCACGTCCTCAAGAGGGGTCATGTAAACATTAAAAAGCGTCGGACTCAGGGAGGAGCCCTGAGGGACGCCGCTTGTGAGTGGGAGGGTGGATGAGTGGTGATTGTCGTCCCACACTTGGAACGTGCGCCCTGTGAGGAAGGATTCAATCCAACTGAGTGCCGTCCCGGTAAGTCCTGCATCCGCCAGTCTATGCAGAAGGACACGGTGGTTGACTGTGTCGAAGGCTGCGCTTAGATCCAGGAGGATCACTGCCACTGATCCTCCTGAATCCAGTATGCGCCTTGCTTCTTCAATGACGGCAAGAAGTGCGGTGTCTGTGCCATGGCCCGGGCGGAAACCAGTTTGGGATTGTCTAAGCAAGTTGTTAGTTTTGTCAGATCTCATAGCGGAGGTTAGGCGCGAACCCTGCCTTGAGACGCGATCTAACACCTATAAACTACATTTCCCATGATTCCAGGTCCTACGCGCGCGACGCCCGTGTTATGACGTCACACGCGCAGAGAACATTACCGGAGAAGAAACCGAAGACGCCGCCGTTGATTCTGGTTCCGATCCTGATCTGGGTGAGATCGTGAGTTTCCAGCGTATCCTTTACGAGTGTACTCTACCGGCTGGTGAGTACAATAGAAGCCTTCCGCTTCTGTCTAGGGGTGGCGTCGGCTGGCGCTTCCCTTTTCCGTGGAGTTCCTGCGTATCCTTTGCGAGCGTACTTTACCGGCTGGTGAGTACAATAGAAGCCTTCCGCTTCTGACTAGGGGTGGCGTCGGCTGGCGCTTCCCGGTTCAGTGGAGTTCTCGGCTGAGGCTCTAGCGTCTCACTGGCTAGTGAGATGCCGGTATCCAGGCAGTGTTTACAGTGTGAGAAGGTCCAAGGATATTATTGGGAACACTGTTTTCTGTGAACTGCCATTCCGTGTTCTGGATTCAGATTTCCAGGGCTATTGATGTTTCTTACGTCCTATGCATTTGCTTTGTGCTTGAGGGGTGCAAACGAACTTACCTGCATTGAGACATTGTATTCCGAAGGTGCATATTCTGTGGTTCACCAGCCAAACGGATGACATTGTTAGTTTAGCTTCATTGGTGTACCTTTATTACTTCAGGAATCAGGACTTTGATATTACTTCTTGTGTTCAGCAGAGTGTGTTGTCAGGTGATTTAACCGGGCAATCACATTAGGGAGTGAAGACAATAACTGTTGTTTCCGCTTTTCTCCTCTCTGACAACAGGGGCTTATGAGCTTCGCCTGGCAGGCTAACTTCCATACTGACCCCTGTTGAAGCCCCATTGTACATCTTTGTTGGTATGTAGTAATGTGCAATCTGTAATGTATTATTGATCTTGCTGAGTTAGATACTGACCATAGGTTCTTGTGTTCTAGGCATAACATCCTATTCAACCTTTTATGATTGCCAGGCAAAGCCAACCACTTATTCCTACCAGGTATAACTCAGTCAATTCACACAAAGGAGGGGCAACAAGTTGTTTGCGCATTACATTGCATCTTTAGTCTGTGCTTGTCTCATGGTGCCTTGTTCTCGTTTCAGCTTCCCTTCCCCGCAGTTCCCACCCTTACCTTCCTGTTAATCCCTCGCTCGATCATTCCTGTGCGTCTGTTCCCATTCAGACCCAGGGGCTGTCGAGAGGTGGACCCAATAGAGCATCGTGAGATCCTGAGGACCGTTGGACCTGACAGAATCAACGGCCCAAGACATATTGTCCTCCCGATTTCACGATACCATGTCCACAAACGAGGATATTTTAGCAGCCCTAGCGCTGGTCCAAACAGAGTTGCAGGCATCAAGGGCTGAGACTGCTGCTTTGCAGGCTCAAGTGGATAGGTTGAGTCGTAACCCATTTAGTGCGGGTACTCAGCAGGCCTCCTCTGTAGTAGTGGAAGTTCCCACTCCGATCCCCCTAGCCCCTCCAGAACGTTTCCATGGGGACAGCAGCAAAGTGCAGGTGTTTCTTACACAGGTGTTATTGCACTTTTCCTGCAAACCCAAAGTATTCAACACCAATCACGCTAGAGTAGCTTATCTACTCTCATATTTAGCAGGGGATGCTGCACAATGGGCTGTGCCACTGGTAAAAAAGGATGATCCTTTGTTAAGGGACTGGGAGGCTTTTAAGGCGGAGTTTGAAAAAACATTCAATCGCAGGTCAGCCACACTAACAGCAGATAGGGAGTTGTTAGGACTAAAACAAGGTACTAGAGACCTGATAACCTATCTCAACGATTTCCGAAGGCTTATCGCGGAAACGGATTGGCCGGAAGAAAAAAGACATGCGATATTTTATAATGGCCTCACTGACGAAATGAAGGATGTACTTGCCCAAATCGATCCTCAGCCTACCACATGTGAAGACATGATCAGCCTAGTCCTGAGATTAGATCATCGTCTGAGTGACCGTAAGGGTGACAATCGTAGAAAGGATCGGTTAACCCCAAGATATGAAAGTCCCAGGGGGTCAGAAGGGGCAAGCCAGTCTACACCTGAACCCATGGAAATAGGAGCAGTGAGGTCACCATTAACCACGGAAGAAAGAGAATACCGAAGAAAGAAAGGCTTATGCCTATATTGCGGTAGAAAGGGACACTTCATTAGGGAATGCCCTAACAGAAACAAAACCAGAACCAATTACAAAAAGGTGTCGGTGGTGGCAGCTGAAAAGGAGTCGGGAAACGAGAATGCTTGAAGGTGGAGGAAGGGAGACCTTCAAGTACATTCATCATCCCTTCATTGGACGGAACGGAGAGACAGGACGCTATGCAATTTTTCGTGGATGTGAGGCTGGAAGTACAAAGGAAGACACTAAACATAAAGGCCATGTTGGATTCGGGAGCCACCGGGTGCTTCATGGATCATGCCAAGGCCATAGGGTTAGGCTTAGCTCTGGTAGATAAAGAGATACCTGAGGCAGTATATGCAGTGGATGGCAGAAAGTTGGATTCAGGTCCTATTCGACTGCAAACCCGAGAGCTTAGCATGACAATGGATGCTGAGCATCAGGAAGAAGTATGCTTTAACATCATTCATGCACCTCAGTATGGAATGATTCTGGGTCTTCCATGGTTGCGTAAACACAACCCCACCATAGATTGGGAAAACCAAACCATACATTTCGCATCAGAGTATTGTCATCAAAACTGTTTCTCTGTGAAATCAGGACCAGCTTATGGTTTAGCTGGAATACATCACATCGCTACCGCGGCGGAACAAAATGTAGAATTACCATTCGAGTATCGCGAATTGGCGGAGGTATTCAGCGAAAGGAAGGCGGAATCATTACCACCACATCGGTCGTATGACTGCCAAATAGAACTGATTCCAGGCGCGAAGATCCCAGCAGGGCGTGTGTATGCACTTACTGAGCCAGAAACCCTACATCTCCGTGAGTACTTAGACAAGCTCCTGAAGATCGGTTTTATTCGAGAATCTAAATCCCCAGCAGCCTCCCCGTTGTTTTTTATTCCGAAGGCTAATGGAGAACTTCGCGCTTGTGCGGACTATAGGGCTCTGAATGCCATTACAGTCAAAAATAAATATCCTCTGCCACTCATCAATGTACTATTAGAACAAGTTAAAAATGCGGTGATTTTCACGAGATTGGATCTCAAGGGGGCTTATCACCTGGTTCGGATGCGTTCAGGCGATGAGTGGAAGACGGCCATCAAGACCCGCTTTGGCCTTTACGAATATCTGGTGATGCCCTTCGGGCTCTGCAATGCGCCGGCCGCCTTCCAATTTTTCCTAGACGATGTACTCAAAAGATATTTAGACCATTTCGTTGTGGTTTACATAGACGACATCCTGATTTACTCCGACAACACCGAACAACATGTGGAACATGTAAAGACAGTATTGAAAACTCTATTGGAACACCAACTCTACTGCAAACTCAGCAAGTGCGAATTTCATTCTACGTCAGTGGAGTTTCTAGGGGTGGTGCTCACTCCACATGGGCAGGAAATGTCTGAAAGAAAGATCCTAGCGGTAAAGAACTGGCCCATACCTAAGTCCGTAAGGGACATTCAATGTTTTATCGGATTCGCGAATTTCTATCGCAGGTTCATTGAAAATTTCTCAGCACTGGCCTCCCCAATGACAAGGTTATTAAGAAAGAAGGTGCCATTCGAATGGACGGAGGAGGCCCAGAAAGGGTTCGATGACCTCAAGAAAGCTTTTGTTTCTGCCCCAGTGCTGGTGCACGCGGATCCTGGCAAACCTTTTATCGTTGAAGCCGATGCTTCTGACACAGCGGTAGGAGCAGTATTGTCCCAACGTCACTCTGAAACGGGCCAGTTACATCCTGTTGCTTACCTCTCTCGTACCCTAAATTCAGCGGAGCAGAATTATGTGATTGCTGAAAAGGAACTGTTGGCTATAAGAACTGCCTTCCTGGAATGGAGACATCATTTAATGGGAGCAAGACATGTAGTAACTGTGTTTACAGACCATCGTAACTTGCAATACATGACTGCTGCCCGTCATTTAACCCCTAGACAGATGCGTTGGATGATGCATTTTGCAGACTTCGACTTCATCGTCACATTCCGACCAGGAAAGGATAACAGAAAGGCGGACGCTTTATCAAGACAGTTCACCAAAACAGAGCAAAGCAACGCCAAGGAGGAGTCCATAATAGACCCAAAAAAGGTGATCGGAGTCACCTGTACCCAAATGTTCCTCAGAAGCGTAAACAGAAACATTCAGAATGAAGCATGGAAGAAATGGTTGAGTAAACACAACGAGTGGAAGATGGTTCAGGGTCTTCCAATGAGACAGAGACAGCTGCTGTTGCCCATCCAATCCTTAAGAAAACAGGTGTTCCAGTGGTGCCATAGTACGCCGTGCGCTGGCCATAATGGTTTCGGTAAAACCTTGGAGAGGATTTTAAGACAGTTCTGGTGGCCTAATATTCGGAAGGACGTGGCTGAGTGGGTGGCTGAATGTCCTATCTGCAGTCAAATGAAGGCGCAACACTCTAGACAGGCTGGTTTGCTACAACCCCTTCCCACTCCCGAGTTACCTTGGGAAAACATTTCCATGGATTTTGTAGTGGGCATGCCTATAGATCAGGGGTGTACTGCAATTTTGGTGGTAGTTGACTATTTAACTAAGATGGCTCATTTCATCGCCTGTAAACAAGTTCCTTCAGCTAGTGGGTTAGCCAGACTTATTCTTATCAACATAGTACGGCTACATGGGTTGCCCCGAGTGATAATATCAGATAGAGGCAGCCAGTTCACAGCACGATTTTGGAAGACCTGGTGTACAGCCTTAGGAATTGCATCTAGTACCTCCACCAGTTTCCATCCCCAGACTGATGGGCAGACCGAGAGGGTTAATCAAACTCTGAAGCAGTATTTGAGATGCTATGTTGAGGTCACCAAGGAAGACTGGGTTGATAGATTATGGCTAGCTGAAATAGCGTATAACAGCGCGGTACATGGCTCCACCAAGACCGCGCCGTTTTACTGCAACTATGGTTTCCATCCTAATTTCTTGCCATTTCACCATCCTGCACCAAACACCCATGTCCCAGAGGTACAAGATAGGTTACAGAGCATTCATACGACATGGCAGCATGTCAAGAGCCAGTTAAGGCAGTCCAAAGCGAGGTACAAGGCCTATGAGGATAAGCACAGACGAGCGGGGCCCGTATACACAGTGGGTGATTACGTTTGGTTGTCCACCAAAAACATACGCTTTAAGCGTTATAGTGTGTTCAATCCCAAATATATAGGCCCGTACAAAATCATTAAGCTCATCAATCCTGTGGTGGTTAAACTGGCTCTGCCATCCTCCTTACGCATTCATCCTGCCTTTCATGTGTCTTTGGTGAAACCCGCGAGAATGCACAGAAAAATGGTGCAGGCTGAGATCGCTGTGGATAACGACGAAAACTATGAGGTGAGAGGTATCGTGGACTCTAAGATATACCGCACCAGATTGTGGTATCTAGTTGCATGGAAGGGTTATGGTAATGAAGAAAACTCCTGGGAGCCTGCCTCCAATGTCCATGCACCCAGATTTGTGAGGATGTTTCATCAACGCTTTCCAACCAAACCATGTCTCTGTCAGTGTTCTTCGGGAGAGGGATGTACTGTCAGATCTCATAGCGGAGGTTAGGCGCGAACCCTGCCTTGAGACGCGATCTAACACCTATAAACTACATTTCCCATGATTCCAGGTCCTACGCGCGCGACGCCCGTGTTATGACGTCACACGCGCAGAGAACATTACCGGAGAAGAAACCGAAGACGCCGCCGTTGATTCTGGTTCCGATCCTGATCTGGGTGAGATCGTGAGTTTCCAGCGTATCCTTTACGAGTGTACTCTACCGGCTGGTGAGTACAATAGAAGCCTTCCGCTTCTGTCTAGGGGTGGCGTCGGCTGGCGCTTCCCTTTTCCGTGGAGTTCCTGCGTATCCTTTGCGAGCGTACTTTACCGGCTGGTGAGTACAATAGAAGCCTTCCGCTTCTGACTAGGGGTGGCGTCGGCTGGCGCTTCCCGGTTCAGTGGAGTTCTCGGCTGAGGCTCTAGCGTCTCACTGGCTAGTGAGATGCCGGTATCCAGGCAGTGTTTACAGTGTGAGAAGGTCCAAGGATATTATTGGGAACACTGTTTTCTGTGAACTGCCATTCCGTGTTCTGGATTCAGATTTCCAGGGCTATTGATGTTTCTTACGTCCTATGCATTTGCTTTGTGCTTGAGGGGTGCAAACGAACTTACCTGCATTGAGACATTGTATTCCAAAGGTGCATATTCTGTGGTTCACCAGCCAAACGGATGACATTGTTGGTTTAGCTTCATTGGTGTACCTTTATTACTTCAGGAATCAGGACTTTGATATTACTTCTTGTGTTCAGCAGAGTGTGTTGTCAGGTGATTTAACCGGGCAATCACATTAGGGAGTCAAGACAATAACTGTTGTTTCCGCTTTTCTCCTCTCTGACAACAGGGGCTTATGAGCTTCGCCTGGCAGGCTAACTTCCATACTGACCCCTGTTGAAGCCCCATTGTACATCTTTGTTGGTATGTAGTAATGTGCAATCTGTAATGTATTATTGATCTTGCTGAGTTAGATACTGACCATAGGTTCTTGTGTTCTAGGCATAACATCCTATTCAACCTTTTATGATTGCCAGGCAAAGCCAACCACTTATTCCTACCAGGTATAACTCAGTCAATTCACACAAAGGAGGGGCAACAAGTTGTTTGCGCATTACATTGCATCTTTAGTCTGTGCTTGTCTCATGGTGCCTTGTTCTCGTTTCAGCTTCCCTTCCCCGCAGTTCCCACCCTTACCTTCCTGTTAATCCCTCGCTCGATCATTCCTGTGCGTCTGTTCCCATTCAGACCCAGGGGCTGTCGAGAGGTGGACCCAATAGAGCATCGTGAGATCCTGAGGACCGTTGGACCTGACAAGTTTCAAGGAACTGGGATAATTGTGTGTTTACCAATTTCTCAGTTACTTTGCTGATACCGGGGAGTAGAGATATTGGACGGTAATTAGACAAGTCTGCTGGGTCTAGCTGAGGTTTTTTTTGAAGTGCCTTCACCACCGCACTCTTCCAGCTGTCGGGGACTGATCCGTGGGTGAGCGAACTATTGATGAGTTCCGTGACGGTGGGTACGATGGTTGTGGCTACGGTTTTGAGGAACCTGATTGGTGCTGGATCCAAAGGTGATCCGCTTTTCATTTTCGTTAAGGTTCGTTTAACCTCTAAGCAGGTTACTGGCCGGAATGTCGGCAGTATAGGGCGTAGGTTACTTTCAGCCTGGTCGAGGGATAGACGGCTTTCCGTGTGGCTGGGGTGACCGGGGGGTGGGAGAGAGGTCAGGATACGGGTGATTTTGTCATTAAAGTAATTCGCTAGCTCATTACTTCTGTCAACTTTGGGGGTGGTAGAGGGGGGAGTGATGGGGACTTTGAGCAGCTCCTTTACGATTAAGAAGGATTCTCTGGCTGAGTTGGATGATTCTTGTATCCTCGTATCGTAATATGAGGCTTTAGCTTGTCTGATGGCCTCTTTGTAGAGTTTGACTGTGGTCTGGTAAGCTTCTTTGTTGGCAAGTTGCCAGTTTCTCCTCCAGAGCCGTTCTGCTTTTTTGCAATTTTTCCGAAGTATTCGGAGATCCGCGTTATACCACGGGGCCGAACCAGGTTTGCCATTTTTGTCTTCCCTAATTCTAAGTGGGAGTACTAAGTCCAGGGAGGAGGTGATCCAGTCTCTGTATTTTTTGTCTGCGGTAGCCGGGTCTTCTGCGTGTGCAGGGGTGGTCCTTTCAGGGGTTTTAGCCCATTCTTCCGTGGGGAGTCTAGACCAGTTCCTGTCCTTGCTGTAAGTGGGAGGTTTTTGGGGTTTCCTGCAAGTTCCAGGTAGTTGGAAGGGGACTAGGAAGTGGTCTGTCCAGGAAAGGGGAAGGGCCTCCTTCGCTTGCATTGAGGGAGAGCTAGTGAACACCGGGTCCAATAGATGACCCTTGATGTGGGTGGCTCCGGAGTTAAGTAGGCGGATGTCAAGTGCCGCCAGATCTAAGATCAGATCGTTAGCTGCTGAATCTACTGGGTCTTCCAGATGGATGTTCAGGTCACCTATTATCATAAAGTTTGATAGGGAGTGGGCCTGAGTTGTGACTAAGTCCAGAAGGGAACTTACGAAGGGACCTGGGAGGCCGGGGGGACGGTACACCAGTATTCCTGTTAGTGAGGTGGTTGGGTTTAATTTGATAGTGAAGACTTTCTGAGTCGGTGATCTGCGCATCGCAGGTTTTACAGTGGAGATAGTCTCGGTGAATAATGGCGATACCACCACCTCTGCCTAGGGGGCGGGGTAGGGACTGAATGCAGTAGCCCGGAGGGGTTGCTATTGCCATGTCTGATTGCAAATGTGGGCCGAGCCACGTTTCCGTGAGGAAAAGGATATCTATCTCCAGGTCTTCTATGAGATGATTAATCTGTGTCGCGTGTTTGGGGAGTGAGCGACAGTTCAGTGAGGCAAGTTTAAGGGAGACGGGTTTGTTAGGCTTTGTAGGGAGCGTGAGCTGGGCTGGCTTACATAGAGAGCAGCGAGTGAAAGGTCCATTTAGATCATGTAAGTAATCACAGGAAGAGGTTGGTGGTCTAAGACATAGTAGCTCTCTGCGTGAGTAGCTTACCTTTGGGTTGGCTGCTTTAGGCAGGGGTCCTGGCCCTGGGCCCGGTCGTGCGCGGACGGGCGCAGACGGGCTTGCCTTAGGTGCGCCTTCGGCGCGCAAACTGCGCTCCCGCTGCGCTCGACCGCTGCGCTGGTATGGCCGGCACATTTGTACTCATTGGAGGGGGCGTGGCCTCGCAGTGGGCGTGGCTACCACCTTTGGGCGTTTCCCTGTTCAGCGCTGGGGTCGCTGTATCAGGGGTGGTCACGAAGGGCTGTCAGAGCGCGTTTAGATCGGCGCTTTTCAACAGGTGAGATCGGCGATGATGGATGGGATGCGGCACCTTCTGTTATTTTCAGGGACCACTTCCGCAGTAGAGGGCTCTGTGTTGTGGTCATGCTGCAGGACAATGGTCAAAGTGCAGGAACTTTTCCCCACCACTGAGGACAGCCAGACTAGGTCTCCTGGTTGCCTTCCTTAACTTGCAGCCAAAGTGCCACCAGGGCAAAGTGCACCAAAATGTGCCTTAGGCCATGCCCATAAGCATGAGACCAAGGCAGTTGCCTCTCCCTGATAATGGGATATAATCTAGAAGCACTGATCGAGACCATGTGTGTTCTGCATATGTTCTTTTTTCCTTCTCTCTCGCGAGACACTGAAAAGTCTGCTTTGATGGAGAGTCCAGCTCCCCGGGTTAGCTTGGAGTCTAGAAGATGTGTCTCTCCATTCCTTTTCCTCTGCTCACTCCCTCTCTCTCCAAGATAAAACTTTGGGCTGCTGGACAGTGTGGCACTTACAGTCTGTAGAATCCAGTAGAGGAGGCTAGCCACCAAATACAGCTGCCGCAAAAAGGCAGGAACAGGTAGGAGTAGCAAGAGAGGTGACACATGCATTATTAACTGATCACAATTATTTGATGTCTTTGCTATGTTTGTGTTGTGGTGCCAATGAAAGATGAATGCTCCAGCCTCTGGTACATACATAAGGTTTATTCATGTCCCAAGAACAGTAGGGCCACACACAACCAGTAGTTAAGGCCTCAGGTGCAATCTCATCTACTCCCAGATTCCATGCTGATGAAACACACTTAAAGGAGTCCCTTGCAGGTGCAAGTCACAGACAGACCAGCGCACAAGTGCAGACCATAACACATCTTCAACCCCATAAAGAAAAACAAAATGCAAGAAAATAGCAACATAACCATAGCCCCAATAGAAGAGCAGCAGCAACCCAAACCCCAAGAGAATAAAATCAATAACATAAACGAGCATACTAAGCATCCTCAAATAATGCTAAAATAAGCAATGACAACACCAAAGGTCACTTATGGACCATTATGCACAACCACCCACCATATAATACTTCCACGATACTGGCCTCACAATGTCTCTTCAGACATTAGGTGCACTCCCATCAGTGTCCCAGCAGTGGTAGTACACCCATCTTCAGCATCATCCACCTTAACCAAATGGGATATGTTCCAGACATCACCTGACTCTAGCACCACTATATTACATCTCACTTCCTTTATTTTGAATGACCACCCAAACTTCGACTGACACTTCTTGACAAAACCAGGTGTCTTTACACTCCACATGAAATCCTTGACACAATTTCTCAGATCATACCTTGCTTTATACTTGCCCTGATAGCTCCCTCTCTTGCACCCACCTGTTACCTCTCTTACTTTCATTCATACATACATGCCTTCCTTTAGCCAGGCTGACTTGAGTTCCCAGCATGGAATCCTCCCTTTGAGCATCTGGAAAGATGACTTTAAAGTGACCACATTGGGGGTATTCCAATGCGTCCACCAATTCTCTCTCAGAATCCCCTTTAACAATGTCCCTAAGTCCATTGCCATTTGAGCACACAATTTCACAATCCTGTTCATCTTCTCAGTGAGGCCATTGGCCAGAGGCATGAGGAGAACAGTTCTATGGTGCTGAATGGTTAGAGCAGTAAGTAATGATCTAATCTCAGAAGAGGTAAACTACACCCCATTGCCCATAACAATCATGCCTGGGATGCCCTTTCTCAAAAAATTCATCCCTAAGAAACTCAATTACCACCTTGGTGTTACCCTTACTTACTGAACAAGTCACAACCCATTTCAAGGTTTGATCCACCACTAAGACATAACTGTCAATGGCCGGTATCAGCCCAAACGGACCTATTATGTCCAAACCCAGTTTCTTTCAAGGTTCCATCGGTATCTTCACTGGGGCAAGTGTTGAACTGTGTACCCCATTTTCTTTTATCATTCCTTGCACACATCCAGCAATCCTTAACAATATGCCCTACTTGTCTGTCCAACTCTGGCCACCAATAAATCTCTCTTATTTATGCCTTAAATTATTTCTCCCCACGTTGCCTTCTTGACTCCAATTTATTGTCCTCTTACGTAGCTCCATCTGCAGTTCTAACCATTTGCCTCTAAATAAATTAATATCAGCAAACATAGCTTCTCTCTCACACTCCAAAAATGCTTCGCCTAGCTAGGAAAATCCTTTAACTCAGGGCACCCCTTCTCTACAAACTCATAAAGTTTTGCAAACCTCATCATTGCTTAGCATGGGCGAATTTTGCGAATTCGCGATCCGTGAATTTGCGGATTTGCGAATTCGCGATCTGCAAAATTCGCAAATTTGTGTGAATTTGCGGATTTTTGTTTTTTTGCGTGTTCGCAGGGTTTTTTGCGTGTTTGCGGGGCTTTTTGCGTCTTCGCGAGACGCTTGCATAGCGAAGTTACCCATGCAGTCGTTTATGGGAGAGGGAGAGAGAGATAGATAGATAGATAGATAGATAGATAGATAGATAGATAGATAGATAGATAGATAGATAGATAGAAAGAGAGAGAAAGAGAGGGAAAGAGAGAGGGAGAGAGAGAACGAGAGAAAGAAAGAGAGGCCGGATCTCTGAAGGGCCAGATTCCTGAGTTGCCCCTACAGAACATACAGCTTTTTATTTTTAGCAAAATGCATATGAAAATTGTGCTGTAAAGGTCTTTTTTAGTTTAACCCCTCCTGACAACTCAAAATGGGTGTATTTGCCATCCTCTCCCTTCTTCCTGTTTTTTATATCTGTAAGTGCTTCCTGATGAGGTTTAATTCCTTGGACAGGTGCCTTGTTGCCTACTTGTAACTATTCTCTGACCCTGGTTTAAGGGTCAGAGCAGGGTCAGAGAATAGTTGCAAGTAGGCAACGAGGCGCCAGGAAGCAAGTAGCAGCAGGTGTCCAAGTTGAAGTTAATTTGTTTGTAACCCTTTTGTAAAAGTTTACAAAGAAATCAGGTTCAACTTTTGCACCTGCTGCTGTAACCCTTGCTTGGCTGAAAATTCGTCCCCGCTGATTTGCGCATTTTACAGCGATTTCGCGAGATTCGCGGATCGCGAAATCGCGGAAAATCCATAAATTCGCCCGCAAAACGGATTTTATGCCCACCCTTAATCATTGCCCCAGGCCAGTTTTCACTCCTGTTTGGCTATCACCTTTTCTTACATCCATGTCACTCTCACAGCGACTCCCCCTTTAAAATCCTCCATTCACTCCCCATCGCCTACAGGTAACCTCAATAAACAGTCTGCTGCCACATTCTGGTTACCAGGGAAATATTCAACTTTGAAATTGTACTCCAAGGGGGCGTGGCTTACGCGCCATCGTGGAATGGCGGACCTCCCGTAAGCTCCGGAGATTTGCGGGCTCCCGATGTGATTCTAGCCTCACCTGCCTTCCTTTTGAGGCCGGACTTTTACGTTCTCCTTCAGCAGAACATGGTCCGCTTCGATTGTGTACAGCCCCAGAGTTTTTGAAGCCGATTTCAGGGCGCTACGAACTTTCACTCCCAGCGGCTGCATCTGGACGCGGGCGGCCGCCATTTTGTGCCGCCGAGCCCGCGTCCCCTCATAGACGTTCGTGACACCTCCGGTTATTCTCCTTGGGACATTGCTAGCTACACGCTGACCATAATTCGCAGACCACCAACAAGGTATGGCGTAAATGCGCTACTGGCTGCCTTTTGCATGGCTTACTCTTCCACTTACCACAACTATTATGCCTCTGTGAAAAAACGGCCGCCATTTTAAAATTTTGGTGCGAGGATGTGCTTTATGTCTCTTTTTTTCTGGTAACATGATATGGTGCTTCATTGCTGGCTCATCCTTCTAGCAACTTCAATGAACGCTTTCCTGCCATGCTATTTCTTTTGCTTTCTGTGGATCTCCTCACCCTAACGTACTGTGGAGTCTGAGCGACCTACTCACTTATGCCATACTTGAACGGGCTGTGCCTCTTGCTTCTTCCGTGTTTCTGAGCAAGAATTTTGCGGTATTCCTTTTCACTTTTTGCTCACTCTTTCTGTGCTTGGTGGCGTTTTGTTATATTTCTTCGAAGCCAGCGTTTTTCTTGCTTACCTAGTGTGCCCCTCTGCTGTAATAATGGCTCATGACACAGGCAGCATAAAGTCATCGAACACAGGCACCAAGCCTAAACGCCTTAAAAATGACCCACCTTCTCCGATTCACACCTCCGCGAACCTTATCTTGGACTCCATCTTAGAGGAGGTTTGTGGTCTCCAACCCTTCATGTCTGCCACTAATGAGAAGCTCAAGCAGATTGAGGAGAGATGGGTCGTTATGGAAGGCAATGTTTTGAGTTTAGAGCAGCGCGTCAGTGATATTCAAGATGTCTCTACTAAGATACCCCTACTGGAAAAGGAAATTCAACAGCTAAAGTTACATACACAGGACCTTGAAAATCGGAATCGTAGGAACAATCTACGTAATTATAGGGTTCCTGAGAATCTTGAGGGGTCTGACATAGTGTCCTTTATTCGTAAATTCCTGCATGAACTGTTAGATCTTCAACCAGCTTCCCATCCCCTTAATATCCAGAGGGCTCATCGTCTCAGACGTCTTTTTTTTCAATTCATCTAAACCTCGTGGTATTATTCTTCTATTCCTCGAGTTTGCTGAGTTAATGACTGTCCTCAAATCTGCCAGACTTAAACGTCGCCTCTTGTGGTCGGGTCATAATATTTTTATCTCTCAGGACCTGTCAAACGCAACGAAAGCCCGACGCAAGGAATTTTTGAATCTTCGACCTCAAATGAGGCAACTGAACGTTTCATATGGAATCCTTCACCCGTGTTTTTACAAGATCACTCATGATGGCCGTTCCCGCTCATTTGATGATCCTCAAAGTGTTTCCTCACCTAACATGGACGTTAATACTTGATGGGTTTTTGTGGGGTGATGTCCCAGTCAGCAAGGCCTTAGTAACATAAGTTGTTCAAAGAAAGGGGGAGTAATTTCACTGGCACATGTAGGAATTAGGATTGCACTGGATTAATTAGTCCTGCAGCCTATATTCAGTTCCAGTGTACTTTCCTCTTTCAGAGCGGGGTCTCACTACGCCTGAGCCAGGTCCAGGACGAGGTGAGGTCTCCTCCCCGGGCACACTGGGTGAGTGATTATATGTACTGAAGTTAGACATATATCTAAGGCAAATCTAGTTCTTTGCTTACAGATGGTTTTTCCCTGTGTTTTATTTTGTTTCTTCCTCTATAGATTTAATAGAAGTACCAGGTGTCATGGAGGAGTGAAGCTACAGTATGTGGATACTTATATCCTTTACTGTTTCAACTATATCACAGTATTTTTTCATTTGAGTTTTGCACCAACACTATTTTCGCAGTCGCATGATTATGAGAACAGAGGCCCTGATGAAAGCCTTGGGTCAAATTCCCGTTTAGGCTGAAACATGTCGGCCCCTATGCAGATATTTGTTAAACTGCAGTAGTAATGTTTTGCGCTGTTCCTTGTTTTTAACCAGGAAGAGGTCTTGGTAGAATAAAAATTGGAATGAGATTCTCTATCCTATTTTAACATTTCACACACTTTTCTTTTTGCACTGCACTTACCCGTCTTATCAGATTCTTATGGTTGTCCAAGTGTTGGCATGTGTAAACTATAAGTCCGTAGATGGTACTACATTGTCTCAATGATCTAGAGACACTAGACCTAGGACGGAGGACCACATGAGAATATTGATCATACATGATATTGATGGGAATCCAATATAGGTATTCACTTTGCTAACACAGGGTTAACCATCTTCTGGATGACGCCTTGAGCTAGTACTCTTACCAATCTGTGGTTGAGACAATAGCTCTATTCCTGATAAATGACTCAGATGTTAGACCCATAGGTTTTCTAGGTTGATCAAACTTGTAATCCTGACACCCTGGAGTATACTTTTTATGCGAATGTCCACCATACTAGGTCCAGGATTGATTATATTTTAGTCAGTAAGTCTCTACTTCCCACACTTCAGCAATCCAAAATTGGTTCTATTTTTATTTCGGACCATGCCCGAGTATATGCAGCCCTTGACCTTACCCTCACCTCTTCTAAATTTAGTCGCTGGAAATTCAACACATTCCTTTTGTATGATAATGTTTATATGAAAGAGGTTCAGAATTTTATAACTGAGTTCTTCACCTTTAATGTCCCGACTGACACCTCAGTTCCCAATAATTGTGATGCATTTAAAGCTGCCCTGTGGGCTTTTACAATTTCCTATGTATCTAAAAAAAAGAAACTTAATAGAACTAACTATGCGGAGCAACTTAAGAACATTAAACAGCTGGAACACTCGTATTTCTCTTCTAAAGCTGCCAATGCCCTCCATAATCTAATTAAAGCAAAATCTGAATTGAATAAAATTGCTACAGTTGAAGCCTGTAACACTTTGTTGAAAATTAAATCTAAATTCCATTGGGGTCAGAATAAGGCTGGTAAAATGCTGGCGAACTACCTAAAAATCAAATCTGAATGTAAATCTGTGGGCCCTATCCTAAATGACTCTCCAAACAAACTAGTTACGTCCGATGAAGATATTGCGGAAGTCTTTCATAACTACTATCGTACTCTTTACACTGATGATACACACCCCACCACTCAAAATTTATCTTCTTTTTTTGAAGGTCTTCCCCCTCCTCCAGCACTCCCTGATGAATTTGGTCAATTAGAAAAAGGTATTTCCTCTCAAGAGATCCTTCAGGCTATCAACTCCTTGAAAAAATCAAAGGCGCCTGGTCCTGACGGATTGCCAATTGAGTTTTACACTGCCTTCCATGCCATTTTTGTGCCTAAGCTACTTCAACTTTTTAATTTATTCATTGCCAAGGCTATTGCCTCAGGATCTTTCTTGGATGCCCTAATAATTATAATTCCCAAACCAGACAAGGATCATTCCCACTGTAAGAATTATCGTCCAATTTCCTTGATCAATTATGATTGCAAAATGTTTGCTAAAATTCTCGCTTGATTCTATTATCCCCCTTTTGATCAAACCTGACCAAGTTGGATTAGTCAAAGGCAGACTTGCCGCTGACAATGCCAGTATGTTTGCCAATGTCATTTCTCATAGTAAACACTTCAATTAATTGGCAATTTATGTTCCGTTCTTTGCAATGGTTTGGTTTTGGTCCCTCTTTTATTTCCTTGATTAAACTCCTTTAGTCAGCCCCTCGTGCCAGTATTTGTTAATAACCAATTTTCTAGGTTATTTCCCTTATCTAGGGGGACGAGACAAGGATGCCCTCTCTCCGCGTTATTGTTTATACTTTGCCTCGAGCCCTTCCTAGAACGAACCCGCTCTAACCCCCAAATTACTGGGTTCAAAATTTCCTCTGTAGAAACTAAATTATCTGCATATGCGGATGATATCTTAGTATATATGAATAATCCTGTTACGTCACTTCCCCCTTTTTTGAACGAAGTCCATCTATACTCCTCTGTCTCTGGATATAAACTTAACTTATCTAAAACGGAAGTCTTACCTTTAAACTCTAACTGCTATCAATACATGTTTAATTCAACTGATTTTGCGTGGTGTCCTTCCAAAATTAAATACCTTGGCATTTAGTTTTCATCATCCCTTATTGACACTCTTACAATCACTTTTGCATCCCTCACTCAGAAAATTCAAACCCTCCTCCAAATTTGGTCTCCCTTATTTTTATCCTGGTTGGGTAGACTCAATACCATTAAAATGATGATTACGCAACATGTATTATACACTGTTTCGATGCTCCCCATGAAAATTCTGAATTCCTATTTTACTCCCTTGAACTCCATTTGCTCTAAATTTTTGTGGAATAATAAACACCCTCACATTGCCTTACATAAGCTCATACGTCCTAAGAATGAAGGTGGGGTCTGTTTCCCTCATTTTAAACTTTACCACTCTGCCTTCCTAACTAAGCAATCCTTTTCTTTAGCATTTGATTTTATAGGTGCCCCAATACCCAAAAGGATTGCTTTTGAACGTTCATTGTTAAAGGATTTTTCATTTCAACATACTATTTTTATGTCCAACTGTTCATTTTTAACCCCTTCGAGGCTATTGACGAGCTGGGCTCATCATCGCGCTTACCTGTCCTGCGCGGATGACAAGGCCAGCTCGTCACGTAACGCGGTATTTTCGAATTTGCCGCGCACAGCGGGAAAAGCCGCCGCAGCGATGCGGTTAACTAAACATCCAGTGTTAAAACACTCACAATCTCTACTGCATGATATATTCTCTAAAGATGTATCTCCACTCCAGTGTTCTTTGTCATCTAGTGTATGTACAACAAATTCCTCAAGTATAAGGGTAAATCTTTCTATTACAAGTATTGGAAAGGAAAGGATATTGTATTTGTACATCAATTTTTCACAAATAACTCCATTATCTCTTTTCCTAAACTGCAAGTTTTGTACAACTTACCTATGGTTTGTGTCAAGGAATATACAATTATTATTATTATTATAACTAATGCTATATCATCTGATTTATCAACCGTTCCACCATCTGATGCCTTACCATCCTTTTCTCCTTCCACTACCCTTTATCCTTTGTTTTCCCTACATCAACCTAAAGCTGCCCTTGTCTATAAAATATTACTATCAAATGTTCTTGATCGGCCTAAATCAGCTACTGAGCTTGCTTGGGAAATGGATTTGTCTGTTTCTTTTTCTGTTGATGTGTGGGATCGTATATGGTGCAAATTGTTTAAGATTTCTGTTGCTGCTCGTATTACTCAATCACTATTTTTTATTTATCATAGAGCTATTCTCACTCCTGTAAGTATTGCCAAATTTTCACCCTTATTTACTACTCTATGTTGGTCATGTTCTTCACAAACAGGTACACTTAAACATCAATTATATGAGTGCCCTTCTGTTTTAGCCTTCTGGAATTCTGTTTGGAATATTTGCATGCGCATGTTTCATTGTTCTGTTCCTTTATCATTCTTGAATGGGTTTTTAGGCTCCGATTCAGTAGATATAGATATTGTTCCTTCTAATGTAGATTACTCGATCTTTTCATTGCCATTGCGTTCAAAGTGATTCTATCCTGTTGGAAGGATATCTCCAAATTATCTGTTCTTACTTGGTGGAACTTCATATGTGATGAGCAGAGGATTGCTATTGCTTCTTCCTCTTCTGTCTCCTCAAAAATTAAATCTGACCTTCTCTGGCTCCCCTTTTCCAACTATCTTTCATTCACTTCTTCTGTCTGATTGCTGGGCCTTTTTATCCTCTTGCTTTTATTCCTTACTTCTCCTACTATGATTTTCTCTTTTTCTTCTTCTTTTTCTTTCTTTATTCTCCCTTCTTCTCTTCTTTCTCTTCTTTTTTTTACACTTTCCTCTCTCTTTCATCTCTTCTCTCGTTGAACTGTTATTTTATAGCTTTTATATACCTCATGTCCTATTTCATTCGGTTCTTATGTACTATTTTATCACTTTGTATTATGTTTTGTTAAAACAAAATAAAAACTTTCTTAAACTGAAATTGTACTCCATTAGTCCCTCCATCCATTAGGGGGAATTTATAAAGCAAACATACACTGATAGGTCTCTTGAAGCTGGGTTGACAAAGCCTCCATTGATAGGGGTCCATTACTAACTATATGCTTGGGTAAAAAGCCATGTTTTTAACACATGTAGTCTGCTGCCTGTCTGAAGGCAATGGGCATAGAGTTCTAAAATATAGGTCATGGTTTGGAGAAACGAGAACCCTCTGTCCTTTTACGTATAAATCTTGGGACCTCCTATTGTTTCATTTGTGTAGATCTTTGATTGTGTTTTGTGGAGTGTCTATGGATCTTTGAGGATAGATATGTGGGGCCTTTGCTGTGGATTGCTTTTAAGATGATGCACCCTATTTTGATCATTGATCACTGCACCACTGGGAGCCAGTAAGGCTCCTTCATCAGCGGCCTTGTGTGGAAATGCCTAGGTTGTTGATAAATGATTCTGGCGCCTTGGTGTTGTATCAGTTGTAATCAGTAGTTTTGATTGATTGGGAGACCCAGATAGATGGCATTAGCTTAATCAATTCTAGACAGAATAAGGGCGATAATAATTTGGATATTGGCCTCTCTACTTAAGAATCTTCTGATTTTCATAAACTTCCTAAGTTGGAGGAAGAAGGAGGACATGACCGAGTTCATCTGGGATTTCATAAATAGGTCCACGTCGATTTGGATGCCCAGACATTTTATCATTCTCTTAGGTATGGGTGCGGGACCAAGCTCCGTTGGCCAGTGAGCAGGGGTCTAGTGGTTTAAGGGATGACAATCTCTGTTTTATCAGAGTTTAGCTTTAACTGGTTGCAGTCCATCCAGTTTATAATGAACAGCATGGCATTCTGAAGAAACACCTTGGAGGTAGGTGTCTCATTAATTGTAAAAAATTAGTGGCATGTCATCCGCATAATTGTATATCCTAACCTTTTATTGTTGTGGGATATGTACCCTGAGGTACCCCATAGTTCATACTAACCATAGTACAGTTATAGGGTGAGAGATAGACTGATTGCTTTTGATCTTTTACAAAAGATTTCATCCGATTTAGTGTGGTGCCTATGAGACCTGCTGCAGCAATTCGTTCCATTAAGATCTCATGATCAACGGTATCAAACGTTGCAGACAGGTCCAATAGGACCAGTACCCGAGTGCACCATTTGTCAGCCTTTTCTTTAAGGTCACCCACTACTGATAAAATAATAGATTCAGTGAAGGGGGAGGGATGGAAACCTGCATTGTGGGAATCCAGGAAATGTGTTTCTTCTATGAAGGAGCAAAGGTGTTTGGCTAGATGAGCCTCTAGAATTTTTACAGGGCATGGAAGAAGAGATATATGCGTATAATTATCTAACTTCTGGGGATCTACACCGTTTTTTTGTTTTAGGTGGATTAATCACTGCTTCTTTGAAAGCTGTTGGGCCAACTCCTTGTGTGAGGGGTAGGTTCAATAGGGAGAGAGACAGCCTACGTTCCCTCTAAGGCGTGAGCTCTCACAAATGGGGGTGAAAAACTGTTTTTGTATGTGATTGAGACAAACATCTTTGAGAGAGCCAGATTTTACTTTGCTTTGTAGTTCCATGAGTTGTTCTTTATTTAGGCAGGGGAAAGTAGACATGGTGTTCGAATCATTGCTGTCAGGTGCATTTTGCCTATCCTTACGGCTCGGGACAATGGTTTCTTGTATTTTCTTTATTTTGTCTAAGAAGAAGAATATAACGTCATCACATAGTTTTAGTGAGGGATTGATAGGGGGGAGTTGCTTGATCGGGGTTAGATAAGTCTCTTCCTATATTGAAGATGTCTTTTGCTTTGTTATGCTCTTGCCAGTAAACAAATAGTTGCTAAGCTTAGCTTAAATAGCTCCTTAATGTCTGGTGAATAAGTTTTGCACCGTTTCCATTCAGCCTGGGGCATTCTTAATTTAGCACTTTATCTCAGTGGAAAACCATTTTGATGCTTCATGTTGCAGAGTATGGGTGATTTGGTCATGTATGTTGCTGGTCTTTAAGTGCCAGTTAGAAAATTCTTTCTCATAGATGTCTGCTTTACCTGACATGGTGGGCAGCTTGAGAGCGAGGGTGTTGCAGAAGGAAGTTGTATTGATGTGATTCCAGTTTCCGGTCATACTTTTGGGAAGGTATATAAAAGTAGGCAGAATTATATCACTTAGTGTGAAACTTATATATGATGGTCGACAAAATGCAAGGGTGGACGGCCAAGTACATGATAGTGAGGTTGAAAGTCCAAGCTCGATCAAGTGTGTGTTCTTTGATCTACGCAGGCATCTGGATATGTTGTACAAGTTTCAGACTTTGGTAGTGTTTTGGTCATTTCCCTGGAGCCCTTTCCTCCTTCCTCCTCATACACCCAGTAGTTTATATCTGCGATTATCAAAATTTTGGCATAGTCAACTGTTAGTGAAGTAATGCAATTTGCTAATGCTTTGGGAAATTCTGGCATCACTATTGGTGGTCTGTAAATGAGAGAACATACCAGTGCAGAGGTGAAGGAGTCCAGTTTAACTGTGAAGCTGTCAACTAGTGTGATCCATAACGGGGAGGTGGACGTGAAATATAATCTCTTCTTGATGGCCACTACCACCACAACCCCTTTTTTCCGAGTTGCTCTATTGGACTTTTTTCAAAAGCACCCTGGCACTCACAATGTCACAAATTTCATGGAAGACAAAACTTTGTCAGTATGGCCCAATGAGATAACAGATAGAAAGAGATTCCTCATAACACAGGAAACAAATCAAATGTAATCATATATTCCATTGGTAATGTATTCATATATTAACAATATGTTATATATGCTACAAAAGGACTAAGACTAAGACATATAAATCATGTTTGACATAATTATAAAAACTTTCTCCCAAAATGTAGTGACAGCCCAGCCCATGTTTCAAAACAACACACGAAAGACAGCCAACGCGTATTTCGGCACCACCGTGACTTTCTCAAGGCTGTAAGGACAGTAATGTAGAGAAACCATGTAATTTCAACATTTGTTATTTCCTAAATGATTTTAAAAAGTTATTGTCAACAAGGGACAATGTGTATTTAGAACAACATTGATAGAGTGAGGATATTACACAAGATGTCCAGAAAACAATTTATCCAAAAATGAAAAAAATGAAAAAAGTCAAAAGACTCAATACCAACCAACAAGTAAACTAAGAAAAAAGTGAAAAAGTTAGTAAAAACGTAGTGAAAAAAGGGAAAAGAGGAGAAGGCAAAAAGGAAAGAAAAAATATATTTGTGCCTGATATTCTAATTCATAGAGTGCATCGAATCACTAGCATAATGTTGTGAAGAAACCTTATTCTTGTTACTACTCCTTGCACTATAGTAACCAGCCTGTGTTCATCCCAAAAACAATAGTAGATTTGACCAGTAACCTCTGTATTGTCCCTATAAAATGGAGAAGCTCGACAATTCAAGACCCGTAATCCATCTACTTGAAATAAATGGAAAAATGATTATTAGAGCATCAAAAAACAAGATTTATTGGTGCTTCAAAATAACTATTGTTAATAGTTCAGTCAGAATGTCTCACTTTATAAAAGGCAGTGTATCATTCATCTCCGGTCTCCGTTACCGCCGATGATAAAAGTGATCCTATCCAATGGTGTTCCTATCCACGTATTTACTAAAAAAAAGATGTTATATTTATATTTTAGATATCTTTAACATTTTAATATTTTAGATACAATGCTTGATTTATTAAAACTAAAAGTCCTAGACTGATAAATATCTCAACTCACGTCAGAGAAACAGGGCTCCCAGTGATTTCACAAAAATAATAATCGATGCATCAGGGGTACTTTGATAGGTTCCTAAGACAAAGAAAAAATTGTTCAGTCATTGCATAGCAGCTGACTCAGAAGAACAAATTAAAACAAATCCCGACTAGATGTGTAACAAGTAATTCTATGTGTTTATAACGATATTAATGTATTCACTTTTGAAATGTTAACCTCTCTCATTGAACTTAGTATGATCTTGAATTGAAGCATTGGACTGTAGAAGATAGTAGTTTTTTGGGAAAGCTGCTCAAATATCAGGGGTGGATTCATCTGTTAGCCAGGTTTCTGTCTTAAACAGCATAGCTTGTGAATTGGAGTTTAATAGATGAAACAGCTCTAGCTGATGCTTGACCATGGAACAAGTGTTTAAATATATGATATTTAGTTCCTTTGTAGGGTGTTTGTTAACTGAGGGGATTATATTTGTATGGCTCTTTGCATGTTTGGCTAACTCGCAGCCGGTAAGATCTATTTCAGGGTCGGGGATTAGGAGGCCCAGTTTATTGAGCTTATGTTTCAGTAGCGGGTCAAGCTGTAGCTTGTCTTGTGGGACCAGGGCTTTCAATTCAGCAGGCATGTATGTACATTTTTGGCCATAGTGACTGGCTCCTGGTCCCGTCTGGGTGTTGATGGCCGCAGACAGGCTTGCCTTTGACATGTCGGTAGCACGCTCGCTGCGCTTCCGTGCTGCCTCCATAGATTTAAGCCCACAGGGTGCTTCAGACTCCGCTCCTTCCCACCTGATTGGTTGTTGTTAGAACCAATGCGTTGAGGAAAGAAAGCGTCTACCGGCCATCTAAGATGGCGTGAAACAACAACTGAGATTGATGCAGCAAGCAGATTTCAACTTTAGATTCAATCAGGAGTACTCACTTAAAAAAACAGTTTAGTACAAATAAAACAGTTCAATCAATCAATCAGTACATTTGTAGAGCGCTGTACTCACCCGCCAGGGTCTCACGGCACTGAAGAAAAAGGGGGGGGGGTGCCACTAATGCTCGAATAACCAGGTCTTGAGGTGTTTCTTGAAGGTGAGATGGTCCTGGGTCAGTCGTAGTTGTGCGGGGAGGGAGTTCCATGTCTTCGCTGCCAGGTAGGAGAACGATCTTCCTCCGGTGCTGGTTCTTCGAATCCGTGGGACGGTGGCGAGGGCGAGGCTGGAGGAGCGGAGTTGACGGGTGGGGGTGTGGAACGAGATGCGGTTGTTGAGGTACTTGGGGCCCATGTTGTGGAGCGCTTTGTGTGCGAGGGTGAGCAGCCCGAACGTGATCCTCTTGTTGACGGGGAGCCAGTGCAGGTTTCTAAGGTGGGCGGATATGTAGCTGTGGCAGGGGATGTCGAGGATGAGTCGTGCGGAGGCGTTCTGTATGCGCTGAAGGCGTTTCTGATGTTTGGCTGTGGTTCCTGTGTATAGGGCATTCCTGTAGTCCAGTCGGCTGGTGACGGGGGCCTGGGTGACCGTCTTTCTGGTTTCCGTGGGGATCCACCGGAAGATCTTTCGGAGCATGCGCAGGGTGTTGAAACAGGAGGACGAGACTGCGTTGACTTGCTTGGTCATCGTGAGAGAGGAGTCAAGGATGAATCTTAGGTTGCGTGCGTGGTCAGTGGGTGTCGGTGCGGTGCCCAGTGACGTGGGTCACCAGGAGTCGCCCCAGGTGGAAGGGGATTGTCCGAGGATGAGGACCTCCGTCTGGTCCGAGTTGAGCTTCAGACGGCTGTGCCTCATCCATTCTGCGACCTCTTTCATTCCGTCCTGGAAGTTGGCTTTGGCGGTGAGAGGGTCTTTGGTGAGAGAGAGTATAAGTTGGGTGTCATTGGCGTAGGAGATGATGTTGATGTTGTGTTTGCGGGCGATGGTGGCGAGGGGGCTCATGTAGATATTGAAGAGAGTTGGGCTGAGTGAGGAGTCCTGGGGTACGAAGCAGATGATCTTGGTGGCCTAGGAGCGGTAGGTAGGAAGGCGGACTCTCTGGGTTCTGTCGCAGAGGAACAATGTGATCCAGTCCAGGGCCTTTCCTTGGATCCCAGTGTTGTAGAGGCGGGTTATTAGGGTGCGGTGGCAGACGGTGTCGAAGGCTGCAGAGAGGTCCAAGAGGTTGAGAGTGGCTGTCTCTCAGTTGTCCAACAGGGTCCTGATGTCATCGGTGGCTGCGATGAGGGCGGTCTCGGTGCTGTGGTTGGCTCAAAATCCGGACTGGGATGGGTCGAGCGAGCTGTTTTCTGATAGGAATGCAGTCAGCTGTTTGTTGACCATCTTCTCGATGACTTTGGCCAGGAAGGGGAGCAGAGAGATGGAGCGGAAGTTCTTGAGGTCTTTGGGGTCCGCTGTTAGTTTCTTCAGAAGAGCATTGATTTCTGCATGTTTCCAGCTTCCAGGGAAGATGGCTGACGTGAAGGAGATGTTAATGACGTTCCGGAGGTGGGGTGCTATGATGGTGTCGGCTTTGTTGAAGATGTGATGAGGGCATGGGTCGGAGGGGGAGCCGGAGTGGATGGTGTTCATGACGCGGGTGGAATCTTCAGTGCTGATTTGGGTCCATGCGCTGAGGGTGGTGGTGGGGGTCGTTGGTTTGGTGGCTGGGGGCGGAGTGTGGGGTCCGAAACTGTTGTGTATATCTGTGATCTTGCGGTGGAAGAATGTGGCGAGGGAGTTGCAGTGGTCTTGCGACGGTGTGATGTCGTAGTTGCTGGGGCTGGGGTTGGAGAGCTCTTTGACGATGCTGAAGAGCTCTTTGCTGTTGTGGGAGCTGTTGTCCAGCCGCTCTTTGAACTATGTCCTTTTGGTGGTGCGGATCATCTGGTGGTATTCGCGGGTGGCGCTATTGAGGGCTGTCATGTTTTCTGATGTCCGCTTGTGGCGCCAGGCTTTTTCGAGGGTTCAGCACAATTTCTTAGCGATTTTGAGGGCATCTGTGAACCCTGAGGATTTTCTGTTGCTAGTCTTGCCTTGGGGTTTCTTCAGTGGAGCGAGGTCGTCGGCGCAGTTGGTGATCCACTGTGCGAGATTGTCTGCTGCGTTGTTGGTGTCAGGGGTGTCGGCAGGTGGGTTCTGGCTCAGCGATGTCGTCAGCTTGTCTGTGGTGACTTTGCTCCAGCATCTGCGGGGGATCTGTAGCGTGTGGTGGTGGGATGTGGTCTTCTTGAACGTGAAGTGGATGCAGCTGTGGTCGGTCCAGTGTAGTCCAGTGGAGTGGCTGAAGGCAACGTGGCTGCTGGCCGAGAACATGGGGTCGAGCGTGTGGCCGGCGTAGTGGGTGGGGGTTTCCACCAGTTGCTTGAGTCTGGGGTTGGTGAGGTTGGTGAGGTTGTCGAGCAGGGTGGTGGTGTTGTTGTCGTTGTTTCTCTCCAGGTGGAAGTTCAGGTCCCCTAGGAGGATGTACTCTGGTGAGGTTAGGGCGTGCGGGCTGATGAAGTCGGTGATGGTTTCGCAGAATTGTGTCCTTGGGCCCGTGGATTGAACGTTCCTCTGAGGGTGGCCTGGGGGTCGGTGTGGATTTGGAAGTGTAGGTGTTCGGCGGTGCTGAGTGTGTCTTCGGCGTTGGTGGTGACGCTGATCGTGTTCTTGTAGATGATGGCGATGCCTTGTCCAGTTTTGTTGACGCGGTCCTTCCGGGTGATAACAGTTAGAAATAGTCACACACTCCAGTGTGACTCAGTGGCTCCTAACGGCGCGTCTGCGATGCCGCCATATTTTTAAACCCACAGGATGTTTCAGACTGCGCCACAAAGGGTAGGCCAACAATCAAAATCTAAAATTCTGCACAGCCCACGCCACAGCCAAAACCTCATGCTCTATCACAGAGTATCGCTCCTTTGCCCCTTCCAGGTAACAAGGAGAGAAATCTACAATCGTAAAATCCTACACTCCCCATCAGCCACCTGTGGGAAAACCGCACTGAGCCTCCTCAGACTGGCATCTGACATTAAAATGTTTTTTTACATGTATCACAATGGCTAAGTGTGGGCAGTTTCCCAATGGAAGATTTTACTTACCTAAAAGCTGATTCTGGCTTAGATGACCATGAGAAAACCGCAACCTTCTTTTTTTTAAAAATAATTTTTCCCTTCATTAGCCTTCAACCCCAGACAACTAGAAGACTAGGATGCCGCTACTGTTACTCAGTTTTTGAAACTTAGGCCCTCGAGGTGTAAACCCTGCATCTGACGCCCACCTACCAGTGGCAAACAAACCCACTTCATGTTGCTGACCTCTCGTTGTCAAGGAGAGGGTGGTTGTGCTCTCTTCTGATTACTCATAACTGATGACTGTTGCTGGAAGCCCACCCAAAATCAGAACTGGGAACCAGAGAACGGTGAGGCCCAGCACAGTCTGAGAGTTTCCCATGAGGCTTAATCATAGGATTAAAGAATATTTAACTAATCTCATTAACGAAAAAATAATTAGTGATTAACCAGGATACCAATTTATCAAGCAATCCCAAATGGCTTTCTTTCTACTACTTTTCAGTCTGGCCAGGTCAGTCTAGAGGTTTTATACAGAGAGGACAACCAGTCTGAATGTGTGGGGGGTATGGCCTCAACCCATCTCCTACATATTTCTCGTCTAGCCAACAAAATAGCATAAAATAGGAAGCCCACGATCAAGCCTGTGACTTCACTTGATATACCAAAAATTATGAGGCCTTAGCCATTTTTGAGAGTCTAGCCGGGGATACCTAAGCCCTGTGTGTGGTAAAATAATGGTTTCTCCTAAACCAGGCTGGCTTTACAACTGTAGATAAGGTGTTGAAAAAAGTTTGCCACAAAGTCTATATCTGGTATGGAAGCTCCAAACAATTCTTCGGCTAGTCTCAAATCCTCATCAATAACCTCCTCAATGGACCAGTAAAAGAAAGATACTTCTATTTTCCCTGCCGGCCTCCGTACCAATTGCTCTTCCAGCATGTTCCCCTTGTCTATAGGTTTTTTAAGACTCTGGGACCAGCTCTTTAATTGTAGATGTTTAAATCTATACATGCCCTCCTCCAATGTATCAACTAATGTCACCCAGGGCAAGAGTGAACCCTCAACAGGCAAGTCTCCCCACACCAAGAACCCAGCTGTTTTATCGGGCACTGCCAGTTTATCCTTCAAACAGCTCAGTGCCCCAGGAGAATCCCACAGTGGAGCCAGACTTGAGGAGTAGTCTAAGCCAGTGCATTGTTTAATTCTGGCCCATGTGCAAGCCGTACTAAAAATTTCTGGTCTCCATATTTAAGAAAAAGCCCTCATGAGATCGTCCCACCAGATCTAGCACAGCCAAAAATATTATACCCCTCTCCAATGAAACTGGGGATTTCAGCAACATTCTTGAGTGTGTTAACTGGAAAGCCATACCGAAGGTGTAAACTTAAATGTAAATGTGTTTGTATTTATATAGCGCACTTCTACCCTGAGGTCTCGTAGCGCTGTATTCATACAGCTGTGGAACCCTTCCTGGCTTTCCTGTGAGATGTCCACTCCTGGGCACCCCCAAGGGGAAGCCAGGCATCCAAGCGCTACTGCGGCCGTTGTGGAGATTAAGCAAGCTATTGTCCAGAGTCACAGAGTGGGACCCATGATTAGACTAGGCACCGTGGCGAGAACTATCAGGTCCGGGGAGATTGAGTCCAAGACCCGCCGAGGCGGGAATTAAACCCTGGTCCTGGGCCAGACCTCAGAGTCATGGTCCGCCGCTCTAACCATTGAGCCACGCTTCTCCACAGGTCTGGTAGTGTGAGGCCCCCTTTTTCCCTCCTACACCTTAGCTTTTTCCAAGATATCCTTGTGGCTTTATATGCCCACACTAATGACTTAATGGATTGCTGAAGTTTATCAATTGCCTGCTTCTCGAAATATAGGGGAATGGTGTTAAAAAGGAAAGTGACTTTTGGGAGATTTACCATCTTGATTAAATTAATTCTACTCAAAATGGTCAACGGAAGATGGGCCCAAGATTTCATGAGTTTCTGACACTCTCTTGAGACGTTTGCAAGATTTGTCCCCGAAATCTTATCTATATTCTGGACAATCTTCACCCCCAAATATCTCATCTCACTCTTAGTTTGATGTCAACACACCAGCAGATTCCATGACATAATCTCAGTCTTTCCTGCATTGACCTTGTAACCCGAGACTAGATCAAAATCCTGTGCTACGCAGAGGACATGAGGGACAGACAACTCCGAATCTGATGAAAGAATTAGAAAATTTTCAGAATACACGGCTACCTTCTTCTCCCAAGCTCCACATTTAAGTGGTATAATACCCATCTACTCCCTGAGACATTGAGCAAAACGCTCTATGTACATATCAAATAGGAGGGGGAGAGAGGGTAACCCTGTCTTGTTCCTCTTTTAATCTTGAAGGGTTTGGTCAAATTTCCATTGAAGCCTTGCTGAAGGGTCACTGTATGTAAGATTAATAACTAGACGAAATTTTGGCCCAAAATTAAACTTCTCCAGCACAGCCACTAAATAGTTCTGGTTGACCCTATCAAATGCCTTGGTGGCATCCAGTGTCACTGCTGCCAAAGAGAGTGAGAAAGTAGAGGCGAAATCAATAGCACCTACGAAATCATGGGTGAGAGCAAAAAGATTCCTGCCTCTCAAAACACTCTTTTGATCAGCTTGCAACAAACCACTCGCCACCACACTCAGCTTATCAGCCAAAATTTTAGTAAAAACCTTATAGTCAGTGTTTAAAAGCGAAATAGGTCTATATGACCCGCAGTTGACTGGCGGCTTCCCTGGTTTTAAAATCAATGTTACATTGGCTTCTTCCCACGAGATAGGTGGTCTACCACCTTCCACTAATATTTAGTTAAAAAGGGTTGTCATAGTCAGGATTATCGGCTCTCCCAGGAATCTATATAATTCTACAGGAAGGCCATCTGGCCCGCTGCTTTACCCACCTTACAAGCAAAAATAACCTTCCTGACCTCCTGTTGAGATATCTCAAGCTCCAGGTTTTCTCGTTGGGAAGAATTTAAGGAGGCGAGATTAATCTGATTTAGCCACTCCCATGCACAGTTGCTATCTACCTCGTCATCTTCATAGTTCAAGTCTTGAAAGAAGGTGATAAAGGCTTCTCCAATCTCTTCATGGTTAACTACAGATGAACTAGTGTGTTCATTGTCAATTTGTTTTGTAAGATTTCGTACCCTACACACTTTGCCTTCTATGCCAAAAGTTTACTAGCACTCTCACCGTATTCAAAATGGGCAAGCTTACTAGCTTCCCATCATTTAGAGATCATCATCTTAATAATATTCGCTAAATTATCTTTCAAAGTTCTCAATTTCGCGAGATGTGCCTGGCATATTACTAGGTCAGCCTCATTATTCATCTTCCTTTCAATCTCCTTCATCTCACACTCAGTGTACAACTTCCTCCCTGTTATGCCTTTTCTTAACCCCTTCCACACTCATGACGAGCTGGGCTCGTCATGGTGTAGCCTCCTCGTACACTGATGACGAGCCCAGCTCGTCATAAAACAATGAAATAGAGCAATCTCCAGCACAGGAGGGGAATTGCCTTAGCAGCCATGGGGTTAAAAGAGGTCCTACTTATTACTAATCCTCTCAAATAGGACTTCAGGGCATCCCACACCACTGAGATCTCTGCTGAACCTGCATTTATATTTAAAAAGAACTCTGTCTCCTGAGATAAGTAACATGCTTCTGATTCATCTAAAAGAAGAGTACGAGCAAATGTCCACACCCTCAGTTGTTCTTTTTCTAACAGGTTTAGATCCATCCAAACCGCTGCTTGCTCTGATAGGTGGTGAGTCAAATAACCTATGTCTTTACCTTTGCCCCTCAAATCATTACTAATCAAGATGTAATTGATCCTGGATTTGTGTCCATATTTATGATTGTAAAATGAGACACGTAATTGAGCACCCGATCTTTCTCTCCAGATGTCGGATAGGGCATTCTGCCTCATCATCATCTGAAGGTATGTCCTGAATTTAGACAGAACATTTGCCCTGCTACTTGGGGATTTGTCCATTTGAGGGTTCAGAACTATGTTAAAGTCTCTAGCTAAAATAGTCAAATCCGTAAATCCCAACAAGTTCTCAAAAATATTTTTCAAAGTGGAGGGGTCATCCTGGTTATGGCCATAATAGCCTACTACTGTTAGAAGAGAACCCTTAACAGATAACTTGACAATGACCCACCTGCCACTTGGGTCTGTAATCGTGTTTAAAAGACGAGCATTTGCTTGTCTTTTAACTAGAATGGCTACCACCAGGATGTTAGCGCTTGAAAGGAACTAACACAGTGCTCCACCCACCTGAGCTTTCCACAGATCCGACTTATTACTTCTCTGAGGAGATGTGTTTCCTGTAAGATAACTATCTGAGCACAGGATTTAAGATAATGGAGAATTTTTTCTCTCCTACTTTTTACCCAGATGCCATTATCATTCCAGGATAGACACTGTAACTTTCTCATGGAGGATTAAAAAGCGAACCCCTGAGTATGCCCAACCTCCCCAAGTGTCGACCCCAAATCAAGAACAATAGCGAGTAGGTAACGAATGAGATTTTTTTTTTTACCCCAATGCGCCCCCACCCGTGCTTCCCCTTCCCCACCCTTGGACCCCTCCCTGGAAAACCCTACCCCCATGTCCAGATTCTGCCTGCCGGGGCACCCCATCCTGTCCCTAACTATTACTAATAACTAAAGTGAACAAACAGCTCAAACTTCCACCATTTCTAGTGTTGTTTCTGGTGTTGTATTGTGACCCCCATATATTTTAAGTTGGCCCAATTACCTCATTACCTTCTGTATATTTTTGCGATAGGTGAGGATTTATAAGTCTTTGATCATAATCAACTATTTACTGGTAAACAACCAATTTTATAGTGAATATGCGATGTAATATTCCAATTAAAAAACTATTTTGGGACTTTAACTAAATTTTCCAAGAGCTCCTCCGCCTCCTGCACTGTTTTCAGATTATACATTTTATTTTTGTGCATAATTTTTAAATGTGCAGGGAATTTTAATTGAACGACCGACCCAATTTCCTAAAGTCATCCATTTTCTTACCAGGCTACCATTGTCGATCTAAAGAAACTCAAGCTAAGTCCGAACGGATTTCAAAAGCAAAGTCTCTGGGCTTCAATGATTTCTGATTCAAGGCAGATTTTAGTATATTCTCTTTCAAAGAGAAAGTCAGAAAGTTTATCAAGATCTTTCTTGGTTTTATTCGGTTGGGGTGCCTTCTGAAGGGGTCCATGTGGATCCTTTGTATATCCCTCATCAGTTCTTACTCAGACTCTTCAATCTGAACTGATTCTGTTATGAGGGGTGCAATATAAGCTTTAAGATCTTCTTGCTCCTTTCTCTCAGGGACATACAGAAGGCGTAGATTGTTGTGTGGGAGTTGTTTTCCAACAATTCTATTCTGTCCCGGAGCACAGCCTCTTACCTCTTGAGCATTGAAATATCAGCTTCAGATGCTCCCAAGTCATCTTTAAGCTCCTCCACTGAACTATCTAATGCCACAGTCCTGGAGTTAAGGAGGTCAACATTTTTCTCAAGAGACTCAGAGAAGAGCCTGATCTCGCCCTGTTTCGTCTTTGAGACAGCAAACCCCTTTCTGATATCTAAGAACAGAGTAGAAAAGAGAGCCTCCACAGATGCCACAGAGGGTCCATACTTCTCAAGAGCCTTCCCCACTTCTCTACTTCTACTACCCTTGCTACAACCACTACCATTGCCGTTACCGTCACCACTGTCACTGGCTTCTATGCTTTCCACGGCATGGTTTTCTCCTGTAGCGTACCCACTAACTTCACCTGAGGTCATGATTGGACCCGCTCCTGAGATCTGAGCGTTGCTTAACAGTTCAAGTTGTTTAGCAGGTGTAGGGGGTGTAGCCGGTGTAGGGGTAGGGGTATTTTCTGTCTCTATCTTCTCCATAAATCCCAGGAAAAGCTGTAGTTCTATCTCAGAGTAATCAAAGTCTTTCCTAAGGGTCTCCCTCCGTATAACCACGTCCAAAACCTGTGAATACATTTTGGAAAAGGGCCTTAATGATGGAGTACTTTTCACTTTGGAGCTATCTTCTGGCTCTATTTCCAAGGTGGTACCCCCCCTTCCTGTATGTGTGTAAGGCAGATTTACCCTCCATGGGCGATTTAGTATTTTTATCAAAATGTTTACCTTTAATGGACCCCTGCGCTACTGCTCCTCTTTTCCTGCTTCCCTTTGCAATTTTTATTGTCGGGGTTTTTGCTGCTTTAAATGTAATACTTTTCGAGGCTGCACTAGGCTGTGTTGTGCTTGTCTCAAGGAGACCCCCCCACTTGGCCCACCGAAGTCTGCCCTGGACGACTCAGTGTTGTCTGAGGAGGAAAGGTAGGAAAAGCGTACCAACCTCTGCTACTTTGCTTGTCGGCGTATATCCCTCCTCCTGACTCCCCAGAACCTCATGTTGCTCCAAAGTCAGGCTTGAGGCAGTAGAGGCAAACCTACACCTCTCTGCAGACAACCGACAGCCTGTCTCCTCCATGCCAACACTCCTCTCCAGTGTGGCTGGCAGGGCAGCAGAGCTCCCTCTGCCTCTTCCATCTCGACTCGGAGCAGTCCGCGAGCAGCCACCCTCTGGCCCCTCCTTAGCTCCAGGGCTATGTAGAAAAGGTTTATTTAAGATCCAAGGACAGTGGGGCTGCACACAGCCACTCATCAAGGCATCATGGTTGTGGAGAAGTGTGGCTCACGGTGTAGAGCAGGCAGACCCGGAAGCTGAGGTCAGACCCGGGACCAGGGTTCAATTCCCGACGCGGCAGGGTCTTGAGCTCAAATGTCCACGGACTTGATAATTCTCGCTTCGGTGCTTGCTCTAATCACGGGTTCACACTCTGCAACTCTGGGCATTAAGCTTGCTTAATCTCCACAATGGCCCCCTGCGGCGGGATGCCTGGCTTTCACCTTGGGGATGCCCTGTAGGGGCTATCTCACAGGGAAAAGCCAGGACGGGTTCCCAAGGCAAGCGCCGGGAAACCTCCGGGTAGCTGTGCGCTCAATAAATGCAATAATAATAATAATAATAATAATAATAATAATAATAATAATAATCAGCAATCTCACTTAAGCCCAGACTCTATGCTGAAGTCACACTAAGACCTCCTTGAAGGTGAAATTTATAGACTGACCACTGCAAAAGTGCAGACCATAACAGTTTGCTTTGTGCAATGTTGATTATTTAGACAAATGGGTGTGCATGTTAGAGGTGGTGACACAAACTCACCTTTAATAATGTACATGAAGGGACAATAAGGAGGGTGTATGCATGAGTACCAGTTGTAAGTGGTGCTGAAATGTATATGAAATAATCCAGGGTGCCCATGGAGGATAATGGAGAAGAATTATTGAGAAGTGATGAGAGTTCATGCAAAGAGGATCACGAAGAGTACAGAAGGGGATGAAAGGTACCTGAGGTCTGTGGAATTACAGCTTATTAATGTAATAAGGAATCCCCAATGTTATCCTATGGGAGTGATATTATCGGTGGATGCAATGTCAATATACGTCATGATATACGTAGACATAACAATATTAATATCAGTGAATGGAATATTAATGTACTCCTAATATATGCACACATAACAATGTCAATGTACGGTATGTGAAATGTACGCATAATAAAGAGATTGTTGGTAAATGCAATATCAATGGCTGCCATGTTATATGTGATAACAAACTAGTATTATTGCTGTCAAATCCACACGAAATAACCTCCCCTTGAACCCAGAGTCAGAGATACATGGTCAGACAGGCCTAGGCTGCAACCCAACCCCAAGCCTACCGATTATTAGGTCACAAATGGGGACACACTTAGCACGAAGTCAAACACATCAACAGGGAAAACCGGAATCGATTCCAGAGATAGGCAGCTACACCACAAAAGGTCAGAGGAGATTTGCCCCAATAAAACACGTTTGGCCAAAGGGGCATGAGTTCCCAAAAATACCACAAAGCCAGATGCCACATGTAGTTAGGAACACTTAGCTAATCAGAACACAGCATGCACACTACATGCAGTGATCATTCACTCTTGATGCCGGACATCTAGACACATACACACTCAACACTGTCAGGTATCCACAAAGTTGAAAACCACTGATGCCCTTTAGCAGATGGTTGAATTTATGGTTCATGACTAGGCCTGGAGTTATGTATTGTACTAGAATGTGCAATTGGTTCATTGTGCAACAAGAATTGTCTTTAACACCGGCCAAAACCGCCATACATTGAGACAGTCTTCACACGCAACACTGTTGCCTCTCTCCCGACTGCTGTTTTTAAATAAACAAACTTGTTCTGTGTCTGAAACACCTCTTGTCTTTTCATTTTTTCAAGGTAATTCCTATTCGAACACCAGGAAGGGTAGAGCTCACAAAAAACAAATGTTGGAGTTCTTCACTACTAGAACATGTACATCTTAAAAGTAAATGTCCAGCTTTTAGTTACACAGCACCATGCCCAATGGGCTACCTAGGGCCTACCTTACCTTAGGGGTGACATATGTAAAAAAAGGGTGATTTTAAGGTTTGGTGAGAGGGGGGTTATATTCCAAGTTGACAAGGCATTCAAGCTGCAATTGCAGGCCTGGAGCATGTTTTAAAGTTCTACATAAGTGGATGGCACAATTAGTGCTGCAAGCCCACTGGTAAATGTAAAAACAACAGTTCATGGACAGAATGCAGAACAATGTCAAACATTCACCCCAGTACAGAGATCTGGGCATTAATCCATCGCTTTTCTGCTCACAGTGCCATTCCAGTTTGGACCCAGCAATATGCAAATCAGTCTTGATCCTGTGCCCCATGGGAACAGTCCACCCCAAACTGCCAAGCCAGGTCCTCCCTGGACTGGAAACAAGCATCCTAGGACCGGTTTTGGGCTTACAGCCCTCATCAGCCAGGATAGCTTGAATCCAGTGGCATGGAGAGCATGGGGCTCACGTGTGAGCATACCCGTCCCACTCGGGGTGACAAATGCAAAAACAACAATTGATGGACAGAATGCAGAACTATGTCATAGATTCACCCCAATACAGAGATCTGGGCCTAAATCCATGTTTTTTTTGCTCACCGCGCCATTCCAATTTTTACCCAGCCATATGCAAATCAGTCTTGACCCTGTGCCCCATGGGAACAGTGCAGCCCGAACTGCCAAGCCAAATCCTCCCCGGACTGGAACCAAGCATCCTAGGACCGGTTTTGGGCTTTCAGCCCTCATCAGCCAGGATACCTTGATTCCAGTGGCATGGAGGGCACGGGACTCACGTCTGAGCACACCCGTCCCTCTCGGGGTGACAAATAAAAAAACAACAGTTGATGGACAGAATGCAGAACAATGTCAAACATTCACCCCAGTACAGAGATCTGGGCCTAAATCGCCCACTGGTAGCATTTAATCTACAGGCATTGGGTATATGGTATACGACTTTATAGGGGACTTACATGTAAATTAAATATGCCATTTAGGTATATGCCAATCAAACCATGTTAAGGGGATTGAGCACAAGCAGATAGCACTGGTTCGCAGTTGTAAAGTGCACCGAGTCCTAAGGCTAACAAACGTGTAAATACAAAAATATGGTGAAGTAAAGCAAAGGACTGGGGAAATACAGCCCTAAGGCTGACAAAACTAACATCGCTGCATTCTAACCAACATTTACCCAGCAACAGGGTTTTAGTTTTATCAGCATTCAGCTTCAGACAGTTTTAATACATCCATTCCGCCAAAGCAGATAAGGAGAACATAAATTTGATGGGGCCAATCTCTTCTGTGCCAGACAATATTATAATAAGTGGGGTGTCACAGGCATAAGATATCTCCTAATTTCTGCAAGTGGCCTGACATATATAATTCATTTGGTGGGGCTCAAGAATGAGCCTTATGGAACCACAAATTCCAACTGCCACTCTGCAGAGGTTAAAGGTTACCTCTACCTCTATACCATACAATCTGTCCAGAAGCCCCTCATGGAATACAGTATCAAAAGAAGCGCAAAGATCTTATGAAATCCGTGCAGCTGAACCTCCCTCGTCGACTAACTGCCTGAGTCACCTTAGGCAAGGTTATTTCAGTACTGTTAACTGGCCTAAAGACAAGCAAGTGGTGACCTTCAAAAAATGTCACATGCTCCCATGTTTCTCTACCGCTTTCACCAAAAATTGCAGCATATATGTATGCCAGTAGTTTTCAGACAGGGCTTGTTCTTGGTTTGGATTTTTTTTAAAGGGGAATTACTTTAGCTTGTTTCCAGGCAGTACGCACTCTGGCGTCAGAGAATGAAAGATTTGCTACACTGACTAATATCAGAAAAAGGACTGCACCTGTTCTTTTCAAAATGTCTGGCCATGCAGGCTCTTCCACAGAGCCAGATGTGATCTTTAATATCATAGATTTTGGGGACCCCATGTTCAGCAACTCAAACTCAGTTCGGAGCTGCTTGAGAGTGGACCCAATTCCACCTGGGCAATAGGTAGGGAATGAGACTCAATGTTTTCCTCCACAAAGCTGTACTATATGTGTCTTACATTCCTAATGAAGTAATCTGCAAGCAGGTTGCATTTGTCATTGGACATCTCAGTAAAAGGGTGTAGGAAGTTATTTGCTGGTTGTAGACAGTGAAACCCTACTCAAGTAGCAACCGTAATTCCTGTCAGGGTGAAGCCGCAAGCAACCCCAAATTAACCTGTGCTTAACTCTCTGGTAGCTTGGCACAGGATCAGTTAGGCTTAAATTAGAAGCAATGTGTAAAGTATTTATGCAGCACTTTAAACAGTAATAAAGTGAAAAGTACAACTGGAGATGTGCAATTCTAAAGATTTAAGTAGAAACAGTGTTTAGAATTACAAAGTGGCATCTCTGGTTATCTGGTTGTGCCGGACCAGGACAGAGTCACAAGTTTAGGCTGACCACGATGGAGAGAGGGCTGGATACAGGGACCAAGTTATGTCCACTGAACAAAGTACCTTAAATCCTAGTTGCCTAGTGATGTGAAATCCTGTGTCGAGTATGTATTACACAGTGGTGGCTCCAAGAGCTGTGGTGTACAATGTGGAGTCCTAAATCAACGATGCATCACCTAACATCGGTTTTGAGGGGATGCTGAACTGTAATGCAAAGTATTGCGCTGAGGTTGCGTCATGAAGCGGCAGTTCTGAGCAGTTGCGGATCACATTATTTCTTACCTCTATGCATTTGATCTTTGCAAGGTGGGCGTTCTAACCAGTAATCTACTTGGTACTACCTTATCAGGGCTACTCCTCTAATTTCACAAAACAGCCCCCTCCTAGATAAATATGCAGCCATCTAAAAGCAATTAAAGACATGTATGATCACCATCATAAAAATTATATGGCACAAAACAAAATACTCACAATTTATCAAGGAGCTAATAATGCCCATACTTATAGAACACAATTCAAGGCACTGGCCAGAAAAAGGGAGGGAAGGTGTTCAACATTTGGCTAGTTTATTTAGAAGAAGCTTAATGTCGAAAATGAAGGATAAGTTGGCCTTAGTTTCCACACCTCATATTTTGTACAATTTAATTTTGTTTGGTGATTGAGGTTGAAGGGTAGATTACTGAATGAAGAATGCATGAGGGCTCATAACTAAGACTGACTTAGTGTTGGTAGAGAGAATACTACCTCTCAAATGAATGAGTTTCATGCTGGCCAAATGCTTGGTACACCCACCCAAATTAGAAGTGGGTGGACTTCAATGTTTACAATTTACTGTGTCCTGCTTTGGTAGTTTTTTTCAAATAATAAATAAAACTTAAGAAATGTTTGACAGTCAGCTGACATGTTTGACGGTGCCATCCAGAAAACCTTTCCTACAATGACCTCCATTTGGCACCACTCAAAACAGGACTGCAATTCACCAATCACATTCTGATGTGGGTTTCAAGTGAAATACAACTCAGAAGCCCTCCCAGTGCATCCTTGTCAATGTGGGTCCATCTTTTCAAACTTGTGGTTCACCAGTGAAGCAAAGCTTGATAACTATTCATTGCTTCCAATATTTCATTTTCTTAACTTGATAGCTATTAATTTTAGTAAATCTTTTCGTTTCTAAGACCCAGACACATGTTTCACTCTTCAAGAGCTCTTTGGATGAGCAAAGCAGATACAGAGTACCACAATGATTGTAGCATAACATTTGAAGGCCAGTGATCATTGCTCAACATTATGATGTTTTGGAATTTGTTAATTGATTTACCTAATTTTCCAGCCATTCTGGATATGGCCTGGTTGATCATTCACAACCCGTATATCAGTTGTACTGCTAAGACATTATTTTTTAAGACCTGAGTATTTTATGCAAACCAGTAAATCAGAGCCTTTGACCTTAAAGCAATCAATCAAAAAAATCAAACAAGATTTATAAAGCACAACTAATCCCCCTTAATGGTATCCAGGTGCTGAGAGTCAAGCTGCTCAGGTGTCATCAGATGAATGGCCAGGTCTTGAGTTCTGGAGATGAAGGTGGAGGCTGTTTCAGGACTTTTGCGGGTAGATTGTTGCTTCAGCAGTTGTGGGGGTTGTGAGTGAGAGAGAGGGAGGTGGAGGGCAGGAGTCTAGAGGGCAGGTGAAAGCTCAGGCGATGGTTGATGTTTGCTGGTCCTTGGTTGAGCAGGACTTTGCAGAGGTGGGTTAGATTCTTGTATTGGCATCTCTTGTGGATGCGGAGCCAATGATGTTTCTTCAGGTGAGGGGTCATATGGGTCCATTTGGGGAAGCTGAGGATGAGTTTGGCCACTGAGTTCTGAATGGTCCACAGTTGCTTCAGGAGGGATGTAGTAATTCCTACATAGATTGCGTTGCCTTATTCCAAGTGGAAGGTGATGAGGGCTTGAGTGACCGTTCATCTGGTGAACACTGTGAGCAATTTGAAGATCCTTCAGAGCACACACAGAGTGAGGAAGGAGGCAGAAGAGACTGCATTGATCTGGTTCTTCATGGTGAGTTTGCTGTCTGAGATGAGGCTGAGAAGCACAATCATGATCCACCCTTTCTTGTACAGTAAAAACGTTTGCCAACTATCCTTAATTCCTGCTAAATAGCAGGAATTTTTTAATGTATTTTCAAAACCGAAGATCTATTTTTACCACCTCATGGAACCTTGAATATTTTCCAGAGTTTGATGGATGTTAAATGTACATCAGGGTGACAGAGTACTTTATTCCAGCACCCTGAAGGATATCCAGTCTCCAAATTAAGATAAGCCCACCTGCCCCATGGACATCTCTATGTAATGGCAGAACCCACCTTCACAGCTATTGCTGTCAATGTTGGAAAAGTTTATTGATTAACTCCTTCAAACATAAACACTGGTTGTCAAACTTTTCCAAAGTGTTACATTTTCAGAAAAAGGCACCCAAAGTGGAGGTTTCCTTTTGAATAATGCACATTTAATGACCCCCACAGCATGGGAGTTTTTCCCCATGTTGTAGGTGTTGGACCTGGCACTCTTTGGAAGGTCACCCCTAACTTTTTGCCTTCACCCCTCCTATGTTTTGCTTAATTAGTTTCTGTTGGCTTTAGGACTATGTGCGTGTTACCACTGCTAACCTGTGCTAAAGTTTGTTTGCTCACTCCCCAAAGCATGGTAACATTGGTGTACACTTGATTGGCAAATTGAATTTACTTTTAAGACCCTAGTAAAGTGGTATATCATATACCCAGATGATGTACATTTAATTCTCCCTGTGGGCTTGCAGCACTTATTATGCCATCCACGCATGTACCCCTTAAACATGTTTCAGGCCTGCTAGTGCAGAATGAATACAGTTTTAAACTGCCATTTCAACTTGGCAGTATAACTCACTTGCCAAGCCATAATCTTCCTTTTTATTGCACATGTCACCCCTAGGTAACTTATAGAGCAGGTTCCATTGTAAGTAAAAGGTTGGATATGTGCCTCTATGTTTGACATGTTCTGGTAGTGATAAACTCCTAAGTTTCATGTTCACTACTGTGGGGTGTACCACTCCTATTGGATAGAATGTGGTTGCCTTACTACATTTAAATTAATAATTGTTAACTTTTGATTGGAAACAGGCAAACATTTCATGAGAAATTTCAATAAAAATCCTCTTTCAGGGGAAAGTTACATTTTAAGTTACCATTTTGAAAATGCCACTTTTATAACTTTGGACTTTTACTGCCCTAACTCTAAATTGGGTGGACTGTTGGATGGCTTTCTTCAGACAGCTCATGCTCTGCTGGGCCGTTGGAGGAGTGTGTCAGCCATGGGACAGTATATGACTGCATAGTTGACATACTGTTGGCCCACCCAGCACTAAATCGGGCAGGCAGACTAGCGCTTGTCATAGAGAGTGCGCTGTTGCAGTTACGGCAGAGTGACCTCTCCACAAACTCTAAATCATTCCCTTTAAATTTCAATTGAAATCAAACTAAGTTCTGTGATACCTTTGGAAGAATCGATTTGTTTTCTCCAATTGATCGCAGAGCCTTGAAAACTGCTTACAAACAAATCTAAGAAATGAATTAATAAAGCCATTCAAACTACCTCTATGCACCTCACTATTCTTTGCCTGTCGAAACGTCTCTGAATATTGCCTCTCCACTTTGATTTAAGAGGTTTGAATCAAGTCACAATCAGGGATAGGTATCCGCATCTTAAAATAGCTGACATGTAAACAGTTTAGGAAGCTAAAATTTGTACCAAACAAGATTTGAGATGAACCTACCATCTTATCCAAATTGATTCTGTAGATAATTGGAAACAGCTTTCATACCACTTTTCTGGTATTACGAATAAAGAGCAATACCATTTGGACTCTGCAATGCCCTTACTGTGTTTTTTTCTGACATTTTATGGTTTTCGTTTTTCAATTCTATTTCTGCGTTCTTTTGTAGCTTTTCTCAACTATATTTTAGTTTTCCCTGAAGATCCACGCGGGTCATGACAAGAGGATAAGAAGACTACAAATAGCTTAATGTATCTTTGGGTTCAAAAACAAATACAGCACGTTTAATAAAAATCACACAAACATTGTAATCTCTAATATTGATTTGCTAAAGGAAGGGAAAACATTTGACATGACTCCAGAATCCTCTAAAACCGTTCAAGGATTAAATATAGAACTTACCCAAGGCACAAGGTCGCCTTCGGTCTGATGCATCTGAGCCCTTCCTCATGGAAAGTGATACCTTTGACCAAGCCATAGAAGTAATTCTTATTCAAAATGATGGAAAATAAGAAAATCCTATTGTCTTCTACTCATGGAAAGTCACTAAAGATTAAATAAACTATTGGGAACGAAGGAGACTTCTATGAGTGGAGACATTTTTTCTTAGCAACACAAAACCAAGTAAAAATCAGAACAGATAACAGAACTATTCATTTCTCTCATAAGGAGAGCAGGAACAGTTGGCAGGCATCTCTCTTCTTATTAGGAGTATGCCTTAATAACTACACAATCCACCATAAATACAATCCAGATTCACAAAATATTGTGGAAGATAGTTTCAACAATACCCTGATTGAGAGGCACTTTCAAAATTAAAATATGTGTCTATCATCAGCATATGTAGCTACGATTTTATTAATATTTGCTCTTGCTCAAATCAAGAAAGAAATCGTCAACATTTTCTGGGTTAAAATTGTTTATATTAAAATAAATCAAATTATTTATCTGAAGTTTGAATTATGAAAATAAATTCCCACCTAAATTAAAAAAATATATTTTTTATTATGAATTAGTAATTATTAAAAATAGCGTACAGAATGAATTACAAGTAATTTAATTATATTTATTAAAATGCGATCTGACATTAATTTTTAATGCAAAATAGGTTCATAAGATATTTTATAGATAATAAATATGTATTTTTGTATATATTTAGCATTAAAATATATTATTAATATTTATATATATTTTCAATCATTTAAATTAATGTCAACTTATTTCACATACAGTTTTATTTGAAGTCCCTACTGTCATTAATTTATGTAGAAGGGTGTTGCTGTTTCACTGGTAAGTCATGTGTGATACTGAAACTACTTAAGCTCTGAGCTAGAGTAATTTACAACTGTTTTGGGTAACTCTATGGGGGTAGTTACTTTAGGATGGCTGTAAATAGAAATGGGTTTCATCTTTTGCGGGTGTATACATGTCCCTCCCCGAATCACTCCCTAGACCCCTCCCTAAACCCTTCCATATCCCTCCCTAAAATGCTCCTCAGTCCCACATAAACCCTACTCTTTAGTAGTAAGTATTCCCCATATTCCAGCCACTCTCCAGTTTCTTCTACATTTACTACTGAAACCTGTACTTATGCATGCATATACTCTGCAGTTGGGGAGAGATCATTTACAAGAATTACTACACCTGCCGCTCCTCTCCAACCACCCTATCCAGCTGCGAACACCTTACTTTCTCGCTGGACTTTTCCCCCACATGCACATTCTCAGGGACTCTTATCTATCGGCCACCGGCACTCCGACTAACTTTATAAACCAACTCGCACCGGAGGTAGCCAATCGTGTCTGCTCCTCACCTAACTACACCTTATTAGGCGACCTGAATGTGCACCTAGATGACCCCCTAGATTCGGCTGCCGCCGAACTACGCAACAATCTGGAGTATCTAGAACTCTCCCAGCGAGTGCTGCAACCCACCCACTATAAAGGTCACCTCCTGGACCCAATCTTTACTAACTGTACCCATCTCACAGTTAGTCCATCTATTCCCCTCCCTTGGACGGACCATTTTCTGATTTCATTTATCTGGGCCCTGTCCGGACCACGTCCTAAACCTTCCACCGCCTCCCACAGGGACCGCAAATGGTCACAACTTAACACCAACCTGTGGACAACCACTCCGGAAGCCTCTGTCCCAGTAAATAACCCTGATCCGATTATTAATAATGACAACTTCAATAACTGGATCACCACCTCCTTAGATCTCTCTATCCCATTAAAAAATATCAAACCCAAACAGGGACCTAAAAACGCTCCTTGGTACTCACAGGACCTGCGCACTCTTAAAAAAGAATGCAAAAGATTGGAACGGAAATGGCGCATTGATTACTCACAAATCAGCAAAAATGAATATCGGGCCGCCATAAAAATCTATAAAAATGACATAAAAAAAGCTCAAGCTACCTTCTACGAAAACAAAATTAACGAAGCAGCATCCAAACTCAAGGAAATATATCAAATTGCGAAGAGCCTGCTCAGACTTCCCGATAAACCACCAGATCCACTCACCGCTCAAACCCGCTGCAATGAACAGGCAGACTACTTCTTCAATAAAATAGCCACAATCTACTCATCCTTCCCTCTACCCCCTCATCCCAAAATAGAACAGAAGGACATCAGTCCACCTCCACTTACCACCCTAGAAAACTTTCCACCACTGGAGTCCACCAGCCTGGAAACCATATTACTTGAGGTAAAGTCTGGATCTCCCAGTGACCCAGCCCCAGCTCAGTTTCTCAGAACAATCACCCCTACCATCCTGCCCACCATTCTGAACTTAATCAACAATTCACTTTCCTCAGGAGTCGTTCCCCCAAAATGGAAGCAGGCAACAGTCAAAGCCCTCCTGAAAAAATCAAATCTAGATCAGATAAACCCAGGAAATTACCGCCCAATCTCCCTGCTACCTTGGATATCCAAAATCGCTGAAAAGCACGTCAACCAATCCCTCACAGAATTCCTGGAAACAAATAAACGACTGGACCCATCTCAAACTGGGTTCCGCCCCATGCACGGAACAGAAACCGCTTTACTAGCTGTAACAGAAGGAGCAAGAATGATCGTGGATCAGGGCGGCACTGGGGCCATTATTTTATTGGACCTCAGTGCCGCCTTCGACACTGTGAATCAAGACATACTACTTCACAGAATCTCAGAACTAGGGATAACATCCACAGCAGCAGCCTGGATATGATCATTTCTGTCAGAACGCTCCTTCCGAGTCTGCGAAGGCGATACCACCTCGCCCAGTAAACCACTCAGTTGTGGGGTGCCTCAGGGTTCGTCCCTGAGCCACACACTGTTTAACATATACATGCACCCCCTCACAGAAATAATCCGCCCTTTCGGCGTCCAAGTTGTGTCCTACGCGGATGACACGCAACTGGTGGTTACCCTAAACCATCCCTCTTCATGTCCTAATGATCTCAGAGGCTGCATGGAAGCAGTAAGTACCTGGATGAGCCAGTCCTACTTGAAACTAAACGGCGACAAAACAAAGCTAATGGTACTGGGTAATTCCCCTCAAAAATCAATTGAGTCTCTGTGGCCAACAGATCTAGGCCCAGCACCACCAGCCAGGAACACCATCAAGAGCCTAGGAATTTGGCTTGACAGCACTTTATCCTTCAGACACCAGGCAACCAAATTATATGCCACCTGCATGGGCATTATAAGACTCATCCGAAAAATCCTACCGCTACTCCCCTATAAGGCTAGACAGATCATGGTCCAGGGCCTAATCCTCTCCCGGCTGGATTTCGGAAACGCCCTTTATCTTGGCGCCCCTGAATCAACCTTGAAAAGACTGATTCAAGACTGCGCTGCCCGCACACTTCTGCGCATTCCCCGGCGCCAATCAGTGAAATCTGAACTAAAAGCCCTCCACTGGCTGCCAGTAAAAGACAGGATCAATTTTAAAAGCATGTGCATTGCCCACCGTGCCTACTGGAGGAAAGGAGCAATCCTCAACCATACCTTGATTACCCCCTACCACCCCAACAGACAGCTTAGGTTGACTCATACCTTTCAAGTCATCAGACCCAGGTTCAAATGAGAAAGGAGTGGAGGAAGAATGTTCTCAACAAACACACGCGGCAAGGTTCTGGAACTCCCTCCCAATCTCTATTCGTTCAGAACCCAACCATCTGCACTTCCGAAAAAAAATTAAACCCTTTTTCTTTAACAGATAACATTGACCCGCCCACACACTTGTATTTGGCTAAGCGCTAGGATGCCTTCGGGTAGCTATCGCGCTATACAAAAACTATATCCAATCCAATCCTCCAGACAGAAAAAGATAGGAGAGGTGTTGGTTTGTGACTAACATTTTGTAGAACAATTTTAGTATTAGAAAACATTCTACTATATGTAGTGAATAGGTCCCCATGTATTCAACAATATCTCCTATCAGTTATAGATGTGTATTCCTCTACTCGAGACAAACTGGTTAGACATACCGCCTGACATGACCATGTGAACAACTAAAGCTATACAGTAAGGAAACCAACTCAGTAGTAGCACATCCTTGCTATCACACAGACAAAACATCTTAGCATCGCTCAGGACAAGTTTAAGCATACCACAACTACACAGCAGTTCGGAAATGCTATTTAGTTGCCTAACAGTGTCACTCAAGAGAATACATCAATCCGGCTGAGAAGTAGCCTACAGTTTACTGCAGAAGCCCTTCACGGCACACACCCATAAGCCTAAAGTATTATACTTTAAACCTAACCGGATCAGACACTTTCGAATTTCCACATTGTCTAATTCAAACTATTACTGAATAATTCACGGGACAAAACGATCTGAGGTAACGAAACAATGTGACACCAAACAATCAGGACAGAAATCAATGAAAGTCCCAGAACAGGACATAAGGCTACCAGACCACAGACAAATGGTAATAAAGCACTAAACATTTGTTGATGCCCTTCCATAATAGTATATATTTAAATGTTTTGTAGGCAGCATCTATTCCTGGCTCCAACATAAATGGCCTTCCTCTGTGCCCACATTGGGTACTGAGTCCATCAACTGAAAATACGCCCTGTAACAGTTTTAAATGTAATATATAGTATAATAAATATAATGTGTTTTTTCAAACGCGTTTCCAATTACATACTTTTAAAGCCATAAATGCATCGGAGGTAGTTTAAATAGTTTTGATATTCACTTCAAAGCCATTATTGGCGTCTCAAGTACTCTAGACAAAATATGTTTTGCTGTTGCCTCACACCAGTCCATTCTTGATGATGCATTATCTACTTTACATTTCACATTTTCTAGATACCAGGAACACATTAACAGCGAAGATAACAAACTTGTAATTATAAACACACTTATTCCTAGGGATATTAAAAGTTTATTTATATTTGATTGAACTTCTACCAAAAATCAGTGATACAAACTGCAGTTGATAATGTGAGGCATTTATTGTCATTGATATAGGTAGCAACTACCTCCATTTCTAAAATAAAATTAGGTAAACGTTTTCACCACGGATTCAGAACCATTTCACCTTATCACTCCTGCCTGCAAGGACTTGTCCAATCAGCAACTATTTGCTCTGGCCTCTCCACATTAGTGTACCTGCTGAATTGTTTTTAGCTGATGTACTTATACAGTGTTCCTAATTGACATATAAGTTCACTTTGCTGTTGCCTTTTAGGAACATGTCTAGACAGTATCCAAGATCTAAGGGCAAGATTAATTCATTAGGCTAACTGAATAATTTATATGCATTTAAAAAGCAAATGAATGCAAAGGTGTTCTTGTATGATTATTGCTTTCATGGATTTTTCAGTAAGAACCCAGGCATAAATTAATAACGGACCAAGTATCTTTAATGACAATTCCAGTGGCTGCCCTGTGGCTATTAAGGCATGCTCCCATTATGAGGAGTATAGATTTTTCCATTGGACAAATTTGTTGGTTAAGTTGTTCGCTGAAGCTACGGTCCACTCAGGGCAGAAATTGACCATTAATATTATGAATGGTGTGGTCAAACAATTGCATAGCAGATTGAAAAATCATTGCAACATGCTGATTGCCATTAGGAAAAGCAAATACGTTCAAAGTTGAGCTATTTTTGTTTAATTTTAAATGCATTGAAAAGTTTGGCACACTAGACATTTTCCAAATGTCTTTAATGGGATTTTGATGCATTTTAATTTTGAAACAGTGCTAATATTCAAGCACCAATTTTCTGCCTTAATTTGAATTTGCTTCTCTCAGGACTCAGTGATTGAAGTTCATTCCTCTGGTGTAATTTGTGCCATATTATCAGTATTTCCACTTGATCTTTGCAAAATCTAGTTTTTAGCCTACCTTTATCAACCAATAAATGTGAAAACTGATGTTCAACAATCAACGGAAACAGTTTATCAAGGACAGATATCTTCTTGAGGATCCCTAGCCTGGTTAAAGGGTGGAACGTAACGCCAAAATCACCATGGGCTACATGTATCATGCATTTAACCAGTCACAAATGGCCCAATTCGCAGAGTCAGGTCATTTTGCGAATGGTAAAATGCATTTTGGTATGTAGGAATTCCACTTTCCATTTGATAACATGTTATTTCATTTTTAAATGCAAGCCATTGTTCTTTAAGGAAAACGGGCTGCATTAAAAAAAAAGATTACTTTATTTAAAAGCAGTGACAAACATAGTGGTCTGTTGACCTTAGCAGGCTACCATCCCTGTGATTTTGAAGATTCCTAATGGGTCGCAAATTGCGACGTGCCTCATTATTATTAATGAGGTAAGTTGATTTGTGACCCATTAGGAAACGAAATGAAGCTCATGGAGTTTCATATATTCAAATAACAATTACCTACTTGCGATTCACATAGAATCGCAATTAGGTAATCACTATTTGAGTTAATGCCACTTGTGTATGTATATTACATTGATTGTTTACTGTGCGTCGTAACAATAATTGTGACTCCCACCTGTTGAAATGTCTTGATCCACCAGTGGCTTTTTTATATAGGGCATAAAAGGCCTGAGTACTTTACCTCTTTACCAAATGAACGTGTATTATTATTTAGACTTTAGTTACCCTCTGTGCATTTTGCATGCACTTTGGGTGCCTAATTAGACGGTGATATCTTTTATGCCTCTTTTATTGGACTGGTATTAAGTGAGAATACCTGGTTTTGCTAAAATTATATCTATAATATACTTTCTAAAAGGTGCATTAAATCACCTCTTTAAAGCCCTTGGTAAGTTCCTGTGTCATTCACATTTTGCTTCTGCCCACTAGAACATGCAGCATGGGGTATTGGCAGCCTACTTCAGCTACTGGTTAACTACACTTTGAATAGCAGCATTTTGCGTTTTCTTAATCAGGACATACACACAAGATAGCTCCCTTCAGTGTCAGTGCTTTTGTTTTTACTTTAGTGATGCATTGATAATTAAAGCCTGAGGTGAAAGCAGGACATTTCTACCAGATGTGATCACAAGCGACATTACACCCTTTATCAGTTACTTTCTCTTGCCAATGCTGCCTTAATTTCCTTTTGAATTGTCTGTAAAATACAAGTAGTCATATAAACATGACTTCTTGTATTTCACGGAGAAAATTACAAAAAACAATTTGATGGACAGAATGTAGATCAATGTCTTACATTCACCCCAGTACAAGGATCTGGGCCTAACTGTTGTTTTTGCAGTTGCCGCCCTAAGTGCGCTGGGGATGCCCAGACGTGGGTCCCAGGCACTCCACACCACTTGGAGTCAAGCTAGCCGGGCTGATGAGAGGTGTTACCTCGAAACCGGTCCGGTCCTCGGATGCTTGATTCCGTTCTGGGCAGGACATGGCTTTTGTAGTACGGACTGGACTGTTCCCATGGGGCAACAGGGTCAGAGCTGATTTGCATATCGCCATTGTCTAACCCAGGGTGGTGTGGAGTGCAAAAAAACGATAGATTTGGGCCCAGATCTTTTGACTGGGGGAGTGTGTGACATTGATCCACATTCGGTCCATCACTTGTTGTTTTTGTTCTTGTATTTCACAGCATAACAGGTTGCTTCTGTTTCAAACTGGTCTGGATCAAGTTGTTCTCTTTTTACTATGTATATAGTTTACAAACTGAAAGCTTCAATATTATACATGTGAATTCATAAGTGGACAATTATTGACAACACATTTATTTTGGACTCGATTAAATCAATGGTCCTTTAATAAATTTGCCCAGAAGAAAATCGGCCTTTATTGTGTTAGTTTGCAGCACTTGTTTAATTTATTTCCTTCTTCCATCTCTCTTTGTTTCCTTCTTCCTTTTGATGTCTTTTTTCCTTCTTACTTCTTTCTCTGTTTATATCTTTATTTCTTTGTCTATATCTTTTTGTTTGTTTGTTTGTTTCTGTCTTTCTTTCCTTGTTTGTTTGTTTCTTTCTTTTCAAAAAACATTTTTCAAGGCACCTTCCTGAACAATAAAGTTTTGCAAAAACTGCAGTGCCGGTCCTGATTCATTTGCAGTGTGCCGTCAATCAGAAAAGTTATGCCTCAGGGTAGAATTGTCTTATCCCCATTGCCATTACTTGAATGAGGCTGCCCATTCTCACTGCTGTGATATCGGAGCTGGAGTGAAACATCTGCGATACTTTTCTGGATTAATACACTCACTGCAGAGTAATTCATTAGTACCCTCTGCTTAGACTTTCTTCCAAACGACTCCCCCTCCCGCCCGGGGTTACCCCAATTTTGTCCATCTCATGGTTTGTGTTTAGATGTCCATACCCTGTTGGATGTGAATCAATGACTGTTGCCTAGACATTCGCATTCGCACTCTTGCAAATGCTTTTACCTACCCACAACAATTTCAGGCAGCTATCAATCATTGTTGTGTTGTCTATGTCCTGATGATGCCCTCAAGTCATGAAGGTCGAAATGCCATCGACTTGCACAAGCAATAATTTGGGCTTTGAATTATGACTTGATTTTATATGTTTTCCAAACCTTATTGATGCATGCATGATTTCAGTTTGAATTCTGGTCCAATACGCTGTAGCAATTCTCATATTTTTCTTCACTTGTTTCACTTGTGCCATTTATGTTTTCATAAGCACAAAGTGCTCATTATTTAAGTTTAATACACAATCGTGAAAGCATTGTTGAGACTGCTACATGATTTATGCAAATCTGATTTTCCTTTTTGACAATATTACTGCATTAAATTATATTCTCGGGGCTTTTCTTCTTATCATTTATTGTGTATTATAATGTCGCGTTCTAATCTAGGACCCCGATCAATACTGTGACCTTATGCCCCTATACGGCTATAATCCATTCATACCCCTATAATGGCATAAACGATCAAGAGCGATATTTCAGAAACTCGTCTCTGGCCTAACACGATCAGAACCACATTTCAGAATCTCTTCCTCTGCAGCTCATTAGAGCAGATGACACAGCAGAAGCCACTATCTAAGATTCCTAGATTACACTCCGAGTTCTTCAACAAGATAAAACTCAGCAACCTGGGAAAGCCCCGCTTGCTATGTTTTGATTAGTGATAGAATTCTAATGAGCACTGAGAGACGATCACTTCCTAGTGACATCTTTATTGACGTCTTATGTCCAAAAACTTACGTCAAACAAGGCACCTTTCAGGTATAAATATTACCAATGTTGCCTTAAGCAAACGCTGCCTCAACGACATCGATGATAGTGATGGTGTGGTGAATACAGGAGCAGAACAGCTGTCCCTTACAGAGCCCAGCAGATGCAAGCTGCCCACGGACGCTGCCCCTCCTCCTCCTTGACGCGCTGAGAGAGACGCTGTCTTTTCTCCTGCCGAGAAAATCCAGCTCCGGCGTTTCCAGCCTACTCTTGCGAGTGACTGGGATATCGAGTCCTGGAAGGAGATACAAGACCTTCAACATTCTATTCCAGAGGTATGGTGTTGACTAAACCCTTAGAGAGAATTCTTGAAGCAAACCTTGGCAAAACCAACTTAACTAAAACTGCTACTTACTTACTCCCTCCCAAGTATTAGGCTTAGGTCAGGTACACTGGGGTAGGCGTAGTTAGAAGCACCAGTTGAGTACGTTAGTCAAATGTATATATGAATGTATATATTTTATTCATTTTAACCATTGTATGGCTAAGAAACCATATCAATGCTTTTACAGTATTATTTTGCAATCCTCATTTTACTGTACGCACTTTTTATAATAACTAGTCTTGCAATTGTGGCAATTCATTTCTCTTGCATGAGAAGAAAGACTGTTCAATAAATAATACCTTTTTATTGCAAACGCCCGTCTCTCTATTTGTCTGCATCTTGGTAAAAGTAATCTGCACAACTGACTGAGTAAAATAACTGTCTATTGTTTCACACGACTCTAGAGATTGACTCTCATTCTAAGGAGCAAAGTTCTCATGTTTATGCGGTTGTTGGAAAACTGAATCCCTTTCTTGTCTGTACCAGGGAAGCTGATCACTTCCTATTCTGTCAAGAAAGTTTCCAGTGACTTCTGAGCTAGTTGGTAACAAACCCAATTAAGTTTAGCATAGTCAGTAGAGACCTGGAAGACCGCACTTCTACGTCTATACTATTGTTTATGTTATTCCAATGCTCAGGGCCTATAGGGAAAATAGGAACTACACTACAATAATTAAGGCAGCTTTCAAGTTTTTCCCTTCATTGATTCCTTTTGAGACATTGTTGTATGTAATATTTCCTGTTTTCAGTTTAAATTTTTGGTACATTCTGGTGGGGTGTTTTCAGTGTTTTCAAGTGAGCTCTAAATCTTAAAACAACAGTGGTTATTAGTGGTTACACATTTTTGTGCCAATAAAAACAACATATAGTTTTTGCAGAAACAAGGGAACCCTCTAGGTAGTTGAGGACCAGGACTTATAATTCTTTAAAGACAACAGTGGTCCTTAACTTATCATGTTAGTCAAAAAACAAAATAATTATAGACAACAATGTGCACTATAAGAAGAAAAGTGACCAGCCGGGCACTGATTTAATCAATATAAGGAAATTCAAGGGGATGTGAGTGCACAAATATACAGTGGGATACAATCCTGAATCCAGTACATATAGAACATATGACACATGAACAAGGGGATGAGGAAAAGGTAGGGTATTTGCAGGCAAATTATTAGGGAAGGGACGCTGGTAAACAAAATGAAAATAACCTAGCTGTCCTTAAGCAGTCAACACCATTTAGTGACACAATGGAAAGCTAGTGTATGACTACATAAACTGTCAACGGCATTTCGATCCTTTACATTAAAATACAAGGACCATCACCAGGACTAAAAATACATTGCATGAGTATTAAACATGCAAGCCTGTTGGAAGATGAGGAAGGGGAGGCAAGAAACAATTGTTAAAAAACAAGAATCTGCGTGTTTTACATTGATTCATTGCTGACCATGCTTTATTGTGGAAAACTTCCATACGTGAGTTGACCAGTGAATTGTGTATACAGTGTCAGGCAACCGACATGAAGCTGATTAGTGAGCTAGCCGTGACAAGGTTCTAATGCTAGCCACAGTGTACGGGGAATTATTGTGCCTATGAGGAGGGTCTGGTGAGGGTCTGTAGAATTTGACTCTTTATCTGTTGGGTCTCAGGAGGTAACTAGGTAACATAGCTGGGATGCCGTCTCACCTTAGGTAAGGATAGCCGTGGGGTGTGCCGCAAGGCACCGAGGGTGGACTCCTTTGCGGATGGAGGAGGAGTGGTAACCGGGAAGGATCTAATGGAGAAGGGCGCAATTGGACCATCAAGCTTAACAAACGGTGGTAGGATTGCCAAGAATAATTTGACATGGTATACCTGGGGGTCTGAATATAAGGGATGAACGCGGGAGTTGTGTCCAAGCAGCTGAGTATCAAGGCTGGGAATCGCCGTGGTCAATGGCCATGTGGCGGTTCAGGGGATGCCTAAGAGAATTACAAGAGTGCAATTAAAGTAAGGTCCTTGGTTGCCGTGTGGCATAATTTGTGATGGGTTACCAGAATGCACATAAGGCTTACCTATGCAAGGGAGGTTCCAAAAAACTTCCAAGGGATTGATAAATGAGCGCCGTAGTTACAGGCACTCGAGTGATCGCCGCCAGTGATTTTCCGTGTGGCCAGTCCCGGGAGGAAGGGATGCCTACAGAATTAATAATTGAAATTAGAATCAGGACATAAGCACGGTCTGTGCAGTATGGGTGGGAATTTGGAACGGAGCTCCGTGCTAGGTGGCTTACCTCCGTTTGGGAAGGATCAATCTCCACTGGCTTCCGGGCGCAATGGCTCGTCGATCGAACAATTGACGGGCGAGCTGCGTGGTTAAAATAGACGGCAATTATGGGTGGCCATCTTGGGTGAGGATGGATTGATTGGTGTAGTAAAAGGTCCTACAATTGTTAGAGAATTGACACTAACCCCGTGGGAAGCACTATTGGCTGTATTAAAAAGTAAAAATAAAAATACAATAATTTTAGGAATAGGGTGGCACAATAGCTCTTCAAGGAGAGCCGTTGGAAGGTGTGGCATGGTTTGCATAAGGTAGGCAATCGATGGCTGCCATCTTTGGTGAGGGCCGTGGCGAAAGCAGGTAGGGATGTATCCAGTGCAGGGGAGTTCGATAAGATTGTAACGCTAAACATACATGCAGCAGTCAACATTGTTCTAAACTAAGGGGATGTACCCAGCGCAGGGGAGTTCGATGGGAAAGTAACGCTAAACATACATGCAGCACTGAAGATTGTGCAGAACTGAGGGGATGTGAAGGGGTGACAACTTAGAGAGTGGCTAACCAAGATAAGGAGCCACCTAAGGCAACTATAGTTATACTGTAAAAAGGGTATTATGAGCAATTCAGGAATAGCTAAAGGACTTCATCATGGGGGTTAACCAGTTAAACAAGGCATTATTAAACATGGCATTAGCAACCAGTGATTAACAGTAAGAACGATTAGAGATCCTTGTGTATTTACAGGAGTGATGTCCAATCTTCATTTCTGTTTAATCCAGTCCTTATACTGTCCATTAGAATAATCATTCTCAGTTCTTCTTTATTCAATAGGAGGGCCATGTCACCTCCACGCAGTGGTAGTTTGAGGGCTTTCAGGACAGTCCATTTATTGTCATTTTCAGTGTGCCCTTCCTGCATGAAGTGCTCAACCAAAGGGGCATTGGGGGTCTTGCAATGGACCCTGCACGATTTTGTCCAATTCTGGTTTTAATTTTCTGTTTGGTCTGGCCAATGTATACTTTGGGACATGGGCATTGGATTAGATAAATTACATCACTGGTATTACAGTTCATAAATGATTGACATTTTATTTGTACATTGTTATAATTGAAGGATTTGCCTTCCAAAGTGTACTTGCATACATTACAAGACCCACATTTTGCATGTCCTAGCAAGGGAGTCTGGCTCCAGTGTGCATCTAATGTTTGGAGCTGTGGGGGACTTGGAAGTGCCGCTCTCACTAAGTGGTTCTTGAGATTAGAGCTTTTGCGAAAAGCAAAAATGGGGCGCTCTAATTTGAGTGTTCCAGCATTGAGTATGGGCCAATGTTTGAGTATTGATTTCCTCAAGAAATTAGAGACCGGAGAGAAGGTGGTGACACAAGCAATTTTTGTGTTCTTGTTTTTCAGTTTAGGGCTAAGCAAAGCCTCTCTAGGGCAATACCAGGCTCCTTTGACTGCATTTCGTACGAGTCTCTTAGGGTATCCTCTGTCCCTTAATTTGCTAGACAGTGTGGTTGCTTCCCTGAAGTAGTCTTCCTTGGCAAAACAATTTCTTCTGATTCTGAGAAATTGGGAATACGATAATGAGTCCCTAAGTGCTCTGGGGTGGTTGCTTGAATAACTAAGCAATGTATTGCGTTCTGTGGGTTTCCAATAGAGTCTAGTATGGAGAACCCCTTCAGAATGATAGATACTCAAATCTAGAAAAGATACACTTGATTTATCAACTGTACTGGTGAATGTGAGTCCAGAGCAATTGTTATTGAGGCAATGGATGAATTGTTGAAGGTTGCCGAGATTTTGATGCCAAATGAGAAAAATGTTGTCAATATATCGTCTCCAAATGGAGATACAGTATGATATGTGTCTCTATGTGGTCCATGAACAGTATTGCCAGATTGGGGGCAAAAATAACCCCCATGGACGTACCTTTAACCTATTGGTTATATAGTTGGTCAAAGGTGAAAAAGTTTCTAGTGAGGCATAACTCCAGTAATTGGAGAATGAAAATCGAGGGTAAACGATGTGGCCTGGGTCTAGATTCAATTATATTCTGTATGACAAGCAAGGCACTAGTCTGGGGTATATTTGTGTATAACGATTCTACATCTAATGTACATAATAGCTTGTCGCCTTCTGAAAAGGGAAGATCTTCAATAAGATTGACCATGGCCATGCTGTCTCTCACATAGCATTGGGTGATAGGCACAAAATCTTTTATGAAAAAATTGATGTAGTGTCTGAAGGGCTCTAGGATGGACCCACAACCCGACACTATGGGTCTACCAGGTGGATTTGTGGCATTTTTTTGGACCTTGGGGTGGGTGTAAATTACCGGGGTTCTAGGTGCTTTAACATTAAGAAATAAAAATTATTTTTGGTTGATGAACCCTGTCTCTAGAGCCTCTGTGGTTATTTTGGAGATGAGTCCTTGTAATTCCTTAGTAGGATTGGTGGGAAGTCTTATGTAGTGATCAGTGTTCGAGAGTTGTCTCCGAAGTTCAGTGGTGTATGTGTCTCTATCTTCAAGAACAATTCCACCACCGTTATCCGCACTTTTAATGATCAATGTTTCCACGGATTTAAGCGATCTAATAGCTTTCTTTTTCTCAAGGGGTAAGTTATAAGGAATGCATTTTTTAGTTTCCTTGAGAGATCTTTAGTGACCATTTTCACAAAGGTAAGGACCATACCAGCTGTGGGGGAGAAGGAGGATAGAGGCCTGAAGGGAGTATTTGAGATAGTCATGGACGAGGGATTGAGTTGGAAAAAGGCATCTAGTCTAACCCTGTGGAAAAACCTCAGAATTTCCGTATGTAAGTCAAGAAAATTGGTTGGTATAGTCGGTACAAAGGAAAGACCTTTGCTGAGGAGAGATATTTCTGCTTCAGAAAGATTATGTGTAGATAGATTAAAAATTGGAATAATCTGAGAGTTGGACACATTATCTGTAGGTAGGCTCACCATTGATTAAACTTCTGCTGGGTTTGTCGCTCTCCCGGTGGGTTGTACCATCGTGGCACTCGCTCCACCCTGCCTCTTTTGGGTGTATCGTGTTGGCCTCAACCTAAAAAAATGCTATTACCGGGGCCTTGATTCCTATTAGAAGTACCAGGATTTTCTGTGGAATCAGGGTTGTCAGAAGAGTCAATGGACGAATCAGAGAAACCCACTTGGGTTTGACGCTGGTTAAATGGCCCCAAGTCTGGTGTTTTGGGGGTTTGAATATGCCATATTACTATAGAAATCCTTCTGAAGGTATGGATAAGTGGTTTCAATGTGGTATGACTTAATATCTTTCTTGACTTCATTACTCTTTTTATTTTTTTCAATCCTGTAGAAATTGTCTACTGTCTTCTGAACTTGATCTAGTAGTTTCTTGGCCCCAGGGACTGGACTTGAAGTTTTTTCTCAAAGGCATCAATTTCTATGGCAAGGGCTGTGAGGGTCTCTGTTGCAATGTCGATACCCAACACTAGCCAGTGTTTCGAGCAAGTAGTACCGATGTGGCTGCAATTGTGGATGTATTTAGGGTTGTCAGTAAATATACCAGGCATATTACGGACTTGAAGGCCAACTGGGATTATGTCTGCTTTTAGATATTGTCTGAGCATAAGTGTCATTAATTGAAGGCGTACTTGTTTTTTTTGCAATATCTATAATTGGTCAGGGAGGGTGGATTTGACATTTAATGGGGTGGTGTCGGTAGAGTCGGAGAAAAGAGAAGGTCCCTCACAGATTTTTTTAATGTATTCATCTGAATACAGTGGAGCTAGGTCAGACATGCTATGTAAGCAAGCAGATGATCACACATAAACAAGGGTGAACGCAACACAAATATATATATATACAGGTACAGGGGATCCCACTCACACAGACCCTCACCAGACCCTCCTCATAGGCACAATAATTGCCCGACACTGTGGCTAGCATTAGAACCTTGTCACGGCTAGCTCACTAATCAGCTTCATGTGGGATGCCTGACACTGTATACACTGGTCAACTCACGTATGGAGGTTTTCCACACTAAAGCATGGTCAGCAATGAATAAATGTAAACCACGCAGATTCTTATTTTTTAACAATTGTTTCTTGTCTCTTGCCTCCCCTTCCTCATCTTCCAACAGGCTTTCATGTTTAATACTCAGGCAATGTATTTTTAGTCTTGATGATGATCCTTGTATTTTAATGTAAAGGATCGAAACGCCGTTGACAGTTTATGTAGTTATACACTAGCTTTTCATTGTGTCACTAAATGGTGTTGACTACTTGAGGACAGCTAGGTTATTTTCATTTTGTTTACCAGCGCCCCTTCCCTAATAATTTGCCTGCAAATACCCTACCTTTTCCTCATCCCCTTGTTCATGTCTTATATGTTCTATATGTACTGGATACAGGATTGTATCCCACTGTATATTTGTGCACTCACATCCCCTTGAATTTCCTTATATTGATTAAATCTGTGCCCGGCTGGTCACTTTTCTTCTTATAGTGCACATTGTTGTCTATAATTATTTTGTTTTTTGACTAACATGATAAGTTAAGGACCACTGTTGTCTTTAAAGGAAAAAAAACAACATAACCAGTGTTTTTCTATGTTTAAACAACATTTTGCTTTTACTTTTGCTTGATTGCAGCACTAATAGTGCATGGTATATAGACAGTGTACTTACAGTGTATATGAGGTCTAAATATATTTTTACAAATCAATCTTACTGTATTGCACTATATAATACTTGTTTGGTGAGTCTTTGGTCATGGGAACTCACTCTTTCCTTCCTATGTAAACTTTTATCTTTGAAAATGCCCTCTCAGCATTGGCACTTGTGGCAACACTAAAACAGCCAGTACACAATTTGCTAACTCTGGCTACTGACATAACTTTCCATGCCAATACTGGTGCACCTGCAGATTGTGATTCTTCTGGGACAGGCTCTTCAACATATTTGTGGAACTAGGCGCAAATGCCCTTAGAGGTATTGAATCAGTCATAAATGACGCAGCACTTTTGAAAGTCTGGAGGAAATCCCCTTTTAGGAAAGGGATATAAAACTTATGCAGAGTACCACAGTGAGGCTTCATTGACTTCAAATGGCATGGTTGGCGAAGAGGCATTTCTATACATCATTGCACGCCAGTTCTCATACATTGCAAAATAAACTTTCCTGAATTGCTCCTCAACATTTCTTTGCTTACCAAGTGGCAAACACTCTAACATGGAACATGTTGCACTGCTAAACTCACTAAAAATGCTGCACAGCCTAATCTCAAAGAGATGTTTCACATCTACACCAATTATGATGAACACATGGTAGACAAGGGTGTTTTCAGACTCAATTTTTTTATTATATCTTCTAGAGCAGTCATGTTTTCCTGTAAAAATCTAAGAATGCAGTAGAGTGTACTTTTTTCACATCACTATCAATATGCGCCTGAAGATCCTCATATTTCCTGCCTTTGGCATCATCAGTCAGCAAAAATTCTGTAAACAGTTGCCATATGAATAATATAGCATTCACAGCCTCTAGCACTGAGAACCACCAGCTAACTGACACAGTTGGGATGACTCTTTCTTTGATGCCAAACAAAGCACATAATTAGAAATATTTACATTTTAGTTCACACACAAAAAAAACAATGCACCAGAATTGACTAAAAAGTCAATAGCACTCTTTATTAATTCTGAAGATTGTATAAATGCTTTCTTTATACCATCTCGCAAGTGACAAAGATCTCTTACAGGGAAGCACTTCATCTCAGGCATCAATTTTGACAGGTCATCACACAACATTTTCATATACGTAGCTGAATCACTGCCAATACAAACAGTATCACTCCAATCTATATTGGACTTGATAAGAACATTTTGCAGCAGCATTCCAAGTGACACTATATTCCATGTTTTCCAAACGTCTGTTGTCATGTATTTAACACTATCCCAGATGCTTGGTGGCAGCTCTCTTTTCACATATACCTGCCACTACACCTTGCATTGAATGTTTGTAGACTGGAGTGTTTGGCCATTCACCTACTATCAATACTGACTTGCTAGAAAAGAGGGATGATGTATTGAGGGGTTTTACCCATTCTCTGTAGGTAAATGTGATAGTGCATATTGGGAAAGATTCTTATGAATTCCGCCATTTTACCTATCAGTGAAAGAATCAAACAGAGCCAAAATATTAAATATAATTTTTATTTTTATTTACAGTTTATAAAATAATTAAACAAGGCCTGAAACATGCTTCAAAACCCTGCATCTTTAGACCAAAGAACACACAACTGAATAAATCAAAAGGAAGAAGAAACAATATTTAGTTCCATCTCGAAACAACAAAGCTCAAGCAGAATAATCTTAGCCCAGTCTTTCTTGCTGCTACTTTGTATAACAAAGTTACATTGCACTGGCCCTTTCAGGAAGAAATAGAAATTACACTTTTACTCTCCTTTTCCTTTCTTTGAAATGTATTTAATTTGCGGTTGTGCAGGTGTTTTTTCAGTGCTTTTATGTTTACACTGGCCAGGGCTATTTCCCTTTAGGTGGGGTTTTATCAGTTATTATAGGTTTAAACATAAAACAGGATAGCCTAGTTAAATGTTACAACATTTACCCAGGTCTCTACTGGGACTACAGGTATCTCATGTAGTTACTAACTCTTTCACTATGAGCACATCCACACACAAAGTAGTTCACTTCAGTGGTAGGAAGTGCTATGGTAATGTGTACTTTCTTGAGACCAAAAAACATTTTAATTGTGTCCTTCCTGAACAATAACGTTCTGCAAAAAGCAAAAAAAACAAGAATTGCAAAATGTCTGGCAGACAACATCAGACCTATTGGCTTTGCCAATGCTTGTTATAAAGTTGGTTTAAGCGATATTGGGACATTGTAGTTGCCTTCAATTTGAGTGCTTGGCTAGGCCTATATTTTTTCTTGTCTCCAATAATAATAATAATAATAATAATAATAATAATAACATGCATGGCACAACTGAAATGCTGCTATTTTAATTATTGTAAGGATATGCCTAGCACTTTTAGGTGACACATGTTTGTCTACTTATTTTCCTGATGTATGCTTGCTATAGGAAAAAATCAATGAACAATTACTCTTTGCACGAACTTGTCAAGAGCAAACCTTTTGGCTGCACCGTTTTTTGCTTCTGTATGTATGGACATCAAACAAGAGTAATGTTGTTAAATTTACAATTGTCTGCGTCAGTTCCTTCAGTACAGGACCTAAAAGTAATAGAATTAAAAAATGTTGCAGGAGGTCTTAGGCAAGACCACGGTTAGCAATAAGTTATATGATGACCTAAAAATAATTCCAGCACCGAAATACATTAGGGTATGTTAGTGGAAAAGTTGGATTATTCAGAATAAACATACATTTGAAAGATGCTTCCAATTTGTAACCTAGGTTTTTGGTCAGTGGGTTGTAACCCAAGGCTTAACCCTGTCTTCTATCCTATTCAATGTCTACTTGGCACCTCTGATCTCCATCTTTGCCTCCTGTAGATTTGGGTACCAATTGTACTCAAACACCCAGCTTCAGCTTGAGGGTATTTAAACAACATCTATGTATTGAGGGTAATCAGAACTCTGGAACCAAGTTTCCCCACTGTCTATCTCATCTTCATTTTGGATACTCTTACTTGAACATGAAATACCTTGAAAAAAAACAAGAGTCGTTTGACAAAACAGGAACAGTTTGCTTAGTTAAACATAGAAGTTGAAAAAACAGCTACAGGCAGAGGGTCTGAGGACTGTCTCAATTTACAATTGATCTGTGACTTCCTTATATACAGCTCATCATAGGAAACAAAGTTTTCCGGGGATCCTTGCACGGCGAGGAATGCAATCTGCTGCCTTTGAATTCATAAATTAATTGTCTTATGGATAATGCTGGCAGGCCTCAGCCTTACACAGACAAAATGTGTCCAGTGGGTAACATGGCCAGATGTCTGGCACGGCGAGCACATTATCACTATGTGTGCTTTGACCTAACTCATGTGGCATCTGACTGGTGCTTTAGTAGTGTGTGTACCCCACCGGCCAGGTGTGCTTTAATGGGGGCAATCCCCCTTGACCATTGTAGTGTTGCTGGGCCTATCTGTGGGATTGATCTAAGGCTTCCTGTCCATGTGTTTGTCTGCCAGTTACTTGCACCAAAACCTGTGACCTTTCAATAAATAAGCTTTGGCCAACGTCTCAGTTCTGGCCTGACTATTCATTTGCGAGTCGGGTTTGATGTGCAGTTTACAACAGGCGAATTCCTTAATAAAGATGCGATTTCTTTCACATAAATGATAATATCATTTTTCATATCAGCATAAACTTTTTCCATAATAAAAATACAGCACTACTGGTTTGCTTCAATGGTGACACAAAAAAATGATGCTTCTGTGGACAGGTATGCCCATCCTCCTTTGCCGTTGCAATTAGGAGTGGGTACTAAATTCTGCTCCACCGGTGGAGTTTGGGGAGTTCTGCCCACTCTGCGTTGTGCTTGTACCGCATCGTTCCAGCAAAACTCTGGCAACAACCGTGTGATGGAATTTTTTCCTTGCATGAGGCTTGCAAACGGTAAGTTGGCACGGCAAGAATTGACATCCCCTAGCAATATTTTCTCAACAAGAGCGGACATGGGCAGTTTTGACTGTTCGCGGGTAGAAAGCTGCTGCATGAGTAGAAAATCTACTTGAGTGGCAGTAAAGAAGCAGCACCCTCTGGCAGGCCCCATGGTGCCATTTGTGCTGAGTTTATAGCACAGAACAAGCTACCTGTGCTAAAAACTAGCTTGATGCAGGGGATCTGCCAATTCCGCCCGCTTGCGGAACCCCACAGAATTTCCTGGTGTTTTCATGTAACTTCACTGAATTTCGCTTGGTGATACTCCGAAAGTTCCACCCATCCCTACTTGCCATGCTAAAGTATATAGGCTTTCCCTCGGCCCTGGACCAGGGTTCAATTCCCCGCCTCGATGGGACTGAAAGTAACTGCAGGGAGGGGGGGGCATCGCTAATACCGTCTACATTTGACTTATTTGGAACCACCCCATCACTGGATAATGTGTGACCGAAGTATTCAACAGAGTCTTGAAACAATTTACACTTATTTGACTTTAAAGTTGTCCTTGCTGTATGGGAAGGAAGATTGGACCTGAACCCTTCATCCGTGGCTACCTGAAGTGGCTCCAAGGGTCAGATGACTGACTTCCTGATCAGAGCTACAGGGACATAGCAAGCTCCGGAAAGGCTTCCTGAAACTGCCCACCTGACCTGCAACAACTGGACCTTCCTGAACCTGCCACTGGACCTGCCTGAGCCCTGCTGGCCTCTACAAGAGTGTGTCCCAAATCCCCAGGATGTGCCTCCACAGGTCCTGAGCCTTTGTTAGGCATCAGACTGCACTCATTTGAAGAAGGAGGAGAAACCCTGACGTTTTGGGATCTTCGTAACCACAAGCGGGCCAGTTTGTGCCATTGTATTGATGCCCATGTTGATCGCCAACACAAAGCTCCAGTGAACCCTACTTTGCTCTACAGAAACCACCAGTGATGTCCGGGAGTGCGAAATCTGCACTTTATGTTTCAACATTGATAGCTCGCATTGTCCATTTGCGTTCCCATTGACGCACAGCCTCCTCTTCGCGATACAGCAATGACCATCAAAAACACTCTTCTTCCCCCTTTCGCTGCCTCCTCACTGTGAACTGGACTTTCACACCAGACTTTAAGAAGGTAACTTTTTCAGCTGGACTAACTTGGTCCTTGTGTCCGCCCTGCACTCCATTGCGGTTGGCCTGACCTTGTAACTCCCCACAGTCTAGCATGACCAGAAGACTACAAGTGGTGCTTTGTGCTTTAAGCGCTATACTTACCTAAAATCTTTGAGATGGCATATCTCCAGTTCTACAAATTGAATTTTGTCACTTTAGACCCCTTTCCACATAGGGTCTGGAAAGCATTTGGTGTCAAACTGTTTCCCCCTCTTAGACAGATGTGTTATCAATCTGTGCACAGTGGGGTGGTTCCCTCCTGCTGGAAGCATGCAGTTGTCACCCCCTTATTGAAGAACCCCTCACTGGACCCAGCATGTCTTTAAAAACTACAGGCCTATTTCACTTCTTCCATACCCAGTGAAGATCATTGAGCGGCTTGTGAGCAGGGCACTCTCCCAGTTTCTGGAGACAAATGGTCTACTGGACGAAGTTCAGTTTGGATTTCGCCCGGAACATGGGACAGCGACTGCCCTGCTGACTGTGTTGGATGATATTCGCTTGCGTGCAGACAAGGGTCAACATGTGAGGTTCCGTGACAATTGTAAGTGATGCTTTCGACTCGCACGAATATGGTCGAGTCTGGTATCTATGAACCGCAAATGATGAGTTTGGTGGATATGTGCAGTTTCGCTGTGCTAACCAAAACCGTTCGTTTGTTACGTGGGTTTTTCTATCTGTACCCACGGGTTCCATCTTAGATACGGCATCCATTTTGTCTCTTGCCCTCAAGTAGCCAGCGAACGGACGTTGTCCGCTTCGCGACCCTGGGACTCCCAAGATACTTGCGGAAACCACATGTCCTTTGAAAACTGTCTTTATGACGAGGGGGATGATACTGTAAGGCAGATGGCCCCGCTCGAGGCTCATCTTGCCGTGCTGGTCTATTGTCTCAGCCGTGCATCTCATTAGGCACGACCTTTTTGATGCCTGTAGCTCGCGTTTCACGATACCTCCCTTTTTACACCCTTTTCAATCCCCCACTGACTCCATCTTCCTCCACACCTGTCTTTGTTCCTTCTTCGATCTGTTTTACTGCTGATTGGAATGTCCTAATGGTGGGAAAATGGGTTTTTACAGTTGGGAACCGCCAAATGTTTCCGCACTTATGTTCCGGACCTTATGTGTATCAAAGTGGCCAAAACGACCCCTCTGGGGGATAACTATGGGAACCAAGCCATAAACCTTTGTGTACCATGTAACCCTATGGGTAAACTGTGTATAAAAGGAGCGATCCACAGAACCAATTTGAAGCAGTCTCCACAAGTAGTACATGTTGTACTTGCCGTGATTTCTGTGTTCCCTGCAGTAAATAAAGCTCGAATCTTTGACGCCGAAGGAAGTGTCCCGTGTCTCTGTCACTTGTACGCCGGAGCAGGTTACCCACGAAGGTTTCAGGTGTTGTTCCCTGGCACCGCTGGGTCTTAAATAACCCAGTCCTTCAGTTGGCGCCCAACGAGGGGCTGCATCAGTGGTACCGGTCCAAGCCCGATGATCGTGAGGAACTTCGTGTGAAATCTCCGAGGGAAGGTGCACTCCGCTTCATCGATCCTGTTGTCGAAATAAGTGGCCGAAGACTTTTCCCGCGAAGATTCCCGCCTCCTGACGGCTGCGACGGACTGCTGCCCTGACTGTAGACCTGTTTTGGCGCCTGGCGTAGACCTTGGTATAGCGAGACGGTTGACGGGCCTTCCTGGTGACGCCATTGATCTTTGAGTTAAGTATTTGTGGGTCGCTCCCAGTGTTCTTGGTTGTGGTTCTTAGTTGTTGCATGGTTCCATTGCATTTGTGGTTCTTGGTATTTTGTTGTGATATTTGACGACTGCAGACGCCAAAAACCGAGGGTTTTCGCTCTTTGCTGGGACTTGGTGAATCCCGTAACCCTTGAAGTTTGTGAAACTCGGCTAGTGTGCAAGATGCCTGGTCGTAGTACTTTGTTTAGTTGTTTCAGACGTTGTGGTACGGATTCCCGGCTGGAGGACTCGTGTCCGATACCTCCGGTTGGAACTCCCACTTATGAACTGTACAGTAAGCACGGATTGGGCCCGATTACTTTTAATGATTACTGGATTCAATATACTAAGAAGGATGGTGTCCTTAGTTGGCCACCTCATGGTAGCTTTGAAACTCCAATCTTAGATAATCTAGAGGCTAAATTATTTGCGAAAAAGTCAAGGCCGGCCATGTTTGATGCCTTTCGGTTGTGGCGTAAAGAAGCCCGACAGAAAGAAATCAGACAGACTAAACGAAATCAGAGAGATGGTGTGGCTACCATTGTAAAGAAAGCAGAGCAGTTTCAGCGCGATAAGGAGGATAAGGAAAAGGAAGTGTTCGATAGGTTACAGCGTATGTCCATAGATAAATGCTATCCTGCTTTGCCTACGGAGTCGGATAAGAAGGAAGAACCGGTTGAGGATTCTCTAATGTCTTATCTTCTGAAGTCGCCACCCCCGTATGTACAGGGTACTGCTGCTCCAGTGGTTCCCCCTGTACCTGTTCCACCATCTATTCCTCAGCCTGTTCCTCAACCTGCACCTGTTCTTCCGACTGTTCCTGCTCCTTTGTCTGTTGCTATCCCTACTGCTCCTCTGCTTACACACACTCCTGCTCCCGCTACTGCTCCTGCTCTGTTAACTCCTGCTGTAGTTTCTGTTTCTACCCCTTCTCTTGTCAGTCCTGTGTCCTATACTTCTCCCTCTGTTCGTAGTCGCACTTCTCCTGTTGCGGCTAACTTCTTTAATTTTCTTGGACCTGTTCTTGGGTCCGCTGGTTCAGATGGTCCTCAGAGACGTAGTCAGCTTCCTGGTAACAGGGAACGCGCTTCGCTATATAATATGGCGATGGGTTGGATGACACATCCTCTTAGAAATCCCCCACGTGTTGTACTCGATACGTTCTGTCAATTTAATATACCAACCCAAAGATTTGTGTTCGAAGAAATGTGTAAGGTCCTTCGTGATCAGATATCTGCCGATGCACCTGACGAGGTGCTGTCCGCTTTGTCTGATCTACAGCTTCAGTTCTCGAATGGACTGATAGTGGATACTAACGTTCGACGTGCTGTTGAGCGGTTGCTATCTTTCCGTCCCACTCCTATACCTCAAGCCCTGTTTGTTGAGGACGTTGAGAGGCAGTTAGATGCGTCTGGTCAGTTTCCTATGGTTGAAGTTCCACCAGTATGGATGCCAGGTGATGCCACCCGAGCACCGCCAATTCTGCCGCATTTCCAGAGAGTATGGATTCATCTCCCGTGGAAACGATCAGAAGTGTTGCAGGTGAAGCAATCTTTGCCTGACCCTCGCAAAAATCCTACAGGGTACTACAAGGAATTATCGCAGCTCGTAGATGCTACGATAATGAACCTTGCTGATATCGATATGCTGTTCGGCAATGTCGTACCGCAACCGATATGGGCTAAGATTCGTCAGGAGAACCATCCGAACGAATTAGGCGGTGATTGGACTGCCCTTATAGCGGCTGATGGGTTACAAACTGGTGGTGCTAAACCCGAGCAGTTGATTGCTGCTCTCCCTCAGAGAATAATTACGCTAATGAAAACTCTTATGCCAGCTATGAGGGTGAATTGGGACTAATTGTCGGCTTGTAAACAGAAGAAGGACGAGAGTGTCTCCGACTTCTTTACAAGATTCGAGGAGGCATTCATCGACCATAGTGGTCAGGATATGGGTACTGAGGGTGGCCAACGGTTGTTTGTGGATAAATTTGTCTCTAACTTATTGCCCGATTTGAGCAATAAATTGAAGAATTCAGAGAGTGCATGGGCCGTTTCTACCTCAACTCAGATATTGGCCACAGCACAATATTATGAAAATAGAGAGAAAGAAGAAAGTGACCGCGCTGATAAAAAGACGAAAGAGCTTAAAACCAAAGTGTTGTTACAGCAAGCGTATCCTCCACGATCGAATCAGAATGCTTCGCAACAAAATAGATCGCAGTCGCAATCTAATCGACCACAATCTAGAAATGACTCCTCTTCCCAAAGATCCTCTTTAGGGTACAATCAGTGTGCCTATTGTAGACAGGAGGGTCATATAAAATTCAATTGTCCTGTTTTGAAGGACCGTAATAGTGGTAATTCATCTAGAGGAGGTCGTGGTGGTTCCCAACAGACATCACGCGGTAGGGGTCGTGGTGCTCAAAATGATCGTTCAGATAACCAATCGAATTCTAATAACTGTTTCGATCAACGTGGATCATCGCAAGGACGATCTGCGCAGTACAATGTAGATGATTATTACGTCGATCAGGGAACTGACGACAGTAATTACTAGGACAGCCATAGACAAGGAGAGGGAGTGGTATCAGTTCCGGTTGATCAGAGAGGGCCTTACGTCGCAGTTGCTACATCGGGCGTCGTTGAGCCTTTTCTGTTGGACACTGGTGCAGCGAAAAGTTCCATTATGCATTCGAAACTCCCTGGCGCACCTTTGTCTGGCTTAACAAATGTTTCCGTTGGATTTTCTGGCGCCCCCGTTAGCAATCCAGTTTCACGCCCTTTGCCTCTTACAATTGGGCCACGTGAGCTTGAAGCCCCGTTGATTTTGACTACTGGTTGTGGTGAAAATCTCTTGGGTCTGGATTTGCTAAAACGTTTGTATGCAACTCTATATTGTTCTCCTGCGGGTGTAAAGCTTACGTTGGGAGAGAAGGTTGTCTCTCCCATGTACTTGTCTCTTGATAAGCTTCCACCGGAATTGAGTTCCCTTCCTGCATCTTTGTGGGCGACAGGTCCCAATGATGTGGGCCTGCTTGACATTTCCCCTTATGTTGTTCAGTTGAAATCCAATGTACGATTGCCACGTATTCCCCAGTATCGTATCTCTCTTGATGGTGAACGAGCACTGTTGGCGATCATCTATGATTTGATCGACAAAGACGTTATTGAAGAGACTCGGGGAAACGTGTGCAACAGTCCTGTACTGCCTATTTTAAAACGTACTGACCCTTCGAAACCACCTGTTTATCGTTTTGTTATCGATTTACGGGAGGTTAATAAAATTGTGATTCCTCAGTTCCCTGTTGTGCCTGACATCACGGCGCTACTGACTCTGATTCCAGCATCTGCGTCTTGGTTTTCGGTGATCGATCTGAAGAATGCGTTCTTCAGCATCCCGATCGCAGAGGAGAGTAGAGACCTTTTCGGTTTCTCTCTTGGTGGGCGCAGCTTCCGGTTTAAATGCGCTCCTCAAGGCTACTGTGAGAGTCCATCGATTTACAGCCAAGCCTTGAAGGGTCAACTGGATGCGTTTACGTTGCCGGCTGGTGCGGCCTTAATCCAATATGTCGATGACTTATTGGTAGCTGCGGATACTCAGGACATTTGCAAAATTGCTACGGTGTCGTTGCTGCAACATCTCTGTGACTTACATCACAAGGTGTCACCTTCTAAACTCCAATATTGTTGTCAAGAAGTAACCTATCTAGGTCACTTATTGTCAAAGGAGGGAAGACGGTTGACCCCAGAAAGAATTGCAGCAATTGCGCGAATGACTGTGCCAACAACACAAAGAGATGTGCGTGCCTTTCTCGGTATCACGTCGTACTGCAGGCAATGGATTCCAAATTTTTCATTGCTAGCGAAACCATTGGTGGCTCTTACGTGCAAGGATGTTTCTACTCCTTTACCATGGACGGAAGAATGTCAGAAAAGTTTTTCTGAATTGCGTGACTCATTGTGTTCGGCTCCTGTGTTAGGTACTCCTGACTACAGTAAGCCATTCACGTTATATGTTCACGAGAGAGAAGGTTGTGCTTTGAGTGTCTTAACGCAACCTTTTGGTGGTAAGCAACGTCCATGTGCATATTTTTCCTCGACCTTGGACCCGGTAGCTAGAGCGTTGCCGAGTTGTCTGAGAGCAACAGCGGCAGCGGCGGTGTCCATCCGACAATCAGCAGGATTGGTCATGGATAATATGCTGACGGTGATGGTTCCGCATGCAGTCGACACTCTTTTAAATCGTACGAAAACTCAGCACTTGACAAGTGCGAGGTTGTCCGGATACGAGTTGACGCTTCTGGCAAGTCATATTCAGATAAAACGTTGCAATGTTCTGAATCCGGCAACTTTGTTACCCATTAGTACAGAGTCAGATGAAATAGCAGCCCATGACTGCTATTTGCGAACAGAGGAGGAAACAAAAGGTCGAGTGGACCTTAAAAACACTCCTTTAGAAGATCCAGATGGAACACTGTATGTAGATGGTTCGTGTTTTAAATTGCCGAATGGTGATGTGACCACTGCGTATGCTGTTGTAACTTTGAGTACTGTTGTGGAAGCTGCGAGATTGAATCAGAATTCTGCCCAGGCTGCGGAGCTGATTGCTTTAACTAGAGCGTGTGTGTTAGCAAAAGATAAACGTGTGAATGTGTATACTGACAGTCAGTATGCATTTGGCGTCGCTCATAGCTTTGGACGATTGTGGAGAGAGAGAGGTTTTCTGACATCGCATGGTACGAAGATTCAGCATGGCCAGCTTGTGAATGATCTTTTGGATGCACTTACGTTGCCTAAGCAGGTAGCGATTGTTAAATGCAGTGCACATCGTAAGGTGACGGATGATGTTGGTCGTGGTAATGCGTTTGCGGATGAGACTGCTAAGGAGACTGCCCGGAACCTTAGCACTCGAATGTATGTGACGAGTTCAGTTAGGTGGCCTACAGAGTCGAGTATGTGTGAAGACACTATTGAAAGCGTGAAGGCGATACAAAATGAGGCCACTGAGACTGAAAAGAAGAAGTGGAATGAAAGTACGGGAAAGTTGGATACGAATGGTTGTTGGATTGATTTGTCGGAGCAGAAAAGATGGATGTTACCAGATGCGTATGTGCTGGCTGTTGTGACAATGGCACATGGGTTAGCAGCACATATTAGCGTGAAAGGTATTTGCAAGTTGTTATCTCCTGTGTGGAAGAATGATGGTATCACGAAGTGTGCTGAACGCTTGGTTAAGAACTGTATGGTATGTATGTTGTACAATCCTGGTAAGGGAACCCTAACTCCTCCTGGTAGTTTTGCTCCCCCTTCATGTCCCTTTGAGGTGGTTCAATTAGACTTCATCCATATGGAGAGATGCAATAACTTGAAATACGTTTTGGTTGTGGTTTGCGCGTTCTCCCGATGGATTGAAGCCTATCCTCTCAAGGACAACACTGCTTTGTCAACGGCAAAAATCCTACTGAAGGAGTACTTTCCTCGGTACGGAATGCCTCGGGTCGTGTGGTCTGATAATGGAAGTGAGTTTGTGGGGAGTGTGATGAAGAGTGTGTGCAAAGGCCTTGGAATTAATCAAAAATTCCACAGCGCCAATCATCCCCAGTCAGCTGGTTTGGTTGAAGGGTATAATGGCACCCTTAAACTAAAATTAGCGAAGATTCAGGCTACGACTGGTCTTTCGTGGCCTGACGCTTTACCCTTAGCTTTACTATCAACAAGGGCAACGGTACACTCCCGAGTAGGGCTCAGTCCCTATGAAATAGTGTTCGGTCGTCCTGCAAACGTTTGGGGGGTCCCTAGACCGGGTGTGTTCTGTGATCTTGAGTACCCAATGTTGATTGACTATCTTCATGACTTGACTGCTAAACTGAGGTTAATTCACCAACAGGTTTACGAAGCATTGCCGACACAAACTGAGGGTCCAGGCCACCAGCTCCAGCCTGGAGACTGGGTGGTTACCAGAAATTTTTCTCGGAAGAAGAACTTGGAGCCCAGGTTCACCGGACCCTACCAGGTCCTCCTTGCCACGAGAACTGCTGTTCGTCTCGAGGGGCGGAAAAACTGGGTGCATGCCACCCATACGAAGAAAGTCCCTATTCCGTTGCCAGCAGACTTGTGGGTGAGGAGAGGCATTGCATCAACTGAAACCGAAGGGTTGCCGGCGTTTGTTCCTTTCAGCGACGCGCAGCCTGTCGGAGAATCCTCAGTGCAGCAGGAAGACACTGTTGAACATTTGTCATCAAAAGACTCAAGACCAGAACATTCAACTGATCGACAGAACGCTGTCTCTTCAACGGATCCTTTGTTTGACGAGCAGACACGTTCTGGGAAAACTCGATACTTTTTGCGATCCCGCACTAAAGACTAATAAAAAGATCTTGTTCTGTCCTTTGACAACTGCATTATCCCGTTTTCCACGATCAGTCTGAACACCTGTATCATTGTAATTATTCTTGTACATATTCAGGGTTTTTTTTTTCCTACGTATTTTTACTTCCACAGCTGAGAGACATTGCATGTATATACATCATAAATAAAGGCCGTAGGGCCGCGCGCGTACTTCTTTCTGGTTAGTAGGTCTTGACGTTAGGTTAAAGACCGTCGGTTCCTGGGAACTCCTGGGAATTGACTACTGCTACACAGAACGAAGTGCGTCAAGAAACGTTGCGGACGGTCATAGGGGATGGCGTTTTTGAACCTGATGGATGTGGAAAGAGCACAGGCACAAAGATTTGAGCTGCAGTGACTTAGTCGTACGAAATGTTTTATGTTTCAGATATTTGTATTGTTTTTGATTTTTTCTGCATTTTTGGCGGGTGGGGTGTATTATATGATGTCGTACTTCTTACCTTCTGCCATACCTACACCTATTCCTACTTCTGACTCTAAATTCACCTCTACAACGTCTCCTCATTCCTTCCATATCTTTCCCGAACACGAGCAGGCTAGACGTGCAGAATTTCGCAACAATTCCTTTATTCAGCTCCTTCACCAGCACCAGTTAGTGGTTAACACTACTAATTGTTGGGTGTGTGGGTTGATGCCACATACCACAGATAAGGGAATTCCATATTTGGTTTTACCGTATAGTTCCCAGGGTTCTGCTCGAGCATTCCAAACAATGTTCCGAAGCGCATTAGGTTTCCACCCCATTCGAGAACCACGTTCTCCCTACTCTGGCCCTGGCTCGTATCAGAAGCCTTTGTCTATAGCGATAGAGGACTTAGATAGCGATATCTATGATCCCTCGCTTATTCCCGAAGAAGAGGTACAAGCCTATAGGGTCCTGAGTAGAGGCGAGTATAGTGTGTTCACTAGTGAAAAACAGCTTAAAAGCTCACCCCCGATATGGGTCGTACCCCACATTGGTAATTTTTGTCTCATAGGTCGTGGCCGAAGATCGAAAGCCCGACTTGGAGAGAGTGCTTGCACTGAAAATTACATATTGCCGATGGTCTCGTCCCCTGTGTTTCTAGCTGCCAAGGGTACATACTTTATCTGCCATGATCGTGCGTATGCATGGTTGCCCTTCGACTTTGTGGGCTCATGTTTTATCGCAAATTTGTTGCCTCCGACGTTTACTGTAGATGCAGATTATCACAAGACTAGAGTTGTGAGAGGCGTAATTAGCGAAGAGGACACTGCCGGTCAAGAGGCAGGAGACTTTTTCAAGGGTTTCCTCCCGTTTTGGGGGCCTATGGTTAATAGTAGGAACCTGAGACGGTTGACTCGAGTGGTGGAATCGACAGCTAATATTACTGCCAGTGCCCTTGGTAATATCACCACAGAACTTCTTTCGGATAGACTTATGACGTTACAAAACCGTATGGTTTTAGACGTGATCTTAGCAGATCGAGGTGGGGTATGCAAGGTGATCCATTCGAGCTGCTGTATTTTCATTCCTGATAACGCTCCGACTGTTTATCAAGCCATCTCAAAGTTGCATAAAATCTCTGAGTCCATACACGTGGACGTAGGGGGTTGGACGCTACTTGGGTGGTTTTGGGGCCTGATGTCGACCTGGGGTTGGAAGATTCTGATGATTATCGGAGTTGTTGTGGTGTTCCTGTTCACGTGCTGCCTTTGCGTACAGTGTGGTCCTGCCTTATGTGGCCTCTGTGCTACAACGTGTATAAGACAGCCGCCTGTTTCCAAAGAAGCTCGATTGGGCAGAGCTATGTTACAGCAACATCTAGATGGTCTGATGAATATCGAGTATGATTCCGACTAGTGCTTGCCTACATGAGGGCAAAAGGAGCGTCTGAGGTTCCGTGACAATTGTAAGTGATGCTTTCGACTCGCACGAATATGGTCGAGTCTGGTATCTATGAACCGCAAATGATGAGTTTGGTGGATATGTGCAGTTTCGCTGTGCTAACCAAAACCGTTCGTTTGTTACGTGGGTTTTTCTATCTGTACCCACGGGTTCCATCTTAGATACGGCATCCATTTTGTCTCTTGCCCTCAAGTAGCCAGCGAACGGACGTTGTCCGCTTCGCGACCCTGGGACTCCCAAGATACTTGCGGAAACCACATGTCCTTTGAAAACTGTCTTTATGACGAGGGGGATGATACTGTAAGGCAGATGGCCCCGCTCGAGGCTCATCTTGCCGTGCTGGTCTATTGTCTCAGCCGTGCATCTCATTAGGCACGTCCTTTTTGATGCCTGTAGCTCGCGTTTCCCGATACCTCCCTTTTTACACCCTTTTCAATCCCCCACTGACTCCATCTTCCTCCACACCTGTCTTTGTTCCTTCTTCGATCTGTTTTACTGCTGATTGGAATGTCCTAATGGTGGGAAAATGGGTTTTTACAGTTGGGAACCGCCAAATGTTTCCGCACTTATGTTCCGGACCTTATGTGTATCAAAGTGGCAAAAACGACCCCTCTGGGGGATAACTATGGGAACCAAGCCATAAACCTTTGTGTACCATGTAACCCTATGGGTAAACTGTGTATAAAAGGAGCGATCCACAGAACCAATTTGAAGCAGTCTCCACAAGTAGTACATGTTGTACTTGCCGTGATTTCTGTGTTCCCTGCAGTAAATAAAGCTCGAATCTTTGACGCCGAAGGAAGTGTCCCGTGTCTCTGTCACTTGTACGCCGGAGCAGGTTACCCACGAAGGTTTCAGGTGTTGTTCCCTGGCACCGCTGGGTCTTAAATAACCCAGTCCTTCACATGCCATCTTGATCCTATTAGATCTGTCTGCCGCATTCGACACAGTCAATCATAAGGTCCTTTTGGAACGATTGGAAGGACTTGGGGTTGCTGGTCAGGCACTGAAATGGCTCCATTGATATCTATCTGATAGATGTCAGGCCATGGATCTCCCGCCTTTTCAGTCTAAGTTTACCAAGATCCACCATGGTGTGCCGCAGGGCTCAACAATAAGACCCATTTTTTTTAACGTTTATATGCGTCCCCTGGTGGATATCATTAAATCCTATGGCATAGGCATGGTAAACTATGCAGATGACATCCATTTGATCCTATCACTGGAGAGAGAACAGTCATCCCCATTGGAGAATTTCCATGTCTGCAGGCAGAACGTGGTCCAGTGGTTAAGAAACAACTCTCTGCAATGTAATGCAGATAAAACTGAAATCCTTTGCTCTAGGGGTGGGAGAGTGCCTTATTCCCTTCCAGCCTACTTCTGGCCTATTCCTGCAGACCCCCCCATTATTACCATCTAAGTCAGTTCGCAATTTGGGAGTCTCTTTTAATGAGAAACTGACTTTGGAGACGCACGTTAATAAAACCGTTGGGAACTGCTTTTCCCTTATTAGGGTCCTGAGGAAAAATCTCCTTCTGCTTTTCTGCTCAAACGCGCTCCTTGGTAGTTAGGAGCATGATTTTGAGCAGGCTAGATTACTGTAATTCTCTATTGTCAGAGTCTCCCAAGTTTGTAGCTGGTAGACTGCAGATAATTCAGAATATGACAGCCAAGGTGGCTTTGACACTCCCCGTCATTCCTCCTCTTCTCAGGCCCTTGTGGAGCTGCACTTGGCTCCCAATAGTGCAGAGGATTCATTTTTAATCCTCCTGCATTTTGTTTAAGGCACTGCATGGATTGGGTCCGACACCATTGCAGAGTGAATTCTACTGGTATGTCCCCCCCCACTGCCTTCGGTCTTCTTCAGCTAATTGGGTGAATGTACCCCTAATTAGAAGTGCTAAGTTGGGGGGGCAAGCTTTCAGTGTTGCTGCTGCAAGACTATGGAACAAGTTACCCTTGGAGCTGCGACTGATGAATGATCTTCTGCTTTTTCGTAAACAAATAAAAACTTGGCTCGTTCTAGAACTTAACATCTAGATGTTTCAGATCACAGTTGTCTATTATTGTTTTTCCCTCTTTAGGGCCAGGATACCGGGAGGGTTGCAGTGCGCTCTATAAATATCTTTTACATTACATTACATATTGCTATCTTGAAAATGATGGTGATGTCCCTCCGTGTTCATTGGAACGATCCCAGTGTATCATCTTGTAGCCATCGGGAGTTGTGGTGGCGATGTTGTGGTTTGAGGCCGGATCAAGCCATGTTTTGGTGCTAAAGGTAACTTCTGGAGAGAGGGTGGATATGGTGTCCCAGATTTCCGTGGCATGATTGCTGAAGGAACAGGCATTGAGCAGGATGCATTAGAGCAGTTTTGGGTTGTTTGTGTCTTCTGGGTGGAAGCAGTGAGGGATCCAGTGCGGGCTAGTAATCCTGTGTTGCATGAGAAGGGGCAATGGTTGCAGGTGAAGGGTCCTTTAGTTTAGTGCGGGGAGGACAAGCATCCATTGTTCCGGTGTCTGGCCTCAGGAACAGGAGCTCCTTGTGAGTGTAGCAATAGATGGAGGGAAGGCCCGGGATCCTGGTGCTGGGCACACTCCGGGCACGAACAGTCACAAATGGGATAGCCTTTGGCATTCCGTCAGCACACCAGAGGCATGCCCGCTGCACAGCCATGCAGCGGCCTATGTAACTAGTCCAGGGAGGTGGCAGGGGCTGTCAGGGAGGCAAGAAGGTGGGGAGTGGGAGCTGTGTTAGGAGTGTGAATACAGTGGGAACAGGAGGGGAAAAAACAAAAACGGTTAGGAACCCAAATTAACCTCAACCTAGTGAATTCGCCAGTAAGCAAAATGAAACCAAACCCAAATTAAGCTAACAGATTTAAATGCCCAAAAATTAAAAACCCAAGCCAAGGGAACATCTGAACAGCGGGCTCAATCTGGAGGCTATAGGGACTAGGACGGGGACCCAGTCTCCTGGAGCTAGGCAGCAGCAACGGGTAGTGGTGCACATGTACAAAGGTGAGGGCCTATCCTTTTTAATGCATGCTTTACTGGTTTTTCAGTCCGCTTCTGTTAGTGGAGGGGCTTAGCATAAAATTTGGTGGCTGTAGTTGAACATCAATGTACCACCCTTGAAATGTACATGTGGCTCTTAAATTTCCAACAAGAAAGAATGATCTTGGATGAAATGTAGAGAACACAAGTTGTCACTCTAAGAAAACATTTGGGTCATTTCACTGATGTTCCAAAGATGGTGCATTTGTGATACCCTCATGACAATTAAGACAACCTAGCATGATAATGCAATGCTGTCTGAATTATCTTAAACATAGTTTTATGTAGTTATTGTGCATCTCTGTGTTCTACATTTTACTAACTTTTTCCTTTTCACTCTTTGTATGGTGTAGAAGGAAGCACGCATGTAAACACAAATATTAGGAGGATTGCATTGATTGCATCATACACAATTCTAGTGCTAGTGTCCTTATGCCTACCTAGTGCCAAAGCAGGCACCAGTGCCCCATGCTTCAACAGTGCCTTTGCACTTCACCATATTGTATTGTTGTAGGAAGGGAGACCTTCCTGCTCCCAAATACTAATTGATAGTTTTATGTCTGTAACTGAATGCATATTATCTGTCAATATGATATAACAAATAGAGTGATTTTTATGTGGAGATTATTAGTGTACATCAAAACACATGAGTGGATGTACTTGACTGCTCATGCTACAGATATAAAATGTAACTTTGATGCTAAAAAAACAAGGGAATTTATAGTTTAGCTTTATTTCTAATGTGTCTTCATTACAAAATACATATTATTTGCTAGTATGTTCTTAATGGACTCACAACATTTGTCATTGTTGTTTGCATAATAAAAGCTTTCAAAATATAAATACAAGGAGATGAAAACATTGGACCACAAATGATTATAAATTTAACATAATAATGTAATGTGTTAAAGTCTGTGATTTGTTCTATTTGGTGAATTTCGTATGAGCACATATATAGCCAATAAATAATAATATATTTATTTCTCCAAATGTGCAAGTGACTCTCAGAGGAAGAAGTACGTTCTCCTGAGCTACAGCCTGTTAATGATGTGTCTCCTAACCTTGACTTCTACTTTCCCTCCAAAGATGATGACACTTTCAAGTAAATCCTGGAAGCTATCAATGATCCTTCTCAAATACTGACAAAGGATGAAGATGTTGTGGGGTCTTCAAGTGATCCAACCCAGACTGATTCCCATACAACTGCTCCACATTGTGGTCTGGAAAATTAGGATGATGTCCAAGTCAGATTTGAGAGAAAAGTATTAGGTGTACAGCAGCAGATGTTGGAAGAAGTCAGGTCTGGGATGGAGACATTGGTGTGCAAGGAGTCTGAAGGTGTCTCTGCCCCAGCAAGGCCCGGGCAGAGGCTATTAGGGATACCCATTTTTGGCTCCATGAAATGAATGCCTCCCTAACTGCCATTGCTGGTGTCATGATGGGGAAGAGTAAAAGCCTCCTTCCTCATACTCTACTAAAGTTGTCACCCAGCCAGGGGTCCTCACTTCCTCGATTCAGTCTTTACATCATGAAAAATAGTTCAAGATGGACTCCTTCATGTTCACCAGAAGTCCTCTCAATGGCACTGTTGTTGCAGTATTGAAAAATCAGCAGAACCTTGCCACAGATTTTCTACAGCCTTCACTGCACTCACTGTTATCTCAACCTTGTGGCATACATCATCATTTTCTGCGTATTCTGCATTGAATGCAGTATTAGTACGGCAGCTCTTCAGTCGCTAACACCATCACGACCAGAGAAGCCAGCAGATTCATCAGAGGCTGAAGAAGTAGTTTTCCCCATTTTTCGATCTAGATCTGTGAGATGACCATCAGTGAGTTGCTGTTCGACAGTTAAGAATTTGTTTCTGTGTTAATCAGCATCTCATTGGCGTGGATCTCATCTGCAGTCCTCTGTTGGTGTTATTATGTTAATTGTGTCAATCTATGGATGTCAGAAGTCGTCCTTTATAGATAATGTTAATGTGAACAATTAGATATTTTTTTTTTTACAATAAATGTGTTTTGTTAAGAAAATATTTATTTTCAGTACTGGTTTTCCTCTTCTGCATAGTTGCCTTTATTTTTCATGGAAACAATGAAAAAGAATATATGGTTTAATACATCTAATTTGTATATTATACACAAATTATTTGTCAGTCTCTTAAAATCACTAACATTTTTTGTCATGTTTATAAATCCCATTATATCTAAGGAATTTATATTTCAGCAGACAGGATATACGTCACAGTTGTAACGGAGTTACCCGTCCATCCAGATTTAAATCAGGCACTTTGCCTGTAGAGTTCTTGGAGTAGTACTTGATGTAATTTTTCAACCACAAAATTGGATTATTGGTCAATAACATTAACAGTCGTCCATTCACATTTCAGTCTGCTATGAAGTTCAAATATGCATGTTTTTCAAAATGTTATTATTATTAGAATAAATGTTACTACTCATTTTCTAAATAAAAAAACTGTATGCAGTTGGAATTGTGTTTCAGTCTTTTGGACATCAAATAGCTTGAAAATGCCTAATTTGCAGTGTGTTTTCCTGGCGGGCTGGAGGGGTTGGGGCCGGTTCTGTACCCATGCAGACTGGTTTTATTACTGGGGGCAGTGCTGCAATTTCGGCCCTCTGTAAGAAAAGCGGGTAGGAGCAATGCTTCTCACTCGCACTCCCCAGCCCCTTCCCGGGGCCGGTCGAGCAGCAAAAGGGTTGCTGTTCCCCGGCCAGCTGTGCTAATGTGGTCCAAATACACCTTCATCACTAGAGCGCCATTGGTAGTGTTGGTCTAGTACTCACATTCTTCTTTTGTATTATGTAGGTGTTGCACCAACACAGTCTCACAAATACAAAATATGCCTAACAACAATAATCGAATACTTATAATGTGTCGACGAAAAATGGAATTATGTAGCTATAAATAAAAATAGGATTACAAAAGACCACAACATACATGCTAATTCTTCAGAAGGCAGTTAACCTAATGTTTGATTCTCTGTTCTTGAGTTCAACGGTACTCAATAAAGAATGAACCCAATCAACATTGATGTAAGCCAACATCCAAGACTTGGCACACTAGTTTTGTCAAGTTCTCAATTTTGTTCAATGGACATGTGACATGCAAAGTTTTCCAGGGCGACAGTAAGCTACTCAGACTCACTTACCTATAGCCACAACAACATGTTTGCCAGTCTTACCTGCTTTCGAAGGAGTTCATGAAGCATTTTTGTTGGTAGTGCATCTATGGCCCACCAATGATCTAAATGTATATGCTGTGATATAGGTGGCAGGGAACCACCGAGATCCTCTGGTCATGTGTGAATTTCTCTAGGCTTATATTTGCAGGTCTTGGGTTCTTCTCTATTTGCATTGGACAAAGTTTGTTCCCCCAGCACAAGACCCTGCAATTGTTTGTCACAGCCGTGTTTCCTTTGTTTAAGTTTGATGACTCCCTGTCATTTAAACAACAGGCGGTGACTGTGGCTGGTACCTGTTTTAACATTATCAGAGGCCTCAGAAAATTCTTCGACCTTCTCCGCCTGACAGCAAGACAAACGGTGGCGGTTGCACTTGTAACATCAAGATTGGATTACTTCAACAGCCTGTATGCGGGAGCAAATAAATCGGTACTCCACAGGTTGCAGATGGTCCAACATGCAGCCGCCTGCCTTGTCCTTGGTTGGCCGAGGAAGTCGTCTGCCTTGGTCGCACTTAATGCCCTCCATTGGCTGCCAATACATAAGCGTATTTTGGTTAAACTACTTGTCATCACTTTTAGGGCTTTCCTTCTACAAGGTCCTAAGTACCTGTCAAACGGCTTTAGGCGCTACACACCAGTTCGGAACCTTAGGTCATCAAATCAGAAATTATTGCCGATCCCAAGCTTTAGGCTTGCCACCAAGGGGGGAAAATCCCTTGCGGTATTGGGATCCAGGGCATGGAATAAGCTCCCATTGCAGCTTCTTCAAATCCCCTCAGAAAGCCAGTTTAGGAAAGCCCTGAAAACTTAGATTTTCAGACTTTCTGATACCACCAGTAAAGCCTTGGTGTAAATGTGCAGGATCTCCCTAACCCCAACAGTCAGCCAGCCTCACTCCAACTGGCAACGGTACCAGCGCCAAGATGCTCCCTGGAGTGTTAACCACGCTATAAAAATGTGCCATTACATTACATTACATTTTCCTCAGGGCAATACCTCTTTCAGTACTTCATAGAAAGCCTCAGGACATACAAGATATTTGAACTGTACAAACAGGGAAAATGCACACTGAGTTAAAATAATTACACAGACCATTGTCCATATTATATATCAAGTAGGTTTTTTCCGTAATTTTATGTCTATCTGTAGAGGGCACTATGAAACAAGGCAATGTTTGTACTTTTTGTGCCCAAATAGTATATTCTTCCATTTAATAAAATATGTAATGCCATTAAAAATCAGTGTGATTATCGACAGACATTGGCCAGTTGCAGAGTACATGATGTGAGCCTTGACACTAGATCTATCACCAGGGAATCAAGGATCCATGTGAGTAGGCAATAATTGTAAAAAGAAGCACTGAGATGGATTTTGCATAGCAACAACTGAGTAGGTTTAGTGGAGATTGAGCGAGAAGGTGGGGAGATGAGTAGGGGTGTGAAAGTAGGATAGAATCCTGTAGTGGTAAAACAAAATTCCTCAGGCATTTACTATCTGGCTTGGGAGACTAACTTATACCAATGTAGAAAGCTGATGTGGCAGCATTGGAAGCTAATAGCCACACCAACTAAGAGAGAGGCTGCTACCACTGCTGAGGAATCGCTTCATAACTAGAGCACCTGCATTACCATACCGGTGCATAGTTGTCAGGCAAGGCAAGTAATTACCAGAAAAAAAACACAAGAAAAAATCAAAACAATTATAGAGCTAATGAATAAATGACCCAAAATATACAAAATAGGTAACCAAATGGTACACACAGAGAGAGATCCATGATCTCAAGTATCATAGGTACTATATTGTGCTGGGAGTTGAAGACAAAACCTAATCCCATCAGAAAGGCCCTTGGTTATTCATATTGGGCATCAAAGGCAGTCTTCAAGAACACCTTGGATTTGTCTCCATCTCTGTATTATGATTCTACAATCTAATACAGGCCAGCTCTTTCCAATATGCTATGAAGAAGTGTAGAAGGGTTTGCTGTAAAGGATCTTCCAACAAGGGGCTGAACCACACCTCATGGCCCTCAAGGTGGAGAGAATTGTGACATGCCAGTAAGGTCCATGGAGGAATCCTTCAGAGAGTTGAGTACATCTTTATGATCATACAGTTCCACAAATTCCATGGTCTTCACATCCATCAAGACTATACACAGCAGGTTCAACAGGCCATTGTAATGTCCCATTGGCACAATCAGAGTTGCAGTATCAGAAATTTCTTGTGCCTGACACTGAGATTTGATGAGTAATCTGCTGAGAAAAAGATAGATGTATGCTAAAACAAAAATTAGACATTTTTCCTTGTCTCCCTGGAGGTATGATTGTGACTCAAAAGGCGTGTAATGATTGTGCAGATTTGAACCCCAGGGTTAACACTCCTCTATTCTGCTGGCTCCTTTGACATCTGATGGGTTCTTTGAAGTGCAGGTTGAGGATCCAGGGAATCAGGTCTGTTACATATCAGAAATACAATAAATCCAAATATTGTCTCTCCTTGATAAATATTCTAAATCTGTCACTTTATATCTGAGTAACCCAATATCCCACCCCCAGTCAGATAACTGGTCATGGCGGAATCAAGTTCCTTCAACTTCTTCTCAGCTGTATCAAGTTGACCTGAAAATCTGTAATGTTTGAGTGGGCCAAACTAATTCCTATGGACAAGTCTGATATTTGTCACACAGTTGCCAAGATCACCTTACAAAATGACATCCAATTTTGCCTCAGACATTTTTGCCATGCATTGCTTAGACTTTGGTTTAGTGCAAGACGGTGCCTCAGTGAACAGGGGATGCCATACTGGGTGCAAAGAAGACATGAGCACTGTGTAGCATATGCGGCAGAATCAATCTTGGGAATATCCATGCAGGAAGCATCCAAATTAAATATGCCAGAGCGCCTGTGTCAAGTAACATGATCACACAAAGTCTCAAGCGTGGTGGGGGTGCACAACGTCAGCGCCATCCAAAAGGTGTCTGGGGCCCTCAGAGTATCTAGAGCCCTAGATAAAGGTAATTGTTAAGAAAGAAAATGCAGGAGTGGCCCAGGTGTGGTAGGAAGATCATTCAGAATCTCTTGATATCTTAGGTGAGGTAATATTCTAGCTAAGCAATAGTGTCTTGTAGGACTTGGCCTTTTGGGCTAAAGTTCCCTAAACCTTTTTCTTTCCCCCTAGACCCCTTTACTGACTTAGAGTTGCCTATTTAGATACTTTGGGTACTTTGCTACTGCTGATCACTGTCAAAGTACAAGTGTTCCCTAAGTAAAGTATAATGGTAATTGGTTGGCCATGATTGGTATATTTGCCTTACTAGTAAAGTCCCTAGTGATGTGCACTGTGTGTGCCAGGGCTAGTCATGCAAATGCACATGAAGAAAGGAACTCAGGCCTGCAGTGTAAGGCCTGCACGCAGTTTGCTAAGTTAGCGTGTTGTCCTGACAAGTGTAACCACTTGTCAGGCCTTACTTTCCCTTTTACATACACATTGGGCACCCCTGTGGTTGGTCCCGGGTAACCCTTGGGCAGGGTGCAGTGTAAGTAAAAGGCAGGACATATACTGAGGTGTGTGCTGCATCCTGCCTAGTCACCCTAGTTTCCTATACATTTATAATGGCGATGTGAAGTTTAGTATGTATGAACTCACAGTGTCATAACACATCTTTCTATGAAAGTGGTTTTGTCACTGTGTGTTCAGAAACCACTCTTTTAGAAAGTGGCTGTGTTTGTGCTTTAACCATTAAGAAAAATGGGGTAACCCGTAAGGTATGGACCTGGGTATATTATGATATAGAAAAACAATGGTCCTGCACCTATTGATTATAATGATTCACTTAGTCAATTATAATATCCAAAGTTTTTAGTATAGAGCAACAACAACAAGTCTGCTCTATTATACTCAGTTTTCTAAGTACAGAGTGATAAATCTCCACCACAGTAAAGAAAATGCGTTTAGTTCATTAGTTCAATTTTAGCAGTACATTTTTATACGCAATATATTATTTCAAAACAGATAAAAACAAAGTGGTTGCCCAAGAGGAGCGTGCAAAGAAAAGGGGGTGATTAAAGTGTGAAATAAGTGAGCAGAAAGGAAATTCACAATAGTAGACAAAAATAAATTCACATTATTTAACAAACAATATCGGACAAATGATTTGTCGTATTGAGTCCCTGGCCAAACATGAAATTCTTTTTAAATTATTGTAATCAAAACAATATTACATCCAGACATATATGCCCAAAATTTTTTGCACTATATGGAAACTAGAGTAATTTGTCCAAGGCAAATGAAGGTAGCGTCGACGTTTCGACTCGTCTTATGCCCAATCGGTGATTTGAACCTGGGGAGTGCGAGTCTTCATCAGGACTGGAAAAACGGATGGGGGCAACCAAGGGATAATAATAACCCTATGAAAAGATAGAGTCGCAATTCTAACCGTGGTGGACGAAGATTAATCAAAACAAAGCCCATAGGTGGGCAGGGTCTTTGCTTACCCTTCAATGGAGAACAATAGGGAGGAGTCCTTAGTTACAACTTCCAATCAAGTCTCCTGTAAAACAAATTGTTCCATAAAACTTCTAGATCTAATGCATGGCAGTTATCTAACCTTACCAGTGTTAAGGAAGGAATTGTTTACCTCAGTGTAAGATTCTCTCCTCACTTATATTGGGAGGGCACAATACTTCATGTCTGTATCAAGACGAAGTGATACCTACAAATAATTTATATGGTAATATCATTACACAATTCACCCAAGGTGTAACATGAGAAGTAAGGGATTAATTTCCAAAGTTTTACCTTGGTCTACTTTCCGCTATTCGAATTCTTATTTAGGGAGCTCCTGCTGATAATGTCAGGTAACTGCTTAGGAGACACAAAATGAAGTCTCACTTAGATTATGCAGTCAGAATTGTAGTGCGATTTAACAATCCAGTATTGTATGAATTAGTGGTAATTAGCGCATACAAGGTTGCCTTCTTGCAGGAGTTCCAAGACGTATAGATAACCAAGCCTTAGTTATTTGCTTGTACGCCGTTCGGGGTAAGCTCCTACTAGTGAAATCAGGTAGCTGTTGTTGGGAGACACAAAAGAAAGGTCTCACTTAAATTTCAAGTAAAGACTGTCGCTCGATCCGATTAACGGAGCGAATTTCTTTCTCCAAGCTTATGCAGAATATTAACGCATATTGCATAAAAAGCTTACCTTGTTGCCGAAGTATCAGCCCGTAAGGATAGCCAAGCCTCAGTTTTGCAAGGACGCCGCCGGTAGACGAACTGCGCTTTCGCGTTTAGTTATATTAGTTTAGTTTAGTTATATTGAGCCCACCTCTTACGGTTAGTAGTAGGGAGAGGGCTAGTTCTTTGATTATAGATACCGAGTCAAGGGATTCAATTCTAATGATATTTTACAAACGGAAATATTTATCAATAAATAACTGGAGGTGCTACTAATTTCCTGTTTATAAAAATTGTGTTTTTGCCGAAATTTAGCCGCGATAGGAAGTTGCGATTTAAGAGGAACAAAACCGATTAATATAATCCAGTGGTTCCCCTATTGTATACACGCACGATGCCTATATTCTAAATTAGCAACAAACCGTGCTCTGGACATATCAGTTGTGTATATCAGAAAACAACTATCATCATAGAGATAGAAAATGGACAATTCCTTTTCTTATTAACTCATGTGAGCATCCAAGTGCTTTGAAAAGTTCTAAGTGATTTGTGTTTGTGCTTTAAGCATTTATGTGTGTCTCTGCTGAATGTGGATTCTCCGTCTGGATCTGAGAGGTGAGAGGAGCTGGGGAGCTGGGGAGGGGTTGAGATGGCACCAGGCTGACCTGCATCTGGAGAGTAGGTGAGGAGAGGCCTGGGTTGCTGCTATAAAACAATTGACCCATCTCCTGGTGAGTGAATAAGGATCCAGACCCCCAGTATCAAAGGGAGGAAAGTAACAGTGGGAGGGGCACACCCAGAACTGAGCACAACAAACTTCAAAGACATCTAGGGGTATAACTATGAGAGCTGAAACCCCTGAATGTTGGAATGGAACAGAAATGGGGAAAGACTGAATAGGCCTGGACCCATTTTGTGGTCAAGTGGAACCTCTGCTAAGGGAGGAACAGCTCAAGAGACTGCTGGGGAAAGACCAACCCTTGCTTCATGATTTGGGGCTGGTCTGCAGTTTAATGTTCTAACCAAGGAAGAGGCTGGTGGGACTGTGCTTGGTGCGCTCTGTCCCCCTGCTTGACGAAGGCTGTGCTTTGTGCTGTGTCTTGTAACCCCAAGGACCTGAGGTGATCTGGCTCCCTGTTTGGAAACACAGGAACATAAAAGTTTCTGGAGAAGTTTCAAGCCACGTGGTGGGCGCGTGTCATGGCAGGTTGAGACCCTCTGAACGTGTGTCCTGTGAACTTGGCCTAACATTGAGTGGGGAGCCCCAGGTATCGCACTTGGTGACAGTACTGCGGGACTGGGTTTACGGCTTCCAAAATGTATCAATAAAGATGTCATGTAGAAGTTGTCCGAGTGAGAGAAGGTAGTTAAGCCACCAGATGTGTAGGTATAATGGCATTTATTTGGAGTCACAGTACTGGGGCACACTGAGGGCAAGCACAGACAGCAGTGTACCAATATTGCATACAGTAGCAGTCATTGTGCTGAAGAAAGGCAATCATGTGGCTGGTATATGCAATGGTGCAGGCATGTTGTCGATAGCTGAACAAGAATGGGTAGCATTTAGGCAGATTGCAAGTAGTATCAGTCTCACACTAGAAGAAAGGCACTCAGATGGCAGGCATAGTCAGTAATGTAGGCAGGGATGGATATAGATTCAGTCACACCTCGAATGAGCAGAGTTCAGAGGACATGCATAAGCAACAGCATTGGCAGATAACCACACATAGGCTTTGCAGACAGCAGGCAGCTAGAGCATTGTGCAGAAAACCCTGTCAAAGTGTTCCTTCAATGCCCCTGGCAAAATACCATATAGTAGTAGGGTATGATCCCAAAAGGATTGGTGCATCAATGCAGATACTGGTCACTCTCTGACCCCCACCACCGCTGACACCATCTGATCACATGCTCCTTTGTGGCCCGATCTGCAGAAGCAGCTTCAGTGCATGAGTGCCATAGGACATGTTGTGGTGGTCCACAGTGGGTGAACCGATCGGTGGGAGACGATAGAGATCTCCCATTTTTTCAGTTCAAAAGTAACTTTATTAGGTCAAATGAAAATACAAATACAAAATAACATAAAATCATAAGCAATCACATAAAAAATGGATAAGAATAGGAAGTTCAAAAAGAAAGTCAATGTAAATATGTAGGTTTTATAAGGTTTAAAAAGAGGACATTTCAAAGGTCCAAATGATAATACACTATACAAGAAACAAAATAGCAGTGATCATAATCACAATTAAACAATTATATTATCAATAAGGGAATAGTTATGGAGGTTTAAAAACTTCTTGCTGAATAGGAGAGCAAACAAGCAAAAGCTTTGCTTCAGCATCAATGAACTTAGTACTAAGCTACCATGGTTAATCATTTCATAGCTTGAGAGACAGAATAAAAAAATGCTGCATCTAACCTATGGTTGTGACAAGAAACCGCATGCAACCAGGCCTGAATAGATAGTTTGGTCAAATCTTTCCAATTTTTGGTGATCTGCTGAAAAGCAGCTGCTAACGATAGATCTAATATTATAACATTGGACGAACAAATAATCCAATCTTTTGATAAACTCCCCAAAAATATGTTAACAAAAGAGAAGGGAACTTTAGAGCAAAAAATGGAGTTGATATGATTCCAAACAACTTTCCAAAAATTATGTACATAAGGGCAAGTAAATGTTTTATAGCTGCATGTTCTGATGAGCAAGTCAGATATAAGGGAGATCAATGTTAATTTCATGTATGTCATGGGAGAGATAAGAAGTCTATTGTAAATGAAAAATAATGTTTGTATGATATTTGCAGCTATAGAGGATTTCCTAATCTTAGTCCATATATTATTCCAAAGTAGGGTAGACCGTTCAACTTCTAAGTCATGTTCCCAAAATGTTTCCACCTTAGTTTTCTCTCTGTCTAAATGAGATTTTAGTAAGTGAGAATATAATGTGGATGCCTTGGATTGTTATGTTATGTTATGTTATCAACATTTATTTTGCGCACAGATGCTCCAGCTAAGGAGCGTCCTGGCGCATGGAAAAGGTGGACATAACACAACGCAGCTCTCACACGGAAAGAACGACCGCCCATCCGGCTAAGCCTGAAACGCGGGATAACCGCAAGGGATTGCCCAAGAAATCTAAGGGAGCGAGTCGGGACATAGGGGGATAAGAGATTATTGAGGATCTCAGGTGCCGATCCTTTTAAGATTTTAAAGGCAAGGCTGAGGGCCTTAAAGTGGATTCGGCTTTTCATTGGTAGCCAGTGTAGGGACCGCAGAGTATTGGACGTGGGACAGGACCTCGGCAGACCCACCACTGCTCTCGCAGCCGCGTTCTGAACGCGCTGCAAGCGAACAATCTCAGATTGGTTAACTCCCAGCAGGAGCGAGCTGGGTAGTCCAGCCTGGAGATGATCGTCGCTTGGATGACCAACTGTCTCGTCGGAGCATCAAAAAAATTGAGCACCGGCCTCAGTCCACGCAGAACGCCAAAACAGCATGCCGCCACTCTCTTAGTGTGGGTAGTAAAGCAGAGGGTGTGGTCAAGCCATACTCCGAGGTTTCTAAGTTCCATCACCGGTGTAGGGGCCGGCCCGAGCTCCTGAGGCCACCAAGTGTCCCCCGAGCAATCCGTTCCCCTTCCCACGATCATCACCTCAGTTTTTTTCGCGTTCAGCTGGAGACAGTTGTTATTCATCCAGCTGGCCACCTCTCTCAGCCCATCTCGGAACCTGGGGGCATCCCGTTCGGCATCCCCGCTGATCGTGACCGCTAGCTGTGTGTCGTCGGCATATTGTGTGAGGAGGAGAGCATGCAAACAATTAGAGAGGGTGATTTGAAAGACATGGAAGAGAGCAAATGGGTGTGTGCATTGAGAAGAGCATGTTGCAGGAGCCCGTACTTAAATTTGAAGAAGGGAGGAAGGTTCAAGAGTCGGCTACCTTGTGAAAAAGGTATGACCTCATTTAGTTCAAATAATTGATGTATCCAAATTAGACCTTTATGTCTCCAGGATTTGCCACAAATCAATACAAATTTACTGTGCCAAATAATAGCATTGAGAAAAGTATCAAGATCTGTGGGTACAGATGGAGATACAAAGTTTATATGGGTGCTTCAGAATGGGGGTGGATAATATTTGTGGTTTACCTGAGAAAGACACGTAGTCTTTAAAAGTAAAAGGAGAAAGAAAAAAAAAACTCCAAATCTACCGATAGTGGACATTCCATAAATGAGTCAAAGAGCCACAAAAAAATAGTTGTGAAGCAAAAATACGTGGTGATAGTTAGGAAAATCCAGAAAATGTACTCCGCCCTCCACCTTCGGACATATTAACCTTTACAGCAACATGCGCTGCTTCTTGTTGTTTCACAAAAACAGAGTCAAAATAGAATTAATCTTTTTTAAAAATCGCTTAGGAATAGGTACTGGAATGTTAGAAATAGTATAGAAGAGAATAGGGACTAACATCATTTTAATTGTATCTAAGGGGCCCCACCAGGTTAAACATAAAGGATGCCATTTATTTGTTAGAGTAGAGATTTTCTGTATACACTTGTGTATACATAAAGAGAGCAATGTTTTAATCAATGAAGTGAAATAGAGATCTAAATATTTTATATGATGTGGTTTCCATGTGAAGTTGGGAATTGTAAAATCTGTTTGAAAAGTACATTTGGTCAAAGGTAAGAGCTCACATTTATCATTATTAAGTTTATATCCTGGGACTGAAGCGTAAGAGGTTACTTATTGTAGGAAGGTGGGAAGAGAGGTTTAAGGTTGTGAAAGAAATAATAGCACTTCGTCAGCATAGGTCGCTAATTTAAACTGTTGATTATTAAAATTAAAGCCATGCATGTTTTTTTTTACTTAGTTTACACAAGAAGGTTTCTAGGGCTAAATTAAAAAATAATGTGGAGAGAGGACAACCCTGATGTACACCTCTGCCTAAACAGAAGTAAGGAGAGGTAAGTCCATTCACATAGACCACTGCACAATGCTACACATATAGAATAGAAATCAAAGAAAATATTTTATGACCAAAACCAAAACATTTAAATGTTTGAAAAAGGAAAAGCCAATATACCCAACCAAATGTTTTTTCTGCATTTAGGGTAATTCCTGCCATAGGTTCAGATAGGTTAGAAGATTTTGACAAAATAACAAAGAACAAGCTTTTATCGTCAGCGATTAGATGTCCTTTAACAAAACCCAACTGCTCCTTTTAAAAAAAATGTAAATGTATTTATTTATTTTTCCCTCATTCGCCTCGAGCCACAGCTAACATAGGTCAGAAGATTGCCACTGTTGCTCCAAAATGGAGAAGTAGGTCATATAATATTTGAGTCCGCCCTTTGTCCAAGACCTACCAAACCCAACTGCTTCTTACCCAATAATCTGGGAAGATACTCTTCCAACCATAGGGCTAAGGCTTTGGAGATAATCTTGTAATCAATGTTAACAAAACAAATGGGTCTGCAATAAAGCGCTGGTCTTTCCCCTCTTTTGGAATGAGACACATTAAGGCTGCTAGAAAGGAGCCAGAAGGATTAGCCGAGTGTAGCAAAGAAAGTAGGAGAGCATCTAGCTTGGGGAGAAGTAATTGTGAGAATGTAAAGAATTGCACTGTAAGGGTATCAGATCCCCGAACTTTGTCTTTTTTATATGTGTGCAATGTAGTGTGAAGTTCCATTTGTGAAATGTCAGAATCTAATGATGTAAGGCTATTTTGATTTTCTGGGGATTTTTGAATATTGGAAAGATAGTGACACATATGCTCAACAACTTTCGGTGTGTATAACGGTTTGTAAAATCATAGGAATTTATCCAAAATATCAGAATCTTTGAACCTTAGTGTTTGATTTGTGTTAGGAATTATGCACAAAGCTTAACCAATTCTGGAACCACAGAATGACAGGAAGCAAGACCTTTGAGTTGAGGTTATGGTCCGAAACATACACCTTGAAGTTGTGCCAAACATTAGGAAAAGGATATGTAGTTTTGTTTGTTTTATTTTATGGTCTGATGCATACACTTTGAAGTTGTAAGAAATATTAGAAAGTAGACATGTAGTTTTGTTTGTTTTATTTTTTATATTCGCAAATATGATTAGGGTATTGGAATCGAATTGTAAGAATAACTAAAGTCTTTTGTTTAGTAAACAGGCTTATTTTTAATCATGACTAAGGCCTTCATGTAGTCTCCACATGTGCTGTCACACCAGTTTTCCATGTGCAGCACTCTGTCAGTTGATGATGAGTCATACTCTCTTCACATGTGCTGCCACACCCATTTTTCATGTGCGGCACTCTGTCAGTTGATGATGAATCATACATCCTGAACAAGTAATCCCACCCGTCCCAGAGCTATATAAAAAGGAACAGCTCTCCAGCACAAACGCTTGACCTCATTGTTTCTTCCACTTACCTGCATTCCAGCGTGTTAAGGTTTTCGGCTCCTGTCTTCTCCGGCTTCAGTTCCTAGCTTCATCCTCCGCTGCCTGGACATCTTGAGTTCCTGCCTTCGCTGACTTCAGTTGCCTGGACAACCTTCTGGATTCCCGCATCATATCCTCTTTCCCTCAAGAGCTGTAAGGAAAAAGAAAAAGGACAAAGTTAAATGAAGGTATATCTTTCTGCTTTTGTGTCTTTCTGATGCAGTCCCAAGAACAATCAGGTACTTTTTAAACTTCAAATCTTATGCATGAGGCTTCTGTGAACAAACAATAATCCACAAACCAGAACTATACCTTTGTCATACAACGCTTGTTCTCTGTAGAAAACGGGAATTCTATCTGAATCAGAACTTTGGTTAAAGACAGTAAGTAATAATATGTAACCCTGTGATAGGTAATACATGTGAACAAACTGGTTGTTAGTGTAAGAGCTAATTGTTCTTGTTTCTTTTTTTATGCATGAGTAAATTAAGAACTCTCATTTAAAGAATAATCCCAATAATGGGGGTCGATTATGATGGCGCTGAATCTGCATCCTCCGGGCCGGTGGAAGCCACCGCCGGCCCGGAGGATGCGGATTCACCGCTGTGGTCCTTGAAAACACCCACCACCAGATTATGATGGTGGTGGGATCAGGGGCGGATGCACCCGCAGGGTGTGGACCACAATATGGTGGTCGTGTCTGCAAGACACCGCCAGCCATATTATGATGGGTGCGGAGACATGCTTTTCCGCGGCGGATATTCTGCTGTAGAAAAGCATGTGGACCTTTGCTTCTGGGGGCCCTTTGTGGGCCCCCAGGATGTTGGGGGTGGGGGGTGCACATGGGGGTTACCTATGGTACCCACCTGCATTTGCATGCCTAAAGCGGCAGGCACCGAGCAGTGCCTGCCGCTTTGTGCATGCACATGCAAAGCATGCATTTTTTACTTTGTGGCGGGTGCTGCTTTAAGCAGCACCCGCCGCAATGTTAAATATACAGGATGTGACCACCAGGGTGGCGGTCACATCCTAATTCCTATGGAGGGAACGTCGCTGCCCCTGCAGACGCCCTACCACCTCGGGGGTGGCGGACGAACGCAGGTCCATCCGCCATCCTAATCGACACCAATATTTGGAAAAACAGATTTAGTCTATAAGGGTAATGGACTGTTTTGAGAGGTCTACAGAAATCAGAGACATTGGATGGTTAGTGTTTTGTATAATGTGATAGCAAATAAAACATTTGACTGATCAGTTGTATTTCATTTGTTGTTTAGATGAACATACAGTATTGCCAATAGTACCAGACAGTGCTGAAGAAAGAAGAAGATTGTCAGGTCATCAGAAGTGCGCCAAATCAGAGATTGCTCTGTTTGTTATCTCTTTTTTTTATTTTATCCAATTCCCCTTTCACCCTGGTGGAGGTAGAGTCTTGGGGGTATTGGGAGCCAGTGTCTCATCTCCCGAAAGGAACAACCTGGTTTTCAGGTGAGTGGTCTCCTAACAGATTTACATTCATAATGGATTCAATGTCAAGTTTATTTTGTTTGACTTTAAGGTAATTTGCTAACAATTTACCTGCTTTATTTTGGCATCCATACAACTTTGCACTCGACTGAAGTAAATAAAGTGAAGCGTTCTCCATCGATTCCTTCTTGAATTGAACTTTAGCTTCAACAAGCTCAGACAAAGAAACCTTCAATTTAGAAGAATAATAGCGGTGCTCCAACCTCTTTATCTTTACTAGGAGTTCTATGGCATGATTGCGTGAAACTCTCCATTTCCTTTAAACATAACCAATAATAATATCACAGGCATCTGCCCAGCATGCATTCCAGATAATAGAAAAAGGTAAGCAGTCCGATTGGTTAAAGGAAAAATATTAATTAAAGAAAGAAGTAAAAGACCAGGTGAACATAGGACCTGCAAGGAGTGAAGTATTGAAACAACAGCGTTTAGGGAGGTTGGGTTTCTGTGGGACATCCTATTGAATGGAAATGGGAGCATGATCGGAAACTAAAAAGGAATCTATATACAAAGCCTTTAAGGAGTGGGAAATGTTATTTTTTTTTGTCCTCATAAGCCAAAAGATATTCTCGGAGTACATTCAATTACTACCATCCACTACGCAGCAGATGTACCCCGGTCTGTTTATGAGCTCTGAAGATCTTATTGGAAGCACTTTTTGCAGATACCCTAATAAGGTGAAGGTCAATTCAGTTGCTCTAACTAGCCAGCCAGGGAACTGATCCTAGGGTATTTTGTTCTACAAAAAGGCATAATCATTGGACCTTGTTTTAAATCGTATCCAACCAACCAATGCACGGAATCCAAAAATGCTTTTTCCTCTTCCAATTTGCGTTGTCTAGATTCAAAGTATATTTAATTGCATTAATCCAGTCTAGATAGGTGGGTGCGGTATCTTCTAACCAGGATTTCCAGATTTCTCTGCGAGCGAGTATGATTAAGTACACCGACAACTTGTTAACATCTCGAGAGAGTGATTCATAATTCAAAAAAATACAAAAGAATATAAGTGTAATACTAACCTGTATATTAAAATTAAACATATTTTCCATAACTTCAGATACCACACTCCAAAAATTATACAAGTACGGACATGTTAAAAACATTTGAAGATCGTCTGCTTTTTCCAGCTTACACTTTGGACAATAGGGAACGACACGGAACCAGAGAAGCAGGCAGTCCTTTGCGGTTACAAAGTGAAACTATTGTTTCTACAGCGAGGACATGACTTAAGCGCCCCTGGTTCCCTTTGGTAAACGAAAAGGAAAGTACTCTACGGGACTTAATTATTAGACACGAACACTGTCAACGTTTCGCGCTCTTACAACCAGAGAAGCAGGTAGTCCTTTGTGGTTACAAAGTGAAACTATTGTTTCTACCGCGAGGACATGACTTAAGCGCCCCTGGTTCCCTTTGGAAACGAAAAAGAAAGTACTCTACGGGACTTAATTATTGGACACGAACACTGTCAACGTTTAGCGCTTCTACAACAGGATACTTTTCCTGTAACTCAACTAAGAGACGCAATTCACAGACTAGATCATATTTTATATAAATGGAAAGTTTGACAAACATCCAAAAGATGATTTAAAGGGAGATTACATTGACCCCTGACCTTACGACAGATATCAATTAGAGTCTTGACAAAGGTGGATACAATTGTGAAAAACCACCGAAACGCGTCGATGCATTTTCCAGTATAATTCTTGACTCGGACATCTTTGTTGATACACTGGATTGTTGTGCACAAAAACATTGGTGTCAGATATAGAGTTTGAATATACGCTTAGTACTGTACGAGTAGATGTCTTACTGTTCTCTGTCTTTTGTATCAATTTTGCAGGTCAACATTGAATGTCATGTGATTTAAGTTTTTTTATGCTTCAAATTGTTTTATTTGTGTAAAGTGGTTTTTATTGTCCACTTTTTTAAGTACTGTATAATTAATAAATTGTGGTCCTTTTCTCATATGTGAATTTTGGTATTGTTATTGTTTTTGCTAACAAAGCTGTATAAATTTGACTCCTTGCTCAAGGGAATCTTTCCTTTTCTGGTTGGTTAACCCTATTTCCCTTGATTTCTGTTAAGGGGTACCTCTCACAGTTTCTTGCCAATAGGGGGTAGTGCCTTTCGAAAATTTAGAAAGCTTAGCAGGGGACCAATAAACTCTGTGGAGAGAGAAAAAATGGTTGCGTTTTAAATTGGTGGGCGATACTGTGGTGTGTAGTAAGTCAAAGGATATTTGCCATAACTGCTCCAAATCTACGTCCAGCATATGTTCTCCACCACAAGTGAGCTGGCAAGGTGAAATCGGCGTCCTCTGCTTCTAGAATGGCCCAATACAAGGTTGCTGTCTTTATCTTCCTGCTCTTCTCTTGAAGCAGATCCTCCAAAACGTTTGTTGTTCCCACTTGCGATCCCACAGCTTGACTCCAGCTCTTTATTTGAAAGTATTTAAACTTAGATAAGTTAATGTCATTCAAGATAGAAGTCTCCTCCCAGGATAGGAGCATCCCATCAGGCATTAGCTGGAGCCAGTACTTGATGTCAGCAGCCAACAAAGGTTTTTCGAGAATGTCCTTAGTCCACTCAGGAGAGCCAGGTGAATCCCAGATAGGAGCCATAGCTGTGTAGTATGCTAGTTTCAGAGACTTCCTTACTCTAGCGCAAGTAAGAGCCATATCGCTCAGCATCTTCAATCGGACCTTTTTAAAAAAGCCTGGGTCCCCATATTTATATAAGAAACCATGTAATCCCCCTTGGATTCCTGTCAACATTTCCTTGAACATTATACCTGCTTCCGATCCATCTGGGCAATTAAAAAGCATAATCCCTGCTTTGAGTAATAAAGTCCATGCATAAAGCTTCAGGTTTGGGGCACACAAACCACCTTTGCTTTTTTCCTTACGCAGTTTCCTCCATGAGATCCTGATGGATGTAGAAAGTTACAACGCATACTTTTACCACGCATGCCTTTACAACGCGGTTTTTACATCACAAACCTTTACAACTCATTGTTCTTTGGGGTGCTGGATAGTGAAAAGTTTAATTTTCTATTCCAACTCCAGTCCCCGTGGACACTAGGGAAGGTGTTGGATAGAAAATTAAACGTATTCCCTATCCTAGAGCGCCCCCCAGCACAATGCGTTGTAATGTTTTGCGTTGTAATGCCTGCGTTGTAATGGTAGCACATTGTAAAAGTTTCGTTGTAAAGGTTGTTCACCGATCCTGATACCCTTTGAGGCCCATACAAAGGAATTAAATTTGGCTTGAATTTTCTAAGCTTATCTTCCTTGAAAACTAGGGGTATATTCTGAAATAAAAACTGAATTTGGGCAGAAGCATCATTTTTATGATATTTACTCTTCCCATTAATGTGAGAGGAAGAAGAGCCCAGCCCTTTAAAGAATCAACAATTTCTTTGTTTACTTTTTCGAGATTTCTATCCATTAATTGCTCAATATCCTGGGTGATTTGGACTCCTAGATATCTTATCTCTTGTTTTAAATTAGTAAGATGTGCTTCTAAATTCCACACCATGCATTCTGATTTGGACTGGTTGATCTGATAGCCAGAGAACTGACCGAACTGGTTTTCTGCACTATAGATTAACAGGATTGCCTGTATTGGATCTGAAGTATATATCAGCATATCATCTGCATAGAGTGAAACTTTTTTTTCCCAAGTTCTAAATTTAAAGGGCACAATATTCATATCTTGCCTGATTTTCTCCGCCAAGGGCTCGATATATAAGTTAAAAAGCAGGGGCGAAAGGGAGCATCCCTGTCTTGTCCCTCTTTTAGTAGTTATGGGTGCAGAAAGATTGCCATTGACCAATACTCTGGCTATGGGATGTTGGTAAACAGAAGAGATGACTCTACAGAAATTTTTACCCACATTACATCTCTCCAATACTCTAGTTAGATAAGCCCAGTTTACGCGATTGAACGCCTTGGTGGCGTCAAGTGTAATAATGGCCATAGGCAGCTTATAAAGTGATGCTAAATCAACTGCTCCCACTAGTGCTTGAATCAGGTTCTGAATAGACCGACCTCTCACAAATCCCTTCTGATCACTGTGCAATAATTTACCAGCAACACCATTCAATCTCTCTGCTAAAATCTTGGCAAAGATATTATAGTCAAGATTCAGCAGAGAGATTGGCCTGTATGAATCACATTGCGCCGCCGGCTTGGATGGTTTGAGAATAAGGACTACAGTTGCTTCATTCCATGATGAGGGGATATTCCCTCCTTCCTCAAAAATGGAGGAAAATAACCTACAGAGGAATGGGGCAACAACTGGAGCCAGAATTTTATATGGTTCTGCTGGCAACCCGTTGGGGCCTGGTGCCTTGCCTCTCTTGCCCAAGTTAACTACAGAGACCACTTCCTTCAGATTTATCCTTCCATTTAAGTTATTAGATGCCTCATCCTCAATTCTCAGGACTTCATATTGCTCTAACCATGCTTGGATTGAGCTATCCTGCGGAGATAAGTCTTCATTATATACCTGCTCAAAATGATTAAAAAAGGCTTTCTCTATGTCAGAAGCATTATCTGAAATCTCACCCGTTATGTCAGACAATACTCCTTTGATCCTATTCCTAGATTGCTTTTTTTTGTTTTCCAAGCTAAAAGCTTCCCGCTAGCTTCCCCATATTCAAAGTGGGCAAGAGAGCTGGCCTGCCAACGTTTCCTAAGTCTAGCATCGAGCACCTCTTCTAGTTGGGATTTACATATTGCTAGCTCTCGCAAGATACTCGGTTCAGAATGGTGGTTTTGAGCTAACAGATCTTCTTCTAGCCTGGCAATTTTTGCTTCTATTTCGAATACTTTAGCCCTAAATCTTTTTTGCCTCGTAGATTAAATGGCCAGAATCACCTCCCTCAGATAAGCCTTATAAGCATCCCAAACAATTTCAATTGGGGCGGTTCCTAGATTTAACTCAAAGAACCCCTCTGAGTCCTCTAACAATTTTTTTACCACATCATCCTCGAGCAGAATGCTTCGATCCAGAGTCCACCTCTTAATACTAATACCTAAATTCTTAACCTCATTGACCTTTCCCCATAACTCCTCTGCAATCAAAAAAGATCTAGTCTTGATTTATGCCCTAGCTTCTTATTATGAAATGTATACTCCTTTTTTGCCCCCCAATTTTTTCTCCAAATATCCATCCAACCCAACTGATGCATGGCATTCACCAAGAGAGTTCTTCTTTCAGAATTATATATGGATCTATCCCTATATGTTTTATCCATTTGGGGATCGAGGACCAAATTAAAATCTCCCACTAAGATTAGAGGATCATTAAAATCTAAAAGTTCTTCCCTAATTTCTCTAAGCGGGAGGGGATCATCCAAATTCGGACCGTAATACCCTGCAACTGTAAATTTGTGAGAATGATATTTAATCCTTGCTATTGCCCATCTACCCTTCTTGTCGACTCTAGACTCTTCTACTGTTAAAGCTGGGTTCGATTTGACCAAAATAGCAACACCTCTTATAGTTAGTTGCTGAGAGGTACATACCACATCTTGGATCCATTTTTTCATATTGCAAACCTCCCTCAGTTCTTTCTCTGTAAGATGGGTCTCTTGGAGTATAAAAATCTGCTTTGGTGCGTCTTTAAGGTATTGAAATATCCTTTCCTGTCTATGAGTTACCCTCAAACTATTTAGATTCCAAGTTAGGACCTTCAGGTATATATCCTGGTCTAGCCTAACTGTGACATTGCTTCCTTAATGGATGGGGTATATGATTGAATAAGCGAACTTGGCGAATCGGACATTTTATTTTTATTTTTTACCCAATAAAGAAAAATGTCCGATTCGCCAAGTGGGAAATGTTGTGTGAGACAAAAAGATAATCAATCTGAGATTGAGTTTGATGTGTCGGGGAGAAGTAAGTATATTCCCTCAGAGTTGGGTTGCAGAGTTTCCAAGCATCAACAAGTTTACACTGTTGAATAGTCTGAACAAAAGCTGTATGAGCCTTATGTGGTATGAATAAAACCTGATAATTACTATCTATTAAGGGGTCGACAACTTGATTGCAATCACCTGCTGCAATAAAATTATCTTTAGTGTATTTTGTGCATTGTTGATTTATCTGAGACAAAAACGAGGTATCCCAAGCAGTACGAGCATAAATATTGAACAAAGAAATTGGATCGACCCCCCAATTGTGAACTTGGTATATAACCATACACCGTTATCTTCTGAATTTTGAGACACCAGTTTAGCAGAAAGTCATTTATAACATAGAGTTACAACCCCATTTCGTTTGCCATCTCCTGGTAAAAAATAGACCTCACCCACCCAAGCCCTCCTCACTTTTAAGGATTCATTTTCACTTAAGTGCAATCCCTGCTGAAGCACTATGTCAACCCCAAGCTTAGAGAAATGTGATAAATCACGTTGTCTTTAATAGGAGAATTTAAACCCCTGACATTCCAGGACACCATTTTCAGAGTCATATAGCAATTACAGAAAAAACTAAGAACAATATTTTGGGAAAACCTTGTAAGATGAAAAATATAAACTACCAACCAACCCAATTAAACAGTGTAATTATGTAGCAATGCATAGAAAATAAGAAAAACATGTGAAGAGAGAAAAATAAGGTCATGAAACAAACAAGAGTGAAAGCAGAGAAAAAACAGAAGGGAAAAGACAAATAAAGAAACAGAAATGAGGCAGACAATATTAGAAGAACAAAAACACTGAAGCAGAACATATCTAAAAATCCTAATAAAGATGGGGGAGGGTGAAGCCACATGGAACAGAAAGCAAGTCCAAGCACGATGAAAGGGAAGGCGAGGAAGGGCCGCAGTTCATAGGACAAGGATGAGAGATGACAAGCACAACATATATGTTGCTGTAAAGGGAGAAACAGGCAATCCGACATAAATATCAACAAAACTATTTTCATCAAAAGTCTAATAGAATAATATTACAGTAAGCAACGTCATATCAAAAGTGAAAGCATATTGATCAGTTCGGAGAAACAACTAGAAGAGTTAATGAAGCTTTTCAGCTGGATCGAATCCTCATAGGTTGTAGTTTTGTTCTTGTAGGTGACTTTGAACAGGCATGGGTGAAAAATACCATACCGAGCACCAAGATATCAAAGATATGACCTCAAATTTTGAAATTCTTTGCATCTGTCTTTTGTGTTTTAGCACAGTCTTGAGAGAAAAATAAGCTGTTGCCAGATTATAGGATGTGTTCAATTGACTTAACTGCTGTGAGGACTTTTAGTAAGTCGGTATATTCCCAAAAATATACAGTAACACTGCTAGGTCATCGTGGAGTGGAGGCAACAGCAGGCTAATGCCATAATCTATGAGCACGTTGAATAGTCTTGAGAGAAAAATAAGCTGTTGCCAGATTATAGGATGTGTTCAATTGACTTAACTGCTGTGAGGACTTTTAGTAAGTCGGTATATTCCCAAAAATATACAGTAACACTGCTAGGTCATCGTGGAGTGGAGGCAACAGCAGGCTAATGCCATAATCTATGAGCACGTTGAATATTGAGGGAAGTACCTTTGGCATGTTAAAAAATGTTAGAATGAAAGATTTTAAGAAAGTTAGAGGGTCAGTGCCTTCCGGTAGCCCATAAATGCAAAGATTATTCTGTCTCTTTCTGTTTTCCAGGTCCTCCGCCTGTTTCTGAAGTGAGGAGACCTGAGATTGAAGAGCGTTGACATCAACTTCCTGTAGCCCAAGTGATGATGCATTTTGTTTTACCACTGTTAGTCTTTCATTCATCCTTGACCAATTCTCAGTAAATATTTGCAATTTAGTGCTGGTTTCCTCCATATATGGTTGTAACGCACAGATCTCTACCAGCAACGTATCCAAGGAGACAGGAGAAGATGATTTTGGAGGAGAAGGTGGGTCTTTTTTCAAGCGCTTCATGGAGGCTTTCCCTGAAGCTGTAGATACTTTGTAGCCACTCCTTGTTTGCCCTCGGATAATATTATAATTGTTTCACCCACTCCTAGTTGTAGTCGTGTGACTGACACATCTAAATCCAGGAAGCAGAAAGTTAAGTTTTTTCCTGTAGCCCAGACCCACCGCCCTCCCCCTAGTAAAAAAAGGAAGAAACAAAGGGTGGTACCAGGTAAAGCCAAAACATCGCACACTGACTTCGGTAAAGGGACAAAAACCCCGATTATAACTGAGATTCCTCCAGTAGTAGAGCAGGATCATACACCACAGGTAGTGGTTTTACCGGCTCATTGCCCATCTGTAGCAACCACACAAGATGTGGCTCCTGATAACAACGATAGAGCCACCCCAACCATTACTACACCCCCACTTCCCCCCACAGTGACAGGGAACTTGGAATTTTTGTTGAGATCTCTCCTTCTACCTATCAATGAGTCTATTAAAAAGGTGGAAATTAGATTAACCATATTGGAAGCTGCCATAACTAGTATGTCTACTCTTACCAAAAATAAAGGAAGTGTGGCGGTGCATCCTACACCTTTGACAGGGCCCCCTCCTACCACACCTCAAAGGAATACTAAAAATTCTTCTGCCCCTGCTCTGACTAAGCAAACTTGCCAGCCTCAGGGTAGAGCTGTGCCCCCACCTCACAACACACCGCCGCTTAAACAACTAAAGGCACCAGCCACTGAATTGGGTGCAGCCTCCACTAAATCTACCTTAAAGGCCTCGACGAGCAACAACCAGAACGCACACGGGGATGGTGGAAATAGCAGAATACCTCATAAAAGGGTCCCACAAGTAGAGATTCCTCCAGAAGCTGTGCCCTATGTGGTGATTTTAACGGGGGTCCCTCAGTTAACAGAAAATAAGAAGGAGGGATATGTTGATCTCAAGAACAAAATTATCCACTGGTTGCGGTTGCACAGGCCGATAGCGCCTAATATAGATGGGGACATAGTTCATGTTAGACGGATCAACTGGCTGGGGAGTAGAACTAAAGATATAGAGGGGGACCTAGTGGTGGTCAATTTTAGAGACCCTCGGGCAGTTGACTATATCTTAAACTGGCCACCTGGGAATGGGGAAACTTGTATTACCCCACGGGCTTTAACATACTTCTACCCCAGGTCAGAAGTTACTACCTCTAAATATTCAAACAGACCACAGTCCTATAGGCCGCCTTTCACATTACCCTATATTAATAATCATCCCCAGTATGGGCATCAGTTCACCAGGGTGCCTGATCTACACTCCGCCTGGTCCATGGTTCCCCATAGACATATGTTGAACCAGGGCTCTAGGATGAACCACCTGAGACCCTTTACCCCGTTGGATACTTGCAATCGGTTTTCCCAGCTGTCAGGGCTGGAAGACTGTGATTGAAGTTGGGGGCATGGGGGGGGAAAAATGAAAATGAACTCCCCGGGGATGAGGACCCTTGTCTACTTTGTGGTAGCAAAGATACAGAAGAAGTTAGTCTACTCACAGCCCATATGGCCACCACCAATGACATTACTGAGGATTCTAGGCTAGCTGGGCCCTTGACGAGTATGGTTGGTTGCTTTGCAACCCCCATTTCATTGGCCCAGGAGGGGGGGAGCCCTATGACCAGGGTGGTTAACGAGAGTATGACCGAGGTGGGTTACACTTCTATGCCCAGAGGACGGCGGGTAATAAACCTCCTTTCTTGGAATATTGCTGGGCTAAAGAGGAAGTTAGAAATCCCGGAGTGGCACACACTCATTGAGCAGTTTGATGTTTGCCTGTTTCAGGAAACATGGAGTCTAGTTCCGCTACATAAATCGGGGTATACAACCCACTCTGTGCCTGCTGTAAGTAAGGGAAAGGGTAGACCAGCGGGTGGTCTCATAGTTTGGATAAAAATAGATCTGAACTGGGTGGTCACATGCCATAATGTGGAGTGTAATGATATACTCCACCTTTCGGCAAGAGGACGGGAGGATGTCGTCAGGCTTGACCTTTTTAATGTCTATGCGAGAGGGACACTGGGTGACTCTCCCTCTTTGACCTTAACAGCCCTGGACTCGGCCTTAGCCAATTGTTCCTGTTCAGCTAAAATCCTTGTGGGGGGTGATTTTAATTGTACATTTGAACCCCTTCTCGGAGATGACCCCTTAGGAATTGAAGAGGAGGATTCTAAATGGTCCATTCCAACTCTTTCCCTGCCCCCTATTAGGAAGTGGTCACCTAGGGCCATACAAATTAATGCACTGACAAGGGACCACAAACTAAGAGCCCTTAATGGCAGGACTATATCCGATCAGACAGGGGCATTGACCTTTAATAGACTCTCAGGGCCGTCCCGAATCGATTACATCCTAATGGATGTTGGATTCTGGGCGGACCTTATTGATATGGAGGTCGTCCCAAGCCAGGATAGTGACCATAATCCCCTGTGTTGCAAGTTCAATTGGGGTGTTTTGAATGACAGGCGAACGAATGTCACCTTAAAAACAACTAAAGAAGTTATCCCATATAACAATAACCGTAGACTGAAATGGGATAAGGCTAACCTTAATGAGGGCGATATAGGAATCATTAAATCCCTGGTTGAGGGTTTGTCTTCTAACTTAGAGGTCTGGGTTGATGAAAATCGGACCACCAGTACCCAACACCCCTCCCTTGACTCTGCCTATAAATCCACAATAGATCAAGTTGGCCAATTTTTTATCTCGAAGGGGAAAAGTAATAGGGCTCCCGCTATACCCTCTACTCTTTGTAAACCATGGTATACTGATCATTGTAAGAGCATAAGGAAAAAACTGACAAAAGCTCTGCTTTCGGGGGACCCTTTACTGGTTAGAGCGGCCAGGAAGGATTATCTGAAAGCATTATCATTGGCCAAACGGGAGTGGGAGGAACAGCATTGGCAGGATCTTTCCAATGCTGTGAGCAGTAGGAACCCGAACCTTTTCTGGGACTTGATTAATAGAACAAGGCAGAGAAAATCGCAACCATTGGCTGATCATATAACTAGCCAGCAATGGTTTACTCATTTTTCATCCCTATATGGAGACTTGGAGGAAACAACTGGACCTGGGATGAATAGCCTGGGTGAAGGGGACCCCATAGAGGATAATGTCCTTTTATTTTCAACCGCAGAAGTAGTGTTGGCGATTAGACACCTAACCCCTAAGAAAGCCGCCGGGCAGGATGGGATCCCTGGAGATCTGTTGATGGCGGAGCCAGAGGCCTGGGCCAAACTAATTGCTACAATAATGAATCTGATCACGAGGGGACACCAGGTACCAGACTCCTGGAAAGGGGCCGAGGTAGTTACTGTGTATAAGAAGGGGGCTAGAGATGACCCTGCGAACTACAGACCCATCAGTTTGATAGACATAATCCAGAAAGTGGTCGGCAGGGTCATCATCTCAAGAGTAGGCGACTGGATAGAGGAGGCCAGTATCCTCTCCCACTTACAAGCGGGGTTCAGAAGGAAGGTAGGCACGATGGACCAGGTCTTTCGTTTTTTTGCCATCTATTGGAAGGCAGTTACCATCAAGAAAGGCAGTTTGTATATGGCCTTCATAGATCTCAAAACTGCATTCGACCTGGTCCCTCGTACAAAACTTTGGGAAATACTTGGAGAGATGGGTTTTCCCAGTGGTCTTCTGAGCCTAATCGTAAAGCTGCACAAGGGGAATTATGCGAGGGTTAGATGGGGATCCCAGGGACAACTAACAGACAGGATCCCAGTGCGGAGAGGAGTACGTCAGGGCTGTGTTATGGCTCCGACCCTCTTCTCCCTATTCGTAAATGGAGTGGTGGACCATCTGAAGGGGGAGGAGTCGGATGCCCCATCCCTGGCGGGGGAGAGAATCCCCACACTTCTCTTCGCTGATGACACCCTATTAATTTCCAAATCCCCGGTGGGCTTACAAAAACTCTTGAATCGGTTTAGCTCCTTCTGTACCACTCGAGGCTTAACCATCAATACATCTAAAACCAAATTGATGGCTTTTGCACCCTCAAAAAGATTTAAAAATAATTTTGTGCTCAATAATGCTCCCCTCGAGCTGGTCGAATCTTTTGACTATCTTGGTGTCCGGATAAACAGCCGCATGACCTGGAAGGATCATCTTTCCAAAATGTTATTAAGTCATCGTAGAGTATCCGGGGTGACGCTGAAGGAGCTCCGTGAATCAACTAGTAAACCGGTCTCCCCAGCTATGGCCATCTATGAGGGACAGATCCTTCCAGCAGCACTTTATGGCTCCGAACTTTGGGGGTTTGAAGGGGTTTCTGATTTGATGATAGCGGAAAACAATTTTTTTAGGAAAGTGGTAGCTCTTCCCGTTTCCACCCCAATGATCCCACTAAGATTAGATCTGGGCAGAAAAACATTAAAGGACTTTGTGAGGCTACGCCCGTTGCTCTTCTGGTCCCGTCTAAGAAGAACTGAGGAGCTCGCTAAAGTATGCAGAAGGGCTGGACGATCTACTTTTACTGGACACATGTAAAAAAATAGGATGGCTAAATAAACTGAAAGAACTGGCTTTCAGCTTGGGTTTAAGAGAGGCATGGGAGTCGCAATCACCGCCACCCAAAGATGTTATTAAAAAACTATACTGGGACTGGGTACAGAGTAACGCTACGAGGCTTACGAATGTGGGCTCACTTACTGATCAATTTTTGTCAATCAAGTGTGTGAGAAAATTGGAACCCTTTCTCGACTTGATAGCTAAACCGTTGGATCGAGCGCTGTACCTAAAATTGCGATATGGGACGCTCCCGGTGCATGATTTTACGGTGAGATGGTCGAATACAGATGCCCGTTTGCGTGCATGCCCTGGCTGTGCGGCCCCAAAGGAATCGGTGGCTCACTTGTTTTTCGCCTGCCCAGCCTACAAAGGGGCGCGGAAATTCTGGTTGAAACCCGTCTGTAGGGAATTAGGGTTGAGGTGCCATAGCCAGGCACTACGTGTCCTCTCTACAGATTCTTCTTCTACCAGTATGATTTGTGGGGTGGCTAAATTTTTGGGAAGTGCATGGATGACACGTTCCCGCTTACTGAAACTGCTTCCGGGGGGTCTTACAAGCTGATGACGAATTTACTGCCAGCAAACTAATGAATGAGGTGTCCATGCTTTTACTGTATTTTATAATCTTTTATGGTAATTTTGAAATGTATATGTATATGTATTCTTTTATGGTGATTAATTTGCCGAATAAAGATATTCAAACATAAATACATTAACAAAAATTAGGTAGCAGAGCTAGTTCAATCACTTTTGTATAGAATATGCAAGCTTGTCCATGAAATGACAACATGATGAAGAGGCGTCAAACATATATGTTGTTTTGCTGAAGCAATACATTGAGTCAGGAAAGAGAAAAAGCTGCATCACATAAGAAACTGTACTCAACCCTTAAGGCAGATGTTTAGAGAAAAGCCAACGTTATTCCTGTTTACTAATAAGCGATCACGGACGCATCCTCAAATGAGCTGCACCACTTTGAAGAACCGCTCTGTTTACAAAATGGATGCCGCCCTTGCTGTGAGGGAATTCACGCCTCAAGCAAAGGAGACACTATGGGGCAAGCCCATTGTTGCAAAGCACAAAAATGTTACCTCGGCATCTGAGGCCGCCCTGCAGAATGTGCAAATAAACAGCATTACTCAGCTGCTCTCCGCGCTGCTCCAAGGAGAGTCACTCGATTACACCCCACCTCCACATCGCGCCTGCACTTTCAAGAAACTCAAATATCAGTTTAAATAAAGAGAACATTTAATGTTTTTCTTGCGTTGCTAAATTAAATACTACAGTGCCAGGAACAAGGTGATATTGTTTACTATTGTCCTTACTATGAGCTCATAGAAACTCTCACGTTGTAGTACAGTAATATGAAATTCTTGGCACTGTGAGTACAGTAATATCAAGTGAAGCATCGCCTCACCATTATGGGTTTTTTGGGCATGGTACGAGGAATACCTTTGAAGCATGGTATTGCCGCACTCCTTTCGGTACAGTTTCCAACATTCTGGGCACTTTCACATGTTTTCGCTGGTAAATTACATCTCTGGAAATCAGTGAAGTTGAGGGTTTCAAATGAGGAATTTTTCATTCTAATTCACCGAGGAAATTGTGATTTTTTTATAATCAAATGAGGGCTTAAGGTGAATAAAAGCAACATGAAATACTTGTTAAATACTGCACATGCCTGCGAGGTTAAAAATGAAGACATGTGTAACTATGAATACCTTGCTTAGAGTCAAACCATAGGAAATACCAAGATGTATAAATATTACCATAAGACCTTAAAATGAAATCTGACTGACATGGGAATTGTTTTGTTATCACTTGGCATGGAAATATGCACACAGGAGAGGAGACACCTAGCAAGGATTGTTCGGGGACAAGTATTATGTCAGTTTCCATTTTCTGAATTCCTCTACAGTATACTGTGACTGCCTCACTGTTTTCATATTCTGTTACAACATATGAGAAGGTACATACCTTGTGTATGTGTGTGTTTCTTCAGTATTTAATTAATATTTTAGGGTTAGTTAAAATAGCAAAGATGCAACATCAGCATATAATGCAATCTTTTTTACAAACTTTCACTTCTCATTCCTACAGTTCTTCACTCCTACTCAAATCCAATAGGTTTTCAAAAAGGTTTGAACTTTTATGTGTAGGTATTCATTCATAATGTGTTTGTTTCATTTTTGCAAAGTGTTTGCCTTGTCAAGTTATGTTTTGGACTCTGTTTTGGCATGGTCAACCAAATAAAATAAAAAAACATGATTTTAAAATGCAAATATTGCAATATCTGCTAATGTGAGTCTTGTACGCCTTTCAAGTTGATATGAACAGGGCTTCAACTTGAGATGGTGTAAATGGTATAGCCACCTAAAAATTTGATTTCTTGTTCATTCTCTTCTTACTTCTCATGCCCCATTTAGAGCATGAGGCAATGCATTTTTTCTGTTGCAGGGTCGCTGCGTGCTCCGCCATCAGAAATACTCTCTTGGTGGAGCTGACACTAATGGAAATGGCATCTGTGGAGCCACCAATTTAATGCGGCCTCAACACTGCCACATTCACCAGTCCTTTCTGACCTGGGTGCTGGGGAGGCACCCAGACACGAATTATACTATTTACTTTTTTTCTGAAGTTTAAACCCCACTTTACAGGCTTTTTCAGGAGGCATATAAATGACAACAGATTGGCCATGCCAGCATGTTATGATGGAACTTTCCACTATAGTTTATTTTCAAACATGTGAGCTGATTCCAGGGTAAAATATCCACCATACCAATGGACAAGATATAATTAGACTGAAGTTGAATTACTACAACATTTTGGTGACAACACCTCCCTGGAATTTAGGCCTACTTGGCAATGTACGGTCCCTTGTTCCCTTTGATTTAAACTTGTAGTTACACTGTATTATATGGTATCTTTTTTGTTTCTGTCCTTTCAAAAAAGCATTTTAAATAGTCATAAATGTCAAGTTAATGCTTATATCAACATAAGTGAATAGTTTAGAGCCTCTGATTTCAATGTAATGAAACTTACATTCTACTGTCATGGGACCGGAGAGAGCCAGACATAGAAACGCTATATCTGTTGAAACTGGAGGAAGAAACAAAAAGACAGTCCTTGTATCAGTGTAGATCTGATAATTATTCAATGCAATGAAACATTGGGATTTTCCTTATCGTTCTTTCCCAAAGGAGATACATTGGAAGTACATTAACAAGGGTTGACCCTGGATAGAGATTGACTAAGTATGGGTCTTGTCAGCATGTGATACTCAGCTTAGTATTGGAATTTGAGAGAGTTGAAAAGAGGATGGCTTGACAATTCCTACCCTTGATGCTTCCACGCTTGTTAGACCTGTCAGTCGTAGGGTGGCCTTCCCCCAAACATGTTGCCCTTTTTCTGAATTCTTTGTTGCTGGCATTAGGAGTCTGTGCACTTTAGCACAGCCACCAAGTGCTAAAGTGCTTGCATCCACTCCATTAAACATGGTAACATTTGTTTACACCTGATTGGCATATTTAATTTACTTACATGTTTATTTTATTTGTTTTTTTTGTTTATTTTTTATTTGTTTGAAAAGTTTTATATAAAGCTGGCTAGACCCAGAGGTATCAGAGCTCTTTACATGAGGATGTTCAAATGCTTCAAAACATAGTTATACAGTTACAACAGTTTCAGGTACATAGTTACTGGGATACATGAGTTACAAAGGCATGGCTCAGGTATGTGGAAGAAAAAGCAGGCAGGGAGAGAGAGAAGGAATAGAAGAGGAAGATGAAGAGTGAGGGAGGAAAGAGGTGAGGGGAGAAGGGAACACAACAGGGCAATGAGAAAAGAAACAGTGGCTGACGATCGGATGGGCAGGTGACGGCAAGGGGGAACCAGAGCCAAACTCCTCAATATGTGCATAGGGCAACTCCATCGGTCATCGGCCAAAGTTTGTTCGGTCACCGAAGTACATCAGAGGATTAAAGTATCAGCGTAGGGGAAATCAAAATGTTTCAAAGAGAGCACCTTTAACGGTGTACGGTGCTGAGTTCCCAGCGATAATGGGAATATTCCCAAACCTCCGCTATGTGTGAAACCCTTAACACTGTGGACTCTCTCAGAGGGGTATCTGAGACTCCAGGTCATACATGCTGGATCCCTTCCCAAAAAGGGGAGAAGGATTGCTTTGCAATGGACACATTAAAGGAAGCCATTTAAGGCCCTTTTCCGCTATGTGTTAATCCCTTAACAGAGTGGACTCTCTCAGAGGGGAATCTGAGACTCCGGGGCAAAAATGCTGGATCCCTCCACAACAAGGGGATAGGGAGTGCTTTGGCAAGGGGCATAATCAAGGAGGTTGTTAAGGGAGAGTTGAGTGGTAGGGGATGAACTATACAGCAGAATGGGGGTAAGAGAGTAGGTACGCTGGTACAGACACCTTCTGCCCTAGAGCAACTAACGTTGAAGGTAGTAGGAAAAAGCCAAAAAAATAAAGTGAGTAGTCGGCAAAGAAAACATAGCTAATCAAAATCAGTTACCCTAATGGTCAAAAAAGGGAGGGCTGGCAGTAAAAAGTGAGTCAAATAGTGAAGAGAGCATAGGCAGACTATGGAGATCGCAGGAACATTGGGAACAAGTGCTTGCAGAGGGAAAGGGAAGAAGTGGACCAGGAGGAGAGTTCGGCCACCATGTTAAGGTCAGGCCGTTACTGGAATTATCACATATTAAGGTCAGGCCAGTAGAGGGATGGTCATCGAGGGTGCTGGAACAAATACAAGGCGAAACTAAACATAGAAACAGTCCTACGGAGCATAGAGGGAAGTGGGCCAGGCGTAGAGGTGGCAGCATGAGGGGTAACAAGGGAAGGGGGAAGGATAAGTAATGGGGGAAAGGGGAGTAGATCAGGACAGAAACATGACCGGTAGAGGATCAATAGTCATTGTATCCCAAGAAATAGGAGAGAAGGATGAAAGAGAGAGGGGTGTAGGGAGTTAGGGCCATTGGTCTTAACAACCAGTAAACTGAGCCCGAAGAAGGTGAGAGGGGAGTAGAAGACCTAGGGGGGTAAAGAGCAGAGGGTCAATCCATTGTGGTGGAGCAGTACAACAGAGGAAACAACGTTTAAGGTCACCCAGATGGGAACCAGAGGAAAGAAGGAACAGACAAAAGATGCCAAAATGGCAGATCTGGGTCCTGGGCACTGAAATTAAACAAATAGAGTAAACCAAAATAGTGGGGTGAGTACAAACATCCCAAGTCCTAAGACCAAAACGGTTGGATCCATTGGAGGTGCAGGTAGGAGGAAGCAGCCAGGGTGTCAATGGGGGAGGCGGGCTGGAGATCATGGAAACAAGAGGAAAGGCCAGACGCGATAATAGGTGCAGGGTTGAGGGGTCAGCAGTGACGCCGATCGGTTCTCTTTCTCGATTAGGGGAACTCGGTCAGACCAGGGTCCGAGGTCCCGACGTGAAGGCCACCGACCCAGGATAGGTTGTAGTGTGGAGCAAATCCTTGGTTTGGAATTTAGGCAGCAAAAAAGCTAATAGGTAGTAAGAGCCGGTGGTCGAGGTTCAGGCCGGAAAGCATGGCAGCAAAGCAAGGCTGCAAAATGGCATCGCAATACAAAATGGTGCTGCAGTTCGGATTCCAACCAATGTCACTATGTTGGTTTCAGGGGAAGGCTCCGGCTGAGCGGCAAGGGCATCCAGACTTGCGCCGCGAGGAGAGACTCCACTGGGCAGCTGAGCTCCGGAAAGTTATGGCGTCTTGACTCAGAGTGGTACCTCAATTAAACTGCAACCAACCTTGCAGTGGTAGTTTTGGGGGCAGGCTATGGCCGAATGGAAAATCCGGGAAACCCGGGTCAATCCGAGCTGGCAATCACCGCCGGGCAGAGGAGTTCCAGTCTGTAGCAAAGAGCAGTGAGCGGGCTGCCCAACAGTGCTGGAGACGGGATGGTGAGTCGCAGCCCCTACGCAGGAGAGAGGGGGGCAGGGCAAAGCTCCAGAGATCAGGTTCTGGTTGCAGGGCTCCATCTAGGCCCTCGGGACAAGGTAGATGGCATCAGGGGACTCGTTGCTAAAACTCGCTATTGGGCTCTAAAGGCAGGCAGCCCCTGAGCTACTCAGGGCTGCAAGCGAGTTCCTTAAAATGGTGCTTGCACAGTGCGTAATTCTACAGTGCCGGGAGATCTCTACAAACTGGTGGTCCCACCACCCCATTACAACTTAGCCAGTTGAACCTAATTGGCAACACTGCAACTGCTAGGGATCATAGATCCCTGGCGGTCTTGAGGCTACAATATGCAGTGGCCAAGCATATTATGAGTTTCCCCACCGCCACATTTTTTTGGGCAGTGCGACTGCCATGAAAAGTGTGTTGGTGGGGAAACCATTCCTCTGCCCCATGGGGTGCATGCAGTAGGGCACATATTGTGCCCCCCTGTCTAAATGCACTCCCAGTTCCATCAGGACTTTGAAAGTCATATTCTGGCAGGTGTTTTTTTATGGTGCTGGCAGTCTTGGAGCAGGGTCAAAGAGTGGTGGCCCCACTCCGAGGCCATCAAAGTCATAATAGGGACCTACATGTGTGTGGTTGGTGCTTTGATCTTTTAGGCAATTGGTTTTACCTTATACTTTAAAAATTCATAACTCTGGTTCTACTGATTAGATTTTTGTTATTTTGCTGTCAGATAATTTCTTAAAATGTACTCTTTTAAATTAGTGTGGAGTTTTTCTTGTGTTATGTTTTTAATTTATTGCTGTTCGTGTGCTACATTAATACTTTACTCATTGCCTCTAAGATAAACCTGACAGCTTTTGTGCTAATCTACCACGCGTTTAAGCACAGGTAAATTTAGTAACTTTTGTGGTTCACCCTGATGGGGATTGTGGCTGTTGCTTGAGTAGCGTAACACCCACTCAACCAACAACCCAATTTCTCACAGCTCTGGACTCATTTCCCCAGCATAATAAAGTGGATAATACGAGGTGTAAGTAGAAAGAGCAAAACACTTCCATTTCAGTCCAGCTCATCTTTTGCTCTTATTTAAGATAACAAAAGAAGTGGGGGGAGGGAGTTTAAGGAGATAGAAGAAGAGGAGAGAGGTTGGGAAGGTATGTAGTGACCAGTCATAGACATATGGCAACTGATATGCATTACAGATGTTCATAATATTGTATTTATATGGAACCTTCCATCTGCAGAATCCATTACTTTTAGTTGTAGAGTCCTTAACTTATCCTCTCAAGCACTGGAAAAATGGGAACATAATACTATTACTTTTACACTGAGTTTTGCATAGGGGTGTGTGAACTCATTAGTGTAATTACACAAAATATTGAAAAGTGATGCTAAACTGCATTATGTATGATGCTAGCATACGGCTATTTAAAATAGAAAGTGCTGTTCACTCCAGTCTGTGACCCGCTCCTGGTGTTTATATCTATGGTCCCAATCCCAATCCAATCCCATTCCTTTCAATGTTGCCCCTTTCCATTTTTTCTGGTTTTCAGTCCCTTTTTTGCTTTCCTTCTGCACCCCTCAGTTTTTATTTTACATTTCAACCTGCATGTCTGTCAGTATGGCATTTTTGTTATTGCCCCCAGAGCTATGGAGTCCAGGATTGCGCCGGAGAACCATCCTAGAATAGCTAGGTGGGATGGAGTTACTCTGTGCAATAATATTTCAGAGAAGGAGGTGGCAGAGCTTGTGCCACTTCCCCTCATGTTGGTTGCAGGCACCATGCAGCAGCCAATTTACCTCTGGGCTCATGTCATTGACCGTGAAAAGGACCTGCAGCACCTGTCCAGGATTGAGGTGAGAAGTAAGGGATTTTTTAAGTTTTTGAATGTTATTTTTAATTTTATTACTTTGCAGTAAGCATTATAAAGTGGTACTTGTAATCAAATATTAATTGTAAATATATATATATTACATGGCAGTACACATATATATATATATATATATATATATATATATATATATATATATATATATATATATATATATATATATATATATATATATATAATATATTATACAATGGTGGGTTTCCATAGGAAATAGATTATTTGAAATGCTAATAATTTTGGTACTGTTTGACAAATCATCAAGAAAATCTCCACAAAAAAGGTTACACCAACTCACTCTTTCCTGAGAAGTATTGGGGTGGTCTGTCAAGTGGGGGCTAAGAAAAATGGAAAGCCCAAAATGCATTTTGCCCATGCAATTTCCCCAAGGTAAATTGAACAGCAGTAGAGAGAAAATGGATGAACAGAATTACATCAAATTAGGCAGAAAGCTAGATCTTTATCCAAAAGGCATACATTTGTGATTTGAAATATATCCATCTCATAGTTATCGAGAAACATGTATGTATATAGAGACACAGTGATACCTTGGTACTAACATGGAGTACCACAAGGTCAAAACATGTGATCTGATTGGCTGACTACAACTCGAAGTAAAAATTGCATTTGCCATTTTATAATTCTGAGGCTAGGCCCTATGTTGTAGAAAACAAAGGAAAACAAGAAATAAAGGCCCAGGGTAGGGGTAGCCTGACTCTCCTATCCCTTCTGGAGTTTGGGTGTTCCAGAGGAACACTCCCTGGGGTCAAACTAAAGATTTGTTTTGTGGGTCCATTGTACCGTGGTACTGTAAATTTGGGATAGTACTGTGGCACTGCAAAAAAAAGAGGTGTGGTGTTGGGATGCTGCAAGTCCATGGAGGTTAGCCAGCAACTGGGTCTTGGCTGCCTGTGGGGGATTGCAGCCATGTCTTCTAGCCAATCACATGCTGTGCACGATTGAAGACCATTGAATTAACTGCAGTAAACTCACACTTTTGTCATTCACTGCTTGTTACCTCACATAATACATCACTCATGACATGTTACATGAACTCATTGATAACATAAATGTAACTTCAGGAATAACATCATTGAAGACTACACTGTGTATGCAGAAGGCCCGAGTTATAGTCCCTTGAGTAAGCATGGGCGAATTTTGCGAATTCGCGATCCGCAAATTTGCGGATTTGCGAATTCGCGATCTGCAAAATTTGCGAATTGGTGCGAATTTGCGGATTTTTGTTTTTTTGCGAGTTCGCGGGATTTTTTACTTGTTCGCTGGGTTTTTTGCGTGTTCGCAGGGATTTTTGCGTCTTCGCGAGCGGCTTGCATAGCGAAGTTACCCATGCAGTTGTTTATGGGAGAGGGAGAGAGAGATAGATAGATAGATAGATAGATAGATAGATAGATAGATAGATAGATAGATAGATAGATAGATAGATAGAGAGAAAGAGAGGGAAAGAGAGAGAGAGAGAGAGAACGAGAGAAAGAAAGAGAGGCCGGATCTCTGAAGGGCCAGATTCCTGAGTTGCCCCTGCAGAACGTACAGCTTTTTTTTTTTAGCAAAATGCATATGAAAATTGTGCTGTAAAGGTCTCTTTTAGTTTAACCCCTCCTGACAACTCAAAATGGGTATATTTGCCATCCTCTCCCTTCTTCCTGTTTTTTATATCTGTAAGTGCTTCCTGATGAGGTTTAATTCCTTGGACAGGTGCCTCGTTGCCTACTTGTAACTATTCTCTGACCCTGCTTCAAGGGTCAGAGCAGGGTCAGAGAATAGTTGCAAGTAGGCAACGAGGCGCCAGGAAGCAATTAGCAGCAGGTGTCTAAGTTGAAGTTAATTTGTTTGTAACCCTTTTGTAAAAGGTTACAAAGAAATTAGGTTCAACTTTTGCACCTGCTGCTGTAACCCTTGCTTGGCTGAAAATTCGTCCCCGCTGATTTGCGGATTTTACCGCGATTTCGCGAGATTCTGATTATGATGATGTCATGAGTGATGTCACTGACCATGTCATGAGTGATGTAATATGTGATGTCATCAGCAGTGCATTACACGCGCAAGTTATAGTGAGTCCAACTAACTATAACGTGGGAATTTCATTGGTTTTATGTCACTAAAATTTCCAACTATAACTGGTGTGAAACCTATGGTTTTTTCAGTGAATTTAATAGGTTTTTTAAATGCTAATTCCTAACTATAACTGGTATGAAACCTATGGTTTTTTCAGTGAATATATATATATATATGAGAAAGGATACAGGTTGTCAGAAACGCGTCATTCTTGAGGAATAAAAAGAGCTGCCATATATTTGCTGGGTTTGTGCCTCTCTGTTCGCCTAACGGAAGTACGGAGAATCCATTTTCAAAACAATGGACATAACAATACCAGTTACAACGCACCTATTCAGTAATTCTAAGATCTACACACACATCCACTCATTCATCAACAGTCCCTATCCAGTCACTCATACAGGTACTCACTCATCATGTGTACTCATACACCTATACATCCTGGTACACGCCGCCACACATCCATAGAGTTACTCACACACATAGCCACACATGCAAAGTATCAAACATCCATTGATTTGCATATACAGTTATACACACACTACCACACTTACTTCTACAAAAACGTACACATACTTACTCTCTTAAACAATCACTTATAGAAACACCTACTTATTTGTACAGGAACTCTTCCAATCTCTCACTCTCACATTTACTCACTTATATACACCAAATCTCACATATACTAGTTTAAAACATATGTAGTTACTTATAAAGACACTATTGAGATAGTCATTTACTCACTAACACACCCATACACAAACTCATCTACCTATACAGTCCTGCACACATTCTGTCTTCAACACATACAAACAGATTTTCCTGTTAAAAAAAAAAATACATTTTTTTGTGCTCTCTAGGTCCTTGTGGGACCCCCTAAGCAGGCCTAGGGGGCAAAGAAGTTTCTACCCTGCCCCCTGTTTGTGTTTTGTGCACTTGTATGACTGATTTCTAGTGCCTCTGTTCTACCGAGGCACAAGGTGGCTGCCAACACTTCCCGGTTTGGAGTGTTGACAGCAAATTAGCATACAGCTCATGATCGGGAGGATGCGCTGATCCTCCCTGGCCATAGATATATATGTGATTTTACTCAGCAACTACTGAACGGATTTACACCATTTGACAAAAAGGGCTCTTTCTGACCCAAGAACTGCCTCTTTGCCAAATTTGGTGTAATTCCGTTCAGCAGTTTGGGCTGTAGCCTTGTCTAAAGTTTCCTATGGAAAATTGCATGGGGAAAACATGTTTGGGGGCCCCTTTTTTCTCTGCCCCCACTTGCCAAATCACCCCGCAAAATATATATATTCACTGAAAAAAACCATAGGTTTTACAGACGTTATAATTAGGAATTAGCATTTAAAAAACCTTTGAAATTCACAAAAAAAACATAGGTTTCAGGGACGTTATAGTTAGTTGGACATTTGACTCAATGCTCTGCTGATGACTTCACATAATACATCACTCATGACATGGTCAGTGACATCACTGATAACATCACTGATTACATCTCAAATGACATCACTGATGACATTATCCATGTGATAATCTGATACACATAATGATGCCCTAATATAAACTTCGGTACACCCACTCTAAAGTATAAACTACTATTTTTGAAACCATACACACAGCAAGGCCAGATACTACATACCACCCACTATTTTCTAGGTCTACACACACATCCAGTAACTTATATATGCAGTTACTCATCAATACAGTACTATAAGATGCACTCATACACCTATACATACAGTCCTAATTATAACGTCTGCAAAACCTATGTTTTTTCAGTGAATTTCAAAAATGTGTAAATGTTAATTTCATTTTATAAAACTTATATATATATTTTGTAATTTTTGGAACTCTATTATCCTTTTTTTTAATGTAATGTAATGTTTTATATCTTTTAAAAAAAAATTGGGGGGGGAGAAAATGGAGTCTTGTACCGCTAGTGTACCAAGCTCCATTAGCACGCGATACCTATCCGTCATATTGCTAAACTCGTAAATGATGCGCATTTCGCATCTGACGGATTTGTGGTACCACGTCCCATGTAAAATCATATACGTATGAGGTCGCGTCAGCTGCTACTTTTGTATGCGACAGGTATGCAGAAGCAATCTGCGCATTACGTCATGTGCGTATGGGGTCACGCCCGCTGCGCGTTGCGTATGCGACGAGTGCACGCTGCCAGGCCCTGTGTTACGTCATAGACATATGGTGTTGCACCGGATATGCCATTCCTTCATTTTTTTATGTCTCAAAACTAAATAACTTTAAATGTATATGAGAGCAAGAATTAATCTAAAATATTTTAAACATTTATATATTTCTAACTGTAATAAACTTATATTATGGTGAATATATTTTCTCAAAATCGTGTCGGTGCGGCTTCTGCGCTCAGTGCGTGATTGCCAAAGACCTTTAAAAAAAGCATTTGATTGGTTCATAACATTTCCCATTGTAACAGTTGGAGGACCCCACCCATTCTCTCTACTGCGTTTGATAAGAGACACCTTTTCTGCTTAGAGAGCTTTTTTGAAAAGTTTTTTGCTGTGTACACATATCTTATACTACACACAACATGCAACGATCATCTTGATCAATATTCATGGTCTATACAGTAGCCTTCCACGTGTGATGGCCATGCATCTGAAATGTTATATCAAATAACAAATGTGTGTTACACGATGGTATGGTATGGTATGGTAAAAAGTTTTATACCGTGCTCGGACACCGTACGGTTTCATGGCGCTCATGACAAATGCGGGGAGGCAGGGACGTGTGTTTACTCAACAGCAGACTGAAAAAGATACGTTTTTAACAGTTTACGAAAAGAGCCATAGGTGGAGCAGTGACGGATGGCAGGCGGGAAAGCATTCCAGGTTTTGGGGGCGCAGAAAGAAAAACAGGAGCCACCATGTTTTTTCCGCTTGGTTTTTGGGACGACTAGCAAATTGTGGCCAGAGGAGCAGAGGTTTCTAGAAGGGACATAACATTTCAATTTAGAAGAGATAAAAATAGGAGCAAGATCAGCTAGGGCTTTAAAAATCGTGCAGCCCAGTTTGAAAATGCAACGCTTGGCTACAGGGAGCCAATGAAGGCTCCGCAGTAGCGGCGAGACATGTTGATGTAGGGGTTGGTGATAGATCAGGCGAGCTGCCTGATTTTGCACAAGTTGCAACTTGTGAAGGAGGTATGCAGGAATACCGGCATACAAGGTGTTGGCGTAGTCAATTCTTGACGTGACCAGGGCCATGATGACAAGGATCAGTGCGTCTCTGGTAAGAAATCTACAGATTTTTTGTATCCTGCGTAGTTGCTAAAAGCAGGATGACGTCACCGCACTGATCTGGGGCCCCATGGATAAGTCACTAGAGATGACCACGCCAAGGCTCTTCACTGAGTTGACAGGACAGGGGGGGAGCCCTAGTGAGGGGGGCCAAAAGCAGTCATTCCATGGATTGGCTGCTCCTCCCACCAAAAAAAGCTCAGTCTTAGTGGGATTTAATTTGAGTTGACTATGGTACATCCACTCAGATCTTAAGCATGGTGGATTGAAAGGTAGTACGTGAGGAAAGGGAGGTATCAGTGGGAAAAATTAACTTCAAATCATCCGCGTAATTGAAGATGGTAGCGGCGGACTTGCGAAGGGAAAAAATCAGAGGTTGCATGTATAAATTAAATAATAAAGGGGATAAAGCGGAGCCCTGAGGGACACCGCAGGACAAGGGAGAGTAGGAAGCCGAAAAGGTAGACAAATGCACTGCCTGAGAGCGATTATCCAGAAAAGACCTGACCCATTCAAAGGGCCATGCCCTGAATACCGGCGTTCCTGACACGGTCGATCAGTATTGTGTGATCGACCGTATCAAAAGCCGCCGATAGATCCAAAAGGACCAGGGCTTGAGGGATGTTATTATCGGCGCCCTTCCTGAGGGTGTCCATGACAGCCACAATAACCGCCTCGGTGGAATGGAGGGGGCGGAATCCGGCTTGTTGGGCCTCCAGGAAAGATTAAGTCTCAATGAAGGCGCTCAGGCACCGGGTGACATAAGTCTCTAAACTTTTTGCCAGATAGGGGAGAAGGGAAATGGGTCTATAATTACTTAAGACCGTGGGGTCGGCATTGATCTTTTTTAGGATTGGTGTCACCGCAGCCTGTTTAAAGGAATCCGGAAACACACCTGACGCCAGAGAGTTGTTGAGTAGGGCCAGGGGAGGATCAGGGCTGGCCAAGAAGAACCTGGGGAGGACAGCAGTCGATAGGGGGAGCCAGAGCTCACTTTGTGCAGGAGTGAACAGAACTCATAAAGGGAGATCGGAGGAAAAGCATCCAAGCGGTAAGGGTTTCTAGGAGGCAAGGGAGGGGGGTGAGGGGATGAGGGCAAAGGAATGTGGTTCTTAATATTGATAATTTTATCAGTAAAGAAAACATTAAGTGAGTCACACAAGGATTGGGAAGGTTGAGGTTGAAGGGTGACTCGGTCTGGAAGGGAGAGCTCATTCACAATGGAAAAAATATCCTTTGTCTTAGAGGCGGACTCCATGATTTTTTGAGAAAAGTAGATAGTTTTGGCCGATAGAATGGATTTTTTATAGGTTCTCAGACGGTCCACAAAATCAGTTTTCATCTGATGGTCATAATTACGCCTCCAGCGGCGCTCCGCCTGACGTAGGCCAGTTTAACTGCCTTCAGTTGGTCCGTGAACCAATGCTGGGCGTCATGAGGGCGCCTGGTTTTTATATTTTTTTAAGGGGCGATGGAATTGCAAGCAGATATAGCCATTGATCAAGGAGGCAAGCCTGGTGAGACACCAAAGTCGAGGTAGGAGGGGTTGAAGAGGACAAAATGGAATGAAGTTCCACTAGATTGGCTTTCTTCCAGTTCCGGGCATGGAAGTTGGTCGAAGGGGGAGGATGGTTAGAAGTGAACAAGTTAAGAACAAAAGAAATAAAGTAGTGGTCTGACCAAGAGCATGGGGTCACAATGGGAGAGGAGATATCTAGATTGGTTGTCCACACCTGATCTAAGATGTGGCCTTTGCAATGGGTAGGATTGGTGATATGTTGATAATAGTTCAGGCCTGATAAAAGGTCAGAGAATTCCACCGAGAGGTGGCTTTCTCGGGGATCAGAAGCCAATAGTTAAGATCACCAATAATCATGACCTTGGCATTGTTGATAGTCAACTGAGAAATATAATCAGCAAACTGACGGGGAAAGGAGGGCATGGGATTAGGGGGTCGGTAAATAAGAACAACAACAAAAGAGAGCCTAGGAGACGTAAATTTAACAGTGAGACATTCAGTCCTAGGAATCGCTGCACAGGCTAAGGTGGTAAAGACATACTGGGAGCGGATAATAGCAGCCACCCCCCCCACCGACTTGCCCCGCTAAACGATTAGCTTGCAGGATATAATAGCCGGCAGTGATGGCAGCAAGGATATCGGGGACAGAATCCTCAGTCAGCCAAGTCTCTGACAGAAGAAGGATATCTACAGAGCCATCGTCCAAAAGTTGGAAAATTTCCAACTGGTGTTTCACCAGTGACTGCGTATTCAGATATACCATGGACAGTGGTGTAACCTCCAGCGATGGCCGGTGGAAATGGGGGGATGTCAACACAGGGCAGGGAGGCGAAGTGACAGGGTTGAGGGTAAGTGGAGGGATTAGGATACCACAGTCCGAAGCAGCCTGTTTGGCAAGGGCTCGTAAGGAGAAAGCGCTACGAAGCAGCAAGAGATCCGAGGAGGTTGGTAAAGAAATGGGCATTATGAGCGGCCGTGGGCCACGGTTGCCCGCGGACGGGCGCAGACGGGCTTGACTTGAGCGCGACTTCGGCGCGAAGTCGGCGCTCCCGCTGCGCTCGTCCGCTGTGCTTCTGCCATGTAATATACCCAGAGTGAAGTGAGCCGCTAGACCGCTGACCTGCGCGCTGGAGAGGCAGGGCGGAAGTAGGGAGAAGGGCAGGAAGTGGTGCTCAGTGCTGCGACCCTCTGCACAAACTGCACAATGCCGGGGCGGAACGGGGTCTAGAGCGAAGAATGAAAGTGCAACAACCCCGAGCCCAGTGCAATCAGCAGCGCAATCTCACGCCCGCAGCCTCAATCGCCGCGTTAGTCAAGTTGTAAGGTGGCTGGCGTGCTAGATATAGAAACTGGAAAGCAGCCGCTAGAACGCTGACCTGCGCGCTGGAGAGGCAGGGCGAAAGTAGGGAGAAGGGCAGGAAGTGGTGCTCAGTGCTGCGACCCTCCGCACAAACGGCACAATGCCGGGGCGGAACAGGGTCTAGAGCGAAGAATGAAAGTGCAACAACCCCGAGCCCAGTGCCCAATAAAATGCTGTAAGCAAATGCAGGTAAGTGCCGAAATGACAATATTTAAAATAAGCTTGTAATCAGCTCTAAAGTATTAAAAAGCCAGAAGCAGCGCAATCTCACGCCCGCAGCCTCAATCGCCGCGTTAGCCTCGATGCCCCTGGTCTGTGAGTGTGCGCATTATTGTCCTATATTTCGGCCTGGGTATTGGTGGCTCGAAGGGGTATCATCAGCCATGGGCAGACTGCACATCCTAGATCACATGTGCAGTATGCTCTGTTGTCAGACTTTATCAGTATAGTAGTGTGTCATATGTGGGACTTTTAGATTCACGTTTGACATGCATTGCTTGGCTGTAATGAGCGTTATCACTGTGTATGACGTAGCCTCACTGCTGATTCTCCCTCTATCTGAGCACATTCTCATGTGTGCGCTTCGCGATAGCAACACTTTCAATAATACTGCACAGCATTGACGTGCGTATCTGTGCATAGCCACAAGCTTGACAACGACATGTGATGTTGGCCATTCAATGTTTTCGGACAGCATCTCATTAGTGATAGTTGCTACCCTCCCGGTACATGCTACATTAATGTAAATTGTGGATTGTGCGACGTCAAAACTGCAACAGGGACACACACATAAGTACACTTCCTGGCCAGGCAGGAACTGAACAACGCCCAGGTCCCCGGAATAATTATTCACACTCCTACGCTGGCCTGGCGTATGAAAACCCAGACGACTTTCTGTACGTCTAAATAGGACAACGACGATCCCACATGTCCCACTCCTTCAACCCTGCCTCAGCTGATATGGCCGCATCCACCTAGCATATCACACCGCACAATTAAAAAAAGGAATCCATGAGGTATACACCATCCTGGCAATCAAAACTCCATCTGAATTGTGAACACTGCTGTAAGCATGGGCGGAAAATCCGTTTCGCTCGCGGATTTTGCGGATTTTCGGTAAATTCGCAATCCGCGAGATTTGCGAATCTCCCGCAAAATCCGCAAATCCGCGAGCAGCGGATTTTGCTCGCACTGTTCGCACTGTTCGCGTGAGTTCGCGCCCCGCGAATAAGTGCAAAATTGCAGAAATACGATCTTAGCAAAACTGAAACTACTTACCAGGTTCAAAAGTTCAGGCTCATCATTAGTAGCCATTTCCTGTAGTGCTTCCTGAGGGGCCCCTCCAGAGTTCAGTTGCCAGTTGCAACTATTATGTGACCCTGCTCTGAACCTCAGAATAGTTACACATATGCCACAACGGTCCTGAATTACAGCTAAGGGAGACAAGCAGGAGCCAGGCTGGAAGTTCAAATCCATTAATCAGCCCCTAATTCATTATTGTCAGTTGGGGCAGGGCAGGTGTTGTAACTAATATTGCAACAATGAAAGCACTTAGCAAGTGCAAAAGATCACTAATCAGGAAGCACTAAGGAAGCAGGTGCCAGCTAAAAAAATATTCTGTGACACATTAATCACCCCCAAATTAATTCAGGTCACTTGAGGCAGGGAAGGTGTGCTTGTGTTGCCATAATAATGTACACTGACTGGACAACCAGAGGGTGCTGTGATGAAACAGAGGGTGGCATGGGTGGGCCAGAGGGTGGCATGAGTAGTCAGAGAGTGGCAGTGGTGACAGAGAGTGGCAGTGATGAAGAAGAGTGTCCCAAACAGGCTGGACACGTAGAAACAACAAGTTCGCGAAACTTGCGACCCGACAGGTAAGTTCGCAATTTGCGACATTGTACAAAACCCTCGCGAACTGGCAGAAACCCGCGCAAACACAAAAAAAAAAAAATCCGCAAATTCGCGAGAATTCGCGGATTTTGCGGATTGCGAGTTCGCAAATCCGCAAAATTCGCGAACGCGAGATTCGCAAAATTCGCCCATGCTTACACTGCTGGCCATAAAGTTTGGACACACAGCAATGACAGCAGGTGAGCAGTGCGGCCTGGGTGCACAAGGGCTGCAATTGAGGGTGGTGCGACGGGAGGGGTGGGATGCATCAGACTGGGTGTGCAGGTGTGAACAAGTGATGTTGCCGTGTGTAATGATGTGATCTCTGACCTCATTCAGTCACATCTCTGTTTCATTTTAAGAACCTGCTGGACCGTACTGTAGGCCTGAGCCAGCGGGCAGTGCTGCCCTACAGACACGTGGCATTGGCTTTTGGGGCACTGTATTGAGCTGATTACTAAGTGTACATGCAGACAGACTTCCACCACTGCATTACACATGCACACTATGCTTCTAGCATGCACTCTGTTCCTTTGTATTTGAATGTTGGCATAACATATTATTATTTAGGCTTCCGTATTCTCGTGCACTCCAACTCCTCTTTGAACCAAGATTACCACTAACAGTTGGTAGACACTGACTTGGTTACACCAAAATGGGCAGAGCAGATCCTCAGCCCATCATCATGCCCTTTGCATTCTGATGCCTACCATTGTGGTATCCAGACACCGTCCCCAACCGGAGACCGGCTGTGCCACCCCGGAGTCTCAGCTTGCACCGGCATGTCGTTGAGCACACCCGTGGCGGCAGGTGAGCAGGGCAGCCTCAGTGAGCAGGAGCTTCAATTGAGCACAGTGCGGGGGAAGGGGCCTGGGATGCAGCAGCCTGGGTGCACAGGTGCAGGCGAGCGATGTTGCCGAAGATAATAATGAAATCTCTGGCCTCATTCATATCTCTGTTTCATTTTAAGGACTTGCTGGACCGCACTCTTTCTTGCGGACCCTAGCGTCCCAGACACACGTGTGACGGGAGGTGAACAGTGAGGGCTGGGTGCAGTAGGCAGACCCTCTGTCTCCTCCTCCCTCTATTCTTTTGACTCACACTCCCCTTCTCCCTTCCACCCACTCGCTCTCTGTCGCATTCTCACTTTCTTCCTTTCATGCTGGCTAACTTTCTTTTTCCCTCAGACATGGCACACATACTTATGTTTCTTTTTTGTCCTGCAGGTTTTGTACTCTGCTTCCGGAGGAGTCCCACCCACTTATTTCAAGTTATACTGTTGTTTGTTTAAATAAAGTTGTGTTTCCATTTATTTGTGTTGTTTTAAGAAAGGTTATTTTTTTACCAATAAATAAGTGAGTGTATGGGTCTTCTTTTTCTGACAACACTTGCCTGTAGTTTATTGTGAAAATCGGCAGTTGATAGGAGGTTAAGAGGGAAAACATTTGTCATTTTGCGGTGCACCTACCAAATATAAACCAACAGACTATTACATAAATGAAGCCTGGGTAATTCTACAACTGCAAGAGTTCTATGAGTATCTCACTTTATAACACCGTGAGTACTGCCCGTGTGATTACAGATCCAATAAGGCACTGCCTAGGGCCTACGAGGCTTCAGGGACTAGTGAGGCCCACCCTGCATATGTAAGTAAAGCCCCGGAGGGTGGGGACCCCCGGACTTGAGTTGGCCTCGAAGCCCCCAGAAAAATTAGAAAACAATACCCGGGGACGTTGCGATCCCCTCGTCTGCGACACGTATCTGTGCCCTCCCGCACCTAATTTACATGTGAGATTAAGGTCCACAGTACTGCAGAGACTCTGCAATATAATAATAGGATTGGCCCTGGAACATTACCCACCATGGGGCTCATTTAAATGAACGGTGAGACACTGCTTCATTTTTTTCTCAATTTTTACCATCTGGATCCACTTTATTGAAGTGATACAAGGTTTTTCTACTCTCTCTTCAACGTGGCAAACAAGAATTTGCTATCACAGGGTGAGGGCAATGCTCTGGCCCTGTAATAGCAAATGTAAATGTCCCGCGGATGCACACCCCGGGACATTGTATGAGCTGCGCCTGGGAGGTGGCTCTCCATAGGGCCATGAAGCATTGGTTACTGAATCACTACAGAATTAGTATAAACGCATACCTACACTACTTGCACACGTGTAGTACAGCAGTATACAAACTCCTCAAGATTCCCCTCATGAAAGCCCTACATTCTAACAATATCATACTTACATTATAGTAGCATTACATACTAACATTCTACTATGACATACATTGGAATACTATACGGGAGCACATGACTTTACAGCAATGACCTAATGGTTTCATCCACGAGTCTTGAGACCGGTAGGGGTGAGTAGTTCGCTTTCCACTCCCTGTCTATACTACTATTATAAAGAGAGAACACAAACCTTTGAGCCTGGTAAACTACAAAAGTAATGCACCAATCACTACACCCAATACACCATTTGAAAGAGGAGATGTGGCAGAAGGACATAGGCTATAGATATGTACACCATATACATAAAAAAAGCAAAAACGCCAAAAGTGGTAAAGTAGTCCCTTGGGGGCGTGGTCGTGGCCGTGGGAGTCTCAAACAACAAATGTGGGCGTTTACAGGGCCGTGCCAAGTTCAAATAACAAACATAGGCCAAGCGCCTGCACAACACACTTACATATGCACACATAGAGCGGAAATGCGCTTTCACTGAATTTAGAACGCACAATATGCAGACATACAGCGGAAATGCGCTTTCAATGAATTTCTAACAAAGATTTGCAAATCCCAACACATACAGCGGAAATGCGCTTTCAATGAATTTAAATTCACACATACAGCGCGGTAACACCAATATACAAAAACAGCAGAGGTGCGCGCTATAAGAAATATACACACATTCGTTGCAGTTACCCAGACAGCATTGACGCCTTCGCATTAAAAACCGGGGGGCCTTCCATCGACGAGGAGTGTCAAATGGCACCACACAGAGGGTAGGATTAATCGCATACTACACTAATCACAACGCACTAAAGAAAACACACACACGACTTCGGCTTACCAAAAAAAAAGTTTTAGCCATTGGCCATTGACCAACTACGTCACAGGGGGGTAAACACGAACAAAAAAAGCCGACATTTCTTAACAGAGAATCGCAATCGACTGCGCATTCACAAGACTTTCCTCACATATTGCGGACAAGATACAACTATTACAATAAGACATACGAATAACGAAAATAACACAACTGCCCATAATCACTCAAGCACTGCCAGTACTTCACCACACAATTGACAAAACGAAAGGGAAACTTCTTTGAAGGGATACAAAAACGAACACACTAAAAGAGCCTTCGAAAGAAAAAAAACCATTAAACAGGTGACACAACACTTTCCTCACATCTTGCGGACAACATAAAACGCGGAAAACAATACATACGAATTAAAAAAATACCACAAGTGGGCCAAATCAGTTGAACAGGCCAGGACTTGCACAGACAACTCTTCTGCTGGGCGGAAGGGGGCCCTGAAGCAGCCTTTTGCTCCCGGACAACGTCGGGACAGGCTGCTAGTATTGTATAAACGCAAACTAACACTACTTCCACAAGTATGCTACAGCACCCAGAGCTCATCACTTTACATCAATGAGTACATGGATTAGGCTCACGGTTTAATCCCAGAGTCTTTCGACCAGTATGGGTGATTAGTTTGCTTCCCGATCCCTGTATAAACGCATACTAACACTACTTACACAGTTATACTACAGCAGCCAGTATGGTGCCAGAGCCCATCACTTTACAGTAATCAGCTCGGTTTGATCCTTGAGTCTTTACACTGGATAGGCGTGAGTACTTTGATTCCCACTTCCGGTATAGTAGGGGTCAGTAGTTTGCTTCCCACTCCCTGTATGGTATAAATGCCTACTAACACCACTTGCACACATATGCTACAAAGACCAGAAAACATAACTTTACAGCATTGAGCTCACGGTTTAGGCTCTCGGTTTCATATCCGAGTATAGCAGCATCTCATCTCCGCACCTTGTCACTCTGAGCAACACCGCACTTTCAGACCAATACAAGTGACTACTTCGCTTTGCACTCCCCCACATAGGTAACAATGCTCCTATCCTTCTGTTTCCTACTCTTTTTGCGCTTTTTTCCCTTGCTCGTTTCAACAGAATCACAAAATTCCTGCCAACACTTCCTAGTTGCAACAGTTCGCAGCCAATAAGCAGCAAGTTCGTGCTCATAACGCCTCAGCCAATCAGATGGTAGAATTCCCAAATATCGATATCTGTAAATTTCAATATTTCTCCAATACTACTGAACGCATTTACACTAAATGAAACAAAGCATGCTTACTAGACCAAAACGCTTCTCCCTGCCAAATTTAGGGTAATTCTGTTCACCAGTTCGGCCTGTAGCCTTGTCTAAAGTTTCCTATGGAAACTGCATGGAGAAAACACGTTTTGGGAGCCCCCTTTTTTCTCCACCCCCCCTTGACGAATCACCGTCAAACTTTCAACATATGAGCTGATATGAACAAAGAATTATTTTGGAAACTTTCATGAAGATTCATCAAACGACGCCAAAGTTATAAGTAAAACAGAAAATGCTCTTCTAATGGAAACTTGGTCCTAACTATAACTACCTACTGGCAACTGCCAGTAGGTAATATATATATATATATATCATGTGACTTTGCGTATTTAATCAGCACAACGCACTTTGCTTTTGATTAACTTTCCCACCTGTGACCAAGGCGAGAGCTGAAACGTGTAAGGAAAGGGGAAGGAGTGCTGTTGCCACCGCAAATAAATGGTTTCATCTCTGGAAAGGGCCTCGGTGTGTGTGTTTCCTGTCGTGCTGACAAGAGTGGGCTGCTCCATGCCCACTGTAGAACGAGGCCGCCCTGAAGGGTCGGGGGCTCCTTGAAATTGGAGAAATGTGCTTGGATGTTATTACAGGAGCATGACCCACTACAGTCACACTACCTACGAAGGTAACGCCACTGTGTGAATTGCGTGACTGTTTGGAAGGGAGTCGGAGGGGTATACATCCCGCTCTGACCATCCAGAGGAACAAACGTTTTTGAGGTGGTGAACGCTTACTGTGAGAACTTGCCATTAACTCAGCACATTTCGAAGAGGAAAGCATATCCATTTAAATCAATGCAGGTACGATGTAATTAACAGCAGAAACATCGAAGTTAAAGAGAATTCATTGACATTCCTGGCAGAACTTACCAAAACCTGTACACAGCATTGTGGGACATGTATTTCCATCTGGAGGTCATGTGACATTGCGTATTTAATCAGCACAACGCACTTTGCTTTTGATTAACTTTCCCACCTGTGACCAAGGCGAGAGCTGAAACGTGTAAGGAAAGGGGAAGGAGTGCTGTTGCCACCGCAAATAAATGGTTTCATCTCTGGAAAGGGCCTCGGTGTGTGTGTTTCCTGTCGTGCTGACAAGAGTGGGCTGCTCCATGCCCACTGTAGAACGAGGCCGCCCTGAAGGGTCGGGGGCTCCTTGAAATTGGAGAAATGTGCTTGGATGTTATTACAGGAGCATGACCCACTACAGTCACACTACCTACGAAGGTAACGCCACTGTGTGAATTGCGTGACTGTTTGGAAGGGAGTCGGAGGGGTATACATCCCGCTCTGACCATCCAGAGGAACAAACGTTTTTGAGGTGGTGAACGCTTACTGTGAGAACTTGCCATTAACTCAGCACATTTCGAAGAGGAAAGCATATCCATTTAAATCAATGCAGGTACGATGTAATTAACAGCAGAAACATCGAAGTTAAAGAGAATTCATTGACATTCCTGGCAGAACTTACCAAAACCTGTACACTGCATTGTGGGACATGTATTTCCATCTGGAGGTCATGTGACATTGCGTATTTAATCAGCACAACGCACTTTGCTTTTGATTAACTTTCCCACCTGTGACCAAGGCGAGAGCTGAAACGTGTAAGGAAAGGGGAATGAGTGCTGTTGCCACCGCAAATAAATGGTTTCATCTCTGGAAAGGGCCTCGGTGTGTGTGTTTCCTGTCGTGCTGACAAGAGTGGGCTGCTCCATGCCCACTGTAGAACGAGGCCGCCCTGAAGGGTCGGGGGCTCCTTGAAATTGGAGAAATGTGCTTGGATGTTATTACAGGAGCATGACCCACTACAGTCACACTACCTACGAAGGTAACGCCACTGTGTGAATTGCGTGACTGTTTGGAAGGGAGTCGGAGGGGTATACATCCCGCTCTGACCATCCAGAGGAACAAACGTTTTTGAGGTGGTGAACGCTTACTGTGAGAACTTGCCATTAACTCAGCACATTTCGAAGAGGAAAGCATATCCATTTAAATCAATGCAGGTACGATGTAATTAACAGCAGAAACATCGAAGTTAAAGAGAATTCATTGACATTCCTGGCAGAACTTACCAAAACCTGTACACTGCATTGTGGGACATGTATTTCCATCTGGAGGTCATGTGACATTGCGTATTTAATCAGCACAACGCACTTTGCTTTTGATTAACTTTCCCACCTGTGACCAAGGCGAGAGCTGAAACGTGTAAGGAAAGGGGAAGGAGTGCTGTTGCCACCGCAAATAAATGGTTTCATCTCTGGAAAGGGCCTCGGTGTGTGTGTTTCCTGTCGTGCTGACAAGAGTGGGCTGCTCCATGCCCACTGTAGAACGAGGCCGCCCTGAAGGGTCGGGGGCTCCTTGAAATTGGAGAAATGTGCTTGGATGTTATTACAGGAGCATGACCCACTACAGTCACACTACCTACGAAGGTAACGCCACTGTGTGAATTGCGTGACTGTTTGGAAGGGAGTCGGAGGGGTATACATCCCGCTCTGACCATCCAGAGGAACAAACGTTTTTGAGGTGGTGAACGCTTACTGTGAGAACTTGCCATTAACTCAGCACATTTCGAAGAGGAAAGCATATCCATTTAAATCATTGCAGGTACGATGTAATTAACAGCAGAAACATCGAAGTTAAAGAGAATTCATTGACATTCCTGGCAGAACTTACCAAAACCTGTACACTGCATTGTGGGACATGTATTTCCATCTGGAGGTCATGTGACATTGCGTATTTATTCAGCACAACGCACTTTGCTTTTGATTAACTTTCCCACCTGTGACCAAGGCGAGAGCTGAAACGTGTAAGGAAAGGGGAAGGAGTGCTGTTGCCACCGCAAATAAATGGTTTCATCTCTGGAAAGGGCCTCGGTGTGTGTGTTTCCTGTCGTGCTGACAAGAGTGGGCTGCTCCATGCCCACTGTAGAACGAGGCCGCCCTGAAGGGTCGGGGGCTCCTTGAAATTGGAGAAATGTGCTTGGATGTTATTACAGGAGCATGACCCACTACAGTCACACTACCTACGAAGGTAACGCCACTGTGTGAATTGCGTGACTGTTTGGAAGGGAGTCGGAGGGGTATACATCCCGCTCTGACCATCCAGAGGAACAAACGTTTTTGAGGTGGTGAACGCTTACTGTGAGAACTTGCCATTAACTCAGCACATTTCGAAGAGGAAAGCATATCCATTTAAATCAATGCAGGTACGATGTAATTAACAGCAGAAACATCGAAGTTAAAGAGAATTCATTGACATTCCTGGCAGAACTTACCAAAACCTGTACACTGCATTGTGGGACATGTATTTCCATCTGGAGGTCATGTGACATTGCGTATTTAATCAGCACAACACACTTTGCTTTTGATTAACTTTCCCACCTGTGACCAAGGCGAGAGCTGAAACGTGTAAGGAAAGGGGAAGGAGTGCTGTTGCCACCGCAAATAAATGGTTTCATCTCTGGAAAGGGCCTCGGTGTGTGTGTTTCCTGTCGTGCTGACAAGAGTGGGCTGCTCCATGCCCACTGTAGAACGAGGCCGCCCTGAAGGGTCGGGGGCTCCTTGAAATTGGAGAAATGTGCTTGGATGTTATTACAGGAGCATGACCCACTACAGTCACACTACCTACGAAGGTAACGCCACTGTGTGAATTGCGTGACTGTTTGGAAGGGAGTCGGAGGGGTATACATCCCGCTCTGACCATCCAGAGGAACAAACGTTTTTGAGGTGGTGAACGCTTACTGTGAGAACTTGCCATTAACTCAGCACATTTCGAAGAGGAAAGCATATCCATTTAAATCAATGCAGGTACGATGTAATTAACAGCAGAAACATCGAAGTTAAAGAGAATTCATTGACATTCCTGGCAGAACTTACCAAAACCTGTACACTGCATTGTGGGACATGTATTTCCATCTGGAGGTCATGTGACATTGCGTATTTAATCAGCACAACGCACTTTGCTTTTGATTAACTTTCCCACCTGTGACCAAGGCGAGAGCTGAAACGTGTAAGGAAAGGGGAAGGAGTGCTGTTGCCACCGCAAATAAATGGTTTCATCTCTGGAAAGGGCCTCGGTGTGTGTGTTTCCTGTCGTGCTGACAAGAGTGTGCTGCTCCATGCCCACTGTAGAACGAGGCCGCCCTGAAGGGTCAGGGGCTCCTTGAAATTGGAGAAATGTGCTTGGATGTTATTACAGGAGCATGACCCACTACAGTCACACTACCTACGAAGGTAACGCCACTGTGTGAATTGCGTGACTGTTTGGAAGGGAGTCGGAGGGGTATACATCCCGCTCTGACCATCCAGAGGAACAAACGTTTTTGAGGCGGTGAACGCTTACTGTGAGAACTTGCCATTAACTCAGCACATTTCGAAGAGGAAAGCATATCCATTTAAATCAATGCAGGTACGATGTAATTAACAGCAGAAACATCGAAGTTAAAGAGAATTCATTGACATTCCTGGCAGAACTTACCAAAACCTGTACACTGCATTGTGGGACATGTATTTCCATCTGGAGGTCATGTGACATTGCGTATTTAATCAGCACAACGCACTTTGCTTTTGATTAACTTTCCCACCTGTGACCAAGGCGAGAGCTGAAACGTGTAAGGAAAGGGGAAGGAGTGCTGTTGCCACCGCAAATAAATGGTTTCATCTCTGGAAAGGGCCTCGGTGTGTGTGTTTCCTGTCGTGCTGACAAGAGTGGGCTGCTCCATGCCCACTGTAGAACGAGGCCGCCCTGAAGGGTCGGGGGCTCCTTGAAATTGGAGAAATGTGCTTGGATGTTATTACAGGAGCATGACCCACTACAGTCACACTACCTACGAAGGTAACGCCACTGTGTGAATTGCGTGACTGTTTGGAAGGGAGTCGGAGGGGTATACATCCCGCTCTGACCATCCAGAGGAACAAACGTTTTTGAGGTGGTGAACGCTTACTGTGAGAACTTGCCATTAACTCAGCACATTTCGAAGAGGAAAGCATATCCATTTAAATCAATGCAGGTACGATGTAATTAACAGCAGAAACATCGAAGTTAAAGAGAATTCATTGACATTCCTGGCAGAACTTACCAAAACCTGTACACTGCATTGTGGGACATGTATTTCCATCTGGAGGTCATGTGACATTGCGTATTTAATCAGCACAACGCACTTTGCTTTTGATTAACTTTCCCACCTGTGACCAAGGCGAGAGCTGAAACGTGTAAGGAAAGGGGAAGGAGTGCTGTTGCCACCGCAAATAAATGGTTTCATCTCTGGAAAGGGCCTCGGTGTGTGTGTTTCCTGTCGTGCTGACAAGAGTGGGCTGCTCCATGCCCACTGTAGAACGAGGCCGCCCTGAAGGGTCGGGGGCTCCTTGAAATTGGAGAAATGTGCTTGGATGTTATTACAGGAGCATGACCCACTACAGTCACACTACCTACGAAGGTAACGCCACTGTGTGAATTGCGTGACTGTTTGGAAGGGAGTCGGAGGGGGTATACATCCCGCTCTGACCATCCAGAGGAACAAACGTTTTTGAGGTGGTGAACGCTTACTGTGAGAACTTGCCATTAACTCAGCACATTTCGAAGAGGAAAGCATATCCATTTAAATCAATGCAGGTACGATGTAATTAACAGCAGAAACATCTAAGTTAAAGAGAATTCATTGACATTCCTGGCAGAACTTACCAAAACCTGTACACTGCATTGTGGGACATGTATTTCCATCTGGAGGTCATGTGACATTGCGTATTTAATCAGCACAACGCACTTTGCTTTTGATTAAGTTTCCCACCTGTGACCAAGGCGAGAGCTGAAACGTGTAAGGAAAGGGGAAGGAGTGCTGTTGCCACCGCAAATAAATGGTTTCATCTCTGGAAAGGGCCTCGGTGTGTGTGTTTCCTGTCGGGCTGACAAGAGTGGGCTGCTCCATGCCCACTGTAGAACGAGGCCGCCCTGAAGGGTCGGGGGCTCCTTGAAATTGGAGAAATGTGCTTGGATATATATATATATATATATATATATATTCACAGAAAAAACCATAGGTTATAGACCATATATAGTTAGGAATTTGCATTTACAAAACCTTGAAAATTCACTGAAAAAACCATAGGTTATAGACCATATATAGTTAGGGATTAGCATTTAAAAAACCTTATTTTATTTGCACAAAACCATTGAAATTCCATATATAGTTAGTTGCTCTAACTATATATCGCGGGCCCGCAATCCACTGCTAATGATGTCACATATTACATCATTCATGACATGGTCAGTGACATCACTGATGACATCACTGATGACATCTCAAATGACATCACTGATGACATCACTGATGACATCTCAAATGACATCACTGATGACATCACTGACATCTCATTTGACATTACTGATTACATCACTGATGATATCATTTATGTGATAATACATCTTCAGACTCTAATATAACCTTAGATACACTCAGTGTAAACAGGCATTCACAGACTGTCACACATCCATGGAGTTACTCACACACCTAGTCAGTCATGCAAAGAATCAATCACATCTCCATTTCCTTAACTATACAGTTATACACACCTTACTTATTCAAACATATACTAACACATATTTACTCTCGTATACAATCCTTGATACAAGTTCACAATGATTCATACAGCCACTCTCACATTCACTGGCTCTTATGTTCAGTTATTTATATATGTCAACTCTCACATGGAGTGTGTTTTACATATGTACTTACTTTGACATGTAGAACTGAGATATCCATTCACTCACCAATATACTCATGCACACAGTCAACTGTCCATACAGCTGTTTCTACATGCACTTTTGAACCCATACACCTAGGGAATCAACTGCTCACACATCTATGCACAGAGTTATACACCTCCCAGCCACCCACACACATACTCAGTCTCCCATACAAATACTTGGGCAACCATTCAATAACCCATATAGTTACTGATATAGCTACTGATTTAAATATGCAGCAGTTTACAGAAGAACATAAATAATGATTGCCAAATTAAGACACTTTAATCACTAACCCATGCACTCAGTGAGACACATTTAATCATTCTCTCATACAGTCAGTCATGCACCTACTAAATCCTTCATCCAGACACTTATACATCCACTCATTCTTCAATATGTAAGACATATTTTAACTTTACAGAAACATACAGTCACTGGGTGTTGTCATCAGTGATGTCATTTGAGATGTCATCAGTGATGTCATCAGTGATGTCACTGACCATGTCATGAATGATGTAATATGTGACATCATTAGCAGTGGATTGCGGGTCCGCGATATATAGTTAGTGCAACTAACTATATATGGAATTTCAATGGTTTTGTGCAAATAAAATAAGGTTTTTTAAATGCTAATCCCTAACTATATATGGTCTATAACCTATGGTTTTTTCAGTGAATTTTCAAGGTTTTGTAAATGCAAATTCCTAACTATATATGGTCTATAACCTATGGTTTTTTCTGTGAATTTCATTGGTTTTTTAAAAGCTAATATCTATAGCTGTAAAATATATTCTTTATTAAGTGACGTATCACGTAGCCCGTGAGACGCCTCATGATGCATCGCATAACCGTGACGTATCGTCTCTGCAGCGCAAACCAAACCCAAAACGTAAGCGCGCCAGAACACGCTTAAAGATATATATATATTTTTTTAACCTTAATTAGACAAAATCCACACATGCACATATCACAAACGTTCAAAAAACACAATATGTCGGACTCCCGTTACGCTGCCGGTTAGCTGCCTGGTTAACGTACCAGGAAGCACCTTTACCGCGAAAAATCGCAAATTTTTTTTTTTTCACCCCCCAGGGAACTTTAATAGCCCCCTCATCAATCCTAGGGGTTCAGGAGGGGTCTGCCTTACCCCTTTCATTCATTTACACCTTTTTTTTTCCACCTCTTGTCTCTCGATCCCACAGAGAGACAAGATGGCGGACGCTCCAGACTGTTTACAATGATAACAGCCAATCAGCTTCTCCTCAGACTCCCGTTACACTGCCGGTTAGCTTCCCGGTTAGCTGCCTGGTTAGCTGCCCAGTTCGCGTACCAAGACGCGTCTCTACGGCGAAAAAATCGGATTTTTTTTTTTTTTTTTTTTTGGCCCCGCGTGGCTTTATAATATCCCCCTCATCAATCCTAGGGGGTCAGAAGGAGTCTACCTTGCCCTCTTTCCTTCATTTCCCCCTTTGTTTTGGCCTCCTCTTGTCTCTCGATCCTACCGGGAGACAAGATGGCGGCCGCTCCGGACTGTTTACAATATTGACAGCCAATCAGCTACTCCTCAGACTCCCGTTACACTGCCGGTTAGCTTCCCGGTTAGCTGCCCGGTTAGCTGCCCGGTTCGCGTACAAAGACGCGTCTCTACGGCGAAAAAATCGGATTTTTTTTTTTTTTTTGGGTTACACTGCCGGTTAGCTTCCCGGTTAGCTGCCCGGTTAGCTGCCTGGTTCGCGTACCAAGACGCGTCTCTACGGCGAAAAAATCGGATTTTTTTTTTTTTTTTTTGGGCCCGGCGTGGCTCTATAATATCCCCCTCATCAATCCTAGGGGGTCAGAAGGGGTCTACCTTGCCCTCTTTCCTTCATTTCCCCCTTTGTTTTGGCCTCCTCTTGTCTCTCGATCCTACCGAGAGACAAGATGGCGGCCGCTCCGGACTGTTTACAATATTGACAGCCAATCAGCTACTCCTCAGACTCCCGTTACACTGCCGGTTAGCTTCCCGGTTAGCTGCCCGGTTAGCTGCCCGGTTCGCGTACCAAGACGCGTCTCTACGGCGAAAAAATCGGATTTTTTTTTTTTTTTTGGGTTACACTGCCGGTTAGCTTCCCGGTTAGCTGCCCGGTTAGCTGCCCGGTTCACGTACCAAGACGCGTCTCTACGGCGAAAAAAATCGGAATTTTTTTTTTTTTTTTGGGGCCCGGCGTGGCTCTATAATATCCCCCTCATCAATCCTAGGGGGTCAGAAGGGGTCTACCTTGCCCCCTTTCCTTCATTTCCCCCTTTGTTTTGGCCTCCTCTTGTCTCTCGATCCTACCGAGAGACAAGATGGCGGCCGCTCCGGACTGTTTAGAATGTTGACAGACACCGGAGAGCCAATCAGCTTCGCAAAGTTCCGATACGCGAAAAGTTCGCGAACCGGAGCGCTGCCCGGAGCGCTGTTACAGATATATATCTTGTTTTAAACGTTAATTTCTCAAAATCCACTGAAGCACATATATTGAGACCTAGCAAAGGCACATCGGGCTAACAGTCCCTACAATTTTGCCAAGTTTCGTGGAAATCCATTCAGCCGTTCGGGCTAAAAGTGAGGCCAACCGCCCTATGGAAATTAACATGGGAAAAACGTGTTTTGGGACCCCCCTTTTTTCTCAGCCCCCCCTTGACGAACCCCCCCCAAATTTCCAGGAGCTGCTCAGAAACAAAATGTGCCATTTTCCTGAAAATTTCAGCCAATTCCGTCCACAAACGCCAAAGTTATTAGGCATAGAATTTTCAAAAGTTCCATAGAGAAAAAATCCTAACTATATATACCTACTGGCTATCGCCAGTAGGTAATATATATATATATATATATATATATACATAAATTCGACAGGTTGCCCTCTAAGAAAGGAATCCACAGGCAAAATTCATAGCTCCTTTTATTTGGACTTCAACTGCTTGTGAATAGCGGCGCACCAACAGCTTCAAAGTTCTTGCACAAACACCAGACGCGTTTCTGGGACTCCAATCCCCTTTCTCAATGGTTGTGTGCTATGAGCCAACTGTTTGTTCTGTTCCATTGCACTTCAATTACATATAGTCCTGCCCAGTGGGCATGGCCCCTGGCCTCTTGGGACATGTAGTGCCTGGAAAATTCGACCTCCAGTGAGTTAGTAGAACCTCTGCATCATTATTGCTTTCCAAACCTCAGTGGGCTGAAGTACTGGCACGTCTCAGCCCTTCACTTTGCTTTATGTAGAAGTCCTGGATTTTTTGCATCCATTTCACACTGATCCTTATGGAGCAGCGCTGGTCTGCCTTGAGGCAGCGGGATCCTTTCGCGGCTGAGCAAAGCCGCTGCAAATAAATTCGACAGGGTGCCCTCTAAGAAAGGAATCCACAGGCAAAATTCATAGCTCCTTTTATTTGGACTTCAACTGCTTGTGAATAGCGGCGCACCAACAGCTTCAAAGTTCTTGCACAAACACCAGACGCGTGTCTGGGACTCCAATCCCCTTTCTCAATGGTTGTGGGCTATGAGCCAACTGTTCGTTCTGTTCCATTGCACTTCAATTACATATAGTCCTGCCCAGTGGGCGTGGCCCCTGGCCTCTTGGGACATGTAGTGCCTAGAAAATTCGACCTCCAGTGAGTTAGTAGAACCTCGGCATCATTATTGCTTTCCAAACCTCAGTGGGCTGAAGTACTGGCACGTCTCAGCCCTTCACTTTGCTTTATGTAGAAGTCCCGGATTTTTTGCATCCATTTCACACTGATCCTTATGGAGCAGCGCTGGTCTGCCTTGAGGCAGCGGGATCCTTTCGCGGCTGAGCAAAGCCGCTGCAAATAAATTCGACAGGTTGCCCTCTAAGAAAGGAATCCACAGGCAAAATTCATAGCTCCTTTTATTTGGACTTCAACTGCTTCTGAATAGCGGCGCACCAACAGCTTCAAAGTTCTTGCACAAACACCAGACGCGTTTCTGGGACTCCAATCCCCTTTCTCAATGGTTGTGTGCTATGAGCCAACTGTTCGTTCTGTTCCATTGCACTTCAATTACATATAGTCCTGCCCAGTGGGCGTGGCCCCTGGCCTCTTGGGACATGTACCTCACTGGAGGTCGAATTTTCCAGGCACTACATGTCCCAAGAGGCCAGGGGCCACGCCCACTGGGCAGGACTATATGAGGTTGAAGTGCAATGGAACAGAACGAACAGTTGGCTCATAGCACACAACCATTGAGAGTCCCAGAAACGCGTCTGGTGTTTGTGCAAGAACTTTGAAGCTGTTGGTGCACCGCTATTCACAAGCAGTTGAAGTCCAAATAAAAGGAGCTATGAATTTTGCCTGTGGATTCCTTTCTTAGAGGGCAACCTGTCGAATTTATATATATATATATATATATATATATATATATATATATATATATATATATATATATATATATATATATATATATATATATATATATATATATATATATATATTTTAATTTCAAAGCGCTCCTGCTAGCAACCCTTCGCCTTCCGTAGGGGTGGCTCGAACCGGCGGAGCAGCCGGGTTTAATATTCATAAAAAAACCGCGTTCCTCACGAGCGCTCAGGCAAAGGACAAACAGACCACAATCCACTCGTCAATCCAAAGGAGTTGATTTATTCCTTCATAAATCTACGTGACGCGTTTCGCACTCCACGGAGTGCTTGATCACACAAATTGCACCAGCAGCTATACATCTTTTATGTTTACATTTCCTGCATTACTGTGATCATGAACGACGGACTATGGAACCAGATTACTATTGTCAGTATTATAACATGTCACCATTTTGTAATGGTGTATCATATATATTCATACCATAGTATATATACTCAAAAAATTCTGGTCTAATCAAAATTCATAAGACATAAATATAAGACTGTTCTTATAATCAGTAATGATGCAATTAATCATATATGCTGGTATCAAATTATTGAATTGAGTAAGTTCTGTGTATAATGTAAATAGAATGTTATCATGGCCCAGTGTCCGATAGTCCGATACATAAATTAAACGGGGTTTCTAAGAGTAGAGGAATCCGTTTTAGAGCCCGAGAAGGGGAGGAGACGACTGAAACCCTGTCACGTGTCTCAGTTCCGCCCCAGGGAAGCGTCATGATATGTCACATGGTAGTCTAGGTAACCCGTGCCATATTATCATCTGGCAAAACTCAAAGAGTATCTGTCCTGATTAGTGGAAGATTAAAAGGGACTTATACAGGGTAGGGTCGCCGTAAAGAGCGAAAACTAGAGAGTGCAATCTCATGGACCTCGCTCCTCTTGATAGTGAGAATCTGCTGAGGTACATAATTAATAAAGATAATAAACAGTATCATCACATCATATTCTAATGTTTTCAAGAAAAGTCGTATATTCGGTCCTGGTTAGTGGACTAGGGCTGTTAGTTCAGACAACAATACAGGGCATGATTAACATCTATGTACATATATACCATATTACATTTAATAGGTATAGATGTCAGGTGCAACTTTTACGTAAATATTGAATAAAGTGCAAAAATTATAAAATGAAATTAAAATGGTTGGTACTTTCATTTCAGATGGATGAGGGTAGACCACAGTGAAAGGTTTAGGGTGATCGTGTCATTATATCTTAGACACATCCCTCCCTTTTTGTATCTGTGGGGGAAAAAAGAGAGAAGGGAGAAGACAGAGTCAGAACTTTAGATAGTAAATATAGCATAAAAGGAATTACACTAATACATTTCATTAGGATAGATTAGCAGTTAATGTAACAACAACATATTCATTCTTGCAAATGTACATTATACTACTCATCCATATTATGACCTTTGGGGTAACGGGTGCATAGACTTATTATATATTTAGGTTCTTTTTGTCTTAATTTCATAAGACGGTTACCTCCTCTCGGGCCAATGTTCACTTGCTCTAGTATATAGTAGGTGAGTTTTTTAGGGTCTGAAAAATGATGACTCTCAAAATGGCGTGCTATGGGGTATTGTTGGTCTAGGTTACTGATAGCGCGAGTATGTTCCAATACTCTTTTTTTAGCCATATGGGTCGTACTGCCTATATATATCAATTCGCAAGGACAGGTTAAGGCAGTGATCACAAACGGAGTTGTGCATGTGAGGAATTGTTTGATCTGTTGCAACCTTTTGGTGCTAGGATTCCAATATTCTTTTTTCATGTGGCTATTAGCACAAGCCTTGCAATGGCCACATGGGTAGAAGCCCTGTAAATTGATGCCTCTGGGGATGGTCTTAGTACTTATGTCATTATGTACTAATAAGTCCCTCAGAGTACGTCCTCTTTTATACGTTATACTGGGACGTTTAGGTAGAGTGTCCCCAATTATGGGATCAGATGTCAGTAAATTCCAGTTTTTAACTAGACTCTTATGTATTTGTTTAGAGTTCCCGTTATAGGTTAGGATTACTCTGGTAGTGCTTGAATCATCCTCCTCTTTGTTAGATTTTACAGTTAATAGATCATCTCTCTCAGTTTCAGTCACCTTTTTACTCGCTTTTTTAATCACCCACATGCGATATCCTCTATTGAGGAATCTTTGTGTCATCACTTTTTCTTCTGCTAAGTAATCTAGATTGTTACTGCAGTTTCTTTTAGCCCTTAGCAGTTCCCCGTAGGGGATGCTTCATTTTAGATTGTCAGGATGACTACTCTCTGCATGTAGCAGAGAGTTACCTGCTGTGTTTTTTCTAAACAGTACTGTTTCGATGGCATTTTCCCTAATCAAGACCTTGGTGCCTAGATATTCCACCTCTTTTTCACTGATATTACTCGTGAGTGTGATGTTTCGGGTGTTATCATTCAATCTCTTGATGAATTCAGCGGCTTCTGTTTTGTTTCCTTTCCAGATGACAAAAATGTCATCTATATAACGAAGCCACAGTCGGACTTTCTCGAAGTCCTTTTTGAATTGAGCATCATTGCGGATGTCTGCCTCCCATGCTCTCATAAAGAGGTTCGCCAGGCTCGGCGCAAAGGAAGTGCCCATCGCGGTACCATGGGCTTGCAAGAAAATCTCACCATTAAAGCTGAAGAAATTGTTTTCTAGGCAGTGTTTAATCATGTCGAGCAGCATGGTAGTATGTCCCAGAAATCTTATATCTCTCCTTTTCAGAAATCTGGCACATGCTTCCATCCCCTGGTTGTGTTCAATTATGGTGTAAAGAGCATTTACATCCATTGTTATTAGGAGGCATTCTTTATCAATGTTCACTTTATTAATTTTGTCTAGGAAATCCTTTGTGTCTCTCACATACGTTGGAAGACCCATGACAAAATCTCTGAGGAAATGATCGATGTACCGTGAGATATTCTCCAGTACACATCCTCTGGAAGAGATGATCGGTCTTCCAGGGGGATTCTGAACAAACTTATGTACCTTGGGAAGAAGGTATAGAATGGAAAGGGGCGACCATTCGGTCCCCCCGAACGTATGGTGGAGTACCACGATCCCCCCGGGAAGCCATCTTGGGCGGGAGGCGAGTCTCGGCTGGTATGCCCGAAGCGGCGTAGTCGGGGCGCGCCTTTTTCCCGCCCTAGAGTGGGTTGTCCTAGACACTGACACGGCCGGCCACGCCCTCAGAGGCAGGCGAGGGCGGGTTTACGCCCGCCCTGAAGACGGATAAAAGGAGCAAGAAGCCAAGGAAGCATCCTCTTGTTCCTGTGCTCTGAAGCTGCACCTCCCTGCTGCACGTGAGCTCGAGACGGAACGAAGAGCCAATTTTGAGCGTTGTAATCTTTCCTTTTGTCTTACAGATATTCCGTCTGAGAATGCCCAAGAAAGTCGGGAAGCGGGTCAGTACGGATCAGATGCTTCGCATGCTCATGAAAGAGGTAGCCGATTTGAAGAAGCAGATGGCGGCTAAGGACGGGGAGGGAGGACCGAAACGGCCTTTGCCGGGAGCAGTCCCCGGGGGAAGAGGCAAGAGGTCCAGAAGGGGGGCACTCGGGGGGGAAACCCCGATTCCCGATACCCCACTTGAGGAGCCAACCCCGGTGCCGAAAGGAGGGAATCCGATCCCCGTGGTGGTCACCCCCGTGTACGGGGAGGATATGCCTCCCGAGTTAGCGGCGCAATTGGCAGCGTGGTTGGGAAAAGATAGCGAGGGCACCACGGCTGACGACGCCCGCGCAGTAATGAAGCAACTGCGGGAATCTAGGGAGGCTGCGAAGGCACCATCTTCGGTTAACGCATCAGGCCCAGGTCCGGTGGCAGATGCAGCGTCTGGTTCAGGTAAGCGACCATTGCCGATTGCGGGGGAGGGGTCTGTACCTTCACGAAGGGAAAAGGTGGCTCAGCATGTTCCACTGGAAGTTAAGGAAAAGATTTGGGCGAATAAGTATGTGAACATTTTTTCTTTGCTGACTGATCATTACGAGATGGAGCACGTAAAGAGCCAAAAGGAGCTCATGCATCCGAGTGTTTGGCGCGCAAAAATGGCCGCCTTTAAGGTTGACGAAAACATTGGTACTTGGGGCAGAGCGTGGGGCATTTTTACCTCCATCATGGGCGAGCGCAGGCCCGAGTTATTGACCGAGTTGCCAATTTATCAATCACGTATCATGGAGTATTCCGTAGCATATGGGGGCAATCAGTGGTTCTGCTATGACAATCTTTTCAGAAAAGCTAAGGAACACGAGCCTATTTTGACTTGGGATTGTTACGACTCCGTGTCATGGCAAAAAATGGAGAGTACAGGAATGTTGAAGGTACCATTGTTAGGGAGTAGCGGGGGGGAATCTTCCCGCCAGAACTCTGGGACACCCTTTCGGACGGGTGCAGGTAACGAGTACCACTCGAAGCCGAGTGGCAACACAGGTAAAAGGGGGATCTGTTAGAATTTTAACAGAGGGAAATGTACGAGGCCCCAGGGGTCATGCAAATTCAGACATGAGTGTGGGGGGTGTGGGCAGCCATCCCATCCTGAGTCCATGTGCAGAGCCAAAACGGGTGATAACGGTGGCAAGGGAGGCGCCAAACAGGTCTGATATAGGCCGAGGGGCGCCTTTACCTACCCCGATTGATACCATGGCAATGATTCCTTGGCTCAACGAATACCCGGATCATGCTTCCGCTGGGGTGTTGCGAAACGGGTTTTCATATGGTTTCCGCATCCCAGTGGGGGATTTTCGGGGTGTAGCAAATTGTAAGAATCAACTGTCGGTCTTGCAGCACACGGCGGTGGTACAGGTAAAGATTGGGAAGGAGGTGACTCGAGGTCGCGTCGCCGGTCCATTCGATTTGCCACCGATTGCTAACTTTGTTTGTTCCCCTCTAGGTGTGGTCCCCAAGAAGGACCCGGGTGAGTTTCGGCTGATACATAACTTATCAGCCCCACGTGGTCTTTCAGTGAATGACGCGATAGACCCGGAAGTGTGTTCGGTGCGGTACGCATCTTTCGATGAGGCCGTCGCCATGTTGAATCGCCTGGGGCCCGGGACGCTGATGGCAAAATCGGACATCGAGTCAGCGTTCCGGTTGCTCCCGGTACACCCAGACGATCAGCGTCTCCTTGGTTTTCAGTTTCAGGGTCCCAATTACATGGATAGATGTATGCCAATGGGGTGCTCGATTTCATGTACCTATTTCGAGAAGTTCAGTTGTTTTCTGCAATGGGTATTCACAAGGAAGACAGGTTTTCAACATGTTATGCACTATCTCGATGACTTTCTGTTTTTGGGGGCAGCCGGGGATCCTGAGTGTGGGCAGGCTTTGCATGAATTTCGTGTCTTAATGAACCAATTCGGTGTGCCATTGGCACCAGGTAAGACTGTGGGGCCCTCGACCTTGCTCGAGTTTCTGGGGATCGAGCTCGACTCGGTAGAAGGTTGTTTTCGATTACCCAAGGAAAAAGTGTTAAAATTCAGGTTATCCCTTGAGATATGTATTCGTGCAACAAAAGTAAACCTGTATCAATTGCAACAGGTGGTGGGTCAGTTGAATTTTGCCCTGAGAGTGATGCCAATGGCGCGCCCCTTTTCCCGCTCGATTGCACAAGCCATGGTCGGCCTGAAGGAAGGCCATCATCGCACGAGGCTCTCGGCAGAGGTTCGCCAGGACATGCGCATTTGGCTGGCATTCCTGGCGGATTTCAATGGTCGAGTTGTCTGGAACAGGCCGGCAGTGTCCTCCGAGGAGCTGGGGCTGTGGACAGATTCGGCGGGGAGTATAGGTTTTGGTGCCATATTTGGTGCACAATGGTCGGCTCAAAAATGGCCGTCATGGTGGCACGAGTGCGGGTTGACAAGTAACATTGCTTTTCTTGAACTTTTCCCTATTTTGGTGGCACTAAAAACTTACCCCGAGGGGTTCCGTGATCACTCTGTGGTGTTCTGGTCTGATAACATGACCGTGGTTGAGTGTATCAATAGTCAGGCAGCACGATGCAAATTGATTCTGAGACTGCTCAAGGAAATTGTGTTGTTATGCATGCAACTGAATGTACTGTTTAGGGCGAGACATGTGCCGGGGGTGATGAACCAAGCGGCTGATGCGCTTTCTCGTTTCCGTATGCAGGCCTTCTGGGGTTTTCTGCCCACAGCGGACCCGGTGGCGGCACCCTTTCCCGAAGCTCTCTGGTCTCTCGGTGCCCCGAACTACAAAACCTCGTGGGAGAGAGTTTAGCACCCAGGACGAGGAAGGCATATGAAGGGGCGTTCCGTTCCTATTGGGCCTTTTTGGGTACTGCTAGGGGGGAACTTTGGGGTCAGGAAGAGTCTGTAGTGAAATTTCTGCTCTCTTTACATCAGGCAGGCAAATCAGTAGCTACGGTCCAGAGGCATCGGGCCGCCATTTCCTTTATGGCAAAGGCTCATGGGATCCAGGACCCGACAGCGTCTTTCGTTGTGCAGAAAGCGCTACGTGGGTGGCAACGCCTTGAGGGTCGCAGGGTAGATGAGAGGCACCCGATAGGTCTGGATAGGCTGACCCTGTTATGGTCCGTACTCCCGGCAACGTGTTCATCCCAGTACGAAGCAGTGTTGTTCCAAGCCGCATTTGCACTAGCATTCCATGGGGCTATGCGGGTAAGCGAATTAGTGGCGAAGAACAAGCGGGATACGATGGGGGGACTGTGCCGGGAGCACATTCAGGTCAGGGGGGAGACGATGACGGTCTCGTTTGTTAGGTCCAAATCCGATCAGGGTGCAATCGGGGACTGCGTAATCATTCAGAGGATCCCCGGTTCTTCCATGTGCCCTGTGGTGTGCGTAGAGCAATATTTAGCGCAGAGGGTGGCGGCATGGGGGGGGACCTTGTTGCGACACGCTGACGCCACCCCACTGACGAGGTTTCAGTTCCAGAGGGTGCTTGCGATGTCAATTTCGGCCGCGGGCTTGAACCCCGGCGAGTTCGGGACCCATTCCTTTCGGATAGGGGCTGCTACGGAGGCTACAGCCAAGGGTCTGAGTGTAGAGGAAGTAAAACGTGTGGGGCGTTGGTCCTCGAACTGTTATAAAAGGTATGTGCGGTTGCACATGTTGTGAAGCTGTAATGATATACTCACGCTTCTTGTTTTTGTTTGGTTTTTAGTTGCGCAAGCTTACGAAGCGGGGCGGACTGTGCAGTCTACCCGGCACCTGGGAACCAGCGGTCAGAAATCACCGACTGCGAAAAAGGAGGTGTGGGTCGTGGGCCACTCATACGTGAGGCGTGCCGCGGACGTATTCAATGCAGGTGATATGTTTCACGTGGCTGGGGAATACGGGTACAGGGTGTCCTTCTACGGAAAGGGCGGGCTCTGTATTGACCAGTTTCAATCCTTTTTCGAGGGTTTATTAGGGCGGACAAGGTCACCGCCATCTATAATCATAGTCCATCTTGGGGGCAACGATTTGGTGGCAACTGGTAGACGACTTCTTCTTGAGGCAATGCTTTCCACAGTAAGTTGGTTGGCTAGAAGAGTTCCAGGGTGCACAATTGCATGGTCCCATATGATCCCACGGAAAGTGTGGCGGGGGGCTATTTCGGTTTCTGCTCTAAATCATTCAGTAAGGAAAATAAATAACAAAGTGAGTAGACTGTTTCGTTCAAGTACACTGCATTCTGTTTCGCATGGTTGTATCAAAGGGGACAGTATGTATTTGGGGGACGGGGTTCATTTGTCCAGGGTGGGGAATGAGTTACTCATAGGAGACCTCTTAGCTTGGTTGAAGGGTTTGAAACATGACCTTTAGGCAGGAGTGGGGAGTCCGGACAGCCGGTCAACTATCCGGCCTGTGGCGGTAAGGTCATGATCGGTGAGCAGTAATTGGAAGATCCCAATGGGGGGGCGTCACCCATTACGGATGGGAGCGCTCGGGGGAGGTGGCCATTGGCCCCTCAACGGGGAGGCGGTCCCGTCTAAGGATAGGCCGCCGGAAGGAAAGGAAAGGTGGTCAAGGCCCCTTCCTGGATAGGAGGGGCTACGGGCCCTCCTGGGGAATTTCCCGGGGCCAGGACATCTGCGACGGCAGATGGGTAAGTTGTGTGGGGTGCGGGAGGGGGTTTACGCTACCTTTTAGACACCTCACACGAGTCCTCGGACGACCGTTAAATGGCGTCGAGTTCATTGGGGCCCCCGTCAAGTCCAAGGGAAATTGGTAGATGCACTTGAGGTACGCCTCTGTGCGGTCGCTCCCCTCACAAGTGAGGGTGGTATTTCTGGTTTAGGGATCTGACACCGGTTACGACCTTGCCGTTGGCCCTTAACGTTAGGATGTACAATTTCAAGTCAAATGTTTTGTAGGATGTTAGTTCGGCTAGGAGAACCTTTGTATTAGAGATCTGTTAAGGTTAGCCAAACATCGTAATGTGGAAATGAAATTGTACATAATATGAAACTGTTATTTTAATGTTTTAATTTTGTTTCATATTTTAATAAATACGGCCGGGAAGGGTAACTCCCTTCCCGCCTTCCAAAAAGTTCAAAAACTGTTTCCGGTTTCCCAATTCTTGGGGATTGTGTTGAGAGGGGGTGGCGGGTATCTCAGCCATATGGAAAGGGGCGACCATTCGGTCCCCCCGAACGTATGGTGGAGTACCACGATCCTCCCGGGAAGCCATCTTGGGCGGGAGGCGAGTCTCGGCTGGTATGCCCGAAGCGGCGTAGCCGGGGCGCGCCTTTTTCCCGCCCTAGAGTGGGTTGTCCTAGACACTGACACGGCCGGCCACGCCCTCGGAGGCAGGCGGGGCGGGTTTACGCCCGCCCTGAAGACGGATAAAAGGAGCAAGAAGCCAAGGAAGCATCCTCTTGTTCCTGTGCTCTGAAGCTGCACCTCCCGCTGCACGTGAGCTCGAGACGGAACGAAGAGCCAATTTTGACCCACCCACCAGCCCCTGAGGACAGCTAGTTGTTTTTTGAATAAAGTTTGATGTGGTAATTCTGTTTTTTGCAGGTTGTGATGATCGTCGTGAAATTTTGAATATGCAATAAAGAATGGTTATTTTCAGTATGTTTTGCAAATAAAGTAATTTTGCACTAGTGTTGATCAGTATTCATGCTTGTAATAAGTTATGTTTATTTAGTAAATTAGGTAGAATTGTCGTATTTATTTTGGTCGGGCGGTAAGGTCATGATCGGTGAGCAGTAATTGGAAGATCCCTATGGGGGGGCGTCACCCATTACGGATGGGAGCGCTCGGGGGAGGTGGCCATTGGCCCCTCAACGGGGAGGCGGTCCCGTCTAAGGATAGGCCGCCGGAAGGAAAGGAAAGGTGGTCAAGGCCCCTTCCTGGATAGGAGGGGCTACGGGCCCTCCTGGGGAATTTCCCGGGGCCAGGACATCTGCGACGGCAGATGGGTAAGTTGTGTGGGGTGCGGGAGGGGGTTTACGCTACCTTTTAGACACCTCACACGAGTCCTCGGACGACCGTTAAATGGCGTCGAGTTCATTGGGGCCCCCGTCAAGTCCAAGGGAAATTGGTAGATGCACTTGAGGTACGCCTCTGTGCGGTCGCTCCCCTCACAAGTGAGGGTGGTATTTCTGGTTTAGGGATCTGACACCGGTTACGACCTTGCCGTTGGCCCTTAACGTTAGGATGTACAATTTCAAGTCAAATGTTTTGTAGGATGTTAGTTCGGCTAGGAGAACCTTTGTATTAGAGATCTGTTAAGGTTAGCCAAACATCGTAATGTGGAAATGAAATTGTACATAATATGAAACTGTTATTTTAATGTTTTAATTTTGTTTCATATTTTAATAAATACGGCCGGGAAGGGTAACTCCCTTCCCGCCTTCCAAAAAGTTCAAAAACTGTTTCCGGTTTCCCAATTCTTGGGGATTGTGTTGAGAGGGGGTGGCGGGTATCTCATCCATATGGGTAAAATGGGATAATCTTTTTTAAGATAGCAGAATTCTTCCCATTCAAGCCAACCTTTGTCTCTCCATTCACCTAGTTTTTCCCATATATCTTTAATGCTGTCATTGTATTCATTGCAATTGGATATCTTGTATGTTTTACCATCATACAATTGTCTTTCAGCCTCAGCGATGTACATTTCTCTAGGCATTATGATAATGTTCCCGGCTTTATCCGCGGGTCTGATGAGTATACTTTGATCATTAGCTAGATCTTGTATGGGGTTCTTCTGAGTTACAGTCATATTAAATTTTACTTTTTTCTTGGTTTTAGTCCAATTCCGACTGCTAAGTTCAAATAAGTCATTGCCCATCTGATCTTGAAATGAATCTATGTTGTCATGATTCATTTTGGGAGTGAAGGTAGACTTGGGTTTAAAATTGGTGCCTGCTGTCTGGTTGTGTTGAATTTCTAAGGCATCCAGGATTCTCCTGGCCTCATTGCTTAGATTTAATTCATCCTCTTTGTTCGTTAGTTCATCAATGGCAACTAGATTGTCAATATCTCCTATGATCATGTTGTCGTTTTCTGTAGTTAGGTCATTCGTCCGCTGTCGTTTATTTCTATTGGGTTTCAATTTGTGCCATTTCTTCAATTTTAATTTTCTACAGAATTTGAAAATGTCTATCTTATCTTCAACATAATTCATAGTAAGTGTTGGACAAAATGATAAACCTAGGCAAAGTGTTCTTTTGTCCTTCTGACTTATATGTCTGTCTGATAGGTTGATTATAGTTTTGTTTGCCTGTGTGTCATCCATAATTATTTTTTCTTCTGTTGTGCCCTTCTTGTTCCCACTGGCATTTGATTTTCTGTTCTGTTTGTTCCTTTGTTTGCGTTTCTTCCTCCTCTTTGTCTGGTATTTCTTGGTCTTCCTCTTGTATTTGGGGCTTGTGCTTGATTTTTCTCCTGGAGTCTTGTTGATGATCTTGTGGCTTCCCGGCTCTGTTTCATGAGCCGGTATTGCACTAAAAAATTGTTCTGTTTAGGCACTGTTCCATCGGTTGATTTGATACTCTCCGTGCTTATGGTTAAATCTGACATGTCAGTTAGTGAGTCAATATTATCTTCCTCCTCAGTTGCAATTTCATCATTGATATTCATGATCTGGTTATTTTGTGTCTGAGTCTCATATAAATGGTCATATTTCTTACTGTGCGTGAGTATCCAGCCAGACTCATAGTCCCCACAATCTCGGTGTAATTTGTATTGTTTTCTCTTTTTTATATCATCTTCTAGAGTTTTTAAACGTTTTTTCATTTCTTCTAGAAATTTGATAATTGTTTCTTGGTCATCATGTTTATTCAGTTCCTCCGTTATTTCTTCAATTTCTTTTTTGATTTTAATTCTATCCGCCCATGCATATTTTATGAGGATTTGCATCATTACCCTGGAACTGTTAGTAGCATTTTCTGACCAGTCTTCAAGCATTTGTGGATCTAATGAGTCATAGGATGGTATTAAATATAGTCTTAAACCTCTTGGTATCATATTTTTATCAAGATAATCTTGTAGTGATGAAGCTTCCCACCACTTCGAGACTTCCAGTTTGTGCAGTTTTTCATATCTGCGTAGTCTGTCCATGATTGTTTTGTCTGCCCTGATGGGTGTAGGGAGTGTTGTTGCTTTCCCCGGTGCTCTAGCAAAAAGGGACATGGCTGCTTCCCTCCTCTCTTTTTCATGATCCATCTTGTCTTACTGGGTAAGTGTGGTTAAATACCCTTGGACTTTTTAGTGGTTCGTGATGCTGTGTCCTATTGCCTCCCTGATAGGTGCAGGGTTCCCCAATGTCTCTGAGCCCACAATCCGTAATCTACAGTCCCCGTGTTGTATTTGGGTAAATAAATGGGGAAATTACAGGATTCAGGCCCACATGCATCAAGCATTTTTGTAGTCGCAAACGGTGCGATTACTTAAAATCGGCCGTTTGCGAATGCAAAAGTGCTTTTTGGGATGCATGAAGCAATTTTAGAATTCGTAACATTGTTGCGAGTTCTAAAATTGCGGGTGCTTTTAAGAAGTCGCAGATGTGCGATTTCTTAAAAGCAATGCATCATTACTTTCACAAGTGCAAAGTCGCAATTAGGGTGCCAAATTTACCGAGTGGTTGAACCACTCGGTAAATTTGGAAAAAGTGTTTAAAATGCTGCAAATGTTTTTTTTTCTACATTCATGTTTCACACACACATGTCCTTAGGACATGTGTGTGTGAAACATGATGCGAAAAATACATTTCAGGGGTGCATGGGGGGGTCCTTTGGACCCCCCCCTGAACCCATGAAATTTTCAAAGTGCCACTCGCAATTTGCTGATGCCTTCCCATTGACTCCTATGGGCCTTTTGGCCCATAGGAATCAATAGGAATTGCGAAAATGCACTTAAGAATTCGGTATTCATTTGGGATTCGGTAAAAATTGCGATTTTTACCGAATCCCAAATGAATACCGAAAACAATGATGCATAGCATTTTGCACTTCTTAATTTGCGATTCCTTATTTTTCGCAAATTAGGAAGTGCAAAATGTAACAATGATGCATGTGGGCCATAGTCTCTTAACATCATCGGTCCCTTTTAATGAAAACCGAAACGCTTACCTCCGTAGAAGTATTCTCCACGAGAAGTGTTGGTTCGGTTTTGCTATATCCCGGGGACTCCGTTATACTCCTGATGTCAGATGATAATATGGCACGGGTTACCTAGACTACCATGTGACGTATCATGACGCTTCCCTGGGGCGGAACTGAGACACGTGACGGGGTTTCAGTCATCTCCTCCCCTTCTCGGGCTCTAAAACGGATTCCTCTACTCTTAGAAACCCCGTTTAATTTATGTATCGGACTATCGGACACTGGGCCATGATAACATTCTATTTACATTATACACAGAACTTACTCAATTCAATATTTTGATACCAGCATATATGATTAATTGCATCATTACTGATTATAAGAACGGTCTTATATTTATGTCTTATGAATTTTGATTAGACCAGAATGTTTTGAGTATATATACTATGGTATGAATATATGTGATACACCATTACAAAATGGCGACATGTTATAATACTGACAATAGTAATCTGGTTCCATAGTCCGTAGTTCATGAGCACAGTAAAGCAGGAAATGTAAACATAAAAGATGTATAGCTGCTGGTGCAATTTGTGTGATCAAGCACTCCGTGGAGTGCGAAACGCGTCACTTAGATTTATGAAGGAATAAATCAACTTCTTTGGATTGACGAGTGTATTGTGGTCTGTTTGTCCTTTGCCTGAGCGCTCGTGAGGAACGCCGTTTTTTATGAATATTAAACCCGGCTGCTCCGCCGGTTCGAGCCACCCCTACGGAAGGCGAAGGGTTGCTAGCAGGAGCGCTTTGAAATTAAAATATATGTATATATATATATATATATATATATATATATATATATATATATATATATATATTACCTACTGGCAGTCGCCAGTAGGTAGTTATAGTTAGGACCTATTATCCATAGGAAATCCGCAACATTCTATCCCCAATCACGCTGGCGCCGATTGACGAATCTTCGTGAAATTTTCAAAACTTCTCGCAAGCTCCAGTTTGCTCCTATCCTTAAAGTTTCACGATGATTCATCAAGCAGGGGCGAGAAAAAAAGGGGGTCCCAAAGCACGTTTTTCCCATGCAATTTCCCATAGGACCTTTAGCCGCAGCTACAACCCGAACTGCTGAACGGAATTACACCAAATTTGGCAAAGAGGTATTCCTTGGTTCAGACTCGTGCCTTTTGGTTATTTGGTGTAAATCCGTTCAGTAGTTCCTGAGAAAATGACAGTTAAAGGCATTTATATATCTATGGGCGTGGTGAATCCGGGTACCTATCCGCGTACACTAAGTGGCGCAAAACACGAAAAGGGGGAAGGGTAGACACACCCTGACCCCCTAGGCCTGCTCAGGGGTCCCATAAGGATCTCCAAGGCCCAAACATTTTTTTTTTAATTGCGGGATGTGCGTAGGATCCTGCACTTTAAAGGTTATTAGCCCCTGGGGTCCAAATCCCGGGGGCATTTTAAAAAAACAGTGTGGGGGGTCCCAATCCCCACCACACTGCCCCGGGGTCCGCCATCCCCGGGGCTCTAACCTAATATATGCGGGGGCTCACGGGGCCCCCCACAGCTACGGAGCCTGCCACCCCCTGGGGCTTGAAAACATTAACTTGAGGGCTCTGAGGCCCCCCAGCCCCAGGGACTACCCCCCCGGGCGCTAATTTAATAATTGAAGGGGTTCATGGGGCCCCCTGCTGCCCGGGTACCGCCACCCCTGGGGCTTGAAAACAATAACTGGGGGGGCTCTGAGTCCCCCCAGCGCCGGGTACTGCCACCCCCCGGGGCTCTAATTTAATATATTTGGGGCTCACGGAGCCCCCCTGCATCCCCGGGGACCGCCACCCCGGGGGCTTGTTTGAAATGGGTGGGGGGCTCTCTGGCCCCCCCAGCGCCGGGGACTGCCACCACCCGGGCCTTCAAAACTTTAAGTGAGAGGGGCTCTGAGGCCCCTCCAGCCCGGGGGACCACCACCCCAGGACTTCTTCAAAGTGAAGTGTGGGAGGAGGGCCGCATGGCCCCCCTCCTGGAGCCCAAGATGGCCCTGGGGACTGCCACCCCCCAGGGCCGGCTACTGCAGTGTCCCGGGATGCCCAACCCAGGAACGTCCAGTAGACGCCAGGGGGCTGCGTTGCAGAGAGGTGAGAGGTGTTCTGAGAGCCACGCCTCTTTTTACACCTTTCTGCAACGCAGCTCTCTGGCGCTTACTATAGGTGCCTGGTGGGCTAGTTGGCCAGGGGACCTCAGGATTCAAGGGGACTTGATCCCCCAACTTAAAGCGCACCACGGGGGGCGTTTGCACAGTGGTGAAGGTAGGGGGCGGGCCTGAGGTGATATGTGTGCAAGCACGCCCTGAGGCGTGTTTTAAGTTGGGGAGGTAATTCCTCTTTAATTTAGAGATCGCCTGGGGGCCAACTAGCCCACCAGGTACCTGCACTAAGCGACACGGAGCTGCGTTGCGGAGTGTTATAAAAAGGGGCTTACCTCTGAACACCTCTCTGCAATGCAGCTCCCTGGTGCATACTGGAGGTACCTGGTGGGCTAGTTGGCCACCAGGGGACCTCAGGATTCAAGGTGACTTAATCCCCCAACTTAAAACACGCCACAGGCGCGTTTACACAGTAAACACGCCCTGTGGCTTATTTTTAGTTGGGGAATTAATTCCTCTTCAATTCAGAGGTCCCCTAGGGGCCAACTAGACCACCAGGTACCTCCAGTAAGTGCCACGGAGTTGTGTTGCGGAGTGTAGTAAAAAGGGGCGTGGCCTCTGAATACCTCTCTGCAACGCAGCTCCCTGGCGCATTCCGGAGGTAGCTGGTGGGCTAGTTGGCCCCAGGGGACTGCAGGATTGAAGAGGAATTAATTCGCACCACAGGGCATGTTTGCACACATGTCACTGCAGGCCCTGCCCCCTTCCTTTACCATTGTACAAATATTCCTCTAAAATCAGCCGAACTACGAATTCCTATTTACTCACCTGTTATCAGGAGAGAACCCAGTGCAGCATCTTTTAGCCCAGCACTGACCATGAAAAGTAATTCTAAGCGTACTTACCAGTAATTTGTATTTCCTTCCATAGGAATCCATTGTGTGGTTTTCACCAGAAAATTTTCTCCGTGTCGATTTTCGAAACGTACAAATATTCCTCTAAAATCAGCCGAACTACGAATTCCGATTTACTCACCTGTTATCAGGAGAGACGTCAGTGCTGCATCTTTGAGCCTAGCACTGACCCTGAAAAGTAATTCTGAGCGTACTTACCAGTAATTTGTATTTCCTTCCATGGGAATCCATTGTGTGGTTTTCACCAGAAAAGTTTCTAAGTGTTGATTTTTGAAACGTACAAATAATTATATAAAAACAGCAGAACTATGAATTCCGATTTACTCACCTGTTATCAGGAGTGACTTCAGTGATGCTTCTTTGAGCCCAGTACTGATCCTGAAAAGTAATTCTAACCGTACTTACCAGTAACTTGTATTTTCTTCCATAGGAATCCATTGTGTGGTTTTCACCAGAAAAGTTTCGAAGTGCCTATTTTCACAAACTAAAAACATTCCTTAAAAATTGCCTATATGACTTAAACGCATTCTTTCTAATGTTTACAGGAGATGCACCCGTGCTGGATCCAGGATCCACCACGGAGTAAGAAAAAGTAACGTTAACACTACTTACCTGATAAGTGAATTTCCTCCCATAAGATAACATTTGTGATTCTATGTGAAAAAGTATCAAAGTGTCAACTTTTAAAACACAATAATATTCTTAAAAAATCACTACTGTAACCAAAACATTTTTACTCACCTGTTTACAGGAGATGTCCTGGGACTGAATCTAGGATCCAGCACTGTGGTTAGAAAAGTAATCCAAAAAGTAACTAATTGCATTTAACTAGAAATTCACATTGAGCTCAATATTGCATTGTGTGGATGACATTGTGATGCGCATTACAACAACTGTAACTACTGTACTTAAAAGTCTATTGCCTATTTGCAAAGTATTTAAACTAAAGTAATTCATTCTGAGGAAGTATATTTTGTAATGTAATTTATAATGTAATTATAATGTAATTTAAAAAATAAAATATCTTAAAAATAAATTGTTTAGAAAAATGTAGTAAATCAGTATAAAAAAATAGCAATTAATACATTTAAAAAATTGTCATTTATAAAACCTTTGAAATTCACCGAAAAAACCATAGGTTTCAGACATAATATAGTTAGGAATTAGCATTTAAAAAACCTTTGAAGTTCACTGAAAAAACCATAGGTTTCAGGGGTGTTATAGTTAGCAGGACATTTCCTGCGTAGAAAACCATTGAAATTCCTCCGTTATAGTTAATTCTACTAACTATAACTCTTGCGCCCGCAATCCACTGCTGATGATGTCAAATATTACATCATGCATGACATGGTCAGTGACATCACTGACGACATCACTGATGATATCTCAAATGACATTACTGATGACATGATCCACGTGACAATCTGATACAACTCATCATACACTAGTATAACCTTTCAACACTCATTCTAAAATATGGAGCACCATGTTTGAAACCATTGACACACCAATACAAGTTTCTAAAAACCCACTCAGTGATTCCTACATCTACCCACACATCTAAACACTTACATACAGATTCACTCATACGTGCTAAAAACGATCAATAGAACATTATTAAATATACTTCTACACCTACATCGACATTACACACCAGCACACATCCTATTCACTTAGGCAGTCATCCTACTCACTTATGCAAACAATTGATCATACTTACATTTACTAAGCTACACACGTATACAAACACCACTTCATTTATTCATATAGATAGTAACTCATACGTAGTGTGTTATAAAATCACTATTAGAAGTATACAGTTTTCGATACAGTCACTCATTCAATCACTGAGTGTTAAGTATACTTATTTATAAACAACTGTCCCATATACTGCCTTTTATATTTCTACTTTCTTAGACATGTATCATTGAGAAATATATTTACCTATCACCACACCCATAAAGAGATTCACTCACCCAAACAAGTGTTTCCACGTGCAGTCTTAACTCATATACCTACTAAATCAACTATTTATACATCTTAGGACAGTCACACACCTCCCATCCAACCACACACACATTCACTATCCTATACAAATACTCACTTAATAAAATAATACTAACATAAACCTTACATAGCTACTAACCAACTTATGTAGTAGGTTACACAACAAGAGATACAGGGAAATAGATATTCACACCGTTTAGTCACTATCCCATATATTTAGTGAGACACTTTAAATTAGTCACTTAGACAGTCAATGACAGTGCTACTAAATCCTATCCAGACCCTTATACATCCAGTCAGTCTTCAATACGGATTGCTATATATATAATATATATTTAAATATCGAACCAAACCACATTCAATGGATGATGTCATCAGTGATGTCATCAGTGATGTCATTTGAGATGTCATCAGTGATGTCATCAGTGATGTCACTGACCATGTCATGAATGATGTAATATTTGACATCATCAGCAGTGGATTGCTGGGGCGCAAGTTATAGTTAGTAGAAATAACTATAATAGCGGAATTTCAATGGTTTGTAAGCATGAAATGTCCTGCTAACTATAAACCCCCTGAAACCTATGGTTTTTTCACACACACACACACACACACACACACACACACACACACATATATGTATATATATATATATATATATATATATATATATATATATATATATATATATATATATATATATATATATGTATGTATATATATATATATATATATATATATAATATATATATATATATATATATATATATATATATATATATATATATATATATATATATATATATATATATATATATATATATATATATATATATATATATTACCTACTGGCGGTCGCCAGTAGGTAGTTATAGTAGTTATAGTTAGGATCTACTTTCCATAGGAAATACGCAACATTCTATTGGGAATAACTTTGGCGCCGGTGGACGAATCTTTGCGAATTTCTCCAAGAAAATGACCCGCTTCTTCCCTGAAAGTTTTGGGGGGATTCGTCAAGTGGGGGCCGAGATAAAAGGGGGGTCCCAAAACGTGTTTTCCCATGTTAATTTCCATAGGGCGGTCGGTTTCACTTTTAGCCCGAACGGCTGAATGGATTTCCACGAAACTTGGCAAAATTGTAGGGACTGGTAGCCCGATGTGCCTTTGCTATGTCTCAAGATATGTGCTCCAGTGGATTTTGAGTAATTAAGGTTAAAAAAAATATATATATCTATGGCAGCGCCCCGGTACGCGCTCCGGGGAGCGATCCAGGCGCGCCACGGGACTTGCGCACAGAAAGCTGATTGGCTCTCGGGTGTCTGTAAACATTCGAAACAGTCCGGAGAAGCCGCCATCTTGTGTCTCGGTAAAATCGAGATGTAAGAGGTGGAAAAATCAAAGGGGGAAATGACCATAAGCGGGCAGGGATAGCCCCACCCTGAACCCCTAGGTTTGATGTGGGGGACATAAAAGGGCCCAGCGGGGCAAAAAAAAAATTTTTTTTTGATTTGCGCGGGAGGAGCGCCCGGTACGCGCACCGGGGAGCGGACCGGGGAGCGTCCCATGGGGAAAAATTAATAATAGAGTTTTTTTTAAATGTAGCCTTTTTTTATAAATTGGAGGTAGTTCTAAAAAGAACTGTTTTTTTCTTCTTTTTGTTGTTTTATATTTATATTTTTTGTCATGAGTGATGTCACTGACCATGTCATGAGTGATGTAATATGTGACGTCATCAGCAGTGCATTGCAGGTGCGCAAGTTATAGTGAGTCCAACTAACTATAACGTGGGAATTTCAATGGTTTTATGTCAGTAAAATTTCCAGCTAACTATAACTGGTGTGAAACCTATGGTTTTTTCAGTGAATATATATATATATATATTCACTGAAAAAACAATAGGTTATAGACCATATATAGTTAGGGATTAGCATTTACAAAACCTTATTTTACTCGCATAAAACCATTGAAATTCGCATATATAGTTAGTTGAGCTAACTATATATCGCGCACCCGCAATCCACTGCTGATGATGTCACATATTACATCATTCATGACATGGTCAGTGATATCACTGATGACATCATCCAGTGGCTGTCTGTTTCTGTAAAGTTAAAATATGTCTTACATATTGAAGAATGAGTGGATGTATAAGTGTCTGGATGAAGGATTTAGTAGGTGCATGACTGACTGTATGAGAGAGTGATTAAATGTGTCTCACTGAGTGCATGGGTTAGTGACTAAACTATCTTAATTTGTGCATCATTATATCTGTTGTTCTATGAACTGCTGCATGTGTTGATCAGTAGCTATATGAGTAACTGTATGGGTTATTGATTGGTTGTCCAAGTATTTGAATGGGAGAGTGAGTGTGTGTGTGGGGGTGGCTGGGAGGTGTGTGACTCTGTGCATACATGTGCGAACAGTTGATTCACTAGATCTATGGGTTCAAAACTGCATGTGGAAACAGCTGTATGGGTGGTTGACTGTGTACGAGTGTATTGGTGAGTGAATGGATATCTCAGTGCTACATGTCAAAGTAAGTACATATGTAAAACACAGTACATGTGAGAGTTCACATATATAAATTACTGTGCATAAGAGCCAGTGAATGTGTGAGTGGCTGTATGGATCATTGTGAACCTGTATCAGGGATTGTATAAAAGAGTAAATATGTGTTAGTATATGTTCGAATAAGTAAGGTGTGTATAACTGTATAGTTGAGGAAATGGAGGTGTGATTGATTCTTTACATGACTGACTAGGTGTGTGAGTATCTCCATGGATGAGTGACAGTCTGTGAGTGTCTGTTTACACTGAGTGTATCTAAGGTTATATCAGAGTCTGAAGAGGTTCATCGTATAATCCCATGAATGATGTCATCAGTGATGTGATCAGTAATGTCAAATGAGATGTCATCAGTGATGCCATCAGTGATGTCATTTGAGATGTCATCAGTGATGTCATCAGTGATGTCATTTGGGATGTCATCAGTGATGTCATCAGTGATGTCACTGACCATGTCATGAATGATGTAATATGTGACATCATCAGCAGTGGATTGCGGGTGCGCGATATATAGTTAGCGCAACTAACTATATATGCGAATTTCAATGGTTTTATGCGAGTAAAATAAGGTTTTGTAAATGCTAATCCCTAACTATATATGGTCTATAACCTATGGTTTTTTCAGTGAATTTTCAAGGTTTTGTAAATGCTAATCCCTAACTATATATGGGCTAAAACCTATGGTTTTTTCAGTGAATTTCAATGGTTTTTTAATAGCAAATATCAAAAGCTGTCAAATGTCAAGTACGTGATAGGTAAAAACATTTTCGTGTTTATGCAGGCTGATGTGCTTTGAACGCTGCCCCCCCCCCTCTTTTCTCTTAGAAGTACTCTCTCTTTGCAGATAGTGAAGGGTAGTTAACGCAGGCCTTTGCCCCCGTTGTAATCCGTCGTGCCTGCTTGTCTCTCCATTTGATTGATTGTTATCCAAGCATTTACTATTTTAAAATGTATTCTCTTTGGTTCATTCTCTATTTACTAACAAGCACAAAGCCGCAATACTCTGTTTAGTCTTTGCAGATAGTGAAAAATTGTGTAAAAAAAAAAAATAATCGAGCAAAATCAGTAGGCCACTAATGGGATCTCTTTTTGACCTCGCTAAAATAGAAACATTAGGAACAACCCTTCATGAGAAATACGAAACTAGTGAGATGAACTGAGCTCCACACCATGATGGCTGCAAGACAGCTCGGCTCCGCCACCCACCCCACCCAAAATAACGATAAAATCTATGCAAATATTATAAATATATACAACACACCAGCAAAGTAACAGGGTAAAACATTTTATTAAATAACTATTTACATAACTATTTTATACTTTTTGTTTCCTGATCCGGCTAGCTCAATTGATCGAGCATGAAACTCATGCACTCTGATAGCAAGCGTTGCTGCTGATGCTATGCAAACAAAAACTGGTTTTCAGTTTGTACATCCTTCAAGATTTTTCATCCAAGGCTGGTTGAGAGTTTGTAGAACGATGGCTTCAGATTTTCAACATACGGTGTGGTGGCGCGGATTGGGAGGGTGCGCTTGACTTCTGCCCCCTCCTCAAGTCGTGTTGCCCTGGCGTGGCCTAAGATCGCCCCGACATAGGCGGCCGGCTCCCGGGGTCCGGCGGAACTTTTTGCCTGTTGATGACTCTTCCATTCTGGACCTTATCCCACAATCCGTTTGACCTGAAGACACGCTGTAGTGGGGTGCCCCTTTACCGTTTCAGTTGCCATTCCGCCCGCTTTTGCTACACTGTGCCTCTTCCGCCATTCAGCTGTTTACCGCCCGCTCTTGCGACTACAGCGTCTCGCTCACCATGTAGTTGAGTTGCTCCCGCTCTTGCGATGCAGCTATAGGCGGCTGCCACAGGACTCTCAAAATGGCGGCCGCCTCTTCAGATTTGGGCGGGGTCCACTAAAATGGCCATGGGACACCTTGGAACTCGGACGCATGCCTGCTAGGGCTTGGGCCCCATTCTCAAAAGCGTCCACTGATCCTTGAAGATTCTACAAAAGTCTTGGGGGCCCCCGACTCCCGCAGGCTTCTGGTGTGGAGCGGCTGCCATGATTGCTCGTGGAATGGCCACGACTGAGATACGAGATGGTGGTGCTCTCATGCTAACGCCAGCTTCAGTCTGAAACATCCAGAAACACTGTAGACTACCAATTCGATCAGTTCCGGTAGCGCCCCAACGTGACCCCGTAGGGAAGAACTTGCCCTCCCCTCTTTGACTGATGGTTCTTGTTGCCTGTCCCTTCTGTTGTCATTTAACAGAACTTTTTAGACTGCTGAAAGGGGTTGTGTTCCGACCGCTGGTTGGTGGAGACATTTTGACTATATTCTGGACCTACGTTGTCGCGTAATGCGTTATATGACACGCCGCGTTAGCGCACCCGGAAGTACTCCATTGCACGAAGCGCAGCTTCCCGGAAGGGATCCGGGGCGCGGCGCGCAGCCCGTAACGTAAGCATAACAGGTCAGGTGACTTGTTAATAAAACTTTTCATTGGTTCATTTTACTTTTGTTATTCTAATGATGAAAGGCTTGGTCATAAGACCTAAAAATTACGCTTTTTATTGCTTTCGAACATTATTTTTTCTTAAACATATATGTTATAATGTTCCAGGCTAATGTATTTTCCCGGAAAATTTACAAATGTCCTGCAAGTAAAATATATTCTTTTTTCTAGAAAAAGGGCGTTTCTTCGTCCCATGAAGGAGCCGTTGAGCAAAAGATGCTCGGCCTGCTGTCTTAGTCGCCGATACGCCTGAATGTCAGATTCTTATCGATCACTTTATGTTGCAGGAGTAAAAAACACAACAGCCCTTGACCATTTATCTTTACTGCGTTCCTGCGTATTATACCTTTTATCCGTCATGTAATTGGACTGCTTTATTTCACTTGCCTTTTACTGATTCGAAAACAGTGACTAAAATTAAAAACTTTACCAATGTAAATACTACTACCATGTTTTGTTTTAAAAACCTTTATTGTGAAAATGTCAGTATACAAATACGGGCCTATAACCACGTGGGCCGGCCATGGAGCAAACTGGAATCGTATATGATGAGGAGACATTTACACTGTAGAGGAACGCAACGAGCGGGCCATTAGGTTGCAAGAACTAAGGTGTCTAACAGTTGCGGAATCGGTGGACGTACATTTTGTAATTAAAATACGACAGGGCCACTTACAATAAAATTATCTAGATATACATTTGCGGGCAAGTACCATGGGTGACGTTAATTCGAACTTTCAATAGTACAGTAATCAATAACACATCAGAACTTAATATCAATAGGGATGTCGAAATATTCAATCAATTCTCGTTCCCGCCCGCCATGTGCTTCAAAACTGCATACGTATCTCGTGATATCAAGGTTGTGCAACCAGTACACAACAAGGAGTTACGAGTCCCATTTATACCGGCGCCATTTTGGGCGAGGCCGGGCAGGTCCAGGATATAGTCAAAATGTCTCCACCAACCAGCGGTCGGACCAGAACCCCTTTCGGCAGTCAAAAAAGGTTCAGTTAAATGACAACAGAAGAGATAGGCAACAAGAACCAACAGTCAAAAGAGGGGAGGGCAAGATCTAAAGCCATTGTTCTACAAACTCTCAAGCAGACTTGGATGGAAAAATCCTGAAGAATGTACAAACTGAAAACCATTTTTTGTCTGTATAGCATCACCAGCAACGCTTGAGTCAGCTTTGTGTGAAGCCGCCATTTTGATTCAATCAATAGCGTCCCCCTGCACACATTCAAGGACCTGGTCGTGTCTAAAGGTCAAACGGATTCTGGGACAAGATGCAGAAAGGAAAAGGAAAAAAGTTCCGCCGGACCATGGGAGCCGGCCACCTATGTCATGGGCGATCTTTGGCCACACCAGGGCAATAGTGAAGCTGCAGCAGGTGCAAATAAGCTTCAGACAGTGTTACAAGCGCTGCTCAGAACTCTCAACTATGACACCACCTCCGTGCCATCTGGATCTTGGCGCCTTGTGCTAGTTCCGATCTATTCACACATCGGTCCGCTACTGACACCACCTCATAGGCCAACAGGACACCCCACGCCGACTTTCGGCGCAGCATTGTAGGATGGCCACACCAGTGCGGCAACTTGTTAGACACCACCTCGGTGCCATCCAGATCTCGGCTCGTTGTGCTTCCTTTGGCCTACTGTAGCCGCAAGTGCGGACGCAACTCAGCTGGATAGCGAGTGAAACACCAAGGGGCGCCCCACTGCAGCCGAGGAGCCTCTATCTAGGGGGCGACGCACAGCATCACATTGCTTTCTCAAACAGCCCCCACTGACTGACGCAACCTCACAGGCCAACGGGGCGCCCCACGCCGACTTTCGGCGCAGCATTGTAGGATGGCCACACCAGTGCGGCAACTTGCTAGACACCACCTCGGTGCCATCCAGATCTCGGCGCGTTGTGCTTCCTTCGGCCTACTGTAGCCGCAAGTGTGGACGCAACTCAGCTGGATAGCGAGTGAAACACCAAGGGGTGCCCCACTGCAGCCGAGGAGCCTCCATCTTGGGGGCGACGCACAGCATCACATTGCTTTCTCAAACAGCCCCCACTGACTGACGCGACCTCACAGGCCAACGGGGCGCCCCACGCCGACTTTCGGCGCAGCATTGTAGGATGGCCACACCAGTGCGGCAACTTGCTGGACACCACCTCGGTGCCATCCGGATCTTGGCGCGTTGTGCTGCCTTCGGCCTATTCGCACATCGGTCCGCTACTGACGCCGCCTCACGTGCCAACGGATTTTCTACGCTTTTTATAGCAGCGCGTAACGTAAGCATAACAGGTCATGTGACTTCTTTATAAAACTTTTCATTGGTTCATTTTACTTTTGGTTTCCTAATGATGGAAGGCTTGATCATATGACCTAAAAATAACACTTTTCATTGGATTAAAACATTTTTTTTTCCCAAACGATGAAAGCCCCACCTTGTTTCTAGATGTTTCAGACTGAAGCTGGCGTCAGCCTGAGAGCACCACCATCTCGTGGCTCCGTCGTGGTCATTCCGCGAGCAATCATGGCAGCCGCTCCCCACCGGAAGCCTGCAGGAGTCGGGAGCCCCCAAGACTTTTGTAAAATCTTCAAGGCTCAGGGGACGTCCGAGTTCCAAGGTGTCCCAGGGCCATTTTAGTGGACCAGGCCCAAATCCAAAGAGCCGTCTGCCATTTTAAGAGTCCTGTTGCAGCCGCCTATCGCTGCACCGCAAGAGTGGGCGCAACTCAACTACATGGTGAGCGAGACGCTGTAGCCGCAAGAACGGGCGATAAACAGCTGAATGGAGGATGAGGCACAGTGTAGCAAAAGCGGGCGGAATGGCAACTGAAACGGTAAAGGGGCGCCCCAGTACAGCAGACGAGCCTCCACCTGGGAGGCCCGTTCACACCGACTCCCCCCCCCCCCCCCCGGGGCGCCCCACGCCGTTTTTCGGAGCAGCATTGTAGGATGCCAAAACCAGTGCGACAACTTACTGGACATCACCTGGGTGCCATCCACATCTCAGCGCGTTCTGCTGCCTTGGGACTATTCGCACAACAGACCGCTACTGACGAGGCCTCCCCGCGCACCCCCCGGGACTCCCCACGCCGTTTTTCGGAGCTGCATTGTAGGATACCAAAAACCAGTGCGGCACCCAGGTAACATCACCTGGGTGCCGTCCAGAACTCAGCACGTTGTGCTGCCTTGGGACTATTCGCACAAAACACAGCTACTGACCATTGTTGCTTCTTTTTTAAAAAAATGTTTAAATGTATTTACTGTTTTTGTTGCGTTCTATATATTTATAAGTTATTAAAGTGTTAAAATCCTACTACTTTGTTGGAGTGCTATTTTTTTTTAATGTGACACATAATTGTAAAAACTTTGATGTACAAAGAGGCATCCCTGGAATCTTCCGCTTCAGGCTCGGTCCCACACACCCTCACAGTGACAATCCCCTCCCCAAGCACAATACAGGATGGTTATCAGATAGTAGGAACGCGTGTGGTGTGACGGATCTCATCGGGTGGGGGCCTTGATCTATTGTAACTCCTTTGAAGAGGGGTGATTCTCTACAGCTGGGGCCATAAACTACATCTGCAGGGCTAGGTGATAGCCTGGGACCGGCCTGGACAATCGGACACAGGGGAAGAGGAGTGTCAGAGGGTGCGGTAGTGAATAGGGTGAAAGGGTGGTGTCGGGCGGGCACAGGGTGTGATTCTTAGGGAAGAGCAGCGCACATGGGAGGAGGTTTCTGGCCCATGCATGAGAGAGAGAGCGGGGGTGACCAGTGCGTGGGGGAGATGCTTGCGAGGGTGGAGAGCCATGCTGAGGATCGGCGGCGTGCAGAGAGTGAGTCTGGTCAAGGCATCTAAAATGGCTGCCGTGCTCAACAAAAGTGTGGCATTGCAAAAAAGACAAGATGGCGCAGACAATGTTTATCAATAAGGATTAATTTATAACAATTATTTTTAACAAAATATTTACTCGCAGTGACAAAATGGCGGTCAACAGTTCCTGATTTCCATCGAATCGAACGTTAACAGACGTCACGCAGCAAAAAAAAAAAAACGCTCACGCACAGCCGCTGGAAGACATGTATCAACATATATGAGCCTCCTCAGCCACCCTCAGAAAACAAAAGGGGTCAGGATATCTCTCCCGTACCCCCTTATACCTAGTAATTTAATTAAATCGAAACACAAAATGGCGAATTCACGTTTCGCTACCAGTTTGCGACCCGGTTCGCGAACCGAGAAGCACTTCTACCGCGAAAAATCAAATTTGTATTATTTGCCCCACGGGACCCTTTAATAACCCCAACATCATTCCTAGGGGGTCAAGAGGGGTCTACCTAGCACCCTTTCATTAAATTCCCCCTTCGTTTTTCTCCTCCTCTTGTCTCTCGATCCTACCGACAGACAAGATGGCGGCCGCACCGGACTGTTTAGAATGTTGACAGACACCGAAGAGCCAATCAGCTTCGCTACGCAAAGCTCCGTTACGCGAAAAGTACGCGATCTGGAGCGCTATCTGGGACGCTGTCACAGATATATCTGTTTTTTAAACGTTAATTTCTCAAAATCCACTGGAGCACATATATTGAGACCCAGCAAAGGCACATCGGGCTAACAGTCCCTATAATTTTGCCAAGTTTCGTGCAAATCCATTCAGCCGTTAGTTTGCGACCCGGTTCGCGAACCGAGAAGCGCTTCTACCGTGAAAAATCAAATTTTTTTTATTTTCCCCACGGGACCCTTTAATAACCCCAACATCATTCCTAGGGGGTCAAGAGGGGTCTACCTTGCCCCCTTTCATTAAATTCCCCCTTCGTTTTTCACCTCTTCTTGTCTCTCGATCCTACCGAGAGACAAGATGGCGGCCGCACCGGACTGTTTAGAATGTTGACAGACACCGGAGAGCCAATCAGCATCGCTTCGCAAAGCTCCGTGACGCGAAAAGTACGCGATCTGGAGCGCTATCTGGGACGCTGTCACAGATATATAACATTTTTAAAACGTTAATATCTCAAAATCCACTGGAGCACATATATTGAGACCCAGCAAAGGCACATCGGGCTAACAGTCCCTACAATTTTGCCAAGTTTCGTGCAAATCCGTTCAGCCGTTTGAGCTAAAAGTGAGGCCAAACGCCCTATGGAAATTAACATGGGAAAAACGTATTTTGGGCCCCCCCTTTTTTCTCGCCCCCCCCTTGACGAAACCCCCCCCCAAATTTTCAAGGGCTGCTCAGAAACAAAATGTGCCATTTTCCTGAAAATTTCAGCCGATTCCGTCCACAAACGCCAAAGTTATTAGACATAGAATTTTCAAAAGTTCCATAGAGAAATAATCCTAACTATATATACCTACTGGCTATCGCCAGCAGGTATTTACGCTTTCAACTTTGGATAAAACCTGGATTTCCAATCAGTACTTCTTTGAAATACTGCGGTGCAGTTTGGGACTTGTATTGCTGTACTCCTGTCACGTGAGTCAAATGATGTAAAAGCGCACAGGTGCGCATTGAGCAGTTCGATACTCTTTTCCCCGCCTGTGAGCAAGGCCGGATGAGGCCGAAACGTTAGGCAATTTGGGAGAATTCTGTGCGCGAGGACGTTTGAATAAATGCCTCTTTTGCCAGCAATGGGCCTCTGATGGTGTTTTCTTTGTGAATATGGATGGGCTGCTCCGTGCCCATCGAACAGAGGCCGCCCTGAAGGGTTGGTGGCCCCAGTAACGAGAGACTGTTGTGTGTATTTCGAATGAGGGGCATGACCCACTCACGCTCCTAACCTACTGAGGAAAGCCACTGAGCAAAAAGGACAGCGTGATGGAAGGGATTCGGGGTGGCAGACTGCCATTCTCGATCATGTTGGCTGAATTGCATGAATCCAACGTCATTTGAACTCTGGCAATGCGCAAACACCTACTCACCTGACATTCTAAACAGTAATTCCTACAAAAGCAGCACAGCCCAGCAGGTATTTACGCTTTCAACTTTGGATAAAACCTGGATTTCCAATCAGTACTTCTTTGAAATACTGCGGTGCACTTTGGGACTTGTATTGCTGTACTCCTGTCACGTGAGTCAAATGATGTAAAAGCGCACAGGTGCGCATTGAGCAGTTCGATACTCTTTTCCCCGCCTGTGAGAAAGGCCGGATGAGGCCGAAACGTTAGGCAATTTGGGAGAATTCTGTGCGCGAGGACGTTTGAATAAATGCCTCTTTTGCCAGCAATGGGCCTCTGATGGTGTTTTCTTTGTGAATATGGATGGGCTGCTCCATGCCCATCGAACAGAGGCCGCCCTGAAGGGTTGGTGGCCCCAGTAACGAGAGACTGTTGTGTGTATTTCGAATGAGGGGCATGACCCACTCACGCTCCTAACCTACTGAGGAAAGCCACTGAGCAAAAAGGACAGCGTGATGGAAGGGATTCGGGGTGGCAGACTGCCATTCTCGATCGTGTTGGCTGAATTGCATGAATCCAACGTCATTTGAACTCTGGCAATGCGCAAACACCTACTCACCTGACATCCTATACAGTAATTCCTTCAAAAGCAGCACAGCCCAGCAGGTATTTACGCTTTCAACTTTGGATAAAACCTGGATTTCCAATCAGTACTTCTTTGAAATACTGCGGTGCACTTTGGGACTTGTATTGCTGTACTCCTGTCACGTGAGTAAAATGATGTAAAAGCGCAAAGGTGCGCATTGAGCAGTTCGATACTCTTTTCCCCGCCTGTGAGCAAGGCCGGATGAGGCCGAAACGTTAGGCAATTTGGGAGAATTCTGTGCGCGAGGACGGTTGAATAAATGCCTCTTTTGCCAGCAATGGACCTCTGATGGTGTTTTCTTTGTGAATATGGATGGGCTGCTCTGTGCCCATCGAACAGAGGCCGCCCTGAAGGGTTGGTGGCCCCAGTAACGAGAGACTGTTGTGTGTATTTCGAATGAGGGGCATGACCCACTCACGCTCCTAACCTACTGAGGAAAGCCACTGAGCAAAAAGGACAGCGTGATGGAAGGGATTCGGGGTGGCAGACTGCCATTCTCGATCGTGTTGGCTGAATTGCATGAATCCAACGTCATTTGAACTCTGGCAATGCGCAAACACCTACTCACCTGACATTCTATACAGTAATTCCTTCAAAAGCAGCACAGCCCAGCAGGTATTTATGCTTTCAACTTTGGATAAAACCTGGATTTCCAATCAGTACTTCTTTGAAATACTGCGGTGCACTTTGGGACTTGTATTGCTGTACTCCTGTCACGTGAGTCAAATGATGTAAAAGCGCACAGGTGCGCATTGAGCAGTTCAATACTCTTTTCCCCGCCTGTGAGCAAGGCCGGATGAGGCCGAAACGTTAGGCAATTTGGGAGAATTCTGTGCGCGAGGACGTTTGAATAAATGCCTCTTTTGCCAGCAATGGGCCTCTGATGGTGTTTTCTTTGTGAATATGGATGGGCTGCTCCGTGCCCATCGAACAGAGGCCGCCCTGAAGGGTTGGTGGTCCCAGTAAGGAGAGACTGTTGTGTGTATTTCGAATGAGGGGCATGACCCACTCACGCTCCTAACCTACTGAGGAAAGCCACTGAGCAAAAAGGACAGCGTGATGGAAGGGATTCGGGGTGGCAGACTGCCATTCTCGATCGTGTTGGCTGAATTGCATGAATCCAACGTCATTTGAACTCTGGCAATGCGCAAACACCTACTCACCTGACATTCTATACAGTAATTCCTTCAAAAGCAGCACAGCCCAGCAGGTATTTACGCTTTCAACTTTGGATAAAACCTGGATTTCCAATCAGTACTTCTTTGAAATACTGCGGTGCACTTTGGGACTTGTATTGCTGTACTCCTGTCACGTGAGTCAAATGATGTAAAAGCGCACAGGTGCGCATTGAGCAGTTCGATACTCTTTTCCCCGCCTGTGAGCAAGGCCGGATGAGGCCGAAACGTTAGGCAATTTGGGAGAATTCTGTGCGCGAGGACGTTTGAATAAATGCCTCTTTTGCCAGCAATGGGCCTCTGATGGTGTTTTCTTTGTGAATATGGATGGGTTGCTCCGTGCCCATCGAACAGAGGCCGCCCTGAAGGGTTGGTGGCCCCAGTAACGAGAGACTGTTGTGTGTATTTTGAATGAGGGGCATGACCCACTCACGCTCCTAACCTACTGAGGAAAGCCACTGAGCAAAAAGGACAGCGTGATGGAAGGGATTCGGGGTGGCAGACTGCCATTCTCGATTGTGTTGGCTGAATTGCATGAATCCAACGTCATTTGAACTCTGGCAATGCGCAAACACCTACTCACCTGACATTCTATACAGTAATTCCTTCAAAAGCAGCACAGCCCAGCAGGTATTTACGCTTTCAACTTTGGATAAAACCTGGATTTCCAATCAGTACTTCTTTGAAATACTGCGGTGCACTTTGGGACTTGTATTGCTGTACTCCTGTCACGTGAGTCAAATGATGTAAAAGCGCACAGGTGCGCATTGAGCAGTTCGATACTCTTTTCCCCGCCTGTGAGCAAGGCCGGATGAGGCCGAAACGTTAGGCAATTTGGGAGAATTCTGTGCGCGAGGACGTTTGAATAAATGCCTCTTTTGCCAGCAATGGGCCTCTGATGGTGTTTTCTTTGTGAATATGGATGGGCTGCTCCGTGCCCATCGAACAGAGGCCGCCCTGAAGGGTTGGTGGCCCCAGTAACGAGAGACTGTTGTGTGTATTTCGAATGAGGGGCATGACCCACTCACGCTCCTAACCTACTGAGGAAAGCCACTGAGCAAAAAGGACAGCGTGATGGAAGGGATTCGGGGTGGCAGACTGCCATTCTCGATCGTGTTGGCTGAATTGCATGAATCCAACGTCATTTGAACTCTGGCAATGCGCAAACACCTACTCACCTGACATTCTATACAGTAATTCCTTCAAAAGCAGCACAGCCCAGCAGGTATTTACGCTTTCAACTTTGGATAAAACCTGGATTTCCAATCAGTACTTCTTTGAAATACTGCGGTGCACTTTGGGACTTGTATTGCTGTACTCCTGTCACGTGAGTCAAATGATGTAAAAGCGCACAGGTGCGCATTGAGCAGTTCGATACTCTTTTCCCCGCCTGTGAGCAAGGCCGGATGAGGCCGAAACGTTAGGCAATTTGGGAGAATTCTGTGCGCGAGGACGTTTGAATAAATGCCTCTTTTGCCAGCAATGGGCCTCTGATGGTGTTTTCTTTGTGAATATGGATGGGCTGCTCCGTGCCCATCGAACAGAGGCCGCCCTGAAGGGTTGGTGGCCCCAGTAACGAGAGACTGTTGTGTGTATTTCGAATGAGGGGCATGACCCACTCACGCTCCTAACCTACTGAGGAAAGCCACTGAGCAAAAAGGACAGCGTGATGGAAGGGATTCGGGGTGGCAGACTGCCATTCTCGATCGTGTTGGCTGAATTGCATGAATCCAACGTCATTTGAACTCTGGCAATGCGCAAACACCTACTCACCTGACATTCTATACAGTAATTCCTTCAAAAGCAGCACAGCCCAGCAGGTATTTACGCTTTCAACTTTGGATAAAACCTGGATTTCCAATCAGTACTTCTTTGAAATACTGCGGTACACTTTGGGACTTGTATTGCTGTACTCCTGTCACGTGAGTCAAATGATGTAAAAGCGCACAGGTGCGCATTGAGCAGTTCGATACTCTTTTCCCCGCCTGTGAGCAAGGCCGGATGAGGCCGAAACGTTAGGCAATTTGGGAGAATTCTGTGCGCGAGGACGTTTGAATAAATGCCTCTTTTGCCAGCAATGGGCCTCTGATGGTGTTTTCTTTGTGAATATGGATGGGCTGCTCCGTGCCCATCGAACAGAGGCCGCCCTGAAGGGTTGGTGGCCCCAGTAACGAGAGACTGTTGTGTGTATTTCGAATGAGGGGCATGACCCACTCACGCTCCTAACCTACTGAGGAAAGCCACTGAGCAAAAAGGACAGCGTGATGGAAGGGATTCGGGGTGGCAGACTGCCATTCTCGATCGTGTTGGCTGAATTGCATGAATCCAACGTCATTTGAACTCTGGCAATGCGCAAACACCTACTCACCTGACATTCTATACAGTAATTCCTTCAAAAGCAGCACAGCCCAGCAGGTATTTACGCTTTCAACTTTGGATAAAACCTGGATTTCCAATCAGTACTTCTTTGAAATACTGCGGTGCACTTTGGGACTTGTATTGCTGTACTCCTGTCACGTGAGTCAAATGATGTAAAAGCACACAGGTGCGCATTGAGCAGTTCGATACTCTTTTCCCCGCCTGTGAGCAAGGCCGGATGAGGCCGAAACGTTAGGCAATTTGGGAGAATTCTGTACGCGAGGACGTTTGAATAAATGCCTCTTTTGCCAGCAATGGGCCTCTGATGGTGTTTTCTTTGTGAATATGGATGGGCTGCTCCGTGCCCATCGAACAGAGGCCGCCCTGAAGGGTTGGTGGCCCCAGTAACGAGAGACTGTTGTGTGTATTTCGAATGAGGGGCATGACCCACTCACGCTCCTAACCTACTGAGGAAAGCCACTGAGCAAAAAGGACAGCGTGATGGAAGGGATTCGGGGTGGCAGACTGCCATTCTCGATTGTGTTGGCTGAATTGCATGAATCCAACGTCATTTGAACTCTGGCAATGCGCAAACACCTACTCACCTGACATTCTATACAGTAATTCCTTCAAAAGCAGCACAGCCCAGCAGGTATTTACGCTTTCAACTTTGGATAAAACCTGGATTTCCAATCAGTACTTCTTTGAAATACTGCGGTGCACTTTGGGACTTGTATTGCTGTACTCCTGTCACGTGAGTCAAATGATGTAAAAGCGCACAGGTGCGCATTGAGCAGTTCGATACTCTTTTCCCCGCCTGTGAGCAAGGCCGGATGAGGCCGAAACGTTAGGCAATTTGGGAGATTTCTGTGCGCGAGGACGTTTGAATAAATGCCTCTTTTGCCAGCAATGGGCCTCTGATGGTGTTTTCTTTGTGAATATGGATGGGCTGCTCCGTGCCCATCGAACAGAGGCCGCCCTGAAGGGTTGGTGGCCCCAGTAACGAGAGACTGTTGTGTGTATTTCGAATGAGGGGCATGACCCACTCACGCTCCTAACCTACTGAGGAAAGCCACTGAGCAAAAAGGACAGCGTGATGGAAGGGATTCGGGGTGGCAGACTGCCATTCTCGATCGTGTTGGCTGAATTGCTTGAATCCAACGTCATTTGAACTCTGGCAATGCGCAAACACCTACTCACCTGACATTCTATACAGTAATTCCTTCAAAAGCAGCACAGCCCAGCAGGTATTTATGCTTTCAACTTTGGATAAAACCTGGATTTCCAATCAGTACTTCTTTGAAATACTGCGGTGCACTTTGGGACTTGTATTGCTGTACTCCTGTCACGTGAGTCAAATGATGTAAAAGCGCACAGGTGCGCATTGAGCAGTTCGATACTCTTTTCCCCGCCTGTGAGCAAGGCCGGATGAGGCCGAAACGTTAGGCAATTTGGGAGAATTCTGTGCGCGAGGACGTTTGAATAAATGCCTCTTTTGCCAGCAATGGGCCTCTGATGGTGTTTTCTTTGTGAATATGGATGGGCTGCTCCGTGCCCATCGAACAGAGGCCGCCCTGAAGGGTTGGTGGCCCCAGTAACGAGAGACTGTTGTGTGTATTTCGAATGAGGGGCATGACCCACTCACGCTCCTAACCTACTGAGGAAAGCCACTGAGCAAAAAGGACAGCGTGATGGAAGGGATTCGGGGTGGCAGACTGCCATTCTCGATCGTGTTGGCTGAATTGCATGAATCCAACGTCATTTGAACTCTGGCAATGCGCAAACACCTACTCACCTGACATTCTATACAGTAATTCCTTCAAAAGCAGCACAGCCCAGCAGGTATTTACGCTTTCAACTTTGGATAAAACCTGGATTTCCAATCAGTACTTCTTTGAAATACTGCGGTGCACTTTGGGACTTGTATTGCTGTACTCCTGTCACGTGAGTCAAATGATGTAAAAGCGCACAGGTGCGCATTGAGCAGTTCGATACTCTTTTCCCCGCCTGTGAGCAAGGCCGGATGAGGCCGAAACGTTAGGCAATTTGGGAGAATTCTGTGCGCGAGGACGTTTGAATAAATGCCTCTTTTGCCAGCAATGGGCCTCTGATGGTGTTTTCTTTGTGAATATGGATGGGCTGCTCCGTGCCCATCGAACAGAGGCCGCCCTGAAGGGTTGGTGGCCCCAGTAAGGAGAGACTGTTGTGTGTATTTCGAATGAGGGGCATGACCCACTCACGCTCCTAACCTACTAAGGAAAGCCACTGAGCAAAAAGGACAGCGTGATGGAAGGGATTCGGGGTGGCAGACTGCCATTCTCGATCGTGTTGGCTGAATTGCATGAATCCAACGTCATTTGAACTCTGGCAATGCGCAAACACCTACTCACCTGACATTCTATACAGTAATTCCTTCAAAAGCAGCACAGCCCAGCAGGTATTTACGCTTTCAACTTTGGATAAAACCTGGATTTCCAATCAGTACTTCTTTGAAATACTGCGGTGCACTTTGGGACTTGTATTGCTGTACTCCTGTCACGTGAGTCAAATGATGTAAAAGCACACAGGTGCGCATTAAGCAGTTCGATACTCTTTTCCCCGCCTGTGAGCAAGGCCGGATGAGGCCGAAACGTTAGGCAATTTGGGAGAATTCTGTACGCGAGGACGTTTGAATAAATGCCTCTTTTGCCAGCAATGGGCCTCTGATGGTGTTTTCTTTGTGAATATGGATGGGCTGCTCCGTGCCCATCGAACAGAGGCCGCCCTGAAGGGTTGGTGGCCCCAGTAACGAGAGACTGTTGTGTGTATTTCGAATGAGGGGCATGACCCACTCACGCTCCTAACCTACTGAGGAAAGCCACTGAGCAAAAAGGACAGCGTGATGGAAGGGATTCGGGGTGGCAGACTGCCATTCTCGATCGTGTTGGCTGAATTGCATGAATCCAACGTCATTTGAACTCTGGCAATGCGCAAACACCTACTCACCTGACATTCTATACAGTAATTCCTTCAAAAGCAGCACAGCCCAGCAGGTATTTACGCTTTCAACTTTGGATAAAACCTGGATTTCCAATCAGTACTTCTTTGAAATACTGCGGTGCACTTTGGGACTTGTATTGCTGTACTCCTGTCACGTGAGTCAAATGATGTAAAAGCGCACAGGTGCGCATTGAGCAGTTCGATACTCTTTTCCCCGCCTGTGAGCAAGGCCGGATGAGGCCGAAACGTTAGGCAATTTGGGAGAATTCTGTACGCGAGGACGTTTGAATAAATGCCTCTTTTGCCAGCAATGGGCCTCTGATGGTGTTTTCTTTGTGAATATGGATGGGCTGCTCCGTGCCCATCGAACAGAGGCCGCCCTGAAGGGTTGGTGGCCCCAGTAACGAGAGACTGTTGTGTGTATTTCGAATGAGGGGCAAGACCCACTCACGCTCCTAACCTACTGAGGAAAGCCACTGAGCAAAAAGGACAGCTTGATGGAAGGGATTCGGGGTGGCAGACTGCCATTCTCGATTGTGTTGGCTGAATTGCATGAATCCAACGTCATTTGAACTCTGGCAATGCGCAAACACCTACTCACCTGACATTCTATACAGTAATTCCTTCAAAAGCAGCACAGCCCAGCAGGTATTTACGCTTTCAACTTTGGATAAAACCTGGATTTCCAATCAGTACTTCTTTGAAATACTGCGGTGCACTTTGGGACTTGTATTGCTGTACTCCTGTCACGTGAGTCAAATGATGTAAAAGCGCACAGGTGCGCATTGAGCAGTTCGATACTCTTTTCCCCGCCTGTGAGCAAGGCCGGATGAGGCCGAAACGTTAGGCAATTTGGGAGAATTCTGTGCGCGAGGACGTTTGAATAAATGCCTCTTTTGCCAGCAATGGGCCTCTGATGGTGTTTTCTTTGTGAATATGGATGGGCTGCTCCGTGCCCATCGAACAGAGGCCGCCCTGAAGGGTTGGTGGCCCCAGTAACGAGAGACTGTTGTGTGTATTTCGAATGAGGGGCATGACCCACTCACGCTCCTAACCTGCTGAGGAAAGCCACTGAGCAAAAAGGACAGCGTGATGGAAGGGATTCGGGGTGGCAGACTGCCATTCTCGATCGTGTTGGCTGAATTGCTTGAATCCAACGTCATTTGAACTCTGGCAATGCGCAAACACCTACTCACCTGACATTCTATACAGTAATTCCTTCAAAAGCAGCACAGCCCAGCAGGTATTTATGCTTTCAACTTTGGATAAAACCTGGATTTCCAATCAGTACTTCTTTGAAATACTGCGGTGCACTTTGGGACTTGTATTGCTGTACTCCTGTCACGTGAGTCAAATGATGTAAAAGCGCACAGGTGCGCATTGAGCAGTTCGATACTCTTTTCCCCGCCTGTGAGCAAGGCCGGATGAGGCCGAAACGTTAGGCAATTTGGGAGAATTCTGTGCGCGAGGACGTTTGAATAAATGCCTCTTTTGCCAGCAATGGGCCTCTGATGGTGTTTTCTTTGTGAATATGGATGGGCTGCTCCGTGCCCATCGAACAGAGGCCGCCCTGAAGGGTTGGTGGCCCCAGTAACGAGAGACTGTTGTGTGTATTTCGAATGAGGGGCATGACCCACTCACGCTCCTAACCTACTGAGGAAAGCCACTGAGCAAAAAGGACAGCGTGATGGAAGGGATTCGGGGTGGCAGACTGCCATTCTCGATCGTGTTGGCTGAATTGCATGAATCCAACGTCATTTGAACTCTGGCAATGCGCAAACACCTACTCACCTGACATTCTATACAGTAATTCCTTCAAAAGCAGCACAGCCCAGCAGGTATTTACGCTTTCAACTTTGGATAAAACCTGGATTTCCAATCAGTACTTCTTTGAAATACTGCGGTGCACTTTGGGACTTGTATTGCTGTACTCCTGTCACGTGAGTCAAATGATGTAAAAGCGCACAGGTGCGCATTGAGCAGTTCGATACTCTTTTCTCCGCCTGTGAGCAAGGCAGGATGAGGCCGAAACGTTAGGCAATTTGGGAGAATTCTGTGCGCGAGGACGTTTGAATAAATGCCTCTTTTGCCAGCAATGGGCCTCTGATGGTGTTTTCTTTGTGAATATGGATGGGCTGCTCCGTGCCCATCGAACAGAGGCCGCCCTGAAGGGTTGGTGGCCCCAGTAAGGAGAGACTGTTGTGTGTATTTCGAATGAGGGGCATGACCCACTCACGCTCCTAACCTACTGAGGAAAGCCACTGAGCAAAAAGGACAGCGTGATGGAAGGGATTCGGGGTGGCAGACTGCCATTCTCGATCGTGTTGGCTGAATTGCATGAATCCAACGTCATTTGAACTCTGGCAATGCGCAAACACCTACTCACCTGACATTCTATACAGTAATTCCTTCAAAAGCAGCACAGCCCAGCAGGTATTTACGCTTTCAACTTTGGATAAAACCTGGATTTCCAATCAGTACTTCTTTGAAATACTGCGGTGCACTTTGGGACTTGTATTGCTGTACTCCTGTCACGTGAGTCAAATGATGTAAAAGCACACAGGTGCGCATTGAGCAGTTCGATACTCTTTTCCCCGCCTGTGAGCAAGGCCGGATGAGGCCGAAACGTTAGGCAATTTGGGAGAATTCTGTGCGCGAGGACGTTTGAATAAATGCCTCTTTTGCCAGCAATGGGCCTCTGATGGTGTTTTCTTTGTGAATATGGATGGGCTGCTCCGTGCCCATCGAACAGAGGCCGCCCTGAAGGGTTGGTGGCCCCAGTAACGAGAGACTGTTGTGTGTATTTCGAATGAGGGGCATGACCCACTCACGCTCCTAACCTACTGAGGAAAGCCACTGAGCAAAAAGGACAGCGTGATGGAAGGGATTCGGGGTGGCAGACTGCCATTCTCGATCGTGTTGGCTGAATTGCATGAATCCAACGTCATTTGAACTCTGGCAATGCGCAAACACCTACTCACCTGACATTCTATACAGTAATTCCTTCAAAAGCAGCACAGCCCAGCAGGTATTTACGCTTTCAACTTTGGATAAAACCTGGATTTCCAATCAGTACTTCTTTGAAATACTGCGGTGCACTTTGGGACTTGTATTGCTGTACTCCTGTCACGTGAGTCAAATGATGTAAAAGCACACAGGTGCGCATTGAGCAGTTCGATACTCTTTTCCCCGCCTGTGAGCAAGGCCGGATGAGGCCGAAACGTTAGGCAATTTGGGAGAATTCTGTACGCGAGGACGTTTGAATAAATGCCTCTTTTGCCAGCAATGGGCCTCTGATGGTGTTTTCTTTGTGAATATGGATGGGCTGCTCCGTGCCCATCGAACAGAGGCCGCCCTGAAGGGTTGGTGGCCCCAGTAACGAGAGACTGTTGTGTGTATTTCGAATGAGGGGCATGACCCACTCACGCTCCTAACCTACTGAGGAAAGCCACTGAGCAAAAAGGACAGCGTGATGGAAGGGATTCGGGGTGGCAGACTGCCATTCTCGATTGTGTTGGCTGAATTGCATGAATCCAACGTCATTTGAACTCTGGCAATGCGCAAACACCTACTCACCTGACATTCTATACAGTAATTCCTTCAAAAGCAGCACAGCCCAGCAGGTATTTACGCTTTCAACTTTGGATAAAACCTGGATTTCCAATCAGTACTTCTTTGAAATACTGCGGTGCACTTTGGGACTTGTATTGCTGTACTCCTGTCACGTGAGTCAAATGATGTAAAAGCGCACAGGTGCGCATTGAGCAGTTCGATACTCTTTTCCCCGCCTGTGAGCAAGGCCGGATGAGGCCGAAACGTTAGGCAATTTGGGAGATTTCTGTGCGCGAGGACGTTTGAATAAATGCCTCTTTTGCCAGCAATGGGCCTCTGATGGTGTTTTCTTTGTGAATATGGATGGGCTGCTCCGTGCCCATCGAACAGAGGCCGCCCTGAAGGGTTGGTGGCCCCAGTAACGAGAGACTGTTGTGTGTATTTCGAATGAGGGGCATGACCCACTCACGCTCCTAACCTACTGAGGAAAGCCACTGAGCAAAAAGGACAGCGTGATGGAAGGGATTCGGGGTGGCAGACTGCCATTCTCGATCGTGTTGGCTGAATTGCTTGAATCCAACGTCATTTGAACTCTGGCAATGCGCAAACACCTACTCACCTGACATTCTATACAGTAATTCCTTCAAAAGCAGCACAGCCCAGCAGGTATTTATGCTTTCAACTTTGGATAAAACCTGGATTTCCAATCAGTACTTCTTTGAAATACTGCGGTGCACTTTGGGACTTGTATTGCTGTACTCCTGTCACGTGAGTCAAATGATGTAAAAGCGCACAGGTGCGCATTGAGCAGTTCGATACTCTTTTCCCCGCCTGTGAGCAAGGCCGGATGAGGCCGAAACGTTAGGCAATTTGGGAGAATTCTGTGCGCGAGGACGTTTGAATAAATGCCTCTTTTGCCAGCAATGGGCCTCTGATGGTGTTTTCTTTGTGAATATGGATGGGCTGCTCCGTGCCCATCGAACAGAGGCCGCCCTGAAGGGTTGGTGGCCCCAGTAACGAGAGACTGTTGTGTGTATTTCGAATGAGGGGCATGACCCACTCACGCTCCTAACCTACTGAGGAAAGCCACTGAGCAAAAAGGACAGCGTGATGGAAGGGATTCGGGGTGGCAGACTGCCATTCTCGATCGTGTTGGCTGAATTGCATGAATCCAACGTCATTTGAACTCTGGCAATGCGCAAACACCTACTCACCTGACATTCTATACAGTAATTCCTTCAAAAGCAGCACAGCCCAGCAGGTATTTACGCTTTCAACTTTGGATAAAACCTGGATTTCCAATCAGTACTTCTTTGAAATACTGCGGTGCACTTTGGGACTTGTATTGCTGTACTCCTGTCACGTGAGTCAAATGATGTAAAAGCGCACAGGTGCGCATTGAGCAGTTCGATACTCTTTTCCCCGCCTGTGAGCAAGGCCGGATGAGGCCGAAACGTTAGGCAATTTGGGAGAATTCTGTGCGCGAGGACGTTTGAATAAATGCCTCTTTTGCCAGCAATGGGCCTCTGATGGTGTTTTCTTTGTGAATATGGATGGGCTGCTCCGTGCCCATCGAACAGAGGCCGCCCTGAAGGGTTGGTGGCCCCAGTAAGGAGAGACTGTTGTGTGTATTTCGAATGAGGGGCATGACCCACTCACGCTCCTAACCTACTAAGGAAAGCCACTGAGCAAAAAGGACAGCGTGATGGAAGGGATTCGGGGTGGCAGACTGCCATTCTCGATCGTGTTGGCTGAATTGCATGAATCCAACGTCATTTGAACTCTGGCAATGCGCAAACACCTACTCACCTGACATTCTATACAGTAATTCCTTCAAAAGCAGCACAGCCCAGCAGGTATTTACGCTTTCAACTTTGGATAAAACCTGGATTTCCAATCAGTACTTCTTTGAAATACTGCGGTGCACTTTGGGACTTGTATTGCTGTACTCCTGTCACGTGAGTCAAATGATGTAAAAGCACACAGGTGCGCATTAAGCAGTTCGATACTCTTTTCCCCGCCTGTGAGCAAGGCCGGATGAGGCCGAAACGTTAGGCAATTTGGGAGAATTCTGTACGCGAGGACGTTTGAATAAATGCCTCTTTTGCCAGCAATGGGCCTCTGATGGTGTTTTCTTTGTGAATATGGATGGGCTGCTCCGTGCCCATCGAACAGAGGCCGCCCTGAAGGGTTGGTGGCCCCAGTAACGAGAGACTGTTGTGTGTATTTCGAATGAGGGGCATGACCCACTCACGCTCCTAACCTACTGAGGAAAGCCACTGAGCAAAAAGGACAGCGTGATGGAAGGGATTCGGGGTGGCAGACTGCCATTCTCGATCGTGTTGGCTGAATTGCATGAATCCAACGTCATTTGAACTCTGGCAATGCGCAAACACCTACTCACCTGACATTCTATACAGTAATTCCTTCAAAAGCAGCACAGCCCAGCAGGTATTTACGCTTTCAACTTTGGATAAAACCTGGATTTCCAATCAGTACTTCTTTGAAATACTGCGGTGCACTTTGGGACTTGTATTGCTGTACTCCTGTCACGTGAGTCAAATGATGTAAAAGCGCACAGGTGCGCATTGAGCAGTTCGATACTCTTTTCCCCGCCTGTGAGCAAGGCCGGATGAGGCCGAAACGTTAGGCAATTTGGGAGAATTCTGTACGCGAGGACGTTTGAATAAATGCCTCTTTTGCCAGCAATGGGCCTCTGATGGTGTTTTCTTTGTGAATATGGATGGGCTGCTCCGTGCCCATCGAACAGAGGCCGCCCTGAAGGGTTGGTGGCCCCAGTAACGAGAGACTGTTGTGTGTATTTCGAATGAGGGGCAAGACCCACTCACGCTCCTAACCTACTGAGGAAAGCCACTGAGCAAAAAGGACAGCTTGATGGAAGGGATTCGGGGTGGCAGACTGCCATTCTCGATTGTGTTGGCTGAATTGCATGAATCCAACGTCATTTGAACTCTGGCAATGCGCAAACACCTACTCACCTGACATTCTATACAGTAATTCCTTCAAAAGCAGCACAGCCCAGCAGGTATTTACGCTTTCAACTTTGGATAAAACCTGGATTTCCAATCAGTACTTCTTTGAAATACTGCGGTGCACTTTGGGACTTGTATTGCTGTACTCCTGTCACGTGAGTCAAATGATGTAAAAGCGCACAGGTGCGCATTGAGCAGTTCGATACTCTTTTCCCCGCCTGTGAGCAAGGCCGGATGAGGCCGAAACGTTAGGCAATTTGGGAGAATTCTGTGCGCGAGGACGTTTGAATAAATGCCTCTTTTGCCAGCAATGGGCCTCTGATGGTGTTTTCTTTGTGAATATGGATGGGCTGCTCCGTGCCCATCGAACAGAGGCCGCCCTGAAGGGTTGGTGGCCCCAGTAACGAGAGACTGTTGTGTGTATTTCGAATGAGGGGCATGACCCACTCACGCTCCTAACCTGCTGAGGAAAGCCACTGAGCAAAAAGGACAGCGTGATGGAAGGGATTCGGGGTGGCAGACTGCCATTCTCGATCGTGTTGGCTGAATTGCTTGAATCCAACGTCATTTGAACTCTGGCAATGCGCAAACACCTACTCACCTGACATTCTATACAGTAATTCCTTCAAAAGCAGCACAGCCCAGCAGGTATTTATGCTTTCAACTTTGGATAAAACCTGGATTTCCAATCAGTACTTCTTTGAAATACTGCGGTGCACTTTGGGACTTGTATTGCTGTACTCCTGTCACGTGAGTCAAATGATGTAAAAGCGCACAGGTGCGCATTGAGCAGTTCGATACTCTTTTCCCCGCCTGTGAGCAAGGCCGGATGAGGCCGAAACGTTAGGCAATTTGGGAGAATTCTGTGCGCGAGGACGTTTGAATAAATGCCTCTTTTGCCAGCAATGGGCCTCTGATGGTGTTTTCTTTGTGAATATGGATGGGCTGCTCCGTGCCCATCGAACAGAGGCCGCCCTGAAGGGTTGGTGGCCCCAGTAACGAGAGACTGTTGTGTGTATTTCGAATGAGGGGCATGACCCACTCACGCTCCTAACCTACTGAGGAAAGCCACTGAGCAAAAAGGACAGCGTGATGGAAGGGATTCGGGGTGGCAGACTGCCATTCTCGATCGTGTTGGCTGAATTGCATGAATCCAACGTCATTTGAACTCTGGCAATGCGCAAACACCTACTCACCTGACATTCTATACAGTAATTCCTTCAAAAGCAGCACAGCCCAGCAGGTATTTACGCTTTCAACTTTGGATAAAACCTGGATTTCCAATCAGTACTTCTTTGAAATACTGCGGTGCACTTTGGGACTTGTATTGCTGTACTCCTGTCACGTGAGTCAAATGATGTAAAAGCGCACAGGTGCGCATTGAGCAGTTCGATACTCTTTTCTCCGCCTGTGAGCAAGGCAGGATGAGGCCGAAACGTTAGGCAATTTGGGAGAATTCTGTGCGCGAGGACGTTTGAATAAATGCCTCTTTTGCCAGCAATGGGCCTCTGATGGTGTTTTCTTTGTGAATATGGATGGGCTGCTCCGTGCCCATCGAACAGAGGCCGCCCTGAAGGGTTGGTGGCCCCAGTAAGGAGAGACTGTTGTGTGTATTTCGAATGAGGGGCATGACCCACTCACGCTCCTAACCTACTGAGGAAAGCCACTGAGCAAAAAGGACAGCGTGATGGAAGGGATTCGGGGTGGCAGACTGCCATTCTCGATCGTGTTGGCTGAATTGCATGAATCCAACGTCATTTGAACTCTGGCAATGCGCAAACACCTACTCACCTGACATTCTATACAGTAATTCCTTCAAAAGCAGCACAGCCCAGCAGGTATTTACGCTTTCAACTTTGGATAAAACCTGGATTTCCAATCAGTACTTCTTTGAAATACTGCGGTGCACTTTGGGACTTGTATTGCTGTACTCCTGTCACGTGAGTCAAATGATGTAAAAGCACACAGGTGCGCATTGAGCAGTTCGATACTCTTTTCCCCGCCTGTGAGCAAGGCCGGATGAGGCCGAAACGTTAGGCAATTTGGGAGAATTCTGTGCGCGAGGACGTTTGAATAAATGCCTCTTTTGCCAGCAATGGGCCTCTGATGGTGTTTTCTTTGTGAATATGGATGGGCTGCTCCGTGCCCATCGAACAGAGGCCGCCCTGAAGGGTTGGTGGCCCCAGTAACGAGAGACTGTTGTGTGTATTTCGAATGAGGGGCATGACCCACTCACGCTCCTAACCTACTGAGGAAAGCCACTGAGCAAAAAGGACAGCGTGATGGAAGGGATTCGGGGTGGCAGACTGCCATTCTCGATCGTGTTGGCTGAATTGCTTGAATCCAACGTCATTTGAACTCTGGCAATGCGCAAACACCTACTCACCTGACATTCTATACAGTAATTCCTTCAAAAGCAGCACAGCCCAGCAGGTATTTATGCTTTCAACTTTGGATAAAACCTGGATTTCCAATCAGTACTTCTTTGAAATACTGCGGTGCACTTTGGGACTTGTATTGCTGTACTCCTGTCACGTGAGTCAAATGATGTAAAAGCGCACAGGTGCGCATTGAGCAGTTCGATACTCTTTTCCCCGCCTGTGAGCAAGGCCGGATGAGGCCGAAACGTTAGGCAATTTGGGAGAATTCTGTGCGCGCGGACGTTTGAATAAATGCCTCTTTTGCCAGCAATGGGCCTCTGATGGTGTTTTCTTTGTGAATATGGATGGGCTGCTCCGTGCCCATCGAACAGAGGCCGCCCTGAAGGGTTGGTGGCCCCAGTAACGAGAGACTGTTGTGTGTATTTCGAATGAGGGGCATGACCCACTCACGCTCCTAACCTACTGAGGAAAGCCACTGAGCAAAAAGGACAGCGTGATGGAAGGGATTCGGGGTGGCAGACTGCCATTCTCGATCGTGTTGGCTGAATTGCATGAATCCAACGTCATTTGAACTCTGGCAATGCGCAAACACCTACTCACCTGACATTCTATACAGTAATTCCTTCAAAAGCAGCACAGCCCAGCAGGTATTTACGCTTTCAACTTTGGATAAAACCTGGATTTCCAATCAGTACTTCTTTGAAATACTGCGGTGCACTTTGGGACTTGTATTGCTGTACTCCTGTCACGTGAGTCAAATGATGTAAAAGCGCACAGGTGCGCATTGAGCAGTTCGATACTCTTTTCCCCGCCTGTGAGCAAGGCCGGATGAGGCCGAAACGTTAGGCAATTTGGGAGAATTCTGTGCGCGAGGACGTTTGAATAAATGCCTCTTTTGCCAGCAATGGGCCTCTGATGGTGTTTTCTTTGTGAATATGGATGGGCTGCTCCGTGCCCATCGAACAGAGGCCGCCCTGAAGGGTTGGTGGCCCCAGTAAGGAGAGACTGTTGTGTGTATTTCGAATGAGGGGCATGACCCACTCACGCTCCTAACCTACTAAGGAAAGCCACTGAGCAAAAAGGACAGCGTGATGGAAGGGATTCGGGGTGGCAGACTGCCATTCTCGATCGTGTTGGCTGAATTGCATGAATCCAACGTCATTTGAACTCTGGCAATGCGCAAACACCTACTCACCTGACATTCTATACAGTAATTCCTTCAAAAGCAGCACAGCCCAGCAGGTATTTACGCTTTCAACTTTGGATAAAACCTGGATTTCCAATCAGTACTTCTTTGAAATACTGCGGTGCACTTTGGGACTTGTATTGCTGTACTCCTGTCACGTGAGTCAAATGATGTAAAAGCACACAGGTGCGCATTAAGCAGTTCGATACTCTTTTCCCCGCCTGTGAGCAAGGCCGGATGAGGCCGAAACGTTAGGCAATTTGGGAGAATTCTGTACGCGAGGACGTTTGAATAAATGCCTCTTTTGCCAGCAATGGGCCTCTGATGGTGTTTTCTTTGTGAATATGGATGGGCTGCTCCGTGCCCATCGAACAGAGGCCGCCCTGAAGGGTTGGTGGCCCCAGTAACGAGAGACTGTTGTGTGTATTTCGAATGAGGGGCATGACCCACTCACGCTCCTAACCTACTGAGGAAAGCCACTGAGCAAAAAGGACAGCGTGATGGAAGGGATTCGGGGTGGCAGACTGCCATTCTCGATCGTGTTGGCTGAATTGCATGAATCCAACGTCATTTGAACTCTGGCAATGCGCAAACACCTACTCACCTGACATTCTATACAGTAATTCCTTCAAAAGCAGCACAGCCCAGCAGGTATTTACGCTTTCAACTTTGGATAAAACCTGGATTTCCAATCAGTACTTCTTTGAAATACTGCGGTGCACTTTGGGACTTGTATTGCTGTACTCCTGTCACGTGAGTCAAATGATGTAAAAGCGCACAGGTGCGCATTGAGCAGTTCGATACTCTTTTCCCCGCCTGTGAGCAAGGCCGGATGAGGCCGAAACGTTAGGCAATTTGGGAGAATTCTGTACGCGAGGACGTTTGAATAAATGCCTCTTTTGCCAGCAATGGGCCTCTGATGGTGTTTTCTTTGTGAATATGGATGGGCTGCTCCGTGCCCATCGAACAGAGGCCGCCCTGAAGGGTTGGTGGCCCCAGTAACGAGAGACTGTTGTGTGTATTTCGAATGAGGGGCAAGACCCACTCACGCTCCTAACCTACTGAGGAAAGCCACTGAGCAAAAAGGACAGCTTGATGGAAGGGATTCGGGGTGGCAGACTGCCATTCTCGATTGTGTTGGCTGAATTGCATGAATCCAACGTCATTTGAACTCTGGCAATGCGCAAACACCTACTCACCTGACATTCTATACAGTAATTCCTTCAAAAGCAGCACAGCCCAGCAGGTATTTACGCTTTCAACTTTGGATAAAACCTGGATTTCCAATCAGTACTTCTTTGAAATACTGCGGTGCACTTTGGGACTTGTATTGCTGTACTCCTGTCACGTGAGTCAAATGATGTAAAAGCGCACAGGTGCGCATTGAGCAGTTCGATACTCTTTTCCCCGCCTGTGAGCAAGGCCGGATGAGGCCGAAACGTTAGGCAATTTGGGAGAATTCTGTGCGCGAGGACGTTTGAATAAATGCCTCTTTTGCCAGCAATGGGCCTCTGATGGTGTTTTCTTTGTGAATATGGATGGGCTGCTCCGTGCCCATCGAACAGAGGCCGCCCTGAAGGGTTGGTGGCCCCAGTAACGAGAGACTGTTGTGTGTATTTCGAATGAGGGGCATGACCCACTCACGCTCCTAACCTGCTGAGGAAAGCCACTGAGCAAAAAGGACAGCGTGATGGAAGGGATTCGGGGTGGCAGACTGCCATTCTCGATCGTGTTGGCTGAATTGCTTGAATCCAACGTCATTTGAACTCTGGCAATGCGCAAACACCTACTCACCTGACATTCTATACAGTAATTCCTTCAAAAGCAGCACAGCCCAGCAGGTATTTATGCTTTCAACTTTGGATAAAACCTGGATTTCCAATCAGTACTTCTTTGAAATACTGCGGTGCACTTTGGGACTTGTATTGCTGTACTCCTGTCACGTGAGTCAAATGATGTAAAAGCGCACAGGTGCGCATTGAGCAGTTCGATACTCTTTTCCCCGCCTGTGAGCAAGGCCGGATGAGGCCGAAACGTTAGGCAATTTGGGAGAATTCTGTGCGCGAGGACGTTTGAATAAATGCCTCTTTTGCCAGCAATGGGCCTCTGATGGTGTTTTCTTTGTGAATATGGATGGGCTGCTCCGTGCCCATCGAACAGAGGCCGCCCTGAAGGGTTGGTGGCCCCAGTAACGAGAGACTGTTGTGTGTATTTCGAATGAGGGGCATGACCCACTCACGCTCCTAACCTACTGAGGAAAGCCACTGAGCAAAAAGGACAGCGTGATGGAAGGGATTCGGGGTGGCAGACTGCCATTCTCGATCGTGTTGGCTGAATTGCATGAATCCAACGTCATTTGAACTCTGGCAATGCGCAAACACCTACTCACCTGACATTCTATACAGTAATTCCTTCAAAAGCAGCACAGCCCAGCAGGTATTTACGCTTTCAACTTTGGATAAAACCTGGATTTCCAATCAGTACTTCTTTGAAATACTGCGGTGCACTTTGGGACTTGTATTGCTGTACTCCTGTCACGTGAGTCAAATGATGTAAAAGCGCACAGGTGCGCATTGAGCAGTTCGATACTCTTTTCTCCGCCTGTGAGCAAGGCAGGATGAGGCCAAAACGTTACGCATTTTGGGAGAATTCTGTGCGCGAGGACGTTTGAATAAATGCCTCTTTTGCCAGCAATGGGCCTCTGATGGTGTTTTCTTTGTGAATATGGATGGGCTGCTCCGTGCCCATCGAACAGAGGCCGCCCTGAAGGGTTGGTGGCCCCAGTAAGGAGAGACTGTTGTGTGTATTTCGAATGAGGGGCATGACCCACTCACGCTCCTAACCTACTGAGGAAAGCCACTGAGCAAAAAGGACAGCGTGATGGAAGGGATTCGGGGTGGCAGACTGCCATTCTCGATCGTGTTGGCTGAATTGCATGAATCCAACGTCATTTGAACTCTGGCAATGCGCAAACACCTACTCACCTGACATTCTATACAGTAATTCCTTCAAAAGCAGCACAGCCCAGCAGGTATTTACGCTTTCAACTTTGGATAAAACCTGGATTTCCAATCAGTACTTCTTTGAAATACTGCGGTGCACTTTGGGACTTGTATTGCTGTACTCCTGTCACGTGAGTCAAATGATGTAAAAGCACACAGGTGCGCATTGAGCAGTTCGATACTCTTTTCCCCGCCTGTGAGCAAGGCCGGATGAGGCCGAAACGTTAGGCAATTTGGGAGAATTCTGTACGCGAGGACGTTTGAATAAATGCCTCTTTTGCCAGCAATGGGCCTCTGATGGTGTTTTCTTTGTGAATATGGATGGGCTGCTCCGTGCCCATCGAACAGAGGCCGCCCTGAAGGGTTGGTGGCCCCAGTAACGAGAGACTGTTGTGTGTATTTCGAATGAGGGGCATGACCCACTCACGCTCCTAACCTACTGAGGAAAGCCACTGAGCAAAAAGGACAGCGTGATGGAAGGGATTCGGGGTGGCAGACTGCCATTCTCGATCGTGTTGGCTGAATTGCATGAATCCAACGTCATTTGAACTCTGGCAATGCGCAAACACCTACTCACCTGACATTCTATACAGTAATTCCTTCAAAAGCAGCACAGCCCAGCAGGTATTTACGCTTTCAACTTTGGATAAAACCTGGATTTTATAATCAGTACTTCTTTGAAATACTGCGGTGCACTTTGGGACTTGTATTGCTGTACTCCTGTCACGTGAGTCAAATGATGTAAAAGCGCACAGGTGCGCATTGAGCAGTTCGATACTCTTTTCCCGGCCTGTGAGCAAGGCCGGATGAGGCCGAAACGTTAGGCAATTTGGGAGAATTCTGTGCGCGAGGACGTTTGAATAAATGCCTCTTTTGCCAGCAATGGGCCTCTGATGATGTTTTCTTTGTGAATATGGATGGGCTGCTCCGTGCCCATCGAACAGAGGCCGCCCTGAAGGGTTGGTGGCCCCAGTAACGAGAGACTGTTGTGTGTATATATATATATATATATATATATATATATATATATATATATATATATATATATATATATATATATATATATATATATATATATATATATATATATATATATATATATGAAGCAGCCGAATTCCAATGAGCGAAAAAGAATTCAGACGAGCCCGTAGTCCTTTCAGGTTCTTTATTCAGGCACAGCAAGCGATCAAGGACAACGCGTTTCGAACAACCCTGGTTGTTCTTGGTCACATGACCCGCGTTCCTCCCACACCACCTTTTAAAGGTGTATCCACATTTTTTCATCGTTTTTAACGTTATTGTTCTGAGACATAAAAAACAAATAATCACATACATTAAGTAAGTATTTCCATAATTTCTGTTGAAAATTCATGAATTAAATATAATCAATTACAATCATTGATTAAAAGTGCTAATATTGTGCAATTCTAGTGAAAAAGGTGCAAAAAACAGCTTTCGTCTTCGCTTTTGTACAGTGGGCCATCTTTGGTTTCTAATTAAGGTTTAGTACCAGTATACATGTATTTCCATAAATGAACATCGTCAGGCAGTGGATCACAAGACAATATCGGTATTATGTTCCTTCTCCCTCTTTTGTGTATACATGTCTGATTATAAGCAGTAGTACTCTGAAGAAAAAGTTCATGATTTTCAGATGTAAAGTCCATGACAATTCTTCGGAGATTTCTTCTCGCTCCAACCTAAAATGATGTGCCATAGTGTTCATAATCCTACAGTTTTGTTTAAGGAGGAGGTATATCACTTGATTTTGTTATAGGAATACCATACATAATTACAAGGCCCACATTGATTTGCTGGTATAGGTTGTGACGGTGTACGGGGTGGGAATTTAAAAACAAGGATATTGACATATCTAATGGGTAATCAGCCTAGCATTGTTCATTCATACTGCCCTATACATGATTTCATTCTTGTTTCTCCTATAGATGAGAGTATAACTCTTCGTCCATCTTCAGACCTCCTGGGAATCGAGTTCCTGCCAATAAAATCAATCTTGACTCCAGTTTCCATAATGCAGCTAACCTATCTCCACCCCTGATGTTATTTTTAATCGTGGCTATCCCTATATATTTGGCCGCCGATGTTTTACTCTGATGGAACTGGCTGAAATGTCTTGCGGTACTATATGAAAGGTCTTTATTAGTAATCGCACGCCAGTGCTCCAGAATTCGTTTATTTACTTTTGCAGTTGTTGATCCTATGTACCATAAGTTACACGGACACCGTATAAGGTATACCACATATTCGGTGGAACATGTTATAAGGGACTTGATTTCCCATTTCTTTTTAGTTTTGGGGAGAAGGATCTCATTACAGTTTAAACTATCCCTACAGGCCTTACAATTGCCACACTTCTTAAATCTTTTGCTTGTTTTCAACCAATCTGTTTCTTTTGGTGCCAGATGGCTCTTTACTAGGCAATCTTTTAAAGATTATCCACGTCTGTAAGATATGCCTGGGGTAGTTCCAATAGAATTCCTTAAAATGGGATCCTGTCTAAGTATATCCTATCTATTCTTCAAGATTTTTCTTATTTGATAGGATTGACCACAGAACTTAGTTATGAATCTAATTTCGGGCGTTTTTGTGTTTGTCTTGGGGATATCTTTTTTAGATGTTAGTGTTTCTTCTCTGGTTACTTTTTCAACTCTATCTTCCGCCTCTCTCAATGACTTCTGGGAGTATCCTCGGGCTGAAAATCTCTCTTTCATCTCTTGTTTTTTTTTTGGAATGAGATTCTCTTGAACAGTTCCGTTTTGCCCTCAAGAACTCACTAAGCGGGATTCCCCATCTAAAGCTAGGTGGATGGGCACTGGAAGAGTGAAGTATTGTATTTCCCGCTGTGTCTTTCCTGAACAGTGTTGTGGTTAGGTGGTTACCTACTTTCGTGATTTTGACATCTAAAAAGTCTACTGTGAGTTGGCTGTAGTGTCTTGTGAATTTTAAATTCACCTCATTCATATATAAACAATCAATGAAACAGTCCAAGTTTTCTTCAGACCCCCTCCATACAAAAAACCGTCGTCTATATATCGCGTCCACTTTCTCACATTCAGTGCCCACTTCTCCGTGAGATCGTTCCAGAGTACCTGCCTCTCCCACCATCCAACCAACAGGTTGGCATAGCTGGGGGCGAAGCAGGTGCCCATGGAAGTACTCTGTTGTTGCCTATAGTAGATCCTGTCAAATAAAAAAAAATGTTCTCATTCAGACACAGTCGGACCATTTCTAGTAACATACATGTATGCTCCCAATATTCCATCCTATGTTGCTTCAGAAAAAACTGGCATGCCTTGATGCCATCCTGGTGTCTGATACTGGTATAAAGGGACTCAACATCAAGGCATACAAGCCAACACTGATCGTCTACTTCAAGTTTGGAGATTTTATGTATAAAGTCAGTGGTATCTCTTATGTACGATGTTAATTCTTGTACATAAGGGAAGAGAAAATAGTTGATGTAGATGCTAGTGTGTTCAAAGAGACCGTCTATGGATGAGACTATTGGTCTCCCTGGTGGTCTGGTCATACTTTTTTGCACATTCGGCAATAGATAAAATGTTGGAGTCATTGGATTGTCCTTGTGAAGATATCGTTCTTCGTCCATTGTTAGTAGTCCTCTCTTTCGCCAGTGCTCTAATTTATTATAGTATGTCTCTTGCAGATTGGTCAAATATTTTTTATCCACTTTGCAATAGCATGTTGTATCCGATAATTGTCTTTTTGCCTCATCCATATACATCTCCCTGGGCATGAGCACAATATTTCCAGCCTTGTCGGAGGGTTTAATTATTATGTTTGTGTCTTGTTTCAGATTTTGGATCACCTTCCATTGCTCCTTATCAAAATTCCTACTTGGGGAGCGTGTCACAAGTAGTTTGTCCAAATCCCATTTTACTAGATCACTACATGTCCGTTCTGTTGTGATGTACTTTTGCCTGCATGTATCTTACATAACTTAAATTTTCTTTCAAGTTTATACAGATCAGCTCGTACATCAGCATAGTCAAAATTAGAGTCTGGACAAAACGACAGTCCTAGTTGCAGTACTTAGATTTCATTTACAGTCAATATTTTATCAGTAAGATTAATTAACGTGAGTTCTGCGTGGTTCCCCATCATTGTTGTTTCTTGTTGGATTAGCCTCTTGTTCCCATGCCGGCCTTTTCTGCTGGTTTTTGTCCGGATATTCCTTTTTTGATTAAGTCTCCGTCTCGTTGTGTTTTCGTTTTTGGCCGGCCCCTGTTTGTATGTTCTCTTTCTTTTTGCAGGATTAACAGTTCCTTGGAAAAAACCTGCTGTGAATTTGCCGCTGAGGAGCCGCTTGCAACGGAGTCAGTGTCAGAACTGAGATCTGTTAATTTCGATTGAGACCCATTCTTCTGTCTATCAAAGGTACTTAATGCTTGCTGCTTTTGTACATCTGTGCGCAGTTTGTCGTATTTTGTAGCGAACGTTAAAATTCTGCCAGCCGCATAATCTCTCTCATCCAGCACAAATTTCCGTTGTTTTCTTTGAATTATTTTCTTCTCATACCTTTTTAGTCTTTCATCCATGTTTTTCAATATGGGTTAAATCTCTTTCTGTTCTGATTCTTTACCCAAATCTGTCATGATGTCATCTATTTGCTTGGTTATTTCAGTATGTTCTTCCCATGCGCTCTCAATCAGGATTTCAATCATCCCTCTAGAGCAAGTATTCGTGTTGTCTGTCCATTTATGCAAAATTTGAGATTTGAGCCTCCCACCATCGACTAATTTCTTTTCTCTTCAGTCTCTCCAATTGGTTCGTTTTACTCCATCCCTGTGGTGTATCAGATTGTGCTGTAGCTGTGGCCGTTGCTCCCAGTGGCCCGCCGGGCTTTGTAGGCTGGAAAATGGCTTGGACTGATTTCTCCCGTTCTTTCATTAGCTCGCTCGTCTTCTTGGTAGTGCCGTAACCCAATTGCTTGGTGGGATGATCCCAATACCTTGTTTTTAAAGGACTCGCGTGTTGCAGTTAATAAAGTAACTCAGGTACACTCTGACTTTGAAAAGAAATATGTATATATATATTCACTGAAAAAAATAATATATATATATATATATTTTATTTATTTTTATTTATTTTTTTTTTCACTGAAAAAAACATAGGTTTCAGGCAGGTTATAGTTAGGAATTAGCATTTAAAAACCTTAGAAATTCACTGAAAAAGCATAGATTTTAGGAGTGTTATAGTTAGCTATAGATAATTGATTACATGTTTGTGCAGATCTAAGGATGAGTGGGGTTTTAGATACTTGTATAAGTGTGTCAATGGATTCAAATATGGTACCCTACATTTTACAGTGAGTGATGAAAGATTATTGTAGTGTATGATGATGTGTATCTGATTGTCATGGGGATGATGTCATTAGCTATGTCATCAGTTATGTCATTTGAGATGTCATCAGTGATGCCATCAGTGATGTCACTGACCATGTCATGAATGATGTAATATTTCAAAGGTTTTTTAAATGACAATTTCTACTTATTATGTTGACCACTTCCCCATATTTTCAACCAGAAACCAAATCTGCAATGCTATGTAAAAAATCATTCAGAAAAGGGGGTGGTGATGAACAGAGTGTCTGAATTAAGCAGACCACTCTTACCCAGTCCAAAGATCAGGGCTTGATCCATCACCGTTTTTTAGCTCACTGCACCATCCCAGCTCAGAACTTGGCTATATGCAAATTAGTCTGACCCTGGCCCAGTGCATCATGGGAACAGGGCAGACCAAACTACCAAGCCAATTCTTATACTGGGAAGGAAACAAGCTACCGGGGACCGGTTTCTGGCATTTCAGCCGTCTTCGGCCCGGCTTGCTTGAATCCTGATGGTGCAATGAGCTAGGGACTCACATCTGAGTATACCCTTCCACGCTTATGGTGGACAAAAATGATTCAGAAAAGGGGGTGGTGATGAACAGAGTGTCTGAATTAAGCAGACCACTCTTACCCAGTCCAAAGATCAGGGCTTGATCCATCACCGTTTTTTAGCTCACTGCACCATCCCAGCTCGGAACTTGGCTATATGCAAATTAGTCTGACCCTGGCCCAGTGCATCATGGGAACAGGGCAGACCAAACTACCAAGCCAATTCTTATACTGGGAAGGAAACAAGCTACCGGGGACCGGTTTCTGGCATTTCAGCCGTCTTCGGCCCGGCTTGCTTGAATCCTGATGGTGCAATGAGCTAGGGACTCACATCTGAGTATACCCTTCCACGGTTATGGTGGACAAAAATGATTCAGAAAAGGGGGTGGTGATGAACAGAGTGCCTGAATTAAGCAGACCACCAGGGCCAGGGTCAGACTAATTTGCATATAGCCAAGTTCTGAGCTGGGATGGTGCAGTGAGCTAAAAAACGGTGATGGATCAAGCCCTGATCTTTGGACTGGGTAAGAGTGGACTGCTTAATTCAGACACTCTGTTCCCTTTCTCACTGCACCATCAGGATTCAAGCAAGCCGGGCCGAAGAAGGCTGAAATGCCAGAAACCGGTCCCCGGTAGCTTGTCTCCTTTCTGGTGAAGAATTGGCTTGGTAGTTTAGTCTGCCCTGTTCCCATGATGCACTGGGCCAGGGACAGACTGATTTGCATATAGCCAGGTTCTGAGCTGGGATGGTGCAGTGAGATAAATAACTGTGATAGATCAAGCCCTGATCTTTGGACTGGGTAAGAGTGGTCTGCTTAATTCAGACACTCTGTTCATCACCACCCCCTTTTCTGAATCGTTTTTGGCCACTATAGGTGTGGCAGGGTATACTCAGACATGAGTCCCTTCCTCACTGCACCATCAGGATTCAAGCAAGCCAGGCCGAAGAAGGCTGAAATGCCAGAAACCGGTCCCCGGTAGCTTGTCTCCTTTCTGGTGAAGAATTGGCTTGGTAGTTTAGTCTGCCCTGTTCCCATGATGCACTGGGCCAGGGACAGACTGATTTGCATATAGCCAGGTTCTGAGCTGGGATGGTGCAGTGAGATAAATAACGGTGATGGATCAAGCCCTGATCTTTGGACTGGGTAAGAGTGGTCTGCTTAATTCAGACACTCTGTTCATCACCACCCCCTTTTCTGAATCGTTTTTGGCCACTATAGGTGTGGCAGGGTATACTCAGACATGAGTCCCTTTCTCACTGCACCATCAGGATTCAAGCAAGCCGGGCCGAAGAAGGCTGAAATGCCAGAAACCGGTCCCCGGTAGCTTGTCTCCTTTCTGGTGAAGAATTGGCTTGGTAGTTTAGTCTGCCCTGTTCCCATGATGCACTGGGCCAGGGACAGACTGATTTGCATATAGCCAGGTTCTGAGCTGGGATGGTGCAGTGAGATAAATAACGGTGATGGATCAAGCCCTGATCTTTGGACTGGGTAAGAGTGGTCTGCTTAAGTCAGACACTCTGTTCATCACCACCCCCTTTTCTAAATGTAAAAAATCAGGCAATAGTTCCACTTACCACTAACAAATTAACATCAACATTTAACTACTGTAAGAACGTCGAACATGTAGTACGTGAATTAAATCCAACTCACACCCATGTTTAAAGAGCAATATGTGTTAGAGGTTCTAATTATACACTTCCGACACCCAGCAAAATCACAATACTCAGCGCCACTACCACTACAACCACCCCACGGACCTCTGCTTCCTACTACCTCAAAGGCAGAGCAAAACAGGACAACAAACCTTTCCAAAATAATATATCCCCTCAACAGCACACTAGCTTAATCTATAGAGATGTGGCAACCAAGTATGTATAAGGGAAAGAACTCGAACTTCAACAATAATGTACACAATGCTAGGACTACCGGTGAAATACTATACACAAATCATGGGGTCCAGTAGTAATCTATCTTCCAGCGGAGCATACTCCGGTAGTTCCTCCTCTGGGGGCAGATGACTGTGTAGGGCGAACTTGAGTTGTTGGTAATGTAGGAACTCCCCACTCCCCATTTGATACTTGGTCTGCAACGCCGCAAATCCTACCATCTCTCCCCGTTTCCAAATGTCTCCCAATACATCAATACCTAGTAGACTCCATCCGATGCAAATCCCGCAACCTCGTCACTGCTGTCAAGAAGGTCCCAGCCCACAAAAGCGTCTGCTCCGTAAGTCTTACCTCCCATCCTAGCAACTTTGTTGCTCGCTTCCACACTCCAACCTCCGCTGCCGTCTGGGGAGGTAGAGGTCGGCCGCGCCTTCCTTTAGTATATAGGGCTTCTAAGTATGTGCCATTCCCTAGGGCTAGCCTATCTATCCTGTAAGCAGGTTCTTCCAATGGGGCAAACACCCACCCATTCACATTAATCAGCTGCACCGCCCAATAATATAGACGGATATCCGGCACAGCCAAACCTCCCTCATACGGCCCCATCTGCAGTTTTTTAAGAGCTATTCTAGGGCACCCACCACTCCAAAGTTAGGAGCGTTGTTCTGACTCGATCATCCTAGAAATCTGGTCTGGGACCAGGAAGGGTGCACACTGTAAAGCATACAGCAGGCGGGGGAGAGCCATCATTTTGAATAAAACTGCCCGTCCCATCAGGGAGAGCAGTAGACACCTCCAATGCTCCACGTCCCCATGAAGCCGATCCAGTTGCGCCAATACATTCAGGCGCAAGAACTCGGAGTTGGATTGTGTGATCCAGATTCCTAAGTATTTGAAGACATCCTTCCAGGCTATACGCAGTCGGCCGATAGCTGCGGTAGCGGTCTTGTTAGGACGTGACCCAGGGACTTATCCCAGTTTATACGGTATCCGAACTCACATAAAATTTCCATTAACCTCCGAATGGTAGCAGCCGGCCTCTGAACGTACAGAAGGATGTCATCAGTGTACAGCGAGATACGCTCCTCCCATCCCCTCCCAGGTCTATGCCCCACACCAAGGGGTCTGCCCGGATCCAGTGCGCCAGTGGTTCAAGCGCCAGGGCAAACAAGGTGGGTGAAAGTGGGCAACCCGGACGCGTGCCCCGGCTCAGGCAAAACTCTCTTGACATCACTCCATTTACCCGAACTCTTGCGAGTGGCGCGGTATATAGCAGCTGCACCCACATTGAAAGTGTTCTCCGAAGCCCAGTTTTTCCAGGACTGCATAAAGATTTTGCCATTCTATGCTGTCAAAAGCCATATGGGGGTCAAGGGACAGCAGGGCCGCTGGCACCTCTGGCCTCTCGGACACTCCCTGCAGAACCCTGAATAGACGCCGCAGGTTTAAGCGCTTGCTCCTGTGGGGCATAAAGCCCTACTGGTCCGGGTGGATCAGTGACTGGATGACTGCCCCCAGTCTCGTGGCCAGGATTTTACCAAGGACCTTTGTTTCAAAATTAAACATGGAGATGGGCCTTTATGAGCTACACATCTCCTGCGGTTTGCCAGCTTTATGTATTACAACAATTGTTGCCGATCTCAGATCCTTGGGAAGTATCCCCACCTGTTTGGCTTTGTTAATCATTTGCAGCACGTAGGGCACTAGTCAGCCCGCTGCACACCCGAAGGCTTCCGCTGGAAACCCGTTGGGTCCCGGCACTTTCCCCGCCTATATGTCTCCCATGGCTTTCTCCTCCTCCTGAACAGATATCGGTGACTCTAGGATGTCCCTATCTGCTTGCTCTAGGGCCGGCAGCTGCAGAGGGGCCAGAAAGTCTCGGCACTCCTGTTCCTGCCTAGTAGTATGTGACCTATAAATTGTTTCATAGTATCGTGAAAATTCCGTCGCTATCTCCTTACCCGTAGTTTGCATAGATCCGTCCGTTCGCTTAATCCCCGGGACCCAGTTACGTTCCCGATCCTGTTTCTCCAGCCAGGCTATCATTTTGTTGGCCTTATCTCTCAAGTCATACACTCGCCTCTGGATAGCCAGGGCATGCGAACGCGCCTGATCAGTAAGCATATCCCTTATCTATTTCTCCAGGAGACGCTGCCTGTGTCACCTATCCCAATCCTGCTCCATGGACCCGACTTCCAAGTTCCCTTGGGCTTGCAGGTCCTGCTCTAATTTCTCAATTTGCGCAAGTTTGTCCTTCCGGCGTTTCCCTACCGCCGCCTGCACGAAGTACCTGGCCACCGTCTTGTACGCCTCCCACACTACACTATGCGAGGTAACAGAGCCCACATTCTCAGTAAAGTACTGGTCTATCCGCTCCCTGAAAGCTTCCAGGAAGTCCTGATCCTTAAATAAAAACATATCTTTGATGGGAGGGCCAGTCCAATCCCTATCTGGGCCTGGGAGATGTACCTACACTGGGGAGTATTCAGATATCCCCCTTGCCCTATGACACCCACCCTGGAACAGTCCCATGCTTCCCACCTGTGTAAATATATAATCAATCCTGGACCCCGAACCATGTGCTGCCGAAATGTGTGTGTATTGCTGAACCAGGGGGTTGTGCGCCCTCCAAAGATCCACCAGGCCCATAGCGTGTACAAAGTCCCGGAAGTGACAGGGCCCTCCCCCGGGGGGCTGCGTCTGCGACCTATCTAAGTCCCTGTCCATCACTGCATTTGTGTATCCCCCAAGGATCAGGATCCCCGGTGTCATATCCAGCAGCAACCTCCCGATATCGGGGAGGGTGGTGCTGTGGAGCTTGGGAGGGATGTAGAGCGAGCATAGATTGACCGTCTTACCTTCCCACTGAGCCGTCAGTGCCACATACCGTCCCAAGGGGTCCAACCATTGTCTCCCGATTGTCAGTGGCAAGGAGTTCCTAACAAGTATCCCCACCCCTCTCGAGCCTGTGGTGAACCCAGTTTGTGCCCGTAACATGTAGCCAAATCTATTGAGGACCTTGCAATGGTTCCCGAGGAGGTGCGTTTCCTGGAGTAGGACAATGTCTGGTGTGTGTCTATGCAAATACTGAAGAACCATCATGCGCTTTATCTTATTTTGTAGGCCGTTAACATTCCATGACAGAACACTAATGTGATTGGCGTGTGGTATGTGCATTATAGAAAACTAACACAATCATTTGAGGAGGCGGACACCCTCCCTCCCCTCCCCCCACTTCCCGCTTGCCTCCCGATAGTGCCTTCGGAGACCAAACAAATGCATCACATGAAAAACAGCAAACAAATGCATCACATAAGAAACAAAAGAAGATGAATACTTTCACAACCATCCCCCCCCAACCCCTAGAACTCTCCACCCTCCCTGCTACCCTGCTACGCTGGCCAACCGGGCCAGACATCACTCAACACTCAGAGCGCCTGTAGCCCTTCAAACGAAAACCAAGGGGTGAGTACTGCTACCTAGTCCCGCAACTTGAGGGCTCCCATCAGCCCCACCTTCAGTCTATCAAGTGCCATTTCCTGTCCACTTTGTCCCTGAGTCATGCACCTGCCAAAACTCACTTCCAGGCAAATCCCCCATATGTTTCGAACCACTTCCCCTCCATCCAAACAGGTACAATCGAGTCATCACTGTTTTCCCACCACGAGGCCGACAGGCTGCGTGGCCGATTCCTGCCTGACAGCAAAGTATTTCCCCGCTACTGACGTCCTCTCCCCGGAGAACCACCCGAGGAAGTCGGAGATAGTGGCGCTGTGTTCCGCCTGCGGCCTCCCGATCCGGGGCCCGCTGTACCCATGCGTTCTTCCAGCCAGGCGTGCACATCTTCCGGGGAGGTGAAGAAAAAGGATTTCCCGTCCAGGATGAGCTTGAGTTTTGCCAGAAAAAACATCATATATTTGATGCCTTTCTCTCGAAGCACCTTTTTAACTCCATCAAAGACCCGGTGTTGCCGTTGTACCTTCATTGTGAAGTCTGGGAAGAGTCTGATGGTGGCATTGTCCATTCGCAGATCTCCATGCTGGCGGGCTGCCTGCAAGATGGAGTCTGTGCGTTAAGAATCCGTGCGGACCCCCCCCCCCCGCGGCGGAGGGATTGGCACCCTATGAGTTCGCTCGATAGCGAAGAACTTCAAGAGGCGTTTAGGTTGCAGGCGGTTGAGGATGAGGTCCTCTAGAAACAGGTCCACACTCAGCCCCTCCATCTTCTCTGGTACCCCCACCACGCGTATGTTATTTCGGCTGGCCCTCCCTTCCTGGTCCTCCAGACGGGCCGCCACCACCTTCTGCTGATGCGAGAGGCGCTGAACCTGCTGCTGCAATTGCTTAGTGGTACTTCGGATTTCCTCAATGTCCATCGCGTTTTGGTGGCTTCCTCCGACATTTTGTTTAAGTCCGCCCTCAGTAGTGTCATTTCGATGGACACCTTGTCTATCTTCGATTGCAGCGTGGTTCCCAGCGATTAAATGGCCTGCATGATCGAAGTCAGGGACGGCTCTGGTGCGTCCGTCCGAGCACTGGCCTGCGCGTCTCCTTCGCCTACGGCAGCCCTAAAAATTGTCCATGGTGTTGGTCTGGGTCGTCGTGAATTTCTTAGGCTTCATTGATGTGCTCGCTAACGTTGAATCCATCCACGTGGAGAGTGGGGGAACACCCCTGGGCCGCATTGGCACCACCCTGTCCAGACCGCACAAGGTGATTCTGTGATTCCAAAGGATCTTCGGCGGGACCAGCAACCAAGTTCACGGTCGGCCCACCGGCCACCACCGCCTCCATCTCCTGACCACTGCTCCTTCTGTCTCGTCCACTCACCAGGCCCTGTCGCCCAAGAGATACTTGCCACCAGTCAGTGGAGGTGAGGCACCACTTCTATGCCCCCCAGTTGACTACTATCTCCCATCAACCATGCGTCACTTGCAAGGCCGGGGCTTCTCCCAATCCTTCCGGGCACCTTCTCGCCTTCTGGCACCCTCCTTGCGCCTCCCGGCCGATGAACTCGCCAGCCACTTTACTGCTCCCCGATGCAGGACCCTCTCTTCACCCTGACTCGCCGCCCAGGTCCAGCACCAGCCGCCACCTGCAGACAGCAGGGTGTCCGGAGATCGCAGGAGGTCCTATCTCCCTCCACAGCCGAAGGCCAGCTCCACCTTGCCCCAATCCAGCTCCGCATCCAGACCGGGTCTCTGAGTCTCCTCCCCAGTCTGCCGCCTCTATTGTCACCAGCGCCAGTGCCCCCAAGGCCTCCGCACCTCTCTCCAGGCCCGGGGGGGGGCATCCCCAGTCCGACGTTGCAGATTCTGCCCTGGGCGTCTGCCAGATATCGCCGGCCCGCCGCTCATCCGCTGGCTGCCGCCGCCACTCTGTCACCACTGCCGGCCTCGGAATCACGCGAGGCCGGCGTTTGACACGCTGTCCTCCACTGTATAGGCCGCGGCAAGCCCCAAATCTTCAGTGGACCGTGGTGGCACTTCCGAGGCACCTGGAGAGTCCGGAGAAAGGGCTCTCAGCACAGGAGCCTGTACTGCACACCGAGCCGACATCCAGTATGGGAAGGCTCAAGGAATATTTCCGGATTTTGGGGGCCTTCGGGAGTTCCTCACAGGAACCGCGTTAAAGTGCGGCCATCTTAGGTACCGCCAGGCCACGCCCCCCCTATCACTTATACATTTAGTTGAATAATAAAATGTATGCTGCATACATGTTCGATCTTCCACTTCCACTATGATTGCTGATGATGTACTCCACCCTATGATCTACACTGCGGACAGCAGGGTATACCACTTGAATTCACCTTTGCATCTACACTATAGACAGTAGGAAATTCAACCTTGATTTATTTAATGCAGAGACAATTATACTGTATGTATTCAGATTTTGTTGAAATAAGTGATAAAAAACATTGTTCTATAACTGTACTGACTACTAGCTTCTATGTATACTGTGCACAGTAGGGTTCTCAACTTGAATTTACCTTTTCATCTACACTACAGACAGCATTAAATTCAGCCTCGATTTATGTAAAGCAGAGAAAAAATTGTGCTGTTGCACTGCTACTATGTGTAAGCACCTTCAATAGCTGCATCACGTGAACTCTGATAACAAACAATGTACAAGATTGTGCCAAAATGTACCACCATCAGCAGCAATACCAAGTACCTCTGGGGTATCACATTCAACATCGCCACCAGACATACGTCCCCAATTTGTGAAAGTTACAATGCACTGTTTGAAGAGGAATCATTTAATTTGTTATGAGGAGCAATCAGTACACCTAGTTTTCACAGCAATTGATAACCATACCGATATCAAGACTCAGCACCATATATGAGACTTCTTAGTGGCAGATCGGGTCCAAAAGGTGAATAGTGAGGCCTGGGTGCGCATTGGAGGGAGTTGAAGGGCTGTAGCAGACTGGAACAAAAAAGAGACACAGCGATTTAGACAAACGTAGTCCTATATAGTGTATCAAATTACATGTACATTATTTTTTCCAATAGCAACTCCACATTAAGATAGTAACAATTACCAAACATAACATCTTTCTTTTACTATCTTTTGGATGTAGAGCTTCAAGGTGCATTATGTCCCAGCACGTGGTGAAAAACACACTGGTGACAGAAAGTTAAGTTGCGAATATTCTTTGCAGTCACTCTCTCACTTCCTCTCTCCTTTGATAAAAAAATTACACACAATGTTAACTTCCTTTTTAGCTTACAGGTTGTCTATCACAAATTGGTGTTCACCCCCCCAACACATCTAAAACTCAACGTTTGAGGATTCTGCGATGATGCGTGGCCATTGTAACAACGTTTGAGAAGGCTGCTACAACACGTGGTGCACCCTCTTTGAATCACGCCAATGGCACAAGTTGAGCGAAAAAGCTTCTTTCCGAAACAGCGACAAGTCATCTGTGAAAGGAGAGGGTGGGTAGTATGCAGCAGCTTCACTGCGTGGGAATGTACAATTACCTCTGAGCAGTGACAATAGATAGATTACAACAGTCTGAGAAGCAAATCTATAAGCCCCTTACGCCACTTTTGTATGTACTATACTATGACTAACTCTATATATTATATTGCAGATCACTAAACTGGAGTGTGCACTATGAACCAGCACATACTTAGACACACAGCCAAGGCAAAAGGTGAGCTACAAGTATTTTCTCCACTATTAACTGCTCCATCTATAACTTTCACTCTCTCACAGTTTTAATGTCATTTTCGCTCTCTTTCCCTCTCTCCCTCTCACATGATTTCTCTTTCTCTTTTAAAGTTATGGACGCTGTTGTCCACTCTGCCGTGATAACCAAAGCTGAGTTCAAGTTGTGAGACCTAGATATACAATGCCACCGATTAAATGCATTAGAAATGAAAGACCTTATTTGCAAGCCACTTGCGCCACTTTTGCGTCACATTCAACATGAGAAAAGTAACACAAAACTGGCGCAAGAGTCTTGTAAATAAGCCCTAAAGAATATTGTCCTGCATAATGACTTGATCTCTTACCTAATTCTGTCTCATCTCGTAGTCATTTTAAAGACCTGTTTATCTGTAATGTAAATCTGACGCAGTAGGCTCTTCCATACAGACCCTGCTTGAAAGCAAGCCTATAAGACAAGTGAAATGTATCAGGCACACTGCACACGTTAAAAGAAGGAAATTTCTTCAACTGTTAATTTGACTTGTAATGTTTGACCTCATTTAGTCACAGCGATCTAATTTTGAACACTAATTTTCTTTTTTGTTTTGCAGATTACCTACAGTACTTCTATTGGACTCCATATCACATTTTATTTATTATATTGTTTTGTTAAAGTTATGTTTCTAGTTATTTATTGTATTATCTTTAAATTACGTTTCCAGTTATTTATTGTTTTAATAAAAGTTAATTTAAAAAAGTATATACGTCTTTTTTGGGTGGGGCGCAAGCGGTCCCCAATAGAAATGATATGTATAATTTGAAGTATAATTCTGAGGCTAACTCTTTACCAAATCTTTACCAGAGTCTATACCTATGACTAACGGTTCCTATGGAAGAGTTTAAAAACTCCAGCACAGTAACTTTTTTCCATTACCAACCTAGTGTGGTGAACTTCTAACCTCTGTGCTCATTTAGGTGTTCCATGAATTGTTACTATGGTAATAGGCAGAAAGCCGTTTGGGGGTAGAGTTGAAAGGTACTGGCTGTACAAAAACCGTTATATTAACCCTGGATCCTCTACAAGTCCAAAAAAGAAAGCAAAGTAAAACAAAACACTGTCTACCAGATGTACAACCCCCTTGCACAACTTTCGCATCCAAGGCCACCCCCCTACAAAATTAGAAGTGTGTGGGCCTCAACGACCCACCTCAAGCCCAGGGAACCACCACCCTCGGAAATTTGTGTATTGTGTGAGACAGACTGCATTACCCTATGCCTAGAGCCCTCGAGAGCCCTGGAGACCGCAAAGCCCGACGGCCGGCTCATGCAGTGTCCTGGGGTGCCTTGCAGACTTAGTTTGCATTTTGAAAGACAGAGCAGAGAAATCTGTTCTCACTTTCAAAATAAAAAGCAGATTGCATTTCCACATACAAGTTAGCATCTCCCCTTGCGGGAAAGCAATGCAGACTCCGGATGAACACGGGAAGCTAGCGGGACCGTGGCGGCACGGGGGATAAGGTCTCTGGAGATATCAGAAATTACTGATAGGGGCTTTTTTTTTACGGTAAAATTACAAGTCACGAACCCAGCGCAGCGTTCAGTATAGCCCCCTGGTGTGCACGCGCTGGATGCACGACTCACAATCTGTAGGGTGCGCGACTCCAGAACCTTTGATGCACTACTTCTACACGTTTGGGACTCTGCATTACTTTTTCACATCACGAGCTACTAACATACAACTCCCCATATGGAAAAGCAATCTGATTTTGATTTTGAAAGAGAGAACAGATTTCCTTGCTATGGGAGGGTGGGATGGACACCCTGAACCCTGCAGGAACAGGCCCTCCCACAATACATAAAGCCCCGGGGAGTGGTAGTTCCCGGGGCTTTGGAGACCTTAAAGTCCCCCCTCCCTAGCCATACTTTGTATGCCCGGTGGGTAACGGGGTCCTCGAGTGCTCCAGGAGGGGAGCCACGTAGTCCCCCTCCCACAATACATAAACCCCCGACGGGTGATGGTCCCCGCGGCTTTCAGGACCTTCGATCCCTCCCCCCACCATTTTTTTTCTTTTTAGCCCCGGCGCTGACGATCCCCGAGGCTGGAGGGTCCCTCTAGTTCCCACATAAAATGTAATAATTTTGCCCCTGGAATTTAACCCCCCGGAGACTAATTATTTTAAAAAAACTCCTTTTTATTTTATTTATTTTACGGCACAGTCCACGCACCCAACATGCATCCCGTTTAAAAAAAAAAGAAATGTGGGCCCTCGGGGTCCTTCTAAGAACCCCTAAGCAGGTCTAGAGAGTACAAGTATTTCTAACCTGCCTCCTCTCTCCGTTTTGCACACATATTCCACTGACTTCTTTAGCCTCGCTTCTACTGAGGCACAAAATGGCTACCAACACTTCTTAGTTTGGAATGTTTACAGCCGCTTGACAACCAATTAGCATTGAGCGTGTGATCAAGACGGTGCGCTTATGCTACGATGCCAATCCTCGCACAATCCGCGGATCCACTGAGCCCATAGATATATAAATGACTTTAACCATAATTTTCTCAGGAACTACTGAACAGATTGACACCATATAAGCAAAATGCACAAGTCGGAACTGAGGACTACCTCTGCCAAATTTGTTGTAATTCGGTTCAGCCGTTCAGGCTGTAGCCGTGGCTAAAGGTCCTATGGGAAATTGCATGGGGAAAGCACATTTTGGGACCCCCTTTTTTCTCAGCCCCTAAACCATTATGCAGACTCAAGTCGGTTAGCAAATATAGCCAATAATCATGATAACTTAAATATCTTGTGCAAATAGCAAAAATGCAGACCTTCAACCCATAGATACCAGATAAAAACCAGTAAGACTAAGATCCAGTAAAACCAGCTAAAATCCGGCAAGAATAGAATAAAAAACCCACATAAAAACCATCTGCACAGATAAAAAAGTATTGGTACAAAAAATTAAATACAAATGATTATAAATATATGGCATATATTTCATTGTCCCATCATGAATAAAAGATTCATCAATTTTTTTTTCTTTTATCAAAATTTCATCAGAAAATCCAAATGTATGACAAATAGCAGCAAAAAGACAGATTTGACTAGTTTATGATTCATAAAAAATTATAAAGATCTTCCCCCGTAGTTAATCCATTCGGCATTTTAGTGTCAAACTGCATAATATACTGACTCTCTAGCTGACGCAACTTCCTTTCCCTGTTTCCTCCTCTTATAGCTTTTGGTACGGCATCTATCACAAAATAAGTTAAATCCTTAAGATTATTATTGTGAAATAATTTAAAATGTCGTGCCACAGGGTAACTGGAGTCTGAGTTGAAAATAGCACGTAAATGCTGTAAAATCCGATTAAAAACAGGTAATTTAGTGCTGCCTATGTACTTCAATTGGCAAGTGCATTCCAAAACATAAACAGCAAATTCTGTTTTGCATGTAAAAAATCCTTTCAGTTTATAAGTTTCTAGGGAAAATGCATTCTGTACTTCCCTAATATTGATCCAGAATTTACATGTTCTGCGGGAGCTGCACTTGAAGAAACCCTTTCTATTGGACAGTTAGTCAGTCTTAGTCTGTATCTCCGGACTAGCTTCATCTAGAGCATCTCTCATAGATGGAGCTCTCCTATATGTGATACTAGGGGAGTTCTCGATTTCTGGAGCCAAAGTAATATCAAATTTTATAATTGGCCAATTTTTGGCAATTATTTGTCTAACCTTCTTATGTTGACAATTATAAGTGGTTATAAGTCTGATGGGTACATTCTTAGTTAATGCTCCTTCCCCATGTATACCTGAGATTGCTACCTGGTTCTCATCTAGAATCTGTATATTCTGTGGGGTCTCCAATTTGGATAAAGATTTCTTTAAGTCCACCATTTTGTAACCTCTTTGTAGAAATCTCTGCACTGCTTCATCAAGGCAAATCGTTAAATCCTCTTTATTGCTGCATATTCTGTTGATTCACAAGAATTCCCCATAGGGTATACTCTTGATTATGTGTCTTAGGTGGGTACTGCTTGCATGGAGGATGAGTTCCCAGCAGTTTATTTTCTGTGTAGTTTCGTATTTATGATGTTATTAGAAATATAGATTCAACATCAATTGAATGTGAAGCGCTCTGATACCCTCGGGTCCAGCTAGCGCTATACAAAACTTCAATAAATAAATAAATAAATACATTCCCTTTCCTTACTAATGTTTGCTGTGAATTTCAAGTTTAAATCATTATCATTGATGATGTTAGTAAATGTCTGAGCTGATTCAACTGATCCCTGCCAAATCACACAAACATCGTCAATGAAACGCCACCATGTGATGATGTTATCAGGGAATCTTTCCTCCAGGACCTGGCTAAGGACATGTTCCTCCCACCAGCCTACATGCAAGCATGCAAAACTGGGGAAAAAACATGCCCCCATTGCCACGCCCCCGAGTTGTTAATACACCACTGAATTGAATAGAAAATAAGTAGCCTGCTATTCTGTTGCAATGGAAGAATGACCCCTCCTCGTCGCATCCTCTAAGGCAATATGGGTGTTGTGCTCTGCCCATATTGAATAATGTGCTTCTAGTGTAATATGTGCGGTGAAGGATTTTAAGTTGCACAAGCCAGAACCATGAGGGTATACCTATTTCTTTGGGTGAAGCCGAGGCCTCCTGCCACTCTGTGTCGTCCATGTCGCCCACCTCGGCCTCCCATTACACTCTCAATGTGCCCATGAGGTCTGGTAGGTTATTGATGATTTTGCAGTAAGTGAGGGATGTGGCGCGTTTTGGCATGTGATCTGTAAGTAGGAGATCTTCTAGTGGAGAAGCCGCAGGCACGTCTGAGTCCAGTGTTAGCATCGTCAATATTGCATGTCGTATTTGAGTATACCGAAAAGCCTCAGTGGGGGCCAGATCATACTGCTGCTGCAGTTGAGCAAACGGTATCACATTCCCTTTGACCCATATGTCTTCCACCGTAGAAATATCTATATCGTCCCACTGATCAAATCCCTTGCTGTTCCTTAAGTGTCCCAAACGCTTTGTGTCCCAGAGTGGGGTAAGTCTAGTAATTACTCCCCTCCACCCCAATCGCGTCTGCGTCGAGTCCCAGCGCTGGACTGTATGTTTTGTTGGGCTCACCAATTTCGTGATCTGTCCCCTGTTGTACAGAACTGCCAGTATGTTACCTGGCCCTAACTGTACCCTGTCCGCCCTGTATGCTGGGTCTGCCTGAGATGCGTGTATCCATTGCTTAACGACCTTGAGATGTGCAGCCCAATAATACATGTGGACGTTAGGGAGTGCAATGCCTCCATCGTACCATTCACGGTGCAGTTTCGCCTGTGCTATGCGGCCGTTTTCCCGCCCCAGAGCAATGTGGATACCTGAGCAGCTATCTGTTTAAAGTATTTTAGCGGGACAGGGAATGGGATATTTTCCGGGGCGTTTAAGAACAGTATTAAAGCCATCATCTTAAAAAAGGCGGCTTTCCCCAGTAGCGTGAGGGAAAGTGATTGCCAATGCATCACGTCCCTTTTCAATCGTTCTAAGGGAGGCACTAAATTCTTGGAGAAGAATGTTGCTGGATCCGCTGTAATGTGAACACCTAGGTATTCAAAGGAGTCCTGTGCAATCACCAGTGGGCAAGTCTCAGGGAGTCGCGGCGGAGGACCCTTCAGTACATTTAACATAGATTTAGTCCAATTGATCGTGTACCCTGATAGTTTACCGAAGTCGTTACATATCTCAAGGAGCACTGGAATGGAGTTTTCAGGGTCTGTCAGGTACACCAAAATGTCGTCGGCATAGAGGGAGACGCGGTCTTCCCACCCCTGTACCCATTGAATGCCTCTGAGCAAACGGTGATGGATCAAGCCCTGATCTTTGGACTGGGTAAGAGTGGTCTGCTTAATTCAGACACTCTGTTCATCACCACCCCCTTTTCTGAATCATTTTTGTCCACTATAAGAGTGGAAGGGTATACTCAGATGTGAGTCCCTAGCTCATTGCACCATAAGGATTCAAGCAAGCCGGGCCGAAGACGGCTGAAATGCCAGAAACCGGTCCCGGGTAGCTTGTTTCCTTCCCAGTATAAGAATTGGCTTGGTAGTTTGGTCTGCCCTGTTCCCACGATGCACTGGAACAGGGTCAGACTAATTTGCATATAGCCAAGTTCTGAGCTGGGATGGTGCAGTGAGCTGAAAACGGTGATGGATCAAGCCCTGATCTTTGGACTGGGTAAGAGTGGTCTGCTTAATTCAGACACTCTGTTCATCACCACCCCCTTTTCTGAATCATTTTTGTCCACCATAAGAGTGGAAGGGTATACTCAGATGTGAGTCCCTAGCTCATTGCACCATCAGGATTCAAGCAAGCCGGGCCGAAGACGGCTGAAATGCCAGAAACCGGTCCCCGGTAGCTTGTTTCCTTCCCAGTATAAGAATTGGCTTGGTAGTTTGGTCTGCCCTGTTCCCATTATGCACTGGGCCAGGGTCAGACTAATTTGCATATAGCCAAGTTCTGAGCTGGGATGGTGCAGTGAGCTAAAAAACGGTGATGGATCAAGCCCTGATCTTTGGACTGGGTAAGAGTTAAGCATGGGCGAATTTTGCAAATCTTGCGTTTGCGAATTTTGCGGATTTGCGAACTCGCAATCCGCAAAATCCGCGAATTCTCGTGAATTTGTGGATTTTTTTTTTGTGTTCGCGCGGGTTTCTGCCAGTTCGCGAGGGTTTTTGTACAATTTCGCAAACGTGAACTTACCTGTCGGTCGCAAGTTTTGCGAACTTGTTTCTACGTGTCCAGCCTGTTTGGGACACTCTTCTTCATCACTGCCACCCTCTGTCTCCACTGCCACTCTCTGGTTCACTCATGCCACCCTCTGGCTCACCCATGCCACCCTCTGTTTCATCACAGCACCCTCTGGTTGTCCAGTGTACATTATTGTGGCAAAGCAAAGCACACCTTCCCTGCCTCAAGTGACCTGAATTAATTTGGGGCTGATTAACACCTTGGCTGCTAGGGAGATTTTTCTCCTGTGCTGATATATCATGACACCCATTGTTCATGACGAGCTCAGCTCGTCATCAGCACAGCTTCACTGTGCCTCATGACGAGCTGAGCTCGTCATGAGCATCGAAGGGGTTAATGTGTCACAGAATATTTTTTTAGCTGGCACCTGCTTCCTTAGTGCTTCCTGATTAGTGATCTTTTGCACTTGCTAAGTGCTTTCATTGTTGCAAAATTAGTTACAACACCTGCCCTGCCCCAACTGACAATAATGAATTAGGGGCTGATTAATGTGTCCCTGGATTTGAACTTCCAGCCTGGCTCCTGCTTGTCTCCCTTAGCTGTAATTCAGGACCTTTGTGGCATATGTGTAACTATTCTGAGGGTCAGAGCAGGGTCACATAATAGTTGCAAGTAGGCAACTGAACTCTGGAGGGGCCCCTCAGGAAGCACTACAGGAAATGGCTACTAATGATGAGCTTGAACTTTTGAACCTGGTAAGTTGTTTCAGTTTTGCTAAGATTGTATTTCTGCAATTTAGCGCTTATTCGCGGGGCGCGAAGTTGAACTGGGAAGCCGCGAACTCACGCGAACTGTGCGAGCAAGCCATAAAATCCGCTGCTCGCGGATTTGCGGATTTTGCGGGAAATTCGCGAATCTCGCGGATTGCGAATTTACCGAAAATCCGCAAAATCCGCGAGCGGAACGGATTTTCCGCCCATACTTAGTAAGAGCGGTCTGCTTAATTCAGACACTCTGTTCATCACCACCCCCTTTTCTGAATCATTTTTGTCCACCATAAGAGTGGAAGGGTATACTCAGATGTGAGTCCCTAGCTCATTGCACCATCAGGATTCAAGCAAGCCGGGCCGAAGATGGCTGAAATGCCAGAAACCGGTCCCCGGTAGCTTGTTTCCTTCCCAGTATAAGAATTGGCTTGGTAGTTTGGTCTGCCCTGTTCCGATGATGCACTGGGCCAGGGTCAGACTAATTTGCATATAGCCAAGTTCTGAGCTGGGATGGTGAAGTGAGCTAAAAAACGGTGATGGATCAAGCCCTGATCTTTGGACTGGGTAAGAGTGGTCTGCTTAATTCAGACACTCTGTTCATCACCACCCCCTTTTCTGAATCATTTTTGTCCACCATAAGAGTGGAAGGGTATACTCAGATGTGAGTCCCTAGCTCATTGCACCATCAGGATTCAAGCAAGCAGGGCCGAAGACGGCTGAAATGCCAGAAACCGGTCCCCGGTAGCTTGTTTCCTTCCCAGTATAAGAATTGGCTTGGTAGTTTGGTCTGCCCTGTTCCCATGATGCACTGGGCCAGGGTCAGACTAATTTGCATATAGCCAAGTTCTGAGCTGGGATGGTGCAGTGAGCTAAAAAACAGTGAAGGATCAAGCCCTGATCTTTGGACTGGGTAAGAGTGGTCTGCTTAATTCAGACACTCTGTTCATCACCACCCCCTTTTCTGAATCATTTTTGTCCACCATAAGAGTGGAAGGGTATACTCAGATGTGAGTCCCTAGCTCATTGCACCATCAGGATTCAAGCAAGCCGGGCTGAAGACGGCTGAAATGCCAGAAACCGGTCCCCGGTAGCTTGTTTCCTTCCCAGTATAAGAATTGGCTTGGTAGTGTGGTCTGCCCTGTTCCCATGATGCACTGTGCCAGGGTCAGACTAATTTGCATATAGCCAAGTTCTGAGCTGGGATGGTGCAGTGAGCTAAAAAACGGTGATGGATCAAGCCCTGATCTTTGGACTGGGTAAGAGTGGTCTGCTTAATTCAGACACTCTGTTCATCACCACCCCCTTTTCTGAATCATTTTTGTCCACCATAAGAGTGGAAGGGTATACTCAGATGTGAGTCCCTAGCTCATTGCACCATCAGGATTCAAGCAAGCCGGGCCGAAGACGGCTGAAATGCCAGAAACCGGTCCCCGGTAGCTTGTTTCCTTCCCAGTATAAGAATTGGCTTGGTAGTTTGGTCTGCCCTGTTCCCATGATGCACTGGGCCAGGGTCAGACTAATTTGCATATAGCCAAGTTCTGAGCTGGGATGGTGCAGTGAGCTAAAAAACGGTGATGGATCAAGCCCTGATCTTTGGACTGGGTAAGAGTGGTCTGCTTAATTCAGACACTCTGTTCATCACCACACCCTTTTCTGAATCATCCTGCCACTCTGTGTCGTCAATGTCGCCCACCTCGGCCTCCCATTACTCTCTCAATGTGCCCATGAGGTCTGGTAGGTTATTGATGATTTTGCAGTAAGTGAGGGATGTGGCGCGTTTTGGCATGTGATCTGTAAGTAGGAGATCTTCTAGTGGAGAAGCCGCAGGCACGTCCGAGTCCAGTGTTAGTATCGTCAATAGTGCATGTCGTATTTGAGTATACCGAAAAGCCTCAGTGGGGGCCAGATCATACTGCTGCTGCAGTTAAGCAAACGGTATCACATTCCCTTTGACCCATATGTCTTCCACCGTAGAAATATCTATATCGTCCCACTGATCAAATCCCTTGCTGTTCCTTAAGTGTCCCAACCGCTTTGTGTCCCAGAGTGGGGTAAGTCTAGTAATTACTCCCCTCCACCCCAATCGCGTCTGCGTCGAGTCCCAGCGCTGGACTGTATGTTTTGTTGGGCCCACCAATTTCGTGATCTGTCCCCTGTTGTACAGAACTGCCAGTATGTTACCTGGCCCTAACTGTACCCTGTCCGCCCTGTATGCTGGGTCTGCCTGAGATGGGTGTATCCATTGCTTAACGACCTTGAGATGTGCAGCCCAATAATACATGTGGACGTTAGGGAGTGCAATGCCTCCAGCCTACCATTCACGGTGCAGTTTCGCCTGTGCTATGCGGCCGTTTTCCCGCCCCAGAGCAATGTGGATACCTGAGCAGCTATCTGTTTAAAGTATTTTAGCGGGACAGGGAATGGGATATTTTCCGGGGCGTTTAAGAACAGTGGTAAAGCCATCATCTTAAACAAGGCGGCTTTCCCCAGTAGCGTGAGGGAAAGTGATTGCCAATGCATCACGTCCCTTTTCAATCGTTCTAAGGGAGGCACTAAATTCTTGGAGAAGAATGTTGCTGGATCCGCTGTAATGTGGATACCTAGGTATTGAAAGGAGTCCTGTGCAATCACCAGTGGGCAAGTCTCAGGGAGTCGTGGCGGAGGACCCTTCAGTACATTTAACATAGATTTAGTCCAATTGATCGTGTACCCTGATAGTTGACCGAAGTCGTTACATATCTCAAGGAGCACTGGAATGGAGTTTTCAGGGTCTGTCAGGTACACCAAAATGTCGTCGGCATAGAGGGAGACGCGGTCTTCCCACCCCTGTACCCATTGAATGCCTCTGAGCAATGGATGTCCTCTAATTCGCATCGCGAGGGGTTCCAATACTAATGCAAAAAGGAGTGTCGACAGGGGGCATCCCTGGCGCGTCCCTCTCGCCAGAGGGATAGTTCCGAAATATGGCCATTTGCAGTCACACACACCAGCGGGTTAGTGTACAGGAGACGAACCCATGAATAAAACTTTGGGCCAAAACCCAGGCGAGAAAGGACTGCAAAGAGATAATTCCATTCCACCATGTCAAAGGCCATCCTCGCGTCTAGGGAGAGGACAACTGCTGGTTCAGACAGGGTCGACGCCTTTGCCAACACGCCGTGTAGGCGTCTAAGATTTAGAGCAGTGTTTCTGTTGGGCATGAAGCCGAATTGATCTAGGTGAATTAACTGTGGAAATTGTGCCAACAGCCTAGTTGCCAGAGCCTTGGCAAGAATTTTTGCCTCTGGATTGAGCAGGGAGATAGGGCGGTATGAGGTACATTCAGACAGAGGTTTACCGGCTTTCGGGATAGCCACTATTGTAGCCAGTCTCTGGTCAGGCGGAAGCTTGCCTCCATCTAAACTATCAATGCCTTACCTGACTGTAACGAGCGGATCCCAGCATGAACCTCTTCCTCTGTGATATCTGCCTCAAGCTCTAAGGATGCCTCTTGTGTGAGTTTGGGCATGTCTGTAGCTTGTATGGAGGTCTCCGCATCCGCCTCCGACACGTCTGACGCTGAGGTATAAACCTCTCGGAAATAGTCCGCCAATTCCTGCACTATAGCCCGTGGATCCGCCGTGAGCTGTCCCTCCGCCGTGCACAGTTGCGTTATTTCCCTAGCGCCCCACTCTCGCCTGTCCAGCAACGCCAGGATCCTTACCGCCTTGTCCCCCACATCATATATCTTATGTCTAGTTGCTGTGATGTGGGATACCGTCTCCTGTCGCAAATAGTCACGATATTGTTGTTGCCTGAGGTGTAAAGCATGTGCTGATTGGGGGGTGGGATTTGCTGAGTGTCCCGTGTCCACTGAGTGTAATTTTTAGCTCCAGCTCCGTAAGTTCTCTCTGTTTTTCTCGTTTGTGCCCCGTGATGGAGTCTATGGCTTGTCCCTAATAACCGCCTTGTAGGCCTCCCTAGGACTGATGGGGAATCCACTGATTTAGCGTTTTCAGCAAAAAAGTGTTTTGTCGCCTTGCAAATTTCCCTTTGAATGGCCGGGACTTGTAAGTAGCCAGGGTAGATTGGGTAAAGCCTCTTACGGGACCTACGATTGTAGTAGAAAGTTAGCAGCACGGGCGAGTGGTCCGATATGCCCCTGGGTTTGATGGTAATGTCAGTAACATTCTGTAAGTTGGCCTCTGACGTCATGAAGTAGTCTATTCGAGAAAGGCTGTTGTGGACATTAGAGTGAAACGTGTATTGTCTTTCTGTGCGGTGGATATGTCTCCATACGTCCACCAGCCCCAGCGCCTCTGTGAAGCCCTGCAAGCAGGAAACCACCGCAGACCGCCCCTTCTCTGAATATCTGTCTAGGCCTGCATCCATTGTAGCATCAAAATCCCCTCCCATAATTAAGTCACCCTCCGGCAGAGTAAGTAAAAATTCACCAAGGGCTGGGAGTGCCTTTGTGTGGAGCGCCGGAGGAATGTATGCCGAGACTACATTAATAAGTTTACCTTCCCGTTGTCCCTGTAGTGCAGCAAATCTACCCTGATCTTCCTTACGACTCTGGAGTACGATGAAGGAAGAGTGTTTTTGCACCAGGATACCCGGTCCTCTAGCACCGGTCAAGACCTCAGAATGTCCCACCATCTTGTACCCCCATCTATCTAATGCCTTACATGCCGTGCCCGTGAAGTGTGTTTCCTGTAGAAGTACTAACGTGGGAGCATGACGTTTTAATGCTTGTAGCATCAAACCTCTCTCGATTTTGTCTTCTAATCCGTGCACATTCCAAGTAAGTAGTGTGAGGGGGGTCACTGTGGCCTCAGAGGCTGTGTCTCGGGTTTGATCTGCCATAGTGTGTGTCGCCATAGTAGTGTAATGTGAGAACCTGCCAATTTGAGTGTATTCCTTTGTGTTGCCACTGCTGTTGCAAACTAAAACAAAGAAACTCCAAACCCATAAACCCCTCAACTTCCAGCCCCATCCCCCCACCCTGCCTCCCTGCCCGACAGACTCTGAACTACCCGCCACACCAACTCAGCATAGTGCTTCATCCTCACCCAAACCATTGTACTTGCGTGAAGGGGTTAGAAAGTCCAAGGAGAAATGCAGACCCTTCCGTCCTTCCAGAGCCCACTGTGGGCCAGTGTCCTAAGTCGGAGCCGCCGCCGTCATGATTCTGTGTGAAAGTCTCACGGTGAGCCAGATTCCTGTGGTCATGCTTCAGCCTTGTCCGAGGTCTTCTGTGTCAGGTCAATGTTTGTTGATTCCGCCTGTGTGGAGCCGATCCTGTCCGCTTTCGATCTCGCTTTCATTTCAATTACGATCTCCTCTGTTTCCTCGACGTGATCCGTCTACTCTCCGCCATCCATCAAGCCATTCATAGGCTTTCTCAGGACTTTAAAAAAAAACTTTTTCCCATCGGCTACAACTTGGAGCTTTGCTTGGAAGATCATCGAATAAAGCAGGTCCTTATCCCGTAGTGCTTTTTTAACTTCCAGGAAGGACTGCCGCCTCGGTGAGACTGCTGCTGTGTCATCGGGGAAGAAGGATACCGCCAAGTTCAAAATGCGAATTGGGGGAGATATCCTTGCAGCTTGTAATATCGCATCTCGGTCTCGGAAATTGAATAGCCGTGCAAGCACTGGTCTGGGAGGCGCTCCCGGCTTCAGCCTACCTCCCGGGACTCTATGCGCTCGCTCTACGGAGCAGAAATTGAAGAGGCCCTTCAGCTGCAACCTGGTCTTAATAAGATCCACGGCCGGAGCACCTTTACTCTCCGGAATTCCGAAAATCCGGACGTTGTTTCTTCGAGAGCGTCCTTCCTGGTCATCCAGCTTGTCTATCAGTAACTTGTTTTTGGTTTCGAGCCTTGACACCGTCTTCTGCAGTGCTGCCGAATCTGTCACCAAGGTTTTAGTGACCTTTTCAACCTCTGCGACTCTGGTCATTATTTTTTTTAAATCAGCCCTCAATAACGAGACATCTGTTGATATTGTGCCTACTGTAGCCTGGACTTTTGTGAGGGCCGCCATTATAACCTCCAGAGTCACTTTACTGGCGCCATCGCCATCTGCGGCTTTGCCAGGGGGGTTCTTGCCCTGGGGAAGCGGCAGAAAATCTTTTCCGTAGGCCTATTTGTCGAGCTTGGCCTGGGTGTTCTGCGTTTGTGGGGTTCTGCCCGCCATGTTGACCTCCAGGGCCGGTAGTGAATGGCCCCGTGCAGCAGGGTCTGTATCTCCGGGGTAGTTAGTCCACAGGGCCCTCAGATCAGCGAGGCGCTCCCCACAGGCGTGGCGGTCAAGGAGTTGTGGCGGGGGGGTGAAACACTCCAGTCTGGCACCCCCACCGTCTTTTCTGGATCTCAGCTACGGGGGCACGGTACACTCCCACCTTCTGACACTTGTCCCCCAGTCCTCCACTTCAGGCTGCTGTTTTCGGGTCCCCCCATGGGGCGTGAGGTGGTCTATGTGGGCGCAACCCACCTTCTACTCGGTCGGGGTCCCGAAAATCGAGTCCCCGGCTTGACTCCGGTGACTAGGCCCACCCCTCCGCATTCAGGGCCAGGTAGATCGGGCACACCGTGTAGAGGCGGCCCGTCACCGCTCCTGATGGTCAGCAGCCCTTCTCCTGTGTGTATGATCCGCTCCTCCCACCTTCGCCTGGGCCGCTTCGACTCCACCTCGATCCGTGCTGGGCACCGCTGAAAATTTAGTCCCCGGCGTTGGCGTGAGGATTAGGCTTTGATAGTCTGCCGTTTTGCAGTCCTGGAATCCGGCCTCGGATCGCCTCCAAAGTGACACCGGCGGCTGCCACTTGGTCCTCGGCCCCAGCGTGTGACTCTGGGGAACTGTAGTATTACAGATTAGTGTCTGGATTGATGGGAAAGGCTACATCGCCTCCGGAGCTCCTTCAGGCAGCTGCCATCTTTCACGGCCGCTAGCGATGCCCCGAATCTGGCAGAATTTTAAAAATAATTCTGCCTTGTTCCGCGGAATCAACCTTCTCACAATTCTATCCACCCCTATCATGACACCATAAGCCTTACTTTGCAGAGCCTAAACCATGTTCAAAGCTCTAGATCTCTGATTACTCTTAATGGTTTCTACTCATTGCCCTTCCTCTCATATCTAAGCAGCAATAATAGGCTGTTCAGGAATTTAGGGGGGACAGGGATAAAACTCAGTGATGTCACTCGAAGTCTAAAGGTGTGTGAGCTTACTTTCGCTACCCTTGGTGTTGTGGTAAAGCACATCTGCTAAACTATTAGCAGAAACCAGATTCCAACAAAAAATATCCAACCCTGGACTTTGACATGCCAGGGATAGAATGACTAAATGCAAGGCAGTGGAGTTGACACTTGCTGAGGGGATAGGGCTGGTGCAAGTAGAAGTCAATTAATGTTGCCAGGTCTTCTCTTGTGTATATTTTGTATATCCTTAGTTGTAGTGAGGGTTCACTTCCTTTTGATGAGAGATTTGGTTCATGCACTGTGCATAAGTTGTTATGTTGGTTGTATGGTTGATTACTACAGACTGTAACCAAATACTTGGATTCTTTTATTCTTCTGCATGTATACCATATTGGACATGAAGAGGAAAAGTCAATATATATCCCTCATGTGCTGGAGGAAACCCCCTGCATGTAGGAGCATATGTTGTGTGTTTTTTCTGAAGAATCTGCACGGGCCAGCGTCTATTTTGGGAGAAAACCAAAGTTCCAACAAGTCAGCAAGGTTTTTTTCCAGACATTGACAATGGGAGCTACTTCATGTTTGCACCAATACATACCATCCCATGACATACCAGAAGATACATGAGACCCCAGGTCTTATACCCAGATAAACAGGTTAAGACACAGATTAAAAATAAAATCCAAATCAATTTACAAACTAGAAGGCACAATCATTTCAACATGTCACTTAACTATGAAATTGTTTACAAGAGCTAAGTGTTAACTGTGGACACAGATATTGACTGCCTCCACTTCGAACAATCTGACCAAGTTCTGGGATTTAGTGAAATGGGGCAAGGACTCTGATTCACGCATTCCCACAAACCATGTACCCCCTGAAGCTTGGGTGACCCATTATTCGGCCCAATTTAGTGCTGAAACCTCTGAACCCCTTTTTAAATCGGATGAGGTGCCCTCGCCACCTATTTGTGGGGAGAAACTCATTTTCTCGGCAACCGAGGTAGAGCTAGCACTTGGCTTGACCCAGCGGGGGAAAGCACCAGGGATGGATTTAATCCCTGCAGATTTGTTCAAAGCCAACCCCGCCCTATGGGTGCCCTACATAACAAAGATCGCAAATGCAATAGCTAAAGGGGCAAGAATCCCTAAATCGTGGAAGGGTGCGGAGATACTCTCAATCCTCAAAAAAGGCAATAGGTCTAATCCGGGCAATTATAGTCCGATTAGTCTTATCGACTCCCTCCAAAAAATCATTGCACGCATGGTTTTGAGTAGAGTTCAAGGCTGGATCGAACTAGAGGACATACTATCCCCCATGCAAGCTGGCTTCAGATCAGGTACGAGCACCATCGACCAGGTGTTCAGATTTTGTCTGATCTACTGGAAGGTGGTCTTGCTCGGCGGTGGAACCATCTTTGCCGCATTTATCGATCTGAAGTCCGCTTTCGATCTAGTGCCGAGGGATAAATTGTGGTGCGTCCTGAGGGACTTAGGTTTACCAAGGGAACTACTTGATCTGATAGTTAAAATGCATGAGGACAACTATGCAAGGGTGAGGTGGGGAGGCCAGGGACAAGTGACGAAACCCTTCCCTGTGACCCGTGGTGTTCTTCAGGGATGTGTCCTGGCGCCAACACTCTTCCTGCTATTCATTGATCAAGTGGTCAAATTCTTTGCAGACACTCCCACTGACGCCCCTTTGCTGGCACGGACAAGGTTTCCAATGCTTATCTTTGCCGACAACACCCTACTCCTCTCAAAAACACGTAGTGGTCTGCAGCGGGCGCTGGACCGCTTCGAGGAGTTCTGTGCCATCAATGACCTTAAGGTAAATGTGGGCAAAACCAAGTTTATGGTCCTTAATAGGAGGCATTTTGTCCGGAGCTCCGTAAGTATGAGTGGAGTCAACTTGGAACAAGTTGAGACCATGACGTACTTGGGGGTTACCTTGGACCGTCGTCTGGGATGGAAAGATCAGGTTGGTGCCCAACAGCTTAAATTTGCCCGACTTACCGGTTGTCTTTTGAATGAGCAAAGGAGATCAATTACAAAACGGGTCACCCCAGCGTTAAAGATCTATGATACTAAGATCAACACCGCAATCCTATATGGTGCTGATCTCTGGGGATACATGGATCTCTCTAGCCTATTCAGAATCCAGTGTAAGTTTTTAAGGAGCCTGATTGGGCTACCCCAATCATCCCCTTCCATACCCTTATGCCTGGATCTGGGATGCAATCCAATTAATGAGATGGCAAGATTTAGACTGGTGGCCTTTTGGAGGCGTATGTGGACATACCCCGACCTTACCCTTTTGCCAAGGAATTGGCTGAAGTTAGGTCAATCGGGGGATCTGGGAGAATCCCTTTGCTAAAAACGGTAAAAACCATCCTGGTTGAAATGGGACTGGAACACCTGTGGATATCTCCAAGTACCAACGCCTTTCCCTCCAAACAGGAATTCAAGGCATTGTACTGGGCCTCGGTCCGTCAATTGCTAGTAACGGCTTCCAGCTCTGTTGGTCTAACGGGAAGGTTTCTGACCATTAAGTTGGATCCCTCCCGTGAGACCTATTGGGATATCATCACCAAACCGCTGGACAAGAAACTTTACCATCAGTTTCGGGTAGGAGCTCTGCCATTGAATTCCTTCACAAAAAAATGGGTTAATGGAGCAACTGAATTTTGTAGTTGGTGTCCAAGGCCTAGATGTATCAAGCCTTTTGCGATTCGTTAAGGCCGAAATTCGAATCGCAAACGGACATTTTGCATCTTTTGGGATGTATGAGAAATTAGCAAAATAAGGAATCGCAAAAAATTGTGATTCCTTATTTTGCTTAAGCATTTAAGGAATCGCAATTTTGCGATTCCTTAAATGCCATGTATGAAGCAATTTCAATTTGCGAATTCAGGTTAAGAAATCGCAAATTAACACCAATTTCAGGTTGGTGTTAATTTGCGAATTCCATTCAAAATTCACAATTAAGCAATTTTGAAGGTGGCATGTGGCACACATACATGCCCATAGGGCATGTATGTGGGCCATATGCACACACATGTAAGTTTCAGGGGTGCAGCAGGGTGTCCATGAGACACCCCTGCACCCTTGCAATAATTCTCAAATTGCGATTAGCAAATTGCGAATTCTCAATTTGAGAATTATTTCACAATCATTCCTATGGGCCTCCTGGCCCATAGGAATGAATGGGAAATTATTCCTTATTTGCGAATTCGCAACTTGCGAATTCGCAAATTAGGAATAATAAGGAATCGCAAAAAAAAAGCGATTTTAAACATACATCCCATTTTGCGATTTCTTAATAGCGATTCGGTAAAAATCGCTATTAAGAAATCGCAAATGGGAACGAAGATTCATCTAGGCCTAAGTCACAAAGAAACCGAGGGTCATTTTTTGTTTGCCTGCCCGATCTATTCAGTGCCACGAACTAAATGGTTAAAACCCCTGTTTCAGCGCCTCCCTTTTAGAAGGTCTTCGGAGGCTATTTGGGTTCTAAAAACCAATACCTCAGAGGTGATTGTGGTGAGCATAGCCAAATTCCCAGGGTGGGCTTGGGCCATCAGGGCAAGAAGCAGACAAAACCTTCAATAGGGCTTCTCAATTTGTTCATAAAAGCTTAACCATATCTTTCTAACTAAACTCAGGAAAATGTATATTGTATGAGGAATGTTTTTGCATATTCTTGTTTTTTTTTTACTTTTAAATATGCAATGGTCAGGTTTGTCTTTGTACTTTTTGAATGTTTAATAACTTTTTATGTCAATGGTGCTGCTATTTTAAAAATGTCATTATAAATGACCATTACTATGCTGTTTATAATTCTAAATGTCTTAAATATGTTTTAAATGTTGTCTTTTATGATTTTGATATCGAAATAAAGACTTTAAAACCTGAAAAACCTGAATCAGGGTAAACTTAGTGTAATTTTGTAATGTGTAGACCGAACAAGAGAAAATAAATCAATCCCCTCGCCACCGGGTCCCTCCTAATCCATGCCTCCAAAGGCTCCACTTCCAGCGCGAATAACATCGAGGACAGAGGACACCCCTGGCATATCACCCTCTGCAATGCAAAGGCTCTGGAGATGACCCTGTTAGCCCAAAGTCTGGCCATCGGGCAGTGTATAACAGCTGGATCCACTGTTGCAGCCTCAGGCCAATGCCGACTTTCCTGAACACAGCAAAAAGATAGGACTATTCGATGATATCAAACGCCATCCTCGTGTCCAACTAGAGGAGGGCGGCTGGGATATCTGGCTGCCTTCGAGTCATGTACATGCCTCCATATAAACGTCCTATATTTAACCTTGTGCTCCTATGAGGCATAAAGCCTGATTGATCTGGGTTAATCAAGGATTGCAAAACCGGACCTAACCGGTTCACAATAATTTTGGCTAAAACCTTAGCTTCGAAATTTAAGAGGGATATGGTTCTGTTGGAGCTGCAGAGGTCATGCGGTTTGTACCATAGAATCTTTACAGAAGAACTTTGACCCGATAGACTGGCCTATCAATTAAATGAGTGACCTTATAGGGGTATGTACATAATACTTTTATATTAGTCTATATATAACATCCTCTAGGCTTCAGGTTTCTTGCCTCTTGATTATATTGTATTGCATTCATTCCATCATCCCCAGCAACTATGTTGTGTTCACGTCTCACAGCTGGCTCATGTAACCTAAGTCAGTTGAAGGGACACTTTACGCAACCTTTGTGCCACTTTTGTTTAGGGTTCTGTAGAGCTGTATCTGTAGTGAATTATTATTGTACAATATTTCTCACTTCTGCTATGAGACTCACTCTCTCACAAGTGTTTTAAGTAATGAGGATGAGGTGTCTTATACGCTTAGATAATTATCAAGGTTAAGAAATGTATCTCATGGAAAATTACCATATAGCTAACAAGTAAAATCTGTATAAAATGACCTCCTCTCAGTAAAAGTTCAATACATTTGGTCACATTTAGTCTTGGGTAATAATGTAAAATCCTCTGATTTCTGGAAAATGTGTTCCAACATAGGAATATAGCAGACAACCCAAGTGTTGAGTTAAGTGAGTTCTACTTTTACTTCCTATAGTAAACCATCAGGCTCCGGAATTCAATATGTGGCAGCTAAACCAAATCAAACTACACTATTACTGCTTATTTTTTGGTGCACTACTTCTCCACCACTGCCCACTAAATCTTCTTTCCTCTGTTCTCTCCTAGTGGTCATGGTGCAGAGTTATCAGCAAATGGCCTACTGCTGTCTAAAATGTGTAAGTGGATGACATGACATCTACTTATGTGAAGAAAGCGGAAGCAAATATAATAAATAGCCCTTCCTTCACTACACTGAGGGCTATTTCTGCTCCAATTTCTTTCCTTCACCGCTTCCCCACCTGAATCTTTGGGGTACATTTTCAATCTTGCCCATATACAATGCCTCAGTATCTCTGAGATTTGTCCTACCCCCTCCTTTTACCTAAGATTCTGATAATTTATTTGTGACTAGGAAGCTGAATTGCTGCAGCAGTCTGCTTATCGTTCTTCCATACTAGTTGTAGCCACTAGGGAGAGCCTTTAACAGTATCCCATGGTGCCTCTTAAAGCTCCATAGACATCCAAACCCTCTTCTTTCACAAGGTTGAATGGCTTTGTGTGTACAAAGAGCCCTTAACAAATGTCTGATGCTTGTCACCAGTCCTTAGCGTGCTCCACCACTGCCAGGTACAACGAAGCTCTGACCCTACTATTCACCCCAAACACAAACACTGCTTTGCAACCTCTAAACTCCAACATAACACCTACACAGGTAAATCATCTTCCCAGCCGGCACTCCTTAATTGGAGCATTTTCAACCGGGACCAAAGGATGCCTACCTGCTGCTCTATTTCAAAGCATTCCTCGAATTGATGTTCCTCCTATTTGAAGATATCCATCACTGGGCAATACTGTCCCAGGCATGGAGGGAGTGATTGTCTCTGCTCCTTAATGTGTGCACGTCTACGCTCTCCTTTGCCTCTCCTTGTTCTCTCGGCTGCAGGTTACTTGATTGATGTCTGACTTTCATCAAATGCATATATTCTGTTCTCTCTGCTTCCTCTTTCTCGAATTTGTGTCTTTATTGTTCTTAAGTGTAATAAATACAACTTAAACATTAGGCTTAAACAAGCTGTACACTCACACTGACATCGTATTGTAGAAAATGTGTTTTGTTCATCAAGAAAAAACAGACTATAATATCCCATTCCACAGGCATTTGGACATAGGAGGCTCCAGTAACTAAAGCTCGCACACTAGGTAGATATTATCTTGCAAACATTCCATCAACTCAGTCTTAAGAACATTAAAATAATTATTTCATATCCAACCATTAAACCCTCAGCCCTGCATTACTGCTTTCATCTCTGACTCGTAGATCTAACTGGCATGTGATAATGGCCGCATTTCTATTTTTCCTTCAACACCCCATTTACATGTATAATCTCTAATCTCCTTCATGAAAGGAGCACGATTGTTACTGGACAGGAAGATAAGTACCAGAGAAGAGACACGGTTATGAGGTTTTGTAGAGTTGGAAGGGTGCGTTTGTCCAATGCACATTAAAAAAGAAGCTGGAAGAGGTATTCATATCGGCAAAATATGTGTATCCTTTTATGAACACAAATGTCTATTTTTGTCTGAATTTATCCCAATTGAAATGGATAATGCCAGCATCACGAGAGCATGAACAGTACTATTGTCTACTCTAAACTGCCAACTCCTGAGTAATCGGGGATTCCAGTCAAGGAAGTGCTCTGTTTCTAATGGCAAATAACAAATAATTACTGCCCGTCTACGAACCGGGGTCTCACTTCAGACCTGCCATCGCCAACCTAATTACACCCCACGAAGACAAAGGCATCCTGTTCAGCTGTGATCCTCTGTGGCTCAGTGGCAGGATAGGGGCGCTCGCTGCACACTCCTCGCCAGCAGAACACGAGCCCCAACTTCAGCAAAAAACGACTCTGGTGAAAGTCATTTGCCTTGAGCCAAAGCAGAAACTACAGTCACTAAATAGAATATTTCCCCAACATAAAAAGGGAAAACACATTTTTTTTGTATACTGGATGGTGATCAAATCTATAAGTTTGCATTTTCACTCCCAGGTGTAACAAAATACAATGTGTTATAAAGCAAAACACTTGCAATTTTTTGGTATTACTTTAGGTCCTATTAGCTAAACGAATTGTAAAATTACAGCCTGGGATACATATCACCCCCTATACACACTTTTATATAGTTGTCCTGTTCACAAATATTTCAAGACTAGCCTTCAAAATCTGCCAAAGGTGCAGGTTTCCAGAGTGCTATTGGAAGGGTTATGTGGCATTTCCAAAGGATTTTTGTTCCCCATATGCAGAATTCTACATGACATAAACCTCTAAAAAAAGGAGAAATATTGAGCCCTCGTGGCTTTAGGGTCCTTTTTCTTTTGGGAACTAAAAGACATGAGCATAGCTTTTTTTCAACAGCTGAATAAATTCAGGACATTAATATATTGACTTCAAGGGTTTGAAAGAGATATGCCAGTTTCCATTTATCTGTCACCTATAGCCGTATCAGCACTCAATTATGTGTGAATCCCAGCCTCATCCTCCTTTCTGCACAAATATAATCCTTTCTTTATTGACATTTTTTTAAAGCAAACAAAGCCCAAAGGCTTTCGAGCGCTTTACATATTGATTAATTCTGCAACATTTAATCCAGGGCCGAGTAAATCACATATTGCCAATAAGTAGTCCTAACAAAAAAATGAGTAAGTTAAAAAGGAGAGGATGAGGGCAGGAAGTGAGGCAGGGAACTAAAATGAAAAACAAACTAGCAGGATATTCATGCATCACACCACACATCAGGGTATGCCCTTTGGGGTCACATTTAGAGTCAAAGGAGTCAAATCTTTGTGGACTGCTGTCCATATTTTTGCGACAGACTGTTAAAATGATCAAGTGGCAGAATACCGCAAATCAGAACCCATCAAACTTATAACAGGCAGCTAGTAAGTCATGGATTGTGCAGTGGATTTGCCCACTCTCCCGTTTCAGCTCTCTTAACTAGTGCTGCTACATTTTGAAGCATGTTTTATCTTTTTGAACCTATTTGATGGTATTGCTCATTGCTAGAGAGTAACTATAATTCTGTTAGCAAATCTTCCATGTAGTACTTTGCATTCCAATGTGGTAAAAGTTCCTTTAATTATGTAATAGAAATCTCTTATGGGTTGGTTCCATTACAGCACCCCTTTGTATATCTAGCATGTACGCTTTTTCCTTAAAGGTATTATAGACAAAAATGAACAGAATTGTCAACATCCTAGTGATGTAATTCTTTGAATTACAGGAAAATATACCTGAGCTAAATTGTCGTGTAGTTCCATAAATCTATATAGGATCTGTATTTTTAGAATCTTGAGGCTTAACGTAAACCCATAATCCCCTTCTTGACTTTCCAGTTCTTGAGTTCATCTGCGTCCACAACATCAACCAAATAAGGTTTATGTTGGACCTGTCAGCCTTAGAGTGATCTTTCCCCCAAACCTTTTACCTTCTGCTCTCAAATTTTTGCTGAATTTGTTATTGTTGGCCTTAGGATTCTGTACACGTTATCACTGTTTATCTGTGCTAAGGAGCATTTGCTCACTCCCTAAAGCATGGTAAAATTGGCTTACACCCAATTGACACATTTCATTTACTTTTAAGTTCCATGTAAAGTGGTACTACCTGTACCCATGGCCTGTAAATAGAATGTCACTTAAAACTCCCTTTTTATTACATACTAGCTAACCCGTTGCACGTTGCTGCGATCTCAGAAGAAAGGAAATTCAAGGAAACTCGTTATGATAACATTCAATTTACATTGTGTCATTTTTATTGAAACTTATTCATTTTAATATGGAAAACATTTGAAAGTGTGGCTTGAGCAGTGCGTACTCGATCGACTTCCAATGTTGATTTTCGTTGCTCTCCTGTATCATTCGAGTGGGCTTGAGAAGTGCGTAATTGATTGGTTTCCAATCTTGATTCTCGTTGCTCTCCTGTTTTATTCGAGCGGGCTTGAGCAGTGCGTAATCGATCTGTTTCCAATCTCGATTCTCGTTGCTTATTCGTTTGAGAAGAACGGGCTTGAGCAGTGCGTACTCGAACAGCTTCTAATCTTGCTTGTCGTTGCTCGTCTGTTTCTGAAGCTTGTAATGCCTTTTTCTTTCGTGCTTCAGAAGTAGATCGACCAATCGATTTCCGTTTGGGGGGCATAACTATCGATGATGCTCACAAATTCGCTGACAATTTCAGTATTCAAAAGCTTATAAGGGTCCTGTGGGGCCGATATTTAAAAAAAAATTATGCCAGAAACCTTCGCGGGAGTGTAGTCAACAACTTCCCAAAGTTTCATGCCGATCGGATGAATGGTGTAGTAATGCATAAAGGACAAACAGACAGACAGATATATATTTGTTTTTATATATATAGATAAGCCACTGCCAAGTTAAATCTTAAACTGCCCATAGGACAGGTTGCATTGTATTTAAGATGTTAGACAAGAAGTTTTACGTTTTACATGCATGGTATGGCAGTGAAAACTCCTAAAATTGTTTTTCAGTTTGTACTTCTCCTGTAGGATAACATTGGATTACCTTATTCATTTATTAAGTGATAGCTTTTGCTTGTGAGCAAGAAGGAATATCATTTTGCTGTTTGAGGAATTGTAATTTCAAACCCTCTTTAATGATTAAGTTGGATTGTAAGTCATGATTCTATAAATGACACTTTTAGAATGTATGCATTTTCATGTCGTAACATTTGGTGCCTGCAGTCTGTTTCCTGGGTCCCATCACTAGGTGTAGTTGGGAGTTGTCCTTTCTGTATTGCTCCCAGACAGTACTGCATTTAGGGTTTGGATGTTGGCAGGATGGTCATCCTGACTTGATGGAGGGCGAAGCAGTCACCTACCACACTTGCAATTCAAAGGCACTGGCCCAGACACTTCTTGGGGTGTGGGGGGGGGCTCCAGAAGCTTCTCCCACTTTTCTTCAGATCACTTCTGGACCTTTGGTAGACACAGAAGAAGGGCCTCTCTGCTGCCCTGATGCTGGAAGGATTGTCTTTCTACCTTGCTGGAAGAAAGACTGTCCAGCTGCCTGAGGAAGAAATACTGGACCTGCTCCTTGAACCCAGAACCCCATAGTGACTCTAAAGGCTAGTTGACTGGCCCCCTGCTCTGAGCTACAGGAGCAAAACAAGCTCCAGAGCCCTGTCCTCAATCTGCCCACCTGCCCTGCCACTGGCCTCATCGGAAAAGACGTAATGTAACGCAACTCGCTGCAGGAACTCACATCGCAGTCCTCACAGCTTCTTATTGGAACCGCTTCAGCGTGATGTAATTCAACGCAGGAACTTGCATTGCAGGCCTCACAACTCCTCATAGGAACCAACGCAACATGGTGCAATACTCTGCATCAAGGACATAAGGTACAATTCTCAAGAACTAACTGGTCCCTGTATCTGGTCCACACCCCATTGGGTAGACCTGAACTTGTGACTTTGTGAATTTGTGTCAGTCCAGTTCGACCAGATAACCACAGTTGGTGCTTTGTGCTTTTAGGCACTAAACTTATCCTAAAACTTTGAAATAACGTATTTCCTGTTCTGATAATTGGATTTTTGTCTTTTGGTGTCAAATTATTCATCACTTTTTACTCTACTTTCTAAATTGGTGTGGGATGGATTCTTGTGTTTGAATTTGATTGCTGTTTGTCTGCTACATAAATACTTTGTATACTGCCGCTATGTTGAGAGTAACTGTTTTGGTGCCAAGCTACCAGACCGATAAGCACAAGTTGAGTGATTTTTTGTGGTTCAACCTCACTAAGCCTGGGCGGAGTATGAGTAGTGCTGCTCCACGTAGTTCCACGGAGTGAAAAAAACAACTCTGTGGAACTACGTGGAGCTTCGCTCCGCCCCAGGGCCACAAACATTATTAAAAAAAAAACACCACTTACTTTGTCTTCTGCCTGCCCTGCTTCTCGCCGGGGTGTCTCCCTTCTTCACCCGTCGTCTTCCTCGTGTTCGTGTAGGAAATACACCTTCCGTGAACTGCGCATGCGCAGTTCAAGCATGACGTAATGCCTACAGGGACGCAAGGAGGACAATGCCGGAAGAAGGGAGACACTGAGGCGAGGAGGGGGTAGGCAAAAGATAAGGTAAGTGAGTGGTGTTTGAAAAAAAAAATTATGGGGCTGCCCTCATACTCTGCTCCGCCATGGAGGAAGAGTTTTGCTCAACTTTGTGTTCCCAGCGGAGGGCAGAGTTGGTAAAACTCCACAGACTCCGCTAGCGGAGCGGAGTATGAAGTCCGAGGTTAACCCTCACAAGGATTGTGGGTTTGCTTGAGTAGGGTTTCACCTCCTCAACCAACAAAACAATGTCTCACAGTTTCCAAGTAGTTTATCCACACTTCACTATTAATGAAGTCACTGTGATGGTTATATTTCTGCACTGCTTTTAAAACAAGTTTCCAAAATGTACCACGATCTTTTCAAAATGATTTTGTCTAACATATTATTTTTCCAATTGTTGTGTAAGTTTTGTCCTTTCTTATTTCAAAAATATTTCTCATAATACTGCGAAAACCGTTTACGTAACTGGTCACTTCATATGGATATATTCCATAGAGTCACAGTTTCCAAACCACTGTTGTAATTATGCACTTTTTTGCTCTTGCTTTGGCAGTAAACCATTAATGTGGATTTCATTTTTTTCTTACTTTAGTTAGCTTTGACCATTTTCCTTGGAATAACTTGATTATTTTTCATTATAAGTAAACTTATCTTTAATAAATTATGATTTATTTTATTAAAAATGTCAAAATAACTTGATGTGTACCCTGTGTAGTTACGCACCTTGACTTCTCAGTCATTTCATTGGGCCATTTTACAACTACAAAACATAAAATTTTCTCATCAATCCTCATAAACCCATTAATGGTAGTAGTTCATTCTGTTCTTCTTGAAAGAATGATGCACTGGATTCTGTGATCACTTTTAAATCCCCCCACAATCAAGACATACCATATGGCAAAGTTTACAACACCAACAGCTGCAACATTGCCAAACTGGACTTCCACAATTGCAAATGTGAAAACAGAACAGAAGCCATTATTTTCTGTCAATTTCTCAAAACTGGATTTGGAATCCCCTCAACATTGTTGCAGCTCCCTACTGTCAACAGCATCATAGAAGGTCAGTATGAGCACACTGGTAAACCATAATCTTAGATCCAGCCTAAATTGATAGCTCCATAAAGGAAGGTGGCTTTGGTCTCTCCAGAATGCCATTCACAAACTTTGCACGCAATCATTCTTTTTTCATTTTAAAACAATTCTGGAAAGGGGCGACCACTCGGTCCCCCCGAACGTATGGTTGGGTGCCCCGATCCTCCCGGGAAACCATTTTGGGCGGGGGGCGTGTCTCGGCTGGTATGCCCAAAGCGGCATAGCCGGGGCGTGCCTTTTTCCCGCCCAAGAGGGGTTGTCCTAGACACCTACACCGATGACCACGCCCAGTAGGCGTACCGGAGGAGGGTACACGCCCACCCGAAGAAGAATAAATAGAGCGGGAATCCGAAGAAGCGTCCTCTTGATCCTGTGCTCTGAAGGCTGCACCCACTCGTTGCTCGTGAGCCCTCGACGGAACAAGCGGCAATTTTGAGAACTTGTAATTCTTGTGTTTCTCTTTCAGGGAATTTAAAGCGAAGGATCCAGGACCGTGTTGATCGACTCGGAGCGGATAATCAAAACCATGTCTGGCAAGAAGGCAGGAAAGGGTTCCGAGACAGACAAGGTGCTACGCATGTTGGTGAACAGAATAGCGGGCATGGAACGAAAAGTCGGACAGGTCCCAGCGCTAGGTCGAGATTTGGCGGTCGTCAAGAAGCAACTGGCCGCAATGAACAAGCCTGGTAACCCGAGGAAGGTAATAGGCCCGGCCTTGCCGGGAGTCGTCCCCGAGGGTAGAGGGAAACGGGTCAAGAGGAGGGCGGTTGCATGGGAGGTTCCGGTCCCTGAGGTGCCCCCGGTCACCCCTGCCATACCAGCTAATGACCCCGTACCAACCCCAGACGCGGGTCAACCGATTCCGGTTGTGATTACGCCCGCTAACGATGAGGATATGCCTCCTGAATTGGCCACCCAGTTGGCCGCATGGCTCAATAAGAAGGCAGGGGGTGCTACGGCGCCCGGAGACACGGCCGAAGAGGCCAAACTACTAATCCAGCAGTTGCAGCAGTCGCGGGATGCCGCGAAGGCGAATCTCCCTCTTGTTTCCCCACAGGTGATACCGGAAGGACCGGCAGCTGGTCGCGAGAAAACGTCGGGAACAACGACCGAACCGGGTAAGCTCGCTTTCCTGCTGGCGGGGGAGGGCTCATTACCCTCAAGACGGGAGAGGGTGGTACAACATCATATCCCGATTGCGACAAAAGAATTGATATGGGCGGACAAGTATGTCAATATGTTTTCGTTATTAACTGACCATCGCGAGATGGAATATGCTAAAACACAGAAGGATTTGTGGCACCAGAGCGTCTGGCGAGCCAAGATGGCGGAGTTCAGGGTGGAGGAGACAATAACGAATTGGGCAAAGGCCTTTGCAATGTTTACTGCGATTATTGGTGAATGTAAGCCCGAGGTATTGACTGAACTGTCTTGTTATCAAGCCCATATAATGGATTTTTATGAAATGTATGAGGGGGACGAATGGAAAGGTTACGACATGAAATTCCGTAAAGCGAAAGAGTATGATTCCTCTCTGACATGGGACTGCCTCGACTCAATTTCTTGGCATAAGCAGCTCCTGCCTGGGACGGCAGGGACATCCTCGCCAGTGGGAATGGGTCGGGGGTTTCCCGCCAAAAGCCCACGGTGCCCTGTTGAGCAGGCGCCGGTGGTGATCACCAGCCGAAAACCGGCGGGAATGGTGGAAAGCGGGGGGTCTGTTGGGGCTTCAATCGAGGCAACTGTAACAGACCGCAAGGTACATGCACCAGCTATGGTTGGTCTCAAAGAAGGACACCACTGCACGAGACTGTCTGCAGAGGTTCGCCAGGATATGCGCATTTGGTTGGCATTTCTGGCAGACTTCAACGGTCGAGTAGTGTGGAACAAGCCGCCAGCGTCTTCGGACGAGCTGGGTTTGTGGACTGACTCGGCGGGGAGCGTGGGATTTGGCGCCATCTTTGGTAACCGATGGTCGGCGCAAACATGGCCGGCGTGGTGGCACTCCTGCGGTCTCACAAGTAACATTGGGTTCCTGGAGCTACTCCCTATTTTTGTTGCTCTGATGGCATAGCCGGACGAGTTCAGAGACCGCTCTGTGGTATTTTGGTCTGATAATATGACTGTTGTCGAATGCATTAACAATCAGGCAGCATGCTGCAAATGGATCTTAAGATTGTTGAAGGAAGTTGTGCTGCTTTGCATGAGACTGAATGTACAATTCAGGGCGAAACATGTGCCGGGTGTACTGAATCATGCGGCTGATGCACTCTCTCGTTCACATATACAGGCGTTCAGGGGTTATCTACCTACAGCGGACCTAGCGGCGGCACCATTCCCCGAAGCACTCTGGCTAATCAGTGCCCCGGATTACAAGACCTCGTGGCAGCAAGCTTAGCCCCCAGGACGAGGAAGGCATACGAAGGAGCGTTTCGTTCCTATTGTGCATTTTTGGGTTTGACAGGTAATCAGAACTGGGGTCAGGAGGATTCCTTCCTAGGGTTCCTGGTAGCACTGCACAGAGAAGGCCGATCAGCGGCAACGGCAAATAGACACAGGGCGGCCATTTCATTTATGGCGCAGGTGCATGGCATCAAAGACCCAACAGGTTCCTTTTTGGCGAAAAAAGCCCTTCGCGGCTGGCAGCGCCTCGAGGGTCGCAAGCAAGATGAGAGGCGCCCGATTGGCTTAGAAAGGTTGTCCCTACTCATGGCGAAACTAGTCGTGTCATGCTCCTCCCAATTCAAAGCAGTTCTGTTCCGGGCAGCTTTCGCATTAGCGTTCCATGGGGCTATGCGGGTGAGCGAACTGGTCGCAAGGAATAGGAAAGATGTGGAGGGAGGCTTGTGCAGGGATCATATCCTAATTAGGGGTGATTCGATGGTAGTCACGATAGCTAGGTCCAAGACTGACCAGGGAGCTATGGGAAACAGTGTTGTTGTGCAGCACGTGCGAGGGTCCCCCACGTGCCCGATAATGTGTATAGAGGAATACTTGGCACTGAGGGTGGATACATGGGGGGGGAGTTTGCTGAGGCACAACGATGGCACCCCACTGACGAGATTTCAGTTCCAGAGGGTGCTAGCACTGACAATCGCTGCGGCGGGCATGGACCCGTGCGATTTTGGGACCCACTCCTTTAGGATAGGGGCTGCTACTGAGGCTACAGCCAGGGGTCAGAGTGCAGAGGAAGTGAAACAATTGGGACGATGGTCCTCGAATTGCTTCAAAAGGTATGTGCGATTGCACATGTTGTGAAGTCAAGTGACATGCACTCACGCTTCTTGTCTTTTGTTTGAATTACAGTTTCGCGAGCATGTCATGCGGGGCAGAATTTGCAGTCGACCCAGTACCAGGAGACCAGCGGTCATGGATCACCGTCTGAGGAGAGAGTGGTTTGGGTCGTGAGCCACTCATACGTGAGGCGGGCCGGGGACGTATTCAAAGCAGGTGACGCGACTCGCGCAGCTGGGGAATACGGGTACAGAGTGGCCTTCCACGGAAGGGGCGGGCTCTGTATTGACCAATTCGAATCTTTTGTTGAGGGTCTCTTAGGGCGGCAGAGGTCACCGCCATCTATAGTCATAGTACACCTAGGGGGCAATGACTTGGTGACTCTGGGTAGACGAGTATTGTTCGAGCAAGTTTTGTCTGCCGTTAGCTGGTTGGCAAAAAGAATCCCGGGGTGCACGATTGCCTGGTCCCACATGATTCCCAGGAAAGTATGGCGGGGGGGCCTTTCGGTGTCAGCACTGACCCATTCGGTGAAGAAGGTTAACAATAAAATTGGTAGTTTGTTTCGCTCTGCACAGTTGCATAGTATTCCTCATGGGTGTATTCGGGGTGATCACATGTATCTACATGATGGGGTACACCTGACCCGGGAGGGGAATGTTTTACTCATAGGAGACTTCATAGCATGGCTAAGGGGTTTGAGGAAGCATGACCTTTAGGAGGAGTCTGGGGGGGGCCGGATAGCCGGTCAACTATCCGGCCTGTGGCGGTAAGGTCATGATCGGTGAGCAGTAATTTCAAGGTCCCTAGAGTGGGGCGCCACCCAACATGGATGGGAGCGCCCGGGGGAAGGCTGCCATTGGCCCCTCCCACTGGGAGGCGGAACCCACTAAGGATGGGTCGCCTAAGGGGAGACGGCCATAGGCCCCTTCCAGGGCAGGAGGCGGCTATATGCCCCTCCAACGAATTTCCCGGGGCCCGGATATCCACGATGGCGGATAGAGAGTGTGGGGATGGTGGGGGAGTCCACGCTGTCCTTCCTACAGATACCTCACACGGGAGCTCGGACGACCTTTAAGATGGCGTCGAGCGGAAAGGGGGGCCCCCAACAAGACAAGGGAAATGACAGTTGGCAATGAGGGTACAGTCCTCTGCGCATGCACCATTCACACCGTGAGGGCGACAGTTTTGGTAGTAGGGATCTGACACCGGTTAAGACCTTGCCGTTGGCACTTAATGCTAGGATGTACAATTTTAATTTAGAATGTATGCATTTGCAGGATGTTAGACTCGGCTAGAGAACCTTTGTATTAGAGATTTGTTAAGGTTAGCCAAAGAACATGTCTTCATCCAAATGTAATAAATGTAAAATTGTACATGATTATGAAACTTTTATTTAATGTTTTAATTTTGTTTCATATTTTAATAAATACGGCCGGGAGGGTGACTCCCTCCCGCCTTCCAAAAATTCAGAACTGCGTCCGACTTCCCATCCTTGGGGATTGTGTTGGGAGGGGGTGACGGGCATCCCGGCCATATGGAAAGGGGCGACCACTCGGTCCCCCCGAACGTATGGTTGGGTGCCCCGATCCTCCCGGGAAACCATTTTGGGCGGGGGGCGTGTCTCGGCTGGTATGCCCAAAGCAGCGTAGCCGGGGCGCGCCTTTTTCCCGCCCAAGAGGGGTTGTCCTAGACACCTACACCGATGACCACGCCCAGTAGGCGTACCGGAGGAGGGTACACGCCCTCCCGAAGAAGAATAAATAGAGCGGGAATCCGAAGAAGCGTCCTCTTGTTCCTGTGCTCTGAAGGCTGCACCCACTCGTTGCTCATGAGCCCTCGACGGAACAAGCAGCAATTTTGACCCACCCACCAGCCCCTTATGGTAATGTTTGGTTTAAATAAAGTTTTGCTGAGATAGGCCTTTTTTCCTTTGTAGAGAAAGTAAAGGAATGTTTTCAGTAATGTTTTTCTTTGTAGGAGAGAGCAGTTGATGACACATCAAGGCTATGTTAGGAATCTTTCGTTCCTTAGGAGGTAAACAACTGTCGTATTTATTTTTTGGTCGGGTGGTAAGGTCATGATCGGTGAGCAGTAATTTCAAGGTCCCTAGAGTGGGGCGCCACCCAACATGGATGGGAGCGCCCGGGGGGAGGCGGCCATTGGCCCCTCCCACTGGGAGGCGGAACCCACTAAGGATGGGTCGCCTAAGGGGAGACGGCCATAGGCCCCTTCCAGGGGTGGAGGCGGCTATATGCCCCTCCTACGAATTTCCTGGGGCCCGGATATCCGCGACGGCGGATAGAGAGTGTGGGGATGGGGGGGAGTCCACACTGTCCTTCCTACAGATACCTCACACGGGAGCTCGGACGACCTTTAAGATGGCGTCGAGCGGAAAGGGGGGCCCCCAACAAGACAAGGGAAATGACAGTTGGCAATGAGGGTACAGTCCTCTGCGCATGCGCCATTCACACCGTGAGGGCGACAGTTTTGGTAGTAGGGATCTGACACCGGTTAAGACCTTGCCGTTGGCCCTTAATGCTAGGATGTACAATTTTAATTTAGAATGTATGCATTTGCAGGATGTTAGACTCGGCTAGGAAACCTTTGTATTAGAGATTTGTTAAGGTTAGCCAAAGAACATGTCTTCATCCTAATGTAATAAATGTAAAATTGTACATGATTATGAAACTTTTATTTAATGTTTTAATTTTGTTTCATATTTTAATAAATACGGCCGGGAGGGTGACTCCCTCCCGCCTTCCAAAAATTCAGAACTGCGTCCGACTTCCCATCCTTGGGGATTGTGTTGTTAGGGGGTGACGGGCATCCCAGCCATATGAGTGGGAGCATTCTGTGGATTATCATTTAATTATATTGGCTGTCAGAAGACTTTTAAACAAAATGAATGAAATGCAATGGTTTTCTGAATATTATATTACATTTCAAACTCCTTCATTTACATTAACATCTTCTCTATTTACAGCAGCCAGTGCAATCAAACATTTTTCTTCATCAGGCTTATACTGATATAAATCTTCATTATCAGTTTTCATTGTTCTTGAGGCAACGTCATTATGTAAAACCATTGTTGAGCTTAGAAACATATACATGATGAAATCCAAGGAGATAAAAATGTACTTCCCTTTTCTAGAGAGTTTGTTTACATTGTGGGATCAGATCAGTAAATCTTGATCAAAAAGGCACGTAAAAGTTTCATTAGACTAGAACAATTTCAATATACATCAAATTTAGGATTACATAAATACAAGGTAGTTAATACTCATGGACACTCAGGCATGCATCATTAACTATAGAAATATTGAATTAATCTCAATTTTTCTTTAAAATAGTTGAGGGACCTAACTAGACTGTGGATCTTTGAAGTTTGTTCCAGAGAAATATGGTCCTTTAAGTTGATTGAATTTTACCTTGTTATTAAAAAAGAATGATTCATTTTTACAAAACTTGGATTCCAATACCTTTTTTAAAAACAACGTTTCAATTCAAATTATACTTTATTTTTAGTTTAGCAAAGTTAAGATTTTGTTCAAGAGATTTTAACCTATCAATTTCCATGTATCCATCCAATATCAAGATTTCTGCCACAAATACTTTTTTGCATGTTATGTGTTATTACGGAACGTTTAATTATGACTACTGCCACCATTCCAGTATTAATTGCCTTTGGAAAATGTTCAGGAATTGGGAAATGTGTGGCAACATATAGGATGGTAAGATAAGGAGGACGTATCTGAAGGTAAAGTTATGGATAACTTTCACTTCATGTTTGAAAGATATGGGGATTCAAAAACGAACGTTGTCCAATTAATGTGTCACAAACACTAACTCATGCTAAGTTACTTTGAATTTAGACACCTTGTGCATTTCTTAGGTAGGCATTTTTATCACCTGATGGAGAAATGGAAAGGATGTAGATCTTTACTAACTGAAGACAAGGAACAAGACAGATGACTGATGATTTATTAAAGAAAGGGATTTTCAGTGTAACTATACAAATGTATCATTTTTATAGCATTTTTATTAAACTAAACACTGATTATTATTTAATAGATATCTTTCACATTTCAACAGAAGAATATAATATACTACTGCCTTTTATGTAGCATGTTTTCTCATTGCAGATCTGAAAAAGTTTATGCTTTCTCTGGAAACTATGGTTTCATATAACCCGCTTCAATAAATGACACCATATTACACAATAAAGATCAGCTCACCGCCTATTAACATTCATAGATGTATCTCTCCAATTAACTCATCAATGAGATATCATGGCATATTATATATCATGACACCGACCCTGCTTAAAGTCATCCAAGTTATTTAATGCTCTGGTTCTTTCATCTGGGCTAAGCAGTCTTACAATGCTATCATTTAATTTAAAACAAAAAAAGTTTAGATAGGTCGAAAAGAACAATAACAATAGCAAGGGGTTCATTCAAATCTATTTTCTTATCTATCGATGAATATTGTATTTGTGTCTCTTCATTTATTCTGCCCATCATTTTAGTAATTCCTATATGCAGGCCAAGCAGGGAAAATTGTCTGACACGTTTTTATGTTCCTAGGATAAGATTCCACAATGTTACCAGGGACCCTTCATAGATTTCCAAAAGACTTTTTAAAACTATCACTAATATACACTTAAGTGGCATGGGCCAAGCTAGAGCTTGAAATTGAGAAAGGTGCTGAGGCACTAGGATTCACATGTTAAATAAGCAGTACATTTAAAATAATAATGAATGGGGGCGTGGCCAAGCCTTCAACCGAAATGGCCACACGGCGTTGAAGCTTCAGCGCCAATGCCCGTGCCTGCCCTGAAACAGCAGCAATTCTTCACCACCCATGACAAGACCACTTTCGGAGACCTTCGGGACACCATCTAGCCCAAAGACGCAGTGCGAAGAGGCTCCCCCGGCATTGAGCTCCAGCAGACGGCATTGGGAAGTGCATTGTGAGGCTTGGCCCGCCTCTGAGGTCCCATGGGGACAGGCTCCATGGGTGAGCCTGAGGCCGGAGTTGCAGTACTCCACCGGGTCCCATCACCTCCCAGCAAAGCCCAGTTCAGATTTTCACAGAGAGCAGGCCCCATTTGGGGTGCAGATGGGTCCTGATGGTGCTGTCTGGATCGAAGGTTGGGTGAGTGAGGGAGACTGGGGATGGCAGACTGGGCCTAGCTGTAACAGTTTTCAATCTCCCATATTGTCTCTTGCTGCGCAGGCCACTGCCTGCTTCCAAGGACCCCCCTGCTCTTACTATCCTGCCCCCCTCCTCCCTGTCCTTGACTGCTACTGCACACCTTGGGTGACGCAGAGGAGTTCAGCCTGGTGATAGTGTGCCTTGCACAGTGGCGCACCGTATGGTGAGCTTGGGCCATTGCTGAGCTCAGTAAGCGTGTCGGCTGCTTCAACTACAGCTACCTCTACTCTGCGAGGGGTAGACTGGGCACCCCCCTCTCTCATTGTGCCATGACCACCTGAGCTTGGAGACTGGGGACAGGGCCTGTGGCGTTGTTGGGCCTGACCACTGCCTCCCCCCCTTTTTTTTAGCAGACAGACACCTAAGGCCTTGAGGCTGGGAGCAGTGGGGATAGGCTCAGTGAGCCCCCCCCCCATCAAGGGGCTTGGCTTAATGTTATCGTTGCTGGACAGGGAGAAACTCAGGCACTACCATCTGTGATGCACCTGAAGCCTGCAGGGACGACCATCACTGAAATGCTCTGCCGCATCTACAGTTTGGAACCCCATGATTAGCGGGCCTTGGGCAGAAGAAATCCATGGGGGGTGACAGCTTGTTCTATTCCTGCACCTTCCGCTGCCACTGGTGCGGGTCTCTTTCTGGCTATCACTTTCGCTGCTGCAAACCACGGCGATGGGGCGAGGAGACCCCGAACCGTGCAAACTTACCTTTAACAAGGCAGAAGCCACTGAACGACCCAACAGCAATCCTGAAAGTGAAGACGGCAAAGATTGCACAGTCCCCCACAATCTTTGGAATGAGGCTGCTGTTATAATGGTGGAGCTCCCGGTGGGATTTCGTGGCATAGACACGCGGTTAGACACCCTGTCCTCCAGGCTTGACAAAATGAGAGAATGTCTGGACAGGCACACCACCAGGCTGGATGAGGCCCAATAAAAATTATCAGCCCAGGCATACCGGCCTACTGACACCACACTCAGGCTTCAGAGGGTGGACATCAAGAAGGAGGACTTAGAGGGCCTTGTGGAGTCCGATAACATGGGCCATCCGGAACCCTTCATTGAAAACATGCTAACGGAACTATTTGGGGCAGAGAACCTCTCCAAGAATTTTGTGGTGGAAAGGGTGCATCGATCCCTTGGCCCGAGACCTCCCCCTGGAGGCCAACAACGTTCCATTATAGCGCGACTGCTCAGTTACAGAGACCGTTACACGGTCTTCTGCCTGGCCCGGGAGAACTCACCTCTACAATTCCAGGGGACTGTACTGTCTTTTTATCCCGATCACACTGTCGCTGTGCAGGAAGCCCGGCGGAAATTCTTGGACGCTAAGCGACAACTTCGCACCTTCGGCCTCAAATACGCCATGCTCTATCCTGATTGTGATTTTTGAAAATGCTACTGACACTCTGGCATTTTGTAAGCAGTGTCAAGGTGCAACACGCTGAATCCCTACGCAGTCCTGTGGGCATTCCTACCCGGATAGACATTTGGCCACTAGTGCTGATCTCTTCTCTGCGGACTGAGAACTTATAATCCTGTTTCTAATACCTGAGTGTTGGTTACATTGTTTATATGCAACGATGCAATGTTATTTTTCTATTGCTGGCGGATTTATTTATGCCTAGAAAACTGTTCTGCTGTTTCAATTCTTATACTTTGCTAATGCTGTGTAGTTTTTGGTATGGGCATCGGACATCCGCCTTCCTAGGATGACTCCGATTTCAATCTTATTGGGGTTTTTCTTCCGTTTTTTTTCGGGTTCTTTGGGGATGGACGAGGTTCACGGGGCCTTTGAGCCCAGGTGTGGGTGGTGGGTGGGTTTTGAGGTGTTTTTTCAATGTGACGTATTTCGATATATTGCCTTGGTATTTTGTGTTTTTCCCTTCATGTATGACCCTATGTAAATTTCTGTCTCCCATTGCTTCCATATGATATTCCTCGTCCTGATTAGGCCGTTACGAACCCCTTTATTTCTTGGTTTGGCTGTAACCCCTATGGTAGATATTAGCGTTATCACTTGGAATGTACAGGGGCTCAATATTCTGAGGAAGTGCAAATTGGTGTTAGCATACCTTCGATGACATGATGTAGAAATAGCTTTTTACAAGAGACACACCTCCCCATGGAGGGGACCCCTCCCTTTGTATGCTTGTGGGGACCTCATAGATTATTCGCATGTTTTAGCACTTATTCTAGAAGGGACTGCCTTCTTATCCATCGCTCACTCCCATTTACTCATAAGGAGGCCGTAAAGGACCTTCATGGGAGATATCTGTTGGTGCTGGGCAAAAAGGTGCTGTTCCTCAATGTAAATGCGCCTATTATAGATGATCCTAATTTCTTCAAGGAACTTCATGTCCTGCTTCATCGTTATGATTATGATACATTATTCCTAGGGGGACTTAAATCTCTTGCTCGAACAGACTCAGTACTCCTCTAACCCAACAGCCATTACCAAAACACGCTCCCTGAGTGTGATGATGGACCTCATCTATTCCTTTGACTTGCGTGACCTTTGGCGCATACACCATCCCCTGTCCGCTGGCTACACCTTTCATTCTGCACCACATTCCACTTACACTCGCATAGACTATATATTGACAAACGCACTGGGATGTCACTGGACCAAGGGTATAGATAAACTCCCACGCACTCTGTCGGATCATGCGCCGGTGTTGATACACATAAATGTTCCACGCTCGGCTGGGTGGGAACGTAGATGGTTGTTTCCAGCTTCCGCTTTGCTGGATGAGTTCTTTAGAACGGAAATACAGGATGCTATTACTGAATATGTTAATCTGAACACGGGCACGGTAGAGCAGTACTCTACTTTATGGGACGCCTTTAAAGCTTATATTCGGGGCGTTGTCATATATAAGCGGATGGGCGAATCGAGGGAGCCTCGCTTAAGTCGAAGCTGAATTGGCATTATTACATGCAGCGACACTGAACCCACAAGTCCAGAATCAATGTAGTGCCCTCCTTTTGGAATCTAATGAACACACTGACAGGGGAGCTTCGCTGCTTGGCAAGTTTCATACAGCTCTGAGATATGGGGAGAGGGAGCACCCTGGAAAAACATTGGCACATCTGGCTCATACCCCAGGGGGGGCTGGCCAAATATAACATGCGCAGACGATTCTTTAGTAAAAGAAGACACTGACATACTAGCGGAACTAGTTGCATATTATCACTCTCTCTATTCCACCACTCTCCTCAAGGGCTTTTCTCAACACTTAGAATACCTGGATGAGGTTACAATGGTGTGGCTTACTAAAGGGCAAGCAGATTTTCTGATGGACCCCTTCACAGTGGTAGAAATTACACTTGCTATAGATGACCTCACCTGCGCTAATGCACCAGGATCAGACAGTCTCTCTGTTGTCTTCTATAAAGCTTTCAAAGTCAGTCTAGCGCCACAGCTCCTAAAGGTCTATGCTGAGGCCCTGGAGATGGGTACCCTCCCCATCCATGAGAGAGGCGGCTTTCTCTTTACTTCTCAAACAGGGTAAAGAACCCACAAATTGTTCATCCGACCGCCCCATCTCCTTAATAAATTTTGACAATAAAATCCTTGCCAAAATGTTATCCTCTGGATTGACGTTATTGTTGGAGCAAATTATTTCCCCAGTGCAATCTGGTTTTATCCTGCATCGTTCCAAAGCCCTAAACCTAAGAACAGTTTTTTCAGTCAAAAACTGTATTGAACCTACTACATCCACGCCAGTGACCCTATTAGATGTAGAAAAGGCCTTTGATTAACTCGAATGGCCTTTTCTCACTGCCACATTGCGTAAACTAGGCATCCCAGCTAATTTCCTTGCACTGATTGCACTGCTTTATTCATCCCCTACTGCTCGGCTTCGTGTGAATGGCTCTCTGTGCCCCCCACTCGGATTACACATGGGACCCGATAGGGATGTCTGTTATTCCCCATTATTATTCATCATTACTTTGGACTCACTGGTCTGCCACATGCAGAAAAAACATGTTTTGTGGTCAACAGTTCCTGGCGGGCCCCCTGTTAATGTCCATGTATGTAGACACCCTAAGGATAACCTACAACCCCTCATAGAAGAGATTGGCCAATATGGGGACATGTCCTGTCTAAAAATAAACTGGGACAAATCTGTCCTTTTCCCTATCACAGATGCGGCTGTGGCGTACGAAACTGAGGAGGGCAGGTGACACCACTAAAATACCTTGGAGTCCAGTTCCACAGAGAACAAGAGCAGGTCATACGCTTAAACTATGGCCCTGCAATTGAACAATTTACAGCACAGATTGAGCGGGGGATTAAACTACCCCTATCTATGGCCGGTTGAATCGCCCTTATCAAAATTAAGGTATTACCCTGCTTCTTTTATCTCTTCAACACTATACTTCTACCTCTCACCAACGCCTTCTTTAGGGCCTTCTTTAGGGTCAACTTATCAGACTGATCTGGGCAGGACCTAGGCCGAGAGTCTCCTGGGACACTCTGACACTCCCTTATAGCAAAGGCGGGTTTGCGGTCCATCTGGATGCCTGGATTCCCCATACAAAACCAGAAAGTGAACTAGCAGCCCCCATGCCATTAGAAGCCCTGCTGCCAAAGAGTGTGCCACTAGATCCACATGACATTCAACCCCTTTCTACTACCTGCTGGGCGTTGTGCAAACGTAACATTTTGCTGGGTGATGGCCCTCTTTATTACCCGGCAATTCCCCTATCCAATAACCCATTCCTCCCACTTACCTCAGAAAAGGTAGTTCAGCACACCCTCACCCAACTAGGCTTGGACACCCTTGGTTCGTTATTCTCAGCGAACCAAGCACACGCCCTAAAACAACTGTCTACACGTCCTGGAATGACATATATGGACAATTTCATAGTTGCCAGACTCTTGGGTACACTTTGCCCCACTGTGGCTTCCTTCCCGTCTCCACTGGCAGACTTCACCCCATTCACTCTGCTTATATCTGGTTATAAAACTGTACATGGCTTGTATGGCACTTTGACAGGTTCGGGACAGAGGGGTCCGACAGCGCTGGGAAGAGGACTTGGGGCACTCGTAAACAGATCAAGAATGAGCATTCTGCCTTGATCAAACACGAAAGGTCTCTCCCAATCATAGGCACAAACTTCTCCATTTCCAATTTACACATAGGGTTTACATCACCCTGTGACAACTAGCCAGATTTGACCCTACTAAACAATCCAATTGCCCTAAGTGTAGAACACTAGACGCTGACTTTGCAAATATGTTGTGGACGTGTCCCCAAATCATGCCCTACTGGACAGAGGTATTCCAAACAATAGCTAAAATAATCGCCGCACCCCTCATTCCCTCTCCACGACTTGGCTTGCTGGGTTGGTCAACCATATTAAACCTTATTACCATCGATTTGTGGCCATTGCCTTGATGCTTGCAAAAAGAGAAATAGCAGTACATTGGGGAGCTAACCACAAACCTATGAAGGCGGCATGGATACGTAGCATGTCCCTTTGCAGCTTACAGACTGATATTTATGCCACGCTTCAACCTCCAACCTCGTGACCCCAAAACATATTGTACATCTACTGCACGTATTTGCAACAGGTTCCTGACACTGCCCAAGCACCAACTACAGAACCCCGTGAACCCCCTATGAATAATAAGAACAAACTCCCCCCCACTGCCACATGACACCCACATACAAATTTCGTCAAATTCTCTACGCACCCTACTATGGCCCATACCCTAGAGGACACACAGTAAAGCTTTGCCACCAAGACTGACAGAACTAGCCATTTTAGGTAAGGTGAAGATGGAATTCCCCTCCCGCAGTATTTTCCTCATGCATTGCCCTGTTTTATATTTCTGCTTGATATTTGTATTGATTAGAGTTTTTGTATCCTAATTTCATTCTTTTTTTATCGTGCAATGTATGTTGATTTCCTTTGTCACAATAAACCTTTAAAAACATTTTTTTTTAAATAAAATATAAAATAATAATGAATGAAATATTGAAACCCATTTAGTAGAAACGAAAACTGAACTTTTAGGTATAAACCATTTAATGAAATGCTACAAATGAGAAATGAAAATGACTTTTCTAATGACGATAAAGCAGAACAACTATGGAATTATAGCGTAGTTTAATTAATGCCAAACCTAATTTGAAAACTAGTAGAACTCTTCATTTTACTTGGAATAAAGAGTATGAATTTCTGATGTGGTCTGTGTGGGCAGTATTTCTATGCTGTACTTGAGGGCCAGAGTACACCTGTAATGTTTTGTGTGCCTGCATTGGCATGTAGTAAAGTGAAAAGTGAAGGTAACAGGCAACTCACGTTGATAATGTACCACTGTATGGATAGAGAGACAATTTGTGAAAGTTGTGTGCCTTACTTCTGTAGTAAGTATTATGAATTTGATGTTGTGTGTATATATAGCACAGTTTGCTCATACATCACAGTGAATGTGTAGCTGCCATGTACATGAATTAGAGCAAAGTAGAGTGAGAAATATTTGCAGATGTGATTGTGCCTATCATCCATTAAGTGACTTGTGCAAATTGTTCGTGTTTTTATGTTTCCAATTCTGTCATCCATTGCCTAATAGTGATAACAAGTTATTATACTTCTTTAATTTGGAATCATCTTGAGAGGATTCAAATCTCATTTTGTTCCTGGCTTTCCATTTTGTATGTAGAAGGAGACACCACTCATGTTTTTCCTTTTGTATGGAGCAATATTCAGCTGGTATCCCAACGTAGAACAGAAAGTTCTCTACTGTGAATATCTTTCTTTGGATGGAGAATGGGAGCCTTCAGAGTATCTTCAGCACCAGCCGTCTTACAATGGGAAGCCAGTGTAGCACATTGAGAGCACAACATACAGTCATGCAAATGTACTAATTGTGTATTTGCTGCATTTTCTATACTTTGGTGTCTTTGACACAGAAATAGCAGAGACCACAGAGGGAGTCCATTTGTGTAGTCACAACAAGGTAGGCTGAGAGGCATGAGAGCGTGGGGCTTTTGTTGGATTTATTAATATGAGCTCTGATGGTACTCGATGCAATTCAATTAAAAAAGCAGAAAGTTGGAAATAGAATTAAGTCTGAACATAGTGAATTTCACTCACTATGTTTTTATCAAGGGGACTTTTTGACCATATCTTTCTATATTATGCCCAATGTTTAATCGTAGCCTTTCGTTTAATATCACACTTGTGGACTAACACTTGAGAATCAGGACTTCTTCTCCTTATTGGTAAATCTCAGTTCTCCTCTTGTACCTCACCTCCCTTATGACCTCTTTGGTTTGCACCCACTTTCATAATTCTGGACTTTCTGTTCATATGACATTCGAGTAACATTGGCACATATTCTTTAAAAGTATCTTTCAGCCTAGAAAAAGTTTCTTTTGGAACAAAATGTGTGCCGGCTGGCCTTCTGTTATATGTGTATCTTCACAAAGCATTTATCATCGGATCCACACTTTACGATTCACATCGGAGGTTTTTTAACATTGCACTATATGAATAAGAACTTTCTTTGTGTTGGCATCATCTCTTATTGTTTTTGTTTTACCATATCTACTAGGTTCACTATATCTACTCAACATCCACCAAAGATATTTAGTGACCTCTGTAAATGAATAACGTTTTGGGATATTTTTGTAAATGTTCGAATATTGCCTAAACAATGTAATATATTTTCCTTAATTGAAACCTTGTTTTTCAATCTGTATATTATTTAACCCTGGGCAGAGCAGGCATAGTGCCTCTAAACAAAGTTCCACGGAGTTAGAAAGCAACTCGGTAGAACTGGTAGGTGCCTTTTAATTCGTTTAAATTATTTTGGAGGGTGGGGTGGCCGGCATACTACGCCGGATATTATTTAGATGAAAATGTGCTCTAAATATCAGTATACACTTGCGGCTGATCATTAATCTTATAGAATATTTTCTCATGTGCTGCCATCATGATCATTGTACCCATCCACCACTCGTACGAAGGCAAGGTTTTCATTTGCCATCTCCTGAGAATACACAGTTTTGCTACTGCAATATCTATGCCAATACAGGTTTTCTTGTAGTCATTCATCCCTGTAATGGTGAAGCGTTAATGACCAGATCACTTTTATTGGTAAAAGCGTGCCATATTTAAGCAAATAAAATTCTATCCTTGGAAATTACCAGAGAAGTATATCCCTTCAGCTTGTTTGTGCATTGAAATGTGGCTCGCATTTTAGCTCTGTACAGTTTTTTAGGGGTCCTGCGGAAGTCCTGTAAAAATGTAAACAGGCTAAATTTAGGGTGGTCTTCTATATGTCCTTTATCATAAGCCATCAGTGGGTCTGACCATTCTTCCTCAGTATGTGATTTTGTTAGTCTTGCTTGCCATTTACGCCTTGGGGAGGTGTTCCATTTGCTTTTGCTATTATAACTTCATGTAGGCCTGAGACTGATTTCTTGTAATCAAAGTAAGTAGGGGAGCTGGCATAGGAGTGTCTGTTAACATCCCAAACCTGTTCTGTCTTAGTTGTAGCTATTTCAAGAACTGTTTTTGCACTGGTGGAACTCTGTAAAGGATTCCAGATAACTATCTGGAAAAATATGATCAATGGTTTGGATTCCTTTGTCGAGCCATACAAATTAGTTGCTTGCTATTGTTCGTTTTTCATTATTCCAGATGCGGACAGCAGAGTGAAGTGAAGTCGCCCCTCTTTCTCCAGGTCTTTGTGTGGCAACGACCATACAATAATGGAACCACTGAGTTTTTTGTGACTTTAGTACATCTATAAGAGTCCTGGGATCCAGTTCGAATTAATTGCTGGTGTAACTCCATTAGAACCCAGCCTAGGGTTTCCTATTAGAGTGCTGGTGGTAGGATTCTGTAAGAGATGATGGTCACTGTCGTATGTCCCCATTTGAGATAGGCCTAATCCACCTCAGGCAGTGGAGGCATATAGCAAATATATTTTCATATTTGGTATACTGTAAGCTTCAACATGAAAGTTGTTATATTAATTGATAGCATGCCAACTATTTAATTAAACACGAGCGCCACTACCACCTTCACTGTTAGTGCCCTGCCCCATAGAGACAGCTGTCGTGTCTCTCATTTAACATAGTCAGTATACAATCGTTCAGTTAGATCTAGTATATTATAATTGAACTGGTTGTGAAAATTTACAAAAAAACAAAGACATTTCAATTTGCAGGATATCCATTGAAAGGGGAGATTGATCAAAGCGTATACAGTTATTTGGGCATCACTTGCAAGCCTTCGCTTTTAGTCCAATTTATTATGCACCCTCAGAAAGTGGAAAATTCAGTGACGAATTCCAATAATGCGAATATGGTTGTGTCTGGGATAATGATGGTGAGAAGTATATCATCCCATGAAGCCTGCTGGCATGTCCATGTCGCTGATTCCGGTAGATATTCTAATGTTATACAATGAAATATTATTAACAAAAAATATTGGCAATTAAAATATCAAGAAAAAATATTGAGGACACAAATATTGACTTTACATACTTTATATGTAAAACCAATATTATCTATAAGAAAATATAGACCACAATATTGCCATAAAATATGTAAGTATGTTTAATTTTCCCTATTACACATTATATTAACTTTAACATACGTGTAAACATTAAAAATATTATTTTTTGAAAACTATACTTATAATACCAAATATATATAAAAAAAAGTGTAATGTACACACATAAAACAAAAATCTATACTTTAAAATATTCGCTAAAATGTATGCATATTTAAAAACATGTTTTTTAAATAAAATCAAGACTAAAAATACAAAAAATTATTAATTCTGACTATAACGGGAAACAGCCACTACAACGCAGCCGTTTCCATGCTATACTTAACCACGCATGCGTGGTTACTACGTATAGCCTTTACCACGCATTCCTTTACTACGAAATATGTAGTAAAGGAATGAGAGTGAAAGGAAGAAACAAAAAAGGATGCTTGAAGGGGGATTTGGGGGGGTCTCCCCCCCAAATAAAAACAAACACGAGTGGGTTTGATTCAAAGAAATAAATGTCTTACCTATAAAAAGCTCTTCTGTGTGTCCGTCTTTCAATGAGCCTCAATACCTACGTAATAACGCACATGCGTCTACGTAATGAATTAACAAAAAAATAGAAGAAGGACCACATAAACAGAGAATGAAGAAGGAGAAGTCCGTCAATAGAAAAATAAGGAAAACTGTGAGTAATTTCATTTATTATAATTTAAAATATGAGGCATATTTAAAAATAGATTTATAGACAAAAACAAAAAAAGCAGGCGGTAAAGATGTGGAAGGATTGGGGGCTGAGGGCGGAGGGAACATATAAGGTATTGGGGCAGGGATAAGAAAGCATTTAACATGAAAATACCATTATCATGCATAGTTATACAACGAAAATCATTGTATAACTATGCGTGGTAAAGGTATTTTCGTGGTAAAGGCATATTCGTGGTGATTGCATTCCGTTGTAACGCATGCGTGGAAAAGGCATGCATTGCAACTGAATGCTTTGTATCGACATACAACCGACTATAACCAATGAATATTAGAAAATTGAATAATACAATCAAAATAAATATAAATAATAGCAATTCCAATAATACAAAAATATGATAACAAATAATTTGTATCAAATTAACCTTTACAATTAGATCATAAAATATATAATAAACAATTTGAAAAAGAAAAAACATTGAAAATGTTACTTGGAGGATGATTCAAATTCATTAGTCCCACTCCAACGTAGTCTTAATATGTTGTTCATGAGGGAATAAGCAGACCACGTTAAGGAACATATGTTTTGAGATTTGTTATAAATGTTCCCCCCAGTTGCATAAGCAACGTTTTGCATAGTTAGTTTGCTTGTGCCTTCTGCATATTTAAAATGTGAATGGTAAACTCTGGAGAAACTTTATAATAATTCTGAAATTCTTCAACCATAAAAATTAAAACAATAGTTATGCCAGAACCTGCAAGATATAACATTCCCATTATCCACCTACTATCTTCAGTTGCACAGGAATCTATTGGCTTCGACTTCAAGTAATAATTGATGCACTCCCCTTGAGCCCACTGAGCTCAATCAAAGTTGTATCTCAAATTCCTAAAACAGACTTAACTGTCAAATCAATTTGCTCTTTCAAACTCCTCTCAATTCTAGATGGCACAATGCGGATAGTCATACAACTAATGATGGAAACTACCACTGACCACAAAAGGGTTGCCTACTCCTGACCTAATCATTAAAACAAATAGGTATAAACTTACCAATCACGAGACGATTCTAAAGATTGGGATTTAGATTTTCACAATGCTTGCAGGCATGAAGGAAGCCAAATGCACCTGTTTTAGATAGGGATTAGATAGGGATAAGCAATAATCAGGATGCACACTAAATGGAGGTCATTGCCATTGCACTAGGCAGGCCAGGTCATGTCAATTCTTCACAACAATAGAAAACAAACTTTGTTTGAACATTTTCAAATAGCAATATACAAGGCTGTGCAAAATGCATAAGGAATCTTCACCATCACAACTCCTTGTTAAAATCCATGTGCATCCCCTGGTACCTGCTAACAAATCCCAGAATCCCATATTCCGTATGCATGTGAATGATGAAAAAAATGCACCGAGAGTTCAGGAAGAAACAGGATGAGACTTTTTTGTTTTAATATTGTGGGTTTTGTGAAATTTGTGCTACACTAAATTCAATCAATTTTACACGTGTACAATGTCTTATGGGAAACTGGGGCTAGTAGAAAATGCGTTGCCGGACACATATTTCCTATGAGTTGGTCTTCTTAATGTTTTTCAATGCGAGGTATGACCTTACTTTCAATTATTACACAAAATACAGTGAAATTAATGACATGTAATGTCACTTAAAAATGTCGCAAAAATTGTAATTTTGCACAGGCTTAGTTAATATTATAGCTTTATAGATAATATTTCGTGCCATATTATCAAGAACGGCGATAGCATTATCGCTGCTTTAGCTGCAAGAAACTGCTGCTAAAGTGGTGATAAGGGGCTTGATAATATGCCCTTGTGAATTCTCATAGAAGCCCAGGTTCTGGTGTGAACCTGGGCTTCAATGGTAATTCACAAGGGCATATTATCAAGCCCCTTATTGCTGCTTTAGTGGCAGTTTCCTGCTGCTAAAGCGGCGATAATGCTATCTCCGTTTTTGATAGTATGGCCCTTCTATTTCATTATACAGGCACTATTTCCAGGTCTAGTACTTACAACTGTTGAACACTTGGAGATGCAAAGTATGTTCCAAAACTTAAAGTTTAAAATTGACACACAAGTGCCACAAAAGCGCACTATTTACACAGCAGGATATTACCCTGCCCACAGACTCAAATAAACAATTACCCTCATAATGGCATTCCCATTCTATGTGCATAGACTCCGCCTAGGAGACTCCCTCAGAAGCAAATGAATACACTGCACTCGACAGGGAACCAAGGCTGAAGACTTCACATGTGATCAAACAAATGACACTACGTAGATTAACATCTAAAAACTCAACTCCAGTTGGAAATAAAATGAAGAAGAGATGGAAACTCTCTTTGCACCCCACATTAAGAGGACTTTGGTAGAAATGTTCTTAATAGGTTGATAAGCTGACACACAAATGCAGACCATCAAGTTCAGTCCATAACTAGATTAGTATCATGGAAGCGCTTGATTTATATTAAAAAAATGCAGGTAACCTTTCATTTTTCCTTATAGGCCAGCTGTCAACCCCGCTGATTGTCAGGGCTTCTGAATGCCTAGGTAGCCTAGTCTGTTTTCTTCCACCACCCACAATTCCTGCCTATATCTGACTGCTGGAATTTTAAAATCCATGCATTTTCCATGTTTACTATTATTCCTTTCCTCTTTCTTTGTTCCTTGCTTTCTCTTGCTGTAAGTCAAAATGTGGGGATAAAATATAATTGTCGGTCCCCAAAAATGAATGCAACCACCACCATAGGAGCTGATCATGAGCTTTTTGCTAACTTTCAAGACACAAGAACATTATTTCTTATTCAAGAAACAGCTCAAGCCACACATGCCTTTGACCGGACAGCCACGATCACAGACGTCCGGCAGAACAATGCAATAAAAAAAGTGAAAGTATATTTGTGGTGTATCATTAATGACGTGTGTATGTCTGGCGATCACATGCCACTCTGGGTTTGCACAACATAAATTAATTAAAGAATCAACAGATAAACAGCAAAATAACATAAAAGTCATGAAATGAAATATTTGGTAAAGGAAACAAAAAAAATCACATAACCCCAAATAAATTATAAAAATAGGTAAAGGTAAATTTCTATATATATATATATTTGAAATGGAGACAAGCTTCTTAGTTTAAACACGCAGATGCTGCTCATTTCTTCCCTATTGGTGTGCAGCTATAACAACATCTATCTTGACAAGTGATTTCTGGATTACAACACCATTTTACAAATAGAATTTTTTTCACAATTGTGTGTTCAGGATGCAGGGCAAACACGCTCGTGTTGCTGCTCTTCTTGAGTTCAGTGCGCTGGAAACGCGAATACGCGCCTAAGATCAAATGGAAATACTTATGACTAATCCAATGAAGTCTTTTTGTTTGACGAATGTCACAAAAGCTCCGAGCCCTGCTCAGGTTTCCCCACACATGAGCTGACGGATTCGGATTGACAGCTGCAAGTGTGCCGCCATGTCTGCTCCGAACGTGTTACTCATCGTGGGCAATAAGAGAGCAAAACGTGAGCCGAGTCCCGCCCCGCAGCTCACTTAAACTTTTAATAGTCTTGTCAGACGCAATAATCTTCCAGATATGACTTCAAATAGCATTGATAGTATATTTAATGAAAAAAATAAATCCCATAATTATAGTAGTTTCGCGTCTTCTTTCATAAGGATGACACGCATTTCTGAAGACCAGTGCTGCGGTCTTCCTACAGTAAAAGATTTACACATGACCTAGGAAATTACCTCCAGCATCGTCTAGTATTTTCCCCTCTATTGAGGAAAAACGTAAATTTATTATTTCAATTTTTACTTATTTCATGACTGCTTCTCTTTTTTAATGTTGTAGCCTTTTTTATACACATTCATAGCGTAAAAAATAAAGGCTTTAGCTGAGCAAGCCAGATAACATTTTTAACACACATATTTTTAACATCTTTAGTAAATGTATTTTTAGACCTGTGTCTTTATAATAGAATGTTTGTATGTATTAGTAAGCAGTGAGGACAAGCCTACTGGGCATTCCACTGATGTCGGTTGTCTTTGGGCCCCTGTTGAAAAAGATGTTAACTTGTCTACTCAATAAATACTACAGCTATTTAAACCTTTCCTGAGCTTGAACTCAACAACCTGTCAGCCTTGGAGTGGTGTCCCCCCAAACGTTTTGCCTTATTCCTCCTGTTTTTGCTGAACTCATCTTGTTAGCCTTTCGACTTGCAGACTTTACCACTGTTAATCAGTGCTAAAGTGCTTCTGATATCCCTTTTAAACAAGTTACTACTGACTTACACCCAACTAGCACACTAAGGGGCAGATTTATGTTAACTGGCGCATCCCCAGGGATGCGCCAGTTAACATGCGCCACAGTGCGCCACAGCTCCGCCAGCCATGGTGCGCCGCATTTATAATGCGGCGCACCATGGTGCAAAAACGACGCATCTGTGCCGGAAATGTGGCGCATTGCTGGAGTTGCGTCGCAAGCGCGACGCAGCTCCAGCAAGGCTCGGGGGTGCCCCCTTTTAACAATGCTGCGTCAAGACCTACGCCTGCTTCAAGCAGGCGCAGGCTTTTGACGCAGCATTGGCTTAAAAGTGACTGAGTGAAATCTCATAGATTTCACTCAGCCACTTTTGCGAGGCGCACCTGCCCCGGAACGCCCACCCTGCGCCGGAACGCCCACAAGCGGCGCAGGGCTTTACAACGTGACGCATCTGCCTAGATGCGTCACGTTGTAAATCGTTCGTAGGGATGCGCCACGTTTACGCCGCCTTGCGTGACGCAACAGCGGCGTAAACGTGGCGCAAGGGCCTCATAAATCTGCCCCTAAATGTATTTGTAAGTCCCTAGTAAAGTGGTACTACCTGTACCCAGGGCCTATAAATCAAATGCTACTAGTGGCCATGCTGTTTTAAACTGCTGCTTTGCCCTGGCAAAAAAAAATTTGCCAGACATAAATGTTCCTTTTTAATACATAGAAGTCACCCCGAGGGTAGGCCCTAAACAGCCCATGGGGCAGGGTGCAGTGTATTTAAAAAGTCGAACATGTACTTTTAACTTTTACATGTTCTGGCAGTGAAAAACTCTTGAGTTCCTTTTTCACTATTGCAACGCCTACTCTATTGGCCAACCAGGTAAAAATAGTTGACTCTCAGACCCAACTCTTCTGTACTCCTCTGGGCCTATGGAAGACTCTTACCGATGGCTCTGCTGCCTGAGCGAAAAGGACCAGATCTGCATCTTTAACCCAGGAGAACCAGAGTGACTCCAAGGGCTAGTTGGCTGGCCTAATGATCAGAGCTTCAGAGCCAGAAACGGCTACAACCTCAAGAGAGAGAAAGAGAGAGAGGGAGTATAAGATGCCCGTCATCAGCGTAGGGGAGGATGTTGATGTTGTGTGCGCATACAACACTGGCTCGTGGGATCAAGTATTCATTGAAGATTGTAGGTTTGAGGGATGAACTGTGAGTTACCACACAGATGGCTTGTGTTCTATTAGTCCTCAATCAGCAGATCCAGCATGGAGCAGATCCTTGAATGGCAATCTTGTGTAAGCATCTGATAAGGGTTCGGTGTGGTATGGTGTCAAAAACTGCAGAGAGATCCAGGCGAATGAGGGCCACTGTATCACTTTGTCTAGGGTCATGAGGATGTTGTCTGTGGTGACAATGAGTGCTGTTTCAATACTGTTGTTGGGCCTGGACTCTGACTGCATGGAATCAAGGAACTGGTTGTAGATTAGGTGGTCGGTGAGGCAACAGTTGAGTGTAAGAAACTGGAGTATTATTCAAGGGGGTGACCACCCACCTGAAATAATAATCACAGTCTTTGTCAGGGTGAAATACAAAGGTCGCTAAATAAACATATGCTCAGCCTCATGGTATCTGTGGCACAGGCTTAACTTAGAGGCAATGTGTAAAGTATTAATGCAGTACTGAAACAGTAATGAAGTGAAAAGACAACGAAGGAAAAAAAAGCAAACCAATGTTAAAAAATAGAGAATATTTTAATAAATAAGATGAAACTAAACAACAAAAATCAAATTAGTATAGCTGGAGATATACATTTTTAGAGTTTATATTTAAAAATAGCACCAAAAAGCATTAAGCTCCAACTGCAGGCCACTGTTCCTGCTGGACCAGGACAAGGGTAAACTTTACTGCGTTGACTGCGATGGGGCATGTGTCAGACACAAGGACCAGGTTTGTCCTGGTCACAAAGGTACCTTCTCAATTAAAAGCTCTTATGGAGATAGAAAACCTAAAATGGGGTTTGGATTTCAGGGATGGCATAATAATGACAGTGAACTGCTGTGTGAGATCTCGGAATGAATCGTAAGTGGTTTAGCATTGAGTCCTGTGAAGCTGTTGTTCAGGTGCCGTTGCACATTGAATCTGGTGAAGCGGTTGATCCAGCGCTCCGACTGAAAAACTGTCTCACAAACACTATTTATCACCTCAATACTCACCATACCTTAAAACTCATATACACAGGCCCATAACACCAATGAGACAATTTTTGAGCAACTGAATCAAGTGATTTGATTTATATTCTGTTCACATTATATTTACACTATGTACAACTATAGTTTTATTCATCATTATTCTAATATAAACCAGCTTTTAACTAAATCAAACCACTATGGTTGATGGATCAACTAATGGAAACTAGATCATGAATAAACAAGACCAGCTTGTCATTTAAAATCTAATTTTATTTACTTTATTTTCATAAAGAAAGAGCTTTTACGATTTAAAAATCTTTATTTCATAAGGAATTTAGAAAGCAGCATTTTAATAAGGAAATGAAAATTAGAACAGACATTTCAAAAGGAGTTCAGAAACATGAAGAATTTAGTAAAATAGCAGAATGAAAACCGTTTCCCTGAACCTTATTCCCTGTCTAAATCTCTCTATACCTAGAAAAGAATAAATCATTAAAGTCTGCTGTCCTTACGTGCGCCAAAGGTCCATCAGCATATCACACCATTCAGGAATCGGAAAGTAAGAGTTTTTTCCTCACTCATGGTGTCATAATTTATACCTTTCTCTCTAGCTAAACTTTCTACATTTTACATTCTTTCATAGGAATTCAAGCTTTTCATTGGCTGTCTCGTGTCAGTCCATGATAATATTTTATTAGGTCATTCGTCTTTCGACTAAAATCCGGGCTTCATATAAGGCCCATTGTCTTTCATTTCCACATCCTCAATTTCCTCCAGAATGTTACTTTTTCTCGGGCCTAGGATGTGGAAATTTGAGAAATTGATGTACATAAACAGCGTTCATTATTCCATTTTCCCGCTCCTCTCCCTGTAAGCACCATAAATACCGTAAACTATTGACCGCATCACTCTGCCAGTAAAAGCCCGCACCCATATGTACATGACAGCCATTTTAGGCACCCTGGCCTTTTTTCCTGCTCATTAGAATCACCGGCTTCCCTTCTGCGCGTATCTGAACCCCCCCCCCTCTCTCACATGCATAGACTATGAAACCCTCTCCCTCTGCGCGACCCTGCCCTGAAAGGCAACCCTCCTGCTTGACCCACGCAAACCCCCCATTCCCTCTTGAAGAGGCATCCTTCGCCTTAGCTGACATAGCCCTCCCCAGCTGCACCTGACTGCCCCCGCTCTCTCTCGCACGAGTCATAAGACATCTCTCTCTCTCTGTGCGACTCTGTCCCTGTACACACCCTGGCTCCCCCTCCCTTCTCCCTCACACGGGCAAGTCATAAACCTTCTTCTTCTGCAAAACCCTGTCCTTGGGAGTCACGGCCGCGCCTGACCAGCACCTCCTCTCCTTTCATGAATAACCCATCTGTTAGTAAACCCTCCCTCCGCGATTGACTGTCCACACATGTCTGAGGTCATCGCCTAAGCCAGGAGATACTGTTTACTGCTTATTGTATGGAATCACTCCTCTTCAAAGGACCCACTATTGATCCTGGGCACCCCACCCCCTGGGCTATGATCAGGCGCACACATCCTAAAAGTTGGCGGAACACTCAGCTGAGTGATTACCCTCCCCTCTTATCAGCAGGTCAAGGGTCCCTATTGTGAACATATGTGGGGTAGGATTGACACGAGGATCATGGGGATGTCTTTTCCGTGTTTCACAATGTCGCGATTGTAATGCTAAGTGTTTTGTAAGGTATAAAAGACGACGTTTCAGCTCACTTGTTAGAGCACCTCCCGAAAGACACCGTGTTTCGTGTCCGAAATGACAGGCTCTCCTCATGAGGAATAAATCCTGTTCTTGTGACTCCTGCTTCCAGCGCCCGTCTCTTTATTTGGTAACTATTCAGAATGGAAACTAAGAGGCGTCTTGCGCCAGCCATCCGGGCATCGATACCAGTATGGACTCACATTTTACAAGGACATCTACTTCCTAACCTTGGCAGGCAAAACAAAATGCTGTCCTTGACTGGCCTCCGTGAACACGCTCTACACGACAAAGAAATCGCTCCTTGTTTCATAACGGCTTTGCAGCAAGTTTCTTCACAGCTGCGCATGTGCAAGAAATTACTCTGGACAAGCTTTCGTGTCAGCAGCTCTGTCAGCCATATTTCTGCACCAACTTTTTAGGCCTTTCTTCGAAACTATTATTAAACAAACACAAGACATCAATTAATTAAAGCATTGAGACCTGGACTGTTACCCTCCCCCTTTGCTAATTAACCCTGTTAATTATGTTACCTAGCGAAGCACACAAAGCAGCATCATATTTACCAATCCTTTTTCGAATGTCAGGAACTCCAAGAGCTTTTATCACAAAAGACATAACATAAGCACATAAAATAAGCACATGCTATTTAATTGAACTGCCGCATTTAATACTGACAAAGACAATAGACAAGGTTAGTTTATTAATTTTTCTTTGCGTTTGCAACAAAAAGCACATTAGTCCCGCGTGTATTTCATAAATGAATTTTTTAAAGTAAATTGATTAATAATGTCACCACAAGCTTATTAGTCTGATTATTTTTATTAAGATAGTTCAACTTCGCAAGTTTCAACAAAATTTTGTTCTTTACCTTGCTCCATCACGGTCAAAGAAGGTTGTATATGTCTATGTTATGCATGGAGTCTGGCAAAGTGTTCAATTAGGCAGGGAGGAGTACATTGTCACAATACATAGTCCCTAATGTTAGTGCAAAATAGTGTCTAAAATATCAAAGGGCCACTCTGGGGTATACAGACATGTGAGACAGAGGAAAAGTCAAATGTTAAGGCTGACTGCGATGAAGCACAGGCCGGATACACAAGGTGTATTGAGAGGTGTCTCTGCTTTGAACATAAAACACATTTTGAAGAACAGTTCCTTAGAAGGTAGAGTTCAGTGGGTCTAGGCAGTAGGCGGTTTCCAAGGAGGAGGTTCCAACAGAGGGGGCCAGTTACGGTCAAGTTGGATTGGGTCCCCTGGAAAGTAGGAAAAGGCATCTGGAACATTATTGTTGCCATGCAGCTCAAACAGGAGGTCAGCAACTGATCCTTGGGGTCACCTCTGGGGTTCTGGGTTAAAAGTTAAAGCAAACAGGTTCAGTCTTCTTCTGGGTTCTTCAGACAGCCTACTTCCAATTCCTCCCAGGTCCAGAAGTGTTCGTAGGGGGTACTGGGGATGTCACGTTAATGCCCAGTGCCAGCCCGTGGGTCATGGCAATCCTGGCAACACTCAATTCAATGACATGAGAGCTTCCAGAGCAAACCGTATGCACTTTTACAGCACTTTTTGAGCGTTTTACCTAAATCTAAGATGGCAGGAACTGTTTTCCCATGGTCAGAGCTTCATGGATACAGCTGGAGATGTGACTATGATCATAGGCAAACACTCTCTTGAGGTAACTTCAAAGCACTTCTAGGGCAGTTCCCCTCCCACTGGGTTTGGAGCCAAGCTGACTGGAGAGATATAGGAAGGCAGCAGGCCCGGTGTCAGGTTCATCTGATCGTGACAAGGTAGACATCATTGAAGTGTTTCTAGTCCTGAGCACCACCCCTTGGCTGCCCAGTCGTGGACACACCAACATTTCCCTCCACACCCAAGTCCTTTGTCCTCTGTCTAGGAGCAATCCACATCACATTCACGGGAGCCTTTAGCAGTCAGGTGACAGTTGAATACTGGCATATAGGCCTCCAGAGGGTCAGTTAAGGAAAGACAACTTTTAAAAAAGTACACTTTCCAACATAGTGAGTCAAAATCTGATTTCACCATTACATTGGATTTTTAATAACTATTAAGATTAGTCCTTAGCTGCTTCCAAACCAAAATCATCAGTATACAATTTTAACAATGTAATCCAGTGTTTACCTATGGTGCAACTAACCTTGCCACAGTGGCAAGGGCTTTTGAGAGGTTTCATTGTCAGTACATGTGTAACATCAATTTCTACATGTCCAACTTTTAAAGGCTGTGCACCCTACCTTTTTGGGCAGTAAGATCCGTTTTACGGGTGACTTATAAAGATTAAAAAGGAAGGTTTAATGCTGTAAGAAGGAGGGTTTTGACAGGTTGAGCTAACAGATTAAAAACTGCACAGAAAGACAGCAGTAGCAGGCTTGTAGACAATATTTACAGGGCTACTGTAGTGGGTGGCACAAGGAGTGCTACAGTTTACTAGTAGCATTTGATTTACGTGCCATGGGTACAAGTATTACCCTATACTAGGGACTTACAATTAAAATAAATGTGGCAATTAAGTGCATGCCAATTTCAGTGCATTTTAGGGGAAGCACCACACTTTACTCTTGGTGAGAAGTAATAAAATGTACAGAGTCTCCAAAATAACCAAAACAGTTCATGCAAAATAATGGGGGAACACCATACAGAAGATGAACATTTCTAACAATGAGCGTCTCTAAGACCTTGGATGGGTGTGGAACGAGGGAGATATGCAGTTGGCAAGCATGTCTGGGTCTGCATCGGGATTCCTGAGAAGGGGAGTGATTGTAGTATGTTTCAGGGCATTTAGAAAGGTGGCTGAGTTGATGGGGGCATTCAGGATGGGTGTTAGCGCTAGGCCTGTGGAGTAAATTCTGTTCCGCTCTGGGAATTTGCGAAATTTGGGTAATTTCACGTTCCGCAGAGAACCCAGAATTACCAAAAATTCTGCGATCCACAGCTTCACAGAATTTTTTTGCTTGTCCGCGCTTTCAAAATGCGTGTTTGCAAAATATTTCCCCCCGAGCACACAAACAGCATTTGCGAATAGGAAAAAAGCATCGCGAGTGGGCGAAACAAGCAATTCTGCATGTTCGCTGAACTTTTGTGTGCTCGCAGATAATTTTTACCGTTTTGCAGAGCTTTGCGTAGCACGTCTACGCAAATTATCCCCACACCTAGTTAGCACTTCATTGATCGATAGAAGCTCTTTGGTGAGAGCATAATGGCAACAGGGACTGGAAATGAGGTAGCGATGGTATAGTTCATGGTGACCGTGGGCCGTGAGGTCATTTGTCTAGGTGAAATGGGAACATGAGTTGAGAGGGAGACTGGTCCCGTTGAGGATCGAAGATGTAGTTTATGGAAGTGACCTTATTGCAGAAGAATTCTGAGAGCTTCTTGCTGAGGTCTTGTGAAGGGGTAATGGTGCTGGGGGTGTTTGTAGGCAAGGATCTTTGTTGATTGGAGAATATTTCCTTGCTGATATTAGTGCTGGTGTTGATGTGGTCTGTGAGTTGTGTGCATGTGGTGTTTTGGATCTCTTGGTGGTAGTTTCTCAGAAGGGATGTGAAGATCAGCCACAGCTGGTCGTAGGTGTAACTGCAGGGTGGTGACGTGGGGTGGGGGAGGGGCACGGTGGGTTGTAGGAATGTATGGATGACGGACTTTAACAGTTAGGAAAAATATCAGTAAATAAAACGAATTTCGTTGCATGCACTGCATCACATTTGGTGATGCAGTGCACTCAACAAAATTCGTTTTATTTATTTAAACGTTTACTTATCTGTTAAAGTCCGTCATCCATACATTACTACCCCCCAACCTGCCCCTCCCCCTCCCCACGTCACCGACCTGCAGTTACACCTACTACCGGCCGTGGCTGGTGAAGATATGTGGAAGAACTGCTTTTCTGCTTTGCTGTGCTTCCCTGCTGTGTGCTTATCTCTGCCCTGCTGTGGAAAAGAGCTGGACCTATCTCCCTTGAAACCAGAGTGACATCAAGGGCTTGCTGGCTTGCCCCCTGCTTCCTTGAACCCTGCAACAGCACATGGACTCTGCCATCTGTGGGTACTTCCCTGCTAAGTGGTGTTAATTCAGCCCTGGTTGTTGAAAGGTGCTTTCTTCAGTCCAGAACTATAGAAATGGACAGAGTAATGACTTTGCACCGATCGGATATGACACAGTGCCCTTTGACACCAATGCAATGCCAATCTAAGGACATCCCTGTGCTGCTCGAGATTCAATGACAACACAGCACCTACATTGTAAGGGGTTCAACACCGAAGAGGGACCCTACTGCGAGGCTTGAAACCGATGCATCCATCCACTGCGTGGATTGGAACCAATGGATAAAGTCTTTGACACTGATGCTTGCTCCATCGAAGATCATTTTTCAGCGGGCCCTGCATGGGTCCTGTAGCCGACCAGCCCTCCATTGTGCTGAGCCTGGGATTCAAATTTACCCTGGTCCAGAACAACCTTAAGTAATCACTAAATGCTATTTGGCTCTAAGCACTATCGTTTTATTTATTCTTTAAAAAATCCTTAAAACTGGTTCTACGTATCGGATTTTTGCAATTTTGGTCTTGTTGTAGTCATAAAAATATCAACTATTTTTCTAGACCTGTGTGGAGTCTTTTGCTGTGTTTTCATTGTGTTACTGTGTATGTGTGTGTGTTTTACACTAATACTTTACACATTGCCTCTTTTGATAAGCCTGACTGCTCTGTGCCAAGCTACCAGAGGGTGAGCACAATATACCTTTTGCTGTCTATCTTGCTTAAAATGCCTAGGATTGAGGTTCCTGCTTGAACAGAGTACCTACCTATGCAACAAGAAACCCAATTTCTAACAAATAGCTAATTGTAAATTGATGCAGGAATAATCACTAATACACATGAAAAGCTTCATATAGACACCGGCACTTAACAAGATAAATGCCACCCAACAACAACTGGCATATAGCAATAGTATACACCTGTGTAAATACCTAACAATAACACGTGATATGAATCAACTACCTACGATGAAGCTACAGGCAAGGTAACTTTTGATACAATTCCACTATAGATGTGGTACTTGTGGGACCCTTTATGATCTATACTAGGTACTAGTACTTCGGCTACATGTCAGGTACCAGAGCACACACAACTAGGTAGCACTGTAACAACCAAGGAGGCTAAGACTTAGGAGGGTCCCAGGATTTAGACGACATGGCTATATCCACTTAACCTGGCACAAGCGGAGGTACTGGCCATCTACTCACTTGACATTGACACCATAAGACATGTGCTGGCATCATAAGGAGATGTTCTGAATGCTGCAATAGCTCTACTCATTAAATTATTGGAAGTTCTTAGATTCCTAGTAGTAGGCAATCCACAGCCCACTGTTCACCTGGTGCATGGAATATTCAGAACCAATGTTTTTCAAAATACTCAACAAGGTTATTTCAGCTTTACCCAACGAAAGAGTACTGCACATTGCATTTTCCCTTGACTAACATCCTGCTATGGCAATCAAAGCATAATTATATGCAATATCTGGCTTCTCCAATCTCTTAGAGGCCTTAGATTGCACACATGTCCAAAAAAAAACCCTCAAAGCATGTGAACAATTGTGTTGTTATCACAAGATGCGGTGTACAATTAGTGTTTAGATGGCTAGTGATGCAGCGTTTTGCACACTATTTTGCCAGTTTGCATGGCTCAACTCATGATGCTGGGGAGCTTCAGCAAAGCTGTCTTCCAAATACCATGGCAGCATACCACCCAATATAGTTGTCAATTAGATACATTATTGGTCTATTCACATATATGAGCATATGTTGAGTTGGACCAAAGGAGCAGTCTGAATCTTTAGGGGTTTATTATGATGTCGTCAGGAAAGCATTCCTACCAAATCTGTTCCGGAATGCCTTCCATATGAATTGTGTTCAGGTTGTCCAACCGACTGAGTACAAAGTGTCAGGATGCCTCCGGATACGGTTCGGTCAGACTCGCATTGACTTCAATGGGAGCCTGTGTTCCGAACTAGAGCACAGACTCCCTTTGAAAAAAGGGATGGGTGGAAAAAAACGTGCACCCCATGGTGCCTGCCACACTGTGCATGCATGGGAAGGGGGACCCATGGGTACCCCCACGGGCCCGATTTGGAGGTTCCCGGGTGAAGGGGGCCTACTATGGGTCCCTAAAGTCATACTCCAGGAGCCAATCCATTCCGCACAAACCAAATCGGGAAGGTCTGCCGAATCTGACATCTTAATAGTTTGGCTGGAAACACATTCCATGGATCACAATAATTCAGCTCTTATTGACTTAGTTACTCCCAATGCCTTTACGAAACTGAGTTAGAAGGTTCACGTGCTTTTCAGCCATCTTACTTGCTCGCTGGGATACGTGTCAGAGTCGTTCGGAAACAAGGCTTCTGAATCAGATTCAATCGAATCAAATGCCATTCCGAGCCTTTCCTGACGACATTGTAATAGACCCCTAAGTATTAAAATGGCAGATCTGCACTGAAAACCAGAGTACAGCCATCCTGAAATATGCCTGTACTTCCCCTTTAGGGGATGGAGAAGGGTGTCTAAAATCATGGCTACTGTCCAAGAAACAGTCACAGTTCAAGAACAATCATACAGCCATGTCTATGATAGAATTAAAAATAGAAATAAATGGACTTTGGTGGCATATTTATAACGAAAGTGTTGGAGCGTGGTGTTAAACTAAGAAGGCTAACATCACGCTCCGTTAGTTTAGAAACGCAGTGCTACACCGTATTTACAACAATACGGTGCAGCCCTGCATTTCTCCCTAAATGTAGTTGCCAAACGGCAACACAGACAACCTTGCACCACAATGCAAGGGTGCCTGCATTGTGGGAACTGATTGTTTTTGTGCTGGAAGCTGTTCCGTCCTGCACATAAGCAATCTTAAATGGCGATTTGTAACTTCTATATGTGCTGTTTCTGCAGCACACATAGAAGTTGCAACTCGTCATTTTTTAAAGGAACACCTTCCTGCACATAAACAATCATTCATGATGTTTTGCTGTTTCTACGTGAGCAGCTCAATGCAGCACACATACAAAATTCAAAATTGAGGAGAAATAAAGCATTTTGTTGTATGGCGTTTTAGAGCCCGAAATAATTTTCCCTGATTCATGCCCTTATATAGGTACAATCCACATTGCCCTTACATAGGCATAGATATCAAGCCCTTATTTAGGCATAGCCCATGCTGTCCAAATACAGGCATGGCTACTTCCATCCATTCATCAAACGTCACAACGATTTCTTGGAAAACCAGACTTGTAAGCAGAAGGGACTTCCCCTAGCCTGGATGATGACTTCTCCAAGAAACTCATTATTATGCATGAACAAATATTCCTCAGGGATTCATTCATGACGTTCATATGCCCAACTTTACGTCAAAGCTGGCATTCCTAAACACCTTCAAGGTATAAATATATCTTCACTTGCTATAGCAAAGCACGGTGTGGTTCGGTGCAGTTCGACGACCTACTTGCAGCTCACTACAGCAAGTGCTGAAGGAAGCCGACTCTCCAGCTGACGCACTGACAATAACCTGTCCTCCTATGCCCAGAATACAGCTCTAGTGTTTCTGACTCCCGTTGTGGAGTGTTGGGAAATCGAGTCTGAGACAGATACCAACCTCCTTCATTCTAAGGTATGGAGCTGATTAGAACCTAGAGAAACCTTTGGCAATTCTTGGCAGAACTAAAACTTATTCTAAACAATACTTACTTCCTCCCTTGTACTAGACCTAGGTTAGATAAATTGGGGTAGGCATATTTTAGAAGCACCAGTTGAGTATTTTAGCCTGTGTTATATATGTATGTATTTTTATATGGCTATTAAACCATACAATGCTATTACAGTATTATTTTATAATACTATTCTCGCGGTACGCATTATACTTTGCATTCTGTCTAACGATTGTAGAAGTTCACCTCTCTTGAATGAGCAAGAAGACTGTTCAATAAACCTTTTATTAAAAACGCCCGTCTCACTATTTCTCTGTAACTCTGTAGGAACGAAGCATGCACGATTGACTAGGTAAAATAGTTATCTATTCTTTCTACGACTCTAAAGAGATTTTCCAGTCCTAGGGAAACAAAGTTGTCATGTTTATGCGGTTGTCAGAAACTAATCACTTCTTGTGTATTCAAGAAAGTTTCTAGTGACCTCTAAGCTAGCTGAGAGTCACAATTAAGTTTAGTATATTCGATAGAGACCTACTGACCTAAGTCCTACGTCAAATCTATAGGATATATTATTCCAATAAGCAGAGCCTTTTGGGAATATAGGAACTACACTTCAATTTTTCCTTGTTTCGCCTTTTTAAGACCAACTTTTCCCTGGCCTTAATGTTGGCGCTGCCCCATATTTATGCCACCCTTGTAAATATAGAGCAGCATCAAAATCAATGGGTGTGCGGCAGACCACCCCCTGCCCATGCCTTTCACTCTAAGTATAGCGTGAAAGGGTGCCGTATTCATAAGGCAAACCCCTACAGGAATGTCAGAAAAAGTGACATCCCTGTGGCAATAGGGGCTTGTAAATATGCCCCTTGTTGGTCTGTTGAAGACATGTCAGATTTTTGCAAAGAGCTTAAGGTGCCCTAGAGTACTTAGAAAAAAGACAATCTAATACAGGGCTAGAGGGATGTTTACCGACCGGGCCTAAGTATTATCCCCCGTAGGAATCAAACAAACAACTACAAACTTAGGGGTCCAAATGAGGATTCAATCGTAATCCTCTGCTCGTCAACGCCCTATCAATAGTACAAGGGTACGAACACAATAATAATAGTGACAAACCAGATCACAAGATGTGAAGAACCAGTAACGTGAGTCACCCCTGGTGTAGGATTCCCATCAACAATCTTGTAATGATCAATATTATCATTTGGAAGTCCTTATCGGGTATTGTGTCTCTAGATCATTGAGACCGGCATACCCCGATAACCAGATGCGGGGTAGCGACCCACAATCACTTGGTACTACCACATAGTGTTGATGTGATGGGAAGTGCAGTGTAAGCAAAACAAAGGTAAGTGGTGATCTTAAAAAAGGATAGGGAACTCAACCCAGAAAACTTTAATAGTTGTTGGCCCCTTCCTTAATAAAAACCAGAACAGTATAATATCGTCATCGCAGTCCAAACAAATAGCTGCGAGGAGACCAACATGTTTCAGCCACTAAGGGATAACGCCTTCGGCTTTCGTCAGGGTCTCTGTTCTCAAGTGATACTACTGCATAGATTGTGAATAAAGTGTGAAAAATAAGAAAAAAACACACAAGTGAAAACCAGTAAAGGATATAATGTTCCTTCGACTGTGTCACATCCCCTCTTCGGAACCTGGTTGAGTATTTACTGTTTAGGGAGGACAAACATACAGGAAAATCACAATCCGCTACACTGGTCTGCAGAAAACATATTAAATTGTTTCACAAAGAATGTAAGTGCTTGCTTACTCACCCAGAGTGTCCGGGGACTGGACCTCACCTCTTCCTGGACCTGGCTCAGGATATATGAGACCCCGCTCTACAATAACAAAACCAACTGCGTAAAAAACAAGGACCAGAAGCCCAGACAAGATACTGCTCTGGCGATGTATAAATCTACGTAGTCCACGGTGTTCTGTACTTGGAGCTAATTAACACCCATCAACAGGTTCACACACAACCTCTATCCACCTCCCTGTCCACTATAGGCTAAACAGAACCTGCTCACTGCGCAGCTTCTTATATACCACATATGTCTGGCACAATGCAACCCTCTAGTGATAGGCTAGCAACACAGGTAATCATACCTGTCCGTCGGTATCTCCGGCTGTGACTGAGTCAGGGGGAGGCACAGTCACCTGTGAGTTCTGGCTACTTGACTTCTGGCTAAGCATCACACAGCCAACCGCTATCTGCGGGGGCGTGGCCGGCCCGATCGCCATAACCCCAATGATCACTAACATACCTGAACATTAGTATCCACCTGCTGCTTGACTGCTTCGTAATACACGATGGTGGTATAGGGAGCTGGTAATGCCCCACTCTTGGCAATGCCCTGTCTCCCAAACAATCCCGGCCGCGCGCGCGTATTCTCGCGTGTCTTCCCGGTCTCGAACTACCGAATGACGTCACGTCATTCATAATTGTAGTTCTGTCTGCGGAAAGTCCTTCCGTATTGCTGGTGGAGCGAAGCAAGGCGCGATCACATGCCACACACCCCGCTCATAACAGACTGATTATACTCCCGCTCACTCGAGGAGTAGAGACATGCAAACTCGGCCGTTTTTGCAAGTGCTGACTTTCTAACTCATCCATGGCCGCCTGCAAAGCCCGTCCTTCGGTGTTAGCGGTAAAGAACTACAAGATGACGTCAAGTCATTAGTAAATGTAGTTTGTAAGGTTTTATAAGTATTTTGTGGCCGAACAGTCTAACACACAAACAATAAGTCCACAGCAGGACGCAATTGCTATCAACCACCATCACATGTGTTTATGGATATAACAAAATACCATGTAAGCGTGACAGAACACACTCACTGTCAGATGGTGCACTACTGGGTTAAGCATAAGTAATAGCGCGCGTATGGGCATACGGCCAGGCTGCATAGAAGTTATAAGGCGTAGACAGAGAGTGTTAGTGAAATAGCGGCCCCCTGTCCTATCGAGGGTTTTTAAGGGATACGGTCGCTATAAATAGCTAAAGTGGTCATCAAACCTACCCTACCATGCACGAGACGCTGGAAAAGGATATAGCCGGTAAAGAGCATCAGACCCCAAACAAAATATGTATGAAAGAGTCGATAAGTAGTGGAATAAGCTCAAAAGAAGAATCATGTTATGTACAAAGACAGATCCTAATGACCAGGTCACCGGTCTGCCCAACGCACAACCCTGAATAAATACATGGGTGGAATGAACAGGTGCTCAGGACAAAGCGAACCACGGAATGTCATCGTTCAGCCCTTGTCTGTCTGTCCCCAATTTGAACACCCATTTTTGTTCCCGAATGAAAAGATATCTGGACACATCACTCACATGTGGTGGAATGTATGGTTTTTCAAGAACATGCCATTTAAAATCTGTCTCGGCATGATTGCATGTGATAAAGTGCTTGGTAAGTTTGGAGATGTCTTTCTTGCAGCGGAAAGTGCTTTTGTGTTCCTGCATCCTCACACGCACCTTTCTCGTGGTCATACCCACGTATCTTTCATTACACGTGCAGGTAATCAGATAAATCAAGTGCGTGCTGTTGCAGTTTGTAAACTGCCGCAGCTCCCAAGGCTTATCCGTCCCAATGTCCACGCTCATGATCTTAGTTGTTAAAGGGCAAATGGAACAGCCCCCGCAGGGGTGGTGCCCTACCACCGGCGGGAGATCCCATAGTGTGCCTAGCTCTCTCCTAGGTGTGGCTTTGGGTCGTGTGTGTACCAAACGGTTCCTCAGATTAGTTGAGCGTTTAAAGGCAAAAAGCGGAAATGGAATCTTCTCTTTGCCACTGTTCAAAATTCTCCAGTGCTTTCTAATCACTTTTTGAACATAGTTCGATTTAGTGTTGAACGTGCTCACTAGAGTCAGACGATCCAGTGGTGGTTTGTCTGTGCGTGGTTCCAACAACGCTTCACGATGATTGTTGGCTGCTCTTTTAAATGAGCGTTGGACCAATTTCTTAGGGTAGTGTCTCTCTCGCAACTGTTTTGAAAGCTCTTCTGCATGGCGTTTGAAAGTTTCTGGGGTAGAGCAGTTCCGATGGACTCGAAGGAACTGTCCAAAGGGCAGATTATCCCTCAGAGACTTGGGATGTTGGCTTTCATAAAGGAGCAGTGAGTTCCTTGCCATTGGCTTTTTATACAGTTCACTCTCCAAACCCCTCGAGGTGCTGTAGATTGAGAGATCCAAGAAGGGGAGTCTATCTTGAGCAAACGCCATGCAGAAGAGCTTTCAAAACAGTTGCGAGAGAGACACTACCCTAAGAAATTGGTCCAACGCTCATTTAAAAGAGCAGCCAACAATCATCGTGAAGCGTTGTTGGAACCACGCACAGACAAACCACCACTGGATCGTCTGACTCTAGTGAGCACGTTCAACACTAAATCGAACTATGTTCAAAAAGTGATTAGAAAGCACTGCAGAATTTTGAACAGTGGCAAAGAGAAGATTCCATTTCCGCTTTTTGCCTTTAAACGCTCAACTAATCTGAGGGACCGTTTGGTACACACACGACCCAAAGCCACACCTAGGAGAGAGCTAGGCACACTATGGGATCTCCCGCCGGTGGTAGGGCACCACCCCTGCGGGGGCTGTTCCATTTGCCCTTTAACAACTAAGATCATGAGCGTGGACATTGGGACGGATAAGCCTTGGGAGCTGCGGCAGTTTACAAACTGCAACAGCACACACTTGATTTATCTGATTACCTGCACGTGTAATGAAAGATACGTGGGTATGACCACGAGAAAGGTGCGTGTGAGGATGCAGGAACACAAAAGCACTTTCCGCTGCAAGAAAGACATCTCCAAACTTACCAAGCACTTTATCACATGCAATCATGCCGAGACAGATTTTAAATGGCATGTTCTTGAAAAACCATACATTCCACCACATGTGAGTGATGTGTCCAGATATCTTTTCATTCGGGAACAAAAATGGGTGTTCAAATTGGGGACAGACAGACAAGGGCTGAACGATGACATTCCGTGGTTCGCTTTGTCCTGAGCACCTGTTCATTCCACCCATGTATTTATTCAGGGTTGTGCGTTGGGCAGACCGGTGACCTGGTCATTAGGATCTGTCTTTGTACATAACATGATTCTTCTTTTGAGCTTATTCCACTACTTATCGACTCTTTCATACATATTTTGTTTGGGGTCTGATGCTCTTTACCGGCTATATCCTTTTCCAGCGTCTCATGCATGGTAGGGTAGGTTTGATGACCTCTTTAGCTGTTTATAGCGACCGTATCCCTTAAAAACCCTCGATAGGACAGGGGGCCGCTATTTCACTAACACTCTCTGTCTACGCCTTATAACTTCTATGCAGCCTGGCCGTATGCCCATACGCGCGCTATTACTTATGCTTAACCCAGTAGTGCACCATCTGACAGTGAGTGTGTTCTGTCACGCTTACATGGTATTTTGTTATATCCATAAACACATGTGATGGTGGTTGATAGCAATTGCGTCCTGCTGTGGACTTATTGTTTGTGTGTTAGACTGTTCGGCCACAAAATACTTATAAAACCTTACAAACTACATTTACTAATGACTTGACGTCATCTTGTAGTTCTTTACCGCTAACACCGAAGGACGGGCTTTGCAGGCGGCCATGGATGAGTTAGAAAGTCAGCACTTGCAAAAACGGCCGAGTTTGCATGTCTCTACTCCTCGAGTGAGCGGGAGTATAATCAGTCTGTTATGAGCGGGGTGTGTGGCATGTGATCGCGCCTTGCTTCGCTCCACCAGCAATACGGAAGGACTTTCCGCAGACAGAACTACAATTATGAATGACGTGACGTCATTCGGTAGTTCGAGACCGGGAAGACACGCGAGAATACGCGCGCGCGGCCGGGATTGTTTGGGAGACAGGGCATTGCCAAGAGTGGGGCATTACCAGCTCCCTATACCACCATCGTGTATTACGAAGCAGTCAAGCAGCAGGTGGATACTAATGTTCAGGTATGTTAGTGATCATTGGGGTTATGGCGATCGGGCCGGCCACGCCCCCGCAGATAGCGGTTGGCTGTGTGATGCTTAGCCAGAAGTCAAGTAGCCAGAACTCACAGGTGACTGTGCCTCCCCCTGACTCAGTCACAGCCGGAGATACCGACGGACAGGTATGATTACCTGTGTTGCTAGCCTATCACTAGAGGGTTGCATTGTGCCAGACATACGTGGTATATAAGAAGCTGCGCAGTGAGCAGGTTCTGTTTAGCCTATAGTGGACAGGGAGGTGGATAGAGGTTGTGTGTGAACCTGTTGATGGGTGTTAATTAGCTCCAAGTACAGAACACCGTGGACTACGTAGATTTATACATCGCCAGAGCAGTATCTTGTCTGGGCTTCTGGTCCTTGTTTTTTACGCAGTTGGTTTTGTTATTGTAGAGCGGGGTCTCATATATCCTGAGCCAGGTCCAGGAAGAGGTGAGGTCCACTCCCTGGACACTCTGGGTGAGTAAGCAAGCACTTACATTCTTTGTGAAACAATTTAATATGTTTTCTGCAGACCAGTGTAGCGGATTGTGATTTTCCTGTATGTTTGTCCTCCCTAAACAGTAAATACTCAACCAGGTTCCGAAGAGGGGATGTGACACAGTAGAAGGAACATTATATCCTTTACTGGTTTTCACTTGTGTGTTTTTTTCTTATTTTTCACACTTTATTCACAATCTATGCAGTAGTATCACTTGAGAACAGAGACCCTGACGAAAGCCGAAGGCGTTATCCCTTAGTGGCTGAAACATGTTGGTCTCCTCGCAGCTATTTGTTTGGACTGTGATGACGATATTATACTGTTCTGGTTTTTATTAAGGAAGGGGCCAACAACTATTAAAGTTTTCTGGGTTGAGTTCCCTATCCTTTTTTAAGATCACCACTTACCTTTGTTTTGCTTACACTGCACTTCCCATCACATCAACACTATGTGGTAGTACCAAGTGATTGTGGGTCGCTACCCCGCATCTGGTTATCGGGGTATGCCGGTCTCAATGATCTAGAGACACAATACCCGATAAGGACTTCCAAATGATAATATTGATCATTACAAGACTGTTGATGGGAATCCTACACCAGGGGTGACTCACGTTACTGGTTCTTCACATCTTGTGATCTGGTTTGTTACTATTATTATTGTGTTCGTACCCTTGTACTATTGATAGGGCGTTGACGAGCAGAGGATTACGATTGAATCCTCATTTGGACCCCTAAGTTTGTAGTTGTTTGCCCTAGAGTACTTGCCTTACAATGTATGCTTTATCATTTTCATTTGCATCATGCTAGATAACATGTTCTTAAGACAACACATTTCCATGCCTGATGACATAGATGGTAATGTCAACAGCATTGATGATGATGATTCAGAGAAGGAAAAACTGTACAAACAACTGGAAGGCCATGTTCAGGTCACCCGAGGGAACTTTATTATTAATTATTTTTCAGAAAAATCCTCATATTTGCAATAAAATAAGGCTTGCTATAGTCCTGCTTGCAGAACTACTTTATAGTTCATGAAATAAATATTTTGAGAACTTTGAATTTATAAAGAAAATATTTTTCTTGCAATTTAAGATCATTATCCAATGTAAGATGTGGTTTATGTCTTATGCAACAACATATCATGTATTCTATGTCTTATGCAACAACATATATTCAACCAATCGAAGCTAAGTATTTTGTTGAACAACATACATGCAAAACAGAAAAGAAATGTCCAGGAAATAGTTAGTTTAAATGGCCTTCCCATGTTGCTGTGCTTCTCTTTTTATTCTGGTAATGGCTCTCACAAGGAGAAACCAAGTGGGACCTATTATACAGATCACGTGAGAATCAATTGATGGGAAGAATGTGTGGATGAAAGTGTTGAAAAAGTGGTGGGCAGAACAGATAGTGTTGGTACTGTCTGTTGGACTTGTCCCTTTCTGCAGCGTATCTCCAAACATGTTGCCTTTGCACTCCACTTTTTGCTGAATTAGATTATCTTGGCCTAAAGACTAGTGGCACTTAATTATGACTAAGTGCTCTCTCCTTGAAACATGGTAGAATTGGCTTATACCCAATTGCCATTTACTTATAAGATCCTAGTAAAGTAGTTCTACATGAACACAGGGTCTGTAAATCAAATACTACTAGTGGGCCTACAGCACTGGTTGTGCCAGCCACTTAAGTAGCAATGTAAACATGTTTCAGGCCCACCATTGCAAAGCCTGTATGTGTGTAGTTTAAACTGCCATTTCAACCTGGAAAAATACACTTATTACCAGGCCCAAACCTTCCTTTTTAACAAATATAAGTCACCCCTAGAATGGGCTCTGAACAGCCCATGGTCAGGGCACAGTGTATTTAAAAAGTAGGACATGTACTTTTAAGTTTTACATGTCTTGATAGTGAAAAAAACCTCTTACATTTTTTTTCTCGCTACTGCCCTCACATAGGACAACATTGGATATGCCTTATTATATTTCATAAGTGTAATTTCTAAATGGGAAAAGATAATGGGTGTATGTCTGGTTTCTCTTGAATCACAATTAAACATCCTAACCTATGATGAATGAAGATTTTAAATTGCAATTCTGACTGCCACTTTTAAAAAGTTGGCATTTTCTTGCCTTAGCCATTTGGGTGCCTGCAACATTTCTTTGGGTCACATGACGGGGTGTGGGTAACTAGTGGGCTTTGTATATTCCTCCTAGACAGTCACACACAATGGGAGTTTAGGTGTGACTGAATGGGCCATCACTGGTAGGATGGGAGGTAGGAGATGTACACAGCCTTACTTACACTTGAATGGGATGTGTCCTGCCTCCACACAAAGGGTTGTATAAACCCTGTAGTTAGTTTAAACCCAGGGCCAGGAAGGCAGAGCATCTGTGCACCTCAAAGGCATGCCTTTAGATGTTTCTCCCCACTTCAAAGGCACAACTGTGTACAAAAGAAGGACCTGAGACACCAACACTTCAGTGCACTTCTGGACCTGTAGATACATTGCCAGCAAGAAAGACTGCTGGGCTGCTAAAAGGAATGCCACTCTGCTGGATTGCTGCTCTAAAGGAACAGTTGTCCTGTTCTGCTGACCTGCTGCCCTCTTGCCGGGGAAAGAATAACTGGGGTGTGGAAGACGAAGATTCTGCCTGTTTTAGAAACTGTCAGCGATAAGATACCCACCCCGTAAGAAGAGCAACAGACTATAAATCTACCGGCGCGCTGGAAAGTCCCACAGAAAAACGCAAAGGGAACAGTGTAGCATATGACCCACTAATAATGCTGAAGACAAATTTAAGAAAGCCTAACAGGGATCAGCCCATGATAAACGAGTGGAAGGGACTCTTAAACCAGGAGAAACAAAACCAGGATTAGGAACAGAACCCAATCGAGTGTTATGGGGGTAAGGAATATCCAACCACTCAAGCTGAATACACATAAAATCCAATAATATGTGAAAGGAGCATTGTGATAGCACGGGCAACCATCCAGTGCCGAAAATAGTGGGAGAGACTAATTAGAATAGTCTTGATAAAGATGGTAACATATCAATAAGACCATCGAAACGCGTTGACGCCCTTTCTCACGATCAAGGGAGAGAAACACCTATCTTATAGAACAATAATTACAAATTGTCAGGATCTGGTGTATATGCAACCCCATTACGTGCAACGTTTATTGACAAGTTGTATGTCAGTTATATGTCTCTCCTTTTTCTGTTTTCATCCTTCCTACTCACCTTCTTCTTTTATCCTGGAGTCCTATCAACGCTAACTGAATGTATTGCCCCTATTGAATTTTGTGTTTTTATAAAGTGTATTCCATATAGTGTTTATGTATATTTTTATGAATGTTTTTATAGGAACAGCTCTCAAGTGAGTGCTTTTTAAATCGATCAACTGTATTTGTACAAATATATTTTTATAATAATAAATGATATCCTGTAGTACTGTTGTCAAAGTGATCAATGAGTGAATAAGTGTGTAGTAGTATTTGTCGTGCTACATAGGTGCGCTAGGGAATAATCTCTTTTTGATAAGGAATAACTGGCCCTGCAACTTCATCTTGATCCTAGGTCCCCAGAGTGAATCAAAGGGCCAATCTGCTAGCCTCCTGGTCTGAGCCTCAGGTACATAAAACACTCCCCAACGAGCTCCAGGACTCAGCTGCAGTGAGTTCCTGACCCTGAAGTGGGACCTCTCCAGTCCTGGACTCTTGGTGGGGCTCACAAGCTCTTGAAATCAAAATGTTTGGCTCTTCACACCTGCTAATGGGCCGCTAGAAATGGAACAAGGCCGCTTGCACCAGAATGCAGTGCGAAGCACTGCCAGCTCATCTGTTCACACAGCAGCATCAACAGCTTTCAGGGGACCTCAAATGCAAAGCTCTAGACTGCCCATCTTTGACTTGCAGCCTTTTTTATGCACCATGCTGATGGCCCCCCTCTACGTTCTCCTTGCCCCTTGCGACCCTCTCCAACATGAACACAACTCTTGTCACAAAGCTTCAGAAGGTAAACCTTCAGCTTGACTAATCTGTGACTGTATCCAACCCATGCTCAATAACAATCAGCCTGAACTCTTGACTTTTGCCCAGTCCAGCACGAGCAGATAGCCCCTATTGGTGCTTTATGCCTTTAAGGGCTATTTTACTATTTAGAAATTAATAACTCCGGTTCTACTGATTTGATTTTTGTTGATTTGGTCTTGGTTTTTTTTTAATTAAATTCTGCGCTGTTTTTCTAACCTGGTGTACTGTATTTCCTGTTTTACTGTTGCCTCTAAGTTAAACCTGACTACTCTGTGCCAAGCTACCAGGTGGTTGAGCACAGGTTAATTTGGAGTTTGCTTGTGCCTTATCCTAACAAGGATTCTTGTTGCTGCTTGACCAGAGCTCACACCCCAGTCAACCAGCAACCCACTTTCTAACACTGTACCCAGCAGTGAACTGTGTCACCTGAAATAATACCATCTCCTGTCTCTACCGTAATCTTCCAATGACAGCAAATGAGGCATTTGTGTGGTGTAGAACCACTGGTCTACTTAAGTAAGTATGGAGACTGTTAAATGATTTATTGTGCATGTCTGGGACAATGCTTGGTGTCTCTGTTGCTTTCTCGTACAGTCCTCTTGCCTTCTTAAGAATATATCTTATTTTGCTTATGGGTGGCAAACTGTTGGCTTGCTTGATAAGTAGTTTTTCTTGCCCCATCTCCACCTTGTGGATGTCAATAGGCATGTCCTATTTTGATGTAATTTGTTCCGCAGTATCCCGCTCCTCTGCATCAGAAGTTCCCCTGTTTTCATGTTCCACAGTCATATGTGTAGAACTCTGGTCATTTTGTGTTTATTATGGATCCAATAGTTTGTGTCAATGTTATCCTAGTAGACTATATAAAAACACTTATGTTCTCTTCTATGTCAGCATTGTTTTCCAGTGGAATTACTCTTTGTGTTTGCTGACTACCAGGAACAGTTGTGACTCATTCAGTCACTGAAGGTGCAAACACCAAGCTTTTATCTGTGAAGATGGACAGGTTGAAATAATCATGTTTTCAGTGGTTAGGGCCTTATGATCTGTGATGATTAAAGGGTAACTCTTGTCACATCAGTCCAACAAATGCCTTCTTCAATGTGTTACAGCACTGTGGGCACTGTGGGGGTAGCTTTAGTACCTGATAGGTCAGCTGGTTTCTTACGTTCAGGTAAATGTGACTTGCTGATGCTTGAAAGCTTTAGCAGCACTTGCAGGGCTAGAGGGTTTTGGCATGGACAGCACAGAATGTTGTATCTTGCTTAGAGATAAGCAGAACTGTCGGAAATTGTGTAAGCAGAAGTCCATGGCATTACAGTAAATCTCTGCAAGAATCTGTGGAGTTCTGTCAACCGGCAGAAATAGGTGTGTCACACTGCTCGCAATGGGATTTAGTGCCAGGAAAGAGTGAAAGGTAACAGCCAAGGCACTGGAAATACAGACTAATTCTGTTTGAATAAACTAAACATAAAGAAAAGGATGTAAGTAGGTCAAAAATCAGTTTATTGTTATTTACCAAGTTAAAAAGGGGGGGCTCAGACAAATATACAATTCATATGTTTTCAGAGAAAGAATAAAAAAAACAGCAATATATCAACAAAAAAACATTCAATATACTATTTAAAACATCAAATGAAAAGACATATCAAGAAAGTAGCATTAGCAAATTAATTCTCAAACATCAAGTAAAAAGACATATTAAAAAAGTGGCATTAACAGATTAAATCTCTACGCGCGTTTCGGCGACCAGCGCCTTCTTTTCATTTGATGTTTTAAATAGTATATTGAATGTTTTTTTGTTGATATATTGCTGTTTTTTTTAATTCTTTCTCTGAAAACATATGAATTGTATATTTGTCTGTGCCCCCCCTTTTTAACTTGGTAAATAACAATAAACTGATTTTTGACCTACTTACATCCTTTTCTTTATGTTTAGTTTATTCAAACAGAATTAGTCTGTAGTTCCAGTGCCTTGGCTGTTACCTTTCACTCTGTTAATCCCTGACCAAGGACTTGTAGTATCCATTTACTCAGGGGGTCCTTGATACTTTCACGCAATTTAGTGCCAGGAACACAGTTCACACTACGCAGAGTGCCAAAGGGCACAGCTCCTCAAGCTGATTTTTCTGCTGCTCGAATAGATTTTCTACTTGAGGGGCAGCCTTCTGACCGCAAACGGTCGCGACTGGCCATGCTGGAAAAGTCTCATTGCATGGTCTCCTAGCAACTGAAAATCATGCTAGGAGATGCCAAATCTGTCTCACACTTCCCAACTTACCATTTGGGTGTGTTCGCGAAAAAACACTCTGCCATGCAGCAATTTTGACGGAACTCAGATTCATAAGAGTAGTGCGGAGTTGCCAAAATTCTGTCTATTCTGTCAGAAATACCAGTGCTTTGTAGGTTTTCAGGGGACCCCTTAAAAGGGGCTTCTTTGGGCAATTATTAATAAATCCAACACAGGCATCAGTGAGGATTATTAAGATGAAAGGCTTGGCATCAAACATCTTATGGTACAGTGAAGCTATCAAGTAGCCTGATCATGTACTCTCTATGGGTTTCCGGTGCACTTATAGTAGCCAAGAATGGACTATGATATTGTAGGGTCATATCCACTCCTGCAGATATGTCCACACATGAGATATAGTGCATCTTGCCTTGGGGCTGTAAAGCCTGCAGTAGGGGTGATTTACCTATATCTCATGCAGTGTATGTGGGCATGACACAAAGAGGTGTGGGCCATGTTGACTCTTTGGCTTTCTCTGCACCAAGAATGGCAGCTTGCAATGGCAGTTTGCATGGTCTTGGCGAGGGGTCCCAATGGTAGTACAATTCATGCTGCAGCCCTATAGAACCCTCTTAAGTACCCAGGCCCAAGTTACCAGGGGTACCATTTACTAGGGACTTACAGGTTTGCTGAAGTGGCGCCAATCGTGGTACAGTATTAGGAAAGAGATCTGGCACTGGGCTCATGGTTAGCAGTGACCTAGTGCACTTACATTCACAATGACATCATGAATCAGGCAAACAGTGGGTTAACTTTGTCAAAAGAGGCCCTTTCCTACATGACCCCCCATACTAAAGAGGATGAAATTAACTTTTCCCTATGGAATCTTCATCTTCCAAATGGAAGAACCTGGAAAGTCTATTTCCATTCAAATGGTCTGTCCCAAGTCTGTGTTCCGCTATGAAATTCATTCCCTGTAGATATATGGACCACCTTAACAGTTATGGTTTTCATATTGCATTTGCATTAGCCATCTGAGATGTCTGTGGGCAGTTTGGATAAGGAAGTGAGACCCAAACAGGCATGGTCTCAGCTTCTTCAGGAACCAAACCACAGCAAATGCTTATCTCTCAATGCACTCCAACTGCTTCTCTCTAGGGAGCTGCCCCCTGCTTATGAAAGCAACAGGTTGGTCATGGCCAGCATCATTGGCCTGGGACAGGACTGCTCCAATCCCATGTTCAGAGGAATGTGTCTGCACTATGAAATGCTTGGTATAATCTTGAATTTTTACAATGTGTCCTCAGCACATTGATTCTTTCAGGGTGTCAATGCTTTTGGCTGCTCACTGACCAGTTAATGTTTTTGGGCATCTTTTTGGAGTTCAGTTCTGTGAGGGGGCCACAATGAACACATATCCCTGCACACACCTACTGTAATACCTAATCAAGCCAAAGAATGCCCTGAGTTGAGTATGGGTGGTTGGTGCTACCCAGTCCAGAATTGTCTGGATTTTGAATTGTAAGTTTTTAACTTGGCCTCCACCCACAAGGTATCTGAAGTATACAACTGTGCCCTGTCCTATCTGGCAGGTGATTGCATTGATATTGAGGCCTGCTCTCTGCAGAGACTTCAGAACCTGCCCAAGGTGGATCAGGTGATCCTGCCAGGTGGAGCTGTATACAGCATTATCATCAAGTTAAGCTGCACTAAAGGATTCCAGTCCAACAAGGACTTCGTTCCCTAGCCTTTGGAAGGTGGCAGGGGCATTCTATAATCCAAAAGGGCATCACAGTGAACTGTAAGTACCTATCTGGAGTGAAGCATGCTGATTTCTCTTTGGCTCTAGGGGTCAGGCCTAACTGCCAGTACCCTGATGTGAGATCAAAAGTACTCAGGCACTTAGCTGTCCCCAACCTGTCAATAAATTAATCAGCCCTAGAAATTGGATACATATCAGTTTCTGTGACTGCATTGAGGCTTGTATATTCCACACAAAAGCTCATTTCTTTCTTTCCACCCAGGGAATGAGATTTGGGGACTAAAACAACTGGGTTGTCTAAGGGTTCAATGGCACCCAATTCCAGCATCTTGCTTACTTCAGCTTTGATGCTCTTCTTGACATGGTCAGAATACCTGTACATTTTATTTTTGACAGATAGGGTGTCACCTGTTTCCCATCATGTGTGCACCTATAAGTTTTACTAGGTGTAATGGAGAAGGGCTCAACAAACTGATGTAGGACTTGCCTGCAATCAATCTGCAGTTGGGGAGTGAAGGTGTCTGTCAAGACCACTCCTTCAACTGATGCAACTTTAGGGTGATGAGTAAACCTGGGCATAGTTTGGGGAGTTCTGCTAAGTGGAACTCTGCGAAGTGCAAAAACAATTCTTCCGCTTTACAGGGAACTCTGTGAGTTAGATAAATGCAGTTTGCTGTGATTTACAGTGCCAGGTACTTGACTGCACTGTGCAATCTTCGCTAACGGCACCATGCACAGTGCAAGCGGGCGCTGCTTCCTTTCTGCCCCTCAAGTAGATTTTTACTCGAGCGGCAGCTTTCTCAATCCAGATGGACGGTTTCTCAATGAGAGCGGCTGCGAGCAAAATGCGACCACTCGCAATGAGAAATCTGTCCGCCCGCGTTGAGAAATCTCGCCTGGAGGTTGATTTTCCCTGCTCGTGCTTGCCAACTTGATTCTGACGATCGCAAAAGAATAAAAATGTTGCTGGTAGGTGGATTTTTCTTGCTGGGTCTCGGCAATGCGAGCGAGGAAAAAAACTCTGCTCTGCAACTCAAAGCAGAGTTTTTCAAAACTCTGCGAGCTTCACGTAATGCGGAGTGTGGAAAAATCTGCAAACTCCAGGAGCGGAGCAGAGTTCACCACCCAGACTTCGTTATGAGACAAAGAGGTCATGGAGAGGTTTGTTCTCTGCTTCCTGATCCTCATCTGTGACCATGAGCATGGTCATTTCAGCCCTGTCATTATAGGGTTTCAGGAGTTCTACATGGATGACCCTTTTGGGTTTCCTGAATGTGCCAAGGTCCACCAAACAGGAGACCTTTCATTTTCTCTCAAGGATAGGGTAGGGCCCAGTCCATTTCTTCCTGGAGGGCCCTAGAAGTCACATGCTTCTGCCCTGGTTGGAACTCTACCATGGCAGCCTTTTGGTCATGCCAGAGCCTCTGGAGCTCTTGGCTTGTCTCAAGGTTTTTGTCTTCTGTTTTTCATATACTCACCCCTCCTGGAGCTAAGGTTAGGCCTAAAGTCCTCAATATCCTGCTTATGTTCTTTGAGAGTCTCTCTGATCCCTCCTTCACAACACACAGTGGTCCTCTTACAGGGTGTTCAAATAGAAGTTCAAAGGGGGAATGTTACTCCCTTTTACAGCATCTCTCTGTGAGCACAAATCAGGCATGGCAGCAAGACATCCCATCTCCTTCAGAGCTTTTCAAAGATTTCACCAATCATACCTTCCAGGGTCTTATTAAAACTTTCAACAAACCTATTTGTCTGATGGTGGGTGGGGGGTAGAGAACCTATAGGTCATTCTATACTCCGCCCACAAGTGTTTTAAGTATGCAGACATAATGTTTGTACCTATGTCTGATGCTACATATTTTGGAAAGCCTACCCTGGGAAAAATGCAAAGTAGGGCCGTAGCCACTGCAGAGACAGGGGTGCTCCTCAGGGGAATTGCATCAGGATACCTGGTGGCATGATCCACTAACCCAAAATAAAACAATGTCCTGAAGCTGTTTGAGGGGCAAGGGAATCAACAATGTCAATCCAACCATCTAAAAGGGTAGCCCAACCACTGGAATTAATGGGGACTTTAGGTGGCAACCTGTCTTGACATTGGCATGACAGGTGGCACAGGAGTTACAAATTCACTTCACCATCTGGGATACTCCTGGCTGTAGAAGTGGTTCACCAAGCCACGTTTTGGTGTGGCCAACATGTCCAGCTTGGGGAATGTCCTGAGCCAAAGCTAGGAGAAACTTTCTAAATTTCTTAGGCACTACCAGTCTCCTAGTGGCACCAGGTTTGGGGTCTCTAGCCTTAGTGTATAGGAGCTCCTCCACCCAATTGGTCCTGTGTGAACAACTGACAATTACCTTTTCTTGATCAGCAGATTGCTGTATCAGGCTTTTTATGAGTGGGACAGGTTTTCTGTACCTGGCAAAGATCTTCCCTAGAGGGTCCCCCTGGGCCCAAAAACTGTGCAATGTAAGGCCCAAGCTCCTTGGGCTCAGTTCCCTCTGGGACTGACAAGTTTACTCCCTGAGTAGAGGGGAATTGATCTGGGTCTGATATACGTTGGTTTCCCAGACTTATTGGAAGGTTGGGTCATAACCTCAGACCCCAACACTTCTTTTTCACCGTTGGGTCTATTCTGTGCTCTTCTTTCTGCACACGCCCACTCAGGTTTTCCCAGCATTGCTGCATGAGTTTCATTTCTACCTCAGCCCAACACCTCCCTATTCTAAGGACACCAATGCCATTGGATGTACCTTAGTCTGATTGTCATCAATATAAGTCTTTTCAAGCAAGTACTGGTCTGAGGACAGCAGTTGCTCAGTCACCGTGGTGACTCTGGCACCAGTATCTCCCAGAGCTTAAACTTTAACCCTATTTATATATGGCTGTTGTGTGTATTTTTCCATGTTACTGGGCCAGACAGATGTGGGTGTTACATCCACTCCACCCTCTGTGACTGGATTTGCATCAGCAGGCTCTCTGACATAGTCAGGGCCCACCTGTGATCCCTTCTTGAGAATTATCAATGCAGTTACTGCAGGTTGACTGAAGGCATTTTTCTTTTTGTCGCAGCTCAATTTGGAGTCTCCAATTTGGTGTCCAAGTGCTTGACAGTCACGACACCAAGCTTTTTAGATCCTAGTTTCTACCTTGGCACCCACCCCTGGGCTGTAAATAGTTTCTGGGCCCACCCTCCTGCTAAGGTCTTTGGGGGTCTTTAGAAGGCTAATTTTTGTTTTTCTCCTTTTAGTCACCATCTTTTCCCCTGGGGTTCTTTTTGGCCTCTTTCTTTTGGTCACCCCCACCAGTGGTAGTCTGGGTACTCTTGTTTTGGCCCAGTGGTTTGCCTTCTTCCCCAACTCTTGAGGAGAAAGTTGACCAAGGTCTACCAGATTCTGCAGTAACTTCTCATTGTAACATCAAATTATAAAGCCCTTCATAGTCATGTACATTTTTCTTTTTAGAGTTGTATATAGCACAAACTAGACCCGAAGATATCAGGTATCAGAGCGCTTTACATGAGCACCAGTTTCGTTACAAATGGGCACATTCATTTTTGTTAGGCACCGGGAGATTAAGCGATTTGCCCCGAATCATAGCATGTTTTGCGTCGTTGCCGAGACTCAAACCCGGTTCCCCAGCTTTGAGGTCGACCGCTCTAGCCATAAGGCTACATCCTCTCCCCACATTGTTACCTGTTAACCAACCACCTAGTGTCTTCACTGAAAAGTCTACAAATTCAACCCAGGGCTGACTCTGTTTTTTTAGGACTCCCTAAATGTAATCCTGTATTCCTCAGTAGTAAGTCAAAAGCCCTCAATTAGGGTACCCTCCATGAGGTCATAAGGCTCAACATCTTTCTCATTCAATGTCAGGAGTCCATCCATGCATTTCCCTGAGAATATTTCCCAAAAGCGTGAACCCCAATTCTTTTTGCTTACCTTTCTACTGATGCAAGCTCCCTCGAAAGCAGTAAACAACTTGGTCATATCATCACCCTGCTCTCTCACCTGATTACCCGCCTTTTTCCTGTATATATTGTGAGCCCAGAGCAAGCACGCACTGTTACCTCTCCTGAGGTGAGAGCCGGGAGATAGACTAGCAATTTCCTGTTGATTTTTAAACTGCGACTTGTCTATAGTATTTCTCAGCCTTCTTTTGCAAACACTTGTTTTTAAACTTTGCCTTTTATTTTCGTACCGTTTTAGCCTCTGACGTGTAAATTTTTTATAAAATTACTGTGACCTGATTCTGATTGCTCTTTGCAGTCCAGAATTTTTCCTGCTCTCTCACCTGATTCCCCGTTGGTACCCTCATTGTATAAATCATGAGGTTTGAGCCAGAGGACCCTCTTTAGTTCCTATGCCCTAGGTACCAGAGTTACAAATTACTAGGAACTTCTACGGGTTGATGAAGTTGTGCCAATCTTTGCACAGTTTTGGGAAACTGATCTGGAACTGGGAACCTAGTTATTAGGGACCCAGTGCACTTACAGTTCGAAATCACATCAGGCATCAAGCAAAAACTGAGGTCTTACCATGTCATAAGAGGCACTTTCCTATATATTTTATTCACTTCAGGTTGGCTTGAGATGGTATTTTACTAATTCAAAGCTGTAATACTGTGCCTGGAGTGATACATGGCTTTTGTTATTTTACAGCTCGGAAAGGACAGCACTGTGCTAGTCATATGCTTAAATACTTTGTTGTAGAAATGGCAAAAGACTTTGTCCTTTTCTATCTCAGTGTGGATGGCACTGTGCAAATCCTATGCTTAAAGACTTTGATAGAAAAACAGACATTTGAGGTGACCAGATCTAGACTGTCACTGGTTTTGAGAGTGCTCTAACAGGAGCTGCTTTCCACCTAAATTTGAGAACTACCAAGAGTTCTCTCCTTTTTGCATAATTTATGCATCACTCTATGCCTGTAAGAGTTTTGTTTTGACTTATAGTGGGTGCTCCCTTGTGTCTGGACAAAGCTATACCTCTCTAAAGAGCTCTAATTAGAGCAAAACACTGTGTCAGGGGTTGCTTTTATTCACTTCAGGTTGGCTTGAGTCGGTATTTTACCATTTCAAAGCTGTAATACTGTGCCTGGAGTGATGAATGGCTTTTGTTATTTTACAGCTCGGCAAGGACAGCACTGTGCAAGTCCTATGCTTAAAGACTTTGCCGTAGAAATGGCAAAAGACTTTGTCCTTTTCTAGCTCGGCGTCGATGGCACTGTGCTAATCCTATGCTTAAAGACTTTGTTAGAAAAACAGACATTTGAGGGGAGTTGATCTGGAGTGTTGTTGGTGTTAAGCTCTAAGAGGAGCTGCTTTCCACCTAAACTTGAGTACTACCCAGGGTTCTCTTCTTTTTTGCATATATGTATGTATATATATCTATATACATATATATATATATATATATATATATATATATATATATATATATATATATATATATATATATATATATATATATATATATATATATATATATATATGTGTATAGATATATATATATTGCAGCAACTCCTTTGTGAATTCTTTACCAAAAGAACGAAAGAACTGAGCCCAAACTACGTATGTGTGTGGCTATTTTTTAATATATATATATATATATATTTATATATATATATATATCCAATGGGAATCCACAGATCTTATGATAACGTTAGATGTACATTCGTTATACACGATCATTGATCATGCACAAGGTATTGCAGCTTGTCATCACTACCTCAAGAGTAGACCTATAGAATACCAGGAACACACAAAGATGATACTTGAAATGATATATTTGTGCCTCACAAGTAACATTTTTATGTTCAATGGGACCATTTATAAACAGATTCTCGGCACAGCAATGGCACATGTTTTGCCCCTAGTTTTGCTAATTTATTTTTGGGCAAATGGGAGGGGGAGCTTAGAGCTGACCCCACCCTTACTGCATCTTTTGGCGAAGTCAAACTTTGGCTCCGCTATATAGATGATTTGTTTATAATCTGGACTGACACTGAAGAAAAAGCTATGGAATTTGTTGATCAACTCAACAAAAATAAATTAAACATCACTCTGACAAGCAAGATGAGTAGAAAATCTATTGAGTTTCTAGATCTTTTGATAGAACCCAGAGAAGGTATTCTGGAAACTAGTCTCTTTCGAAAAACGACTGCAGGTAACACCTTACTTCATGCTCTCAGTAGCCACCCGGATACCCTTAAATGGAGTATTCCCTATGGTGAGCTATTGAGAGCAAGAAGGAACTGTAGTAATGAGTTAGCTTTTGCATATGAAAAAGAGAACATGCTACAAAGGTTCAGAGAAAGAGGATATCCAGAATGGGTTCTCCAAAAGGCAGTTAACAAAGTGAACCTCATTGATCGTGCCAAAATCTTGACCAATGCAGATGAAACCAACACGAAAACTGATGAAACAAGTAGAGTCATTCTTACATATAATGAAAACTCAGGACAAATACAAAAGATACTGGCCAGTAAATGGGAAATACTGACCAGTGATCCCATAATTGGTCAGTCTCTGCATCATAGACCTAAAATAACGTTTAGAAAAGGAAACAATCTTAGAGACATTCTTGTCCGTAATGATATAACATCGCAAGCAACTGTTAGTAATTTGAATTTAAAGGGTTTTTATCCTTGCGGCCATTGCAAGGCCTGCCAAAATAGCTGTTTGAGGACAGCAGTAGCTATCCCAGGATATAGTAAACCTAAAACGATTGAACAATTTTTAACATGCAGTACTGTATATTGTGTCTATGTCTTGTTTTGCCCTTGTAAAATGTGGTATGTGGGTAGTACAGTGTGCATGGCCAAAAAGACAGTTTTGGAGCACATGCGGGCTATTAACAAGCAAGATCGAAAATTACCCCATTGATAGACATTTTGAGCTTTTTCATTCATCTAACAGTATGTTGTTGGGTTTCTTTGTGGTCGAACAAATACACATCGGTCCAAGAGGAGGTAATATAACTTTACTCCTTCGGAAACATGAGTCTAGATGGATCATGGAACTTGAGACCAAATATCCAAAGGGTCACAATTTGGACGAGGAATTAAGTACACACTTGTATAATGATAATTATTGTGCCTATGACAGAAATGTAACTGACTTTCAGTACCTGTACCCCCAAGTATAGTTCTGCTTTGGTTTTTGGTGGGCTTTCAACTCTTACTGAGAACCTACTGTTATAATCAATTTCAATTCTGGCTGTTTGATTATGATGGAATTCGAATTGTAATTTTAGATAGAGACTATGAGTTGATATGCTAATGCTAACATATCTTTTTTTAAATTGTGTAAATTCTTGTACTCTTTTTCTTTTCACACAGGAGGATAGGAAAGATCATCTATGATGCAGATTTTCTCCCATTACGTTTACCTTAACCTTTTCTTCTCCATGTCTTTGGATCTTCACGTTAAGATAAGATTTAACCTTTATCATTTTCTTCTTGTATTGCACTTTATTTTTCTATTTTCCTAATTTTTCTAACTTTCAATTTTCACTTTATGAACTTTCTGGTCAAAAGGAAGTCTTGAACTAGGACTAACTGTATCAATCTGGATACTCTGTTATACCAAATACAGTGTTTTACCACCACTATGGTGAAGAATATTTAATACAAATAAGCAGCATTATTGACCACTATGTTTGGGCTAATCCACATGCATCTTGGCACTATTGGCCCAGATATATGATATAATGCTACAACATTGCCTCTGTTTTACTATGTTTTGAACATCAATTATATGGCACTAAGCCGCTAATACGAACAATAGAAAAATATACAGAGTTAGTCACGTGTCCACCTAGCTGACACTACCATATAGGTTGTCTAACGTATACAAACGAGAATGGTAGAATGTTCTGCAATTGTGGCTGAATAAAGTTGATTGAAGTGGCATAATCGCTTTAACAACGAACATTGAAAACCCATACATTACATCGCTTCTATGCATTATAATTACATATATTATGTGATTTGTTTATTTGGAGTATACATTTGGGTCGTACCATTGTTGTTTATGTTTATGATTCTGTTTACGTAATTTGTATTGCGCGACAAATACCCTGAGGTGTCTCGGCGCATTAGAACTTCATGGGACAAGAGCCAGCTGGTGGGATCATTGATCAAATAGCCAGGTTTTCAAGGATCTGCGGAAAGCGATGAGAGTGGGGCAGGTTTTGATGGATATGGGCAGAGAGTTCCAAAGTGTGGGAGTTGCCACCAGAAACCGTCTGTCTCCTCAAGTGGAGGTTCTGGTGCGTGGGACTGGTTAGGAAGGTAGAAGCCGATCGCAGGGATCTTTTAGGGGCATAGATCTGGAATGCGTTCCTAAGGAAACGAGGCCCAGTCTCATGTATGGCCTTATAGGCGATACAAAGTGCCTTAAATTTGATCCGGTTCCTGACTTGTAGCCACAGGAGATGGCGTATGGCCAAGGAGGTAGAATGATGTTTAGGGATGCCGAGCAGGACTCTGGCTGCCGCGTTTTGAATAGATTGCAGCTTGTTTAGGATTTGTTCTTGCGCATTGAGGAAAAGCGCGTTACTATAATCCATTTTGGAGAAGACCGGGTGGTAATCAGTGTTTTTCCTGCTGAGGCTGGCAGGTATGGAAGCAGCTTATTAATTTTCCTCAGCATGTAAAAGGAGGATGAGACCACTGTGTTCATGTGATGTTTAAATGACAACTTGTCGTCAAACACGACTCCCAGGTTTCTGACCTTGGCCCCCGGGACTGGCGGAGGCCCCATTTGCTTGGGGTACCAGATGGGGGACCAGTCTGGAGAGAGGGTGCCAAAGGTCATAACCCCGGTTTTATCCGAATTTAGTTTCAAGCAGTTCCCTGACATCCAGGAGCAGATGGCTAACATCCCCTCCTGGAATCTCGAGGCAACTACTGGTCCATCCCTGTGTACAGCCAGCACCAGCTGGGTGTCATCAGCGTAGATGGTTAAAGACAACCCGTGCGCTTTTATGACTCTCGCCAAGTCCGCTACATATATGTTAAAAAATGTAGGGCTAAACGAGGAGCCCAATGGCACCCCGCAGGGTAAGGTGAAGAAGGGTGAGTAAAACTCCCCCAACTTAACCGCCTGCGTACGGTTGGCCAAAAAGGATGTAAGCAGGTTTTTGGTCAAATGGTTGACCCCCAAGGCTGCAACATGGTCGATCAAGATGGAGTGATCGACCGTATCGAAGGCAGCGGACAGATCTATGAGAACCGCCACCCCACCTTGGTCTAAAATGGTCCTAATTTCATCAGAGGCCTTTATCAGGGCGGTTTCTGTGCCGTGGCCCTTCCTGAACCCAAACTGAGTGTCATCCAGGAGTTGATGCGTGTCAATGAACTCTGAAAGCTGCTGGTTCATCAGAGATTCAAAGATTTTAGCAGGGAAGGGAAGACAAGCAATGGGTCTATAATTGGCTGACTCACCGGGGATCAAGGGAGGGTTTTTTTAGCAGTGGTTTGATAATTGCTTTATTCCATATTTTCGGATAAACTCCTGTTTGGAAAATGGAATTACAAATGTCCATCAAGCGGGGCGTGATAGCCTCCGTGATGGAGTTAGATATAGAGGGTGGACATGGGTCTAAGGGGGATCCTGACCTAATGGATGTGGTGAGTTTACTGATTTGTTGTGCTGAGACCGAGTGGAAAACGGAAAATTGTTGCTGAAGTTACTATAGCACGCATGCACATAGGAGATTACGGCGAGCAATGACGATAAAAAACAAGATATAGAAAATATGACTATTTATGCCATGAAGTAGTGGTTTAATTTTTGCTATTTTGGAAAATGCAATTAGGTTTGATGTCAACAAGTTGCAACTGTAATGAATTATATGCATAAATTAAGCCAGTGCCATGTACAATCCAATATGGCTGCCGCTGTACCATACTTTGTACAGACATTAACAGTACGTCGTGCATTACCATGAAACTATGTAAAGACTTTCTTTCATGCCGAAATACATTGTGTGATCAAGTCAGTTTCACCGAAGAAACACGTCACGGCGAATTAAAACTTTTGGTATTTACTCTAAGTGCAAGTCCTTCTTTTAGAAGATTTGGTGGAAAAAAGTTTTACCGGGAGACCTGCCCGGTTTGAATTGCCACTTGTCTATGGGACACGGACCTCGGCAGCAGGATCAAGTGAGTAATATATATATATTCACTGAAAAAAACATTGGTTATAGACCAAATATAGTTAGGGATTAGCCTTTTCAAAACCTTATTTTACTCACACAAAACCATTGAAATTTCATATATAGTTAGTTGCACTAACTATATATCGCGCACCCGCAATCCACTGCTGATGATGTCACATATTACATCATTCATGACATGGTTAGTGACATCACTGATGACATCACTGATGACATCTCAAATGACATCACTGATGACATCTCAAATGACATCACTGATGACATCTCAAATGACATCACTGATGACATCACTGATGACAACATCCAGTGACTGTATGTTTCTGTAAAGTTAAAATATGTCTTACATATTGAAGAATGAGTGGATGTATAAGTGTCTGGATGAAGGATTTAGTAGGTGCATGACTGACTGTATGAGTGAGTGATTAAATGTGTCTCACTGAGTGCATGGGTTAGTGACTAAACTGTCTTAATTTGTGCATTATTATATCTGTTGTTCTACAAACTGCTGCATATGTTGATCAGTAGCTATATGAGTAACTGTATGGGTTATTCATTGGTTGTCCAAGAATTTGTATGGGAAACTGAGTGTGTGTGTATGGGTGGCTGGGAGGTGTGTGACTCTGTACATAGATGTGTGAGTAGTTGATTCACTATATGTATGGGTTCAAAAGTGCATGTGGAAACAGCTGTATGGGCGGTTGACTGTGCATGAGTGTATTAGTGAGTGAATGGATATCTCAGTGCTACATGTCAAAGTAAGTACATATGTAAAAGACAGTACATGTGAGAGTTGACATATATAAATAACTGTGCATAAGAGCCAGTGAATGTGTGAGTGGCTGTATGGATCATTGTGAACATGTATCAGGGATTGTATAAGAGAGTAAATATGTGTTAGTATATGTTTGAATAAGTAAGGTGTGTATAACTGTATAGTTGAGAAAATGGAAGTGTGATTGATTTTTTGCATAACTGAATAGGTGTGTGAGTAACTCCATGGATGAGTGACAGTCTGTGACTGTCTGTTTACACTGATTGTATCTAAGGTTATATTAGAGTCTGAAGAGGTTCATGGTATTATCACATGAATGATATCATCAGTGATGTGATCAGTCATGTCAAATGAGATGTTATCAGTGATTTTATCAGTGATGTCATTTGAGATGTCATCAGTGATGTCATTTGAGATGTCATCAGTGATGTCATTTGAGATGTCATCAGTGATGTCATCAGTGATGTCACTAACCATGTCATGAATGATGTAATATGTGACATCATCAGCAGTGGATTACGGGTGCGCGATATATAGTTAGTGCAACTAACTATATATGAAATTTCAATGGTTTTGTGTGAGTAAAATAAGGTTTTGAAAAGGCTAATCCCTAACTATATATGGTCTATAACCAATGGTTTTTTCAGTGAATTTTCAAGGTTTTGTAAATGCAAATTCCTAACTATATATGGCCTAAAACCTATGTTTTTTTCTGTGAATTTCAATGGTTTTTTAATAGCAAATATCAAAAGCTGTCAAATGTCAAGTACGTGATAGGTAAAAACTTTTTCGTGTTTATGCACGCTGATGTGCTTTGAACTCTGCCCCCCCTCCCCTCTTTTCTCTTAGTAGTACTCTCTCTTTGCAGATAGTGAAGAGTAGTTAACGCAGGCCTTTACCCCCGTTGTAATCCGTCGTGCCTGCTTGTCTCTCCATTTGATTGATTGTTATCCAAGCATTTACTGTTTTAGAATTGGTTCTCTTTGGTTCATTCTCTATTTACAAACAAGCACAAAGTCGCAATACTCTGTTTAGTCTTTGCAGATAGTGAAAAATCGTGAAAAATCGAGTAAAAAAATAAAATTAATCGAGCAAAATCAGTAGGCCACTAATTGGATCTCTTTTTGACCTCGCTAAAATAGAAATATTAGGAACAACCCTTCATGAGAAATACGAAAATAGTGAGATGAACTGAGCTCCACACCATGAGGGCTGCAAGACAGCTCGGCTCCGTCACCCACCCCGCCCAAAATAACGACAAACCCTATGCAAATATTAAAAATATATACAACACACCAGCAAAGAAACAGGGTAAAACATTTTATTAAATAACTATTTACATAACTATTTTATACTTTTTATTGCCCGATCCGGCTAGCTCAATCGATCGAGCATGAAACTCATGCACTCTGATAGCAAGCGTTGCTACTGATGCTATGCAGACCAAAACTGGTTTTCAGTTTGTACATTTTTCTAGATTTTTCCATCCAAGGTTGGTTGAGTTTGTAGAACGATGGCTTCAGATTTTCAACATACGGTGTGGTGGCGCGGACTGGGAGGGGGCGCTTCGCTCCTGCCCCCTCCCCAAGTAAGATTTTCATACGTGAAAGTACGTTAATGGTTTTGGTCCCTGAGTTGCTTCGATGTCACTGCCATTCTCAAATGGCATAAGTTCTGGATGTTGGGTGCCATAGTTCAGAGTTCTGAGCAGCGCTTGTAACACTGCCTGAAGCTTATTTCCACCTACTGCAGCTTCACTATTCTCAAAGTAAGTGAGGGTCGTTTGTGGACCTGACTGCATTTGAAAACAATGTGATATGGTACCTCCCTAAACCGCTTGACGGAGGCCCCCGAGGGGCGGTGTGATGGCACGGACTCGGAGAAGACGCTTGGCTCCGACCCCCTCCCCAAGTCTTATAGCACCGGTTTAGCCTGAGATCGCCCCCGACATAGGCGGCCGGCTCCCGGGGTCCGGCGGAACTTTTTGCCTTTTGATGACTCTTCTATTCTGGACCTTGTCCCACAATCCGTTTGACCTGAAGACACGCTGTAGTGGGGCGCCCCTTTACCGTTTTAGTTGCCATTCCGCCCGCTTTTGCTACACTGTGCCTCTTCCGCCATTCAGCTGTTTACCGCCCGCTCTTGCGACTACAGCGTCTCGCTCACCATGTAGTTGAGTTGCTCCCGCTCTTGCGATGCAACGATAAGCGACTGCCACAGGACTCTCAAAATGGCGGCCGGCTCTTCAGATTTGGGCGTGGTCCACTAAAATGGCCCTGGGACACCTTGGAACTCGGACGCTTCCCTGATAGGGCTTGGGTCCCATTCTCGAAAGCGTCCCCTCAGCTGTGAAGATTCTACAAAAGTCTTGGGGGCCCCCGACTCCCGCAGGCTTCTGGTGGGGAGCGGCTGCCATGTTTGCTCGTGGAATGGCCACGACGGACCTACGAGATGGTAGTGCTCTCATGCTGACGCCAGCTTTAGTCTGAAACATCCAGAAACACTGTAGACTACCAATTCGATCAGTTCCGGTAGCGCCCCAACATGACCCGGTAGAGAAGAACTTGCCCTCCCCTCTTTGACTGATGGTTCTTGTTGCCTGTCCCCTCTGTTGTCATTTAACAGAACTTTTTGGACTGCTGAAAGGGGTTGTGTTCCGAACGCTGGTTGGTGGAGACATTTTGACTATATTCTTGACCTACGTTGTCGCGTAATGCGTTATATGACACGCCGCGTTAGCGCACCCGGAAGTGATCCGGGGCGCGGCGCGCAGCGCGTAACGTAAGCATAACAGGTCATGTGACTTGTTAATAAAACTTTTTATTGGTTCATTTTACTTTTGTTATTTTAATAATGAAAAGCTTGGTCATATGACCTAAAAAATACGCTTTTTATTGATTTCGAACTTTTTTTTTTTAAACATCTATGTTATAATATTCCAGGCTAATGTACTTTCCCGGAAAATTTACAACTGTCCTGCAAGTAAAATATATTCCTTTTTCGAGAAAAAGGGCGTTTCTTCGTTCCATGACGGGGCTGTTGAGTAAAAGAGACTCGGCCTGCTGTCTTAGTCGCCGATACGCCTGATTATCAGATTCTTATCGATCACTTTATGTTGCAGGAGTGGAAAACACAACTGCCCTTGACCATTTATCTTTACTGCGTTCCTACGTATTATACCTTTTATCCGTCATGTAATTGGACTGCTTTATTTCACTTGCCTTTTACTGATTCGAAAACAGTGACTAAAAGTAAAAAGTTTACCAATGTAAATACTACTACCATGTTTTGTTTTAAAAACCTTTATTGTGAAAATGTCAGTATACAAATACGGGCCTATAACCACGTGGGCCGGCCACGGAGCAAACTGAAATCGTATATGATGAGGAGACATTTACATTATAGAGGAACGTAACGAGCGCGCCATTAGGTTGCAAGAACTAAGGTGTCTAACAGTTGCGGAATCGGTGGACGTACATTTTGTAATTAAATTACGACAGGGCCACTTACAAAAAAATCATCTAGATATACATTTGCGGGCAAGTACCATGGGTGACGTTAATTCGAACTTTCAATAGTACAGTAATCAATAACACATCAGAACTTAATATCAATAGGGATGTCAAAATATTCAATCAATTCTCGTCCCCGCCCGCCATGAACATCAAAACTGCATTCATATCTCGTGATATCAAGGTTGTTCAACCAGTACACAACAATGAGTTACGAGTCCCATTTATACCGGCGCCATTTTGGGCGAGGCCGGGCAGGTGCAAGATATAGTCAAAATGTCTCCACCAACCATCGGCCAGACCATAACCCATTTCGGCCCTGTATGCTACAAGATGGTGTCTTCCATTCAGAAAATATTGTTGGCAGCATTTTGAAAGGAAAGATAAACAGCCGTTCTCCTAGTGAGTCTCACATTGTTACATTTAGGAAGAATGTTGAAGAGTAGTATGTGGAAAATCTGAAGCCATTTTTCTACAAACTCTCAATCAGCCTTGGATGGAAAAAAAAATCCTGAAGAATGTACAAACTGAAAACCAATTTTTGTCTGTATAGCATCAACAGCAACGCTTGAGTCAGCTTTGTGTGAAGCCGCCATTTTGATTCAATCAATAACGTCCCCCTGCACACATTCAGGGACCTGGTCGTGTCTTCAGGTGAAACGGATTGTGGGACAAGAAGCAAAAAGAAAAAAGGAAAAAAGTTCCGCCGGACCTCGGGAGCTGGCCGCCTATGTCATGTGCGATCTTTGGCCACACAAGGGCAATAGTGAAGCTGCAGCAGGTGCAAATAAGCTTCAGACAGTCTTACAAGCACTGCTCAGAACTCTCAACTATGGCACTCAACATCCAGGACTTGCCATTCGGATCTTGGCGCCTTGTGCTGGTTCCGACCTATTCACACATCGGTCCACTACTGACATCACCTCATAAGCCAACGGGGCACCCCACGCCGACTTTCGGCGCAGCATTGTAGGATGGCCACACCAGTGCGGTAACTTGCTGGACACCACCTCGGTGCCATCCGGATCTCGGCGCGTTCGAGTCACTGTACCGCAAGAGTGACCGGAACTCAGCTGGACACGCCGTCTTTCGGCGCAGCATTGTAGGATGGCCACACCAGTGCGGCAATTTGCTGGACACCACCTCGGTGCCAACCGGATCTCGGCGCGTTCGAGTCACTGTACCGCAAGAGTGACCGGAACTCAGCTGGACACGCCGTCTTTCGGCGCAGCATTGTAGGATGGCCACACCAGTGCGGCGACTTGCTGGACACCACCTCGGTGCCATCCGGATCTCGGCGCGCTGTGCTGCCTTCGGCCTACTGTAGCCGCAAGTGCGGATGCAACTCAGTTGGACGGCGAGTGAAACGCTAAGGGGCGCCGCACTGCAGCCGAGGAGCCTCCATCTTGGGGGAGACGCACAGCCCCCACTGACTGACGCGACCTTACAGGCCAACGGGGCGCCCCACGCCGACTTTCGGCGCAGCATTGTAGGATAGCCACACCAGTGCAGCAACTTGCTGGACAACAACTCAGTGCCATCCGGATCTCGGCGCATTGTGCTGCCTTCGGCCTATTCGCACATCGGTCCGCTACTGACGCCGCCTCACGTGCCAACGGATTTTCTACGCTTTTTGTAGCCCTATGCCGCATAACAGGTCATGTGACTTGTTTATAAAACTTTTCATTGGTTCATTTTACTTTTGGTTTCCTAATGATGGAAGGCTTGGTCATATGACCTAAAAATAACACTTTTCATTGGTTTAGAACATTTTTTTTCCCAAACGATGAAAGCCCCACCTTGTTTCTGGATGTTTCAGACTGAAGCTGGCGTCAGCATGAGAGCACCACCATCTCGTGGCTCCGTCGTGGTCATTCCGCGAGCAATCATGGCAGCCGCTCCCCACCGGAAGCCTGCAGGAGTCGAGGGCCCCCAAGACTTTTGTAGAATCTTCACGGCTGAGGGGACGCTTTCGAGAATGGAGCCCAAGCCCTAGCAGGCAAGCGTCCGAGTTCCAAGGTGTCCCAGGGCCATTTTAGTGGACCAGGCCCAAATCCGAAGAGCCGTCCACCATTTTAAGAATCCAATGGCAGCCGCCTATCGCTGCACCGCAAGAGTGGGCGCAACTCAACTACATGGTGAGCGAGACGCTGTAGCCATAAGAGCGGGCGATAAACAGCTGAATGGAGGATGAGGCACAGTGTAGCAAAAGCGGGCGGAATGGCAACTGAAACGGTAAAGGGGCGCCCCAGTACAGCAGACGAGCCTCCACCTGGGGAGGCCCGTTCACGCCGCCTCCCCCACGCCCCCCCCGGGCGCCCCACGCCGTTTTTCGGAGCAGCATTGTAGGATGCCAAAACCAGTGCGGCAAGTTACTGGACATCACCTGGGTGCCATCCACATCTCAGCGCGTTCTGCTGCCTTGGGACTATTCGCACAACAGACCGCTACTGACGAGGCCTCCCCCCGCACCACCCGGGACGCCCCACGCTGTTTTTCTGAGCTGCATTGTAGGAAACCAAAAACCAGTGCGGCACCCAGGTGACATCACCTGGGTGCCGTCCAGAACTCAGCACGTTGTGCTGCCTTGGGACTATTCGCACAAAAGACAGCTACTGACCATTGTTGCTTCTTTTTGCAAAAAAATGTTTAAATGTATTTACAGTTTTTGTTACGTTCGTTATATTTATAAAGTTAATAAAGTTTTATAATCCTACTTTGTTGGAGTACTATATATTTTTTAAAAATCGGGTGAATGGGGCCTTGAATCGGGTTATTGTCATGTGTGGGCTTTGGAAGTGTGCTGCTACAGGATCGGACATTTCAAACTCAAATGCACGTTCTTTTTCTTACCTTTCGGAAGCATGGAGCGCAATAGCAGGCAGAGAAAGGGTGATGCAAGTGTTGAACACTGCCTGACCTGGCAAGTTGCTGGCAGTGCCACCCCCCCGCCCGCTCCTGAAAGAGGGCACACACACACCGCCGCCCCGAGTACTTCACATATCTTTAAAAGACCATGCGCTTGTTAATGAGACTTAAATGGTTTATCAGCCCTTCTAGAGCCCCTGCATCGGCCCTCTGACGTTTCCTGGAAGAATTAGCACGTAACACAATACCAAGCCCTGTCAGCTGAAACCCCCGAGGAATCGGGTTTTTGCTTGCAGGAATCGGGAGGCGGGAGACTAGCTCTGAAATCGGTAGTCTCACGCCTGAATCGGGAGGGTTGGCATGTCTGGATTCTCTGCAGCTGGGGCCATAAACTACATCCGCAGGGCTAGGTGATAGCCTGGGACCGGCCTGGACAATCGGACACAGAGGAAAAGGAGTGTCAGAGGGTGCGGTAGTGAATAGGGTGAAAGGGAGGTGTCGGGCGGGCACAGGGTGTGATTCTCAGGGAAGAGCAGCGCAGATGGGGGGAAGTTTATAGCCCAAGCATGAGAGAGAGAGCGGGGGTGACCAGTGCGTGGGGGAGATGCTTGCGAGGGTGGGGAGCCATGCTGAGGATCGACGGCGTGCAGAGAGTGGGTCTGGTCAAGGCATCTAAAATGGCTGCCGTGCACGACAAAATTGTGCCATTGGAAAAAAGGCAAGATGGCACATACAATGTTTATCAATAAGGATTCATTTATAACAAAATATTTTATCGCAGTGACAAATTGGCGGTCAACACTTCCTGATTTCCATCGAATCGAACGTTAACAGACGTCACGCAGCAAAAAAAAAAAAACGCTCACGCACAGCCGCTGGAAGACATGTATCAACATATATGAGCCTCCTCAGCCACCCTCAGAAAACATAAGGGATCAGGATACGTCTCCCGCACCCCCTTATACCTAGTAATTTAATTAAAACAAAACACAAAATGGCGAATTCCCGTTTCGCTACCAGTTTGCGGCCCAGTTCGCGGCCCGAGAAGCGCTTCTACCGTGAAAAATCTTTTTTTTTTTTTTTCCCCCACGGGACCCTTTAATAACCCCAACATCATTCCTAGGGGGTCAAGAAGGGTCTACCTTGCCCCCTTTCATTAAATTCCCCCTTCGTTTTTCACCTCTTCTTCTCTCTCGATCCTACCTAGAGATAAGATGGCGGCCGCTCCGGACTGTTTAGAATGTTGACAGACACCGGAAAGCCAATCAGCTTCGCATCGCAAAGTTCCGTTTCGCGAAAAGTAAGCGGACCGGAGCGCAGCCCGGAGCGCTGTTACAGATATATATCTAGTTTTGAACGTTAATTTCTCAAAATCCACTGGAGCACATATATTGAGACCTATCAAAGGCACATCGGGCTAACAGTCCCTACAATTTTGCCAAGTTTCGTGCAAATCCATTCAGCCGTTCGAGCTAAAAGTGAGGCCAAAGGCCCTATGGAAATTAACATGGGAAAAACGCGTTTTGGGACCCCCTTTTTTCTCGGCCCCCCCTTGACGAAACCCCCCCAAATTTTCAAGGGCTGCTCAGAAACAAAATGTGCCATTTTCCTGAAAATTTCAGCCGATTCCTTCCACAAACGCCAAAGTTATTAGACATAGAATTTTCAAAAATCCCATAGGGAAAAAATCCTAACTATATATACCTACTGGCAACAGCCAGTAGGTAATATATATATATATATATATATATATATATATACATTCATACAAAGAAGTCCAACAAACGAAGATGCAAGCAGAAACAGGCAGACCCCACTCTTTCCAACAGGAGTCTTTATTACGGTCAGAACAGACACGCATTGCCGGGCATTTTCCTAGCCCAACGCGATTCGGGGATCCTTCCCCTTGTTCACGGGCTGATTAGTAGTTCGATAGTGACGAGAAACCACAGCCTGCGTCATTGACTACTTTTATCGTCCTCCGATGGAAAATCACAATGGCCTCCTGGGACCTGTGGTTCCCATTACCATATCCTCTGTTGGTTTTCAGCCGCCCAATATTTCAATATTGTAAAGCCCCAATGGGCCCCCTGTTATGCCGTCTGCTTAATCAGTGCCCAACCTGCTCCTCTGTGTCCAAATGCAGTGTATCTGCACTTACAGTCCACACTTAGTTACAGTGGCGGTGCAATCCTCCCGACCTTGGACAGGCCGGATTAAATTCATACAAAGAAGTCCAACAAACGAAGATGCACGCAGAAACAGGCAGACCCCACTGTTTCCAACAGGAATCTTTATTATGGTCAGCCCGCTAAGCTCAGGCCATTGATGCATCTTTCCACACCAATAGATTAATGGGATTTGATCCAAGTAGACCTCTGTTGGGTCATCCAGATAGCCTTGGACCATCCTCTGAATGGACACTGGTGCTGCCACTTGCTCGGCCTCCGTTGCCTTCACCTCTGCACTTGACTTAAGCCCTGCCACTTGAAACTAAGCCATTGTAGAGGATGGGACAGATTTGTGTGTTGCTGTTGTTGTTGATGGTTTTGTTGCTGTTCTTTTTTTACTTTCGTTGCTGGTGTTGACTCCTATGAGACAACAGCGCTGCCTTCTCTGGAGGTTGAAGGCTGAATGCCAGACCCTCTGCCTGGGAATCTAACTTCCAGCCATTCTTCTTCAAGGTCTCTTGCTTCCTCAAAAATCCATGCCTTGTATATGAAACATACCCTTCTGAAAAAGGAATTCAAATGGGCAGTATTTTTTTGTACCATGGATCAAGTACTGTGGCACAGGTGCACTTTTTGGAGGACACAATCTATCTTTGCAGTCTTGTATTAACAGCCAAGCAAAGGATTAAGCTCTGAACCATCTCATATGCTTTTTTGTTCTCATTGGTGAACCTATGCAACACCTTTTTCAACTGGTCCTACAGCAGGTGCAACAACAGGATTGCTTGGCTCATTGTACTGTCCTCCTTGCTGCCATCCTGTGTGAAAGCATCAAAAAGAAGTAGATTTTGTGTCAGGCATTTGCTAGCCCCCGCTTGTTCATCTCCATAGTCATGCTTTTCCCAGTTTCAGCCCCTCCTCTTTGAAGGACATTATCGTGATCGGTCTGTACTGCTCAGAGATTGCAACATGTAATAGGTTGATTTCCAACATGTTTGCTCTTCCTGTATGAGGGCTTTTACCGGTACTCTATTAGCATGCTGAATGATCCTCAACTGCTTCCGGGCTATAGAAATATTACTAAAATAGGTGTAGATTCTGCTAAAGGTTACTATCCATTTGCTATGTTTCCTAATTTGTAAATGTCCTGCACAATCAGGTTGATGAAAAGCACCAAACAGAAGACCCTGAAATATCCACCATAACCTTGACTATATTCCTGCCATTATCCATGGCAAGAATCCCAATGCTGAAACTTCTGGGCCATTCAATCACCTTGCTGTTAAATTCTTCTAAGATGTTTGCAATTGACCGGGATTTCTCCATGATGAAAATCACTACTGCTGCATGCCACTGTACACCCTTAAAGCCTTCTTCAGTGCTGAGACCTGCAGATATATGTTGCCTAACCCCCACAGACGAGATCCAGTGTACACTGATACTCATGTAATCAGTTGCTTGACAACTGGTCCACATGTCCGTCATCAGGTAAATAGTTTGAACAGCACTCTTCTGCAAAGCTTGTCCAACCATTTGCAGCACATCCTGATAGAGGCCTGAAACAGCAAATTCTGTCAAAATATGTCCACTGGGAACCTTCCATTTCAGCCAGATGGCTGCCACAAGTTATATAACTCCCACTCCTTCCACAAAAGAAAAAGGGAGTAGATCCAGTGCTAACTTCTAGCCAGCTTTCCATTATACAAACTGGCCACTGGGGGGTTGTGTTCATAGGGCTCCTTTTGTCTAAACATGCCTGGAGTAGTATTTTCTTTTGTGTAGCCACTGACACAGGCGATTTCGAAGATTTTTCCCCCACGGGACCCTTTAATAACCCCAACATCATTCCTAGGGGGTCAAGAAGGGTCTACCTTGCCCCCTTTCATTAAATTCCCCCTTCGTTTTTCACCTCTTCTTCTCTCTCGATCCTACCTAGAGATAAGATGGCGGCCGCTCCGGACTGTTTAGAATGTTGACAGACACCGGAAAGCCAATCAGCTTCGCATCGCAAAGTTCCGTTTCGCGAAAAGTAAGCGGACCGGAGCGCAGCCCGGAGCGCTGTTACAGATATATATCTAGTTTTGAACGTTAATTTCTCAAAATCCACTGGAGCACATATATTGAGACCTAGCAAAGGCACATCGGGCTAACAGTCCCTACAATTTTGCCAAGTTTCGTGCAAATCCATTCAGCCGTTCGAGCTAAAAGTGAGGCCAAAGGCCCTATGGAAATTAACATGGGAAAAACGCGTTTTGGGACCCCCTTTTTTCTCGGCCCCCCCTTGACGAAACCCCCCCAAATTTTCAAGGGCTGCTCAGAAACAAAATGTGCCATTTTCCTGAAAATTTCAGCCGATTCCTTCCACAAACGCCAAAGTTATTAGACATAGAATTTTCAAAAATCCCATAGGGAAAAAATCCTAACTATATATACCTACTGGCAACAGCCAGTAGGTAATATATATATATATATATATATATATATACATTCATACAAAGAAGTCCAACAAACGAAGATGCAAGCAGAAACAGGCAGACCCCACTCTTTCCAACAGGAGTCTTTATTACGGTCAGAACAGACACGCATTGCCGGGCATTTTCCTAGCCCAACGCGATTCGGGGATCCTTCCCCTTGTTCACGGGCTGATTAGTAGTTCGATAGTGACGAGAAACCACAGCCTGCGTCATTGACTACTTTTATCGTCCTCCGATGGAAAATCACAATGGCCTCCTGGGACCTGTGGTTCCCATTACCATATCCTCTGTTGGTTTTCAGCCGCCCAATATTTCAATATTGTAAAGCCCCAATGGGCCCCCTGTTATGCCGTCTGCTTAATCAGTGCCCAACCTGCTCCTCTGTGTCCAAATGCAGTGTATCTGCACTTACAGTCCACACTTAGTTACAGTGGCGGTGCAATCCTCCCGACCTTGGACAGGCCGGATTAAATTCATACAAAGAAGTCCAACAAACGAAGATGCACGCAGAAACAGGCAGACCCCACTGTTTCCAACAGGAATCTTTATTATGGTCAGCCCGCTAAGCTCAGGCCATTGATGCATCTTTCCACACCAATAGATTAATGGGATTTGATCCAAGTAGACCTCTGTTGGGTCATCCAGATAGCCTTGGACCATCCTCTGAATGGACACTGGTGCTGCCACTTGCTCGGCCTCCGTTGCCTTCACCTCTGCACTTGACTTAAGCCCTGCCACTTGAAACTAAGCCATTGTAGAGGATGGGACAGATTTGTGTGTTGCTGTTGTTGTTGATGGTTTTGTTGCTGTTCTTTTTTTACTTTCGTTGCTGGTGTTGACTCCTATGAGACAACAGCGCTGCCTTCTCTGGAGGTTGAAGGCTGAATGCCAGACCCTCTGCCTGGGAATCTAACTTCCAGCCATTCTTCTTCAAGGTCTCTTGCTTCCTCAAAAATCCATGCCTTGTATATGAAACATACCCTTCTGAAAAAGGAATTCAAATGGGCAGTATTTTTTTGTACCATGGATCAAGTACTGTGGCACAGGTGCACTTTTTGGAGGACACAATCTATCTTTGCAGTCTTGTATTAACAGCCAAGCAAAGGATTAAGCTCTGAACCATCTCATATGCTTTTTTGTTCTCATTGGTGAACCTATGCAACACCTTTTTCAACTGGTCCTACAGCAGGTGCAACAACAGGATTGCTTGGCTCATTGTACTGTCCTCCTTGCTGCCATCCTGTGTGAAAGCATCAAAAAGAAGTAGATTTTGTGTCAGGCATTTGCTAGCCCCCGCTTGTTCATCTCCATAGTCATGCTTTTCCCAGTTTCAGCCCCTCCTCTTTGAAGGACATTATCGTGATCGGTCTGTACTGCTCAGAGATTGCAACATGTAATAGATTGATTTCCAACATGTTTGCTCTTCCTGTATGAGGGCTTTTACCGGTACTCTATTAGCATGCTGAATGATCCTCAACTGCTTCCGGGCTATAGAAATATTACTAAAATAGGTGTAGATTCTGCTAAAGGTTACTATCCATTTGCTATGTTTCCTAATTTGTAAATGTCCTGCACAATCAGGTTGATGAAAAGCACCAAACAGAAGACCCTGAAATATCCACCATAACCTTGACTATATTCCTGCCATTATCCATGGCAAGAATCCCAATGCTGAAACTTCTGGGCCATTCAATCACCTTGCTGTTAAATTCTTCTAAGATGTTTGCAATTGACCGGGATTTCTCCATGATGAAAATCACTACTGCTGCATGCCACTGTACACCCTTAAAGCCTTCTTCAGTGCTGAGACCTGCAGATATATGTTGCCTAACCCCCACAGACGAGATCCAGTGTACACTGATACTCATGTAATCAGTTGCTTGACAACTGGTCCACATGTCCGTCATCAGGTAAATAGTTTGAACAGCACTCTTCTGCAAAGCTTGTCCAACCATTTGCAGCACATCCTGATAGAGGCCTGAAACAGCAAATTCTGTCAAAATATGTCCACTGGGAACCTTCCATTTCAGCCAGATGGCTGCCACAAGTTATATAACTCCCACTCCTTCCACAAAAGAAAAAGGGAGTAGATCCAGTGCTAACTTCTAGCCAGCTTTCCATTATACAAACTGGCCACTGGGGGGTTGTGTTCATAGGGCTCCTTTTGTCTAAACATGCCTGGAGTAGTATTTTCTTTTGTGTAGCCACTGACACAGGCGTTTTCGAAGAGAACCAGGAGGTGGCTGCCTTAATGTGCATCTTGGGGGATTCACTGTATCCGGTGATGTTTGCATATGAATCTTGTGCTATTTGTAGATTGCTGATGAGAGCTGTGCTGGTGCAGTGCAGGGTTCAGGGCTGCTTAGTATAAATCTGTCATCTTCTTCTTCCTCATCACCTCCTTCTAACAGTATGATTGGAGCTGCATTTTCTCTCTTGTTGCTAAGAGACCTATGACAGGCAGGGGGTGCTGAGGAAATCAAACAATATAAAAAAAGTATTTGCTGGTGTCTTAACAAAAAACAAAAAGGCATGGCCCTCCTTTGTCCCTAGAAAATTACATTCAAAACTGGAAAGAAACAATATTTAACACACTGGTTAGCTACACAAAATAGCCACCAACCACAAATTCAAACAATAACAAGCAAAATGACATGGACATCAAGGAACACATGCAGGCCCATGGCAAAAGCAGATTGGCAGGCTATACAAAATGGCAGCCGGACACATGTTCAAACAACAACAAGCAAGAAGACACGGACAACAAAGAATACATGGCAAAAACACACTGGTAGCCACGGCCCGTGGAGGGAGGTGCGGTGGGGCAGGGAGGTGGGGCGGGAGGGGCATGGTGGGGGGTGATAAAAACCGCCATATGGATATTTGGAGGTCAGTAAATAATTTAATTAACAAAACGAATTTCGTAGCGTGCCCTGCATCGCATTTTGCGACACCCTTCACAAAAACAAAGTCCTAATGTTTAAGTGCAGCAAGAATTAGAGACAAAAAGAGTGATCCTTTCACCTTAAAAACCAAATGAAAAGTGATTAGAAGATGGACAAAGCACTGGAGAGGAAGAAGAACTTAAAGTCTCTGTGGCACACCTTTCTGTTGAAAAACAAGTAAACTCAAAAGTGCTTTTCGCACTAAAAAACTGTCTTGAACCCCACAATTCACTGCTTATGACCTCACATATTACATCACTCATGACATGGTCAGTGATGTCTCTGATATCAAGAGGAATTAAGTGATTATGAGGACCACGATGATCGATGTGCACAGCCTGAGCCCAACACAGCAGGAGCACAGCAGGAGTGGCACCAGCAACAGATGGGACACAGAGATGGACAAAGATCACACGCAACTATTGCTAAGTATGTAAGGAGACACAGCCAGGTGTAGTATGTACACAACGTAGTTTAATTGTTTGGCACTACGCCAGTACACAAAGGCAAGACCAATTGTAGCCATCCATTATGGAAGTCCTGAGTTTCTTCACCCATTCCAGGTCAAATGACATTACTGATGACATCATCCAATGTATGTGATAACATTTATGATTGTTAAATATATATATGAAGGAGCATTAGTGAATCAATGGGTGCATGAGCCCCTGTATGAATAATTTATTGGTGGCATGACTGACTGTATTAATGAATCATTAATGAATGTATGAGTAAGTGATTGTTTGTCTGAGTACCTGTATGGTTCTCTGAGTGTCTGTGTGGGTGGGTGAGGGTTTGTGTAACTGCCTGTATGGCTGCCTCTGACAACCTCTCAGCAATTCCGCTCTGTGGGACTGACGGGAAGTAACAGGAAGGGTGATTGGCCCCCAAGGTCCATCAGCAGCCAAAGGGACTTCATCCCCCAACCAGCAGTGCACCAGGAGGCGTGTTTGCAGAGAGGTGGAGAAAGGGAGCATGATCTCTAAAGACCTGCAGTGTGAGACTTCCTGGAGGTAACAGGAGAGGGAGTTGGTCCCCAAGGCCCCTCTGGAGTCAATGGGACTTCATTCCCTAACCAATAGTGCACCAGGAGGTGCATTTGCAGAGTGGTGAAGAAAGGGGGCAGGCCTCTTTTGACTTGCCAGTCTTTTTTTATGTATTTGGGGGGCGGGGGGGTGGCAAGTGGCCCTCCTTCCCTGGGCCAATTTTGGCCCGGGACCCCAACCCCAGGGGCAGGTCAATTTTAATAGTAGAAGGGGGCCCCCTTATCTGGTTGAATTCGGCCCGGTGACCCAATCCCCTTAGGTCCATCCTTAAAAAAAAAACATTTTTATTAAAAGGGAAGGGGCCAATGAGCCCCACTTCCTGGGCCAATTTCCGCCCAGTGGACCCCATCTCCGCCTCTTTTAGTAATTTAAAAAAATAAAGAATAATAATAGTATGGGTGTTGTGCAGTCTCCCATCCGGGCCGATTTTCAGGACCAAGGTCCCCAAGCCCAGCCTTTAAAAAAAGAAAAAAGGCTTGGGCTGATGAAAGCCCCCTCCTAGGCGATTTTGGCCCCAGGAACCCCATCGACCAGGGCCTGGCCTTTGTTAGTTGAGCCCTGGACCTACCCAGTGTTGGGGACCCTAGGAGGAGCCTCGAGTACTCTTTGGTCCCTGCCAGTTTCCCGCCTCCTGGGAGAGCCAGCAATGCTTTGACACAGAGGGAGCACCGTTTTCAATGGCTTCACATGATTGGTAAAGCTCCCAACAAGCCTTAGCACGCATCTATGTCCTAGGGTTGAGCCACCTAGGATATAGCAGGAGCCGGCCCTGGGATGTTGTGGTCCCCAGGGCCATCTATGGCTCCAGAACAGGGGGCTCTCAGCCCCTGTTCATTGAGGGACACAACCTGGTGAGTTGGTGATCTCACAGGCTGTGGGGATGCCCCACGGGCCCCCCATAATATTTTCACTTTAGCCCTGGGGAGGTGGCCATCCACGAAGGCTGCCGGGGCACATATCCCCCCTACATTATTTTCATATCTAGCCCTGGGGAGATGGTGGTCCCAGGGCTGCAAGGGGCCTAGCAGGCCTGCGCATACATTTGCCATGGGGAGGTGGTGGTCCCCAGGTCATGAAGATTGCCCAGGGCAACCCCTGGATTAATTGTAAGGAATGCCCAGGGGAGGTGGTTACATGGGAGGCCATACAGGTCTCCCCTGCACTTTACACATAGCTCTGGGGAGATGGTGGTCCCCGGGGCTACGAGGACTGTGCAGGCCCCCTCACCATTTATTTTATTGTTTGCCCGGGGGAGGTGGCAGTCCTTGGTGCACAGGGGTTAATAAACACTGTGACCGGGATGTGTGCATTTGCGGCACAATTAAATTAAAAAAAAAACACTTTTAACCCCTGGTGGACAGGGACCCCCTATCCTATCTGGGGGTTGAGGGTATTCCTACCCTTGCCTCTTAAAGCCAAGTTCCAAGATGGCTGCCAACAATTTCTGGTCGAAGTATTAGCAGCCAATCAAATTTGCATGGACTCCCGTCCCCATATATCTATTTTTTTAAGTTAAATATCTCGGAAACTACTGAACATATTCACACTAAATCACAAAGGCACGGTTTCTGGACGAACATCTAGCTTTCTGCTAAATTTAGAGTAGTTCTGTTCTGCAGTTCAGGCTGTAGTCGTGTTCAAAAAATGAAAAATCTGCATTGATATTACATGGGGAAAACACATTTTAGGACACCCTTTATTTCTCAGCCCCTGCTTGAAGGATCTCACCGGAACTTTCAACACAGCAGCTAAACCAAAATGAGCACTTGAAAAAAAAATGGTGAAGATTCACCAACCAGCGCCAAAGTGATTCACAAAACAAAAACCCCTTTTCCTATGGAAACATTTTTCCTAACTAGAACTATCTACTGGTGACTGCCAGTAGGTATTTATAGTTAGGACCTATCTTCCATAGTAAAAGCATTTTTTGACTTGGCTATGTCTTTGCCGCTGCTTGACGAATCTTCACTAAAAGTGTCAAAATAAGTGCCTTAATGATTCTTGTTGCATATGGAAAGTTTTGGGGGAATTTGTGAAGCGAGGGCTGAGAAAAATAAGGTTGAAAAATGGGTGTGTTTGCAATGTTAATTTCCATTGGAACTTGTAAACATGACTGCTGCTCGAACCACTGAACGGAATTACACTAACTTTGGCAGAAAGGTAGGTGTTGATACGCAAATTGTGCTTTTTATTATTTGGTGCAAATCCGTAATTCTTGAGAAATGTAAGTTGAAAATTATAGGGATCGCTCTGGCATTAACAGGAATGCATTGATGGGCTGGACACAACCTGAACAGAAAGTTGCGGCCACCATTGTATCATTCAGGAACGATTCCTGGGGCTGAAATTATCTGTGAAGGTAAAATAAGGGGTCAGGGTGGGGGTACTCTGACCGCATGTTTGAAAAATGGGGGTGGTAGTGACACAACTTATGTGTTCAAAATATTTTTTTTTCAATTACGAGGCCCCCGTGTAGCAGCGACTCTCATGGCAACATTGCGAATATTAGTGAAAATATTAAACAAAAATGATCTATATCTGTATGCACCCACTCACTGGTCACAGTCACAGACATATGTACTTACTCACATATCCACTCAGACAGTGATACATACACCCACTCAAATGCCCACTTAGACACTCATGCACCCACTCACAGATTCACTCAGAGACCCATGTGCGAACTCACATAAGCACTCAGATGCTCATGAATCCACTCACAGAAGCAAAATGCAAAAAGAACAATTGATGGACTGAATGCAGAACAATGTCATACATTCATCCCAGTACAGAGATCTGGGCCTAAATCCATAGTTGTTTGCTCACCATGCCATTCCCAGTTTGGACCCAGCCAAATGCAAATCAGTCTTGACCCTACGCCCAATGGGAACAGTACAGCCGAACTGCCAGGCCAGGTCCTCCCTGGACTGGAAACAAGCATCCTAGGACTTGTTTTGGGCTTTCAGCCCTCATCAGCCAGGATAGCTTGACTACAGTGGCATGGAGAGTAGCAGACTCACGTCTGAGCATACCGTCCCACTTGGGGTGACAAATGCAAAAAGAACAATTGATGGACTGAATGCAGAACAATGTCTTATAAGCAGAGAAACATTCAGAGACTCATGCACCTACTCACATACATACTCAGAGACCCATACATCCAGTCACAGACCCACTCAAAGACTCATTTACCCAATCACAGACTCACTCAGACACTCATGCACCCACTCAGAGACCCTCTCAGAGAGTTATGCTTCAACTCACACACCCAATGAGATATTGATGCACCCACTCATGTACCCACTCAGAGACTCATGCACCTAGTCACAGGCCCACTCAGACACTCATGCACAACTCACAGACCTACTGAGAGACGCATGCTTCCACTCATATGCCCACTGATAGATTGATGAACCTACTCACAGACCCAGTCAGACACTCGGGCACCCAGTTACAGATCCAGTTAAACACTGATACACCCACTCACAGACCCACTCTGACACTTATACATAGATTCAGTCACAGACTCATGTACCCAATCACATACCCACTCAGACACTCACACACCCATTCACATACCCAGCCAGAGACGTATACACCCATTCATAAACTCACTGAAAGACTCATGCACCCACTCATATACCCACTCAGAGACTCATGCATCTACTTACAGACCCACTGAAGGACTCATGCAGCCCATCACTGTGAACAAGGAAAATGCATTTTTGATGTAGTTTTATCGACAAATGAATAGAAAGAGGAAAGTTAAATGAATATCTTACTAAACAGCTTGACTTAAACTTTATGTAAAATATGTCCATATATGTGTTCTACACTTTGTCAAAAACATGCAGTATTCACAGTGTGTTCACGGTGATTGCAACGTCATCGCAAAAACTAAAAAAATCTTGAAATATGATGATTAATATACTTTTCAAATAAATAGAGGACAAATAAAACAATAAGAGGTGCACAATGCAGATATAATGTTCAATATCCAATTACTGAAAACAAATAGAAACATTATAATATAAAAAGACAAAGTTAATATGGACATTAAATGTAATTAATAACATCTTACAAACTTTAGAAAATCATTTAGAAACCAAAGTTTATAGAGAAGTTATAGTCAGGAATGAGAATTAAAAACTTACAAATTCACCAAAAAACAAAGGTTACAGAGAAGCTATATTTAGGAACTAGAATTTGAAAAACCTTACAAATTCAGTGAAAAAACAAAAAGTTACAGGGACGTCATGGTTATGAAATAGAATAAAGAAAGCTTAAAAACTCCCTCAAAAAAGCAAAGGTTACAGAGACATGATAATTAGGAAATAGATTTAAAAAATCTTAGAAATTCACTGTAAAAAACAAAGGTTACAGGGACATTATAGTTAGGCTGGCATTCCATTCATACAAAACCAGAAACATTCAGCAGTTATAGTTACCTGAGCTAACACCTACTCCCGCTCTAGAAATGAACTTCTTAGGACATCGCATATTACATCCATCATGTGATAATCAGTGACATCACTGATGACATCAGTGATGATATCTCAAATGCCATTACTGATGTCTTCACTGATGACATTTCAAATGACACTACTGATGACATCATACGCAGAAACACTGACACACCCACTTACACTCTAATAAAACATGCCATACACCCACTCTCACACAATCTCTAGTGAAGTCATTCATAGAACCCATAAAAACACTCACACACCTTATCACACATCCAGACAGCCAGTAACACATCAACTCACCCATAGAGCCACTAACGGAACCACTAACTCTTATATACAACCACTCATGCACCCACTCACCAATACAGCCACTCGCAGATCCAGTCATAGAGACATACTTACAAATCCACTCATACACCCATACAGCTACTGACACAGTAAATGAGTTACCAACACACCTACTCACTCACCCATACAGTCACTCACAAAGCCACTAACTTACCCATACAATTACTCACAATACTTTACTAATACATGCACTCACTCACCTATACAGTGACTTAGAGAACCACACACTCTCCTATATAATCACTCTCACACTCACTTACTCACTCATACAACCACTGAAACACCCATTCACTCATACATACTGTCGCTCATACACCCACTCACTTCCCCATACACCCACTTACTTACCCATTGATGCACCAAGACAGCCACTCGTGTACGCTGTCACTCGCCCATTCAGACACTTTTGTACCTGCTCAAACACCCATTCAGCCAACCATGCACCCTATCATTCACCATTTATAACTACTGCCAAGTCAGTCCACTATACAGATATTCACACAGGGCCTGATTCACAGAACAAACTTAAGACAAAATCCTAAACTTACTACATTTGGTGTGCACAGAAGTCATTTTGTGGTAGTAAAGTTAGGATTTTGTCTTAAGTTTGACTTAAGACAAACTTAAGACAGACTCAAGACAGACTCAAGACAGACTCAAGACAGACTCAAGACAAACTTAAGACAGACTTAAGACAGACTCAAGACAGACTTAAGACAGACTCAAGACAGACTCAAGACAGACTCAAGACAAACTTAAGACAAACTTAAGACAGACTTAAGACAGACTTAAGTTAGGATTTTGTCTTAAGTTTGACTAAAGTCTGTCTTAAGTCTGTCTTAAGTTTGTCTTAAGTCTGTCTTAAGTCAAACTTAAGTCAAACTTAAGACAAAATCCTAACTTTACTACTACAAATTGCCTTCTGTGAATACCAAAAGTAGTAAGTTTAGGATTTTGTCTTAAGTTAGTTCTGTGAATCGGCCCCGTCCGCCACTCACTTACTCATACCCATACACCGAAACGCACGTCTGCGTTTTTTCATCTGGGGATATCTTGACTGATCTCTTCTCTATCTCCCCGATGACTTGTTTTTATCTGTAACATCTAGATAAGCCTGTGGCTGTTATGTACCTTGGATATGTTGTCTGTATGTGGTATAGAGTGTATGTAATTCTGGTATGTATGATGGTATGAGAGTTATGTATGAAATCGGCATGTGGGACTGTTATGATGAAATCTGTTCTTTGTTTAAAAAAAAAACATTATTTGGCCTGATATTTATGTACTGAATAATACTTATCTCATGTAATAAAATCTTTATACATTTGTATTGAATTGTTCCTGGTCTGTTCAGTGGGGCTTTCTAGTATTTATCAAATGACCTCTTAGTTAGGCATATGACTGAATGTGATTGGCAGGTATTTTCTTGTCTTTGTAAAAATAGATGTCATGGCCAATGTGTTATTCCCCAAGGTGGACTGATTATTCCTCACTATTATTCATGCCTTGCGGGGCCTTCGTTTGTATGTCTATTATGTAGCGGGATTCCAACCTTCTGAGTTTTAGAGTTCTGTCTCCTCCCCTGGGGTTATCAGGTACATGATCTACACAGAAAAACCTTAATGAATCTCTCTTGCTTCGATGTTTCCTAATGAAGTGTCTAGCCACCGGGTATGTTGCATCCTCATTGGTTATGGCCCTCATGGGCTCTAAAATACGTATTTTTGTTGGATGAGTGCTGCTTCCAAAGTACTTTAAACCACAGGGGCACAATAAGCAATAGACCATGTATGGTGTACTGCAAGTCATGAACTTGTTTATAGGTCTGGGTTCCTTCAGCCCTGGAACTTTATAAGATAACATGCTGTTGCTGTTAAGACAGGCATTAACATTTCCACATGGAAAGAAGCCTTGTAATTCTCTAAACATTCTCCTGTCTTCTTTTCCATAATGTCTACGTACCAGGTTATTACTCAAAGTTTTTGCTTTTCAAAAAGTCAGCAGTGGACTCGAGGATATATCGAACCTATAACCGGATCCGTTTTCAGGGTGCTACAATGTTTGCTTTGAATCTTCCTTAGTTCATTAGAGTTCTCTGTATAGGTTGTGATCAATCTAAATTTCCCTATTTCTCTACTTGCTCTTGGTGTTCCCTCTAATAATTCTTCTCTAGGGATAGAATTGACCTTTTTCAAAGCTAGTTCCAGTACCTATTTACTATAGCCCTGTGTGCTAAATCTGGTTATACTCTCTTGAGCCGCTGTCTTGAAGTTACCATCTCTTGTGCTATTCCTTTTCATTCTCAAGAGTTCACCATAAGGATTGCTGGTGATAAGCTTGTGTGGGTTACTGCTGTTGTCATGAATTGAATTCCCAGCAGTAGGTTTACACTATAGTATTGTACACAACTTCTCTTCAGATCCTAAGACCTTCAAATCAAGATGTTCACTGATGTAGAACTTACTTCACCACTGAATTTCAGGTTGACATTAATCATATTTAGAACATTTATGTATGCCTTTGCAGACTCTAGGCGTCCATAGGGTCAACCAGCAGTCACCCTTAATATTTAAAAACTCATATCTCCTGTTCCCCTCCTTGGATTTTTGTTATTTTTGTGCCTTGCTAATTAACGTTTTCCCTATTTTTAGAAGTTGAAGCAGGATTTTTGTTGTGTTCTCTCTCTAACTTTTTATCTTTTTTGATACTTCTAGATGGTTTTCACATTTTCAGTTAAGCTTCTCTGCTCTGTGCCTTAGCAACCAGAGATTAAGCTCTGGTTTAAAATATTGAAACATTTGACTGGACCTAACAGGTTAATGACCTTATTACTTATGGTGGACTATCAAACACCACAGTTAATAATTCACGTTGTTACAAATAATATATATAGAGAGGCAAAGTGTAACATATTGTTTATAGACATAGTTGAATGTGAGCATGTATCGAGTCTCAGGAGAAACAAAACCTCAGGTCAGACAGGCTTTCACTCCTCTCCTTCAACTTTGGCAATAAATAGCATGTTACACCATGCAGAACTGCTTAGATATTTGTTGTGTTGCTATTCTGTCATTTCAGTATTAACATGCAAATAACCTTTTCATTGCCAGGACATTGGTGCACCTATGTGCCAGAGCTTTTTTAGAAGCATCTACATTAGATTGTTCGAACATGTCAACCTCTTTGGTACCTTGGTGCAACCACCCTAGTTGTTTTTCAAGCACATTCAAAGATTCAAGGACATGTATTTGCATTAACATCTAACTTCAGCCTGAAGCTGTAATAAAAAAAGTGTTGAGGTATTTTCATATTTCATATTTTAACGCAACTTCTTTCTAGTGTGTTGAATACTATTCTTTTGTAGGCACCGCTTTTGTAGAATGTATCGTTCTTAATATAAGATTCATCAGCAATAAAATCCAAAATGTTCAAATATGTAAGACGTATATTGTCTGATCCTCCGTGTTGTCTATTTTCAGGGAGCCATGATAAATTCCATTGTGATAGCTTTGATGTTCGTCAATATGCCATATTAGTTCTCCTGCGGCGTTATTGACGTACATCAAAGCTATCACAATGGATATTTGAGCATTTGGGATTTTATTGCTGATGAATCTTATATTAAGAACGATAAATTCTACAAAAGCGGTGCCTACAAAAGAATAGTATAGAGCACGCTAGAAAGAAGCCTTGAGGAAGCCCGAATAGGGCGAAACGCACGTCGGCTGTGGAGCATTGTCTTTTGAGAAATACAATTTGAACTGTTGATACAACATGGCTCTCTGGGAATGATAAAGATTATTCCGACAAAGAGCATTGATGGAGAAAGAGTGCTAATCTGCACAGAGGATAAAAGTGACTACATGTGATGTGCACTGATGTTTTGTTTTTGACCTTCTTACTACCATATTGTGAGAAGACAGAGGTGTGCCTATACCACTAGGGAGCTAGATGTCATTTGAAATTTTTCTTAGCTCTTGTCCGTGCCAGCGGCGGCCGGCACATGTCGGTGGGGCATGGGCACGGCAGGGTGGGAGGGGGGAAGCCAACAGATGATGGAATAGGTATAATTAAATAAATAAATATTATTCCGTCATCTGTCAACTCCCCCCCACCGCGCCCCACCCCACTGGACTTACCTGTGCCAGCCACTGCTGGTCTGTGCCACTGTAAGGTTCTATGCACTGTTTGTTTTATTTCCTAAGCCTAAACACAATTACAAACAGCTTCTCTCTCCTTCTTGGAGCTCAGACAGACATCTCCTTCCTGTCTCTATGCTTCTCAACTAGAATAAAGAATTGTTAGAAGAAGCTGTGTATTTATGCCTAAGAAAACATCAAAAAAGTGTCTGGCTCCTTGCTGGGGCACAGAATTATGTGGCTGTGCCCCAGAAAGAACCTAAACGCTGTTTGCATTTTTTGTGTTGGCTAAGAGAGAATCCAAAGATCGTCTGGCTCCTTTTGGGGGCACAGAACTGCTTCAGGATCAATTCTCCACAGAAATAGAGAGCTAAAGAGAACATTTTTGTATAAAACAAATGCATGATTGTTTATTACCTTTGCTCTGTTTGGTTCAGTACATGCTAAATTTACCACTCAAGGCTGAACTAGTAAAACAAACAATAGAACAGCATTTTGTGCCAAAGTGAAATAGTTGCTGGTAAAGTCGTTGATTTATTGCTCTTCATCAGAGTAATTGGATATGTGGGAAACTGTCTATACCTAGAAGCTATCTTCGCAGGTGCCCAGCGTGCATACTTATCTTGATCCTTAAGAGAAATCGGATATGAGGAGTGGCATTCACTGCAATTTATCAGATTACGAGTGATTTACAGAGCTCAGATGTATGTGTAACCCTGTGTGTGGGATAGGTACATCCGTATAGACAGGTCGGGACTGAATGGTGACGAGCCGGCTTCAGGGGATAGTAATTGTGTAAATGTTGTTCTCACGGTATAACAGCTGAGCAGAGCTGCTGTGACACAGGAAAGAACGCTCTCCGCCTCTTCCTTAATCTGTATCATTTGTTTCAATTACCCATTCAAAAGTTTTTCACATAGTGAAACTGGTTCCTGCAGTCACGTTTGTGACATCCATCAGATTTATGTGCATTCCGAAAAAGAATTATGAGGAAAGTGAGAGCAAATAGCTTCTAGGCAAAAGAACATGCTCACCGAATGTGGAATGACAAAGGTCATCTGCAGAGAGTAACATTTCAGATCGTGACACAGAAGCATGGTGACACGGGCAAGGGGGGCACGCACGGTCCTACGTTTAGCGTGTAACGATAAGCACACACAGATAGATAACGCAAAACACAAAAATTGTTTTTAGTTTTCGTAATAGCTTTTGCGCAGTCCGAAGAACCCGTAAATAAACCACTAACTCCAATGCTTATAACTTCACGATATTTCTGGAAATAAAAAACAACGCTTGAAAATGTACACTCTAAATAAATGATAACACATATCAAAACTAATAAATTATACTACCGTCATCTCTTTTATAGTGCTTTATGTGGCATGTAATGTGACGTCATCTGAAAGATAACCTATTGCATTTGAAACGTCACCTGTTACATCTATAGGTCGTGATCATTTCATTTTGTGGGCGTGTTATGTTTTGAATGACTGTTGTGTGAGTTATGAATTGCGGTCCTTACCAGAGCTTACGAATTTGATGGGGTTCTCAGTTTTAATACATAATCATAACGGCACTTTAAACTGTGAGTTTTTTCAGTAAAGTGCTGAGGTTTCTTTTCAACCTACGGTTAGAAGGTCTAATTGTAGTTAACTATAACCTCCCCTGTGTTTTTTCACTGAAGAGATGGACCACTGAGTGGGTCTCGAAGAGGCTCCTCACCCTCATGATAGTGATGAGTAGCATATAATACTCTGCACATTTGTAGTTATGGCTGAGGCCATGGCATCTTTTCGTGCATATTTTCCTTAACAAGAGGAATTTAACCAATCTAAGATTCAAGATGGTAAACTTGCTGAATAAGGTAAAATTAGACTGAGGAGGATATCTGATTATTGGGGGAGGTTTTTTCCATAAGTGAAGTAATGGGTTTTTTTCTGATGTCAATTTCATTATACTTTGCGTGGACTTTGCCCTTTTTGGTTAAAGTTCCTTAAACTTTTTACCTTCCTCCTAGAACTTTTCCTAACATAATGTTGCCGACTTAGATGTTTTGGGCCCTTTGCCACTGCTGATCAGTGTCAAAGTGCAAGTTCTCCCTGTAAAAAATGTTATGGTAATTGGTTGTCCATAATTGGTATGTTTGCCTCAATAGTAAAGTCCCTAGTAAAGTGCACCATGTGTGCCAAGGCTGGTAATGCAAATGCTACTAGTGGGTCTGCAGCACTAATTGTGCCACCCACACAAGTAGCCCTAAACAGAGATCTCAAGCCTGCCACGGCAGTGCCTGAGCGCAGTTTGTTAACTACCCTGTACCCACTTGCCAGGCCTTACCTTCCCTTTTTATGCACATCATACACCCCTAAAGTAGGCCCAAGGTACCCCCCTGGGCAGGGTGCAGTGTATGTGAAAGGTAGGACATGTACTGAGGTGTGTACCATGTCCTAACAGTGAAATACTGCCAAATTAGTTTTTCACTGTTGCAAGGCCATCTTGCCCACAGGACAGAATGAGGAATTATGTGTCCCATGTTTCTAGCATATCTTCCCATAGGTATAAGATGGAGAGATGGAGTTTACTGTGCCTGAACTCAGAATTTAATAACACATCTTTTTGTGAAGATTTTTTTTAATTGTTTGCTTAGAAACCGCGTTTTTAGAAGTGGCTGGTTTCTTGTCTTAAACTATGCTGTGTGCCTCTGCCTGGTTGTATATTGCCTGCCTGGTTTTGGATGTGACAGGGTCTGGGAAGTGTCTTGACCCCAGGGAGGAGAAGGTGAGACAGCAACAGGATGGCCTGCATTTGATGTAGGGGGAGGAATAGCCCCCTGGATGTGAAGAGGGCTGTGCTGCTGTCACAAAAGGATTGCTCAGTCTCTTGCTGAGCTTCCGGGCCCCAGACCCTGACTATCAATGGAGGAGGTTGTGCACTGGCAGGAATACACCAAGGTCTGGTTTGAACCAAGGTCAGAACCCACCTGAAAACAAAGCCTTCAAAGGCATTTAGGGGTATAAATGTAAGAGCTGAAACCCCTGAAATTAAGACTGAAATCCCGACTGAAAAAGGATTGAACCTACTTTGTGATCAAGAGGAACTTCTGCCAAAGAAGAACAGCTGAAGAGACTGAAGAGAAGGACTGCCCTTGCTGTGTGTTCTGGGGCTGGCCTGCAGTTTGCTGATTTGACTAAGGAGAGGACAAGGGACGTTGCTGTGTGCTGTGTCCCCCTGCTTGTGAGGACATTGCTGTGTGCTGTGTCCTGAAGATACATGTCTACAAGGGCCCGAGTATAGCTGGTCCCCTGTTGGGGAAACTCAGGAACATAAAAGTTTTTGACCGTGTCTCAGCGGCGCTTGGTGCGTGGTGCTTTTGCATGCCTGAGACTGCCATGTGGTCCGTGGTACTTTTTACGAGGTGCCCTGTGATCACTTTGACCCCGCAGCGTGAAACATAGTTCACGCTGCTGTATTGCTGTTTGTGGCCCGAGCCATCAACGTAACTGAGGCTGTGAGTAAGAACCACCGCCGCCGGCACGAGCTACAACGTGCTACAGGATTTCTGGAAGACTGCTGTGTGGTCCATGGTACTGTTTACGAGGTGCCCCGTGATTGCAGTGCCCTCTAACCATGAAACATCGTTCACGCTGCTGTATTGCTATTTGTGGCCCGAGCCGTCATCGTAATTGAGGCTGTGAGTAAGAATAAGCACCGCAGGTCCAAGCCGCAACGTGCTACAGGATTTCTGGAAGACTGCTGTGTGGTCTGTGGTACTGTTACGAGGTGCCCTATGATTGTATTGCCCCCGCATTGTGAAACAACGTCCATGCTGCTGTATTGCTGTTTGTGGCCCCAAGCCACAACATGCTAGGGTGAAAGGGATCGTGATCATTGTTCACCGAGAGGAATCTGCCCAAGATCGTCAACAATGGAGAAGACAGCGCCGTAACCCATCCGGCTACAGAGTTGCCTGGCAACAGAGCTGCAATGTGATCGGGATTGCCCAGGTGGACGTTTGACGAGTGGGAAAAGAGAGGGAGCGAGGCAGCGCAAACCCCCCACCCCAGGTTGGGCTTGGACTCCAGTTTTGAGGCACAAGCGTATGTGGCCTTGGGAGGCATGCAGGATGAGTTACAGGAGTGCTCTGAGCTCTCTCCCACTGCACTGCATTAGACGCGCTGAGTCCCCGAGCGGCTCGACTCTACCCAGCAGTATCGGGCCGCCCGTTTAAGCTTATGACCATTGTCTCTGGTGTTGGGGCCTAGTGGGGGCCCGAATTGACCACGCAAATTACGAACTGCATTAATATTGCATTACGAACTGCCTGACTCTTGCATAACGAACTGCATTATTATTGTATTGCGAACTGCCTGATTCTTGCATTGCGAACCATATTATTATTGCATTACGAACTGCCTGATTCTTGCACTACGAACTGCCTGATTCTTGTATTAAGGACTGTCCTATTACTACATTACGATTTACGAACTGCATTACGAACTGCCGAGCGGTTCGACTCTGCCCAGCAGTATCGGGCCTCTCCTTTAAGCTTATGACGGTTGTCTCTGGTGTTGGGGCCTAGTGGGGGCCCGAATTGACCGCGCAAATTACGAACCGCATTAATATTTCATTACGAACTGCCTGATTCTTGCATTATGAACTGCATTATTATTGCATTGCGAACTGCCTGATTCTTGCATTGCAAACCGTATTATTATTGCATTACGAACTGCCTGATTCTTACACTACGAACTGCCTGATTCTTGTATTAAGGACTGTCCTATTACCACATTACGAACTGCATTACGAACTGCATAGCATTGCAATAGGACTGAATTAGAGGTTGTGAATTGCTCAATAATACCGAGAGAACCTACAAGTGATTGCTGGCCTAATAACCAGCCAAGTGAAATATTACGAATACACATATGTTGGATTTCCATCATTTGGTTTCATCGTATTTCTTTTTTTAAAGATACCATTATTTTTATGAAACCAGTGTGGTGTCCATTTGTGGTGTTATCACTGTGTTACTGGGAGTGTGGTTGCAAATACTTTACACATTGCCTTGGAGATAAGCCTGGCTGCTTGTGGCCAGCTACCAGGGGGTGAACAGGGATTATCTAAGGGTGTGTCCCTCCTTACCCTGACTAGACGCAAGGGTCCCCATTTGGACTAAGGTACCTACCTCAGCCAACTAGAGACCGCCAGTTCTAACACTGTGGTAATAAATAAACTCATATCTGACCTTTCCATTGTAGCAGGAAATATGTAAATTAACATTTATTAGTACAGCTGCTCTGAATTGCATTTATCATTGAGCCACATTCATCTTCACTGCCATCTGAAAGTAAAAACAAGTTCCATGAGTATATATATTCACCAAAATAACAAAAAACCAGTAAGGGAAATCAGAAATATGATTTTGTAAGGTTTTGAGTAAAAAACTAAAAGAAAAAGTGAAGCATTAATCAGTAATCACTGTTTGTGGTTCTACAGGACATATGCTTGATTTCAGTCCGAGCTTGGATACACAAAGCGGGTTCATCTTGGTCAGAGATTTTACCTTCTGACTTAGTATTTGAAATAAAAGTCAACATTCCCCACTGGGGTAAAGTTGCAGGCTGTATCTGCTGAAGTCCTTTCCAGATAACAGCTGGATGGGGTACCTCTGAAGATGTTGCTTTGATGGAAAAAGCTCAGAGAAGGAGAAACTTAACTTTCGCAGCCAACTAAGTCCTGAGGTATAAAAGTCCAAATATTCTGTCATTCTCATCTTGTCGACGTTTCTAGAGAAGTTTCTCTTGGTTACATCCAAAGCTCCAAGGAAGTCAGGGACAGCCTGGACTCAATCCAGAAGGGGCCCCAGTGGGGGCCAGTCAATTTCTGGTTACTACTGTTCAGCTAGGAATGTCTGGAAAAAGGGGTCTTGTAGCTTGATATTCTCCTGTAGCCACAAAGGAGGTCAATCAACTGACCCTTGGAGCCCACTTATTACTCCTGGGTAAAGTGGGAGCAGGTTAATTCCATCAGATCTACACACAGGTCTCAAACAGTAGGGCATGTTCTCTACTGTTCCTCTGCAAGACCAGAGTGTTCTGATGAGCAATGGGTGATGCGCCAGCTATGTAGATTTCACTAGACAGTGCATGCATGTGTGTGACACCTGGACACTCCCAAATCAGAGAGGAAATACTTCCTAGGGACCACCCTTCCTACTTTGCTGCACAACCACAGCGCTGCAAATTATCCCACAGCACTCTAATCTGAGGCAAATGCAACATGGCAGAATCTTTCTGCCCATGAATGGAGCCAGTGGTGTGTTTACAATAATAATCAGTTATGGCTTCTTCAGCTACATGAAATTGGTTTTTACACTAGCTCCCTATACCGTTGGGTTGGTGCCTAATCAGCTGCAGAGTGCCTCAGGAATAAAAGGCTTCTCTTCTCCAGATTCGCCTTTAAACTTAACTATGAATGGAAGGCTTTGCCCTGGTCCCTTTCAAGTTAATGACATTTCTGGATCCTTCCCAGCTGTCCTGCCAGAGCTGATGTCGTTCATAAACCACACGTTTAGATCGTCCTGACTAAGCCATTTTTCCTGTTTTAGGAAACGTTTTACACCTCATTAAGGGGTAACAGGTGCAAGGCCTTTTGCCAGCCGCTTAATGCTAATTATCCTCCTGGAGGCCCGGGCAGGTATAAGATGCCTGAGTCTCCAGTAGCTGAGTAGGGAGAGTACTGTAAGAACGTTGCTCTATATATACTGGACCAAAGTAAGGTACAGTGTGTATAGAGTCTCCAGTCTCCAGAGATATGAGAGAGGTTAAAGTTAGATATAACCTTACTCTACAAAGTGGTAGCTTGGTCGAGCAGTAAGGCAGTATCAGAGGACAATGTAAAGCATTTGTTATACACACTCAGTCAGCAAAAGGTTTCACACACTCAAGAATTAAACTCTAGGCCAATTGTTTTATATCAAGAGATATAATTGTTTTATTTGAGAACCAACAGGTATCAAAATATACTTTTCTCAATATGAGTGACTTTAGATAATCACTTTGCAGAAAGGCAATAGATTTTGTAAGTTCAATAGCTACAGTGTTTGTATTTGGCAACACAATTTCAAATACAGTTTAACATTGAGCTCAATGGGGTTTTCTACATAAATGCAGTTGATTACTTTAAGGATTACTTCCCTAACCACAGGACTGGATCCTGGATTCAGTCCCGGGACCTAAGCTGTAAACAGTTAAGTAAAAGCGTTTTGGTTACAGCTGTAAATTTTTAAAGAATATTAATGTATTTTCAAAGTTGACACTTCAGAAACTTTTCAGTGAAAACCAACCAATGTTATCCTATGGAAGGAAAGGCAAGTCAGTAGGTTCTCGTTACTTTTGTAATCCAGTACTGGACTCCTAAGATCAGTACTGGGACCTCTACCTAAGACAGGTAAGCAATTATGTTTTGGTACTTTGTGGTGTAAAAGTGTTGCAAGGGACACATAAATAAGCCCCATTTCAGTCACCACACTAACTGTATATTGTTTTGTCTATACTTTAGGCAAGAATGTAATTGGATGCAGCACAAGTCAAAATGCTGAAGCAAAATAGCATAACAATAACAAAAGCAAACATCAAAGACTCATCAAAATGAATACTGTGTTCATAAGGCATGTAGATGCAGAAGGAAAGTATTACTTCATGAGCAATCTTTCAGCTTCTCTTATGCACTCTTTAAAACATTGACTTTCTAAATGTTCATTCACTGAATTTAATAAAAGTAGAAATGCTAAGCACTGGGAATTCTACAAAGGGAGGGGGAGGCTGATGGGTCTGCTCCTATACCAGTTTTAAGCAGGGGTGCACACAGAGTCCGCTTGATGGGGTGTGAACTCCTGCACTCTACAGCCAAACCCAGGGCTTTATCAGCTAGGGCATGCTTCCTCCGATCTCAGCAATGCCAAGCGTCCTTTAGAGGAATGAGAGGGAAGAGCAGCATTCCAGGGTGTCCTTCTTGGGGCCTGGAAACTGTGGGGTGCTCAGAAGCACCATTTATATGGAGAAATGGTGTTATCTACACATCTATTCATCTTTGCAATGGGTTTTCAAGGCTGAACAGGAATTATATCTACCTCCAGCAATCATTGAAGCCGTCCTGCTTCTGCACCACTTGACAGGGTAGGTAGGTAGTGGTAATAGGAAGGCCGAGAGGTTTGGGCTCACACACATCCTGTTGCTTCCTTTTGTTATTTCCATGTATAGCACCTTGAAGCTGGCCTAACAGTTGCCGTTTGCGCATTACAATCCCTGTCTGCTGCAGTACACTGCAAATGTCCTCCCAATCCCCCTCCCTATCTTTGAACACTCCCCGCGTCAGATATCTCAACTTTGCATATGTACCAATTGTTTTACTGCACAGAAGTCAAACCGACCAGCTTTGACAGTGCTTGTTGAACTGTAAGAGGAAAATGCGCCCTTTCTGTGATTCACGAAGAAAGGGAAGCAAAGTGTGATCAATTAGAAACTGATGACATCCCTTAGGGCACTCAAGTTTGTGGTGAAATCCTCCTCTGTTGTTCAAGAAACAAACTTAGAGAGGTTTTGAAGAATTTATTCTCTTCTTGTTAAGTATAATCACATTGTATCCAAAGATCAATAAAGTTTTTGTTGAAAACGTATATTCAATTCCATTTCATACATAGTTGTATCCAGCTCCAATGCATTTCGGGCTACGCCCTTCGTCGTGGAGCATCTAAACAAAAAAACTCGGGGAGCATCTAAACAAAAAAACTACATATATTGTTCTAAGGCACTTAAAACCTTCCTTTTTGCCACAATTTAGGCCCATTTCTTCTCCACTGTTCTTCCTTACTTCTTTTCTGTCGTGTTGTGTTATTATTCTCCAAAGCGCCGGGACGCCACTTTGCAGCGGCATCCGTGCGCTATACAAAAACCATATAACATAACATAACATAACAAGTATGATGTTAACTATCACACATGGTAATAAAAACCGTTAAATTGATAAATAACAGAAAGTGATCACATTAGCCCAAAAGATAGATGAACGATAATGTTTGTAAAAGAAATAAAACAAGGGGGTGATCGCCGAGTGTTTAAAAAGAAAATGGCAGGTGTAAATAATGCTATTGGAGGTTACAAATTCAACGGGTGTGGATGAAACGCTTTAACGCGTATAGATAACGGTAAGAGTGAAAATTCAAAGAAACCAACTCAACAATTAAGACGGCTCGTCGCAAACAAATGTGGCGAGCGGTCGTATATGCGAGCGCTGTGGCAGGTCAACATGTACTTACTCGTGTATTCAATGGATGGTTGCATAGTCGACGTAGTCTTGGGATCGCGGGAGTGTGGACAACTATGGGAGTTCCCTGTCGGGTTTCGTACTTGAAACCAGGAAGTGCTACGATCACGTGGGTGAGTGAGCAAGGTTATAGAAATAGGACTGGGATAGGTAGCGGGGGTGTATAACGAAGGAACAGTAGTGATATGAGATATAATCGTACAAAATTCACAATTCTAAATGTAGATCATACTGTGATAGTCTAAAATGATAATACATTGTAACAATCTTAAATAAAAGTATTACTACTTGTGATATTCACAAATAATGGCCAAACGGAGTGTCAGAATAGAGCAGCCCATTAGATATGGGTTAAATCAGTGTATCGAAAAGTCAGAAGTAACATGAAAACTCAACGCGTTCATTGAGTCCATGTGGTTTTATTGAATTAAGTCTATAAATCCAATGATTTTCACGTTGTAACAATGTCTTGTTGTTGTCTCTTCCCTCTGTTTTGTTGATGGTTTCCAACACCATAAACTTAAGTCGTGAGATGTTGTGGTTCATTTCTATGAAGTGGCTTGCTACCGATGATTTAAGATTTTTAGTTCAGATATTGGATTTGTGCTCGTTGAGGCGAGTCTTAATTTTGCCTTCAGTCTTTCCAATATATACCATGCCACAAGGGCATTTGAGTAAGTATATAAGGTTGTTGGTATCACAAGTTGCCGTTACTCTCAATGGTATATCATATCCTTTCATGGTATGTGTCACTTTCGTTCCTGGAATGATATTGTGACAATTGTTGCAATTGTGACATGGTCTTGTCCCTCGTGAGGTTGATTGGCTTAGCTTAGGTTGTTTTAAAATTTCTCCCAGATTTTTTCCTCTCGTGCATGCGAACAAGGGTCTGGATTTGAACATGTCCTGGAAATCTGGTTCCAATTGTAGCATTGGCCAATGTTTTAATATTATGTTTTTGAACATCAAACTCACATTAGAGTATTTAGATACGATGTCCATCCGGTCATTATCAGTTTTGGCTCTGGGTTGTTTTAACAAATCCATTCGTTGGAGTTCATGTACCTGATTTTTCGCTGTGTTCAATATTTGCTCCGGGTAACTTTGTTCATTGGGTTCTATTTTGATTTCCTGTAGCTTACATAAAAAGTCTGTGGTGTCTCAAATGTAGCTGGTAAGAGATTGTGCTACAGGAAATCAAAATAGGACCCAATGAACAATTATGGTTATGCACAGCAGATGTGAGCTCTTTATACACCTCAATCCCACACCAGGAAGGTATTGAAGCCATGGAACAAGCAATTCTTAAACTGGAAGTGGAAGAACCAATGAAACTGTTCCTGATGAAACTAACTATGTTCACCTTGTACCATAGTTACTTCAATCATGAGGAGGGCTGGTTCCTGCAACTAGTGGGTACTAGCATGGGAAATAGCGCAGCTCCCATATACGCTAACACCTTCATGGGTGAGTTTGAACACACCAATATTTGGACCAACCCAGTTTGGAAAAATCACCTGAAAATGTATGCACGCTACATCGATGATCTGTTCTTCCTTTGGAAGGAATTTGGAAGGAGTCTTAATCCACCTAAATTCAGTCAACCAACAAATCCAGTTTACTTGGACAATAGACCCTCAAACCATCACTTTCTTGGATGTTCTCATTACGCTGAAGGATAACCAAATCACAACTGATATCTTTCGAAAATCTACTGACCGCAATAATCTATTACATTATACAAGCTTTCACCAGACATCTCTAAAAAGGCACTTACCCAAATCACAATTACTCAGGGTAAAACGCATCACATCTGACCCTGACGTAGCAAAAATAAGGACTGAAGAAATGCTCGACCGATTCAGAGAAAGAGGTTACCCGGAGCAAATATTGAACACAGCGAAAAATCAGGTACATGAACTCCAACGAATGGATTTGTTAAAACAACCCAGAGCCAAAACTGATAATGACCGGATGGTCATCTTATCTAAATACTCTAATGTGAGTTTGATGTTCAAAAACATAATATTAAAACATTGGCTAATGCTACAATTGGAACCCGATTTCCAGGACATGTTCAAATCCAGACCCTTGTTCGCCTACACGAGAGGATAAAATCTGGGAGAAATTTTAAAACAACCTAAGCTAAGCCAATCGACCTCACGAGGGACAAGACCATGTAACAATTGCAACAATTGTCACAATATCATTCCAGAAACGAAAGTGACACATCCCATGAAAGGATATGATATACCATTGAGAGTAACGGCAACTTGTGATACCAACAACCTTATATACTTACTCAAATGCCCTTGTGGCATGGTATATATTGGAAAGACTGAACGCAAACTTAAGACTCGCCTCAACGAGCACAAATCCAATATCAGAACTAAAAATCTTAAATCATCGGTAGCAAGTGTTACGATCGCGGTATCACCGCGAACTACAATTCCCGGCATCCTCCGGGAAAGAACTACCGCTCCCGGCATCCTTCGCGTCGCATCGCTCTCCCGCGATACTGTACAAAGGGTGAATGGCGGCCAGGGAGCGGTGTCGGTGATTCCGGACCTGAAGCTGTTCTCGACCCCGGAGTTCTGTCTGCTCGGTGTGGTAAGAGTGTTGTTACCGCGACGCTGTGAGCCTTGTACTCAGCGGCGGTTTGTATCTTACCCACCTCTGGCTGTGATTTCATATTTTGGAGACCTTTTCTAGTTCTGGTTTTTGCTTTGGGGATTTCATTGGATTTGTCCCGGTTGGTATTTTCGGCCAACGGCGGTGTTACTGTTATAACTATCAAAAATTGGATGGTTACTCCTTTTGGGTGCTTCTTTTGTTGTTGTACATAAGACTATTCCTGGAACCAAGCTAAGAGGCATTAGTTGGGGATTCCATCTTGGGATCTCCAGAGGAGCTTTGTGTGACATAAAAACACTGTGTGTGGAAGGGGTATCACGGAGTATATATGTATATATGTGTAACTTGATATTTGACTTTTGTATTAACAGGGGATTAGGAGGTGTGGGACACACTCTACCCCTGTGAGGTTTAGTGGAGTCTTATCTAGGTAGGTGCATAGAGCAGGAACAGTTGGGTTGTATCAAGCACTGTGTTATATGTTCTTCTAGATTACTTATGTTTCTGTATGTTCTGTATCCTTATAGTTACATCATATCCAACCCTATGTTGCCTCTAAACATCCACAAGGCTTTGTCTTTTCTTTTACAGGTATGAACCCTCATAGCAACAGTTATGGAATCTAACCATTTACAGTGTAGGGATTCAGTCTTATGCCTGTGTTCTGTTTATGTCTTTCAGATCTCCCTCCCTGCTGTCCCCATCCTTTCCTTCCTTGATCTTTCATATTTTCCCCTCACTTAATCCTGTCAACACTCTGTGCCATAAAGGCTATCCAGGTGTTGGCTAGATTTTGAGGTGGGCTTACCTTTCAACAAACCGATCCTGAGGACTACTCTTAACAGCAAGCCACTTCATAGAAATGAACCACAACATCTCACAACTTATGTGAATGGTGTTGGAAACCATCGACAAAACAGAGGGAAGAGACAACAACTGTCAGGTGATTCAAGTCACTCTTACCTGCAAGGCTGTGCAATCTTACCTGTAAGGTGCTTGACGGGTTTTGCAGAGACGCTATGAGCCAAACTCCCTGAAACCTATCCTACCTCTGGTGATTTGTAGATTTACACGCCAAGATGCTGGATAGCTAAAAGGGAGAGTGGCCGGATCTGACGCTAATGTGAGTTCTTGTAGTCGACCTGCAAAGCAACAAGCTCACCTTAGTATCTTATTCTCAAAAAAGATTAACTCTATCTCTTACTAAGTCCTATACTGTACAACTGTGATGCCTTTTCTGTTAAATATCCTACCTGCGATCTACCAAGAATGGCTTCGCGTCCTGGAAGTGGTGTGGTGTGTCAATACAGCTTAGCAGAGGTGTGATGATGAAGAATATTCAGTTCTTGAAGTCTAGTGCTGGGTGAAGTAGTTTCACTACAAAGATACAAAGGTAAAATTATACCTATTCTACAAAATGAAATCCTAAACCAAGTTCTTTAGCTATCTCTTCTATTACACTTACTTCTTTGCTAACTGTGAATTCTTTCACCACTTCCACATTTTCAGATGGGTTGATTCCCTGTTTAAAGAATCTTAAAAGATATACACGGCAAACAAAAGATATATTTTGCAAACAAGAAATGTACATAAACCAGAAAGGTTCTTAACACCTAAACAGGATTCACTGTCCACATTAAACGCTTCTCAATCTAAGTTCACATTGACCACGATAAAACAAATGTCTTTTTAGTTGCATGAATTCTCCTCTTGTGCTCAGAGAGAATATTTCCAAAAATTGTTCTTTCAAAAAGGTTGCTAGCGATGGGCGCCAAAGAAGAAACGAAGTTGCACTTAGCTTTTTAAATCTCCTTGTAGCATTGTCCAGATTCAGTGTTCCAAAAGATGTTCTCCAAACTGGATGCCTAGGAAGAATACTGGAGCTCTTCTGAAGATGCGCGATGTTTCCTCTTGCAAGGCTGGAAGGCTAAGCGTCTTCCAGAAGCTCGGGTGTGGTTTTTATAGTGGAACCACACCCAAACGTCGAGACGCATGCGTGCCTTCAGACGCTGTATTTCCCTCTTAGCGCGCAGAGAGAAATGTCAACAAATGCGTCTTTTGGTTTCTGACAGGAGCGGAGTACACGCGTTTATTTGAAAAGCAAACTAACGCGTATTTCCGCTTGTCTGCAAGAACGTGGCAGAAACAAACATTACTTTCAATTCAAGCTTCGATATTGCATACTGTCTCGAGTTAACATTTACCCAAACGGATTTAACCCCTGCTTCCACCGCCAAGAGTCACAAAAAGGAAGTCAGTGTTAAAACAGAATTAAAGTACACACAATCATGTATTACAAAGATCATTTATACTAACACCTTATCACGGAGTGCAGGATGCACGGGACAGGGGTGGGTTTCCTAATTGGGATATAAATTCCTTTATTTAAACGTGCATGTTGCAGGCTTGCTACTCCTATGGGGATCGCGGCTTGTTATCATGACAGTACCCCCCTCGTAGAATCCCTCCTAATACAGTAGGAACTGGCTTGGGCTTGTTAGGGTACTTAGCATGAAAGATTTTCAGAATTTTGGGAGCATTTTGCAGATTTACCAACGGTTCCCAAGTTCGTTCCTCAGGACCGAAACCTTTCCAGTCAACTAGATAATGCAATTTTCCTTTTACCCTTTTGGAGTCTAGAACAGCTTTGACCTCAAATTCTGGAGTTCCGTCAATATCTATAGCTGGAGGATTTTTTAGACTTCTGGTTCCGGGACTACAGGGTTTAATCAAGGAAATGTGAAATACAGGATGAATGCGAAACCTAGCTGGTAATGTTAATTTCACACAAACGGGGTTAACCAATTTTTCGATAGGGAAAGGACCTATGAATCTGGGGCGAAAAGTCTTGTGACATTTCAATTTAAGATTTTTAGTTGCCAACCAGACCTTGTCTCCTACTGAATACTGTGGAGATTCAGAACGATGTTTGTCAGCATACCTTTTTTGGGTTTCTTTGGCTTGTGCTAGATGTAGTTGAGCCTCTTGCTGAATACCAACTAGATCCTTTACATAATCAGAAACTGCTGGAACTAAGGTTGAGCATAAATCTGATCCTAGTATTTCCTTTGGATGATAACCAAAAGTGCAGAAGAAAGGGGACATACCAATAGAGGAATGGTCAGCATTATTATATGCGAATTCTGCAGCCCAAAGAACATCTGACCAGTCCTGATCGTGAGTGACCAACAGGCAACGTAATAGTTGTTCAACAGTTTGATTCGTGCGCTCCGTTAACCCATCAGTTTGAGGATGGTAACTCGTAGAGGTACGAATTTCCATGTTCAAAGCCTTCCCCAAATTACGCCAAAAATGAGAAATAAACTGTGGACCTCTGTCTGAAATTAAAACTGATGGTATACCATGTAATTTCACTACTTCTTTCATGAAAATTTGAGTCAATTCTGAAGCTGTAGGAAGCTTAGTAAGAGGTATGAAATGAGCATAACGAGTGAAATGATCCACTACAGTAAGTATCGTAGTGTAACCTGACTTGGAGCGGGGTAACTCAACAATAAAATCTAGCGACACTGTATGCCAAGGCTGAGGTGGTAAAGTCAATGGCAATAGGAGCCCACTAGGAGCATGATGTACAGGTTTGTTCTGACTACAAACAGTGCAAGTATCCACGTATTGTTGTATGTCTTTATACAATGAAGGCCACCAAAACTTTCTCTTGATCAACTGATACATCTTTGTAACTCCAGGATGTATGGACAGAGAAGTATCATGATATAACTGTAAAACCTTTTTTTGAAGAGATTCAATAGGTACAAAAACTTGATTATTCATGTACAAAACATTTTCTTTCCATTGTAACAAAGGATAGGTTTTATTCCAAGTTTCCTTTGATTGTGATTGGAATGCTTCTTTAAGATCTAATACAACATCTGAATCTACTAGACCAACAAGAAAACGTTCAGCAGGGATTATCGGAAGTACAGGTTCTTGTCTTATGTTCATATCATCACTACCTCCAATTCTTGATAAAGCATCCGCTTTATTGTTTTCTTTTCCAGGACGATAAGTGATGATAAAGTCAAAATCATTAAAAAACAAAGTCCACCTTAGCTGTCGAGCCGACAAAGCCTTTACAGATTTAAGTGATTGAAGGTTTCTGTGATCTGTGTAAATGGTCACAGGATGTCTGGCCCCTAGCAAGTAGTGTCGCCATTCTTTGAAGACAGCTTTAATGGCTAGCAATTCTCTATCTGCGATGGCATAATTCTGTTCAGTAGGATTGAGTTTTCTAGAGAAAAAGGCAACCGGATGCATTTGACCAGTATTAGTACTTCTTTGGGAGAGTATGCCTCCAATCGCGAATTGAGATGCATCAGCCTCAACGATAAATGGTTGGGAAGGATCTGGGTGTTTTAAAATTGGAGCAGTAGTAAATTGAGTTTTCAATTTCTGAAAAGCTTTTTCAGCTTCGGCATCCCATTCAAATTTCACGTTTTTTCTCAATAATTTAGTGATTGGGGTGATTATTTGTGAAAAATCCTTAATGAATCGCCTATAGAAATTTGCGAATCCCAAAAAGCTCTGAATTTGTTTAACACTATTTGGAATGGGCCAATCAATTATGGCTTGCACCTTCTTTTGATCCATCTCTATGCCAGAAGGGGTGAGGATATACCCCAAAAAATCCACGGTGGTAACATGGAACAAACTTTTCTCTAGTTTCACAAATAGAGAATTCTGCAAAAGCTGTTTCAAAATGGCTCGTACCTGCTTCACATGCTCAGAAATGTTTTTGGAGTAGATGAGGATATCATCAATATAGACGATACAACAAACATCAAGAAATTCCCTTAAAACCTCATTTATGAAGAATTGAAATGCCGCTGGAGCGTTGCAGAGTCCGAAGGGCATGACTTGATACTCATATAGTCCAAACTTTGTGCGGAAAGCTGTTTTCCACTCATCACCCTCTCGGACTCTTACTAGATGATATGCTCCTCGTAAATCTAGTTTTGTATAGATTGCTGCATCCTTTATCTGGTCGAGCAAAGTCGGGATTAATGGCAATGGGTACCTATTCTTGACTGTCATGTTGTTAATTGCGCGATAGTCGATGCAAGTACGCAATTCTCCTCCCTTCTTTGGTATAAAAAATAAAGGAGAGGAGACTGGGGACTTAGAATGTCGGATAAAACCGTTAGCAAGGTATTCATCCAAGTATGACCTGAGATGTTCGTTTTCCTTCTCCGTAAGAGCATAGATTCTGCTGCATGGTAGTGTAGCTCCTGGGATTAGATCAATTTGACAATCATAATCCCTGTGCGGTGGCAAGGTATTGGCCTTGGTTTTGTCAAATACATCTAATAGATCATGATAGTCTTCGGGAACCCCTGTAATAGTTAGTACACTCTGAATTTGTTTAGGAAAGTTATAGCCCTGAACTATGAGATCGGTTCCTGGATATTGCCTAAAGCACTTTGCATGACAGTAATCGGATTTAAAGAGAATGGTTCTGTTAACCCAATCTATGTAAGGGTTGTGAAGGACTAACCAAGGGATACCCAAGATCAGACCAAACTGAGGGGCATCAATAATATCAAAGGTTATATCTTCACTGTGTTTGGTTGCACATAACATAGTTAAGATCTCAGTGTGATATTGTATTGGGCCTGAGGTCAGTTCCTTTCCATCCACGGCCCTGACTATTTCTGGGGATTTTTTCTCGATTCTTTGCAGACCTAACTTCTCAAACAATTGGGTGTCGATAAAATTGCCGGTGGCTCCTGAATCTATCAAAGCATCCACAGACCAAGAACGAGTGTTATCTAACTGGGATTGAAGTAGAACTCTCATACTAAGATGACTATGAGAGATAGTAGGAGCATTTGAGGCCAAACTAAGCTGTTTACCCGATAAACTGACCTCCTGGTCTACCGAGCTCACACGTTTTCCGCCTGTGAAATCGCATTAACATCGACTGATTTAGTTTTAGGTCTTGTGGGACGAGTTGGGCACTCCTTGACGAAGTGTCCTGATTTCCCACAATACATACACTGATTCAACTTTCTCCTCTTCTCTCTTTCGTCTTTGGACAGAGGACCTCTAACTGTCCCTATTTGCATTGGTTCAGATGAATCTTGTCTAGGTGTGGCTTCATGCTTAGGATTTGTCTTGTCTTTAGGTAAAAAGAATTTAAAATCTGTCTTTCCTTTTTCTCCCTTTCTTTCTATTATGCGATGGTTTAATTTGACTACCAGATCTATAAATTCTTCGCAGTCAGTGGGAGGATCAAGAATTTGAGTAACCATGTCCTTCAAATCGTCTTTTAAACCCCTATAGAACAAAGACACTCTTTTGTCTTCTGGCCATTCCGCTTCTATTACCAACCTGTTGAAGGAGGAGATGTAATGTAATAGATCTGAGGACCCCTGTTTTAAACTTAATAGCTCGTAATCTGCCGACTGTACAAAGACATGCTTGGCAAAGAGTTTCTTCATGGTATTTTTAAATCGCTTTAGATCGTATAGAACTGCATCATTCCTTTCTACATAAGGTACAGACCAGAGAGCTGCCTCACCACCTAAATACGAGAGGATAAAAGCCACCTTCGCCGAATCATCAGGAAATGCAGTGGGTTTAGCTACAAAATGCAGATGGCATTGGTTTAAAAATATGGCGAACTTATTGCAGTCCCCATAGAACCTCTCGGGCGGTGCCAAGGGCACAGAAATAGGGGTAACCACCTGAATTTGGGTGGATGCAGAAGGGGAACTAGATGCGTTACCACTATACAGGGTTTGCTGTGGAGGTTGGAAGGTAGCTGGCCTAATAGGAGAAGTCCACGATGGTCTAGAAGTTTGTATATTGCTTTGTAACTCAGAAACATCCCTACGTAATTCCGCATTCTCGTGTCTAATTTGAACTAACATAGCTGCTATATCTTGAAGAGACACTTCATCTGTTTGGTCCATAGCGTCTGGGCAAAACTTTTTCCGTGGGCTTAGCCTTCTGTCAGGTGATTCAAGTCACTCTTACCTGCAAGGCTGTGCAATCTTACCTGTAAGGTGCTTGACGGGTTTTGCAGAGACGCTATGAGCCAAACTCCCTGAAACCTATCCTACCTCTGGTGATTTGTAGATTTACACGCCAAGATGCTGGATAGCTAAAAGGGAGAGTGGCCGGATCTGACGCTAATGTGAGTTCTTGTAGTCGACCTGCAAAGCAACAAGCTCACCTTAGTATCTTATTCTCAAAAAAGATTAACTCTATCTCTTACTAAGTCCTATACTGTACAACTGTGATGCCTTTTCTGTTAAATATCCTACCTGCGATCTACCAAGAATGGCTTCGCGTCCTGGAAGTGGTGTGGTGTGTCAATACAGCTTAGCAGAGGTGTGATGATGAAGAATATTCAGTTCTTGAAGTCTAGTGCTGGGTGAAGTAGTTTCACTACAAAGATACAAAGGTAAAATTATACCTATTCTACAAAATGAAATCCTAAACCAAGTTCTTTAGCTATCTCTTCTATCACACTTACTTCTTTGCTAACTGTGAATTCTTTCACCACTTCCACATTTTCAGATGGGTTGATTCCCTGTTTAAAGAATCTTAAAAGATATACACGGCAAACAAAAGATATATTTTGCAAACAAGAAATGTACATAAACCAGAAAGGTTCTTAACACCTAAACAGGATTCACTGTCCACATTAAACGCTTCTCAATCTAAGTTCACATTGACCACGATAAAACAAATGTCTTTTTAGTTGCATGAATTCTCCTCTTGTGCTCAGAGAGAATATTTCCAAAAATTGTTCTTTCAAAAAGGTTGCTAGCGATGGGCGCCAAAGAAGAAACGAAGTTGCACTTAGCTTTTTAAATCTCCTTGTAGCATTGTCCAGATTCAGTGTTCCAAAAGATGTTCTCCAAACTGGATGCCTAGGAAGAATACTGGAGCTCTTCTGAAGATGCGCGATGTTTCCTCTTGCAAGGCTGGAAGGCTAAGCGTCTTCCAGAAGCTCGGGTGTGGTTTTTATAGTGGAACCACACCCAAACGTCGAGACGCATGCGTGCCTTCAGACGCTGTATTTCCCTCTTAGCGCGCAGAGAGAAATGTCAACAAATGCGTCTTTTGGTTTCTGACAGGAGCGGAGTACACGCGTTTATTTGAAAAGCAAACTAACGCGTATTTCCGCTTGTCTGTAAGAACGTGGCAGAAACAAACATTACTTTCAATTCAAGCTTCGATATTGCATACTGTCTCGAGTTAACATTTACCCAAACGGATTTAACCCCTGCTTCCACCGCCAAGAGTCACAAAAAGGAAGTCAGTGTTAAAACAGAATTAAAGTACACACAATCATGTATTACAAAGATCATTTATACTAACACCTTATCACGGAGTGCAGGATGCACGGGACAGGGGTGGGTTTCCTAATTGGGATATAAATTCCTTTATTTAAACGTGCATGTTGCAGGCTTGCTACTCCTATGGGGATCGCGGCTTGTTATCATGACGACAACAAGACATTGTTACAACGTGAAAATCATTGGATTTATACACTTAATTCAATAAAACCACATAGACTCAATGACCGCGTTGAGTTTTCATGTTACTTGTGACTTTTCGATACACTGATTTAACCCATATCTAATGGGCTGCTCTATTCTGACACTCCATTTGGCCAATATTTGTGAATATCACAAGTAGTAATACTTTTATTTAAGTTTGTTACAATGTATTATCACTTTAGACTATCACGGTATGATCTACATTTAGAATTGTGAATTTTGTACGATTATATCTCACATCACTACTGTTCCTTCGTTATACACCCCCGCTACCTATCCCAGTCCTATTTCTATAACCTTGCTCACTCACCCACGTGATCGTAGCACTTCCTGGTTTCAAGCACGAAACCCGACAGGGAACTCCCATAGTTGTCCACACTCCCACGAGCCCAAGACTACGCCGACTATGCAACCATCCATTTAATACACGAGTAAGTACATGTTGACCTGCCATAGCGCTCGCATATACGACCGCTCGCCACATTTGTTTGCGACGAGCCGTCTTAATTGTTGAATTCGTTTCTTTGAATTTTCACTCTTACCGTTATCTATACGCATTAAAGCGTTTCATCCACACCCGTTGAATTTGTAACCTCCAATAGCATTATTTACACCTGCCATTTTCCTTTTAAACACTTGGCGATCACCCCCTTGTTTTATTTCTTTTACAAACATTATCGTTCATCTATCTTTTGGGCTAATGTGATCACTTTCTGTTATTTATCAATTTAACGGTTTTTATTACCATGTGTGAAAGTTAACATCATACTTAGAACAATATATGTCGTTTTTTTGTTTAGATGCTCGCCGACGAAGGGCGTAGCCCGAAATGCATTGGAGCTGGATACAACCATGTATGAAATGGAATTGAATATATGTTTTCAACAAAAACTTTATTGATCTTTGGATACAATGTGATTATACTTAACAAGAAGAGAATAAATTCTTCAAAAACTCTCTAAGTTTGTTTCTTGAACAACAGAGGAGGATTTCACCACAAAGTTGAGTGCCCTATGGGATGTCATCAGTTTCTAATTGATCACACTTCGCTTACTTTTCAAATTCACTCGCCCAAGGGTGGAGGGCGACACCTTGGGAGCACCTATTCTAAATTTGAATAACGTTTCATTGAACTACTTTCAAATATAGGTTGTGCACGGGCCAATCAAATTCTTGAAATATCACGAAGAAAGGGTATACGTCTGGCAGGAAAGCCATCAAAATGGTTCAACACCCTTTCCCTTGCTTGCAACACCCCTCAACATCACCCACCGTCTCCAGGAAGCTCCAGCAATGCACGTCTGTATGCACAGCAGATACAACCAAGTCCCGGCCAGGCCTCGTTGTCAGCAGGACTGGGTGAAGATACCCTGCCAGGGTCAGACTGGGGCAGAAAACGGGCACAGGCACAAAATACAAGTGGCTCCCATTAGTGAAAGAGATAGCTATAAGAAGCGGACTGCATTCTAAAATCCACACAAATACCTATCCATACAATTATGCTAATGAGGAAGAGGAGGAAATATTTGTTGTTGATGGTCTCTTTAGTTTATCAGATTTAAATTTGTTAGGGCATCAGTTCACCTGCAATGATCAGCAATCCCAACATTTCCAACAAGAAATTTAAAATCAGCATAAACAACCGTTTCTGCAAACAAAAACAAAAAAAGTACACAAACACTTGCTGATTATTTTCAACATTACCGAATGCAAGCCAGTGGAAATGTTTAAGGTCTCAGACCGCACACACGCACCTCTCTGCTTCACGTCATGACCCGTGAGACCGGATGCTGTGGTCTCCTTTTCACACCCACACACATGTCTGTGCAGCCTTTTCTGTGTCCAGACTGTTCTCTCACACCCTCATTCCACCACATAGTGCCCACCTGTTCGATGCACTCACTTCTACTGGGCAGGAGATCCGTCCTGGGTGACAGCCTGACATGGGCTCGGCGGATGTTCTACAGACGCGCCATGTGTGTGCACCGCCCACTGCTCTGCACAGCACGTGACTTAAAAAATTGCTATTAAGAGTCTTAAGACTAATAATTAGGCCCAACTCACGAGGTCTGTGTACGGCTCGACTCGAGTCGTGACTCCTCGTCGTGTGGCCGCCGCGCTGTGACGTGCCGGACTGTGCTGCGAGTAAGGCCAATCACTACTGCATGGCTTCACATAGGCCACAGTGATTGGCCATAAAAGTGCAGCAGTGCCACCACCTATGCACGGCACCCATACATACAGGCTGCGTGGTGTCTCAGCCAATCCTGGCACTGCATTAGCAGCGCCGCAGTGCTAGGATTGGCTATGAGCAGAGTCACTCCCTGCCCATGCTGCGGTATGAAGCAGCACCCTCGGGTCCTTCCCCAGTCACAACTGTAAAGGGAAGGTACTACTGTGCGCATGTCCGGGCTGGCCATAAAAATGCAAAAACAACAATTGATGGACAGAATGCAGAACAATGTCATACATTCACCCCAGTACAGAGATCTGGGCCTAAATCCATCGTTTTTTTGCACTCCACACCACCCCAGTTCAGACATGGCCATATGCAAATCAGCCTTGACCCTCTGTCTCATGGGAACAGTCCAGCCCGAACTGCCAAGCCATGTCTTTCCTGGACCGTAATCAGGCATCCTAGGACCGGTTTCTGGCCATAAAAATGACCAACCCAAAAACGGACAGGCGCACTGTAGCTGCACTGCTGTACTGTTATTGCCGCGCTCACTCAAACTGTAGCAGCCCGCCCCCAACCTCTTCAGCGCCGGCAGGTCAGATTGAGTCAGGCTTGTCCCGGTAGCGAGACTGCACTGCGAGATAACTTTTGTTTATTTTACTGGCTGAGATTGAATTATATTTTAGTGTGACGGTTGTTTTAGTGTGATGGCTGTCCACGTGGCTTAGTGGGGCAACGCCCCCAATGGACGCACCGCCACTGTTGCCGAGGCTTGAACCCAGTTCCCCAGATTTGAGCTCGACCGCCCTTGCCGTTAGGCCAACTCAACAGACAACAGTCTAAGCTTGTGCAATAGACCACTATCTGTCCAGGCTTCTGAATTCTGTTGTCCTATTCCACCTCTTAATCATTTTTCCATGTTAGCAAAACTAGATGGTATAGATTGATTTACCATTAATCCTACTGTGGATCTTTTACATGCTAATGACTAAGCAGTGGGTCTTTGTGGTGATTAAATCACTGTAACCACATGCCAAGATTAAACTCCTCCTTATACTTCATAATAAGGCTAGTTCTCCCATGATGGATTCATGGCTCAGGGATGTCAACTCAAATGAATTCTAAGGCTTTTTTTGGAACATGACAGGTGTTTGTGCTAAGGTTGACATTCCAGAATGGATGGATTTTGTTACAAATCTTTAGGTTCTATGCTTCCAGGAGACATGGACTGTCGAGCCAGTCCACATTAATGGTTACTGAACCTTTCATGTATCACTGGTGTCTTCCAATGCTGGAGGAGCTAAGGGTGTTCCATGTACCTATTCATCCTAAAACTTACCTTTTTCTAATATAACACCTGTGTTTACTAATTTGTATTTTCATATTATTCTTATTGATCACAGCCTCACTGCTGGTTAATTTTTATAATGAGTAATTTATCAGTTATTATTGGTCAGTTCGAATTAGACCTTGAGTCCATCTGTAAGAGTGATAATAAGTAAGTCACAATATTCTGGGGTGGTGATTTTAACATACATCTGTGCCTTCTGCCATCAAACAAGATTTGTGGTCTGACGGACATTCATGACTAGGATTAATCTCACTTTATTCACATAGGCTACGGTGATAAACTCAATGAAATGTTGTACAGATATAACCTTGCTTATACAAGCCCCCTTATCCAGTTTTATTGTACATTTAATGGAAGGGATGACAACAGAGTAATTTAATATATTATATCATCTCACAGTCCTGCTACACTGTTATCTAATTTAACGACACATACCATTTCTTTGAGCAACCATTTTCCACAGAGTATACATCTTAACTGTAGCAGATTGACAAGCCAGGCAGGGAGTGATTAAGAATGTGTAGCATATAATCTCAAGATAGCAACCCATAATTGTATTTCACTGCACTAGTCCCAGATTAATTTGGATAATTTACTAGAAAAGCTAGTTACCGATCAGAGAGATACTTTTGAGATTTGTGTGGATGATGTATCTAACCTAAATGATATTGCTAATGCTTTTCTTAACATTACTAAGGGGATCAAGGAATGCTTAAATGATACTAGATCCCAGTCTAGTCATTGCAGATAAGGTTGGTTTGCCTCTAAATATTCTAAAGTGACTTATGACTGCTCTCCACAAATCACCAAGGTGTACACAGGAACTGCAGACCTGTAGACTTGAATACCAACTCGCTCTAAAGAGTAGAAAAAAGATTTAAGGAATAAAGCAAAGGAGTCTATCATTGAAGCAAGTTCAAATAAAGAAAGCACAGCTTTTTGGCGTGATGTAAATAGTCCATACTCAAGAGATGAGAGGGGCCCAAGATTAGAGACTGCTGTAATGGAAACCGATTGAGTGACTCCATTCATTAAGATATATTCAAAGTCCTGCAGGGTGCTGGCAGTGTCAGTAACTGTTGATTATGTTGTCACCCTTGAGAACCCCGCACGGAGACTTGACAGGCTCTCTTACTCACTATATGAGGCTAGTAGAGATCCTCTGGCTAGGGCAGAAACACACCAGGCCCTGACGGAATTCTCATTGACATTTCCTTTTGAGGCCCCATATTGACCATGGTGCTGGGGGTGTCCTGAAGTGTTGGCTTTCTGAACACTTGGTCAGAGTCAGTAATCGCTCCCATCTACAAGAAGGGTGACCGGTTTAATCCAGCATGCTATTGACCCATCTCACTACATGATTCTCTGGTGAAAACTGTTGGCTGTATCATAATGAATAGATTAGAAGAGTTGGCTGTAAACAAAGAGAATCTTTCAGATCCTCAATATGGTTTCCATAGTGGTTTAGGGACAATTGAGCAGAGATTAAATCTTAACCTTGGCTTTCTGTAGAAAAGTGTATCTTGATTAACCCCTCCCATGCTGATGACGGAACCGCTCCGTCATCAGCTACAGTTGAGCTGTGCTGATGACGGAGCGGTTCCGTCATGGCCCGGCCGCCGCGCCTGCGCGCCGCTGATTTCGCGCCTGCGCGGCAGGTTTAATGAGCGGGGCGGGTCATGACGGAACCGCTCCGTCACCAGCACAGCTCAACTGTAGCTGGTGACAGAGCGGTTCTGTCACCAGCATGCGGCGGCCGCGCGGCCGCCCCGCCCCTTTAGCGCTGCGGCGGAATAGACGCCGCAGCGAAAGGGTTAAGAAGGCCACATGTTTTTATCTTTTGTTGATTTATCTACTGCATTTCACTGTGTTATGCACAACAAATTGCGGTCTATTATGACTGAGCTCAGTAGGGACCCTCCATAATGCAATTCTTAAGGGAGTTGTACTTGGGAGTAAGGCCAGGGTACGGTATGGTATTAAGGGAGAAAGTACTTGCTCATTTGGGGAGTTAAACAGGGGAGTTAGACAGGGCTGTGTTGTTGCCTTCTTTCTATTTACCTTATACATCAACCGCTTGGGCAATGTTTTGGCAGAACACTGTTTTTAGGAAACTCCATCAAACTGGTCATCGACTGATTCCAGCCCCCCTCTATGCTGAATATGCCGTGCTCATGGGTCGTACTCCCCTGGACCTACGATGACTACTCACACATGTTGTCAATTATATGAAGGCTTTAGGTCTGCTAGTTAACTTGGACAAAGCATTTGTAAAGAAGTTAGGGAGGAGGCAGTCGAACTGTCGCAATCTCATGATAGTTGGCACTAAGATTAATTTACCTCCTCATTTTCCTACCTGGGTATTATGTTTGAGAACTGTGGTTCTTGATAAAAGGCTATTATTCTAGGAAGCTATACTTCATGAAAGCCACTACAGCGTTGTCAAATTTGGCAACTAACCATGCTAAGAAGCCTTTGAGTGAAATAATAACTATCTATAAAGCATAGTGTTTGTAGACAGCTGCATATTGGGGGACATTTGGGGTCATAGTAATAATCAAACCCTTCAGCTGGTAGAGAATGCCTTCTTTAGGAATCATCTTTCTGTCCCTAAGGATAGCTCCTCATTTGCATGGATTTTTGAACTTGGGGCTCCATTTATATCAGATACAGTGGAGTGGAGAAGTGTGGCTCACTGGTTAGAGGAGGCAGACCTGGAAGCAGAGGTCAGCCCGGGACCAGCGTTCAATTCCCGGCTCGGCGGGGTCTTGAGTCCTAAAAAAAAAAATGTCCACGGACTCGACAATTCTCGCTCCGGTGCCTACTCTATTCATGGGTTCACACTCTGCGACTCTGGGCAAAAGCTTGCTTATTCTCCACAACGGCCCCTCGCGGTGGGATGCCTGGCTTTCACCTGGTGAATACCCTGCCGGGGTTATCTCACAGGGGAATACCAGGACGGGTTCCCTAAGCGACCCCTGCGCCCACGGCCTGGTCGCCCCCACACCCCCTGCCTGCTCCGCCTTACCTGCTGCCAGACACCGAAGCCGAGCCGACGCCCCAGCCGCCGCAGGGCCGCCCCAGCGCCCCAGCTGCCGCAAGGCCGCCAGCCGAGCCCCCAGCTTCTCCCGCCGTAGCTTTTCCCGCCGCAGCAGCTCCGTACCCGCCCCCTCGCCTGCCGATTGGTCCCTGCGCTACCCGCCTCCCAGCGGACCCTCCATCACCGCTCCCTTCTTATGACGCCCCCAGAGCGACCGCGCAGCGGACGCGCGCAGCGGGAGCACCGATTGAGCGCCGAAGGAGCGCCAAAGGTAAGCCCGTCTATGCCCGTCTGCGCCTGGACCGCGCCCAGTGCCAGGACCCCTGGCCCTCGAGGACCCCAGGCCGTCCGCCGGACGTACGACGCCACCACCATCAACGCGCTCAACACCGGCCGAATCCCGGGATGCTACCGTGCCACCCCGAGACGCATCCACGGACCCTTCAGCTGCCACGCCTGCAAGTTCTCCTGCATCCGGACCTGCCTCGCACCAGCACCCGCCAAGCCGAACACCAGCAGCAACCACCTCAAGTAAATCCTGCTCAACACCCGCTCCGTCCACAGATACGCCATCGAACTCTGGAACCTCCTCGACACCACAGCTCCTGACGTTGCCTTCCTCACGGAAACCTGGATGAACGACTCCTCAGCACCCGACATCGCCATTGCCATCCCAGAGGGCTACAAGATCATCCGGAGGGACCGCACCGCCAACCAGATGGGAGGAGGCATCGCCATCATCCACAGAGACACCATCCACATCACGACCAACACCGACGACACCCTGACTACCGCTGAACACCTACACTTCCAGATCCACACTGACCCGAAGACCACCCTCAGAGGCACCCTGATCTACCGACCCCCGGGACCTCGTACACAATTCAGCGAGGACATCGCCAACTTCGTCAGCCCGCATGCCCTCCCCTCCGCTGACTACATCCTCCTGGGGGACATCAACTTCCACCTGGAGAACAACAACGACCGCAACACCATCACCCTGCTCGACAACCTCGCCACCCTCGGTCTCAAGCAGCTGGTGTCCACCCCCACCCACCTCGCCGGACACACACTCGACGCAGTCTTCTCATCCAGCAAAGACATCGCCTTCAGCCATGCCACAGGACTCCACTGGACGGACCACAGCTGCGTCCACTTCACCTTCAGAAGAACGACGATCCACCACCACCAGCAACAGGTTGCTCGAAGAAGCTGGAACAAGATCACAGCCGACCAGCTCGCCGCTTCCCTGAGCCAGCACCCTCCCGCCAGCTCAGCGAACCCCAGCCAGGCCGCCGACAACCTCACGAAATGGATCAGCAACTGCGTGGACGAACTCGCCCCACTGAGGACCCCGCCCAGCAGGCCCGGCAGCAAGAAGGCCCCATGGTTCACTGACGAACTCAAGAGCTCCAAGAAGAACTGCCGAGCCCTCGAGAAAGCCTGGAGAAGGGAACCAACACCGGACAACATGACCACCCTCAAGCTTGCCACCCGGAAGCACCACCAACTGATCCGCGCCACCAAGAAAACTGCATTCAAGGACAGGCTGGACAACAACGCACACAACCGCAAGGAACTCTTCAACATCGTGAAAGAGCTCTCCAACCCCAACGCCGCAAACAACGACATCACCCCTTCGCAAGACCTCTGCAACTCCCTCGCCTCCTACTTCCACAACAAGATCGCGGACATACACAACAGCTTCAGCACTCAACCGACGCACGCCATGACCGCACCAACGCCCCCCACCACCACCCTCCGCGCCTGGACTCCAATCAGCATCGAAGACACCGTCCGCATGATGAACTCCATCCACTCCGGATCTCCGACCGACCCCTGCCCTCACCACGTCTTCAACAAGGCCGACGCTGTCATCGCACCCCACCTGCGGGACATCATCAACAACTCCTTCGACACCGCCACCTTCCCGGAGAGCTGGAAGCACGCCGAACAGCGCTCTACTAAAGAAACCAACAGCGGACCCCACCGAACTCAAGAATTACCGCCCCATCTCGCTCCTCCCGTTTCCAGCCAAAGTCATCGAGAAGACCGTCAACAAACAGCTGGCCGCCTTCCTCGAGACGAATGGATCCCTCGACCCCTCACAGTCTGGCTTCCGAGCCAACCACAGCACCGAGACCGCCCTCATCGCTGCCACCGACGACATCCGAGCCCTGATGGACAACGGAGAAACAGCGGCCCTCATCCTCCTAGACCTCTCCGCGGCATTCGACACTGTCTGCCACCGCACCCTAGTGCAGCGCCTCAGCAACGTCGGAATCCAGGAGAAGGCAATGGAATGGATCATCTCCTTCCTCGACGGAAGAACACAGAGAGTCCGACTACCACCGTACAAGTCAGAGGCCACCGAAATCATCTGCGGCGTCCCTCAAGGATCCTCGCTGAGCCCCACCCTCTTCAACGTCTACATGAGCCCCCTCGCGGCCATCGCACGCCAACACAACCTCAACATCATCTCCTACGCCGACGACACCCAGCTGATCCTCTCCCTGACCAACGACCCCGCCGCCGCCAGAGCCAACCTTCACGAAGGGATGAAAGACGTAGCCGAGTGGATGACAACCAGCTGCCTGAAACTGAACTCGGACAAGACGGAAGTCCTCATCCTGGGCTCCTCGCCCTCCGTCTGAGACGACTCCTGGTGGCCCCCCGCCCTGGGCACCGCACCCAAACCGACAGACCACGCACGCAACCTGGGCTTCATCCTGGACTCCTCCCTCTCCATGACCAGACAGGTCAACGCCGTCTCCTCGTCGTGCTTCATCATCCTGCGCATGCTACGTAAGATCTTCCGGTGGATCCCCACCGAGACCAGGAAGACGGTCACCCAGGCTCTCGTCACCAGCCGACTGGACTACGGCAACGCCCTCTACGCCGGAACCACCGCCAAGCTCCAGAAGAGACTCCAGCGGATCCAGAACGCCTCGGCCAGACTCATCCTTGACATCCCACGACACAGCCACATCTCTGGACATCTGAGAGACCTGCATTGGCTCCCCGTCAACAAAAGAATCACCTTCTGTCTCCTCACCCACGCACACAAAGCCCTACACGATCAAGGCCCGAGCTACCTCAACAACCGCATCAACTTCTACGCTCCCAAACGCCACCTCCGATCAGCCAGTCACGCCCTCGCCGCCGTCCCCCGCATCCGGAGAACGACAACAGGAGGAAGGTCCTTCTCCTACCTGGCCGCCAAGACCTGGAACTCCCTCCCGACCGACCTGCGCCTGACCCAAGACTACCTCTCCTTCAGGAAGAAGCTCAAGACCTGGCTGTTCGAGCAGTAGCAGCACCCCCCCCCCCCCCAAGTGCCTTGAGACCCTCCGGGTAAGTAGTGCGCTCTATAAATGTCTTTGATTGATTGATTGATTAAGCAAGCGCTTAGATACCGGGTCTGTGATTTGCGCTATATAAATACATGTACATTTACATTTACATACAGCCAGAATTCAGTCAATGCTTTTATGGCATTAGATTTGGACTTGCCATGATACTTAACTGTAAAATTAAAAGGATTGCCTTAAGTTGTCACAAAATCCAAGGTTGAACTATTCTAAACACCTTTGTTTCAATGGGGCATGATGAATATTTTGATCCTCCTGACACTCCAGAGAGTATCAGTAGAGTATCAGTAGGAAAGAGCTAAAAAAGGCCTGTATACATGTTAGTTTGAAGATCTTAGATTGTCCACCGAGCTTACAATCCTTGCCATAGGTTCATTTTAGCTCACTTCAGATTACCATAATCAACTAGTCTGAAGTTTTAATTAAATGGCCCTGTGACAATTTTTCTAATCAACATACTCTGCATACCTTGTTCCTTTGTACATTACAAAGCATTTAATATTGCCTATTGTATCTGAATATAATTTTATACAATGTCATCCTGCCTATCTGTTACTTGAATCCCTACCAACTTCACTCATCTGCTGCACTGTGTAAAGTTATCTTTGGTCTGTGATTCGCTTCAGTAAATCTTTGAATGTTTTGAATAATTCTGTTTGATTAGGATAAATGTACATATATTGCGTTATTTGTCCTGGATGATCAAATTGTACTTGTTTTGTAGTTTCTATTGGTCTTTTTTGTAATTTCTATTGGTCTTTTATCATTTTAACCTCTTATGTGCCGGTTTTTATCTTTAAAATGATGTAATGTACTTTTGTATACTTCAATGATTTAACACAAAAATCGAATAAAGCTGTTTTGACGTGACTTAACTAGAAGTTTCTATTCGGCCTTAAACATTAATCCCCTTAGGCTACAATGCACCATGAATTACAGCACACATCATATAGAGTTCCTTGATCATAAACTGAGTATAGTGAACTTTACCATTGAAACGTGTTTGATTAGGAAGGATATATATGGAATTGACAATGTGCCAAAAACCCCTGTGCTGGAGATAGAATGCTGGCTTTGCACATATGCAAATAAAATATTGATACATAACCATGAGGGAAATGTATGTGGACAAAGAACTGTATGTGCATTTGTGAATGTAATACAACTAATTCACGATGTAGTGTCAGTTCCTTAGCATTGATTCTATATATTGCAAATTGCAAATTTTTTTTAAGTGAGCTAAGCTTATATAATATGTCTTTTAACTAGTGCAGAGGTCCATATGCTTAAAGTTGATTTCTTTTTTTGTTTGCTCTGTAGGCAGGTTTTCCTGTATTGTTGAAAGTTCCCATCTGCCGGATCTACTAACTAACACAATACATTGTATGAAGAGAAAAAATGGGTATTGGCAAGTAGCTGAAGTTGCTGCTGTTGTTTGAACAATGCAGAATTACGTCAATTGAAGGTTAAGTGTAAGAGATTATATTTCGAGGAGTCAACCATCACGTACATTGAAACTGACTTAGCCATATTGAACTCTATATAGAATAAACAATTTGTTGTACATTACAGTGCCATCTAATGGATTAGTTTTGATAGAAAGACAGCTACGGGCTACTTGAGCGACAATATGTGTATTTATAGTATGTCGTAATAGGTCGAACCACCTTAAAGTATCTTCTAAAGTGCAGGTCTAATATAGGATTGGTGTCACTACAACACATGCTTTTACATCGCATTGCTTTACAACGCGGTTTTTACCACGCAGTCCATTACAACGCATAATGCTTTTAGGCGCTGGATAGTGAATTATTTAATTTACTATTCCAACTCCAGTCCCCGTGGATAGCAGGGAAGGTGTTGGATAGTAAATTAAATATATTCCCTATCCTAGAGCGCCCCCCAGCGCAATGCGTTGTAATGGTTGCGATGTAATGGTAGTGCGTTGTAAAAAATGCGTTGTAAGTGATGTTCCCCCTAATATATAAGAAATCATATTAGTAGTTCAAAGCGATGCGCACTGAAGATGACTTAACCATAGTTGAATTTTTTAATGATTAGAAAACTATTTATCCTCTTTCATACCCATCGAATCAAATGGGTCTGATAGGATGACAGCCTTCGCTACTTTAGCCATTGTGTTGATATTTATTATGTTTATGGACTTTTCTAAATATGATTAAGATGAATCGATGGGTATTTGAACTATATATCAGAATTGCCTTAACATAGAAAGTGTCTAATCAAAAGGGCACATTCCACTCAAGCAATGCATTTTTTACTAATGCTGTGGCATACATATTAGCTCCTGAATTGTTTACAAGCATGTGGATTCTGAGTTTTTTCTATATCTTTTTTCATTATGATATGTGTCCCAATGATGAAATAATGAACATCCACGGTTTTGCATTAATATATCAAATTAATTTAATTTTAGTCTGCCCATGTCACATATAGCCAGTGAATGTAATGATTAAAGGAACCAAGGGGCAGATGTATCAACAGGATTTTTAATCGTAAACGCTGCGATTTGCAAAAAAGCAGCGTTTGAGACTAAAAATCGGGAAAACGGGATGTATGAAGGAAATGGCATCGCAAAATTAAAGAATTGCAAAATTTGCGATTCCTTAACTTTGCGCAAGCATTTAAGGAATCACAAAAAGCGATTTCCTAAGTGCTATGTAAGAAACATTTAAGTTTTGCGAATTCACCTTAAGAAATCGCAAATTACCACCAACTTCAAGTTGGTGTTAATTTGCGATTTCTTCCACAAATGCACTTTTTGGCATTTGTGAAGGTGCCATGTGGCGCTCATTCATGCCCTTAGGGCATGTATGTGCGCCATATGCGCACACATGTCAAATTCAGGGGTGCAGCAGGGTGTCCTCAAGACACCCTTGAACCATTGAAATTATTCTCAATGTGCGATTCTCAAATTGCGAATCGCAAATTGAGAATAACTTCCCAATCATTCCTATGGGCCTCCTGGCCCATAGAAATGAATGGAAAAGGATGCCTTAATTGCGATTTTGCAATTTGCAAATCGCAATTTAGGAATATTAGGAAATCGCTAATAAATTGCGTTTTTCTACATATATCCCAAATTGCAATTCTCAAATAGGGATTTCTAAAAAATTGCTATTTGAGAATCGCAAATGATGGTGATGATACATCTGCCCCATTGTCACTAACAATGAATTATGTGAACCATTTATTTCGTTGTGCATTTTTTGTTCTATGTGAAAATACTGCCGGTCATTTCCTGTTGCTATTCCTTATATTTCACTCTTTATTTTCATAGCAATATTGTGATCAAGAGCGAGTGGATCAGAGCACATCATGTTTTCCACCACTAATGAACCTAAATTGGATGAAGCAATGAGATGCTCCGGTTAGTGTGTGTGTCTGTGTGTGTGTGTGCATGGCATGTGCGTATGTATATGTATGTATACACACACAGATAGATAGATAGATAGATAGATAGATAGATAGATAGATAGATAGATAGATAGATAGACAGACAGACAGACAGACAGACAGACAGACAGACAGACAGACAGACAGATAGATAGATAGATAGATAGATAGATAGATAGATAGATAGATAGATAGATAGATAGATAGATAGATAGATAGATAGATAGATAGATAGATAGATAGATGTATATATCTATGTGTGTAGAGAGAGAGAGAAAGAGAGAGACATAGAGAGAGAGAGAGAGAGAGAGAGAGAGAGAGAGAGAGAGATTTTCGATAAACACATTCCTGGGAAAAAATCATGGGGCATATTAGCAAGGACCTCGTTAGAATTATCGCCGTTTTAGCGGCGATAACGGGCTTGCTAATATGCGTTATAGAATACCAATTGAAGCCCAGGTTAGATGTCCTGCACATCTAACCTGGGCTTCTATTGGAATTCTATAACGCATATTTGCAAGCTCAGTATCGCCGTTTTAGCTGCAGTTTCCTGCCGCTAAAACAGCAATAATTTCAACGAGGGTCTTGCTAATATGCCCCCTACTTTTTGGAGTATAAATGACTGGGTTTTTTTTTAGCAGAAGTTCCTACGGGGAAATGTAAAGAACGGCGTAATGTCTCATTTCGAGTCAATAGCATGTTTTAGCATTTGAAAACACAGCAGCTTCTCAGCAATGTGCTATGTCAGCATACTACCTTAAAAGTTCAAAAAAGACTGAGATATTTTTGACATGTTCTCACAGTTAGATAATTTAAAGTGACCTTTACACTTTAAACTGATTGTGTTATCCACTTAACTCTCTATAATACACACAGCTCTGTCACTGCCAGACACGCTGCAGGTAAGGCCTTCTTTAAGTGGTTGATCTGTTCACCTAATCTGTCATTCTATATCCATTAAGCTCCGCTTCTGCTTTTGCACAAACAAGATTTGTCACAGATGACTGATTCAAACAAGACGTCTAAATGAAGTGCCTCAAATTAAGTTTGAATTGATTTACATCCTGAACAAACGAACCTTCGACATTTCTTGTGTGCAAGTGTGTGTGCAGAGAAGAAAAAAGCACATCATAGTAGCTGTCAATCAGGCAGGGAAAGTCTTCCATAAACACTTCAGCCTCGGTCCTAAATAAATTAATTACAGTTGTCTCACCTACATGGATTTTTTTTTCTGCCTGCCACATGGTAGACAGTAATTTGATTTATGGAGATGTTTGCATTTTAAAATAAAGGCAGGCCTGAGAACATCTAATTTTACTAATGTGAAAAAACAATGTAAAGTAAGGTTTGCTGACTCAAACTAAAGCCTCTCTGTGCCATTCTTCAGTCTCAAAAATATTAAGAATTTGGAGCCAGATGTTACTACTTTTCTGGTCACAAAAAGCTGTTGCAAATGCAACTAGAGACTTTGGAGTATATGTAAAAGAACTGCTGCTAACTAACGCTAGCATTAGTTAGCAGCAATTCTTTCACGGGAACGCGCACCTCGCATCTCCTTTTCATTAAGTTCTGCTAACAGAAGTGGCGACCCTAAAAATTAAAGTTTACGCTCGAAAACTGCCGCTAACTGCAGTTAGCGGGAACTTGTAAATACGTTGATTAAAAAAAAAACGCTGTTACGTCAAAAAACCCATGGGCCAGATGTACACAGGTTTGGCTTTGCGATTTCCAAATAGGAAATGTTTGCGTTTCGCTATTTGGTAATTGCAAACACTCATGTACTAATGTGTCTTTGAAAGATTTTAGGATTTTAAGTTGGTCGCAAATAGATCTACCTCATTAATATTCATATTTGGTTTGTGACCTATTGGGAATAACTAAAACGGGATGGTGGCCTGCTGGGGTCAGCAGATCACATTGTCTGTGATTGATTTTCAATAAAGCATTTTTTTTAAATGCACTCAGTTTTCCTTAAAGGAAAACAGAATGTGTTTCAAAAAGAAAAATGAAAAGTTTTCTTTTCATTTTTAAGAGTAGCAAAGGTCTGCGGGACCACTGCCTCCTCTTAAAAAATGTTTTCACCAACATTCACAAAGGGTTAGGGGTCCCTTGGGTTCCCCTTCCCATTTGCAAATGGGTTAAAACCAACTCAGAGTTGGAGGTAAAATGTGAATGTTTTGCCACCACATTCCCACATACTGCTGTGAGTAAGTAATAGAAAGGGATGCCCTAAATACGCCCATTTCTAATGCCGAATCGCAAACACTATTTGCGATTCGGCAATAGGTTACTGATTCACAAATAGAGCTTGCTACGTGGAAGCTCTCAATGATCTTAGTGGCAGGGGACACACTCTCCGCAATCTTAGTGGCCGGGAGCAAGCTCTCAGGGACCTTAATGCCACAAAGCAGGTCTCAGTGAGCTTAGCGGCCGGGAGCAAGCTCTCAGTGATCTTCATGGCAGAGAGCAAGCTCTCAGTAATCTTAGTGGCAGGGAGCAAGCTCTTGGTGATCTTCGTGGCAGGGATCAGGTTCTCAGAGATGTTAGTGGCAGGGAGTAAGCTCTCAGCAATCTTAGGGGCAGGAAGCAGGGTTATAAAGCTGTGACACTCAGCCTCTTGTATGGGCAGAGAGATTTGCGTAAGGGGGTGAATGCAGGGTGTTCCTGGAAGGAGCCACTCCAGCAAGCCACAACAGCATGCAGCCACCAGAAATGCATAAAGAGATCAAGCACACTGATCTCTCCTGGTGCAATGAAATGTTCTAGTGTGAGAAAACAACCATCATGGAACAGTTGCCCATTGTGGAAATACCTATGGGCATATGTACAAGGAGTTAACGTCGCATTAGCGGCACTTTTCCGATGGTTTTGTGGCAAGATTGTTATCGCCTTATTTACAAGCTGCTGCTAGCCTCTGTTAGCGGCAGATTCCCAGCAAAACCATCCCTTATTAAGATCGTCCCTTCTGTTAGCGATAATGACATACAAGGGAGGCATTCCCGTACAAAAACAGCCGCTAACCCCACTTTGTGATATTTACAAGGGGATTCTTGAAGTTTGGAGGACCCAAAAAAATGCAGCTAACTGCAGTTAGAGGCAAAGACCAGAAAAGAGCTGGTCTTAAAAATTGAGATAAACCTTGGGGCCTCATTTCTACAGGTTTTGGTGCTGGACAGAGCTTTAAGCAATGTTGCTGTTACTACAGGATGCGCACCATTCATGAAAAGTGTTGCAGGGCTGTGGCAAGACAGCTTTGCAACACTTTTCACTACCTCCTTCTTGCGACACCACGGATGCGCTGTATTCACTGGACAGTGCTCCATGATGCAAGTAAGGACAGATACGTCTGGAAACCTGACTTATATGTCTGTGCTAAAGTCACGCATTGCTGCAGTCATATCATAACCATGACGAAACTCCAGCAATGCATGGGGCCAGCCTATCCCTGTTGCACTGCGTCACCCTTATGCCTGTCATCAGGCAGGCGTAAGGCACTGATGCAGTGCCATTCTGGAGGGGTGCCCGGGTGTTGGCACAGTTGGAGATCCATTTGTGGCAGTTGCGTGCTGCGGTGTAATCGTCTGTAAGCATTGGTGGACTGGTGATGCTGAGAGAGTTGATGAGACGTACTTCGGTGGCCTTGATCCAGCTGCGAGGGGGGCGATGATGGCGGGGGTGTACCGTGGGCATGGTGAAGACGTGATGTGTACAATGATGGTCGGTCTAAGAGAGTCCGGTGGTATGGCTGTAGTTGAAGGTCCCGCTGGCAGAGGAGATGTGCTCGACCTTATGTCCTGCTATGTGGCTTGCTTCAGTGACTAGCTTCTTGAGTCTGATGTTGGGGAGCTTCCCCAGGTGGTTGTGGTGTTTTGGTAACTGGGGTTGTCCAGGTGGAACTTGAGTTCGCGGAGTAGGATGTCGTTGGTGGATGGGAGAGCCCGGTGCGCAATGAGGTCTACAATAGTATCGGAGAATGGGTGTCCATGGCCCAGGGGGGCCTGAATATGAGGATGCCGCAGAGGAAGGAGTTGGGATTGGTCCGGATCTGGAAGTTTAGGTGTTCCATGGTCACTTTTGAGTCATTAGAGTGCTTGGTCAATCAGAGTGGAAAGGGGTGACCATTCGGTCCCCCCGAACGTATGGTGGAGTACCACGATCCCCCCGGGAAGCCATCTTGGGCGGGAGGCGAGTCCCGGCTGGTATGCCCGAAGCGGCGTAGCCGGGGCGTGCCTTTTTCCCGCCCTAGAGTGGGCTGTCCTAGACACCGACGCAGCCGGCCACGCCCTCGGAGGCAGGCGGGGGCGGGTTTACGCCCACCCTGAAGACGGATAAAAGGAGCGGAAGCCAAGAAAGCATCCTCTTGTTCCTGTGCTCTGAAGCTGCACCTCCCCGCTGCACGTGAGCTCGAGACGGAATGAAGAGCCAATTTTGAGCGTTGTAATCTTTCTTTTGTCTTACAGATATCCCGTCTGAGAATGCACAAGAAAGTCGTAAAGCGGGTCGGTACCGAGCAGATGCTCCGCATGCTCATGAAGGAGATAGCCGATCTGAAGGAAAAGGTGGAGGCTAAGGACGGGGAGGGAGGACCGAAACGGCCTTTGCAGGGAACAGTCCCCGGTGGAAAAAGCAAGAGGCCCAGAAGGGGAGCGCTTGGGGGAGACACCCCGGTTCCCGAAACCCCACGTGAGGAGCCAATCCCGGTGCCGAAAGAGGGGAATCCAATCCCTGTGGTGGTCACCCCCGTGAACAGGGAGGATATGCCCCCCGAGTTAGCGGCACAATTGGCAGCGTGGTTGGGAAACGATAGCGAGGGCGCCACGGCTGACGACGCCCGGGCAGTAATGAGGCAACTGCGGGAATCTAGGAAGGCTGCGAAGGCAACATCTTCTGTTCCCCCACAGGTTCCGGCGGCTGGAAGTACAGCAGGCCCAAGTTCGGCGACAAGCGCGGGGTCTACTTCAGGTAAGCGGCCATTGCCGATTGCGGGGGAGGGGTCTGTACCTTCTCGAAGGGAGAAGATTGCCCAGCACGTCCCGCAAGAAATTAAGGAATTGATTTGGGCGGATAAGTATGTAAACATGTTTTCATTGCTTACCGACCATTACGAGATAGAGCATGTGAAGAGTCAAAAGGAACTCATGCATCCGAGTGTTTGGCGCGCGAAAATGGCCGCCTTTAAGGTCAACGAGACCATTGGTACTTGGGGCAGAGCGTGGGGCAATTTTACCTCCATCATGGGCGAGCGCAGGCCCGAGTTGTTGACCGAGTTACCCATTTATCAGTCGCGTATTATGGAGTATTCTGTGGCATATGGGGGCAATCAGTGGTTCTGCTATGACAATCTGTTTAGAAAAGCTAAAGAACACAACCCTTTGTTGACTTGGGATTGTTACGACTCCGTGTCATGGCAAAAAATGGAGAGTACAGGAATGTTGAAGGTACCATTGGTAGGGAGTAACGGGGGGGAATCTTCCCGCCAAAACTCTGGGACACCCTTTCGGATGGGTGCAGGTAACGAGTACCACTCGAAGCCGAGTGGCAACACAGGTAAAAGGGGGATCTGTTGGAATTTTAACAGAGGGAAATGTGCGAGGCCCCAGGGGTCATGCAAATTCAGACATGAGTGTGGAGGGTGTGGGCAGCCATCCCATCCTGAGTCCATGTGCAGAGCCAAAACGGGTGATAACGGTGGTAAGGGAGGCGCCAAACAGGTCTAATACAGTCCGAGGGGCGCCTTTACCTACCCCGATTGATACCATGGCAATGATTCCTTGGCTCAGCGAATACCCGGATCATGCTTCTGCTGGGGTGTTACGAAACGGGTTTTCATATGGTTTCCGCATCCCAGTGGGGGATTTTCAGGGTGTACCAAACTGTAAGAACCAACTGTCGGTCTTGCAGCATACGACGGTGGTGCAGGTAAAGATTGGGAAAGAGGTGACTCGAGGTCGTGTCGCCGGTCCATTCGATTTGCCACCGGTTGCTAACTTTGTTTGTTCTCCTCTAGGGGTGGTCCCCAAGAAGGACCCGGGTGAGTTTCGGCTGATACATAATTTGTCAGCCCCACGTGGTCTTTCCGTGAATGACGCGATAGACCCGGAAGTGTGTTCGGTGCGGTACGCATCTTTCGATGAGGCCGTTGCCATGTTGAATCGCCTGGGGCCCGGGACGCTGATGGCAAAATCGGACATCGAGTCAGCGTTCCGGTTGCTCCCGGTACACCCAGACGATCAGCGTCTCCTTGGTTTTCAGTTTCAGGGTCGCTATTACATGGATAGATGTATGCCAATGGGATGCTCGATTTCATGTGCCTATTTCGAGAAGTTCAGTTGTTTTCTGCAGTGGGTATTCACAAGGAAGACAGGTTTTCAACATGTGATGCACTATCTCGATGACTTTCTGTTTTTGGGGGCAGCCGGGGATTCTGAGTGTGGACAGGCTTTACATGAATTTTGTGTCCTAATGAATCAATTCGGTGTGCCATTGGCGCCAGGTAAGACTGTGGGTCCCTCGACCTTGATCGAGTTTCTGGGGATCGAGCTCGACTCGGTGGAAGGTTGTTTTCGATTACCCAAGGAAAAAGTGTTAAAATTCAGGTTATCCCTTGAGACATGTATTCGTGCAACGAAAGTAAACCTGCATCAATTGCAACAGGTGGTGGGTCAGTTGAATTTTGCCCTAAGAGTAATACCGATGGCGCGCCCCTTTTCCCGCTCGATTGCACAATCCATAGTCGGCTTGAGGGAAGGACATCACCGCACGAGACTCTCGGCAGAGGTTCGCCAGGACATGCGCATTTGGATTGCATTTCTGGCGGATTTCAATGGTCGAATTGTCTGGAACAAACCAGCGGTGTCTTCTGAGGAGTTGGGGCTTTGGACAGATTCGGCGGGGAGTATGGGTTTTGGCGCCATATTGGGTACACAATGGTCGGCTCAAAAATGGCCGTCATGGTGGCATGAGTGCGGGTTGACGAGTAACATTGCTTTTCTCGAACTGTTCCCTATTCTGGTGGCTTTGAAAACATGGCCTGAAGGGTTTAGGGATCACTCTGTGGTGTTCTGGTCTGATAACATGACCGTGGTTGAGTGTGTCAATAGTCAGGCAGCACGATGCAAATTGATTCTGAGACTGCTCAAGGAAATTGTGTTGTTATGCATGCAACTGAATGTACTGTTTAGGGCGCGACACGTGCCGGGGGTGATGAACCAAGCGGCTGATGCGCTTTCTCGTTTCCGTATGCAGGCCTTCTGGGGTTTTCTGCCCACAGCGGACCCGGTGGCGGCACCCTTTCCCGAAGCTCTCTGGTCTCTCGGTGCCCCGAACTACAAAACCTCGTGGGAGAGAGTTTAGCACCCAGGACGAGGAAGGCATATGAAGGGGCGTTCCGTTCCTATTGGGCCTTTTTGGGTACTGCCGGGGGGGAGCTTTGGGGTCAGGAAGAGTTTGTAGTGAGATTCCTGCTCTCTTTACATCAGGCAGGCAAATCAGTAGCTACGGCCCAGAGGCATCGGGCCGCCATTTCCTTTATGGCAAAGGCTCATGGGATCCAGGACCCGACAGCGTCTTTCGTTGTGCAGAAAGCGCTACGTGGGTGGCAACGCCTTGAGGGTCGCAGAGTAGACGATAGGCACCCGATAGGTCTGGATAGGTTGACCCTGTTATTGTCCGTACTACCGGCAACGTGTTCATCCCAGTACGAAGCAGTGTTGTTCCGAGCCGCATTTGCACTAGCATTCCATGGGGCTATGCGGGTAAGCGAATTAGTGGCAAAGAACAAGCGAGATACGATGGGGGGACTGTGCCGGGAACACATTCAGGTCAGGGAGGAGACGATGACGGTCTCGTTTGTTAGGTCCAAATCCGATCAGGGTGCAATCGGGGACTGCGTAATCATTCAGAGGATCCCCGGGTCTTCCATATGCCCTGTTGTGTGCGTAGAGGAATATTTAGCGCAGAGGGTGGCAGCATGGGGGGGGACCTTGTTGAGACACGCTGACGCCACCCCACTGACGAGGTTTCAGTTCCGGAGGGTGCTTGCGATGTCTATTTTGGCCGCGGGCTTGAACCCCGGCGAGTTCGGGACCCATTCCTTTCGGATAGGGGCTGCTACTGAGGCTACAGCCAGGGGTCTGAGTGTGGAGCAAGTAAAACGTGTGGGGCGTTGGTCCTCTAATTGTTATAAAAGGTATGTGCGGTTGCACATGTTGTGAAGCTGTAATGATATACTCACGCTTCTTGTCTCTGTTTGATTTTCAGTTACGCAAGCTTACGAAGCGGGGCGGACTGTACAGTCGACCCGACTCCTGGGGACCAGCGGTCAGAAATCACCGTCTGCGAATAAGGAGGTGTGGGTCGTAGGCCACTCATATGTGGGGCGTGCCGCAGACGTATTCAAAGTAGGCATGGGCGGAAAATCCGTTCCGCTCGCGGATTTTGCGGATTTTCGGGAAATCCGCAATCCGCGAGATTTGCGAATTTCCTGAAAAATCCGCAAATCCGCGAGCAGCGGATTTTGCTCGCACTGCTCGCACTGTTCGCGTGAGTTCGCGCCCCGCGAATAAGTGCGAAATTGCAGAAATACGATTTTAGCAAAACTGAAAGTAACTACTTACCAGGTTCAAAAGTTCAGGCTCATCATTAGTAGCCATTTCCTGTAGTGCTTCCTGAGGGGCCCCTCCAGAGTTCAGTTGCCAGTTGCAACTATTATGTGACCCTGCTCTGAACCTCAGAATAGTTACACATATGCCACAAAGGTCCTGAATTACAGCTAAGGGAGACAAGCAGGAGCCAGGCTGGAAGTTAAAATCCATTAATCAGCCCCTAATTCATTATTGTCAGTTGGGGCAGGGCAGGTGTTGTAACTAAATTTGCAACAATGAAAGCACTTAGCAAGTGCAAAAGATCACTAATCAGGGCGCACTAAGGAAGCAGGTGCCAGCTAAAAAAATATTCTGTGACACATTAATCAGCCCCAAATTAATTCAGGTCACTTGAGGCAGGGAAGGTGTGCTTTGCTTTGCCAAAAATAATGTACACTGGACAACCAGAGGGTGTGGTGATGAAACAGAGGGTGGCATGGGTGGGCCAGAGGGTGGCATGAGTAGTCAGAGAGTGGCAGTGGTGACAGAGAGTGGCAGTGATGAAGAAGAGTGTCCCAAACAGGTTGGACACGTAGAAACAACAAGTTCGCAAAACTTGCGACCCGACAGGTAAGTTCGCAAATTGCGAAATTGTAAAAACCCTCGCGAACTGGCAGAAACACGGGCGAACACAAAAAAAAAAAAAAATCCGCAAATTCGCGGGAATTCGCGGATTTTGCGGATTGCGAGTTTGCAAATCCGCAAATTCGCGGATTGCCAATCCGCAAAATCCGCTCATGCTTAATTCAAAGCAGGTGATATGAGTCACATGGCTGGGGAATACGGGTACAGGGTGTCCTTCTACGGAAAGGGCGGGCTCTGTATTGACCAGTTTCAATTCTTTTTTGAGGGTTTGTTAGAGCGGACGAGGTCACCGCCGTCTATAATCATAGTCCATCTTGGGGGTAACGATCTGGTGGCCACTGGTAGACGACTTCTTCTTGAGGCAATGCTTTCCACAGTAAGTTGGTTGGCAAGAAGAGTTCCAGGGTGCACAATTGCATGGTCCCATATGATCCCACGGAAAGTGTGGCGGGGGGCTATTTCGGTTACTGCACTGAATCATTCAGTAAGAAAGATAAATAACAAAGTGAGTAGATTGTTTCGTTCAAATACACTGCATTCTGTTTCGCATGGTTGTATCAAAGGGGACAGTATGTATTTGGGGGACGGTGTTCATTTGTCCCGGGTGGGGAACGAGTTACTCATAGGAGACTTCATAGCCTGGTTAAGGGGTTTACAGCATGACCTTTAGGTAGGAGTGTTTTGTGGGGGGTCCGGATAGCCGGTCAACTATCCGGCCTGTGGCGGTAAGGTCATGATCGGTGAGCAGTAATTCGAAGATCCCTATGAGGGGGCGTCACCCATTACGGATGGGAGTGCTCGGGGGAGGTGGCCAATTGGCCCCTCAACGGGGAGGCGGTCCTGTCTAAGGAGAGGCCGCCGGAAGGAAAGGAAAGGTGGTCAAGGCCCCTTCCTGGATAGGAGGGGCTACTGCCCCTCCTGGAGAATTTCCCGGGGCCAGGACATCTGCGACGGCAGATGGGTAAGTTGTGTGGGGTGCGGGAGGGGGTTTACGCTACCTTTTAGACACCTCACACGAGTCCTCGAACGACCGTTAAATGGCGTCGAGTTTATTGGGGCCCCCGTCAAGTACAAAGGGAAATTGGTAGATGCACTTGAGGTACGCCTCTGTGCGGTCGCTCCTCTCACAAGTGAGGGGGGTATTTCTGGTTTAGGGATCTGACACCGGTTACGACCTTGCCGTTGGCCCTTAACGTTAGGATGTACAATTTCAAGTCAAATGTTTTGTAGGATGTTAGTTCGGCTAGGAGAACCTTTGTATTAGAGATCTGTTAAGGTTAGCCAAACATCGTAATGTGGAAATGAAATTGTACATAATATGAAACTGTTATTTTAATGTTTTATTTTGTTTCATATTTTAATAAATACGGCCGGGAAGGGTAACTCCCCTCCCGCCTTCCAAAAGTTCAAGAACTGTTTCCGGTTTCCCAATTCTTGGGGATTGTGTTGAGAGGGGGTGGCGGGTATCTCAGCCATATGGAAAGGGGCGACCATTCGGTCCCCCCGAACGTATGGTGGAGTACCACGATCCCCCCGGGAAGCCATCTTGGGCGGGAGGCGAGTCCCGGCTGGTATGCCCGAAGCGGCGTAGCCTGGGCGCGCCTTTTTCCCGCCCTAGAGTGGGCGGTCCTAGACACCGACGCGGCCGGCCACGCCCTCGGAGGCAGGCGGGGACGGGTTTACGCCCACCCTGAAGACGGATAAAAGGAGCGGAAGCCAAGAAAGCATCCTCTTGTTCCTGTGCTCTGAAGCTGCACCTCCCCGCTGCACGTGAGCTCGAGACGGAACGAAGAGCCAATTTTGACCCACCCACCAGCCCCTGAGGACAGCGATTCGTTGTGAATACAGTTGATATAGTATCTTTTTTGTTTTCTCTGTTTTCTTACAGGTTGTGATGATTGTCGTGAAATTTCTTAAGATGCAATAAAGATTGGTTATTTTCAGTACTGTTTTGCAAATAAAGTAATTTGGAACAAGGATTGATCAGTATTTACGCTTGGTAATAAGTGATGTTTGCTTTGTAATCTTGGTAACTTAGGCAGAATTGTCGTATTTATTTTGGTCGGGCGGTAAGGTCATGATCGGTGAGAAGTAATTCGAAGATCCCTATGAGGGGGCGTCACCCATTACGGATGGGAGCGCTCGGGGGAGGTGGCCAATTGGCCCCTCAACGGGGAGGCGGTCCTGTCTAAGGAGAGGCCGCCGGAAGGAAAGGAAAGGTGGTCAAGGCCCCTTCCTGGATAGGAGGGGCTACTGCCCCTCCTGGGGAATTTCCCGGGGCCAGGACATCTGCGACGGCAGATGGGTAAGTTGTGTGGGGTGCGGGAGGGGGTTTACGCTACCTTTTAGACACCTCACACGAGTCCTCGAACGACCGTTAAATGGCGTCGAGTTTATTGGGGCCCCCGTCAAGTACAAAGGGAAATTGGTAGATGCACTTGAGGTACGCCTCTGTGCGGTCGCTCCTCTCACAAGTGAGGGGGGTATTTCTGGTTTAGGGATCTGACACCGGTTACGACCTTGCCGTTGGCCCTTAACGTTAGGATGTACAATTTCAAGTCAAATGTTTTGTAGGATGTTAGTTCGGCTAGGAGAACCTTTGTATTAGAGATCTGTTAAGGTTAGCCAAACATCGTAATGTGGAAATGAAATTGTACATAATATGAAACTGTTATTTTAATGTTTTATTTTGTTTCATATTTTAATAAATACGGCCGGGAAGGGTAACTCCCCTCCCGCCTTCCAAAAGTTCAAGAACTGTTTCCGGTTTCCCAATTCTTGGGGATTGTGTTGAGAGGGGGTGGCGGGTATCTCAGCCATATGTGCTTCTGTAGGTGATGGCAATGCCTCCTCCTGGATGGTCAGGGTGGTCTGTGCAGGTGATTTAGTAGCCGTCAGTGATGGCGATGGCGATGGCCAGTCCGGAGTGGATGTTGGTCCTGGCAGCGATGTGGCATACAGGGTTGATGGCGAGGAGGGTTCTGGTGACGTAGGGGTGGAGTGTCCGAGAGGAAGGGTCTTTGGTGCTGAGCGCGGTCCAGCGGCAGCGGGACGCAGATGGGCTTGCCTATGGCTTGCCTTTGGCACGGGAAATGTCCAATACAACGCAGGCATTACATCGTAATGCCTTTACAATGCAACTCCAACAACGCAGGTGCCTTTACATCTCATTCCATTACAAAGAATTGTGAAGTAAGTAATGGTGTATTTTTAAGTTGTAGGGTGGGTATGGGTTTGAGGTAGTGGAGATAAAATGGGTGTATTATGGGGTCAATCATGAAAACTGGGGTGTGCATTTGGGTCAAATATGAAAATTGGGGTGTGTTTTGGGTCAGTTATGAAAATTGGGGTGTGCATTTGGGTAAAGTTGATTTTTAGAGTGTGTTTTATGGGCTTAAAGATTATTTTTAGGGTTCAGGGTTTGTTTTGGGGTGCAAGGGTTAGTTTTAGGAATGCACTCACTGAAGTGGGAATAGTAATGTTTACATCGCCGCAATCCAACACCTTCCTTACTGTTGCAATATGCCTACTATTAGTATGCATTGTAATGGAATGCAATTTAATGGTATGCGTCGTAACTCCATATATAACTTTGCACACCAGTGGAACGTCCGCTGCGCATGGGCGCATAGCGGCCGCCATTGAGAAGCGCTGCGGGGGGACTGGACAGCTGGGAGGTGGGAAATGCCTGAAAGAACACTGGATGGGGCGTGGACGTGGGTGTGTGTATGAGCGGGTGTTGTAAATATTTACATGAGAGAAGTCTTACCTCGAGGCCAGGTCCCATGTCTTCGTTGGTTTTCTGAGTCTGCTTCCAGGAACAGAAAGTAGACAGCCAGGCTTCCTCCTCTAAGCCAATCACAACACTGCAATGCAACATTGGGATTGGTCATTGGCGCCAGGATGAGGCGTTCAGCCAGGGGCTGGAGGGGTGGGCATGTTCTCCACGGAGGCTGTAATGCAGCCTGCATTGTGAACAGGGCAGTGTGCATGACTGCTTTGGGCGGCCTGAGCGGGCCGACCAAACAGTCACTGCACACTTGAGTGGGCTTGCCACTCCGCTCCTGCCCTGCTCCATGAGTGGTTATTTCTAAAGACAGTGGTCCCTAGACAAGAATTAATGAGGACAAACAATACGTATAGACCCAATCAGTACTATATTTCACAGCTGTCCAGCCAGACAGGTGTTTTAATATATAGTTGCCTAAATATACACAAAATTCAGCAAGAAACAAATAAAGTGGGACACAAGCCTGTATTCAATTATGTGGGAAGGACGTACAACATGAAAAAAAAGGCTCAGGCAGAGTAAATTGTTTGTATGAGACACATTTTGGTAGGTCAAACAAATTATAGTGGATTCACCATTACACATATTAAGTATTAAATAAAGAGGTGTGTATGGATACAACAAGTCGACAGCGTTTTGATCCTTACAAAACATAAAGGGTCATCATTAGGACATTAACAATGCTATGCCCTGTATTCATTTTGCATAGATCCAATTCAGAGTGACTTGGAGGAGGTTTGTTTCAGGCGAAGACCGAGTAGAAGTCCAGGCCAAGTACAAGGAGAGTAAAGGATGAAGACAGCTGCGGCCGCGGTCTGTGCAGTTGGATGCTGGGTCAGAGTTGACCTATTAAAGGCTGTAACAACTTAAATTAGGCGTTTGAAATGTTCTCGCCGTGGAGCGGTCTCGAAATCAGAGTTGCCTATTGCAGTGAGCTGCTGTATATTAGGGACAGCAAGCCAGTAACCTGTGAGTCACGTCCACAGTCTCTAGTGAAAAGGAATGGGGTCGAGGCCAATCTGTGAACAACCTCTGTTACCCGTCGGGATCAAGGATGTGAAGGGAGCAGCCCTACCCACCCTCCCGCCCGCAAAGGAAACATGGCACGATCACATCAGGAAGTTATCATCATGTGATGATTGTTCCTCGTCTTGCACTGCTTGAAAGCAGTGGGGCATTGCTCTTCTGCCATAGCGGATCAGCCGCCACTGGGGGTACGTCATCAACAGGTGCTAGGCCTGGGCAACTCGACCCCCGAGCCTCCTCCGTTTCACATCCCACCTTCTCCTTACCTGGACATTGACACTGTGGTGCATTCCGCTGCACTCTCTTCAAATCTGTGATTCAGCCAGCAGGAACTTCAGCCAGGTGGGATTTCACAAGCCTGGGTACAGCAGTAATCGCCAAGTTCACTGGTGAAGATCCCGATCCAGTTGATGCAGCAGGGCCCTCTTAGGCATGAAGTTTCAATGCTCTTGACAAACAAGTTTGGCCCAGCTCAGGGGCCTCTTCCTCAACAGCATCCGGCCAGCTCAATATCATCTGGCCTGTGATGGAGAGAGGCGCCGCACACCGTTGGTAATCTCCTTTGTGCACCCCGGTGTAGTGGTGGATCGTAGTATGAGATGCACACTTCCTTACGTTGGTGCGCAGGAGCATCTCTATCATTAAAAACAGCAATGCCCTCGCACACAATAAACAAGGTATTACATTGGTAGTCATGTGACAATTAATAAACATGTAGCCAATAAGTTGACAGATGCAGTATCTTGAGTGTATTCTTTGATGTGGGTAGTTTAATGAGTCCACAATCAGCCGACACGTGTTTCGTCGTGTGAGAACAGTTCACAACGACACTTTAGGGCTGGCAACAAAAAACAACATAAAGGAGTATGTATATACTATCACTTTACATACAGCGCATTTAGGAAAGACAAGTTGTCTAGTCGATATCATGCACTGGTGACTCCAGGTGAATTATTTATCCACCCCTAGTGTGCCGCCTATACCCACGAACCATAAATGGATTTGATGTGGTGTGTGTGATCAGAGTGGTGGTTCTTAGAGAAAATGGAAACTAGTTATAACATTGTTATTAGGCTGTATTATATCTCTTTTGCGACATGCTTAGTTAAACATGTACTTGTGGGAAAGACGGAAATTTCAGTTTTCACCACAATAGTATTAATTGTGCCTTATTAAAATGAAACACGTCCATCACTCAAAGGTCTCAACCAAGAGCGTCTTTAGTGAAATGTCTACTCCTTATAATTTTAATTGTTGAGTGACCACATGCAGGTCCCTGGTGCGTGATTGTTAACGAAAGAAAGAAAAGACTATGTGCCGAAAGGAAAGTGCCAACCTTGTGGCACGACCTACACACTTGTAGGTCAGAACGAAAAGATTCACAATAAATCGAATCTGCGAAGGGTAGAAAAAGAAGGCAAATAAAAGGGCAATATTGGACCAAAAAGCCTTTGCAGCAGAGAGAGGAGATGAATTGTCACAAATTTTAAAGAAATATGGGGATAATTGCCAATTTTTATCGTACCTTGTTTGATATCTATTCTGGTATTAAAACTTCAATCTCGTGTACAGCCGATGACTCTATGACCAGTCTATCTATTAACTAATTTATGTACCGGATCACCACTTACCCTTGTTGTGATGATACCGGTTCAGTATTTCGTCTTTAGGGTCAAGGATACAAGGAAATTGTATATCAGCTTGGCATACACGAGCACACTGGGTAAACAAGTGCTGTGTTCATTCACGCTGCATAAAAGAAAACCAAGTGTGACGGTGTTTCAGAATTCATCTATGAGTTGCCGAAACAGTGCAGTTTACAAATCCCTCTCTCATAAAAAAAAATGTATTACTTGAAAAAGTACCTTAATACGTGTACATATTAAGACTGTACCCGGGAGGGAATCCACATTCCGTTTTAGATCCGGCGTGTATGGCTCGAATCTTAGAGTTATCTGATAGGGAACAGGAAGGGTTGGGGGGAAAAGAAACAAAAAGGAAAGGTCAAAACAGCTACGGTGATTGCTGCCTTCGATTAGAGTAGATCATGAAAGAAATGATCCTATTACTTCTCCAATAACTGTTTCGCTTCGTTAAGCAACGTACTCACCAGCTCTGTGCATCCCTCCTCCTATGTTTCCCGGTCGCCGTATTCCAACTACGGACACGTGACCGGAAGGAGGAAGCGATTTTAAGTGAAAAGTCTTGGAAACACTAGACTGCATATATTCGTCTAGCAGCCGCCATGTTGAGGATACTAATCACCCCCACATTCTGTCTGGCGTCAAAATGATTCGAATATGACCTGTAGTCAAACAAAGAGTTTCTATTTGAGAAACTGTAGACTGGTAAAGGAAAAAATGGTATGCGATTGTGTGCGCATTAGGAAGACGTACGTTTAGCATTTAGATAGAATCACAATATCAGTGAAGCAAGCCGTGTGTTTACTGAAAGTGTAACTACACAGTTGTAACAGGGGAGCGGGGTCGGATAAGGAGGAGGGTCCCCCATTAACATTGTTCGACCCCCCCCTCTTGTCTCCGCAGCCTCCCCTCAATCCTGGATGGTCAGCAAGCGAGAGATATAGTTGCGACGAGGAGGAAGGATGGGGTCCCTTTAAATGGACCGACGCTCTGATGGAGGAGGAGCCTAAAGAACAGGTAAAAGGCGGCTCCGATAATCACCAGGTGTGTTTTTTCACCGGAGGAGCGGACAGAGTGCAGGAGAGCGGAGAGGCGGGAAGCAGAGAGTCGGACTGGAGAGGAGCCGAGCGGTGGTTACAGGAGGAGGAGACGTGGATCGGGACGGAGCGGTGGTTAAGTGAGGAGAGCCTGGAGGAAACCGAGACGCCGGAGAGCAAACAGACGCCGGTGGAGGAAGCGGAGCAGGATTCCCCAGGAACGGAGGTCGGAGCAGAGAGCGCCGGAGAACCAGAGACGGGACCTGCAGAGCCTGGAGGCCATCACCGCGAGCCGCCCAGCCGTGCGCCAGGAGGTGTACGGCTAGCAGAGGTACGGGACCGATTCTTGGGGTGGGTGAGGCATAAAGGCCGCCGCACTACTAGTTAACCCTGTAAAGACCACCTGTAGTTTCCCTACTCACGTTTGGCACGAGTTTGGCACATACCCTAGCATAACCCGTGAAGCACTGTGTGTTCCCCTCACGTCCCTCACACCCCCCCTCAAAGACCGTGGTTGTAACCGCCGAAACACTTACTTGTCCTCTCACTTCTTTTCTTCTTGGTGGACGGCGAGGGCGAGCATTACGGAGCCTCCAGAGCCCAGCAGTCGGAGGAGGAGCCCCGTTAGGAGGAAGGAGGAGGGAACCAGACGAAAGACCCGACCCGACAGGAGCCGTTCACCCAGAAAGGGAGCTGTCAGAAAGACTTGTACCGATACCCTATACGATAAAATAAAATCAACTACTACCAGAACACGTCTACTGCCTATTCCTAGTCCCGCCGTCACAACAGTTTAAGCGATTGAGCTTAAATATCAAAAACCGAATCACTGTTGTGTTCAAATCTCATAAATTGAGATATTAAACCCGACAGTCGAGGTTAAAAGAACCCTGGGACATGGGTATGTCCGCAATGGTGTGAATATGAGCCGGTGAGTCGACGTGTCGTGTGCATCTTCCAATTAAACTATCATGAAGTGAAGTTGACCCACCCCTAAGTGGATTTGTGACTTGATACATTAAAAGTTACAATATTAATCTCCATAAAGGACCGTATGAGTCCTAGATTAGATGCAATATAGATTTACATAGATATCTTCACATGAATCACAACAGTATATATACATATCAGCACATTAATACATATGAGGTTTAATATATTCGCTGTATTGGTGATTCAAAGTCTGTTTTGTATACTATAGACCCCTTCTATTATGGAATATCAGAAATCAGTCGCCTAAGAAGAATTGTAGTTCTGGATCAAAGTTAAGCCTGTGTTCCACGCACTGTAAGCACATGATCCACATGGCTTCCTTACGTCTTAATGTGAGTTCTCGATTTACACCTCTGATATTCAGTGGAATCACATCTATGCCGTAGAAACGCACATTGATTTCATCCTCCATGGGTTGGCATTCCGCAATATGTAAAGCCACTGGATATTTAGGGTCTCTTTTTTGTATGGCTCTCATATGTCCCGCTAGTCTGTCCTTCAGAGCTCTAATGGTGCTGCCTACATAATATTTGCCACATTGGCATTCTATAATGTAGACAACAAACTTAGTCAGACAAGTAATGTTCTGTTTGATGTTATATACAGTATTGTCAAAACCTTTGAAGGTTCTAGTTCCGTGTTTCCCCCATCTGCACATAGAACAGAAACCACATTTGTAGAAGCCTGTGCTCCGTTTGGTCAGCCAATTTTGGGCTGTAGTATTAAGGGGAACAGTGGGACTGAGTTTGTTCCTTAATGTTTGTCTTTTTTTATATGTTATTGACGGTTTGTCAGATATCCATTCATTAAGAGCGGAATCTGCTGTGAGAAGGCTCCAATGTTTGTTGAAACTTTTCCTCACCGTCTGATGTAGTGCATTGAATTCAGTAATTAGTCTCACTTGAAAGTTGGAGGATTTAGGCTCCATGCGTGTCTTCAAACAATCTGGTCTTGTGGTTAGTCTGATTCTCTTTTCTGCCTTCTTTATGGATTCTTTGGGGTAACCTCTTCTCAAAAACCTGTCCTTCATGTTAGTGATACAGTTGTCGAATTCAGTTTGTTCACTGCAATTACGCCTAGCTCTGAGATATTCACCATAAGGGATTGAACGTATTTGGTGTTGTGGATGTGAACTTGATGCATGGAGAATGGAATTGCAGGAAGTGGGTTTTCTATAGAGTTTGCTGTGTAATATGTTATCTTTAACATAAAATTCCAAATCCAGGAATTCTATATTGTTCTTGCTGTGTTGCATCGTGAATTTGATTTCCCATGTGTTCTTGTTAAGAGATTCAAAAAAGGAATGAAGTGATTTATCTGTACCTGACCACAATAAAAAACAGTCCTCAATATACCGACCCAAGAAAATAATGGAGTCGATATACTGTGCTCCCTTGGTGCCCCAGATCAGATCCGCCTCCAGTGCTCCCATAAAGAGATTAGCAAAGGAGGGGGGAAATTTTGACCCCATGGCTACTCCCTTTTTCTGTCGATACCATTTGCGATCAAACATAAAAAAGTTATTACCTAGAATTAGCTTTATCATGCTAACCAGCAAATTGGTATGAGCCCACAATGAGGCAGGTCTATTAGATAGTATCTTGTTCATGGCTTCCATACCTAATATGGGATTGATGCTAGTGTATAGTGACACCACATCCATTGTCACTAATGTGGTGCCCTGTTGCCACTCCGTGTCTGTCATGATGCTCAGAATATGTTTTGAGTCTTGTATGTGTGAGGGTACATTTTTGACAAGGGGTCCCAAGAAGAGGTCTACATTTTCAGCTAGCCTTTCTGTGGGACCCCCTATTCCTGAGACTATTGGTCTGCCAGGGGGAAAGGGGAGATCCTTATGTATCTTAGGTAATGTGTATAACCAGGGGAACGTTGGTCTGGATACTTTCAGGTAAAGATACTCGTCATTATTCAAAAGACCAGATTGTTTCCAATTTAGTAACCTCTCATTGATTAGTAGTGTTAAAGGACCCATAGGGTTCTGAGCTAGCTGTTCATAGCATGAGTCTTCACTCAATTGGCTCCGAATCACGTTATTGTAGTCAACGAGGTACATCACCACTATATTGCCCCCTTTGTCTGCTTCTCTAATAATAATATCAGAGTTCTTACTCAAGGTAGAAAGTGCTAGGTGTTCACCTTTGGTCAAGTTGTCTTTGTATTTGAACCTTCCATCTAAAGTCTTAGTGTTTGTTCTGTTCAGATCCTCCAGAACATGTCTGTGGAAGTTGTCTATTGCGTTTCCCCCTGGTAGTGTGGGGGTCCATTTGGATTTACATCTTAAACCCCTGGCCAGCCCATAATCAGTTTCAACATCCAGCTCTTCCAAAAGTCTTTTCATGTCAACGGGACTCTCTTCTCTGTCAGTTAAAGAAAGAAGCAAATGTGTTGTTTGCACATCTTTTATTGTTAGCAGTTCATTGTCAAAAACATTAGGAATATTTTTTGATTGTCTCATGTTGTCTTTTTGTCTTGCGAAATGTTTTTTTAATTTTAGGTTGCGCACAAATTTGAAAACATCTATTTTCGTTTGGCAAATATCACCAGTTGCGTAGGGGTTGAAACTAACAGGCACATGCATCAACGATTTTTGCATTCGCAAACGGTGCGATTAGCTCAAATCGGCCGTTTGCGAATGCAAAATCATGTTTTGAGATGCATCATGCATTTTTGGGAAAATCGCTATTTTTAGCGAATTCCAAAAATGCGATTGCTTTTAAGGAATCGCAAATTTGCGATTCCTTTAAAGCAATGCATGATTAATTTTTAAAATTGCGAATTCGCAATTAGGGGGTGCACATTACCACGAGGTTGAACCTCGTGGTAATTTGCGAAAATGTGTTCAAATGCTCTAATTAGCATTTAAAAACACTGTCATGTTACAGACACACATGTCCTTAGGACATGTATGTTTGAAACATGCACTCCAAAATACATTTCAGGGGTGCAGGGGGGGGGGTCCTTTGGACCCTCCCCTGCACCCATGGAATGCATCAACATTTTGCGAATTCCAATTTGCGAATTCGCAATTCCCATTGATTCCTATGGGCCTTTTGGCCCATAGGAATCAATGGGAATTGCGAAATCGCAAATTGGAATTAGCATAATATTTGCGATTCGGTAAAAATTGCGATTTTTACAGAATCGCAAATTTTATGCAATTTAAATCATGCTTCCCGTTTTGCGATTCCTTATTTGCGATTCCTTAAAAATCGCTAATAAGGAATCGCAAAACGTTTTATTGACGCATGTCACCGTTAGACCCTTACTAAGTAAAGAGATCATGTCGGTAGTTAAAGGGTAAGAGGAAAGATTGATAACCTGTACATCCTGGTTTTCTGTGGCTAATTCCTCATTGTCCCTGATCTCAACTTCTTGCGGTAGGCTTCGTTGGTTCCTGCGCTTGCCCTGTGGGTTTTGGGTCTTGTGCGCCCCTTTGGGGTTGTATTCTGTTGCCTTTTCTGATGCGCTGCATTTCTAATAAAAAAGCCGAACGTGTGGTGTCAGTATTTTCTGTTGTCTCAGTCTCTGGCTCACTAAGTCCTGTTGTACTTAATGATGTAGTGCTAGATGTAGTGGAGCTGTTAGTGGTGGATCTACCTGTATGTGATCCTTGTTTGTCACCAGGGATCATGTAGTCATATTTACGTGCATAGGTAAAGACCCTACCGTCTCTGTAATCTGCCTCATCTCTTTTAATTTGGCGTGCTTTTCTATTCTTGATCTCTGCTTGATGTTTAAGTAAGATCTCGTCAAGTAAGGTGTAGTTCTTGACTGTGGCCTCAGGTAGGTTGAGGTCCTTAATCTCTTGTTCTAAGATGGAAATCTCAGTTTGTAGTTTGGCTGTTTTTCGCTCTGCACTTTCTATAAGGATATCCATTAGTACCATGGAATTGTGATTCAGAGAATCCTCCCATTTGGTCATAAGATCTAGATCTAGGTCGTCGTATGTGGGGAAGACTTGGGAACGTAGTCCCCTAGGTACTTGCTTGAGCCGTATGTATTGTTTTAAGGTGGTTCCATCCCACCAGCGGGAGTTTTCTTGTTTCTTAAGTTTCTCAAGTTTTATGAATTTATCTCTGAGACCTTCTTTACGTGGTGGACCTGTAGTAGCTGATGCCTGGTGTGTAGGCATACCTTTCGCTAGGTTATCAAATACATCTGCAGCTGCCTTGGCTCTATCCATGGGTAGGTTGGAACAGCAGTTAGCTTCTGAAGGACTTATGAAACAGGTGAGTATATATCAACGTGGAGGCGCCTTGTCTGAGTAAAAGTTGAGATACAGCAGATGGGGTTTTTTATGAAAAGCTCAAAGGAGAGGGCGCTCTGCCTAGTGTATACGTTGTGTATGTCTTAGTGGCTAGGTATAAGTATGGTGCGTAAGAGCGAGCGGAATAGACCCCTTAACCGTTAAAGTGGAAAATCAGAAAGGACTTTCACTACAATGAAAACAGCAATGCTCTCGCACACAATAACCAAGGTATTACATTGGTAGTCATTTGACAATTAATAAACATGTAGCCAATAAGTTGACAGATGCAGTATCTTGAGTGTATTCTTTGAGGTGGGTAGTTTAATGAGTCCACAATCAGCCGACACGTGTTTCGTCGTGTGAGAACAGTTCACAACGACTCTTCAGGGCTGACAACGAAAAACAACATAAAGGAGTATGTATATACTGTCACTTTACATACAGCGCATTAAGGAAAGACAAGTTGTCTAGTCGATATCATGCACTGGTGACTCCAGGTGAATTATTTATGCACCCCTAGTGTGCCGCCTATACCCACGGACCATAAATGGATTTGATGTGGTTTGTGTGATCAGAGTGGTGTTTCTTAGAGAAAATGGAAACTAGTTATAACATTGTTATTAGGCTGTATTATATCTCTTTTGCGACATGCTTAGTTAAACATGTACTTGTGGGAAAGACGGAAATTTCAGTTTTCACCACAATAGTATTAGTTGTGCCTTATTAAAATAAAACACGTCCATCACTCAAAGGTCTCAACCAAGAGCGTCTTTAGTGAAATGTCTAGTCCTTATAATTTTAATTGTTGAGTGACCACATGCAGGTCCAGGTGCGTGATTGTTAACGAAAGAAAGAAAAAACTATGTGCCGAAAGGAAAGTGCCTACATTGTGGCACGACCTACACACTTGTAGGTCAGGACGAAAAGATTCACAATAAATCGAATCTGCGAAGGGTAGAAAAAGAAGGCAAATAAAAGGGCAATATTGGACCGATAAGCTGTTGCAGCAGAGAGAGGAGATGAATTGTCACAAATTTAAAAGAAATATGGGGATAATTGCCAATTTTTATCGTACGTTGTTTGATATCTATTCTGGTATCAAAACTTCAATCTCGTGTACAGCCGATGACTCTATGACCAGTCTATCTATTAACTAATTTATGTACCGGATCACCACTTACCCTTGTTGTGATGATACCGGTTCAGTTATTCGTCTTTAGGGTCAAGGAAACGAGGAAATTGTATATCAGCTTGGCATACACGAGCACACTGGGTAAACGAGTGCTGTGTTCATTCACGCTGCATAAAAGAAAACCGAGTGTCACGGTGTTTCAGAATTCATCTATAAGTTGCCGAAACAGTGCAGTTTACAAATCCCTCTCTCATAAAAAAAATGTTATTAGTTGAAAAAGTACCTTAATACGTGTACATATTAAGACTGTACCCGGAGGGGATCTACATTCCGTTTTAGATCCGGCGTGTATGGCTCGAATCTTAGAGTTATCTGATAGGGAACAGGAAGGGGTGGGGGGAAAAGAAACAAAAAGGAAAGGTCAAAACAGCTACGGTGATTGCTGCCTTCGATTAGAGTAGATCATGAAAGAAATGATCCTATTACTTCTCCAATAACTGTTTCGCTTCGTTAAGCAACGTACTCACCAGCTCTGTGGTATCCCTCCTCCTATGTTTCCCGGTAGCCGTATTCCAACTACGGACACGTGACCGGAAGGAGGAAGCGATTTTAAGTGAAAAGTCTTGGAAACACTAGACTGCATATACTCGTCTAGCAGCCGCCATGTTGAGGATACTAATCACCCCACATTCTGTCTGGCGGCAAAATGATCCGAATATGACCTGTAGTCAAACGAAGAGTTTCTATTTGAGAAACTGTATACTGGTAATAGAAAAAATGGTATGCGATTGTGTGCGCATTAGGAAGACGTACGTTTAGCGTTAAGATAGAATCACAATATCAGTGAAGCAAGCCGTGTGTTTACTGAAAGTGTAACTACACAGTTTAAGCGATTGAGCTTAAATATCAAAAACCGAATCACTGTTGTGTTCAAATCTCATAAATTGAGATATTAATCCCGACAGTCGAGGTTCAAAGAACCCTGGGACATGGATATGTCCGCAATGGTGTGAATGTGAGCCGGTGAGTCGACGTGTCGTGTGCATCTTCCAATTAAACTATCGTGAAGTGAAGTTGACCCACCCCTAAGTGGATTTGTGACTTGATACATTAAAAGTTACAATAATAATCTCCATAAAGGACCGTATGAGTCCTAGATTAGATGCAATATAGATTTACATAGATATCTTCACATGAATCACAACAGTATATATACATATCAGCAAATTAATACATATTAGGTTTAATATATTCGCTGTATTGGTGATTCAAAGTCTATTTTGTATACTATGGACCCCTTCTATTATGGAATATCAGAGATCAGTCGCCAAAGAAGAATTGTAGTTCTGTATCAAAGTTAAGCCCATGTTCCACGCACTGTAAGCGCATGATCCACATGGCTTCCTTACGTCTTAATGTGAGTTCTCGATTTCCACCTCTGATATTCAGTGGAATCACATCTATGCCGTAGAAACGCACTTTGATTTCATCCTCCATAGGTTGGCATTCCGCAATATGTAAAGCCACTGGATATTTAGGGTCTCTTTTTTGTATGGCTCTCATATGTTCCGCTAGTCTGTCCTTCAGAGCTCTAATGGTGCTGCCTACATAATATTTGCCACATTGGCATTCTATAATGTAGACAACAAACTTAGTCAGACAAGTAATGTTCTGTTTGATGTTATATACAGTATTGTCAAAACCTTTGAAGGTTCTAGTTCCGTGTTTCCCCCATCTGCACATAGAACAGAAACCACATTTGTAGAAGCCTGTGCTCCGTTTGGTCAGCCAATTTTGGGCTGTAGTATTAAGGGGAACAGTGGGACTGAGTTTGTTCCTTAATGTTTGTCCTTTTTTATATGTTATTGACGGTTTGTCAGATATCCATTCATTAAGAGCGGAATCTACTGTGAGAAGGCTCCAATGTTTGTTGAAACCTTTCCTCACCGTCTGATGTAGTGCATTGAATTCAGTGATTAGTCTCACTTGAAAGTTGGAGGATTTAGGCTCCACGCGTGTCTTCAAACAATCTGGTCTTGTGGTTAGTCTGATTCTCTTTTCAGCCTTCTTTATGGATTCTTTGGGGTAACCTCTTCTCAAAAACCTGTCCTTCATGTTAGTGATACAGTTGTCGAATTCAGTTTGTTCACTGCAATTACACCTAGCTCTGAGATATTCACCATAAGGGATTGAACGTATTTTGTGTTGTGGATGTGAACTTGTTGCATGGAGAATGGAATTGCAGGAAGTGGGTTTTCTATAGAGTTTGCTGTGTAATATGTTATCTTTAACATAAAATTCCAAATCCAGGAATTCCATATTGTTCTTGCTGTGTTGCATCGTGAATTTGATTTCCCATGTGTTCTTGTTAAGATATTCAAAAAAGGAATGAAGTGATTCATCTGTACCTGACCACAATAAAAAACAGTCATCAATATACCGACCCTAGAAAATAATGGAGTCGATATACTGTGCTCCCGTGGTGCCCCAGATTAGATCCGCCTCCAGTGCTCCCATAAAGAGATTAGCAAAGGAGGGGGAAAATCTTGACCCCATGGCTACTCCCTTTTTCTGTCGATACCATTTGCGATCAAACATAAAAGAGGTGTTACCCAGGATTAGGTCCATCATGCTAACCAGCATATTGGTATGAGCCCGCAATGAGGCAGGTCTATTAGATGGTATCTTGTTCATGGCTTTCATACCTAATATGGGATTGATGCTAGTGTACAGTGACACCACATCCATTAACACTAATGTGGTGCCCTGTTGCCACTCCATGTCTGTCATGATGCTCAGAATATGTTTTGAGTCTTGTATGTGTGAGGGTAAATTTTTGACAAGGGGTCCCAAGAAGAGGTCCACATATTCAGCTAGCCTTTCTGTGGGACCCCCTATTCCTGAGACTATTGGTCTGCCAGGGGGAAAGGGGAGATCCTTATGTATGTATCTTAGGTAATGTGTATAACCAGGGGAACGTTGGTCTGGATACTTTCAGGTAAAGATACTCGTCATTATTCAAAAGACCAGATTGTTTCCAATTTAGTAACCTCTCGTTGATTAGTAGTGTTAAAGGACCCATAGGGTTCTGAGCTAGCTGTTCATAGCATGAGTCATCACTCAATTGGCTCTGAATCTCGTTATTGTAGTCAACGAGGTTCATCACCACTATATTGCCCCCTTTGTCTGCTTCTCTAATAATAATATAAGAGTTCTTACTCAAGGTAGAAAGTGCTAGGCGTTGACCTATAAAAAAATATTCCTAATGTTTTTGACGATGAACTGCTAACAATAAAAGATGTGCAAAGAACACATTTGCTTCTTTCTTTAACTGACAGAGAAGATGGTCCCTATGACATGGAAAGACTTTTGGAAGAGCTGGATGTTGAAACTGATTATGGGCTGGCCAGTGGTTTAAGATGTAAATCCAAATGGACCCCCACACTACCAGGGGGAAACGCAATAGACAACTTCCACAGACATGTTCTGGAGGATCTGAACAGAACAAACACTAAGACTTTAGATGCAAGGTTCAAATACAAAGACAACTTGAGTAAGAACTCTGATATTATTATTAGAGAAGCAGACAAAGGGGGCAATATAGTGGTGATGAACCTCGTTGACTACAATAACGAGATTCAGAGCCAATTGAGTGATGACTCATGCTATGAACAGCTAGCTCAGAACCCTATGGGTCCTTTAACACTACTAATCAACGAGAGGTTACTAAATTGGAAACAATCTGGTCTTTTGAATAATGACGAGTATCTTTACCTGAAAGTATCCAGACCAACGTTCCCCTGGTTATACACATTACCTAAGATACATAAGGATCTCCCCTTTCCCCCTGGCAGACCAATAGTCTCAGGAATAGGGGGTCCCACAGAAAGGCTAGCTGAATATGTGGACCTCTTCTTGGGACCCCTTGTCAAAAATGTACCCTCACACATAGAAGACTCAAAACATATTCTGAGCATCATGACAGACATGGAGTGGCAACAGGGCACCACATTAGTGACAATGGATGTGGTGTCACTATACACTAGCATCAATCCCATATTAGGTATGGAAGCCATGAACAAGATACCATCTAATAGACCGCCTCATTGCGGGCTCATACCAATATGCTGGTTAGCATGATGGACCTAATCCTGGGTAACACCTCTTTTATGTTTGATCGCAAATGGTATCGACAGAAAAAGGGAGTAGCCATGGGGTCAAGATTTTCCCCCTCCTTTGCTAATCTCTTTATGGGAGCACTGGAGGCGGATCTAATCTGGGGCACCACGGGAGCACAGTATATCGACTCCATTATTTTCTAGGGTCGGTATATTGATGACTGTTTTTTATTGTGGTCAGGTACAGATGAATCACTTCATTCCTTTTTTGAATATCTTAACAAGAACACATGGGAAATCAAATTCACGATGCAACACAGCAAGAACAATATGGAATTCCTGGATTTTGAATTTTATGTTAAATATAACATATTACACAGCAAACTCTATAGAAAACCCACTTCCTGCAATTCCATTCTCCATGCAACAAGTTCACATCCACAACACCAAATACGTTCAATCCCTTATGGTGAATATCTCAGAGCTAGGTGTAATTGCAGTGAACAAACTGAATTCGACAACTGTATCACTAACATGAAGGACAGGTTTTTGAGAAGAGGTTACCCCAAAGAATCCATAAAGAAGGCTGAAAAGAGAATCAGACTAACCACAAGACCAGATTGTTTGAAGACACGCATGGAGCCTAAATCCTCCAACTTTCAAGTGAGACTAATCACTGAATTCAATGCACTACATCAGACGGTGAGGAAAGGTTTCAACAAACATTGGAGCCTTCCCACAGCAGATTCCGCTCTTAAAGAATGGATATCTGACAAACCGTCAATAACATATAAAAAAGGACAAACATTAAGGAACAAACTCAGTCCCACTGTTCCCCTTAATACTACAGCCCAAAATTGGCTGACCAAACAGAGCACAGGCTTCTACAAATGTGTGCAGATGGGGGAAACACGGAACTAGAACCTTCAAAGGTTTTGACAATACTGTATAAAACATCAAACAGAACATTACTTGTCTGACTAAGTTTGTTGTCTACATTATAGAATGCCAATGTGGCAAATATTATGTAGGCAGCACCATTAGAGCTCTGAAGGACAGACTAGCGGAACATATGAGAGCCATACAAAAAAGAGACCCTAAATATCCAGTGGCTTTACATATTGCGGAATGCCAACCTATGGAGGATGAAATCAAAGTGCGTTTCTACGGCATAGATGTGATTCCACTGAATATCAGAGGTGGAAATCGAGAACTCACATTAAGACGTAAGGAAGCCATGTGGATCATGCGCTTACAGTGCATGGAACACAGGCTTAACTTTGATACAGAACTACAATTCTTCTTTGGCGACTGATCTCTGATATTCCATAATAGAAGGGGTCCATAGTATACAAAATAGACTTTGAATCACCAATACAGCGAATATATCAAACCTAATATGTATTAATTTGCTGATATGTATATATACTGTTGTGATTCATGTGAAGATATCTATGTAAATCTATATTGCATCTAATCTAGGACTCATACGGTCCTTTATGGAGATTATTATTGTAACTTTTAATGTATCAAGTCACAAATCCACTTAGGGGTGGGTCAACTTCACTTCACGATAGTTTAATTGGAAGATGCACACGACACGTCGACTCACCGGCTCACATTCACACCATTGCGGACATATCCATGTCCCAGGGTTCTTTGAACCTCAACTGTCGGGATTAATATCTCAATTTATGAGATTTGAACACAACAGTGATTCGGTTTTTGATATTTAAGCTCAATCGCTTAAACTGTGTAGTTACACTTTCAGTAAACACACGGCTTGCTTCACTGATATTGTGATTCTATCTTAACGCTAAACGTACGTCTTCCTTATGCGCACACAATCGCATACCATTTTTTCTATTACCAGTATACGGTTTCTCAAATAGAAACTCTTCGTTTGACTACAGGTCATATTCGGATCATTTTGCCGCCAGACAGAATGTGGGGTGATTAGTATCCTTAACATGGCGGCTGCTAGACGAGTATATGCAGTCTAGTGTTTCCAAGACTTTTCACTTAAAATCGCTTCCTCCTTCCGGTCACGTGTCCGTAGTTGGAATACGGCTACCGGGAAACATAGGAGGAGGGATACCACAGAGCTGGTGAGTACGTTGCTTAACGAAGCGAAACAGTTATTGGAGAAGTAATAGGATCATTTCTTTCATAATCTACTCTAATCGAAGGCAGCAATCACCGTAGCTGTTTTGACCTTTCCTTTTTGTTTCTTTTCCCCCCACCCCTTCCTGTTCCCTATCAGATAACTCTAAGATTCGAGCCATACACGCCGGATCTAAAACGGAATGTGGATCCCCTCCGGGTACAGTCTTAATATGTACACATATTAAGGTACTTTTTCAACTAATAAAACATTTTTTATGAGAGAGGGATTTGTAAACTGCTCTGTTTCGGCAACTTATAGATGAATTCTGAAACACCGTGACACTCGGTTTTCTTTTATGCAGCGTGAATGACCACAGCACTCGTTTACCCAGTGTGCTCGTGTATGCCAAGCTGATATACAATTTCCTCGTTTCCTTGACCCTAAAGACGAATAACTGAACCGGTATCATCACAACAAGGGTAAGTGGTGATCCGGTACATAAATTAGTTAATAGATAGACTGGTCATAGAGTCATCGGCTGTACACGAGATTGAAGTTTTGATACCAGAATAGATATCAAACAACGTACGATTAAAATTGGCAATTATCCCCATATTTCTTTTAAATTTGTGACAATTCATCTCCTCTCTCTGCTGCAACGGCTTATCGGTCCAATATTGCCCTTTTATTTGCCTTCTTTTTCCACCCTTCGCAGATTCGATTTATTGTGAATCTTTTCGTCCTGACCTACAAGTGTGTAGGTCGTGCCACAAGGTAGGCACTTTCCTTTCGGCACATAGTCTTTTCTTTCTTTCGTTTACAATCACGCACCTGGGACCTGTATGCGGTCTTTCAACAATTAAAATTATAAGGACTAGACATTTCACTAAAGACGCTCTTGGTTGAGACCTTTGAGTGATGGACGTGTTTTATTTTAATAAGGCACAATTAATACTATCGTTGTGAAAACTGAAATTTCCGTCTTTCCCACAAGTACATGTTTAACTAAGCATGTCGCAAAAGAGATATAATACAGCCTAATAACAATGTTATAACTAGTTTCCATTTTCTCTAAGAACCACCACTCTGATCACACAAACCACATCAAATCCATTAATGGTTCGTGGGTATAGGCGGCACACGAATGTCTGACATAATATCGACAGACAGAATATCGAAATACAAAAATATCGGCACAAAAATATCGACATCAAAAATATCGGAGTCATATCTTCATAATGGTAAGTACAAAAATATCGAAAAAATAATATCGTAGTACAAAAATATCGAAATTAAAAATATCGTTTTTTTAAATGTATTAATAATAATGTAAAAATAATTTTAAAATACATATAATTTTACAAATATTAAATAAAAATATTAAAACAAAATTACAACTAATATATATACTTTTAAAATAAATAAAACACTTAATAATTTAATGTAATGTTCTTTTTTTAATTTCATTTAATTGATTTAATGTAAATTTATTTTTATTTTTACCCTGTACGCCTGTACCCCAAAAACCCAAAACTGACCCTGAACCCTAAAAATATCCCTGTACCCCAAGAACCTAAAACTGACCCTGAACCCTAAAAATATCCCTGTACCCCAAAAACTCAAAACTGACCCTGAACCCTAAAAATACCCCTTTACTCAAAAACTGAAAACTGACCCTGAACCCTAAAAATACCCCTTTACCCAAAAAACTGAAAACTGACCCTGAACCCTAAAAATACCCCTTTACCCAAGAACTGAAAACTGACCCTGAACCCTAAAAATACCCCTTTACCCAAAAACTGAAAACTGACCCTGAACCCTAAAAATACCACTTTACCCAAAAACTGAAAACTGACCCTGAACCCTAAAAATACCCCTTTACCCAAGAACTGAAAACTGACCCTGAACCCTAAAAATACCCCTTTACCCAAAAACTGAAAACTGACCCTGAACCCTGAAAATACACCTTTACCCAAAAACTGAAAACTGACCCTGAACCCTAAAAATACCCCTTTACCCAAAAACTGAAAACTGACCCTGAACACTAAAAATACCCCTTTACCCAAAAACTGAAAACTGACCCTGAACCCTAAAAATACTCCTTTACCCCAAATTAATTAATATTATTTAATTACCAATTAATTATTAATTAACAATAACAATAAAGTAAATATATTAGCACATTAGCTGTAATTAATTTAATTTAATAATTAATATTATTTTTCCCAATTAATTAATTAAGAATAACAAACAATTATATATAAAACAATTACTCGAATTAATGTAATTAACTAATTAATATTAATTAATTACCAACTAATTAATAATTAAAAATATGTACAATATTATATTAATTAATTAACTAATTAATATAAATTAATTACCAATTAATTATTAATTAAAATATGTACAAACATATATTAATTAATTGATTATTATTAAATTACTTCCCACCCTATTCCCCTATAAACCCATAACCCGTTACAGAACATATTTATCAATTAATCAATTAATTAAAATTTATTAAAAATTAATTCTCAATTAATTAATTAATAATTCCTACTAATTAATAATTAATTTAACATAATTAAATTACTTCCCACCCTATTCCCCTATAAACCCACAACCCGCTACAGTAGTAAAAGACAATATTTAATTAAATTACATTAAAAATAAATAATAAAACATAATAAATACAATATAATATACACTAAATTTATTTAAAAATTGATATTAGTAACATCGAAGTTATTTATATCGATATTATTGACATCGATATTTCAAACTTCGATATTACTGATATCATACTAATATCGATATTAAGACTGTCGATATTACTTACCTTCGATATTTTGTCCCATCGATATTTAAACTTCGATATAATTGTATATCGAAATTTAAAACTCAATATTTTGTCTGTGTACCGCGGCACACTAGGGGTGCATAAATAATTCACCTGGAGTCCCCAGTGCATGATATCGACTAGACAACTTGTCTTTCCTTAATGCGCTGTATGTAAAGTGACAGTATATACATACTCCTTTATGTTGTTTTTTGTTGCCAGCCCTGTAGAGTCGTTGTGAACTGTTCTCACACGACGAAACACGTGTCGGCTGATTGTGGACTCATTAAACTACCCACCTCAAAGAATACACTCAAGATACTGCTTCTTTCAACTTATTGGCTACATGTTTATTAATTGTCACATGACTACCAATGTAATACCTTGTTTATTGTGTGCGAGAGCATTGCTGTTTTCATTGTAGTGAAAGTCCTTTCTGATTTTCCACTTGAACGGTTAAGGGGTCTTTTCCGCTCGCTCTTACGCACCATACTTATACCTAGCTACTAAGACACACACAACGTATACACTAGGCAGAGCGCCCTCTCCTTTGAGCTTTTCATAAAAAACCCCATCAGCTAAAGCTCGCGTCTCTACCATTCACTGCTCCAAGGGGCCCATGGCGGTCTTCTCAAACAGGCCAGCAATGTGTCTCCATGTGACTGGCCAGACTTCACCACTAGGTACGGGCGATCGCCGCACCTCAATGTCTACCGCCACAGCTCATCGACTCCACAGCTACTCCGCATCCCGCTCCAGGCTCCAGACGCAGGTCTAGCGAGGAATACAGGCTCCAGACGCAGGTCCAGCGAGGCATCCAGGCTCCAGACACAGGTCCAGCGAGGCATCCAGGCGCAGGTCCAGCGAGACATCCAGGCTCCAGGTGCACGTCCAGCAAGGCATCCAGGGTCCAGGCGCAGGTCCAGCGAGGCATCCAGGCTCTCATCCTGGTCATCCTGGATGTTGGGTGGCTTGAGGGGGTTGTTGATGTGTGCTGCACTTGGACCTGGCTGCTCCAGTTTTTTTTTTCCTTTTTTGTATTGGACGTTGACTGATAGGCTATTTTTTCCATTAGAGGCAAATAAAAACTCACGTTCGGCTGACTAACATGCGTTTTTCCCCCGCTAATGCGCCTTTTATTGGTTTTCGCCCGCTAACACTGGAATACCCATCGCCATTACGCTAATTTTAGCTGCAGTTTTTGCCGCTGATCCTTGAAGCTATTACCATGTAGCGACGGCTTGTAAATTTGTAGCTAACATGGTGATACTTTTCAGCAGTACTCGGCGGTCAGAAAACTGCCGCTAACTAATGTTAGCAATAGTTTTCACCAGTCCTTGTACATATGCCCCCCAGTCTCTGCAGTGCATGTAGACCTATCCAGTGTAGGGGGGAGAGTGAAATTCCCTAAATCTGGAATTGTGGGGGGGCAGATCATCGATAGCTCATTGCACCTCACAAGAGTGCACATCGTCCACCCCAAGCAATGTACTCTTTCAGTATATCTGCCCAGCTTGCTGTGTTTTTGCAAGCACACAAATATCAATGCGAGTAACTGTGAAACCTTTCCTTCTGCCACCACTTCACTTTAAATACACTTTAACTTGTAAACAACTTGAGTGAACGTTCACCTGCACAAGAAATGGAGAACTATTTGCCTTCAAAGATTCATGTTCAACAGCCAAAAGCATTATGTGAATGACAGATGGATTTCATCTTAAAAAAGACAATGAAACATTAAGTACTGTGCCACATCATCATTAAATACCCAAGTTCTCCATAAGCACAGACTTTACAATTTTCTGCTTTTGGTTGGCAAATATGTATTATTATTATTAATAACAACAACGCTAATAATAATGCTACTACCACTACCACTACTACTAAGACTTCTACTATTAATAATAATATTAATAATCATCATCGTCATTCTCATCACAATTTTATGTTTCATTTAGCTTTTATAAAGATAAGGTTAGGTAGTAAAATACATACAACAATGTATGCATGTATAGACAACGGTGACAGATAAAGACCACCATGTAATTTTATTGTCAATGTTTCTACTTCTGTCATTGAATTTTCTCTGTTGCTAAAGATTCATTTAAGCTTTTTACATAGCTACTTTCCTATGAGAGTCTTGGACTATTAGATTTTTTATACAAAATGTTATTTATTTTACTGTTCTGCATGAATTTTATTCAAATTAAATGATACTGGCAAGGAGTTCAATGGCACTGAGAAGTTGAATTAACCTGTAAGTATTAGTGGTAGCAATCAGTGGCACAGTCAGTAAGTAAGTAAATAGTTTATTGTGTAGTTAATGAAAACCATTACAATATTCCCAGACATAAAATATATTACATATTACCTTCACATGCTATAAAAAAGATCAAATGTAAACAATTAATATCAAGTTTAAAAAATACTTTGCAATTTTACAAGATCCCCAAATATTGCGACATTATTCTTTCTTCAATTTCTCAAGCTGGGTTAAAATTTAATTATTTGACAAATTAATTGTGGGTCCTTTGAGTCCATACTCGTTAACATTGCTGATCTGCAGGTACAAATGCCTTTTTCATTAAACTTCCTCTTAAGCAAATCCCGGTGGCTGTGCCCTAACTCCGGGCAGATACATATCAAATGCATAAAGTCCGTACTGCTGCTCCACATAGATCGCAATCTTTTCAGCCAGGGGTCCTCCAGATCGGTTGATCGGCATTGGACGGCAGTTTCCCCATGTGCAGCTCCATATACTTAGTTTTCAGATGCGGCGGGAAGGTGAGGGCCAGATATGCTGCTGGTTCAGACCTTGTTTATGCTTGTAAGACCATCCATGCATGCGCCCGTCGGCTTAAAATTGCTTTATCTTCAATTAATGAGTGCGCTTATCCCGCTTTTTTCATAATCATCTGAAAAGATGTCCATGGTAGTTTCCGTTGCCAGAGAACCTCCATCTTAGTTATTTTCAGTGAAGGATTAAAATATTTTGCGTAGTGTGACTGGATCATTTTGCAGAGCTTCCCAGAGTGCAGAGTTGATATCTAGATCCCGATTCAGCCATGTTTTGTACCAGAATTTAATTGTCTCATATCTTTTGTGTAGTTGTTGTTGTAATCCAAACTCGAGGCGTACTTGGGCTGGCGAGGCATCACAAGGCAAATGGAATACTCTTTTATAGACTTGTGTTTGTATTTTATCACGCACTTTTCCCGTGATGAACCACACTTCCATATGCAATAGTCGGTAGTTGTTTTGCTTTGATTACTGCAAGAAGTGGGCCGAACGATGGGACTTTTAGTTGTTTTAGAATACTGCAGAAAGCAAACAGTAAAGCAGTTCCCTTCTTTTCAATTGTTTCATGATGCGTAGCGAATGAGAACCTTCGGTCCAAATGTATACCCAAATATTTGTAGCTGTCAACTACTTCCAACTTGGTGTTGTCAATTATAAATTTTGGCTGTTTAGGTCGACAGTGTGTTATAATCATGACCTTTGTTTTTTTATGTTTATTTCCATTAGGTTTGTTTTGGTGTAATCAGCTAGCTCATGAATTGATCGTTGCAATCCAATTCTCGTCTGGCTTAGAAGTACAACGTCATCTGCGTAGGACAGATGTGTTAGTGGCAGTGTACCCAACCATGGTGAGTGAGAATTGACCCCGTCTAACCTTGGTGTTAAGTCAGCCATAAATAAATTGAAAAGGTAGGGGGCCAATACACAGGCTTGTTTTAGCCCTTCATTAGTGTGGGTCCTCCGTGTGAGCCTCTGACCATCACCAATCTTAACCTGCATCCAGGTGATGGTGTAAAGATCCATGATTGGGTCTAGAAGTGTGTCTGGAAAACCCTGCTGCTTAAGTTTGGCCCATAATGTGTGCCAATTAACGCGGTCAAAGGCTGCTTTAAACTCCATGAAGCATAGGTGGAGTGCCTGTCGCTGTCTTAGGCTTTTATCTGCAATTAGCCCTATCGCTAATATATTTGATATTGTACCTGTGCCACGTTGAAAGCCCGACTGATTCATAGGAGTTTTCATGTTTTCATCAGACCAGTTTATCAAGTCGGTTAGAATCAGGGATGCATAATATTTAGCCTCTGCATCTTTCAACTCGATCAGGCGATAATTTGCAGGATCTGTGCGCTCTCAGGCTTTATATATTGGGTTAATAATCGCACCTCTCCAACTTTCTGGGATTCGACTGGTGGTGCCGATCATCTGGAATAGACTACTGATCTTGCGTGCCCAGAAGTTGCGGTCCTGTTAATAAATTGCCTGTGGAACACCATTCGGACCTGTGTTAAACAGGAAGGCAATCAACGAACATAACCTTAAGTATTGCCCGGCGATGTCGCCTCTTAACCCACAAAGTATTAATCAATGAAGAGGCAGGCGCTGGAGACTGGAAGGCAGGAAACAAGGGTTTATTCTCTCCGGGTGAGAACACATCAGATCAGACCAACAGGGAATCTTCTCGAGGTGCTCTAACTGCATCTCTGAGGCCTGGCCTCTTATACACGCATTTATGGCAGGAAGACATTCTTTATTACAATAAAGGTACTTTGAAGTATGAAAGACATCCCCGGAATCTTCCGCTTCAGGCCCGTTCCCACACACCCTTACAGTGAGAATCCCCTACCCGATCGCAATACAGGGTCGTTATCAGATAGTAGGAACAGCAGGACATTCCGCCGATTCCCGGTATTGCGTGTGGTGTGACGGATCTCATGGGGTGGGGGCCTTGATCTACTGTAACTCCTTTGAAGAGGGGTGATTCTTTACAGTTGGGGCCATAAACTGCATCCGCAGGGCTAGGTGATAGCCTGGGACCGGCCTGGACAATCGGACATGGAGGAAGAGGAGTGTCAGAGGGTGCGATAGTGAATAGGATGAAAGGGAGGTGTCGGTCAGGCATGGGGTGTGATTCTCAGGGAAGAGCAGCGCAGATGGAGGGGGTTTATGGCCCAGGCATGAGAGAGAGAGAGCGGGGGTGACCAGTTCGTGGGGGAGATGCTTGCGAGGGTGGGGAGCCGCGCTGGGGATCGGCGGCATGCAGAGAGTGGGTCTGATCAAGGCATCTAAAATGGCTGCCGTGTACAACAAAAGTGTGGCATTGGGAAAAAGGCAAGATGGCGCATATAATGTTTAGTAATACGAATCAATTTTCCACAGTCCTTCCTTTTAACATTTCTCGCCAACTTGTTAATTCGGATCGATCCCCATAATGCCACGTATTTCTGCATCATACAAAGCTTTCATGTGTTCAGTCTGTAAGTCCAAAGTCTTTGGGCAAATGCAATTTGAAAACAATGAACACAGAGGAGGCAAACATTGGATACCTAAGCAACACCCGCATAGCACCACAATCGGAATTAGAATGAATGTGAACAACCTCCACCCCCAGGCTTTCAGTGAGTCCCAGAACCAGCTCCCAAGCGACCACCCTTCTTGTTCCTGGTGTACTTCAGAGGAGAGTCTATGGAGGTGCTCGATGGCCTTGTAAACAGAAGGCGAATTGTCTGGCACGTAGGTGCAACAACTGGACCCAATGATGCGGCATGCTCCTCCACGGTCTGCCAGAACCACGTCTAGAATGAGGCGGTTCTGAAGAGCCACCAGGCGGACTGCCTGAAGCTCTGCGGTGTTATTGGTCAAGATGCCAGCTGTGATGTTCATGGTGGTTTCAACTGCCTGGGTCAAATGCCGGATGGCACGGCTGTTCGCCATCGGACCCCAGAGTGGCACAAGTCCCTTCATGGCATCCAGGAACTGTGCTCCTGTAGAGTCGGCCTGGTCAAGGTCCCTTGCACGCTTTTGCCGGTGGTGGCTTGCCGGGGCCACATACGTAGGTGGAAGAATGAAGGCAATGTAGCAAGTGCCCCCCCCAACCTTTGGGGAGCCAGGTGTATGCTTTGGTGCCGCAAACAAAGTACATATTTGGAGAAGTAACAAAGGAGGGAGTGTCGGATGAATCCAGTGTCCTGGTGATGGCGCAGGTGCTGTGGCCCACCAGTTGCGTTCCAAGGCCTTCGATGCACACAAGGCATGAGACGTTGACGGCAGACAGGGCCACAGTCAGAGTGGCGGCTGTTCGTTTCCGGAGGTAGGAGAAAGTGGGTCTGGCTGGTTTATGGAACACCTGCATTTCCACTCGCTCTTTGGCAGGGATGTTCATGTGAATAGAGGCACCAGAGGTCAGAGGGCAAAAAGGAGCAGCGGTTCGCCCAGTCTTATTCAGCCATACCCCGTGGTAGAAATGCGAAGCAGTTCTTTCTGAAGTGGCATTGTCTTTAAAGCTTTCTTGCAGAAGGATCAGCCAGGCAAGACAGGAGCCGTGGATGGAAAAAGGCGAAGGAATGAATGGGATGGAGTGTCCGGTGGCATGGGGCAGCAGCCCGCAGATCCGGCAATTAGTGGCATTAGCGGCAAGGTTGTGTTGGTGCAGCAGTTGCACAAAGGAGTTATTCCAGAACTCCCTGCGCCTTTCTCGGAGCTGTGGTGAAAGGGCAATCAGGAAGTGTTCTTTGGTAGTTATCGGCAGTTCAGTGGGGAGCAATGTTTTGTGAGCGGGTGTGCTTTCTTCGACGATCCAGAAGGATGTCATGAGGAGGAGGCAAAAGAGAAGGGTAATGAAAATGGCTATAGTCTTTGAGCTGTGCAGCTTGTCAGTCTTTGGGTTTCGGTAGGTCATCTTCGGATATCCGGTTGCTTCCATCATCTTCAGAGTGCTCGGTAGCGGGCAGAACCACCAACTTCCTCTGACTTCTCTCCTGGCAACCTTGAGTGTGTTAGGCTACCGTTCTGAGATTCGACTTAGTCAGTGGTCTGCTTTGCCGAAGCTCCTCCCTTTTTATGTAGGTTGTACCCTTCCCTGGACGGTACGGTGGGATCGGGAAACTTTGCCAGTTCGAGGGTCTCTGTGTCGGTGTAACAGCTCAATGATGGTCTGTCTTTTGTCAGGAGCTCTTCTTGAGTCGCGATGTCTTCTTCCGTCGTCAGGGTTGATGGGACACGTTTACAATGGTGCGCATGCACCCAGTGACGCTTGCCTTCCACTCGAAGGGCCGTCCGTGTAGTGATCAGGACTTGCCAGGGGCCCGTCCACCGAGGTTCCAAGCTTCTGGCACGCTGGAAGTTGCGGATCAAGACGTGATCCCCTGGGCGAATGTCGTGTCATGGGCCCCTGGAAGCGTCTGGGATGGCTTGCAGCACCTGCTGATGAATGACAGTTAAGGTTTTAGTGAGTGTATACAGATAATCAGACATTAGGACGTCTGGGACATCATGGATCGAAGTTGGCCTAGGCGCGGCCCAAATGTTCATAGGTCGCCCGAATACTACTTCGTAGGGGGTCAAGTGGTGCTTAGTGGGGGTGGAACGCATTGATAGCAATGCCAGTGGGAGGGCATCAGGCCACTTCAGTCCGGTGGAGGCAACAATCTTAGAGATTTTTAGCTTGAGAGTGGCGTTGTGTCACTCGACCAGGCCTGCAGATTGGGGGTGGAAGACTGCGTGAAATTTCTGTTTTACACCCAACCCCTTTAGGATAAGTTGGATAACTTCAGCTATGAAGTGGGGGCCGTTGTCACTCCATAAAATCCGACAAAGGCCATATCGGGGGAAAAACTCTTTTAACAGGACTTTGGCAGTGGTCATGGCAGTGTTGTCGCGTGTGGGATAGGCTTCCACCCATTTGCTAAAGGCACACACAACAACAAGGACATACTTCAAACCCAGGCAACGTTCTAGCTGAATGTAGTCCATCTGTAGGACTTCAAAGGGATGGTCGGGGACCCCGAACCCACCCCGAGGGACAACAGTTCCTTTCCCTGGGTTGTGTTGCAAGCAGATTAAGCATTGCTGAACTAGGCGTCTAGCAGAGTCGGGAATCTTGTTGTTGTGCCAGACTTGGGTGATGAGTTCAATCATGGGGGCAGATCCTATGTGTGCTGGGGAGTGTGCCATAGTCAGTATGGGGATCAAGTAGGAATTGGGCAGCAGCCATTTGTTCGTGTCTTTTGTCAGCCAGCAGCCTTCATCATCTTTCAGTCCCACCCGTGCCCATTCAGTCAGTTCTTGGGGGGAGCAGGCCATCTGTATGTCCCTAATGTGTTCTCGAGTGTCCTTCCATTTCTCCGTCTGTGACCCAGTCATGTACATGTGTGTGTTCGTCCTATTCTCGATTGTGGTTCGGGCAGTGATGTCAGCTAGTGCGTTTCCTTGTCCAATGAGATCTGTTACCTTCTTGTGCGCCTGGCATTTTATCACCGCTAACTGCTTGGGGAGGAGGACTGCTTCGGTCAGGGCAGAGACTAGATCTCCGTGAAGGATGGGGGTGCCATGCGAAGTCAGGAATCCCCTTTCTATCCATAAGAGTCCAAAATGATGAACCACCCCGAAGGCATACTGGCTGTCAGTGTAAATGTTTGCAACTGTGTCTGCTGCTAGGATGCACGCTTGTGTGAGGGCAATCAGTTCTGCTGCTTGCACGGACCATTGGGTGATGCGGGCCGTCTCAACTACCGTCAGGGCTGTGGTGACTGCACAGGCAGCTGAGGTCGTGCCGTCCGGGAGCTTAATGCACGAGCCGTCTACCCATAGCTCTCCATCAGGGTCTGGGATAGCAGTGTCACGGAGGTCAGCCCTACTTCTAGTTTGCTCGTCCGTGAGGGTCACACAGTCATGCATAGGGGACACATTGGGGTCATCATCAGGGAGAGGCAACAGAGTGGCAGGATTCAAAGTGGTACATCGTTTCAGTGTGATGTGGGGTGCAAGCAGAGTCAATTCGTAACCAGTCAGTCGTGCGCTAGTCAGGTGCTGAGTCTTAGTCTGGTTCAAGAGGGTGTCGACAGCATGGGGGACCAGCACAGTGAGGGAATTCGAAAGTACAATCCCCTCACTTTGTCGGATAGAGATGGCAGCGGCAGCTACCGCTCGAAGGCAGGCGGGCAGAGCTCTGGCTACGGGGTCGAGAGTGGCAGAGAAGTAGGCACAAGGGCGTTGCTTGGGACCTATGGGTTGTGTTAGGACAGACAAAGCACACCCCTCCCTTTCGTGGGTGAATAGGGAGAAGGGTTTGGTGTAGTCGGGGGTTCCTAGGACAGGGGCTGAGCAAAGGGCATCTCGTAGTTCTTGAAAGGAGGATTGGCATTCAGGGGTCCAAGGGAGTGGGAAGGGAACATCTTTCGCTAACAGAGAGAGTAGAGGTTTGACAATGAGACTAAAGTTTGGTAGCCACTGTCGACAGAAGGACGTGAGGCCTACTAAGGAGCGAACTTGTTTCTGAGTTTTGGGAACAGGGGTCTCTAGGATGGTCTGGATCCGATCGGGTGTGAGCTTCCTCCCGTCTTTGGACAGGAGGTGGCCTAAGTATGTCACCTGGGGTTGGCAGAACTGCAGCTTCTTCTTGGAGACCTTGTGACCGTTCTCCGCGAGGAAGTGCAGGAGTTGGATGGTGGCTGTGATGGCAAGTGGAGTGGTGTCGGCTGCCAGGAGAATGTCGTCGACATACTGGATTAACACCACTCCGCCCGGGAGTGGGACTGCGTCCAGACGTCTCTTGAGAGCCTGGCTGTAGATGCTGGGGCTCTCAGTGTAGCCCTGGGGTGCTCTACAGAATCTATATGAACGGGCCTTTAGGGTGAAGCCGAAGAGGTATCGGCTGTCTGGATGGATGGGGATGGAAAAGAAAGCATTTTTGAGGTCTATGACGGTAAAGACAGTGGCAGTGGAGGGGATCAGGTTCAGGATAGTGGTGATGTCGGAGACTACTGGGTACTGAGGTACAACTACTTTGTTCACCTCTCGGAGGTCAATGATGAAGCGATAAGCCTTCTCATCTCCCTCGCCTTGCTTCTTAACAATGGGTAGGATAGGGCTGTTACAGACGTTACTGACTACTTCCTCTACCACTCCTGTATCGACTAAGGACTGAATTATTTCTACCAATGCCTTCTCGCCCTCGGGCGATATCCGATATTGTGGGAGCTTTGGGAGCATAGCGTCTGACCGTACAGTGATGTGTACAGGGTCTATCATCATGCGTCCTACGTCTGAGTCGGTCTTGGCCCAAAGGTACGAGGGTAAAGTGTCGAGTAGGGACAAGTCAGCGTCAGTGATGGAAAACATGCGTCGGGCGGGACAAGGCCTGAACAGATTCTGGTTATCGTACAGTATGACTCGTACTCCGTCTGGGGAACACCGAATGGTGGCTTGAAAGTGTTTCAGGAGGTCAAGACCCATAATGGCGTCGGGGGTGTTGGAGGATAGCAGGAAGGTCGTGTCCGTGACGTTGTTCTCTAAGTCAAAGGGAATCGGTGCAGATAAGGGATTAGTAGAGGGCGTTCCATCAAAGCCTATTGATGTCACGTGTGAGCCAGACAAGGGTGCCCTTGGGATCAGTTGTTTGGATAACGCACTACGTGTTGCCCCAGTGTCCACCAAAAATGGGGACTTCGTACCCAGGACCTTAGCAGTGACGTAAGGACCTTGCTGGTCAACACAAAGCTCGACTGGATCCCTCCCTTGTCCCTGGCTGTCCTATGCGAAATCGTGGGTGTTCTTGCAATCGGACTGCTGATACTGATTCTGTTGTGGGCGGTCAAATGTGTTAGGTCGGCTTGATCTGTCATAGTTAGCCTCATTGGTGTGTCCCTGTCCCTGGCCCCTGTTCTTTTGTCCGTTTGTCCCGTCCCTAGCCTCTCGGTTCTTGTTCGTTTCACAAAGGACCGGGCACTGCGACTTCCAGTGACCGTATCCCTTACAAAACGCGCATTGGTTTTCGTCTAAGTCCCTTCGGCCTTCATAGGGTGCGGACGTTCGTTCTCTGGAGGGTGTATTCTTAGGGGCTGTCGACTGGTAGTTTCCTTTGGAGGGTTCCCTACCTATCGTCACCCGCTGCAGTTGAGCTATCATGACCCTCTCTTTCAACTCCTTCTTTTTACGTTCGGATGCCCTGTCGTTCTCATTTTTCTGATGCTCATAGTATTGGGCCATCTGGAGAATAGCCGCGGGTTTAAAGGCTTCCCAGCTGCTTTCGCTCGCCTGCAGTTTTTGAGAAACCTCTTGCACCAGATCCTTCACAAAGTTCTGGACGAACAAGTGGTGTCCGGTTGCAGTGGTCATATCTTGGCCGCTGTAGTCGGAGAACACCGTTTCGAACCTAGAAAAGTATTCCGAAGCGTCTTCTTGTGGTTTCTGTCTACAGGCCGTCACTATTGACCAGTCTATTTTCTTCTCGGGAATCAGGGTCTTGAGTTTCTGGACGATCTTGTCCGGGAGTTCAAGAATAACCTTTACGGGTTTCTGTCCGGCACCTCGTTGCTTGTCGATCTCATCGAGTTGTCCCCAGGTATGTCCGAACAGCTCAAGGTGGTCGACCTTGCGGAGCTGCTTCCACACGTCAGCTGGCAGACATAACCCGAAGAACAAATCGATGTCCGCTAGGGTCATGATAGTGGAACCTAAGGCTGTACCTAGTTCAGTGTAGAAGGCAGTGGGGTTTTTTCATAAATCAGGCAGGGATTTTCGGAAGGTCAGAATATCCTGCCGATCCCATGGTTGGTAGACTCAGCTGTACACTACCCTCCCTCTTGCATCCTGATGGTTAACATCATTGTGTGTTCCCTGACCTCGTGGGGGAACCCAGTAGGGGGCAGCCTCTCTTATTGGCATCATGGTGCTAGGTTGTTCTATTCATGGTTCGGTCGCTACAGGTGTCGTAGGTTTAGCTTCCAACCCTAGTTCAGTGAGGTGGCGGAAAACCTCAAGTGTACACGCAAGGAGGTCCGTCACGTCACACTCGCCCTCATCCCCGATATCAACCTTTCTATACAGAGTCGTTGGGCTCTCGGGACCATTGTCTCGATATCGATCCTCATAAGCATTTAGGGCATGATAACACAATCGTACGACAAAGTGTTGTCTGTGGCTTCCCGCATATGATTTGAACATATCCATGATGTGCTCCTCACTCTCCTTTCATTCTACTAGTGTCCTGACTACCTTGTCAATCCCTGTTCGCTCATCTTTGCTCAACCTGTTCGTTCTCGTGGAATCTGTCTTTCGGGCCTCATGGTCATCTAACATTGTCGCTTGTGCTGTATCTAGTACAAGGGGTTCGGCCGGCGCGGAGGCCATGGGGACCGAGGCCCTGGTGCTACTCTCGCCTGTGCTTGGGGGCAGCGGTGTTGCGTTGAAGTTTGGGAAGGGGCATATGGAGGGGGCATGTAGATGATCGGAGGACCTAATAAGAGATCATCGTTGGCTCGCTGTTTCGAGGGTAATTCAGGGTAGAGAGTAGAGGGTGTTCTAACAGGGCACTGACTCGATGTTTCGGTTTCTTGTTTCCGCTTAGCTTCCTCTCTCTCCTTTATTTCTTCCTCTAGTTTCTTTGCGGCTAGGTGGGCTGCTTTACGTAGTTCCTTGTCTACCCTAGCTTCCTCTTTCTTCTTTCGCTGTACAGCTTCTTTGCGCCACAGGCCAATGCTGTCTTGCATGGTCGGTGTCGTTCTACGAGTTTTTAGAACTTCATCTAATGCATCTAGTTTGCTCTCTTCAAAGGATCCTATCAGTGGCCACTGACTCTGGGGTTCCTTCTTCGTATACCTGTGCCATAATTTGCTATATGCTATGGCGACTAGTCCATGCTTTGTGAACATATCCTTGTTAGGGGTGCCTTCCAGTGGGACTGGATGATCTACCTCTAACAAGCGGTCCGGGCTGAACCAGCTACCAACCAGTGGGGAGAAGATAGGCATGACAGATTACAAAGGGGGACAAAGGTCCGCACTACCTATCCTTCACTACCTGCAAAGACTAGACAGAATATTGCTATTCTACGTTGTTTGCAAACAGTGAATATCTCAAAAAGGAGCTACTCTAACAATCAAAAAGGGAGCTACCCTGACATTCAATCAATCAAACAAACAGTGGGGAGAAAAGATAGGCACAACAGATTACAAAGGGGGACAAAAGTCTGCGTTACCCACCCTTCACTGTCCACAAAGGAAGATAGAGTATTTGTACTCTTCCTCATTTGTAAGCAGGGAATGTCTCAAAGAACTATCATCGTTTCGCAATTTGTCGTTTTTACACGACCTTACCCGGACCGCATGGGCTGTTTCTCGTCTTCCGCTTCCAGCGCCCGATCGTCCTCCAATCTCCGATATTGCCGCGGCACTCCTGATGGTTCCCAGTCAGGACCGTAGATCACTCGAGAGAGGTCGATTCGGAACCAGTGAAGTTCGGATGATCGGCTGCCAGACGAGGGTCTATCGGGCAGGAGCTCTTTCCCGATCGTTGCAGCCGTTCACTCTGTCGTCAGGACCTCTCCCACTGGATCCACGTGTCGCTGATGGGCCCCACGCTTGGGACGCCAATTGTTAAACAGGAAGGCAATCAACTAACATAACCTTAAGTATTGCCCGGCGATGTCGCCTCTTAACCCACAAAGTATTAATCAATGAAGAGGCAGGCGCTGGAGACTGGAAGGCAGGAAACAAGGGTTTATTCTCTCCGGAGGAGAACACATCAGATCAGACCAACAGGGAATCTTCTCGAGGTGCTCTAACTGCATCTCTGAGGCCTGGCCTCTTATGCACGCATTTATGGCAGGAAGACATTCTTTATTACAATAAAGGTACTTTGAAGTATGAAAGACATCCCAGGAATCTTCCGCTTCAGGCCCGTTCCCACACACCCTTACAGTGAGAATCCCCTTCCCGATCGTAATACAGGGTCGTTATCAGATAGTAGGAACAGAAGGACATTCCGCCGATTCCCGGTATTGCGTGTGGTGTGACGGATCTCATGGGGTGGGGGCCTTGATCTACTGTAACTCCTTTGAAGAGGGGTGATTCTTTACAGTTGGGGCCATAAACTGCATCCGCCGGGCTAGGTGATAGCCTGGGACCGGCCTGGACAATCGGACACGGAGGAAGAGGAGTGTCAGAGGGTGCGATAGTGAATAGGATGAAAGGGAGGTGTCGGGCAGGCATGGGGTGTGATTCTCAGGGAAGAGCAGCGCAGATGGAGGGGGTTTATGACCCATGCATGAGAGAGAGAGAGCGGGGGTGACCAGTGCGTGGGGGAGATGCTTGCGAGGGTGGGGAGCCGCGCTGGGGATCGGCGGTGTGCAGAGAGTGGGTCTGATCAAGGCATCTAAAATGGCTGCCGTGTACAACAAAAGTGTGGCATTGGGAAAAAGGCAAGATGGCGCAGATAATGTTTAGTAATACGAATCAATTTTCCACACCTGGTGCACTATCAAGCTGACTTTTTCTTAGGATTTGTAGAATTTCTGTTTCAGCATAGACAGCTGTCAATTGAGATACATCTTCTTTCTGCTTTTCATAAGTCATGGTGATGACTGTGGACAAGTGGTCCGGAGTATTTATTGAGAATGTCAAAATTATATGCTGTACCCATGCATACTCAGTAACGCAGGTCATGTTGATAGTTTTAAAATTTCTGTTCATGGAATTCACCAGTCCCCAGAACGCTCTAGCATCGGATCTTTTTGCGTTATGTAACAATTTTGTCCAAAAGTTATTTACTTCAGTTTTTTTATCGATGCAGATTTGTTTTTTGTATTTCCGTTTTAGAAGACATACTACATCCTATACCTTGGACCGAGGACTCTAGTGTTGAGCCTTTCGGAGGGCCTTTCTTAGGTGCTTTTTCAAGTTTCGTGATGTTTGATTCAAATTGCTGTTGTTATATTTTCGGTTTTTAGTTGTACGTTTGGTGGGTACTCCTGCTTAGGATAGTTTTTCCAGAAAAGCGGTCCATGTTTCTGAAGCCGTTTTATTTTCTAGCTCAAGAGATATCATTAAATTTTTGCCTTTTAAAATGATGTCCGGTAGAGTGTTACATGTCCACCTTAGACGTTTCAGATTCATTGTTGATATTTCCCCATCAATAGATGGGGCTTCTGAAAGTTTAAATGATGTTATTTTAAGTTCGATATGCTGAGCTGAATGATCACTATCGACTGAACATTCAATTTGGAAGCTGGTTATTTGCCCAAGAAGTGGGAGAGTTACTATTGTGTAGTCCATAGTTGAGCTCGAACGAGGGCCAATATAAGTACAATTGGCAGGTCTATCTTGTTTTATTCTTCAATTTAAGGCACGCATGCCCAGATGTTCAAGTTCTCGTATCAATTGCTGGCCTGTTTTATCATTATGGTTTTGTTTGTGAAACAGCTGCGTTTCTACAGCCCATATTTCGTTTGCTGCAAGGATGTTATCTTCTTCTTCTTGAGGATGCAATAAATTTGCATTGAAATCCCCAGTGAGCATTATCTCCTGAATTGGGTGTTCACAGCGGGATTCCGTGATGACATCTTTAACTTTCTTGAAGAGATCTTTTTTTAATTTGGTTTTAGGGTGAGCATAGATGTTAATTAGAATAATGGTGCTTACCCCTGGATGTGTGCCCAGATCCATTCTTATTATTTGCATGGCTGGAGTTGTCGATATTACGTGAGTTGTCGAGATTTTTAATGATGTTACGATGTAAACAGCAAGACCCCCCTTAGCTCTTCCATGTTGCTGCGTTCTTGTTGCGTTAACGTGATATCCTATCCAACCTGGGACAGCTACAGGGGCTGTCAGCCAGGTTTCTTGTAGCATAATTATTTCGCAGCTATCCCAGTGGCACAGTTGATTTCAAAGATAGCCCCCCAAAATTGTCAGGACCAATATTTTTCTTGGCCTTCTTTAGGGCAGTGCCAGGCATTATCTGCCAGTTTTGCAAACAAGCATAGAATAACACATTTGTGGATGGTGTGGTCAGGATAGATATAATTAAAAACACCCCAATCACACATTGACTATGTGGGCAGTAAGAATACCGCCATTGTAAATTCCGTGGGAATATCAGTTTCCTGCAGGGCCGTATTACAAAATAATGGGGCCACCATGCACAATGTGATGAAGGCCCTCTGAGTCCCCATATCTCACAGATATTCATTGACTTGGGGCGGAGTGGGATCCCTTTGAAGGGGTCGTGGCCCCCTAGTAGATCTCCCCCACCCCGCCGCAAGAGGCTGCAGGGCCTTACACCCCTGAATTAGAACCATACATAACTATGTATGATAATGTTCGTGGATGAATGGTATCTGCTATTTGTTCAGGATTTACCAAAGGGCGACTAAATTCTAATTGTTGGTATTCCAGACTTCTGGCAGATAATTTATTAAATGTCTCCTTTGTGTAATACCATTATTTAAACTAATAAATCTCTTATACAATTATCACAGTATCCTAAAATAATGTATTGGGTAAAGCATCAGATAATTACTTTTTTAAATATAGGAAGTCCTTGCAAGGTGAAACGACTTGCAGCCAGATTCATCAATGTCCCGATTTGCGAGTCCTTAATAGCGATTATTAAGGAATCGCTATTAATGACTCGCAAAACGGGATTCATATAGAAATCGCAATATTATTTGCGATTTGTATAGCTTCCTTATTTGAGAATAGCAAATTGCTAATAAGGCCCATAGGAATGAATGGGGAGTGATTCCTTATTTGCGATTAGCAATTTGCTAATCGCAAATAAGGATGCGATTTCAAGGGTGCCAGGGGTGTCCAAAGGACACCCTGTAGCACCCCTGAAATGTAAATGTAGACTGATGTTGCATGTGTAAAGTGCATTTTTCTAAGTTTTCGCTATTTACCACGAAGTCAGACTTTGCGGTAAATAGCCGCAAAAAATAACGATTTCGCAATTCAAAAATGGTTCATGAATTGCATTTAGGGAATCTCAATTAGAGATTCCTTAAATGCAATTCCTCGCAATTGAGCGATTTCGCAATTTGCGATTTTTGCATTTGGGGTGATGAATCCCAAATGCAAAAATTGCGCTTGCAAAGGGCCCGATTCTCAGAATCGGGCCCTTTGCGAGTCGATTTTACAATGATGAATCTGGCTGTATATCAATAAAGAGCACATTTTCACATGCTGAAATATCTTTTTTCGCAAATATATCAGAGTTATGTTCCCTATATTTCAGTAGTGCAAGCACACAATTTCAGCTGTGCATTATAACATTGTCTTAAAGTTATGTCACCGCCTTTCATTTGATGGGCTTACTGCAAAACCCGTTCATGCACTGGTAGATTGCTCTTGCAAGCATGATCATAATACATAATATTGGAGACAAATGTCCTTTAACTGATTCGTAGACATAAAACAGAAGGAAATATCACAGGCTTTTTTGTGCACAATATATCCCAGGCAGTAGCTGTGCCCTTAATTGAATAATAAAACACAATGATGAAGCAGCTGTTAAACATGACAGAAATATTGCTGGGAGCTGTTAAGCCTGATGGAAATAGCTTTTTGACAAGCTTTGCATTCCTGTGACAATAATTAATAATCCAGTTTCCACCAAAAGGCTTTATAGCCAGAAGGGATTGTAAATCAATGGTAAACGGTTTTATCTCAAAATGAAAATTAATTATTCAGTGTTGAGCATGTTTTATAGCATTAATTGCAGTATATTTTTGCTTCCATTCTTCCTGCTGCGGGATGGCCGTATGTGTTTGTTTTTATTAAATTAAAAAATATATATATCAATTTTAGTTAATATGGAGAGGATCTATCTGAAGCCTCCTACCATTACCACTGTATGGCTTATTTGTAAAACACTCTGGAGAGATATTTTATACTTGTCTCCTAAATCCTTTGAAAAACAAAGGGACTATTTTTCAAACATATTTATTAAGATGAAAGATTTAAGTATTTAATAGAAAACGTGCAGCTGATGGTCTGAAATGAAGAATATGATTACAGACATCAATTTCATAGACTGGCCACCTCGGTGCCACCAGAATCCAAACATTTGGTCGTACCCAGCAGACTCTGGGAGGGCATGTGGGCTGTGGCCATGCCAAGTGGTCTATCCCTTCAGCTTAAGAGTGCACTGGGCGTGGTGGTATGCTATGCCCATTGGGCTCTGGGGGGTAGGATGTGGTGATCAGCCATACTGTGTGCCCAGTCGCCCTGCACCCACATTGTACAGAGCAACATTTGAAATCAATTTAAAGGATGCACATCCCATACATATGTTCTGATCTATTTGTTGACAGTCGGAATGCAGCCTTGTTTAACCCCTTGTATGCTGATGACGGAACCGCTCCGTCATCAGCTGCGGTGGTGCTGTGCTGATGACGGAGCAGTTCCGTCATGGCCCGCCCGACGCTCCTGCGCGCCCCGAATTCCACGCCTGCGCTGAGTGCTCTATTGAGCGGGCGGGGCCATGACGGAACCGCTCCGTCATAAGCACAGCGCAACCGACGCTGGTGACGGAGCGGTTCCATCACCAGCATGCGCCTGCCGCTCTACCGCCCCACTCCCTTAGCACTGCAGCGGAATAGCCGCCGCAGTGAAGGGGTTAAATATGGATCAATGGTCAGGACATCTCTATGTTGTGGATAAGGTCCTGCAGCCTCCCTAATATCATGAATGTCAATACCGATATGCTAAGCTAGTGAGTGCAGTTAAAGCATTATTGATACTCTATATGGTTTGCCATCAAAATACCACAAATACTGCCATAGCTGGGTACATAAAATGTTCTGTAACTACTTGCATCATCATTGAAAGAAAAGAAATTGTAAATTATAGCTCCTTTGCACAGCTTTGGCAACATTGCCAGTGCAGGTTTGTTTCCAGACCCTGCACACACACATCCCACTATTCTTAAAAAATCCAAGTAAAAAGGACCTGGGGGCAAGAACCCAGGGCAATGGATGCTGATGTAGTCCATGGCTTTGGATCGAAGTCTGCTGATTACAACTGACGGTCATGCACAGTATCCTCTTGGGTAGGGAGCGAGGCGTGGCTGAAAGCCATCCCCTGCAGCCAGGCCCAAAAGTAATACCAGTCAGACCCTTTGCACCAGGGATGGGACCAAAAAGAAGCCCATGGTCTTCTATTAGTAAATCTAATAGGACCAGGGTTTAATAGTTGGGCCTCAGACCTTTGGTGCTACCAACGGAAGCCCCTGTCCCTGCAAGTCAGCAGATTTGGCCGCTGAAGGCGGGATAGCAGTGTGCTGCTCTGGCCTTCCTATTCACAGCTTAATTGGTCTTGTCTCCCAGTAATCATAGGTGTAGCAGATTCAGACCTATGCCTCTTGCACACAAGAGTAATCCTCACTGGTCCTCCCTTTTTCTGCCAAATAAGTTGGGAGAAGAAGAATGTCCCACTACTACTTCACATAGCCCAGTGTGAAAAGGGAAAAAATAAATTAAACAGACATCTCAAAAAACCGAGGGCTTCCTTTCTAACAAAAAGTCTAAGAATAAAATATTTTTAAAATAAGGGAATAGGTTCATCCATATTGTATTTTTATATTTCCAATGTTCACGGTGATTAGGAGAAAGTGGGAGGAGGGGCGGGTGGATGGGGGCTAAACTACAGAAGTTCCCTAACTTGAGGTTGTGAATCTGGAGATGCAAAACTGACTGCTGCTGGATGACTTTTTAAAGAGATTGTAATCTGAAGTTGCATATGGATGAATACAGTGCATAGCCATGGATGGAGGGTCTGGAGCACCGGGGCTCACCGTTATGCATGGCTGAAGGCACAGAACCTACTGCACATGGCAGAAAGTTCCCACAGCTGGCTAAGATCTGGGGACTTGTGAACTGGCTGATGGGCATGAAGAACCCCAGGCCCCCTGCTCAGTGTCCATTTTGTATATCCAGAGAACAGCACTCTGATAGTGGAAGAGCAGAGACTGAGTGCATGGTCTAAGTGAAGGCCCGATCACGTTCCATGTGCCCACTGCAAGCGGATTATGTTCTAGGTGAGGTGACCGGCCCCAGTATGGGCCATTTGTCTTGCCCTGCATTCACAGCCCCCACAACCAGTGGAGGCTGCACAGTGCATACATTTTGGAGTGTTCAAAGCTACTATGTGAGCTTTGTGTTCAATAGGTTTGATTCACAAATGTAACTTATCAGGAGGAGTCTCCCACTCATGCGGAATGTCGGCACTGCAGAGAGCAAACAGTGCGGAGATTCCGCCCGAGCGCAGAATCTGGGGTGGAGCATCCACACTCCTGACTTAACTGCTGGTAAGTTACCTACGTGAATCGGGCCAATGTCCGTATTTTGTAAACTCAAGTTAAAGTTCAAGTTCAAAAATTTGTATAGCGCACTACTCACCCAGAGGGTCTCAAGGCGCTTGAGGGAGGGGGGGTGCTTTACTTATCAAATATCCAAGTTTTTAGTTGTTTTCTGAAGGAGAGGTGGTTCTGTGTAAGGCAGAGGTCAGAGGGGAGAGAATTCCAGGTCTTGGCTGCTAAGTAGGAGAAGGATCTTCCCCACATGGTGGATCTTTGGATGCGTGGAATAGCGGCGAGGGCTTGATTGGACGATCGTAGTTGGCGGGTGGGGGTGTAAAAGGACAGGCGCGTGTTGAGGCATTCGGGTCCTAGGTTGTAGAGGGCTTTGTGTGTGTGGGTGAGGAGACGGAACGTTATTCTCTTGTTGACGGGGAGCCAGTGGAGGTCTTTTAGGTGACCGGAAATGTGAGCATGGCGGGGGATGTCTAGGATGAGTCTGGCTGAGGCGTTCTGGATGCGTTGGAGTTTTTTCTATAGTTTGGCTGTCGTTCCGGCGTAAAGGGTGTTTCCGTAATCCAGTCGGCTTGTAACAAGTGCATGGGTGATCGTCTTTCTTGTTTCGGTGGGGATCCAGCGGAAGATTTTTTTGAGCATACGTAGAATGTTGAAGCATGATGATGAGACGGCTTTGACTTGTCTGGTCATCAAGAGGGAGGAGTCCAGGATGAAGCCCAGGTTACGTGCATGGTCCGTTGGTATGGGTGCGTTTCCCATGAGTCGTCCCAGGCGGAGGGGGATGATCCTAAGATGAGGACTTCCATTTTGTCCGAGTTCAGTTTTAAGCGGCTGTTCTTCATTCACTCGGCTACTTCTTTCATCCCTTCGTGTAGGTTGGTTTTGGCGGTGTTTGGGTCTTTGGTGAGGGAGAGGATCAGCTGGGTGTCGTCTGCGTAGGAGATGATGTTGAGGTTGTGTTGGCGTGCTATGGATGCGAGGGGACTCATGTATACGTTGAAGAGGGTTGGACTGAGTGATGATCCTTGTGGTACGCCGCAGATGACTTCGGTGGCCTCTGATATGAAAGGGTTGAGGCGGACTCTCTGGGTTCTTCCGGCGAGGAACAAGATGATCCAGTCCAATGCTTTTCCTTGCATTCCGACGTTGTTGAGGCGTTGTATAAGGGTGCTATGACAGACTGTGTCGAAGGCTGCGGAGAGGTCAAGTAGGATGAGGGCAGCTGTTTCTCCGTTGCCCAGTAGAGTTCGAATGTCGTCTGTTGCTGCGATGAGGGTGGTCTCTGTGCTGTGTTTGGCTCGGAAGCTGGACTGTGAAGGGTCAAGGGATTTGTTGGATTCGAGGAAGGTGGCAAGCTGACTGTTGACTGCTTTCTCAATGACTTTGGCAGGGAATGGGAGGAGCGAAATGGGGCGGTAGTTCTTAAGTTCAGTGGGGTCTGCTGTGGGTTTCTTCAGGAGGGCGCTGAGTTCAGCATTTTTCCAGCTTTCCGGGAAGGTAGCGGAGTTTAGGGAGCAGTTGATGACGTCTTAGAGATGGGGTGCGATAATGGAGCCTGCTTTATTGAAAATGTGATGGGGACAAGGGTCGGTTGGCGATCCTGAGTGGATGGAGTTCATCAGGCGGATGGTGTCTTCAGTGGTGATTGGGTCCCAGGCGCAAAGGTTGTTGGAGGGGGGTTTTAGTTCGGAGGAGGGTGGGGTGGACTGGTCTCCAAAGCTGTTATGTATGTCAGCGATTTTGTTGTGGAAGAACGAGGCTAGAGAGTCGCAGAGGTTTTGGGAGGGAGTGATGTCGTTGGTGCCGGCGGTGGGGTTGGTATACTCTTTGACGATGTTGAATAGTTTATTGCTGTTGTGGGCGTTGTTGTCGAGTCGATCCTTGAGTGTTGATTTCTTGGTGTATCGGATCAGTTGGTGGTGTTTGCGGGTGGCGTTCTTGAAGGTGGTCAGGTTGTCAGTGGTTGGGTTTTTTCGCCAGGCTTTCTCGAGGGTGCGACAGATCTTCTTGGATTTCTTAAGGTCATCATTGAACCAGGGGGCTTTTTTTGCTACCTTGCTTGATTTGATGGTTTTTCAAGGGTGCTAATTCGTCAGCGCTGTGGGTGATCCATTGTGTGAGGTTGGTGGTTGCTTGGTTTGGGTCCGATGATTTGGCTGGAGGGCTTTGGTGAAGTGATGTGAGGAGCTTGTCGGTGGTAATTTTGTTCCAGTTTCTGCGGGGAATTGGTTGAGGGTGGTTGTGGGTCATGGTTTTATTGTAGTTGAAGTGAACGCAGCTGTGGTCCGTCCAGTGGAGAGCTGTGGTGTGATTGAAGGAGATGTGCTTGCTGGAGGTGAAGATTGGGTCGAGCGTGTGCCCGGCATAGTGGGTGGGGGTGTCAACGAGTTGTTTGAGCCCAAGATTGGCGAGGTTGTCTAGAAGGGTGGTGGTGTTGCTGTTGTTGTTCTTTTCCAGGTGGAAGTTGAGGTCCTCGGAGGGGAGGGCGTGTGGACTGATGAAGTCAGTGATGTCTTCGCTGAATTGTGTGCGGGGTCCTGGTGGCCTGTAGATGAGGGTGCCTCTGAGTGTGGTCTTGGGGTCGGTGTGGACCTGGAAGTGAAGGTGTTCGGCAGATGCGAGGTTATCGTCGGAACTGGTCGTGATGCGGATGGTGTTCTTATGAACGATGGCGATGCCTCCTCCTGTTTGGTTGATGCGGTCCTTTCGGATGATCTTGTAGCCGTCCGGGATGGCTATGGCGATGTTGGGCGTTGATGAGGCGTTCATCCAGGTTTCTGTAAGAAAGGCGACGTCTGGCGATGTGGTGTTGAGTGGGTTCCAGAGTCCAATGGCGTGTCTGTGGACCGAGCGGGTGTTGAGCAGGATGCACTTCAGGTGGTTAGTGTTGGATCTTTGTGAGGAGTTTGTGGATTTGGTGTGGGTCCTGATGCAGTCGAGCTTGCAGGAGTAGCAGGTGAAGGGTCCATGGGTGTGTCCTGGGGCGGCTTGGTAGCAGACTGGGAGACGGCCGGGTTGAGTGCTGAGAGGGTGGCAGCGTCGTACGTTATGCGGGTGGATTGGATTTTGCGGGGGCCAGGGGGTCTGGCGCTGGGCGCGGTCCAGGCGCGGACGGGCATAGAAGGGCTTACCTTTGGCGCACCTTCGGCGCGCATGGGGCGCGTCCGCTGTGCGCAAGGGCATCCATCATAAATGGATCATGGAGGGGGCGGAGGGAGGGAGGAGCAGGTGGGAGGAGGGAGGGGGGTTGCGAGGTCTGGGGATGCCCGAGGGCTGCGGGGGAGGGGCCGTGGGTCAGCAGGCACAACAAATGGCACGATAACAGTGCAGGACCGGGTCAGGGGGCACTATCTGCCAAAAGCGGCGATGCAAGGCAAAGCGGAGCAGAATTAATAAATCAAATGGGCAGATCGAAACAAGTTAAAAGCAATTGGCAGGCGCCGCAATGAGCACAATATTACAATATTAGATTACGAAATAGGCAAATCAAGGCAGCTTAATATCAATGGCAGGCGCAGCAGTGAGCAGAGCAATACCGGCAGCCCAGGAGGGAGCAATCAATGTGGACACCAGGCAGCCACGAACACCAGGCGGCTCAGGAGCGAGGTGGAGCAACCGGAGTTGCTACTGCATAGTAGCCATCATAAAAAGAAAGGGCACGATTAGAACACCCTTACGGTATGCCAAAATGTTCTAAGTGGCGTTAGTCAGAAAACCTATGCTAACACTAGGCCAATGGTTTGTATACAAAATATATAGTTGTTTTATTTTAGAACCAACAATAGGTGTCAAAATATACTTTCTCAGAATGAGTTACTTTAGTTAAATACTTTTTAGACAATAGACTTTTGAATACAATAGTTACAGTTGTTGCAATAGACTTCTCTTTAACATCTCGAGGAGGTCTAGCGTACGGCAACATCTGCGTAGTCTACACTGGTTGCCAGTGGCACAACGAATTCTGTCTGCCAACCAGTGTCGGCTGGCTCTTCCTCAATTCCAGCGGGCACATTTAGGTGGCCAATCTATCTCTGTAAAAGCAGCAAGGGCTTGGAATACACTTTCTTTGCAACTTCGTGCCACTCAGGATCTCCATCTCTTTAAAAAGGCTCTAAAAATGCATCTTTTTACCATGGCACTATAACTTCCATTTCCATTCCTTCTGTTTCTCTGCATGAGTTTGCGCCAGGACACTCCTGAGTATTTGAGCGCGCTACAAAACCTTTCATAACATAACATAACATAACATAACATAACATAACATAACATAACATAACATAACATAACATAACATAACATAACTTAACATAACATTGAGCTCAATGGGAATTTCTAGTTAAATGCAATTAATTACTTCATGGATTACTTTTCTAACCACTGGACTGGATCCTAGATTCAGTCCTGGGACATCTCCTGTAAACAGTTGAGTAAAAGCGTTTTGATTACAGTTGTGATTTTTAAGGAATATCATTGTATTTTAAAAGTTGACAGAAACTTTTTCACATAGAGTCACCAATGTTATCCTATGGGAGGAAATTTGCTTAGCAGGTAAGTAGTGTTATCGTTACTTTTTCTTACTCAGTGTTGGATCCTGGATCCAGCACTGGTGCATCTAATGTAAACAATTGAAAGAATCCGTTTAGGTCGTACAGGCGATTTTTAGCCAATATTTATAAGGTTCAAAAATCGACAAAAAACAGGCAATGTTATCCTATGGAAGGAAATTCAAGTTACTGGTAAGTACAGTTATAATTACTTTTCAGGGTCAGTGCTGGGCACCAAGATCCAGCACTGGGATCTCTCCTGATAAAAGGTGAGTATGTTCTTTTTCGTGACTTGGTTGATTTTAAATGAATATTTTAAACTTTCAAAACTTCACACACGGAAGAATTTCCAAGTGAAACCAGTCAATGTTACTCATAGAAGAAGAAAAGTGAGTAATCAGCTTTTGGGTAAGTACTCGACTGGCAGAGTTAAGGTTCTGGGCATAAACTCAGGGGTCTCCCAGGGTCAGGTAGGTGCAGTTGTTACACCCTCAGCGGCACATCTGCAGCAGGGTGCATAGAGAGTTAGGCCCAATGTTAGCCTATGGGAGGCAGGGGGCCTTTGGTTGGTGGCTGCTGGCAAGCAGGTCACGCGGCTGTGGGAGCTGGGCTCCTGGTCACTTGCTCAGGGCAAATGGGGAAGTAGATTAAGACAGAGCCTATCTCTGATTGGGCAGGGCTCCCGATCCTCAAGATGGCGGGAGCCCAGAGTTGTGCTTCACCTCGCCTCTCCCACCTGAGGGTTGGGGCTGGCAGAGGCTGGCACACCGCCTTTCCTCACCTTGGGTTTCCTGTCTGTCTTACCGCCAGAGTGGGGGTCAGAACCCGTGGGGGCCAGTTGCTGAGTACAGCAATTGGCCTGGGGAAGCTCACAAAAGGCGGCATGCCTTTGAAGCTTCCCTTGCCCATCCTGGGGGAGGAGGCTTGGCACCTCTCACAGTATGCGCATTGTTTCAGGCCCCCCAAGAGGAGCAAGCTCTCGACCCAGGGGTCCAGAAACATGTCTTGTGATGGCAGCTTCAGTAGCCATGCAATCAGGACACTGGGAGTTGGTTAGGTTTCAGGGGGCATCTCTAAGATGCCCTCTGTAGTACATTTTACATTAAATCCCACACTGGCATCAGTGTAGGCTTAATGTGCTGAGAAGTTTGACACCAAACTTCTCAGTCTTCAGTGTAGCCATTATGGTGCTGTGAAGTTCGTAATGACAACCTCCTAGCACCAAATACTCTTAATGGCATCACTGCACTTACAGTGCCCAGGAATGGCCCTGGGTACTGTAGGGGGACCGGGCTCATGCACCTGTGCCCACACCACCGGCATAGTGCACCCAGCTAGAGGGGTGAAAGAGGTATGGCAGGGCAGTGTGTTTGTGGGCATGGCACACAGGGATGTGTGCCTTGCAGACTTTCTGTTTAGTTCTGCACCAAGACACTCAGCCTGCAAAGGCAGGGTGTGTGTCAGGGTACAGGGCCCCTAAGGGTGGCACAATAAGTGCTGCAGCCCTTAGGGGTCTTCTCTGGTCACAGTGCCCTATGGTATATAGGGTACCATTTACCAGGGGCATTCCTGTGGACGGAGATGCCAATTGGGTTTAGGCTTTAACACAGGTTTAGGGAAGGAACACAGGGCCTGGGTACCTGATTGGCAGGAACCCAGGGCACACTCAGTCAAAGTACATCAGCAATTCGGAAAACCATGCAAGAAAGATGGCACTTTCTCACAGAGGGTGCCTACCTCTTTTAATTTTCTTGATCTTATTAATCTTTTCTTCGGCTTTCTAGCAGTATGATCAACACGTTGTAGTGAGAGTCGATCTCACACTCACTACATTTTTAATATTCATGGGTATTTGCGGCTGATGTTTTTTTAAAGTGGTGAGACAACTTTTACAGCTGTAGACAGACAGCCTGTTACCCCGACTCTTCATTTAACCAAGACAAACACAATCCATGTTCTATAACACTCTTACCCACTAAACCAAACCAGTGCCTGTTTGCCAACGTTGTGCCAAGGCTCAACCCCCACCCCTACTCTTGGGTCTTCTGAGTCAGAAGGTGCATGGACAACAACCCATCCAGCCGGCAGTGCCAGTCTGTCTGTGCAGAGGCCACTGTGCGCCTCAACCAGAAGGGTGCTTTGTTTATACATCTATTAACTCCGATATTTTATGAGGTGCTCCATAGTGCTTTAAGGATACTACAGGGTCCTAGATTGTGGAGAAGTCAAGGCAAGAGCCCAGAACAAAAACAGGTAGAGTTCACTTGTAAGGGAGACCCCGCCACTACCTTCACCCAACACAGCATTCCTCATGCGGGGGTATGGAGGAATGAAAGCACTAAGGAAGTGGGTGAAGACTCTGTCTGTTTACCACCTGAATACATGGGCATTTGCAATCATCAGGAATGGATGGCGATTACATTTAGCGATATTTATATTACAGGATCACAATATAGCACAAGCTGCTAGAAAAAGAAATACATACAGATGAAGACATATCTGGGCCCTCTGATTGATGATGTTGATAGAGACCTGTCATATTGAAGAAAAACACAGATCAGTTCTCTTTCACAGATCCTACATAATACCCATTCGTAATAAACTTAATTGAAAATACTACTCAGTAACTGATTCATTGTTGAGGCCCCACAGAAGTACTGTGGAGACATAGTCTTTGTCTGTGGCAACCTTCCTGAGACTCCCGCTCTGTGCACAGGGCATGCCCACGGCTGCGCTGCCTCCCTCATAAAAAGGCTAGTCTTTTGGGCCAATCCAAACTCTGCTTCCATGCTGTATATGTTGGAAAGCAGCATGAAAGCAGAGCCAGGGTTGGCTGGGGCAGGCTAAACAACCGCTCCATAGGAGACCAGGAGGCTGCAGCTGAAATCCCCAGCTCACTAGCAGTGTGGAGAAAGAAGAGGCCTCAGGTGCGCATGTCGGGTTGGCCATAGAAAGACACCTGTCTAACCTGACAAGCGCACTAACACCGCAGTTAATTGCTGACCCAAGCAACCTGTCAATAATTTAGCCCCACCCCTGCCCACATAATGCACACTCATGATTATGCATCCACCTGTGTGGACCCAACCCCGTTGGTAGCAGCGTTGCGCAACTGGTATAAAAAGTGCGAAAATACTTTTAACATTTTTAATACAAGGGGGTAACTTACACTTCTATGCTTCATAGAGAAACTGTCCCTGTTCATATGTTAAATCGAAACATATGAGTATTTTTAGATCATTTTAGTCAATAAAATATTATATTCGCATAATGACAGACTTCGGTGAGTATCAGTATGGTATGGCTCTCTCAAGGGTAACCACAAGGGGAAAGAAGCTTCTATTATAACTAAATCCAACCTAAGGTGTATTTAAATAGCTTGGTAGAACAAATGTATGTAAATTAATATGTTTATAATCGATTAGTTCAATATTTTAATGCTTTGCAACTTTTGCCTTGCAATTCTAAATCTTGTAAGTATAATTATGTATCAATTACACATATAGACGCTATTGAAACGTTTTTCATTCTAAAAATGAAATGTGATTAAGTTAGAATAATTTAATTACCTATCATATAGCATTTATGCGCTGCCGTGAATAAAGAGCTTTGGCAAAGTCAGTAATTTTCTTTGTGCACTGAATGCACACAGACACACATTATTTAGGCACACATTGGCGTAAGTAAAACATGCATGCACTATAAAGTACTTATTCAATTTATTCTGATAAGCTTAAAGGCATCCAATCACACCAACAACTCGACATACGATTACCAATTTTCACATGTAAATTGATCATTCACCCGTGCACACAGATCAACAGCCTTAAAGCTAATTTAATTGACAGTTCAAGCAAAAAGCTCACACACACAACCTGAAAAAATACCCAGCTTAAAAAAAGAAAACTAAATGCGCTAAAATGTTTGAACAAATTCAAACACATATCAAAACAATTATTTAAATAATATATCCATATGATCGTTAAAATTACCACAATAAAGATAACGATATTAAATGAAACAATATTTATAGTTACGGTATTTTGACCACAATATCCTGGTACCGGAACTGTTAAATACAATTTAATTACAGCAGGGTTATCTATGGTTAGGCACCCCATCAGCTTTATTCATTAGATATACTATGACCTTCCTGGAAGAATTATTGTGGCAGATATGTGTACTTCTCTGTGGTGGGGTACACATCTCATCATCCACAGATGAATATTGAGTTAAAAGCATTTCTATCCCTAAATCTAGACAGCATAACATGGTAATACATGTCTATTACTGTTAGATCTGGGGGTCTATAGTTGGCAATGGTTATCACCTCTGTCCAAATAGGGACCCTTACTTCTAAGTCATGATAAGGGGATTACACTCCTTAATAACCCCTGCTCACCCCCTTGGTAGCTTGTCACGAGCAGACAGTGTGTTAAGCATTTGTGAATATACACAGTAATACAGTGATAACACTACAGATGGACACAACACAGGTTTTATACAAAATAAGTAGTTTTTATATAGAATTAACACAAGACCACAAATGACAAAAATCCACAATACCACACTTAAGATTGCTTAAAAGATGATTAAAGTTTCTCAGTACAAGTTGATGGTAAATGCGACAAGGTTCTCAACAAAGTACCTCGATGCGTAGCGCAAAGTGAACAAAAGGTTCGCAAAAAGGGGGATGCGTCGGTTCCGTGACCCGAGGGAACGGGTGGGTCCTTCCTCAATGCTTGCGCAGAGTAGGGGACTCGTCGTGAGCCTTACCGGTGCGGAGGTGATGCGCAGATTCTCGGCCTGCGGGTCCGTTGAGATGCGCAAGATGGCGCCTTGCTGCAATGCGATGATCCAGTTGCGATGCGAGAAGATGGCGCCCTTGATGCGGCGATGCGATGAGGATGCAATGACGCCCTAGCAGCCTTTCGACGACTCTGTACTTTGGAGCCGCGACAGGCCCTGCGACCCGCTTCTCCGGTGATGCGATGGCGACTCTCTCGATTGCATCACGCCTCTCCAGTGATGCGACAGCAGACAGCTTCGATGAACACACACTTCCAGGGAGATGCGGCGGAGGCTTGCTTCTCCGGAGTTGCGACAATTTCAGCTGCGGCGGCGACACACTTCTTCTCGATGCATCGCGCTTCCAGCGGCACGCAAGTGTCTGGAGTCAGAATTTTTTTAAAGTGGTATTTGCAAACTCAGAATATTAAAATAAACTTTACTAAAATATGTGTTTTATTATTCTGAGTTCAGGCATACTAATTTCGAATTTCTACCATGTTCCCTGAGTCAGTTAGGATTATAAGAATGTAACAATCTAACTTCCCATTCTGGCCTATGAGAACAGGTAGCCTTCAATAGTGAAAAACAAAAATGGCTGTAATTCACTATTAGAACATGCTACACACATCAGAGCATGTCCTAACTTATACTTACAATGCACCCTGCCCGGGGGCCTATCATAGAGGTGTCTAATATGAAGCAAAGCAAAGGTTTAGGGACTGGCAAGTGGGTGAACTTGGCCAAGTCGACATGGCAGTGCTAGACTTCACACAGGCCTTGCAATGGCAGGCCTGAGGCACACTTTAGAAGCTGCTTCTGTGGGTGCCACAACCAGTGCTGCAAGCCCACCAGCAGCATTTGATTTACAAGCCCTGGGCACACATGGTGCACTGTACTAGGGGCTGACAGGTATATCAAATCACTCAATCATGGAATCCAATCTGTATATCAATGTAACATGGAGAGCATTTGCACAGTGGCACTGATTAGCAGTGGCACAGTGCCCAAAGCATAAATCCAGCAAAAACATCTGAAAACAGAGGAGGCAATCCGTCAAAATGGAAGGGAGACTCACGCCAATGATGTCAGGTGTAACAATTACCTTGTCAGCTTGTCAGACGCTGTGCATGTCCAGTCCTTATCTGTCAAGTACGCCCCACCTTTCAGACAGACATTCATGTAGCTACAAAGAATTCTTCACCTGCACTCTTCAAGACGAGCCCCTTAAAATGAGAACACTATTCGGAACCCCATCACGGTTTTGCCTGCCCAGACAGATTCTGTTAGTCTTCACTTATGGAGATTTCTAGGAGTGCTGGGATCCATTGGATGAGTTGGGCAATGAGTTGGGCAATCTCTAAACTTGGCTTCGCCTACCCCCATGTATCATGCTGTAATGGTCAAGTGCCGGAGAAAATAGAATTATCACTAGGCTCGAGCGGAATTTCAATTAGAGCATAGTAATTGGAGTAATTTAGGTAATTTTGCATTACTGTATGAGGATTTACTGAAAATAATGTGATTTCTCCTGCTTGCATAAGTAAGAGTAATTTGGAGGGGAAAGCCTACTGTGAGAGCACATTTAGCTCTATTTCTTCGTACAACTGCATTCTCATGCAGAAATGCTGGGCGTAAATTGGGGAAAAATTCGACCACAAGAGCACATTTAGAGAGCATGAGTTACTGCTTGCACTTGCTATTCGTGTTCTGTTGCATTTAGCACTCTTTTTTGGAGCTAAATACATCCTCGTGCCCATTTTTGAAACAAGGGAGCATTTTTGTGCTAAGAAATAGTTCTAAACGCAGAATTACTCTTCTTGCATAGTTATGCATAGTCTTGCAGAATGCTTAGGTAATTCTGCTTGAAAATGCTACACTAAATTATTTGAGGCACACCCACCCCAAGTTAGCACCCATCTAGAGTCTATCCTCTCTTACTGGGCCTGTGGTAAAAAGCAGATGGTGCTGTTTTCTGGGGCTGAGTGCTGGCTTGTGTGCTGATGTCTAATGTAATTGCACTAACAGATTCATATTGTTGCTCTGCTACCAGAGCATGGCAAATGGGGGAAGTATGCTCTTCAATAAATGAGCCACATAGTGATTCTTGATTCTGACAGCATGATGTTCTTTAAATGTGCCTGCGGTCGAGGTAAGAGTCTGTGTTTCATGTTCGGAATTCTTGTTCGGAATGGTTCTGATTTTGCTGACATTACTTCCTGTTTCTGTTAGAGGGAAAACATTTTTGCAAGAGGGTTTAAGTGACATCCCCTAGTGGAGAGTCATCTTCTTCTGGGCTGGTTCAGGCATCTGCTGCCTGAGATATTTGCAGACCTGATGGCTAAAGAGAGGAAGGATCTCTTGGGTTCATCTGTCTTTCCCCCCTCTTTGCTTAGGTTGTTGGACAAGGGGAGTTAAGCTTTGTTGCAGGGCTAATGGTGGATATTCGGATTGTGATACTTCAAAGTCGGTGGCTCTAACCCCTACTGTGAAGGATGCCATCCTGCAAGAATGTAGAAAACTGTAGAAAACTACAATTCTGAAATTCCTTGCTATGATTTATAAGGTAGAAGATCAACGCTTCCCACAAATGCTGCTGCTAGATTTGATGTCGCCCAGCTTGACAGGTTGCTCCACTTTGGTGCTGTATGATGCTATATCTTATGATTCAGTTGACAAGAAGTTGGATGAGGCCTTGCGAAAGGCTCATTGTGGTCTCAACCTGTTCCTGAGGACTTTTACATATTCCGCATATACTTCTCAGAGCCTTTTCCTCTTGGCTATGCATGCCTGGGAATAATATGTTGAACTTCTGTCCAAAATGAAATGCAAGGTGCAATTTTTGGCATATGTTTTATGTGTACCTTTTGGCCTACTGTAATTTCTTATGGTGCAATAGGGGGCCAAGATCATATTTGGACAAATAACTAGAAGACTGAGGATCTCCAGAAGTCTTTCCTGGGATGAGGCTTGTTTGGTCCTCAACTGGATGACCTGCTTCACAAAATCTGAATAAAATCGAAAGCATTTGCTGCTTTTAAGGAGGGTGCCACCGGCTCTGGGGCTTCCGGATCTCATTAATGGAAGGCTCATCACAGGCATCTGCATCATCCTTCTTCCAGCCATTAGAAAGTTGGAGCTTATTGACTCAGGGGCAAACAGTGGGGTCAAGCATTAACATTTCCTATTGACCTTTCCTCCCACCACTTTCATCTTTCCTGAAAATCCCGGATGTCTGGTGTTTGATTCTGTTTTTGATTTAATTTAGGGATACTAGACAGACTCAGCAAACAAATTGATGGCAACTCTCCAGTTCCCCAGCAGAGTGGGGATTAGGGGTATGCATTGACCTGTGTCTTGTAGTTAAAAGGGTAAGGAGGTTCAGCCTGAGCATTAATTAGAGTGGGTGAACCTTTATATGTAGAGCATCCTTTTCCAGATAGATATACTTCAGACCATCACTGTGAGAAAGTACCCCATTTTTTTGTGGTTACCCCATTTTATTTTTGGACTGATCCTGCTAGTTGGTTAACTGTGCACTGTAGGCCTCAGTGCATGTGTTCTGACCCTTAAAACATGGTTAAATTAGCTAACCACTATTTGACTTATTTAACTTTCTTATAAGGCCATGGTAAATGTTGTAGGAAATACACATATGGCGTAGAAAGGCAGAGGTCACCTGTTTACTGCAGCACCTATTGTGCCACCGACTAGTGTAACAAGGAAACATGGCTTCAGGTCTACCATTGTGGCCTCCTGTCAAAATAACCTTTTTGACAAGGAAAAAAGCTTTCTTTTAAATATTAATGTCACCCCTATGCAGGCCCTGTAGTCCACAGGGTACTGTCCATGGTATATCAAAATGAGACATTTAGAAATGAAATGTCACCATGTCCCTGCAGTGATAGGAGCCCAAATACAATTTTCAATGTCAATGGCACTGGTTGTCTTATGAAAAGTACAGAGTAACATATCAAACCTGTATCTCAATTTGGGGACCAGCTAGAAAAACATAATTCAACCACACTTTTTAATATTTATTAAAAACGCAATAAAGTGGTGAAGCAAAATATTTAATAAATATTTTGGAAAAGAAACTTCATTATTTATTTTATTTTCAAAAGGAACTTCGCGCTGTAGGATTTATTTATTTTTATGGTTTAAATCTTTTATTGATTTTCAAACAGGAAATAAGAGAAGAAAAACAAGACCCCCTGCTCCCTGGAACAAAGCAGTACAGACACCAGGTGTCGCAAATAATAGCAGTACCAAAGTAATATGCGTGGAGCGGGTCTGCGGGAGAAACGATAAGAAGGGGCAAGGGAAAACAGAACAAACAAAGAAGACCCAACATTACCACCCTCCACCCCGTCCCCTCGTCCGCAAAACAAAGAAAGGGAAGGAATATGGTTGAGTGCACTCAAAGTCAGTGTGATCGTTTAGAATTACGTGAGGAGCCATCTTGGGGGATTTGCGTGTCAGAGGTAAAGGCGGCATGTCAGTTTCCGGAATTCAGTTATGAGTAAGGTCTGGAAGGGACGCCACAACTCTGGGAACTCAGCCCCTCTGCCAGCCAGTATGAGGGTTCATTTCTCCATCCCTAGTACCAGTCAGAGTCTCTGCAGCCAGCCAGAGTGTGTTGGGAGCTGGGATGAGCGCCAGTGCGCCAGTATATTCTGAGTGGCCGCCCCCAGAGCAATGGCGATTAGTTTGCCCCTCCGGGATTTCAGTGGATATGTTATAGGGTTGGGTAGGCCTAGGAGGATATACGTAGGGAAGCGCTGGAGTTGCATTTCAAAGTGGGTCTCTATTTCGTCAAGGATTTGGGACCAATATGGTTGAATGCGATCACAGCCCCACAAAAGATGCACCAGGGTGCCCACCTCCCCACAACCCCTCCAGCACAGTGCGCTCTGACGGGAATCAAAGTGGTGAAGACGCTCTGGCGTGTAGTATCAATAGGTAACCACCTTAGTCAGTGTCTCAGTAAGGCCTGTGTGGTATGCTGAGTGTCGGGCCCTTTAATAGATACCTACCCACTCCTTGTAGCTCAGTGTCCGGTCCAGTTCCCGTTCCCGACGCACCCGACCTGCGTTATACATGAGTGAAGAGGTTATAAATAAGTGTTTATAGAGGTCAGAGATAATTTTTTTATCGGAGGTTCGGGTAACAAGCCATTTCTCATATGGGGTCAGAAGGCGTTGGGCGCCAGGTTTAACATGCGGATGAAGTGCCCAGTGCCTAAGCTGTAAATAGGGCAGGCATTCCGTTTCCGGAATACCGTAGTCTGTTGTGAGTTGCGGGAATGGGATGATTCCTTCCAGATGGAACAGATGGCCCAACAATTGACATGGGGAGGGGCGCCAAGTTGCAAAGGCCTTATGGTGCATGCCTGGGTGGAATTCCTGATTATTGAACAATGGCGTTAGAGGGGAGGCAAACGATGTCAGAGAGTGAGTGATGTTTGTGCGGTCCCAGGCCTCCATAGTCGTGCTCGTAATGTAGGATGCTTAGAGGTTGGGTGGCCTATGTGTCTTGCGAAGGAAGGGGATACCCTTCAGGGGCATAGCCGCGACTGCCTGATCTTGGAATAACCAGTGCTTCTCAGATGCTCATTGATTCCACTCCACTAGATATCGGAGCTGCGAGTCATAAAAGTAAAGCGGTTATTCAGGGATCCCCACACCTCCCCGCTCCTGTGGTAAAACTGCAATTGGGTGCTTGAACCGGGGATTGCGGCCCTGCCATATGAAGTAGGCCAAGTCTAACTGGGTTTGTTGAATCCAGCCTGCGGGGGTGGCGGAGAGGAAGGGCCTGGAAAAGATATAATATCTGAGGGAGTATAGTCATCTTGGTGGCTGCTATTCTGCCCAACCAGGAGAGGGGATAGTGTTTCCATTGGCCCAGTTCCTTGCGTATATGTACTTAAAGCCTATCGTAGTTGGCAGTGATTGTAGCTGGTATGGTAGAACCTAATTGCACTCCCAGGTAGGGGATCGAGGATGTAGACCATTGTATAGCATGTTCTTCCTGCACGTGAGCCAGCGTGGTCGGAGAGAGGGAAATGTTGAGAGCGGACGATTTGTCCATATTAATCTTAAATCCCGAAGCCTGTGCAAACAATGTAATCCAATGAAAAGAGCCCGCAGTGATGAAATCGGGCTATAAAGGGAGAGCAGGGCGTCGTCCGCATAAAAGCTGATAGTATGCACATCCCCACCAAATTTGATTCCCGTTATAAGAGGATGAAGTCTGACCCGCAGCGCCAGCGGCTCCATATAGAGCACAAAGGAGAGGGGAGAGAGAGGGCACGGATGTCTGACCATTTACCCGAATCACAGCTTTGGGTGAGCAATAGCAATTTAGGATCCGCGTGCGCAGTTTCTCCCTGAAATCAAATCTCTGCAAGACCTGCTCTAAATAGGGCCAGTGTCGCCTATCGAAGGCCTACTCGGTGTCGATGGCCAGTAACATATATTCCCCCAGTCTGCGGGACGCTTTTTCAATTAGGTTAAGGACTCTCTTTGTATTGTCGCTCATTTGCAATTGCGGGATAAAGCCAGCCTGATCCGGTTCTATCAATTGAGTCATATAGGGCACCATGCGAGTCACGAGTATGCTTGTGTAGAGTTTAATATCTATGTTTAGGAGGAAAATTGGTCTATACCCGCTGCACTATGTTTTATCTCTCCCGGGTTTCGGGATGACTACAATTGACGCCTCCAGCATTCCCTCAGGGATGGCTCCAGTTTGTGCGAAGGTATTAAATAGGTCCTGTAGCAAGGGGGCCACTTGAGTGCAAAAGGTTTTATAAAAAGCGCCAAGTAGCCATCCGCTCTGATAACTTCTTCTATCCCTATACCCCTGTCTAAGTGGTCGACTTGTGCTGAATTAAGAGCGGGCACCTGTACGGCCTTTAAGTATTCGGAGCTATGATGGGCGTCTAGAGGATCGCTCGAGTAAAGCTCCACATAGAAGTCTCAGAAGGCTTCCGCGATGGCCACATCATCCGAGGTAGGCTCGCCTCCCAAAGGACTGATGTCCTGCACACCTTGTCGCTTCCTTGCTTCTCGTAATTTGTGGGCTAGAAGACAGCCGCATCTATCACTCCCGGTGTAGTAAGAATGGCGGAAGCGGAGAGCAGCGTATTCGCCCTATCTTGGTCTAGTGCTGCGAGTTGTTTCCGCTCCACACACAATTGGCGTCAGACTTTGGCCGCTCCAGTACGTTGGAGAATTTGCTCCAGTTCTGCAACTCGCTGAGTAAGCTCCGTCCGCTTTCGGCTATGTTCTATATTGCTGGCTGTAGAGATAGCTATAAATTCACCCTGCAGGACAGCCTTAAGAGCAGTCCATTGTGTCGCTAAGGAAGTGTCTGGGTTGGCATTGAGGGTGAGATAATTCGTGATGGAGGTCTTAATTTGGTCAACTGTGGAGGCCTGGTGAAGTAACATGTCGGGCAAGCGCCAGTGTCTAAGTGGTTGCCGTATGGGTGGGAACTGAAAGGAAGCCATGACTGGAGAGTGATCTGATAAAGATGCAGTGTGAATCTTGGTATGAGTTGCGAGCGCTTGAAGTGGTGTGGAGCTAAGGAAATACTCCAGTCTGGCGTACGTTTTATGGGCTCCTGAGTAAAAGGTGTAGGCCCGACTGTGGGGCTGGAAGTGGTGCCATAGGTCTATGATTCCCAAGTCCCGGACAAGGGCTAGCCCTGTTGGAGAAAGAGCACCAACCTGACCTATGCACTGGCAGGAACGGTCGATAAGGTTTTCAAAAACTAAGTCCCCACCCAGTAGCAGCCGCCGCTCAGTGCTAGCCGTCGCCTCAGTAAGCGCGTTGTGGAAGAATTGGTCTTGTCCCTATTGGGGGCGCATACGGAACCTACTATAAAGGACACCCAGGCCACTAGAAACTAGAGCACCCTGCCCTGAAAGGAGTGGGAGACAAGTATGGCAACCCCTGCTGACTTAGTAGAATTAGAGGAAAACATCTGCGTAGGAAAGGCACATGATTTCATCCTATGGTGGTCTCTGGGTATTAGATATGTCTCCTGTAGGAGGCATATGTCAGCATTGCAATGTTCCAGATAGTGGAGGATAGCTCTACGCTTCATTGGGTTATTCAGTCCGGGTACATTGAGTGTTAGGATTTTAAGATGTATATGTGGCATCTAGGGTAGGGAAGAAACGCAAGCCATGCCATATGCTGTAGAAGTTGCTCAGGGGAACAGACCTGGAAAAGGGAGATCCAGGCTCACTGTCAGGTGATCTAACCAACATGAAGGGAGAGGGAGGTGGACGAGGGGACCCAGCCCCAAAACAACCCAAAAACCCTCAAAAAAGAAACCCCAATTCAAACAGTTACAATCAGAAAAAATAGTTTGTCATCACGGGATGACCAGTCAGTCAACAAGTTGGGGTCCATAGTGTGACCAAGAGGAGGGGTGCCACCCTCCCACCACCCGCCCAAGACCAGCAATGATGCATTTTGAGGGTCCAAAGAAAAAAACGCGACATTAACTTGGCATTGGAGTCTTCTCTAGGAAGGGCTTTTGAAGCAGCGGTAAGGGCTGCCTGCTGACTTCTAGCGATTTCTGATTGGTGTGGCTTCCGGGGGCGCCGTCATCTGCCTTGACGTTGCCATCCTGATGGGGATATCTCAGGCCCTGATCCCGAGCTGCGGTCGTCATCTTCTTCACTCGGCATTGCAAGGTCCAGCAAATGGCAAGAGTCTAAGAGTCTATTAAGGAACGAAGCTGGTGGAGTTTGCCATTATAGCGAAAGATGAGGCAGAAGGGATGACCCCAGGAGTATGATATCCCCTGCTGCCAGAGATGCTAAGTCACCGGGCGAAACTGCCGGCGACGTTGAAGCGTAATCAGGGCTAAGTCCTGGTACAGCACAGGGGAGTGTCCCTGAAAAGAGACGGGATGAAGAGCTCTCGCTTTAGTAAGAATGGCTTCTTTGGTCTTAAAGTCTTGAACACACACCAGGATGTCTGCTGGCGGGGCATTGAGAGCACGGGGGGCCGCACTCTATCAGCTCTGTCTAAGACGATGTCAGCTTCGTGGGAGTCTCCTAGTATGTGACGGAAGAGGCCCTTTGTGAAAGTGAACATGTCTCTGGTGTCCTCCGAGAACTTTACACCATGGATCCGGATGTTATGTCTTCGAGACCTGTTTTCTAAATCCTCCAGATGAGTTTGGACTTGATTTCTGATGAAACAGGCAGTAGGGCAAATCACTCCGTGTAGGGTCATGGAAAGGAATATCTTTTAAGGAGCAAAATGAACAAGTGGCTGACAACTTAAGCAATGTATTTCTTTCCTGATACACGCTTAATCTTTGGACATGATTTCCAAAGAGGAGTCCAGGAGTTTGTTTTACTATTGCAGGCACAACATAAGACGTTTTGTCCTGTTTTACTGAGTATTTGGACCTGGGGTTCTGATATGCTGACCTTCTTTTGGTCTCCAGAGTAACTGTATGCACTTCCACTTCTATCCTCCTCTGTCAAAGTTCAGACTCTATGTTAGTGGCTCTTAGTGTAAGTGCCAATATGAATTAGAAATCCAGTTTGACTGCAACCGATACATGTCCCACTGACCTATGCTGTGTAGGAAGGGTTTGTTGGTAATGATCAGTTCTTCAAGATAAGTGCAGGGAGACAGTGATAGTCAAATCCATTTTTTGTTAATGGATACAACACACTCAGAAACGACATAAGAAACAAGATATGTTTTTTTAATGTTTGTTTTAAAATCCTATGCTAGTGCAGAAAATGTGAATGTTGACCACACAGAATATGCAAAGCAAGGCAGAGAAGCATGTTTTGGACAATGAAAGGAACAATAAAAACCCTAACATTATCATTAAGTTCTATGATCCTAACACCCTAAGACTATTTCTAGGCACTATGCTAACTGTAGTTATGGCAATAAATAGCAAGCTTGCTCTTGAATTTCAGAGATGGTTTGCACAGCATACCTGTGTTTTTGTCATGGAATGGCAAGATAACTATTTCCTATTGCAGCTTATAAAAGGCTGAAACATAAACAGTGGCCAGCTGAAGGCCAGGTCGTCCTGCTGTCAACTCATTCTAAGGTTAATGCGCCAATCTGGTGTTACCTGTGCCTTTATAACCCTGGCATGAAGAACTTCTCTTACCAATAGTCCGACACCTGGGTATTAATAGGATCTGATTATCAATAATGTATTTTATCAGTTATTATTTTAAAAATTAATGATGAGACTAGCAGACACTAAATCAGCAATAAGACACACAATTTTGGTGACAAGGCTGTCAGCTCGATCACCATATTGAGAGGATATATCTCGAGTTTATAAACAGTACAGAAAAAAGGTGCATAGGATGCAGACATTTATAGCATTTCTATCCATTTTCAAAACTTCACACTTTCGGTGAAAGAAATAGAAGAGTCTAAAAGAGGCAAATAAATTTCACCACAAAGAGATGAATGAGAGAAATAGTGCTGGGAAAATCCAGGTTTCTAGATGTTTCCCAAAACAGTCATCAAGTGTTGAACACAAAGACTAGTATGTTCCAGAGCTTGACCACAGCTATACAAAACGCTTTATCTCTGGAGCACATCTTCCATGAACATAAATGGACCTCAACATAAGTGGTTAATTAGAAGATCTCAGGGAATGAGGTGGAGAATACCAACTCTGCTTTGTACCTTAAATGGATAGTAAAGAAGAATAGATCGCTTTATGAACAATTATTCACAATTTAAACTGGACTCTTTAAAAAGCATGTAGCCAGTATATCTGATGTAATGTTTGGGAAATATGATCTAATTTCCAGTCCTGCTAACAGCCTTGCTAAAGAATTTTTTAAGACGCTGGAAACGGTTACGATATATGTCAAAGGCTCTCATGGAATCCCTTTAACACTACTCAATCAACAGTGGCATGAACCACCTAAATGTGATAATGTGACTCAAGAAAAGTCAGAATGGACAGCAAGATTTTCAGGTGTTAAAAGCAGAAGCAATTTATTATTGCTTCATCATGTGATTACTTTTGTTCCAGAAAAATGCCAAGATTATGAACAGTCTTGGTAAAACAAGTGTAAGACCTCATCAACAAATGCCATTCTCATGTACTCTAAAGAGTAGAAGATATACCCATCAAAAGAAGTTCTGTTTGTGATAGTGACTGGTTGAAGTTCACAGACATCCAAGAGCGTATAGTGGCCAAACGGTAGTAAGGTTAGCTGAGGGCAAGGCAGAAGGTAAAGAAATCCGTAGGACAGGCCGAACATGAGATGTATATCGTTTGCATACATGTAGAATTGCAAACTAATGGTGTGCGTAAGTTGAATAATGTTTGAATATACATTTTAAAAAGAAAGGTTCTAATATAGTTTTGTTAAGGAGAATCCAATTTAACACATATGAAGATAAGAAAAAGGCATATTAGACAAGAATTAGGTAAACCAGCACTAGACTTGATAACCAATGCTGCGTAATCTCTGAACAAGGAGGTGATGCATGATAGTGTCAATCGAAGCTGAGAGATCAAAAATCAGTGTCTCTACACCACAGCCATCAAACCCCATCTGAAGGTAATATTTGCATTACCGAATGGTCATTTCAGTTCTTCTAACATGGCTAGGGTAAAGTCCCACCTAGTCTAGAAAATTATATTTCAAATAAAGTTCTGAAACTGAAAAGCCACCACCTCTGCAAGTATTCTACCTTGCTAAGAAAAAAAGGAAATTGGTCTGGAGTTGTGGGATACAGCATTTTTCTGAAAAGGGCACAGCTGCTTTCCAGACAGGAGGAATGACACTGGAAATCTGTTTAGCAATAACAGACGTGGTCAGCAATGGTGGCACCTACTTCTTTAAAAACACACATGAGTCAGGGGTTGTCTAGGGAGTCTGACGAGTATGATGATATTAATAACTCAACAACTTCCTTGGATTACAAAGGGGCAAAGGGGTCTAGCCTTTCTGTAGCGCTGGAAGGCATAACAGGGGGTGACAGACTTTCTGGAAAGGGAATCTGATCTGAACCAATAGCCAAACAAATCAATGTTATTCTTTTCCCTTAAATAAAGCGGAAGTTTGTTACTTAACGTTTGAGAAGAGGACAACAAATCATGTTAACGTAAAAATATCTAAAATAGTTTCTTGGCCATAGTCAGTGATAAAGTAATATGATAATTGAAGTACTGTTCTGCTTATATGGCTAGTGTTAGACCTGACATCCTTGGTGTGGTATTATCACAAACATTTTGCCTTTACTCCCCTGTTTTTCCTGAACTTGTTTTTGTTGGACTTAGGACTCTGTGTATGTTAGCCTTACTAACCTGGTGGTAAAGTACTTGTGCTCTCTCCTTCAAAAATTTCAAAACTGACAAAAACCGAATTAACACATTAGGGGCCAGATGTAGGTAAATCACATTTACCGATTTTGAAATACAGAATATTACCGAATTCTACCGATTCGGTATTTCAAAATCGGTAAATGGGATGTAGGTACCAACATCTGGATTTTTTACCGATACCTTAAAACTCGGTATTGAATCCTATGGGCCTTGAAGCCCATAGGATTCAATGCAAATACCGAATCGGTAAATACCGAATTTGTCAAGGGTGCAGGGGGTGTCACTTTGACACCCTCTAGCACCCCCAAAACGGGCATGTGTGCAATGTGGCACACAGACATGCCCTAAGGGCATGTCTGTCTGTCACATGGCACATGTGTACATGCACAGATGTGCATGTACACAGGAATCGGTATTTTACCATGGATTTGTATTCCATGGTAAAATACCGATTCTGAAAGCCATGTGCCAATGGAAAATTGGCTACCCACATATCAATCTAGCATTTTCGGTAATTTTACCGAATCGGTAAATATTACCGATTCGGTAAAATTACCGATTCCGTAATAATACCGATTCGGTAAAATTACCGAATATGTGCACCTACATCTCCATAGCCCTTTACCGATCGGAAACGGCCGAAAATCGGTATTTTCGGCCGATTCCGATCGGTAAGGGGCTACCTACATCTGGCCCTTAATTTGCTTTTAAGACCCTAGTAAATGACACTCCACATATCCAGGACCTGTAAATTAAATGCAGCAGCGCTAATTTTTTCACTCTAAAACGTAGCACTGGGGGAGTGTGGCCAAGATGGCGGAGTGAGAAGACGCTTTCGCCCGGAGCTCCCGACCCGATCCGGGCCCTGAGCCTTCTGTATAGCTTGTTCTCCCCCCCCCACCGGCATAAAACCGATTGGGGACGGTGTGGGAACCGATCGGGCTGTGCTAGAACCGAAATCCAGCTCTGGAGTGGCCGGGGGCCCGTAGTCCGGGCCACGGCACTGAGCGACACCGAGACCAGAAGCGAAGGAGAATGGCGGCCTAGCCGGGGTCGGGCAGAGCTTTGTCCCCGAAGCACGCAGCAGTCAGCGGTGGTACCTTGGAAAGAAGTAGGGGACACCCCTGGGTACCAAGATGGTGCTGGGAGGCCCGGAGAAGCGCTTGCTGCCCGTAGGGACGGCCCACCTCTGGTTGCCGGTCCCGACGCAAATTAAGGCCCCAACGCAAATTGAGGCCGCGGCTGCGGCCTAGCTGATCGGAGGCTCCGCAGGCCGGAAGGGCGGTGTCGCTGGGAGCGTAGGTGGAACAAGAACCGCAGCGACAAGGATCAGAACCGGGACCCTCCAAGGACTGCTATGGAGGCGTCGGCTCCTGGGCGACTGGCGATTGATCACGGGGCCGGGTGGAGAGACACCCGGAGACGGCGCCATCACCGGAAAGGGTGCACCGACTTGCGGAGGCGTGAAGAGCCGCCATAGTTGCTTTCGGAGGTGTGAGGAAACCAGCGGACTGTGGTTGTGCGTGGTGCCCCTGAGAGCTACGCCGTGGATGGTCGGCTTGCCGTAGACGCAGAAGGATAAGCTAGGCAAGAGGAACTGGATTGCACAGGCTGCAGAAGGCTCCCCACACTTGATCGCTGCGTAGCCGAGAGCGGATAGTGGTGCTCGGGCCACAGAGGTCGTTTCCAGACTCGGGGGGTCCGGGAGGAGCACCCCGCGGCAGAGGGCCGAGTCATCCTGGCAAGAAGAGGCAGGTGGGGTCGAAGCCCGGGTGGCTGGCCGGTGCGGTCCCCGTACTCGGCTGAGCGGCCTTGAGGACATGATGGCGAGCCAGAAGGGCAATAAACGGAACGATCCCATGCTCCCCGAGATGCTTGGCAGGTCTCAGACCAGGGGAGACAGGAATCAACCGTCGCCGAACGCGGCAAATGGCTCTCACACAGCAGGGGGCGGTGAACCCCCGGTCACTCGATCCTTCTTGGAGTCACTTTTTGGCACACTGAGAGACGATTTTCAAACGTTGAAACAGGAGGTGGCCGGGGAGGTCCGCGAGATCCGAAGAGAGGTTGACGGGCTGGGTGAGAGGGTGGCCACGGTAGAAAGCTCCACACAGAGACAGGACGAGGAAATCACGCAGTTACAACAGGAAGTGTTGCGTTTAAGGGACCAACAGATGGACCTCCAAGCCCATAACGAAGACCTGGAAAACCGCTCTCGGCGGAACAACATCAGGGTCCGGGGAGTGCCATCGACGGAAGAGGGGACGGATGTGGTGGAATACCTGCGGGAGCTCTTGGGCGAAGCGGCGGACTTTCCGGTACGGATTGATAGAGCTCATCGAGTGGGCCCTCAGAGGCGCGCAACAGCCCCGCCTCCAGACATATTGGCCTTTCTTCCTGATTTTCCGCTGAAAGAACGGATCATGGCGGAGGCCCGGAAAAAACCCTCAATGGCGTTTCGTGGACACCCCGTGGCCTTGTATCAGGACCTGTCTGTTATCACCCTCCAAAAGCGGAAAGCGTTCAAAATCGCAACAGACTTCTTGAAACAGCATGAAACACCTTACTCCTGGGGTCATCCATTCCGACTTATTTTTAGGTGGAATGGTGTGCTACATCAATTGAGGTCCCTACAGGACACGTGCGAAGTACTGGGGATCACCGTGGAGGAGGAGGTCTCCGCCAAGCCACGCAGGAGACGCGCCACAGAGGACGGGTGGCATAGAGTCTCGAGGCGCAGAACGTCAGCGGCATCCCAGCGCCCGAGCTCGCCTACCATCAGGGCTGATATGGCGAGCGCCATCCAAGAGGCCTCCAGGGACACCGTGGTGCACGACGGTGTCGCACTAACAGTGTAAGACTGCTCCGGGGGGAGAACGACTTTGCATTACTGTTCTTGCTGGCTTAGACCATGAAGGGTTGGGGAGGGAGCAGAGGGAGGAAGGGTGTGGCTGGACGTCCGCTACGATACGTTACCACGGACTTGTCCGTACAGGACATGGCTGGGACAATTTCTTGGGGGGTGTTGGGGGTCTTGAGGGGTTTGGGGGGGGAAGGGGAGGAGGGGAGTTGGGGCACCAAGAGGGGTGTGGAAGGAAGGGGAGTTGGGGAGTTGGGGGAGAAGGGGGTTGGGAGTTGGATAGGGAGGGGGTGGGTACAGTCCGTTCAGTGTTCTTGAGGTTTTCACGATGCCCCGAAGGGGAGTTCTGGGCAGTTGAGGCCCAGAGGCCCTCCCTCATTGCACAGGATCCACTGCATGTTTCATTCTGTTTGGACTCTCTATGGCGACCCTTAAGGTAATGACCCTTAACGTTAAGGGGCTTAATAATCCTGTCAAAAGGAGGGCAATCTTGTCCTTGTTGGAGAACACACAGGCTGACATTTTTCTTTTACAGGAGACTCACTTGCTTGCGCGGGACTGTCATAGATTACGTTCTCGTACATTCCCCACACAGTTCTTTTCTTCATCCAACACCAAGACGGCGGGGTGGCGATATTAGTGTCAAACTCCTTCAGGGGGGAGGTACTACACAAGTTTGCAGAACAGAAGGGGAGACTCTTGGCACATAGGTTCAAATTAGGGGCCCTGACATTTACCATCGGGACGATTTACTGTCCGAATGAACATCAGGATAGCTTCTTTCAGTCAGCATTAGTGGACATAACAGCATCCCGGGACAGGCACATAATGTTGGGTGGAGATTTGAATATGGTGGCGGACTCGGCTGTGGATAGGTCGTTAGATAGCGTTCCCCACAGACAGGGGAAATGTCACAAGGAGTTAAATCCCAACTGGTGGACCTGGATCTTCATGATCTTTGGCGCCACTTGCACCCCACGGATCACGACTACTCCTTTTACTCTCACGCACACAAAACATACGCGAGGCTGGACCACCTTATAGTTACCGGCCCAGTCTGTGATCTAGCTACGACGTCGGAGGTGGGGGTCATCTCTCTGCCTGATCATGCGCCGGTCTCGGGGAGCTTCTCTCTGCCAGCTGATCGGACCCCCGTGGCGTCTGGTGCCTCAGAGACGCTCTTTTACATGAGAAAACAGTAGTGCAAAGGGTTACGGCGGCGATCAGGGACTTCCAAACGCATAATGATAACGCAGATACTTCGGTGGCAACACAGTGGGCCGCACTTAAGGCGGTGGTCAGAGGGGAATTTATCGCGGTCTCCTCGGCGGAGAACAGGAAACGGAGACAGAAACGGGACGAGCTCACGCAAAAAGTCAGGGAATTGGAAGAGGTGCACCGACGCACGGGGGCCCCCAGGATTTGGAAACAGCTTAAGGCAGCGAGGAAGCTCCTGTCCTCCCTGGACATGGATAGGGCAGAATATGCAGCACTTCGACTGAAACACGCTTATTACACGGGAGGGGACAGGTGTGACCGCCTTCTGGCCAACAAACTCAGGGTGGCCCATGAACGCCATCGGGTGAAGGAGATTGCGGCGGGAAATTGCGGGCAGGTCGTGGAGGATGTTCAGATAGCCGAGGCCTTCCGCCGATTTTACGCAGACTTATACACTGGGGAGAACCTGGTGGCGCAGGAGTCGGAGGACTACCTGGACTCAGTCACACTACCGTCCCTAGACACATCTCAATCGGAATACCTCGAAAGGGAGATACGGGTCGAGGAGGTGATTGCTGCCATCTCCAGGCTTAAACATGGTAAGGCCCCTGGCCCGGACGGTTACACAGCGCTCTTCTATAGGACGTTCAGCGCCACGTTGGCTCCTATCCTCACTAAATTGTTTAATTCCTTCTCCGAACCGGGGGCGATCCCACCGGATCTCCTACAGGCCACAGTGTTGGTTATACCTAAACCAGGGAAGGACCGAACCCAATGCAGCTCGTACCGTCCGATCTCCCTTTTGAACGTGGATTTAAAACTTTATACGGGAATTCTGGCGGCGCGCCTAGCACTTCATTTGCCGGGTCTGGTGGAATCGGACCAGGCTGGCTTTGTCCCCGGGAGACAGACGGTGGACAACACCAAGAGGGTAGTACATATTCTGGAGAAGGCTTCCCGGATCCCCGGAGAAAGAATGCTCCTATCTGTTGATGCCGAAAAGGCGTTCGACCGGGTGCACTGGCCCTATTTGGAACGGGTTATGGCAAGGATGGGCATAGGTGAAAAATTTTGCACCCTGGTTTTTAACTGCTACCGGTTCCCGTCGGCGGTGGTGTGGGTGAACGGCTGTAGCTCTCAAAGGTTTGGCATTGAACGAGGCACCAGGCAGGGCTGCCCACTGTCCCCACTCCTTTTCGCGATATACATGGAGCCCTTTGCCCAGAGAATCCGGCGGAACCCGGATGCCATTGGAGTGAGGATGGGGGGATATATTCACACGGTCAGCCTCTATGCGGACGATGTGATTCTGACCTTGGAGGAACCGAGGCGTGCTCTGCCTGCGTGTATTGACGAATTGGAGGCTTTTTCAAGGGTGGCTGGATTCAAAATGAACATGGGTAAATCAACAGCACTGGACATCTCCCTGACTCCTGCAACACGGCAGGAGTTGCAGGGCCTCTTCCCCATGCATTGGTCGGCCCACCAGGTCCAGTACTTGGGTATCCTGTTGGCACCTACATTGCAGGCCATGGTGACAGCCAATTATACGGCTTTGACTGGAAAGATTAAGGAGGAACTGGGGAGGTGGATCAAGGGATTGATATCGTGGCTCGGGAGAGTAGCAGCGGTTAAAATGACGGTCCTCCCACAGATATTATATCTATTCCGGGCCCTGCCGTTGCAGCCGCCTAAAGGCTGGCTCCAGCAGACACAGTCGGCCCTGTCCTGTTTTATTTGGCAAGGCCGCAAGCCAAGGATGAGGAGGGTTCTCTCCACGTTGGCAACGGAATCGGGGGGACTGGGGGTCCCAGATTTACGCAAATATTTTCAAGCGGCGCAGCTTAGATACCTGGTCGAATGAAGCCGATGGGAGTCGGACAAGCACTGGCTGTTCCAAGATCAGGCGGTGGCGGGCCGTCCCTTACAAGAGGTGCCCTTTCTGCGTAGGGCTCATCGCCCTCCGAATCTCTACGCGTCTTTTGTGACGCGGGTTCCGCTGAGGGTGTGGGATGCTACTAGCAAGGCACACAAGCTTACCACGTTCCCCTCTCCGTTCACACCTATTGCAGACAACCGGGACTTCACACCGGGGATTACCCAGGGAGCTTTTGCACACTGGCGTGCTGCCGGTTGCAGGGCCCTTTTCCATGTGTATGGACCGGACGGAGTTCTCCCTTTCCAGACTCTTAAGGAGGAATATGGTTTGGCTGAGACGGTTAGGATGCAATACTGGCACTGCGACACTGGGCTTTGCAGCCACAGGTGCGTGAGCTGGCAGACAGGAAATTATTGCCGTACGAGAGGTGGTTAGTGACGCGAGCTTCGAATGCTAAGCTCATCACGGATCTTTACAAAATGTTACAGCCCCCCCGACACACTTTCATAACCCAGGTAGGGAACGTTGGAACAGAGAGCTGGGTAGAACGCTGAGCCATAAAGAGTGGGACCAGATTTCATATCGCGCACAACACTCTGCATACCATATAGGACTAACTGAAACTTTCACTAAGGTGTCTACCTACTGGTATTACACTCCGGAGCGGTTGCATGAGATGATAATACCTGTTGGCGAGAGTGTGGGCAATCTGGTACACTGACACATGTCCTCTGGGAGTGCCCGTTGTTGAGCCTCTATTGGAAGGAGGTGCTCGATGAGATCGACACCCGCTTTGAGATAGAGTTGCCCCGTTTCCCAGCATACATCCTGTTGGGCTTGCCTAATGGGCTGATGTATCCACTAAAATCACGCAGGGGTAGACAAATTGCAATAGCACTGGGCTCCGCCGTTCAGAACATTCTAATACACTGGTGGACCACCACTGTTCCATCCATCACGGGTTGGCTACATAGGTTATGGCATGTCCTGGGCATGGAGAAATTATCACTGATGATGGCCGGGGAAGTAGATCAATTCGAGGAGTTGTGGAGGCCCTTTCATGCATTACTGGCCACCGAGTTTAGGGAACTGACCTGTCCGAGGTACCTGAGGCTCTTGAGACTGACACAACCGCTGGACTTCACCGCTTAATAACCACAGGCTGGATAGAGATAGGGGATAGTGGGGTGGGCTGAGCGCAGAAGGTTTAGCCAGATAGGACACTGGACGGGAGTACTGGGAGGGGGTTAGGGGGGTAAGGGGGGGATGGGGGGAGTTGGGGGGGAGCTGTTTCTTTAAAGGGAAAGGGTACAGAGACTTCATTTCTACCTCAGGGTGTTATTTAATGTGATGTAGATGGAACCGGAGCCCACGCAGCCTCTACTGCACTTGCGGGACATATAGCATTATCTTGAAGATGGGCTCCCGGGGATACAGCACAAATGTCATTGCTTTAATGTCTTTCTTCTCTGTGTACTCTTTCAATAAAATACTTTAAACATAAAATGTAGCACTGTAAACCATGCTTCAGGCCTGCTTGTTGTGCAGTTTTAAACTGTCATTTTGACCTGCCCAAAAAAACCTTTTGCTAGGCCAAAACCTTCCTTAGAAATACTTATGTCACCCCTAAGTTAGTTTCTAACCACTGCTATGACAGGGTACATGGTTTTTGAAAAGTAGAACAAATGTATTTAAGTTTTACATGTCCTGACAGTGAGAAACCCCTACAGTTATTTTTCACTGCTGTAAGGCATCTCTCTCACAGACTAAAACTGGGTTCCCCTATTGTACTTAATAAGTGATAGCTTTAGCTTGGTAAAAGACAGAGAAATAATTCTTCTACTCTTCAGAAGTATAACTCTACTGTGGCCCAACTATTTTGCCGTGGCCTTCAAAGTTAGAATTCCGACTTGCCTCATTACAACACATCCTACCTACATGTCTAAATTGAAGAACTGGTCTAAGTTAAACATTCCAGCCTTTAATAAGCTACTCCATCACAGCAGACCCGAGGTAAAACAAATGTTTGTTACGGATCAGGATTCGGTACACAATTCAATTATGAAGGCCGTGGAAGAAATGTTACCAGCCACTGTAAAACGCCCAGGTCAGTCTCTACCACCAGTTCCCTGATTTATTGAAATGTCGAGACTTGAGAAAACACAATGCAAGGTTTTGGAAAGATTTTGGAGAAAGTCTTATATGGAGGACACTAAAATCAATCACAGAGTATCGCTAAAAAAATATAATGGGCTCTGTAAATCTGTTCAAGCAGCATTTTACTAAAATACAATTTTAAGCGCCCGAAACTGCTCTACAACACTCTTTAAGGTGGTTAACTAATTATCTTACCCCTATAATCTGCCTCCCAAACTCAATGGGAGGTGCTAGCTCTATTCTTCACCCAAAAAGTGGAAAATATCCACTCTCACTTAGCTATGGGTTGCAGATATGGAGCAGAATCTTACACGAGCAGTTTATCGGGGCACCTCAGTTAATTCTGGTCTGTGATCTAAATTAAGGACACAGGGCCATATGCATCAAGCTAACAAATAGCTATTCCTTAATAGCGATTCTTCTGGAATTGCTATTAAGGATTCGCAATATATTAGTGATTCCTACACATTCCTTAATTGGGAATCGCGATCTGCAATTAAGGAATGCCTTCCCATTCTTTCCTACGGGCCTGGTGGCCCATAGGAATGTATGGGAAAGCATTCACATTTTACGATTACCAAACAGGTAATCGCAAACTGTGCATGCAATATCAAGGGTGCAAGGGGGCCAAAAGGCACCCTGATGCAACCCCAACAAAATTAAGTATGCACATGTGGTGAACACACATTGCACTTTGAAAAATGCATTGTTGTGCATGTGTAAAAACACAATTTGGGAATGCATAGTGCATCACAATATGGAATCGCAATTTGTGATTCTCTAACTGCATTTGCAAAATAGGTCATTGCAAAAGTTACTATTACCTGTTTTGTGAATGCATTTGAGCTTGATGCATCGCAAATAGCATTTTACTGGTCGCAAAGGGGCAGATTCTGTGAATCGGCCAGTTTGTGACCGGTAAAATGCTTGTGCATGTGCTCCAGAGGCAAATAGCTATACCCAAATTGCGATGGCTTATGCATTCACAAATTGCTTTTTTGCAATTTGGAATTGTACAATTACCATCAACTTCAAGTTGATGGTAATTTGCAATTCCTTTGAAAAATGCACAAAAATGCATTTCTCAAAGTGCAATGTGGTGCATACACATGCCCCCGGGGCATGTGTGTGCACCACACGTGCATACTTACCTTTGTTGGGGGGGCATCAGGGTGGCCTTTTGGCCCCCTTGCACCCTTGAAATTGCATGTGCAATTTACGATTACCTATTTGGTAATCGCAAATTGTGAATGCGGTCCCATTAATTCCTATTGGCCTCTAGGAGATTCGCAATATTTTAGCAACTCTATATGCATAAGGAATTGTGATTCTTTAATAGCGATTTCTTGAGAATCGCTGTTAAGGATTCGCTATTCCTTAGCTTGTTGCATGTGGCCCTTAGTTCCTTTTGAACATTGCGACTTTCCAAACCATTCTTTAATCTATTAAATCAGGTTCTAGGCTTGATGACTTACCACCTAGCATGCTCAGTCAATTGGATTCTAGCCTATTACTCATGATAAATGGAACTTCTCAATGCCTCTCTAGACAAGGGGGTTGTCCCCTAGAAGTGGAAAAATGCTATGGTTCTTCCGCACTTGAAAAAAAACAGTTAGGATCCGGCCAGTTTGTCTAACTTCCTCCCGATCTCTTTGCTACCCATTTTCTCAAAAATTTGGGAGAAACATTTTAATGTTCAGCTAACCTCGTTTGTGGAGGCTCAGGAATTTCTCCATTCATCTCAGTCTGGTTTTAGGGCTGGACACAGTACGGAATTTGAGCACCTGGGTGTGACTGAGCTCTTGAGGAAGCACTTAGATGCGGGGGGAACAGCAGCGCTCATTTCATTTTAGACCTCAACGTGGCCTGTGATACTGTATCTCACTCCATATTGGTGAAAAGATTGATGGCATTTAGCCTTTAAGGCCCAGCCCTGCATTGTCTTAGATTGTTTCTAAAAGATCTCAAGACTTTTCTTCCAGTGCCAGGACCGAGACACAAGCTCTAACCTCTGGAGCCCCTCGGGCCTCTATGCTGAGCCCGATGCTGTTTAAACTCTTGATCCGCCCTTTGGTGGATGAAGTGGAGAGTAGTGGCCTGACCATTTTTTCCTATGCAGCTGACACAAAGATCATCTTTACCCTGTCATCTGCACAAATCATGGGCCTTTGGATCTTAGCCTGGGATTGAGTCGCATCTCCTCATGGATGTATACAAACTCACTCAAGCTCAATGGTGATAAAACTGAGGTCATGATTCTGGGCAAGAACGCTGCTCTCTGGGGCCTGCAACGTTGGCCTGATTCCCAATGGTCTCTACCCATTCCCAGAAGGTTAAAAACCTTGGCTTCCTTCTGGATGATAAGTTATTTATGAATTCTCTGTTTTATGGCGCTCATGTGGCTTAAAAAGATCATTTTGTTGATCCCCGCATTTCCGCAAAGGATTGCGATTCAGGCCCTAATCCTCTCTAGATTAGACTATGAAAATGTGTTGTATCAAGGATACGACAAAGCTACAATTCATTGGCAGCAGATAGTGCAGAACTTAGCCACTAGGTTACTCTACCTGCTTCCTAAATCTGCCTTGATCTCTAATTTTGCATTGGCTCCCTATCTCTAACCATATCAACTTTAAAGCTTGATACAAGTTCAAGGCAAAAGCAGGACTCGGACCATTTCATATCCAGGATATTTTGGTGCCGTATCATCCGTCTCATTCCCTGAGGTCTGTGAACTGCACCTTGCTCAATGTGCCTAGGTTCCACTTGACTCGCACAAAAAAGCCGTTCTTTTGCATATCTAGGCCATAAACTCCAGAATTCCCTTCCAGAGTCACTGAGGAACTAGGCGTCACATCTTGCTTTTCAGTTTTTCATAAATGCCTGATGACCTGGCTTTTCTAATCTGCTGCCTCTACGCACTCCTCCTGTCTGCCTTGTGTTACAAAAACCCTAAGGTAGCTGTGTGCATTACAAATTTCAAAAATAAGAATACAAATGTAAAGTCCTCTTTAATGACAAAGTCAGATTTTAAGTTACTATTCTGAAAATTCCTCTTTATAGAAAGTTGTATGTTTTCTGCCTAAACCAAATGTCCCTTTACATCAGTGTCCAGGGCCACATGACTGTGGTGTGTTGTGTATTCCTTCCAGACATGGCAACAAACGGGACCTTGGTGTGAAGGGTCTTCCTGACAAGTTGACTGAGGAGGTGATATGCCCTGCCCTGATTTCACTTCAAAGGACCTGCAGCAAACAGAAAGGAACCTGACACCAGGCCTCACCTTGCCTTTGTCATCGTAGACGGTTAAGAGTCAAATCCAAGGGAAGTGGAAGAACAAACCAGAACCAGTTTGGGAGTAGGCCTGGAATGCCCCCCCACACAAAGGCTGGTGCTAGGTGAGAAGTATCAATTCAGACCAGTCAGGCCAACCCATTCTCCCTGGTAAGTTTGTATCACCCTTTGATGCATGTCCCCCTGAGTACTTCATGCCACCATTGATATCATCAACCCTGCAATCAATAATATAATTAACTCCTCATTTCTATCAACTGAAGTACCTGCTGACTGGAAAATTGCAACAGTCAAACACCTCCAATAAAAACAAATATCTCCCACTACTCTTTCTAACCTCCACCCATTTCTTTACTGCCTAGTCTAAGTAAAATTACTGAAAAGCTAGTCAATAATCAAATAACCACATTTTTAGAAGAGGATATCATTTTGCACCCCCGCCAGTCAGATTTTCAGCATAAACACTGTACAGAATCCACGTACCTAGAAATCACTGAGACAATTTTGCATTTGCTTTAGACTCTAGTAAACATGCAGTGCTGATCTTATTAGATCTATCAGCTGCATTTGACACCATTTCCCATGACATCCTATTGACATGACATCCTATTGCACCGTATGAAAACTTGCAGCATTTCTCACTTGGCCCTTGCCTGGCTGAAATCCTTTCTTTTCGACCCTAGGCAAGTGGTCATTCTTGGACACTACCGGTCAACTGGAAAGGCAATTACGTCAGGTGTCCCGCAGGGATCCTCTCTCAGCCTGATGCTGTTTAACATATATATTGCCCCTCTCATATCACTTATCTCAACTTTCAAAATCGAAGCTACCTCTTATGCTGACAATACTAAGTTGGTCTTAGTGTTAGACATAGATTCCACCAACTCAGAAGATCAGTTCAAGTTATGCCTCACGAAAGTCATCCACTGGATGCAACTTAATCATCTTAAATGTAACACTGAAAAAACAGTGACAATGTTAGTAGGGAAGTCCAATCCACTGAATTCCAGCCTATGGTGGCCCAAAGACACTCCGCCCCACCCAATACTGTAGATGTGGTTAGGAATCTGGGAGTAAAATTCAACACCACTTTATCTTTTTGCGCCACAGGTATTAGCTGTGGCAGGGAAGTGTTTCAACTTACTAAAAAAAACAAAAAAAGTTCTTTGAACTGACCCCATGTACTACAAGAAAGACAGTGGCTATAGCCCTTAAGACATCTTGATTGGACCACTGCAACAGTTTGTATGCAGGTACCAACAAGACAGTACTGAAGAAATTGCAGACAGTGCAACATGCTGTGGCACATTTCGTACTAAACCTCCCCCGTTGTTCCTCAGCTTCAGCAGTCCTTAAGACTATCCACTAGCTACCCATCCACAACAGAGTATTTTTCAAGATCTTGGTAATCACATTTAGAATGTTTAGAGCAGTAGGGCCTAAATGTTTAACTTCAAGATGTGCGTTTACACGTGGCCCGTGTAACGTCCCTTTGGCGCACTCAAAAATTCCTTCTTACTCGTTTTTTCGTTAACAATTGATGTTTATTTTCATGATTAATGTTTCTTCAATACATTATTAAATTTCATAATATATCCATTTATTTGCCCAATGCATTTCGGGCTGAAGCCCTTCTTCAGGGGACTTAGTCCTACAAATTAATCCAGAGTTATATAACCTTTAGTAATTTCAGATTGTACTGTACCAAATTTCAATATAACATTTACGCATCATGACTTGTTAATGCAGTGCTCAAAGTGGAGCGTCCGGTGTCGGTAACCAAACACAAAGTGATGATTCATTCATAATGTGGGATTCAATTCAACAATATGACGTGAACGTACAATGGTGTGGTGTACATATGTTAAGAACGCTGAACGGTTGGGTGATTCAATAAGTACAACGTGTGTGATACAACCCATTGGTTGATTCGGTGACTTAATAAGCCGTAAATGTGTTGTCTCATTCAGTGTCACAAGTGTGTTACTCGTGCTTTTAGTACCTGGGGTGCATGCACGTAAACAAATTTACACTAACCTGAAGCTAGAAAAACATCTAGCTTCGACGATGGGTTTCTGAGAGGTGCTCGTTTCAGTGTGGGTGTTTGGCCTAAACTGGTTTTTAACCATGAATAACTGTGTGGTTTCTGCTTGGGTTTGATGTTGCACAATATTGTCATGTTTCCTATTTTCTACAGTGTATTCATTTTTTACATTCACAACAAATTTCCTCCCTTTAGTTGAAATTTCAAGTCAAGTCAAGTGTGTTTATTGTGTCAATTAATAAAAATTGTTACAAAAGATTCAAATAAAATCTCGCTTACTTCGTTAGAATTAATGCGTACCAAGTAAGTTTTGATATATTGTATCTGCTAAAACTAACAAAGATGATTTTTACAAATGGGGCTTAAAAACAGGTAAAATCAATAAAGTGCTGGTATAAAGCGATAAATCCATTCAATACTGAAGTGCCCTTCCCCTTGTGTGCAGACTTTACAAGTCTTGAGGCTGATAGGCTTTGTAGCTGGTGCGGGGACGGGGATAGATCATGCTGGTATAGTCCATCCTTTGCCTGTTGGTTTGTTGTGTTCCCCGCGTGTATGAGTTGATTGTTTCTATTTGATTATTCCAGTGTTGATGAACTTTCCAAAGCGTCCAGTTTTCCCTGGACCGAGTGCTCTGATGTTGGTGAGATTTCCAAGACTTCTGGGGATTCTTGCATTGGTATGACTTGCCTTTTTACCTGGCATATGTGGAGATCAGGTATTTTCTGCCCCTGCTTCTGCCTTTCCTCCTGCACTGCTGGGTGCTCGGTCTATCTTGTTATTTCAACCGCTTCCGAGTTTGCCTGTCCTCTCACCTCTTTTTCCATTTCTATGCTATTCCCTTGGGGCGGGTGAGGCCCCATTTCTTGATTTCTGATCTCCCTGCCTGGGGACTGGATCTGACTCGACCCCTTGTTCACATGTGGGATTGACTGTATTAATACGCTACTGTAGGTCTCACTTGTGCCCAGTGTTTTTTGACCAGGTGTTATTGACATGAAGTATTTACAGATTGCATTGCTGTTTAATGTAGGGTTTGATTTTAAATTTGAATTTAAAAATGGTGATTGTGCCGAAGGGGTGGACTCCAGCCGAACTTGGCTCCTTGTCAGTCACTTAGTTCTAGTGCATGTGCCAGGACCTGTGCTGGTTGGCTTGCCCATCCTGCTGTGGTTTTACCTTTTGTCATTTGCCACCCTTTCCGTAGGTGGCTTTTCACCTGCTTATTCTCTAATTTGTAGTGGACTAGATAAGTTAGTTTATAGAGGATTTTCCAGGGGAGTTTCCAGCGCTAAGCGCTGTTTGCACTGTGTGCTGGTCTGAGCCTCCTGTTTCCCCTATTGTGTAGCTTGATTTCCAGACGCATTAAAGTTGAGCTAGTTGGCCTACTTCCCCTCAGACTCTCCCTGTATTGTTTTTGCCTAATCTTGTGTTTTTTCCCTGTGCCTGTACTTGTTTTCTTGCCCAGACTTGTTTTTATTCCTCTGTGCCTGTACTTGCTTTCTTGCCCGACTTGTTTTTATTCCTCTGTGCCTCTACTTGCTTTCTTAACCAGACTTTTTTTTATTCCTCTGTGCCTGTACTTGCTTTCTTGCCCACATTTGTTTTTATTCCTCTGTGCCAGTACTTGCTTTCTAGCCGAGACTTGTTTTTATTCCTCTGTGCCTGAACTTGTTTTCTTACCTAAACTTGTTTTTCCTTCCTGTGCCCGTGCGCTATATAAGATACACTAAAATAAAATAAATAAACTTGTTTTTCCTTCCTGTGCCCAGTTCTCCCGCGACCCCCACTCGTTTTTCCCACCGCTGTGTCGCTGCGGCCCGCCCCTTTGCACCCGACACCGCTACGATGCCAGAACCCTCCATGCACTCAACACAGGATGATCACACATCTGCTTTTGGCTGACCCGAAGTGCACCCACGGAGCTTTCACCTGCCGGAACTGCAGCTTCACAAGCATCCACCCCACCATGATGTCGACCAGGAAAGAACCCAACCACCTCAGATGCATCCTTCCCAACACCTGCTCTGCCCGCAAACACAATGTTGAACTCTGGGACCTACTCGACTCAACCTCCCCAGACGTCGCCTTCCTGACGCAGACCTGGCTGAACCCCGCTTCGGCAACCGACATAGCCATAGCTGTCCCAGAAGGCTACAAAATCACCCACAGGGACTGCACCAAAGGAGCAGGAGGAGTGTTGGACATGGCCCTTAAGGCAGGTTCACCCCTAATCTTTTTGCTTTTACTCTGTGATATGCGTGGATGATTTTCTGGTCTGTGCGCACTTTTTCTCTGTGTCCCAGAGTAAAGTGCGTGCATGTAGTTAGGCTGGCCTGCTCTCCCATAGGGATGCATGGGGAATGTCTGTGTCCCTAGTAGTTCCTGATGTGTGGGGAGTGCATGCTCGAATTTGGTATGTGCGTGTTCGTGGGAATGAATGCTTTGCAATGGTGTATGTGGCATGTGTGTGTCATGAGTAGAAATGCCATTTCTAGGACTTGGCATATTACTGTAAAATATGCCTGCAGTGTGATTGGCTGGAGCTGGCTGGTGAGCCTGGCTCCAGGAAGGCTGGATGGGTCTGCCCGGTGGTGAGTGTGAGATTAGAATGCTTGATGGCTTGGGAGGAGTGCACCTGGTCCCTGATGGGCCTGTACTTTCCCCAGACAATGCTGGCTCCACCCCCTGTAGTGCGACTGATGGCCCTAGCCCTGCCAGTGAATAGAGAGGGTGGTTGAGGTAAACAGAGTACTTCAAAACCAGCTGCGACTGGTTTTCCCCCACCCTGCACCCTGAGACAATGGGGTTTTTCTGTATAAGAAGGGGCTGTGTCCCCATACAATTTGTCCTGTCTTTGGTTTTCTTCCAGGATCTTGCCAGAGGGGGCTGCTGCTGCTGGGGCCAAGAGGACCGCCACTAGGCTGTCTCCCTGCCTGGAGACCCAGTGTGCTGGCTCTGGCCCTGCCCCTCTGCCTGCCTACAGACCCTGCTGGAGCTTTGCTGTGCCTGGAGGCGCCCTGACTTTGATTTATAGCGCTAGGCGCGCTTTATTTTCCTTGAAGCGCCGAGCGCGCTTCCCTTGGCACTTGAGAGCGCTGTGCCTTGCTCCCAGAGCGCTTGGGAGCGCTTTATCGACATTGCCGGTGCCCACCCGGCATTGGAGCCGAATTGCCGATTTTCTTGACGAGCGAGTGCCCACCTCGCTTTATTTTTAATTTGAGAGCCGGTGCCCACCCGGCATTGCCCAGGAGATTACCGCCGCAGCCCAGGAGCATCGAGAATCGTCGCCGGGCCGCTGCCTAGAGCGACCCGGAAGTCCCACCCCCTGACCCCCAGGGCCGTGCTGCCATTGGCGGCCCCGGCGGAAGTCAGGCGGCGTGCAGCGAGACGAGACCAGGCGGGAGGCGTGAGGAGCAGCCGGCTCCGTCCTCGAGGCTCCCCGAGTGAAGGAGAGCCCCGCGCCGGCCAGCCGAGGAGACGCCTCCAGCCGCCAGACCCGGTGAGTGCCTGCAGAGGAGAGGGGCGTCGGGACACATTGTCGGTGTCCGCCCCTCCCCCGTAGCGCGATCTTGCGCGCACTGCTGTATGAAGCCCGAGGGCTTCAGGGGGCATTTTTCTTGGATGCAGAGTCCCCCGTGAGGGACTCCAACGCCCCCCCCCATTTGTGCTATGAGAGCCACGAGGCTCTGAGGGGCCATTCTGTTCTTTGAGCCTGAGAGAGGCTCCACCAGCCCGCATTGGTTCTCTTCGAGCCCCGAGAGGCTCCAGAGCTCATAGTTGTTGCCGAGCCACGAGGCTCCCGCCCACATCGAGTTAGAGCCCTGAGAGAGGCTCTGGGGCATTGTCATTATTTTGAGAGCGCTGAAGCTCTAATTTGCGCATTTGCTTTGCGAGCCCTGAGAGGCTCTAGGGGGACACAGGCAGCTAGTTGGTTGTAGCCCCGAGGCTCCCACGCTGTGTCTCCCCACCTTGTCCTTGAGCCCTCCTGGCTCCAACGTTGCCCTAACTTTTCCTGCATCAGTTGCCCAGCACTTTGTGGGCAACTGCTACGTTTAGGTTTGTGTGCTGTGCTGCCTGCGCAGCTTCCCTGACACTGAGACTCAGGGCAGTCCACCCCTTTCGAGGCCAGTTGGCCTGAGGGACATTTTGAGTGTTGTGCTACGTGCACCCCGCGCATTGTGATTTCTGTGTATGTGATTCTTGCGCAAAATGTTCTAATCTGCACCTCTGTGTTTTAATATCTCATGTGCAATTGTGGATGTCCCACTTTATGTTTATCCCCTATGTTAGGTGTGCCCTGCATGGAGGATTGTTGACATCCCATTTTATGTTTAGGTTTCCTTCCCTTTGCTAAGAGTGAATTGCTTAGGTGTTGGTATTCCTTCCTTAGGTCCTGATGAGAAGGTCCTAGTTACCTGCGTGATTGCCTACTGTCAGATTCTGTCGCGCCTCGAGATAACTAATGGGTACGGACCGGGTAAAAACTACATGTCCCAGAATGCTCAGCACCCAAGAGGCGGGGTTAAATAGACACCACTTCAGGCAGCCGGTGTCGGATATTCTGGTTCATGACCGCCATTGTTCCTGTCGACCGTGAAGTTTGGAAAGTGCTTATCGTGAGTGGATCTGCATTGTTTCACATTCTGTGTCCTCCGTTGGAGATCCTTGTTCACCGGCTATTGCGGAGGACGGTCTTTCTGTAGTAGTGTTATCTTTCGCGTGTCTCCGTTGGCGAGCCTCTTTGCTTCGGCTCTTGCGGAGGACACGTTTTGCTCTTGTTTACCTTTCGCGTGTCTCCGTTGGCGAGCCTCTTTGCTTCGGCTCTTGCGGAGGACACGTTTGCTATACTCCAGTTAAGGAGATTTCATTCCGTTTCCGTTTCCTCCGTTGGCGAGCCTTTTTTCATTGGCTATTGCGGGGGAAACATTTTGTTTGTTTACACCCGATATATATTGATTTAAATCCTCTGTTGGAAAGCCTTATTGCACCGGCTATTGCGGAGGATTCCTATTTCTAGGTCCCAGACTGGGACAAAGAGATTTTTGCTTGATTTCACCTGAACACTCATCAATTCAGGTAACCTTTGTTTTCATTACTTTCGGGTGACGTAACCCTTGACTAGACTGCAGGGAGATACTGTGTACTGTCAGTTTATTGGAACTCTTACCACGTTTTTCTTCAGGGCTCTGAGGGAAAGATATCAGGGTATGTAGTATTCTTCTTTATCAATACAGGTTGGCTATTAACGGGGTTTTATGGGCTGGTTCAAAAGTGAGGTTTGTGCTTACAAGGGAAGACAGACACAGGCTGCATTTACGTGTTCTCGGTGAAAGAGAAGCATCTCCTGAGTTAAACGCTGTTCGTTGTCCAGTTACAGGTACAGGACAGTATATCCTGATTGATAGCCCTAGTAGTAATAATACCTTTAGGAGAATAGATACCAATCAATCATTTGTTTGTTTCCTGTCTTCACAGCTCTCCCTCCCTGCAGTCCCCTTCCTTTCCTTCCTGTTTTTATTATTTTGCCCTCACCTGATCCTTCTCTAGCCCACGGCTATAACAGCATTCGGGGCTTGGATAGATCTGGAGGTGGCCTGCTTACATCACAAGCTGATCCTAAGGACGGAGAGGATAATACCTACAGTGTTTTAGGGTTGCGTAGGAGGTCTTTACTCTGTTCCAGTGATTACTGGATATGTGTTGCATTTACAATTTTGGTGCTAATCATTCTAATGTTTATGTCCTAAGTGTGAACCTACCAGTATTATTCTCTAACAAGTGCCTACCCCTGACAGTGGTCCATGTGGCCCTGTCCTTTACATAATTCCCCTTGTAAATTCTGCCCGTGCCCCTGGCACATTGTAAAGTTTGCGTGTGTTATCTAATGTGTTTTGTTTATTATAATACAAAGGCTATTTTTTATATATCCTTGTGTGGAGTCTTTCTTTGTGGTGGGCCTTGGGTGTTGTTGCTGGGGTACTTAACTCATACCGCCTCCAAGTTTAGCCTTGTCTGCTCGCGCCACGTTACCTAGAGGGTGAGCGGGGGTTACCTTGGTGTGTGACTCCCTTGCCCTGACCTTTAGAAATGGCGATCCCTGACTGACCTCGACGCGAGTCTTGGCCACCCAGGGTCCCGTTTCTAACAAGGAGGAATCACCATCATCCACAGGAACACTATCAGAGTTTCGACCAACACCGACGACACCCTCAGCACCGCCAAACACCTGCACTTCCAGATCCGCACCGACCCCCAATACCACCCTCAGAGGAACCCTCATCTACAGCCCCCCCGGGCCCCGACCACAGTTCAGCGACTCCATTGCCGACTTCGTCAGCAGACACGCCCTCGCCTCCATGGACTACATCCTCATCGGGGACCTGAACTTCCACCTCGAGAACAACAATGACACCAACTCCACCACCCTGATCGACAACCTAGCCAACCTCAGACAACTCATCAAAACACCCACCCACTCCACCGGTGACACGCTGGCCCCCACATCTCCTTCAACCACACCACCGAACTCCACTGGACCGACCATTGCTGCATCCACTTCACCTTCAAGAAACCCACCACACACCACCGCACCCAACAGATGCCTCGTCGCTGCTGGAGCACGGTCACCAAGGACCAGATAACCACCACCCTCCCCCAGAGCCCACCCGCTGACACCACCGCCACCGCCGCCCGCAACCTCACAGTGGATCAACGACTGCACCAATACCCTCACCCTGATCAAGAAACCCTCCAACAGTCACACCAACAAGAAAGCCAGCTGTTTCACTGAAGACCTCCGGGCCTCTAAGCAAACCTGCCGAAAGCTGGAGAAGATCTTGCTCCGTGAAGGAACACTGGACTGCCACACAGCCCACAAGAATGCACCCGCAAACACCATTACCACATCAGGTCCGCCAAAAGGGCCTCCTTTAAAGACCGCCCAGAGAACAACGCGCACAACAGCAAAGAGCTCTTCAACATCGTGAAGGAACTCTCCAACCCCAGCTCCAACACTAATGACATCCCACCCTCGTAAGACCTGTGCGACTCGCTGGCCACCTTCTTCCACCGCAGGATCGCAAACATCCACAACAGCGTCAAGGCCGCGACTGCCACGACAACCACTGAGACCTCCGCCCCCATGACCACTATCCGCACCAACCTCCTGTTCTCCTAGACCAACATCAATGACGACGACACCATCAAGATCATGAACACCATCCATTCCGAATCTCCGTCAGACCCATGCCCAAACCACATCCTCAACAAAGCCAGCACAGCCATCGCACCCCATCTCCAGAAAGTCATCAACACCTCCTTCGAGACAGCAACCTTCCCGGAGAGCTGGAAGCACGCCAAGATATACGCCTTAGTCAAGAAACCCAACGCGGACCTCCGGCCCATGTCCCTGCTCCTTTTCCCGGCAAAGCTCATCGAGAAGACCGACAACAAACAACTGACCCGCTACCTCAAGGAGAGCCACATCCTGGACCCTTCATAGTCCGGGTTCTGCAGCAACCACAGCACTGAGACTGCCCTCATCGCCGCCACTGATGACATCTAGTCCCTGTTGGACTACGGAGAAACGGCAGCCATCATCCTTCTGGACCTGTCAGCCGCTTTTGACACGGTTTGCCACCACACACTGCGAACATGCCTCTACAACACCCGGATCCAAGAAAAGACCCTGTACTGGACCACCTCCTTCCTCTCTGGCTGAACACAGAGCGTCCGCCTTCCCCCCACGGAAGTCCTCATCCTCGGATCCACCCCTTCAGCCTGGGATGACTTCTGGTGGTCGACCACACTGGGAACTGCCCCAACACCCACCAACCATGCACGCAACCTAGGGGTCAACCTCGACTCCACCCTCTCCATGACTAAACAGGTCAACGCCGTCTCCTCCTCCTGCTTCAACATCCTCCACATGCTCTGTAGGATCTACAAGTGGACACCCCCTGAAATGAGTAGAACGGTCACACAGGCTCTCGTCAGCAGCAGGTTGGACTACGGAAATGCCCTATACGCAGGTGCCTCGGCCAAAATCCTGAGACAGCTCCAACGCATCCAGAACGACTCTGCACGCCTGATCTTAGACATCCCTTGGCGTAGCCACATCACATCCAACCTATGAGACCTGCAGTGGCTCCAAGTCAACAAGAGGATAACCTTCAAGCTGCTCTAACACGCACACAAGGCACTCCACAACACCGGACCAATGTACCTCAAGAGACAACTCAGCTTCTATACCCCCACCCGCCAGCTCCGCTCTGCTGACCTTGCCATCGCTAGAGTCCCCCGCTTCCGAAGAGCAACCTCCGATGGCAGTTTGTTCACCCACCTCACCGCCAAGACCTGGCACACCCTCCACATCCACCTACGGCAGACCCAAGACCTGCTGACCTTCAGAAAATTCCTCAAGACCTGGCTTTTCGAGCAGCAGCAGCATTCCCCACCCCAGCGCCTTGAGACCTTCACTGGTGAGTAGTGTGCTTTACAAATGATATGAAAGTGATTGATTGATAGGGCAGCAGGTGAGTGTTTCCCCTCGATTACGGGGGTGAGGAGATGGCAAGGAAAGGGGTAAGGAGCAGGGCACGCTGGTGCACCGCAGATGCTCCCAACCTGGTTGGGCCGCTCTCCGTGGCGCACCTGGGCAAAACACTCTGTGGCCTCCGATAGCGGAGGCCGTGCTCCATCCCCTCCACTCACCTCCACCCAGCGTCTGGCGCAGCCTGCTCTCTCCTTTCCGCAGGCAGCCTGGTGCGACGTTGTAGCAGAGGCGGAGGCAGCAGTCAGCTGTAGGGCCCTAGGGCCGTTAGGCGCAAGCTGGATGCAGATCGGGTCTCGGACCTCAATTCGGACCTTGATTCGCGGTCTGTGGGTTGTGGATGGTCCAGAGTCCCCGGGCGTCCTCAGGCTCCAGCGGGCTGAGGATCACTCCTCGCTCGCTCACTCTTCCCGGTCCTGCACTGTCACCCTGAGTTCGACCTTCCGGCAGCACTGAACGCAGGACGGGACGGGAAAAGCGCCAGCAACTCACCAGCGAGCAAACGGCTAGCAAGCCAGCAAGCCAGCACGTAGGCGGTGGCGGCAGTGATGATGCCGCAGTCACGGTGGCTCCTCACCACCCACACGAACCTCGCGGTCCGCCTCTCCACCTCGCCTCCTCTCGAAGCAGCAAGACGAGACAAATCGAAGCCATGCCTTCCGGTATGCACCTGTTACAACGCATTCGTTACTCCGCACTACCGTTACAACGCGACTTTTACAACGCATACCATTACAACGCATTGCGCTGGGGGGCGCTATAGGATAGGGAATAAGTATAATTTACTATCCAACACCTTCCCTAGGGTCCACTGGGACTGGAGTTAGAATAGTAAATTATACTTACCACTATCCAGCACCCCAAAGCGCTATACGTTGTAATGGTATGCGTTGTAATGGTCGCGTTGTAATGGTAGGTAGTTGTAACGGTATGCGTTGTAACATGGTACATCCATGCCTTCCCTGGACCGGAAACTTTGGTGTGGGGTGCAAAAAAATGATGGATTTATGCCCAGATCTCTGTACTGGAATTCCAGAAACCGGTCCTCGGAAGCTTGTTTCCGGTCCAGGGAAGGCATGGCTTGGCAGTTCGGGCTGGACTGTTCCCATGAGGCACAGGGTCAGACTGAGTTGCATACGGCCATGTCTGAACTGGGTTGGTGTGGAGTGCAAAAAACGATGGATTTAGGCCCAGATCTCTGTACTGGGGTGAATGTATGACATTCTTCTGCATTCTGTCCATCAACTGTGTTTTTTGTATTTGTCACCCCGAGTAGGATGGGTATGCTCAGACGTGAGTCCCATGCACTCCACACCACTAGATTCAAGCAAGCCGGGCTAAAGACGGCTGGAATGCCAGAAACCGGTCCTCGGAAGCTTGTTTCCGGTCCAGGGAAGGCATGGCTTGGCAGTTCGGGCTGGACTGTTCCCATGAGGCACAGGGTCAGACTGATTTGCATATGGCCATGTCTGAAATGGGGTGGTGTGGAGTGCAAAAAAACAATGTATTTAGGCCCAGATCTCTGTACTGGGGTGAATGTATGACATTGTTCTGCATTCTGTCCATCAACTGTTGTTTTTGCATTTGTCACCCCGAGTGGGATGGGTATGCTTAGACGTGTGCACACGGCAGCACACATTGAATAAGCAAAAACAAGGATAAATAATGCATTTCTCTTCGTTTCCCCAATCTAAGACCAGGATTATCCTGGTCTTCGTTTGGCGCTACCTCTCATTGTGTCATTCTTTGAGACTACATGTGGCAAATAGTGCATTTTAATGCACACAGGGTCAATAACATTATTCTCGGCATAACATGATTTTGGGGATCTCAAGGAATTTTAGCAAAGTGAATGACAAATATTCTATTTTAATACACCTTAGGTCAGTAAACCAGGTGTAATGTGAAACACCAGATTCTATTTTACATCATAATCTTGGACAAATCATGCACTTCAAACACTCTGGGCCAGTTCTGTCAACCTAACTAGTCTTAAAAAAATATTTTACACGATATTTCACCATCCTTACACAAAAGTAAGGTTTGAAAATTGGAAGCAAATAATGTAGTTTAAGCACATTTATTTAGTTACTGCACTGTTCATCCTTTATTTACCTGCACACAATACTTTGATGTTATTTTCTGAATTTGATGTTAAGTTATGAAACAGCTTTGTAGCTGTTTGGGGGAAGCTGACACATATCCTGGCTCTTTAGCACAAAGAATGTTGAATATATATTATTTGGTACTTTATGACAACTCTGACTATTTTTGAATTTGAAATGCTTTGGTAGTCATTTAGCAAGAAACACAACCCATGTTTGAAAAAATGTGCTCTAATAACATACATTAAGGAAACTTAGCACACAAACTTGATTATAGACGATACCCCCATAACACAAATGGGTGTCAATCTAGAATTACCAAAGGTAAGATATGTAGATCTAGTTTTCCATTTGGCATTCTTCACACTGCACTCAGTACCACTTGTCTAAGTGAAAGGATCAGAAAATAAACAAAGCTTTATATGTCTTTTGTATTTTTTACATTCCAGTCCCTCTACCTAGCCACTGGGCAGCAAATAAGATGCTGTTGCAGAGCTAAGCATGGGTAAAGGGATCCACCTTTGATGACACTACAGCTATTGCTGCCATTTTAGTGAATAAATGCCAAGGCAGCTCAGGGCTGACATTCACCCCTGAAACATACTCCTGAACACAAATGGATGCAGATTATTAAGTAGCAATAACATTTTTGTGAAAATTATTTGCAATAGTGCTGGAAGAATGAGAATGTATTTACTGATAACAATGTTTGTAGATTTGTATTTAACTCTTCTGTGAAGCAAATGACGTATGAAATAAGACTTCTTAGGGTGGAAGTTTAGTAGCAGTATGACAATGTAATCCCAGAAAGAACTTTAATGCATGAGTCTGTCACTTAATAAGAATTATGGGGCTAAATTAGAACAATTGCATAACATTTTGGAGTAATCATAGTGCGATAAAAAAAAGGACTGAATACAGACTAGTCTCTAATTTGTTGTGGCAGGCTGGAAATTAGGCACAATTGCTAGTCCCTGCAAACCTAATCCCAACCTCATTTGAGTTAACAGATTGGCATATCTGAGCAGGAAGCAAATACTGCAGAGACAGAAAATAACTTCATGAAGTATTATCCATTTTAAGCACTGCCACTCCTGCTAACATAGCCTTCTGCCCTATACACGCTTGCTGAAGACAAGAAAACCATGCTAGCCTCTGTCCTAAAAAGAAATATTCTCTCCCTTCCAAATTTCCTCCTACTGTCTCTTAAGCTAAATGTAACTATTATAGCGAGGATCATAAGAGTTTTGCCTCAAGGCCCCTGTGTAGAAGGTGAGCAGCTCCTGCTTCCAAGGCTTCCAAGGGGCTCGTCTTGGCCTGCACTAGTATCTCCTGCTCTCTAGATACTTGATCAGATGTTCTTCTTTTAAATCGCATTTAATTACCAACTGTGGAATCTAAACAAAGCTTAACTGATACACACAGACTAGAACTCTGGCCTCAAAACTGGCATCCCAGCCCTCATTAATTTCCTTCAGGAAGCTACACACTGATGGAACTTCCTTCTCTGTCGACAAAGCAACATTTCAAAACTCACTCCCTGCAAAGATAAGAAACATCCAAAACCACCTCAGATTCAGGGATGCAGTAAAGACCTGGCTATTCCTTAAAACCTAGGCCACATTTAGGATGAACATGACGACTGCGTTGCATCATGGTGACTTAGTTATGGGATTTTGCCATTGGGCAGTGCAACAAGACACCTTGCTGTGCCTCCCTATGCCAATGTGAAGGGGCAGGAATGCATCATACTTATGCAATATGGTGCATTCCTTTCCTTTCACCCTGCACTGGTGCTGTTTCTGCCGCCTAGCGCCAACGCAGGCACCCTTGGACAATGGTACAAGGGTGCCTCCATTGCATGCAGGATTGTTTTTGTGCAGGATGGGCCACCTTCCCTCACAAAAAGAATGCTAATAGGTGTTTTACTTTTTCTAGGTGTGCACCAGAACACAGCATACATAGAAAGACGAAACAATGAGGAGAAATGAACATATTTCTCCTTGTTACGCAATATCTTGTTAAGCTTAGGGATTTGGCTCTTCCCCAAGTTTAAATTACTTTGTAACACTGGAGCAGCATCAAATTCCATTGGTGTTGCATGGGAAAACCCACTGCAATGCCCATAGAGACCTTCTGGGGCGCAGAGTAAAGCGACACAGCAATTTGCAGTGCGTCGCATTAGTCATAATTTATGAGGCCACTAAAAACCAGGCAAGGTGGCTTTGTGTGGCATCTACTTCAAAATGAGAGCTAATCATCCGAGTATGTACCGCAGGGTGTCGGAGTGCATTACATCACACACATAATATTTAGAGACAATGACTCATAAATGTGAAAGTAAATGTATAGAAAAAGTTACTTAAGACATTGAGTGCTACAAGGTGTAAGAGTTCAATGGGACCTGGGTGTAAAACAGGATAATAAAGGGTGGTCCCAGTAATAATACATCCAAAGGTGTAAATGAAACATATCTTACATTACTAAAAAAAAATCAAAAGGAAAGTGAAATTTGTACAGTGTTATTTAATCACACTGAACATATATCTCAGTTATAAATGTCTTTTGAAAAAACATATTGAGTGCCCGATTGGGGAGTGGCACAAAGGATAGGGAGAAGTGAGTGATTCAAGTGAAGGTAGTGAGGTATGTAAAGCTAAAGAATAGTGCGCTATACAATTTTGCTATACATTCGGCATAACATTTAACAGCCAAATAGCACGACAATTGACATAATTCATACAGTCTATTTATATAGCCATGTAAAATAATAGATCACAGTAGATCAGGTACTGGCGATGATATTGGCGTCAGAGTAGTGACACTACTCTGACACCAATACTATCAACAGTACCTGATCTACTGTGATCTGTTGTTTTACATGCCTTGTACATAGTCCCCTGTAAATAATGACCTGTGCCAGTTGGCACAGTGTACATATCTGTGATTGTGATTCTAATGTGTTTTACATAATACAAAGGCTATTTTTACATAACCTTGTGTGGAGTCTCTTTTGTAGTGTGCCTACTACTACTCTGACGCCAATACCATCGAACAGAACGATATCTACTGTGATCTGTGGTATACATTGCTATGAAATAGACTGTATGAATTATGTCAATTGTCGTGCAATTTGGCTGTTAAATGTTATGCCGAATGAATAGTAAATTTATATAAGACACTATTCTTTAGCTTCACATACCTCACTATCTTCACTTGAATCACTCACTTCTCCCTATCTTTTGCGCCACTCCCCAATTGAGCACTCAAAACGTTTTTTTCAAATGACATTTATAACTGAGATATATGTTCAGTGTGATTAAATAATACTGCTACAAATTTCACTTTCCTTTTGAATTTGTTTAGTAATGTGAGATATGTTGGCACAGTGAGTATGATATATGTTGGCACAGTGAATATATCTGTGATTGTGATTCTAATATGTTTTACATAATACAAAGGCATTTTTTACATAACCTTGTGTGGAGTCTCTTTTGTAGTTGGCCTAGTGTGTCGCCGCTGTGTGTGTATTGCACAAACGCTTTACACATTGCTTCTGGGATAAGCCTGACTGTTCGTGCCAAGCGACCAAGGGGATGAGCAGGTGTTATTGTCAGTGTGTAACTCCAACGCCCTGACTAGAACGGGGGTTTCTGCCTGGCTTTGGCACATACCCCAGCCAACCGGTAATCCCCGTTTCTAACAGCATCCATATCCAAACGTATTCAACAATTTCCAAACCTATCCATCATCTACCCTTCCATCCATCATTTCACTCATCCATCCCTCCTTCTCCCCTTTCACTCATTCATCCATCATCCATCCCTCCTTTAACCCATCCATCATTCACCCATCCATCCAACTATTTACCCTCTCACTCATGCAGCCATCCTTTCACTTACTCATCCATCTATCCATTCACCCGTTCACTTATCCGTCCATTCGCCCATCCATTCAAAATTTCACTCATCCATCCATCTTTATTCTTCTATTCTCTTCAGCTGTTCACCCTCCCTTTCACTCATCTATACATTCTTTCACTCATCCATCCTTACATCCGTCTTTGCACTCATCCATACACCCATTCGCCAATCCACCCTGTCAATCGTCAATCCATCCATACTTTCACTCATCCATCCATCCTCCCTTTCTCTCTCCATCCCCCTTTCACTTTAATATTGAAAGTGCTTCAGTTCTAACACGACGAGACTCTGAAAGAACTATAAACCCTTCTTTTTCACTTCTTTCGCTTGCTTCTCTGCATTTCATCCATCTGGTGAGGTGCAATATTTTTCTTTATGTACTGTTAACACAAAATTCCCTGCCCTAGACCGAGGCTAGAGGAAGCCCACCACATGCAGTACCAGCCCAGATTGGCCCATTATCATTCTGTATGTGACAATCAACCCACATAGAGAATGACAGCGGGCAGGGTGGGGCTGCTCTTGTGCTTAGAGGGGGAGTGCGAGGCAGCCCCATGTGTTGAGGCTTCATACAGTGTTGCTCCCTGAAGTGCCCAAAAAACTTGGCACCTACCCTAGCCCATGCAGCCCAGCTGACGGCAGATGACGGCGTGGGGGGAGCTGAAGCCCAATGGGTGTTGTGCTCCTAGGCCTGATTTACAAAGGGACTACGTGCTCATGGTGGAGACCCCACAGTTGTGGGGGAGTCTCCGCACTTGGGGCGGAATCACCGCAGTGAGAATTCTCATTGCTGGATTCCGGTAAATATCGAGAGTCCTCCGGGCCTGTACCACGAGTGTGGAGGATATTTCTTGTCATCATGATTTGGCTGGAATCTCAGTGAAATAAGAATATATTTTTAAATGATAGAGAGCAATACATGATTTAAGTTAGGAGATTGTTAAAGTTTTGTCTTAGAACTCCTTTAACCCTCTCCGTGCTTACGTCGGCCATGCTGTGAACGACCCTTGGCCAACGCAGCCCTGCCCACTCTGTAGAATGCCCGCACATTCCGCCGCGGTAAACGGGTTAAAAAGCTTCACGTGCTAAGTAAGATAACTCTGCGAGTTAGACACTCATTGCTGACATCTGGTGTATCCTACAGGTTATAAGTGGAAATCCCAGCAAGACCGAATCACACTTTTATCCTTCTGAGGTCGATAAATTAAATGTTTAAAGTTTAGGTAATATGAGCACCTACCACTTGCAGCACTTGTATATACCAAAACCTTGTTTTGAAGCACTACTTGTAAACAAATTATTATTACAATTTATAATAAGCAAGTACTGAGGAAAGCAGTACTAATTTGTATTATTGTACTATCGCGACATATTGATCCATTAGCGAGGTTTACCTAATGTAATTAGATAAAGACCTAAATAGATCAGATACTGCACATGCAAACCATTAAAGAATGTCTCACAAAGTGGTCACATTTCTCCTGGTGGAGAATGGCACAATGCAAGGAGGTGTGGATAAGCTCTGCTCAGCATATTTATTAGCTGTAGATGTTTCATGGATCGGATTGCAAATTAAATTGGTACTATGTGTTGTAAAAGGAAGCTTTATTTTTACTTTGAAAACTTATATCTCACAGTCATTCGATGTAATATCGTTTAGCGAGGCTTCCGTTTTCTTTACGTGTCAACAGTGAACATTTTTTTTATACGTAATACAAAAACATGTTTCTACACGTAATACTGATGCACGGCAACTGTGTGAAATACACTCCCTAATTAAGGATGACAAGTTAACAGCGAATTTTGAACCAAATAGATTCCGACAAAAATCTATGGTTGAAAATGTGAGTTTGTGTATACAGAGAATACGATAAAATGCAGAATGATGTTGCTTTTATATATTCACTGTTTTGATATTATTTATTTTAAAGATGTTATGAAGTGCACATTACTAATTGATATGCCAGCAAATATGCATAGAAGCACGTGTGATATATGTAATTAACTTTTGCTTCTAAAAATTTGCTGTCTTTCTTTCAAGAAATGTTTGAAGTAAATTAAAAAAGGTAAAGGAAACCTCTTATTCTGAACTTTAAAATTTGAAGATTCGATAAAGAACACCGCCCTTCAAAGTGCTGTCCGCTGTTCCTTGCGGTTGCATGTGGTCCAGTCAATATTACTCCATTAACCATGGAAAAATGTCACCGTGACCCGCTGGCCTTTGTTTCACAGAGTGCCCTGGTCTTAGCTGTCCTTATTTGTACAAATGTTGGACCCTTGGTCTGTCACTTTAATTCTCTGTCCATTAGTCTCATATTTCTATTTTATCAGCTTGTATTATTGATTTAAAGAACATGTACAGTCAATTTGCACACATACAGTTGCAAAGGTCAACAGAGGACACCGGTTTGCAACTTCTGTTATGAGTCCACAGGGTCCTGCTTTGTAATGATTTTTCTAACCTTTCCTTCTGCACATGATATCTTTTAACATGTGTATGGATGGAAAAAAAATAAGATTAAAGAGTGCATCCATCTATTTAGCACCTTTCGGAATATGAGCTGTCTTCAACTCGAGCAATTAAACATACATGATAGCAAATTCAATGCATTTATGCAACATCTCAATAAATATGAAGTTTCAAGGATATAAAATATAGCGACTTTAACCCCTCCTTAAAAAAAGTATACGGAAACAATCACTCAGAAACTGTCAGCTGTCAGACTTACAGGTCAGTGGTTGAAAATGTAAAAGAATATTTAGTTGTTAATTTCTTATAATGTAATGTATTATTTAGCCGCCAAATATGCTGCAGAGTGATGGCTTTGGCACCATTTGACAAATCTCCACGATACTTTTTTAAAAAGGTGCTACTTTTTGACTAGTTTGTGCACACAAGATTTTGGATGATCTGTCAAGGGGGTTCAGGGAATAAAGGGGGTTCACAAAACGCAAAATCTCCATGCATTTTCCGTAGACCTCTATAGAAGGGCCAAGTCAGGAGCTGCTGAACGGAATTACACCAAATTTGGCCGGAAGTTAGATTTTGGTATGCAAATTGTGCTTTTTGTGATTTAGTGTAAATCTGTTCAGTAGTTTTTGAGAAATTAAGGTTGACAAAATATAGATATCTGGAAGTTTGGGTCCGTGATAGGTTCGAGAGACTCTTGCGGGAGCAGCAATTTAAAAATGGGGAATTCTGATTTCCCCTGAGAGCGGTTTTTTGCTTTTGATCAATTTGCTCCTGCGGGTTCGAGCGATCTGATTGGCTGCCAGCAACAACAGGCTAATGTTGCTGGCAGCAATTATAGGATTCAGTAACGTAGTCTCTTGTTCTGAAATGTTACATAACATTTTTTAGGGGGCAGGGTAGGATACATTGCCCCCCTAGGTCCCATGGGGGTACAACTTCCACCTGAGCCACTATTGCCATTAAAAGGGAGGGATGACATGTAGTCCACCTCCGTGAGCCATTAATGGCCGCGGGTACCCCATCCCCTAGGGCTCGCTCACCTGCTGTGTCTTGGGGAGCCCAACCTCAGGAAACAGCAGCTTTCCTGTCTGCACCCACGCAGGTGGGGAAACGTGTTTTAACACACGTGGCGGGTGCATTTTTAAAACTTCCACCAAGCTGGAGCACACACAAAGTCGGCTCCCAGTGGGCGGTAGCTTTTAAAATGTTCCCACTGGCTGGGAGCAGACTTTTGATCTGTTTCTGTGCCCACATTGATGTGGGCAGGGAAGCACATTAACAGATTGCTCCCTCCTGGAGGGAGCAGCATAAATAGCTGCTCCCTGCAGATGGGAGCAGTTTTGGCTCCAGTGCCATGAGCGGAACTGTCTGGATCTACGGGTGTGTTTTGTGTATGGAGGGTGCCCTCGGTAAGCACCAGGCCACCCACTTATATCAAGCACATGCCCTGGACGAAGGGGTCCCCAAATCCATAATAGGCTTAGGGAGGGGGAGCTGTGGCCCACCTCCCCTTAAAAAAACACAGCCCTGGGGGGATGGGTCTTCAGGGCTTTTATAAGCTGCGGGATGGGGGCTGTATGGCCCCCCTTCCCTTTAAAATAAAGACATCAACTCATCTACAAGCTCTGCCTGCTTTGCCCCACCTCTTCTGTCGTAGGGATTGCGTGCTCAGACAGAACTGTGCATAGAGGCTAACATACTTCCATGTTAATATTATGCAATGGTGTTTCCATAATTTTTTAGGCTGATGGACAGTGAGTTTTCTCTTCAATTGCACATTGAAAAGTGATCTGAAATCCTTGAAGGAGGTTAATGTATCACTGATTTATTGGAGTACAATCTCTTCTGTAGTAACTCTCCAAGGCAAGTGGGCTTTTTCTTGTTGTCTTCTGGTTTGAGGGCAGATCCCATAGTTCTCCCTTTTATTTGCTGTTGACTGTGCAAAGGTGCAAAATCACCTATAGGTTTCACCCATTTGGTGCCACTACTTCCTAATTGGTCGTATGCAATGGCATTCCCACCATTTCTAGGCTGATGGACATTGTGTTTTCTCAACAATCCATCTACTTCACTGATGATGATGAGGAACCTTTGGAAGATGAATTTGATGGCAATCAACCTCATTTAGTCTCTATTTTCCTCAATTGATATTTCAATTTGGCCTTTTGGGCACGACTAGAATGCTTCTGGAACTTCCTGGTGCCAATTTTCTTTCTCCTAGTGAAGCACTTACTTTCTCTTTCACTTTGCAGACCATTATAGAATGTTTTCTCCCCCACAACCTTTTCATATCTGTCCAATGGCAGGTCATTTACCTTTGTGTGGAAACGAGAATCCACATCGGAAACACAGTTTCCTTTTCTTCTGAGACACCATCTTCGGGCCTCCATTTTATGTTTCTGCTTACTTTTCACGATCAATTTTGAATTATTCTGGGTGTTACTGCTTCCATATCAATACCATGTTGATCAGTACATTTCTCAGCTCTCACAGCCATGAGTACCTTTTTTAGATTGATTGTCTCTCTCAGCATGTGTCAACTGAACAAATCAGAGAGGCAGCCATTGATGACTATGAGATGCATGGGGGTTTCTTCATTGAATTCACTGAACTTTCAGTGTTTGATGAGGGTATCATGTCTTTCGACAAATGCATCCATCATTTCACCAGCTTGCTGTTAGTTGGGAGCCACTCACCTGAAACTTCAAAGACAATCCCTAAGTCCTTCTCAAGACGTACTGCAGGTAGCAGTGGTTGAGAAAGACTGCGCCAACAGTAGCCCCCAAAGGGAAGGGGTTGGGAGGGAAGTAGAAACATTACCAAATAATGCTACATCTCTGGTCTAAGTCACTAGATTCTGTATGTTCTGTGTGTCCTGCTTTGACTGACACATAGGACAACTTGGCAGTGTCAGATTTGCGAGTATCAATGAATAAAAACAAAAAATTTACACATGGATATAAATGAACCATAACTCTAGCCAAGAGAAGATGGAAGCATAAAATTGTAACATATTACACCATATGTTTTTTGTGCATAAAAGTAATGCTTGATTCAGTATTACACTTCCTTGATGTCTCAGAAAGTTTAAAGTCTCAGCAGATGCAAGCTTAATGGAGTCCACTTCTCTGTCTACTTTGCAGACACCATAAACAATTTACCAACACAGTTTTTTTTCACAGCAATGCTTCAGTTTCTTAAAGTCTTACATCAGATTAAAAAATAGCTGCTGTCCTCCAATTTATGTTTGAGAAAAAAATGCAAGTAGTAGAGTTGCCCACTTTCTGAGAGACTCTCTCCGGGTCTGAATACCTCTTGCTTTATTCCTTCTTCAGTTTCTGTGCTTTTGTTTTCTAGGAAGTTGTCAGAGTGCTGGGATGCCAAGGACGTGGTAGGAACAATGGCGGGTGGAACGCAGACATCGAGAGGAAGCCAATAACCTGTAGTGGAACCACCGAGCTGGAAATTGCTACACAGTTGAAGCAGCAGGTAATTGACCTGCTAACGAGGCTAAGCGGGAAGTGTCTCTGAGGAGAGGCTTAAAAACCTGCCAGCCCCACAGGTGTACCATTGCAAGTGTACCGCAGTAATGGTCTTTTTAATGGATCCGTCCATGCACGTTGGGGTAAGCAACAGTTTGCACATTTCACACCTGCAGGAATTGAAAGCACCAGTTTACAGTCAACAGTTATTAGGGGCAGTGCAAAGTGTGAAATCATACCATCATATTACACAAGTACTCCAGTGCCACCAGGGAACAAGGCATAAGCATGTGAAACATAAGCGCCTATCACTGCCACCAGAGAATATTAAGTGGCTACCACGGCTATCAGCGAATGGAAGTATAATCTACAGGGTGCGAGCCACAATGAGGTACATGAAATATCTAAGTGTGCTGTTAAACAACCAGGTCTTGAGTTCTCCCCTGAACTGAAGGAATGATGAGGTCGTTTTGAGATGAAGAGGAAAATTGTTCCAAGCTTTGGCTGCCAGATGTGAGAAAGAGCATCCTCCACTGCTGGTTCGAGGGATCCAGGGGGCATCTGCGAGGAAAAGGGAGGTAGATCGTAGGTGTCTGGTCAGGTGGTGGAAGGTCATGCGTTTGTTGATGTATGCTGGTCCTTCGTTGTGCAGGGCTTTGTATGCATGATTCAGCAACTTGAACTCACATTGCTTCTGAATTGAAAGCCAGTGTAGCTGCTTAAGGTGGGGTGTGAAGTGGGTTCACCTGGGGAGGTCGAGGATGAGTTTTGCTGCAGAGTTTTGTATTGTCTGTAGTTTCTTCAGGAGGCGTGTGGTGATCCTATGTAGATTGTGTTCCTGTAGTCCAGCCTGCTGGTGAAGAGGGCCTGCATTATGGTCCTTCTGGTGTCAACTGGAAGCCACCGGAAGACCTTGTGGAGCATGCATAGGGTATGGACGCAGGCAGATGATACTTATTTACCTGTAGCTTCATGGATAGCTTGCCGTCTTAGATGATGCTGAGGTTGTGGGCATGATCTTTTGGGTCGGAGTGGGTGGAGTTCCGCAGGCCACCATTCGTCGTTCCATGGCGAGGTGTTGTTCCCAAAGATGAGAACTTCAGTCTTATCTATGTTCAGCTTGAGGCACTTTTCTTTCATACAGCCAGCAACCTTCATTATGTGTTCTGGTGGCGGAGGGATCTTCTGACAGCAAGAGGATAAACTGGGTGTCGTTGCAGGAAATGATGTTGAGTCCATGTGATCTGACGGTGTTGATCAGGAATCACTGACAAAATATCGAAGGTCACAATATCAACCTACAAAAATATTGCAGCAAAAAAAATGAAGTCAAGAATATCGACATTTTTACTACAATATGGTAAGTACAAAAATTTCAAAAAAAAATATTGATGCAAAAAATATTGTTGTTAAAAATATTGGTTTTTTTTAAGTCAAAATAAATAATGTAAATTAAAGTAAATAATACATATAATTAAAATAAACAAAGTTACACATATTTTAAAATGTTTAAAAATGATAAGTAATATATATATATATATATAATTTAAAAATCTATTAAACATATACATATAATATATGACACATATACTTATTACTAAGTCTTAATATTTATTTTAACCCTTTCCATGCGGCCGCGATTCCCCTGGTGTGCTGTAAACAGCACGAACAGGGGCGGGCCGTGACGAACCCCAGCCGTCATCAGCACAAGAGCACCGTAGTGCATGACGGCTGGGGTTCGTCAATAGCATGGAAGTGGTTAATAACTTATAAATGGTTTATTTTTTTATAAATTATAAATACATCTATACACATAAAACAAAAATATAAATAAAAATTAAATAAATATATGTAACAAATTAAAATAAAAAATATTTTTCCAAATAATTATACACTACATTAGTTAAAATAATTCAAAGAATATTAGATATTTGGATATCTGGAGGGGTATTTATAGAGCGCGGCGTTCGCTCCGGAAGGAGCATCATGGCGCTGTAAGTCCTTGAAACCAGATCACAGAGTGATAGGGGGGGGGGCTAGATGGCGGCTTTTGTCCAGTCGTCGGAGAGATTAAAAATCCAAGTTTTGAGGAGCTTCCTGAAAGGTTTCTCGAGAGTCTGAAGTCTGAGATGTCTGGGCATGCTGTTCCAGGCTCTAATAGCCAGGGTACTGAGGGTTTTTCCGCCTTTAGACTTCAGATTGAACTTGGTAGGGGTCATGAAGTTTTCTAGTGAGGATCGGAGGGAGCGACTCGGATTATAGTGAGGGAAGCGTCTGGTCAGATAGGAGGGACCAGTTTTGTTAAAGGCTCGGAAAGCAACGGTGAGAATCTTAAAGAGTATTCTCTTGTGCAAGGGGAGCCAATGTAAGGTCTTCAGGGCTGCAGAGATTGAGGATTTGCGTGGAAGTTTTAAGACAAGGCGGGCAGCGGTGTGTAGGACACTTTGAAGTTTCGAGAGAGTGGACTTTTTGGTCCCTGCCAGAAGGCCATTACAGTAGTCCACTCGTGAGAGTATAAGGGCTACTGTAACAGTCTTTCTGGAGTCGAGGGGGAGAAAATCGAAGAACTTTCTCAGGGATTTAATTATGCCGAAGCATTTTCCTGCTACGGCCGTGACGTGGTGATCGAAAGAGAGGTCGGAATCGAAGAGGACCCCGAGGTTTCTGGCAGATGAGACCGTCTGAGGTGGAGCTGCGGAGTTGTCAGGCCACCACAGGGCAGGACAGAACGAGGCATTCTTTCCAATGGGGAGGATCTCAGTTTTATTTGAGTTGCAGCGAAGGTGGTTAGCGTCCATCCATTGAAAAACTGCCGTTAGGCAGTGTTTAGGATTGAGCTCTGCCTTGTTGGAATTGTCGTCTAGGGGGATGATCAGCAGAGTATCATCAGCATAGGAAGTAACGGTTATGCCAAATGATTCTATAAGGGTGAGAAGAGGGATGAGATAAATGTTGAAGAGGAGGGGGCTTAGGATCGATCCTTGGGGGACTCCGGAGGACACCTTTTTCTCATTGGATTGGAAGGAGCCAAGGGTGACGGTTTGGGACCTATCGCTGAGAAAAGATCTAATCCATGATAGGGCTGAGTTGGTGATGCCGATGTCAATAAGTCTATTGATCAGGATGGAGTGGGATATGGTATCGAAAGCTGCCGTGAGGTCAAGAAGGATCAGGATAGCCTTCTTCCTTTGGTCTTGAAGGATTTTGATGGCATCGGTCAGTTCGATTAAGGCGGTTTCAGTTGAATGTTTGGACCGGAACCCGGATTGCTGGGGATGGAGTAGGTTATGGTATTCCAGAAAGGTCTTGAGCTCTTTGTGAACTAGCTGTTCTGTTATTTTACCCAGAGCGGGTAGCAGGGTGATGGGACGGAGGTTGGTCAAGTCCGTTGGGGGTTTGTTCGCCTTTTTCATAAGTGGCTTAACCACGCCTTTTTTCCATGAGAGGGGAACAGAGCCGGAATTGAGGGATAGGTTGATTATTTCATTGATGATAGGGTTGACTTCATCAATGATGAGGTGGAGAATCTTGGGGGGACAGGGGTCGGAGGGGGAGCCAGATTTGCAGGAAAGGATCGCTTCTCTGGTCTGAGTCAGAGTCACCGGGGTGAAGTTTTTGAGACTGTTAGCGGTCAGGCACGGCTGGTCCGGATCAGGGATTATGTGTGTTGGAGGGGGAGGGGGGGAGTTTTTTTGAATGGAGGTAATTTTATCGTTAAAGTAGTCGGAGATCTTGTCACATAGCTCTTGAGATGGGGAGATTTCGGGTTGGAGAGCTTTGGGGTTGGTGAAGGTTTTTACTATTGTGAAAAGAGTTTTTTGCTTTTGGGTGGCTTCTTTAATGGCGTTTACGTAATAAGTTCTCTTAGCTGATTTGATGGTGGAAAGATAGTTTTTCCTCTGCAGAATGTAATTGCTACAGTCGCCATTATCGTAGGTTCTGCGCCATTTACGTTCCGCTTTCCTGCAGAGTAGATGTGCGGCGGCTAAGTCAGGCGTGTACCAGGGAGCTTTGATTTTAGTTTTCTTCGAAGTACTGTCCTGTTGATTGGGTGGGCATCGTTTAGTAATTTCTTGTGAGAGCCAGTTATTGAGGCGGACTGCATCTCTATCGATGTTACCGGAAAGAGAGGGGGCATTGATTGGGGAGAAGGGATGGAGGATTAGATTTTTCTGGACAGTTTTCCAATTTGTAGAGTGAGCGTGGTGAAGGGTGCGTTTATTGCTGGTAGGAGGGTGGCGGCTGGAGATATGGAAGGGGATCAGGCAATGATCAGTCCAAATCTGAGGTACGGGGGACAGGGTGGTGATGGAAGGGAAATTGGAGCAAACACCGTCCAAGGTGTGGCCAAGAGAGTGGGTAGGCAGCTTGACGCTTTGTTGTAGATTGAAGATTTCAAGTGTCTGCAGGAAGTTGCTAGTATGAGAGTCGGCAGAGGTCTCGAGGTGCAAGTTAAAATCTCCTAGGAGGGTAAAGTGTGGATAACGGAGTAGGAAGTGTCCTAGAGCGTCGTTTAGAGAGTCGAGGAATTTAGCAGCATTGCCGGGTGGGCGGTAGATCAGGCCACCGGAGAGGGAGAGAGATTGACTGAGCTTGATGGAAAAGCCTAGTCCCTCTGCGTCAGTGAGAGGGTCAAGGCAGAAGGTGTGGCAGCTAAAGGTGTTCCTCAGTATAATTGCAACACCTCCCCCTCTACCTTTCTGTCTATCCTGTCTATGGAAGGAGTAACCCAGGGGGAGGGCTACGGCTATGTCGGGGTTACTGTCTTCAGTGAGCCGGGTTTCAGTGATCATGAAACAATCAAGGTCATGGTCAATGATGAGGTCGTGGATGTCCTGACTATGTTTGCACATCGACCTGGCGTTTATCAGGCCACCTGTGAAGAAGGGTCGCTGGGTTTTGGGGGAGGTTGGCCGGTCGGAGTCGAAATTGAGTGACCAGCGACATTTATTGCAGCTGGTGGAGCCGAGTACTTTTGACAGATCGAACTTACAAGAGCAGCCAAACCCGCCTCGGAGTTGGCGAAGGTCGTTGGGAGCATACCTGATGATATGGGGGATTTGGGCAGGGGTTCCTGCGCCTGGCGCGGTCTTGGCGCGGACGGGCGCAGACGGGCTTGCCTTAGGCGCTCCCGCTGCCCTCGTCCGCTACGCGTCCTATGCATGCACATTTGTAGGGAGAGGAAGGGGGCATGTCCTCCAAGGGGGCGGAGTCAGCGCGCACGCCGCTGGCGATGGCGGCTGCAGGCAAGGAGCTGAGAAAGCGCAAACAGCTTTTAAGATCAGCTGAGCGCTAAGGTGAGAGCGAGCGTTGAGTTATGCTGCGTTTAAAAAGGCAATTGATTCGTGACACCACACAGAAGACAAAGTGCAGTGGAATAAACAGAATATTTTAAAAACAATGGAATACCTCCAGCCCCGGCTTCCGCCTCAGGACTGGGTCAAGGTTTACTAATGACCGCTAGGAATCAGCGGTTTAAGTAGGGTGAATAGGGGGCGTGTCCTCCAAGGGGGCGGAGTCAGCGCGCACGCCGCTGGTGATGGCGGCTGCAGGCAAGGAGCTGAGAAAGCGCGAACAGCTTTTAAGATCAGCTGAGCGCTAAGGTGAGAGCGAGCGCTGAGTTATGCTGCGTTTAAAAAGGCAATTGATTCGTGACACCACACAGAAGACAAAGTGCAGAGGAATAAACAGAATATTTTAAAAACAATGGAGTACCTCCAGCCCCGGCTTCCGCCTCAGGACTGGGTCAAGGTTTACTCAGATAGCGGAGGAAATAAAATACTATTTTAACTCCAGTGACAGCAACAGTAGGGAACGTGCTGGTTAGTGTAGGGGTAAAAATGACTATTCCCACTCTAGTGAGTGCAACAGTATGGAAAGTGTTGGATAACGTAGAGGTAAAAATGACTATTCCCACTTCAGTGAGTGCAACAGTGGGGAAAGTGTTGGATAGCATAGGGGTAAAAGTGACTATTCTCACTCCAGTGAGTGCTACAGTAGGGAAAGTGTTGGATAGCGTAGGGGTTATAATTACTATTCCCACTTCAGTGAGTGCAACAGTAGGCAAAGTGTTGGATAGTGTAGGGGTAAAAATTACTATTCCCACTCCAGTGAGTGCAACTGTGGGGAAAGTGTTGAATAGCGTAGGGGTAAAAATTACTATTCCCACTTCAGTGAGTGCAACAGTAGGGAAAGTGTTGGATAGCGTAGGGGTAAAAATTACTATTCCCACTCCAGTGAGTGCAACAGTAGGGAAAGTGCTGTATAGCGTAGGGGTAAACATTACTGTTCCCACTCCAGTGAGTGCAACAGTAGGAAAAGTGTTGGATAGCGTAGAGGTAAATATTACTATTCCCACTCTAGTGAGTGCAACAGTAGAGAAAGTGTTGGATAGCGTAGGGGTTAAAATTTCTATTCCCACTCCAGTGAGTGCAACAGTAGGGAAATTCTTGGATAGCTTAGGGGGTTACAATTACTATTCCCACTCCAGTGAGTGGGAATAGCGTAGGGGTAAAAATTACTATTTCCACTTCAGTGAGTGCAACAGTAGGGAAAGTGCTGGGTAGCGTAGGGGTAAAAATTACTGTTCCCACTTCAGTGAGTGCAACAGTAGGAAAAGTGTTGGATAGCGGAGGGGTAAAAATTACTATTCCCACTCCAGGGAGTGTAACAGTGGGGAAAATGTGGGATAGCGTAGTGGTTAAATTAACATACTCATCAATTAAATATTTTTCGTAAAATAAATAACATATTAATCATTCTTTAACAAAAAATATTAATAAATACCTATTAAATTAAAAATAATATTTACTTAAATAACATTAAATTACTTCCCACCCTATTCCCATATAAACACACAACACGCTACACATAAAAAATAACACAATTAATTTAATTATCAATTAATAAAAATTAATGACCAATTAATAATGAAATAACAATAAATTAATGAGCAATAACAATAAATAAAAGTTAATAATACATTCAATATAATTAATATAATTTAAAATTAACCAATTAATTCAAACTAATTACCAATTAACAAATAATTAAAAATAAATACAAACATATTAATTGATTAATTATAATTAAATTACTTCCCACCTTATTCCCCTATAAATCCACAAACTGCTCTAATACTAAAATGCAAAATTTACTTTAAAAAATTACAATTTTCTAATTATTAAATACATATATATAAAAAGAATGAAAAAACATTAAAAAAAATGTTAAACATAAATATAAAATACATACTAAAATACATAACACTAAAAAAAAATCGATATTATTGACAACAATATTTTTGCTAACGATATTATTTACTTCGACATTACTTACTTCGATATTAAAAAAATCGATATTACTTACCTTGCAGTCGATATTCTGGTCAACAATATTCTTGACTTCGCTATTCTGTATCTACGATATTAAAAACTCAATATTCGTGTAAGTCGATATTAAAAAATCAATATTTTTACTGCACACCATTGACCAGTAGGCTTCTTGTGGGCTTTTCAACTGTGCTCCTCAGTAGTGGTCTTCACCTTCTTCACCTTCTTTGAGGGCCTTGCACGAGCTAGACCGGTGCTTGGATTCCACATACGCCAACCGTGGCCTGCTTCTTGTGGCGCACATGGCACGCACAAGCAGGTTGCAACCTGGTGTTAGTCTATTTAATAGATAAGTCTTATAACAGTGAAAAACAACTTTGTTAAATTTTTCAATTCAAGGCATTTAAAACTTAAACATACATGTCCTACTTTTAAAATATCATGCATCCTGCCCTATCGGGCTTTATTGCTTACCTTCGGTGTGACTTAAAAGTAATAAAGGAGGGTTTAGGCCTGGCAAAAGGTTTATTTTGTTTTGTCAATATGGCAGTTCCAGCCTGCACAAAAGGCTTCAGCGGCGGTCTGAGACAGCTACTTTAGTGGGTGGCACAATGAGTGCAGGTCATCTTAATATGGGGGAAAATATGTATTCCTTCTGACTGGAACTGAAGCAATCTTTCTTCCCTATACATTTTGTGAGGATTTGGGATTAACAGCAGTTATCCAGGCTCTAACCTCTTTCTAATCCCTATTTAGAAAACTCGTTGTAAGGTTGCAGTTTGTCTGCAATATAATTTCGGGAGAAATCTAGTTGCTGATTGTCATTGATTGTTTATCATGTCCCCACTGGTCCTGGGTGAAATTTAAATTACTCTGCATAATTCGTGTAATTTAATTAATTTCTCATTACACTCCTTATGTGAAACTAACGGCAATGTGTCACTTAACATAATTACGTGACATTCATAGTAAATCTTTACAGCTAATGGCTCCATTCATGGTGAACTTTTACAGTGAACGTAAGGGGGACAAGAAAATGTGAGCCGCTGTTTTGCAAAGCTTTTGTTTCAATGTGTCCTTGCACTAAAAATTGATGCGAAGATGTATCTGAAGCTAAAATATAGTGAAACAAGACAGGTCTGTAAATTCTTCTGTCATTTTGTCATAATGTTGTTTAATTATGCACATTTTGCACATTCCTAGTCAGCAGTCACCAGTGATGTCATCAATGATGCCATATATGAGATCAAGAACAATTCATACAGATGGATTGCAGCTGTGTAATTAACCATATCCATGCAAATCCCATATTTTTTTATCTTGCATCACAATATACCAAGAACAACCCTTCAAGTGTAAGGTTTTTCATGGAGCGTTGAAGGAGTTAATGTGTTAGTACAAAAATTTACAAATTCTCATAATAGACAATTATAACTTTCAAAATAACATTTCTTTTTATTTTTCAGACATCAGTGACAGCATAAATTATTAGGAACAAAACTGAGTGACTTGGAGTTTGGTCAGAAACCCAGAGATAATCAGGGTGTATGAGAGCATGGTGAATTGAGTTGATATAACTGAACTTGGATGGAAATTCCCGTTCTTGATAAATAGCAGAAGAAAGCTTGGTGTTTTATATTTTTCATTCTGCATTTTATAGGTTTCCAATATGAAAGCGCTATTGTTGCACAACTTGCGTTGCCGCCGCAGAGCTTAATGTTGGCACAGCATGGTGATGAAGATGAATGCCTTTTAGAGGACTTGGCTTTAGCTTGTAAAGTCATGAAGGTCTTGTTCTGGCTTCTCAGGGAGAAGCAGGATTCATCGGATTTTAAGGGCAACCTGGAAGGTGCCTTGGGTGAGGGACACATTGATAATGTGCAGTAAAGGTATAAGGGCTCCACCAAAGAATTTCTTTACTATTGTGGATAAGATAATAGGATCTTTGTATAGTATCGCTTTCAGGGTTTCGAGGAGCTATGCCTGTTCTATAGAGGAAAAGATGAGAGGTATTTATGTATGTATATGTTATTTCTATAGCGTGAGTCTAGCCAAAAGGCACTGTACAGGGTCAAAGACAAGTATAAAGTCAATGTGTGATAGAAGATGTAGCTGATTTATGAATGATTAATGCACTGTTATGTAGAGTTCTTGAAAGAGGTCAGTCTTCAACTCTTTTTTCAAGATTGTAGCAATGTTGAGCCAATGTTGAGCCAGCACTGATGGATAGGGGTTTGTTGTTCCTGGTCCTGGATACAAAGATGGAAAATACTTGTTGTTTTGTTTTTATTCATTTATTACACTTCTTAAATTGCAGTCTGATAGTGTCCTGGCTGCATGCCTAGCAACAACCAGAAAGGTAGTGAGCTTGTCTACAAGATAAACAGAGGTGGTGGTCGGCTTCATAAATGATGCAGCTGGTTTTAAAGATGGTACCGGTTTGAAAGGGGAGCCAATGGATTTCCATCATTATGAGGGTCATGAGATCATATTTATTCAGGCTTGGGATGGTACATGATGGGGCATGTAGGATACCCTTAGCATACTCTGTTTTTTCTTAAACTTGACAATGAATGATAGGTGCTGAAGTCGTCAGGGAGAGGTATAATTTGGTAGACTGCAGGGTGGGTTTGTTGTGGTGAAGCACAAAGTAGCTGTGCTCTTAATGGGTTGTCAGAGTTGGTTATTTTTATCCTTAAAGTATTTGCTGCTCTGTATCTCTCCTTTGAGTCTGTGAGAAGTGGGTTGAATGCAGGGTTTATGCAGTGTTCTACTGACTTTCAAAGTGTCTTAATTATACTGGACGTTGAACGAATATGATTATACCTACCTCATAATATTACTTTATGGTACCTCAAATAAAAATGCATGCCTAATCCCAAAAAGCAAAAATAACTCTGGATTAATCATTAATCTTGGGTTCCGGAGTAGCGTGCTACTCACCATAAAGCAATTCAATGCCTTATATGAGGTAGTGTGAGCTATATAAAAGCTATTACACCAGAAAACATACAAAAGAAAGCATTTGGCCTCTATGATAGAGGTGCAGAAATATTTAATGCCATCAGACCTTCCATTTTTTATTGTCATTTAGCACAGTCTTTTTGGAATCTGCAGGTTGGTTGGTGTTCTTTTAGTAGACCTGAAAATGGCAAGGGAGTCTGATGTCTTCTGGATGGCGGGATTAAGATGACAGACTCTACATCAGTTTTGGGGTCAGCTATAATGCCAGTAATATCTAACTGATAAGGTGTCAATTTGTGTTGTTTTTTAGGGATTTGTTTATCATTTTTGCTTGTGTTGGTTGACCTCAGTCGATAGAGATGCATGGAGAAAGCTAAAACTAATGGTAGTATGGACGATCTGAGAAATTAGTTTGTTGGTTGAGGAGGGTGTGAGTGCTTCTCAAGCAAAAGTCACATTCCTTGTCAGGGTAAACTGCAAACAATCACTAAATTAACCCTCTGGTAGATTGGCACAAAAGCAGCCAGGTTTAACGTAGAGGCACTGACTAAAGTATGTATGCACACTCAAACAGTAATAAAGTGAAACTACAACAGAAGGAGCATCCAACACCAATTTATAAAAATGTAGTAAATTGTTTGAAACCAAATTGGCGAAAATCCAATCAGTAGTGCATGCAATTTTAAACATATAGTTAGAAAGAGTGTCAAAAGGTGCAGAGCCCCAAATGAGGGTCTCTGGTCACACTGGACCTGGACAAAGTCACAAGTTCAGGCTGACGGCGACGGAGCACAGGCCAGGTACAGGACCAAGTTTGGTCTGCTGAGGATTGTACCTTATGTCCTTGGTGTGTGGTCTGCATGGCGTTGCTTTGCGAGGCTTCGCTTTGTCCAGCATCAGTTATGATTAACATATGTGGTGAAGCTTTGTAGGGCTTTGCGTTACTCTGCGTCAGTTCTGATGAGCTGAGCAGAGAGGTTTTGCAGGGTTTTGTGTCACTCGTTGTTAGTTCTGGTAAAGCTTGCAGATGTGCGGTGATGATTTGCAGTGTTTTGTGGCTGTTCAGCAAGGGTTTGCTGGGTGTCCTTTTGTACTCGATTGGGTCGAACCTTCAGTTAGGGCAGGAGGAGCTCACTCTGATCTCACCCAAGAGCCCATGACCTGACGAGGCACCACTTGGGAATCAGGAACACACTCCTCCAGATGTCAATCAGCTGACTCTTGGAGTCACACAACCTGGTACGAAGGTAGCAGGTTAAGTCTTCCTTCTCAGACATCAGGGCAGGCCTCAGACAGGAGAGTTGACTTCCGGCAGCATGGCACCCCTTCTTCTGTAGTATCAACATGTCTAGGAGTGTACAGTAAAGTAGATTTGATAGGTCCCCTTTTTATACCTGGTGCCAACTTTGAAGTGGATGAAACTTCTGGAGTTCCTCCATATAGAAGTGTCTGCAATTTCCTGCATACCCACCCAGGTTCCAGTCTGTCTGCAGGCGCAATAGAGTAATGTGAAGTCCTTTGTGTGTGAGCTGAGGCAGTGCCTCTGAAGTGCAAGTGTGACAGGTGACAGCTTCGCCCCCTCATCATCAATTAAGGATGACCCATCCTGCCAACAACTACACCCTTTTTGTATGGCTGTCTGGGAGGAATACACAAAGACCAACTGCCAACTACAGCAAGCCATGTGACCCAGAAAAATGCTGCAGGCACCAAATAGTTTGGGCAAGAGTGTGAAAACTTTTTGCTATGTTTAGAGGAGAGAGCACAATCACTGGTTAGCAGTGGTCCTAATGCCAACAGTCTATCAAATGAGTTGTGGTGGATGGTAGGTGAAGGTTGAAAAAAGTGGTGCAGATGAAGTCCAGGAGATTTGCTTTAACGTGTTAGACAGTGTGGCTAGCAGCAAACAGGATGAAAAGGTATTCCTGTTTGTTTCTGTTTACATTTTGTCTAGAAATCATTGCGGACAATATTTTTGTATGAATGGTGGAGGCTGCTGTGGTGAATGGGATATCTCGGAGCTCCATGCTTGGTTGGTACTGGTGGGTTGTTAGTAACAAGATGAAATGTGATGTCGGATGTGACAATAACATACAGTATCAGGAGAGGAATGTAAAGGTGTCAAAGGTTTGTTGCAGCTGACGTGTGCATGTCCACGAGGAACAGTAAATACATATATCAGTCGAGGTGCAGCATGTTTGAATCCTATAGAAACAGGATGTAAAGGGCTTGGGTGGAGGTCAGTGTAATCTCTGTTATAAATATTGCATCTGTCATTGACGGCAGTGAGCATTTCGCTATAGGGTTTGTATTTATGCAACGTTTGTACACGTGACCATTTCGGTAGAATGTAATTATATTTTTTATTAGTCTTCTGGAATGTGCACATAACATCTGTCAGTTTTCAAGTGTTGCCATATTATTGAAAATGTAGTGGTTTTAGCATTGGATTTTCTTAGATATGTATTCTTTATTTATTTATTTTTTAATTGTATTTATTTTGTTTTAATAAATGAAACGGCTTTACTAAAACAGTCAAATGCCAAAGACAGAAAATGTTAAACTATATTCAAGTAACTTCTTTAATGCAATTTGACGAACTAAAATTTCTGAATTACAGACATTTTTATCCGAATCGGTATTTACGAACATCAGTTTCAAAAACTCGACTTCAGAGAAGCAAACACAGATATTTTTGAGTGATGCTAAATGTTTGAATTTTTTGCAAAGTTTCATCGAATATGTACAAGTAGCTGTATTTCGGTACACCCGTTGACTGAAGTGAAGGAATGCCTATAGCGCATAGAAACGAGTCTCAGGCCGCTACGAACACTTGGATATGTCATTCATAGAGCAGCTACTTCCCTTTGGGATTAGTTTATGAAATGCACCGCGAGAGAATGTAACACTGATACAAAACATAATCTGACAACTATTAAGGTTATAGGTGGTAAAGAAGAAAGGAAAATCCCTTTCACTGCATGAAGTGGAGAGGAAATGAAGCTTTGCCTTCAGCTATTTGGGAACAACATCCTGCCCTCTGCATCTCTCCAGGTATGCACGTGCAACCTGACTCCGAAGAATGCCCAGGTATTTATTTCAGGCTCTAAAACGTGGCCAGTGGTCCGTATTTTCTTAAGATCATTTGAACACAATATCCTGTCATAGCTACCATGCTTCCTGGTTTTCACCTCATTGATAATATGATCATAGACCAGCTGCACACCTGCATGTACAGCTTCGCCAGGGGGCTGTGTGAGAATTTAATAGACGTAAGGCACGTCACATCGATCCTGCATGTCAAACATTGTGGTGAGGTTTGTGCTTTTCAGACCGAACCGCATATGTCTTGGGGGGCATTGACCATCCTCGTTTTCAGCCTTCAGGGGTCGGTTTATAGACGAGATGGAAATATCTGAGAACAAAAGTAACTGCAGCAACGACTTGAGTGTGAAATATGTTCCTGTGCTAAGTGTCTCTGGAATACTTTGCACAACTTTCTGGAAGTTACATTGCAGCTGATGCTTAACTATTTTACTTTAGAATTCATACAATAGTTCTGCTACTGGAGGAAATCTCTAGTTCTCATGCCGAATGAACACCAAAAATACTATACGTCGAAAACACAAGTTTTTCGCATTCATTGAAGAGCTGCACTTTAGCATGAAAGTAAGAAACTATTTCCGAAGTGCCAATGTTTTATGAACTGCCAACTAAAATAGTTTCTTTTTCGCAAACTCTGCCTGTCCTCCGCAGATTGGGCAGATTTTGGGCCCATTCTACAGCCCATATGTACTAATATTTGCCGCAATTCATCACAGCAACCAAAGATTCCACAATGTCTTGCGTCGAACGGAGAGACGGGTGGGTGAAATAATCTGTTCCCCGGATGGAATTGGTGGAATTATGGCGGCTCCAAGTTACTCTTGTAATGCAGATTTCTGGCTAAATTCCGCCAATGGCTGTGTGGCAGAATGTTTTCACAAGCACATGCCAAAACAGTAAATTGCTGGGCGTGATTTGAAGTCCCCTAGCACGATTTTCGAGTATCCAGCAGGATGTTTCCACCGCGGGTGGTTGTTCACAGTCAGAAGGCTGCAGCTCGAGTAGAAAATCTACTCGAGGGGCAGCAAAATCAACTTGGGTAGCTGCTACCTCTGGAGCGTTGCTTTGTGTCGTTTGTGCTGATTTTGGTTTGCGTGGAACAGGCTCCCAGCATGAGCAACAAGACATGCCTATTTCTGCCCATTAGCGGATCTCTTTGGAATCTCGACAAGTTTTTTTGCAACTCTGCGGAATTCCATGGAGTTAAATTCCACGAGTACCACACATGAGAAGGAATACTGGTAAAATATGGTGCATTCTTCTCTCCCTAGTGCGAGCTCACTTTGGCAGCCAAGGGCCAACACTTTGTAAGAGTGCAGTACAATGCAGCACACATATCAAGAATAAGAAAAAAGAAAACATTACTTCTTGCAATGCTTGCATCTTAGAGTTGTAAGTTTTTGGTGAAAATCCCTGTCTATGAATATTAGTAGATAGGGATTTGCCTCAAAATCCATGGGTGGTTTCACAGGAATGCCTGGGAGATTTTGTGACTCAGACCCAACACAAAGTGTTAGTAAATATGGATCTATTTGTTTTTACTGCAAAAAATAAGGACTTATTTTAACCCCTTCTATACACGTGGAATGGTTCCGTCATGAGCATAAGTGCCAGTGTGCTCATGATGGAACCAATCCGTCATGTGCACACATTAATAAAATCCCTCTGCTGTAAACAGTAGAGGGATTTTCTTTTTTTGTGCTTTGAGAGATGGGAAAGAGCTTCCCCAACCTCCCAAAGCACACTGGCTGTTTTCATTGTAATGACGATCACGCGCATGTGTAATGAAAACAAAACTGAAACTTAGTTTCAGTTTTCCAGTTTTGGTGCTTGTGGGGCTATCTCAGCCCCCAAGCAACGAAAAACATGGGAGAGGTATCATTGGAAATGGAAGAGTCTCCCCTATCCAATGGTACCCTTCCCTAGTAGATCCCTGCTTGGGGGCGGCAGAAAGCACCCTAGGTGCCAGGGATTTTCTTCTTATGTGCCAGGTGTGGAGGATGCCCAGAATGGGCATGCCAATGCCCCACCCTACCCCCTAAAGAAGGCACAGGACTTTCTGCCCCCTCAGAAGGCATATGGGGGCAATAGCCCCTGAGCTGCCCCCCAGGCCCCAGGGATTTTTTTATATTTAATTTGGGGCGGGGGGGGGGGGGCAGAAAGCCCAGAAGGCATCAGGGATTTTTTTTAAATTCTAAGTAGGGGTGGGGGGCTGCCCAGAATGGGTATGCAAATGCCCCCCTAAAATTAGTGCCACAGTCTTTCTGCCTACCCCAGGAGGCAGATAGGGGCAAAAGCTCCTATCTGCCTCCTGGGAGGGGCAGCTAGACCAATAGGCATCAAGGAATATTATTTTTTCATTCAAGGGCGTAGGCTGCCCAGAGAGGGCATGCCAATGCCCCCACCATGCCCCAAAATATGCCACAGTCTTTCTGCCCCCCCAGGAGACAGATTCGGTCAGTAGCCCCTGATGTGCCCCCCAGGGAGCATCAAAGAGCACACTAGGTGGCAGCAATTACACTGGCTTTTTTTAAACGTGGGGTTGGGGCAGCCCAGAATTGGCATACCAATGCCCCTACCCCCAAACTAATAGCCACAGTCTTTCTGCCCCTCCTTGGGCCATATTGAGGCAAACCCCGTTTCCCCCCGATTTCCCCCGCAGGGCAGTAGAAAGCCCACTAGGCACAGCCTTGTTTTTAGCAATTTGCCTACCTGTAGATTTTGAGCCCTAGTGCACTCGACACATAAGGAAACCTAGAAAACCTGTACATTTCTTAAAACTAGACACCAAGGGGAATCCAGGATGGGGTGACTTGTGTACCTCTCACCAGGCTATGTTACCCCAATCCCTTGTAAACCTAAAATTTTGTTAAAAAAAAAAGAAATTCCTCAAATATCTGTTATGGAAAGTTCAGGGACCTGCCTGGATCCACGAAATTCTACACAGAGTACATTCCCCAAAGTCTTCTGATAAAATTAGTTACAACAAGGGGTGGTGAGGGACAGAGTCTCTGAATTAAGCAGAAAGCTCTCACCCAGTCAAAAGATCAGGGCTAGATCCAACACCGTTTTTTAGCTCACTGCACCATCCCAGTTTCAGAACCTGGCTGTATGCAAATTAGTCTGTTCCTGTCCCAGTGCATGATGGGAACAGGGCAAACCAAACTACAAAAGCCAATTCTTACACTGGGAAGGAAACAAGCTCCCGGGGACCGGTTTCTGGCATTACAGCCGTCTTCGGCCCGGTTTGCTTGAATCCTGATGGTGCAATGAGCAAGGGTCTCACATCTGAGAATACCCTTCCACGCTTAGGGTGGACAAAAATATTTACAACAAGGGGTGGTGAGGGACAGAGTCTCTGAATTAAGCAGAAAGCTCTCACCCAGTCAAAAGATCAGGGCTAGATCCAACACCGTTTTTTAGCTCACTGCACCATCCCAGTTTCAGAACCTGGCTGTATGCAAATTAGTCTGTTCCTGTCCCAGTGCATGATGGGAACAGGGCAAACCAAACTACAAAAGCCAATTCTTACACTGGGAAGGAAACAAGCTCCCGGGGACCGGTTTCTGGCATTACAGCCGTCTTCGGCCCGGTTTGCTTGAATCCTGATGGTGCAATGAGCAAGGGTCTCACATCTGAGAATACCCTTCCACGCTTAGGGTGGACAAAAATATTTACAACAAGGGGTGGTGAGGGACAGAGTCTCTGAATTAAGCAGAAAGCTCTCACCCAGTCAAAAGATCAGGGCTAGATCCAACACCGTTTTTTAGCTCACTGCACCATCCCAGTTTCAGAACCTGGCTGTATGCAAATTAGTCTGTTCCTGTCCCAGTGCATGATGGGAACAGGGCAAACCAAACTACAAAAGCCAATTCTTACACTGGGAAGGAAACAAGCTCCCGGGGACCGGTTTCTGGCATTACAGCCGTCTTCGGCCCGGTTTGCTTGAATCCTGATGGTGCAATGAGCAAGGGTCTCACATCTGAGAATACCCTTCCACGCTTAGGGTGGACAAAAATATTTACAACAAGGGGTGGTGAGGGACAGAGTCTCTGAATTAAGCAGAAAGCTCTCACCCAGTCAAAAGATCAGGGCTAGATCCAACACCGTTTTTTAGCTCACTGCACCATCCCAGTTTCAGAACCTGGCTGTATGCAAATTAGTCTGTTCCTGTCCCAGTGCATGATGGGAACAGGGAAAACCAAACTACAAAAGCCAATTCTTACACTGGGAAGGAAACAAGCTCCCGGGGACCGGTTTCTGGCATTACAGCCGTCTTCGGCCCGGTTTGCTTGAATCCTGATGGTGCAATGAGCAAGGGTCTCACATCTGAGAATACCCTTCCACGCTTAGGGTGGACAAAAATATTTACGACAAGGGGTGGTGAGGGACAGAGTCTCTGAATTAAGCAGAAAGCTCTCACCCAGTCAAAAGATCAGGGCTAGATCCAACACCGTTTTTTAGCTCACTGCACCATCCCAGTTTCAGAACCTGGCTGTATGCAAATTAGTCTGTTCCTGTCCCAGTGCATGATGGGAACAGGGCAAACCAAACTACAAAAGCCAATTCTTACACTGGGAAGGAAACAAGCTCCCGGGGACCGGTTTCTGGCATTACAGCCGTCTTCGGCCCGGTTTGCTTGAATCCTGATGGTGCAATGAGCAAGGGTCTCACATCTGAGAATACCCTTCCACGCTTAGGGTGGACAAAAATATTTACAACAAGGGGTGGTGAGGGACAGAGTCTCTGAATTAAGCAGAAAGCTCTCACCCAGTCAAAAGATCAGGGCTAGATCCAACACCGTTTTTTAGCTCACTGCACCATCCCAGTTTCAGAACCTGGCTGTATGCAAATTAGTCTGTTCCTGTCCCAGTGCATGATGGGAACAGGGCAAACCAAACTACAAAAGCCAATTCTTACACTGGGAAGGAAACAAGCTCCCGGGGACCGGTTTCTGGCATTACAGCCGTCTTCGGCCCGGTTTGCTTGAATCCTGATGGTGCAATGAGCAAGGGTCTCACATCTGAGAATACCCTTCCACGCTTAGGGTGGACAAAAATATTTACAACAAGGGGTGGTGAGGGACAGAGTCTCTGAATTAAGCAGAAAGCTCTCACCCAGTCAAAAGATCAGGGCTAGATCCAACACCGTTTTTTAGCTCACTGCACCATCCCAGTTTCAGAACCTGGCTGTATGCAAATTAGTCTGTTCCTGTCCCAGTGCATGATGGGAACAGGGCAAACCAAACTACAAAAGCCAATTCTTACACTGGGAAGGAAACAAGCTCCCGGGGACCGGTTTCTGGCATTACAGCCGTCTTCGGCCCGGTTTGCTTGAATCCTGATGGTGCAATGAGCAAGGGTCTCACATCTGAGAATACCCTTCCACGCTTAGGGTGGACAAAAATATTTACAACAAGGGGTGGTGAGGGACAGAGTCTCTGAATTAAGCAGAAAGCTCTCACCCAGTCAAAAGATCAGGGCTAGATCCAACACCGTTTTTTAGCTCACTGCACCATCCCAGTTTCAGAACCTGGCTGTATGCAAATTAGTCTGTTCCTGTCCCAGTGCATGATGGGAACAGGGCAAACCAAACTACAAAAGCCAATTCTTACACTGGGAAGGAAACAAGCTCCCGGGGACCGGTTTCTGGCATTACAGCCGTCTTCGGCCCGGTTTGCTTGAATCCTGATGGTGCAATGAGCAAGGGTCTCACATCTGAGAATACCCTTCCACGCTTAGGGTGGACAAAAATATTTACAACAAGGGGTGGTGAGGGACAGAGTCTCTGAATTAAGCAGAAAGCTCTCACCCAGTCAAAAGATCAGGGCTAGATCCAACACCGTTTTTTAGCTCACTGCACCATCCCAGTTTCAGAACCTGGCTGTATGCAAATTAGTCTGTTCCTGTCCCAGTGCATGATGGGAACAGGGCAAACCAAACTACAAAAGCCAATTCTTACACTGGGAAGGAAACAAGCTCCCGGGGACCGGTTTCTGGCATTACAGCCGTCTTCGGCCCGGTTTGCTTGAATCCTGATGGTGCAATGAGCAAGGGTCTCACATCTGAGAATACCCTTCCACGCTTAGGGTGGACAAAAATATTTACAACAAGGGGTGGTGAGGGACAGAGTCTCTGAATTAAGCAGAAAGCTCTCACCCAGTCAAAAGATCAGGGCTAGATCCAACACCGTTTTTTAGCTCACTGCACCATCCCAGTTTCAGAACCTGGCTGTATGCAAATTAGTCTGTTCCTGTCCCAGTGCATGATGGGAACAGGGCAAACCAAACTACAAAAGCCAATTCTTACACTGGGAAGGAAACAAGCTCCCGGGGACCGGTTTCTGGCATTACAGCCGTCTTCGGCCCGGTTTGCTTGAATCCTGATGGTGCAATGAGCAAGGGTCTCACATCTGAGAATACCCTTCCACGCTTAGGGTGGACAAAAATATTTACAACAAGGGGTGGTGAGGGACAGAGTCTCTGAATTAAGCAGAAAGCTCTCACCCAGTCAAAAGATCAGGGCTAGATCCAACACCGTTTTTTAGCTCACTGCACCATCCCAGTTTCAGAACCTGGCTGTATGCAAATTAGTCTGTTCCTGTCCCAGTGCATGACCAGGGACAGACTGATTTGCATATAGCCAGGTTCTGAGCTGGGATGGGGCAGTGAGATAAATAACGGTGATGGATCAAGCCCTGATCTTTGGACTGGGTAAGAGTGGTCTGCTCAATTCAGACACTCTGTTCATCACCACCCCCTTTTGTAAATCGATTTTGGCCACTATAGGTGTGGCAGGGTATACTCAGACATGAGTCCCTTTCTCACTGCTCCATCAGGATTCAAGCAAGCCGGGCCGAAGACGGCTGAAATGCCAGAAACCGGTCCCCGGTAGCTTGTCTCCTTTCTGGTAAAGAATTGGCTTGGTAGTTTAGTCTGCCCTGTTCCCATGATGCACTGGGCCAGGGACAGACTGATTTGCATATAGCCAGGTTCTGAGCTGGGATGGGGCAGTGAGATAAATAACGGTGATGGATCAAGCCCTGATCTTTGGACTGGGTAAGAGTGGTCTGCTCAATTCAGACACTCTGTTCATCACCACCCCCTTTTGTAAATCGATTTTGGCCACTATAGGTGTGGCAGGGTATACTCAGACATGAGTCCCTTTCTCACTGCTCCATCAGGATTCAAGCAAGCCGGGCCGAAGACGGCTGAAATGCCAGAAACCGGTCCCCGGTAGCTTGTCTCCTGTCTGGTAAAGAATTGGCTTGGTAGTTTAGTCTGCCCTGTTCCCATGATGCACTGGGCCAGGGACAGACTGATTTGCATATAGCCAGGTTCTGAGCTGGGATGGGGCAGTGAGATAAATAACGGTGATGGATCAAGCCCTGATCTTTGGACTGGGTAAGAGTGGTCTGCTCAATTCAGACACTCTGTTCATCACCACCCCCTTTTGTAAATCGTTTCTGATAAAATTAGTACCTCACTTGTGTGGGTAGGCCTAGTTCCCGCGACAGGAAATTGCCCAAAATGCAACATGGTCACACCACATTTTCAAAGAGAAGACTGACCCTTTTTTGCAAAGTGCCTAGTTGTAAATTTTGAACCCTAGCTCTGCCAGCACCTAGAGAAACCTATACATTTTTGAAAACTAGACAACCAGAGAAATCCAGGATGGGGTGACTTGACTGGCTCTCACCAGGTTCTCTCACCCAGAATCCCTTGCGAACCTCAAAAAGTGTCAAAAAACAAATTCTCACATTTCTGTGGCGTAAAGCTTTGGAATCTGTGTAGATCCACAAAATTCTACTCACCACGCATTCCCCAAAGTCTTCCGAGATGAATGGTACCTCACTTGTGTGGGTAGACCTAGTGCCCTCGAAAGGAAACAGCTCAAAATGCAACATGAACACACCACATTTTCACTATGAAAACTGACCCTTTTTTTTGCAAAGTGCCTAGCTGTAGATTTTGAACTCTAACTCTGCCGGCACTGTATATTTTTAAACACTAGACACCCAGGGGAATCCAGGATCGGGTGACTTGTCTGGCTCTCACCAGGTTCTCCTACTCAGAATCCCTTGCAAACTTCAAACTTTGTCCAAAAAACACTTTTTCCTCACATTTCTGCAGAGGAAAGTTCTGGAATCTGCATAGATCCAAAAATGTCCTACCACCCAGCATTTCCCTGGGTCTCTCGATAAAAATGGTACCTCACTTATGTGGTGCCCCAAGTACCTGCGATAGGCAACAGCCCAAACCGTATTGAGGAGACATCAAAATGATCTATCACAAAACAACCTGATTTTTTTTAAGGGTAGTCACCTGGGTTATTGTCCCCGGGTTTGGCAGCCATCTTGGGAAATCTACCAAACCCCCACATTTCTGAAAACGAGACACCCCGGGGAGTTCAGCAAGGTATGGCTTGCATGGGTCCCCCAATGTTTTCGTACCCAGAAACCCATGCAAACCTCAAATTTAGCTGAAAAAAAATCACTTTTTTCTCACATTTATATGTGGTAAAGTTCTGGAATCTGCAGGGATCCACAGATTTCCTACCACCGAGTGCCCGCAACAGGAAAAGGCCCAGACCGCGACGTCGACACACCACATTTTCACAGTTGGTAACAGAACCTGGTGAGAGCCAGTCCAGTCACCACATACTGGATTCCCCTGGGTGTCTAGTTTTAAAAAATGTATAGGTTTGCTAGGTTTCCCTAAGTTCCGGCAGAGCTAGGGTTAAAAAAATCTACAGCTAGCACTATGCAATAAAAGAGTCCGTTTTCACTGTGAATTTGTGGTGTGTCCACGTTGCATTTTTGGCCGTTTCCTGTCACAGGCACTAGGCCTACCCACACATTTGAGGTACCATTTTTCTCAGAAGACTTTAGGGAAGATGGCTACACATAGATTCCAGAACTTTCCACCACAGAAATATGTGGAAAATTTGTTTTTTTGGACAATTTTTTATGTTTGCAAGGGATTCTGGGTACAGGACCTGGTGAGAGCCAGTCAAGTCACCCCATCCTGGATTTCCCTGGGTGCCTAGAATGTATAGGTTTGCTAGGTTTCCCAAAGTTACAGCAGAGCTAGGGTTAAAAATCTACAGGTAGGCACTGTGCAAAAAAAGGGTCAGTTTTCACTGTGAAAATGTGGTGTGTCCACATTGCGTTTTGGGCCATCTCCTGTCGAGGGCATCATGCCTACCCACACAAGTGATGTACCATTTTTCTCGGAAGACTTTAGGGAATGAGGGGTGGGTGGAATTTTGTGGATCCACACAGATTGCAGAACTTTCCACCACAGAAATATGTGGAAAATGTGTTTTTTTGGAAAAAAAATTATGTTTGCAAGGGATTCTGGGTACCAGAACCTGGTGAGAGCCAGTCAAGTCACCACATCCTGGATTTCCCTGGTTTCGCTAGGTGCCCGCAGAGCTAGGGATCAAAAATTACACCTAGGCAGTTTGCAAAAGAGGGTCCATTTTCACTGTGAGCGTTTCAGGCAGTTTACTGTTGCGGGAATAAGACCTATCCCCACAAGTGAGGTACCATTTTTCTCTGAAGACTTTGGAGAATGCGGGTGTATGGATTTTTGTGGATCCACACAGATTCCAGGACTTTCCACCACAGAAATGTGAAGAAAATTTGTTTTTTGACAAATGTTTAGGTTTGCACAGGATTCTGGCTAACAGAAACTTGTGAGAGCCAGTCAAGTCACCCCGTCCTGGATTCCCATGTGTATCTAGTTTTTTTAAATATATAGGTTTGCTAGTTTTCCCTAGGTGCCGGCAGAGCTAGGGTTCAAAAACTACAGCTGGACCTTTGCAAAAAAAGGGTCAGCTTTCACTGTAAAAATAAAGTGTGTCCACATGCGTTTTCCAGTGGTTGGTAGTAGGTCTACCCACACAAGACAGAATTGTAGAGCAATTGTTATTACCTACAATGTGTAACTAAGAAGTCATTTGAAAAATTACCTTTAATTCTCATGCTAGTATGGGTACTCCCAATTTTGGAAATGTGCGAATATCTACTGTTTCTAAACTCTATATTTTGTTTAAATTTCAGACATACATAGGTGTCTTTCATACCAATTTATCCATGTATATATTTTCCCAAAGCAATTGCTATATTCCCGGTATATAATAAAAAACCATTGCAAGACTCTGCTCAGTTATTGGCTCTGGGTTTGTCTGGTTCTTGGTAAACCTACAAGTCCTATATATCCCCACAACCAGAAAGGTCCAGCGGATGTAACAATATATTGCTTTCAAAACTGCTGTCATAATTAGATGAAGTTACAGGTGAAAATGTTGATAAAAATGGCTGCTTTTTTCAACTAATTTTCAATTTTTCCTACATTCAAATGTTAGTTTTCTATAACGAAACCTTGAAGGATGTACACAAATGACCCCTTGCTGAATTCAGAATGTTGTCTTCTTTTCTAAAATGCATTGCTTTCCATTATTTCTTTCATACCCATTTCTACCATTAACTGGAAAGAGGTTGAAAGCACAAAAAATTGCAAAAATAGGCCATGTCTCAGAAGCATTCCCAAACTGTGTAACAAAATTTGGATTCCTGACAAAATTCTACTTGTCTCTGAACGCTGGGAAGATGGTGATTTCAGCACCACAACCCCTTTTTTGATTCCTTTGCAGGGAAAAAAACAGACTCTTTAATCTGTATCCCTTTTTACCCCCCAAAAAACAAATGTAGTTGTATTTTGGCTAATTTCTGGATTTCCTCCAGAGGAATCCACAAACCCTGAGTACCTTTAGAATCCCCATGATGTTGAGAAAAAAAGGACGCAAATTTGGCATAGATACCTATTTTGGTCAAAAAGTTACAGGGGCCTAAGCGCAAACTACTGCAAATAGCCAAAAAAGGCTTAGCACAGGGGGGGGGGTGGGGGGGGGGGGAGGCCTAGCAGTGAAGGGGTTAACACTGCTGTGCACAAACATTTGCTCACAGAATGGAATCCAGCCCTATAATTTCACTATGTTCGTAAATCTTTGTGATATTCCCATCCCATACTTTTATGTAATTGCCTCAAAGCACCTTATAGAAAATGATGGAAAGGCCAGAAAACAAATCTTTTTTAAGGACTCGAGAATACATTAGAGTTGACTACTTCACAAGATCAACCCTTGTCTCATTATTATACTCCTTGTGAAAAATTATTTACTCCGGCTCCACGATAATTCACTTTTACTTGGCCACGATAAAGGGATCCGAAGTAGGCACTCAACAGCATTATTTTTATTTAAAAATAGTACCAGTAGGGGGCGTAGCTTCAGAGCCGATGGTAATGGGGGTGTTCTAGAAGAGCTCCAGTTCTCGGGTACCTAAACTCCGAAATATCCATACCTCTAGCCAGCCAGTAGCAGCACAAATGGCAGGATGTTGAAAGGGAGTTCTGAGTGTTCAACTTGCGGCAAATTAGACGTGCGGCGGCACTGGAAGAGACCCCAAACCGAAGACGCTCTTAGCGGCTGTGGCGCAGTGTGGAGTGAACGAGGCGCAGTCATTACTGCAATGCCGGATAGGGAGGAGCAGGTGAGATGGAGTGGTGCAGCTCCTGCGGGCCGACAGCGGCTGTAATGCAGACTGGCAATCATCCCCTGCTGGGTGCGCTACACTGTAGCAGGACTTAGCTGGGAGAGCAATAGCCAGAAGGCCCCGCAGCGGTGAAATGGGACATGACTCCTCCCCTACCCTTCACCAAATAGTATCAAAGCGCAATCCGGCAGGCAGCCTAATAGAACGGCATACAGAAGACCTGGTCACTCTATTCTGGGGCCTGGTGGAACATAATGAAGGCCAGTACAAGATTGTGAGATTAATGGAGATGCCCAAAAGCAGGAGGTATAGCCTGAGACATCGGCGGGGCACCGCCTCAGCACTGTGGAATGCTGGCAAGGGTGGTGAGGCCTGAAGGCTTTACTAAGTGATCAAGAGGCGCAAGGAGGCCTGCTGGGTGTGGTGCCGAGTGGTGAGTGGCACTTGCTGGTCGAAGGGTTAAAAGGAATAAGTTGTGCCAAATGGACCAGAGAATCAAATTGGTGATCTCGGGCAAGAGATTCATTCCCGGTGGGATGCCAGTATACAATCGGTGAGAGAGCATAGGATGGACAAGGCTCGAGAGGCATTGATGTGCCGCACCGGAGGTGTACACCAGAGACTACGCAGGCTGATTTGATTTCCGATAGGCCGTGAGACAGTGAGAGTGAGGGCACTCCTGACCGACTGAGGAGAGTGGCAAGAGTTGCCAAATGTAAAAGCCCGGATGGGCTACAAGACATAGTGAGCAGTTCACCCAGAATACAAGCTACATACTTGGGAAGACCACATTTGGCACTCGAAGAGGAACGCAAAAGAGGGATAACAGGACTCCATCAGATGGGGTGCAACCTCAGTTGGTAACTACGCCTACGGGGTGTGGGTGCCTAAAGTGCGGTTCAGAGTGTGGGATCTGGAAGCGAAATCTTAGAAAGAAAGGGTAAACAGAGTCTGCAGTTCCCATGACAGAGAACGAGATGGGGTGTTAGAACTATCAGAATATCATTGTCCAGGCGTCCAGACATTGAGGTGACCACACAAATTAACCCCAAAGGAGGAGGGATGTAGTCAAACAAAATGGACAAATACGCAGTGCCGCCCCAGACTGCAAAACCGCAGAGTCAACAGTCAGATAAACAGACAGAACCTTCACTGAGCATGATCCTGGCGGCTTCTGCATACCTCAAGTGTACGATCGACCCAAAAATAGATGCATTAACGGTGGACGTTAACCTCCTGAGAGCAGACTTCCGGAAGATGTCAGATAAAGTAGCCGTCACCGAACAAGAGGTGGCCCAACTACAGACTAGCATGAAGAGTTTGGAGGAATGGGTTGAGGCTCTCTCAAAACAGCAAGACGCCATGGCAGCTAAGCTGGCGGATCAGGAAGGGCGGGCACACAGGAACAATATTAGAGTGGTGGGAGTGCCAAAAGGTATGGAGAGACCTAGTGTCGACCTCTTCCTGGAAGACATAATCCTGAATCATCCTAAACCAAAACTCCTCTCCGATTACTTCTCTATTGAAAGTGCGCATAGGGCTCCCATTCCTAAGCCCAAACCCGGCGCTCTACCATGGACAATCATCACTAGGAATCTTAATTTCCAAGATAGAGATGCCATCTTACAAGCTTCACGACAACACGGGGACCTGCGTCACGAGAATGTTGTGATCCGACTTTTCCTCAACTGCACACTAAACGAACAACGGAAAATGTGTGCCTTGGAAACTGTGACAAATGACCTGAGAGCCAAAGAACTCAGGTACTCTATGATGTTCCCAGGTAAGTTGAGAGTTGCAGCTAAAGGGAAAACATGGTTCTTCAGCTACCCGGAGGAGGCCAGGGAATGGTTGGAAGGATGGCACAACATAGGCTCAAACTCTCAATGAGGAAGATGGTGAGAACAACACAGGACGGCAAGGGAGGAATCGGACTCAGAGCAAACGGACCACACTGCCTGGCTAGAGGGAGACGGAGGGTCTGGAAACTGGGACTTCGGTGCGGCATTGAGTCGATAACTGTGAAAATCAGGTCTTATTGTTGGAGTGACAGGGGATGGGGAGCACTAAGAACACAAACTCTCTTATATTGAAATTATAGGTATAATGGTTTATCATAAATGTTGCTACTGGATTTAAACACACTTATTATTCTGGAGAGGGAGCGTAATCCTGGAGAAGGGGCTATTGCATCCCGACACCAACCAACCCCATTTTGGTTACTTGTTTGGGGTGACAGGCAGTCTGCAAGTTTGGGAGATGGGAGTTGGTACACCCACCAACAGGGCAGCAGGGAGGGAGGTTAGTGTATTTTAGGGAATGTTATACTTTGTAAGTTTTTATTGTTAGTTTCTTAACATTACATAGTCAGGGCACTGAATTGATACAACTTGCTAGTCATATGATGGGGTACGCAATGCAGGAATGGGATCACATGAGCAGATAACATCGCAGGGAATAGGACAGACAGTTGCGGGGAGGCAATGGGAAGGGACAACAAGGGGCTAACAGCCTTACAATTTTGTCATGGAATATTAAAGGCCTAGGTAGTCATATTAAACGAAGAATTGTACTACAATATCTACTTCGACACTCCCCGGGTGTTGTGTTACTGCAGGAAACGCACCTCAAAGGCCACAGATATCACACACTAGATAGGTACGGATATAGGCTGGTTGCCCATGCTGGTTACACAAGGAGTGGAAATACTCTCTTAGATATGTTTAATGAACGAGAGAGCGGGATGTTTGCCAGTTGATCAGCGGACGGCAACCATTGTTGTAATCCCAAAGCCGGGCAAGCCCGGTGACCATTGTCGTTTGTACCGGCAGATATCCCTGTTAAACATAGAAGTGAAAATACTGGCCAAGGTCTTGGTGAATAGATTCCTAACACCATTCAGTACCCTAATACATCCAAACAAATTGGGTTTTATGCCCCGCTGAAGCACTAGGCTTAATCTTCGGTGGCTCTTTGGGGTGATGCACCTGGTTAAGACAAACCCAGGGGTGGAGGCAGCGCTCCTGTCCCTTGACGCACTCATTACATTTGACAGTATAGAGTGGCACTACTTGTTTGAGGTCCTGAAGCAGTTTGGGTTCGGCCCACAATTCTAGTCCTGGATTAAGTTGCTATATACACATTCCCTGGCTAGGGTTCGAGTGAATGGTTCAGTGTCCCGTTCTTTTGCTCTACAAAAGGGTGCAAGGCAGGGGTGACCTCTTTCACCGATTCTATTTGCATTGGCACTCAAGCCACTGGCAGCATGGGTGAGGGGGGACCCGGTGATCTCAGGCATCTTCGGGGGGAAAACTGGGAGGAGAGGATATAGATATACGCTGATGATGTCCTTCTGTATGCGACGAGACAGAGGTTTACAATGAACCGACTACTGCAGATTTTTAAGTTCTTTGAAGGGTATTCGGGATACCAGATTAACTGGGATAAGTCACTCCTGTACATGCTATCAAATGGACCACCTCCACTTTAAATATCTAGGTATACAGATAGCCAAAACAGACTCGGGATTTCTGGTGGGGAATTTACAACCACAGCTAGAATGCTTAAAGAGAGACATCCCCCACTGGAGGACTCTACCAATCTCTCTTCTGGGGAGAGCAGTTCTCTTCAAAATGATGTTGTTACCACAAATATTATACGTCATACAAAACATCCCCTATCCAATACCCGACAAATTCTATAAGGACGTCGATAGTGAACTGAGAACGCTATTATGGGATGGAGGGAGCGCATGGTTGCATTGGCCACACTACAAAAGGGAGTATATGAAGGCAGAGTGGCCATTCCGGACCTCCAAAAGTATTAATTGGCCTCACACCTAATGGTAATCAACGACTTGGTATTCACAGACAGAAATGACCCAGCATACAGGGTGGACCACTGGGCGATGGGGACTGGAGGTTACCTAGGTACACTGTATGGGCGAGGGAAGAAAAACAACATACCGCCACATACACGGATAGTAGTAAATATGTGGACAAGAGTAAATCGATTTTTGGGCGGGGCTAACAGACTGAAAAAACAGATCCCTCTATGGGACAGCTCTATGCTTCAGGAAGTGGGCAGACTACAGGGATCCGGTAAATGGAAACTGATAGATATTGTGCGCCTGGGAGATGTGTGGCAGAGACTGGCCCTGCTTCATTCCCCAAACTGCAAAAAGAATATCAATTAGCAGATACAGAACACTATAGGTACTTGCGATGAAACACGCGCTGGGTAGGCACCTCAAGGAGGGGACCAGATCCCTGACTATAGCCCACTAGAGGACAGATTAGTATTAGATCCAATTCCGGAAAAATAACTGTCCTGCACATACAAGAAGATTGTTAATATGCCCCAGATCTCCTTATAAAGCTAATGGAGTCCTGGGAGTCTGATATGTGCTTGCTGGAGGATGATGACTGGGTGGAGATGGTGCAAAGCCCCAGAGAAGTGGCGATTAGGGCAAAGTTCAGGCTCGTCCAACTGAGAATCCTACATAGGTTTTACTCCACTAGCTCATGTTCAAGTTGGAAAAAGAACAATTGATGGACAGAAAGCAGAACAATGTCATACATTCACCCCAGTACAGAGATCTGGGCCTAACTCCATTGTTTTTTTTGCTCACCATGCCATTCCAGTTTGGACCCAGCAAGGTGAGCAAAAGAACAATAGATTTAACCCAGATCACTTGACTGGGGGTGAATGAATGACTTATTTAGCATTACGTCCATCATTTGTTTGCGTAGCATGTTCAAGTTGGGGCACATACCCACAGAGAATTGCCGGGTAGAATGTAATCTGAGGGGTACCTTCTTCCATATTATATGGGAAGGCCCAATTATACAGCAGTATTGGAGGAAGGTGATGCGGATAATGCCGGAGGTTGTGGGGCTGGAAGCTCCTATGGATGCCAGGTGGCATGTGTTATGTGTATCTGGTGTACAGACATGCCTAAATATCCAAACATTTGGCTGGTGGTGGCAGCAATAGTGGGCAAAAGAAATATTGCCGTGGTCTGGGGGGCCACTCAACCGCCGACAATGACACAATGCAAGATGGATATAAACTGGTGATGCGCTGCTGAAAAGACAATATATGAAAGCAGGGGCTGCCCCAAAAAATGGGAAAAAGGTGTGCCAGTACTGGGAAGTGTACAGGGGCAACTTGGGGATACCTGATTGCTAAAAGCGGCAGGGGGTGGGAGACAAGGAGTGTATTCAACAGGGAAACTGACAGGAATGTTGATTATTCTACAAACGTTTATATGTTAAGGAAATGCAAAGTAAGAAAACAAGTATGTATAAGAAAGCAGTGTCTATGGTAATGCTATATATTGATACTGACGAATGTTTAATAAAAAGAAGTTTAAAAAAAATAATAGTACCAATAATAGAAAAAACTAAATAAAAACCTTTGTGAGTAGGAAACAGACCACATTTACAAAGTCGTCCGACTTGTCAGCAGCACAGTGTCCACAAAGGATCATTGAAGTTTCATCCCTTCTAATAATGTTTTAGAACTGTAGGAAAAAGACAGAGAATATACAGTTGAGAGTTTAAAAGAGGTGTGTGTGTATTTTTCCGCTGGACGTCTGCAGAACGTCAAAAACATGAACATCTCCAAGCTTGTGGTTAGTTTAAATGAGAAATGCCATCCACCTTAAAAAGTGGAGATCAGAGTCACAAAATAGTCACAATCTACTCCTGAAGAGATCCTTCTATGTTTAGAGTACCTCTATGTTTTTTTATTTAGAAAGGCTCTAAGGACAGTAACTAGGCAGCTGTGACTTTCACAATTTTCCCAAGAACACGCTTGAAATCCCTCTCTGATTTGCATTTTCACATGAGAATATGTAGTTATGTGTATCTGATCAAATGCAGGAGGGTGAGAACGTGCCCACCTTTTGTTTCCTGTTTTTCTCAGTTGTAAAAATATGTCTAACCTTGAAGATAACCCCTTCCTTTTCACTTGAAGCAGTTTTGGGGGTGTTCTCTGGCTATTCTTACCCTGTAAAGGGATTTCATCTACCACTAACATGAGCAAATCTCTGATTATAACATATAGTGGTTGTGCCCACAGTTTCAAGGCCTTTCAAATCCAGTAATGCCACTGCCTTCTGTTAGCAGTAGATTAAATTACACAAAAGTGTTTGTGTGAGTAAAATCCTTTTTCAACTTGAAATTTTTTTAATGGAATTTCAAATGTGGTTTTACACTCATATAATGGCTAGGTGGATGTGTAAGCTACATTTACCAATGCAGATACTTTTGTGACTCTCTCTAGAGGGGTGTTATGTCTTCCCATAGTTTCAGCCCCACCTGTTCTATCCTGCATCTTACATGCACAAACAATTCCACTGGATGAATGGTTGCTTTTCGGACAGCACTGCCCAGAGAAATCTGAAAACACTGAGGGGTATATGCACAAGACCCTATCGCCACGGGAACATCACTTTTTCTGACGTTCCCCTGGCAATAGGGGCTTTGCCTTATGTACAAAAGCAGCGTTAAGCTACCTAATGTGGTTTAACGATGCCTTGTACATAAGGCACCATTTCACGCTACGTTTAGCGTGAAAGGAGCATGCAGTGGGTGTTGTGGTGGGGGTTCCACAGCAACACCCATTGTGTTTGATGCTGCCCCCTATGTCCAAGGGTGGCGTACATAGGAGGCAGAGCCAAAATTAAGACCAGGATTTCCTGGTCTTGACTTGCCGAAACGTGGAGAAATGCAATATTTCTCCTCGTTTTTAGGTCTCGGCATCGAGACCTATTGTCATGGAGTTCGCTCTGAAGGGACCTAGAGCTGTGAACGCGCCGACCAGGGTCTGTGAACGCGCTTATGCAGGCCGGCCGAAGGCAGGCACACACACACGCACGCGCAGTCTCTCACACACACACACACACACACGCAGACACAACCACACACGTGCAGACACACGCGCGCAGACACACACACACACGTGCCAAGCCCCCCAAGCCCCACTTACCGCATCAGCCGCCACTCCTGATTTCTGCTGCCACCAGTCTCTGGGCCATCCACTCCATGGGCGCGGGCTTCTCGCAAAGACGGAAGTCCCGCCCCACGACAGCCGTGAGCTTGCACATCCCGAAACCGGAAGTTCGGGAGTGTGCACGCTTACGGCTTGGTTTTTTTTTGTGATCGTGTTAGGCATAGCACCATACGTGCAGAGATTCCCACCCACGAGAAGCAATTATTTCTGAAAGGAGTCACAAAACGCTGTTTCACTGTGGCTGTTTGTCAGTCCTGCTTGTGTGAGTGAACTTCACATCAAGTGATGCAGATGCTGTCAGCTGGCCGCCGCAAACAAACAGAAGAAGCCTGAGTGAGGACTGAGCAATCGTATTTTTTCCTAGACATTTAATACAGTTTTGAACCATATTTCACAGTTTATCTTCTGTGCGGTATAGTCTGCGTGGTTGTCCGGTTGCTTGAGAAAAATATTTCTGGAGTTGCCCAGCGTAGTAGTGAGTGTGCAGGGTAGTGAGTGCAGAGAGTAGTGAGTGCAGAGAGTAGTGAGTGCAGAGAGTAGTGAGTGCAGAGAGTAGTGAGTGCAGAGAGTAGTGAGTGCAGAGTAGTGAGTGCAGAGTAGTGAGTGCAGAGTAGTGAGTGCAGAGTAGTGAGTGCAGAGAGTAGTGAGTGCAGAGTAGTGAGTGCAGAGAGTAGTGAGTGCAGAGAGTAGTGAGTGCAGAGTAGTGAGTGCAGAGTAGTGAGTGCAGGGTAGTGAGTGCAGAGAGTAGTGAGTGCAGAGAGTAGTGAGTGCAGAGAGTAGTGAGTGCAGAGAGTAGTGAGTGCAGAGTAGTGAGTGCAGAGTGCAGAGTAGTGAGTGCAGAGTGCAGAGTAGTGAGTGCAGAGTAGTGAGTGCAGAGTGCAGAGTAGTGAGTGCAGAGTAGTGAGTGCAGAGTAGTGAGTGCAGAGTAGTGAGTGCAGAGTGCAGAGTAGTGAGTGCAGAGTGCAGAGTAGTGAGTGCAGAGTGCAGAGTAGTGAGTGCAGAGTAGTGAGTGCAGAGTAGTGAGTGCAGAGTAGTGAGTGCAGAGTAGTGAGTGCAGAGTAGTGAGTGCAGAGAGTAGTGAGTGCAGAGAGTAGTGAGTGCAGAGAGTAGTGAGTGCAGAGTAGTGAGTGCAGAGTAGTGAGTGCAGAGTAGTGAGTGCAGGGTAGTGAGTGCAGGGTAGTGAGTGCAGAGAGTAGTGAGTGCAGAGAGTAGTGAGTGCAGAGTAGTGAGTGCAGAGTAGTGAGTGCAGAGTAGTGAGTGCAGAGTAGTGAGTGCAGTAGTGAGTGCAGAGTAGTGAGTGCAGAGTAGTGAGTAGTGAGTGCAGAGAGTAGTGAGTGCAGAGAGTAGTGAGTGCAGAGAGTAGTGAGTGCAGAGAGTAGTGAGTGCAGAGTAGTGAGTGCAGAGTAGTGAGTGCAGGGTAGTGAGTGCAGGGTAGTGAGTGCAGAGAGTAGTGAGTGCAGAGAGTAGTGAGTGCAGAGTAGTGAGTGCAGAGTAGTGAGTGCAGAGTAGTGAGTGCAGAGTAGTGAGTGCAGTAGTGAGTGCAGAGTAGTGAGTGCAGAGTAGTGAGTAGTGAGTGCAGAGTAGTGAGTGCAGAGTAGTGAGTGCAGAGTAGTGAGTGCAGAGTAGTGAGTGCAGAGAGTAGTGAGTGCTGAGAGTAGTGAGTGCAGAGAGTAGTGAGTGCAGAGAGTAGTGAGTGCAGAGAGTAGTGAGTGCAGAGTAGTGAGTGCAGAGTAGTGAGTGCAGAGTAGTGAGTGCAGAGAGTAGTGAGTGCAGAGTAGTGAGTAGTGAGTGCAGAGTAGTGAGTGCAGAGTAGTGAGTGCAGAGTAGTGAGTGCAGAGTAGTGAGTGCAGGGTAGTGAGTGCAGAGTAGTGAGTGCAGAGAGTAGTGAGTGCAGAGAGTAGTGAGTGCAGAGAGTAGTGAGTGCAGAGTAGTGAGTGCAGAGTGCAGAGTAGTGAGTGCAGAGTGCAGAGTAGTGAGTGCAGAGTGCAGAGTAGTGAGTGCAGAGTAGTGAGTGCAGAGTAGTGAGTGCAGAGTAGTGAGTGCAGAGTGCAGAGTAGTGAGTGCAGAGTAGTGAGTGCAGAGTAGTGAGTGCAGAGTAGTGAGTGCAGAGTAGTGAGTGCAGAGTAGTGAGTGCAGAGTAGTGAGTGCAGAGTAGTGAGTAGTGAGTAGTGAGTGCAGAATAGTGAGTAGTGAGTAGTGAGTGCAGAATAGTGAGTAGTGAGTAGTGAGTGCAGAATAGTGAGTAGTGAGTAGTGAGTGCAGAGTAGTGAGTGCAGAGTAGTGAGTGCAGAGTAGTGAGTGCAGAGTAGTGAGTGCAGAGTAGTGAGTGCAGAGTAGTGAGTAGTGAGTGCAGAGAGTAGTGAGTGCAGAGTAGTGAGTGCAGAGTAGTGAGTGCAGAGTAGTGAGTGCAGAGTAGTGAGTGCAGAGTAGTGAGTGCAGAGTAGTGAGTGCAGAGTAGTGAGTGCAGAGAGTAGTGAGTGCAGAGTAGTGAGTAGTGAGTGCAGAGTAGTGAGTGCAGAGTAGTGAGTGCAGAGTAGTGAGTGCAGAGTAGTGAGTGCAGGGTAGTGAGTGCAGAGTAGTGAGTGCAGAGAGTAGTGAGTGCAGAGAGTAGTGAGTGCAGAGAGTAGTGAGTGCAGAGAGTAGTGAGTGCAGAGTAGTGAGTGCAGAGTGCAGAGTAGTGAGTGCAGAGTGCAGAGTAGTGAGTGCAGAGTGCAGAGTAGTGAGTGCAGAGTAGTGAGTGCAGAGTAGTGAGTGCAGAGTAGTGAGTGCAGAGTGCAGAGTAGTGAGTGCAGAGTAGTGAGTGCAGAGTAGTGAGTGCAGAGTAGTGAGTGCAGAGTAGTGAGTGCAGAGTAGTGAGTGCAGAGTAGTGAGTGCAGAGTAGTGAGTGCAGAGTAGTGAGTAGTGAGTAGTGAGTGCAGAATAGTGAGTAGTGAGTAGTGAGTGCAGAATAGTGAGTAGTGAGTAGTGAGTGCAGAATAGTGAGTAGTGAGTAGTGAGTGCAGAGTAGTGAGTGCAGAGTAGTGAGTGCAGAGTAGTGAGTGCAGAGTAGTGAGTGCAGAGTAGTGAGTAGTGAGTGCAGAGAGTAGTGAGTGCAGAGTAGTGAGTGCAGAGTAGTGAGTGCAGAGTAGTGAGTGCAGAGTAGTGAGTGCAGAGTAGTGAGTGCAGAGAGTAGTGAGTGCAGAGAGTAGTGAGTGCAGAGTAGTGAGTAGTGAGTGCAGAATAGTGAGTAGTGAGTAGTGAGTGCAGAGAGTAGTGAGTAGTGAGTAGTGAGTGCAGAATAGTGAGTAGTGAGTAGTGAGTGCAGAGTAGTGAGTGCAGAGTAGTGAGTGCAGAGTAGTGAGTGCAGAGTAGTGAGTGCAGAGAGTAGTGAGTGCAGAGAGTAGTGAGTGCAGAGTAGTGAGTAGTGAGTGCAAAGTAGTGAGTAGTGAGTGCAGAGTAGTGAGTGCAGAGTAGTGAGTGCAGAGTAGTGAGTGCAGAGTAGTGAGTAGTGAGTGCAGAGTAGTGAGTGCAGAGTAGTGAGTGCAGAGTAGTGAGTGCAGAGTAGTGAGTGCAGAGTAGTGAGTAGTGAGTGCAGAATAGTGAGTAGTGAGTAGTGAGTGCAGAGTAGTGAGTGCAGAGTAGTGAGTGCAGAGTAGTGAGTGCAGAGTAGTGAGTGCAGAGTAGTGAGTGCAGAGTAGTGAGTAGTGAGTGCAGAGAGTAGTGAGTGCAGAGTAGTGAGTGCAGAGTAGTGAGTGCAGAGTAGTGAGTGCAGAGTAGTGAGTGCAGAGTAGTGAGTGCAGAGTAGTGAGTGCAGAGTAGTGAGTGCAGAGAGTAGTGAGTGCAGAGAGTAGTGAGTGCAGAGTAGTGAGTAGTGAGTGCAAAGTAGTGAGTGCAGAGAGTAGTGAGTAGTGAGTAGTGAGTGCAGAATAGTGAGTAGTGAGTAGTGAGTGCAGAGTAGTGAGTGCAGAGTAGTGAGTGCAGAGTAGTGAGTGCAGAGTAGTGAGTGCAGAGTAGTGAGTGCAGAGTAGTGAGTGCAGAGTAGTGAGTGCAGAGAGTAGTGAGTGCAGAGAGTAGTGAGTGCAGAGTAGTGAGTAGTGAGTGCAAAGTAGTGAGTGCAGAGAGTAGTGAGTAGTGAGTAGTGAGTGCAGAATAGTGAGTAGTGAGTAGTGAGTGCAGAGAGTAGTGAGTGCAGAGAGTAGTGAGTGCAGAGTAGTGAGTGCAGAGTAGTGAGTGCAGAGTAGTGAGTGCAGAGTAGTGAGTGCAGAGTAGTGAGTGCAGAGAGTAGTGAGTGCAGAGTAGTGAGTAGTGAGTGCAGAGTAGTGAGTGCAGAGTAGTGAGTGCAGAGTAGTGAGTGCAGAGTAGTGAGTGCAGAGAGTAGTGAGTGCAGAGAGTAGTGAGTGCAGAGAGTAGTGAGTGCAGAGAGTAGTGAGTGCAGAGTAGTGAGTGCAGAGTAGTGAGTGCAGAGTAGTGAGTGCAGAGTAGTGAGTGCAGAGTAGTGAGTGCAGAGTAGTGAGTGCAGAGTAGTGAGTGCAGAGTAGTGAGTGCAGGGTAGTGAGTGCAGAGAGTAGTGAGTGCAGAGAGTAGTGAGTGCAGAGTAGTGAGTGCAGAGTAGTGAGTGCAGAGAGTAGTGAGTGCAGAGAGTAGTGAGTGCAGAGTAGTGAGTAGTGAGTGCAAAGTAGTGAGTGCAGAGAGTAGTGAGTAGTGAGTAGTGAGTGCAGAATAGTGAGTAGTGAGTAGTGAGTGCAGAGTAGTGAGTGCAGAGTAGTGAGTGCAGAGTAGTGAGTGCAGAGTAGTGAGTGCAGAGTAGTGAGTGCAGAGTAGTGAGTGCAGAGAGTAGTGAGTGCAGAGAGTAGTGAGTGCAGAGTAGTGAGTAGTGAGTGCAAAGTAGTGAGTGCAGAGAGTAGTGAGTAGTGAGTAGTGAGTAGTGAGTGCAGAATAGTGAGTAGTGAGTAGTGAGTGCAGAGAGTAGTGAGTGCAGAGAGTAGTGAGTGCAGAGTAGTGAGTGCAGAGTAGTGAGTGCAGAGTAGTGAGTGCAGAGTAGTGAGTGCAGAGTAGTGAGTGCAGAGAGTAGTGAGTGCAGAGTAGTGAGTAGTGAGTGCAGAGTAGTGAGTGCAGAGTAGTGAGTGCAGAGTAGTGAGTGCAGAGTAGTGAGTGCAGAGAGTAGTGAGTGCAGAGAGTAGTGAGTGCAGAGAGTAGTGAGTGCAGAGAGTAGTGAGTGCAGAGAGTAGTGAGTGCAGAGTAGTGAGTGCAGAGTAGTGAGTGCAGAGTAGTGAGTGCAGAGTAGTGAGTGCAGAGTAGTGAGTGCAGAGTAGTGAGTGCAGAGTAGTGAGTGCAGGGTAGTGAGTGCAGAGAGTAGTGAGTGCAGAGAGTAGTGAGTGCAGAGAGTAGTGAGTGCAGAGAGTAGTGAGTGCAGAGAGTAGTGAGTGCAGAGAGTAGTGAGTGCAGAGTAGTGAGTGCAGAGTAGTGAGTGCAGAGTAGTGAGTGCAGAGTAGTGAGTGCAGAGTAGTGAGTGCAGAGTAGTGAGTGCAGAGAGTAGTGAGTGCAGAGAGTAGTGAGTAGTGAGTGCAAAGTAGTGAGTGCAGAGAGTAGTGAGTGCAGAGTAGTGAGTGCAGAGTAGTGAGTGCAGAGTAGTGAGTGCAGAGTAGTGAGTGCAGAGTAGTGAGTAGTGAGTGCAGAATAGTGAGTAGTGAGTGCAGAGTAGTGAGTGCTGAGTAGTGAGTGCTGAGTAGTGAGTGCTGAGTAGTGAGTGCTGAGTAGTGAGTGCAGAGTAGTGAGTGCAGAGTAGTGAGTGCTGAGCACAGAGTGCTGAGCACAGAGTAGTGAGCGCAGAGTAGTGAGTGCAGAGTAGTGAGTGCAGAGTAGTGAGTGCAGAGTAGTGAGTGTGCAGGGTAGTGAGTGCAGAGTAGTGAGTGCAGAGTAGTGAGTGCAGAGAGTAGTGAGTGCAGAGAGTAGTGAGTGCAGAGAGTAGTGAGTGCAGAGTAGTGAGTGCAGAGTAGTGAGTGCAGAGTAGTGAGTGCAGAGTAGTGAGTGCAGAGTAGTGAGTGCAGAGTAGTGAGTGCAGAGTAGTGAGTGCAGAGTAGTGAGTGCTGAGTAGTGAGTGCTGAGCACAGAGTGCTGAGCACAGAGTGCTGAGCACAGAGTAGTGAGCGCAGAGTAGTGAGTGCAGAGTAGTGAGTGCAGAGTAGTGAGTGCAGAGTAGTGAGTGCAGAGTAGTGAGTGCAGAGTAGTGAGTAGTGAGTGCAGAGAGTAGTGAGTGCAGAGTAGTGAGTGCAGAGTAGTGAGTGCAGAGTAGTGAGTGCAGAGTAGTGAGTGCAGAGTAGTGAGCGCAGAGTAGTGAGTGCAGAGTAGTGAGTGCAGAGTAGTGAGTGCAGAGTAGTGAGTGCAGAGTAGTGAGTGCAGAGTAGTGAGTGTGCAGGGTAGTGAGCGCAGAGTAGTGAGTGCAGAGTAGTGAGTGCAGAGAGTAGTGAGTGCAGAGAGTAGTGAGTGCAGAGAGTAGTGAGTGCAGAGTAGTGAGTGCAGAGTAGTGAGTGCAGAGTAGTGAGTGCAGAGTAGTGAGTGCAGAGTAGTGAGTGCAGAGTAGTGAGTGCAGAGTAGTGAGTGCAGAGTAGTGAGTGCAGAGTAGTGAGTGCAGAGAGTAGTGAGTGCAGAGAGTAGTGAGTGCAGAGTAGTGAGTGCAGAGTAGTGAGTGCAGAGTAGTGAGTGCAGAGTAGTGAGTGCAGAGTAGTGAGTGCAGAGTAGTGAGTGCAGAGTAGTGAGTGTGCAGAGTAGTGAGTGCAGAGTAGTGAGTGCAGAGTAGTGAGTGCAGAGAGTAGTGAGTGCAGAGAGTAGTGAGTGCAGAGAGTAGTGAGTGCAGAGAGTAGTGAGTGCAGAGAGTAGTGAGTGCAGAGAGTAGTGAGTGCAGAGAGTAGTGAGTGCAGAGTAGTGAGTGCAGAGTAGTGAGTGCAGAGTAGTGAGTGCAGAGTAGTGAGTGCAGAGTAGTGAGTGCAGAGTAGTGAGTGCAGAGTAGTGAGTGCAGAGTAGTGAGTGCAGAGTGCAGAGTTGTGAGTGCAGAATGCAGAGTTGTGAGTGCAGGTGCAGAGTTGTGTGTGCTGTTGAGTGCAGAGTGCTGTGTGCTGTTGAGTGCAGAGTGCTGTGTGCTGTTGAGTGCAGAGTGCTGTGTGCTGTTGAGTGCAGAGTGCTGTGTATTGGCAATGTAAATGACAATGTCATTTGTTTATGATTTAAAGAAAAAAAAAGAAATGTCATGAGCAATGCCAATAGCTCTTCCTTTAATGATGCCAGACCATTGCATTGTAAATGCTTGTTGATTTTTCCATGTGTGCTGCCTTGTGCAGCACACATGGAAAAAGCAAAATGCCAATGTTTGTTTATTTACAGGAAGGTGTTTCTTCCTGTACATAAACAAACCTGTAAAAAAAATGCCATGTCGTAACTTTCAAGTGTGCTCCATGAAGCAGCACACATGAAAGTTATAAAATGCCATTTGAGGATTGTTTATGTGCAGAAAGGAACACCTTCCTGCACATAAACAGGAATGCAGGAATTTTAACACACAATATAGTTCCAGGGTGGCTTTTTTCCTTCTTAAACTGTTAACTCATGTTATTTAAACCCTAAATGGATTTTTACAACTGTGCAAACCATTAAAAAAATGTACTTAAATGAATGTTATCTTAGATTTTGTCCTGTCTCTGGCCTTTTCACCTTTGATGTTACATTATTAATGAAGATATCTTGCAATGGCTAAAGACATTGCCTCTTTGAATGGCAACATATGGCTATCAGCTTATATGAACATATTTTGCCTTGCTAAGCCTTTGTTTGCAAACATTAATGTCTAATGCTGCATTGATCATTTGTTGAATGAGGTATACATCTTGAAAATGGAAAATAGAGTTAAAGATTACAAATATCTTTGCTGATCTTTTACATGATTCCAGTCTTTATGTAGACCTTTTAATTATTGATTTAAATGTGTTTTATTATTTTCTTTTATATTTTTCTATGATGTTGTAGCTTATCATTCTACAGCCTACTGAATTTTGATCTCCAATTGTAACAGCAAGGCAACAATTCTACTTATTATAGAGTGAGATCATGACACTTTGGCTTTTGTAGGCAGCAGCATACATGAAAAACAATAATTTAGGAAGAAATATATTGTTTGTACCCTGTCAACTACATTTGCTTTCCAAGCTATTAGTGAGAAACTGACTTTTAATTAGGTGGATCTTTTCAAATCAAATGCACACTAGAATTGGAATTAATTGTATTTTATTTGTAAAGTGCTTGTAGCTCAAACATTATTACAGCCCTGAGAACATCAAAACAAAAACTAGCATTATAGCTCAAATGTAACAGTACAGGGTGGCTTTCAAAGCCTCCCATGAGGTGTATGACTCTCAAGTTCTATTCTTAACACCAAGAACAGTTTAAAACATAAACCGACCCAATTTTGTTTTTGATACCTGGTGTGGTCAAAGAAGACTGCAGGGGCCTTAGTGGGAGCTACCAGACTAGTTGGAGAGTGCATGCTGGTTTGGAAGAGTGTGCCATTGCTTGGTTTTATCTCCAGTCAGAAGTAGATGTGTCTTGCTGGTATTGCATTTACAAACATTTTGCCCCATCCTTAAAATAATTCACTTCAATAAATTATTAAGTCTGAATGTAAAGGAGAGGGCATTCTTAATCACCTTAATATTGTAATGTGTGTCATCAGCATACAATTGTGCTCTTTAACCAAGTTGCCCAATAAGGTCAGAAGATGAATATGACTGTCTAATTCATTTATAAACCATCATGACCAGTACCGCTGCACATCAAGCCAACTGGCTTACCATCTTATTAAAAAAACATTTGTATCTATTTCATAACAAGTCATTAAAACACAGTGCAATTGTGCAGTACAGAAGAAAGGCATAGTACTTAACACATATTGGTACATAGTTGGTTGCCATTAGGAGATTGGAGCCATGGAGTTCGACCTACATACACAGCCCCAGCAATCTACTTAGGGCAGTTAGTGCATCCACCCATGTCACCTGCATCTGGAGACCCCCCACCCCCACAATATTCTTTCAATCTTCCCCACATGTTTGCCCACTTTTGGGGACAGCCCCAACTCTGGAAGACCACTTTCGCTGCCTGTTGTTATGTTAAGTTAATTATTCTTATAAGGCGCAGCAGCTACCCGAAGGTTTCCCGGCGGCGCCTGTCAGGAGCAGAAAGAGGATGGAAGATCTAATGATTAAACAGCCAGGTTTTTAAGCCCTTTAGGAAATTCCCATAAACTGTTTCATTTCGAAGTGACAGGGGGAGCGAGTTCCACATAGAGGGGCCAGGCAAGAAAAAGACCGGCCCCCTATTCACAACAGTCTGGTCCTAGGGACCGAAAAGGTGGCTTGAGTGGCAGAGCGGAGAAGGCGCAGTGGTACATCAGGATGAGCTAGGACATTTGGGTATTGGGGAGCTTTGCCCGTTTTGATCTTAAACATATAGCTCAGGGCTTTGAATTTAATCCGATTTTCCTCCCTGAGCCAGTGAAGGTCCCGAAGATAACCTGAAATCGGAGCCATTCTGTGAACCTGGCAGAGCAGCCTGGCAGACGGATTTTGCACCACCTGTTGTTTGCGTACCACATCCTTATTGGCTCCTAAATACAGGATGTTACCATAGTTCAATCTGGAAGTAACAAGAGCCTGGACCACAGTTCTTTGAGTGGAGCCAGGCAACATCCAAAGGATTTTTGTGAGCCATTTAAGGGTTGTGAAGCAGGTCGAAGCCACCTTCACCGCTTGTTGCATCATTGATAGTTGGTCATCAATGATGAAGCTTAAGTTGTGGACCTGGTGCCTAGGCTGCTACCCACCATCCCACCCCTAACCCAACCCAGCGTTGGGTTTTTGGACCATTCAAGTTCCCCGTATATGTGAAGAAGGAGCCATTTGGCATTTGAAAAGACCCTCAGGGTTGGGACCCCTGACATCACCTGTGTTACCACCTCCCAAGATGTCTGTATAACAGGGCATTTCCATATGGTATGAAGAGAGGTACGCTCCTGCCCACAACCTCTCTAGTAAAGGGGGGAGCCTCCCCTCCCAATCCAGTGGAGCAATGTCTTACTGTAGTAAGATCTGTGTAGTATACAGAGCTGTACAAGTTAAAACCATGTGTGTATTGGAATGATTCATGGTCCCTGCAAAGCTTCTGTCCACTCACCATCATCTAGTTCGCGTAGATCTGTACTCCACTTGTCACGCAGCACACCTACGGCATGAGGAGTATTATTTAGGATATTTTAGTAGTAAAGGGATATGACTTTCTCCTGCTTCAAATCTAGGAGAGGTCTATCTTCCAAAGGAGCCAAATCTACCACTTCCTGATATATGTACCTGCAGATATCGATAGTGCTCTGTATCTGTTAGGATTTACTCTTTTTGCAATACCTCAAACATCAGGAGAGTGGACCCTCTCATCAAGTGTTCAAGACCGTCTGTGACCAGGAGACTCCACCAAGAGAATCCCTTCAATCCCCCACTTCATTATGTTGGTTGCTGTCATAGAGGGGGGGGGGGGGGTCTGTTCTGTCAATTTCCCCGCCCATCCTAAAAAGGTTGTTGCCCCAGTCAAAACATCAATCACCGTCCATGTGTGGGTTGGGAGTTTGTGTATCCATGAAGATCTGTACCATGGTCCTGGATATATCTTCAGTCACATTGAGTCTCTATCAGCCCATATTGCTGGAACCTGTTGGTTCGCATAAACCCAGACATTTATCACTATAAGTTGGGTCACCCAATAAGATTTAAGGAGATCTGGGAAACCTAGGCCACTGTCATGTACCCCTTTTGGAGATTATGGAGAGCAATCCGAGACTCATCATTGTTTCAAAGAAGCAGAAGGATTCCTTGACGTATGCTGGGGAAGAAGGCTTGAGGTATCTTAAGACCGAATAGGAATTGTTGCAGTGCCATCATCTCAAAGAAAATTGCAAAAAACACAGTTGATGGACAGAATGCAGAACAGTGTCTTACATTCACCCCAGTATAAAGATCTGGGCCTAAATCCATCGTTTTTTGCACTCCACACCACCCTAGGTCAGACAATGGCTATATGCAAATCAGCCTTGACCCTGTGCCTCATGGGAACAGTCCAGCCCGAACTACCAAGCCATGTCTTTCCTAGACCGGAATCAAGCATCCAAGGACCGGTTTCTGGCTATCAGCCTTCTTCAGCCTGGATAGCTTGACTCCAGTGATGTGGAGAGCCTGGGACTCACGTCTGAGCATACCCTGCCCACTCGGGGTGAAAATTGCAAAAAACACAGTTGATGGACAGAATGCAGAACAGTGTCTTACATTCACCCCAGTACAAAGAACCGGTCCTTGGATGCTTGTTTCCAGTCCAGGGAGGACCTGGCTTGGCAGTTCGGGCTGGACTGTTCCCATGGGGCACAGGGTCAAGACTGATTTGCATATGGCTGGGTTCAAACTGGAATGGCATGGTGAGCAAAAAAACGATGGATTTAGGCCCAGATCTCTGTACTGGGGTGAATGTATGACATTGTTCTGCATTCTGTCCATCACCTGTTGTTTTTTGAAATCATCTCAAAGAAAGCAGCCCTACCATTCAAAGACAGTGGCAGAGACCTCCAATGGGTAATGTCATACCAGAACCCGGGTAAAGATGACAAAGAGGTTTTTTTCTTTTTTTAAATCTGTGCCCTCCTGAGCAACATAAATGTCTAAGTCGGTAAAGTCCTCCCATGCTAAAGGGATACGGATCCTTAGGGCCAGGGGCACGACAGACACTCCCCCCCCCCCGAGGGAAAATGCAGGATTTATCACAATTGATGCAGTAACCATCATGGACTCCAAATGTGCTGAATATCTGCAGCACCCTGTCAATTGACAGGGTGGGCTGCAAGAGCTACAGCAGTACGTCAACTGTATGTAAGGATATGGTTTCCTACTAGTCCCCCCGGACATAGACACCATGTATTAGGGAGTCCTAATGCACCCAGACTGCCAAGGGCTCAAGGGCCAGCGCAAAAACCATGTGTGATAATGGACAGCCCTGACGTGTCCCCCTCATGAAGTTCAAAGGGTAGCAACCATGTGTTGTTGACCCTTACCCTGGCCATGTGCCTATCATATAGGAGCTTAACCCCACCACAGTCTTTCAGGACATAGCCAAGACATTCAAATCCAGATTGGTCCAGGTGAATCACTGTGGTGATTATTCTCCGCAGCCTATTTGCTAACACCTTGGCCAGGATTTTGGCCTCAAAATTGAGCAAGGAGATGGGCCTTCAGGGTGCGCAATCTGTCAGAGTCTTATTCTTCTTTGGAATCACCACTATGGTTGCAGTGCATTGATCTAACAGTAACTATCCCTGCTCCAAAGCTTCATGAAACATCCCCAGGGGGTGCTTGTCTATTTTACTGTCCATGCTTTTATAAAGTTCGATAGACAGCCTGTTATAAATGGTATTTCTGGTTGGCTAGGACATGCGCCTAAGCCAGGCAGAAACCACCACTCTAGTCAGGGCAAGGGAGTTACACTCTGAAGATAACCCCTGCTCACCCCCTTGGTAACTTGGCACCAGCAGTCAGGCTTATCCCAGAGACAATGTGTAAAGCGGTTGCGCAACACACACACAGCAGCAACACACTAGGCATACCACAAAAGAAACTGCACACAAGGTCATATAAAAATAGTCTTTGTAATAGCCATAAAACAGATTAGATCATAATCACAAATGTACACTGTGCCACCTGGCACTAGACTATATTCCACAGAGGACTAGATACAGGCCAAGGCCAATTAGGCCGCTGTCAGAACCATCAGAACCGATAAGTAATAAAACAACCAGTAGCAACTTAATACATTATGCACCAGTCACATTGGGCATCACCCAAATTGTGTAGTAATCACATTAGGTCAACGGTGTACCAGAGTAACTCTCACAAGGTGCATACATCACCTTAGGGCCTTGCGCCCTACCCAAACACAAAGTGCTCTCAGGCCCACTGACCTTCCTCGGGGACCGTCTTGGGTTGTCCCAAAATGCCTTTTGTCCCACAAAGTCAGGGGTCTAGGAGCACGTGGCTTCCACCAGCCAATACTCTACTCACCCTTGATCCTCTCATGCTAACAAAAAGTAAATGGCCCTGTAGTTGCAGCTGCCTGCAATCTGGTGGCACCAACAGTGCTTTGTGAGCCCCACTCACCGGGACTCCTCAGTGCATTCAGAAGGATCATGGCAGATGCGACACACACCAGCAGGCACAACAGGGTGTTTGGGGAACCCCCACTCACGGGGCTCATCTTTGTGGGTAGATTTGGCCCCCACTGCACTTCCTGACTCCTCCCTAGCAGTGTGGAGGTCAACCAGCTCAGAGCGAAGTCTCCGCCAACTATGTCTATATCGTTGCGCCACAGGCGGGGCTCTCTCCGGCACAACGGAGCCCTGCCCTCTTCCAGGCACGAGTCTGCCTGACTTCCGGCAACTAGGCTCGGCTGTTTCCCATCTCCGGCCCACACGTAGTCAGGTCCAAGACGCTGGATCCAGGGGAAAGTCAGAGTCCTCCCCTCTCAGACTGCAGATATGACCACCAAGCGCACATCACGCGCTTCACGTGTAAACCTTTGGCGGCCCCCAGCTGAGGGGAGGCCGTGAGGCTTGATTTCCTCCTTATAGGGTGCCCTGCCTTCAATCAGGCTTCCTTGGGAAAGTTCTGCCCCCAACCAGGCAGTACAGGGGAATCCCCACACCGGGATTCCTTCGGCGCAGCGCTTTTGGTTGCATAAACCCCTGAGGTACACCTTACACCTGGGGCTCCTGTCATCTTCTGGAGGGGAGCTCAGCCCACGCTGCTGGGAACAAGCGCTCCTCCCATTTCCCTGCACCAGGCAAATAACCCTGAAGAGCTCACAAGGCACTAAGTCCCAAATCCAGAGGGCAGGGCCGGGCACAGACAGGTCAGCATGAAGCAGCAGCTGGGTCCCACAGCGGTTCCTCCTGGCATCCCAGCAGAATGCCGGCTACCAGTTCCAGGTCAGCACACACAGCTCCTTAAATGGGGTCACAGCCCCAACTATATATTCCAGCCAGGTCTTTGTTCTGCCCTGGCACAGGGCTTGAGGATCCAGTCAAAACCAGTTCTGAGGGCACTCAATATTTTATCTACAGTGCACAACAGACCCCTTTGACATTGCTGGCTCTGGCCACAGACACACCACAGGGGGGTAGAACCAGCATTGTGCAAGGCAGGCACAGCCCTATTGAGGGTCGGAGCTACTCCTCCCACTACTCCAAATGTAGATATGCCTATCAGACTTGTGCTGACTCACCCAGCCCCACTGTCTTTCCTTACTGCCGACCTCGCAGTGCCAGAGCTATTTTCTATGCCATGAGATCACTGTCAAGGGCCAGCTTGTTTTCCTCAGACAGGGGCTGGAGATGGACATCTTTAAGGAATTCTGCACAGTCCTTGTGTGTCATAGTGGAGATATAAATCTCATAGTAGGTTGGAAATATGTCTGCAATTTTGGTGCCACTTCATATAGTCTCCCCAAGTGTTTGTGTATCTCCAGTCATTCTAGTTATCTACCTGCCTTATTTCCCATGTCATATAGTCGCTGTTGGGTGGCCAAGGTATGTGCCCACGCCGCCTGCTCTGCCACCTCTCAAAACTCGTGCAGCTTAAGGTTGAGCTGGTGCTTGAGGTATGGTTCATCCTGGGTAAGGAGACGGTGCTCAGGTTTGTGTATGTCACATTCATGCGTTTAGAAGGTGGTTCACTGCTTCCTCTTCCTTCCCACAATCATTGAGAGTGCCTGCCCCCTGATCACCTTCTTGTATGTTACTCCCACCAGGGAATCAGACCAGTGCAACAAACCTTTCCGGGGGTCATACCATGTGTGGTGTAAAGTGAATGGCACAGATTTTTTTAAACCTGATACCCGTCCCCTAGTATAAAGCCATACCTGTCTAGAACCTTGTATTTATTTCCCTTGATGTGGGTCTCCTCTTGTAGGAGTATTACTTCTAGGGAGTGCCTCTTCAGGTATTTCATTATCATCCTGCTTTTGATTTTACTCCCAAGCCCATTCACGTTCCACTTCAAGACATTTTCTCATTAGGCAGTTTTAAAGACGAGGAAGTGAGAGATTGTCTGTCACCACTGACCATAGTAAGTCTGGAAACAGCAAAGCCTAGGGCCCCCGTCTTTCCTCTGGACCCCCCTCACCCATCCAGGACATGTCTGCACTGTAAACCAGCAAAACAGAAACATCTGTAAACACAGTAAAACCACAACTGTTATATAATCCAACTCCCCATCCTATCCCCTATGCAAAGCAGGCTCAAAACTGCCCGCCAACCCAATATGCAGAGTGCTTGTCACCGAAATAACATCAGAATTGAACGATAGGTGTGGCTTAAGCCACTTATGAAAGAAACATGTATAGCAAAAATATGACATACCTCTCCATATCCAATAGTAGCCTATGAGCCAGTTTAGAAGGCAGTAGTTGACTAAGGGCCTAATTGCGAGTATTTGGTGGCAGGTGGCGCTGCGGTGCAAAGCACCGCTCCGCCAAACCTTGTGCTGCCCACCTGCCAGATTGCGCCTGTTAAGTAGTCTGACGTGGTGGTCCCAGGGCGCTGACTCTTTTAAAGGCGGCGGGCCATTAACATAACGCATTGCCATGGAATCGCACTACAAGGTTCCTGAATGGCATGGACTTGAAAGTCCATGCCGTACATGAACCTATGTGCATGCACACAGGGGGACAAATGGTATGCCCCCCTATGTGCATCCACATATGTATGAGGCACAGGGAGGCCCTGTAGGGCCCCCTTTGTTTCCCCACTGCCAGGGTTTCTACGGAGATGGAACCATTATGGGAAGCCTGGCTGAGAGGAAGCTAGTAATATGCTTGGTGGGACTGTGGTGGTCTCACCAAACATATCGGGGCCTCTGGCCGCCGCTCTTATGCCTTCCGTGGTGGAGCAGGAGGTCCTAGGTCAGTCTGACCTCCCGAGTCGTAATTGGGTGGTCGGACCAGCGGTGCGGCGTTGGCTGGATCTGCTACTGCCGCACTAACATGAGTCTGGTAGTCCTCTAAACATCAGATTGCAATAGTGCCCTAAGTGTTCAATTCAGTGCTGCCTCTGACGCATTGTAGTGCGAGGATTCCTCCACCACCTAGGGTGCAGTAGCGGCTCGTAGTGGGAGTGCTGCGGGGCGGTGGGGCGGGGCAGGGGAGGTGTAGGGTGGGGGATAGTAAACTCCTGCATATGGCCAACCAGAGGTAAGTACATAAATAAATAAATAAAACAAATTACATTGTGCGTGCTGCTATGCAATTTGAGTAGCAGCACGCGCAATGCAATTCGTTTTATTTATTTATTTATGTACTTACCTCCGGTCGGCCATATGCCGGAGTTTACAACACCCCACCCTGCCCCTCCCTGCCCCACCCCGCCCCACCACCCCGCAGCATTCCCACTACATGCCGCTATTGCTAGGGTGTACTTACAAGCAGACACACCTCCAGCAGACGCACCTCCAGTAGTGTCTAGGAAGTCCAGAATAACCCTGCTGTGTCCATTGCATATGTTCACCCCCACTTACAGTAATTCCTGGATCAACTGTTCCTCATTGTGCTCCATATTGGGGGTGCAGACCTTGCCCCGTCAACATCATTTGAGCAGCTTGCAAGATGGCATCTCGATCCATGTGAATGAATACTCTCACAATAATGATTGTCCAGGCTTGGGGGGAGGAATCGGCGCACTGTGCTCCCTTTCGATCATAAAGAATTTGGAGAATCTTTTTGGTGGAGTGTTTGAGTAAAAAGGTACTCCAGCAATAGATCTACACTTGGCCTATCCGCACACTTTGGCACCCCCACCACACTGATATTATTTTTCCTCACTCTTCCTTATTGAGCCTTAAGTTTTGCTGCCATGAGTGCATGATCTTTCTCTGGGCTTTGTGGTTTTTCCTTGAGTGCTTTTGTAGTGAATTGTAACGAGACTGTGTCCATTTCCATCAAGGACATTTTGTCCGAAAGTTTCTTAAAGTTGACTCTGAGGAGAGTGACATCCATTGTGAAGGCAAGTAGCTTGGGTTCAATCGAACCTTTCAAGTCCTGGATTGCTGCCATTATATCGCTCAGTAATGGCTCATGGGTGGGCATTGCTTCCCGCTGCAGTGTGGCCCCACCAGTGCCCTCTTTCACTGGCTTGGGCACCAGCACTGCACTGGCATATTTATCTATTTTACTTAGTTGCATTTGCTTTGTCCCTTCCTTCAGCTTTGTCTAATTGACCGGCATTGGTATTCCGCATGGACACCTTAGTCATGGGAGGCAATATCGTCTCTCTGTCCCAGGCTGGCTGCATGCAATAACAACCTTGGGATATTTGCCTGTGTTTCAGTGCCCCGACATTGTGCCCCCACAACTCCTCTGTTTAGGAGTCCAAGGGTGTGTCATACAATATGGGGTGGGGGCTTTGAGGAGTGGGAGGGGGAATCCCTATCAGATGGGAGTCAGATAGTGCAGTTCCCTTCAAGGAGGGCTCATTTCCCTCCAAATTATGCTCCCAGGCAGGTCGGCCTCTTACAGTTCGACTCCTGGGGGCTTGGTATGTTCTCTTGATGTGTTCCTGAGGTGGCTGGCCAGCCTTGTTCCACCACTGCCCAGCAGGGAGGTCTGGCGAGCACCAGATCCTAGATCAATCAGAATGTAAGGCCTTCCTGGCTGATTTCAATGGAGGTCTAGTGGGGGGGTGTCCGCTGTCCTAGCCCTACTCTTGCTGCCACGTGCTCCCAGGCCCAGGTGTCACCCTCTGCTCCTCACCGTAAATGGATTGTTTATGGTCACTGAAGCTGCTCCAGGTTGGGCCCCCAGTCTCCACCCAAGCAGTCGCTCTCAGTCCGACTTTGGGTACTTCTGTCTCTCTCTGTTTCAGGTGAGCCGGTCTGTTCTGTCTTATCGCTTGACCAACGTCCAAGCCCTAGGTCTGACACTGCTCAGCTCAAAGGCCTTCCTTGCACAGTCGCCACCAGAAGGTTCCTTCTGCCTTCACCACTAGGCCACAGGCCCAGCGCTCTCTCCTCGATGTCTTGGAGGAATACTTCCTACAGAGTTTGACAAAATATGCTGGGCCTCGCACTGTCAGTGCTCTTTCTCCTCTTCAGGGACAACCTCTGCCAGAGCTGAGTAAAGGAGTGGCCATCTCACCCGGCACCTAGCCATGCACCCAAGCTCACCATCTCTGATGGGTCTTGGCACACTCGAGACATGCATTTGATACTTTGATAGAGTGAGTCCATAATTTGAAGAGGGCAGTCCTGAAGGTTTGCTATTGATTTAAATTGTTTTTCTCTTATAAAGGTGGGCTCAGATCCGCATGTAGGGAGTAGTAGAGGCAATAAAGTATCTACTGGGAACAGGCTGAGACAGGAGTGATTTTTCCCCATGTGCGTATTTATCTGTTTCAACTGACCATCCTGAGAGGTTAAGTAATTCTGGAGGTGATATCCCAAAAGTTAATTAAGCAACTTCAGCATCTTGTATGGATCATTTAGTAATTCATATAAAAAAACTGAAGGCTTGCAGAAAAGTTCACCTGTTTGAGTGCATATTTTAAGACGAATAAATAAGTTGCCAAAATTGGTTAAACTTATGTAATATATATGGATATTGATGATTTATACCATTAGCAGTTGCGTAAGTGCTCAGGCAATATTTCAGTAATCATTCATTATTTGGAGCCCACACGTTTATCGATTTTCAAAATACAATAAAAGCAATGCTGTGTCTATGTCACCTTAACTATAAGTATTAGGTCAGATTATTAGAAACTGTTTTTAAAGGTATAGAAGTACATTGACTCCCACTTTGTCTAATGATCTAGTCTAGCATCAGATTTGGAAGAGAGCATTTTCATAATTGAAATGGCTTGAAGGAAAAGCTATTGAGAAAGTGTTTAAAATTCCAAATGCTATTGAAGTAGAGTCTTTTTACTGGTAGATACAACTGCAGTCTTTAAAATATGAACTAAAAATCCAAAAATATGAAGGTTTTAATTGGTTTCCTGAGAAAAAGTTTGAAATCAGTATAAGGTGATTGAGTGATGGAGTTGCTCTACAAGCAATCTGAATTTGTGATTAATGAGAAGTGAAATCTTTGTGGGCTGTTCCAAAGATATGATTTAGATTTTAATTTTTTTTAAACAGGAACATGATGGGAATCTTTATATATCTCAAAAGGGTAATTTTGTATGGAGCCATTTGTTTATTTTTTGGAATTAAGCACTGAAGAAGTTTAAGAAAACAATTTTGGGCAGGCTCCTTCAACTCCTGTTCTTTGGATTGGAGAAGTTATATTAATAGCTTGTAGCAAACCTTTTGTGTATGTGTTTAAAGATCTTAAAGGGTTTAGTGCAAATGTGCTTGATATGCCAGTTATTTTTATGAAAAGCGAAAGGGTAGCTGAAATCTTTGTCTAACTATGAAAGTATTTGAGTGATCAATGCCTTTGTATATCTTTTTGCTTTAAAAACACTTAGGGTTGAAACTATAGTTCTGCTATTTTTTAAGAGAAACTTTTTAGAAGAATACTGTAATTCTAAGAGGTTTAAATTAAGAGATTTTTCAGTTTTGACTTGCCATATCATTTAAAACATAGATAATTGTGTACAAGATTATGTAATATTTATGTACTCTTAATTGTGTGAATAACTAAATGAAAGAAAACAACATTTATTAATTACCAAAGGCAACATTAAGTGCATACTATTGATTTAAATACACACTTCTATGTGCCAAAATTTGAATAAGAGCAAAATATTATTCAATCTGTCCATAAACAAAAAAAGAATAGAATTGATGTGGCTGGAAAAAGATGACAAGGTAAAAAAAAGCTGCACAGCTCTTTCAGAACACCCATTTTAGACCACAGAATTAGAGCTCTTCCATATATATGTTTCTTCCAAACACAACTTTAATTAGATTTCATAGGCTTATAGCATTGCTTGCATCATATGTCCTCACTTGTAGCCTGGCCAGTGCTCGTGGAGCTTCAGCCTGTGGAATTCCACAGAGTTGCCGGAAAACTCCCCAAAATTCTGCGAGCTGCGGAATTCCCTCAATGCCACGTGTGTTTCACTTTCACTGCCACAGAACCATACAACTTTCAGGTAAAAAGGTTTCTTACCTGGTCAATGAAGGCTGCAAGCTTGTTGTTGAGTGTGTGCAGCTCCTCCTTTCTCTTGCTGCCAGGTCACCTGCACTGTGTCCATGGATGGCAGGGACAGGTCATGTTTAAGGGTGCCAAATATCCCCATGGTGCTAGAGGCTCTCTTGCCTTCAAGCTCAGAAAGCTGAAGCTGGGCTGTCGCAGTCAGAGGTGGTGCTGGTGCTTACTCGGGGGGAGGAATTGGGTGCAGCAGGAGTCTATGGGTTCAGCAATGGTGGAAGAGCAGGGGACTTGGGTTTTGGGGGTCCTGCATTAGCATTGTCATGGGTGAAGCTGGTGGTGCTCATGGTGCTTGGGTGCAGCTGCCAGTGCGGGGTGGCATATGCCACCTACTAAGGGGTTGCACGGACAGTCGAGTGACTAGGGTGCGCCCTCTTTCTGAAGAGACTGCTTCTTGTTGTACAAGAGGTAAGGAGAATATGGAACCACCCAAAAGAAAACCCCCGGTGCCAGTGCGAGCCTCTTATACACTGCCACCGTGCAGGGGGACGTCAAGGCCACCGATGCCATTTGCCTGCGTGCAGGCCCTCGAGTCACTGATCTCCTGATCAATAGTTCGGAATCGGCACCAACAGCAAACAAACTGTGCTGCAGTGCCACCTGGAAAACATGCCACCACCGACACTAACTTCAACAGATCCATGGGGGTTAACCAAATGATTGGCTGTAGCGCTACAGTCAATCCTTGCCCTCTTCAAACTGGAGTAGGACGGCTTGGACAAAGGCACGTCATGACCCAGCAACCAATCAACAGATCTAAATTCTGTATGTCACATGAGGATTGGCAAAAGTGCTCCCTCCCAGTGATCTATTCCCGGGTGACCAATGTTAGGGGTGAGGACTGGGGGAGGGACATGCTGGTAAACACCGCTCCATCGGTGGCAACCTGAGATTTTATAACTCCCCGCTCTACACGGAGTGAGGAGTGTGCAAACATTTGCTTCTCACTTGGTAGTCAAATAAATATGGGCTCACAATAGATCCAATTCATATTATTGAAGGAAACATAGTGAGCAATTAAGTCTTACAGCTACATTTGAAGGAAATATTACCAACTTTGTAGTAATTCTCAGGTCATACTTTGAATTCTTTGCAGAATGTGCAACAGGCAGGGATTCCAAGGAGCTTTCAGTGGCATAACTGTTTACTCATGTGGAAAAGTAAAAGGTTCCCATAGTAGCATGCGAAATTAGAATTCAAAAGAGTATTTATACTTTGAAACTGTTAATTTGTTTCTCCTTAGGGAAGGTTTAGTGAATATGCACAAATCTGAAATTTTGTGACTGCTCACCAGATAGATGCATCCTGGAATACCCACAAACTCCCTATTGGTAGCAAATTTACAAATATTTCAACTTCATAAAAAGTTGTTGTTGAAATGTATATACCATGTAATGAGAATATCATATCTACAAGAGTAAACCACACACATTCCAGAGTCAATAAATGAGGAATGTGATTTTGCTGTAGAACATTTCATTATTTTCAATGTTGAGCTGCACTTACCTGTACATATCATTGGAAGATATTCTTATAAGGAATCGTCAAGATCTTGAAGAAGGTCACCTTCAGAATAAAAAATTATGAACATCTTAGTTTCTTTCATTGCTTTTTCATTTCAAACTATTTACAGTGTCAAGTATTTTCAATACATGATCTGCTCTTATCTTATGCCCTTTTCTAGTCCAGTCATTCAGTGGCTTTGCTACAAAACAATACTGTAATTGTTCTCACTTAGGCACTATAACTAAGTAGCACACATGATTTGAACCTTACACTTCTTTTGTTAAAGCTTTTTTATTAGCTGTCAAACACAGGTTTGGAAATTGTTAATGTGAAATAAATATGTAGGCAAACTTATAAAAGGAAGGTGACTATGTCTACTGAGGATCCTGTCCATATGAAGACATCAATACATCTCTAATACCTGCATCTAGAGGTTGAAAAGTGGTGAAGGTACCTGGGAGAATACAAATGGCTATGAAAATGGACTCAAGAAAGTACACACAATATTAATTTGGATGCAAATAAGAATTGGGCTCATGGACAAAAAGCCTGTGTCCTTTTGATCATTTGATTATGCCTATGCTCATCAATGGCTCTAAAACCAGCTGTAGGTAATTATGTATCCATGCATCTCTTTGATTTTTTTAACAAGATTCTATCACACCCCTCTATTTCAAAACTTGTAAAAATGGCTGCCAAGTTATCCACACTTTATGTCACAGGTGATGGTTTAAAATCTCTTAATCAGACCTTCTTTGTTCACTTTTTGGTATGCGCTTAAGCAAGGAGTTTTGAATATCACCTCAATCCTTTTTTATTATAATAAGTACTTTAAGCAGGTAACCCTATCAGCGCATGGGAGATAGAGAGGATGTTCTAGAGAGCTAGAACGGTCTACCTCGCAGCTGGGGAACCGGGTTTGAGTCTCGGCAGGGGCATTCAGCTTCCTGTGATTGTGGGCAAACACCATAATCTCCCCGTGCCTAACAAAAATAAATCTGTCGGTCTGTACTGCAACTGGTGCTCATGTAAAGCACTCTGATACCTTCTGGTCTAGTTTATGCTATTTAAAACTCCCCCTAAAGATACATCTCATAAATTCAAATGTAGGGAGCTAGAAGCAAGTTTCAGGGTCCTACTGGTTTTTATATAGGCCTGGATGAAATACCACAAAGCTACCTGAGTTACTTTGCAAATTGCCTACTATGGCATTTTGCACTACATTTTATGTATTAAACCTTTTATTGAGCAAAAATAAGCATAATGCACCTCTCGACATCGTCTGTATCGGCCCCTGATAGGAGGCAGCCTAGTGCTGAGGCCCCGCTGGCGCCCAATGTGTCCCCTTCGGGATCTACTTCAGTTAACACAGCAAGCCGCCTACAACCCACCAGGGCCGGCCGCGTCAAAAGAGGTGCCATAGAGGTGCAAGCTAAGCCAACAATAATGCAGGAATGAACAGGAATCCCCAACTCAGGACTTAAAACAACCCCCTAGGTTCCCTTCCCTCCCACTCCCTCCCCTCTCCTTGTCCATAAGGTAAGTATAGGCGGTAGGTCATTGCTGACTCTCTACAAGTCAGGCGGCGCTGCACGTGTTGGGGCTAAGCATGAGCGGATTTTGCGGATTGGCAATCCGCGAATTTTGCGGATTTGCGGATTCGCAATCCGCAAAATCCGCGAATTCCCGCGAATTTGCGGATTTTTTTTTTTTTTGTGTTCGCCCGTGTTTCTGCCAGTTCGCGAGGGTTTTTACAATTTCGCAATTTGCGAACTTACCTGTCGGGTCGCAAGTTTTGCGAACTTGTTGTTTCTACGTGTCCAGCCTGTTTGGGACACTCTTCTTCATCACTGCCACTCTCTGTCACCACTGCCACTCTCTGACTACTCATGCCACCCTCTGGCCCACCCATGCCACCCTCTGTTTCATCACCACACCCTCTGGTTGTCCAGTGTACATTATTTTCGGCAAAGCAAAGCACACCTTCCCTGCCTCAAGTGACCTGAATTAATTTGGGGCTGATTAATGTGTCACAGAATATTTTTTTAGCTGGCACCTGCTTCCTTAGTGCGCCCTGATTAGTGATCTTTTGCACTTGCTAAGTGCTTTCATTGTTGCAAAATTAGTTACAACACCTGCCCTGCCCCAACTGACAATAATGAATTAGGGGCTGATTAATGGATTTTAACTTCCAGCCTGGCTCCTGCTTGTCTCCCTTAGCTGTAATTCAGGACCTTTGTGGCATATGTGTAACTATTCTGAGGTTCAGAGCAGGGTCACATAATAGTTTCAACTGGCAACTGAACTCTGGAGGGGCCCCTCAGGAAGCACTACAGGAAATGGCTACTAATGATGAGCCTGAACTTTTGAACCTGGTAAGTAGTTACTTTCAGTTTTGCTAAAATCGTATTTCTGCAATTTTGCACTTATTCGCGGGGCGCGAACTCACGCGAACAGTGCGAGCAGTGCGAGCAAAATCCGCTGCTCGCGGATTTGCGGATTTTGCGGGAGATTCGCGAATCTCGCGGATTGCGAATTTCCCGAAAATCCGCAAAATCCGCGAGCGGAACGGATTTTCCGCCCATGCTTAGTTGGGGCTCTGCGTTTGTGCGTGCGTGTCTTGGGCTCCGGGAGTGGGGTTTCTGCAAGGCGCAGCAGACGTAGGTAACGGGGACAGCTCACCTCCCTGAATTCCCCGGTCAGCAGGGTAAGGAATGGCTGCCAAAGCGCTGCAAAGTCCGCCCCCCTCCCCGCTGAGGCTAGTGACAGCTTCTCCATACCCAGTATTGCCCAGAGACGATGCAACCAACCCAACTGTTGCGGGGCGTGGACGGCCCTCCAGTGGGCTACAATGTTCTGAACTGCGGCCCCCAGGGCCAGCGCTATCAGTTTCCCCCTCCAGGATTTCAGCGGGTACATGAGGGAGTTCGGGAGGCCCAGTATGATGTAGGCTGGGTAATGAGGTAGCTGCGTGTCCAGGTGGGAGTCTATGAGATCCAGAATAGGAGTCCAGTATGAACGGAGCTTGTCGCAGCCCCATAACAAGTGTTCTAGTGTCCCTAGTTCCCCGCAGCCCCTCCAACATCTGTCGCTAACCCGAGTGTCCCACTGGTGCAGCCTCTCGGGTGTGTGATACCAATATGTGGCGACTTTGGTTAGTGTCTCAGTGAGACCCGTGTGGTGCGCTGAATGTCTGGCCCTGTGGTAAACCCCTTCCCATTCTTTCATTGTGAGTTGCCACCCAAGATCCCTCTCCCACCTAGCCCATCCTGCATTGTATGTGTGGATGTTGGTGAGGAGTAGGTGTTGGTAGAGGTCCGAGATCAGTTTTTTATCTGAGGTGCGGGTCAGCAACCACTTCTCATAAGGCGTGAGGTGTCGTCGGGCTCCCGGTTGGATCGAGGGGTGAAGTACCCAGTGTCGCACTTGCAGGTATTGTAGGCGATCCGTCTCAGCGATGCCATAGTCTGCTTTTACTTTGTGGAACGGGAGGACACCTTTGAGGTCAAACATGTGACCCGCATCTCTGCAGGGAGTCGCTCTCCATTCTGCGTATGCTCTAGCGTCCAGGCCTGGCGTAAAGTCCGGGTTGTCGAAAATCGGTGTCATCGGCGAGGGAAAGGAGGTCAATCCCTTGGCCACGGCCACTCTGTCCCACACTTCTAGGACTGTGCTCGTGATTTTAGAGGCGTAGAGGTTAGGGGGTCTATGCCGGCGTGGCAGGAATGGTATCCCCTGCAATGTGCGACCCGCTACCGCCTGGTCCTGGAAGAGCCAGTGTTTGCCCGACTCTAATTGATGCCACTCCACCAGCGTGCGCAGCTGCACCGCCTGAAAGTATAACGTGAGATCGGGTATACCAACCCCCCGTGAGCAGGAGGCAGAGTGGCGATAGCATGTTTAAACCGCGGTCGTCGGCCGTTCCAGATGAACCGCGTTAACTCTGTTTGGGTTTGTTGAAGCCACCCGGTCGGCGGTCTCAAGGGGAGCGTCTCGAACAAATATAGAATCTGGGGCAGTAACGTCATTTTGACTGCTGCGATCCGACCCAGCCAGGATAATGTGAGGGGCTTCCAGGGCCACAGCTGCTCTCGGAGTTTCTTCGTGAGCGCCTCGTAGTTGGTCCGTGCTGTACCCTGCACTGTCGGGGTCAGGAGGACGCCCAGATAGGAGACAGAGGCATCCGCCCACTGCATTTTGAACTCCGCTTTGACCTCCTCCAGTGTGTCAGACCGCAGCGAGATGTTCAGGGCCTCCGATTTCGCCTCGTTAATTTTAAAGCCCGACGCCAGTGCGAAGGTACGGAGTTCCGCAAAGAGTGCGCGTAGTGACTGCATCGGGTTTGTGAGGGACAGTAGGATATCGTCCGCATACAGACTAATTTTATGCGTGTCTCCGCCAAATGGAATGCCAGAGATGAGTTTGTGGTGTCGCACTCTCTGCGCCATCGGCTCCATATAGAGCGCGAACAGGAGTGGAGAAAGCGGGCAACCCTGGCGGGTGCCCCTGCCGATGTCAAATCTCGGGGAGGTATGGCCATTAACTCGTACCGCTGCGTTGGGTCGGCGGTAACAATTAAATATGCGGTGGCGGAGGGTTTCCCCAAACCCGAAGTGCCGCAGTACTTGGTCAAGGTAGGGCCAATGCACCCTGTCAAATGCCTTCTCAGCATCGATAGTGAGGAGCATACAGCCCGGCCTCGTACGCGATCCGGCTTCAATAAGGTGGAGGACTCGCCGGGTGTTGTCACTGGTCTGCCTTTGGGGGATGAAGCCTGACTGGTCAGGTTCTATCAGTTGCTGCATGTATGGCGCTAGGCGACTTGCGAGGATGCCGGTGTAAAGCTTCAGATCTATGTTTAGCAGAGAGATAGGCCTGTAGGAGCCGCATTTGGTTGGGTCGCGGCCGGGTTTGGGAATCACGGAGATAGACGCCTCGAGCAGGTCTGGGGGGATGGCCCCGGGCTGATCAAAGGTATTAAACAGGTCACGCAGGAGGGGGGCAACCTGTGGGCAAAATGTCTTATAGAAGGCCGCTGTGTAGCCATCTGGTCCCGGATATTTCCCCACCTTGAGGCGGGATATCGCCGAAATGACCTCCTCCAGGCCTATGGGCCGATCTAGGAAGTCCGCCTGCGCCTGATTTAGGGTGGGGAGTGCTGCGCCTCACAAGTAGTCCATTCCGGCGCTCGGGTCCAGGCGGTCCGCATCATAGAGGGCGGCGTAAAAGTTACCGAAGGCCGCTGCTATGGCCGCGTCTTCCGTGAGCTGGGTGCCACTAGCAGATTGGAGGGATCGTACCTGCTGCCTCTGAGTCTGCGCCCGAAGCCTACTCGCCAAGAGTTTCCCACATCTGTCACCCCCGGTGTAGTATGCGTGCTTGAGGTGCATGGCGGCATATTCCGCCACATCCTGGTCCAGGGCAGCCAGCATCTTCCTCTCGGTGCACAACTGGCGCCACGCCCGCGCGGCCCCAGTGCGCTGGTGCATCTGCTCCAATTCTGCCACCCGTTGAGTGAGTTCGGCCCTTTTCAGCGCTCTCTCCCTATTGTTAGCGGCGGCGATTGAGATGATGTCACCGCGGAGGACCGCCTTGAGGGCCGCCCATTGCGTAGCCTTAGTCGTGTCCCCATTTGCGTTGTGAGACAAGAATTGAGTGATCGCGGTTTTAAGCTTGTCTTGAGTGTCCGGGAGCTGCAGAAGTCCGTCCCGAAGCCTCCAGTGTCGTTGGGGTGCCGGCGTGGGCCCCATCTGAAAGGTCGCCACCACCGGTGAGTGGTCCGACAGCGAGGCCAGGAGTATCTCTACGTCTGTGGCCTGTGTCGCCAGCTGGGAGGAACACAAAAAATAGTCCAACCTCGCGTAGGCCTTGCGTGCTGCTGAGTAGTATGTGTATGCAGTCGTTTGTGGATGAGCGTGTCTCCATAGGTCAATGAGGCCTAGATCTGCTAGATGCGTGTGTCCTGATGCCGAGAGTGCCCCCACCAGTCCGAGCCTCTGACCTGAGCGATCTGCTGTGTTGTGGAACACTAGGTTAAGATCTCCACCGATTAGTAAGTGTGGGTGTGTAGTAGTAGTGGCTGACTCTAGTGCAGTGTGTAGGAACTTTTCCTGCCCTTCGTTCGGCGCGTAGACAGAGCCCACTAGTAGTGTTTGGCCCGCAACCTGGAAACTGTGGAGGAGGAGCCGCCCCTTGATCTCGGCCTCTTTCTGTATGACCCTCCCCTCAAAGGACCTGGCTACTAAGATTGCCACCCCGGCTATCTTTTTTTGGGAGGAGGAGAAAAACTGCCAAGGGAAGGAGCGCGATTTAAGTCTGTGTTGATCTTTAGATACAAGGTGTGTCTTTTGTAGGAGGCAGATATCTGCTTTCGAGCGTTCCAAGAAGGACAGTATCGCTTTCCGCTTGATGGGGTTGTTGAGGCCCCGCACATTAAGTGAGAGTATAGTCAGGTGACGTGTCATGGCGGGGGCAATAAGGAAGGTGATAGGTCCCGCCTCTGGGCTGCGGGTGTGTGCCATAGGACAATGTCGTGCTCGGCGCGGGTGTGTCCGCCGACCCCATCTGCAAGGTTAAAACCCCCTGGACAAGGAGAGCCCTCCCCCCCACACCCCCCTCCTCAACCCCCCCCAATCCCAACAGGTGCAACTCCGCCCTCCCGGCCCACCCCCCTTCCCGTCATCCCAACCATGAAAAAAGTTCGAACAAACACAGTCCCAGGTCCAGGTAGTAGTCCGCTGGACCCGTAGTAAGGTGTATCCTTGGTGGGTAGGCAATGGCCACGGTGTAGGTGGACGGAGTTTGTCCCCGTCCGCCGTAGTGGGCAGGTCGTTAGGGTCACAGCAGGGAAAGTGTGTGGAGTCCGAAGCCTCCGCCCCCGCCGCCGGTTCAAGCAGTCCCGGCCTCATCGATTCCGCCTGGGCCCGTGCTCCCACAGGTTGGGGGTCAGCCAATGTCCGGTTTCACCAAGCCCTGCGCTACGGTTTCCACCGCTGCTCGTCGACCCTCCTCGATCTCTGTTGCTGCGGGGCGCCGCGGTCTGTGGTGACGTCGTTGCTGCTTCCATCGCCCGGCTGTGTCCTCACCGGCAGTGCCCCCACTCGCAGGGCCCTCGTCCATTATCGGCTCCCCGATGCCCAGTAGACCACAAGCCTCTCTGAGGGAACGCAATTGGTGGAGGTTGTTGCCGAGTTTGAACACCAGTCTGAAGGGGTGCCCCCAGCTGTAGGAGATATTGCTCTTACGTAGTTCCGCCGTGACCGGCCGAAAGGTGCGTCGCTTCTCCAAGGTAAGGGCCGCGAGGTCCTGGTATAAAGTTGGGGAGTGTGTGCCAAAGGTGACTGGTGCCATCTGACGTGCCTTGTTGAGGATCTCTTCTTTGGTCCTAAAGTCTTGCACACACACTAGGATGTCTGCTGGGTGGGCCGCATTAGCTCTAGGCGGGCCCGTCCAATGTGCCCTGTCCAGTCCCAGGGGAGAGTCCGCCGGCCGGCCCAGAATATGGTTGAACAGTCCCCGGGTGAATTGAAAGAGATCTTCTGTGTCTGGGGACTGCTTCACTCCCCGAATTCTAATGTTGTGCCGCCTGGAGCGGTTCTCCAAGTCCTCGGCATGAGTTTGGAGGTCTACTTGCTGATCATGAATGCGTACCAGTTCCTGTCGCAGTGCCTCAAGTTCCGCATCCCGCGTGTCGCATTTCGTCTCCAAATCCGCAACTCTCTCCCCAATGGCGTCGGTGTCGCGGCGCACCTCCTTTATTTCCTCCTGGAGTTCCTTCTTCAGGGCGTGTATGTCCTCGCGCAGACCAGTAAAGAGAGACTCCAAGAAGGAGCGCGTGACAGGGCCCTCTGGGTCCGCCTTTCCCAAGGACGGAGAGTCCGAGGCTTTCTTCTCGGAGCCCACTCGGTGGCTGGTCGTCGCGACGTCCGTCCGTTTCCCCATAGTGCCGGGGGTGAAGAGCTCTGTGATGGTGCGGTCTTTCCGGGTCCTCCCGTTGGACATGACCCTGTGAGGCCCTCCCCAGTGTGCTGATCGGCCGCCACTAGTGTCGGTGGCCTGCGGGTCCCAAAACCTCAAGCGCGCCAAAGTCCCGCAACGTCAAGCACGTGGGCAGCTCGGGGATCAGCGAGCCGGTCGGGGGAGCCAGGAGCAGGACCGGGTCCAGGTACCAAATGGCGGGCCAGTGCTGAGGAATCTGGGCAGACACGGGGTAGGGAGCCCCCCGAGCGGGCAGGCGAGGTGCTAAGTGCAGGATTCCCCTCCGTGTCGTGGCACCAATGCGTGGTCCTTGGTCGGCCTCCAGCCACGTGCTAGTGGTCTCTGCGCAGGTCGGGCCACTGCTACTTGTCGCCCGGGCACAGCGTGGGCGAGTGTCTGGCCTCGTGCCTGTCCTTAGGGAGGTAGTGTGGTGGCAGCAGGCCGTGGAGAGAGGGAGCACAGGCCGACTGAGGGTGCTGTCCCAGGCGCGGTGCCAGGCCTCTTAAAATGGCGGGCCGTCGCGCTGCTCAGCCCCGGCCGGGTGGAGGGAAAAGCGGGCGCTCTGCAGGAGGGGGGAGCCCAATGCCACTGCCTCACCCCCCCCGGTCACCTCCTCTCCACCGGGTCCGCCCCGCTGGGAGCCTAGGGCCGATCGTCCACCCCCTGCACCTCACCTCTGGTTGTTGTAAAGGCACTCCAGGCGCTGCTGTCGTCGTCGTTGATGCACCCCGGCAGCCCCGGCAGCCGTCAGGGCGGGGGTGGCTCCGATGCCCGGGAGCGGCAGCAGGTCCGCAGAAGCCTCCGCGAAGGGGTTGCGGGAAGCCTCGCGCGCCGCCGTGCGGGCCGGACCTGCCGCCACCACCGCTGCCCGCCCGGGGTATCACCAAGGCGGCCCTCAGGCTCCGCCCACCACGGCCTCGCTCTCGCCTCTCCGTATACGCCAGGCCCCAACGGCCGCAGTAGCTTCGGCCAGTCCCGGCGAGAACTAGGCGTCTTCCGCTGTCAACGCCAACCGCAGGCGTCCCCGCTACAACAACGCCGGTGTCAGGCACTCCGCGAGACCCTTTGGGCCGGGATAGGTGCTATAATTGTGCTGAAATTCGGCGACTGCATACATTTTAGTGAAAAATACACATTTGTGTCCATTTTTGGCATAATTGAGCATTTTGCCATTGAAAAATAATGCAAAACCCAGTGTGATGTATCCAACAACGGCTCGCATTGAATTCCTTCACGGTCTTCCTGTCCTCCGCTGTGAGATTTTCTTGTTCAATTACTTTTTAATTTTTATATAACAAAAGACAAAGCAACTAACAGCGATATACCATACACTCCAGTTACAATATATCTGAAAGGAGAAACAACATTGATTAGCAGTCTTAAAAAAGAATGTTTGTAGACCTAATGCGATACATCACGTTCTGTAATCAGAGTTCAGTAAAAGGTGTTGCGATGGTGTACTATGAAGCCTGGGCCAGCAGAAGTGTACCATACCAAAATGGGAGGCTCATAGGGGAAGAGACATGGGAATATAGGGAAAGCTAGATTGAAGTGGAAGAAAGAGCAACAGGCAAGAGGAGAATAGAGGGGAAGAGATGATACACTGGATTGCGCTCACATATAACACTGGGATTACCATCATTCAGGTGTATATGTCCAACTAGAGGGGGGAGAGACCTTTAATAATCCAGAGAGTAGGGTAAGAACTTGGGGCACATTTAGGATGGTTTGTTTTCTTGTAGATATTTGTCTAGGGAATCCCACAGACATCTGGGTCCTGGAGAGGGGGGGATGTATTTTGGAGTATAGTATATTGTCTGCTCCCTGGACCGGGCATAGTGGGTTCCACCATTTTTTGAAGGAGCTTAGGGATGGTGTTTTCCAGTCTGCGAGTATAGTCTCAGTCCCCAATGAGATGATCCACTAGTAGTGCCGTATTTCCAGTAATTTCAGAGGAAAGGGGATTAGCGTGGATGCCCAGTGTTGTGGTTAAAAAGACAATTTCTATTGCTGACCCTAAAATTTTCCGAATCAGTGACTTTATTCTTGTCTATAGCGGGTGAGACAGTTTACATGTAAGAAACATGTGTTGTAGGTTACTGTAAAACTTTTATCTGGAATGAAGTCTTAATAGTGTAACTTGATATAATCAAGTAATGTCTTACATTTCACTTATCAATTGCAATCCGCAATACCAACTATGAAGAGATTATGCAGGTTTAAATGAAATTTCACCCAATCTAGTTGTTCCCATCAGTTGAAACATATTCATTTTTTAATTTTTAAGTCAGAATCAGAATCTATGTCTCTATTTTTGTCAGACAAACATGACAACTAAGATCAACCCTGTTTTATGCATTTGTGAATAGTGTCATATTGGAATTCAGAGGAGTACATTGTATACTAAGCAGGCTGTGTTTCTTTTTAATTTGATTGAAACCTGGTACCTGGTTTCTTGTGAAATCCTTAAAGAGCAACAAAGAAAACGAATAAGGTGGTAATTACATAACAGATTTTTAATAACAGCAGTGACTGGTGAACTTTGAAAGTAATGGTGTGCTAAGACCAACCTAGAAGTGCAAATATGTGACCGCAGCAGGATAGCATGATAATCCCCAGATAGGTTTCAGGGTGTCCTGCCTCCAAGATTTTTTTTAAATGGGTCTGAATTAAGCATTGTTCTGGTCAATTTTCAAATAATGCGGGCAAACGCGTCTTCTTTTACTGCCAGTATGAAAAGAACAGCCATGGAATGCTTTATTCCCCTAATGGTGATGCATGAAAGTCTGAGTGTCACCTCACTTTTGTAGTTTAAAACCGAAGCCTGGCCTTTCAAAATGCTTTTTCGACAGCAGAAGGCCCTTCTTTTTAAATAGTAATATCACCCATGTGTAGGAGTTATAGTCTCCAAGGTATGGTGCACAGTATTTAAAACAGTATATCATTTAAAAATGAGACCTAGAAAATGAATGTCAACATGTCCCTGCAGCTACAATCCCTCAAATCTATTTTCACTGAGGATGATCCTGGCTCTATAATTAGAAAACTACAGAGTGGATTAAAGTATTAATTCTGCTATTTTGAGTTTGGGACCAGCTACAAAAATATTTAAAGCACTTTTTTAAATAGTTATTAAAAACCCAATTCAATGGTGAAGTCGGATTTTAATACATATTTAAGAAAAGTACCTTTTAGAAAGTTTTTCCCTGCCTCAAGAGCCTCAGAGCAAATTTATGTAAGCTCTCCAGCAGCTGTCCAGCCAATGCTTGACCTTAATGAGATATGAAAACTACTCCCAGAGCAGCGACAATGGTCTTGGTGTGGGAGGTGTTTTTCTTCCACTGGCAGAAGGACCAGTTGAAGTGGGCCCAGGAACCTAATTAACTTGTAATGAGCCTGTTCTGTCACAAGTAAATGTTAGATGACACCTGGAGAGGACCAGCGTTTGTCATCCTAGTCATGATGGTACCCAAAACCTAGTGGGAGGAGAGTTACCATCAGAACTGGTTTTGAATGACCAAAGAGGAGTCCCAGTCCTGAGGCGGAAGCCGGGAGCTGGCGGTACTTATTACTTGTGCTTAAAAGCATTTTTAAAATTGTTATTTCTCTTGTGTGGTGTCACGTACTGTGTTTTTAAACACGGCTGGCATCTCGCCTGCTACTCTGACTTGTAGCGCACAGCTGACTACAAGCTGTCGCGCTTTCTCCTCACGCAATCCATCACCCAAAGCGGCCGCCATCAGAGCAGGCGTGCGCGCTGACCACGCCCCCGTTGAGGCCACGCCCCCTCCTCTGACTATATAACCGCCGACCAATAGCGGTTGACAGTCAAATCCTTCCCAGTCCTGAGGCGGAAGCCGGGAGCTGGCGGTACTTATTACTTGTGCTCAAAAGCATTTTTAAAATTGTTATTTCTCTTGTGTGGTGTCACGTACTGTGTTTTTAAACACGGCTGGCATCTCGCCTTCTACTCTGACTTGTAGCGCACAGCTGACTACAAGCTGTCGCGCTTTCTCCTCACGCAATCCATCACCCAAAGCGGCGCCATCAGAGCAGGCGTGCGTGCTGACCACGCCCCCGTTGAGGCCACGCCCCCTCCTCTGACTATATAACCGCCGACCAATAGCGGTTGACAGTCAAATCCTTCCCAGTCCTGAGGCGGAAGCCGGGAGCTGGCGGTACCTATTACTTGTGCTCAAAAGCATTTTTAAAATTGTTATTTCTCTTGTGTGGTGTCACGTACTGTGTTTTTAAACACGGCTGGCATCTCGCCTGCTACTCTGACTTGTAGCGCACAGCTGACTACAAGCTGTCGCGCTTTCTCCTCACGCAATCCATCACCCAAAGCGGCCGCCATCAGAGCAGGCGTGCGCGCTGACCACGCCCCCGTTGAGGCCACGCCCCCTCCTCTGACTATATAACCGCCGACCAATAGCGGTTGACAGTCAAATCCTTCCCAGTCCTGAGGCGGAAGCCGGGAGCTGGCGGTACTTATTACTTGTGCTCAAAAGCATTTTTAAAATTGTTATTTCTCTTGTGTGGTGTCACGTACTGTGTTTTTAAACACGGCTGGCATCTCGCCTGCTACTCTGACTTGTAGCGCACAGCTGACTACAAGCTGTCGCGCTTTCTCCTCACGCAATCCATCACCCAAAGCGGCCGCCATCAGAGCAGGCGTGCGCGCTGACCACGCCCCTGTTGAGGCCACACCCCCTTTTCCTCGGGATAAATGTGCACGTACAGGAAGCGCAGCGGACGAGCGCAGCGGGAGCGCCGTTTGCGCGCCGAAGGCGCGCCTAAGGCAAGCCCGTCTGCGCCCGTCATCGCCAAGACATCGCCTCTCGCCAGTCCCCCTGCACAAAATCCCCAGCTTAGAGTCTGCTATGACAGAGAACATCTCCGCGCTCTAAATACCAGCACCAGATGCGACAAGCTTGGAGGCTGTCTCGGACAAACAGCACTTCACTGTGAGTCCTGTAAATTTACTACGCCTAAGCCTAGCCTAGCCAGCTGTATAGAAACGACACCTAAGCTGTCTCCCCTCCGGGTTCTACAACTGAATGTCAGATCTCTCGCGAAACATCATGCGGAAGTCCATACTCTTATAACGGACGAAAACCCAGACATTCTGTTTCTATGCGAAACCTGGCTCCATGATGACCAGACTAGCATTTTGAAACTTACGCTGCCCAATGGTTTCTCCGTAAAACTGTTTAACAGAGACTCTAGGGGCGGGGGAATAGCCGTTATATACCGAACTACATATAACTGCTCTTTCACGAAAGAAGATATTTGGGGTTGCGAATGCGCACGATTTAAGATCTCCATTTGCCCTCAATTCACCCTCTCTGGGCTTTACATCTACCGGCCACCAGGTCCCTCTGCCAGATTTATTGATGAACTCCTAGAAATATCCCACACTTTGGCAGTCTCTTCTCCCAACTTCACCATACTGGGTGATCTTAATCTCCACTTTGATTCCGTGACAGAACCCATCATTAAAAACTTGTTGGCCGACCTCACGGCCCTGCAGTTAAACTCCCTGGTCCACTCCCCCACCCACACTGCTGGGCACATATTAGACCCTATTTTTACCAACATGTTGGAAGCTACGGCTGATCCCCCTGAACCCATGGGTTGGACCGACCATTTCCTCGTCAAACTTATCATTACGGCAAAAAAATCGCCTGCTAAAGCTGCGGCTAACCCCTGCCACAAACGGCCATGGCACAAACTCTCTTCTGAAGACCTCATTAAAAACCTAGGAGAATTCCACCCCCCTGACGAGAACAGAGATATTAATACAGCCTATGCTGCTTTTCACGACTGGATCGTTACAGGGCTTGACGCCTTAATCCCGGCTATATGGACCAAAACCCGCAGTTCCCCCACCAACCCATGGTACAATGAAACGCTCAAAACCTTGCGGAAGGAATGCAAGAAAGCTGAACGCGGATGGAGGAAAAACTACTTAGATAGCGACAAAGTCCTCTACTTGTCTAAACTACGTACGTATCACAAGGCGATTCGTACCACCCGAGCCTCCTTTTATGCAAAGGAAATTAATCTAAGCTCCAACCCCACCAAAACGATCTTTAAATTAGTTCAAAGCCTCCAAAAGGTCTCCAACCCAGGTTCCTGCATTACCTCCTCGAAACAGTGCGAAGACCTTGCCACCTTTTTCATTGAAAAAGTGAGGAAGATCTATATTTCCTTTCCTCATGATGACCTTGTGCCCATCAACACTCCCAACTCGGCGGCTGATATGTCGAAATTATCAAGAATACCCGACATATCCCTCGACGACCTTGCTAAACTGTGCAGACAGGTTAAGTCTGGTTCCCCCACAGACCCCATGAGACCAACTAAATCCCTGGACTCACTTGATTTCTTTCTTCCCTCGCTTGCCAGCCTACTCAATCTTTCTTTTTCCTCAGCTGTGGTCCCCGCTTGTTGGAAATCTGCATGGGTTTCCCCTATTATTAAAAAACCCACATTAGATCCCACTAAGCCAGAAAACTTCAGACCCATCTCGCTGCTCCCCTGGATGTCTAAACTGGCTGAAGCCCATGTAAACAAAGTGCTATCCCATCACATGCTGCAAAACCACGTCCTGGACCCCTCCCAAAATGGCTTCAGGCCAGGTCACAGCACCGAGTCGGCCCTGCTGACCACCACTGAACACCTTCGGGGTGTCCTGGACGCTGGTCAAAGTGCCGCGCTGATCCTGCTGGATCTCAGCGCGGCCTTTGACACGGTCTCACACAATATCCTGTTGAAACGACTTGAGGCCATAGGGATCTATGAACTAGCCCTTGAATGGTTCCGGTCCTTTCTAAAGGACAGGTCCTTTCGAGTTTCAGCCCCACCTTACATCTCCCAACCCCACTCCATCGAACAGGGAGTTCCCCAGGGATCGGCGCTAAGCCCATCCCTTTTTAATCTGTACGTCCAGCCTCTCGCAGTAGTGGCAAAAGAGTGGGACCTTACGCTGGTGTCGTACGTCGACGACACTCAGCTGGTCATCACACTCTCTGAAGGCCCTTCAGCTTCGGCTACTAAATTCAGAGATGGCCTAGCGGCAGTTGCACAGTGGATGACGCGCAACTGCCTGCAGCTGAACGCCGGGAAAACGGAGGTGCTTCTCCTAGGCAAAAACCCCAGCCACTGGAGCGATCATTGGTGGCCCTCTCTGCTTGGCCCCACCCCCGTGCCAAAAATGTTGTCAAGAACCTAGGTGTCTGGCTCGACTCCTCACTCAACTTTCAGTTCCACACAAAGAAAGTGGCAGCTACGTGTGTGGGTCTAATGAGGAGTCTTAGCCCGATTCTCGGTTTCTTCGACTCCAGAACCCGCCAACTTATCATCCAATCCATGATCCTTGCCCGGCTGGACTATGCCAATGTTCTATTCTTGGGGGCAAATAAAGCAGAACTAGCAAGGCTGCAACGTATTCAAAACTCGGCCGCCAGAGCTGTGGTTGGTCTCCCACGCAGGTGCTCTGCCAGAGCCACCATTCGTAATTTGCACTGGCTGCCAATTGAATCCCGAATTCATTTCAAAACCCTTACCACTGCATTCAAAATTCTTAACTCAGACTGCCCTGAACTTCTACGCCCGCTCCTTGTACCCTACACTCCCCAGCGCACCCTGCGCTCACTGGGACAACACCTCGTGACGGTCCCCCGAACCAGGCTTTGTAGAATGGGCTGCCGCTCCTTCAAAGTCTTAGGGGCAAGACTCTGGAACTCCCTGCCTCTACACATCCGCACCCTAACCAATTTGACTGCCTTTCGAAAGGAACTCAAAACCCATCTCTTTTCTGTCATCTAGTCTTCTGTTGGTTATCCCACCCACCCCTCAGGTACTGGTTAGGTCAGCGCCGGGACGCTCCGTTGCTGGGGCAGCTGTTTGCGCTTCAACAAAGGGTTAACATAACATAACATAACATCTTCTCATTATCCTGCCCACATCTCTGGGAGGGGACACAAGCTCTAAAAAAGTGAACGAGTTTCTCCACCTTGTACTTTGGCAATAAGGTACACAGTGGTATTGTTTGCAGTAGGGTAAGCAGGTACAGCTGCGAAAGTGGGTAGGATACCCCAGGTAAATTTTGTCCTCTTGGTTATATTAGATGCCGCAGACACCTGCTCTAACGAGTTGGTGCCAAGCACATATGTGGCATCCCTAAACACCACCCTTAGAACAATTTCAGGAGCCGTGGCAAAACACAGGAAGGACCGTATCTGCTGTTTGACACATCTGAGGTGACCTGAAGTGCTAGACCAGATCCTACCTGTACCCAAGACAAAGAACTACATTTCATTTTAGTTTTTGGAACAACTTGCATTTCATACCCAAAAACCAGCCTGTAAGTTTCATCAAGTACTCTCATACACTAATAGATCATATGCACAGCTTCAGCTGCACAAAACAATGTATCACAAGGAAATTGCCATTTATGTGGTTTATCCTCATATTTTTGCAATAATATATTTTTCCGGCTTTAGAACTCTGTGCACTCCATCCCTGATAAACAGAGTTAGAGTGCGGGTGCTCCTCCTTTCAACATGATGACATTTGCATAACCCTAATTGGCATATTAAACTTACCTATAAGTGCCTAGTACATGGTAAAAAGTGCACCCAGGGCCTATAAGTTAAAAATCACCAGTGGACCGCAGCACCCATGGTGCTATCTATTACAGTGACAATCTATAATATTGGCTTCAGGTCTACTGCTATACCCGGGCTACAGAAGTGTTTAAACCATGATTCAAACTGCCAAAATAAACCCTTTAACAGACCTCAACCTTCCTTTGACATAATAAAGTAAGTCATCTATGAATAAGCCTTACTGCCCATAAGACAGGGTGCATACAGGCACAGGCTTCAACCTTTTTTGAGAGCACAAATGGTACGATTCACACAAATGTGCTGTTTGCGCCCGCAAAAAGGGCTTCTGTGATGCATTAAATTGTTAAGCTCTAGTAATTTAAGAAATCGTAATTTATTGCGATTTCTTAAATAGCGATTGCATTTAAGGAATTGCATATTGCGATTCCTTAAATGCAATGCATCATGAAATCGCAAATAGCGAATTCGCTAATAGGGGTCGCAAATTACCATCAATTTGAACTTGATGGTAATTTGCAAAGTTGTAGGTTGTAGTATTCAAAGTTGTAGGTTACACACACCAAGGGCATGTGTGTGCACAGATCAATTTCAGGGGTGAAACAGGGTATCCTTTTGACACCTTTGCACCCTTGAAATTGAATGCGCAATTTTAGAGTAAGTATTGGGTACTCGCAAACTGTGCATGCAATTTCCCATTCATTCCTATGGCCCTACAGGCCCATAGGAATGAATGGGAAATTGCATGCGAAAAGGGAGGCATTCCTTAATTGCGACGCACAATTTGTGAGTCGCAAATAAGGAATGTTTGGGAATAACTAATGGTTTAGCGATTCCTACATGCATAGGCTTTTGCAAATCCTTAATTGCGATTCCTTAATAATCGCAATTAAGGAATCACAAAAGCCTACGTTGATGCATGTGCCCCATAGTGTTTACAAGTAGGACATGCAGAAATTTCATGGTAAACATGTTACTACAATGAAAAAGCCCCAAAAGCTATTTTCATTGTAGCATCACTGGCTGTTCCTTATGAAAAAGATTGGGAAGCAACATTACATTTAATAAAGTTATCTCTGGCTAGGAAACCCTAGAACTCTCATTCTAGGACTCCTTTTAATATGTATTAAAAGCAACATTCACTGGTGAAGTTGGATGTTTAATACATATTATAAAAAAGGTACTTTTAGAATGTTACCTTTTCCATGTCTAAAGCCTCTGGAGTCCAATTTGAATAACCTCCAACTGTTACCCAGCATCTGAGTAGCCTACTTGATGGATTGTGAAAACTGCCCCCACAGTAGAGACAAAGGCCAAGGGTGTGGAGAGGTGTTGCTCATCTCTTGACCAGTGGACTGTGCACAGGAACTGGATTAAATTCAAAGAAGCCCTACTCTATCACAAGTAAATGTTAGCTGACACTGTGGTGTGTCTGTTCCTTCTTTGTTCCCCCAACCAGGCAGACTTCAATCACAGTTGGAGGGAAGCTGCCCCCGGAGCATGTTAAGAGTGACAACAGAGGAGGGGCTGCTCATTTCCCTGGCCACAAAGAGCACACAGGCTCGGCACAGGGGAAGAATGGTTTTGCTATCTTAGATCTAGGCAGAGAGGGACACTGCAGGGTTGTTTTCTGTCAGCACACAGGAGCTGCTGCAAATGTGTGTAGGGGTATCCCTGGCAACTTTTAACCAATTTCTTAGGGAGGTGGTAAGGGTCACCCCATACCTACAAGTTGGTACCAGGCATAACTGTGGCACCCACAGTACCCTTGCTCCAAGGCTGCGGTCTTTACCAGGAATTGATTTTCACCTGGGGTTTGTTGTTTCTTCACACTTTTTATTTGAAGATCCACATACATTGCTCCTGTCAGCTACACTTAGCACGTTTTTGGCCTTTTTCTTATTATTTGTCGTATATATATTCTAAATTGCATTGAAAAATGTTGTTTTGTTGTGCTGTCTTCTTTTTTAAAGTTGTTTGCTAATGTTTCAGTACAACACATATTTGTCTGAGGAATTTCCTGTTGATTTTGCTATTTATACCAAGGGTTTGTCATAGATTACATTACAAGTGTGCTGTGACCTAAAAAGAGTGAGCAAGCTTCACAAAGAAAGTCAGAAGATTACAAGAGAAGTTCTCCTCCTCCATATGCATCTGGATGTCATTTTCAGACATTCTGAAATTCACAAAATTTCTAGGAGTATTGGAAGCTGTCTGAGGCTCAGCTTTTCAAGTGTGGGATCCTACTCCCACTGAGTAAAGTTCTCCATAGCTAAAAACTCTGCAAAAGGGGAATAGTATAGAATCCTTTATGCAAATACACCTTTTTATCCACGGGTAAAATATTCTTACTTATGGTGAAATACCTTCAAATACACCTCAAACACAACTGTGGTTATCTGTTCCCATATCCACTCTGGAAGGGGGGTTAAAAACAGCCATGTGTTACAGTAAGTTTCTGTTCCATTAAAGGATAGATGGCTATGGATCGGAGTTTGGAAATGCCCACAAACATGCACATTTTTGAACATTTCTAAACTTCCAAAACACACCCATTGTAAATTCCTAGCAGGTAAACATAAAAATTAAAAAGTAAGTCCAGTTGTAAACGTACATGTGCTACCAAATTTACTTTTCTTACTAGGGTCCCATGTGTTTACAACATTGGGAAGAGTACCCCTACTCCAAGTTAATAAGCCACTTTTGACAATCAGTTTGGTCAAAATTCGAAAGAAATTGTTAAATTTGACATAGTAAGTCAGTCACAAAGAAAAATTCATAGAATATGATTGGTGGATGAATGCAAGGTAGTATGATGGAGAAAAAGAGAGAACAAGAGACAAAAAGAGAGAGAGAGAAAAGAGAGATAGAGACAGAAAGTGAGAGGGAGAGAGACAAAGAGAGAAACAAGAAAACAAATAGTTTGAGTCAGGGTTGCCATGGGAGAAGCAGGCCAATCATGAATTTGGCGTTCTGGATTCAGAGTAGGTAATCCACATGCAACTTTCCACTTGAAAGATGAACAATTAGGTTGAGATTTATAAATATTCTAGAGGGAAACCTCGATTAACTCAACTGGAATCCAAGGCCTAAAACTGCACAGCACTTGTACTATGGTAGTAGGGATTCTAGAGTGTAAGAACTTGGGGCCAGATGTAGGAGCCTTAATACCGGTCGGAAACGGCCGATTTCGGCCGTTTCCGACCGGTATTTTGCTTTTGAGATGTAGGGGGCAGTTTATTTACAGAATCGGTATATTTACCGATTCGGTAAATATACAGAATCGGTAAAATACCGAATCGGTAAATTTACCGATTCTGTAAATCAAGATGTAGGTGGCACTGTAATCAGTGCCACAGGCCCTTACCGAATCGTTATTTACCATGGAATACTATTCCATGGTAAATAACGAATTCCAGTGTACATGCACATCTGTGCATGTACACCTGTGCCATGTGGCACACAGACATGCCCTAAGGGCATGTCTGTGTGTCACATGGCACACAAGCCAGAAACAGGGGTGCAACAGGGTGTCAAAGTGACACCCTGTCACCCTTGCAAAATCGGTAATTTTACCGATTCTGTAATTACAGAATCGGTATTTGCCATTGATTCCTATGGGCTTCAAGGCCCATAGGAATCAATGGCAAATACTGATTCTGTAATTACAGAATCGGTAATTACCGAATCTTACAGATTCGGTATTTTTACCGAATATTCTACCTACATAGCAATTACCGAATAGTGAATACCGAATCTGTAAAATTCGGTATTTACCATTCGGTAAATTGCTATTACCTACATCTAGGCCTTGGCCACCACTTGCGCTGTGAGCCTGCGATGCAGGTAAGCAGTCATGGGTCAAATCTTGGAAAAGTTCCTGTTCTGATTTCCTACTGTGTTTTGATTCAGTGTTAAGCCCTTACTGAATTTCATTGGTGATGAGCGCTGTCGGAGGGAACACTGTAGAACCACCAACACCCTGTCACTTTTCTCAGATGTGCGTGCATTTTTTTTGTTATTTGTTTTACTTTGTTGCTGGTGTTGGAGGTTTGGAGTCTCTTTTCTGCTCTACTTGGACACTGCTCTTTCGGCCGCCCTCCCCTCTTAATATGTGGGCTTGAACTGTGCCTCAGTGCGAGGCCCTGTCTCAACCATTCCTGCATCTTTTGAAAGCTCGCCGTGGATGTGTGCTCACGCTTTGGAGTTCAGCAAAACACACAAAATGATGGACGGAATGTTGAACAATGGCAAAACATATACCCCCAGTCACAGATCTGGGTTTAACCCATTGTTATTTTGCTCACCAAGCCACCCCAGTTCAGACATGGCCATATGCAAATCAGTCTTGACCCTGTGCCTCATGGGAACAGTCCAGCCCGAACTGCAAAGTCATGTCTTGCACAGGAAGACATGGCTTGGCAGTTCGGGCTGGACTGTTGACCGTTCTTATAGTCTTGGCAGCGAAGTGTGAATTTGTATCCAACGTAGATATTTACACAAAGGACCAGTTAGTGTTAAACTGCTAGAACAGGAAAATCCAGGAAAGTATTTAACATGAAAAAATCCACTCCTCAATGAGGTGATGGACATTGCCCGCAGCATTGAACATTCTGTTATATCCTTGAGAACTCTGACGGAGGATTTAAGGGGTAAGATGGTGGACGCCATGTTCCCACCATGTGGGAGATGGGGATGTGATGTCAATGCGGCATCCAACAAGAGTAAGGATAAGAAGACAGTTGTAATAAAGTATTCAGGGGCTTGTTACACATGTGGTTCTAAGTATCACATGTGAATCGGCGTTTCTTTTCCAACACAGTGCAAGAGGTGCAATAATTGTAAAACAATTGACATTTTTATACTGTGTGCAAATCGCTCAAGCCCAAAACTAGGGTGAGCCAGATAGGTGTGGAAGAAGATATTCTATGTGAGGAGTTGAGCAATGTTTTGTTGACGGTGGAGGTCAATACCTTGGAAGAACAACCAAAAAGGTGCAAAGTCCCATTTGTGACATACATTGTGGGACAGTAAACCTGGGGGCTATAGCTGATTCTGGTGCACCTATCAGTATTGTGGCTGAGGTCAATTTTGAAAAATGATGGTCTAAATAATTGTTATTACCTCCTAATGTTAATCCAAAGGTATTTGGGGAGTATGGCATGTTAATAAAGGGTTATTTCACTGATGTGATTTTCACTACAATTTATGTGGCTAAGAATGGACGTGATCTTTTGGGATGGTAGGATCAATGAAACTGGGTAACGTTCTTAAACCGGGCCACAAAGAAACTACAGTTCTAGAAGGGGTAGCTCTTTTTTATGTAGGTCATAGGGATCACAAGGCTGGCATTGATGATTTGAATGCTTTACTTGACAGATTATCTGGTGTGCTTAGTGAGGTTGTGATTCTCATAAGAGGGTTTGAGCACAGCATTAAGTTGAAAAACAGTGCTTCACCTGTTGTGCAAAAGGTTAGACCTTTGCCAATGCCGGTGCGAAAGGATTTATTGTTGGATAATATGTGCGCACAAGGCATAATTACTCCTGATGAATGCTCTGAATGGGTGTTGGTTGCCATTATAGCCCATGTGAAGAGTGGGAACATCGGTTTATGTGTGGATGGGAGAGGATTGCCATCCTCTTTCCAGGATTCATGATATGCTTGCTAATGTAGGGTTGAGTAAAGTTTGTTTCACTATTGATCTACGATAAGCTTATCACCAGATCCCTTTGACAGAAGAATCTCAACCCATGCTGACATTTGTTACCCCTTTTGGGGAATAAATGTACAGTCAGATGCCATTCTGACTTACATCTGCAGCAAATGTTTTCCAGAAATTGATGAATAACATTTTAAAGGGGCAAGTGGGCATTCAAGTGTTTCAATATGATATCCTGATCCACATGGATGATGTTAGCCATCACCTTGGAATTTTGGAGGTTGCAATGCAAAAATGACTGTTAACAGGGATACATACAGATTTATGGAGGATCAGGTTGACTATCTGGGCCATAATTTATTGCATGAGTGAATTCAACCCAAGGAGTCCTTTTGAAGGCAATTAATGGCACCCTGAATCCCGATGATAAAGATTCCCTCAGAGCATTTTTAGGGCTCAGTGAGTATTACTCCAGGTTTGTTCAGGGATATGTGGTCACTGTGCAGACATTGAGATTCCTTCTAAAAAAATTTAATTTGTGTGGTGAAAGGAAACTCAACAGGTTTTTGATTGTATCAAAAACCTGATTGTGAATGCTTCAGCTATCAAGCCTGCTAAGAGTGTTATCACAGTGGATGCTAGCTCTAGAGGGGTTGCAGCAGTGTTGAGTCCATTTGTGGGTGGTGAAGAAAGAACAATTGCTTTTTCCTCCAGGATAATGAGTGTGGCTGAGGTAAGGTACAGAGATGTTCCTGCTTGTTCAATGGATATGGAAAAGTTTAAGACCTAAACTTGGGGGACAAAAGTCAATTTAGTCACTGACCACAAGCCATTATTATATACGCTTGATGATAGTTGTTCGAAAAAAGCTTCTTCCCGCTAAATAAGACGGCAAGATTTCAATTTCAGCAGTTAGTATATACCTCATGGGAAAAACATTAGAGCCGACTGTTTGTCGCGTCTTCCTGTTGAGGATATGAAATTTAGTGGTAAACATGATGATGAGGAAGAGTGTGTTATGACAGTGACCTATGCCACTGAGTCATTCAGTTTTCCTGAGGTTGAATGGGAGGTATGTTGTACCAAGTATAAGTGTTTGAGTTTAGTTAAGAAGTATCTGGTAAAAGGATTGCCCTGTGACAGGAGTTTGAATGTTGAAAAGAGAGCTTTTGGATCAGTGGCTCCAGAGTTATCAGTAACTAATGGCATTATTGTGAGGCAGGATGCTTTCATAACACCATAGGGTTATATGACAAGTTTATTACCATGGCGCATGTTGGCCATTTAGAAAATTCCACTACTGTAAAAGAAAATCAAGCAGTGTTATTGGTGGGCAGGAATCAATTGACACGTCAAGAAGTATAGTGAGTCGTGTTGTGAATGCCTATGTTCCCACAAGCATTGGAACACATCTAAATCCCTGTTGTATCCTGTGGATTTGCCGAAGGGCCTTTGGGAAAATGTGGGTTAAATTACGCAGGCCCATACAATCTTTTGGGTACTGACAAGAAGTATCTTATTGTGGTCGTGGATTCTTTTTCCAAGTGATTGTACGTTTCTGAGGGCAGCTGATACCAGCGATGCAATAACATTTCTTGAACATTCGTTTTTACTAGAAGGTAATGTGAAAGAGGTGCTGTCCGAGGAGATGTCTAGGTTCCTCAGTATGCGTCACATTAAACATATTAAGGTTCATTTGAACAGTCCCTCTTTGAATGGTTTGATGGAAAGGGCAAAACATTTACTTAAGGAGGATGTACAGACTGCTTTTTCTAACAAGATAATGTTGCAGAAATTTTGCAACAGAAGGTGTGGAGTCATAATACCACCCCACAAAGTACCACTGGGTTGCACCTTTGTTCTGTTTAGAGGCAGAAAACCGTTGTCTGCGTTGAGTCAAGCTTGGTTGGGTGATACAGTAGGGCATCATGAGGAGAAAGTAGACTTGGACAAAGTTTGTGAACATATAGGATCTAAACAGGACGTGTGAAAGAGGTATGTCTGGTGCCTGGACTTTAGGTTCTTGTTAAAAAGCCCATGAGTGTTGTGAAGTGGGATGCTAGATTCTCTGAGCCTTCAAAAGGGATGAAAGTGTCTAGAATGGCTGCATTGCTTTGTAACAAAGGTTGGTGGAACAAGAATTACTTGGTTAAAGTGAGTAAGGAGCAAGCTAGAATCATTGGTGAAAGATGTTGAATGAGAGCGCAAAATACTGCTGGGTGGTTTCGCTTTGGAGTTTTGGGTGACAGTAAGAGTGATGCTGTTTGTGTTCCTTTGGTGGTGATTGTCAGTCAGGTGGTAATAGTGTTGAAGTGAGCAATCTAGAGTGCTCACTTTGGCTAGTGATGATGCTTGTAGTTTGGCTAGGAGTGATAGAGCAAGATCAGTCCCCATGAGATTCAGAAATGATGTTACTTACTTAATCCTCATTTGAGGTTCTGCATTTTTTAAGGGTTGTGCTGCATGTATTTTCATAAAAGATGTTAATGTTTCTCGTTTGTTGTATTAAAGGGGGGATGGTGTAGTATGGTAGTAGGGATGTGTTAGAGTTTGGAATGGGATGATGCGATTGCATAGGGATTCTAGATTTTAAGCACAGGGCAAGCACTTGGTGTGCTGCGGTGCAGGGAAGCAGGCATAGGTCTTATCATGGAATAAAGTTCCTGTTCTAATTTCATGGAGTACTGTGTTTTGATTCACTGTGGAGCACTTACTACAGTACTGTGGTGAGAGACTGGTGGGTATGTGTCTGTTGTTCTTGCATTTGCAGACACACAGATCAGTGAAAAAGTGAATGAAATTCTTATCAGTTTCCTCATGGTTTTCTGGTTTGAAGCTGTGTGCCATACCACAGATTATACAGTAATGTGGCAGGAACATTGCATAAAACTACAGATATGCGCTCTTTATTGTACTTCCCACAATCACTTATACAGGCAACATGTTATCATGCTCCTCCCAAGTCTAACACAAAATAAAACAAGTCAACGAGCAGTCAAATACGGTAACACATATGTAGGTGAGACGAATCTCTGTATAGAACTGACCATATTTTTATTTCGGTGTAACTTTACTTGCAAAGATTCACGCTGCTTGCCGCGTCAAAGCGCTATGACAAGCTTTGGAGTTGCTTCTAAAAGAAATGGTAACTCTTACTTCCAAAAATGTTTAAAATAATAAATCCCTTATCTTTTTTAACTTGCGCACTTCTTCTTTAAGCGTCACTCCTGTCATGGGCTTTGTGAGAAGAGCATATCTTCTTTTTTGTAGAATAACTGAGCAGTAATTTAAAAGAACAAACAGTGCACAGAGTCAGATCCACATAGAATCCTTGCACACTAGTTAACTGAGACCCTACCTGGGCGCAGACATAAACAGTACCCGACGGTGCTAAACTTGATCCTTACCAAAGGGCCCAAGAGTGATTGCCCTTTGTAAATAAATCCCGCCCATAGCTCCTGCACATAAAGGAGTCACGAAGCGCTCTTGGACATGGTTTTTGAGGCCCACATACACGTGAACCTCTGAACTGTAACCCTAGCAAGGATGGGTTCACTGCCTTGCAAAGGCTTCAATGCACAAGAAACCCATTCGCCTTTGTGTGTGTTTGAAAGGAGCTGCGGGGCTTTGGGCCTGGATGTCTGACAGTGCGTATCATGTTGTGGCCTGCAGACAAAGGAATGAAGACATTAGTCATTAATGTCCACAATTAGTCAAACATGATAAAACAATGGGGCCTCTCCATGCACCATTTGTAATGTGCCAACTGATTTAGCATGAATGTTCAAACTGTTAGTTCCTCAAACTTTGTATCAACGAAAAACAAACGAAGACAAATATTTTTCAGAAAAATGTTCCTAATCTATATGTAAATCCATTGTTAAACTCAATCATTTAACTGACGAATTCACGGGATATTATTAAAAAATGCCTGTTTCAGGTTTTTTTTTTTCTTGGAACTAGGGTGTGGACATTGTTTCATGTAGATTATAGGAATGCATTATTTTTCATGCATACTTTTTGTGATCCTGAAGAAATGTAAATACTCCTTTTGGTGTCTAGATGTGATGGTTTCGCCTAGTGAATTACATTTCAATTAATCATTGTATAATGCCTCCTAAATGCATAGAGCTACATTGATTCATCTGCGTTGAATTGTTCGGTACTCATAGTTCAAACAGTTTTATAGAGTCTATAATGAGATGTGTAAATAGGTGATAAGTTCGATTATTGCGCTCCTAGTGTAAAAGTAAATAAGCAATAGAATGGACAATATACAATGAACAGCACCATAACATCCGGACTCTTTTAGAAGATGTCCAGTTTATTAGAAGAGCTGCCATGCACCTGGCTGTAATCCAATAATACCACTATTATCTTCAACTATTGGACAGCTTTTCTCAACAGCTAAACTGAATACGCAGGTGAAACTTTCGTTTTTAACTACACCATCGTTATCATTATTTAAATTTTCTCTTTTTTAGAAATGGAAGGATAACCATAGGCAGTCAGTGAAGATAGGCAATATGAATCTGGGCATCAATATGCTATGAATGAATCCAGCTTTAAGTAGCAAAACAACCTGCTCAATCGCCTCAATACAAGTTAGTAATATTGGCTAACTTACTCCAACAACCTACAGTACATCAAGGGTAATGCTAAAATGCATGTGTCTTACGTTCGCCTCAATCTTTACTTCAACGCAATAAAGGAAGTTACTCAGGACATTCCCATCTTTAAGGAAGTCTGTATCTCTCTTGTGTTATAGATAGACAATTGGGTTTTAGTTTGCGGAGCTGTTAGAACCAGCACTTTCTTTTGGCTGAAGGGATGTCCCCAGCCAGGCAGAACATACCACTCTCGTCAAGGGGTGATTACACTCTCTGTGTAACCTGTGCTCACCCTTGGGTAGTGTGGCACTGAGCAGTCAGGCTTATCTCAGGGGGAATGTCTAAAGCAAAGGCCCAGCAGTCACTTGCGATAAATACACTGAGAGTCACAAAAGAGACTTCATACAGGATGTAAGTAAATAACGTTTATATGCAACACACATATTTAATCATTATAACATGAACATCATATACTTTTGGACATATTACTAACAGTAATAGGCCCACTCATACCGTCATGATATCCATAGTATGCCCACTGTTGACAATTCCTATCCAACCCCCACACACACAGAGCATCTTTATGCGGTGCAACATGCTGTCCACCCCAGGCCCACCATAACAATTCTGACAATACAATCCCACACAGTTATAGGGAACACCCTGGGTCACAAAAATATATGTACATAGGCGAAATTAGATCCCTTTTTTAGCAGCACAGCGGGCTGGAGCCATGCGGGTAAATCCAATGTCTAATGTATTGTGCTTTTGTCATGAAATCAACGTATAAAGCTGCACCTACGGCCAGTGTCGTGAGTCACGGGCGGTCTGCAGATGATCACTTCCACTCACACAAATACTCTGCACTGCCATACAGTGCGACATGTATCAGCCCTGTCCGTACGGAATTCTCTTGCACACATACGCACTCAGCACCCTAATGCAATGCTAATGGTACCCAGCAGGTCAATGTATGACACCCTGCAAACTCTGTAGTCCCAGTCTCCCTCCACCCTCTAGTTCACCCCGATGGTCCTTTACCCCCAGATGGAAGATAACCAGTCCATCCTCCTGCATACTTAGCCACATGTGGCAGAAGTCACACTTAGTCTCAGTCCCCAAGAAGCAGGTGGGGATATAGAGCAAGTTTCAATTAGGAGGTAGATGTAAACAAGCAGTCAATTAAGAAATGTAATCACAGGTCCCAAAACACAATGGAGTAATGCAGTCTCTTGACTCGCTTCCAAACTGTCTCAGAAGCGTTTCTTCAATCCAGGCAATCCCTCTCACTGTTACCTGGTGTCAAGATGTCTTTCTGGAGGGGCCAGGTGTGAAGAGGGCAGTTGGTACACCACGATGAGGCTCAAAGGGGAACAACCAATGAAAGAGAAGTAACACAGGGGAGCCTCTCAGTAGGAGGAGGCACCCCGTCCAGTACATATTGATCAGGGTTGTGCCCAGGCAATCCGAGCACAGCGTCTTGTGTACTTTGATATTGATCGCACCAGACACTTCAGGTTTTAAACACAAAGTGTTGCATATTCCGTACCTGCCCTGGAAATGAGGCACAATGACCAGTGTATGTTGAGATGGGTTACACCAGGCAATTCCTGTCACACAGTGAAGAGTTGCAAATTCTGTACCGCCCTGGAAATGAAACACAGCGTCCAGTGCATGATGATACTGTTTGCACCAGACCAGTCCAGTCACACACACAGGCACATGTTCAACAGAGCCACTTGAGGTAGAATGAGGCACTACTCCGGGTACACCCCATCCCAGAAGGTCGCGCCCTATGAATCGGACACCACACACAATGAGCATGCAGTCGGAGTGACGCAAGAGAGAGGAGCTGCACAATCAACAAAATAAGGCATGTGGGGTCCCGCAACCGGTGGATCTGCTCACCATCAAGTAGACGCTTATGAGTTTCTGAGTCCCTGAAGTACAGGAACCACACGCCTTAGATGCGGGCAAGATTTCTGGGGCTCTGCACTAGACAATTCAGTCTCCAGGCAAGCCACTATTCAGAAAGGGCCCCTTCAAGGGCAGTAATCATCCATGTGCACAACAGAGCCCTCTGGCAATGTGCACCACGTAGTCCGGGTTATCCGGTCCCACTTCCCCACTAGCATGGCTCACCCCTTTGCTTAAGGACATCACCACTAGTTGTACTATTGTGTGTCTTTGAAGTTAGGGGCGGTGTAAGGGGTTTCCCTATGAATCACAGCTATCTCACATAATTTTAAGTCTGTCTGCCATGGGGTCTTGGAATGCAGATCTTAATCTTTAGTGGGGCCATGATCTGGCCCCTAGCAGCTAAGGCCCTAATTACGATGCTAGTTGGACTAGCGTTTGACTGGCATCGTTGCGGAACCACAGCCGCCGGTCCCTCATCCATGCGGTCGGACCAACTGCATCATAATGCAGCGGTCTTCAGATGTCGGTGGGACCGACACTAACGTGCCATCAGTATCTGTCCCACTGACATCGTAATGAGCCCCTATGTGTCAAAACCTCTCTTCTCCAATCTATCTCATCTGGCTCTCAAATGATAGAGGTCTGTCATTCTAGTGGTATGCCCATAGTTTATGACTATAGCTAAGGAATGTACAGATGTGCTACCCGATCCCTAGTGTCCATCGAAGCCAGGCACCCTGGCACACAAGACTCTTAGAGTATAGAAATGTCCATATTCCATTAGTGGCTTTTCTATGCTCTATAATTGTACATAGGAAACCAGCATTACTCTTAGGAAATTAATTAAATCTTTCATACATGAAATGGGATACTGATTCTAATGACAATCAACATTGTTCTCTGACTTACTTAAATCCTCACACCTAAAGACTCTAAATTTACTTAAAAGAGTGAATAGCACAATAAACCCCACCATCACCTTCTGTGTCCTCATCCATGTAGAGATCAACTGTGGACTTCGGCTGCACATTGTGCATCAAAGACACTGTGCCCTGTATTGATGAATATATGCAATACAGAGTAGTTTATTGTATGATTAATTAAAAGCTTTACATTTTTAAATTCTTGGTGTGCATTAAACCGATAAAACACATTATAGAAAAAGCCACTAATAGCTTGGACCATTAGAGATTAAAATAGTGTTGTCAAAGCTCTTTAATAGAAGATTAAAATGGAAGACCAGAGGAGTGAAGCAAATACAAATAATTTTGAGTAAGAGAAAGAGGAAAAGAAAAAGTGCAAACTAAATGATAAAGTGTATTATCTCAGACAGATACAGAAAAAAGTGGACCCGTGTATGCAGAGCTATGCTAGTAGAACTAGTTCTTTTAGGCTGAGAAAATAGGGTTGGCTCCCAAATAGCAGCTGGAAGCCGCTGACATGAGGTGTTCTACGGCTGAACACCGTGGGGTATTCTGCCGCCAAACTGAGCAGAGCTTTTAAGTGTCCATGCTTGCACAGGGGCTGGATACTCAGCTGAACCAACCTGCTGTAGTTACAGCCTATACGTACATGGCTGTAATCAGCCAGTTCCAAAACAGAGTGGCCCCTTAGATGCCTCTTTTATGCATTGTTGAGTGAGGCTGATATATTTACCAAATGTTGCCAGTTCCATAGGTTCATGAGGGTGAACACCAGCTTTTGTGGCCTCATTGCATGTTCTTATTCCACACACCAGGAAGAGTGGCTTAAGTAATGTATGGCGTAAGTTTCAGGAGTGCCGGTCAGCAACATATTAGGTAATTGAAAGATTCCTACTTGTACGGACAAAGTCTGCATTTGGGAGTTTTAATGAGAGTCTGCCACTTGTAGTTTACTTCTCCAGATTCTAGACCCATTAGCGTAGCAAACTTAATTTGTTTCAGGCATGCTTTCCGGAGGGCTCAACTGAGATAAGGTTGAGGTCTAAGGCAGTCTGATAGAGATTTGACATAGGACTGCCCAACTTCTAACACTAATCTGGATTTACTGAGTTTATCCATGTTACTTGCCTAGGACAGTGTTTTCATTTGGTTTTCAATGTTGCTCTAATGGTGGCACACAAGAGCTGCAGACTGTCCCATGCTGACTGGTCGATTTGAAGTGTGGCAATAGATCTATGAAGATATAGTGACAATGGGTCCCCTTCTTGGTCAAAGGTGTTCTGAAGAGTGCCTTTCATAGTGTTAGCCGGGCCTTTTGACCCTGTAGAAATAATTTACAAAGGGTGCCATGGTTGCCCATGTTTAGCCCTCTAGGCCATATATGTGTGCCTTGAGCTAATACTTATCCATCATGTTGACTAATTGACCCAGATAGGCCATACCTGATCATTGGTAGGAGGGTTGCTGCTCCTACTTGTCTTATTGGAACAGCCGTGGGGATTTCCGAGGCGACTCTAATTGTTTCCACCTTTGTTGCAGTGTGTGTAAGATGCTTTTGGCTCCTCCTTTGGTTGCTACCCAAACACCTAGGTAGGTATAGCTATCAGTTGTTTCGATTTTTAGTGGACCCAGTCTCCAGATCAAATTTATTTTTTGGTTCAATTATAAAAGACTAATTCTTTGGCCTTCGAACCGTTAGTCATCATCTTGTTAACTTGATTGTACTTGTGTAAGTCATAAAGGGCTCTCTGTAGGCCGACTCTGGAGTGTTCCAGAATGATGATGTCATCAGCATATTGAAATAGTGGGACCTTCAAGTTTTGGGTGAGATAAAATTTGCATGTCTCAAGGCTGCGCCAATCTCTGCAGTGTAAAGGTTAAATAGCTAGGGTGCTAACATGCAGCCTTGTTTAAGGCCATTGTCTGTCTGGATTTTGCCTTTAACCGCTATCGGTGTTAGCTTCACCCGATTCCAAGAAGAGGTGTATTGGGATATGATGGCCTGGAGCAGTTTGTTAGGTATTCCTCAATCTCTAAGCTTTCTCCATAGCCTATTCTTGTCAACCAAGTAAAAGGTGGATGAATATATGATGTTTACGTTTCAAAACCTCGTTCTGATGATATATTGTTGGTGTTATCCATAGTCAGGGATGCACATATGAGTTCACATGTCACTATTGCAATAAACCTGGGTGGTATTACTCACAGTGGCAGCAATGGCACCATGTGAGTAATTTTTGCCAACACCACTCTTTGAGACAAAATGGGTAGAGACAATTAGTAAGATGTGATGCAGGACTCACATATATATTCCTTCTCTCCTCTTACTTCATGGTGCCTGAATGTAGGAGGCCTCAATTGGTTGTCAAAGTTACTAGAGCATGTGTCTGTAAGAAGATGAAATGGACATTTCAGTGTTGCAAATATGCTCTCTTGCATAAATCATGTTGTAATGAAGAGACAGAGAGCAACACATATAGTCTTTGGTGGAAAAAGGGGAGAAAGTTCAGGTTGTACAATTCATAATATCCATGCACACGTCCAGACTCATTGGATACTGTCCCCTCAGTATAGGCACGTGGGGAATACTTCTACCACAGGTGTTTCCCAGACGATTCAATACATGGTGCTCAGGTGACATCTTTTATAAGGATTGGCAGGATCCTTCAGTTGATTATTGTTCATGTACTTGCTGTGGTTCCGTTGAAAATGTAATGCTCTGTGCCAGCTGAGGTTGTGTATCTCCTATCTACTCTCTGCTTTTTTAATCTCATGCTTACCCCCAATCCACATGCAGGTAAAGGAAGAACCATATTACATTTGTTGGCCCACGTCAGACATAGTGATTCTTCAAATTGCTCCGTCGTGCGTGGGGATGCAGTGTTTAATGCTATTGGACATTTCCCATGAGTGCCAATGGTCATCATCCAAACCTATGTCTGTTCTCGGTGACACTTGGCAGGGAGTATCATGTGGTGGTATTCTTGGTGATAATCTTCAACTGCGCAGTCATGCATCTTTGTTGAGTTTGGGAATGGAGTTGACTACAGACGGTGTCTCATCTGGCTTTCTATCAAAGGACAAATTGCCACCTACTGCCTCCCCGAGGCTTCAGTAGTAAGTAGGAATAATTTGGAATACTCATGTGCACTGTTTGTGAGGTTGTTGCTATCCATTGGAATCATGGTGGGTGCTGCTAGCCTGCCTCTTTAGGTGATTCACAGCTTCACTAGGAGTTTGCATTTTCCTCTGACCTTCCACTACCTCTTCATGTGACTGTTGTATTCGAATGTAATACAGATATAATTTCTGTCTTGTTATTCTTTTATGGATAGTGTTGCAGGTATCCTGAATTATTTAATCTCAAGGGATAGCAGGTGTGGTACACCTAGGCTTAAGCAGGCAGATGCATTGTAGTTAGAGATTGCTTTCCTGGGATGGTCATGCAATAGCTTTGGGTGCATAACCTGTGTGTGGCATTCCATTAAACAAGATATGACATGCAACTGTAAATCTGTGCAGAAATATCATTCTACAAAATAAAGATAATTGTGAGTGTTAGGATCATTCTAGTATCAAATACTGCTTCTACATCTTCCAGACTTGAATGTCTGGTGCTTACCTGAAGCTGAACCGAACCAAGACTGAATTTCTATAATTTGCCAGGAACAACAAACAAGACACAGTACTAATTAGGATAAATTACATGAACCTTGATGGTTTTGAACCCCAATCTCACTAAATGCCAGATCACTTGCATTCAACTCGGACACCAATGTCTCTCTCAAGGAACACACTGCCAAAACAAACAAAGACATCCTGATAGCAGTTATCTCTTCTAAAGAAAGTCAACCAATTTCTTCCAGATAGCGACTTCAGACTGCTATTCAAGCCCTTCTACTCTTTCATCTGGATGGTGGTAATGCCCTACCTATGGCTTCCCAGGCTTCACACTGACACCCTTTAGTAACATTCTGCACGTCACATCACATCTCAACCAGGACCTCAAGAAATATAATCATATGACCCCCACCTTGATGGAACAATATTAACTTCCTTTGCCAGCCTCCCTCTGCTACAAAACTGGCAGCATCATATAAATCTATTACAACCAGCACCCCAGCTTATCTTGCAGACAATGTCACCATTTAGGGTGGTTCTCTGCGCACCCACATCCTGGACATTATCAGATTGCAGACTAACAAGTGTAAAAAAAGATAAAAATAAGACAAGCATTTTCAATTTAAGCATTGAAGATAAGGAACATAATCCCTGTGTCCATCATGACCATCCCAACTTGAATTTAGGAAAGAGTTGAAGACTCACCTCTTTAAAGAACACTAAATTGAAATGTATTATCAATTTACAACTCAGCTTCCTCTTCTATTACTCACTGACATTAAGCTTGCCTTGACCACTCACAGTACTGCTCTGCCTTTTGGCTAGGTTTTCCTAATAGAAATACCATATACATACATAAAACAAGCATTTGCAATTCAATAGGTCTCGCATTTACGAGAGTTTGAGCTATTGGCATTGTAAATGCCTTTTATTTATGTGTTATTTATAACACAGATACATAACAGTCATTGTCATTTACAATGCCAATAGCTTAAACTCTTGGAAATGCAAGACCTTTTGCAATTAATATTTAAATTGTTATTATTGCATTTATCTGAAATGTAGACAAGTCACAATTTTTAATGTACACTAGTTTCTTTGAAATATGAATAAAGATGAATGATTGAGTTTGTATGGGACCTTGTCTTTTTAAAGAAATGAATTTTCTTACATTATCATCAATAGAATTTTGTCTTTTATTTATGTGTTATTTATAAAACAGATACATAACAGGCATTGTCATTTACAATGCCAATAGCTTAAACTCTTGTAAATGCAAGACCTTTTGCAATTAATATTGAAATTTTTATTATTGCATTTATCTGAAATGTAGACAAGTCGCAATTTTTAATGTACACTAGTTTCTTTGAAATATGAATAAAGATGAATGATTGAGTTTGTATGGGACCTTGTCTTTTTAAAGAAATGAATTTTCTTACATTATCATCAATAGAATTTTGTCTATTTTGTAGAATATATCCAGATCTAGTTGGTTCTCCTTTCAACCAGATTGGTTTGTTATTAATTGTTGAAATTTCAGTTATGTTTATAATTTTGTTGCCTTAAGTCTGTACACTAGATTTGTAATTTGTGCCTGCTCTTTGCATGTTCTTTTACTTAAGACTCTTTGCTCAATTGCCGCATGTTTACTTGAGTTGTGGTTCTTAATTTGCGAAAGATCCTATGTGCAATATCTAGTACTTTCAGAAGCAAATTTTCAAACTTTTTAATCAGAAACTGTTTGGCCTAAACTTGTCATTTCTTTCACTTGCAACCAGGGAATCAGACTTTGCAGGTTCACTACTGCCACCAGGGGGTTAGGCCTAGTTGTTGTTCATTCACAGCAAATAGATTCAATCAAGTACTGACATTGGATGGCAACCACAAAGAACATGTATACATTATAGGAGGCTTGGCACTGGAAGCTCCTTGCTAACCAAAGTCACATGGAAAGAAACTCCCATGCAGACATACATCCTTACTCTCCCACAGGCACCACCCCTTCAGTGACACAAACCCGATCCTTCCAGGCACTTTGTCTCTGTGATGCTCCATCTTTTAGAGAATCTCATCATATTATGAAGTACCCATCTAGGCCAACGAAGCTCCCCATCCTTGTGCTATTCCCGTCCATCCTACAAGTACCAACATCCTGGATTAATGCAGATACTTGTACCTTCTCACTCCATCCTCAGTTTTCAAAAACCTTAAGCTTTGTCCTACTAGAGTGACGGATTGGTCTCCCAGTGATGGGTAATCTCTATCCTGTAATGCACTTTTGCCAACCAGTTATTTTGCACTGTGTTTGGCCGAAAACTTCCTAATACATGATCGTTTTGCCTCTAATCAGGCACTCCTCAATTCTATCAATACTGATTTTTTTTTTCCTGTCCCAAAATGTCCCAAACATTGTGTTCAGTGCTGTAACGCAAAAGGATTGAGCCCCTTTGCAAGACGTTATGCAGGGCCTTTGAAAATCCCATATCTCAAAAATATTCATTGGTTTTGGGCTCCAGGGGAACCCGCTGAAAAGATGAGGGCCCGTAAAGGGTTGGGACCCTTCTGAGCTGCATGGTCTGTAAGGGCCTGCACCAAGCCAATGATTGTGGTGCCCACACTATACTGTCCTCATCTCCAGGTGGCACCTGTCTATTAAAACGCTGCATGTTTTGTTTAATTTTTCACTGTCTCCCTTCGGCTCATACTAGTGCACCCTTTGACTTTTTCTTCAAATTATGTTTCATAGATCCCCGTGTAACTGTAAAATCATTGATCAGCAGGGATCCACTTTGCGGAAAACAGCGCGTCATTTTCCTTCGCAAAGAAAGGTGCATTTGCAAATGTGCATCTGCAAAATATCCATTTACAGAAACAAATCCTGTCTATGTAAGGAGTGCGTATCTCATTCCCCAGGCCATGTTGAAATTTACTGGGTTCTTTTAGTGTGAAATGCGCCTTCCGAATCAGAGAAAAATCTAAACGGGAGAGGTAAAGAAAAGTAGGAAAACATGCATCTTTCGTAAAGTAATTTGTACTTGTAAAGCGCACTAATACCCCAACTGGGGCATACCGCTGTGGAACCCTTCCTGGCTTTTCCCTGTGAAATGTCCACTCCTGGGCACCCCCAAGGTGAAGCCAGGCATCCCAGCACTGTTGGGGCCGTTGTGGAGATTAAGCAAGCTATTGCCCAGAGTTGCAGAGTGGGACCCATGATTAGAATAGGCACCGAGGCGAGAATTATCAGGCTCGAGGAAATTGAGCCCAAGACCCGCCGAGGCAGGAATTGAACCCTGGTCCCGGGCCAGTCCTCTGCATCAGGGTCTGCCGCTCTAACCATTGAGCCACACTTCTCCAAAAAGTGCAATAGCAGGGAAGGGTGGAAAACAATGCGGTTGTCATAAACATCTGAATAGCCCGTGTTCTAGTGAAGATGATTTTACAGGCCTCACTTGCAATCCACCTGAACATTTGCCCTACCGTAAATGTGGATTGTCTCCATAACGCTGCTTTTCAAAGTAATTCCTTTCTATTTTTTCCTACTACTTCTGTTTCCATTTTGAAGCACATCTCCTTTTACACTGTTAGTCTAACTTAATTATTGGATATGCCTGGCGCACACACATGATACCCTTGAACCAAGAATAAAGGCAAACATAAAATGCAAGTACTTATTGAAAGACGTTGGGCACCGAGAAAGCCCATCACACAGTATTCCACTCAGACGCCATCCTCAAAAGTACCAAAAGAAGAACATCTCTTTTATTAAATAAGCTCAGAAAAAACTTGCAGATATTGTAAGTGTACTGCGTCACTCAAAAGATGATTTAAATGCAGTTTAAGATTAGCAAAAGCATGACAATTTGATTCTAAATGATTATTTCTGACAAATTTTGGACACAAATTATGCTTGATCACACATTTATGTAAAATGACCTCTATTGTATTTTCCCTACCATGAAACTTTTTTTTTTCCTTTTAATAGCTCATAGTATGACTTATCTTCTGACGGTTATCTTTGAAGCAGAGAAGCACTCACTTTGACCACTAACATTTTGAAATCAATTGATCAATAAGCCATTTGAGCCTCCCAGGGGACTCTCGGAATACGCGTCGCTGCTCTCAGATTGCAGGACTAAACGAATAGCTTGTTGTTTGTGTTGTAATGGGCAGTGTAATCGAGTTCCTATTACAAGCTGATTACCGAGGCCCTGGCGCACAAGAGCATTGTCGTCTCTTTCTGCCGAGAGCTTGAATCAAAGCTATAGTGCTGCACACTCACCTTCAAGTGCTCTTGAATAGAATATCACACAAAATCAGGAAGTGGTTACATTTGTCTGCTAAAGTGTTGCACTTCATGTTGCCCTGTGTACTCAAAAGCGTGTCTTTTTCGCCAAAAAAAGAAAGTAGAAACTCGAATTGCTTTCGTCACATCTTTCATTAAAACCTTCATTTGCTTGGGGTGGGGGGTGGGAGGGTTGGAAGTGACAAACGACGGAATGTTGAACATTAAATAAATACATACAACCCCTAACCGTGAACAGCACAAGGTAAGTGGTTTTATTTATTAATTTAATTTTCATTATACTGTCGTTTGTCACTTCACACCCCCACCAGCCCCACTGCGCGTACCTGTTGTTTCAGAAACAACTGATAAGCATAAACACACAAACTCATTTGGCAAATAGTATGTTTACAAAGTACTGTGAAATTTGATAACCGGACATCTAATGTATATTTTCTATGGTCAAGAGTTCGAAAACTGGTGAGCCAGGGCAAAAGACTCCCTTAAACTATTCTGCTCTGAAAAGTGACCCACCCTCCCTGGAGACACGCTCGGTGTTCACAAAGAAAGTCCAGGGTGGAAGAAAGCAGCATGATTGTTACAGATCTCTGTGACCTTTAACCTCCAGCAAGCGACCTTAAAGCAGCAACGCCTGACAGGTCAGGGCAGTGCCTTTGGTTACCGAACATAGCTGCCTCCCCAGGGTGAGCCCAGTCCTAGTTATCGATACATTTGATATTCAGTTGCTCATTGGCCACTGGCTGCAGAGCTAAGGTTAGAAACTACATCCTATGTTAAACGCCTAGTTCAATTCCCTGTAACTTTCGCATGCTCCCGTGAATCTCAACTTGAGAAGCAAAGCACTTTTAAAAATGTGCTTCAGTTTATCAAATTGTTCACTGAGCTACAAGTCCTAAAGGGCAATCGAGAACTTTTTTCACATGCAATATTTTTTTTTTTACTAGGTGCGGCTAAAAAAACTAGACGATCCCCCCCGTAAGGCATAGATTTACAAAGATTTTTCGTAGGGCAGCCTCAACTTTGTGACGCAGACCCACGCAAAATCCATTTAGGAATTCACAAAGGAAGGCAAATGTCAATTGGTGCTGCTTTGTAAATACACAAATAAATAACGCAACACAGCACATTGAGCTGCCTTGCGTTACTTTGCATCAAATAGACGTTTCCTGGGAGGTGCATGGCTGTCCCTGTGAATCCACTCATGGATTTTGATGCTAACCCGTATTTACAAGGAGTTGTAGACATAGGTTTGCACTGAAATGGTGTGACTGCCTGAGGTTAAGATAACAAGGAGAAATATCCTTACTGCTCCATGTTATTTACATTCTGCATGTGCGGTGCATTCTGCAGTACATGTAGAAAGCGGAAAAGTCCCAAGCATATTTTTTTGTGCAGGAACGTAGTCCTTCCTGCACAAAAACTATCCTGACCGTAATGCAGGCACCCTTGTACTGCGGTGCGTGAAATGTTTGTAAATCTAAGTAAAATGAAGAAGGAGCCCAATATGCAAAGGCAGATATATAAAAATGTTTTCATTGTTTTTTAAGCACTTTATTTGGTACAGTAGTTCATTTATCCCAAGGCACATACATTATCAATAAAAGTATTGAGTTATAAGTTATTATTCAGATATAAAAAAAAATTCCAATGTTACTATGCCAGAAATTAGGTGAAAAGATTAAATATTGTTGGAAACAGCAGTATAGTAATACAAATTAGTATATTTATTTCATGCAATGTACTAAAAAGTGTTGAGAAAAATGAATGAGCATTCCTCTTGGATTCTATATATCATGTACTCCTCACCAGAAGGATTTAGGTGGAAAGAGAAAAAATAAAGAAAAAGGGAATTTAACAGTGTGAAAAAGTGGAAAATGGAAAGAAAGAAAGAACATGAAAGAAAAAGAAAGATAAAGAAACATTCAATTTAAATTGATGCGAGAGAGAGAAGAAAAAAGGGTAAGAGAGAAGAGAAGGTTGAAATATGACAGAGACACACAGGAGAACATGCAGTAAACATCAATTGTGTGTCACAAGTACTGACTTTAGTGTAAAAAGCAAGCATGCACAAAGACAACAGTTCTTACCTTTATAATGTGAAGACTGAGCTATTGACTGTACTAGTGCTTGTTTGTTCAGTATTTGTTGAAAAACACCTTACTTCAGTAATTTTTTATTGCAATTGTAACTCCATTTAAATTCCTTCAATGCAATGCATGAAGCATCCACGTTGTGTGACTTTGACATAAGAAATCGCAAATTACCACCAACTTCAAGTTGGTGGTAAATTGTGATTTCTTTGAAAAAAACACTTTTTTGCATTTTTCAAAGTGCCATGTGGCATGTGGCACATACATGGCCTTAGGGCATGTATGTGCCCCACATGTACACACATGCACATTTCAGGGGTGCAACAGAGTGTCCTTTTGGAACCCCTGAACCCTTGAAATTGCATGCACAATTTGTTCGTACCATATGGGTGAATATTTAATGTTTGGTGTCTGAAAAATTGCAATTAAAAATCATCTTTGATGGTAAAGTCATACTTTAGGATACAATTATGAAAATGCTATTTTTAGAAAGTTGGTATTTTCTTGCCCTAACTACTTGGTGCCTGCAGCCTGTTCATGGGTCACATGATTGGTTATAGGTGACAGTTAAACTTTGTTTATTTCTCCTGGATAGCCACACAATAGTGGAATTGGGTGTGCCATATGTGCCATCAACTGCCAGGATAGGGGGAAGAGTTGGACACAGGCCCACTTACAACTGTATAGTCTGTGCCCTGGCTTCACACAAATGACTCGTCACCACTGCATTGTTAATGCAGCCAGCTTGGAGCCAGGTCAGGGGAGGCAGGAAACTTAAAGGACTTCAAAGGGAATTCTCTAGAAGCTTCCCCTACTTTAAAGTAAACACCATATATACATATTAGACCCTCAGACACAACTCTTCAGTACACTTCTGGACCTGTGGATACTACAGAAGATGGACTGCTGTGCTGCTTTGCTGCCAGGACTGCCACTCGACTGCCCTGAAACTTTACTGCTCTGCTGTCTGCTTCTGTTGTCTGCTGACCTGATTGCTGAAAAGGAAGAATGGACTTTCTCACAGGCTGAAGTGATTCCAAGGGTCAGCTGACTGACCTCCTGTTTTGAGCAACAGGAACATATCAAGCCCTAGAGGCTCCGTGCAACTGATCAGATGACCTGCTGCCTGGACCCTGCCTGGACCTGCTTGAGCTGGCTGGCCTCTCCTGAAGTGAGTTCCGTCAGGGCCTGGACCTTTGGCGTGCCTTCATTCGAACTCCTCTTTGAAGAAAAGGATATATCCTGTAGCTTTAGTATCTTCACAAACACAAATGGGCCAATGCGCACCAAGATCTTGCCGCTCGCTAATGCAAAATTCTTGCAAACCCGAATTTTTGTGCCACAGCAACCACAGTGACTGCCAATGGGAAGCTCCAGTACAGAGCATCCATCATGCCTGGCAGGATCTAGTCGCTACAGCGATGACTGTTCACTATGCTTGGCCTACTCTTCCTTCTAAATTGACGATCATCCGCAAAGCTCTCCCTGCTCATCATGGGCCCATTCCATCACAAACGTAACTCTTTGCACTGGACTTTGACAGTAGCTCTTTCAATGTGGCACTAATCACGTCTCTGTATCCAGCCAGCACTGTACCATACTCAGCCTGAATTTTTGACTTTCACCCGGTCACGCACAACCAGATAACCGAAAGTAGCGCTTGTGCTTTTTAGTGCTTTACGTACATGAAAACGTAAAAATCGGATATCTCTGATTCTACTGAATGTTTTTTTGATCATTTTAGTGTCAACTAATTTATTACATTTTACTATATTTTTCTTAATTGGTGAGGGATTTTTCTTGTGCTGTGCTTTCACATTATTACTGTTTGAAGTGCTGCATAAATACTTTACGCATTGCTTCTAAGTTAAACCTGACAGCTTTTTTGCCTAGCTACATGAGGGTCAAGCACTAGAGAATTCGGGGTTGGCTTGTGTTTCACCCCAACAAGAATTGTAATTACTGCTGAGAAGGGTTTCATCCCACTTTTCCCATAACCCAAGATCCAATAGCTTCTATTGTGAAATACAGTGAAAGGAGGAAGGGCAATACATGCTGGGCCAATAAATGCCTGATTGAGCGGCACTCAATGTCCTAGGATATAGCACGATGTACTGTGATGATGGAGGGGACAGAACAGGCAGAGTATGCCACTTATAGAGGCCTACCTGTATTAATGTCACTGCTACAAAAATGTTAGGCACATGGTTAGAATCACAATGTTCTGGTGTCCATATTATCATTGGTTTTTCCCCATATGGATTTTTGCAAGTGCTCATGTGCATACATGTGCTGCAACTGCCACTAACATAATTAAAACTCATTCAAAGGTGCCAACTGCACATACATGTATGTATGTATGTCCCAGGCATCAATCTTAAAATGTTCAAAGCCCTATTTTGTGTTGAACCTTCACTGACATAGTGGCAGTCATGCAAATATTTAAGAAAAAAATAAAAATAACAAGGAGAGGTGGCCATGGTGGGGTGGGGTGGTGGACATGGGAGCAATGAAGAAACAGGGAAGGGAGTTTAAAAAACATAAGCAGGAAGGGGAGGAAGGGGGAAGCAATAGAAGAAGTTAGAAAAATGCAACATAGGCAGTGAAGGTACCAGATGGGGAATTAATACAGAGAGCATGGTGTGGGGAAAATGGAAGGCAAAAGCAAGATATGTGGAAAGAGAGCAAGAAAATAAATGCAATCCCTCTGAGTGTATACAGAAAAAGAAAAATGTGTTTCCCTAACTACATGTAAGGTCAGCAGTGGAAGAATATAAATCTGCCAGTCAGCACAGTGAGAGCAGTATGTTCATGGGCGGGTTATATATATATAAATTGTGAGAAAAGCCACTAAATCGTGAAAAGGGAAGTGAGGTAGGCAGCAAAGCCATCTAGTTATGAGCATTGGTCAAACTCGAAGCCACTCTATGTTTATTGGAAATAATGAATCTGCTTAGTAGACAGCTACAACTGTTTCTAAGGCAAGACCTGAAATTGGTAGCAAACTAAACATGCCTTGCAACTGTGCCACTACTGGTACAGAAAAGTCCCTCGGATGGTGATAGACCAGCACCCCTGCCATGAGTGCCATGTCGGTACTGATGTCTGGATCCATAATGCAGATTTTTGTTGTCATAGACAAAGACGGATTAAACTTGGGTACTATGACATAGGCCTCTCTCACAGTTTTCAGTCTTTTTAGGTCGGGCCTAAAAAGTGCTTGCACTGTCAGGCTGTCTGTTGTATGTGCTCTGTGGGCTCTGACTCCTCCTTTGCTTAGGATTGGCCATTTTGTGTGTCATTTAAAAGTGGAAGTGTGCTAATGGCTGATGGTTGGAGCATGTCCCACCTTTCCTTAGCAGTCAACTCCCATGGGAGTGAACAGGGACGCACACACAGTCCCTAGTATGAGAATCCAACTTACTGAAATGTAAGTGCAGTCTGGCTCTTTACTACTTCCGATCAAAGTCTCACTCTTCACGCTCTGCATGAAATGCGTGGCACCAAGTATAGATATTTATGCACTTCGACCATTGGCTGTCACAGAGAAGATATTGCACTCGGCCGGTGTGCTTCCCGTACGCACAGCCCATGCTGGACCAATGTATTGTATTTCGGCATTGGCTGTCGTCTTCCAGCAGAGGGTGCCATCCTTTTCTGGAAGGTTATTTGAATGTAATAACACTTTAGACACTTTTGCAACATGGAGCCTTGGTGATAAATTCCTTTGCCAGCTCTCACAGAGACACACACACATGGAGTTTGACGGTTGATTGCCACCACATCTCCTGTCTGGGTCATGTCTGGGTTTTCACAATGCCTACAATGTCTCCAGCCTGACACTTGCTTTATCCACTCCTAATGTTACTTCAATTTTTGTGTAGGGTATTTTTAAATTCTGACAATTTTCATCTTTTTTTTGGCTTAGAGGTTGTTTCACAAGTTAATTTAAAAATTAACACGAATAAATAGTTCTGATATTACAATTGTTCCCCTTTATTCAGCCATTTCATGTGGGAGGTAGTATTGTGGAAAGTTTTGAGCTAATGGTGCGGTGTGTTTACAGTGCTGGGCTTGCCGCCAAGGATGTGGTTGTTGATGTTGTGTGGGTACTCTCTGAGCAAGTTGTTGGGCAACAGGTGGAATCTGTAGTTTACTGATGTTAGGATGAGAACTTTAAGCTAGTTTGGCATTTCTGGGGAGATGTTGAAGGTGCTACTGGATTATTGCACCCCTTTGATATAAAGTTGTGGGAACCTGTTGACGCTGTTGAAGGTGGTGTTGGGGCACAGTTTGGTGGGATAGAGAAAAATATGTTGGAATTCTATGGATTACATTGGAGCATTATTGATTTGGTTTCAAATATTGGCAGTGGTTTTGAAAATCTGTGGGTAATGGTATTGGAGTCCTTTTGGGAGTATATTACAGGCACGAATAATAATAATAATAATAATAATAATAATAATATTAATAATAATAATAATAATAATAATAATAATAATAATACATTTATGGAGCACCTGGTTACCTCAAAAGGTGTCTCCCGCACTAAAAGCACATCAGCAGGTGTGGGTTAATAGCTGGACTAGAGATTGTAAAGCCAGGTTTTCAGTCCTCTATGGAAGACTGGTTCAGATTTCTCAGCTCGTAGCCGAAGAGGGAGTGTATTCCAGCTCTTGGTCGCCGGATAACCAAAGGATCGAGCACCCATCCTCGCTTTTCTTATCCTGGGAATCTTGAGTATCTGTACTCCTGTAGATCTTAGCTGTGAACCAGGATTGCAAGGGGTGAGGAAGTTGTGCAGGTAGTTAGGGCCTATCCCCTGTAGGCTCTTATGACAGAAAGACATGGCTTTAACAATAATTCTCTTCTTAATTGGCAGCCAGTAAAGGGCCTCCAGAGCTTGTTTTTATGATGCTCGCCCCTGCAGATTAAGAACAAGGCGTGTCGCTGCGTTTTGAATACGCTGGAGTTGTTTCATGCAGACTTTAGATGCACCCAGATACAGGGCATTCCCATAATCAAGTTGCGAGGTCACCATGATGTGGACTACGGTTTTCCTAACTGATATAGGGAGGATGTCTAGGCTTTTTTCTTAGCATCTTCAGAGTGCCAAAGCATCTCCCTGCCACCTTTCTAGTTTGGGACTCAAACGAGAGTTTAGGATCTAGCCACACACCCAGGTTTTTTACTTCAGTTTTGGGCTCTGGGAAAGGCCCCAGTACCTGTGGCCGCCCGACTGTGTCCCCGATAGAGGGTGATCCCAATAATCATGACCTCTGTCTTGCTCCCATTTATTTTTAAGGCAGTGGTTTGACTTCCATGTGGCTAGATCTTTGAGACAGGATGAGAACTGTAGAGCTCACTCACCGGAGTCTTGTGCAAGGTTCACCACAAGCTGTGTGTCGTCCGCGTACGACACCATGGTGATATTGCGACACCATGGTGATATTGTAATTGTCCATAATCCTCGCCAAAGGTCCAATATACAAATTAAAAAGGGTGGGACTCAAAGTCAATCCCTGTGGGACCTCTTGATGGAGTTGCAGGTTTTTTGATCGGTTGATGTGTTGACTACCTGGAAACTACGATCTTCCAAGAAAGACCACATCTATTGTAATGCTACCCCATCCAGTCCGCACTCCTGTAAACGCTGAAGGAGTAGCTTGTGGAATATTATGTCAAAGCCGTTAAATTGTTTAGCGGCTCTGGTGGGCGATAGATTAAGAGACCATTCATCATAGTCTTGTTTGCTCTCCTTAAACTAAATAGAGCTGCCTCTGAGCTTCCTACTAGGACTTTATCTAGCGTACAGTTAAAGGATAAGTGGAAAATTATGGCTATTCCTCCTATGCATTTTAAGATGCGTTCTTGTCTGACCATGCCATAATTATTTGGAAGTGCTTCTAGAATGTCAGGGGCGGAGTCCTCACTGAGCCACGTTTCAGTGAGGAACAAAGCACCCAGCTGGTGGTCAGTGAGGTAGTCATAAAATTTCCGTTTTGTGTTTGATGAGCAATCTACAGTTTATGAGGGCAAACTTCAGGTGGTCCTGCTGGGATGTAGTAATCCAGGGTTTGAGACATAACGGACAGTTTGTACAGTGTGTAATCCCTTCTCCTGCCTGTACCGAGTGATAACAGACTCCAGCCAGAGACCTCTTCATAGTCCGGAGGGAGCTGCTAGAGTACCGCAAAGGCTGTGCGGGTTTGAAATGGGCATAGTGGGTAGCCCCTGACCTCGGATGGCCGCGGACGGGCGCAGATGGGCTCCCCTTTGGCGCACCTTTGGTGCAAGTTCAATCATATTGGATGTATTGATAGAGTTATTTGCATGCTTCCAAAAGTCATTGAGCTAATCTTTTGGGTAGCACTGTTGCAATTTGGTGGGGTGCGGCTGTGTGTTTTGCAGCACTAGAAGTAGTGCTAATTGTGTTACAGATCTTTTAGGTGACCTCTGGAATCTTAAAATTAGTGTTGGTGAACTGTTAGAAGGAAGTAGCACTGTGATGACATTTTTAGGTCAAGCCTGGGCAGCTCATGCGCTGCTATGTGAGGCAAATTCAAATAAAAGAACTATTTATTAATTTAGTTAGTTAAAACCATAACAATATGCTGTAGATAATTATACTAAATGTAAAAGAATTATCCAAAAGCAATTTTTTTTTTAAAACATCAACTGATTCAAAGTTAATTGGTTACACAGCTCATTTAACGTAAAACGTGACAGAATGCAATAAAATCAGGAAACAGTAGTCTGTTTTATGAAGCACAGTCTCCAAGTGAACCTGATAGGGTAACCGCATCAATTCATAGGACTTTTTAGAATATTGATGTAAAATCATCAAAACAGGTCAGGTCTGGAAGTGGACCATAGTACAATATGTGCCCTCCAATCTGCTATTCTGTGACTCCCCTTGGACCAGACTTGACTAATTTTTCATACAGGGTTGAACATTTTACCAAGTTACAATAGAGCTGTGGATTATTTGGATTGAGGCATTTTAATATTGCTGCTCTACAGGTGCTTATACCACTTATATTAAAAAAAAATTAAATACCAAAGGCGATATGGTTTTAGGATAGGGCAGATGCAAAGTAAATGTATTAGATCCTGCTTGGGTGGTCGGAAAAGACTGCATGTTTTCGGGCCTTTATATTGCCAGCATGGTTAATCAGGATTTGATGGAATTGAGCCAAGATGTAGTGCTAAGAAATTTGGGGCCCATGAGGATGTTGGGTGGATCACCACCGCCATGCGAGCGGTGGCGATCCGCCCGACAACCTTTGCCGCCCGCCACCCATTTCCCCCCCCAACATATTAGTATGGCGGGGGGACTGCGGCGGACGGAAAGACCGTCCGCCGCTTTTCCGCCCCGGTCACCTTGCGGCCGGGGCGGAAAAGGAATAATATGGTGGCGGTGCCTATCAGACACCGCCAGCCATATTATGATGCCCAAATTTCAATGCCTTTCCGTGGCAGCAATACCGCCACGGAACGGCATGCGGACTTCACTCTGGGGGCCCCCTGCGAGCCCCCAGAGTGTAGGACAGTAGGGGGGTGCACCGGGGGGAACCTGTGGTACCCCCCTGCATTTGCATAATCAAAGCGGCAGGCACCGCGTGGTGCCTGCCGCTTTGATTATGCAAATGCATCACAAGCATTATTAGCATTGCGTGGGTGCTGGTGTGAAAACCGCCCGCCGCAATGTTATTAATGCATGAAGCGACCTGCCACTGTGGCGGGCACATCCTAATGCCCACATCGGGACCCCCGCCCTTTAGGCGGGCGGTCCCGTTTACCGCAGGGGTGGCGGGCGTGTAAAGTCTGCCCACCAACCTAATAGGCCCTTAATGTTCTACATATTTTTATTAAATTTTTCTGTAAATGTATATAAATATTATATTTTTATATTGTTTACATTATATTTTGATAACATTTGAAAATATTAAATTTGTATATAATTTATTTAATTATTAATAACATAGTTTCATATAAAACATTCAAATATTTGTCAACTTCTATTGAAAAAAATAATACATTTTTTTATTTGTTGATTCATTTCATTTAAATGTATAAAGAAAATTGTATTAATTTATTATATGTATTTTTAAGGATATATATTTTTAAATACTTTGAATGAAATAGTGTATATTAAATATTTTTTGGTTATACTTTATATGGATTTGGAGTTAGAATAGTAAATTATTATGGTTTAACATCCAGCACTTTCCATGAGTTATATTGGATTTTGAGTTAGAATTGCAAATTATTATGGTTGAATATCCAGGACTTTTCCTGAGTTATATTGGACTTGGAGTTAGAATCGTAAATTATTATGGTTTAATATCCAGCACTATCCCAGAGTTTTATTGGATTTGGAGTTCGAATAGTACATTATTATGGTTTAATATCCAGCACTTTCCCAGAGTTTTATTGGACTTGGAGTTAGAATAGTATATTATTATGGTTTAATATCCAGCACTTTCCCTGAGTTATATTGGATTTGATTTAGAATAGCAATTTTTATGGTTTACTCTCCAGCACGTTCCCGAAGATATATTGGATTTGGAGTTAGAATAGTAATTTATTACGGTTTACTATGCAGCACTTCTTTTTACTTTAGTTGTATTTGGAGTAAGAATAGTAAATTATGACATTTGATATACTTTTCGGTTTATTACAATATTGAAAAAATAATACACTGTGTTATGTTTTTCATATTTTATTAGGATATTGTAAAATATATTTTGACATGTTCAACCAATTATATTTTATAACATTGATGTACAAATGTATTTGACAGAGTTTTAACATTTTACAATTAATTTCTTATACATATATAATAGTAAAGTTACATAGTATAATTTTTACATGAATATATAGTTTTTTTGTATTGTTTAATATTTTTAAATGAAAACATTTCTACATTTTTCATGAACTTTTATTACATTTAGTAGTTGTAATATATATACATTGTACATGTTTCACATTATTTTTTATTATATAGCAAATATAACAATTCCTGTGATACAGCGTTTTTGTAGATCTTCCTAGTGAGCTTATTGCCATCGGCAAATTTGACTTGGATCCAGGGGCCTCATTTATGAAAAGTGACGCATCGCTGCGTGAAAAAAGCGATGCGTCAATTTTCACTGCGCACTCCTTGCGACACCAATGATGCGTCATATTTAATGTATGACGCATCATGTCGCAAGGACTTACAGATACGTCAGTATTTCTGACGCATCTGTAAGCGAAAAAGTGACGCATTGCTGGAGTGTGTCACAAAAGTGAAATGCGTCCTTTCACATGGGGAAAGCCCCATGTGAAAGGGCTTGCGTCAGTCTTACGCCTGCTGTGAGGCAGGCGCAAGATTTTGACGCAACAGCATCTTAAAAGTGACGCAGTGAAATCTCATAGATTTCACTGCGTCACTATTACGAGGCTTTTTGCGGGGGAACGCCCCCTCTGCATACATTATACCTGACGCAGGTATAATGTGGCGCAGGGGTTTAAAAAGTGACGCATCTACCTAGATGCGTCACTTTTTAAATATGGCGCAACAAGGCGCATTTTGTACGCCACTGGTGCGTCACAAAAAGTGACGCACCGGCGGCGCAAAACTGACGCAAGGCTTCATAAATAAGGGCCCAGGTATTTGTGTATAATAGCTGTATGGCTCTTAGTGTTGTTTCCGGGAGTCCCCATTGCACTAGTTTATGCCATAGTAAACCTCTGTTTACTCTGTCAAGTGCTGCTTTGAAGTCTATAAAGCATAGGTATAAACTCTTTTGTTCCCGTAGACTCTTTTGTGTCATTAAGCCTAAAACAAGAAGGTTTGTAGTGGTACCCACTCCTTTGCGGAAACTCGACTAGTTAGGAGGGATTTTGTTTTTAGTCTCTGACCAGTCTAGCAGATCCCATAAAATCAAAGAAGCATAGTATTTAGCTTCTGTGTCAAATAAGGCGATCATTTGGTAGTTGGCTGGATTGGTTTGGGCCCCTCCTTTGTGTACTGGGTTAACTATTTATTCTCTCCAACTCTCTGGCAGGCTATTTGAGTTACCCACCTTCTGAAAGAGTTGAGACAACGAGCCAGCCCAAAAGTCAGGATCCTGTTTGTAGATTGCTTGGAGGATCCCATTTGGGCCTGGTGCCCCATCTCGTCTGCTCGCCTGAATCACCTTAGCTGTTTGTTCAACTTCGTATTGAAGTAATTGCGAGCCCATTGCAATCATGGCATTTGTCGCGCTTGATGGAATTTTAGGTTTCCCGACTGTTATTTGTGATGGTTCCAAATGTTGTTTTTGCCTTGCTGCTTCAGCTGATGTAGCCGGGATAATCAGATTTATTGATAATGGGTGAATCGATGAGTTACAGACCTCAGCGAAGGAGTGGTTAAATTTTTCCACGTCTTCAACCCTTTTAACAGGTACGATGAAGAAGGTTGAGGTTATGTATGTTATCCAGGCTAGCTCAGTTACACAGGTGTTGTTTATTGCCGGTTTTGATATTGTGAGGCCATTCACTAGTTCCCAGAAAGCTCTTGTATTTGATATTTTAACACTTAATAAGATCTTTGACCATAAGTTGTCTGTTTTGCTTTTTCTGTCTTCCCAAATTCGTTTTTTATATTGCCTCTTCAGTTTTTTGATTTGATCCCAAGTTGCTTTAGGCACTGTGGTTCTCCTTGTAGGTTTGATTCTTCTTCTTAGTTCAGCTCTAAGAATTATTGCTGTTTTACTCAGGTGTTTATTGTAGGACTTGACCTTTTTGGCTAAAGTTCAGAAAACTTTTTGCTTCCCCCCAGACCATTTTCCTGACATAGAGTTGCCAATTTACATGCTTTGGGTACATTGCCACTGCTGATCAGTGTCAAAGTACAAGTGTTCCCTATGTAAAGTGTAATGGTAATTGGTTGGCCATGATTGGCATGTTTGCCTTACTGGTAAAGTCCCTAGTAATGTGCACTGTGTGTGCCAGGGCAAGTAATGCAAAGGCGCGGAGAATGGAACTCAGGCCTGCAGTGTAGGGCCTGTGCAAAGCTTCCTAAGTTAGCATGTTGTCGTGACAAGTACAGCCACTTGTCAGGCCTTACTTTTCCTTTTGCATAAACATTGGGCACCCCTGTGGTAGGTCCCGGGTAACCCCAGGGCAGGGTGCAGTGTAAGTAAAAGGCAGGACATATACTAAGGTGTGTGTTATGTCCTAACAATGAAAAACACTCCATTCTGTTTTTCACTGCTATAAGGCCATTCTGCTCATAGGAAAGAATGGGGGAGACTAGGTGTTGTGTTTGTTAGCCTAGTTTCCTATAAGTTTAAAATGGTGAGGTGACGTTTAGTATGTATGAACTCACAGTGTCATAACACATCTATCTGTTAAAGTGGTTTTGTCACTGTGTGTTCAGAAACCACTCTTTTAAAAAGTGGCTGAGTTTTGTGCTTTAAGCATTACTGTGTGTCTCTGCTGAATGGGGATTGATTGTCTGTATCTGAGAGGTGAGAGGAGCTGGGAGAGGGCTTGACCCAGGGAGGGGTTGAGATGGCACCAGGCTGCTCTGCATCTGGAGAGTATGGAGAGGAGAAGCCCGGGCGGTGAAAAGGCCTGGGCTGTTGCTATAAACCAATTGACCCATCACCTGCTGAGTGATTAACGATCCAGACCCCCAGTATCAAAGGGAGAAAGGTGACACTGTGAGTGAGACACCAAGAACTGATTTAGGGAGGGGTCAGGGACCCCTGAGCACAACAAACTTCAAAGACATTAAGGGTATAACTATAAGAGCTGAAGCCCCTGAACTTTGGAATGAAACAGAAATGGATTGAGACTGAAAAGGCTTGGACCCATTTCATGGTCAAGAGGAACCTCTGCTAAGGAAGAAGTAACTGACGGAACTGTTAATAGGGTTAACTACAGCTCTTTTCCATTCTTGGGGTACCCGACCATCCCTAAGAGAAAGGTTTATTATTGATTGAATCATAGGGCCAAGTAGGTTGCATAAAGAAGCAGCCATTTTGGCAGGCAGGAAATCCAGAGGAGACCCTGTTTTAATATGATTCATCAATGAATTGATGTCATATAATCCAATCTCTGGGAAGGCAGTGAGTGTAGGTGTAGGTATGTCGCTATTGTGTGGACTTGATGGTGGAGAAGTAATGACAGCGTTATCCTTGCAATTAATTACTTTTAAAAAATTTCATAGATCCGCTCTATTTTGTTTTCAAAGAATAGGGAGATGTCATCACACAGGGATTGAGAGAAATCATCAGGACTCTCACAGGCTACAGGTTTCACAAATGTCTATAGAATCCTGTAGAGTTCTTTGGAGGAATTGCCTGCCTCAGTCAACTGTGAAGTGAGACAGCTCCTCCTGACTAGCCTGATATTTTTGTGGTATAAGGATAGGACATCAGCATGTTCTTTCCTAATTTCCTCTGTGTGGTTCTTTCGCCATACTTTTTCTAACCTCCTACATCCCTGTTTCTCTATCCTAAGTTGTTCAGTATACCATATCTCATGTTTGGATATGGGAAGCTGTTTATGCAATTTCATTGGGGCCAACACGTCAACCGCCTCTAAAAGAGAGGTATTAAACTTAGATAAAACAGAGTCCACATTGTCCGTAGCTAGGACCATGGGTTCTATCCACACTTTCTGTAGGTCATCCAGTATCACCTTATGCCATTGTCTACGCCATTGAGGCGGAAGGGCCGGCTGTTTATTTGGTTTGTCCAGGCCAAGGAGAAAGAATTCCAACAGCAAGTGGTCAGACCAGCTTACTCGGGTCACGGGTCGACATAATATCTTAGCACATTTAGAAAAAATCAAATCCAGAGTATGGCCTCCTATGTGAGTGGGACCTTTATTGCGTATTTCAAGCTCTAAAAGGGAGAGATCTGAGAGCAAAGACAGCGTCTCAGGAAGATTGGGGATGTCTACATGAATGTTGATGTCTCCCAGAAGGAGAAAATCTTCTTTCGCTTTAAGATGTGGGGCCAATAGTTCGGTCAGAGCTAAAGTGAAACCTGTGCTAGGCCCTGGATGACGGTAAACAAGAGCTCCCTTCCAATGGGTTTTAGATGCCGAACTGATCTTAAAGATCATGACTTCCATCAAGGAGCAACTTCTTTGGTCAATTACATTTACCTTCAGTTCTTCCTTGTAAACTATCGCAATACCATCGCCGATTTTTATCGGGCGGTCAAGCTTTAGCATTTTATATCCAGCAGGAACCCCCAAGGCAATAGCAGGGACCGTATGAGGTTTTAGACATGTTTCGGTTAAAAAGCAAATTTCAGGCCTTGTCATTGTGATAAGGTCCCAGAGTTCACAATGGTGTTTTGGTAAGGAGCGAATATTGAGAAGAAACATCTTCAGGCCCTTAGGGCCATTGTCCCCTTGTATCTTGTGACCTCTGATGGTGTCAGTGTGGGATGCCTGGAAGTGGCAAAAGGTGCATGAAAAGGGGCCCACTGGACATGGCCAAGAATTACGAGCGCAACCCACTAAAGGCACTGGTTGCAGAATTTTTAGGGCTTGAGCTGAATATTTGATGTAGTGTTCCCCAGTGGGGTACGTATCATGTTGGGCAGAGACCATGGTCCCTGGCCCCGTCTGGTCACGGACGGGCGACTCTTTGGCTACTCTTCGGCGTGTCTTCGGCTCCCCTGCGCCCGACCGCTGCGCGCTCGGGAGGGGGCGAGGGCTAAATAGCCCTGTGAATACAACCACTAGAGCGCTAACCGCTCAGTGGTGAACAGGAAGTGCCTGGCTCTCCCTGACCCGCCCTCCGCGCAACGGTACTAGCTACCGCGTCGGACCGGGCAGGCAGGAGTGGTGATCGAGCCCAGGCTTCCCACTGCTCTGAAAGTACCATCCCCCCCTCTTAAATCAGGATAGGGAGAAAGTGTGAACAGCATCGCACTTCAGGTACAAGCTAGCGCGAGTGAACTAGCAGTTTCAGTTGTCAAATTCCCATTTTAAAATTAAAAACAAATAAAATGAAAGCGTTTTAAAATTTCACATGCGCAGCATAAAGCACAATTTAGGCACATTATATGAACTAGCGGGTCGGGAAACTCTGCCACAGCCACCTTACCGCAGCTCCCCGATGCTTAGGCTCAGCCTAAATAGCCCTGTGAATACAACCACTAGAGCGCTAAACGCTCAGTGGTGAACAGGAAGTGCCTGGTTCTCCCTGACCCGCCCTCCACGCAACGGTACTGGCTACCGCGTCGGACCGGGGCGGGCAGGAGTGGTGATCGAGCCCAGGCTTCCCACTGCTCTGAAAGTACCGTCCCCCCTCCTAAATCAGGATAGGGAGAAAATGTGAACAGCAGCGCACTTCAGGTACAAGCTAGCGCAAGTGAACTAGCAGTTTCAGTTGTCAAATTCCCATTTGAAAATTAACAATAAATAAAATGAAAGAGTTTTAAAATTTCACATGCGCAGCATAAAGCACAATTTAGGCACATTAGATGAACTAGCGGGTCAGGGAACTCTGCCACAGCCACCTTACAAAGACTGTACTTTGTGCTGTGTCTTGAACCCCAAGGGCTCGGGGTGAGCTGGCTCCCTGTTTGGAAACACAGGAACATAAAAGTTTCCAGAGAAGTACCAGGCAACGTGGTGTGCGCATGCTTTTGCAGCTTAAGACCCTCAGAAGTTGTGCCTTGTAGTTGTGGGCATGCAGGAGTAAGCTGAGCCTCGTGCATGCAGGGTGCGTGTCTTGGTGCAAGCCAAGGTGTTGGTGAGGAGCGCCTGGTCGTTGTGTGCACTGGGATACGAGGTGATACTTGGACGCTCAAGGTGCGTATCATGGTGCAAGCCAAAGGCATTGGTGAGGAGCGCCTGATCGTTATGTGCACCAAACAAAGAAGTGAGTCTCAGACGTGCAGGGTGCGTGTCGTGGTGCAAGCCAGGGTGTCGGAGAAGAGCGCCTGGTCATCATGTGCACCGAGAGAAGAGGTAAGACTCAGATGCACAGAGAGCGTGTTGTGGTGCAGCCAAGGCGTTGGTGAGGAGCGCCTGGTCGTGGTGTGCACTAAGCGAAGCAGTGAGCCTCGGTCGCACAGGGTGTGTGTTGTGGTCCAAGCCAGGGTGTTGGTGAAGAGTGCCTGGTCAAACTTCAAACTTCAAAAGCCAGCTTTATTCGATTACTTAAAATCATAAAAGCAACAAGACAGTACTATTTGTAAAATTTGTAAAAAAATTTTACATATCATATAATTCATATGGTTAAAATCAATTAAAAGATCAGTCCCAAAGATAATATAAAATCCAATCAGTAATTTAGACGTTGGTACAAAAACAATACATTCGCAATGTAATAATAAGAAGAATGATTGATTTAAAAATGTTAACAGAATCTGCAATATAATAAGGTCACCCTTCCAAGTGCTTCGGGGATAGCTTCCTGGTTTTCGTACGCATAGCTGCGACCAGAAAGCTAGCAACCCCAAAGATTATCCTGGTGCTACCTAGTAACTGTAAATAAAGTAGTGCTGGTCGTACTTGCACAAAGCCTGCTTCCCTTAGAATAGGGACCAAGTACTGTTTTCTGCTCTTCTTAAAATGTTCACAGAACATTACAAAATGTATAAGGGACTGCTCTGAGAAGTTATCGCAGCTACATGGGATTGACTCATCTGCGACCCCCCATACAGGGAAGACTCCTAAAGAGTACTGTATAATGTTGAACCTAAATCTAATAAGTAGATGTTGATGGTATGGGCGGCTTACAATTTTTAGATACGGTTCAATCGAGGGCGTAGTCAGGAGGAGGAAATTGGCTCTAGCTCTAGGTTTAGTCAACTCCTCACTCTCCCGCTTTAGCGATGCCCTCCTCAGAAAGTTATCCTTAATCCATTTCACGTCCCCCTTACAGATTGTGTTTGGGTGGCTGAAAAGGTTAGGCCTGCCAAGACTTCCCAGAGCGCCCTTTATGTAAGCCAACCACGGAATCTTTGAGACATTATCCAGAGCCATGCAGTCCCTAAGAATGGTGTGGTTAAGTATAATATCGTTGTTCAGCCAGATTTTGGCCCAACACACCAATGGTGCCAAGAGAAGCTGATCAGTAATGAAACCTAAACCTAACTCAGAGTGTACAGAAAAAACTGGTGTGGATTGTGGAACACTTAATAGGGATCTAAGAAACTGGTTTTCCACGATCTGCAAGTCACCAGGTGAGTAGTAACCCCACAGCGGTGCGCCGTAGGTGGCTATGGATAGGCATTTCGATTTATAGACTTTCAATAATGCCTCCATTGGTCGTGAGCCTAGTCGCTTTGCGAAACTTAGCAAAGCTGAGGTTGAACGAGTTACAGCTAGTGACTTTGCAGACACCTGTGGTTTCCATGAGCCCTTCTCCTCAAAGATCACACCCAGATAGGTAAAGACTTGTACCCTTGAAACCCCCTCTCCACAACAAGTAAAAGTTTTTAACTTTTTCGGCCTTTGCCGCCTCCCAGCCACCATGACATGTGATTTTTTATTATTGATCAGGAGGTCAAGCCTTGCCATAAAGTCACCAAACGCGTCCAGAAGTCTTTGTAGCCCCACTCCTGTGCGGGCTAGGAGGACCGCGTTGTCCGCATATAGCAGAACAGGCACTGCGGAACCCCCCACGTACGGGATGTCAGGTGTGGACCCCTCCAGGGCTTTATGCAGAGAGTTAATGTATAAAGTAAACAGGAGCGGGGCTAAAATACAGCCCTGCCTCACACCTCTTCTGGATTTAAAAGGTCTGGTTGTGTTACCTTCATGGGTGATTCTGATGGATGCTGATAGGTCTTCATGGAGTGAGGCCAAGAAATCTATAAGAGGAGGATCAAACCCGATACCAGCCAATATGGCCCATAACTTGGCCCTATTGACCAAGTCAAAGGCCGAAGAGAGGTCCATAAATGCCAGATATAAGTGACCCTCCTTCGCCATAGTGTACTTACTGACCAGCATATGTAGATTCAAACACTGATCAATTGTGCCTCGTTTCTCACGAAAGCCATACTGGAGTTCAGAGAGGACCCCCTTCTCTTTAGTGATATTGCCCAATCTGGTTAAAATAACTCTACCAAGAATCTTGACGGCGGAGTCAATTAGCGATATCGGCCTATAGCAGGCTGGATCGTTTCTTGACCCCTTCTTATATATTGGGACAATAGTTGAGGTGGTCCAAGATTTAGGGAACCCCGCTGTGACCGTTGCATTAAAAACATTAGTGAGTATTTTAGCCCACAGGAGTGGACTTGAACTATATAGGTCTGCCGGGACACCATCGGGTCCCGGAGCCTTGTGTTTGGTCATCTCATCAATAGCCTTGTTGACCTCCAATTCAGTAAAAACAAGAGGGGAAGCTTCTGGCATAGGCTGTTGGGATCTACTGGATGCTGGAAACATATCACTCTTGTAGATTTTACTAAAATGATCAACCCATTGGTCTTCGGGAATTACACAGTCCATGACGGTGTTAGTTGATGTAGAAACATAGGAATGGTTTATAACCATCCAAAATTTGGAGCTGTCCTTCAAGACGTTGGCCGTTGGTAGGCTGTCCCAAGCCTCACTTTTTATTGACTTTTTACGTCTCTCGGTGGCCTGTCTATATTTTTTCCTAAGCCCTGCCACCAGGTCCCTGTTTCTTGGCTGCTGTTTCAGGGCTTGAAGTAAGTCATTGTGTGTCTTTGAGCATTCCTTGTCAAACCATCTTGGGATGGAGGAATCTACTTGCTTCTTAGTGCATGTTAAGTCCCTGTTGATCTTAGAACAAATAGTAGTAAAAGAACTGATAATGGCAATACCTTTGGATGTGCTATCCATACAGATTGTCATATCGTCTTGGGACTTCAGTACGAGATTCTCCATAAAAGTATCCGGCACAACCTTTGCCCAATTCAGTCTGCGGCCCTGATCCTTAGGGACAAGGGTATCGCCACGTCCCCCCAGTTCTCAACCTGGGTGACGCTGTTGCGGCCCATGTTCAGGAGCAAGGCCACCGGGTTATGATCACTAAATGGGGAGGAAATCACTTCATAGGATACCACTGTATCGATTATCCCTGGTGAAATAAAAATGTAATCAATGACCGTGCTAGCATCCCTGCCAACAAAGGTCGGTGTTCTCACATCCCCCCATGACCCGTGTGCCTCGTACAAATTTTGGTTAGCTAGTAGGTTTTCCAATTCCGCCCCATGTAGGGTATGCTCAAAGTGAGTGCTGACAGCTCCTGGAGGTCCCAGTTGCTCTTTATTCTGACATCCCCAACTACATGGGTGAACGTTAAAATCTCCCAATAACAGGGTTTCGAATAAAGCAGATTGCTGTGACTTGTATGTTATTAAAAAGGAAGATAGGGAACTCAAGTGTGAACGGCTTCTATCCCTATCGGGTGCATTATAGAAATTAATTATCAAAATTAAAGGGGAATTTGGCCTAGCCCACTCTATACCTAGAATATTTTCAGATGTGTGAGCAATTTTCCGTGTGGTACCCCTCAATTTTATAGAGAAAAGTATGTACAGACCGCCCTTATTTCTGCCACCCTCCCCAGGAGTAGTTTTAACAAAGAAGCTGCGGTACCCATCTAGGAAGAAATCATCACTCAACAATTCTCGCTCCGGTGCCTACTCGATTCATGGGTTCACACTCTGCGACTCTGGGCAATAGCTTGCTTAATCTCCACAACGGCCCCTCGCGGCGGGATGCCTGGCTTTCACCTTGCGGATACCCTGCCGGGGTTATCTCACAGGGGAATACCAGGACGGGTTCCCTAAGCAAGCGCTTAGAAACCGGTTGGTGATTTGCGCTATATAAATTCCTGTACATTTACATTTACATTTACATCACTGGTATCCCATGTTTCCTGAAAGCCCAGGATATCGTGTTGTGTAACAAAATTTGACCATCTAGCATCAGAGACTTTCTTCTTTAACCCAGCGATGTTCCAACTCATTGCAGTGACATGGCGACAGCTAGCTACTGTGGTGACATCCCGACGTGGTGAAACGGTGAGTGGTTGTCAATCATTAGTGTCTAACGTAGAAGTATTTAGGAGAGGATGGAACCTGTTGCTAAGTGCAATCCCTTGCCCCTGGCTGAGAGTATGCTGAGCTTGGGAGGCTGGTGCTACTGCGCTATTTGATCTTGCCCGCAATAATGCCTGCTGGGTTTGATAGGATACATGAGGCTTCACTCTTAAGCCCTCCACTCTTCCTGAGGGAACTGGGATATGCGGGTAATTTGTTTTGAATTGAGGATAGGTGGGGGGAGGGTAGAAGTACCCTAGTGGAAGTGGTCTGATACCTACACCACCTAGATCAGAACCATCCCAAAGTAGGGAATCTGCTATGTTAGGTGTATTGAAATTAACAATCACACAATCTCCAGTGATGCATTTGGGCCTCCTCCCCACCCAGTCTACCCTTCGTGCAGCTATGATATGTTTACCCACATCCAGGCTTCCACTACTGAACTGCATACACCATCTCCTAGTTCTATTTAGTAAGTCTAGTTCAGATTCCCTCTGCTGTGGTTTAAGGCGCGGAATCCCAGTTAGGATAACAACTAGACTTGCTGCGTCCGGGGGGAGATCCACTGGTCGGCGCATTCTTTTACTGGGCTCGCTAAGGGGGTACTCCTGTGGTCTAGGGGTGGCCAGCTTGCGTTTTCCCATTGCGAGGAACAGAGTCTCTGGCCCTGCCCTGCCTCCTCCTGCCAACGACTGCCAAAGACTGTCCCGCCCTTGTCCCGGGCTTCTCCCTGGCAGCTCCCGCGCGCGACTCGCGGGTGCGAGGGGCGTTCCGTGCTTTGAGGCGCCTCCGGGCGCTCGTGCGGCATCACTCCCGCCGCCGGGGCACCTGGGTGTTGTGGTTTCTGCCGTCCCCGGGAGCGCTAGCCGTTCCCCTCACGGCGGAGCTGGGGCGCTGGAGCGCTGGAATGCAGAGCACGCTGGCCGTTCACCTCACGGCTTGTGGTGAGTCCCCCCGGAGCTCAGGGCGCTCCGTGCTTTGAGGCGCCTCCGGGCGCTCGTGCAGCGTCACTCCCGCCGCCGGGGCACCTGGGTGTTGTGGTTTCTGCCGTCCCCAGGAGCGCTAGCCGTTCCCCTCACGGCGGAGCTGGGGCGCTGGAGTGCTGGAATGCAGAGCACGCTGGCCGTTCACCTCACGGCTTGTGGTGAGTCCCCCCGGAGCTCAGGGCACTCCGTGCTTTGAGGCGCCTCCGGGCGCTCGTGCGGCGTCACTCCCGCCGCCGGGGCACCTGGGTGTTGTGGTTTCTGCCGTCCCCGGGAGCGCTAGCCATTCCCCTCACGGCGGAGCTGGGGCGCTGGAGCGCTGGAATGCAGAGCACGCTGGCCGTTCACCTCATGGCTTGTGGTGAGTCCACCAAATGCTGGAGGCAGTGGTGAGGGATAATCACCCCTACTTCCAACACTTATCCAGGTTGCAACCTGTGGAACTGAGATGGCAGGTTTGCGAAAATTCCTTCAGTGGTGTTGTTAGGAATAGGGTCCAAACTTCTACCGAAGAACCTTCCTGTGTGCCGAGGGTTATGATCAGTTCCTTTGCCCTTGAGGAGTTTTTCACAAGAGAATTACTTGTCCATCATAGTCGTTTTAAATTGAGCAATGTTACTAATCTTAGTTCAGGTGACACTATTGTGTCTCTACTATAAGAGGTTGGCAGCAAAATATGTTGAGCTGAGTGATCAATTTCAGTAGTGTACTGATAGAAAATTCCTTTGTTTGCCAAGTAGTGGCAAGGGGAGGATTGTATATTCTATGATAGTTCGGGCTTTAGGGCTGTGGTGGGCGCACGTTGGGGGTTTGTCTTGCTCAAATCTTTCTTTAAGCACACGCAGCCCTAGGTGTTCTAGGTCTCCCACCAGTTTCTGACCATTTACATCACGACGTTTGTTCACGGAAAGATCTTGAGGTTGCACTGCCCATATTGTATTTGCTGTTATTATATCGTCATCCTAATCCGATGTGTGTATTAAATTCAATTTAAAATCACTGGTTACCATTATGTCCCAAGCTGGATACTCAAACCTTCTTTCTTCTATTGTCCTAATCAATTTATTGAATAGGATGTTTTTGGTGTCACGCATTGGATGATCATACACAGGCTAATGGTACTTGCCATATTGTTGGATCCCAAATCCATTTTTTTTACTTGCATATCTGTCATGGTGGAGGCCATTTGGATGGAAGCAGTGTTTAATACTGTGGAAATGTAGACAGCCAGACCACCCTTTGGTCTTCCATATCGCTGAAGTCTTGTGGCTTTAACCCCTTCCATGCTCATGACAAGGCCAGCTCGTCATGAGGCACGGTTGAGCTGTGCTTATGACGAGTTGACCTTGTCATGAACAATGGAAAACTTAGAAAGCAGCACAGGGGGGGAAAACCCCCTAGCAGCCAAGGTGTTAACAAAGTGGTTAATATATCCTGCAACCTGTATTGGGGATGTCAGCCATGTTTCTTGGAGGGCCATTGTTTCATATATCTTCCAGCAGTCTGGAAATGAATTACCTCACAGCTCATGTTTCGCTCCTACCATATTCCATGATAAAAGGCTTAGTGACGAACACTGAGCTGCTAGTTTATTTGTTATTTGTTATATGTCATACATGTCTTACTCCCCTTCGGGCTCCACCAGTTTCTCGGTGTGTTTTATCTTGTGGCTTTAGCTTTAACCCAATCATGTTCTGCTTACCTTTGGCACTTCGAAAAAACTGAATGAACTCGGCTTGCGCCAGGATTATCCGGCTTCGTCTTTTGCCGGTGGATCAATGGCAAGGGGTAACATTGTGTTTTGGGAAGTAAAAGCGTGATGCCCCAAGCTTTGAACTGGGGTGTGGTAGTTAGTATCAATGAGGCGATCTCTGATGTCCTCCATGTGGAAAGAGTTGTTTCATTTTGGTAATGTCTTCCTTGACTGATAAACTCAATGGCTAGCAATTCTGGTGAGGACAAGTGATTTAGGGCCAGATGTAGGTAATTTGATATTTCTGATTCTTAAATACCGACTCATACCGAATCCGTATTTCAGAATTGGAAATTGTTATGTAGGTAAAAAATCTGTAAAATTTACAGATTCGGAATCACTCGGAATCTGAAATTGGTATTTACCTAATCGGTAATTTCCGAATCGGTAAATTCCGATTCGGTAAAACCCATTCATTCCAATGGGCCTCCTGGCCCATAGGAATGAATCGGTTTTTCCGAATCGGAATTTACCGAATAGGAAATTACCGATTCAGTAAATACCAATTCGGAAATTTGAAACTGACAAACATGTGAGCCTGTGAACCAATCAGAAACACCAACCACACCCAAAAACAATGGTACAGTGGAATCAACCAATCAGAATCAAGCACCCCTCCCCAGTACCTGGGAGTGGCCACACCCATGCAGGTGCAGAAACTGAACAGTCAGGAGAGCAGGAGGACAGACAGAGGAGCAGGCTTCCCTGAGCTTACCTGAACAGCACAATGGAGACCCAGGATGCACAGAGGGATTCAGCAGAGCGCAGGAGGAAACTGAAATTCAGCCCTGCAGAACTGCAGGTGCTGGTTGAAGAGGTGGTGAAACACTACTGCAAAATCTTTGGCAAACAGTCTCTGCATGTTGCAGAGTCTGTCAAGCGCATTACATGGATTGATATCCAAGCAAAGGTAAATGCCATCAGGGTCACCCACCGGGAAATTGACGATTTAAAAAAAAGGTGGTATGACCTTCGTATTATCACCAAAAAGAAGCTGCAGCAACAGGAGGAGGCAGAAACCGAGCACCACGACTCACTGACATTGAGGAGCTTGTGGAATCCACCCTAGAGCCGGAAAGCATTAATGGCATTGGGGACGCTGACAACTCCGCCAGAGCTGCAAAGAAACAACGTAAGAAGCATGGACATTATCATTAACCCATTTCCCTGTTCCGCTTCCCCACTCTGTGTGCCTAGATCACACTCCAGAACAGGTTTTACTAATGCCCAGCAATGCTTCATGGGAGACGTAGTCATAGGTAGATAAAGCAATGCAGTCAGCATACCATACAGCAAGGGATGCAACACTAGCAGAGCAGGCAAATGTGTGATAGTAGTGTGATTTAATCAAGACACACAGGTGAACTACTCCACTGACACAATGTCCATGTCTGTCCACAGGAGAGTCATCGCGCAGCACAGCCATTGAATAGGGAGAAGATGATAGAAGAAGCTGGTCCCAGCACAGTTCAACGAGGGAAGAACACAGAGCAGGCAGCCAAGACACCTGACCAAACAACCGCACCACAGCCTCAGTCACCTCTTTTGTTTGGGACTCAGGAGTCAGTAGCAGCAGCACAGTCCCCCACACCAACAACACCGTCACCTGTGCAGGACAGGGCAAGGCGGCTTGATGTGCCCCCTCCCCGCATTCTCGAAACATCTGAGGAGGAAGAGGAGGAGGGTGACATGGCAAGCAATCCACCAGAGTCAGCCAACGCTGAGCAGCAGCCCACTCCAAGAGCTGTGAGGGCCAGTGTCCGAGGCCGAAGGGCACAGGAGAGAGCTGAAGGGCAGTACGGTCAGGGGGTCTTCTGCAGTCTGGAGGCCACCATGGTCAAGGTCCAGCGCCTGCAGGCAAAGGCAATGATGGGTGTTCAGAGGCAGGTGCGCACCATTAACAACAAGCTGGATAACATTGACAAGGGCATAGGGAACATTTCGGACAGCATGCGGTCGCTGGCAAATGGCATGACAGACATGACCCAGTGCATGACTGTCCTGTGCGACAAATTGGACAGGGACCACTTGGAGAGGCGCAAGGCTTATGTGGGTTTGCGCCAGCAGACTAAAGCATTAAACCTCTTTGCAACTTCAACCTCCCTGCTTTGCAGACGGTCAGTAGCGATGCAGGATGCAATTGTGCACTGCTGCACCGATATATCAATGGGGATGGGCAGAGTGACCTCTTCCATGGAGCTGATGCTTACGCAACAGACAGCCACTAGAGGCGACACATGTGTGGTTGAAAGTGAATAATCCACCAGCAGGAGTGGCGCAAGCACTCCTGTTCTGGAAATACGCAGGAGCGGCAGGCGTCAATCCACAGAGCCAGGCAACACCGAAAGCCGTGAAACACAGCCACGTCAGTCCCACCCTGTAATCCGTGGACGGAAACATTAACTATGACCTCAACCCAAAGGACAGGTCACGGTGGGGTTAACTGTGACCACCCAGTCATGGACATTGATATTTGTGCTACCATTGTGTGGTATTATTGGAATGGCGTAGTGAAAATTAAACTACGTACATCATAATCTTAGCCTGTCTGTGTCTCATTACTCACTCAGTAATATTGCTGTGTGATCTCAGCCCTTTCTTAGTCTCCCATCTGTAGCTGGTGCTGCTACTGTAGCATAGGGCTCTGCCTGTTCTGTGTCATCATCAATGTCCTCATGATGTGTGATCTCCACCTCTGTGCCTTCCTTGGTGGCAAGATTGTGTAACATGGCACGGTCGCAATGATTTTGCAGCACAGGATTTGAGTGTACTGGCGTGCCCCTCCACTCTTGTGGAGGCAGCAAAACCTGCTCTTGAGGAGTCCAAATGTGCGCTCCACAATGTTGCGTGTAGATCTATGAGCCACATTGTAACGCCTTTCACTCCTGGTGGATAAGTTGAGGTTGGGAGTGAGCACAACAGACCGCAGGGCATATGCACTATCGCCTAGGGGGGAGAAAGATTGCCTTTAGTTGCATTATCATGATACATTCATCTACTGTGACTGTCAGGGTGTGTCAATGTCATTTACCTAGCAGGTATCCATTCCCAAAATCTCCGGCAACTAGGCGTGTGTACATCCCACTATTCTGGAATATGTACGAATCATGGGTACTCCCAGGGAATTTCGCCACGATGTCTGTGATGAAGTTGCCAGCGTTGCATATGACCTGCACATTGATGGAGTGCGTCGACTTCCGGTTCCTGTATATGTGTTCTGTGGCTGCAGGTGGACAGAGTGGTATGTGGGTGCCATCTATGCAGCCTATCACGTGAGGGAACTGTGCCAGTTGATAGAAATCAGTATTGGTCTTTGCAAGTTCCGCAGGTGTGTCAGGGAATTAAATATAATGCTCCATCCTCTGCATCAAGGCGTCAAGGAACCTCCGGAAGAAACGGGACAGGCAGCCTGGGACACACCACCTACTGCAGCTATCACACTATGGTAACTCCCAGAGGCAAGCAGGTGTAGGCTGCACAGCACCTGCACATGGGGTGGGATGGCGTGCACCCTTGGTGTTGGGTGCTCCAGGAGTGGGTGTAGGTCCCTGATCAGGTTCAGGATGGTTTGGGGATGTAGCCTGTACTTTTGGAGTATTTCTGGCTCTGTCAGTTGGAAAAGTGTTATCCTCTGCCTGTACACTTGCTCCTCCCTTAACCATTCCCTCTCTCCTGCTGCCTGTAGTCTTTGCTGCCTTGCAATGACGTAGAAAGCCGCCATTCTGGTTACACCGTTGCATTTTGGGCCTCATTTTATAGCCTGCACCTGGTTACCACCTGCATTCAATCCATGGTAAATACCGACTCCTAAATACCGAATTTCCTTCAATTCGGTATTTTTGGGGTTTCCTACATCTCCATGCCCATTATTTTACCATTTCTTATTTACCGATTCGGTAAGTAAGAATTCGGTAAATGTGAATTCGGAATATTCTGCATCGGTAAAATACCGACTCATATTTTCCGATTCGGAATAATACCTACTCATATTTCCGAATCGGAAAAAATTACACTCCTACATCTCATTTCCTGGATACCGGTTGGTAACGGCCGAAATGACTGAATTTCGGCCGTTACCGATCAGTATTTGCCGACCTACATCTGGCCCTTAGTGTTGGTATTGTTCCCAATAGATTTAAAATGTTTCCTCTGTTTAGGTATTCTTGCGGCCCCTGTGAAATGTATTGGGGTGTTAACAGGATCTGGGTAGAATTGATTCTTTGGAAATCATTGTCTCTAATGTAAGATGAATGGGGCGAGTGGGGAGTGGGAAATTTGTGTTGGTGTGTCTGATCATTGCTGTTTGGACTATTTTTACGTAGATTGACATTTGTCAGCAGTGTCTTTAAGTGGTCTTTGTTTGGTTGGTGAGACCTCTGTAACATGACCTCCCGTCCTCCCCTGAATGAGTTGATGCTTTTATCTGATAGTGAGGGAGCTATTGTACTTTTTTAATAGTTCACTTGGTCTTCCTTCCCTTGCTCACTTCTCTAACTGCACTTTTTTTTGTGCAAGTTGTGGAATGTTTGTGTTTAGTCCATTTGGGCTTACCTTGCTTGCAGTTGACCATTCCGTGACTTCCGTAAGGTTTATATATTCTTTTTGCGTTTTCTTCATTCAATGTCCTCCGATAAGGCACTTCTCTTTTGGTTTGATTAGGTTGTGTGTTCCCATTAGATCTCTTATTGAAGTATCTGATAGATCCGAGGTCATGAGAAGCTCAGTGGAGTTTGCAGAGTCATCCTTCAATTCTTGGTGTGTTACTGATATAATTTAGTTTTTTGTTTTTATTTTTGAAATCGAGGATAGTAAAAAGTCTGGTCACCTGTTGCGCTGCCCTGTTGGAGGACTGTTGGCTCGTTCTAGCCTTCCTTGCTCGCTTTCTCTGCCTTTTTGTTTGGGAAAGGAGATGTATTTTAACTAGTCCAGGTTGGGCAATTACTTGTTGCTGGGCAAAAGATTGATTTATGGCAAGTACTCTGGTAGCAGCTATAATCGTCTGATCTATCTGCCACTTGTTGAATGGTTAGCTTGGGCTCGATTTGCCTCGACTGAGGCCTTAGATGGTGGAACTAAAGATTCTCAAGTACAAGTCTTTGCTGAGACTGCAATGGTTGCACTGTGTGTAGGGCTCATTTGAGGCGACTGGGGGAGTGGTAGTTTTACCCCTAGGTAATGCACTCTGCCCATGTTATGTTGCACTGGAATTTTGTTAGGATATTTATCCTCTTGCAGTATGGACTTTAAGATTGTTGGAACTTTGCTGAGTTCATAAATTATTGGTCCACATGCACAGCTGGTCTCTGGCAGCAGAATTAGTTTAATATTGTTCTTTATAATTAATTTTGTCATTGTATCAAGTTTTGAGTTTATACCTGAGATATATGCAGCTATGATATTCATCAGATAAATCTGGATATGAAGTTTGTCTGACTGCATGTTTAAAACACTAATTGAAGTTTGCAAAGTTGTATGTTAAAATGAGATGTAGGTTTGCCAGCTCTTCTATTCTTATGCTAGTTTTATCCTCCAGGCAATTTAGCTGGGATGCATGAATTGGTTCCCTAGGGTTGCAGCTTTTTGTTAGACTTTCACTACTATGCACCAGGATAAATTTACTTTAGTATTCATCGTATACTTGAATTTTATTTACTGGCTTATTGTCGTCGCTGCTTAGGCGCTCTGAGGTGCTAGATAATTTGAATGCTGTTTGCTGTTGTATTTCCGGTTGGCTTGCCGGCTCTTCCATTCTTAAATTAGAGTCATCCTCCTGGCCCATCGGCTGGGGTATAAGAACTGATTTTATGTGATTACTACTATTTGTTAAATGTTCATGGCTATGCGCTGAAATTAATTTGGGTTGATACTCATCATGAGTATGAATTTTGTTTGCTGGCGTGATTTCATCGCTGCTTAAGCATTCTGAGGAGCTTGATATTTCAATTACTGTTTGCTGCTGAGTTTCCTGTTGGCTTGTCAACTGGGTAATAGCTTGAGTACAGTCAGGGAGCTTTGTGATGGTTTCCATTGCCTGGACTAAAACTGTATTATTTGTTATTGAGAGTAAATCAAGCCATGAGTCCTGTGGGTTTTCTGTGCTGTTAATTGCCTTCTGGGTTCTGTTGTTCTCTTTTTCCTGTCTTTGGGCAGAGTGGGCTACATTGCTGATGTGCACTTGGGCGTAAGCTGTTATCTTGTTCTTTTGTGAGCGATTTGTTTTTACATCCATATGCATGGGGTCCATTGGTGTAGTCTTTGGATTAGTATTGGTTTTTGGATCCTTTACTGGTGCCATTGGCCACTGATCTAAACTGTGCATTATTGCTTCCTCCATAGAGATGATGTACTTCTCTGGCATTAATGGTTTAGGGAGACCTACTATTTTGACCACCGTGGAGTTGATGGCCTCCATTGGATCTTTTAGAAATTTACATTTTCTACTGGGGTTATTTGATTAAAAAACTGAAGGTATGGGTGATATCAATGTTACAACAGGAAATTGTGGTGGATTTGATGTACTTGCACAGTGATTTATTTTCCCTTTTGGTAATTGCTTTGACTTAGGATTTTTTGCGCCAATCTGCTTCCTAAGCCTCCCCGATCTCATGCTGTAGTACTCATACTGTCTTGTTGGACTAATCTAGTCGTGAACCTCAATTGAAATGCTCATTCTAATTTCCTTTCTGTTATTTGTTGATACGGTTGCTACTTTTACGTACTACTTGGTATTTTAATTAGTGTTTTGATTGATTGGTCTTATTTAGACCCCAGTTGGTAAAGGTAGTCTCAGCAGGAGCCAAGGAAATGCTTGTCAGCCCTCTCCCGGGCGGGAATGAAAAGGTGGTCAGAAGGTAGACGACTTAAGCAAAGAGGTGAATAGGCCAGGTAAGGAAGGTAGGGGTTTTTACATCACTTTTCCCAAATTGTCTGACCCCCCTTCGTTTGTTGAATACAGCTAATGCCTACAGCTGAGCTGAGCCTACACGAAGCGGCTGCTTGTCCTCTCAATCTGGGGCCCACAGGTGTTGCTAATGTGTTGCTTGTTTAATGGAGTTGCCTGTTGAATGTTAAGTGGAAGGTCCAAGAAAGAGACTGGATGAGTACCTCTGACTCTGCCCCACCCATACTCTATGGAAAGTTGCTGCACAATTGTGGGCTTACGGGCCACTCCTAACTAGGGCTGAACCATCCCCGGGTCTTGTTTGACGCATAAAAAGAAAATATCTGATCAGGCTGGACTAACCAATTGGCCTCGAGCCTCCACCAAATCTCTCCAGTCGCTGTGGACCGGTCCTATTTCTCACACCCTCCATGCCTGAGAACTTTTGTCTGGAGTCGTTGTAGGGAGAGAGTGAGAGAAAAACAAGTGGGGACCATACGGCGCAGGGGCAGGTGGCACCCAAACCTAATCAGGCCGCCTCCGCTTGGCGTCACACACTCAGCAGCCACCTACTAACTCTGGCCACGCTTATTTTTTTTATTACATTGCAGGGAGTGGGAGGCAATTGCCTCACCGGTCGCAGCAGTCTTGGTAGGAGTCTTGGCAGTTGTGGCAACAATTTAAACGGGTCAAGAAATCGGGAGCTCCCCCAAACACACCTTGCTTACTTGCTCTGTTCGTGGGCACTTCCTCCTTGCCTCTCCTTGCGTCAGCTACCAATCAATTTGGTGGTATATCTGAACCTCTTTGAGGCATTCTGTATTCAGGTATGGACTTGAAGCTCGGCCCATTTTCTGCCCATCTTTGCAATTGACTCCCGTTACTGTCCTTTCTAAATGGTTGCTTTTGATTCATGAATAGGCATAGTTGTCCCTCCTTAGTATCACTTTGTCTTCATTTGTAACCTCCCATGAGGACTGGACTTTTTACTTGTGTAGTTACACGGTCTGTTTTATCTACTGTCTATGAGCACTATTTTCCTTAATGATTGTACCCTACTGCAGGCATGATGTGCTTTCCTGTATGGGTGCTAGCTTGATCAGTCAATTAATTTAGTTTAATATGCATGGGCTCCATGCTTGATCATGGTGCCCGCTTAATTTAATATGCACAGGCGCTGCACATACTGTTGTAGCCTGGCGTCCATTTGATCATAACTGTGTTTTTTTTTAAAATAAATTGATAAACACAGCCCTCCCAGTGGTCCGTCTGAAGGCAGGACTGCCTCCGATGTTTTAATAAAGGAAAATAAAAACAGAGGCCACTTTTTTATTTACCATCACCAGCGCTTTCGCTTTACAACTGAAACTAAAACTCGGGTGTCGTGATTATTAGTTTCTTTTGCATATTGCTTTAAAAGCAAAGACAAATATTTCTTAACTTTTTAAGCAATTGCAGGCACCAGCGCTTTAGTTAACCTGTTCAAACTCTAGGCGAATGTGCCCCCATTGTAACAAAAGTAAACTAATAGAAAAAAAGCATGCGGCCTCCATTTTTTTGTATTTGCTTACTTTTGTTACAATTGCAGCACTCCCGAATTCGCTGTAAACATTGTTAGCTAAAGTGCGGGTGCCGCAATTGCTTAAAAAGTGAAGAAGTAGAAAAAGGATTTTTCTTTCTATTTCTTTACTTTTCAAGTATTCACGGCCCCCTCGATTTTGCTTATTATGTATACAGCAAAAGCACGAATGCCACAAAGGTCTTGAATTTGCAAGAGTTTGAGGTATTGTGAATGACAATGCCTTTTATTTATGTGTTTTGAAAACCTGCAAACAGTATGCCCCGCTTTTAGTTTTTCTAAACACATAAATAAAAGGCATTGTCATTTACAATGCCAATACCTCAAAGTCTCACAAATGCGAGACCTATTGCATTACAAATGCTTGTTTTAACTGGAGGCATTCCCAAAGTGCTATCCTCATAGCGGTGAAATGCTACTGCCTTTGCCAGGAGTTAAGGAGGGTGCGCGTAGTGGTGGGAGCATACCATGAAGTGATCAGTAGAAGTGAGCAGGATCTTTACACTGTGTCACTGGAGTAAGGCCTACAGGCTCACTCTTTTAAATCAACTGCTATGGGCTTAACTCACCCTTGGCCTACATCGGTTTGGTGCGTAGTTCTGTGCAGTGCATGTGTGGAATACATATGCTGTATGTTTGTGTACCTATGAATGGTACGTCTTAGACCTGGCATCATTGGCGTGGGTCTCCCTTCCTCTCTACTATCCCTATCTTTTATATTGGCTGGATTTAGATGTTCTGTGTGCTGTGCCACTGTTACTTATTGCCACAGCGCGAATGCTCCCTGTATATAAATAACTGTATGAATAAGGATAACTATAATACCTACAAATTAAGACCTGTCCAACACTATTATCATTTAGGAAACAAGTGAAAACCTGGCTATTTGAGCAATAGAAGCCTTCCGGTATTCTAACAGTTCATAGCGCCGAGACACCCTTGGGTATTTGGGCGCTCTATAAATCATAAAAAAAATAAAATAAAGCAATACATCAGTGTAGCCTGTTTCAATAGTGAGTTACCCTCCATTTCTCTGTCGCTACTGCAAAACGATCCATTCTCCTAACCCAGGATGGGCCAGTTAAAGATTGCTTTCTATTATCCTATCAGGCCCAAGAAACCTGATAGTTACCTCGTTTGATATGTATATGCTCAGGACATTGAGTGGCACCTTTTAGTGAGGACCGTTTATATATTACACGTTTTGAAATACCTTTCCTGAAAATGTGATAGTTTCTTGCCTAAGCTTTACTGTAGGCTGTTGCGAGTATATGTATTGGCAGTCTGGTTTTGGAGAAGCAGGGCCAGCTGGGTCAGACCTGGCTGGAGAGAGAGATCGGTATTCAGAGCACGGGGAGGGGTGACTCTTTGATCCGAGCAGGGCTGTGCCTGGCAAGGTGAATGTTGTCTCCACCTCCCACTGGGCGTCTGATAGCAGACCCCCTCATTCTGAAAGGGCAGGATATCCCCTCGTAAACCAAGTGTTTCCCAACCCCACCGAACTGGTTCTGACCAGAGTCAGTAATCTGCAACCTTAGAGAACAAAGACTTTTTTGGTATAAAATGCTGCGCTGGAACTTTGGCCAGGTGTGTTCCTTCTGGATGTCAAAACGAACTCTGTCCAAGTAAACAGAGGAAAGGACTTTGCAACTTTCATCAAGCTTGCCAAAGAAACTACCTGAGGGCCTAAAACGAGGGCGCCTCGTGCAGAAGTCTCAGGGACTTTAGACTTTACCCCATCAGCCGTCAGAATTCCTGTGCGAGGAGTTCTGTTCGCAGGTGAGGCCTCCGTCGAGTAATCCGGACCCCACTAGTTCTACTGTGAGGACCGCGGACTGGGCACTTCTGAACTTTTGCTAAACCTGTGCAGGCCACTGCAGCCAAGAGAGAGCTGCCAATGCTGAGAGCCCACAGAATCTGAATCGAGACTTTCTAAACTTTTGCTGAACCTGTGCGGGCTGCGGCAGCTAAGAGAGAGCTGTCGCCGCTGAACGCCCGCCTGACTCTTAACCTTTGAACCTTTTTTTTTGCTAAACCTGTGTGGGCCGCAGCAGCAAAGAAAGCTGCCGCCGCTGAGAGCCCACTTAAATCTGTATCTTCGAACCCTTCGCTGGATCCGTGTGGGTAGCTGCAACTGAGAGAGAGAGGTCGCCACTGAGCAACTGCCTCAATCCGCACCTTTGGACCTGCCACTGAATCTGCGTGGACCGCTGCAGTTGAGAGAGAACTGTGGCCGATGAGCATCCACCGTGGTGCCCGCCTGGCCAAGACCATCCTCTGCCGTACGGGCCGCTGCAGCTGAGAGAGAGCTGCTGCCGCTGAGTGCCCGCACTCTTTGCCACTTTGCCTCATTGTGATTTGTCCCTTGGGCTGCCGCAGCCAAGAGAGAGCTGTAGCCACTGAAGGCCCACACCCTGTGCTATTTTGCATCTTCGTAAGTTTCCCCGCGCACCGCCGCAGCTAAGAGAGAGCTGTGACCGCTTCGCGCTCGCACCATTGACAACTTTGCATCCTCGTATTTTTCCCCACGGGCCACCGCAGCTAAGAGGGAGCTGTGGCTGCTGAATGCCCGCACCATTAACAAATTTGAATCCTTGGGATTTGTCCTGTGGGCCGCCGCAGCTAAGAGAGAGGTGCTGCTGCTGTGAGCCCATCACGGAGCTGCACAACGAGAGTCATCGCGACCACAAGCCCGGGCTGTCAGAGAAGCAAGAGCAGTGCAGAAAAAGGTAGAAGAGGTGCACAAAGAGGCAATTGATGTGCAGAAACAGGCAGGAAAGGTACAGAAAGAGGGAACAGGAGTGCAGAAAGAGGCAACAGGGGTGCAGAAGAAGAAAAGAGGGGTACAGAAAGAGACAATAGAGGTACAGAAAGAAGCAAGAGCATTACAGAGTGAACCAAGAGAGATGAAAAAAAGAGGCAAGAGGAGTGCAGAAAGAGGTAGGAGAGGTGCACAAAGAGGCAAGAGTGGTACAGAAAGAGGCAGGAGGGGTTCCGAAAGAAGGAAGAGAAGAGCAGACAGAGGCAAGAGAATTGTTGTAAGAAGCAAAAGAGGTATAGAAAGAAGCAAGAGAAGTGCAGAAAGAGGGAAGTGGGGTGTAGAAAGAAGCAAGAGCAGTGCAGAAAGAACCAACAGAGGTGGTACAGAAAAAGGCAGGAGAGGTGCACAAATGAGCACAAAGGAGCAAGAGGGGTACAGAAAAAGGCAGGAGAGGTGCACAAAGAGGCAAGAGAGGTAAAGAAAGAGGCAGGAGGGATACAAAAAGAAGGATGAGAAGTGCAGAAAGAAGCAACAGAGATGCTGAAAGAGGCACAAAGGGTACAGAAAGAACAGGAGAAGTGCAGAAAGAACCAACAGACGTACAGAAAGAGGCAAGAAAGGTGCAGAAACAGGCAGGAAAGGTACACAAAGGGGAACGGGAGTACAGAAGGAGGCAAGAGAGGTACAGAAAGAGAAAAGAGAGGTGCAGAAAGAGGCAAGAAGGGTTCAGAAAGAAGCAAGTGAGGTAAAGAAAGAGACAACAGAAGTGCAGAAAGACACAAGAGAGGTGCAGAAACAAGCAAAAGAAGTTCTGAAAGAGGCAAGAGAATTGCTGAAACAAACAACAGAGTTGTGTACAGAAGCAATAGAAGTGCAGAAACAAGATAGAGAGATGCAAGAGATGTACAGACAATGGCAAGGAAACAGCAGAAAGAGGCAAAAGAGATGCAAGAAAGCGAAGAAGGGTGCAGAAACAAGCAAGAGTGGTGCAGAAAGAAGCAATAGACGTGCAGAAAGAAGCAAGAGAAGTGCAGAAAGAGGAAAGACAAGTGAAGAAAACAGCGGTGCAGAAAGAGACAACAGGGGTGCAGAAAGAGACAACAGGGGTGCAAAAAGAAGCAAGAGAGGTGGAGAAAGAGGCAATATGTGTACAGAAAGAAGAGAGAAAAGTGCAGAAAGAAGTAAAAGAGGTGCTCAGAGAGGCAAGAGGGGTACAGAAAGAGGCACGAGCAGTGTAGAAAGACCAAGAGATATGCAAAATGAGGCAAGAGAGGTACAGAAAGACACAAGAGAAGTGTAGAAAGAAGCAACAGAGGTGCCGAAAGAGGCAAGAGATATGCAGAAAGTTGCAAGTGAAGTGCAGAAAAAGGCAAGAGAGGTGCACAAAGAGGCAAGAGAGGTACAGAAAGAGGCAGGAGGGATACAGAAAAAAGGATGAGAATTGCTGAAAGAAGCAACAGAGATGTAGAAAGAAGCAAATGAAGTGCAGAAAGAGGCATGTGAGGTGCAAAAAGAGGCAACAGAGGTGCAGAAAGACACAAGAGAGGTGCAGAAACAAGCAAAAATAGTGCAGAAAGAGGTAAGAGAATTGCTGAAAGAAGCAACAGAGGTGTGGAAAGAAGCAAGATTAGTGCAGAAAGATGCAAGTTACGTACAGAAAGAGGCAAGAGAGGTGCAGAAAATGGCAAGAGAACAGCAGAAAGAGGTAAGAGGGATGCAAAAAAGGGAAGAAAGGTACAGAAAGTAGCAAGAGAGGTGCAGAAAAAAGCAAGAAAAGTACAGAAAAAAGCAAGAGCGGTACAGAAAGAGGAAAGACAAGTGCAGACAGAGACACCAGCGGAGCAGAAAGAGACAACAGGAGTGCAAGAGGCAAGAGAACTGCAGGAAATTGCAAGAGAGGGGCAGAAAGAAGGAAGAGAAGTCCAGGAAGAAGCAACGCAGGTGCTTAAAGAGGCAAGAGAGGTGTAGAAACAGCCAAGAAAGGTATAGAAAAACGGAAAGGGGATACAGCAAGAAGTAAGAGGGATACAGAAATTTACAAGAGGCAACTGAGGTACAGAAAGACACAAGAGAGGTGCAGAAACAAGCAAAAGAAGTACAGAAAGAAGCAAGAGAATTACTGAAAAAAGCAACAGAGGTGTAGAAAGAAGCAAGAGAAGTGCAGAAAGAGGCAAGTGAGTTGCAGAAAGAGGCAAGAGAGGTGCAGAAAATGGCAAGAGAACTACCGAAAGAGGCAAGAGGGATTCAAAATAGGAAGAAGGGTGCAGAAAGAAGCAAGAGAGGTGCAGGAAAAAGAAAGAGAAGTACAGAATGAAGCAAGAGAGATGCAGAAATAGGGAAGACAAGTGTAGAAAGAGACAACAGGGGTGCAGAAGAAACAAGAGAGGTGCAGAAAGAGGCAAACATTTACAGAAAGAAGCAACAGAGGTTCAGAAAGAGGCAAGAGAGGGACAGAAAGAAGCAAGAGAGGTACAGAAAGGAGCAAAAGGGGTGCAGAAAGAGGGAGCCAGTGTGCAGACAGAGCCACAAGAGCTGCAGAAAGATGAAAGAGGGGTGCTGAAAGAGGCAAGAGGGACGCATACATTTGCAACAGAGATGCAGAAAGAAGCAAGGCAGTGCAGAATGAATACACAGAGGTGCAGAAAGAGGCACGAGTGGTACTGAAAGAGGCAAGAGAAGTGCAGAAAGAGGCACTTGAGGTGCAGAAAGAGGCAAGGGAGGTACAGAAAGAGGCTGGAGAGGTGCACAAAGAGGAAAAGGGATACAGAAAGAGGCAAGAGGGTGCAGAAAGAAGGAAGAGAAGTCCAGAAAGAAGCAACACAGGTGCTTAAAGAGGCAAGAGAGGTGCAGAAACAGCCAAGAAAGGTATAGAAAGACGGAAAAGGGATACAGCAAGAAGTAAGAGGGATACAGAAATTTACAAGCAAGGTACAGAAAGAAGCAAGAGGAGTGCAGAAAGAAGCAAGAGGAGTGCAGAAAGAATCAAGAGAAGTACAGAAAAAATCAAGAGCAGTGCACAAAGAACCAACAGAGGTGCAAAAAGAGGCAAGAGGGGTGCAGAAATAGGTAGGAGAGGTACATAAGAGGCAAGAGGGCTACAGAAGGAAGCAGGAGGGGTGCAGAGAGAAGGAAGACAAGTGCAGAAAGAAGCAACAGAGGTGCTGAAAGAGGCACAAAAGGTGCAGAAAGATATAAGATGGGTGCAGAAAGAGACAACTGAGATACAGAAAGACACAAGAGAGGTGCAGAAACAAGCAAAAGAAGTACAGAAAGAGGCAAGAGAATTGCTGAAAGAAGCAACAGAGGTGTAGAAAGAAGCAAGAGAAGTGCAGAACGAGGAAAGTGAGGTGCAGAAAGAGGCAAGAGAGGTGCAGAAAATGGCAAGATAACTGCAGGAAGAGGCAAAACGGATTAAAAAAGGAAGAAGGGTATAGAAAGAAGCAAGAGAGGTGCAGATAAAAGCAAGAGAAGTACAGAAAGAAGCAACAGTGGTACATAAAGAGGCAAGAGAGGTACAGAAAGAGGGAGGAAGGGTACAAAAGAGGCAAGATGGGTGCAGAAAGAAGCAAGAGAGGTACAGAAAGAAGCAAAAGAAGTGCAGAAAGAAGCAACAGGGGTGCAGAAAGAGGCTAGAGGGGTGCAGAAATAGGTAGGAGATGTACATAAAGAGGCAAGAGGGCTACAGGAGGAAGCAGGAGGGGTGCAGAGAGAAGGAAGACAAGTGCAGAAAGAGGCACAAAAGGTGCAGAAAGATACAAGAGGGGTGCAGAAAGAGGCAACTGAGGTACAGAAAGACACAAGAGATGTGCAGAAACAAGCAAAAGAGGCAAGAGAATTGCTGAAAGAAGCAACAGAGGTGTAGAAAGAAGCAAGAAAAGTGCAGAAAGAGGAAAGTGAGGTGCAGAAAGAGATAAGAGAGGTGCAGAAAATGGCAATAGAACTGCAGAAAGAGGTAAAACGGATTAAAAAAAGGAAGAAGGGTGCAGAAAGAAGCAAGAGAGGTGCAGAAAAAAGCAAGAGAAGTACAGAAAGAAGCAACAGAGGTACATAAAGAGGCAAGAGAGATACAGAAAGAGGGAAGAGGGGTACAAAAGAGGCAAGATGGGTGCAGAAAGAAGCAAGAGAGGTACAGAAAGAAGCAAAAGAAGTGCAGAAAGAAGCAGCAGGGGTGCAGAAAGAGGCTAGAGGGGTGCAGAAATAGGCAAGACAAGTACAGAAAGAAGCAACAGAGGTGCAGAAGGAGACAAAAGAACTGCAGAAAGTGGCAAGAGAGTTGCAAAAACTGGCAAAAGGGGTGCAGAAAGAGGGAACCAGTGTGCAGACAGAGGCACAAGAGTTGCAGAAAGATGGAAGAGGGGTGCTGAAAGAGGCAATAGGGATGCCTAAATTTGCAACAGAGATGCAGAAAGAAGCAAGAGCAGTGCAGAATGAACCAACAGAGGTGCAGAAAGAGGCACGAGTGGTACTGAAAGAGGCAAGTGAAGTGCAGAAAGAGGCACTTGAGGTGCAGAAAGAGGATATAGAGGTACAGAAAGAGGCTGGCGAAGTATGTATGTATGTATGTATGTATGTATGTATTGCATACTTTTTTAGCGCAAACTGTCACTCAGAGGGTATCCTGGCGCTTTGACTCTACCTAACTTCACGCAATCACAAAATTACACTGCTCTGGGAAAAAGGTAAGACTTCAGCCCTTTTTTAAAGGAGGAGAGTTCCTTCAGACTCCTCAAAAACAGGGGAAGAGAATTCCAAAGCTTGGCGGCAGTGAAACCAAAGGAACGACCGCCCATCCGGATCCTCTGAATCCTAGGGACTGTCACCAAGCAAGCAGAGAAGGACCGTAAAGGTCTAGCTGCTGAATACCAAGAGAAGAGATCTTGCAGCGCAACAGGCCCCTGTCCGTGGAGAGCCCTAAAGACTATGCAGGACACTTTAAAACAGATACGCTGATGGACAGGTAACCAGTGAAGGTCTTTTAGCGCCAAAGAAGAAGAGGCCGAGCGCATCCGAGAAAGAGCCAGCTTAGCTGCCATATTCTGTATGCGCTGCAACTTACTAATCAAAGTGCAGAAAGAGGCAAGAGAGATGCAGAAGGAAGAGAGTGAGGTGCAGAAAGAGGCAAGAGACCTGCAGAAAAAGCAACAGAGGTGTTGAAAGTGCATAACGAGGCAAGTAAAGTGCAGATACATGACAGTGAGGTGCAGAAAGAAGAAGAAAGGTACAGAAAGAAGCAAGAGAAATGCAGAAAGAGTCAAGAGATGCACAGAAAGAAGAGAAGCGTGTGCACCATTAGTACCAGTTTAACACCCACATTTTGCAATAAGTAACACATGACCATTCCAGCTTTGCAAAGGGCCTTCCACCACGCTGTAACACATGACGCTGCATTTTGGGGAACATTTGAGCCGTTTGAGCTAGAAAGATTTTTGTTCAAATCTGCAGATTAGGCAGCACATGAGGGAATATTTGGCAAATGCGGAAAATGTTTAATTATATAGAAATTGGTGCAGCCGAACAGTCATACCTCCGACTAGGTTCAGAAGTGCTCCTCAGTGGTTCCTGGAAGAAACTGGAAAATGCTGAATTTGGACTCCTCCCCTAAGCCCCAGCCCACCAGTCATTTTCAAAATAAGCAACTGCTGCTGGGTCTTGTGGAATAGGCAGAGGCCGGTAACACCCCCCCACTCCTACATTCTCAAAGCCAGACTGCCCTGCCCCCAGCCATTGAAATTAATGTAGGGTCTCTGACTCCTCTGACTCCTCCCTCGGAATAACGCCCAAACTCAAACTCTATTCTTGGAGTGAGACACAGACCGAGCCCACCAGTGTGTCATCACTGCCTTGTTTTCTGGCTCTAGGACAAAGAAATCTTCGCCCAGCCAAGGCAAGCACTGTGCCAAGGGCCATCCTTCCACACCCCCTCAAAGAATAAGCCAGATTTGCACATGTTTGTTCACAGAGCAGCCAGCACAATTTATTGCTAGATGCTCAGTGTTCCATTTTACATTTTTTAAATCCCCCACGGTGGCAGGGCAGTGCCCATCTCGCCCTTGGACACCTGCCGTCCCTGCCTGCCACCAGCTGCCCCTGCCAGAACTTGAACTTGATAAGGTATGAAAACCATTCCCAGGGCAGGACAATGGCATAGGCCTGTTGGGCAGGATGGGATTGATGTGCAGTAGGTGACACTAGTCAGCCAAAGTAAAGCAGCTGGGAGGTTTTCAAATTGTAATTTACTTAAAAGGGTCAAGGTGAGAACTGCCCACTTAAAAACGGAGGCCAAATTTAAGGCACGCCTTTGTTCTTTAGGCCGTCTGTAGCCAGTTAAGGCATTAGCTAAGGGGGGTGGGAGGACCGAACTGGTCCGAGAACCAGTTATGTAACTGAGTAGCAAGGAACTGCTAATTTCTCCAAATCCACCACAGGCTTGCCCACAGGCTCTGTTCATGTGCAGAAGCCATGTGCCATCTTGGATTCTCCCTAGAATAGTGCATTCTGGGTCCATTTGCAGCAAAGTAAACAGGATATGCTGCCAACGTTTCTGGGTTGCTCCTGGGAACATTTTCCACATTGAGTACAGGGTTCCCCCCATCCCATTGGCTACTGAACTGCACAAACGTGCACTTCACCACCAGTGACTCAGAACACTTTCATGACCTGTGGAAAAAAAGACTGAGTTCTACATTTGCCGTTTGAGATGTGTGGGGAGACCTGAGTGGCTGGAGCTGCTCCCAGTTGTACCCATGACAAAGAAGTGGACTCCAATTTTTATTAGGCTGACCTCCTGTGTGGCTATATGGACAGCAGAAGCAGCAAGAGATTTTTTTGATGCAAAGTCTAGTTGACAAGTTACAATTGGAATTTTCCTGGACCTTGCTGATGGTCTCTGTTGGAGTAAGCCTAAATCACTAAGTGCAGTCCCTGTGGTCATGGGATCCTTCGCTGTGTCCTACTGGACTTGTCCAACCAAGTCTGAAAAAGTGGGACCTTTTCATCAGTATGACCTCACAGCAAAGGTGTACAATTTTGATGCAACTGTGTCAGATACAGCTTCCGGCGCACCCCCTGGAGGATATTGACTTCTATTTCAGAGTCTAAGTCAGAAGTAACATCTTTCACTGGGACAGACCTGCTTGGTATATCCAACTAAGGCCTCATCCCGGTTGGCCTGAAATTGTGGCGAAATCCTGGTCAACTGTGAGCAGTGACTGCTGATTGGCACTTTACTTTTTCTCTACTCTTTTTGCCTGAAATATTTTAGCATTCATATATCCAGTTCCCCTTATTGGATTCTTTTCATTTTGTCATTTTGCTCATTTTTATTAGCAAATGTTTTTTCTAATTTGATAAATTAGAGTGGGCTTTTTATTGTCTTGGGCTTTTGACTTTTAAATGCATTAAAACTTCTAAATGCTTTACATGTTTTATCTAAGCTATGCATGTCTGCTCTGTGCCATAGCTACCAGGGGTTGAGCTCAGGTTTAAATTATTGAATCCTTTATCAGGGCCTAAGAGGATAGCGACTTTATTAATTGGGGACAATTATTAATTCACTTGCTTACAAATTCCTATTAAATATATTTTTTTCAACAATAGTATTTTTTTTAAAATGATAAATGAAATATCCTCAACCTAGATGTGATCAATCAAAGACACAGATGTAGAGAAAGATGACTTTTTTAAACAGCTATATAAAAACACATTTCTGTAATGATTTCACACAAAAAATACACTGATGAATATCAGTGAGGAACATTTTGCGGACATTCTTCTGGAGACTTCTCAAATGACAAGACAAGACAGTGACCTACTACAGCCTCACAGTAGAGTGCCATCTATCTCTGGTAATAGGTAAGCATGTTCAAAATAAATATATATTTGCCTAAATGGCCACCAATGACAATGGCAACAATAAATAATGAGTTTTTGACATTTTCAATCCACGCCTAAATCTGTGTAGAATCTATAATAATTTGCCTTGTGGACAAGGTTTGTATCTTTTCTAGTGGGCTATCTTTAGTACTTGTTGTGTCTGTGCAGAGTAGGTGCAGTTAATTCTCAGTCTAGCTGTCAATGCCAAGTGAGAGGTATCAAGGTATCTTTTTGTCGAACAAAGTTCATTGTTATTGATAGTTTCTTTCCAGAACTTTATATTTCAGTATTGATATTTACTGTTTGATACAGTCACAGTTTGTTGAGTTCTAATGTGAAGCAGTGTTGCTATTTTTGTCTTTTTTTTACAGTTTTATTATTAAGCATTATGGCTGCCCACAGGCCAATTCAGCATCTGATGCACAGAACCAAGTACAAGATTCTGGCAGTAAATGTTCTGTCCAAGAGGAATAATCGAATAATGCAGTATATATTAGTGCAGATAAAGTGCCTCATTTAGAGGTGGACATTAAAGGCCTGTTGTGCAGCCTGAGCAAGCTTAATTGCAGCCAGTGACTGGAAGGCTTCCCAATGGAACTGCTACAATCCCGGGTTGCCTCGAACATGGTACAGCCTGTTTTGCCTCTCTTTAGTGGTGTTGCAGGGTGTAGAGCTTCTACAGAGATTTTTTGGCCTATTAATATCTTCCAACTGTTTAATGATGTATTTTAGATGATATTGTTGAGCGGCTCAATTTGTATGTAGAAAGGTTTGTGGGGGATGGCAGTGGCACACTTAAGACACCCTATAGAGCTACCCGGTTGACACAAATCTCCATCAGATGTTGAGGAAGCCATCATCTTGCCAATTGTCTATCAGTACTAAGTATGGGCGAATTTTGTGGATCTGCGGTCCACAAATTCGCGCGAAATCGCAAACAAATCCGCGAATTCGTGGATTTCCCGGCGAAATCGCGGATTGTTTTGCTATTAGCACCATGCTTAACTGGAGTACTTGCTAGTGGCTAATCAGTAAGTGCTACCTCGTTGGGTAAATGTATAGTGCTTTTCCTACACTGCAGCTGGGTAAAGTGCCAGAAGATTTGTCTCCAGTCACCATGTGTGCCTGTAACTTTGCCACTGCGCCAAAAGGCGCCGAGGTCCCTTGAGTGAGCTGCCCATCATAGTTGGGAAAATGCGGGAAGACGTTTGATACCGCTAGTGTGTGGTGGCGGGGCTTCTATGCGAGTTCACATGCCTCCTGAGTATAAAGGGTCAGAGAGCGAGTAGGGCAGCAGATGAGGAGAAAGCAGCCTCCTGGTCACAGGAACTACACGGGGATTGCGCTCGAGAAACTCATGGATGCAAAGTCCTCCCTCAAGTATTACAGCAAATTTTCGACGGCAGATATGGGGTTAAATCACACTTGCCAGGCCTCGACCGTGCTCACTAATGTTTTGGGCTGATTAAAACGTTACTGAATTTGAGCTTCAACTCGGGTACCTGCTTTATTTATATCTGTAAGTGCTTCCTGTTGAGGTTTAATTTTTGTGACAGGAGCCTCGTGCCAGAATGAATCCTACCCTGCATAGTTATCCACGAAGATGCCACCGTTTTGTGCAATACCTCTACTCAACTCGAGTACTTTCTACTGGCTAATCAGTAAGTGCTACCTCGTTGGGTAAATGTATAGTGCTTTTCCTACACTGCAGCTGCGTAAAGGGCCGGAAGATTTGTCTCCAGTCACCATTTGTGCCTGTAACTTTGCCACCGCGCCAATAGGCGCCGAGGTCCCTTGAGTGAGCTGCCCATCATAGTTGGGAAAGTGAGGGAAGACGTTTGATACCACTAGTGTGTGGTGGCAGGGCTTCTATGCGTGTTCACATGCCTCCTGTGTATAAAGGGTCAGAGAGCGAGCAGGGCAGCAGATGAGGAAAAAGCAGCCCCCTGGTCACAGGAACTACACGGGGATTGCGCTCGAGAAACTCATGGATGCAAAGTCCTCTCTCAAGTATTACAGCAAATTTTCGACGGCAGATATGGGGTTAAAGCACACTTGCCAGGCCTCGACCGTGCTCCCTAATGTTTTGGGCTGATTAAAACGCTACTGAATTTGACCTTCACCTCGGGCACCTGTTTTATATCTGTAAGTGCTTCCTGTTGCAGGAGCCTTGTGCCATACTTGTAACTATTCTCTGACCCTGCTTCGAGGGTCAGAGCAGGGTCAGAGAATAGTTGCAAGCAGGCAAGGAGGCGCCGCTCAGGAAGCACTTACAGGGTTACAGCAGGTGCCCAAGTTGAAGTTAAATTCTTTGTAACCATTTTGTAAATGGTTACAAAGAAATTAACTTCAACTTGGGCACCTGCTGTTACCCTGTAAGTGCTTCCTGAACAAAATTCGTCCCGCTCGCGGATTTGCGGATTTTGAGGCAATTTTGTGAAAATTGTGAAAAATCCGCAAATTCCGCGAGCTGAACGAATTTTCGGACCATACTTAATCAGTACGCTGATGGCAAACGATACTTTTCCAGCAAGTATGAGCAGAGTTCAGTATTTCCTTCTTGAGCTAATGCAGCATTGACACAAGATCTTCTTCCTTGTGACCGTCTCTTCAAGAAGTGCACGGGACTTCTGCTGCTCCACATGCTCAATTGTGTTCTGGTCTTTTCTGTTGGGTAAGGGGCTGTGATCCAACTCTGCCCAATGCACTGGGCGTGACTTCACTTATTTGATGAGGTGCCCGTGTTCTGTGGCCGATTTTTACCTGCCACAGCACTCAGTGAAGGCTCAGGAACCCAGGTATATGAGCTGCATGGTATACTTAGTTCATAGGGCCCAACTGTGCTGTTGCCTTCTTCCACACCTCGTACTACTGCAGGCCGGGGGATGAAGCAAGGTAGGCAGCCGCTGTCATCAGCCTCTGTGCCTCTGTTCTATTCGGCACCAGGACCAAGCCCCTACATCTTGCAGCTTCGAGCAGTGGAGAATCACTCTTCTGCAGCCGGGGCCGCTACTGGGACCCAGGCTTGCATATCGGTCCCGCCCTCCAAGGGTTGAGGATCCACCAGGACCCAGAGCGGGTCACAGGGGCAATCCGCGCAGAACCCTGCGCATCTCTGCTGGTGTCTGGTGACGCCTCCTCCTAGTCCTCCTATCATGCTTACTTCTTGGGCCACGTGTATTAGGCCCAGGGCAGATCCCAGCCCCTGTCCAAAGTCCGAAGGCCCGAGTTTTTTGCCGCTGCAGCAGATCGCAGTCTCCTTCTGAGAGGGGGCCTGTTCCCCATAGCTCTTCAATGCAGCCGATGCAGAGGCTTCCGCTTTTCCGGCTGCTTCAGCAACAGGCAACTGGCTTGAGCCGCGCCCTCTCAGGCCCAAGCCACAGCACCTCCATACAGCCCAGGTCGTGATGTCAGGAACAGCCCTGTACTGCATATCGGGGACCCTGGAAGCAGCCCCATTTCAGCAGGACGCCAACATGGCTCGGTGAGACTAATTTCCTGCTGGACTGAGGATGTGGCTTCAGGGTTATGCAGGCATTATAGGCAAACGGACCAGGAGCTCAGGAGGCTCACGTCGTGTTGTCCATGTTGCTTGGCCACGCCCCTCCACAGAGGCTTTCTTTAATGAAGAAAGCTATATCAAGTATAACAAATTAGTTCATGCTATTGATTAAAGAGGACGATGTTATCAAATGAAGAATGGTACTCCTATAGCAAAAGGGGTGATGGTATCTAGAAATGTAGAAGAAGGTATTGCAGAAGAGGTACAAGGAAGGTGTAGCCAGAGAACTGGCTACAAATGGAATTATAGTAGTGTTTCTAGTATTGGACAGGAATCCATTGACAAATTAAGAAAATACCTCTGTATGTTTTCAAGGCAAAGTTTAAAACACAAAATAAGTCATACCACTCAACAATGCGAACTTTAGGTAGGAGACTGTATTATGCAAAAACTCCTGCTTAAATTTAGGAGAAATAAGTTAGAGCACTTTTGCATGGTAGTGGGGCAGATGTAAAAAAGTTTTCTGGTGATGTGCAGTTTCGTTTCTTTGGTCCTAAGCAGGATTCAACGGAAAAATGAAGATTTTGTTAAAAGGAGGAGTTGCAGAACAAGACACATTTAGAGTTGATAGTTTAAAAAAAGAGATTACAAAATGTAATAGAGTGTTATGTAAAAAGCTGAGTATGTTTGTAAATGTTGTTGATGCACTTACTAGAAGAGTTAAACAGAGACTGTTGACTTATATTTAAAAAGTGAAAAAGTAAATTATAATAACTGGCAAAACTTAGCTGTGCATGTATTTGTAGAGGCATGGTTTGACTTGTGTATATGGCAAGTTATTTATAAGTAGTGTTACACTAAATTGGAATATAATAAAATGAACAACAGATAGATATTAGATGCCCATTTTGTGGGACAATAAAAAGCTTGCTAATGTAGAAAACTATGCAAAAATAAAAAAACAAATCAACATTTACTATTCTATTCAGCATTGCGAAGGGCCATTATGGACTGCTCTCCAGCACTAACTACAACTCCACAATTCATGCAGTTTGATGCCATCAGGGAAAACTGTGCACCAAATCTTGAAGTCAAGATTGGACTTTCGAATGGACTCTCTGCTTCGTGTTATTGTGCTGCTGTTGAATTCGAGGGTCCTTGAGCTTTGCATTGCCTTCTTGCTGCCCACTTGAACTACTCTTATGAAATGTGTAAAAAAGATAAAAGGTGGAAAAAAACACCATGTATGATTTTTGGCAGCATTTTGAATACCTGTAACACTTTGCTCACCAGCACTTATAACTACACTGCAGTCCATGCAATATGTGGCCATTTCCTGGAAACTCTGGAGCCATATCTGTTGCAGTAATCTGCACCTCACAAGGGAGATTCTGACCAGGAATTGTTGCTGTTGCCACTGAAGTAAATGATCATTCAGCTTCACTCTGCTTTAGATGAGATAACATGGACATTGTCCCACATGATTATTTTTTCTTTGTCCTTCTAGAGAGTGTCTTGTCAGACATTGTGAATTGCACTAGTTTTGCAGGAGTTATTTCATTCCCCATAGTTTAAGGTTTATTTGGAAGTTATGTTGCTTTCGTGTGTTTAGATGTTGAAAATTATTTCCTGAGGGTGTTGTTTTTTTTAATATGTTGTTAAAATAAAGTTAAACCAAAATGTTACTAAACAGCTAGACTCAAACTTTGTGTAAAATATGTCTATATATCAGTTTTACACTTTTTCATTTGCTTTCGTGACTACTAATGTCATTGCGACCTCCGGTGTTTTGCTTGAAGAAAGAAAATGCATTTTTATGTAGTTATTTTGATAAATTAATCCAAATGGTAAAGTTATGTTATTATCTTAATAAATAGCTACACTAAAACCTTATCTCAAATATGTCTATATATGTGTTTTTGACTTTGTCAAAAATGCCTGGTATTCACAGCCTATCCTTGGCAATGGCACTCATAAAATCATACAGGCACTACCTGTGCAATCTGCAATCATCAAGGACGTCCTTGCTATATGACTCTGCAAACGTGCCTTCTGGCATAGTTCTAGTGGGGGAATAAAGTGTCTTGTATGCTTAAGGACCTTGGGGACCAAGAAGCCCTCCTGGTACTTTAAATAAGTCCTACCCAGCAGCATTTCTGAGAGCTGGTCAGAGGCCCTACCCTCTTTCCACAACATTCTGCAAAGACCATTGCTACTTAAAAAAACATGGAAATTCACTGAAAAATGAAAGGTTAGAGGTAAGTTATAGTGAGGTATTAGCATTTTAAAAAACCTTAGAAATTCACTGAAAAAAACAAGGGTAACAGGGACGTATAGTTGGGCTGACATTTCACTAGTAGAAAACCAGAGAAATTTCACTGTTGTACTTAGCTGAGCTAACTATAACTCACGCCCCAGCAATGCACTGCTTATGACCTCACATATTACATCACTGATGACATCACTGATACATCAGTGATGAAATCATCCAAAGAATCTATGATGCACCCACTAACATCCTCATGTTACCTTTCATACACAACTTCAACTTCACCCTACCACCCTACCATTCTCGAAACCATTGACATGCCCATACCAGTACTTTCATACCCACTCACTGATTAAAAGGTTTACAAAAACATCCACTCAGTCACCCATACAGCCACTCGTACACCAACTCACTCACTAATACAGCCACTGATATATCCACTCATGCGCCATATAACCACTCACACGTAGTCAGTCACTCATAGAGCTACTCACACACCTACTCGCTCACCTACAGAGTCAATCAGACAGTCATTTGCCAACCTATAAAGTTATATACACACCCACTCACTTACAGATGCTAACACACAATCATTGACCCATACAGACCTTCACACATGCACTCACTTACCCATACAGCCAGTATCACAACCTGTCACTCACACATACAGTCACTGACATACTACAACACTTACCTATACCGCCTTTCACATATCCCCTTACTCACTTATATACCACTGACACATGCATTCCCGTACAGACACATCCATAGACACATGCAACCCTTCTCTTACACTCACTAACCTATACACCCACTGACGCATGCACTCATTAATCCATGCAGGCAGTCACCCACCCTTTCACACAGACACACAGACACTCATACAAGTACCCATACAGGTACTCAGACAACCGATCATTTACACATACACCCACACATGTACCCACTCACCAACCTATACAGCCACTTCAACACCAACTGACAGACTGATACAGACATTCATACAACCTAGTCAGTGACCCATACATTCACTGAGACACCTAATCACTCCCAAACAAAGTCAGCCACGTACCTACTGAAGCATCGATACTTGTACTCATACACCCACTGATTCATCAATACACCAACCTTTTAAAAACACTCACAGTCACTGGATGATGTCATCAGTGACGTCATTTGAGATGCCATCAATGATGTCATGAGTGATGTAATATGTGAGGTCATAGGCAGTGCATTGCGTGGCGTGAGTTATAGTTAGCTTAGCTAAGCTAACTATAACTGCCGAATTTCTCTGGTTTTGTACGAGTAAATGTTCAGCCTCACTGGAATGTCCCTGTAACTTTTGGTTTTTTCAATGAATAATATATATATATATTTATGCATGTATATTCTAGGTCACTAGTTTTTGCTGCAAGAGAGTACTTGTTTTAAAGGTAAGGCGGCACAACAGTAGGATGTGAGCCAGAGAATATATTTGATTCCTTATTATTATGTTACATTACATCCACCATTTGTGCAAAAAACGTGCAGATTATGGGTAGATATATATATTCACGCAAAAAAAGTTAAAGTGACATTATATTTAGGTGAATATGTCAGTGACAACATTAATGTTTGAACTTAAAAAACATAAAAATTCGCCAGTTATAGTTAGCAGAGCTAACTAAAACTGCACCTGTCATGCACTGCTTATGACCTCATATATTACATCACTCATCACTTTATATGATATGATTTATAACATCACTGATGACATCTCAAATGCATACTACTATCGTGGAAGGTGTGGAGTCAAGTGGGAGGAGCTAGTTGGTGATCTGGTGCCTTTGCATACTCAGACTACTAACTCTTTGAGCTGAAATAGCAACCGTCTGCAATGCCCAACCTGCTACTCCCGCCTACGATCTCCGACCCGGCAATGGATACAGCAGTTCCTTGTTCATACTAAAGAAGGCAACTCCTCAGTGGGACGAATCTGGTCCCTGTATCTGACCCATTCAACCTGAACTTGTGGCTTTACCACCGTTCAGCGGGACCAGAAAATCACTAGTGGCACTTGGTGCTTTTTGGTGCTATTCTCATTTAAAAACATTAAAAATCATACCTTTGGTTTTACTGATTAGATTTTTTTTGTCACTGGTGTGATTTTATTTATCATATTTTCCTCTATAATTCAAAATGGGTTGGAATGTGTTTGTGTTGTGTTTTCACTTGTTTTAATGTTTGAGTGCTGCATAAATACTTTACACATTGCTTCCCAGTTAGGCCTGACTTGTTTTGTGACAAGCTACCAGAGGGTTAAGCACAGGTTAATTTAGGGACTTTAACTGGTTCACCCTGACAATTATTGTGTTTGTTATTTGAGTGGGGCTTCCACCCCTCTCAACTAATAACGCAATGTGTTACAGAGGGAAGAAGGAGTGGAGATCCACTTAATTATAACTCTCAATCCCTTCACACTCATTTTTTCACACTGAGTCACCACACTGCCACTTTCAGTGGCTGTGTCAGCGCTTTGGGAGACTCAGAACCCAGGCTACCACTAATGAGTTTTGAACCTTGAAATTTATTGCAGTTATGTCATACCGGGAGTGATATGTACTACAATGGAAAGCCGAATAAATATGCTATGCTCAGTTAAACTGCATTGAGAACAGTCCTACTTCAGTGACATGACACTTGGATCACCTTCATAAACTAATGTCACAGTCAGGTCTGCCCTCACAGGGACCTACCTCTACTGCAGTGTAAGCTGAGCTTACATCAGTGATATCAGACCAATACCTGCCCTGGAGATTCACACTGAGAGCAGTAATTAACAAATCAACATTATATTTTTACTTTTCTGATACTGATAGCTTCCTGAGAACTGGCCTGACAGCACTCACATCAAACTCGGATCTGCCTGAACAGGAAGACACCAGTGTGCACGTTGATATCAGTGTGGTGATAGCACAATCAATTCTGGCTGTTCTGCAATGACAATACACTGAGAAATGTATTTTACCACATGGGTATCACACAGGAAGCTTCCCTCAGTCCAGTTACAGTCCATTGTCAACTGGCCTTCCTGCAGTAACATCACACTTGCATGGACGTTTAAAAAGAGTGAGTGCCATCCATACTTCAGTAACATCATACTGAGTGAAAGTGCTACTGCAGTAACAGCACACCAAGAGCAATACTACATTCATTTAATTTGGTGGCATCACATAGCGCGTTATCTGTACTGCAAGATGTTTATTGCAATAACATAACACTGCCTGATGTCTTTTCTTTGGTGATGTCTCACTGTGAGTTGGTCTTAAGGATGTTGCATTATACTGTAGGCCAAAGGCGGCTGGCACAGGTAAGCGTGGTGAGGCAGGGCAGGAAACTACAGGCACGGCAGGGGGGAGCCGACAGACGATGGAATAGGTATTATTTATTTAATTATACCTATTCCGTCATCTGTCGACTTCCCATCCACCCCGCCCCACTGCATTTACCTGTGCCAGTCGCCACTGCTGTAAGCTATCCTTATAGATATAACATCACCCTGGAAATGATCCTTTGCATTAGATGAACTAGTGTGGTGAAATGTCTTCATTTCACTGTGTGTTGTCACTAACAGCAAACTGGCTGTTGTTCTTCACTTTGAGGCATCACACTGCGTGCTGCCCTTACTACAGTGGAATGTGCATCATTCCTTCAGTGTCACATATAGAGGGTCTCTAAACAAGGTAATAAAGCACTGCAAGTGCGAGTTGCATTTACTTATGTGATATTAGACTGATCTCCTTCATGGGTTTGGCTGCAGACAGCTTTAACTGTCAAAGTGTTCTGACTGGCTGAGCTGCATACTTCCACTGCATACTTGGGAGGACTCTAGGGCTTATTTACAGGCCCATTACATTGCTGGTGCGTCACTTTGCATATGGGGAAAATTGACCTACCGGCTGCGTAAGAAGCTTGTAAATATGTCCCTCTATTTTTTAAGCACCACTGCATGGGAGTGCATGTTTTTCATGGGCTCTATATGCCCCTTATGCTCTGGTTTCTCCCTTCAAGGAATGGTCCCCGCTCCCCAGCCTCTCCCCACCTTGTACCTCATGTTTTCAACTTTTTTTTCATTGTTTTTATCATGGCCCTATAGTTACCAAGTGGACATAGGCCAGGCGGGTCCTTTTTTTACACTTTTTTAGGCTAATGTTTTCTTTTTTTTCTTGGCATTTTTCAATTTACAGTTTACAATAGACCAGCAGGCATTGTTAAATGCATTAGGTTTCGTCTCTGTGATTAATAATAATTCGTTTTATGTTGTAAGTTGTAGTTTGGTGAATAGTTGTGCAATATACGTCTGTTGAAGAGTAAAGGCTTGTTTTTTAAGAAAGGCGATCTATTGTGTTGTTACTGGTTTTATTAAAAAGTGAGGAGATTAGGTAAATGGGGTAGTACCATGATAAAAAATGCTTTTACCTGATACATACATTTTAGCACCCAGACGGCACTGTTAGAGGTTGTAGAGCACATAAGAGGCACCCTTGACAATGGGATAAGGCCTTCTTGATCATACTTGACTTATCGGCGGCCTTCCATACATTCCCCCATTAGGGACTTCATGATAGACTCCAAACTATTGGAATCAAGGCCACTGCCCTAAAGTGGCTCTCCACTTTTCTCGAAGGAAGAAGCCAAGAAGTTTGTTTGCCTCTTTTTTTCTTCAAAGGCTCATCAACTAACGGTTGGAGTGCCTCAGGGCTCAGCACTCAGCCCTACTTTGTTCAATGTTTAGCTCACGTCCTTAGCTGTTTTAGCGGAGACTTTAGGAGCTGAGGTAATCTCCTATGCTGAAGATACCCAGCTTCTCTTCTCTAGTAGGAAGAGAGAAAAACTTGTTGGGGAAGTCATCAAAAATTGTCTATCTAATGTGTTCCATTGGTTGTCTATCAACCAATTAAAATGTAACCCGGATACAACTGAGATGATGTGTTTTGGCCCAACATCGCCAGATCTATGGAGTACCTTCTAGCTGAATAATACCCTCCCTGTTACGCAACATGGCACAGTAAAACACTTTTGAGCTGTTACGGTCCCTCAGTAAATTCCTCCCTCTTCTGTCATATGAGAAAAAGAGAACTGTGCTCCAAGCTTTAATAACATCCAGGCTAGACTATAGGAATGCACTATACGTAGGTCTCCCAGAGTACCTTCTTGGTAGGCTTCAGGTGGTGCAGAACATGGCGATCTGGATCCTCCTCAATTTTCCCCAAGAACACATATGTCCTAGCACCTGAAATCTCGGCACTTGCTTCCTATTAAAAAAAGGATTCTTTTAAATCCCTGATCTTGGTCCATGAAGCTCTACACAATTTGGGATCGGACTGCTTGAGAGAGAGGATTCTTGACTATGTCCGTCCTAGCAATCTACTCTCTGCCTCTGCTCCATTGCATTGAACCTGAACTTGTAACTTTACCCCTGTTCAGTGGGATCAGAACTCCCCAAGGACATTACACATTCTTGCAAAGTTTTCTCTCTCTCTGTTTCTCTCTCTTTCTCTGAGAACATCACCACTGCAAAATACCTGTTCCAAGACTCGTTTCACTCCTGTAAAGCTCTCTTCCCGAATATCTTACACTGCAGAGTTTCTATCTCCATCAGCCTCTGTTTCTCCCTTGGAACAGGTTATCCCTGAATTTATGCCTTCCAGTGCACATCTCACCTTCTGCATCTCTATCATAGGTTATATCATCCTCTATGGATTGCACGTCCATTGAATACGCCATTTTACTCTGCTCCTGGAAACATCATCCTCGGATGAGGTCTCTCCCAAGATACATGACCTCTATAGCTCACTCTACCAGTTTAAAAACCACCTGCAGATATCTGTCCCTTCTGTCACATGCCATTCCTTGTCCATGTTTTCCATCAAAGAGTAGGATACCTCATTCCTCTTTTGCATGTCTTGCCCTGCTGCTGCCATATTTCAGTGCACTGCTTTGAGTACACAATTGGCCTTTTCTCTGTCCAGTTGAAACAGTTCTGGATTACCAAATAGGCAAAGTAGGCACTGCCTTATGGCTCCTACTCCTTTTAGGGGCCCACAGCAACAGATCAAAACACAACTTAAAATACATACACCACAGACATCAGATTCACATAACAGTTTGTCTCTTAACCTCTTCGATGCTGATGATGGAACCGCTCCATCCTCAGCCGCGGTGGCGCTGTGCTGATCAATCAATCAATCAATCAATCAATCAATCAGAACAATTTGTATAGCGCGCTACTCACCCGGAAGGGTCTCAAGGCGCTGGGGGGGAGGGGTCCGTTACTGCTCGAAAAGCCAGGTCTTGAGTTGCTTCCTGAAGGAGAGATGGTCCTGGGTCAGCCGCAGGTGGATGGGGAGGGAGTTCCATGTCTTGGCCGCCAGGTAGGAGAAGGATCTTCCTCCGGCGGTGGTTCTGTGGATGCGTGGTACGGTGGCGAGGGCGAGGCTGGTCGATCTTAGCTGGCAGGTGGGCGTGTAGAAAGTGAGGCGGTTGTTGAGGTACTTGAGGCCAAGGTCGTGGAAAGCTTTGTGTGCGTGGGTGAGGAGTCTGAACGTGATCCTCTTGCTGACGGGGAGCCAGTGCAGGTCTCTCAGGTGGGCGGAGATGTGGTTGTGGCGGGGGATGTTCAGGACGAGTCGTGCGGAGGCGTTCTGTATGCGTTGAAGTCTTTTCTGTAGTTTGGCGGTGGTTCCCCCGTAGAGGGTGTTCCCGTAGTCCATTCGGCTGGTGACGAGTGCCTGGGTGACCCTCTTCCTGGTTTCGGTGGGGATCCAATGGAAGATCTTTCGAAGCATGCACAGGGTGTTGAAACAGGATGACGATACGGCTTTGATTTGTCTGGTCATTGAGACGGCAGAGTCCAGGATGAAGCCCAGGTTTCGTGCGTGGTCAGTTGGCTTGGGGGTGGTGCCCAGGGCGGGGGGCCACCAGGAGTCGTCCCAGGTGGAGGGGGATGATCCCAGGATGAGGACTTCCGTCTTGTCTGAGTTCAGCTTCAGTCGGCTGTTCTTCATCCATTCGGCGACGTCCTTCATTCCCTTGTGTAGGCTGGCTCTGGCGTTGGCTGGGTCGTTGGTGAGGGAGAGGATCAGCTGGGTGTCGTCGGCGTATGAGATGATGTTAAGGTTGTATTGGCGTGCGATGGTTGTGAGTGGGCTCATGTAGACGTTGAAGAGGGTGGGGCTGTGCGAGGATCCTTGAGGTACGCTGCAGATGACTTCGGTGGCCGCGGATCGGAACGGAGGGAGGCGGACTCTTCTTCTGGCGAGGAATGAGGTGATCCACTCCAGTGCATTCCCTTGGATTCCGATGTTGCTGAGGCGCTGTATTAGAGTGGGTGTGAGTGTTTGATTGATTCAGATGCTCCGTCCATCACCACCCCCTTTTGTACTGCTTTTGGCCGCCATAAGTGTGGCAGGGTATGCTCAGACGTGAGTCCCTTGCTCACTTTGCCACTGGAATCCAGCAAGCCCGGCTGAAGACGTCTGGAATGCCAGAAACCGGTCCTCGGAAGCTTGTTTCCGGTCCAGGGAAGACATGGCTTGGCAGTTCGGGCTGGACTGTTCCCATGAGGCACAGGGTCAGACTTATTTGCATATAGCCATGTCTGAACTGGGGTGGCAGAGTGGGCTAAAGAACGGTGATGGATTAAACCCAGATCTTTTGACTGGGTGTGAGTGTTTGATTGATTCAGATGCTCCGTCCATCACCACCCCCTTTTGTACTGCTTTTGGCCGCCATAAGTGTGGCAGGGTATGCTCAGACGTGAGTCCCTTGCTCACTTTGCCACTGGATTCAAGCAAGCCGGGCTGAAGACGGCTGGAATGCCAGAAACCGGTCCTCGGAAGCTTGTTTCCAGTCCAGGGAAGACATGGCTTGGCAGTTCGGGCTGGACTGTTCCCATGAGACACAGGGTCAGACTGATTTGCATATAGCCATGTCTGAACTGGGGTGGCAGAGTGGGCTAAAGAACGGTGATGGATTAAACCCAGATCTTTTGACTGGGTGTGAGTGTTTGATTGATTCAGATGCTCCGTCCATCACCACCCCCTTTTGTACTGTATTAGAGTGCGGTGGCAGACTGTGTCAAATGCTGCGGAGAGGTCCAGGAGGATGAGGGCAGCTGTTTCCCCGTTGTCAAGCAGGGATCTTATGTCGTCGGTGGCTGCGATGAGGGCGTTCTCGGTGCTGTGGTTGGCTCGGAAACCAGACTGTGAGGGGTCGAGGGATCCGTTCGTCTCGAGGAAGGCGGTGAGCTGTATGTTGACGGTCTTCTCGATGACTTTGGCAGGAAAAGGGAGGAGCGAGATGGGGGGAAGTTCTTGAGGTCGGTGGGGTCTGCTGTCGGTTTCTTCAGGAGGGCGCTGAGCTCGGCATGCTTCCAGCTCTCCGGGAAGGTGGCGGTGTTGAAGGAGATGTTGATGATGTTCCGGAGTTGGGGTGCGATGATGGAACCGGCCTTGTTGAAGATGTGGTGGGGGCAGGGGTCGGAAGGGGATCCGGAGTGGATGGTGTTCATTGTGCGGGTGGTGTCTTTGGTGCTGCCTGGGGTCCAGTTGCAGAGGGTGGAGGTGGGGGCCATTGTTTCGGTGGTTGGGTGCGTCGAAGCTGTTGTGTATGCCGGCGATCTTGCGGTGGAAGAAGGAGGCGAGTGAGTCGCAGAGGTCTTGCGAGGGTGTGATGTCGTTGTTTTCGGCGCTGGGGTTGTAGAGCTCTTTGACGATGCTGAAGAGTTCCTTGCTGTTGTGGGTGTTGTTGTTCAGGCGTTCTTTGAATGATGTCCTTTTGGTGGTGCGGATCAGCTGGTGGTGTGTGCGGGTGGCGTTCTTGAGGGCGGTCATGTTTTCTGTGGTCTGGTCGTGGCGCCAGGCTTTTTCGAGGGTGCGGCAGTTTTTCTTGGATGTTTTCAGTTCGTTGGTGAACCACAATGCTTTTTTGCTGCCATGTCTGTTGGGAGGGTTCCTCATTGGTGCGAGGTCGTCGGCGCAGTTGATAAGCCGCTGTGTGAAGATGCGGGCTGCTTCGTTGGGGTCCGTCATGTTGGTGGGAGGGTTCTGGCTGAGGGAGGTGGTGAGCTGGTCGGCGGTGATCTTGCTCCAGCTCCTGCGAGGAACCTGTTGCGGGTGGTGGTGGGTCGTGGTTCTCTTGAAGCTGAAGTGGATGCAGCTGTGATCAATCCAGTGAAGTCCGGTGGAGTGGCTGAAGGCGATGTGCTTGCTGGAAGAGAAGACGGGGTCAAGCGTGGGGCCGGCGTAGTGGGAGGGGGTGTTCACCAGTTGCTTGAGTCCAAGGTTGGCGAGGTTGTCCAGCAGGGTAGTGGTGTTGCTGTCGTTATTGTTCTCCAGGTGGAAGTTGAGGTCCCCTAGGAGGATGTAGTCGGAGGAGGCGAGGATGTGCGGGCTGATGAAGTCTGCGATGGCTTCGCTGAATTGTGTGCGTGGTCCCGGGGGTCTGTAGATGAGAGTGCCTCTGAAGGGTGGTCTTGGGGTCGGTGTGTATCTGGAAGTGGAGGTACTCGGCGGCGGTGAGGGTGTCGTCGGAGTTGGTCGTGATGCGGATGGTGTTCTTGTGGACGATGGCGATGCCTCCTCCGGTCTGGTTGACGCGGTCCTTCCGGGTGATCTTGTAGCCTTCCGGGATGGCTATGGCGATGTCGGAGGCTGAGGAGGCGTTCATCCATGTTTCCGTGAGGAAGGCAACGTCTGGAGATGTTGAGTCGAGCAGGTTCCAGAGTTCTGATGACGGATTCCGCGCCTGCGCTGGGCGTTCTATTGAGCCGGCGGGGCCATGATAGAACCGCTCCGTCATCAGCACAGCTCACCCGAGGCTGGTGACGGAGCGGTTCCGTCACCAGCGTGTGAGCGCCGCGCGGCCCCCCAGCCCCCTTAACGCTGCTGCGGAATAGCCGCCGCAGCAAAGGTGTTAAAAGCTCATCCTCTGGCAGCTGTCAGTTTGTAAACAAATCTGGTGCATTGGGTAAAAGGAGATAATTTGCGAGAGGGGCCAGAAATTTTAATTTCCTAGGGGCCTCCATAGAGTTTAATCTAACACTGAGTTGAAAGACCCTTTATCCCCCTTTCACCCCCTGTAACTTTAACCTCTCTCCCTCGTTCTGCATCTGTCTGGGGCTACAGAATAGTTCTCCCACTTCTTTTACAGCCTCCTCACATCAGGGATAACTATTCTCTCACACGTGTGTCACTATAAAAGGGGCAGAAATACTGGCTTTGCCAATGTTTATCCCGATGTCTGTTGCATATAAATGTTAGGGAGTACATATGTTATGCAATACTAACACGGATATAGATTGAAATATACAAGAGTTGTGCTTTCATTCTTCATCAATTGACAGAATAGTACTTATCATAAAAATCAGTGGCACAACTTTTAAATAACAATTAACAGCCTTCACATTAGAGCATCTAATTGGCTATATTGTAGTCTACAATTAGCACAGGGACATTCAGGCACAAGTATCTGAAAACACTTGAAACAGTTAAGGGTTATTGCTCAGTGTTTGAAGGTTATAATTATCTATTAGGGTTTTAGCTTTGCTGTTTCCTTCAAAGTGTCTCCTTTTGCTTTCAGACAGAGATTAATTGAGGGGTTTTAAAAGTAACACTCAACTGGATAACCTGAAATCAATACTAAATTCCATTAATGATCTCTCGTGCTACCGTACAGAGTTGCAGAGAGAAACCAAGAACATGTATTGTCATTAGATGCTTTTTCACAGTGTGACAGGATATTGATTCGAGCTGTATATTTGCATTAAGTGTTGTTGGCACTTCGGGTCTGTTTCCTTGTCACATAGTACTGCAATAGCTAATACTGGATAATTTCCCACTCAAATTGACGCTTCAAAGATAAGCTACCTGTCTAGCAAATCATTAAAATAAATCATGAGTGTTCACACTCATCGACACTGCCAATCTCAGAGGCAAAATCTTGGACACAGAGCGGTTCGGGTTCATTACTGACCCAGAATGTAGCGTCTCACGTCGTCTTACTTTGCATTAAACCTGTGATTATTCCCGGTATTTGATTTGATTTGATTTGATTTGATGTGGATTTATATAGCGCGAATTGCTGCCCAGGGGCGTCCAAGCGCTGAGAATGCCAGATCCGACAGAGGGGAAGAGAACACGGGAGAGGGGGGCGGATTAGACTGAATTAAACAGGAAGGTTTTCAGATGTTTGCGGAATGTCGTAAGGTTAGAGTTGGATCTTAGATGCGGTGGAAGGGTGTTCCAGGATCTCGCTGCGTTGTAGGAAAAAGACCTGCCTCCCGCTCTAGATCTCCTTACTCTCGGGGTGACTGCCAAGAAGGACTGATCTGATCTTAGGTTCCTGTTGGGTCTGTAGTGATGGATTAGGTCCTGTGTGATCTTGGGGCCAGAGTTCCAAAAAGACTGGTGGGCTATACATAGGGCCTTGAACAGCACCCTTTGACGCACAGGTAGCCAGTGGAGGGAGACCAACCCGGATCTGACTGACTGCCTACGAGGGATGTCAAGTAGCAGACGTGCAGCACAATTTTGTGCTATCTGCAACCTCCTCAGAGTGGATTCTGGGGCTCCGAGGTAGAGGACGTTATTAAAATCAAGGCGGGATTGAATCAGGCCTTGTATCGCTGATTGCTTGGCTTCCATAGGAAGAAGGGGGGAGATCTTTTTAAGCATCTTCATGATGCCAAAGCAGGTGGCCGAGAGTTTGGTGGATTGTACATCGAAGGAGAGCGATCTGTCCATCCATATTCCCAGACTTTTAATACTGTTTTTGGGGGTAGGTGGAGGGCCCATGCTGGATGGCCAGAGGGTGGTCGGGAGACTGGAGACCGAGTTGCCGAGGACCATAAGCTCGGTCTTGTCACCGTTTAGTTTCAAGGATGATAGGGACATCCAGGATTTCACCTCCTCTAGACACTCTCTGAGTCCGCTCTGTACAGGTAGGTTGGTCTCCTGTGTAAGGGAGACCACTAGCTGCGTGTCGTCCGCGTAGGAAATGATCTTAATCCCGAACGGACGGACGACATCAGCCAGTGGCCTCATGTACAGATTAAAGAGAGCCGGACTCAGAGAGGATCCCTGGGGGACGCCACAATTCAGGGAAATGCTGGTGGAAACTGAATCACCATCAAACACCCGGAAAGATCTATCCTCCAGGAAAGACCGGAACCAAGACCAGGCTCTGCCCCTGATCCCAGCCTGGGCCATACGGTCCAGCAAGGTGACATGGCTGACCGTATCGAAGGCCGCGCTGAGATCAAGGAGGATCACTGCCACTGATCCTCCTTGATCTAGGATTTTCCTTGCCTCCTCAGTGACCATGAGGAGGGCGGTCTCGGTCCCATGTTTGGGTCTGAAGCCGGTTTGGGTGGGGTCCAGAAGAAGGTGTGTTTCTAGAAAGTTGGTGAGTTGGAGATTTATGTATTTCTCACGGACCTTGCTCGCCCAGGGGAGCAGGGATATTGGGCGGTAATTGCTCATATCCGTAGGGTCCAGACTGGGCTTTTTCAGCAGGGCCTTCACCATGGCCTGCTTCCAGACTGTGGGGACTATGCCCTTGGAGATGGAGGTATTTAGCACTTCCCTTAGTGTGGGTAGGGTGGTTTGGGCGGCTGTCATTATTATCTCTGGGGGGGCAGGATCGTTGGGGGAACCGGATGTGACTTTGCGTGCTAAGGATTCTAGAAGGGGAAATTCCAGAAGGGGAAAGTGACACAGCGTGGGTGATTGAGAATTACACGCTGGCTCAACAGGGTGTGGAGGCGTAATTGACAGAGGGGAGTTGGTCCGGGGGAAGGCCGAGTAGATGGAACTAATTTTCTGATGGAAGAACTCTGCGACTTTATTGCAGTGGGAGACGGGCTTGTCCACTAATGGACTAGGAGGGGGTTTAGTGAGTAGATTTATAATTTTGAAAATTTCCTTCGGCTTCGATTTGGCAAGGACAATTTTCTCCGAGAAGTAGGCGGTCTGGGCTTCTTTTATCAGGTTTTTGTAGTTCCTAATAGCTTCTCGGTAGTGGGTTTTATCAGCCACTGAGTAGTCAGTTCGCCAGCGTCTTTCAAGTTGCCTACAGCACCGTTTTTTCTCTCTTAGTTCCTCCGTGTACCACGGGGCGGTTTTGTGGGGACGTTTAAGCGTGATTTCCTTTTTCGGGAGAGCGATGTCCAGTGATTGGGAAATCCAGTTGTCGTAGGCTAAATTGGCTGAATCAGGGTTCTCCGTGATCATGGGACGGGTCTCTGTGAGTGCGTTGGTCCACCTGTCAATCGCTAGATGGGACCAAGTTCTCCTGAATCTAGTAATGGGGGTATGTTCAGGGGGCTTAGGGATAGTCCAATTGATAGGGATCAGGAAATGATCCGTCCATGGAAGGGGTATGGGGCGGCTGGTGAGGAGATCGATACAGTTGGTAAAGACTGGGTCTAGCAAATGGCCTTTTACGTGTGTGAATTAGAAAGAATTGCCTATGCCTCACAGCTTAGTTCAAGTACACACAAGTTTAGGTACGAGTAAACCACAATTTATTAGTTTACTCTAAACAATTAATGTTTTTCAATAGTATTTACTTTGCAAACACAAAGGTGAAGTTCAAGATGCGCAGAACCAAGATCGCCATCAACTTTACGTCTTAGCCATATGTATTTTACAAACATTTAGAGAAAACAAACAGTGAACTGAACATATATTAAACATTTGACATTTGACAAAAGAATTAACTTCTTAACAACACAACAGATTCGAGCAAATGGACTTAAATAGCCTTATACATTTATGAATGAAGGAACATTTTTTGCAACCAATTGCTGAAACAAGGGGAGAACACAGAAGAATCAAATTGTTACCAACATTAATTCAACTCCCACAACCTGAACAAGATATAATCAACAGAATATCAGGAATAGAGCCCATTTCTGCGTCACTAACAATGGCCAACTGGCCAGAAAAAAACGGGGTGCCGACGCGTTTCGAATCCTGATTAAGGATTTTCAGGATTCTCTTCAGGGCAGTGTCAGTCTAGTCCATGGGAACTGTTTACAAATGGGGAACAAAGCAAAAAAATGTTTGTTACAAGGGGGGTCCTCTAGCCACTACTCTTATGCCGACTCGAGTGCCAGAATAAAGCATACCTTATGTTTATCCTGCCCACGGTCAGTCTTGTTTAAGAAGAAATGTCGTCTGAGCTCTGTGGTCTGCAATGTAACAGAGTGATAGCTATATTGAGTCCTATGCGTAAACAGGAGGCGTGCTGCCAAAGGCATGGTTGTAAAACTAATATCTATTTACCTTTGTTCGCCTTAAGGATATACGCGATTTCTTAGTCCACTGGAGGGGTTATTTTCATTTTCTGCAACAAGTGGACAGTGCGCGTGTAAGTCAGTTGCACACAATGGGCGCGTGTAAAACAGTAATGCGTTAACGATTAAACCGGCATGACTGAGTTCACTTACTTGGACATCGGTCCGTGAAGACCGCAGATGGGATTCTAGATCTGCAAACGTTTGTCCACACTAGTGACCCGTTTGGTGGATCTGTGGGATTAAAACAAAGGAACGTATTGGCTAATTAGGGCGCTGTCTTCTCATGTTTATGAGCGGCAGAGTTAACAATTTTTGGTCTCCTCGCTTACCGCAAATACTCCAATCCTTCGCTGAGCGCGCTCGCTACAGAACAGCGGAGATCTGAATGTCCCTGGCTAAGCCGGTTTGGGTAGATCAAAAACTAGATTTCTGACCTTTTCAGACACCACTTCCTCCGATTCTTCTTCTGACTCAAGGCAGTCGAATTTCAATAAACGAGGCGCATCTAGAGGGTCGGCTCCTTTTTTATCCAGGGGCGGCCAAACGCGACCACGTTTCAAACAACCATGGCAAATGAGAACCCGCAACAAAAACTACAACAACAACTAAACCTGTCCACTATTGTTAACCTTTCTAATAAGGAACTATCTAAGGAAGAAGAAATGCTCCTTAACCTGGGCCTCAAATTCGTCCCAACGACCAGAACGGATTTTACGAAACTTAAATTGGAAGCACTTGATTTTTGTCGCAAGGTGAGGTTAAAAACTTTCTTTGCTGATGCCGAGGTAACGTCAATACAGGAAACAACTGGACTCAGAGTGAAGTCACGGTTCACTCCAACCTTGAACATCCCAAAACAGGTCATCGCCTTTGAGCAAGCTGTACTATCTTCCCTCACCAAACTTGAAAAGAAAACCAGTTTTGTGAAAAATAACATCAGTAAAGGTGTACAAAAAGCCATCAGTGATCTTAAATCTGACACTTCAATAATTATTAAACAAGCTGACAAGGGCGGGGCAGTGGTCCTATGGCCACGGCCTATGTACCTTGCTGAAGGACAAATACACGTGAACAATAGGGACTGGTACAGACCCTCAAAAGAGGATCCCATTCACGCTATCCAGGACAAAATAACTAGGATTACCAAGGAAGGCCTGGACGAAGGCTTTCTGGGGCCGAAAGAACATGAATTTTTGAACAAAAAAATGCCACGCACTCCCATCCTGTACTTCTTACCGAAGATTCATAAGAACGAAAATGCACCCCCGGGTAGACCGATTGTGTCGGGATGTGATTCAGTGCTCGAACCAATATCGAAATACATCGATTTCTTTTTAAAACCTTGCATCGCACAGGTACGGTCACATCTCAGCGACACAACAGCATTTATCAAACTAATTGAAGGGCATGCATTTAATGAACAGACTGAGTTGATGGTGACACTGGATGTCGCCTCACTATACACTCAGATACCGCAGGACGAGGCTTTGGAGGTCATTGAACTATATCTAGAGCAAAGAGTCAGACCCCACCGTGTGCCGACCAACTTCATCGTGGCACTAGCGGAGATCACTCTCCGCAATAATTATTTCAAGTTTGAGAGTGATTTTTTTGTTCAAATCAAAGGGACAGCCATGGGTTGTCCCTATGCACCGGAGCTGGCTGTGCTGTACATGGCACAATATGAGGAGAGATTTGTCTTGAATGACAACCCGTTCTCAGGCCATATAATTCAATGGCTGAGATATATCGACGACGTCTGGCTCCTGTGGCAGGGGAGCCGGACGGACCTCGAGCGCTTCCATCTGTGGTTGAACTCAAGGCACCCAGATATTCAATTCACTCTAAATTCCAGCCCCAAAGAAATGACATTCCTGGACGTTACCGTAGGCATCAGTGAGGCTAAGTTAATTACCTCCCTGCACAAAAAGGCAACTGACCGCAATACAATTTTGCATTACAGCAGTTCGCATCCTCAATCATTAAAAAACAATCTGCCCTACGGGCAATTATTGAGGATCAGGCGAAATTGCACCAATTTATGTGACTTTGACTGCCATGCTACAAGATTCTGCAGTGAGATGGTAGAGAGAGGATACCCAAAAAAACTGTTGAAACATTCCAAAAACAGAGCCAAATTCACCCCTAGGGAAACATTGTTTGAAAAAAAGGAAAAGAAAGACTTGGAACAATTGGTTTGCGTCACAACATTTGGGCAACATACAAACCAATTCAAAAATATAATTCGGAATAATTGGCACCTATTGGAGTCTTTGGACCATCCTCTCTCTAAACCCATCTTTGCTATGCGCAAAAATAGAAGCATAGGCCAACACTTAATCAAAGCAGACAGTCACATTAATGTACCCAAAAGCGATCTGGTCACGCAGTGGAAGCTCAAACCTATTTGTGGGCACCACAAATGTGGCAACTGTGTGTCATGTTCTAATACGCTAGAAGGCGATACATTTACCAACAATGGCATCAGATGGAAGCATGAGTGCTTCACAAATTGCAAAACTCGCAATGTCGTTTATGCGGTGGTCTGCCCGTGTAACAGAGTCTATATAGGCAAAACTAATCAGCCCATCAATGCGCGGATTACTCAACATCGATCCCGCATAAAGAGAAAAGTCCTGACTGCTCCCATGGTGGAACATTTCATCAGCAATGGCCACACTGAGAACGATTTTAAATGGACCACACTAGCATGGATTGATCATAAACGCTTCCAAGACGTTGACGCGATGTTGCTGCGTAAGGAAGCGTATTTAATACTTAAATTCGACAGTGTGACTAAAGGCCTAAATAGTCTCAGCGAAATCAATAGGGCATAAACACCCTTTTTCTGGTCAGAGACTACATGCCCCAGAATGCAGTTTCAAGTCTTTCAAAACACTGGAGCAGCTAGTCTTAAACTACGATTCCCACAAAGCACCAAATGCGGGTTGATTGATGTGATTGGTCCGCTAAGAACCACATGTTCTGGGATCACCCAAACCGGCTTAGCCAGGGACATTCAGATCTCCGCTGTTCTGTAGCGAGCGCGCTCAGCGAAGGATTGGAGTATTTGCGGTAAGCGAGGAGACCAAAAATTGTTAACTCTGCCGCTCATAAACATGAGAAGACAGCGCCCTAATTAGCCAATACGTTCCTTTGTTTTAATCCCACAGATCCACCAAACGGGTCACTAGTGTGGACAAACGTTTGCAGATCTAGAATCCCATCTGCGGTCTTCACGGACCGATGTCCAAGTAAGTGAACTCAGTCATGCCGGTTTAATCGTTAACGCATTACTGTTTTACACGCGCCCATTGTGTGCAACTGACTTACACGCGCACTGTCCACTTGTTGCAGAAAATGAAAATAACCCCTCCAGTGGACTAAGAAATCGCGTATATCCTTAAGGCGAACAAAGGTAAATAGATATTAGTTTTACAACCATGCCTTTGGCAGCACGCCTCCTGTTTACGCATAGGACTCAATATAGCTATCACTCTGTTACATTGCAGACCACAGAGCTCAGACGACATTTCTTCTTAAACAAGACTGACCGTGGGCAGGATAAACATAAGGTATGCTTTATTCTGGCACTCGAGTCGGCATAAGAGTAGTGGCTAGAGGACCCCCCTTGTAACAAACATTTTTTTGCTTTGTTCCCCATTTGTAAACAGTTCCCATGGACTAGACTGACACTGCCCTGAAGAGAATCCTGAAAATCCTTAATCAGGATTCGAAACGCGTCGGCACCCCGTTTTTTTCTGGCCAGTTGGCCATTGTTAGTGACGCAGAAATGGGCTCTATTCCTGATATTCTGTTGATTATATCTTGTTCAGGTTGTGGGAGTTGAATTAATGTTGGTAACAATTTGATTCTTCTGTGTTCTCCCCTTGTTTCAGCAATTGGTTGCAAAAAATGTTCCTTCATTCATAAATGTATAAGGCTATTTAAGTCCATTTGCTCGAATCTGTTGTGTTGTTAAGAAGTTAATTCTTTTGTCAAATGTCAAATGTTTAATATATGTTCAGTTCACTGTTTGTTTTCTCTAAATGTTTGTAAAATACATATGGCTAAGACGTAAAGTTGATGGCGATCTTGGTTCTGCGCATCTTGAACTTCACCTTTGTGTTTGCAAAGTAAATACTATTGAAAAACATTAATTGTTTAGAGTAAACTAATAAATTGTGGTTTACTCGTACCTAAACTTGTGTGTACTTGAACTAAGCTGTGAGGCATAGGCAATTCTTTCTAATTCACAATAGTGTGGCCCTGCCTACCCTCCTTCCCATTGGGCCCAGCCACCCCTGTTGCTTGTGCTTTTACGTGTGTGGGCAGGGTAACCCGTTGTGAAAGTAACAGAGCTGCTAGATCGCTTGTTAGAGTTGAAGCAGTAAGGTCGGAGGGTGAATCAAAGTGAAAGTTAAAATCACCTAACAAAATAAAGTTGGGTGAAGAAATGATACGTTCGGATATATTAGTGGGTAAGCTAACGTGGAACTGTCTCGGGGGGCCTGGTGGTCGATAGATCAGGGTGCCTGAAAGGCACTTATTGGGTGACAGTTCCATATGAAAGGTGAGACTTTCACAGTCTAGAATGGTTTCAGAAACCACTCTGCAGTTGAACTGTTCTTTATATATTATGGCTAAGCCACCTCCCCTACCTTTTGGCCGGTCCTGGCGCAGGATTTGAAACCCTGCAGGAAGCGCAGCTATTATGGCTGGATCCGCTTCCAAGGAAAGCCAGGTTTCTGTAAGGAACAGAATATCAGGTGAGTATTCATCTATTAACAACATTATTTCGGCTGAATGTTTGGGAAGGGAGCGGCAGTTCAGCAAAAACATCCGAAAATTGTCAAGTGGTTTGACGGTTATAGTGGGTTTGAGGGGTTGGCGGCACTCTGGACATAGTTGAGGTAGGTTGTCGGCGAAGAATCTGTGACAGCAGTGGTTGTCCTTGGGGGCCCCCAAACTGTGGAGGAAGTGCGCACTGTAGGAGATGCGATGGGTTGGTGGGGGGGCAGGGGTACTGGCCCCCGGCCCGGACTCGGCGCGGACGAGCGCAGACGAGCTTGCCTTATGCGCGCCTTCGGCGCGCCTTCGTCGCGCCCGCTGCGCTCGTCCGCTGCGCTTCCTGTGCATACACATATTTATTGGGAGGGTGTAGGGGGCGTGTCCCTCGCTTCCTCGTGGCCGATGGCGGCTGAGGAGGGCACTCCCTCTGAGCGTTGGCTCCGCTCTGGGGAATCAGGAAGTTACAGGTAAAACAATGTTAAAAAGCCTTCAATACGTGCAAAATAGCAATTTTGAGCAGCGTGGTTCCTCTCCCGGCTGTGCCTCAGGAGGGAAATGGCATACAGCTGGCTAGTCGTCAGCGCGCTATATATCCCGAAAGTGGGCGTGGCTACGGGGGGGGGGGCGTGTCCCTCGCTTCCTCGTGGCCGATGGCGGCTGAGGAGGGCACTCCCTCTGAGCGTTGGCTCCGCTCTGGGGAATCAGGAAGTTACAGGTAAAACAATGTTAAAAAGCCTTCAATTTGACTCAATTTAAATGCTTGAATTATAATTTAAATAACATTCGAGCCATGAAAATATAATTAAATTAATAATATAATATACTAAAGTATCGATTTTTCGGCGTTCGTCTTCCTTCTGAAATACGTGCAGGATTAAAAGATTCCAGAATTTGAAACCCAAAGAACACGAGAACAAATTATTAGGTGAAATGTTCAAAATCAAGTTATAACCCAATATCAGGTAGCCTCCCAACATTGCTAAGCATTTTTAACGAAACCAAAACCAAGCTTACCTACCTGTCATACATCATCAATGTGTTTATGTTGGCAGGGAAAGGCAGATTTCAATTGTTTTTACACATACTTAACTTGCCGCTATAGTAAAGTATGTTTACTGATCACTCAACATCTCAATGGAAATTGTCATAAATAACGAATATGCTTTAATGTACACTATTTTCTGTGCAGTACCTGATGTGCAATATAAACCGGCCTAAGAATAAGTTAAATGTATGGACCATGTTGTGGCATTTCATGGCTTAAGCCTCATTGCTGCCCCGATTCATGGCAACTGCAATTACTGCCTAGATAAATGCACAATTAGCAAACAGTGGCTTTGGGCACAGGTGCTGTGCATATGGCCTTCTTCAGGGTGTCAAACATGTTCTGGCATACCTCTGTATGGTCATCTGTCTGGGCTTCCTTAGAAGTTAGCTCTGTCAAGGGAGCAAAAATGGTGCCATGCCCCATGATGAATCACCTCTGTTGGGGTTCCCAAGCCAGAATGATTTGGATTTTGGCCTGGAGGGATTGAACCTTGCCTCCTCCTAAATGGAATCCCAAGTAAACGCTGAAGCCAGCCCTATCTGGCACACACTGACCTTAATAGTCAGGCTTGCCCTCTGAAAAGTCTGAAACACTTTCCAGAGGTGGCACAGGTGGTACCCTCAGCTAGAATTGGAGACTACAATGTTGTCTCGATAGGCAGGACTGAAGTTCTCCAGTCCAGACAGGACCTACTTGGCCAACCTCTGGAAAGTGACAGGAGTGTTCTTCAACCCGAAGGGTATTACCCAGTACTAGAAGTGTCATTCTGAGATAGGGAACATGAACCTCTCTTTGGTCAACCTCGGTCAAGGCAATCTGCCAGAACCCAGATGTTAAACCAACCCATCTATGAGCTCATCTGGTCGGGGATTGGTAGCATGTCAGTCTTGGTGATTACAATGAGCCCACGGTAGTCCATGCAGAATCAAAGTTCTCGGGTGACGGGGGCACCCTTGGGGACCAATGCCACTGAACTGGACCAAGGACTGGTTGAGGGTTCAATGACCTGCTAGCACCAGCATTTTGAAGACTTTCTATTTTATTATGGCTCTCACCTTATCACAAAGCCTGAAGATTTTCACTCTTCATGGGCATACTATCCTAGTATCAATATCATGGGTACACCACTAGTGAGTCCTGGGGTAAGAGAGATGCAAACTGCCCCAACAACTAGCGGCACTCCCTCTGTTGTTGTAGGGTCATGGCAGGGAACACCCTCCACTGACCCAACCTACTCCTTATAAGAAAGGAGGCCGGAAAGAGGTTCTCTCTCCTCCTTCATTCCATCATTTGTGATCAGGAGCATGGTTACCTCAGACTTCTCAAATTTGAGTTTGAGGCAACTGACATGCAAAAACCTTAAAGGTTTAGTTATACTTTTGAGGTCCACCATGTCTGTGACCTCACTCTTGCGCTCCTTTACCTCATAGGGCCATGATCAGCAGTATTGTAGGGACTGGGCTGCAGAGGCTCCATTTCCCACACTTTTTGGCCAGGCTGAAACTTTCCCAGAGAGGCCTTCTGGTCATACCACCATTTCAAGGCCTCCTGGCTGGCTTCTAGTTTCTCATTGACTGTCTTCCTGAAGCGCTTCATCTTGGTATAGAGTGCCAGCATGTAGCTAACCACATCCTGGTGGGCTTTCCTGGGAGCTTGCTCCCATACCTACCTCACCGGACTGAGGTGACATTGGCCCTCCGCCATAAGGCCTTCATAGTAGGGCAATTCATCTGTGTCTTGTAGAACTCCTCCCTCTGCCAGTTGGTCTGTTCAGTTCTGTTAACCCCTTCGAGGCTGATGACGAGCTGGGCTCGTCATGGTGTAGCCTCCTCAAACACTGATGACGAGCCCAGCTCGTCATGAACAATGGGTTTTTTAAAAAGTCAGCATACCAGCAGAATAAGAGCAGCGCGCATGTGGTTAAGCTTCCAAGCCAGTAAAGTCCTCCCCTGTAGGTTCGGGGGCATCACCCTCAAGCATGGCCTCTTCCTGGAATGTGGGAGTTTCAGGAGCAAGTTTCCCATGCCCCTTTCCCTTCCTCTTTTTTGGCAGGCACCTGGACCATTCAAACGGGCTCCAGGTCATACTACCCTCTCAGGCAGCCATGAACCATTTGGTCAGGCAATCCCCTCCTGTGCCCTTTCACGACCCCTCCTACGCCCCCTGTATAGTGGTTTAGCACCCAGGGTTCATGTTGCTTTATTCCTGTGGCATGCAATGATATCATGACATGATGTTTCCCAAGCATCCTCATGACCGATGTTCCCCCACCACCCCAATAACTGATGTTTCCTACAACCCTCATGACTTATGTTTTTCCAGCATCCTCATGACCAATGTTCCCCCAGCATTCTTATGACTGATGCTCCCTCTTCATCCTAATGACTGATGTTTCCCTAGTGACCTCATGACTGATTGTTCCCCAGTACCCTCATTAGTGATGCGTCCCAGCACCTATAATTCCATTGCACGTGAATCCCTGCAAGCAGTTCCCAAATCCTGTGAACCAATGGATTAACTACTCTTGCTCTTACTAAGACTTTGGTGTGATTTTCCATTGAATCACTGCAAGTGTCCCCCAGAATCCAGTGAGCCAATGCCAAACCTTGCTCTTGCTGTTATGGAGCCTTGGTGTTGTTTTCCTTAAGCACATTGAGCAAACATGATACATTTGTTTCTGTTATTTGGTTCAGATCAACAATTTGCACCTGCCCATTCTGTAAGGTCGAAGAGAGTGTACAAACACATGTTTTCTCCAAGGTTCGAGAACCTTCCAGGCAGACATGTACCCCACATGATCTAGCTAATTCTATTGAGCCTTTGAGAGGGTATAAATACCCATCCCAAACCTGAATCGTGGCTAGGCCGTGCTCTGTGTGGAACAAGCTTAACCCTTTCCACTCACATAAAGAATCCTGCCAGAACAGAGAAGCATTCCAGACTCCTTCAAGTCCATCTTAAACTGTGGTTTCTGTGGCACAAGCCACCTTGACGTCTTCTTCCTTGCTCCCTTCTGCACAGCTAGTTCAGAACCCACGCAACTCCCTGAGTCAAAGCCTAGAGATCTTCTTCAAACTTCAGTCAAGTAAAAGAACTAGGTTAAGTACTTGATATAAGGTAGTGCACACTAAACTTCCTATAGTAGTAAAGAGGACCGAGTATCCCCATCTTCAAAGATTATATACACTTTTCCCCCATGTCCTCTCTGTGAATTCCTCCAGTGATTCTTGTGTATTTATCCTCCGGACCCTTCCTGCAACCTTGCTGCTAGAACTATATCGTACAGCAATTAAAGACTTGAGTTTCGTGTTTCTCTTATGAACAGTAGTGCCAAGTGAAAGCACTTCCAAGTCCTTAATGTATGCGTAAACCTTGTACTCCACCCTGTGTTCCAAGTGTGTCTTTGGGAGTGTAAGTAACTCCAACCTTTACTCAGAGTGTATCCTTAAGTTGCAAGTAACTCCAACCTTTGTTCCGAGTGTAACTTTGGGAGTACAAGTAACTCCAACCTATGTTCCGAGTTTATCCCTGGGAGTGTCACACTCCAATCTGTGATTTTTGATTATTCTGCTCTCATGCTGAGCTGCTGATGAAACCTGTAATTTTATGTCACTGAAGTTAATGCCTGTTCACTGTATTTAGAGACTTGTTACTATACTGATGGTAACTGTCTCCTTTTGTTATTTCCAATGCATTTCGTCATCGCAAAGTCAGAGGTTCTGGTCCAGTGCACATCTACATCGCGAACCTAGAAGGTCTCAGAAGTGATAAATCCTGTTACACAATGTCTCACAGCCGCTGAATCGATCCAGTAACAAAAGTCTCTCTTTTCTTTTTATTCCCAACTCCCCTTCTCCCCAGGGGAAAGTGTGGGTTCAAAGGTTTTGGTTCCTTGGCCTGCATTGTCCTCGGGAGGGCTAGGAAGTCCAGCATCGGCTCCAATGTTGTCTTTGTGGTTGGGGCCAGGTGAGACCATGACAGGCAAATATAACATCTCTAGGTGCGACCTGAAATGCACATCTTCCCAGATGATGTGTTCTATGTCATTGCCAAGCAGATGATTCAAAGGCATAGATGGATGGACTCACTGCTACACTTAAGGAACCTGAGACAACCCCCAATAAGAGGAAACCAGAGCCACTGGATTGACATAGTTCATCCAGTTTTATCCTTTACGTCAAGGAAATGGAAATCAACTTTTTCAAGCCTTGTAAATGACACTGGAATTGCCCATCTGGGCCTATTCCTCGGCACGTGATCTGTCTTCATTCCTCCTGCAGTTTTCGTGTCACAGTGAGTTGCACGGCCTTTTGCACATTTGCGAAATATTTACTCGTACTCAACAATTTTGTCAAAGTTCATCCACATTTTATTTACATAGTTCATCCAGTTTTATCCATCACGTCAAGGAAATGGAAATCAACTTTTTCAAGCATCACACTGCTAACCTTGAAAGGAAGGGGCTGCTGGGGGATATATGTTCGCGGATGGGCACGTTTTTTACAAAGGCTGGTTCATATTATGATGTCACACAGATCAACACAAAGTTTGCCTTTTAAATTAATTTTGATTATGAATTGTATGGAGCTGATGTGTAATTTCAATATTTTTAGATACCCCTGAGGAAGGTCTGAAGTTACACTGAAATGCATTGGGTGAAAATGTGCAGGAGGAATGGTGACAGATTACGTGCCTGGAAATAGGCCCGGATGGGCAATTCCAGTGTCATTTATTACAATGTTTGAAAAAGTTGATTTCCCTTTCTTTGACGTAACGAATAAAACTGGATGAACTATGTAAATACAATTTGGATGAACTTTGACAAAATTGTTGAGTATGTGTAAATATTTCGCAAATGTGCAAAAGGCTGTGCCACTCACTGTGACACGAAAACTTGCGTGTCACTATCATGGGATGATCATTTCAACACTCGCTTTTGGAACAGAGCGTGAATGAGTGTACCTTGGTGGACGGAAAGACCGTCCGCCGTGGTTCCTCAAGGCGGGCATTTTCCGCCCGCCTTGCGGGACCAGGTACCATGGCGTAATGGAGGCGGCACCGTGCTGGCACCACCGAGGGCATTATGATGCCTGTCTTTTGTGGTGGAGTTCCCACCGCAAAAAGACAGGTGGAGAATGCCTTTGGGGGCCCATTGCGGGCCCCCGGTGGTGGGTGGGGTGCTGCATGTGGGGGTACTTATGGTACCTCCCTGCATGTTCGTGTACAAGGTGGCAGGCACCGCACGGTGCCTGCCACGTTGTACATACACATGCAAAACTTGTATTTTTAAATTGTGGCGGGTGCTGACACCCGCCGCTATGTAAACATACAGGATGCACCCACCAGTGTGACGGGCGCATCATAATTCATTTTGCAGGACCGCCGCACCTATGGCGGGTGGTCCCTTTTGCAGCATCGATGGCGGGCGGACAATCGTAATGACCCCCAGAGTTTGGAAAAACCAGGAGTGCTTCAGACCCCTTTCAGTGTGATTATAGTAAACGCTGTTCCACTTCTGAATGCTCCCACGAGGATGAATTGCAATTAAACTGGCAACAAAAATACAAGGTTGCGTCAAGGATTCTTCCAAAGAGATGTTATCTGGAGAGAATAAGTCATCGAAAGAAAGACATTTCATACTATACCAATCATGGAGGCATTATTATTTTTATTTTTTACAAAGGTGTTTTACAAAAGGATTGAATGATGTTTATATAAGGAGTACGTAACATTTTTTTACAACTAAGGTTTAAGTTCATTGGTATACAGATCGGGGGGTTGAACGATTATGGTGATTGCACGCAGGGTGGAGCTGGGAAACCATGTGACAGGAGTGATTACAGGTGGGGCTGGAGACGTTAGATTGAAAAGCGGGAATTTCCTGAGATGACGGGATGTTGAAAACGGTGGTTCACCGAGAGGCCGTAAAAGATCCAAGTCGAAGTTGACAAACCAAAACACACCTCGATATCGTTGAAGATGCACAAAAAGAAGCAGCGTCATGGATCCCAACGTGGGTCTTCGAAGGCCAAGTCTTCGAGGTTGGCTTCTCCTATTCATCTGAGTCAGGGTAAAGACAGTATCTAACTTTCTCCTTCTCCGCAGGTGATTCCAGTCCAATCTGCAGTGCCAGGGGATTTTCCGGGGGCCAGGGAGTCGTCTCCTGCTTCACCTGCCCCAGCTCTGGTGTCCCCAGCATCACAGCCCACCACACAGCCTCGGTTGGATCCAGACCAGGCTGTTCCAGATTCTTATATTACCTTTCTGGGTCTGGGTGCACACATTTTCTAAATGCGATGTTTGGCATGTTTGCCAAAGCGGGTAACCCATCCTGTGTGCCAGCACGCCCCATGGGTCTGCTTGCTTTCACTCTGGGCGTCCCCTAGCAATATGCCCAAGCACCTTTCGTGATCTTTATGCCCATGGCACCTTGATGGTATCTACCGGCACCGAGATTTTCAACGCCGGTACCACAATCTCCGGCACTGTCTTGGTTTGGGCGAGGGCCTTCCCAGCTTCGAGCTGCGCCGCTGACCCCTAATGAGGGACCACCTTCGATGCCGGCGCTGTTGTCACTGGAGCTGCACCTAGAGCCGCTGATCCTGAAAATGCGCTCAAGAATGGAGGCCCTGAGGCTGCTGGAAGAAGAGGAATACCAGGGACAGCAGGATCAAGCAGAAGAAGGGGAAATTCTTGACTCTGTGACTTTGAAGGACTTCAGGAGGCCAGTGGCTTGGACACTTCCGCTGGGAGGGAGCTTTCATCCCCAAAGACAATGCCATCTCAAGATGTGGCTCCTTATCATACTGTGATCAAAAAGGCAGCTGACTTGTTAGTTCTGCAATTGCCTACAGCTGCGGTCCAGTCTAATATGTTGACTGAAGTCTTGCACTCTCCTATCATTCAATGAGACTTTAACCGAACCAATTCTGGAACTGTGGCAGAAGCCCATGTCTGTTCTGGCAGTTTCAAGGGCAGTAGCAAGGCGCTATAAACACGCTCAGGGGACCCAGCTTTTCTAACCTCCCATACTTCACCAGAGAGAATGGTGGTTCAAGATTCATGCAAATATGCAGACGTTAAGTTATTTAGGAGTAATCACCCAATAGGCAAATAAACAGAAGCCCTTTGGCTTTAAAAAGCAGAATAATATAAGGATACTCTTGTTCCCTAGCTAAAAACTAATTACTGTTTTTGTTCCTGCTTTGTTTATTCTCTTCTTTTTTCAGGTTTTTAAAGTTATAAAGATAATACTCATATCTATGAACTCTTTTCAAGTCTAAAGGTAAGCCATTATGTCTAAAGATCACTTTTAGGATAGAGAGTAATAGTAACCTAAGTCTAACCAAATTTTCGTCTACAACTAGACAATAAGATCTCACGTCGAGTGAAAGCAATTGACAAACGGAGTTAGTCAAGAACTTTCTCAGATGGCATTTCTTTGTGATGTAGAGTACAGAATTCATCCAAAGAACTAGAAGCTTAGTCTAAAATTGAGCCAGGGTAGTAGCACCAATAACCCTTTATTTCAAATTCCCTTACTCTTACTCTTATGCTCCATCTTGCTTCTTCTCGATAGGAGTTCTTGATTATGCATGTTTATAATGGTTTATAGATTGTATATGATTACTGTAAATACTTCATTAAATCATTTGTAATTGTCCTTTTTTAGCGGTATATCATGTCGAATCATCAATTATCTGGCACAGGATTGTACTATAATTAAGATAAACTACAACAACTGTATTGTATCAAACACAAGGAGAAACGATTTAAAATATTATTTGTTTAATTTTAGAATCATGCTGAACTTGTCCTGATGAAGACACATTGTATGTGTTGAAACGCGTTGACAGACATCAGCTTCCACAACCAGTTCTGGGAACTATCAATACTTTAACATTTCCCTGAAAACTGTATATTAACTTGACTGGAAAATTGTTTTTTTAAAGTTTTTTTTAATGTGTTTTAGAGAAAAGAGAAAAATTTCTATTATTAAATGTGTCCATATCAATTTTTACAAGTATAATTAAATCCTTTATACTATCATAGTATTTTGTTATTTCTTGTTCTCCTTGTTTGCTTTTTCTCTGTTTTATTATAATTTTCACTCTGCCAGATATCTAGTTCAATTTGCCTGGGTTTTTACCTTTGCTTCAGTTCAAGATTCATGTTCTTCCAAACAGTCAACAGGATCCTTCCCCATCAACCCGGGGGATAGGGACTCAAAAAAACTTGAACAATCAGCCAAAACTGTTTCCTCCTCAGCAAGTATGGCCTTAAAATTAACAAATACTACATGCTTGTTGGGAAGGTATATCCATGCTTTGATAGACTCTAAACTGCCTGATGACGTACAAGGTCATTTTTTGGAGGTGTTGGCTGATACACAAGCTTCAGAGTATCAGGTGATTCAGTCAGGCCTGGATACAGCGGACTCAGTCGCCAGAGTGATGGGCTCCTCCGTGGCTACCAGGAGGCATGCCTGGTTGAGATCTTCTGGATTTTCTCCAGATGTGCAGGCCACTCTTCTTGATCTGCCTTTTTATGGATCCAGGCTCTTTGCGACAAAGGCAGATTCTGATCTACAACGCTTCAAGAATAGCAAGACCACTGTGAGGTCCTTAGGCCTGCAGGTTAAGCCTAGGGGCTATGGATATAGAAGATTTTGTGGGTTTGGAAAAGCAACCTCCTCTTGAGGACGTCAGCAGCAACAGCAGCAACAGCAGCAGCAGACCACACTGTACAAGTCTGACAGAGGAAAAGGAAGAGGCTGTTTGAAGGGTGCTCCCGGCAACAGTACTCTTCCTCCTCCTCCACCTCTCCTGTTCCCCCCACTGGTTACACAGGGAAGCAGCTCTAGATCCCCTATCTTGGAGCATGTTGGTCCCGTAGGACGCTGGGTGGCTAATTTTCTACAAAATTGGAAATCTGTTACATCAGATCTTTGGGTTTTGAATCTTGTAGAAAATGGGTACACCCTTCCTTTCCAGGAGTTTCCCCCTCCTTACCCTCCTCGCCAGAGCTGGTGTTCAGAGAACCATCTGTTGCTCCTGCAACAGGAGGTTCTAATCTTGCTTCAGAAAGGTGCAATAGAGGTGGTTCCAGAGCGAGAAAGGTATCAGGAATGCTACTCCTTGTATTTCTTGATCCCCAAAAAGGACAGTCTGTTGAAGCCAATCATAGACCTCAGGGTCTTGAATTTGTACCTAAAGCAGGAGAAGTTCAAGATGTTGACCCTAGCTCAGGTTCTTTTGGTGCTGCAGCAGGAAGATTGGATGGTGGTGATGGTGCACAGTTAAAATATTTATTTATTTATTTATTTTGAAAGTTTTATATAGCGCGAACAAGATCTTTGCAGATAACAGAGCGCTTTACACAGGCATAAATGAGTGATAGGGTGGGTACACGAGGGAGCATAGTTAGGAAGGTAAGGTAAGGTAGGTCAATGCAGTAGTACAACTAAGAGGGAGCATGAACAATCGGTTAGGTCAATAATACAAGTAAAATACATGTGCAAAGGGATCAAACAAATAATATAGCTCGACGCGGGTAAGGTAAGGTAAGGTAGGTCAATGCAGTAGTACAAATAAGAGGGAGCATGAACAATCGGTTAGGTCAATAATACAAGTAAAACACATGTGCAAAAGGATCAAACAAATAATATAGCTCAACGCAGAGTCTTAAAAGATCAAGAGTAGTAGTTCAAGTGTATTTAGCCATGAGGATAGCTTTAACTTCTTTCTTAAAAAGGAGAGTGGATGAGATGAGCCTTGTTTCAGGAGGGAGTGAGTTCCAGATCCTAGGCGCCATTCCTGAGAAGGAGCGTTTGTAAGTTTTTTCCTTCCGGAATCTTCGAGGCTTCAGCAGAAGATTGTTTGTACTTCTGGTGATTCTGGACCCGCCGGAAATTGTAAACTTCTGAGTGAGGTAGCCGGGTGATTTCAGGTGTATAGCCTTGTGCGTCATGCAGGCAATTTTCAGATGTATTTTGGCCTCAAAAGGCAGCTAGTTCAGGGATTTAAAGTCAGGGGAGATATGCGAGTGTTTTTTAGATCCAGTGATGAGTCTCGCTACCGCGTTTAGCGAAGCTCTTAGGGGTGCAGTTGTAGTTAGGGGGAGACCGCAGAGGGCGATGCTGCCGTAGTCTATGCGAGGGATGACTAGTGCTTGTACTGCAGTTTGAAAGTCCTTGGCTGGGTTTAATTTTCCTCAAGGTATTTATTTGGAAGTTTGCTCCCTTAGTTGCCTTGCTGATATGCTGCTGTATGTTGAGATTGGCGTCAAGTGTCATGCCTAAAGATTTTGCTGAATCCACGATGGTCGGTTGAACATTGAGTGCAGTTAGGTGCTTAAGCCAGGTTTGAGTGGTAGAGATTTTTGCGGGAGGTGAGATCAGAAGGAACTCAGTTTTCAAAGCATTGAGTTTGAGGTGGTTATCGGCCAGCCAGGATTGGGTGTTTCTGATCGTTGAGTTCAGACGCATAATGTCTTTGGGGGATTGTAGTTTGAGATATAGCTGCGTGTCATCGGCGTACATGTGAAAATGTACATTGGATGCTTGCAGTAAGGTGGTGAGAGGTTCCATAACTAGGTTGAACAAGGTAGGGGATAGGCAGGATCCTTGGGGGACACCTAACGATACAGGTATTGGAGCGGACAACAAGTTGTTGCTCTTGAATTTTTGAGATCGGTTGTGTAGAAAGGAGGTGAACCACTGAAGAACAGTTCCAGAGAGACCCATTCTTGTGTTTAGGAGTTCGAGTAAGTTCTCATGTTTCACAGTGTCGAATGCTGAGGAGAGATCAAGAAGGATGAGGAGGCAGGTATCATTTTGATCCAAAATTTGGAGGGCGTCGTCAATTATGTGAGTCATAGCAGTTTCGGTACTATGCCCTGCTCGGAAGCCAGATTGATGAGGGTTGAGGAGATCAAACTGTTCTATGTGCTTTGTCAGTTGTAGTTTGGCAAGAGTGGGAATGTTGGTAATCGGACGGTAGTTGTTTAGATCAGTGGGGTCGGCTGTTGGTTTCTTTAGTAAAGGTGTAACTTGTCCAACTTTGAGTGAGTCAGGGATGGTTCCTTGTTGAAGTGAGCTATTGATAATTTTAGTCCAGAGTGGGATGAGCAAAGGGGTGAAGTCTTTTACAGCGTTAGCAGGAAGAGGGTCAGTGAGGTGATTGGATGGTTTCAGGGTGCTGAGTAGTCTGTCAATTTCTTCTTCAGAGTAAGTGTCAAAGGATGACCATGTCGCATTGTTTTTTGGTTCATTGGGTGTTATGCGGTGGTGTTTGGAGTAAAGGCTTGCGTCAATGAGGAGATCGCTCCTTATGTTGTCAGTTTTTTGGTTAAAGAAAGTAGCGAAATCTTCACAGGAAGGTGTATTGCCCCTAGTGTCGACTGCTTGGGGTTGTTCCTTGGATTGTGATCGGATTAGCTCAAATAGTTTTCTTGGACGTTTTTTTGCTTGGTCGAGCTGGAGTCTGAAGAACTCTGATTTTGAGCGTTTTATTTTCCTGAAGTATGCGTTTCTCTTTTTCTTCAGAATTTTTAGGTGTAGTGCCGAGGGGACAGATCTCCAGGTGCGCTCTGCCATTCCCGTCTGTCTTCATTGAGACTCCCGTCGTACCAAGGGTTGGATATCTTGGTGGAGACTCTTTTCAGTTGCATTGGTGCAGCCTCATTGATTATTGAGGTCATAGTGTTGAGGTAGTGGTCAGTTAAGTACTGGACGTCGGTAAGGGGGAGTAGGAGATTGCAGCTGTTAGGGGGCAAAGAGCTTGGATTGAGTTTCTTTAGGTCTCTTTTCCAAACTTTGGGCTTAGAGGATTGGACCGGGATACGTTTAACTTTTTCCTTGATGAAGAATGTGACAATATGGTGATCTGACCAGTCACAGGGCTGGATTGAATCAAGTTGAATGTTGCCTTCTTTGGAGATGATAAGGTTGAGGATAGAGCCTTTGTCATGGGTCGGGCTGTTGCAGATTTGGGTGAGGTCAGAAGCGTTAAGGAAATTTTTGAGGCTATTAACCACTGCGTCACTGCAATCGTTCCAGTGAAGATTGTAATCACCCAGGTAGATTTGTGTGTTTTGCCGTCCTGAGTTGATTAAGATTGTGTCCATGAGTTGTTGGGAGAAGGTGAGGTTGTCCCCAGGTGGGTGGTAGATGATGTGTAGTGAGCATACAGGTTTGTTCTCGTTGTTGACATCAAGGCAAAGGTATTCACAGGAGGTAAGAGAAGGGGTGGTGACTTTATTAATTGATAGGTTGCTCTTATAGATGCATGCGATTCCACCGCCTGTCTTGATGGGCCTGTCAAGTCTAGTGATGCAGTAGTTGGGGGGAACTAGGATATCCATGATAGGGGTAGAAGATTCCGTTAGCCATGTTTCAGTTAGGATGGCTAAGTCAAGGTTCAAAGAAATGATGAGATCAGCGATCTCTGAAGAGTGTCTTTGGGCCGATCTACAGTTGAGAAGTGTGCATTTGAGTCTGGGGGTGCAGAGGGAGGAGGAGGGAACAAGAGTGAGAGGGACTTTTGTAAGGTTGTTGGGGACGGAGCCTCTGTTGTTATGCGTGGGGTGTCTGAGAGGGTTGGAGAGAATCGTAGGAATGGACAGGTGTGTGGTGGCTAATAGTTTTGGCGGGCCGGGACATATGTGCGGAGTAGGGTGTGTATGTTGAGGTCAGAGTGAGTCTTGTTAGTGCGTTGGGGGCGGTTGGAGGTATTGCGAGAGGGGATAGAGGTCCAACGTAGGGGGTGAGTAGGATGTGAGGGGGATATGTTGTTAGGTTGAGAAGTGGCCGTGGGAGGGGGGTGTCTGGGGTGTGTGAGGAGTAGGTCTTTGAGGGTGTGGAGTTCTTCTCTCAATTGGAGGAGTGTGGTCATGATCATGTCCAGCGTGGGGATGGGTAGGGAGTTGGGGGAGGGCACTGAAGGGGAGCAAGTGTCTAGGTTATTGGAGTAGGGGGGGAAAGGGGTGAGGGTGATAGGGAAGTCATTGGAGTTGGAGTTGGGGGTGATAGCGAGTGTGTTTGTGTTCGGGTAGGTAGGGAGGTTGGGGGGGGACTGAAAGGATTAGTGATGGTGTTGGTGTTAGTGGGCAAGGAATCAATGGTGGGGGGGTGAGGCAGTTGCGGGACGTGTGGAGGCTGGGCGTTGTGGGGGTAACGGTGTGGTAGAGGGGAGTGAGAGTGGGGGGGGAGAGGTCGAGGGAGGAGTGAGGGCTAGGAGTGGCGGGGTGCAAAGAGTGGGAGGGAGATGGGTTGGGAGAGAGTCATCTTGTGTGGGGTGCGGTCAGGTGAGGTGGGTTGTTCTGAGAGGCTAGTCGGAGGTGTGGGGTTCTCGTTCTGTGGGAGTGGGGTAGAGGGGGTGGGGGTGGGGGTGTTGGTGGCAGAGGGGAGATCCGCGTCTGGGATTGAGGAGTGTGAAGTGTATGTAGTGTATGTAGCTGGGGGGTGACAGTGTACAGTACTGGGGGGAGGGAGGAGGTGCGTGTTAGTGGTAGGAGGTGCTGTGGGGTCGAGGATGTTGGTATTGGAGGTCGGATGGTGTGGGAACTGCGTGGCGTTGGAAATGTATTCTTTGAAAGTGGGGAACAGGTTGTCAAATAGGTCAAGGTTTCTGTCTGTGGTTTGAATTAAGATGGTGCCGTTATTGTAGATAGTGATGGATGCTCTAGCTGGGTAGAATTGGGATGGAGTGGTGGAAAGTGTTATGCCATGGGCAGTTTTCCTTGAGGTCGTGATGGTGAGTAGGGAGAGGAATGCTTTCCTCCATTGTGTCTTATTGAGTCTTTTATTTCGATATACAGAAATATGGAGTTGGAAATATCGACAGTTGGAAATATCGATGTTCTATATATCAAAGTAAAAAATATCGATTTTACATAGTGTGTGAAATATCGAGGTAAGTACTAGAAATTAAAAATATTGAAATGTAAAAATATCATTTTTGTATGTTTTTTATGTTATTTTGTAGTTAGTGTTAAGATTTGAATTGTTTTTAGATATATATAATAATGTTTTATTTTTAATATTGTTTTAGGAGCGGGATGTTGGGTTTATAGGGGATAAGGGTGGGAGTGTTTTAAAATATTGATATTAAAATTAATTTAAAATTTAATTTAAAATATGAAAACATTAATTTACATTTCAAAATTTAAATTACATTTTAGGAGTGGGATGTTCAGGGGATAAGTGTGTGGAGTATTTAAAAAAATATATAAAATTAATTGAAATTTAAATATGACATTAATTATTTTAATTTTGAAATGTAAATTTCTTTTTGGAGTGGGATGTTGAGTTTCTTGGGGATAAGGTTAGGGAGTGTGTTTCTAAATATTTAGACATTTTATTTTATTATATAAATATTTATAACAATAATATTTATTTTTAGTATTTAAATTGACTATGATTTGAAATTATTTAGGTTTAGATTTTAGCCTATACTCAATTTATTTTAGTTTGGAGTGGGGATAGTTAATTAATTAGGTTAATTGTCCCGCACCTACCCCAATTTAATTCAGACTGGAGTGGGAATAGTAAATTAATTAGGCTCAGTGTCCAGCCTGTACCCCAATTTAATTTAGGAAGAAGTGGGAATAGTAAATTAATTAGTTTAAGTGTCCAGCACCTACCTCAATTTAATTTATATTGGAGTGGGAATAGTACATTAATTAGGTTAAGTGTCCAGCACCTACCACCCAAATTTAATGTACACTGGAGTGGGAATAGTAAATTATTAGGCTCAGTGTCCAGCACCTACCCCAATTTAATTTACATTGGATTGGGAATAGTAAATTCATTTAAGTTAGTGTCCAGCACCTACCCCAATTTCATTTAGACTGGTGTAGGAATAGTAAATTAATTAGGTTCAGTGTCCCGCACCTACCCCAATTTAATGTAGACTGGAGTGGGAATAGTAAATTAATTAGGCTCAGTGTACAGCACCTACCCCAATTTAATTTAGACTGGAGTGGGAATAGTAAATTATTTTAAATTAGTGTCCGGTAAGTTCCCCAATTTAATTTATACTGGATTTGGAATAGTAAATAATCAGGTTCAGTGTCAAGCACCTACCCCAACTTAATTTAGACTGGAGTGGGAATAGTAAATTAATTAGGCTCAGTGTCCAGAAACCTACCCCAATTAAATTTAGACTGGAGTGGGAATAGTAAATTAATTTAAGTTACTGTCTAGCAATACCACAATTTAATTTATATTAGAGTGGGAATAGTAAATTATTTTAAGTTAGTGTCCAGCACCTACCCCAATTTAATTTAGACTGGAGTGGGAATAGTAAATTAATTTAAGTTAGTGTCCAGCATCTACCCCAATTTAATTTAGACTGGAGAGGGAATAGTAAATTAATTTAAGTTAGTGTCCAGCATCTACCCCAATTTATTTTAGACTGGAGAGGGAATAGTAAATTAATTTAAGTAAGTGTCCAGCACCTACCCCAATTTAATTTAGACACGAGAGGGAATAGTAAATTAATTAGGTTTAGTCTCCAGCACCTACCCCAATTTCATTTAGACTGGAGTGGGAATAGTAAATTAATTAGGTTCAGTGTCCAGCACTGTCCCCAATTTGATTTCGACTGGAGTGGCAATAGTAAATTAATTGGGCTCAGTGTCCAGCACCTACCCCAATTTAATTTAGACTGGAGTTGGAATAGTAAATCAATTAGGTTCAGTGTCCAGCACCTACCCCAATTTAATTTAGACTGGAGTGGGAATAGTAAATTAATTAGGCTCAGTGTCCAGCACCTACCACAATTTAATTTAGACTGGAGTGGGAATAGTAAATTAATTTAAGTTAGTGTCCAGCACCTACACCAATTTAATTTTGACTGGAGTTGGAATAGTACATTAATTAGGTTCATTGTCCAGCATCTACCCCACTTTAATTTAGACTGGAGTGGGAATAGTAAATTAATTGGGCTCAGTGTCCAGCACCTACCCCAATTTAATTTAGACTGGAGTGGGAATAGTAAATTAATTTAAGTTAGTGTCCAGCACGTACCCCAATCTAATTTAGATTGGAGTGGGAATAGTAAATTAATTAGGGTCAGTGTTTAGCATCTATTATTATGAAATATACAATTGAAAAATATATAAAGTATTTTATGCTCAAGTTGAATTACGTTGTAAGTAAAATTCTTAAATATAGTGTAATAATATTTTTTATGATAGTTATTATTGAAATGTAATTTTATATGTGTTAAATACATATATTTATTATGTATTTTATTATATTTTGATTATTTATTATATATATATTAATCATAAGAACAGCGATTTTTAAATACATATAAAGTCATAGCAATGTAAAGGTAGTAAAAAAATGAGATATTTTATTTTCAAATATTTCATTATATAACATATAGAGTTCATAAGTAAATCAAAGTAGTATTTTTTAATAAACTGTAGAAATATAATCACAAAATATAAGTATTTGCAGCAGTATGTTTTTATTTTATACACATCTATTTTTATTAGTAATTATGTTGCAAAAAGTACATTATAGGAAAAAGAAAATAATATAATGAATAAAAATATATTTTACATTTGCATATATTTTGTACATATACTTTGATGCATTTTTATTGTTGACATCTTTATTTGGGTCTTTTATTTAGTAACCGCTCGTTGTCTTTTTGTGGTATTTGTGAAGAGAGAAGCTCATGGTTGGGAGCTTTTTCGCGTCTGAGAAGGTAAGAGTCATTTTCTTTTAAATGTAACTATTTTAAGTGTGTTTAGAAGGTAGTAGTGTTGTGTTTAGTGTGTGTGGAGTTACATTTTGGAAGTTATGGTGTTTGTAGTTGTTTATTTAGGTATTCATTCTTATCGTTGTATTTTGGATTTCCGGCCTAGTTAGAATATTTGTCTTTGTATTTATTTACTTTAATATTGTGTTAATTATGTATGTGATGGTGTTTTGAAGTGTATTATTTGTACTTTTTTGTGGGTGGGAATGTTTATGTTTCTATTTCAGGTTTTTCGAGGAACCGTTTTCGTTTTACGGAGTCTTGCATTTTTTTTTTTTAAAGGAAGTGCATTTTAGTTATATCAACTAATATTTATTTTACACTTCCTTTATTCTTCGGGTTTCCTGGAGTGGTTTTATTCTTTTTTCAACTTTTTCGGGTTTTTTATGGTTATTGGATTATCGATTTTTCCTGGATGTTCGAGTTTTTGGCACAGTTGTATTTTTTCATTTTGTTTGGGTCTATTTTTAGACATTATGGATTTATAACTATCAGGATTATTTTGGAGGAGTTGGAATTTCGAATTACAGCAGTGGAAAAGGTAAGTCTTTTTAATTATATTTTATTGTGGGAGGGAAATCATGTTATTTTTATGTTGTAGTTGTCTTGTTGTTTTGTTGTGTAATTATTTTGCCTATATATATATTTAAAAAAAAAATAATATATATTAGATAAAATAACTATTTTGTTTATTGAAGAAAAACTATTTCTTTTTATTCAAATTTTTTTGGGCTGTTCTTTAATTGAAATAGTTTCCTTGTTTAGATTAGAGTTTTTGCTATCATTTTTAAGTAGTCTAGGCCTCTTGTTGAAGGATAAAGTTGTACTTGTTGTTGTAGATATAGATACATTTGCTCAGTCTGTCTAGATAGTTTAGGTTTTAATTGTATGACAGATTGTTCAATTCTCAATTCTTGGAAACGTTGTTCTTTTTGTATTGCCATTAAGAGTTTGTGTAGGGTAGGGTAGGAGTTGTTCGTCCGGTGGAAGCTAGGGAGGCATTTTGCCAACCCTCCACTGCATTGTTTGTTTTGGCTTCTTGGTTTAGAGTTGGTAGATATACATTCCACCAGGGAATTTGGAAATTAGTTTGGCATCTATGGCCTGATCTGTCTAATCTCCACACCCAAGTATCCTCAAAATAATCTAGAAGGGGAGCTAATTTTTGTTCATTTTGGTTGTAGAATGGACTTTTAAGTAAAATGCTATAGTGCTAAGCCACATCTGTGAGTGGCACATAGGCCCGGGCTATTAGGTGTTTTATTTGATATGCAAAAGTAATATTTGTTGCATATTCCACACTAAGGGGCACATTAGGATGGCGGGCGGACTTTGTCCGCCTGACATCCCATCGTAAAAAGGGACTGCCCGCCATAAGGGCAGGGGTCCTGTGTGTGCCATTAGGATGCGCCCGCCACAGTGGCGGGCGCATCCTGCATCCCTAACATTGTGGTGGGTGGTGCACTCAGCACTTCCCGCCACAAGGCATGTTGTGCACTTCCATGCACAACATAGCAGGCACCGCGCGGTGCCTGCCATGTTGTGCATGGAACTGCAGGGGGGTACCATAGGTACCCCCCAGCCCCCTGGAGTCCATGGGGGCCCGCAACGAGCCCCCCGAGTAGACTCTGCATGCCTTTCCATGGGGCAATGCCGCCACGGAAAATCATCTGTAAACCCACATACTAAAATAACTGGCGGTGTCTTTCAGACACTACCACCATATAGAACCCTTTCGTCATGTCGACCGGGCGGAAAAGCGGCGGACGGTCTTTCCATCCGCCGCGGACCCCCCAGCCATTTTAATCTGGCGGGGGGGTCATTTCTGCATGGATGGCGGGCGCCCCAATTTTTGTTGTCATAGAAGATGAAATGTTCATCATTATGTGTTATACTAAGTTCTGGGGGAATTGTAACATCTTGAAAAGTTTTAGGTGTAGGTATTGTTGGTCTTGTAATTTTTTTGTTCTAGCTATTGTTCTTTTAATAGAAGCTATTAGGTGTAACACTAGTAGGCAGTTCTGAGGTGCTACTTAATTCTTTAATGTGTTCTAGAGTTGTTCTCACTTCTATTTCAGAGATATTTGGTGGATGGTTGTTCTCACTTGTATGTATTACACTTGTTTCCCTCATGGTTGCACGCCCATAACATTTGTTTGAGTAGTATTTTGAACATTTCCAGTTTACTTTAAGCCATGTTTGCTTTTCTTGGGTGTAAACTTACCCGATATAGCACAATAAAAATTTCCCTTTCTGAGATGTAATACATTTTGCATCTTCAGTCATTGTGGAGTAGCAAAATCTAGAAAAAATGTATATAAAATTATATGTAAATCTATGTTATACATTATGCATGAATAATAACAAATGCAGTTTTATTATATACTTACCAACTATTATTTAGTTGAAGTTGAATGTAGATTTTTCTTTGTACAGTGAATGCTGTTCTATATTTCAGTGGTCTGTGAAAAGAAAGTAAAGTATATTTTAATCCATGTTTTTCATTTATATGTGGTGGTGGCATTTTTTAGGATACAGTGTTCTTTAATTTATGTTTTCCTTTTATTTTATAAACATTTTTTACAAGTGTTACAAATTTAGAAAAAATGTCTATAAAAGTATATGTAAAACAATGTTATTCATTATGCATGAATAATAGCAAATGCAGTTTTATCATATACTTACCAATTGTTATTTAGTTGAAGTTAAATGTAGAGGTTTCGTTGTTTGGTTATTGCTGTTCTTTTTTAATTGGTCTGTGGGAAGAAAGTAAAGTATATTTTAATCCAGTTTTATCAATTATATGTGATGGTGGCTTTTTTTTAGGACAAAGTGTACTTTCATTATTGTTTTATATTTATTTTATAAACTTTTTTTACTAGGGTTAAAAGTCTAAATGGATTTGTTATGACGGTCAGGACATTTTAGGTGTTTAGTTCTCTTTTAGTTAGATTAAATAAAATATTTTTAAAGTGTACTTACCTTTGCAGTTAGCTGTTTTTGGAAGTTGACAATGTTCTTGTTTTTCTAGTTATATCTGTTGTGGAAATATAAAGAGATAAAATATATAAGTTAGTATTTTTAGTAAGTAATTTGAATTTAGGTTGCATTTCAACTTAACAGTTTATTTAGAAATGCTTATTTACTTACTTTTTGTTACTTGTAGTTGGCTTTATTTTAGAGGAGTCTTTGAGATTATTGAAAATCCGGCAGAGTTTCTCCTTCCTGCATTTTTGGTTGAAGGCGCAATAGTTTTCAGTTTAGTTCTTTATATAGTGAGTATTTAATTAGTTGTTGTATGTCATTGGTCAATTTTATTTTTTAGTGTTGCTATTGGTTTATTTGAATTTTTTTTAGTTTGGTAATTGTTTTACTTTTATGTAAATTGTCAATGTGGAGAACATTTATTTTTCTTATTTGAGGAAGGATATTCTGAGTGTATTTTGTTTCTAAAAGGTATAATATATATTTTAATTATTGAAGATGTTGATTATATTTGTTTCTATATCTTTTCGTTTTTGTAGTTGTTTTTTTTAAATTATGTTGTATAAATTTTGTTAGGTATGTTTGTATATAACTTTAATGTGATATCAGTATATATGTTATTTATTACAATTATAGTGTTGAAAATAGTAGTTTTAATGTGTTTTAGAGTTGTTGATATTTTGGTAATGACGATAATATTGATGTCTATATTTTTGTTCTCGATATTTTGGACATGTCCTATATTTATTTATAATCTTCGATATCTATGTTTACGATATTTGTGTGCTCGATATATTTGCATTATGATTATTATATTGTGGTATCGAAAATATTGTTTTTTTTATAAATAAGTATGCAACATTTTGAACTTAATATAGTTGTATGTCGATTTTTGAACTTTCGATAATATGTCAGTGATTTGGTGTTGATTGATTTGCAGGAGGCGTATTTCTTAATTACCATCCTGAAGTCGCATCAGAAGTATCTCCGTTTTAAGGTGGGATCAGGTAGCGTGCTAGTTTTCTCTGCCCTATTTGCTTAAAGACTGCTCTATCACGCCTGCTCATCTTATCTGCTCTTGAGGCGGAAGCCGGGAGTTTTTTATTGTTCTACTTCACTCACTTGCACTAGCACTTCCGCCGCATTTACTACTCTGTCCCTGCTATTAAGTTTAAAACCTGTACTCACATCTTTCTTCACCCAGTTGACAGCCGATTAGGCGCTGTCAGGCCGGGTAACGGGGTGTACCGGGAGATCGAAATTCCCGAAGTGGCCGCCATCTTGGGATGGTCAATCAGGTAGCGGGCTAGTTTTCTCTGCCCTATTTGCTTAAAGGCTGCTCTATCATGCCTGCGCATCTTAGCTGCACCTGAGGCGGAAGCCGGGAGTTTTTTCATTGTTCTACTGCAATCACTTGCACTAGCACTTGCGCCGCATTTACTACTCTGTCCCAGCTATTAACTTTAAAACCTGTACTCGCATCTTCCTTCACCCAGTTGACAGCCGATTAGGCACTGTCAGGCCGGGTAACGGGGTGTACCGGGCGATCGAAATTCCAGAAGTGGCTGCCATTTTGGGACGGTCAATCAGGAAGCGGGCTAGTTTTCTTCTTTTTCCGCTCTGCATAAATGTCAGCAGCCCAGTGTTCGCGCAGCGGACGCGTGCAGCTGGTGCGCCGGGGACACGCCGAAGGCGCGCGTAAGGCAAGCCCGTCTTCGACCATCGGCGCCAGACCGGGAGTCGGGGCTCAAACCCTTGCCCCCGTAACATCTCAACCTCGAAGTTCACTTCTACCCAGCTGCTTGATTTGCGCTGCTACCCTCACTCCTGCTGCACCAACCTTAAGACAGCTGATAATTCTAGCGCCTGCCCTGGCTGTAATTTTACCTTTAACGCCCACCTTGATGGCTCAACTAAAGCTATCATACCTGACATGACAACTTCTCAGTCTACACATCCTTCCCTTAATTTAAGACCTGAATTTCCTAGTAAATTTCTCTTTTTAAGCATCAACTGTCGTTCCCTCCCCAAACACCAGGCCGACATTTTTGATCTTATGGACCAACAACCTGATGCCATTTTTCTAATGGAGACCTGGTTCACCGACTGCTCGGGCCCTGATTTGGCACGTGCCCTGCCTGCTTTTTATGTCATTGTGAGGAAGGATAGAGAAGTCAGGGCGGGGAGCGGGATTGCCATAATTTTTAAATCCAACTTCTGTTGTAAATTCGATGCTCTCCTAATTCCAGACTGTGAAGCTGCTGCTTTTAAACTCACTTTAATGCCACAATTTAACCTTTCGGGTATACTCGTGTATCGCCCCCCGGGACCGGCTGGCCCCTGGGTTACTAGGTTTCCTGACTTTATTTTCCCTCTGCTGCTCCAAGCGGCCAATTTTTCCATCTTGGGTGACCTTAATCTCCATCTTGAGGACACCAGCTGTAATATCGTTAGTACCCTGATCTCTAACTTCGCAGCCATGAACATCCTTCTATTAAATAGTGGCCCCACACACAAAGCGGGACACTTTTTAGACCCCATTTTTTCCAATCTACCCTCATTAGTTTGTGGACTGCCCTCCCCCCTTGGCTGGACCAACCATTTTCTGGTGAGCGGTAGTCTGGAAATATCTAGTCCTGCACCTACTAACTATAACACCTCTGCCACTCCTTCCAGGAATTGGACGAAGCTTGACATCGCTCAGTTCAACTCCCTGCTATCGTTAAACCCCCTACATACCACAACAATGTTAGTTCTGATCTAGCAGCTTTTCAAAGCTGGATTCAAACGGCCCTTGATACCTGCCTTCCCTCCACTGGGAAAAAGTTTAATAACCACCGTCCCCCGGCCCCTTGGTTCTCCGATGACTTAAAAACAGCAAAAACTAAATGCAAACATTTGGAGCGTCAATGGCGTAAGAACTACTCAGCTGAAGCCAAACTGGTCTACAACACTAGCAAACAGGCCTATCATTCCCTTTGTCGAGTTGCGCGAGCTGATTATGTCTCTGCAACTATTTTACAGGCAAAAAACTGTCCCAAGACCTTGTTCAAAATGGTCAAGGACCTATCCGGTTCAACCACTATACAACCTTCTCCTACACTTGACTCTACTCAATGCGAAGATCTTGCGCAATTCTTTGTAAATAAAGTTGAGATGATTTATTCTTCATTGGCCAGTCGTTCCCCTGTGTCCCAGATCCCTACCACTACACCCATTGATTCCCCTGATCTTGATAATTGTGCAGACTTGGCAATGGTACCATCTCTTGAATCCTGGCCACTTCTGGACATGAAGGCACTTTTGTTTCATCTTGGACATATCAAATCAGGATCACCATGTGACATTCTGCCCATTTCAGTTTTGCAACAGATCGCCCCACCCTCGATCACCTATGTTCTCAACCTACTTAATACCTCCTTACTGACTTCTACTGTTCCTCTTAGTTGGAAGCATGCTATGGTGGTCCCACTGTTAAAAAAAAACCAATGCGGACCCTGCTCTTCCTTCTAACTTTCGCCCTATTTCTCTTTTGCCTGTTTTTTCTAAAATCTTGGAGAGACATATAAATGGCCATTTGTCCAAATTTAATGGGCTGCTTCACCCCACTCAATCTGGCTTTAGGAATGGTTATTCTACCGAGTCCACTCTACTCGGAGTCACTGAAGTTCTTCGTCATAACATCTACAAGGATAAGACCATGGCCTTAGTGCTCCTTGACCTGAGCACGGCTTTTGATACGGTCTCTCATACCGTACTCCTTAAGGCCCTTCAGTGCTTGGGTGTTACAGGGACAGCCTTGAGCTGGCTTAGCACGTTCCTTTCTGATCGAGCTTTGCAGGTTTTTTCATCTACCTCCAAATCCAAATCCCATCCCTTGCCTTTTGGGGTTCCCCAGGGCTCAATTCTCAGCCCTTTGCTGTTCAATATTTACATCTGACCGCTTGCTGTCTTAGTGGAAGAATCTGGTTTGTCGCTTTTTTCATACGCTGACGACACCCATATTCTCTTTTCTCTGTTATCCGATAAACCATCCGAGCCCTCGGCACTTAGAGCTGGCCTTAGTAAAGTTATGACATGGATGAACGCCAATTTTTTAAAACTTAATGGCAACAAGACTGAGGTACTGATCCTTGGCAAGGTTCGCAGCCTCTGGGGGCCCCAACATTGGTTTTCAGAAATGGGTTTGCTGCCTCAACCGGCTACTCAGGTACGCAACCTGGGTTTTATTATAGATGAGTCTCTCTCAATGCGGCAGCAAGCGTCCAGGGTTGCTGACACTTGCTTCACCATTTTGAAATGGTTAAGGAAGATAGTGTGGATGCTCCCTCCCCACACCCAGCGTACCGTGGTCCAGGCCCTGGTTACATCCAGGCTGGATTACGGTAATATCCTTTATCTGGGTATCAACAAGGAAATAACGTGCAAACTTCAGCGAGTCCAAAACTCTGCCGCGAGACTACTCTGTCGAGTTCCTAAAACTGTTTCTTCATCCAAGTCACTGTCTGCTCTCCACTGGCTTTCAGTGGAGAACCGCGTAAAATTCAAAGCCCTCACGCATGCCAAGGCTCCCGAATACGTATAACAGCTTGCCAACCCTTATGTTCCTGCCTTCACACTCATATCCTCTCCCCAAGCGAAATTCCAAGTCCCGAGTATTAAACTGTCCCGCATGGAAGATCGTTCTTACGCCTATATCAGCCCCACTCTCTGGCATTCGTTCCCACTGTCCCTTTGGCTACAATCTGATCTTCTATCGTTCCGCAGATCCATCAAAACTTGGCTTTTCAGCCAATAGTCTTATTTCTTTTTTCATCCTGCTTCCTCTGTCAGAGCCGGGAAACGCTTTGGGGTAGCTGTGCGCGGTTATATAAATTTAAACAAATAAATGAATAAAATCCCAACACTACCAATTTATGTTTTTTCCCATTTGCACATACTTCCGTACTGTGAGTCTTCACAAAGGTGATGGCGGTGGTTGCAGCTTATCTCAGAAGGTTGGCTGCTCATGGCGAAGTCCCCAGAGTAGGTGCTGCATCCTCTGCAGTTAACGGCTCGACTGTTGTTTGACCTGGGTTTTTCAATAAATGTACCCAAATCTCACCTAGTGCCCTCTCAGAGTAACCTGTTCATAGGGGCAGTACTGGACACTACTGAGAATTGTGCCTTCCCACCTCCACAGAGGATTTTAGACATCTAGGCTCTGATTCCATTGTTTCAAGAAGGGTCAGACGTTCCAGTCCTGAAGGTCTTGCGCCTGCTCGGTCTGTTTGCTCCCTGCATACTGTTGGTCAACCATGCAAGCTGGCATTTGAGGGTTCTCCAGTGGTGCCTCTGCAGGCAGTGGTTTCAGCACAACGGCGATCTCAGGGAGGTTGTCAGAATCTCCAGGGACACTGCAGCGGATCTGTTATGGTGGAGTGTTTCAGGCAACCTGTCTCAAGGGAAGCCATTTCAACCTCCTTCTCAGGTGGCCACAGTAATAACGGATGCCTCCACTCTAGGGTGGGGTGCTCATCTGGGGGATCTGGAGCTCAAGGGCCTTTCGACTCCCGAGGAGAGATTGCTTCACATCAATCTTCTGGAATTGCAGGTGATACGTTTGGCACTTAAACCCTTTCTTCCCTCCCTTTTGGTCAGTCAGTTCTGGTTCTCATGGACAATACTACCACGATGTGCTACATCAACAAACAGAGAGGAGTAGGGTGGTATCACTTTGCAGAGAGGCTCTGCAGCTCTGGTCCTGGGCTCAGGGCCATCAGATTTATGTGATCACAAACCATCTGGCCGGAGTACTGAATGTTTATGCGGGCAGTCTCAGTCGGCAATTTTCATCCGATCACGAGCGGCGTCTTCATCCAGAGGTGATCCATCACGTCTTCAGGAGGTGGGGTTTCCTCAGTTGGACCTGTTTGCCACTCATGGGATCGCACACTGCCTGTCATTCTGCAGTGTCTCATATCTGATGCGGGGGACATTGGGGGATGTGTTTCAGTTGGATTGGGGCAACTCCTCCATGCTTTTTCTCCAATACCCTTGATTCCTTGAGTTCTGAGAAAGATTCGCCAAGACCAGTCCCAAGCCATATTGATCCCCCTAGATTGGCCAAGAAGGGTGTGGTACACAGACCTCCTTCGCCTGTAATCGCACCCTACGCTCTGTCTCCCTCTCGTAGTCACAGAGGCAGGTTCTAAACCCCCACCTCCAGAGCCTGGAGATTGCACGGTGCAGCCTGAGTTCTTTCTCTCTCTCACTGAATGTGGTGGATTTTATTTTATAGGTCAAAAGACAATCCACCAAATCTGTTTACTGCTGTAGATGGGCCAGGTTTGTGAAATGATGTGGAGAGAGGTCAATTGATCCTCTGAAGGCCCATTTATCTGATGTGCTTAGTTTTTCACTTTTCCTAGCCCAGCCAGGTTGTGCTGTGGCTACTGTTAAAGGTTACTCGTCGCCTTTGTCAGCCTTCCTTTGTTTGCCAGACCAGCCTTTGTTGTTCAAATCCCCAATAGTTATGAGGTTCATTAAGGGCCTTGTTAATACATTTCCTCCCACTCCCTTCATTATGCCTCAGTGGGACTTGAATTTGGTTCTGACATACCTGATGGGTTCACCTTTTTATCCTCTACATAGTTGCCCGTTGAGGCTTCTCATATTCAAAACTATTTTTCTGGTTGCTATTACCTCTGCCAGGAGGGTAAGTGCGCTTCAGGCTCTTAGTTCTAAGCCTCCTTTTGCAACCATCCATACAGACAAAGTGATTATTGGGACCAGAGCTGCTTTCCTGCCTAAGGTGGTTAAATCTTTTCGTCTAGAGCAGTCCATCCCCTTACCAACCATCTATCCTCCCCCTCCCCCTTACCCTTCCAAGGAGGAGGAGAGACTTTTACCTCCTTTATACTCGAAGGGTGGTCAGCTTCTAAATGGACAGAAGCAAGGACTTGAGGCTGGACGACCAGCTCTTCATTGGTTACGTGGAACGAATGAAGGGCATAGCTGTCCATAAGAAAATTATTTCCAAGTGGATCATTTTGTGCATCAAGATCTGCTACGCCTTGGCCAAGAAAGAGCCACCTGAAGGTATTAGAGCTCATTCAACTAGAGAAAAGTCTTCAACTTCAGCTTTGGCTAGAGGTGTCCCTGTTGTGGACATCTGTAAGGCGGCAACATGGGTCTCCCTCCACACTTTTGAGAAGCATTATTGCTTGGAATCAGAGGTGAGACGGGACGACGATTTTGCATGTTATGTGCTGCAGGAATTTTTGGTATGAGTAGGTGGACACCCTCTGCCAGAAAAAGGGACTGCTTGGGGATTCAATTCAAAAGATGAGGAATCCGCAGGCAGATGTATACATCAGAAGAACAAGTTACTTACCTTCGGTAGTCGTTTTTCTGGTGGATACAGTATCTGCCTGTGGATTCCTCACTGACCCACCCTCCTCCCCATTGTATACCTATGTGAATCGAAAAGATTTTGGTGCTTGACATTTTTCTATTTCTATGTCATTTGCATTGCTGAGATGCTTTTGTTAAGGAAATGTCTTAATTTGGGCGTATCCAGTATTTTCCTACTTATTTCATTTATATACTGGGTATATTTGTGTATATATTGTATACTGTGTATACTTGTAATATGTTGTTGGTACATCTGTTTGCCTTGAGGGCACAGAGAAAATGGGTGGAGCTGATGTCAGCTCGCTAACGAGGTCTTCTTATGGCTCTGGGTACTTCATACCTTGTCGCGAGTGGAGCCGTGCTTTTGTGACGTCCTCGCCAACGTGGGAGAGCTTTGAAAAAGTTTCCCTGGAATGATGGCGCAAGGGTAATTCAAAAGGTGAGGAATCCACAGGCAGATACTGTATTTACTAGAAAATGCGTTACCGACTGTAAGTAACTTGTTCATTTGGAAACAAGCAAACAGGCCAATAAAGGAGAATTAAAAAACTCAAATTTGTCTCAGAATATGTATGTGGGATTTTCAGTGTAACACAAAATCACTGGCTTGCTCTCCTCAAACACAAGTGCTAATACCACTGCTGACATCAATGTGAGCAATTGGGTTACTGGTTGAAGGGGGTGAAACCTACTCAAGCAGCATCCACAATCCTTGCCAGGGTGAGGCACAAGCAAACCCCAAATTAAACTGTGCTCAACCCACTTGTAGCTTGGCACAGAGCAGTCAGGCTTAACTTAGAGGAAATGTGTAAAGTATTTATTCATCACTTCAAACAGTAATAAAGTTATAACACAGTAAAAGAAAAATCCCACACCAACTTAAAAAAGAGAGTGAAATTTAATAAATAAATCAAGACCAAAATGACAAAAATCCACTCCGAAGAACCAGAGATGTATAATTTTAAAGATTTAGGTGAAAATAACAAATGGCTATCTGGTGGTGTGAGACCAGAAGAAAGCCACAAGTTCAGGCTAACAGCAAGGGAGCACGGGTCAGATACAGGGACAAGGTTAATCCTGCTGAAATCTTACCTTGTCAGTCCAATGCAAATAGTCCTGTTTGCCATGGAGGGGGCTGCGAGTAGCAGGAAGCATTGCAGGTGGTCATCGATGTTGCTCAAAGAGTAGTCATGGTATTGCAGACAGTCGTCGCTGTACACCAAAGATCCCATTTCTGTCATGAGTGGGCAGGCTGCAGCTTCGCAATGGCACTCCACGCAAGATGTTGAAGAGTCGTGGTAACCGAAATTGGCGTCGTGAGTTGCGGAGGTTTTGGCACACAGGGGCTCGTTCGTGTTCATGAAGAGCTCAAAAACTCCAATTCAGACTCTCTGAAGCCACACCAAGGCTTCAGGACCTGAGGGGCACCATTTAACTGCAAAACACACAAGATGATGGACGGAATGTTGCACAATGGCAAAACATTCACCCCCAGTCACAGATCTGGCTTTAATCCATCATCATTTTGCTCACCAAGCCACCCCAGGTCAGACATGGCCTTATGCAAATCAGTCTTGACCCTGTGCCTCATGGGAACAGTCCTGCCCGATCTGCCAAACCATGTCTTCCCTGGACCAGAATCAAGCATCCTAGGACCGCTTTCTGGCTATCAGCCGTCTTCAGCCAAGATAGCTTGACTCCAGTGGCCTAGTGAGCACGGGACCCACGTGTGGACATACCTTTCCCACATAGGGTGAACAGCAAAACACACAAGATGATGGACGTAATGTTGCACAATGGCAAAACATTCACCCCCAGTCACAGTCTGAACTGGGCTGGCTTGGTGAGCAAAATAACGATGGATTAAACCCAGATCTGTGACTGGGGGTGAATGTTTTGCCATTGTGCAACATTCCGTCCGTCATCTTGTGTGTTTTACTGTACACCATTTGACAGCCAGAAGCTTGCTACACCTGGATCTGGATGCTGGTTCAGGAGGTTGTGAGCCTGTTATGTCCCTGTGGCTCTGAACAGGAGGCCAGCAGAGTAGCCTTTTGAATCACTCTGAAAGTCCAGGGTGGAGGTGAAGGTCCAATCGCTCTGCTCAGACATGAGAGCAGCAGGGCAGAAGGGCAGCAATTGAGCAAGGCAGCAGTCCAGCAAGGCAGTAGACCAGCAGGTTAGCAGTGCAGCAGAGTGGCAATCCTTTCAGCAGCTCAAGAGTCCTTTTTTCTGGCAGTCTACACAGGTCCAGAAATGTAATGAAGAGTTTGCGTTTGAGATCAAATTGTTATACCAGGTGCCTCCTTTGAAATGGCAGAAGCTTCTAGAAGTTGCCCTTTGAAGTTACCTACTTTCCTGCTTCCCCCACGCAGGCTAGCTACATGGTATAGGCAGCCCTTTGTTTGAATTCAGGACACAGCCTATTCAAGTGTACGCTGGACTGTGCCCAAAACTGCCCTCCCATTCTGGCAGCGATGGCCCATCTAGGCACAGCTAAGCCCTCTATTGTGTGTGGCTAAGAGGAATACACAAAGTCCAACTTCTGACTACATGCAGTTACAAGACCCAGTGACAAGATGCAGACACTAATTGGCTAAGGCAGAAAAATGCAAACTTTTGAAAAGTGGAATTTTCAAAATTGTATTTAAAATCTGGCTTTATCATAAGCAAGGGTTTTTCATTACAATTCCAAAGACATTTAACATTAACTGGGTACCTGCTCCCATTAGGAAGTTGCAGCTTGTTATTTGTAATAATGCAACTCAAATTTTATCCTGTGGGAGAGGTAGGCCTTGCATTAGTGAAAACATATGTAAGAGCTTTTCACTATCAGGACATGAAAAACTAAAATATACATGTCCAACTTTTTTAAAAATTTACTGCACTCTGCCCTCTGGAATGTCCAGGGCTTACAATAGGTGTGACATATATGTATAAAAAAGGAAGGTTTGGGCCGGGCAAAAGGTTTATTTTGCCAGATTGTCATGGCAGTTAGAAAATGCACAGACAGGCTGCAATGCCTGCTCAAAGGGTTACTCAGGTGGGTGGCACAATCAGTGCTGCAGGCCCGCTAGTAGCATTTAATTTACAGAAACTGGGTACATGTAGCACTACTTTACAAGGAACTTACAAGTTAACAAAATATTCTGATTGGGTGTAAAACAATTCCATCATGTCTAAAGGAGAGACCACAAGCATGTTAGCACTGGTTAAAAGTGGTAAAGTGCACAGAATTCTAAGGCCAACAAAAATGCAATCATCAAAAGTAGGAGGGGAAAAGGCAAAACATTTGGGGGAAGGCCACTCCAAGGCTGACAGGTCTAACAATCACATTACAACCTTTAAAGTAGAGAACATTTAATAATTTGTTAATCACTCTGCATAGAAGAAGAGGGCATTTCGGGGCTACCTTTGCTCTTCCATCTCTGTCACTGTTGATTCATACAGCTGCTCCTTGTTCCCACTCTCCATTTGGGTTTGAAACAGTATTTATACTTTTGGGAAAAGTCTGATGTTCACAGGCAGTACTGTACATGGTGCCCTCACTGATACCACTAACAGGACGGCCACCTTGAAAGGGCACTCCTTCCCTTTCTGAACTTCAGAGAGGTATCACATAATTAAGAATGGATCACATGCCATGAAGATGACATTCAGCTAATTCTGATGTTTCAACGAAGGGCACTAATCTTCTTGGGTCTTTTAGGCCAATCATTACATTGAAACATTACAAATATTGTCATACTTAGGGCATGATTAAGAGTGTGGCAGACTCACTCTTGCCCTTGGGGTAGTGCATTACTGAAATGCAGAGCAACAGTTTGAACCAGCCAGTCTACATTCCACAGTAGAGAAGGCAAAGCAGCCTGATTTTGCTTAAAGTGGAATCAAGATCCACATGCAGGTAGGTGGGGTAAGCACCTGTTCCAATGTGCATGGTGATGACTGAGTGGTCCATCTTTCCACCTTGCATGGTACGCTCTGGTGGTACAATGACTGTGTGCTACCTGCTTGTGGGTTCAACTCATTTTGTTCTCAGCTTTCTGGGACAATGCATAATTGTGTATGGCTGCATGTATTCTTCTCCAGAAAACACATTTACTTTAAAACCGGTCTTATCTCCAAACTTTCAACATATGTTTTTTGCTCCAAGGCCTTCGTAGCATGTGGTAGTCTCCAAGAGATGCTGACATCAGGGGACAGGTCCTGTGCCTGCTCAGTTAAGCGCTTCTACTTTAAACCTGATTAATGTTTAGCAGAATTTGCTGTAACACGGTTTTGAACGTATCATTAGTCCCTACGCCTCAAAATGAAGACTTCCCCAGTGTGTGTGGGGGAGGGCAGGATTATAATTTTCCTACATAAAATGGTTTCTATTATTGCCATCCTGCCAAGGTCGCCCCTTCTTTTCACGTTCCCCTTTCATGTCACCTAGCCTAATCCATTTCTATATTCTCAGGTAGTCACTGAAAGGCTGCTAATATTTCTTGAGTGGACTGTGCTCAGGTGAGGTATCTATGACGTTACAACGCGTTATTTTACAACGCAGACCGTTACATCGCAATTTTTACAACGCAGGTACCATTACAATGCATGCCATTACAACGCATGTCATTACATAGCAGATACTATTACAACGCATGCCATTACATCGTAAGTATAGGTAAGTATATCTTTTTTAAAAAATGTAATAAAGTTAATTTAATTAATTTAAATTATTAAAGATAATTGTACATTTTTTAAAACAGTAATTAATTTAATTTAATTTAATTATTGTAATTTAATTAATATTAAAATTGTAATTAATTTAATATATTTAATTTAATTAAATTAATGAAATGTAATTAATTTATAAATAGTAAATAATATAATTTAATTTATTACAATAAATATAATTAAAATTAAATTAAAATAATAATTAATATAATTTAATTTAATATAATTAATGTAATTTAATTAATTTATAATTTGTAAATAATATTATTTAATTTTAATAAATTAAATAAATTCCAAAAATGTAATTAATTTAATTTAATTTAAGTAATGTAATTTAATTAATGTTATAACTGTAAATATTGTAATTAATTTAATTAAATTTTATTAAATTAATGTAATTAATTTAATTTATTTAAAGTCGTAATACCCCTGTACCCCAAAAACCAAACCCAGCCCTAAAACCTAAAAATACCCCTGTACCCCAAAAACCAAACCCAGCCCTAAAACCTAAAAATACCCCTGTACCCCAAAAACCAAACCCAGCCCTAAAACCTAAAAATACCCCTGTACCCCAAAAACCAAACCCAGCCCTAAAACCTAAAAATACCCCTGTACCCCAAAAACCAATCCCAGCCCTAAAATCCTAAAAATACCCCTGTACCCCAAAAACCAAACCCAGCCCTAAAACCTAAAAATACCCCTGTACCCCAAAAACCAAACCCAGCCCTAAAACCTAAAAATACCCCTGTACCCCAAAAACCAAACCTAGCCCTAAAACCTAAAAATACCCCTGTACCCCAAAAACCAAACCCAGCCCTAAAACCTAAAAATACCCCTGTACCCCAAAAACCAAACCAGCCCTAAAACCTAAAAATACCCCTGTACCCCATTACCCAAACCTAGCCCTGAACCCTAAAAATACCCAAAAACCCAAAACATATACCTCAGTACCCCAAAACATATACTCCTATACTCATACTTATTTTTTTTAAATTACTTAAATTAATATATATAATTAATTTTATTAAATTACATAAATAAATATTTTATTTTATTTATAATATTAATTAAATTAATAAAATAATGTAAAATAAAATAAAAATAAAATTATATACTTACCTATACTTACGATGTAATGGCATGCGTTGTAATAGTATCTGCTATGTAATGACATGCGTTGTAATGGCATGCATTGTAATGGTACCTGCGTTGTAAAAGTTGCGATGTAATGGTAGTGCGTTGTAAAAGTTGCGTTGTAACGGTGCAATACCCAGGTGAGATCTCAGCTACTGTTGCCAAGTGATGAAGATAATAATAACAACTTGTTTTTCTAAATAGTTCTTCAGTTTCTAAGGGCCTGTTTTAGATCTTGGTGGACAGATTACTCCGTCACAACAGTGGCAGATATCCCATCGGCCGAAATATAAATTCCATTATATCCTTTGGGATTTATATTTCGGCAGACAGGATATCCATCACCATTGTGACGGAGTAACCTGGTGGCCAAGATCTAAATCAGGCATAAAACACTCTAAATAAGAGATACCACTGAGGAGCATGGAAGTGTGAAAGAAATCTGCCTTCATGCAGATCCTGAAGTCTGAACATGTCTTAACAAAATTTTATAAAAATCTGAACAGTAAATCAGAGAATCAAGTGACACTATGAGCATAAAAGATAAAGCTCACAGGTATAGAACAGAAATTCTTTCTGTTATATTTCATAAACAGGTCTTCAATGCAGATCATTTGAGAAAACTGTAACTGATGATAATAAAGGTGCAGAGACTAAACTGTGGGATAGTGCACACTCCACCTTCAAATAAGTAGAATAATGTAAACTTTCAAAAAAAGCTATTCGAAGACTCTCACCTCTGATTCCATACATAAGAGTTAGGGGCCGATTACGATCCGCCCGCCATCGCTGCTGCAAAAGGGACTGCCTGCCATAGGTGCGGCGGTCCCACAAAACAAATTGGCGGGCGCATCCTGTATGTTTACATTGCGGCGGGTAGCAGCACCCGCCACAATGTAAAAATACAACTTTTGCATGTCTATGTACAACGTGGCCGACACCGTGAGGTGCCTGCCACCTTGTACATGCACATGCAGGGGGTACCATAGGTACTCCCACATGCAGCACCCAGCCCACCGGGGGCCCGCAACAGGCCCCCAAAGGCATTCTCCGCCTGCCTTTTTGCGGCGGGAACTCCGCTGCAAAAGACATGCATCATAATACCCACGGCGGTGCCTGCACGGCACCGCCTCCATTACCCCATGGTACCGGGTCCCGCAAGGTGGGCGGAAAAGGACGGCCGCAGTAACTTTCCTATTCCCACCACCATCCTAATTTGGCAGTGGGAATATTCAGGGTGATGGTGGGAAGTCCACCACCGCTGGGCTGGCGGTCCTCATCACCGGCCCGGCGGTGGCAAACTTCCCACCATCTTAATCGGCCCCTAAGACTTTACATATCAGAGGGTGTGGATGTCCTTGTTTCCTATACCGGCAAAGACATTACAATTGCACCATCTCATGATAAGCTGACATTCCTATTCACCAAGCAAGTGGTCCAGGTGTAATTCTGCTCGAAAGTGATACCCAAATAGGGGAAAGAACACACTCTCTAAATGCTTCCCCTTGATGGTAAGAGTTCGGGTTTTCACATTCTTTGGGCAACAAGCTAAGACAAAGGATTATCAGCCTGATTCATCATTCTCCCGTTTTGCGAGCCCCTAATAGCGATTCATAGCGAATCGCTATTAAGGACTCGCAAAACGGGATTCATGTAGAAATTGCATGAAGAAATGCGATTCCTACATAATCCTTATTTGCGATTAGCAAATTGCTAATCGCAAATAAGGAATAACTCGCCATTCATTCCTATGGGCCAAAAGGCTCTTAGGAATGAATGGGGAGTATTCCTTATTTGCGATTAGCAATTAGCTAATCGCAAATAAGATAGCGATTTGAAGGGTGCAAAGGGTGTCCAAAGGACACCCTGTAGCACCCCTCAAATGAAATTTTACACAGGTGTTGCACACACACATGTCCAAAGGACATGTGTGTGTGTAACATGCAACACAGAAAAATGCATTTAAAAGCATTTTTCTGAGTTTTCGCAATTTACCACGAGGTCTGACCTCGCGGTAAATTGCGGCCAGAAATTGCGAATTCGCAAAACAAAATTGGATGATGAATTGCATTTAAGGAATCTCAAATAGAGATTCCTTAAATGTAATTCCTCGCAAAATTGCGGGATCGCAATTAGCGATTTTTGCATTTGGGATGATGAATCCCAAATGCAAAAATCGCACTCGCAAAGGGCCAGATTCTCAGAATCTGGCCCTTTGCGAGCCGATTTCGGCTTCATGAATTAGGCTGTTAGACCTATTGGTTTCCAAGTTAAGCTTCTCCATGAAGGACACAAAGCCTCCAACACTGGCGTTAAATGCATTAGGAGTCGTGGCTAACAAGAGGACGTCGTCGACATAGAGAAGGGCCAGCAGTAATCTGCTATTAATTACCAGCACATCTATTACAAATCCCTGAAGGGCGGCCTTTAGTTTGTTGATGTATCATAAGAAGAGAATAGGAGCCAAAACTCACCCCTGACAACCTCCTCATGTAAGACTGAAGGAGTCTGTGCAATCTCCATTGTTCCCATATCTCACTAAGGCAGAGAGATCAAACTGATAGTCAGATTTGTTATCTACACCATCTTCCATTTCAGGTAAAGTGAGATGAGAAAAGGGAAGACTATTTACAAAAAACAACAAATGAATCATGTGCAAACTCTGATGACTAACTTCAATAAGATCAGCAAAATGAAATTTGCGAAAACTCTCTTTAGTATCTTGATTTCCAGCCCCCAAATATGCCCTTTAACCAAGACCATCTATTCCATCTTTCAAGAAAAAAGTCATCATTAACTTTGCACACATCATTCCTTAACACTATACAAGGTGTGATCAATCTGATCATATATACTCAATTAAACATTTGGTATGACTACGCAGCATTCAGATCTAACACACAAACCCCGCCCATGTACACCAGGACAAAGTCAAAAGGTATTCTGCTTTGTAAAACGAAAGTTCATTGGGCTTTTAATTTGTCAGAGATTCATCCCAGTGCTATAATTATGGCGTGAACAACTTCTTCTAGAACACTTTCTACAGTTTGAATCCATGGATTAACTGTCTTTTCCTATACGCAAGGAACCAGATGGGAAAAAACAGGCAGTTTCAAATATTTGCTGGAGCATTCTGTTAGGCTAGGATGATGTAATCAGGATAACAGTGATCTAGCGGGTTACCAGCTACAGGTAATCTAACACCACATACTCACCAGGGCCCATAAATTCATTCACAACACACTAGCAATAACCGCTGGGGTCATGTTTTATAATTCTCTAGCTTAGTTATCGCCAGTCCCTAACTAATCTTTCACTGACCAAAATGTTCTTTCCTCTGGTCAATAGGCCATTAGTTGAACAAGTTGATGGTGAAATTACATAAGATTTCAATATACTTACACATTGGAAATGATCACAGAGTCGGGATGTATTTTTAAATTTTATCTCAGATTAATTCATGTGAACCACTTACACTGTACAGAACAGGCTCAGTTTCTCACAGAAAGGAAGATTCAAACAATCAATAGAAAATGCATTCATTTATACTTTGTAATGACAGCATGAAAGGGAGGGGATAGAGAGAAAAGCACATAAGCGCATACATAGATTTAATTATAATTACCTAGGATGGTGTGAAAACCAACTTCCAGGCCTAGGAATTGGTAGGTGTCCCCCAAGAAAGATCTGGTGAACAAAGACTTCAGTGCAGGAATTAGGACAGGAATCAGGACAGGACAGTCGACCTCTCTATCACCAACGCTTGCATAGCACCCCTCTCTGACACGCTCTTCCTCCTCGAGATTCTTCCGCGATCTACTTCTAAATTAATTTGCTTAAGATAATTGGTTCAGCAATTGAATTTTTCTTCAGCATCACTCGTCACTCCGAATACTTCCCGGTCTGGACTTCAGCATCTCCGTCTAAAGTCTCTCTGTGCTCTCGGACAGCATCCCGGTTTCTCTCTAGCTAACTGACTAATGTTACCTCAATTATAACTTTCTGTATGTTGGTACCACCCATTAATGTTTCAAACTTATGACATTTCTAGCTCTGTTTGGACAGGCAAGGGGAGATGATCATCACATCATGCTTATTTCCCATTATTTTCTTTCAACAATTTGTTTAAAATCCCACCCCTTAAATGTTATACATCAATCTTTTTTCCCACCTGTATTCACAGTGTAATTGTCATATATTAGGAAAAAAACTGTAGGTTCCATCCATTTCAGTGGACTGTCGTTCCAGTTCTCATGAAAGTATCCATCGGAAATCCTGGACGATTTTCAAGTTTACATCGCGTCTTCTAGCTTGGTTGCACTACGCATGTGCAGTAGAACGAGAGGGAATAGACTGTGGTTCGTGTTTTTTAGACCCATAATAAGCACTATTGAAAGAGTCAAAAAGACAAATGTTAAAATCAAAAATAAATGTTTTCACTGTATACAATCTATCTCTACTCTAATCCCATTTATTTATTATCACTCTCCCTGCATTAGCATTAGTAGAAGAGCTGGGTTTAGTGTTTCAGCCAGCAGGTGGCAAGCATGTGAGTTTCAAGTGGCCATTTTGTTAGCTACTGCGCAAGTGTAGAAAGGTCCCTCCAAGCAGATGCAGTAGACGCATGCGCAATAAAGATTTTCAGTTAGCGGCCATTTTAGAATCACTTTTGAATTACTTATAAATAAAACTCATAGGCAAGCATCATTTTTACTCATAAATGTTGTGTAGTTCATATTACTTCCACAATACAAGAGGAGAAGCGTGGCTCAGTGGTTAGAGGCGGCAGACCCGGAAGCTGAGATCGGCCGTGGACCAGGGTTCGATTCCCCGCCTTGGCGGGTCTCGGGCTCAAAATTCCACAGAGTCGACAATTCTCGCTCCGGTGCATACTCGACTCACGGGGTCACACTCTGCGACTCTGGGCAATAGCTTGCTTAATCTCCACTACGGCCCCTCGCGGCGGGATGCCTGGCTTTCACCTTGTGGATACCCGGCCGGGGTATCTCACAGGGGAATACCAGGATGGGTTCCCTAAGCAAGCGCCTTGAGACCCCTGGGTGAAAGTGTTGCGCTATATAAATCGAAACACATTTACATTTACAATACAAGTTTAGTACGGGGTTAGAGGTTACATGAGAAGATTGTTTCCAAGCAAGTTTCTTTTTCATGAGTCCTTGCTCCGTCAACAGGATCCACACCAGTTTTTGATAACAAAATATAGACTTTGTTTCACAGGCAAAATAAGTACCACTTTGCCCCCAGAAAGCCTCATCAGTAAAACAGGGCTCCAGTGTCAGCAATATGGACAGGTGGGTTATAATGTTTTGGTTATGGAAATAGAGGTCTTTGAAATCTAAAGGGAAAGGAATAGTAACATATATTAAGTAATTTGGGAATTGCCCACATAGATGCAAGTCAATGCATAGTTCAGGCCATTGGCAAGCCATCCTTGACCATGAATGGGCAAGTGGGCACAAATCCTGCATGAGGAAAATATTGAGGCCAATTCTGTATTGCTCTAAAAGGCACAAGAAGGTGTTTTCACAATACAAGGAGCAACAGTTTTGAGGGTTGGTACTGCTTATGTTTGGGCAACCCCCACCTGGTCGCTCTCTAAATAGAACCACACAGTGAGCCAGCCAAAGAATGCTAACCAGACCCATTAGGGTATACGGTATTCCAGCTACCTCGGCCAGAGGAGGTATGTATGAGAATGAAAGAGGGGAGGCTGCATCCTGTCGAGGTCAAGGAAAGTTGGCTGCTAGGTTTCCTCTCTGGCCAGATTAAATACAGTTGTTCACTGGAGGATGAGTAAGATGCGTATGCAAAAGAGCCTTTCTGTTTGGTAGCCCTCTGTGCAGTAAAACATTACAATCACAATTCACAATAAATAAAACAATTAACATTATATAATGCTATGTCACTACTCAAATGGCCAATCTGCCACAAAGGGGGACAGAAAAACAGCCAAAAGTAAATAGTAACTGATGCCCCATCCCATTGGGGCAACTCTTACCCAAGGTGGCACCACCAAGCTGAAATATATGCATATCTCTGGTGCTAGTGGGGTTTCTACCCCGCCCCTGGGGGCAGATGGGCCTGAAAATGTGGCCAAACGACCCCCGGGGGAGTTCAGAGATTGGCTACAAGTATAAATAAAACATTATTGGGCGATCTTTGCCTAAGGGACTTCTCCCATACACTATAAAAACTCATTCCTGGCTCAAGTGTGCTGCCTCCCCCACCCTCCCCCAGGGACAGAAATGCCACAAAAAGGGGCTGATCTGTCCCCGGGGGAGGAGGAGGGGAGAAAGCAGCCACTAGTACTTAGAAAAATTTGGGGGCAATCCTTGCCTAAGGGATTGCCCCCATGCCCAATAAAAACAAACCCCTGGCTCTAGGGGAGGGGGAAGAAAATGGGTACAAATACATTCCCCCATTGGAAGCGACCCTTGGCCAAGGAGTCACTTCCATTTCAACATAAAAAGAATCCCTTGTGCCTGGAGGGGGCATTCCTGCTGCACAATTGCGATGCCATTCACAATTGTGCAGCAGGAATGCCCTGAAAAGAGACATCATTGGAGAGGAGAGGAACAATTATTTCCTCTATCCAGCTAATTTTCAAGTCATCCGCAAGTCACCAAGCTCAAGTTTCTTAAGTCTGCTGATGACTTCAAGTGCTTGATGATGTCTGATCCTGTGAAAATGACTTCTAGAGTAGTTGGATGATCATCCAATAACTATGGGATGTCTTCTAAAGCAATCCTGTTTGACCTGGGACAACTCCCTCCATGCATACTGGAAAATATACATACCTAAAGCACAAGCGCATTCGCACACACTGCTGCCACATGTCAGGAAACCTTACCTGAACATGCACATGCTCATACCACAAATATGCCCATAGACACGCCCACTCATGCCACGGGTACATGCCAGAATAGCGCAAACCCCCGACTCAAAACCACCCAAATGGTGGTCGCCATTTTGCAGCTTCAGGTCTTAAATGGCCGCACCCGGAGCTGCGCTTTGCTTGGCAATCCGTCACCCGAACCATCAGCATCTCCGCTTACCTGAGCTAGCTTTCTCCAAGTCCTGCTGCACATCAGGATCGGACTCCAGTGTTTGGCATCAGCAGTTCCGAGGAACTCAACAATCATCTGTACAAGAAAAAGAAGAAGAGAGCTAAGTAGAACTTTAAAACAAGTGCACACGAACAAATCGGGGGCATTTAAAATTACAGCAAAAAATATAAGACTTGTAGTAAAAGTGCAACCAAATAGCCTCCCAGCCAAAAGGCGAGGACTTGGGAAAACCCTCCATATTTGCATCGAGCCACATCATTGAGGCTTTATTACCAGCACTGGATGTTGGTATGAGAGAGACCCTTACTACGAGAGCCTTATTACTGAAAGAGTGTTAGACCTATCATCCTTAAGGTGGTCTTTCCCCAGACTTTTTGCATTTTGCCTTCCATTTTTGCTGATTTATTTTGTTGGCCTTAGGACTGGGCCATTTCTAGGTGTTTTTCCTGCCCTAGGCGAGAATCGAAAAATGCCGCCCCATCCTTTTTACTACCATCAATCTCTCCCCTTGTCATCCAGGCTAGAAGAATTAATGCATTAGATATAAAGAACTTGTATTCAACTGCTGTTTAAGGTTGCACCATGTCAGCATTTAGGCTTTCGTCTCAAGGGATAAAGGTTCATCGTTTACGATTGTTGGCACAATTTGTATGAAATTTGTTTGACTCTTATGTATGTATTCATAAAGGCCGGATGTCTTTTCTTTAAACTCCTTTCAAAATTATTAATATTTGATACAAACATGTTTAATTACTTACGTGATGAAAGACGTACCTTTGCTATTTTTATTTGCGTTTGTTCAATATAAGTTTGCCAAATTTCAGAAAAAATGTGCTCTCTGCTTTCCACCAAACTCACTTTAAATACTTACTGGCAATACTTATTTATAAAGATTTTAAACAGTTAAGTTAGCTTTTTAGGAAACATTTACTAGAGGCTGACACTCCCATTCACATTGTAAACATTTCCTTCAAAAATAGTGTCTAAAGGTGCTGCTGTTGTCACGTATTTGAGGTCGCGACATGAAAAGCAGTAACTGTTGTGCATTATGGGCACCATTGTTTACTGCTGAAGCACTAGCCTAGTTGTCTGCCACTTTTTAAATATATTCATGTTTATTGTTAAATGCATTTTTGATGAAATTCTTGGTACAGAACCTCAGCACTCCACCTAGTGACTATCTGAGTTGCTACACTTGTATATCTCTTACTACTCTTCAGAATTTTTTATGACGAGCCCTACTTAGTATAACTAAGTTTTGTCGAGGTCCCTCAAATGCAATTAGCAGCTAAAGTGTTTAATAGTAAACACAGAATACTGCTGGCCTAGCATGTAAGAAGTTAGGGGAACTTTGTAGGTTAAATCAACGCTAGCAGAACAAACATGGGGGCATATTCTCAAGCACGCAAAAGCACCTTAACGCAACACTCAACATCGCAGTCTGTTGCAGGAAAATTACGCTGTGTTAACTAAGTAGTTACAACACGGAGGTACCATGGGATAGTCCCCAAATAACGCGTAAAATGACTGCGTTAATATCAACGCCACGCCGCAAAATTGTGAAACACGAATGCAAAAAAATCTGCAATGAGGCCAATCGCGATACAAAAAGCAGCAAAACCAGTGGCAGCCCAGAAAAAAACTCTTTTTGTAAAATGATTTGAACAGATCCTCATATACTGTATACTAATTAATGTTCCATATACCTCTTTAGATTGAAGAAGTTTTAATCATAGTCCTGAGGAAGGTGTTCTACCCATCTAAGCACCGAAACGCGTCGACAACACTGGCTTTTTAAATTATTATTTGTTACTTTTTACATGCTGATACATTGAATTTTCGTGTATGATTTATAATATGTATGTATGTAATTTTATGTGCAAGAAATTGTTTATGTCAAATCATTTGATACATGAAACTTTTTCTTTTTAATAAATATGGCTTTTTTTGATACAATTTATGGTATGTTTTACTTGGTATATGTGTTATTGAGTATATAAGAGTTTTCTAGATAGGTGTCTAGCTTTACAAGTTACATTCATAAAAAATCTTTATTTAAAAAACCACAGAAAGGAACTTTCTTTTTGTCACATTATTTCCCAGTCCTTTCTGGGTTCATCAGGGAAAACTCTCTCTTTTTCCATGTGTTGTTGGAATGCCATGCACAGACTTGGTGGCACCACATCGAATGGAGTATAGTGACTTCCAGTCAGCCATAAACATCGTCCTCTGCCATTGTGTAATCAAGACTCCGTTCCAAATGTAAATGTAAATGTGGGTGTACTTGTAAAGCGCACTGCGACTCCATGGAGTATCCTGGCGCTGAAGACCGCTGGGGAACCCGTCCTGGTTTTCCCTGTGAGATGGTCCCTTTCTGGGTATCTCCAAGGTGAAACCAGGCATCCCCGGCGTCTGTGGGGGGCCGTTGTAGAGATGATGCAAGCTTAATGCCCAGAGTTGCCGAGTGTGTTCCCTGGTTAGAGTAGGCACCGAGGCGAGAATTATCGAGTCCGTTTTTGACCCTGGTTCACGACCCTGCTGCGTCGGGAATTGAACCCTGGTCCCGGGCCGTTCTCTGCTTACGGGTCTGCCGCCTCTAACCAGTGAGCCACTCCACTCCACTGCAGTGTCAGCCGGTAGAGTACGTAAATGAGAAAAGAGTACAGTGGGCCTTGCTCGCGGAGGCTGTGATGGTCGTAGCAGGTTGCCAGGGTCGCGGGCCTCGGGCTTGGAGCATGCACCGGCATGTGGTGGGCCCTCTTCGACACATGCTGGTGTCGGCAGGTGGGCATTGAGGCCTTGGTGCGCATGGGCGGGCAAGATGGGTTCGGGGACCAGTGTCCTGGGGTGCAGCAGATGCACAGGATCGCAGGCAACCCCGCTCATGGCGACGGCATCGACCTCGTGGTGGGGTGAGAGGCGCCTCCCTGGCAGACACATTGGGCATTCTGGAAGAAGACCACGCCCGAGTCACGTGCCTTTTATTCACACCCCTACGCAGGCCCACTCCGCTCACGCCTATGGGGGGGACGTAACAGGCTACAGTTCCGCGATCCTCCCCACTGGCTGGGGTGTCATGGTTACATCCACTGTCCACTGCACTACAAACACCAGCGGTGTATGTCGACTTGGATAAGTGGGTCGTCTGCATACTGCAGTCTGGCCATCACATCCACTCCACACTTGGCATTGTGTACGTTCTCATTCATTGGCCACTTGCCTCCTTCGCACATGCCTGGTTCCCTCTTCATCCCACAATCTGCTGTTGTGTGGCTGAGGTGCCATGCCGTTGATGGCTTCTGTGCATGGCTGGCCCAGCTTCCCACAGTGAGTTTTGCTGTCGTGTCTGGAGGGTGGGCATGTTGTTTGGCATGTTGTATGTGAGTTTGTAACGTGTGCCTTCCCAGATTTGTGAGTTGCTTGATTGTGGAGTTGAGGTGTGTTCATTTGGTACTTACCAACGAGCAGTGCATTTCCTAAGGTGCCATCTTGTTGGCGCTGGTTGATGGTGGACTGTTGGAAGATATGGGAATCATGCACACTGCCTGGGTGGTTAGTGTCGAGGTTGGTGGAGATTCCTCGGTGGTCCACTATTGTCTGGACATTGATGGTATATGTGCGCTTTCTGTTGTGGTTACTGGTGCAGTGTTGCCAGGGGGCACAAGTAGGATATGTGTGCAGTCAATTGCCCCCTCACAAGTGCGGGAAGCCAGCTATGGCGTAGACACCTTGCTTGGTCTCCAGCTGTTCCTGCGCAATGTGGTGGAAGTATAGATAGTGGGGTACCAAGCTGATGGTGTCATCCATGACCCTTGTGAGGGACTGAGGGACTTGGATTAGGCTGACTGTGTGACTCCTCCAACTCTGGCAGTTGTTGGTTGGAAGGTACCTGAGGCCGACACATGCAGCACATACAGTAGCTTTGTCTGAGGTGGGATGTTGGTTGTCCGCTGTGTTGGTACTGCCTGCTTGTGGACAATGGTGGTTGGGATGCGGAGGATGGTTGTCCCTTTCGGCCTGTAGTGGGCAATGGCATTCTCTGGTGTTGAGGCTGTGAGGTTGGTGCATTTTCTGAGGGTCGCTGTCTTTGTCTGCGCTTCCTTTGTGTTGGTCCGGGGGGGTACTGGGAGTGGTGGCAGTGGTTGTTGTGGCCCTGTAGGGGCTCCGTGCTGCACGATCAGTGGCCCCATGACATCTGTTGTTCTTCAGGTGTGGCTCTGGGCTGGGCTCCCTATTGTGGTGCAGGATGTCATCCGACTTTACACCAGGTCGGAGCAGGTATTAATTTCCTGCTGCTAACGCGCCTTATCGCATGTTTTTGGTTCTTATCACCTATCTGACTGGTCGTTGAGAATGTTGCGGAGTGGTGTTTTCACGGCTTTTGGCACCAGAATGCCTACTCTGCATCTCATTAGTGATAGTTGCGGGGGTCATCTGTGGCGATGTTTTTTGCGCCTGCTATCGCATGTGAATGGGGCAATAAATTTATCGCCACTTTGGCTGCGATAAAGTGCTGTTAACTCAGTGATAAGTTCTTGAGAATATGACCCATGATATTTAATCGTACAAGCCATTGAAGTTCCATACATCGCAGACTACAGACCCAGTCTTAGGGGGTCTCTGATGGACAGGCACGGGGGATAAGCCAAAGCCATCATTTCCCCAAACCTCACAGACTTGGCTCTACACCTACCCCAAGTCAAATCCCCTCCTGGCAGGACCTGCCTTGAAGTGACTGTTCCTCATTTCAGACTTTTGTGAGGAGACAACATTCTGCTTACGTGTACGTGACTTTATATGTCGCCCTTAAAACCGGACATTCTCCATATATATGTATGTGTGCTAGCTTTCCCCTATTACTATAACTGGCCCATTTTGAGTTTTCCCATGTTATATTAAACACTTGGGCTGGAAATATTCCCTAAAATGTTGCAGCTTTAAAAGCAGGGCACCACTGTTGAGAGTCTTTCCAAATCGCTGCAAAATTTTTATGGGGGCTTTCTGAGTTACTTCAATGGTTTTCTGGGAGCTCACACCACAAATCATGTCATATATTGATGAGTTTTTCAAATCTAGTGCGTTATTTTTAAGAACATGTATGATCCGACACCACATTAAGTCGTTTTTAAGTGTTATGCTGCTTTGGGGGAGGACGTTTCTCTGTTGTGCGTCAGCATCTATAGAATGCTTCCCCTCACCTTTTGCAGTTTCTGTTCAGTCTGCATCTTTTCATGTAGGGGTCTGGCCTGTGATAGGTTTCAGCAGGCACATGACCCCTATATACCCTTTTCAGTGTCTCCAGTGATGTGCGGCCCCCAGAGAGGATTGCTTCATTCCTCTGCAGTGGCATTCACCTAAAGCCCCACGTTGTCACAGGGTCTAACCTTGGCAGGCAGGAGTTTTTGCAGTCATCCATCCATAGAGCACCCTACAACAGTACTGGGTTTTCGTCGATATGCAAATCCTTAATTTGCAGGGTCAAAAGACAAGGATTTGATGAGACGGACAACAACAGATGCTGCTGGGGGTCTGTTCTCTTTGGCAAGACATTGTAGGGACCTTCTCACATCTGTCACGGTTTGTAGGGACACATGTCTTAACACAGGCCGGGTTGTTTGGGGGGCTACCACTGCTATAAAACACAATGTGTGGGATGTGCCCCCTAATTTATTGCCTAAAGGCGTGAGTCCAGCAGAACACCAGAATTAAAAGCATCACAGATTGTGTGAGGGGTGAGGGGCAGGGGAGGGGTCACGATCATTGGGACTCTCTTCGAAGAGGTTTCCTCTCCTGTTTGTTGTTGGGGTATGCCGATCCGTTCTGCTGCCACACAGGTGATTTGCAGGGCTGTATCAACTAACGTAGAGTCCAGGTTTTCAGGGCGTAGGGCCTTCCAGGACAGGGCTCAATATACAGGGTCTTTTCCAACAAGTTACTGGCAAAACGTGAATGAGCACAGCGCCACATCTTGACTCGATTTGTAGAACTACAGTGCACTAAAGCGTTCCATGTCCAATCACTGTACACACTAGTAAACACTGGAGCGAAATTGGAAGTTGCATATTTATAGCGGCGCACACACCTGGTTTTTGCTGACCTCCCCCTTTTGCCGCCCTAGGCAGCTGCCTAGTCTTGCCTAATGTAGAAACTGCCCTGCCTTAGGACTCTGAACACTTTACCACAGCTAACCAGTGCTAAAGTGCATGTGCTTCTTCCCTAAAACATGATGACATTGGCATATTTGATATACTGGCAAGTCCTTTGAAATGTGGTACACCCTATTCCCAGGGCCTGTACCTCAAATGCTACCAGTGGTCTGCAGCACTGATTGTGCCACCCACAGAAGTAGCCTTCCAAACCTGTCTCAGCCTGCCACTGCAGGGCCTGTGTGCAGTTTACTGCCACTTCAACTTGGCATTTAAAACTACTTACCAGGCCTTAAACTCGCCTTTTATTACATATAAGTCACCCCAAATGTAGGCTCTAAGTAACCCTAAGGGCAGAGTGCCATGGGAGTAAAAGGTAGGACATGTACTTCTATTTCTGGCATGTCCTGGTAGTGACAGCCTATTTTATTTTTCACTGCTGAGGCCTATGTTATGTTATGTTATGTTAGGGAGTTTTGTATAGCCTCGTGTACCTGAAAGGGAAAAACCCGGGAGGTGGGCTAGGTACAGGTTTGGCCCCTTGATGTTAGAACAGTCATGATTTCAGTGCTGTCCTAGAGTGTAAAAGGGACTCCACAGTATAGTCCTAGAGGTCGCAAAACGTTTGCCACCCCATTGAGTTAGTTTGAAGTTGGGCACTTCAACTTTCATTGCTCCTGAAGAGCATAATGGCTTGAAGGTGTGTACCAGCGGAAATAATGTCTGAGAGCCATTAGGCAGGATCGTGAAGTGCCTTAAAGGCAGTGCATAAGGCCTTGAATATAATCCTTTTCATCACAGGCTTTTCAGTGAAGTGGATGCAGATTGAAATTTGGGGAGATTGAAAATGAGGCAGGCCACAGCATTTTGAAAGGTTTGGAGTTTGAATAAAAAATTTTGTTGTAGACCAATATATAGTCTGGTACAGTAGTCTAGTTGGGTCTCACTTAATGCAGACATGACCGATTTTTGTAAATTTTGGGGAATATAAGGTAGGAATTTTCTCAGAGTTTTTAAAGGAAAGGAAACCGAAGATGCAGTTTGATTGATATGGATTTTAAAAGTAAGTATTTTGTCAAAGTGGACACCCAGTTCCCTAAACCTTGGCACTGAGGATGGAATAGGGTCTGTATCTGGTAACCACCATGCCGGGGAGCAAAAATCTGTATTTTTTTTGAAGAGTAATATCTCAGACTTGCCAGAGTTTAATCTCAGGCAATTTTCTGCTATCAAGATTAGGGGTGGGCGGAAGTCCCATAAGGGACTTAAGCAGAGAGCCACGGAGATTGACCCAATATCCGCGCCTCTCCGCATACTTCCGTTACGCGGGAGCCCGCGCATGCGCATTCCTCACCAGGAATGCACATGCGCAGTCTCCCGCTCATGCACAGTTCCCAGAAGAACGATTCAGAAAAGGGGGTGGTGATGAACAGAGTGTCTGAATTAATCAGACCACTCTTACCCAGTCCAAAGATCAGGGCTTGATCCATCACCGTTATTTATCTCACTGCACCATCCCAGCTCAGAACCTGGCTATATGCAAATCAGTTTGTCCCTGGCCCAGTGCATCATGGGAACAGGGCAGACTAAACTACCAAGCCAATTCTTCACCAGAAAGGAGACAAGCTACCGGGGACCGGTTTCTGGCATTTCAGCCGTCTTCGGCCCGTCTTGCTTGAATCCTGATGGTGCAGTGAGAAAGGGACTCATGTCTGAGTATACCCTGCCACACCTATAGTGGCCAAAAACGATTCAGAAAAGGGGGTGGTGATGAACAGAGTGTCTGAATTAAGCAGACCACTCTTACCCAGTCCAAAGATCAGGGCTTGATCCATCACCGTTATTTATCTCACTGCACCATCCCAGCTCAGAACCTGGCTATATGCAAATCAGTCTTTCCCTGGCCCAGTGCATCATGGGAACAGGGCAGACTAAACTACCAAGCCAATTCTTCACCAGAAAGGAGACAAGCTACCGGGGACCGGTTTCTGGCATTTCAGCCGTCTTCGGCCCGGCTTGCTTGAATCCTGATGGTGCAGTGAGAAAGGGACTCATGTCTGAGTATACCCTGCCACACCTACAGTGGCCAAAAACGATTCAGAAAAGGGGGTGGTGATGAACAGAGTGTCTGAATTAAGCAGACCACTCTTACCCAGTCCAAAGATCAGGGCTTGATCCATCACCGTTATTTATCTCACTGCACCATCCCAGCTCAGAACCTGGCTATATGCAAATCAGTCTGTCCCTGGCCCAGTGCATCATGGGAACAGGGCAGACTAAACTACCAAGCCAATTCTTCACCAGAAAGGAGACAAGCTACCGGGGACTGGTTTCTGGCATTTCAGCCGTCTTCGGCCCGGCTTGCTTGAATCCTGATGGTGCAGTGAGAAAGGGACTCATGTCTGAGTATACCCTGCCACACCTACAGTGGCCAAACACGATTCAGAAAAGGGGGTGGTGATGAACAGAGTGTCTGAATTAAGCAGACCACTCTTAACCAGTCCAAAGATCAGGGCATGATCCATCACCGTTATTTATCTCACTGCACCATCCCAGCTCAGAACCTGGCTATATGCAAATCAGTCTGTCCCTGGCCCAGTGCATCATGGGAACAGGGCAGACTAAACTACCAAGCCAATTCTTCACTAGAAAGGAGACAAGCTACCGGGGACCGGTTTCTGGAATTTCAGCCGTCTTCGGCCCGGCTTGCTTGAATCCTGATGGTGCAGTGAGAAAGGGACTCATGTCTGAGTGTACCCTGCCACACCTATAGTGGCCAAAAACGATTCAGAAAAGGGGGTGGTGATGAACAGAGTGTCTGAATTAAGCAGACCACTCTTACCCAGTCCAAAGATCAGGGCTTGATCCATCACCGTTATTTATCTCACTGCACCATCCCAGCTCAGAACTTGGCTATATGCAAATCAGTCTGTCCCTGGCCCAGTGCATCATGGGAACAGGGCAGACTAAACTACCAAGCCAATTCTTCACCAGAAAGGAGACAAGCTACCGGGGCCCGGTTTCTGGCATTTCAGCCGTCTTCGGCCCGGCTTGCTTGAATCCTGATGGTGCAGTGAGAAAGGGACTCATGTCTGAGTATACCCTGCCACACCTATAGTGGCCAAAAACGAAAAGGGGGTGGTGATGAACAGAGTGTCTGAATTAAGCAGACCACTCTTACCCAGTCCAAAGATCAGGTCCCCGGTAGCTTGTTTCCTTCCCAGTATAAGAATTGGCTTGGTAGTTTGGTTTGCCCTGTTCCCATCATGCACTGGGACAGGAACAGACTAATTTGCATGTAGCCAGGTTCTGAGCTGGGATGGTGCAGTGAGCTAAAAAACGGTGATGGATCAAGCCCTGATCTTTGGACTGGGTAAGAGTGGTCTGCTTAATTCAGACACTCTGTTCATCACCACCCCCTTTTCTGAATCAATTTGTCCACCATAAGCGTGGAAGGGTATACTCAGATGTGAGTCCCTTGTTCATTGCACCATCAGGATTCAAGCAAACCGGGCCGACGACGGCTGAAATGCCAGAAACCGGTCCCCGGTAGCTTGTTTCCTTCCCAGTATAAGAATTGGCTTGGTAGTTTGGTTTGCCCTGTTCCCATCATGCACTGGGACAGGAACAGACTAATTTGCATGTAGCCAGGTTCTGAGCTGGGATGGTGCAGTAGGCTAAAAAACGGTGATGGATCAAGCCCTGATCTTTGGACTGGGTAAGAGTGGTCTGCTTAATTCAGACACTCTGTTCATCACCACCCCCTTTTCTGAATCAGTCCCAGAAGAAGGCACGATGGACAAGGATGCGCCGGCGATAAAGTAGGTATTCTTTTAAATGTTATTTTAGGCTTTGTAATGTAATTTAATACTGCGGGCGGGAGGCGGGCGGCCAACTTCCGTTACGCCCCGAGTGTGCGGAGATTTGCCTTGTTTCTCCGTCTACATTGCGGAAGGGGCAAATCTCCGCACATTCCATGGGTGGAACAGAGATGTCTGTCCACCCCTAATCAAGATAACAATGTGTTCTATACAGAGGTGGAATTGTGCAGCTGTATGTGTAGGATTTCCTGTGACCGGCTCGACGATTTGCATGTTGTATGCATAGGAAACAACAGAGAATCCAAAAATCTTGATAAGTTTTACCAAAGGGGAAATATGAAGATTAAATAAAGTAGGGCTCAGTGATGTTCCTTGAGGGACTCCACAGGGAAAATTCCAAGTGGATGAGACGTTTTCTAGGCTGATGTATTATTCTCTACCTGCAAAAAATTATTTTAATGATGTTTATCCCTAATGCCAATCTCAAAAAGGTGCTTTTACAGAATATCATGATTGACAGTGTTGAATGCTGCAGAGAGATCCAACAGTATCAATGCCACATAATTCTTCTCTGTCTACTATAGATCTGACACTTTCTGCAGCAGTTAAAAGAACAGATTCAGTGCTTTGTTGGCTCTGGAAACCAAATTGTGAGTCATATAGTAGGCCAGCATTGGGAATTCCTTAATACACTTTTAAGCTGTAATCCCTGATCATTGTAGAGTAGTTTTTTCATGTTTCATCTCTATTGAATGGTAATGATAAATCCTCCTTACTGGTGAATTTGGATTTAACATCACTGTTTTAGAAATGTCACTTATTGAAAGTGTACATTTCTCTGCATTCACTGCTCTTTATGCCTCACAGTCTGTTACCAATCCACGTTTGGGTTGGGTGACCACTACAAATTGTGCGTTCACTCTAGACAGCAACAAACACAGGAAGGACAGGCTCACCTGCATTCTGAGCACTCATCTCCATTCATCTTCATTCTGATGGGTCCTCCTGGGTAGGGAGGAATGGGAGGGACTAAGACGTACACTTCAATAAGTAGTGTCCTGTCCATGCATAAAACACTGATTTACCGTCCACAGATTACCTGACAGGCAGGACTGGGTTAAAAGGAATCCCTGTGTATTTCAGAGAGCTGCTATGAAGTCACCCCCTAATCAAAGGCACATTTGGGTATCAGTATTGGGGCTCTGAACCCCTAAAAACATACACTTCCGGCTCTTGAACTTAATCTCTGTCAGAAGGACTGCAGTGCTGCTTGATGGATTCAATTGGACTGCTTTTCTGGTAGGACTACTTTTCTGTTTGTTGCCCTGATGCCTGCTGCTCCCTGACTCTGCTGAAGGAGAGCTGGACTATGCCTTACCTCCAAGTGATCTCAAGGGCTTGCTGCCGTGCCTGTTTTCTGAAGTCTCAGTGACACAAAATACTTTCTGCAATTCTACTGGTGCCTTCTGTGGCTCCTACCCTTGCCTGAGGTGGTCTCTCCGGGGTCTGGGACACAGAAGTGTATCTGCAGGTGTTTTGCTACAAAACCAATGCATCAGGACCTTTGTGGGGATCAGAACCAATGCATCACCCTTGGATGCTGGTTGCAGAGGCAAAAATGATGGTTTAACTTTCTGCGTGGATCGTTGGTAATGCATTGCCTTCACTTCAACGAAGCTCGAGGACGACAAAGTGACCCAACTGAATCGAAAATATTGATGCATTTAGTCCTCAACATCTAAACTTTGTTCCATTGAAGGTATTGTCTCAGCGGGCCCTGCAAGGATCCTATGCCAGCTTGTCCTCCATCGCGCTCAGCCTGAACTCTGGATTTGCACCAGTCCCTCATGATCTCAAGTAACCTTTTGACCACTAGTGACTTCTAAACACTCTTTTTGCATTTAATCTTTAAAAAGTCATACCTCAACTTTTACTGATTGAATTTTTGTTGTTTTGGTCTTATTTCACTCAGATAATTATTCTCTCTTTCTCTAAACCTTTGTGCAGTCTTTTTGTGGTGTATTCATTGTGTTACTGTGTGAGTGTGTTGCACAAATAATTTACACATTCCCTCTTTAGATAAGTCTGAAGGTTACCTTTTTTTTGGGAACATATTGTATTGGGTTTTATAACTTAACCAGACAACTCGGTCGATGCTGTCATTCCTGAAAAATAAAAATACAAACAATAAAGCAATATCAAAATAACATAACTGCCATCAGATCACCCCCCTGGCCCGCCCCCAGCATTAATTGTCATTTGTACAAGTGTCCGGAAACCTACATACGTCATCTCAATCCCTCCCTCTACCTCCTCACTCCACCCCCTCCCCTTCCAGGAAAGCTTGGATTTCATCTTCAAGCATACGGTGTACATGATGAACTGGTGCCAGGTCTACCTCCCTGTAGTCTGCCAGTTCCATATTTTGGGGTGTGTTTGAGTGCAAACTCTTGCCTTGTAGACTGCTATTTCTAAACCCATACAGTGGTGGTACATACCATGTTTCCATGCATCTACACAGGGGCATCTCAGCCTTCCACTCTTTGGCCATCACACATTTAGCGAGGGTCAACCCCAGGTACAGAAGGGACAATTTATATCTATTCCCACCTAGGTCACACATGACATGTTGGAGGCCTATCCTTGGGTCTCTCAGAATTTGCCAGGATAGAATTTTGCTCAAGCATACAAACACTTCCTGCCAGAATCTATCCAATGCAGAGCAGCTCCACACTGCATGGAGGAATGTGCCCATTTCTGCATCACACTGGAAACAGACTGTGGAGGCAACACCCCCATACGCCACAGTTGATGGCAGGTAAAGTATACTCTATTTAAATATTTAAATTGGATCAATCAGAGCCTGGCAGCCCCCTGCAGCATACTGTGAATTCTAAGGGCAACTTCAAGCAATATAAATGACAACAACAAATTAAATATTATGAGAGACACAAAACAATATGATGAAAAAGTACAAAAATTATTTATTGATATTGAAAAATTCCTTATTCTGACTTAAAATTAAACAAACCACATACACAAAATCCATCTCAGCATCCTGACTAAACAATCCAAAAGATATATACACATATGAATATAAAGAGCAATTTAAAAATTCATCTAGCAAATTGTTCTATACATTTTCTGATGTATTGTATATTTTCATAAAACATATGGTTATTCTAAAACTTTTCTGTAGATGTGCCTTGTATATAGGCTTTTACAATGCAAATATGTATCTGTGTCATGAAGCGACTTCTGCTCCCGGATGGTTTCTATGCACGTTTCGGCATAAAAAGGCCTACTTCAGGAAAAAAGCAACCTCAGCTACATTTACTGTCAAAAGAAATTGTAACCTTTCCAGCGTGACCAAATTGTATAGAACCATAAGACGGGCTTCTAGATAAAGAGTCACTGTGTAATCAAAACGTAAGTTTCAGGAAGGTTTATGTGTGGTAAATGCCTTCAGAGATGATTACGACCTCTGTGCAACGCGCTGAGCGGGAGCCTTTGCTTGTTCTGCTGACACTCGCTACAAGGACGCAGGCAGCATTCTTCTGTGACTGTGATCACTTTTAAAAATAAATCGCCGTATATCTGGAAATCGCCGCTTTTTATCAGGCTCACATTCCCCACTTACTTGCACTGTAAAAATTGATTTGGTCACCCGCCGCTTGAGCGGGAACACTCCCCCCACACAACAGCTCCATCTTGGGTGGGGAGGCAGGCCTTACACCAGTGGCCGCCATAGGCTGGGAGGCGCTCTAGTCTTTGGGCCGGGTTTTCACCACCTATATAGCCCACTGCTCATGCTGGCGCGCAGCGCCGGGGGTGTGCCAGAGGTTAGCCCGTTTGCGCCCGTTCGCGCCCAGTCGGGCCCAGGGACCAGGACCTCTGCCCTACCAACCACCTCCCTACAAACATACTCTCGCTCGACACTTCTTGCCCTAAAGGGGGCACTTTCATCTTCCTGTAGTCACTCTGTGGACCCTGCGCTCTGCCAATTTTCTTGTCAACATTGTCCTTTCAGAGCGACGGAGGTGGTTAATAGTACAAGGAAAGTAGAGGCAGCTCTGAAAATGGCGTTGGTCAATTGCCGGTCATTGCCAAAACTTGCAATTGAAATTTCCCTATTAATTCAAGATCTGGACCTCAATATTCTTTTTTTAACTGAAACGTGGCTTGGATCCACTTCTGGCCCAGATATTGTCCAGGCTCTCCCCCCTGGATACCTGATCCAACATAGGGATAGAGGACCTAAGGTTGGAGGAGGGATCGCCATTCTTTATAGGGAGCATTTAATCTGTCGTATGACTGATAGTCCTACCCCAGATTGTGAAAGTGCACAATTCTCTATCACACTATCCTCAGAACTGTCATTCTCAGGTCTTTTAATCTATCGTCCACCTGGCCTGACAGGACAATTTCTGGAAGGAATAATCAAAATTACTCTAGAGTTAGCTAGCACGGTTTCTAATTTCATAATGTTGGGAGACTTGATCCTCCATTTTAATAATCCTTTAGACAACACTGCAACAGAATTGACTAAGGACTTAGCCGCTTGTGAACTGAGTCTAATAGTTTCACATCCCACCCACTCCAAAGGGAACCTTCTAGACCCCATATTCTCAAACATTGCGGAATTAACTTCAGCTGAACCATACTCGATTCCCTGGTCAGACCATATGGTAATCCCCTTCACATGGAAGACACCCAGATCCAGCTCAACTAAACCTTTTCATAAAGTCTTAGGTAGGCGCTGGACGAAATTAGAACTGAATGATTGGCTAGAAGTACTGAAGAAGAGCGAGCCTCTGGCTAATCAGGACATCGATAGGGCAAATAAAGACTTCAATCAATGGATTGAACAATCGTTGGATAGCGTGCTCCCAAAAAAATGTATCACAAATAAGAAAGGCCCCACTAAACAACCCTGGTTTAACTCAGACCTAAGGTCCCTCAAACAGGAATGTAAACGGGAGGAGAGGCAGTGGCGAAAACATTTTGATGAGGAGAAGAAAAATAAATACAGATCCACCATAAAGAAATATAAATCTGCCCTTAACATGGCCAACTCCACCTTTTATGCAGAAAAAATTGAGGTTTCTGCCAACGCCCCAAGAGAGATGATCAAGATAGTTAAATCTCTGTTAAAAGCCCCGGACCCGCCATCATCATTATTATCCCCTGAGGAATCTGATGTTCGTTGCGATAAATTAGCAATTTTTTTGCCGCTAAAATCCAAAAGATCCTCCTCTCCCTTCCCCCCTACCCATGGCTGAATTAATTCCCTCTCCGATAGGCAACACTGACTCCACTCCGCCTCACCTCTCTTTCTTCTCCCCCCTCAGTGCAGAACTCTTACCCCCTCTTATTAATTCCATAAAGAGCGGTTCCCCGCTCGATCCTGCCCCTATGACCATCTTAAACCTGGCTCTGCCCCATATCAGTACGCACATCATCAATCTAGTTAACATCTCGCTTGAGTCAGGTACGGTACCACAAGACTGGAAGTTGGCCATGGTCAGGGCTCTGTTAAAAAAAAAAAAACCTTGACCCTGACGATTTCTCCAACTACCGCCCCATCTCCCTTCTCCCTGGCATCAGTAAGCTTACCGAAAAATGGGTGAATAAACAGCTGGCATCTTTCCTAGAGACCCATGATTTGCTCCATCCAACTCAAACAGGATTCCGGAGAGGACAGGGAACTGAGACAGCACTGTTGAGGGTGGTCGAGGACTCCAGGAGGATTCTGGACGCGGTTGGCAGCGCGGCCATTATCCTCCTGGACCTCAGAGCCGCCTTTGACACGGTTAACCACTGTGTCCTCCTATCTCACCTTGGAAGGATTGGGGTCACGGGTAAGGCCCTTATGTGGCTCGAGTCTTTTCTTAGTGATAGAGTCTTTAAGGTATTTTTGGAGAACAGCTGTTCCCTTCCAGTACCATTACAGTGTGGGGTGCCACAGGGCTCCTCCCTTAGCCCCACACTGTTTAATGTGTACATGGCGCCCCTGGCAGAAGTAGTGGCCCCCTTTGGAATACAATTAGTAAGCTACACTGATGACACTCAGCTAGTTGTCTCCTTAAATCAGGTGGAGCCCCTTCCGACCAACCTTTGCAGCTGCCTGGAGGCGGTTGCGAAATGGATGGACTTGTCTCACCTGAAGTTGAACGGGGGAAAACTGAGCTGATGTTACTAGGGAAAAAAGCCACATTCAATAACTTGACACATTGGCCTTCCTGCATGGGGCCTGGGCCCACTCCAAAGACCGAGATTAAAAATCTTGGTTTTTGGTTGGATGCGGAGTTGTCATTTAAAACCCAGGCAAGAAAGACAGTGGCTGCTTGCTATGGATTGTTGAAGACAATTCGCAAAATCCTTCCTCAGCTACAAGAAACAGCTAAGAAAACCATAGTCCAGTCCCTTATTCTATCTAGGCTGGACTATGGAAATGCGCTTTATCTAAGAGCCCCTGTTTCGGTTACCCAGCAACTCCAGGTCGCCCAGAACTCTGCAGCGAGGCTACTTACGGGTACCAGCTACCGCACATCAGCTGGACCCGCGCTGAGCACCTTGCATTGGCTTCCGATAAGGGAGCGGGTTCACTTCAAAACCCTTTGTACGGTCCACAAAACACTCTATGGGAGGGGCCCCCCCATCCTAGATGACATGATTAGGCCATACAAACCATCTAGGAACCTTCGCTTGAATCAGCAAAACCTTTTAGTAATCCCCAGGATCAATAGGGCCCGCACAGGGGGCCGTCTTTTTTCGCATAATGCGGCTAAGTTATGGAACGCTCTTCCTCCACTCCCCTGACAAGAGCCTAACCTACTTGCATTTCGAAAGAAGCTAAAAACTGCCCTGTTCCCCAAGATCTAGACGAATTTAGGCTTCCGCATCTTCTGCAATCTATTTCCCTTTGGTTAGTCCTAAGCGCTGGGATGCATCCGAGTAGCCATGCGCTATAGAAGAGCCTTTACAATTACAATTACAATTACAATTACATACCGGTAATTTTATTGATTTTCTTTTTGGTTTCTCCTTTAAAACCCCAGGTTCAAAAGAATCATGGGTGAAAGATGCCCGATCTCCGGCTATTTTCAGGTGCTAATACGGCTCCCTATGGCACTCGAAGGGCCTAAAGATACCTCGAGTGCAGGATGCAAAGAGCACAAGGCGTCCGGTCCGAATTTACCTGCCCGATACGGCATACCCAGGACCTCCCTCCATTCACCGTTCTCTAACTCAGGTTATTCAAAACAAAGCAGCCAGACTGCTACTGGGAATTACTAACACTCAGTCAGTCAAACACATCTTACGGAAGCTACTCTGGCTCCAAGTAAAACATAGAGTACGTTTTAAGGCCTGGTGCATTATTTTTAGGTTTTAGGACCGTACACAACTCAGGCGACAAAGAAAGATTCAGATGGTATCAGCCAGAAAGGCGGCTATGCTCAAGCACTGCCTTGAATATCGTCGTCCTGATGTGAAGGCTTTCCTCTTCGCGGGCGTGAGAAGTTTCGTAGTAGGGACTGCAAAACTATGGAACTCCCTTCCTCTGCACATTAAGTCTCTGCCTGATTTACTAACCTTCGAAAAGGTTCTCAAAACCTGGTTCTTAATCAACCAATAACGATTTACAAAAGGGGGTGGTGATGAACAGAGTGTCTGAGTTAAACAGACCACTCTTACCCAGTCCAAAGATCAGGGCTTGATCCATCACCGTTATTTATCTCACTGCCCCATCCCAGCTCAGAACCTGGCTATATGCAAATCAGTCTGTCCCTGGCCCAGTGCATCATGGGAACAGGGCAGACTAAACTACCAAGCCAATTCTTCACCAGAAAGGAGACAAGCTACCGGGGACCGGTTTCTGGCATTTCAGCCTTCTTCGGCCCGGCTTGCTTGAATCCTGATGGAGCAGTGAGAAAGGGACTCATGTCTGAGTATACCCTGCCACACCTATAGTGGCCAAAAACGATTTACAAAAGGGGGTGGTGATGAACAGAGTGTCTGAGTTAAACAGACCACTCTTACCCAGTCCAAAGATCAGGGCTTGATCCATCACCGTTATTTATCTCACTGCCCCATCCCAGCTCAGAACCTGGCTATATGCAAATCAGTCTGTCCCTGGCCCAGTGCATCATGGGAACAGGGCAGACTAAACTACCAAGCCAATTCTTCACCAGAAAGGAGACAAGCTACCGGGGACCGGTTTCTGGCATTTCAGCCTTCTTCGGCCCGGCTTGCTTGAATCCTGATGGAGCAGTGAGAAAGGGACTCATGTCTGAGTATACCCTGCCACACCTATAGTGGCCAAAAACGATTTACAAAAGGGGGTGGTGATGAACAGAGTGTCTGAGTTAAACAGACCACTCTTACCCAGTCCAAAGATCAGGGCTTGATCCATCACCGTTATTTATCTCACTGCCCCATCCCAGCTCAGAACCTGGCTATATGCAAATCAGTCTGTCCCTGGCCCAGTGCATCATGGGAACAGGGCAGACTAAACTACCAAGCCAATTCTTCACCAGAAAGGAGACAAGCTACCGGGGACCGGTTTCTGGCATTTCAGCCTTCTTCGGCCCGGCTTGCTTGAATCCTGATGGAGCAGTGAGAAAGGGACTCATGTCTGAGTATACCCTGCCACACCTATAGTGGCCAAAAACGATTTACAAAAGGGGGTGGTGATGAACAGAGTGTCTGGGTTAAACAGACCACTCTTACCCAGTCCAAAGATCAGGGCTTGATCCATCACCGTTATTTATCTCACTGCCCCATCCCAGCTCAGAACCTGGCTATATGCAAATCTGTCTGTCCCTGGCCCAGTGCATCATGGGAACAGGGCAGACTAAACTACCAAGCCAATTCTTCACCAGAAAGGAGACAAGCTACCGGGGACCGGTTTCTGGCATTTCAGCCTTCTTCGGCCCGGCTTGCTTGAATCCTGATGGAGCAGTGAGAAAGGGACTCATGTCTGAGTATACCCTGCCACACCTATAGTGGCCAAAAACGATTTACAAAAGGGGGTGGTGATGAACAGAGTGTCTGAGTTAAACAGACCACTCTTACCCAGTCCAAAGATCAGGGCTTGATCCATCACCGTTATTTATCTCACTGCCCCATCCCAGCTCAGAACCTGGCTATATGCAAATCAGTCTGTCCCTGGCCCAGTGCATCATGGGAACAGGGCAGACTAAACTACCAAGCCAATTCTTCACCAGAAAGGAGACAAGCTACCGGGGACCGGTTTCTGGCATTTCAGCCTTCTTCGGCCCCGCTTGCTTGAATCCTGATGGAGCAGTGAGAAAGGGACTCATGTCTGAGTATACCCTGCCACACCTATAGTGGCCAAAAACGATTTACAAAAGGGGGTGGTGATGAACAGAGTGTCTGAGTTAAACAGACCACTCTTACCCAGTCCAAAGATCAGGGCTTGATCCATCACCGTTATTTATCTCACTGCCCCATCCCAGCTCAGAACCTGGCTATATGCAAATCAGTCTGTCCCTGGCCCAGTGCATCATGGGAACATGGCAGACTAAACTACCAAGCCAATTCTTCACCAGAAAGGAGACAAGCTACCGGGGACCGGTTTCTGGCATTTCAGCCTTCTTCGGCCCGGCTTGCTTGAATCCTGATGGAGCAGTGAGAAAGGGACTCATGTCTGAGTATACCCTGCCACACCTATAGTGGCCAAAAACGATTTACAAAAGGGGGTGGTGATGAACAGAGTGTCTGAGTTAAACAGACCACTCTTACCCAGTCCAAAGATCAGGGCTTGATCCATCACCGTTATTTATCTCACTGCCCCATCCCAGCTCAGAACCTGGCTATATGCAAATCAGTCTGTCCCTGGCCCAGTGCATCATGGGAACAGGGCAGACTAAACTACCAAGCCAATTCTTCACCAGAAAGGAGACAAGCTACCGGGGACCGGTTTCTGGCATTTCAGCCTTCTTCGGCCCGGCTTGCTTGAATCCTGATGGAGCAGTGAGAAAGGGACTCATGTCTGAGTATACCCTGCCACACCTATAGTGGCCAAAAACGATTTACAAAAGGGGGTGGTGATGAACAGAGTGTCTGAGTTAAACAGACCACTCTTACCCAGTCCAAAGATCAGGGCTTGATCCATCACCGTTATTTATCTCACTGCCCCATCCCAGCTCAGAACCTGGCTATATGCAAATCAGTCTGTCCCTGGCCCAGTGCATCATGGGAACAGGGCAGACTAAACTACCAAGCCAATTCTTCACCAGAAAGGAGACAAGCTACCGGGGACCGGTTTCTGGCATTTCAGCCTTCTTCGGCCCGGCTTGCTTGAATCCTGATGGAGCAGTGAGAAAGGGACTCATGTCTGAGTATACCCTGCCACACCTATAGTGGCCAAAAACGATTTACAAAAGGGGGTGGTGATGAACAGAGTGTCTGAGTTAAACAGACCACTCTTACCCAGTCCAAAGATCAGGGCTTGATCCATCACCGTTATTTATCTCACTGCCCCATCCCAGCTCAGAACCTGGCTATATGCAAATCAGTCTGTCCCTGGCCCAGTGCATCATGGGAACAGGGCAGACTAAACTACCAAGCCAATTCTTCACCAGAAAGGAGACAAGCTACCGGGGACCGGTTTCTGGCATTTCAGCCTTCTTCGGCCCGGCTTGCTTGAATCCTGATGGAGCAGTGAGAAAGGGACTCATGTCTGAGTATACCCTGCCACACCTATAGTGGCCAAAAACGATTTACAAAAGGGGGTGGTGATGAACAGAGTGTCTGAGTTAAACAGACCACTCTTACCCAGTCCAAAGATCAGGGCTTGATCCATCACCGTTATTTATCTCACTGCCCCATCCCAGCTCAGAACCTGGCTATATGCAAATCAGTCTGTCCCTGGCCCAGTGCATCATGGGAACAGGGCAGACTAAACTACCAAGCCAATTCTTCACCAGAAAGGAGACAAGCTACCGGGGACCGGTTTCTGGCATTTCAGCCTTCTTCGGCCCGGCTTGCTTGAATCCTGATGGAGCAGTGAGAAAGGGACTCATGTCTGAGTATACCCTGCCACACCTATAGTGGCCAAAAACGATTTACAAAAGGGGGTGGTGATGAACAGAGTGTCTGAGTTAAACAGACCACTCTTACCCAGTCCAAAGATCAGGGCTTGATCCATCACCGTTATTTATCTCACTGCCCCATCCCAGCTCAGAACCTGGCTATATGCAAATCAGTCTGTCCCTGGCCCAGTGCATCATGGGAACAGGGCAGACTAAACTACCAAGCCAATTCTTCACCAGAAAGGAGACAAGCTACCGGGGACCGGTTTCTGGCATTTCAGCCTTCTTCGGCCCGGCTTGCTTGAATCCTGATGGAGCAGTGAGAAAGGGACTCATGTCTGAGTATACCCTGCCACACCTATAGTGGCCAAAAACGATTTACAAAAGGGGGTGGTGATGAACAGAGTGTCTGAGTTAAACAGACCACTCTTACCCAGTCCAAAGATCAGGGCTTGATCCATCACCGTTATTTATCTCACTGCCCCATCCCAGCTCAGAACCTGGCTATATGCAAATCAGTCTGTCCCTGGCCCAGTGCATCATGGGAACAGGGCAGACTAAACTACCAAGCCAATTCTTCACCAGAAAGGAGACAAGCTACCGGGGACCGGTTTCTGGCATTTCAGCCTTCTTCGGCCCGGCTTGCTTGAATCCTGATGGAGCAGTGAGAAAGGGACTCATGTCTGAGTATACCCTGCCACACCTATAGTGGCCAAAAACGATTTACAAAAGGGGGTGGTGATGAACAGAGTGTCTGAGTTAAACAGACCACTCTTACCCAGTCCAAAGATCAGGGCTTGATCCATCACCGTTATTTATCTCACTGCCCCATCCCAGCTCAGAACCTGGCTATATGCAAATCAGTCTGTCCCTGGCCCAGTGCATCATGGGAACAGGGCAGACTAAACTACCAAGCCAATTCTTCACCAGAAAGGAGACAAGCTACCGGGGACCGGTTTCTGGCATTTCAGCCTTCTTCGGCCCGGCTTGCTTGAATCCTGATGGAGCAGTGAGAAAGGGACTCATGTCTGAGTATACCCTGCCACACCTATAGTGGCCAAAAACGATTTACAAAAGGGGGTGGTGATGAACAGAGTGTCTGAGTTAAACAGACCACTCTTACCCAGTCCAAAGATCAGGGCTTGATCCATCACCGTTATTTATCTCACTGCCCCATCCCAGCTCAGAACCTGGCTATATGCAAATCAGTCTGTCCCTGGCCCAGTGCATCATGGGAACAGGGCAGACTAAACTACCAAGCCAATTCTTCACCAGAAAGGAGACAAGCTACCGGGGACCGGTTTCTGGCATTTCAGCCTTCTTCGGCCCGGCTTGCTTGAATCCTGATGGAGCAGTGAGAAAGGGACTCATGTCTGAGTATACCCTGCCACACCTATAGTGGCCAAAAACGATTTACAAAAGGGGGTGGTGATGAACAGAGTGTCTGAGTTAAACAGACCACTCTTACCCAGTCCAAAGATCAGGGCTTGATCCATCACCGTTATTTATCTCACTGCCCCATCCCAGCTCAGAACCTGGCTATATGCAAATCAGTCTGTCCCTGGCCCAGTGCATCATGGGAACAGGGCAGACTAAACTACCAAGCCAATTCTTCACCAGAAAGGAGACAAGCTACCGGGGACCGGTTTCTGGCATTTCAGCCTTCTTCGGCCCGGCTTGCTTGAATCCTGATGGAGCAGTGAGAAAGGGACTCATGTCTGAGTATACCCTGCCACACCTATAGTGGCCAAAAACGATTTACAAAAGGGGGTGGTGATGAACAGAGTGTCTGAGTTAAACAGACCACTCTTACCCAGTCCAAAGATCAGGGCTTGATCCATCACCGTTATTTATCTCACTGCCCCATCCCAGCTCAGAACCTGGCTATATGCAAATCAGTCTGTCCCTGGCCCAGTGCATCATGGGAACAGGGCAGACTAAACTACCAAGCCAATTCTTCACCAGAAAGGAGACAAGCTACCGGGGACCGGTTTCTGGCATTTCAGCCTTCTTCGGCCCGGCTTGCTTGAATCCTGATGGAGCAGTGAGAAAGGGACTCATGTCTGAGTATACCCTGCCACACCTATAGTGGCCAAAAACGATTTACAAAAGGGGGTGGTGATGAACAGAGTGTCTGAGTTAAACAGACCACTCTTACCCAGTCCAAAGATCAGGGCTTGATCCATCACCGTTATTTATCTCACTGCCCCATCCCAGCTCAGAACCTGGCTATATGCAAATCAGTCTGTCCCTGGCCCAGTGCATCATGGGAACAGGGCAGACTAAACTACCAAGCCAATTCTTCACCAGAAAGGAGACAAGCTACCGGGGACCGGTTTCTGGCATTTCAGCCTTCTTCGGCCCGGCTTGCTTGAATCCTGATGGAGCAGTGAGAAAGGGACTCATGTCTGAGTATACCCTGCCACACCTATAGTGGCCAAAAACGATTTACAAAAGGGGGTGGTGATGAACAGAGTGTCTGAGTTAAACAGACCACTCTTACCCAGTCCAAAGATCAGGGCTTGATCCATCACCGTTATTTATCTCACTGCCCCATCCCAGCTCAGAACCTGGCTATATGCAAATCAGTCTGTCCCTGGCCCAGTGCATCATGGGAACAGGGCAGACTAAACTACCAAGCCAATTCTCCACCAGAAAGGAGACAAGCTACCGGGGACCGGTTTCTGGCATTTCAGCCTTCTTCGGCCCGGCTTGCTTGAATCCTGATGGAGCAGTGAGAAAGGGACTCATGTCTGAGTATACCCTGCCACACCTATAGTGGCCAAAAACGATTTACAAAAGGGGGTGGTGATGAACAGAGTGTCTGAGTTAAACAGACCACTCTTACCCAGTCCAAAGATCAGGGCTTGATCCATCACCGTTATTTATCTCACTGCCCCATCCCAGCTCAGAACCTGGCTATATGCAAATCAGTCTGTCCCTGGCCCAGTGCATCATGGGAACAGGGCAGACTAAACTACCAAGCCAATTCTTCACCAGAAAGGAGACAAGCTACCGGGGACCGGTTTCTGGCATTTCAGCCTTCTTCGGCCCGGCTTGCTTGAATCCTGATGGAGCAGTGAGAAAGGGACTCATGTCTGAGTATACCGTGCCACACCTATAGTGGCCAAAAACGATTTACAAAAGGGGGTGGTGATGAACAGAGTTTCTGAGTTAAACAGACCACTCTTACCCAGTCCAAAGATCAGGGCTTGATCCATCACCGTTATTTATCTCACTGCCCCATCCCAGCTCAGAACCTGGCTATATGCAAATCAGTCTGTCCCTGGCCCAGTGCATCATGGGAACAGGGCAGACTAAACTACCAAGCCAATTCTTCACCAGAAAGGAGACAAGCTACCGGGGACCGGTTTCTGGCATTTCAGCCTTCTTCGGCCCGGCTTGCTTGAATCCTGATGGAGCAGTGAGAAAGGGACTCATGTCTGAGTATACCCTGCCACACCTATAGTGGCCAAAAACGATTTACAAAAGGGGGTGGTGATGAACAGAGTGTCTGAGTTAAACAGACCACTCTTACCCAGTCCAAAGATCAGGGCTTGATCCATCACCGTTATTTATCTCACTGCCCCATCCCAGCTCAGAACCTGGCTATATGCAAATCAGTCTGTCCCTGGCCCAGTGCATCATGGGAACAGGGCAGACTAAACTACCAAGCCAATTCTTCACCAGAAAGGAGACAAGCTACCGGGGACCGGTTTCTGGCATTTCAGCCTTCTTCGGCCCGGCTTGCTTGAATCCTGATGGAGCAGTGAGAAAGGGACTCATGTCTGAGTATACCCTGCCACACCTATAGTGGCCAAAAACGATTTACAAAAGGGGGTGGTGATGAACAGAGTGTCTGAGTTAAACAGACCACTCTTACCCAGTCCAAAGATCAGGGCTTGATCCATCACCGTTATTTATCTCACTGCCCCATCCCAGCTCAGAACCTGGCTATATGCAAATCAGTCTGTCCCTGGCCCAGTGCATCATGGGAACAGGGCAGACTAAACTACCAAGCCAATTCTTCACCAGAAAGGAGACAAGCTACCGGGGACCGGTTTCTGGCATTTCAGCCTTCTTCGGCCCGGCTTGCTTGAATCCTGATGGAGCAGTGAGAAAGGGACTCATGTCTGAGTATACCCTGCCACACCTATAGTGGCCAAAAACGATTTACAAAAGGGGGTGGTGATGAACAGAGTGTCTGAGTTAAACAGACCACTCTTACCCAGTCCAAAGATCAGGGCTTGATCCATCACCGTTATTTATCTCACTGCCCCATCCCAGCTCAGAACCTGGCTATATGCAAATCAGTCTGTCCCTGGCCCAGTGCATCATGGGAACAGGGCAGACTAAACTACCAAGCCAATTCTTCACCAGAAAGGAGACAAGCTACCGGGGACCGGTTTCTGGCATTTCAGCCTTCTTCGGCCCGGCTTGCTTGAATCCTGATGGAGCAGTGAGAAAGGGACTCATGTCTGAGTATACCCTGCCACACCTATAGTGGCCAAAAACGATTTACAAAAGGGGGTGGTGATGAACAGAGTGTCTGAGTTAAACAGACCACTCTTACCCAGTCCAAAGATCAGGGCTTGATCCATCACCGTTATTTATCTCACTGCCCCATCCCAGCTCAGAACCTGGCTATATGCAAATCAGTCTGTCCCTGGCCCAGTGCATCATGGGAACAGGGCAGACTAAACTACCAAGCCAATTCTTCACCAGAAAGGAGACAAGCTACCGGGGACCGGTTTCTGGCATTTCAGCCTTCTTCGGCCCGGCTTGCTTGAATCCTGATGGAGCAGTGAGAAAGGGACTCATGTCTGAGTATACCCTGCCACACCTATAGTGGCCAAAAACGATTTACAAAAGGGGGTGGTGATGAACAGAGTGTCTGAGTTAAACAGACCACTCTTACCCAGTCCAAAGATCAGGGCTTGATCCATCACCGTTATTTATCTCACTGCCCCATCCCAGCTCAGAACCTGGCTATATGCAAATCAGTCTGTCCCTGGCCCAGTGCATCATGGGAACAGGGCAGACTAAACTACCAAGCCAATTCTTCACCAGAAAGGAGACAAGCTACTGGGGACCGGTTTCTGGCATTTCAGCCTTCTTCGGCCCGGCTTGCTTGAATCCTGATGGAGCAGTGAGAAAGGGACTCATGTCTGAGTATACCCTGCCACACCTATAGTGGCCAAAAACGATTTACAAAAGGGGGTGGTGATGAACAGAGTGTCTGAGTTAAACAGACCACTCTTACCCAGTCCAAAGATCAGGGCTTGATCCATCACCGTTATTTATATCACTGCCCCATCCCAGCTCAGAACCTGGCTATATGCAAATCAGTCTGTCCCTGGCCCAGTGCATCATGGGAACAGGGCAGACTAAACTACCAAGCCAATTCTTCACCAGAAAGGAGACAAGCTACCGGGGACCGGTTTCTGGCATTTCAGCCTTCTTCGGCCCGGCTTGCTTGAATCCTGATGGAGCAGTGAGAAAGGGACTCATGTCTGAGTATACCCTGCCACACCTATAGTGGCCAAAAACGATTTACAAAAGGGGGTGGTGATGAACAGAGTGTCTGAGTTAAACAGACCACTCTTACCCAGTCCAAAGATCAGGGCTTGATCCATCACCGTTATTTATCTCACTGCCCCATCCCAGCTCAGAACCTGGCTATATGCAAATCAGTCTGTCCCTGGCCCAGTGCATCATGGGAACAGGGCAGACTAAACTACCAAGCCAATTCTTCACCAGAAAGGAGACAAGCTACCGGGGACCGGTTTCTGGCATTTCAGCCTTCTTCGGCCCGGCTTGCTTGAATCCTGATGGAGCAGTGAGAAAGGGACTCATGTCTGAGTATACCCTGCCACACCTATAGTGGCCAAAAACGATTTACAAAAGGGGGTGGCGATGAACAGAGTGTCTGAGTTAAACAGACCACTCTTACCCAGTCCAAAGATCAGGGCTTGATCCATCACCGTTATTTATCTCACTGCCCCATCCCAGCTCAGAACCTGGCTATATGCAAATCAGTCTGTCCCTGGCCCAGTGCATCATGGGAACAGGGCAGACTAAACTACCAAGCCAATTCTTCACCAGAAAGGAGACAAGCTACCGGGGACCGGTTTCTGGCATTTCAGCCTTCTTCGGCCCGGCTTGCTTGAATCCTGATGGAGCAGTGAGAAAGGGACTCATGTCTGAGTATACCCTGCCACACCTATAGTGGCCAAAAACGATTTACAAAAGGGGGTGGTGATGAACAGAGTGTCTGAGTTAAACAGACCACTCTCACCCAGTCCAAAGATCAGGGCTTGATCCATCACCGTTATTTATCTCACTGCCCCATCCCAGCTCAGAACCTGGCTATATGCAAATCAGTCTGTCCCTGGCCCAGTGCATCATGGGAACAGGGCAGACTAAACTACCAAGCCAATTCTTCACCAGAAAGGAGACAAGCTACCGGGGACCGGTTTCTGGCATTTCAGCCTTCTTCGGCCCGGCTTGCTTGAATCCTGATGGAGCAGTGAGAAAGGGACTCATGTCTGAGTATACCCTGCCACACCTATAGTGGCCAAAAACGATTTACAAAAGGGGGTGGTGATGAACAGAGTGTCTGAGTTAAACAGACCACTCTTACCCAGTCCAAAGATCAGGGCTTGATCCATCACCGTTATTTATCTCAATCAACCAATAGGCATGACCCTATCGTTATCCTGTAGTGCTGAGATGCCTCTGGGAAAGTGCTGTGCTTTACATAAGACATTTAACATAACATAACTCCCCAATGTCTGCCTCCCATGCCGCACAAAGGGCGCCAAATGGGTCTGGTTGATTCAAAATGAGAGCACAGGTTATCTTTTAGTGTGTATCTAGCTTAGGCTGACTAGAGTGGTGGTTCCTTCCTGGGTCCATACCACAGCCAACCAAGATCCCATTTTTAACAACGAGCATTATTATTAAAATACCATGCAGCTATCGGTCTGCTTTGTGGTATTGTGATTTCTATCCCTTTGAATGTGTTAGTAGAGTGACTGAGAAGGGCTATAGAGTGAATGTAGAGTGAGTGAGAAAACCTGATTAGGACCACAGAAGTCTTCTTTTAACTAGCGCTACATTTTGACCATAAGAGCTTCAACACTCAACCCCCAAAATCCCTAACCCCTGGTTGAGTTGACCTAGCCCAAGACATTCCAGCAGGATCCATAGATCTCCCAATACACCACTTCACTAACACCGCCTCAGGTACTAAGAGCTAACATATCAATCAGTCACCCACACAGAGCATAGCCAGATGAGTTGTGATTCATTCCAATTATACTATTTCTTCCAGGATCACAGGAACCCAGGGGTACTGATGCTTTATACCAGTTCATGCTCAGCATTCAGTGAGCAGATATTCCAGTGGGCAGACAGTGGCAGAAAAAGGGCAGACATGAGTAGTTTCTTTTCCCCTACTTACCTTGTTTTACTCCTCCCTTCCTCCGCGGTGCTTCCTTCTGATGGGTCGTTTAACTCTCATCAGAATTAGCACAGTTGGGCATTGGAGGACTAAACTTCGGAACATCACTCTTGCTGGGAACGGCAAACCAAGCAAGGTCAGTGCTTACCTAATATCTTACATAGTACTGAGTTGCCAGACAGGACAGCAGAACTTCATTTACATTAAACATCAGCACATCCAATTAGACAACATCAGTAATGCAATAAACAGTGGAATTCAACTCACACAAAAAATTCCCTCCCCAATAGGTTTGCAGGAGAGGTAGTACTTAACATATAAAGGTGTGATAGTCTGTGATAGGGTCCAGGGTTATGGAGACAGGATCAGTAATATTGTGAGGGTATATAAATGGACAACCTTAAAAGAGCTAATGAAGGGAATCCTGAGGTTTTCAAGCAGATCAGCTAGCAACAGAATTAAAAAGCATTCTCAAAGAGTCTAATCCCTGCCCCTATCTGCCACAGCTGCCTACTCCCTTTCCTCAAAATCTACAAAGGGCAGCCCCTCCAGTGACTGTCTGGCTACCCTCTATATTGTTTTTGTGGGTTTGAGCATTCCCAGGCCAGGTGAAAAGTAATTTGTACATGCAGAGTCTGCCTAAAGCTGTACAATTTGCATAATTTGGGAATTTTGATTTACACCTGGCAAACATTTACAGCGAATGGTGCAATTTGTGCTAAAACGTTACAGTGAATATATGGGAACAACAAAACATAAGTGACTGTTGTTTGCTGTGCTTTTACTTAATGCATTTCTGCAACAAAACGGTGGTAAAATACAGTGCAAAATGACAGATTTGCATGTCACATAATTTTTAGTAATTTTGTAGTAATATTGCTGAATCACTCAAAAGCAAATTATGCAAATTTTACATGCTTCAAATTCTGTTCCCACCTTTTCCTCTCTAAGACAAGGACTAAGTACTGCCTAATGGCCCTATTGTGTGGGGAGGCTTTTGCTCCTCTAGCTGGCCAGCAGACTAATTAACATGGCCCAGCAGGGAGATGTAAAGGGTTGAATCTCACAATGGGCTAAGTGGGGGGGGGGGAAGAGTGCAAATATGTGGAAATTAATATCAGATCTGCATTTGGGATTGTGATTTACCATGTATATTTCGACCATAGGTTGTAATACAATGAAGCACACAAACTGTCCAGTCTTCACTTCAAATGTACATACTTGCACTGTTAATGCTCACTGAGATTATAAGGCCTTCACTGGTCAGCACCACTCCCTAAAGGTTCCGTTCTGCAACAGGCTAACTGCTTTCAGCTACAAGCTGAGCTAGATATATTCTCACATGCTCAGCTAGAACACACATATGCACATAATTCTGGGCATGTGCAGTTGGCCTTTGGGCCTCTTCCCAAAGCTGTGCAGCAGTTGACCTTATATTAAAAGGCTATCACTAGTGGTTAGCATTCTCAATTCATTATAACAGAGTTCATAGTGAATGAGACTCAGCAGTGAAACTCATGGCAGGTGTCCATAAACATGGTAGCATAAAAAGTGAAAAATACAGAGGGATTAAATGGTTGGAACATTTTTCCTATACCTCTGGATGAAGAAGTATATTGATCATTACAGCGGTTTCCCTCAATTGCTCTCACCATTCTGCTAATCGTTTCACTCAGATTATCCCAGGTTATAGTTGGGTTAGGTGCCCTACTGAGTCAATATTTAGCATCAGCTCAAATGTTTCCCAGACAAATTCTAGAAGAGATGTGTGATTTAGTGCCATTTCTCTCCTTAGTTCACCATATTCCATCTACCTTAAACTTCTCTCTTAACCTTTCTCTCTCTTCTTCTCTATGATAGGCAAGATGGCCTGGGTATGCAAGATGGCCGCTAACAGGCCATAGGGGAGCAGTCGCATACCTCTCCTCTCCTCTCCCGTGGAATGACTGATTTCTGGTGCGGAAGTATGCTGAGTATGTCACACTGGCTGGTGCGACTACTGAATAGATCATACCACCTACAGAATCAATACGAAGAGTCTCCACGTCATGATCTTTTTTCCTAGGTGAAACTTTTGAGTGCTCACCTCCTCCAGAATCTAAACTGTCTGGCATCCACGATGGCGCCCAGAGGGGCTAAGCTGAAAGAACAGAAGGAGCAGAAGGAGCCAAAGGAGTCTGCAGCATTGACCCCAGCGTAAGCCCCCAGTCTCCATGGTGAAGCTCTTATGAAAACACTGGCACTGGCTAAGAACGCGGTATGTCGAAGATCAAGCCAGGCACAGCACCGGAGAAAAGGAGTCAGTTATCGACGCTCCTAGGAAAGGTACCCAGAATCACCAGACTGGAGGCGTAAAGACTAAAGACACCGTACTCCAGCAACCTACCCTGTATGAGGCATTTCCTGCGGTGACTGTCTTGGGCGGACTGGATACGGGTGAAGTAGGAGCTGATCGCCCTTCAGCTGAGAAACAGAATCCTCGCGGTTCTGACCCTTCGGAAAGGCAGCGCGAGCCGAGTGTGGAGAAGGTGGATGGCGGGCCAGAGGCTGTTCCCTCGCAGGCACCAGAGGCAGAGATGGGGGTATCAGTCGAGATGCCGGATAGTGGTACTGGTATGATGGACTGCGAGAAGGAAATCTCCTTGCAGGTAACCGAGGCAGCATCTGCGGGGGACCGCACGGTTAGCCAGCAGGAGGAGGCAGTTTACCCTCAACCAGACAGGGAGGATGACGTGGAGGCTGACACGGGGTACAGGTCCCTGTTCCACCATGTACAGTAGACCCGGCAGTGCAGGTACGGATGCAAATGGGGGACAAGCTATAGATGACTTTGCCTCAGGCTTTCATGACGGCAGTCTCATTATACAGAATGCTGAATAAGACTAGGAGTAACTACCCCTGGGCCAGATACGGGAAAAGGAGGGGAAAAAGGTATAAAATGCACCAGAGGAGAAGGGAACAAGGCATCACTGGCGCAATCAGCAATGGCGGGATTTGTTACCTCTAAACAGCTGCAGAAGGTAGTTCTCTCAGATTCAGTGCCTGGCTCTCCTAGTGATGACTGTTTTTTTCTCTCTCTTTCTAATCTTCCTTTGTCTACCAGACCTCTTTCACAATAGACACAGTATACCTCACCCAAATTAATCTCCATCTACCTCTATCTAAAGACCCAACCCCTCTATCATTCTCTGTGCCTACATTTATATATCACTCCTGATCCACTCTCTCTATCTCAACTCTCTCTACATCATCTCTCTCTGGGTTACATCAGCGTTTTTCCATCCAATCACCATCTATCTCTCCGCCTCATGTCTCACAGAAACTCAGTTCTATATTTACCTCACCTCTCTCTCTATTTTACTTTGGCTCATACTTTTCATGGCTTTACTACCTTTCCTCTCTTTTCAATGCTCAGCCCTTTCTCTACCCCATGACTCACCACTCTATCATATTTCTCTCTCTGCTTCACACCTCCCGTACTCCCTCCCCTCTTTCTACCTTACCGCTCTCTCTGTCTCTCTCTCTCTCTCTCTCTCTCTCTCTCTCTCTCACTATGTAGCATCTCAATTTACCTCACCACTAGTTCACTACACTCCCTTTCCACCCCCCTTGCTCTTGCTCTCACTCTGTTCCCTTTTCTCCACCTCAATAAATATCTTACCCCTTTGTGGCTAACTCTTTTTTCTCAGTCATAAATTTCTCTCTCTCTTTCTATCTCACACACTCACATATCTCTTTCTGGAACTCCTTCTCTATTTCAATTTTGCCACTCCATGTCAACTATCTCTCTCAACCTCTCTCTTTATAGCTATCTCTACCTCACCAATTCTGCCTCCCACAGATTTGCTGTGCATAAACATCACATCTCTTGCTTTAACTCATTTGTCTCTTCCCTCTACACCAAATTTCTCTCTCTACTCTTCATCCCGCTTACCTTTACATTTTCCCAACGACTTTATGAACATGACCCATTTGTTTACACCTCTTCTAATTTTTCTCTCTTTACCCTGCATACTTTATTTTATTCATGTCTCTCTTCCTACCTCTACCTCTTGCTGACTTTACTTCTCGTTAATTCACCCTGTTTCTAAATTACCTTTTTTGGAGCACTGTACTCATCTGTTTACATTTCCTCCTCCCCACCCCGATCTCTCTCTATTGTACTATAAACCCTTACCTATTTCTCTAGCTCTCTTTCTCTTCCAATGTCTTCCTCTTGGTACAAATCTTTATTGTTCCTTCTGGCTACCTACACATTTCTCTATTAACCTTATTTCTCAAACCTTTCTACATAATCTCTATCTCTAACCCCTTGTCCCTCTACTTCACATCTCTTGCTTACTTTTCCCTTTATGGCTCTATCCATCTCCTGTATTCTGCCCCATTCCATATATCCTCCTCAGAAATGCAGTAGGTAACTTTCTAGTCAGAAAAGTGTCACATCAACAGAGGGAACAAGTGGCAGGGTAAGGAAGGATGAGTTAAGGAAAATGGGTTTGATGTTAACCAATGGACTGTTAAAAATCCTCAAAGCAGGGCTTTCATTTTTAGTGTTGCACAAAATCGCTAATAGTGAAGGGGGTTATATTTATAATTGCAAATATTTAGCTAATAATACTACAGTATTGAGTGTTATGTTCATATGATTTTTTTAACAGGTCACCTTTAGCATGTTTTTTTTACAATGGGAGTAGCAAACTAGTTATACACTGAATTGCACATAGAATCTTTTCGCAAGTAAAAATATCTAGATCCAAACTAAAAAGACATTACTTTCTCAATGTTTGTTCAAATCCTTTTGGTCATATATAACTGTTAGACATCAGGCCGCTTTAGCTATTGACTGTTTTTGTACGTACCCATTTCTGAAGGTTTAACATTTAATTAAATATTGTTTGCCATCACAAGGACTTTAATGAGCCAAAACTGGGGAATACATTTAAAATTGTTCTAAACACGAGGCCCCAAGAACTATATTGCCATAAGTGAGATAGGCTTGCGCCACGAAATTCATTTCATACAAGGGAGTGATGACTTCCCCCAACCAACTTACCTGCGTACATTTATGCAGGACTGCACACAAATGACAATCATAGGCTCCTCACAGGAAGAAGAAAAATAAGAAGGATCAAGTGTCTCAAACTCAGCGCAACAGACACTGCAAGGTTCAACTACAGGCAATACTCAAACCAATGGACAATCAAGCTGATCAGACCTGACTCCAGCTGAGCTCTACAGCTAGCATGAAGACATATCTCTGAATCACTATACCAAACACTAAAAGGTAGCACTAAGCCCACGCTATCCAAATCTACATGTATATGTCCTCATAGGAATCATTTCTTTACTCCCACCATAGGGAACAGCATCAGGATGTTACTTGCCACAATTAGTGTCTGAACCAAAAAAATAAAAATAATGATTTGCTGCACAAAAACCTAAAAACATTGAGAAATGCACACTGGAGGCTACTTTTGGCAGACAGGAAGCCGGAAGAATTCACGTGCACACCTCGCTACACCCTCACAACCAGGCAAAATTCTGTGAGTAAATTAACAAGCAAACTAACAAGGACCACCCAAAGGGAAATGGTGTATCAATGAGGAACTGGATCAGGCACAGCTTGATTCTCTACAATGATCAAGATTCAATAGCTAACCAGCTAAAGTAACCTCCCACCAGCCAATCTACACGCAATAGGTCCAGTTGTGACTAGCCCGACAGGGGGAAGACACCATATCAATCATAACTGTCCACAAAAAGGTGTTATCAAAAATCTGGTAAAGGTCTTGACCAACTTCTACAATGATGCAATAGCTTGGAAAACTGCTCCTTACACAGGAATGAACCAGATACAGATGCTAGTAATATCTAGGAGAACATATCAAAAGCTGGTTCAAACAAGGACCTGACTCTCCTTTTTAACAACATTGTTGCAAAGTTCATGAGATCCCTCAGAGAGAACAGGACCCCTGGCCCCAACAGCTTGCCATGATCCATATTCAGGACTAATTTGGAGTACTGGTCGAACATTCTGACTGTTATATAATCAGGGCGTATGGAGCACCCAAGTTCTACACTCTCCGAGAGTATCCATTTTGCATCCCATCCATAACACGCATTTGCAATGCAATCATTTTCGTCTTTGGGACCTTATATGTATTTAGCTGTACAGCACATTAGCCTGGGTGCTGAAGCATCTACTGTTCTTTAACATTGAGGGAAAATGAGTGACACACCAGGTATGGGAACGCATGGAGTGAAATATTGCCTTTCAGCAAGAAATGGTATAGTCCTAAGCTCTGTTTTATAAATATAAAATCAGGGCCTTCGGAGGTCATATCACAGAAAATGCAAGATTTGCTGAAAAATATTAGTGTCTACGAGTGTTCATGAAAGACAATTTCTATGGACTGGAATCTAGAGAATGCTAAAGTGATTCTAGTATTTTACTGACCTCTGCTGGTCGTTTTCTATCAAGAAAATTAAATAGAGGCAGTTGCCAGAAAAATTTTAAAAAAAAGAAAGTCCCTAAGCAGAAAGCAATTATCATATTTTTCTGTCAATACAGTTAAATAGAGGCAGTTGAACAGAAAAAAAAGTCCCTAAGAGGAAGCTGACAAGCTCTAGGGCCTCCAGAGCCCACAGACTACATACACATAGAAGTATATACTAAAGTATATACAAGAGGTCTCAAACTCTTGACCTAAAAATGTTTTGAACACTAACCCCGCAAACTATTGATCAATTGTGCTATTGGATGTTGAAGCCAAAGCCTACTCAAAAATCATCTTGAACAAACTAGAAGCAATAGCAACAGATGAAAAGGTAATCCACTACTATCAAACAGGCTCTCGGCAAAAATCTTCTACCAAAGACAACATGTTTGCCCTAACTTACCTTGTTCATCACTCTTCTCTGACTTCCAGTTCAACTCTTTTTGCTTGTTTCATTGATCAATCTGCTGCATTTGATACAGTGGACCGTAATATACTGCAGTTCAAGCTTGCACAAAGGGGTATCTCTGGTCCCCTTTTAAAAGTGACCATCTCTTTTTATTTCAACACATGGGTGCAGATTAAAATACTAAAATCTTTTTCTTTTCATTTTTTTGGTGAATTTAATTGCATGGTTTTGATTGTAATTTTGGGATTTGTGCTATACCTCAAATTACATTATAGGGCTCCACTGTATTTAACATCTTTAAAGTTGGAGTACATCATACAGTATTTTTTGCATTCTCCGCTTGGATTCATTCCAGGTGTGCAGTTCTGAGGGGGTTATTTAAGCGCTGTGGATACAGTGCTCGTGTTTTCACCTCGAGCTACATTACGGGCATGCAGAAAAGGTGGAACCTGTAAGTAAAACGGCTTGAGATCCGTGTTAATAAATAAAACAATTATTGTATTTAATACGTAAACCCAGGTTCTGAGGGACACCGGGTTGCCCCATTACTTTTTTCATGAGATCCATGTATGACATAAATGAATAGTTATCTCCTTTTCTCATTGATATTCCCCATACAATACAATTCAATTCTACGAAACATGTCTTGTTGAAAATATCTAATTATATTAGCCAGCACTTAACTATGCACAATATGTAGGTAATTTTTATTCTCCTTGACTCTTTGTAGTTTAAACATACATGGGAATTATTTTAACTGAGTTCCAGGATACTCTAACCGAACATATTTTACAAGAGTGATTAGCTAAATACTCAATATATGTGATTTATGCTCCATCACATAATTAAATCTGGAGCCAGCAAATGGAGCATACAATTCACTTTCCATGACTATGTGATCTCATTCACTATTGTGAATACGAACATAATTTTTAACAATAAAAAGAGTATATAGGCACTGGGGGCATCTGATATTTTATATTTACTATTCTCCTAGAGTGAGTACAATAAAAAAGAACTTTCTCGACTATTACAAATGATTTCCATTTATAGGCTTCATGTTTGAATCATACTCCTGTAATAGATCACAGTGTTGGTCCTGTGCTTCCATTGTATCATACTTCACTAATTTGTATAAATCTGGGTAATCGCCAGCTATGTAAATTGGTAGATCTGGTTCTTTTGAATCTTATTCTAATATTACAATATACTGCAGGCTTTGTCCTTTTTTTCTTAATTTGATAGCATACTAAAGAATAGGTCAGAATATGCAATATCTGATTTGTTGAAAAACTATTTTATTGGTCACATGGTGAGATGCCACTTGTCGCTTATAGGTACAATGTGGGACTTGATTCATGATGCCCACAACTAACACGTTGCCTCTAAAATAGAATTGTATTATGATATAACAGTTAAACAATGTGAGAATATTGCACTTGAGTTAAAATAAAATAAATCTAACACAATAACACTATAATGCGTAAAATGCCTATTTAATAATTGTAATTGTAGGTCCTTCAACTATAGGACCTCGCCGATTGAATTGGAACCAAAACATTAAATATTGGACACTATGATATTATGAAGAACGCTTCAGAATTAATGATGGGATACAACAATCACTGAATTTCACTACCTGACTGAGAGGTATGAATTATGATCAACCTATTATACTGTGTTTCTGGAGTCCAGAAATTATATAATTATGAGATAATCAAATAGTATCCGTTCAATAAAGAAGGGATTTGACTGAAGCAAAAAAATGTTATGATTGTGTCGGGGTGTGTTTTTGTTCCATCTCCACTGATAATAAGATACAATTTTGTATGATTCTGGAACAACTAGTGTACACTAGGACACTGTTGATGGTACGCGTAAATGATTTGTCATTACACATTTTAATCAAATTTGAAGAATGTAGATGTGGAAACAAATGTTTTTCAATTCTGACTGCATTAATGAGCTTTACCATGGAGGGTAATGTTGGACTGAGCTTTGGCGAGAGCGACATAGAAGAGATCCTAGCAGGTCAATCCCTTCTTCAGAATAAAGATCTTACTGATGCACTGGAACAAACCGATAACTGGGACACACTCTCAGAAAAAAAGAGAGAACAATTACGGACTGCAATTCACGGTATCATTATGACCGAATACCTGCGACAAAAAACAGCTCCAAGAGGCCTTTGGGTCAGTAATGCCCCACGTATCTTCCTACATGACTTGGCCTTTCGCAAGGACTGGTCTTCCATCTCCTGGAAGTGTACCCTTGATTATCTGGTGCTGATCATCAAGACAGCAAAAAAACTTTCAGAAGCATTACTAGTAGAAATCCAAACTCTTGAAAATGAATTAAAAAAAGGAATAAATCCTCTGACGTACAAAAAGAAATTAGATGAACTCACCAAAGAAATGGAAGAGACCCAAGAGTTTATCATGCAGAGCAAATTATTGAAACTGAGCAAGGATCTGAAGAAGTTCAGTCAAGAGAAAATGCATCCCTACACTAAAGAGGACTACAATTCCAACGATCAAAGCTCGGATAATGAATCCTTAGGGAGAGCCTCTTCAAACAACTCAGAGAGCAGCTCAGAAGAAAACACACCAAGGAGAGGTGGGTTCAACAATCGATCTCAAAGATTTAGGAGGGAAAACCGATGGCAAAGACCCTTCTACCCTAACATGACTATGCCTCATTTTCAAGCCTACATGCCACCGTACGGGGGATGGATGACACCATACAATTATGGGATGCAACAAATGCCTCAAATGGGCAATGAACAACATCCAGGACAACAGGGACCACAACAACAACAATAGCCGCCTTTTTTAGGCAGGGGCCAAAACCAATTCAGAGGAAGAAAGAAAACTATAGTCTGGCAAGATCAGCAGAGGAACGTTCAAACGAGAAGCATGTCGTCTGCCCAACCGAGCACGAGCAAAACAAACACTCGCTAATAATTAACATTGCCAATATTGACTTAACAGAAGATCAAAAGAACGTCCTGGAAAAAGGGCTCGGATTTGTCCCTACACCACCAATAGACAATTTTAAGCTAAAGTGTGAATTAGCTGAATTTTGTCGTACCCTGAAGTTGAAGGCATTCTTTGCAGACAAACCTTCGCTACCATCTGAAGGAGACACCAATCTCAGAAAGAAATCTACCTTCAACCCTCCAGCTGGCAGTATACCACCTGAAATCCACACCTTCGAACAGGCATTACTAAAGGGCATTGATCAAATGACAACCAAAAAGAAACAACATTTTCACAACTTGAGCAATAAAGAACGCCGAGCTTTGAAAACCCTTGAATCCAATGAGGATATTGTCTTCAAACCAGCGGACAAGGGGGGAGGGATTGTGATCCTCAGTAAGGAGGGTTACAACTTACAATGCCTCTCCCTCTTATCTGACACAAAGTACTATAAGATAATCAATGAGGACCCCACAGAAAGACTTCAGAACACTATCAACATAATGGTCCATGAAGCAGAAACCAACAGGTGGATAACAGGGAAGGAAGCGGATTATTTGTGCACTAAAGAACCGAAAATCCCTTTCTTTTATTCCTTGCCCAAAACTCACAAAAATAAATCCCCTCCTCCAGGACGCCCTATCGTGGCTGGCATAGGATCATTGCTCGAACCCCTGTCTAAATTCGCAGATGAGTTCCCTCAAACCATTAGTGCAGAAGACACCAACTTACCTTAAAGATACACGTGACCTGCTAGTACAAATTAAAGACATACCGTTTGACCGAAACACCATGCTTCTGGTTGGTCTTGACGTGGAGTCACTGTACACTAGCTTGCCTCAAGACGACACCCTACAAATGCTGGAAGATGTCCTCTACAGTGAAGACTGGCATTACCACACTCCAAGACATTTTATTTTACAGTGTTGTCAACTAGCACTCAAAGAATTTTTTTTTTAATACAACGGAATGTTGTATTTACAAAAGCACGGAACCTCGATGGGCAGTGCCTTCGCCCCTTCGGTGGCAGGACTGTACGTCAGTCACTTTGAACAACAATATGTCCTGAATGAGGAAAACCCGTACTCCTCCAGTATTCTTTACTGGAGGAGATACATTGACGACATCTTCCTCATTTGGGACATCAAACTTGACCTGGACCCGTTTTTGAGGTGGTTAAATGAAAAGGACCCTTGGCTTAAATTTACACATATGGCCAACAACATGTCCATTGACTTCCTTGATCTCACAATTTTTGCAGAAGACAACCAACTGAAAACCAAAACTTTCACAAAACCAACTGCGAAAAACAGTCTACTATCCTACAAGAGTCATCATCCCAAACCACTGAGGGACAATTTACCTTATAGTCAATTTTTACGTTTAAAGCGGAACTGTACAAAGACAGATGACTATAAAGCCCAAGCAAAGGATCTGTGCACCAAATTAAAACTGAGAGACTATACGCAGACTACCATCAATAAATGCATGAAACGTGCGAACAATCAACCAAGGGACTGCCTCTTACAAACCTATCCAAAAGACCCCATACCGGATCTCATGACCTGTGTTACCACGTTCTGCCCATCCACCTATGAGGTCCAAAAACTGGTAAACAAGAATTGGAAAATCCTCAATACTGGGAAATTTAATTGGCCTAAACCACGTTTTGCCAATAGGAGAACAAAAAATCTGCGCGACACACTGGTTCATACACGACCACGACAAACACATAATCAAGAGATCATCAGAAACATCTCTATGGCCCCAGTCAGTGGTCACTACCCATGCGGAAGTTGTACAGCCTGCCAATTTACCACCCATTCCAAACAATTACAACTATCAGAGACTATCAATTGGATCCAAAAGCAACACACGAACTGTAATTCTTCCTGTGTTATCTACATGGTCAACTGCCCATGCCAAAAACTATACATAGGGATGACATGTCGCAAAGTTAAGATCAGAATAGGGGAACATCGTAGCAATATTCGTCTGAAGAAAACCACGACCAAACTGTGTGCCCATTTTTTAGAAAAGGGACACTCTTGTGATGACATTAGATGGACTGTCATCTAAATGCTGATGGAGAAAACACCTAACGCAGAAAGGATTCTGCATGAAAAAGAACAAAGGTGGGTGGACCGTCTGAAAACTAATATCACAGGCATGAATGATAATGTCCCCTGGCACCAATTTGCGGTTCACTGAATACACACTTTTTACCATCATTCTGGCACTTTGTTCACCCTTGTTTCGATAGAATGAGGTCACTGTATTTTCAATATAGTTTGACATATATTGCCAAACTCACACCTTACATACACAACTTCACCAGTTAGTATGTGTACTTTTGACATTGAGAATTGTGTCCCTATTTTGTCTGGTAGCCCTCGTACTACAGCCAAACTAACTACAACCTTCAAGTAACATAATACCTTTACCGCGCTGTTTTAATTATGAACTCTGTGTAACAAGCATAACGTATGTTTATACTTTTTAGTTTGTTCATGGCTCCGTGGCATATCTAAATAAAGATGGGCTGTTCAATATTCTCCTTCTAAAACACTCCCCCGGACGTCCGCTCGACATCCGGGGGCAGAGTCAGCACAAGCGGTGCAGGATCACGCATACGCGGGTAATGGCGGGACGAGTCCCTTGGGAATCTTTCTCTCGCCGCGAGGTAAGGTGTCTCTGACCTTTTTTACCTCTTCCCCTCAGCTCTGGGGCCTACCCGATGACACCTGAAGACTCTTCAATAGGGGTAAGTCCGATTCCAGACTGTCATAGCTCGCGCTATTCACCGCGTTGAAGTCAATGACTCCGCTTGTTCTTTTTGGAGCGCTACAATGTTTTGCATGTATCCCAATTCATCTGGACTTATTAGTCCATCCTGACCATACTTAGGGACCACTCTAAAGTTACCATAGAGTTCATAACTCTGTCGAATGACCGGTACCTTAGGGGCTTCCCTCCCCCCCCCTTTGTGCATGAATAACTTTATATTGGCAGTATACACAACCATGCAGCCTTCTTACTCGCTCTTGCCTTTCCCTCTCTCCTCTATTCTACCAGGGGAGGCTCCACTGTTTAGAATTCACGTGTAAACTCTTTGCTAAATTTGCATTTATGTGATAGTTGAGACTAATGCTTACTATATGTGCCTACCTTCATTCCAGCAGTACTGTGAGAATGTATACCACCTTGCACAATGCGCTTGTGTGTATTGTCTTTTTCAGGTTATTAAGATTTGAGAGGCTTAAAGTTGACCCTCACTACTTCTATTGAACTCCACAAAAAGAGTGTGAGTACATTCTATGTTTGTCTGTCTTTATGTCCTGACGAAAGCCCCATAGACTCCGTCGAGCCAAAGGGGGCTGAAACATGTCGACACTCCTGCAAATTTGTACTTCTAGATCCCATAACTTGATCTAGGACAAGTACCCACTTGTTTTTACTATAAGTTCCCCACCATTCCATTAAAATCATTATTGGTGTAGACCTTATTTTTAACAGCTTTTTTGGACCTTATCTTTGCACTAATTCTTTCATCTCTGGACACTGCAACCTAGACCAGAGGAGCCTCTGGATGAGGCAGGCACCCACACTTTCTATGGTATCCAATGATAACTGCCAACTAACCACAATTTAGGGGCGGATGAATCGATATATACCGCAACACCTGTTCACATTGGGTCTTTTGAGGATACCATAGTTTTTCTAACCAATGGTCTAGAATTGTAACTAGTGTCCATTTTTTCACTTGATCAACCTTGACATTATTTGGGGAAATAAATGGACATGTATTCCTCCTCCCCCTTTTGATTACCCCTGCATTAATGTACACCTACAGTATAGCAAAGTTTGGTATAATTGGCATCATGTAGATCAATTGTCTTTTTAGATTGATCGCTGATAACCCAATGTTATTTTATCAAATTGTCTAAATCAAGTTTTGTATAAGGATTCTCCTGTTGAGTCTATAATTTTTGTATACTATGTGATAGTTCTGTTGTGGATTATTTTTTATATATATTGTAAACAAAATGTTGTATTTATGTGTGTATTTTTGTAGCTCTGAAGAAGTCTGTGAGGACTAAACGGATTTGGCTATGGTTTTAATTGGAATGTAAAAAGAAGAAAATGAATAAAGGATTCCAAATCGAACATGTTTGATTGATATTATGAATTGAAAAAGCGTGCATTGAATGTGTCAACTATCTGAAGAAACTTTGTTGAACTCCTATATAATACAAGTGATATGATTTACTTATGTAGTTCGATAGGGAACAGAAATGCAGTAACACTGCAAATACTAATAACAAGAGGTCTTAAACAAGGCTGTGCTTTGGACCCGTTTTTATTCATTCCCTGCATTGCAGACCTTCGCTAAGCAATAACATAAGCAAGATCTGTACCACACAGGATTGGCTCGCAATGCCTCGCTGTCTTACAACATGCAGACGATCTAATCATTCTAGACTGCACTAAAATTGGTATGCAACGTGCACTGGACCAGTTGCACTCATAAACACATAGGATCAAACTGAAGGCCAATGCCTCAAAAACAAGGCCATGATATTTGGTAAATATAAGTACAAATGGAAGAAGAAATGGAAACTTGGACACCTAACAATTAAAAACAAGTCTAAATGTACCTATATTGGCATATGGTTCGCAGAAAATGACAAAGCCAACACATATCGACTATATTTGGGTAAGAAAGCAGCCGCAGTCACATTTGCACTATGCAAATTATACAACCATCTACAGAGCCCCTCTGCTGAAGAAATCATAAAAGTAAAGAAGGAAAAGTTACTTTCATCCATCACCTATAGCCATCAATCTTACCCAGGGAACCTTTCTATGGCTCTAGATAAACCACAGACTAAAGCCTACAGAAGAATCATCAAGCTGCCTAACGACACGTGTCATTCGTTGCTCTGACTGGAGTTTGGCTTGAACAGGCAAAACCTGGATTGCATAGCATCATTCATCAAATACTACGACTGATTAGCAGCAGCCAACCCAGCATCCCTGAAGAATGCATTCACTGCACTATTCAGGGCCTCTAGCAATCCCTGGGCAGTGTTTTTAACCTTCTCGGCCAGTGCACTGCAGATGGACCTGTACACACAAAGTTCACTGAATTCCAATCATTCTGGTAGACTGAGTCTTAAAAAAACGGTGGCGCTGTATCTAGGAATTTGGACTTGGGGAAAATTTGCAACCTCACAAGAACTGATGACTGCACTGCTGCCTATGCATCACCAAAGATGCAGCTCTACCTAAAACAGGCATTAAACATGGATTTCAGACATCAAATTCTATGAGCCAGCCTAATGGTCTTACCAATATGTCAATACTGATCAAAGTGTCAAAATAGTTCTGAGCTATGACCTTACAGGTTCTGTGACTATCGAAGAGAAACCATGTTCTACCTTTTATGCTGCTGCCCTGCAGTGGTGTAACAATAACCCATGCTGTCCTGTGTTTTAGGGGGAGGGTCCTAGCTCCAGGGGGCCCCCTCTGGCACTGTGCAAGGGCAGGCCTAAGAGCTTCTGACTTGATCTGGAGCGCGGGGGCTCTCTCCATGCACTTTTCAGCCCCCCCCCCCTCAGGTTTTGTTACGTCGCTGCTGCCCTGTATTCCTAACTGCACGCCGCCCTTTACTGAGACCGTTTTTAAATCACGGACACACAACCTGCAAAAAGTCTTTGAGCTAATGCTTTCACACCAGCTGCCAACGAACTTTGGAAGATTCAGCAACTTCTTAGATATTCTGTACAGCGTAATGAAGCATCCAGACAATAAGGTGCTATAATGTCTTCTACTAGCTGTGTTAAGCTAAGACCTATCAGCTGTATGTATTTAGTTACATTTTAAACTATTCATTTTATATTGACACTAATACTATTTAAACTCTTTTAGGGTGCCGTACTTAACTGAGTTGTATATTGTACCAATTTTTATTAATTGAAACAATAAAGACTTTTACTTACTTACACCTCAAGCAGTAAAGGCGGGCACATCTCACATTTCAGTGTTGCAATGATGTTTTTTTTCAAAGTTCCTATTAGGACCTGGGGGCATATTATCAAGGGTGTTTATCTCCGCTTTTTTGGCTTTAATAGCCAAGAAAGCGGAGATAAAATTATCTCCCTATTACCTAGCTGTCACTAACACCAGTTAGCGACAGCTAGTAGGAGATAGCGACCATCTTGGGCCCCGCTTTGCATGTCAGTGATATTTATCACTAATGACATGCAAAGTGAGCGTGCCAAGATGTTAACGACTGGAAACAGTCACTAACATCGCTATCTCCTATTACCAACTTTTGGAGATATTCGCGCTAAGTGCGAATATCTCCAAAAGCTAACACCTGCCCAGAGCAGTTCTTAGCCATGTTATCCAATGGTAGGTGGATAACATGTCTAAGAACATTTGCTCGGTAATGCATGAATATCGCTGACTTTACAGTGATATTCATGCATTTCGGCCGATTTTTATCGCTTAGGAGATAAACCTTGATAATAGCAAGGCTCCTAAGCGATAAAAATCGGCGGAGCTCGGCGACAAAAATATCGCAGCTAAACCAACATAGCGATAATTATCGCTAGTTGTTGGTAATATGCCCCCTGGTTTGTGTGGCCTTTTATGGCAGTGGGCCTGGGTGCTATTATGATGTGTTCACTGCAGGGTTATTAGCAACAACAGAATGGCCAATAACATTAGTCTATGGCCATGATTCTGAGTTGGTCAGAGGAGTATGTGCTACTTATCATACCTTATACCATCTGTCAGCGTGGGATTCAGAATTTATTAGGTGCGATAAAAAGCACCTTTTCGGAGCTTTTGGGGAAAAACATGCAGATTTTGTCACTTAATACCTCAAAATCTGCATATTACAGTAAATGCCATATTGTTTTCCCCAGTCAAATTCTAACAGGTTTGACCTTATGAAAGTTAACGAAGGGTGTGGTATCTAAAACACACCCAGGGCCTCATTTTCAAACTTTTGGTGTAGGGCAGCGGGAGATATGTTGCTCAGGTCAGATTAAGGCAGTACAGAAGAGCAACATTTTCGGAAGGCGAGCTACTGAGGCAACCAGTTCTCCAGACAATTAGAAGTTAGACACAGCAAAAGTCTAATGCGCTTGGGATCTATGTAACCCAGTCCACCGCGGATATGAAAACGGGACGGAAAAGATTGCTTACCTAGTGAGGCCAATGCCAGTTTTGAGTTGAGACGGCGGCTGCCGGTGTTCCCAAAGACAAAAGGACACACATTCTTGAAAAAACAGCCTTTAGAAATCTCATTCTTGGTCCTGATGAGATCCCCACGCTAAATGTGAATAGGACTCGAAACGCGTAGACCTTTATCTTGCAAAAACAAATGAGTATTGAAAAGTGTGACTAGGTCAACCCTGTGCTTGAAAATACAGATTAGTGGGTATTTATTACTGTGGAGACTGTTGAATTGAAGAATGACACTTCAATGTAGGTTGAAACAGATTTAATCCTTTCGCAAGCAGGTAAACAGCTGACAGGTAGTCAGTCTGCGTCAACTGAATCAATGTAAAACCCATAGAGGAAAGTGGAACACAGTACACTCAATTCCAAACAATGTGGAATGTGCAAAGTTAAAGGTACACTACATAATACACAACATAACACGCATCAGAGTCCACAGTCTCCATGTAATTCAGAAAGTAGTCCTTCCACTCCAACCATTTCAAGTCTGGTGAAGAACCTTTGGACCAAAAGTCTTGCGGATTACTCAAAGAGAAAGTTTGTTGACTCATTTCCAAATAAGATTAAAAAAAAAGTGATGAATTCTGGTGGAATTGTTCAGTGAAAGAGAAAAATAATAAATATTTACTTGAGAGGTAGAGAAATGGATAGTCTTGCCTTCATTGTCCTTTCTTCACCACCAGTGAATTTAAGATCCAGGAAATGTTAAAGTTCGTAAAAGCAAAAGAAATGCCAAAATGAAATATCGTAGAATTTCTTAAATGATATAAGAAATGGTTGTAAATACCTTTAAAACGCTTTAAAAAGTCACTTCCCTGTGTGACTGAATCAGCTGAATTCACTTGCGTCAGTTAAATAGTTTTACAACCACGAGTAGGCTACACCAATCCAAAATGGCCGCCGCGTATGACGCACATGTTCACGTTGAACGTTTGACGTAGGAGCAAAAGACGCTGGAGATGGCCAGAGAACTTGCGAGCGTGCGGATGAGAACAGCATCAGAGGCAGTCACGCGCAAAGACTCCAATTGGCATTGTTCAAAATGCAACAGTAAGAGCTCCAAATGACAATGCACGTTAGCTCTGAAAAGTGTAATATCCCAATAAAATAAATATTTACTGATCCACAAAACACAGGAAAAGTGCTCACCGCCCAGCAACTCGAAGTCCTTTCCGAATTCTTTAAAAGCGCCTCCAGATACTCCGTAACATCGTCTCTGCTTGCAGATCACAAGGAACTAATTTTTATTTAAAAAATATATATATTGAAGTAGAATATCCCGATCGTCGCCACTTGTTGAATTGAAGAATGACACTTCAATGTAGGTTGAAACAGATTTAATCCTTTAGCAAACAGGTACACAGCTGACAGGTAGTCAGTCAGCGTCAACTGAATCAATGTAGAACACATAGAGGAAAGTGGAACAAAGTACACTCAATTCCAAAGAATGTGGAATGTGCAAAGTTAAAGATACACTACATAATACACAACAAAACAGTGACCTAAGTCATCCATTATTTTGCAAGAGCCCAATGTGGGATAACTAAGTTACAAAGAACAAAGAACTTTTTTTACAGTGGATTAATCTTTTTACTATTTTTCCCCATCTGAACTCATTCTCTTCTTTTTCTTCTTAATCTTTCAGCTTCACTTCTACAACTCTTCCTTTTTCTGGAACTTAAGCTATTTTCATTTGTTTTTCTACTCTTTGTTTATTTTGAAATGCGATGTAAATAGGTGTCATATGGCAGACAGATCAAACGGAATTTATAAATGTTATTGTTGTTCTGTGATCATTAATATGTTGTTTGTTTCATGAATTTCGGGAGCATTTCATTGATTTGCTGCTCAAAAAACAAAAAGTAATAGTATTAAAAAATTGAGCACTCAAAATAAAAATTACGTTTTTTCAATCACTTTGAGTGTCACGAGTGATCGGGTGATCAATGAGCAACTATTTATCAGAGCACTGGCAATTGTTTTGTTGTACAGCAAGACTTTGTGCAGTGCTGCCCTACGTCAAAAGAAAAGGGCAGCAATGTGCCATATCCATGCTTTCCCAGCACTGGCGCACAATTGGCTGCCATTTGCCAAAGCAGACACCTGTGCACCATGGTGTTAGGGTGTCTGCATTGTGGAAAGTATTGTTTTTTTGCAGGAAGGAACATATTTCTGCACAAAAGCAATGAATGGGGGTGATGTACTCCTTCTATGTGTGCTGCTGAATGCAGCACACAGAGAAAGAGGAACAAGCATTGGCATAGCCAATAGGTCTCGCCCTCCAAAACAAGAATAGAGCAGTACAAATAGAAATGTTCTGTACTAGTGCACAGGCTTTTCTTATAGTCCTCTCATTTGCACTGTGTAAATATGGTGGGGAAATGATAAATGGAAAAGAGGAATATTAACAGGCGGAGCAGATGATTTTGAACACTCTTCTGCGCAACAGCACCTGTACAAAGCCCACTCTGCATTCTTAGAATGAAACGCCTAATAGACTAGCACGGGGATGTTGCTAGTGCTGTGGCTACAGCCCTAGATTGTTTCAAGCATTATTTAAACAGAGACTGACAAACACACGAGGGTCTATGGTATATCATATCTTAAGAATGGCGAGATGATTCGTGATAAGGACTAGTGTGAAAACAATATGCTATTTTAAGGGGTAGTCAAATGCATCAGTGGGATAGAAAATATTGTACAGATGGTGTTACATACCAGGTAGATTACACAAAGATGTTTGACAAAATGCGATCTAGCTCTTGCTGGGAGTGGTGTGGAGAAAAAAAGATTAAATCGGCTGAATTCTGCCCTAAAATCTTGGATTGCATGTTTCGTATGCGAGGTTAAGGTACAGTCTCAAGTAGCAGCAAGAACTCTATTAGACTAGATGCCTGTGCCCAAGAGAGGGAGGGTGCGCTGAATGCTACCAGAAACCTAATTTTGGTGCTCTCCACAGTGACTTACAAAACAATGCTAGGAATGTGGGCAGGGAAATTCCCAGGCCACATTAGACTGATAATACAGACAGACAGGGATGCTGGGAATACACTAATTTATTTTCTAGATGCAAGGACCTTCACAGGAAACAACTCTGTGTACTGTTCTAAAAGCATTAGAATTTGGTAATGTCTAACTACTGTTGAAGAACATTGATACATTTAAAAAATCATAAAATCGTTTAACATTATATTTAATTAATCTCATCAAAAATCCGCTTTCCTAGTTCAAACATTTCAACGTGCAACTATGGAGGATATCCCTAACGTATTTCCGTATTAAAGAGGTCCAATGCTCAGGAGACTCGTGTAATGGTATTGTGGATTCCATGTCGGTCTAATAACTGGGACAAATGCTGGACTTTTTTCTCAGAAGACACCAATGCACTAACCTGCCCGAGGTCATTGAGTGCACTGCACATTTTACAGTATAAGCAGCCCTAAAGTGGTGCACTCATCATGCATGTATGTCCCTACTAAATTACACAAGTTTGTCTTTTCCCGAGGAGAGTCGGTCAGTTAAAAAACAAGCGCACGCAACAGGGGGAGGGGCCCTGCCATTTCCCTTGCGGAAGACAGAAGCGATAATTACCATATTGAGCTGCCGCTCACTCCCGAAAGGCAAACGTTCCTCCAGCTCCTCCTGCTGCTCAACCGTAAGGCGGAGCAAAGAGAGTGGGAGAAGAAAATGCCAAGTTCCTCTGTGTCTGCTACACAGTTGATAAGGTATAGTGATGTGTACGTTCATCATGTATCTCACTCTGGGTATGAAGCAAGGGTCCAGGGTCAAAGCGCAAAAATAGAATAGGAGAGTGACATGGTCCTGGTGAATGAGCCACAACAGTCATTGACCCGACCTGTCGGCGCGATGTGTCTGCGGGCCGAGTGAGCCGCATAGTTGAGAAAATGCAATCTCTCCAGCAGTGCCACACGTTCCCCGTGCATACCCACCAGCCTGAACGGTTCCGCTGAGTCATGTACCACGCGAGTTTCAAGGTGTAGAAATGTACACTCAATGCAGGTAAGTTTGTCCGCAACTAATCTACGCATGTTCCATTGTGTACCCATACAGTGACCAGGCAGAGTAACCTTGACTGCGTCCCATTCAAGGAGACTAATGGATGCTGTGCCATGATTACGACCGAAATATTCACTGCAAATTTTACAGTATAAGAAGCCCTAAAGTGGTGCACTCATCATGCATGTATGCGCCTACGAAATTGCACAAGTTTGTCTTTTCCCGAGCTGGGTCGGTCAGTTAAAAAACAAGCGCGCGCGCCTCGCGTGCCGCAGGGGGAGGAGGCAGAGATAATTACCATATGGCGCTGCCGCTCCCCCCCAAAAGGCAAACGCCACACGTGCACGCGTTGCCATTGAAGGCAATGGAAGGCGTGCACGGTTTTGCCTCAAAAAGGGAATCGACGGCTTTAGGTCTCTTTCCTATGCAGGTGCAGCACATGTGCGCTGCATAGGACGAGACCTAAAAAGCAAGGCGAAATACAGGTAAAGTTATTTCTCCTCATTGTTCCTCCCTTACGCCTCCTTATGCCTCTCCTTAGGAGGCGTAGGCTTTTGACGTATAACCAGGTTTACAGGTGTCATTTGCCATGTGTGTTACCTAGGAACACCCACTGTACCGCCCATGGAATGCCTCCCCATCGCATTGTGAGGCAATGTAGAAACTTGCGCTGTGTTATCTTAAACCATATCTACATGGCCATGAAAATCCAGGCATGGTGGCTTTACGTGGCCTTTTAGATATGGCACTGTACTATGCGCCATCAGAGCGTCAATAAAAGTGACGTTCTGGTGGTGCACATAGGCCCCCCAGTACTGGATGTAGTAAATACCAGCCAATCCCTGTGCAAACAGGGATTTGCAAAGAGGTGAGGACTGCTCTATTTGTATGTAGACAAATGTTCCTTTCCTGACTGCACGCTGGCTGGGTGGGGGACGTTTTATTTCATGTCCTGACTCACAAACAGTGATAAGTGTGACCCTTGTTTTACCTGAAGGCAAACCATTTTCAAAGCTGACCACCACTCATTAAACCACAGAGCAAGAGGGAGTTTACAAGATGAACTTCTATCGGCAAAGGTAAAACAGCTACAGAGATACCATTTCGTAACTGGCAATGATCCACCAGCTTCCCACCAAACATTTATCTCTGCCGGTAACGGCGTGCCCAAGAACATCATATACAGATTGTTGTCCCTACCCTCTGGCCTTACACATCAAACACACAAACAATCAAGTCTTACACGTCAACCCAGCAGAGCCACCGACCGACTCACTCACCTCTTTCTCTGAACAACCGAGACTGACCCTGGACTTTAGAAAAGCGCTGCGATGCCATGCCTGATCATTGTGCGCTACTTTCATGCTAAATAAATATATCAGTAAGGCATTATTAGTCGAGGGTGCATGAAAATTCACTGCTATAATACTCAAATGTCATGGGCTGAATGGGAGTGGGGGGAGGACCTGGGGGGGTGTTTGGAGCGTGGGGGCAACTTGTTTCATTACAGGCTCTGCAGGGTCCTATGTTACAGCCCTGATTGGGCGGGTATTCATGAATTTTGGGAACTTTTAATATGATTTCGTTTTCCAGGGTTTTCTAAATATATTCAAGTATTTTACATTTCTTGGCGTTCCATTGTAGAGTGATAAACTAGTAGAGTGACTGCAGTGGAAGCCGTATTCTTGGAAGATATGAAACTTGGTAAAATGTATTTTTTCTTCTTTTTTTACCGTTCAACAACATAATAAAGCACCAGGCTAATGGGAAACGTTTCACATTCATAAACTAGTTGAACAATATTAAATAAATAGGTAATTGACTTGCAATGCGCTCATGTTTTAGGGACACTTGTCAGTGCCTGGGATTATTTCTTCTTGGCTAATTTCCTGCTTGGTTGCTTCAGTGTTCTCATTAGACGCACTGCCTGCAGGCAGGGCCAGCTGCTCTCGTGAACTCTCCGCAAAGGTCATAGGTATTTTGCCATTATTAGTCTTCTGAGTGTGTGCTCATGGATTGTTTGTTTACAACAGTTGTTACAGAATTTGTCAGGGCAATTTACTGACAGGAAGCAATTGCAAATTAGGACGGTTCGAAAGCTCAAAGTGTATTTACCACGTGGACTAAGGAGGCCTTATTACAGTGTGGCAGATGCTGCAACCAGATTGCAGACCTATTCAATCTAATTCTGATTAAGAAGCGCCGTTTAATTTTTATGGTAGATTGAATACTCTTTCCCATAATTCACTTTAATATTGTTCAATACGTCTTTTCTGCAGACCTTTCTGCCCTCCAATTTAAGTGACCTGTGTAAAAGATGTTACAAATATACAGTAGTCTTTGTAGACATTTGCTGTTGCGTTTAGCTGGCATCTTTTGTTTTGGATAATGAACATTTATACATATACTTCACTTTTCTTTACAAGTATAACAGCGTGTTAGTGAACTACTCACTGACTCCATGTTCCTTCATTACACAGAATTGGTTCGTAGTTCTAGTTAATATTCTAATGTATGTTGCTTCATAATTAGGTGAATTTGGAGTACTACTTAGTACAAAACGTAGTTTTACTAAATTCTTTCCCTCCGTCTAAGCATAGGTTTTATCCATATGTACTCCTACATTATGTGACTGATCTTCACACAAGGTCCTGAGTCACAAATGTATATAGACACCTCTATATTTACTCACAGATACATTTACTCCTAAATCTATGTATCTTTTTAATTTTTTGCTGTTCCACATTTCTGAATATATATTAACACCTAGGTGTAGACTTTCTTATTTCTACCTCTTCAAATATGGTGGTAAAGCTTCCTGTAAAAGAATTTATGAGAGTAAAGTTACTAATCGTAACTTTTCAACTCTTGTTTGAAGCTTTTAAGTCATTTTTTAAAAGTTGAATGTATTGTTATTAAATAATTTATTATACGCATATACAAATAGATCATTATACATACATACTGATAGTTTATTATACATACATATAAAGGGAAACGGCCACTACAACACGGCATTTATCACGCATGCATTAGAACGCATGCGTGATTACCACAAAAGCCTTTACCACGCATACCTTTACTACGAGATGTGTAGTAAAGGCATGTCTGGAAAAGGCAAAAAAAAAAAAGGGGGGGACTTGGGGTGGGGTCTCCCCTCCCCCAAAAAAAACAAAAGCATAAAAAAGGGGGGTTGGGGGCTCCCCCCTAAAAAAAAGAAAATGAACTGACGAAGCGAAGTGGAGGCAATCGGCGTTGTTAGAGAGGAAACAGAAATAATCTTCCACTTCCTCTTTACGACGTAGGACGTCATCAAGCAAGGTGAAGGAGAAGAGACGATGACGTGAAGAGGTAAGGGGAATTTTAATTAAAACAAAATAATAATTGAGGGTTAAGGGCAGGGATAATTAGACAAAGGTTTGGGGGCTGGGGGGGACACGTACGTTGTTGCCAATAACCTGACGAATCTTCACAAAATTTTCAATAAACTTCTCCTTTTTGGTTCAGCTGTGGGGGCTGAGAATGAAGGGGGTCCTAAAATATGTTTTAACTAGGTTATGTATATGGGGATTTTTCAATTTTTGAACACAACTACAGTCTTAACCGCTGAACAGGATTATACCAACTTTGGCAAAAATCTAGATGGTGGTCCAAAAAAATGTGCCTTTTGTGATTTGGTGTAAATCCGTTCAGCAGTTTTTGAGCCATTTAAATAAAAAAATATATAGCTATCTGGGGAGTCCTTGCAGTGGACTCCTGGATCCAACTGAAATTTGATTTGCTGCCAACACTTCAACCAGGAAGTGTTGGCAGTCATCTTAGCCAAATCCCACAAAAAATTAACAAAAGAAAAGAAATGGTGGCAGGTTCGGAGTACCGTGACACCCCAGATATGGTGAAGGGGAGACCCTGTCGGAGGTTAAAAGCATTTTTTAATAAAATGTTGCTGTAAATTCACAGATAGACCTTTGAATCCTTGGCAATTTGTTTTAAAAAAAAGTTATGCTGGCTCCCACACGGCTTTATCATGAAGCCCCCGAGTGAGCCAAATCGCAGGGACAGATTTTATAATATTGTCGGGGGTACCCATGCAGCCACAGGGGACCGCCACCTCCTCAGGGCACTCATAGGTAAAGTGATGAGGGGGGCCCACACGTCCACACAACCCTAGGGACTGCCACCTCAACCGGGGCTATTTGTAAAATGATTGTGGGTGCGGCCCATAAGGCCACCCCTGCAGCTCCATGGACTGCCTCCTCTCTGGGATTTTAAATTTGAATAATGACGGGGCACACAATCCCCCCTGCAGCCCCAGGGACCACCACCTCCCCAGTGCTTTAGTCAAAATATATGCGTGGGCATGCACCCTCGCAGCCCCAGGGACCACCACCTCCCCAGGGCAATTAACAATGATATATGGGGGGGGGGCAGCTCGGACCCCCTGCAACCCCGGGGACCAACACCTCCCTGGTGCTATTTCCATAGAAATACCAGGGGCCTATGTGGCTCTCCCCCCCAGTGGGACCAGGGTACCCAGACTAGAGGCTGGACCCTGGGAATGGATTCCCCAGGGCCAAAATCAACCCGTAATGGGGGCCACACTCCCCCCTCCTCTTATTCTCTTTATTAAACACATAGGCTGGGCCTTACGATATGGGTTTCCCTGGTTCTGAAATTGGCCAGGGGGTGGGAGCGGCAAGGCCCCTCTCCCACTTTCAAAATAGGCCTGGCCAGGGCAATTGCATCCCCAGGGTCAAAATTGGTCCATGTGGCCCCCCTCCAAAAATAAATATAAATAAAAATAAAAATGTATTTTAAAAAGACCAGCAAGTCACTGGAGGCCCTGTCCCCTTTCTCCACTACTCTACAAACACACCACCCGGCGCACTGCTGGTTGGAGGATTAAGTCCCCATGGATGCTGAGGTGCCTTGTGGGCCAACAAGCCCTCCTGTTACCTCCAGTAAGTCCCACAAGCCTGATTGCTGAGAGGACTTCAGAGGCCATGCCCCCTTTCTCCACCACTCTGCAAACATGCCTCCTGGTGCACTGCTTGTTGGGGGATGAAGTCCCCTTTGCTCTAGCGGGTCTTTGAGGGCCAACAACCCCTCCTGTTACCTCCGGTAAGTCCCACACTGTGGGATTACTGAGAGGTCTTCGGAGACCAAGCTGCTTTCTCTACCACTCTGTAAGCACGCTCCTGGTGCACTACTTGTGGGGGGATGAAGTTCCATATTTCAAATTTAACTAATCCTAGGCAACTTGAGGGTCCTGAAACTAGTCAGGTACATCAACACATGTTTAATCAATATGACAGTGTACTAAACAAATAACGGCAAATAAGTTAAAAAGTATATTGGTCATTTATTTAAAAATCAAATACATATGAAAGATAAAAACCATATAGAGTGACAGGGATACAATAAATAACAATAATGTCTAAAACAATATAAAACATAAAATAATGTGAATACAATGCATGTACAATGATTCAAAATTCAATGAATTGACAAAAATAGAAGACAGTGGGTAAAAGGTAATCTCTACGCGCGTTTCGGCATTACACACGCCTTCTTCTGGAGAACCACTGGAAGATTCTAGAAAAAACAATTTTAAACATTACAATTACAGAAAGCACACATATTGCCATTCAAGTACACTTGGAATGGAATGTACAAAAAGCTACTTGTAGGTGGAGGCATTTAAATAAAGAGGGCTGGCTTGAATTGCAGAAAAGTGAGATGGATAATTAAGGATAGAGTACACAGTCAAACCACCAAGCAAAAGCATTGTGCTTGGTAAGGATATATGCAGAAGAAAGAACAAGAAAGAATAAAACATACAAGTTCCCAGAAACGTCTCAATGTAGCAATGACCTGCGTTAGTGATACTTCAAGGTGAAGAAAGGGGGACAATGGATCCTTACCTAAAAAACAGTGAAGCATAGACACAAGATGACGCAAGGGAAGTAATTCAAAGGGATAAAATAGGTTCAGACCCTAAAAGGGAATGAAAAATAAAAAAAAGAGGGGTTTAATGAAATTGTAACAGATAATGCACCTAAGTGCCTAAACGGGATAATGAATAAGGTATCATGGTTACTTACAAGTGTGCACTATATTGCGGATGCCAATGATAGATGGTGCCTGCAGTTGATGAATAAATGTATCACACTTTTCATGTATAAGTGCTATTGGGAAACAAAAATTTAAATATTTCAATATCCCTACATTTTGTGACAGGTGCTAGAGGTCATATTGTAAGTAGCGTGTTATACTACCTGATAAGATAACAGATCGAGGTCTGCATATAATTAGACCTTGAACAAATGGCCCAATAATGGGGCGACTTCAAGGTTAAGCAGGAAGGGTGTACTGCCAGGTTATGGGACACTGCTCGGGACCCCAGGTGACCTGCGACCAAGAGAAAATATAAGAAGCCCGATATAAAACTTGTTAAAAAGCTGGATTGGGACACTAAGTCTAGCATCTAGAGGTGAAATTGAGTACCTTGGATAAATTCCGAGTCCAGATGATCTTGATGTATCAACAATTAGGTTTACCAGTTGGGTAAGTTATGGAAAGACTAAAGGAAATTAGAAAAAAGACAAGCAGAATCAAAAATATATCACACGCTATAATCGGTGCTGTAACTAATTTTTCGATAATCACATCATTTAGGCAGCAGAGAATCTGTCTGAAGGTTGATTAAATGACGACAGGTACTCCCTGCAGGAGTTTGATAATGTATTTAGCGAAAAATGCCATAATTCTACACAGGGAAGGAACAGGTCAAAAATAAATACAGCAGTGTCTATTTATATAAGGGCTTAGAGGGTCAAAACTCAACCCGACTGGAGTCACTTACGGAAAAGTTGGCCAGTACGAAAGGGATTATACCCACATATATATTCTCTATCGCATCATGTTTAATAAGTGCGATGCTGAACTTTAGGTACGGCCGGAGTCGCTTGCGAAAAGGTTAGCCAGTGCAAAAGGAATTAGGACCATACATATGTTCTCTATCGCATATTATCTAATAAGTGCGATTCTCAACTTCGGGTGAATATGCTTAAAAGTCAATTGCTCGCCTATTAGTGCCAAGGTGCAAAGGTAGAATAGTGCTTACATAGTTACGGGAAAGAAGGATCTCGCTATTCAGGGCCCCGAAGCAGAGAGTACTGGATGTTTGCGGGACGCTCTAAATACCCTCCAAGGCGCGAACTCATAAGCAAACAACACTAAAGGGGATGCTAAGGGTCTTAAACAATACTGTGAAAAAAACTGAACACTCGAATGTAGTGTAAAGAAAAAGAGAAAATAGACCAAGCCAAAGGAGAGAGAGAAAGCACAAAAAAGAATACCCATTAGCCCACCCGTGGGCGGAACCTCATCATCTGGGTTTTAGAGATGTAAACTGGTATCCACTAGATCCCTGCTTGAATGTTTTTTTCAAGGGATGCTAGTAGAGGATCCACCAGTGAGAAGGAGAGCCGACAGGTTGTGTTAGAGGGCTGAGGAAAAAGAGGGGAGGTTGCAGTGCTCAGAAAGTGAAAAATAATGTTAAAAATGCCTGTTGTGATGCCAAAGAACAGCTTTATTGAGGGTAACCATCATAACGGCATGATTAAAAGCAGAGTAATGATAGTATGGAAGGAATTACTATCAGTTAGAGATGTTAACTGGTCAACATGTTTCAGCCTCAGCAGGCTTTCATCAGGACCAAAAATATACACTACTGCAACAGTGGTTCGGAGGATACCACGAGTGAAAAGATATATAATAATGGTAACGTAGACCTACCGGTAAAGGTTTTTACTCTATGGTAGTCTCATTCTTATGTGACAAACACTCTCCTAAAGACAAGAAAGAAAGAAATGCACACAAGGTAAAAACATTTGTAAGCATTTTCAAATAACATACATATTGTGTTCCACAGTATAATAAATTTGAACTCACCCATAAATTTTATGGCGAAGGCCCCACCTCGCCTGGCACTCGCTCAGGTCAAAAGAGGCCACGCTCTAGACATAGAAATTAGAGACATGAAAAAAGAGATTTCCTTTCACATGTGTGGATATGTCGCCAGAAAGTGCGTCTTAAAAAACTATAAGTGATGATGTCAGTAGGCAGCAAATGATGGCAAGAAATACAGCTGGAAAAGCACTCAAAGCTGAAACGTCTCTGATTAGTGTGCTTAGATTTTTCAGTGTTTAAAATAAGAGTCAGGTACTCTGACTTAACAAAGTCAGAAAGTGTCAGAAAGTGTACCTCCATTGACAATAGTATATATTTGTGTGTAAATGATATAGAGAGCAGAGGGACACAGAACCATAGGGTAGTTGTTAAAGTGTCTCCTGCATGCTGGAAAGATCGAAAAAAAAAATGTATACTTAAAAGCTGACCAAATTAGAGCAAGGCTCATGTTTCAACAAGTCTGGAGCTCCATAAAGATAGTTTCAGTAAGGGAATCTAGAGCTCACAAAACAGGCGAGAAAAACGAACCACGGTTGTTTCACCCACCTGTCCGTCGTTGCCTCGGATCCGTCTTCTGAGCCGAGGGGAAGGTGGTGAACTAACCCGTGTGGTTCGAATAAAAAGGTCCAGTGGCGGACCAGAAAGGAACCACATCGATATCGTCATCCAGAATATCATTAAAGCTGATTGGTTCAATGACATATCCATACAGACTCCCACTTGGTTGGTTAAAAGTGGGGCTTTAACAATTGGTCCAGGATGGAAACCGGAAACAAACTAAATGTTTCCGGTGCCGCGTCACTATAGTCGTTGGTGTCGGAATATTGCGGCAAATTGCGTACCATATTGAAAACGGAAACAAACTAAGTGTTTCCGGTACCGCGTCACTCTGGTCGTCTATGTTGAAGTTTGGCAGCAGATTGCGGACCAGATTGAGGGTTGGTATGCAGGCCAGGAAACGGAAACAGGCTGTGTATTTCTGATACCCTGTGACATGAATCTCGTGTGTTGGCAATTAGGCAGATTGCGGACTAGAAGGAAAGCATGCAGAGATAATTGTTGTTAGTTTGTTCCGTTTCCTGGCCTGCATACCAACGGACCACGGACAGGTGGGTGAAACAACGGTGGTTCGTTTTTCTCGCCTGTTTTGTGAGCTCTAGATTTCCTTACTGAAACTATCTTTATGGAGCTCCAGACTTGTTGAAACATGAGCCTTGCTCTAATTTGGTCAGCTTTTAAGTATAATTTTTTTTTCGATCTTTCCAGCATGCAGGAGACACTTTAACAACTACCCTATGGTTCTGTGTCCCTCTGCTCTCTATATCATTTACACACAAATATATACTATTGTCAATGGAGGTACACTTTCTGACACTTTCTGACTTTGTTAAGTCAGAGTACCTGACTCTTATTTTAAACACTGAAAAATCTAAGCACACTAATCAGAGACGTTTCAGCTTTGAGTGCTTTTCCAGCTGCATTTCTTGCCATCATTTGCTGCCTACTGACATCATCACTTATAGTTTTTTAAGACGCACTTTCTGGCGACATATCCACACATGTGAAAGGAAATCTCTTTTTTCATGTCTCTAATTTCTATGTCAAGAGCGTGGCCTCTTTTGACCTGAGCGAGTGCCAGGCGAGGTGGGGCCTTCTCCATAAAATTTATGGGTGAGTTCAAATGTATTATACTGTGGAACATAACATGTATGTTATTTGAAAATGCTTACAAATGTTTTTACCTTGTTTGCATTTCTTTCTTTCTTGTCTTTAGGAGAGTGTTTGTCACATAAGAATGAGACTACCATAGAGTAAAAACCTTTACCGGTAGGTCTACGTTACCATTATTATATATCTTTTCACTCGTGGTATCCTCCGAACCACTGTTGCAGTAGTGTATTTTTTTGGTCCTGATGAAAGTCTGCTGAGGCTGAAACATGTTGACCAGTTAACATCTCTAACTGATAGTAATTCCTTCCATACTATCATCACTCTGCTTTTAATCATGCCGTTATGATGGTCACCCTCAATAAAGCTGTTCTTTGGCATCACAACAGGCATTTTTAACATTATTTTTCACTTTCTGAGCACTGCAACCCCCCCTCTTTTTCCTCAGCCCACTAACACAACCTGTCGGCTGTCCTTCTCACTGGTGGATCCTCTACTAGCATCCCTTGAAAAAAACATTCAAGCAGGGATCTAGTGGATACCAGTTTACATCTCTAAAACCCAGATGATGAGGTTCCGCCCACGGGTGGGCTGATGGGTATTCTTTTTTGTGCTTTCTCTCTCTCCTTTGGCTTGGTCTATTTTCTCTTTTTCTTTACACTACATTCGAGTGTTCAGTTTTTTTCACAGTATTGTTTAAGACCCTTAGCATCCCCTTTAGTGTTGTTTGATTATTCAGTTGGGGGACAGGGTGCAAGCTGGTCTATAAATATAGTTTCCCCTTAGACCCTCTCCACATTTTTGTATCTGCGAACTCATAAGCGTCAGGGACGTCGTCTTAGAGTGATGACGTCATTAATGTGGGCCGGAACATAAAAGAACAAACAACTAGACCAAAAACCGGCTCAGAGCTAGGAGTGTACTAAAGAAAAAAGAAAGGTAGGACTGCCATCTACTGCTATCATGTCCAACAGAGGGCTCAAAAATAACACTTAGAATCAATCAGCGAGAGGACAGAAAATAAAAAATGGAAAAACCGATTACATTATCTCTACACTTTTGAGGCGGTGAACCTCAACATAAAGAAAGGAAAAATATACATTAACGAGGCTAGTAAATGAAAAGGATACTGTTTGTAAATAAGATAAATATCTATGAATGTGTCCTAAACAGGCAACAGGGGGAGGAAGTTCCCCTGGCTGTCGAAGGTTCTTGGGGACCAACTACCCCTCCTGTTACCTCCAGTAGGTCCCACACAGTTGGATTGCTGTGAACTGGTCAGGGGCCCCACCCCCTTTCTCCACCACTCTGCAATTCGACTACCAGTTAAAAAACATAGAAATTCACTTAGAAAAACTGAGATTACATGGATGTTATAACTAGGAAATAGATTTTGAAAAACCTTAGAAATTCACTGAAAAAACAAAGGTTGCAGGGAAGTTATAGTTAGGCCCAGTTTTCCCTCATACAAAACCAGTGAAATTCAGCAGTTATAGTTATCTGAGCTAACCTTAACTTACGCCCCTGCAAAGCATTGCTTATGACCTCACAGATTACATCACTAATGACATGATCAGTGACAACACTGGTGACATAACTGATGACATATTAAATGACTTCACTGATGACATCATCCACAGAACCACTCACACACTCCCTCAACCTCTTACATGCCCACTCATACACCATACAAACACTCACATACCCATTCACAGACCATACAAGTACTCACATACCCACTCACTCCTCCACAGAGGTACTCACTCACTTGTATTACCACTCACACAAACTTTCACTCACCCATACAATCACTCATACAACTAGTCACTCACCTGTAGCCCCTCACACACCCACCCACTCACCCATACAGCCTTTCATCACAGCCACTCTCCCACCCATACAAGCACTCACACACTCACTCAAACACCCACCCAACCACTTACACACCCATTCCCAGACCCATACACGTGCTAACACTTCTGCTCACTCACCCATACAGTCATTTGCACAGACCCCTTCTCTCCAATACAGCCACTAACACACCAACTCACTTAATGAAACACCTACTCAAACAGCAACTCACTCACACAGCCATTTACATACTGAGACACTCACTCATACAGCCATTCAGACACCCACTCAGTCACCCATACAGCCACTGACACACTGACTCACTCACCAATACAGCCACTCACAAAGCATCTCAATCACACACACAGCTACCCACAAATCCACCAGTACACACATAAAGCCATTTACACACCCATACACACAAGGATACAGCCACACAGCCACTCACATAATATATGTTAAAAGTAGTATCACTTAGTCGTAGCACACCTAGGGCTAGATGTAGGTAGAATAGATTTACCGATTTTTAATTACCGAATTTTACCGATTCGGTAATTAAAAATCGGTAAATCTAAGGGGTGGGTATGTAGGTATTTCAGATGTGCTGGAATACAGATTCGGAAGAATTCGGTATTTACCGATTCGGTAAATACCGAATCGGTAATGCCCATTCATTCCTATGGGCTTTGAAGCCCATAGGAATGAATGGGCATTACCGATTCGGTATTTACCGAATCGGTAAATACCGAAATTCACAAGGGTGCAGGGGGTGTCACTTTGACACCCTCTGGCACCCCAAAAATAGGCATGTGCGCCATGTGGCCCACAGACATGCCCTAAGGGCATGTCTGTCTGTCACATGGCTAGGTGTGCATGCACACAAGTGCATGCACACCTGAATTCGGTATTTTAACACCCAATTGGATTGGGTGTTAAAATACCGAATTTGTAGGGCCTTTGGGACTCAGAAGAGTCCCACCTACATCTGAGATTTACCGAATCGGTAAAAATACCGATTTGGTATTTTACAGAATCGATAAATTTACCGATTCGGTAAATTTACCGATTCTGTAAAATAATGCCCCTACATACCATTTCTGAAATACCGGTCGGTAATGGCCGAAAATACCGATTTTCGGCCGTTACCGACCGACCTACATCTGGCCCCTAGTATACTATTTAACCTTTTGTAGTAGGTTACTATGTATAAACATCCATAAACGCTTAAAAACACTTACACTCACTTGATCATGTCATCAGTGATGTCATCTGAGATGTCATCGGTGATGTGACGGTGAAGGAGGGCGGTGGCAGTGTCCCCCTGTCAAGTTTGAGGTACGGCCGTGCAAGGCTCCTTTTATTGATACTGATATTTTATTCAAACATACTGCCGGTACATTTTAAATTTTGCTTATAGTGACGCTAGATGTTATTGGGAATTGCAAGGGGGGCTGTTCTTATGCACTCACCTGTTTGCGGAGGCCTGGGCTCAGTATATTGTCCTTCCCCGCCCTGGTCCGACGCGGTAGCTAGTACCGTTGCTCGGAGGGCAGGGTAGGGAGAGCTAGGCACTTTCGCTTCACTGCGGTTACGCTCTTGTTGCAGGGCAAGACCGGGTATATAGGTCACATGCCCGGCTGCGCAGTGGACGTGCCGCCAGTGTGCCAAAGGTGATCCAAAGGCACGCCCTTCTGCGCCCGTCCGCGCCTGTCCGGGGCCAAGGACTAGAACCCCTGCAGGTTTTGATTTAAGGAGGCAGTATAATTTCCAACAACTGTATGCATTGTGCCCGAAGATGGAGGAAAACTGTAAACACAGAATTAAGTTGGGTAGTAATACACAGGAGGTGTAACCACTGTTCCTTCTCTGTCAGCCACCAGTTGAAGTCCAGGGACCTTGGACAGTCTCTGAGTCTCTCCTTGATTAACTGTAGATCTTTGAGGAAGCACATAGTAGAAATCCACGATCACCTGTTAGATGGTCAGGTGGACGTACTCTTCCTTACAGAAACGTGGCTTGACGAGGACTCGGCCGCGGAAATTCTAGAGGCACTCCCCCGCTAATATGGAATCAGCAGGGTAGACAGACCCACCTGGAGGGGAGGAGGATTGCTATAATTTATAAACACTATATACAGTGTACCCTCGAGTCTGTAGACATTGCGAACAGTGAAGCTGTTTTTTTTCTACCTCAGCATCTAATAATCGTTTTATAAAGGGGTTTTTATTTTACAGACCTCCAGGAACACCCACTTGGTTTGCCCCGAGTTTGATTGAGTGCCTAATCCAACCTTCACTCAGGTATGAGAAGCTATTCTTACTGGGGGATTTCAAACTCCATTTAGATGAGGCCTCTAATGCTGGGGCTCAAGAGATTTGTCAGGAATTAGCAGCACTTCAGATCTGTTTAAAATCTGAACTCCCAGCACACTACCAGGGCCACCTACTAGACCCGATTTTTGCAACTTAGGAGACCTTAGAAATAGAACCCCCATTATCCGTTGTATGGTCAGATCATTTTATGATCTCTTTTAAGGTGAAGGTGCCTGTAGTACTGTTAGAAATGGGATTTTCTGGTTGGCTAAGGCTTGCGCCAAAGCCAGGCAGAAACCACCACTCTAGTCAGGGCAAGAGAGTTACAAGCCAAAGATAACACCTGCTCACCCCCTTGGTAGCTTGGCACGAGCAGTCAGGCTTATCCCGGAGGCAATGTGTAAAGCATTTACGCACGCACACAGCAACAACATCCCAGGCACACTACAAAAGGAACTCCACACAAGGTTATATAAAAATAGCCTTTGTATTCTCATAACACATTAGAATAGTAAACACATAACATACACTGTGCCAACTGGCACTGAGCAATATTTACAAGGGATTATGTACACCTGACAGGGCCACATGAACCATTGTCAGAACCATCACAAAGCGAACTTGGTAAAAGTCAAATAGGTCATAAACATACAACCAGTGAACACCGGTTACCACTGTAATCCGCATCAGCCTGTAACATAATCTACATTATACACAGTCACATCAGGTGTGAATTACATTCTTCGCCAACCTCACCAGCATAAACACATTATGCGATCTCCTCACTAGTCTAAACACATTACACCCTACCTCCTAAGTATAACTCACATTAGGGGCTTACCTCACACAGTGAAACATAATCTCACTAGCATAACCACATGAAATGCAAAGCAACCTCATAATCATAAACCATATGTACAGGTATCAAACAAGGTGCGTAAAACGCACTAAATGCATTACATTTCCTAGCACCACATTGCATGAGCACATCAATCACATTAGGGCCTCGCACGCTATACATCTACCAGTCACCCTGGCCAACTGGCCATCTCCAAAAGGGCTCAAATGCCCTGTGTCCAGAATGTCAGGGCGCGCTGCCTAGGCAGCGACAGTCAGGGGTGCGTCATCTGCGCAAACCTAAACGTTGCAGCTGCCCACTACTTGCTGGGCAGCTGAGAACCATAACATGGGGCCTAAACGATGCAGCTGGCACTAAGTGCTGCGCATCTGTGGAAGGCCTGGCACTTCTGTGCCACTTCTAGGGCTCTCTCAAATCACTGGCAAAACGTTGGAGCCACATAAGCTCTGGAATCATGCACATGTTGGAGCCATCTAGGCTCGGAATCAACTTAGGCCAATGCTGGAGCCACACGGGGCTCTTGTGGAACAGGTTATGCCCCCTTAATAAAGCCTGGGCCCGGATAAATAAGTATGGCCATGTGTTGGCAGTGGAAACTAAGGAAAAGCGAAGGAGGTGGGCTGGCTTTTCTTCAGAGAACTTCAACAGGGCCCTTGTTCAGGGCGGGCCTCCGGGTGGTCTGGAGATAGAGTCAGCCTGCAAGGCCCTAGATAGACGCATCACAGAGGCACTCGATAGCATCGCACCCTGGTCTATGAAAGGGGCAGTGAGACAAACAAAATCTGCCCCATGGTTTGGGGATAAATTGAGGAAGGAGAAGGCTGCTTGCAAGCGCCTTGAGAGAAGCTGAAGAAGAGGCTTCTCGGCTACAGGCAGGAGTGAATATAAAGCCAGTCTTAAGGGCTATCATGCTGTAATTAGAAAGACTCGGGCATTCAACTACAAGGGGAGGATAGAGAAAGCAGAATATTTGGAAAGGAGTTGTTCATCGTTTTTAAAGAAATATCCGCCTTATCCAGCATTGCGGCACCCTTGGTAGGATCAGAGGAGTCCTGTAACCGGGGGGCAGAGTTCTTCACAGAGAAGGTGGAGAAGATTTACTCCGCCTTCCCTGCTGCAGCTAGGGAAGGATGCGTGGTTGATGAGGCACCTAGTAATATAATTGGGACAGACTGTCTGGATGCCTTTAGCGTCCCCTCTCAGGATACCTTAAGCAAGATAGCTGCTAAGATCAAAAATGGTTCCCCTAAAGATCAAATTGACACGTACCTCACTACGATTTTGAGACAATCATAAAGCCAATATAGTCATTGTCAAATCATATACATGCAAAATAGACTTGGACTTATTCGCCATCACGTTAGGCCAATAGCCATTCATATTGTAAATCATTTCTACCTTTCTATTTGTCATCATAAAGGAATGGAAGCGTGACGTTGGTTGAATAAGTCGGGGCATCCCATGTGCTAAGCTGACATTTCTGTGTAGATTCCTAACAAAGTACAATGTTTGAGGAGAGAGGAAAGTGATTCTTTGCACCTTTTTCATCAGTTAATGCCCTCAACCTGGGATCACAGTGAGGCAACGGTGTCTAGAGTGGTGGACAGACTTTAAATTTCTATCAGAGTGATTCGCGTAATTAGAGGAATTTTGTGTATTCTTTATTACACAAAATTCCAGCAATTACCTCATTATGCCTTGTCGAATAATTATTCACAGTTTGTGGCAAAATGTTACAGTGAACATACCATTCACTGTTTTACCACGAATGTATGCAAAAAACAGAACCCAAGTGGCTGCTGTTCACTGTGCTTTTGTCTTTTGCATTGTTTTGAAATGCAAATAGCATCCTGCATCACAAATTGATAACAGGTCTCATTTCTCCCTTAAATATAGAGTGATGGATTTGCATTTTCCATAATTACGTGTAATTTTGCAAAAATGTCATGTAATTATGTGAAAACAAATTACGCACATTTTGCACACCCCTAACTCTTGTGTTGAAATTTAACTTCACATTGGGAATTTTGGACCTTGATTTAGACTACTGATTTTGATCATTTGAATTTTTGTATTTGCCCCATTGGACAGTGTACATAGACTTTACCCCATGATGATCCCAATGGGTTTTTATCCACTGCCCACCTCCTTCCAAGTTCCTTTACTCAACTCTGGCACTATTTTTTTTCTTTCTCTTCTTCTTTAAGACAGTTGATAATACTTCATGTTTATTTCCCCAATTGGTTTTGAAGGACTTATCGAAGAATTTATACTAAGGCATAGGCATGACTATTAGATGTGTTACTGTAAGGGAAAATATAAACTGATACAGTCTGTAATACATTACAATTCTGTCATATACCCTTCTTGAATATACTGTTAAATATGAAGGAAAAAAGTGGAAGGAAGTGTTCCTCCTCACCTTCAATGGAGCAATGTGTGAGTTTAGAAGTTATTTTGTATTGTGTGAGGAAAGGCAGTGAGTTGTGGGCAAATTACTCATGGGGTTGTGGTTGGCATCACCCATGTGTTTGACTACATTATATTGGGTCCATATAGACCTGAAGATCTGGTTGTTGAGTGGGAGGGTTTATAGGAGTGCATGATGGTCTTTGGTAGGGTTAGTGTCTGGGGAGGGCCATTTATCTTGTTTTGGATCACCATCTGATTAAAACAGGCCTTTGTATAAGAGGACTGTATCATCTTCATGGCCAAGGCTTAGCATCATGCATCTTCCTTCCTTGAGATCGAGATGATATTGGTGCAACTTTGCCATGTCCTGGAAACACTTTTGCAATCTTCTATGATAGAGGTCTGTCTATCTATCAAGCTTCAGAACTGTTTCAGGTGAGTAACCATGTTGTTATATTCATCCTGTAGTTTATTCTCTAGATATGGATTGTTAATAGTCAATTAAAGAATTTGCTGTGTAGAATTCCAGGATCTGGGACGTATAGCAGGTGAAGGTATTGCTGCATCTACTGCAGCAAAAATGCTTAAGTCGCATCGACCATGATCACCAACGACCCTTTTCCTCACGGTAGTAGGGTCACCTATTATATGAACACACACATGCAAGTGTAAGTTACACTGCATATCCATATGTGGTAACACTTTTTTATAGAGTACCATTACCCTTCCATAGTGAAGATTAGAAACTCCTTTATAGATTCTGGCTCTGCCGATGAAAAGCCGCTCGATCTATCTTGACAAAATAGGCATGAAACATGTCGAACTAATACTTGTAGTGACTCAGTAGACCTCATAATTTCCATATAAGAGAAGCCAGGAACATCATAACCCTCAGCACGGTCCATGGTTTTAACCTTGACACCGATATTGGGCGTTATATTAAAAAACCTTTTTGCAGTATCTCTAGTTAATTTTAAATCATACCCTTTTCCACATACTGGGATACACTTCATATCTCTAGTACTACTTGGTGCATTGGGAGAATCTTCGGCAAAGAACTCCCTTGAGGGGCCCATTGGGCATTGCAGCGCCAGCCAAATGAGGGGCCGGCCCAAAGATGAAGCATGCCATCTTTGGGGGGGTGAGGGCACTTCCTTCTACAAAGCAAATGCTTTAGGTGAGTATTAACAATCCAGGCACCCAATAGGGTATCTGGAGAACAGATTAAGGAACAGCATACTTTACAGTTATATTCATATAACATTAGGAGCTGATTTGCTGCTAATCGAGCCCTGAGGCGGAAAGCCGGGGCTTTAGGCCCCTGTTAATGTATTTTGCTGTCATTTTAATATGACTTCGCTCTTTTGCACTGATGTAAATAATTAATTTACTCTCTTAATTTCTATGCAGGTAAGTACTTAATCAATAATAACTCAATCGAAATGAAGGAAAACAGAGTCCGTGGTGTAAGAGTTTCTAAGGGTTTTATTCCTCATAAAGGAATCAGGATATCATGTTCTGACCACCACACAGGATGTCAGAAGGGATAGATGAGCGCGCCGTCGTTTATTGACAATACATAGCTTATATACTTGATTTACATCATAATGTTCAATGTAAGAGGCGTAACAGCTGAGAGAAGACAAGATAACAGTATACACGTGGTGCTAGTACATCATCAAGAGGCGTAAACTAGGCGTGTGTGCTAGAAACGTCACTGATAGGTGACGCAAGTGGGTGGCACCAAGGGGTGGTGCTAACAGAATGTTGCAATGTCAGCGGAAATCGGAAGCTTGGATGCGCGCGCAGCTGCATGACGTGTGATAGACGGGGTGCAGGGGACTTGACATTTACACTGGCGGAAAGAGACAGAAGTCTGGCATGTCAGATCAACTTGTGCTTCTATCATATCTGATATCTGATGTTTAGGAACTAAGCTATCTGGGCAGAAAGGTCTCTAGAGCAGAAGCTATTCTATACTTGCTGTGAGTGCGTGTATAAGCGCCTGAGTGTCTGTATGAGAAGCGTGGGGGCATGGGGCCTTCCATGGAAGCATGGCAACAGAGGCTATGAATTACTTGCATAAAGACAGGTCGGCCCTTTAGCCCTGTAGCTGAGGAAGGATGTTTACTGAAGCTAGCAGGCCGGAATGTATCTTCGGGGAGGAAAACAGATAACTCGAAGGTTATAGTCAATCTTGGCAGGCAGCAGGCTGAGCTGAGCACGGAGGGCCGCGCTAGAAGTAAGTCAGAGTTCACGGGTACGGGGGCTGCTTGGGCAGAGGCCCTCGCAGTCAGAAGCCAGAAAAGAGGCTCGGTGGCAGAGATTCAGGGCCTACTTTCAGCCAGGCTGAAAAAACGTAGGAGTACACTTCAAAAAGACGTTGGCATAGCATACTTAGGAACGGACCATCAAACCCATTCATGGTGGGTCTGAAAGAGGACAAGTTAACGTTGGACGCAAATGTATTTGCGTCTTCATAGCTGGTACAGGAGGGAAGTTACATGCACTTTTAACTCGTACATGGAGTCGGTGGGGTACTCGCTAGGGAACACAACATGACCATAAAATTTATATTACCTCATTCCCTCCTTGTTCCCTACGGACCCTTCATGATATATCGATCCTCATAAATCGATCAGTTTGTTCTTGTAACATTATATGTTCGTCTTTCTTTCTTTGACTGTTTGAGAGGCAACTGGAATGCTCAATGCAGGATGTGGCACACAGTCCACATATCGCTGGCCCACACTGCAGGCACAGGCAACAACTGAATACTATAACAAGGCCAATGCCTAGGAACGATAAGATCTTCCATCCCCAAGCTGTCAACGTAGTCCAGAACCAACCGGACCAAGTCCAGATGCCTGGATTCTGATGTATCTGATTTGCAATTTTATGTAAACGGGTGATAGCTTGATAGACAGATGGTGCGTTTTGTGGAATGAAAACACAGCAACTTGACCCGATGACCTTACAAGCTCCACCTCTATCTGCCAAGATGACGTCAATCACAAGACGATTTTGAAGGACAACAGTCCGTATAGCAGACTGCTCCTCTGTTAAGTTACCTAGAGCGGAGGCAGTTTCGTTCACTACTGCTTCGAGTGTTCTCGTTAGTCTGCGTATTAATTTACTGTTTTGGACAGGTCCTAGGAAGAAAAAGAATCCTTTATTGAAATCAGTGTACTGTTCCCATGCCGTTTCTGTGTAGTCGACAAGGGGAATATCTCTTTTGGGTCTATTCGGTGCTAGATTTGTATTTCTATGGTAATCAGGAGGAGCTAGGAAAACAGGTGGCAGAAGGAAGGCAATGTAACAGGTACCATCCCAATCTGGAGGCAAACGTATGTATGCGGTATGACCACAAACAAAGTAGGAATGACTGATAGCTTTAAAGGACGATTTACCATGGTCACTGAACTCGACCACAGTAGTGCATTTACTATGACCTACGTGTACTGAACCTTTCTTGCTAACACATAATTCACCTGTGACTGGTAGTACTAACATATGGGGCAGAACTGGAGCAGTTTCAGATTCAACAGTGAGGATCATAAGGCTAATTGTGTAATTACCTAATCCATATACTTCATTTTCTAGATCAGTTCCTATTCGAGTGGGAAGTCCTTCTTGATCAGGATAACAGACGTTGAGCAGGACTAAGTTCAAGTTTCCCCAAACCCAGCCCCCATCGAAAACAGCAATATCAGGATCTAAAGAATTAATTATTTTAAACCATGCTCCACAGGAGCCATTGTGAGTGAATGGGTACGGAAAGAGAGGCAGAGCTCCCTTGTAATTCTGGTAGGGAGGGAGTCGGCCACATATCCAACAGTCTGTAGCATTATTTGTCTGATGGGAATGGTGTAACATACTAATGAATGTATTGTTGCGCAGCGCAAGTCTGTAAGAGAGTTCATGTGCAGGAAGTTCACTAAAAGTGTGTTCAGCAGAGACATTGTAAGCAGATTGTTCACGCCTGAAAATAGGCCAGTACATAGGAAGCAGAATGCTGGCAATAATAATTAGAATACTCAGAATAAACATGATTATTAGTGTCACTATGCAGTGACTACGAAGTGATTTGCAATATGTTCTTCTCTTTTCCTCTCTCTCTCTAACTCGATCTAGGGGATACATGTCAGAAACTATTTAACCGATTCACCTAAGGGAGGACTTAAACAATTAAACTGTCTGACTTGCTAGATCGAAGCTTCATTCGGTAAAGTTCTTGAGGAGTCTTTTCTCTTTTAGGCACAGTAACGTCTTGTGCTTCAACACAGTCTTTGGTGGGGGTGGACGAGTCAGAGTCCTGTTTCAGTCCGTTTTTTAGTTCATTGCATAGTTTGATGTGACTCGTGTGGACCCACCCCTTTCTCCCCTCGATTTTCACGGCGGTCCTAGTGGTAAGCAGAACGGTCTTTGGAGACTTCCAGCGGGGCTCCAGCGGACTTTTCCGGTCGAAATTCCGGACGACTACCAGGTCACCTGGGCGGACCTCATGCGCCTTTACATCGGTGTTGTCAGGGAAGGCTGCGGCAACCTGTGAACGACATGATTGGAGTGCAGACATCAAGGAGGCAAGGTAATCTGTCAACATGTTACAATCAATATCAGTGATCTTTTTCGGAACGGGCGTCCCCCACATATTCGGCGGTCTGCCAAAGACCACTTCGTACGGGGATAGCCCTGATCTCGAGTGGGCGACCATTCTCATGTAGAATAGTGCCACGGGCAGGGCGACTATCCAGTCGACCCCTTTTTCCTGACAGATCTTGGCAAGACGGATTTTTAGTGTCTGATTATGCCTTTCTACAAGGCCAGCTGCTTCGGGATGTCGGACACAGTGGAACCTCCACTGATATCCTAGCAAGAGGGAAACTTGTTTCATCAGCTCGGACGAGAACGGCTGTCCGTTGTCTGAATACACGACACGGGGCAAACCGTACCGTGGGAAGAATTCACGAACCAACTGTCTGGCAGTGGTCGGAGCAGTGTAGTCTGGGACTGGGTATGCTTCGGTCCAGCGGGACAGAGCACAAACAATTACAAGGACATACTTAAATCCTCTACAGCTATTCATCTGGATATAATCCATCTGGAGGACTTCAAAAGGGTGATCGGGAGGATGAAATCCACCTTGCTCAACAGGGACGCTTTTACCTGGATTGAACTGACAACAGATCATGCAAGTACGCACTTTCTGTTTTGCTGCTGCTCGTAAGTGTTTGTTGTACCAGAGATTCTGTAAACTGTCTAACATGGCTTTCTCTCCAAGATGGGCAGGACTATGTGCTGTATTTATCATGACTTGAACCATTGAGTCGGGGAGAAACCATATAGATTTTCCCTTCGTCACCCAACCTTGATCTGTCTGAATCCCTCCTAGTTCAGTCCATTTCTTTATCTCCTCTGGAGTAGCATGTGTCTGGATATCAATTACATCTAGGGCGGGATCTCTAACTGCCATACACTGGGTCTGGACTATTGTCTTTGTCACATCAGTAGTCTGGGTGTAAGTCAATGCTGTATGTTTTGCTGTCTGGTCTGCCAGGTCGTTACCCTGGGAAACAGAATCTGTGACTTTAGTATGTGCCTTACACTTCATGACTGATATGCCCGAGGGCAAATGTATTGCTTCTAACAGTGCTTGAATGAGGGGGCCATGTTGTATCTTGGCCCCATGGGAAGTCAGAAAACCTCGTTCTTGCCAGAGGACTCCGAAGTCGTGTACAACTCCGAAGGCATAGCGGGAATCTGTGTATATGTTAACATTTCTGTTCTTGGCTAGAATACAGGCTCGAGTCAGAGCGATGAGCTCTGCTGCTTGAGCAGACAGGGTGTCAATACGATGTGTTTCTTTAATTTCAGTTTCAGTGGTCACGGCGTACGCGGCCACTAATTCTCCTGTACTTGTTCTCATGCATGAACCGTCCACATAAAGTGTCAGGTCTGGATTTGTCAATGGGACATCTGTTAAGTCTCGTCTAGGCTTAGTTACTGCATTAATTATTTCTATACAATCATGCGGAGCTGGATCTGTCATAACTGTAGGTAACAGTGTTGCGGGGTTCAGGATGCTGCAACGTCTGATTTCTATGTGTGGCTGGAATAGTGTTAATTCATAACCTGTCAGTCGTGCTATAGTTAAGTGTTGAGTCTGGGTTCTGTTTAACAAAACCTCTACAGAATGTGGTACTTGAACTGTTAACTGATGACCTAAAACAATTGAATCACTTTGTCTTATTGCTAACGCTGTTGCTGCTACTGACTTTAAGCACGCAGGGAGTGCTTGAGCTACTGAATCCAATGTACTAGAAAAATAAGCACAAGGCTTATGTGAACCTGCTTGATCTTGAGTGAGGACAGACAACGCTGTGCCATCACGTTCTGTAACAAAAAGTGTAAACGGTTTGCTGTAACATGGTGTCGCTAAAACTGGTGCTTGGCATAAAACTTTCTTTAATTCTTCAAAAGCTTGTGTGTGTTCCTGAGTCCAAGGGAGGACAGTCGAAGTCGCTGCCTCCTGTGTCGTTAACTGGATGAGTGGTTTAGCTAGAAATGCATACTGGGGAATCCATTGTCTGCAGTACGAGGTGAGGCCTATGAAGGCCCGCACTTCCTTTTGTGTCTTGGGTTGCGGCATGTTCACAATTAACTGAATGCGATCGGGAGTGAGCTGTCTCCCCACTTTGGACAGCAAGTGACCCAAGTACACAACTTGCTGAACACAGAATTGTAGCTTCGAAGGAGACACCTTGTGTCCCTTGTCGGCCAGGAAATGTAAAACTGTCAGTGATGCTTTTTCACATTCGGGCTCACTTCGTGCGGTGATCAGCAGATCATCGACGTATTGTAGTAAAGCGGTGTTAACTGGCATTTGAATACAATCTAGTTGTCTTTTCAGTGCTTGACTATAGATGCTGGGGCTTTCTGTGAATCCTTGAGGTGCGCGCGAAAATTTGAAACTGCGTCCATTTAAACAGAATCCGAAGAGATATTGGCTCTCGGGATCAATAGGCACGCTGAAGAAGGCGTTCTTGAGATCAATTACAGTAAAGAACGTTGCTTCTGAATCAATAGCAGTCAAGAGAGATGATATATCGGGGACCACAGGATACTGTGGGATAATGCATTTATTCAATTCTCGGAGATCAATCACCAGCCGATATACTGGCGGTGCATTGGGATCAGTACGTTTAAGAATCGGAATGATGGGTGAGTTACAGATATTGGAGTCGGTCTCGACGACCACTCCTTGGGCAATGAGCTCTTCAATGATTTTCAGTAAAGCCGCTACAGCATCGGGTGGTAACTTGTATTGTCTGATTCTGGGTAATACAACACCTGCCTTGAGGGTAACGCGGTATGGTGTAATGTGCATACATCCTACATCAGTTGGGCCTTTTGCCCACAAGTAATCAGGTACATTTTTCAATCTGACGTCAAACTCACGAAGGACGTAATGACCCTTGAAATCCCGCAGAAAGAGTCTAACTCCCTCCGGGGAGCAGCATATTATAGCCCCTAGAGCCTTCAGTGTTTTAATTCCTAACAGATTTTCCGGACATGATTTTGTTAGTAACAGGTCTGTAACGCGTGATAATGGACCCACAGCCAGGGGAACTGGTTCTGAGACTTCATTTACAATAGGTTGTCCTGAAAAACCAAGGGAAACATTTTGTGAGCCTGAGAGGGGTGCCCCTGGAACTTCGTCATGACTTATTGTAGTGCGACTTGCCCCTGTGTCAATTAAAAACTTTCTATCTTTCCCCAATACTTGACTGTGTACATAAGGACCTTCTTGATCTACAGGAATCTCGATAAGAGGCAAGCCACCTTCCCTCTCTAGGCTGTTTCATGTATATCGGGAATATTCGGGGTAAGCAGACTGGGCATACTGGTACATCTGTTGTGAGACTTGCTGAGTTGCAGCAATGGGCTGTGGCTGTGGTACTGCTACGGTCTGTGCTGTCTGTGCGGATGCATGCATGGGCTGTGTATTCTGTGTAGACTGATGCTGGTTATGGTCTTGTCTAGGCGGATGCGGTCTCTCTTTAGTTTTACCTGTCGCTATGTTATGTTTCAGAACTGCACATTCGTGTACGTAGTGACCTGGCTGCTTGCAATAATTGCATGTCCCTTTAACAGGAGCTGCAGCGTGACTTGTCTGGGTCGTACCTTTCCTGTGACTGTCGGATGGGACCGTCTGGGCTACTAACATTTTCATTTTCGTGTCTTTCATGCGCTTCTGTTCCTGATCTTGTTCTTCCCTAATTCTATTCTGGTGATATTGTAACATTTGTAACATCTGGGATGGCGTATTTGCTTGCCATGTACTCTCGACTTTATACACTCTATTTTTAACTAACGGTAGGGAATTCTCTACTAACTTTGATACGAAAAGATGTGGGTACGACTCGCTACTTGGCTGGAGGCCACTATTGATAATAAAACATTTCTCGAATCTTGAATAAAAGTCGCTAGTATCTTCATCATGTTTCTGTTTACAGGACGAGATTGCATCCCAATCCTCCTTTCTAGTTGTCAATAATCTGGGCAGGACCTGTACTATTAAACCTGGTAATGCTTTAGTTTTGTCCCCAAGGCCTAACCCTGGAACCCGTTTCTTTTCTTCATCCTCTATTTCTGCCCAGGCAATCTTTGCGTCTCCCACCTCCCAGTCCTTTTCCTTTAATTTCTCGAATATACCCGTAGGCAATAATACTTTCAACATTTTCATGATATCATCATATGTGTAGTCCCCCATCAGTAACATGTCTTTGAGCTCTCTATGAAAACCTGCAGGGTCTTTATCATGGCACGGTACTAATTTCTTCATTTCTAACAGTTCTAATTTAGTTAGAGGCGTGTGTACATACACGCGTTTCAAAATTTTATCCTCACCCATAACAGGGTGCACTTCTCGCAAGGGGTTCTGACTTTCAATACCACCCCCGCACTGCATATGGTACATTTTCCTTTCTGGAGGTGGGGCGGGAACATATTCAGGACTTACAAAGGTGTCATATCTGCGTCGTTGTTCTAGAATTATTTGAACTAATTTAGTGCTTAGGCCTCTCCATCTATCCATCAGTAGTGCTTCTAGTGTCTCATGTAAGGGACCTGGATCGGAATAATGTTTTCTGTACTTAATGAGAAGGTGCTGAATCATATATATACCTGCTAATTTCTGTTCGTCGGGGGAGAGGTTCAGAAATGTCTGTGCTACGGTGTCATCATTATATATGTCTGCATTTTCGGCCCATGATACCGCTGATCGGGCTAATTCTTGTTCATCCATAGAATTGAGTACATGGTACCCAACTCGATCTCGAAGCCGTTTATCAGTTTCCTGGAACTGATGTTCAGCAGAATTCGGATTCGTTAAGGCAGAGAAGAAAACTCTCTTGCTTTCTGGACGGATACCCTTCCTAAGATAAGTTCCCTTACCTACATATGCTATAGTGCTTGTAGTCGGTTCTGGTTCTTCAGATTCTTCTTCCTCCTCGGAGGGAGCCTTTTCTTTCTCTTTCTCGTGTACTGCTATCACTGCTTTCTTAATCTTTTTATACATGGCCTCTATGCAATTTTGTCTGTCATGTTTTCCATCGGCTATATTTTGACCCCACTTGTTCAATGCATCCAATTCACTCTGCTCTGTTCCGGGCCTGTCTCGTTCTCTTATTAGACAATTTATGAAAAATCGTAGTATCAGTGCTTGCATGGTAACTTTCTGTTTCTCCAGGGCATCCTTAATACTGTCGGGGTCCTTTCCCGTTTGAACGAACTCATATATTCTATCTAGGTGCTCCTTCATTCCTGCATAACATAACAAACTATCAGTAGCAGATCTTAACCGTAAAGACGCTAATACCATTAAGTCGTCCTGTCCAGGTTCTGGATCGTATCTACAAACTGACATATTTTCTTTTAGTGCATCAAGACGGGATGAATTAGAAGAACGGGGGGATCTGTGCGTAAAAGGACTCTGCATACCTCTGAGATTTAATCTGTGAGTCGGTGGCGGGGTCTGGAGACCCGCGGTCGCACCTTCTGAAGCGGAAGCTTGGGCATTATCTCTGTGTGTAGTCAGTATCTGAATTTGTCTTTTAGTAGGATCTGATTGAAGTGGTTTCGGCAGATCAGTTTTAGGTGAGGGAAGTGGCGGAGCTGGCGGAACGGGACTAGTCTTTTTCGGTGTCGGCTGAGAGTGATCTTGGGGGGCAGTACCACCCCCGGCCCTGTCAGTAGGCAGGGCACGAACAGGCAGATTGGTGTAAGCTGGCGCTACATCTTCGAGATATGAATTTAGGAATATGTCTTTAGTAGTCTTATGCATTACTTTAGTTGGAACTAATGGTGACGGCAAATTTTTCGGTATTTCTGAAATGGCGTCAGGAGTACCATCGGCCAAAAGATACATGTTGTTCACTTTGCCATTTAGGATACGATCTATTTGTTCTACTTTTACTCGAATTCCCTCAGTAACTAATTCGTTTTCTTGGGCCTTTTCTGATTCTTTAAGCCTGTCTTCTCTACGGAGTGCTCTATCAGCACGCTTACGTGATTCCTTACGCCAAAATTCTATGGCGTCTTTCTGAGATTGTCTAGCTTTCTTTTTCCGTAATATTTCTTCTACCTTTATGATGCACTCGGCATCCCATGTTCCGTTAACTGGCCATCGGTATCTTTCCTCTAGGTGCTTGGTATAATCTGTCCATAACTCTAGATACAAGATGGCGTCTATGCCATGCTTATTATACATGAAATTACCTGGAGTGTCCCTAGGGGGGATTGGAATCTCTTCCTCTAACATCCCTTTCCTAGTTCCTATCTGCTTTAATTTGTTAAAAAACGGCATTGTGCCTACTTGATACTGAAATGCTTGATCCTTAATACTTAATTTCGCCTGTAACTATTTAAACAAAAAAACACAATAATACACAAGAACAATCACATTCATACCACGACACTAATCACATGAAACATTTAAAGACATAGCTAACTTCCCCCTACTCTGAATGTACCGCTCAACGATACAGATACACTGCTGTAACAGTGCAGAAATTCGGAATACTTTATATACTGCTAAACAGTACAGATACACTGCCTAAAAACAGTGCAGACCGGACTTGCGTACCCAAACCCGTCTAGATACGACCCAGCAATGGTACTCACCGGGAAGCACGGAAAACAGAAGGCCTCGGAAAACTCGACTGGACTCGACTCGGAACTTCGGAAAACTTCGGAAAACTTCGGAAAACTTCGGAAAACTTCGGAAAACTGGTGGGCCTCTTCACACCTCGGACCTTGCTTCCTTCGGCTGGGCTCTGGTCGGGATCCTCCGCACTCCTCACCGCCTCGTCTGGGCACTGATCGCAGTCTTCGTCACCTCCGTGTGTCAGAGGGGGGTGCAGGAAATCCTGCCAGTACACGTGTTGTCCGTCTAACTGATGGCAGGGGACACGGATTGCAACGCACCTTCCGGCGCGTGAGGTGGGGGAGGGGTCCCTGTTCGGGCGCCAAAATGATGTAAATAATTAATTTACTCTCTTAATTTCTATGCAGGTAAGTACTTAATCAATAATAACTCAATCGAAATGAAGGAAAACAGAGTCCGTGGTGTAAGAGTTTCTAAGGGTTTTATTCCTCATAAAGGAATCAGGATATCATGTTCTGACCACCACACAGGATGTCAGAAGGGATAGATGAGCGCGCCGTCGTTTATTGACAATACATAGCTTATATACTTGATTTACATCATAATGTTCAATGTAAGAGGCGTAACAGCTGAGAGAAGACAAGATAACAGTATACACGTGGTGCTAGTACATCATCAAGAGGCGTAAACTAGGCGTGTGTGCTAGAAACGTCACTGATAGGTGACGCAAGTGGGTGGCACCAAGGGGTGGTGCTAACAGAATGTTGCAATGTCAGCGGAAATCGGAAGCTTGGATGCGCGCGCAGCTGCATGACGTGTGATAGACGGGGTGCAGGGGACTTGACATTTACACTGGCGGAAAGAGACAGAAGTCTGGCATGTCAGATCAACTTGTGCTTCTATCATATCTGATATCTGATGTTTAGGAACTAAGCTATCTGGGCAGAAAGGTCTCTAGAGCAGAAGCTATTCTATACTTGCTGTGAGTGCGTGTATAAGCGCCTGAGTGTCTGTATGAGAAGCGTGGGGGCATGGGGCCTTCCATGGAAGCATGGCAACAGAGGCTATGAATTACTTGCATAAAGACAGGTCGGCCCTTTAGCCCTGTAGCTGAGGAAGGATGTTTACTGAAGCTAGCAGGCCGGAATGTATCTTCGGGGAGGAAAACAGATAACTCGAAGGTTATAGTCAATCTTGGCAGGCAGCAGGCTGAGCTGAGCACGGAGGGCCGCGCTAGAAGTAAGTCAGAGTTCACGGGTACGGGGGCTGCTTGGGCAGAGGCCCTCGCAGTCAGAAGCCAGAAAAGAGGCTCGGTGGCAGAGATTCAGGGCCTACTTTCAGCCAGGCTGAAAAAACGTAGGAGTACACTTCAAAAAGACGTTGGCATAGCATACTTAGGAACGGACCATCAAACCCATTCATGGTGGGTCTGAAAGAGGACAAGTTAACGTTGGACGCAAATGTATTTGCGTCTTCATAGCTGGTACAGGAGGGAAGTTACATGCACTTTTAACTCGTACATGGAGTCGGTGGGGTACTCGCTAGGGAACACAACATGACCATAAAATTTATATTACCTCAGCACAATTGATTTTTTAATTATTTTTAACTACTGCTGCACTATTTCGGGGCACTTTCGAACTTACCAGGACACCCTCAGCTGTCCCACAGCCGATTTTGGGGCTGTTGTGAGGCGCTGTTTGGAACGACGCCATCTTGGGTGAGGCGACGGATTGCCGACCAGCTGGTCATTCCCTCCCGCCCTCGCCAGCATATAAGACGATATTCTCGAGCCCACCCCCCTGATTTGCTGCTAATCGAGCCCTGAGGCGGAAAGCCAGGGCTTTAGGCCACTGTTAATGTATTTTGCTGTCATTTTAATACGACTTCGCTCTTTTGCACAATTGATTTTTTAATTATTTTTAACTACTGCTGCACTATTTCGGGGCACTTTCGAACTTACCAGGACACCCTCAGCTGTCCCACAGCCGATTTTGGGGCTGTTGTGATATGCTGTTTGGAACGACGCCATCTTGGGTGAGGCGACGGGTTGCGGACCAGCTGGTCATTCCGCCCCGCCTTTCTTCGCCCGGGTCCCTCCTCTATTTTTCTGAGTATTTACAGCAATGATTTCCCGTCCGCGCAGCGGGCGGGCGCAGCGGGCGCGCCGGCGGCGCGCCAAAGGCGTGCCCGTCTGCGCCCGTCCGCGCCCAAACGGGCCAAGGGGCCATACCCCCTGGCCTATTTACTAAGCCTTTTCCTAGGATTACTTATAGCGCCAGCCTACTGTGTTCTTATAGGCCCTATTGCCTTGCAGACTGTTCCACGTTTAATCTAACAACTAAGTCATCACAGTCTTGCTTAAACTGCTCCCTGTCCCTTGAGGTCCCCCAACTTTGTCATAGTTGTACACCTCAACGGCAGACTGTCTCTAAATCAGCATACAATTTTCTTAGCATGAACTGTCGTTCTGTACCTAAACACAGACGGGAGATCTTTGACCTTTTAAACGAGGAACAACCGGATGCCCTCTTCATTACGGAGTCTTGGCTCCATGAAGGTTCGGGCCCGGATATCGCAGAGGCACTTCCAATTAACTATGCTATGGTCAGGTGTGATAGGGTGGCCAAAATTGGTGGGGGCATTGCTATCATTTTTAAAAATGTGTATCAATGCTTATTAGATCTTATTAATTTACAAAACTGTGAAGCTGCATCCTTTAGACTTGTCCTCCATCCTAAGTTTTCCTTAAATGGCATTCTTATTTACCGTTCACCTGGGCCAGTCACTGACTGGGTCACTCATCTATCTGAACTTATCTCCTCTCTGCTGCCTAATGTTGGTACTCTTGTAGTTGTGGGTGATCTCAACATCCATTAGGATGACCTTAGTAATAGTACAGCTAGAACCCTGATCACCGACCTTCAGTCGATGAACGTTATTCTTCACAATCATGGTCCCACACACATAGGTGGACATCTCTTAGATCCCATTTTCTCTAATTTTCCTGATCTACAATGCCTTCCGGCCTTGCCGGTTCTTTGGTCAGATCATTATATTGTTAACTTTAGAATCTCGGTTCTGACCACTGCAGCCCCATATAGAGGCAACCGCGTGGAAAGGAGCAGAGTATGGAAGAAACTGGACGTAGGCTCTTTGAATAAAACTCTTGCCTCCCATCTCCCTTTGGAACTGTCTACACTAGGCGATGTGGAAACCTCTGCTATATTGATCGATCGTTGGCTAGGAAATGCCATTGATATCGTTCTTCCCATTTCCTCAAAGCAGGGTGTATCTCATAAAATGCCCGCCCCATGGTAAACCGAGGCATTAAAAGCTGAGAAATCTCGGTGCAAGAGGCTTGAGCGCGTCTGGCGTAAAGACTATTCTCAGCTTGCAGCTCAGACTTATAGATTCGCGCTAAAATCTTATCACAAAGCTTGTGCTTCTACCAGGGCCAACTTTGTGACGAAATCTATAACAGATGTCATTGATAACTCCAAGGTCTTGTTTAGCTTGGTGAAAAATCTTGCAGGCTCCTCCACACTAGCAAAAACTCCTCCGTTGACAGACAGGAAATGCGACAAAATCGCCCAGTTTTTCTTAAGCAAGGTGGTGAAGATCCATCAGGACATCTCCATCTGCAACTCTAGTAGTATGACCACAGCCTTTCCCATCCTGGTAGCAAACGCACCACGACCTGCGACCTCCTTCTCCCACCCGCTTGTAGCTTGGCCTGAATTGCAGCCTGAGGGTCTACAGGAATTGCTCCGTAATGTAAAATCTGGTTCCCCACTGGACCCCCTCCCTATTTCTGTACTTAGGGAGCTTGACCCCCTGCATTTGGTTAAAATCTGTACTGTTCTGAATCTATCTCTAAAGACTGCTACAGTTCCTGCCATCTGGAAACACGCTATGGTCACGCCACTTTTAAAAAAGCCAACCGCTGATCCCGAACTTCTTGCCAATTACCGCCCAATTTCACTGTTACTGGCTTTCTCCAAAATCCTGGAGCGTCATGTCCATTTCCATCTTACCCAGCACGTGAATTCAAATAATCGACTTCATCCCTCACAGTCAGGTTTCCGGCCGGGCTTTTCGACAGAGACCACTCTTTTAGGTGTTACTGAAAACCTACGGTCCCTGATCGATAATGGTGAAACGGCCGCGCTGATACTGCTCGATCTCAGCGCGGCGTTCTATACCATCTCCCATAAAATCCTACTTGACGCCTTAGCCACCATGGGCATGGAAGGACTAGCCTTGGACTGGTTGTCCTCTTTTCTTTCTAAACGCACTTTTCAAATTTTCTCCCAGTCTGCTACTTCCAATACTTATTCACAGTCTCATGGTGTCCCCCAGGGTTCTATCCTTAGTCCCTTACTTTTTAACCTTTATGTCTCCCCCTTAGCTCACATAGCTGATGATGTCGGCCTCACGTTATTTACATATGCAGACGACTCCCAGGTTATCTTCTCGCTTACGAATAGTGGCGAGGCCTCCTCCTCTCGCCTTCAGTTTGGTCTTGGAGAAATAGCAAAACGGATGAATCACAACCTCCTCAAACTGAATGGCGAGAAGACGGAGGTCCTTGTCCTGGGACAGAAGCCTAACATGTGGACCTCTAGACATTGGCCTGTAAATCTAGGTCCCCTCCCTGTACCGGTGGAGCAGGTACGGAATTTGGGCGTTATCATGGACAAGGGCCTGACAATGCAATGTCAAGTAAGCAAAGTATCTGCCACATGCTTCACCATTATACGTTGGCTTCGCAAGATTTTGTGGATGCTGCCTGATGACACAAGAAGGACTGTGGTGGGCGCCTTGGTCACCTCCAGGTTGGACTATGGCAACGTGCTCTACCTGGGGGCAGCCAAGGCCGTCACCCGACGCCTGCAATTAGTCCAAAATGCCGCAGCACGCCTTCTTAGTGGTTGCCGCAAAACTGACCATATATCTAATCGTCTCCGGGATCTACTCTGGTTGAGGGTCGAGAACCGAGTGAAGTTCAAGGCCCTTACTTACATGTATAGGATCAAGCACAAGGTGGCTCCGAGTTACCTACAGACCCTAGTAAAACCTTACTTTCCTTCCCGTTCCCTTCGCTCCTCCTTTCAATGCCTCTTCTCTGTCCCCAGGATCAAGCTCTCTAGAATGGGAGGTCGCTCCTTCTCCTATTTGGGGCCCAAGTTGTGGAATTCTCTTCCTCTGGCCATTCGGTCTGAGGACAGCATCATACGTTTTCGTAAAGCCGTCAAGACCTGGCTTTTCGATCTATAACTATTTGGTCAACCACCTTTTGTTAGTTGCAGTATCTTAGCGCCGGGAGACCCTCACGGGTAGCTGTTGCGCTCTATAAGCTTAAATAATAAAATAAATAAATAAATATACTGGACCATCCCATCCTCCTTGCCCTTTCATTATTGTGGGTTTAAGTTCATCCCCTATTTGATGAATAATGCCTAACACAAAGGATTGTTGTTGGAAAAACTGATCATACCAGAGAATAGAATTTACCCATGTCAACCACCTCATGCATGGCTATCTCAAAATGCCAGCAGATTGTTCCTCATGTAAAGGGTTGACATAGTGGATGTTTGGAAAAGAGATTGCAGAATGGGGGAGAATTCCTCCACACCAAGGGGGTCTTCTCCCTCAAAATGTGCAGACAAGAAAAGAGAAGGAAGGTGGAGCAAGGGAGTCAGCTGAGGTATCTGTAAGACAAGGGTTGGTTGGACAATAGTCATAAAAATCAGTGGTTTCTTAATTGAAGGCTGAGGGGCTTTGCTGTCCGGTCAAGAGGCATTTTTAGAGTTGTTCTCATGGTTGGGACCATGAGTCACTTTATCCTTTCAGCAATATAGGCAACATGGTTTTTGGGTTAAAAGAGAATAGGGTTTTCCTGCATTGCATGTCTTGTTCCACTCATGGATAGTACAGACTCAATGTCAGCCTCTTAGTCCCCAGGAACTGCCAGAGAATGTTATTAATTAAGACTCTGTTGGAAATATGTCCCTTAATCCAGCAGATAGCAAACAACTGAGAATATAAACTCCAGAATAGTGATAGTGGGGCTAAGGAGAACTGTACTAGGTAAGGCAAATGGTATGAATGCAGAAAAATAATAAAGAAATATAAATCCCATATTCATTTCACATGGAGAAATGATTCAATGGGCAGACATTTATTAGAACTCAAAAGGGGGGGGGGAATTTACGGATAGAGATAGGAAGCAATACAGGTAGTCTGGTCGCAGACATTCCTGACTAATGGTAGAGGGCATAATTGCTGCTTTTTGGATGTTCCCCAAATTCTGATTGGTGGACATACTGTGCAGGTATGGTGCAGTTGTATCACTGTAGCTGTTGAAATATATGTATAAAGGGCAAGGAAGTACCCCAACACAAATAGATGATGGTATAGTAACTTATTAATGGTACACAGAAAATAAACATCCACAGAGTCCATTCCAGGGTGACATGTACTAAAGGTAAAAAGGATTATTTTATAAAAGGTATCAGACATGATCTGAGGGGGTGTTGGTAGCTGTGACAAAGGATATGTTAATCAACAGTTGACTGCAGTGGTGACAGTGGTGGAGAGACTGGGTGACAAAGGATGTATAATTCCCAATGATGTAGTAAGATGAAAAGATACACTTTGTTTCACACAAGGGAACAGAAATATAACTTCAATCATTAGACCTGTAATTTAGACACGCTGAACATAGGCTCCTTATTTTTCTATTACATTATAATTAAATTATCCTCACACTTATGCAGCAGAGAAATGGCTGGACAAATCACAATTGAGCAGGCTGTAGACTTGCAAAGTAAAGACTGACATGATAAGCATGAGCACATTTGAGGCATATTCAGTTGTAATATAAGTATGCATTGAGTACATTGCCTTCTCATATATTAAGAAGTTTCAACAATGTTAATATTGTGGTATGACAAACTAATAACTACCATTTTCAAGAGTTTGAGTGTCACATTAATAGTTGTATAGCATAGGCCTGTTTTCTTGTCCTGCCTACGGTATAGGCTACTCCTGCTCCAGCTGTTGCTATCAATGCACTCAATATGAGGCTTGTTTATAAGAAAGTTAGATTTTGTGCTGATTAACTTAATCATTTACCCTCTAAAGAGAGGGTGCAGATGAACATGAGTGACGTATGATGTGTGCGTGTGTCTTTAACATTGTGACATGAGTGAGGAGATGTAATAAAATGGAAAGATAGCATGATTTTGATTCTTAGCTGGACTGACAGGATTTCCTAAAACAGGCAGGCCATATGGCAGGTTATGCTGTTGGCCTAACACAGGTCCTCCACAGCCCCTGCCATGCGAGCGGGCCTGAGCTCCAGGGGCCCCCCCAACACAGTACTCTAGCCTGAGAGCTCCTGATTTAATCTGGATTGGTGTTGTGTAGCATTTTAGGACCCTAGTGTAATTTTCCCGATTCAAGCCCTTATATAGGTATAGAGAACCTTGTCCTTATATAGGCATAGACATCATAACCATATTTAGACATAGCCCATGCAGTCAAAATACGGCATGGCTACTTCCACTAGTTCCGAAAATCCACAGCAATTTCTCTTACCTGGCCGCCAAGACATGGAACTCCCTTCCCGCACACCTACGACTGACCCAGGACCATCTCACCTTCAAGACCTGGCTATTCGAGCAGTAGCGGCCCCCTCCCCCCTCTCCCTCCAGTGTCTTTAGACCCTCGCGGGTGACTAGCGCTCTCTACAAATGTATTGATTGATTGATTGATTGGATTGGAAAACTCGGCTTCAGCAGTTAGGGACTTCCCCTTGCTTGAATATTGATTTGTCCAAGAACTCATGGAGTTTTCAAAGAACTGAGACTCTATGATGACATTATTATGTCCACTTTTACGTCAAACTCGCCACCTTCAAGGTATAAATATGCCCACACTTGCCCAAGCAAACACACAGTGGTTTGAAGCAGTTCGACTATCTACTTGCCCGACGCATCTCGCTACAGCAAGTGCCGAAGGAAGCCGACCCTACAGCAGACGCCCTGAGAAAGAAATGAAATGAAATGAAATGAAATGAAAATCGTTTTTATTGAGCGCTAACAGCTGCCCTGAGGCGTTCAGGCGCTAAAACTACCATCAGTGTTCTGAGAAGAAGAAGAGGAGTGGGGGGACCCTATTGATTAAAAAGAAATGTTTTCAGCTGCTTGCGAAAACTCAGCAGGTTAGAATTTGCTCTAAGATGGAGTGGTAAGGTGTTCCATATTTTCGGGGCTTTATAAGCGAAGGATCGGCCTCCGGCCCTCGCTCTGTAAATCCTTGGAATTTGGGCTAGGAAGGCATGTGAAGATCGGAGGGCTTTGGTGGGTTTGTATGGCGATACCAAGGAGTGGTTGATCTCTGGACCTGATTTCCAATAGGCCTGATGTGTAATGCACAGAGATTTAAATTTAACTCTCTCTTTAATGGGGAGCCAGTGCAATGCTCTTAAGCCAGGTTGTATTGAGGTTCTGCGGGGGGTGCCAAGCAATGTGCGAGCTGCACAATTTTGGGTGCGCTGCAATTTTTGTAGGGTGTACTCCGGCGCCCCAAGGTACAGAGCATTGTTAAAATCAAGGCGGGATTGAATTAAGCCTTGTATGACTATCTGTCTGGCCTCAAAGGGAAGAAGTGGAAGGATTTTTTTTACCATCCTTAGGAGGCCGAAACAGGTCGCAGAAACTTTGGTTGCCTGCGTGTCGAAGGTCAATGATTTATCAATCCACGCCCCCAGGCTTTTGATGTTGTCTCTAGGGGTGGGGGCTGTGCCCATGCTCAGAGGCCATGACAACTCTAAGGTGGAGGGAGTTGGAGGGCCTAGGAGCATTAGCTCAGTTTTATCATCATTGAGTTTCAGACATGATTTAGTCATCCAGCTCTTGACTTGTTCCAGACATGTTGTTAAGTTGGACTGCGGTAGTGGGTTGCTCTTTTGTGCCAGAGAGACCACTAGCTGGGTGTCGTCCGCATAGGTAATGATGTTAATACCATGAGGACGCACAATTCCAGCCAGCGGTCTCATGTAGGCATTAAAGAGCGTAGGGCTCAATGAAGAGCCCTGCGGAACCCCACATCCCAGAGGCTTGCTCAAAGAGACCGATGTGCCTTCAAAGACCTGGAAGGTTCGTCAGCTAGAAAAGACCTGAACCACATCAGGGCTTCTCCCGAAATTCCCATATCGAGGAGGCGGTTTAAAAGTATTTTGTGATTAACCGTATCGAAGGCGGCGCTCAGATCAAGGAGGATCACTGCCACTGACCCTCCCTGATTGAGAATCCGCCTTTTCTCTTCTGTCACAGCCAGCAAAGCTGTCTCCGTGCCGTGTTTTGGGCGAAAGCCTGTCTGGGAGGTGTCGAGCAGATGGTTGTGCTCGAAGAACTGAGTTACACTGATGTTGATAAGACACTGTCTTTTCTCTTGCTGAGAAATCCAGCTCCAGTGTTTCCAAGCTCCCCTTGCGGGGTGTTGGGAAATCGAGTCTTGAGACAGAGAGATACCAGACCTCCTTCATTTTAAACCAAGGTACGGAGCTGATTAGACCCTAAGAGAAATCCTGGATAGATTCTTGGCAAAAGAATACTAAACTTATGCTACACCACACTTACTTCTTCCCTCGTACTAGACTTAGGTTAGGTACATCGGGGAAGGCATATTTTAGAAGCACCAGTTGAGTAATTTTAGTATTTATTTATTTATTTATTTATGTATTTTATGGCTTAGAAACCATACCATGCTTTTACAGTATTATTTTATAATACTCTTCCTGCTGTATGCATTATACTTTACAGCCAGTCTTACGATTGTTGCAGTTCATTTCTTCTGCATGAGAAAGAAGACTGTTCAATAAATACCTTTTTATTGAAAACGCCCGTCTCTCTATTTCTCTGCACCTCTGGTGAAACGAACGTTGCACGAATGACTGAGTAAAATATCTATCAATTGTTTCCACGACTCTGAAGATACGTTTTATCTTGGGGGAAACAAAGTTGTCATGCGGTTGTCAGAAACTAATCCCTTCTGGGAATTCGAGAAAGTTTCAAGTGACCGTAGAGCTAGCTGGCACGCACAATTAAGTTTAATATATTCGATAGAGACCTAGTAGACATAAGTCCTACGTCACATCTATAGGATATATTATTCCAATGCGCAGAGCCTATTTGGAAAATCGGAACTACACTACATGGTGCCCAACGTTTGGTAAGGCACTAATTTAACGCTAGATACTAGAGTAACTCAGTCGTACTTTTCACAGAGACCCCTTTTACCCGTAAAATACTCCAATAGACGTCTGGAGTGGGTTAAAGGATGAAATATCCACCATAACTGAGTAGGACGAAAAATCCTGTGTATTAGTTTTTGGTTTTGATTCAACGTTGAAAGATACAGTGTTCCAAAAATATTGTGCACCTTATCTTTGTTTCCTTGAAACTTGCTCTGCAAGACTTTCAACAAAATGCCGAATAACGACAACAGCGCAACCAGTGGAGCTGCAGTAAATGCAGCCCAACCAGGTTTAGACTTTACAGGTTTCCAACAAGACGATGCGGATGCTATAATCACCCCGAAAAATGTACGGAAAACAATAGCTTTAAAGCTTATAGAAAATGGCCTATCACCGAGAGGTGGTACGGTTATATTTGTCATAGAGGCACACGAATATCGGCAGACAGAGTTATTCTGTTAATGGATTATCTTCCCTGAAGCAAGAAAACATGTGTTCCACTTCTATAAGATAGAGGAACATCCAGCGGAATACGTTCCTTTCGAGAACATTGAAATTCCACTAACTTACCAAGAGCATCAGCTCTGGTTTAAAGGCGCCCTACAACATCAAAATCACTTTACCAAGCTTAGTCCACTAGGTAGACCAGGGGCAACATGGCCGGTACTAGCCAGCTATACACCACATCCTGACATTGAAAGAATGACAGAAGTAGAATTATTAGCTCAGCTAAAACAATTAATTAAAATTCATAGACAATTGGTACAATATGTCATGCGGACTCTAACAGTCCAACCTGCTATAAGAATTCCACAGCACACCCCTCATCAGGGGAACACAAACAAAATAACACCACAGACCATACAATCGGTCATTGGTAAATTACCAACAAAAAGGGAACAAATTCCATTCTGGTTAGCTCAAAAAATTACTCAAATCGAGGCAGTATTTCCTGATAGTACACCTCATGGGAAACACAGGATTCTAGCAATCTGTTTACCAATGGGGATCACACCACACCTGGAGGACTGACACTTGGGGTACAGTCTTTGCTGCAATATACACAAAAACACATGGTGTTCCGTCCATGGCGGTAATACCAGACGTCCTGAAACAGATTCAAAATTAATACGGGGCAGAGCCTGCTTTTAATCTCGGTATGAAGTTACTGAAGGATTTCAAACATGTCTCAGCTATAATATTAGCTAATATCAAAGGTGGAGCAGCATCTGTGGCAATCCGACAAAAACTAAAAGAACTTGATGTAACTGAGCAACCATATGAAATGCCCAGAATAATAGAAAAATCCTATGAAGAACTAAGTAGAGATAGTTTGGGTGGGAAACCAGTAAAACCCGGAAAATCCTGAAAAAGTGTTTATTAAAAACAAACACTCTCACTACTCCTAAAAAGAAGTGGGAAAATACTAGACAGACACTTCCTAAGGAGAAGAGTTCTCAATCAAAAGGAAGGTCTCCTCAAAAGGAGCCCTCTGAAAAAAAGGTATAACTTCAGAAACAGGGATAATTTGAGAAAACCGGATAGATATCAAGATACTGATACACGTTCCTCTCGTACCTTTCAGACCTCCTCACAGAAATCGGAAAAGAAGGAGATGATCAGAACAAAAGGAAGAACATGTGAAGTCCAAAGACGATCAACACGTTCCAAAAAATAAGAAAACTCAATTCACCAAGAAGAAGGTAGCAAGTCTAAAGATCAGACATGCCGAGAATCTTGAGGACACAACTCAAGAACTGGGAGTGGGCCCAGCCAATGCTGGACAGTGCAGTAGAAGTTACCATAGCTCGCAAGATCCTGTAGGATCATCTGGAGACAGTGGACCTAAATGAATACATTCAAGTTGAAACTGCCGATACCAGGGTTAGTGTACCCCATACGTTATATGAAGTAACACTCCAGAAAGAGTGGGACATAACTAGAAAAATAAAAGCACTCTTTTGGGAAAGACTATCTAAGGGTTATGATATCCTTCTGGCTGAAAATGGCTGACCACCTGAATGTGTGAGGGATTGCCCACATGGCGAAGAGATCATTATGCCAGCCTTCTCAAATCATATTCCTATTTATAAAAAATACACCTATGCCAGAAAATGGGCTGTGGCCCAGGCTCCAGCATTATATAAAAATCATTGGATGAGGACTCTCCTCATCATAAGATCCAGTTAAAAAATCAACCTACTGCTCAGAGGCAGTATCCAGTTAAGCAAGAAGCTAAGAAACAGGTCAAGGAGATCTTAGATCAACTTGAATACCAAGGGGTGATTGAAACATGCACCTCGTCCATGAACAATCCTTTGTTCCCTGTCTCCAAACCAGACAATACTTATCGTCTAGTCTTGGACTACAGACATTTAATTTCTTGTTGCAAAACTTTAGCAGTACAAAATGCACACAGTGCAGCACTGATGAATAACATTGTGCGTAAAAAATATAAAACCACATTAGATATTTCAAACGGTTTCTTCTGTCAAAATATCGCAGCTGTAAGCAGGTACTTGACCAATTTCTCAATTATGGGGACACAGCATCACTTCTGTTGTCTCCCACAGGGATTCAAGAATAGTCCAGGGTTATTCTCAGCCAGAGTAACAGAGTTACTACAAACGTATCAGGATGAGGCATTATTGTATGTCGATGACATCTATCTTACAGACAATGATTTGGACAAGCACTTGAACAGGGTGAACACCATAATACTTGGCTTCGCCTCTGAAGGGTACAAATTCAATTTTAAGAAATTAAGAATTGCCCACCTCAACGTCCTATTCCTAGGATACAAACTGTCACGTGAAGGCAAAAGCCTGGCAGCAAACTTTTTAGAAAAATGTGCGCTGCTGCAACCTCCAAAAACGCTGAAAAACCTACAGTCAGTTCTAGGATTCCTGAATTTCGGAAGAACCTACATTCTAAACTACGCAGAAAGGGTTAAACCTCTCTACGAATTAATCCAACCTGATTTCAAACCTACTAATTGGACTACAAAACACATCGAAATTTTGCGTTCAGTGCAATCAGACATGTTAGCAACAACCCCTTTACAGACAAGCATAAATGTACGCAACCTTGTAATCCGAATCATCCCAGGGAGATGCGGATTCACCTACCTCACCTTAAATGAAGGTACACACAAGCTGAAATTAAATTCACTTCAACAGAAGAAATTCTGACAGCGGTTCAAACTGCAGTAGCAAAAGAGAGAGCTCTCGCGCAGGGAAAACTCATAAAGGTGTTTACTCCTGTACCTGCCTTAGAGACAGTGACAAAAGCAAGCATTCCGAATGCAAAAGCTTTAAATCCGAGATGGATACAATGGATTAATTCTCTTGCTGCAACAGACGTTGAATACGTTTTTGACCCTTACTTGAAAACTCAAGAATTTCTACAATACGAACAAGAATGTCCTCTGCCCACTGAGATTCTGCCTCTTGAAGATTACGGATGTATAATTTATATAGACAGGTCAGCACAACCCGCAATTGGGGGAAAACAAGCTTATAGTGTAGCGTGTGCAATTTTCAAAGGTCGCTGGTGCAATGGTATGTTCAGACCTATGGTCACAAAAACTTAATCTCTCAGAGACTGTACAGCTCAGCGAGCTGAACTACAGGCTTTCAATATGGCGCTTGAAAATACCGATCCCGAATTCCCCACACTCATAGTTTGCGATTCGTATTACTGCGCCAATCTTAAAATGAATACTTGCAGAACTGGGTTCAAAACGGTTTCAAAGATGCAAAAGGTGGCACAATCAAGCATTAGTTGCTTTGGGAACAGGTAGTTCAGTTACAGAAAGAACTACAAAAGACTCACGTGATCCATACACTGAGTCATCAGCGTGATGGCGTTCACGTTGCAGGGAATTCATTGGCTGATGAAGCCGTGAAGGCAGCTGTGCAAACGGCTTCCGTAGCTGCAATCACTCGTTCAAAAACAGAAATAGATGGTGAAACAATGCTAGCTGTCAATGCCACAAGCAGAGGCTGCGGTGCAGCATTATCTCTAAACTATCCACTCGAATATTCATTCATAATTGAAGCCAACTCCGTTCCCTTTGCTCGAATCCCTGGAGTGGGAGATAGGGTAATTCCAAACAGGAATCGGAGAGGTGCTTTGATTCAAGAAGCACATATGGGAGAGGGTCTGATACATCAGGGGATCTCAAAATCTCTACTAGAGTTAAAAGAGATGTACTGGTGGCCAGGGATGAATGCTCACATTTATGAATTTGGAATTAATTGCGATGTCTGTTACAGAGATCACAGCTTAGAGCGCCGCCAGATTCCTGACTACAGTGTAGCCAGCCCAGTACAGACACCCTTGTTAGATAGCATTAGACTATCCACGCTCATACGTCCCTATGGACAAAAGCGGTCCCACAACTATTAGGACAAGATTCATTTGGATGTGGCCTCAGCGCTTGACTGACGCCCGAACTGTTATAAAAGATTTGCGAGTCTTTATCGGCACATACGCAATCGGCACGCTACATTCTGACCAGGGTCCTGCGTTTAGCTCTTGAGCTTACAAGGAGGCCATGGCCAGCTTGAAAATAGCGGATAAGAAGGAATTTGGGCCTTCTTACAGAAAACCAGTACCTGTACTAGCAATCTACAGATCAAGAACAGTGTTACTGCCGCCCCTTGCTGGAAGAAATGAGAACCGGTTTGTATCAATTGACCTGGTCAAACTACACCATGTGGCCGATAATAAGTAGTAGGCCCAGTGGACTCCAAAGATGTAGCAGACAACCAAATCTTGCTACTATCCAAGAGGTTCAAACTGAAAGACTCATCACCTTTGAAGAATCTACAGTGAGAAAAGAAGGACTATGCAACAAATCCATGGAACTTGTGCCTCTTGAAACCCAAATAACAGTTCGTCAAGAAACTCCTGTCTACAATGATGTAGCATCTGACTATAGTAATGTGTCAAGGGAACAAGCAGCTCCAGCGATTTCAAATAATGTGGATGCAATACCAACAATTGACTGAACTGCCTCTGGCTATTTCATCAACTTTGATACCTTTTCTGAGGATCCCAGTGAGCCTGAAAAAAGGCCAGCTAATAAAACTTTCATTTAACAAGTAACATGACTTTTTCACTAGCTTGCAAATACATATCTGGTTTCACCATGGGTTAAAGTTTGGATTGTGTTAGGTGTACTTTTTCTCCTACTATGGCTCATTCTTGTTTTAAGTTTGGGAAAGCCAATAGATGGAGAATATAGTAAAATGGACACAGCAAGTAAGAACATCAACTTGCTCCTGAAGCCACACAAATCATCTCATCATGAGCAAAGAGACCTGTCTTCAGTTAACATCACAGCCGTTCCACTACCCCTCCGGTCGAGCTGTTGAAGATTCCACACCAATTTAAGGTTTCCTTGGGTGATTTCGTGTCACCCAGTACATTTTCTGATGATTGGAACTTTGAGACTGTTAATAACATGATGATGGATTTAGAAATGTCAGCAAAATTTACAAAACATGAATACTTAGAAGGTTCATCAGATTATGAACAAATGTATTGTTTTAATCATTATGGTCATAATTTTTTGCACACATCTACAAACCCTAGAAATGTTTTAACTTATAATCATTGGGAACATTGTCCAAGGGCCACCAAAGGGTAGCTCTAGAACATTTTATGAAAAATGTCCATACTTCTCAGGCTTTAATGTCACAAATCCAGAAACATTTTACTTTAAAAATGTTAATAAGACAGGAATGAAAAGTATGTTGACTAATACTAAGCAAATTTATTCTGCTGCCTTTTATGTTCAAATGCCCACATTAGGTTTTGACTTTTGGAAAGACAACATTGAGACAAAAACTGTCTGCGGCACAAAATACTGGCAGGAGCAAGGTTTAGAAGCCTTATTTAGAGCCTGCATCATCCCAAAACAAATAATGCTTTTAAAGGAAACTGTTCAACAGACATCTTGTCTTGGCCTAGTTAAGATAAAAGACTTGAATAAACCGTCTATACCTAAGCCCACACCTGATAGTAATAGAACTACAGATGAGGAGGTAGACGTAAATTATATTTTACAAAAAAACAGAACTAATCCTGTTTGGAAAAAATGGTTAATCTGCCCCACAGACACAAATAATTTTCAAGATAGATTCCTGAACAAGACACAATGGTTTACAGTAACTAGACCAGATCCAAGATATATCCAGAGACAACATCCAGGGATAATAACAACTTACAGTCTAGGAAAACTGTGCCTGGAGTGGATACAAAAATCCGCACTCACAGATATAAAACAACACTTAGCTTTACTTAAAGATGGCTTTGATTTGAGAGAATTCTTACTAGGACCTCGCAAACAATGTCATAAACGTTTCATATATGCCGGTATTTACGCTGCCTATAATGAAGCATGGAAAGTCACGCAAATGGAAACTGCAGAACGAATACAAGAAATTGATCGTATTAATTTAGAGAAAGCTCTCTCTGTAGTTGACAATGGGTTAAGATCTCTGTCATCCAGAATGTATTCTTTGGACAGCATTGTATCCTCTGCCATAGACATAATGGAACAGGACTTGCTCATGTTACAACATGCACAGTCTCAATTGCGTTCTATCATGCTGCTAGGCTGGACGTTACAAAACCTGAGTTCAGGCCATGTGCCTTGGCGTCTAATCAACACCACGTCATTGTTTACTGGATTTAACCTTACAGATAAACAAATCTCTTTGGCACAAAGGGAAGCACACTATACGGTGCTGAGCATAGAAAAACTGGAAAGATTACCATTAACCGTTTCTGAGAAACCAGCCGTTGAATTGATAATACATGGCACCATCACGATACCAGTGACGATTTTCCAGTTTCAGTATTACTTAACACACATACCAGCAGGCCTGTATGAAAGGTTGGGTAAAGAATACATAAATTCGACCTGGGATTTACCATACACACACAAATATAGGAGTGGGGAAACTGAGGAATTTCTTACTGGTAAAAATTGCAAAACCACACTGAGTGGTACACCTCTATGTCAGGGTATTAATTTGTATGGAGCCTGCGATGGTTCTTCGACCAATTTATCCTGCCACCTGCAGGGTTCCCCGGCAGCAGTGATAGATCCAGTTTTTAGGCAGCTATCCAATGGGAGCTACATAATGTTGAATGATCACAATGTTGAATGATCACAGCTGTTGTGGAATGCTGTGGAATGATGCCAGGAATAGCCTATCTCATTAGTGTGTCAGCCAGGGTCACTTGCTGTATGCAAGTATTGTTTCCTTAAACTAAGACAGACGGGGAGTCGCCGCTATGGCCTTCATTGAACATCTCTTCTATACGAATTGATACTTTAAGCAGAATGAAAGCCATTCCTTTACTGTGCCACTGACCTCATCCAGAGAGACGTATGATCTGCAAGTTGCAAGATCCTCTGCAGAGATTCATGCCCTATTATCAACAAACTGCCCCATACATTTCGCAGAAATGTTGGGTCGTATCTTAAACATGTCTGATACCAGTGGTATTGTACATGTATTTAAGACGATTTTTTGGGACTGTTAGCACCCTTTGAAGCAGTCCGAGGCATTTTTCCAAACTTCGTGCACTCTGTGTTCGGGGCCTGCCTCTCATCTTGGGACTTGTAACAGAGATACTATTTTTGTTCCTTCTGCTCCGATATGGCAAGTCCAGTCACCAGGGTTGTCCCCAGCAGCTTCCAATCCTGATGACGGCATTTATTGAGGTCTCACCGGCAATTTCAGCTGAGGGTGAGATACGTGGACCAACAGGCACACAGGTACCATCTACTGCGAACATTGCTAATGCGACTGACGCTGATGGCGATGCTTCTCATCTGTGTACGATTGATCTACTTAATGAAGTGGTTCAACTTTCACCCACTGCGGTAGACAATTTCTTTGCCAGCTTAGAAGCTTTGAATTCGACCTTTGTTTTAAAAAAAAAAAACACTTCTAACTTTGGAACTCTATTTTTCTATGATTTGATTTGACTTTTTCCAAAATTGAACTTTGGCACAAAGTAATCTGCTTAAGGTAGAACTATTCTTAGAGAACAAGAATTCTTTGAATCCTTCCTAGAAACAATATTGACATTATCCACAAACCTAAAACAGTTAATATATATCCTGCTATGGGATGGTCTCGATTTTTTTTTCTGTAATTAAGAGCCATTTCATAAATGTAATTTTCGGGATTCATTCAGTTAGCATTGCCAATGTCATATTATATGCTTACACTGAAATCATTTCTTTTAAATGCGTACAGTACAAATGCTCATTTTTTGTGTACAACCATTTTCAAAAGCATTTCATGTATTTTTGGGTGGGATTGTAAACACATGCTTTAGATATGTTTTAGCGCTTAATTTTAGTAATGTCGAACATAATAAAGTGGAGTGGGTGTTGTATAGCATTTTAGGACCCTAGTGTAATTTTCCCGAAAATCCACAAGGATTTCTTGAAATCTCGGCTTCAGCATATTGAATATAGATTTGTCCAAGAACTCATGGAGTTTTCAAAGAACTGAGACTTTTTGATGACGTTATTATGTCCACCTTTACATCAAACTCTACACCTTCAAGGTATGAATATGCCCACATTCGCCCAAGCAAACACACAGTGGTTTGGAGCAGTTCGACTATCTACTTGCCCGATGCATCTCACTACAGCAAGTGCCGAAGAAAGCCGACCCTCCAGCAGATGCACTGAGAAAGACGCTGTCTTTTCTCTTGCCGAGAAATCCAGCTCCAGTGTTTCCAAGCTCCCCTTGCGGGGTGTTGGGAAATCGAGTCCTGAGACAGAGAGATACCAGACCTCCTTCATTGTAAACCAAGGTACGGAGCTGATTAGACCCTAAGAGAAATCTTGGATAGAATCTTGGCAAAAGAATACTAAACTTATGCTACACCACACTTACTTCTTTCCTCGTACTAGACTTAGGTTAGGTACATCGGGGTAGGCGTATTTTAGAAGCACCAGTTGAGTACTTTTAGTCTTTATTTATATATGTATGTATTTTATGGCTTAGAAGCCATACCATGCTTTCACAGTATTATTTTATAATACTCTTCCTGCTGTACGCATTATACTTTACAGCCAGTCTTACGATTGTAGCAGTTCATTTCGTCTGCATGAGAAAGAAGACTGTTCAATAAATACCTTTTTATTGAAAAAGCCTGTCTCTCTATATCGCTGCACCTCTGGTGAAACAAAGCATGCACGATTACTTGGTAAAATATCTATCTATTGTTTCCACAACTCTAAAGATACGTTTTATCTTGGGGAAACAAAGTTGTCATGTTTATGCGGTTGTCAGAAACAAATCCCTTCTTGTGTATTCGAGAAAGTTTCTAGTGACCCCTGAGCTAGCTGGCACTCACAATTAAGTTTAATATATTCGATAGAGACCTAGTAGACATAAGTCCTACGTCACATCTATAGGATATAATATTCCAATGCGCAGAACCTATTGGGAATATAGGAACTACACTACATTGGGGCCGCTCCATGTACCTTGCAGAGGGGACCCCTCAAGTTTCGTTACACCACTGGGATAAGCTCAGGAAGCATGGTGGAGAAGATTCATTAATCAGAGACAGAGACAGGCTCCAGGTCCGCCTCCTGGAGGCGCATTTTCCACTTGTGTTTTGGAAATACTTCTTTTACCACCTACGCTCATCTTGCTATTTTCAGGTCTTCCACAGTACATATAGAGACCTCAACATGTTAACAGTCTGTCAACTCCTGCCAACTGGCCACCTTCTCCACTTCACTGAGGATGTATAGAGGCAGACCATGTAGTTCCCTTTAGTGATCTACAACAAAGGTCACTAAAAGTAATATCTGCACCTTAGTGAAGTTCGTCTTCCTGTTAAGTGGAGTGGGCTATATTCTAGAAGCTTTAGAGGGTTTGTGGCATTTCCAATATCACACAGTACAAATTGCTTAATTTGTAAAATATTAAGTGCCAGGGCTCTGACCAGGAGGCAACTGCAGATTGCACTACCCATCACCCTTGTCATCGCTGCCTCAACAACTTCTTACCATCTTTCTCGCAGGTAAATGCGACAGTTCAGATTATCCCATGTCCCCAAAGCTAAAGGAATGGCTGTGGAGGTAGGAGTTAGCAATTTTAATGCATATTGTATACCTAAACAACCGTTTTCTGCTCATCTCTAAATTAGATGAGTAGCACCACCATGTGGTAGATTATTCTAAGGATGGTGTTAACAATTAGGTGCCGGTGCCTAGCACTGTAAACCAATTAAGTGCCGGTGCTGAGCACCTGAAAACACATGCTCAGATTAAGCACTGGGTCAAAGGAAACATGCAGAATCTCGGGTGTGGGCTCTATTTATGGGCTTGAAGGTTACTATTTGCCAACTAAGTGCAATTTAGGTCTAAAAAAATGTTCTTTCATTATACTCTCTCTATACGAGGTGTTACTATATCATTCATACTTTTCAGTAGCATTGGGGGAGATCCTTTCTCTGCTGCATAGAGTTCCACCTATTTGCTTACTCCTAAAGTCCAGTCCTAAACTTATTAGTAATAACTGTCCTAATTTCAGTCATAAGACTCTACAACCTCATGGGTGGATATATCTGCCCGGGAAAGGATAGGCCCTATAGTGTCTGTATAAAATGTAATATTTACTTATAAAAGTCGATGTTATAGTTATGAGAAAGGTTTAAGTGAATTTAATTTGCAATATTTCTTAGTTAACACAATGGGAGCAAGGTCTAAAGCTAGCAGGCTTAGCAAATTCATGAATCATATCTTAAGAAGTGCTGTGCAAGCCCCAGTCATATCCCTTTCACATAAATAAGGGTACCTGTGCTTTCTGAGGCAGGGCCAAAACCTTTTTACTTGTTCTTCAACCTCCCTATATATCCTGACTACACAACGCGTGGCGCGCGCAGCTTGCGGCCCAGCTCTGCTGAAGAATGTCAGCCGTGACCAGACCGTTAAATTTCAATTTTGTACCATGACACAGCCATGAAATGCATTACAAATCCCCAGGGCGAGCCCGTGCCCCTTCCCGTACGCCTCTTCCGTTACTTTGCACAAGCAGTGTGACAGATTGTTAACAGCTAATTAATAATCCCGAAAACCACGTGACAGAAACAGACCCTGAGCCCCAGAACACATGAATTCTGCATGCCGAATATGGGTACCATTAAAACTGAATTGATTAAAGAGCCACCATGCCTGAGACTTATTTGACTCTACAGTAAAAAAAGCAATAGACACTATTTTGGGAAATTATATAAGATATCTCGCTACTGCATCTGTAATGAATGCAGTTTCTATTTAGAACCCAGTCTGATGCAGATCAGCAGAGACATGTTATATTTAGTCCACATGCTTCAAAGGATGCCTATCGATCTGTAATAGTACGGACTATCAGTAAAAATATCAGTTATTACTTATGTAGGAAATAGTAATGCAGGGCAGACACTGCTTCAATAATGGATACTAATTCATAAATAATGTAAAAACACAACTACCCAAGGACTTCTGCGGTTCAGCAGCACACACAAACGACATGACAAATGATGGCATTAAGCAGTTTTTCATCACATTTCATTGCATCCAGAAACATTATGCAATTAGATAATATCGATGCACCCGAATCTCTGTGGGAAAACCGAGGCCCACTCTGCAAGGCCCACTTTAAACATGTAAGGTGGGGAAAAACCCTCAGATTTTTGTCTACATGCTTTACTTTTCATGTCTCACAACAAGATCTTTATAAAACAAATGTCTAAAGTATTAGAAATATCGAAAAAGCTGGCATTTGTTCTGTAACATGCTGAGAAAAATATATTTGGGAAAAGGGGTTTGATATGTTCATTCGAACAAATTTAGGTGAAATAATGTTTCGTAATTTGTATGTGTTTGTATTTGTGTATTGCTTAAATGCAATTAGTGTTAATTTGCATATTACTACAAACTAAATGACTAAAATAGAAACTGAATCGTTATCAAGCAAGATTTTTTTATTTGTTTCATATTTCTTGACGATTTAGGGTGGTGAAAACCTACTTTGCCTGCTGGACCTTTAAATCCTAAACTTTATTTTTTAAATTAACTACTTTTGACTGTTGGAAATCAGGACCTGTTCGCAGTGTCCGTCCACTTTTTTCCCCATTTGAGACTCCTGGATGCTGGGTTTCTGACTCTGAGAGTACCCTGGCACTGCTGGGCAAGCCAAGGGCCAGTGTTATTTCGAAAATACCCACTGTGATGTTGAAAACACACCCATGCATTAGGCCACACTATATATTAGGGTACACTTACAATTAGCATGACTTACCCTATAAACCCCAAGTAGAAAATAGGGCAAGGGGGATTAAAACTAGCTATAAGTCCCTAGTATATAATAAAGCATGGCAGGTTTGAGTCCAGCAGGCTTTTTTGCACTTGCATGTGTGCACTGCTGAGAGCCTGAGGTCATTTTAAAAGCAGCCCTGTGTTGCAGCACTGATTTTAAAAGTAAATTCACTGCAAACTCGAATTTGGTGGTAGGAGCACTTAAAAAGTGATAATCAACATTTCTTTTATATATTAGGTACCCCCAGGGTCTTCCCTAGGTGTCCTGGAGCAGGGGTCATGTAATTATAAGCAGGCTCCTTATAAAATATGTTTGATATGCTCTGGAGATAGAGAAATTGTGCATTTCACGTCTTTTATTGTAGTAAAGTGCTTCTCAAAATCCACTTTGGAGCTATGAGCACTGTGGAGTAAGGATCTACACAAGGTTTGCATATTCAGAATGCCCAATGTCTCCCCTAGGTGTCCCAGGGGTGGGGGGGGGAGGGGGTCATGTAACTATAAGCAGGGCCCTTAAGAAATATGTTTTATATGCCATAGTGGGGGAGAAATTGCATATTTCATTTCGTCATTCTAGATGCCTAGCACCAAAGGATAACATTACATTAGTTTATGAATGCCTAACTATCACTATCAATTGAAAAAAATATCATGAAAGGACTTAGGAGAGTGGTATTTATAAATAAAACTATATGCTATTGTTGAATGTATTCATGTCTGCAAGCCATTAATCAGCCTCCTTGCAGTCTTCCCTGATTGGTCAGAGTTAACCAGTTTAGCCAGACTGCTTTGATAAAGTGATAAGTGGCTCACACAGGGAGAGGCTATCTGCTGGAGAGAGTTCTGCTACATAGAAATGCTAGAGCAGGGGGAGAGGTAATAAAGCATGAAGCTTCAAAGGAGGAACAGGACAGGCAGGGAATGCAAGACCTACCTACCCCCATCCCCTCCGACCGAGCCAAGTAGCAGGCTTAAGTAAGGAATCTGCATAGGTTAGGGGAAGGAAAGCTATGGAAATGAGCTCCACTAAAGGTTGGTTTAGCTAGCTCTTGCTCCTCTGCAGAGATTTCAGCCATCCTAAATTTTGGAGGAATAGTACGTTCCGGGACAAGGATAAGCCACACTTTGGAGGATGCTATCATGCTCCGGGCAGTTGCCCTGACCTCAGAGAATATTGAATAATTATGTGAGAGGCGCAGAGCCTCTCAGATCTGCTGCGTGGAACTAAGAGAAGTATTCTGACTGACTCTGCCTGCTACATAATCTGGAACTGCATCCCTGTGGAGGTGCTTTGCTTCAATAGGATTAAAGAGTGGACTTCCTGCAAGCTACAGGTTCTCGAAGCTCACCTGCATCAACTCACCAAGTATCCCCTGCCTGGAGTGCATCCAGTGGACTTTTAAGGATTTTGACCAGGTGCGTTGTGGGAATTATGGTACCAAAATTTCCAGGACCATCTTGGAGTTTCCAGACCTGTGGATTGTGTTTTTGACACTGTGGACCCTCAAGAAGAACTTCGGGAAGAAGTTCCAGAAATTTGGAGAGGAGTGGAGCTATTTTGGAGAAAAAATCTCTGTAAGGTGACTAAGTGCTAGAAAGTGTTTATTCTTTAAAAAATCATATCTCAGTCTCTCTAGATTGGATTTGGTTGTTTTGGTTTCATTTTAAAGATAGGAATACTTCCTATTTTTATGAATTGGTGTGGGATTTTTATGTGTGTTGTGTCTTAATTATTTACTGAATTGATGCTTTTCAAAGCTTTACATACCTGTCTCCTAAGTTAAACCTGCCTGCTCGCAGCCAAGCTGCCATGTGTTGAGCACGGGAATAATTAATTGAGGCTTATACTGATCCCTAGACCATGTTAGTAGCCTTACTGCCTCTTGTAGATGCATATTTGCCACTACCCATATCGCACTTTCCAACAATGACAATTATTGAATGCCACAATTCAAAGAATATTCAAGCATTTAACATGGAGAAATGGAAATAAAGGTCTTAAAGTTGGGGACATGTGCTCCATTGTATTGATCCAAGGAGGGACACATTCGTCAAAGTAAAAGTTGAATTTTGAAGATGAGAATGAGAATTGGAACACGATTTTATTGATGACTGTGAGTCTATGCAGATTTCGGAAGAAGAAAGGAGGGTGATATCACTATGTGGCATGCAACCAGCAGCAAGGTCACCGCATTCAGTATGATTTCTATGAGGCACCTTTAAGGTACCCATGAGGGCATTTGAATGCTATTTCCAAGTGGACATACTTGTTCTATTAGTCAGGGTGAGGAGAGGGGACAGAGATGAAGTAGTACAATTTGTGTTACTGGGTCTATCCAGAGCAAAATGTTCTGAGCCGCTGAAGGGTGGGTGCATTTGCTTGTTCACTGTTTTGAGTGTGTGGTTAGTTGGGTGTGGTTACTGCCAGGGTACTGCAGTCTTACCCAAATTCGGCTTGGTGGATGTAGTTTCCTGGCATCAGTGCTTTCCAAAGAGTGATTTTCAAAATTGAGTCTATTCATTAAATTTAAAAGTAGAGTGTTTGATTTCGTAGTCCGAATACCTCAATGTCCCAGAATGCACCATGGAAGATAGTAAAGTTTGGATAATTTTTCCTTTATAGTGGGGCAAGATGGCGGCCGCAACTAGCGGCTGAGTTGCAGCAGGAGCAAGGACGCTGGATTCGATATGATTTTTGGCATTTAGACCTCAATAAACCTTAAAAAAAAAACCCGAAGGAAAGCAAGGGAAACCAAAGTCGCAGTCAACGGATGGAGACGACATACCGGATTTCAGCTAGCCTGATCCATGCGCTAGCGGGGTTGCTTGCCGACAATCCTCTGGCGTTTCTCGGCGGCACATTAGCCACAGCAGGCGGAGCTTGCGGAGTTCACGGAGCGGAAGGGCGGAGCGGCTCCAGAGGCTCCAGAGTGACTATCGTTCTCAGGCTCAAGGCGGAGCTTGCAGGTTGGGCGATTGCGAAGCGGAGCAGACTGAGTGAGAGGCGGCGGCTCTGCAGGATGCCTCCGAAAACAGAATACCGGTGGGAAGACTTCTGCCAAAAGGAAAGTGGGGGAAAATACAAATACCATCACAAATGTGCAAATGAATTCGGATGGCACCAACGCTCCAAACGAAGCAGAAGGAAAAGGAAAAGGGAAAGCACAGGAGCCACCCAAGGAAATGAGACCCCCAGCAGCCAGAACCAGGCTGGCCACGGCCAATCTGAGTATCGTGGATATGTTTAACCGAGCTGGTAAGGAGAAGGAGACTAGAGCTCCAGGAGTCGAGGCAGACTTGGAGGCGGAGACAGAGGCTGAAAGACTGGGTGAAATTGAACCTCTGGAGTCCACGGTAAGCCAAACAATGACTGGTGATTCTGAGGGCATGATTGGGGGGCCAGGTGTTGCGCAAGACTTGGGCACATTCTGTGTGTCAGGAGGCAATGTGAATGATCAGGGTGAGGACCCTGGAAGTGAATATAAGACTTTAATGGGGGTCAATACCAGCACCGGCACCTGCCCCGCTCTAAAGAAGGCCATGAGCAGTACAAAAAATCATGATAACGTACAACTAGGAATCACGCAACCTAGTGCTATCCTCCAGACAAATATGGTTTACGAGCTAAAAAAGGAGGAGGAGAAGACTCCAAGCGAGTGCTTTGTCTCTGTGCCGGAGGAGGCGGACTGGTCCGAGGATGAAGAGGAGCAAAGCTCGGATATAGATGGCAGTAACTTAGAGACAGAGAGTGACCCAGAGGGGGACCTGATTACCACGGCGGTTAAAACTACGGTCCCATCTAAAAAGCAGACGAAGTTGGCCTGGGACCATTCGCCGACGACACTGCTGCAAGGCAATTCGATTCGAGAACACAACTATGAGGATACCCAAGAAGCTAGTCAGCGTGCAATTCTGGAAGCAATTCACCATGAAATAATTGCACATCGGGAAGAAACCAGGCAGGACAGCTTGAAAGCACAAGCGGCCATGAGAAAAATGAAAAGTGTTGTCAGGAAGCTATCCAAGGCCACTGTTAATGTGGGGGATAGGGTGTCGAACCTTGAGGAAAGGATTGTCGCTACGGAAAACGAGGCCGCTGCCGCCACTATTAAGGTAGAATCATTCGGAGCTCAAGCACAGGATGTCCAGTGGAAGCTGGAAGATTTGGAGAATAGGCTTAGGAGGGACAATCTAAGAGTACTTGGTGTTCCTGAAGGTCGGGAATGGGCGACGTTAAAGCCTTCATAGTTAAACTATTTGAGCAAGCCTTTCCTGAGCTGGCCAGCTGGAATTGGGCCCTAGAAATTCAGAGGGCGCACCGGACACCGTTTAAGATCCGCCGGAATACGAAATAAGGGAATAAGCCCAGGGCAATTCTGATATTCTTTGGGAATTTCATCTTGAGACAATCCGTGGCAGAGAAAGCAAGACCGAATGCGAAGAAAACCAGCGAGGGGGTCACCTTCTTCGTTAGACCGGACTTTTGCCATACTACGGTGGAACGGCGGTGGAGACTACGACAATTAAACAAGCCCTTCCAGGATAAAAAAATCCAGATTTATCTCATAAATCCGGCTCAACTTAAAGTAATTTATCTGGGCAAAACAATGTACTTTTCTTCGGAAATTAAAGCTCAAGAGTTCCTGGACTCTATATAGTAATAGCAATAGAAATAATCTAGTTACTTAATCATGCATACATTTTTTTTTTTTTTCTATTGGGAATGAGCGTTTTTTCCCCAATGTGTAAATAGGGTCAGTGCTGGTCGGGCTGGACTAGCTCGATTTGGAAAATATGGATCTTCTACTTTTTCTCCCTTCTTTTTTTTTTTTTTTTTTTTTTTGAGATGCAGGCTTATAGGGTAGGAAAGTAGTATGACACTGCACTATGGGTCATATACATTGGGGATAGTGCTGTGGTCACTAGGTATTAGTTATGTACTGATTTTTTTTTTAGATATGTATTGATTTGGTTTTTGAGGTTTATACGATTAAGTAGGTTTAATGGAGTCCACTGCTATGCTGCATCCATCACATGCACAGACTTAGTCTGCGCGCCTCACCAGGGAGGGTGTGTGGGGTGGGGACTAAGGGGGGGGGTGGATAAAGTCAAGGGGGGGGCTGGATGGAGGGAGGTGGGTTAGGGGGGGGAGGGGGGTGAAAACGTTAAAATGAAGAGAGTTTGTATCATCAATGTATCCATAAACGCAAGAGTAATTCTGAAACAAAAGTCGTATTTCTATCATGTACCTAGTATTTATCTAGATCGGTTGATGAGATGGCAATGTTTGATATATAGGTATGCCTAAGCTCAGGATTGGATCTCTTAATATAGGAGGATTAAATGACTGGAAGAAGAGGGGCAGGTTCGAGCAATATCTTTGTGTAGTAGGTCTAGATATTATATGCTTACAGGAGACCCACTTACCATGGAAGAAAAAACATTGGCTAAACCTAAAAGGATATGAAACCCTGTCTTGTTCTTCCCAGACCTCTATGATAAGAGGGGTGGCTATTATCAGCAAGGTTGGTCTAGTGGGGGCCAAACGGTGTAAGGCAGATGCCATGGGTAGGTGGGCTATCTGCGAAATGAATTTAGGATTTACTATATGTTCGCTATATGGGTCTAACATAGATGACTCGGAGGTCTTTAATTGTATAGAGAAGGAACTGACGGACTGGCCAACTCCTATAGTATTATGTGGCGACTTCAACATCTCAGCTAATTTTGTGGATGGTATCCCCTATACAGGTAGGAAGCCACGGGTTTATAGAGCGGTAACTTCAATGATGCAGTCACATGGATTAACTGATGTGTGGGGGAATCTAGAGGCAGGTGACCCAGGGTTTACGTACTTTTCGCACCCTTTTAATAAATATACAAAACTTGATTATTTTATGATCTCGGTCACGCAATTAAGTAGGGTCAAAATCATCAAACTCCCAAAAATTTTGTCAGACCATAACCCTCTAGTTCTAACCATGGATATTAATAAACCACAAAAAAACCCTAGGCCCTGGACCTTTGATAGGAAACTATTAGTAGATGGGGAATATATTAGATATATGAAGTATTGGTCCCAGGCCTTTTTTGATGCTAATAGGTATAGCGCATCCAGGGGTGCAGTTTGGGATAGTTTCAAGGCAGGACTAAGGGGGGAGACCATCAGCTATACTACTCGGATTTGGAAAAGGGCTAACCAAGAAAGAGAACTTCTGATGGGCAAGCTGATTGAAGCTGAGGCACAACATAGAAGGGATATAACTCTAGGGGGACAATCCACTGGGAGCCTAGAAAGGGTAAACTCTATAAAAGCAGAGATTCAGAAACAACTGGCTAAAAAAGCGGCAGCAGAATATCAGTCGCAGAGGACCAGATTATATGAAACGGGGGAACAAGAAGGAAGAGCGCTGGCACTACGAATTAGGCAGGTGGCTTCCAAGAATACAGTCACACAAATAGAATATGAGGGTCAAACACATGACAAACCGACTGAAATTCTAGATGCCTTTAGGAAATACTATCAAGCATTGTACCAGGAGGAAGCGGAAGCAGGGGTCCCAGACACAAGTTGGTTAGATATGGGCACCAAGTTACATCAGGCCCACATAGATACTTTGGAGCAAGATATTACTATGGCTGAAGTATTAGAGGCCTTGCAAGATCTGGCAAGTGGGAAGGCTGCGGGTCCCGATGCTCTGCCGCTTGAGATTTATAAGAGTCTAAGGGAGGAAACAACTCCGATGCTTCTGGATCTGTTTAAAGGTGTTATGAATACCGGAGTAATACCTAAGTCATGGACGGAAACTAATATAGTGATTTTTCACAAAAAAGGGAAACCAAAGATTAATCCCGGATCTTATAGACCAATATCCCTGATAAACAGTGACAATAAACTCTATGCAAAGATCATGGCTACTCGCATGGGGAGGATCATTGCGACCTTGGTTTCCCCCTGGCAGCATGGGTTTATCCCAGGGAGGGGTACTACTGACCATATTAGAAGAGCTATTACTCTATTTGACATTGGGGCTGCCGGGGGGGGGAGGGTCGCAATGATCCTCCTCGACGCGGAGAAGGCCTTTGACCGCGTTAGATGGAGTTTTCTATGGAAGGTTTTGGAGGAAAGGGGATTTGGGCCAAGATTTCGACAGGCAATTCAGGCGATGTATTCCACTCCAACGGCAAGAATCCAGCTGATGGGTGAAAGATCCGGGAAGATAGATATAACAAGGGGTACGAGACAGGGATGCCCGTGTTCACCAATCCTTTTTGCGCTATATATTGACCCTTTAATTACCCAAATAAAGAACAGTGTTGCTATTAAGCCTGCAGTTACCAATGGGTTCCAGACCAAACTTCTTGCATATGCAGATGACCTAGCAGTTATCACTAATGACCCAGAGTCCGCTATGAGAGAACTAGTCAGTATTACTGGGCAGTTTGGCGGTTTGTCGGGCTATCGTCTAAATGTGGGGAAAACACAAGTATTGTGCTCTAAAAATGTAGTTAAGCAGGATCCCAGGTATGTGGATTCAGTAGTTTACCTGGGTATAACAATAGATGCAGAACCCGGAAAAATAATTAAGGACAACTTCTCACCACTTATAAGCTCAATGGAAAAAGATTTAAAAAGGATGGACTCACTTCACTTATCGATAATTGGCAGGGCTAACGTCATTAAAATGACCATGTTTCCTAAGGTCCTATATAAATTCAGGGCAATCCCCTTCAAAGTTGAAGAGAAGGTCATCAAGGAAATTGAAGCCATATTTATGAACTTCCTGTGGCATTATGGTAAGATAAGGAGATCAAGCAGATACATGTCACTGCCACAGGAAAGAGGTGGGTTGGGGCTGCCAGATCTTAGGAGCTATCACTGGGCGTGTCTTCTTACTGATATGGCAATCCTATTCCACCCAGGGGGGCCCACTTTTAGACAGGAGGATATACCCTCGATTTTTCAGTTAGCACTGGGTAGTGAAGCAATTGGTGTGTTATTGAGGAGAACTCAGAAGAGCTACTATAAGAAATTGGGCAATAAACTATTGGAAGATGTATGGCGGGTGTGGTCAACTGTTCAGAAAATCCTAGGTATCCCCAGGTATCATCATTTTACACCACTCTGGAATTCGACACTCTTCCCAAATCTGAGCAGGGATGGACCTTGGCGGCACTGGGAGAGACAGGGTATTGTTACGCTTGGGCAAATATTGGAAAAGGACGAGTGTAGACCTTTGAAAGATCTCAAGCTGCGTTACTCGCTACAGGGCTGTCAAGAGCTCAAGTATCTACAGCTGGTTAATGTAATCAAATCAATAAGGCCTCGTATTGTCCTGACAAAGAGCTGTGAATTACTGGAGTATCTGAAGGTGGGAGGCCACAGAATTAGGGATATATACAAAATATTTATAGAAGGTTCATCGGATGATATGGTCAAGATGGAATCAGCCTGGTCCACAAAGTTGGGGGACCCGGAAGTAGATTTGGATAGGGCCCTTGCAATGGATAAAAGGTTTCTGCGATCATCTAACTTAAGGGCCCAACATTTTAAAACCTTATTCAACTTGTATTACACGCCGGCAAAATTATTCGCCTGGGGGAAGAAGGCGGATAGTAACTGTCCGAGGTGTGGAAAAGGCCCAGCTGATACTACACACATGTTTTTTGGATGTGATAAATTGAATACTATTAAAGCTGAGATCGAGGTGTTTTTAGAGGGGCTGCTAGATGTCAGAATTAATCTATCCCCAACTTTGTTGATTATTGGTTGCGATGTTAAATTGAATTTGAGCATTGAGGTTGAAGCTCTAGTTTTTATAGCTGTAGCAGTATTGAGGATTTTAATTAGTGCAGCATGGAAGGATATTGAAGCACCAACCTTTCAAATGTGGATTTGTAGGATGCTGGGTATACACAATATTGAGGAAGCACTGTATGAGCTAAAGGGCATTAAAACAAGGGAAATGGGTCTACGACTTTGGGCACCAGTTGCGGCCTGGAGGGCGGCAAGGGTTTAATGGCTGCTATTCCATCGCAGCTATAATGTATGTCTACTATTTTTAGGTGTTTTTGGGAAGGCTGGTTCGAGCTCCTCCTTTTATCATAATGTTTCATAATGTTATAGAATTTTTATCAATGCTGGTATTTATGTATTTATGTATTTATAATGAAAAGCTTTTATGCACTACATTCTATGTTTATGAACGCTCAATAAAAAAAAAAAAAGGAAGATAGTAAAGTTTGTTTCTGGAATTTGCAAGATATTCACAGTTCGTATTTCGATATATTTTTTCTTCCCAGGTGCTTTGCCCAACAGCTGCCACAACAAATAAATATCTTTGCAAAAACGTGTCCATCTCAAGCCAGCAACAGGTGGTGAGAATACCCCTCTTGCCTCCCTTGCTCACCTCTGAATGCATTTACTTCAGGTGTGTGAGTGTGCTTTGTCAGTATTGAATGGGTGTTTGAGTCGTTGTATGGGTGTGTACATGAGTGTGAGTGGCTTTGTGAGTGCCTCTTTGTGTCTGTGAATGGGTGTGTGAGTGGTTCTCTGGGTCTATGAATGGGTGTGTGAGTGACTGTATGAATGTTTCAGTAGGTGTGTGAGTGGTTTTCTGGGTCTCTGAGTGGGTGTGTGAGTGGCTCTATGGGTGTGTCAGTATTTTTCTGAGTCTCTGGGAAAGAGAGTGAGTGGCTGCATGGATGTATGAGTGGGTGTGTGAATGGCTGTACATGTCCTTCATATCTAAAATCCCTACTGGAAATTGTATGGAAAATAAATTTTTGGGGACCCCACCCCCTTTACCTCAGCCCCCCCTTGAAGAATCACTCTGGAACTTTCCAGGCAGTAGCTGTAATGACAGGCACACATTTTTTTTATTTTTTAGACAATTCGCCAAACGGCGCCAAAGTTATTAGCAAAACAAAAGAAACTTCTCCTATGGAAATTTGGCCCTAACTAGAACTACCTACTGGCGACTGAGGGTTTTCACTTACCTGCGATTAATATATATATTTTCATTGTAAAGTTATGCACGATGAAGGCATATGCATGGTGTTGACTTGCTTGGTAAAGGCATGCATGGTAAAGGCATATGCATGGTAATGGGCCCGTGGTAAAGTAATGCTTGGTAATGGCATGGCGATTCCGTCATACATCCTTTCCTGTCACATTTCTACTACACTTCTGCAACAGCCTCTTTTACTGAGCAGTGTCAAGTACAGCCTTACCCAAAGGTGGGAGGAGGCTGCATGGGGCACATTAACAGCAGCATGTGTGTCACGCTGGGAAGTGAGGTGTCAGGGTGGCGGCAGAAAGAGCACCAATTTTAATCTGTATTCTGCACTCTCTCTGGCATCAGGCACCCAATTCTCCAGCTCAACCTTGCTGTGTGATTCTTGTTTTCTGGCTAGAACACAGTTGCAAGAATACCGTGAAGTTTGCTTTTTTTGACTGCAATATTCATGTATAGTGGCAGCAAAATTTGACAAATCTGGCTGCAATTCTGGTGGGTGGGCATAATTGGCTCAGCCTTTTGCTTTGTGGGGTTACTTGACTCTTTTCCTTTGAATAATTAGCAGTTCTATCACAAAGTTTCTCCATCGATTTGGTTACTTTTACTTTGTTAACTACTATACATTCTAAGAAAATTGTCAAGGGATTTGAATCCTGCAAGTACAATTCAGTCATTCGCAATGCGAAGGTCAATATATCAAAGAACCACTGTAGCTCTATAAACATTTAAATATGCTATAGCAAGTGACTTACAAAACCATAATTTAGTTATCATGCACATGGCAACCTTCTGTATTGATTGATAGTGCACTTTCAAAATAATGGTATTTCAGTTTTATCATAGAACATATAATAACGTCTACATGGTGGACTAATCATTTTTCAAACATGTATTGATTTTACATAAAACGAAAGAAAACAAAAGTAATGATCTTTCCAGTACATTTTAATTCTCAACTAATGAAATTTCAACAAACTGAAACAATTTGTTTGCAAACTGTATCTGTCGCAAAATATGTTTCCTCTAAAACAATCGCTTTGTGGTTTACTTCTTTTTAATTACATTCAAGCACTTTGAGACATCTGGGTTTTGTTGTGATTTATATCTAAAAACAGTAATGTAGCTTAGTCTCTTTTGATTTGATTTGTTCTATACTTATAGTACACTTTGCAGTGCCCTGTAAGATACTCTGCTTAGAGGAAGCAAAATAGTCCACTCTTACTGAACTTCAGGAAAGGTCCCTCACCTGCTGCAGGCACAAGAGAACTGATATCAAGTACCCGCAGGGATGTAGCAGTAGATGCAGTGGCAAAAGGGCCCAGGGATCTGAGGGGCCCCCTGACCCCTGGTTATTGCTGTATTTTATAATTCAAACAGCTTCGGGAGGGGCTTTTACTTCTTTGCACAAGGGCCAGAACCCTCTGGCTACACTACTGTATACCCTAATTCCTATTTTCTCCTGTGGCGCTGGGCACAGGGGCCTCATTTATTAAAGTTTTGTGGGAGATGTTGTGACATAATTTAGAGCTGTGCACATGGGCACTCGAATTTATGCTATGCCTTGTTTGCATTGCATCTCACAATTACCCAGTTGAACTTTTGTAAATCAAGGCCTGAGCCTGCTACGTGATAGTTCAAAGCAATTGGAACTAGTTTGAGATAAAGTAGATTATTTTCATAATATGCGTAGTGTAGATTATTTTCATAAAATGCGTGGTGTTTGATCCGTAAATGGTACTATTATATGCAAGCACACTGAAATGTTTCCCACCTATTCTTTTATAGCCCCTGCGAAGTAAATCATAAAACACATGGACATGAAGATCAGGCAGGGGAGGAGGCATAGGAAATGGAAGTAGGTGGGAAGGGAAAAGTAATAAAATGTTTATCATTGGTATGGCAATATTCAATAATTTTGGTATTTTATCTGAATAACGACATGAAGCAGGCTATAGTTAGTTGCATGAGGTAAACTGTAGTAAGGTGGAAGATCAGCTGTGTGGGCCACCAGGCTAGATGGTCCCAGCTGAGCTTGAAGGGTCTAAATATATCTTTTAGGGGAACAGTGTTGGACCGTGGGCTCAAGGGCTCAGTTGTCAGGACCTCTCACAACACTATTGCGGGGGCTCGAGATTTGATCAATATCTTATCACTCTTGATCTAAACCCCGATTCTGGTCGACTGAACCTTTATTGCCTGTCATTGAGGAAAGAAGGTGCATCTAATACCAGGTCAATTCAATCAGTAACGGGCTTGACTCGAAAGAACCACAAACCACTTCTAGCTTTCAAAGATTTATTATATTGTCAAAGTAAGTTGCAGATACAGGCATCTCAAAATGAGATTCAAAAGATACACGGGTACCACTACATACATGTGCTCTCTGAAAGCCCTCAGACGAGCAAAGAATACGACTAACACTAGTTCTAAAATTAGTAAAGCTGCGAGCATAGACACAAATTGCGATCTCCCTGACATTTACAGCAGGAGAAAAATACAGGTTAGGCTGTCCCTACCCTGATCTAGATGGTATCCCTACTTAACAAGATCTCAACCTACAAAAAGGTGTCAGTGGTGAATGACTTCCTGAGAAGATCACCCACTCTTAGTCTCTAAGTGAAAACCTACAATCGCCAGTCATGACCCCTCTCTGCCTACCCATCCGCTCTCTGAAGGGTCCTCAGGCATCTGCTCTAACTCCACCCAGGGGTGCTGTCCCTAATACAAAACAATAACATTCTGTGACGCCCCTCGGGAGACGCCCCTTCACGTGATGTCTTCTTCTGGGTTTTTCCATGATCTTCCTCGTTTGGGCCGCGTGCGTTAGAGTTGACCTTGCTTCTCAGACTCGTCTCCGGCCCGCTGATACCCCTTAAAACATTCCTGAACCCTCCTACGTGTCTGCACCGAGCTCCTGAACAACCTTCTATTCATCTTATTTATTAGTTTGAACTCCCCTTACATTTGCAGACAGACATCCGTAGCTGGATCCCCATTCTCATAGACTTCTAACAGAAGTTGCAACAATTTCTAGACACAAGTCGGCCTGTGTCAGTACGTGCAGATTTAGAACTTTAGGCCTACAGCCCTTCTTGCAGCAGTTAACTAAAATAACATGTTAGCATCATTTCTGGATTAATAAAAAGAACTCACATCTATTGAAGGAAACACATCTATCGAATATAAATCTAACAAATAAACAATATGATCATAACATGAGTGCTGTCCATGAAAATGAAAGGTATACCATTCTAATTCTTTCTATCATGGCCATGAGGCCTGTTCCTTTCTGTGCTTGCGGCACGACATTTCCTCATTAGCAGCTACATTTAACATGGACCATGATTAATCACATCTAATAAAGTTATACATTGCACTCATTTCTTCATTAGTTCCACTTCTATATGTATTCTCTAAGTTAACTACACAATTCGAATATAGGCGAATATAATGTCGGCACTCATAGCATTACTCTTTATGATTTATGCCTACTACATGAAAGTCTAACGTACTCATACATTTTATTCAGTTTACGCTCTCTCAGTTCCCCCCTTTGATGACCTCTCGGGGTCATCACCAACACTTAAACTGAAGTAATCGCTAATGCTCCTCGTTTCTGTGTTTCTAGAGCTCTCAAGCTCCTGTACTGATTGTCTTGTATAGCAGCCAATCTCTGTAGCTGCTCTCTCCTAGATCTTTCCAACCTATTTGATCTGTACCATTGATACGACCTCACCAATCCCCACAATACGATCACGCAGATCACTATTATGATGATAGGTTTCAGTATGTACCAAACAAAACTCCTTCCTATGTTGGCGAACCAACCTCCAACTTCACCCATTCCATGACCCACTTTTTCCCAAACATTTTCTTTTGATAGGTCTTCGATCTCTTGGTGAATATTAGTTATATTCATAATGACCTTTTCCAGAGGCTTTGAATTATCTGGAATGTAAGTACAGCATTCCTGGACCTTCAAAGCCTTACAGACTCCGCCCTCTTTTGCTAGCAGGACGTCTAATGCAAGACGGTTTTGGAGCACCATGGCCCTTATCGATTGCATCTCTCCTTCCACCAACATTAAGGACCTAGCAGTGCTAGCAGACAACCTGTCTACGACTGTAGCCAGTCTCCTAATTTTGACATCATTAAGGATTAATCCCAAAATAGGAAATGCAGCTCCAAATACATCTCCAACCATTTCTGCCTCTCTTAGGTCTCTTTTTCCTCTCGCCAAAGCCTTGCCCTCTATGATCTCTAAATCTTGGGCATGGTATATTTTGGGGAAGACGATTGCCAAGTAACATGATCCATACCAGTTGTCAGGTAGTCTCACGTAGGCATTTCTCCCACATACAAAATATACATTTGGAATCACTTGCATTCCTTTCAGGAAATCTTTGGTGTAGTATTCTAAATTGAAAGCATGTTCACAACTGACTGCTCCTACGAATACATTTTCGTAATATGTTTTGGCTCTGTGAAGACACAACTTCCCTCTTTGAGTTTTATCTAAAGCTATTGGACCAGTACTACCCTTTCTCTTGTGTGCCCTCTCTTCTTCGGTCCAATCTGTTTTCCCCTGTCCTGATTTCTTCAGGATCTTTTGCCTCCTGTATCGATCATCCACCTGCCCTATAAACTTCTTCTCGACCTCTGACACTTTGCATGTCAGGTTATTTCTTCGGGCATGTGAAGTATCTAAAGTAATCCACGGAATGAAGAACTTGGCCAATCTGTCTTCACTCTTCCAGTAGTCCCATTTATTCATTTGCTTGTAATTTGGGACTTCTGGTAACACTGAATCGTAATTGGAGAAATAGTATTCAAAACTATCTCTCCCATAAAATATACTAAGCAATAAGCTACATGTGATGCCATATGTCAGCGGGAGGTGATGATATCTAATGCCTTCATCTACAGACGCCGGCAACTGCATGCAGACGTAACAGTCTTTAACCTCCATGGTATCCACGTATTCGTACAAAAGTTTAGCATAAGCATTTGACCTATAGTCGCCTTGGGACTCATCCATATGTAACCTACGGACTTCTGCTGCTAATAACGCTTTCTCCTGTACATTTTCCCCCTTCTTACCAGCAACAGTGGGTTTTGGTGTCATTACAGCCTTGTCATCTGTTACCTTTGCCTCACTCTCATGTCCCTTTATGTATGAAACTATTACTACTAGAGCTATAAGAAAAATCACTCCTACTATTAGTGTGCCTATTATACATTTGGCCTTTCTGTTCGGGGTGCCGGTCTCCATTTCTTCAGACGGTATGACTCTTTCCTTATCTTTAAAGTTCTTTTCTTTCCGCTCCTTTTACAGTCTCTTTCAATCTTTCAGTCTTTAGAACCACACCTTTGAAAAATGGCAATCCTCTTTTGCAACAGTCTCTTGAGCTTTTTACACAGACATCCCTAGCCCTTCTCCATCAACTCATAGGGAAGTCCCTAAGATTCTCTGCTTCCTGGGCGCTAGGTAATCTTCCTTTTCTTCTTGCTTATTTACAAAAGTCTTTTAAGCATCTACAATTAGGCCTGGGCCTGCAGCTTGAATAGCATAGTTCAATATTTCCAAGCGAAGGATGTGCTCCTCATGGTCTGTTACCTTGGTTCCAAAGTCGGGGAATTGCAATTCAGTGAAAAACATGTGCTTTAACTTGCTTAAGCGGGGAGGGCTGGGGAGTGTGAAAGTTAGTGTCCCTTCTGCTTCGACTCCGGGCACTAACAGCTTTACTTCCACCTTGATGATGGGTTCAGAGCAGGACACCAGCACCGCTCTGATCCTCCCTGTCGCTCGTTCCCAAGACATCTGTCTCCACATATGCCCACTCAGGGGTGGCGTATCTTCTGTTAGGCACACGTACTCTCCTTGATCTTCTCAGATCTGGTGCTGCAGCGCCCTGAGCACCTTCTTCCGGGTCTGAGTCTTCCGATATTGGAGCAAGGGTTCTCTCTGGCGTTGACCTCAGGCTTGAACTCCGTCTTTGCGGCCACCTGGCTTCTCCACGCCGTACCCTTCTGCTCCTTGTCCTTCTGCTTGGCTCTCGCTCTCTATCGGCTGGGTCGGAGTCCGACACGTCCTCCCAGCTACTTCCTCCTTCTGTAGCGTCGTCCGTTTCACTGTTGTACTGACCGTCTTCAGCCTGGTCAGATTCGTTCCCTGCTTCATCTGGCACCTCTACAGCTTGTCTGGCCCCCTCTATGGCTTCTCTGTCCGCTTCTGGACTTGCATCCGAGAGAGGAGCTGTTTCTTCCAGAGGTGCTGGAACCCTCCGCGTATGCGACGCGTGGATCCAGTTGGGAAGGCTTCCCACTTTCACTGCTGTGTTCGTGATCAAGATGACTTGGTAGGGCCCACGCCAACGAACATCTAGGCAGTTTCTTCTCACGTGTTTTTTCACCAGGACCCAGTCCCCAGGATACAGGTCATGACACGGGCCCTGGCACGATGGAACCTCGGCAGCCTGCACCTGAAGGGACACAGAATGAATGGCGTCAGACAGCCCCTTACAATAGTCCAGGATCATATCATCTGTGATATTTAACAGTGTAGCCGTTGGCACAGACGGCAATCTCATTGCTCTCCCCATTAACACCTCGTGCGGTGATAACCCCGTTCTCCTGTCTGGGGTACTACGAATGCTCATGAGGACTAATGGCAGCGCATCAGGCCAACTCAGAGACGTTGATGAGCACATCTTGGCAATCCTGGATTTTATTGTGCAGTTTATTTGCTCCACAATTCCTGAAGCTTCTGGTCGATAGCTGCAATGCAACTTCTGGTCAATGTTTAGAGCCGCACAAATCATCTTTACAAGCTCGCTGTTGAAATGGGTTCCCCTATCTGATTCCAAAGAGGCCGGTACCCCGAACCTAGGAATAATCTCTCTAAGCAACAGTTTGGCTACTGTGAGGGTGTCACACCTGCGTGTAGGGTATGCCTCGACCCATCTGGAAAATATGCAAACAACCACCAGGACATAACGAAGGCGGTTGCACCTTGGCATTTCTATGAAATCGATTTGCATCCGATTGAATGGACCTCCTGACCTCCCTATGTGACTCAATGCGACTGGTGTTCTTTTCCCTATGTTTAGCTGCTGACAGGTCACACAACGCTGGCATACTGCTTCTGCTGCTACTCTGAACTTAGGATTGTACCAGGTCTGCCTGAATACTCTCAGCATAGCGTCTCTCCCTAGATGTGCTGAACCGTGAATCAATCTGGCCATTGGGCTCACCATCTCATTGGGTAACACTGCTCTTCCATCCGCGGACACCCAGAAATGAGCCTCCCCTAACACACATCCTGCAGTTTCCCATGTTTGCTTTTCAAAGTCTGGTGCACTTTCCTGCATACCTCTCAGATCATCCCAAGAGTCTACAGTTTCCAAAACCATGGCTAATTCAGTTCTGACATGTATTCCCCCCACTTCCACCTCCGTGAAAGAGTACCCTTGCTCTGCGCAATACCTTGCGACTTCGTCGGCATATCTATTGCCTTGTGACACGAAGTCCATATTTTTGGTATGCGCGACACATTTTACAACGGCAATGGATGCCGGACATTGCAAAGCTTCCAACAGCAGACGAACAAACTCTCCATTCCTAATAGGAGAGCCTGAAGAAGTCATGTAACCTCTCTGAGACCATAACTGCCCGTAATCATGAACTACCCCGTAACCGTATTGGCTATCGGTGTATATGGTGACTCGAATCTGTTTGCTTGCCAGGCAGGCACGCGTCAATGCAATAATTTCAGCTACCTGAGCGGAGTGTACTCCTTCCAGGCATCCAGTTTCCACAACTCCCATAATTGTACATACAGCGTAAGCTGCTCTCAACTGCCCAACTTCGTCTCTTACACATGAGCCATCGACAAAGAAAACTTCATCGGGGTCAGTCAGTGGCTCATCAACGATGTCGGGTCTCGGTTTGGTGCATAGTTCAGTCACATCAAGGCAGTCATGGTCTGTACATTCATCCTCATCATCGATATCTCTTGGAAGTGGCATCAAGGTAGCAGGGTTCAAAACAGAGCATCTCCTGAGGGTCACGTTCTCTGCAGCAAGAATAACTTGCTCATAGCGCGTGAGCCTGCTATTGGTCAGATGCTGTGTTTTGGTCCTGGTCATCAACAGTTCAACAGAATGGGGCACGTATACCTCTAACGGGTGCCCCATGACTATATTTTCACATCTTTCGATACTGACACCTGTTGCGGCAACGGATTTGAGACATCCGGGCAACGCTGCGGCTACTGGATCTAAGGTAGCCGAAAAGTAGGCGACTGGTCTACGGGCATTCCCATGAATTTGGACTAACACAGACAACGCACAACCCTCCCTTTCACAGCAGTAGAGCAAGAATGTTTTATTGTAATCCGGCATTCCCAGAGCAGGAGCACGACACAGGTCCTCTCTCAACTGCAGGAACGCCATCAAACAGTCCTTGTCCCATGGTACCGGATCACTCACCTCCTTGTGCGTCAGTTTTTGCAGTGGTTTTGCTTTCAGTGAAAAGTTGGCTATCCACTGTCGGCAATACCCCACCATCCCTAGGAACATCCTGACCTCTCTCTGTGTCTTAGGCGCATTCATCTTCATGATCGCCTCTATCCTGTCTGGTGACACTTTTCGTTTGCCCTTCTCAATCCTGTGCCCCAAGTACTGCACTTCTGTCAGGCAGTACTGCAATTTTCCCGGGGACACCTTGTGTCCATTTACAGCTAGGTGATTTAGCAAAGCAATGGAGTCCTCCCTGCAAGCCTCTTCTGTTTCTGACGCCACAAGCAGGTCGTCTATGTACTGGACCAGAACTGACTTCTGGGGCAGCACTAGACTTTCAAGATTTTTCTTCAACAGCTGGTTAAAGATCGATGGGCTTTCTGTATACCCCTGGGGGATACGACACCATGTTAGTACGCGATCTTCCAGCTTAAATGCGAAAAGAAAATGGCTCTCTTCGTCCAAAGGGATCGAAAAGAAGGCCTGGCACAGGTCTATCACTGTAAACCATTCAGCTTGGAACGGTATCTGAAACAATATCACTGATGGATTCGGTACCACTGGACAACATGAAACGACTATGTTATTAATCGTTCGAAGGTCCTGCACTATCCTGAATTTTCCGTTCGGTTTCTGCAAACCCATAATCGGGGAGTTACATGGACTACCCACGATTTCCTTCAATATTCCCTGCTTGATCATGGACTCGATCACGGGTTTTATCCCTGCAATCGTTTCTGGAGTCAATTTATACTGGGGTGTTCTTGGGAACTCAGCATGCGGTTTCACTACAATTTTCACTGGGTCCACCCCTTTGACCAATCCAATCTCTTCCCCAGTGAAATCCCACACTTCTGGAGCCACAGTCTCCCTTAGGTCCCATGGAAGCTCATCCACTGTCAAGGTGGGATACAGTTTCACACATATTCTCGAATTAGCGACTTTGAAGTCAGCATCATCATCATTAGTCAATACCTCCACTCCTTGCGGGGTGCAGTATATTGTACAATTCAATTTACACAAAAGGTCTCGTCCTAATAGACATACAGGACTAGAATCACAAACCACAAACTGATGATCATCACTGTATTTCCCTATTTTCACCTGTACTGGTTCTGTCAATTGACTGGTTATTCTTCTATTTGCGACCCCCACCACTTGTATGGTCTCTCCAGACATGGGCAAGCCTGGGACTGCTGCTGACCTTATCGTGGATCGAGTGGCACCTGTGTCCACTAGGAATGTCGTGGGGCACCCTGCCACATCTGCCTCAACATAGGGTCCCCTTTGATCCACCTCTAAGGCTGCCCCGAGGGTACAGTCTTCTCTTTCCACTCTCTGTCCTGTTAGGGGATCAACGTAGTAGCACTCTTCTCCTCCCACAAAAAGAGGCATCTGTCTATAGGGTTTTCCCGTTATCCCTATTCTGGGTGGCTGAGGGAACTGGGCTCGTGGAGGTGGAGTCCCCCCTTTGAGCACCTTTCCCTGATAAGGCGTTACCCCTCTTCCTGGAACACCTTGGACTTCTTCCTCCTCTACTTCTTGTCCCCCGATTTCCATATTGTAGGGACACTCGCGTTTCCAATGCCCCACCTCGTTGCACTGGTGGCACCTAGTCGTCTTTTTCAATGCCGCTATGTCTAATCTAGGTCTAAAGTTGGCGTTCTCCTCGCCACCTTTGTTCTGGTTGTTCTGTTTCCTGCCCCCGGTGCCTACTCCCTGTTGCTGCTGCGGTGGTCCCCCTTTAGCTGACTGCATCTGTACCACCATCAATTTTTCTTTTAGCTTCTTTGCTTTAGAATCTATCTCATCACAACAGTACCTAGCATATCTCAGAATTTCATCCAAAGGCTTGTTTTGCCAACAAATCAAGTGTTGCTGAATCATTAAACTAATGTCTGGTCTTAAACCCAAAACAAATTTAGACACAAACTGCCCTATGTCTTTAGGATCCATTACGTCCAACCCGCTGTACTGCTTGAACGCTTTCAGCAATCTCTCATAATATTCATGAACTGTCTCTTTGGGTTCCTGTCGAGTTCGATCTATTTTAACCCAATCTATATCCTGCATTGGCACCTTTTCTTTCAGCCAAGTCATCACTCTCTCGTATTTTGCCATTACTGTCTCGGACGGCCCATTAGTCCTTGTGTCTCTCTCTGGCTCTGTTGTGGGCCACTCAGCGCTAACCTTGCATGCTGTCCACAAGTCTCCTGGTACTACTATGTCAAACAGAGTATTCAGATCTATCCATAGGACTTTAGAGATTTTTACAAACCTCTCTACTTGCTTGTACCACTCAACTGGGTTCTCCCTCAATTTAGGGAAGGAGTTGGTAAAAGCAGCTAAATCTCCCCTACTCCATGGTACATGCACATAGTTCCCGTTTGCAACTTCACGCAAAGGGTATGCCTCTATTCTCTGCAGTCCTCCTGGCGTCGTACCTAGCATGCTTCTCCTGACGGTCCCTTTCTTGGACCACCTTTCTTCCCATTTATCTAGTGCCCTCCACGTCCTTATTCCAGTGATCAATTCCCTTATGTGTGTTTTCAATCCTATTGTCCTTCTCTCATCTAGGTCTCGATCTGAATAATGCAGTCTATGGTTACCCTGCAATGCTTTGGTCCTGGACAGGTCCACCATATATTTGCCTGCTAATTCAACCAACTTCTCATGGATTGTTCTCGCCTTTCGGGTGATGTCCTTTGCCATGAACAGTATTTCATCCTGCTCATACATTTCCATCCTTTCTAAAGGTAGTGTACCATCCACCATGTCATCCAGATCTGATTTTAAGCTGGCGACATCGAGTCTCTTGGCTTTTATCTCTGCTCTCAGTATGTCCTTGTTAGATGGCTCATTGGTCTCTCTTCTGTCCCAACTCCGGGCTCTACGCTTAGGCTCAGGGGAATTAAGGAGAGTCCTCCCTTGTTCCCATCTTTCTAGGTCCCATGCTCGGCCATCCTGCCTCGGGAGGTGATGAAACACGGGCCTGTTTCTTCCACTCCTATTTTGTCCATTCTCTCTGGCCTCCCTCTCTTCGGGACAGGATTCTCTGCTGTTCTCTATCCTGTCGCTATTCCCTCTTTGCCTAGTGTCACTCAGTATATGGTAAGTTCCTTCTCGGCTCCCCATGTCCCCCGGACCGCGTTCCTGTCCGCGATCCCAGTGGTCATGGCGAGGCCTCTCGCAACTCCCATTCTGTCCATCATTGTCAGACGCATGGTGCGTGCACTTAAAGCTGTTTCTATACTCCTGCGTTCTCCTATCTCCTTCACTGTGAATCCGGCGAGACACCCCCCCACACTCAGGGCTCCTAATTTCCAGGTCTGGTCTATCTCCTCTTCTGTCTTGATGGGTGTCTCCCCTACTGTCATGACCTCTCTCGTCCCTCTCCGGACTACTCTCATCGGCTCCGCAGTGAGTCCGGGTCCTACTATCTTGGCTTTCCCTTCCAGCTTCTGCTGCTATGATGCTCTTGTGAGCCTCTACTGCCTCATCCCATTTCTTCATGAACTCGTTTAACTCCTGGAAGGATTTCCGTCCTGATCCTCTTTGATCTGTCGGCCATCTAAGCTCCTCCGGATCTCCCTCTGGACCTATTGTTGTATGTACTGGGGTGCTCCAATCTCTCGGTCTTGGCAACTGACTTGGAGAATTGTTTGTATCATTCCTTCTTGCCATTTCTGCTCTCTCCCTGTCCACCCGTACCTGTTCCTCCCTTCTAGCTCTCTCTGGGTCATAGATCGATACTATAGGGCCTATAGTAACAGGTACTTGCAGGGCATCTGGTAGTGCGTAGGAAGTGGCACACTCCGTTTCTGGGGCCCTTTGTACCACACACCTTCCGACTACCTGCTGCACCGGATTAGGTTGACACAATTCTTTACTTGCAGTTGGATCCCAATCTGTAATGGGAAGTGGTCCATATTCCCCTTTCTCAGGCCCCCCCTCCCTGCCTGGCTCGACCTTTCCTGTCTCCTTATTGTACGGGGGTGGCCTATCTATTAGTAACCTATTTATCAGGCTGTCATCTGTCTCACTCTCATCATCCTCCTCACATGGGCTCTTGTTTGGAGTCACCTCTAATACTGGGTACAGTTTGTTTACTTCAATATTATGCACTCTCCATCTTTTAGCATCCGCATCCCATTTGGCATCCTGTACTGCTCTTACCGATCGTTTCACCCTTTCTTGGCGTCTATTCAGGTTTCTCTCGTGCGCTGCCCTAATCCATGCATTGAGAGCTTCAAACTGTGTCGGTCTAGGCATAGGTCTCATTGAGGTCATGACTGCTTTTAATCGGTGTAATACCTCTAATCTGAACGTCCCGTACTTTGGGAACGTCAATTCCTCATTTCCTTCTGTAATCTTACTCCACTCTGATATCCATAAGATCGTATGCAGCCCAACATTTGCCGCCATATAGTAAGCCGGCGTACCCTCCGGCGGGGCTTCTTCCCCATCATACGATCTCCGCCTCTCTCTCTTAAATGCCGCTCTTAACCATTTAAAACATTTCATAATTAAACGTACGATTTTCAACCTCGCTATTCTGTTTACTTCCTGATGACAATCCACCAATCCTAGCGCGGCTTTGCTAGCTGGCCTATCACAGCGCGGTCTTGCTCGGCCGACCAATCTCAGCGCGGCACTTTCTGACGTCACTAGTCTCCTCTTCGCAGCAGCACCCCTCCTTTCTCAGCTCGTCTCCCGGTCATGCATGCGTCCCATTCATACACTGAAAAATGACTACTTCCGACCAAGCCGTCACTTCTCCTGACTGTACGTCCACAGTCTATCTGTAATTGTCACCACAACTGACGAAATGTCTTCCGTCTCTCCGATAGGTTGCTTACACACAGTAACTTCCGACCAGCGTCTGTTACTCACGCACTCACTCTTACGTTCCCCCTATCACGGTCCTGCGGGCGATCAATGGTACCTCATGACCCCCTTCATACTGGTTGACAATTACTCTGGATGTCCGATACACCCGAACCACTTAAGCTCTCTTTGAACTTAAGATTTTCACCGGTTGCGCGCGCTCACAACCTGTCTCACAATCACTCTACAGGCATTCAACTCCGCCAGACATTACAACATAGATACAACACAAAAACACCGCAATCTAACACGCATGACCCTTTATACTCACTCTCGACCGATACTGCTGCACTTCTTGTCTCACGTCATCCGGATCCTCTTCGGCGGGCTGTTCTTCCGATCATCGATCTCTAGGGGCCTTGGGGTAAGCTAACCTGGCCTAGGTCACCGTCCTCAAGAAGGCAACCATCCTCTGCTACCAACTGCGGGGGCTCGAGATTTGATCAATATCTTATCACTCTTGATCTAAACCCCGATTCTGGTCGACTGAACCTTTATTGCCTGTCATTGAGGAAAGAAGGTGCATCTAATACCAGGTCAATTCAATCAGTAACGGGCTTGACTCGAAAGAACCACAAACCACTTCTAGCTTTCAAAGATTTATTATATTGTCAAAGTAAGTTGCAGATACAGGCATCTCAAAATGAGATTCAAAAGATACACGGGTACCACTACATACATGTGCTCTCTGAAAGCCCTCAGACGAGCAAAGAATACGACTAACACTAGTTCTAAAATTAGTAAAGCTGCGAGCATAGACACAAATTGCGATCTCCCTGACATTTACAGCAGGAGAAAAATACAGGTTAGGCTGTCCCTACCCTGATCTAGATGGTATCCCTACTTAACAAGATCTCAACCTACAAAAAGGTGTCAGTGGTGAATGACTTCCTGAGAAGATCACCCACTCTTAGTCTCTAAGTGAAAACCTACAATCGCCAGTCATGACCCCTCTCTGCCTACCCATCCGCTCTCTGAAGGGTCCTCAGGCATCTGCTCTAACTCCACCCAGGGGTGCTGTCCCTAATACAAAACAATAACATTCTGTGACGCCCCTCGGGAGACGCCCCTTCACGTGATGTCTTCTTCTGGGTTTTTCCATGATCTTCCTCGTTTGGGCCGCGTGCGTTAGAGTTGACCTTGCTTCTCAGACTCGTCTCCGGCCCGCTGATACCCCTTAAAACATTCCTGAACCCTCCTACGTGTCTGCACCGAGCTCCTGAACAACCTTCTATTCATCTTATTTATTAGTTTGAACTCCCCTTACATTTGCAGACAGACATCCGTAGCTGGATCCCCATTCTCATAGACTTCTAACAGAAGTTGCAACAATTTCTAGACACAAGTCGGCCTGTGTCAGTACGTGCAGATTTAGAACTTTAGGCCTACAGCCCTTCTTGCAGCAGTTAACTAAAATAACATGTTAGCATCATTTCTGGATTAATAAAAAGAACTCACATCTATTGAAGGAAACACATCTATCGAATATAAATCTAACAAATAAACAATATGATCATAACATGAGTGCTGTCCATGAAAATGAAAGGTATACCATTCTAATTCTTTCTATCATGGCCATGAGGCCTGTTCCTTTCTGTGCTTGCGGCACGACATTTCCTCATTAGCAGCTACATTTAACATGGACCATGATTAATCACATCTAATAAAGTTATACATTGCACTCATTTCTTCATTAGTTCCACTTCTATATGTATTCTCTAAGTTAACTACACAATTCGAATATAGGCGAATATAATGTCGGCACTCATAGCATTACTCTTTATGATTTATGCCTACTACATGAAAGTCTAACGTACTCATACATTTTATTCAGTTTACGCTCTCTCACTATCTACAGACCAGACCGCAACAGTATTAGAGAAACTAAATGCCATTTCCATTTTTAAGTTAACTAAGATGATCATGGATCAAACTACGCAGGATCTCCTGACCAAAGAATTCTCGTTTGTTCCCAGTATTTCGGTGGACAAATTTGAGCTCACCAAAATATCTCTTTGCTTTCTTTAGATGCATTAAAATACTTCATGACTAGAGAAATAGCGATAGAAGATAATTACTCTGGACTAAAACCTATCTCTACTTTTGTTCCCAGTTTGGACAAACTTGGCACTCAGATGGAAATCTTTGAGAAAGCAGTTCTTCAAAAGTTCAAAATATGACTAAATACATATCCTGGCACCTTCATAATGTAAAAAAACTAACTAACGGGACAACAAATATATAACTTTGAAGCCATGTGATGAGGAAGGAGGCATTATCCTGTTAAACACTAAACAATATAAAGATAAAATGAAGACAATGCTGAACGCGCCTGAGCACCACCAAAGAGTAAGAGAAGACCCTGAGACAAAAGTCATTAGCCAGATTCTCACCATAAGTGAAGAAGCGGCCCAAAAGGGCATCATCTGTAAGAAGGAGCAAGTGATTCTTAATTGGACCCATATCCTTGCACTGGTAATATATGGAGCCCCAAAGACCCAAAAGGATGTGTCAGACACTCCACTATGTTCCATAGTCTCTACTATTTGTGCAGCCACAGAACTACTTTCCAAATATGTGGATGTGTTCTTTAAACCACTAGTTAGTGTCTTGCCAGCATACATTAAATACATAGGACACATGATTTATAAGCTCGAGGGCACAAGCTTTGACCCCCATAGGCAAATTCTGGTCATGATAGTTTTCGTGGCCTTATATTTGAATATCCCCAACAGCTGGCTCTAATGCAGTTAAATACATCCCCACTAGAATGGCAATAGAATGGCCATCATGAATTTGTACTAAAATGCTTTCAAATTGTTCTAAGTGAGAACTTTTTTGAGTTTGGTAGGGAATTATATCAACAGACCAAGAGAGCCAGTATGAGGGTCGTCCTACGACCCAAGTGTGGCTACCTTGTACTTATATAATAAGGGTAGCTCCATTCTTTGAGAATATTCAACTATAGTCTCAATACATAGATAATATTTTCTTTATTTGGAGGAAAAGAAATTAACAACTCCAAGAGTTTTGCCTGCAAATCAATCTTTGAGACCATAACCTTAAGTTTGCTCCAAAAGTAACTAGAGAACAAGTGGAATTCCTCGATATATGCTTTCCACATCAGGATCAACAACTTCAAGCCTCACTCTATATGAAACTACAGCTATAAACATGCTTCTACACTTTGACAGTTTCCACCCTTGTGGCTGAAAGCAAGGAAACACCTTTAGTCAGTTTCTTTGACTTTGCGGGAACAGTACTAATTTCCAGGATTTCTTGAAGAATGCTGGAATCCTTAAAGACAAACTTTTGAACTGTAGTTACCCTAGATGCCTAGTTCACGACTCCATAAAAAAGCAAGATATTATAATAGGAAGAGCATGTTTCAGAACAGAAGAAAGAGAATGACGACAAACATGTGTGCATTGTACGCCACTCTAACCTTGACCAGAAAGTTAGACAAATAATCAATCCTCAATGGCATATACTTAACATCGATACAGAGAAAGAATGCTACCTAAGCCCACTTTTGCATTCAGGAGCAACCATAGGAGCATTTTAGTGAAGTCCAATATAGCCAAAACACAATTTCTGTCAGAAATCCATCACAGGACACAACCCGATAAGTGGCAACCACAGATGTGGTTCATGGCACCCATGTGAAGGAGCAATTGTTCCCAACCAAATCACATTTGGAGAAAGAAGCATTACCTTGAGTAATAGGATGAACTGTAGATCATCCAATGTTGTATACCTTATTTTGTGTTCATGTGGACAAGGATATACATGACAGACAATCAGTGAATTCAGAGTGAGGTGCAGTGAGCACAAATCTGCTATTCACAATTAACAAGAGTTCAGCACCCTTGGTCCAGTACTGGAAGCAATTTGGTTATACAGAAAAAGAGCTAACATGGACTATCATTGAGAAAATATGATCTATCAAAGGTAAGGATGGCAATGAACAGCGCAAATAAAGAGAAGTATATTAGATATTTATGCTGGGTACGCTTGGGAGGGGTTTGAACTAGCTGATTCCATGGGAAAATGCCACCTACTAACTCCCTTTGTGATCCTGTTTTAGGTACCTCATGTCTGCTATAGGTAACTGTTGATTGCCTAGGCCTTCTACTCTTTCTTGTATTGTCTTACCCAGCTGTTAGGCAGTGTTTTCTTGTCGGTTATGTACCTCTTATTTTTACAACCTCTGTGCCCGAGTCCTCCTGATATTGTGGACCTTTTTGATTCCAAATGCTGTGTTTTTTGATGCATCCACAGGATTCCATCTTCAAATATTTCTAGTGTAAGGCTGTTAAATAGGCTATGGACATATGGCTGATTTACATACCCATTGGATTCTGTTTTCTAAGCATTTAGTATACTCTCCATCATTATGCTATCGGCTTAACAAGCTATGAGATCTCTTTAATATTCTGAGGTACTTTTGTAGTGTTGGGCTGAAAAATAGATTATGAGCATAGGGTTGCTGTATGTACCCATAGGATGCTGTATCCTCAGCATTCGGTTAATTTTCCATTATTATTCACTCAGTTCAGCAAGACATGGGATCCCTTCTAGATTCAAATAAGCTTTTGCCCTACTCCTATTTTGGATTTTACTATATATTTTTTGACTCACAGGTTAGTATGGAATTTATCTCTCATCTTTTCTCTTCTTACTTTATTTATTTCATTTTAAAGCACTTTTATTGCCTAAACCTCTGAACCCCATATGTGCTCGATCCTTTTCCAGACCAACAAAAAGAAAGTGCTTGCTACCATGCCATTCAACTGTCATTCATGTCATGTAATTGACTTCTCAGAAAGTACATTAGGTTTTTTAAAAGAACTCTCACTTACCAACCTAGTTTGTGGTATACTTCATCATCTGGTCCCCTCCTAAGATGCCAAGTGCATCTTAGATGTGCTGTGACGCCTCATTACAGCAGACCTTGTTTTTTTCTTTTGCGTTGTACCGAATGTGTGACTAAAATTGAAAACTACCTCCAGGATATCCACACTTAGGGAAGAGTTTAAAAATTAATTCTTGGAGTAGGTTAAAAAATGGTTGTGGATGTGCAGTGAAAAATTTATGGTTTCCCACATCCTGGTGTTTGGTCAACATGTTTAAGCCAATGGAGCACGCTGGTTGAGTAACAGTGGCTTTCTTCAGGACCAAGGTGCAGGGGCAAAAAGCCTTATATCGTGAACGCACACTCACTAAGTTATGCATGTATGGGGTGGTTTATTCGTGGCTAGTCCAACCTCTTGTAGTCTCTGAAAGGATCAAATACAGTGAGATAGACATTATGCATAAAAACATGGTAGATTAAAAGCTTTGATGAAGATAATGCAGAGCTAGCGCAGTGGGCATGTGTGATGCAACATGCTCCACATGCAACTGGGTAAACCTCCAATTTTTTTCGCACATGTGTTGTGTTCAAGATGCATGCAGTTATGTAAACATTTATAGATCTGTGTGTGAAAATCACCACTCATGCCAATTTGGTGTATATAGACCTTTATCATTTTAAAGGGCTATTTCAGTTCAAAGTGCTCTTTCTCTTCATGTGCCACATACAACTGGTTGCGACAGCGAGCACCTCCCCGCACTTTGTGCCCATTTCATTTGATCGCAATCATAACCAGTAGCGTAGTCAAACTGAAAACCAGTGTTGCATAGATCTTCAAGGCGTATGTAGCCGAGGGGGGTGTGGTCTCTCTCCCTGTGTTATCGCTTAACATATGTATTAAGGTTTTTTTTTTTTAAAGGACGTATGCAGCACAACCGTCACTATGCTGCATGCCATCATCCATAAGTGGAAAAAGAACCAAAAACCAGGCGAAAGCTTCTCCCGTATAGTATCTACTCATTTTGCTACTAAATAGGACAACATAGATCCTGGTGGAGGTGTGCCTACAACCACACTCTGTAGAGTGAACAAACTAGAGTACCATCAGCACGATTCCTTCATTGTTATTTAACACAAAATTGCTCAGGTCTTGTTGATGCTCCCAAAAGGGGAGTGACCTTCAGCTGAGACCTCTTACCCTCACTGATTTACTTCATCAAGGTCATCCTCCTGCCTTCGTAGCTACTGCTGTCCTGCTCCATTTCCGGATATTGGTGCTTGCGCATGAACGAGCATAGACTGATGTCATGCCATCCAGGAGGCTTCTTGCATCGGACAATCCTGTCTTGCTCACACGTGATAACCCCCAACTAACAAATTAACAGTATATCGTTCATTAATTCTATCAAAGGGTAATGTCTAAAGCACAGTGTATGTGTGTGAAGGATAATTTTATTGAGCTGTTCGGTATTGCAGTCACGTATTTCTGTCACATGGGTTCAACCAATCACTCATCGGTTTTGGTAAATGGAGGGGCCCATTATAATGAATATCACTTACAGACAAGGGCGTTTTTATGTGCTGCACCAGGGAAGAAAACCATCCAATACTATAATATTGCTTCTACATGCTGGGGAACTCTTCACATATATAAGATGTCTTGCTGTATTCATTCTTTTCAGAGACTACAAGAAGTTAGGTAAAAATCGTAAGTTACGAATAAACAACCCCATACACACGTGCCTTAGTTAGTGTGCGTTCATGATATAGGTCCTTTTGGCCCTAACACCTTTGTCCTGAAAAAGCCACTGTGACTCAAGTAGAAAGCATCATTGACTGAAACACATCGACCAAACACCAAGATGTGAGCGACCACTAATTTCTCACTGCACATCCTTTTATGGGCTTGTGGTAATTTCCTTCATTTTGTAAAACCTGAGATGTGTACATCGTTTTTAATATTGTGTACATTTAATATGAAGTGTTACAGGTTTTTATGTGTTTTTATGTCTGTTCAAAAAGCAGCCAAATAAAGCTTTTATGACATGACACTGCACATCCACCATCGTTTTTAACACTAACCCAGTAATCCATTACTAAATGTCCTTGCCGTTTAGTGGGACATGTCTTTAAAACCCAGTTTCCAGACGGCCCTTGTTCCAATGTTTTGTAGTCGACGTTTAGACTCTGTACATACATGCAGTATAACTGAGCCCTTTAGTCTTTCCTTTACCCATTTCTAGGACATATATTAAATGTTGCTTCCCTTAGTTCTTTCACATAATAAGATGGGGACAGATTACCTTATGACTAGACAGGCGCAGAACCTTTGGCCACCACTAGGGTTTTTCATTGTGTCATTGCAGTGGACATTTGTATTTATTTATTTATTTCTTTGATTATAGTACCATTTAGAGAACAGCGTTGGACCGTTGTGGAGTATTCTCTTGAAGGATTCCTCTCACCTCTGAAGGGATTCCATCCTCGTTCCCCTTTGTTTGTGCATCTTTTATAGTAGAGAGTGTTTGGGTGGCACTCTTGTTATCATAGGTATGTATTGGTAACATTGTAATTGTTAAAGCATTTAGCTATGCATTATGTATCTACTGCTAATTTTGCTCTTCGTCTATTCTAGCGTTTTTTCTGGATACAGGGGGCCTAGCATTCCACCTGTTTCTCCTTGTTCTCCTGGTTTGGACTTTATCTCTAGTTCAACCCTGGGTTCTATTGGTAAATATAGTAGGCTGATCTTAGCGTGGGTTGCAGATTTGACGCATACCTATCGGTTATAGTATTACTCTGTTGTCACTTTGCAAAAAAATTAGCTGCATACACATTTTTTTTAACATGGCATGTACTAAACAGCTTCTTCTCAAAGCTACATAATCTTGAGGTGGTTGGTAACTATGGCACATACATATGCCTACAACACAGATACGTTGGGTGCACATTTTTTCCTTGATTTGGTTTTGTTCTCTCTTTCTTAACCTTTGGTCTGAGTTCACCAGTCCTGTTGAGTATGGGTTTGTTGTATTTTGAACCTTATACATCGTTTCCCATTCTGATCATTGGCCTCCTGGTGTTTTCCCCCCCACACCACCAGTTTTTGTTCATTCTTTCCGGCCCTGAAGAAGGAAGGCCACATTTTGAGTTTTGCACTGAAAAGCGCATCAGCACCATTTGAATGTGAATCTGAGGACCTCAATATCATTTAAATAATATAAAGAAATTTAAAATAAGACTCCCAGTGTGATAGAGTATTACCTGGTTATTTATGGAAAATTTGTGTTATTTGAAAACATTATTGAATATTTTAACTGTATATATGAAACAATAGTGTACATATATATATGCACAATAATTGGCAGGGTATTTTTGAGTTTTAATACTGGGTATAACATTCAATTCCCAAAAATGTTTTATGTACATTTATTTTTGGTCTTGGTTCTCTACTTCTGATGTTTTAAATTGCATAGACTGTTTGGTGTATTTCAGTTACGAATGAGGTATGATTGTGATATGAATGCAGTTGTGTGTAGATTTTAATATGTTTGGGTGTAGTTAGAATTGCCTGGAAAGAATTATTTTACTTTACATATTGTTGACCTTTATTAATGGTCTGCCTAAAGCATATGTTCTAAAATTATGTATATATGAAGTATTTCACTAAAATATACTAAAAGGATTAACATAAAAAGAGACATATTATGGAATAAATGTTTTTCAAATAAACTTACTTAGTTGCATGGGTTTATGATTTTGGTGGCTTTAATACATGAAGTATGAATTTATGTGAGGTATGCCAATGTCAAAGACTAACTGGGGTGGCATGGTGATCAAAAGAATGATGGATTTAACCCAGATCTCTTGACTGGGGGTGAATGTTTTGATTTGTCCTGCATTCCATCCATCAATTGTGTGTATTTTAATGTAAAAGAATTGAGCAGGCAGGTTGTTTGTTGTCCTTAGTCCATTTCCCATGCTTCTGCTGCTCTGTATTCAAGTATTCAGGGAACCTCTTATGTTTTCTTGACTGTTAGGACCTACTAGGATACTTTATTAAGTGAAGATTGATCAAGGTTCTGGTTTTGAATGGGGCATAGTAAATGGCATTGGAGGAGTGGAAGCTTAACGATCAGTGCAGTTGGAATTTTTTATTTAATCCAATTAGGTAAGTTCAGTTATTTTCATTGTGATTGCAAGAAAGTGGATAGTTAAAAGTCCACTACAAATAATAATGTCAGATCCAGTAGAGGTTTCAGTAAATTTAAACCTGAGCTTAACCCCTTATACTTATGTCATGAAGGAGTCAGGCTTTACTTAAGACAGTATGTAAACTGTACGGTGTACAAAACATTGAAAACACAACACAAAATAAAATCTTGGTCTAACTGATCATAATAGAAAATATCTTAAGTGATAAAATTACACCAGAATGACAAAAATGTAATAATGGGAACCAGACCTATGATTTTTTTTACAGTTTTAGATGAGAGTGCCAGCAAAGCACAAATCACTAACTGCAGACAACTGGTTGCGCTAGACCAGGGCATGGGTAAAGTTTACGGATAACAGCGCTGGAGAGTAGATTGGATAACTTGGTCGGATCTGCCCTGGTCGAAAAGTTACCTTCAAACTTTGGAAATGTTCAAAAATGCAGAGTACTCAGCGGAGCAAGGCTGCAGTCAGGATCCAAAGATGGGTTCATCATCAACAGGTCAAAAAGAACAAGGTCTCTGTGAAGCCCACGAAAGCGGGAAAAGTGCAGAGGGGGAAAAGTCAAGAGTTTGTGACCAGAGAGTCATCAACATCAATCGAATGCTGCTCGGCATGAGGCCCAGTAAAGATTTCTACCTTTGGGCTTAGACTCTTTACTGGAAGTTGGATTTCCTCAGCAGGGCAAAACTGCAGGCTGTAGCTGAAGAGGGTTTGATGTCATCAGATGCTTGTTTGCATTGGGCCTGGTGAATCGGATTTACAGCCACAGAGAAGGCTGCTATGTGAACTTCAACAAAGTCAGGTCCACGAGCAATGCACCCTCAGTGGGTCTGCTGGCAAGGTAGTCCCAGGAGAAGCACACTTGTAAAGCAGGTCAGTGTTCCAGGACCTCGGGAATAGTACTGGGGGATTCACTGCACAAGAAGCCACCATTAATGTTCAGGAGAGGTCCAATGGAAACAGGCCAGTTGCACTCTTTCACGAAAGTGGACCACTTGCAAGGTTTTTGCTCCTGTATCTTAAAAGATGATCAGCAGCTGACCCTTGGAGTCAATTCCTTAGTCCTGGGTACATGTGGAAGCATGTCTAGTCCTTCGGGTTCTCCTCACAGGTCTCACCAGCAGGTGCACAGGCTCAGTAGTGATCAGAAGAGGGTGTCTAAGGGTGCCACATTTGTGCCTGGAACTAGCCTATGGGTAGGGGTGACTCCTAGCCCCTCCCTAAACGATGTACCCACTTTTTCAGGGGCTTCTGTGTGCCCTACTGCAAACAATTTCATAGTGCTCATATCTACCTAAATCCAACATGGCAGAACCTTTCTTTCCTGTGCCCACCCTAGATTTGGTGTCAAGGAAGTTGTGCAACCCTACCTCTATGGTCACTCAAAACCAGTTCTCGGGACAGTTCCTCTATCACTGTGCCTGAAGCCTGACTGCCTATAGGCAGAAAGGAACAGGGCAGGCGCAGGTGTTAGCTATGTCTGCCTGTAGCAGGGTATGCCTCTTTGAAGTTGATTAGGTTTGTGGGCACTGCCCAGATGGTCATTCTGTCAGAAGAGCAGAAACCTCCCCACACCCAAGGTCTTTGTTTCAGCTCTTTGAGCCCCTCATCAAAGAGCTATTCAGCTCCTGGGTGAAAAATGGCTTTTAGAGAATTCAGGCTAGCAAAAAGCAACATTTTAAAAGTTTCATCACGAAGAATGACAGGCAACCAGCAAAAAAAAGGTTTTTGTTATTATTATTTGGGCTTGCCCAACAGGAATTTAAAACAAAAAATCCTTTCACCCGCGATGTTTCATGGCATGCTTCATCATAGGTGATTTTTCACACCAAGGTATGTGAATACAACCATGATGGACTTGATCATTACTGGCAGTTCTTAAAGAAATGATTGTTGGATAATCGCAGGGATCCAATATCATATTAAAAATATCTTGAGATATAGCCTGGAATTTTCCTTTAATAGTGGCTATCCCAGGTATGATTAAAATCTGAAATATTTGAGCAGAGGATGAAATTTAATGTTTCCTCCACCTATGTTATTGTACCAAAATGTTTCAGCCATTAAAAAAGCCCATTCGGGTCTCCGGCCTTCATCAGGGATATTCTTATCCCTACATAGCTCCACATTCATGCCGTGCATATATAATGATGCCTAGTGCTTTCACCTTTCAGAGCCTCACCTGTGAGAGAAGAACCATACACTAATGGTTGTTGGAATTACTCCAGTCAGGTGAGGGAGGCACACCCCAGAAGTCACACATCCATCAAGGGGATGTGCCTGCATGCACACCTACATAGCTTGCTGTCTGCCAGTCGCGGTACCTTTTGTAAAATATTTAGTACACATCCAACATGACCAATTAATTGGATATGTAATAAATATTTAAAAAATTCAGTCCAAGAATGGATTTGTTAGCTAGTTCCTACTGGGAGATAAAATGTTTTAGTTTTATTATTAACTCCCAATTCTTTCCGATGGAATGATTAACTCTGCTACAGTGAATATAGCTTTAAGGGCCTTGTCACTGTAAGGACACTTTACAATAAATGTTTGCATACTTTTAAATATTATGCACCCTGTCTTATTGGGTGTTAAGGCCTACTTAGGGAAGACTGATGAATATATAAAAGGGAGGTTTGAGGCTTGGCAGAAAGGGGTTATTTTGACAAGTCACAATTGCAGTTTTAAAACTGCACAGTCAGTTGTAGGCCTGTAGGTATGTTTTGCACTGCCACTCTAGAGCTGGCACAATGGGTGGGGAATTCCACGAGCGAAATTTAACTTACAGGCCCTGGTGACACTTTGTACCATATACTAGGGACTTATAGGTAAGTTAGATGTGCTGATTAGGAGTATTTCAATTTGCTGGAGTGGTCTGAAACACGCAGTAGGTCCTGGTTAACAGGGTCCCATTACAACGAATTACAAAAGCAGCAGCATTAGTCCAAAGAGATGGGGGTAGTCATGAAAAAACAGGCACTTTCCTACAGTGATATAATGAAATGTTTCTGGAACATTGGAATCTCGACTACCAGTACACTTGAGCAATGGAAGCTCAACTTGTCCGGTTTCTCTTCCTTATGTTGAAGAAACTCCTCAGAATCCAGGTGCAGCAATAAAGGGTCCACCTCCTAACATCTCCAACTCTGGATATGAACACAGAGCATTAGGGCGATCAGGCGAGGGAAAGGATAGGGAAGTGACAGCGGGGAAAAGAACCTGTAACAACAAAGGACAAGAGCATAAAAGAACAAGCAGCAATGCAACTACTTTCATATATTCTCGCTAGTTTCTCTTTATACCTTGTTTATGTGCAGTTGTTCAATAATCCCTTGGCAACTGATAATGTCCCATAGATCCGGAATTATATCTATAACACAAAGTAGACATAAATGAAGGTACTCTGGTTATCACCACTCTTATAAGAAGACAATTCTTCAAATCACTTCACATACATACCAGGATTTGTAATTTCTGCACATGGAATGGAGAATGAACGTAAGTGAGCTATACCGGATAGTATAGTAATCCACAAGCATGCATGAACCATGTACAATGTCCTGGATAAAGTCTCCAGAAAGAATTCAAGCCCACAGTACTACACAAGGTTATGAGTAAAATGAAACGCCAGGAAAAACAATCCAGACAGGGTAATGCGTGGTAGCTAACCACCGCATTCCGCTCTGGTAGTAAAACAATTGTCCTCCGCTGAATGAAATGAAAGAAACAAGAGAAAAACACAACCTCGAGAACGGTAATGTGTGGTTGGCTTCACCATTGCATTCCGCTCGGGTTTGCTGATCCCAGGTTCAAAGATTATTACAAACAAGTCACTCCTGTGACTGGTGAGACGGTAAAGCGTGGTTAGTTTCACCACAGCATTCCGCTCAGTAACCTTAGCCAAATTGTTCCAGTTCTTCCGAGCTCCAAAGTATACATTCCTCGAAGGGCTTGCTCACAGGAACTCCTCACCGCAACAAACCACAAGTACTCACTGTGTCTGATTGCCTGCTACGGCCTGAGGTTTTACGAGCAGCTTCCTCCGCCCGACAACCTCCAACAGAACAGTGTTCTGTGTTCCAACAGTCAGTGCGCCAGCTCCCAGAAGCTACTTGCCGTCATGCCTCTTGGGTCCAAACCAGGGAATACGGAACTCTCTCTCCGCCGAGAGAGGGACAGGAAACAGAATTATGCACACTGGCCGGTGTGCGTCCCGCATGGATATAGCCCCTCCTTCCGCTAAGCACCATGGGATATGTAGTCTCAGAACATGATGAGGTAGGTGCAGTATAGGATCAGTTCCTGACACAATTACCAACCACTTGAATATATTACTGGGTACAAGTAGTACTAGGATTCCTGTTTATGAGTTGGGAAGTACTGATAAGCAATCAATTTTTAAAAAACATTTTTTTTTTATAATGGAGCAAGACCCCCAGTGCATGCTGCTCCTCCGGTCAGGGACAAAATCCGACTGCAGCGCCGTCATGTGAAGGCTGTGATGTAAAGAAAACACAGCCCAGTGCACCGGAACCCCTCAGCTACATTCGGTGAAGATAAAAACTGCAGGTTATATCGCTGCCGCCTAGAAAACTGTAGGTGAAAAAGACGCACGAGGCAATGGCCTGAGCTTCGCAAGATAGCGGCGCCCTATGTGTACTTCAACCGGAGACGATAATGTGCATCGTGCTGTGCCCAGAGCAATAATTGGATGTAAGTGGGCTGCTAATTGCGGGCGAGGCACCGGAGCTTGGACACACTGTTTGTGGGGCAGCGCCACGCTTTGTGCGTCCTCCGACATGCGATGAGCACCTGGAGACAATAATTGTGCGCTGCGGAGCCGCAAAATCGCGGGCCTGTACAGGGGAGCCGGTTCCCGTGGGCTACACCGATGAAACCTGAGATGATACGGCCGTTCTGGCAGCAAGGTGGGGCGGTGTGTCTGACAAGAGCCTGGGATCGCGTTTCACTTCACCACGCATCCTTTAAAAAGAATCATGACGATGTGGAGATTTGCGTGCTGAGTGCGCGAAGCATGGCAGTAATAAAAGCACTGTTGAAACTGCCCCAGGAGCGCCACTACTGTTACAGGAGTCTTTATTGAAGCCAGCTGGAACAAATACACATGCATGTATGAGACATTGACTGACGGTTGTGAGAGATAGGACTGCCTGTTACCTCGGGGACTGGCAGTTAGGGGACATGCTAGTGTCAACACTCTGAAGTCTCGGTTGCTGTGGTGTTCAGACACCTTGGTGAAACTGGTGGGCCCTCTACTTCGCAATCCTGTCAGACTGGTATTGTGGGGGGAAAAACACCATAGTGAGGATCCGGTGCGCTTTGGGACATTAATGTGTGACGCTGACGCTTTTTCCATTTCACTGATGCCTGTGCTTGATTGTTGGAACACATCTGCTGCAGTAGCCCTACCTGTCATTACGGAAGATCCTCCCACATGGTAATAGCATGTTCCCTGCTCACGGCCTGATGCTGTCCCAGTGCTATAACCAACCATAGTGATCTGCCTTGGATTTGGACGGTACAGGGTGGCGGCACGCTACTTTGCAGTGAGTGAGCCACCAGAAGGTGTACTATGTTGGAGTGCAGATACACTGTATCCGGTGGAATATCGTGCGGACTAAGCGCGATTCGGAGCTCTCCGGCCGAGACAAGATGGTGGCGCGGACCGGCGTATACTTTGTAGCGGAGCTGGGAGAAACAAAAAAAAGCCACAGCACTGCACACAGCTGGTGTCGCATCCAAAAACTGCGGAGACTGTAACCACACTGCCTAACAGATAAGTGACCATGCAATGTGCATGACGATGAACTGCGGTACACATCCCTGTCTGTCTATCGGGAGCATGGCAGGCGCACAGAACGGAGGCTCCGTAAAGATACCACCTTAATATTGCACTTTGTTTTACTTCCCTGGGACAATAATTGGACATTGACCAGACCTTGAACCTATCCCCTAATCTGCTTACATATCAGGACTTGAACCTGCAGAACTTACTCCCGACAGTGGAGACCAAGCGATTTGACTGATGCCAGGTCGAGCTACCAGATAGCTAAAAGAGGAGATTGGTTAAGGACTTCCCCCTCTGCCGTCACCTACCCAGCCAGACCTTGGGCAGATTTTCCCCTTGTCTCCACGTACTATCTTCCTCCTACCCCTTTACCCTATCCCCTCACCCTTCCTCGCTCCATCCACCCTGTCCCCTATGTTCTTTAAATGCTTTTCTTGATCCTTATCCAACTTTTAACTGATGTAAATTGCAACATTATTGTTCCTCATGTAAAGCGCTCTGATTCCTTCGGGTCTAGCCAACGCTATACAAAACTCATTAATTAAATATGCTCCCATTTAGTACTTTTTCTCTCTTTGTCTACTTCCCTAGCTCCTATCCCCTCTCCCCTGAATCTCTCCCCTTGCCTGCTACTCTGCCTAGCCCCTTGTCCTTTGTGCCCTTTGACTAAGCACTCCTTCTCCCCTTGTTGGGGAAAGATCCAATATTTATACTCTGGAGTCTCAGCGAACCCGCTGAGAGAGTCCACTGCGCCAAGGGAGCCACTCACACTTGAGGTATGGTATGGCACCCCTTGGCAAAGCACTCCCTCTCCCCTTTTTGGGGAAGGATCCAGTATGTAGGCCTTGGAGTCTCAGAGACCCCTCTGAGAGAGTCCACTGCGTAAAGGGTGCCTCTCGCAACAGAGATAGGGAAGTGATACCACTTCCCCTGGGATCACAGCTTACTGGACTTTGGACGTTACTTTGACTCGTCTACCGGTTTGTGTCCCCGTCACCCTTCCCCTCCTCTCCCCATGCTGTGTCTCTCACCCTCCCCTCCTCTTTCCCGCCTTCATTATCTGTATACTTCCCATACTCCAACCCCCCTCCCCTGAATCTCTCACCTTACCTGCTTTTCCCCTTACGTATTTGTGCTAATTGTTTATCTCGACCTTACAAGTAACTTTGTTGCCATGCTCTAAGAACTGTGTAACCTTTGTAACGATGTAACCTCTAACCATGATCTGATGCTCATGTAAAGCGCTCTGATACCTCCAGGTCTAGCCAGCGCTATATAAAACCTTAAAAATAAATAAATAAAAGCTTGAATACCAGAAACCATGTAACCTTATAGGTCCTGGTTTGATTGTTTTTAATTGAAATAGTTGTTGACTTTGTTTTGAGTGGCTGGAGAACAGTTGTTAGGGACTGTTGTTTTGATACAAGTGTGTATTAAACAGACAGCACAGTAGAAAGTCTTTTACTTCATACCTAAGCATGCTAACAGACACCAACAAAGTAGGTCTACAGGGTAAAGCCAGAAGGGGTAATAGAGCAAATAGGAAAAGTGCATGCTGTTTTGTAACTGACAAGTAGAGGAAATGCATCACACTGCTGTGAAAAGAATTTGTAATTAGTTTAAAATGACGAGGGTGATGCAGGAGGGGGGCAAAGGTACTAGTGGTAGTAGTAACAAAGGGGAGGTGTTCGGACTCAAAGCTCTACCATTACCTAAAAGGGTCAACCATTAAGATGCTGCAGTAAGATAGCCTTAACTTCTATGCCTTTACCCTGGTTCCTGGGCTCAATGCCCTTGTAGACGAGACTTACTGGGTAGACAATGATGCTCAGTTGACCCCCAATGTCATGTCCAGTACCTGTAACTTGGCGGTCAGATTGAATGTCTGAGGGAGAAGAGGTAAACACCTATAAATAAAAAACTTTCTGTGAAAACAAGAAACACAATTAATGCACAATTCATCTACAATAGGCACATGCCTATGACAGCCAAAAGAAACTCCTATACAATCACACTATTTTTCAATATAAGGAGGCTATCACTGCCGCAGAAAAAAAGTTCTTTACCACAAAAATCAAGGAGGCCGGAAACTCCACAAAGGAACTATTTAAATCAGTTAATATGCTGATAAAACCACAGCAAGAATGTATTTTCAAGCCTTCTGCAATAGACTAGCCAAACACTTTCAACAGAAGGTGCAAGGAATCTGTAATGATTTTTCTAAAACTACAACATCCCAAGCTAGGAATCTAATGACGGTGGCCTCTCCCTGTATACTGACTCGCTTTCAGTCCCCAACAAACAAAGCAACCCATAAACTTCTACTTTCTATAAAATCTGGGGCACCTACAGACCCCTGCCCACCTTCTATAATGCATCAGGCGGCCCACACAGTCTGTGAAAGCCTCACCCCTGTCTTGAATCAAATTATAACATCTGGCTGCTATCCAACTATTTGGAAGACAGCATCCATCACTCCCCTTCTAAAAACACCCAGCCTAGACCCTACTGACCCTCACAACTACCGACCCATCGCTGGTCTGCCAATGGTGGCCAACGTTCTTGAAAAGTACCTAAACATGGCTCTGACTAAACATCTTGACGATAATAGACTACTGGATGTCTCCCAGCATGCTTTTCGTTCACATCACTCCACCAAATCCGCCTTAATCCTTGCCACAGAAAAGATCCGCAGGGTGGTGGATGAGGGAGGGAGAGCGATCCTCGTGCTCCTCGATCTCTCAGCCGCATTTGCCACCGTGAACCAAATCACTTTGGTACAGCGGCTGGGAGACGTAGGGATAGGGGGACCGCTTTAGACTTCCTGTCCTCCTTCCTTGAGGCGAGAGAGCAGCGGCTATTCTGGGATGACTTCAATTCTGACAGTTTCACCCTCCCATGTGGCGTTCCGCAGGGTTCCGCCCTCTCCCCAACTCAATCTGTACGTCACCCCGTTGGCCAATCTCGTTAGAAGGCATGGCTTTGCTTTGGTCTCGTTTGCCGACGATACTCAACTTGTCATTTCTATGAGCGATCGGCCAGAGACCACTGCAGCCAGATTTCAAATCTGCCTCTCTGAGATCATGGCCTGGATGAGACAGAATCACCTGAAAATAAACACCAACAAAATAGAGGTGATGGAGTTCGGGCTGGGACAAACCCCTGTGGAACCGGTCCTGGTGGCCCGTGGAGGCTGGAGACTGCCCCTCCCCAGTAGAAAAAGTCAGAAATTTGGGTATCATTTTTTATACCAAACTGAACTTTGGCCCAAAGATAAATAGTCTGAGCTCATCGTGTTGCTATCTTTTAAAGATGTTGAGGAAAATATTCCTGTATGTTCCAAAAGACCTTCAAAAGACTGTGATGGTCGCTCTCTTACTATCGAAATTGGACTACTGCAATGCCCTGTTCCTGGGAATTGACATGTACCAGCTGCAAAAACTGCAGTCTTTGCAAAATGCGGCAGAGAGACTCTTATTGGGTATTCCCAGAGGTCAGCCAATTTCGGCCGGCATAAAAACTTTACACTGGTTTCCTAGCAAACCGCGTATCAAGTTCAAAGCTCTAACTGTGGTACATAAAGCAATTTATGGTGGTGGTGCCGAGGATCTCCAAGCTCTTTTTACACTCTACACCCCGCCCGGCACCTCAGATCAGCCAATCAGGGCCTCATCAATACTACAAAGGTAAGACAGGCGAGATGGGGTGGCAGAGCAACCCCGCACTGTGCATCCAAACTCTGGAACAAGATGCCGCTCCTTCTGAAGACCCAACCCAGTCTTCAGCTTTTCAGAAGGGGCCTAAAGACTTCGCTGTTTAGAGCCATATAAGATCTCATCTCCTTTAGCCATCCCTTCCACACATCACAGCGCCAAGACGCCTCGGCATTCGAGCGCTTTACAAGCATATAAAAGATAAAAACCAAATAAGTATGCTGGATTTTACGTAGGTGGTAGCAGTTTTCACTCTCAGTAAAAATTCATGCTTCATTGATGAGTTACTGTGGGCACAGTAACTTGCTCCTATGTGCTGCATTGCTGGCTGCTCAAGTCAGGGTATGAAGAACTTCACACCACTGTGCAAGGTCTCCAAAACAAGGCGACAGTCATATACAGAAGAGGACTGGTTGTGTTAGGTTAATTACGTGCTTATATAGCGCACGACTACCCGGAGGCATCTCGGCGCTTGCTTAGGGAACCCGTCCTGGTATTCCCCTGCGAGATAACCCAACAGGGCATCCGCAGGGTGAAAGCCAGGCATCATATAGGTAACCAACCAAACATGGAAACGTTATTTATCATTGTTTGGAATAGTCCATGGCCAATTGTAAATCAATAGCTTAGCAATTAGGATTCTACGACAAATTTGACTTTCGTGTCATCATAATTGGCTATACTCAAAATATTTTTAAAAGCTAAACGTATCAGTGAATCTCCTCACCAAACATTAACTAGAAAATGTATTTGTTGCCTAATTTGGCACCATCATCATGCTGTCTGATGATTTGCGAAGTTGAGACAGGCTTCACAACTAACAAAGCTGCACAGTATTTCACATTTTAGTGCAATGCCTGCAGCTAAAAACGACTGTAATATATATTATGGGAGATTTTACTAGCAAACAAAGAACATTGTGAAAGATTTCGAACATCATCATATTTTTTTCCAAATCATAATCCTACAGAAAAGAAATTCTTGGTAACATTCCAGTACAGTGCTTGTGCTCAGAAGAACATGACTCATAAAGATGGGTGGCACAATGATTATAGGTGTGGGTTTTTAGTTTATATTGAATGTTCTGTGCTAGTTTTGTGAAACAAAGTTATGTATCATCCTCAGGAACAGTCATAGTAGCAAAGGCTACATCTCTATGAACTCTCTAGAAAACATTCAGATGTATTGGCAGCTGTTAAAAATTGGGTATCTCGTTGACAGAGGTTTGCACCCTGTTCAAGTAGGGACCACAACCCTAGTCAGGGTAAGTCAGAAACACAAAATAAATTAACCTATGCTCACCTTCTGGTAGCTTGGCACAGAGCAGTCAGGCATAACTTAAGAGGTAATGTGTGAAGAATATGTGCACACTTTAATTACAGTAACACAGTGAAAAGATCACAAAAGACCCCACACCAGTTTAAGATATAGAAAATAGAGCACATTAAGATGAATAAAACAAGACCAAAATGACAAACATCTAATAAGTAGAACTTGAGCTATACATTTTTAAAGAATAAACTTCAATATGGTGCTTAAAAGCAAATAGCTCTTAAGGGTTACTTGAAGTTGTGCTGGACCAGGTTAAATCCAGAGCCTCAGGTGACAGAAAACGCTCCAACCACTTTGAACCCAGCACCTGGACTCTGACTGCTGTGATTCTTGCCCCCAGTGGTGCCACCCAAGTCCTGAACCCCTGGAAGTGGCCCTGAAGGTGCTGTGCCAGTCAATCTGTGGTCTTGTGGGCAGAACCAATGCATCTCCTCGCAAACCTCACATTGAAAACGCTGCTGCCCGACGCATCTCTGATGAAGGACCTCGCATAGCAGCCTGCAGCTTCTCGAAACTGCTGCTGTATGAAGCATACCCAACTCAGGACTTTGTATTGTAATGCCCCATCAATGGCTTCCTCAGAACTGCTGCTGTGCAATGCATCCTTGATGGCTTATTAGGCTTCAACAGTTCAAGAACAATGGAGGGGTAAATAGTGCCAATCTCAGACAGTATCATTCTGCTTTTTCTCTCAAGTAAGTATGGACCTCTTTTTCCCTTCCTTCCTTGAATGAATTTATAGTCTGGGGTCAAGTGGAACAAGCCCAAATTGCCCTGTTCTCACTTATGGAGATGGTTCATATCTCCCAAGCTTATAGGGCTTTTTACACCCCTACTTCTACATTCCCTTTCTATTGCCACACCTTTACTTCTTAAATCTAACTCCCTATTAGAAAGTTTTCTACAAACCCCGTTATGGTATATTAAGCATATTAAATTAAACAATCTAACTCTTTTTTTGAAGGAATGGACTGACAAATGAATAAAAGTAACTCGCCATATAATTTCAAATGACTCTGTGTTAGAATTTAGGGACATTCAACTTAAATATGGCGTCTCATCCTATTATGCGGTTCAATATCAACATCTAAGGCCCACTATTCTTCAGCTTTTTTTGCAATTTTCCTCCTCATCATTCCACCCTCTATCTTCTCCTATCGATTTTTCCCCACAAGTAAAGGCATCCTATATATAAAAAACCTCTATGTTTCTTGCATGAGAGTAGACAAAAATCTAAAATTGAGTTACATTTGGAGTAGGACTTCAATCAAGAATTTTCTCAATATACTTGGGAAACTATTTGGGCACTACCTCTCGTTCTGCCGCTACCACTCAAGCATTGTTATATTTTTATAATATATTGTATTATATCCCCACTCAACTTGATAGCTCTCACCTTGTAACAGACACTAATTGCTGGTCGTTTGCCCAAGAAAATAGGGATTTTTTGCATATGTTTTAAGAATGTCCTCGAGTTTGGAGTTAATGATTACTTATTTGGGATAAGATTAATAACATTGAATCTACAGATATTATGTTTAACACTGTTCATCTTTTGGATGGCTCATCCCCTCCATGGGACTCTCAAAGGATAATTGGGAAATTGATTAGTTTGCTGCCAACCCTGGCTTTACAAATTATCCAATGTAATTGGAAAGATACTTCAAAAACTTACATTTATTGCTTGGTGGAATTTATTATGTCACTATCACAGGTTAGATAGAGCCTACACTACTACACTTCCGCTATTGATTAAAAGAGAATTGTCATGGCTTTCCTCCCACTTCATACTTATGCAGAACTGTTTCCTCTTCTAGATCTGTTAGCACTGCTTTTGATCCCCCATGAAGTAACTACTATTTTGTTTGATCGTTTAGGTATTAAGACATGGTTGTTAGCTATGTTATTATATGCCTTGCGAATAAACTTCTTCTTTTCTCTTTTTCTTTCTTCTTCAGTCCCTTTCTTTCTTCTTAAGAAATTAAAAATGCTACAGTTTTATACATCGTTTTGGGGCACAAGGGAACCCAATAAGGGGCCTTCGGACCATGGGTTACTTAACTTATTTTAAAGAACAGGGGTCCTAAGGATTTACAATATGACAGGAGAATAACAATATAGACTACAATCAGTGCTATATTTTCAAAAACGCCCAGCCGGACGTAAGTTTATTTAAGGAATAATGTAGAATCGTGTTGGCCCAGAGAGGGGCCAAAGTTAGTAGCAAGATAGGGTACAATCCTGTACCTATCCCAAAAGGTTAGAAGAGAAAAATCAAGAACAGGGAGATAGAAAAAGGGGAGACGTTTTTCAGGCAAGCGAAAAGTTTTTGAGCCAGAAGGTGACTTGCAATTACAGTAAATGCAGTTTCAACAAATTCACCCTGCAGTGTCAACAATTTCAAATATACATATTAAATTATATGCTACACTGCATATTGCGTCGACGTTTCGATCCCTAAGGACTCATAATACACTGGGATCATCATCAGGACAAGTTTACAGTTAATGCCTGCATTAAATTACGAGAGCCTGTAAAAAAAGAAAAAAAAAAAAAAAAAAAAAAAAAAAGGGGGGGAAAAATAGTGACAATTTTAAGGCATCAGCCTAAACCAAAGGAGTTTTTCAAGGAAAATTAACACTCGACAAGGCACAGGTACAAGTTAAAAAGGCCATTCTATCATTTGAATTCGCCGGTTTTTGACTAGTGTGACCGTGATATTTAAACCGTATTTACAAGTGAAAAGTGTAAAAAACGGCGCAGTGACATAGGTGTCATTCATTGACAATCGTGCGAAACACATGCTGTGTCCGTAATGAAATGGGGAAACCTTTGTTGCGTCGTGCGTGCTCAGTGATGAGGTGATTCAGCGAGTGAAGTGGTTTGGATGAGAGAGAGACGGTGTCTATGGGCAGTCACCGGTCCATTTGAGGGCAGGAATTTACCTTTCAGGACCCGGAAATGAGGGTATGGTGGCTCAAGATGTTACTCCCGGTGCAGGAAGCTTGGTGCTGCTAGGTAAAAGGAATTACCATTAGTGGTGCAGCCACGGGTGTGCAGTATCCTACTTGGAATTGCACTAAGGAGTCAGGGCTTACCTGGCGCTACTGAATGCAGTCGCCTTGGGTTGGGATAATTCTTCTGACCAGAGGAGAGGTATTTCCTACCGGTACGCAACATCAGATGCTGTGAGATAATTAAATGTTGCCGTTAGTCTAGGGCTCCCAGTGGGTTGCTAGAAATTACTGCCGGGATGAGAGAAGCTTACCTGGCTACGTGTAGTGTAGCCGATTAGGTGGGGAGTCTGTTAACTTCCGTTTTGGAGGCGAGGGAAGTGTCCTTCCTGCTGGGTCCTCGTGGTTGCTGGGGATTACAGTATAACCATTAGCGGAAAACCTCTATATGTGCACTAGTGCTCTAGTTAATCACGTTCCTAGGGGGTAAAGAGAGGCTTACCTGGCTACGCTTGATGTAGCCAAACGGGGGGGAAAGAGTTGGTTCCCTTCGTTAGGAATGAAAAACAATTTCGTCCACGAGGTAGCTGGGGAATACAAATTAAGGAAGTAAGGGGACGAACTCCGTAAATGACGGAGTGCTCGGGATAGCAGCGTTTTCAAAGTGGGCTTACCTTGCTTCTTGATTGAAGCGGCGGCGGGGCGGGTGAAGCTCGATCGACTTCTACCCCCTTCACTGGCAGCGCAGGTCCGCTGTGTTGAGAGTGCTCGTGGGCTAAGCTTATGGGGCGAGATAATAGAAATGAACGAAGGACTAGTTCCAAGTGTTTCGGCAGACATCTTGTAATGGTCAATTTGGCCGAGTAGCCAACACTGTCTTAGGGGTAATGCTTGGGCCTGTAATTCCGGGAGATGCGTGAACATATCACCCATATGCAATGTAAATTGGGCACTTTAATATAGGTGGTGTTACATTCGTGAGCATAAATTAAGGCGTGAGGGGTGACCTAAGTGAATTAAAATTGTGCACATAAAGCGAGTAGTGCAGGCCAGCCATGCTCTACATTCATACACATCTGAATTGACAGAATTGAATCATCAGTATTTTCAAATTTTCAAAGTTTTCACACAGCATTATTTCAGAGAAAACATATTAGGTGCAATGTTCATCTGAATGTTTGGAGCTGCATAAAGACACTTAGAGGAGTGATGTCCAGTCCTCAGTACGATTGAGTCCCTTGCGGATAGAGTCTAGTAATATTATGCATTTTAGCTCTTCTTTATTCAATAGGTGGGGCATACTTCCCCCTCTTGGTGGAAGCTTCAGTGACTTCAAGACAGTCCAACGAATGTCATCCTCATTATGATTGCATTCCTGGAAATGTTCCACCAATGGGGCGTTTGGCGTACGGCACCTGATGCGGCAAACAGCAGCCCTACTTGTTATACAGAGAACCTTAGACAACCGCCCTCGCCCTCATGCCATTCCAACATCCTTTATCTGTAAGCTTCTGGAAGTTTGTCTGACCAAAAATTTCTTCACCTTTCAAGGCCTATTTTACCAACAAATCAAGGGGACCTCCATGGGGGCTATTTTCGCCCCAAACCTGGCCATACTGTTCATGGACGAGTTGGAGAGACAGACAATTCTTGTGCCCTCCAACCCCTTTTTCTCCGGTGTCATTATGTGGCGAAGGTACATCGATGACATCTTCATGTTATGGAGATTAGACATCGGTGCATTGTCCCACTTCTTACATTGGATGAACAACAACTGCCTGGGTCTCCAATTCACCCTCACCTCTGACAAGAACTCCATTAATGTCCTTGATCTGACAATACTGCATCAGGACGGTGAGCTGTTCACAAAACTCTACAGAAAGCCCACAGAGAGAAATACTCTGCTAGAATACTCAAGCAACCATCCAAGGGCATTGAGGGACTCCTTACCCTTCTCCCAATTTTTACGAATTAGGCGAAATTGCTCTCACAAGGAGGATTACTTCCGTGAAAGCACCACCTTGGCGATCAAGCTAAAAAATAGGGGATACCCAAGAAAGATTGTCAAAAACGCTCTCAAAAGAGCGTGGTATCTCCCCCGTGAGACACTCCTTGTCCCTAACCAAAAGATAAAGCAGGATAAAATAGCCTGTGTGACAACATTCTCTCCCATCTCCAATGGTGTGAGAAAAATGATCCTGAAGCACTGGCCAGTAATTAATGCAGGGATCTTGGATTTGGAACAGCCTTTGTTTGCATTTAAAAAGAGTAAGAATCTGAAGGACCACCTGGTCCGGGCAGCTCTTCCTAGCCCTACCAACTCTTCCACTCTCAAATCTGTTTGGGGTCTGTCCCCCAAAGTTGGACACGTGAAATGTGGTGGATGTACAGTCTGTAATTTCACAATTGAAGGAAAAAGTTTTGTATTTGATAACGTCACCTTTAAATGCAATACACTCACAAATTGTAATACCACCAACGTAATTTATTTGATCCAATGTCCATGTAAGAAGAATTATGTGGGACAGACATCTCAGAAAATCAAGACTAGGATATGCCAACACAGGAGCCGCATCAGGTGCCGTACGCCAAACGCCCCATTGGTGGAACATTTCCAGGAATGCAATCATAATGAGGATGACATTCGTTGGACTGTCTTGAAGTCACTGAAGCTTCCACCAAGAGGGGGAAGTATGCCCCACCTATTGAATAAAGAAGAGCTAAAATGCATAATATTACTAGACTCTATCCGCAAGGGACTCAATCGTACTGAGGACTGGACATCACTCCTCTAAGTGTCTTTATGCAGCTCCAAACATTCAGATGAACATTGCACCTAATATGTTTTCTCTGAAATAATGCTGTGTGAAAACTTTGAAAATTTGAAAATACTGATGATTCAATTCTGTCAATTCAGATGTGTATAAATGTAGAGCATGGCTGGCCTGCACTACTCGCTTTATGTGCACAATTTTAATTCACTTAGGTCACCCCTCACGCCTTAATTTATGCTCACGAATGTAACACCACCTATATTAAAGTGCCCAATTTACATTGCATATGGGTGATATGTTCACGCATCTCCCGGAATTACAGGCCCAAGCATTACCCCTAAGACAGTGTTGGCTACTCGGCCAAATTGACCATTACAAGATGTCTGCCGAAACACTTGGAACTAGTCCTTCGTTCATTTCTATTATCTCGCCCCATAAGCTTAGCCCACGAGCACTCTCAACACAGCGGACCTGCGCTGCCAGTGAAGGGGGTAGAAGTCGATCGAGCTTCACCCGCCCCCCCGCCGCTTCAATCAAGAAGCAAGGTAAGCCCACTTTGAAAACGCTGCTATCCCGAGCACTCCGTCATTTACGGAGTTCGTCCCCTTACTTCCTTAATTTGTATTCCCCAGCTACCTCGTCGACGAAATTGTTTTTCATTCCTAACGAAGGGAACCAACTCTTTCCCCCCCGTTTGGCTACATCAAGCGTAGCCAGGTAAGCCTCTCTTTACCCCCTAGGAACGTGATTAACTAGAGCACTAGTGCACATATAGAGGTTTTCCGCTAATGGTTATACTGTAATCCCCAGCAACCACGAGGACCCAGCAGGAAGGACACTTCCCTCGCCTCCAAAACGGAAGTTAACAGACTCCCCACCTAATCGGCTACACTACACGTAGCCAGGTAAGCTTCTCTCATCCCGGCAGTAATTTCTAGCAACCCACTGGGAGCCCCAGACTAACGGCAACATTTAATTATCTCACAGCATCTGATGTTGCGTACCGGTAGGAAATACCTCTCCTCCGGTCAGAAGAATTATCCCAACCCAAGGCGACTGCATTCAGTAGCGCCAGGTAAGCCCTGACTCCTTAGTGCAATTCCAAGTAGGATACTGCACACCCGTGGCTGCACCACTAATGGTAATTCCTTTTACCTAGCAGCACCAAGCTTCCTGCACCGGGAGTAACATCTTGAGCCACCATACCCTCATTTCCGGGTCCTGAAAGGTAAATTCCTGCCCTCAAATGGACCGGTGACTGCCCATAGACACCGTCTCTCTCTCATCCAAACCACTTCACTCGCTGAATCACCTCATCACTGAGCACGCACGACGCAACAAAGGTTTCCCCATTTCATTACGGACACAGCATGTGTTTCGCACGATTGTCAATGAATGACACCTATGTCACTGCGCCGTTTTTTACACTTTTCACTTGTAAATACGGTTTAAATATCACGGTCACACTAGTCAAAAACCGGCGAGTTCAAATGATAGAATGGCCTTTTTAACTTGTACCTGTGCCTTGTCGAGTGTTAATTTTCCTTGAAAAACTCCTTTGGTTTAGGCTGATGCCTTAAAATTGTCACTATTTTTTCCCCCCCTTTTTTTTTTTTTTTTTTTTTACAGGCTCTCGTAATTTAATGCAGGCATTAACTGTAAAATTGTCCTGATGATGATCCCAGTGTATTATGAGTCCTTAGGGATCGAAACGTCGACGCAATATGCAGTGTAGCATATAATTTAATATGTATATTTGAAATTGTTGACACTGCAGGGTGAATTTGTTGAAACTGCATTTACTGTAATTGCAAGTCACCTTCTGGCTCAAAAACTTTTCCCTTGCCTGAAAAACTTCTCCCCTTTTTCTATCTCCCTGTTCTTGATTTTTCTCTTCTAACCTTTTGGGATAGGTACAGGATTGTACCCTATCTTGCTCCTAACTTTGGCCCCTCTCTGGGCCAACACGATTCTACATTATTCCTTAAATAAACTTACGTCCGGCTGGGCGTTTTTGAAAATATAGCACTGATTGTAGTCTATATTGTTATTCTCCTGTCATATTGTAAATCCTTAGGACCCCTGTTCTTTAAAATACAGTTTTATACATGTTTTGATTTTTCGACCCTAAGAATTATGGTTTTCATTGGCTGTGTATACTGACCGATAAATCCTATTTATACATGTTGTTTCATTGTTTTATATCTAATGTACTCATAATGCTTGAACTGTTGTAAAATGTAAATGTAAATTGATACTTGTATAGCGCAGTACTCACCCGCAAGGGTCTCAAGACGCTTGTATGAATACCGCTGCGGAACCCATCCTGGCTTTCCCTGTGAGGCGTCCACTCCTGGGCACCCCCAAGGTGGAGGCCAGGGATCCTTAGCGTTGTGGGGGCCGTTGTGGAGATTAAGCAAGCTATTGCCTAGAGTTGCAGAGTGGGACTCCATGATTGGAATAGACACCGAGGCAAGAATTATCAGGTCCGTGGAATTTTTGAGCCCAAGACCCACCGAGGCAGGGAATTGAACCCTGGTCCCGGGCTAGTCCTCTGCATTAGGGTCTGCCACTCTAACCATTGAGCCACACTTCTCTATTCTTGTATTGTTGTATTGTTTCACGATTTTCTTCAATAAAGCATCTTAAACTTAAAAATAAAAGCTGTGTTGTGGGTAAGCATGGGCGTAAAATCCGTTCCGCTCGCGGATTTTGCGGATTTTCGGTAAATCCGCAATCCGCGAGATTCGCGGATTTCCCGCAAAATCCGCAAATCCGCGCGCTGCGGATTTTTTGCTTGTGTTCGCACTGCTCGCGGCCCGCGGCGCGGGCAGCAACAATCTCGCACTCGCGAAATTACAAAAAAAAAAAAAATGGCGGAGAGGTGAAGGAAGGAAGTGGCCCAGTCTCCAACTTCCTGTTCCTGTCCAGCAAGCTCCTCCCATTGGGGTGGGGTGAAGGAAGTGCCCCAGTCTCCAACTTCCTGTTCCTGTTTCCTGGCCATTTTGGATTCGATCTTGACTGGGAAGGATTACTTTTTGTGGATGCTGCTGGATATTTGGATTTGAGGCCTTTTGGATTACTTTTGGATTCGAAATTTGATTTCACAAGTAAGTTGATAAGTTGATGTTGTTTGTGGTGATTTTTGTGTGTGTTTTTCGACTTTTGGGGTGGTGTTGGGGGCTGGCTATGTTGGTGGGGGGCCATTTGTATTACTTTTGGATTCGAAATTTGATTTCACAAGTAAGTTGATAAGTTGATTTTCTTTGTGGTGATTTTTGTGTGTGTTTTCCGACTTTTGGGGTGGTTTGGGGGATTTTGCGGGTGTTTTGCCACGTTCGCGTCGTGAAGCAACAATCTCGCACTCGCGAAATTGCAAAAAGTGCAATTCTGCACCAGAAAACCATCAGCAGGCAGCATAAACCTTCTGAAACTTGATGGATGGCATTGGATTGTGGTGATTTGTGTTGTCTTTTTTGACTTTTTGGAGTAGGGGTTGGGGGCTGGCTATGTTGGGTGGGGCCATTTTGAGGCATGGTCCTCCTGGCCATGTGGATGGGGGTCAAGCGGCCATTTTGAAGGCAGGCAGTGAGCTTTGTGCCATAGGCCTGCACCCATTTTCCCTTGCTTTCACCCATTGTGCCCAGGTTGAGTCAGTGGTACATGAAACTACAAGCCTCTCTGTGGGCTCTCTTGGATCAATGTTAAATTCCTGTTTCCCAAAAATTTAGCAATTCTTATTTTTGATATTTCCATATTGTGGTGTGCACGTGTGTATTCGAAATTTGATTTCACAAGTAAGTTGATAAGTTGATTTTCTTTGTGGTGATTTTTGTGTGTGTTTTCCGACTTTTGCGGTTGTTTTGGTGATTTTGCGGGTGTTTTGCCACGTTCGCGTCGTGAAGCAACAATCTCGCACTCGCGAAATTGCAAAAAGTGCAATTCTGCACCAGAAAACCACCAGCAGGCAGCATAAACCTTCTGAAACTTGATGGATGGCATTGGATTGTGGTGATTTGTGTTGTCTGTTTTGACTTTTTGGAGTAGTGGTTGGGGGCTGGCTATGTTGGGTGGGGCAATTTTGAGGCATGGTCCTCCTGACCATGTGGATGGGGGTCAAGCGGCCATTTTGAAGGCAAGCAGTGAGCTTTGTGCCATAGGCCTGCACCCATTTTTCCTTGCTTTCACCCATTGTGCCCAGGTTGAGTCAGTGGTACATGAAACTACAAGCCTCTCTGTGGGCTCTCTTGGATCAATGTTAAATTCCTGTTTCCCAAAAATTTAGCAATTCTTATTTTTGATATTTCCATATTGTGGTGTGCACGTGTGTATTCGAAATTTGATTTCACAAGTAAGTTGATAAGTTGATTTTCTTTGTGGTGATTTTTGTGTGTGTTTTCCGACTTTTGCGGTTGTTTTGGTGATTTTGCGGATGTTTTGCCACGTTCGCGTCGTGAAGCAACAATCTCGCACTCGCGAAATTGCAAAAAGTGCAATTCTGCACCAGAAAACCACCAGCAGGCAGCATAAACCTTCTGAAACTTGATGGATGGCATTGGATTGTGGTGATTTGTGTTGTCTTTTTGACTTTTTGGAGTAGGGGTTGGGGGCTGGCTATGTTGGGTGGGGCCATTTTGAGGCATGGTCCTCCTGGCCATGTGGATGAGGGTCAAGCGGCCATTTTGAAGGCAGGCAGTGAGCTTTGTGCCATAGGCTTGCACCTATTTTTCCTTGCTTTCACCCATTGTGCCCAGGTTGAGTCAGTGGTACATGAAACTACAAGCCTCTCTGTGGGCTCTCTTGGATCAATGTTAAATTCCTGTTCCCCAAAAATTTTGCAATTCTTATTTTTGATATTTCCATATTGTGGGGTGCACATGTGTATTCATAAATGCCTACTTGCAAACTATTAATTGAAGCGCCACATATGCAACATATATTTAACTGATGTTCCTCTGTCTTCGTTTGCTTTTAGGTGCACAAAGTCAAGAACTCCGCATCATCGTTGAGCATCAGTGCCAGGAAGAAGTCCTGCTGCGGCCTGCTGTTCCGACATCTGAAGAAGAATCAGAAGATGGGTCCGAAAAGAGGTGCCCGTAGCTCCTCTTGCAAGAAAGATGTCTCTACTAAGGAGAAGAAGAAGCAGGTGGCACCACTTACCAAGGAGTCTGGTGCCTCGACCACTAAATTTATGTGGAAAAAAGAACAAAAGTCCACCATGAGTGCTGCACAGGTAGCCTGTTTAGTGGTTCAATCACCAACGACCAGTGATGTTGGCTCAAGTACTATTCAACAACCAAAGCCGCAACAACAACTGCATGAGCTAACAGTACAAGCACAAGTACATGCGCAAGGAGCTGTCCGAGAAGGAGCTGTCCGAGAAGGAGCTGTCCGAGAAGGAGCTGGCCGAGAAGGAGCTGTCCGAGAAGGAGCTGTCCGAGAAGGAGCTGGCCGAGAAGGAGCTGGCCGAAAAGGAGAAGGCCGAGAAGGAGAAGGCCGAGAAGGAGAAGGCAGAGAAGGGGAAGGCCGAGAAGGAGCTGGCCGAGAAGGAGAAGGCCGAGAAGGAGAAGGCAGAGAAGGGGAAGGCCGAGAAGGGGAAGGCAGAGAAGGGGAAGGCCGAGAAGGGGAAGGCCGAGAAGGAGAAGGCCGAGAAGGAGAAGGCCGAGAAGGAGAAGGCCGAGAAGGAGAGGTCCATGGAGAGTTGCAAGTAGAGGTCAGTGAAGAGGCCCATGTAGCGGCGCATGGAGCGGTGCAAGTGGCCACAATGGTTGTTCTTCCAGAAGTAGGGGCACAGGAGGAAATTGACTTTGGAGCCGGGGTATCAAGTCAGGAAGACGAAGCCACTCCTCTTGATGATTCATTTTCTCCCAGCTCCCCAGCAAGGAAAAGATCAAGGAGGGTGTGTAGAAGTTCCTCTTCAAGCCTCGCTCCATCAGATGATCTGGATCTAGAATGGCAACCATCTCCGACGTCTGAGAGGGAGGCACACCATGAGCTGAGAAAGGTATCAAATGTTAAAAGGAAGGGCCCCGGAAAGCTCATACTTATGGATCCGAACGTCGGACTTGATGAAGTGGTGCATTCTGATGTTGATGAACAGGATGACAGCAATGACCTAGTCATCACACACGTCATTCCAGCCACACCGGCCATGCAGCAGACAGACATTTATACCCTATCCCGACGTCATGCTGAGCGTGACCCTGGCGATGTGGCACTGGTAGCACCACCAACGCAGTCATGTAGTACAAGTTCAACAAAACCTACAGCTCCCATATTTTCTCCCCAGAGGGGAACTTCATCCAGCTCGACTCTCTCAAGTAGGGTTGCTGCAATAATTGCACAACCCAGTAGATGTCTGCAAGGCTCATCCACCACTGCTTCATCTGGCATTGGCAGTATCATCACCTCGTGCGGCAAAACCAGAAGTTTCCAGTCCCCAGTTTGGAACTTTTTTAGTGTCCATGCAAAGCATGATAACCTAGCCGTTTGTTCCATTTGTACGACTACAGTTAGCCGTGGTAATATTGGTACCAACTATGGTACCGGAGGCCAGATAGGTCATCTTGAAAGAAGGCACGCTGTCGAATGGTTTGCGCACCTAGCAAACATCAAGGGAAAGCAATCCCAAAGGGCAAGTGGCCAAAATATACCCGTACTAGGTGTTTCATCTGAAGATGACGGGGAGGTAGAAGAAGCGTCAGACATTTATCCGGGCGCACCCAGTACCCCTGGCAGCACCACACCCTCCGGAACACATAGGAGGCACACTGAGAGTCTGGGAGACACACCAATGCGGAAAATGTCAACACTGAGCAGAAGTGGGTCGAAGAAGGCATCAGCATCATCCATTAAACTTGTCCAGCGCAGCATTACAGACATGTTCTCCTCAGATGCGCCATTTCAACGCAACCACCCAATTGTGCGCCTGTATAACACTAAGCTGGCTAAAATGCTAGCGGTGGACCTTCTCCCTTTTTCGTTTGTCGAAGGTGTGGGTTTTCTTGAACTCGTGGCAACACTGGCCCCTAAATGGAAGGTTCCTAGCCGGTTCTATTTTGCCAGGGTTGCTGTTCCAGCACTACATAAAGAGGTGCTTGAGTTGGTTGGGGCAGCTTTGCAGAAGAGTGCTGTTCACACTATACACCTGACAACAGACATGTGGACCAGTTGCCAAGCCCTTGATTACATGTGCATCACTGCACACTGGGTCTCTTTTTCAGGGGTTGCAAAACGGATAAATGCAGGTGGTGACTTGGTCAACATTTTTAAGGGTGCTCGTAAACATGCAACATTAGCCATGTTTGGCATGGAGAAAACTCATACTGCAGACAACATTTTGGATGACTTTAACAAAAAGGTCTTGCAATGGCTGCCCAAAAGAAATTGCAAGGTTGGTTATGTTTCTACTGATAATGGCAGCAATGTAGTTAAGGCCATGACGGACGGTGACTATTTCAGAGTGCCGTGTTTGGCGCACTGTATGAACCTTGTCGTGCAAAAGTTCTTGAAAAAAGAACCTGCAGTCGACAAAATACTGACCATCTGCAGAAGAATATGCACACATTTCAACCATTCTTTTAAGGCCCGGAAGGAGCTGAGGCGCCAGCAAAATGTACGTAGAATGCCAGTGAAAGCACTTATCCAGGAGGTGGCAACACGTTGGAACTCAACCTTCTACATGCTTGAGCGTCTGCATGAGCTGTTTCCAGTAGTCAATGAGTATTTCTACAACCTGGGTGGTGATACGACAGAAATGATGCTAGCGGTGGAGCAATGGCAGCTAGTTAAAAGCCTGACAGACATGCTTCGTCCTTTTGAGGTCTTCACGCGTGAAGTCAGCAGGGAGGATTGTTCTTTGAGCAAAGCTATCCCATTGTTGCTGAAGCTCGAGCACCAAGTCAAGGTGGTGTCTTCAGAATTAAAGGATGCTGGAAAGAATGAAGCATATGAGTTGGCGCAGAGATTATTACAACGCCTAGTTAGCAATAAACGGCTTGTAAATATCAAGAAACAACAGCACTACATTTGTGCTACTATTCTGGATCCACGTTACAGAAAGCCATTGTTAGGAAAAGTATTAATTCCTTTTGAAACTTCAGATGTTACAGAGTACAAAGGTTGGCTAGCTCGGTCAGCCATTCGTTTTGAAAGAGAGGAAGGAAACTGTAGGAGAAGACAGTACTAGTGAATCAGCAGGCCAACAGGCGTCCCAAAAAAGCACTTCTGTGCCTGTGGCAGAAGTGAGTGTCTTTTCCTCTGAGCCGTTAACCACACCAGCAACCGTATCATCTGCACCAGGCACAGGCGATATGTCTGAAGAGGATTGGCTAAGTCAGCTAGGGTTTGCTTGTCCCAGAAAGGACACAGAAGTGCAAAGTACAGGAATGCGGGAGAACATTGTTTCAATGGTGCAGGCCTACCTGGATGACTCAACAGCGGTCAATATTACTGACGACCCATTGGCGTATTGGCATGGGAAAAGAAACATATGGCGAGAGCTCACCAACCTGGCTATCAATTACTTGTCTTGCCCACTCGCAAGTGTGTCTTCAGAACGTGTTTTTAGTTCTGCTGGTGGCATTGTGACTTCCAAAAGGTCCCGCCTCTTGCCCGCAAATGTGGAGCGGCTCACCATGATAAAGATGAACCAGCACTTCATACCACCAGATTACAAAGTACGAGAATGCACGCAGGAAGAAGAGGACACCGACCTACCTGAGGAAAGTTCTCCTCAGTTACCAGAAGTACTACCGACTGAATTTGCAGAGTATGAGGACGAGTTCATTTTCCCTGACACCGAGTTCTGAAAATGAGTCAATGATTCATTAACTTTATTTTTAGTCCGACTCCTTATTCACTTTTATTCCTGTGTGTCTGTCTTTCTTTGTTTAGCAAGTGCTTGAGCCCATTCACAACAAAACTGTAATCACCCAATCAAAGAACAAGCCCATCAGCAGAACTGTCTTGATTTTGATGCCGCAGCATTCATCAGGTTCACAAGTTAGTTGCCAAGAACTCAGTCCTGGTCGTCTATCCTCCTCCTCCAGACTCACCCTATCCATTTCCCGTAATGCTGATGCCTGGATTCCGCACAATGAAGAAACTTACGTTGACGAGTCCCCTAAAGAGGTACTGGAAGTAGTGAGTCCTCATTTAAATACATTTTGCTAAGTGTGGCTTTTTTCCCGGATTTGCTTTTTGGCTGTTTGGGGGGTGTCAAACTTGTTTGCGCTTGGGTTTACGGGTCTTGGCTGGGCCATTGCTGGCAAGGTCTATTAAGGGATGAAATTGGTTAGGAGGAAATGGGAGGTGAAAACGTTTAGGCGTTATTGCTCGCTTGCCTGTCTTAGGGGTGCTGTCTGTGGGGCTTCTAGGGTTTTGGGGTCTGTGAGCCCCGCTGTCACATTTCGAATGTTGATTGCTTTTGCTTTGCAGAAAATCCACGCCGGGAAACTCCAGTTGGGGCCCTGCTGCAGAACGCTTTAGGACACTGTGAATTCCAGGTGGAGACAGCCCTCAAACACAAATTACAGGTAAGATAAGCGTTTGGATGGGAGGTAGTATAATGGAGTATTAGGAGGAGAGGCGAGAGAGTGACAGTGGTACTACTAGTAAACTCCTAGGACTCTTGATTTAAGAAACTCTGTGACAGGCATTTAACTTTGGAAAACATTTGGCCAATTACAGGTTGCTTTTGCTTTGCAGAAAATCCACGCCGGGAAACTCCAGTTGGGGCCCTGCTGCAGAACGCTTTAGGACACTGTGAATTCCAGGTGGAGACAGCCCTCAAACACAAATTACAGGTAAGATAAGCGTTTGGATGGGAGGTAGTATAATGGAGTATTAGGAGGAGAGGCGAGAGAGTGACAGTGGTACTACTAGTAAACTCCTAGGACTCTTGATTTAGGAAACTCTGTGACAGGCATTTAACTTTGGAAAACATTTGGCCAATTACAGGTTGCTTTTGCTTTGCAGAAAATCCACGCCGGGAAACTCCAGTTGGGACCCTGCGGCAGAACGCTTTAGGACACTGTGAATTCCAGGTGGAGACAGCCCTCAAACACAAATTACAGGTAAGATAAGCGTTTGGATGGGAGGTAGTATAATGGAGTATTAGGAGGAGAGGCGAGAGAGTGACAGTGGTACTACTAGTAAACTCCTAGGACTCTTGATTTAGGAAACTCTGTGACAGGCATTTAACTTTGGAAAACATTTGGCCAATTACAGGTTGCTTTTGCTTTGCAGAAAATCCACGCCGGGAAACTCCAGTTGGGGCCCTGCTGCAGAACGCTTTAGGACACTGTGAATTCCAGGTGGAGACAGCCCTCAAACACAAATTACAGGTAAGATAAGCGTTTGGATGGGAGGTAGTATAATGGAGTATTAGGAGGAGAGGCGAGAGAGTGACAGTGGTACTACTAGTAAACTCCTAGGACTCTTGATTTAGGAAACTCTGCGACAGGCATTTAACTTTGGAAAACATTTGGCCAATTACAGGTTGCTTTTGCTTTGCAGAAAATCCACGCCGGGAAACTCCAGTTGGGACCCTGCGGCAGAACGCTTTAGGACACTGTGAATTCCAGGTGGAGACAGCCCTCAAACACAAATTACAGGTAAGATAAGCGTTTGGATGGGAGGTAGTATAATGGAGTATTAGGAGGAGAGGCGAGAGAGTGACAGTGGTACTACTAGTAAACTCCTAGGACTCTTGATTTAGGAAACTCTGTGACAGGCATTTAACTTTGGAAAACATTTGGCCAATTACGGGTTGCTTTTGCTTTGCAGAAAATCCACGCCGGGAAACTCCAGTTGGGGCCCTGCTGCAGAACGCTTTAGGACACTGTGAATTCCAGGTGGAGACAGCCCTCAAACACAAATTACAGGTAAGATAAGCGTTTGGATGGGAGGTAGTATAATGGAGTATTAGGAGGAGAGGCGAGAGAGTGACAGTGGTACTACTAGTAAACTCCTAGGACTCTTGATTTAGGAAACTCTGTGACAGGCATTTAACTTTGGAAAACATTTGGCCAATTACAGGTTGCTTTTGCTTTGCAGAAAATCCACGCCGGGAAACTCCAGTTGGGGCCCTGCTGCAGAACGCTTTAGGACACTGTGAATTCCAGGTGGAGACAGCCCTCAAACACAAATTACAGGTAAGATAAGCGTTTGGATGGGAGGTAGTATAATGGAGTATTAGGAGGAGAGGCGAGAGAGTGACAGTGCTACTACTAGTAAACTCCTAGGACTCTTGATTTAGGAAACTCTGTGACAGGCATTTAACTTTGGAAAACATTTGGCCAATTACAGGTTGCTTTTGCTTTGCAGAAAATCCACGCCGGGAAACTCCAGTTGGGGCCCTGCGGCAGAACGCTTTAGGACACTGTGAATTCCAGGTGGAGACAGCCCTCAAACACAAATTACAGGTAAGATAAGCGTTTGGATGGGAGGTAGTATAATGGAGTATTAGGAGGAGAGGCCAGAGAGTGACAGTGGTACTACTAGTAAACTCCTAGGACTCTTGATTTAGGAAACTCTGTGACAGGCATTTACTTTGGAAAACATTTGGCCAATTACACGTGAATCAACACGATGACAGTGTTCCGTAAAACAAACTTACTGCAAAACCACCACCCACCAGGCTCAAAAGTAGTAAAAAACAGCTATGCTCAGATAAAGTTTGAAAAAGTATATTTTTATATCCCTAACAAAATAAACTCCCGCAAGACCCTCCCTAACCCCAACAAATAAATAGTCCATCAAAAGTCCCCAAAAACCCCAACTCCCAATTCCCACCCCCCAAAAGTCTCTAAAAAAGGGGCAAGGGACACTCTACGGATGCAGGTTGTTCAATTTGGCCTCCAGGGCATCATGCCTTAGGGCCAGGGCATCATACTTCTCCTGGAGGATGGCTTGATCTAAACGGAGGCCCTCCACCAGAGTCTGATACTCCTTCCATCTCTGGACCTCCGCCTCTAGGTTGGACACTCTACGGAGTGCACGGCGCAAGCGAGCCTTTACAGTACTGTGAGGAGGTGCAGCCTTTGCTGCTCGGCGGTGGCGTCTTCCAGCACGGCTCCGGTTGGCTGGAGCACTGCGCTTACCGGCAGAACGTGGGGTCACGGAGGAGGATGCAGAAGATGTTACATTTGATGCACTGGAGTGCGTGTCGTCCCCCTCCATTTCCACCAGCCGGCTATATTGCGCAACAGTGGCATCCAGCCTCCGTTGCCGGGCAAGTACAGCCCGCATACTCCTGCTCGGTTTTGATGTTTTAGGATTACCAACTATAAGAAGAAAGAAAAACATAATCTGTAACGAATGCTCTTTAAGAATATGATTAACACAAAATGATTCAGCAGGAAGTTGTGTCACAGTACAACTAGCAACTAGCCAGCGCAGTACAAAACTATTCAGGCCAGTATCATGGGCGTCCGCATGGAGGGGCAAGGGGGGGCGCTTGAATCACCATTTCCCTTCCCACAACTCACTTGTATCCTTGGTTTGGTGCTCTTTCATATGAAAGAGATCTGGCAGAAGTGAGTGACTTTTCCTCTGAGCCGTTAACCACACCAGCAACCGTATCATCTGCACCAGGCCCAGGCGATATGTCTCTCTCTCTCTCTCTCTGTCTCCCTCTTTCTGTCTCCCTGTGTCTCCCTCTACCTCGCTGTCTCTCTCTCTCTGTCTCCCTCCCTCACCCTCCCTCTGGCTCCCTCCCTCTCTCTCTCTCTCCTTCTGTCTTCCTCTCTCTCTGCCTCTATCTGTCTGTCGGTCCCAGCCTGCTGTAATTACCATATTGTAATTTGTCACTGGGCCAGCACTGGATACACATCATATGCTATCTAAGAGTCAGATAGTACCATGATCCAGCTTACCTGTACTACACACCACCACTGCCTGCTTCCTCACAGTCTGATTGTCCTCTTGCGCCGCATCCTCCCCAGAGTAGTCCTCAGACTCCGAGTCGATCACGATCACGTCCGAGCTGGCCCCGCCACCAGATGTTACACCTAAAAAATATATTTAAGACTGTTAGATTACACCACTCACTAGTATTTGTTCTAGGAATGAAGAAATTTGAAAACGACAGAAAAATTAATTGACTGTCTACTCTAGTCTAAAGTAAAAATGTCCCTCCTTCCAGGGAAGGCTGTTGTCTTGCTGCACTTTTTTGTCACAATTGATGAATGCTTGCTTAATTTTAACACACATCTTTTTTCTCTGAACAGGCAGACGCTGGACTTCTACGGACAAGAGCAACATCAACTAAACCAGGTGAAAGCTCGGATCGACCACAAGAAATGTGTTCCATTACTCATCAACTCAGCACCAAGCACTTTTCCTTTTCCAGCTAACTTTATTTTAATATATGTGTTTACTTTTACTTTTTTTAATAAAGCTTTTAAACTTGAATAGACTCTGTGGTTTTTGGTCCTCCAGACTAGAGTGACTGAGCGAAAGGTTTTGTAATTTTTGCAAGGAGGAGTCCGTGCCGCTGACACTACCAAGTTTATACTATAGTATACAGTGTGCCAAACACGCCACTCTGAAATATTATTACTCTGGTCTTTGGTGTCCATAGTTCGGTTTGTGGAGAATTGTCCCTGCAACAGTAGTATTATTGATTTTGCTCCTATCTAAACACTGTTTCGAAAAATTTTAATTAGGAACGCTTGGACAACAATAGGTCCTCTATATTTAAATGAAAACTTACTGGGGCCAGCAAAGGAGCACTCGCCGCCCTGGCCTGCATCATCCTCCTCCTTTGGAGCCACTGCATCTGCTGTTTCTGTCCGCTTGCCCCTGGGCGGACCTGACGTACAACATGAAAGAAAGAACAGAAAAAATTGATGATTGCTGCTTGTCGATGTCCTTGTCAACCAAATCAAACATTTAGAAAGAACAAGAACCAACTATTTCAGCCAAAAAGAGGGCTACAAAGGGAGGACTGCACCTGAGCCTCTACTCTAGGGGCACATTTACAAGCCCCTTGCAGCTCTTTTGCTCCGTTCTTGCGTCACTTTTGTGACGCAGCGCCACAACAAGAGAGGCGCCATGGTGTGGCGTATATTAACAATGTGACGCATATGGGAGATGCATCCCATTCTAAAGCCCTGCGCCATAAGGGAGCGTTCCAGCGCAAGGGAGGGCGTTCCTGCGCAGGAACGCATGCTAAAAGTGGCTATGGGGAATAGATAAAATTTCAATCAGTCATTTAGGACAATGATGCGTCACTGAAACCCTGCGCCTGCATGAAGCAGGTTTACGGCTTGACGCAGCATTGCTGGAGCTGCGCCATCGTTGCAACGCAACTCCATCAATGAGCCGCCTTTACGGCACCGATGCGTAACGCTTCGGTGACGTTTTGGCACCATGGCATGCCGCATTGAAAATACGGCGCACCATGGGTGGTGCTGGCGTGCCTCACACTTTGCAGGGATGCGCAGGTAATTGCTAATCTGACACTTAGGGGCATACTTACGAGTTCTGGGCTGCACACCTCCAGAGGTGCACCAGAACAAAATGCGTAACTCAAAACTAACCTTGCGTCACGGCAGATGCGCCGCAATTACAATGCGGCAAACCCTGGCGCAAGGGTAGGCAGATGCGTGATGCATCTCGTGACGAAAGAGGGGCGCATCTCTAGAGTCGCGTCGCAGGCGCGATGCAACTATAGCAATGCTCAGGGATGCCCAATACTCAACATACCGCATCAGTCCTTACGCCTGCTTCAAGCAAGCAGGCATAAAGAATTGACGTAGCAGCGTCGCGGAAGTGCCTGCGTTAAATCTTGTAGATTTCACGCAGGCACTTTTGCGAGGCGCACATCTGCCTGACCGCCACCCCCCCCCCCCTCCCCCTGCGTGGGAACGCACCCATTGTGGCGCAGGCCCAGGTCTTAACGTGGCGCATCTCCTTAGAAGCATCACGTTGTACATGACTCGCAGGGATGCGCCACGTTTACGTCGCTGTGCGTCAGGTAAGGCAGCGTAAACGTGGCGCAAGGGGCTTGTAAATCTGCCCCTTTGTGTCTAGCATGACGCAGTTCTGTAAAGTACACTCATACATTACTCAGCCCAATTAAATGAACACAAAATAGAAAACAAATAAGTAAATGTAAATGTATTGGCATTTATATAGCGCACTACTTACCCGTAGGGTCCCAAGGCGCTTCGACCGCTGCGAAACCCTTCCTGGCTTCCCTGAGAGATGGTCCCTCAATGGGTATCTCCAGGGTGAGACCAGGCATCCCCGGCGGTCTGGTGGGGCCGTTAGTGAAGATGAGGCAAGCTAATGCCCAGAGTTGCCGAGTGTGATCGCTGATCAGAGTGGGCACCGAGGCGAGAGAATTATCGAGTCCGCTGACCCTGGTCCAGAAACCTGCCGCGCCGGGAATCGAACCCTGGTCCCGGGCCGTCCTCTGCGCTCGGGTCTGCCGCCTCTAACCAGTGAGCCACACTACTTCACCAGTGAAGAAGCAGTGAAGCAGTGGCACCGCCACAGAGAAGGAGAGCAGTGCACCTGAAATGCACAGAAGATTTTGAAATATTAATTTAGCTCTCCTATCAATGTAATCAGCAGCATTATTGCTCTTTGTAAAAAAGTTAAAGCAAACATTTGCAATATTAACACACAGAGCAGGAGAAAAAACAGAGTAGTGAGTGATGAAAAAATTGCTACTACTACTCACCAAGCCCGGGGACCTCCACTCCCAGCAGATCGAGCAGGTCGTGCTCCCGCTCCAGAATATCGGTCCAGCGGTGGGTCACCTGATTATAGGTGCGCTGGACCCCCGTGATGTTAAAAAGGGCCCGGCACACCTGCCCCCACCGCTTCCGACGCTCCTGGCTGTTGGTATAACCGGCAGCAATCCTGCCGCCTGCTGCGATGGTCCTGGGGAGACAGCGCTGCACATAATAAACGAGTGAGCCCACCTCCTCAGGGCTGAAGATCTCCCTGGGCACCACCATTTCCACCCTCAAGCGGCCACACGGGAGCCGGGCACGGGCTGCGGTGCCCGTCTTGGGCAGCTTGACAGCTGTCTTCACCATGTTCTGGGCAGGTAAGGAGATAAAATGAAAAAGAATAGGAGTAGAGAAGAAGGAAATAAAAGTTTAAAAAGTACTTGAAAAGTAAACAAAAGTAGCCTAAAACACAAAAATATAGACCTAGAAAACAAGAGGGATAGAAAAAAAGTTTAATAGATCAAAAACAAAATAAAATAAGCAAAGGATGGCAGAGATATACAGAGGATAGAAACACCATGCCCAGACACATAGGAATGAATGAAAAACAAGATGGCGGCCGATCACGTGCGCGTAAGTAAGTTCGCACGCGATTTCTCTCGCGAACTCGTGCGAACTTGTATTCGCAAGGCGCTCATCGCGCGAGATTACACATAGCGGGCGGAAACGGAAATACGTCACGCAAACAAAATGGCGGCGCCCGTACTCAACCTTGGGGTAACTCGCACGAGTTCGCGGCTTACACGAACGATTTCGCACAACGCCGCGCCTCGCGAATAGGGCGAAATTACCGAAAAACGAGTTTTGCAAAAGGAAAAGCTATGAGCAAGTGCAAAAGTTCAACCTCATCATTTGTAACCATTCCCTGTAGTGCTTCCTGAAGGGGCCCTCCAGAATTCGGTTAGGTTCCTGTTAAAAAAAATTACATTGCAACAAACAGGAAAAAGAAAGGAAAGGGAGCAGACAAGCAGGTGCCAGCCTTCATTAATGTCAGTTGGGGCAGGGCAGGTGTTGTTGTAATTTAATTATGCAAAACTTAAGGCACTTAGCAGGTGTGCTTTGCTTTGCCACAATAATGTACACTCACTGGTCAACCAGAGGGTGCTGTGATGACACCGAGGGTGGCATGGGTGTGCCAGCCAGAGGGTGGCATGGGTGAACCAGAGTGCCAGTGTTGACAGAGGATGGCAGTGCTTTGTTTGCCCCAATAATGTACACTGGTGAACCAGAGGGTGCTGTGATGACACAGAGGGTGACATGGGTGAGCCAGAGGGTGGCATGGGTGAACAAAGAGAGTGCCAGTGGTGACAGAGGGTGGCAGTGATGAAGAAAGGCTTGCAAACAGGCTGGGCACGTAGAAACAACAAGTTCGCAAAACTGGCGGCCTGACAAGTAAGTTCGCAATTTGCGAAATTGCACAAAACCCTCGCGAACTTGCAGAAACCCGTGCGAACACCCCAAAAAAAAATCCACAAAATCCGCGAGGATTCGCGGATTTTGCGGATTTTCGCAATCCGCAAATCCGCAAATCCGCAAATTCGCGGATTGCGAATCCGCAAAATCCGCCCATGCTTAGTTGTGGGGTACAGTTGGTGACAGATGCCATGTTGGGTAGGGCGGCTACTTTTAATGCACCCAGTTGGCACCTGAATGCGCTGAGAGTCCGCAGACGAGAGTAATAGAAAAATATCAATGAAATCTGATCTTGTGCCTTCCCATATTAAAAATAGCTCCAGCATTACCACGGAATTTACCAACAATTGTGTACAACAAGGTTAAACTTAATCTACGTGATAATTAAGTACATCATAGACAAAGCTCTTTACTGTATTCGTCCACACTTCTTTCATGCTTCACCCAAGAAACGGGCACACTTAAGCTGAGACCTTTCCCAATATTTCTGTTTAGTTTCTTGAATCTCTGCAAATGCTCAAGGATATTTCATTGCTACCTTTTCAACAGTCGTATACTTATTTTTCTTTCTACTTCGACATTAAAGGCCTTGCTCTACACACAAAAGATAGAATTCAACGTGACACCCTCTCCCTCGGACCTCAGATGTAAACAAGAGGGAATTTCTTTACGGCGAACATCTGGTACTTCAGGTGATGTTAAGTGGGCTGACTAAAATGGCCTTTTGTTAGTTTTTATTACAATTATGAAAACCAGAATGATTGGATACACTTACAATATACTCGAAAAAGTTCCGCTGATCAGACTGTTCATGTTCAAGTCCATCTTTACGTGTCATTATGTTTCAAACAAGTGCGAAACACAATGAGCGGCAACTTCTGGCGGCAACATGACACTGCTCGCACTCCCCATCTGTCAGTTTAGAGCACACTTTATATGGATCGTGTAATTTACAACCTGAAAGCCATACTAGATGAAAGAGAGGGCTGTCCTTTGCAAAAATCTATGATCTTCTCAAATGTGTCAATCAGGCGCCTAGGCGTCATTGGTATGTGTTTTTTATGTGAAGAGGACATGTTTTTTCAACACGTAAAGTAATTCCTCGTCCCTTATAGGGACAGAACGGTGGTGAAACCTTGGACATATAATCAGGGTTCAGTGTTAACTAAATATCTTTCAGTTGCTAAAGTTAAGTGTTATTATAGAAAATACACCACCATATGTTCCTACCATGGAATGCTTCTTCCCGAAGTTGGAGACATTTAATTATGAGCTCTAAATGGGGCCCTCTGCGAATATGTAGATTTCAGATCTTTTTCAAAAGTCATATGTGCGGATTTACCAATATATGTTTGCTGCTGGTAAACAGGTACACATTTTCCCAGCCTTCATGGAGAATTAATGCATTAAAAATAAGATTTGATTACAAATGTGCTTCTACTGCATTGCTCTAATTCACTAGACTGCGACAAATATGCAGTAAACCAGTTACGGCACATTAAAAAAAAATAGGTTCACTTAATAAGGCTATGTCCCCACACTTCACCGACCTACCTAATCAGATGGGTGTAACTTTTCCCTTGTTTCTCCATTCTTACTTTTGGATGATGCCACATTGTACGGAAAATATAAGGACATGCTCATTCGACGATGACATTTTTCATATATAACAAAACTTATTTCTTCCTTCCTTTCTGGCTTTTTTTCTGGTTTAAACCTTGTAAGTAGAAAGATGCAGCAAAAAGAATTGCGTCTGAATTGAATTTTAACCACAGTGACACATTTCAAGTCTTTGTTTATTTGCTTTATTTTTATACAAGATTTCATTGGTGAATTGTCTCCCCAAACCTCCATAGTGTTTTGTGTACAGAAATAAATACAACTTGCAGAAAAATAGACTTTCATGGAACTGAGTGTGACGAGTTCTGTTATTACTTGCATTGTTATTACAGTACAGTAATACTACAACTCCATATACCACTAATTTCGTTAATTTTTGGCGGCAGTCTTAACAGTGATTACAAATTATCCCCAATAGAGCACTACAGAATGTGTAATAACGCACAGCAGTCTGTTGTACCTCACTAATGTCCACGTCATTCTGTAATGTCAGGTCTTTCCTGGGGACAGCTTCCACCATTGTTGACCTGGTGCATTTGTCCCACAGTCAGCAGTGGTCATACTGTGAATCCCCTTGCTGATTTAGGTGGAAGCTCCGGTGTCTACCCCAATCAGTAATAAGAGTCCTTTAATAAAATATTTCTTAATATTTACTTTTACTTTTTGGTGATTGCTGCCTTCATATTGATAAAATGGCTGACTTTTGTCCTTGCTTTCTAAATCGCCCTTACATTCGCCATTCTACTGTTTACCTGAATTATAAAAAAGTTGGACTATTTTTTTTTCATGAATGTTAATAGGTCATTATTTCTTGGATACATATTGCTATCATTATGATATTTCGATACATATTGTTATCATTAGGATAACATTAAGATAATCATTAGCAGTAATATTAGCATTAGTAGTATTACTAGTAGTAATGGTCACCTCCCTCAGGATATTTCAAGCTCTGTAATGAGGCGTCCTCACAGCAAGGACAGCACCATTGTTGGATCAGTAAATGTAAATGCAAATGTATTTGAGCTTGTAAAGCGCACTGCTACCCGTAGGTTTCCTGGCGCTGTATAACGCTGGGGAACCCCTCCTGGCTTTCCCTGTGAGATGGTCCCTATTGGGCACCCCCAAGGTGAAGCCAGGCATCCCCGGCATTGATGGGGCCGTTTGTGGAGATTAAGCAAGCTATTGCCCAGAGTTGCTGAGTGGAACCCATGGTTAGAGTGATACCGAGGCGAGATTTATCGAGCCCGCTGACATTGGCCCAAACACCCTGCCGCGTCGGGAATTGAACCCTGGTCCCGGGCCGTCCTCTGCTTCTGGGTGTGCCGCCTCTAACCAGTGAGCCACACTACTCCACAATCAGTGGCTATGGTGTTTGTTTTAGCTTGACTTCTCTATCACATTTATACTGATGTATACGTTACTTTAGATTAATGGCATTTCATTTTTGCTTTTGTCTTTTTTTAACTCTTTTATTGAATATTGAATTTTGGATATTAGACTGCTTTGTTTTGCTATTTTTCTATGTAATTTCTTTAACTACATGTGTTTTTTACTGCACTAACAAAAGCATCTTCTCACAGCAACTCCTATGTTTGAGTTTACCCTTACTTTTCAACCTCTATGACATTTTTTTAGATTGTTTTACATGAGTATTGATTGGTTATTGTTAGACCTGGCTTTTACAGCAGGTTTATCCTTAGACTTTTTGCTTATTGACCTCCTGTTTTTGACCTTGCTTTGGTTGGTTTTAGGACTCTGGGCACTTTATCACTGCAGATCAGTGCTAAAGTGCATATGCTCTCTGTGTAAATTGTTATTATGGATTAGTGTTTCCATGATTAGTGGGCTTGCAGCACTGATTGTGCCACTCACACAAGCAGCTTTGCAACAAGGTCTCAGGCCTGCCATTGCAGTGCCTGTGTGCAGTCTCCTACTGCCATTTCAACCTGGCAAGTACACCCACTTGCCAGGCCCTAACCTGCCCTTTTCTTACATGTAATTAACCCCTAAGGTAGGCCCAAGGTACCCCTATGGGCAGGGTGCAGTGTATGGAAAAGGTAATGACACGCCCTGGTGTGTGTGGCATGTCCTGATAGTGAACTACTGGCGATTTTATTTTTCATTATTGTAAGGCTCTCTGTACCCATAGGATAGAAGGAGGAGTTTGCTCATAACATGTTATGAGCATTACTGCCCATGGGAACAAGATAGTAAAATAGAGTTGGATATGCCAGAACTCAGAATATGAAGATGCATCTTTTAGTGAGGGTGATTTTTACATTCTGGGTTTGAAAATACCACTTTTACAAAGTAGGTATTTTCTTGCCTAACCATCCAGTGTACCTCTGCTAGGTTGTATATTGACTGTCTGGCGTTGGAGGGGCAGAGGCTGCGGATGTGTATTCCACTCAGACAACCTCTTGGGGGGTTGATGTGTGTCCTGCCTTTCCAGGATAAGTAAGGGCTGGGCTGAATAAATCTGGGCTACATTCAGAGTAGGGGGAAGAGATTTCTTTCGCACCTGAATGACCTGGTCTGCCAAGAACAATGCTGCTTCCACCTCCTGCCAGGAAGCTGCACCAGTGAGGAAAGAACTGGTTTTGGCTGCGCAAAGAGCTTATCTGCCACAGAGAATAACGGATTTTGTATTATAAAAAGAGGGGTCCAGACCCCAAACGTTTAGATCATTCTGGAAATCAAGAGGAACCTTTGCCATGGAGAATAGCTGGAGAAACTGAGGAGGAATACTGCCCCTGCATTGTTTACTGTCTGGGGTTGGCCTGCAGTGGCTATTTTCTGCCAAGGAAAGGAGAAGGACTTTACTGTGTGCTGTGTACCCTGCTTGATGAAGATCTCCAAGGACTTGAAATAGAGCTTGCCTCCTGTTCTGAGGTCTCAGGGACACAAAGACTCCACCCCCAGTTCCCCCTGAACTCCTTTGCTGGGAGGTCTGACCTGCTGAGAGGTGTCTGCCAGTGTTCTGGACCACTGGAGGTTGTTTGGGGACAAGAAATCACAAGAACTGTGCAAATTGACGCATCACCTGTTTCCGACGCATCACAGCGATGCAAGAAGAATGGTCCGCTGCATCGCTGCTGCTGAAGAATTGTCCCAGCACCTGCTCACAGCTGAAGTGTTTGCTGTGCGACAAATCCTGTGCACCGATCTCTGACGTCTGAGATCACCTCACCGATTCTGACGCAGGCCCTGCTGAGGAAGAACGGACGCATTGAGGGGACACAGCTGAAATCATCGCAGCGCACCCCGGGTTTTCACCCATCGCATCGTACCAGATTGCACGCATCGCATCAAAGCGCCAAGTCTGTTGCATTGTTGGGGGATGCAGTAAATAACCGACACATCACCTCCCCACGCATTAAGAAACCGATGCATCACCTCCTCTCCGGGAAGGAACCGACGCATCACCTCCCCTGCACAGCATTAAGGAACTGACACATCACCTCCCCCAGAGCTAGGAACTGACACATCACCTTCCCTGAGTGTTAGGAACCGACGTATCACCTTCCCTGTGACCTTTTTTACTTGCATTTTTCGACGCATCAAAGGTACTTTGTGTAAAAGTGTTGCATCCAACATTTTCTTGGAACTGAACTTTTTTCTACCATTTTAAAGTCATTTATGATTACTGTATTGTGGATTTTTGTCATTTAGTCTTGTTTTGGTTTAGATAAAGAATACTTATTTTTCTAAACAGGTGCGGTGTCCATTTCTAGTGTTTTCACAGTATTACTGTTTCTGTTCCCAAATGCTTTTCACACTGCCTCTGAGATAAGCTTGTCTGCTCATGCAAAGCCACCAAGAGGGCGAGAAGGGGTTATTTTAGGAGTGTATCCCCCCTACCCTGACTAGGAAGAAGGGTCCCTACTTGGACAAAGATACCTACCTCTGCCAACTAGAGACCCCCATTTCAAACAGTTATGCTTTTGTTGGTTCTGTTTGGGAATGCATGATTATGCAAGGTTTGATGTTTTGGTTGAAATTGCTTCACGATTAGCCCGTATATGTTCACACATCACAAGACACAGTACGTATGTTTCAGTGGTACTATTGCAGTACACAGCCCATTGACAAAGGCAGTGTAAAGATTTGTCTTGTGACATACAATAGAAGTAAGGAAAGTGTACAACTCTACATTTTTGTACATGTCCACATAAATGATGGGCACTATGTTTGTGAAAGAAAGGCTTTACAGCGACTAGAGACCTAAGACATGTAACCAAGGGGATGTAGGTGACATCCTCATCTAGAAGGGCGCCATCCACATCCATTGTTATGCAGTATTAGTCCAGGGTTGGGATTAGACTACTTATTTACTAAGAGGAGGGTGATGGTTGGGAGGCACTGCAGGTCTTTCAGCAAATGCTTGTGTGGAATCTTTACTGGGTCCTTAAAGTGTGACTGATAACCTAGCAGCCAGGCCCTAAAATAGATGCAGGAACTCATTATGCCACCCTCTGCCTCAACATTTATATATATTCCTCATGCAAATCCAATATGTCCTGGGAGATATTCATCTTGTGCTTTATTAGCGCATTTTGCTCCTCTAGGTTATTGTTCCGAGTCCGACGGTGGTTGTCCCTGGACCGCATGGCCTGCTTCATGTTAGTGACACCACATCACATGGCTTCTTACTGAGCAAAGAAATCCTCCTCCCACAGTGCTGACATGCGCCGACACAACGATTTCTGGACCGCATGGTGTCCTCCCTGTTGGTAAACCCCTTCACATGGCTTTCTGGGCAAAGACATCATACCAGCACAGTGCTACCTCCATTGAGCATGATTGTCTCACCCTGTCTGACAATTGAGGAGGAGGGGACATGTGAAGAGGTACACTCTGGCACATTAGGGCTGGATGTAAGCAGTTGCTCATCAAGGTATGAACACTGGAGATGCATTTTGGTGGGTGTGTGGCTTCGGGCGATCGCTTGCAGGATGTGTGTGAGGACCAGGCAAGTCTTGAGTGGTTGTTACAAACACTAATGGTCTAGTTCTAGACACGTGGAGACCTACAACTCTGAAAAGTCACAGGTAATGGAGGCTGGTGGTTAGAAGTGTGTCCTAGATTGTCTTTCTCTTCACTGGAGACTTGGTGGTAGGTTGGGCATCCTGCAAGGAGCCAATAACCCCATTGTCTTTCCCTAGGTGTGTGCAACTTGTATTGTGGTGTGCAGAAACATGGCACTGTGACCATATTCACCCAGGTAAAGGTTACATCATGTGTCTTGGATAATGCATATGGGATGATGAATATGAAAGCGACCTGCCTCAGAGTGTTTGAATTGGGCTCTGTATATGGCATTGAACAAAATTTCCCATATAACATTTTGTAAATTTAAGTGAGGACATGGGGTCCGATACATGAATTGTTTTATCACCCTAGTCCTGCCAAAAAATACTGTGTGGCCTGCAGGTGTTTCTTGCTGGCATTTCACATTTTACGGAATGATTTGTCACAGTCCCCTTTAGGTATGGGGCTAAACACCTGCCTAACTGACAGATGACAGTAGCCTGCCATTTTGGTTGCAGTGGGCCCCTGATTCAAGATCCTGATTTAAGATGATATGTGGGTCACAGATATGTTACAAGGGGATGCTGAGTGAATGCAACCATGAAAGCATGCCGCAGAATTCAATCTTTCAACATTTGGGTAGAACCCCTGAACAGCTCAAAGAGTTGATGTTTACCTAAAATGCAAAAAAGACCATGCTGCTTTGTTATGGAAATAGGTTCCATTTGAATGTTCTTAGAGAACCAACATATAAAGTAAATATAAGAAAACATTAGTGATCAGTGCTTAAGATGATGATGCAGTACTCATGAAAACTGATTCTGAGAGTGTCTATAAGAAATGTCACAAAGCCAATACAGTAATGGATGTAGACGACCTGGCTGATCACAACCTGTCAGCCCCAACTATACTAACTAGTACATTCTTGGCCTGGTTGGCACCATTTTGACCATTTTGTGGCTACAGCGTCATCACCAGGCCAAAGAACTATTTCAAGCACACACATTTGAAAAGGTTCAGGGTGGGCCAATGAGTCCCCTGTCCATGCCAACATGTCAAATTCTCGAAAACGGCAGTACCAAGAACTCAACTAAAGTCATGTACATTCAGAAAAAGAAGAAGTCTCTTATGTGCTTCACATCAGTGCATAGCATAGTTCCATATCCCATCACACATGGAGATCCCCCACCGCTGGAGCCGCTCCACCACTTAATCCCTCGTAACGTCATTGTGTACTTTCCCATTGGTTCCATGTAGCACTGGCAGTGAAAGATGGATCTTAGAATGTTGTGTTTTGTTTGTTTCCTGATTTTTGTAGCTCAGCACCTAATTAATATTTATTGTTGTCCCTCAGATTGGGTGATTTTCTTCATGATTCATTCCTTTGTTCTGCTTGTGCTACTTTGCACCCGGGCCCAGCATTTCTCAAAGATGGGAAGAAAGGGACTGAAGGTCTAGAGTATTACTCTAGACCTAGACGAACCCTGGAAAAGTATGAGAGATCGTGCTGATAAACCCTTAAATGCATGACTAGTTCAATATTTGCGTACAAAAGGCAAAGCTAATGTCCATGTCCGGGTTCAGGAAAATGAAAGACGCAGTTTGGGAAATATAATTTTAAGAAGACACATAGAAATGACTGAGGTTCAGGAAGGAAGCCCTTGCAGTTTCATCAAGTGCTGTCCTCCTTGACTGGTGCTGGAACACTTATGCCATATTCTTCAATTGCTTTAATAGATATAGCATATCACAGCAGTGCATGTGCAGATATGACACTCTCTGTATCATCAGCGACTAGTACAGTGATGTTGCAAGTCATGATAGGCACGCAAATGTTGATCATGCTTGCTTTACTTACCAAACACCTACAATCTGTGACATGCCATTTGAACAGTGCTGGCTTTTAAATAATAGACATCAATAGCAAATTACATTGGAGTAACTAAGCACTACTATGTTGCCAATATTGCTTTGGGAACATCTGGAGACAGTCTGATTTGTTGAGTGCATAACAAGGGGATAGTGGCACTAGTAGTGACCAGGACAAGGATGCAGGTTGAGTGGAGAAATTGTTGCGTGATACCTGTAAGTACACCTATGACATAGCTTTGTTTGAAGTGCATTACATGTGATGTTGCATTAGCAGTACACATTCAGGTGGACATGTAGGGAACCCTGTTCTATATCAGAAATAAGGTGGAATCTGTTTTTTATATGTGGAAGAATACCTTCCAGGCTCTGTCATCTAGCTAGTCTGTGTTCAGCCAGTTGGCACTGCAAGAAGTGCAATGTGGAGGCACTTGCAACAGAGGTCCTGCAAAGGTGATCTGAATTAGCAAAGTGCAACTCTATGAGGGAATGTTTTTGTGAGATCGTGTGAAATGCGAGACATTTTCACCTTTTCTGATAACCTTAAATGTTTTGTATTTTCTTCCTTTGAGAGACTGGTTGGGGCACAAAATGTCTAGCTGAGAGTCGGCTGTACCTACCATTGCGGAATTTTGCATAATTTTAAATCACTCCCCAAACACTGGGGCGGTTTGAAATGATGCACATTACAAATAGAACTAATAACAGCACAGACAAACATAGGGGCATTGAGGGTTGAGAGGCCAAATAGAGGCACCTGGTGCATTCCCAGGTGATGTTGCCAAGGAAGCAGAGATTGTGATTACACGTAGCTGGCAGTAAACTGTCCTGGTTGTGGCAGATATGTGTGCTGGTGTTGGTCTTTTAACCGGTGCACATACTGGTTCTGTGAAAAGGTAAGGGGATGATAGTTGATAATTATAATTGGTGCATCTATGTGGAGATTTGGTTTCACAGGCACGTATGTAGCTGCATATGTTTTGGTGTGCTTCTTTCGTTCTATTTGTGGCACTTTCCCTGTGTCTTCTTTGGCATACCTGCTATTTGTGGGGCTTGTCACACTTATTGAGGTTAAAATATGTTCCCACCTATAGACGTGAGTGAGCCTTTCATGGATTGTTATCGTTTTTCTCTGACACTGTCAGATCATTCAGCTACTAGGGAAGTATGGTGTTGACGATGCACCATGGGGGAAAGCCTGATAAGTGTTTGGGGTCTGCCATTCCTGAGTATAACTGACTCACGAATCCTGGCATACCTAACCTTCCTTCTGACACTTCTTTTCCATTTCCCCCATACAATGTTCCTCCTCCCTCTTAGCATTTACCCCATCAGTAGCTTCCTCTCATATGGCCAGCTTCTCTGCTCTTGTGAAGATTCGTGGAGGCAGAGCATGGAGTTTTCCATAGCTGTAAACTACAAAGTTTATCACCATGTTTGCCTTTTCCTCAGTTTTCCTCTTCCTCCTGATTGGGATGGCCTACACGTACAGTGGTCTTCTGAATCCAAGGGGGAGGGCAGGGATGTGGGAGTTGGTTGCATCTATGTGATTTAAGTTGTTATTTCTCCCTGGTTTGTGCGATTGTGGTCAGGTGTGACTATTTTCCTTAGCCTGAAAGGCTGCACAGAATCTGCCAGGTATGCAGGCTTATGCAACATCTGCTTAGTTTTACTTGCAGGAGCAAAAGGATATAGGGGAAGAAAGGTGTACATCTACGTGCACGAATTGTTACAGGCATATATTTTTTGACTTAGCAAAAGTCGTAATAGTTTGTGCGTGCATCGATGGACTCTTGTGCACAGGTAGAACTGTGCCAGAATTTTCCATTTTTAGAATAGAATCCATATTCTAGAGCAGATGCAATGAAGTATGATTTCATGACACTGGAGCCTTGACTGTGCGCTCATTGGATGCGTCCCATAAATGTAATCACATCCATTTACTATACCAGATCGTGCGTTTATAAATTTCAAGCAACAGGGACTTGTTTGCTTTGCGGAAAATTAAGAAGAAATAAAAAATGGTGCAAAATACATTTGTCCAATACAAATTGTAATTGCAGCAGGATGCTCTATCCCGCACACATGCATCCTATTTCTGCGCAGGCCTTGTGCTCTATGTAGGGTGTCCAGTAAACTGGCTAAACATATAGGCTAGAAACATCCTGAATTCGCCTACACCAGGTTTGAGCTGGCACAGCCCAACCATACGAAAAGCACAGGACATTCATGAGTGTCATTAACCCCGTGCTCCCTCCAATTATTCATAATCATATTTTTTCCTCTGCACCATCTCAGCTAAGAATCTTAAAAATGTGGTCGGGCCCTTTAATGCCCATACTCTGACATACACTCTCATCACCAATGTGGATGACGCTATTTAACATTTGCCCCTCCACCCGTAGTATAACAACTTAACATATAATAATAATAATAATAATAATAATAATAATAATAATAATAATAATAATAGGGAAGCTTGTAGAGTGTCTGGTTACGCACATCGGCGTGTCCCCTCGCTATAGTGAATGGAAAACAGCATTGCCGCAGCAGTCTACCTCACCAATCTACTGCACAAATAGATGGGTTTTAAGTTTACCCCTAAACTTCGACTCTAGCGGTTCAAGGCGCAGTTCCATCGGGAGCTTATTCCAGCTTCTGGCTGCCAGAAATCGGAAAGACCTGCCCCCCATGCGCGCCCTTTTTACTTTGGGAACTACCAGAAGACCGGAGCCAGAAGATCTTAGGGCTCGAGTGGGTTTATACAGAGTAACAAGGCTCTGTAATGGCTCCGGTGCTTTGCCAGCAATAATCCGGTCGCATGTGCACAGGGCCTTGAACTCAATTCTACTCTTCACCGGAAGCCAGTGAAGTGCCTGCAATGCGGCCTTTGAGGCCGATCTTCTAGGCAGCCTCAGGACCAAACGGGCAGCAGCATTTTGTATCACCTGTAGGCGGTCAAGGCTCCTCACCGTAGTACCCAGATAAAGGAGATTACCATAATCCAGTCGAGCGGTGACAAGGGCATGCACCAGTGTCCGTCTAGCCTCCGTAGGAAGGAGTTTCATAACCTTCCGAAGGCTTTTCAGGACACCAAAGCACACCCCCACCACTCGGCTGATTTGGGGTACAAAAGTTAATTCAGCATCGAGCCATACGCCCAGATTTTTTGCATGCTGACATGGTGTAGGAACCGGACCCAGACAGGAAGGCCACCACGCCGATGACCACACAGTCGGGCCCCCCCCACCACGAGCACCTCCGTCTTGCTACCATTCAGCCTCAGGCAGTTGGTCGACATCCAGGAGGCAAGCTCCTGCATACATGCTCTGAAGCTGTCTGCAGCAAGACCGGGCGCACGCGATAGGGAGATGACCAGCTGCGTGTCATCTGCGTAGGACACAATACGCAGCCCATAGCGCTCAACTATAGTTGCTACCGGAGAAACATACAGATTGAATAGAGTTGGGCTCAGGGACGAGCCCTGCGGTACGCCCTGACCCAACCTAATCACTCTGGAGTAACAGTCCCCCTGCCTAACCTGGAAACCCCGATCAGAAAGGAAGGATTGGATCCATTTCAGCGCAGCACCTGAGATCCCACACTCATTCAGACACTGCAGCAAGGTGTAGTGTGCTACAGTGTCAAATGCTGCGCTCAGATCCAGGAGGCTCAGGGCCATGGTTTGGCCCTCATCCACTCCCTGTCTGATGGTCTCAACAGCCATAAGCAGAGCCGATTCCGTGGAATGGCGGGGTCTGAAACCAAACTGAGTAGAGTGTAGGAGATTAGCTTCCTCCACAAATGTCATCAGCTGGATGTTCACGACCTTCTCCGCCACTTTCCCCAGATAGGGTAACAATGAGATAGGTCGCAGGTTCTCCATTTTCTCAAAGCTGATGTAGGGTTTCTTCTGGAGGGGAAGCACTACCGCCTGTTTCCACCCTTCAGGTACTGTGTGCGTCCTGAAGGATACATCCAGCAGATGTCTGATATAGGGCTCCAGGATTGATAGGCTTTCTATAAGCAGCTTCGGTGAGGCAGGGTCCCTAGGGGAACCCGACTTTATCGATCTACAGATCTGTCTTAATACCTCTGGGGAAGGGGTATTGAAATTCTCAAGAACGTACAGTCCCCTAACTTCCCTTTCGGCTTCCACAAACTCAGACCCCATTCTAGTTTGTCCCGGAAAGGATGAGTAGATCTTGGCCACTTTTTCAGAAAAAAAATCCGCTATCCGGTTACATGAGTCAACTGAGCAATCCACGGGATATGAATTTGTAAAGCGCACGTTCACCCAGAAATGCATCTTGCTGCTGAATAACAGTTGTTTATTGTAACACAGTGCAATGGTACTCATATGTGATTGTAGCCAACGAATAGCTTAGCCTTAAGCACGTGCCTAACGGTTATTCACACTTGGCCTGGAGATCAGCATAGGTGCATTTATCCCCCACAGCATGCAAGCGTCATTTGTAAATCGTAGATTTGCATAAAGGGCTGCCCCTGTCATAGAGCTAAGGTGGGCACCAGGCTCGAGATCAGCCGTCTTACAAGAACTGTGTGAATGAGACATGTACGCGTGCATTTGTATTTTGTTTTTGTATTTTTTCCATTAGACTGTGCCTCAAGCATTGCAGCTAATTAAACGGTCTTAGTAGCCAGGCATCCACATATTTTCAGTAGAGTGAGGCTCTGTGTGGACAATGACATTTTAATGATGTTTGAGGCCCCGGGGCAAGACATATTTTGGGGGCACTTCTTCCGAACAACCCTGCATTTTATTACCTTTTTTCCTGATAAATCAAGCCTGTATGACGCCAAACAATATTATACCTATACTTTCACACAAAAACAGCAGGGCCCAAAAATCCTGAAAATTACATTCGATAGAGAGAGACAAATGCAGAGGTAAAGCCAGGAAGAAAAATGTTTCGATAGAGAAATAAATAAAAGTGAGACAGAGTGAGTAAAAATGAGAATGACCACTTTACCTGTGGGTCCTTTAGAGGGTGGGGGCCCTGGGCAATTTATAAAGTTTACAATTTCCCATTTTGCCCTTGCCTCAAAACGTCTCTGACTGTGGAGTACAGGTGGCAATCTGTAGGAAGAGTTATCGTACAGCAAAGGCGACGAGAACACTATACATTAAAGAACAAACGCCTGTCTGGAAAGACATTTTATGTTTACATATCTTTTAAATTTCTTTCAAACCTCTCCTCTACTCATTTTCGGTTGCATTTCCTCTGCCACTCTATAGGACACGTTACATGTGGAATACATCAGGGGACGCTGCCTAGTGAAACAGCCACACGCACCGCAATCAAACGACTGCTTTAAACTTAGCTTGACATTAATGTGTAGACCACAATATTGCCGATGAATACTAAACGTACACAAGGTCAACCGCAGTTGAACAAAGGTGAACGGAAGAAAAGCGGCGCTGTTACTAAAAGATATAATGCCGTGTACGATCACTTTATTATTTCCTGTAGACTGACACGAAATGTCATCACTGTAAAATTAATGTTAAAACCTTATTAGGAGCCTGAACTTGTCTTATGTTTCATGAAAATGAACAACTCTGTTTTGAAAGTCACTCACTGTCATGCCACAGACAATGATCCCTGTCAAAAGATTTGCCGAAGTTCAGAGGTCAACGCAGTAGGAGGACTCGAGACTGCCTTCCCCTTTAGTAATAATCTATCCATGCAGAAAACAAAGATTTAAGTGTTAAGTATTCAGTTCATGAAATGCATGTCTTTTGACCCCAAACGAAGACACAGAGGCTCAACATAGTTTAGTCCAGCTTAAACCAGCATTAAACACCTCATCATATCTGTTTGGCTGTTTTTGTTTTCTATATTGAAAATAACATTGTTCAAGTAAACTCCAGAAAATGCAGCAGCAGAGAAACATTTCTCAAACACGCACACGTTAGCACACGTTATATGTTAGAACAGTCAAGTATTTAGTGACATAAAAAATTGTTGTACGTTATGAGCTGCCAAACAACCCTTAGTTAAGCCGCGAACAACCCAGTTGAACCCACAGAACATAAATATCTCCAAACTGTTTTTAATTTGAAAAGCTTGTGACATAAACACTACTACATCACTTGAAATGAAATGAAATGAATGAAATGAAATTTGATTTATAAAGCGCATGGCTGCCCGGAAGCGTCCCAGTGTTTACCAACTAAAGAAGGGGAAGTAAGTATCCTATTCAATTACATGCAATTAGATGGGTCAACTTGTTTTAAGTGACTTTAAGGCTGAATTTGAAAGAAACCTTACTAGTTTGGTCCCCATAATATCAGGGAAGCATGTATGTACATTGAACGTTTTTACCCAAACACAACACAAACCTAGCAGAGATGTTTTCAAGTTAATTTCAAATGTCTGATTTATAGTAGTGTGGGAAAGTCCCACAACTTCATATTTAATACCCCACTCACTGCTCTTCATGGTCTGAGCCATATAAAACTTATCCACATCAGCTAATGGAAGAGGGTAGTATGAGTGTGCACGAGTCAATGTGAGTTATGGATTATGTGTAAGTGATAAATGCTATTTGTTTAGAATAGGCTGCAAGAAAGATCTCTTCTCAAGGGGACTACATATGGTGAAATTCACCTGGCTGGGAGAGTCTGGTGACCTGAATTCAAATCAGCAAAGAATAAACAAGCTTGAAAAAATAGTGAGGCATAATTCAATTCATTAGACTAAAAAAATTGTCAGGTGCTCCTAGAGAGTCATGGTGCAGCGAAAGTGACTATTGGGGCAAAAAGTGCATACGTGCTATGTACAGAAACATATACAAATGTGGCTGATAGGGATAGTAGGATATTTTCAGTTTGCACCCCTCGAACGAGTGTTGCTATCCAACATCAATATATTAAAACACAGTCCACATAGGTTATTTTGTTGACATTTGACATAAGTATGTGTTATTCAAAAAGGGGTCATGATCAGGACAAAAATACATAGGCGTCACTAATTGATAGGGGCAACTGGTCCCACAGTCAAGATGGGTATTAATCCTCAAAGTATCTTAAATCTTTCGTTGAGATGCCCATCAGAGACAAGACATAAATTATGGGCTTTCAAGGGTGCATGTATCACCAAGGAATGTAGCAAATGCGTTTCAAAATCGCATGGCTGCAGTCTTTTAATCAACAGCCTCTTTTGACGAAGAGCCTTCCTCCTTAATGGATCATCTTGAGCCTTGGGAATGGGCAGATGTTTCCTTATACCTCCATATCTCAAGGCACCATGACGATCCTTGATATTACCTTCACTGGTGTGCCCAATCTCCCCTCAAAAAAAATCCCAGGAATGTTTTTGTCTGTGCAATGTGTACCAGCAATCCCCTTTCATCATTGGGGATGGCTGGTACAGTCAGCAGCAAATTAGAGGAGAGGTGGAACTGTGAGTTGATATTGTTGTGAAGCAACGAAGAGAAGGTTGCTTACATGTGGTTGGCAAGTTGTACTGTGTGTTTGCCCTCTTTCATCTTCTAGGGTACTTTGTCCTTATTAATCAGTGATCCAGAAATCAGTGATCCAGATTACTCCGCTCCTCAGACGATCCTGCTTTTCAATGCACATTCAATCCTATATCTGTTATTTGGTTTGGTGCCCACCCATGATTAAAACTTTTGGGTTGCCTGGCCATCTTCTTGCCAGCAGTTTATCTTTATTATCGATTTATCTCCCAAAAAGGGCAGCCATCTTGGAAAAGGACTCCCTCCATTAAGAGATTACAACTTATTTTGTATTTTTACTTTCTTACTCCTCAGTGCTTAGTTTACACAACATGGACCCATTCCATATAAATAGGGTTCCCGGTTTTCCATTTAAACAGATATTTACATATAAATACAGACTGAAAACTATTTTTCCTTTGTCTGTATTTATATTTAGAAGCGGGAAAATGCTAGCAAATGTTGCGCGCTGCCGTGCTCCAGCCGAGTTGACTTGCCACTCCCCTCAGCTGCAGGGCCTTACAGCTTGTGATTTGCTAGATATTCCATTCAATTAGGGTCTTTTTTGACCTGCTGCTGTGCCCCTGAGCCAATCGTTGTTGGATCAGGACCTCACTGTGTGGGCGTGTCAACAGTTATCCAGCCCCGCCCTCACACCTTTTGCCCTTTATTTTTGGGGCTCACCCCCTACTTCCTCCTTTTTTAACCTTCACAGTGACCACTCTGATTGTACAAAGAGCCTCCTTGTCGCCATTTTTGTTGCTGACTCAGCCCTTCTCTAGCCATCTCCGGGGAGTCGCCACTCGAGTGAGCTCTGTGCCGGCCCACCGCGTTTTCAAGGAACAGGTAAGTATATTTCCCAACGTATGTACTATTTGGGGACAGATGAATGGCAGCTTCACAGCCTACTCTTACTCGCAGGGGCAGGAGTGTTTGTGTGTTTGTGGCCGGGGTGCTCCTGCAGTGCAGTGCACTGTGTACTGTCATGTAATCTCCCAGTGACTGACAAAAATGAATCTGTTCTTGTAAAATGTAATTGGTGTGGAAAGGTAAAGCGCTCAAATACCTCTGTGCCGTGTTTGTGCTATTTAAATCTGCAACAAATGTGGCTGCACGAACAATCCGGCCACATACTCGGCAAACACAGCAGCCACTGCATCTTCAAAGCCAAGCGAAGCTTGATGGCAGCTTCACAGTCTACTTGTAGGGACCGCAGTGTTTGCCGAGTTTGTGGCCGGGTAGTTCTTGCGGTGCAGTACACTGTGTACTGTCCCTTAATCTCCTTGTAACAACCAAAAATGAATATGTCCCTGTGTTACCTAATTGGTGCACATGCTTTTTTATTTTCAGTTCACTGACAAAATATCAATATAAAAAATATAGATGTTAAAAAGATCGATGAAAAAAATATAGAATGCAAAAATATTGAATCCCTATACTTAAACAGGTAAGTACAACAATATTGAATCAGAAATATTGAAGTTAAAAATATACATGTAAAAATATATTGGATTAAAAATATAAATAAAATAAAATAATATATAATAAATATATAAAATATTAATATTATCTTTAACAACATAAATTACACTTAATATATATTTTAACTAAATATAAAAAGAAACTTATTTAAAAGAATATACACACACAAATATAAAAATGTAAATATACATATATTTACTTTCAGATACTTTTTTAACTTTATCTTTGTTTAATTTTTAAACTTTTAAATTATATACGAATACAAAATAAACATATATTAATAATTTAAAATTGAAAAAAAATCTATAATTAATTAAAACAATAAACTATAAAAAAAGAAAAAACTTACATTTTGCAATACAATAAATCCAATATTAGGGAAAATGTTGGACAGCGGAATAGTTAAATTTACTATTCCAGCTCCAGTGAATACAACAATAGGTAAAGTGTTGGATAGTGGAGGGGTAAAAATTACTATTCCCACTTCAAAAAGTGCAACAATAGTGAAAGTGTTGGATAGCAAAAGGGAAAAATTTACTATTCCCACTCAAGTGAGTGAAAAAGTAGGGTAAATGTTGAATAGTGGAAGAATTACATTTAATATTCCAACTTCAGTGAGTGCAACAGTAGGGAAAATGTTGGCTAGCGGAGGAGTAAAGATTACTATTTCCACTCCAGTGAGTGCAGCAGTAGGGAAATTGTTGGATAGCGTAGGGGCAGAAATTACTATTCCCACTCCAAAGAGGGCAACAGTATGGGAAGTGTTGGATAGCGGAGGGATATAAATTACTATTCCCATGCCAGCGAGTGCAACAGTAGGTAAAGTATTAGATAGTGTAGGGGTAAAAATTACTATTCCCACTCCAAAGAGTGCAACAGTAGGGAAAGTGTTAGATAGCAGAGGGGTAAAAATTACTATTTCCACTCCAGTGATTGCAAGAGTAGGGAAAGTGCTGGATAGCAAAGGGGTAAGAAATACTATTCCCCCTCCAAAGAGTGCAACAGTAGGGAAAATATTGCTTAGTAAAGGGGTAAAAATGACTATTCACACTCCAGTGAGTGCAACAGTAGGAAAATTGCTGGATAGTGGAGGGGTAAAAATTACTATTACCACTCCAGTGAGTGCAACAGTAGGGAAACTGCTGGATAGCAAAGGAATACAAATTACTATTCCCACTTCAGTGATTGAAACAGTAGGGAAGTGCTGCAAAGCGAAGGGGTAAAAAATACTAATCCTACTCTAAAGAGTGCAACAGTAGGGAAAATATTGGTTAGCGGAGGGGTACAAATTAGTATTCCCACTCCAGTGAGTGCAACAGTTGCAAAAGTATTGGATAGCGGAGCAGGAAAAATTACTATTCCCACTTCAGTAAGTGCAACAGTAGGGAAAGTGCTGGATAGCGGAGGGGTAAAAATTGACATTCCCACTCCAATGAGTGCAACAGTAGGGAAAGTGTTGGATAGCGGAGAGGTAAAAAATACTATACCCACTCCAGTGATTACAACAGTAGGGAAAGTGCTGGGTAGGGAAGGGGTAAAAATTACTATTCCCACTTCAGTGAATGTAACAGTAGGGAAAGTATTGGATAGCGGAGGAGTAAAAATTACTATTCCCACTCAAGTGAGTGCAACAGTAAGGAAAGTGCTGAATAGCAGAGAAATACAAAATACTAATAACATTTAAACAATTGAAAATAATTAAATAATTAAAAAAATAAAATGAACAATATTTAAAAAATATACGATTAAATATATTAAACATATAAAAAGAGCACATACTATAATATTTATTACATATAACAAAAAGGTACAAATATTACATCAAATAAATGAATCAATATATTTATAAACAATATTTATTTAAAAGGAGAAAACATTAACAAACAAATTATTTAAAACTTAATGTATTTATTGTATTTCTTTAACATTTTTATTTACATTTATTTCCACAATGAACATTATTAATAATCAATTAAAAAATATTATTAATAACAATTAAAATATTTTTAATTGAATACACATTCTTTAACACTATAATATCCACAACACACACCTAAAATTAATTACACAATTACCATAATTAATTACTTATTATTTAATTTAAATTGACAACTAACTAATAATTCATCAATAAAAAATAAATTACTTCCCATCCTTCCCACCATTTACACCTATAAACACCACAACATACACCTAAAATTAATTACACCATTACCATAATTAATTGCCAATTAATTAATGAAAATTAATTAACAACTAAGTATTAAATAATTAATAACAAATACATTTACACATTTAACAGTATAACATCTCACTTAAACAAATATTAATAAATACAAATTATTAAATAAATGTAATATTATGAAAGTTCTTCCCTTCCTATTTCCCTAAAAACCCACAACCAGCTACGGAACTAAAAACACAAAATTCAAATAAAACAAAACATAATAACTTAGTCATCAATGGAGAGCACACCGCTAGCCCCTCCTACGGATCGCCCCTCGGGACTCTGGTACATGCAGTTCTTTAGTGGATCACCCAGGTGGGTGCAAGTCGGTACTTGTAGGACTGATGAATCTCTAGACCCGATACATGTCCCGGGTTTTAGGATATCGCCCGAGACATGTCTCGGGTTTCGGGATAACTTCCCTCATCAGTAGAGAAAGATCGTTAGGGGTGGAAGAGAAGGCCGCCACACAACAGTCAAAGGCCTCGATGCCAGAACCGGCACGCAGGTGCATCTTCCAAGAGCCCGTCGGCCCAAAGCTCACGGGAACCGTATTGTGTTTAGTCATCAATGAGTGCAACAGTAGGGAAAGTGCTGGATAGCGAAGGGGTAAAAACATACTATTCCCACTCCAAAGAGTGCAACAGTAGGAAAAAAATTGGATAGCAGAGGGGTAAACATAACTATTCCCACTCCAGTGAGTGCAACCGTAGGGAAAGTGCTGGATAGCAGAGGGGTAAAAATTACTATTCCCACTCCACTGAGTGCAACAGTAGGGAAAGTACTGGATGGCAGAGGGGTAAACGTTACTATTCCTACTCCAGAGAGTGCAACAGTAGGGAAAGAGCTAGACAGCGGAGCGGTAAAAATGACTATTCCCACTCCAAAGAGTGCAACAGTAGGGAAAGTGTTGGATAGCGGAGAGGTAAAAATTACTATACCCACTCCAGTGATTACAACAGTAGGGAAAGTGCTGGATAGGGAAGGGGTAAAACATACTATTCCCACTCCAAAGAGTGCAACAGTAGGGGAAAAAAATGGATAGCCGAGGGGTAAAAATTACTATTCCCACTCCAGTGAGTGCAACAGTAGGAAAAGTGCTGGATAGCGAAGGGGTAAAAATTACTATTCTCACTCCAGTGAGTGCAACTGTAGGGAAACTACTGGATAGCTGAGGGGTAAAAATGATTATTCCCACACCAGTGAATGCTACTGTAGTGAAACTTTTGGATGGGAGAGGGGTAAAAATCACTATTCCCACTCCAGTGAGTGCAACAGTAGGGAAAGTGCTGGATAGCGAAGGGGTAACAATTGCCATTCCCTCTCCAATGAGTGCAACAGTAAAGTGCCGGATAGTGGAGGGGTAAACATTACTAGTCCGACTCCAATGAGTGCAACAGTAGGGAAAGTGCTGGATAGCGAAGGGGTAAAAATTACTATTCCCATTCCAGTGAATGCTACTGTAGTGAAAGATTTGGATAGAGGAGGGGTAAAAATTACTATTCCCACTCTAGTGAGTGCAATATTAGGGCAAGTATTGGATAGGAAAGGGTAAAAATTACTATTCCCACTTCAGTGAATGTAACAGTAGGGAAAGTATTGGATAGCGGAGGGGTAAAAATTACTATTCCCACTCAAGTGAGTGCAACAGTAAGGAAAGTGCTGAATAGCAGAGAAATACAAAATACTAATAACATTTAAACAATTGAAAATAATTAAATAATTAAAAAAATAAAATAAACAATATTTAAAAAATATACGATTAAATATATTAAACATATAAAAAGAGCACATACTATAATATTTATTACATATAACAAAAAGGTACTGATGAGGGAAGTTATCCCGAAACCCGAGACATGTCTCGGGCGATATCCTAAAACCCGGGACATGTATCGGGTCTAGAGATTCATCAGTCCTACAAGTACCGACTTGCACCCACCTGGGTGATCCACTAAAGAACTACAAGTACCAGAGTCCCGAGGGGCGATCCGGAGGAGGGGCTAGCGGTGTACGCTTCATTGATGACTAAACACAATATGGCTCCCTTGAGCTTTGGGCCGACGGGCTCTTGGACGACGCACCTGCGTGCCGGTTCTGGCATCGAGGCCTTTGACTGTTGTGTGGCGGCCTTCTCTTCCACCCCTAACGATCTTTCTCTACTGATGAGGGAAGTTATCCCGAAACCCGAGACATGTCTCGGGCAATATCCTAAAACCCCGGACATGTATCGGGTCTAGAGATTCATCAGTCCTACAAGTACCGACTTGCACCCACCTGGGTGATCCACTAAAGAACTACAAGTACCAGAGTCCGGAGGGGCGATCCGGAGGAGGGGCTAGCGGTGTGCGCTCTATTGATGACTAAACACAATATGGCTCCCTTGAGCTTTGGGCCGACGGGCTCTTGGACGACGCACCTGCGTGCCGGTTCTGGCATCGAGGCCTTTGACTGTTGTGTGGCAGCCTTCTCTTCCACCCCTAACGATCTTTCTCTACTGATGAGGGAAGTTATCCCGAAACCCGAGACATGTCTCGGGTGATATCCTAAAACCCGGGACATGTATCGGGTCTAGAGATTCATCAGTCCTACAAGTACCGATTTGCACCCACCTGGGTGATCCACTAAAGAACTACAAGTACCAGAGTCCCGAGGGGCGATCCGGAGGAGGGGCTAGCGGTGTGCGCTCCATTGATGATTAAACACAATATGGCTCCCTTGAGCTTTGGGCCGACGGGCTATTGGACGACGCACCTGCGTGCCGGTTCTGGCATCGAGGCCTTTGACTGTTGTGTGGCGGCCTTCTCTTCCACCCCTAACGATCTTTCTCTACTGATGAGGGAAGTTATCCCGAAACCCGAGACATGTCTCGGGCGATATCCTAAAACCCGGGACATGTATCGGGTCTAGAGATTCATCAGTCCTACAAGTACCGACTTGCACCCACCTGGGTGATCCACTAAAGAACTACAAGTACCAGAGTCCCGAGGGGCGATCCGGAGGAGGGGCTAGCGGTGTGCGCTCCATTGATGACTAAACACAATATGGCTCCCTTGAGCTTTGGGCCGACGGGCTCTTGGACGACGCACCTGCGTGCCGGTTCTGGCATCGAGGCCTTTGACTGTTGTGTGGCGGCCTTCTCTTCCACCCCTAACGATCTTTCTCTACTGATGAGGGAAGTTATCCCAAAACCCGAGACATGTCTCGGGCGATATCCTAAAACCCGGGACATGTATCGGGTCTAGAGATTCATCAGTCCTACAAGTACCGACTTGCACCCACCTGGGTGATCCACTACAGAACTACAAGTACCAGAGTCCCGAGGGGCGATCCGGAGGAGGGGCTAGTGGTGTGCGCTCCATTGATGACTAAACACAATATGGCTCCCTTGAGCTTTGGGCCGACGGGCTCTTGGACGACGCACCTGCGTGCCGGTTCTGGCATCAAGGCCTTTGACTGTTGTGTGGCGGCCTTCTCTTCCACCCCTAACGATCTTTCTCTACTGATGAGGGAAGTTATCCCGAAACCCGAGACATGTCTCGGGTGATATCCTAAAACCCGGGACATGTATCGGTTCTAGAGATTCATCAGTCCTACAAGTACCGATTTGCACCCACCTGGGTGATCCACTAAAGAACTACAAGTACCAGAGTCCCAAGGGGCGATCCGGAGGAGGGGCTAGCGGTGTGCGCTCCATTGATGACTAAACACAATATGGCTCCCTTGAGCTTTGGGCCGACGGGCTCTTGGACGACGCACCTGCGTGCTGGTTCTGGCATCGAGGCCTTTGACTGTTGTGTGGCGGCCTTCTCTTCCACCCCTAACGATCTTTCTCTACTGATGAGGGAAGTTATCCCGAAACCCGAGACATGTCTCGGGCGATATCCTAAAACCCGGGACATGTATCGGGTCTAGAGATTCATCAGTCCTACCAGTACCGACTTGCACCCACCTGGGTGATCCACTAAAGAACTACAAGTTCCAGAGTCCCGAGGGGCAATCCGGAGGAGGGGCTAGCGGTGTGCGCTCCATTGATGACTAAACACAAAATGGCTCCCTTGAGCTTTGGGCCGACGGGCTCTTGGACGACGCACCTGCGTGCCGGTTCTGGCATCGAGGCCTTTGACTGTTGTGTGGCGGCCTTCTCTTCCACCCCTAACGATCTTTCTCTACAGATGAGGGAAGTTATCCCGAAACCCGAGACATGTCTCGGGTGATATCCTAAAACCCGGGACATGTATCGGGTCTAGAGATTCATCAGTCCTACGAGTACCGATTTGCACCCACCTGGGTGATCCACTAAAGAACTACAAGTACCAGAGTCCCGAGGGGCGATCGGGAGGAGGGGCTAGCGGTGTGCGCTCCATTGATGACTAAACACAATATGGCTCCCTTGAGCTTTGGGCCGACAGGCTCTTGGACGACGCACCTGCGTGCCAGTTCTGGCATCGAGGCCTTTGACTGTTGTGTGGCGGCCTTCTCTTCCACCCCTAACGATCTTTCTCTACTGATGAGGGAAGTTATCCCGAAACCCGAGACATGTCTCGGGTGATATCCTAAAACCCGGGACATGTATCGGGTCTAGAGATTCATCAGTCCTACAAGTACCGATTTGCACCCACCTGGGTGATCCACTAAAGAACTACAAGTACCAGAGTCCCGAGGGGCGATCCGGAGGAGGGGCTAGCGGTGTGCGCTCCATTGATGACTAAACACAATATGGCTCCCTTGAGCTTTGGGCCGACGGGCTCTTGGACGACGCACCTGCGTGCCGGTTCTGGCATCGAGGCCTTTGACTGTTGTGTGGCGGCCTTCTCTTCCACCCCTAACGATCTTTCTCTACTGATGAGGGAAGTTATCCCGAAACCCGAGACATGTCTCGGGCGATATCCTAAAACCCGGGACATGTATCGGGTCTAGAGATTCATCAGTCCTACAAGTACCGACTTGCACCCACCTGGGTGATCCACTAAAGAACTACAAGTACCAGAGTCCCGAGGGGCGATCCGGAGGAGGGGCTAGCGGTGTGCGCTCCATTGATGACTAAAAACATAATAACTACTATAAATAATCAATACATTTTATATAATTAAATTACTTCCCACCCTATTCCCCCTATAAACTCACAACCCGCTACGGACCAAAAAAGGCAAAATTCAAATTAAAAAAAATTAATAACTACTAAAATCTTAACACATATAATAAACATACAAACATTTCTTATACAAAAAACATACATCACACACATATAAAATATATACTAAAATGCCTAAAGTTAATAAAAAATCGATATTTTTAACAACTCTATTTTTTTAAACGATATTAAACACTTTAATATTTTTTAAATCAATAATACTTACCTAAAATCGGTATTCTTTACTACGAGAATTTTTCTGTCGATATGCCTGACCCGAAATATTTTTTACACGATATTTGTACAATTCAATATTTTTTACTCGATATTCTGTCTCTGCACCTTTATTTACTTGTGTAGTGAAGAAGAGTGGTAAGAGAACTGAGAAACTTCCCAATTGCCATAATGCTAGGGATTGACGATAATAGAGGTTTGAAGGGCTGAGCCTCCTTTCACTCATACCCTTTTAAATACTTTGTGAAAATTTCTTTAGGAGGATTAAAAAATCTACATCTACACATTTAGCAGAGTTAGGCTGAATTATGTGCATAAGATAAATAAGCAACAAGTATGGTTTTGTTCTATAAAATATTAAAAATGATTCAGCTCTGACATGGTGAGACAAATCTCTTTTAAGTTACATCAAAGCAGGGAAGGGCGATACTACTGTTAAGATTTTTTTTGTCCCACCCTGAGGGTGAGGGCAAAAATGGAGAGCTCGATAGGGACCCGTCCCAGCACCTGCTTTTTGGGACTGCAATGCTGAGCACCGGCAGGAACCATCTCACTTAAAGCCCTGGAGTTAGGTTGATCCCCTAGTCCTTTTGTGGTACATAAACTGGGGCAGTAATTGGTCCAGGGGGGGCAGTGAGGCACCTCAAATGCACCCTTTTTCAGCTGCTGCTCAAATAAATTGAATGTATTTAGTCTCTGGCTCTTTTTTTATTTTGCTTATTGGGTCGATATTCCTCGTGCAGGCCAGGCCGGGGCTACCTTATTCAGGGGTCTCGTCGCTGCTAGCACCCTGGTTCCAAGCATACCCCCAGTGGAAGCCTTGAGCCAGCAAGTCAGCTTTCTGATTCCATGAACCAAGCCTAAGGCACAAGCACAAACAGGCGTCAAAGGAAGCTGTGGCAGTGCTCACCTGAGTGCACAACAGAAGCAGCTTATTTATATTACTGCAAATAATCACTGTGAACACCCTCCCATTTTTCATAGGTGATGTCTGTTTTGCTCTATAAGAAATGTCTGTAATAGATTTTCACACATCACCCATAATAAACAGAAATGAAAGGGAAATGGTGTGCATTGTCAATTTAAATTTGGAAAAATACTAGCTGCAGTGCTGTCTTTTGATTGCGGCAAAAATGAATGTGGATAAATACCGAAGGAAATAGCAAAACCAAAAATACCATTTAACCAGGAGCCCTACATATAAATAGGTTGAACTCCCTTCTGTCCCAGGCAGGACAGAGCTTGTTTAAAATTAACTATCCTCCAAATTTAACCAAAAATGCCATTAAAAAATCTCAAAAACAAAATCCTCAAATCTAACAAAGAAACACATAATAGACTCCTTCTTCTGTTTCAATAAGGGATCTATATCCAAAGATATTATCTTCTTCACCAATCATCGTGCTCAGTGGAGAAAAGTGTGCTTGTCCTTACTCAGCATCACATCTACCAAGTAAATACTACATGGCTATAAACTTACAATTGATTGTGTCCTCACGATTGTTCAATGCTTAAGCCATTATCTCCATCTATAACAATGGCATTGTGCTCATTCAGTAATCTAATTTGGAACTTTTTGATTAACTCTTCTCCTATATCAAGAATGAGATAGACATCCTACAACCCCCACACCCCGTATTCCAAATCCCCACTGACTCCCTTCTAACTGATACCCACACTCCATCTACTCCCATCCCTACCTCATCCCACCACTCACTCACCAGTTATAGCACTACAGACCAAAACTCATCCTCCTCATTCAAAAGTGTTGACCCTGCCCTAAGATAACTCCACTCCAGCAACTCTCCTTCCCAACCTGTAAGTGAAATCAATATCAACCATGCTCTTAGTGATGATAACAGCTACATCACTTCTAATCAGATATATAGGGGCAGATTCCGATGTCGGACGGATTCAGGTCCATCCGACATCGGTCAGGAGCCGTAACCGACCAATCTGCTGTCGTCGGTTATGGCCCTGCAGGTACGATGCGACCGAACCCTGTTTGGTCGCATTCGTATGCTTCACGATGGAAGCATGCATTCTGAGCGGAATGCATGACTGCATTGTGTACAGCAGGGGTGCAGTTCATCCCTGCACCCTGTGGCCGGCACCCCAAGGTGCCTGCCACTGGGTTCAGGGATCAACAGAGGGGCACCATAGGTGCCCCCAGGCCGCCATTTGGTGGCCTCGCACCCATGGGGGCCCTGCTGGGGGCCCCCAGAGACAGTTTCCGACTGCCTTTTCGTGTCGGAAACACCAGTACGAAAAGGCAGTGAAAAACTGCCATTGTACTACCTCAGTCGTAAAGAGGCGACCGGGGGAGTACTGAAGGATTTCTGGATGGCAGACAGGCTCTCCGAGTCTGTCGTAAGCCATCTTAAAATTCGTGTCAGATTCCATTCCGACCGAGCCCATCAGAATGGCTCTGTCAGAAAGGAATCTGGCTAGCACATTCCGATGCGGTCGGAAGGGCTCAGAACATGGATCGGAGCCCTTCTGACCGGAATCGGAATTGGCCCCATAATATTAGGATACCAATAGATACTACTGCAAAAAAACAACCACCCATCTCCTTAGATTCAACGAGATCCCAATTTCACAATGCTCTCACCAGTCTTGAGACCAATACGTGTCTCTACTCCTTTAATCAACATGAGCACCTTCCTTCCAACCTACATGATCTAAATGAAAGTACTAACTCTGTCCAAAATCCCATAGCCATTCCCCTGGACTCACACAATTCTGCTATCCACTATCCCAAAATAATGAACACTTCCCTTATACCAAAGTCACATACAAATTCCCTTCCACTCAACTCCAGCTTCATTAGTCTCAATAGTACAACCCATCTCTGCTTTATATTTGATGCTATAACATCAGCTCTACTTCTGGTAGAGGCTGATATCCTCAATATATTGCATATCACCTGGAACACAAATGGTCGACTCAAATGACACACTACAAGATCCGAAACGCTCCCATCCCTAAATGCCCTCCTGCTGCGAGCCTTGCCAACACCTGGGCGTCTCTACCTAGATAGAGATGCAAACCGAATCTAGACCATTCCACCCATCCCAACAGGCTGGTAAGATACCTATCGAACAACAATATCCTCTACATTTTCAACTCATACAACCCCGCCCGCACTGACCACATTATGGCCACAGAAGATATTCAGACAGTTATCACCCAGAGAATCCTATCCGAGATCAAGATCCATTTATAAATTGAACCTTAAACAAGTCCCCTTCTAACACTCATCTGCCAATGTTACCAAAACATACCTAAAATGCTCACTACTCAACTGCTGATCAACACTGAAACACGCTGCAGACATAGCTGACGTAATACCCCACCTGGAACTAGACCTCCTTATTATCACTGAAACATGGCAAAATGAATCCTCCTCCACTATTCTAGACATCCTAGGCTAGTTCCACCCAAGGATGAAATCATCCGAATTGACCACGCAGGCTGCCCCAGGGGTGGCATAGCTTGTATATATCGGATTAACCTCTAAGGAAATCCGACCGATACTCTGTCAATATCCTCTTGTGAATATTTGAGCATCAATATTTCAACTAAAGACAACTCATCTTGCAAACTGCATACGATCTACCGGCTTCCTGTATATAACCATACATTAATCGAACAAATTATTGAGATCATCTCTACCAACAATGGACAGCACAACAACCACATTTTTCTTGGCGATTTCAACATTCAGTGGAATAACATGAGCTAGTGAATTGTTTCCAGGCCGTCTTCCATGACCTCAACTTTACTCAAGACTGTAATAGCCCTATTTATAATAAAGGAGCCACTGTATTTTTAATCATAAGGAGAACACTATCCAAATTGACTCTATCCATGCGACTGGACTGACCACCACTGCATCACCTTTCCCTTAGCTGGAAGGGCAACTGTTAGAATAGGGATTTCTGGTTGGCTAGGGCATGTGCTTTAGCCAGGCAGAAACCCCCACTGTATTCACGGCAAGGTTGTTACACGCTGAAGATAACCCCTACTCACCCCCTTGGTACCTTGGCAGAGCGGTTAGGCTTATCTCAGAGTCTCAGAGGCAATGTGTAAAGTGTTTGCACAACACACTCACACGGCAACAACACACTAGGCAAACCACAAAAGAAACCCCACATAAGGGTATATAAAAATAGCCTTTGTATTATCCATAAACACATTAGAACACAATCACATATAACACTGTGCCACTAGGCACTTTTCATGACTTTACAGGGGGTAAGTTGGCACATCTGCTGTTGCCTAAAGCCAAGGGGAGATGTATCAGGTCATAATCAGGAAAAGCTCCAGGTCAGTCAAATGCACCCGTAAGGACAGCATTCAGTGTTTATGTTAATAGCATTTTTATGGATTCTTTCAAATATATTTTATGTCCCATGATCCCTACATCCTTCTTTTGCCTTTTAGGATTATTTTAAATCACTATATATTACTCTTTTTCAAAAAATTTGTTTGGAAATTTTTATTTGTTTATTGTTAACTACAATGTAGATTTGTTGTTGCTTTACCTGTATACAGGAATTTTTCTTTAAGAAGATACTTGTGGCTTGTGCCAGGCTACTAAGGGTCTGGATTATTCAAAGAAATGTGCTATCAGTTTTAATTCTAAATAGGTTTTCTGTTCTGGGGTCTCAGACATTGCACATTTCGCTATTCAGAAAACGTGCACTCGCTTAAAACACAATTTGTCAGTTAAGACTTTTCCACCTTTGTTGGCATTGTTGCCTCTTCTTCTGACTCATAATACTCTATATACTGTGGGCTTATGTTTTGTCGTGTGTTTCAATCACATTTTGTTTGATGTCTGTCATTTACACCCTGTCAGTGATTGAAGACAACATTCTGAAGACCGCTACTAAAATTACGAATATATAATGTCAAATATATACAAACCGATATTCTACAGTCATTCCATATGTTTTTTGTGACGGCCACATGAGTCCAGATAGGTTATTAGGGTAAAACTCCTCCTCTGTTTTAGTATTAAGCCAGACAGAACAGTTTGCTAAGAATATGATAGAGTCCTATTTCTATATAAGATCCATGTAATTCGAAGGAATATGTTCCAGAGGAGTATTTGAGTGAATCCATTTCAGGTAATCATGTACTAGATCTTTAAGACATTCAAGTGTGTCATACTGAAGAAATAAGCCTTGTAACACAGCAGGGGTCATTTTTGAGTGGAAACATGTCTTATATTTTTATTCCACCCCTAGACACACATATCCCTACAGATCTCAAACATCAAACACTAACCTACATCCAGGCTACTGCCTTACAAGAAAAGTAAGCCTGGCTGTAGTTCACAAAGTTCCACAGCGGAACTCCGTGAAGTGCAAAAAAACTCTGCTGCGCTACATGGAGTTCCACAAGCAGCGGAGTGCGCTAGATAAATTCCGTTTGCAGTGATTTTCAGTACCAGGTGCTTGTCTGCACTGTACAATCATCGAGAAAAGCACCATGCACAGTGCAAGCAGGCACTGCTTCCTTTCTGCCACTCAAGTAGATTTTTACTCGAGCAGCAGCTTTATCAACGCGAACAGATGGTTTCTCAAACCGAGCGGTTGCGAGGAATTGCGACCACTCTCATAGAACGCTCAGACCGCCCGCGTTGAGAAATCTCGCCAGGAGGTTGATTTTCCACGCTTGCGCTTGCCAACTTGATGTTGACGATTGTGAATGAGGAAAAATCTCACTGGAAGTTGGATTTTCCTCGCTCACCAACTTGACATTGACAAACATGAGCGAGGAAAAAAACTCCGCTCCGCAACAACACCGCGAGCTCTGCGTCACGTGGAGTGCGGAAAAACTCTGTTCACCACCCAGACTTAAACAAAAGTGTGCCTGGGTAGTGTGGTTGGCTGTATGAAAGCAGGGCCATGGTTCAGGCTTTACACTTAACTATATATACTTACCTTCGAAATGCTTTGGTAGACAGTGTTCTGGCTATTTTATTCTGATAGCATACACATTTTAAGGGGTGTGATGTTACGTAAGTGGGAATGCCAGCACTTGCAGAGTAAACCAGCCTAGCTGTACTGTAAGTCCTAGAATACTACCCCTAAGATGGTCAACTGACATTGGTGGATGGTCTCTATCGAGGTAGAAATATTCCCTCCATGGCACAAACAAGAGTGGTCCTCTGCCCTCAGTGCCCTAATACATGTATCTTGTATACTAATTTATTATTTTTGGTCATGTCATCACTCTGATCTAGTGTATGCAAGTTTGTGTTAGTTCTTTAACAGGATAAGTCCTGGATGTGTCCTGTGATCTGTAGGGGCACACCAAGCATTTCATTATTTGAGATGGAGGACTACTGCCCCTGTTATTGTATTTCGTGTTTTGAGTGGTGGTTGCGGCAGCATGATGTGTTTTAAGTATCAGTAGTGTAACCAGACCTTTATCTGGATCACTAAAGTAGATGCCTACTGGTCCACTCATGTCATGTTCTGCTTCCATGCAATTTCCCAGTCCCTTGTGCTAACATTCCAAGTGCATGTTTAGTGTTGGTGTGAATGGCCTGTGTAGTATATGCATGGTTTCTGAGTGAACAGTGCAAGAGACCCCTAACATGGCCTTGCACAAGTTGGAGAATGAGGACTATGCTCCAGATAACGAAAGTGTATTGTTCACATTCCTGTAGCTGCACTAAGTAGACCTAGAAATGGAAATGAGGGGAGTGGATATAGTTGCACCATGGAAGGAGCAACAGGAAGCGAGGAGACCACCAATCCACAAGATGTACCAGAAGTAGTTGGCAAAAGGAAGAGGCCATCCAACTTCACTGAGTGAAATACTCATAAGTGAACTTACCAAAATGAGCATTTATTATTTGTCAACTCAAACTTGCAATTAGCAAAAAAAGATGCTTTATGGTAAACAATAGTTGGCAGGCTCAACTGTGGGGTACCGACAATAAGAACTGTTTATGGAATGTAAAAAGCATGGTATGGCCACAAATGCAGGACCAAATAATAACTGCCAGGAACCTTAAAGCTGCAAAAAGGACGGGAGGAGGAACCTATGTCCAGGATGAGTTGAATCCACTGGAGAAGCAGGCAGCATCCATCATTCCAATGCTTGCTGGAGTCGAGGGCCATAATAGTGCTAATATAGAGGACCAACAAGACATACAGGGTGAATCTGAAAAGATTGCGTGTCACATGTTGTCACAATTTGATATTAAAGCATATGATAAACGTAGGAGTGCAAAGTTAATATAACGCAAGTATGCCTTGTTAAATGAGTAACAGACCTGTGTTAAACACTCTGGCATCATGTGAGAAATCAATCAGGCTTGAATTAGAGGCAACGTGTAAAGTATTGAATGCAGTAATTCAAACTGTAATTTAATTAATACACAGCACAATATTAATAAAACAACACTTTTGAACAATAGAGTCCAGTTAAACAATTACCTGAGTAAAAAAATTGTAAATAACCTGTTGTTATCAGAAGTGTCTGGTTGGCTGAAGGGACTCCCCTAGTCAGGCAGAACTACTGCTCTCGTCAAGGACAGGTGATTACACTCACTGAATAACCCATGCTCATCCTTGTGTAGCTTGGCATTATGCAGTCAGGCTCACTACAGAGGCACTGTGTAAAGTAAAGGCAAAGCAGTCACTCGCGATAAATGTAAAAAAAGACTTCATGTAGGGTGTATGTAAAAGCATTTATATTCAACATACAATCATTATATCATTATAACATGACCATCATATACCTTTGGGGATCAAACACAGTCAGAAATATTACTAGCAATGCTAGGCCCACTAATATGGTTATGGTCTCACTAGTATACAGACTGTGGACATTTCCTAATCTAACCACCCCCCACCCCGAAATTGAGACACAGCACCCTTATGCGTTGCACAATATAAAAATAGTGCACATGCACAAAAAAATAGAACACTTTTTAGCAGCACCACTGGCAAAGCCATGTGGGAGAAACCCAAGTTATTGTGCTTTTGGCCCCAATCAACGTATAAGGTGCCACCCTTGGACACTGTTGTGAATCACACGCGGTCCACACCTGATCACTACTACTCACACACACACTCACTCTGCACCGCTATGCAGTGCAACAGGTATCAGCCAGTCAGTATGGCACATTCTTACATGCACACATGCATTCATCACCCTAATGCAGCCACTGGTACCCATCAGGTAAATAGTTCACCCTCTTCAGACTCGGTGGCCCAAACCTCCCTTCCCCTTCAAGTTCACCCCTACTGTCTCAAACCTCTGGATGGAAGTCAACCAGTCCTGCCTCCTGGACACTAGGCCGAAGTCCCACTTAGTCTGAGTCCTTAAGAAGTAGGGGGGCATATGTTTTAATTTGGAGGTAGACGTAAACAGGGGAGAGGTTAGCAGCCACTCAGGAAGTTCACCCACAGGTCTCAAAACACAAGGGAGTCATTGAGTCGCTTGACCCACTTTGGAACTGTATCGGAAGTGTTTCTACAACCCAGTTAATCTCTCTTGCTACTCCATGGGTCCCTAACATGTCTTCAGGAGGGGCCAGCTTTGGAGAGGGCAGATGGTCCACCACAATGAGGGTCAACAAGATAACAACCGATGAATAGGAAGTAACACAGGGGAGCCTCTCGATAGGGTGAGGTGTCCTGATCTGTATATGATGTTCCAGGTCATGTCCAAGCGATCGGGTACAGTGACCTGTGTGTGTAGGGATGAGTCACACAAGGCACTACAGATTTCAAACATGATGAGTTGCAAAATTTCACACCTGCCTGGTAAGGAGGCTCAATGACCGGTGCATGTCGAGTTGGGTTGCACCAGGCAATTCCAGTCACACACACAGAGTAGAGTTGTAATTTTGTGCCTATCTGGTAATTAGGCACAATGACTGGTGCACAATGATACCTATTTCACCTGACCCATCCAGTCACACACAAACAGGCACCAATTCAGCAGAGCCACATGAGGTAGAATAAAGCACTACTCCGGGTACACCACCACCTCCGTTGGTCGCACTATGTGACTCGGATACCACAAGAAATGAGCATGAAGTCGACGTGTCACACAAGAGAAATGGGAACGATCAATGAAATGGGCCACACTGGGTACCGCAACCAGTGTTTTCAATCACCACCAATAGACGCTTATGAGAGTGTGGTCCCCGCAGTACGGGAACCAAACACCTCAAATGCGGGCAAGATTTTTTAGGACTCCACACTATACAATCCAGTCTCCAGACACAAGTCTTAGGTCCAAGCTCACACCACATTACCAGTTTGGATTTAGTAGGTGGACACTTGAGTGGGCACAGATCTCCAGATGTCACAGGTAGATGTTATAGGTCCCTGGGGAAGATCTTTGATGTGGCCCGCTGTCAGGCCCTTGCAGAGCACACTTCAGGGTGCCACATTTTAGCAAGTTCTCGGCCCTTGCCAGTCTCTATTTGGACGGTTATCCTCTTTGTGCACAACAGAGTCCTCTGACAAATTCAAGGTGCACCACGCAGTCCGGGTTCTCCAGTCCCACGTCCCCACCAGCGTACCTCACCTCCTGCTGAACAATGGCATCCGTAGTTATACTGACATGTGTCTTTGAAGTCAGGGTGGTTTAGGAGGTTTTCCTTTTGAACCACAGATGCCTTCCCTAAATTGTAGGCCTTTCTACAATAAGGCCTTGAAATGCAAAACGTAATCTTTATTGGGGCCATGATCCAGCCCCTAGAGGCTATGTGTCACAACCTCTATCTTCAATCTATCCCATTCGGCTCTCGAATGGCAGAGGTCTGCCATTCCCATGGGATGCCTGTGTTTTATGGAAGTTAATTGGGGAATACATAGGTGTTCTCCCCCAACCCCTGGTGTCCACTGGAACCAGACACCACAGTCCCTAAGACTCCTGGAGCACAGAAATATCCATATTCCATATGTGGCATTTCTAAGCGGGTTATGCCAAAACCCCTTTTACCAATGGAAAGGGTTTAGCACTGCAAATTCATTGATATGAAACATGATGAGGCTGCTTCACTGCAATCCACCTTTGCAGTGCAAACTATTATTAACCACATCCCCATATTAACTTATGGACACAGCAGGCCTCATAGGTAGTAAAAACACACATAGGTATTCCTCACTGCCTGGGTGCACATGCATTAATGCTGACCCCCAACCTGCAATGGCAATATCAATCAATCAATCAATCAGAGTACTTGTAAAGCACGCTACTTACCCGTGAGGGTGCCAAGGCGCTGAAGGGAGAGGAGGGTGCTGCTACTGCTCGAAGAGCCAGGTCTTGAGGAGTCTTCTGAAGGCGAGTAGGACTTGGGTCTGCCGTATGTGGGTAGGCAGGGTATTCCAGGTCTTGGCGGCGAGGTAGGTGAAGGATCTGCTGCCGGAGGTCGTTCGTTGGATGCGGGGGACAGCGGTGAGGGCGAGGCTGGCAGAGAAGAGTTGGCGGGTGGGGGTGTGGAAGCTGAGTCTGCTGTTCAGGTAGGATGGTCCGGTGTTGTGGAGTGCTTTGTGTGCATGGGTGAGGAGCTTGAAGGTGATCCTCTTGTCGACGGGGAGCCAGTGTAGGTCTCTCAGGTGACGATCAGTCGGACGGAGGCGTTTTGGATGCGTTGTAGTCGTCGTAGGTGTTTGGCTGGGATTCCTGCATAGAGTGCGTTGCTGTAGTCCAGTCTGCTGCTGACGAGGGCCTGTGTCACCGTTCTTCTTGTTTCGGTCGGGATCCACTTGTAGATCCTGCAGAGCATGCGGAGGGTGTTGTAGCAGGAGGAGGAGACGGTGTTGACCTGCTTAGACATGGAGAGGGAGGAGTCGAGGATGAATCCTAGATTGCGTGCAGGGTTGGTGGGTGTTGGTGCTGTTCCCAGTGTGGTCGGCCACCAGGAGTCCTCCCAGGCTTAGGGGGTGGGTCCGAGGATGAGGACTTCCGTCTTGTCCGAGTTCAGCTTCAGACAGCTGCTCCTCATCCAGTCGGCGACGGCCTTCATTCCCTCATGGAGGTTGGTTTTGGCGGTGTGTGGGTCCTTGGTGAGGGAGAGGATGAGCTGGGTGTCGTCAGCGTAGGAGATGATGTTGAGGTCGTGATGGCTGGCCACTTGTGCGAGGGGGGCCATGTAGACATTGAACAGCGTAGGGCTGAGGGATGAGCCCTGGGGGACGCCGCAGATGATGTTGGTGGCTTCGGATTCTGAAGGGTGGGAGGCGGACGCTCTGGGTTCTGCTGGAGATTAAGGACGTGGTCCAGTCAGGAGCCTTCTCTTAGATTCCAGCTTCTAGGAGGTGTGTCTTTAGAGTGCGATGGCAGACCATGTTGAAGGCGGCTGACAGGTCCAGGAGGATGAGGGCTGATGTTTTGCCTTTGTCTAGTTGGAGTCTGATGTCGTCTGTGGGGGCGATGAGGGCTTCCTCGGTGCTGTGGTTTCGCCAGAATCCGGAATGGGACGGGTCTAAGATGTTGTTGTCTTCCAGGTGGCGGGTCAGTTGCATGTTGACGATTTACTTGATGACCTTTGCCGGGAACGGGAGCAGGGAGATGGGCCAAAAGTTCTTGAGGTCCTTGGGGTCCGCTTTGGGCTTCTTGAGGAGGGCGTTGATTTTGGCATGCTTCCAGCTTTCCGGGAATGTCACTGTTTCAAAGGAGATGTTGATGACCTTCCGTAGTTGGGGTGCGATGGCTGCGTCTGCTTAGCGTGGTGTGGGCATGGGTCATACGGAGATCCTGAGTGGATGGAGTTCATGACCTTGTGTGTCTCGTTGTCGTTGATGTTGGACCAGGAGTTCAGGTGGTTAGCGCTAGTGGTGTTCACAGGGGAGGTAGAGTCTGGCGTAGTCGGGGCGGTCGTGGTGTTGAAGCTGTTGTGGATGTCAGCGATCTTGCGGTGGAAGAAGATGGCTAGTGAGTCGCACAGTTCTTGTGAGGGTGGGATGTCGTTGGCGTTGGTGCTGGTGTTGGAGAGTTCCTTTACGATGCTGAAGAGCTCTTTGCTGTCATGTGCGTTGTTATCCAAGCGGTCTTTGAGGGAGGATCTCTTGGCTAATCTGATGAGGTGGTGGTGTCTGCGGGTGGCGTCCTTGTGGGCTGCGTGGTTGTCCGGTGTGCGTTTGTGGAGCCATGTCTTCTCCAGTTTCCGGGATGCGCGTTTAGAGGTCTGGAGCTCGTCGGTGAACCAGGTGGCTCTCTTGTTGGCATGGCTGTTGGAGGGTTTCTTGAGCAGGGTGAGGGTGTTGGCGCAGTCGTCGATCCACTGTCTGAGGTTTCGGGCTGCGACGTCTGGGTTGGTGGGGTCGGTGGGTGGGTTCTTGTCGACGGAGGTGATCAGCTGGTCTTCGGTGACTTTGCTCCAGCAGCGGCGAGGCAGCTGTTGGGTGCGGTGGTGCGTGGTTGGTTTCTTGAAGGTAAAATGGATGCAGCGGTGGTCGGTCCAGTGGAGTTCGGTGGTGTGGTCGAAGGCGACGTGGGAGCCTGTGGAGAAGACGGGATCCAGCGTGTGGCCGGCGGCGTGGGTGGGTGCGGTGATGAGTTGTCTGAGGCCAAGGTTGGTGAGGTTGTCGATCAGGGTGGCGGAGTTGGTGTCGTTGTTGTTCTCGAGGTGGAAGTTCAGGTCCCCGAGGAGGATGTAGTCCGTGGAGGCAAGTGCGTGGGTGCTGGCGAGGTCGGCGATGGAGTCGCTGAACTGAGCCCCGGGGGGTCTGTATATGAGTGGTCCTATGAGGGTGGTGTTGGGGTCGGTGTGGATCCGGAAGTGCAGGTGTTCGGCGGTGTTGAGGGTGTCATCTGCGTGGGTGGCGACCTTAAGGGTGGACTTGCGGACGATGGCTATTCCTTCTCTCTGCGGGTGATCTTGAAGCCATCTGGGAAGGCTATGTCGATGTCGGGCGCCGAGGAGTCGTTCCACCAGGTCTCAGTCAGGAAGGCCACATCTGGGGCGGATGTGTCGAGCAGATCCCAAGGCTCGACGGCGTGTTTGCGTGCGGAGCGGAGGTGGTTGGGTCCAGTCCTTGGAGGTTTGGTGGTTCTGTCGCAGGTGAAGCTGCGGGTGTGGCAGGAGAAGGGTCCGTGGGTCCGTTTTGGGGCAGCCTGGAAGCAGGTGAGGTTTCGGCTGGCGTTGAGTGCGTGGAGGGTGCTGGCGTCGTAGTGGATTCTGGCATCATGTCGTTCGCGGGGTCCAGGGGTTCTGGTGCTCGGTATGGTCCAGGCGCATACGGGCGCAGACGGGCTTGCCTTAGGCGCGGCCACTGCGCACGGCCGCTGCTTCTCGACCTGCATATGAGGTGGCCTGGGAGGGAGGAGCAGCTGGGAGGCGGGAGGGGGGAGGCGAATGGGTGTGCAGGGCGACGGGGATGCAGGGAAGCAGAGGCGGGAAAGGGCCGGATTGGGAGCGGCGGGGGGCAGGGGGAACTGGTTCACAGGGCAGAGGGAAGGGAAAAACCCAGGAAACAAGGAGGCAGCAGGCAGGCAGGAACCAGGCAGTCAGGTGACGAGCAGCAGAGTGGGGGCGACCTGCCTACGAGCAGGGTCAGAGGTCCCAAAAAGTGCAGAAAGGTCACAAAAAATGGGGGGAAACGAGTGGCACAGAGGCACAAAGGTCACAAGAAAGGGCAGAAAAGGTCACAAAAAACAGGGGGAAAGGAGTGGCACAGAGGCAGAAATGAGAGGCACAGAGGCAGAAAGGACACAAGAAAGGGCAGAAAGGTCACAAAAGACGGGGGAAACGAGTGGCACAGGAGGCAGAATGGTCCCAAGAAAGGGCAGAAAGGTCACAGATAACGGGGGAAACGAGTGGCACAGAGGCAGAAAGTTCACAAGAAAGGGCAGAAAGGTCACAAAAAAACAGGTGGGAAACGAGTGGCACAGGGGGCAGAAATGTCCCAAGAAAGGGCAGAAAGGTCACAAAAAATGGGGGGAAACGAGTGGCACAGAGGCAGAAAGCTCACAAAAAAGGGCAGAAAGGTCACAGAAATGTAGGGGCAGCTAAGCAACAGAAGGCAAAACGGGCAGAGAGACACGGGGGCCGCGAGGGGAGCAGAAGGAAAAAACGGGCAGAGAGACACGGGGCAGCGAGGGAGAGAACGGGCGCAGGCGGTGCTGTGGCAATAGGGACACATAGTTCCCAGCACCAGGGGTGCGCAGTGCACCCGCCCAAGTCTGAACAGAAGACTGGACACAGGTTTAACTAGTACATGTGTCTCTGCACACGCACTAACCTGATTTGGCAGACGGCACACACAATCATGAGCAACATAGGTGTGGGTACCCACTCACAGTGGCCTGCACTGGCAATAGATACCAGTGTGCACCCACTAGTCTGAAATGACAGATTGGCCCATGTCTAAAAACATGGAATCAGCACCATTTCCCAACATGGATAGGAAAGTCCTGCACACTTTCACTTAACAAGGACAGGCTGGACACATGGGTTACCCAGGCCCTAGCACCTTTGGTTCCAGTGCACACACACCACCCTTCTCAGCCCAGTTGGATATGGATGGACCACCTCACGGGTACAGTTGTGCACTCCTGGCCAGCAACAGTAGACCGAGCACCTTGCCGCTAGCACCGGCATGCCTGACCTGGAGGTTATTACACTGGGGATTGAGGTGTACACCCAACAGCCAGCGATTGCAGGCCAGGCACCTATCCAACGTGCCATAAGTGCCAGGACGCACCCTCTAGCCTGCCACGTAACGGGACATGTATCCAAAACAGAATAAGGGGTGGTGCAATTTAGGCAGGGGAGCAATGGTGCCCCGCAGGTCTGCCATGGCAGACCCGATATAAGGTTGATGGCTATCCAGTGGGTTGCGCAATCAGTGCTATGTCCCACTACTTATCTCATGCTGTACCCACTCCAGGTACGTGGAGCACCTGTTTACAGGGCGCACAGAGGTACTGCACCAAAACTCCACTGTATGGGCACCCCTTGCCCAATGCTGGTGAGGCAGGCGCCCACACCTTCCCTCTGCCATACAGGGGGAAGGTGTCCTGTTTCCTATGGTCAGTAAAGACCAGGAGGAAAAATCTAAACGTTTTGGGGTAATTTCCCCTAAGGAGGCCATGTCCAACATAACCAATCTAGAGAACTCAAAACATTAAGCTTAAAAGTGTCTTGCCAAAAAAAGTGGGAACCAGCAAAAAGTGACAACTCTAGTCCTTTTGTTGTGGCGGACTGAGATTAAATCAAAACCATAGGACAAATGGAATCAAGTATGGGCCCAATGGAATAAAAAAATTTGGGCTGCACAACTGTAAGTATTAAGTTAAATTCTGGTTTTGCTGAGTGTAGGGAGTCCCTGTGCTAGGTGTGTGCTGCAGTGTTTCAGCTGTGAATGTGAGGAGTTGTGTTGAGCTGACTACAATCTGCTGCACAAGATCATAGGTGGCCTGGCAGAGCACCTGCAAGACCACTTTCTGCGTTCCAGGTTTGTTGTGGCACCAGTTGGGGGCAGAGACTCTCAGAAGACACAGGCGAGGTCCTGAGAGAAATATGTTTGAGGCGTTTCTGTCCCTTAGGGCCCTGATCAAGAAGCAATCCAACTAGCCTTTGAGGACACTATGTTGCTTCAGGGTTGAAGAACCATGGCCACTACTATCAAGTTAGAAGCAGGTCGGCCAGGCAACAGAGTAGCAATCATTATTGCAGAGCATCACAACAGTGTTTCTGAGTCTTCTACAGCTCCAGAGATTGAATGAAAAGTTGGGCATTAGGTCCATATATAATGTCCCTGGTACTCACTTTGTAATGGGATAAGGTACTTGACTTTGCACCCCCGAGGTGTTGTGGTTATTGTGTAGGGCTGGCCTGGCTCCAGTGTGTCTGGGGTGACAAAACGCTGTTCTCAAATCCTTTGTGACTCAGCTCAGCGTATGTGATGAGCAAGTGTGTCAGGTGACACCTCCTCAACCTTATAAAGTGTGATCTGGTTTATCATGCCAACATCTAAGGGCCTTTGTTTCCCTTTCTGGGAACAACACACAAACACAAACACAAAGCTACATATGGTCATATGACCCAAGATACTGCAACAGTCACCAAATGATCAGGACAACATAATGTTTAATTACAAAAAGTCTATGTACAGATTTGCCACTACAAATCCAACTTTTGAAATGTGTAGAGTTCTATCTGACAATTCCTTAGAAAACCAAATCTACTTTCCTTCTTGAACCTAGTTTATATTTCCCACTTATGATATGTCATAAGGTAAGCTGCTGTCATCCTTTGGGAAATGTAGACCTCACAACATTGACAAACTGCATACATCATTTTATCACAACCAGTACATATCAACTTTCAAAGTACATGTGGAATGATTTAAATACACTACGCCCTTTCTTCTGGCCTGTTTTGACCCTGCCTCAGGAGTGACTTATGTGTAGTACAAAGTGTACACACTATAGCTGCACTGGCAGGCAACTGACGTGTAAAGGTCTACGTATGTGTATGCCACAAGGAGTGCTGGATGGACACTAGTTGCATGCAATTACCAGGTCCTGGGTACATGTAGTACTATTTTACTAGGAACTTACAAGCTAATAAAAAATTAAAATGTAACTGTAAGCCAGTATGTAACCAGGTCGAAAGGAGAGAGCACAAGCACATGAGCATTGCTTAGCACTGGTAAAGTTAGCTGAGCCCCGAGACAGCAAAAACAGGAAGCTGTAAATGAAAATCTCTTTATGAAAACACACCAAGGATGTCAGATCCTACAATAGAAAATGAAAACATTGCCATTGATGGTGTGATGACAGTCCATTTGGGTAATATATTGCACACACTACATTTTGGACATATTGATATGCTTTAACACACTTATGATAATGTGGCAGTCTAGGACAAAGTGTTATGTTAGCCTGCCATAAATGATGCCTGTTCTTTAAAATGTGAATCAGTAATTAAAGAATGATCAAATGTATCTCATCATCTTAAGAGGAAATTACATCATCTTCTGTACATCAGCCTGTTGATGACCTTCACCCTGTCCCCTGTGTATGAAGACACCTTCAAGCAACTCCTGGACAAAATACACCCTCCTCATATGGTCTTGGCAAGGGAAGAAGACATTGTTGGATCTCCAAATGAGCCAACCTAGGCTGTATATAATCCATCTGTTCACCATTCTTGCAGCATGGGCTCTGATGACCCACACTGTTTCAAAGGAGAGAGGTAGGGATACAGCACCGTATATCAGGAGCTGTCAAATTGGAGATGGATAAAACATTGCTGGTGTGATGAGGATGGGGGAAAAAGAGCAACATTCTTATACATCTCACACCAGTGATGTCCAACAGCAGCCAGGAGCCATCAATTCCTCAATCCAGTCCTTAGAACAAGTACTTGAGGCCTTGGGAAAATTATTTGAAACCAAGATGAACACCTACATATCAGCAAGTAGTGCTCTCAATAGCAACATCCTTGCTGTGCTGCAGAGCCAGCAAGCCCTTGCCAGGGATTATCATGCACCCTTTCTGGCATTCACTGATGTAATTGAGGAAATGGGCACTATGTCTTCATCATATGATGACTGTGGTGTGGAAACAAGAACCTTTAAGCTGGGATCAACAAATCAATTTGAGAGTCAATTTATCATTAAACAGTTAATTAAAACCATAACATACTGACGACATATTGATACTCGATAAAATATTAAAATGTATAAGAATTCATAAAAATTATGTACACATTTGTAAATCTGGAAATACAGATACATTTTAAAGTCCAAAGAGCAACATTTCAAGTTAATTGAATATATTACAATTGGCCATTTGATCCAGAAAAGGGTGTCACAATACTTGTTACTAAAGGTTTAGCTTCCATCAACGTTGATTAATGCAATAAGAGTGGGCTTGGCAGTTTCTTAGTACTAGGGGTTATGCAGTGCAGTTAAAATAATGTTAACAAACTTCCCACCTCTTGCTATGACTTGGGCTGAATTGTTACAGAAGCACAAATCAGATGCTTCCCTGCAATGTCTCAGTAACTTTTCCCAAAAAACTGGAAGCAGTAGGCGTCGGCGGTCGTTGGCAAGATGAGGGCAACAATATAACAAATGTAACCAGGACTCATATGGATAACTGCAGAGCCTACATGTTAGTTGGCCATTCCTCCGAGCCCACAGCGGGTTAAATTCATGAATTGGAAGGGCTAACAACCTCATATAAATGATTTTATTGTGAGTCTGTGATTGAAGAGAATAGTTAAAATATGGTTGCGGTTTTCCCTTAACCACATCGCTGCTGCGGCGATTTTTGCGCTGTGCGGCAATTTGCGAAAAGCCGCGTTACATGACGAGCTCAGCTCGTCATCAGCACACGCCACCCATGGCTGATGACGAGCTGAGCTCGTCATCAGCAGCGAAGGGGTTAATATACGAGTCGTTCAAAGCTGCAAGGAGTGGTTTCTTGGGGAGCCGAGCAACATCTCTCTCGAATGACACTAAAGTGATTTGGCTTTTTATCGTTTTTTTCCACATTGACAGGGAAACGATTGGATTAGAAAAGTTGGTGATTTCAATCTTCAGTGTCGAGATGGCCAAATGCAGCTGTCTGTGCCTAGGAGAGAGTTCTTCCGTAAACACTGATTGCAATTGCTCTTTCATGGATTGAGTTGGAGCATGTAGGATGCAGATGTAGAGTTTTATTAAGTCTCCTAGACAATGAAGATCTGCGCTTGCCAGGCCCAGCTCAAGTCTCAGCCTCGCCCTCCTTGCATGCTGGGGAGCCGAGAATATTTTCTTATAGGCCATTATTTGATAATTCGTTAAAAATTAATCCATTTTGCCAGGGAAGGCCATATGACCATAGGACACTGCCGGGAGCAGTTTGGCGCGTAGGACCCTTAAAATTGGCTCGACTGTCAGGCTGTGCAATTGTCGATTCAAGCGCCTCAGACTATGAATAACCCCTGCTCCCTTGGGACGAAGATGTTTAAGATGGGAAACTTGATTTGCCGTTTCATTAAACCACACTCCCAAATAGTTATAGCTAGTGCAGGACACTATGTGCAGATCGCCTGCTCACCCGGACAAATTTTTCTTTTTTTTGTGTTTTCCAAAAATCATGACTTTGGTTTTTGATTCATTCATCAAAAGATTGTTTTTTATGTTGTATATATTGAGGGCAGTGAACGCTCTTTGTAGGCCTGTTTTTGTATGGTCCATGATAATATTGTCATCAGCATATTGCATGACCTGTATACGTATGCCACCCAGTTTTGGGGCGACCAAAGTTGCACCTGCCAATTCTTTAGGCAAATCGGCAGTATAAAGATTGAATAGTAGTGGAGCTAATACGCTGCCTTGCTTTAGACAATTTTTTGTTGCAATTTTTGCAGATACTGTTGTGGCACTTGTCTTATCCTCACCCAGGTTTTCTGATGCAGAGATATCAGTGCAGAGAGAAGTGCAGATGGTATCCCCCAAAAATTTAGTTTGTTCCATAGTGTCCCTCGGTTGACTCTATCGAACGCTGCACTGAAATCCACAAAACAGAAGAATAACAGTAGTTGATTGACCAGAGTAGTTCGCCAGGACAGATAGGACAGTGCTATTATATTATCCGTTGTGGAAAAGCCTGATCTGAAGCCTGACTGAGTGCGGGTAAGAATGCTATTTTCTGTAACCCAGTTTTCAGGTTCTACCAGCAGGACGCGAGCATAGGCCTTAGCTTCAATATCCAATAAAGCTATTAGCCTATAGTTAGCCGGATTTGAGCGATTGCCCTTTATATGAAGTGGATGTCATATTGAGCCCTGCCAGGTGGATGGAATTGTAGCTTAGGAAAGGCTTGTTTAAAGAGAGGTGTAAGGAGCTCTGCCCAAATCGATCGATTTGATTTAAAAACTGAAGCAGGTATTCCATTTGGTCCTGGCGCACCATCATTCCTCATGCGGCTAATGATCTACAAATCCCTGCTAAGCAAACTCCAGACCATCCAGAACATCACGGTTAGACTCATCCTTGGCATCGCATGACATGAGCACATCACCCAACACCTGCAAGACCTCCACTGGCTCCTCGTCGAGAAGAGAGTAACGTCTGCTAAAACATGCTTACCTTGCACCAAGATGCCCAACCAATCAACATGTTGCAGGGGTGCAATAGCCATAGATGTTATATATTTCTCTGACCTCATAGCAGAGGCCTGAAAAGGTAGGATACTTAACACAATCATTGTATTTACTCATGTATATGTATTACTCTATTGTCGGCACTTGTAGAAGAGGAACATGTCTTGAATCGTATGTGTTGCTCACTGAGGTGTCCATTCCAACACAAATTCTCTCATGTGTTGAAGATGGCCATCGTGGCACCATTGTGATTGGATGTTTGGCTTGACCATCGCATCCGCTCACTTCAGCAGTGTTGTTTGTAGGCATAAATGCAACAAATGTACTCTGGTACAGTGCAGCACTGCAATTGCTCTGTTACAGAACTGTACCCATATATTTCCCTTGATGCATAGCTTCAGTCTCTGTGTACCATCTAGAGATTATAGTCTATAGATAGTTCCACATAGGCAGCACATAACAATTTAGGATATTCATCTACTACAGTATACATGGCATATACTTTCATCCTTAGGGTCAGAGAAACTTCCTACTTCAGCATTATCAAATGGATCATGTCCACCAGAAAGATATGATATGTGTAAAGAGTTTCATACTGTCTGAATATTCAATTGGCACAACAGCTATTCGCGTCTCAAACAACAATTTATGACATTGGTAACATGTCAATAGGTATAAATAATTTGTATTTGCTATTTAACTCCTTTCATTTGCATGTACAGATGAGCATTTGCAACTGACATTGCAATACTAAATCACAAGATCATCAAATGTTGACTACTGCATGATGGTTGAGGGAATGTGTACAACACATGCCCTTGTTTATATGGGCAATACCTGATCTGTTTATGATTAGAAGTAAAGTTCCTTTTTATGAATCCTGTAAATTACCAGGTGATTAGATGATGTACTTATTTTAAAATTACCTATTTGTGCCATTATGGGTAAGCAATAATCTTGTTTCACAGTTTGGCTGGTTGCATCACAGAACACCTTTTAAAAGGTGTGTCTTGTGCTAACAGGGGCAGTGTGCCCTATACAAAATTAGTTATCATTCCCCCTGGGCAGCAAAGTACTCAAACAGCATTTTGACAGGCCAATCACATAGACGCAGGGAGTGCCTGCTTGAGTGCCAGACAGTGTTTTACACTGCAGCCATCAAGATGCCTGTACTTTAAGGTGGAGAGAAGGACCCCCTTGCAGCCAGGTGAAGTGACTGACTGCTCCTGTCCTCAGGGTGAAGTCTGTAAGGTTACTTTCAGCACTCCAATCACTCAATCAATCAATCAATCAGGTAATTGTGAAGCATGTTACTCTCAAGGCGCTGGGGAGGGGGGGGGAGGTGCAGCTCCGGGTCAGCCGAAAGGCCAGGTCTTGAGGCAATTCCTGAAGGTGTGTAGAGTAGGGGAGCATCTGATGTTGAGTGGGAGCCCCTTCCAGGCTTTAGCTGCAACATAGGAGAAGGCTCTTCCACCCTCTCTGGTTCCGCGGATGCTCGGGTTTCTGCTAAGGCGAGGTCGGCGGTGTGGAGGTTTCTTTTGGGCACGAGGAAAGAGACTCTTTCGGGGAGGTATTTGGGTCCAGTGTTGTGGAGGGACTTCTAGGCGTGGGTGAGAAGCTTGAAGGCTACTCTCTTCTCGACGGGGAGCCAGTGAAGGTCTCAAAGGTGTTGGGTGAAGTGCTCATGTCATGGGATGCAGAGGACAAGTTTGGCTGCGGTGTTCTGGATGGTCTGGAGTTTGTATAGCAGGAATTTGTTGATTTCAGTGTAGAGGGCATTTTCATAGCCCAGTCTGCTTGTTATCAGTGCATGGGTGACAGTCTTTCTGGCTTTGGGGGGATCCACTTACAGGTCTTGCGAAGGATGTGGAGAGTACTGAAGCAGGTGGAGGCGATGGCGTTGATCTGGTGGGCCATGGTGAGGGAGGAGTCAAGTATGATGCCGAGGTTCCAGGTGTGGTCAGTGGAGGTGGGGGATGTTGCCGAGGGCAGTGGGCCACCAGGTGTTGTCCCAGGCTGTGGGGGTAGGTCCAAGGATGAGGACTTCTGTCTTCTTCGAGTTGAGCTTCAGACAGCTGCTGCTCATCCAAGCTGTGACGTCTTTCATACCTTCCTGGAAGCTGAGTCTGCTGGCCTTAGGGTCGTTTGTGAGAGAGAGGATGAGCTGGGTGTTGTCGGTGTAGGATACTATGCTGAGTCCATGCTGTCTGACAATGGCTGCGAGGGGGACCATGTAGATGTTGAAGATCATGGGATTGAGCGATGATCCTTGGGGTACTCCCCAGTTGATCTCTGTAGGTTCAGAGAGGAAGCGGGGGTGTCTGATCCTTTGGGTTCTTCTGGGGAGGAAGGAGAGAAGCCAGTCGAGGGGGGTTCCCTGTATGCCGGTGTCATGGAGTCTGGCTCCAAGAGTGCAATGGGAGTCAGTGTCGAAGGCAGTGGAGAGGTCTGGAGGATGAGGGCCACGGTGTGGCCTTGGTCGACGAGCGTGCAGATGTCGTCAGTGGCAGCGAGTAGATCGGTCTCGGTGCTGTGGTTGCCACGGAAACCGGATTGGGAAGAGTTGAGGATGGCGTTCTCTTTGATGAAGTTTGTCAGCTGGTCATTGACAATTTTCTTGATGACTTTGGCTGCAAAGGGAAGGAGAGAGATGGGTCAGTAGTTTTTCAGGTCCTTTTGGTGGATCTTATGAGTTGGTGCTATTTTGTCATGGCGTTTTTGTAGGTGGTCTATCGTCGTCAGTGGTTTTGCTGTTCCTCCATCATTTTTCAAGCCTTCTACAGGTGCCTCTGAATTCTTGGAGGTCGGTGGTGAACCAATTGGCCTTCAAGGGGCATTGTCTGTCGGGGTTGCAGAGGGGTGCAAGCTTGTCTGCGCAGTTGGTGATCCACTGGTGTAGTTCATTGGCTGCAAAGTTGCCATTGGTTGAGGGGGGATTGTGGATGAGGGTGGAGTTGATATGCTCTTCAGTGACCTTGCTCCAGTTCCGCTGGGCGTGGGCGTGGAGTGGGTATATGAGCGGTGGCAGTGTTGAAAGAGAAGTGTACGCAGTGGTGGTCTGTCAAGAGGGGCTGTGTGGTGTGGCTGAAGCGAATTTTGTTCCCTCCTTCGAAGATGGGCTCGAGGGTGTGTCCTGCCTTGTTGGTAGGGTTGGTGACAAGCTGTTTCAGTCCGACGTTGGCATGATTGCTCTGGAGGGCGGTGGAGTTGGGGGTCGCTGAGATTGTCGAGGTGGCAGTTCAGGTCTCCGATGAGGATGTAGTCCATGGAGGCGATGGCATGGGGTGCAATGAGGTCGGCTATGGTAGTGGTGAATGAGATACAAGGCCTGGGGAGTCTGAAGGAGAGGGTGCTGTGAAGCATAGTTCTGAGGATAGTCTGGATCTGGAAGTGAAGGTGTTCCTTGGTGGAAGGGAAGTCGCTCGTGTTGGAAGGTCGGAGGGAGCTCTTGAGTGCGATGGTGAGTCCTTCTCCCGCACAGTTGGGGTGGTCCTTCCTCTGGATCTTGTATACATCAGGGATGGTGGTGGCGATGTCGGGAGCGGAGGCAGTTTTGGTCCAGGTTTCCGTGAAGAAGGCGACGTCTGGCAAGAGGGTTTCGAGGAGGTCCCAGATCTCTACAGCATGCCTGTGTAGTGAGCGCACGTTGAGGAGTATGCACTTCAGGACTTCAGTGGTGCTGGCATCCGGCGTGGGTGCAGCGGTCGAGGGGGTGCAGAGGGTGGTGAAGGATTGTCTGCAGTGTAGGCAGAAGAACTGGCCATGAGTGGTTTTTGGCGTACACATCTGCCTGTAGAACGCTCACACAAAGTGTAGGAGATATTAGTATTTCTACTTTCAGTGTGCATCCTAAAGGCATGTTTGACTCTGCCCACAGTTTCATAATACATTCCAGGCATATAGTCAACGTGATTGCCTATTTTCCCAAGGGACTAGCACACATGAAAGAGAGGGAAGACGCTCTCAATATAGGGATGATGCACAAATATGTACACAAATATGATTAAATAATGTGTTGCACCACCTTCCATAATACCCTTGTAGCAAGGGTTTTTAATGAGATGCTGCACACATTCTTCGTACCCCCAGGGCACAATGTACAGAACGCCCCATGGAGTCAATCACTACCTCACTGTAGTACTATCTGTTACTTGTAAAGTGTCATGTGTGAGCATATTATATATTTATTCAAACTAAAATTTCTAACATGCGTAATCAAGTTATATTGTGATAAAACTCATACATACCTATAGGTACACCAATTTCAAGGCCAACGAGGTCCAAAAGGTATGCCTACCTAGCAACAACATCAGCCCATCAGTGCTGCGGCTAGTTGATGTTGCACTCCATGAATGTGTTTACAGGCCAAGTGTTTGTGAACCCGCTCCCACCTCACACGCCTCTCTCCCAGACTGTAGCCTTGGCTTACTCGGCCCCCAGCCCGAGCATTTGAGGGAAGAGGTGGACGATGAGCCAGATTAATGCCCCTACCTCCCGCTCCTCAAAATTGCTTCCTTTACCCTTTCCGAACATAACCCAAACACACCCAATAACTATGAACAGGAAACATTAACAATCTCTAACACCCACGCACATACCTACAATAATTCAATCCGAACCTCCCACAAACTGACAGACAAATGCAAACTGCACAAAGGGACACACTTTTTGGCACACAAATAAGACACATGCATCACAAATATACAAAAAAGAGACAAACTGCCAACAACTGACAAGGCACAAATGCGACAAAGCTCTCCAAATTTCACAACACCTCAAGACACAACCAGCAAGCACCAAACACTAAGAGAAAGTGAAACTAAGTTTCAGACTCCTACTGGGTGCCTATGTATGAGTCATTTTTGACCTTAGACAAACGAAACAACTACCATCACAACATTCATTCAATTTACTGAATGACCTCTTTTAATATGTACTGCCTTCTGCAGCACATGTGCAAAGTAATCATTAAATAGATACCATTAATGTATATTCCCCATTGCACATCATTTGTAAAGATGTAGAATTTGCCCACACAACCACATTTAAACATTATTCGCAAAGGTCGTTCCATGTCGACAAACATTTGTGCGTGCATGTTGACATCCATGCTTCACACAATCCACATCTCTATTGACCAGATGTCAGACCGTTTTTTGCAATTGCAAATAGGAAATCGGCCCGATTGCAACCCAAAAATTGGTCTGCACCATAAACAAACACTATTTTGCGAGTCAGCAACCAATTACCGACTCGCAAAATAGGGTTTGCGACTCGCTATTAGGAAGGGGGGGTGCCAAGGGCATCTCTTCCTAATAGCGAATCGCACTTCAATGTTTGCACTTGCAGTTCACACCTACTTCAAGTAGGTAGGAAGACGCTCACAAATGGGAAGGGGTCCCCAGGGGACCACTTCCCCTTTGTGAATGTATGCGAAAATATTTTTTAAGAGCAGGCAGAGGTCCCACGGAAAATGCATCCAGTTTTTATTCAAGGACATCTGGCTGCATTAAAAATAAAACCGGCTTCATTTAAAAAGCAGTCACAGGCATGGTGGACTGCTGATTCTAGCAGGCCACCATCCCTGGGAGTGCTAGGAATTCCCAATGGGGTCGCAAATTGCACATGCCTCATGAGGCATGCAATTTGCGACCCCATTAGGATTTGCAAACTGTGTCTGAGACACTGTTGTACATTGCTAGTTAGGAGGCAATTTGCTACTCGCAAATTGGTAGGGTCATACACCTGGCCTTATATTCATTAACAGCCAGATTCATCAAGCGAAATGTGCTCGCAAAAGGGCCAGATTCTGAGAATCTGGCCCTTTGCGAGTGCAATTTTTGCATTTGGGATTCATCATCCCAAATGCAAAAATTGCTAATAAAGAATTAGCAAATTTGCAAGGATTAGCATTTAAGGAATCTCTATTAGAGATTCCTTAAATGCTATTCATGAAACATTTAAAAATTGCGAATTCGCAATTTCGGAGCGCTATTTACCACGAAGTCAAACCTCGTGGTAAATAGTGAAAACTTAGAAAAATGAATTTAAATGCATTTTTCTAAGTTGCATGTTACACACACACATGTCCTTTGGACATGTGTGTGCACAACATCAGTGTAAATTCACATTTCAGGGGTGCTACAGGGTGTGCTTTGGACACCCCTGGCACCCTTGAAATCGCATCCTTATTTGCGATTAGCAAATTGCTAATCGCAAATAAGGATTGACTCCCCATTCATTCCTTTGGGCCTTTAGGCCCATAGGAATGAATGGGGAGTTATTCCTTATTTGCGATTAGCAATTTGCTAATCGCAAATAAGGAGGCTGTAGAAATCACAATTTATTTTGCGATTTCTACATGAATCCCGATTGGCAAGTCCTTAATAGCGATTCCTTAATAATCGCTATTAAGGACTCGCAAATCGGGACTTTGATGAATCTAGCTGTAAGTGAAGTAAGGCTTCCCAACCATCTCCATTATTTTACTTTGTTGCACAATGCAACTCAATACTACAGTTGCACTTTAATATGCTTTCATACAGCACTCAGAGCCTACGTGCATTATTCTGCATAACATGTATTATGCAGAATATGTATTGGAGCAAGGGTTTGCAAATGAAAACCTTCAATTAATCTGCCCCTGGAAGCTGTAACATGTGGTTTATGTAGATCCCCACACATGAGCCTAGAACCTTGTCAGTGACAGATGTCTTCCAAGCTGTGAAATGATATCAGCTGGTACATTTGTTCCAGAAAAGTACTGCCACTCTTCATGCATGTTAAATTCTACAACATGCATCAATTTTTATATTGGGTCACAGGCTGACTCAATAGAAGGATTGTGAGCCTTCCTACACTGAAGGTCGCATTGAACACACTTTCATGCAGCGCAACACAGCAAGACAGCTTGCCGTGCTGCCCTGCACTGGATTAAAGAGGGAGGACAGCTACGCCCCATGTCAATCTAGCAATAGGGCATTCCTGCCCTCTGTCTTTCATGCAGCACAGTGCAGCAAGTTGGCTTGCTGCATTTCTTTGCATGATTAAATTAAAATATGCTCCCATATTTTTAAACAACTAAACAAACCAAATTCATAAAATGTAAAGCCTAAATCTAGTTGATAAAGTATGAGTAAAAATTAATGTAGCTTGACATGCATGCAAACACAACACAAAGGATATGGTATAAATGTTTTTATTTTATGAAATGTTTACAGTTATCTGTAAATATTTACATCATTTAAATAGTATATTTTGTAAGACAAACTACTATTTAGTCTCTCCTGGCACGACCTGCCCTTGAGTGTACTATTTCAGAAAGTGATTCTTCTTCCTCATCCTCATTTGAAGTCATTTTGGAATCAAGTTCTCATTGTAGATTATTCTTCAAACAGATGTTATGCAGAATGGCACACACGCGTACTATTTTGCACACCATTGGCAGTGGAAAAAGGCGTCTACCACCTGACTGGTCCAGGCGTTTTAAATTTTATTTCAACACTCCAAACATTCTTTCAACAATGTTGCAAGTCTCTCTCAATGCAGCATTATATCGCTTCTGCCCCTTATGATGTGTATTTGTATAGGACACCATCATCCATGGCTGAACACTATAGCCTTGATCACCTCAAAGGAGATAGAGATATACATTATAGAAGAAATGATGTAGTTACATCTCTAAGCAAACCGTATGTGCAGAACAAGTTTGATACATGTGTGATTTTATTTTTTGGCATTGTAGGGTTTTCTTACAACAAATTTCCCTGTTTCTTTCTAGCATCCTTGTGATCAAGTGAATCTTGATATCTATTTTTAGATCCAGAGTTACATATCATGTCACACAATTGATTTTAGTACGCTTAGTGATCACATGAACTACCAAGCAATGTTTCATTGTACACTATCATTTCTTGGAGTTGATTCTTGTTGACCTTAGGGCATTTCTTTTTAATTTTCAATAACTGCTATTATGTCAGTCACTGATACATTGCATAGGCATGTTAAACAGGTATTAGGCAATGCACATATTATTAGGTTTTGCTCACATATGTTATTCCACTGTTTCTTGTATGTTGTATATTTTAGGACACATTTACGTTTTACTAAACATGTTTTACATTTTGTCAAGTAAAAATGCAGTTGCTTGATGAACATGTGGTCATAATAACACATTTACACAACATTTTGTTAATGTGCCAGTATGTATGTGCCGGTTACCATTTTGGTAATACATGTCTTGACATGACACACTGGTTATGATTGATTGTTACCCGGATATGTGACTTCTTGTAACCCTACATCAACTATGAGACCTTAATATGTGAGTTGTGTAGATTTATGATGTCCTTTTATCAAATAAGCTGACAGAGATCAGTTGTGAACAGTTTAATGTGACTTACCACCCCATCAAAGCACAATTTTTCACTGACTGTATTTTTTTCTATGTTCACATTCACACAAGTCAGCATTCCTATGTATAATTAGATGACATCTATAGATGTTATTCATACAATAGATGGATGATAGTCATTCACATGTATTCTACAGAACACTTGATAAGAGGCTAAAGGATGTAAGGCATATTTGGAGCAGGAAGGTGTTCCTTACTGCACACAAACAATCCTGATTGATATGATATGATATGATATGATATGATATGATATGATATGATATGATATGTTATGATATGATATGATATGTTATGATATGATATGATAGCCTACTTATATTGTGCACAGCTACTCCAAGGATTGTCCCATCGCAAAACTAGCTGAAAGTCAGCAGTGAAGAGTTAGGCGTGCACAACAATGCACAAAGCGTTAGTTGTGCACAACAATGCAACGCAGTCACCGTTACTACATGCTGCAAAGAGGTATTGATTGATGCAAGATAATACTGAGTGCACTGGTGCTAATAGAGGACAGATACAAACCATATCTGGATATGTTTTTTGCACAATCCATCACTCTAACTATCATGCAGCACAACACAGCTAGTTGTATTGCTTAGTTGCATAGCATGAAAAACAATGTATCTATTATTCCCCAGGTGTACAGTCTACTCATTTTTGAAACAGTAATCTTAGATTAACACATGTATTTAAACTTACGGAGGGAACAAAGTTGTCTCTTAGATAATTTATGGATGAGTAGGCCATATCCATATCTCCCATTCTGAAAATGCTCATTAACGGTACTGTACTTGAATATATAGGCATCATTGGCACTTCCGGGATACTTTGCCAGAACATTTGTGAAAAGGCCATTATGATCCACAATAACCTGAACACAGATGAGTAATTGTGCATGCAATTTCTGTAAATGTGCACAGTATCTGCCGGTGGGACAAACTGCATATGGGTGCAATTTATAGCACCAATCACATGGAGAAATCCTGCAATGCCATAAAATCCTTGCTTGCTGGCTAGTTGCTGTTGACTAGTTTTGGGAAATGACAAGTACTGTGGTGTAAGTTTGAACTTGCCATCCAACGCTAATGTCAAGAATGCAGAAAAGGCACACTGTGAAGTGCCAGCCAACATTGCAAATGTGCTCTGGAATGAGCCAGAGGCCAACATGTGTAGGACTGCCATCAATTTCACATGCGGCGGGTGGTATTTGTCTGCCTTGTTTCTGGTTGAAGATGTGGAAAAGGCTTCTCCATCAATCCAGATGCTCTAATTTGTCTGTCTATATAACTGGATCACCTCCCTGAGATCAATGAGGATGATCCTTTGCTGGAATATGCACTCGCTCTTCCTTTGCTGTCGCTGTCGTTGTCTTGTACCAACTCCCAATTGCAAAATAACTACCTCCATGGCATAGATGAGCTTACCAAAGAATTCTGTGGTGGGAGCCCTCTTATACTAATGCCCTTGTGTCATAGCCTATGCCTGCGTTGATGAAACACAGCATCCTGATGCATTTCCATTGTTGTGTTACACTGCTTGATCATGATAAATCCCACTGAGTTACAGTTGTGTTAGATTTTGCTTGGGAACTCCTACCTTGCTTATATTTGTTCCTGCATAACGCAGTCCATGATAGCGGAGAACTAGCACCAAATAAATCCCTACAAATGATGTAGGAAGGCTTTTGCATCACTTTGTAAAACTAACTCAAGCCCATGCGGCTTCTTTTGTTGCCTTGCATGACGTAATGGCAATGAAAGAGCTTGATAAATCTTGCCTCAGATGTTTTGCTCAATAAAATGTGTACCTGTCTTGAAGCACATAGAAAACGGCCTGCCTTGTGAGATAGAGATGGAGTCTGCGAGTGGGGAGATGGTCCCAGAAGAACTATGGTCAAGCATGATACCCGTGGTTGCCAAGCAGAAGCATAATGTAGAATCATGGAGGACCCAGGTAACAGAGGATACCACCAGTCTCACCCAGAAGTTCCATGCAGGAACCAACATGATCGCCCTGTTGGGCTGTGATTATGTCTTGCTAAACATCCTGGGCCCAGGGAAATGCCTGTGTCCAGCCTGCCCTGGCATGGGCTCCAGATGCTGACTAGGTAGACCCCCATGGCTACACCAACAGATCGACAGGACTGACACTGGACACTGGACACTGCAGAAGTGTGGCTCAATGGTTAGAGCGGCAGACCCTCATGCAGAGGTCTGGCCCGGGACCAGGGTTCAATTCCCCACCTCGGCGGGTCTTGGGCTCAAAATTCCACGGACCTGATAATTCTCGCCACGGTGCCTATTCCAATCATGGAGTCCCACTCTGCAACTCTGGGCAATAGCTTGCTCAATCTCCACAACGGCCCCCACAACGCTAAGGATGCCTGGCCTCCACCTTGGGGGTGCCCAGGAGTGGATGCCTCACAGGGAAAGCCAGGATGGGTTCCACAGCGGTATTCGTACAAGCGCCTTGAGACCCTTGCGGGTGAGTAGTGCGCTATACAAGTATCAATTTACATTTACATTTACATCTTCGGACAGCCAATCTTCAGGCGACTGTAAAGATAGAGCTGAGCCTTGAGAAGTAACTAAAGCCTGCTGGGACACTCCTAATGAGCACAAGGCACTAAAGACAGCCATGCTTGGACAGACTTGTTCTACGTAGGGATAAGAGACTTAAGTCTGAGCCCATGTATGCATTGGGGGGATGAAACTATACCTGGGCTATATTCACACTACTCCTGTTTACCTCTAAAGAGAGGCAAAACCCCGGAACTGGGGAAGAGAACCTGGTGACAGTGTGGACAGAGAGGGATGTAGTGGGTACAGAACCTTGAAATGTAGCTCCCAGAGACACTACTTGTTTTGATTATTGTACTGTACAATATTGAATGCAACACTGTGAATAAGGCACTGGGCTGTACACTTTTTCCCCGGAGTTTTATATAGCTTGAACTTGAACCGAAGGTATCGGGGTGCTTTAAATGAACACCAGTTGCATTTCAGGCGGACACTTTAATTTTTTGGAAGGCACAGGGAGATTAAGTGATTTGCCCAGAATCACTGTATGTCGAGAATCCCTGTCGAGACTCGAACATGGCTCCCCAGCGTCAAAGTCAACTGCTCTAGCCGTAAGGCCACAGCCTCTCACTCATACACTAACTTTATTAGGTTGTAGATCACCTGAGCTTGTGCACCCCCCTCCACCCCCCATATAGTCTGCTCAGAAGCCTGTTGCTGCTCATCTTCGCTACCCAGAGAGTCAAGTGTGTAAAGGGTTGTTCTTGACTCCTAGTAGGACAGGTCTAGGGACATCAGAGGCAAATGACCTCAACCCCCATTGTTGCAGCTCAGTAGCCATTGCTTGCGCCATGTACCACCTAACGGGGTCTTATATTTTTCAGAGCAGTTATCATCAAGCATTAAGTCCGCATAACTAAGTTATGCAACTATGAAATATTTTACCATGCACTAATGTGCAATTGTGAAATATTCCACCATGCACTAACATGCTAATAGGAATAATTTTTGTTTCTACTGTTGCAAAGTCTCTTTTGTATAAGCCATTGTTGGCCTTTTACAAGTCTTTCTGTGACTAGTTATATTTCATGTGTATACTACTTATAACAGTATTTTCAACTACGCAACATTATGCTTGGTGCATAGCATTTACTGAAAAGTTGGGTACATAAGGGTTAGATGTAGCAGTTCGCCAAAATTCCTAATCTAATCTATTGGAAGACTTCAGGACATATGCGAAAACATTCCTCTGCAATTTATAATGCATGTTGAGTAAATAAAGTGCTGAGCATCCATACAATTATTACGTATTCAGGAGCTACCTAGTAGTAGAAAATGTAGATATATGACCCACGTACACAAAAATGCATCAACAGCATATTACATCTCTGAAAAAAACGATTTACCTGCTACTGCTACTTTAGATACAAATTTACTTGACGAGAATAAAAATGAATTGCCCAAACGTTAACTTTAAAAAGTGATGCTATTATATTTTTCAGATTAAAAAACGAAAGGTGATGCACACTTTGACGTTATTTGTATTTTCTCCAAGGATCTACGATGCTTATACTCATGGTTGTTTTCAATGGGGGCAATACCACTCTGACTGGAAACAGATACAATAGAGATTACTTAAAACACGTTAATAACTAGTGCTGTGTACCTCATTGCCATGCAGTTTCTTTGGAGTGTTTTTAGCCTATAACCGGTGAGTATCACTCAAGCTGGAGAAAACATGTGGCACAGCTTTGAACGAGTATACAGGCAGAGCAGCGCCCTAGTGCAGCAGGTGCAGTGGCCTTGGTGCTCTGTAGTGTGAGAGGCCCAATCCACCCTGACATGACTCTTTTTTTAATACCCACCCAGGGAATAGAGGTGTCCATCATCTCCGCATCTCCATTCCTCTTCCCACTCCTCACCTTTGCCCCCTCCGCTGGCACCTTCCTTTGTCCCAAAAAGTTTTTCTTTCCGTTCCTGATCTATCAAATATTGTTCCACCCCACCACAGGCACTCACTGCGTGGCCCCGCCTCGTAAGTGCTCTCACGAACGCTGGAAGTAGCAAAAACAAGTGATATTTAAGTTAATGTGGTTTCCGTTCAGCCTGGCCGACAGTATTCTCGGCAATACAGAGCCAGTAATGCTCCCCACCACTCATGCTGAGCTGGGGCGGGGAGCTGGGTCAGCGGCGGGCTCCGGGTAGTGTGTGCTGGGCTGGGGCAGGTAGCTAGGTCAGTGCGGACTCCAGGTAGTGTGTGAGCTGCGTTGGTTGGTTACTGGTCTCAGCATGATGCTGCGATGGAGCGCATATGCAGGTCTATGCAGGAGGCCCAGGATTGTTTTAATATTAAGGCTTCAAGGCAGCAGGTCAGGACCTCGTTAGAGCCAAACTGAAACTGAAGGTTCATCACCTAAGGGTGGCATTCCTAACCCTGAATTGCTAATTATTTAAATGATTTCAGAATGATGGGATAATTAGTGTCCCCTTAAATAGGTCAAATAGCTCCAGCTGTAAGAATGGGGAGTTTGTGATGCAGGACTACAGTGTGCTAGGTTTGAGGGGCCCTATAGAGCCAAAGAAAAGTGAACAGAAAAGGAGCCACCAGGAACCAGCTGTTGATGCAGAAGTAGAGGAGGTGGTGTCCATCACAAGTTCAGAGTTAGAGTCTCAGATGAAGAAGGCAGCAAACACAGCATCTGGACTCTGATCGTGACATGGATGAAGGGCTTATAGCAAAGTTCATCCAAGGGCATCAATTGGTGGAGGGGACTGCTCATATGAGGATCTGTTACAGTTTAAGGAGAACCCTCAGCAGGATGAGGAGGGTTTTTTGAACAGTACACAGTCCTTCAGGATGATGCTCTACCTTTCCATGAGGAGGTAAAATTCTTGGTCCTGAATGAGTGGGAGGATCAGAAAAATCCTCTTGTTCCAGATTTATAGCACATCGGTATCTGTTGAGCCACTTTGAGTGAACTTACATCCAGTTTCTGGAGGTTAATACCATGTTGGGTAGTATATTATCTGCTTCATTTTTGGCTTCAGATGATTGATTTCATCCAGGTGCAGTGGACAGGTCACTGAAGAGTGCCTTAAAGAAGAGCTATTCCACATCACATTAGGTATTGAGGGTGAACACCTATTGTTGTAGGGATTTTGCTTAGGAACAGAACTATGCTTGGGACCATAGACCACCAGTATGCAGGGAACTGACTCACCATACCACATCAGTATCTAGGAGCCAGAGTCCAACAGTGATAGTGCCTTACTTGCCCTCCTAACCTTTCCAAAGAGACAAGTGATTTGACACCCCAGAACGACCCTCTCAGGGATCGTGGTAATAGGGTTCACCCTTTCACTTTCTCGCTCATACCTGTCCACAATAAGATACACAAAGGAAGTTTACAATGTTTACTTAAACTATTATGCTCATAGACTCACTGACTCAATGTAGTCTCCTACGCCAACAACACCCAAATCATCCTCTCTCTCACAAAGGACCCCGTCACCACCAGGCTCATCTTTCAGGAAGGAATGAAGGACGTCGCAACCTGGATGAGCAACAGCGGCCTGAAACTCAACTCAGAGAAGACAGAGGTCCTCGTCCTCGGACCTGCCTCCACCACCTGGGACACTACCTGGTGGCCCACCTCCCTCAGCAGCCCACCCACCCCCACTGACCACGCCAGGAACCTCGGCATCGATTCTCAACTTCTCCCTCTCCATGACCCGACAATTCAACGCCGTCACCTCCACCGGCTTCCACACCCTCCACATCCTTCGCAAGATCTTCTAATGGATCCCCCGAATCAAAAAAGCCCGTCACCCACGCACTCATAACCAGCAGACTAAACTATGGAAACACCCTCAATGCCGGAATCAACAAGTCACCGCTCCGCAAACTTCAGACTACTCAGAAAACTGTAGCTATACTGGTCCTCGGTGTTCCTCGACAGGAACACATCACCCAACACCTGCGAGACCTCCACCGGCTCCCCATTCGAAAAGAGAGTAACCTTCAAGCTACTAACCCACACCTACAAATGCCTCCACAACACCGGACCCCAATACCTCAAATAAAGAATCTCCTTGCATGGACCCAAGAGAAACCTCTGATCCGCCAACCTTGCCCTCGCCGAAACCTCTGCAGAGCCAGAACGGGTGGAAGGGCTTTCTCTTACATCGTGGCCAAGACATGGAACAAGCTCCCCCTCACTGAACATCTTCAGGAAGACGCTCAAGACCTGGCTCTTTGACTGAACGTAGCAGCTCACCACCCCACCCCCAGCACCTTGAGACCCTCACGTGTGAGTAGCACGCTTACAATTCACTGATTGACCCAATCCTCGGACCGTTCAAACGCTGATACTGAACTATTTCAAATACAGGCCTGCAAAAGTCCATTTTCCTACATATTCGCCAAGTATAACTACTTGATAAGAAAAAGAGCATCAGCAAAAAGAAAAGAAATTAAAGCAGCCTTGGTGACTTGAAGGAGCCAGCAGGGTGACACTTTCTCATGGGTCTAGCCAAAAAGCAGCAGCCAATTGAAACCATGATAAGAAGCCCCTAAAGAAACGCTAGCATTTTAATCATTGTACTTTCTCAGATCCCGTTTTACTTCCATGAATTGTGATGTATTTTTTAACTTTAACTTATGCAATTAAATAATAAATACCAAATACCCTGATAGATTGATTGAAGATGCAGTATTTGTGCCACAATTAGACAACAAATGCATATAAAAAATATCATTAGCATTGTTAAAAATCTATATACCATAAAAATCCCTATCTTGTTATAAAACAGATTACCCTAAACCCATCCTTTTCTACTGAAGCTAAATGATTATATGTTATAGATCTCTGGGATTAGTGGCGGAACCAGTACCTTAGCATATATAGGTGGATGTTCTACATCTCAGCTGACGCAACACTCTTGCTATTGGTCCTTGGCTCAGTGTGTGCTTTTTTTCAGAACCCCTGTCAGTGTGTGTTTTTTCAGTTATATGACAAGACGTGTGCTCACAAACAGCAGGTGCATTCTCTTGTTATGTCTTGGTGGTCAATGTTGTTAGACTTGTCCAGGGTGTTCAGAATAAATCCCATGAAAAGAATAAAATACGAAAACATGTGCAGGTTCTGTGTGAGAATTCAAGGTGGCACAAAAGCAAGCGTGTTATGTAGTAACATGTGCAAAATAAAAGCAGCCTACAATGTGCAGAATTTGGCTAACATAGGGAAAACAACAATGGGCCATACAAGAAACATACGCCACTATGATTCTCAGGCAATTTATTTTATTATTTACAAGTGGGTAAGGAGCCAGCGGTAGTTCTAGCAAAAATTGAACTACTGCCTCAATTCTTGTGGGGTACGGTTTTTACTCCATCTGTGCAGTGGTAATGTCGTCAGGGGTGCCAATAGCTGGTGGAAGGCATTTTTGGCTCAAGCACTGAAATGTAGACCAGTCACAAACGTACTTGATTCGCTGCCTTCCTTTTCTGGGTGATAAGTTGCTTTATATACAACTGGATGAAATGTTTAAAAGTCAAGCGAGGGGGAGAAAAATACTTTTCCCTGTTCGAGTCCCTTCAGCAAAAAAATATTTCGGGACCAGGTCCATGGCATGGGGCTCATCCTCTTCTCAAAATCCCAGGCATTGCCAGGCACATAGCAAGTCAACACATCCTGACTATGTTTGTGGGGCAGTGGAAGCCCAGGTGAGCGACTTTTATCAGGAGTGGATTTGGGTAGTATCAGATCTGTGTGTCTATGAAGTAATGGGAGAGGCTTGTACCATGAATTTTCAAGTCTTCCACCAAACTGTTAGTTTCTAACTACTTTGGTGCCAAAATAACTAGCCAGGCCTGGGGATCATATGAAGCTGAACCCATCATAGCTGACTGTGTTGCAAACCCCGGAACCTGCGCACCCTCTGGTGCCTTTGAGGTTATTGTCCTCTTTGTTAAGCTCTGTTTGATGCTCAATAAAAAGAAATTTTGACAAAAATCCCCTGCCAAGAAACAAGCAATGCAGATGAATGTGCAGACCTTGTCCCAGAAAGAGAGCATAATTAATGTACCAGACTCTAAGAAAGGGTGTAATACATATTCAATCATATTATTGTTTACAACGCCAGGCGGAAGTTACCTGTGCTGAACTTGAAGGGGCTCAACATGTTTGTTTGTTACACATTCTTCAGATTGCAGATCTTGCAAATGGTGATCCTACTGTTGTTGAATCAAGACTTTTTAGTGACCTTGGATTTGCAAGATACATATTTCCTTGTTTAAATAAAAGATGGCAGTCAACAGTATCTAAGGTTTGTGATACAGGAGCAACATTTTAGTTAAAAGCACTCCTATGTGAAATGTCCTTGTCTCCAAGGGCGTTTATAAAGGTTTTAGAACTAATCCTCTATTCTGTGCAATTAAAAGGCATTCAATTGTTTCCATATCTGGATGACAGGCTGAGATTGGACTTTTCTTTTTTAAAGGTGGAGGCCAGTGTGAAGTGGGTGTGCTCTTGCCTCAAATCACTGAGATTCACAGTAAACTATAAGAAGGCCAGTCTCATACCAGAATAGATAACGACATGCATTGGGGCATTTATAGCTATGCAAAAAGGCAGGTATTCCTCCCAACAGCTGGGAATCATTCCTTGCTGACATGACACATATGGCTCAGATAGTATCACTCCAAGTGGCAACAGCCGGGCATTCCTTGGAGATTCAGGGCTTAAAGTCAGCAGCAACATCAGTGGTTCCTAGGTAGCATCATCATTTGAAGCTGGTGGCCATTTGCTGGGTCATTGTTCCCCAATACCACTGAAATCTGAGAAGCTAATTCTGGTCCCAGGGGAGTTGAAAGTCCACTTACTGTGGTGAAAGAATTGGGAAAATCTGAGGAAGGTGGTATATTTTCCATACCTAAGCCCACTGGTCATAATAGTGGATGCAAGTTCATGGGGTAGTTCACCATTCTGAAGGGACTGGAAAAAAGGGAAGTTGGTCAGAGAAGCTGCACTTCTTGAATTGGAAGGAATTAATATGGTACAGGGGTTTCCTTCTTACTGGGAGAATACCTCTGTCCTGGCCAGAGCTCACAATCAAGTAATGAAGGCTTACTTGAACAGCAAGGTAATAAAAGGAACAGAGGCTTGACAAAAGTGGAAATGTTATCATCGCCATAATTTCACCTGTTAGCACTGAGGGCTACATATGTTTCTGGGTTGTAGAGCATTCAAGAAGACAGATTGAGCCACAATCTTCCAACCTCAATTTGTTATCATCTGAGCAAGCAGTCGTTTTATTTGATAGTAGACATATGCAGGAGTCTATGGCTAGACCTGTTTGCCTTCCTGAGCAGTGCCATTCTAATACCTTCCTAGTCAACGACTTGGCACCAGAATGTGTGGGCCATAGTCGTTTCTGTGGCTGACAGATATTCTATTTGTGTTCCCTCTGAGACATCTCCTTCCCAGGGTCTTGTAAAAGATTCAGAGAGAGGAGGTGCAAAAGGTCTTAGTAGCTCCATATTGACTCTAGAGTCAGCAGTTTCCACTGCAGAGCCTTCTAGCAAACGTGGGCAGTATCTTCAGCCTCCTTTTCACCCTATGCCTCTTCAGTTTTTAACTTTACCATTGGCACAGCAGAGGACCTTGCAGCTCAAGGCATGGATATTGAAGAACAGGCTCTCCCGGGTTAAAGGTGTTCGAAGGAGGACGGGATTGACATTCAGCCCTGCAATATGCCTTCAGTTCTCGCAGCATATTCAAGGCACTGGGAGCATTTTGAAAGCTGGTGCCAAGATCGATCAATTATTTAAAGGTTTATTGCTAGGACTATCCCTCTCTACGCTTCCAGCCCATGGTCAATGGAGAAGTTTGGCTCAATGGTTAGAGCGTTAGACCCTGATGCAGAGGTCTAGCCCGGGACCAGGGTTCAATTCCCACCTCGGCGGGTCTTGGCCTCAATTTCCGCGGAGCTGATAATTCTTGCCTCGGTGCCTATTCTAATCATGGGTCCCACTCTGCAACTCTGGGCAATAGCTTGCTTAATCTCCCCAACGGCCCCAACAACGCTAGGATGCCTGGCTTCACCTTGGGGTGCCCAGGAGTGGGCCCTTCACAGGGAAAAGCCAGGAAGGGTTCCACAGCGGTATGCGTACAAGCGCCTGAGATACCCCTTCGGGGGTCGATTCGGGCGCTATATAAATACTACTACATTTACATTAAGAGGTTTCAGAGAATCAGTTGGGATTATTTCAAAGATTATGCCTCTACGTTTCAAGGTATTGTAGAGCTTTAGGTTGAAGAGACCAATAATTTGCATGCTAGCAGCCACCTGAGACTTGTCTGTCATTCTTAAAGGTATACAAGAGAAACCATTTGAGCATTTGGATATATCAGACATGGCATGGGTGGTAGCAAAAGTATCCTTTTTTGTTGGCTAAGAGATTAGGATAGCCAGGAGTATTGGTAATAAATTACCCCTATTTAAAGTTCCTGCCAGATAGGACGCTTCTCAGCCAAATTCTAGACTACACATAATTTCAAGACAGAGATTGATTGTTGCCAGGAATTTGTGCTTCGAGTTGTGACTGATGTTTTAGGTTCAGGGATTTCTGAGTCATTAGAAGCTAAGAGAGCGTTACTGATTTATTTGAAGTGCACCAAGTGCTACAACAGCTTTATTCGTGGCCTATGGGGCGGTAAATAAAGGAAACAGAGTGGCAGCAGTGACTTTGAGTAGATGGGTAAAGCAAGTCATCACTCAGGCTTACATTGTGGATGGCTGTGTTAGTTCAGTGAGGTTGTAAGGTCTCTCTACCTGGGCTTTCTCTACATCCAGGGCAGAGTCAGATGTGGTGTCCCTACAGGAGCTATGTAGGGCAGCCACTTAGTCCACTCCTCACACTTTTGTAGCACATTATAGATTTCATTTAAATAAGGGTGATTGTATGCAATTTCTGAGATGTACATTGAATGGAAACGTTTGCAAGCAAAAAAGATACGTGAAGTATTATCGTTGCCTGAAAGACTTACGTATATTCTCACGCGGACTGGGACAATGAGCAACTCGCGCAAGAAATCACTGTCCACACTTCTTCAAGGAGCAAGAAAGGCCACTTTATTTTAAGACAGGTGCATAATACATTTCTTGAACATATTCATTATTTATTTATATCATAAAATTCCAACCTACACATTATGCCTAAACTCCCTACCTAACAGAACCCGAAACTAACTCTTGACTAATACCCCCAGGATTACCCAACGATCTACCCTTCAGGATGGCCAACCCGCTCCAGGCTGCCCACCCCACTAGCAAAAACCGCCTCCTAAAAAACCAAAGACACCTGTCCTAAAAGTGGCAAGGCCCGAAGACCAGAGCAGCGCCTAGAGCACCGCCAAATAAAACCTAACTAAGGAATAAAGGGAGGGTGGGTGGGGCAAAAAGAACCTCCCTTCCCTTGCCTCCCGCTAAACGCCGTGCCCCAACCGCCAGCCTGACTTCCTTTTATTACCTCCCCCCAATCAGTCCCACCTGCTTACCTGATTCTCGCGCGAACAAACCCAGGGAGAGACCAGCTCGCGCCTGGCTCTCCCTGGGTCCCCCCTCGCGCAAGAAATCACTGTCCACACTTCTTCAAGGAGCAAGAAAGGCCACTTTATTTTAAGACAGGTGCATAATACATTTCTTGAACATATTCATTATTTATTTATATCATAAAATTCCAACCTACACATTATGCCTAAACTCCCTACCTAACAGAACCCGAAACTAACTCTTGACTAATACCCCCAGGATTACCCAACGATCTACCCTTCAGGATGGCCAACCCGCTCCAGGCTGCCCACCCCACTAGCAAAAACCGCCACCCAGGAAAACCTTTAGCGTTTTCCTGCCCCACCCAAAGAAGGAAGGGAAGGAGCCCCCCACAACTGCACCTGAATAACTGTGGCAATTAAATCTCTGAGCTCCAGAAGGAAAAAGAAATGCCTAATGTAGATAGACGGACCCCGTCCTCACATAGTAAATGCTTCACTGAAACTTTCCAATTATGATGAGCCAAACTGTATATACATAAATGATTACAAAACGTCGTATTGTTCTCTTCACTTTGCGTCCTGCCTGCTCCATGGCGGAATATCTCCTTGCCCCAGTCCATTGCAATCGAGGCACGAACGCAGTCCACATCACCATGGTGCTCACCCATGTGGTCCTGATGACTTGGAGATCGTGTCTCCTTAACTTTAGCAAAGTCAAACCTGATAGAGAAACTAAGTCGTGTTCTCCAAGATGCAGCACCAGTAGATCCGAAGGGCCCCCCCAACCCTTTGAAACCATAGAAGCCAAGGCAGGAAAAGAGACCACCCCAACGCATGCCCCCGCGCCATGCCAGGAGACTTCATGTGACAGACTGCTGAAGCCAAGAGATCTCCCACAAAGCTGACGCGCAGCGACTACAGCAGCCCGTTTAACAAAAGAGTGCCCCAGGATCCACACCCTCCTTATGTATCCAGCAACTGGGGGCCAAAGACCTAGGGAAAAAAGAGATGTCCGGCAAAGCAAAGGCGGACTACTTTCTCCCATACTTCTACAACATCTAGAACGCCAACGCCCAATACGACGAATGTGAGACCAATCCCCACCCCAACCTGGCGGCCTCGGTCGCCGCGCCAAACCTGAAGGAATGGGTGCCGAACTGAGAAGGATCCCGTCCCAGGCCCAACAAAAACCTTGCGGAAGACAGCTAACACTGAGAAACAAGGATGGGACCGCCATCAGTATGACAAAGAATTCGTCCCCCGAGATACGACGAGGAGAAGACACAAAAAACCCCCAGTCCCCCACAGGGCAGCATGCATACACACCACTGCTACCCATAAACACCCACCTACCCCTCCCCATCTGATCAGTGTTGGACATCCTCAGCCACAGGCGTACCCTGACATGTTCCCCCCCACCACCTCCCGTTGACCCTTCCCCACTCAACCCCTCAAACCCAGCAGATCAGAGGCCCGAAATGCCCCGCAGAATACCCCACAAAGCACAAACGAAATTTTTGTGGCACTCCAAAGCATCATAGCAGCACACCTCCCAGTGCGATAAAAGCAACTGAAGCAATTCAAAGGGCACCGGCTGCCGTAGCTTCTAACCACCAGCCCGGAGCCGAACCACCCTTTCAGAACTGTACAAAACAATACCCCCCCCCCCAACCGAAATCCCTCCCCCACCAAAGCTGACCATAAAAGACACCCCTGCCAACTTGAAATGATCGTGAGGGAGAGGCCTTTGTTCGCTAAATGTAAAACAAACTGCAATAAAAAGTGTTCATCAGCTAACCCAGCCCTGACCGGACCTGCCATCTCCACCAAACTGCAAAAACTCACGCCAGGCCTTCAAAAAACTCCGCCGTGCAGAGGCAGCTACGGAATGTGCGACCAAATGGTGGACCCTCAATCCCCAAAGTCCCATACGTACCGTGGAATTGCCGTTAGTTCAAGGTCCGCCCCGGGAGCCCATTCGCGGAACACGGACCCTTGAAAGCGAGATAAAAATCAGCGATACAACTAATGGCTCCTGGAGCATGCCGAGCTTTAAGGGCAATATTCAGTTTAGAAACACCGCAACATGAAGCCGCGCAGGAGCTTTAGCACCCGCAAATCTCGAGCCCTTTTTTTGTGAACAAGATCAACTCCCGCCATATTGTCCACGTGAAACAATACGGAGCGAATCTGAATTCCCCCCCAGATACACAGAGCAACCCACAACGGTAAGAGTTCCAGAAAGCGCAATGCTGCGACCGTATTCCGTCCCGCGCACTGTCCAGCCAGCCGCGCACCAACAGCCTTCCCAATATGCCGAAGCCGTGAGCTCCTGATGCATCCGTGAAAAACTGCCACCTGCCACACCATGTCCTCATCCGCAAAAAACAAGGACACGCCACTGACATCGTGCAGGAAACGCAACCAGATATTCAAATCAGCACGGACAGCAGTTGTAAGGCGCACACGAATGATGAGGAATGCCGGCGCCGGACATCGAGAGGCCCAGTCGACAAAAAACGTCCTACCCGCCCAAACAACCCAACAAGCAAAATTGAGGCACCCCAAAAGTTTCTGTACTTTCCGCAGCCCCCACTTTGTGGACTCCCAACACCAAGCGTATTAAATCAGTCATCTCCCGCACAGTAGCAGCAGGCAAGCGCGTCATCATATTCGCGGTATAAATCTCAATCCCGAAGAAATTCAGTGATGTACCGAGACCTTCGGCCGTAACCGGCGCCATAGGAAAGCCCAAACCCTGGTCATAGCCTGAAAGATTACCAAAGCCGCCTGATACTGCCCGGTCTGACCACCACCCCTTAAAAGAAAGTAATCAAGGTAATGGCAGACCAAGACGCAGCCGCTGACAAAATTGAAGCGCCACTGCAGAAGGGTACTGAGGGTCTCAAAGAGGGAACATGACACCGAGCAGCCCATGGGTAATACTTTATTAACATAAAAAACATCCCCCAAAATGCATGCCAAAGAGACCCAACAAAAACCACTGATGGATAGGAAGGAGCCGGAAAGCCGACTGAGTGTCACTCTTTGCCAGCAAAAACCCCCAACGCCTGCCCCGCGAACGAGCCGTAAGGCGTCATCCACTGAAGCATATGGCACGGTTGAGGCAGCTGGGTCAATGAAATCAGTGACGGATGCACCCTCAGGCCAGGACCGGATGATGGATGAGGTGAAAAAATTCCCCCATCGCCTTTGGGGGACCACCCCCCAGTGGAGAGACGATCCAATCAAGGAGAGGACAACTCAGAAAAGGACCTGCAAACCGATCCCTCAGCATCCAACTTCTTCTGCACAAACCTGAGAGCACTCCCTCGCAGACCTCAGATTGTCAGACCACCACCCCACCCGGGGACCCTGATAACCAATCCGAAACGCAACCCTGTAAAAACCCCAGAACAAAATCGCAGCAGCCTCAAAGTCAGGATAGTCCACCAACCACAAAATCAGAATGTGCTGCTTAATAGGAGTAGGAGCCCTCCTGTGCAAAGTGCGGAGGTAGTCACCTACCCCCTGAACCCCTCCCCTGTCCTGCAACCCGCAGTCCGTGAAAACACTGCGTGAGAGCATGCCGCCCCCCACACTGCACACACTCGTGGCAATCGTTTTGTCAGGATACTATCCTCCGTAACCATGTTTGGCACAGCCACGCCATCCCCAACTGTAGAAAACTTTCCCGTAGGTTGCATAATAGAAACATTCAAAACCACGGGCCGCTCAAGCCTCAGTGTCAGAGCGACTCGCTCACCAACAATCCCATCCCCCGCACCAATTAATCTTATACTCTTAACAGGGAGACTCTCCCTTGCTGCGTGACACATTTTAACAGCCACCCCATCCCCAACTGTAGAAACATCCCTTGTAGATTGCCCTTCAGAACCATTCGAAAACTCACAGGCCGCTCAAGCCTCGGTGCCAGAGCGACTCGCTCCCAATAACCCCATCCCCTGTACCGATTGATCTGGTACTCTTAACAGGGAGACTCTCCCTAGGTTTCCACACGGACCATCTTTACCTCTCGGCAACTGTGCCGACTTCCGCTGAACCATCCGCTGTAGCTAGCCTACTCCCCCTGTCTCACGTACCGCCGCGTGGTCCCACAGGACTCCTGCAAAAATACGAGAAACAGGGGGTTGCCCCAGCCCACCCCTCTGGGCCCGTGCTGCCAAAAGCCCAATCCCCTTAACCCTCAAACTCCCCTCCTTCCAATTCATCATCTTGTACATCCAAAACGAAAGCTTCCCAGAAAATGAAAAACTTATGCCCTGCCACTTGGCAGCGTCCCATCACCAATTCCCCCATCAGAAAACTGCCAATCAACATCATGTAAGGTCCGCGCGCGCAAAAACTTCCAGAAGAGAGATCCGCTCCAGATCCCTCTCCCGTGATCCCACCACTGGAAACAGCCGTAAGGACAGCTCCCAAGCCCGAAGAACCAGTCCTCAGCCGCTCAGCCGGAGGAACAGCTCGAAAACTGCGGCCGCTCAAACCAGACTGAAGAATCCGCAAAAACTACCTCCCCCCCCCACAGAGGCAAGGGAAACACCCCAAGAGGACCCAGCAGCCGGCGCCAACCCAGAGGCACCACCCAACCCGGGCGCTAAACCCACCCTGGGGGGCAGAGGGCATCCCGCGGAGAGCCGGGAACAACACCTGGCTGGTGACAGGGGACGCCCACCATAGGCCTGAGGCTGGTGGGAAAAAAGGGGGGGGGGCGCGTAACCAGGAGCCATGAGACAGGGGGCGGGGGGGGGGGAAATGAGCGGTGCAGCAAAAAAGGAGGGGGGGGGGTCAATACTGGGCAGCCCTGGGCCAAATTGCTGGGTAAAATGTTGGGGAGCTTGGCCCAAGCACAGGGGAGGCGCGAGACGGCAGGTAGCGCTGCCCAGTCACCCAAATAGGGCGAAGCCCCGCCTGCCAAACCAGGAACTGAATGGTAAGGGGCCCCCGGTGAAAGGGGCAGGGACCTGTGTCCTGGTGAGGCACTTGGGGTCGAAACTCTGCCCTCGCCGAGCCCCCATAAACAACATAAGGCTTCCTGGTCTTGCCAGGAGATGACCCATACAAACGCTGGGCCTGCCGGCCCACGGAGCGACCCCGCCTCCCCCCCCCCGGGCGCCCCACACAATCCAGCAACCCCCGAGGGCAAAGGCATACCTGCTGGTGGGCGCCCGGGTCGCCGGCGGGGGCCCCGAGTCCGCAGGAATCCTGGGCCGGCATCTGGAAAGCCGCCGGCATGGCGGCCTCTCTGTCGCCATCGTCTTCCGTGTCAGGTGACACCAGCAGACGCCGCCCGCGGCCCGCCCAGCAGCCTTGCGAGGGGGGCGGGCCGAACCAACCCACGCCTACCGCCGACACTCCCAGGCTGCCTGAGGTCCTAGCACCCGGCGTCGCAAAGCGACTGGACAGCCCACCCAACCTCCGCCGCAAAAAGAACCTCCCTTCCCTTGCCTCCCGCTAAACGCCGTGCCCCAACCGCCAGCCTGACTTCCTTTTATTACCTCCCCCCAATCAGTCCCACCTGCTTACCTGATTCTCGCGCGAACAAACCCAGGGAGAGACCAGCTCGCGCCTGGCTCTCCCTGGGTCCCCCCAAAGAGAGGTAATAAAGCTATATTTGACCAGTAATCTTCATTACTTCAAATCAGGAGCTCCTCATCCCAGTGCGATTCCGGGCCCTTGCTCCTGTCATTGCACCAATGAATTTGGCTTGTGCAAAAAAAGAAGTGCCTTTGGGTGGGGAGGCGCATTATGTGAATAGTCCAGGAAAGAAAAGAAGGACTATTGTTCCATTGGAAAAAGGACGTAGGAAGCCGGTAGAGGGGAAGGGGGTGAGGACTGGGACGAGGTGAACCTTATTTTGAGTAATTAAGATTACCTGTAAGTAATAGGTTTATTTTCCGTGCTTGCATTAAGGGCCACTCTCCCTTGCCCCACCACTAAATTATATTTAGCACTTGTATTAGCCACGAAACCCGCAGATGGTAAATGTTCCTGGAAATGTTACAGAATAAGTTCGAATCTTGACATCATCAACTACAGATGAGGTCAAATATTCGCAGCTCCTTTCCATACTCATATCCACAATTCTATATATTCCTTAACGTCTCTCCCCTCCCGCGTGCCATGCAAATTGTAGCTGCCGATCTGAAATGCAACACAGGAATATTTTCAAAAATAGATATTTAAAACTACTTAAAGAGGTCATTAAACATGCACCTAGTCAATCAATCGATACAATTAGCTGTGTAGGCTTCATACTGACAGAACACTTTTTGGAGCTCCTATGGATGTTTGGCTTCTGCTGTCAATTCGCCCAGGACAGACAGACTAAAATGTCCGTTTTGAGCAGCTTCGGAGACAGCAAGGAACGCAAAATGAACTTTTTTCGAAAGGTCTTGTGGGCGGAACTAAGAAAGGCTTACCCCAGACACCCGCCAGACAAATGTCTAGCAAGTGAGCAAGAAGAAAGAGCTGGAAAAGCTTTTAATGGATCTACTGACAATCAATGAAAGGAAAGTAATCTTTCTCAGTCAAGGCTGGGATCCGGGGTGTTATATTGATTACCTTCTGTCATTAAAACCACCAATTTAAGTTTTGACGATTGCAGAATGTTTATTGTTTCTACATAAAAGCAATTGTAAGAGGCACTCACTATCTAACAGGGGAAAATTAACAGAATACGCGTTCTAAAATGGGGCAACTATAAATCGTCCGTCTCGTACGATTGAAGCAAGGGCATTTACTCTCTTAATGTAAAATATATATATATATATATTTATGCTGTTAGCATCATATATATCATTAATCAATGTAATAATGTTTTCAAGCTCCTTATTGTCTCTGTAAAGTACTAATGCTGCCTTTGCAGTGAGGTTGGCGCTCAAATACGTCAGTACATAAATAAACATTAAAAAGACCATATGTGTTAAGGCATACATACTGAGCTATTAGCAAAGAACTCGAAAACACTGAAGTGCCTCTCTATAAGCATTTCAGAAATTCGAGAATGTTGGTGATTTCGTCGCAGAGGTAATTTTACCTTTTACAGTACGTCAGCGCAAGGATGGGTACATAAAAGAGTGCCCACAGGGGTCTAAAGTCATCACATGTATTTTTGTGATTAATCGAGCGTTATGACCTCTTAATAGCATTTTATTTTACCTGGAAAAATTGCAATTTGCAAAAAGAGGGGGTTTCCAACTGTACAACACCTTTTTCAATACTTCAAAGCGCTTTTACAAGTTCTCTATCTGACTCATAAACAGGCTATCCCCATCCATTAAGAAGCTGAAAGAGGGGAATGTGAAAGGGGAGCCTCCCTACTCTACTGTAATACATTGCACTCAACAATATGGAAAAGATGGGGGGGACTGATTTGCAAAGAGGGCGCTGTTCCCGTTGTTCAGATTCCACTACTATGTTCATGTCTGGGCCTCAGCGGGCGCAGGCAGTGCTCCTCCCGATGTGTTCCCACATGAGATGCTTTCACAAAAAATTGTTTGTCCCTTGGTATTGCAAACGCAGGGATGGAGGTCTGATGTTCTTTGCAAGCCTCCATCCGTTCACTTGCAGCTAATCACAGGGAGTGAAATGCAAACTGCAACCTGTCTATTTAATATTCGTTAGTAAGTTGCAGTGGCGGCTGGCTCAGATCGGCGGGTAGCAGGGCGAGAGTGGCGGGGAGGTGGAGTGGGGTGGGAAAAAATGTACACTTACTTCTTCACGGTCACCCTATGTCCTCCTTCATCCTCCTTCGCTGCTTATCTTCCTGACAAGTCCCGGAAGCAGAAAGCACACAGGCTAGCCCCAAGCAAACCACTATGCTGCTGGCAGCAGCATCGTGATTGGTCTGAGAGCCGTGGGCCGTGGTTTAGCGCTCGGACAGGGACTGTGAGCCTGTGCAATGCAGCCTAGTTGAGAACATGCATAGGCCTAGATGTAGGTAATTTTATTTTACCACTTCTTAAATACCGAATTGTACCGAATCGGTATTTAAGAAGTGGTAAAATAGAGGGGGGTTGGGGGGGGGGGGGGGTTTAGGTATTACAAAATCTGTAAATACCGAATCGTTAAGATTCGGTATTTACCGATTCTGTAAACACCGATTTGGTAATGCCCATTGATTCCTATGGGCATTGAAGCCCATAGGAATCAATGGGCATCACTGAATCGGTATTTAACGATTCGGTAAATACCAATTCCAGCAAGGGTGCAGGGGGTGTCACTTTGACACCCTCTAGCACCCCAAATACAGGCATGTGTACCATGTGGCACACAGACATGCCCTGAGGGCATGTCTGTCTGTCACATGGCATAGGTGTGCATGCACACATGTGCATGCACACCTGGATTCGGTATTTTACCACCCAATTGGATTGGGTGGTAAAATACCGAATCTGAAAGGCCTTTGGGACTGAGAAGAGTCCCACCTACATCTAGAAGTTACCGAATCGGTAAAAATACCGATTCAGTATTTTACAGAATCAGTAAATTTACTGATTCGGTAAATTTACTGATTCTGTAAAATACAGGCCCCTACATCTCAAAAACCAATGACCGGTCGGTAACGGCCAAAATCGCCCGTTACCGACCGGTAATTGGCGAGCTACATCTGGCCCTAAGTGTGCATCACTGGTTGGCCGGCCCAAGACGGTGGCCAAATCGTCACGCAAACTTAGAGAGTGCTAACCTCTCCTCCCCCTGCTCTTGACTGCCATCTCTGTCCGCACCTACATCTAAGCCACTACAGAAAAATATAATGATAATAACATTGCTTTATTATCATTTTATTTTTCCTTTTTGCACTACTGAAAAGCAGTGGGGCGACGATCCCCCACCTTAGTGGAGGAGCCGCCACTGGTAAGTTGTTCTGTGACCCTATTTAAATGTATAATTTGCGATGTGACCTGTTAGTTCATCTTCACATTGCAAATTGCATTCCCATTTGCAATCGGGCTGGACTGGCTGTAGCAGTCACCAGGCATTTTTCCGGTGGGCCGGAAGCATGGGGGCCATTTTTTGGACCAATAGGTGCTGTTCTTGGTTCAGGGGGCTGGTTTTGCAACAGGCCTGCAATAACGGCCCCCTGTCCCAAAAGTAGCAGCAGTGTTTCACACCAGCACATAGTTTTGTTGATTAGAACAATTATTATATTGCTTTCTCTATACTACCACTAGACCATAGCCAGCCTCAAAAATATGATTTTCACTTAAATGAATCTAAGAAACCATTAAGGAGTTTGCTACCCTAATCTCAAAGTATTGTGTTATAAAGCTAACACTGGCGTACAAAAGTCAACTGCATCATACCTAGGGCCAAGATATGCTTCTGCGCCAAACTGCATAAATATAGCTCAAAGTTCTTACTCACCTTCTTCACAAAACACATGTGCTTGAAAGATGAAAGATGCAATATTTGCCTAGAGGTGAGGCAGAATTGTGCTTGAAAATATTGATCACCAAACAACAAGTTTTGCTGGAGTGGTAGCCGGCTCAGAGCACATTAGCAGGTCTCAATTTAATCCTCAGTATCATCCTCCCTCAGAGCAAGCCACGAGGTCGCCAATACAAGAATAGCACCATGAATCTAGACCCCATTAGCTTTGTTAGTTTGTTACATTATAAATATATATCATATTTTGAATCATCCTTTTGATTTGAGTACACGCTCAGGTATATGCTTACGTGTAAATTAGCGGGGCATATAGAATAGATATCTTGCTCAGTCGGACACACATTGGCAGTGAAAATTACATTTGTTGCCATGTACAATGTAATTTATTTTTCTTCACTAAATATATGTTTGCTGTTATTCTGCAATTCTGTAGAAAATGCAAATAAAAATATTGAATCCAGAACTCAAAGTTGTAGTACCAAGATATGTTTTCAGAAAATCATCTATATATTTTTTTTTAAATATTGTCTATAAAAATAATGCGCACGTTAGAGTTAGTAAAATAAAATCTACACTCAACTAGACAATAAATTTAGGCTATTTACATTCAATATTCAATGCAGACAGGATTTCAGGATATCAACAATGATCATATAAGAGAACAAATTCTATAATGAGGTTTTTTAAGGTCTCTCAAAGCCCAGAGCAATTTGGCAATTTGGTGGGAGGAGGAGCCCAGCTACCCAAAATAAATCACTAACCATGAGGCCCAGCACACGCCTACACAAACATCAAACATAAGAGTGTCCCTCCCGCTGGCAAGGGGAACTCGACAGGGCTGCCCCTGTCTCCCCTGCTTTTTGCCTTAGTGCTGGAACCGCTAGCAACATTGATTAGAACGACACCGTTGTTGAAAGGAATTGCATGGACGGAAGGCTGGGAGGACCGAGTGTCCCTCTATGCGGACGACATGCTGATTTACTTAACGGAACCCGAGAGGTCCCGGCCCTCTTGGCGCTACGTGACACGCACGGGAAGACGTCGGGTTATACACTGAACTGGTCAAAGTCAGTACTTTATGTGTTGAGGGGACCGAGACCTGTGCTACCACCGGACTGCCCACTTACGCTGACGTCGGACTCCTTTAAGTATCTGGGCATCTATATCACCGATCACGCCCCCGACTTCTTTGACAAGAACCTGAGGCCCCCCTGGAGTGTCTCAGAACGGATGTGAAGCACGGGGCGACCTTGCCATTGACCCTCCTTGGACGCGCGGCCCTATATAAAATGATGGCGCTTCCGAGATTTTTGTACGCCCTGGAAAACACACCATACCCGATTGCGCCGCGATACTTTAAACAAGTCACAGCGTTGCTCTCCAATTTGCTCTGTAGTAATGGTCCGGCGCGCATCGCACATGACAAACTGGCCAGAAGTTGGTACGAAGGGGGCATAGCTTTACCTAACATACAATTATACTTTTGGGCGGCGCAACTCAAGATTATAAACCAGTGGATTCATGCGCCATGTGATGACCCGGCGTATAGAGCCGATTGGGCACAGCTAGGGGCAGACTGCATGCTGTTTGCGCTGTATAAAAAACAACAGGTTTCGCGACTAGTAGGGCCCACTAAACACACAACCACTTTATGGTACACAGCACAGGCAAGGATGGGATGGAAGGGAAAAATTACAAAACTAACCCCCCTATGGGACACGAAAGCCCTTGGGAACCTGAGGCACAGTAAGGGATTTGCGCAGTGGGACAGTATTGGTATCTCCACGGTGGGCGATCTATGGGAGAAGGACACCATGGTTGCGTTTACACAGCTTCAGCAACAATATGGATTAGGCCCGAATGAAACTTATAGATATATACAAATCAGGCACGCGCTATTGCAGGTGATACCGATGGGCACCGAGGTACCAGAATCCTCACCGTTAGAAGACAGGCTACTTACTGATTGTATGCAGCAAGGCGCGACCTCCCTCACATACAAGAAATTACTCAATAATCTGAAAGACCCCGCACTGACACTACGGGAGAAGTGGGTGGGAGACGTGGGAGATATTGATGACTCGGAGTGGAATGAGGCGCTAGCATCCCCGAAAGAAGTGGGCATCTCAGCGAAATTTAGATTAGTACAACTCAAAATCTTACATCGCATTTATTACACGCGAACCTTGCTCCACAAAATACACAGAACACCACATCCCTTTTGCCTCCGCGGCTGCGGGGAGGAAGGCACGCTGTTCCACACGCTCTGGGACTGCCCCCACATAATGGAATTCTGGCGACAGGTTATGCGCACCATCTCACAGACACTTCAAGTTTCCCTCATACGTGAACCACGCAAATGTCTGTTGAATATTTGGGAACCGAACGATCTGACTAGATATGGACTCATATGGGCTACCTTGGCTGTAATGGTGGCCAAAAGAGACATTGCACAAAAATGGGGCGCCTCGGAACTACCCTCGGTGTCTATGTGGAGTAAGAACCTGGATTTATTAATGTTCACCGAAAGGGCGGTATATGTGCTTAGGGCCTGCCCACATAAATGGAACAAAGTGTGGTCAGCCTGGAATGTGTATAGAGGGGAGTTATGTGACCCCTTACCAGAAGAGGACAATGTAAGTTCAAATGAAGAAGAGATAGGCGACTAGAGGGGAAGGGTGGGTGAATTCGCTCAAAAAAGGGACTAGGGGTTGCACCGCACAGGTGTTATAGTTTTAGGTTGCATTACTGTTTACGAATGACATTAACCAGCAGGAATATTAGACATGATATTAACAGCTGAGTGTGAAGGTTCTTCTTGGCCATGGTTACAAGTTATGTTCAGGACTTAAAAAATATAAAATAAAAGACCTAAGAAATGTCCACCAAGAATCAGTGTGTGATATACAGGATACTATTAAGTGATACGCCGCCGGACCCCAGGGTTGTCGGCATAACGGCTGTGTACATGAAAACAAATTGAATGACGAAGATATGAGTAGCAGTCGACCCTATGGGTTGTAAGCCTTAACACGAATATATTTAAAAGACCACAAGTTTTTATTTAGTTCAATTACTAATCTACAAAAGTTATTTGCTACTATATTTGTAAAACCTTCACAACCAATTTTAATAATAACCATATTTTCAGTAGATGTACAGAAAAAAAAACCAAAAAAAAACATAAGAGTGTCCCTTGTCTCCAAGATCTGGGTGTAACTATTTTTTGAGCATCTCTGCAATGTGTCTAATGTTTGATTGACCGCTTTTTTTGTGGAGAAAATGGCACATCAGGGAAATAGGACCCGATAAGTGTACATTTGACTTCAATGTACACAGGCTTATACTATGTAATATTTCTTCAATAAAACTCAGCCATCTTCCCTAATCTAAAAAAGATAGATGTCATATAAAAATATATCATAACGGCATTCAGTCTCCAACTGCCACTGACAACATTATGTGGTCAGCATAGAAGCGAAATCAGACAAGTCCTGAATTGTAATGCCTTCCCACAGTGAGTAATCTTTGTTATCCTTACCTATTTTTTCAGTAAGGGTTTTCTTGCCGCTCTGCCCTTGTCTAAAGAACTTTTCTTCCTTTTCAGACATTCTCAAGATATATTTAATACTCCCAAAGGCTCAGGTCCCCAGCCCATTGCTCAATACTCACATGTATTCTTCTTTTCAACAAACTTCAGAGAACGGTGTTGGGGCTATGCAGACTGGATACGCTGCCCCTACGCTACACTGACCCAGTATGCAAAGATACTCAGACCCACCACTAATCAACCTCTTCACTCCTCGGCAGATGTTATTTCATCATGTGATGATGGCTGCAGTATCCAAGTCTAGGTCTGAAAACAGACAATTGGATTCTATGACACTAGATGCTAGTCCCTCGTCTTGGGTGCATCTTGTCACTCCTCACGGAAGCCTTGACCATCCCTTAGAAGAGCTGCATTAGTGGAGAACATCAGTCTGTCTTTTGGACCTTAATTCTTTGTTTATGATTCATTTGACATTGGGCAAATTTCCTTGTCATATTTATTATCTTGAATCCTCATAGGCAGATCAAAGGTGGTATTACAGTACAGTTAAAGTTACAAAGCAGGAATAGGACCCACATGTGTGCATATCGCTTACACTTAGGGTGTAGTTAGTCAAAGAAGAAGATAATGGTGATATGAATAAATGAATCTCAGTCATTGGTAATTACCTGGCCACAATCCCATCCATCATTAGTTTTGTCTATCATGTATTTTCAGACAGGCACCAGCCATATGCAAATCATCCTTGGCCCTGCTCCAATGGGAAGAGAGTCCTCTTTGAAAGGCATCATATTCACCCCCAAATTGGAATTGGCCTATTTAGTCTTCATCAGTTAGGTATAGCTTACGTTCTGTGGTACAGTGTGCATTGGACCCACATCTAAAATTCCTTTAGTTCTAAGGGAATCACACTGAGGAAATCAAAAAGTGATTGGCTTGACTTAATCTCAGCGATTGATAATTACTCTGGGGTGTACCCCAGGCTACTGTTTTTTAACCCAGTGAGTGACCTTAGACACAAACCAGTCTTGGTGCTACTCCAATAGGAAAAGACCAGCCTAACCTGCCATGCCAAATCCTCTCTGAATGGGAACATAAGCAAATCAAGACTGCTTTCAGGTTACTTAGGCTTTGCAGTGATGTATATCTTGAGTTTTGTAGCACAGTGAGCACAGGACCTATTGCACCTAAGACGTTGCACTGATGAAAACAGACATACATACATATTTGCTTAGTAGTGTATTTCTGTAGTTTAATAAACAAATAATTGCTACAGAAGGGCCCCTGATGCCTATATTAGATGAAGGGTGTGTTAGTTCCTGCAATTCAGGGGTTCACAAGTGCCAACAACCTTCGTAGCTGTGCCACTTCCTTTGATCCTGAAAGTTCCTCCGCCATTTTCCTTCTTGTAAACAGTTCACGAGGCTGTTGATCTAGAAGGGTCACTTATGCTGAAATTTCGATAATCCAGAGGGACTCTCTTTTGGTGAATTATATAAGCGAAGACCTTCACTTGATCTCTGCAAATACGTAGCTTCAGGGGGGGAGAAACGTTGGACCCCCTATGAGCAGGCACTTGCTAGTGGCTGACTATTTTGGGGGTGCACAGTTGTTACTGTCCAGGGTTTCATCTAAGAAGGCACTGCTGCTGGTTTTCACTCAGAGGTCTAAAACCTGGCCTGAAACTGTTGTATGACCCTCACCTAAAGTCTGGTCATATGAATATTTAGAGTATGGGCATATAAAAGGCACACATGCTAGACCATGAACTTGTCTTTAATAATTCCTCCGCACAAGTATTTAGTTGGGTGAGCGGCTCACTAAACCTACCTTCACTCATCGTGAGTGCCTCCCTGGATGGGCACCTCACAGCAGCTATCTAGCTGTTATTTGTTCTGCATTTCAAAGTCCATGATCTTCTTATCATGAGTCTCAGAGGATATTCCTCTTCAATGCATCTGGATTTTCAGTAGTAAAAAGAGTAGTTAGTACAACCACCACACTCCAAGACAAGGAATCAGTATCCAGTTCTGTATTATTTGACCGTCTGGCATACATTAAAAAACAAAGTGTGTGACTTCTGAAAATGTACTACAAGGAACAGGTCTGTGCACAAATGTGCAACATCTGAAAAAGAGGTATGTTGTGCTACGACCACTTAAAGCCCCACGAGTAAATATGAATCATTAGACTCCATTAGGCTATCCGTGAGAGCAAGGTATTGCAACAAACGCCCCGTACAGCATTTGTACTATACAACAAGTACATTTAACAGCAGCAAGGGAACATTCTGGGTATTTGAACAGTTGGTATGTAGCTGTTCATTGTTTTCTCCTTTCACTGCAGGGCAAAGCTCCTCACTCTGTACAAAGGAGTGGTGTAAGCTAATGATTCAGGGGGCAAAATATGGTAAGCATGCAGATACACAAACGTATAGAGTGTCAACTGATGAATGAGGGCGATTCTACACAACTTGTGCAGTTATCATCAACACCCTGCTACTGTTCTTGTTGTTTCCCCATCTTAGGTTCATGTGCAACTCTAGTAGATAAACCTGACACCACTGAAACAGACACAAACTCTGGCACGGCTCCTGCTCATGCATTCCAGCCATCCCTTCACCTTCCTCTGTTGGGTAGTTTCAGAACATGATCGCCCTCTTGCCGCTGCAATCCCACAGAGGCATTGTGGGATTGCAGCGGATTCTACAGCATCTCCGCAGTCAACATGAAAATAAAGGTTACAGATTGCAGGCTCTGTCGACAGCTGTCTACTGGACTACCAATGCAAGTGAAGTCCAGAGGCATGGGGCAGACTAGAATTCATTCATTGTCATTACTTTTAGTATGTCTCCAATAATATTAGTCATTATGCGCATATCTGTTGCAATAAATGATTGCGAACATTGGAAAAACCTGCTCACAGTAAATCTTTTCCGAACTTCATCTGTCATTTGGGTTATCAAAGCTGTCTGCAGGCAACTAAGTTTTATAAGAATAATGATTGCAAAATGGAGGATGGTGACTGCCCATTGAGGACAATCATATGTTCTTCATGCACTGCCCAACATGTTCTCAAGGTGTAAGGAAGGAATAAAAAAAGATATCCGACTAGTACAGTCCCCTGGAATATGCAACTTGGTCATCTGCTTGTAGGTAGAGAACACTGCATTAGATTCTAGGCAGATAACCTGCCCAGATGCTTCTGTGAGGAGAGAAATGATTCCCAAGCCTGGCTTTCAGGATGGTTCACATGTATAGTGATTGGCAGTGGGGGGCTTTCCTCCAACTTGTTAAACACGTTTTGCACCTACGAGGACCCTGTTTCTGTTAGTTCTTTCATAATGTGAAACTGAATGCTTCTCTTTTCCACCAAGCTAGAGACACGTCTGGAGGTTCCAGATGAAGTTCTGTTGCCCTGGTCTGTTGCTGCTGCTTATTTAGCCTGCGTGGAAGTCACCCAAAAAGCCCACGCAGTTCAGATATCTAAACACAGTGTTTCAAAGCCCTCACTACTCATTACCAGATACTGGACAAAAACTAGCCAAGAACTTTGCTGATGCAAATTCAAGGGAACAGTTTGGCTCCTGACAAGCACACACGCTCAATGAAGCACATATTGTTAATGTTGTCAGCCCAGATTGTTGAAGAGCTTTTGGGCCCAAAACGGAATGGACGCTACATCTGAGTGTGGCCTTTTTCCTTCTGTCTAGGAATAAGCATGAAGGCCTCTACAGAATTTCAGCTAGCCTCTCCACCAGCTGGTCTTGACAGTGTGACAGTGCAGAGGCCCCCTGTCTGCCCATGCAGACCCGAAAAATAGACTTAGGACAGTGAAGCACTTTCTAACTTCACCAGAAACTAAATAAATGCTGCACAAGAAGGTCTATGTGCATAAGGTGAGAGAGTGGCTTCCTGGCTAATCCTGCGAACAGCTGCCTTGGCGCCTGTGGTCTTTCTTCCCTGACTCCTGGTCTTCGGTTCTAACTCCTCTGCCCCAACTCTTCATGGGCAATGAGGCTGTGACTTTGCTGCGGACTGCCTTTTTCCCCCCGGACTTGCTGGCTATGACAGCCCTCTTCCTGGACTTTCGGACTTGGACCTTTGTGCTCCCCGCCATTTTCTTTTTATGACTCGCTTCTTCTACCTTTCTCCTCCGCCATTTTAGTGATCTCTGACCTCCCCCTCTGTCCTAGCGACCTTTCTATTGTCTCTCCTGTTGCCTCTAACACACTCCTCGCTGTCTTACTCGTTACTATCTGCTTTCCTCTCTCGTTTGTCTCATTTTCCTACCCCTCCCTTGGTGCTGTGACTGCATCCCCCCTCCGACCCCACTTAATGGAACTCTGCTTTTCTGTATATAGAGATAACTCTAATCACTAGTATATGCAGTAGACCTTTGTACTCTCTACCATTCCTATGTGACTCTTTGAGTATATCCATTTGTACCCCTTCCCTATGTATATAGAGATAACTCTAATCACTAGTATATGCAGTAGACCTTTGTACTCGCTACCATTTCTATGTGACTCTTAGAGTATATCCATTCGTATCCCTTCAATATGTATATAGAGATAACTCTAATCACTAGTATATGCAGTAGACCTTTGTACTCGCTACCATTCCTATGTGACTCTTAGAGTATATCCATTTGTATCCCTTCCCTATGTATATAGAGATAACTCTAATCACTAGTATATACAGTAGACCTTTATACTCTCTACCATTCCTATGTGACTCTTTGAGTATATCCATTTGTACCCCTTCCCTATGTATATAGATATAACTCTAATCACTAGTATATGCAGTAGACCTTTGTACTCGCTACCATTTCTATGTGACTCTTAGAGTATATCCATTCGTATCCCTTCAATATGTATATAGAGATAACTCTAATCACTAGTATATGCAGTAGACCTTTGTACTCTCTACCATTCCTATGTGACTCTTAGAGTATATCCATTTGTATCCCTTCCCTATGTATATAGAGATAACTCTAATCACTAGTATATACAGTAGACCTTTATACTCTCTACCTTTCCTATGTGACTCTTAGAGTATATCCATTCGTATACCTTCCCTATGTATATAGAGATAACTCTAATCACTAGTATATGCAGTAGACCTTTGTACTCTCTACCATTCCTATGTGACTCTTAGAGTATATCCATTTGTATCCCTTCCCTATGTATATAGAGATAACTCTAATCACTAGTATATACAGTAGACCTTTATACTCTCTACCTTTCCTATGTGACTCTTAGAGTATATCCATTCGTATACCTTCCCTATGTATATAGAGATAACTCTAATCACTAGTATATGCAGTAGACCTTTGTACTCTCTACCATTCCTATGTGACTCTTAGAGTATATCCATTTGTATCCCTTCCCTATGTATATAGAGATAACTCTAATCACTAGTATATACAGTAGACCTTTATACTCTCTACCTTTCCTATGTGACTCTTAGAGTATATCCATCCGTAGCCCTTCCCTATGTATATAGAGATAACTCTAATCACCAGTCTCTTCTTTGTGTAACTCTACAAATTGTACATTTGCAATTTTTTCTGTTTGTATCTTTCATGTAACACATGTAATCCTTAGTCCTTATGTTTTGCAACTGGTTATTATGTAAAGCGCTCTGACACCTTCGGGTAAAGTTTGCGCTATAGAAAATCGCATTAAATAAAATAAAACAAATAAAAATTAAAATACATGTAAACACAGGCAACCCTTATACTGTGGCGCCTCATTAAATTCCACAACAGTTGGCTTACAGTCAAGTGACAAATGCAAATGAAAACCTCCTGCCTTTTATGGAAGGCCCTTCATAGTCTGTCTGTGACATTTCTGTCTAATCCGAATAATCTGAGTAGGATCCTTCTCTAATATCAAGGCACAAAACTGGCTTTTGCAGTATTTAGCCGTGCAAAAGCTGTCTTTTGATCCATGAAAGAAGTTGAAGCTAAGTAATAGAACCTGCTGGATCTAACATCCACATTCTCCCCTTCAATCTCTACATGGAGCCACTTGGTGTTCGACTAAAAGATAACATCAGGATTCATCAATATGCTGATGAAGAGCTTGAGAGCCTCCTCTCCTTCATACATCCAACACCTCAAACACTGCCTTGATGGAACTCCATTGGCTCCTGTCGCTAGCCCACACCAGCTTCAAAAACAACTGCATCATTTACAAAGCAAGGAAAAAAAAAGACAACAGTCCTTTTCCATAACAATATCCCCATACCAATCAGAACTACCTCAGCACTATTCTAATTCAGAAAAGAATTGAAGACACACCTCTTTAAAGAACAGTACAGCACCATGCATTACCAGGCCCCAAACCACCTACCTCTCGAGTCAATCATTTACATTTAGCTACTCTTTGACTCAACAGATCGCATCGCTATCTTATGGCTATGTTTGCCCTATGGATATCCCATATACACAATACATTCTCCTACTAATATGATTCATTTTTTAAACAAAAACGTTTTAGCAAGACACCTGAGATTTCCCTTCCGCGATATATAAAGCTGAGACTCAGCACAAGAGTCAGTTTTTAGTAAGTGAAATGTTATTTATTCAACGTTGGCACTGTTGTAGGTTTGTTTCTTTGTATACATCATATTTTAAAGATGAGCTCATATGTTGGATTTGTCTTTCTTCCTGTTACGCTACTGATATATGATTTATTTGAGTGGATGTTACAGCTCTGCATTACTGTTTGGCTTCGAATGTGGCTGTAGGCTGGTCATCTGTCTTCTGAATTTCACTTAACAAGTGCTTTCAATTGTACTTTTTTGTTTTAAACAATAACGTTGTATGCTGGATGGATTTTGTAGTGTAATGCTTGAGTTAGATGTTGTCTTTAATTGTTATGTCCCCTAAGCTGATACACTCCCATTGCTTTCAGTTATGAAAATAAAGAAACAAATGAAATGAAGAAATCTATGCTGTTCCGCGTCGTCTACTCTGTGCACTCACCCGCCCTGTGCTCTTGATGCAATGTGCAACCCACAGCCACAGTTCTTTTCTACAATTGTTCAATACATACATAACCCATGTTGTGCCCTATCGTACTCCAAATTCTTACTTTGTGCAATATGCCTGGACCCACTCTTTTTTTATACCCTCGCTGTGCCATTATTGCACTCTTTGCCCATACCAACCATTATGCCTTCCTCACCAGCAGTTTGTTCTTCCTCCTCACCCACCTAACTCATATTTTCCCTCCTCAGTCATAGCCTACCCATCTACTCAGTTTTTGTGTGTCTACAAAGTGGCACTCTTCGACTTTCAGCCACTCCACTTACGGGGACCTATTCACAAAGGTCAATTTAGTTGTTAACACATGTTTACGACTGAATTTACATTACTTACATTACTTACGGCTGCTTGGAATTCACAAAGAGATTCCTGGCAGGTGTAAGCCCATTAACGTGTACAGGAATCTCCATCATGAGTGAGGAATATCCGCATCTGGGTATCACACTTAAGTAGGAAAGAGGGGGTTCCAAGGCCACAAGAATGGACGTTTGCTGGCATTCACAATCTAATACACCCCCTTTCCAGTCCGGAAAGGGTCGGCCTGTAACTCCAGCCAAAGGCTGATTTGAATCCCTTTCAGATTGGCAAGGGGAATGGATCACTCCCAGATTTGGTGGGGTGTAGGCAAAGGGGATTTCAACGGGAACAAATATTTTACTTGTGGAGCAAAAAGTGTGCATTAGCACAGGGGATCCTCATCCCCCTAAGAGGAGTTCTCTGATGTGGAGAACTATGCAAGACATATATGAGATCCCACAGGGAAAGTCACATGACCGTCTCGAACTTCACCTGGGAAATGTGTTCCACAAACAACTTTCCAAGCTTACTTGAGGCAACATTTGGGAAATCCCTAAAGTTAGAAAAGTGCATGCAGGATGAGGAGGCGCTCTCATTCTGCACTTTGTCTATTTTTATGTGAAGCGGGCCCACCTTGTCCACGTGCTTACATGCCACTTTACCTACTCTGCCTTTAATCATTCTCTGCATTCAACTGCCATACATTATCCCAAGGCACTCGGAATCCCTGCGTTCTTCTTCTTAGGTGCATATTTACTGAACATTCACACAACACAGGGCAGCAAGCAAAGTTGTTGTGCTGCGTTGCATGAAAGGGAGGGGCGGAAATGCTCCATATTTTCAAAGATATGCAGCATTTCTGAGTGGTATATATTTTTATATAGCAAGGGGAGGGTGGGGGCCTTCCCCTCCCACTCTTACCTGCATCCATTGCAGCAATCAGCAGCACCCCACCGCTCTTACATGCAGCCTCGTCAGCCGACAAATGCAGGGACGGGTAAGGGCTGCACAAGGTCCAGCTATGCCACTTGCATTTCTGGTCTCTTCTTGTGCTGGCAGACTTCAGTCAGCCTAGTGCCAATGCAGGTGCAAGGGCGCCTGCCTTGCACTGAGAACTGTTTTTGTGCAGCTGTACCTTCCTTCTCAAAACCAATTTATCAAGGAATTGTCCTCTTTCTATGAGTGCTGCAGGTTACGACTCATAAAGATAAGGGTAATGATGAGAAGAAAAAAATATTTTTCTCCTTGTCCCACCCTCCTTTGGAGGCGTAGAGATTTCAACCAATCCTAGGTATACAAACCTTTGTAAATCTGGGAGTGTGCGAAATCCATGGGTGAATGCATGGGAACTCTCATGGTCCAGTTACTCTGAGCCCAGATGTATACTAGTGGTAATCCGATCATGCGGTGTTGAGGTACCGACGGACAGAGCGGGGCCTCCTTCTTCCCGAGTGGGTGCCGGGTGAGGTGAGGCTTACTCCCACAGAATGCTGGGAAAGACCGCATGATCGGATTACCACTAGTATACATCTGGGCTCAGAGTAACTGGTAGGATTTATCCATTATAAGTGTACAAGTTCATCACTTTTGTAATTTGTTTACCTTCATTTGCAGTCGCAGTATTCACTAGGTCCTGAAGAAAGCTAGGACCAATTGTCCATCTAGCTGAAACATGTCGACCCCACTACACCACGCCCTGATATAGTTATTATTTAAAACTATTGGGCTTTGCTGTTTTAATCTTGACCCTAGCACCATACCTAATAAACTTATTTTTGGTCCTTCAAGTCAATTTTATATTCACTTTCACTTTTCATTTGCACTGCACTCCATTGGCATCACCAGTGAAGCACTGTGGTCTAAGATTATATCTACAGAATCCATCTTCGCATCAATATTGGGTGCCTTGATGAAGATCTGGATTCATGATACATCTCCCACGTGACGATACTCCATCAGATGGGTGGGCTGTTGGGAATTTTCTCTAGCCCAGTGCTATCACTTCAGTGTTATTAATGGATTCTAGGTTCTAGGCTCAGCATGGCACACTAACATTAATTTGGACCAGGCTACTTTCTTTTTGTTCTGTTAGCTGCTACAGGGGCCTAAGTTGTCCTGGTCGTTAAAGATGCTTTTTTGACCCCCCTACTGTGTTTTTTCATGGATGAAGAGAGCATCCTTGATTTAACTGCAGAGCTCAAACCTATTCTTCAACACCCCACACACAGGACACACACCATCCCCACCCACATCCAGGTCCTGTGCTCACTGCACCTCTTGGCATCAGGTAGTTTCCAGGGGGTGATAGCCTCAGCAGGAGGGATGTCAAAGAGTGCATTCCAAACACCCATAGGCACTAGACCAGACCAAGCAGGAGTTTTATCAAATAGCACAATTCCCCCACGCCATTGGATGCATAGATGGGACACATGTCGTTATATCCCCCCCTCCCAGAATGAGTATGTGTTCAGGAATCGCAAATCCTACCATTCCCTGAACATACAGGTGGTGTGTGATGCCAAACACATCATCACTGACATTGTCGCTAAATACCCAGGCAGCACGCACAATAGTTTCATCTTCCGCCACAGTGGGATACACCGTTGACTCACAAGTGGGGAGTTTGGTGAGGGATATCTACTAGGTAAATGTATTTGTACTGAGGACACAGTAGTCAAGGATAGCATTTGCAGGACAGTGTTTAACCATATTCCTCCCACCCCACAGGTGACAGTGCATACGCAGTCCGTGAGTTCATACTGACTCCCTACCTGAATCCAGCCAACGCAGGGGAGCGGCAGTACAATAGCGCACACATAGCAACCAGAGGCACCATTGAGTGGACCTTCGGGATACTCAAGAGCAGATTCAGATGCCTACATAAGAGTGGAGGGGCACTACAATACAGCCCCCAGACCTGTTGCAAGATAGTGGTAGCATGCGCCATGCTGCACAACATCACCACCAGGAAAGGCACACTGGTGGAGCTCAGTGAATCGGATTCATCAGATGTGGAGGGGCCAGCTCCAGGATGCATGCCAGCCGGTGTAGTTGGTGCAGCTGCTGGGCGCCAGAGACGAGATGAGATTACACGCAACTATTTTTAGGTAAGAAAATATGACACAATGCTAGATTTAATTTCTGAGACTGTATTTTATTTCCTTAACTTTAGGAAGAATGACGGCACACAGCCTGAGTGCCACACAGTGTATCTCCCAATGTCCAGCACATGCTACAGTCACAGTGCATTTGTGTAATCAGGAGCAAGTGTCCATGTAAAATGGGTAGCTGCGCCCATCCTGTGGTCCTATTTAGTGCACCTCAAATGCTGCGCTGTCAGGATGAAGCTCCTGTTTGGGGTTGCACAGGGCCCTCCTCACTTAGCCCACCATGCCTACTGGTCCGCCCACTACAGAGCCTATTCATGGGGGGGCAGGGTGGTGATGCTGCTCCTTCCTGATTGTGCGTCCTCATCAGTGGGAGTTAGGACTCCTGGCCCAGTAGTGCGAGCTGCCCGCACCTCATCTACAGCAGATGTGATTTGTACCAGGGCCCTTGCCACGTCCTGGCTGTTGTGTGCCACCTCACACTGCATGCAGATGCTGCGCCTTGATAGCACATTTGTTGCAGAGGAATGGCTTATCACCATTTCTTGGATCAGGACCTCCAACTCAGCTTCAGAGAACTTTTGTTTTCTTTTCCTCTGTGTTTCCTCCTGCTGCTGCTGCTGTGTGTCCTGGCTGGCCATGTCTCCAGTGTCTTTCATTGTTTGCAGCACTGCAGAGTTCCCTCTCCACCCTTCCTTCTCTCTGACTGTGCTTCAGAAACTCAGGTGCAGCATGGGTAGTCACACTTCCTGGTTGTGATGTCATCAAGCTGCACCTGAGTTTCCGATGCTCAGATTTGCGAAATTCGCAAAATTGTGTTTTTTTTCCGTTAAGGAATCGCTATTTGTGGGGGTCATAAAGAAAATAGCGATTTTTACTTAATCGCTATTTTTTGCGATTTTTTATATACATACTATTTGCGATTCTCAAATTGCGATTCGTGAAAAATCGCAAATTGAGAATAGCAAAAAGAGGGCTTGATACATATGGCCCTAGATCTCCGATCAAGCACAAATATGAGTTTGAGTGTCTTAGACATTAGTCAAACCCGGACCTGAATTTCCTAATGGAAATCTGGGCTAATAAAACATCTGAGCCTGACTGGATTACAGTACTACCAGCGGGCTATGAACTGGCCTGTGTAACAGGAAGGGGGAAAAGAGTGGCAGCATTGCAATTATATACCGTTCCTGTTTTAAAGCCACTTTTTGAGCCTACTCAGCAGCTTGAAGTAGAAGCTATGACTTTCAATATAAAAATTACTAACACATTGTCCTTCCCTGGCCTGCTCTACTGGTCACCGGGGCCTAGAACCCTGTTTACACAATCATTGCAGATACGTGTGGAATATTGCCTTGATTCATCTACTTTTCCAATACTTAGTGATTTCAACTTTCACCTTAAATGTGGAAACAGTGCAGATACATCCATTTTATTAGACAATATGGCAGGCTTTGGGCTGACTCAGATTATCACAGAGCCCAGGCACAAGTCCGGTCATACGCTAGATGGCATTTATATTTACGAATAATCCTAACGTTACTCTGAACAAAATATTGCCCCTAACATGGACTGATCATAAGGCCATCTTCTTTAAACTCCTTTGCCCATGGAGAAATGCGCCAACTCTAAATATGTTGCATCCTGTTAAGACTCTACCCCGGCATAAAATTGACAGAAAGGATCTAGTAGAGGATCTTGATAGAAACCCTCCCCTGCTAGTCCCAGATAACAACAAGGCTGCTGACAATCTTGACAGATGTACTAGATCAGAAATTGACATGCTGGCCCCATAAAAGATAAACAAACAGCGAAGTCATCAAGCCTCAGCTCCCTGGTACAGTTCAGAACTTAAACTTATAAAATCGAAGTGTACGTGTCTAGAGAGCACCTGGAGGGCAGACTACAGTGAGCAGGGCAAACTTGCTTACAAAGTAACCCTAGTTGAATATAAGGAAGCAATTAAAAGTGCCAAAATGAACTACTTTACAAATAAAATAGAGGCGGCAAAACACTCAACTAAAGAGCTTTTTAAGACCATCACCGCTTTGTTCAAATTGCAGCGGTAGAATCAATTCTCCCCAGCTTAAGCCTTCTATAACAGAGTGGCCAACTTCTTTCAGACCAAAGTTCAAACGGTCTACAATGAACTGGCAGGGAGCACCGCAAACATCCAAAATTATGCTAACAAAGGACACTATTCTTATAAATTCTACCTCCTGTCTACTGACTAGCTTCTCCCCTTTAACGGCGGGGAGAGTCAATGACCTGCTAATACGACCAAATCTGACTCCTCGACAGATCCCTGTCCTCCAGCTAAACTCTATTTGGCCTCAGACAGAATTAGCCCCCATTTGGCCCCACTCCTGAACAATGTGATCACGTCAGGTACCTTCCACTCTTTAGACCCCACCGAAGTAAAACACTACAGGCCTATATCCTGCCAACCGCTCACTATCAAATTTTAGAAAAATCCATCAATCAAGAATAAACTGGTTTTATAGAATCCAACGACCTCTTAGACTATACCCAACATGACTTTAGACCGCACCACTCCACAGAATCAGCCTCAGTCATGGCCACCGAGTAGATACGTAGACAACTAGACAGTGAGGGGAGAGCCGTCCTTATCCTACTTGACCTCTCAGCAGCATTTGATACTGTTAACCATTTGGTACTAATGCTGAGGCGGAAGGCAATAGGAATTAAGGAGACACCTCTAACCCTACTCACCTCTTTTCTTACCTCCAAGAAACATAGGGCCTCATTTATGAAAAGTGACGCATCGCTGCGTGAAAACAGCGATGCGTCACTTTTCACTGCGCACTCCTTGCGACATTCCTGATGCGTCATATTTAATGTATGACGCATCATGTCGAAAGGAGTTACAGATACGTCAGTATTTCTGACGTATCTGTAGGCGCAAAAGTGACGCATTGCTGGAGTGTGTCACAAAAGTGACGCAACTCCAGCAATGCGTCCTTTCACATGGGGAAAGCCCCATGTGAAAGTGCTTGCGTCAGACTTACGCCTGCTGTGAGGCAGGGCAAGATTTTGACGCAACAGTGTCCTAAAAGTGACGCAGTGAAATCTCATAGATTTCACTGCGTCACTATTACGAGGCTTTTTGCGGGGGAACGCCCCATCTGCATACATTATACCTGACGCAGGTATAATGTGGCGCAGGGGTTTAAAAAGTGACGCATCTACCTAGATGCGTCACTATTTAAATATGGCGCAACGAGGCGCATTTTTTACACCGCTGGTGCATCACAAAAAGTGACGTACCGGCGGCGCAAAACTGACGCTAGGCCTTCATAAATAAGGCCCATAGTGTGCACTGGGATAACTTTAAATCAGAGGTATTTTCCCTCCTGTGCAGAGTCTTGCAAAGTTTAGCATTGTCGCCGACCCTGTTCAATGTTTACATTACTCCTCTGGCTAAGCTGATCAAAGCTCATCGTTTCTCATTGACCTCCTATGCTGACGACACTCAGATTGGTATATCTATTTCTTTGAGTGTAGAAACTGTGGCTGGGAGATTTCACAACTGCCTGAAGCACATTACTGGGTGGATGCATCTCAATTACTGTAAACTAAACACAGATAAAGTGGAGGTTGTGGAGATTGGGAAAGGACCATCACTGTGGAATCAGTTATGGTGGCCAGCAGAGGCAGGTCGTTGCCCCGACCCTACTGTAAAGTCAGAAACGTAGGAGTCATGTTCAATGATCAGCTAAACTTTGCAGGTCAGATCAAACTCCTGAGTTCCTCATGTTTCTTCCTCCTGAAGAATCTGCGCAACATTTTGCCTTTCATTCCCCAGGATCCCAGAAAAACTGTAGTAGTTGCGTTAATTCTTTCCAGAATTGACCACTTCAATGTGCTTTTTCTGGGCATCGACAAATGCCAACCAGTAAAACTTCAGTCCTTACAGAACGCTGCTGTGCGGGTGTTGCTTAACATCCCTAAATTTCACCCTATTTCTAACAGTATTGGATAGCTCCATTGGCGTCCAGGCCAGCAATGCATTGAATTCAAGGCTCTTTGTCTGGTGCATAAAGCACTATATGGTGGGGGATTGTCGGACATACAGAAACTATTTTATGGTACATCCCATGGCTGGACCTTAAATCCACCAATCTAGGACTAGTTCAGGTCCCCAAAATTCGAAGGGCCAGTTAGGGGGAACAAGCCTTTCCTATCGGGTGACTAAGCTCTGGAATGCATTGCCGATCACAACTAGGCCACAACCTAACAGAATCCTGTTTAGAAAATGCTAAAGACCTGGCTATTCCCGTCAAAGTAATATGAAACATTTCCCTCCCTGGAACCACTCATGTTACATGCTGCACTTAGCGCCAAGACGCCTCAGCATTTGCGCACTCTACAAATCCATTACTTATTTACTTACCAACTTACTGCTTCCATAATGTAAACCTGGAGAATGGTACTCGGTGCTCCACCACCAGATCTAATCCTGCAGCTTAGGACAGCACCGGCCATCTGTTTTCAGTTAGACACAGCTATTTCACTTTGATGGGCTTTTCATATATTTGTTGCAACTCACATCACTTAAGTAATCAAAACAGTATACCTGTTCTATTAATCATTAATCATTAACATAGAATGTTCTTCTAAGAAAAATGGTATCACAAATTGAGTTTTCAAAACATTGATGGTAAGCTGCTTGGATGCTTAGTACTTTTCAAAAACTCTGTAAGAGTCAGTGCATGGTTAGCTCAGTAAATGAAAATAATACTGTACATCCTCCAACAGTACTATCAAATTGTTTTCTCCATGAACTTCAATATATGCAGGTTTAACTCAATCAAAAGCCATCAATGTGATTAAAAAACAGGCTAAATTAAAGGTGAGGGAGGTGAGCAAGCAACACTGGTTCACCACATTAACATTTACCAAATTTCCCTTACTCAACACTTGCTGTTGTTTGCTCAACTAAAAGCAGTGGGTTCGGCAGACCAACCAGACCAAAGAATTCATGGTTTACTAAATCAAATCTGAATTTCCCTCTAATAAGTCATGTACAGTAGTATGGTATTTATGTGCCTCTACCTGCTCTACTTCAATAAGTGCAGTCCCCTGGTGCACTTGGAAATTGGTGCTCGACCTAAACTTTAAAAAATATTTCTTGAAACAGTGTACAAATTGTTTAAATATATTTCTATTCAAACTTATTATTTTTTTTTCATGAACAATCACAATTGTTGTACTGTTACTACAGTTTATTCTTTTTGAATTATGTCTATCAATTTATTTGAAACCAATTATTATATCGGATTGTTATTTTGTCCATGTACAATTATAGCCACAATGCATTTTGGACCACTCAGATCCTTCTTCAGGTGGGTGTCAACAATGATCTAAAAAGTAACAAGATCAAATAAAAGTAAAATTAAATCATATCTTCACATATCATTGATCAGGCCACGAAACAATATTAAATATTGATTCGCCTATTTCTCAAAGACAAGTTATCAAACCACTATATACATAGATGAATAAAAGTATTGATGAAAAGAAAGTGTCACAAATCCATCATTTGATTAATCTGTATCATAGATATGTCCAATATAATTGTGCGTAACATACTTCTTAAATTTAAAAGAGGTTTAACCTGATATCACATGAATTATGTAAATTTTCAAATCTGTGAATGTATAGCTCTATACCAAACATCTGTCAGCGTACTGGCACACTTCTTCAATTAATAAATACTCACTTTGTTTCTTGATTGTACGTAAAGGTCTGCAGATATCAGGATATAAACGTTCATGATTTTTATTTGGAAATAGTTGGGGCTTACCTTTACCATCTGATCAATTGTGCTCACAAAGAAAATAATTACTGTTAGACTTGTCAGCCTTAGGGTGATCTTACACCAAACTTTTGCCCCTCCTCCCCCATTTTCATGAACTTATTTTTGTTGGCCTTAGGGCTCTGTGGACTTTACCACTACTAATCAGTGCTTAAGTGCTTGTGCTCACTCCCATAAAACATGGTTACATTGTCTTATACCAAGTTGTCATATTTAATTTACTTATAAGTGCCTTGTAGAGTGGTATACCTTATACACAGGGCCTTTAAATTAAATGCTACCCGTGGGCCTGCTGCACTTATTTTACCACCCACTTAAGTAGAACCTTACAACATGCCCCAGAATTTCGCCAAAGGGGTATCCGTCATTGTGCAACAGTCTTCGGCTATAGTTCTCTGTCTGATCTGCTGTGGATTTTTGACTTGCAAAAAATTGACTAAGTTCAAACCGAAATCTTCAGCGTGGTTTCGACTCAAGGCTCCCTGAAAATGACTCTCCCTCCTTGGACACAGGCTGCAGCTTTGCCCCTCTGAACTTTACCTTCTCTACACATTTTTCTCAAAATTGCTTCTAAGTCCAAAGGTAAGTGCTTACCGGGTCCAATCCACTTCTTGTATCCAAACCGAACTCCAGGCAGTCACCCATATTTTTTGGCTTTGGCTCAGTCTCCCATGACTGAATGTCTGCGATTGGTGCTTTGATCTTTTAGATGCTACTTTTTAATTTAAACTTCATACATTCATAACTCCAGTTCTACTGATTGGATTCTAGTTATTTTGATGTCAGATTATTTATTAAAGTTGATGTGGGATTCTTTTTGTGCTCTGTCTTCACTTTATTGCTGTATGTGTGTGTAGCATCAATACTTTACGCATTGCATTTAAATTAAGCATGATTTCTTTTTGTGCCAAGACACCCAGTTTTAAGCACAGGTTCATTTAGTGACTTTGTTGTGGTTCACTCTGCAATGGATTGTGGCTGTTGCTTGCCCAGGGCTCACACCCCAGTCAACCAACACCCAATTTTTCACATTGGTGTTCAGCAGTGTAGGTCAGGACATATGTTTGGGCATCTCCTTATGTAATCTGTATAATTCTAAAGACAATGGCCCCTTAACAAAAAATGAAATACAGTTGAACAGGATACAAAAATCAGTTCCATATAAATATTCAATGGTCAGGGTTTTAAATATTATTACTACAATTCGGACAACATTTTTATTTTACCCTAGCCGAAATAATTTCAAAGACCACAGATCAGTAGAGCAAAAAAACAATGAACACTACTGCACCCAAAACAAACATACTACAAAGCTTAGTGTGATGTCGACGATATTTCGATACCTTAAAAATATGGGATCATCATCAGGACTGAGTATCAGTTGACTGGCATGATATCAATTGATATATTACATAAAGTACCTGATTTTTCAACAATCTGTAAGTAAGCAGGTGTGACACTGACTTGCATATGCAATACTCATGTCAAAATGCAGGCGCTGGCACACTGGAGGTATATTTTGTCATGGGCCACCTGTGGAAAATGCTGGGGCTGGTATACTGGAGGAAATGTATAGTTTAGATTGCACCTGTGATAAAAAAATGCATGCATTGGCACATTGAAGGAAATTCATGGCCTAAAGGAGGACAAGCGTGGCATATGGGTGAAGGACATCCATGACAAAATGATGTCCCTGACATACTGGAGGTAACTTTTGACATAATGGTCACTAATAACAAATGGACAAAATTCTACCACTGGGATATTTTATATAATGTTTGGGCTACAGGGCAACCCACCACAAAATTCTGGCCCTGGCAGTGGAGGAAATATTGGACAAATAGGGTCATCATACAATATATTTGTTTTAATTAGGTCAACTCATGGAGGCCATCAAGTTATATTGCTTTGGTACACTGTGAATGGGCTTGAATACTTAATACGTGTCTTTTCAGAGCCTTTTCAGAGCCTGTGACATTTAGAAATGTAGGTGAAAATTTGTGCTTTACATTTTTTTTACTAATGTTCTCGTGGAAGAAAAAACCTCAACGGCCCCTCCCAACAAGATATTTTACTCACTAAGATTGTTCACTATAATTAAGCATGGGCGGAAAATCCGTTCTGCTCGCGGATTTTGCGGGTTTTTGGTAAATTCGCAATCCGCGAACTCTCGCAAATTTACCGAAAATCCGCAAATTCGCACGCAGCGGATTTTTTTGCTTGGTGATACAATATTGCGGCATGCGGCGTTCACTTACCGTCATTCAGCGTTTGCCGAGTTGTTTTTCTCGATATTTTGCGAGTGCTGCGCCATTTTGGATCTTGCTGCGGGATCCCGCGGGAGTTTGGCGACGCATCGCGAGAGTTCGCAATTGCGAACATGTAGATGCGGCGGGCAGCAACAATCTCGCACTCGCAAAATTACAAAATTTGCAATTCTGCACAAGAAATCCACTAGCAAGCAGCATAAACCTTCTGAAAATTATGATCTTTATCAGAATAACTCCTCAGGTTGACATTTGCCTGCACTTTTTTGGATTTGAGGCCTTTTTGACTTTCTTTGGATCACTTTTGGATTAGAAATCAACTTTCACAAGTAAGTTTGTTTGGGGCATTACAGTTGCTGTTCTGCAGAAAAACGAGTTTTGCAAAACTTAAAGCACTCAGCAGGTGTAAAAGTTCACTCATCATTAGTAACCATTCCCTGTAGTGCTTCCTGAGGGCCCCTCCAGAGTTCAGTTGCCTATGTTTGTTTGGGGCATTACAGTTGCTGTTCTGCAGAAAAACGAGTTTTGCAAAACTGAAAGCACTCAGCAGGTGCAAAAGTTCAAACTCATCATTAGTAACCATTCCCTGTAGTGCTTCCTGAGGGGCCCCTCCAGAGTTCAGTTGCCTACTTCAACTATTCTATGACCCTGCTCTGACCCTCACAGAAGGCTCATAGAATAGCTACAAGTAGGCCACAAAGGTCCTGGGGAAAAAAAATGCACTGCAACAGAAAGCAAATTACAGATAAGGAAGCAGGTGCCAGACAGGAAGTTTAAATTCAGTGACCCATTAATCAACCCCAAATTAATTCATGTCAGTTGAAGCAGGGCAGGTGTGCCTGCTTCCCCCCCATAATCTACAGTGATGAATCAGAGGGTGGCAGTGAGGTACCAGAGGGTGGCATGGGTGAATCAGAGGGTGGCAGTGGTGAAACAGAGGGTGCTGTGAACCTGTGATGATGAACCAGATGTAGAAACAACAAAGTCACGACCGTTGCGAGCCGACAAGTAAGTTCGCAATTGCGAACTGGTACAAAACCCTCGCGAACTAGCAGAAACCCTTGCGAACACAAAAAAACCCAAAAATCGCTAATTCGCGAGAATTCACGGATTTTGCGGATTGCGAGTTCGTAAATACGCAAATTCTCGAACGCCAGATTCGCAAAATTCGCCCATGCTTAACTATAATGTAGGTAAATGGTCCAGCGGCATAACATGCTGTTACCTTAAAATAGGTGAGATCTAAAATAGGCATTTGTCTGTCTTGCTGCTTTATTTGTGCAGTTATTATGGTATCTCAGTAATGTTACATATTGTGATATATTCTAAGTTAAGGTCATGTAACATCACTTTCTGGGAAGATTTGTGTTGAAGGTTGTATGATGTAACTTCCCGTGATGTCAACTTCCTCTTGTATTAACTGTTGACTTTAAGTTTAGCTTTGACCATATACTGCGCTCCGCTGCCTTTCGGCAAGGTTTGCACTTTATAAATACCATATACATAAATACATTTGGATAAAAGGGTGTATGATGTCATTTCCACTACCTCTGTCATTTTGGCGAATCTGACGTCCATGCTTTCTGACTTTGTCTTCTTCAGGTCCTACTATATTCCATCACCTTACCATGCTTTCCTTCGCCAAAACACATTTATGGGTAAACGCCGTGCTTTATAAATATCGTCATCAATTTCATTATCAGATTTAAAGGAATATTAACTGGCATATTCATAAACCTTTTTGTGGCTTTAAGCCTCTGTCTTTTGAATTGGAGTCATCTAGAACAACTTCAAAAAACAATGGGAGAGCAACGGTAAATAGGGCGCGTCCAGATCCCCAGATGCATAGAATGTGTAAACAATGTGGACAAGCCCACTGTGTAGTAGTGTAGTCACTGTTTTTGTGGCCTGAAACTATGACCCACTAGGTGCTTTAAAATACCCCTCACACACCAACCTGGTTGGTGTCATGCTTCATCATCGGGGTCCCAACCAGGCGGCGGAATGCCACCTGATTGTGCTACGATGCCTGATTACAGCGAAGCGGGTGTTGGTGCAACAGTGTGATGTGAGTAGTTAAAAGTACCTCTGGGAATCCTTGCCTTTGTATTTTAATATTGGCGGCCCAGGGTATCGATTAAAATTATGTGTGGTGCAAGAAGCAAAACTCATTTCAAACCGACCTTGCGTAACTCACTACTTCACTTCTCCAGTTTCCACCCTAGACCACTCAGGGAAAACCTAACATACGGGCAATACTTACGCCTACGGAGAAATTGTAGTAAATTGTAGCAATATCACAGACTACAAAGAACAAGCAAGAGATCTGACCAAAAAACTCAAAGACCGAGGATACCCCAAGAAAATTACAGAAAAAGCCAGAAAACGAGCACGCAATCAAAAATGGGAGTGCTTGATTGAGGAACACACTAGAGACACAAGAGATGCCAAATCAGTGCCCCTCACATGTGTCACCACTTATAACACAGTGTCTAACCAAGTCTCCACCATCATAAAGAAACATTGGAAAATTATTGGAACTGGCACCCTCAAGTGGGACGCACCGCTAATCTCACACGTGTGCGGTAACTGCAGTGTATGCCACCTCACAAGTCCCACAAAAACACTGGAACTAGAGCCTGGCAAAACATGGGAACTGCGTTCCCACACAAATTGCAACACGGCTCACGTGGTCTACCGGATTACATGCCCGTGCAATGTCATTTACATTGGAATGACCAACAGAAAAATAAAGACGCGAATATGTGAACACCAAAGCACAATACGGTGCAAAAAGAACACAACGAAGATGACAAGCCACTTCCTGGAAGTAGGACACATCACCAATGACATGGCATGGGTCATCATCGAAGAAATGGACCCTAATACACCCAATGCACAGCAGCAGCTACTGCTTAAAGAACAAAGATGGATTTACCGTCTATCAAGCCACAAAACAGGCCTTAACGACAATATCCCATGGAATAGCCTCAGTCAGCGCTAAAATCTGTAACTTGACACTCTAACTATAACTGCACCGTGACAATACCAGCCTTCCCATAGATGCCACTAACACACCTTGATAGTGGGATAGGCATAATCCAAGTACCCTCACCTCTAGACGAAGAGAGCCCACATTTGTCAGTGCATAAATATACCAGTGCAATAATAACACTGAGTTCAACCTCATTATTGCTAATAAAGTTGGGCACTTTGCTCTCAAATGTCCCTTATTCAAAATGTATTAGTCCCCAGTCCTATCTTAAATCTGACGGACATACTGTAGTCATCCTCTTTTCACTATTGGTAATAATGTCGGAGCCCTGAGCCCACTCCAACATGGCCGCCAGAATGGAGCCTAGACAGATTTGTTACAGCGCACTTGCGCTCATGCGCGTAAAGCCCAGTCAGCATTCCCGGAAGTATGACAGAGTACATTCTCTCTCGGCATGTAACCCGCAACATCCCGCAGCCCAGAGACCACGGGGGACCCCAGATAGGTTTCCTGAGAGGACACTCCTTCTACCAAGTAAGGCCTTGTGTGAGAGCGATCGCTGCATTACAGCGGGCTTACCGATACCAGTTAGCTCACCGCAGTGCTCCATTTCTTTCCCTAGATCGGACACAGGGAGTGCCTCCTCTCTGAGCCCCGATTACTGCAAACTACTTAGTGGCATTGTAAATATTGGTGTATTACTGTTTTTAACCCTTTTCCTAAACTTTCTCTAGGTAGCAATTTTAAACCGCAACACGGGTGGTCATTTACAAGTACTTGGCATTTCCAGGTGATTTAATAATTTTCACTCGACTGCATGCCATTTATTAATTGCACTCAGCGCGTCACGGACTGCGAGGTCAGCAGTCTCCCTGCATGCATTGGTGCCACAGCTGCGCCACAATTAGTACTGACTGTCCACGCATGCACAGTCTTTTATTTTCGCTAACAGACAAGCGCTATTATCATTACGTTTAGTATGCAACCCACAGTATCCATGCATGCTCTCTCGCATGATCCAACATATAGTCACTGTCTAAGGCCTATGACGATACAATTAGATCAACACTACTACTTAAGATTGCATTTTATGTTGCTGAACATATATATATGTATGTTGTATTGTCTTTTTCTTTCTCCTAAAGGATTTTTGCTACTCTGGAGTACCAGTGAGTACGCCAGTACTGATATGTTTCTTTTCCACACACCTTACCGCGTGTGTAGGAATTTCACTTTTCATGTGGCACCACTTTGCCACTCACTTATCACCACCCTGGTCCTGAAGAAAGCCCTAGCAATCACTTTTGGGGCTGAAACATGTAGACCGCCACACATAGACAACTCGTAGGACTACCACTCCTTCAGGAGCTGCACCACACATAATTTTAATTGATACCCTGGGCCGCCAATATTAAAATACAAAGGCAAGGATTCCCAGAGGTATTTTTAACTAAACACTCACATCACACTGTTGCACCAACACCCGCTCCGCTGTAATCAGGCATCGTAGCACAACCAGGTGGCATTCGCCCGCCTGGTTGGGACCCCGATGATGAAGCATGACACTAACCAAGTTGGTGTGTGAGGGGTCTTTTAATGCACCTAGTGGGTCCTAGTTTGAGGCCACAAAAACAGTGACTAAACTACCACGCAGTGGGCTTGTCCACATTGTTTACACACGTCATCTAGAACAAGCCTTAGGGCTAGAGCGATGGACCTCGGAGCTGGGGAACCGGGTTCGAGTCTCGGCAAGGATGCTCAACATTCTGTGTATCTGGGCAAATCATGTAATCTCCCGGTGCCTAACAAAAAAAATAATGTGTCCTTCTTTAACGAAACTGGTGCTCCTGTAACCAGGGCTTTAAGTGGGATGAAAAAACTGGGCGGGGGGGGGTCTCTCAAATGGGCGTGGTCAATGTAATTAAGGGCGTGGCTTAAAAACACTTACGCTAAAAATCTGTGTTTGGCACAGGGTGCCACCCGACTTGTATTTTGCTGTTCCAGTCATTGCGTCCAGATATGTGATACAACAAGTCACATCATACCTACAAGTCAGGAGAATTGGCTTTGTCATCTGGGCAAATCATGTAATCTCCCGGTGCCTAACAAAAAAAATAATGTGTCCTTCTTTAACGAAACTGGTGCTCCTGTAACCAGGGCTTTAAGTGGGATGAAAAAACTGGGCGGGGGGGGGGTCTCTCAAAGGGGCGTGGTCAATGTAATTAAGGGCGTGGCTTAAAAACACTTACGCTAAAAATCTGTGTTTGGCACAGGGTGCCACCCGACTTGTATTTTGCTGTTCCAGTCATTGCGTCCAGATATGTGATACAACAAGTCACATCATACCTACAAGTCAGAAGAATTGGCTTTGTCAATGGTTGCTCGTTGCCTAAGATAAATAAGCAGCAACTATGGCTTGTATATAATATTGAAAAAACTTCCACTTAAATCCCTGGTGACACCACGACAATTCTGCTGCTCCTGAGTTTCAAAAAGAAAAGGGAAATCCAGAGAGGAAATGACTGTCTTTAAATTTTCCTTCCTCTACAACACTCACCACCTGCACATGATGTGCCTACTGTCACTGCAGTCCGGAAAAAAAACCGGACCGCCTGTGCCAGGGCACAAAATAAGGCCTCCTTTAAAAAACTGCTGGTGCGCAGACCTGGTGAGACCCGGCCCACTTAAATCCCTGCCTGTAACGAAACTGGTGCTCATATAAAGCGCTCTGCTACCCGATGTCTCGTGGGGTTTCACGCATTGCACGCCTTACATTAGTAACCGCATACTTTCACACGTCTGACTTCGCATCATAGTCATTCATTCATACCGACAAACCAGTGTCATTTATACCGACAAACCAGTGCAAAATGACATTATCACAGGCCGACCCGTACCAGACGCTGTCTGCACTTGCTGTTTAATCCATAGACAGATGACATATTTACCGATCACCAGTGCAAACTTGCTCAATCACTGGTGCAAAGCATGTAATCCTGCCCTAATTGTTGCTGAAGATCCGTTTTACCTGAAGAGAATCGTGTTTTACTCAAACTTGCAGGGCCGCAGATGAGAGCAGCGTACGCGTCACGGACAAAAGTGAATATACAATAAGCGGGTAAGAGGATCTAATTGTAAAACCGGTTCCATGAACACCTCTTTAGTTATTGCTTATGGTTTCCTGAAATACTGTCCTATAGTATTAAGTATATTACTTTGTAATTTACACAATGTGAAAATCAACACCAACTTCACATTCTATGTTTAACCTCTAGACTGGGGGCCTTTTGCAATGGAACTTTGAATTCCGTGTGTGGCTTAACAAAGAGCTTCTTTTAAAATGACGCAGGGTTGATATTACACAAGCTGCCTTATCCATTCCCAAAAAATGCTGCCGCCGCGTACGCCGCTCGCATATCCAGTGTGATTAAACAGATTTCAGGCAGATACTAATGTAACGAAAGTGGATAAATGCACCGCGGGCCCTCTGGCCCCGCCTCGGGCGAGTGTCATTAGCAGATGACAAGCAGCTAATTAAGAAGTGCCCTGTAATCTCTTCTTGGAGTCTTGTCTTGACACTTCTAAGATTACAGCGTGTGACAGGATAGAAGGGCGTTAGCCTTTTTAGCCTGACAGTTAAGTGTACAGAGTGCTGTCTGAGCCAAGGGGCATCCACTGAAAAGCATCACCCTCAGAGAACGGAGGAGAATGGGCTGAAACGTGAGCTGTCTCTGATGGCGGCTGACTGCCACATTAGACCGTCTTCTGCGCACCCAAACATAGCTGCGGCATTCAGGGCCGGTTTTTTCATCGCCAACGCCACAAAGCGATGAAAGAGCGGCGGGTGATATTTCATGCCTGCAGTTTATGGGTATTTTAAAGCAAATACAAACCAATTGACAATGCACAACAATCGCCCGTAATGTGTCTTACAAATGCGCCTTTCTTTCTCTCATGAAAGCGTTTGTTCAGGGCGGGACCGGCATTCATGCAGCAAGCAGCTGTGCACAGGGTCAGCTGTTGAGCAGTCATTTTATCTGCATTAAAAGGACACCTTGCAAGCCGATAAAGTTCTTTGATGGTTTACAGTAAACTATCACCACAGGGTAGTCAATTGGTCTTGTATCTTTACATCCTGAGACTACCGGCACATTATTGTTGAAATTGTGAAGTTAATATCTTAAGTACCAATGGGCGTGGGGGAGGGGGGAGCAAATGAGTGTTCTTCAGTAAGTACAACAACTTGCCTCTCTTAACATGGATTGTTTTTTGCCTAACCTGCTTTGCATTCTCCACGCAGGTAGACCTCACACTGTATGATCTTTAATCTACTGGCGACTAAGGGCCTAATTTAGAGAACCATGAACTGGTTATTCCTTCAAGAACATGACAGATATCCAGTCCGCTGCATTACAAGTGCATCATGTCCAATGGCATCAGGCGTAGCTTGGTCAGTAAGATTGGGGAGTGCGGAAGAGTTTCAGATTTCCCAACAATCACGCTGGTAAAACACATTATAAGAGAAGCGGGCAGATGGGGGGTGGGGGAAGTGGTATAAGGAGCGGTAGGAAGTGCGAAAGGTGTAGATGGTGAGGGGTACTTGAAGTTCAATTTTTTGTCAAATAACCATTTTTAATACCCTTAAAACTGAGACATGTATGTGTTTTTGTCTGCATGTGTATGCAAGAAACCCCAAGTGAAATTTGACAAACACTTGACCATACATGAGTTGAAGCACAGTGCTCGCCCAACGATTTTCGAAATAATACATTTATTAGGGGGGGTGTGTAGCGCTCTAGTGCTCCGAGGGTCTCAGCCTGAGCCCCCGGAAGCACTACCCACATTGTATCACTTTCTGGCCAGGCGTGGCCAGAAAGCTTTAAATAAAGGGACAGGAGTGGCTCGGCACTTCCTGTCCACACCAGCCTACTAACTGTGTGTGTGTCGTTCATTACGCCCACCTCGACCACGCGGCGACATAGGCCTTGCCAGGCGCACAAACCCCCCCCACACTGGCGACGAGGGTGGGATCCCCTAAGAGAATCGAGCGGCGCCAACCCGCGATATCACCGACCAGATCGGCGACTGCCCAAAACGCCCCAACCGCGACACAGCGGGACACCGACGGCAGCCAGCGCAAAGCCAGCCGCCGGGATCAAGAAGACACTCACCGGTAAGCAGCAGATGCTAGAAGCTGCGTGGGGCACCGGCAGTGACAGCGGCAAGAAGGCCCGAGCGGGGAGACGCGCCGAGGGAAGCGACCCGGCAACAGGCCCAGCAGTGCGCGCATGCGCGAAGAGCAACACGTCACCGCCAGCCGAAGAGGCCCGAGACAGCGCGAGGCAGAGAAGGCGCTTCAAACGAGGCAAGCGCGAGGCCCAGCAAAGACACGAACGGCTCAACGAGGACACCGCTCGCACCCCGTGGTGATCCCAAATAAGCACAAGCAAGTGCAACGAGTACACAAACACCTCCCAAACAAGAGCCAACAAGCACGAGCAAGTGCAACTAACAGCCAAGAGTAGCCCCATCAAGCGCAAGCAAGCACAACAGCCAATTCGACAAACACCTACCCAAACAGGCATCAACAAGCACGAGCAAGTGCAATCAGCGTCCAAGAGGGAGACGCCCTAAAGAAAAAAAAAAGAATAATAAATAAAAGAACACCGAGTCTTATCCCAGCACCAAGATGACCACCAACCCAGGTGGGGCGTCTGGAGGAACGGCGCAGTCAGGAGCCGGTCAGGCTCAGCAAGCAGCACCCCCGGCACCAGTGCTGAACCTGGGAGTGCAGCCACCAGCGCCATCTGCCCACTCTCAGATACAAGCACTACCGCCATTCAGCGAGTTAATAGATCCGGGAACAGAAGCTCCCAGATGGGCCGTGTGGCTGGGACAACTCAACAACTATTTCACCGCCACGAGGGAGAAAGACAACGAAGTGAAAAGATCCCTACTGTTGCACTTTGGGGGCACAGAACTGTACAAGCTATTCAAGCATCTGCCAGACACAGGGGATGACGACGACTATGACGCAGCCGTCAACGCGCTGAACGCACACTTCGACCCCCAGCTAAACCCGCACTATGAGCGATTCAAGTTCCGCCAATCCAGACAAAGGGAAGGAGAAACCATGGATGCGTTCCACGCACGACTAAGAGATCTCATAAGCACATGCACCGATGATGACGAAAAGAAAGAAGTGACCGCACAACTCATTCAAGGCTGCCGCAACAAGCACCTGAGAACGTTGATTCTGAGACAGCCACGCATCACACTTGAGGAGATATTAATCCTGGCCAGATCCCATGAACTATTGGATGCACGAGCAACGGCGATGGAGGCAGCCCTGAACCCACGGGCAGAACCAGGTACCGTGGTGAAGACAGAAAGGGTAGACGCAGTCCGAAATACTGGTCGAGGAAACAGAGGAAGATGGCCGACCAGGACACCACGCCGCACGACATGTGGATATTGTGGCCGAGACGAACACAACCAAGATGGCTGCCCAGCACGTGGCAAGACATGCTCAAAATGCGGCATACCCAACCACTTCGCAAGTGTGTGTAGGGGTGGCTCTCGAGGAAGAGGAACACCCAGGAGAAGATCGATCACAGGAGCCGTAAAACAAATATCGCTAGACGAGGCAACACCATCCCAATCAAGCAGATCACGACGGCAGGCCCAATTCGACGAGTCTTCCTCAGATGATGAAGACGAATGCTACTATGTGTCATTCGTGAGTGAGCTAAAGAAACGGCGGAGGCCGCAACCAAAGTGCCAAATACACATCAACGGATCTCCGGCGACAGGCGTCATCGACACGGGGGCCACCGTGAATGTCATGGGCATCCAACACTACAAAGCACTAAAGTCGAGACCCAAATTAGTTCCCTCGAAGGCACGGATACTTACGTATGGCAGCCAGGAACCCCTCCCGCTGCGGGGGAAAATAGTAGTCCAAGTGAAGGCGGACGACAACGAGGTAACAACGACCTTCCATGTAATAGACAAAGAAGCTGATCTACTGGTGGGAAGCAACACAGCTGAAGACCTCCGCCTCATTGCGTTTGCAAATGCCGTTAAAGCACTCCAAACAGAGGACATCCTGGAAATGTTCCCCACACTCTTTGAAGGCCTTGGTACCATCAAACGACCGCCGATCAAACTACACATCGACCCCGCAATCCAACCAGTAGCACTGAGACACAGAAGAATACCATTCCACCTGCGTGCCGCCGTGGAAAAGGAGCTTAACCAACTGGAAGAACAAGGAGTGATCGAGAAAGTGTCGGGACCGACACCATGGGTATCCCCGATGGTAATAGCGGAGAAACCGCGCCAACCTGGCAAAATCCGCATCTGCATAGATATGCGGATCCCCAACAAAGCCATTCGACGAGAGCGACACCTCACCCCGACAGTAGATGACATCCTATCAGACTTGAACGGGGCCCAATGGTTCTCTAAGTTGGACCTCAACGCAGGATATCATCAGCTCAGACTAGCGGAAGAGAGCCGCTACATCACAACCTTCTCGACACACCTGGGACTAAGACGATACAAGCGACTAAATTTTGGCATCTCGTCTGCAGCAGAGATCTTTCAAAACACAATTAAGGAAATCTTATCCGGACTCAATGGTGTATTGAACGTCAGTGACGATATCTTAATTCATGCCAAGTCAAGTGAAGAGTACCACCGAAGACTGAAGGCCACCCTACAAAGACTCGCACAGTACGGCGTCACACTACACAAGGACAAATGCCAATTCTTCAGGAAATCAATAGAGTTCTTCGGATATGTGTTTGATTCAGACGGAATAAAAGTAGACCCCCGCAAATCCCACGCCATCAAGAACGCAGCAGCACCGCAAACCGCGTCCGAAGTAAGGAGTTTCTTAGGGATGGCGCAATATTGTGCTAGATTCATACCCAATCTAGCCACAATCGCAGAGCCCATGAGAAGCCTAACGAAGAAAGACAGCCCATGGAGGTGGACGGAAGCTGAAGACAAAGCATTTGGCCGAATCAAAGAAGCACTACTGGACAGCACAACAATGGCATATTTCAACACTGCGAAACCCACCGAGATAGTGGTAGATGCAAGTCCAGTAGGCCTAGGAGCCTTCATTTCACAAGAATCCGAACCCGGGGTGTGGGCCCCGCTGGCGTTCGCGAGTAAGGCGTTGACAGCGACAGAATCCCGATACTCGCAAATTGAGAGAGAGGCACTGGCAGTGAAATGGGCCTGCGCACATTTTCACCTATATATATCTGGCCACCCGTTCAGAATGGTGACCGACCACCAACCGCTGATACCCCTGTTCCGAGGCACAGCACCTCACCCGCCTCCAAGGATCGAGCGCTGGGCAATCCAAGTCCAGCAGTACCAAATGGACATAGTGTACAGGCCGGGGGCGAAAAACCCGGCAGACTTTCTGTCTCGCCACCCACTCGCAGAGGGATCCCACGAGGCAGGTCAAGAAGATCAGACCGAAGAGTTCATCAATATGCTGGCGACAGGAGCATGTCCCTGCGCCCTCACTGCTGATGTCATCACATCCCACTATGACAGCGACGCCGTGGTTAGGAGAGTGAAAGAAGCAATCCACTCTGGAACATGGGCCAACTTCCTAAAAGATACAAGTGGGTGGAACGAGGCAGACAGAACACGCCTGCAACAATTCTGGAAGGTACATGATGACTTTAGCTGCGCTGACAATGGGCTAGTACTGAGAGGAACTCGCGTAGTCATCCCCAAGGCACTGCAAGAGAGGGCAACCGCCCTGGCTCACGAAGGACACCAAGGCACCCGCAGGATGAAAGCGAGGATGCGGGAGAAGATATGGTTCCCCAACATGGAAGAGAGCGTGGAAGCCCTCGTGCGGGCATGTCGAGCATGCCAGATCACCAGCAGCCCAGAGGTACCAGCCCCAGTAATCACCGAAGACCATGCTCCATCGCCATGGACATGGCTAAGTCTGGACTTTGGAAGCTTCCCAGACGGGAAGATCACAGTAGTATTGATAGATAATTACACCAAGTACCCCATAGTTGAGACAGCAGCATCAACCAGCTTTGCAAACATCCGCCCCATCCTCAGCAAGGCGTTTGCCCTATTCGGAATTCCGAGAATCATCAAAACAGACAATGGACCCCCTTTTCAAGGGAGCGAGTTCAAAGACTTTCTAAACAACCTAGGGGTCAAGCACCACCGGATCACACCTCAGTGGCCACAAGCCAACGGCGAGGTGGAACGCTTCATGAGGACAATAAACAAAGTACTGCGAATATCATCAGCAGAAGGGAGTGACCCAGAAGAAGCACTACAAGCATTCTTGAGAGAATACCGCAGCACGCCCCACAGCACCACCATGCAATCACCTTGGGCGTTGATGCTAGCCGGACCACGGAAGGACCTGCTACCCATGGCCGACAACTGGGCTCCATCTCCCTACTCCCCAGCCGACACGCAAGAATGAAGAAGAAGGACCAATGACAAGGCAAGTCACAAGAGGAGAGCCCGGCCAAAAAACCTACGTCCAGGAGAAACGGTACTGATACGGACAAGGAGGCCGGGAGGAAAATTCAAGACACCATTCGAACCGGAACCCTGGGTAATCAAGGAAACCAGAGGGACAGCAATCACGGTCAGCCGAGATGGAGAGGAGGTAACTCGTAATGCATCTTGGTTCAAGCAAATACCCACACCGCAAGGACAGAACACAGATAGTAGTGTACCGATAGCAAGGGAAGGAGAAGAGAATGCGACAACAAGTAACACCACAGACTTGCCCCCGGATAACGCAGAACAACCACTTCTGCCATCACCGGACACCCATCGAGATCAGGTTCCCCCGAGAGGCAAGTGGCAATATAATCTCAGATCTAATCCAAGACCCAATCACAGACTAGCTGATTTTGCATGTTGAACTCTTTTCATGTTTAGTTTAAAGTCCAAGTTGGGAAGGGATGTAGTGCTCTAGTGCTCCGAGGGTCTCAGCCTGAGCCCCCGGAAGCACTACCCACATTGTATCATTTTCTGGCCAGGCGTGGCCAGAAAGCTTTAAATAAAGGGACAGGAGTGGCTCGGCACTTCCTGTCCACACCAGCCTACTAACTGTGTGTGTGTCGTTCATTACGCCCACCTCGACCACGCGGCGACATAGGCCTTGCCAGGCGCACAGACCCCCCCACAGGGTGTAACACCCCAAACACCCCACCACCCCTGTAGCTAAGCCCCTGAATGGCACTTAAAATACTTTGGGCTGGATATTCCGTCAAATGTGTGGCAGTATAACCCATCAGCTGATCTCTAAATCAGGCCCGACTGGGTTTAGAGAAGTGATGTGCTGTCACATATTAGTACTAGGATAGGGGAAGGGTCTGGAAAGTTGTTAGAAATAAAATCATAGAACAATGGGGGAATGAGGAAGTGAGATTTAGAATTCTAAAGGAGGCAGCCTCGGCAACTGTTGCATGATGGGAGATACAGATGTGATTGTAGTACTGTCTTATGAATAAAATGATTGTGCTCACCTCTGGACTGAGTGAAAGTGCTTCTTCAACGTCATCTAATGCCGACGCTGAATTTAGCGAAGTGTATGTATAAATGAGAAGACGTTTTCTATGTGGAGTCTGGTTGAGTCTGTTTCAATAGCTCCCGGACTTCATTCCCTCTCACCTGCTTCGGTATTCTGTGGCTTCTGCAGAGTGGTGTAAGGAATTCTAAACTGCACCTAACCAAGAACATCTCAGGCCAAGGGCCCTACTCCACTCCCCCCGAGTAAACAACTACTAACAAGTCTCCTCTCCTTTAGACAATATTACAATTGCAAATCAGACCCTTAAAATGTGGGGTTAAAATTCACAACACAGTGTATTAAATGATATATTAATCATGGGACTGTTTAGGTGGAACATACAAAAACATTTCTGATGGTTTTTGTTGGCGATAATGCTTCGCCACGTTTGCTCTATTGAAATGCATTGTAGTAAATCCCTGGTTCTCAGGATGACAAAAAGAAACACATATAAATGGCAATAACAGATTTTAGTCACAGAATAAATCATTTGTTGGTGATGCCATATTATTTAGGAATACACGGATTTTACTTTATAAAAAGTGGGAATCCTATTCTGGGATTTGATAAACAATTTTTGAGAGAACATAGCTTTCACTCATGATTTTCTCATAGAAATTATCAATGGTGGTCCGGATGATAAAAATGAGGACACATTTTTTATAAATTCAAAAATATCACAGTCAGCCAAGTGAGAAAAAAAGTCTGACATGCTGAGTAAAACATATACTTACAACAGCATTAGTAGTCTGTCAGTTCATTTTCAGTTTTGTACTGCAGCACCAATACAAAGTTTTAATGAAGAAACTAAGACAAAATCCTAACTTTATGACTTTTGGTATTCACAAATGGCATTGAGGAGTAGTAAAGTTAGGATTCCTAACTTTAATACTCCTAAATGACCTTTGTGAATACCGAAAGTTGTAAAGTTAGGATTTTATCTCAGATTACATAGTGCATCAGACCCATTAACACTAATGGCCAGATGCACAAAATTTGTTTTAAATCACAAACCACCTGAGTCGCAGAATCAAGTTTTTAACAAATGCAAAAAGGCATTTTTTAAAGTACAAAGGGCCAATTTGCGTTTCAGTACCTGTTACCGAATCACAATTTGGGTTTGTGATTCGGTATTAGGAAGGCGCCAGTTTAGGGCGTTCCTTCGTAGTTACGAACCACAGTGATATTTGTGAATGTTTTGTGACCAAAATGCAGCCGTACAACATTCGCATTTTCCTGCCTACTTCAGGTGGTAACCCATTCACAAAATGTTTTCATTTTTCTATTTGAAATGCCTTTTGTTTTGCCTAAATGAATATGGGCTGCATTAAAAAAATGCTTTATTGAAAAGCAATGACAGATATGGTGGTCTGCTGACCCCTTCAGGCCACGAGCCCTATGATTTTTTGGATTCCAGTGGGTTGCAAACCGCGTCCTACCTCACTAATAATCATGCAGATGGTCTGTTTGCAACCCAATGCGAATCACCAAATGTGTTAATTTCACATTTGTACATTGCTATTTGCGTTTACCAAATAGTGCTACCCCTTACCTTCTTCGTAAATCTGGCCCAAACCTTTTATATGACTCACACTAAATATAGGATACATTGGACCAGAAGAAAATGTCAGCAGGTGAAAAGGTGCAACAAAGAAGGGACACAACAGTGTTATGGGCGAAAACCACCACTCACCCAAAGGTCACATGCTTCATCATTGGGTTCCTCCAAGACAGGGGGACCGCAAGGTACCCCTGTGGGCTACAACTTCTCCTAGAGGGAAGGAGTGGTAGTGTAAAGCACATGGTATTATTAATACCTCAATGGAGCAATGCGGGGCAGGGTGCAAAAGACTAAAAAGTAAATGTGAAAAGTGTATTAAAAACTATCTCCGTGGGGCAGCAACTTTATTCTTCCATCCTATGGGATAGTGGATAAAACAGGTGATATAGGGTTGAAAATAAATACCCTAGCAATTGGTCAGCATGCTTCCGCCTTGACAATTAAGTTCTAGGCATTAGTCAGGACCAGTGTATAGCAGTCACTGTGCTTGCATAAAGTGTTAAAGGAATGAGGATAAAAATGAAAATGATACTTAGGCTTCAATTCCTGACAATCAATCGCAGTATCAATCAATACTATTGGTCAGAAGGCTATGAAAAATTATAAACTTTTTATATACAAGAAATATGTAAAACACACATAAACACCATGTTTCTGGAATCAGAGGCACAGAATAGAAAACATTTCTTATGGAGGAGACTCTAGTAAATAAACAAAATAAGGTTTTTCATTTTGTCAGAAAATATAGATTTTCCTAGTAATTTAAAAAGAAAAGTCTTAATTTGATTAAAGACACTGAGGCATTTATTTAAACAGCAGCAGTCAAAAAACAACAACTACAGTTCCTATTAGGCTAATCAACAGAAAGCCAATGAGAATCAAATGACAGTACAGTTTGAAAACCAATCAGGGACCAGTATCTCCTATAATACCTAACTTGACTGTGTACAGTGTCTTTTCTTGAGCGAGAAGTTATAAATACGTATTGATCAAAGGAAAAATAGAGAACACAATGGTAACAGCTAGTGTAAACTTGTATATTTCTTGAAAGAAGTTTAAAAAACTGGATTCAGGTGGCTAGATAAGGTGACATGGAAGCTTTGGAGAGTGAGAGGTGATTTTGTTTGGGAAGGATCTGAGGAAGTTGAATGTAGATCATCTAGGTTCTTCTTATGAGGATGAAGACATTGGTGTAGTAGTAACTGTTAGGGTAGTAAAGATACATGGTTACTACATTGTTGAGGTAAGATAATACTCAACTCTGTTTTTTTAATATAATTATGAGTTTCCTTCATAAATTACTAGGACACTCTACATTTTATGGCAAAACCAGAGGCTCATATTATGATTGTTTAAAGCATGTTAATTACAGCAAAAGAAGCTGTGTGTGCTGTCTTCCAATAGAAAGTGTGAAAAGCATTATCATTAGACCAATCGGTCAATCTCAGAATGCCCTCTAAATGCGAATCTGCCCAGAAGGTTTAAAATACCATGGCTCCCCGGGAAGAGTAGGCCCCAAATAGGGTGGTCTATCTCAGCAAGGGACATAACCTATTTAACCTAACAGGCGAGAGTAGGGGAAGAGACTGGCTTGTGAAGTTTTCTGATGGGGATAAGGAGTTGGGCGAGTTGGGCGTCTGAGGACATTTTGGGATGTATGGTTTTCTGTTCATGCAGATGTAAGTGGCTCTGCAACTGTTCTCAAGGATAGCATGGCGGAATGAGTAGGCGAGTGGCTGAATAGGGGGAAGGTGCAGGCAGCATACCCACAATTGTTGGACTTGATATTTTGCATGGAGATGCCAACATCCAACATGGGTATTATTTGAAGGACTTCCAGTCCCAGGATGCATTGTGTATATACTCATCTGAGTTTGATAAAAGGGAGAACACTGGAGAGTCAGCTTGTTGGTATTCCTGTGTAGCAGTATAGCCTATGATGAAGGACAAGAGCCTGAAACGCATCAGGTCACTGCAGATGTTGGTTGGCCTGCGACCTTCCCTGACCCTATGAACTCTGATAGTGAGTGCACCTCGCCTTGTTGGGCAACTTGTGGACTTTGATACATACGGCTGGTCCAGCCGTGAGGCGCACTGCCGCAGATGTAAGTGGCTCCGCAGCTGTTCTCAAGGATAGTACGGCGGAATGAGCAGGAGAGTGGCGGAATTGGGGAAGGTGCCGGCAGCATACCCACGATCGGTGGACTTTTGATACTTTACATGGAGATGCCAACAGCCCACATGGGTATTATTTGTTGGACTTCCAGTCCCAGAATGTATTGTGTATATATTCACCTGAGTTTGATTAAAGGGAGAGTCAGCGTGCAGCGTGTTGGTATTCCTGTGTAGCAGTATAGTCTATGAGGTAGGACGTGAGCCTGAAACGCATCAGGTCACTGCAGACGATGGGTGTGCCTGCGACCTTCTGTGACCCTATAAACGTCAATAGTGAGTGCAGCTAACCTTGTTGGGCAACTTAAAAAACATTTTTACACTTTTTAGAAACACTCAGTCACTGGATGATGTCATCAGTTATGTCATTTGTGATATCATCAGTGACATCATCAGTGATGTCACTGACCATGTCATGAGTGATGCAATATGTGATGTAATCCGCAGAGCATTGCAGGGGTGCGAGTTATAGTTAGCTCAGCTAACTATAGTGGCTGAATTTCTCTGGTTTTGTACAAGTGACGTATCTGCCGAAATATAACGTTCCTGTAACCTGGGGTTCTGTCAGTCAATATCTAAGGTTTTTTCAATGCTAATTTCTAACTATAACATACCTGAAACCTGTGTTTTTTTCAGTGAATTTCTAAGGTTTGTTAAATGCTAATTTCTAACTATAACGTCCCTGAATCCTGTGGTTTTTTCTGTGAATTTTTAAGGTTTTTAAATGCTAATTGCTTACTATAACAAACCTGAAACCTGTTTTTTAGTGAATACATATATATATATATATATATATATATATATATATATATATATATATATATATATATATATATATATATATATATATATATATATACATATATATATATATATATATATATATATATATATATGTGTGTACATAAAAGATTTTTTAAATATATTTGAATGTTTTATATAAATTTTTTATATAATTATATATATGCAGTAAACAGTTTCTTAAAATATAAAAATGGACTGCAAGCTAGGATCTTCAGATGCACAGCACGTGTCAGAATACATGTGGAAGTAGACACATACCTGAGTCATGAGAGCACGCAGACCTTTAAACTTGACAGAGTGCACTTCCCATTGCAATCGGACACATACATTTACTTGGCCCACTTCAAGAGTCCCTTTCCAGAGACTCATACGAAGTAACCTAATACCTAATCCCTCTGCCAACATGTCTTAAACCTCACTTTTCTCTGACAGATTTGCTATTCCCTGACTGCAATTTTGGGCCTAGCCAAATATAAAACAGCAAACCTTCCCATGTTACTGTTGTAAGTCTCACCATGTTTCCAAAGATGCACCCACTCGCACCAGTATAGAATCTTTTATACATCAACTGCCGCTCTCACACAACCATTTACAAACCCATACCTGTAATTACACACCCACTTATTGATTCATTGATCTATACACACATCCACTTGCTCACTCATACTGCCACTTATAGGCCCACTCACTGACTAATACAGCCATTGACATATTCACTCATATAGGCATACCGCCACTCAATCAATCAATCAATCACAGCATTTATATAGCGCGCTACTCACCCGGGAGGGTCTTAAGGCGCTGGGGGAGAGGGGTGTAGGAGAGTAGGGTCTGCAATCCTATGATCACCCCAGATTTTTGCTTTTTGCTTCACTGGTTTACGACTTCTCTGGCTGTGGGGCTGCTAATCAGACCCACAGCCTTGCTGTTCTCTCACTAAATTGACACGTGTACCTTAGGTGCATTTACCAATTGGTACTGGGCCACCTTATCAGACCCTGTAACTCAGGGCATAGGTGTACCCAGGGCCTACCAGGGGCTGCAGCATGTATTTTGCCACCCCTGGCTGGCCATCTAAATCTGACACAACTGGCTGCACGACAGCTGGGGCAAAGTGGTGTAATCACCCTTTGCTGTAGATATAGTATACCTATATCTAACCCTAAAATGGACACATGTATTCCTATCAGTCACTCCTATGGCAGGCCTTAACAATCCTGAAGGCAGAGTGCTTGGAATTATGTGAGATGGTGCTCTGGCATGAGCTGAGCCCGTCTGCAGCCTGCGGAACCAAGTCCTAATAGTTGTTCTATGATAACGCGTACCATATACGCTTAAGTGCATTATAATCCTCGCCGTTATTTGCTATCTTTGGTATCGCTTTATCAAAACATGTCGAGTAAGGTGTCATACGAATTGGAATACTAACCCCTCGCCAATTCTGGCGACGGGGTTAGCATTCCACCCTTCTAGAGGGACACGACATGTATGTAACTGTGAACCCCGGTTAAAATTAACTCGAGCCTCAGCATCACAAAATGGATGCTGCCACCACAGACACAAGTCTGACCCCTGCAGCTGGGAGTCCTTCCAGCGAGGGGAGCTTGGACAAAGGGTTTCCTGTCAGGGGCGGTGCTAGCACCATCTCAGACAGGGTTTTGTGTATCCTAGGTAGGCAGGGCTAAATAGGAAGGTGACTGCAAGTGGCACCCCGGTGCTCACTGTGCATCTGCCGGTTTGAACCAGTTCCAGGGGCACACCAGCCCCTGAGCTGGGGAAAGTCCGGCATGGGAGAGGGGTGTAACCACCCCCCTTCCTGGTCCCACCCATGGGCAGGACCTAGTCCTGTACCAGCCCCTTTCTTTAGTATAAAGGTGGGAGCGGGGACCCTTCCAAATTAGATCATCTTTGAATCCTGAAACTACTTTCTACGAAAGGAACTCAAGACTTCTTCTCAAGATTTCTCCCTTGTGACTAAGGAGTAGTCACCCTGCATCTGCGGGCACCAACTAAGAACACTGCGGTTTGCTGCACGTCCTTCCTCCGGAATCCGACTGACCAGCACAACGAGACTCGGCTTCCCTGGCACCTCTGACCTCTACCTACATCATCGGCCCAGCTGAGATCCGTGGGTGTGACGAGACTTCGAGGGACCGGCCATCTTCAGAACTGCACTACGCTTATCCAGCACGACCGCCGAGGGATCCTCGAGTGAGTGCTTTGGGGTTTGAGAAGCCCTAACCCTGAGCAGCTCCAGCACCGAAGTCCAGCCCCCCAGCATCCACGAGATCTGCGTGGGGCCCTTCTGCTCTTTGCTGCTCACCGCGTTGTCCGACTACTTGCCTGCTGGCTTGTAGCCCTCTTGACGACGAACGACGATACTTTCTTCACTGGTCTGGTTGCTCCAGACTGGCCCTTGCTCCCCTCCAACAGAGGAGCACCCCGGACCCTCCTGGTCCACTCCAGACGCCATTTTGAGTCCACCGCGTGGGCTTGCATTTGCCAAGAGTTGTTGCCCCAATCCTGGGTCCAGCGACGTCGACAGCAGATACCATTGTGGGACAGCTCACACCTCCATCCTGTTCGCCGACAACGCCTCCTGGTCCGAGAGACTGCAGAGCCCAGCGTCGCCCACTCACCTGGTCGAGGTGACTTCGTCCAGTGCCATCCTGGTGCCCATCTAATCACTGGCTAGTGAACTTGGTCCCCTCTGCTTACAGGTATCCTCCATCATCGATCCAGGCTTGGGTCACATCGAATTTCATCACTGGTCGCCTGCCAGCAACTTCTTCTTTCAGGCTCCATAGACTGCAACGAGGATTCCCGACGTCTTTTCAGCCCTATGCAGCCGCAGCCCCTGGGCTAGGTAACCTGAGCATTTCGGTGCTCCAGCATAGCTTAACTATCTAAGTGTCCTGATCCTTTTTCGTTTCAGCTCTACCTAGTCGGATTCGTCCGATAACACTAACTTTACGAAATCTAGCATCCATAGACTTTGACCCGCATCCCGCGTGAGAGTGCACACTCTGCACCCGATCTCCCTAGGCCTCCTGCTCGTAATCTGAAGGTTCAGTAGTCCAGTCCTAGCGATCCTAAAGGCTTTGAGACTAGTTACTTACCTGCTAGTATTTCGCATTCCACTTTTGTAGTATATGGTTTTCCGTGCCCCTCGAGCATTTGCGTAAATTGTGCGACTTTCAGAATTTATTTAAGAGCTTTGTATTGTGCTTAGCGCCCTGTCCTCATAAAGAGTCCAGGGCTGTTGTGTTCTAAATAAATATACTTTTATTTTCATAACAACTTTCACAAAGCCATACCTGTAATTACACACCCACTTATTGATTCATTGATCTATACACACATCCACTTGCTCACTCATACTGCCACTTATAGGCCCACTCACTCACTAATACAGCCATTGACATATTCACTCATATAGGCATACCGCCACTCAAACAATCAATCAATCACAGCATTTATATAGCGCGCTACTCACCCGGGAGGGTCTCAAGGCGCTGGGGGAGAGGGGTATGTTATTGCTCGAACAGCCAGGTCTTGAGTTGTTTCCTGAAGGAGAGATGGTCTTTGGTTCGCCGAAGGTGAATGGGGAGGGAGTTCCAAGTCTTGGCTGCCAGGTAGGAGAAGGATCTTCCTCCGGTGGTGGCTCTGCGGATGCGTGGTACGGTGGTGAGTACGTGGCTGGTTGATCGTAGCTGGCGCGTGGGCGTGTAGAAGGTCATGCGGTCGTTGAGGTACTTGGGGCCCAGGTCGTGGAGAGCCTTGTGTGAGTGGGTGAGGAGTCTGAACGTGATTCTCTTGCTGACGGGGAGCCAGTGCAGTTCTCTCAGGTGTCCGGTGATGTAGCTGTGTCGGGGGATGTCCAGGATGAGTCGTGCGGAGGCGTTCTGGATGCGTTGGAGTCTTCTCTGGAGTTTGGCTGTGGTTTCGGCGTAGAGGGTGTTCCCGTAGTCCAGTCGGCTGGTGACGAGTGCCTGGGTGACGGTCTTCCTGGTTTCAGTGGGGATCCATCTGAAGATCTTGCGGAGCATGCACAGGGTGTTGAAGCAAGAGGAAGAAACGGCGTTGACTTGTCTGGTCATGGACAGGGAGGAGTCCAGGATGAAGCCAAGGTTGCGTGCGTGGTCCGTTGGTTTGGGAGCGGTGCCCAGGGCCGGGGGCCACCAGGAGTCGTCCCAGGCGGAGGGTGATGATCCCAGGATGAGGACTTCCGTCTTGTCTGAGTTCAGTTTAAGGCGGCTGTTCCTCATCCAGTCGGCGACGTCTTTCATCCCTTCGTGTAGGTTGGCTCTGGCGGTGGTGGGATCGTTGGTGAGGGAGAGGATCATCTGGGTGTCTTCGGCGTAGGAGATGATGTTGAGGTTGTGTTGGCGTGCGATGGCTGCGAGGGGGTTCATGTAGACGTTGAAGAGGGTCGGGCTGAGAGAAGATCCTTGTGGTACGCCGCAGATGACTTCGGTGGCCTCGGATCTGAACGGAGGGAGGCAGACTCTCTGGGTTCTTCCGGTGAGGAACAAGATGATCCATTCCAGCGCTTTCTCTCGGATTCCGATGTTGCTGAGGTGCTTCACTAGGGTTCGGTGGCAGACCGTGTCGAATGCTGCAGAGAGGTCCAGGAGGATGAGGGCCGCTGTTTCCCCGTTGTCGATCAGGGTTCGGATGTCGTCGGTGGCTGCGATCAGGGCGGTCTCGGTGCTGTGGTTGGCCCGAAATCCGGACTGCGAGTGGTCGAGGGATCCGTTCGTCTCGAGGAAGGTGGCAAGCTGTTTGTTGACGGTCTTCTCGATGACTTTGACCGGAAAAGGAAGGAGCGAGATGGGACGGTAGTTCTTGAGGTCGGTGGGGTCCGCCGTTGGTTTCTTCAGGAGGGCGGTCAGCTCGGCATGCTTCCAGCTCTCCGGGAAGGTGGCGGTGTGGAAGGAGGAGTTGATGGTGTCTCGGAGATGGGGTGCGATGGTGGAGACGGCTTTGTTGAAGACGTGGTGTGGGCACGGGTCGGTTGGTGATCCGGAGTGGATGGAGTTCATCGTGCGGGTGGTGTCTTCGGTGCTGATCGGGCTCCAGTTGCAGAGGGTGGTGGTGGCGGGCGTTGGTTCGGTGGTAGGGTGCGTGGTCTGTGAGTCGAAGCTGTTGTGTATGTCGGCGATCTTGCGGTAGAAGAACGAGGTGAGTGAGTCACAGAGGTCTTGAGAGGGAGTGATGTCGTTGGTTCCGGTGCTGGGGTTGGAGAACTCTTTGACGATGCTGAAGAGTTCCTTGCTGTCGTGGGCGTTGTTGTCCAGTCGTTCTTTGAGTGCCTTCTTCTTGGTGGTGCGGATCAGCTGATGGTGTTTGCGGGTGGCGTGCTTGAGGGCGGTCCAGTTGTCTGTGGTGTGGTCGAGCCGCCAGGCTTTCTCGAGGGTGCGGCAGTTCTTCTTGGATTCCTTGAGTTCGACGGTGAACCAGGGGGTTTTCTTGCTGCCGGGTCTGCTGGGAGGGTTCTTTAGTGGTGCGAGGTCATCGGCGCAGGTGGTCAGCCACTTGGTGAGGTTGCTGGCTGCTTCGTTGGGGTCCGTTGTGCTGGTGGGAGTGTTCTGGCTGAGGGAGGCGGTGAGCTGCTCGGCGGTGATCTTGCTCCAGCTGCGGCGGGGGACCCATTGCGGTTGGTGGTGGGTCGTAGTTCTACTGAAGCTGAAGTGGACGCAGCTGTGATCTGTCCAGTGGAGTCCGGTGGCGTGGCTGAAGGAGATGTGCTTGCTGGATGAGAAGACGGGGTCAAGCGTGTGTCCGGCGTAGTGGGTGGGGGTGTTCACCAGTTGCTTGAGTCTGAGGTTGGCGAGGTTGTCCAGCAGGGCGGTGGTGTTTCTGTTGTTGTTGTTCTCCAGGTGGAAGTTGAGGTCTCCTAGGAGGATGTAGTCGGCGGAGGGAAGGGCGTGCTGTCTGATGAAGTCTGCGATGTCTTCGATGAACTGTGTGCATGGTCCCGGTGGTCTGTAGATGAGGGTGCCTCGGAGGGTGGTCTTGGGGTCAGTGTGTATCTGGAAGTGCAGGTGCTCGGCGGCGGAGAAGGTTTTGTCGGAGTTCGTCGAGATGCGGATGGTGTTCTTGTGTACGATTGCGATGCCTCCTCCCATCTGGTTGACGCGGTCCTTCCGGGTGATCTTGTATCCGTCCGGGATGGCTGTGGCGATGTCAGGCACTGAGGAGGCGTTCATCCAGGTTTCGGTGAGGAAGGCGACATCCGGTGCTGTCGCGTCGAGCAGGTCCCAGAGTTCCACGGCGTGCCTGTGGACAGAGCGGGTGTTCAGCAGGATGAACTTCAGGTGGTTGCTGTTAGTGTTGGAGTCGGCGGGGGCGGTGCAGGTCCGGTAGCAGGTGAAGCGGCAGGCTTTGCAGGCGAAGGGTCCGTTGGTGCATCTCGGGGTGGCTCGGTAGCAGGCCACTGACACACTGAGTGAGATACCCATAAAATTACTCTCACACTAGACACACACCCACACAGTCAACCATACAGCCACTTACCCAAACAGTTACACACCCATCCACATACTTACTCATATAAATAGGAACACATACTCACTCAGTTATACAGTCACTGGTTGAAGCATGCACTCATCTATATAGCCACTCTCACATTCAGTCACTCACACATACAGTCCCTCATATACCCCTTCACTCATGTAAACTGCCTTTCACATACTCAGTTACTCATCCATTCTGACACATGCTCTCAATCACCGACACAGCCATACACACACTCAATCACTCATACAACTTTTCACACACATAACAGTAACCCATACAGCCACCGACTCATCCACTCACTGATCCATACAGGCAGTTATACACCTCCTCCCCCAAACACACAGACACCCAGAAAACCATAGATGTAGTCAAACAACCAATCAATCACCCATAAAGCCATTCATGTATCCACTAACACACCCACTTAGACAATAACTGACAGAAACACACACTCATACAACCAGTCACTCACCCATACATTCACTGAGACACCTAATCACTCACTTATGCAGCCAGTCATGCACACACTAAGTCATCCACACAGTCACTCATAAACCCACTGTTTCACCAATTCAGCTTGGAACATATATTTAATACTCATATACTTAAAAAAAACACTCACAGTCACTGGAACCAGTGCACAGGAATTCTACTTTGTAGGACTTAGGCTTCTTGGCCCCCACGGTCCATCAGGAGTAAAGTGGACTTCATCCCCCAACCAGTAGTGCACCACAAGGTGCGCTTCCAGAATAGTGGAGAAAGGGGGCGTTGCCTCAGAAAACCTTCAAACAATCCCACTGCGTGGGACTTACTGTGGGTCCCCGCATCATAATCTGGCATTTCCCCTGGGTCATGCTTTATTTTGGCCCTGTAGGTCCCTGTGGGATCCCCTGAGAAGCTCTAGGGGTCAGGCTGATTCTACCATGCCCCCTTTTCTTGTGTTAATCCTTTTTTAAACTTTTTTCTTGTGACTCGGTTCAACTGAGTTACAAGATGTCTGCCAACACTTCCTGGTTGGATCTGTTGGCAGCCAATCAGATTGCACGCTTGAGATCGGGAGGGTTCGCAGATCCTCCGCTGGGATATTTGTATATATGAGAAATGTTAAAATTTCTCAGGAACTACTGAATGGATTTACACCATTTAACAAAAAGAGTTCCTTCTGATCCAAGAGCTACCTTTTTGCTAAATTTGGAGTAATTCCAATTGGCAGTTCAGGCTGTAGCTGTGTCTAAAGTTTCCTATTGAAATTAACATGGAGAAAAAGCGTTTTCAGCCCCCCATTTTTCTCGGCCCCCGCTTGACGGATCACCCTGAAACTTTCAACACAGCAGCTGAAGTGGCCATCAGTTTTGAAAAATTTGCGAAGATTCGTCAAATGGCATCAAATATATTGGCAAAAGAAAAAACACCTTTCGAATAGAAACAAGGTCCTAACTATAACTACCTATTGCTACCAAATGGTGACCGCCAGTAGGTGATATCTATATAATCAAAGAACTCTGGGTAGTTCTCAAGTTTCAGTGGAGAGCAGCTCCTGTATAAAGCATCTTACGACACCAGTGACACTTTGAATTTGCTTTCCTCAAATGTCTGCTTTTCTATCAATGTTTTTTAGCATAGGATTAGCACAGTGCCATCCAAGCCGAGATAGGAAGGGACTAAGTATTTTTGCATTTCTACAATAAAGTCTGTTAGCAAAGGGTTAGCAAAGTGCCATACAAGCTGAACTGTAAAATGACAAAAGCCTTTTACCACTTCATGCACAATATTGCAGTTATGGATTGATAAAATACCATCCAAGTCAACCTAAAATGAATGAAAGCAACTCCTGACTTATTTATCTAGGCAATTTACATACTTATAGTTGTTAAAAGTTTAGAATGCGATCTGTGGTCTCAGCAGCAGATGAGAAGAAATAAACCTCTTGTCACAGACACTTTATGAGATTTAGCACTTGAGAAAAGCAAGGATGCAAACACCTACATCAACAGATTACAGATAACTTTTCACAGTGGAAATGGAGAGAAAACACTCTTACTTTGCCTTGGCCATTTCCTAAGTAACTACCTACTGGCGATTACATATATACATTGGTATCCTGTGCTATGTCAGAACCTGTTTTACTCGTGGACAGGTTGTCGCTGGAAAAAAAATAAAATAAATAAATAATAATAAAAAAATATATATATATATAATCTACTGGTGGTCGCCAGTAGATAGTTATAGTTATGACCTAGTTTCCATAGGAAAAGCGTTTTTTCTTTTCCCAATAACTTTGGCACCGGTTCACAAATTTTCGCAAAAGTTTCATAACTAGTGGACTGCTATGGTCAGCTCCTGTCTTGAAAGTTTCGGGGTGAGTCAGTAAGCGGGGGCCAAGAAAAAAGGGGGGGTCCCAAAACGTGTTTTCTCCATGTTATTTTTTATAGGAAACTTTAGACGCAGCTACAGCCCGAACTGCTGGACGGAATTACACCAAATCTGGCAAAAAGTGAGCCCTTGTTACTGAAAGAACTCTTTTTGGTAAATAGTGTAAATCCATTCAGTAGTTTCTGAGCAATAAAGACAAAAGAGGTCAGAAAATGAATTTCCCATAGGAAACTTTAGACACGGCTACAGCTCGAACTGCTGAACGGAATTACACCAAATTTGGCAAAAAGGTAGTGCTTAGTTCAGAAAGCTCCCTTTTGTTAAATGGTTTAAATCCTTTCAGTAGTTGCTGAGGAAATCAAATATTTAGAGGCATGGTCGATCTGCGGACCCTCCCAACCACGAGCTTAATCAAATTGGCTGTCAACACTGCAAACCAGGAAGTGTTGGCAGCCATCTAGTGACTCAGTAGAACCGAGTCACAAGAAAACAGGGAAACAAAGGTGAAAAAAATAAAAGGGGACAGGTTAGAAACACCCTGATCCCCTAGGCCTGCTCAGGGGGTCCCACAAGGACCGCCAGGGCCAATAAAAGCATTAAAAAAAAATCGTTGAGGCCACGCCACTTTTTACACCTCTCTGCAATGCAGCTCTGTTGCGCTTACTGGAGGTACTTGGTGGGCTAGTTGGACCCCAGGGACCCTCAGAATTCAAGGGGACTTAATCTCTCACAGGGCACGTTTGCACAGTGGTAAAGGGAGGGAGAGGGGCCTGAGGTGACTTGTGTGCCAATACACCCTCCGGCACGTTTTAAGTTGGGGAATTAATTCACTTTCAATCCTGAGGGCCCCTGGGGGCCAACTAGCCCACCATGTTACCTCCAGTAAGTGCCAGAGATCTGCGTTGCAGAGAGGTGGTCCAGGATATGCCCCTTTTTACACCTCTCTGCAACGCAGCTCTGTGGTGCTTACTGGAGGTACCTGGTGGGCTAGTTGGACTCCAGGGACCCTGAGGATTCAAGGGGACTTAATCCCCTAAATTACAATGCTTCAGGGGGGTGTCTGCAGAGTGGTGGAGAAAGGGGACATGGCCTTTGTCTACCTCTCAACAATCCTACTGCTTGGGGCTTACTGGAGGCAAAAGGTAGGCTAGTTAGTCCCTAAAGGACCCCCATCAGTGAAAGGGACTTCAATCCACATCCAAGAGCGTGCCAGGGAGCACGTTTATAGAGTGGTGGGCAAAGTGGGCGTGGCCTGGTACGAGTACTTACCAATGCTGCTGTGTGGGACTGACTGGAGCTAATAGTTTGGGAAGTTGGCCCACAAGGATGTCCTCGGGGCCAACTACCCCTCTTGTTACCTCCAGTAAGTTCCAAACAGTGGGATTGCTAAGACGTCTTCGGAGGCCATGGCTAATGTGCCTCGTGGCAGACTATGGGATGGGGAATGAAGTCCAATTTACTCTTGAGGAAGTTTGGGGGCCAAGAATCCCTCCTGAACCTCCTGTAAGTCCTACACAGTGGAATTCCTGAGCATTAGTTGGACGCCCAGCACCCTTTCTCCACCACTCAGCAAACGCGAATACTAGTTAAAGTAGCATATTTCTGTACCTCTGACTTAGAGGTAGTTTTAATCCCCCTGCCCTATTATGTACTAGGGCCTTACAGAGGAGGTCATGGTAATAACAGGGGTACCCCAACGCATAGTGTTCCCTAGTGTATGTAGGTGTTTTCACTGTATTCTGAGTGTCTTTTAGCATACACTTGAAGGACTGGGTTCTGTAGGACCCAGCGGTGCCAGGGCACAACACCTGAAACCTTCGTGGGTAACCTGCTCCGGCGTACGAATCACAGAGACACGGGACACTTCCTTCGACGTCAAAGATTCAAGGTTTATTTACTGCAGGGAATACAGTAATCACGACAAGCAACACACGTGCAACTTGGGGAGACTGCTTCAAATTGGTTCTGTGGATCGCTCTTTTTATACAGTTTTTACCCATAAGACAACATGGTACACAAAAGTTTACAACCCGGTTCCCACCATCATCCCCCAGAGGGGTCGCTTTGGTCGCTTTCAAACACATGAGGTCCGGATCATAATTGCGGCAACATTTGGCGGTTCCCAACTGTAAAAACCCATCTTCCCAACATTAGTGCATTCCAATCGGTAGTAAAACAGATCGAAAATAGGAACAAAAACAGGTGCAGAGGAAGACGGAGACAGTGGGGAGATCGGAAAGGGTGTAAAAGGGGAGGTATCGAGAAACACGAGATACAGGCATCAAAGAGACGTGCCTAATGAGATGCACGGCTGAAACAATAAGTCCGTGCGGCAAGATGAGCCTCGAGCGGCGCCATCTGCCTTACAGTAACATCCCCCACGTCATAAAGACACTTACAAAGGACAGGTGTCTTCCGCCAATATCTTGGGAGCCCCAGGGTCGCGAAGCGGACATCGTCCGTTCGCTGGCTACTTGAGGGCAAGAGACAAAATGGATGCCGTATCTAAGATGGAACCCGTGGGTACAGATGAAAAACCCACATAACAAACGAACGGTTCAAGTTAGCACAGCGAAACTGCGCACACTTACTAAACTCGTCATTTGCGGTTCTTAGATACCAGACTCGACCGTATTCGTGCGAGTCGAAAACACCACTTACAATTGTCACAGAACCTCAGACGCTCCTTTTGCCCTCATGTAGGCAAGCACTAGTCGGAATCATATTCGATATTCATCAGACCATCGAGATGTTGCTGCAGCATAGCTCTGTCCAATCGAGTCCCCTTGGTAACAGACGGCTGTCTCATACACGTTGTAGCACAGAGGCCACATAAGGCAGGACCGCACTGCACACAAAGGCAACACGTGAACAGGAACACTACAACAACTCCAATGATCATCAGAATCTTCCAACCCCAAGTCGACATCAGGCCCCAAAACCATCCAAGTAACGTCCAATCCCCTACATCCACGTGTATGGATTCGGAGATCTTATGTAACCTCGAGATGGCTTGATAAACAGTCGGAGCGTTATCCGGAATGAAAATGCAGCAGCTCGAATGGATCACCTTACATACCCCACCTCGATCTGCTAAGATGACATCTAAAACCATACGGTTTTGTAACGTCATAAGTCTCTCCGCCTGAAGTTCAGTGGTAATATTACCAAGGGCACTGGCAGTAATATTAGCTGTCGATTCTACCACTCGAGTCAACTGTCTCAGGTTCCTACTATTGACCATAGGTCCCCAAAACGGGAGGAAACCCTTGAAAAAGTCTCCTGCCTCTTGACCGGCAGTATCCTCTTCGCTAATTACGCCTCTCACAACTCTAGTCTTGTGATAATCAGCATCTACAGTGAACGTCGGAGGCAACAGATTTGCAATGAAGCATGAGCCCATGAAGTCAGCGGGCAACCATGCATATGCACGATCATAGCAGATAAAGTATGTACCCTTGGCAGCCAGAAACACAGGGGACGAGACCATCGGCAATATGTAATTTTCAATGCAAGCACTTGCTCCAAGTCGGGCTTGCGATCTTCGGCCACGACCCATGAGACAAAAATTACCAGTGTGGGGTACGACCCATATTGGAGGCGAGCTTTTAAGCTGCTTTTCGCTAGTGAACGCACTATATTCACCTCTACTGAGGACCCTATAGGCTTGTACCTCTTCTTCGGGAATAAGCGAGGGATCATAGATATCGCTATCTAAATCCTCTATTGCTATTGACAAAGGTTTCTGATACGAGGTAGGCCCAGAGTAGGGAGAACGTGGTTCTCGAATGGGGTGGAAACCCAGTGCGCTTCGAAACATTGTTTGAAATGCTCGAGCAGACCCTTGGGGGCTATACGGTAACACCAAATATGGAATTCCCTTATCCGTAGTATGTGGCATCAACCCACACACCCAACAATTAGTAGTGTTAACCACTAACTGGTGCTGGTGAAGGAGCTGAATAAAGGAATTATTGCGGAATTCTACACGTCTAGCCTGCTCGTGTTCTGGTAACATATGAAAGGAATGGGGAGAAACAGTAGAGGTAAGATTAGGGTCAGGAGTAGGAGTAGGTGTAGCAGGTAAGAAGTAAGACATCGTGTAATACACCCCACCCGTCAATAATGCTGTAGCAGTCAAAAACAACACAAACAATTGGAATATAAAACATTTGGTACGACTGAGTTGCTGCAGCTTGAATCGATGAACCTGAGCTCCTTCCAAATCGTCCAGCTTCGAGAATGTCATCCCCTACGACCGTCCGCAACGTTTCTTGACGCACTTCGTTCTGTGTAGCAATAGTCAATCCCTAGGAGTTCCCAGGAACCGACGGCCTTTGACCTAGCGTCAAGACCCACTATCCAGAAGGAAGTATGCGCGCGGCCCTACGGCCTTCAATACACGATATGTATATATGCAAAAACAAAGTCTCTCAGCCGTGGAAGCAAAAAGTATATGGAATGAAGCTCAATATATATATATATATACAAAAATAATTACGATAATACAAAAGTTCCAAACTGATCACGGAAAACGGGATAATGCAGTTGTCAATACAGCAAAGCAGGATCTTTTATTAGTTCTTAGTACGAGATCGCAGAAAGTATCGGGTTTTCCCAGGACGTGTCTGCTCGTCAAACAAAGGATCCGTTGAAGAGACAGCGTCCTGCTGATCAGTCGGGTGTTCTGGTCTTGAGTTTTTCGATGACAATTGTTCAACAGTATCTTTCTGCTGCGCTGAGGATTCTCCAACAGGCTGTGCGTCACTAAAAGGTACAAACGCCGGCAATGTTTCTGTTTCCGATGATGCAAAGCCTCTCCTTACCCACGGGTCTGCCGGCAAAGGAATAGGGACTCGTTTGGTGTGGGTGGCATGCACCCAATTCTTACGTCCCTCGAGACGAACGGCAGTCCTCGTGGCCAGGAGCACTTGATAGGGTCCGGTGAACCTCGGGTCTAGGTTATTTTTGCGTGAAAAATTTCTTGTCACCACCCAGTCTCCGGGCTGGAGCTGGTGGCCTGGACCCTCCGTCTGCGTCGGCAATGCTTCGTGAACCTGTTGGTGAATTAACCTCAGTTTAGCAGTCAAGTCATGTAAGTAATCAATCAACATTGGGTACTCAAGATCAGAAAACATCCCTGGCCTAGGAACCCCCCACACATTCGCAGGACGGCCGAACACTATTTCATAGGGACTGAGCCCTACTCGGGAGTGTACAGTCGCCCTAGTTGACAGTAATGCTAAAGGTAAAGCGTCAGGCCACGAAAGACCAGTCGTAGCCTGAATCTTCGCTAGTTTTAGTTTAAGGGTGCCGTTGTACCCTTCAACCAAACCAGCTGATTGAGGATGATTGGCGCTATGGAATTTCTGATTAATTCCAAGGCCCTTACACACACTCCTCATCACACTACCCACAAACTCACTTCCGTTATCTGACCATACGACTCTAGGCATTCCGTACCGAGGAAAATATTCCTTCAGTAGGATTTTCGCAGTAGACAAAGCAGTATTGCCTTTGAGAGGATAGGCCTCGATCCATCGGGAGAATGCGCAAACCACAACTAAAACATATTTCAGGTTATTGCATCGCTCCATATGGATGAAGTCCAATTGTATCACCTCAAAGGGACATGAAGGGGGAGCAAAACTGCCAGGAGGAGTTGGGGTTCCTTTGCCAGGATTGTACATCATGCACACCATACAATTCTTCACCAAACGTTCAGCACATTTCGTAATACCATCATTCTTCCACACAGGAGACAGTAACTTACAAATACCTTTCGCACTAATATGCGCTAACCCATGTGCCATTGTCACAACGGCCAGCACATACGCATCCGGTAACAACCATCTTTTCTGATCCGACAAATCAATCCAACAACCATTCGCATCCAACTTTCCCGTGCTTTCTTTCCACTTCGCCTTTTCAGTCTCGGTGGCCTCATTCTGAATTTCTTTCACACTCTCAATAGTGTCCTCACACATACTCGATTCTGTAGGCCACCTAACCGAACTCGTCACATACATTCGAGTGCTAAGGTTCCGGGCAGTCTCCTTAGCAATTTCGTCTGCAAACGCATTACCACGACCAACATCATCCGTCACCTTACGATGCGCACTACATTTAACAATCGCTACTTGTTTAGGCAACGTCAGTGCATCCAAAAGATCATTCACAAGTTGGCCATGCTGAATCTTCGTACCATGCGACGTCAAGAAACCTCTCTCTCTCCACAATCGTCCAAAACTGTGTGCGACACCAAAGGCATATTGGCTGTCGGTAAACACATTCACACGTTTCCCTTTTGCTAACACACATGCTCTAGTAAGAGCAATCAATTCTGCAGCTTGGGCAGAATTCTGATTCAACCTTGCAGTCTCAACAACAGTTTTCAACGTTACAACAGCATAAGCAGTAGTCACATCACCATTCGGCAACTTAAAACATGACCCATCCACATACAGTGTACCGTCCGGATCTTCTAATGGGGTGTTTTTAAGGTCCACTCGACCTTTTGTTTCTTCTTCAGTCCTCAAGTAGCAATCATGCTCTGCTACTTCATCTGACTCTGTGCTAATTGGTAACAAAGTTGCCGGGTTCAGAACATTACAACGTTTTATCTGAATGTGGCTTGCCAAAAGCGTCAATTCGTACCCAGACAACCTCGCACTCGTCAAGTGCTGAGTTTTCGTACGATTCAAAAGAGTATCGACTGCATGCGGAACCATCACCGTAAGCATATTATCCATGACCAATCCTGCTGATTGTCGGATGGAGACCGCAGCTGCCGCTGTTGCTCTCAAGCAACTCGGCAAGGCTCTAGCTACTGGGTCCAAGGTCGAGGAAAAATATGCGCATGGACGTTGCTTACCACCAAAAGGTTGCGTTAAGACACTCAACGCGCAACCTTCTCTCTCGTGAACATATAATGTAAACGGCTTGCTGTAGTCAGGAGTACCCAACACAGGAGCCGAACACAATGAATCACGCAGTTCAGAAAAACTTCTCTGACATTCTTCCGTCCATGGTAAAGGAGTTGAAACATCCTTGCACGTAAGAGCCACCAATGGTTTCGCTAACAATGAAAAATTAGGAATCCATTGCCTGCAGTATGACGTGATACCTAGAAAGGCACGCACATCTCTTTGGGTTTTTGGCACAGCCATTCGTGCAATCGCTGCAATCCTCTCTGGGGTCAACCTCCTTCCCTCCTTTGACAATAAGTGACCTAGATAGGTTACTTCTTGACAACAATATTGGAGTTTAGTAGGTGACACCTTGTGATTCAACTCACAGAGATGTTGCAGCAACGACACCGTAGCAATTTTGCAAATGTCCTGAGTATCGGCAGCCACCAATAAGTCGTCGACATATTGTATTAAGGCCGCACCGATCGGCAACCGAAACGCATCCAGTTGACTCTTCAAGGCTTGACTGTAAATCGATGGACTCTCAGAGTAGCCCTGAGGAGCGCGCTTGAACCGGAAGCTGCGTCCACCGAGAGAGAAACCGAAAAGGTCCCTACTCTCTTCTGCAATCGGGATGCTGAAAAACGCATTTTTCAAATCAATCACCGAAAACCACGATGCAGAAGCTGGAATCAGAGTCAGTAGCGCCGTGATGTCAGGCACAACAGGAAATTGAGGAACCACAATTTTATTCACCTCCCGTAAATCGATGACAAAGCGATAAACAGGCGGTTTGGAAGGATCCGTACGTTTAAGAATGGGCAGCACAGGGCTGTTTCACACGTTTCCCCGAGTCTCTTCAATAACATCTTTCTCGATCAAATCATAAATGATCGCTAACAATGCTCGTTCACCATCAAGAGAGATACGATACTGGGGAATACGTGGCAATCGCACATTAGATTTCAACTGAACAACATAAGGCGAGATATCAAGCAGGCCCACGTCATTTGGACCCGTTGCCCACAAAGACGCAGGAAGAGAACTCAATTCCGGTGGGAGCTTGTCGAGAGACAAGTACATGGGAGAGACAACCCTTTCTCCTAACGTAAGCCTTACACCCGCAGGAGAACAATACAGAGTTGCATACAAACGTTTAAGCAAATCCAGGCCCAAAAGATTTTCGCCACAACCAGTAGTCAAAATCAAGGGAGCTTGAAGCTCACGTGGCCCAATTATAAGGGGCAAAGGGCACGAAACTGGATTGCTAACGGGGGCGCCAGAGAATCCAACGGAAACATTTGTTAAGCCAGACAAAGGTGCGCCAGGGAGTTTCGAATGCTGAATAGAACTTTTCGCTGCACCAGTGTCCAACAGAAAAGGCTCAACGACGCCCGATGTAGCAACTGCGACGTAAGGCCCTCTCTGATCAACCGGAACTGATACCACTCCCTCTCCTTGTCTTCGGCTGTCCTAGTAATTACTGTCGTCAGTTCCCTGATCGACGTAATAATCGTCTACATTGTACTGCGCAGATCGTCCTTGCGATGAGTTACCACTATTACGTTCATTCAAAACAGGGCAATGAAATTTAATATGTCCCTCCTGTCTACAATAAGCACATTGATTGTACCCTAACGACGATCTTTGGGAGGGGGAATCATTACGCGTTTGAGATCGATTCGATTGCAACTGCGACCTATTCTGTTGAGGTGCATTCTGATTTGAACGCGGAGGATATGCTTGTTGAAGCAACACTTTAGTCTTAAGCTCTTTCGTCTTTTTATCAGCACGGTCGTTCTCTTCTTTCTCTCTATTCTCATAATATTGTGCCGTAGCCAATATCTGAGCTGAAGTAGAAACGGCCCATGCACTTTCCGAATTTCTCAATTTATTGCTCAAATCGGGCAATAAGTTTGAAACAAATTTATCCACAAACACTCTCTGTCCACCCTCGGTACCCATATCCTGTCCACTATGGTCAATGAATGCTTCCTCGAATCTCGTAAAGAAGTCGGAAACACTCTCATCTTTCTTCTGCTTACAGGCTGACAATTTGTCCCAGTTCACCTTCATAGCTGGCATAAGAGTTTTCATTAGTGTAATAATCCTTTGAGGAAGGTCAAGAATCAACTGGTCGGGTTTAGTAGCAGCTACTTGTCCGGCGTCTGCCGCTACAATGGCAGCCCAAGCTCCACCTAATTCAGCCGGGTGATTTTCATGACGAATCTTAGCCCATACCGGTTGCGGTACTACATTGCCAAACAACATGTCGATATCGGCGAGATTCATTACCGTGGCATCCACGAGCTGCGATAATTCCTTGTAGTACCCTGTAGGATTTTTGCGAGGGTCAGGCAAAGATTGCTTCACCTGCAACACTTCCGAGCGTTTCCATGGAAGATGTATCCATATTCTCTGAAAATGCGCCAATGTCGGAGGTTGAGCATTTGGATTTGCTGGTATCCAAACCGGCGGAACTTCGCGCATAGGATATTGGCCAGACTCGTCTGGTTGTGGTTCAATATCCTCGACAAACAATGCATGGGGTATCGGAGCGGGACGAAAAGATAACAACCGCTCAATAGCACGTCGAACATTAGTATCTACTATCAGTCCATTCGCGAACTGGAGCTGAAGCTCAGAAAGAGCGGTGAGCACCTCGTCAGGCGCATCGGCCGCTATCTGATCATGAAGGAACTTACACATTTCATCGAACACGTATCTTTGGGTAGGTATATTAAATTGACAAAATGTTTCGAGTACAACACGGGGCGGATTTCTAAGAGGGTTTACCATCCAACCCATCGCCATATTATATAGCGCAACGCGTTCTCTGTTTCCAGGAAGCTGACTACGTCTCTGAGGACCATCGGAGTTAGCGGACCCATGAACAGGCCCGAGCGAATGAAAGAAACTAGCTGCAAGAGGAGAATTACGAGAACGAGTAGAGGGAGAAGTATAGGACACAGGACTAACAAGTGAAGGAGTAGAAACAGTAGCAACAGCAGGAGTCAACAAAACAGGAGCAGCAGCGGGAGCAGGAGTATGTGGAAGCGGAGGAGCAGTAGGGATAGAAACAGGCAAAGGAGCAGGAACAGTCGGAAGAGCGGGTGCAGGCTGAGGAACAGGCGGAGGAACAATAAGCGGAAGGATAGGTACGGCAGGAACCACAGGAGCTGCAGCTGCGGTACCCTGTACGTACGGAGGTGGCGACTTCATAAGATAAGACATTAAAGGATCCTCAACTGGCTCTTCCTTCTTTTCCGACTCCATATGCAGAGCGGGATAACATTTATCTACAGTCATACGCTGTAATCTATCAAACACTTCCTTATCCTTAACCTCCTTATCATGCTGAAACTGCTCAGCTTTCTTCACTATAGTAGCAACATTGTCTCGCTGACTACGTTTATTCTGTCTGATCTCTTTCTGTCGGGCTTCTTTGCGCCACAACCGAAAGGCATCAAACATGGCCGGCCTTGATTTTCGTTCGAACAATTTAATCTCTAGATTATCTAAGATCGGGGCCTCGAAGCTACCATGAGGTGGCCAACGAAGGTCACCGTCCTTCTTCGTATATTTAATCCAATAATCATTAAAGGTAACCGGACCTAGTCCATGTTAACTATATAGGTCATAAGTGGGAGTTCCAACCGGAGGTATCGGACACGAGTCCTCCAGTCGGGAATCCGTACCACAAGGTCTGAAACAACTAAACAAAGTACTGCGACCAGGCATCTTGCACACTAGCCGAGTTTCACAAACTTCAAGGGTTACGGGATTTACCAAGTCCCAGCAAAGAACAAAACCCTCGGTTTTTGGCGGCTGCAGTCGTCAAATAACACAACAACAAAACGCTAGCAAAAAATGTCACCGACAAAAACACTCACACAGCGTTAACAACAAAAACACTCGCTAAAGTGTCAACAACCAAGAACTCTGGGAGCGACCCACAAATACTTAACTCAAAGATCAATGGCGTCACCAGGAAGGCCCGTCTATCGTCTCGCTATACCAAGGTCTACGCCAGGCGCCAAAACAGGTCTACAGTCAGGGCAGCAGTCCGTCGCAGCCGTCAGGAGGCGGGAATCTTCGCGGGAAAAGTCTTCGGGCCACTTATTTCGACAACAGGATCGATGAAGCGGGGTGCACCTTCCCTCGGAGATTTCACACGAAGTTCCTCACGATCGTCGGGCTTGGACCGGTACCACTGATGCAGCCCCACGTTGGGCGCCAACTGAAGGACTGGGTTCTGTAGGACCCAGCGGTGCCAGGGCACAACACCTGAAACCTTCGTGGGTAACCTGCTCCGGCGTACGAATCACAGAGACACGGGACACTTCCTTCGACGTCAAAGATTCAAGGTTTATTTACTGCAGGGAATACAGTAATCACGACAAGCAACACACGTGCAACTTGGGGAGACTGCTTCAAATTGGTTCTGTGGATCGCTCTTTTTATACAGTTTTTACCCATAAGACAACATGGTACACAAAAGTTTACAACCCGGTTCCCACCATCATCCCCCAGAGGGGTCGCTTTGGTCGCTTTCAAACACATGAGGTCCGGATCATAATTGCGGCAACATTTGGCGGTTCCCAACTGTAAAAACCCATCTTCCCAACATTAGTGCATTCCAATCGGTAGTAAAACAGATCGAAAATAGGAACAAAAACAGGTGCAGAGGAAGACGGAGACAGTGGGGAGATCGGAAAGGGTGTAAAAGGGGAGGTATCGAGAAACACGAGATACAGGCATCAAAGAGACGTGCCTAATGAGATGCACGGCTGAAACAATAAGTCCGTGCGGCAAGATGAGCCTCGAGCGGCGCCATCTGCCTTACAGTAACATCCCCCACGTCATAAAGACACTTACAAAGGACAGGTGTCTTCCGCCAATATCTTGGGAGCCCCAGGGTCGCGAAGCGGACATCGTCCGTTCGCTGGCTACTTGAGGGCAAGAGACAAAATGGATGCCGTATCTAAGATGGAACCCGTGGGTACAGATGAAAAACCCACATAACAAACGAACGGTTCAAGTTAGCACAGCGAAACTGCGCACACTTACTAAACTCGTCATTTGCGGTTCTTAGATACCAGACTCGACCGTATTCGTGCGAGTCGAAAACACCACTTACAATTGTCACAGAACCTCACACTGGCTCTAGGCCTGATTAGTCAGAGTCAGTTACCACCTTTACCCGTCTGAAAAAGTTGTGGGCACAGGATGATTTTGCAACAAGGCTTCTTTCTGCTCCTCTATTGGTTCTTTCTGCACATGTCTTGCTTCTTCATGCACTTTTCTTCGTCTTTGTGGACTTCTGTTGCTTGTTTCTCCATTTATTTTGCTTCTTTCTGTGCGTTTTTTCTTCTTTCTTCATATGTCCTACCTCTGTAGACATAGTTAGAAACTAGCATTTAAAAAACTTTAGAAATTCACTTTAAAAAAACATACGTTTCAGGCACGTTATAGTTAGAAATTATCATTTAAAAAACCTTTTGAAATTCACTGAAAAAACCATAGGTTTCAGGCATTTTATAGTTGAAAATTAGCATTTAAAAAAACCTTTGAAATTTACTAAAAAAACCATAGGTTTCAGGGGCGTAATACTTAGTTGGACATTTCACTCGTACAAAACCATAGAAATTCCCCCGTTATTGTTAGTTCAGCTAATTATAACTCACGCCCCCGCAATGCACTGCTGATGACGTCTTATATTACATCACTCATGACATGGTCAGTGACATCACTGATGACATCACTGATGACATCTCAAATGACATCACTGATGACATCTCAAATGACATCACTGATGACATCATCCATGTGAGAATTTCATGCATCTTCTCTCACCCTACTATAACTTTTGATACACCCACTCTAAATTACAGACTGCCATTCTCAAAATCATAGATACTCCAACACAAATAACTGCATACCAACTCACTGATTCTTAGGTCTACACACACATCCACTCACTTACCCGTAAAGTCACTCATATTTACGGTCACTCAGTACAGAACTATCATATCCACTCATTCACCTATATAGACACTCACACAACGTCACTCATCCATAGAGGTACTCACACACCTAGTCAGTCATGAAAATAATTAATCATACTCCCATTTACTCAGCTATACAGTTATACACACACCAGCTCACTTACTCATACAAATACTAGCACATTCTTACGCTCTTATACAATCACTGATACAAGCACACACTCATCCATACAGCCACTGTCACAATCACACACGCTCATGTATAGCCATTTACATACTCTAACACACATATATACTGCCTTTTACATATGTAGTTATTCACACATGTACGACTGAGATATACATACACTCACTAACACACCCATTCACATACTCACCCACCCATACAGTTTATCAAAGATGCACCCTTGCAACCATGCACCCAGTGAATCACCCACTCACACATCTATGCACAGAGTGACACACACCCCACCCACACAAACACTCAGGCACCCACACAGATACTCAGACAACCAGTCAATAACTCATATAGACACTCATCTAGCTATTCACACACCCATGCAGCCGCTTACACAGCAACAGACAGTTGGGTACAGACATTCACACAGTTTAGTCACTAACCCATGCATTCAGTAAGATACGTTTAATCACTCACTTATAGAGTCAGTCACATACCTACTAAATCATCCATTCAGACACTTATAAACCCACTCATTCTTCAATACGCCTTTCCCTTACTTATATTAAACATGTTTAAACTTTACAGAAACACACAGTCACAGGATGATGTCATCAGTGATGTCATCAGTGATGTCATTTGAGAGGTTATCAGTGATGTCACTGACCATGTCATGAGTGATGTAATATGTGACGTCATCAGCAGTGCATTGCAGGGGCGCGAGTTATAGTTAGCTGAACTAACTATAATGGGGGAATTTCTATGATTATGTACGAGTGAAATGTCCAACTAACTATAACGCCTCTGAAACCTATGGTTTTTTCAGTGAATTTCAAAGGTTTTTAAATGCTAATTTCCGACTATAACATGCTAAAACAAGGTAGAAGGAGCTACCGAAACGCGTTGGTTTTTCTGTGATAAATGCTGAAATGGATTCAAGAATAAATTAACCTTGTCTAAACTTCACGAGTGACTGGAGTGGGGGCTTTATTCCTTTTCCTTGCAAATCATTGTTGGAATAGAGAGTGGTTTGGTTCAACCGCAGAAAGCCACGCACCCACTGAGAAGCGCTACATACAGGAGATAAAGGAACCAACTCATTGCAATTGATTACTCCTGTGGGTGCTCACCGAACGTCAATAAATCCGAAACGTGCGGTGAGCCGGAGCGGAGTGAAAGCCGACCTAACCTGCCCGGAGACTGCTTCCGAGGTAGAAGCGACCATTTTCTTTTCTGCAGTATCGGTTCAATTCACATTTAAATTACGGACAGACAAGAATAAAGGGCTTACTAGAAAGCCGTTCGGTTATGTGGTGGTTTTTTCCGGGGAAATGCTTTAACGTGATGATTTGAAGGCGGAGCAAGACAAGTAACGCAGCTCTGCCCAAGTTGATAAATACACGAATTGAAAAACATTTTCTGTAGCGGTTCGAAAACCAACAGTCACACCTAGACATAAACAAACGTAAAACAATTCCATACGGCAAATATAATCACAGTTTATGAAATGGAGAAAAGAGAAGCAAAAAGAAAAGAACACTTATCTAACATGTTTGAAAAAGGAAACATGGAGAAAGCTCAAAACAAATGCAATGATACCGGAAAAAACGGCACAAAAAGCAAAATAAGATTGTGGGAAAAGCTAAACAAAAAAGAGATCAATAAATCCTGGGAATTAATTTCCTTGCAGAAATATTTGGAAGCAGAAAGAGTCCCAAGAGGACTAAGGATCATGTCAATGCCTAGCCAACAAGACACCACAAATGATCTACTACAGGAATGGGGCGAATTCACACTGAACTCATCCTTAGGACTAATAAAAACACTAGTGAAACATATCAGAATTGCTCTGGATAAAATAAAGGAACAACTAAAAGAGGTAGAAAAAGAAATAGAAGCATTGAAGTTAAATCCAGAAATGACCAAATTCAAGAAAGATTTAGAGAAACAAATAGACAAACATGAAGAAACCGTGAGACAAAGAAAACATAACAAATTTGTAAGGGATACCAATGATTATTCAGAGGGAAGAACCTTCACGTTTGCACGCAAATTTGATCCTTTCAAAAAACATTTGGGAATAGCAACAACCTCTTCCACTAGCATATCTTCACTCACGTCCGATGAATTAACAGAAGAAGATCCAACAATGGATGATGCCAGGAGGATATTTAGGGGATATGTGCCTCGTTCTCCAACAACGCCAGTGGGAACAGGATCAGGGGGCGCAAAAACACCAACGAGGACACGGAAGAGGAAAAGCGAAACCATGGCAACAAAGGCAAAGAAATCAACAACAAGAAGAGGCTGGAGAAGGAAGCACTTCAAACGAAAAGATTGGTACAGAAACGAGAGGTATGAAACAGAGAAGGGGCAAATGAATGAAGAATTACAAGTGATAAATCTATCTAAACAGGACATAACATAATCTGAAATATCATTACTAAAAAGAGGCATCAATTTTTTCCCCACGCAAAGAATGGACATGGCACAAACGAGAATTGATTTCTATTTATACATACGGAAAATTAAACTAGCTAGACACTTCATGGAAAGAAAAAACAAACCTAAAATCGATAAAACTCCCTTGAATCTGACTTCAAAACTGAGTGTAAAAGATGCAGAAGGTTATCTAGCTTTAATAAACATGGATGTCGAGGAAGACCATGAAATAGAATTGGAAAGCGTGATACCCCAGCTGGGGGCAGGAATAAGCCACAAAAAAGCCAAATCCAAGTTCTACCCGCAACTAACACCAGGCAATAAAATTGATATATTTCAAGAGGCGGTAATACATGAACTATACAAAATCACCAAAACGAATTGCAAAGACAATTTATCCTCATAAGAACGGGAAGCCCTATCTACTCTAATCAATGATCAAGGGATGGAAATTAAAATGGCGGACAAAGGGGGAAATGTGGTGTTATGGGACAGAGAATTATACACTACAGAAGCAATGAGTCAACTGACGAACCCCCTCTACTATGAAAACCTACAAAACAACCCACTTGACAGGATTAAAAGAGAAATTGATCAAACGCTAATCTATTGGGAAAGGAAAAACCTGATAGATTACAATGAGAAAAAATATTTAAGTGTAGATTTCCCACGCACGGCGACTATGTATTTTCTGCCGAAAATACACAAGGATCCCATGAAACCACCAGGGAGACCAATTGTGTCGGCGAAGGGATCACTTTTGGAACTTTGGCCAATTTCATTGATTACTTTCTGAAACCATACGTTGAAAAACTGAGATCTTACATTAAAGATACCACAGATTTTCTTTGCATGTAAAAAAAATTTGAATTGGCAAGATCAATACATCCTGATATCAATGGATGTGACCGCCTTATACACCAATATTGACAATGATCTAAGTCTACGGGCTTGCCAATACTATCTAAAAGAACGAAACATATATTACAAAGATCACAATGAGATGATAATGGAAATGATCTCCATAGTATTGACCAATAACATCTTCCTTTTTGGTGATCAACTTTACCACCAACGAAATAGAGCTGCTATGGGCTTTTCCTTCAGCCCAAGCTATGCTTGCATAGCTATGGGCTGGTGGGAGGATAGGTGGCTTGGTGCAGAAAAAATTCAAGCTTAACCCAACACATAGTCACCTGGAAAAGATTTATAGACAATCTATTCATTGTATGGAAGGGGATTGAAAGTGGATTCCAGCAATACTTTGATATTCTGAATAAAAGCACTCCAGGCCTATAATTTAGTTTTGTAAAAAGTAGAGACAGAATAACATTCTTGGACACTGAGGTGTATGTGAAGGAGAATCGGGTAGAAACAACTTTACACCGAAAGATCACAGCAACAAATGCCACCTTGGAAGCTACCAGCTTCCATCAACCTGCTTTAATTATAAGCATTCCATATGGAGAATTCATCCGGATAAAACGCATCTGTAGCGAAAAAGAGGAATGGGAAAAGCACAGTGCAGGAACCATTAAACGCTTCCAAAAAAGAAAATATGGTAAAAAACTGTTTGCCAAATGCTGGGAGAGAGCTAACCAGAAACAAAAACAAAGGTCGGAATGTTTGAAACCCAAAGAGGAAAAAAACCCTTAGAAGAACCGATCAGAATATTCCTGGATAACAGTCAGGAATCAAAAAAGATAACACAAATATTGAGGAAAAATTGGAGAATCTTACAACTAGATCCAATAATAGGACAACAAATGGGAGAACATCCAGTGGTAACATACAGGCGAGCAAAAAACTTAAAAGATCAATTAGTGCACAGCCACTTCATCACCAAAAAGAAAAAAACAACATGGTTACAAACGACAGGATTCACAAAATGTTACAACTGCAAAGTGTGTGAAATCGCTAAACCAATCAAAGAAATAATAATGGCAAACAAAAAAGTGTGGAAAATAAGAGAACTAATAACATATAAGAGCCAATACACCATCTACATGATTGAATGTCCTTGCCAACTCCGTTACATAGGGAGCACAATTTGCGAATTAAAAAAACCCATATTGGAACATGTGCGGGCCACGGTGAATAAAGACAGAGGAAACGCAGTAGCCAAACACATAGAGATACATCATAATGGACACTGGAAATTGCTCAACCTCTTTGAATTGGAAACAATGTCCCTATCAGAAAGAGGTGGCCATCGCGAAAAACTGTTGCGACAAAAAGAGTCGCGCCACATTTTGAACTTTCGCACAATGACTCCTTTTGGGCTGAATCAGTCGGAAGAACTGTACATACACATTTGAAAAAAGACTGAACAGGAACTTCTCAATACACTCCTATCTATTTTATCCCTTACCCCACACAACCATATTCAATCAAATAAAAGACATGAACTAATGAAGGGATACAAATGATAACGTAGGCCCACTAGAGGGCAGTAAGGAAATGTTTATTGTGAAAATGTTGACTCACACGCTCCCCCATGCAATCTAATTAATCATTGTGAGTGATGGAAGAAAACAGAAAGTAAACTACCAGCCTTCTTCAAATGCCTTGCAATGTTCGGGCGACTTGACCACTCAGTTTAAAATATCCTGCATGTTCTCCTATTGGCCAGAGCCCGTCCTATCTCCCTAATGAGGTAGTGTGCTCACCACTCGCTGTAGATGAAGACTGCGAGTCCCAGAATCCCTTTCTCCGGTAAGTGCTGCACGGGAAATCAACAAGTGGTTGGGCCAGAGTGCAGGCAAATCACGACGTGCTCAAATGACTATATCCCGTTGTTTATTCAATATATATATATATATATATATATAAATATATATATATATATATATTGCAACGAGTTGGTTCCTTTAGCTCCTGTATGTAGCACTTCTCAGTGGGTGCGTGGCTTTCTGTGGTTGAACCAAACCACTCTCTATTCCAACAACGATTTCCAAGGAAAACTAATAAAGCCGCCACTCCAGTCACTCGTGAAGTTTAGACAAGGTTAATTTATTCTTGAATCCATTTCAGCATTTATCACAGAAAAAACCAATGCGTTTCGGTAGCTCCTTCTACCTTGTTCACGGTTGCCAAACCTCTGTTTGCTGATTATTTTTTAAAAAGGAGATCCCTCCCACTAAAACCATGTGATTACCCTAGTTTCTGTTACCATGATTGGGATTCTGGGATTTGTAGTTCATGTTATACAGTTCCCCCGCATTTGTTTACATTGTGATCTCAATTCTTTGTAACTTATTTCTAACATTCATTTCATGCACAATAAATTTTCTCTGAGTGAATCATGCTAACAGGAACTAGGGTTAACCTTGTCTAAACTTCACTAGTGACTGGAGTGGCGGCTTTATTCGTTTTCCTTGGAAATTGTTGTTGGAATATGTATATATATATATATATATATATATATATAAATATATATATATATATATATATATATATATATATATATATATATATATATATATATATATATATATATATATATATATATATATATATATGTTCGTAAAGAGCCTTGATGTTGAAGGACGCCGAGCTGGGAGGGTCGGCGCTTTGTAGCGACCTCACCTCTTGATAACGCACCAGCAAACTCACACACTTTCCACCATGTGAGAAAAGTAGATTTTAAAATGGCAGGTAGCCCAACAGCATAGGATTACACATTTTGACCCAACTGGGTCTTAATTGTATGCACAATGTGAAGAGCTGTAGCTTTTGGTTTTCAAATATCCTGCAACTTGAAACAGTGAAAAAGGACTCATGTGCAAAGATTTTCAAAGGTAAATTTTCAATCACTACTTTGAAGGACTTCAATGTCCATAATACTTTGCATTTGTAGACAAGGTATCATTGCATCCTTCCTTATAGTTCACAATCCATAAATGCCTTGTTTGCAAATATGCTAAAACAATGCCCACTTGTTGCTGCGTAAGGAATAAATTCAGTGTGGGGCTGAGCGACATCATTTATAACAAATTACACCCAAAGCACTCATCCTCATGCACTCGTTGCTATAATTGGATGTGTTAGTAACTGCTTAGTTTAGCATTCAATGTTCTCCCACTCTTGCAGTGCAAGGGTGAATACCTCTCAATACCCTGGCTCTTTTCTTATCATATTTCCAAAACATTAAGCAGGCATGCCTCCTGTTCTAACAGCGGAGTAGCCTCCCATGAACAGAGGCACAAACTCAGCCAAGTCCTCCTTAGCAGATAAAAGGCAGCTGACGGGCCTCCAATTGGATATTTTCCAAAAGATCCTTGATGCCTTAGCTCGGCTAATTTAAATTTAGTCATAATCCCCAAAGCTAAGAGGGTGAGATGTGGAGGCAAGTCCTTCATGTAAAACGTAGCTAGACTCTGGAATACTCTTTCTTTGCATCTTGGGTCAGAGTCTGGACATCTCCTTTTTAAAAAGCTCCTCAAAACATGGCTGTTCCAAAGTGCCTCTCTATAAATCATTTAGCTCTTCCCTGTCTTGCTGCTAGCACAGTGATGCCTTAGGGCCGCTATGCGCACAATAAATGCCACAATTTCATACAGCTTCACAACTCTGATAGTAAACAGATCCCCACCTCAAACCAAACTATTTCGCTAAAGAAAACCACTCTAAGGGCAGCTAGGAAGCATCCTGAATCTGAAGAACTATTGAACGGGTACAAAAATGCCCAATAAAACTAGAGATGGGTATACCAAAAGGAAAAACAACAACACCATGATCAATTACGGGGTACGCTGTACTAGGAAATTAAAAGCCGTAACTCAAGAAAATTCTTGGCGCTAGTAAACAGGCAATCAAACAGAAACACCAGCAAGGGGAGTGCAAACATCTCAGAAGTAGAATGGGTAACATTTCTGACTGGTCCCTTTCAGGCCACGGACAGAGTCAAACCTACATAGATCAACAACGCCATATTAACAAAAGATGCCCCTAAGGAGTTCCAGGATTATTCACAAGAGACGCAGCAACAGGCAAGCGAGAACATTTTTATCACCCAAACAAGAATGGCTAAAATACTCACCAAAGCAAGATCAGATGGAGCACCAGGCCCAAATGGCCTGCCACACGGCTTGTTTGAGAACATCTCTCTATGGTCAAAACTGCTAGCAGTTCTTTTTTCGATTACTCACTAAGGAGCTTAATTATACCTGACTCTTGATGAGGGGCAATAATCCATCCAATTTATAAATCTGGCTCTCATTCATCCCCAAACAATTATATGTTGATAGCCTTACTGGACAATAAGGCGAAGCACTGTGCAAGCATTTTACTCGAAGAGCTGAGCTCTTTGGCAGACTCAAGAGAACAGATCCCAAAAAACTAAACAGGCTTCACTACAAACTCAAGCACTATGACCATTCTATTAGCCCTATCAATACTTATTGATAAAACAATAGTTTCATCAAGTTGGTCTATTGCTGTTTTGTCGACTTTGAAGGAGCCTTTGACCGATACCCAAGGGAGGAACTCTGGGCCAAGCTCAAGCTTGGATGCAATAGTCCAACTACACACCAACATCTCGATAAAAGTCAAGCTTGGTATCAGTTCACACTTATCTAGAAAAATCACGACGTCAAGTGGAGTCAAACAGGGATGTTTGCTAGCTTCGCTGCTTTTTAATCTGTTTATAGCTGACCTCTCAGCGAGCTACATGCAATATTGGTGGTCTTCTGTATGCCGATGACCTTGTCCTCCACAGCCTTACTCGAGTTGGGCTGCAACGACTGCTAAATAAATTATACAGTTACATGCCATGAACAAGCTGGAGGTAAATTTAAAGAAAACTCAAGTGGTTATATTTGGCAGGAAGCGCTAAAGAGGTGGTGGCTGGTTCTATAATAACTTTGAACTCTCAGTAGGACAATCATACTAACACTTGGGGATTAACATCGACTCTAGGGGCACCTTTGTCAAGTATCGAATCAACATCGCCATGAAAGCTATGGGTCTTCAAGTTAATCTTTTAAAACTTTCCAAAAAGCTGACAGGTCCGAGCCTAGCTCCAATGTGGGAAGTCATGAGAGCTAAAATAGGCCCCACATTGTCGAAATCACCCTAGGTAAACTCAGTACTACACTAAACCAAAACCTAGCTTGCACATATCCCTTGTATTTAAAACACAGGTTCATGGCACTTAGACTGCTGGTGTGGCACTGTTTGAAACATCTACCTCTTCACGGGCGCCTATCAGACGAGCTTCTGTGCAGGGGTTGCGGGGAATCTTTCGAGTCCCTGGAGCATGTTGTATGTCTCTGCCCAGCATTCTTGTCCTTGCGTAGATCAAAACTGTGGCCCGAGTGGAACAGATTGGGAATCTGGTCTTGTAGGCAGGGTATCATCACGGCATTGAACTCAGAGAACATATCTTTAAACATCAGTTTTACACCCTTCGTCCATCTTGCATATCGCAAGCTCAACCAGAATTCCCAGGGGTTGTGTCAAAACTGGGAAACAAACACAGGCGGGCTTAATAATGGTACGCATTTGAAGCTGTTTTCCAGTAAAACCGGTTTATCCTGGCCCAGTCTCATAAGATGAAACCTGAACCCATATCTTATATAGATGCCTGTGTCCCCCTGTTTACAGCAGAATCTTGTCAAAGGGCTTGTGGAATGTTTAAGCTGCACGGCTGAGGATAAGACATGTTATCAACTATTTGCCATTGACTATTGATCGCTGTTACTCTGAATTTTACATTAAATTTGGGAGGGTGTTAGAACGGATCAAATTAAACTTGACTTCAAGAATCCATTCAGCGAATTATGGCTGAATTGTCGGAGGATAAATCTCCAAGCCCGTCAGCTGCTGAACTCCTTGAATCCTCAATGACCCATTAATACGTTTTCTTCCCCTTACGTTACATTGCACCTTCTGTTGTTTTTAGAAGTGACTTCTATTTTTACTAACTGTATTTATTGATATTACGCCGCCATGTGGTTGTATTTGAGCGAAGGTTATCCGGTCCTAGAAGGGAACCTTCATATTAATAATGTAACTGTCCTACTTTTATTGACAATGATGGGAGGAGCCCAGTGAAAAATACTTGAATAATGTTTTTAAGCTTGGTCTCTTTTATGTGGATTGTACTGATTTAATTAATCAAACAATAAAAAAGTACATGAGTGAGAAATGCTGCTTTAAATTAAATTAAATTATGTAGAAGGACGTCCAGCCCGGCGGGTTGAGGCTTGGTAAATCTGTATATACAGTATCTGGAAAAGATTATCTTATTGTCAAGATAAATTGATGATCTTTTTATCATACTGCATGGTATGGAACATGAATTCCTGGAGCATTATAACATCTTAAATGACATAGGTTTGAAATGTACTTGTACCACCACTAGAGAGAAATGTGATTTTCTTTAGATGTCACTGTGTACATTTGAGAGAACATGATTGAAACCACTGTATACAGGAAACTCACTTCCACCAACAACATATTACATGGAGATAGTTGTCATCTCAAACCTCTACTAAAAAGTGCTCCATACAGAGTTATTGAGAATGAGAAGAATTTGTTCCAATGGTACTGATTTAGCAAAAATATGTGAAACAGTTTCAAAATTACTTATCAACAGAGGTTATAAATGGAATGATGTCAAAAAAAGGTATGGAGAGAATGAAAAATAAAACTAAAGTGAAAACTTTAATTTCAAAACAAAATCTTAACCTTACACAAGCGGAGGATGACTCGAAAAGATTGATAAAAGTCTACAGCAAAGAAAGCTCCCAATTAGTAAGAATGTTTTCTTATCATTCACAGAGGGGATTTGACAAATGCAATTGCTGCAATATTTGCAAGATTGGAAAAAAACATGAATAGTATTCTAACAGACAACAATCTGCAGTGCATTGTTGGGGTGCATGTTAAGTTAACTCAGCGCACTATAACTCCTGAATTTCACTGGTTTTGTATGAGTGAAACTTGAGTATAACAATATTGTCCCTGTAACGTTTGTTTTTTTCAATACATTTCTAAAGTTTTTTTATTCCATTTCCAAACTATAAAGTTCCTGTAACCTTTGTTTTTTTCAGTGAATCTCGAAGGTCTTTTTTAAATGCTATTTCCCAACTATAATATCCCTATAATCTTTTTTTTTCAGTGAATTTCTAACATTTTTTTTAAGTAGTAGCTTCATTTGTACAGTGTTGGAGAAAGGGGGCTGGGACCCCAACCAGCTTTCAGGAATCCTGCTGAGTAGGGCTTACAGGAGGTACAGGGAGGACTTCTTGGCCCCCACGGTGCCTCAGGAGTAAAGCGAAGTTCATCTCCCAACCAGTAGTGTGCCAGGAGGTGCGTTTGCAGAGTGGTGGTGAAAGGGGGCATGACCTTCGGAGACCTCCTAACAATCCTGCTGTGTGAGACGTACTGAAAGTAACAGGATGGGTAATTGGCCATCAAGGAAATCCTTGGGGGGCAGCTACCCCTCTGTTACCCCCAGCAAGTCCCACACAGCTGGCTTGCTGAGATGTTGTCAAACTGCAATGTCCCGGGGTTGGTCACATCGGGTCATTGCTGGGGCCTGCCCTGGAGGGTGGCGGTCCCCAGGGACATAATTGGCTCCTAGCGGGAGACCGTGCTGCCCTCCTCCTTTGCTTAGCACCAAGGAGGTGGTGGTCTCCAGTGATGGGGGTTCACGAAGGACACCCTTCATTATTTTAGTGTATTTGCCCCTGGGAGGTGGCAGTCCCCAGGGCTACAGGGGGCCAAGCTGGCCCCCTCCTTTCTATCAATTATTTTCCCTAGAGAGGTTGCAGTCCCTGTAGCTGTGCGATGTCTATGAGGCCCCCCGCACTGAACTTCAGTAGGGCCTCGGGGAAGTGGCGGTCACCGGAGTTGCATGGAGGTTACCTGTAGGCCTGCAATGTATTATATGAAAGCCTCAGGGAGATGGCAGTCCCTGAGGCAGCAGGGGGTCCATGTGGCCCCCACACTACATTCAAGTAAAGCCCCAGGGAGGTGGCGGTCCCTGGGGAATCAGGGGGGTCCATGCAGCTTCCACCGCACTCATTTGTAATAAAGCACAAGGGGTGTCGGTCCCCGGGGTTTTCTATAATCACCAGGAGGGGGCCTGTGCTCCCCCTCCTTTTTCAGGCCCTAATGCCCACCCAGAGGCCAGGTAAACTGAAAGTGGGAGACCCGTTTTTTTTAAATCTCAGAAAAATGTGCAGATGTGCCCATGTTTTTTTCCGAGAATATTTTTATAAACATGCCTATTAGTCATGGTGGGGTCTCTGAGAGAACCCTGCACCATGCCAGGGGCTCAGGGGTTCTCTACCCTGGTCCCTATTCTTTTTTTAAATCTTATTTTGCGGGATTCAGCTTCATGCCGAGTCCCAAGATAGCTGCGAACACTTCCCAGTAGAAGTGTTGAAAGCAAATAGAATTTTAGTAGGATTCGCAAGTCCACTGAAAGGATTCATGTCCTCCGATATTCATATTATTTTAAGTTAGATATCTAAAAAACTACTGAATGGATTTACACCAAATAACAAAAAAAACCCTTTCTGGGCAACATCCAGCTTTCTACCAAATTTGGTGTAATTCCATTCAGCGGTTCGGACTGTAGTCATGTTTAAAAAATGAAAAATCCCCATAGAATTAATATGGGAAACACGTGTTTTGGGACCATTCTATTTTCTCGGTCCGCTTGACTTTCAACACAGCAGCTGAACCAAAAAGAGGAGGTTTTGTGAAATATTAGTGGAGATTCGTCCAGCTGGGTTAAAGTTATTGCCAAAACTAAAAATGTTTTTTCTATGGAAACTTTGGTCTTAAGTATAACTACCTACCAGCGACCGCCAGTAGAAGATAGATAGATAGATAGATAGATAGATAGATAGATAGATAGATAGATAGATAGATAGATAGATAGATAGATAGATAGATAGATAGATAGAGATAGATAGTTATTTTGCATTACTTGTGAGTAGGGGTGTGTGTGTGTGTGTGTGTGTGTGTGTGTGTGTGTGTGTGTGTGTGTGTGGGTGTGGGTGTGTGTGTGTGTGTGTGTGTGTGTGCGTGTGTTTGTGTGTGTGTGTGTGTGTGTGCGTGTGTGTGTGTGTGTGTGGGTGGGTGGGTGGTACCTGACTCAATCCAAATTTTGGCTGGAGTACATTTACATCATTTTTTACATTTATAGGGCAGTGCTTCTTTGCAAGTGTAGTGTTTAATTAGTAATGGTTTTTTGTGCCGTATGTTTACATAAGCATGTCTATCTCTAAAACCCTGCTAATATTTTCCTAAACCTCTCCCTCTTAAAAGCAAGAATTCCCAATTTTCCAGCAACTCCACTTTGTTCCCCTCACAATTACCACTGAAATGCATACTTACATGCGTAAGTGAGTTCTTGTTTTGGATTGAAATTTACTAGCTGAATATACTTTGCATCTTTTCTACCAGGGAGACTTTTTAATATTTCCTCTTGTTTATGTTTACATTTTGTATCTAACCAATTATGAACTGCACCCACATCATTTGTAAACTCTACTTTCCAGAAGTCGTTCCCTTGAAAACTCCCTTTAGCTGCCACGACATCTATACAAAAGAAATCAAAATAGAGTGATAGGACGGATAGTTTAGCATTAGAAGCTGAACAAAAGTGTTACAACAGTTGAAAGACTCCTTTTTTTTAGACTGGAACGTTAGTGATAAGTGTCAGCCCTGCCTTTGGAAAGGTGAGATGTCAGACAGATATGTTTCACTTTAGACATCAATTGATTTGAATTACTTTTACTATATTTTAAAGTGTGGGAAACGGTAATCTGAACGCCCTTGACGAACGGTCGAAATCTCGCATTGTTAATTTGTCAATAAATAACCATATGTATGTATGTATGTATTTAGTATTTGTAAAGCGCACTGTGACCAACATGGTATCCTGGTGCTAGCTAGACTACTATGTGAAGGCATCAACTGGGATAAGCCTGAGGAAATTAGCCTGACTGTTAGAAAGGGAAGAGCCAGGTTTTCAAAGACTTTCTGAACTCCAACAGGTCAGTTTGAGAAATCAGTGGGGCTGGCAGTTTGTTCCATATCTGAGCTGCTTTTGCGGTGAAGGCATGTCATCCTTATCGGATTTATTTGAATCTGTATTCTTGTACATAGTTACATGTAGCTGTCGGAGGGGTCTACCAGGGGTGTATTTTCCTATTCTGGTGTGTAAAGGTTTTGGTCCTTTGTTGTGTAGTGCCTTATGCACATACAGAGTGATTTGAATATAATCCTCTGTTTAATAGGCAGCCAATCAAGATCTCTTAGGGCATTTGTAGCAGAAGAGTGTCAGGGTCTGTTTAGTGTTAGTTTGGCTATGACTATCTGGATGCATCCCAGTTTCTTTAGTGGAAACCTGGGAGCTCCTAATAAGAGGGTGTTACAATAGTCCAGCCCATTTAATATGACAACTCTAGAAATCAGGGATCTAGCTGGTACATGTTGGGTTAGTTTGCGGATGGGGCAAGTCAGTGTGAAGCAGGTCCCAGCAATTCCATTAACTTGCTTTTCCATAGAGAGGTCCTCATCTATAACTACCCCCAGGTTTCGTAATGCAGTTAAGTTACCCAACGGGGTATCTGTGGGCAAAGGCCAGAAATTAGGGGGTAAGGTAGTAGGAATTTTGCTATAAGGACAACAAAGGAGCTCCGGTTTACTTCTGTTCAGCTTGAGTGAGTTTGCATTCATCCATTTAGATATATCCAGGATAGAGGCCTGAAAATTGTACTGAATGTCATCTTGCGCTTCGTTTAATGATAAAGTCAACGAGGTGTCGTCTGCATAGTTGACAAGTTTCATCTTGTGGGACTTGATAAGGGAGATTAAAGGTTTGATATAAATGTTGAATACAATTGGGCTATGAGAGGAGCCCTATGGGACGCCACTTGGAGTCATTCTCAAATTAGAAAGAAATGGGGGCATAGAAACAGCCTGAGAGAGGTGAGTCAAATAGGATTTTTTTAGCCAGTTTAACATCGGGCCACCGACACCCACTGACATAAGTCTGGACAGAAGAGTGCCGTGGTTAATCCTGTTCAATGCGGCTAACAAATCGAGTCACAACATTTGTTCAAATTGCCCTTCAAAATCACCATTTTAGGACACTGATTGGACTGACATTGGCAGAATTACAAACTGCATAACCAATTTGGCAGATTTCCAGTTAATTGCATCAACTGTTACCTATAAAATAAAAATTGTGTGGGAGAAAATGCTATCCTATCATCTTCGGCTTAGGTGAGTGTTATTTCTTTGCTAATTCATCCTGCAGTATTTGTTGAGCTATACAAAATATAGTGTAAAAACAAGCATATCAGAGTAAAAAAGTAATCCCAATATGGTACCACAAAAATATTTAAATTACTATTGGTGTACCATAACCTAACAGAACGCTTTACATGGCCTGCATTTTCTTTCTCAATAAATACATTTGAAAATGCTCCCATCAGGTCGTACTTAGAAAGATATCCACTAACCTTTAAGAACAAATCATTGTGCAAAAGAAGCTAGAGACATGTTACATTAATTGACAGGAACTATCACATTTAAACCCAGGGCTTGCGTTCACTGTTAAGCTTGTAGAAAAGTGCTTAGTTTTTTAGTTGTTTCTCATTGACAATGCCTGTCTTTATTGTAAGGGTAAGAAGAAGGCATGTCTGAATTCATAGATTGGAGAAGTAGCTTTGCAGCAAGCAGCTGTTTGGCTTTTGGATGTACTCTACTATTTTGTGCCAATAATTTGAGAGATTATCTATTGCCCAGTCATCTGCCAGCATACCAGCCAGACAGCCTGGCATCAGCACAATTTAAACATTTAACAAGTAATGTATTGCTGCTGCTCTGTCTCCGTCCATACACATAACATTGGGTGGAGAGTGGGACTACCACAAACCCACATTCAGCCTGGTTTGAATGTTTGCAAAATACACCATCCAATATGAATACATTCATCAACACATGGTGCCCCTACCTTACTTTCGAGCCCAGAAACTCAAACAAACCTCAACTATGACACAAACTCAGTCAGGGCATACACTGATATATTGAAGACAAAGGGTGAGGTCCCCCGTGATTGCATCCAGTCTGGGCAGAGAGCTTGCCTCAAATCATAGACCCAGAAGGATCCATCTATCAACTCAGGTTATTCCCAGGTTACTTTTTAAGTCCAAAAAGTGCTGTGTGCAGTATTTCGAACAAGCTGGAACTACAACAAAGACTCATTCAGGGCTCGCATGGTTCTTTCAACCACAGAGTGTGCGCCCACCAACTTGTTCCTGTCCAAGTCAGATAAAAAATATGAAAAATAATATTTATATATAATTATATATACATTTATATTTATTGTTTTCATTATTGTGTGCCCCTTGCATGCATCGGACGGCCCTCGGCCGTCCGATGTCAAAGTGGGCGTGTGAGGAGGACGGTCGGGAGCCGTCCGAACCCCGCCCACTCATTACTTCGCCTGCACTGCGGCGGAATTCGCGCTGCGGTCAACGGGTTATTGTCGTTATTTTGTTTGTTTATTGTAAACTCTATTGCTATTATTGATGTTATTTTTTGTATTATTGTTATTATTAGTGGTACTAGTAAGTAGTAGTAGCAGTAGTAGTAGTAGAAGTAGTAGTTGGAATGAAATTAACACACAAATGATTATGGCTGGTTTCCCAATTCATTTAAAATTGTCAAGAAAATGCAAAAAAAAAAAAAGAGAAAAAAGTGCAAGATAAAAGGAAAGTTTAAGCATGTAAACCTCTTAGAAGTAGGATAAAACATGCTAAGATACCGAAAGTTATAACACACATTCAATCAGTAAGTGACAGAAACTCAAAGATTAAAAAACCCAAGAAGAACTCAATACAGCTGAATGGAGGTTAGGTTCCCTATATTGGTGTACTGTGGGTATTCCGCTTAATTCATTGTCATTTCACCTTTTGCACCATTGGGTGATTGCGGGGCGAAGGTTGTGGTGATCCATCAAGGAGGATGTTGGTGATGCCCAGAGGGGACAGGAGTCAGGCAATTAGCTGAAACAGGGATGCCGTGTGACTCTTCTTTCATCTGTAGGCCAGAATACATGGATCCAAACATGTCCCGGGTCCTCCCCTTTGTTTACTTGGACCATCTAACGATGGATGGCTCTAAGGTAAAGGGCACGTTTTTATAAGAAAATCGCAGCCTCTCTTAATCAATGGCCTCGAAGATTCTTTTTGAAAGAGGCAGAGCAATGATTTCTAAGATTACATCCGAGGGGAAAGGTCTAGCTCCTTTTTGAGAAGTCAAACTGAGTAAAACCACTGTTCTTGTAGTCCCACTTTCCTGTTTACAATTGTAATAAATACATTGAAAAAACATTCGAAAACTTTTGCTGTACACATTAAAAATACCAGTCAATCACAAACAGAAAGGCAAGGTATGGTGTGTGCTGGTGACAAGCGAGAAATAAAGAAAAAGCAGTTGGTGCTAGTTATAGAGGATTCATCGCAGACATACTTACGACAACATTTGCTACTCCGATTTAAACTGTAAATCCGGATTTTCTCATAAATTTGGTGCTAACAGGATTGACTATGTTAATTACCCAAAAATAGCACAATTTGAATGAGCTCTGTACTTTGTACATATGTACATTTAAAACTTAAGACAACATATAAAAGGGTGGATTTTAATTACATTTAATGAATGATAAGAACAGGCGATCCTTCAGTCATGTGAAAGCACTTAATTGGAAATGTATCAAAAATAATCCGATTCTTTTCTAAGGATGTAAAGTATTGCAATCTGTGGTAATTAAATACATTTAAAGCGTGATTTGAGGCGTGCCACTTGATTGCATAGGACATGTACAAATGTCAGTGCAAAATTGCACAGCTAGCAATAAAACTCAGTTAATTTGGAAAAGCAGATATAAAGTTGGACAGCCACAGGTGCATTCTGTATCAACTGGGGCAACAGGCAAAAAAGGGATGCATGTGGGTGAAGCTGCACAGGCATAATTCTCGCATGAACATCTATATGTTTTATAAAGTGCTAAGTAATTGACCGTCTGCATGACAATCAAGGCAATTTCCCTTGCGACTGTCCATTATTGTGGGACATTTCTACTCTAATCAACTCTCGACAGACTGAATGCCCCCCTATTGCGTATTCACAAGTAAAAGACAAAATTACTCGAACCATATGTAGATAAACACAGGCCTGGCATGTATACGATCTCAGTGCTTCATTTGTGGTCATGGGCACCAGCATGCATCACCAGGAAGTGGAACTTATAGTTTGTCATTAGGCCTTGAACTAGAACAAAAGAGGAAAAGACAGAAAAGTGAGAAAGAAAGAGTAAGATAGAAAATTAGTTTCAAAGGGAGACAGCAGTAATGGAATTTAACCATAAGAATGAAAACAAGGGACAGAAAGCATCCACTGGTGAATAGAACCGACACCCCTTGTTTTTTTCTGTTTTCTCTCCCATGGGTCTGCCTGTAGGCTTAGCTAAAGAGGTAAAGTTGTGCTTTCTGTTTTATTTTGCAAGTGTTCTTTGCTTTACTTGATGCATGTAATGAAGGGACACAAGGGGGAGGAAGGGACAGAAAGAATGCATCTGGGGCAAGGGCCCCAGTTGTCCTCATCCTGGAGACGTCACTGTTGAGGAATACATTTAGGCATGTTTGGACGGTATTCTTAAGGTAGTGAATGGTGATGAAAGAATTAGATTGTTCAATGGACGTGGAACCATACGAACCAAGAGAGTGGGCGAAACATGGAGAGACGGAGTGAATAGGTTTCTGGGGCAGCATTATGATCGTTGTAAAATTTGAATCAAGTTTTCACAATTGCAATTATTCAGAGACATAACCAGACTTCCTAAACGTTGTAGCAGGCACATTATTATATGCCGGATTGGATCTAATTAACCATTGGCAGTGTCACTTTTTATAATGTGAAAATGTCACTTTAACCGGGTACAGCTGTGTTGCGGCAAGCCAGGCACAGGTATTGAGACTAGTTAACAAAAAGTAATGGCAGGAGTTACCCACAACGTACATGCTCCCTGCTGAGCTAGTCCAAACAAACCTCTGTGAAATCACCTGCCATTCCCTCCAATGAGGCACCTGTAACTTTTGGCAAACCTTTTCCTCCGTGATCACTATCTGAAAAAGACCTCTCAATTCCTTAATTCTGTCCGAGAGTCCGCCTCCATTGTTCAGCTCGATTTCAGAACCTTCTGTGTGCTCAACCTCCAAGTAATTGCAAAAGTCTGGTAGGATTTTGTTCTTCCACGCTTTCTGAAATCGACGGCCATCTTAGATGCAAGTCGTGTTTGAGATGCTCTCAATTCCGTGCCTGCGCTTTGCCTTCAGGACAACTCACCTCCCTGTCACAATTCTCCCAGCTTTGTTTTTTCAGTGTCTTCTCCCCAATGCCAAAGGTCTTGGGCTCCGAGCTCCAGCTTCCACTTTCCAGTACTGAGCGCCTGCAGAAACAAAGAAAGCAGATCGGAAACTTGCACCTGAATATGTCTAGCCCCGGGTACCCCCCGTTGGTACTGTGCTTCACGGACTGGAACAAAACAGTCTGAGAAAGATCACTCATATTTGAGCGTTTGTTTCATAAAATAGAAATAAACAGTCTAGGAAGGATCCGACTCAATCATGGTGGCCCTATGGAGGTTTGAAGAAAAAAAAAAGTGAAAGAAATATACCTCTTGTCATAATCTAATTTAGTGTCAATTATAAATTGTTAGGATTTCTAGGCATATATAACCGGAGTTGAGAAGAGGACTCAATGTTTGAACTGATGTATGTTTATTGTAGTGACCCAGCAAATAATTCCTTTAAACGTCTCCTCAAAGAATCAACATAAAGCCTTTAATCAATCAATTGATCAAGATTTATAAAGCACAGCTAATCACCCTATCGGGTATCCAGGAAATAGCAGGTACTGGAGGCTCATTCAAACAGCCAGGTCTTGTTTTTTTTTTTGGAATACTCGAAATGAGGAGATGGACCGGAGCTGCATGGGGAGGCTGTTCCAGGTCTTTGCTGCAATACAGGAAAAGGATCAACCTCCACTTCTGTTTCGGTAGATGAGGCGAGTGTGGGCAAGTGACAGGGAGGTGACACAGAATCTTCTCAATGGTTGGTGGATGTTCAAGCAGTGGTGGATGTGGGTGGGTCATTGGTTGTGTAGAGCCTTGTGTGCGTAGGTCAGCAGCTTAAATTGGCATCTCCTCTGTATGTGGAGAGTCTGGCTGTGGTGTTCTGTATGATTTGGAGTCTCTGTAGGAGGTGTGCAGTGATTTCAACATAGAGAGCATTACGTTAGTCTAGTCAGCTGGTGATGAGGGCCTATGTCACAGCACATCTCGTGTGCTGGGGTAGCCACCTCAAGATCTTACGTAGCATGTGCAGCATGAGAAAGAAGGCGGAGGCTATCACTCTGATCTGTCATTTTAAGGTGAACTTGTTGTCAATGATGATTCCTAGCTTTCTGGCATGGTCAGAGGGTGTTGGTGCCATCTAGGTCCGATGGCCACCAGGAGTCATTCCATGGGTTGCTGTTGCTTCCGAAGATCAGTACTTTCGTCATGTCTGGGTTCAGCTTCAGGAAGTTAATCTCCATTCAGTCTGCAATGCTTGTCATGCAATTGTGGAAGTTGTTCCTGGTTGTGGTACGTCATCAGTGAGTGAGAGGATGATTTGAGTGTCGTCTGCGTACGATATTATGTTGGAACTGTGAGATTTGATCATTTTGGCCAGCACGGTCATGTAGGCAATGAAGAGCGTGGGGCTGAGAGATGAGCCTTGGGGGATGCCTCTGATGATAGGTGAAAGATGATAGGCGGACCATCTGTTTTTGTCCGGTGAGGAAGGAGGTGATCCATCTGAGAGTGTCCCCTTGGATGCAGATGTGGTGGGGTCTTTTTATCAGTGTGGGATGGGATACAGTGTCAAAGGCTGCCAAGAGGTCGAGGAGGGTCAAGGCTGCTGTTTCTCCTCAGTCGAGGAGGGTTTGGATGTCATCTGTGGATGTGATCAGGGCAGTCTTATTCTGTGATTCCTTTGATTACAGACAATGGAACATCATCCAGGAGAGACACCAAGGTGACCATTAGATGGGTGGATAAACCCTGGAAAGAGAGCGGTCAAGAAAGGAGTGTGAAACTCATAACAGCTCAGGCAAAACAACAGTTATTCTCCAATATGCTTCATTTAGACTCACAGTAAAAACTGAATTCACTATAAAGCTCTAAAGCCATCCCACCACATGATTTCCTCTGCTGCACTTTAAGAAGAACCGAAGTAGGAAGAAGGCATGGCAAATCAATTCACATCTGCATAGCATTCCACCCAGCTACTCAGGTTAGTGGTTGTGCCATTTTGCGGATTGATGTACATGTAGAGTACGCAGAATAGAAAGTGGACTAGTGAATAGGTAGCATGTGAAGCTGACAAAGATCATGACAGATATCAAAGGTCCAAGAAGAGGTGGGGGTAAGTGTGAAATGCAAGCAGCTAAAGTAAGTCAGAAGGCATATTTGAAGAGGCATGCATGAAGAGAAAAGTAAAATACAGGGGCGCAGCTACAATTGGTGCAGCAGGTACACTGGCACTGGGGCACTGAAGAGCACATTTAGCCTTGAAAATTGTGGTTTTACCACTCCAACAGCAGTTAAAGGGGCAGTTTTCCTTGATTGCACCCTTGCCCTTGTAAAGTATAGATATAAGACGCAAGCATTAAGTATTTATTATGCTTTGTCTTTTAGAGTACTGGATTGGCTCGTTTGGTACCAAATGCTTGTGAAGGGCTAGCAAGACACTGAACAAGAGGGGGTGGGGGGACATAGGTCACCAATTAGTCAAATAGCAGGAGTTCAGTGCATAAGAACAGAAAAAACATCATAAGTGGCAAACGTAAGGGGGTGTAAAGTGGGAGTAGGGAAACAGAACACAGGTACACATGGGACGACCCAGTCAACTGAAATGTAGTGATATTTAGGTGTGAATAGAAAACTATAAATGAGGGAGAATTTGTGATACTGTGTGAAAGCACATTTCAGATGGTGGGAGGTGTTACTCGAGAAAGGTTAGTAAGCGTGTTCATCCTTTCGAACAGAGTAGTGTACAGAGATTTTTTGCTTCTGTACAATAGGTTGTGTCGGCCACCAGATATACACTACCTTTTAGTAAAATATCCAGGAGTGTTACGATGTAAGACTTTGTACCCAAGGCATGCACTACTCATGCAGCACTGAGCCTCATTAAAGAGCCTTTTAATGTGAGCTGTTCAGGATCAGCTATTACATAAAGTGGTTGTTATGTTTTATTGCTCATCTCGTTGAATAGATTCACATATAAGAGATGTTATTCTAGTTGTGATCAAATGTACAAAAAAGATAAGAAGACGCTCTTAAGCAAGAAGATGGATGAAGTATCTTAAGTACAGGGAGTGGAAAGCCCCTCACACACAATAAACATTGACATCACCAATAATGTAGAGAATAGAGAATGTCAGCTGTTTCCTTCCAGAGTATTTTAGAGGATAGAGAATATCAGCTTTTTCCTGCCAGAGTTTTTTAATGACCTTATCCATTGCCATCACTGATACCATTACGTCTACTGTCTGAACCCTTTTCAGAGAGCCACAGGACATGCAGGGGTTACTGGTCAACTGTGATGGTTGAGGCCTTTTAGTCCTGATGTATCGGGCCCTACCTACTATGGATGTGAGCACCTGGGCCAAGTACCCTTTCTGCACTTAACTCTCAGTCAGGGCCGGTGTTAGGGTGGTGCAGGTGATGTTACTGGGCCAGGTGCCAGCTTCCAGTGGCGGCTGGCATCTAAGGGGGATCGGGTGCATGAAAAAAAAATATTATTAAAAACGTCCTCCTCTCTGGTTCTCTTCTCACCATCGGAACTAGAAACAGCAACCTCCTTGACCAATCAGGGCACTGCTCTCATGCAGTATGAGAGCAGCACCCTGATTTGAAGGAGCAGCCTCACTCGGTGCTCCACAGCGCTCTGGAGGTTTTGACTTGCTCTAAAACCAGCTGTCATAGGACAGCTGGATTAGAGTTGTTTAAAGTGCTCTTGTGTGGCTGGCCGTCACAAGACGGCAGGCCAAAAAGAAATGTGCACTTTCAACAGTGCACAAGCAGCCCACCCTCCTCCCTGCTGAGTGACATGCTGCTGTCACTCAGCACTGGCCCGCTCCGTTTTGACACTTTTCCAGACATGGAAGAAAAATAAAATCGAAATAAATTGCCCTTTATTTAGGGTTTTGGGGACATTTCAAGTGGGCGAGTCTCTTCTGCTCCAATGGAGGAGCCACCCCTGCCAAGCTCAGAGGGTGTCAAAAGCACACCGAGTTGGGGAATTGTTTCCTGCAAGATGCGCCTGCAACCTGGTTTTCCCTTTTGTGCAGACGGTGTGTAGGAGTGCTCGCACCCCTCCATGCGCCAAAAAAAGACTATGAAAGCTGGAGCTGGGGCTGTTGTTCATCACAATTAGTAATGGATTTTATAATTTATGCATTGAGCATGTTCATCAGTGTAATGCACAACAAATATTGATGTTAGATACTGTGGAAAGGTAAATTAGATACGAATGTCCAAAAAGAATACTTGGTGCAGTGTAATATATTGTGAAGATTGGATAATTAACATTAATTAATTGACGCATATACCGACGGATATGGCACATCTCCGTGGATTTTATGAATGGTGTAAGGTCTACATGGTTGTATTTTATTCCAAAATAAACTGTAAATAAAAAATTAAATAATTAATGGCAAATAATTTCAAGTGCCTGGAGACAATTTGGTTTGTAGTGTGCGTTACTATTAGTTATTATTTTTCTGTTGCTCACCATGAAAAATATGCGTTCCGTATGGGATAAAGTAAATCCAAGAAGAGGTGGGGGTAAGTGTGAAATACAAGCAGCTAAAGTAAGTCAGAAGGCATATTTGAAGAGGCATGCATGAAGAGAGAAGTAAAATACAGGGGCGCAACTACAATTGGTGCAGCAGGTACACTGGCACTGGGGCACTGAAGAGCACATTTAGTCTTGATAATTGTGGTTTTACCACTCCAACAGCAGTTAAAGGGGCAGTTTTCCTTGATTGCACCCTTGCCCTTGTAAAGTATAGATATAAGACGCAAGCATTAAGTATTTATTATGCTTTGTCTTTTAGAGTACTGGATTGGCTCGATTGGTACCAAATGCTTGTAGTGGTGTCCGTCAGGGGGGTCTGCCTGTGAACACAATCTAAAAGGAATAGAGCGTACAAAGTATTTAGCGTCATCCCCTCTGCCGATCAGGCGTCATTCAAATCACAAGGGAGGGCGCCGGTCTTTACAACCGGCGCCCTCCCTCGTGTTCGAGTTTGTGTAGCACATATACTCGGTAAGTCTTGTTCACCTGTAAATTACAAGCCTCATTTGAGGATTTTTAACTACGTGCCTAAGTTAAGAGTGGTTCTCTGGAGGAATGTGTGTTGGCTCATGGGGGTCCCAGGCTTGGCTTGGGGCACGTGAGTGTGTTGCTTGGTTCATTACCATATCGCATACCAAACACTTTGATTCAAGACCCAGTGATCAAAGTTAGACTCCTGGAATGTTTAGAAAGCAAATCCAGGCTGAAATAATATATGATTGAGTCCAATTGTGGAACGTTGTTGAAGCACAGTTCATTCATTTAGTTGGAGAAATACCAGAGTTAGAAAAACAGAAATTTTAGGGAGGAATTGAGTATAAAAATGGGGGGGGGGCTAGAACCCGCACCCTTCTCATTATTCTTTATTCTTTTCCAGTGAATGTTCTTCACTTAACTTTGGGGTCTTTTTCTCCACTGAACGATTGGAAGACCCGGAAGAGTACGGATTTACGAGACCTACTCCATTCGGGAAACCCAGTGACCGAACTACGGCATGGGAAATAAGTGGATTTGACTGTGACAGTCCTGAGGAAGACCGAAGTGACCTCTTGGGGCACAATTTAAGCGGTCGAAACATGTTGACTTTAGCAGTGGTAGGAGGGAAGTCTTGAGGAACCTCATTTTCTCAATAAGACAATTTCCCATCCTCTTTCATTATTTTTAATCCTGATAAGGGTATCAAATTGGGTCTAATAAAGTAATTCTTTCTACTGGCACCCTTTATCAGTTTTAAAACACATCCTTACTGCACTTTTTCGTCGCACTAACAGCAGATCCATGAGGTGTTCACTGCACGTTCTATCACTCATGTATGTTATTCGTTGTACGTATTGACTGATTGTGTTGTACGTCTTGTAACGTGGAATTTAATATTTTTTCCCCCTCCCTAATGCTCCGCCCTGGATGTGGCTACACCAGGGCGTTTGTAGCAGGCCCTATGATGAGGCATGTCACATACCTCGGTTTGTGAGTGAGGGCAGTTTTTCTAAATTTGAGAATTTTCCTTTGTTGTAGTTGTGTACTCTATATACCCCTTGTGTGTGATTATTTGGTTTACTCTAGGGGGCCTGGGGTATTGGAGTTTAAACAATTTTGGCCCTCTCCCCTTTTGTGTGTTGATCAATCCTAGTGTCTTCCCAGATCTAACACTAAAATCCAGTTTGAAGCAAGTAATGTACCACCGGTGTTAAGACAGAATATCGACTTGGAAATGGTGACTTACACAATATCAAGTTGGAAAAATCGGGATTCAGAAATATCAAGAGCAAGAATATCGTGGTCCAGAATATGGAATTTAAGGTAAGAAATATAATTTTTAAAAATAAAGAAGTCATTAATATTGTTTCAAAAAATAAAGTTGTTTAAAATATCGATTTTTTCAATTAGTGTAATGTATTTTAGTTTATATTTTAAATGTATGTGATGTGTGTTTTTTGTATAAGTATTGTTTAGGTTTTTTAATATATGTGTTACATTTTTAGCAGTTATGACTTTTATTTTATTTACATTTTGCATTTTTTAGTTCTGTAGTGGGTTGTATGTTTATAGCGGAATAGGGTGGGAAGTTATTTAATTATACTAAATTAATGATTATTTTTTATTTATTTAATTTAGATTTGATAGTGTTTATTGTGGGAAGTAATTTATTTCTAATGCATTTTTAATTGGTTGTTAATAAATATTGATTAATTAATTGATAATTAATTATGGTAATTACGAATTGTTCTTAGGTGCAGGTTGTGGAGTTTATAGGGGTAAAGAGTGGGAAGTAATTTATTTTTGATGAATAAATAATTAGTTGTTAATTCATATTAATTAATTGATTGCAAATTAGTTATGAAATTGTGTAAATAATTGGTAAAGGGTGGGAAGTAATGTATATATAATTAATTAATAATTAGTTGTTAAGTTATATTTAATTGATAATTATTAATGTCAATTGTGTGATTTTATTTTAGGTGTGGTTCTGGCCTTTATGGAGTAAAGGGTGGGAAGTAATTTATTGTTGATTAATAATAATTAGTTCTTAATTAATATGAATTATTTGATTGAAAATTAATTATGAAATTGTGTAATTAACTTTAGGTGCTCATTGTAGCTTTCCTGAGGGTATAGGGTGGGTAGTAATTTATGTTTAATTAATTAATAATTCGTTGTTAATTTAGATCAACTAATAATTGATAATTAATTATATTTAGTGATTCATTTTAAGTGTGGTTTGTGGGGTAAAGGCTGGGAAGTAATGTATGCTTAATTATTTCATAATTAGTTGTTAATTAATGTTAATTAATAAATTGAACATTAAATATGGAATTTGTGTAATTCATTTTAGGTGTGGGTTGTAGGATATTTATAGGGGTAAAAGGTAGAAAGTAATTTATGTTTAATTAATCAAAAAAATTGCAGATCATTAATATTATTTAATTAATATAAACAAATTAGGGTATTCATTTATATTTATTGTGTGTGGGTTTTATTGTTATAGTGGTACAGAGTGGGGAGAAAATTAATTTACTTACTTTATAATTAGTTGTTAAATACTATTAGTTTTTTTTTATTGAAAATAAGTTTTAATTGTGTAATTAATTTGTTTACAGTTTAATTTTTTCTGTGGGTTGTGGGGATTATAGGGGTAAAGTGTGGGAATTTTTTTTAAATTCATAATAATATTTCTTTATTTGGTAATTAATTATGTTAATAAAGGAAGTCCAATTTTTTAAAATTTGATGTGGGTTGTGAATTGTATGGTGTTTTAGGTTGGGAAATAAAAATGAAAAGAATTATGTAATAATTAATGTTTTTGTTTCTAAATAATTTCCAATTAAAAATATTTATTTGTTTAGAAAATATTTTTTATTGTATTAGTTTAATATTTGTAGGTATGTTTCATATGTATTTAACATTATTATGTTTTTTTTAAACGTAATATTAACTATATTTGTTTTTTAATTTTTAACATATGTGTCTATTGTTTATTTATTTAGTTTTTTTAATATTTCTGTTGTTAAAATTGTGTTTGTTTTTAATTTTAAACTGAATTGAGTGAGAATATTAATTGTTACCCCTCTGCAATCCAACACATTCGCTACTGTTGCACTCATTGGAGTGGGAATAGTAATTTTTACCTCTCTGCTATCCAGCAATTTCTCTACTGGCTCATTCACTGGAGTGGGAATAGTAATTTGTACCCCTCCGCTAGCCAAACCTTTTCCTACTGTTGCACTCACAGGAGTGGGAATAGTAAGTTTTTACTCCTCCGCTACCCAACACTTTCCCTACAGTTGCATTCATTACAGTGGGAATAGGAATTTTTACCCCTCTGTTGTCCAACACTTTCCCTACTGTTGCACTCACTGGAGAGGGAAAAGTCATTTTTACTCCGCCACTATCCTGCACTTTCCCCACTGTTGCACTCACTGGAGTGGGATTAGTATTTTTTACCCCTCCGCTATCCAACACATTCCCCACTGTTGCACTCACTGGAGGTGGAATAGTCATTTTTACCCCTCTTCTATCCAACTCTTCCCCTACTTTTGTACTCACTGGAGTGGGAATTGTAATGTTTACCCCTCCGCTATCCAACACTTTCCTTACTGTTGCACGCACTGGATTGGGAATAGCATTTTTTACCCCTTTGCTATCCAACACTTTACCTACTGTTACACTCACTCGAGTGGAAATAGTAAGTTTTACCCCTGCACTATCCAACACTTTCCCTGCTGTTGCACTCACTGGAGTGGGAATAAAAATGTTTACCCCTCCGCTATCCAACTCTTCCCCTACTGTTGCACTCACTGGAGTGTGCGTAGTAATTTTTTGTCCTCTGCTATCCAACACTTTCCCTACTGGTACTCACTGGAGTTGAAATAGTTATTTTTGCCCCTCCGCTATCCAATACTTTCCCTACTGTTGCACTCACTGGAGAGGGAATACTCATTTTTACTCCACCACTATCCTGCACGTTCCCCACTGTTGCACTCAAAGGAGTAGGCATAGTATTTTTTTACCACTCCCCTATCCAACACTTTCTCCACTGTTGCACTCACTGGAGGGGGAATAGTAATTTGTACCCCTCTGCTATCCAACTCTTCCCCTACTTTTGCACTCACTGGAGTGGGAATAGTAATGTTTACCCCTCCTCTATCCCGCACTTTCTCTACTATTGCACTCACTTGATTGGGCATAGTAATTTTAACCCCTCCGCTATCCAACACTTTCCCTACTGTTACACTCACTGGAGTTGAAATAGTATTTTTTATTGTTGCACTCGCACTCACTGAAGTGGGCATAGTCATTTTTAGCCCTCTGCTATCCAACACCTTCCCTACTGTTGCCCTCACTGGAGTGGGAATAGTAATGTTTACCCCTCTGCTATCCAACACTTTTTCTACTGTTACACTCACTGAAGTGGGAATAGTAATATTTACCCCTCCGCTATGCAACACTTTCCCTACTGTTGCTCTCACTGGAGTGGAAAATGTAAGTTTATATATATATATATATATACATATGTATACCTGTATTAATCAGAAGAAAGGGGTGGAAGCTTGCAGGTGGTTCTTACAGAGCAGACGTATATCATTGAGAAATCATAATAAATTGTTGGAAAAAATGATGAGATATTGTTTGTTTACTATTTGAGAAAAATCTCCCTGTGTGCCACTTCGTGTTTTCTTCTGGAATCCTGGAGGACTTCATTGGGTAAAGACAAAATTAAACGGCGACTGCCGCCATAGCAGGCACCGACACCGTTGGAGGGCGATCTGTGATCAGCAGCAATTGTGAGCAGTTTTTTAAAATATATATATATATATATATATATATATATATATATATATATATATATATATATATATATATATATATATTTATTATTTATTTATACGTATAAATATATATACATTTATATATAATGTTTTAATTCTTTAAAAAAGTAATCGCTTATTAATTATTTTAAATTAAATATATATGAATTATTATGTGTGTTTAACTTTGTAAAGCATATATTAAATCTACTATGTTTTTTTATATTAATTTTATTATTTAGCATATTTAATATTTATTACTTTATTTTATATTTATATAAAATTCAATATTTTGTCCAACTATATTTTTGTTACATAGATATTTTTTTTGTTATTTTTGTACGTATCTGTTTATGTATAGGGAGTCAATATTTTTGCATTCTATATTTTTTCATCAATATTTTTTACTTCTATATTTTTTACATCAATAGTCAATAGTCTGAGGTAGCATGGTGGACAAAAGAAAGATGGGTTTGAATGCTACTGAGCTATTTCCAGTGGTTAGATAAAGTGCAAGCATTCCTCCCATAAATCTATCTGTGTTTAATAAACAAGAATTGATTGGCATCCTGTTTGCTCTGTTTTAGGGGTGCAAAGCTTTTATATGTGTTTATGGCAGACCTATCATACAGAACTTGACACCGGAGGGTCAACTTGAGGGGCATAGCCCCTACTCTGCATATTCTATTGACCTTCAGGTCAGTCTATTGAGCGCTCCTGAAAGGAATTTTACACCTTTTCCCAGGTTGAGCAGAGGCTGAAAGAAGATGGAGAATAATGTTAGTTAGCCTCGAGGATTGCCAGACAGTGAAAAGGTATTTTTTTTTTTAATTTACTGTTCCTTAATATTTATTACAAAAATCTGACTTAATTGAATTGATCTAAATTTTTATTACAAGTAGTGTTTAATTATGTTTTTAGTTGGTCCCATTCCAGAGATACAGTTTTAGTATTTTTATGTGTACTCTAATTTTCTTAATGGGACGACTAGTCCTGCCAGAGTGAAAATAGAGCATGGTAACATTCATCTTCTACATGTCTCTCTTATAAATACCATGCCCCTAGACACTACATTGTGAGCTACAGGGAGTACATTGGGGAACTGTAATAATTTTGAAAGAGATGTTTATACTCATCAAATTAGTTGTTTTAACAGGTTGCACTGCAGGCTTTACATTGCAACCATCAGTGTGCTATAGAAGACCTGAAGTCATGTGTTTCTTTATCACAATAGTGTATTTCACAATAAGTGCTACTGTCCAAAGGTAACATTCAACTTTTCATGCCATGGGTGTGTTTCTGCACCATAACCTATAGCCTTATAGGAGGGTTAAAAACACCCCTCAGAGATTAGCTAATTTCTACATGTTTTAGAGGTCAGGCCATAATCCCTCGGCACTAGACAGTATTAAAAAAACAACAATAACATTCTGAATAAAAATGGGGTTACTGTGCAATAAGGGGCATATCCTCACAATCTCAACAACTTTCATCAATGCTGAGAACAAAATCAATCACTTCTGAATCAATTTGAGGCATATTTTCTTCACCCAATAACCTTCTTCAACATTCACTAAAGTATTAACCTTCTTCACACCAAAACCAAACTTTGTTGTGTGCTACTTACTTCAGTCTTGCTCCCTCACACTTGCCTCTCCTTGGATAAATAATTAAATTCCGTACCTCCTGCTCATCATTTCAATAGGTATCAACCATGTTCTGGTAGGGCATTTTTTTGCTTGCACCCTTTTGGAGCCTCACCCTTGATCTTAACCAATTACTAATATAACCAATTACTAATAGCAAATTGCTCAGTCGCAATATCTCAGTAGTGTAAGAATACTATAAGACTTCTGCTTATGAATTGCTACCATTAATTATAAAACAATGCACATTTAAATGGAAGCCAATTGCCCTCAGTAAGAAGACATGAAAAATCATTGCATGTCTAAAATCTTTGCTAAAAACGTAATGGCACTTATTCTTGTTACATTTGTAACAATGGTTTACCTTTGCCATTTCAAATAATACTCCTGCAACACTATTACAAAGTCCTTATAACAAGTGGAGTGGCTTTTTTCTTTCTATGAGGCTATTAGTGGAAGCAACCAGCCCCATCTGAATTATGAAATATACTATAAGGACTTCTGCTGTAAAACTCAAAATGCTTGGAGAAAATGCTAAATATATCTGGGCAAAAGTAAGCCAAATGGGAGCGAAATTATGGATTCTTCTGTTAAATACTGATTGGTATTGCGGCCCACATATTCCCACATGTAGTTGTACATTACTTTCCCTTCTCCAGAGTTATTAGCAGCCTTGGTATGTATAACTCCAGTGGGGCCTTAACCAATTCTACAGGACACTTGCATTGAGGCCCAAACTATGGTGTTGACTCTATCACACCTAAATAAATGATAATATTGAAACCGAACTGTTGAAATGGCATGCAAGACAAATCTTTCCCCATCATAGATAGATCACTTGACTTCACTCTTGTAACACTATTACAGCACACTAACATAATCTATATTTGATATTTTCACTTCCTTGTCAACAGTGGGCCAGTAGTAATCCATCTTATCAATCAAACAATCAGGGGTTTATATAGCGCACTACTCACCTGAGAGGGTCTCATGGTGCTGGGGGGGAGGGTGGCAGCTCCGGATCAATCGAAGAGCCAGGTCTTGAGGTCATTCCTGAAGGTGTGCAGGGTAGGAGAGCGTCTGATGTTCACGGGGAGCTTGTTCCAGGTCTTGGCTGCGATGTAGGAGAAGGCTCTCCCACCTGTTCTGCTTCTGCGGATGCGGGGGGCCTCTACCAGGGTGAGGTCGGCGGAGCAGAGGTTCCTCTTGGGTAAGTGAAAGGATACTCTCTCGTTGAAGTATTTGGGTCTGATATTGTAGAGTGATTTGTAGGCGTGGAGCTTGAAAGTGACCTTTTTCTTTACGGGAAGCCAGTGGAGGTCTCATAGGTGTTGGGTCATGTGTTCGTGACACGGAGTTCCGAGGATGAGTCTGGCTCCGGCATTCTGGATGGTCTGGAGTCTGTACAGTAGAGTTTGGTTGATTCTGGCGTATAGGGCGTAGCCGTAGTCCAGTCTGCTGGTTAAGGATGTGTGGGTGACGGTCTTTCTGCCGTCAGGGGGGATCGACTTGAAGGTCTTGTGGAGGATGCCCAGGCAGTTGAAGCTAGTGGAGGCGACGGCGTTGATCTGGTGGTTCATGGAGAGGGAAGAGCTGAGCATGATGCCGAGGTTGCGTGCATGCTCAGTAGGGGTGGGTGCATTCCGGAGGGTGAAGGGTCCCCAGGTGCTGTCCCAAGCGGAACTGTAGGATCCGAGGATGAGGACCTCGGTCTTTTCTGAGTTGAGCTTCAAGCAGCTGTCTTTCATCCAACCTGCCACGTTCTTCATTCCATCCTGGAAGCAGAGTCTGTTGTCATTGGGATTCTTCATGAGTGAGAGGATAAGCTGGGTGTCGTCGGCATAAGATACAATGCTGTGGCCATGCTGTCTGATATGATGGAGGCGAGGGGGGCCATGTAGATGTTGAAGAGCGTGGGGCTGAGTGATGAGCCTTGGGATACTCCGCAGCTTATATCGGTGGATTCGGAGAGGAAGGGAGGGAGTCTAATCCTCTTGGTTCTGCTGGAGAGAAAGTATCAGACCCAGTCGAGGGCGGCTCCTTGTATCCCTGCGTCGAGAAGTCTGGTTGCCAGGGTGCGATGAGAAACAGTGTAGAAGGTTGCAGAGAGGTCTAGAAGGATGAGGGCCGCGGTGTGTCCCTGGCCGAATAGCAGGTGGATGTTGTCAGTGGCGGCAAGGAGAGCGGTCTCAGTGCTGTGGTTGCTGCAGAATCCAGACTGGGAGGCATCTAGGATGGAGTTCTCTTCCATGAAGGTGGTCAGCTGGGCATTTACAAGTCTCTCTGTGACTTTGGCTGCGAAAGGGAGGAGAGAGAAGGGCCGGTAGTTTTAAGGTCCTTTGGGTTGGTCGTGGGTTTCTTGAGGAGGGTTTTTTACCTCCACCCGCTTCCAGTCATCTGGGAAGGTGACAGACATGAAGGAGGGGTGATGGTCCATCCCAGTTTGGGTGTGATGGCGGCAGCGGCCCTGTGGAATATGTGCGGTTGGAAGGGGTACGTAGGGGCTGCCGAGTGGGTCTTCTGCATGGTGGTGGTGATGTGTTCGACGGTAGTGGGATTCCAGATCATGATTGTGAGCTGATCAGCAGCGTTGGGGGGAGGTGTTGTCCGTGGTCAGTTCATTGAAATTGTCGTGGAGCACCTTGATCTTCAGGCGGAAATATGAGCTGAGCTTGTCGCAGAGTTACTGATAAGATGTGATGTCCGTGGCTTCACTGGGGGGTTTTGTGAACTGCAGTATGATGTTGAAAATGTCCTTGGCATTGGTCGCGTTGGTCTGCACTTTGTCTCTTATGAAGGTCCGTTTGGTGTCCCTTATGCACTGGTGGTATTCCTTCAGGGCGCTTCTGCGGTTGTTCCGTGCTTACATTGTTTTCTGGTCTCGGCATCTGCAAGAGCGTCTGCCTTCCTGTAGCTCTGTGGTGAACCAATCAGCCTTCAGCGGGCATTGTTTGGCGGGGGTAGGAGTGGTGCAAGTTTGTCGGCACAGTAGGAGATCCAGTGGTGAACTTCTGTGGCTGTGGAGTTGGCATTGGTTGTGGTGCTGGTTGGGCCTTGGAGGGAGTGGCGATTAGGAGTTCCTCTCTGCCCTTGCTCCAGTTTCTTTGTGGCGGTTACCAGGCAGGTTTGGGTGTGGTGGTAGTATTGAAGGTGAAATGGATGCAGTGGTGGTTAGTCCTGGGAGGCTGAGTGGTGTGGCTGATCAGATATTTGTTCTTCCCGCAAAGATAGGGTTGAGGGTGTGTCTGGCTCTGTGCGTGGATGTGTTGACCAGCTGCTTCTGTCCGAGGTTGGCCAGGTTGTTGAGGAGAGTGGTGGTGTCGGGGTTAATGCGATTGTCTAGGTGGAAGTTCAGGTCCCCGAGTAGAATGTAGTCAATGGAGGTGATTGCGTGGGGTGCTGCTAGCTCGGCTATGGTGGTTGCAGACTGGGTGTGGGGGCCCGACAGTCTGTGGATGAGGGTGCCCATAGCGTGGTCCGGGGCTGGTCTGGATCTGGAAGTAAAGGTGTTCTGTGTTTGAGTGGGGGTCACTTGTGCTGGATGTGGAGAGGCGGAGGGTGGACTTGTGTGTGCTAACGAGTCCTCCTCCGGGGCGGTCCTTTCTCTGGATCTTGTAGCTGTCTGGCATGGCCTTGGCAATATCGGGGCCAGAGGTGGCGTTGGTTCAGGTTTCAGCGAGGAAGGCAATGTCTGGCGAGATATTGTTGATCAGGTACCAGATCTCTATGGCGTGTAGGTGAAGGGAGCGTACATTGAGGAGGATGCATGTCAGGGTGTCGGTGGTGTTGCGTCAGGCGGGCCTTCGGCGGTAGTGGGGTTGTTGTCGATGGTAAAGGATCTGCGGCAGGCTCTACATGAGAATTCTTCATGGATGGTGTTCGGCGAGGATCTTATGCAGTCGGTGTTTTTTCCGGGATTGAGTGCGTTGAGGATAGTGGTGGTGTAGTGGTGGGACGTGGGAGAGCCAGGGTTCCTGGAGCTGGTCGTGTTCGGGTCACGGACTGGCGCAGACGGTCTTGCCTTAGGTGCGCCAGCAGAGCGCCCGCTGTATGCGCCCGCGCAGCAGTCTGCATTAAATAGGGGAGGGGAGAGATGCTCAGCTGGGAGATGGAAAATGGGCGCGGGTAGAGGGGAGGGGCCAGGATAGCAGTGGCAGGAAGCGGGAGAAGGGGACGGCATAAGGGGGTTAAAGAGCAGTACGGAGGAAAATAATTGCCACATAATTACCAACAGTGACAACAGAAAAATAACAGATGCAAAGTAGGCAGAAAATGCTAATACCCAAAATGCGCAATACTCAAAGCCCAAGACAGGGGGCTGAGCGGTGGCGACGTAGAGCAGGAGCTGTCGTGTAGATTGCTGGCCTCTTACCGCGGACCAGGTCTTGTGAGCGCTCCCCCGAAGCTGTCTGCATTAAACATGGGAGGGGGGGGGAGGGATGCTCAGCTGGGAGGCGGGAAACGGGCGCGAGTAGAGGGGAGGGGCTGGGACAGCAGTGGCAGGAAGCGGGAGAAGGGGATGGCGCGAGGGAGCTAAAGAGCAGTACGGAGGAAAATAATGACCAAATAATTACTAGTGACAGCGAACAATTTATAGATGCAAAGTAGGCAGATACGCTGATACCCAAAATGCGCAATACTCAGAGGCAGTACCCTTGAACACCAAAGGCAGGGGGCTCAGTGGCAGCAACGTAGAGCAGGAGCTGTCGGAGCGAGTGCAGGCCTGTGACCGAGGTCCGGGTCTTAAAACATTGAGCCTTAAGTATAATTCCCTAATCACCGGAAAGTGCTAAATTAATCTATTTCTGCTGAAACCGTTGGTGGTATCATACTGTGCCCACTGAGGAAATTCCAACTGCAAGTTTCTATTATCCCATTCCCCTAACCCCTGATTTACTCTTATTACAGGGACTCCTCCGACATGGGTGACATCCTCAACTCTCCTAACGGCCCGTTGCTGGTATTTGGAGGTCACAGGCACTGACGTTGTCCCCAGAGAGGTTGGAACCTACGAGGAAAGGCCCCAAAAATTCTATCATGCTCATCTGAGGCATACAGGTGTCCCAGGAAATGGCCCAAAGAGTCTCAGTTGCAACGGGTGACCCCCCTCAGCAGGTTCAGTGGCAATGGGTAAAGGCCCCAACAGTCTCACTGGCCCCCTCTGGCATTTGAGAGTCACGCGCAACAGTCCTAATGTTGTCTCCTGCACCAGGCGATGGCCCTCAAATACACTGTAGTCCCATCTGGATCAGGTGCCTCACGCTGTACCCACTGGAATTCACTTGCCAGGATTTTTAGTGGGCCTTGGTCCCTCCAGGCTCTCTTTCGGATTCCTACTAAATACAAAAAGGGTATTTTTGTGACACCACCATGCTCATGTCACTGAATTCCATTTAAGGGCAGTGGCCGTCTAGGCCAGTGAGGGTGTGGTTTGTGCACCCGTTCCAGTCTAACACGACTGCATCACCATGAGACAGTAATAGGTCATAGGGCACATGCATGCTTCATGTTCGTTCATGACCAAACATCAGTATACATGCAGCTGAGGCACTCAAGACACTGTTTGTGAAATGCAATGTACCTATTTGTGAGACAGATGAGAGAATTTAGTGATTTCTGTTTTATAGGTTTCTGGAGAGTGCAAGATGAGAAAGTACAGTGGATGATTGCAGTGCATTATTCTGCCTTGTGTCTTTTGTGTGCACAGTGAAATGTTGTATGCTTCATCCATGGGAATGAGGATGTGTGTGGTGGTGAACCATTGCTATATGATGAATGTTGTATCAAGGCTGTGTTTACCTGTGATATCTGAAGCATGAAAAACTGTGGTGTGTACATATGAGCATTAGGTGAAGGTACGCAAGGTGAGTCAGATGTACATGAGGTTATCTGCCTTAAAAGCTCATGTGTGCTTGATGTGACTGTAGTGTGTCTTTGAATATATGATGGGGTGAAGCAGTTGGTTGTGAAATTAGGTGCATGATGGTACTTTACCTGAGGTGTGAGAGATGGGTATATCTTTCCAGGCCTAAACATTAATATGAGTTGCTACAAACGTCAACTTTGTCATCTGCCCTTTGCATCAGAAGCCTAATTGTGAAGTCATTGTGAGTTCAACAGACAACTGGATAATGGCAAGAAGAGCAGGCAAGTCTCAGATTAGGTGTGCTCCATTGGCATTGGGGAACACATGACCTCACAAATAGTATTGCAGTGATAGCTATTGGGAGGCTTATATTAATTTTTCTTACCTCATTAAGGGGTTGATTCTGATTCGGGAAAAACTGCTCCGAATAGCCGTTCGGAGCGTTTTTCCCGTATGAATCGTACCCTGCAACGTCCCCCATATGTACGACGAAGTACGATTCGTACCAGGAGCTGGACTCTGTACGAATCGTACAGAGACCGTACAAATCAAATCCCCGTACGAATCTCCCTCGGAACCCGCTGTACGCGACATCTAAACGGTTCTTCCGACCCAGCAAGTACGATTCGTGATGGGTACGCACCGTACTACCCTTTTTCCATGGGAGCTGAAAACAGCAGTAAGTGAGTTTGCCCCAAAACAAGTACGGAACAGCCCCCCCGGGTTCGGTGCGTACACCCAATGATCGCAGGGGTACGTGTGTACCCCTGCGATCATGGGGTTTACTGTGCATACCCCTGCGATCATGGGGTGTACGGACCGTATGGTGCGTACACCCTGCGATCGCAGGTGGTGGTGAACCATTGCTATATGATGAATGTTGTATCAAGGCTGTGTTTACCTGTGATATCTGAAGCATGAAAAACTGTGGTGTGTACATATGAGCATTAGGTGAAGGTACGCAAGGTGAGTCAGATGTACATGAGGTTATCTGCCTTAAAAGCTCATGTGTGCTTGATGTGACTGTAGTGTGTCTTTGAATATATGATGGGGTGAAGCAGTTGGTTGTGAAATTAGGTGCATGATGGTACTTTACCTGAGGTGTGAGAGATGGGTATATCTTTCCAGGCCTAAACATTAATATGAGTTGCTACAAACGTCAACTTTGTCATCTGCCCTTTGCATCAGAAGCCTAATTGTGAAGTCATTGTGAGTTCAACAGACAACTGGATAATGGCAAGAAGAGCAGGCAAGTCTCAGATTAGGTGTGCTCCATTGGCATTGGGGAACACATGACCTCACAAATAGTATTGCAGTGATAGCTATTGGGAGGCTTATATTAATTTTTCTTACCTCATTAAGGGGTTGATTCTGATTCGGGAAAAACTGCTCCGAATAGCCGTTCGGAGCGTTTTTCCCGTATGAATCGTACCCTGCAACGTCCCCCATATGTACGACGAAGTACGATTCGTACCAGGAGCTGGACTCTGTACGAATCGTACAGAGACCGTACAAATCAAATCCCCGTACGAATCTCCCTCGGAACCCGCTGTACGCGACATCTAAACGGTTCTTCCGACCCAGCAAGTACGATTCGTGATGGGTACGCACCGTACTACCCTTTTTCCATGGGAGCTGAAAACAGCAGTAAGTGAGTTTGCCCCAAAACAAGTACGGAACAGCCCCCCCGGGTTCGGTGCGTACACCCAATGATCGCAGGGGTACGTGTGTACCCCTGCGATCATGGGGTTTACTGTGCATACCCCTGCGATCATGGGGTGTACGGACCGTATGGTGCGTACACCCTGCGATCGCAGGGGTACGGTGCGTACACCCCATGATCGTAGGGATACGCACCGTACCCCGCGATCATGGGGTGTACGGACCGTACGGTGTGTATGTGATTGTGGGCTTTTCCGTTCGAATTGCCCTTACCTGATGTGGACCGTACGAATCGCGTCGTCATACCCCTGTCCAGATCGTACTCATCGTGTTGTATGGCATGTTTATGATTCGTACGGAGAGGGCTCTGGATACGAATCGTACGGACATTTTTTTGCAAGGATCGGAATCGACCCCTAAGTGTCTTCATTACAATAGGAAAAGCAGGTGAACTGTGCCGTGTTGACCGCTGGTTGTATTTTTCATTATCTTTGTATGCCCCAATTTCTGTGATAACCCGGGACTGGCTGTACTCTTTTTTAAATTTAGGAACAACATTTGAGATTTACAGATGGCATTATTTTATCATTTCTTTATTCAGATGTTCAAAGGTTTACAGGCAGCATCTGCCAGTTCCTCATAACATGTACAGACAGTTGAGAGAATATGACCAAAATCATTTGGGAAAAGTGTTAGTACAAACAGGCAAGATACAAAACCAAATACCTGAGTAAAAGAGCATATACAGCTTCAGAAAGAAGCACCCCAAACACAGCAGCAGTTATGCTAAGGAGGACTACCAGCCAACCAGCTTTGTCGTACCTTCTCGCCAGCTCAACAACAATGGGCCCAGTGTTAACTGTACCACCACAAAACATGACACCAGCACAGGTCCCAACTGCCAACCATGGACCCACCCCACTGTGACAGTGAGTAGAGCCAGTCACAGAAGCGGCCCTCTAGCGGAAACCAGTGTTACGCCCCATGCCAGGTGACCCACACTTGTACCCCCTTAGAAGGAAGATCTAGGGCCCCTGACTCCAGGGGGAACAGGTGAGAAGCGTTCCCCCCAGTACCACAAAATTTAGAGTACCCCTAGATGTAAGAAGGGACCTCACACCAGGAGGACTAAGACAAGTAAATAATCCTGGAGCGTATAGACTCGCTGTTCATATGTGGCCAACTATGTGGTATAACTTTGTGAACCACTGCTTTGGAGAACACCAATGACTGAGAATACAGATCTTGACCACCTTGAGGGCTGTCAACAGCCACCGTCACCAATGGGAGGACGCTTCATCCACGTCTGTGAAATCGTGTAGGTTGCCACTTTGGCAGAGTCCCAAAAAGGAATGTGGCTAGTGGAGTGGAGCATCTGCCACACGGAGTCCCAGTAGAGTGCCAGATCTGGACAGGACCATAAGATAATAATAAAATTTGCAGGCAGCAGAGGAGCAGCGCCAACAGACATCCGTGTTAAGAACTTTGGCTCAGCACAGTTTAAACGGCGTCCAGTACCAATCATGAAATAGGAATATTTCAGATGTGCCTCCCTGGGGGAATGTTAAACTATCAAAGCAGGAATAGTTCCTCCTACTTAAGTTCTCTTCTGGGAGGAGCATAGGTGTAGGACCTCTATAAAAATTGAGTTCTTCATCCCCATTTTGATTTAATAGATCCCTGAGGGAATGCTCATGGCAATCCAAGACCTCTCTTCAGTCCTAGTCTGAATAGTATGTGCCTATACACGGCTGCCAGCAAACTCTAGATGAGGTGTGCGTGTCCTGAAAGTAAACATTATCAATGAGGATTTGACACTGATTAGAGATCGCCCCACTAGAGAGACCCCACAGCCTGAGGTAGTCCTATACTGGAAAGACTGGTAGGTGGATAGGGTCTCGCCCCAGAAAGCCCCTAAGGCAGTATCTCAGCTGTCTGCAATGCCATAGTTACGATTGGGATACTGATTTAAGCATCTCAAATGAGCAAAAGGTGTCACCCTCCAATAGGTCCCTGTTTGAACGAATCCCCTGTTCCTCCCAAAGTGCACAGTTAATCTGGCATTGGGCTACAGTTATGCTCTCATTAGACCACAATGTCCTCCCTTGTGGATTACGGGATGGCCTTCCATGAGTTGATGAGTACCCTTCCATGTCGTTCATGTAGACCTCAAAGTCGGGAGGCAATGGGAGGAATTCAAAGCCTGCACAGAAGCCCCAAACCACGGGGCGTGTGCCACGGCGCGTTTCCAGGAGGCCCACTACGGAATAGCATCCATGGGGACCAGAAGGTAAGCCACCTGAGAAGGATAGTGTGCAAGGTAGGACATGCACACATCCTGCAGACGAAGTCCCCCACCCTAGTATCAGTGTGTAATCTCACAGGTTTGAGTTTAGGCTTCCTGCCCACAGAGACACACCGCTTGATGAGCCTGTTAATAGTGCGGATCAGTTGGGCCGAGATCTGGAGGGCCCGCATGTCGAAAACTTAATTGAACTGGAGAGCCGTGATCATTTTTACCCTCTGGACTCTCCCCCACAGGGAGACCAGCAAAGCCGACCATTGAGTGAAGTTCTGCTCCATTCGGGCTAGAAGGGACCAGGTGTTATCCTGCACCATAATATGCAGACCCTTATTTACCAGCAGGCCCAAATACTTCAATCGCATCATCTTCTCTGTGAAGCAATATGCAGCGAGATAAGGCCAGGGGTCACTGAGTGGCAATGGAAGTGCCTCACTCTTGATCCATTTGATCTTGAACCCCAAGAAGACTGAACAATAATAAATCAAGGCGATAAGATGCAGGACAGAAGCCTGTGGGTCATTCAAAGACAGCATAATGTCATCAGAATAATACAGGATCTTCCATTCACCGGCAGGGGTGTCAATGCCTCGGATAAGGGCAGACTTGCAGATGGCAGCCCCTAGGGGCTCCATTGCTAATGAAAATAGGAGAGGGGACATCCAGCACCCTTGTCTCGTCCCCTTCAAGATGGAGAAGGTGCGATACAAGTGGCCACTGTAATCAGCTGGTACATTTTACGCGCTGAATTGTTACATGATCCCTGCGAGTTGTTCATCTGGTTCTGCGGACTGTTAACTTTCTGTTACGTGAACCCAGCTACCCGTTTGCCGAAATCGGCATACATGCAAAGTAAACTGTTACCGCGTTTAATAATGAAAACGCCCAGGTTGCATGTTTGATGCGCTCGCGATTTGAAATGCTCACGCTTAGAAATGGCTTTAACATAGGATTAAAGCCAGGGATCATGTTACAATTCAGCGCGTAAAATGTATCAGCCATGGGTTACATCTAATATAATATCACCACAATGGGCCATGATAGGAGACCGAGGTATAGGTAATTAAAACCAATGTGATTGTTTAGTTGTCATTATATTTATGTTAATAGTTAGAAACAAGCATGTCTTTTTATTAACATATCGTTTTTATCACACTGTTTGTTGAACAACATGTATACTTACAATACAGTGATGGATACATCCTTTGTTTCACAGATTTCCCTGATGAAGGCACTTCGGCCGAAATGCATTGGAATGTATTTTGCATACATTTGAAAAATAAGTCGGATGTAAAATATACTCGTTGGATATATGTGATTTATGGTTGAATAAATCGTCAACATTTGCAAAAGACACTCTTTATTAGTATGAATAAAATATTTAAGGAAATTGAAAAAGAAAACAGGTGTGTCAAGAAACCCATGAGCTCCCATTACATCATTCAGGACTGCCCTATACCTAGCATTGGGTCTAACCGAAGGGCCAGAGGTGTCAAGGTTGGGGTCCAGTGCCACATTCCAGTCCTCCCCAAAGATCGCTCTGGTGACACCAAACTGTCAGGAGGCATAACAGGGAGTGGAAGGAGGGCACTTGATCCTGGTTGGGAGCATACTGCGTTAATTTGCATTTGTATACTTTATTTCGACATTCTTGTCATAAAAGGTTTCGCTAAAAGCAGCCATACAACTTATATCAAGAGAACCATAAGTTAAACACAATTCTAATAAAAAACATAAGTCGCAGGGTTATATAAAAATTGGCCATCAATAAAATATACATAAAATGTTAAAATAGTACGCAGTGTAATATTATACATTTATATTCGTATAGGCCACACATACTCAGGTCTCAAGGGTCGCACAACCTATTAAGACCATTATATACGATCAGCTGTCATTTGCCCTCTGTGCTCTTTTGCTGATAGCCCAGGAACTTGGCCACCACACATGCAAACAGGGGCTTGGCATCCGACTTCCAAATTCAGAATGCTTCCTTGTGATTATTAGTTCCTAGCTGTTTGCAGATTGGGCTCAGCCAGTTAGTTCTGGGTATTGTATACAATAGGCAAGCAAGCATTACTAAGCATGGGTGGAAAATCCGTTCCGCTCGCAAATTTTGCGGGTTTTCGGTAAATTCGCAATCCGCGAACGCTTGCGAATTTACCGAAAATCTGCAAATTTGCACGCAGCGGATTTTTTTTTCTTGGTGATACAATTTTGCGGCATGCGGTGTAAGTTCGCAATTGCGAACATGTCGGTGCGGCGGGCAGCAACAATCTCGCACTCGCGAAATTACAAAAATTGCAATTCTGCACAAGAAATCCACTAGCAAGCAGCATAGACCTTCTGAAAATGATGATTTTTATCAGAAACCTCCTCAGGTTGACATTTGCCTGCACTTCTTTGGATTTGAGGCCTTTTGACTTTCTTTGGATCACTTTTGGATTAGAAATCAACTTTCACAAGTAAGCTTGTTTGGGGCATTACAGTTGCTGTAATGCTGCTCTGCAGAAAAACGAGTTTTGCAAAAGTGAAAGCATTCAGCAGGTTCAAAAGTTCAAACTCATCATTAGTAACCATTCCCTGTAGTGCTTCCTGACTGGGGCCCCTCCAGAGTTCAGTTGCTAGTTGCAACAATTGTATGACCCTGCTCTGACCCTCACAGCAGGCTCATAGAATAGCTACAAGTAGGCCACAAAGGTCCTGGAAAAAAAATTGCACTGCAACAGAAAGCAAATTACAGATAAGGAAGCAGGTGCCAGACTGGAATTTTAAAACAGTGACACATTAATAAATCAACCCCAAATTAATTCATGTCAGTTGAAGCAGTGCAGGTGTGCTTGCTTTTTCCGCCCATAATCTACAGTGATGATGACCCAGAGGGTGGCATTGATGTACCAGAGGGTGGCATGGGTGAAACAGAGGGTGGCAGGGGTGAAACAGAGGGTGCTGGGAACCTGTGATGATGAACCAGACGTAGAAACAACATAATCGCGACCGTTGCGAGCCGACATGTAAGTTCGCAATTGCGAACTGGTACAAAACCCTCGCGAACTGGCAGAAATCCTTGCGAACACAAAAAAAAATCTGCAAATTCGCGAGAATTTGTGGATTTTGCGGATTGCGAGTTCGCAAATTCGCAAAATTCGCGAACGCCAGATTCGCAAAATTCGCTCATGCTTAAATATTACATAGGCCAGAGATTGCTTGGTGGTTTTACAGCCAGGTCAACACTGTGTTGGCACTCAGCCACTGTTCCATTTTCTGGTAAAATTGTGCGAGGGCAGAGTTCCAAACCTAAACTGAATAAATAGTTCCCTATCCTTCGGTGTTTCTATGAAGTCTAGGTACCCCTCCAGGGACCAGTCTAGTTTATGGACCATGAAATATAGAGTGAGTTTCCCTCATGACGCACTACGAATCTGACCTTCAACTACCCACTCTTAGTAGAGTTCTTTTACTTGGCTTTTCCAGGGGAGCAGGTAGGGATTGTTGACTTCGCCTGGTCCACCGCGATTTCTACAATTTTTTGTCGAGGGTGTAGGCGGCTCCATTGTTCCTTTGCCGGCAGGCGAGGGGCGGAGACAGGTAGGTTAGCGCTCTATTGCGCAAAGCCTTTAAAAACAGCATGCCCAGCCAGCCGCGCAGCGGCCGCGTGCAGGCAGCCTAGTCCATTCCGAAAAGCTTAGTTTGGGGCACTTTGTTTTCTTAACTTTTAAACTGTGTGGATGTTTTAAATAATGTTATCCTGCTTCTTTGCACATTACCAGTTTCAATATTGCACTTACCCTAATCTCGAGCAGTTTCTTGCTTCCGCCTTGCACCCCTGTCCAGACAAGCGGGTTAGCGCTCTAGTGCGCGAAGCCTATAAAAACAGCATGCCATGCCTGCCGGGCAATGGCCGTGCCAAAGGCGTGCCAATGGCAAGCCCGTCTGCGCCCGTCTTTGCCAACTCCACGCCAAGCTCCAGGGATGCTGGTTCTTCTCTGCCAGGTTTAAAGGTAGGCATATGGTATTTAAGAGAGGAACTTCTGGAACTGTGCAAGGTTAAGGCTCATTGCTAAAATACTTCAGACCCAGAAACCCTTGCTAGGAAGGGGTTTTCTCTTTGTGAGTCCTGTGATTTTGGAATCATAGGGGGAGGAGGGAGAGTTCTGTTATTTCCAAGGCCATAGGTACTCCCTCCGTTATTGAGAAGTCAGTTCAGGGCTTCCTTATTAATGATAGTTCCCTGATCAAAAACAATGTGGCCTTTAAAGAGTTTGTTCTACAAAGGAAACTGAACCGGGTGTTTGTAACGGAAACATGGGCTAATGATTTCTCAGGTCCCGACCTTGTAGAGGCTATGCCTATGGGATACTTTTACCTGTCTCTCTGAACCACTCACCTCTCGACCAGTACCAGGCGTCATGCTTTTCCATAAACACGCATCCTACAGAACGATTTTCTGGTGTTCTCTGTTACCGACAACCTGGCCCTAGGGCATCCTTTAGTCAGGATTTTTGTAATCTTCTAGAGCTCTACCTAGAAAGAACACATTTTACACTTCTTGGTAAATTTTCATTTAGATAATGGCTTAAGTCACAACACACCAACCCTCTTGAAAAGTATGAATTACTGTGGTTTCTCAAAACTGGTCACATCCCTCACACATGTGGCAGGCCACACCCTAGATGGGATCTTTTCTAACGATCATCGTATTAGGGTGGGAGGGCCCCTTCCGCTAGCTTCGTCAGACCACTGGTGGGAGGGCCCCTTCCGCTAGCTTCGTCAGACCACTATGCCATTCCTTTTAATTTAAGGGTTTCGGAATCTTGGAATATTCGACCTGAAAATAGGAAAGTTGCGGACAAACGGAATCTTAATCTGATTAGTAATGAGGCCTTCGCTAACTGTCTCACAACTTTTCAGCTTCCAGAACATCTAAGTGCTAACTTAGCTGCAGACGAGTTGTATATAACAGTTATTAGCAGGTATGGACACCTTAGCACCCATAAAACAGCATTATTTAGCGAGAAAAAGGCCCTCCGCACCTTGGTTGTCCGACAGACTGCATGAGTTGAGACAAGAGTGCAGAAAGCAGGATAGACTATGGCTCATTGACCTAGCATCTTCAGGCAGAGAACTGCATAAACAATTCTTGAAAGCATTCAAAGCAGCTATCATGGAGGAAAAGGGTAGGTATTACGTAAACATTTCAGAGTCGCTTAAATCCTCCAAAGAGCTCTTTAACATTGTAAATTTCCTTGTCTCTCCCTCAGTTATTGACCTTGTGGAGGCTTCACAGGAGCTATGTGAAAGGCTTTCAACTTTCTTTTGCACTAAGATCTCAGATATATATGCCCAGTTGGAAGCCTTAAATTTAAATAAGGACCTAGATGGCCAGCCGGTAACTCATGAAAAGGAAAGTGCTAGCAATAAGGCAACTCCTAGTTTACTTGCTTTTCCGAGTATGTCACCAGAGATTATAGACCACTTATTAGGAGTTAAGTCTGGATCTCCTATGGATCCTTGTCCCTTGAAGGCCCTAAAAAGTACTTAAGCTGATTTTATACCGCATCTCACCACTGTCCTAAATTTAGCCATCTCAGAGGGACAATATCCCCTGGTTTGGAAGGCTGCAATAGTTAGGCCTCTTTTAAATAAGCCCTTACTGGACCCGATGGAACAAAAAAATTATCTCCCCATTTCCCTCTTGCCGGTCCCAGCAAAGATTTTTGAGTCTTACCTGAATTCCCACCTGAGTGCCTATTTGAGGGACTATCAAATCCTTGATGGTTCTCAACACGGGTTCAGAAGCTGTCATAGCACAGAAACTGCGCTCACTTCGGTTTTTGACAACATTCGTACACAGGTGGATGCAGGTCATACTACCTTACTAATTTTACTAGATCTTACCGCAGCTTTTGATACCTTATCCCCACTGAGACTTGTGGAGCGTCTCAGGGAGATGGGTGTTGGGGGCTCGGCTTTAGGGCTTCTCGCCTCTTTTCTTAGTGAGCGGACTCAAACACTGAAATTGGGAAATTTCTGTTCGGATGCAACTCCCCTCTTATGTGGGGTGCCTCAGAGCTCTTCCCTGAGCCCTACGTTGTTTAATATCTATGTGGCCCCGCTGGCAAAGGTGATAAAATCTTTTGGTTTGGATGTGTTGTCATATGTGGATGACAAGCAAATCATGGTGTCCATCACCAACACCATCAGTGACTCCGCTCACAACTTTAAAAATTGCATGCAAGCACAGTCTTGTCATGGATGGTGCAAAACTATCTGAAATTGAATGGCGAGAAGACGGAGGTTCTGATTTTTGGGGACAAGTTGGACATTTGGTCCGGGGAGTGGTAGCCTAACTCTCTGGGCACTTGCCCAAGCCCCGTCTACCATGGAAAAACTTGGGAGTTTTGGTGGACAATTCCCTTTCTTTGAATCTGCAGTTTAGCAGGACGGTGGCTATCTGTTTTGAGCTAATCAGACTTATAAATAAGATCTCGCAGGTTCTTTCATTTCCTTCAGGTAAACTAGTGGTTGTTGCGCTAATATTGTCCAGATTGGACTATTGTAATGCCCTTTATTTGGGCATTAACAAGGAACAGTTGCAGCGCCTGCAGCTGTTGCAGAACGTCGCTGCCAGGCTGGTGCTGGACTTGCCTAAACACCACTCAGTCTCAGCTTATCTTCTTTTTTTGCATTGACTCTCTATGGCCCACAGAATTATGTTCAAAACCCTCTGCCTCACTCACAATGCTTACAATGGCCTGGGTCCTGAGGGCATTAAAGCTTTATTTCAACACTATGCTCCCATTAGGAATCTCAGGTCAGCAAGCAAACATCTCCCTTCTGTTCCCAGGTTTAAAGGAGTGAGTTGGGGCAGGTGAGCCTTTTCAATTGCCTCAGCCAAATTGTAGAACTATCTACCTGAGGACATTTCGGTACAACAATCACACACTCGTTTTCAAAAGGTTTTAAAGGCCTGGTTGTTCCCTTAGATGTTTGTCTGAGTGTGTCTTCTCCTACTTGCATATTGCTCTGCTGTTTGCACCTTGATGCCCTTGGGCTAAGTTAGCGCTCTATAAATCTTATATTCATTCATTCGTTCATACTTCACAGATACCCTCTAGTCCAATGTCCGATAGCGGACTCTTGACATTTCTCAGCCAATTAACTTTGTTAAATGAATCGCTGCAGCTTACGTCCTCTGGTGCATGAGCATAAGGCAGTGGTTAAGGGGAACCACAGCTTGCAACCCTCCCTACCCAGTCCCTCTTAAGTTGGCTCGATTCGGAAGGTGAAAAATAAGTATCCCGCAGGAGGGAAATGTAAGGGGAGTGTGATGCTATATAAGTAAGTGCTTTTTTGCGCTCAAGGAAGTGGGTAAGGCCATTCACATTAAGGGATAAAATGCAGAGGCACTTAGGTCTCAGTGGTGTGGTCATGGGGTACATGTGTGGTGAGGCAGACATGCTCCATCAAACAGGGAGCAGCAGCATCGCTCAAATGGGAGCCACTTGCAACAGGTAAGAAGATAACAGTCCCTGTGGAAATGTAATGTAATGTAAAATACATTTCTATAGCTGTACTACCACTCCAAGGAGCATCTTGGAGCTTAATACCGGCCGAGATGGAATAGGTCGGTTAGCTGAAGCAATTCGAAGGACACTACACCCTTTACACTAGAGCTTTACAAGCAACATCAGTAAGAGAGAAAACCCAGGTCTTCAGGGCTTTCCTGAAGAGGGATTCTGATGAGATTTGCCGAAGCTGAGGTGGCAATTTGTTCCATGCTCTGGAGCCCAAGACAGCAAGAGATTTCCACCTTTGGTGGCAAGCCTGAATTTTGGGGTTACTAATAAATTCTGGTTAGAGGACCTCAAACTCTGAACGGGTGAATAGCGTTTAAAGCCTTTTGACAGATACCTAGGCCCTTGTAAATGAAAAGCTCTAAAAGTGATGACTAAAATTTTAAATAGAATATGCTTATGTATTGGGAGCCAATGAAGGGCATTAAGTGCAGCCGAGGCAGATGACTTTCTAGGCCAGCCAAGGACTAGGCGAGCGGTGGCATGCTGGACCATCTGCAGCCTGTGGAGCACAGATTTATTCGCTCCCGCATACAGCCTATTGCAGTAGTCCAGTCTTGATGTTATGAGCGCCACCGCTACCGTTTTCCTTGTTGACAATGGGAGAAGGTCAAAAAATGTCCTAAGCGTTCTGATGATATGGAAGCAAGCGCCAGCCACACCAATTGCTTGTTGCTTGAATGACAATAAGTCATCAAACTTAACGCCCAAGTTGCGGGCAGAGGAGATGGTATTGGGAGGGGCTTCAGCATCTTCAGGCCACCACTGTTTGGGGGAAAACAAATTTTGGGGACCGAACGGCAATATTTCAGTTTTCCCCGAATTGCATTTGAGATGGTTGATCTTCATCCACTCAAATGTGGCAGTGAGGCAGTTTTTAAGATTTTCTTCAGCTTCAGGCAGCTCCCTGTCCAGTACCAAGATGAGCTGCGTATCATCAGCGTAAGATATTGTGCTGATCTGGTAAGAGGTGATAAGCTCGATAAGGGGGACCATATATAGATTGAAAAGTACAGGGCTCAAACTAGAGCCCTGAGGCACCCCTGTACTGATGGATTTTCTTCAGAGTTAAATTCTCCCAGTACCGTGACTTGACGTCCTTGGCTGAGGAATTTTTTGAACCAAGTCAGCACTACTCCTCCTATCCCTGAGTTGAGTAGACGGTCAATCAAGATTGTATGTGAGACCATCCTTTCCAGTTCCTTCTCCCAGTCTAGTCCATCGTTGATGGCCGCCTGAATGGTACCCATGATTACACGGCCGCCGAAAGGTCGAGTAATATCAAGACGGCCTTCTTCCCTTGGTCCATAGCAGTTCGCAGGGTCTCTGCTGAGAACAGGAGGGCGGATTCTGTAGAGTGTTTGGACCTAAACCCTGATTGGTTGGCGTGCAAGATGTTATTGTCTTCTAGGAATTTCGTGAGTTGTTTATTAACAAAAGATTCAGTCAATTTAAACAGCAATGGCAGAAATGAAATGGGACGCAGGTTAGAAAGAATGGTCGGATCAGGTAAAGGTTTTTTCTGAAGGGGTTTAACGGCTGCTAATTTCCAATCACGGGGAATCTCAGCTGTGATAAGTGACGAGTTGATGATGCCATTATTAATAGGGTTTACTTCATTGACCAAGGCTTTTAGGAACATAGGAGGACAGGGGTCAAAGGGAGATCCAGATTTGCTTGACAGAATGGCCTGATGTGACTCCTCTAAGGAAATGGGGGGAAATGCGTTAAAGCAGGTTATGTTAAAATTGTTCTCCCTGCTTGATTCCCTCCTTTCCTTAACCACATGGCTGCTGCGGGGATTTTTGCGCTGTGCTGGATATGCTCATTTTCCATTATTCATGACGAGCTCAGCTCGTCATCAGCACACGACACCCGTGGGTGATGACGAGCTGAGCTCGTCATCAGCATCGAAAGGGTTAACAGAGGAAGTCAGTATCGCTTGGTGGAAGTCCTTGACAATGTCTAGAATTTTCTTTTCAAAGTAATTAGCAATTGAGTTGCAGAGAGGCAGGGAAGGGGGGGTTTCCTGTAAGAGTGCTCTAGGGTTTGTAAAGCTGTTAACTATCTTAAATATATCTTTCTGTCCATTTCCAGAGGAAGCTATTGCCTCTAAGAAGTAAGCTTTTTTTGCCAATTTAATTGAGGCGTGGTACTGCCTGCGGGCTGCTTTATAACTACTACGGGCATCAACCTCGTATTTCCTATGCCACCTACGTTCCAATGATCTTACTTCACCTAACTCTACTTTCAGGGCTAGTGAGAATCAAGGGGCGCTCTTTTTATTTTTAATACCCCCTGAGTTTTTTAAATTCATTGGGTCTAACTGCTTACTTAGCGTCGTAATCCACTCGCAAAACCGCTGATTGTCTGTCGAGGTGTGCCCAGTTAGTATGGGTTTACTCTCTCTTACTTTCTTCAGAAGATCTGGCTGGGTAAGTAATTTTTTCCAGTCAGGTTTATGACTGCCCACTGTTCTTTTTATAGCTTTCACTGGGACATTATGTTTTAATACAAGGTCAAAAGGAATGAATTTGTGGTCTGACCAGGTTTAGACAGAGGGGGGTTTAATGGTCAGAATGTCTGAGTTGGAACAAATACAATCTAATATATGACCTGCTATATGTGTGGGTTCCTGCGTCAACAGAGTTAAGCCAAGGACACTAATTATATCCATAAAACAAGTTACCCCAGGTTCTTTAGGGGAATCTAAATGGAGATTAAGATCCCCTAGCAAGGTAAAATGGGCAAATCTGAGCGTAAGATCGCTCAGTACATCCCCAATGCTCTCCAGGAATTCTTTAGGTTGACCCGGAGGGCGATATACCAGTGCGCCAGAAAACATCAAGGAGTTGTGGATATTTAGACAAAAGGCCATAGCCTCTGCCCCCTTAATGTCTGGCAGATCATAGGTAGTGCATGTCATAGTGTCGCAGTAAATAATAGCCAGCCTCCCTCCCCGTTGCTTCTGCCTATCCAGACGCTGGATTAGAAACCCTTGCGGGAGGGCCACTGCTATGTCCGGATTACACCAGGCCTTTAACCAGGTTTCCGTGATGAGGAGCCAGTCTAAATCCCCCTCAGGAATCAAGTCATAGATATGTTGTGCATTCTTGCACATTGATCTTGCATTAATAAGCCCTCCTCGTAAAACAAAGGGTCGTGGCTTCCCTTTGGATGCTGGCTCTGGGCATAGTGTTACCTTACAACGATGACAGCAGACTGGGCCATCCCATGTGTCAGGTTTCAAAACATCATGGCAATGAGTAGAAAGGTTATTCAAAGAAAGAAGACATGCCCTAGACAAGCCGGGGCCTCTAATTAGGGAAAGGGACAAAACTAACGGTGCAGCAAATACCAGCAAGGCACCAACACAAAGAGTCCCAGGACAGTTAAATATACCTCTGAAAAAGAGGCACAAAGGTGATAACGAACTAAAAAAACTTTAAACAGGCAAGTTTAAGTCCCTGTCACTTGCCCACCTGACACTCCAAATCAATAACATAAGCACAGAGCGGCTCCGGGCCCACATAAGCAAATGGCTCCGTCTTGAAATCCTTAGTGCACACAGACATCCAATACAGCAAATGTATCTTAGGACAGTATTGCAAGGTAGAAAGTGGGAATGTTAGAAACTGGGATTCTGGTTGGCAGAAGTATGCACCCTGTCCAAGCAGGGACCACAATCCTAGTCATGGAAATTCAGATACACTCCATAAATTAACCTGTGCTCACCCTCTGCTAGCTTGGCATAGAGCAATCAAGCTTAACTTAAGAGGCAATGTGTAAAGTATTTTTGCAACAGTTCATATAGTAAAACAGTGGAAACACTACACAAAAAGATACCACACTTAGAAAACAGAGCTTAATTTACAACAAGACAAAATCAACAAAATGCCAGTAAGTATAACCAGAGTTATGAATTCTCAAAGAATATCTTGAAATAGAGTGCTTAAAAACATAAGGCGTGAACTATGGCTATCTGGTTGAGCTAGACCGGGTCAAATCTAAAAGTTCAGGCCGACCACGATGGAGCAAAAGTTGGATACAGGGACCAGCCTTGGCCCACTGAAACAGTAACTTGGTTCATGGTTGCATCGAAGTCGAGGACAAGATGCTATGAGCAGAGGAGGTGATGCGTCATCATCAATCCCTTTGGATGTAGGCTGTGCTTTGGATCCAATCTACACAAGTCAAAAATGCATCGTCATCAAACCCCCAAGATGCAGGTGAAGTGTCGTCATCAAGCCATGCAAGTCGTGGATTAGTCGAGAAATGGAGGCGATGAACCACGCAGTCGGTGATGTGATGTCTTCGATCCTTGCGGAAGCAGCAATGCCTCAAGGTCGATAGAGGTGAGCCGGTTCCAAGCAATGCAAAGTCATCAATGCACATACTTCTGCTGGACCAGCACTTTCTACCCACTTCCAAGGGCCCAAGACTGGATGGGCACCACATGGCAGGGCAAGACTCACAGATGGCAGAGTCCAGGTGCTGTAGCAGTGTTGGTGGAAGTCTTTGATGTCCCTGAGACTTCAGAACGGGAGGCAAGCTGACAAGCACTTGGAGTCACTCTGGGGTTAAGTGGTGTAGGTCCAGACCTTCTCACCCAGGCAAGGAGGGCAGCAGGTCAGTACAGCAGGCATCCAGGAGAGTAGCAGTCCAGCAGAGTGGCAGTCCTGCAAGAGCACAGCAGTCCTTTCTGACAGAGTATCCACACGTCCAAAAGTAAAGAGTTGGTGGTGTCAGTGGTCCACTACTTACACTCAGTTGTGCTTTTGAAGTGAGGCAGACTTCAAAGAGGGGGCATTGAAGTGCACAGAGTCCCTTCTCTTCCTGCCCTGACTGCAGGCTCACTATAGGGAGTGATGGGAACAGGACACAGCCCATTTAGGTGTAAGTATCAGCCCCTCCTTCCCATCCTGCCCAGGATGGTCCATAGGAAGTGGATGGCCCATCAGTCACACCATTGCTACCTTTGTGTGTAGTTGTCTAAAGAGAATTCACAAAGCACAGCTGTCACCCACCCCAAGTGCATGTTCAGAGACAGGCAGAAGGCAACAAATGGCTGAAGCAAGAAAATGCCAACTGTCTAAAAGTGGCATTTTCAGTATTACAATTTAAAATAAATCTGACTTCACCATAAGTTGGGATTTTAAATTGTGATTTCAGAGACACCAAACGTAAGGGTCCCATTGCTTCCCAATCAGAAATTACTCTTAGGAGATGCAATAAGGTTATCCCAATGTTAACCTATGGGAGGAATAGCCCTGGCAGTAGTGAAAAACAAATTTAAGAGTACATGCCCTACTTTATAAATACACTGCATCCTGCCCATGTGCTGAACAGGGCTTACCTTAGGGGTTTCTTAGATGTATTAAAAAGGGGGGGGGGTGTCTGGCAAGAGGGTTAACTTGCCAGGTCAACATGGCAGTTTAAAACTGCATGCACATTCTCTGCAGTGACAGGCCTGAGACATGCTTAAAGGGCTACTTAAATGGGTGGTACAATCAAAGCTGCAAGCCCACTAATTGAATTGAATTTGCAGGCCCTGGGCACAGGTAGTGCACTTTACTAGTGACTTAAAAGTAAATTAAATATGGCAATTGTGGATAAGCCAATGTTACCATGGTTTACAAAGATAGCACATGCACTTTAGCACTGGTTAGCAGTGGTAAAGTGTCCAGCGTCCTAAAACAAGCGAAAACAGGTTGTCTAAAAACAAAATATCAGGGAAACCACGCCAAGGATGCCAGGTCTAACTGAGAGGACTAACAGTTGTGCAGCCAGGCATTTTAAAGTGCCAGCTTCCCTCAGAGGTCCAAAACAGGAGCCCCAGCCACCCCCAAAAGGGACTCATGGAAGCCAAACATGTAGAACGTTCCGTCTACCAAAGCATTACCAGAGGTGCAGCTATGAAGCTTGTAGCAGTTCACATTAGATGTCCTTTGGTGGGCATCACAGTTTGCCTGCCACCATGTCTATGAATAAGAGCTGTCATGTGGGCTTCCCCCTGGGCATCAAAAATTATCGGCTCAGAAAGGACTTTAAAGGCGGAGGCCCAACGGGCAGAATGCAGTCAGATACAAGGCAGGAGTACAAGCATTCTGGGCCTGTGGGTAGTCCCAAAGCAATCACCAACTTTTTGAAACCTCCAACTACCACTAGAAGAAGAAAGTCCTGCAGCCTGGGGTACCTAGACAAGTGGGACCCTCCAGCCACCTGGCAAAGAAATGTTGTAGATCATAAATGGTCCCAGTAGGCCAGGCCTCTACCACTGATAATCAACAGACTGGACTAAATGTGGGCCGTGGTCCTCATATGGGCACAGCAGATCACAGAACCCCAGAGCTGATGATGTGGGGCAAGCAGAGGGGGGCATCAGGGAATAGCATTGGCTGGGCCAGGGGACGTCGGGGAAGTTTTATCGCTGCTTGCATTAGGGTGCTTTCTCTGATGTTGCAGACTGTTGCACTTCTTCTTGCTCCTCCAAGGCTGCTTGTGGCACACACGTGGCCCACGGCTCCATGCGCCACACCATGCCACACAAGAAGGTCTGTGCTTGCGGGACAACTTGCCTCAATTTAGGAGGCAGCTACAGCCCCAGCAGGAGCCCCTGCCTCCAATGCATTACCCCAGCTCCCGCAATGGGAGTAGGGTGCCTAGGGTTGCCTGATAACCGCCAGAGTGTCGGACAGCCCAGGGGCTGTAGCTGTGCTTCTGAAATATATTGTATTAAACATATGTTAAAAGGGACTTACAGCCCACCTTCACTTCTTATTGGTTCTTGTGCTTTCCACTTTACTTTTCCTTCTTTGTATTGGTTGTAGGCTTCTATTTCCTGTTCTTTCGTGTGTGCTTCTCATATCAGTTTCCCATTGGCAAAGTACTGTGTTAATCCGCTTTGGTGGAACTTCTTTTAAGCCTCTCAAGCAACTGTGAAAACAAAATATAATCTTACAAGAGCTACACCCTTGTTTTAAAGTTACAGTGCTGCCCGAGTGCTATGGGTTCAGTGTGCTGTTATTATCTCGGTGGTGAAACATCGACCTACCTTTTATTTCTTCTAAATGCTCCAGAGGAAGCACGCACAAGTGCCCCCAGGACACAACCAGGGACCCACTTGAGTGCATTCCTTATCTGGTGCACTTTTCAGTGCCTCCCACCCATGTACAAGCAGGCGGGCAGCCAGCCAGCCAGCCAGCCAGCCAACCAGCCAGATATTCCTTGGTCACTGCAGAAGCGTCCTTTCGTTTATGGCCACACACCTGTCTTGTAACGCAAACTTTAGGCCAGCAGGCAGGAAGAAAGATACCGGACACATGCTGAAACGTCTCCTTCCAATAGGTAGACACACTGTGGCACACTTCTGTCACGTGACAGAAGGTTTAGGCTGGTAATGGGACTTCATTGTCATTTTCAGGAGCGTCTCCTTTCTTCACCTAGAGTGTCCTCTCTATGGGCTAGTGCACTTTCACATCCTGTCACATGATGTGCCTTGCAGATTTAATTGGTTAATGTAGTCCCAGGGCCCAGAAAAGATACCTCTGTCCGCCTGTAGGCTATTACGAGGCCCCAGGCAACCTAGGCTTTTGGCCCGCCTGTGCAAGTCCACTGACCAAATAGGGCGGTGGCGGCCTCCTGAACAGCAGCCTCCTGGGATACTTGCCTCACTCCTTCAAGCAGGTAAGGGGAGCCTCAGGGTAATTTGCCAAGTGCTTTGCTCAGTGATATTGGCGCCAAGGACTTCATCAAAAAGTACAGCCAAGAGGGAGGGTTTTAAGACAGTAGGAAGTGGTGGCGCTCAGCTATATTTGTGTATGTGTGAAGTAAGATTCAAGTGAATATGGTGCTAGCCAGGTAGGGGAGACCCCTATAAACCCTATGTGCGTGTAGGGAAAAACCTACAACAACCTAGTATTCCTAAATCCTGTGCACTCATACAGTAGAGTATTTCAGAAAAAGATCATTATAACATAAGTCTATGTAAAAGTTCAATTCCAATAAAGTTTGCAGAAGAGTTGTTTCTTGTTCTTTTTAATTTCATTAGGGTTGATAAGCAATCAGCACAAAACAACCAGCCAACACGTGTTTCGTTTAGGAGGATACTCCCATGACTTCTTCAGGGCTGGGAATGATACAATACATGGTGTAAGTCCAAGTATAGTAAGGTGACTGTTTGGTGGATGGTACACAACTCTATAGGGTGACAAAAGTGCATTTCACCCATAGAATGTGGAAACCTTAAACAGCATACTGTCCATACAACAGGTGAGAAAACATGATTGCACCCAAATTAAGTTATAGTGTGATGGCGCTGTGCACAGTAACTCAGTGTGCGCTGAAAGAGCATTGTATGTGGATAAAACAGTGGCACATTCATCCTTTAGGTTTTCTACCGCTTAATACGTTAGTGCAAACATCAGAAATACAAACAGAACAGGGTACTCAGTGCAGAGGTTACAGAAGAGAGTGCTACAAAATGGTGAAAAGAGAGAGTGCAAGTGATCAAGGATAAAGGACCTATTCTAAACTAGTCAACCCCATCACCTTAAGTTAGACTGTGGGAACCCATCCTGTTCTTGAGCTGGACACCCTGCGAGAGATGTTAGGCCACTGAGAGCTGGAGCGTCTACATGCAGAAACCTCAGCCTCTCTGGTCAGTGTGTCGGTCGGGAAGTCTCGATCTCCTCTAATAGCTTAAAAAGATGTGATGTATATATATACTCATACATTTCCCAGAGGGTCCTACCTTGCTGTATTACTGTGTCGGCCTTAGGATGACATTGGGCATGAACTTTGTACATAAATTTTATACAGGAGACGGCAGTCCTGCTGTGCTTCCAAGAACCCTCATGCATAATGTATTAGATTTCCAACTAGGAAAAACCCACATTCTGAATGCAGTGTAATATCTAGGTAAAAGGTCAGTCCCTGTAAACCGTGACAAGTGTAATGGAGAGAATATAGGTGAAGGGTAACAAGTTTACCAAGGCCTGTATTATAGTACATATATGGAATATAACACGCACTCCTCTTCCGAATGGGTGACTTAGTTTTAAATTCTATACGTACTACTAGGTGTTCTAGATATGTATACGGAAATATACAAAACATTAATTTATCATTGCATTAAAAGCATTAGTTTAAAAATGTTTTCCTAAAAAATATTTTAAAAATTGCTAAAAAGGGAAAGTATTAGAAATTGACAAATAAGCTACTGCTCTAATATGTCCGTAGGTATAACCTGAACTGCTATAAGTGTTTTGAAAGCCATACAAGTGTGAAAGGAATACCAATTTTGATATAGAGTTTTAATTTTCAGGTTTGTTTTTAAAAAGCCGAATTTATTCCCACCACACGATGGGTCAAACGAGTCAAATGTTTGTGTCCTGGCTGGTAGATGCAATTTTCTCGTTGATTGCTCCGCAGGTGGCGGTCCCTGTAACACCTCGAAAATTATGTCTATTGAGCACAGATGATTTTCTGTACTGTCCGCAGCTGGTCCTGGGGCAGCCTGTGCGTCATCCAAGGCTTGGGCATCAGAGGAGGAGCTGGTGTCTGTACCAACAGGTGCTTATGTTACCTGCGGTGGCTCTAAGAATGCCAACATAAACAAGGGAATACGCTGGGGACACTGCAAATCATGGGCCGTTATCGGGTCCAGTAAAGCGTCAACGTCCGATTGCGCACATGATGGGAGTGTCAGACAGAGATCCAACACGCATTCTTCTCTGCAAAACAGGCATCGGAGGACAGGTAAGATGCAGTCCATCCAGGCTGGTCTAAATGACAAGATCCAAGAAGCACTTAGTTCCTTTAGGCGAGGTGTGCCTAGAAGTTGTACCATGCGATCACTGTTTTTTTCCTCCAGGAGTACTGTTTTCATCTCCTTTGTGACTGGGACGTCCATTCCGTAGCAGAAACACGACAATCAGGATACCTGCTATTAGAAGCACAGAATTTTATCTCATTTGCATCTTGCTCGTTTTACCCCCTGCACCTTGGAACCCCCGTCACTTTGGAACTGTTAGAGCAGTTAAGGCTCTGTTTTAAACAAATCTGTTTTAAGTTAAAGAAAACGATGTAGGATTTCTTTTAAAACCTACCTGTCTTCCTGCATTCCTATTTGGCTGCCGACTTCGCAGCACCGGTCCACTGCGTCAGTGTGCCGTTTGAGTGGAGGGCGACTAGGAAGCAGGCAGACAAATCGCTGGTCACTTCCGGTGGGCGGGAGGGCAGAGCCAGGCTCCCGCGCTTCGCACAACATAAGACCAATGTGCCTGCGACCGCGCGCAGCGGGTGCGCCGCGGGTGCGTTGCGGGTGCGCCTATGCCACACCAAAGGCAAGCCCTTCTGCACCCATCCATGACCGCCCAGGGTCAGGGGCTAGAATCCCTGTCCGTGCCGTATCTGCCCAACACAGCACCATCAAATACTCAGGAGAGGCACTACTAGCCTTTGCACATAACCCAGGTAACAACCCCTCACAATGCGCCTTAGCCCACCCCGGATTCACGTTCGGTCCAATCTCCTGCCACTTTTGTAAATGGTCCAGCATGGGGCACAGTAAAATAAGCAGCCAAGCTACTTCCAATCTTCCCTAGCTATCTTGTATCTACCTCAACGCTAGATCTTTCCCTAAACACTGCCCTGATATATGGGACCTCCTCAATGAAAGAAATTCCACTCTTGTTTTCATCACTGAAACCTGGATGGACAACAATAATTCCCCAGATATTGCCAATACATTACCAGCTAACTACAAAATTGTCAAACAAGACAGGCAGGGCCGCAGGGGTGGAGGGGTAGCAATCATGTTCAAAGATAATCTGACCTGCCAACCGGTTCAAGTGGCACCACAGAATGAACACAAAATACTCCCCTTCCAAATACTTAACGAAGGCCTTATAATTCTGGCAGGAGCAGTGATCTATAATCCCCCAGGTCACCAAGCTGACTTAAGTACCAGGTTACTCACCCAACTCCTCCCGGTCTGCCTGAAATACAAGAACTACCTAGTGATAGGGGACTTTAACGTACATTACGAAAATAGAGACAGCCCGGTCATCTCTCAGCTGGAGAGCGACATGCAGATACTTCAACTCAAACAGTGGACCGAGGGGCCCACCCACATAGCTGGCCACATGCTTGACCTTCTTTTTTCTAATATCGAAGCCACTTGCATCCATGAGATCAAGACTCTACTTTGGACAGACCACTCGTTCATAGCCTTCACACTGGGTCTACCAGTTAAAGCAATTAAGCTCTGCAAACTCATCAGACATTGAATCGCGCCTGGAGGCTTGTTACTGAATCGTCGTTTCTAGCACACTTCACATGCTCCAATGTACAGACCTTAGGAGATATCCCAGCATGTACAGGAGCTGCTAAACTTGAGTCAGAGATCTGTACAACACTGGACAAACTGGCCCCATTACAGAAACATAAGCAACCACAAAGACCACACACGGAAAAATGGTACACCCCACAACTAAAAAAACTCAAGAGGAAATGCCAAAACCTCGAACATCTACGGAGATTCTCAAAAAATGAATCAGACAAACTGAGGTATAAATCCGAACTTAAATCCTACAACCACGCTATAAAAAATGCAAAAAAATCCTACTATGCCCTCCGAATTAATGAGAATTGTAACTCCGCTAAAGAACTGTACAGAATAGTAAGAGAACTCAGTAAACCAGTCAGCATGTCCCAAACTCTACCTCCTTAAGTCGACCCATGCGAAAGAATAAGTGACTTCTTTTCGGATAAGATAAAGAAAATCTATTCCACCTTCAATACTCCCACAAAAGCTGATATAACAAATAGGGACCTCTCGATTCCCCATCCAGATGCCACCTCAAGTATGTGTAATTTCACACACCTTCAAGAAAATGAGGTCCTAAAGGCCATTGGTGAAGTAAAATCTGGATCTCCGTTAGACCCTTGCGCTCATTTCTTTTTTGCTCAGATCGCCTCCATTTTGTGCCCATACATCACCCAACTTTTTAACAACTCCCTCAGTACCTTCACCTTTCCTGACAAATGGAAGCACGCCTCAGTAATACCCCTGTTAAAAAATCCAGAAACAAGGTTCTCAATCCCGAAAACTACCGCCCTATATCCCAACTCCCCTACCTCTCCAAAGTCCTGGAAAGATTGGTGAATAGGCAATTATCCAACTTTCTAGAAACTAATAGTCTTCTAGACCCATCACTGATGGGATTTAGGACAAAAAATAGAGGCAACACTGTTGACTGTATCAGACAATATTAGATCTTGTACTGACCAAGGAGGGGCAGTTGAGCTGATATTGCTGGACCTGTCGGTGGCATTCGACACGGTCTCACATAACAGTCTGCTAGAAACCCTCTACGAAAAAGGAATTTATTCCAAAGCATTGAGCTGGATCAGCTCCTTCCTAAGCCACCGAACTCAATCAGTTCACCTCGGCCAATATCAATCCAAATCAAGCCTCATCAGCTGTGGCGTCCCGCAGGGAGCATCACTGAGCCCCACCTTATTTAATGCCTATGTCTCCTCACTGGCCAAAATCAGCAGGAAGTGGGGCATTGGTATCTGCTCCTATGCTGATGACACACAGCTGATGGTGGCTATGGATGAAAAGCCTGAGGCCACTAAATCAAAGTTACATAACTGCCTCACGGAAATGGCTCAATGGATGCATGAGCACTGCTTAAAGTTGAAAGCAGGGAAATCCGAGATCCTAGTCTTTGGAGGTGCTGAATTAGTCTGGGATGTCACATGGTGGCCACTCTCACTTGGCGCTGCCCCAACTCCAAAACACTGCGCAATAAAACCTGGGCATCACCATTGATGACACTTTGTCCATGAAGGACCATGTTGGCTAGGCTCTTTCCCTGGATACCTTAGGACTGCAGAAGATCTGTCACACAAGCCTTGCAGGTCAGTCAAATGGATTATGGGAATGTACTATTTGTAGGCACGTATGAGCAACTGTTCATGTGACTCCAGGTGATTCAGAACGCTGCCGCTAAACTTGTCTGCAACAAAGGCAGGCTAAGCTCGGCCTCTGTGTGCATGAAGATCTTGCACTGGCTACCCATGCGACAAAGAGCAGCATACAAGCTGCTCAGTCACGCACATAAAGCCTTGTATCGAACTGGTTCGTTAATTCTCCAGGAGAAAATCGAGTTCTATGTCCCCCATAGGAGCCTTCGCTCACTTCATTTAGCTCTAGCCAGAACCAAACGCATCAGGAAAGTGAGAACCGGAGGGCGATCATTTTCTTATTTAGCAGCTAAGAAGTGGATAGAGCTACCTATGGACCTACAGCTTACTGCCAACTACATACTGTTTCGGAAAAAACTGAAAACGCATCTGTTCCCCAAGTATTAAGTCCCATTCTGGCAGCTGCACCAGGATATCCGCTACCAGCGCCTTGATATCCCTCGGGATGAATGCAGCACTTAACAAATAACAAGAAACAGGATCAGCAGCAAGCCTCAAAAAATGCTTCGAAATATGAAGTGTATATAGCTTGGTATAACTCTGAGGACCGTTTGAAAGGTGCTTTATAGTCTAGAACCTATGTTCTTAAATAGGTGGACAATGCCTGTCATATCAGACATGTTAAAAATATGATTGACCATTTCTGTGAAATGGAAAGGGAGTTTGTACGTATAAGTTCCTGTATCTCTGCTGAAGACCTTGCTACTTGGGGATCATAAATCTCTCGAGCGGAGGTTAAGGACTCAGATTTCTGTGTAAGCATGGCTTTCATTCTGCTTAAAGTATCAGACTCTATTAGTGAAATATTTAAAAAGGCTCCCTTGAGCCACTGGGCTGACAAGCTCTTGGAGATGCACTTGTGTGCCAGGGAGAGGTACAGAGACCTGAGGATTGTGGCAGCCTTCTCAGCAAACCCCAGAAGAATGTTGTTTTATCTCTACTGATGAAGGATATAATCCAGAAACACATGTGTCTAGAGATTAACAGCACTAACCTGCATCAACCTTGGTGAAACACTCTGCAAAATTTCAAGTAAGCATTTAAATTGAACTGCATTTACCAGGATGCAAAGAGGCGAACTGTGCTGGGAGGTGAAGCAGTGTCTTCCCATCCCCTTCATGTTAAAAATAGGATTTACCATTTCTGTGAAATGGAAAGGGAATTTGTACGTATAAGTGCCTGTATCTCTGCTGAAGACCTTGCTACTTGGAGATCATAAATCTCTCGAGCGGAGGTTAAGGGCTCGGATTTCTGTGTAAGCATGGCTTTCATTCTGTTTAAAGTATCAGACTGTATTAGTGAAATATTTAATGAAGGCCATAGCAGCACCTCCCGGACTGTATGTATTGGGGTAAACAATACTTGCATACAGCAAGCAATCCTGGAGCTTAGAGTTACCAGATATGCGATGCCCGGAAGCATCCCACAGCAACCTTGATCATTCAGCATCAAGTAACTTACATTCAAAAGTAGTTTGAAAACTGGAGTGATCACGGCAGCTGGGGCACCCTCTAAATGACAGGGAAAATTTCCTACTGAACCATTACAGGCCCCATGAGGCATGATATCCTGGCATATAAGTGATCCACTTTAGGTATTCTCGCAGTTAGTACCGCTTAGAAACACTTATTTTTCCCCACTCTGGCATTGAAATCTGTACAGCAATTTCCAAGATTCCTTGATGAATTCCTTACCCATTTCTTCATATCTGCCTGCCTGCAGTTGTTCTAGGAAATATTGGAAATGAAAGGTTGTGACCAGGAGAGTTATGTGGCCATGGATTAACCATTCTCTGGATGGTGCTTCTGCCACTGTGAAGGCTTTTCTGTCCAGTTTTTCAATTCGCAGCATTGTATACTTCTCTCCCCTCTGTGCCATTTCTATTTGTTTTTCTGTCAGATTGTATGAGGAAAACAGAGACGTGCTGTTTATAAAACACCATGGTACATAGCCTGCGCACAAAATTGCAGTGTCCAGCTTACAAGCATAATAGAATGTAACAGTGATTGCCCGTTTTGTAATATAGACAAATCTTGTTCTAGTATATCGATAGCACAAGATACAATGTTGCCCAGTGAATATATCCTGGATGTTAAGGTTGTTAACCCATTATCGACCACTGCTAGAGTTTTCTCTAGAGTTAGACAATCTATTTCTCGTAATGTTTCTGCAGCCTCCTGTTGTGAAATCTTCCAAATCTCATTGTAGATAGCATAATAGAAACATTTGTGATGTGGTTTACTAGGACCTACTAAAAAAATTCTGTAGGTCCATATCCCCTTTTAGTAAGGATAAGTGTTGTTTCACCTGTGTGAGTGTTGAGGTTTGTAACCAATCGAGACATAACTTCCCAGCACTGTACAATGACACTACCCCTGGGTGTTGTCTTTGCACATAACATGGATCTGGCCTATTGATACTAAATCCTTGAGTTTTATCCAAGAATCTTTCTTGACAGTTACTGGTGTCTATGGGCCAAACCAAGCATTCCTTCCAATCGGAATCTGATCTGTAGCTTTGCAAAATTTTATCTACTGTAACCTCTTTTTGTGATGTTATATTATCCACAGTGTGTGATGATGCTGGCACCCGCGGTGTATTCAGATTTTCATTCCTGGCTAACCCAAGACAAGTTGTTTGTTGCAATATTTCATTCCAGAACATTATTTTTTGAGGAATGAGACATTCTTTAAATAGTGCCTCTGTTCCCTGTACCTGCCAGTCTCTAGTACCCCAGACGGATTTTAAGTCTATAATGTCTATCCATAGGTCGAATCCTTGTTCAGACAACTGGACAATAAAAGAAGCAGAATAGATCTGATTGGTGTTTGTCAACATATTTTTCTGTGCTGGTGTAGGTGTAACCTTATAGTAATATGAGGCTGGGTCTGATGTGTTAAACCCTGAAAAAAATGGAAATTGTTGTGCAATTGTCTTTGAACTGCTTTTTAGCGGTGCCGGGCAATGTTCCCATTGGTGATATGTTAAAACATTCCCAGGGTTAGCAGATTTATGCAGAAAGTGATAACCATAATGTTGATAGGAATACATTTTTTCAAAGTCTGACGTGTCTTCTAACATTTCATTTTTAGAAAAAGAAGCAGATTTCTCTAAATCAGACAACATATTATTTACAGTTTCATAATCCCAATCATCGGAAAATGTACTGGAGGTAATGATATCACTCAATGATATTTTAAATAAATGTGGTATTTTTAAAAGTTCAGTGGGCCAAATATATTGAAATCAACCTTGTCCCATACTATACTATCAGGTATAGGAACTGCTGTAATGTTCACTGACGATAGGTCTCTTCTTTCACGATGTGATAATAGGTGTGTTTTCAGGATCATATTCACTTTTTATACCGCAGAGCTTTCTCGAAGATAGGTTCCAATAATAAGCATACTAAAAAAACAACTACTAGGCCTATCCAGAAAAGAAAGAAAAGAATTTGTGTAGATTTCCACCCAAGGTGATACCAGGTAAGTCTTCTTAAGAAAGTTCTGAAAATTTAAATCGCTGTAGACACATTTTTTGGGCTGGCATTGTTTCAGGTTCGCTTGGATCTAATGAAAAGGTGTCAAAGTCAATAAAATAGCCAGATGCAGTTCGATCAATTTTCGGTAGTTCCGCAGGTTTTGTAGAAACCGTAGTTTGCTCTTGTTGTGTCAAGTTGACGTAGATATCCATGTTTGGTCAAATTGAAATTTGTCTTCCAGTTGAGTTCTCAATTTAACCTTCAGTATAAAGTGGAATGAGTTCCATTGCATTGATGCTTAGTCCTTCATTCTGTGCAGGTGACCCTTCAAACGTGATGAGTCTTTCTGTTTGAACTTCTTGTATAGTTGTGAGACCAGGGTGTTTGTTACTTCTGAGTCCATGTGGCCTACTACTCAGTATCGGCCACATAGTGTGGTTTGATTAGGTCAATTGAGACAAATATTTTCTCCTTTTTACTGGCAAGAGATGACAGATGTACAGTTCATGTTCCTTCAACTGCCAGGACAGGTACAGGCTTTCTGTATGATGACCCCAATTCTTTTTGCTGCTTTTTTTTCTCTGACCAAATACCTGACTTTAGGGATCCAGGCAGGTCTTGCTGTGAAACTTTCACTTCCCCAGTGGTATATTTTTTATATTGACTATGTTGTGCCCTGGTTTCGTTCAGGTCCTGTAAAACAGTCAAACGTTTATGGATGTCAAAATGTTTGTCATCTGCCACTGTGCCTTCACAATCAAGATCAGGTACCCACATTCTCGTACCAAATAGGACCTCATAAGGAGTGACCTCCACCTCTAGAGAGCTTCTTGGATGATTGTTCAATGCCCTTTCTACTCCCTACAGCTGTTATACCCAATTGCCACCCAAGCCTAATAATCTAGCTGTTAAAGATTGCTTTAAGTCCCGGTTTTTCCTCTCCACAACTACATTTCCCTCGAGATGGTACAGAGAGGAGTACCACAATGCTACACCCAGACTTCCCATAGCTTCCTTTTAAGCCATAGAGCTAAACGCAGGATCACGGTCAGAATGAAGTATGCCAATTGCATATGTTCCTGTAAAGACTCGCAAATCTTTTATAACAGTTCGAGCATCAGCCGAGCACTGGGGTCACACCCATAGGAATCTAGAGCAGGAATCCACTGCAACCATGATATACTTGTAAGCTCCATCAGATTGTAAGGGGCTGCAGTGGTCCAAATAAACATACAAAAGTGGTTTGCCTGATATTAGTTATGGTGTCTGCACTGGACGTGTTATGGTGAAACCTTTCATCTGCTGACAGATGTTGCATTTTAAGACATAGCACTTAGTCTGCCTTCTTGGCACTGGCCACCAGTAGCGTTGTTTCAAAACAGAAACAGTAGCAGAAACTCCTGTGTGTGTAGAGCCTATACCCTTGTGTGCTGCTAGAATTAATCCTAACCTTTGATCCATATTTGGTATTACTCTATCCCCCACTTCAGGAATTTGAGCAAATGGAACATTGTTTACATCTAACTTGTAGGAATACTTGAATGGAAACGTTTTCGATACTGCTGAGTTATTGTGTGTAGCAACAATTGAGTGTAGCAACAATTGCAACCATTATCTCACCGTCTATCCTCGTTTTTGAAAGAGTGATTGCAGCTATGGAAGCCATGCTTAAATCCCCCTTTGCAGCTTCGGCAGCCAGTTCAACGGGAAGACCATCAAGCTGATGACTCAGTGTGTGTATCACATGAGCTCTTGGTAGTTTGTTTTTCAACTCCACTACCTGTTTTAAAGCGTTTTGTGCTTAATTGTGCCACCTTTTCCATCTTTAAAACCATTCTGTCTCAGTGATGTAAATATTCATTGTATGACTGTACACAGTAAAAAGAATTGCACACAATTAGTGTGGGGAATTTTTGATCTGTATTTACCAGTGCCATTATTAGCGCTTTTAGTTCTGCCAGCTGTGTGTAATGCATTCTCCAAGTGATTTTTGTTTTTGTGCAATTCAGATGAAACCTTCCATCCTGTATCTGTCCTTTACCTATTGCACACGTGGCACTATATTGCTGATTTCTCCCTACAGCCAGTTGTGCAGAACCGTCAGTGTAAATAATATATTCATACTGATCTAGAGGAATTATTTCATTTGGTAGAGGATATTCTTGTTCGTATTGCAGAAATTCTTGTGTCTTTAAATGTGGGTCGTACCTGTATTCTACATCTGTTGCAGTGAGAGAATTAGCCCATTGTATCCATCTTGGAAGTAAGGCTTTAGCGTTGGGAACACTTGCCTTTGTCGCAGCCTCTAAGGCTGGAACCAGGGTCATTACTATTATACGTTTACCTTGAGCCAGGGCTCTTTCTCTGACTACAGCAGGCTGTACTGCTGTTAGAATTTTTCTGTAAATTCGAAACACATCTCAGCATTTGTGTACAAGTGAAATTCATATGCTATTGGTACTGTTTCACCTTCAGTATATGTTAGATAAGTGTACCCTGATTGACCCGCAACTATTCGGATCACCAGGTTGCGCACGTTTAGACGTGTCTGTAAGTGTTTTGTAGCTATCATGTCAGCTTGTAAGGAACTAAGTGTATCTGTGTGTTCCTGTGTCCATTTTCTTACTGAAAAATCAGGTTTCATTAAATCGTAGAAAGGTTTAACTCTTTCAGCGTAATCTAAAATGTATGTTCTGCCAAAATTCAAGAATCCCGAAATTGATTGTACGTTTTTTAATGATTTTGGAGGTTGGAGCAGTGCACACTTTTCTAAAAAGTTAGCTGACAGGCTTTTTCCTTCACTTGAAAGCTCATATCTTAGAAAAAGGACATTAAGGTTGGCTAATTTCGATTTTTTAGATAAATATCATCTACATAGTACAATGCCTCTTCATCCAGGTTCTGAAGTAATTCAGTTACTCTGGCTGAAACCAACCCCGGGCTGTTGTTATACCCCTGGGGGAGTCTCAAAATTGTCGCTGGGACCCTATCAATGAGAATGATGTCAAGTATCTGCTCTCAGGTGCTATAATCACAGCTGACTGGGTTTATTAGGTCCTCCCATGGCTTAGATGAATAGTAGTACGGGTTAAGGGAGGAACATGGGACTGAAACCTCCCTGATTATGGCGGCGGAGGAGCTTAGGAGTGTACTGGATGCAGGTGGGAAGGCTGCCTTGATTCTTTTAGATCTATCGGCAGCCTTCAACACCGTCAATCATGGCATACTCCTGGCCCGTCTAGGAGAAATGGGAGTGCATGAATCAGCACTCGCACTGCTGGCTTCATTTTTGGGGGAGAGAACCTTCACTGTCAAGTTAGGGGACTACACATCTAAATACTTTAAATACCCCTTGGGGGTGCCACAGGGTTCATCCCTAAGTCCTACCCTCTTCAATATATATGTTGCCCCATTAGCAACTATCATTAGAAACTGTAGATTTCTCCCTGTGTCATACGCTTATGACACCCAAATAGTGATGTAAATCTCTAACAACGAGACAGCAGACAGGTTCAAGCATTGTATGGAACAAGACAGCCTCTGGATGCAACTAAACTGTCTAAAACTGAACGGGGATAAATCAGAGGTCATGCTGCTAGGGGCAGAGCCGAGCATTTGGTCACATAAGTGGTGGCCTGCCAGCCTAGGCAGCTGTCCGTCACCAGTGGACAAAGTCAGGAATTTGGGGTTCGTATTTGATTCCAAATTAACATTTCAAGCCCAGATTAACAAACTCTCCTCCTCTGTGTGGCACACCCTAAAGCTGATAAAGCTCTTGCCTTTTATCCTGCAAAACCCTAGTAACTATGCTGGCGCTATCCTGGATGGATTACGGGAATGCTTTAATGCAGGGCTTCAAAAACAACTACTGCTAAAACTCCAGCGTCTCCAAAACGCTGCAGCCAAACTAGTGCTAAACATCCCTAGGTTTTAGCCGGTAGCCCACAGACTAAGAAGTCTCCACTGGCTCCCGATGGAGAAAAGAGTTAAATTCAAGTCAGCTTGCCTGGCATATAAGGCTCTACAGGGGATAGGCTCACAATTTTTGAAAAACAACCTGAAACAGTACGATCCGCCAAGGGTACTCAGATCAAGCAGTGCAAAGCTAATCAAGACTCCCAGATTAAAACAACTAAGATAGGGGGAGAAGCTTTCTGCTGCATACAGCTAAGACTTGGAACCAGATACCAGTACCAATAAAAAATAGACCATCACTGCTTCTGTTTCGAAAAACCTTAAAAACCTTGTTCTTCTCAGCATAGTTCGACTCCGATCCTCGACAGTCCTAGTCTCAATTTCAACTGATTTAGCGCCAAGATGCCTGGGGGCATTCGTGCGCTCTATACATTTTTAAATCAAATCAAATCATAATCTGGAAAAATAATCCATTTCAGATATCTATTGTTGCTTTGTATTTTTTCTGCACAATGTTATTCATTATTGCGGCACTGTGTGCATTTTGAACTGCAAACGTCCACAAATTCAATGATTGGTTTAGAGACAAAGAACTATTCCAGGAAATTTGAGATAGGTGTTTTGCATACTTTTAGGAACTATGTGTCCTTCAAGTTTGATTAACCAACAGCCAATAAATAAGGTGTTTGGCTACTCAGTTGTGGCGGAATTTAGCCTACCCACTCCAGACGTCTTGGTGTTTTGTGAACAGAGATTTCTGAGAATAGCACAACTGAACTACTCAGATTCTCCTGTTAAATAAGTACCCAACCAACATTGGGTGCCATGTTGTGTAGTTCCTATAGAAACTATACCCTGCACGTTTAGACAACAGCCACTGTAGGATTGGTGTCAAATGAACTCTGATCACCCCCACTGGGTATGTTTTTTTTAATTTTTTTTTTAACCTTTATTGTTACTTCAAGCAGATACAAATATGGGCCCACAACCATCCCGGCCGGCCGCTAGCAAAGTCATAAGTACAGCGATCAATGTGGAAAAACAGAGCAGCCCCAGAACCGGGGTCTAACAAACATCCAGGATATGACTCGTATTCAGGCGTAGTGGCCGATATTCAGGATACATGAAGGTTCATTTTATGATAAGAAAAACTAAGGATCAGTGCCGTATAGTCATACATGGATCTACAATAACAAGCCTGAATCAGGGAATCCGCAAATAATGCATACACAATTTAAGTATTGGGAGTAAGGTATAAGAGTCAGGACAAATGTGACCACAAACCCATTCCATAGCAAGCTACGCCCCTCCCCTCAAATATGAAATATATTGCAGGAAACATGAAAGATGATGACACCAATAAGCAAGAAAGACAAAAGGGCCATAGAAACAAAGAACGGACGAAGTAACAACCCCATCCCCCTACCCCCCACAGACACAACTGTTGCTGAGGACTCCAAGCTGCAGACACGCGGGACGCTTTACTCTTTGGCGCCAATAGGGAATGCACGCTTGAACTGCGGCGGGTTCCATTTACCGAAGAATCTTAAACATATTTCACCAAATCTATATTGCCCGAAAAGGAAGTCTAGAACCATAAAATACACAGAGACTCCCCTTTGCCGGGATCACTAAATAATAAAAAAAAATTTAAATATACGAACAATTTATACCGCGTGTTAAGATCCACAACACTACATGACTATGACTATATTTTAAACAATCAAAGTGAGAAGATATCTCGCTGGACGAATATCTTTTCTGAGTGGAAAGGAGGCTGAGTACCCCTTATTATAATCCTAATGGTTTTTATTGAGAATTATTGGGAAACTGTTATCTCAACTGTCCTGATGAAGGTGGTCTAATTTCTCATTCACCACCGAAACGCGTCGATGCATAAGGAGTAATACTTAGTCAAGAAATAGAGGAAAATTCTGTATCTTTGTGTGAATTTAGTCCTCAACCTGTACCTCCTTTTTTATTGGAATGTCCCATTGATTTATTGTATATTAGTTCCGTCCTGTATGTTTCCCATTTTTTAACAAATATAGTGTATACGAATAAATTGTTTAGATTTACTTTTACTAGAGTGTTTTCACTTGTTTTTAATATTGTTTACATTGCTTCCTGTTTGTCCATGTGTCATGATATGATGTAATTTTATTTGTTTGGTCCATAAGAACTAGTTGTTCTATGTTTATTCGCCCAAAGGGAATCTCACTTTGACTTACTGTCGATTACGGAACCCTATCCCTTTGGCTTCGGGGTCCCTCTCTCTTTTATTAGAGGTAGAATAGATGTGCTGCAATAACTGTTAGACAGTATAAGATATAAGTGATTAACAGTACTATAAAGGTAAAAGGATGGTATAGGTCTACCATGTTACTAAAATTACGAATACATTTGAGTATATAAAACACATGATAAAAGATGTGTACACCTACAATGCCTCCCTAACTAGATGTACCTAAATGTACCTAGCATGGGTGTAGGTGTTAAGCCAAGAATCCCTCTAGGATCTAGTCAACCCCATTACCTTAACTGAGACTGTGGGACCCCATCCTGGTCTCGAGCTGGACACTCCGCGAGGGATGTTAGACCACTGTGAGCTGTAGCGTCTGCATGCAGGAACCTCAGTGTCTCTGGTCAGTGTGTTGGCCGAGACGTCCCGATCTCCTCAAACTATCTTAGCAAGATGTGATGTATATATACCCATATGTCTCCCCAGGGGTCCTACCTTACTGTATTACTGTGTCAGCCTAAGGATAACGTCGGGCATGCACTTTGTATATGGATTTTATACAGGATATGGCACTCCTGAACTCAGGAAACACGCATTCTGTATGCAGTGTGATATCTAGGTAAAGGGTCAGTCCCTGTAAACCGTGAAAAGTGCTATGTAGGGAGAGAATATAAGTGAAGGGTAATGAGTTTACTGAGGCCTGAATTATAGTACCTATATAGAATATAACAAGAGGGTGATCGAGGTAGGTGGGAATGATATACTAAGGCTTCTAGCATTTGCAAACCCTCTGATTCAGTAAATCAGAGGGCCTCTCCAGGGCTGCAGCTGGGGCGTGTGGATCGTTCCTCCCTGTCGGAGCTTCCTCCAGAGTACTGTGACGCCGGTGCCCTGCTTTTCTCTCTTCAAGCTTGTTCTCCCTTTTGCGTGCTGTGCGCTCCCTCCTGACACCGTAGCTGCTCTTCCCCTTCCTTGCTCGTGCCTGTGCTGACTTCTTCCCCACTTTAAGAGGGAACAATGACTTCCAACTTTTCCCCCTTCTACTTCAGGTGACTTGTCCTCCTCATTCCGCCCTGCTTCTGGGGTAGGTGCTCCTTTTTTGATTTCTGAATGGATGTGCTTGCCTGCTTGCCTGCAGCCCCGCCATTTTGTTATGTCGTCCTTGGGGTCCTTGACATGATCCCTTCATCTTGCGGTTGCCTTAGACTTCCAGATTGTTCCTCACTGCTTGGTTTGTTCCTCTTCCGCCATATGGACCTTTAAAATTCCTCCAGTAACCGATGTTAACTGTATTTTGATGCAATTTTTTTAATTACTGTTCATCCTTTTGTATTATGCCCCTTTTCTCTTTCACCCTCTACCCCCTCTGCTCCATTGTTTGTGTTTTTTCTGTTCGCAAATTGCTCTAGTATCTTATGTAACGGAATATTGTTTTGTTCTCAACCTCATGTAAAGCGCTCTGATACCTCCGGTTCTAGCCAGCGCTATTAAAACTCATCAAATAAAATAATCAATTCACATCTGCAGGGGAGGCAAATGGGAGAGGTTTTACACTTCGCAATTATCCTTATTACTGCCGGCATAGTACTTCAAATGACTTTCTAGATGCCTGTGGGCGCTTTTTCAAATTTTCTAACGTTCTGCCTGCCATTGGCAGTACATAGAAGCCTCCAGCTGTTTGTGTTCTGTTACAGATAGTTACCTCACTTTGCTTCTGCACTGGGGGATATGAAGGGTGGCACTTGCCTACCCTTCTCATTCCCTGATATCTATTCATAGACGGTATTTGTTGCACATGAAGTGATATTACAGTAGTATTACCCACATACTTTTTTGCGGTACTTTTGCAGAGTCATACTTTAATTGTTATGTATGATTTCAATTGGAGGCCATTATCTTGAATACTAGATCCGCTGCTATTAAGTCGTAGCAGTGAACGCTGGAATATGTTTTGGTCTGTTCTGATGTTCACCAAGGGAATCGCGTGCTTGCCCAAGTCATCCCATGTTTCACATAGTTCTCCAGAGACAATGGCCGGCTTTAGGACTGTGCACCTGGTGCAGTCACTCAGAGGCACCCTCCTCTACAGACCACAGGGACCACGTGCACAATTCACTGAAGACATCACTGATTTTATCACCCAACACACCCTCTCCTCCGAGGACTACATTCTCTTGGGAGACCTCAATTTTCACCTGGAAAAGAGCAACGACAACAACACCATCAACCTCCTGGACAATCTCGCCAACCTCGGACTCAAACAACTTGTTAATACCCCCACACACCACGCAGGTCACACTCTCGACCCTATCTTCACCTCCAGCAAACACATTTCCTTCAGTCACACCACAGCTCTCCAATGGACGGACCACAGCTGCGTACACTTCACTTACAATAAGACCACAACCCATAACCATCCTCAACCTACCCTGCGAAGAAACTGGAACAAAATCACCATCGATCAGATCTCCTCATCGCTTCTTCAAAACCCCCCTGCCCAATCATCGAACCCCAACCAAGCAGCCATTAACCTTACTCAATGGCTAACCAACACCGCCGACAACCTAGCACCTTTGAAAAAACTTCAAATCAAACCAGGCAGCAAAAACGCCCCCTGGTTCAACGAGGATCTTAAGAAATCCAAGAAACTCTGTCGCTCCCTTGAGAAGGCCTGGAAAAAAGACCCAAACACCAACACCAGGGACGCCTTAAAAAACGCCACCCGCATACACCACCAATTGATCTGGACTGCCAAGAAAACCGCACTCAAAGACCGACTAGACAAAAACGCCCACAACAGCAAGGAATTATTCAACATCGTCAAAGAATTTACCAACCCCTCTGCCAACTCCAACGACATCTCCCCCTCTCAAACCCTTTGTGACTCCCTAGCTTCGTTCTTCCATGACAAAATCGCAGACATCCACAACAGCTTCGACAACCGACTCAAAGATCAACCCACCCAACCCTCCGCCGTACCTCCACCCCCCATGAACATCCTTAATGACTGGAACACAATCTCCACTGAGGACACCATCCGCCTGATGAACTCCATCCACTCAGGATCCCCCACAGACCCATGCCCTCACCACATCTTCAACAAAGCAGACTCCATCATAGCACCACACGTCCGAGACGTCATCAACTGCTCCCTCAACTCCGGCACCTTCCCAGAAAGCTGGAAACACGCGGAACTCAGCGCCCTTCGGAAAAAACCCACTGCTGACCCCACCGAACTCAAAAACTACCGCCCCATCTCGCTCCTTCCATTCCCGGCGAAGGTCATCGAGAAGGCTGTCAACAACCAGCTCGCCGCCTTCCTTGAAGCCAACAAATCCGTCGACTCCTTACAGTCTGGCTTCCGAGCCAAACACAGTACTGAGACCGCACTCATCGCAGCAACAGACGACATCCGAACTCTACTGGACAATGGAGACACAGTCGCCCTCATCCTCCTCGACCTCTCCGCAGCCTTCGACACAGTCTGTCATAACACCCTGTTACATCGACTCAGAAACATCGGAATCCAAGGAAAAGCACTGGAATGGATCACCTCATTCCTTGCCGGAAGAACTCAGAGAGTACACCTCCCACCATTCAAGTCAGAGTCCACTGAAGTCATCTGCGGCGTGCCACAAGGATCCTCACTCAGCCCCACCCTCTTCAACATATACATGAGCCCCCTCGCGACTATCGCACGCCAACACAACCTCAACATCATCTCATACGCGGATGACACCCAATTGATCCTCCCACTCACCAAAGACCCAAACATCGCCAAAACCAACCTACATGAAGGAATGAAAGAGGTAGCCGAATGGATGAAGCATAGCCGTCTGAAACTGAATTCAGACAAAACAGAAGTCCTCATCCTAGGCACCTCCCCCTCCACCTGGGACGACTCTTGGTGGCCAGAAGCCCTTGGAAAAGCACCCATTCCGACGGATGGATCACGCACGGAACCTAGGCGTCATCCTGGATTCCTCACTCTCGATGACCAGACAAGTCAACGCCGTCTCTTCATCTTGCTTCAACATTCTTCGCATGCTCAAAAAAACATTTCGCTGGATCCCCACCGAAACTAGAAAAACGGTCACCCACGCACTGGTTACAAGCCGCCTGGACTACGGAAACACCCTTTACGCCGGTACCACCGCAAAACTTCAGAAAAAACTCCAACGCATCCAGAACGCATCAGCCAGACTCATATTAGACATCCTGCGTAAAGAATACATTTCTAGTCACCTGAAAGACCTCCACTGGCTCCCCGTCAATAAGAGGATAACCTTCCGCCTCCTCACCCACGCACACAAAGCTCTTTACGAACTTGGACCCGAATGCCTCAATACACGTCTTTCCTTCTACACCCCCTCCTGCCTGCTTCGCTCTTCCAACCAAGCCCTCGCTGCGATTCCCCGCGTCAACAAAACCACCATGGGAGGAAGATCATTCTCCTACCTAGCGGCCAAAACCTGGAACTCACTTCCCATTCACCTTCGCCTCACTCAAAACCACCTAGCATTCAGAAAGCAACTTAAAACCTGGATATTCGAGAAGTAATTCCCCACCCCTCCTCAAGCGCCTTGAGACCCTCTGGGTATGTAGCGCGCTATATAAATTTATTGACTTGACTTGACTTGACTTGACATGCCGGAGGGCACTGTCCTCAACATCTAGAGAGCGCATAGACTGGGTCGTCCAGCTTCTCCTACTACCCCCGCACAGAAACCTAGAGGGGTAATCCTGTATTTCTTGGAGTACACAGACTTATTGAAGGTTCTTTCTGCTGCCAAATCCTCTCATCTTGTCACTTGGTCTGGATCCACTTTATTCTTTGCCCAGGATTACGCCAAGGCCACTGCGAACAGGCGGAAGGCCTTCCATAACATGAGACCTGCTCTTCGTGCAATGGGCGCCCAGTATGGACTTTTTCATCCCTGCCTTTTTAAGGTTACATTTAACAACAGGACAACTACTTATGCTCCGTCTCCAGAGTTTCATAAATGCTCATCGTACCGATGCCATGGATGCTTCTTCCTCCAGTGTTGGCTGATTCCTTTTATGTCTCCCCCTTTTTGATTGTTGTCGCTTTATTCCAAGTCTTTTTCTTTGAATATTTCATGTTTTAATTCTCCCTTCTTCATACTTGTTTGTTTACTTGTTATCATATTGTGTTTGTCTTTTTTCCCACAGCTCTTCCCTTCCTTGATGTGGTGCCTCCCGCTCCTCCGTCTTGCCTGATCCCGGTTATGCCTTCCATCACGTCTGGCTCTTCCCCTGCCCTTGTATCATTGGATACTTTCTTTGTAGGTATGTTCTTCTATTTTGTATTCCTTGAGTTATTTTTAAGTACGGATTGTCCCTCTCTTACACTGTTTCTCCTCTTCTTTTCCCTCTTTCTCCTTTTTTCTCTTTTTATCCTTTTTTACTCTTCCGCTGTCTCCTCCTCCCCTCCCTCTTCTCCTTTTTGTTCTCATTTCTCTTTATCTCTGTTTCCATTTCCTTCTTCCCTCTTTCTTCTTTTCGACTCATTTATTTCTAGGATATTAAGCAATTTGGTTGTATGCTCGTTTATTGCATTGTATGCTTTTTCCTTCAGCATGGTTGCTTTTCATAGGTTACATTCCGAGTTATTTCATGGAATGTTAAAGGATTGAATAATCCCATTAAAAGGCAACAAGTGCTTTTGCACTTGGCTAGACTTAAATCTGACATGGTTCTGTTACAAGAGACCCACCATTTCGATGTTGAAGCTTCTAAATTGCAACGACTTTGGGTCGGTCATGTTTTTTCCTCACCTGCTTTAGGGAAAAAGAATGGAGTTGGTATCCTAGTTCACAAAAAGTTTAAGGTCTCTGTCACTCAACAAGAAATAGACTCTGATGGTCGTTGGGTGATCACCACTTTGACTGTTGACAATGTTCCTATTGTTATATTTAATGTATATGCTCCTGTCTCTGTTAACAATACCTTTTGGCCTTTTATTTCAGACAAACTCCTCTCTTTTACTGATAATTATATTTTTTTGGGTGGCGATTGCAATCAAGTCCACGACCCCATTCTTGACAGACATTCCCCTGTTAAAATTGTTGCTTTGAAAATGCATAACCAATTTACTTCCACCATTAAACGAAGTTCCCTAACTGACATTTGGAGACTTTGCCATCCCGATCTCCAAGAATATAGCTATTTCTCCCCTCCTCACAAAACACATTCCCGTATTGATTATCTATTTCTCAGTCAGTCCCTGACCCAACATGTTCTTTCATCTGATATAGGTTCCATCCTAATATCCGACCAAGCCCCTGTTATAGTTGATTTTGACCTTATTTCTTTCTCCTCTCCTTCTGGAAGATGGCGATTTAATAATTCCCTTCTCACTGATCCCAAATTCTCTGGCCAATTCAGCTCTTTTGCAGATGATTTCTTTCTCATTAATTCCGTTACTGAATCTTCTCCAAGCATGATCTGGGACTAATTCAAGGCTGCTGCTAGAGGATTCATTATTAACTATGGTTCTCAAAAGAAAAAATGCTTTGAGAAGCAGTCCTCTCTTCTCCTTGCCAAGATTAAAAAGTTAGAATACTCTTATTATCGTGCTGCCATGGATTCATCTCTAAAAGACCTTCTCTCTGCCAAGATTACTTTTAACAAAATGTCTACTGACACCGCGTCTTCCTATCTCTTAAAAAGTAGTGCCCTCTATTACGGAGGTCAAAACAAAATGGGGAAACTTTTGGCTAACTGTTTGAAGATTAGACAAGATAGAACCCGGATTTCTTCCATCACTGACTCTTCTGGTACGTCTCTTTTCAAAGATGCTGACATCTTACAGGAGTTTGTTACTTTCTAAAAACAACTCTATACTCCTGAATCTATTCCACTTCCTTCGGATCTCTCTTCTTATTTTCACTCACTCGCTCCTCCCCCTTCTTCTCATGTTGACTTTCACTCACTTGAAGCGGATGTTTCTTTAGCAGAAATTTCTCACGCAGTCTCGGTCCTGAAACATGGTAAGGCCCCTGGCCCGGATGGTTTCACCATTGAGTTCTATCAACATTTTTCAAAACTTCTCCTCCCCCGTATGCTCCTCCTCTTTTATTCCTTTATTGCCAACGGTCTCTCTCAAGGTACATTTCAAGAAGCAATGATTTGTCTTATCCCCAAAGAAGGTAAAGATCCCACTTTCTGCAAAAATAACCGCCCCATTTCCCTTGTAAATACTGATTATAAAATCTTTGCCAAATTGCTAGCTCTGCGTATTGACCCTATTCTACCTGAACTCATTGGCCCTGAGCAATCGGGCTTCGTCAAAGGACGTCTTTCTTCTGATAATTCTCGGGTTTTCTTTAATATTCTTAGAAAGGCTTCTTCCTTTAACTCTCCTCTTGCGGCTGTAAACCTAGATGCCGAGAAGGCGTTTGATAGGATTAGTTGGGATTTTATGTTTCTCGCTCCTACCTGGATCGGTTTCCCCCTAAACTAATCTCCCTTATCTCTCTCTTGTATTCGTGTCCTAAAGCTTCCATTTTTGCTAATGGGAAAATTTCTGACTATTTCGCCCTTTACAGAGGGGTTCGACAGGGTTGTCCTTTATCTCCCCTTTTGTTTATTGTGGCTCTTGAACCTTTTCTTACCAAGATGCGTCAGGACTCCCAAATTACTGGTTACAACTATGGGCCTAATCAGGTTAAACTCTCTGTATATGCAGATGATATTCTCTGGGGGAAACAACCGTTACAACGCAACTATTACAACGGACTATTTTACAACGCAACTACTACAACGCAGGATCCTTTACAATGAATGCCTTTACAACGCATGACATTACATCGCAGATGCTATTACAACGCATGCCATTACAACGTAAGTATAGGTAAAACATTTATTTAATTTAAAAAAAATCATTAAATATTAATAATTCAAAAAATATTAAAAATAAAAATATTTATTAATGAAAAAGTACTTTAAATAAATTAAATAAATTAATTTAAGTAATTTTAATATTAATTAAGAAAAGTTCTAAAAATATAAGTAATTTGTACCCCTACACTATCCAGCACTTACCCTACTATTACACCCCCCTGGAGTAAGAATAGTAATTTTTACCCCTACACTATCCAGCACTTACCCTACTATTACACCCCCCTGGAGTTAGAATAGTAATTTTTACCCCTACACTATCCAGCACTTACCCTACTATTACACCCCCCTGGAGTTAGAATAGTAATTTTTACCCCTACACTATCCAGCACCTACCCTACTATTACACCCCCCTGGAGTTAGAATAGTCATTTTTACCCCTACACTATCCAGCACTTACCCTACTATTACACCCCCCTTGAGTTAGGATAGTAATTTTAACCCCTACACTATCCAGCAACTACCCGACTATTACACCCCCCTGGAGTTAGAATAGTAATTTTTACCCCTACACTATCCAGCACTTACCCTACTATTACACCCCCCTGGAGTTAGAATAGTAATTTTTACCCCTACACTATCCAGCACTTACCCTACTATTACACCCCCCTGGAGTTAGAATAGTCTTTTTTACCCCTACACTATCCAGCACTTACCCGACTATTACACCCCCCTGGAGTTAGAATAGTAATTTTTACCCCTACACTATCCAGCACTTACCCTACTATTACTCCCCCCCGGAGTTAGAATAGTAATTATTACCCCTACACTATCCAGCACTTACCCTACTATTACACCCCCCCGGAGTTAGAATAGTAATTTTTACCCCTACACCATCCAGCACTTACCCACCTATTACACCCCCCTGGAGTTAGAATAGTAATTTTTACCCCTACATTATCCAGCACTTACCCTTAGAATATTATTTTTAAACACCTACACTATTTAAAAAAAAAATATATATATATATATATATATATATATTTAAAAATAAATTAAAAAAATGTTTTATTTAAATAAATTAAATTAATTATATATTTATTAATTACATTTTTAAATAAAATTATATACTTACCTATACTTACGTTGTAATGGCATGCGTTGTAATAGCATTTGCGATGTAATGTCATGCTTTGTAAAGGCATTCGTTGTAAAGGATCCTGCGTTGTAAAAATTACGTTGTAATGGTATGTGTTGTTAAAGTATGCCTCGTAATGTCATACATCCATTCTCTGGTATTGCTCCAATCCTGACTCCTCCGTCCCTTCTTTTCTCCGCCAGGTTGATGCTTTCTCTTTAGTTTCGGGTTATCGTCTTAATCGGGACAAATGTGAAGTTCTACCCCTTAATATTTTGTGTCTTCGGCATTATTTTGACCAAACTGGTTTCTCCTGGCAGCCATCCAAAGTTAAGTATTTAGGCTTATGGTTTTCCCCTACTATTTCAGGTACTCTGAAAGCTAATTTTGAATATATTACGAAGAAGATATCAGACTCTATTACCAGGTGGCACCCTCTTTTCCTTTCCTGGTGGGGGAGATTAGACTCCATTAAAATTATGCTGACCCCTATTATTTTATACTCTCTGTCTATGATCCCTGTTCGGATAACTTCATATTACTTCAAAAGATTAGATTCCATCCTGTCCAAATTTTTTCGGAAGAACAAGCCCTCCCATATTGCCTTATTCTCGCTTAAAAAAGATAAATCTAATGGTGGTCTTAAGTTCCCTAACTTCAAATCTTATCACTATTCCTTTATTCTTAAACAAGTCTCCCATTGGTTGTCTACAACTCTTCCTACTTATCCTCCGGTTTGGTTATCTTTGGAAAAATCTCTGATCTCACCTTTTGATTTTTCCGAGATTCTGACTCTCTCTGCTGAGACATCCCTCTTACGTTCCTCCATCATTGCTCATTCTTACCATCTCTTGAGCCCCTTGCTGCCCTCCTCGTATCCCTCCCTTGCTTCTCTCCCTCAACAGTGTATTTAGAACAAAAAATTGCTTCGTATCAAGAACCGTTCCTTTTTCTGGAGTTCTTGGAAGTCCAGGGGACTAATGTGGATCTCCCAACTCCTTCATAATGATACCCTGCTAGCTTTTACTGATCTCCAGTGCCAATTTCACCTTCCTAAATCTGCGCAGAAACAATACGACCTCTTGCGTCCAGTTCTTCTACATTATCTTCAGTCCCTTCCTTCCTCCCACGATCTTCCTCCCCTCTGTAACACTATTTCCCCGCTTCTGTATTCCTCTCCGTCGGTGTCTCACATCTATAATTCATTGTTAAACTCTCCTACGCATCTTAAAACAAAAGCTGAATTGGCTTGGAAACAAGACTTATCAGTATCTTGGCCTATCTCTCTATGGGATAAATTGTGGTTCAAAATTCACAAGACTTCCAGGGCTGCTAATACCAGTCAAACGTTATATTTTGTATATCAACGATTATTACTCTCTCCGGCTAAGTTGGCCTCCTTCTCACCAGACATTTCACCCTCCTGCTGGTCCTGCCTCTGCTCACATGCTGATTTACCTCATATGTTATTTCATTGTCCCAATATTGTCACTTTTTGGCACTCAGTTTGGTCCCGTATAAACACTATTTTTACTATACAGCTCCCCTTTTCCCGTTCAAATGTCCTATTGGGTTCCTTGTCCCCAAATCTCCCTCCACATCCTTGTACTTTTAAATAATTAGATTTATTTTTAGCAGTCGCCCTTCACCTGATTACCTCCCATTGGAAAGACTCCTCACAGGTCACTTACTCCGCCTGGTGGAATGCAATTTGTTTTAACCATAGGCTTGATACCAACTTTCTTACCCCTATCTCCCTGGCTGTTATAAGAGATTTATTATGGATTCCTCTTACCACATACTTATCCACTTGCGTCCCCTCCAACTCCACCAACATCGCCACTCTCTCCACTGCTTCTATTGAAGTGCGCAAACCTCCCTGAACCTCCTCTTGTTGTCTTTTTCCAGATCCTTTCCTTGGTATTTTCACAGGATGAATTTTGTTGACCTTATTTTAATTTTGCTTGATATTATTTTATGCATACAATATGTACCTTGTTTCTGTTTATGAGCTTTTCATCTTGTATTGATTTAGCATAAGTGTTTATTGATTCCATTCTATTGTGTACTTACATTATACCCTTTTGTTGTTCCATATTTGTTCTTTATTCTCTGGATGCACTGTTATATTTCTTTCACTCCACTTGGTTTCAATAAACTTGAACTTAAAAAAAAAAAAACTTTTAGTTTTAAAAGCATCTGCTGTTTTCTTATGCATCCAGCAGCGTTCAGCCAACAGTGAAAATATCACAATAATGCAGATGATTAACGTTTCTGCCGGAGAGAGATGGAAGTTTAGTAGCAGTTTTGACTCATAAAGTAGCGCAGTGGGTTAATATGCCTGCTACAAAGAACGTGTACATTCAGATCACATAACGGTAATCCTCATAGTTTTGTGTAACATTTCCTATAGACTGCTTGTCACACGTAAGATTCCTTACCTCTGTGTAACGTGTGCGTGATGTAGAGTGCTTTGACACCCTAGGGCTGGTATGAGTAGCACTATAAAACTAAAGAAATGCATGTCAGAGAGAGGCTGTGGAGAGATAAGTATAGTATCAAGAAAGAGGGTAAACCCAATAAAGTCACTGGGACCTGGGTGTCTAGTGTTAAGAAGAGGGGGTCCCAGTAAGGAGAAAGTATTTATTTAGAGACAATTCAAAAATAAAGCAACTGAGAAAGTAAATGCATCTATAATGTTTTATTCACATTATAGGAGAAGGTAATCAAAACCAATTTAACAATTGACAGTTGTATTGGTGCCCCTGGGGGTAGGGAGGACGTGCAGTTGTGAGGATAGTGTAAGGGGGGATAGTGATAATAAAAAACACGTATTCATCAAACAGTAGTAATAATTCAATGTCTGATAGGCAGTAGAATGATCATAAATCAACATACACGTTCAAAAAGCACATGCCTCAATGTCCATACTGTGCAGAAATTATGGGTAGGAGGAGGCTGTGTAAAAGGGTGAAGAAGTCGACGTTTCGACCCAAACAGAGCAGGTATCAATGAAATCCTTGCATGAGGGTCTTCATCAGGACGAGAGGGGTAACGGGGCAAACAACCTAAGTTTAGATAAATATATTGGGTCAATGTACCATATTTATAAATGACCACATCAGGACGAGAGGGGTAACGGGGCAAACAACCTAAGTTTAGATAAATATATTGGGTCAATGTACCATATAGGAGCATACCTGAATAAATCAGAGATTTATTCAGGTATGCTCCTCTAATTCTGTCTACCCTCATAATAACTGCGATGTGGTCATTTATAAATATGGTACATTGACCCAATATATTTATCTAAACTTAGGTTGTTTGCCCCGTTACCCCTCTCGTCCTGATGAAGACCCTCATGCAAGGATTTCATTGATACCTGCTCTGTTTGGGTCGAAACGTCGACTTCTTCACCCTTTTACACAGCCTCCTCCTACCCATAATTTCTGCACAGTATGGACATGGAGGCATGTGCTTTTTGAACGTGTATGTTGATTTATGATCATTCTACTGCCTATCAGACATTGAATTATTACTACTGTTTGATGAATACGTGTTTTTTATTATCACTATCCCCCCTTACACTATCCTCACAACTGCACGTCCTCCCTACCCCCAGGGGCACCAATACAACTGTCAATTGTTAAATTGGTTTTGATTACCTTCTCCTATAATGTGAATAAAACATTATAGATGCATTTACTTTCTCAGTTGCTTTATTTTTGAATTGTCTCTAAATAAATACTTTCTCCTTGCTGGGACCCCCTCTTCTTAACAGTGGAGAGATAAGTGGCACAGTTGGAATGTGATAGCGAGGGAATCTGTGGAGGAGGAAGTCATGTGGTGAGGGCGCCAAAGAATATTGTTGCACCAGATGCCTCTAACTCTGAAGTCGGCCCTGCCAGCGACATGAGCGATGTAGTTGAATAGCCGATGGCATTCCCCATCAACTTTCCCATACCTGTCTCTGGGTACCCACAAAAGCCGAGTGAAGTAGGGGAATGTGGGCGTTACTCTTGCACAGCCCAATTCCATTTCTCCTGTCTACATTTTTTAAATCTCTAGGTTCAGTGGATATGAACTTCCTTAGGGAGGTTTGTTATATTGGTAGGACACCATTGGATGTATTGCCATCATGATTTGCAGTTCACAAACACAGATCAGTGAATATCTCTCAATGTGTCTAATCATTTCCCAGCTGTGGTATCTGCAGCTCAGATTGTAACTTCCAATGGTATTGAATTAGCATGTATTGTAAAACAAAGGTATATTTGTGATATGGCCCCATATAGAGATGGGAAATCCATTACTCCACCAAATCCATGACAGGTATCCTTTTTGCCTTATTAGTGGCATTATATATAATGCACTTGTAATAAAGTGAACAGGATAGCTGTCATGTTTATAAAGGAGTACCCTCTCCACCAAACTCTAAATCAGGGCATCAACACTTCAATGACATATAAACATTAAGAAATTAAAGTTGCATCCACTTTTGCTGTGACATAAAAGAATTTCAGGCTGCTCTGAGAATAGCTGCTGGAAAGCCTGTCAGAGTAGTCTCTCAAGTGGTGAGAGGGAAAGAGGGCACAGAGGGTGGTGGGAATGCCTAGCCTTATATCAGGCATCATTTTCATATATGTGGGTGGTAGAGGTTGATTGAAGAGAGGGTGGTCAAGGTAGATGGCAAGACACCACAGGGCTCGCATACTACGGCTTCTAGCATTTGCAAACCCTTCTATTCAGTAAATCAGAGGGCATGTGAATGCTAAAACTCTTTTTTAAATGCATTAAAAACATTTATTGATACTGAAAAGGTTTTCCAAATTGGTAAATGGGTTTAAGAAACAATAAGGAATCGCTATTTGGAAAGGGGAGTTTTAAGGGTGACCCTTCAAAATATTAATTTTTTAAGGTATGAATTCATGTTATGAGACCACAATCGGGTCGCAAAACATTCATATTTTACCACCAACTCAAAGGAGGTGGTAACCCATTCAAAAATGGGAATCCATTTGCAAATGGTGAAAACTCATATTTTATTAGTAGGCAGTAGTCCCATGGACCTCTGCTTAATCTTACAAAAAGTTTGTACACATTTTAATTTTCAGTTTTTTAACTGCACTCCATTTTCCTTTCAGGAAAACTGGCTGTATTTAAAAAAATGTTTGCTATATTTAAATGCTCTCACAGATATGTTGGTCTGCTGACTCCAGCAAGCCACTATGCCTTTGATTGTAGCCAATCATAGTGGGTCACAATTTGTGACTGTGAGAAGGTGGCCTGGTATATCCTGTCCACTAATAAAGTGGGCACCCTGTACTAGTCCACACAACCCTTATGATGTATGTGGTCAAAGATAGCCTTTAGAAAGCTAACCCGGTGGTAGCTGTGGAGAACAGCCTTCAGGCTTAATCTTGAAGGAATGTAAAGCAGCTTGTTTTACCAGAATATCACCTCCTGAATGACTAAATGAAAGGAGAACCACACAGTAGTTATATAAAAATATATATTTATTAATATAACAATCCCTAATAATCTCTACATGAGATTAGAACATATAGCACACAATATGGAATTGATAGAACACGCGTAAGTAGCACAATACACAGCGGGCTCCAGGGAGGGACTGAACCATATACTAAAAAATGGTATAATAATCATGACTTCAATAGACACAGGGCCTAGAGCAAGTAGAACCGCTGGGACCCAGAGGAGTGACACAGGGAGCCCACGGAGGACGGTGCATCGAGGAAACACGACCGCGTGCTACGTACAACTCTATGGGAAAGTGCGGTTGTAAAGTTACAGTTTCAGGACACTTCTACAAGGACTTCAAGCAAACCCTTTGGAACTTAGGAGGTTCTAGAGCCATCCCACCAGTGAGTACCGGAGTCAGGTGCATAGGGGTCAGGTGATGTCGGAAACCTTCTGCATTTTTAATGGAGTGCTGCAAAGAAGTACTGCTGCCAGGAAGGCAAAGAGTGTACAGTAGAACCCAAGCCTGGATTCTAGGTGAGGGGTACCTGAAAGCAGAGGGGACAGAGTCTGGGTCATGGTAGGTGACCAGGGGCTTGGTAGTTGAATGCCCACCGATGTTGCGTGCTTCAGGTGCAAAGAAGGGATGCTTGACTCTGCAGCCACGGGTACCAGGAGATGTTGAGGACAACCAGAATCTGGAGGTGAGCTTTCAAACAAAGGATGTCAAGTGTTGAGGGGTCGATGTCTGGCTGGAACACAAACAAGCCTTGGCAAATGCAATCCATGCTGTCAGAGTAAACAGATTACGGAGTAGTCCAGGAAGGTCCAGGGGACTCCCCAAGCAACAGAGAGTCAGGGCACATCTGGAGAAACCAGGTAATCCCAAGAACAAACAAAGTGACCCTCGTCATGACCCACAGGCCAATGGACCAGGGATCGCGAGCAGACCTCAAGCAAATTTAAAAAGCACCAGCCCACAGAGCACTCGGTGAGTGGAGGCCATATATCTTTGGTGCAAATACTGTTTGGGTTCAGGACTACACGGAGTCCAATGCACAGGCTCAGGGATTGCCAAAAAGCATATGCATTTACAAATGTATGAGGTGCACAGGGGTTTGAGTTGCACGGTCCCCACAAGAGATACTGGTCTCAGAATCACTGAGAGGTCAGATCTACCTCAGAGATCTTCAGAAACCCACCTCCTGTGTTGCTGAAATCTTCGGAGTCTGCAGGTCCTCTGGAGAAGCAAGCTAGTCAGATGCACTTAGGTGCCTTCTGCTGCAGGGGAGTCACTCTTTTACTCCAATGGAGATTCTTCAGTCGTGCAATCGATGTGCAGGAAGTTGAAGTACTTGGTTTCTTCTTAGCAAAATCTTGTTCAGGTAAAATCTAAAGTCCTGTCACCAGGTAGCCCACTTTATACCCAAGGGAAGAGGTTGGACGGATTCTGTGGACCCTCCTAGGGGAGGGGCAGGACAGAAGGGTGGCTACCCATGTCCTTTGTCCAGTTTTGCACCAGAGCAGGAGCCAATAGCTCCCAGAACTGGTTTGAGCTGGACTATACACAAGGACACTAAATGTGCCCCCAGTGCAGACTTTCTGACTCTCTCAGAGTGCACCCACCCAGCACCACTACACTAAGGGCCAGATGTAGGTAATTTCTATTTACCGATTCCTAAATACCGGATTCTACCAATTCGGTATTTAAGAATCGGTAAATAGAATGTAGGTAAACAATTGGTAAATTTTATCGATTCGGTAATATTCGTTATTATTGATTCGGTATTTACCGAATCTGTAATAAGGAATACCTTCCCATTCATTCCTGTGGGTCTGGAGGCCCATAGGAATGAATGGGAAGCCATTCACTATTACCGATCCGGTAAATACCGAATCGATAATAGGGGGAGCATATTCAAGGGTGGCAGGGTGTCACATTGACACCCTGTTGCACCCCTGAATCGTGCATGTGTGCACATGTCGTGCACATACATGCCCTAAAGGCATGTATGTCTGCCACATAGCACTTTTAAAAAAGCACAAAATTGCTTTTTAAAAGGTATTCAGTATTTACCACCAACTTGTAGTTGGTGGTACATAATGAATCCTTAAACCAAAAATGCACTCATTTGAGTGCTCCCTACATAGGATTTAAGGATTCTGTAATTTACCAATTCCTTAAATTAAGGAATCAGTATTTTACAGATTCCTTAAAATAACGAATCAGTAAATTACCAAATCCTTAAGTCCAGCCTCCTACATCGCAAAGGGCTAAATACCGGTCGGTAACGGGAAATTTGCTGATTTTCGGCCGTTACCGACCGGTATTAGCCCACCTACATATGGCCCTAAATCCTGTCTGGAAGGTGGTCACACCTCCCTGTGACAGGATGCCTATTGTCATGCCTTTCTCTGCTCGAGCTTGGCTCAACAGCAGGAGAGCAGAATTGTGTCTGTGGCTGGCAGCATCCATTTTGTGCTGCCCAGGTTGAGAAACCTGGTACCGGGTAGACCGATGACCCACAGTCGTGGTTCTAGAAGGGTGGAAAAATACCTCCCACAACAGTTACTGGTGTGGAGGTATGACTTCAAGGTGTTTGACACCAAACACAACATGTTTCTAGGCAGACGTTTTAAAGTTAGCATTTACCGCGAGGTTATAATGCACTTAAACCTATATGTCTGGCTGCATCACAGACAACCCTGGAGAATGGTCTCCGAAGGCTGCAGAGGGGCCCTACTCATTCAGTGGCACCCTCTCACATAAAACCCTGCCTTCAGGATTGATAAGGCCTGCCAAAGGGTTGACTGATAGGTTTTTTAAGTGTAGTGATTTAGATAGATAAAGTGTACCTATATCTAAGTAAGTGGTGCAAGCACCATCTTACACAGTCTGCGGTAGCAGGCCTGCCATGTCATTTTGAATGGCCTCTCATGGGTGTCATAATACATGCTTCTGCCCATGGGAGGCCTCTGGGGTATCAATGTCCTGGGTACATGGTGTACCATATACTAGGGACTGATAAGGGCAGCGACGGCTCGTGGAGGGAGTTACGGTGGGGCAGGAGGGTGGGGAGGGGGAGGGGCAGGGTGGAGGTTGCTAAAAACCGGCATATGGATAATTGCAGGTAAGTAAACAATTTAATTAATAAAACGAATTTCGTAGTGCGCCTTGCATCGCAAAATGCAATGCAGTGCGAGCTACGAAATTCGTTTTATTAATTAAATTGTTTACTTACCTGCAATTATCCATATGCCGGTTTTTAGCAACCTCCACCCTGCCCCTCCCCCTCCCCACCCTCCTGCCCCATCGTAACTCCCTCCACGAGCCGTCGCTGGATAAGGGTACCTCAGTATCCAATCTGTTGTGTGCCTAAAGTACATATATAGCAATTTAAGGGAGAAAGCAGATAGACTGGGGTTCAGGATAGCAGGATCCCAGTCAGACTAATCCAAAAACAGTGAGACATCAGCAAAAGGTGGGGGTAACCATAAGAAGCAGATCCTACTTTCCTACAGTGACCGTATCTTTAATAATAATGAGGCAGGTCATTTTGCTACCCACTACATTTCTGTATTTTGTGAACCCGCCTTACAGTACATAGGTTGGTTCTGAAAACAGGAATGTATTCTGTAAAAGTCAGTGAGCAAATTGCGACCCCTTTTCCCTAATGAATTTGTTGTACATGAGGCCCCAGTTTATTTTTCAAATTAAAGTGCAACGGTGATGGTAAATACCGATTGGCAGGACAACAGATAAGATTGTTTGATAGTGGGGGAGTGATTCTGGGAGTGATGTGGGAGGCTATCAGGATGCCAGGCATTGTTTTTCATTATTGGGGCGGGTGAGTTATGGCCAGGGGATAGTCAGGTGGGTGGCAGGACACCCGGGATAGCACAGGTGTTGAGACTGAAGCAATTTAGGCCATGTGCATGAATCCTCTACCCCTGCATTGCTGCTGAAAGCAGAGATAAATCCAAGAGGCCATGCAAAACATAGATTTGCAGATCTTAATATTGAATAACATGGATGTTTTGGGGTGCTAAGTGACATCAGGCACAACTCGAGCTTCACTCTTATAGTCTATCTGATGACACACAGAACCTCTGGGTGAAAATACCTTTGTTTCCTATATGTAATTCTTTAAATCGGACTCTGGAGCCTAGAAATGATTTGTTTTGTGTTAAATAAATAACATAAATTAATTAATTTTGAGATTCTTTTTTCAATAGTCGTTTGAACTGTCCAAACTATGAACAATATATGGAAAATGAAAGGGATAAAAAAAGAAGACAACAAAATGAATGAATGTGTTGATTAGGTTTACATGGTCTCTTTTTTTCATTAAATATAAAACCTCTTGGCAAATATAAGAACTATTGAATAATAGTGCGAACACAAAGGCACGTTAAAAAATGTAATAAAAAAGCAGAGTATCTCGGAATTATCAATGAACGAAAGGGACCACAAACCAACATGTTCGACTTTTTATGTTTCAGGAAAACATGAAAAAAGGGCCGTCCTATTTAAGAGCATGAGGATAACAGGGCTGTGAAGGAACACATTAAACCGTGCCTGGAGACTGCAAATGGGAAATCCGACGCTGGGGCCCTCCAGTGTCCGGTGTCAATAATAGCTAAAGATGAGGCTGATCAATAGCGTGGACAAAATACAGCTATTATGCGCCGTGGTCTTATATATCTCTAAATGAATACAGATGGCATGTCTTCATTTGGAGTGCTTTGATCAAATGGGATATTACATAGATTTCTGTCCCCAAAGAAGCCTGGCTAACAACAAGACACAACAATATGTAATGGGCCAGAAGGTCACGCTATCCTTGTGGTTTCATAGCAAAGTGCATTGGGAGACAGAGCAAAGTCCAATGTTTCGAAGTTTTGCAGATGAAGAGAGCCAGCATGTCTGGCCCATATCTGTTATCCCGGCATTAGCAGGCCAAGGAAGAAGCGTTAATGGCGTTCAAGGAAAAGATAGGTAACCTAATATTAGTGAACCAATACATCTGTCACTTCTGTGTTCATTAGTTTGATCAATCTGTCACAACTTCAGGAGACTGGATAATGGAAACTAACATCCAGGGCCTATTGAGCGGCGATCCAGGAGACGATCTGCATTCTCAGGACGCTGCCAAGATCATTTCCTGCATGTTGAAGTTCAACCTAGTATCATATTTATATTAGCTTTGATTAAATGCTGGTCAACTGAATAGTATTGCGTGTTTTAAAAGACACAATGCAAGTGGTTGCACGAGTAAATAGAACCTAGATGTCCCTATAGTTTCTTCTAGGTGCTTTATAGGTTTTACTTTCAAAATTTATCACACCATTTAAATTGTTTTCCAAAGACTTCAAGGAGCATTCCGTAAAACAGCATAAATATGCAAATATAAACATGATTCATACGACTTAATGCCAAGTTTGGTGGAGCTCAATGTAAAGGGGAATACCAGGGGTGGGCGTAGTTCGCGACGTAGTGCTACCCGAAGCTACGTAAAGTGCACTTCGCACTACGCGAACTTCACGTAGCACTACGCGAGCTGCATAGTAGCATGTTCGCACTGTGCAAGATGCGTTTTCAATGATTGCACAGTGCGGACAAGCATCCGGCACTGTGCAATCATTGAAAACGGCATCTTGCACAGTGCAAGCTGTAGTTTTCTGCTGCTCGAGTAGATTATTACTCGAGCTGCAGCTTTCTCAACGCGAACTGGTAGTTTCTCATTGAGAGCGGTCGTGAGCATGCGCAACCACTCACAATGAGAAACCTTACCTCCCCGCGTTGAGAATCTCGCCGGGATGTCATTTTGCTTGCTCGCGGTCGCGAACATGACGTTCAGGACCGCGAACAAGCAAAAAATGAGCGCTGCACTACGCGTGTTCGCACTGTGCTTCGTGCAGCTCGAAGTGCGAAGTTGCGCAAACTTCGCAAACTCCGCGAGCGTAGCATAGTGCTTCGCCCAGGGTTAGGGAATACCACCAACCACCCTATTACAAGCGCACTGGGAGCGGATGTGCTTCCTGTGCCTCGTCCTCTCTTTCTGTCCAGGAATTCCTCCTGTGCAAGGCACAAGGAGTTCATTTATGGAAATGTGCCCGGATTCAGGACCCTGGATGTGTAAAATAGCCTAGTAATTACTTGTTCAGGAGCTCAAAATAGTGTGGTGCAGGAGAGGAATTGTTATCTGCAATGTGTGATGCTGATCACAGTAATTCCGCCCCCTTCAGAATACTACTTGTCCCCTGTGTATATATTATCTACTGGCGGTTGACAGTAGGTAGTTATAGCGCGGACCTAGGGGGTCATTACGATGGCAGTTGGACTTTAGTCCGACGCCATTGTTGCGTTAATGGGACCGGACGCCCACAAGGGGGCCTACCCACCTACCGCATTACGATGCGACTGCTACCGTGGCGGATGCAGGCCCTATCCCGAACATTGCAGCGGGGATGCAATCAGCAGCCCAGAAAATGGCACTTGGCCCACAATGACCAGAAAAAGCCACTTGCATATCCCTGTCCTACATGGCAGGCACCATTCTATGCCTGCCACATGGTTCAGGGATACACTGGGGGCACCATAGGTGCCCCCCAGTGCCCTTGCCCCAGGCCCAGAGATGAAGGGGGGCCTACCGAGCCCGCAAATCCTTTTCTGCCATTTGTTGAGCCGTGGATTGTCCGCCGCAAAACGAAGGCACTGCCACAATGTTGGGCAATGTTTTAGTTCCGTCAGGCGGTCGGAAAAGGACCGCTTGTCGGGAACCGTGGCGGGCTGTCTTTACGACCACCACGCTTAACCAACGATTCCCCTGCCACATAATTTAGCGGGGGAAAACAGCAGCATGATGGTGGAGGGCCCGCCACCGACAGGCTGTCGGTGGCGGCCCTTCTGCCATCGTAATCAGGCCCCTAATTTCAAAAGGGAAAGTGTTTTTTAACTTGCCTTTATCTTAGCATCCGTTGAAAAAATCTTTGTGAACTTTTCCGGGAAAAGTGCCCTAGTGATTCATGTTGTGCATGGAAAGTTTTGGGGTGATCCTTCAAGAGGGGGCTGAGAAAAAGAGGGGGTCAAAAAAGTGTGTTTACCATGATAATTCCCATGGAGCTTTTAGACATGCCTGCAGCCCGAACTGTGTGGAGGAATTACACCGAATATGGCAGAAAGGTAGCATTTGGTTCGCAGATCACACTTTTTATTTTGTGTAAATCAGAGTTATTAAAAGAATTCCAAATTTGTATATGTAGGGATGCAATAGCTCCACAAACCCTCCCGATCTAGTGCTGAGATCTGATCGGCTGCCAACACTTCAGCCAGAAAAGGTTGACAGCCATCCTGGTACTTGGACTCAGCTGAGTCCCAAACAAAAATATATAATTTTTAAAGAGAAGATGGCAGGGTAGGAATACCCTGAAACCTTAGTCTTGGTACTGGGGTTTCTCAGGGACCCCACAATGGCAGAAAACAATGAAAAACATTTGCTGAAAATGTTGACAGATCTGCAACTACGGATATTTTTTTTAAAAACAACAAGCGCAGGTTTCTGGGACAATTTTGAAAAGAGCCCCTGTGTGGTCCAGGTCCTGGGGTGCGTTTCTAAAAAAAAGGAGGGCCCCCCCCTGTTAAGGCTCTTTGACCCCAGGGACCACCACTTCACCAGGGTTTTATTTTTCTATAAGGAGGGGGCCAGCTAGACCCCTCCTGTGCTTTCTGGAAGCCCCGGGGACCACCACTCCCCTTGGGTTTATTTTTATAAAAGGAGGGGGGCCGTGCAAATACCCCTCCTTGGCTTCATAGAAGCCCTGGGAACCGTCCCCTCCCTGGGGCTATCAGATATATATAAAAATGGAAGGGGACACACGGTCACCCGCCCGGGCTACATACGGCTCCAGGTACCACAACCTCCCCAGGGCCAGCCCTGTAAAACAAAAGGAGGGGTGCCACGTGGCCACCCTCCTGGAGCCATTAATGGCCCTGGGTACTGCCACCCCTGAGAACCATATTCTGGGGTGCCCACCCCTAGGACATGTCTGTTTGCTCTGAGTTGGTAGGAGATTTGACAGCTCCCGCCAAGTCAGAGGAAACACTAACTCCAGTTTCAGCAAGCAGCAGTAGTCAAACCAACCCTGATTGCGGGGAGCTGAGTTTTTGTCTGTTTTCCTGCTTGCTGTCATGCGGGCAGGAAAATAGACAAAAGGACTGCTCCTACACAGAGGGAGCTGCATGTTTAGTAGCTCCCTGTGTTTGCATATCGACTCCTGCTGGAGGCATGGAGCTGACAGGGTTTGTGGGGGCATTCAGCCCTCCTCACTGTCCCCAATGTTCCAGACTGAGGGACCTCTGTGGGTTCCAGGGCACCAAGAATAACAAGGCAGGGCCCCAGGGATGTGGACCCTGGGACTGAAATCGGCCTGGGCAGGAGGGCTGCATGGCCCCCCTCTCCCATTGATTTGTACCCGGGCCCCAGGGGGTGTGGTCACCAGGCCATAATTGGCACAGGAAAGGTGACTGTTCTAAACTTCTCCCCATTTTTATTGGTATTATCATTAGTAGGTCACTGGAGGCCTTACCCTGTGGTCCATTAAGCAGCTGTAGTGCTGAATATGTACTTACTTATAAACTAGATTAAAGTACTCCAGTTGGGTAGACATTTTCAGCAAAACAGGGTCTCTTCTGAAAAAAATGAGGTTCCATTCTAATCCTGGTGTGCATTTCACAGAAATGAAACCTCAACAGGAAGCACTTACAAATATAAACATAACAGGTGCCCCAGCTGAAGCTGCACTTCAAGAATGCGCAAATGTTCATAACTTCTTCTTGGGCTTGGTGGAGCCAAATCAAATGTTTCCTGTCATCTTCCACATTGAAACACAATCTGAAATCCTTAATGGAAGTGAGTACATCGTTGATCTAATAGAGCGCAATCTGATCTGTAGTGACTGTGACGAGTGGTTTCTTTCTTGCCATCTCCTGGTGAGAGCAGAGGCCATGGTTTTCACTTTTGAATACCCTAAATAGGCAAATGTCCAAAATCTATAGTGCCACTCACTCAAACACCCACTCACAAACACACTCGGGCACTCACACACCCACTCACAGACCCACACAGCCACTCACACAGTCTCACTTATAGACCCAGTAGATGTAGAAATTCAGAGAAAAATATAACGATTACAGGGATGATATAGTTAGGAAATAGAATTACAAAAAACATAAACATTTATTGAAAAAAACAAAGCCCAGAAGGAAGTTATAGTTAGGCTCAGATTTCACTCATAAAGCAACCATAGAAACACCCTGACCTATTTTTTTTTTAAACAGTAAAATTCACGGAGGAACCGCAGATCCGGCTGCAGAAAAGAAAATGAAGCGCGTGCTCCCGCGCTTTGGTACTATTTAGCCCCCGGGGCAAGTCCGAGGGGGCAATCTTTTTTAAGTAATGGGGAGCCCAGAGGGGCCCCCCAGCCCTGGGGACCGCCACCCCTGGGGCTTTTATAAAATATGTGCAGGGCTCAAAGCCCTCCCCAGCTCCGGGGCTGCCACCCCTCGGGGCTTCAAAAATCAATGGGAGGGGGGCTCAAAGGCCTCCCAAGCCTCGGGGACTGCCACCTCCCGGAGCTTTAAGAATATATTTGCTGGGGGCTCATGCCCCCCGTAGCCCCTGAGTCTCGTGTTACATATGAAAAAAAAAGAAGTGTGGGGGCTCGAGCCCCACCAACTCCCCGGGGCTTTGGAAAAGTTGGGAGGGGGCCAAGCGGCCCCCCAACTGGAGCCCTGTCATTGCCCTGGGGACCACCAGCCCCCAGGGCCGGCTCCTGCAGTGTCCCGTGGTGCCCACCCCCGGGACACTGCTGTTTGCTATGTTTACCTCGCGGCTCCCGCCCTGCCATAGCAAACTGCTTTGGTTTTTGGAAGAGAGAGCAGTAAATCTGCTCCAAAAACCAAAGACGATTGCTTTTCCACACGGGGAGCTGCATCTTAGCAGCTCCCTATGTGGAAAAGCAATGCTGGTTCCCTAAGGACACTGGGTGCCGGCAGGACTGTGGGGGGATTGGGGAACCCCACCGGGCCCAACGGAGAGGTTCAGCCCCGGGGGATGGGGTCCCCCTGGGCTGGCCTCCCCAAATTAAAAAAACAAATAAATAAATAAAAAAGGATGGCCCCAGGGCATTGGAGAAGATGTGGCTCCAGTCCTGCATGAAGCCATTCCTCTAGGCTATCAAATAATCACCCAAAATCGTATAGCCAAAAAAGGAGGTGGTCTAGCTGTTGTATTCTGGGAGAAGATGTGGCTCCAGTCCTGCATGAAGCCATTCCTCTAGGCTATCAAATAATCACCTAAAATCGTATAGCCAAAAAAGGAGGTGGTCTAACTGTTGTATTCTGGCAAACAATACATATCACTAAATTTGACAACATCTCCATAAAGAATTGTGAGCCTCTTGCAACAAGATGCAATCCTACACCTTCTTACTCCTGTAACTTCCTGCTCCTTTACAGACCTCCACCTAGCAAGGCAACATTCCCAGACGCACTTCTAGACACAGTTTCAAACCTGGTAACAATACACTCCAACCTATGCGTTCTGGGTGACCTTAACATTTGGTTTGATAAACCCAATGTGACCCATCCAAAAACTATAATCACTGGCCTAGACGCATTGAACCTGCATCAGATTATCCACAATCCAACACACACCGCTGGACATATCCTAGATGTCATTTTTGCTAATACTGAACTAGTTTCCTTTCAAACTATAACTCCAGTCACATGGTCAGAACTCCACTTGCTTGCCTTCCAACATAAAACAACGCTAAGCGACTCACCTAAAACTACCTTACATCCATCCACCTTTTGGCTGGGGAACAAACTCAATTTGGAACACTTGGAAACACAAATTACAACCAGTACAAATCTGGAAACCATACATTCTGTTCAAATTCTATATGAGTGGCTACAGGAAGCGTTTGACATCCTGATACCACTCAAAACCACACAATAGAACAAAAGAAAAAAAGCACCTTAGAGAAACATAGAAATAAAAGACATAAAACAACAAATTAGAAAGCTGCAACATACCTGGCTCAAAACAAACGCCAAACAAGACAAACTTCACCTACAGAAAATTAACCGATTATACAAGTCTACTATCAAGAAAGCTAGGAAAGGTAGTATTCAGACAGAATTCAAAAAGCTAAATGTGCAGATAAAGAATTCTATAAAATACTCAATGAATTTCGCAAACCAAATTGCCTAGAAGGAACTCATCCTGTTACTCAAGATTTCACAGACAAACTGGCAAATCATTACACGGACAAAGCAGACACATTGGAATTGTACTTAAAACAGAAACAAAGCACCAGCACTAACCCTTGTACAAAACAACAATCCAAGAATGCTCTAATCAAGCCTCTCTGTTCCTTCCAACACATCTCACACAATGAATGTCTGTACCTGGTCAAAGCAAGCAGGCCTGCCGGCAGCCCTTCTGACTCCTGTCCACCACAAACTTTAAAGACAATTCTTTTAAAAACCTCTGATGCCACTCCAGTAAGAAGTATTATCAACTTTTCCTTAACTACTGGAATATTTCCAGAGGAACACAAAAAGTCATACATACGCTCTTTACTGAAGAAAACAAACTTTACCCGCTGAACCATGACCCATTACTAATGGACCGTTCCTGGGCAAACTGATAGAAAGAGCAGCGTTCACCCAGATGTCACAATTCATTGAAGAGAATGACATACTTTCAGACTTCCAAACAGGATTCCGTCCGGGAAGAGGCACTGAATCTGCCCTCCTTGCCACCTGAGATGACCTAAAGAATACAGTTGACCACAACGGGGTTGCTGCGCTACTCCTTTTGGAACTCTCAGCTGCCTTTGACACAGTTGACCATGACACTCTGAAACAAAGACTCTATGAAGCCGGCATAGAGGGAACAGCTCTAGACTGGATCGCGTCCTACCTTTGAAACTGAACTAATGTCATCCGTACCCCATCTTTCTCGTCCAAACGGTACTCACAAAAGCAGGGGTCCCTAAAAGTTCTATTATCTCGCCCATGCTTTTCAACATCTACATGAAGTCATTACCCTTACTGATCAATAAATTTCACCTCACGTGCTATAACTATGCAGATGACACGCAAATTTTCCTTCAACTGGAATGCCCCAAAGACATTGGGAAATCACCAATTTTCAGCTGTCTCAGAGCCTTGGATCAGTGGATGACCTGGAGCCATCTCAAATTGAAAGGTTAAAAAACTGAAATACTCATGTGTGGCGATTTGAAACATTACAACCCGCTTGCCGCATGCCTGATGAGCTGGGATCATTCCCTAAAGTATCGAAGGAAGTAAGAAACCTCAGAATGACCATGGACTCCAAGCTTTCGATGAATCCCCAAGTGGATAAACTAGCAAGATCAAGCTTTGCTACTATAAAAACGCTGCAACAAATTTTACCTCATTTGGGATTTCCACACAAGGTCCAAACTACCATCTCTCTTGTTCTGTCCAAACTCGATTATGCCAATAGCCTCTACCATGGATCACCTTTAATGACTATGAAAAGACTACAACGGATTCAGAGCTTGGCTGCCAGACTACTCTTGCATATCAAAGCGCAAGACCACATCTCCCCTACCTTGAAAGCCCTGCATTGGTTACCGGTTGCCAGAAAATCCACATTCAAGCTGCTTTGTATCATCCACAAAGCAATACATGGAATGGGACCACTCTTCATCAGGAATAAAATCACCAAACACATTCAACAAGGAACCTCCGCTCTAAAGGAGCATCTCGCCTCAAAATTACACCATACAAGAAAAAACCATGGGTGGCACATCCTTCTCTGTTCAAGCAGCCAAACTATGGAACTCTTTACCCCCAACATAAGGTCCACCGACAACCACCTTATCTTCAGAAAACTACTCAAGATTTGGCTCTTCCCCACATAAACACCATACGCAAACAGAAATTTACAGCATATCCCTCTGTATACAAGCATTTTCTTTCACTATAGATAGGTACCTATCTTTGTGTATTACTTTGTATAAACATATAAAATAAGTATGTTGTTGAGAGAAATAATAATAATAATAAATAAATAAAAATCATCTTTTGGTCTACATGTACATACTTCCATTGTGCATCTATGTACCTTCCATGTACTTGGATCTGTGTGTCGGTTTCTTTTCTCCTGAAAAAGCATATCCAATGCACCACCCTATTTCTCCTCCTGTGCCTCTATCAATATCTTTAATCTACATATACTTACCTCCTTTATGTATCTATATACTTTCAATATAATTATGGATCTATATATTTATCATTTTCTTCTAATTTAGCATTTCCAATGCACTACCCTATTTCTCAGCCTATACTTCGCTCAATATATCTTCTAGCCCAACCTTCTGACTCTTCTCAAACTTCTTCTACTACTCCTTCCAATGCCCTAATCCTATCTCTCATCCTATACATCTATCACTATATCCTCTACATTCACTCTCTCATTTATCCCAAACCCCATACCACTACTATGATTGCCAAAACAACCCTTTCTAGACTCTCTCCTACTCTGCCCCTCCTTGCATCATCTGACACCTCTTTTACTATACCAATCCCCTAAAACAAACCTTTCTAAAACCTTCCTTCATAGTCCTCCCCTCCAAAACTCCTTTTTAATCATTCAAAAGCCTCCTCCTACTTCTAAGACCTAAAAAAAAAATACACTTTTATCCCTCCCCTATCCTTTTCAATTGAAATCAACAGACTAACATGTTCACTTCTCAAATTCCATATATATTAAACTATACTAATATACTACCCAAATAACTGAATAACATATCCGCTACTCAAATGACTTCATATTTTTTTTACTATACTCATTTTCAACAGTAATGCTTTATGGATTCCGGAGTGGCATGCTACTCGCCAGAAAAGCGCTTCAACACCCATCAGGGGTAACAAGTGCTATATGAATGCAAATCTTTCTTCCCCTTTTATCCCTCTGCTATCCTTCTCACTCCAAAGTTACTGACTAATATCCACCACTGAAATTACTTCATAATTCACCATATTAATTCACCATTAATCCTTTGTAGGCTTCCTGAATGGCGTGCGTCAACAAGCGCTATATAAATACAAACCTTTGCCCTCCTCTATACTTCGGCTATCATTCCAAATCCAAATAACTGACTAACCTATTCACCACTTAAAATGTACTTGCATGTTTCACTATACTAATTCAACACTAAGCCTATATGGGTCCCGAATAGCCTGCAACTCACCAAAAAAGAGCTTTCACGCCTCGTCAGGGGTAGTAAGCGCTATATAAATGCAATTACAATACAATACAATGTGTGCAAACACACCCTGTGGCGCAGTTTAAGTTGGGGAATTAATTCCTCTTCAAACTTCAGGGTCCCTGGGGGCCAACTAGCCCACCAGGTTCCTCCGGTAAGCGCAACGGAGCTGCGTTGCAGAATGTTGTAAAAAGGGGTGTGGCCTCTGAACACCTCTCTGCAACGCAGCTCTCTGGCGCATACTGGAGGTACCTGATGGGCTAGTTGGCCGCCACAGGGACCCTCAGGATTGAAGAGGAATTAATTCCCCAACTTAAAACGCGCCACAGGGCTAGTTTGCAGACATGTCACCTCAGGCCCGCCCCCTTCCTTCACCATTTTGCAAACAGGCCCCCTGGCATGTTGTAAGTTTGGGAATTAATTCCTCTTAAACACTGAGGGTCCCTGAGGGCCAACTAGCCCACCAGGTACCTCCAGTATGCGCCAGGGAGCTGAGTTGCAGAGAGGTGCTCGGAGGCCCCGCCACTTTTTACACCTTTCTGGAACGCAGCTCTGTGGCACTTACTGGAGGTACCTAGTGGGCTAGTTTGACCCTAGGGACCCTCAGGATTCAAGGGGACTTAATCTCCCTACTTAAAACAGACACAGGCGTGTTTACACAGGGGCGAAGGAAGGGGACGGGGCCTGAGGTGATATGTGCAAACACTTCCTGTGGCACGTTTAAAGTTGAGGAAATAACTCTCCTTCAATCCTGAGGACCCCTGGGGGCTAACTAGCCCACCAGGTGCTTCCAGTAAGCGCCACTGCGCTGCATTGCAGAGAGGTTGTCCAGGCCGTGCCCCTATTTACACCTCTCTGCAAAGGTGCTTAATGGAGGTACCTAGTGGGCTAGTATGACCCTAGGGACCTTCAGGATTCAAGGGAACTTAATCTCCCAACTTAAAACGGATACAGGGTGTGTTTACACAGTGGGGAAGGGAGGGGACGGGCCTGAGGTGACAAGTGCAAACACTTCCTGTGGCGCGTTTTAAGTTGAGGAAATAATTCTCCTTCAATCCTGAGAGCCCCTGGGGGCTAACTAGCCCACCAAGTCCTTCCAGTAAGCACCACTGCACTGCGTTGCAGAGAGGTTGTCCAGGCCGTGCCCCTTTTTATACCTCTCTGCAACGCAGCTCTGTGGCGCTAACTGGAGATACCTGGTGGGCTAATTGAACCCAAGGTACACTCAGGATTGAAGAATACTTTATCCCCTAACTTAAAACGGCCACAGGGCTTGTTTGCACACATGTCACCTCAGGCCCCCTTCCCTTCAACAGTGTGCAATTGCGCCCTGTGGCACGTTTTAAGAGGTAGTTTTAATCCCCCTGCCCTATTATGTACTTGGGGCTTACAGAGGAGGCCATGGTAATCACTGGGGTACCCCAACGCATAGTGTTCCCTAGTGTTTGTAGGTGTTTTCACTGTATTCTAAGTGTTTTTTAGCATAGCGCTGGCTCGAGGACTGGTAAGTTAGAGTCAGTTACAACATGTACCCATCAGAAAAAGTTGAGGGTACAGGATGATTTTGCAACAAGGCCTCTCTGCTCCTCTGTTCGTTCTTTCTGCACGTCTTCCTTCTTCCTGCACTTTTCTTCGTCTTTGAGGACTTCTGTGTCTTCTTTCTGCATTTCATTTACTTCTTTCTGTGTGTTTTTTCTTCTTTATTCTCCTATTCTACATCTGTAGGCATAGTTAGAAACTAGCATTTAAAAAACCTTTGAAATTCACTGAAAAACCCTTAAGTTTCAGGCACGCTATTGCTAGAAATTAGCATTTAAAAAACTTTTCAAATTCACTAAAAAAAACAAAGGTTTCAGATGCGTTATAGTTAGCAGGATATTTTACTCGAACAAAACCATTGACATTCCTGCATTATAGTTAGTTCAGCTAACTATAACTCGCATGCCCGCAATGCACTGCTGATGACGTCACATATTACATCACTCATGACATGGTCAGTGACATCACTCATGACATCACTGATGACATCTCAAATGACATCACTGATGACATCATCCTTGTGATAGAGTGGGAGACCACCTCTCACCCTAATATAACCATTGATACACACACTCAAAAATACAAACTAACATTTTCAAAACAATGCACATACCAATACCAGTTACAACACACCTAGTCAGTAATTCCAAGATCTACAGACACATTCACTCATTCACCAACAGTCTTCTATATTCGCTTATACATGTATTCACTCATCATATGTACTCATACACCTATACATCATGTTACACACCCCACTCATCTATAAAGTTACTCACACACATGCAAACAAAGTATCAAACATCCATTTACTTGCATAAACACTTATACACACACTACCACGCTTACTTCTACAGAAACTTACACATACTTACTCTCTTAAACAATCACTTATAGAAGCACCTACTTTTTCTACAGGAACTCTTCCAATCATTCACTCACACATATGCTCACTTATATACACCAATACTCACATATACTAGTGTAGTGTAGTTCCTATATTCCGAATAGGCTCTGCGCATTGGAATAATATATCCTATAGATTTGATGTAGGACTTATGTCGACTAGGTCTCTATCGAATATACAAAACTTAATTGTGTGTGTGCCAGCTAACTCAGAGGTCACTAGAAACTTTCTTTAATACACAAGAAGGGATTAGTTTCTGACAACTGCATAAACATGTAAAAAACAAATAGAATCCGTGGTCTAGTGTAAAGCGTACCTCAGAAATTAAGTCTAAGAATGCCTAACATTTTCATGCGCTTTATCAAAATGGTGAGAAAACAAAAAGAGACAGAAAACAGAAATGAAAAGCCAGGCAAGAACCACCTCCGAATATTTGGTATCCCATCATTACACATTTAAGTGCCCAGTGTCATCATCTGGGTTTCCAAACATCTCCCTTGATCATTAGGGAGCAGCAAGGAGGTTAAGGTGTATCCTCTTGTGGATTCTCACAAGGGAAAGACAAGTGCAAAAGGGATTTTGTATTCGTTTATGAAATGTTTGTAAAGGAGAGCAGTGCAAAACAAAAGAACGTGAGTTAAAAAAGGATAAACTCCAGAGGTATGCAATGCAAATATACCTTTGGTGCTTACACAGAAAAAGTCTTCCAATTTGAAAGCAAAGTGCAAGTGAAAAAAAGGGAGACAGTTAGAAGTTAATCACTGTCTCGGAGGTCAACATGTTTCAGCCACTAGGATAAATCTCCCTGGCTTTCGTCAGGACCTAAACATATGTCACTGCAACATTGAAAAGGATTCATGCATACAGTGTGTTTCCTGTTGTAGACTTTCAAATCGTTAGTACAAGCATGATGCTTAATGATATCTAAAGAAAAAACAAATTAATATAAACATGTATCTGCATCAGTTTGTTTATAACAAATTCCTAATTATCATGTAAAAAGAAAAAGAAAAAGTGCTTACCACTACTTGTATAGGACTGGTACTCACCTCACTCGGCACCAGCATAAGTATTGTTGAATGAGGCCCGCTCTGTAAAGTAATCATAGTCCCACAGTAGGAATTTTTAAGGGATGTATTTTAGACAAACAGTTGTGGCTCTACTCAATCAGCCAACAACAATGTTTAAATATAACAAAATAGCAAAAACAGGATTCAAATCAAAACCCAAACTAAGAACCACAGCGGGCCAGAAGTATGTCAGCTGTTCGCGATTTTTCAAAAAACAGATTTTTAAATGTTTGCTTGGAGAAAAAGGTGGCAAAAAAGATGCCTATAATAACTATGGGAACTCAGCCTTCATAGAAAAGTAATTTCGCCTCACTTGCAAAATGCTGCCTTCTCGCTGTGCCTTGCACGAACCATAACTGAGATTCCTTAATCTTAGGATAGTGTTCAATAACACAGGCACACACTTATTTCAGGAAGTGAGAGGACACAGCACCATTCGTTGATATATATACACATCGAGCGTGTGGTCACAAGCTAAAAAATTAGCCAAAGAATAATAACAACCACACGCGCTCCTCTTACCTCTCCATCGGTACCTCCAGGTAGAACCTTCGCTGGAGTGGAGGTACCTGACGAGGGAGCTGGCGTGTCTCTTATACTTGTGAGAACAGGTGTTCTGCATCTATGCGAGACTGGCCGGATGCAGTAACGTCACTACGGCAAACCTCCAAATTTCCAGTGCGCCTGCTGGGAAGTGTAGTCCTTATTGCACTATTCAGGACCCAAGATTCTTATCGGTCTGAAACAGGGATAACCTGACTTCAAGGGAGATTTGCCATATGTCAATTTTTTTGTATTTTATTATATTGATGTGCAATGATAATTTATTTAATGAGAGATATGGGGCTTCGCAACAACGCGTGGCTCACGCGATGTGAATGACGTCAGAAAAAAGGGCATCAGTAGAAAGAACTATGGAACAACAGCGAGCCCACCGGGACATGTAGTCTTACAACAAAGAATCATCGGTAAAATGCCTGAGTTTATATCGATCTACGTCATGCTGCACTATCACTATTGGGCTGAACTGTTCCCATGAGGCACAGGGTCAAGGCTGATTTGCATATGGCCATGTCTGAATTGGGGTGGTGTGGAGTGCAAAAAAAGATGGATTTAGGCCCAGATCTCTGTACTGGGGTGAATGTATGACGTTGTTCTGCATTCTGTCGGTCAATTGTTGTTTTTGCACTATCATGTGCAGCATCTTCATTTACATGTTCATCCAGACAACCACTGTATAAACAAATGGGTTTGTTACAGTCCCCGTTAAGCGTTGTGTTAATTAAATGTTAGTTTAGCAAAGTGTATACAGCATTGGGAACCGTCTACCAAATTCCAGTGATCGTGAAAATAGTCTTAACTACATAATCATATGCCAACTTCACAGCCCCATTAGATTTTCAATGAGACCCAAAGGACTGAGGTAATCAGTCATGGCTGAATAGTCATATGTTGACTATATGGCCCTTTTCGGATTACAATAGATCTAAGGACTGCTATCTTGCAAGCTAGTAAGCAAACTAGGATGGGAATTTAAAATGATTAATCTGCTCATTATGTTCTTAAGTAAGTTCCTCAATCCATATCTTTATGGGTACATAGCTTATAGAAGGGATTAGAACCAGATGTCCTACTCTTAACTAGTTAACCTAAACTCAAGGTAAGTGATCATTTGTAACTGATGTGATGTAATGTGTCAGCCCTCAACAGTCAGTGAATGCCTGATGCTTCAAGTGTACTATGCTCCTACTATGAGAAAATTTCTAGGAAGGAGCGTTGTATTCGTAAAAAAAGTATTGGGTTTAAACGCTGAGTTCCAAAGATTTTATTGTAGCAAAATCCATCCAATTGCAGCAACAGAAGTATTATTCCAAGAACACAAAAGTCCAACTTTATCCAAATCAATGCAAAGTAGATAACTCATAACAGCCAACGCGTTTCGACCGGAATGGGCATCATCAGGGCTGTGATCCAGTATATTTAGTCCTCCCCACTCTGGTAGTAATTCTAAGGCATGGAACAAGTAAAAAAACAGAGTATAATCCTCAAGTATGCAGCTTCTAATTAATATCAAAATACCACTATTTAAGGCATGAAACAATTAAAAAACAGAGTATAAACCTCAAGTATATAGCATCTCATTAGTATAAAAAATACCACAATCTATGTCTTCATTCAATAGCTTACTGAAGCAGAGTCAGATAATAATGACTCCATCAAAAAATGTGATTCATCCAATATCCCAAGCGCCCCTTAGGGCACGTTCAAGTATAAAAACTACAAATGATAGTAGCAAAAATGTCCCAGGTCTCACCTCAAAATAACGACTTCTTATCCTATTCAGGACTGGATATAGTAACATATGTAATTTTCAAATTCAATTCTAACAGGGAATGAGAAAGTCACTAATAATATATTCAAGCAAAATTGTTAGTTACCAAGTCAAACCAAAGGAAATGATGGACGGAGCGTTGACAATACAAGCACTCACCCCCAGTCAACTGATCTGGGTTTAATTCATCACCGTTCTTTAGCCCACTCTGCCACCGCAGTTCAGTCATGGCCATATGCAAATCAGTCTGACACTGTGCCTCATGGGAACAGTCCAGCCCGAACTGCCAAGCCATGCCTTCCCTGGACCGGAAACAAGCTACTGAGGACCGGTGTCTGGCATTTCAGCCTTCTTCAGCCCGGCTTGCTTGAATCCAGTGGCAAAGTGAGCAAGGGACTCACGTCTGAGCATACCCAGCCAACTTGTGGCGAACAAAGAAAAACTAAAGGAAATGATGGACGGAGCGTTGACAATACAAGAACTGATTTGCTCAAACGCTCCGTCCATCATCCCCTTTTGTTTTGCTTTGTTCGCCCTAAGTTGGCAGGGTATGCTCAGACATGAGTCCCTTGCTCACTTGGCCACTGGATTCAAGATAGCCTGGCTGATAAGGATTATGAATCCGAAACCGGTCCCAGGATGCTTGTTTCCGGTCCAGGGAAGACATGGCTTGGCAGTTCGGGCTGGACTGTTCCCATGAGGCACAGGGTCAGACTGATTTGCATATGGCCATGTCTGAACTGGCGTGGCTGAGTCAGCTAAAGAATGGTGATGGATTAAACCCAGATCAGTTGACTGGGGGTGAGTGTTTGATTTGCTCAAACGCTCCGTCCATCATCCCCTTTTGTTTTGCTTTGTTCACCCTGAGTTGGCAGGGTATGCTTGGACGTGAGTCCCTTGCTCACTTGGCCACTGGATTCAAGATATCCTGGCTGATGCGGATTATGAATCCGAAACCGGTCCTAGGATGCTTGTTTCCCGTCCAGGGAAGACATGGCTTGGCAGTTCGGGCTGGACTGTCACCATGAGGCACAGGGTCAGACTGATTTGCATATGGTCATGTCTGAACTGGGGTGGCTGAGTGAGCTAAAGAATGGTGATGGATTAAACCCAGATCAGTTGACTGGGGGTGAGTGTTTGATTTGCTCAAACGCTCCGTCCATCATCCCCTTTTGTTTTGCTTAGTTACCAAGTCACCGTCGCCAGTCTGACAATCAAGGAAGACTGTAAGGTTTACCTCCAAAGTAAAGCATCCAATGTTAATCATCAAAAAGGTTCACAGAGCGACCATTAGCCTTGTTCTGCAAATAAAAATGCCCATCATTTAATCAAAAAATGCTAGGAATTGCATATTGACTTATCCTTAATCTAGTCTCCAGTTCTCACCTCAGCAAAAGCGAAGATTCCTTCTTGCAAGATCCAGGCCGGCGACATTGGGTGTGTTAATCCACTGCGTACCAGTCTAGAATGTGCCTGTTCTTTAAAAAGACCCCACAAACCAATCAGTAAAATCATCAATATGTTCTTAAGTAAGTTCCTCAATCCATATCTTTATGGGTACATAGCTTATAGAGGGGATTAGACCTGAAGATAGATCGTGTCTTCATATTTAAAAAAGTTGTCCTTCATTGCTAATCGTGTCAGGGAAAAGCACATAAGACAGACGATTTCAAGTGGACTGTTTTGGAAAAACCTTTCATCCCATCACATATCAGTGATATTTCTTCGTTTTCACTCCAATGTGAGCAGAGATAGGTCTTTAGGTTGTCCAGTGACATGATGGGTTTAAATGATGCCATTACCTAGAATTCACTTTATAATAAATATAGCTATTACATCGCATGACTTTGTGGATGGCAGTAATAACATCACGCGGGTTACTATGAGACTATAAAAATGATAGACATAGTAGGAGCATAGTACACTTGAAGTATCAGGCATTCACTGAATATTGAGGGCTGACACATTACATCAAATCAGTTACAAATGATTACTTACCTCGAGTTAAGGTTAACTAGTTAAGAGTCATACATCTGGGTCTCATCCCCTCTATAAGCAATGTACCAATAAAGATATGGATTGAAGAACTTACTTAAGAACATATTGAGCAGATTTATCATTTTAAATTCCCATCCTAGTTTGGTTACTAGCTCGCAAGATAGCAGTCCTTAGATCAGTTGTAATCCGAATAGGGCCGTATAGTCAACATATGACTATTCAGCCATGACTGATTAACTCAGTCCTTTGGGTCTCATTGTAAATCTAATGGGGCTGTGAAGTCGGCATATGATTATGTAATTAAGACTATTTTCATGATCACTGGAATTTGGTAGACTGTTCCCAATGCCGTGTACACTTTGCTAAACTGACATTTAATTAACACAGCGCTTTACGGGGACAGTTACAAACCCATTTGTTTACACACTGGTTGTCTGGATGAACATGTAAATGAAGATGCTGCACATGATAGTGCAGCACGACGTAGATCAATATAAATTTAGGCATTTTACGGACGATTCTTTGTAGTAAGACTACATTTCCCAGCGGGCTCGCTGTCGTTCCGTAGTTCTTTCTACTGACGCCCTCTTTTCTGACGTCATTTGCATAGCGCGAGCCATGCGTTGTTGCGAAACCCCGAATCTCTCATTAAATAAATTATCATGGCACATCAGTATAATAAAATACAATAATATTGACATATGGCCAATCCCCTTTGTAGTCAGGTTATCCCTGTTACAGACCGATAAGAATCTCGGGTCCTGAATAGTGTAATAAGGACTACACTTCCCAGCGGGCGCACTGGAGATTTGTAGTTTTGCTGTAGTGACGTTAATGCATCACGCCAGTCTTGCATAGATGCAGAACACCTGATCCCACAAGTATAAGAGACACGCCTGCTCCCTCGTCAAGTACCTCCACTCCAGCGAAGGATCTACCTGGAGGTACCGACGGAGAGGTAAGAGGAACGCGTATGGTCGTCATTATTCTTTGGCTCATTTTTTGGCTTGTGTCCACACACTCGAAGTGTATATATATCAACGAGTGGTGCTGTGTCCTCTCACTTCTTGAAAGAAGTGTGTGCCTGTTTTATTGAATACTATGCTAAGATTTAGGAATCTCAGTTATGGTTCATGCAAGGCACAGCAAGAAGGCGGCATTTTGCAAGGGAGGCAAAATGGCTTTTCTGTGCAGGCTGAGTTCCCCTAGTTATTATAGACATGTTTTTTGCAACCATTTTCTCCAAGCAAACATTTAAACATCTGTTTTTTGAAAAATCGCGAATGGTTGACATACTTCTGAGCCGCTGTGTTTCTCAGTTTGGATTTTGAGTTGAAGCCTGTTTTTTGCTATTTTGTTTTATTTAAACATTGTTGTTGGCTGATTGAATAGAGCCACAACTGTTTGTCTAAAATACATCCCTTAAAAATTCCTACTGTGGGACTATGATTACTTTACAGAGCGGGGCCTCGTTCAACAATACTTGAGCTGATGCAAGTGAGGTGAGGTCCAGTGCTATACCAGTAGTGGTAAGCACTTTTTCTTTTTCTTTTTACATCAGAATTATGAATTTGTTATAAACAAACTGATGCAGATACATGTTTATATTCATTTGTTTTTTCTTTAGATATGATTAACCATCATGCTTGTACTACGGATTTGAAAGTCTACAACAGAAAATACACTGTATGTATGAATCTTTTTCAATGTTATGTTATGTTATGTTAGAACTGTATTTCTTGAGCGCACGGCTACCCAGAACGGGTGTCCCGGCGCTTTGGCAGAGAGTCCTGAACACAACCAAGAAAAAACCCAGCGGCAGAAACACTGTAGGCCCACTGGTTAGGTGGAGAATAGAAGCGTCTTGAGCTCCTTTCTAAAGGCCAGAAGATTATTAGCCTTGCGGAGTGTTAGAGGGAGCTCATTCCACAACCTGGCCGCCATAAACTGGAAAGACCGGCCTCCCATCCGCACGCGCTTGATCACTGGTATCTCCACTTTAGCCAGGTCAGCAGATCTTAAACTCCTCCGGGGAACGTAGCGAACAATCCGCTTCCTGAGGTAAGCTGGGCCAATGCAGTGGAGGGCTTTAAACGCCAACGTAAGGACTTTGAAACTAATTCTGCTGGGAATAGACAGCCAATGCAGCTTTCCACGCAGTAGAGAGGCACTGGCTCTCCGTGGAAGGCCAAAGATGGCTCTGGCCGCCGAGTTTTGGACCACTTGCAATCTGGATACCAGATATTTAGGCAGACCAGCGAAGAGTGCGTTAGCGTAATCTAAACGCGAACCCACGAGTGCTTGCACAATGTTCTTGCGGTATTGAAGGGAAAGCAGTGGGAGAAATTTCCTCACCATCTTCAGGATACCAAAACATTTTCCCGCCAGGCCCGTGATGTGGGGACGAAAAGAAAGACTGTCGTCGAATACCACACCCAGATTTTTTACTTGGGCAACTGGTTTCTCAGGGGGGAACATGTCGGAAGGCCACCACGATTTCCAGCCAGGGTCTTCAGCACAACCGAAAAAGAGCAACTCGGACTTATCCGAGTTACATTTCAGGTTCTGGTGCTGAAACCAAGCAAAAACAGCACTCAGGCAGTCTCTGATTCTGTCGCCATTAAAAACCTCTCCCTTCCTGCAAGTGAACAGGAGCTGGGTGTCGTCAGCGTATGAAATGACCCGGGCTCCAAATGCCTCCGCGACCTTCGCCAAAGGGGCCACATAAATGTTAAAAATGGTGGGGCTCAGGATGGATCCTTGAGGCACCCCCACCTCTAGCGAAGGCATTTCCGCGGAGAACGGAGGAGCCCAGATCACCTGCCGACGGTCGGTTAAGAAGGATTGAAACCAGTCCAACACCGTCCCCCGCAGACCGACCTCCCGGAGTCTTCGGAGGAGGCCGGCGTGTGGGACGGTGTCGAATGCCGCCGACAGGTCCAGCAAGACCAACATGGCCTTTCCCCCAAGATCAAGCGTCTCCCTGATGGCGTCGGTCACCTCCACAAGAGCTGTCTCCGTACTATAATTAGCACGGAAACCAGATTGGGAGTCATGCAGCAGATTGTTATTCTCTATAAAGGTGGTAAGAGTGTGCTGAACATGTTTCTCCGCCACCTTCGCCAGAGCAGGGAGAAGGGAGATTGGTCTATAGTTGGCCCACTGTAAAGGGTCGAGCAGAGGCTTCTTAATGAGCGGGAGGATAAGAGCGTGCTTCCATTCTTTAGGGACCACTCCAGAACTCAGAGACATGTTGAGCAAGGGGTTCAGCAAGTTGTTAATAGCTGGTGCCACCGAGCTCAGGCATTTGGCCGGACACGCATCCAAGGGGGATCCAGATTTCAACCGGGAAAGCAGCTCCAGAGAGGACTCGCAGGATAGCGGGGGGAACAGCGAAAGAGTGGGCACCTGCTCGGCTGCAGCGGCTGGAAGGACCTTCAGATCACTTTCCACAGCTGCGTCCACTTCCAGGGACTCCACCCGATCGAAAGAGTCCTGAATCCTACGGATCTTGTCCACAAAGAAGTCAGCAAGCTGCTTGATCCACTCCTCAGTATGGGAGTGAACCCTAGCGGCCGCCACCGGTTCTGTGAATTCTTTCACAATTCGGAATAGTTCCCGGCTCGTGTTATCAGCCTGGTCTATTCTATGCTCGAAGTAGATCTTTTTAGCTTCGGCAATCTGTCTGTGGTAAGATTTTATCGCACCCCTGTACTTCAGTTTCTCCTCAGGCGCGTAACTGCGCCGCCAGAGCCTTTCAGACCTTTTGCAGTCCTGGCGTGTTTTCCGCAGAGTAGCGGTAAACCAAGGAGCGGAATCCTGGCAGGGGGCTGTCCTGACCGGTTTCCGAGGGGCAAGCTCCTCGAATCTTGTCCGAAGCCAGTCCTGGACTAGCGGCAGGTCGACTTCTAAGTTCCCAGTCGTAATGCAAGGATGTGCAAGGAGTGCATCAGCGAGCATATCAGCTGACACCAGGTGAAAGGCTCTCGCTTGACGAGACCCGTCCTTATAAGCTCTTTGACACGTCTGGTGCTCAGCTAACAACACGAAGTTAATTAAATAATGGTCGGACCATAGAACCGGCAAAGGGGAGGCCACCTTAATTGGCACAGTGGAAAAGATTAAATCCAATGTATGCCCTTTCACGTGCGTTGGACTATCGATGAAAGAGGTCAGTCCGAGCATCTCGGTAATGTCCCGTAGTTTAGATGCATCGGCGTCAGTTGACAGGTCCATGTGCAGATTTAAGTCGCCCAACAGTACACAGTGTGCCGATCGCACACAGGGTACTGACAGTGCCACCTGTAAATCCTCGAAGAACGAGCCTAAAGGCCCTGGAGGTCTGTTGCAGTGACATATGTTTAGGTCCTGACGAAAGCTAGGGAGATTTATCCTAGTGACTGAAACATGTTGACCACCGAGATAGTGATTAACTTCTAACTGTCTCCCCTTTTTTTAACTTGCACTTTGGTTTTAAATTGGAAGACTTTTTCAGAGTAAGCACCAAAGGTATATTTGCATTGCATGGCTCTAGAGTTTATCCTATTTCAACTCACGTTCTTTTGTTTTGCACTGCTCACCTTCACAAACATTTGATAAACAAATAAAAAATACCTTTTTCACTTGCCTTTTCCTTGTGAGAATCCACAAGAGGATACAACTTAACCTCCTTGCTGCTCCCTAATGATCAAGGGAGAGTGGGAGGCAGTTGTTTGGAAACCCAGATGATGACACTGGGCACTTAAATGTGTAATGATGGGATTCCAAATATCCTGAGGTGGTTCTTGCCTGCCTTTTCATTTCTGTTTTCTCACCTTTTTGATAAAGCACATAAAAATGTTAGGCATTCTCAGACTTAATTTCTGAGGTAAGCGCTACACTAGACCACGGATTCTTTTTGCTTTTGACATAGTTGAAAGGGGGATTGAATCCTGTTTGGTCTATAATATTTTCCCTCAGACCCCCTATTTTGTAGTTTTTGTAACCGCATAAACATGACAACTTTGTTTCCCAAGAACAAGAATATATCTCTCAGAGTCGAGGAAAAAATACATAAGTATTTCAACATGCATGCTTCGTTTCTACAGAGTTGGAGAGAAATAGTGAGACGGCGTTTTCAATAAAAAGGTTTATTGAACAGTCTTCTTTTTTTTTTCATGCAAGAGAAGTGAACTGCTACAATCGTTATGCAGACTGCAAAGTATAATGCGTAGAGCGTAAACAGTAATATTAAATAATACTGTAAGAGCATTGTATGGTTTCTAAGAAATATAAAAATACATACATAAATAACATTGACTAAAATACTCAACTGGTGTTTGTAAAATACGCCTACCCCAATGTACCTAACCTAAGTTTAGTATGAGGGAAGAAGTAAGTATTGTGTAGCATTGGTTTAGTTGTTTTTGCCAAGAATCTACCGAAGGTTTCCCTAGGTTCTAATCCGCTCCATACCTTGGTTTAGAATGAAGGAGATCTGGTATCCCTGTCTCGGGACTCGATTTCCCAACATCCCGCAAGGGGAGCTTGGAAAGACTGGAGCTGGATTCTCAGCAGTAGAAGGGCCATCTCTTAATCAGTGCATCAGCTGCAGAGTCAGCTTCCTTCGGCACTTGCTCTAGCGAGCTGCGTCGGACAAGTAGATAGTTGAACTGCTCTGAACCACCGTAGTTTGCCATAGCAAGTGAAGGCATATTTATTCGGTGTTTAGGAATGCCATAGCTTGACCTAAAGTCGGGCATATGAATGTCAGGAAAGAACCCTTAGGGAATAGTTGTTCATTGTAAAGTAACTCAAATCAATATTCAAGCAAGGGGAAGTTCCCTAACTGCTTAAGCTGGTTTTCCAGGAAATCGTTGTGACATTTGGTACGGGTGGAAGTAGCCATGGCTGTATTTGGGTAGCATGGGCTATGCCTACATAAAGGATTGATTTCTATACCTATATAAGGCCAATGAATCGGGAAAATTCACTGGGAACTTAAAACGCCACACAACACTAGTTTGAAACATATCTAGTTACTCATAAAGACACCATTGAGACAGTCATTCACTGACTAACACACCCATACACACTGTCATCTACCTATACAGTTGTGCATACATGCTGTCTTCAACACAAACAAACAGTGAGTCACTCATTCATGCATCTATGCAGTACGTAATACCCCCAGCAAACCATACAGACACTCATACTGATACTCAAAAAACCAACAAATAACCCATATAGACACTCATGTAGCTACTCACCAACCCATGCAGAAACGTATACACAAAGTGAGAGACTGATACAGATATTTACATATTTAAACATTACTCACTAACCCATGCATTCACTAAAATACACTTAATCAGTCAGTTATACAATCAATTTGACAAAATAAATCATCCATTTAGACACATATACCCATTTATTCTTCCATCGACCTTGAGATGTACATATATAAACATATACATTTTTCAGAAAAACACACATCACTGGATGATGTCATCAGTGATGTCATCAGTGATGTCAATTGAGATGTCATCAGTGATGTCATGAGTGATGTCACTGACCATGTCATGAGTGATGTAATATGTGACGTCATCAGCAGTGCATTGCGGGCTCGCAAGTTATAGTTAGCTGAACTAACTTTAACGAGGGAATTTCAATGGTTTTGTACGAGTGAAATGTCCAGCTAACTATAACGCTCCTGAAACCTATGCTTTTTTCAGTGAATATATATATATATATATATATACATATATATGTGTGTATATATATATATATATATATATATATATATATATATATATATATATATACATCCTGATTTCGCCTCCAGCACACAGGACTCGTATCCAAAGAGACGATGCAGACCCAGCTTTGTGCAAATATTCCTTTATTTCAAATTCGCCCAAACACCACCGCCATGACGCGTTTCGGTCCCTCTCGGACCTTGATCACATGACACATCACATGGGCAGAACACCACTATTTAAAGTGACAGTGCAATTGTTTAAAGTGCTAGACATGGATGAAAGACTTAGTTCCTGCTTAAATGCAGTTATGACCATAAAATACAGATCTATTAAGTTTGGCTAATCTTATTATCCTCCTGTGCAAATGTCGCTGTTAAATACATAAGTGCCAAATGTGCTTAAATCAAGTGCAATTCGCATTTCAAGTAAACATAGATAATAAATATTAACTTCATCGAATAAAAACATCAATAAATAATTAATTTCATTATTATTGATAAAACCATTCCATCATTAAAAATACAATCCCATTTAAAGGAACCTTTATAAAATATCAGCATGAATAAAAAAAAAAAAATTCTATGCTATACAGAAAGGTCCACTAGGTTGTTTCTAAAGAACGGATCATAGTTCGCTTGAAAAACCTGTGTCACATCCGTGACTGGCACATGCGGAGGATTGTATTTAGCCAATGTCAACGCAAGAACAATAAAGTTGGTTCTCTTGAATACAGCCCCAGTGGGCATATTACTATACATCCATGAACTTAACAAAAATTCAACAGTGTATTGACCACCCTAAACCCCAAGAAATTTGTGAGAAAATAGACATAATAATATGCAAAGTGAAAAAAGATTAAAATTGAATTATACTCAAGCGGCAAAAAGACTTATTTGTAAAAGGCGGACACTAGAAGATATATACAGTTTTAAAATTACTTTGAACATGAGGGGGCGTGGCTTGACGGGCGAGGATGGCGGTCGCAGCTTAGTAGAGCTCCCGCCGGCCCGAACTTACTTTGGACATTTATCCTGGCCCCCGAGCCCGCAGAAGATCCCTGGCGAGTCTTGCTGATCCCGGAGTGTGTCCTGTTCTCTCCGGTGACGGGATCCCGCGATTCTGTCTCCGCCGGGACCCTGAGGCGCCGACGGCGGAGTGTGGCCTGGTGGCTGGCCGCGAGCCGGGGACCTCGATTTTGGCGACGCTGTGTGGCGGCTGTCGGAGCGCGGCTGAGGGGGCCATCTGTGGTGCGGACCCCGGACATCCCTGCAGCGCTTGGACCCTGAGCCCGTGGTTGGCGCCGGGCGGGCACCGTGGGTCCGTGAGTGGGGCCCTGATTCCCCCGGTGCCGGGTCCTGGCGGCTCCTTTCCCTCTGGGACCCTGTGGCGCTGACGGCGGTTGGCGGCCTGGTAGCTGGCTGTGGGCCGGGGACCTCGATTTTGGGAGAGCCGAGAGGTGGCAGTGGGCACGCCGCTGCGAGTGGCGTCAGCAGCGCAGAATTTGGCCGGATACTACGCCAGGTGGCCACTGGTGAGTGGGGACACTGCTGCATTCCCGGGCCGCCGCTGCGTGGGGACATTGCTGTATTCTGGGGCCACTGTTGCTTGTGGGCACTGCTGCAGCCTGGGGGCACCACTACATGAGGATACTGCTGAAGGTGCCCTGCCCCATCTGGATCCTAGAGGTGCCTGTGGGCATCGTGGTGACCTATCTGGTCAGGAGCCTTGTGTGACGTGCCACTGGAGTCGTATTGACCCGCCGCCCCTCCTGCGCGGGCACCGACCCACCGTCCGAAAGTGGTCCTGTGCTTCTGGTTGTGGACTTACAGCCCCGGGCCTGCTGAACCTACCCGTCCAGTCCAGTGTGCTGGTCCGCTGTGTCCGCGAGCGGCCATGACCAGGGGTGGCGGAGGGGGCCCGCCCAAGCAGGGCCCGATGGACAAGTTTGCCGGGCCCAGTGGCGGCGCCGGGGCGTCTGGCGGAGGTGGTGGATCGGGGCCGGACAACGCTGCAATCCTGGCGGCCATTACCCAATCCAGGGACATGCTGGACGCCAAAATAGGGGCGGTGGGAGCGGACGTTACACTGCTTCGCCAGGACCTCCGAAACGCAGTGGCGAGAATCACTGAGACTGAATCTCGAGTATCGGTGACCGAAACAGACATTGGCGCCCTAAAGAAACGAATGGCGGAGGTGGAGTGTATCCAGAAGACGCTTGCAGCCCGCGTGGAGGATGCCGAAGGGCGCGCACGGAGAAATAACCTCCGCTTCATTGGCTTTCCGGAGCGGTGCGAGAAAGATGGCATGGAGCGTTTCCTGACTCACTGGCTGGAGAGCTGGGTCCCCGAGGGAACACTGTCGGCGTGTTTTGTGATTGAACGGGCGCACAGGGCCCTTACCCAGCGGCCGCCCGAGGGGGAACGTCCTCGGCCGGTCATTGCTCGGCTGCTGAACTATCATGATCGCGATGCCATACTGCGGGAGGCGAGGGCCAAGGGCTCGCTTACATATGAGAATCATGCCATAATGATCTTCCCGGACTACACGAAAATGGTTCAGCAGCAGCGACAATCCTTTGTGGCCGCCAAGGCTAAGTTGCGGGGCCTGAAACTTCAATACTCTCTCCTGTACCCGGCCCGCCTGCGGGTGGTACACCAGTCCCGGACACACTTCTTCGATACACCCGAGGAGGTTTTTCGCTGGACCGATGAGACGGTGCGCCTTCGGCCCCATGCCCAGCCGGGGCTGGATCCTGGCGGGTCCCAGAGATCGTCACCGGAGCGGACGGACCGCACCAACCGGAAAGGACGGCATCGAAGGTCCAGATCTAAGAAACGGTCAGCTTCCGCCAGTGCGACGCAGACGAACGGCACAATTGACTCTGAACACTCTGATGCTGGCAGTTGAACCCTGGTGGTGCCTGGCTGTTGGTGTTGCCTGACATGGACCGACTGGTGAGACTGCTCCATGTGACTTTGCCTGTGCTTCTCTGTATGCTCCTAAAACACTTTGAGGCCCTGGGTAGAGCCACTGCGGGGCTCGGGTGGCGGCTTCAATGGGCCTTAGACCCTCACGAGTAGTGAGTGTTGTTGGGGGGGTGGTGAGTGAGTGTTGATGGGGGTGTTGGGATCCATTGGTATGGTGGGCCTTGGGTTCTCTGTTCTGGACCCGGGTCTCCCCATGCCGCGACAGATACTTCACTGTTTTCTGAGGTATTGGGGTGGGGGGTGTGGGGTGCAGGGGGGGGTTGTCTTGTTGTTGGGGGTTGGGGAGGTTGGGGCCGGAGGTGGCCAGGTGGGTTTTGGGGTCCTGGGTGTTCGGGTTGGGGGGGTGGGACCACACGTGTCTTTGGCTTTTGCTTTTGTTGCTTTGTGGGGTGCGCCGGGGTGGGGCGGGGGGCCGGATGCTGGACACTGTCTTGACTATGGCTGATACTACGACTGTACCTCCTCAAAAGACCCTGCGTGTTGTGACGTGGAATGTGAGGGGTATCCTGGACAAAATCAAGCGTGGGGCTGTGCTGCGTTGGGGGAAAAGAGAGATGGTGGATGTGCTGCTGCTTCAGGAGACTCACATGTTGGGCTCTAAGGCCCTTAGCCTCCAGAGATTCGGGTTTCAGCAGGTGTACCATGCCGGTTTTACGAGGGGTTCCAGGGGGGTGGCTATCTTAGTTCACCGCAGGTTGGCTTATGTGCATGACAAGCAGTGGATTGACCCTCAGGGCCGGTATATCTTCATCAAAGGCCGGTTGGGTACTGAACAGGTGGTCTTTGGTAGTGTATATGCCCCCCCCCCTCTGCAGTGGGCTCTTTCTGAGCGGCTATTCGCGCTGTGGGATGAGATTCCAGAGGTTCTAACCATGGTGGGGGGCGACTGGAACGAGGTTATGGATGTAGGCCTGGATCGACTGAGGCGGGTGCCTGTGGTGTCGGATCCCCCCCCCCCACTATTGCTCCCACCAAATTGCGTGCGACTGCGGGTGGCCTGGGCTGGGTGGATGTATGGCGGCACTTTCATCCTGCTGTGCGTGAATTCACTTATGTGTCGGCGGTGCATGGGTCCTTCTCGAGACTGGACTATCTGTTTGTGCCGGGTGCCTGTCTGAGTCGGGTCAAGGATGCTATGATACTTCCCAGAGGCCTGTCTGATCACTCCCCCGTCCTAGCTACCATGACCCTCCCCTCCACGAGACAGCCGTTTCGATGGCGGATGTCCTCTTGGCAGTTGCAGCGGCCTGAGTATGTGCATCACCTGCGTGAGGCGATTGATCATTTCTGGCGTGAGAACTTGGTTGGAGATGTGAGTGCAGTGGTGGTATGGGAGGCGCTGAAACCTACGCTTCGGGGCGTGGATATAGCTTGGTGCGTGGCTGCTAGACGTAAACATCGGGAGGCCATTGTGACCGCCGCGGCCCGCGTGGAGGAGCTGGAGCAGCGTGGCCGGCTTGGGAACGACGAGGGCATTGTGCGGCAGCTCTTGCAGGCCCAGCAAGCTTACGCTTCTGTTCTTTATGAGGAAGCTCGGCAGGCGTGGCTCGCCACGCGCAGCAGGGTGTATCAGTGGGGCGACAAGTCCTGTACTATGCTGCACAGATTGTGCCAGTCGACCTTCCAGCCCCTAGTGTTGCCGGGCCTTACTGCAGATGACGGCTCGGTCATGACCGACCCGGACCTACTGGCGGCTAGCTTTGCCCGTTATTACGAGGCGCAATACGCCCCCCGGGATCATTTAGAGGCAAGCGAGATTTCCGCGTATCTTGACGACCTACTACCGCAAGCCGTCCCCGATGAGACCAGAACCGCACTGGACGCCCCGCTTACGGCTGAGGAGCTCGGAGAGGCCCTTGGTCAACTGAATACGGGTAAGGCGCCCGGCCCGAGTGGTTATCCAAGTGAATTTTACAAAAAGTTTCACGTCCAGCTGGGGCCCCACTATCGCCGTGCCCTGGAGGAGGCGCGGGCTCGGGGAGAGCTGCCACCAGATTGGCGGCATGCGGAAATTGTAGTATTTTTGAAGCCGGGCAGGGCACCGGACCGGCATGACTCATACAGGCCGATTTCCCTCCTCAACATTGAGGCCAAGGTTCTGGCTAAGGCCTTGGCAAACCGCCTCCTGCCCCACGTTGCTGACCTAGTCCACCCCGATCAGGCTGGATTCATGCCTCGCAGGGCCACTCGACATAATATTCGGCGGGCGCAGGCGGCGGTGGATGCCATGGGTGCTAGAGATGAACAGGCGGCGCTCCTCCTAGCGGACATGGACCGGGCCTTTGATTCGGTGAGCTGGGCGTATCTGTTCACACTGTTGGCCCGCCTCAACCTGGGGCCGGTCTTCCTGTCGTACATTCGTCTCCTCTACACCAACGTTACGGCCTCGGTCCGTGTGGCCGGTGCTACCTCTGGGCGCTTCCATGTGGGTCGTGGTACTCGGCAGGGTTGCCCGCTGTCCCCGTACCTGTTTGCCCTCGCCATGGAACCTCTGGCGTCACGGATACGTGCGGATGACCGGTTGCGCGGTTTCGTCTGGAATGAGGACCTGGTGGATAGGATTGCACTATATGCGGATGACGTCCTCCTCTTCCTTACGGATCTACGGCGATCAGGTCCCCGAGTTATGGACATCATGCGGGAATTTGGCGGGGTTTCGGGCCTTCACCTTAACCTGAATAAATCGACCCTGTGGGTGCTGGGCGGTGGTGTGGTTGCTGACCCCTGGGCTGCGGAGTTGCGGGTGGCCTCGGATGGCCTCAAGTATCTGGGAGTTTTTCTCTCGGAGTCGCGGGCCGTGGCATGGGAGCGTGGAGTCTTGCCGGTGTGGGAGCGGGTTCAGGCTGATGTCAAGACATGGGCTAGAATGCCGCTTACTATCTTTGGGAGATCGGCCATCTTCAAGATGGTGGCGCTTCCGCGGCTCCTGTACCAAATCCAGAATTTCCCATACCCCATTGGCCTGGAGTGGTTCCGGCAGGTTAACTCAGTGCTGGGCCGCTTCCTGTGGGGTGGTGGTACGGCCAGAGTGGCGTTGAAGACGTGCTTTCTGTCCACATACAGTGGTGGCCTGGCCACCTCGGACCTCCTCTCTTATTACCAGGCTTCCCACCTGCTGGTCCTGAATGAATGGTGGTATGGGGATAGAGGAGATCCGGCTTATGCCCTGGAACGGTTGCTCATGGGCGATCGCACGCTCCACACAATTCTTTATTCCGCTCGCTTACGCCGTGCATTGCCATCGGTCACTGGAGTGGTCTTTGCGGTGTGGTGTCAGTCATTGCGCCGCATGGGATGGTGGGGCAGGTTGACGGCTGAGACGCCGCTTTGGCACAATGGTTTGCTCCCGGAGCTGGCGGCCCTAACCGGGTTTGAGGGTTGGGAGACCATTGGGATTACTCAGCTGGGCCAGGTTGTGTCGGGCACCACCATTAAATCCTTCGAAGAGCTCCGTGCAGAGTTCCAAATGCCTCAGTCCCAGTTCTTCCGCTACCTCCAGCTGCGGCATGCCCTCGCCCCGAGCATCGCCGGTCTCGACTCCCTGCCGGAATTTAGCCCAGTAGAGGCCAAAGTATTTATGGGGGACCTGGGGGACCGGAAGGTCTCTAGGATCTACCAGACACTTGTAATACATTGCTCCTCCACCCTACACTCCCTTCGGGAGGCGTGGGAAGTGGATGTGGGCCCCCTTGACGAGGACGACTGGAGGGAGGCACTGGAATCCCCACGTGGAACCGCCATTGCGATCCGGCTCCGGCTAATTCAATTCAAATATCTACATCGTGCCTATTATACCCGCGAGCGGTTGTGGAGGGCTGGGTTGATTGCGTCCTCGGAATGCCTGCGTTGTGGAGTGGTGCCTGCCTCTCTGGTGCATACGGTGTGGTCATGTAGCCGATTGACTGGGTTCTGGAGGGGCGTGTGGAGTTGCCTGGCTGAGGTCCTGGGCTGGGATCTTCCCCGTACCCATCGACTGGGCCTCTTGCATATCATGGAAGGGATTGGTGGTAATGTTTATAAGCGCCACTTGTTGCTATTGGGGCTGGTTGTGGCTAAGCGGGACCTGGCCCGAGCGTGGAAGTCAGTGAGGGCTCCCCCCTTGTCGGCGTGGAAGGCTGGGCTGGATTATTTCATGGGTCTGGAGAGGCCGATCTTTGAGGCGAGGGGGTGCCCGCGCAAACACTACAAAATTTGGAAGCGTTGGGCCGACTACCGTGGTCTGTCCTTGGACCCCCCAGCGGAGCAGGAGGAGGACATCTGATAGCAGTGACAATCTTGGCCCGCAGCAGTAACACCCTGGTGGAATTACACCCGCATCTTTATCTTTCCTGTTGTTATATATACACGTGTGGTGGGGGGGGTTGGGGGGGGGGGTTCTTAGAACGGGGGGGGGGGTAGCGTTGGGGTTAGGGTAGGGTGTTGGGGAATTTTCATACTAAGCCTATTCTGAATCTGCTCTATTATTTGCTGCCTGTGTAACTGGTGCATTGATTTTGTTGTGGTGTTCTCGATGTGTGGAGATGCCACGCCTGTGATGGTCATTTGCTTAATAAAATTGGTTGTGAAAAAAAAAAAATTACTTTGAACATCATACATCAATTTACAAAAACGTATAAAAATCTTCTGTTGAATTCAACCCATTAGGGCTCTTAGTGTCCATCTCAAGGATATATTTAGTTTCCAACCTCCTTAATTTAGCATTTCTGTCACCACCACGTCTCAGGGGTAAAATGCAATCAATGATGTAATACTTCAACAAATCAGGGTTTTTTGCGTGAACTGCAGAAAAGTGACGGGCCACGGGGTATGATTCATCCCCATTTTTTATGGCCCGTAGATGTTGGAGGATTCTCTTGTGACACTGTGGTCTAGTGCTGCCTACGTATTTTAACCCGCAAGGGCACTCTAGTACGTAGACTACATACTCTGATTTACATGTAAGCTTTTTCTCAATTTTCCTCGGTGTACTGTGGAAAGGGCTATGGTACTCAGTCTTGTTAATGCCCTGCTTACATGCCTTGCACGTTGCACATTTGATGAAACCCTTACTCTTAGTGAGCCAGTCAGAAGAGGACTTAATTTCTGGGCTACTCGTGACCAAGGTGTTACTCATGGAATTGGCTTTTCTAAAAGTCAGATTGGGGGACCGTGAAAGTCTTTCCCCCAAAACTGGATCGTTCTTAATTAGAAGCCAATTCCTGGTTATAATCCTCCTGATGGCCTGATGCTGATCACTAAAAGTAAGAATGAGTCTAATGGGCTGCTCATCAATGGTAATGTCTCTGATTCTGTCTCTGGTTACCAGTGCCTGTGCTCTACTTTGTGCATTGGCCCTTCTTGTCGCACTATCAATAACCTTGGGGCTGTAACCCCTTTCAATGAACCTTAATCTGCATTCCTGCTGTGCTTTAAGGCAATCAGACTCCCTACTGCAGATTCTCCTGATCCGCAACATCTCCCCGTAGGGGATGCTGCGGATCAAGTGGGCCGGATGGTTGCTGTCTGCATGTAGGACTGAATTGCCCGCCGTGCTTTTCCTATGTAATCTGGTGTTAAGAGAATCCTCACACACAAAAATCTCCACATCAAGGAACATGACCGAGGATTTACTGATGTAACTAGTGAACTGTAAATTCATGTCATTAACATTTAGCGAGTTCACAAAATCCTGCGCTTCACTCTCAGTCCCACGCCAAATGAACAGTAAGTCATCAATATACCTGAACATATGTGCTACATGACTGTTAATAAATGAAAGATCTGCATCCAAAAGTGTCTGTATTTCCCATAAACCCATGTGCAGACAGGCGTAGCTAGGGGAAAAACATGCCCCCATAGCTACGCCCCTGATTTGTTGGTATATCTGTTTGGAAAAAGGAAAGTAATTATTTTCCAGACACATGGTAATGATTGTTATTAACATCCTGTTATGTTCCATGTAGCACATGGGACGTTTGTGAAGGAAATAATCTACAGCTTTTAAACCGTCCCTGTGATGTATACTGGTATACAGTGACGACACGTCCATAGAAATGAGCACCATGTCTTTGCTCCATGTCACATTTTCCAGCTTCCTCAATAGGTCACCCGTATCTAGTATGAAAGAAGGCAATGTTCGTACACAGTCCTGCAGAAAATGATCCACGTACTTACTGGCATTCTCCATCACGCTACCACACGCAGAAATTATAGGCCTGCCAGGTGGTTTCAAAATATTCTTATGGACTTTAGGTATCAGGTACAGCGCCGGTATTATGGGATTATCGTTTTTCAGAAATTTATACTCATCTGCTGACAGTAGCCCTGCACTTCTCCAGGCCATCAAGCATGAGTAGAATTTGTCCCATGATGATATACATAGATATATATCTACTCGATACCAGTGCTCCCAGCGGTCTGAATCTTACAGAAGATTTACATGTCTTTTTGATCGTCATGTAATCAAGGCTATCTTTAGCCGAAACGCGTCATGGCGGACTGGTGCTGGGCTAAAAATTAAATAAAAGAAAACTTGCACCTTCCTGGGTCTCGCTGGTTCCTGTTTGTTTGTGTGGCCATATGCGCTGCGCTTGCCGGCTTTGGGAACTCAACATACCTCATATATATATATATATATATATATATATATATATATATATATATATATACATATATATATACAGATATATATATATATATATATATACAGATATATATATATATATATATATATATATATATATATATATATATATATATATATATATATATATATATATATATATATATATATATATATACTCGATACCAGAGCTCCCAACGGTCTGAATCTTACAGAAGATTTACATGTCTTTTTGTAATTCACCCAAGATTGTGAACCATGAGCATCCTATTGAATCTGTGAAAAAGCATATCTTTATAATACCGCAATTACCTGTTTGTTTATGCATTTATAGCTGTCAATTTATCTTTATAGACTTTGGTTTAGTGCGGTATTTCATTGGGTACTTTTATCTATTTACATTCTTATATTTGAATTGTTTTTGATGCATTGAATTGCATCTCAGTCTTGCAATGTTCAGCATTTTGCAATTTAGTGCTAATTTATAAAATGGCATAATTATGGTTTTGTTTTCTAAGTTTCTCTGCTGCTGCTTTCGACAATTATTTTTATGGTTATACTGTTTATTTATGATTTAGCACGTTTAAGTCATGTTTTTTTCGCAAATGCATTTTTTGTTTAATTTTAGGCCATAGTTTGCAACATGATTTTCTACTGCCAACCAAAATTATCGATTCTAAAGAATAATCCCCTTTGGACTACATTTATTTCTGTATTATGATGTGAATCATTGATGATGGACTTTCCCAATGTGGATATGACTCAAAATGCTTATTGAATTTTTGCTCATTTTGTGCACCATATCATAATGTACTTTTGATTATGACACTTGTCGATCATCTTCTGACATTCATCTTTTTCATGTATACGAGTCATGAATTTAATCTATAAATAGTGTATATATTGTATATATTTACGTACAAATATTGGTTATAAATTATGCCCATTCTTTATATTTGACTCGATAATGTATTCAGACTACGACACTTGTCGGTTACTCAACATTTTCATATGATATGAATTGTTTGCTTGTCTATAATGTACATAGTAATTCAATTGCACTTTACAAAATGTTCTTTGATATTGAGCAAACCAATGTACAGCACTTTGTGAGTCCATAAGGGTAAATGGTTTCAAGGCATTACTATATTTTTACTTGTGCAATATGGCGTTCACTTTAGTCCTTTCTTTATTTTTATCATTGCACTTTCTTTGTCTAAATCAAATCACCTGTGCACTTAATATAAATTGTGGTCATTCCCCGGGGCGCGTTATGTGAACTAGCTCCTTCCAGGAGTGAAACGCGTCATGGATGACACCATGTCTTTTTATTTCATCTGTGTGGAATAAATACTTTTTTTTCACTGGATAATATCGTTGCTGCTTCTTTTTGCCTGATTTAAAAGGAAAAGTCACGCTAAGAGGTCCTTACCTGATCTTCTTTTCACTATGGACTGGTGAAACAGGAACATTGTTATATCTATATATATATATATATATTTACACAACAAACATCAGTAATCGTACAAATCCATCACCATTCAACACAAGGGGGATGTACAATCATGGGGGTTGATTGGAAAACCTTTAAAGTAACTGGCTGCTGTACTTAATACCACTCCTTACCTTACACCAGTATGCAGGCATTACTTGCCGAGTAAAGCAATAGGGCGCTTAAATTGCTGCACTTACCGGGTACTGTCCCCGGATGTTGCACTTAACCACCTTATTTTATACCTTTATGTTGGCATTTCTTGGCAGATAAAGCTTTAAGGGCCAGATGCATGAAGAAACCATTTTACGATTTCCTAATTGCGAATCCTTTCGATTCGCAATTGGGAAAATGCAAAATGGCATGCATGCAAGTGTATTGAACACTTTTCGCGATTCCTAGGGGATCGCAAATAACCTACCTCATGAATATTAATGCGGAAGGTCGCAATTTGCAACCCCCTATGAATCACAAAAATCACAGGGATGGTGGCCTAGTGGGGTCAGCAGACCACCATGTTTGTGATTGCTTTTAAAGAAAGAAGCTTTTTAAAAAATGCAGCCCGTTTTCCTTAAGGGAAAATGGGATGTCTTTCTAAAACAAAATGAAAAGTTTACTTTTCATTTTTTAAGAGTAGGCAGTGGTCTGTGGGACAACTGCCTGTTCATAAAAAATGCTGTAACAGACATTCACAAAGTAGGTGGTAAAATGTGAATGTTTTGCGACAGCATTTCAGTCGCAAGACATTCCTATATACCGATGCGATTCGGGATTAGGAAAGGACGGCCTTAACACACCTCTTCCTAATAGTGAATTGCAAACCCATTTTGCGATTCGGTAACAGGTTACAGACTCGCAAAATAGGGTTTGCTGCATCTCAAAAGCATTTTGTGCGTTGGAAAACGGGGTCTGCTAATCGGCTCGTTAGCAAAGACTAAAATGTTTAATGCAAGTGCCCCTATAACACCTACACTGCTGCACTTGCACTTTACATCAATAACATCCTGAGTGCCTTAAACACCCTGCCCTGGTCACTACACTTAAAGTCTGTCACTTATTGTATGCCTGTACACAGGTATTACTAGCTGGAAAAAGCACTAATGCATCTAAACTGCTGCACTTTAACTTTACATCAATAATGTCAATTGCACCTTATTTGCTGGACTCGCACCATATACTTATATAGACTACAACAATCATTAGTATGTAAGTCTATGGTACCTTGGGAAATAGTGGATATACTTAGAAAACTGACTTCACTTCACAGGTGTATTTTATTTATATACTCTTGCCGCTAAGCACTCAAAACCTTGGGGCCAATTCACTTTAAGTTATATGGCAGGAAGAGAGCCCAGCTTCTTAAATCAGTTTTTGAAGGCTTGGTCAAGAGGGGTTTATGCCTGTTTTGATGATGTTGATGGCACCATTTGCACCTTTTATGTATTTACCTTTATTTTATTGTGTATTGTAATGCAATGGTCAAGCAATAAAGATTAACTTATATATATAAGATCTCTGCGCGCAATGGACTCTTGGAAAATACCACCGTGTATATTGACACTTTTCTACAGGAACATGTTAAGGCCTTGCCATCCTATGTACAGGACAGAGGTGACTTTTTAAGGAAACTGGAGGGCCTGGCATGGGACTCTGAATATTGGCTGATAACATTGGATGTTTCATCCTTATATACCAGCATTCACCATCTTGATGGTTTGAAGGCAGTACAACATTATTTCAGGAGGAGACCTATCCATATGTTTGACCACAACAAAATGTTGCTTGCCATGATTTCCTACTGTTTGCACAATAATTTCTTCATGTTCTGTAATCACTATTTTCAGCAGGTCAGGGGTGTAGCCATAGGGGCCTGCTTCTCTCCCAGCTATGCCTGTTTGCATATTGGTTGCTGGGAGGAGCAGGTCCTCCATGGTGTACATCACAACATATTTGTAGAACTTGTGGTGCAATGGTACCGCTATATCGATGATATATTTTGATATGGCAAGGTACCAAACAGCAGGCTGTGTATTTCATTGAATTCATCAATACTAACACACTAAACCTGAGCTTTACAGCCAATATAAGTCAGGACCATGTTTTCTTTTTGGATGTAGAGGTTGCTGGTATTAACAACAAACTAGAGACACAGCTTTACAGGAAATCTACCACAGGCAACGCAGTGCTGCATGCTAAGAGTCATCATCCAACGCACCTAATATGCAGCATCCCCTATGGGGAGATGTTGCGTATCAGATGCATCTGCAGCACAGATCCTGATTGTCATCTAGTACAGGAAGCCAGTAAAGCACATTTTCTAGCTCGAGTGAATACTACTTCAGTCATTGACAGGGCCATCACAAAGGCTAATCAAATTCCCAGAAAAGATGTCCTGCTATACAAAACACCAGTATTGGCCACGGACACAACCACTCAGCCAGCTAGACTAATATTGACATATAATCTTCAGCACCAAGTGCTCCGCAAGATTCTAAACAAAAACTAAAAACTAATCCTGGACACACTTAATTTTTCATGTCTGAAAAATCTATCATTGCTAAAAAACATCGAAACGCGTTGACACCTACATCCACACAATTAAGGGACAGAGCCTATTCTGAAGACATGAAAAATTAAGTGTGTCCAGGATTAGCTTTTGGAAATCTGGTTGTCCCTGATGTATATACCTATGACAAATAGTAGTGTCTGTTGTTTGTCTCTCTTCCGATAACACAGTGCTTAGACATAACTTTGTTTTTATATTCTGCCTGCAATAGATTGATGAAATATATATGAATATAAATGTGGTGATATTGTACATGTTTTTAACTCAATTGTAATATGTTGTTTTTAGAATTTGTAATACCTAGGATATGTTTTTAACCAAAAAATAAAAAGAAAATCAGAGATCACTGACTGTGTATTGTAGAGTGTTAGAGACCATTTCTAATACATGGGCTAATATTGGTGTAAATAGTACACCAATTGATTGATCTGAGTGTTTCCACCGAGGAATTTCCCCCTCTTTTTCACTGTCTACAAGTACTCTAATCCCCTGGTGTGTTAAGGGGTCTCTCTCAATTAATAACGCTGTCAACACTCGAAACCAGGAAGTGATGGTGGCCATCTTGTGCCTCGCTAGAACCGAGTCACAAGAAAACAGTAAAGCAAAGTTGATAAATAAGGGAAGGGGGTAGGCTAGAAACATTCTGAAGCTCTAGGCTTGCTCAGGCGGTCGTACATGATTGCTTAGGCTCTATTTTTTATTTTAAATCAAGGCGTACACATTTGGAAAGACGTACAATTACGAGCAAGAGCGGCATGCTGATTGGTTGTTAATACTCCAAAATAGGAAATGTTGGCAGCCATCTTGTTTGTCGCGAGAGCCGAGTCACAAGAAAACAGTAAAACAAAGTTGATATATAAGGAAAGGGGGCAGGGTAGAAACATTCTGACCCTATAGTCTTGGTCATGGGGATGGTACATGGATCTTTAGGCTCAATTTTTATTTAAAAAAATATATATATGGCGGGGTACTGGTGCAGTACTTGTAAGCGGTGGAAAAGATGAAAAAAACCTAGAAGTCAGTTTTGTTTATTAGGTCCCGTGGGGGAAATTACGGGGGTAATTTTTAGAGCTATATTTCTATGACAGTATGTAAAACTTTTCGTTTCTTTTTTTGCTGCATCAGTTGTACTGTCTACGCATGCGCAGCCTTGTTTGCAAGTGCACTTTTTTTCTTTTCCTTCGCCAAGCAAACCTTTCCTGATGGTATTAAATTTGCCGCTTTGTTTTCCCGGCTCATGTGTGTTATCCGGTGCTTTACTTTTGTAATATATTAATAAACATATTTTATGCATATTTATTTGAAATGTAGTGTTGAGGCGCGAAACATTGTTTACATACTCCGTCCATCCGCCATTTTAGTAGTTCTCCTTCGTTATTTTTATTATACCTGTTACTTTCATTTTACCCTGCGTATATTTTCTCTGTGATCGATGAGATTTGGTGCCACAGATACCACGATGTTTGTCCTTGGCCTCTGATCTCATAAGAGTTGGTCACACGTATACCTAGAAACTAATTTGAAGGACGTAAGGCACAGGCATTACAACACATGTTGGTCAACAAGAAAACATTATTAAGATTATGCATTTATCATGTGTGGTAAATGCATACTAGTTGTAAAAGCATGTGTGGAAAAAGCGATATGAGTGCTAATGGGTTTGTGGTGACGATCACGCGTGCTTATGAACCGGGTTTGGGCGTGGCGGAGTCTAGGGTACCAGGCGGAGGGGCACGCAGCTGGACTCATACAAAATAGAGGTAATATAGGATTTTTAAAACTTACAAAAAAGTTATTCCATAATTATCCTAGATTAAGTCTTCTGTTAGTTTGTTCATTAAATACATGAATATATGTTTTAAAACAATTAAAAACATTTGCATCTTTTTTGTACGGGGCGCCGTACATGACGTCACACGGAGTCTTTGATCCGACGCGTAACGTCGAAGCATATTCGTAGCCTATGCTGAGAATGATTAGCAGTACAAACTATGGTGTGATCACTCTCTCACTGACAAATCCGAGCACAGGGTGCGCTATGAGAATGGTTAGAAGTGGTCACTCATTGGAGATCCAATTCAGGTGTGTGGCTCATCCACAGTATAATACCGTTATTTTTTAACCTGGTTAAGTTTGAGGCTGCATGAAATACTATGCTATAGGCAGATATGGATGTTTTGGCAGGGCTTATGTCCATGAAGCTTGGTTATTACCATTTACATATAGATGTCTGAGGGAGGGAAAAGAAGTCTATGTGAATGGCGAGGATTGCACAATAGTACCACATCACTCCTTAATTTGTAGACACATACAATTGCATGGCTTTTGTATACAAGATGTGCCTGATTTGGACTGAGTTTTGAAAGGTAGTCCGACACCTGCTATCATAACAACGTTCTGTTTACTGTAAACGGGAGTTATTTACTTTGAAATAATGGAGATTGTTGTTCAATGTTAGCAGGCATCGCTTACATGATTACGGTAACTGAGCGTGTGGTTTGATTAAAAAAAAGTTGTGTTAACTCCTCTGCATGGGAAGTTGGATGTTTCCATCTGGCGGTCGATTTCGACCTTGAAAGCAGAGTCAACCAAATGAGTCGTATGAGAGCGCTATTGTCTCAAAAAGAGGTCGCTCTTATATTTTGGAACAGAGACATTTGTCCTTTTGTAGCTAACACCCTCACAGAAGTGCATGATTTATTAAATACAGACGTGCTTTTGAATTTTGGGGAGTTAATTTAGAGTATCTTTAATGTGTCCTTGACTACGGGATTACCTTACTTTTTTAAAGTTAGAAGCAGTGTACTTGTGACTTTTGTAGAAAGTATAATTGGTGTCTTTTTGGGATTTTTTCATTTGATTTTTTCCAGCATCTTTGGTGGATTGCGCTTAATACTCGCATTAGTTGCCGGTGTGCTTTTATTAATTTATTTACATAAATATGGATGCACATCCTGCAGCAGACGATAATATGTCGCGTCTGTTGCTGCACTGCAACCAAATGCTTAGTTGCTATGGAGCGCTGCCTCATGCAACGTTGAGTGCAGCTTAAGGTTTATCGTTTCGATTCTCCTTTCTCACATGCGTTCAACCTGTGTTCCATTGCCTGAGCTGCGATTTCGACTGGGCCCTGGATTTGTGTCTCTACAGTACGGAGTCTCCCAACGCGGATTATGACCAGTTGATGAGCCGCTTAGTGGTTCATGACTTGCTCTGTTCTGGCGGCGGGATTATGGCTTTAGCAGCGACACATGGAATAATGGGACGTTGGAATGTTTTTGCAGCGGCGCTTGAGTTCTTGGCACGCAGTTACATTGAAGATGACCCGAGTTTTCCTCCGATGGTGATAGAGGCTCAGGTTGTTGAGGAACATGTATGTTCATTCCCACTATTGAATTGGATGGCTGAAATGTTTTCAGGTGAGAACAATGACTTCCTGTTGGAGGCTACATACTGTGCTTACACGCTGTTGGATTAAGACTCTTTGATTTTTCTACGTATTCTTTATTATTTAGTTACTGCTTTCTATCGAAGAGCGAATAACTTTTTTTTGGAAATGTGAACTTGACTCTGCTTTTTAGGCTTGGACTCTGCGTTCCTAATTCGCCCACGTTTATATCACGTGCTTTGATCAAGAAAGGGTGCCGTGGGGCTGAGCGTTGCACTCACACCCTGTTAAGTTAGTATGGGTGTATTAGAAGCTTACACGCTATTTTTGCTTTCCTGCTCTGCTTTGCACATGACACGTACTTGAGATATTGTTTAAAGAAGGCTGAGTATTTTGCTTTATATGAGAATAATTTGGTATGCTAGATTTGTAAACTGCCTCGCTAGTTTTGTGTGTGTAGTGAGAGCACGGAACATCAAGGTTATCTTTCTATTCTATTCTATTCTATGGTTTTGGTAGAGCGCGACAGCTGCCCCAGCAATGAGGCGTCCCGGCGCTAGGAACCCAGAACCTAGTCTGAGGGAGGGGACAGGACAGAGGGAGGGTTATAGGCAAGGGAATAGGAACGTTTTCACAGCTTTCCGGAATGCTGGTAGATTGTCTATTGAACGGATATGTTGTGGCAAGTCGTTCCACATCTTGGCTCCGAGGAACCTAAAGGAGCGGCCGCCCATGCGGCTGAGTTTTATGCGAGGGACGCATAAAAGATTTTGATTGGAGGATCTTAGGTTCCGTGTCGGGCGTAGGGAGTGAGAAGGGGTCGAAGCAGAGGGGGGTTGTTGAGTTTGAGAATTTTGAAGGACATAATGAGGGTCTTGAATTTGATTCAAGAATCAACGGGTAGCCAGTGTAATTTTTTGATGGTCGCTCCGGCTGAGCATCTGCGGGGGAGGCCGACCAGAGTTCTAGCCGCGGAGTTCTGCACACGTTCGAGTCGTGCTATCTCACATTTATTGGCACCAAGAAGAAGCACATTGGCGTAGTCTAGACGCGAGAGGATGGTGGCTTGGATAATTAGTTGGCGGGTTTTGGCGTCAAAAAACCTAGTATGTGGCTGAGGCTTCTCAGCAGGCCAATGCAGGTGCCGGCAACTTTCTTGGTGTGGGCCCGAAAGTTGAGTGAGTCATCCATCCAAACACCTAGGTTTTTCACTAGGGATTTGGGGGGGGGGGGATGGTGCCCAGGGAAGATGGCCACCAATGTTCATTCCAGAGGCTGGTGTTTTTGCCCAGGAGAAGTACCTCTGTCTTTCCGCCGTTAAGTTGTAGACAGTTCATTGTCATCCATCGGGCAACTGCAGAGAGTCCGTTTTTGAAATTGGAGGATAGGTTGGAAGGACCTTCTGAGAGAGCGATGGCCAGCTGTGTATCATCGGCGTATGATACTAATGTCAATCCCCACTCTTTGGCCACTGCCGCCAAAGGCTGGACGTAGAGATTAAAAAGGGATGGGCTCAGCGCGGAACCCTGCGGAACTCCCTGTGCAATGGGGTGAGGTTTGGATAGGAAGGGGGGGGCAGAAACTCGAAAAGACCTGTTTTCGAGGAAAGATCTGAACCAGTCCAAGGCGTGACCAGCCACTCCAAAGGTCTCCAGACGGTTGAGAAGGATGGCATGAGATACCGTATCAAAGGCCGCGCTAAGATCCAGAAGGATCAGCGCGGCACTTTGACCGGCATCTAAGATCGCTCGGAGGTGCTCTGTGGTGGCTAAGAGAGCAGACTCAGTGCTATGGCCTGGTCTAAACCCGTTTTGTGATGGGTCAAGGATGTTGTTATCGACCATGTGCTGGGATAGAGTGATGTTGACATGCGCTTCAGCGAGTTTAGACAGCCATGGGAGCAGGGAGATAGGACGAAAGTTCTCCGGTTTGGATGGATCTAGGGTGGGTTTCTTGATGATAGGCGAAACCCACGCTTGCTTCCAGGCTGATGGTACACATGCTGAAGTGAAGGAGAGGTTCAGAGTGGCGGTGAGTGTTGGTAGAAAGAAGTTGAGTGACTCTAAGAATTGAGCCGGGCGCATAGGGTCTGCGGGGGAGCCAGATTTGACCTTTTTGCATAGTCTGGAGAGGATATCATCAGTGATTTCTGGGATGCACATCATGTTCGAGTAGCTAGGGGAAGAGGAGGAATTGCTGGTAGTGCTAGGGACGAGCTGAGGGAAGGAGGTGTAAATTTTCCGTACCTTGTCGACGAAGAACTTGGCAAGGTCTTCGCACTGCTGCTCGGAGGAGATGGTAGGGAGGGGGGCTTTACTGCTCTGCAGTTCTTGTACGAGTTTGAAGATTTCTTTAGCAGGGGTGGGGCTAGATTCGATCTTGTCGGCGTAGAAGGCGGACCGTGCCGCACGGATGGCTTTGTGGTACGTTTTCTGTAGGAGTAGATATTTTGATTTCTCTTCTTTGTTGTAATCCCTACGCCAGAGGCGTTCTGCCTTTTTGCATTCTTTGCGTAAGTTTTTGAGGGTATCGTTGTACCAGGGGTTGGATGGGGAATTGCGACCTTTAGCCCATTTAGCCGGAATGAGGCTGTCTAGTCCGCCCGTGATCCACTCTTGAAACGCACTGTAATTGGCGTTGATATCAGAGTTGGTGTCAAGGTGGAAGTCCCCTAAGGTCGTATGCAGATCGTTATGAGATAGTTTATGCCATGGTCTTTTTAATCGGCGGGTAGAAGCTGTATTGTGTCTGTTTTGTTGACCGGAATGGCCAATTTAATAAGGGAGTGATCCGTCCATCCCATTGGTAGGGGAGGCTCTGAGGTAAGTTTGTCTAGGTTTGAGAAAACTGGGTCTAGGATATGATCAGCTGAGTGGGTTGGAGTGGAAATGAAGGAGTTGAGTTGCAGTGCGGAGAAGTCTGCAAGGAGCGCTTTGATCGTAGGGTCATTTAACTGGTCGAAATGAAGATTAAGATCTCCCAGAATTGTGAAATTAGAGTTTTTGGTTATTAAGGAGGGCCTCGATGAATTTAGAAGTGGGGCCAGGTGGGCGATAGATGTAGAGACCCGACACTGTGAAGTTAGGATTTATGGTGATTTTAAAGTGGGCGCATTCACAGTTTGGTATTTCTTCCTTAACAAATGCACAAGAATATATTTTTTTATGGATTACAGCGATGCCGCCTCCTCTTCCATCTCTGTTGATGGTCGACATCAGATAGTCGTCTGGTAGCGTGAGGTTGGGAATGGTAGAAGTACCATCCCATAGCCATGTTTCACAGAGGAAGAGGATGTCTGGATTTTCATCCAGGATGAGGGTATTAGCCTCAAGGTGGTGTTTGGCAAGTGATCTCACGTTGAGGTGAAGTATTGAAATGGAGGTGTTTTTTTCCGGGGTTATGGGCTGTCGGATGGAGTGGGGTTCGGCAGTAGTAAAATTGCAGGTTTGACATTGTAGGCAGGTAAAGCCGGGCCTACCTGTAATGTTAGCGCAAGACCGTCCCGGGTTCAGGCTAAGTAGTAACTCTCTGTCATAGGAGAGGGGGGGTGACGGAGTTAGGCCAGGGGGACTGGCGAGAGGCGATGACTTGGCGACGACGGGCGCAGACGGGCTTGCCTTAGGCGCGCCTTCGGCGCGCAAACGGCGCTCCCGCTGCGCTCGTCCGCTGCGCGTCCTGTGTATGCACATTTACAGGGCGAGGAAGGGGGCGTGGCCTCGAGTGGGCGGGGTCAACACGCACGCCGCAGGTGATAGCGGCTGCGAGCGAGGAGCTGGGGACAGCGAGCAGCTATTGATGTCAGCTGAGCGCTGAGCGCTGAAAGGTAGGAGCGAGTGAGCGCTGATTGGTGTTTCGTTTTGTTATTAAAATACAATTTCAAGAAGTGACACCACACAAGAGCAAGTGCAGTGAAAAGTACAAGTTAAAAACAATTGAGTACCTCTAGCCCCGGCTTCCGCCTCAGGACTGGGTCAAGGGTTGCTACCGACCGCTAGGAGTCAGCGGTTTAAGTAGGGCGAGGAAGGGGGCGTGGCCTCGAGTGGGCGGGGTCAACGCGCATGCCGCAGGTGATGGCGGCTGCGAGCGAGGAGCTGGGGACAGCGAGCAGCTATTGATGTCAGCTGAGCGCTGAGCGCTGAAAGGTAGGAGCGAGTGAGCGCTGATTGGTGCTTCGTTTTGTTATTAAAATACAATTTCAAGAAGTGACACCACACAAGAGCAAGTGCAGTGAAAAGTACAAGTTAAAAACAATTGAGTACCTCCAGCCCCGGCTTCTGCCTCAGGACTGGGTCAAGGGTTGCTACCGACCGCTAGGAGTCAGCGGTTTAAGTAGGGCGAGGAAGGGGGCGTGGCCTTGAGTGGGCGGGGTCAACGCGCACGCCGCAGGTGATGGCGGCTGCGAGCGAGGAGCTGGGGACAGCGAGCAGCTATTGATGTCAGCTGAGCGCTGAGCGCTGAAAGGTAGGAGCGAGTGAGCACTGATTGGATAAAGAATAAAGTGTCTGTTATTCAGAATGATCCTCGCAGGTTCGAGCCATAATACATATGGAGCTGTGGCCACCTCTGATACTTGCGCATTTCATAATACATTGTGGAGGCAAAGTTAAACACAGTTGGAGAACATTTGTATCTTGAATGTGATCCACCACTGCTGAGTACCAGAGGTTTGGGTCTGCCCATGTAATCCTATGAGATTTTCTGTAGTTATAAACTAATCTGCTAGGTAGGGAGGGTGAAATGTAGGTATATTTTAAATTTGTTTACCTTTAGCATTATAGGATGCTTTTACCATTTGTATTTCATAGAATAGTAACAATGCTGACAACCTTGTTTCTGATAATATGTTTGGTTGTATTTTCTAAGGTACTGTGGATGAGATTATGGCGTTAGAAGTAAACATTTAAAAGTTGCACATGTCTATATTTACATCTTGTTTTTGACTGGTGTAAGAGTATATTGAAAGAGTGTTTTTGTTATCCACTTTACTTCATGTAATCTAAGTCACATGTTCTGGGTTGACTGGTCATTGGTGTTTTTGCTCTAGGGCGAAGAACCAATGAGTTACTGATTGCTAGTTTGGTAGGGGGTTTGTGTAGTAAGGTGGGTTTTGGTACACCGAAATTGACTGAGGTCCTAAGTCTTTATGCACAGTTCTGTGTATGAGCAGAATTCCTGGAGCAGTAGTTACAACAAAAAGCCTCGATAAAGGGCTCGCACTTTGAATATGAATATAAAATAGAAGAATAGTTGATAATCACAGCTAAGGAATGCAGCAATTAGATGTGTGTATGTGTGGATGATGTGTATATTGAGTGGAAGATGAAAAACGTGAAAAATAAGAAAGGTTGGAGTGGTGCATACTACCCACTGCATTGTCAGTGAAGTGGATCTTTGGATTTCCAGGTCATTACACAGATATGGTGTTGGATTCTGCAGTGTGAGCAAGAGAAACTAGTACAACAACTAAGGAAGAAAGCTAGTGCATGAAGTACACACAGTTGGGCAGATTTACAAGGTTGTGGGGAAAAATGATACAAAAGTGGCGCAAGGGGCTTGTAAACCTGCCGCTGTGTGTGGTAGAAAAGATGCAAGAAAGGGCAGAAGTGTGCAAATTACCCACTGCTATTCACGGGTAATAGTTACCAAGAAGGCTGAATAAAGGGCCCGCACTATGAATTTGAATTAAAGAAGAATAATTGATAAGCTTAGGCAAGAATGGAAGCAAGTAGGTGTGTGTATTTGTGGTTGTTGTGTTGATTGAGTGGAAGATGACTAAGGTGAAAAATTTGAGAGGTTGCAGAGATGCAAACTTTCCATTTCTTTGTTAAGGAAGTGGGTGTTTAGTTTTGCAGTGCATATATATATCCACTGAAAAAACCATAGGTTTCAGGCACGTTATAGTTAGGAATTAGCATTTAAAAAACCTTAGAAATTCACTGAACAACCATAGGTTTCAGCCACGTTACAGTTAGGAACTAGCATTTAAAAAACCTTAGAAATTCACTGAAAAAAACATAGGTATCACCCATGTTATAGTTAGCTGGACATTTCTCTCATACAAAACCATTGAAAATTCCCCCGTTATAGTTAGTTCAGCTAACTATAACTCACGCGCCCACAATGCACTGCTGATGACGTCACATCTTACATCACTCATGACATGGTCAGTGACATCACTCATGACATCACTGATGACATCTCAAATGACATCACTGATGATATCACTGATGACATCATCCTTGTGAAAAAGTGGCAGACCTCCTCTCGGCGTAATATAACCTTTGATACACACATTCAAAAATAGAATCTAAAATGTTCAAAAAAATGGAGATACCAATACCAGTTACAACAAGCTATTCAGTAATTCCACCATCTACATACACATATGCACTCATTTACCAACAGTTCTATATATTCACTCAGACATGTACTCATTCATCATATGTACTCATACACCTATACATCCTGTTGCACACCGACACTCATCCATAGAGTTACTCACACGTGCAAATCAAACATCCATTCATTTGCATATACAGCTATACACACACCACTACACTTACTTTTACAGAAACGAACACATACTTACTCTCTTAAACAATCACTTATAGAAACACATACTTTTTATACAGGAACTCTTCCAATCTCTCACTCTCAAATATAATCACTTATATACATCAATACTCACATATACTAGATTAAAACATATGTAATTACTCATAAAGAAACTATTGAGACAGTCATTCACTCACAAACATAGCCATACACATACTCATCCACCCATACAGTCTGCACACATGCTGTCTTCAAAACACATACAAACAGTGAGTCACTCATTCATGCATCTATGTGCTAAGTAATATCCCCCACCGTACCATACAGACACTCATACTGATACTCAAGAAAACATCTAATAACCCATATACACACTCATTTAGCTACTCACCAACCCATGCAGTCACTTATATACAAAGTGAGCGACTGATACAGATATTTACATGTTTAAATATTACTCACTAACCTATGTATTTACTAAGATACACTTAATCAATTAGTTATACAATCAATTTTACACAAACAAAATAAACCATTTAGACACTTATATACCCATTTATTCTGCCATCGACCTGTTGTAATGTATCTAGGGCTCTAGTGTATTTTTCCCGATTCATGCCCTTATATGGGTATAACTTATCATATCCTTATATAGGCATTAGAATCATAACCGAGTTTCAAAGCTTTATTCGACAGCATGTCATAAAAGCAAAACATACATCCCCTCACAAACATGATAGCAAATACAATGATTAAAAGTTATTAAATCTAGATTGCTGTCGTTTACAGAATAAAAAAGTTTAAAAGAAATAGTTTGGATCAGCTAAAATAATACATAAAATGAAGATCATTCTTGCATTTTTAGATGACTTGGAGTGCTTTAGCTAGCTTCTAAAAACTGTAAAGTGCGAGTGCGTATGGTCCAAGCCCACCTTAAAAATTTAGCTACAGCAATCGCTATACAAGGTGAACAGTCTGACTCTAGTATCCTCATGGCCTCAATGTACCTTCTGGTGCCCAAGTTGGTACATGTTGGTTTAAGCCACTTGCGGCGAGGGATTATATAAAGGGGGCACACAAACAATATATGGGCAATGTTCTCAGTCATATCGTTACAGTTGTGGCATTTATCGTCCCGAGTTACTGGCCATTTATAGGTGAAAGCTTTTACAGGGAGAGACCCAATTCTAAACTGAAAATATAATTTACGGTCAAACGGACCCTCTATGATATCCCAATAAGCCTCACAAAGTGGGCGAGGTTTAAATTCAAGGAAACGGCCTGTTAGATTGGTGTTTACACTAATACTATGAGATGACATCCAGATCATTTCCCAATAAAAAATGTTCAGAGTTGTTTTTGATAGTAACCTTGAAATGTCAGAGTCTTCCCATTGGTGGCCAAGTTCCAGCTTTGTTAATAACCCCCTTATCTCTTTAAGCCATGGGATGGAATGAAAACAATCTGCCCTAATAATATCCTTTAATGCATGGGCATAGTGAGCTAGTTCTGGAGTTATCCAGATTCGTCTCCAATATAATAGATGCCGTAACCGTGCTATATCCTCAATATTTTTCCTGCCAAGGTCATATTTAAGCGAAACAGTGGGAGTACTTTGGGGGACCCCAACTAAGCAACGTAGAAATTTGTTCTCCGCCTTTGTTAGTTGGTTCAAATTGTTAAATCCCCCAAGTTCTGAACCATACAAAGTGGCATTTATAACCTTCATATTATAGATCTCTAAGGCAGGTGTCATTGGCTTGGTAAAAGAACCTTTATGCTTGGTGGATAAGGCACCCGCACCTCTACCTGCTCTAATGGAGTTCCATTTAGGTAAATTTTACCTTTGATGGTTTTCCGCTGGTTCAGGGAAATGAACTTGGTTTTTGAGGTGTTTATCTCAAGTCCATGCAGTTGACAAAACTCTCCAAAAGCATTCACTGCCTTCTGGAGTCCACTTGGGGTCCGGGAAACGATCAACGTATCGTCCGCGAACATGAGGACGGGTACGCAGGCTCCAGCTAGATCGGGGGCATCAGTGGGGGAACGGCTATGATGGTCCACTATGTCGTTAATGTATAATGAAAACAGCGTGGGTGCCAGAACACACCCCTGCCGAACACCACGCTCGACTGGGAATGAGTCGGTCACCTCGCACTGTGCCCCCATCTGATTCTGGCGTAGTTGTTCTCATGCAGGCGGACGAGGAGAGTCAATAGCTCCAGAGACATCCCTGCTTCAGCGAGAACCCTTCAAAGTTTGCAGCGGGGGACTAAATCGAAAGCCGATTTCAGGTCCACAAAGACCGCATAGAGTGTCCCATTGGTTAAGGTCACATTCCTCCAGTAGAGTGCTATAAAGTAAAAGACCTGGTCAATTTAACTAGTGCAGGGCCGAAAACCAGCTTGATATGGGGACAAAATGTTGTATTCTTCTATCCATATTTGCAATTTATTTTGCAATAAACGACCTATAAGTTTTTGGGCTGAGTCTATAAGACTGATGGGTCTTTAATTACTGGGTAGAGATTTGTCACCTTTTTTAAAAAACTGAATTATTTCAGCGCCTTTCCATGAAGATGGAATTGACGCGCCCCTAGCGACAGAGTTTTCTAAAAGCTCAAAATACTGGCACTAAGACGATCTATCACTTATCATAACCATATTTAGGCACAGCCAATGCAGTCCAAATATGGCATGGCTACTTCCACTAAGCTCCTAGAGTGGAAGTAGAACGAGTTCTTGAAGACAACCAGCCTTCAGCAGTACAGGACTTCGCCTTGCTTCAGTATTGATTTGTTCCAGAACTCCTGGAGCGTGTAAAGAACTTCGAGTTCTTAGTGACGTTATTATGTCCACCCTTACGTCAAACTCAGCACCTTCCAGGTATAAATATACCCACATCTGCCCTAGCAAAAACACTGTAGTTTGGAGCAGATCGACTAACTACTTGCCCAACGCCCTGCTGTAGCGAGTGCCGAAGGAAGCCGACCCTCCAGCTGACGCACTGAGAGAGATGTTGTCTTTTCTCCTGCTGAGAAATCCAGCTCCAGTGTTTCCCTGCTAACCTTGCGGGTTACTGGGAGATCGAGTCCTGAGAGAGAGATACAAGACCTCCGTCATTCTATAACCAAGGTACGGAGCTGATTAGACCCTTGGAGAATTTTTGAATAGATTCTTGGCAGAAACTATTTACCCAAGCTACACGTCACTTACTTCTTCCCTTGTACTAGACTTAGGTAACGTACACCGGTGTAGGCATAATTTAGATGCACCAGTTGAGTAGTTTTAGTCATTATTTATCATTGTATGTATTTTATCTATTTTATGTATCTTATGGCTTAGAAACCATATAAATGCTTTTACAGTATTATTTCATAATACTCTTTTTACTGTACGCACTTTACTTCATAGCAAGTATTACGATTGTAGCAATTCACTTCTCTTGCATGAGAAAGAAGACTGCTCAATAAATAACCTTTTTATTGAAAACGCCAGTCTCTCTATTTCTCTGCAAAAACCCTGGTGAAACGAAGCATGCACGATTGACTGAGTGAGATAGCCATCGTTTGTTTCCGCGACTCTGAAGATATATTTCTTATTCTTGGGGAAAAAAGTTGTCATATTATATGGTTGTCAGAAACTAATCACTTCTTGTTTATTTGAGAAAGTTTCTAGTGACCTCTGAGCTAGCTGGCATTCACAATTAAGTCTAACATACTCAATAGAGACCTAGTCGACTTCAGTCCTATGTCTTAACTATCGTTTATGTTATTCCAATGCGCAGAGCCTATTCGGAATATAGGAACTACACTACAGACCTTGCGATACACATATTTAATACATATTTGAATTTCAGAAAAAAACATTCACTTGATGATGTCATCAGTGATGTCATCAGTGATGTCATTTGAGATGTCATCAGTGATGTCGTGAGTGATGTCACTGACCATGTCATGAGTGATGTAATATGTGACGTCATCAGCAGTGCATTGCGGGCGCGCGAGTTATAGTTAGCTGAACTAACTATAACGGGGTAATTTTCAATGGTTTTGTTTGAGAGAAATGTCCAGCTAACTTTAACATGGGTGAAACCTATGTTTTTTTCAGTGAATATATATATATATGTATTCCTATATATATATATATATCCACACAGAACGGCGTACCAAAACGAGCTCTCGGATAGTAAATAATGACAGGTCACCGTGTTGATTCAAGTTGCAAGGTTTATTCACGCCATAAACATAACGTGGCACGTTTCGCGCTCCACAGCGCACTTGATCACACACTGAAATGCATAAAGTTTGTCGTATTTCAATTCACATGTAAATTCATCAACATGAAAAGGACTACCCAAGTCACAAAGTGAACGCCATCTCTGCCTGGTAAATGCATGTGTATTTACAATTGATAAACAAAGTATTTTCAATGCCTGATAGTGTGTTATATAGATGTCATAACTTGATCTATTAGTATAACCTATACTATTAATCGACCTCGTTCATGATAAAACGCATGCTGGGTGATAGGAAAAATCTAGTCCTGTACCCTGTCCCTGTATGTTGATACTATTTTCGCGGTAGCTCACTATGTGTCAACAAGGACGTTGTATGGATGTCAGTTATTTTTTGTATTTGGATCAATTTGAGAGCTTGCGTATATCCATAACCGCGCCTTGTCACTTATTAGTGCGGTCAACGTTGGAGAAGTATTGTACTCAGACGCCATGTTGGTAATGTAGATCCTAAGAATGACATCGAGGACATATGTCTCGTATACCCTGGTTAGTGGGATAATTGTGTCAAACATCATTAATACAGGCCTCACCCTCCAAAATAAACCCTCGTTAGTGGGCAGGATAAACGAAGTCTTATCTATAACAAACAACATTCTTATAATGTGATAAAAAGGTTTCTAGAAATTGGCCTCAAACCCCTAAAGTGCAAAGTGTGTTAAAACAAATTTAATAGTGCACAAATCCTTCTACAGCATATTAAACAAAAATTGTCCAAAACATGATAAAAGTCCAAATACATTACATAGATGGAGAAAGACTATAAGATGCTCACAGAGAAAGGATTAGGGTACAGGTGCCGCAGACTTGAGACAGTGTCCCTCCCTTTATCCTGTGTGAAGGAAGAGAAAAGAAGAAATATACACATTAGTTAGAAGAATATACAGTTCATAATTGTTAACAAACAAAATAGAGCATAACATTTTATTCTTTCTGTAAATGTGCACTCAGTTCTTCATCCATGTTATGCCCTTTCGGGTAGTGAGTACATAGGCTTATTATATGCTTGGATTCTTTCCGCCTAAGTCTCAAGGTTCGATTCCCACCTCTTTGATTTAGATTGACTTGCTTGATAATGAAATATGACAAATTGATTGGATCTGAGAAGTGAAAGACCTCAAAGTGACGAGCTATGGGATATTGCTTATCCACCTTGTTGATAGCTCTAACATGTTCAAGGATTCGCTTTTTTGCCATATGTGTGGTACTGCCCACGTATTTCAAATCACATGGACAGACCAACACATGTATCACAAACATGGTTGTGCAAGTAAGGAATTGATGTATCGTTTGCATTTTGTTTATGCTGGGATTCCAGTATTCCTTGACCATCTGACTTTTGTCACAGGCTTTACAATAGCCACATGGGTAAAAACCTTGAAGGTCAATTCCCCATGTAATCGTATTGTTACCGATGTCATTATGTACAAGGATGTCCCTCAGATTACGTCCCTCAAACTTTATGCATTTCGGTGTGTGGAGCGCGAAACGCATCACGTTAGGATTATGGCATGAATAAACATTGCAACTTGAATCAACACCTGTCGTTATTTACTACCCGAGAGCTCGTTTTGGTACGCCGTTCTATGTGGATATTATTACCGGCTGCTCCGCCGGCAACGAACCACCCCAGGTGAAGGTGAAGGATATCCGGCAGGAGCTCTTTCATTTGAATATATATATGACCGTGATTTCTTGGAGTTGAAAAATTACCCAGATTATTGTGTCTAAATCCACAGTAATTGTCTTTATCAATGCAGAGACAGTGACTACAAAAAACAATTATCAGTGATTTTACATTGCATTATTCTCTGTAAAAAAACGACACTCTTTTATGCAATATCTCTGCCTTGTCAGTCTACCTCTAGTATTTTGTCCATGTTCATTACCAGCCCGACCATGTGACATTGTTTAAACTAATTACTGGCACTTTAAATGGGCGTTCTCAACATTAGAATGTTGTCATGTGAGCAAGGCTCCTCGGAGACGAAACGTCATGCGGCTGAATTTGCACTAATAAAGATTTTCAGCATTTACTTGGTCCGTGTCCGTGCTGTTTCTATCGCGGTGGAGGAGTTCATCACTGGGTGGAGACGCGGTGTACCGGATATATATATATATATACTAGCAGCCCGTCCCAGCGTTGCCTGGGCAGAAAGGGGCTGGGGCAGTACACCCGCTCCCGCCACCCTCCCGCACCGACTCCCTCCCGCCCGACTCACTCGCGCCCCCCTCCCGCCCAACTCACTCGCACCCCCTCCCACCCCGACTCACTCGCGCCCCCCCCCCGACTCACTCGCGCCCCCCTCCCGCCCTGACTCACTCAAGCTCCAACATTTGCATTTGCATCACACAGTCTCACTTTCCCTTTCCTTACCTGTGCCGCCGCTCCTCACTGCACAGCCACTCGTCACTGCACCGCCCTCCTCCTTCGTCATCACGCACGCCGCGTAGCGGCCAGCGCTAGGTCTCGGCTGGCGCTACTTTCAGGGGACTTCTTTGTTTACAAACTTAATTTTTTTAATTTACTTTTTTTTTTATTTATATAGCCTATGTCCATCTACACACCCTGGCATTTTCATAGATGTATTGGGTGTGTAGATTAGCGATGTGGTTCCCGAGTTTACCTGGCCAAAAGGTGGAAGTTCTCTCTTTATAATAGTAGTATAGATAATATATATATATATATATATATATATATATATATATATATATATATATGTAGATTCACTGAAAAAAACATAGGCTTCAGACATGTTATAGTTAGAAATCAGCATTTTGAAAACCTTAGAAATTCACTGAAAAACCATAGGTTTCAGGGCTGTTATAGTTAGCTGGACATTTCACTCATACAAAACCATTGAAATTCCTCTGTTATAGTTAGTTCTGCTAACTGTAACTCGCGCGGCCGCAATCCACTGTTGATGATATCACATATTACATCATTCATGACATGGTCAGTGACATCACTGATGACATCACTGATTAATTTCTAAGGTTTTTGAAATGCTAATTCCTAACTATGACATGTCTGAAACCTTTGGTTTTTTCAGTGAATTTCTAAGGTTTTTTAAATGCTAATTCCTAACTATAACATGTCTGAAACCTATGGATTTTTCAGTGAATTTCAAAGTTTTTTTAAATGATAATTTTTAAATGTAATATTAGTTATATTTATTTTTTTGATATTGGTTTTCTACATTTTTTCAACTATATTTGTACATATTTTATTTTTTAAATTATATTTTATATTTTTAATACAAATGGGGAAAAAATGTTTTTTAAAATATTGAAACTGAAATATTGTTTTTTTAAGTATTTTTATTTTAATATATTCATAATATTTTCTTTATTTTATTTTTTCCCCAAAAATTTGGGAGTCGCGCACCCAAAGCCTTCCTTTCTCATTCGCTGCGTGGAACCTAGCCGCCATCTTAAAAATGTTGTGAAGGATCCATGTATGGTGTGCGACAGGTGCGTATTTTCATGCGCAATCTCTGTGCGAATGGTATGCGACTCCAGCTCCCATGCATTCGCGACACATGCCCATTACTGTATGCGACGCTCATGCACTTCCCTGTGACGTCATATGCGTATTCGAAGCGGTGGGTGCGCGACTCCCGTGAAATTTCTTAATGTCTAAAATTATATATATATATGTCTTTAATATACATAGTAGGGCAAGACATTATCTAAGCTATTTATAAAAAGAATATATTTTTACTTGTAATAAACTTATATTCCTTTTAAAAGCAATTTCGCGAAGTTGCGTTGGGTGCGTGTTGCTTGTGCACAGGGTGCGTGGACCCCATGTGACCTAAAAAATAAGATTCGATTAGTTCATAATATTTCCCATTCTAACTATTGAAGGACCCCACCCATTTACATCATTCTTCTTTGAGCGTCTTTGGAGAGTGATCTCTCTGCTTAGAAGTACCTATTCCCATTATTTTTGGTGTTTTTAAGAAGAAAAAGAACATCATGGCTTCAGGACAACAGCCACTGGACCAGGAACAACATTCTTCAGAGGAAGAATTTTTTACCGGAGACTCCATGCCCACAAAGGCCAACATCGCTGTTTGGAAGTTTTTCACCTTTCCGGAGGGGCAGAAGAAAGTGAATGCCACCAAAGTAACCTACAAGATCTGTGAGCGTGTCTTGTCCCAAGGTAGTACTGCCTCGATGTATAAGCCCCTGAGGACTTTGCATCCAGTGAATCTGGTGCGGGAGGAGTGCAGGAGAGCACAACAGAACCCTCCACTTGCAGTGCCTGGTACCTCTGGCTGTTCTACATCACCATCACCACCGGACATATGTCCTGAATTTGCTCTACTTAAGCAGCACTGCGTAAAGTGCAATAAACTCATAACCTCTGGATAGCAGTCTGTTGAAGCAGTGTGTGCGGTGCAACAAAATCATCATTGTTAGACTTTTGTTTGCTTTTTTTGTTGGGAATGGCTGTTAATTCCTGAAGTTTCCTGTTTTTTTCGTTCTTTATCTTTTCTTTTTGAAAACACCAAAAAATAACAGAATTGTTCAAAAAATACCAAAAAAATATAAAAGAAAAAAAAAAGTTCTTCTCAGAACTAACTTCTCTGGTTAAAGCAAGAACTATATTTGTATGTTAATGTGTGAAAGTTTGTTTGAATGTATGTGTATAGCTTAATTGACTGAAAGAATGCATTAGTAGCGTATGGTGAATGTATAAGTGCAGAACTATAAGTGTGTTGCTTAGTTAGGGGACTGCAGGCATAGTGGATAGAGGTCTGAAGCAGTCCATGTACTAAGGCCCACTCACTGCATGAGTACTTGGGAACTGACTGAATGATTAGAGTACTGCAAGGAGAGTGCCTGGGTGAATTTATAAGTGTTTAGGTTTTGGCGCAGTGAATGGACTAGTACATAGTGCTGAATGGGTCACTAGAGCAGTGCAAGGGGAGTGACATGGTGTTTGCTGGAAGTGTATGAATACTGACTGAGGAATTTGAAGGTGTGAAAAACAAGTGTGTAAGTGGTTAGATGACTGCATGCGCAGTGGATAGGGGTTTGAAGCAGTCCATGTACTAAGGCCTGGCTCACTGCATGAGTACTTGAGTACTGACTGAATTATTACAGTACTGCAAGGAGAATGCCTGGGTGAATTTATGAGTGGTTGTGTTTTCCTGCAGTGAATGGATTAGTACATGGTGCTGAATGGGTCACTAGAGGAGTGCGAGGAGAGTTACAGGGTGTTTGCTGGAGTGTATGGACACTGACTGGGGAATTGAAGATATGAAAGGCAAATGTGTAGGTGGTTAGAGGACTCCATGCAGAGTGGATAGGGGTTTGAAGCAGTCTTTGTGCTAAGGCCTGAGTCACTCTATGAATACTTGGGTACTGACTGAATGATTAGAGTACTGCAAGGAAAGTGCCTAGGTGAATTTATAAGTGGTTGGGTTTTGGCGCAGTGAGTGGATTAGTACATGGTGTTGAATGGGTCACTGGAGGAGTGCAAGGGGAGTGACAGGGTTGTAATACTACTAATAGTTGACAACAGGATACGTTTTAAAGCAGTTATGTGTCAGCAAAGATATGAAGTAACCACATGCTTCTGTCACAATGGTTGCACAAGTGCACACAGGCTCACAGTGTGATTCTAGACAAGCAAGACTATTTCCTGGACTTTAGCAGGAAAAACACAGTAGTCTAATTAAAAACAAAGGCACCACATACAACACCTCACAAATTAATAACTCACCTTTCAAATTGATGTGTAGATTAAGAAGTATCTGAATTACACACCAGATTTTCTTATACAGAATGTCTGTAGTGCACTGCTCTTAGAAAATCCAAAGAAAGGCCATCTCCCCCTCTCATTCTGCACACATATACATGTAAATATCAAATCACATTGCTTCCCACATCAGTTCAAAAGCTAACACACCTTTCTATTGCTTACACATTTCAACCATTTCCAATTGACATAATGTTTTACCCTACTCCCATTCTGCTTAATGCATGGTACCATAGTAACAGTTCATGGAACACTCAGCTGAACACACAGGTTACAGGTTTAGGACACAATGTTGCAATTTCAAACAGCAAGTGTACTTGACTTTTCAAAATATCAGCTTATCCTATGTAATGTTCCTTTCAAACACTTTTTATTAACCAATGAGAAACATGCTTTAAAAACACAGAAACATGCACCCTATTTTTCAGGCTATAATGTTCTCAAACAGTTTGATGCCAAAGAAAAGGGTTCTACGTCTGAGGGAGTGATTGCGCTCAGCTGAGTACCTGTCTATGTGATTCGTGCTTTGACTGGTGATGAGGTGCTATGGGGAGAGGGGTGACCCTAAACACCCCTCAGGAGCTGTTGTTCAAGACACAAACCCGTTTATCGAAACACAGTCCCTGTGCACACACATATAAATATACAAATAATATTGTCCAATTTCAGATAATCCACAATAAATGAGAAGAAGAAGAAGTTGAAGCCTTGTAGCTCTTGATGCTTTAATACTCAAAACTAGACAGCGCCAGCCGACACGTGTTTCGTCTGAGTAAATATACACTCAGACTCTTCAGGGCTGGAGATAAGATAAAATATACACACCACTGACTATTGTAGTCAGTATGTCAGTATATACGCCATCCCTAAGGATGAAAATCTACACATTACACGCAATTACTGTGTATTGGTATAGGCGTTATGTGGTGAACGAAAATTACTTCGAAAACAGCCTTGAGGACGTGACATTAGCATGCAAGAGTAAAGAAGCATGCGATCGAACTCTGGTCTATGGTTACCTTTCATGTTATAGTTCATCTCTATATTATCGGATTGTACACATTCTACATAATAGTATCTGAAGCCACATCAATCACGCATTACATAATAATACATATTGCCCTACCACAATCCGGTTGTCCTGTTGTATGGGCGTTTACAACCTATCTATATCGATGTCATACATTTACAAAACAATCCTACATAGGATATAGTGCCACCCAAGTGCCCGGAATGAGTTGTGTGACAGCAATGGAAAAGAATTAAAGCCACGACCTTCCGTACAATATATATTCTTATTCAAAACCACCCTGTGCATAAGTGGTTCCCAACTCAGAGTAAACTGCTCTCATGCGTATCAGTCAGCTTTACATACCTTACTTCCATGGAAGCAAGTGGTACAATACCTATTTAAGAGTCAGAAAGGGGAAACCTAATTAGTACCACAATGAGGGGATGTTGGTGAGTGTACTAAAGCTCAAAGAAGGGGAATGAACACCCCTGTACGACCACTCACCCCTGAACCGGTGATAATTCCAACACGGTTCGGGTGTTGCAGGCAACTCTGGTAACGTAGACGGTGTGAGAAAAAGAAAGATACTCATTGGCTGATTCGTGCAGGCTGCTTCTTCTCCCCTGATTAGGATCCTCTATTGGTCTAAACTCATTTATAATAATTCATAAGAATTCAATGTTACTGGGCATTAAAGCGTACATCTGGGCTCAATGCTCCTGTAACCAATGAGCAGTCAAGATCTACAGGCTTGTCAATTCCACTGCTTCCCGGTTGAGGTGGGGGTTTGAAAAAATCTACAAACAAGACATGCTCATGTTTCCCTTATTCAAACAGGCCGTTATCTCATATGGCCGGCTCATTAATATCGGGGGAAATGAAGGTGAAACTGTGCCATATTCCCAAGCTCACCTGTAAATAGGGAGGCTGTGTGCAGTGTAGCCGTGGAGTTGAAGGGGGGAGACCATCTAAAATCTAACAATCTCTGAACGGACAAAAGCAAAAGAAATTACAAAGACAGAATTAGTGCTGTTGTGATCATTTGCAAATGTCAGATAATGTACGTAGGGAGCACAATAAGACCACTCAAGGAACAAATAACGGAACACATGAGGGCACTTAAGCAAGGAGATGCCAGGTATCCAGTAGCCATACATGCAACACTATGCCCTGCACAAGGGAGTCACAATGAGTTTTCTTTCTTTGGGATAGAGACCATTGATCAACACTCAAGAGTATGAGATAGAGTCCTCAGATTGCGCAGAACCGTGTGGAAAAGCAATCGGGTTTGCATTTTGAAAGAGAGAGCAGGTGTCCATTTTGAAAGAGAGAGCAGGTGTCCCTGTTCTCTCTTTCAAAATAAAAACCTAGTTTGCTATGGCAGGGCGGGATCCACAAGCAACAGTGCCATAGCAAACAACAGTGACCCAGGGGTGGGCACCCCGAGACGATGCAGGTCCCCTGAGCTGGGGGGGCCTTGGAGGCCCCCCACCTATTTAAAATAAAAGCCTCCATGGGTGGCAGTCCCCGGGGCTGTGGGGAGGGCTGTGTCCCCGCAAATATTTATAGAAAGCCTCGGGTGGCGGTTCCCAGGGCAGTGTGGGGCTCACCAACACAATTTTTCAAATGCCCCGGGACCTGGTCCACCCCGGGGCTTTAATTAAACAAAGCGCAGGAGGCCGCACTTCGTTTCTTAAATTTCTCTGCAGCATCGGCGCACCCTGCATGCATTTTGCCGCTTTATAAAAAAAAAAAATTGGGAGCCCTGGGGGTCCTTGTGGGACCCCCTAAGCAGACCTAGGGGGTCAGGGTATTTCCAGCCTGCCCCCTTTTTGCGCTTTGCGCTCTTATTTTCCTAATTTCTTGTACCTGGGTTCTACTGAGGCACAAGATGGCTGCCAACACTTCCTGGTTTGGAGTGTTGACAGCCAATTAACATGAAGCTCGTAATCTGGAGGGTGTGCGGATTCACCACGGCCAAAGATATCACTATCTTTATTCCTTAATATCTCAAAAACTACTGAACGGATTTACACCATTTTTAAAATGATTGATTTCTGAGCCAAGCAGTACCTCGTTTCCAAATTTGGTGTAATTCTGTTTAGCAGTTTTTGCTATAAAAGTGTCTAAATTTTCCTATGGGAAAATTATTTTTTCACCACTATTTTTTGAATTTCTCAGGAACTACTGAACCGATTTACACCATTTAAAAAAAAGGGTGCTTTCTGAACCAAAGGGCTACCTTTTGGCAACATTTGGTGTAATTCCGTTTAGCAGTTCGGGCTGTAGCCATGTCTAAAATTTCCTACAGGAAATAACATAGGGAAAATGCGTTTTGGGACTCCCCTTTTTTCTCAGCCCCCTCTTGATGAATCACCCCCAAACTGATGAATCACCCCCAAACTGCATGTTAGCAGCTCCTCTTGTGGAAAAGCAATGCCCCCTCCCTGCACCACTGTGTAATCGCGCATGTGGCCCATTTTAAGTTGGAGGATTAGGTTCCCTTGAATACTGAGGGTCCCTGTGAGCCAAGTAGCCCACCAAGTACTTCTAGTAAGAGCCAGGGAGCTACCTTGCAGAGAGGTGCTCCAAGACCACATCTCTTTTTATACCTCTCTGCAACACAGCTCTGTGGCGCTTACTGGAGGTAGCTGGTGGGCTAGTTGGCCCCCAGGGACCCTCAGGACTCAAGGGGACTTAATCCCCCAATTTAAAATGCACCAGGGGGTGTGCAAACACACCACGTGTCGAGCTTTAAGTTGAGGATTAGGTCCCCTTGAATCCTGAGGGTCCCTGGGGGCCAACTAGCCCACCAGGTACATCCAGTAGGCACCACAGAGTTGCGTTGCAGAGAGGTGTAAAAAGGGGTGTAGCCTCATACAGCCTCTCTGCAATGCAGCTCTGTGGCGCTTACTGGAAGTACATGGTGGGCTAGTTGGCCCCCAGGGACCCGCAGGATTCAAGGGGAATTATTACCCCAAATTAAAACCCACCAGGGGGCGCGTTTGCACAGTGGTGCAGGGAGGGGACGGGGCCCAGATGGGACATGTGTTTACTTATGCGATCACTCCACCAAAACCCAAGCACTTATAAATTCACCATGCACTCTCTTTGCAGCCCTCTAATCACCCAGTCACTACCAATGCACTCATGCAATGACCCATGCACTAACTCATGCACTGCTACAATACTTGCAATTTTGTAATTTGTAGTGGTATTTGTAGAGCGCAACGGTCGCTCCTAAAGGAGCATCTTGGCACTGTTTGATGGTAAACAGTCAGTTACATAAGCAAAAATTAGATGGCGGCCATGATATATTCGTCTGGGAGATTAAAAATCCAGGTTTTTAGTAGCTTCCTGAACTGGGTTTCTTGGGTTTGGGACCTGAGATTATTGGGCATAGAGTTCCAGGCTTTAGATGACAGGTAAGTCAAGGTTTTGCCACCTTTGGTTTTGAGGTTAAACCTAGCTAGCTTTATTTGATTGTCATTAGAGGATCGTAGAGTTCTAGAAGGGTTGTAGTGGGGATAACGCTTGATGAGATATTTAGGGCCTGTGTTGTTGAATGCCCGAAATGCGACAATTAGAATCTTAAAGAATATTCTTTTTTTTTGGTGTAAGACGTTTATTGAGTACTGTCAAGGTTACACAGCGTCATGCCTACAACCCGGAGGCTGGCCGCTATTAGTGTAAATCAGCAGGATGAGAAATGGGCATTCAATAATCGGCATATGTAGCATTGTATAGTTAGCGCATCAACTCAATGACAAGTACAAACGCAACCTAGACATATCAGTTTGTCTTACATTTTCTGTAACATTTTTAAGTAACTTTAACATGTGCGATAACTCAGTCACTAAGAGGGAGAGGCATGTGCCCCGGTGTGATGGCATGTCTACATTCACAGTCGGCATGAGACCTTACAGTATCTTTACACATCTCCACACCCTCCCACGTTCAAGGAGCAACAAAGCAAAGTTCCAGTATTCCAACCTTAATCTTCGGCATCTATTGAAGAGTCCGCTATTAAATAGCAGTGCAGCGGGGCCCACACGTCAGTGGGTCTGGAAGCGGGAGGTAACAGTTCAGAGTAAGTGTGCAATTGTTCCTGGCAGTACACCATGTCCGGCATCCACTCCTTAAATTTGGGTGCCCTCCCCCTTCCCCACCTGCAGGCTACTCTGCTCTTGGCTAATAGCAAGGCCATCGCCACATACTTGCGGTGGGGAGCCTGGAAAGGTTCAATGTAGCCTAATAGTGCCAGTAATGGAGTGGGCACCACCGCCTCATTGACCATCTTGGAAAGTGCCTGGAAGACCTGATCCCATTAGCGGTATACCTGATCACATTCCCATGCAAGGTGCAAGAAATCAGCCCCTGGAGCCCCGCATCTGTCACAAGTGTCACTAGACCTTAGTATTTGTATTTGTATTTGTATTTATTTATTTGTAAAGTGCTAACATTCATCCTGAAAGGACATCACGGCGCTGAGGAAAAGTTGCAGGTGATTTGACGGCAGCACTAGTTGAGAATTATTGATCTGACCTGGGGAAGAGGAATGTTTTTAGTTGTTTCCTAAATGAGAGGAAGCAGTCAGTTGTTCTGAGTTTGGGGGGGTAACTCATTCCACTTTGTTGCGGCAATGTGAGAGAAGGTCCGTTCTCCCATCCTGACAGTCCGAGCTTGGGTGATGGATGCTCTTCCTGACGTCATAGATCGTAGGTTTCTAGAGGGTTTATGAAATCTGATCATGTCATGTAGGATGATGGGCCTGTATCGTGGAGTACTTTGTGTGAAATACACAACAGTTTAAAAATGGCTTGTTGTCGCATTGGAAGCCAATGAAGCTCACGCATGCAGTTTTTGGCTGAGTCGTATTTTCTTTTATTACAGATGGCTTTGGCAGTGGCATTTTGAACCATCTGTAATTTGGAGAAGAGGTAATCTGCCATTCCCACAAACAGTGAATTACCGTAGTCCAACCTACTCATCAATAGTGATTGGACTAGTGTTTTCCTGCAATCTGTCGGAACCCAAGGGAAGACTCGTCTAAGCATCTTCAGAAGGCCGAAGCCTCTGCCGCAAACTATGGAAACATGGGATTTCATGGATAAGTCCCTATCCAGTGTTATTCCTAGATTTTTGGCTTTTGCAGTAGGATTGGGAGGCAAGCCCAAGTCGCTCGGCCACCAGCTGTTGTCCCAGGCCTGTGTGCCTCTGCCGAACAATAGAATTTCTGATTTTTCAGCATTTAGTCTGAGACAGTGGTCCTGCATCCAAATTGCCAGCTCAGTCAAGCAGTTCGTCAATCTAGTTTTAGAGTCATCATTTTCATCAACGGTGACCATCAGCTGGGTGTCATCCGCATTGGAGCACATTTCGACACCCCACTTTTTGCCGATGGTTGCCAATGAGGAGACAAACACGTTGAACAGGGTTGGGCTCAACGACGCCCCCTGGGGAACTCCGTATTTTATAGGTCGCGGAGGGGATGTGTAGTCACCCAAGCGAACTGATTGGGTTCGATCCGCTAGGAACGATTGTAACCATCCTAATGCTTTGTCTTGAATTCCTTTCTCTGCCAGGGTGTTCAATAATTGATCGTGGGGTACGGTATCAAAAGCCGCTGATAAATCAAGGAGTATCAGAGCGACTGTTCTACCTTGATCCACCTTGGTTCTAATACTGTCTGTCACCGCTAAGAGTGTAGTTTCGGTGCTATTGTTTGTCCGGAACCCTGTCTGTGTAGCGTCCAGCAAACCGTTGACTTCCAAAAATGTGGAAAGTCGTCTGTTGACCAACTTCTCCAGGACCTTTGATAAATAAGGTAACTGGGATATTGGTCTGTAATTGGCCGGATTGTTTACGTCTGCCCCAGCCTTCTTTACTAAAGGGGTAACTAGGGCCTGTTTCCATGATTTTGGGAATTCGGCAGAACTAAGGGAGAGATTAAGTGCTCTAGTGACTACTGGACATATTACAGGGGTTAGCTGGGAGAAAATGTGATGTGGGCATGGGTCAAGTGGTGAACCAGACTTGACCTCAAGCATGACTTTTTCTACCTCCTCTTCTGTAAAAGGGCCAAAACTGTGACAGATGGTAAGTGCAACGGTTGGTACATATTGTTCGTTTTTTACCGTCCCTGGTTTTGGAAAGGAGGCATAGATGATATCAATTTTTTCGCAGAAAAAGTAATTGAGCTTGTTACAGTTCTCCTGTGAGGGAGTAAGATGTAAGGAGAGATTGGTTGGGTTGCATAATTCTCTGACAATTTTAACAAGTTCTTTTGAGGAATTTTTATTCTCGGATACTCTGCGTGTGAAGTAGTCCTTTTTTGCATTTCTGATCGCTCTATGATAGAGTGTTTGTGCTTTCCCGAAGCTGTCTTTGGTCTCATCTGTCTTGGATACTCTCCATTTATGCTCAAGGGAGGTGCAATTTCTCTTTAAGAGTTTAAGCTCAGGTCCGTACCATCTCTCTGATTTTTTGTTGCCTGGTTTGTGACGGGATTGGGTGGTCGAACAATGTTCAAGTGCATTTTTAATGTTTTTATGAAGGAGGTCTATTTCCTCATGGATATTAGTACTTGTACAAGAGGGGTGTGAGAAATGATTTCTGAATTTATCAGGTGTGAAAGATTTCCAATTTCTCGTGTTTGCTGTGAATGCATTGTGTTTTTTGGTCTGGGAGATGGGGAGATTAATGCGGAAGGTGATCATGTAATGATCGGTCCATAACAATGGTGTTAAAGGGTCAATGTCAATGGATTCGATATTAGAAAATATCAAATCTAATGTATGTCCTGCAATGTGTGTTGGTTGGTGGACTCTCTGAGATAACTGCAGGATAGCCATATCTTCCACTAATAGGTTCGTCAAGGAGCTGCTGCTGTTGTCCAGATGTATATTAAAATCTCCAAGGAGGAGGATGTTCTTGTTCTTTAAACAGACAGGCATGATTTGTGTGAGTAATTGTGTACTAAAATTTAGTGTGCAGCCTGGGGGATTATAGATTAAAATGCCTCCGAATAGCACATTGGTGTTTATGGACACCGTAAATGCCAGAACTTCATCGTTTTCAACCGGCACGATACTCTCTTGCCTGCATGAAAGGTGGTCTCTGCACAATCGAATGTATTAATGGTCGTCTTACCAATCAAATCCAGCAGTTCGCGGCTTGTATAGGTAATGTTTCCACTCGAGTCTGGTGCCTCACTAATAGTTTGGGCAGGGGTCGTGGCACCTGTCCACGGGAGGCCACGGACGGGCACAGACGGGCTTGGCTTGGCCCGTTGCGCCGTCTGGCCACCTTACACATGATATAGGGAGGGAAGAGGGTGGGAGGACGGCGCGACTAGAGCTCTGTCCCCGCCTCACTCAAGATGGTGCCCACCGCCGCCGAGTATCGGCTGAGAAGCGGCTGGGCAAGTGATCGGTAGCTGGTTAGGGTGTCAGAGTGCCTGTCACTTCATTCCCCTTATTTCTAAAAGCCACCCAAGGTAAAATAATACAGTTTTTAAAATTGTTAAAAACGCTCCAAGTGCGAAATCGCTAATTGTCAACACAGATCACAGCATAAAATTCACGTGCAGCTCGCAGCCCCAGTTCCCCTCACCAGGGAGAGCTTCCTTAGCTGGAATCTGTGTAGACGTGCAGGTGTATAGTATAATCTGTGAAGGAATTTATAGTGAATGATTCTATATCTGCTGCTGGATGAAATGCGTTCTGTTTGCTGTAGGCAAAATGTCCATTGTTTGTCAGTAAGGGCTACGGCTAGCTCCCGGTCCCACTTCTCCCTAGCAGGCACCTCAGCGTAGTCCATATCGACACGTACCGACCTATACAACGTGGACACCAGCTTGTTGGGGCTATCAAGTTGAAGCAGGTGTTGTAGAGGGAGAAGCACAGGAGGTTCGCGCGGGAAATCAGGTGTAACCGCCTGCAAACCATGTCTAAGCCTGATATAGTAAAATATCTCCAGTGGCGTCGGCTGTATCCCGGCATATAGTTGGTCTTTAGTACGAAAAGTGCCGTCTCTATATAAATCGCCCCATGTTCGAACATGAATTCTTGTCAATAACTTACGAAAGCCAGCCTCCTGTAGGAGCTGCAGCTGCGGGTGGTATGTCAAAGGAAGTAGTGGGGCGTATATCAGCTGTAGATCTAGTTTCGAACTAATATGATTCCACGCCGTCACTGTGCTGAGGACCGTGTTTGGGGTTTTGTCCCTACCTTCAACTGGGGAGTAGAGCGCTCCTTCGATCGGTGTCGGGTATGCTAGCCAATGTTCGGCCGCCAATTGGGGCATGTATTGAGGCTGCCATATCCAAAAATAAGCAAAATGGGCTTGGGCAGCCTGGTAATAGAGTTCAAAATCCGGAACCCCAAAACCCCCCTGCGAGTAAGGCCTAACCAGTATCTCCCATTTAAGTCTGGGAGTTTTCCCACCCCAGACCAACCTGAGTAATTCCGAGCGCAGCTGCTTAAAAAAATATGTCCCGGGATTAAATGGTATATTCATAAATAAATACAGAAGCTGGGGGAGTATCACCATCTTAACCAGTGAAGCTCTTCCCGCCATGTACAAGGGGAGGGTTATCCACCTGGAAACATTATCACTGATTCTATCCATCACCGTCCCATAATTGGCACGCATAAGTGCCTCCCTATCCTTTTCTATATGAATACCCAGGTATTTGAAATCTCCCTCGCACCAGCCAAGGGGATATTCCAACTGAAACTTACGGGTCGAGGCAGTGAGTGGAAAAATGCAGGACTTGCTCCAGTTAATCTGCACTTCGGAGAGAACTCCAAAACGGATGAACTCCCTAAGTATGGGGTGCAAATTCTCGCCTGGGTGGCGTACATAGAGTGTAATATCATCTGCGTACATTGAAATGAGGATCTGTCTCTGAAAGCACCTCAACGCACTATCCCGATGGTGTTGACGCAATTTAGCTGCAAGGGGTTCAGTGGCTATGGCGAACAGGAGCGGGGACAGGGGGCATCCCTGCCTAGTCCCCCTTGAGACAGGGAATTCTGAGGACAACTGCCCGTTAATGAGTACTCTAGCCATAGGACGCGTATACAGCAGTCTGATCCAGGATATAAAAATAGCAGGGAATCCCATCCGCTCAAGCACCCGGAATACATAATCCCACTCAAGCGAGTCAAATGCTTTAGTGGCGTCTAAAAAGATGGCCGCCATTGGCAAGTCCTCATGGACAGCTCCATTGACTGAGAAAAAGGTGCGAAGGTTGTGCGATGTCGCTCTGCCTGGGACAAACCCAGCCTGATCAGGAAGTATAAGGCCTGGCAGTAGGAGACTTATGCGCGTCGCAATGAGCTTGGCGAGGATCTTCACGTCACAAGTTAGCAATGAAAGGGGCCTATAGGAATTGCAGCGTGAAGCAGGTTTCCCAGGCTTAAGCAGAGACGTAATAAGGGCAGTTCTCATGGAGGCGGGGAGGTGACCAACCTCTAGTGCGTCTTCGTACACTTCACGCAGGACCGGTGCCATGAAGTCGATGTACGTCTTATAGAATTCAATGGGGATGCCGTCAAGCCCAGTGGCTTTGCCCGATTTCATGTGCATGATAGCCTCCCTGACTTCATCAAGTTCAAACGGGGCACTTAAAAATGCCCTTTGCGAGTCGCTCAGCCATCCTAAAGAGACATCCGCCAGGTAGTCCTCAAGCGTCAGCTCCCCTGTTCTGGTGGAGGTGTAAAGTGTACTATAATGTCGTACAAATTCATTCAGTATTTGTGTGGTATCTCTAAGGAACACCCCTCCAGCAGTCTCTAATTCAAGTATGATAGTGGGCGAATGCATAAGTCTAACTGTAGTAGCCAGAGCTTTCCCCGGTCTCTCGCCTCCCCATATCGTCGTGCCACCCAGTGTTTGTTTCTGAATTTCACCTCTCGGGCAGCCTCATCCGTGTATTCCGATAGCTTTTCCCGTATCACAGCGAGCGCATCGCCGCCTGGGGTTGCTCGAAGTTCCTTTTCCGCTCGCCCTAGGACAACTTCCAGGGATCTCAATCTATTCAGTATGCTCTTTAGGACCCCCGAGCCCTTCGAGATGCAGAGGCCTCTAAGCGTGACTTTAAATGCATCCCAGATAGTTTCAACATCCTGAACTGAGTCCTTATTACGTTGAAAGAAATCTAAACATTCCTCGCGAAGCTCCTCCTGGAATTCCATATCTAGGAGCATCGAGGGCTGCATGCGCCATGCCGTGACATGGGGGCCCAATTCAGCACCCTTCAACGTGATATGAACCGGAGAGTGGTCCGAATATGTTCTGGGGAGGTGCGCTGCGTGTATCAGTGCTGTGTAGAGTTGGGATGTTAGGAGTATGTAGTCAAGTCTAGCCCACAATTTCGCCTGTGCGGTGAAGTGAGTACCTTCCCCCTGCACCCCACAATGTGAACGCCATGCATCTATGAGATGGTTGTCATCAATAGTTGCACGAATGACCTCCCTCCCTTTAGTGTAGTGATGCGGGGCGGGATGTGATCTGTCCAAAGCGGGATTCAAGGCTACGTTAAATTCACCCCCCCATATAATGTGTTGGGACCCCATCTCAACTATCGCTGCCCATAAGGCAGTGAAGTACTGCGGATCATCTACGTTAGGCCCATAACAACAGGCGAGTGTCACTGACATACGCCCCAACCTGCCCCACATTAAGCAGTGTCTCCCCTGTGGGTCTGTCTTTGAGCCTGCTAGATAGAAGGGTATATTCCGTTTGACAAGTATAGCTGTACCACGTGCATAGGAGGAATATGAAGAGAAGGCAGTGTATGAGGCCCACCTGCTGCCGTAGGAGTGTGGTCTATTAGGTGCAAAGTGCGTTTCCTGTAAGAAAGCAATGTGTATTTTATGGCGATCTAGATATCCCAGTATCTGTCTCCTCTTTCTGTGATCCCCCAGCCCTCTCACGTTCCATGTAAGTACATTCAGGTGTGTGTCCCCCATGGGTGTAATTGGATACATACAGTAGGAATCAAGGCATCCGACAAGGCGTAGCCACAATCAGTAAGACTTACACCCCTCTTAATACTCCTCAAGACGGTGTTACCCGGAGGGGATGGAGATCGCCGCCCAGGAGCACCTCCCTCAGCTTCAGTACTGTGCCTCAGCAACGAATATTTCACACATTTCAAAGTAGACCCATCCTTCTCCCGGCTACCAGCCAGCCATCTCCCAACGTGACATCGAAGCAATTTTACAAGAACTAGTGCACATGTTCGAAACCAAAACCAAACAGGTGTCGCAAAGTGAACCCTTACCCACCTCCCACCAAGACGTAGAAGCGGTTCTTCGTTACTTGACTCCCATGTTACAAACCAAAAACAAAAACAAACATATCTCTCTATACAACTCCCCCTCTCCCCTCCACAATGCCTCCCAACGAAAGTACAAGGCATGGAAAATGACCAGCAGCATTCAACAACCCGCCGTAGAGTCTCCACCCACCCAGCGCTGCTAAGGTGAGCCACCCTGTATCATCAGCAGTCCTATCATGCAAGGTCCCCCCCCCCTCCACCCCCCTCCCACTGAAGCGTCCCCAACTCGCCAGCATCCCATGGCCACCCCCCACCCACATAGTAACCAAAAAAATCAGACAACATAAGAGCAAAAGTCAAGGTCCTTGGGGTACACTCAATAGGGGCCATCAGAGGTGCACGGTCCACCACCCCCATTCCTCCCGCTCCGTGCATGTCCACCCTTATCGTCCTTTTCTGGGAGGGAGAGGGAGTTTGGGGGGTGGGGGCCTGGCATACATTACCACCAGTAGTCCGGCACCCGTCCACGGTACCTCAGGAGCAAGTCGAACCACTGCACACCGTGATGTCCTTCGCCTCGTAGCAAGACAGCAATGTCAATGCAGAAGACCGTCGTCTCAGATCAGTACAGGGCCATTGATCATTCATTCAGGACCGGAGTCCTGTAGTCTTTCAGCATCCGTAGGGCGCCTACCACGTTTAGGCAAAGTTTTAATATAGTCTTCAACTTGCTGGGGGTTAAGAAAAAAATGCTGCGTGCCTTGATGAGTTATTCGCAATTTGGCCGGGTATAAAAGGGCATAGTCAATATTCAGGTCCCGAAGTTTTCTCTTAACAGGAAGGAACTTCCGCTGCTGTTCTTGAACCACCAGGGTAAAGTCAGGATATATAGAGAAAAGCACTCCATCATAGGTGAGGTTCTGGTTCGTCCGGGCCGCTCGTAGTGCAGCATCTCGATCTCGATAGTTGAGCAGGCGTGCAATAATGGGCCGTGGCGGTGCGCCAGGCTGGGGCCGGGGACCAAGCGAACGGTGGGCGCTCTCCACAATAAACTGGTTCGAGAGAGCTTCCGCCCCCACTGCTGCTGTTAGTAGCTTCTCAATGTAGAGCTCCATTTTCCCCGTGTTGGTCGATTCCGGAATGCCCGTGACGCGTACGTTGTTCCGTCGACTTCTCGCTTCCAATTCTTCATTTTTGGCGGCAATCACCCGCAATACATTATCCATCCTGGAGAGTCGAGAAGTATGCGCCGCCGTGGTGTCATCATGTTCTGATATCCGGCGCTCCGCCTCCGTAATGCGCTCTTCATGGACATCCATTTTCCCGACTATGCCATCCATTCTGGCGGACAACCTATCCACCTTGTCCACCACAGTGGCAAAGCCCTGGCGCATCTCTTGCATCATCATGGCGATGTCAGAGGCTGTGTGGGCCGAGGTAGAAACCTCCGCTGCTGGACTCCGAGGTTGCCCGTTGTCGCCCACGTATTTGGTCGCTTTCTTTTGCACCGCAGGTTCAAACTGCAGCTTGGGCTGTCTGGTATCTGGCTTCCCCATGGTAGTCAGGTGAGGGGGAGAGCTGCAGCGCTACTCACACTTTGGTTGGCGGTATGGGAGGTAAAGAGGCACGCACACAGTGACCGTGGCGTGTTCACGCAAGTTCAACACCCCCCTCCTATCATATAGAGCAAGGAATAGATGCGGCTGGCGGTTCCCGTGGGGGTCCGAGGGCAGCGAAGTGTGGAGCAGGCCAATAATGGTCAACGGGCCTCAGGCACGTCAGGCAAACGTGTCTCCCTCAGTCTCTCAAACCGGGCAACAGGCAGCGCCCTGGGGCTCCTCACAGGATCTCCGGCGCTGTGGGGCGCGTCTGCTATATATCACTACCCACACCAGATGTCAGCAGTCCGCAGCGGCCCCCAGATCTCCTCCGCAAGCAGCCTCACCGTGTCTTGCAATCACGAATGTCCTGATGCGCCAGTCGCACCCATATGCCACATCCCACTCGAGGCTTCACTGGTCTCAATGTAGTGTAGTGCAATGTTCAAGAGGCCTGCCTCCACCGGTGCGCATCCATCTATCGGCAGGGCACGGCAGCCAGCACTTCCCTTTGACGTGGCTCTCCAGTAAGCACCTCTATCTTCACCTGTAGAGTCAACTGTGCAGCCTCATATGTTCTCCCCCCGTCTGTATCGCAATACAGGAGGGTCGCGCAGCACCAGCCGCGATATCACCACGGCATCAAGTCCTCCCGGGGCCTCTGCCTCCCAACAGGGGGTCGCCCACGCAGGTCCTCCATATTTGCTGCCCGTGAAGTGAGGCGCGGGTCACGCTTCCAGGATCAATCTCCCGCCTCGGAGACTGGCACAGACAAAGGTCCCGAGGATCCGACCCTCAGTGCACTCCGCTTTCTTCCCCCCCCAGGAGGCTTAGATGATGGTTCCTCCCCCCGCGGGAGAGGCGGGTGATGGTTGTGCGGGCACCAGAGGGGGGGGGAGTGCGCCGTACCTCTCCGCATTCTCCTGTCCTCCGGGCGGCCGCCGCCGCTCAGCAGCACCACGGGCGCCTTCCCGGCCTTCTCCCTCGTGGCACGCCCCGGCCTCACATGGAGAACCGCCCGGCCGGGCGCAGCAGCAGGCTCCAACGGCAGGGTGCGGTCAATCTACAGTCAGCGCTAGTTTCGCCGTACTTCAGCGCAGCGGCACCAAACTCACACCGAGTCTGCTTCCAACCTCAGTGCTCACTCGAACCAAGTTTGGGACGGGTTTCGGCAGGTTAACAGGATAAGTTTAGGATTAGTAGAGCCAGGCAGCTGGAGCCTCACAGGAGTGCGGCCATTCAGCTTGTGCGCCACCTAGCACCCCCCAGAATCTTAAAGAATATTCTTTTATGCAAAGGGAGCCAATAAAGAGTCTTTAAGGCAGCTGATATTGAGGATTTTCTGGGTAGTTTTAAAACTAACCTAGCTGCCGAAAGTAGTACACTTTGAAGTTTTTTTAGTGTCGATTTTTTTGCACCTGCCATAAGACCATTGCAGTAGTCGAGGCGGGCGAGAATTAGAGCCACTGCTACAGCCTTTCTAGAGTCAGTGGGTAGGAATTTAAAACATTTTTTAAGAGATTTTATGATGCCAAAGCAGCGACCTGCCACATTCCTGACGTGTTGGTCGAAGGATAATTCAGTGTCAAACAGGACTCCAAGATTCCTTGCTGTCGCTACTGTCTGTGGGGGAGCAGTGGAGTCCTCTGGCCACTATAGGCTGGGAAAGAAATTAAAAAATGTTCCCATTGGGAGGATTTCTGTCTTGCTGGCGTTACATTTCAGGTGGTTTTTATCCATCCAGTGGAAAACGGCCTTCAGACAGTTTTTAAGATTTTGTTCGGCCCTAGTGGAATGTTCATCTAATGGTACAATGAGTTGAGTATCATCGGCATACGAGGTTACAAGTATGCCAAATGATTCAATCAGGGAGAGAAGTGGGATCAAGTAAACATTAAAGAGTAGAGGACTCAAAATGGAACCCTGAGGGACTCCAGACCGAACCCTCTTCTCTTTAGAGAGGAAAGGACCCAAGGCAATGGTTTGGGATCTGTCAGTTAAGAAGGATGTTATCCACGCAAGAACCACATCTGAGATACTGATATCTTTCAGTCTGCTCAACAGTATAGAATGCGAGATGGTATCAAACGCTGCTGTGAGGTCCAGTAGAATCAGCACAGCGTTCTTTCTCTGATCTTGTAACAGCTTTATAGAGTCTGTCAATTCAATCAAAGCAGTTTCTGTGGAGTGATGGGGACGAAAACCTGACTGTTGGGGATGGAGGACGTTGTATGCTTCTATATGACTTTTTAGTTCTCTGTAGACCATCTGTTCAGTGATTTTTTTCCAAACTGGGAGGAGTGATATTGGACGTAGATTAGTGAGGTCTGAGGGGGATTTATTAAGTTTTTTCATCAGGGGTTTTACTATTCCCTGTTTCCATTCACGTGGGACGATACCTGTATTGGGGGAGGAGTTAACAATCTTGTTTATGATTGGATTCACCACATCAATTAACTGATGGAGAATTCTTGGGGTACATGGGTCCGAAGGTGCTCCTGATTTACAGGCTAGGATTACCTTCCAAGTTTGGGCTAGACTGACCAGTGTGAAAGTTTTAAGACTTCCAATTGTGTTTTTTCCCTGATCAGAAAGGGAAGAAGTCTGAGCGACTTGGGGTATAGGAATGTTTTTCTGTATTGAGTCAATTTTCTCCTCAAAAAAGTCAGCTATTTGATTGCAGAACTCTTGGGATAGGGGTATTTCAGGCTGTAACGTTCTGGGATGGGTAAAAGTCTTGACTATCGAAAACAATGTTTTTTGTTTTTGTTTAGCATCCTTGATGGCATTGATATAAAAATCTTTCTTGGCAATTTTTATGCTGGAGTGATATATCTTCCTCAGCAGGATATAAGAGTGTCTGTCTGCCGTATGGTAAGTTCTGCGCCACTTGCGTTCGCCTTTTCTACATAATAGATGGGCTTTGGCTAATTCTGCAGTAAACCAGCGCGCATTTGTCTTAGGTTTTTTCTCCGTTCTTCGTGGACGTTTGGGTGGTTCACGTGCTTTAATCTCATGCTTCATCCAGCAGTGTTTTGAGTCATGTTCTACATCGCTGGTGAGATTAGGAGTCTGTGTTTGGATGATAGGCTTAAGCTTGAAATTTTCCTCTACCATTTTCCAGTTAACGTAGTTCTCCGAATGTGAACTGGATTTAATTGCATTCAGGGGGCGAGAGGTTTTGATGCAAAACGGGATCAGACTGTGATCGGTCCATATTTGTGGGACAGGAGATTGGGTTGCTAGAAGGGGAAAGTTCGTACATACCCCATCTAGTATGTGTTCAGCTTGGTGTGTGGGCTGTTTGACCCTTTGTTGAAGGTTAAAAATTTCCAGAGTCTGGTGGAAGTTAAGAGCCTGCAATTCTCTGTAGTGCCAGTCCCAGCGGTTATCGCGGAAGTACCATAGAAGTGAAGACTAGTCCTCAACTTCCCCTTAACACCACCAAATGCCAGAATATGTAACCTGGTAAACAAATGATGATGTCTGGGGGGAAGAAGGGAAACAAAACAAGGTAAGTGGGGGAAAAAGAACACAGGCTTCTCTTGTGGAAATGTCGTCAAGATGGTCGTGGCTTTTCTGGAGCCGTGTGTAACTCTCTTGGTTCTCCACTGTATTTAGGGAAAGAAAATAAGAAAATATTAATGTCCTTCCCTACTATCTAGAGTATATATGTGTGTGTGATTTCTTTTAACTACCTTGTCCTTCCTATGTACAGGAATGGATGGAGGGGAAGTAACCACCTATAACAGGAGTGGGAGGTACACCAGCTTCTTGAAACAGGATTGCTTGAACCCTCTGCAAACATGTTTTAAATACCGTAGGGGAAAATATATGGAGGTGGTAAGGTTGAGCGATTCAGAGCCAGTATCTCACCTATTTTGACGACAGGACACACATAGAAAGAGAACCTGGACAAGGAAGGTGCATATACTGCACTAGATGAATCTCAGGACTGCTCGATAGCAAAGAAAGAGCCTGTTCCAATAAAGTCACCAACGATAATACTTGAAGAGCAAGCCAAGCACCACTACGATGAAAACAACGTCATGTGAACCTATACTCGATACACATGAACCAACTTAAGCAGAATGCCGAATGGCATAAACCAAAATAGTAACAGGCGTAACTATCACCTAATACCCAGGAACAGCTGAGGACCAAGATTCCTCTATAAGCAACTCTAACACCAAATAACTTTAGGTGCAGTAATTTGAGGAGAATACTCTGTAAAGCGGAATACCTTAATGCTGAAATCCCACGATCTGTCGCAAAACCCGACGAACCCGAGGACGCCACCACCGTGACTCGGAAATGGACAAAGAAGCCCCGGAACCACAAAGAGAACACGAAGCGTTGTGGGAACCGGGAGGCGGGCTTAAGATCAGCCTCCTCTCATTATGCGCATGCGCTAATGTTCGCGCACGCGCGTAGAGAACTAATAGCGCTATTGCCAACCAGCTCCTTGCTCATATTTTGCCAACCAATATGGCAGGCACAACATACCCTGAATAGTACCCATTCAGTCCAGCCATTGCCCTGTCACTACCCATGCACTCCTCCAATCACCCAGCGAGAACCATGTACTTATCCAATTTCTCCGCCAAAACCCAGGCACTTATAAATTCAACATGCACGCTCCTTGCAATACTCTAATCTTCCAGTCAGTACCCATGTACTCATGGAGTGACCCAGGCATTAACACATACACTGCTACAATCCCCTGTGCACTACCCATGCAGACCTCTAACCACCTACACGGTACTGATTCACTCCTCCAATTACCCAGGTTGTACCCGAGCACTCCAGAAACCCCTCTGTCACTACCCATACATTCCTCCAATCACCAATCCAGCATCATGTACTTATCCAATCACTCTGCCAAAGCCAAAGCAATTATAAAATAACCATGCACTGCCCTTGCAGCACTCTAATCATCCAGTCACTACCCAGGTACTCATACAATGACGCAGGCAATACAGGGGTACCCCAACGCATAGTGTTCCCTACTGTATGTAGGTGTTTTCACTGTATTCTAAGTGTCTTCTAGCATAGCACTGGCTCCGGTCCTGATAGTCAGAGTGAGTTACCACCACTACCCGTCACTAAAATGGTGGAAACACAGGAGGACTTTCTGCTCCTCTGTTGGTTCTTTCTGTTCATCTCTTGCTTCTTCTGCTGCCTCTTTCTGTATTTGTCTTGCTGCTGTGCTTTTCTTCCTTTTTCTTCACATGTCCTAACTTTGTAGGTATTGAAATTCACTGAAAAAAACATAGGTTTCAGGCATGTTATAGTTTAAAATTAGCATTTAAAAACCATTGAAATTCGCTGAAAAAAACATAGGTTTCAGTCACGTTATAGTTAGAAATTTGCGGTTTCATGGACCTTATAGTTAGTTAGACATTTCACTAGTACAAAACCAAAGAAAATTCCCCTGTTATAGTTAGTTCAGCTAACTATACTTGTGCCCCTGCAATTCACTGCTGAAGACATCACATATTACATTACTCATGACATGGTCAGTGACATCACTGATGATAACACTGATGACATCTCAAATGACATCACTGATGACATCATCCACGTCAAAATCTGATGCACCTCCTCACACTCTAATATAATCTTTGATACATCCACTGTAAAATACAGACTACCGTTTTCGAATCCATCGACACACCAATACCAGGTACTACATACGCACTTACTGATTCCTAGGTCTACGCACAGACCAAGGCTCTGTTGGGCCTGAATACTGAAGAAGAGCTAGCTATACATCTAGGGTAGAGCCACATGGTACTGTAATTGATGCATGTTGTAACTGTTTACTTAAAATTAACATAAATGTATCCCTGTTGCCTTGTAAATATAGTACTATTTTAATTTTTTAGATTAGCCAAATTACAAATATGAATTGTGGCTAGGTTGTGTCCTGCCTCAACGCAAAGGGCTGCATACCTACTGTAGTTAGGGCCTGACTTAGATCTCGTGGATCTGGTCCCACCATCACTTTTTTAACAGTTTCACCACCCACTCTATTTAGATGTTAGCGGGTCCATGGATGAAAGACCACCCGAGTGCCAAGGACTCCACCAGAAATTTTCACCTGCGTCAACTGTGTCATAGGCAGAGATGGCTCTCGGCGAGAATCCAGACAAGATTATCGCTGAACCAATCATAATGTACCTTTCCATCGAGGAAACTGTGGCAGGGATACCTCCTACTTTGTTGGTAAAATTCAAGAAAATGAGATAGAAACATACAACTTTTTCTGTTTCCTGTTTCCGTCTTAAACCCCATAGTCCGTATTCTCACTTTGCTGCTACTACATGACCATGTCTTCAATTAACTCCGTTGTCACCAGGATCTAAGGTAACCACCTCTTACACTTGTCTTACTATGAATAGTGTGTTGAAATTTGCTTGAGTATTTGCAGTTTTTATATTGCTCTTACATGCATTTTTATGTGTAATGCATTGGTGTACATTTTACAACTTATCAAGAAAAATGAACACACCTGTATTGACACTTAAAACATAAATTAGACTGTTGTAGTGGTAGTGGGTGTTGTGCATGTGTTGCCTGTGGGTGTGCATCAAATAGTGTCGGTGTTTTGTTTGTGTTCTATGCAATATGTATGAAAAGGGGTATAAAACATTGCCTATATACATTTTAGAAGCAAACACAACATATATGTGTATTGACTCATAAATCTCCATTCCACCAGGGACTCACTCCATGAACAAACCACTGCTAGGCCAATGCCAGCACAACGGGGAAATCTAAATAGGCTTGTCACAAACCCGCCTACCTGATGGCGACAGAGTACTGTTGGCCAGTAGAGGAGACAGATGCCTCAATGACAGAGTTCTGCTTATGCAACAGGAAACAGTCTCAACGCCCACGGAGGTTCAGCCAGCACATATTTAAATACGGTGGACAGGATACTTTCAGCTTAGTGGAGTACTTGGATACTCAGCCATAGATGGTCCACAGGAGTCCCACCAAGATCTAAATCAGTCTCTTAGTCTGGGAGCCAGAACATGAAAGACAGGATTTTTGAGGACTTAACTGGGAAACTTCTAGAAGACTCTCCCCCACTTCAAGAGCACAACAAGGAATAAACACTGGACATCAGATACCACATCTTTAGTACACTTCTAGACCTGTGGATGGCGTTTGGACAAAATTTTGAATTAGAAATACTGAGTTGCAGAACTATCTGCTAAAATATTGTGATAAAAAAAGAATGTGATGCAGAAATATTATGGTAAAGAATATCGATTTTACAGGTAAGTAATATTGTTTTCAATAATATCATTGTTGGTGATATCACTTTCAATAATATAGTTGTAAAAAATATTGTTTTTTAATTATCTTTTGGTGTCTTAGTTCATATATTAATGTTATGTGTTGCTTGTGTAAATGTTAATATTATTTTTAAATATAGTTTGCAATTTTAAGTGATATATACATTTCTAATTCATTTGCGATTAATAATTTATATTGTTGTAACAGATTGCTAGGTATGTAGGAGTGTAGGATGGGAAGTTTATTAATGATAATTAATTAATAATTAATCATTAATTAATGCAGAATTAATTGGTAATGTATTATTGATTATTTAATTGATTAATAAGCATGTAAATTGTGTAATATTCATATATTTTTAAGTTATGTCTTAGGTGCGGCCTACTCGATTGGTAAGGGTAAAGAGCATGATTCATTAATATTTAATTGCCAAATCTATTATTAATTAATTTATTATTAATTATGTAAATTGTGTAGTCATTGTATTTTTTAAGTAATATATTTGGTGCAGGCTGCTGGTTTTGCAGGAGTATAAAGTGGGGAGCCAATTAAGTAATAATTCATAATGTGTTATTAATTAATTGTTCATTAATTATACAAATTGTGTAATCATTGTATTTATCAAGCTATATATTAGGTACAGGCTGCTGGGCTTGTGGGGGGGGTAGGGTGGGAAGTTAATTAAATGATAATTCATTACTAATTAATTATTAGATTATGAATTAATATTACATTCATTGTTAATTGTGTTACATGTATTTATTTTAGTTATATATAAGAGTGGGCTGGTAGGTTTGTGGGGTACAGTGTAGTAATTTAATTAAGTAATAAAAAAATTACAATTGTTTAAATTGATAATTAATTATTAATTTGTTTACTAATCTTGTTAACTGTTTAGTTGGTTGTTATGCACTTTTTTGGTTAATTAATAAAGTTCATCAAGTGTTATATATTTTTTAAAATAATAGGGTTATGTTTCATATATGTTATGTGTTTGAAGTGAAGTATTTCCCTACTGTTATACAAACTGGAGTGGGAATAATAAATGTTACCCCTCCGGAGTCCAACACTTTCCCTACTTTGGCATAGACTGGAGTGGGAATAGTCACATTTATCCCCTTCTATGAAGTCCAACACTTTCTTTACTTTTGCATAGACTGGAGTGGGAATAGTAAATGTTACCCCTTCCAGAGTCCAACTCTTTCCCTACTGTTGCACAGACTGGAGTGGAAATAGTCAATTTTACCCATCCGGAGTCCAACACTTTCTCAGCTGATGCACAGACTGGAATGGGAATAGTACATTTTCCCTCTCTGGAGTACAATGGTTTCCCTACTGTTGCACAGAGGAATGGGAATAGTGAATATTATCCCTCCAGAGTACAACACTTTCCCTACTTTTGCAAAGACTGGAGTGGGTATAGTCTTTAAATTATTTCCAGATTTTTATATTTTTAAATGTTGTTTAAATATAATTAATACTAATATTTATTTATTTGTTTAATTTTACACTATTTGTAAATATATGTATATTTTCTAATTAATTTTCAATTTTAATAGTTTTAGTAAAAAAAGTTTATTATTTTTTTAATTTTGTAATTCTTTCGAACTGTCACTGAGCGAATCATCATAAGCGTAGGCCCTCCAACAACTCGTGCACGACAGCCTTGACGACAGTCTCAGTCTCACAGCTTCTCAGACTTCTCAGCTTCTCGACCTCGTCGATGGGCTCCTCAGTGACAACCTCTTCCTCTCATAAGAGCCTCATCACATCTGGGAACAGATGCATCCCTTTGGCTGCACGCTGAATCTTCGACACGGATCATCGCAAAGCTCCGCAAACCAAGATTAAATGTACTTTGTTTAGCAGGCCCAACTGGGTCCTTATAGCAGGCCCACACTCGATTTCAGTCACCCTGAACTTTTGAATGTGTCCCATCTTGGCCAGATAGCCGTAGTTGGTGCTCTGTGCTCTTTAGTGCTATTTTCTCTAAAATCTTTCAAATTGCATATCTCCGCTTCTCCTAATTAGACTTTTGTTGTTTTGTTCTTGATTTTTTCATTACATAAATACTTTCTTTTTCTAAATCTGTTATGGAATCCTTTTTTAGTGTGGTTTCACTGTGTTACTGTTTGAAGTGTTCTATTAACGCTTTACACGTTGCCTCTGAGTAAAGCCTGGTTGCTCTCTGCCAAGCTACCCAAGGGTTGAGCTCAGATTAATTCAGGGTATGCTTCTGACAGGTCTCTGAGAAGAATTGTGGTTGCTGCTTTAGAAGGGTTTCACCCACCTCAGCCAGGAACCAAAATTCTTACACTACATTTAGTAGACTGGATTATTCCTATACAGTGTTTAAGGTAAGGCTCCTGTCTTGACAGAGAGTGGTTTCCTAGTGAGAAATCCATCAACTATTTGTTATCTTATCAGGAAATCTTCTTTAGTTTTGGCATATTGTAAACAACTATTACAAGCCTTCTGCAACATCAAATGGTACTATTAGTGGGACTATCATGCTCGAGAACTGCTGTAAAATATTCCCTTTATCCATGGCATGTTAGGATCCTTACTTAAATACTACTAGTCTGTCTCTTTTCTGGTACGTCAAGACATATAGATGAGAAGCTCAGGAAATATTCCTGTTGCATCTGGGAAAAAGACATACTGGGGAAGCTGTCTAGCCCTTCAACTAGGTTTCTCCACCCTCAAAACGCACCTTCCCATGGACAGAGTTTCATAAAACTGCACCACTTATCACCTCAACATCTGTGAGCTCAGGTTTTAAATCTTTTAACAAGAGAAGCATATCCTGCTGTTGCTTACCACATATGGCTACTGTCTAGTGCGGCAGGCATCACACGATCTGTAGACAGGTTGACCTGCAGCCACTTGGCACAATTCCCACTAACCTCTCTAGCTTCTTCAAGATGAAGTTTTCACATCATTGAAGCACAGCAACATCCACCTGGAGCTTCTCTCATGGCAGCTTCGAGTCACCTGCCGCCTTTTTCAATGTTGCCTTCGTGAACTCTACTGTTTTGGGAGGTTTCTGAATTGCCCCATTGAGTTAAGTTAGTCGAGTGAGGCAATCTTTTTCCAATCAGTTGCTATGAACATTTCGATTTTCCTTCTGCCCAACATATGTGTACCATCATTAATTTTCCTTCATGCTTAATTCATTTTCTTGGTCCATTTGTTTATTTTCACTTTAAATTGGTGTGAACGTTGAAGATCTTCTCTAGTATTGTTGTATTGGGGAGTTTGTAAAGCACAGCACCTACATGTATTCCTTGCTGCTCAGACAAAGGTATCAAAGATGACCAGAAGCTGTAGTCATTTAATCTGGTTTATAGTTGTGAACTTCACTTCTGTGCATTGCCAACGTGCCAGGCCTCTCACCCTGTTGGTGGGGGTTGGCAGAGCTGGCCTTTAGCTTCTTTGGCGAAGGTTTGGATGTGCCATGTATTTCCATTTAGAGGTGTAGTGACATCTTGAATGTGATTCTACATAGCAAACGTGAGCGTGCTCACATGTTTGCTATGCCCATTTTGCCCTATTATTTGCTTCACATTTGTGTGCCTCCTTTTTGTTGACAATTGCTTTTTGCTTGTTGGATATTTGCCTTTAATTGGGTGGGTTTGTTACTTTCTATGTTTCATATTTATTATAATGGTTGATTTATATATGGTTTTCTAATGCAAGTGCTCGGTTCCTTAGGACCCTTTAATTCAGGGGTCTCCAAACCGGTCCTGGAGGGCCGGATCCATGCCAGATTTTGTGGATATCCCCATTGAGATACATGTAGTTATTTTTAAAATCTGGCATGGATCCGGCCCTCCAGGACCGGTTTGGAGACCCCTGCTTTAATTGCTCAAGTGCATTCTTTGCTCTCTTCGGTGGTCATGGCCAGAAAAAGCTGCTTATGTTCTCTTGATCTAGCCTTGGGTCGATCATATCATCGACTTATATCAGTAAAAACTGTAGCTAAAGGTTGCATTAATTACTGCTTATTTTCGAAAGTCAGTGACGTGCACGTGGTTACATTTTAGGTGACTGCCTGTGTGTAGCGTATGCACTTGAAAACCTCCCCAGTTATACTTGGAAGTGTTCTCAAGTTTCTACAAGAGCTGTGCTGGGGAAACCTGAAGAAAATGTGATTTAATGAGTATTCATGCGCATTTATAAATGGATTTCCTGGACTTATTTGCACATGAAAGTTATGTATGAACTGTCTTTGGGTAAGTATTGCAGAAAGTTAGGAAGAGGCCCTAATTAGTCAATTTTAACCATTAAGGGGTGAAGGAAGTAAGACTTGTTACAAAAAATATTTTTTAAACCAAGATATTTCTAAAGTTATTTAAACGTGTGATTACTTGTCTTGATTTAAACTAATGTATTAAAGACAATGTGAAAATTATGAAAAAGCAGGTGTAGGAAAGCAGACATAAGTGTGTAACTGTTGTTTAGGAGATTTCTAAATCTATTGCTTGTTCTGAAATTGCTGTAGGTCTTCCCATTTCATAAAAAACTTCAATAATCATCGTAAACGGAAGTCATTTATGAGAAGGCGCAAAGTTCGACTAACTTCTTAAGTGAGCCCAATATCTGTCCCAGTGATTCTTTCTTCAGTTTTGCTGATTGCTGGGGGATCCAACTCTTTGTTACTAGCTGGCACATGCATCAATATTGCATTTTGCGATTCCTTAATTGCGAAAAATAAGGAATTGCAATTAAGGAATTGCAAACTCCAATGCATCAAGAAATCGCTATAAAAACAGCGATTTCTTAAAAATCCTTAATTGTGATTCTCTAATTGAGAATCGCAATTAAGGAATACCTCCCCATCCATTCCTATGGGCCTAGAGGTCCATAGTAATGAATGGAAAGACATTCTTAATTTGCAATTTATCATTAGAAATTCGCAAATTAAGAATGCAATTTCAAGTGTGCAGGGGGGTCCAAAGGACACCCTGTTGCACCCCTGAAATCTGCTTAGAAGTACATTTTGCACACTCACATGCCCCAAGGGCATGTGTGTGTGTAAAATGGAACTTTGAAAAATGCACTTTAGTGCATTTTTCAAAGTTTTCGCAAATTACCATGAAGGTCAACTTCATGGTAATTTGCTCCCCTTATTTGCGAATTCACAAATTTTTAGAGTTTGATGCATTGCATTTAAGGAATCTCAATTTGAGATTCCTTAAATGCAATCGCAATTTAAGAAATCGCAATTTTGTGATTTCTTAAATTGCAAAAATTACAAAAATGTTAATGCATCCCAAAAATGGGAATTGCATTTGCAAACGGCCGAATTTTGCGATTCGCACCATTTGCGAATGCAATTTCCTTTGATGCATGTGCCCGTTAGTCTCACAAAAATTCCATTCTGGGGTTATTTTACGTTGACTCGGCCTGGGAGGAGTGCCTCATAAGAGTTTCATAGTCTTTATCGAATGTCTTCTAAATTTGTAAAATAATCCATATTCCATAAAATCCTCCAAAATCAATGTTATTTCTACTTCATCATAACTAGTGAGTTAGTAGTGATTGCAAATACAGGACACGTCATTAATGTTCGAGAGTCACAAACCATTTTGTTCATGCAGGCTCGCAAAAATACACAGTTGCAGTGGGCCGTAGAAATATTGCAAACATTTTCTACACACAGGAAAAAATAAAAATAAATGAGCACAAGAACTGCTCTGCTGATCCCAATATGAAAATGCTACATATGGGAAAAGGTAATATGGTAAATTCCAACCACCATTATGCGCATCGCTCACTATATCTGGCCAGACAACTCTATTGTTAGTTTTCTTAAAGAAAGAAATCACTGAAACAAAAAATGACACTCCCGTGGCAATGTCAAGTTCTCCTTGAATGACCCAGCACGTCCAGTGTTGTGCTTTTCTAGTTCACAAGAACTCCAGGGTATTAATTGAGAAAGAAGCCAAGCCATATCACATGACCCAGCAATTGTTCGCCTTGCATGGACATCGTTTGAGCTTGACCTCAGCATGACCTGAAAGTTTACCAGCTTAACAGGCAATTTTAATAGCTAAACCTGTCAGGAGAGGCCAGATTTAAAGCTGCATTTCTTAAAGCTTAACTGGAAGAGTGACAGAATAGTTCTTGGTTGATCCCTCCATACCAAGTAGGAGAAATCGCCTACAAAATATCCTTTAATCTGAAATTGAATATATGGTAAATATTATTTCAGTAAGTTCTAATAGACAAACTATTTCCCGTGATTTGAAGCACTGTAGTTTGTTTAAATGCATAGAATGGCTGATGTTACTATATAACCTTTCCAATTTAGAATTCTGTGAGCAAGCTGGATTTCATAGAATATTCTTCGTCTTTTTATTACTATTATTATTAGGAGCAGTAGTAGAAATAGAAGTATTAGTAGTGCAATAATAATGTAAATGTAATGTGTTGTATTTGTATAGCGCGAACAGTAACCCGTAAGCATCCTGGCGCTTGTACTCCTACCACAAGGGAACCCCTCCTGGCTTTTCCTTGTGAGGTGTCCACTCCTGGGCATCCCATGGTGAAACCAGGCATCCCTTGTGCATCGGGGGCCGTTGTGGAGACTAAGCAAGCTATTGCCCAGAGTTGCAGCGTGGGGCCCATGCTTAGATTCGGCACGGAGGCGAGAATATCCAGTCAGAGGAATTTAAGCCCGATCCCGCCGAGGCGGGAATTGAACCCTGGTCCCTGGCCAGCGCTCTGCATCAAGGTCTGCCGCTCTAACCATTGAGCCACACTTCTCCACTACAATGGTTATTATTTATTATTATTATTATTATTATTATTATTATTATTATTATTATTATTATTATTATTATTATTATTATTATTATTATTATTATTATTATTATTATTATTATTATTACTGTTGTTGACTTTCCTGCCATTATCAGTACTATTATTTTATGAAATATGACAATACAAATGTACATAATTGGGCTTTAAAAAGACAGAAAATGCGCAGTCTCTTGGAGGTGTGTAGACGGGAGGCTTTACACGTGTTACATTAATAGATGTATTTACATGCACATGAATATGTGTACTTATACAGCATGGAACTAACTGTAAAGCAATGAGTCGCTAGTCACAGTAGGGCAAGGAAAATTGTATAGCATGTTTTTAGTTACATGTCAATAGTATTTATTCTTTGCAATGTTTTATACAGAACAATATGTTTTACTCACTCCTACCATAGCACATCATTCTTTTGCTTTTCCTACTATTTGAAAAAAATAGCCTATTTGAATGTAATGTGACCTTCTCTTAAGAAGCTGATACAAGAGCAGCTGTCCAAGCACTGAGCCATACTCATCTTAGAGCAGGTACTGTACTGTTGGGCAGGTCCCAGAAACCCACATTTTTCCCGGACTGGGAATCAGAAGCAGCCCTGGAAACAATGTTTAAACAAGCCTACCCACTTCCATCCCACTTTCTCTCTCTCTCTGTCACCCATGCATCCTCTGCCTTTGCCCCTGCCACTCTGTAGTTACTAAACTGTGCCACAATCAAGAAGACTTTGTGTTCAGGGGAGGCTTACCTGTAATCTTCATGTTAGTCCTCATCGTGATCCTCTGCATTGCCTTCTCTCCCTGTCTCTGCCCTACAGGAAGCAGAAGGAGAGCTTGCCTAATTTGCTGACCAATCCAAGATGGTGCAATGGAAACCCATCCCTATACAATCTTCCCAATTCAAGATGGTCACTAAGAAGTATTTTGGGATTGTTTCCTCTCAGAAGGGTATACAGGTGCCTTTTCTTCACCATCTACGAAGGTCATACAGGACAGTAAAATAGACAAGTTGAGTTAAACTAGTTTTATCAGTACTATTTTAAGGTCAAAGCACACTTATTGTAGCACTGATTAGCACTGTCACCGGGCACAGAGTCCTAATACTAGAAAAAACAGGATTCAGGTGAAAAACCAGGGTGTAGATTTACTATTGTTTCATGCAATACTACACAGCAAGACAACTTGCTGCACTGTGTTGCATGACAGGGAGATAGACCTTTGAACGTTCAGTTGTATTGAGTTAGGTGAAACGTCGCCACAAAGGAAAATCGCACATGTATCAGTTTCAATAGATCCTAAATTCTGAACGGTGCTGTAAGGTGTGGAGAACCACCAACCTCCCCCAAAACTGCAGCCAAGGCCACTGAATACACAAAGGAAATCCTCAGCACACGTCTGAGTGTATCTAAACATTTATCTGCACATTGCATGCATAAATATTAACACAGTATTTTGAGTTTCTTGTTTTTCTTAGTTTATTTGTATAGTTTCTCTTCAGCAGACACGTGTTTCATCGCCTACACTGGTAAATCGTCCCGCGACTTTCTCAAGGCTCTACAATCTTTGGTATATTATTTTCTTATGTGGTGATAATTCCAACCCACAAAGGGTAAAATACCTGTCTTCTGCTTTAAAATTGGTTCTTCATTCAGGAAAGGTCTTCGTATGACCAATCCACAAGCTCGAACGAACAGGTCTGTCATCAACGTAGTCCAAAAACCATGACTCTCGAGTACGCGGGACGATTTCCCAGTGTATGAGACGAAACATATGTCGGCTGAAGAGAAACTATAAGAATAAAGAAAGAAAAACAAGCAACTCAAAATACTGTGTTAATGTTTATGCCTGCAATGAGCAGATAATTGTTTAGATACACTACAGGCGTGTGCTGAGGATTTCCTTTATTATGGAGAGATAGCAGAAATGCGCCATATCTGTAAAGATATGACTCATTTCTGCTCTCTCCCTTCGAAGGCGCACTGTGTGCTGACTAGCACTAATGCAGTTCGGGCTGGACTGTTCCCATGAGGCATAGGGTCAGAATGATTTGCATATGGCCATGTCTGAACTGGGGTGGTGTGGAGTGCAAAAAAACGATGGATTTAGGCCCAGATCTCTGTACTGGGGTGAATGTATGACATTGTTCTGCATTCTGTCCATCAACTGTGGTTTTTGCATTTGTCACCCCGAGTGGGATGGGTATGCTCAGACGTGAGTCCCATGCTCTCCACACCACTGGATTCAAGCAAGCCGGGCTGAAGACGGCTGGAATGCCAGAAACCGGTCCTCGGAAGCTTGTTTCTGGTCCAGGGAAGGCATGGCTTGGCAGTTCGGGCTGGACTGTTCCCATGAGGCACAGGGTCAGACTGATTTGCATATGGCCATGTCTGAACTGGGGTGGTGTGGAGTGCAAAAAAACGATGGCTTTAGGCCCAGATCTCTGTACTGGGGTGAATGTATGACATTGTTCTGCATTCTGTCCATCAACTGTGGTTTTTGCATTTAGCACTGATGCAGGCACTCTTGTACCATTGTGCAAAGGTACCTGCATTGTTTTGTAAAGGAAGGGATGCCTTCCTTCACAAAAACAAACATTAAATGCATATTGCTCTTTATATATGTGCTGCACAATGCAGCACACATGGAAAGAGGACGAGGAGCAATATAATATTTCACATGTGTCTGGGAGGCACACTGACCTTAGTAAATCTGGGATTGTGTCAAAAACCATGAGTGGATGCATGGGAACACCCATACTGCACCAATGGAATACCTCCCTGACACAAGGCAACACAAGGCAGCCTTGCATTGCTTTGGATTTAGTAAATCACGCAGAGCCACACAAGGTGGCTTTGCGTGGCTTAGTAAACTCCACTAAATGACTTGAGTTGCCTTGCAGTGACTTATGTCATGCAAGGGCAACACAAGCCCTTAGTAAATCTGCCCCTAGATCTAAATACCTTACGCTCTGACATACATAACATGAGCAGCATAATTCGGGTTTCAGAATCTGTTCCATCAAATGAAAATATTTTTTTATACTTTTTTTATCGTTTTCAACAAAATACAATCATCGGGTACTTATTCACGGCATAATATTTGATGAATAAAAAGCACATTGCACCACAACAGCTCTTGACATCTGCCCAAGTATTAATGAACCCCCATTCCATGCACATCAAGACCTTTGTAAAACACAGGACCCAGTAACCAATTACAGGCAAAACCACTTAAATACCATTACAATCTAATTTCTTACTAAACTCACCCACTCCAGTGGGGACTATCCCAGATGGAGATTGTGATGAAGAGGATTGCGCAATTCCCAAGAGATAGGTTTTTAGGGGCCCCCAGATGTCCTTAGGTCTAGAGGTCGTAGGCAAGGTAGAGGAAAATAAATCGCTGTAAGTATTACAATAAATTAAGTTACTCAACCATGCTTTTTCGGTAGGAACTCTCCTACTACCCCAGGCCACAGCTATTTTCCTTTTTGCCAGTAGTAGCGCCATTGAAGTGTATTTACGCAACTTTTTAGGGATGTTGAAAACGTAACCCAACAAAGCCAACTGTGGTGTGGGCTGCAGTTCTAAGTCAGTCATCTTACATAATACCTTGTATACCTTCCTCCAATATGCAGCCATTTTTGTACAATTCCAGGTCATGTGGGCAAAGTCAGCATGGATATTCCCGCATTTAGGGCATGTGTGTGGCCTGGATTGATCAATGGAGTAGAGTTTCGCCGGGGACATGTAGGCTCTCCACAGAAACTTAAAATGCAACAATGTATGGTTGCTATTTAATGACACTTCCTTAATTTGCGAGCAGCAGAAGAACACCCATTGGTCGTCATCAAACTGGTAACCCAATTCACGCACCCAAACTCCCCTGATTTTAATGTCTCTAGCAGGTAAGAGTGACAAAGCGGAGTTGTAAAATGTCAAAATTAAATGGTCTCCCTGCACACTGGTGATCAAGGTGGTCAGTGGGACAAAGGATTCTGGCTCTAAGGGGTATTCACGTAGTAGTGCAATGGAGAGCACAACGCAATCTGTTTAATGTGAATCTGTCCATGAATTAAACTTTTGAAAACCGGGCATCTTCCTCGCTATGGAACATCTGTTCACTTGGGATCAAATGATAATATATGATAAGCTTAGAATAGTTCCTATTGAATGTTGAAGGTTTAAATAGTTCAAAGTTCATTTCTACCTACAACAGGACTTTGAGAAATCCTTCTCTGCATTTCCAAGGTTTTTCAATACAATCCAATGAAGCTGGTTTGTAGCAGAAGAAATCCTAGATGCACGTATCAAGGTCATGTCTGACCCTGTATGCCTAGAAAAGATGCCATGGGAAAACAAGGCAAGTTATACCCAGATGTTCAAGTTGGCTGACATCTCCAGATTATGTGAGAGTTCAGGGCCTGTTGAGAAATATAATTCATTTTTTGGGTCACATACTTCATTTGCTGCAGATGCAAAGCATCTCTCCTGACAATGCCAGTACTTTTCTGGGACCACCAGCCATTCTTTCACTGAGAAAAAGTCAGCATGTGTGGGTTTATAGTATTGCTCCCCCGTGCCTGCCATGTACAAAGTGTTAAGCAATCCCCCCAAGCCATGATTCCTATTGGGTTGCTCGGTTGCATGATGTTCAGTTCTTACTCGCTCCTGGGATGTAACTATGAAGCTAATCAATTTCAATTTCAATTGAAACTAGCCATATTTGTAGCATTTATTACACCTGACAAGGAATTGAAGCTCCTTTCTGTGAATAGCACACTACTCTGGAACTCAGTGTTAGAGGTGAATAGGTAATAGAATCGGCGCTTCCTTTTACTAGTAGAAATTGATTTGTTAAGTTTGTTTAGTTTGTGCTGCTGAGGTCCCACACATTTAGGCTAGTATTCTGAAAAAAGATAGAATAATTGAAGGTGATGAATAACTATGTGAGATGCTATTGGGAGTGGTGAGCATGTTTGCCTATTAGTGGGATGAACTGGATGGAAAGGGTTAAGAGTAAAGAGTCTTGAAAACATGTTGGGAGTCTATAGAAGACAGAAAGGTTTGAAGTTTGACAGTGGTGGACAGGGAAGTTTAAAAAAAAAATATATATATATATATATGATCAAGCCTCTGGCTAGAGGCGAAACGCGTCATGCGGGCTTGCTGGGTGTTATTTGACAAACTGGAATAAAACACTGATGCACCAGATTTTGGGTCCGACTTGTTCGTTTTTGAAAAACAGTCTGAGCAGGAGTGACTGTGATGCAGCGGCAGCAGCGTCGAACGAAGAGTGACGATATATATAAATACATACACTTTTACAGACACATACACAAATCATAACTTGTAGTTAGTCATATCCCTATACCAGCCATGAACCACACAAACAATTGAAAAATTGCAAAGTGAAATTAAAAACATCAACAAGGAATTGGAAAGGTCTGGTCAATTTGATGTAATTACAAAATATTGAGGGAAAACGATAGTTGTTGTGTTCCAGCTTATGCACGCCCGTGACGTAACGGGCGTGCAGCGTAAGTCACACGTGACCTTGTTTAATAAAGAGAGGCCCCTCATGTACGTCGGCCACTTGGCGACGGTGCGCAGAGCCATAAGCATCACTCAGTGTCCGAGCCTTTGTTAATGATAGGCCAAGTGAAGACCTAGGATAAACACCCTGGTGCCCCCTGAGAGTAGGCCCCCCTATAGCCTTGGCCCCTAGCTATCACTGGCCCCCAGCAACACAACAATAGTAAGACTACGGAAGCAAGAAAAAATTGTTAAAACCAGGAAGGTACATAAGTTTCAAAGATATAAAATTGACTAAGAAACAGGGCAAATATTTACTGTTCCAGGAAATATGATATAATGAAAAACAAAGACAAACGAACCATAATATAGTTAGACAGGATGATAAAATCAGTGCGACAACATCCGGTTCGGCATCTGTCACAGATCAGCGGTAGATAGTGAAACGGATTCAGAGGAAAGAAGGATGGCAGGAGACCAGTATAAGTGCCAACCAAACTTACTCTTGCTGAGAAACTGTATTTTTTTGGATGACATACATTACGACCGAGAGCACCAAACTTCAAAACAAGCAGAGGAGAATTAAAAGACAGAGAGAGAAGAAAATGCCAGAGAGGCAACAAAGGGAAAGAAACAACTGAATACTGCATGAAGACACAAGTAGATAAAGATGGTACTAACAGCAAAACAGTAATAAACTTGTCAAATGTGTTATTAAATGTGGTAGAAAAACCACTGTTATCACTAGGACTATCATACTGCCCAGCAAGTACCTTCAGTTACAGTCAAACCAGAAGCAATATATTTAAATACATCAGAGAGCTAAAACTCACAAAGTATCACATCCTCAAATCTAAAAAAAAATGCTGCAAAAACATTGGAACATAGGCGCATAGCAGTATTCAGGACAATTTTCCAATTTCAGATATACATCTCATGTAGGACCTGCAGAAAATGCAAAGTGACAATATGGAATTAAATATAAGACCGTCAACACAAGCAGTTATGAACAACAGTCTTTAAACACATATGGACAAATTGATACACCCTTTAAATCAAAAATCAATCTTTATAACAATAATGCTGCAATTGATATTTTCAGTGAAAAAGCTCAATCACACTATTCAAAGAACACGAAGAAAGCAAGGAGATCATAACAGGAAATAGTACAATCGAATCAAGAAATTACAAAGTAACAATCAGATTGTAATACGAAATGCTGACAAAGGCTGCAATATTGTTATATGGCCAAGATCTGAGTTTTTGTTGGAGGCAAGCAACCAGCTAAATGATACCAATGCTATTTGAGGAGCAATATCTAGGATTTGAGAGCTATGAACAATAGGTTACAGCTGGAACTTATAAGATGGAAGAAGAGAGGCCTTTTGACCACGGAAGAATTTCAATTTCTCCAGCATGATCATCTGACAATGCCTGTATTATATTTTATTCCAAAATTCCATAAGAACATGAGACCACCCGCTTGGAAGACCCATAATTTCTGCCAGAAACAGCATATTTTTAATGTACATCACAATATGTTGACTTCTTTTTGCAGGAACATCTGCTCAATCTGCCATCCATTATTTGGGACACAGGTGACTTCTGAAAAACAATCTATAATATCCCATTGAATCAGGAATATTTGTTAATGACATTAGATGTCACGACCCTCTACACAAGAATAAACCATCAAGACAGTTTAAATGCTGTAGAACATATTCTTATGAGCTGACTGTTGAAACTTTATGAACACAGTAAGATACTTCTCTGCATGATAAAATTGTGTTTAGAAAACAATTTTTTCCTTTTCAATAATTAAATATTCCATTAGATACGTGGGGTAGCCATGGGTGCTTGCTTCTCCCTCAGTTACGTATGTTTTCACTTGTGCTGGTGGGAGGAGCGGATACTTATGGTTGACCAAAATGAATGTTGAAAAAATATGTTTTCTGTTACCTCCGTTATATAGATGACCTATTTATTATGTGGAAGGATACTATAGATTCTGCCGAAAGATTTGTAGAAAATATAAACATCAATTGTGTCAATCTTAATATTACAAAATCAACAGTTGATGGACAGAATGCAGAACAATGTCATACATTCACCACAGTACAGAGATCTGGGCCTAAATCTATCATTCTTTTTGCTCACCATGCCATTCCAGTTTGAAACTAGCCATATGCAAATCAGTCTTGACCCTGTGCTCCATGGGAACAGTCCAGCCAGAACTGCCAAGCCAGGTCCTCCCTGGACTGGAAACAAGCATCCTAAGACCGGATTTGGGCTTTCAGCCCTCATCAGCCAGGATAGCTTGATTCCAGTGGTATGGAGAGCACAGGACTCATGTTTGAGCATACCCGTCCCACTCGGGGTGACAAATGCAAAACCAACTGTTGATGGACAGAATACATAACAATGTCATACAGTCACCCCAGTACAGAGATCTGGGCCTAAATCAATCGTACCTTTTGCTCCCCATTCCATTCCAGTTTGAACCTAGCCATATGCGAATCAGTCTTGACCCTGTGCCCCATGGCAACAGTCCAGCCCGCACTGCCAATCCAGGTCCGCCCTGGTCTGGAAATACGCATCCAAGGACCACTTTCAGGGTTTCAGCCCTCTTCAGCCAGGACAGCTTGATTCCAGTGGCATGGAGAGCACGGGACTCAGGTCTGAGCATACCCTTCCCACTCAAGGTGACAAATGCAAAATCAACAGTTGATGGACAGAATGTAGAACAATGTCATGCATTCACCCCAGTACAGAGATCTGGGCCTAAATACATCATTTTTTTGCTCACCATGCCATTCCAGTTTGAACCTAGCCAAATGCAAATCAGTCTTGCCCATGTGCTCCAAGGGAACAGTACAGCCAGAACTGCCAAGCCAGGTCCTCCCTGGACTGGAAAAAAGCATCCTAGCACCGGTTTCAGGCTTTCAGCCCTGGTCTGGAAATACGCATCCAAGGACCACTTTCAGGGTTTCAGCCCTCTTCAGCCAGGATAGCTTGATTCCAGTGGCATGGAGAGCATGGGTCTCATGTCTGAGCATACCCGTCCCACTCGGGCTGACAAATGCAAAATCAACAGTTGATTGACAGAATGCAGAACAATGTCATACATTCACCCCAGTACAGAGATCTGGGCCTAAATCTATAGTTTTTTTGCTCACCCTGCCATTCCAGTTTGAACCTAGCCATATGCAAATTAGTCTTGACCATGTGCCCCAAGGGAACAGTCCAGCCCGAACTGCCAAGCCAGGTCCACCCTGGACTGGAAACAGGCATCCTAGGACCGGTTTTAGGCTTTCAGCCCTCATCAGCCAGGATAGCTTGATTCCAGTGGCATGGAGAGCACGGGACTCAGGTCTGAGCATACCGTCCCACTCGGGCTGACAAATGCAAAATCAACAGTTGATTGACAGAATGCAGAACAATGTCATACATTCACCCCAGTACAGAGATATGGGCCTAAATCTATAGTTTTTTTACTCACCCTGCCATTCCAGTTTGAACCTAGCCATATGCAAATTAGTCTTGACCATGTGCCCCATGGGAACAGTCCAGCCCGAACTGCCAAGCCAGGTCCTCCCTGGACTGGAAACAGGCATCCTAGGACCGGTTTCAGGATTTCAGCCCTCATCAGCCAGGATAGCTTGATTCCAGTGGCATGGAGAGCACGGGACTCACGTCTGAGCATACCCGTCCCATTCGGGGTGACAAATACAAAATCAACATTTGATGGACAGAATGCAGAACAATGTCATACATTCACCCCAGTCTTAATTTTTCAGCACATATCATCAGTCAAATGATTAAATTCCTCGATGTACTAGTGTTTATTAAGAACAAAAAGATAAAATTCTGAATATATCGAAAAGAAACAGAAGGATATTCAACTCTGCATGCTAGCAGTTTTCATTCTTGACATTTGAAAAACAGCATTCCGTATGGGGAAATGCTCAGACTGAAGAGAATCTGTAGCTGTGATGATGATCTAAAAATATACCAACAGGAAGTCAAACAAAGATTTTTAGCCCATGGATATTCTGTGAATGTTCTTGACTGGGCCATAATTAAAGCTAATAAGAAAAGCAGGGAAACTTTTTATTTGGAAAGAAAGAGAAAATATGTAAGTAAAACAACAGAAAATGAGATGAGATTAATTCTCACTTACAACAGACAGGAACATTAACTTAGGGCCATACTCAGAAAACAGTTGCCCATAATTTAGAGTGATCCTGTCATTGGATCAAGACCTCGTAAACAAACAACCATTCCTTATAGAAAGGCAAAATCAATGAACAATGCTTTGGTTAAGAATAGCCCAGAGATATTGAACCCACAAATTGGCTTTCATACAGGAAAGGATTTTTTAAATGCAATGTTTGCAGAGCATGCCAAATTGGGGTCATTATGTCTCAGTATTCTACCCCATTCCATGACAGGCAAGTTAAGATTGATACATTTCTTACGTGCAAAACTGAATTTGCAGTGCATGCTTTTTAGTGTTCCTGAAAGCTCTGTTATATTGGAAGCACTAAGAAACAAGTGCATAAACTAATCTTACAACATATAAGAGCTATTATAAATTCCGCTCTCTCCTATCCAGTGACCTGACATTTAAAAAAAAAATCATGAGAATATCCTCAGCCATTTCAAGTAGTATGTCATTGACATGGTTCCAAAGTTGAGACGTGGTGGCAACTAGGAATTGCTGTTAAGACAATTGGAGACACAGAATATTCTGAATGTAGACACCAAGTCACTGAATAGTTTGAACAGCTGTAAGGATTAATATACCTGTCTTTAATTGTAGATGAAAATGTATTCAAATAAGATCTAAAAAGTTACAATTAAATGTCAATTTCATATTAAGATGCTTTTTATAGTCTTAGAAAACGTTTTCAAGTACATCACAGTGATATTTTTTACTAAATATATACACTTTTGGCACTTATCTCTATAGGGGAGCAGAGGATATGTACAGAAGTATATAGAATGGCAGTTTAAAGTCTACTGCATAAATCTGCACATTAGGCAATTTTTTGATGTTAAGTAAACCTTTGGTTAAATAACGGTAAATTTGAGGTGCACACATTTTTACAAATATTCTGAAGATATAAATAGATTTGAATTACAGCATTTAGAAATCAAGTAAAGGCGTAATTGTGGATAACAAAGAGATTTACAATAAAACTCGAGGTCTGTTTAAGCATTACGCACTTTATGTGCAAGTTACTGATTTTTGCAAAGTGTTTAGATTCTGCTCAATTTGGAAAAAATGTATGACAAAAATGATATATATTATAGAACTCAAAATTGGTTTCTGCATTATGCATTTTATGTTTATATTATTGATTTTGCAAATATGCCAACACTGCATTGCTGCTACGTTCACTGGTTATATTCTGACTATTTCTTGAGATTCTTATATATTTTTATATGATCCTATCTATTTTTTGAAAAGAAATATATTTATTGTGTTGTGCTTATCTCTTTGTGTCTATTTCCATTGCATGTGAGTTGTATTTATATGAACAATGATGATCAGTAACTGGATTAATCAGGAAATCACGATAATTGAAATATATAGGCAGAAGTGTATGCCCACTGAGGAAGAGAATTTTGGAACATATTTGTGCTGTGCAGAACAAAGACATGAATTATGCCATGACAAAACACATAGTAACTCACCAAGGGTATAGTTGGCAACAAATGAAATACAGTGGGATAGCCACGATATCCATGAAAGAGAGAGGTGGTGACAGAACATTGAAATTGAGACGCCTAGATTCACAATTGATTATAAGATTCAGAACGAAAGAGCAGCTAGGACTGAACGGGGACGAAGAACTGCACGTTTATCTTTTAATCAAATAATTTTATATTGAAGAACAGTTATATCTATGCATATACTATTTTTATATTATTAGAGATTTTTAGAAATTTCTGAGAAATAGACACAGCCCTGTGGGTAGAGGTAGTGGATGTGGAATAAACCCGAGAAACTAGGAATGATACCCAGGATCAATAAAATATGAATTAGTCATGGGAAAGGTACTGGAAGAATCAAAATATAATAGATTACACCATGGGGCACTAAGCCCAGTATTGTGGTAATAGAGAAATGAGTTACTAAAAATATCCAGATATTATATCCAAATCCGTGCAACTTGTGGGCAACGTGGCACGAAGCCGATAGTGCAGATGTGATGGGGACAGTAAGGCTTACTCCACTGAGGATGAGGATATGTCACAGATAGTGATAGGATTAAACACAATACCATGTAAATTGAAAAAACAATGCGTCAGATGTATTGCACTTAACCCTTTAGGATCAACAGCATAACACACAACTCAGGAAAAATTAGTTGTAGAAAATTTCAATGGTAATAATAAGAAATAATTCTGCACCCAACTAGACCCATATAAAAGAAATGAAAACATCATTTTACATATGTTTACTTTATAAATGAATGTGGTTTTTAATCAAATGCATTTCCAAAATACCTACATATCCCAGAATGCTTAATTTCTGCTAGCTCTGTGGATGTCCCTCAGATCGATAGACAAAGGGTCCTGGCATTACCCTGTGCGGATGATGCCTTATAACTTGGAACAATCGATAATGGCTTAAATACCCTGTTTAAGGAATGTATTAGTTTCATGGGGTCCTTCGGTCTTGCTACCAATCTCTCTAAAACTTTTACCATTGTCTGTGGTTCCAAGTCCCACAAGATGAGGAGTGTATATATTCCCAGAACCATCCTGTTGCTTCCACTCAGGATTTCTCATATTTAGGCATCGTTTTTTATGCCAGGGGGTATTAGGCACCCTGTAAGCACAAAGCCTGCCAGAGATTTGCAAGTGCGACTGGTTGCATCTAGTACAGCTTCGTGCATTTTAATAAAGACAGTGGCTCCTTTGTGGGAGAGCTTTAAGAGTAGGTGTCTCCCTATTCTTTTACATGGTGCTGGCTTCTTGGGCTACTCAAATACTACTTCCCTTAAGGGTGAAGAGAAAAGGGGTTTGCACCAACTTTTGGGAGTCCCTCTGGCCTGCTCAACCTTTATGCTGCACCAAGATGCCGAGTTGAATATGCGGAGGACTGAATCAAATTGGCCCGCTCATGCTGTGGTGTGCAATCTGGGTAACCCTGCATGCTAGTCTCAATAGTGAGATTATCCTCTACTGTCTATCGTGCAATAGAGGTTTGCAAATCCCCTAGCTCCAATATATCAAGAGAGAAATGTCTAATTTGGGGAGGCTGTAACTCTTCTCTAATCCGGCTTCCATGTGTCATAATCGGGCCAGCAGCTCTAGGGTCTCATCGGTAACATTGTCTTCCATGGTTTTTGTCACAAAATTCATGTCCGAATGTGCTGGTTAAGTTTTGGTAGCATTGTTGCTTAGTGACTGACAAGAACATGAAGTAGCTTCTGTTATTCTGAAATTATTATGCTGTGCCAGACTTTCTGCGAACAGTAAGTAACCACAAGCACATGCATATAATACTAGACTTGTATTCTTAATCCTTTGTCAGTGGTTCAAACTGCTTAAGTATAAAGGTTTCCTATAGCTATATTTTTGTTTCTATGCTTCTAACTCTTTTGTCATGTGTTTTGCTGGCAGCACACATATGCAGCTCATAGTGCCATGAATATAGATGGTTCATTTCCACCCGTACATCTCAACTTACACAGGTACTTTATGAGTACAGCAGCCATGTTGAGTGTGGCTCCAGTAAAAAGCAAACCTCGCCTTTGACCCCATGCTTGCTATTCGTCTGTCTGCACGCGGGAGCGGTCCTTTCAGTGTTCCGGCTTCTGCATTGAGTTGGCTGTGTCCTCTTGTCCTTCGGCGATGGCAGCTGGCAATGGCGATCTCTTTGGGACAGCAGTAGATGCAGATCCTAGGTCAGCAGCTGCATATCCTATAACTGCTATATTTGAGATCGGACCGATTTCGGGGGTAAGAAAACTTTGCGCTATAATCATTGACCAACAAACGGTGTAATATTTGGGACATTTGTGCTACTGGTGGGAGACAGGTCCTGCATCTTAATCAAGACTTGTATATAGCTGGGATGAAGAGCATCATAACTTGGAACATTGTAAACCAACCTGAACAAATTAAAATACCACCACTGTTTTTCAGACTATCACCATCGCTCAAGTATGTCAAAGAGCGTGGTTCTGTATGTGTTGTGTAATCAAACTTTCATTCATGATACTTAATTTCCATACAGTTCAAGTGGTATTATTATTATTAGTAGTAGTAGTTAGCATTTATAGAGCGCGTAGCTACCCAGAGGCATCCCAGCGCTAGCGGCATAGCAGTGAGAGGGGTGGCTTTACAAACTGAGATTTTGAAATAGCCACATTTTCGGTGCTTTCGGAAAGTGAGAAGGTGGCTCTCCGAACGTAGCCATAAGAGAAGAGTGTTCCATAGCCTGGCTATACTATACGAGCATACATGATACATCCACCCCTTCCATGCTGATGACGGCCCCCGTCCGTCATGCAACACGGTGGGCGTGTGCTGATGACAGCTGGGGGCCGTCAAGGTCCCGCCCATTCTTCAGATGTGCCACACAGGCGCAGAATCGCGGCCGCGCCCAAGGGGTTAATATATATTGTTATTAGTTGTTTTTATTATCATGTTATTGGTGACATATGTTTAATCAAGTTTAGAACTACTGCAAGATCAAGTTTGTGTGAATAAGATAGATGTGCGACCTTTTGGGAGATAGTAGGGGAGCGTTTCTAAGAATTCGATTATATGCCTTTTTATTCTCTTAAGGGTCTCCCTCCCTGCGGTTCCCTTCCCAATAAGACTTTCCACCACCTGGCCACTCCGACACTCTGCACCATTATGGTATTCAGACTTGGAGCTGCCTGGAAGTGGACTATTCTAGCAATGAACAACTTACGAGGAATTCATGTCTAAATCTGGGTCAAGAAGTTGTTGAAACTGTGAAACATTAGTATAGAGAGGACATTGAGATCCTAAAGACCGCCGCTAGAGATTATGTAAAGCTTCAGACTCCACTTCTAATGGAGCCTTATTTAACATTGGTTGACAGCACTTGGGACAGAGTCCTTTTAACCAGATTTAGACTCAGTTTTGTGAGGTGGTATCTGAGTTTTCCCGTTGGCCAATATGATCCAAACAAAGTTCTAATCTGACCATATGATGAGTCCCCCCCCCATACCTACTTCATTTTACTCTCTTTTGTCACTTTTACACTGTTTATATTAAGAGGTTTCTAATGCCCGTATTAAGAGAGTGGTTTGAGATAATATGATGATGCTGTGACTTATCTGCAACAAATAAACTCCCCCTTTCGCGGTATTAGCATTTGTTCTTTTTTAAAGTGTGCCATTGCAAGAAGAAAAAGTATGGTATTTAGTCACAGCACCTTTAGTTGCATAGGGTCAGTTTATTTGATGTTCATTTTAGGCTACACCTCCAGATGGGTTTGCCAAAATTTTAGAAATGCTATTCTTATAGGACGTCCACTCTGGTCATCTTATATAAATGAGTTTTAACTAATGTATTATTTATTTTAATATTTGATTTATTTATTTCAGTTTTATGCACTTTGCAAGTGTGTCATGATGTGATAGAATTTGAGTTATTTATCTGTTGTGCTTTCATGGCTGCTTTTGTAGCCAAAATAAAGTCTTTGATAGAATGATACGATACACTGATGCAACTTTGCTCCGGAAAACAACTGCAAAAACAGCTGTCAGTAAGGCAAGGGCAACACCAATGGCAACAATTGTTATTACAGTATGCACTTCAGCAACAAAAATAGCTGTCACAACAGAAGGAACCACAGCAGTGGCAGCAGCTGCCTCCACATCACATCAACCCAAAAGGGTGCCAGAATGGTGGGTATGATAGCAGCATCTTTGAATTGTCCTCAGCTGCTGGTAAGTACTCTAGGTCCCATTCCAGTCAATTGTTTTTCGTACTATACCACTATGAATAAGAATAATCCATTTGCAAATCAGCCATAGCTCTGCTTCAATAGGAACAGATCACTCCAACTGCTAAGTCATTCCTCTACGACTAGGAACACAAGCAACCCCTGGCCCGATTTGGCCTGCTGTTCCTCATTCTTGAATGCACACCAAGAATCTTGTTGTACAGCGAGCACAGAACTAATGTCTGGGTATATATCATTTTCTCTTAGGCCATCTCACTTTTTACATTGTACTTGTACTTTACCACAGGTGGTGCTCTGCAGTTGAAGCGGAGATCTCTGTATGGCAAAGTATAGGGAACATTTCATAAGAATATTAAACTTGAAAAAAAAAGGTAGTAAAAATATTTTTATGTTACATATGAATGTAAATTCATTTTACATATCTATTTTGAACGTGGAACTAAAGAAAAAAATGCAAAAGAACCATTAAATTAATTTTTAAATAAATCTTTAATCATTATAAAGATATCAAATTAAATTGAAAAACTTTTTCTCAAGTTAAAATTACAAAATAAATTTTCACTAACAGTAAAAACATTTCATTTTTATTGTTCATTGAAAATTAGCGAAAGTGATGTATAGAATTAATTCAAAGTAGTTTAATTCTATTTTAATAAAATTTATTGTTACATTAATTTTTACATGCAAACAATTTTGATTATTTTATAATTAAATAAGAATATTTACTTGCTCTATATTGTTTTACGACAAATTATGTTGAACTATTTTTACTTATTTGTTTAGCTATTTTATATAATTTAATTTAATTTAAAATAATGTCCTATTGGGCTTTATTTTAAGTCCCTAACTCCATTATTTTCTATAGGAAGGTGTTGCAGTACTAGTGGTTGGCCATGTGTGGCGCTATTGTTTTTTTTTAGGTTTCGACTTCATAGTTCTCGCACTGTGTTTGTGAAATCTATTGTGTTTAATATAAATCTTAAAAGGGGCTTACATTCTACCCTTTCTTTTTATTGGTTTGTATGCTTGCCACTTTTCCTCCTTATTGGCTGTCGCACATTATTACCTGTTGCTTCATGTCTGGCTGCTCTTATCAGTGTCCCAAGATGGAAGTACTTCTTTTATCCACTGAACATCTCTGTGAGGCTGCTCTCTTAGGCGTGCTTGTACAGGATGCTGAGCCAACACCAAGACTCAAACCTAGCACCCCAGCTCCAAGGTTGGCAAATCTGGCAGTTACGCTACATCTTCTGTCCTGCCCCTTCTCTTCTATTTTTGATACTCTGGTTTAGCATTCACAGCTGAGTCATTTCACTGCTTCTCTTTGCAAACCCACTTTACTTGGCCCCCTCTCAGTCTACGGCTCATGCTCTGACTGCCCCATTCGCATCTGCTGCAGTTGTTACAGATAAACCCTACTGTATCTTTTATTGCAGTTTAAAGCTCTCTTGTACCGTACTTTTTGTTTGAGTGCCACACAAAATGGTGAAATAAATATATAGATAAACAAATATTAAAGCTCATCAAGTCTCTTTCTCCTCAGAGGAGATGCAGCCAGCTGCACTGCAGAAACCTCACTCAGTGCAGCCTCCCTTCCTCCAGCAATCACAGCTGGATCACTTACGTAGCTGCTCCTCACAGACCCCCCTCAACACAGCCCCCCATCTTAGTCCCCAGCTGCAGGAGGTGTCTCATTCTTCTCTGAGAAGTTGCAGCCAGCCTGAGGAGAGGGACCTGGGAACCGGACTGTGGGGCAGCAGTCAATGCAAAAGGTCCAACTTTGGTTTCATCTCCATGAAGAGTCATCAAGGCAGATCCTTGGATGACTGTGTTGCATGGTGCAGCAGGTGCAGTGGCACAGGGGCCAAAAACTCCAGGAAACCCACTGCACACCTATGATAGCTATATGTTGCTATAAGCATGCATTCACAAGTGCAGTTACCCTGCAGGCACTTGGTGCGTTATTTGGATGGTACAGCATGTTCAGTGGTAGAGGGTCCGAAAGGTCCAGGAAGCCCACTGAACATCGATTATGTTGCTGTTAAACAAACAGTAACCAGTGAAGTTACCTTGCAGGCACCAGGGCCATTACAGAATCACATCAGATTGTAAATCATTGAAATCACATCAACACCTTAATTATTGATTTACATCTTAAATAATTGCTGTTTGACGTGTTCACAAATAGCAGTACCGTGGCGTTTTCACTGTGCATGTTCACTGGCATTCCCTTCCTTCTGCAATTGCAGCTGGTTCACTTCGCCGCTGCTTCTTGCAAATACCTCTCAACGCGGCCCTCCTCTCAGTCTATGGTTAATGTTCTGACTGCCCCCTCGCATCCGCTGCTGTTGTTACAGATTCACTGTATTGTATCCTTTGTTGCAGTCAACAACTCTCTTAGACCATCATTTTTGCTTGAGTGATACACAAAATTGTTAAATAATTATATACATAAATATGAAAGCTCTTCATGTATCGTACTCCTCAGAGGAAGTACAGCCAGCCAAACTGCAGAAACCTGCCTCGGTATGGACCCTCTTCCTTCAGCAATTGCATCTGGGTCACTTCCCCACTGCTCCTCACTAAGCCCCCCTCAATGCGCCCCCTCTCTCGGTCTCCGGCTGCTGGAAGTATCTTGTTATCCTTGGAGGAGGTCGTTCCAGCTAGAGGAGGCCCCAGGAGCCATGCTGTGGGGCACCATTCATTGCAAGTGGTTCAAGTTCGATTTTATCTCCATGAAAAGTCACCCAAGGCAGCCTCTGGATGACCCTGTTGCATGATGCAGCAGGTGCAGTGACACAGTGGCCAGACGCTCCCGGAAAGACATTGAACACCTATGATAGCTATATGTTGCAACTAAGCGCTCATTCACAAGTGCAGTTACCTTGCAGGCACCAGGGTCATGACTTGGATGGTGCATCAGGTGCAGTGGCACAGGGGCCAAAAGATCAGGAAGCCCACCGAACAACGATTATTGCTATATGTTGCTACTTAGCAAGCAGTCATAAACACAGTTACCTTACAGGCACCAGGGCCATGATTTCAATAATGCAGCAGGTGCAGTGGAGTGGCACAGGGGCCAAAAGCTCCAGGAACCCCACTTAGCACCGATCATTGCTGCATTTTGCTACTAAACAAGCAGTCACAAGCATAGTTGCCTAACAGGCACTTGGTCCAGGAAGCCCACTGAACACTGATCATTGCTGTATGCTGCTACTAAACAAGCAGCCACAAGCGTTGTTCCCTTGAAGGCACCAGGGCCATGATTTTGGTGGTGCTGCAGGTGCAGTGGCACAGGGGCCAAAAGGTGTAGGAAACCCACTGAACATCGATTAGTGCTATATTTTAATACTAAACACGCAATCACAAGACCAGTTACCTTGCAGGCACCAGGGGCATGATTTGTATGGTGCAGCAGGTGTAGTGGCACAGGGGTCAAAAGTTCTTGGAAACCACCTAACACCCATTATTGCCATATTTGACTACTAAACAAGCAGTCACAAGTGCAGTTATCTTGAAGGCACTAGGGCCATGAATTGATTGGTGCAGAAGGTGCAGTGGCACAGGGGTCAAAAGGTCTAGGAAACCCACTGAACATCGAATATTGCTATATTCTACGACAGCTACAGATAACAACAAAAAACAGCTTATTGTGAATCACATAGGTGAAACCTATTGCATTTACCGGTGCTTGTTTTTTAGGAGTAATTTACTTTTAGTAGTAACTTACAGTTGGAAATTTGGCTGCTGGATAAGGGGAGTGTTATTCCTCCTCAAGCAATAGCCCAGTCCTTTTCAGGGTGAACCACAACAAGTCATTACATTAACCCATGCTTAACCCTCTGGTAGCTTGGTACAAAAGTAGTCAGGCTTAACTTAGAAGCGATGTGTAAAGTATTTATATAGTACTCACAAGGTAAAAAAGTGAAACACAAGTCAAGAAAAATCCCACACCAATTCAGAAAAAGAGAGAGTGAAATGTATCACTTAACTTCCTGTTCCCTCTCTTCTTGTGCCCTCTCTTTTATTTGCCAATTTGTGGTGCCATTATGCAGGTGACACTGCTCAAATAATCAGTACACGTGTGTATGCCAGTTTTCAAAAGAACATGAAGCCCTATTGGATTTCGCATTGCTTCTTAAAGTAGCCTTGGCAATAATTGCTTTAGCCATTCCTGCAGATGATACATTATAGAAACTAACATTGTCAATCTGCGACAGTTGTATTTCTAATTGTTTAGTTCTTGTCGAAATAAGGATGACGCTCATGCAATGAATGCATCATTCAGCTAACATCCCATGTTTTGAGTTGTAAAAGTTTTTTTTCAGCTTTCAGTAGTGCGTTTCAGCCGAGATGGGAAGGATGAAGGAAAACGAAATGACCAATTATAAACTGTGTTGTCTTTAGATTAAAGAACCCTTTTGTGGAATTCCTCAATCTCTTGTTTAGGCTGTCAACACCGATTTGCCAAAGTGCTTTCTTGAGCCTGGCCTGCTTTTTTCCAAGATAGTAAGTTATACTGCATATCACCAAAAACCCTTTAGTTAATCACAGGGTGTTCTCAATGTTACGTAATTAGCGTGTTTTAGTGTTTGTAATTGAGAGGCAGAAACAACGAATAGTGTGTTAAGTGCATTTGCCTTGCTATTTTCGCATATTAATTACATAGTGAAGGACATTTTATTTTTATATGAAAAACGAAAGCCTCTTTGCGCTAATCCCCTCTTAACTGCACACACACTTCAGAGGCCAAAGCTCATGATAACTGGTTTCTGATGAATGGTCAATTGTTAGAAAAGTCTAATTGGTTCTGGGTCACTCCCTTTGAAATAGCTGCTGTGCTCTAGTAATTTTTACAATTATATTTTGACAATTAACGACTGACAAACTTCTTGTCAAGAATGTAGCACACTCTTATATCAAGCACCAAATTAGAATGCCAATTCTTTAGGTTTGATAGCATAGATGATTTTGCTAAAGATCTATGTTCCACACAAGAGTGTGTGTGTCTTTGAGCGTGCACGCACGGACCTACCTATACAGAAAAAATACTTAATGCAATTACGCTAACCTTGGCATGACAGTAAATATTTTGCAATTGGATTGCCTTTTTCTTAGTTTTGTGTAAATCCATTCTGTAGTTTTTAAGAAAATTTGCATTACAGCAATTAGTTCGTGGTCTTCAGAGGCTTATATTTTATAGCTATATGAATTGTTTTCCACAAAACTACCTTGGACCCATTTAGCATGTAAAATTAAAAAATAATGCCACCCCGTTTGATCCGGAGCTTTTTCTCTAATTGTCTTGTTCAGGTTTGGGAAGAGAAAGATGTATTTGCAAACCTGAAACATCTGATTGGCTCACTACATAGACATGTTTCTGTTACTGCTGCCATTACAGATTGTGACGCACGATCTAGCTGTCCTAAAACAAAAGTAAAAGGCTACATAAGAGGTCAGGGTAAGGGCAACCTGACCCTTAGTGTATATCGGGAGTGGCCCCAAAGGAACCCACCACAATTAAACTTATACTACGTTTTCACACAAACGCACGCAAACTAAAAAAAATAAAGGTTCATATATGCACAGATTGATGCAAAGTCTGAGCCGAGCCCAAAAACTTTCAAAAACATGGCTCCATGGTGGGTCCAGTCTCACAGTTCATCAACGTGTTCCTGAGTCAAGACGTTTTAGACACACAGTGGGTGCCCTCTCATAGTGCCTGATTCACAAAGATTTTGCTGTATTCCACCTGTCCTAAATTCCAGGAGCAAGCCGGGAGTATACCTTGCTTACAAATATCTGTCTCCTGGAATTCAGTTGTAAGTCAGGAGAACTATAAACGTTAGTCACACCTCTGCACAGCAAACAATCTCTGTGAACTCCATTCTTAGACCATAGACTCAACGACTTGTGGACCCATGTGAGGGTCCCTCTCGTAGTTTGATAAGTATGAGCTGAGTTAGGACTACACTCACCACTGGGTGTGTCATGGGACTCAAATTTAAATATGTGCACACTAAAAAAAAAATATTTACATGTATTATTTCCTCATTATTGTTTTGTTAAGGAGCGGACGGGGTTCACATTGGATTTTATGAGGACAAATCTTAGTGCAGTCAACATTTCAAAAAATGCCCCGAGTCTATATACTGGGGTTTGAGTTTGCAAACGTGGCATGCAGAGCAACAATGGCAGTTTGACCTCTAAATTTTGTCGACTTCTGGTTGAGGACGTAGACTTTCTGGCTAGTTTCATTTGTAAAGAGTTGTGCATTCTTCCACAGAAAAGAAATCCATATACCGTAGGTATTATTAACCCACAGGGGTTGGGGCCATGCCATGGCCAAATGATAGGCCCTTTAGCCATTCCCTGCTATGCACAGGGAAGGAGATGTTGTAATAAACATAGAAATTCATATAAAAGCGCATTTAAAGTGGCAGTAACATAAAGTATTGTTAGAAATAAACCTCAAAACTATTCTTAAAAACACAGGTAGATTTATTTTTTCACTGATAAACCACAAAGGTAATGTTAGGTTAGGATTAGCTTTGACTATAACACCCTTATATATGTTTAACAACATAAATTCACATAAAAACCACGGTTAAAGGGAAACCAGGGTTATAAATGAAAACTGAAAAACCACTGGTTAGGAACAAAAGACATTAATCACAAACAAATGCAATGGTCATGACCTCATACTTAATGAAATAGATACAAAGAAAAACATTCTAACTCATTTTAGAGATGAGACTACATATTACATTACTCCCGCAACTTTAACATAGATATCTATTGCATTGTGTTGTAGGGCAACATTTATATAGCGCTTACTGCCCATATGTGCTTGCCTACATGGGAGGTGACTCAAAGGGCTTGTTGGGCTGGCCTCCTGACTAGAGCCTCGGGGACAGAAGGTTCCAACAACCTTGAACCCAGCACCTGGACTCTGCCATCTATGAGTCACACTCCACCAAGCGGTGCCACCTTGGTTCTGGACCCTTGGAAGTGGGCCTAAAGGTGCGATGCCAGCCCATGTTTGATTTCAGCAGAATCGATGCGTATCCTCTGCTGCATGGCACAACCCTGAGAAGAACCAACACATTGCCTCCGCTGTACGAACATCCCAAGTGCAAGTACATTGCATCACTGGCCGTAGCCTTCCAGAAACAGACGCTGAGCAACGCATCCTCGACCAGGCCTTCGCATCGCAAGCCCCTCATTGACAGTATCCTTTAGGAGGAAACATGACTCTGCATTGCAGGCCCTGCAGCTTCCCCAGAACCAGCCGGTGTTCGAAGCATCGCAATACAGGACTTCACATCGCAAGCCCTTCATCAACGGCAACCTGGACGATGATGCATGACCTCACATCGCCACTATGCAGCTCCTGGGAATCGCCGCTGCTTGTCACATCCTTGGCGTGGGACTTTACAAGGGTCCGTAAATAAGGATTTAAGATACTCTTGTTCACTATCCCTAACTGGGTCCCTATAGACTTCCCGCACGCCATCCTGGATGGCCTCAACTTGTGACTTTGTCCCGTCAAGCCCAAACTGATATCCACAGTTAGTGCTTTGCGGTTTTTGGTGTTATTTTCATTGATATCCCTGGTTCTACTAAGTTTTGTCATTTAGGTCTTGATTTATTTAATACACTTTTGTCTATTTTTCTAATTTAGTGTGACATATTTCTTGTATTGTGTTTCACTTTATTAATGTTTGAGGTGCTGCATAATACTTTACACATGTCCTCCATGTTAAGCCTGACTGTTCCCTGCCAAGTTACCAAAGGTTTGAGCACAGGTTAATTTGGAACTTGCCCTTGACTTCACCCTGATGAGGATTGCTGCTGTTTGAGTTAGGTTTCATCCCCCCCCACCATAAACCCATTTTTTTCCTACACCAACATATATAAATAACTCATGGGTACTGCAATGAGGACCTGCTTAGACCCTAAATATACCAAACTATTTGGGAGGAGCAGGAACTGGGCACAATGCGAGAATACAAAACTGTCATACTTTGAATTAGAGACATTGATGACAGTTTTGCTATATGGAAGAGAATTGAGATTCAGGCTACCTGTTTTATTGAGGAGTTAAAATTTAAATCAAGCTAAAATGACAATGAATTGAATTAGCACCGTACTTCCAATAGACACCAAGTGGAATTTTAGGTTACCAGCCTTACTGTTTGTGGGTTCAAATTGATGGCAGTTCTGTACAGGAAACTCTCATGCAGAGCATCTCTTATGGTGAATATATGAGGACTAAAGGAAGCAGGTGCACTGAAGAAAGCTTCGTTCTCGAACAACAAGTTATGTTCAACAAATTCAAGTTTAGAGATTACTCTAAAGCTACTCTAGATGCTGAAGTTCTCTGTGTTAATCAGGCTGAGAGGAGCTTTTAAACAGGGTCAACATCAAATAGGAGGGAGACAACTCCATCAGATGCATTACTATTTATAGTAGTAAGGCTAGGGAGATCAACCATATCCTACACAAACACTAGTGGAATTTTCTTTTAATCTTACATTAAAATAAAAAGAGTATTACAGACCATCCCAATTTGAGTTTTTGAAGAAATGAGACTTTTAGAGATTAGTTGAGTTATAATTATATAGCATATAATTTGGCCTCTACTAACACAGCCAAAGGAAGGTTCTACACCTGCAGTAAATGCAAAGACTGTAAAAATAGCATAAATGTCTTTGAATAGTCTGTTCCTTTAGAAGTGAAAGGAAAGGTAACCTGATTCATCTTTTGCAATATTAACCATGCAGTGTATGTTCTAACTTGCCCGTGCAATAAATGCTACATTGGTAGCACAATTCAGCCAACCAAAAAAGAGCGATGGATCTTATGCATGCAATATCACCATTATCCTGTTGCTTGGGATTTTAAAGAACAACAAAGCAGCAATAGAAAGTTGCTTAGCTTCTTCTGTTTTAACTGTATTCTTGTTATGGAAAGATGCGGTAACTGGGAATGGTGTCTAGGATACTTGGAATTAAAATATATTATCTTATTGTGTCTAATTCACCTACCGGTCTCACTACCAATGAAGAACTTAATATACTTCTAGATTCCCAGTAATAACTATGCCTTGTTTTCTTGCTGGAATCTACTTTTTTCTTTGGTTTTATATATGCCGATTATTAACATGTTTTTGTTATAGCTATATAAGTTTGTGAGATGGAACCTATTGAGAGTATACTGAAGGAACCTTTCAATCTTTTTTTATTTTTCTAAAATGGAGGTGTTATTGTTTGGGTGTTTTAATTTTACATATCCTATATTTACAAGCCACATTAGGATTAAAATGTTTTGTTCCGTTGGACTAATGAATTCTTGTAAAGAATCATGTGATTGTAACTTCGCATAATCATGTGTGATCACTAGGCCTTATTTTGAATTAAGTCTTATTCTGTATGTACTATTAAACTTTTGGACAATATTGATGTGATCTTGTGGTAAATGGATAATATTGGTGCATGATTCGCATACTAATCTTTCACTGCTGACTTGGCCTTGACTCCTATGAAGATTCTCATATAGGTACACAGTCCTCTTGGTGACATTGTAACACCAATACGCCTTTGGGTCTCATTATACAAAATATAAAATTAGAGTTATTTTGTAAACAATATTTTTCTCAAATCTACTCCTAGACAATATTTACATGTCCTAGAGTAGTCAGTGATTACACACTTTATGTTCATATTGTTCTTTTGTGTGTTATCAGAGAACTACCAGATACCTGTAAACATTAGTACTTTTGTGCTAACTTTGCTTGTACACCACAACATTTCACTTACCCTGCTTGTGATCTTAACACAGTACCTACTGAAAAATTTGCATGATTTAATGCTGTCACTATTATGCATAGTAGGACCCTCTATAGAAGATATCTGTATAAATAGTATGAACAACCACTTTCGCAATATGTGGCCACAAAGTAGTTATAGTTAGGTTTGTTTTTCCATAGAAAGAGCGTTTGTTTGGTTTGCTAATAACTTTTGTTTGGCCCTTTTGAGGGACCGTCATGAAATCTTTCAAAAAACATTCATCTGCCACAGTTCCTTCCTGTAAAGTTTTAGGGCTACAGCAAAAACTGCTGAATTAAATTTCACCAAATTCGGCAGGAGGCTAGATCTTGATCCACAGTTTGTGCTTTTTGTGATGTGGTGTAAATCTGTTCAGTAGATTTGGAGAAATTAAGGGTGAAAAATAATTGTATATTTTGGCAGTTAAGCTCTCGAGAGTCCAGCAAGCCTCCCACGAGAGCAGTAAATGAAAAATGAAGCCCTGTCATTGGTTAAGGTTTTTCCCGTGAGCCTTCACGCTCTTGCAGGAGTGAGCACTGTTTTTGGCTGGCTTTTGGAATGTTAGAAATCAAATGACCACCATGATATTTCACTGTAAAAAATCAGAGGTGTTATGGAAATAAAGTACAAAAGCTATACCAAAGGCATCAGAAAGGCATGCTGCTCCACTAGATTTAAAGAGGAGGTGTCTACGGGACAACTACTGTGAAGATAATAAATGTATTTTATTTTTAACAAATTTTTCAGTGCTGCAGGACTCTCACAGGATTTTGAATAGTAAAAAGGAATAGAGAAGTTCTCAATATACTCTATTAGAAGGAATACATATTGTGGTCCTTTTTTAGAGGAAGTGTTCCAGAGATAAGTACTGTGGGGAGTAAATAGTTAATCTTTATTTTCAAAAATGTTTATGATCTCATGAGACCCCTGTGTGATTGTGAAAAGTAGAAAGGAGTAGGTGATCTTTGAATACACTGTAGCATGCATACCAGCTACTGTAGGAAGAAGTATTACAGGAGATGGTGTTTATCAGAGTCTAGGATGTATAACCTTTGGCTTGGTAAGAGTTGTTAGAAGAGTGAAGTCTCTTTCCACACATATTATTCACATCTGTTATCAGAGAGAGGGGCCCTCTCCACTCACTAATGCACCCATCCATCATCCAAGAGAGAGGTCTCAGCAGAGAGGCCAGTCTCTCTGGAAACACTGTACTATGCACACCCGTCATCTGAGAATGAGGTCTGACGGGAAAGGCAATACCCTCCCACACACTACTACTCACGCCCAGCATATGAGAGAGAGGTCTGAAAGAATATGCCTGTCACTCCCCACACACTACTGTGCACACCCATCATCTAAGACAGAGATCTGAAAGGAAAGGCCAGTCGATCCACACACCCTACTAAACACACCCCTCATCTCAGAGAGAGGTCTCAGCAGAGAGGCCAGTCTCTTTCAACACACCCTGAGAGAGAGGTCTTAAAGAAGTGGCATGTCCTTCTCCACTCATTACTACTCACACCCGTCATCTGAGAGAGAGGTCTCATAGTAGAGTTTACTCCATCCACAGACCCTCCTATGCACACCAGTTATTTGAGAGAAGGGTCTGAAAGGAGAGGCCATTCCCTCCCCAATCTGTACTACACACATCCATCATCTAGGAGAGGGATTTCAATTGAGAGGCAAGTCCTTCCAAACATCCTACTACACACATCTGTCATCTGAGAGAGAGGTTTCATAGGAAAGGACAGTCCATGCACACACCCTATTAAGCACACCCGTAACCTGAGAGAGAGGTCTCAAAGTAGGGGGGATGGGGTCCGCAGAGCCAAGAGGCTGAGAAAGGGGAGCATTGAGGACCCTCTCCCCTTTCATAAAAAATCAAAAGGCCCTGGTGGATGGAATCCCCAGGGCTATGCACTACGGCTAATCTCTCACCGCACAGCGTGGCGTTGGCTGCATGGATGGGGAATTGACTGGAGCCAGTCCCCGATGCGCCCAGCAAAAGGCTGTGCATGGCAAGGGGGTGCATTTACATATAGTAATTAAGTATAGCTTTACGCCAAAAAATTCTAGAAATCAGAGTTGGAAGAGAAGTTGTTTAATTCACAACGCATTTCGCCACACACGATGGCTTGATCACGTGAATACAAGTGCACACCCACAGTTACATAAGTATCACACGGGTAATAAACATAGAAAAGGGGACTGAAAGTCTCATCAACATCTCTAGACCAACAGTGAGTATATTACTCAATAAGATAGTACATAATCTCTGGCTACATATCCACTATTTGTTCTTTGTGCAGTAAATTCATGAATATATAAAAAATGTGCGTACACTGAAAATTCCCCAAAAGAAAATAAATTGGCCCAAATGAAAATACATTGGCGCTTATAATGTTCACTGAATCACACAATATCTGTGTAAAAGGGTACAATGATCTGATCACCTAACAAGATGATATGCTGCTATGAGTGATTAGAACGAATAACGTAAACACAATGTTTCACGTAGAATGGACCACGTGACCGTCAACATACACAAAATGGCTCCCCAGTGAAGTGTCACGCAAAATGCATGAGAGCCCGTTTCAGTATTCAAAAAGGCAATGCACGTATCACCCAAGTCAGGGCTAAATTTGTGAATGAAAAATTAAAGGGCAGTGCATATAGTGTAAAGCGCTATTCAAAAGTGCCTGGTGCATGACATTAAGAAATAGAGCAGACAGGGCAGTAATCATAACATCATACTCGGCAAGTGCCTGTATAAGCTAAGGGACAAAGACCCAATACAGATGGACAGTGGACATCCAGCGACAGAAACAAAGTTGAATGAGGCAACAGTTCCAAATAAATGAAGGTCACCCGTGGTAGTAGATGTGGTAAAAGGTGCCGCAATACCCTGGTGCTTGTGAATGGAAAAGAGGAGAGGGTAAACTGCCCGTGCAGAGTGAGTGAAGGGGACTTGGGACCCTCTTTCTTATACTAAAAAGTAAACAACGGACAAGGTCACATTAAAACCAGAAAGTTACAACTAAAAAGCTATTCACTTGAAAATCAATGTTCTACATATCGGTTACTAAACAACAAGGGCTGATGTCAATACTATTAAGAGGGGAAAGAAATGAAAGAAAACAATGAGAGAAAATAAGAATCCATGCTAAGTAAAATATTCTTTTAGATGAACTGACAGTTCTTCATCTTGATTGAGGCCCCCCCGGGTCTTTGCTAGAGAAATCTATAATCAACTTAGATTCTCTCTGCCGTAGTAAGAGGACCCTGTTACCGCCTCTGGGATTTTTGACAATCTGCTCAAGGACGATGAAACTAAAATCTTTAAGATTCGAAAAGTGCTTGTTTCTAAAATGACGTGCTACAGGATACTTAGGGTCAAAGTTGGAAATTGCCCTGGTATGTTCAAGAATGCGATTCTTGGCCATGCACGTGGTGCTGCCAATGTACCACTTGTTGCATGTACATACTATGGCATATATCACGAACGTGAAGCTACAAGACAAAAATTGTGTAATTCTCTTCATTGTAGCTAACCATACTGTGGCTCTTACTGTTGGCACAGGCTTTGCAGTAGCCACAAGGGAAAAAGGCCTTGAGGCCCTGCACAGTCGTAATGGGATAAGTAGTGATATCATTGTGTACCAGCATGTCTCTGATGTTATAACTGCGCCGGCACGTGATGCTGGGCCTATCTGAAATTATATTACCAATAACATTATCAGACTTGAGTATCTCCCAGTTTTTTACAATGATTTTTCTAATAGCCTGGGCATCAGAGCTATACAATCTGGTGTTGTCCTCTTCAGGTTCACTGACAGAACAAATGTCACTTAGAGTTTGTTGCCTTTCAATTTTCTTAGCTCTATCAAGGTCAGTTTTTAACACCCAGTTGGGATAGCCTCTTTCCCTGAACCTTTCCACATTAACATCACTTTCAAGTTTGTAAGAGTGATCAGTATTGCAGTTACGTTTTGCCCTCAGCAGTTCCCCATACGGGATGGACCATTCGAGGTTGTCCGGATGACTGCTGAAGGCATGTAGGATGCTATTCCTAGCGGTGGCTTTGAGATGTAAAACCGTATGCACCTTGTTGTTAGAAATTTCCACTTTGACATCCAAATACTCAATTTCAGTTCTGCTCATTGTTCCACTCAGTACAATGTTACAGTCATTTTTATTCAGTTTTTCGATAAAGATGCCAGCCTCACCGATAGACCCCTTCCAAACAATGAAGAGGTCGTCGATGTAGCGTAGCCACATTGACACATTGGAAACATCTTGCTGGAATACGGGATCAGCAAGTATATTCTCCTCCCATTTTCCCAAAAACAAATTGGCAAAACTGGGGGAGAAACAAGACCCCATAGCTGAGCCGTTCACCTGTCGGTATAAAATGCCATTGAACAGAAAAATATTGTTGCTCAAACAATACTCCACCATCTCGAGAAGCATCTGTGTGTGTTCTCGGAATCTGATATGTCTGCTAGCAATATAGAATTTGCATGCCTCCAAACCTTGTCTGTGGCCAATTATAGTATAGAGGCTTTGGACGTCGAGAGTCATGAGAACATAGTCACTGTGCCATACCAAGCCCTCAATTTTGTATATATATATATATAGATACATAGTAGGTAGTTATAGTTAGGGCCTATTATCCATAGGAAATTCATAACATTCTTTTCCAAATAACTTTGGCGCCGATTGATGAATCTTCGCAACATTTTTGAAACTCGTGGGGCGCTCCGTTCCGCTCCTATCTTGAAAAACTTGGGGTGATTAGGCAAGCGGAGGCTGAGAAAAAAGGGGGGCCCTAAAACATTCCATTGGAAATTTTAGACACGGCTACAGTTCGAACTGCTGAACGGAATTCCACAAAATTTGGCATAAAAGTAGCCCTTCATTCTGAAAGAACTCTTTTTGGTAAATGGTGTAAATCCGTTCAGTAGTTGCTGAGAAAATAAAAAATAAATGGATATATAAAGGCACGCTGGATCCATGCACACTGCCGATCACGAGCTGTATGCTAATTTGCTGTCATCACTTCAAATCAGGAAATGTTGGCAGTCATCTTGAGCCTCGGTAGAACCGAGACACAAGAAAAGAGAAATACAAACTTGTTAAACACAAAAAGGGGGCAGGGTAGAAACACCCTAGAGAGTTGCAGAGAGGTGTAAATTGGGGCATGGCCTCGAAACACCTCTTCAACGTAGCTCTGTGATGCTTACTGGAGGTACATGGTGGGCTAGTTGGACCCAGGGTCTGTCAGGATTCAAGGGGACTTAATCCCCCAACTTTAAATGTGGCACAGGGCGCCTTTGCATAGTGGTAAAGGGAGAGGGCGAGGCCAAAGATGAAATGTGAAAACACGCCCTGTGGCACGTTTTAAGTTGGGGAATTAAGTCCCCTTTAATCCTGAGAGTCCTTGGGTCCAACTAGCCCGCCATGTACCTCCAGTAAGCAACACAGAACTGCGTTGCAGAGAGGTGGTCTAAGGTCATGCCCCATTTTACACCTCTCTGCAATGTAACTCTGTGGCACTTACTGAACATACCTTGTGGGTTAGTTGCCCCCCCAGGGACCCTCAGGATTCAAGGAAACTTTATCCCCCAACTTAAAATGGCCACAGGGCGTGTTTGCACACATGTCACCTCAGGCCCCCCTCACTTCACCAGTGTGCAAACGCGCCCCATTACGTGTTTTATGATGTAGTTTTAATACCCCTGCCTTATTATGTACCAGGGCCTTACAGAGGAGGTCATGCTGATCACAGGGGTACCCCAACGCATAGTGTTCCCTAGTGTATGTAGGTGTTTTCACTGTATTTCAAGTATCTTTTAGCATACCACTATCTCTAAGCCTGGTTAGTCAGAGACAGTTACCACCAGTGCCCGTCTGAATAAGTTGAGGGCAGAGAATGCTTTTGTAGCAAGGCCTCTTTCTGCTCCTCTGTTGGTTCTGCCTGCACATGTCTTGCTTCTTCCTGTACTTTTCTTCGTCTTTGAGGACTTCTGTTGCTTCTTTCTGCATTTCGTTTCCTTCTTTCTGTGCGTTTTTTCTTCTTTCTTCACATGTCCTCCCTCTGTAGGCATAGTTAGAAACTAACATTTAAAAACCTTAGAAATTCACTTAATATAGAGTTAGGAATTAGCATTTAAAAACCCATTGAAATTCACTGAAAAAAACACAGGTTTCAGGCACGTTATAGTTAGAAATTAGCATTGAAAAACCTTTGAAATTCACTGAAAAAACCATAGGTTTCAGGCACATTATAGTTAGAAATTAGTATTTAAAAAACCTTAGAAATTCACTGAAAAAAACCATAGGTTTCAGGGGCGTCATAGTTAGTTGGACACTTCACTCGTACAAAACCATAGAAATCCCCCCATTATAGTTAGTTCATCTAACTATAACTCGCGTGCCCGCAAGGCTCTGATGACGTCACATATTACATCACTCAATGCATGGTCAATGACATCACTGATGACATCATCCTTGTGATAGAGTAGCCGATCTCATCTCACCCTAATATAACCTTTGCTACACACACTCAAAAAAAGAAACTAACATTTTCAAAACAATGGACATACCAATAGCAGTTGCAACACACCTTTTCAGTAATTTCAAGAACTACACGCACATCCACTCTTTCACCAACAGTTGTGTACAGTCACTCATGCATGTACTCACTCATCATATGTACTCATACACCTATACATCCTGTTAAACACCAACACTCATCCATAGAGTTACTCACACACATAGTCACACATACAAACAAAGTTTCCAACATCCATTTACTTGCATATACAGTTATACACACACCACACCACTTACTTCTACAGAAACCTACACTCTCTTCAACTAACACTTATAGAAAAACATACTTATTTATACAGGAACTCTTTCAATCTCTCACTCTCACATACTCCAATTCTCACCTATACTAGTTTAAAACATATGTAGTTACACATAAAGACACTATTGAGGTAGTCATTCACTCAGGAACACACCCATACTTACACTCATCCACCCATACAGTCCTGCACACTTGCTGTCTTCAACACATACAAACAGTGAGTCACTCATTCATGCATCTATGCACTACGTAATACCCCCACCGAATCATACAGACACTCAGACACTCCTACTGACACTCAAAAAACCAACTATTAACCCATGTAGACACTCAAGTAACTACTCACCAACCCATTTAGCCACTTATACACAAAGTGAGAGACTGATACAGATATTTACATATTTAAACATTACTCACTAACACATGTATTCACTAAGATACACTTAATCACTCAGTTATACAATCAATTTTACAAAAACATAATCATCCATTTAGACACTTATATACCCATTTTCTTCCATCGACCTTGAGATATACATATATAAAACGTATTTAATTTTCAGAAAAACACAAATTCACTGGATGATGTCATCAGTGATGTCATTTGAGATGTCATCAGCGATGTCATGAGTGATGTCACTGACCATGTCATGAGTGATGTATTATGTGATGTCATCAGCAGTGCATTGCTGGCGCCCAGGTTCTAGTTAGCTGAACTAACTATAATGGGGAATTTCTATGGTTTTGTATGAGTGAAATGTCCAACTAACTATAACGAACCTGAAACGTATGGTTTTTAAAGTGAATTTCTAAGGTTTTTGAAATGCTAATTTCTAACTATGATGTGCCTGAAACCTATGATTTTGTCAGTGAATATATAAATATATAAGCACATATATTTACATATATATATATATATATATATATATATATATATATATATATATATATATATATATATATATATATATATATATATATATATATATATATATATATATATATATATATATATTCACAGAAAAAAAACATAGGTTTTAGGGACGTTATCGTTAGTTGGAGATTTCACTTGTTCAAAACCATAGACATTCAGGCTTTATAGTTTGTAGACCTAACTATAACTCTCGCCCCCGCAATGCATTGCTGATGACGTCAATATTACATCACTCATGACATGCTGAGGACCCTTAGGACCCCATCCTCAAGGGCCTAACCCCTTTGTAGGGAAAAGGGCCCCCCACCTAGGCCACTTCTGGCCCCGGGGACCCAATCTCCTGGGGCCTGGCAAATCCTTTTTTAAATTTATTTTTCGCAGGGGGAGCTATGTGGCCCTCGGGACCCCATCCCCCGGGTGCCGGACCTATCTGTTGGGGACCATGGGGGACCCCGATTCTCCCATGGTCCCGTTGGCTCTCCGCCTCTTGTGGGAGCCAGCATTACTTTTCCACATGGGGAGCTGCCAACATGCAGCTCCCTGTGTGAAAAACCACTCTACTTTGGATTTTGGAAGCGAGAGCAGGTTTCCCTAGTCTTGCTTCCTAAATCCAAAGCAAAGTTTGCTATGAAAGGGTGGGAGCCACACGGCTCCGACCCTGCCATAGCAAACAGCAGTGTCCCCGGGGTGGGCAGACTAGGACACTTCAGGAGCCAGCCCTGGGGATAGGTGGTCCACAGGGCAATCAAGGGCTCCTGGAGGGGGGCTGCGCAGTCCAGCACCAGCACCTAAGGGCCATTACAAATTCTGACGAGTTCGATCTGGTTGCAAAGCATTTTAAAGAAGTACATTCAAATGACCTGCAACACCTGAAATACTTTGTAATAGATTGTGTTCTCTGCCCCAAACGTGGTAGGAATAGGGAGGTAACTTTCAGGTGTTTGGAGAGCAAGTATATCTTCTAATTGGATTGTAAAAGTCCAAATGGATTAAATACCACTGAGGACTTATATACATGACTCTGATCATCTTTGCATTGCATTATTGCGACTATTGAGTTTTGTAGGATTTCATGAATTTTTCATGTCTGTACATAAATTGTTTTTAGTGGATTACATGGTGTAATGTTGTAATGATTTTTATATGATGCATTCCGTTGCCTAATCAAGACCCCCTTCCCCATTTTGTTGTTTCCGATTTTGGCTGCTTGGGATAAATTGAATCTCATATCCAAGGCATGCCAAACACTAATGTATGTTCCAAGAGGTTAGGTAACAACCAATGGAACTCCAGATGTATGCACTTTAAGCACCAGGAAGATGCACAGTACAGATGGTATTTTACTGATACGCAAATAGACATTGGTAGGGCTTTGGACAGTATCAGGGCGAGCATTGAGGGCATCCGATATTGACGCCAGCAATTAGGATGATTTGCAGTAAGGCCAGACATAATGAATAACAATGGGTATTCAAACCGGTAGTAATTATGTGAAGCTCAATTAGTTTGTATTGTGAACTATGTTAGTGTGCACTGAAATGCGTTCTTTGCACTGATTAATGTGTTATTTGCATCAAGATCAAGCAGGAGTGTAGACGTTTACATGGGCACAACCTTAGAGATTTGAGCGCACCTATGACAGCAAATATGAATAGATTTTAACAATATTTTTCGTCTTGACCTATTAGAGACTATAAATATTTGTTTTTAGGAATGCTCTATTATATAATAATGTCTTTTGCACAGGGTTTATTATAAATTAGAACTGTTTTTTACTTTTTGAGGATAAAATCTATGTACTGTATTAAGCACTCTATTGCACTTTGCATTATGGTATTTTAAACCGTAGGCAATTAATATGTGCACAATGAAATGAAAATATAATGCATAGCTAGCATGGTTATTGCTGTATGAAAACAGACGGAGAGTCTGTTTTCAGTTGTTATGATGCACCGTCCCTTTAATGGGTAGAGATAACATGAGTATGTCATGTGATCAAGGCCTCTAGGGGCTGAAACAGATCATGGCGGTATTACACTGAACTGAATAAATTACTTGCACGAAGGAAAACTGGTGTCTGTTCCCTTTCTAACTCAGCATTATGGAGTTGTGGAGATTCAGAGTTTGGGATATATATATATATATATATATATATATATATATATATATATATATATATATATATATATATATATATATATATATATATATATATATATTGATGTTATCTTTTAGACCTGGACATTTATTTGCCTTTCTTGGCTTTGATCTTTCTCAGGTAGAATTCCAACTCTTTGCCTTCTGTAGGAAGGGGGAGGCTCTAGTTGGCGCAGTGTAACACTAGCGACAAGCAGGGTCTCTCTCTTCCTCGTCAGGGCTGAGGGTTACCTTCCAGACAACCTCTGCTTACCCTCTAGGTAGTGTGGCTTAAGCAGTCGTAGGCTAATCTTTGGGGCACATCGGGTTAAACACCTGCAACAGTACACCTTTACAACCAACCCACCACACAACGAGACCAGACTGTATTCTTGTAAAAATATATCTCTTTATATAGATTTTACGCAGGCTTGTGAATACAGTCAATAACTTTATGGATACGGTTGCAGGATATTGGATTCAGGTTACCACAGTTCTTATCGCAGTCCTTTTGAGGCCCGTAGGCCGGTGTTAACCAAAGTTCTTTGTGGAGCCGGCGGCTTCCAGGGGATCTGTCCCACGTCGCGTTGCCTTCTCGGTGTCGCTGATCGTTGTGGCTCTTCGGCCGAGCAGGTCACTGGTCGTCCGGGGCAGCGGTGCTCTGTGGCGGCACGGTCCTCTCTTTATCGCCCGCTTCGACCTTGTAGACGGCGGCTGTGCGGCGGTGACAAGTGGCAGTACGGTCCCCAAGTGCAGGACGTACCCAGCCAAATGTCGGTGCAGCTGTGGGCTCACAGCTGGGCTGTCGGGCAGGCTACCGACCTTGTGGATTCTCGTAGGGCAACTGTCTGTCCTTGCAAGTGAGTGACGGCTCGCTATGCAGTCACCTCGATAGCTCGGACCGGACGGGTCCTCCTTTGCTTTGCTCTCGGGCTCCCGGTGCAGTTGTGGTCACGATGTTCGGGCCAGCGGCTGCTGGTCCTCACTTTGCTTCCGCGGTTGCCTTGGGCCCCGGTCACGGTGGTCGGGAGGGTGTGGATACCTTAGAGGAGATTCCTCTTTGTCGATGCTGCGGCGAGGGTCAGCACCCGCAGTCGCTTTCTTCCAAGGGGGTAGCGTCCACTGGTCCTGGGACGCTGGTCAGGGGGCAAGTTCAGTTGCAAGCCCTTGGAGATCTTTTTGCAGAGTTTGGCACAAGTAGCACAAAAGTCTTTTCGTAGTCTTATTGTCTTCCTCTCCTTCAGCAGCAAGGCACCAGACACAGGCAAGAGTCAGCACCCTTCCTTGTCTCTCACGGTCCTTCTCGTAGGGCAGAGTCTTTCTGTGGCCCAAACCGGATCTAATTTTCAAGGAGCAGGGCTCTGTCTTTTATAGGCCAATTCTTTTGTTCTCGCAGGCCAGGGGGGCCTTTGCATAACCACTCTCAGTTCTGGAGTACCCCCGCGGGTGTACTCCGGCTTCTGCTTTCAGTGTGAGGGGCAGGCGCATCAGACGCCCCACAGGAGGTGGAGCCAGCATTGTCCGGACAGGAGTGGCCAGAGTACCTTGTTGATGGGGGCTTCGCCCTTCCTGGGCCAGGTGCCGGCAGAGTCATCCGCCGCTCCCCAGGAGGGTGGAGCCAGCATTGTGGAGGTCGAGCACAGTGACAGCTCGAGTCAAGAGGCACTCCTACCTCCCACTAAGGTATAATCTGCGCATTCACCACCTGTCATCCCTCCAGCCCTGTCACTCACACATCCCAGACAGTCGGATACACATACTGGCAGAGGCAACTGAAATGGTTAAGCAAGCAAATGCTAACTTTCTAAAAGTAGCATTTGCAAACCCAGGATACTAAAATAAACTTGCCTACAAGAAATATCTCATTATCCTGAGTTCAGGCATACTAAACATGACTCACTACCATGCTCCTTGAGCCTGTGGGGGTTATAGGGTGTAATAATCCTCGCAGCTCAGTCTGGCCTAAGGGAGCAGGTAGCCTTCAGTAGTGAAATACGGTCTTCGTTGTAAGTCACTACCAGGACATGCCACGCACATCAGGGCTTGTCCTACCTTACACCTACAATGCACCCTGCCCGCAGGCCTACCATAGGGGTGACTAATATGTAGTCAAGGGAAGGGTCGGTGCTGGCAAGTGGGGACACTTGCCCAGCTAGCGTGATAGTACGAGACCGCACGCGGGTTCTGCGGTCGCAGTTCCCAGACACATCTTTACGGCTGCTTCGGTGGGTGGCGCAACCAGCGCTGCAGGCCCACCAGCAGTATTGGCATCTACAAGCCCCGGCACTCTCTCGTGCGCTTTACTAGGGACTAACAGTAAATCCACTGCACCAATCAGGGATACCAATCGTATATACAGTTTACAGTAGGGAGCACTTGCACTGCGGCACGGATTAGCCGTGGCGCAGTGCCCTGAGTATCGGAAAACCAGCAAAACATCGGAGGCACATCAGCAAAAAGTGGAAGGGAGACTCACGCCAAGGTGCCAGGTCTAACATGTGTCCCCTCCAGCTGAAATGTGGGGGGAACTACCCTTCCCCAGGGAGTTCCACATCACTAAGGCGGAAAAATCTGGACAGACCGTCAGCGTTGGCGTGATCGGTGCCAGGGCGGTGTTCCACCGTAAAGTCCATACTCTGTAGAGAAATGGACCACCTCAACAGTTTTGGGTTCTCACCCCTCATTTGCATCAACCATCTGAGGGGCCTGTGGTCCGTCTGAACTCGGAAGTGAGACCCAAACAAGTAGGGTCTTAGCTTCTTCAGCGCCCAGACCACAGCAAATGCTTCACGCTCTATTGCACTCCACCTACTTTCCCGTGGAAGTAGCCTCCGACTTATGAAGGCTACGGGTTGGTCAAAGCCCTCCTCAGTCATCTGTGAAAGAACAGCCCCTACACCATGCTCTGAAGCGTCTGTTTGCACAATGAACTCCTTGGAGAAATCTGGGGCCAGGAGCACGGGCGCCGTGCACATGGCAGTCTTCAGGGTGTCAAAAGCCTTCTGACAGGTGTCAGTCCAAATCACATTCCTGGGCTGCTTTTTCGAAGTCAGCTCTGTCAAGGGGGTCACGATCGTGCCATAGCCCTTGACAAACCTCCTGTAATACCCAGTGAGCCCCAGGAAGGCTCTCACTGCAGTCTGGGTCTTGGGGGGTTCCCAAGCCAGGATGGTTTCGATTTTGGGCTGCAAGGGGGCTACCTTGCCGCTCCCAACTTGGTGTCCCAAGTACACCACTGAACCCTGCCCAATCTGGCACTTGCTTGCCTTGATTGTGAGGCCTGCTCTGCGCAGGGCCATCAACACTTCCCAGAGGTGTCGCAGGTGTTCGGGCCAGGTGCCGCTGAACACCGCGATGTCATCCAGGTAGGCGGCACTGAACTCGTCCAGTCCAGCCAACACCTGGTTGACCAATCTCTGAAAGGTGGCAGGGGCATTCTTCATTCCAAATGGCATAACCCGGAACTGGAAATGCCCATCTGGTGTTGAGAATGCCGACCTCTCCTTTGCCCCATCGGTCAAGGCGATCTGCCAGTACCCAGACGTTAAATCAAACGTGCTGAGGAACCGGGCAGCCCCTAGCCGATCAATGAGCTCGTCAGCTCTGGGGATGGGGTGCGCGTCAGTCTTCGTGACTGAATTGAGTCCTCTGTAGTCCACACAGAACCGGAGTTCGGGTGTGGCTCCCGGCGCAGCAGCCTTCGGCACCAAGACCACGGGGCTGGACCAAGGACTGCTGGAAGACTCAACCACCCCGAGGGCAAGCATCTTGGAGACCTCCTCCTTGATGCAGGCCCGGACCCTGTCAGTCACCCGGTAAGCCTTATGCTTCACCGGTAAGCTGTCTCCAGTGTCCACATCATGGACGCCCCAATCTGTGACACTCGGAACCAGGGAGAACAGGTCTGGAAACTGTCCCAGCAACTGGCGGCAGTCCTCCTGTTGTTCGGCGGTCAGGGAGGGTGAGAGGTTAACTCCATCCACTGACCCATCCTTCTCACAGGCCACCAAGAGGTCAGGAAGAGGCTCCGACTCCTCCTCCATTCCGTCATCGGTTGCCAACAACATGCCCACTTCGGACCTTCGCAAGTGGGGCTTGAGGCGGTTGACATGTGGGACCCGCAAAGGGTTCCTGGGCGTCTTCATGTCCACCAAGTATGTCACGGGGCTCTTCTGCTCCACAACCTCAAATGGTCCTGTCCACTTATCTTGAAGGGCACAGGGCTCCACTGGGGCCAAGACATACACCTCTTGTCCAGGCTGAAGCTCGACCAGAGTGGCATTCTGATCGTACCACCGCTTCATTTCTTCCTGGCTCGCTTCCAGATTTGCCTCGGCAAGTTGTCTGAAGCGTCTGGTTTGATTTCTGAAGGCCAGCATGTAGCTATATACATTCTGGGGAGGTTTCCTGGGAGATTGCTCCCAGCCTTCCTTTACCAAACTCAGTGGTCCTCTCACGGGGTGGCCGTACAGTAGTTCAAAGGGGCTGAACCCTAGGGACTTCTGTGGCACCTCGCGATATGCAAACAGCAGGCATGGTAAGAGGACGTCCCACTTACGCCTCATCGGACCTTCCAGGCCCATGATCATGCCTTTGAGGGTTCGGTTGAATCTTTCAACCAACCCGTTACCTTGGGGATGGTAGGGGGTGGTGAACTTGTACGTTACGCCACACTCCTGCCAAAGGGACTTCATATATTTCGATATGAAGTTGGTCCCCCTGTCGCTCACCACCTCTAGAGGGAATCCTACTCGTGAGAAAATTCCCATCAGTGCACGCCCCACCACGGGAGCCGTCACTGTCCTCAGAGGGATGGCTTCAGGGTACCGGGTGGCATGGTCCACCAAGACCAGGATGAACCTGTTGCCCATGGCTGTCTTGGGGTCCAGAGGCCCAACGATGTCAATACCCACTCGCTGGAATGGCGTACCGACCACAGGGAAGGGTTGGAGGGGAGCCTTGTTCTTCCCTCCCGTCTTCCCACTTGCCTGGCAAGTCGGACAGGTTCTGCAATAAGAGTCTGAGCTTTTATGCATTTGGGGCCAGTAGAAGTGGGTGACAAGCCTGTCATAGGTCTTGTCCATCCCCAAATGTCCTGCTAAAGGCACATCATGAGCCAGACCCAGTAGGAAGGCTCTGAACTTCTGGGGTACCACCAGCACACGGGCTGACCCAGGTTCAGCAGCCTTAGGCTCCGAATACAGGAGGTCGTTCTCCCAGTACACGTAATGTGTTTTGGCCTGAACACCATCGGCCTGGTCTGCAGCCTGCTGCCGCATACCCACGAGAGAAGGGCATTCTTTCTGCTCCCTGCAGAATTCCTCCCTGGAGGGTCCTCCTTCTTGCTGCCAATGGGTCAGCTCAGGCAGGTCCCCCAGTTCAGCGATCTGTTCCCCTGTAGGCTCCAGGGCATCCCCCTCAAGGTCTGCCTCCTCCTGGACCGTAGGAACTTCAGGGGCCGGTTTCCCGCGCCCCCTGCGCCTTCTCCCTAAAGCCTGTTCCTGGGCCTCTCCATCAGGCCCCAGGACCTCTCGATCACCCTTACTGGCTGCCATCGACCGGGTGGTCACGCACGCCCAGTCAGGCAGACCCACCATCCGCAGATGAGTCGTTTTCTCCACCTTTTCCCAAGGGGAGTGCTCCAAGTCGTTCCCTAGCAGACAGTCAACAGGCATGGTTTTTCTCACACAGACCTGCAGAGTACCAGAGACCCCCCCCCACTCGAAGGGAACTTGAGCCATCGGACACTGACTCTCAGAATTATCAGCGTTGATAACCCTACAGTAGGCATGGGGTACAACCTGCTCTTGAGACACCAGGTGCTGACTTACCGCAGTCACACTGGCTCCTGTGTCTCTAAGAGCCTCAGCCTCCTTACCATTGATGATCACCACCTGCCCATATTTCTTAGTGTTAGAGGGCAGGTAGTTCGTAGGGATCATCTCGCTGTCTCCTAGCGAGACCAGGGTCATGTGAACGGGATCTCCACCCCCCGGGACCATCATTTCTTCTCCCAGGTGAGCGCTAGTCACTTGTCGGGGCGGAGCACCAGTGGGTGCGGGTTTACCAAATAGGCGACACTTGGGGTCACTGGATATGTGCCCAGGCTCGCCACATTTGAAACAATTGAAGGGCCCCTTTGGAACAGGTTTACCTGTCGGGGCCCCGTTCTGCTTCGGGGGTGGGGGAGGCTGAGAACCCTGCTGCGGATTCCCTTGGGAACTACTTTGTGGGCCTTTTTGGAACCCCTTCTGTTTTCCCCCCTTGTCCCCCCCACTCTTCTGCTGGGGACCCTGCCCACTCTTGGCGGAATCTCCCACGGGACCCTTGTGGACCCTGGTGCTGAGCCAGCGGTCCGCCTCCTCAGCAAGCTTCCTCGGGTTGGACAGCTTGCTATCGATCAGGTGTTGGCGTAACTCAGGAAAACAGTGATCAGACAAGTGCTCCCATGCAATTAAATCAAAGAGACCTTGAAAATCATTAACTTTGTTACCTTTCACCCAACCATCCAGTGCTCTGCAAAAGTAAGTCACATACTCCACATACGTATTCCCAGGCCGCTTAGTACATCCCCTAAACTTCTGTCTATACATTTCAGGGGTAAGCCCGTACCTGTTCAACAAAGCTTCTTTCATGTGGGTATAGGACCTCTGATTCTCAACGGGCAAATCTAGCAAGGTATCTCTCCCTTCGCTAAGGAACCTTCCCCACAACCCCGCTCCCCAATCCTTGTCAGGGACCCGGTGGGAGGACATGGCTACCTCATATGCCCTAAACCATTGTCCTATGTCATCCCCCTTAAAGAACTCCTTGACTACGTCCTTCGGGATATGCACTCTTGACTCTACCTGCACTGGCGATGTGCTGCCACCAGAGGGAGGCTGATCCAAGTCTCTCTCCTTGAGACTCATCTCCCTCATCTTGATTTCGTGATTCATTTGGTGCTTTCGTTCTTCCAGCGCCATTCTTTTTGTTTCCAGCTCCAGCTGGATTTTCAATTCTGCCAACTTTCTTTCGTGATTCCGGGTTTCCTTCCTGTCCGCCAGCTCCTCTGGCGACAGGCCTTTACCAAAGCTGTGCTCGCTGTCTTGCCTCTCGAGATCGATCAGGTCCCCAGGCGCATTCTGCTCCTCCGTCGTATTCTGCTCGGCGAGGACGTCTTGCTCTTCCGGGGTCTTTCTGGACTCCACCCAGGCTTTCAGGGCCTTGTAGAGCTCCGGCTTGTTTTTGCAACCAGCGTGCGGAACCTTTAGTTTCCTACAAAAAAACTTCAGCTCCATCTTTGAGTATTTGTCCAGCTTTGCGGCGTCCCATTCCACCTCCAACACCTCGGAGGTCGTGGACTCCGCTCCATCCAGGCTCTTTGTGCCCGGCATGGTTTCGGCACTCGGAATCTTCTTTCAAAAAAGCAAAGTCTGTGGTTTAGTAACTGTACCGTAATCCTTGTGTAGTGATCAGAAGCTCAGGTATAACTATCGCAAGTGTAAATTCGAAATCCTCACCGCTGCGTCCAATGTAGGAAGGGGGAGGCTCTAGTTGGCGCAGTGTAACACTAGCGACAAGCAGGGTCTCTCTCTTCCTCGTCAGGGCTGAGGGTTACCTTCCAGACAACCTCTGCTTACCCTCTAGGTAGTGTGGCTTAAGCAGTCGTAGGCTAATCTTTGGGGCACATCGGGTTAAACACCTGCAACAGTACACCTTTACAACCAACCCACCACACAACGAGACCAGACTGTATTCTTGTAAAAATATATCTCTTTATATAGATTTTACGCAGGCTTGTGAATACAGTCAATAACTTTATGGATACGGTTGCAGGATATTGGATTCAGGTTACCACAGTTCTTATCGCAGTCCTTTTGAGGCCCGTAGGCCGGTGTTAACCAAAGTTCTTTGTGGAGCCGGCGGCTTCCAGGGGATCTGTCCCACGTCGCGTTGCCTTCTCGGTGTCGCTGATCGTTGTGGCTCTTCGGCCGAGCAGGTCACTGGTCGTCCGGGGCAGCGGTGCTCTGTGGCGGCACGGTCCTCTCTTTATCGCCCGCTTCGACCTTGTAGACGGCGGCTGTGCGGCGGTGACAAGTGGCAGTACGGTCCCCAAGTGCAGGACGTACCCAGCCAAATGTCGGTGCAGCTGTGGGCTCACAGCTGGGCTGTCGGGCAGGCTACCGACCTTGTGGATTCTCGTAGGGCAACTGTCTGTCCTTGCAGGTGAGTGACGGCTCGCTATGCAGTCACCTCGATAGCTCGGACCGGACGGGTCCTCCTTTGCTTTGCTCTCGGGCTCCCGGTGCAGTTGTGGTCACGATGTTCGGGCCAGCGGCTGCTGGTCCTCACTTTGCTTCCGCGGTTGCCTTGGGCCCCGGTCACGGTGGTCGGGAGGGTGTGGATACCTTAGAGGAGATTCCTCTTTGTCGATGCTGCGGCGAGGGTCAGCACCCGCAGTCGCTTTCTTCCAAGGGGGTAGCGTCCACTGGTCCTGGGACGCTGGTCAGGGGGCAAGTTCAGTTGCAAGCCCTTGGAGATCTTTTTGCAGAGTTTGGCACAAGTAGCACAAAAGTCTTTTCGTAGTCTTATTGTCTTCCTCTCCTTCAGCAGCAAGGCACCAGACACAGGCAAGAGTCAGCACCCTTCCTTGTCTCTCACGGTCCTTCTCGTAGGGCAGAGTCTTTCTGTGGCCCAAACCGGATCTAATTTTCAAGGAGCAGGGCTCCGTCTTTTATAGGCCAATTCTTTTGTTCTCGCAGGCCAGGGGGGGCCTTTGCATAACCACTCTCAGTTCTGGAGTACCCCCGCGGGTGTACTCCGGCTTCTGCTTTCAGTGTGAGGGGCAGGCGCATCAGACGCCCCACAGGAGGTGGAGCCAGCATTGTCCGGACAGGAGTGGCCAGAGTACCTTGTTGATGGGGGCTTCGCCCTTCCTGGGCCAGGTGCCGGCAGAGTCATCCGCCGCTCCCCAGGAGGGTGGAGCCAGCATTGTGGAGGTCGAGCACAGTGACAGCTCGAGTCAAGAGGCACTCCTACCTCCCACTAAGGTGTAATCTGCGCATTCACCACCTGTCATCCCTCCAGCCCTGTCACTCACACATCCCAGACAGTCGGATACACATACTGGCAGAGGCAACTGAAATGGTTAAGCAAGCAAATGCTAACTTTCTAAAAGTAGCATTTGCAAACCCAGGATACTAAAATAAACTTGCCTACAAGAAATATCTCATTATCCTGAGTTCAGGCATACTAAACATGACTCACTACCATGCTCCTTGAGCCTGTGGGGGTTATAGGGTGTAATAATCCTCGCAGCTCAGTCTGGCCTAAGGGAGCAGGTAGCCTTCAGTAGTGAAATACGGTCTTCGTTGTAAGTCACTACCAGGACATGCCACGCACATCAGGGCTTGTCCTACCTTACACCTACAATGCACCCTGCCCGCAGGCCTACCATAGGGGTGACTAATATGTAGTCAAGGGAAGGGTCGGTGCTGGCAAGTGGGGACACTTGCCCAGCTAGCGTGATAGTACGAGACCGCACGCGGGTTCTGCGGTCGCAGTTCCCAGACACATCTTTACGGCTGCTTCGGTGGGTGGCGCAACCAGCGCTGCAGGCCCACCAGCAGTATTGGCATCTACAAGCCCCGGCACTCTCTCGTGCGCTTTACTAGGGACTAACAGTAAATCCACTGCACCAATCAGGGATACCAATCGTATATACAGTTTACAGTAGGGAGCACTTGCACTGCGGCACGGATTAGCCGTGGCGCAGTGCCCTGAGTATCGGAAAACCAGCAAAACATCGGAGGCACATCAGCAAAAAGTGGAAGGGAGACTCACGCCAAGGTGCCAGGTCTAACACCTTCCAAGACATAACCATCTGCCCGACCACACTGACCCGGTCTGGAAGCTATACAGGCAAGAAGCTTTCCCTGCTGGAACTGCTCTTCAAGTAGAGTGCTGATCTTCGCTGTCTTTTTTCGCTCTTCATATTTCTTCATGATCTTCTTGGATCTCTTTTTGTTGAGGATCTCCTCCTCTTCAGGAGTCAGCTTAGCTCCTTTCTTGCGTCCAAGCGGCAAGGCAAAGTGGGCCTCATACCACTGCCTGTAAGGAGTGCTGTCGATCAGGACGATGCAGTTTTTCACCAGGGTCTTCGTTCGAACCAGTTCATTGTTGGAGGCATTGTAGACAACATCAATGATCCTAGTCTTGCGGGTGCAGCACTCTGAGCCCCAGGAAAAGTTCCCAGCATCAAACCTGAGGGCGCGAAACTTCTTATTACCACCACGGAATCTTACTGTGTGAATACGTCGAGGCCCAATCTTTGTGTTAGCAGGAGGGCGCCCCAATTCATACTTCCTTTTTTTGTGGTAGGGCTTCCTTTTGCCTCCAGTTTTGCGGCGCTTGTGCCAGTTGTCCCGTGAGATACCCATTCTCAGGTGCTGGCTGGAAAGAGGAGCTCTATATAGCTCCTATATAGCTCCTGCTGAAAATCCCTCACCTTCCCAGGGGTGGCTCAGTGCCGGGGGTATTTACAACAAGGGGTGGTGAGGGACAGAGTCTCTGAATTAAGCAGAAAGCTCTCACCCAGTCAAGAGATCAGGGCTAGATCCAACACCGTTTTTTAGCTCACTGCACCATCCCAGTTTCAGAACCTGGCTGTATGCAAATTAGTCTGTTCCTGTCCCAGTGCATGATGGGAACAGGGCAAACCAAACTACAAAAGCCAATTCTTACACTGGGAAGGAAACAAGCTCCCGGGGACCGGTTTATGGCATTACAGCCGTCTTCGGCCCGGTTTGCTTGAATCCTGATGGTGCAATGAGCAAGGGTCTCACATCTGAGAATACCCTTCCACGCTTAGGGTGGACAAAAATATTTACAACAAGGGGTGGTGAGGGACAGAGTCTCTGAATTAAGCAGAAAGCTCTCACCCAGTCAAGAGATCAGGGCTAGATCCAACACCGTTTTTTAGCTCACTGCACCATCCCAGTTTCAGAACCTGGCTGTATGCAAATGAGTCTGTTCCTGTCCCAGTGCATGATGGGAACAGGGCAAACCAAACTACAAAAGCCAATTCTTACACTGGGAAGGAAACAAGCTCCCGGGGACCGGTTTCTGGCATTACAGCCGTCTTCGGCCCGGTTTGCTTGAATCCTGATGGTGCAATGAGCAAGGGTCTCACATCTGAGAATACCCTTCCACGCTTAGGGTGGACAAAAATATTTACAACAAGGGGTGGTGAGGGACAGAGTCTCTGAATTAAGCAGAAAGCTCTCACCCAGTCAAGAGATCAGGGCTAGATCCAACACCGTTTTTTAGCTCACTGCACCATCCCAGTTTCAGAACCTGGCTGTATGCAAATTAGTCTGTTCCTGTCCCAGTGCATGATGGGAACAGGGCAAACCAAACTACAAAAGCCAATTCTTACACTGGGAAGGAAACAAGCTCCCGGGGACCGGTTTCTGGCATTACAGCCGTCTTCGGCCCGGTTTGCTTGAATCCTGATGGTGCAATGAGCAAGGGTCTCACATCTGAGAATACCCTTCCACGCTTAGGGTGGACAAAAATATTTACAACAAGGGGTGGTGAGGGACAGAGTAGTTTAGTCTGCCCTGTTCCCATGATGCACTGGGCCAGGGACAGACTGATTTGCATATAGCCAGGTTCTGAGCTGGGATGGGGCAGTGAGATAAATAACTGTGATGGATCAAGCCCTGATCTTTGGACTGGGTAAGAGTGTTCTGCTTATTTCAGACACTCTGTTCATCACCGCCCCCTTTTCTGAATCTTTTTTGCCCACTATAGGTGTGGCAGGGTATACTCAGACATGAGTCCCTTTCTCACTGCTCCATCAGGATTCAAGCAAGCCGGGCCGAAGACGGCTGAAATGCCAGAAACCGGTCCCCGGTAGCTTGTCTCCTTTCTGGTGAAGAATTGGCTTGGTAGTTTAGTCTGCCCTGTTCCCATGATGCACTGGGCCAGGGACAGACTGATTTGCATATAGCCAGGTTCTGAGCTGGGATGGGGCAGTGAGATAAATAACGGTGATGGATCAAGCCCTGATCTTTGGACTGGGTAAGAGTGGTCTGCTTATTTCAGACACTCTGTTCATCACCACCCCCTTTTCTGAATCTTTTTTGGCCACTATAGGTGTGGCAGGGTATACTCAGACATGAGTCCCTTTCTCACTGCTCCATCAGGATTCAAGCAAGCCGGGCCGAAGATGGCTGAAATGCCAGAAACCGGTCCCCGGTAGCTTGTCTCCTTTCTGGTGAAGAATTGGCTTGGTAGTTTAGTCTGCCCTGTTCCCATGATGCACTGGGCCAGGGACAGACTGATTTGCATATAGCCAGGTTCTGAGCTGGGATGGGGCAGTGAGATAAATAACGGTGATGGATCAAGCCCTGATCTTTGGACTGGGTAAGAGTGGTCTGCTTATTTCAGACACTCTGTTCATCACCACCCCCTTTTCTGAATCTTTTTTGGCCACTATAGGTGTGGCAGGGTATACTCAGACATGAGTCCCTTTCTCACTGCTCCATCAGGATTCAAGCAAGCCGGGCCGAAGACGGCTGAAATGCCAGAAACCGGTCCCCGGTAGCTTGTCTCCTTTCTGGTGAAGAATTGGCTTGGTAGTTTAGTCTGCCCTGTTCCCATGATGCACTGGGCCAGGGACAGACTGGTTTGCATATAGCCAGGTTCTGAGCTGGGATGGGGCAGTGAGATAAATAACGGTGATGGATCAAGCCCTGATCTTTGGACTGGGTAAGAGTGGTCTGCTTATTTCAGACACTCTGTTCATCACCACCCCCTTTTCTGAATCAGTGCCGGGGGAGCAGCCGGTAAAACTATCACCATGAAAACGGTGATCAAGCGCTCTTTATATCCACAACGTTTAGCTCCCGCAACTTTCAACCCCACTCAGCGGCGGCGGCGAAGAAGGAGACTCGGACCCCACAGGACTTCAGGCAGAATGTTTGATTTGGTAAAAAACAACCTCACATGCCGCGTTTCGGGCCACAGAAGCCCTTGTTCACTGTTATATATATATCCCCTGGAGTGCTGTTAATCCAGGATCCCCACTGTTCATGACGAGCTGAGCTCGTCAGCTCGTCATGAGCACACGACCAGTGTACTGCATGACGAGCTGAGCTCGTCATGAGCAGCGAAGGGGTTAATAAAATATATATATGTGTATATATATACATATACATACATATATATATATATATATATATATATATATATATATATATATATATATATATATATATATATATATATATATATATATATATATATATATATATATATATATATATATATATATATATATATATATATATATATATATATATTCACTCCAAGGTTCCTTTCCACAAAAGAACCACTCGGACACCCCAAGTGCTGTTGCTGTATTTAATCAGCAAGGGGAAAAACGACGCATTTCGGGGATTAGCCCTTGATCACGCTATGATAGGAGCGTGATCAAGGGCTAATCTCCGAAACGCGTTGTTTTTCCCTTGCTGATTAAATACAGCAACAGCACTTGAGGTGTCCGAGTGGTTCTTTTGTGGAAAGGAACCTTGGAGTGAATTTGTGTGAAGCGCCGGCTTTAACAACTCGGACCTCCTAGACAGCCTTGTTCTCTTTTCCGGCATTCGTGGAGTGGGATATATATATATATATATTTCCTATTAATGTGTACACTCAAATACCACCACCTCGCAAAATTTCGGATTTAACCTGTGACTGTCATTTAAAATGTGCTGTTTACATATAATTGCTGCAGCAAAAGTCTGTTTTCACTGTCGTTACCCACGTGACACGGGAGGTTACCACCAGGGGGTGGTAACAAAGTATTAGCATTGCATTTAAAAAAGGCTTGTGATTGTTTCATTTTTTCACTGCAGCGTGAACAAGGGCACCTGTGCTCGAAAAGCGTCGCTGACCTGGCTTTGTGAACTAAATAAACAAGAACTTTTGCTGACTTGGTGGTCCGTATTTCCTTTTGTGGATGGCGTGGAGGCTTTGACCGCGTACGCAGATCCCGAAGAGAGGGAACTTGGGCTCATATATATACATATATATATATATATATATATATATATATATATATATATATATATATATATATATATATATATATATATATATATATATATATATATATTCACTGAAAAAAACATAGGTTTCACACCAGTTATAGTTAGGAATTAGCATTTAAAAAACCTATTAAATTCACTGAAAAAACCATAGGTTTCACACCAGTTATTGTTAGCTGGAAATGTTACTGACATAAAACCATTGAAATTCCCACGTTATAGTTAGTTGGACTCACTATAACTTGCGCGCCTGCAATGCACTGCTGATGACGTCACATATTACATCACTCATGACATGGTCAGTGACATCACTCATGACATCACTGATGACACCATCCAGTGAATGTGTGTCTTTCTGAAAAAAAAATATGTTTTATATATGTATATGTAAAGGTTGATGGAAGAATAAATGTTTTAATAAGTGTGTAAATGGATGTTTTTTTAAAAAAATTGATTGGTTAACTGGCTTATTAATTGTATCTTGGTGAATACATATATTAGCGAGTAATTTTTAAATATTTAAATATATGTATCAGTGTTTCACTTTGTGTATAAGTGGCTGCATGGGTTGGTGAGTAGCTACATGTGTGTGTGTATATGGGTTATTAGATTTTTTTAGTATCAGTATGAGTGTCTGTATGGTTTGGTGGGGGTGTTACTTAGCACATAGATGCATCAATGAGTGACTCACTGTTTGTATGTGTTTTGAAGACAGCATATGTGCAGGACTGTATGGGTGGATGAGTGTGTATATGTGTGTGTTAGTGAGTGAATGACTGTCTCACTAGTGTCTTCATCAGTAACGACATATGTTTTAATCTAGTATATGTGAGTATTGATGTATATACGTGAGTATATGTGAGAGTGAGAGATTGTAAGAGTTATTGTTTAAATAAGTATGTGTTTCTATAAGTGATTGTTTAAGAGAGTAAGTATGTGTAAGTTTCCTTAGCAGTAAGGTGGTAGTGTGTGTATAGTTGTATGTGCAAATAAATGGATGATCAATAGTTTATTTGCATGTGTGAGTATGTGTGTGAGTAACTTTTGGATGACTGTCGGCGTGTAACAGGATGTATAGGTGTTTCACTACATATGATGAGTGAATATATGTATGAGTGACTATATAGAACTGTTGGTGAATGAGTGGATGTGTATATAGATGGTGGAATTACTGATTTGGTTGTTGTTACTGGTATGGGTATCTCCATTTTTTGAAATTTTTAATTTCTATTTTTGAATATGTGTTTCAAGGGTTACATTACACTGAAAGGAGGTCTGTCACTCTGTCACATGGATGGAGTCATCAGTGATGTCATGAGTGATGTCACTGACCATGTCATGAGTGATGTAATATGTGACGTCATCAGCAGTGCATTGCAGCCGCGCAAGTTATAGAGAGTCCAACTAACTATAACGTGGGAATTTTAATGGTTTTATGTCAGTAAAATTTCCAGCTAACTATAACTGGTGTCAAACCTATGGTGTTTTTCAGTGAATGTAATAGGTTTTTTAAATGCTAATTCCTAACTATAACTGGTGTGAAACCTATGGTGTGCGCACCGGAAAGCGCAGTCTTGCGGTGCGCCCCGGTGCGCGTACCGGTGAGCGTCCCGTTTGCGCTATTGCCGCGAACTAAAACATCATCGTGACTTATCGCGTAGCCGCGTCCGCGTGATACGCACGGCGTAAGCGCACCCGGAAGCACCCGAGCGCATACGATCGTGCTACGAAGCGCCTCGGGGCGCGTAGAGTAAGTGCATCGGGGGCCTGTGACCTGAAAATAACACTTTTCATTGGTTCAGAACAGTTTTTTTTTTCCAAATGATGAAAGACCCCACCTTTTTTCCTCGTTCTCACTTTGTACTTTGACTGAGGAAGACCTATTTGCAGACCTATTTGTACTGAGAAATGGCTACAGTAGCAGCAGGAGCATCTCAACCACCACCACCACCACCACAAGGACCACCACAACACCACAGCGGTGGAGAAGAAGAAGAGGAGGAGGAGGAGGAAGAGGAGAGGCGGTTCCTGACTGAAGATAATACCCCCTATAAGACAATGGAGCACATTGTCTGGGAGTTTTTTAAAATCCCAAGGGGCCTAAAGAAAGTTAATGCTCCAAAAGTTACATGTCTGATCTGTGGCACTGTACTTTCCAGGTGGAACCCTGCCAAAAAGTATTCTTTTGGCATCAATACTATGATTCGCCACATGCAACGCCGGCACCCAAACAACTATGCTGCGACAGAGGTCAGAGAACTGACCAGAAACCCTCCCCAATCTTCTCCCAGCACCTCCCACAGTAAACAACCCACTCCATCGGGTCCAGAGACAAGGGAGATGGTCCCAAATATCCAACTCCAGTTTGGAGATTTTAAAATAGTTTGTAGATATTGCGGGACTACAATTTGCTAGGGAGAGCAAAGTATTAAACTGATTAACCATGCAGGAGACAACCACAAGTGCAAAAACAAACCTTAATTTTTTCCTGTTTTTTTTTGCTTCAGTTGAGCCGTTTACAATTCCCTGTTTTTTTGTATGTCCCCATAAAAATTAAAAAAAATATATAAAATTGTTCATAAAAGCCAAAAAATTTAAAATTGTTCCGAAAAACAATAAAAAAAAAAATAAAACAACAAAAAGAGTAAAAAAAATTCTTTTTAGAACTACCTCCAATTTATAAAAAAAATGCTAAATTTTTTAAAAACTCTTCATTCTTTTTTCTCCATGGTACGCTCCCCAGTACGCTCCACGGTGCGCGTACCGAGCGCTCCCCCCGCGCAAATCAGAATTTTTTAAAATATTTTTTGCCCAGCGGGGCCCTTTTATGGCCCCCATATCAAACCTAGGGGGTCCGGGGGGTCTACCCTGCCCCCTTTTGGTCATTTCCCCCTTTGTTTTTGCCACCTCTTGTGTCTCAATCCTACCGAGACACAAGATGGCGGCCGCTCCGGACTGTTTGGAAAGTTGACAGACACCCGAGAGCCAATCTGCTTTCCGCTCACGAACTCGCGTGTCACGCTGGAGCGCGCCCCGGTGCGCGTACCTGTGCGCGCTTATAGATATATATATTTTTTTGAACCTAAATTACTCAAAATCCACTGGAGCACATATCTTGAGACATAGCAAAGGCACATCGGGCTACCAGTCCCTACAATTTTGCCAAGTTTTGTGGAAATCCATTCAGCCGTTCGGGCTAAAAGTGAGTTCAACCGCCCTATGGAATTAACATGGGGAAAACACGTTTTGGGACCCCCCTTTTATCTCGGCCCCGGCTTGACGAATCCCCACAAACTTTCAGGGAAGGAGCGGAGCGCAGCAAGGCAAATTTAAGGAAAATTACAGGCAGATTGCTCAACCGGCACCAAAGTTATTCCCAATAGAATGTTGCGGATTTCCTATAGAAAACAATCCTAACTATAACTACCTACTGGCGACCACCAGTAGGTAAATATATATATATATATATATATATATATATATATATATATATATATATATATATATATATATATATATATATATATATATATATATATATATATATATATATATATATATATATATATATATATATATATATATATATATATATATATATATATATATATATATATATATATATATATATATATATATATATATATATAGCACAAAGACGTCTCAAGCAGTCAAGCAGGTTTTGAAAAGACGAGGCGAACCCAGGTACTGGTGCTAGTTATTTTATTTTGCTCTCCACTACACCACCATTACGCGTTTCGGCCAAACGAAGCCTTGATCACATGACAACGTGCAGGGGCGTATGTGCTCCTTTTAAAATGCTAGTGCCAACAAAAAAGTAATCGTTCAATAGACATAGAATAAATCCTGTCTAAACAAGTTACTGCATAAATGCAGGTATGCAAGTAAAAATAACATGTAATGCTCATAGTTTATAAACTATATATAATATATATAATGGACCTAGGTATATATCGACAGGTGAAACTATCTTTAATCATAACTATAAATATAAATACATAAACACAATTATAAATACACATATAAATATAGCAGCAATTACACAATGGAAACAATAAAAATTGAATTAATATATATATATATATCAGATTTATATTAAAATTGATGTTATTACACTACAATACAGTTAAAACCATGGTCCTATGTGTGTACTTGATAGTTTTTCTAAGATGTTGAGAGAGATCCTGCCACTGATCGGGTCATCTGTGCATAAAAGATTCATACATTAGCCCTATGTACGGGTTAAAATATACGAGGGCAAGCCCACAAATGTATGCGCATAATAGTCGCTACCATTTGTTTAGAAATCATACCCAAGTAGGTAAGGCAGGCAACAGTACACATTGAGCAACAGTTGGCATACGTGCAAAATCAGCTAAATATTGGCAGAATAAATGACGAAATTGGGCTACCTAAAGAAAAGTGAATTAGCAAAGTGTTAAAAAACAATGCTTTTGAACAATAAGAAAGATAGTTGAGATAGCTTGTATGTGTACATTTATATAGTTAATTAGTTAGTGAAATGAAATGAAATGAAATGAAAAAAGGAATTTATTTAACGCACATACACCAACGGCTTCTTGGCGCTTTGGACGGCGGAGGAGAAACTGCTAGTTGATAACCTGAACAGAAGAACGATTAATCAAAGGCTTGAGAAAATAACCAAGTTTTCAGAGCCTTTCTAAAGTTGAGGTAGGAAGGGATGAGTCTGAGGCCTGGGGGCAGAGAGTTCCAAAAGAGGGGAGCTTGGGAGGAGAATCTCAGTCCGCCCAATCTTTTCCGTTTGAACGGACATGACAGTTGTGAACAATGTTCATAAATATGTGTGGCAGTCCTCCCCAGCATTGAGACCATTAGGGGTCTTGGTGTCTAACAGGGTTATATGCCTGGTCTCTAATCTACGCAACAGAAGCTCGTGATCGCCTCCCCTTCTCTGTGGTGGTACTGTGTCAATGACAAAATATCTCAATTCTGAGGGGTTTTCCCATGGAACTCCTCAAAGTGCCTGGCTACCGGGTAAGCGGTGGCACGGTAAGCCCGTAGGTGCTGGAGGATGCGTTTGTAAACGTGTGGTCTTGTGCTACCGACGTAGCGCAGACCACAGGGGCACACCAGCACATACACCACGTACTCGGTGCGGCACGTCAGTTGGCATTTAATTAGCGTGGGTTTGTTACTAAATGGAGTAGAGTATTCCTTTCTGCTTACTCCATTTCTGCAAGCCTTGCAGGAAGAACACTTGAGAAAGCCCTTACTAGAGTCCAACCACGAGCCCGTGGTCCTGATCTCAGGGCTGCTAGTCACTAAACAGATACCCATAGTTCTAGCTCTTTTATAAGCTATGCTGGGGGAGCTACTGACCAAACTACCTAATACTGGGTCACTAGAGATAAGTGTCCAGTTGCGTTTGACTATGTTGCGAATAACCGAATGTTGATTGTTGAAAGTTAGAATTAGGTGGGTTTCATTGGTAGCAGCTGTGGATGTAACATTCCTGCTTTGGGTGCTACTAGGCAATAGGGATGTCCTGTCGAGGGAGTTTGCTCTGCTTATCACTTTATCTATACTTTCCTTCGAGTACCCTCTTTGCAGGAATCTGTCCTTACAGGCTAGTTGAGCCTCCTTGCAGTCTATGTCAGATCCTCCTGATCCGGAGCATTTCCCCATAAGGGATGCTCCTTATGAGGTGGGCAGGATGATGACTACCAGCGTGGAGGACACTGTTACCCGCAGTTGGTTTGCGGTATTACTTGGTTTCAAGTTTCCCCCCTCTAGGGAAAACCTCCACATCTAGGAAACTGACTGACGTGTCACTGATCTGAGCAGTAAACTGAAGGTTAAGATTGTTCTCGTTCAGTTTTTCAATAAACTCAAGTGCCTCATTTTTAGACCCATCCCAAATTACAAAGAGGTCATCGATGTACCGTAACCACCTTATAATTTTGGTATTCATGATTTCCCTGAATTTGGGTGTGAGGACATGCTCCTCCCAGTATCCCATGTGCAAACAGGCATAACTGGGAGCGAAGCAGGCCCCCATCGCCACACCCCTCGTCTGCTGGAATAATTGCTTCCCAAACAAGAAAAAATTGTTTTCAAGACACAAGGTAATCATGGCAATGATCATGTCTGTATGTTCAAACAGACCGGCTGGTCTTGAGTTGAAAAAGTGTTGTACTGCTCTAAGCCCATCCTTGTGAAAGATGCTGGTATACAAAGAAGTAACATCGAGTGAAATTAACAAATAACTATGTTTCCACTCCACATCTTTTATCTTACTCAAGAAGTCTCTTGTGTCAAGCACGAAAGATGGTAAGGACCTGACAAATTCTTGTAAGAAAAAGTCAACATACTGGCTCACATTTTCAAGTATACTATTGCAAGCCCAAATGATGGGTCGCCCCAGCGGCATCGACCTATTTTTATGAATCTTAGGTATGAATTAGATTACTGGTGTTACCGGATTTTCCTTCTTCATGAACTTGAACTCGTCAATAGTGATAACACCAGTACTTCTCCAAGCCATCAATATGGAATAGATATCGCTCTTAGCTTGCTGAACTTGGTTAACATCAGTCCGTCGATAGCATACCCAATCATTAAGTTGTCCTAAAGCTACTTCCATGTACATTTTACGTGGCCACAATACAACATTTCCTCCTTTATCGCATTGCCGAATGATTATGTTCGTGTTCCTTTGCACTTTTTTGATGAGTTGATGGTACTCAAAATCCCAGTAGTGATGCTTTTTAGAGAAGGTGCTGTGTTTAAGGAAAAGTGCCCTTAGTTCTTGAGAGACTTTGTCATGAAATGAGTCAACATTGTCTTTAATCCTTAGTGGACAAAATTTTGACTTGGGTTTAAAGTTAGTTGCTGTCATAGACATGCTCGTGCCCGGGCTGGATAAAGGTAAAACAGAGTCATTTCCCAAATCCAAGAGCTCCTGAAGCAATGTAGAGTCCTCTGCAGGGGGAGTAAAGGATTGGGTGCATTGCACGGCATCTGCAATTGGTTGCAATGGTTTGTGCAGGCAGTGGTATTTACGCAGTTTGAGTTTGCGTACGTATTTGTATAAACCGATTTTCGTTCCCGCATAATCAAAATTGGATTTGGCACTGTATGACAGACCTAAGGCAAGTATGGAAGTTTCTTTAGGTTTTAGCGGGACATCTGTGAGGTTGACGACTGTTTGCGATTCATCAGAACCCTGACTTATCTGCGGTTCCATTGCTTGCGTGGCTTTTTTACCTTGTTTTTTGCCCCTCCGCTGTCTGTTACAACACCTCCTTGCTGCCCGCTTTGTGTTGGCGTTTTGCTGGAGTTTGCACCCTGAGCACCTGACGGAGGGTCTGTTTGCGATCCCGCTGTATTACCTCTAGCTCTTGTGCAGCCGTGAATTTGCAAAACCCCACCCTCTGTGCCCGTGCAAGCTCATTATCGGATTCACTATCGATGTTGGAGCTGCCTTCCGAGATAGATAAGGCTTCAATCCCTGACACCTGTGATGTTTGTCTTGTGGGTGGCGGGTTAGTGGTTGGGGTTCCATGTGTTGTTTTTAGGCGATCGTATTTTTTGGCAAACGTGAAAATTTGGCAGTGCTCATAGTCGAGGCGGGCTCTTTGAAATGTATATGCCTTATGTCGTTTGATCACATCCTCTTCACTCTTTAAACGGACCAACATGTCATCACAGTACTTTGCCATCAGGGGCGAACTTGGCAATTTCTCAATTTCATCATTTAATCTGTCAATTTCCGCAAGTAATTTGGCTCTGTCCGTTTCAGCATATTTTATGAGTATTATCATGAGCTTCCTCAAAGTTGTTGCCAAAGATGCACTCCTCACGTAGGTAAATTTTTTTAATTTCCCATATTTGCACTGAAATAGTTCTCTTTGCCTTTTGCATTTTAGACTTCCCAGTCCTTGTTGCTGATGCTTGGCTTTACAAAAATGTTTCAACATAACCCTACTTTACATGGTAATTGGCAGTATTGCCCTCAGCTGGGCCTCCCATGTGAGTTTTCCATTTGTTGCATGTAGGCATACATGGTTCTGGAGCGTAAATTATTTCCCTTCAGTGGGTTTGCATTGCCAAACATTATTACTTCATAATGTCCATAGCCATCTTGTGGACTTTTAAATGTTATCTGCCCTGTGAAATTCATTGTTCATTGCCAAACCTCACGTTCCATCTTTTGGCTGTAATCAGTTAAAAGCCAAGGCAGACCCATATTCAGTAAGTGTAGTGTCATAATTAACTTCCCAAAGTTGTCCCTTAGACAAAGACACACTCCTCATGCAGGTTAATTTTTTAATTTAGGCTAAAACAGATCCGGAATCTGCATTGAAATAGTTCCCTTTGCCTCATGTATTTCAGACTCCCCAGTCTTTTTTCACATCCCAATACATGGAATTACAGAAATGATTCAACTGAACCCTAATGTGCATGCTAATTGGCAGTATTACCCTGCGGTGGGCCTGGAAGGTGAGTTTTCCATTTAGTTGCATTTTGGGATTTGTGGTTCTATAGAGTAAATTATTTCTGTTAGGTGGGTTTGCAATGCCAAACATTATTTCTTTAAAATGTCCATATATCCCTCCAGTGGACTTTCCTATGTCATGTGCCCGAATTATTGAAACTCATTTTTCATTGCCAAACCTGACATTCCATCTTTTGACTGGAAGCAATTCAAAGCCAAGACAGACCCACATTCAGTAACTCTGGCGGTGCAGTCTTTGCGGCAGGACTACAGTCATAATTCATTTCCCAAAGTTGTACCCAGACGAAGACGCAATACTCATGTAGGTTAACTTTTTAATTTAGACTAAAACAAATCCGATGAAGATGGCGATCGGGACGGACGCGTAGGCTCCCGGCTCCGTGATCCTCCGAGCCCCGCACGACTATCCTGCACATCATCCTGGCATCGCACTGTACCCCGTGTTGGGGAAGAAGCGCTGAAACCGATGACGCGGCCCCGATATCTCTGTCGGCCCCAGAACCGGAGAAATCTGCGGTGGTAGTCAGCGGCCCTGAAGACCCTGAAGGTGGGACATAGGCGGAAGAAAATGGCCGGGTGAAAAGACAACAACAGCGGCCATTTGCACTGGAGCGGAGTCGATCCGTTGGTGTGCGGTGACCATCGGTCGGATTTTTGACGCGGATGCCCTAATCGGCAAGCAACTCGGAGGCGCATCACCCCCTGAAACGCTGGCCTGGAGGACGATCTATATGCCTGCGGAGTACATCAGTTAGTTGCTCCGACGCTACATAGGGTTCGGCCCGGTTTTCGCGGGCCGCTCCCGAATTTTCGTCTGGCGACCATCGGGGTGAGGATGACCGATGCGTGAGATTTTTCATTGGGTGTCTGCCTTCATTGTCTTCACGAACCGTAAAGCGGCCGCACCAAGCTGATCCGCCTCTGACCAGCTCCCAGTCCCCATCAGTGATGGAAACGCCAGAGTGTTGTCTGGATGGGGTGGAGACTGCCATCCTGTCTACCGAGGTACGGCAGGGGGGGGTATGCACAGCCAAGTCGCGCCGCGATACGGGAGAACAGGACTACGTTGTCCTGCGGTGACATCCTTGCCGCTATTTATGACTTTCGATCGGCTTGGGAACATAGCTCCTGTGTGCTGGGGAGGAAGCTGGATGGTGCTACACTCCTGCTGGGGCACTCACGGTCGGATGGCCCCCTGGCCCATAAGGATCTGCCCCACGCTGTTTCTGAAGGTTGCGCCGTGGCTGCCCCTCTTTCCGGAGGGGTACATGTGCTGCTGAAGTGTGCGGTGAACTATGGACAGCTATCCGTGGGCCTGAGCTACTCTGATGGTCCCCCTTTACAACAGACGATGGCTGCTTCGCACTCTACACCGCTGCCATCGCCCCATGCTTGTTCACAGCAGCGGCTGTCTCCTTTGCCTGCTTCTTCCGCCCTTGTCCTCGATTTTCCGATGTGGACTACGTGTACTGGGACGGAAGGTGGCCGCATGTACTGATGTCCTTGTTGGTGGCCAGCGACGTCCATCTTGTATGTCCGTGCTGCTCTTTGTCCTTGCTTGGACACTTTGTTTCTCTCCACCAGCTGAAATGAGAATTAATCGGCAGACATGCCTCACGGGACTTGAAAGGTCTGGCCAGGGATGAAATGTATCCCATTAATGTTGACATCTAGGTGGCTGGCGGGGGTGAGGGGCGCGCGTTATTTTTGATATGCTTATCTGTGCAGTATTTTGATACTTCTCCCCATCACTGATTGACTCGATTGATTGCTGTAGTGACTATAGGTCTTGGGGATGAGTGCTTCTGCGGGAAGGGGTGGCCGGGAGCCCGTACAGATGGCCCTCCTCCAGTTTTATAAAATATCTTTTCCTTCTCTTTCTGTGACTAAATTTTGGGTATTCCTCGTGGGTGACAGGCACGCTGCTAGGGTGGGGGTAGGCCGTAGCCTCTGCAGGGGTGCAGGGTGGGGGGTAGGGAGGGTGGGGTTCTTTTAGTTTTGTCCTTTTTCAGTTTCTATGGGCCTTTTTGTCTCTTCTCCTTTTCTTTCTTTGTCCTCTTTAGCTTTCCTTTCTTTTTGGGTCAGCGTGCTGGTTAGGTACTGCGCTTTTTGCCATTTTTTGCTTCATGTGCTTTCTGTACTAATTATTACGGTAACTCCATGTTCATGGGGTGGGCGATGACTGGTGCAAAATACGTTTATGTGTTTACTCATCCTGATAAGTATACTCTAGCACTGATACCTCCATTATGATTACTTGGTCTGTTGATACTTTGTTGAGGGCGTTGCTCACTCCCTGCTCTCGATTGCTTGTACTGCATCTGATCCTTTTTATTTTATAATAGTAAAATTAACCATATTAATCCTATAGCTCAATGGTCACGTTAAACTGAAGTACTGTTTTTGAAATACTGTCGTCTTTAGTACTGGGGGGACTGTTGAGTTGTTTTATTGCTGGCTGATGTGCTAATAACTGCTTCGAAGCCGGCCAGGTGGTTGTAGGCCCGTATATGTATGCTGATGATGCACAATAAAGGTTTTCCAAAACATTTTTTTTTTAAAAATCCGATATTTCCATCAAAATAGTTTACTTTGCCTTACACCTTTTGGACTTCCCAGTCCTCGTTCACAAACTGATGCTTGACTTTACAAAAACGTGTCAACTGAACTCTAATGTACATGCTAATTGTCACTATTGCCTTCCGGGGGGCCACCCAGGTGAGTTTTCCATTCAGTTGCATTTTTGGACTTATGGTTCTATAGCATAAATTGTTTCCCTTCAGTGATTTTGCACTGCTAAACATTATTTCGTCACAATGTGCATAGCCCTCTACTGGGCTTTGTAATGTCATGTGCCGACTTGATGAAATGCATTTTTTGTTGCCAAACCTGACGTTCCATCTTTTGCCTGTAAACACTTGAAAGTCAAGACAGGCCCACAATTAGTCATTGAGGTGGTGCAGTCTTCATAAGAGATAGATGGTCAAACTTTAAGATTGGGACTCTCTTTTTGTCCAGATAATTCTGTAGATTGTGCACAACTGAGGGTTGATTCATACAAATTTGCTTGCAAATGTAAGTTACATAGGGCAAATGTTCTTAAAAACAGAGGTCCACTGCACAAATACCTCTACACCAACCACCTGATACATTTAACCTCCTAATCAGTGATATAGAAACATTACATACAATGTATGATTTAATTATAAGCGGGGAAGAACTGACACATAAGGGGTTGCAGGATCCCTTTTGACCCCCTTTATATAAAAGAATTACCATCTTTCAATGGCATTGACACTGGGGCTACTCAGACACAGGATTAGTGCTTGCATCCAAATATGTCCCTCAGATACCCAGCGACAACATAGATGTTTTCTGCTTTGTAGTTACCAATGATTAGTTAAATTGGGCAAAGAAAGTCCTGGTTAAACACAATATGCACAAAGAGCAATGGGAAGCTGCACTGGCTCTACTGAAATATCCTAACATGATAATCAAACCTTCTGATAAAGGGAGGACCATGTTCCTCATGGATAGGGAGGACTATGTCAGGGAAGGCCACAGGCAACTAGGCACCACTGCATGTTACATTAAGGTGGACAGAAACGATGTAAAAGACCTTCAGGTGATGTACACTGACCTTTTACAGAGTTGATAGAACTCAAACTATTGAATTGGGATGAGCTACAGTTCCTTAAGATTGGTGCACCTATTATTTCCACTTTATATATGCTCCCAAAAGTGGGTAATAGCATGGAAAATCCCCCAGGTCACCCCATCTATCTTAGGGGACCACTTTCTGTTTCCCTCTGTGCCTGCTTTGAACTCTTATGTTAGAGATTTTAAAGAATGTATGCAGAAAACCCGGATCTTACCTAGAGGAAGGTATGTTGTTTGGTATGCTTGGATGTAGAGAGTCTCTACATGAGCATGAGACATTTTGATGGTTTGAATGCCTGTAAATACTTTTTGCAGGCAGGGAATATCAATGTTTTGAAACACACATATGTAATTCAAAACATGATTACAATTTATTTGCAGAAAATGTGTTCAGGTTTGAAAAAATTTATTTTTAAGCAGATTCAGGGCACTTCCACAGGCACCTGTTCGTCCCCAGCCATGCGAATTTGAAGATGGGCTGGTAGGAGGAACAGGAGCTCTGGGGCAGTGACCTAGCCCACTGGATGTAGAAGATCGATGTTTGGATCTGGTACATGGACAATATTTTCTTTGGTAAGGTAATGAAAAAGATTTGAACACTCTTGTACGGAAATTGAATGACAACCAAGTACATTTTAAATTTACTATGCAATACAGTCAAAATACTATTGACTTTCTCGACTTAAGACATGAGAAACAAACAATGGGTAACTCTATGTTAAACACATCTAGTAACTCCATGTTAAACGCATCTAGTTGTCATCCTCCCAGTTTCAGATGAAGTATCCCTTACAGCAAGTATCTCCGTGCTAAGGGAAATTGTAGCTCTGAACAGAGCTACCCAAAAACCAAAAAGGAGATGACTATGAGACTCATAGCTAGAGACTACCCAGGTAAGGCACTGAAATGGGCAAGTCAGAAAGCACATGCAGTCTAGAGGGAACAAGCTTTATTTCACCCACTATAACCCCTTACTCATGTTATTACATGATAGTCAAACATACAAATTTCTCTTACACTGCTTGTGCACAGACAGATATATATGTCCCTAGTAGGTTTGGCACTGTCTTATATTTAACAAGGGTAGTTTACCTAAAGCATCAGTAGATGGAGGACACCAACCTGAGGAACCCTGTAAATACACTCCTGTCGTCCCAGTGTGGTTCTAGTATGCTGCGGCACTAAAGCAGGATACAGGGATGCACATGAATTTAGTAAGAGGTCTCCCTGGGGCAAATATGTTTCCTAATGGCATTGAGACTTGAATGCATATTCAGTGGGATCACAGGACTTCTAGTTGGTGCTACTTTGAGCCGGAAGCAATCGTAGTAACTCTGGTGTCAAGCTAAGCAAATTTTAATTGCCACTCATCACAATGAACTACGTTTTCCTTGGTTATCACTATTTGTTTTGACTGATACTATGTTGATGAATATTGTTTTTTGTTTGCAATGGAACATTATTTTAGGTTGATCGAGGGCATCTTGAGCTGTAGTCTCTTCACTGGTTCCATTTAAGGCATATCGTGTGTAACACAGTATTAAAGTGAACTGTTTTTGAACTGTGGTCATGTGACCAAGACTGTATAGGTCAAAATGCATTATCAACTGTCTACTGCAACAAAAAAATATTGCTTTGAAATACTGAACTGTTGTGTCTTGATTTCTTCAACAGTACTGGGTGACAGACTTGTATATGTATGTACCATATTTGTTTAAAATGTCCTTAAATTATATCATTACCTTTAGTACTTTCACTGATGATTGAGACAGTGAAACAGTGCACAATTTGCTTGCATACTTAGAACAATCATCTGCATTTTCTTCTGATGAATTGTATGATGGAACTTCTTATTTCTGTGATATGTTTTGCTATCAACATTATGGCCACCCTTGTTACACAAAGCTGGTATCCCATGTGCTGTTTATAATTACACTCAAAGGGAACACTGCCCAACACCACCGAAAAGTTGCTCAAAAACATTTGCACAAAAATTTGTCTATTTTCCCATTTTTGACACGTCTGACCCAGCCTCTTACTACTATAGGCTTGAACCAACACATGCAAAGAAAAATATGCTAACAAACACAGAGCTGATATGCTCTTTTTCCTTTCTTTCCCAGCTGTCTGTACAGAGTTTCACCTTTTGGAAAGACACCATAGACACAAAATCTGTCTGGGGGACAAAAGATTGTCAGGTTCAGGGAACTGAGGCCATATTCAGATCAAGCCTCATACCACATCAGATAATTTTTCTGAATGAAACAGTGCAACAGACTTCCTGTCTTGGAATAGCCAAGATGAAGGATTTAAACACACCTCGTATTCCCGCATTCTCACACTTTGAGAACTGGCAGAATTTCACACACTACAGTGAGGATACACTAGATACCATGATACAAAATGGTTCTTACCATTCATCAGACTCACCAATTGGAAGGGATGGTTGTTTTGGCCTGTGGCCACAAATGAGTGTCAATCTAGATTCCTGGTCAACACTGAAGGGTTTAGGATCAAAAGGCCTGATAAGCGATATGTCCAATCAGGAAACTCTGGGGTGGTGACATCATATAGTGTTGGGAAGATGTGCATTGATTGAATAAAAACCTCAAAACTTTCTCAGGTGAAGCAACACTTGTCCCTTATTTCTGATGACATGGATCTCAAAGATTTCTTGTTACGTCCCTGGAACCCATTTCAAAAGCGCCTCTTGTATGCAATATACAATGAACTGTGAAACGTTTCTCAACAGAAAGCTGCTGAGAAACTGCGCAAAATTGATAGGGTTTATTTAGAAAAGGCTTTGGCTATGGTGGACAATCGTATGACTACATTAACATCCAAAATATATTCCCTGGGCAACATAGTTTCTTCTGCAATTGACATAATACCCCAAGATGTGTCTATTATACAACATGGACAATCTCAACTACGGTCCATTGTATTATTGAGGTGGACACTTCAAACATTACATTCTGGCCAAGCGCCGTGGTGTTATAGCAACAGCACAAATCTGTTTTCTATATATGATCCAATGGAAAGACAGATATTGATGGCACAAAGAGATGCAAAATATACCACATTGCACATTGCGAAGTTATACCACCATCCAAATACTAGATAATGCATGGTTACATTAACCTCCCAGTCACGACTTTCCAATTCTAAAATTGTCTACAATACCAACAAGTTAGGCAGATATGAGGCGCTAGTGGAAGGTTATGTGCTTGAATACTTGGAATTACCATTCATAATTAGATGTAGGAATGGGGACACAGAAGTTTTTCTTAGTGGTTAAGACTGTGAGGATGCTTTAAGGGGGCCCTTAGTTTGCAAGGACATTTCACTTCATGGGGCATGCAATGCTTCAGTTGCAAACTTGTCTGGATGGTTCTCCAGCTGCCATGATTCATCCGGTTTTCAAGCTGCTCTCGAATGGGAGCTATCTGATGCTGAATGATCAAGGTTGCTGTGGAACAGAACCAGGCATTGCTTATCTGATAACAGTCAACTCCATAGCCCCTTGTTGCACACAAGCACTGTTTCCACGCTCACACTGTTAGGGAGGCAACGCTATGGTCTTCAATTAATTTTTCCAACATACGCTGTGATTCACTGGGTTATACGGAACAAGGGAACCCAAAGGAGAAATTGGTCAGGGACCTTGGGTGCTTAGACTGTTTTAAAAGATAATGGTCCCTAGACAGTATAGATAGCGAGAGGTAATGAATATAGAAAAAGAAATCTATATTGTCTGTCCAGCCGGACAGTGTTTAATAACAAGTATATTTGTATAATCATTAATCCATGAAGTATCAAGCGGGACACGGCCGTGTCCAACTACCACACAAGGACAATCGTGACATACATAGGGAGTGTCGGTTTAGGCAAGAAAGAGAAGTCTGCATATAGATCACATTTGGCAGACTGATAATGCATAAATACACTTTTGTGACTTTACATATATAATATAGTCTAGCATATAGTGCAGGGTGTCGACGGCGTTTCGATCCTTGTTAAAATGGTAGGATCATCTTCAGGACATATTAATTCATGCCTTCAGTACAATTCTCACAATGTTTTAAAATCAAGCCCAAAATGTGGTGAGAAAAAAAAATGTGAGGGAGAGAGAGTGTAAATATACACAAGGAATTAATTAGTTCACAAGAGGATGTACATATAAACAACTAATAGGCATGTTAAGACCATTTGTGACAATTAATACAAGGGGATGTGAATGTAACTAACTATTAGGCATGTATAGACTGTTTGCTTCATACAATTTGTGACAATTATTACAATGTGGTGCTGCGTGCCGCAGTACGTGAAGGTGTAGAATGGTTCAATCATGACAATGCCAAAGGCATGGTGCTTCATGGGTCGGTTAAGTAATGATAATGCTAACAGGTGGACCGCTGCTCTTGAAACAATTACCCTTGCGGTTCCCGTGAGGTAACCCTAATGGTAGTGAATTATTGCGCAAGAGAAAAAGGTGACAATTCCATACAGCGTGGTGCTTCGTGGGTCGGTTAAGTAAAGCTACCAGGAGAACCACTGCTCTTAAAAGAATTGACCTTACTGTTCCGTGAGGTAAACCTAAAGGGTAGTGAATAATTGCGCAAAGAACGAAAGGGTGACAACGATGCGTCCCGCATTAATGGCTTATAATCTGCAAGGATGGATCAAGGACCGGCGGTGATAGTGCCTGGAGCGAAGGTGCAGGGAATTCTATTCGGGAGTCAGTGGTGTGTGTGAGCCGATGAGAAGCAGGCATACAGGCTTACCTCAACCGGAGAGTGGGAGGCGAATTCCTATTGTGATGGAATTGATAACGGAATGGCAGCCTGAGGGCAGAATGGAATATGGCCATTAGAGTAGGCCTAGTGAGTTAATTCGGAAAACTTACCACGGTCAGATGCCGGGCACTGCGAGGAAACCTGGCGGGATAAGAAAGGCGGATTAGGCAAACCCAAGGGGATATTCAGGGAGTAGAATTAAGCCATAAGGGCTAGACCGTTTACCTTAGTAGGTGCGGTGGCGTGATCCTCAAAGGGGTCCAGTGGTGAGCGCGAGGCAGTGCTCGGATAGATCTAAGTGAACGGGGCGGCCGGGCGGACATTTCTAAGAAGTATGAGCCATGTGACAGACGTCACGTGATTGGGAGGAGTATAGTTTGGTGAAGAAGCGGCAAAAAGGGAGGGATTTGTGCTGCATTAATTGTTATTGTGAGTTTGGTGGAATCTATGATAAAGTACACCGGAAAACAGTATTTACATATTTGTAGACACTCTATGATATAAATAACAATAACAGTGTTGGGACCCAATTTAAGTTATTACAGTGTTTGGGCTTAAAATGAAGAACCAACGGTTCATATGAGTCGTACAAACCCGGGAGGTGACACATTAAGACATGCTAGAGTGTGGTGTATAGGCATAGTCAAGGGCAATACATTGGAGAGCCACAGCGAATTAAACTGTGGAATTAAACATTTAGAGATATCAAGGATTGCCATCAAAGTTATATTTGTCAAGGAAATTTCAGCCTTTGCATAATAAGACCAGAGGCTGCAACAGGTCTCTATTAACCAGTCAGTTATATTGAGGTCTTACACTTGAGTTCTTACACTTGAAGGTTCATATTAGGGAAGTCCAATCCTCGAGGCGATTGAGTCCAGTGTCGATACTTTTAGTCCTAAGTATCCATTTTAGTTCTTCCTTGTTTAGGAGTGTGCTGAGGTCGCCGCCCCTAGATGGAGTTTTGATCACGTCAATGATAGTGTTCGGATCAGCTCCACGGAACTCGATTGTAGTTTACAAGGGTCCACCTCCAAATGTCACAAGACCTCTAGTTTTAGACACACAGAGGCCTTGAGCCATTAGGCGAGGGATAAATGAACCAGAAAGGGAAGGGAAGGGGACATCAGGAAAAGGGATATACCTGTAATGACAAGAACATAAACACAGATATTAATACTTAAACACTCACAGTCTACTCTCATTAATTCTCACTAGTTTGAACCATAGATACCTTATAAAATAGAAGAAACCAGCCGTGGTACAACACCGCTACCTCTCTTGACACCCTATGTACCTACAGGGACACAAACGTAGGTCAAAGAGCAGTTACACCCATGAAACACTATGTTCGCATGACTCAACCCCCCGTACTCCTAACATACCATGAAATGAATGCCAGAGAGTGGTATAATGGAATCTGCTAAATAAGGTAGTTCATAAGAGAAACAACAGAACGATCCGTGGCCAAAGCAGGAAATCCTCTCCTCCTTATTTGTAGAATCGGCAGTGCGTGGGAAGCAAGAACCACAGCACTCCGCTCTACTGGGCATAAGGTTGGCTTCAGTACAAATACAGAGTGTAGGAATATGATCCTAGAGTTAATAGCACCATCGCAACAGGATCATTGAAATGTTAAGAGAACACGATCCGTTGTCAGGTAAACAAACAGCATCCTTTAGACGAGTGCACGGAAGCCTGTGGTTGTCCTTCACCACGGCGCTCCGCGGACCCAGCACCCGGAAAACAAACAATAAACCCTTCGTAGTTAACTGCACTACGTGAAGGAGACAAACGGCAACGCGTGGCAACCTACCACCACGCTCCGCTTTCTCAGAATAGAGGCGAGCAGAATGCGGCAAAGTGACGCCCGCAAGGTCTGAACCCCCTCGTACTCAAGTCAATCCTGATCCTACCTTGATAGGAGGACCTTGGGCAAGTACGAGACTGCTGTGAAAAGCGCCAGCCCGCAACCTGCAGGATCCGTCTCAATGCAGCGTCTCGGAACGGCATCTCTGGCCGGCGTCTCCTGGAAGCGGAAACACCAAGAATTACACGCAACAGGAAGCGTGCGTGCGACCAACAAATACTCACAACTTGCCAGGAGTTCTGGGAAATGTAGTTCGGAATCTGTTTCTGACTACAGAGAGCTCAATTCTCTCGCTCGCGCCACTAGAGACCAGTATTGCAGGCGCGACCTGTAGGTTCCTGACAGATAGTCCATTGTAGGCCAAGTTCACTGTGGCCTTTTTCTGCGAAATGGTCCACCAAAGGTGCATTGGGTGTCCGGCAGCGGATCCTGCTCTTGTGCTGGCTGATCCTTAGGCGAGCCTTCTGCGTTGTTTGACCAATATATATCTGGTGACATGGGCACAGTATTGCATATATAACATTCATACTATTGCAATTAGTGAAATGTTTTCTGTGGAACGTTGTTTGCTCAAAAACAAAGGCCTTTCCTTCAATAGTGCAGTTGCAAGCACTGCAAGAGCAACATTTTACATGGCCCGTCAAAGTTGGGAGCCCCCACAATTCAGTTATGGTTTCTCTAGTATTGTCAGTGGGTAGGGCAGCTCGCACTAGGTGGTCCTTCACGCTTTTTGATTTTTTGAAGGCAAACAACGGTTGTTCAAGATTAAGTGTGCCTACGTTGAGGGTAGCCCAATGGTTTTTAATACTTTTTTTGATTATATTAGAGGCTGGTGTGAACGTGGTTTCACACACTAACCGGTTCTGCATTTTTATCTATTTGGGCTCAAGAAGGGTGTCTCTTGGACAGTACCAAGCTCTTTTGAGTGAGCTACGAACAAGCCTTCTAGGATGACCTCATGCTCATAGTTTGTTTCTTAGCGTGTTGGCCTCCTTGAAGTAATCATTTTTACGGTAACAGTTCCTTCAGATTCTGAGGAACTGTGAGTAGGGGAGTGGCTCGCGTAGTGCCCTTGGGTGGTGGCTCTGGTAACTTAGTAATGTGTTCCTCTCTGTAGGTTTCCTGTAGAGGCTAGTTAACAGTATTCCATCACAGTAGATGATGTTGAGGTATAAGAAGGGTATTGTTTGTTTACTAGTGAAGAGTGTAAAAGTAAGGCCACTACAACTGTTATTAAGCCAGTGTTGGAATTGTATGAGCAGCTCGTTGGATTCCTGTCAGATTAGGAAGATATTGTCTATGTATCTCTTCCACAGGGCAATGCCACTGTGGAAGGGATTCATACAAAATACGGTTGCATTCCAGGTCGTCCATGTACAGGATAGCCAAGGTGGGAGCAAAAATAGCTCCCATGGATGTGCCCCTAACTTGGCCACAGTATTGGCCATCGAAGAGACAAAAGTTTTTTGTGAGGCATATTTCCAGCAACTGCAGGATGAACAATGTTGGGACTGCGTGTGGGCGAGGGTGTGTATCAAGGATTTTTTTATGACCAACATTGAGTCATTTTGAGGGATGTTAGTATAGAGTGACTCCACATCCAAAGTACAAAGTATCTTGGATGTGGGGTCAAAGGGATACTCCTCTATCATGTTTATCATTGCCATGCTATCCCTTATGTAGCATTCAGTTATGGGCACAAAGTCTTTGATAAATAGTTGACATATTGCCCTAGGGGCTCCAATATAGAGCCACACCCGGAGACAATTGGTCGCCCTGGGGGATTGTCAGAGTTTTTTGTGAAATTTTGGCAATGCATAAATTACCGGCGTCCTGGGTGACTTGGTGTTAAGAAATTGGAATTCTTTTTTGCTGAGATAGCCAGCGGCAAGGCCCACAGTGGTCACCTGGGTTATGAGATTCTGTATTTCTTTAGTTGAATTCAGGGGTAGGCCACAGTCATGTGCTGTATTGCTGAGTTGACGTAAGATTTCAGCTTCATATTTGTCCTTCTGCTGTAAAACTATCCCTCCGCCTTTGTCGGCTGGTTTGATAACTATTAACTTTTAAGTCAGCCAAGGCTTGTTTCTCTGCCAGAGAGATGTTGTACGGGACAAATGTCTTAGTAGTTTTCAATTTTGCCAGATCTTTGAGTACCAATTTTTCAAATGTTAAGATTTCGCTGGGTATCATGCCTCCCGTTGTAGAGAATGTAGATGGTGGGCGAATAGGAGTGTTAGCAGAGTTGGGAGTCATTGGATAGAGGAGAAAAAAGCTATGAAGCCTTATCTTCCTAAGGAATCTTGGGAGCTCAGTTTGTAGGTCAAGGAAGTTGGGCCGAATGGTAGGGAAAAATGATAGTCCTTTATTGAGAATAGATAACTCATAGGGTGAAAGACAGTAAAGATAAGGAGCAAGTTATCTGGTTGCTCGGGATGGGAAGTAGTCATAATAGCTAGGCTATTATTGTTGGCCGTACCTACCATTGGTAGTGCTGTCTGCGCGTGTTCCGTTCTCCCTGTGGGTTTGGCCAATTCAATTCAATTCAATTCAATTCATTTATATAGCGCGCTACATACCCAGAGGGTCTCAAGGCGCTTGGAGAAGGGTGGGGAATTACTTGTCGAATATCCAGGTTTTAAGTTGCTTTCTGAATGCTAGGTGGTTCTGAGTGAGGAGAAGGTGAATGGGAAGTGAATTCCAGGTTTTAGCCGCCAGGTAGGAGAAGGATCTTCCTCCCATGGTGGTTTTGTTGATGCGAGGTACAGCAGCAAGGGCTTGGTTGGAGGAGCGTAGCTGGCGGGAGGGGGTGTAGAAGGAGAGTCGTGTGTTGAGGCATTCGGGTCCAAGTTCGTAAAGAGTTTTGTGTGCGTGGGTTAGGAGGCAGAATGTTATCCTCTTATTGACGGGAAGCCAGTGGAGGTTTTTCAGGTGACCAGAAATGTGGTCATTATGCGGGATGTCTAGTATGAGTCTGGCTGAAGCGTTCTGGATGCGTTGGAGTTTTTTCTGAAGTTTTGCGGTGGTACCGGCGTATAGGGTGTTTCCGTAGTCCAGTCGGCTTGTAACCAGTGCGTGGGTGACCGTTTTTCTAGTTTCGGTGGGGATCCAGCGAAATGTTTTTTTGAGCATGCGAAGAATGTTGAAGCAAGATGAAGAAACGGCGTTGACTTGTCTGGTCATCGAGAGTGAGGAGTCCAGAATGACGCCCAGGTTCCGTGCATGGTCTGTCGGAATGGGTGCTTTTCCAAGGGACTCTGGCCACCAAGAGTCGTCCCAGGCAGAGGGGGAGTTACCTAAGATAAGGACTCCTGTTTTGTCGGAATTCAGTTTCAGACGGCTGTGCTTCATCCACTCGGCTACTTCTTTCATTCCTTCATGTAGGTTGGTTTTGGCGGTGTTAGGGTCTTTGGTGAGTGAGAGGATCAGTTGAGTGTCATCAGCGTAGGAGATGATGTTGAGGTTGTGTTGGCGTGCGATGGCCGCGAGGGGGCTCATGTATACGTTGAAGAGGGTGGGACTGAGTGAGGATCCTTGTGGCATGCCGCAAATGACTTCAGAGGCCTCTGACTTGAATAGTGGGAGGCAGACTCTCTGCGTTCTTCAGGCAAGGAACGAGGTGATCCATTCCAGTGCTTTTCCTTGGATTCCGATGTTTCTGAGGCGTTGTAACAGGGTGCTATGACAGACTGTGTCGAAGGCTGCGTAGAGGTCGGGGAGGATGAGGGCGACTGTGTCTCCATTGTCCAGTAGAGTTCGAATGTCGTCTGTTGCTGCGATGAGTGCGGTCTCAGTGCTGTGTTTGGCTCGGAAGCCGAACTGTGAGGAGTCGAGGGATTTGTTGGTTTCGAGGAAGGCGGCGAGCTGGTTGTTGACAGCTTTCTCGATGACTTTGGCCGGGAATGGAAGGAGCGAGATGGGGCGGTAGTTTTTGAGTTCGGTGGGGTCCGCTGTGGGATTTTTCAGAAGGGCGCTGAGTTCGGCGTGTTTCCAGCTTTCCGGGAAGGTAGCGGAGTTGAGGGAGCAGTTGATGACGTCTCGGAGATGTGGTGCTATGATGGAATCTGCTTGGTTGAAGATGTGGTGAGGGCATGGGTCTGTGGGGGATCCTGAGTGGATGGAGTTCATCAGGCGGATGGTGTCCTCAGTGGAGATTGGGTTCCAGTCATTAAGGATGTTCAAGGGGGGTGAAGGTACGGCAGAGGGTTGGGTGGGTTGGTCTCCGGGTTGGTTGACAAAGCTGTTGTGGATGTCTGCGATTTTGTCGTGGAAGAACGAAGCTAGGGAGTCGCAGAGGGCTTGAGAGGGAGTGATGTTGTTGGAGTTGGCAGTGGGGTTGGTAAACTCTTTGACGATGTTGAATAATTCCTTGCTGTTGTGGGCGTTGTTGTCTAGTCGGTCTTTGAATGCGGCTTTCTTGGCAGTCCGGATCAGTTGGTGGTGTATGCGGGTGGCATTTTTAAAAGGCGTCCCTGGTGTTGGTGTTTGGGTCTTTTTTCCATGCCTTCTCAAGGGAGCGACAGAGTTTCTTGGATTTCTTAAGATCATCGTTGAACCAGGGGGCGTTTTTGTTGCCTAGTTTGATTTGACGTTTTTGCAGGGGTGCTAAGTTGTCGGCGCTGTTGGTTAGCCATTGAGTGAGGTTAATGGCTGCTTGGTTGGGGTTCGAAGAGTGGGCAGGGGGGTTTTGAAGAAGCGATGAGGAGATCTGGTCGATGGTGATTTTGTTCCAGTTTCTTCGCAGAGTAGGTTGAGGGTGGTTGTGGGTTGTGGTCTTTTTGTAGATAAAGTGAACGCAGCTGTGGTCCGTCCTCTGCCTAAAAAAGGAAGTCTATGTGGAGTCTCTTGACCGTCACTTTGTTCTGAATTCTCAGAAGAATCAGCAGAGGTGTCCCACAATATTTTGTCTCCTATTGAAACGGGCCCATGGTCTTAGTTTTTGTGGGCCGCTATAAGACCTATTGATGTAGTAATCTTTTGAGCGGTACGGGTAAGCCCTTTCCTGTGTGAATGCTTTTATGTCTTTCTTAACTTTGTTTGATTCACTGAGCAAACTGAAACCTATGCTTTTTCAAAAAGTTGTGATCTTTAAATCAAACAGAGAGACATTTGATCTCGAGGTCGCAAGTCGTTGTCCGAGGGGGGGCGCCAGGTGGCGCTTGACCTTAATGGCCGCGCTGTTGTAAGGCTCCCGCCGATCCGGGCGGATTTAGCAACATAACCCCCATCCTTGGCACTAAATTTATTATACTGCATCACCACTGCACAGAGGAATGCACGCGGCTGCCGTGGAATTGCTTTGAATATCTGTAGGTCACTGACCTGAGCCGCGATGAGCTGCGGGACCTGGCTGCGGGGCACGGAGGGAACAGTCTGGAGCGCCTGATCGGGACACGGAGCTGCGAGGAGCCGAGGCTGCGTAGGCTCAGGTGCGTGGCAGCCTGTGATGCAGAGTAGAGGCCCGTGACTGGGAAAGGCACCGAGCGCATACGCCGGGAATAATATCCTCTCAGGGGGGGAGCCCCGGTGATTGTGAGTCCGGCCGCCGAGAAAGAGAACTGGTGCACTGCTGAGCGGGGAAACCAAGCTCCGGACACGGACGGGAGAGACGCGGAGCGGCCCGCTGCCTGATATCAGCCGGCGTATGGTGAGAAGGCAGCTGGGAGCACCGTAGTGGCCTTTAACAGCAGAGGGGCCCGGCGGGTGTTCTCGTACCCGTGCGTGAAGGTGGAAAGAGGACACTGAAGGCGGCGCAGGGCCAGAGAGTCAATAGCACTGCAAGGTAGGCCACGAGGCGCCATTTTGAAGAACACGCATAGCGACACACTTGCCAGAACTGAAGCAAATGGCGGACACATGACAAGCACCTCACATCTTGGTTAGGACACCGCTTGGCTCTACCTTTTGGCGACACGCACAAGACTGTGCTACACCTTAGTGAGGCGGGCGCAGGCTCTGACCCTGTACCAAGTGGGGACATACTGCGGGCCTGAAGCGCTGGCATCGATTGCGCATTGCGGGGACAATTCCGGAGGAACAGAACCGCGCTGAATCCCCCCATGCAGCTACTATATCACCACCGCACGGTGTGTCCATTTGAACTCCTGGTAGCTCATCATGGGGCAAACTGAGACCAAGCAGACGAAGCTGTCCTTCAATGCAAGGAAGGTTCCTGGCCCCAGCTCAAAAGAGCGGGTTGAATCTGGCCCGCCAGAAACCAGAGATGATGACTGGAAGGTGCTGTTGGTAGGGATGCAACAGAGCCTCACCTCCATTGACTTCAAGATGGACGCTATGAATAGCCGACTAGAAAAGGTGGTGGAGAAGATTCACCAGCATGAGGAACGGCTTAAGGAGGTGGAACACAGAGTGTCGGGGCTGGAGGATGGCGCAGGTACCACTAAGCAACAAATGCTGCAGATGGATAAACTACTGAAGGTCATCGCAGACAAGAATGAGGAGTTGGAGGCTCGCTCCCGAAGGAACAATGACCAATACTGGCAGGCTTGAGGACTTCATGGAACGGCTCCTAGCTGAACTGTTTGGCAAGGATTCTTTTTCTGCACATATGACTATTGAGCGGGCGCACAGATAATTGGTGGCACGTCCACCACCGGGTGCCTCACCACGACCCGTGATTGTGCGCTTTTTAAATTATCGGGATCGGGAAACGGTCCTACGGCTGGCACGTGAGAAGGGGGAAGTGCGGTACGAGAACACTACCTTAGCTTTTACCCTGACTTTACCCAGGCTGTGCAGGAAGCTCGACGGAAATTCACAGCCGTGAAGAAAAACCTGCAAGCGAAAGAGATCTACCCTGCGAGATTGAAGATTCATCACCGGGGAAGACAACATCTGTTCAGCTCACCCCAGCAGGTGGAAGAGTACCTAAAGCGTGACCGCAGCACTGAAAGGGGGGAGGAGGCTACCCGCAGGGGCTCCCGGTCCCACTCACCATTGTCGGAACCTGGATGATGCTGTACTCCAGTGGTAAGCGGACAGTGGCAGTCCTGAAGTACAGAGGTTCCTGACCGCTGATCCAAGTGGGTGATGTACTACTATGGCTTAATGACTGTTGAGTTTTGGTTTGCCGGCCGGACGCTCACCGACATCCCATCACGGATGGGTGAAATAGTTCAGCAGAGTGAGGTAGTGGGAGCCCCTAGCAGTCCCCATTAGAGGGCATTCCTCTTAGATTGAGTTTGGGTTAAGCTTGTTACGGGATACGTATGACTTTTGTTGAGTTTTATGTAGGGGGGGTTGGTAATTCCTGAACAGTTGGGGCTGCCGGTGTGGGTGGGGGTAGGGTAGGGGGAGAGGGGGCACAAGCACATTACAAGATTGAGCACAACGGAAGTGATTATTGCAGCACGCTGAATGCATTGGGAACTCAGCATGGCTAATGACATCAATACTAAAGATGACCTTAATGTAATTTCCTGGAACGTGCGAGGCTTAAATGATCCAAGAAAGTGAAGGAAGGTACTGGGATATTTAGAGCGTCACTACATCCATGTGGCCCTATTCTAGGAAACCCACCTCCCACATGGAGGGGCGCCTCAGTTTGCCACACGATGGGCCTCGCATAGCTGTTTTGCTTCATACTCCAGTTACTCCAGATGGGTGACTAAACTTATCAAACGGGGAGTGCGATTTGTGTTGGGAGGGATGGAACTTGATCCAGAAGGAAGGTACTGTGTGCTTTGGGGAGGCTGCATTCCCATGATGTTGCGATTGCAAATTACTATGGCCCCAATATTGATGATTTACACTCCTTACTTGTGATGAAAGACTAAACACGCTGGGGATTGCCCATGTCCTATGGGGAGGAGATTTTAATACTTTTGTAGAGCCCACACGCGATCGATCCCATGCTGTGGCAGCGCATTACACCATTGCACAACGTACCCTACATGACATCATAAAGTCTGATAACTTGTTAGACATGTGGCGTCACCTGCACCCTTCCCGGAAGGAGGGGACACCTCACTCCGCTGGACATGACACATGGGCCAGGCTAGATTATGTACTGGTGGCGGTGGGGATGGCACATTGGGTAGGTAGGGCAATACATCCAGCGCGTACATATTCAGATCACTCTCTTGTGATGGCGACATTACAACCACCGGCAGACCTCTCCCCCTATCTTGGCTGGAGACTAAATCCACAGCATTTGCAGGACACGGTTTTCAGAACGGAGATGGAACAGGACATTAAGGATTTTTTTACTAGGAATATTGACTCTTGGACAGCCTAACAACGGTCTGGGAGGCATTTAAGGTGACAGTGCGGGGATGGTGTTTGGCCAAAGGTGAGGGTATATTGCGGGACCTTTGACGAGAGATACAAAAACTGGAAGGAGAGCTGAAATCACTAGAAAGGGAATTAAGTGTTAGGGGTGATTCGGGAGAATTAAGAGCCAACCTGAGAGAGAAAATGTCAGCATATGAGGAGGCAGCAGACAGGGAGTGTAAGTTCGGTGGGAAGGACTTTGTGGATCAAGTCTATGGCGAAGGAGACAGGCGCGGTTCGGGCCCCTAGATTTCAGAACTATATTACGGAATTGCAGGATGAGCGGGGATGCGTGCATAGAAACCTCCCAGACCACATGGCTACTTTAGTAGAATTCTACACCAGGCTTCATACATCGCAGAGGGGTACCCTATTAGACCTTAAGGAATACTTGGCAGATACGGCTCTGGCATGGCTAGGGGATGCGCAGTGTAAGTTTCTGGCCCATGAACTAGAGGTCGATGAAATAAATGAGGCCATTATGACCATGTCATCTGGGAAGGCTCCGGGGTCCGATGGACTTCCTATAGATTTTTATAAAACCTATGTAACCGTCTTGGCACCGATACTTAAGGCAGTTTTCTATGAAGCATTAGAGGAAGGCCGATTACCGACAACCATGAGGGAAGCACAAATAATGTTGTTATTAAAACCTGGTAAGTCCCCACTACATTGTGACTTGTATCGCCCACTATCGCTTCTTAATAGCAACACCAACATTTTAGCCAAAGTCCTTGCGACAAGACTGAATTCACTTCTAGAAAAACTAGTCTTACAGGACCAAGCAGGATTTGTGCAGAACCGAGCCACAGTCCATAACCTAAGGACTCTCCTGGCTGTTCTACAAGATACTGACCTGAATAGTGCGGCGGCGGCTGTCTTTTTAGACGCCACCAAAGCGTTTGAATCTGTAGAATGGGATTATTTGATGGGGACGTTACAACATATGGGAATGCCACTCTCCTTTGTTATTTGGATTCAGCTGCTTTACACACAGCCATGTGCCAGGGTTCTTCTCAACGGCTCTAGATCCACGACCTTCCCCATCGCCACAGGAACGAGACAGGGCTGTCTGCTCTCCCCGGTGTTGTTTGCCCTGGTGATAGAACCCCTGGCTGCAAGCTGAGGCAGCACCACAATCATAGGAGCCTCATATACCCCTCCAGACAGCTGCTAGTGTCGCTCTACGCAGACTACATAACGCTGTATATCCATAGACCACAAGGTAACCTTAACCCAGTTTTGAGAGGGATCACTAAGTACGGTGCGTTGGCTGGAGTGCTAATAAACTGGGGCAAATCTGCTGTTTTCCCCTCAACGAGTCACACCCTGCCACACCCATTGGACTACCCCCTGACGTGGGAGTCAGTAGACTTTAAATATCTGGGCATCCAGGTCGCCAGAGATAGGGATGCATTACTGAGGTCCAATTATGGGCAAGCTATGGAAAAGGTGACAGATAACATATCCAAATAGATAAAACTACCTCTTTCAATGGGCGGGAGGATAGCTTTAATTAAAATGAACATTCTACCGAAATTTTTATACTTATTCATAAACATTCCGTACTACCCGGGGGCCTTCTTCTATCATGCGCTTAATACACAACTAGTGCGTCTCATATGGGGCGGTAAGCAAGCGCGGTTGAAGTTAACCACACTTATGCTGCCATACCAGGCGGGTGGATTTGATGTTCCTAACTTTGGACAATATTATTATAGCGCACAGGCACACTATGCGGTATACTGGGTTCATCCACCCCCGTATATGCCTCACCTCGCGATAGAGGATGGGTATATGGCACCTGTCCCGACGTCTGAGTATGTGTTTCTTCCATCCAAGCAGCAATATGAAGACCCTTCCACGGTGGACTGTACAGTTCGAGCGTGGAACTGGCTAGCAAAGGCTGAAGGGATACAGCTGATGTACTCTCCTAGGATATCCTTAAGACATTGCCCTTTGTTAGCTGTGACAGGTGAAAAGATTTGCCAACGTTTGTTAAGTAAACTACAACTTAAGAATTGGGGAGATCTGTATGTTAATGGCAAATTCTCCACAAAAGATCAGTTTTTTGGAGAACATGGGCACTCCTTCATGGATGTGTTCCTCTACACACAACTTAGGCAGAGTGTTAAGGCCAAAACCTCGGAGTTTCCGCAAGAACCGGAGATCTTCGCGTCACTACACTTAATGTTACACACTGATACCCCCCACACACATTATCTCTATGTTGTATAAACGAGTACGTAGTGCTCCCCCCCATATTAGGTCCGCGCCCAAAGGGAATGGGATGCTGATCTGGATAACCCGCTAACAGACGAACAGTGGGAAGCTGCCTGTCTCCAAATGGAAGCCATATCTAGCAACAGCAGGCTGTGATTATTGCACTATAGTTCCTACACCGACTTTATCATACCCCAGTGCAATTATATAAGATTCACCTTAGAGAGGATGACAAATGTCTGAGATGTGGGCAAGGGGGGGCAGACTTTATGCAGTTAGCCTGGGGGTGCCCACAGGTGACCTCTTACTGGGTGGAGGTGTTTGCGGGATTGACTAGCATGTTGGATACACAGATTGCACCAACCCCTCATAGAGCCCTACTGGGATTGACAGGAGATATACAGACCCCGCACCGACACTTCCTTGCCATGGGAGTACTTTTGGCACAACACCAAGTGGCCTGCATATGGGGGAAGGGCAGAGCTTCTAAGTTTAAGGCTTGGATACACGACATGTCCACTTGGCAGGAATATCTTCAAGAATATGCAGAGCAGTTGCCGATGAAGTCACGTCCTCGTGACATTTGGGGTCCATTGACGGCCTACTTAATGAGGCAAGATGAAGGGGAAGAGGTAGTTGAGCAAGGATCGCAGGTGGATTGAGTGAGATGTGCTGCAGAGCCGTGAATGGTGCAATGTGGTGGGTGGTTATGGAGTGGACGACGTGTGGGGGGTGAGCAGGGGGAGGGAATACATGTCCATCTGAACTTTTGGCTGACAACCCAGAGACATTGCCTCGCTTGGCGAGAGGATACTTGACTTTGAACTTATATATGACCGCAATGACGTATTTCGCTTCCTATTATGTGCGTGTAAGGGAAGGGGGGTTGGGGCAGGGGAGGGTGGGAAAGAGTTGGGGGGAGGTAGGAGGGAGAAGAATATAGATCATACCTATTTGTATGGCTTCAGATTGCAATTGTATTGGAGGATTTGCATTGAATTGTATACCATGATATACTCTGTAATGAAAACGTTTTGGTATAAAATAAAAAAGAAAAAAGGAAGAAAAAAAAAGTCCTTGTCCGAGATACAGACTTTACTCCATACTCACTTCCCGCTGCATTTTGGGGAGCTGGTCCACCATATCATTATTAATATATCTGATACAAAGGCAACAGTTGACTATGGACTGGTAAGCAACATTCGGATGATTTTCGTAGTTTTACCATCTTTCATACACTCAGTGTTGGGAAGTATTTTTGGGGGTCTCCCATTTGTCCTGCTACTTGTGGCAGGAATTTTGGTTTAATTGTTCTGCTCCACAATGGACATTCCAGTTCAACCCTGACTGGAGACAAAACTGGCTGTGCTTTGATGCCGTGAGTGCATGATAAACTGCTTCGGCACACCTCGACTTAGAAGAACTAAATAAACACTTGTTCTTGTCTTGCAGGTCTGTGTGGTTTCATTGCGTACAACCTGAATTCCGCTGCCTGCTTTGGAGCCATGAGTGTGTACTGGATCTATGTCTTGTATCACAATTGGTTGCGCCATTTGACATTGAGGCCCTGATGGACCCCTTAAAGGCCCATGGGTATTGTTGTCCCCAGTATATTCCATTGCTGGTGAGTGCATTCTTTAAGCCACCCTGGGATTCTCTGGCTCCTAGTGAAATGGCCACCAGCTCTGTGGAACACTTACAGACTGCAGTGCCTCCCACAGTGGTTGCATGGGAACTGGATGAAATCACCTATGCTCCATAAAGATGCTTTGAGGTGCACCCCTGGGAATGTTGTTGGCGGTTGCAGGTGACAGGTATGTTGCAACTTCCACTTGGAACACATAAACAATTGGCTTTTCAGTGTGATGGGGAATATTTGGCCTTTTTTTAACAACAAAATTGAATCAAAATAATATTTTTTTCTGCTTTTCTTGGCACCATGGCTTTCTGAATGCTTGGGATTCCAAACAGTACAAATACATTTTAAGGGTTTTTCTATGAATATTTTAAAGGGAAGCTTGCTTTTAGATTATTTTAAAAGTTGTTTTGGACCCTTTTAGTTTGAAATTTTATTATGGTATGTTGGCTTTTTAGATAGCTTTTATATATTGACCCTTAGTATGAGGAGCAGGTGTTATGTGCTCAGGTTAGGCCCAAGTAATGAAGCTGCACATTTTCTTACATTGTCTTGTAGCTGAACATGACCTTTGCCCATGCACCACAGAGGGTGAGGGCAAGGCCTGACCTGAAGCCATGCCATGCCGTGCCCCGAAAACCCTGCAAGTTTATTTGAAACAAGCTCTTGTAATAGTGGTCCTTTAAAGAACCAATTTATTTTCTCGCTTTTGTGTTTCTAATTTGTTTTTTTATTCAACTTTATGGCAAACTATTTGCTGATTGGACTTTTGAAAATGTTCTTCTGTCTTTTCAGCAATGTGACAATTATGTCTTGCTGTACTATACATGCACCTTGCACTTCATTAAGTGCAATGAGAGACTTTGTGGTGCAAATTTACTTCATGCTTCTATTTATTCAGGATTTATCTTGGCACACTTGACAAAAGACACCATCTGATGTGCTACCGCATGTTTGATTTCCTACTGCCACTGCTCATCATCTTTGGCTTATTTGGACTTCAGGTATTTCCTCATGGTGAGCATCCCAAATGAGTAGTGGGCACAGGACTATCAGCTTCTTCTCCTGTCACAGATCTTGCATGTGACCTTTCATGTGTTAATCTCTTTTCACCCTTTAGCTTGATAAGGCATTCTCAAACATTGGAGTAATTGCTTCCTTTGTGTCCTGCTTTTTCTTCTCTCAGGCACTGCACATTTTCCCCCTCATCTGGTGGAGGTGCACCGGATGAGGAGGAAATTGGGCAAGTAGGTTCAGGTTTCCTGGCTAGATTTCTGGTCTGGAACTCCGTACACCATAACTGCCCACATCGGTCCATCACCCCATAAAACAGACCATAGACTCAACAGATGTACAACTACATCTGTTGGAAAAGACCATGTTTTAAAGGTATTCCCCCAGATGTTTTTTGCCTTCTTTACCTGGAACTGTTTTTGGTGGCCATCAAACTTTATGCACTTTACTCCTGCTAGACCGTGCTATTGTGCTCTACCATTTAAACACGGCAAAACTAGCATACACCTAATTGTTAATTTTAATTTACTTGTACGTTCCTAGTATATGGTACTACATGTGCCTGTAAAGTAAATGCTACAAGTATGCTACAGCACTCATCATGTCACCCACTAAGGTAGCTCTGTACAACATGTCTCCAGGCCTGTCTTTTCAGCCTCGGAGATTCAGCCTGGCAAAATTAATCTTTTGTTAGACTTTAATATTTCCTTTTAATACAAGTCACCCCTAAGGTAGGCCCTAAATGCCATAGGGCAGTGTGCATGGTATTTCAAATTTAGGGCATGTATATTTAATGTTTTACCGATAATGGCAGTGAAGATAAAATGTAAATTGATACTTGTATAGCGCACCACTCACCCGCAAGGGTCTCAAGGCGCTTGTACGAATACCGCTGTGGAACCCATCCTGGCTTTCGGTGTGAGGCGTCCACTCCTGGGCACCCCCAAGGTGGAGGCCAGGCATCCTTCGCGTTGTGGGGGCCGTTGTGGAGATTAAGCAAGCTATTGCCCAGAGTTGCACTCTATGATTGGAATAGGCACCAAGGCGAGAATTATCAGGTCCGTGGAATTTTGAGCCCAAAACCCGCTGAGGCGGGGAATTGAACCCTGGTCCCAGGCTAGACCTCTGCATCAGGGTCTGCCGCTCTAATCATTGAGCCACACTTCTCCTCCCCCAAAGTAATATTTTACTTTTGAAAAGATGGCTCTCCTATAGGAAAACATTGTTTACATCATAACAATTTTTAACACTTAATTTCAGTTTGGGAGCAGCACAACAACGATTCAGATACTCATTTGAATATTAACAATAAATAAAACTTGAAGGTAAGGTCAGATTTTATAATAATATCTTTGAAATGGCACTTTTAAAAGTTGTCATTTCTCAGCTTAAGTGAAAGGGCCTTTCTGCCAGTGTCACCTGAGTGTTGAATGGATTGCCTGGGGTGAGATGTGGATTGCATGCAAACAGTGGACAAAAAGCATTGGTGTGGAGAGATGACTTTCAAATCTCCATGAGCATGACGGCCAGGGGGACTGTGCACAGCTGCTTCCTGAGCTTCAAAATGCCTCCGCTGTTGAAGCTGAAAACGTAGCCTGCCCTCTCTATTGTGCAGCTAGCCACCTTGGCTCCAAACCTAACCCAGTGGCTGCTGCCTCAGAACTGGCCTATTGTGGCCACAAGGTGGGATTCAACCATTTCCATAGCCAAGCATCAGGGTGGGCACAGACAGCTCTTACTGGTGAAGAAGGAATTTGCCCTGTTGGGTTTGGGTAACTAGGGGGTCTGCTATGTTTGATTTTACTGTGTGTTAACTTATATTAGAACATTGGAATGTTGGGAGCTCCATTGAAAACAATGGAGTGCTCTGGGCTTATAATGGCTGGTATAAGCCTGGAGCTCCAACATTCCAATGTTTCTTTGTTCACAGCTCTGTCTTTGAACAAAGGCTTCAGGGAGCCTGAGGGGATTCTAATCCCCTCACGCTCCCAAAAGGCTTTGTTTTTTTTGTTAGAACATTCTGTCCTCTAGTGACAGAATGTTCTAATAGCCTTATAGCCCTTTGTAGATGGGCTATACCGCTATTAAAGTCCCTCTCCCCTGTTAAAGGCCCTCGCCTTCGGCTCGGGGCCTTTAACGCTGGAGAGGGCCTTTAATAGCTGGTATAGCCCTCTACGGCGGGCTATAAGGCTATAGTAAAACATGCAGGAATTGCTTTAAAAGTAGGTAGGGCCACCCTTGGGAACATTTACTCAATTGTTTAGGAAGTGGACAGGAGTTTCCCTCACTCAAAAGTTAGCACTGGGCGTAAATGTGGACCCCCAGCACCCTCCTCAGAACACTAATGAACTTGTAAAGATCAGAAGAAGGACTACTCTGTGGTCTGAACTCAGAAGGAATACGTGGCCAGCTTGCCGTGATCCCAGAACCCTAGAAGTGACTCCAAAGGTCAGTTGGCTGGCTGACCTTTTGTTTGAGCTACAGGGACACAATATGATTCCAGAGGCTATTTTCCTGCAACTGCCCTACTGACCAATTTAAACTAGACCTTCTCTGGACCGTGCTGCTGGCCTCTGTTGGAGTGAAACCGAACACTCGCCCCTTCCAGGTCCTGCACGCTTGGCAGGGGTTAGAGTGTACTCCTCTTGACCAAATTGCAAAATCTGAGACTGAGAAACTTTTTCAAACTTTTTGTCCAGTGAGTCAGTGGGAAATTAGAATGCTATCAAGCTTAAGCCATCAACTTGTGAGGAAATAGGCATTTTGCAGGTTTACCCCAACATTGTACCCCCATTTTGACTTTGAGGTATTGCTGTACAGCTGTGTATTGCCCTGAGCCCTGCTGAACACAACTCAGTTAATGATCTCTGACCCTTAAAATAGTCTAGCCTTACTTACTTACTTCTAAGTCCCTCATATATGGTACCAGGGTTATTCATGGCCTGTATAATTAAGTATCCACCAGGTATGCAGCACTTATTGTGCCACCCTGAGTGGGACAAGGTAAAACATAGCACCCAGTCTGCCACTTCAGACTGGAAGGGATGTTTTGTACTGCTAACTCGACTTTCACATTTAAAGAAATCGCAAAGCTCAAACCTCCCTCTTTAATGTATTAAAGTCCCCCCTACTGCATGCATAGCAAGCCTAAAAGCAGGTCGCTGTATGATAGATAGTGAAAAGTGTACTTCTACATGTTTCAGCAGTAAAAATCCAAAATTGTCGTTTTGACAGTGGAAAGGCTAGTAGCCCCATTGGCAAGTACAGTGTTACAGACTGGCACCGCAGCCTTGCTAACTAAATGGGACTACTAAAGTTGATATTGTTTGGTATCAAAATAATTAGTGTATTAAATCTGATGTATTGGTTAAATCAAATGTAATGTCACTGGTGGGCATAGTGCAACTTTAGAAGTTGCCACTTCAGTTGCCCAAGGTTTTCAGTGCCCGTTTACTGATGTACGCGGGGCTTGTCCTGCAGACAGCTCTCTTCCCTCCTGGGGAGACATGGTAATGACTCCCAGGAAAGGACACGCTAGGGAACTGCATGGGAGATAGGAGTCACTTCTGTCCTGCAGAAAACCACACAGGTGTTAGCCCAAAATGTGAGCTTCAAAGGAGAAGCAGGCTTTTGAAAAAGCAAAAAGGTAATGCTTGGGAGAGGGGCTCTACGTTGTATAGGCAGACAGGCTGGTACAGGGGACTGTTGAAGATAAGCCAGTTGTCAAAATGGTTTTTCCAGGAGCATGTAGCCCCTTGGCTGCCACACCTCCAGGTGTAGGGTAAGGATTTCTGAGTATTGAGAGAGAGGTCTTGCCATCTTGAGATTGGGCAGCAAAAGAGGGGCACCCCCGGCAGCCAGACTTCACATCTCAACCAACTTGGAACAAGGACCAAAGAAGGACTACTCTGCTTCACTGAGGGATCCACAAATAGAAACTGCATTGACATGGACTGCACCTGCTACACCTGCTGGCAAGCGAAGATAGGGACTAGCCCTGCCATGTTCTGTTCAATGGAAAGTTATCTTTAGAGCTAAGTCAAGCCAAGAGTACTCCAAGGGTCAAATGACTGGCCTCCTGTTAGGAGCACATGGACACAAAAGCTGAAGAAGCCCGCTGGCCCAACTTGGCAGCCCAAAAGCACTCAAGCTGCAACCACTGCTGCTATACAGCACCGAGCGCCAAGACTGCTGGACTTACCTATAACCTGTGGACTGCCACCTCCCAGGGGCTAAACATCAAATTAATGCAGGGATCCGCAGAACAGCCCCACAGCCCCGGGAACGACAACCTCCCCAGGGCAATTAGTTCACATTTGCCCACTCGTATCCTGGGGACCACCACCTCCCAAGGCCCCCCTCCTGGAGCCAAAGATGGCCCTGGGGACTGCCATCCCCCTTGGCCGGATCCTGGTAGGTCCCAGGAAACCAGTCCCAACATGTCACAGCAAACACACCGCTTTCAGCAAGTGAGAGTAGTAAAAATGCTCTTGCTTGATGAAAGTTGAGCATTCATCTGTTTCCTTGCCTGCTGTCAAGTGAGCAGGGAAACAGAAGGATTACATATACAGCTACTCATGCACCTACACACTGACCAATACAGCTACTCACACATCTAGTCATAATGCCATGCAGACACTAACTGTTAGGGTTTGTACAAGGAACATAGCTCAGCCTCACACTGTGTCATAAGAACATCTTATAGTCATGCTATGGTTGTGTACTTTGTGGAATAGTTGTTACAATTGCCTTTGTTTAATTATTAATATGCAGAATATCAGTAATGCTCCATTGTTTGTACTAAAAGCTTAGTGAATCATTGTATTTACTTATACTTGTTTTATGTTGCCCCAGTCATCGGCACTAAAGTCTGGTTACAAACATTGCAATTGCCTGTGCTTGTTTCTAATATGAGAATTCAGGGTGCATTTGTTTAAAGGTCACGATGTCAAGCCAAGAACTAATTTTCATAAACTGCACCTGCCTGGTTAAGCAGTTAAAACATGTGAGCCACGTTTCTCTCGTCTCTCCAACTGAAGAACCCCACCCTTCAAGAATTCTATAAAAGTCCTTGAAACCCAATCACTCGTGCTTGCGCTTGTTAGCCCTCTTCCTCATCTGGATTCCAGTCTCGTCTCAGCGTCCTTCCTGCAGTGAGAGGATCTCTTCTTCAGTGCTTCCATTCCTGTTTGGGTCTCCATGGCTACACCAACTCGGTGATTCCTCTTTCCGGTCCCGATTCCTTTCTGCTCCAACCTGAAAAACAAAACAAAAGAGAAGTTTAAGTAAGGTTATTGTGTGCATGATCGGAAGCACTCTCAAAAGGATTAGGGTATGTACAAGCTTGATTTTATAATTACTTTAGTTTGGATTCAATGCACTTTGTCAACGAAAAGCGATTCAAGGGTTTTAAAGGCAAGAAGCTGTCATCGTTTTAGCACGCATAAACAAACAAAAAACGATCTATGAGAATAAATATACTTTTATGAATACTCACCTTGGAATTCTGGAATTTTTCCCAAAACTTTGGTGCAATGAAGGGCAGCAGCTGTGCCTATAAAGAAATATGAATAAGAGAAGAGGACAAGAATTAAGAACATTTCAAGACTCATTCATATGTTTTAAGAGACACTACATATTGTTATTGAAGATTGTTATTAGAGACTTACCCTGGGCGTAGTTTGAGTAGTAGCACTACGCGTAGCTACGCAAAGTGCACTTCGCATTACATGAGATATGCGTAGCGCTACGCAAACTACGTAGTGCGCTGTTCGGGATGATTGTACAGTGCCGGATGCTTGTCCGCACTGTGCAAGCATTGAAAATGGCATCTCGCACAGTTCGAGCTCTCGTTTTCTGCCGCTCGAGTAGATTTTTACTCGAGCAGCAGCTTTCTCAACGCGGACTGGTAGTTTCTCATCACAAGCGGTCACGAGCATGCGCGAACAATCGCAATGAGAAACCTGACCTCCCCACGTTAAGAATCATGCTGGGAGGTTTATTTTCCACGCTCGCAATCGCCAACTTGATGTTGCTGATCCAGAACGCGGAAGAAGCCTCACCGGGATGTCTTTTGTTCGCTAGCGGTCGCCAACTTGATGTGGAGGACCGCGAGCGAGCAAAAAATGCCAACTACCCTATGCTATGCATTTTTGCTCTGTGCTACGTGCACTTCAAGTAGCGCAAAGTAGCACAAACTACGCAAACTCTGCGAGCGTAGCGTAGTTGGCCCCCCAGGGTTATTAGAGACAAGAAGCACATTATACTATGAGCAAAGATTGATGCATATAGTGAATATCAATCTTTTATTTCTCTACAGATCTAGTCAGAAATATAGTTTAGGCTGCATTCTTTAACGAACACTGTTCTGGTGAAAATAACCACAGGCATTGAAAGGCATTTTCCCTAATGATAATGCTGAATATATAGCCAGAATAAGAATAGTCTATGGATATAAGTTACTATGTTTCATTGGTGTTTTTAAATAGCTGTCAGCTCACAGAACAAAAGAAAAAAGTGACATCAATTGAAGTTAAAACCAGTGGAGTGTTTCTTTTTGTTTATTATTTTGTCCCATTTTCCCCCTTCCCCTGGAGATCTATTCTTGTCAGACTGCATTGAGAATTTAGTGGGCAGGTATAGGTTTTTAGGGGCAGAAGATAAATAATGTCTCATCTCTCAAGTTGAACAACCTGGATTTCAGGTGAGTGAAGGTTTAACACTAACACACCCACTTAAATACATATACAGCCACTCATAGACTGCATCAGTCACCCATACAGCTACTCACACATCTACTCACTCGTTTATACAATCACTCACATAGCCACTCACTCAACCAAATAGTTACTCATACACCCACTCACTGACTCCCGAAACGCGTTGATGGTATTGCTTAAATAAATAAGCTTTTGAAAAACCCTGCTCGTGAGTGCCTGGATGTTTTCAGTAAAAAGACTGGTGAAACTGGGATCTCATCCTGAATATATATATCCTAAACTCCGTTTGCCTCCAAGCTCGCGCAGCTCGCACCGCCAGCAAGCAGACTCCGGACACGGACCTCGAGGTGCTTCACAGATCTTTATTTAGCAGAAAGAGTCATAGAGGGAGCCGGCCGCCTATGTCGGGGGCGATCTTAGGCCACACCAGGGCAACACGACTTGGGGAGGGGGCAGGAGCCAAGCGCCCCCTCCCAGTCCGCGCCACCACACCGTATGTTGAAAATCTGAAGCCATCGTTCTACAAACTCTCAACCAGCCTTGGATGGAAAAATCTTGAAGAATGTACAAACTGAAAACCAGTTTTTGTCTGTATAGCATCAGCAGCAACGCTTGAGTCAGCTTTGTGTGAAGCCGCCATTTTGATTCAATCAATAGCGTCCCCCTGCACACATTCAGGGACCTGGTCGTGTCTTCAGGTCAAACGGATTGTGGGACAAGATGCAGAAAGGAAAAGGAAAAAAGTTCCGCCGGACCCCGGGAGCCGGCCGCCTATGTCATGGGCGATCTTTGGCCACACCAGGGCAATAGTGAAGCTGCAGCAGGTGCAAATAAGCTTCAGACAGTGTTACAAGCGCTGCTCAGAACTCTCAACTATGACACCACCTCGGTGCCATCCGGATCTTGGCACCTTGTGCTGGTTCCGGCCTATTCACACATCGGTCCGCTACTGACACCACCTCACAGGCCAACGGGGCACCCCACGCCGACTTTCGGCACAGCATTGTAGGATGGCCACACCAGTGCGGCAACTTGCTGGACACCACCTCGGTGCCATCCAGATCTCGGCGCGTTGTGCTGCCGTCAGCCTACTGTAGCCGCAAGTGCGGACGCAACTCAGCTGGATAGCGAGTGAAACACCAAGGGGCGCCCCACTGCAGCCGAGGAGCCTCCATCTTGGGGGCGACGCACAGCATCACATTGCTTTCCAATGCAGTCAGATCCTCAAACAGCCCCCACTGACTGATGCGACCTCACAGGCCAACGGGGCGCCCCACGCCGACTTTCGGCGCAGCATTGTAGGATGGCCACACCAGTGCGGCAACTTGCTGGACACCACCTCGGTGCCATCCGGATCTTGGCGCGTTGTGCTGCCTTCGGCCTATTCGCACATCGGTCCGCTACTGATGCCGCCTCACGTGCCAACGGATTTTCTACCCTTTTTATAGCCCTATGCCGCATAACAGGTCATGTGACTTGTTCATAAAACTTTTCATTGGTTCATTTTACTTTTGGTTTCCTAATGATGGAAGGCTTGATCATATGACCTAAAAATAACACTTTTCATTGGATTAAAACATTTTTTTTTCCCAAACGATGAAAGCCCCACCTTGTTTCTGGATGTTTCAGACTGAAGCTGGCGTCAGCATGAGAGCACCACCATCTCGTGGCTCCGTCGTGGTCATGCCGCTCCCCACCGGAAGCCTGCAGGAGTCGGGGGCCCCCAAGACTTTTGTAGAATCTTCAAGGCTCAGGGGACGCTTTCGAGAATGGGGTCCAAGACCTAGCAGACAAGCGTCTGAGTTCCAAGGTGTCCCAGGGCCATTTTAGTGGACCAGGCCCAAATCCGAAGAGCCGTCCGCCATTTTAAGAGTCCTGTGGCAGCCGCCTATCGCTGCACCGCAAAAGTGGGCGCAACTCAACTACATGGTGAGCGAGACGCTGTAGCCGCAAGAGCGGGCGATAAACAGCTGAATGGCGGTTGAGGCACAGTGTAGCAAAAGCGGGCGGAATGGCAACTGAAACGGTAAAGGGGCGCCCCACTACAGCAGACGAGCCTCCACCTGGGGAGGCCCGTTCACGCCGCCTCCGTCCCCCCCCCCCCCCCGGAGTGCCCCACGCCGTTTTTCGGAGCAGCATTGTAGGATACCAAAACCAGTGCGGCAACTTACTGGACATCACCTGGGTGCCATCCACATCTCAGCGCGTTCTGCTGCCTTGGGACTATTCGCACAACAGACCGCTACTGACGAGGCCTCCCCCCGCACCCCCCGGGACGCCCCACGCCGTTTTTCGGAGCTGCATTGTAGGATACCAAAAACCAGTGCGGCACCCAGGTAACATCACCTGGGTGCCGTCCAGAACTCAGCACGTTGTGCTGCCTTGGGACTATTCGCACAAAACACAGCTACTGACCATTGTTGCTTCTTTTTTCAAAAAAATGTTTAAATGTATTTACTGTTTTTGTTGCGTTGTATATATTTATAAGTTATTAAAGTGTTAACATCCTACTACTTTGTTGGAGTGCTATATATTTTTAATGTGACACATAATTGTAAAAACTTTGATGTACAAGGAGGCATCCCTGGAATCTTCCGCTTCAGGCTAGGTCCCACACACCCTTACAGTGAGAATCCCCTCCCCAATCACAATACAGGATCGTTATCTCTCAGACCTAGGCAAATGCTCGCTGCATTTGCCCTCCATAAGAGGTAGCAGCAGAGCTGCCAGCAATCTGTCCCAGATATTTGTCACATCAACTTTGCGATCCGCCTTCAGGGCTTTATAAATGCGCAAGATCAGACCCCTAGAGCAGCCCCGTTCAAATACCCATTGCTGTCTGCGACACCCCTGATTCATCCAGTAAAGTCAACCATAATTTGCAGTCAGTTTGCAAGTTTTTTGCATACTGCAGAAAATGACTGGGTGGAAGTTGATTGCATTCGCTAGCATCCTCAAGTGAGAGGAATGTTCTGTTAGAATATAAATCCCCAGTTGTGAAGCATTCCACAGCATACCTCTGCATACGGTCTGTCACTTTCTGTACTTGACAAAACCTGTGCAGCCATCGAAAGGTGGGGCCCTGTGGAGCACTAAGGCAACCGCCTGCTCCCAGACCCCCACAACTTGATGTACTAGGAACGTGTAGTCAGGGGGGACTTGCAATCCCATCATCACACAGCTCAGGAGGTCTGCGCACTCCACCCACTCTGCTAGGGGAGCTTTCTGGGTATTTGGAGGACCCTCACCACACGACTGCGCTGCATACTGCAGTGATCCTGCAAAATAGTAGAGGTGAAGGTCTGGGTGACCCAGGCTGCCATACTCAATATCTAGCTTTAATATCTCTAGTTTCACTCTACTGCTTCTACCAGCACACATCAAACAAATCAAAAGGCTATTCAAGGTGGCAAAAGTGGAATTCTGGATGCAGCAATGAGAGTTTTATAGGACATAGAGACAACGTGGGAGCAAAACCATCTTGCTGAGAGTTACTCTTACATAATAGAGTGGGAAAGGTGGTTCCAAAAACAAACGGAAGTGTCCAGTACCGCAATGTCCCCGCCCATATTCAATGCATAACTAGCCTCAGGCGTATGGACAATCTGTATGCCCAAATACAGAACATGGTCATACTCCTACCATAGATTGATTACAGGAAGTTTGGTGGCATGTACTCCAACTAGATCTACCAGCTGGAAGAGAACAGTCTTTTGATGGATAACGTGTAAGTCTGAAAATTAACCTAAAGGACAGCATCTCCAAGGGTGGGCATATAGACCTCTCTCAGGGTGGCAGACATAGAGCAATGCATCGTCGGCATATAGGGAGACAACGTGCATGCCCCCCCACCAGAATGCCCCACTGGGCCATATCCGTCACAGCCATATCGCTGAGGGCTCCATCGCCAGGCAGAAAAGGAGTGGGGACAAAGGACTCCCCTGCCTTGTGCCTTTCTCTGTGGGGACACTTCCATAGATCACACCCACGCAGGATACGCATACCATCAGTTTGCTGTAAAGCAGCTGGACCCATGAGATAAACTCTGGCCTAGTTCCATCTTTACCAGGACCTCCCAAAGGTAGTCCTAATTTAGTGTATCAAATGCATTTTTTGATGTCTAAGGTGACCACAGCCGCCGGCACATCAACACCTGCCATCGAGTGAATGACATGGGAAAGTCATCGCAGATTCAAGTGAGTCCCACTACCTGGCATAAACCCACACTGGTCATCATGGACCAGTGTGGGTTTATGCCAGGTAGTGGGACTGGACCTTCTCCTTTTTTCATTTGTGGAAGGGGTGAGTTTCCTTGAATTTGTGTCAGCCATCTGCCCTAAATGGAAGGTTCCCAGCCGGTCCTATTTCGCAAGAATTGCCTTTCCGGCACTACATCATGATGTGCTGGAATTGGCTGGACAAGCTTTGCAGCAGAGTGCTGTTCACAATATCCACCTGACAAAAGACATGTGGACCAGTTGCCAAGCCACAGATTACATGTGCATCACTGCACACTGGGTCTCTTTTGTGGGGGTTAGAGATAAGCTATCTGAAGGAGGTGCTGTTGACACAGCTGAGATTTTTAAAGCTGCTCGGAAACATGCAACTGTAGCCATGTTCGCCAGCGAGAAATCTCATACTGCTATAAACATTTTTGGAAGAGTTTTGCAGCGAGGTTTTTGAATGGTTGCGCCCAAGTGGGCTCAGTATTGGTTTTGTTGCCACAGATAATGTCAGTAATGTACTTAAGGCCATGGACCTTGGTTCCTATTTCAGGGTTCTGTGTTTGGGGCACTGCATAAACATTATTGTTCAATACTTTCTAAAAAGAGCCCATAGTCAGCAACTTACTGACCACCTGCCGAAGAATATGCACTCATTTCAGCCATTCTTTTAAAGCTCGGAAGCAGCTGAGGATCATTCAACATGACTATAACATGTCAGTCAAAGCACTCATCCAGGAGGTGGCAACACATTGGAACTCAACGCATTACATGCTTTATCGTCTGTTTGAGGAGTACAGGCCACTCAATGAATATGTCATGCAAAGACTGGATGCTACTGTGAAAGGCATGACCCTTCAGATGTACCCATGGTGCCTAGTTAAATGCCTGACTGACATGCTTCGTCCTTTCGAGGTCTTCAGACGTGAAGTCAGCAAGGAGGACTGTACAATGGGCCAAGCTATCCCATTATTGCAAATGCTAGAGCATCAGCTGAAGAAGGTGTCTGAATCGTACAAAGGTGTAGAAGAAAAAAAGGAAGCCTATGACTTGGTGGAGAGCTTAGCCCGTCGCTTAGCTGAAAATATAAGGGTTCAAAATAAGATTTTGTCACAAGAGCATTACATTTCTGCCACAATTCTGGATCCACGGGCAAAATTGGCACTGAAGACATTAATTCCTTTTTTAGAGATGGATGTTGCACGTTACAAAACTTGGATAGCTGAGGCAGCGAGTAAGTTGAAAAATGAGCGGCTGCTAATTAAAAGCCTGCTAGATCAACCCACAAGAAGTACTGCATCAAGGGCAAGGCATCTGGCATCAAGTGCAACTTCGAAGGCTGAGGGCAGTGCGTTTGGCTCAGAACGCTCACCATCCCTATCGACAACAGCAACAATAACTGGATCATTAGGCCCAGTAGAATTGTTACACGATTGGTATTTACAATTAGGCATTGGTATTAAGCACAGTGCTGATGCACAGAGAAAGGAGCCCGAAAAAAGGTTAGCAGCAGCACCCCTGAACATTGAGCGGATGGTCCAGGCCTATCTCGATGACCCAACAGTGGTGTACATTGATCAAAGCCCATTGCAGTATTGGTATTGGAAAAGGGCCAAAATGCCACTGCTCAGCAGGCTGGCGATAAGCTATCTGGCTTGCCCTGTCGTAAGTGTCTCTTCAAAACGTGTTTTCAGGGCTGCTGGTTCCATTGTAACAGTGAGAAGGACCAGTCTCTCGCCCAAAAATGTGGAGAAGTTAACAATGATCAAAATGAATCAGCACTTCATACCACCGAATTACACAATACATGAATCAAGGGAGGAAGATGAGGACAGCGGCTCAGGTGACGGAAGTAGTGTGTTACATGATTACCTACTACTGGTTGAACCCCCAGAGTTTGAGGACGAGCTACACTTCCTTGACAATTAGGCTTGCACTTACTCTCTTCCTCCCTTATTTTCCTTTATTTGTGTGTCTGTCTTTCTGGTTACAACTTTGAATCACAACAAATCCATCACCACCTTCTTCTACTCTTCTTATTTCAATATACGAGTTTCAGCTGTCTGCATTTCACAGTACAGTCCTCCGAATCCAGCTCCTCCGCTCCATCCTCCTGAATCTCCCTAAATCCATTGCCCTCAAGACAGATGATGATTGGATGATGCAAAATAGAAGAAAAAATAAAATCTTTCCTAGTCCCGCCAAAAGAAGTGGAACATGATGACTACTATAGCTATCCTCCTTTCTGAGCTGAGAGAGACTGCTCATTAACTGAAAAGTGAAAATTAAACAGGTAATGAATGATGCCATGCATTGGATGCAGACTGAGTGATTTTGTTGTTGTTTGTTGTGCATGAAGTTATTTCATTGTGCACGAATCCTCATTCTACACACTAAACGTAACTCAAGGCAATTTTCCCCTTCTTGCAACTATTTTTAAGAAGAAATGTATACTTCTGCTGCAGCTTGATACATTGCTTTTGATTGAATACAGGAAGGGGACTCAATCTGTACACTGCATACTGAGTATGACAACAGCACCGTCCATGATGATGGTGGCGAAAAAGACGGCCCGTTAACTTAAGATGAGAAGGAACAGGTAATGAAAATGAATGGCATGCATTGGACACCTGACTCTGAGTGATTGGTGTTTGTGTTTTTGTTGTATGTTGTGCATGAAGTGAAGTCAAACTGTACTAGCAGTCTTACTGTACACACTAAAGAGTGACTCAAGTCAATAATATTTCTACTCTTGTTGTGTAATAACAAAATTGTACGTCTACTGCAGGCCGCTCTTCACAGTCAGTCAGTACAAGTATTGCAGATGATTGATGGAATAATAACAAGTCAGGAGGACGTTTCATGAGTGGCATAAAAGGTAAACAAGTCAACAACAACAACAGCAGATCTAAATGTCTGTGTAGAAGTGGAGTCGAGTGTAGCGGTGGGATGACTGCAGTGCATTGATTTAGTCACTTAAATTGTAAAATGCTATGTTGCTGGATATGTGCTTTGTCCAACTCTTTAAAAAAATGTACTCTAAACGAAGGATGTGCTAAGCGACGTGCCGTCACTGTGGGCCTGCTCAGTCCTGTTTTTTTTGAAGGTCAATGCTGGAAACAGACTAGAGTAGAGATGATGCATACATGCCGCCTCGGAAAGTGTTATTGTTGCACTACACCATAACTTGTGAATTTTTTTCAACTTTGTTTCTCAATATCACTTTTGTTTTTCCATCTACAATTACAGGCCGGGCCTTGCGCTATACTTGGAAAAACATTACAATGCACACTTACCTTACCAATAACTCTGCATTCGCCAGGCAGGCAGTGGCGACTGGCGACTGGCGACACCCAAGATTGATGGACGAGAGGACCAAGAGGAATGCTGAGATGCAAATCCATATTTTTTTACCAGGATAACACAGTAACAGTATAAACTTTCATCATCTTTTAAATAATTTGATTCATTTTTTTGTCTACAATCTTCACAACAGTGTGTTCTTCTTGTTGTTATTATTATCATTAGGTTTTCTCTCTGTTTATGATTCATCCCTACCAATATTTTAAAAATGTATTTGCTATCTGTAAAAGTAAGCCGGGAACAACTGAACAAGAACTGTATGTAATCCGGGTCTCCTTATCAATCATTATCATGCATGCATTTCCTTTTTCTCCCTTAACATATTGATATGGATATGGTAGTCTACAGAGATTGTGTTTCGTTGTTTGTCCATGCGTACTGTTTTTCATTCTCAAAACTTCCCCAAGACCTTTCTTCCCATCCATTTAACAAACCCTAACCCTCTTCCCCCGGGCTGTGTAACTTATTGAGGTGTGACTAAATTAAATGTACACCAATAATGTATCACACACTTGCTGGGGTGGATGTGGTGAAAGCAACAGTACTTCAATTTCAAGGCAGAGCGAGGATCTTCTTCTGCTTGCCTATCCATGAGCAGTATATTTTAGAGGTGATTTTTATTTACCAAAGGAACATATACATCTGCATTAATTGCCGGCATTGATAGGATTTGTTGTCATCCTCATACACAGCACTAACTGTTACGCTTGTATCAAGTGTACTGTAGGCCTAGTCAAGTGACTCAACACAACTATAGTTTGTAACTCTGTTTAGTAGGCTATCCCCACCACCGTTATGTTTTGTTGTAAAATATTTTTGCATATTATTGTTTTGCAATAAGTTCTGTACTGTACTTCATTCTACTACTCCTCCAACAGTCTCTCTCAGACGACTGACTGTCTCATTTTATTTTTTTGCAAATGCTGCTACCCTGCCAGTGTCTACTACTACTACCACCACCACAACCATGGCATGTTAGGAAAGAAAACCATCATCACCATGCAGCCATCGCTGTGCCTAAGTTAAACATCAAGCAAAGGTAAGAGAAGTTTGTAGGAGGCATAATTAATAATGGACATGTTTTCAATCAATTCACACACCCCTTTGAGTCCAGTTAAAGAATGCATAGACTAGAAGAGAGAGACTGACTGTACTAGTAGGACAACTCAATCAGTGAGGGGTGCCACATCTATCTTTTTATGTCTTCCAAAGTCAGCCAATTATTTAAATCAAACACTGGCTATGGGCGGCCCTGCACCAGCAAGGAAACAACGTGATGTAAAACAGTAACCCCACCCACAAAACATTAACAATATTGTATGTAAATTAGAAATATTGATTTAATAACCCTAACAAAAATAAACTATGTAAAAAACCTACAAAACATTACCCACCCCTTTCCCTAACCCCAACCAATGTCCATAAAGAAGTCCAACTAAATGTCCAAAACCCCAATGCCCATTCCCACCCACCAAAACAATAAATAAAAAAGGGGCAATAAACAGGGTCTCCTAGGTTCGACGGGATTGTCTTTGAAGGACACGCACTGCCTCCTCAAGTAGGGCGACGCAGCGCTTTAGAGCGCAGCAGTTGCAGCCACAGTGGGGGGCACCAATGATGGAAAGGTGGTGGTGGGCAGCTGCCAGACAGTGGTGCCGTACTGCTGGAGGGCGGTGGCTGGGGCCCGGGGCATTGGAGGAGTGTTCAGCTGCTGCCGCCTTCTCCTCCTCCTCTTCCAGGACCACCAGCCATCGATATTCCACTTGTATCGCCTCCAGCTTTCGGCGCCGTGCCTTGGCGGCCAACTCCTTCCGATACGGTTTGGAAGGAGTGGCTGTATGTCAAAAAGAAAAAACAAGACTACTGTAAAATATACTCTTAGAAAAAGAGTAAGACAAAGTTAATTATACACATAGTTGCATGGTACCACTATAAAGCACAGTACATAACATTTGTGGTATGTATCTATCCTCCCACTTGCTTGGTCTTTAACACTTGCAGGATTTTTTCAGTCATTCAACCAACCATGCATCAGATTCCTATCAGCCACCTTTGCAATTTGCATGCTTGCATCACACATATTCTGCTCTCTGTCAGTCATAAATATTAAATCTCGCCTGTCCTTCTACCTTCCACCCGTCTTTCCCTTTTTAGTTTTACACCAGGTGATCTGATCTGACTTTTAGTCTTCTCCATAAAACTTTCAAAGCGGAGTTCAAATCAGATAGAAGAGGCCATTGGTTACTCAATACTCCCACCCCTAATGCCTTTACTAATGCCAATTAATGGGTGTCTTGACTCTTCAAACGTTCACAACAACTCTTACTTACTTAGGGCATCATTAGGATGGCGGGCGGACTTTGTCCACTCGCCATCCTAATGCTAAAAGGTACCACCCGCCATAAGGGCGAGGGTCCCGTGGGGGCAATTAGGATGCACCCACCACAGTGGCAGGGGCGCATCCCTTATTTTTTACATTGCGGCGGGCGGTGCTGAATGCACCGCCCGCCGCAATGCTAAAAATACATGTTGTGCTTTTGAAAGCACAACGTGACAGGCACCGCGCAGTGCCTGCCATGCTGTGCTTTAAAAGGCAGGGGGGTACCATAGGCACCCCCATGTGCACCCCCCACCCCCCCGGAGTACATGGGGTTCCGCAACGGGCCCAGAAGCATACTCTGCATGCCTTTCCATGGCGGCAATGCCGCCACGGCAAGGCATCCCAAAATGCACATTCTAATATGACTGGTGGTGTCTGTCAGACACCGCCACCATATTGAACCCTTTTCCGCCCGGTCGACATGTCGACCGCGCGGAAAAGCGGCGGACGGTCTTTCCATCTGCCACGGACCCCCCAGCCATTGTAATATGGTGGGGGGTCTTTTCTACAGGGATAGTGAGAGGTTTGCCACCACCGGGCCGGTGGTGACTACCGCCGGCGCGGCGGGGGCAATCCGCCCGCCATCCTAATGGGGCCCTAAGTCTCAACAGTACAGTATACATACAGTACACCCTTGCAGTGAGTGTAATGTCAATAGTTAAGGATTATCAATCTAACTTACCACCGCCCGCCACTGGTGCTGGCTTGCCCCCTGCAGCTCCATCCGCAACTGCCACATCCTCACCAGCCACGTCGTCTTCGCCGCTGTCCCTGGCACTGGTGGTCGGCAGTGCACCTAGAAAAAACATTACACATTTTTTAGGTGTCATATACACCTCCCCCTATTGTTCAGTAGCAAGATTGAAAAATTATTTACAGTATACAATACATCACTAGTACAAATCAGGTAGTACTAGAGTAGACACTAATAGTTATATGTTCCTAGGGTCATTCTAGTCTTTGCTTAGTTATCCCGAGCCATGCAACCTTTTACTTTTGTATCTTTTATTTTTGCACACGTGACGTTACCTCGCAGCTTGTTGTATAAGACACCTTTGAGCCCACATGACCTTTTACTGCTACTGTCTAAGCACTGCGTACAAGGTCAACCAAAACATTAACTGAGAAATACGGATGAGAAATGCTTGCAATATACTAACGCGCACCATTTTTCTCATTACAGACGGAAGATTCCCTTCTACAAACCAGAGCTTTGCAGAGCTTATGATGTAACAACTACCAGTACTAGATTCTTCTAAGGTGACGGGTACCCAGAATTCGCTCAGAGATCTTCATTTATAATTTTATATAGCCTCAATTCCTAACAAGGGGATGGTGGTGCTTCCACCACTGTTCAGTTATCATGATTTTCCTTTTTTCCTATGGACATCTAGTTGTTGTAACTGTAAGTGTAACAATGTTTATTGTTTTAATGATATGCATTTTCCTGTTGTTGCTGCATTATAGAACAACGTAGATAGCTTGTCAATTCAAAATACAACTTTTGAACTTACATAGACTTGGTGGTATTTGGTGTGGAATTACACGAGTAAGCGAGCGAAAGGAAGGGCGTGCATATGCATTGCTTCCGCGACTGAGAAGTCGGGTGAGTTATGTTCTGGGTTTACTTGTTGGGTATCTTGAGGGGAGGGTTCGGAGAGCTAACAGTTATGACGAGACACTACTATAACTAGTCAGGCAGGGGATTGTGGTGGGTTCTGAACTTCTGATTGAGGTGTGAGGAAGGTCCAACCTCCCATCACCAATATCCTATTTTCTTTTGCAAAGTTCTGTATGTGCAAAATCCCTACAACAGTAGTAGTATGTCCTATCCTATCAAAATAGTAATAAATCTGGTTGGTCATTTGTTGGTGGCAATTGTCAAAAAGCCTCAAGATTAACAAAGACTCAAGATCAATAAGACTGGAAGTAGTACTAGAGGACAACCCAAAGGACTGGACTCAATGGCTAGAGCTACTGGTGAATCTGAGTTTTATTTAAAACCTTTTAAATAAAGAGTGGCGGGGCGTGGCCAAGATGGCGGGGTGAGCGGACGCTTCCTCCCGTAGCTCCTCCGGCCCGGCTCAGCTCGAGCCCCGATTCCTGCGCCTCTCTCCCCCCGCGGCTGCACAGCGGGCGAGAGACCTGTGCCGGAGTTCCTGGGGCACACTTTGGTGCCACTTTGACTTCTGAAGCCCCGGGGGAAGTCCCCGAAAAGTTTATTCGGAGATCGCTCCGAGGATTAGAGCCCGGGTCGCCCCGAGGAGGGGAGCCTGGAGGCGGAGCGTAGTGCGGCGCTGTCCGCGCGCCTTGGCTGGCCCGAGTGCTGAACAGCGGAACGCCGGAGATCCCGAAGGAGCGGGCTAGACGGACTCCGCGGAGCGAGGTGGCTTCCTGGCGGTGCCCTGGTGACAAGCACCATTGCTGGGCAACGGACTTTAGCCCTGTACCGGCGATCCCCCCACTATCCGGGGTCTCGAGGGGCGACGCCTTGCGAACTCCGCGCCCGGAGGCGCTGGATGGCGGAGTCCGAGCAGTGTCCGAGCCGGGCAATCGACTGGTGATCGGGGGAGGCACCGGGTTCGCACTTTCCGGACCCGTTACCATTGAAGAGTTGCCCACGGACTTGCTGGCCCGGGCTGCCTTCTTGGGTCCCACCCTCCCGCCATCTTGTCTTTGTGTGACTGAGCCCGGTGGCCCCTGCCCGCGCCCTTCTCACATGGGAGCCTCGACTCGTTCTGGCGCCAGCTCATCTACTGCCCTCCTTGGGAACACGAGACGGGAGGCCTACTCTTCGGACATTGCTACCTGCCCTGCTGGCCCGAGGGCCGTCTTGCCCATGCCCGGACCGCCATTTTGTCGCCTGTGACGCACTACTCTTGTCCTCGGCGAAGGCCTCACATCTGGTGCCCGCGAGCGGTGGCGCTCGCCTACAGCAACTAATCCTGGGCTTTGCCGGGCCCTAAGATGACTGGAAGACGTGGCGCGTCACGGGGTGATCGCACCTTGCCGGAAATGCTCGGCAGGTCCCAGCAACTACGCGACAGGACGCAGTCGTCCCCGGGGGCCTCCCGGGCATCACCGGACGCAACTGCGGGCGAGCCGCCGGTCACGCGGTCCTTCATGGAGGACTTATTCACCTCCCTCAAGGAGGAATTTCAGACTCTTGAGACCGAAGTGGCTGGAGAGGTCCGGGAGGTGCGCAGGGAAGTCGAGGGCCTGGGCGAACGGGTCGAGACTGTGGAGACGGCGGCTCAACGCCGCGATGAGGAGATAACCCATCTCCAGCAGGACGTCCTCCGCCTCCGGGAGCAATGTGTTGAGCTCCAGGCCCACTCGGAAGACCTCGAGAACAGGTCCAGGAGGAACAACATCCGGGTCCGGGGTGTTCCATCCGCCGATGAAGGTGCGGACCTAGTGGCTTATCTGCAGGACCTGTTCCGTGACATCTTGGAGGAGGGAGCGGGTTTCCCCATCCGCATTGACAGGGCACATAGGGTGGGCCGCCAGCGCCAATCATCGGCACCCCCGCCTGATATCCTGGCATTCTTGCCAGATTTCCCTCTAAAGGAGCGCATCATGACTGAAGCCCGTAGGAAGCAACCATTGACCTTCCGCGACAGACCTGTGGCGCTCTATCAGGACCTGTCTGCCATCACACTGCAAAAGCGCAGGTCTTTCCGCATCGCTACGGACTTTCTGCGAGAGCACGAGACAGCCTACTCCTGGGGCCACCCCTTCCGTCTTATCTTTCGATGGAATGGGGTACTGCATCAGCTGCGCTCCTTACAGGATGTCTGCGGGGTGCTGGGTCTTACTGCTACGGAGGAGGACGGGGCTACACCTGCATGGAGGCGCCCCGAGCTGCGGGGCCGACGGAGGTCGAGAAGGCGCCCATCGTCAGCGCCAGTGAGTCGCCCGGACTCGCCCACCATCAGAGCTGACATGGCGGAGGCCCTGAGGACTGCGGCCAGGAACTTGCCTGAATCTACTGGTGTGGCCTTGACGGCCTAATTTTCTCCGGGGGGAGAGGCTCTTAGCTTTCACGGTGCTGGGCTGGGGGTTGGGGGGGCGGGGGGGTGGTGTGTGGCTGGACGTCCACTTGACTGTTTTCTGCAGACTCGCCCACTTGGGCTAGACTGAGACTATGGGGTGTTGTTTTTTGCTTTTTGTTTTGGCTGGTTGCCATCAATGGTTTTTGGGGGTGTTTCATTGTTGGTTTGTTGTGGGGGGGGTCCCGTCCGAAGCTGTCTGAACGAGTACGATGCCACCTCCGGCCTTCCCTGCGCCCCTGCCCCGCGCGCCCCCTCCGCTGATCCCCCGCCTGCTGCATAGCGCGCTGTTTCCCTGGAGGCGATGCCACCCCTGAAAGTAGTGACCCTTAATGTCAAGGGTCTGAATAACCCCGTAAAGCGTAGGGCGATCCTCTCCCTATTGGAGGGGTCGCAGGCGGATATCTGCCTCCTGCAGGAGACCCATTTACTCTCCAGAGATTGCCATAGGTTGCGCTCTGCAAGTTCCCCACGCAACTTTTTTCCTCTGCTGCGACTAAGACCGCTGGGGTGGCCATTCTTCTAGCCAGCTCCTTTAGGGGGGAGGTGCTGTATAGACATGCCGAGCAGAAGGGGAGGCTCTTAGTGTATCGCATGCGCTTAGGAGGTGTTACCTTTACGGTTGGTTCGGTCTACAGCCCAAACGATCACCAGGATCGTTTCCTGGACTCGGTATTGGTGGACGTTACTGCCTCGCCCGATCGCCATGTCATCCTGGGGGGAGACCTGAATATAGTCTTCGACTCCACTCTAGATAGGTCTGCCCAGCGTTTTCCGCAGACAGGAGAGCTTTCAAAAGCGGTGCGGGACCAGATTGCAGAGATGGACCTGCATGACCTCTGGCGCACCATGCATCCCACCGATAGGGACTACTCCTACTTTTCCCACGCACACCGCACTTATTCGCGGTTGGATTATCTTTTGGTGAGCGGCCCACTTCGCTCGGCCGCCACGGCGGCGGACATCGGGGTCTTGTCTCTGTCTGATCATGCGCCGGTCTCTGGAGTTTTTGCGTGGCCGGCGCCCCCCCCTCGAGAGGGATGTGGCGGCTTCGGGACACGCTTCTCCATAAGAAATCGGTGGTGAAGCGAGTGGAGGAGGTCATCCAGGACTACCTGATCCACAATAACAACTCTGACACGTCCCTGGCTACACAGTGGGCGGCTTTGAAAACAGTCGTCAGGGGGGAGTTTATCTCCATTTCCTCGGCGGAAAATAAGGAACGCCAGCGCAAGAGGGAAGAACTGACGGCGCAGGTTAGGGAGCTTGAGCAGGTCCACCGCCGGACGGGGGCACCTCGGGTTTGGAAGCAACTGAAGGCGGCACGAAAACTCCTCTCTGCGTTGGATCTAGATCGGGCGGAATACGCAGCGCTGCGCCTGAAACATGCCTTTTACACTGGCGGAGACAGGTGCGGTAAGCTCCTGGCCCATAGGCTTAGGGTTGCGCAGCAACGCAATGTGGTGAAGGAGCTGGTGGGAGTGGATGGGATCCCGGTTTCTGGTGACGCGGAGGTGGCAGATACCTTTCGATCCTTTTACGAGGCACTGTACGCTTCAGAATCTTCCCCACCGGGAGAGGCTGAGGCCTATCTGGAATCCGTGACCCTCCCGGCCTTGGACCCCTCCCAGGCGGACCATCTAGAGAGGGACATTCACGTGGAGGAGGTCATCTCCGCGATCGCACGGCTGAAGCATGGCAAAGCCCCGGGCCCGGATGGCTACACGGCCTTGTTCTACAAGACCTTCTGTCCCACTGTCGCTCCTCTCCTGGCTCGCTTGTTCAACTCCTTCTCCGAACCGGGCGCCATCCCACCGGACCTCCTCTCGGCGACTGTGTCGGTTATCCCCAAGCCGGGGAAGGACCGGACCTTGTGCGGCTCGTACCGGCCCATTTCGCTCCTAAATGTGGACCTCAAGCTTTACACCGGAATTTTGGCGGCCAGACTGGGTCTACACTTACCAGGTTTGGTGGAGGCTGATCAGGCCGGTTTTGTACCCGGTAGGCAGACGGTCGACAACACGAAGAGAGTGACGCACGTCCTGGAAAAGGCCTCACGCGTCCCGGGGGAGCGGATGCTGCTATCGGTTGACGCGGAGAAGGCCTTTGACAGGGTTCATTGGCCATACCTCGAGCTGGTCCTTGGGAAACTGGGGATCGGCGAGAAGTTCCGCACTATGGTCTTTAACTGCTATAGGAGACCGTCGGCGTCAGTGCGTGTCAATGGACACAGCTCCAGCAGCTTCACCATTGAGCGCGGCACGAGACAGGGTTGCCCTCTCTCGCCGCTCCTCTTCGCCCTTTATATGGAGCCATTTGCGCAGAGGATCCGCGACAACCCGGACGCTATTGGGGTGAAGATGGGGCAATACACACACACTGTCAGCTTATACGCGGACGATGTCTTATTGACCCTGGGTGACCCCAGGCGGTCGCTCCCTGCCTGCGTCCAGGAGCTGAACGCTTTTGCCCGCGTTGCGGGCTTTAAAATGAACGTGACCAAGTCGGCCGCACTGGATGTCTCGCTCTCTGCCGACACCAGACGGGACCTTCAAAGTCTCTTCCCTTTGCAGTGGTCCTCCTCCACGGTGCCTTACTTGGGCATTTTGCTTGCTCCCACCCTGCCTGCCATGGTCGCAGCTAACTATTCCTCTCTAGGCAAAAAGATAAAGGAGGAACTCGGCCGTTGGAACAAGGGCCTACTCTCGTGGCTGGGCCGTATTGCGGCGGTGAAGATGACGATACTGCCCCAGATCCTGTATCTTTTCCGCGCTCTACCTCTTCAGCCCCCCGTGGGCTGGATACGGCAGGCGCAGGCAGACATCTCCCGCTTTGTGTGGCAAGGCCGTAAGCCTCGGATGAAGCGGGTCCTCTCCATGCTTGCCCCGGAGGCGGGAGGTCTCGGGGTCCCGGACCTCCGGAAGTACTTTCAGGCGACACAGCTCCGGTACCTGGTGGAGTGGAGCCGGTGGGAATCGGACAAACACTGGCTCTTTCAAGACCAGGCTGTTGCGGGCCGTACCCTCCAGGAGGTCCCGTTCCTACGGCGCGTTCACCGCCCGCCTAATCTCTACGCCTCCTTTATCACCCGGGTCCCGCTGAGAGTGTGGGACGCGGTGTGTGAGCTACGGGAGCTCACCACTTTTCCGTCGCCGTTCTCTCCCATTGCTGACAACCCGGACTTCACTCCGGGCCTTGAGCCGGGGGCCTTTTCCCACTGGGTGAGTGCGGGATGTAGAGCGCTTTTCCAGATCTACGGGCCGGAGGGCGTGCTCCCCTTCCAGCAGCTCCGACAGGAGTTTGGCCTGACGGAGGGGGACAGACTGCGCTACATGCAAGTCCGCCACTGGGCTCTTCAACCCTCGGTGCGTGACGTCGCCGCCCGTACGATTACGCCCTATGAGCGATGGTTGGTGACCCGGGCCTCGGACGCCAAACTCATCACTGATTTGTATAAATTTCTCCAACCCCCGCCGTTTCACTACCATAACCCAGGGAGGGAGCGCTGGCATAGGGAACTGGGCAGGACCCTGAGCCACAAGGAATGGGACAAGATTGCGTATCGGGCGAGGCACTCTGCGTACCACACTGGGCTGACGGAAACCTTCACTAAAGTGTCCACCTATTGGTACTACACCCCGGAGCGGCTCTACGAGATGCGCAAACTAGGCGATAAGGGTTGTTGGCGCGGCTGCGGACAGGAGGGCACCCTCACGCACATTCTCTGGGAGTGCCCGGTGCTGTCGGCCTACTGGAAGGAAGTCTTAGATGAGGTGGATAGGCATTTTGAGATTGAGCTCCCGCGCTTCCCCGCGTATGTCTTGCTTGGCCTCCCCAATGACTTGATGTACCCGCTGAAATCCCGCAGGGGCAGGCAGATTGCGATTGCGCTAGGCTCGGCCGTTCAGAACATACTTGTCCTTTGGCGCACCCCCACTGCCCCCTCTATCACTGGCTGGTTGCATAGGCTCTGGCAGGTACTGGGTATGGAGAAGATATCGCTAACGGTGGCTGGGAATGTTGACCAGTTTGAGGAGCTCTGGCATCCCTTTTTGGCACTGCTGTCCACGGAATTTCGCGAGCTGACGTGCCCACGGTACTTGCGCCTCCTTAGGCTGACACCGCCGGCGCCAGCGGCGGAGTGATTGTGCGGATTGGGGACCGGGGGCTGGGGGTGGGAAGTGTGGTTATATACTTCTAATGCTGCTTTTCGGACGGGATGTTGGGGTGTTGTTTTCTTTTCTTTCCTCCTTGCTTTTCTTTCTTCTCCTTTTCTGGGGTAGAGGGGCTGGTGGTATGGTATGCTTCTCCTTTGATGTGTCGCAGAGTGTTATTCTGGCTTGGCCTTGCCTAGGGAGTGGGGGCCTACGGGGGGTTGTTTACAGTGACTTATTACCTCATGTTTTTTGCCTTGTTACCCTCTGGGGCACCCTGCCTCCCTCTTCTTCTTCTGACTCGCTGCAACGTTTTGCTTCTTGTATTGTATGTTTGCCTGACCTCCTGCTCCCCTCCCCGTGTTTTTATGCTTTAATAAAATACTTTAAACCTAAATAAAGAGTGGCCAACTGAGCAAGCTTAGCTACTATAGACAGACTAATAGTAGTAGTACAGAGAGTCATCATAGCAGAGGCAGGGATAACAAGAATTTCGAAACAGATAGTACAGATCGAAGGATAATTGTTGGTAAAAAATAGTATTAGGAAAAAGAAACAATAGTTCGGAAAAAATATGGTACAGTAAAAGTTTTGTAATAAGAAATATTAATATTAAAAACAAGAAGACTTACTAGGGCCAGCAGAAAAGCCCTTGTTGGTGTCCTCCTGTTGCTGCTGTTGTGCTCCTCCCGCCAACTGCGACCCTGTCTGCCTGCCCCTGGGTGCTGAACAGGAAAGATTTAAGAGACAAACAATTGCAATAACTAAATTGACCGATCTAATCTGGTCATCAAGTAGTATTGGGGTATTCGCGGATCAACTACTTACTATTTATCAACACTAATCCAGTCTTCCATTCTGATTTCAGAATACTAACTAAGCCTAAGTAGTATGTACCACCTGACCTAGCCCACCTATTCCAGGCATGCCAATTGTACATTAAATATGCATTTCCACTTCTTTTAGTCCTCAACAATGCCTATGGTCAAATGGAGGATACATGACTACATTTTTTAATACACCAAATGTTTGGTTGATTGATTGATGCTGAATGATGTTCTGCTAGTGGTAAGCCTATTACCACTCATTGCAGAAACTAGAAAAGGTTCTACTAAAGACTGGGCTGCTAGCAGCACGTGACGTAACAGAGTGGGCTCACGCATACCACTATAAAATTACAAACTCATACAAAGTAACTAAACCTAAGTATCTATCCGCCCCTATCTCTTAGTGACAGGACTAAGTAAGGACTAGAGTCACTACAGCATTACGTAACTTAATTTCTCTAAAATAAACTCTTACATAATCACGCTAAGCGAGCGCAAACGCAAAGTTGCAAACAAGTAAGATTAGTAGCACAGAAGAGCACCTGTGTCATCATAACAATCACAGAAGACTTTTAAACGTACTTTACCTGTATTGTAAGCAGCAGCATACTAGCTGGTTGGAAAAAAAAAGATATTTGCATTATATAACACAGAGCAGAAGAACAGATACAAAGTAGTAATAATTAGTTACTCACCAAGACCCGGGACGTCCACTACTAGCGGGTCCAGCAGGTCCTGCTCCCAGTCCAGGATATCGGACCACCAGTGCATCAGTTGGTTCTGGGTGCGCCGGACCCCAGAGCAGCAAAACACTGCCCGGCGCACCTTCCCTCACTGCTGCCGATGCTCCCGGAGCCCGTACCCGGACCCAGGCCTGCCACCCGCTGCCAGGGTTAAGGGGAGGTGGTGCTGCACAAAGAAAATGAGTGCAGCCAACTCCATCTCCCCAAATAAGGCCCGTGCCTGCACCCCTTGTGGGCGCTGCCTTCCGCAAGGAAGGCGGTCGCGGCTCTGGCTCCTACGTCGAGCCCTTTGACCCTTAGACATGGTTCTGGGGTAGACAGGGCGGGAAAGAAAAGGTTAAAAAAAATTACAAAGTAAAAGAAATGAAAAGAGCAGGTAGTAGAAAAAGAGTGAAAAAGTAGTTAAAAACACACAAAAAGTAGACAAAACCCAAAAATATAGAAGCAGGAAAATAGTCAGAGAGATAATAAATAAAATAGATTTAAACAAAGTGTCTAGAAACAAAGGATTGAAAAAATAGAGGGAGGATTCAAAAGCAGGCCCCAGAACCATACAATAGAGTGAAAAACAAGATGGCCGCGCCCATCGTGACAGCGTGGGCAAGTTACGCAATGTTTTCATCCCGAGCACGCAAAAAGCGTTGCGAACACGTAAAAGTGTTCCTGAACAGGAAATACGTATTGCGAACGGGCGCGAGCATGCTTCGAGCAGGAAATAAGCATCGCGAGCGGGTGGGACAAGTGAAAACAAGATGGCCACGCCCATAGGCAAGTTGGCAAGACATTTTCAACGAGATCATGCAGAAAATATCACGAACAGGCAGGAAAACAACGTCTGCGTCTTCGCGATATTTCTGCGTGTTTGCGGATATTTTTTACTTTTTCGCGATAGTTTGCAAATGTGAATTTCGCAAATTCCGCCCACCCCTAGAAAAAAGGCAGGAACAGGAGGAGCTCGATGTCTAGCACTAATGAACTCTATTCCTGAGCTACAAACACCTCATTTTGTATGTATTAACTTCGAACACACAAAGTAATATACTGACTTAAATCGAATATCCTAGAGAATAAACGAGATGTGCCTAAAAACTAGACACTAGATATGTAACATTTTGCCCAATCATAGCACAGTCTTTTAATAGAATTTCAATGTTTTTATAAGTATGGTGTTTTATACGTAAAAATTGTTTGAAATGAAATATTTTTGTACTGCAATGGTTTTAACGAACTATGCAAATAAAAGAAACTAGAAACTTGAAAGTTGGTCTTTGCCTGGCTTGGGAAGCATGATGATCTGGGCCTCCCACATGGAAGGCAGTAGGACACCCACACATCTCGACTCCCAGAGGGTCCCCTGCAAACAGGGCAACAGGGGGTCCCCTAATGTCTGGCAGAATTCCACTGAGCCCGGGGCCATGCAGCAGGCCATGGACTCCATAGCTTCCTGCAGGTATTTAAGCCTAAGCGGCTCTCCGAGACCCTCCCTCAGCACCTCTGTAAGTCATCCAAGAACCCCCATCTTAATTGGGTCAACTTGAGGGTCCCTTTGTGAAAAGCCACCAGATGGTCTCGTAGCAAGGCGTTAAAACTGATTTGGGTGTTAGTTTCTGCCCCATCGGGAAGCCTGATCGTCAATATGAGTGGGGGAGAGCGTTCCCACTTTAACAGCTATACCAAAAGCCTCCCAGTGCACTAGTTGCAGGTATTTGTGGCTAGTCAGGCAATCCAGTCTGTTCCAAATATCTACCAGCGAGCGCTGCATATTAAGGTCACACTTTTTAGTTCTGCAGTGTTCTCTTGGGTCAAGCAAGAGAGCACACCTGTCCAATGAGGTACAGGGCAACACCCCTGCGCATGACCACTTCCTCCAAAGTGTGGCATAATGGTCTCCCAGAAAGCCCTATTCCTCCAAAGTTCAATACAGCTGAAGTCTCAGCAGAGGATCAAGAATTACTTAAATCAACTCCAGTGTAGCTCAATTCCATATCTCTCAGGAAGGCTGAAGTTTGGCTTACAGACAAGAAAGTCTTCTGTATATTTCAGGATAAATTCAACAAAAGCATATTATTGGATTTATCAATTCAATTCTCCTAAGTCCTTGAATGATATTTTCATGAACTCCTACCAATAGTTATTCATTAATATACTATTTCCATGTTAAACTATGGGTCTGGGGATCTACAATGGGCCAAATGAAATGTCCAATTTCTCCAACACCAAGGCCTATACAACATCTTTTTTTTAAAAACCTGATTATAGCTACATGACCCCCACCCCTGGGACACCTAAGTGAGACTTTATGGGCCCTGAATATGAAAAATAATGTAGATCCTCCCTTCACAATGCTCCTAGAACAAACATCAATTTTGGGAAGCACTTTCCTACAATGGGGGATGTGAAATTTACAAACCTCTTTTCTAAGGGCCTTCTTTATAAGTCCATAATTCCCCATAGCTGGGACATCTAGGGGAGACACGAGGTACTTAATATGTCAAAATATTGTACTTTATGAATTTTGTAAGTGCCCCTACCACCAAAGTCAGTTTTGAACACAATTTACATTTGAAAGCAGTTCTGCAACATTAGGCTGCTTTTAAAATGACCTCAGGCCCTCAGCAGGGCACATATGCAAGTCCAGAAATGGCTGCTGGCATCCAAACTGCCATGCCCTATTATATGCTAGGGAGTTAAAGGTAGTTTTATTTCCCCTGCCCTATTATGTACTAGGGACTTATAGGTTGGGGCATGCCAATTATAAGTATACCTTAATATATAGTGTACCCTCATGTATGCGTGTGTTTTCACTGTGTTTTACCATAGCACTGGCCCTGGTTAGGCAGAACCCTGGACAGTCAGAGTTAATTACCACTAGCACCATTCAGCAATGACTTTGCAACACCACTACATAAAACCAATTTAGACGACACTCCACACACATCACCACTTGAGTACTTCCCACTCCAGCCCCCCATTGGAAGTGGACAGCCAATTAGTCTTAAAATATTTAGCTTTTGCCTCCCTAAGTCCTTCTTTAAACAAGGTATCTCCACCTATTCCCTAATCTTGTAGAACCAGGGCATGGTCCGAGAGGATGTGTCCCAGTGTGTGCGTCTGCAGCATGTTGGGTGCCAGCTCACTAAATAACAAGTAACTATTGAGTCTACAATATGCATTGCAGGCCGGGATGTGATAAGTACACTCATGTACCCAAGGATGCATCAAGCGCCACACATCAATACAGTGTAAACAGGCCAAAACTACACGCAGCGCATCAGTCATGTGGGGCTTAGCTCATAACCTCCGAGGGTGTATATCCAGTGCACCATCACATACACAATTAAAATCCCTGGCTCATAGAAGAGGCAGTCCCACATATGAAAGTAGTATCTTCTCCAATTCTAGGTAAAAAGCACTGTTGTCTAAATTTGGGGCATAAACGTTCAGTAGGCAGATCTCCAATTCATCAAATAGATCATATACAAGGACATGTCTCCCCTCTAGGTCTACCGTAAACCCTCAAACTCAAAAGGGAAGCTGTGCAGCCACCCAGAGACTCTCTTCCGGGCATAGGTGGAATATGTGGCAGGGATCATGTGACCTCATACAGATTTCTTATGAATCTTTTGGACCTCAGAGTCTGACAAATGTGTCTCCTGCAAAATTGCTACATGTTTACCATGTCTACGAAGATAGATCTGCCCCCTGTATTGCTTCACAAATAAGTTGAACCCACAAACATTCCATGTTAGAAATTTAAATTGACCAATCCCCCTGCCTCAAATCCCCCACCACTCCTCCACCTAGAATCCCCACCGCTGCTGCTGCCAAGAATTCCTAAAACAGTGAAAAACTGAAAGTTCCACCCATCGGGTAAACACATCAAAAACAACTCATGCTTTCCCAATCATCTTCTACACCCTTAACCCCTCCGTTATAAAAATAAAAGTCAGTTTACACCTATTAACTATTTCAACTCAACTAAGGGGGGAATAAAAGCAAAAGTATAGAAGAGACCTATAATAAAGTTCACTATAGTCAATCACCCCCTTACTAACCACAATTTGCTCCTCGCTCAATCATTGCAATATTTAGCACCTGGGGAAGAACATTGGTATTGATCACACTTGGTAGTGCCTAACACCAAACCACTACCCCTAACACACGTTACTCTCAATCAGCACTTACCCCCACACCTCAAACAGTCCCCACATCCCCACACTAACAGTCACTACACCATTCAAAATATCATGGATTGGATTTGGATTTGGATTGGGATTTGTAAAGCGCGTAGCTACCCAAGGGTGTCCCAGCGCTATAGTATCAGCTTAAAGTGCTCCTGAGGTAAAATGTATTGGGGGAAGAGCCAGGTCTTCAGTAGCCTGCGGAATTACAGCAGGTTGGATTCCCTGCGGATGTTAAGGGGCAGGCTATTCCAGAGCTTAGGGGCGTTGTAAGCGAAGCGGCAACCGCCCGTGCGCGCTTTTCCTATTCTGGGGATGCTGGCAAGGAAAAGGGAGTCCGACCTGAGCTGTCTGGAGGATTTATGAGGATTGATGAGTGATTTTAGTATGGGAGGGCCTTTGCCTTGTAAGATGTTATGGGAAATGCACAAGGTCTTAAAAGCAATGCGCTCCTGGATGGGGAGCCAGTGAAGAGCTTTGAGAGAGGGTTTGGCCGAGCATCTTGATTTCATTCCAGTGAAGAGTCTTGCTGCGGCATTCTGAGCGTGCTGAAGTTTTTTGATGACAGCCACTGGGGCGCCTAGGTATAGGGCATTTCCATAATCCAGTCTGGAGATGATAAGGCCCTGAATGAGAATTTTTCTAGACTGGGGAGGTAAGGGGGGGGGATCTTCCGTGCGGCACGCATGAGGCCGAAGCAGGTGCCGGCTGTCTTTCTTGCTTGGGATCTGAAGCTGAGGTCCTGGTCGAGCCAGACTCCCAGGCTCTTGATTCCAATTTTTGGAGTAGGGGGGTGCCCATGCTGGGAGGCCAGGAGAGGGATTTAGGGAGTCTGTGTGGGTTGCCTAGGAGCATGATCTCCGATTTCTCACCGTTGAGTTTTAATCGGGAGTCGCCCATCCATTTTGATATGTCATGCAGGCAGGTAGCCAGATTCTCCATGGATTGATCAGCCTGGTTGATGAAGACGACTAGTTGAGTGTCATCGGCGTACATGACCACGTTTACGCCAAATGGTGAAACTATGTCGTCCAAGGGGGCCATGTAAACGTTAAAAAGTGTGGGGCTCAGGGACGATCCCTGGGGAACCCCACATTGAAGGGGAAGAGTTTTAGAGTGACTGTGATTGTCGGCCACTTGGAAGGTCCTATGCTCCAGGAATGATTTTAGCCAGGCCAGGGCGGTCTCAGTGACTCCAGTGTTGTGGAGACGGTGGAGGAGGATGGTGTGGTCCACCGTGTCGAAGGCAGCGCTCAGGTCCAGGAGGATCACTGCCACTGAACCCCCTGTGTCCAAGATGGCTCTGGTCTCCTCTGTCACGACTAGAAGGGCGGTGTCAGTCCCTTGACCTGGTCTGAACCCTGTCTGGGAGTGGCGGAGGAGGTTGTTGGTTTCTAAAAATGATGAAAGCTGTTCGTTCACGATTTTCTCAGCCACTTTGCTGATGCCTGGGAGGAGGGAGATGGGGCGGAGGTTTGAAGGATCCGTGGGGTCGTGGTGGGGTTTCTTAAGGAGAGCACGTACTGTCGCATTTTTCCAGTTGGAGGGGACTGACCCTTGGGAGAGAGAGGAATTTATGAGCCTGGTTAGGAGGGGGGATAAGGTGGGAGCAACTAATTTTAGCTTGCTCATGGGCGCTGGATCTTCTGGGGACCTACTTTTCACCTGGATAAGGGTGGCCTCCAACTTCTCGATGGAAATGGGAAGGAAGGCATCCAGGGACGGGGCACCTTAGTTGATGGGCCGAGCTGAAGGGTACGTCGGGGGGTGGAGCTGGGGGAAGGACTTTAGGATCTTAAGAATTTTAGCTGAGAAGAACTCGGCAAGTTGGGAGCATCTGGTGCCGGTGGGATCCGCGGCAGGCTGCGGCTCGGGGACTTTCATAAGTGACCGTACTATGCGGTAGGTCTGCTTGGAGGAGTTGGCTGCAGCTAGGATTTTCCCTTCAAAATAGGTAGTTTGCGTATTTTTTATGAGGATTTTATACTGTTTCATCGCTGATTTATAAGATTCTTTGCTGTTTGAGGCCCAATCTTTCCTCCAGAGATGTTCACGTTTTTTAAATTTTTTTTGTAGCTCACGCAGTTCCGGAGTGAACCAGGGTGACTTAAATGATCCCCTCTTGCTAGGGAGGTGTTTGCAAGGGAGGACCGAGTCTAAGGATTTTTCTATCCAACAGCGAATTAGGGTGTCTGCTAGAGAGGGGTCTGGATCTAAGGTGGGAATAGAGGCTATCAGCTGGCTAGTCCAAGCGTCTGTGTCTAGTTTGTGCCATGGGTGAGTGGGTGCTTGGAGTGGAGGGCTGTGGATGGGCTCGGTGGTGATTGGAAGTTTGAGGAGGATCATGTGGTGATCTGTCCAGGGGATGGGGAGGGGTAGAGATGAGGTGAGTTCCGGGATGTTTGAAAAAATGGGGTCCAGGAGATGGCCCTTATTGTGGGTGGGGTGGGGATTTTTCAAAAGGAGGCTGAGTGCGGCTAGGTCTTCTTTGAGGTCTCCCGCTAATTTGTTCCCTGGGTCATCAAAGTGAATGTTGAGGTCTCCTAGTACTGTGAAGTTGGAGGAAAGGCAGGCTAGGGAGGTGACTGTGTCCACCAGAGAGTTGGGGAACTGTCCGAGTGGGCCCGGGGGTCGGTAGATCAGGAGTCCCATCAAAGTTTTCTCCGAGGAAAGGTGAATGGTGTAATGAATATTTTCGCAGTTGAGGGTTGGGCTGTCCTTGAGTTGGCAGAGGAGGTGGGCTTTGGTGATGATCGCTATACCGCCTCCTGACCCTGAGGGTCTGTCTAGTTGTTTAATTAGGTAGCCCGGGGGTAAGACGTGGACTATGTCTGGATCTGATGCCGAGTTGATCCAGGTTTCTGTTAGAAACAGCACATCTATATTGTTATGCAGTATTAAAAGGTTGATTTCAGTGCTGTGTTTGGGAAGGGATCTGCAGTTGAGCAGGGCCATTTTGGTTGTACTGATTTTGGGTGGGGAGTGGGGGGTGAGTCTGTACGTGCAGTGGTTGCATTTGTTCGGGCGCTTTTCGGGAGAGATTGAGTGGAGGCAGGGGTAAGGGATATTAGTCATGAGGTGCCGGAGGGTGTCTGCAGAGTAAGTGAAGGGTGCAGAGCTGGATGGTACAAAGGGACTGGGCCCCTGGCCCGTCCTGGCGTGGACAGGCGCAGACGGGCTTACATTTGGCGCGCCTTCGGTGCGCTGGCGGCGTGTCCGCTGCATGTCCGACCAAGGCACATCCTTTTGGGGGAAGGGAGGGGGCATGGCCTCAGGGTGGTAGGCGTGGCCCGGCTTCCCTGCTAATGGCGGCAATGAGTATCTCTAATGCACTGCACCACTTGAAACTATTGTAGATGAAGGAGAAGGAAAAAGTGAAAAAAAGGTGGGGAGGTGACCATGCTCATATTTTGGATACTCATCACATACACACTCCCCCAGCCCAATATCAAAATAATGAAAAAGTCCAAACCATGCAAGACACATGCCAGCCACAAGCACCACCCTGCAGCTATGCAGCCCCCTCCTACCCCGGCAGCCATCAACAGACTTCTTGCCAGTCCCCCTGCACTTCAGGATTTCTCAGGTTGAGGGGTCTCTTCCACAACATCAACAACACTATTGTCAGAGTTAGAGGCAGTTACCTTCTCCACAACTGCCCTCGCTACTTCTCTTTCAGATCGTAATTGTGACGGGTCCATGGGTTACAACCGCCTCCCTTCACTTTCCAACTCTGGCTGGTCCAAGTTTAGAGAGCCATCCTGGTGGGCCACCACACATTGGGAAGAGCGAGAGGCACACCCACCCCTCTGCCCTTGCCTCTCGGTCCTTTGTAGGCCATTGATCCCCAAAGGGGCCATTTCCCTGCACCTCAAATCACTGCCAAGCAGCTGCAGGAGCTGTGAGAAAATGGGTGCGGTCACCATGAAGTACTTTCAATTTGTCTGTGCGTAGCAGCATGTATTGAAGTCCCATCACTCACAATGTTTGCTTCACAGCCCCAAAATATGTTCTCATCTGCTGCACCAGACAGGTGTAACCAGGGAATATAAGGATGACATGATTCTCGAAAGTGAGGTCCCCGTTACATTGGGCAGATTTTAGAACATTGTCGCTGTTTCTATAGTTGAGGATTTTTGCAATAACAGTGAGGGCAGCGCCCCCATTGGGGTCAGTGGTGCAGGAGCACGGTGAGCCTGCTCTCCTACAAAAAGGGGAGATAGGTCCACCTTTGGAAAAGCAACTTTATTCCAGCTCTCGAAGAAAGGTACATGTCAGCTATCCTCCACCCACTCCGGATATCCTACAAATTTGATATTACATCTCCTCGAGCTGTCTATTTTATCCTGTAATGCAGCACTTGATGCTTCAATGGCAGCAAGCATCTGCCAAAGGTATCTTGGAGTCATTTTTAACAACAATGGAAAATACAAATCCCACCTAGAAGAGCTAAAAAGGAAGGGTACGGCACTTGCTTTTGCAATTGGACTAATTCAAAAGAAGCTACAAGGCCCAACTCTCGCCCCCACACTAAAGGTGACTCAGGCAAAAATCATTCCTACCTTAACCTACGGTAGTGAAGCTTTAAAAGGACTGGACAGTGACCATCTGGACACAATCATCACCAAGATCTACAGGTCAGTGTTCAAATTACCAAACCATACATCACTGGGACAAATTAGATTGGAACTAGGCATCTGCACACAACCATTGTCCAGAGCCATGTTTTTTCTTGTGTGCTGTCACAAACTAAGGTTATCAAAGGAGGGCACAATTTGTGGGGCAGAATTGATAACAACTCATGGCGAGCAGGACATGACTCCTGGTCAAAAGGTTTAACAACCCTATGCCTAAATGACCTCTGGAACTTGCATGTAAGTCAGAAGGAATTCAAAAGACTAGCGAAAATCAGTACCAAAAAATTATCAATAGTGGAGGATAAAGCCACCCTTGCAAAAAGAAGCCATGGGTGGATGACCCTTCAATCCTATGCCTTATTAATTCCACAGCCGTACCTTACTATATCTTTCAGTGCTCGAACGAAACTAAGTTTTTTAAAATTGAGACTGGGAGTTATTAACCTGCTGATTCATTGGCCAAAATGGGAAAGAGAACATGGAAGAGATCTATGCCGACTCTGCAGGACCCACAAAGAAGACATCATACATATCATCTGTCTGTGCCCAAAACTACTGACAGAGAGACGGGGCCTACTCAAGCACCACTGGAATAGAAATATGATTAGAAGCTGTAGAGCAGCAGTTTTGGCCTGGTTTGATCCTAGGAACACTAAATTAAATTGTGCCCTAGTAAGATTTATGGAGCGCGCTGCAAAAAAACTTAGTGGGGTGCCCACAGTTTGCGACTCCCCATCGGAATAACGTTGTCAAGTTTCACTTGTTATTTCCACCCCTATTGGCTTTTATGAATATGATACTTTATATGAAAGCTTCATCTGCTATTTCTACCCATATTGGTTTTTTATGAACATGACATTTTAAATGTAATTTTGAAACCTTTTTAAAATGTTTTGTATTTGCAATGGTTTTTTTAAATCACGCAATAAAGTCTTATTATATATATATTTACTAAATAATGGCAGCAAGTATCTGAGCCCCAGTGGGGTCCTCCGAGGTCTCTCAGTATATTGATGGAATCTCTCAGGCAGGTTCACCCCTCGGCTGTACCCTCCTGCCCCGTGTATTCATCCATCTTAGTCTGTTGTACCCCTCGCTGTGGTTGTGCTGTTATTTCGCATCAAATAGGGGGAAGTAGACAGGGATTAAGGGGGAATGCAGGGTTACCACAGGTTTCGTGAATCCCATCCTAGCAGGTGAGAGCTCAGTGCAAGAAGCATCAACAAGCCTCAGTTTGGGACAGTCAGAGTGGGAGGGTAGGGTCCACTCTGCCAGAGTGAGAACACATTCTGGAAGCAACAGGGTGGCTGGCCGTCAGTCCGTTATAAAGGTTTAAGCACCCCCCGCAGCTTCAGCAACCAGCCACCTGAATAAGGCCTCCAGGAACCCAATGCACTGCAGTGTCCCCCAGCAAGAAGATATGATGGTGCCAGAAGAAGAGCAATTAGACATCAATCAAATAGGCTGCAGGTAGGATCACCAGGGAGGCAACAGAGCAACTCACCATCAGGAGGCAGCATGTGCCTTGCAGTAAGCAATGATGTCATCCAGCGAAGGAAGCCCCACGGATGTCCCCACGGCCCCACACCACAAGGCAGAGGGTAGGACCACAAGCCAGGGGCAGCCGCCAGACTCCTTCACTTAAAGCTGTCAGTCAGGCGTATCCAAACACAGTTAGTGAGGCGAGTCCAAATGGGGGGTTCCAGCATAGCCCATACCCAGCTCTACACTGCAGGTACGCACAGCCCCGCCCACCGGCACCGCATCCCCGGGGATCAGATCCACAATCTCACAGTCCTTCGCCAGGAAATCGAGTAAGGTACAGGCCCAACATGGTGCCTCCCACACCCAGAGCAAGGAACCTCTGGAACATGCAGTGGATCAAATGGCAGGCCCCTAAGAAGCCCCCAATGGTGATCAGCACAGTCTTATCAAGTCAGTGCGCCCAGCTAAGGGCCAGTCCATCTGCAGAATTCACTCCCCAATAGTCCCCAAGCCAAAGGAGACTCCCCCATCACTGACCCACCTCCAGTGTAGAGAGGGACGGGCTCCGGTGCTCCCTCGTCACCAGGGGATCACACCTGCCGACAGGCTGCCGCTGCACGTGGTCAGCCTCTCCGTGCACCACTGGAGCAGTGCCCTGCATTCAGCATCATCCCCATGTCTCCCGGCCCTTCCAATTAAGGCCCTGGGAGGATCCGCCAACGTCAGACGGAAGGGTGTAGTCCACAGCCGCCCTCCAGGCACAGCAGGTGGAGCACAGCGTTATGTAAGAACCCAGAGCCTGGCAGCAGAGGAACAGCATCAGAGCTGGGCTCATGTAATGCAGGCCTCCAGGCACTTCATCACCCATGGCAGCCCTCCGTGCCCAGGAATCTGGGCAGGAGGAACAGCTCTCCCCAAATGTTGCAGTCCAGGCCTACCTTCGTCAAAGTTCACACCCCTGGCCGGCCCCTGCAGCAAGGAGGGACACTATGCCAGGAGTCACCACAGGCAGCAGGTACACCCCAGGAGGAGCTGACAGAAGGAAGGGGCTCACACAATCTAACACAGTACCCCCAGGAGGCCCCCAGGTACGTCAGCAGCTGGGATTCTCTGTCTGGGCCAGTAGCAGTCGGATAGGCAGAATTAACAAATCATTTTGCATGGGCGGCTGAGGAGCTCCTTAATGCATGTCTAGTACAGCTGCCATCTTGGCCACGCCCCATTTATCTAATCTCTCCAATTCAGATATCACAAACATCAACTTTTGAGTTCTAAGATTTCTGCTGTTTATAATGATCTTCAGTCTATTACTTTTTCTATATCTGTATCCTCCCTTATACACGCTCTGTTATCTCCTTCTGCATCTAAGATGTATTCCCAATTAATTTATTTACCTCATCGCAGGCAAAAAAACACATCTTTAGATTTGCAATGGGAATCTGATATACACACTTCTTTTTCTACATCTTTATGGGACACACATTTTGGATAAAAATATGAAAAACCTAATTTGCTGCTAACAATACACAAACATTGTTTTTTATTTATAATAGATTATTATTTACACCAGATTCACTACATTACTTTATTTCCCGTATAACAGCATCATGTTGGACATGTAAACTCCACACTTCTACATTGAAACCTATATTATTCAAATGTCCTCATATCAATTAATTCTGGTTTCATGTGTGGGCACAAAATATTCGGATTTTTCATATTAACATTCCTCTCTCATATGGGAATATATTTTTAGGTAGTCTTTTCAACATTTGGAAGAATTGTACTTTCAACGTACACATTGTAGATTTATTAATTGCTGTTGCCTTTCAACAGATAACTAAAAATTGGAACAATGCAAATAATATATCTTTTCAGGCATGGTGGTATGGCCTCTGCTATAATCATAGACTAGCTAGAAGTTACTTTACTCCAATATCCTTGGCTATGAAAAGAGACGTTCTTTGGTCACCGGTAACCAAAATATTGGATTGTTATGCTTTATTGCCTAAATCACAACAACCCTGCATTAAATAAGTCTCTAAACCCTCTTGATTTTCTCTTTTTTTTAATCTTATTAGCTATTTTATTATGAATGACTGATGCTTTGCTGCACCTGTTGTTATATTATTTCTACACCATCATATAATTTATTTGAGTTATACTGCTGAATTTTATAGATCATAAGGCATTCTTTCGCCTCATCCATACTTGTTTCCACTCTCTCTTTTACTTTCTTTTCTATAAACTTTTCCCTATCGCATACGAATATACTATTATTTTTCATTCGTATTGTAATCAATGTATTTATGCCATCTGTTGTATTTCTATTTCAATTAAACTTTACTCATTAAGAACTTAAAAAATATTTCTATACTCTAGGCGGAAGCATTCAGAGTGGGTGGAGGTTTTAACTGAACAAATAATCAAGCAACAGAAGAAACAATAGTGTTTTCTATGTCTTCAAATTTGGTTCTAGCACAACCTTTTTATGAATATTTTAACTCAAGCAGTTGTATGTCTATCATGACATCTTTGTTCATTATTTTGATAATGGATCATTACTAAACTTAACATAAGAATGCCAGCAAAATCGATGTCTATATTGTTAAAAACTGATCATTAAAAATAACGCTCTTTCAGTTATTTGTTCAAGTTGCATTTATCAAATACTAATATTTCAAAGCCATTATTCCTAACATCTGCCCCATTCAGAAAGGTCGAAAGATTAAACAAGGGGCATCAATAAGTTCATGTGTAGACAGGATAGAAAGTTTTCTGATGTGTGAAAACGAGAGGCTCGCCACAAGCGCTTATATGTGATCTCTCACTTGTAGGATTTAAAATCTGAATTACAGCTCAGTATTTGTTCAGATCATATTGACAATTAATTGCACATGTAAATATAAAAGTTTCGCCTAAAAACAATTAGCGTGTATTCAAGGTGCTTCGATGCAAAACGTGTATTTTTCCCCTTTCAGTTCAGGCACGAGTATCTATTACTATATGCATATATTTACAACAAGCATTCTTCGCATATGCAGAGAGCAGACCTAAATCCCTCTAGGAGCTGCATGCAGGAATGTTTTCCATTAAGGAAAGGCGATTGTTCAGTAATATGAATTCCTCAACCCAGCCCTTTACTGGCCTAAAGTGTTCTTTGCAGTTAAAGGGTGAAAATGATTTACGGTATGCTTCATTTTTAATCGAAAACACTTTAGATACTTGACTTTTAAGCATAAGCTTCTCACTAAGGCCTAGATGTATCAAGATTCCATTTTGCGAATCTTAAGTAGCGATTTTTTGCGAATCGCTATTTAGAATTCGCAAAATGGAATGTATGTAAAAAATTGCATTTTTTTTGCGATTCTTTATTTATCTTTATATGCGAATTCGCATTTTGCGAATTCGCAAATAAGGAATAATTCCCCATGCATTCCTATGGGCCAGGAGGCCCATAGGAATGATTGTGCAGTAATTCTCAAATTGCGAATTCGCAATTTGCTAATCGCAATTTGAGAATTATTTCAAGGGTGCAGGGGTGTCTCATGGACACCCTGCTGCACCCCTGAAACTTACATGTGTGTGCATATGGCACACATACATGCCCTATGGGCATGTATGTGTGTCACATGCCACCTTCAAAATAGTCATATTTTGTTTTTTAAAAGGATTTCGCAAATTAACACGAACCTCAAATTGGTGTTAATTTGCGATTCCTTAACCCGAATTCGCAATTTTAGAAAGTTTCATACATGCCATTTAAGGAATCGCAAAATTGCGATTCCTTAAATGCATAAGCAAAATAAGGAATCGCAATTTTTTGCGATTCCTTATTTTGCTAATTTCTGATACATCCCAAAAGATGCTAAATGTCCGTTTGCGATTCCTTACGAATCGCAAAAGGCTTGATACATCTAGGCCTAATTTTCTTTTTATTATTAGTTTTTTTTAAGTGTCTTAATGAGAGCCCTGACGGTAAGAGCAAAGACATAGTCTTCATGGATATAGTCATTACTTAAACTTCGATGTTGTTTGGGGAAAAACATAATGACAGCCACATTTTGAGGCATCAGTGCTTAAAACGTTTTGACCACTCACAAATCTACCGTTTTTGGCGATTATTATTGAAAAGACTGTAATGCTGCAATTGTAGGTTCACACTGAACCCTACAAATATTGCAAAAATCAGGGGCAGGTTTACTACTAACACCTTGCACTGGGTTTACATCATAAAAATGACACAAAGTGGAGCAAAGTATAAAATTAAAAAGTAAGTCTAAAGTAAGCTAAGTGGCACAATGCTCTATTTTGTGTCAAGGGAGTGTGTCATGGGTGGTACATGGACATTTCTATGCAACCACCAATTGTTTTTTACGTAAAGCCCTATCTACTTGAAATGATAGACAGAGCTTTGTGCAAAAAATAATTTTACTTCAAGTTTGACATTGGAAAGCAGAACTATTTTCATTTCTCATAACTTTTGCAGCTGTACTCAACCACTTAGTGTAATATTTGGTACTCGAATGGTATCCGTCCTGTATACAATCTTTTCTAGACATCACATGCAAACCATTCACATTATGGGTTCTTTAAGTATAGCAGGTGGTCTTCCACTGGCAAGGTGGATGTGACTGCAGAGAGCCACCTCTATCTGTTAAGTTCCATGTGATAGCTGTTTATTATATATGCTGGATTATAACTCCTTACATTTTTACTTATGTGATATATGCCTAGTGACTACATTTCATAATTAATGTGCAGTGCTTCTTTTGCCATCTTGAAAGATGTGTGGATTATAAAAAACAAATTAAAAATTATATTAAATAAGGAAAACAATCGTAATGCTTAATTAACAAAAGTAGAAGATGAACAGAAAAGAAGATCAAGAATTAACCTACTAGCTAGAAGTGCTGCTAATAGAGATTGGGTAAAGATGCATCAAACCTTGTAACATTGTTTTTTTATATGTGTAATTCTGAATTGCTCTGCTGTGTTGTTAAGGCAAGGGTTTGCTGTAAAAACCCCACCATTGATCCAACGTTAGTAATGAATCCTAAGCCTGGCAACTAATAACCAATCACAGATGTTTAGCTGAGGTCTGAGGATTCTACCCAAAGATAAACAAAATGACAGAAAAAAGTATCATCCAGTGGCGCACATTAGAGGCGGGAAACAACCTTTACATGCACGTATTACATTGCACCACCTTTACAACGCAGTCATTAAATTGCAACATCCTTTACAATCAATGTTACTACAACGCAGCCATTACATCGCATGTCACTACAATGCATATCATTACAACGCATGTCACTACAATGCAGGCATTACATCTCAAGTTATTACAGCGCATACCATTACAACACATAGTACCCTTACACTATCCGACACTTACCCTACTGTTGCACTCACTGGAGTTAGAATAGTAATTTTTACCCCTACACTATCCAAAACGTACCTTACTGTTGCACTCACTGGAGTTAGAATATTAATTTTTACCCCAACACTAGCCTACATTTACCCTACTGTTGAACTCACTGGAGTTAGAATAGCAATGTATACCCCTACACTATCCAACACTTACCTTAAATACGATGTAATGGTATGTGTTGTAATGGTTTGCGTTTTAATGATATGATGCGATGTAATGGAATGCGTTGTAAAGGTGTTTTCTAAAAATGCGATGTAATGGAATGCGATGTAAAAGAATGTGTTGTAAAGGATATTGAGATGTAAAAACTGTGTTGTAAAGGCATGCTTTGTAAATATATGCATTGTAACGTCATACAGTCATTAGAGACTGCTTAAAAACTATGTATCTAGTAACCTTGGATATTTGTGTAGAATGCCATCATCTTAACATCACTGTATCACTCAGATTTGGACTATTAGTGAACAATTGACATATGTTCACTGGAAAACGACATATTCTGAATCCGCGTCCTTGTTAACTCACTATTAGCGCGTGAGAACGAAATGATATTTCTGATTGTTTTTAAATGGGAGAAAATGAAAATGAAAACTTACCCTAATGATTAAGTTAACTTTCATTTTAATATTCTCTTATTTTATAGAATCTCAAGTACCCATGCTACCTCCACACAGAAGACTGCGAACATCCCAGAAAAGCACCAATGCATCCTACTCAAAACCCACACCCTTTGTAAACCCACCACAGAAATCTGGGACACCATCGCAACCCTCTCCCCCGACATAGCCTTTATCAACGAAAAGTGGCTCAACCCTTCCTCAAACCCCAATATTGCCACTGCCATCCCTGACAGCAACAAGACAATTCAATGTGATTGCACAAATAAACATGGCAGGGGCATTGTCATCATTTTCAAGGATACCATCCAGTGCACCATCACCAACGACGATCCAAAGCCTCACATGGAACACCTCTACTTCCAACTACAGACCAACGCTAAGACCATGATACGAGGCATCCTCGCTTACAGAACCCTGGTACTCCAACGGGCCTTCTGTGATGCCATCTCCAGCCCCAGTGCACTCCTTGTCATCGATTCTCTCCACCACGTCCTACTCAGCCATCTCACTCAGACCACTTTAGCCATCATGTCAGCCATCCACTCAGGGGCTCCCTGCCTCCACCATCCCTTCAAACTTAGAACCAACCCAAAAAGCATGGACCGCACCAGAATTCTCAGCACCTCTATTTCCACAGCAACCAGACAGATGGAAAAACACAGAGGTCCGCCCCTCCAAAAAGCAACCAAACTCCCTGCTCCCCTACCCAGCCATAGTCATTGAGAAACCAACCAATAAACCAACAGGTCACCAAATATCTGGAACTAAACCACTTTCTTGACACCTCACAATCAGGAGTCTGTGCCAACCACAGCACTGAGACCGTGCTGATTGCTGCCACTGATGACATCGGAACTCTCCACGACTGTGGAGAAACTGTGGCCTTGATCCTCCTCGACCTCTCTACTGCGTTTGCTGCAGTCTCTCACCACACCCTCCTTGACAGACTCCACTACATAGGGCTACAGTAAAATGCCCTCAAGTGGATAATTTCTTTCCTCTTAGGATGTACTCAGACCATCGGTCTGCTTCCCTTCACCTTCGCACCCATGGACATCATACGCGGCGTACCCCAAGGATCTTCCCTAAGCCCCACCCTGTTCAACATCTACTTGACCCCTTTTTCAGACAATGTCATATCCCATGTACTCAACATTTTATCCTACACTGAAGACACTCAACTTATCCACTCGCTCACTGAGGATACCTCCAAAGCTAAAACCAACTTCTGCAACGCCATGACCAACGTAGCCAAATGGATAATAGACAGCTGTCTGTAACTAATCGCAGTCAAAACAGAAGTACTGATCTACCGGAAAAAATCTCCATGTTGGACCATAGCTGATGGCCAGCAGAACTTGGACTAACAACCACACCAACAGACCACAGATACAACCTATGCATCATTTTTGACAGCCAACTGACCCTGAAGCTTCAGGTCAACACAGTTGCCGCCTCCTGCTTCTACACTGTCCATATGCACTGCAGAATTTGTAGGTGTATTGCAACCAACACCAAAAAGACCGTCACACATGCCCTCACCACCAGCTGCATCAACATTGACAATGCTCTCTATTCCGGAATTTGCACCAAGCTCCTCAAAAGAAGCTAAACCATGCAGAACACCTCAGCCAGGCTCATCCTCAACAGACCAGCATAACCCCTCACCTCAGAAACCTGAACTGGCTACCCATCCAAAAAAGGTGCCAGTTCAAGATCTCCATGCACACATACAAAGCTCCACACAACCAATGACTATCCTACATCAACCATCGACTAAGTTTCTAACTACCTGCAAGGCGAGTGTGCTCTGCCTCACTCACCCTCGCACACAATTACCCTGCATCCATCGCTGCCAGGACCTGGTACAACCTGACCCTCCACCTTGAAGCAGCACCCTCTCTGGCGGACTTCAGAAGGAAACTCAAAACCTAGCTTTTCGACTGAGACACAGCACCATCAGCTCCCAGATACCGTTATGGGTGACAGTGCTCCACTATACAAATATTGATTGATTGATTGTTTGATTGATTGATTGATTGCCAGTGAACCTCTTGCTTCCAGTGGCCAGTAGACACTGTGCCATATTTATAATTGAAAAATACAGTATTTTTTTGAAATGGGAGAAATTTAAAGTGAAGCAAAATATTGCTATAAAACATAAAGTCTTAATGATTTTCTTCACTTTTAATTAAGCCATCTAACTCTTAATATTTTATGAAGCATGTTTCTTTTCTTGTTAAGGTGCTCCCATTAAAACAATGGCTGTATTTTTCTGTTATAAATATGGTGCTGAGAGCAATACAGGCTACTGGGAGCAAGGTGTTTGGTGTTTGTAAATGTGACACTTAGAAATGCAAGACATTTCAAATGATGAGTTTTATGAAATACATATTAACCAAAACTTAACTTTTCAGTTTAATTTTCTGCCATTTCAAAGTGTTACCTTTACACACAGCAGGCATCTTGCTCTCTGTGGCTGGTAGACATGGTGCTGTATTTATAACTAAAAAAATCCAGCCATTAACCCCTTCGGTGTTGCGGATGGCCCTCGGCCATCCCACATGACGGTGTGCGTGTGCAGAGGAGAGATCTGTGTGCGACAATTGTAATCTGCTGGTACCGTTCTCCCATTTTCTTTTTCCAAGGATAAAAAAATAAGTATAATTAATTCGGTGCGATAACTCGTAGTGCAAGTCCAGATGATGCAGCTTGCAGAGTAGGTATTCATGTGAACTAGTTATTACAATTAACTTTATTGATGCATCAAGCCAAGGATGGGAAAGATGGGACAGAGCAGCAACTAGGAGACGTTCACAGACTTTAAGGCAGACACCATTTTCATCCATTGTCAACTAAGATGACCAGGCGTCCTGGAGTTGCCCGGACAGTCCCGGTTTGTCTGTAGCTGTCCCGGCAGATTTCAGGAAATTCAGCTCATGTCCCGGTTTCTAGAGAGGGTCAACTGAAAACGGTCGGAGGTATTATTTTATGTTGGCAAAGCAGAGATAGTTAGCAGCTGCTTTAAGAAAGGAATTTAATTAACAGGTGTGATACTGGCTTTAAAAATTGCATTTTATTTATGTTCTTACTGCCTTTTCTGTAATTCTCTGCTAAGGAGCACTGTCATTATGTGCGCTATGTTGAAGTAAAATTGTAGTCCTTCTATTTTCGTTAAATGTCCTGGTTTTTTACTTTAAAATTCTAGTCACCTTATTGTCAAACGAGTCATAAAGTGTATCTGTATTGTTTCCTCGGAAAAGGAATGCAATGAAGGGACTTGAACCTGCAACCCACGAGGCATCCATAAAATTAAACAAGATTTGCAATGCAATAGGTCTCGCATTTGCAAGAGTTGCAGCTACTGGCATTGTAAACAACAATGCCTTTTATTTATGTGTTTGAATACCTGCTGCACTGGTTACCCACTGTAGGTCAGTTCACCTCTGAAGTTATATATTGCTCACGTGGTGGATTGGCTCAGTCAGGATGAAGGAACTGAATCTGAGATCTGTGTGTAACTTGGTGGTAACAGGCTGAAACCAGAGCTCGAAGCAGCCTTTCATCCTTCTGAGATCCATAAAATGACCTATTTTGAGATAGGTGAAAATAGCACCTTGTACATACACTGTCTGCTCCCATGCAGCCAGGGCAGTGGATTTCACCGACGTCTGCAACGACTCAGAACTAGTGGGGCACAGAACCTGGTGGGGCCATTATAGATATTGCCTACTGTCACCGGTGCGTTTTAGGTTCGAAACCTCTTTCTCACTATTGAGCATTTTGCATTTCTCTTGTTGTACGAGCACCATTAAAGTATCACAAAGCATTAGCTGGCAAAGTGTGTTTTTTCAGCATCATGCGTGATACAAGTTACTATTGCCAAAGACAGTGGCATTCATTTGATCGAGTTTATGCATTTAAACGTACGAATTGCAAATTAACTCACTAGCATATCTTTCTGGTTTTAGCCAGCTGCTGGCCGGTTGGGCAGGGCCGGGTGCCCTCTGGACTGGATGCCATTCCTACTGAGACATCTATACCCCTCTGTGGGTCCCAGTTGTTTCAGTATTCTGCTGCAATGGCACTGGGATATTGTCATTTGAGAGCCAAGTCGGGAAGTTGCGAGCCTGCAGTCTCTGAGCAGAAATAATATTCCATATCATAACTGCTGTGGAGTGGATAGGAAGGCAAAGAGGGTTTGCACCTCTTTTGCAAAAAAAGGACCCAGTGGCAGCGCCGTACTCATCCATCTGGGCTGTAACTGAGGATTTTGTTTTTTGAAAAAGCAGTCAATGTTCTTTTTAAAAGAATTGCAATCGTATATTAATGTTCATGCTTTTAGAGACAATGCAAATAACCTCTTCCCTCACTTGTCAAGCACCGCTACCTCAGTTGACTGACACATCCACAGAGCTCAGACGATGCACCGCTTTGCTGATACATCATTCCCTTCTCATTATTACAACATCCACATATCTTTCGCATTGCAGTTATGTTCCAAACCTGTCCTACATTGCTGTCTCAATGCTGAAACATCCACAGAGCTCACACAAAGCATTTATTTCTGGCCTTTTCTTGCACTTTTGTCCTAATACTGAAAGACTCACTGAGTTGACCCAATGCAACTCTTTCCTTACCCAAATTAACCACCATTTCTGTACTATGACATGCATGGAACTCTCACAAGCAGTGCTTAATTGTTTCCGGTGTTCAGTACTGGCACATATGTCTTGACACCAGCACATATTTATAACAGTCCACCACATGGTGACCCTGTATACCAATTTGTAAGCGTCAGCAGATGATTTAACAATGCAAAGTAAACACAAAATAAGTTCAGCACCTCCAAGCCATTTCTGCATCTAAGCCATATTGTCCTGTTTGCATCGGCGTGATGGTTAACAAGCAGCATTGGTGCTTGCATTTGGCAGCTCTGGCAGGGAGAGTGGGTGGCCTCCGGAGAAATAACTTGGGCTCTGGCAATACTTTTTCTTCAAATTAAATACTGCTCACATGGGACCTCTTTCTGGACCGGTTATGTATTTTTCTGTGCGATCCGAATCTTTAGACATTCACAAAACTCAGTGCACGGACACCACCGCTTTTTGTGACTATCACATGAGATGGACAGTAGTCCTACACAAGCTATTGGGGCACGTTTGGTGCATCCATTCAGGCTCAGCGAAAAGGTTCTTAACCTCACTTTAGCCTTGTCCGCTTTACGCCTCTGTGCACATGCTAGATTACCATAATTCCAGGGGAAATAAAAAATCAGAATTTCCGATTCACACACACTCAGCCTCTAAGGGCAAGGGTATATGCCTGTATACAATGCAGTAGAGATATTCCTGTTACAACACAGCCATATTAATAACTTTCATTCAAATGTGTCACTTGTAGTTCTGAAACCTATACCCCCTCCACAAGAAAGGGACAGTTGAGAAGTTGGAACAAGTCTAGGCCTTACCGCAACTGGCCCTACAATAGCAATTTTTTGGTCGAGCCTGGCCTCACATGCACTGCTTGGCGAGGCATGCTGTATTGGAGTATGAACCTGAAGTACCACCAACTCTCTGCCCATATTTCTCATTAACTTGCGTCTTTATCCTGTGTAAATATTGACTTCTGATTCGTTAGTAGACATGTTAGTCCCTCCTTAGTACCGCCTTGTCTTAATTTGTAACCTCCCATGAGGACTGGCCCCTTTACTTCTCGGTTACATGGTATGTTTTATTTCATCTGTAAGCACTATTTTCTTCAATGAGTTTTGTCCTACTGCAGGCATGGCGTGCTTTCTTGCAACATTCAAAGCGCTTTCACTTTCCAAGCACCCCGGACAATGGTGGCTGCTTCTTTGCAATACTATACTTTTCGCATTTAGGAGAGTTTGAACTATTGGCATTTTAAATGACAATGCCTTTTATTTATGTGTTCATTTTCAAAAGAGATAAATTAAAGGTATTGTCATTTACAATGCTGATTGCTCAAACTTTCGCAAATGCGAGACCTATTGCATTGCAAATGCTATTTCAATATGTTTTTCCCAATTAACTCCTAATGATTCCAAAACCTGTCAAAGAATTAGTGAACCCTTCAAAATACTTACCATTAAATGCTTTCTATTTTGGTTCAACCTGTTGGCATAATGTAAGATAAACTCACTGTCACATTGAAGATGCATTGTATATTGGTTAGATGATTAGAACTATAATTAACAAAATGTGATGGTTTTTATTCTAACCAAGAGGGAGATAGGGAGGGTTGGCTTATGGCCTTCGCATTGAGACACGCTTCTTCAAAAATAGTTACTTATTTATTTATTACAGAGCAGATAGTTGGAGTGTACCAGGTGCCCACAATGAAGACAACACTACTTAATCCAGTAGGACCCTCTTAGGGTACAGTCTCTCAGGACAAACTTTCTCCTCCGGTTATGCTGCTTCCACGCTGCATCCACGGTCGGTACTTCCCAAGAGGCAAACCAAGAAAAGAAAGGACACAACAGTCACTTATCTGTCCGCATTACTTATAGGCTCTAAGGTGCTCCCCTTCACCAGTGTTCTAAGGTTACCACAACGAAGTGAGGTAAGGAAGGTAGTGTCTAATAACAGGTAAAGGAAACAAGGAGAGTGGGAATATCAGCAATTGCCCCTATTTCCGCCAAAACCCTCACCAACCCTTCTCCTCCAACCTTTGTTTCCACCCTTCCTTCCCCGTCACTCGCCTGGGGCTACGGTCCCTGGGGACCGTAGCATTCGGTATGTCGGTGTCCTGTGCCTTCAGGGAACTACCGGATACGAGCGCGGTGTAGGTTGGGGTTCTTTTCTCTCGTCCTGCTGCCTCTGTTCCTCGGGTCTCTTCCTCCCGCTTTCTCCGTCCGTCCGTCTCCTCCGCTGCCGCTGTGCCACCCTCCCCTCCTGATTCCCCACACCTGGGATAACCGTCGTTCTCTCCTGTCCTTCCCTGCAAGGCTAGACTGCTGAGTGTCGAGTTGCAAGGCGCCCAGCCGGGCGCCATCTTGGAGTTCTCGGCGTTCCCATGTTCCGGCCTGCCCATATTACATTGCCTCTCTTCTTGGGATGGACGATCGGGACATTCTGACACAGGGAACCTGGATAAGTAGTCCACATTTCCTTGTAATTTTCCTGGCATGTGTAAAGTCTGAAATGAAAAAGGTTGTAAGGCCAGGAACCAGGGTAAGACTTTAGCATTGGTGTCCTTGTTAGTGGCTAACCATGTTAATGGGGCATGATCTGTTACCAGGAAGAAGGTACGTCCTAACAAATAGTACTGCAAGGATTCCATGGCCCACTTTATGGCAAGGCATTCTTTCTCCATAGTGGCATATCTGGTTTCTCATGGAAATAGTTTTCGACTTAAGGATAGCACTGGTTTGAGCAGGCCTTGGGAATCTGGTTGTGACAATACTGCTCCTAGTCTTCTGTCTGATGCATCGGTTTGGAGAGCAAACAATTTCTTATAATCAGGACAGGTTAATACTGGGGCTTGGCATAACAATATTTTTAAGGTCTCAAAACTCTTTTCTTGTGCCTGACCCCATTGAAGTTTGGCCCTGGACGGTTTGTTTCTTAACAGATCTGTAAGGGGGCTTGCTATCTCTGACAATTGGGGAATACATCTTCTATAATATCCCACTAATCCCAGAAAAGCCCTCACTTCCCTTCTAGTGGTAGGTTTAGGAATCTTTTGAATGGCTTCTAACTTGTTTATTTGTGGTTTCAGGGTGCCCTCACTGATAGTGTATCCTAAATAGTCAATTTGATGTGTACCCAGTGTGATTTTCTTTTTATTCATATTGAGTCCGGCCTGAGTCAATGTGTCGAATAAGTTCCTATGGTGCTCTAGATAAGTTTCCCAGTCTGGGCTGTACACTACGATATCATCTAAATATGCAACGGCATATTTCTGGTGTGTTCGTAGTAGAATATCCATAAGCCACTGAAAAGTAGCTGGAGCCCCATGTAATCCAAAAGGCATGACTCTTAACTGATATAACCCAGAGTGTGTTTTGAAGGCTGTCTTCTCCTGAGCCGACTGGGTTAAGGGTATTTGCCAATAACCTTTGGTCGATGGTAGACATGACCCTAGCTGCTCCCAACCTTTCTATCAATTCATCCACCGGACTTCACTGAACCGACCACAGCTGCGTCCACTTCAGCTTCAGAAGAACCACGACCCACCACCACCCGCAACACGTTCCTCACAGGAGCTGGAGCAAGATCACCACTGAGCAGCTCACCACCGCCCTCAACCAGAACCCACCCGCAAGAACAACGGACCCCACCGAAGCAGCACGCAACCTCACGAAGTGGCTGACCGCCTGCGCCGATGACCTTGCGCCACTAAAGAACCCTCCCAGCAGACCCAGAAGAAAGAAAGCATCCTGGTTTACCGATGAACTCAAGGACTCCAAGAAAAACTGCTGCACTCTCGTGAAAGCCTGGCTCCTCCACCAGACCACAGACAACATGACCGCCCTCAAACACGCCACCCGCAAGCACCACCAGCTTATCCGCACTACCAAGAAGAAATCACTGAAGGAACGACTGGACAACAACGCCCACGACAGCAAGGAACTCTTCAGCATCATCAAGGAGTTCACCAACCCCAGCACCGGCAACAACGACATCACTCCTTCACAAGATCTCTGCGACTCCCTCGCCTCGTTCTTCCACCGCAAGGTCGCCGACATCCACAACAGCTTCAGCGCACCATCCACGCACCCAACCGTCGAACCAACGCCCCCCACCACCACCCTCCGCACCTGGACCACGGTGACCACCGAAGACACAGCTCGCACGATGAACACCATCCATTCTGGATCTCCGACCGACCACTGCCCCCACCACATATTCAACAAGGCCGACTCCATCATCGCACCCCAACTCCGGGACGTCATCAACACCTCCTTCTACACCGCCACCTTCCCAAAGAGCTGGAAGCATGCCGAGCTCAACGCCCTACTGAAGAAACCAACAGCGGACCCCACCGACCTCAAAAACTTCTGCCCATCTCGCTCCTCCCTTTTCCCACCAAAGTCATTGAGAAGACCGTCAACAAACAGCTTGCAGCCTTCCTCGAGACGAACGGATCCCTCGACCCCTCGCAGTCCGGTTACTGAGCCAACCACAGCACCGAAACCGCCCTAATCGCAGCCACCGACGACATCAGAACCCTGCTCGACAACGGGGAAACAGCGGCCCTCATCCTCCTGGACCTCTCCACAGCGTTTAACACTGTCTGCCACCGCACCCTAGTTCAACCCCTCAGCAACATCGGTATCCAAGAGAAGGCACTGGAATGGATCATCTCGTTCCTCACCAGAAGAACACAGAGAGTCCGCCTCCCCCGTTTCGATCCGAGGCCACCGAAGTCATCTGCGGCGTACCACAAGGATCATCACTCAGCCCCACCCTCTTCAACGTCTACATGAGACCTCTTGCAGCCATCGCATGCCAGCACAACCTCAACATCATCTCCTACACCGACGACACCCAGCTGATCCTCTCCCTCACCAGAGACCCTGCACCGCCAGAACGAGCCTACACGAAGGGATGAAAGACATCACCGAGTGGATGAAGAACAGCCGCCTGAAACTGAACTCAGACAAGACGGAAGTCCTCGTCCTGGGACCATCGCCCTCCACCTGGGATGACTCCTGGTGGCCCCCCGCCCTGGGTGCCACTCCCAAACCAACAGACCATGCACGCAACCTGGGCTTCATCCTGGACTCCTCCCTCTCGATGGCCAGACAAGTCAACGCCGTCTCCTCATCATGCTTCAACACCATACGCATGCTCCGCAAGATCTTCCGATGGATCCCGACCGAAACCAGGACAACGGTCACCCAGGCACTCGTCACCAGCCGAATGGATTACGGAAACACCCTCTACGCCGGAACGACAGCCAAGCTACAGAAAAGACTCCAGCGTATCCAGAACGCCTCTGCCCGACTCATCCTGGACATCCCCTGACGCAGCCATATCTCCGGCCACCTGAAGGACCTACACTGGCTCCCCGTCAGCAAGAGGATCACCATGTTCAGGCTCCTCACCCACGCACACAAGTCTCTCCACAACCTGGGTCCCAAGTACCTCAACGACCGCTTGACCTTCTACCCGCCCACCCGCCAGCTACGTTCTTCAAGCCTCGCCCTCGCCGCCATACCACGCATCCGAAGAGCCACCGCCGGAGGCAGATCCTTCTCCTACCTGGCGGCCAAGACATGGAACTCCCTCCCCATCCATCTTCGACTGACCCAGGACCATCTCGCCTTCAGGAGACAACTCAAGACCTGGCTGTTAGAGCAATAGCGGACCCCCCTCCCCCAAGCACCTTGAGACCCTGCCGGGTGAGTAGTGCGCTATACAAATGTTATGATTGATTGATCCACTCTGGGCATGGGATAGTTATCGAATTTGGAGTTTGTATTCACTTGGCGGAAGTCTATGCAAAAACTGATGCTTCCATCCAGTTTGGGCACTAACACAATGGGAGAGCGCCAGTTACTCTTGGATGGTTCAATTATATCAGCTTGTAACATCTTTTCTACTTCCTGTTCTACTGCCTCTGTTCTAGCCTCAGGGATACGGTACGGTTTGATATTTACCACTTTTCCTGGTGGAGTGATAATGTCATGAGTCACTAAAGATGTTAACCCTGGGTTGCCTGAACTAAGCCCTGAGTACTGGTCCAACAGTTGTTCTAACTGTTGTTTTTGTTCAACAGACAGCTTAGGTCCCATGGTTGGTTTTTCGTCTTTTCCAGTAACCTCAAAACTTTGAGGTAAGTCTAACTTTTTATGAATAGTCACCTGACTGATTGTTTGGACTGGCCTCCGGTCCGTATTTATCACATTGGGCTCTTCCCATTTCTTAAGTAAGTTAATGTGATAAGTTTGCCCTATTTTATTGGTATGGGGTACAGCAGCCCTATAAGAGACTGGAGTTACTTTTTGGATCGCACTATAGGGTCCTTGCCATGTGGCCAACAATTTCTTGGCTGAGGAGGGAAGGTGTATTAAGACCTTGTCCCCTACTGCTAATTCTCTCATGTGGGTAGAGCGATCATACTGAGTTTTCTGTCTATCTTGTGCCTTTTCCATATTCTGGTGAACTGTGTCCCACAGTGTAGCTAGTGTCTCTTTCAAGGTTTGTATGTAACCCAATAAAGGTTTCCCCTCATCTTCCTCCTCTGTCCACTGTTCCGCTGCCATATCTAATAGAGTGTGGGGTTTTCTCCCAAACAAAAGTTCAAAGTGGGGAAAATCCTGTGGACTTTTGTTCATGTGTTCGAATTGCAAATAACACTAAGGGTAACTTTCTGTCCCAATATTTTCCTGTCTCTCCGATCAGTTTCTTGAGTATAGTTTTAATAGTCTTATTGTATCTTTCTACTAGCCCATCTGTCTGGGGGTGATATACTGCCGTTCGAATTTGATGAAGGCCTAGAACCTTACATACTTCCTTCATTAGCTTAGCCATAAAAGGAGTGCCTTGGTCTGTCAATAGCTCTGCAGGAAACCCCACTCGGGAGAAGAAATATACCATTGCTTGGGCGACCGCCATTGTAGTCATACTTGTAAGAGGAATGGCCTCAGGGAATCTTGTGGCGTAGTCTACCAGAACCAGTATGTATTGGTGTCCCCTAGCAAATGGAAGTAGGGGTCCCACTAGGTCCATCCCGACCCGTTGAAAGGGAACATCAATAATTGGTAAAGGTTGTAAAGGCACTCTTTTGTCTTTAGAGGGATTAACTAACTGACTTTGTGGACAAGTGGCACAAAATTTCTCGATACACCCCGGGCCAATAAAACTTCTCTAGTAAGTATTTTAATGTCAGTTCTTGTCCATAGTGGCCTCCCCCTGCTTGGTTGTGGGCTAACTGTAATACCTGTTCTCTGAAAGCCATGGGTACCAGTAACTGCTCCGTCTTAACCCCCTTTCCTTCACTGACTCTGTACAACAATCCGCTTTTTGCAAAGAAATATGGTCCTACCTTCTCTGATTCAAACTCCTGCACTTGATTCCAGGCATTCGTGAGAGTGCTGTCATCCTTCTGGTCTGTACGAAAACTCCGAGCCAGAGTATTTCCATTTTCTGGAGAAGAGAGCACACATGATGCAAAACTTTGACAAGCAGAAGTGTACCTTTCTTTGTCTCTTCTTTTCTCATTTTAAGATTTATTTTCCCTATCTTGAGGACTGGTTATGTTTTCACTGGAAAACGGAGCTTCCTGTAACCATTCTGTTTCTACCTCTTGATTAGATACCGCTGTCAGATACTCATCAAACTTAGGTAAGTCGGTACCTAACAGAATGGTTTCGGGTAATGTGGGAACCACTCTTACCTTCCTTATTTGGGGATCTCCATCTATTTCCAACAATACTTCTGCTAAGGGATACTCTTTGACGTCCCCATGTACACATATGTCCTATGGGAAGCATATAAGACAGTTCTGAGGGGACAAGCCATATCATCCATAGCGGGGCACAAGTGAGTGCAGAGACAGGAACAGACGGAACTAGAATTGGCACTCCACATAGCAAATACCACACACATGGCAGACCCCACACCGGAGACACTACATACGCTGCAGTTATGTCAACGGCAGCATGAGGACCACCTGAAGCGATGGACCAGGGACAATATAGCAGCAACTGCACATAGAATATACGACATAGGGGACAAGGCAGGAAAGCTGCTAGCCTGGTTAGACAAGAGAGGGGGTGGCAATAAAAGCATAATACGGCTACGCGCTGCAGATAGGACGCTTCTCTCGCGCCCAGAAGATATAGTCAGCGAACTGGCAGACTACTTAAAAAAAACATACACCCCAAACGGAGCAGTGACGAACGAGGCGGCGATAAACTCCCTCAGCAATATACCGACTCAAATACTAACGCCGGAGGCGACGGAATACCGGGAGGCCGCACTCACGACTGACGAAATACAATTAGTCATCAATGCCGTGCAATCTGGAAAGGTGCTGGGACCAAATGGGATCCCCATTGAATGGTATAAGGCGATGTCAGAAACGTTGAGTGTGCCACTACTGGCAATGTACATGGAGAGTCTGGAGCTTGCTGAACTCCCACTAGACCAACGAACAGCGACAATCGTGGCAATCCCGAAACCAACAACAGAATGTACCTCTTACCACCCAATCTCTCTTCTGAATGCAGAAGCGAAAATTCTGGCGAAACTACTGGCTAATAGATTAAAGTCCCACCTCCCGCACTTGATCCACCCGGATCAATCGGGCTTTATGCCGAACAGAAGTACCTCTTTGAACCTTCGCCGAGTCCATGGAGCGCTGGCGTGGGCACCGCAACTGTGTGCGTCGGCGGTGATACTATCATTAGAAGCTATAATGGCGTTCGACTTGGTCGAATGGCAATATCTATTTGCAGTACTTACACATATGGGATTTGGTCCTAAATTTATATCCTGGATTCGACTCCTCTACTCCAGCCCGATGGCACATGTAACGGCAAACGGGCATTTCTCACACACGATACAGCTTGCAAGGGGAACGCGCCAGGGCTGTCTACTGTCGCCCTTATTGTTCACCCTGGTGCTGGAACCACTTGCAACTTTAATTAGAACTACCCCGCTGCTAAAGGGAATCAGCTGGGGGAAGGTTGGGAAGACAGAGTCTCCCTCTATGCGGAAGACATGCTGGTCTATTTGATGGAACCAGAAAGGGGAATACCGGAACTCCTTGTTCTGTGTGATACCCATGGGGCGGCGTCAGGCTATACGATAAATTGGACAAAATCGGTAATTTATGTGTTGCACGGTCCGGTACCGATCCTACCCCCTGGCTGCCAGCTAGAGATAGCGGAGAACTCCTTCAAATATCTCGGGATCCATGTCACTCAGAACTCCTCCGAATTCTACGACAAAAACTTGGACCGCCTACGGCGCGATGTGCAACATTGGGAGACTCTACCGCTGACGTTGCTAGGGAGAGCAGCGCTATTTAAAATGATGGCACTGCCACGTTTCCTTTGTAATCTTGAAAATACACCCTACTCGGTGTCTCCGCGCTATTTTCAGCAAGTGACGGCCAGCGCGAATAGCTCAGGTAAAACTGAACAGAAGTTGGTACGAGGGCGGGATTGCCCTGCTGAACGTACAAATGTATTACTGGGCAGCACAACTTAAGATCATCAATCACTGGTTACATGTACCCCAGGATGACCCAGCATACAGGGCCGACAGAGCACAACTATGTATGCACAGTTTACTGGCGGCACTTTATCACAAAGGACTGGCTGCGAAACGTATAGGACACACGAAACATACAGTAGCATTATGGTATGCAGCGCAGACGAAACTTAAATGGAAAGACGTAATTACCAAACTAACCCCACTATGGGACACCAAGACACTGGGCCATCTACGGCGGAGCTAGGGCTTCACGCAGTGGGATGATATTGGCAGTTCAACAGTGGGAGACCTGTGGGCAGAGGGGACGGTGATTCCATTCTCCCAACTCCAACAACAATATGACCTAAGCTCAAATGAAACATATAGATATGTACAAATCAGGCATGCGCTACTGACAGCAATACCAGCAGGCACAGAAGTCCCTGAAGCCTTTCCGATTGAAGATCGATTGCTTACAGACTTCATGCAACACAATGCCACCTCACTCACTTATCGTAAGTTAATAAACAACTTACCAGACCCCACAAGCAACCTACGTGAAAAATGGGTAGACGAACTGGGAGACATGGATGACACAGACTGGAATGCGGCACTGGCATCCCCAAAAGAAGCAGGCATCTCGGCTAGGTTCTGACTTGTGCAACTTAAGACATGGGATTCATCACAATAGTGTAATCACATTATCATTATAAATGCACTAAAATCCATCAGCACTGCCAAGGTTTCTGTTTTGTTACCATTTAAGATATTCATTTTAAAGTGTTTTATTAGATATTTCTAAATAGAAATGTAAGACAACAATTTACCTGGAGAATACAACGATTAAACAATTGCTACATGTCTCATACATCACGCCGCCGGACTTGACCTTGTCGGATAAAGGGCTGTGTAAATCCAACAGAAAAGAGTACTACTTGACACAGCGCAGCCGGCCCCGGGTTATAGGCTCATTGCGGTGTAATAGCAATAATGTTCAATAAAGGTCTTAAAAAAAAACATTATTAAATTCACAAAATTTTACTAGTTTTTTAAGTCTGGTGACAAAATCATCCATTGTTTCATGCTCTTTTTGACATGCTATGTTAAAATTTTATTGTTCAAAGTCTAAGTTTCTATGAGAATCAAATTTATCATTTAGACATTTCATAAGTCCCTTATTAGTGTTTCATTCCTGTTAAAGAAACATAACTATAAGATCTTCTACTTCATCTCCTACTAAATTAAGTAGTAAATCTTTTGCCTGCTCATCAGTGTAGTTTTTGCACGTTGCATTTAGAAAATGTTCAAATCTCCTTGTCAATTTTTCCCATCTTTGGGCAACATTTTGTTGTTCTGAAAGATCAAGCGGCAGAGGTCTTCTAAAAACAGTACTCAATCCCCCACATGCATCAAGCATTTTTGGAGTCGCAAACGGTGCGATTCCTTAAAATCGTCCGTTTGCGATTCTAAAAATGCTTTTTGGGATGCATCATTGCTTTTTGTTGAAAATCGCTAATTTTGCGATTTTCTAAAATGCGATTGCATTTAAGGAATGCAATGCATCATTCTTTAAAAAATTGCGATCTTGAAGATTGCAAGTGCAAATTACCACGAGGTTGAACCTCGTGGTAATTTGCGAAAAATGTTTAAAATGCTCAAATTAGCATTTTAAACACTTTCATGTCCTTAGGACATGTGTGTGTGAAACATCCATTTTAAAATACATTTCAGGGGTGCAGGGGGGGGTCCTTTAGACCCCCCCCTGCACCCATGGAATGCATCAACATTTTGCGAATTCCAATTTGCGAATTCGCAATTACCATTGATTCCTATGGGCCTTTTGGCCCTTAGGAATCAATGGGAATTGCGAAATCCCAAATTGGAATTCGCATAATATTTGCGATTCGGTAAAAATTGCGATTTTTACCGAATCGCAAATATTATCCACTTTCAATAATGCATCCCGTTTGCGATTCCATATTTGCAATTCGGTAAAAATCTCAAATTTGGAATCGCAAAAAGGGAGTTTGATGCATGTGGGCAAATATTTTTCCTACGTCATTTTCTTCATCCTGTATATCCGAATTCATATTTACTACCACTTCTCTGTCTGTTGTCATAGCTGTTGTTGTTTTTATTTTGTTAGTAAATGTTTTTATTATTTCTCTTATTTATTTATTAAGTACATGTTTATCTTCACTCATTTGCTGATGTATAAACAAATGGTTTTTCGCTTAGTTGATGAGGTACAAATGCTTCTTTCACTTGTTTGAAGTGTTCATCAGCGTTATTGATTTTTTTGAAGTTGCCGGGAGTATTAGCGTGCTGGATGCATCATCGTTGACGCTGAGCACATACCACTGCCTGACTTCAAAATAGCGATCAACGTGAGGAGCGTCGTATTTCACGCACGCGCATGTGTTTGGCCAAAACTCAAAATCCGATTTAAATCTGCTTTTCCTTTTATGCGCCCGTATACACTTCTTCGTGTTTATTTCTGACAATCGTGTATTCACAACCAGTTGTGCTTCAATTACAGACCTAAAATTAAAATGTCACTCACCGCATTTGTGATCGTTGGTAAATGTTTACGGTAGTGCACCTCACCATTTTCAACTTGCTGGAGGTAAACATCAGTCACCTTGAAAAACTTTAATCTCAATTTTAGGCAAGAGGACACTTTCTTTTACAAATGATCGGTTCCAGGCAGTATCGCATCAGGATATTTTATTTTTGGAACGAGGAAGTCTTCAGTAAGTATGGGCAAATTTGGCGGATCTGCGGTCCGCGAATTTGCGCAAAATCGCAAAAAAGTCTTCAAATTCGCAGTTTTTCGCTGGAAAATCGCGGATTTTTTTGCAATTTCCATCTACTCAACTGGAGTATTTTCAACTGGCTAATCAGTAAGTGCTACCTCGTTGGGTTAATGTATAGTGCTTTTCCTACACTGCAGCTGCGTAAAGGGCCAGAAGATTTGTCTCCACTGACCATGTGTGCCTGTAACTTTGCCACAGTGCCGTAAAGGTGCCGAGGTCCCTTGAGTGAGCTGTCCTTCATAGTTGGGAAAGGGCGGGAAGGTGCTTGATACCGCTAGTGTGTGGTGCGGGGCTTCTATGCGTGCCAATATGCCTCTTGTGTATAAAGAGTCAGAGAGCGAGCAGGGCAGCGGATGAGGAGAAAGCAGCCTCCTGGTCACAGGAATTACACAGGGATTGCGCTCGAGAAACTCATGGATTCAAAGACCTCCCTCGAGTATTACAGCTAATTTTCGACAGCAGATATGGGGTTAAAGCACACTTGCCCAGTCTCGAGCGTGCTCACTAATGTTTCCGGCTCATTAAAACGTTACTGAATTTGAGCTTCAACTCGGGCACCTGCTTTAATTATATCTGTAAGTGCTTCCTGTTGAGGTTTAATTTTTGTGACAGGAGCCTCGTGCCAGAATGAATCCTGCCCTGCATAGTTATCCACGAAGATGCCACTGTTTTGTGCAATACCTCTACTCAACTGGAGTACTTTCTACTGGCTAATGAGTGAGTGCTACCTCGTTGGGTAAATTATAGTGCTTTTCCTACATTGCAGCTGCGTAAAGGGCCAGAAGATTTGTCCCCACTGACCATGCGTGCCTGTAACTTGCCACTGCGCCAAAATGCGCAGAGGTCCCTTGAGTGAGCTGTCCATCATAGTTGGGATTGGGAAAGGGCAGGAAGACGTTTGATACCGCTAGTGTGTGGTGCGGGGCTTCTATGCGTGTTCACATGACACTTGTATATAAAGGGTCAGAGAGCGAGCAGGGCAGCAGGTGAGGAGAAAGCAGCCTCCTGGTCACAGGAACTACATGGAGATTGCGCTTGAGAAGCTCAGGGATGCAAAGACCTCCCTCGGGTATTACAGATAATTTTCGACTGCAGATATGGGGTTAAAGTATACTTGCCCAGCCTCGACCGTGCTCACTAATGCTTTTAGGCTGATTAAAACGTTATTGAATTTGAGCTTCAACTCGGGCACCTGCTTCATTTATATCTGTAATGCTTCCTGTTGAGGTTTACTTTTTGTGACAGGAGCCTCCTGTCAGAATGAATCCTGCCCTGCATAGTTATCCACGAAGATGCCACCATTTTGTGCAATACCTCTACTCACCTGGAGTACTTTCTACTGGCTAATCCAGTAAGTGCTACCTCGTTGGGTAAATATATAGTGCTTTTCCTACACTGCAGCTATGTAGGGCCAGAAGACTTGTCTCCACTAACAATGTGCGCCTTTAACTTTGCCACAGCGCCAAAAGGCGCCGAGGTCCCTTGAGTGAGCTGTCCATCATAGTTGGGAAAGGGGAGGAAGACGTTTGATACCGCTTGTGTGTGGTGCAGGGCTTTTATGCTTGTTCACATGCCTCTTGTGTATAAAGGGTCAGAGAGCGAGCAGGGCAGCAGGTGAGGAGAAAGCAGCCTCCTGGTCACAGAAACTACACGGGGATTGCGCTCGAGAAACTCAGGGATGCAAAGACCTCCCTCAGGTACTACAACTAATTTTTGATGGCAGATATGAGGTTAAAGCACACTTGCCCAGCTGATTAAAACGTTACTGAATTTGAGCTTCAACTCGGGCGCCTGCTTTATTTATATCTGTAAGTGCTTCCTGTTGAGGTTTAATTTTTGTGACAGGTGCCACGTGCCAGAATGAATCGTGCCCTGCATAGTTATCCATGAAGATGCCACTGTTTTGTGCAGTACCTCTACTCAACTGGAGTACTTTCTACTGGCTAATCCAGTAAGTGCTACCTCATTGGGTAAATGATAGTGCTTTTCCTACACTGCAGCTGCGTAGGGCCAGAAGATTTGTCTCCACTGACCATGTATGCCTGTAACTTTGCCACAGCGCCAAAAGGCGCCAAGGTCCCTTGAGTGAGCTGTCCATCATAGTTGGGAAAAGACGGGAAGAAGTTTGATACCGCTAGTGTGTGGTGCGGGGCTTCTATGCGTGTCAACATGCCTCGTGTATAAAGGGTCAGAGAACGAGCAGGGCAGAAGGTGAGGAGAAAGCAGCCTCCTGGTCACAGGAACGGGGATTGCGCTTGAGAAACTCAGGGATGCAAAGACCTCTCTCAGGTATTACAGCTAATTTTCGACAGCAGATATGGGGTTAAAGCACACTTGCCCAGCCTTGACCGTGCTCACTAATGATTTTGGCTGATTAAAAAGTTACTGAATTTGAGCATCAACTCGGGGAACCTGCTTTATTTACATCTGAAAGTGCTTCTTGTTGAAATTTTGGCCCACAGGAAGCACTTACAGAGTTAAGGCAGGTGCCTTAGTTGAAGCTAACTTTGTAACCATTTTAGAATGGTGCCAGCAAGAACTCTGGCAGCTTGCCGGCGCCATTCTAAAATGGTTACAAAGTTAGCTTCAACTCGAGCACCTGCCTTAACTGTGCTTCCTGTGGGCCCAAAAAAAATCCGCCCGCTCACGAAGTTGCAAATTTTTCACCAATTTCGCGAAATTTGCAGATTGCGAAATTGCCGAAAATTCGTAAATTTCGCAAACAGAGCGGATTTTACACCCATATTTAGTCTTCACAAGTACTCCAACTTGTGGAGTAAAGGTATGCGGAATCACAACACGGTTGTTATAACAACCGCGTTGTGATTCCATGTGGTGTAAAAGAATGTGGGATATTGAGGTACATTCCTTTGCCACTGTTGATTAGTTTCAAAGTGCAAGTGTTCCCTGTATAAAGTGTTATTGTAATTGGTTGTCCATAATTGGTATGTTTGTCTTACTAGTAAAGTCCCTAGTAAAGTACACTATGTTTGCCGGGGCAGGTAATGCAAATGCTACTGGTGGGCCGGAAGCACTAATTGTGCCACCCACACAAGTAACCCTAAAAAGAGATCTCAGGCCTGCCATTGCAATGCCTGCGTGCAGTTTTTTAACTGCCTTGTTGTCCTGACAAGTGCACCCACTTGCCAGGCCTTACCCTTCCTTTTTATGCACATCAGATACCCCTATAGTAGACCCAAGTTACCCCCCTGGGCAGGGTGCAGTGTATGTGAAAGGTAGGGCATGCACTGAGGTGTGTACCATGTCCTGACAGTGAAACACTGCCACATTTGTTTTTCACTGTTGCAAGGCCACCTTGCCCATGGGACAGAATGGGGAATGCTGTGTCCCATGTGTCTAGCATATCTTCCCATAGGCATAAGATGGAAAGATGGAGTTTAGTGTGCCTGAACTCAGAATGTAATAACACATCCTTTTGTGAAGATGTTTTTTAAATTGTGTGTTTAGAAAAAATGCTTTTAGAAGTGGCTGGTTTCTTTTCCTTAAGCATTCTGTGTGCCTCTGCCTGATTGTGTATTGACTGTCTGGGTTTGGATGTGACTGGGTCTGGAGAGTGTCCTGACAGCAGAGAGGAGTAGGTTAGACAGCAAAAGGTTGGCCTGCATTTGATGTGGGGGAGGAGTAGCCCCTGGATATGAAGAGGGCTGTGTTGCTGCCACCAAAGTATGGCTCTACCTCCTGCAGAGCATCTGGGGTCCAGACCCTCACTATCAAAGGAAGAGGGTGTGCACTGGCAGAAAGGCACCCAGGTCTAGTTTGGACCGGGCTCAGAGCCCCCTGAACACAAAGACTTCAAAGGAATTTAAGGGTAAAAATGTGAGAGCTGAAACCCCTGAACTCAAGACTGAACTCAAGCCTGAAAAAGGATTGAAACTTGTTTTTATTCAAGAGGCACCTCGGCTAAAGAAGAACTGAAGAGACTGAAGAGAAGGACCGCCCTTTCTATGTGTTCTGAGGCTGGCCTGCAGATTGCTGATTTGACTAAGGAGAGGACAAGGGACTTTGCTGTTTGCTGTGTCCCACTGCTTGAAAGGATTTTGCTATGTGCTGTGTCTTGCAGTAACTTGTATCCAAGGGCCCGAGGATACTGGGAGGCTCCTTGGCTCACTCTTTCTGTCTAGGCCCCTTGGCCTTCCTCACGTAATTGAGGACTGGTGTAATCATAGGACTATAAAGCCAGAAAGGATTTTAATTAAGGCTATTGGGGCTTAGGTTAATTAATCAAGCACCTATACCGTGCCCAACTTGTGAAGGGGTGCCAGGTGTTGGGATGGTCTTCGTTACCAGTGTCTAGTTCAAGTCTTGACATATTAATTGCCGCTCTAAGCCCGTCTTCCCTACCAGGGGGTAGCAGATTTCCACTTAATACAGATTTCTCTTTTTGCTAATAGTATTCAGTACAATAATAGAGCTTTTGATTCTGTGAGCATACCCCCTTAGTTTGGTTATTCATACCAAAAAAGACTAGAGGTAGGTGGACTTCCAAGTCAATGTCAAAGATAGATGACAACGTATCCCCGACGCCCTTCAAGAAAGTGTCTAGTATTTTTTTTCAGGGTGGCCGGTTTCACATATTTATATGGAATCCTCAGGGAAGTATCATATGATTCCTCAATATTTGGAGCAAGTAGCGTTGAACTCCAAATTGATGCTGGAAGTGGAGCCTTAACTTCCCCTGCTTCTTGGATTTGTGTATACCAAAGAGCTATCTCTTTCTTCCTTGGGCTAGGGTCTTGTAACTGCTGTTCTACTTCCCAATTTCCTGAAATGTCCTCAGCTTCTGACCTTCTTCTGACCCCAAATAAAACTACCAATTTTCCCCTGCATTCTGTTGATATTTTTACTGGGAAAGATTAGAGGAATTGCGTGGAAAATGTATGTGAGTTTTGGTAGCACTATTATTTTTACTAAATTGACCCTCCCGTAGATGGTTAAAGGTAGCTTTTTGCATTTAGCAAACAGATAGTCCAAATCTTTCTCAATTTTCACCTGGTTGATTAACGGGATTTGGTCTAGTTCTTTGACTACCTCAATTCCGAGGTATATAAATTCTCTGCTTTCTGAGCCATTTCTGTAAACTGTGTTCTGGCACATTATTTCAGTCTTATCTGAATTAACAAGGTACCCTGAAACCTTATCAAATTCTCTCAAAGTGCATTCAAGTTGCGGTATTGAGTGTTCTGGGTTGCTGGTATAAACTATAATGTCATCGGCACATAATGCCAATTTACACTCATAAGCTGAAGATTTAAAAGGGATAATGGCATTGTTCACTCTGATGGTCTGCGCTAGAGGTTCTATGTAAAAATTGAATAGAAGGGGGGACAGGGGCCAACCCTGCCTAGTCCCCCTCCGAATTGAAAAACTTGGTGTCAAAGAACCATTCAAAAGAATTTTAGCGGAAGCATCCGCATAACAGTGCTTCACCATCTGTATAAACACTGGGCCAAAGCCCATGGCCTCTTATGTTCCCCAAAGATACCTCCAACACACCCGGTCAAAGGATTTAGCAGCGTCAATTGCAACTGCTGCTTAGGGGTCTGTCTTTGCAACTGCCAGGTCAATGTTGCCTATAAGCAACTGAGTTTGTTCTTGAATCACCCTGCCTGGCATAAAACCCTTCTGGTCTGGATTAATTAGAATAGATGCCAGTTTTGCCAATCTCCCTGCTAAAATGGCCATAAAGATCTTGTATTCAGCATTCAGCAGGGAGATTGGACGATAGGAATCCTGGTTTTAAAATTAACATCAATGTAGCCTCACTCCAGGATTTTGGCATCACCCCCTTGGAGCAATATATTGAGTGCAAAAATGAGTAAAAAGCACCGGCAGAAGATCTACCTGTAATAATTTGTAAATTTCATTAGGGAGGGCGTCTAGACCAGCGGCTTTTTTGTTTTTTGCTTGTTTTATTTGGATCTTTATCTCCTCTAACATTATGGGGGCATCAAGTGTCTCTCTGGAGGCCTCAGTGAGGGTAGGCAGAGATGTATTTGCTAGCCAGGAAGATATCTCATCCCGAGTCGGTTCAAGGTCTTCTTTATAAAGATCCAAAAACAGTGAGAGTAAGGTGTTTTGTATATCCTCCTGCTTAGTTTATTGCCACTATTGTCTATAATTAATTCATTGATGTCGTTTTTGGCTCTATCTAGCCTAGCCTTCCAGGCGAGGAGAGCCCCCAGCTTCTCTCCATATTCAAAATTTTCCATATTCCTGGATTGCCACTGTGCTTTGCATTTTTGATCTAAAAGTAGCCTACATTTTTGTCTAGCCTCCTCCAACTTTTTATCGACTGACTGAAATGTCCCCTGGTCTCCTACGCTAAGGTTATTCCTTTCTAGCTCAAGGGCGGCTATCATCCCTTCTAATGTTTGTAAGTCTTGGGATTTTTGTATATTTTTTAAACTTATTAGGTAGTGCAGTTGGCCTCTCAGGTTGGCCTTATAGGCATCCCATACCTGATCAATAGAGGTTGATCCCAGATTAAAAGAGAAGAATTCTGAGGAAGATCTACTGATTGATTGTATGATCTCTCTGTCGGCCAGCATCGCTCTATTCAATGTCCATCTCGGATGTATACATTTCCATTTGATGACATATACAGTTATTAAGGAGGCATGATCTGATAGATATATTGGCTGGACCGAGATACTGAAAATGTTGTTTACATTTTCTTTATTTACCAACATGTAGTCAATCCGAGAGGAGTGTCTGTACTTTTTACTAAAGTACATAAATCCCAGGATATTTCCTTTCTTAGATCTCCATATGTCCATTAAGTTTAGATTCAGGATTAGGTTTTTCATTACCCTTCGTGATTTAGGGGTTGTGATTGTATACTTTAAGTTAGAACTATCCCTCTTGGGGTCAAGTCTTATGTTGAAGTCTGCACCAATTATCAACGGGGGATTTGCCAACATTAAACTTCCCTGTAATTTAATCAAACATGAAGGATCGTCTATATTTGGACCATAATACGATGAACAAGTCATCTCCACCACCGCTAGATCTAAGAGAGCAACTACCCACCTACCAGACTGATCAATTTGGACAGACTTAATACTACAAGACACTCCTTTCTTGATCACAATTGCAACCCCTCGATTGCTCAGAGACTGTTCTGAAACTCAAAAAACTGTACCCAAGGGGTCTTAGAAAAAACCTCACTAAACTCATTGGGGCTTAAGTGTGTCTCTTGAAGTAAGCAAATCTGTACGGGTGCAAGTTCTAAATATTTCTGGATCAATCTTCTCCTACGTGGACACCTCAGACCATTTCGATTCCATGACAAATATTGGATTTTAAGACCATCCGACTCTTTACCCATCACAGCCATCACAGCCTTGAGAACCATCACAGTTACTGCACTCCCTTGCTGTCTTTTTACTGAAATTGTGAAAGTAGGGAATATATGAGGTATTTTTTGTTTTTGTTTTTGTTTTTATTTTTATTTTTTCCCTACTCTGCTCCCCACCCAGTGCTCCCCACCCTCGATCTCCCTGATCCTCCCATTTGTGCCCCGCATCCCTCCCTTCCCCTTGAGGAACCCTCCCTTCCAATAGGCTAACCTATTCGGGTGTTGCTCCCTCGAACATCTTCCTTATTAAGATTTCTGAAAGCTGTTGTGCCTGTAATGTCTTTCCGCCTAGGAAGCCTCTTAACACTCACTCATTTTCCACCCTGTTTATCATATTGAATTTTATCAATGAGTGTATCGACTTCCCCGGTGGATCTGAGTATATACAAGTGGTTGTTACAAATTTGCCCGGATAGCTGCTGGGAATCTTAATTGTGCTTTGACTCCAATGCTGTTCAGCTCCTCCAATCTCTTCCCCAGCTCCCACTGCCTTGTCGCTGTTGCGTTTGAGATGTCTGATCTTCTGAGAAAAGTGAATGTAGAGCTTTCAGATAGTGGTGACGCGATACTCCCTTATTTTAGTGCAGCCGAAAGAATGAGCTCCTTTACCGAGTATGACAGGAAGTTTACTAATATTTTGCGTGGTTTTTGTTTTCCCGGCTTCCTTTTAAAGGGGTCTCTATGAGCCCTTTGGATCTCGCGATCAAGATCAATGCTTGAATTATCCTTTAGGACAGTAGCTTTTACTAGAGTAATCAAGAATGCCTTTATGTCCTCTCCTTCAATGGCCTTTGGAACATTCAGGAATTTCAGGTTGTTCGACGCGAATGATTCGCTAAGCGCTCTAGGTCGTTCTTAAGCTCTTTATTCTCAGAGGCAAAAGATTCCAGTCTGGATGAGTTGGATACTAATGATTCCTTCAATTTAGGAATCTCTTCCTCTAATGCTTCCGTCCTTGCTGTAATTTCCTCCGATTTCTTACAAGGCCTCACAGGATAACCGGATTGCAGCCTGGTTTGCCTCCGACACTGTAAACCTAGAGGCCATTTCAGCCTGATTTGCCTCAGAGACATTAAATCTGGACGTCATCTCTTCCTTCATTGTCAACAACAAGTCAGCTAATGAATGTGTGGCTGTATTTGAGGTAGAGAGGGAGGGGAGGCTTGCAAACTTCTGGCCAAGTTCTTGCTTGTCTTATTCTTCAACCCTATCTCCTGGTTGAGCAGCCACTTGCCCCTCCTCAACTAGCTCTCCTAACACAACATACCTATTAGAGAGACCTATCTCAGGATGTATTTCCTGCTCCTGAAGCCCGTCCGTAGCTGATTTTACGGACTGGGCTGGTTGTTCTAAGCTTACTGGTTTGGGTTCAGGTGATTTAATTGTTTTAACCTTTACTTTTACTGACTTCCCTGTCTCCTCTCTTGGTAGAGGGGAGTGGGTTGAAGAAATTATGTTCGGTTTCCCTGTTGACTGGCTGTCCAAGGCCTCCTTAGTCGGACTAGGCATGGTGTCAATTTGCGATTCCCTGATTCTGTTTGAGGGTGATGAGGATGTTACTGTTGAAATAACTTGAAAGTAAGATTTCAAAGACGGAGTAACTTTGGATTTAATTGTGATTTTTTTTTCCTCCTTTCCTGTGGCCTAGATTTGCCTTGCAGCTGCTTAGATGCAGTTTGCTTTCCAGACGTTTCGTAATCTCCCTGTGTGGCCTGCTCCTCCATGAGCTGCTTTACTAAAGCTATCGATTTGCTCTTTACTTCAGAGGCTACTACCACTTTAGGGAGAGCACGTTGAGGAAAATGGGTGAAATCTCTATTAGCGGCTAAATGAGCAGCTCTTGCTTGTAACGAATATCTACTTATTCTCGGGGGGGATATACCTTTAGCATCAGTCCCTCTCTCCATACAATCTTGCAAAGAAAGAACTTCCTTCATGTGGTAATACCTCCTAGACTCCCCCTTATTGACCGTACTGGCTGTTACAACTTCAGCAGATTTTTTCTCAAAGCCTTGTTTGTTAGGGAACAGGGAACCATTGAAATTCTTATGTTTCAGGCCCGTTAGACTTTGACCCCCATCGGGAACCTCGATCCAGGCCACACGCGCTGACCGGGCCCCCCCTACCTGCCGTGGCACCCAGTACGCTGTTGGTGGTCATTGGATCGATCCTCTCGGAGGGCAGGCAACCAAGGAGCACACTCGACTGCTCCCTGTTGTGGAAACTCAGGAACATAAAAGTTTCCAAGTGTGTCTCAGTGACACTGAATGTGTGTGCTATTTGCAGCTTGGGACCGTCGTGAGAATTGCCCCGTGACTGTGTGCCCGGGAGCAGTCTTGCACTTTGCTACAACGACAGCGTGACTCCAAGTGTGTCTCAGCAACTCTGTGTGCATGTGCTTTGTGCAGCTGGAGACCGTCATGAGAATTGCCCCGTGACCATGTGCCCCGGAGCAGTCTTGCGCTGTGCTTCGATCAACAGCGTGACCAGAAGTGCTGAGATTGTTATCGCCATCACCCCAGACCGTTGTCCAAAGGGAGAGCCATGAGAAATCACCACCAATGGCCCGAGCCTGCCTTTGTCAAGGAGAAACCTGTGAACCTGCACCATCGTGGGTCCAAGATCCTTTGCCCAAGATCTACAGAGTTGCACCAGGGGCCCATCAGCTGTGATGCGTCACCTGGTAGCCAGACTACTCACTACAAGGAGCAGCCGCCGCCAACCCGTAGCCGTGCAGCGTGACGTCTAAGCCGAGAGGAGAGAGAGAGACTGCACCCCCCCATGTAATGCTCAGCGAGCGTGCATGTGTCACCGCCTGGGGTGGAGTGCGTGCTACAAAAGATCGCTCTCGGCCTTTCCCATCTTTGCAGCGCGAGTCCCCAGTCAAGTCAGTATCGCAGCCCGTACTTGCCGAGGAGTGGCAGTACCGGGGTCGGATTAGGGAGCTGCACTTTGTTTCCTTCGTAACAGGATTGGGGGCAGGGGGTCATAGAGACCTGCATGAGCACCATGATCGGTGCCTAACTGCCTTATTACTTGCTTTTACAATCCGCATTAATATGTACACTACAAACTGCCATATTACTTGCTTTGATGATCCGCATTAATACGTGCACTACGGACTGCCTTGTTACTTGCTTTTACGATCCACATTAATACGTCCACTACGAACTGTATTATTACTTGCCTTTATGATCTGCATTAGTACTTGCATTTTGATATTGTTGCAATGATAATTTTGTATTCTTGTTGTTGATATTCAGTCATCGATCCAAACAAACAAACCCTTTTAACATATGGAAACACAAAAGTAAAAAATGAAACATAAAAAACATACAGACATATATCTTACAAAAACTATGCTTAAGTATTAAAATCTAAATCTTACATTTCAGCTAAACTAAATCTTCGAACTAATATATTGACGTGAATATACTCTTAAAACTAGGAATGTGATGGATGCACCTGGCTGAGTGTATATATGTGTATGTGTTTGTGTATTTAAGTAAGCTAAAATTCTATTTGATCGAACTAGCACCAAGCAGCAAGCAATTATTTTAAGAGAACCCTATCTTTTTCTCCCGCAGCCTAGCACAGCACACAGTGAAAACAAGGAGTGATTGACACATTAATGGACTCCTACATTTCATCTCACAGCCTTGAATCTACACTAACAATATTTAAAAGAGGATTTGAGTTGTTCACAATATACCATCGAGTATATTTACTAAGGTATGTTCTTGAATTTGTGTGCTTTAATAATGTATGGTAATTTGCTTCTGTATTTTGCATTGTGTTGTGCCATGTGAATACAGAAACAAAACTTTAGGAAATTCATACTTACATCTCCCAATCTTATCTGCACAATCTAAAACATCCTTAAATTGTTTATGTAACTTTGACAGGACCTACATATAAATAAAGAGGAGTATCCCATCCAAAGTAGCTTTGATCTCCTTTCAAATGTACACCCTGCCCACATGTATCTATGTGGACATTGTTGATTACATTTTCACAGAATCATGCGGGATCCTTTCCGGATAGCTGTTGAAAAGTTTTTGCGGCCACGTGGTCTGAAAGTTAAGGTTCAAGAGCAGGTGAGAGTAGTAACCTAGAGCTTAACAGAAACAGCTGGCTGTAGTTTTTGAGTACAGGTTGGCAAATTCTCTCTCCTTCTCCAGAATTGCTATAGTTGCCTTTGGATTACGTTCTGCTGGACCTCTGCACGTGGAATCTCAGGTAGCCAGATAATACATCTTGATAACTACCATTGATGTGTGATGCCATTGCTATGGTATTGTGGCAGTGTGGTTGCAGTGGCCCTCCATCAGGGGACAAGGGACAAGTGTATCGATCTGATTAGTCTTTAGATGGGTGCTGGGGCAGCATCAATTAAAACAACATTACCCGGGGAACTTGGCATGTAGTAGAGCAGAGGCAATCTTGGCAGGTTTGGTGCATTTAAATACTGTTCTTTTCAGAAAGCTGAAAAACCTTCTTAGTTAAACTCTGTAGAGAATGGGGATGAAACTCTGAATAGAAAGGGGGGATTACAGGTAAATCAGGTAATGTCCCATTTCTCATGCATCTTCAAGGATCAAGTTGTGATCTGGAAGAATCTAAGAATCTTAACTCAGCAAAGTTATTGATGCCCTGTTAACAGTAACATTCAGGATACAGGACTGCCTTGCAAATTTATGCCCATCATAAAATGGGCCCTAATAGCGAGAGTCTGCCATTTTGGCATGGTGCTAAGTACATGCCTCTAAAAAAATGCAAATAGTCATATCCTATCTGTGTGTTTCCCCACTAAAAGAGCTCTACCTACTAGTGGTAAACACTTGTGGTGCTCTTCCTGGCGTTTTCCCTCGGCTCCTTAAGGCTGAGAAATACGCCTTTGTACGGATCGGTCTTTCCCTTTAAAGACTTAGCCTAGCCTAGAGACAGTGAAGGGATGCAAGATCAAATTTATATGGTAACCAATACAAAAGAAAATTCTTTGAGAAATGATTTTCTCATTGTTATGGCTGGATATTCCGTTGAAATGGGATCAGCCCCCAGGGGCCCCTATGACCCAGCCAAAACGTACTCACCTTCCCTCCTTAGACAGTATTCACAATGGATAGATGTACGGATATATATATATAGGTCGTACCTAAGGATGGGGAATATACATAGATTTTCTACAATATCTTATTCACATCAGTTGGTCTCGCGGCCACCCTGACCCAGACCGGTCTACCCTAGGGCAGATCTGACACACAATCCGGTGCGTCTACACATGGGCCTGCAGAACCCAATGCTCCCTTTTCCAAACTGTTCGCAATCCTGCGAAACTACACGCTAGTTCGACCTCCTAGCGCTCTCACTTATTCAAGCCACAATCCTGTGGGTATCGGCACTGGTAATCCTCCCCAGTGTTCTCACTAACGCCGTATATCAACGACGACCACATTCCTATGAACAATCATCAGGATAATATCTCAGTTACCTACTCGGGATAAAACTATAATAATGACGTTTGATACGGTTCCCAAATTATATGGTGTACCTCCTATTCTTGGCATCAAAGGTCCACTCACTCCCTCTTTGTTCGATCACTATTTACCTGATCGGGATTTCACATCCGCTCACATAAACAACGCTCGGCTAGGAGATACATTTACCAAGATTGAACATGAACATGAGGCACACGATAATTCCATAAGAATTAGGATATTTATTAACAGTAGACACAAATCACATTACTATGCAACATAACTTCTGCAAAGAAAAAGGTAAAGATTAGAGTGCACGTTCTATTAGAGCTGGTCGGACGTCACCTGATTAATGTGAAGTTTGGGCTCGGCAGTCATCTAGGTTCCCTTCTCGTCTCTGTATCCTGGCTCGCCTTGCAGTCACACCCCAGCCGTCACAAGTACACGTCTGCACCGCTAGGCTCAACCTCGTCTGCTTCCCTTCAGGAAACCGGAACCTTGCTGATTATTAGATACCGCCTCTTTCTCTCTCTGTATCAGTGCGCTCCGCGCTAATTCTCGCTCAGTCTTTCTCAGAGAGTTTTGGTCTTAATCTTTCTCGGACTTCAAAGATGGCAACTGTCCGCCATGAGATGAGTAATGGCAGAGATGCTAACGGCTAGGTGCCGCCTACGGACTAACTGACAAACTGACTAACACCTTCGCTAATATCAAAGCCCGTTCCTTCATGGAAATTCACGGCCAGTAACCTGCCGCCCACCAAATTCTTGTACCTCCCCGTACCAAGGACACTTTCCCAGCCGGCCGGCCTGAAGTTGTGTCTTCGGAGTGGAGAAAAATACATTCCTTCGATAAGGGTCAGCCTGAACCGGTTCTCTCCAAGCGAACAACAGCTTGAAACTAAAACACTACATTTGACCTAGAAAGCCTTCTCGAGCTACCGGGCAGAAAGCAAAATGGAGTCTGTCTCGTTTAAGGCCTAGGGAGCCCACAATATGCATAGCTCCATGGAAAATATCCCAGCATGTTAGCAAATGAGCAAATCATGACTAATACTTATATATCTATCCCCTAACTTAAATTCATAAGCCCTACTTTAAGGAAAATGACACGAAAATGCCCTAATATATATAAGACAGGGGCCCTGTCTATAGTCCTAGTCCCTATGCTATGGGGGTGATAGGCTGGAGTCACTCTCCATCATTCTCCCTCTCCAAAGAGCCAGCAGAAGGGCAGCCATTACATTACACCCCTTGACTCCAGTCTATTAACCACAAACTAAATGGAACTAACATCAGTAGAAGAATAATAGGAAACAAAATTAACTGATCTACGACCCTTACTAAGTCTAAAAAATTGGAGCAAGGAAGGGATGCACTGAATAAAGCAACAAATAGCTATCAGGATACAAATAGCGACAATAACCCCCCCTAAAATCTGTCGTAAGGAATGCAAGTCAGGCAGCCAATTAAAAAGCCAGTCAAAGAAACCCTGATCTATATGTTGTCTAATTTCTGCAGTCAAGTCGTGGAGTTTGTCAATATGGGATTGGATAGCTTTAGAATGGTCAGACAAGTTAAAACAGCACAGACCTTCAAAATCAGAACATTCATGTCCATGTTTCAGCAGGAGATAATCAATGGCGGCCCTGTTTTGCAAAATAGCTCTACGTTCACCTTGGGCATCTAATAAGAGGTCAGATAAAACAGTGGAAGTTTGGTTAATGGACTTAACCATCCAGCAGGCCATTTTGCCGATTGTTTTGGCATTATAAACGGCCAATGCAGGCACTCCAATGATAGAAAAAGCTAAACCAAGGTACTCTGATCTGGAATAGAGATGAACAGAGGAATCACAATCTTCATGCAATGACATCGAATCACGTACAATACGGGAATGTGAAGTAGGATGTGAGGAAAACATTAACAAACTCAATCTAGTGATGGCACATGGGCCACCAGAAATATTTGCAGGAATATAGGGCCAAGATGAATTCCCGCAGGAAAATAGCCATCCAGCTGGCAGTAACATTGAACGATAATGGCTAGTGGCTACTAATAAACGTTTACAAGTCATATTGTTTTTTACTGAAAGACATGAATTCGGAAGTCTCTTTGAACATAGCAATCGTTGATGAGGTGAAAAAGAAGTAGCGGCCTGGAGCTTTAGCTTCAAGCACTCAGTAATAGCCTTAGGGTCACAAGTCATAATGAAACACAAATCTCCAGGGGTAATATTAAAAGTCGTAATACGGGAATGAATAGCAATATCAAGGTCTGGAAGAGCAGTACATAAGGGGCAGAATTCGTGAGCCGCAAAATCGCCCAAGATAACATTAGGTCGGGCATTTGAAATATTAAAAATGTGTCGCAAAGTCTCGGTAGATGCAGGGACAGCAACCAAACAGGTCGCTAAAATGTCAGTAACAGACTTCATAGGGGTAAGACAGAAATGCGGAGAGTTCGTCACCCGCTTTGCGAGTGTAATCCAGAAGTTGGACGATGTAACCCACGCAGACCGCGGGGCTCGGATTATCCCATCAACCGGCGTCGGTGGAACCTCTCCTCTCCCGGCGTAGCAGGCCAAAAGGAGTCCAGCGCCGACACATCCTGCAGCAGCAGTCCAGAGAATGATCTGCTAGTGGCTTTCTCTCCAAAATGTCCTGCTTTTTGATGGGCCCATTTCGCCAATCCCGCCAAATCAGAATCCTGCATGTCCACCACTGCCTCAGCAATCTTAGACTTTTCATCTGCAATGTTATGGAAAAATTTGTCAAGGGAGTCAATCGGAGTGTGAGCATCCACGTGAAAGATTGTTACAGTACTCTGCGGGAGCAACTCCCAAATTTCTTGCCACAGTTCTTTACCCCATAATTCCTTGGAATGCAATTCCCAATTATGAGAATGCCATGTTGGTAACAATACCGCCAGTCCATTCGCAGTGGACCAGGAATCAGTGAAAATATGACATGTGCCAGGTAGTTCCTGTTTCAAAACTTGGTAAACTGCATAGAGTTCAGCATATTGACTACTCTTACCATCTCCAGTTGTGCTTAACAATTTCTGCGTAATCGGGTTGAATGAAACAGCTTTCCAATGTCTTTTGTCACCAATGAACTTCGCAGAACCATCCGTAAACCACACATGTTTTCTATCCTCCACGGACAGATCATCAAATGATTTACCCCACTTCACGGGAGACTCCTGCACCACGGGAACCGAACACTCACTTTCAGTCTCATTGGAGGGCGCCTGCGCCACTCGCTCATGTAAAACCGCCACACCTTTCGGACCCACACGTGCCCTGTCCTGAATGTACCATTTCCATTTAATCACACTAGCCTCCTGAGCATGTCCAATTCGGTGAGACTTCGGTGAACTCAAGACCCACTGCATAATGGGAATTTCAGGCCTCAAAATCACAGCATGGCCTAGGGTCAATTGTTCGGTATCCACCAGAGCCCAATAACAAGCAAGCAACTGTTTTTCAAAAGGTGAGTAACGCACACCAGCCTCGGGTAATTTTTTGGTCCAAAAACCTAATGGCACTTTTTGTCTGCCCTGCTTTTGCCACAAACTCCAATTGGCATACAAGCCTTCCACGGACACATTCAAATCCACATCACCTTCACTCACGGGCCACAAATCCAAAGCATACTGAATAGCTTCTTTAGCCAAATTAAAGGCAGTCTGTTGAGGTTCACCCCATTCAAACGCATTCTTTTTACGGGTGACTCGATACAGTGGAGCCAAGATTTGACTCAAATGGGGAATATGCTGACGCCAAAATCCAAACAAACCAATAAAGCATTGAGCCTCTTTCCTGTTTCTGGGAACTGCAAAATCAAGTATTTTACGCTTTACTTGTGGGATCACTTCTCTGTGACCCTCATGCCAATTAATACCTAAAAATTTCACATTTTGGGATGGAGTTTGTAATTTGTCGGGATTAATTTCCCAGCCTTTCGCTCGCAAACAGTCAATGATCTGATCTAAATGGGACTGTACCTGGTCTTGCGATTCACCTTGAATCAAAATGTCGTCAATATAATGACAAACCTGAACTTGTGGATTCATAGGCACTTCAGACAAATGCTCCGCCACCAGCCGGTGACAGATCGTAGGACTATGTATATAGCCTTGAGGAAGACTCCGGAACGTCATTTGACGTCCATTCCATGTAAAACTGAATTGTTCCTGACATTCGGGGGCAATCGGAATTGAAAAGAATGCATTAGCAATGTCAATAGAAGCATACCATGTACCTGGATGCTTTTGAATTCTTTGAATCAGCGTGACAATGTCAGGCACTGCAACAGTCAATTTAGGTGTATTTTTATTCAGTTCTCGATAATCAACAGTCATGCGCCAAGAATTGTCACTTTTGCGCACGGGCCAAACGGGATTATTCCAAGCAGATGTGACCGGAGTAATGACTCCCGCGTCAACCAAATCCTGAATAGTAGCAGTAATCTCTTCATGACCACCTGGGATACGATACTGCTTCTGACAAACCACCTTCGTGGCCAAAGGTATTTTAATAGGTGGCATTCGTAAGCGGCCAACCCGTACGGGTCTGGTCGAAATGTACTGTCTAGTTCCAAATTGATAACAACCATCATCCAAATGCAAAGTCATTCCTTTCAAAATGTCAATTCCAATTATGAATTCCAAAAGTGGCACAACCAACACAGAGTATTCTCTACGAGGAATTCTACCAATTTTAATTTCGAGTGCAGTTTGAACTGCGGGTGTCTCTTTACCACCCAAACCAGTAATTGTAAAAGACTGTCCATGAAATTTTTTCGACTTACCATGAATTAAAGTGGCCTCCGCCCCAGTATCAACGAATGCTCGGGCCCTTTGGATATTACGATGTTTCCAAAAAATCTCAATATCTACATAGGGTCTGTTATCTCTGTGAGCCCACTTGCGTACCGGAGCTTGACCTATTTCCTAGTCCTTTTTCCCGCGTTCCGTCAACCAAGACAAATCAGGGTAAATGCTCTCAGTTTTCTTTGGTATCAATATTTCTTGTTCATATCCGTCTCCAGTACGAAATGGATTAGTGTCATGTTCAAAAAGTTGTGAATTACGGTCAGAAAGTCTGTTACGATCCTCTCTCTTTCTCATGTCAGGGGAATAACTCCTTTCATCTTTTCGTCTGTTAGAAACACGCTCATCTCTCCCCCTCTCACGATCATCCTCTCTCCCCCTCCCGTCATTACGATGAGGGGATCCATCACGTTCATAACGCCGATCATCATTGCGATCAGAATTCACACGTCGCTTCTCATCACCACTGTCATCCGAACCACGATCATACTCATTCTTTCGCACACGACGGGCACCCTCCTTCCGATCCAAACCACGCTTACGAAACATGTTCCATAGGCGATTATTAGGCTCACCGTCAATGTCTTCCCTTTTGACACCATCAGCAATGAGAGCAAGAAACATGTCACGTCTAGAGAACTTATAGTCCCCACCAGTACGACCCTCAGGTCGAGATTGTCTTTCAGGTTTAAACCATTCACCCAGCTCACCAAGCTGACGAACAGACTCAAGCACAGCAGACAAAGGATTGCCAGTTTGGTTAATCAATAATGTCATCATGACCTGCTTGTAAGCAACAGGAGAAGAACGGATAATGCGATTGCGCACAGAAGATGTTAAAAGACCATCCAATAACCTATCAGCAGTACTAAGAAAGATAGCAGTTTTCATGACTTCCTCCTTTAAACGTTGCGACGCATCGCGCAAAGTGTACCACGGTTTCTCATCAGTGGGCCAATCAGATTCAGTTGGATATTTATGATTACAGCCGTCAGACGCAAGCTGGAGCAAAGTAATTTGACCAGCACCATTATAGTTTCGAAAATGATCTTGAATCGTAGAATCAGAACTTAAAGAGCAAAACCGTAAGCAATCAACAGCATCAAGAAAAATACCGGCAGCGCCAAGTTCATAAAGACGCACCATCCAGGTAAGCAAGGCCTCACCAGGCCGTTGTCGAAATCGTTGTAAAATGTCACTAACTTCCTGCTGAGTAAAATCTTCAATACAATCTAGAGCTATACCAGCCGGGTTACCAGGGGCTTGTTGTAGTTTACGTCGAAACACAGGGTGAGCAGAAACTTCAGGAAGAGCTTCCGAGGAAGCCCTCATCTTAGATTTAGTATGGCAATCAGGGCAAGCTACGTCATCCGAACGGGAAGAACGAGCACGGTCACTAACAGGACCTAGATCAGTACATGAAGCAGATTTACAATCACGTCCGGAGCGAGAAGACTCGCGCTTGTCACCCTCCTCTGCCGAGGAGTCAGAAGTATGAGAATCCCAGATATTACCGTCCCACTCATCGGGGTTCCAATCCATTCCAGCTTTTGCTACAACCATACGCACTTTGCGTGTAGATACACGACCACGACGATGTTTATACTTATATCGTGCAATACGGACCGCAGCTCTTTCGGCAATGGTCTGATATGTTTCAAGTTTATCGGCAAGCAATTTATTTTGACAACGTAAAAGAGTATGCGCATTTTGCAACTCAACACACTGTCCCTCCATGTCTTTAAACTGCTTTTGTAGCTGTACAAACCTCTCATGCAGTATTCTATATGCATTAAGAACAATCCAACCTCTGCGTCCTAAAATAGGAAGCTTATCACCCTTCACTACTGGCGCTTTCTGCAAGCACGACACCACATCGGCAGGCTCCGCCTGCTCCAAGCATGAAGACCAATTTTCACTCAAACCAGTAGAATCGGCCCACTCACGGGCCAAAGCCTCGTAAGGGGTACATTCCCAGCCGGGAATCTGAATCAGTAACTTGAAAACCGACGATGATTTTTTCGCAAACATAATGACACAACAAAGTTATATACACAATTATAAACAAAATTATATACGTACAAGCCGAGCGCAAACCAACAAGATTAAAACAATACAATGCACACAGGCTTCGTAAACAGTTCGTGACGCCAGATGTTATGGCTGGATTTTCCGTTGAAATGGGATCAGCCCCTAGGGGCCCCTATGACCCAGCCAAAACGTACTCACCTTCCCTCCTTAGACAGTATTCACAATGGATAGATGTACGGATATATATATATAGGTCGTACCTAAGGATGGGGAATATACATAGATTTTCTACAATATCTTATTCACATCAGTTGGTCTCGCGGCCACCCTGACCCAGACCGGTCTACCCTAGGGCAGATCTGACACACAATCCGGTGCGTCTACACATGGGCCTGCAGAACCCAATGCTCCCTTTTCCAAACTGTTCGCAATCCTGCGAAACTACACGCTAGTTCGACCTCCTAGCGCTCTCACTTATTCAAGCCACAATCCTGTGGGTATCGGCACTGGTAATACTCCCCAGTGTTCTCACTAACGCCGTATATCAACGACGACCACATTCCTATGAACAATCATCAGGATAATATCTCAGTTACCTACTCGGGATAAAACTATAATAATGACGTTTGATACGGTTCCCAAATTATATGGTGTACCTCCTATTCTTGGCATCAAAGGTCCACTCACTCCCTCTTTGTTCGATCACTATTTACCTGATCGGGATTTCACATCCGCTCACATAAACAACGCTCGGCTAGGAGATACATTTACCAAGATTGAACATGAACATGAGGCACACGATAATTCCATAAGAATTAGGATATTTATTAACAGTAGACACAAATCACATTACTATGCAACATAACTTCTGCAAAGAAAAAGGTAAAGATTAGAGTGCACGTTCTATTAGAGCTGGTCGGACGTCACCTGATTAATGTGAAGTTTGGGCTCGGCAGTCATCTAGGTTCCCTTCTCGTCTCTGTATCCTGGCTCGCCTTGCAGTCACACCCCAGCCGTCACAAGTACACGTCTGCACCGCTAGGCTCAACCTCGTCTGCTTCCCTTCAGGACACCGGAACCTTTCTGATTATTAGATACCGCCTCTTTCTCTCTCTGTATCAGTGCGCTCCGCGCTAATTCTCGCTCAGTCTTTCTCAGAGAGTTTTGGTCTTAATCTTTCTCGGACTTCAAAGATGGCAACTGTCCGCCATGAGATGAGTAATGGCAGAGATGCTAACGGCTAGGTGCCGCCTACGGACTAACTGACAAACTGACTAACACCTTCGCTAATATCAAAGCCCGTTCCTTCATGGAAATTCACGGCCAGTAACCTGCCGCCAACCAAATTCTTGTACCTCCCCGTACCAAGGACACTTTCCCAGCCGGCCGGCCTGAAGTTGTGTCTTCGGAGTGGAGAAAAATACATTCCTTCGATAAGGGTCAGCCTGAACCGGTTCTCTCCAAGCGAACAACAGCTTGAAACTAAAACACTACATTTGACCTAGAAAGCCTTCTCGAGCTACCGGGCAGAAAGCAAAATGGAGTCTGTCTCGTTTAAGGCCTACGGAGCCCACAATATGCATAGCTCCATGGAAAATATCCCAGCATGTTAGCAAATGAGCAAATCATGACTAATACTTATATATCTATCCCCTAACTTAAATTCATAAGCCCTACTTTAAAGAAAATGACACGAAAATGCCCTAATATATATAAGACAGGGGCCCTGTCTATAGTCCTAGTCCCTATGCTATGGGGGTGATAGGCTGGAGTCACTCTCCATCATTCTCCCTCTCCAAAGAGCCAGCAGAAGGGCAGCCATTACACTCATAGGAAGATTAAATCCTAGTATCACAAGAGGTAGAGGATTTATTGACCAGAGGGGCAATTCAAGAGGGAACAGAGACAGGATTTATCACAATATCTTTTTAGTGGAGGAGAAAGACAAATGGTTGATAGCAGAGATAAACATAAAAGAGTTGAAAGAATGGGTGGTCTACCACCATTTCAAAATGGAAGGGGTACACCTTCTAAGAGATGTGTTATGAAAAGGGCATTGGCTAACTCGGTTAGACCTAAAAGATGTATACCTGACTATCCCAATTTAGTCACTACAACAAACATTTCTTCAATTTACCTAGATGGGGAAACATTGGCAGTTTTCAGTCTCCCTTTCGAGCTTTCCTCGGTCCCATGGTGTTTTACCAAAGTCCTTCATCCCGTAGCGGGTTGGCTCAGGGCATGAGGACTAAGACTAATACTTTACTTAGACCATATACTAATAGTGGCCCAATCCAAGGAGGTGGTCTCACGTCACACAGACCTTACCATAGACCTATTAGAAAACCTGGGTTTTGTCATAAACAGAAAAACATCTTGTATGGTAGTAAGCCAGGAAAAGCAGTTCCTGTGTTTTGTCATAAACACTATACAGACAGAATTGAAATTATCAGTGGAGAAGTTACGAAAACATTGCAAGGAATTGGGGAAAATCTTAGCAAGAAAGGAATTCTCCTTGAGGCTTTAGCAAGGATCCTAGGTCTCCTGTCTTCAATAATCTGAGCGATTTTCTTTTGTAATTACAGCCACATGCCTTATTATATGACTAATAAAAATAAGATTAAAAAAATACTTGTCAAGTGATTTATCCAGGCCCTATTGTACTAACTAGCACTACAAAGACTCAAAGTAAAAACATTGAGGACAAGTCAATCTTATTCTGAAATGTTGTCTCCGGACCTAGACTCAAAGAAGGAACTATTATGGAAGCTGATGAATGCAGAAGCTTGAAATGGCAGAGCCATTTATAGAAAAGAACCAGAGATAGTGATAGAATCAGACGCAAGTTTAGAGGGATGGGGTGTGAGATATGGTGACTCATCAGCAGAGGGATGCTGGACAGATCAGGAAAATGAACTGCTTAGAATTACTGGCAGGCTCATTTGCAATTAGTTGCTTTATCAAGAACCTAATGAAGTGTTCTTTATGCTACGCATGGACAACGTACCTGCGGTCAAATATGTCAACAAGATGGAGGGCCCTCACTCCAAGGGGCTTGTGGACTAAGCCAAGGTATTCTGCGGTCACTGATTAAGCAAGGGCATCTCAATGGTAGCCAAACATATCCCTGGACTAAGCAATGGTGTTGTGGATTGGTTTACCAAGAATTTTAGAGACTCCAACAATTTGAGGTTGAAAAGGTAAATCTTTCTCATTATCCACATGAGATGGGGACGCTTTGGGTGGACCTCTTTGCAGACAGACTGAAACACTCTGCTGCCAATTTTTTTCAGCTGGAGGACGAACCGGAGGGCTGGATGCCTTCTTTCAGAATTGAAGGGTTTTAGCACCATATGCTTTCCCTCCGTTTGTCAGCAGCGAGGAGAACACGGTAGGGATAACACCTCTTTAAAGGTCACAAGCCTGGTTCCCAATCCTATTGGAAATAAGATTACATTTATCAATCTTAATTCCAACCTTCAGGAAAATCATTACCGGTTCAGAAGGAGAGTTCCTCTTGTAGAGCTTCTAACTCTGCTGGCCTGGAGGGTTTTAGGAGACAGTGGCATACCCCAGGCCTTTTGGCATACGCTTTCAACTCATATTGGAGTCATGGACACCAGGCACAAACAAAGCATATAGATTGTATTGGGAGAAAGGGATTTGCTAGTATCTTCAGCAAGATTACAATCCTTTTCAACTGATCTACTACATGTAGTTAATTACTTATCCAAATTATTCCAATCAGGACTCTCTTAAAGAACAGTTAATGTTTACAGATTGGCTCATGCATCAGGTCACTGCCTTGTATATTTATTTATTTATTTATTTATTAATCTTATAAAGCGCGACAGCTACCCCTAAGGGTTTCCCAGCGCTGAATGACAGTAGTAGCAGAATACAGTCCAGAGGGAAATTATTGGACAAAAAGCCAGGTCTTTACGGCTTTACGGAAGCGGATATGACAGTGCTCCATATGCAAATCCAAGGGAAGGGAGTTCCAGAGTTTGGGTCCCAAGGTGGCAAAAGAGCGACCACCCACTCTGGAAAGCCTGAACTTAGAAACACAGAAAAGGTGTTGGGAAGAAGAACGGAGAGAACGTGCAGGTACATAAAGTTTAATAAGGGACTGGAGATAGGAAGGGGCGACTCCAATTTTGATCTTGTGCATAAAGCACAATGCCTTGAACTTTACCCGATTGTCAAGGTTGAGCCAATGCAGTTCCTTAAGACGCTCAGTAATATGATCGCGTTTCCAACAACCACAGAGAAGCCGTGCAGTGGCATTTTGAACTAGTTGAAAACGGCGCATGACCGCCCTGGTAGCCCCCAGATAGAGCACGTTCCCGTAGTCCAATCTAGAGGTCACCAGGGCTGTCACAACGGATCTCTGGGTGTCGGAAGGCAGAATCCAGAAGATTTTTCTCAGCCACCTTAAGAAGGTAAAACAGGTGGCTGCAACTTTATTGGCCTGGTCTTTCATCGATAGATCCCTATCAATAATGACCCCAAGATTACGCGCTCGTTCAGAAGGAACGGGAAAGCAGCCCATGGTCGAAGGCCAATGTCTCGAGCTCCATAGATCAGGCTTATTACCAAAGACAAGCACCTCCGACTTATCGCTATTTAGTTTGAGAAAATTGCGATTCATCCAACGGGAGATCTCGCAAAGATGAAGGAGAGGTGGGATCAGCTTGGGATAGGGAAAACACAATCTGTGAGTCGTCAGCGTAGGTGAATACATTTAGACCAAAATAATGGGCAATATGGGCCAAAGGAACAACATAGAGATTAAAAAGAAGAGGACTAAGAATTGAACCCTGGGGCACACCATGTGGATAGAGATAAGTGGTGGACGTAGACGTATTGGAAAAAATTTGAAAAGTCCGGTCAGTGAGAAAAGACGAGAACCAGTGCAAGGCTTTATCACTAATGCCAAAGGAGGCAAGATTGTTCAGGAGGATACTGTGCGATACAAATATGAAATTTTCGTAGGACAAAATCTGCTTACTAGAAACATCATGCGAAGTGTGCGGGTATTAAACCTACCTTCTGCAAAATACACTGCTTTATGAGATGTTAGCGATGTTCTATAGGTTTTAGTAATTTGGGGAGAGAATTCTAGGTTATCCTTAAAACGTATCTTTTATGAGCTCACTGTCTTACTTTGTCTGTTAACGTTTACCCGGACCTCAGACATGGAAGCCATAGACATTACCAGCAGGGTTTTTATTTATTTTATTTATTTAGAGATTTGTAAAGCGAACAGCTACCTCCGACGGAGGTGTCCCGGCGCTGGAGACAATATCTCATAAGGTTCAGAAGGGATCAGAAAGGAAAAAGTGGGCTAGATCAGGGAGAAGAGCCAGGTCTTAAGTTTCTTTCGAAACAGCGGCTCAGAAGTCAGGAATCTCAATTCTGTTGGAAGGTGGTTCCACTGCCTGGAAGTGGTCACTGCAAAGGCCCTGCCTCCCATTCGCGCTAAACGAAAACGGGGGCAGTTCATAAGGCGGAGATGGTTAGATCTGAGATCTCGGGAGGCTTGTGAGATCTTCAGTCTGTGCCTCAGGTAAGTGGGGCCTCGACCATTGAGAGCTCTAAATGCCAGGGTCAAGGATTTGAACTGTATACATAGTCTCATTGGGAGCCAGTGGAGATTAATCAGATGAGGTGAGATGGATTGCCGGTAGGGGATATTGCAGATCAGCCTGGCCGCTGAGTTCTGTACTGTCTGTAAACGATTTATGAGATACGCCGGGGCTCCGGCGTACAGACTATTTGCGTAGTCCAGATGGGAGGTATTGAGGGCGGGACTACTATCTTGCGTGAGTCCATTGGCAGGAAAGGGATGATTTTTTTAATCATACAGAGCTTTCCGAAACATAGCGCTGTGACTTTGTTGATTTGGGTCTTGCAGGAGAGGGCAGTGTCAAATTGGAAGCCAAGATTATGGGCCGCTTGGACGGGTACAGGAGGCGGGTCCAATTCGGCAGGCCACCAGAGGCTGGAAGAGATGGGGGATTTATGGTTGAAAAATAAGACTTCCGTCTTTTCTGTATTTAGTTTCAAATTGTTTGAGGACATCCAGGCTGCGATATTCACTAAGCAGTGTCGAAAGTTTAGCAAGGAGCTTTCAGAGTGATCTTTGAAGGAAAACACCAGCTGAGTGTCGTCAGCATAAAAGATCACTCTGACGCCCCAAGCTTCCACCACTTTTGCGAGAGGTTTCAGATAGACATTGAAAAGGAGTGGGCTAAGGGCAGAACCCTGTGGTACCCCCCATGTTAACGGTTTCTTAGTGGAAAAGAAAGAGCCCAGCATTACTTGTTGGAATCTATCCGTGAGGAATAATTTGACCCAGGCAAGAGGGGTCCCACCAACTCCCACCTCCTGCAAGCGTATAAGAAGTGTTTCACGGGAGATGGTGTCGAATGCTGCAGATAGGGCGAGGAGGACCAGCATGGCCTCCTCTCCCCTATCCGTGCATTCGCGAATCGACTCGGATACTTCAAGTAGAGCAGATTGGGTACTGAAGTCCGGCCTGAATCCTTACTGTGAGTCGTGGAACAGCGAATTTGTCTCAAGATAGTTGGACAGCTGTTCTTGTACCGCCTTCTCGAGTACTTTGGCTGGTTTGGGTAGGAGCGAGATAGGGCGGTAATGGCTCAAGCATACTGGGTCGACACCTGCTTTTTTTTTAATGGGGATTAGCACCGCATGTTTCCATAAGGCAGGGACAACACCTGAGTATAAGGAGGAGTTCCAAATTTCAAGCAGGGGGTTGATGACTAGTGGGGCAATTTCATTCAGGGTCTGGGCCGGGGCTGGGTCCAATGGGGAACCTGATTTGCATTTTAAAAATAGATTAAGGGCATACTCCTTGGTAAGAGGTTTAAAAGTGGTGAATGCTTTTGTACAGGGGATGTCAGGATCTAAGGTGGCTTCTGTCCGATTCTGAAGGATTGTTGCCGTAATGTTTGAGATTTTTTCCACAAAGAAATCAGATAGGTCTTCACTAAGTGCTTGAGAGGGGGTAACGGGCACTGACAAAGCAATGGGGTTGGCAAACTCTTTAACAATGTTAAAGAGGGCATTGGTAGAGTTTTTTGCAGTAGTAATAGTTACTGCAAAGTATTTACTCATCGTGTTGCGTTTGAGTTTATGAAACTCTTTGAGGGCCTGTCTGTAGAGAGTTTTGGTTGCAGGATCATAAGTCCGACGCCAAAGGCGCTCCAGTTTTTTACATCGGCTTCTGTTTTCCCTTAATTCCGGGGTAAACCAGGGAACTGAAGGTTTTGATCTACGGGAAGTGAGGGTCTGTAAGAGCGCGACTTTCTCAATGGCGGTCATGAGATATTTATTAAATGTAATGACCGCTTCATTGAGATCGTCAGGGAGTGAGTCTAAACTATTCACGTACGTTTGTTCTAGGGCATTATAAGAGATCTTGTGCCATTTTCTGCCTTGTGCTCTGATAACAGATTCCTTCATAGGTGAGTGGGATAAGGACACCTTGAACGGAATCAAAAAATGGTCAGACCATGTCATAGGTGTGGAAGGAAGGACTTTAAGCTTTGCACAATTAGAAAAAATTAGGCCAAGGGTGTGTCCCGCAACATGTGTGGGGCCCTTAACCCCGTGTGTCATATTTATATTTAGCATGGAATCTAGGAGGTAGGTGGCGCGACTGCAGCCACTAACATCAATGTGATGGTTAAAGTCTCCTAGTACCGTGAAGTGGGGGTGTTTAAGAGATAGATCTGCGGTGACTGTTAATAGTTCAGAAATGGCAGACTGTGGCGTATTAGGGGGGATATAAACCAGAATCCCTGAAAAGATAGCTGTGAAAGTGGCAGAGACGGAAAATATAGTGCCTCTATGGGTCCTATATTCGTAATGTTGCTCGACGTGATCGACAGGTGAGTCTGTAGGATTACTGTGATTCCGCCTCCCGACTTGGAGCCTTCGCGGCTTATACATGTAAGGCGATAGCCAGGGGGCAAAGCAAGGGGGATATCTGGGTTGGAAGAATCTTTAATCCATGTCTCAGTTAGGAACAGTAGGTCCCAGGACGTGGACGATAGCAGTAGCCAAATGTCGCTTGCGTGGCATGGTAGAGAGCGACAGTTCAACAGTCCCATAGAATATGTCTTTATGGGTGCGAGATGACTATCTAAAGGAGTGTGAGGGGAAAAGGAAAAAGGGCAGTTCGGACATTTAAACCGAAGAGGGTTAGTCAGCAAGAGGTTGCACGGTATAGAGAAAGTGCAAGTGGTCTTTCCAAGATTAATGAGCTGTGATCTAGTCCAGACCTGCCTCAGTGCCGGGAGAGAACCGGCAGCATGGCTGGCCCTTGGCCCGGAGCTGGCTCGGACGGGCGCAGACGGGCTCGCCTTTGGCGCGCAGATGGCGTGCCCGCTGCGCTCGTCCGCTCCACGTCCGGAAGATGCACATTTTTTATATGTGAAGGAGGACAGCAAGGGGGGGGGTGTGGCCTCAAAAAGGGGCGTGGTCTGCGGGTTCATCTGTGATGGCGGCAGGGTGTTTTGTTCAGTTTGTGATCCGGTGGCAGCGCTAAAATCCGCTGCACGGGTAAGGCAGGAGCGTGCTAGGGCCCCGAAACGAAGTCAGGGAAGGAGATCAGGTAGGTTTAAAATACACCACACAAAATTGTGACACTCAAATTTTTAAAAGGTTGATGATCATGCTCCTGGCTTCCGCCTCAGGAGATTAGTCTCTAAATGGTGCTTGCAGTCAGCGTAATTTAAATAGTATCGGCGGGGCGTGGCCTCGAAAAGGGGCGTAGCTGCGGGTTCGTCAGTGATAGAGGCAGGGTGTTTTGTTTAGTTTGTGATCCCGTGGCAGAGCTAAAATCCGCTGCACGGGTAAGGCAGGAGCGTGCTAGGGCCCCGAAACGAAGTCAGGGAAGGAGATCAGGTAGGTTTAAAATACACCAAACAATATTGTGACACTCAAATTTTTAAAAGGTTGATGATCGTGCTCCCGGCTTCTGCCTCAGGAGATTAGTCTCTAAATGGCGCTTGCAGTCAGCGTCATTTAAATAGTATTGGCGGGAGCGTGGCCTCGAAAAGGGGCGTGGCCTGCGGGTTCGCCGGTGATGGCGGCAGGGTGTTTTGTTTAGTTTGTGATCCCGTGGCAGCGCTAAAATCCACTGCACGGGTAAGGCAGGATTGCTTTATCTAAAAATATAAACAAAGACCATGTCAACTTATGTTTTCTACCCCTTCTTTACACAGAATGAAATACTTGGCATGGTGACATGCTTTATGGAGTATGGAGTATGAGAGAAGGATTGTGAGTCTGAGAGGAAATACTGAACAAATGCTCACATCCCATAGATCCCCTCATAGAGCAGTCTCCTTTCCCACCTTAGCATGATGGGTGAAGGAAGTAATGAAAGAAGCAGGTGTGGAGATTTCTATGTTTGGCGCACAAGCCCTTAAGGATGCTTCAGCCTCCAAAGCTTTCTTCCTGGGTGGAGGTTTGCAGGATATCCTTAGGTCTGTGGGTTGATCCAATGAAAGTATGTTTAAATCTTGCTAATTTAGACCTGTGACACGCACCATTGACAGTGTGTTCAATGCACTTTCATTTGCATAATGTTAGCCTACGTGTCATCAAAACACACAAGATGATGGACGGAATGTTGCACAATGGCAAAACATTCACCCCCAGTCACAGATCTGGGTTTAATCTATCGTTATTTTGCTCACCAAGCCACCCCAGTTCAGACATGGCCATATGCAAATCAGTCTTGACCCAGTGCCTCATGGGAACAGTCCAGCCCAAACTGCCAAGCCATGTCTTTCCTGGACCGGAATCAAGGATCCTAGGACCGGTTTCTGGCTATCAGCCGTCTTCAGCCAGGATAGCTTGACTCCAGTGGCTTAGTGAGCAAGGGACCCACGTCTGGGCATACCCTTCCCACATAGGGTGAACAGCAAAACACACAAGCTGATGGACGGAATGTTGCACAATGGCAAAACATGTTTTTGCTTGTTTCCAGTCCAGGGAGGACCTGTCTTGGTAGTTCAGGCTCGACTGTTCCCATGAGGCACAGGGTCAAGGCTGATTTGCATATGGCCATGTCTGAACTGGGGTGGTGTGGAGTGCAAAAAAACGATGGATTTAGGCCCAGATCTCTGTACTGGGGTGAATGTATGACACTGTTCTGCATTGTGTCCATCAGCTGTTGTTTTAGCCTACGTGTCTTGCCATAAAATTTAAATATTTCACAGCCTGGTGGGCAGAAAATCTGTATTATATTAAAGAAACAGAGGCTAAGATTATCCTTTTACATAATACACTCCCTAGTAGAGTAAAAGTTACTGAATGTACTGATTTTTTCTTTTTCAGAGTAAGAACTTTTTCTCACTGATGACAGTGTTTTCATTTGGAAGATTAGGACCTCAGAAGTTATCTTGTTTGTGATACCAAACAAGGGAGAATACTGTGTGTGGGGAGACTTTATAGCCTATGTGAATGTTAATAAAGTTCTCCATTCTTCAATTGTTGCTCCTGTGAGCTTTGTCTCTGTGTCTTTAATAAAATCCAGATTTTCTGCCCACCAGGATGTGAAAATCTAAATTGTCCGCCAGGTTTGTCTAACTTCAAATACATCCCATCTAATAGAGAATAACTCACTAAAGGGGGAGTGAGGGATACCTTACAGAACCATTTTGTCTGAGATTTGTGCATTATCTTCGGAAGCTAATAAGATCTACTAGGTGTTACCCCAGTAATAATGGGGAAATCATGGCTGTCAGAGAGTACCTCTTTTTGCATAGTTAATCCCATTGCTCTGCTGGTAATGAGGTTTTTTTAATTGAATACACTGAAGCACTGCTATTCAGGCCCCCGTGTATATGCTCTAGCCTCTGACCCCTAAAACATAGTAGAATTAGCTAAATCCCATTTAACCCGCTTAACTTTACTGTATGGCTATAGTATACAGTGCAGGAATCTAAAGTTAACAGATATTTTATTACTTGAAGTTCAATGTTTCTAATAAGACAGCTGCATTCCTAAGAGTCAAAGCAGTTTTTGAGAGTGGGTCACTATAGCCACATGCCAAAATGTAAGTTTTACATAGTCGAGTTTCAAATAATGGGTGCTCTATCGTGTGGGCCACAAGGCTTATTTAGTGGTGGCATATTTCATTTTAAAAACTAGGGCTTCTTTTTGTCAAAAAGAATTAGGTTGACAGGTTTGCCTGCAGGTTTAAAAGCTGCAGGAGTCAAGCTACACAGGTAGTCCAGGAGCCATTTTTTCTTTGTCACTTTAGCGCAAAGCACAATATGTGCTTAAGTCCACAGGTGACATTTAACTTTCCATACCACTGATACCATTTCTTGCACGGGATACTATAGCCATACAGTAAAGTTAAGCAGGTTAATTGGGAATTAGCTAATTCTACTATGTTTTAGGGGTAAGAGGCTAGAGCATATACACTGGGGCCTGGATAGCAGGGCTCCAGTATTGCCTCTAAGTTCAGCCTGACTGCTTTTGAGTCACGCCACCAGATGGTTAAGCACAGGGTAATTTTTTGCCTTTTGTTGTTCACCCTGCCAAGGATTGTGGGGTGTTCACCCCCCCCACCCCCTTCAGCAATAGCACAATTTCTTACAGCTCTGGAGCATGATCTCATTACAAATGTGTCTAAATTAGACATATAATCTTCAGATACAGCATCAGACTTGTCCAGTTGGATGATTTTGAGCTTTATAAAAACACTAAGGACCTCATTACAATGGCGTTCTGACCGCCCATAGCTCTTTGGGCCGACCACCACATTACAATGTGTGGTGATCGTCTCACAGCAGTCGGAGGCAAGACCACCACCTCCGACATTATTTAAGATCCCGGTGATCGGGCACCGCTATCCAGATTTGGATATCCCTTTCCAACAGACTTTTCATGATGGGAACAGAGCAATCCATGTAAAGGCTGCCGGTATGGGATATTGGGTGGGGGGGCCAAATACGGCCCCCATCCTTGGTTGGCCACTGTTTAGTGGGCCCGGGGGCACATGCGGTGCTCCCAAGCACCTCCATGCACTTTGTGGCATGCACCATATGGAGGTGCAGAAATTGCTCATGTGCATGCCAGCTTGTTATGCAGCCCTTTATTCTGGGACCACAGCACAAGCTGTCGTATAAATGAGCACTTTGTGACCGCCTATCCAGTGGTCGCATCATAAATGGGCAGTTGGACCGCTGCCTGCTTGTTGTCCTGTCTTCTGACTGCCATGATAGTGGGTGGCGGTCGATCACCCGCAATCATATTTGGGCCCTAAGTCCGAAGTTAGAAATATTGACCTGGCAAAGGCTCCACCTGTATCTGCCTGATGTGAGGTCTATGGCGGGTGCTTAATTTGAATTTCTCCCAATCTGAGCTTTACCCACCAAAACCAACTGCTTCTGTGGAACTTCGCCCAGTGGCTATCTGGATTCAAGAGGACTTTGGCAGCTACAGCCTGCTGCTTTGGCCCGCTGAAGGACTTTATCTTCTATTTCAAAGAATATTGGCTTGATTGAGAGTTTGTCATACTGGCTACTCCATTACAAACATGACACTTATTCTGTTCGCAGTATTACAAGTATCATGAGATATAAAGCACTTTTAATATGGCAAAATGAACATCTGTAATGCCTGTGACTGAGTAATAAGTCCTAACTTTAAATCAGGCCCTAAGCCAAAATCTTTAACTGGTACAAACCTGCTTAGTGTATTGATGCTTTACCACTTCTTGGTGCTTTTTCTCTTAAGTCATTAAAAATTCATATCTTTGGTTCCCATTACAGTTTTTTTGGGGGTATTAATGTCAATCTGTATAGAAAAGAAGATTCAATTTTAATAAATTGAAGTGGGATTAATATTGTGCTGTGTTTCTGGCTTTTTACCTTTCTTCTTACCTCTAAATGCTTTCCATATCATTGCTATGTTAGGTGTGTTTGCTCTGTACCATAGTTATCAGAGGTTAACTTCAGTCTAAATGACTAAAACATTTGCCTGGACCTAGTACACTGGTGTAGCAAGCTGGGGTTGGGAGGGACGGTCCATCCCGGGCGGCACGGGGATTTGGGGTTGGCGGCATTTGCCCAGCGCGCTCTTACCTGTGGCAGTCACGGGGCAGCAGCCGCAGGAATTACCAGCACTGTCCCCGCTCCTTTCCCTCTTACATTCAGCAAACACAGGGGCTGCCACGGGTTGAATAAAGCCTACCTATGCCACTGACATAATAGTTAATTATGTTATTACTTTAGGGGAACTAACATACACCGCAATTAATAATTCACTTTCTTACAGTTAAGGCCTCCTGAGGCTGGAAAACACCTCCTTGATATGTCTTTGATGTACTTCCTCGGAGTTAGAGTAAATAAGGATGTCATCAAGATGCATCACTACATATTGATCTAAGATATCCAAGAAGATATAATTTACTAAGTGTTAGAACGTGGCTGGGCCATTCCATAGACTGAAAGGCATGACCAAATACTCAAAATTGCCATAACTTGTGATACGTCAATCTTCCACTCATTGCCTCCTCATATCCAAACGAGATTGTACGGCTACATAAATTCAACTTCATGAAGTTCCTTGCCAACATGATTTGATCCATTAAGATTGAGATCAAGGGTAATTGATAGTGGTTGCAAATAATGATGTCGTTAAGGTAATAGTAAGTAATACATGGTCTGTAAGTCCAATCTGAGTTATGAATAAAACTAGCGGAATCCCAGTCAGAGAATATGAATGCCTAATTAACCTTTTTTGAAGGTTTTCATCAAGATACTCCTTAAGTATTTGGTCTTCCTTGCTAATCAACGGATAAATCCTTACATGAATAATCACTGCCCCTGGAACCAGATTAATGGTGCCATTATTTTCCTTATGGGCAGCAGGGAGTCAGCGTGAGCTTTATTAAAGACGCCAACAAAGTCTACACTTTCGGCAGAGCAGATAGCAATAATTCTTCCTGTTTCAAAGCCAGACGAGAGATTTTCCTAATTTTGGAAACCACCTCTTGCAACACTATTGAGGGAAGAACTGAATTATCTGGGTCTTTGAGTTAATAGTAGGGTAATGGATTATATTACATAAGTTTACATTCATTTGTTTTCAGCTCAGGAAGATTATGTTATTTGTCCAGAATAACAGGATGTTACTCCAACACTGAGATTCAAACCTAATTCTCCAGTTCCAAAGTTGCCAGCTCTAGCCCATCCTCTCCTTGTCCAATGTAAATTTTAAATTTTTAAAAGAAAAAACTTTGCTAGTAATCTGTCTCCAGAAGCTAAGGGCTTTCCATCTATTCCTTGAACAGGTTCTGCACATGTCTTTTTTCATTCTATTCCATTCCAAAAAAGCTTTATTCGACAGATATGTCATCAAAGCATACTACATGATACATAAATTTGTTTTTAAAAAGTTAAAATTAGTCTAATGTACAATAAATAAAAAGAACACAATTACAATTGTGATTGAAGGTGATAAAGCTATAAAACCTTTGTTAGCATTGTTCAATTCATCATCATCTATTACATGGGCCACCCTACATGTGGAAGGCACCTACAGTTCATGCAGTGGAAAAAAACTGTAGGGGACGGCATATGCCTACAGAGGAAACATGCGATCTAATGGCCCAAGCCCAAATCAGAAACTAAGTTTGCAAAGGCAATAACAATGGTAAAGATGTATCAGAGTGTAATAGTCTTAGGGCAACCTCATTCCTTCTGGTGGCTAGAGATTTACAAATTGGCATCAGCCATACTCGGCGTGAGACAGCATAGGCTGGGCAAGAAAATAATAAGTGAGCTAAAGACTCCGGGTGAGTGAGACAGATGAGACAGGAGTCAGCTTCTAGTTTTTCCCATCTTGCTGTGAATGATCTTACTGGCAATGAACCCACCCTGAAGTGGAAGTGAAGCTTCCGATCATGCCGCTTGGTAATAGTATCCCACTATTGCTCAAAACTCGGTGCTGGCTTAACGGCAAGGAAACTCCCTGTAAGGGAGGAAGTGTCACAATTTCCCCAAGCACCTTGGACCACCCGTTCCCGGTATTTAGCTTTTAAAACCACTTAGAGGGGAACAGAGTGCCTGCCAGATTTTCCCATAGAGGGGCCATACTTAGACGAATCAGGGAAGCTTTAATTCCACGCAACCATTTAATCTTATGGAAACGATCAGCGCTGAGTAAGTCCCAGAGGCCTGCAGCATAATTGGCCAGCTCTGGGGTTCACCAGATTATCCACCAATAAAGTAAGGGACACAGGCTTGCCATATCAGCCAGTGGCTTCTTACCTAGATCATATAGCAGTGGGCGCACTGGAGTGCTTTGTGGGAGGCTAGTGATCTTGCGGAGGAACCTGTTTTCTTCTATTTTTAGTTGTGAAAGGCACAATGGGGGATGGAGTCTCCTTGCAGGATATGGTGTGAGGCAGGAGGGTAGAGGCGATGACTGGCGTCCCCTGTAGCAGGAGCCCCGAGCTCACTTTGTGCGCCTCCGGGTGCATTCGGTGATTGTTGGCGGCTTCCAGCCGCAAGGCATGATGAAGGATCAGTTTCGGGGTATTACCCTTCCTCAGCCAGGCTACCTTAAGTACAGTGGAACAGCGAGCCAGGGACCCACGTCTGGCATACACTTGTTCACTTAGGGCAAACATAGCAAACACAAGTAGATGATGGACGGAGTGCTGACATTTTTCAACCACTCACCACCAGTCAAGAGATATGGGTTTATTTATATTGTTCTTTTGCTCACAATGGCACCCCAGTTAGAACCCATCCATCTGCAAATCAGTCTAGACTCTGTTCCTCATGGGAACAGTCCAGGCCGAACTGCCTGACCGGGTCCTCCCTGGACCAGAAATAAGCATCCTGAGACTGGTTTCAGGGTTGTGTTTGCTAATGAATGAGCAGGTCCTGCTTCTTATTTAATATTCACTTAAAAAAAAATGCTGTGGATGTTCCAGTGGCCACATGGAACACTTAGATGTTATTTTTAAGGGGAAAGGATGTGTAGCACCCCTCCCAGAGCCCTTCCAGGCCCAATTCATGGCCCCATACCAGGGTCAATGGTGCCAATGGTGAGTGCCCCAGTGCCAACCATAGGCACCCACAAAACATTACGTTGGTGGCCATGTGGGGAACCCACGAGCTCACATTTCCCCATTTGGTTCCCCAGCTGCCTACTCAGCCAGCATCATACCGGGTGCTGGTGGGAACCGGCACTGTGTCTTTGCTCCTGCCTGGTGGAGAAAGCTGTTTTCAATTCCTCTCTCCCTGCCAGGTAGAGTATGGACAGGGTATGCCTGCACTCTCCCTGGTAGGGAACAGCACGGTTCCAGGGGTGGGCAGCAAGGAACACTGTAGATTATCTTATCCCGGGGATGGGGGTTGGGTGCCTGGGTCCCAAAAGAGGCTTGGGGAGCAGGGCAAACCCCCACTTATAAGTACATTACTATAAATACATTGGCCCCGAAGGATAAGATTTCAGGGGTCCAATGGTGGCATGGAGTGGAGTGGTGCATGCCCCCCTCCATGCTATTTTTAAATTAGCCTAGAGAGGTGGGGTCCCCAGGGCACTGGCTCGGGGAGTAGGGACCCACTGATGCCGACTCCACAAACATGTAAATGTAAAGAGCCCTGAATGCTGGCCCACACCAGGGGTCTATTTTAATAACAACTAAAATGGCAATTCTGCAGCACACATAGAAAAAGCAAATCCTCATTAGTTAATGATTATTTATGTGCAGGAAGGGACAGCTTCCTACACATAAACAATCATTAATGATGTTTTGCACCTTTTATGTGCGCTGCAGAAGCCAGCACACATAGAAAAAGCAAAAACAAGGAGGAATAGAAGTATTTCTCCTTGTTTCACGATTTTAACGCCTACTCTTCCATAGCATTCATTCTGGTGCTGCCTCAGATTTACACCTCCTTGTAAATATGGTGCAGCGTCAAAAAGCAATGGGTGTTGCAGAGGAATGCTCACATCAACACCCATTGCACGTTACTTTCAGTGTAAGTGATGCGTTTAAAGGGGCCGTATTTATAAGCGGCATTAAGCCACAAAAAGTGGCTTAACTCTGCTTTGTAAATATGGAGAAGGGCATATAGCCACCAGAATGTCCCTAAAAGTGATGCTTTGGTGGCGCTATCCTGTTGTAAATCTACCCCTAACTCCCTGAGTCCAGTAATTGACGCCTACAACATTTGTCGTAATGTTGCAGGCAGCCAATCAGAGTGCTCTTTCCCGTGGTAAAATGTCTCCAATGGGAGCTAAATGGCCCAAGAGAAAAAACCCACTTTGGCCAATCAGAACTCCCTGTTTTAGGTCTCATCTAGGTAGCGCTTGTTCTGTCTCTTCGAGACATGTTGCGTTCAGGATATTGGCTTTAAGCTCTGCCCATTGCCCGCCCATGTGTTCAATTGGCTCTTGCATCTGTTTTTTTGTAAACACTTTCTTTTGTTTGGTTAGTTTGCTTAGTAGTCCCTCCTTAGTCCCTCCTTTCTACTCTTGTAACATCCCATAAGGACTGACTCTCTTACTTGTGCTCTTACTCTGTGTGTTTCATTTACAATTGCAGAGCACTACTTTCTTAATAAGCTGGTCTTGCAGGCAAAAAGCTACGATTTCCCGACCACACTTCCCCAACCCTAATGATATTTTTATGTATTTTATTTCATCTAATGCGACATGCTGCGGTTTATCTTGAAGTATGACGGGCACATCTTTCTTTTGTTCTGCGCAGCTCACCCATCTCTATTTCTTAAAAAGATACCCTGCAAAAATACTTTCACTCTCATCGTGGCGCTTTATCTTTTATTTGCAGCTATGGCACTGCATCTCCCCATGCGGTGCCCTCCTTTCCTTCACAGAATAAAACCGTGCCTATTCTAAAGTCCTCCGGCCCCTTTTATTTAACTTAACTTTTAAACATAATTTTTTTTTGGGTAGCGCACCATGCCGTGCTTTACTTTAACAATGGCAGCCACGTACCTACGCTGACGACACCCAGTTGCTCTTTACATCTGACAAGGGCAGGGATTTTGACGGTTCGCGGATCAGTGACTGTTTTGGGCGCTGTCTTTGCCTGGTTTCAGCGCCACAGTTTAAAATACAATTCCGACAAGTCGGAATTGCTTTTTTTTGGATGTCCTCCGGACCCCGGCTGGAAAACCTGGTGGCCATCAGACATGTTCCCACCTGATGTCGCTTCTTCTAAAGCCAAAAACTTGGGCGTTGTGGTGGACGATGGCCTTACTTTTGGCCCCCAGATCACTGGACTGACTGGCAAATGCTTCGGCCTTTTAAAGATGATGCAGAAGTTTCTTCCGCTGCTTTCGCTGAAGCATAGAAAGATCATTGTGCAGGTCTTGATAGGTTCGCGCCTTGATTACGCGAGCGTTCTTTATCTTGGCCTGCAAAATACCTTTTGGCCCGATTGCAAATTGTGCAGAACTCTGCAGCTAGAGCCATTTTTGGTCTCCAGCGCAGAGCTGGAGCCACAGAGCTGCTTAAGAAATTGCACTGGCTTCCAGTTGCCAAAAGGATTGTTTTCAAGGCGCTTACTTTTGCCTACAAGTCTCTTCATCGAATAGGCCCCAAATACCTTCAGAAATGCCTGTCTTTCTATGTGCCCCTAGGACGTTACGATCTGCGTCTCTTTCCAAAGCTTTGATTCCCTCTATCCGTCTGACCAGAATCGGAGGACGTTCCTTTCGATTTCTAGCGACTCAAGGCTGGAATGATCTCCCTGTTCTACTCAGGAAAACTGATGATTTGCTTTCGTTTAGAAAGGGGCTTAAGACTTGGCTTTTTACCCAGTAACTGGTTTCTATTTTCTTTCTTTCTATGTATGCTGCGCTGTGTTTTCTCGCCTATCCCTTTGGCTCTTTGCCAAAGCGCCGGGACACTCCTCGGAGTAGCCGTGCGTTATAAAAGAGCATTTTAACATAACATAACATAACGTGCCTTTAATTTCGGCACGCCCAAATTAACTTTTTTTTTACTTTAACAATGACAGCCAGTCTAGAGATGCCCCTTATAGCATCAGCCATGAATGTGGAGTCAGCACTCCAAGTGGTCTCTTTAACGTAAACTCCACTCCCACTGAAAACCAACCGGAATTGCAAACGTCCTCCTTTATAACCATAAATGGATGCGTTGCAAACAAAAGCATGCATAACACTTGCACAAACCAGCCAGCTTGTACCCTTAAACTCCAGTTCATCTCTAGAGAACTGTCTAAGCAGCGCGGCGGTTGCCGCTTTTCTTACGCGCGTAGCAAAGACCCACAAGCCGAAAAACGAAGGTGGTCTAACTTGTACACAGTATAACTTAGGTGCGCCGGCACCCCCACCATTTACGAGTGTTTCCAACATTGAGGGAGTGACCCAACCCCCCGGAAAGAAGTGACAACGACCCCCCAGTCCATGTCCTGAGGAGAACCCGTTAATAGTCACTGAGTTCGAAACGCGTCGACGTCAAGCACCACCAAGATACCAAATAACTAGGGCGTAATAGGAATAAATTTCACACACTTCTACACTGCTGTTTAGTCTTTGTGTGTCTCCTATTTACAGCACCGTGTGACAAATTCTCCGTGTATTCTGTGATGGTTGAAACAAGTAGGCTAGTATTTCACCTGTTAGTCCACTTGTACAATTTTCATTCAGGATTGGTGCCCCAATGATAGATTTAGTTGAGGCATTGTACAGTTGTCCATACTTAATGTTTATCACAATTGTTTATGTGTTGTATATTTGATTTGATTTGTTGTTTTTGGTGTATTCAATGTATTTGTGAAACCTTGCAAATGTTGTGGTGTATCTTTTGATGCTCAAAAAATTCTGCTCAAAATTCTGCTCATAATCTTTTATAAAATACAAAAAGTGACTCAACACTAATCGTTGTCCAGCCTAGCAATTGTTTATACTAGGTTGTGCATTACTTCACAAAACGTTAACTGCCCGGCTCTTGTTTTGTTTATTGTATTAGAGTGGTCCAGGCCGGTCAGGGACAGGGCCCAAGCCTTCCCCAGTGTTTGCTCCTTATAGCATCAGCCATGAATGTGGAGTCAGCACTCCAAGTGGTCTCTTTAACGTAAACACCACTCCCACTGAAAACCAACCGGAATTGCAAACGTCCTCCTTTATAACCATAAATGGATGCGTTGCAAACAAAAGCATGCATAACACTTGCACAAACCAGCCTGCTTGTACCCTTAAACTTTGCATGCATTTTGAAACAAAAGCATGCCTAACACTTGCAGACACCAGCCAGCTTGTTCCCCTGAACATCATGTACATTTATTCTACAGTAGGTTTCAAAAACATAGCTTATGCAGTAACCAGTGTTTAGCTAATGATCACAGATCATACATGAAGCTCGTGGCTGCACCAGCGCTGTACTTTGAGATACTTATTGCTCTTAAAAAATGCAAAAGCAAATTATTATTTCAAGTACAACTAAACTTAATTTAACCTAGCAAACGTCCTCCTTTAAAACCCCAAAATGCATTGCAAACAAAAGCATGCCTAGCACTCGCAGCCATCAACTGGCTCTTTCCCTTTAACATCATGTACATTTTTTTCTAACAGGCTTCAACACCGTAAACCTTACTCAGGAAGCAGCATTTGGCTCATAGTCACAGCTCATACATCAAGCTCGTGGTTCAGGTGGCTTGGTAGTTCGGACTGGACTGTTCCCATGGGGCACAGGGTCAGAGCTGATTTGCATATAGCCAGTGTCTAACCCAGGGTGGTGTGGAGTGCAAAAAAACGATGGATTTAGGCCCAGATCCTTGTACTGGGGTGAATGTATGACATTGTTCTACATTCTGTCCATCAACTGTGTTTTTTGCAATTTTCACCCGAGTGTGCTGGGTATACTCAGACGTGAGTCCCAGGCTCTCCACACCACTGGAGTCAAGCTATCCAGGCTCAATGAAGGCTGATAGCCAGAAACCGGTCCTTGGATGCTTGATTCCGGTCTGGGAAAGACATGGCTTGGTAGTTAGGACAGGACTGTTCCCATGGGGCACAGGGTCAGAGCTGATTTGCATATAGCCAGTGTCTAACCCAGGGTGGTGTGGAGTGCAAAAAAACGATGGATTTAGGCCCAGATCCTTGTACTGGGGTGAATGTATGACATTGTTCTACATTCTGTCCATCAACTGGTTTTTTTTTGCAATTTTCACCCAAGTGTGCTGGGTATACTCAGACTTGAGTCCCAGGCTCTCCACACCACTGGAGTCAAGCTATCCAGGCTGAATGAAGGCTGATAGCCAGAAACCGGTCCTTGGATGCTTGATTTCGGTCTGGGAAAGACATGGCTTGGTAGTTCGGACTGGACTGTTCCCATGGGGCACAGGGTCCGAGCTGATTTGCATATAGCCAGTGTCTAACCCAGGGTGGTGTGGAGTGCAAAAAAACGATGGATTTAGGCCCAGATCCTTGTACTGGGGTGAATGTATGACATTGTTCTAAATTCTGTCCATCAACTGTGTTTTTTGCAATTTTCTTGGAAACTTCTAAGCATAATGCATTGGAATTGTGCTTATTAGGACCACCCCATTATCTGGCCCCTACTTGATGGATCTCCCTGCAACTTTTGATGCACAATTAGGGAAAAAAGAGCACTCTTTTTGAAAGACTCATGAAGATTCGTCAAACAGATCAGAGTTATTAGCAAAACATAAAAGGCACTTCATATGCAAATGCTGATCTAACTATAACTACCCAGTGGCAACTGCAACTGGGTAGTATATATATTTATATATATTCACTGAAAACAAAACAAAGGTTAACCACTTAACCGTCGCGGCAATTCCACCACGGTGCGGCGGTTCAGCACAGTGGGCGGGGCCACGTCGGCCAACGGACATGCGCAGCACTACGGAGGTAGTGTGCACGTCGTCAGTTGGTCGACGCAAGCAGCGAAGTGGTTAAAGTAACATTATAATTAGGTGAATATGTTGGTGACAACATTAATGTTGTGAGCTTAAAAAAACGCAGATATTCACAATTTATAGTTAGCAGAGTTAACTATACATTGCGCTCCCGCCATGCGTTGCTGATGACCTCACATATTTCATCATGGAATGTTCAATTACATCCTTTTTGACATAACTGATGAAATCTCAAGTGACATCATTGGTTACATCACTCAACGTTGACACTGACATATTCATCTAACTATAACATTACTTTATCCTTTCGTTTTTTTCAATGAATTTCTCAGGCTTTTTTAAACAAAAACAGATCTTTTAATCACACCAAACTATAAAGATATTTAACCTTTGTTTTTTTCTGGGAATTCCTAGTTTAAAAAAAAAGAAATATAACATCTTATTACCATACATAATGCCAACCTCCCACCATGCATGGCCTTCAGCCATGCTTGGGGTCTGCAGTGCCTGGCCGCAAGAAAAACCCACAGCCAGGCAACCCCACACTGCTGGTAGTCTATGGCCATGAAGAGCAGGGGGTTGGCAACCGGGCCTGGCTGGCAGCCAACCCCGCGCTGCACACAGTCTTTTGTCACACACATCGTTGAATTGGCCGCAGGGCCTGTGTTGCAGCCAGCCCCTGCTTCCAACTCCCTACAGGCAGTCAACCACATGCTGCGCACAGCCTTTGGCAGTGTGCAGCTGGGCGTTGGTCACATGGCATGGCTTGCTACCAGGCCCTGTGGCAAAACTCCCAGCAGGCTGCCAACCCAACACCACTCACAGCTTTTTGTGTGCACAGCATAGGGTGGACATTCAGGGCCCAGTGACTCCATCTCCTGGGACCAAAACATATATTTAAAGGGAAGGGCGTAGAGCCCCCTCCTCAACCACTAATTGGTCACAGGAGGGCGATCCTCCTGGGCCAAATACAATTAAACAGGGGAGGAGGGCATGCAGCCACCCTCCCCAAACCTAAATAGACCCCGGGACCACATCCCCCAGGCCAAATATAATAAAATGGGAGGAGGCCACACTGCCCTACATCCCAAGCCTTCTTGGGCTCAGAGACCCAGTCCCTGGGCCAAAATCTAAGGGGGGAGCATTATTAGGCCCCGAGGGACCCCATCCCCCAAAGCCAGTTATAATAAAAATGGTGCGGGTCATTGTCCCCACTCCCTAGACTGATTAGGCCCTATGGATCCCATCCCCGAGGGCCAAACGGAGCTGTGTGAGAGCCTTCATAAGCCTTGGGGACCCAGTCTCTGGGATTCTTTTTTTGTATACATGGGGAGAGGGCAGCAAGGCCACCCTCCCCGAGCCTTATCAAGCCCCAGGAATCCTATCCTCCTCTGAGGTCATTATTTTTTAACCCCTCCCAAGCCCCATTAGGCCCCAGAGACTCGGTACCCCAGGGCTCTCATTTTATTTAAAGGGGAGAGGGCCGCATGGCCCCCCTCCCCGAGCACTGTTAGGTCCCAGAGACCCCATCTCCATGGCCATATTTTTTGGGGGAGGGGGTCACATGGGCCCCTACCACGAGCCTCATTTGACCCCAGGGAAGTCACCCAGGCCCGTATTTTATCTTAAACGTGAGTGCCCCCCTCCTCAATGCATTTTGAGTCCCGGAGACCCCATCACCAGGGCCTGTCCATATAATAGGTGGGTACCCCGGCACCCACCCAGGGCACCCACCATGCATAGGTTGGGGGCTAGTGGGGAGACCCGTGGCACATGTGGCCGCAACCGGCCTCCCCACATGATGCGGGATCTGGCATTGCTCCCTCCGGGCGGGAGCAATATCTTGATCTGTTTCCCTACCCACATTAGGGTGGGCAGGGAACCAGATGTCAAGTTTACTCCTAGCGTGCGGGAGCATTTTTAAAGCTCCCACCCGCTGGAAGCAGACTTTGGCCCTCTGGGCGATGGCGTTCAGACGCCACAGTGAGATGGAAAACGCCCGACAAGTAGTTTGCAATCCCACAATGCATATTTTGTTCAGACGACTGTGGTGGGGTCAGAAACATGCCTATTACTATTGACTCTTTTGCTGTGCCCTCGTAAGGGCCCGCACCACAAGCTGCAGTAGTGAAAGGCATGTTTGCAAACATCCATGCATTGTGTGATGTTTGGGGGGAACAACATGTGCCCCCATGGCCACATAGCAGTGGAGCCCCCAAAGACCTTTTCTGACAGCTTTTCCATGGTGGTCCCACCTCAGTCTGATGGAAAGGTACATCATAATCCCTACAGCAGTACCTGTCCATCCACCGCCTCCATTATAGGGATTACCTAATCGCCGCCCAGATGGGCTCCTTGAGTCTGTTGGAGGCGGAGGTCTTTCCGCTGCCCTCTCCGCTTCGACAGCCAGAATCCAGCGGTCAGACCGCTGCCCTCGATGTCGGGTGGACCACCACCAATGGGCTGTCGGTGGTGGTCCGCCTCACATTGTAATGAGGGCTTTCGTGTTTGCTCCCGTTCTGCAGGAGATTCAAAAATGTGCCCACTGTCCTTATTGTTATAAAACCGAAACTCACAACAGATGAAGGCCCAGACTCTTGCGTTGTATAGATTTTGCAAAATGTTGCAAGCTACACAAATCATCCAGTTGTATGCCATGAAACACTCTACAAGTGATTTCCAAAGGGTTTCCTCTGGCCTCAGTAATCTTAAACCAGAGGAAACAGAATTCAGACAGTTGTTCGCGTCTTGACAATATTTTGAGCCTGTATTAAATCTGGAAAGTCTGGAAAATCCGACAATTAATTTGGCTCTAAATGCTCATGGACTGTGCTTCTTGCCTTTTTTATGATTTCCCACCTTCCAGGTGATGGACAACCGACCTATGTAGCTTACAGTGGGCGAGCACTGAGGACTATATTCACTCATTTGAGACAAGAATTTAAATACAGGAATATAGAAGAAGAGAATATAGAAATATAGAAGAGTGACAAATGGAAATTTTCCACCTGAAAGCAGTCTTCAAGCATTTTAAGTCAAATTAAAGTCCAATAAACTGCCACTTTGCCAAGTTTTAATTTTTGTATAAAACATTTGAGTAATTGGCAGAGATGCAGTGGAAACTCTGAATGAAAGTTCGAATGTAGACTCTAATGGGATGCACTCACTAGACTTTGATCTGTATTCTTTGCCAACAAATACATTTTCTGTCATGTAGTTACGAGGCTGGCATTCCAAAAAAAGTGGACCCTAAGCAAGGAAGTGACAAACCAATGCAGATATCCTTCCTCCTCCTCCATTGCTTCCTGCCCTCCTGTAAAAGAGTGCCACTTTGTCCTTTGCTTTAGGAATGCTGCATTGATGCATGGTTTTCTTCCTGCAGATTAATGTGTATTTGTCATCAATGATTAGCCATATAAACGTATGTGGTTGGCCTAAGCATATAAGTACTTGAAATTACGCAAGAATCAGGAAATCCACTTGTGGAGCTACATGCAAAATGTAACTGCCATTAAATATAGTTCACACAGTCGTAAGTGTTATGTGCCGAACGCTGGTAGACTGTACTCTTCTAAGAAGCGGAATAGCTGGCAATACGATTGGTTAAGCTGTCAGCATCATGTTTGTTATGTGGTGTTTGATCCTGCAAAATATCAACCAACTATAATTCTTTTAGTCTGGTAATAAAAGGAAAACAGAATTTTGTGTTTCACCTAGGTTCAGGCTGACGCATTGTCTGATGGGAACGTGGTTTTGCGAATCCCATATACTTTCTTGAACATCCAATTGCAAGGACTTATTAAATGAGACGCGTTGAGTCGGGAATACATTTAAAAAATGACTAAAACACATTTTAGAGGAGCACGGATAATACGAATTTATTAAAATGTTACTTAAAACGAATTTTGGTGATCAAAATTTAAAGCACAGAGAAAATCTACACACAGGAATGCAAAAGCATGTCAAACTGTTTTGAAGAAGAAATGTATACATTTTAAATCCTTCCATTTATGTCTGTATTTGCAAAGTGGCTCATGTCATGTGTGACACCATCACATAGTTTGGATTTGTACCCAATATATCTGCATTCTGGGACTTATAGCTTATCTTTTAAACCAGTGGTTCCTAACCTTTTGATTTCTGGGGACCCCCACTTCCGATTATTTCTGAACCACAAAACAATACACAAAAAATACAGAAACAAGCATTCATGAAGCAAATACACAAATGATTCATTATTTTACATAATTCACAAACAAATATTTTGAAAAATGTGCACTTTAATTGGAAGGTTGGAGCGATTCTAAATTCATTTGAGGTCACTCATCATTCATACTATATTCTGTTTTAATGCACCTGCACTGAGCTCACCACTCAATCTGAGAATACTCACTTAATTTTTAGCCTCCAATTTCAAATTCCTTTACATTTAAAGAAAAGTTAAAAAAATGTCAGTTGTATATTTTGTTTAATAATATGCACTTTATTAATGTGCGAACATTATAACATTTTCTAAGCAGTTGCGGACCCCCTGAGTAGACTTCAGGGACCCATGGGGTTCCCCGCACCACAGGTTTACAATCATTATTCTAGGCTTTAGTTTAAATTCCCAGGGTGCAAAATTCTGATGCGCAAAGAAACCAGGAATGGAAAGGGGCGACCACTCGGTCCCCCCGAACGTATGGATGAGTGCCTCGATCCCCCCGGGAAGCCATTTTTGGGCGGGAGGCGCGTCTCGGCTGGTATGCCCGAAGCGGCGTAGCCGGGGCGCGCCTTTTCCCGCCCTAGAGTGGGCTGGCCTAGACACCGACGCAGCCAGCCACGCCCCCGGGGCGGGCAGGGGCGGGTTTTCGCCCGCCCTGAAGACGGATAAAAGAAGGCGCAAGACCAGAAGACGTCCTCTTGTTCTTGTGCTCCGAAGCTGCACCTCCTCGCTACACGTGAGCTCGGGACGGAACGAAGAGCCAATTTTGAGCGTTTTGATCTTTTTCTTTGTCTTCTAGATACTTCCTCGGAGAGATGCCCAAGAAAGGCGCAAAAAGAATGACGACCGATCAGATGGTGCGGGCCCTTTGCAAAGAAGTGTCCGACATAAAGAAACGGTTGGCGGAGCGAGATGGGGAGGAGGGTTCGGGCACCCCGCCGGCTGGAGGGAGACCTAAGAGGCCGAGAAAGGTTCCAGCCGGTGGGGCCGTCCCGGTTCCCTCTGCCCCGCTCGAGGCGCCGACCCCAGTACCGATGGAGGGGAATCCAATCCCCGTTGTCGTCACCCCGACATCCAAGGAAGACATGCCCCCCGAGCTGGCAGCACAGCTAGCAGCATGGTTGGGGGATAGTAGTGATGGCGCCACGGCTGCCGAAGCACAGGCGCTGATAAAAGGGCTTCGTGAGAAGAAAGAGGCAGCTAGAGTGGCTACGCCGTTGGCGGGGATAGACAAGCCGCAAGCGGCAGAAGCTGCGTCCGGTGCAGGTAAGCGGCCATTGCCGATTGCAAGGGACGAGTCAGCACCCTCTCGTAGAGAGAGATTAGGACAACATGTGCCTTTAGCTATAAAGGAAAAGATCTGGGCGGGGGAGTACGTGAATATTTTTTCCCTGCTTGTTGATCATTATGATGTGGAACATGTAAAAAGTCAGAAGGACTTAATGCATCCGAGTGTTTGGCGCGCAAAGATGGCCGCCTTTAAGGTAAATGAGAACATTGGCAACTGGGGCAATGCATGGGGTATTTTCACATCAATTTTGGGGGAACGTAGGCCCGAGTTGCTTCCTGAGTTTCCCGTTTATCAATCACGAATTATGGGTTACTCGACAGCGTATCAAGGTAACCATTAGTTTTGTTATGACAATTTGTTCAGGAAAGAAAAGGAACATAACAAGGGTTTGACTTGGGATTGTTACGATTCTTTAACATGGGATAAGATGAAAGAATCGGGAATGTTAAGAATGCCATTGGTCGGGAGCACTGTTCTTGATTACTCCCGCCAAAATGTGGGGACGCCCTTTCGACCAAGTACGAGCACCGACGACCAGTCGAGGCCCGCAGGCAATACAGGGAGAAAGGGTTTCTGTTTTAATTTTAACAAGGGGAAGTGTACCAGGCCTCCGGGATCGTGTAAATTCAAACATGAGTGTAGTACGTGTGGGTCGTCCCATCCTGAGTCATCGTGCAGAGCCAGAACGAGTGAGAATGGGGGTAAGGGAGGCGCCAAACAGGTCTAAGCTAGGCCGAGGGGCGCCTTTACCAACCCCGATTGATACCTTGGCAATGATTCCCTGGCTCAGCGAATACCCGGATCGCACTTCTGCCGGGGTGCTGCGGAACGGTTTTACACATGGTTTCCGCATCCCGGTAGGGGACTTTCAGGGTGTAGGGATGTGCAAAAATCAACTTTCCGTTTTACAACATGCATCTGTAGTGCAAGAAAAAATTCAGAAAGAGGTTAGCCGGGGACGGGTCGCCGGCCCGTTTAGTGAGCCCCCGGTACCGGATTTCGTTTGTTCTCCGTTAGGGGTGGTCCCCAAGAAGGACCCGGGTGAGTTTCGTTTGATTCATAATCTATCTTCTCCATATGGTCTTTCGGTGAACGACGCAATTGAGCCAGAAGTTTGTTCGGTGCGATACGCATCTTTTGATGAGGCGGTAGCCATCTTGAATCGCCTGGGGCACGGGACGTTGATGGCGAAATCTGATATCGAGTCAGCGTTCCGGTTGCTTCCGGTACACCCAGACGATCAGCGTCTTCTGGGATTCGGGTTTCAGGGGTCATTTTACATGGATAGGTGTATGCCAATGGGATGCTCTATATCATGTGCTTACTTTGAGCAATTCAGTACTTTCCTGCAATGGGTGTTCACTAAGAAAACGGGTTTCCGAAATGTAATGCACTACCTTGACGATTTTCTGTTCCTTGGCCCCGCCGGTACTTCCGAATGTGCCCGGGCCTTAGCTGAATTCTGTGTGTTAATGGATCATCTTGGCGTGCCATTGGCACCAGGTAAAACTATGGGTCCCACGACTTGCCTCGAGTTTTTGGGGATCGAGTTGGACTCAAGGGAGGGGTGCTTCCGTTTACCAGCTAGCAAAGTGTCGAAATTCAGGGCAGCCCTCCAAGTATGTTTAAAGGCATCCAAAGTTACACTGCATCAGTTGCAACAGTTAGTGGGAAAGTTGAACTTTGCCTTGAGGGTGATACCAATGGCTCGCCCCTTTTCCCGCTCAATTGCCCAAGCGATGGTTGGCTTAAAGGAGGGTCATCATCGCACAAGGTTATCGGCCGAGGTCCGCCAGGACATGCGGATTTGGTTAGCATTCTTGGCGGACTTCAATGGCCGGGTCGTCTGGAACAAGCCAGCCGTCTCCTCTGAAGAGCTTGGGCTATGGACAGACTCAGCAGGAAGCGTAGGTTTTGGCGCCATCTTCGGCACAAAATGGTCGGCACAAAAGTGGCCCCTATGGTGGCACGAGAAGGGGCTGACAAGTAACATCGCTTTCCTCGAACTATTTCCCATTCTGGTGGCCCTGAGAACCTGGCCAGAAGGGTTCAGAGATCATTCTGTTGTGTTCTGGTCCGACAATATGACCGTGGTAGAATGCATCAATAGTCAGGCAGCCCGTTGTAAGTTGATTTTGAGGCTCCTCAAAGAAATTGTCTTACTGTGTATGCAACTGAACGTAGTATTCAGAGCAAAACATGTCCCAGGGGTGATGAATCAGGCTGCTGATGCACTGTCTCGTTTTCACATGCAGGCTTTCTCGGGTTTCCTTCCTTCAGCGGACCCGGAGCCGGCACCCTTCCCCGAAGCTCTCTGGTCTCTCGGTGCCCCGAACTTCGTCACCTCGTGGGAGAGAGTCTAGCACCCAGGACAAGGAAGGCATATGAAGGGGCGTTCCAGGCCTATTTAGCCTTTTTGGGGGCAGAGAGAGGAGGACTTTGGGGTCAGGAGGAGTTGGTAGTACTTTTTCTGATGTCCTTACGTAGGGCTGGGAAATCGGTGGCTACGGCCCAAAGGCATCGTGCCGCCATTTCCTTTGTTGCCAGGGCCCATGGCATCCTGGACCCAACAGCGTCTTTCACGGTACAAAAAGCGCTACGTGGGTGGCAACGTCTAGAGGGTCGCAGAGTAGATGTACGACGACCGATAGGTCTAGACAGGTTGTCCCAGTTACTGGTCACGCTCCCGAACACATGCTCGTCCCCGTTCGAGACCTGTTTGTTCCGGACTGCATTTACGCTGGCATTTCACGGGGCTATGAGAGTTAGTGAGCTGGTTGCAAGGAACAAACGGGACGTGACGGGGGGCTTGTGCAGGGAGCATGTCCAGATCAGGGGTGATGCGATGATTGTCTCCTTTCTCAGGTCCAAGACTGACCAAGATGGGAGAGGGGACTGCACGATCATCCGCAGGAACCTCGACTCATCCATGTGTCCGGTACAGTGCTTAGAAGATTACCTAGCACGAAGGGTGGCATCATGGGGAGGGACATTGTTGAGGCATGCAGACGCCACCCCGCTGACGAGGTTTCAGTTTCAACGGGTGCTTGCAATGGCCATTGCTGCAGCGGGCTTGGACCCGGGCGAATTTGGGACCCACTCCTTTCGTATAGGGGCTGCCACTGAAGCTACAGCCAGAGGTCTTAATGTAGAACAAGTGAAACGCGTGGGGCGCTGGTCCTCCAATTGTTATAAGAGGTACGTGCGATTGCACATGTTGTGAAACTGTAATCATGTACTCACGCCTCTTGTTTTTGTTTGTTTTCAGTTGCGCAAGCCTACGCGGCAGGGCAGACTGAGCAGTCGACCCAACACCAGGTCAGCGGTCGCACGTCACCGGCTGTGAGGAAGGAGGTTTGGGTCGTGGGCCACTCATACGTGAGACGGGCTGCAGACGTATTCAAAGCAGGTGACATGGTTCACGTACCTGAGGAATACGGGTACAGAGTGTCCTTCTACGGAAGGGGCGGTCTCTGTATTGACCAGTTTCAGGAATTTTTTGAGGGCTTGTTAGAGCGGATGAGGTCACCGCCGTCCATAGTCATAGTGCATTTGGGGGGCAATGATTTGGTCACCACCGGTAGACGACTTCTCCTGGAGGCTATGCTTTCCACGGTAAGTTGGTTAGCGAGGAGAGTTCCGGGGTGCCTAATCGCATGGTCTCATATGATCCCACGAAAAGTGTGGCGGGGGGCTATCTCGATCCCTGCTTTGAATCATTCGGTTAGAAAATTGAATAACAAAGTGAGTAGGTTGTTCCGTTCCAAGGCATTGCATTCGATCTCGCATAATTGTATTAATGATGACAGTATGTATCTGGGGGATGGTGTGCATTTGTCGAGGGCGGGGAATGAGTTACTCATAGGAGACTTCCTAGCCTGGTTAAAATCTTTGGAACATGACCTTTAGGTAGGAGTTTTGTGGGGGGTCCGGATAGCCGGTCAACTATCCGGACCTGTGGCGGTAAGGTCATGATCGGTGAGCACTAATTGGTAGATCCCTATGAGTGGGCGTCACCCAACACGGATGGGAGCGCTCGGGAGAGGTGGCCATTGGCCCCTCAGTGGGGAGGCGGTCCCGTCTAAGGGCGGGTCGCCGGAAGTAAAGGAAAGGCGGTCAAGGCCCCTTCCTTTGTAGGAGGGGTTACAGCCCCCTCCTGGGGAATTTCCCGGGGCTAGTGTCATCTGCGACGGCAGATGCGGTAAGTTGTGTGGGGTGGGGAGAGGTCAACGATACCTTCTAGATACCACACACAAGTGTTCGAACGACCTTTAAATGGCGTCGAGTCTTAAGTGCCCCCGTCAAGTCAAGGGAAATTGTTAGTAGTTGCACTTGTGGTAAGCCCCTGTGCCATCGCCCCTCCTAAGTGGGAGGGGTAAGTCTGGTTAGGGATCTTGACACCGGTTATGACCTTGCCGTTGGCCCTTAAACGTTAGGATGTACAATTTCAGTATTCTTAGAGAATGTTTTGTAGGATGCTAGTTCGGCTAGGAGAACCTCTGTATTAGAGATTATGTTAAGGTTAGCCAAACATCGTAATGTGATAATGAAATTGTACATAACATGAAAACGTTTAATGTTTTAATCTTTTGTTTTAATAAATACGGCCGGGATGGTCACTCCATCCCACATCCAAAAACTTTAAGAACAGTTTCCGGTTTCCCTTCCTTTTGGGGATTGTGTTGAGAGGGGGTGGCGGGTATCTCAGCCATATGGAAAGGGGCGACCACTCGGTCCCCCCGAACGTATGGATGAGTGCCTCGATCCCCCCGGGAAGCCATTTTTGGGCGGGAGGCGCGTCTCGGCTGGTATGCCCGAAGCGGCGTAGCCGGGGCGCGCCTTTTCCCGCCCTAGAGTGGGCTGGCCTAGACACCGACGCAGCCAGCCACGCCCCCGGGGCGGGCAGGGGCGGGTTTTCGCCCGCCCTGAAGACGGATAAAAGAAGGCGCAAGACCAGAAGACGTCCTCTTGTTCTTGTGCTCCGAAGCTGCACCTCCTCGCTACACGTGAGCTCGGGACGGAACGAAGAGCCAATTTTGACCCACCCACCAGCCCCTGAGGACAGCAAAGTTGTTGTGCAATAAAGTGAATTGATAAGTTTGTTTTTCCGTTTCGTTTACAGGCTATAACAGTAGCAGTTTGTAGTTAATAAAGATGGTGAATATCGTTTAGGTTGTTATGATTAAAGTGATTTGATGTGATGTTGCATTTTTAGCATGTTCCTTCGGTCGTAGCGACCAATGTTTTCATAGGTTGAAGAACTGTCGTATTTATTTTTTGGTAGGCGGTAAGGTCATGATCGGTGAGCACTAATTGGTAGATCCCTATGAGTGGGCGTCACCCAACACGGATGGGAGCGCTCGGGAGAGGTGGCCATTGGCCCCTCAGTGGGGAGGCGGTCCCGTCTAAGGGCGGGTCGCCGGAAGTAAAGGAAAGGCGGTCAAGGCCCCTTCCTTTGTAGGAGGGGTTACAGCCCCCTCCTGGGGAATTTCCCGGGGCTAGTGTCATCTGCGACGGCAGATGCGGTAAGTTGTGTGGGGTGGGGAGAGGTCAACGATACCTTCTAGATACCACACACAAGTGTTCGAACGACCTTTAAATGGCGTCGAGTCTTAAGTGCCCCCGTCAAGTCAAGGGAAATTGTTAGTAGTTGCACTTGTGGTAAGCCCCTGTGCCATCGCCCCTCCTAAGTGGGAGGGGTAAGTCTGGTTAGGGATCTTGACACCGGTTATGACCTTGCCGTTGGCCCTTAAACGTTAGGATGTACAATTTCAGTATTCTTAGAGAATGTTTTGTAGGATGCTAGTTCGGCTAGGAGAACCTCTGTATTAGAGATTATGTTAAGGTTAGCCAAACATCGTAATGTGATAATGAAATTGTACATAACATGAAAACGTTTAATGTTTTAATCTTTTGTTTTAATAAATACGGCCGGGATGGTCACTCCATCCCACATCCAAAAACTTTAAGAACAGTTTCCGGTTTCCCTTCCTTTTGGGGATTGTGTTGAGAGGGGGTGGCGGGTATCTCAGCCATATGAACCAAGGTATTACACACAACATGGTGCGCATCAACATATTTCCTCTATTCTACACCATCATTTGCACCCAAAGAAATATTTATTACCTTCTTACCCCCTGCTGATCATCACAATGTGCCCGGTATTGAAAAAATCATTTGCCACAGAACCGTAAATTTCTCACTGCTTCCCAGGTGCTCCCCACCTTCTGCAAAGGGCAGGGTTCTAACAGGACATCACTGAGAACGTCCCTCAGACACCGCCTCGCTGTACATCCTACTGTCCTCCTCTGATACACAGCGCCCTTTCCCCTGAGGCAAATGGCTATGTGGGACTGTTGGAGGCTGTGTATTGATGCCTGTGCCTTTGTTGGTCTTTGCAAACCTGGGACCAGTAAACGTGTTGGTCTGTGTGCAATTTCTGTTTATCCATGCACTAAACAGAAGACGTATCCACCAACTTTATCAAACTGTGTGATTTCTTGAGGACGGGTAATTGAATACTGGGCACAGTCACATCTGCGCGGTTCGATAAACCAGTTAGCAGATGACCTGAATTCCATTCGTGTTTTTTAAATAGTAAATTGTGCATCCTCTTTTCATTTCCTTACAGTCCCTGAGCAGCGGGGCCTGCATGTTCCTTTCTGTGAATGCATAGATTAACTCTGTCATGTAAGAGGAGGCAGTTGTCCCACCACTTCCTTTGTCTATCTTGTTCAATTATCAGGCTGTGTGAAATGTTACTTTGATGCAGGCAGATGAAAAGGATGGGTGACTGTGACGCAATACTGCAAATTCAACGGATGAGATCGACATTCCAACAACGCCAGCAACATGATATCCTTTCTGTTATTTGTCAATGTTGTGATCAGCTCTTGCAGGCTCAGGGGATGCTGAAGGACCTCAGGCATCTTAGAAGTTTCCCTTGAATCCACTGCGCATTACCGACTGCTCTCTAAGATGCCTGCCTTCATAATTTGGCATTTCTTTTAGCAAACCGTAAGAAAAACTAGGTCAATAATGCTAGTAGATTTGCTTCACTAAACCATCTGCAACTTAATTTTATAAAACAATTTACACTTTCAAAGCATCCAAATGTACCCAATTATAGACCCCACCCATCCTAAACAGGCAGACCCACATTTCTCCCTCATTACCCTATGTATGTATTTAAGTATATGGTATTTCTAGTCAAGATGCAGAATAAGGCAGTACATGGTCAAAGGCAAGCTTAAAGTTGAGGAGTAATAATAGAGGAAGCGGAGTTGTGGACACTTGATGCATGGTGATATAGTGTTCTTTAAAAAGGGCAGTCCAACTTTTCTCTAAATTGGTGTAGCACTGGGGCAGTCCTGATGGATATGGCGATTTTGTTCTAGATCATGTGTGCATAGATGGAATAGACCTGTTGTATTATTGAAACCCAACCAGCTCACACGCATACACATCCATAATCCAGTCTGATCAGTGATTGCTTGTTCGAGAGCTGACACATCAAATTTAGATGCTAGGAATCTTATAGGGCAATGTATATTAATCTTCCTTTGGAAACAAAGAAAGGATAGATTGTTGGAATTTACCATTTCAAATGATTTTATTAGGTATTTTCAATAGGAACAAATACAAAGGAATGGCATACGGTGTACAAAAATATAAAATTGAAATGACACATAAGCTGGGAAGACACATAACAGCTTCAAAAGTATGATGAACATGATACTTTCACCAGCGGTATATTAAGAAACGTAGAATACAATGTACAAGATGATACAAGATACTGTACACTGATGGATAATCTTCGAATAAACTATGAAATAAAAAGGAGAGAAAAATAAGAGATGAGAGATAGAAAGAAACTAACTAGAGCTAAGTAAGAGAATAGGAAAGAAAAGATGAAACAAATCAGAGCTATAAAAAGGCTTGTGGGAATTTAGGCATAGTATTTTGAACAGAATTAATTTTGTCTTCAAGATGTAGGCTTTTGGCTAGTCCCTTTCAACCACTGGCTTATTTTGATCACTGAAAAAAATTGGAGTATTAGTTGAGGGGGGTGAGAACCCATCTCAAATAGTAATCACAGTCCTTCTCAGGGGGAATCACCAAAGTGACTAAATAAACCTGTGCTTATCACTCTGGTAGCTTGACTCAGATCAGCCAGACTTAACTTAGAGGCAATGTGTAAAGTATTTAAGCAGTACTCAAACAGTAATAAAGTTAAAACACCACACAGGAAACTAATTTATAAAATACAAAATATTTTTATTAAAAAAAAGGACACCAAACCAACAAAAATCAAATTAGTAGAACCGGAGTAACGCATTTTAAAACTTTGTGTTCAAAAATAGTGGCAAAAAGTACTAAGCTCCAACCAAAGGCAAATGGTCATCAGAGACTGCTCAACGTCAGGCTCAATGAACTCGTCAATAAAGGTGGGCGGCGTTGCTCAGATGCTTCTTGGCATTGAGTCCGGTGAAACCGCACATTGATACTGACTGGCATTGAGTCTAGGGAAGCCATCGATCAGGTGTTCCGATCAGGTGTCCCTTGGTGCCAAATCCAGTGAGGCCATTGATAAAGGTTGTCACTACACACACTTGGCGTCAATTCTAGTGAAGTTTTAGTTAGGCTGGGATGAGTACACTTTGATCACAGCTAATGGTTGAGGACCTTGGGACTAGCACTTTTGTGGTGTATCGATTTAGATTCCGTCTGCATTTCCCGATTCATGCCATTATATAGGTACAATTCACATTGCCCTTACATAGTCATAGAAATCCAGTCCTTATTTAGGCATAGTCCATGCTACCCAAATACAGGCATGGCTACTTCCATCCGTTCATCTACGTCACAACGATTTCTTGGAAAACCCGACTCGAAAGCTGAAGGGACTTCCCTTAGCCTGGATATTGCTTTCTCCAAGAACTCATTTACTATGCATGAACATCTATTCCTTAGGGGTTCCTTCATGACTTTCATATGCCCGACTATTATGTCATTACTGGCATTCCTAAACACCTTCTAGGTATAAATATACCTTCACTTGCTATGGCAAAGCACTGTGTGGTTCAGGGCTGTTATGTGCTGGATTGAGGCCCTAACATAGGTGTGCCGTTTTAGTGGTACAAATCCTTCGTGCCACAAAGACAGGCAGGCCCTTTCACCCACTTAAGGCCCTTTCACCTGCATTAGCACTCCCTCCATAATACCGAGCAACAGAATCTGTCGCTTATTTGACGTGTGCTCTGGGTACAGAAGTCGGTCCATCCTAAATACGTCATCTCCATGTCCAACAGTGACTAACCTACGTCACAACAAATTCTTAGAAACAGACCCTTAAGCTCTTGGGATTTCCCCTAGCACAGGATTATTGATTTCTCCAAGAACTCATTAAATATGCATGAATCACTATTCCCTAAGGGTTCATTCCTGATGTCTTCCTCTGACTGACTTTACGTCAATACTAACATTCCAAGACACCTATCAGTTACAAGTATACCTTCCTTTGCCCAAGCAAACCAGAGGAGACCGAGACTTCCATGCTGACACTCTGACCTGAGACGCTGCAACCTGCGTCATGCCACAGCTCCAGCCGGCAGAGGTCCATCCACCCATCCTGGGGTGTCCAGCTCGAGATCAGGATGAAGTCCCACTAAGGTAATGGGGTTAGACTAAATTCTGGGGGATTCTTGGCTCTCTAAGACCTACACACATGCTAGGTACACTTAGGTACATCTAGTTAGGCATCATAGGGTTAAAGGCTGTATCTTAATGCATTCTGTATTTCATGTATGTGTTCAATACTATTGCAAAATGGTAGAACTATACAATGCCTTTTTATTTTACTGCACTGCTGGCCATATTTCTCTGCTACTGTCTAACAGTTGTCGCAGCACATATAACCAGTGCTAGAATAACAACTGTGCAATAAATGTTATTGTAAACACCCGACTGTTTCTTCTATGTACTTCTCTGAGATGAGTGACTGAATGAAAAGTAGTATATTGTTTCCATGATCCTGAGGGATTAGGGTTTTATGTTATGTGGGTGCCAGAAGCTATTCCCTTCTTGTCTTAAAGAAGTTTCTAGTGGCCTCTGAGCTAGCTGGTACACAGTAATTAAGTTTAATATACACGATTAGGGCATACCGACTTCAGTCCCATGCCAAGCCTATAGTGTATGTTATTCCAATGCGCAGAACCTATCAGGGAAATAGGAACTACACTACAGTGAAGTTCAACTACCTACTTGCACAACGCAACTCACTACAGCAAGTGCCGAAGGAATCCAACTCCCCAGCTGTCGCACTGACCAGAAGTTGTCATCCTCCTCGCCGACAATCCAGCTCCAGTGTTTCTGACTCCCCTTACGTGTCATTGGGAGATCGAGTCCAGGGAAAGAGATACAAACTTTCTCATTCTAAGGTATGGAGCTGATTAGAACCTAGAGAAACCTTTGGCAATTCTTGGCAGAACTAAACTATAACTAAAGATAGCACCTACTTCTTCCCTCGTGCTAGACCTAGGTTAGGTACACTGGGGTAGGTGTATTTTAGAAGTACCAGTTGAGTATTTTAGCCTGTATTATTTATGTATGTATTTTTATACATGTCTTAGCAACAGACAATGCTATTACAGTATTATTTTATATTACTGTTCACGCTGCACGCATTATACATCCCATTCTGTGTAACAATTGTAGCAGTGCACCTTTCTTGCATGAGAAAGAAGACTGTTCAATAAACCCTTTTATTAAAACGCCTGACTCTCTTTTTCTGTGCAAAACTCTGTAGAAATGAAGCATGCACGATTGACTGAGTGAAATAGTTATCTATTGTTTCCACAACTCGGAAGATATTGTTCCGGTTCTAGGGGAAACAAAGTTGTCATGTTTATGCGGTTGTCAGAAACTAATCCCTTATTGTTTATTTGAGAAAGTTTCGAGTGACCTCTGAGTTAGCTGGCACACACACAATTAAGTTTAATATACTCAATAGAGACATACTGACTTCAGTCCTATGTCAAATCTAGAGTGTATATTATTCCAATGCGCAGAGCCTATTGGGCAAATAGGACCTACACTACACTTTGGGCATCAGAACTCACTCCCACGGAGGCCTTCATAGAGGAGCAGGTCTGGCCCAGTTGGGACTGGTCAGTTGAAAAGCAGCAAAATGCCTCTGGAAGCTTATTGTAGCCCTGTAGCTCAAACAGAAGGTCAGCAAAATGACCCTTGCAGTCATTTCTGCGGACCTGTGTTCAAGGAAAGTAGGTCTAGTCTTCCTTTAGGTTCAACAGACAGCAGGGAGAACTTCTTATTTTGTCAGATTCAGTAGGGTTCTGAGGAGGGTAAATGGAATGCCACATGTATTCATTCCAAGTGCCAAGTGCCAGCTTGTGGATTTATTTATTTATTTATTTATTATTACGATTTGTAAAGCGCAACCGTATGCCCGTGGGCGTCTTGGCGCTAAGATTACAGTTAGGATCTCTGAGGGTGGCCGCATAGTGGCAAAAGGACTCATTACTGGTTAAACAACCACGTCTTCAGCAGTTTCCGGAACTGGAGAAGGAATTGACTTGATCTAATTGTTAACGGAAGCGAGTTCCAGAGTCTGGCTGCTGTCACTGTGAAGCGCTTGTCTCCCCAAGTAGCTGTCCTGGTACGGGGTACTGCAAGTAGATGCTGTGACATAGATCTCAATTGTCTAGATGGACAGTAGGTAGCAAGCTGTTCTGGAAGGAACATTGGGCCTTGGTTATAGATGGCCTTAAATGTCAGACAGAGGGATTTAAATTTAATTCGATTTCTGATCGTTAGCCAGTGGTAGTTTCTGATGGTATGGCTGATTGATTTAAATTTAGGGGTCCTGGATAGTACTCTTGCTGCCGCATTTTGAACCATTTGCAGCTTGGAGATTACCCGGTTTTGTGCATTGGCAAATAGGCCATTGCAATAGTCTAAAGAGGAGAGCACGAGGGTGCTCACCACTGTTTTGCCAGCGCTTTCCGAAAGAAATGGGATGATTTTTCGAATAAGCCTGAGTTTGTGATGGGTGTTTACCGCGGTTTGGTCAGCATGTGTCACAAAGTTGAGCTTCTCATCAAAGACTATTCCCAAATTTCTGACCCTAGCTGCTGGTACTGGTACGGCTCCCAAGGATGAGGGCCACCATTCTGCTGACCATAGAGGGGAGATCTTCCCAAAGATAACTACCTCCGTCTTCTTGGAGTTCAACCTAAGGCAGTTGGTGTTCATCCAGTCTTTGATTGCTGACATGCCTTCCTGAAAGTGTGCTGCCACCTGTTCTCCATTGTTATTTATGGCAAGCACCAGCTGGGTGTCATCGGCATAGGAGGTAAGGCTCATCTGGTATGATTTAATAACCCTAGCTAGGTCCGACACATAAATATTAAATAGTGTCGGACTTAGAGATGAGCCTTGAGGAACACCACATGGCAAGGCAAGTTCTGGTGATTTAAAAGGTCCCAGCGTCACTGCTTGTGTGCGGCTAGACAGAAATGAGGCCAGCAGGTCTTTGGCTCTGGTACGAATGCCCAGCTTTCTGACACGGTCAATCAGAATGGAGTGATTGACTGTGTCGAAGGCCGCTAATAGGTCCAACATTATGAGGACAGCAGTCCCTCCAAGGTCTCTAATGGTTCTGATATCATCAGCCGCCTTAATTAGGGCAGTCTCGGTTACGTGGAGTTTCCGGAACCCAAACTGCGTGTCATCAAGCAAATTATTATTCTCAAGGTAATCAGACAGCTGGCCATTCATTGCCTTTTCGACCACTTTGGCTAAAAATGGCAGACTGGCGATGGGTCTGTAATTCTTCAAGTGCTCCTTATCTAGACCTGTTTTTTTAAGGAGCGGTTTTAAAAGGGTATTTTTTAGGATGTTTGGATATATCCCTGACCTAAATATCGCGTTACAGACTTGCATAATAGCTGGGCTGATGGTGTCAATTACTGGTAAGTAAACCTTGGGTGGGCAGGGATCCAAGGCAGATCCTGTCCCTGATTTGTTCCTCCTCGAGTTCCTCAAACTGGGTGAGCGAGCAGGTGGGAGGACAGGTATGTGTGGTAGTTGAAACTGGTGGGTCGCTGGTCGAGAACTCTAGGTAAATGTCATTAACTTTAGAGAAGAAAAAGTTAGCCAGCGAGTTACAGAGAGCCTGCGATGGAATAGGTGCTGTGTCAGCAGGCTTCCCAGCCAGTTGTTTCACTACCTCAAATAGCTGTTTACTGGAATTTTTGGCATTATCAATTTGATCTCCAAAAAACTTCTACTTCGCCTCTAAAATCATTTTTTTGTAACTAAGCTGTGTCTCCTTATAGCGGAGTTTGCAGACTTGATCGTAAGACTTCCGCCAGTATCTTTCTTGTTTTCTGCATTCTTGTTTCTGTCTCCTAAGTTCTTCTGTGAACCATGGAGCCGAAGGCAGCTTTCTATTTCTAGAGATGATCTTAGAGGGAACCAGTAGGTCCCTTGCATTTCCTATCCAGTCTAAAAATTGTTTAACGGCTAGATTAGGATCCGAGGGTGTGATAGGGCAGGTCTTGATCAGGAGGTCTGTGAGAGCTACATTATCAATATCTTTCCATACTTTGAAGGGCTCTTGATTTAAGTGAGCCTGTCTGGTTGGGGGAGATCCAGTGATGGGAAGAGCGCAGAGTATGGCATAATGATGAAGGATGAAGGCGACCACTGACTACTCCCTAGCCAGTGAGTTAATAGTTCCTAGAGGTGGCCCTACTCACATTTACAGCACTACCCATGTGTTTTACAGTACACAAATCTCACAATGCCCCTCTCTACCTAAATCCAGGATGACAAGACCTTACTTCTCTTAGTCAGAGCTTCCAGGGCACAACAGGAGGGGTGGCTATGATAATGGAAAAATTCTCTTGCGTGGTCAGTTCAAACCAGTTCCGGGGCAGCTCTCCCTCGCACAGGACTTGGAGCCCGTTTAACTAAAGGGAAAAAAGGGGTGCAGGTCTAGTGTCAGGTTCATCTACTTGTGACAAAGTAGGCCTCTTTAAAGTGTTACTATTCCTTGGGCAGAGCCCACAGCCTCTCCTTTCAGCACCTCTCTTTCAGCCTTTCAGCCTCTCTTTCAGCCTTTCAGCCTTTCAGCCTTTCAGCCTTTCAGCCTTTCAGCCTCTCTTTCAGCACCTCTCCTCACCCAAGGTATCTTTTCTAAAACAGCTTTTTTCAACATACTTAGTTACAATGCAATTTCAGCATGATTTGGAATGTGAATAACTATTAAAATGAGTGGTTGAATTACTTTTTTAGCTGCTACAAAACCAACATTGTCATCATAAGGTGTCATAATGTAATCCACTGTGTTTTCCTATGGGGCTAACCCTGTCACAGTGAAAAGGGCTTGTGTGGCCTTTCCACTGTCAGGACATGTGTAACAATAATTTCTACATGCCCTACTTTTAAATATCATGCACCAGGCTTTATTGAGCAATACGGCCTAAATTAATGAATCGTATTTAAATAAATAGTTGATAATTGGTGGAATATCACCCCAGAAGAGTGTCATTCTCTCACCTCATTTTATTGATTGATGTATGATTTTGCTCATATCGAATGTTTGTAAGCAATACATGAGAAACACAATTACATTTTAATGACTTGACCATCTCACTTTTATAATATTCAGGTCATTATCTAATGTAAGCATTTTATTTAAAAAAATATGTTAATGCACTATGCACTACCAATACAATTTCTACCCCCACACCCTTATGGCAATACCACTTCCTTCAATCCCACTACCTCAATACTATTACGAATGACACCACAACCAAGATTATATCCAAGGCCCCCAGTACCACCATAAATAGCACCATTAACACCAACTCAACAAAGAGCACAGCAAATCCCACCAATGTCACAAACCACCAATAACACTCCCAATATCAGAAATACTGCCACACTCAATGCCTTACAACACCATTGCTGCTAATTCCACAACCAGTAACCCTGCTACAAATACCACCAGTAACACCATTACCAATAACACTATCTTCACTATCACAAACATTGCTGCCACGACCAACACCACACTATCATCACCACTACCAATACCATCAATACAACTACACCACAATGCAATACCACCACCAATACCACAGAACAACTACCTTATTCCATTAGCACCACTGTAATACCTATTTCACCACCAATAGCACACCACAATCACAATGCCACTACTGATACACCACCAATACCATTATGATCACCAATACCCATACCACTACTATCACCATCACTACTAATCAGTGGCAAGGTCAATAGGTATTTGTTTAATGTGATATCACATGGAAAGTATCAATTATGCATGCTTGCATTTGCATACATGTTGTTCCATTAAGCTCAAACCTATTAGCTGTGCCAATGTGTATTTAAGTGGCAAATAGTGAAGAACACTAATCCGTTAAGAAATGATCTGTGATGATTTGATATTAAGGATGAGCATAGCATCATTATGAATATTCTGCAGTCTGGTAATTTGATTTTGGAAAGGCGTGACTCACAACATTTCTATTAACAATATTGGAATTTATTAACACTGACAAATGTTTTATGATACTTCTTTTTCATATATGATTGGAATCAACGTCAGCCACATGTAGTCACACGCTGAGCTTTATTCTTCAAAAATAGCAAGAACAGAATATAAACTAAAATGCTTGGAATAGCATTATACCTATTTTGGCAGATTTTTACTATACAAAAGTCTTAGGGTACACAAGATTACATTGTGGTCTTCATAGCTGATTTACACATAATTTTTCACGGAGTAAATATTTTGTATAATTAGCTTTCTTTCCCTTTCACTTTATGTCCATGCTCCTATTGATTAATGACATAATATCGTGATGAACAAATTGTTGTCAAAAATATCATGTAAAAAATGTAATCTACCACAGTATTGAATCCCTATACTTATAATATAAATGGCAGAAATATATGAAAATCATATTGTGGACAGTAATATTGTCCATACCATATACAAATATTGATTTCTTAGTATATAAACAGTTTAAAGTAGTAAATGTTAATTATTATTATAATACATAACATTCAAATAATATAGGGTAAATAAATACTACAAATTATTTAAACTAATTTAAACTATTTGTGTGTGTGTATATATATATATATATATATATATATATATATACACACACACACACACACACACACATATATATATATATATATATATATATATATATATATATATATATATATATGTGTGTGTGTGTGTGTGTGTGTGTATATGTATGCATATATAAACATGCACATATGTGTTTCTGCATTTATAAAAAAAAAAATATATATATATATAAATATATATCCGTTGCAGACCCCCGGGGACCACCACCTCCACTGGGCTACAGACATGTTGGGAGGGGGGCCACGCAGCTCCCCTCCTGGAGCCCTTCATGGCCCTGGGGACCACCACACACCATGGCTGGCTCCAGCAATGTCATGGGGTGCCTATCCCCGGTGACATCGCAGTTTGCATTGGCAGGGCGATAGCACGGCTCTCACCTTGTCATTGCAAAATCTGTTTCACTTCATGGAATTGCTCCCTCCGCAGTCTCCAACATGAGGCCAGTCCTAGGGGGATGAAGTCCCTGGCGCCAAAAGTGGCCCAGGGAAGTGGGACCACATGGCCGCCCTTCCGTAAAATTTAAAAACTGAAAATAAAAAAAGAGGCAAAGCCTCGGGGCATGGGGTCCCCGGGGCAGAATTAGGCCTCTGGAGGGGGACCGCATGGCCCCCCTACTTTGAATGTTGTTTATTTATTTTTTAATTAAAATATTGGCCATTCCCCGGGGGATGGGGTCCCCAGGGCCGAAATCAGCCTCGTGAGGTGTGCCACGCGGCCCCCTTCCCATTTTTTTCATTTTTTAAATGGGTCAGGCCCTGGGGGACAAAATATTAGGAGAAAAGGTGCTACACAGCCCCCTTCTAGCAATAATTTTTAAAAAGGCAGAAGTCGGCATCTCGCCGGAGGCCCGACCCCTCCCAGCCCCAATGTGCAAACGCGCCTCCCGGCATGTTCTGGATTGAGGGATTAAGTCCTCTTGAATCATAAGGGTCCTTAGTGACCAACTAGCCCACCAGGTACCTCTACGAAGCCCCACAAAGTGGGATTGCTGAGAGGTGGTCTGAGGCCATGCTCCCTTTTACACCACTCTGCAAACGCACCGCTTGGCACATTGCTGTTGGGCGATGAGGTCCTCTTGTGTCCTGAGAACCTCAGGACTAAAGTGGGCTTCATCCCCTGAGCAGCAGTGCGCCAGGATGTGCGTTTGCAGAGTGGTGTAAAAAGGGGGAATGGCCTTGGGCCACTCTCAGCAATCCAGCTGTGTGGGGCTTATTAGAGATAACAGGAGGGCTAGTTGGCCCCCAGGGACCCTCAGGAGGCAAGGGGACCTCATCCCCCAACCAAGAGCGTGCCAGGAGGTGTGTTTGCAGAGTGGTGGAGAAAGGGGGCATGGCCTGTGTCCACCTCTCTACAATCCCATCATCTGGGGCTTACTGGAGGTATCAGGTAGGCTACTTGGCCCCTAAGGACCCCCACAAGGGACGGGAACTTCAATCTGTATTCAAAAGCATGCCATGAGGCGCGTTTGAAGAGTGGTGGGCAAAGGAGGCATACCCTGCTATGAGTACTTAGCAATCCTGCTGTGTGGGACTTACGTGTGGTAATAGGAGGGGTATTTAGCCCCTAAAGATGTCCTTGGGGGCCAACTTCCCCTCCTGTTACAACAGTGGGATTTCTAAGAGGTCTTTGGAGGCCACGCCCCCCCTTTTTCCACCACTCTGCTTACGGGTTGGGTGATGCAGTCAACTTTACACCTGAGGGTCTTTGGGGCCAAGAAGCTCTCCTGGTATCGCCTGCAAGTCCTACGCAGCCGAATTCCTGAGTGCTGGTCGGAGGGCCAGCACCCTTTCTCCACCACTCTGAAAATGCGACTACTGGTTAAAGAAACGTTTACAATGTAATCGGTTTCGCATTTGCGAGAGTTAGAGCTATTGGCATTGTAAATGTAAAAAATGTTTACAAATGTTTTTGGGAGTGGCGTGGATGAACGTTGTGTGTAGTGGAATTATGTGGTATGTTGTGCAGTGAAATTATGTAGATAGAAATTATGTGGTATTTAGTGTATAGGAATTATGTAGAGTGGGATTATGTGTTATGGAGAGCAATTATGTGGTACGGTGGTCTGTGTTGTGCAGTGGTAACCTCAGGTTTAGTTTCTTGTTTCCATAGAAGCTAAACTATTAACTCAATGAGACAAAAAAGAAGGAATCACTGAGGAGCACTTTTGGACCTAGTCAGAGGCATGAGCACGGCCACTGGAATTATGCTACTGTTTGGCTGCACCAACTTTCGCACAATAATACATTCTTTGCATTAGCCACGTAATCCATCATCTGCTGCCTAATCTAGAGATTTGAATAAAAAAAGCCTTTTTTCTAGCTCAAACGGCTCAAACTTTACAAAAAATGCAACAACAAGTGCTACGGCATGGTGAAAGGTCCTTTGCAAACCTAGAATGGTCACCTGTTACTTATTGCAAATGTGGGTGTCAAATTGGCACTAATGGTGTGCAAGCCACTCTTGCCTTTTTTCTGCGCTCCTCTTGCCTCTTCCTGCATTTCTGTTGCTTTTTTTCTGTACCTTTCTTTCTTTTTCTGCACTTCTCTTGCACATCTCCTCTACTCTCTGCACCTCTTTTGCCTCTTTCTGCACTTCTGTTGCCTCTTTCTGTACCTTACTTGCTTTTTTGTGCACATCTCTTGCCTCTTTCTGTACGTCTCTTGCCTCTTTCTGCACCCCTCTTGCCTCTTTTTGCACCCCTCCTACCTCTTTCTACACCTCTGTTCCTTCATTCTGCAAATCTTTTGTTTCTTTCTGTACCTCTCCTGTTTCTTTCAGGACCCCACTTGCCTCTTTCTCCACCCCTCTTTTCCCTTTCTGCATGTCTGTTGCTTCTTTCAGCACTTCTCTTACCTCTTTCTCCACCCCTCTTCACTCTTTCTGCATCTCTGTTGCTTCTGCACTTATCTTGCGTCTTTCTGCACCTCTCTTGCTTTTTTCTGCACCACATGTGCCTCTTTCTGCACCCGTCTTCTCTTTCTGCCCTCCTCTTGCCTCTTTCTGCACCTCTGTTCCTTCTTTATGTACTTCTCTTGTATCTTTCTGCAACTCCGTTGCTTCTTTCTGCACCGCTCTTACCTCTTTCTGCACCTCTCTTCCCCCTTTCTGCATCTCTGTTGCTTCTTTTTGTACTTCTCTTGTCTCTTTCTTCACCCCCTCTTCCCTCTTTCTGCATCTCTGTTGCTTCTTTCTGCACTTATCTTGCATCTTTCAATACCTCTCTTGCATCTTTCTGCGCAACTTGTGCCTCTTTCTGCACCCTTCTTATCTTTCTTCCCTCCCCTTGCCTCTTTCTGCACCTCTGTTCTTAATTTCAGTACTTCTTTTGTTTCTTACTGTACCTCTTGTACTTCTTTTTGCACCCCTCTTGCCTCTTTCTCCACCCTTCGTCCCCCTTTCTGCATCTCTGTTGCTTCTTTCTGCACCTCTGTTGCTTCTTTCTGCACCTCTCTTGCTTCTTTCTGTACCGCTCGGGCCGCTTTCACACCCCTCTCCCTGCACCCCTCCTGCCTCTTTCTGCAACTCTATTCCTTCTTTCTGTACTTCTTTTGTTTCTTTTTGCATCTCTCACTACTTTTGCACCCCTTCTGCCTCTTTTTGCACCCCTCTTTCTACTTTCTGCACCCCTCCTGCCTCCTTTTGCACCTCTGTTCATTCTTGCTGTACTTCTTCTGTTTTTCTGCAGTGCTCTTGCTTCTTACTACTCCCTCTTTCTGCATCCCTGTTGGTTCTTTCTGCACCTCTGTTCTTTCTTTCTGCACTTCTTTTGCTTCTCTATGCACATCTCTTGCTTCTTTCTGTACCGCACATGCCTCTTTCTGCACCCCTCATACCTTTTTTGTATTCTTGCCTCTTTCTGCACCTCTTTTGCTTCTTTCTGCATTCCTCTTGATTCTTTCTGCACTCCTCATGCCTCTTTCACACCCCTCCTCCCTCTTTGTATACCCTCTTGCCTCTTTCAGCACCTCTGTTCCTTCTTTCTGCACTTTTTTTGTTTCTTTCTGCACCTCTCGTTCCTGTTCCACTGCTTTCCCTGTTGTTGTACCCCTGTTGCCCCTTTCTGCACCTCTATTCCTTCTTTCTGCACTTCTTTTGTTTATTTATGCATGTCTTTTGCTTCTTTCTGCACCTACGTTCCTTCTTTCTGCACTTCTTTTGTTTCTGTCTGCCCCTCTCTTGCTTCTTTCTGCACCCCTTTTGCCACTTTCTGCACCTTGTTCCCCCTTTTTACATCTCTGTTGCTTCTTTCTGCACCCCTCGTGCCTCTTTCACACCCCTCTGCCTGCATCCCTCTTGCCACTTTCTGCACCTTTGTTCTATCTTTCTGCACTTCTTTTGTTTCTTTCTGCACATCTCGTGCTTCTTTCTGTACCCATGCGCCTCTTTCTGCACTCTCTTCCCTCCTTTACATCTCTCTTGCCTCTTTCTGCATCTCATTTGCTTCTTTCTGCACTCCTCTTGCTTTTTCCTGCACTCCTTGTGCCTCTTTCACACCCCTATTCTCTCTTTGTACACTCCTCTTGCCTCTTTCTGCCCCTCTGTTCCTTCTTTCTTTACTTCTTTTGTTTCTTTCTGCACCTCTTGCTTCTTTCTCCACCCCTCTTCCCTGTTTCTGCCCCCTGTTGCCCTTTTCTGTACCATTGTTCCTTCTTTCTGCACTTCTTTTGTGTCTTTCTGCACATCTCTTGCTTCTTTCTGCACCCCTTGTGCATCTTTCTGCACCCCCCCTCCTTCTTTCTGTACCTCACTTACTTCTTTCTGCACTCTGCTTTCCTCTTTCTACAACTCTCTTGCTTCTTTCTGCACAACTAGTGCTTCTTTCTGTACCCTCTTCCCTTTTTCTGCACCCCTCTTGCCTTTTTCGGCACTTATGTTCCTTCTTTCTGCACTTCTTTTGTTTATTTCTGCACCTCTCTTGCTTCTTTCTGTCACCCCTTTTGCTACTTTCTCCAACCCTGTTCCTCCTTTTTACATCTCTGTTGCTCCTTTCTAAACTTCTCTTGCCTTTTTCTGTATCCAATATCCCTATTTCTGACGCTCTGTTGCTTCTTTCTGCACTTCTTTTGGTTTTTCTGAACTCCTCTGGCCTCTTTCTGTACCTATGTCCCTTCTTTCTGTACCCCTTTTGTCTCTTTCTGCACCCCTATTGCCTCCTTCTGCACCTCACTTGCTTCTTTCTACACTCCTCTTGCCTCTTTCCACACCTCTCTTGCTTTCTTCTGCACAACATGTGCTTCTTTCTGCACCCCTCTTCCATTTTTCTGCAGCCGTCTTGCCTCTTTTTGCACCTATGTTCCTTCTTTCTTCACTTCTTTTGTTTTTTTCTACTCCTCTCTTGCTTCTTTCTGCACCCTTTTTGCCACTTTTCCCACCCCTGTTGCCCCTTTGTACATCTCTGTTGCTCCTTTCTGAACTTCTCTTTCCTATTTCTCCACCCATATCCCTCTTTCTGCACCTGTTGCTTCTTTCTGCATTTCTCCTGCTTCTTTCTGCAGCTCTGTCCCTTTTTTCTGCAACCCTTGTGCCTCTTTCCGCACCCCTCTTCTCTCTTTCTGTACCCCTCTTGCCTCTTTCTGCACCTCTGTTCTTTCTTTTTGCACTTCTTTTGTTTCTTTCTATAGCTCTCTTGCTTCTTCTGCACCCCTCTTCCCTCTTTCTTCACCCCGTTTCCTCTTTCTGCACCTCTGTTCTTTCTTTCTGCATTTCTTTTGTTTCTTTTTGCACATCTCATGCTTCTTTCTGCACCCCTCATGCCTCTTTCTGTACCCATCTTCCCTCTTTTTACACCCCACTTGCCTCTTTCTGCACCTCTGTTGCTTCTTCCTGGACTTCTCTTGGTTTTTTCTGTACCTCTTTGCTTTTTTCTGCATCACTCATGCTTATTTCTGCACCCCTTTTCATTCTTTCTGCACCTATCTTGCCTCTTTCTGCACCTCTGTTCCTTCTTTATGCTCTTCATTTATTACTTTCTGTACCTCTCTTGCTTCTTTATGCACTCCTCATGCCACTTTCTCTACCTTTGTTCCCCCTTTTCACATCTCTGTTGCTTCTTTATGCACTTCTCTTGCCTCTTTCTCCACTCCTCATCCCTCTTTTTGCACCTCTGTTGCTTCATTCTGCTCTTCTCTTGCTTCTTCCTGCTCCTCTGTCACTTCTTTCTGCAACCCTTGTGCTTCTTTCTGTACCTCTCTTCCCTCTTTCTGTACCCCTTTTGTCTCTTTCTGCATCTCAGTTCCTTCTTTCTGAACTTCTTTTATTTATTTCTGCAACTCTCTTCCTTTTTTCTGTACCCCTCTTGCTTCTTTCTGTACCCCTCATGCCTCTTTCATAGTCACTCTTCTTCCCTCTTTCTGCACCCCTCTTACCTATTTCTGCACCTCTGTTCCTTTTTTCGGCACTTCTTTTTTTTCTTTCTGCACCCCTCTTGTTTCTTTTTGTATCTCTCTTGCTTCTTTCCCCACCCCACTTCCCCCTTTCTGCACCTCTCTTGTTTCACACCAACAAAACAAAACACTGTAAACCTTCTTTTCAACTTTTTCTTTGTTATGCCCATCACCCTCCCTGGAGTGCCCATCAGCAACTCCATTGAAAACTACCCTCCCTCCCCCTCCCAGTTTCCTAAAGAAGGAATCATCCTCCCCCAAAAAGCTGCCGCTGAAAATGGGAGCTTACGTCTCAGCGCACCGAAAAGCCGACCCCAGCCCGCAGCTGCATAAAAAAGTGAAATATGAACAAACTACACCCGTAGCCGCCACAGAGGCCCTCTGACCACATCTCTATACCCTTCTAGCCCGCTCCTCCCTATCCTCCTTGCCAAAACACAAAATATACAGCATTGTCAGATTGATCAATTATTATTAGATCAATCAGCCCTGCCAAGTGTTTATGCCGTTTGCCATTTACTTAATGCTTGCTTAGACTCCAGGTCCATAACAAAAAATTGTGTCTGACAATCTTTGATGACTTTCAATCTAGCAGGCTCCTGTAGAAATACTTGAGCCCGACAGCTTTAAATAGATCAATAAGTTGTCTCATTTTCCATCTTTTCTCCATTGTAGCACAGCTCAAATCAGACCTAAAAAATACAGAGAAAGGGTCAACCCCTACTGGAGAATCAGGCTGGGCCTTGAAAGACAATGCCTGTCATAAGAAAAAGTTTACGAAAAAAATCAGGATTGGCTGAGGATACCGGGAATTGAGTCTCTGCACTGTTATGGGCAGCCTGTGTGCTCTTTGAACCTGGCAGTCCCAGTCCCAATCAGACAGATCCGGGAAGGCTTTTTGAAGAGGTTGAACAACAAACGCCCGGGGGTCTGCTCCCCTCCTTACCCTTCCGGAACCCCAAATATTCTTAGATTATTTTGCGGTTGCAGGTTTTCTAAATCTTCAATTTTGGCTTGACAGGCCAGGAGCTTTAGTTTGTGAGACTGCACGGTTTTCGCTATGGTCATAACTCTTCTATCTCTGCAACCCTGCTTTGTAGATTGACCAAGTCTCTTGTAATTCCGGCCACTGTACCAGTCACCTCATCCAATGATGACTGAATACTAAGGTAGTCCGCTCTAATCTGAGCATAATGGACCTGAGCTTCTCGTCGTTGTTCTTGTAAAACCTGCAGTATTACCGCGAGAGACGGCTCTTTAGAGGAAAGCTGCTCATCTGTCCCATACCCCATATCTAGTGAGGTTGGCTTTGTCCTGTCGCCTAGCTCTTCATTGGGACCAGGCTTGCTTTCTAAGCTGTTCCCATTAGAGTAGTCCACAGAGTTAGTAAGGTGTATCATTTGTTCCCCAGTAGTATCGCTGTTTTAATTATTCGCATTGTTCGCCACTCATTGCCCACTTTTCAAGCTGGGGCCAGAATGCGATAAGTGAGAAAACAATGGCTTAACCTCTCCCTTTGCTTGTGCTCATTTTCTTAGAGGGCTACTTTCCATGCCACCTCCCCAGCGAGCTCCAGAGCTATTGTACCAGTTAGACCCTTGCAAGTCCATAGATCTCTTACGAGATTTAGCTACTTTAAGATTAAGATCTTTTTTGCTGTTGTTTTTATTTTTGTTCCCAGTAGAGGTATTAGAAGTCTTTTGTAGGTCCCGTCGGTTCTTCCCTGTAATCATGACCTCAGGCGTAGTATCAGATATGGTTATGTTTTTTTTATTTAGTGCCCAGATCTAGGTGCATGGGAGTAATGTCTTGGCCACATAGTATAGCTTTGGAACCATTCCCGTCCACCTCAGGCCTAGACACATTGCAATTCTGGGAAATACTACTTGGGCTCTCGCCATTAGCATCTGACCCATTAGCCTTAGCACCCACTGCCAACACATCAGTGTCTTCCAAGATAGCATCATTTTGAGTGACCGAGGTCTCCCCTAATTCCATGATATTTCCATGGTCCAACACCCTGTGTGGCTCGACAGCATCATCTGATTCAGTCTCTCCTTCTGTGAACCCCTCAGGATCCTCAAAAGATGGTCTGTGCTTAGCGGCCGCCTGCTGTGTGCCTTTCTACTACATAGTATAGATGCTATTGAGATTGCATCTGCCATTTGAACTACAGGCTTCCCCTTTGAATTTAATTCAGCTGCTTTACCTGCTTCCAGAAGCCGAAGTGCGGGTCTACCAACTCATGTTGAGGCAGCTTTGGCGCTTTCAAGCCTTCTTCGACCAGTGAGGGAGCTTGCAGCCCTGCAGTCCTCATAGTACGAGCCGCTTTCAGGGTGTTTTAGCACTTCTCTTGCTTTTTTCTGCACCTTTCTTCCTCTTTCTGGACTTCTGCTGTCTCTTTCTGCAGTTCTATTGCTCCTTTCTGCACCTTTCTTCATCTTTCTGCACATGTCCTACCTATGTAGGCATATTTAGAAATTAACATTTAAAAAAGCTTAGAAATTCACTGAAAAAAACCAGAGGTTTGAGGGACATTATAGTTAGGAATAAGCATTTAAAAAACCTTTGAAATTCACTCTAAAAACCATAGGTTTCAGGGATATTATAGTTAGAAATTAGCATTTAAAAAAACCTTAGAAATTCACTGAAAAAAAACACAGATTTCAGGGACGGTATGGTTAGTTAGACATTTCACTCATACAAAGCCAGAGAAATTCGGCCGTTGTAATTAGTTGAGCTACCTATAACTCGCGTGCCCACAATGCACTGCTGATGACGTCACAGACATGGTCAGTGACATCACTGATGACATCTCAAATGACATCACTGATGACATCATCCACTTAATATCTGGTGCACCTCCTCATACCCTAATATAACCTTTCATATACCCACTCTAAAATACAGTCTACCACTCTCGAAACCATAGACACACCAATACCAGTTAGTACAGACCCACTCACTGATTCATAGGTCTACACACATCCACTCACTCACCTTTACAGTCACTCATACATGCAGTCACTCATTAATATAGCCTCTGATATATGCACTCATACACCCATACAGACACTCACATACTGCCACTCATACACAGAGATACTCACACACCTAGTCAGTCACCCAAAGACTCAGTCACACTGCCATTTACTCACCAATGCAGTTATACACACACCACCTCACTTATTCATACAGATACTAACACATACTTACTCTCTTATACAATCACTGACACAAGCACACACTCATCCCTACAGCCACTCTCACAATCACACACTCTCACATATAGTCACTTATATATTCCAACATTCACATATACTGCCTTTTGCATATATAGTTACTCACGCATAAACCACTGAGGCATCCATTCACTCACCAACACAGCCATACGCACACTCACTCACCCATGGAGTCAATCGCTGATGCACTCATGAACCCATACACCCACTGAATCACCCATTGACACATCAATGGAGGGAGTCACACACATCCCCACCCACCCACATAGACATTTAGGTACCCATACAGGTAATCAGACAACCAATCATTAACCCATATAGATACTCATGCAGCTACTCACTACCCCCATGAAACCACTTACACACCAACTGACAGACTGATACAGACATTTACAGAGATTAGTCATTCACCCATGCATTCAATAAGACACATTTAATCTCTCACTTAAACAGTCAGTCATGCACCCACTAAATCATCCATTTAGACAGTCATACACCCACTCATTCTTCAATACACCTTTGCATATCTATAATTAACATTCTTAAACTTTTAAAAATCACCCAGTCTCTGAATAATGTCATCAATGATGTCATTTAAGGTGTCATCAGTGATGTCACTGACCATATCATGAGTGATGTAATATGTAATGTCATCAGCAGTGCACTGCGGGTTTGTGAGCTATAGCTAGCTCAACTAACTATAACGGCCGAATTTTTCTGGTTTTGTATGAGTGAAATGTCCAACTAACTATAATGTCCCTGTGGTTTTTTCAATATATATATATTTATATATATATATATATATATATATATATATATATATATATATATATATATATATATATATATATATTTATATATATATATATATATATATTAACGCTCCAAAATCCTTCCCACTCCTGGAAAAGAATACGACAGCACTCGAGGTTGATGGTTACAAACGCGCTAGATTTTATTTAGCGGAGGGGTGCACACAGATGAAAAAAGAGATTCCTCCTCAGCCTGCTCTGCGCTCGCAGACACCGCCTCCACGCCAGCAAAGAACGAGGACCGGACCAGCAAAGTCAGCAAGATGGTAATTTATTGATTAAAACAGAACCAGCGACGCGTTTCGGGCGGAAAGCCCTTGATCACGCTGCAACATGTTTAAAATCGTTATGCTTTTTTATAAATGAATGCAGTGATGATGACGCCGCCCCCTGGTGGCGCCCACCATAATCACGTGACATATAGTAAACAGTGAGAACGCACTATTGCTGATACATTTTTGCCATTGCTGATTAGTATACAGAAAGTCATATATATATATTTATATATATAACTACTGGCGGTCACCTATTTTCCATAAGAAATCCGCAACATTATATTTGGATTAACTTTGGTGCTGGTTGACAAATCTTTGCAAATTTTTTTAAAACTGGTGGGACGCTCTGGTCCACTTTTATCCTGAAAGTCTTGGGGTGATTCATGAAGCGGGGGCTGAGAAAAAAGGGGGATCCCAAAACATATTTTCCCCATGCAATTTTCCATAGGTACCATTCATCGCGGCTACAGCCCGAACAGCTGAACGGAATTACACCAAATTTGGCAAAGTGGTACTCCTTGGTTCAGACTCGTGCCTTTTGCTTATATGGTGTAAATCTGATTAGTAGTTCCTGAGAAAATTACAATTAAAAGTACATATATATCTATGGCCTCGGTGGATCTGCGCATCTTGCGCGGATTATAAGTGCACCATCCCGATCACGCACTGAATGCTGATTGGCTGTCAAGTGGTTGTCAACATTCGAAACCAGGAAGTGTTGGCAGCCATTTTGTGCCTCGGTAGAAGCGAGGATATACAAATTAGTGTAATAAGTGTTCAAAACGTATAAAGGGGAGCAAGTAAGAAATATTTTGACCCTCTAGACCTGCTGGAGGGGTCCCACAAGGACCCCTAGGGCCCCAAAAAAAACCCTTTGTTTTTTTAAACAAAGAAATGTGCGTTGGGTGCGTGGATCCGCCGCAACAATTTTTAAAAAAAAAATTTGCTACCTGGGAGGGCCATATCCCGGGGTCTAAAATATTACATTTGATAGGGGTCCAGAGGAGCCCTGTAGCCCAGGGACCATCATTCCTCAGTGCTACAAAATAAATGGGTGAGGGAGCTCAAAGGCCCGTTTAGGCCCCGAGGATTACCACTCTCCGGGGTTTTTTATATTTTGGGGGGGGGGGGTGCGTGGTCTCCATTCTGGAGCAGTCGAACGCCTTGGGGAACACCACCTTGCAGGAGCGGCTCCTGCTGTGTCTCGGAGTGTCTACCCCCGGGACAATGCTGTTTGCTATGGCAGGGAGGGAGTTAAGGTTCCTGCTGTGTCATAGCAAATTTGAGGGCATATTAACACGTGCCATTTCGCCGCAAATTATTTTAAAAAGCCAAAAATGCGGGGAAAATTATATCGCCCTATTTACTAGGTGACGCTAAGATGCATTAATGCTTGTTAGCAGACGGCTTGCTAAGGGCTCGCCTCGTATCTCCAATGAGCTGCAATGTAGGAGTTCTCAGTGGCAAGGTAGTTGTTTCTATGACAATATAAAAAGGAAGAGGAAGGTATGACAACAGCGTTGTATTTACAAGGCGACCCTGGATTTGAGGACAGATAGCAAAACTCTTGCTAATTGCGGTTTATGTTGGATCCTAACATCTGTTCTGAACTTAAGCATGTTTAATATGCGAGGTGGATTGATATAATACATCCACAGTGTTATATCAACAAGCTTTTCACTTGTGAACATGAATTATTGCTGTATTTCTCGGGATATTGTGGGCATATTTACAAGGACAGTGCTAAAATTATCGTCACTTTAGCGTTAGGAAAGTGCAATTAAAGCAGCCATAATGGGCTTAATAATATGCTTTTGAGAATTCGTGAGAATTCCAATAGAAGCCCAGGTTTGCAGCAGAACATTTTAAGCTGTCCTTGTAAATATGCCCATTACAGACTCCTAATTTTACCGTAAAAAAAATGTCACCTACTATTAATTTGTATTCTTCCTCTGGATCCCATCCCATGGGATACAACGTTGGGCACTGTGGGTGAAGGCCTAATGTCCCTACGGTCTCAGTCAGCTCCCTGCGCACTTCGGAATCCCTCATTACTTTTGCACAGGGGGACCTGTTAATATGCAGCTCCCCGAGGGGAGAAAAGGATTCTACTTTGCATTTTAAAAGAGAGAGTAGGTGTTTGTGTTCTCTCTTTCAAAATGCAAACCAAGGGGCATATTATCAAGGAACGGCGTTAAAATGATCACCGCTTTAGCGGCAGAAAACTGCTGCTAAAGCGGCGATAATGAGCTTGACAATATGCCCTTGAGAATTCCAATAGAAGCCCATGTTCTGGTGTTAACATGGGCTTCTATTGGCTATGGCATATTATCAAGCCCATTATCGCCACTTTAGAGGCAGTTTCCTGCCGCTAAAGTGGCGATAATTTTAACGCCGTTCCTTGATAATATGCCCCCGAATTTTTTGCTATGGCAGGGCGAGAGCCTTGGCTCTCATCCTTGTAGAGCAAACAGCAATGTTGAAAAAATCTTCCGGTAAGATAACAAAGGATTTTGAAGTCCATTATCGCCATTTTAGTTGTAGTTTGCTGCCGTCAAAGCGGCGATAATTTTAATGCCGTCCTTATAAATATGCAGCTCAGTTTTGTAATGTTGACAATCCAGTCTCCCATTTGAATAGGCACAAAGTATTTAGTGAAGTGCATTGTGAATCGTGAAGCAACACTTTCTAATTGTGATCGATAAAGAATTCGAAGAGTTGTGTACTTCTTTTGCTCGTAATGTACATAGGGTAGATTTACAAGTCCCTTGCGCCACTATTGCATCACTTATAACATGGGAAAAGTAACACAAAAGTGGCACAAGGGGCTTGTTAATCTGCTACACAGTGTTCTGTCTTTTTTTGCTGTCCTCTCTATCATGTAGAGGATCCCGGGTAAATATAACAATTTCTGTACAGCCAGTACCTTTCAACCCTACCCCTAAACTGCTTACTGCCTGTGACCATAGTAACAGTTCATGGAACACTTAAGTGAGCACACATGTTACAAGTTCACCACACAATGTTGCTAATCCAAATAGTTACTGTGCTGGAGTTTTTAAAATTTTCCATTCGAACCGTTAATTGCAGCTACAGACTCTGGTAAAGAGCTGGTAAACAGTTAGCCTCAGTATTATACTTCAGTTATAAACATCATTTCTACTTTAATTGTTAAATCTTCTCTAAGCATATGATTATCACACTAACTAATAGTGAAATTTTGTCAGAAAAAGAAGACGTATACACTTTTTAAATGAACTTTTATTAAAACAACAATAAATAACTGGAAACGTAACTTTAAGATAACAATATATGAAATAACTAGAAACATAAATTTAACATAACAATATAATAAAGAATATGTGAGATGGACTCCAATGGAAGGAGGGTAGATAACCTGCAAAACAAAAATGAAAATACGTGTTTAAAATTAGATTGATGTGACTGAATGAGGTCAAACATCACAAATTAAGGTAACACTTGGCAATATTTGGTTATTTGCACGTCTGCAGTGTGCCTGATACATCCCACCCCTTTTATAGGTCCGCGTTGAAGAGGTGTCTGTAGGGAAGTGCCTACTGCGTATGGAGCAACAGGTCTTTAAAATGATTCAGAGATGAGACAGAATTAGGTGAGAGATCATGTCATTATGCAGGACAATATTGTTTATTTCCAACGCACTTAATTGGAGGCATTGTGTATCTATGCCGCTCTTCTTACCTTGTGTAAACACTGTGGCGAACAGAGTACACAACTTGAAGTCTGCTTTGTTTCTACACTGCAGACTGTATACAATTCAGCCTTGATTTATTTATCTGTAGAGAGGACAGCAGCGTCCATAACTTTAAAAGAGAAAGAGAAACAATGTGAGAGAGAGGGAGAGATAGAAAGAGAGAAAAAACTAAACTGAAAGTGTGGAAGAAAGTATTAGATGGAGCAGGAGAGGTAGTGTTAATACTGGAGAAAATCTTCGTAGCTCACCTTTTTGCCTCCATTGTGTGTCCAAGCACGTGCTGGTTCATAGTGCATCCTCAAGTTTAGTGATCTGAAAGAAAGTATAGAGTTAGTAATAGCTGAGTACATACAACTGCACAAGTATATTTCTGCTTTATGCCTTTGGACACTTAGGATACTGTATCAACTTTCACTGCAAGGAGGTGTCTGTGCGCTCTTTTTCTCCCAGAGTACTATACCCCATGCTCTCCCACTGCATAGCGGTGAGTTCTCATTACTGCGTACGCAGACTGTTGCATCCCATTGACTCCCGGAGTCCGGAGGTGAGTGCCTTTTCTTGCACACTCAGACTGTTCCAACCTATCCATTCTCACTGCCCGGAGGTAATTGTACATTCCTACACATTCAAGCTGCTGCACAGTATCCACTCTCTTCGCACACAGGTGACTTCTGGTTGCTTCGGAAACAAGCTTCTTTGCTCACCTTGTTCGATTGGCGTGATTCAAAGTGGGTGCACCACGTGTCGAAGCAGCCTTCTTAGGGATTGTTACGATGGCCCCGCATCATCGCAGAATCCTCAAACATTGAGCTTTGGAGGTGTTGGGGGGACGCTAATTTGTGAAACACAACCTGTTAGATAAAAAGGAAGATAACATTGTGCCTCATTTCTTTATAAAAGGAGAGAAGAAGTGAGAGAGCGACTGAAAAGAATATTCGCATCTCAACTTTCTGTCACCGGTGTGTCTTCCACCCCGTGTTGGGACATAGTGCGCCATGAAGCTCTATATCTAAAAGATAGTAAAAGAAAGATGTTATGATTGGTAATTGTCACTATCTCAATGTGTAGTAGAATAACATCACCCTGAGGTTCCGTGACGATTCGAACCCGTGTTTTCGACATCGTCGTAAACCTATAATTTCGGTACCAGTGAACCGTAAATGATCCATATAGTGTATCCTGGTGTTTTCGCTATGCTGCGAGCAAGAGCACTCCTGTTATGAGCATATTTCCGGTATACCGATGGCATCCATTTTAGATTATGGCATCCATCTTGTTTTTCTTGCCCTCACATAGTCAATGTACATACAGTGACCTCTGATCAATTCATTGCACTCAAAGGACACGTAGGCTTTAGCCGGCGATTCACCTTGTCGATGACACGTACACCTTAAGTCAGAAACGCTGTGGCCGCATGACTCGGCAGAAGCTGCCTCCTCTGCCCGAGGCCAGTCCTGCTATACTGGTTCTTGTGTACGTTGGCCTGATCATGATTAGGTGGCCGAAGTTGGTAGCCTTGCCCATTTACGACCCACAAACATCTCTTATCCTGTTTTTCTATCTTCTACACCTGGCTCTGCTCCTTTCCTTCTGGGCCTTTATTAGGGGGAGGTAACGAAATTTACGATGAGGCGGTCCGGCTCCTGAATGAGAAGATGGCATGGGATTATGATCGAACAGTGGGAACCCCTCATTCGTAATGTTTGAACATCAGAAATTTGTTGACAATTCCTGTTTGACGCCAAATATTTATTGTTTAGGATACAAAGCTTAAAGAAATGTACTAGCATGTGAAGAATGTTGCCTACAGCTAAAATCTTTGTATTTAAGGAGCAACTCACTTAGTGAAAATTGAACAGGCTCCTAGAATCTGCCCATGTGTAGTTTTTGTGACTTCTGTATCCCTGCAGTAATAAACCTTTGGTCTCTGACGCCACCATCGAGAAGCCCGTGTTTCTGTTTATTTGTGCACCGAGACAGGTAGAACTCAGGGGTCTTCGGGTGTTGTCCCTGACACCTCTGGACCTTAATTCGGTCCAGAACTCCAATTGGCGCCCAAAGTGGGGCGACGTCATTCGGTACCGGTCCAAAAGCCTGAAGAGTTCGAGAAGCTTCGTGTGAAGATTCCAGAGGGAGGTGCCCCACTTCATCGATCCCAGTATATCGCAAAAGTGGCCCGACGTTCTCTTCCACGAGGGTTCCCGTTCGGACGGCTGAAGAGGTCCGCTGCCTTGACTGTCGCCCTGTCTTGGACCCGAGGTGCAGACCTTAGTACGGCGAAACGTGGACGGGTTTCTCCTTGGTGACGTCTTCAGTGCCTCAGTTAAGTATTAAGTGGTTGCTAGTTGTTTTTGGTTAAGGATTTATCCTTTTAGTTCTCTGGTTTGACTTGGTTTTGTAGATTATCACTGGTTGTTCTAGTTACGATAATCTTTGGTTTAGTTTGGGTATCGATACATTCGTTCATTTGGTAGGCCTAAGTTCTAAGTTCGATTGCGCATCTTTGTCTGTGTTTGTTCTGTGTTTCGGTTAGTAAAATGGTAAGTAGAAAAAAATGTATGTTTTCATGTTTTGGTTGCAACAAGGATTCCCGGTTGGAGGACTCATGTCTGGTTCCTCCGATTGGAACTCCCATTTATGAATTATACTGTAAGCATGGTGTGGGTCCCATATCTTATAATGAGGTGTGGGTTCGCTACACGAAAGAAGATGGTGTCCTTAGTTGGCCACTACATGGTAGTTTTGAACCCGAAGTTCTTGATAATTTGGAAGTATAACTGTTTAAGAGGAAAGCCTGGCCGGCAATGTTTGATTCTTTCCGTTTCTGGCGAAAATAATCTAAACAAAGAGAGATTAAAAAATTGAAGAAAGAGCAGAAAGAGCAAGAGTTGACCTTAATACAGGCTACTGAGCAGCTGCAACTCGATAAAACTGAGAAAGCGATAGAAATAGCTGATAGAGAACGTAATTTGGCGATTGACAAATGCTATCCTGCCTTGCCATCGAGTACTGTTAAGTCAATAGAGGACCCTGAAAAGGATCCCTTGTTGTCTTATTTGTTGAGATCACCTCCACCATATGCACAGGGTGCTACAGCTCCACCTTTGCCAAATGTTTTGTTACCGGCTGCTGTCCAGCCTGGTATACCTGCTCCTGTTCCCTTGAATCCAGCTCCTGTACTCCCTGTGGTTAACAATATTCCTCCGGCACCCCCTCTTCCGGGGTTGCCCGCTCCGCTGCCTATGCCTGCTCCGCTTATACCTGTTGCTTCACAAGCTACTTTGCCTGCTACTCCTACTCTTGCTGTTTCATCTGTTCCAACTACTACTCTACTTAAATCTTCTGCAAGCTATATGACTCCGCTTTCTGTTCGTCGAAGAATCACTGAATCTGTCACTAATATTCTATCTCCCTTTTACAAAACTCTAACTAGGAGTCCTGCCTCTGAATCTACTCAGAGACGTAGTCAGCTTCCTAATACTGAAGAACGTGGAATATTAGATTCCACAGCCCTTAGATGGATTTCGAAAGTTGGAAGGTATGATGTACGAGATGTGTTAGACACATTTATGCAATGGAATGAACCGACCCAGCGCTATGTGTTTGATGTAATGTGCTCCCTTTTGCGTGAGGATTGGGAGGAGGACGACTCTGAATCAGCTCCGGGTGAGATAATTCACGTTCAGCAAAAATTTGCTGCAGGTATGATAGTGGGTCAGGATGTTAAAGAAGCGATGGAACTGATTTTAAGTTATAGGGCTGATCCTTCTCTCCGTTCACCAAGGGACCTAGAGAAACGTAGCACGAAACAAGGTCGTCAATATCCGATGAGGGAAGTTCCGCCAATATGGCGCGAAGCCGTTCAAGCTGATGCAGTGAATGGTATTGTAGCCGCTCCAGCACGATTCCAGAGTGTGTGGATACACATTCCATGGAAACGAGCTGAGGTGTTAGCAGTAAAACAGGCCTTGCCAGATCCGCGTAAAAATCCAGCCGGATATTATAAAGAGCTGACTCAGACGGTTCAGGCTTGCGTAATGAATTTGGCAGACATCGACATGCTATTTGGCAATGTGGTGCCGCAACCTATTTGGGCTAAAATCCGTAATAAAAAACATCCAGTTGCCCTTGGTGGTGATTGGCCAGCTATCATAGCGGCAGATGGACTACAGATTGGTGGTTCTAAACCCAAACCCCTAATTGCTAATTTACCTGGTAGGATAATTGATCTAATGAAAACTTTGATGCCAGCATTGCGCGTAAATTGGGACAAATTGTCCGCATGCAAGCAAAAGAAAGACGAATGCGTATCCGACTTCTTCACTAGATTCAAAGAAACTTTTGTAGATCATAGTGGTCAGGATATGAGCACGGAAGGAGGACAGAGATTATTTGTTGATAAGTTTGTGCACAACTTGTTACCAGACCTTAGTAATAAATTAAGAGATTCTGAAAGAGCGTGGGCTGTCTCTACGACTGCGCAAATACTTGCAACTGCTCAGTACTATGAAAATTGGGATAAAGAAGAGAAAGAAAAATCAGAAAGGAAAACTAAAGACTTAAAAACTAAAGTCCTTCTGCAACAGGCATATCCACCTCGCACGAATCAGACTAATTCGCAGCAAGGGCCATATCAGAGGACCGATTACGGTTCCCAAAGACCGCAGTACCAATGGAATCAGTGTGCGTACTGCAAAAAGGAAGGTCATTATAAGAATGAGTGTCCAGTTCTAGCACAGAATGCGCAAAATAATGGTGTTCCGGCTCAGAGAGGTCGTGGTGGTTATACGCAAAATTCTAGAGGCCGAGGACGAGGTACTATGCCTCCACAGACTAATGATCGCCCTTGTAATTATTTCGATCAGCGAAACGGACAATCTGCACAGTCTGGTAGATCTCAACAGTACCATGTTGAAGACTACTGTGAGGCCAGCGAGGAAATTCAACAACAAAATGAATACTAGGACAGCCTTGGACAAAGAGAGGGAGTAGTATCAGTTCCAGTAGATCAGAGTGGGCCCTATGTCGCAGTAGCTACATCAGGTGTGGTCGAACCGTTTCTGTTGGATACTGGTGCAGCAAAAAGTTCTATCATGCATGCGAAACTCCCTGGCGCACCTTTGTCCGGCCTAACAAACGTTTCAGTAGGTTTTTCAGGCGCCCCTGTTTACAACCCTGTTTCTGGCCCTTTGTCTATTTCTGTTGGGCCTCGTCAATTGAAAGCACCCTTGATTTTGACGACCGGTTGCAATGAAAATCTGCTTGGTTTAGACCTGTTAAAACGCCTGTATGCGACACTGTACTGTTCTCCTTCAGGAGTACGGCTTACGTTGGGTAAGAGAGTCATCTCCCCGATGTACTTGTCAATGGATGTGCTCCCACTGGAGCTGCGTTCTCTCCCTGATACTCTTTGGGCGACTGGTCCTAACGATGTAGGTCTTTTGGAAATTCCTCCTTATGTAAAAACTTTGAAAGCAAATGTCAAATTCCCACGAATCCCACAATACAGGATTTCTAGTGAAGGCGAGCGTGCACTTTTATTGATAGTGCAAGATTTGATCGAGAAAGATGTAATAGAAGAAACTAGAGGAAATGTCTGTAACAGTCCTGTCTTGCCAATCTTGAAACGCACTGATCCTTCAAAACCTCCAGTGTACAGATTTGTAATTGACCTTAGAGAGGTTAACAAAATCGTAGTTCCACAGTTTCCTGTGGTTCCAGACATTACGGCATTGTTGACGCTGATTCCTGCCACAGCTACATGGTTTTCAGTGATCGACTTGAAAAATGCCTTTTTCAGCATTCCAATAGCCGAGGAAAGCAGAGATATTTTCGGCTTCTCTCTAGGAGGTCGGAGTTTCAGGTTTAAACGTGCTCCACAAGGTTATTGTGAAAGCCCATCCATTAACAGTCAGGCATTAAAAAGTCAATTAGATTCTTTTGTACTTCCTCCTGGTTCTGCTTTGGTGCAATACGTGGATGACCTTCTAGTGGCTGCTGATGACAAGGAAACTTGCAAAACAGCTACAATTTCCTTACTGTATCATTTGTCTGCTTTACATCACAAGGTGTCACCTTCCAAACTGCAATATTGTTGCCAAGAAGTGACCTACTTAGGTCATCTCTTGTCAAAGGAGGGAAGAAGGTTGACCCCAGAGAGAATAAAAGCAATTACGCAGATGAATGTTCCTAGCACACAGAGAGAAGTGCGCGCGTTTTTAGGAATTACTTCATACTGCAGGCAATGGATCCCAAATTTTTCTCTCTTAGCAAAACCATTGGTGGCCCTGACTGGAAAAGGTGTTCCGAGTCCGGTGCCATGGTCTGACGAATGCCAGCAGAGTTTCTCTGAGTTACGAAATGCACTGTGTTCAGCTCCGGTGTTGGGTACACCTGACTACAGTAAACCATTTACACTCTATGTTCACGAGAGAGAAGGTTGTGCATTGAGTGTTTTGACGCAACGATTTGGTGATAAACAACGTCCTTGTGCGTATTTTTCATCAACATTAGACCCGGTAGCCAGAGCGTTGCCAAGTTGCTTAAGAGCTACAGCAGCAGCTGCAATGTCCATTCGACAATCTGCTGGTTTGGTCATGAACAATATGCTGGTGGTCATGGTTCCACATGCTGTGGATACCCTCATGAACCGAACGAAGACTCAGCACCTCACCAGTGCTAGATTATCAGGCTATGAGCTGACACTGCTAGCGAGTCATATTCAGATTAAAAGATGCAATGTATTGAATCCAGCAACACTGTTGCCGACTAGCCAGGAGTCGAGTGATTCTGAACCACATGACTGTTTTTTTAGAACCGAGGAGGAGACAAAAGGACGGATTGATCGTAAGGATACTCCGTTACCAGATCCAGATGGCACGTTATATGTTGACGGCTCTTGTTTTAAATTGGAAAATGGTGATGTGACAGCTGCTTATGCAGTAACGACTTTGAGTACGATTGTGGAGACTGAAAGAGTGAGTCAGAATTCTGCCCAAGCTGCAGAATTAATTGCATTGACTAGAGCGTGTGTCTTAGCAGAGGGAAAGAGAGTGAATGTATTCACAGATAGTCAGTACGCGTTCGGCGTAGCGCATAGTTTTGGTCGACTGTGGAAGGAAAGAGGTTTTATTACGTCCCATGGGACTAAAATCCAGCATGGTCAGCTAGTCAATGACTTGTTGGAATCTCTAACCTTACCGACTAAAGTTACGATTGTGAAGTGCAGTGCTCATCGAGCAGTTACGGATGATGTTGGTCGTGGAAATGCTTTTGCTGATGAAACAGCTAAACAGACAGCTAGGAATACGATGAGTAGAATGTATGTTGCAACGTCTGCGAGATGGGTTGAGGAATCGGGAATGTGTGAGGACACAGAGGAAAGTGTGAAAGCAATTCAGAAAGAAGCGACTGAAGAGGAAAAGATTGAATGGAAAGAGAAGACGGGTAAATTGGACTCAAGTGGATGTTGGATTGACTTGTCGGAACACCAGCGTTGGATGCTGCCTGATGCGTATGTGCTTGCGGTAGTAACGATGGCGCACGGAGCAGCGCACATCAGTTCTAAAGGAATTTGTAAGATGTTGGCCCCAGTCTGGAAGAATGATGGAATCAGTAAGTGTGCAGAGAGAGTGGTGAGAAACTGTATGATTTGCCTGATGCATAACCCTGGTAAGGGAACCCCCACACCCGCTGGACATTTCGCTCCTCCTTCTTGTCCCTTTGAAGTGATTCAGTTGGATTTCATCCACATGGACCGATGTAATAACCTTAAATATGTCCTAGTGGTAGTCTGTGCTTTTTGGAGATGGATTGAAGCATATCCGCTGAAGGATAACACTGCCCTGTCCACTGCTAAAATCCTCCTAAAGGAATATTTCCCAAGATATGGTATGCCTCGGATTGTATGGTCAGATAACGGAAGTGAGTTCGTAGGGAAAGTTATGCAGAGTGTGTGTGCCGGTTTGAAGATCACGCAAAAATTTCACAGTGCAAACCATCCTCAGTCAGCAGGTTTAGTGGAAAGATACAGTGGTACCCTTAAACTAAAACTCGCTAAGATCCAAGCTTCCACGGGTTTGTCCTGGCCAGATGCACTACCGCTGGCCTTGTTATCCACCAGAGCGACTGTGCACTCTCGAGTAGGGCTTAGCCCATATGAGATTGTGTTCGGTCGTCCTGCAAATGTCTGGGGAGTGCCGAGACCTCGAGAGTTCAAACAGTTAGAATATCCAATGTTAATCGATTACCTTTTTGACTTGACTGCTAAATTGAGTCTCATTCACCAACAGGTTTTCGATGCATTGCCAAAGCCTCCGGAAAGTCCAGGTCACCAGCTGAAACCCGGTGACTACATCGTCATCAGAAATTTTGGGAGGACCAGGAATCTCCAACCGAAGTTCGTGGGCCCCTTCCAAGTAATCTTGGCAACGAGGACTGCTGTACGTGTGGCTGGCAGAAAGAATTGGGTCCACGCTTCCCACACTAAGCGTGTACCCCTACCACTCCCTTATGACAACTGGGTTAGACAAGGAATTGGTACCTCTGATACAGAACCTGTCCCAAGATATGTTCCCTTCAGTGATGCAGAACTGACTACTGATTCACCGAACTCTGGGTTTCCCCTTGAAGCTGCTTCTTTGATCACTGACCAGAACACTGCATCGAACGAACATTTGTCATCTGCAAATTCGAACATTGTTGCCCCTGATGAAAACAGACTATTCCTGTATCAAACAACGCCAGGAAAATTGAGATACAACCTGCGCTCTCATACCAAGGACAAATAAAGCAGGAAACTGCCTATTTTTCATATTTTGATCCATTACATTGCCTCCAGCCAGGAAGTTTGCTGAATATTTTGTATTTCCCTGTATATTTCTATTGTTTTTATTACCTTGCCGTCTGGGTCGCCGTAGGGTCGTGGCTTTGTGCATAGTTGAGTCTGCGGGGGCCAGACACAAGGTCGGTCTTTCTGTTAGTTCTGGGAACTCCCATGGCTGATAGAGGCATGTTCAACTACTTGCATATCATCAGTGGTCGCGAGCGGTTGTAGAAGATGGAGCTTCCTGGGCTGCACCGAGAGAATGTAATTTATGTCCGCAGAAATAGACTATACAAAATTCTACATAACAAATGTTTTCTGATGCAATGTGCAATTACGTTTTTGATCATTTTAATAACATTGGTGGGTGGAATTGTCTTTGGTATACATTTAATCTTTGCACCGATCACGACTACAGTACCTCCCCATGTTCTTGTTTCTCCTACTATTGCTTCTTTTCATTCCTTTCACCCGTTTCCTGAACATGAGCAAGCTCGACGCTCAGAATTTATAAATAACACTTTTGTACAGCTCTTGCACCAGCACCAACTGGTAGTTAACATAACAGACTGCTGGGTGTGCGGTTTGATACCACACACTATGGATAAAGGCATTCCCTACCTGGTCTTGCCTTTTAGCTATAATGGATCATGTCGGGCCTTCCAGACTGTATTTGTCTATGCCCTCGAAACCTATCCCCCGCGTCCTCCACGTTCCACTAAATATAACTCCGCTAACAACGCCTTGTTAAAAGGAATAACTGACATGATTAAAGACGTCAATAATTCCCCATTCATCCCTAAAGATGAGCTACGAGTTTATTTGAGTTGGAATGCTACGGAGTATAGCATTAGTTTGGGTGAAAATAAACGTAAGAGCTCCACTCCAGTTTGGGTTGTACCCCACCGAGGTCAATTCTGCTTGCAAGGTAATGGGAGAAATCCAAGAGCTGGGCTGGGGAAGAGTGATTGTGGTGAAACTTACGTGTATCCATCGAACTCTTCCCCTGCCTTCCTCACTGCTAAGGGTACCTACTTTATCTGTCGAGACAGAGCATATACATGGTTGCCTGCTGACTTTTCAGGTTCATGCTATATTGCTCGACTGTTGCCTCCGACATACACAGCTGCCTCAAATTATCACAAAACCAGAGTAGTAAGAGGTGTTTTCAGCAAGGAAGACACCGCTGGTCAGGAAGCCGGAGACTTCTTCAAAGGTTTCCTTCCGTTCTGGGGGCCTATGGTCAATAGTAGAAATCTACGTCAGCTAACACGGGTAGTTGAATCTACTATTACAGAAACTGCTGGTGCCCTTAGTAACTTAACAGCTGAGCTTTAGGCGGATCGTCTCATGACATTACAGAACCGTATGGTTCTTGATGTAATACTTGCAGATCGAGGTGGGGTATGCAGAATGATCCAATCGAGTTGCTGTGTTTATATCCCCAATAATGCTCCGACAGTGTATGAAGCGATCTCAAAGCTACACAAGATTTCCGACTCTATCCATGTAGACAAGGGAAACTGGTCGTTAATGGAATGGCTTGGGTCTCTATTATCAGCGTGGGGATGGAAGGTTCTAATGGTCGTTGGTATTGTCTTAGTGTTCCTATTCTCGTGCTGTCTTATTATCCAGTGTGGCCCTGCCTTGTGTAGCCTTTGTGCTGCAACTTGCTTAAGGAAACCGCCTGTGCTGGGAGACAAGGTACAAGATAGAATAATGCTACAGCAACATATCACTGACCTAATGAACATCGAGATTGACTCTGACATAGAGTGAGTAATTGCCTATGTAAGGGCAAAAGGAGGGTCTGAGGTTCCGTGACGATTCGAACCCGTGTTTTCGACATCGTCGTAAACCTATAATTTCGGTACCAGTGAACCGTAAATGATCCATATAGTATATCCTGGTGTTTTCGCTATGCTGCGAGCAAGAGCACTCCTGTTATGAGCATATTTCCGGTATACCGATGGCATCCATTTTAGGTTATGGCATCCATCTTGTTTTTCTTGCCCTCACATAGTCAATGTACATACAGTGACCTCTGATCAATTCATTGCACTCAAAGGACACGTAGGCTTTAGCCGGCGATTCACCTTGTCGATGACACGTACACCTTAAGTCAGAAACGCTGTGGCCGCATGACTCGGCAGAAGCTGCCTCCTCTGCCCGAGGCCAGTCCTGCTATACTGGTTCTTGTGTACGTTGGCCTGATCATGATTAGGTGACCGAAGTTGGTAGCCTTGCCCATTTACCACCCACAAACATCTCTTATCCTGTTTTTCTATCTTCTACACCTGGCTCTGCTCCTTTACTTCTGGGCCTTTATTAGGGGGAGGTAACGAAATTTACGATGAGGCGGTCCGGCTCCTGAATGAGAAGATGACATGGGATTATGATCGAACAGTGGGAACCCCTCATTCGTAATGTTTGAACATCAGAAATTTGTTGACAATTCCTGTTTGACGCCAAATATGTATTGTTTAGGATACAAAGCTTAAAGAAATGTACTAGCATGTGAAGAATGTTGCCTACAGCTAAAATCTTTGTATTTAAGGAGCAACTCACTTAGTGCAAATCGAACAGGCTCCTAGAATCTGCCCGTGTGTAGTTTCTGTGACTTCTGTATCCCTGCAGTAATAAACCTTTGGTCTCTGACGCCACCATCGAGAAGCCCGTGTTTCTGTTTATTTGTGCACCGAGACAGGTAGAACTCCGGGGTCTTTGGGTGTTGTCCCTGACACCTCTGGACCTTAATTCGGTCCAGAACTCCAACCCTTTGACACACCTTCCCTTCCGCTTAAAAATACAACTATTTGTACAGTTTCAACTTGTTTAATGGGCTTCTATTTATGAATAATTAGTAGAGTAGTAATGTTTTCCATCCGGTTGTGAAAGCAAGCGGTGCGCAGAGATACACGTGGTTTCAATCATCACGAGCAACAGACTTTTGACCGACTTTAAAAACTTTCCTGCTATTGAAAAAAAATACAAATGCAATAAGATACGATATATAGGACTGCGTACGCCTAAATCGCTGTGTCGCCTTTTTGTATCCAGTCTGCTGCACCCCATCTACTCCCTCCACTGCACACCCAGGCCTCTCTGCTCACCTTTTTGTAGACAGGGTATGCTCTATATCATGCAGTCCCGCTCTGCCACCAAGAAGTCTCATATTTGGTGCTGAGTCTTGATATCGCTATGGCAAAGGACATACTCATGCACCCATCTTCATCGCATGTTCCTCACCCTCTCAGACCTTGCAGTACCACTAACTCAGTGACCAAAGAGGCCACGCACTTGGTAGTGGGCCCCCTTGTTCGGTAATTCAGGCCTACATGAGGCGTCCGAACCAATAGGACGGGCCATCAAAGCGCTGTCGGTAGTGTAGATGAAGCTGAATTCAATCTGTGAACCCTGCTGTCCGCAGTGTAGTCTGAAGGCCTTTATCGAGGAGGCACATGGTCATGGCGGCAGCCACGTGGCAGGGTAAGGACCTTTGCTGTGGCAGAGTCTTTTCTTGTTGCAGAAGTGAACCATGCCCACGGTTAGTCTAATTATTTATACTCTTACTCTGGACCAGCCCACTCTGCTTCTGCTTCAAGGAGGGAGAGGGAGTCAACACAGCTACATGACCAGGATATACCCCATGGTCTGAGATAATATGGTTGCATCCACTGTGCAGTACACTAAACGTATCAATAGTATATTTACACACGGAAAAGTTTTTGGTTTTTGTTGTGTATAGCATATCATTGGTAGTGTTAGCATTGTGTACATTATTGTTGATATGTGAGTTCCTTCCCTTATACATAGTTGATTGCCACATCTCTGAACATTAAGCTAGTGTGCTGTTGAGGGGACATATTACTTTGGGAAGATCAGTTGTCCTGTTTTACGCTCCCACTGAGGTAATAGAGGGGGAGGGGTGGTTGTAGTGGTGGTGGCGCTAGGTGTTATGATTTTGTTGGCTGTTGGAATTGCATAATTAGTACCGCTATTACATATTTGTCTTTCTATATGGGTGTGAGTTAGATGTAATTCACACAGTACATAGTTCACATCCTTACACTAGTTAAATGTTGATAATAATTTGGAGTGTTAAGTGAAACTATTGCCTGTTTTTTTAGGTAGCATTGCAGATTTGGCATGTTGTTGAAAATATGGGGAAGTGGAGTTTTTTCTGTTTTCTTACAAAGGGAACGCCTAGTTTGTATATCATTAATGTTAGTTGTGGTTCTGGTTTGAGGTGATTTTCTTGGAGGAAGGAATAAATTGAAGAATGGTATTGTTTGCAGTTTTTACGACGTTGAGAACGGGATGATAATTAAAAAAGATACAAAAAAACAGATATGCTTAATGAACATTATAATTAGGAATTAGCATTTAAAAAACCTTCGAAATTCACTGAAAAACCATAGGTTTCAAGCAGGTTATAGTTAGGAATTATCATTTAAAAACCTTACAAATTCATTGAAAAAAAACATAGGTTTAAAGCAGGTTATAGTTAGGAATTATCATTTAAAAAACATTAGAAATTCACTGAAAAAAACATAGGTTTCAGGGGTGTTGTAGTTAGCTGTAAGCATGGGTGGAAAATCCGTTCTGCTCGCGGATTTTGCGAATTTTCGGTAAATTCGCAATCGGTGAGATTAGCGAATTTCCAGTAAAATCCGCGAACGGAATGGATTGGGTCAAAAGTTCAAGCTGACTTTTTGTAACTATTTTACAATGGCGCCGGCAAGTTGCCAGAGCCTCTAAAATAGTTACAAAAGTCAGCTTCAACAGGAAGCACTAATAGATAAGGTAAAGCAGGTGCTAGAGTTGAATCTCAAATTCAGTTACACAATCATTAATCACCCCAAACTTGGGGTGATTAATGACTGTGTAACTTAATTTGACCTTCAACTCAAGCACCTGCTTTACTTTATCTATTAGTGCTTCCTGTTGAAGCTGACTTATAGCTGAGGGCAGAAGGACACAAAGTGGGACAGAGGGCATGAGTTAGGCAGAGGGCAGAAGGGCAGAAGGGCACAGAAACCAGTGGGGCAGAGGGGAAAAGGGCACAAACAAGAGTGGGGCAGAGGGCAGAAAGGCACAAAAACAAGTGGTACAAAGGGCAGAAGGGCATAAAAAACGAGAGGGTGGCAGTGATGAACCAGGCAAAAAAAAACAGCGAACATGCAAAGCGCCCCGCGAATACGCAAAGTTCCCCGCGAACACCCGCGAACACGCAAAAATTAAAAATCCGCAAATTCGCACAAATTCGTGAATTTTGCAGATTGCGAATTCGCAAATCCGCAAATTCGCGGATCGCAAATTCGCAAAATTCGCCCATGCTTAGTTAGCTGGACATTTCACTCATACAAATCCATTGAAATTCCTCTGTTATAGTTAGTTGTACTCACTATAACTCGCGTGCCCCCAATCCGCTGCTGATGATGTCACACATTACATCATTCATGACATGGTCAATGACATCACTGATGACATCAATGATGACATCTCAAATGACATTACTTATGACATCACTGATAATATCATCCACGTGACAATCTGGTACATCTCATCATACACTAGTATAACCTTTCAACACTCATTATAAAATATGGAGTACCATATTTGAAACCATTGTCACTAATACAAGTTTCTAAAACCCCACTCAGTGATTACTACATCTACACACACACATCTAAACACTTACCTATAGATTCACTCATACATGCTAACAAAGATCAATAGAACACTATTAAATATACTTTTACACCTACATCGACATTAGAAAGCAGCACACATCATATTCACTTATGCAGTTATCCTAGTCACTTATGCAAACAATTGATTATACTTACATTTACTAAATTACACACTTATACAAACGCCACTTTACTAATTCACATAGAAAGTAACTCATACTTAGTGTGTTATAAAATCGCTATTACAAGTATATAGTTTTCCATACAGTCAGTCAAATAATCACTGAGTCTTATGTATACTTATTTATATACAACAACTGTCATATACACTACCTTTTATATTTCTAGATTGTTGGACATGTATCATTGAGAAATATATTTACTCATCACCACGGGATCGCGTCATGGCAGACTGGCAATAAACTAAAAATATTGCACTATGTATAGGTCCACGCTCGTCTTTTTCCTGCAAAATGAATTGGAGCCGTGAGCGAGTTGAAGCATAGTTTGCCGGATTGACTTCCTCTGGCTTGTGGACCCCCTCCCTACAAGCGGCTCCGTATCAGGCAAGTCATGTCCCCGGATACCTGTCAGCAGCATTGTAGTGCAGTCTTGGCGGGGACCCCCGGGGCAACAAGTGAAGTACTGAAAACGGAAAGGACAGAGCACCCTGTAAGCCAAGAGAAACAGCTACTATCAGTGGTGATGGAGGTCTGCATCAGCGGTTTCTCGTTTCAAGGTGAAATCTCGGAGGAGCATACATCGGGAAGAGATACTGCTCAAGGTGCGACCAAGTCAGCAAAGGTACGCGATAAGTGGCAATTTACAGGTGGGGAGGTGTGCATACCAATAGAGTCCTCGAGGTATTTACCAAGTGGGGGATAACGTACTGAGAGATTAATTATAATCAAGCCAATATGTCTGCAGACACACTTAGAGACCCTGAACTGGCTGCGGAGGGGATGTTTTCGGACTCCCCCGCGGAAACACAAGGGGCCAGCAAAGCAACTAATAAAGAGTCAAATAACAAAGGGCTCAAGGATAATTTTCAAGTACTTGAGAAACTCAAACGTCAGTAACAATCCAAATGGTGGGAGGCAAGATCGCTCCAGAGATATTTAGATGTGGGGAGAATCCCCAGAGGTCTCCGGATAATGATTGCCCCATCTTCAAGGCGCCTAACCCACTTAAGATAGCAGAGTGGGCAGATTGCAATCTGGAAACGTCTCACAGGTTGGTCCAAATATTAGTAAAATATGGGGACATTGATAGAAGTGATTTATAAGTTAAAATCGAAACTTTGGGAAAAGAAATGGAGCAACAAAGGGATCCCAAATTAAACAGAAAATGAAAGAGGAAATGACAAATCAGGTACATAAGGAGGAAGAGAAAATTAAAATGAGAAAAACCTACGAATTCAGAAGGGATCGCGATGATTACGCAGTCAAATATTTACGTTTGCGAGAAGATATGACTCAATGAGAGCGGCAACTGCAAACAAACATATGGAAAATACTGGGCAAATGCAAAAAGGACATAAACCAATAGAATCGCGACTACTTCAGATCTGAGTTCCGCAGTAGAGAGTGGGTCAGAATCGGATAATGTGTGAACTAGATCTGAGTCTAGCAACATTAGGCTGACCTTGGAGGAAGAATTAGAAATTTTAAAACGAAGCAAGAAGGAGTCATTGCGACCACGCAATAAAGTGCCCGCCAAAACAGGGCCACCCAGAGAAGAAGGGGGTGCAGACAGGCAAAAGGAGCACACCAAGAAGCGTGGGCATGGGAAAGGTACACGGAAGTATATAAAGGCACCAATTATACTTCACTTTGCAATGACAATGTCCGGAATCAAATTTTAATTGTACCCAGACTGGAGCGGATACATAGAAGTTTATTCGGAAACTGAAATTAAAAAAGTTTTATTACCAACGGAATAAACAAGGAGACTCAGATACTATGGCTTTGCCTATGAAAGAATCAGAAATCTCAGAACTAGTGGCATCAGACTATGGGCTGTTGCAGAACTTATATGATACACAAAGGGGAGATATGCCTATATCTAATGCAAGCGCAACTCAATATGGCCGGGATACCCGTCACCCCCTCCCAACACAATCCCCAAGAATGGGAAGACGGAACCGGTTCTTGAACTTTTGGAAGGCGGGAGGGAGTTACCCTCCCGGCCGTATTTATTAAAAATATGAAACAAAATTAAAACATTAAAATAACAGTTTCATATCATGTACAATTTCATTTACACATTACGATGTTTATTGGCTAACCTTAACATATCTCTAATACAAAGGTTCTCCTAGCCGATTCTAAAACATCCTGTAAATGCATTTCTCAAAATTCAAATTGTACATCCTAACGTTACGGGCCAACGGCAAGGTCGTAACCGGTGTCAGATCCCTAATACCAGAACTCCCCCCCTTACTTGTGAGGGGCGGGCGCACAGAGGACTGTACCTCTGTGCCAACTTCCAATTTCCCTTGTCTTAGCGGGGGCCCCATATTTACTCGACGCCATCTTGGTGGTCGTCCGAGGACTCGTGTGAGGTGTCTAGAAGGTAGCGTAGACCCCCCTCCCACCCCACACTGCTTACCACATCCGCCGTCGCGGATGTCCTGGCCCCGGGAAATTCCCAGGAGGGGCCCGTAGCCCCTCCTCCCCAGGGAGGGGCCTATGACCGCCTTCCCTTTCGGCGGCCCCATCCTTAGAGGGTACCGCCTCCCCGTGTGAGGGGCCAATGGCCGCCTCCCCCCGGGCGCTCCCATCCATAATGGGTGGCGCCCCACCTCTAGGGCTCTTCCAATTACTGCTCACCGATCATGACCTTACCGCCACAGGCCGGATAGTTGACCGGCTATCCGGACCCCCCACAAAACTCCTACTAAAGGTCATGGCTACACAAACTCTTCACCCAAGCTATGAAGTCTCCTATGAGTAAGACATTCCCCTCCCGGGACAAATGGACCCCATCCTCCAGATACATATGGTCCCCCCGGATACATCCATGTGGAATACAATGCAATTTTCCTGTACGAAACAACCTACCCAGTTTGTTATTAACCTTCTTTACTGACTGATTCAAAGCTGACACAGAGAGGGCCCCCCGCCACACCTTCCGAGGAATCATGTGTGACCATGCAATCGTGCACCCCGGAACCCTTCTCGCCAACCAACTTACTGCGGATAAAATTAACTCGAGAATAAGCATGGGCGGAAAATCCGTTTCGCTCGCGGATTTTGCGGATTTTCGGTAAATTTGCAATCCGCGAGATCCGCGAATCTCCCGCAAAATCCGCAAATCCGCGAGCAGCGGATTTTATGGCTTGCTTGCACTGTTCGCGTGAGTTCGCGGCTTGCCAGTACAACTTCGCACCCCGCGAGTAAGTGCTAAATTGCAGAAATACGATCTTAGCAAAACTGAAACTACTTACCAGGTTCAAAAGTTCAGGCTCATCATTAGTAGCCATTTCCTGTAGTGCTTCCTGAGGGGCCCCTCCAGAGTTCAGTTGCCAGTTGCAACTATTATGTGACCCTGCTCTGAACCTCAGAATAGTTACACATATGCCACAAAGGTCCTGAATTACAGCTAAGGGAGACAAGCAGGAGCCAGGCTGGAAGTTAAAATCCATTAATCAGCCCCTAATTCATTATTGTCAGTTGGGGCAGGGCAGGTGTTGTAACTAATTTTGCAACAATGAAAGCACTTAGCAAGTGCAAAAGATCACTAATCAGGAAGCACTAAGGAAGCAGGTGCCAGCTAAAAAAATATTCTGTGACACATTAATCAGCCCCAAATTAATTCAGGTCACTTGAGGCAGGGAAGGTGTGCTTTGCTTTGCCGAAAATAATGTACACTGGACAACCAGAGGGTGTGGTGATGAAACAGAGGGTGGCATGGGTGGGCCAGAGGGTGGCATGAGTAGTCAGAGAGTGGCAGTGGTGACAGAGAGTGGCAGTGATGAAGAAGAGTGTCCCAAACAGGCTGGACACGTAGAAACAACAAGTTCGCAAAACTTGCGACCCGACAGGTAAGTTCGCAAATTGCGAAATTGTAAAATCCCTCGCGAACTGGCAGAAACACGCGCGAACACAAAAAAAAAATCCGCAAATTCGCGGATTTTGCGGATTGCGAGTTCGCAAATCCGCAAAATTCGCGAACGCGAGATTCGCAAAATTTGCCCATGCTTACTCGAGAAGTACTCGTCGACCAATGGTCACCAAATCATTGCCCCCAAGATGCACTATGATTACAGATGGCGGTGACCTCGTCCGCCCTAACAGTCCCTCCATAAAACTTTGAAACTGGTCAATACAGAGCCCGCCCCTTCCGTGGAAGGTCACCCTGTACCCGTATTCCCCAGCCACGTGAATCATGTCACCTGCTTTGAATACGTCTGCGGAGCGCCTCACGTATGAGTGGCCAACGACCCACACCACTCTTCCCTCAGCCGGTGATCTTTGACCGCTGGTCCCCAGGTGTCGGGTCAACTGCACAGTCCGCAAAGCCTGCTCTCGAAACTGTAAACCAAACAGAAAACAAGAAGCGTGAGTGCATGACATTAGCTTCACAACATGTGCAACCGCACATACCTTTTATAACAATTCGAGGACCAACGCCCCAACTGTTTCACCTTTTCAACACTCAGACCCCTGGCTGTAGCCTCTGTAGCAGCCCCTATCCGGAAGGAATGGGTCCCAAAATCGCTCGGGTTCAAGCCCGCTGCCGCGATTGCCATTGTTAACACCCGCTGAAACTGAAACCTAGTCAGTGGGGTGGCGTCGGTGTGCCTCAGCAAGCTTACCCCCCATGATGCCGCCCTCTGCGCTAAATACTCCTCCACGCATTTTACCGGGCACATGGGAGACCCCGGAATCCGCTGGACTACCACACTGTCCCCGATCGCTCCCTGATCGGTCTTGGACCTGGCTATTGAGACTACCATCGTCTCCCCCTTAATTTGAATGTGTTCTCGACACAGACCTCCCCCTGTATCCTGCTTATTCCTCGCTACCAGTTCGCTTACCCGCATAGCCCCATGGAATGCTAATGCAAAAGCGGCCCGGAACAGCACCGTCTCTGATTGAGATGAACATGTTGCAGGGAGTACGGACATTAACAGGGACAACCTTGCTAGACCTATCGGGTGCCTCTCATCCACTCTACGACCCTCAAGGCGTTGCCACCCACGCAGTGCCTTCCTTACGAGAAAGGACGATGTGGGGTCCTGGATGCCATGAGCCCGCGCCATGAAGGAAATGGCGGCCCGGTGCCTATTGGCTGTAGCCACTGATCTGCCTGCCTGATGTAATGATACCAGAAATTTCAGGACATACTCCTCCTGCCCCCAATGCTCCCCCCTAGCTGAACCCAAAAATGACCAATAGGAACGGAACGCTCCTTCATATGCCTTCCATGTCCTGGGTGCTAGACTCTCTCCCATGAGGTTTTGTAATCCGGGGCACCGAGAGACCAGAGAGCTTCGGGAAATGGTGCCGCCACCAAGTCCCCTGAGGGCAGAAAACCCCGGAAGGCCTGCATATGGGAACGAGAGAGTGCATCAGCTGCCTGGTTCAGTACCCCCGGCACGTGTCTTGCCCTAAAGTGGACGTTTAGTCTCATACATAGCAGGACAATTTCTTTCAGCAATCTCAAAATCCATTTGCAGCGTGCTGCCTGATTATTGATACATTCAACAACGGTCATATTATCAGACCAGAACACCACAGAGCGATCACGAAACCCCTCTGGCCATGTTTTCAAGGCCACCAGAATGGGGAACCGCTCAAGAAACCCAATGTTACCTGTGAGCCCACCATCGTGCCACCATGCCGGCCATGTTCGTGCCGACCATTGATTACCAAATATGACGCCAAAACCCACACTCCCTGCCGAGTCGGTCCACAACCCCAGCTCCTCGGTGGAGGCTGGTGGTTTGTTCCACACGACGCGACCGTTGAAATCCGCCCGAAATGCCAGCCATATGCGCATATCTTGGCGAACCTCTGCTAACAGTCTTGTGCGGTGGTGCCCTTCCTTGAGGCCAACCATGGCTTGTGAGATAGAGCGGGAAAAGGGGCGAGCCATCGGTATCACTCTAAGGGCAAAGTTAAGCTGACCCACAGCTTGTTGCAACTGATGGAGAGTTACTTTTCTCTCGCCGAGGCACATTTCAAGGGAGGCCTTAAATTTCATTACCTTCTCCTTGGGCAAACGGAAGCACCCCTCTACAGAATCGAGCTCAATTCCCAGAAACTCGAGTGAAGTAGATGGCCCCACTGTCTTGCCTGGTGCCAGTGGCACGCCAAATCGTTTCATGAGATTACAGAATTCCCTCAAAGCCTGTGCACATTCCGTGTCCCCGGCCGCCCCCAGAAACAGAAAATCATCAAGGTAATGCATAACCTGCGTAAAGCCCGTGGCTCTGGTGAACGCCCATTGCAAAAAAGTACTGAACTTCTCAAAATACGCACAAGAAATGGAGCAACCCATAGGCATACATTTATCCATGTAGTAGCGTCCTTGAAACACAAAACCTAAGAGACGCTGATCCTGTGGGTGTACCGGGAGCAACCGGAACGCTGACTCGATATCTGATTTAGCCATCAGCGCTCCGGGCCCCAGGCGATTCAAAATGGCGACGGCCTCATCAAAGGATGCATACCGCACCGAACAAACTCCCGGGTCAATCGCATCGTTCACCGAAAGACCCCTAGGAGCGGACAAATTATGGATTAACCTAAACTCACCTGGGTCCTTCTTGGGGACTACTCCCAACGGTGAACAAACAAAGTTAACAACTGGCGGGTTCCCATATGGTCCGGCAACCCGACCTCGGGCCACCTCCTTTGCAATCTTTGCCTGTACCACCGCCGTATTTTGTTGAACCGATAGTTGGTTTTTACACTGTGCTTCCCCCGAAAATCCCCCGCCGGGATGTGGAAACCATATGAGAAACCGTCTCGCAACACCCCGGCGGAGACATGATCAGGGTATTCGTTCAGCCAAGGGATCATTGCCATGATGTCAACGGGAGTAGGTAACGGTGCCCCTCGGTCGATTTTAGACCTGTTTGGCCCCTCCTCTACCTCCTGTATCACCATTCTTGGCTCTGCAGGAACTCTCGGGGTGTGAAGACTGTCCGCACCCTGCACACTCATGCCTGAACTTGCATGTCCCTTGTGGCCTAGTGCACTTGCCTCTGTTAAAGCTCCAACAGACCCCTTTTCTACCCGAGTTCCCATTATTCTTTGTGTGCTGATCACTGTTGGCGCCCGCCCGAAAGGGCGCCACCAAATAATGGCGGGAAGGCTCCGCCCCATTCCCGCCAAAAGAAGACGACTTCGTCGTGTTCGGCATAACCTGTTTCTGCCAGGAAATGGAGTCGAAACAATCCCACGTCAGGGATGAGTCGTGCTCCTTGGCCTTACGAAATTTGTTATCATAACCCATCCATTGATTGCCTTCATACGTTTCATAAAATTCCATAATACGTGTCTGGTAACAAGCTAATTCCGACAATACTTCAGGCCTACGTTCCCCCATGATTGCAGTGAACATTCCAAACGCCCTGGCCCAATTAGCAATCGTTTCATCTACTCTGAAACCCGCCATTTTGGCACGCCATACACTCGGATGCAACAACTCCTTCTGATTTTTAACGTGCTCTATCTCATAGTGATCGGTCAACAGTGAAAACATGTTCACATATTTATCCGCCCAAATCCTTTCTTTCACATCCATCGGGATATGTTGGACCACCTTTTCCCTCCTTGAGGGTAACGATCCCTCCCCCACCATTGGCAACGGCTGCTTACCCGAACCAGTAGCTGGGTCTGTTGTTGCTGCTGTTCCAACGCTCGACGCCGGTTGTTCCGAGGGAACCTGCGGGGAAACAAGAGGACAAGGTGCCTTCGCAGCATCTCTCGATTGCCGCAACTGCTTCATTATTAACCTGGCCTCCTCGGCCGTGTCTACCGGTGCCACAGCACCCTTGTTGTTCCTGCTTAACCACGCCGCCAACTGGGCGGCCAGCTCGGGAGGCATATCCCCCTCGTTAACAGGTGTAACTACCACAGGGATCGGCTGTCCCGCGTTCGGGATCGGAACTGGGGCCTCGACTGGACTGACCGGGCTCGCCGGAGGTGACTCGGGAACCGGGGCCTCCCCTCCTGCCGCCCTATTCCTGGCCCTTTTACCTCTCCCGGCAGGGACTACTCCCGGCAATGCTGGTCCGATGACTTTCTTCGGTCTACCCGTACCATTCATTGCCGCCATCTGCTTCTTCATGTTCGCCATGTCCTTCACCAGTATGCGAAGCATTTGTTCGGTCCCAACCTTCTTTCCGACCTTCTTGCCCGGCATCGTTCACGGATATTCGACTCGAGGTCCTGGATCCAAAGCTTCGGAATCACTGAAAGGAGAAACACAAAAATTACAAGTTCTCAAAATTGGCTCCTTGTTCCGTCTCGGGCTCACGTGCAACGAGGAGGTGCAGCTTCCAAGCACAGGAACAAGAGGATGCTTCCTTGGATTGTTGCTCCTTTTATTCTTCCTCGGGAGGGCCTGGACCCTCCTCCAACCGCCTACGGGGCGTGTCCAACGGTGTAGGTGTCTAGGACAACCCCTCTTGGGCGGGAAAAGGCACGCCCCGGCTACGCCACTTCGGGCATACCAGCCGAGACACGCCTCCCGCCCAAAATGGTTTCCCGGGGGGATCGGGGCACCCAACCATACGTTTGGGGGGACCGAGTGGTCGCCCCTTTCCAATAGATTCAATAAATCCCTGGTTCCAACAGACTCAGATGCGTGGAATAAATGCCAAACCATCTACTCCCTTCAGAACTAAATCTAAATGTGTTCCTATTATGGCTAGAGATTCTATTGATGTTTTTAGTGAGCAAATTGTTGCACAAATCAAGAAATTGAACATAACTGTCAACAAGACACAATGGAAATATACTACTCATGAGAGGAAATATTGCCAACTTATTCATAAACTCAAGGAAAACCACAAAGTGATAATTCATAATTCCGACAAAGGTGGGAATATTGTTTTATGGCCTTTAACTGAATACATGGAGGAAGCATACATCCAATTAAATAATGCGGAATGCTACAGGAAGGCTTCTCCTACAAAATTTAAAGATACACTGGAACTTCTGTTCTCCCAATTGTTGGCTTGGAAAAGCATGGGCTTGCTGAGTTGGGAAGAATTCAAATATCTTAAAAAAGGACATCCCACTATCCTGGTGATTTACTTTATACTAAAGGTACACAAAAATAACAGTAAGCCACCGGGAAGACCAATAATAGCAGCCTGTGATGGTCTTTTGGAGGCCTTATCCAGATTTTGATTTTGCCTGGAAGATTTTGTAAAAGGGCTTAAATCATATGTACAGGACACCTGCGACTTCTTAAGAAAAATCCAAAATATATCATGGAAACCCACTTATTTATTGATAGTGTTAGATGTATCCTCCCTGTATACTTGTATTAAAAATAAGGATGGAATGAGGGCAGTGGAATATTTTTTGATGACTAGATCTATCATATATGTTCAACACACTAATATGCTGCTTAAAATGCTACTGTTTTGTTTGGGGAATAATCTATTTTTGTTTAATTACAAAATGTACCAACAAATTCAGGGTGTTGCTATGGGGGCCAGCTTCTCCCCCAGTTATGCCTGTTTATTTACGGGATGGTGGGAGGAGCTGGTCCTCATGCAACAATTCGAGCAGACATATAGAACAACAAAAGTCGTAACTTGGTTACATTACATTGATGATTTATTTAGTGTAGGACGGGGATGTTCAAGGTGCCACTGATTTTATTGCTCAACTGGATAATAATGCAATCAATGTACTTTTTACATCTGAAATTAGTAAGGATATGGTTACATTTTTAGATGTGATTAATCAGAGGAGGGATAAGGGATCAGAATCTCCGTTTCATTCCCCAAGGTTAGTTACTAGTTATCAAAAATAGGAAAACGGACACTAGTTACACCTTATGACCATTGGTATAAGGGATAAAGATCAGAGTAGCCTCAAAAAACTCTATGTTATGGTTGGAAGGAGGTGCGGTATATCTGGTTCATCCGCCCCACATTAGAGTTGTGGCAGTTATCATTGGCTACTCCGAAGTAGTGAATATGCCAGCCTCACCCGAGGCGCCTCTGGTCTAGGGTGCAGTGTCCAGAGAATTTGAGTGAAAAAAGGGGTGTAAAGTAAAATGTGCAAAAAAGGAAGAAATTGTTAAAAAGGTAAACAGCCCGGAAGTTCTTTAATAGGGGTTGTTTTTGCCACATTAAAAGTTAGGTGATACGATTTTTAGACCGAGTTACTGGGTCTAATAGTATAATTAATAGGGTACGTCGACATGTTTCAGCTCCTTGGGCCTGGGAGGGTCTATGGAGCTTTCGTCAGGACTAACAAACATAAAGTATTGTACTTACACAATTAGTGTAGTCATATTTCACGTACAAGCACTCTTGTTTTGGTTATGTAGTTAGGAAATTTTCCTTCATAATCTGCAATGAGACGAAATCATATACACAGATTGCATACACACACACACCTTATTTCGTTGCTTTGTAATGTATTTCATTTTGTTATCAAGTTTGGTTAAGTGACATTTTCCACTACCAAAACATCTTTGACTATACGGAGGCAATTAGTGGAGAGTAGAGATGCTAATACTGGGTCTCACTATGGGTAAAAGGAGCCTCATAGGGGAGATACTGGTATAATACGCTGGTATATATATTGCACAACCCTTATCTACCCTAAGGTGTAACTAGTGTCCGTTTTCCTATTTTTGATAACTAGTAACTAACCTTGGGGAATGAAACTGAGATTCTGATCCCTTATCCCTCCTCTGATTAATCACTGTATAAGCAGCGTACAGCTGCGGGATTGCATTTGCTCTTACATATATTACCAAATATATAAAGAAGCAATGGAAGGCATCCCTGGATTGAGTTTTGATGCTAAAGATATAGACGAAATACTGGCAGCGCAACCATTGTTACAAAACGCAGAACTCACAGAAGCCCTAGCACAAACCAACGATTGGGACAATCTGACAGATAAAAAAAGAGAACAGATCCGCACCTCCATCCATGGAATAATAATGACGGAATATCTAAGAGTGAAAACAGCACCTAGAGGCCTTTGGGTCAATAATGCACCCAGAATTTTTTTACATGATCTAGCTTTCAGGAAAGATTGGTCGTCCATCTCTTGGAAGTGTACCTTGGACTACCTCATTCTTATTGTCAAGACGGCAAAAAGATTATCGGATGCCCTACTAAAGGAAATTGAAGAGTGTGAAAATGAATTAAAGAAAGGCATAAATCCCGCTATCGTCAAGAAGAGATTGGAAGAAATAAATAAAGAAATGGATGAGACCCGGGAATTCATTATGCAGAGCAAATTACAGAAACTTGGCAAAGATCTAAAGAAATTCAGCCGAGAAAAAATGCACCCATATACATCGGATGAATATACAACACCGGACACTGGCTCTGACAACGAATCAACAGGGACCAATTCCTCCAACAACTCCGTTACAAGTATGGATGTCTATACTACAAGAAGAGGACGTAATAACTACAGGAATCAACGCCCGAGAAGGGGAAACAGATGGCAGAGACCTTTCTACCCAGGCTTCAATATGCCTTTCTATCCGCCTTATGTACCACAATACGGAGGGTGGATGGACCCATTCAACCGTGGCATGCAACAGATGCCACAGCTGGGTGAACAACAAATGGCCACAAATTCCAACCTACACCAACAAGAGCCACCTTTTTTATCCAAGGGCCAAAACCAAGCAAGAGGCCGAAAAAAGTCAATAAGATGGCAGGACCAACAGAGAAACGTCCAGACCAGGAGCATGGCAGCAACACAACCATCAACCAGCAAGACCAATCCCTCGTAGTGAATCTCTCCGAGTTACAACTGACCCAAGACCAAATAGGAATCCTGAACAAGGGTTTAAGCTTTGTGCCAACACCTCGACTGGATACTTTCAAACTGAAAAGCGAGCTAGCAGAATTCTGTAGAACCCTTAAGCTAAAAGCATTCTTTCACAACACTACCAACAGCCAAATAGAAGGTGATACTGCACTACGCAAAAAATCAACATTCAATCCACCACATGCCAGTGTCCCGCCTGAATTCCATACTTTTGAACAATCCTTAATGAAAGGTGTGGACCTACTAGACAAGAATAAAAAAACCTTCCAAAATCTTTCCAAAAAAGAGCGAGCAGCCCTGGACTCATTAAGGCAGAATGAGACTATAGTGGTCAAACCTGCTGACAAAGGGGGGGGCATTGTAATTCTAAGTAAAGACGGCTACAATGATCAATGCCTTACCCTCCTGTCAGATACAAGATTCTACAGAAAACTAACTACCGATCCAACAGAAAGATTGCAAAACACAATATCTATTATGGTCCACGAAGCAGAGATCAAGAATTGGGTAACTAAAAAGGAAGCTGAATATCTTATCACTTCAGACCCCAAAATCCCCTACTTCTACTCACTTCCAAAAACTCACAAAAATAGGTCCCCCCCACCAGGGAGACCTATAGTGTCTGGAATAGGGTCAGTCCTCGAGCCGCTCTCAAAATTTGCGGATGAATTTTTAAAACCTCTTGTACAACGAACACCATCATATCTAAAAGATACCCGAGACTTGTTGGTACAGATCCAAGCTAAACCATTTGATCCGGACACAATGATCCTAGTGGGTTTGGATGTGGAATCATTGTTTACTAGCTTGCCACAAGATGATACACTACAAGTATTGGAAGATATACTTTACTCTGAAGACTGGCAATACAATACACCGAGACATTTCATTCTCGAATGTTGCAAATTAGCTCTGAAAGAAAACTTTTTTGCCTACGAGGAAGACCTCTATCTCCAGACCCATGGAACATCGATGGGCAGTGCCTTCGCTCCATCGGTAGCAGGGTTGTATGTGAGCAACTTCGAGAGTAAGTTTATCCATAACGCAGCCAACATGTTCTCTTCCAGCATCCTTTACTGGAAGAGATATATAGATGATGTGATCCTAATTTGGGACACTACAGATGATCTGGAACAATTTATCCACTGGCTCAACCATCTCGACCCATGGTTAAAATTCACCCACACTTCCAGTAACAATAGTTTGGACTTCTTGGATCTCACAATTTTTGTGGAAAATAACATCCTACAGACAAAAACCTACACAAAACCGACTGCTAAAAACAGTTTGCTCTCATATCAGAGCTACCACCCCAAGCCACTCAGAGACAATCTTCCTTTTAGCCAGTTTCTCAGGCTAAAACGTAACTGCAGTAAAAAAGAAGATTATCTGATTCAAGCACAAGAGCTAAGTCTGAAACTGTCAAAAAGAAATTACAATGCAAAAACAATAAAGTACTGCAAAAAAAGAGCGAGCAATCAACCCAGAGAGTGCCTTCTACAAAGCTACCCTAAGGCACAAATACAAGACTTGACGACCTGCGTTACCACCTTCTGCCCATCAACATATGAGGTAAACAAAATGATAAACAAAAACTGGCATATCCTGAACACTGGAATCTTCAATTGGCCAAAGCCGAGGTTTGCCAATCGCAGAACAAAGAATATCAAGGACGTTCTGGTCCATACCCGTCCAATGAGAAAACAACAACAACTAACTACGAGGGATGTGACTATGAACCCTGTAACTGGCCACTACCCCTGTGGCTCTTGTGTAGCCTGCAAAACAACCACAGTATCAAAAACACTACAGCTAACGGAGACACTGTTATGGACACAACGTCAGCACACGAATTGCAACTCATCACACGTCATATATATGATCACCTGCAAATGCAACAAGAAATACATTGGGATGACCTGCCGCAAAATTAAGTTGAGGATTGGCGAGCATAAGAGTAACATCCGTTTGAAGAAAAATACCACAAAACTATGTGCCCATTTTGTAGAGATGGGTCACTCCTGTGAAGAGCTCCACTGGACAGTACTTGAAATGCTTACTGATAAAAGCAACAACTGTGAACGCCGATTGTTCGAAAAAGAACAAAGGTGGGTGGACCGCCTAAAAACTTGTGAACAGGGGTTGAACGATGCCATCCCCTGGCACCGATTTGCCAATTGATTAAACCATGTATCCTGATGAACTACCACGACTGTGCTTAATCATGAAATTGTGTCAAAATATATATATTGACTAAATGCAAATTGGGCTACTTTAAACTCCCCCCAGCTTAGTTGGATTAATAAAGCTACCAGAGTAGCAATACACTGTTGAAAAAAAAAGGAAACCGACACGCCCTTGTGGCCGACCAGGCACCTTTTAAAAAACTCAGTGCTCCTAACCCAAGCCACACCCCGGGGCAGAGTCAGCACAAGGCAGAAATCCTCCACACACGCGGGTAATGGCGCCGGCATCCCTGATCTCCAGAAACTCCGGTAAGACGAGTAATTTCCCTTAAACTAATGGAGTCCTCTTTACAACAGCTCTGAGCTTCATACTGCTACTTAAGCGATACCCCGGTGAAGCGGAGCACTCTTGGTTACAGGTAGGCGAACACGACCTTTTTACAAATAAGCTTGCACTGCTTACAGCGTTCGCCCGCCCCTCCTCCCGCAATAATGATAGCGCTGTTTCATGTGAGACAATTCTAGCGACTGGGGAACCTAAGGCGCGGCAAAAAAAAACCCTTACTTTTGAATTCGTCATACCATTCAGTTTGATAAATGACAATGTAATGTTCCACCTATTAGCACACTATAGCGTTTAAGTGTTCATGTCATACCTACAGTCTTTTATTCTCTGCACTGTAGATAAGGGTTGTGCAATATATATACCAGCGTATTATACCAGTATCTCCCCTATGAGGCTCCTTTTACCCATAGTGAGACCCAGTATTAGCATCTCTACTCTCCACTAATTGCCTCCGTATAGTCAAAGATGTTTTGGTAGTGGAAAATGTCACTTAACCAAACTTGATAACAAAATGAAATACATTACAAAGCAACGAAATAAGGTGTGTGTGTGTATGCAATCTGTGTATATGATTTCGTCTCATTGCAGATTATGAAGGAAAATTTCCTAACTACATAACCAAAACAAGAGTGCTTGTACGTGAAATATGACTACACTAATTGTGTAAGTACAATACTTTTATGTTTGTTAGTCCTGACGAAAGCTCCATAGACCCTCCCAGGCCCAAGGAGCTGAAACATGTCGACGTACCCTATTAATTATACTATTAGACCCAGTAACTCGGTCTAAAAATCGTATCACCTAACTTTTAATGTGGCAAAAACAACCCCTATTAAAGAACTTCCGGGCTGTTTACCTTTTTAACAATTTCTTCCTTTTTTGCACATTTTACTTTACACCCCTTTTTTCACTCAAATTCTCTGGACACTGCACCCTTGACCAGAGGCGCCTCGGGTGAGGCTGGCATATTCACTACTTCGGAGTAGCCAATGATAACTGCCACAACTCTAATGTGGGGCGGATGAACCAGATATACCGCACCTCCTTCCAACCATAACATAGAGTTTTTTGACTCTACTCTGATCTTTATACATTTTTAGATGTTCAGGTCCAAGTGGTTAATAACAAATTGGTAACCACACTTTTTAGGAAACCTACAGCAGGAAATAATCTTTTGCATGCGTCTAGCTAAATGAAATGAAATTAAATTAAATGAAAAGTTCATTTGTATAGCACAATAGCTACCCTGAGGCTTCCTAGCACTGCGGACAAAAGCGTGGGGTTTAACGGTAAGGGCCTAGACTGATTTGTTGAACAGCAGGGTTTTTAGCTTTTTGCAGAAAGACAGTAGGTTGGAATCTGATCGCAGGTGGAGGGGAAGGAAAGGGAGTTCCAGAGTTTGGCTGAGGTATAGGAGAATGAACGGCCCCTACATCTGGCTCTCTTGATCCTGGGTACTGTGACAAGGAAGGAAGAAGCTGATCTGAGCTGTCTATTGGGGTGGTATGGGGTGATCAGAAAATTATTAATGGTGGCGCCCGTTTTCCAGAAGGCTCGGTGAGCGATACACAGGCCCTTGAATTCAATTCTTTCCCTGACTGAGAGTCAATGAAGAATCTGAACTTCAGTTTTGACAGGGAGGCCACGAGGGATCTGAAAGAGGGTTTGTGATGCTCAATTCTGGGTGACCTGGAGCTTGCTTAGGGTGGCCCCTAGGTAAAGGTCATTCCCAAAGTCCAAGCATGACAAAATGAGACCCTGAACCATAATCTGCCTAGCCTTTAATGGGTAGTAAGGGAAGGATTCTCCGGAAAAACCTTAGTATACCGAAGCAGGTGGTGAAAGTTTAGCTGCTTGGTAGTTAAAATTAAAAGACTTATCCAGCCAGATGCCCAGGCTCTTAATTGTGTCCTTGGGTATGGGGGAGGGTCCGAGACAAGAAGGCCACAGGGAGTCAATAGTGGGATTGGGGGTGTTACCTAAGAGCATCAGCTCGGTCTTGTTTCTGTTTAGTTTGAGACAAGACGATGTCATCCATGAGGTCACCGGGTTCTAAGCAATCCCTCAGATTGTTAGGCTCGGTGTAAAGTTGGTTTAGTTGGTTTAGGGCCACCACTAGCTGAGTATCGTCCGCATAGGTGATGATTTTTTTCCTGAAGGGGCGGACAATCTCAGCTAGGGGGCTCATGTAAAAATTGAAGAGTGTAGGGCTCAAAGAAGAGCCCTGCGGCACACCGCAGCCAAGAGGTTTGCTGGGGGAGGTGATTTCACCCTCAAAGACTTGGAAGGAGCAATCAGACAAGAAAGAATCAAACCATGTGATTGCTTTCGTTGAGACTCCTAGATTGGTAAGTCTGTGCAGTAAGATGTTATGATTTACAGTGTCGAAGGCGGCACTTAGGTCAAGGAGGATAATAGCTGCTGTGCTTCCTTGATCCATGATCTTCCTTGCCTCCTCTGTCACAGCAACAAGGGTGGTCTCAGTCCCATGCATTGGTCTGTATCCTGTCTGGGAGGGTCAAGCAGGTGGTTGATCTCTAGGAACTCTGTCAGTGTCTTGTTGACATGTTTCTCGACTATCTTGCTTAGCCAGGGTAGTAGGGAGATTGGTCAGTAATTCCCTGGGTTGTTTGGATCTAAGTTGGGTTTTTTAAGGAGGGCTTTGGCCATGGCCCATTTCCAGGGAAGCGGGATGGTCCCAGAGGCTAGAGAGGCATTGACCAAATCAAGGATATGCAGCAATGAGGAAGACAGACACAATAAACAAGTGGAAAGTCATAATAGGTGTCTAGCCAGAGGATATAGGATTGAGGTATTGGATGCAGCAATAGCTAATCTAGAATACAGGCACAAACAGATCTATTGCAATAAAGGGAGAAAGACATTAGTGAAGATACTATCCAGCAACCCACCAGATTGACTTTGTCTTTTTAACAGCAAGAAAAACAAATTAGGGCAATTGTTAGACGCAATTGGCCCATCGTGAAAGATGATCCAGTGATTGGCAAGCTATTGCCATCTAATCCAACTGTGACTTTTAGAAAAGCTAACAGCATGGGGAGTATACTGGTTGAAGCAACTTAGAAGATCAGGGAAAAAGTATGTAGCTCTCAGCAAGAAAAGGATTCTATAAATGTGCAACATGCAAGGCCTGCAATATGGCATCAATACTTTTTTTTTATAAAACTCTTTATTCGTGACTGTTATAGTATGTCATACAATACATTCCTTCATTATATCACATGTCAGTCTTTTCCGTTTTCTTTACCATTAACGTTTGGCAACACATCATTCCAAATCATGAGTCATTTGTCGTACAAATCTCCGGATGTTTCCCAGTTTTAGCCTTTAAACATCATAATCATGACTTACATATTTTACTAAACCCCAGCTGTCCCTCCCTCCCCTTCCACCCGCCTCCCGATGTTTTTTTTAGTATCTTTTTAATTGTCTGTTTGATTTGGTGGGGGTGTTACTTAGCACATAGATGCATCAATGACTGACTCACTGTTTGTATGTGTTTTGAAGACAGCATATGTGCCGGACTTTATGGGTGAATGAGTGTGTATATGTATGTGTTAGTAAGTGAATGACTGCTTCACTAGTGTCTTTATCAGTAACTACATATGTTTTAATCTAGTATATGTGAGTATTGATGTATATAAGTGAGTATATGTGAGAGTGAGAGATTGAAAGAGTTCTTGTTTTAATAAGTATGTGTTTCTATAAGTGATTGTTTAAGAGAGTAAGTATGTGTAAGTTTCCTTAGAAGTAAGGTGGTAGTGTGTGTATAGCTGTATATGCAAATAAATGGATGTTCAATAGTTTATTTGCATGTGTGAGTATGTGTGTGAGCAACTTTTGGAAGACTGTCGGTGTGTTAACGGATGTAAAGGTGTCTCACTACATATGATAAGTGAGTATATGTATGAATGACTATATAGAACTGTTGGTGAATGAGTGGATGTGTATATAAATGGTGGAATTACTGAATTGGTTGATGTAACTAGTATAGGTATCTCCACTTTTTTGTAAATGTTAGTTTCTATTTTTGAATATGTGTTTCAAGGGTTACTTTACAGTGAAAGGAGGTCAGTCACTCTGTCACAAGGATGGTGTCATCAGGGATGTCATGAGTGATGTCACTGACCATGTCATGAGTGATGTCATATGTGATGTCATCAGCAGTGCATTACAGGCGCAAGTTATAGTGAGTCCAACTAACTATAACGTGGGAATTTCAATGGTTTTATGTCAGTAAAATTTCCACCTAACTAAAACTGGTGTGAAACCTATGGTTTTTTCAGTGAATTTAATAGTTTTTTTAAATGCTAATTCCTAACTATAACTCGTGTGAAACCTATGGTTTTTTCAGTGAATTTCATAGGTTTTTTAAATGCTAATTCCTAACTATAACTGGTGTGAAACCTATGGTGTTTTCAGTAAATTTCATAGGTTTTTTAACTGCCAATTCCTAACTTTTTATTTGGACTCATACCTATGTGTTTTTTAGTGAATTCCTAAGGTTATTTTTTCACAAATATCTATAGCATAGAAAGGTATGTTTTTCTAAAAATGAATCCTATATTGTATATTAATATAATATATATTTTTTTAAGTATATTCTTTTTTTTATATTTCACTCAGGAGCGCTCATCCAGTGACTGTGTTTCTGTAAAGTTTAAATATGTTTTACATATTGAAGAATGAGTGGATGTATAAGTGTCTGGATGAAGGATTTAGTAGGTGCGTGACTGACTGTATGAGTGAGTGATTAAATGCGTCTTACTGAATGCATGGGTTAGTGACTAAACTGTCTGAATGTTGGCATCATTATGTCTGTTGTTGTGCAAGCTGCTGCATGTGTTGATTATTAGCTATATGAGTGGCTATATAGTTTATTGATTAGTTGCCCAAGTATTTGTATGAGAGACTGAGTGTGTGTGTGAGTGCTTGAAAGTTGTGTGACTCTGTGCAGATCAACGTGTACTTGTATCAGTGATTGTATAAGAGAGTAAGTATGTGTTAGTATATGTTTGAATAAGTAAGGTGCTGTGTGTATAACTGTATAGTTGAAGAAATGGAAGTGTGATTAATTCTTTGCATATCTGACTAGATGTGTGAGTAACTCCATGGATGAGTGGCAGAGTGTGAGTGTCTGTATAGGTGTATGAGTGCATATGATAGTGTTGTATTAATGAGTGACTGTATGTATGAGTGATTCTATGGATGAATGAGTGACTGAGTGTGTAGACCTAGGAATCAGTGTGTGCGTATGTAGTAACTGGTATTGGTGTGTCAATGGTTTCAAGAATGGTAGTCTGTATTTAACACTGGGTGTTTCTTAGGTTATATTAGAGTGTAAAGACGTGCATCGTATTATCACATGAATGATATTGTCAGTGATGTGATCAGTGATGTCAATTGAGATGTCATCAGTGATGTTAACAGTGATGTCATTTGAGATGTCATCAGTGATGTCATCAGTGATGTCACTGACCGTGTCATGAATGATGTAATATGTGACATCATCAGCAGTGGATTGCGGGTGCGTGAAATATATAGTTAGTGCAACTAACTATATATGGGAATTTCAATGGTTTTGTATGATTGAAATATCCAGCTAACTATATATGGTCTCAACCCTATGGTTTTTTCAGTGAATTTTCAAGGTTTTGTAAATGCAAATTCCTAACTATATATGGTCTCCAACCTATGGTTTTTTCAGTGAATTTCATTGGTTTTTAAAAAGCAAATATCTATAGCTGTAAAATATATTCTTTTTTATAATGATTACTTTTTTTTCTATGTATGTAATACAATTTTGGAAAAGTTGAATATGTTTTTTTTGGGTTTTTTTGCCCAGGTGCGCTTCCGTTGCGCGCACCGGGCAGTGCACCGGTAAGCGCAGTTTCGTACAGCGCCCCGGTGCGCGGAAAGGAGAGCGCCCGTTAGCGCATTTCCCACAATCGAAAACAACATCGTGACGTATCGCGTAGCCGCGTGATGCGTCTCATGACGCACCGCGTAACTGTGACGTATCGCGCTGCCGCGCAATACGTCTTATTTCGCGCTTCGTAAACGCACCCGGAAGCGCTCTACGGCACAACCTAGAGCGCGTAACGTAAGCGCGCGGGAGAGCGTAATGTAGGCGCAACTGGTCATGTGACTTGTAATTAACACTTTTCATTGGTTCAAAACTTTTTTTTTTCAAATGATGAAAGCCCCCACCTTTTTCCTCACTCTGACTTTCTACTTTGAGAGAGGAAGACTTGTATATGATTCTGACAATGGCATCATTAGTAGCTGCAGCTGGTGGACCCCCTCCACCACCACAACCACCTAGAAAGGAAGGACCACCATCCCAGTTCCTTGTCCCTGAACAAGAAGAGGATGAGGAGGACGAACAGGAGGAGGAGGAACAACCCAGGCAATTTTTGCCTGAAGAGCCAAGACAGAGGCACATAAAAGTGCATTTTATTTGGGACTTCTTCTCCCACCCTCCTAGGCAGAAGAAAGTGAATGCCCCTAAGGTTAAGTGCCTTATTTGCGGAGATATTCTTTCCAGGGGCAATCCCAACAAGAAATATTCATTCGGCAATTATACTATGATGCGCCACATGCAAAGGTTGCATCCTAATAATCTTGCTCAAGCAGAGGTTCGTGCCATGGCGCAAAATCAGAAGAACCCACAGCCCAGCACCTACTCTGCGGAAGCATCACATGCAGCAACTGAAGGACGGCAAATGGTGCTCAATGTTCAAAAATAATTTGGCAGTATCAAAATTGTATGTATCTTCTGTGGCAAGACGCTGTGCTATGGGGAACTAAGCGTGACCTTAATAAGCAATGCGGTGGAAAACCATCAATGTAACCAAAAGAAGAAGCAATAAATCTTTTTTTTTGCTCCTGTTGAGCCATTTGCCATTCCTTTTTTTGTTGTTCCCCCAAAAAAACACCCAAAAAATTATAAAAGTGTTCAAAAAAAAAATGTTCTGAAAAATAATAAAAAAAATATAAAACAACAAAAAATTTAAAAAAGTTATTTTCAGAACTACCTCCCATTTTAAAAAAATTACTAAAATTTTTAGCACTCTTGACTTCATTTTTCTCATGGGTGCGCTTCCCGGTGCGCTCACCAGTGAGCGCCCCGTTAGCGCAATCAAAAAAAAAAGAAAAAAAAACAAGAGAAGGAGAGCATAAGAGAAAGAGAAAGAGAGAGTAATGTTAAGAGACAGACAGCTAGAGGGAGCAACACAGAGGTACTGTGTAATACATAGTAAAACAGTGTAAAGATATAATGAAGTGTAAGAGAGAAAATGAAAAAAATATAAGGCAGTGAAACAAAGAAAGAGAGAAGAAGAATACTAAAGCAGAGGCACATGTAGAATGTGAGTGGCTGTAAAGAGTAAAAGGAAAGAGAAAAAATGATGTACAAATAAAAGGTAATAACGGAACCAGATTTAAATTACACTGGTGAGGGAGAGAGAGAAAAAAGTAGTGTGCATAACTAAAGAGGGTTGAAATAAGATGGATAAAATCGACTAAAGTTAAAACATGTGGATTGACAGAGAGAAAAAACAGAAAGAAGAAAAGAAGAAGTGACAGAAAGGGAATAATTGAAGCAGCAAAGAAATGTAAATAACGTAGTGTGCTTGAACTTCAGGGAGAAAGCATAACGAACAAGTAGTGAAAGAGTGAAGAGACAGAGACAATTACAGTAAGAGAGACGGACTGAGTGAACGGGAGAGAGGAACTGTGAGAACAGAGGGACTGAGAAAAGGAGTGGAAGGAGTGCAGTAAGTAAGTAATAGAAAATGAATGAGGGAAGAAGCAAAGGAAGGGAACTGAGGGTTAAGGAAATAAAGCAGGGGAACTGATAGAAGTTGAATGTGATAAGGATGTAAGGGGAACAGTACTAAACACTTACCTTATAATTATTGTTAACTTGATTAGTTGTTTTTTTTACACTTTCAATCTGTGAAAGAAAGAACAAAAATTTGAAAAATATTAAAATATATATTTTAAAAATAGAAAACACAAGGCAAAAGGTTAAAAATCATACAATTTTTCAAAGAAATAAAGTCAGAGATAAACATTCAGAAAGGAAAATAAAGTAACGGTGAAAGACAGACAGAGACAAAAGAAATAGAAATAGAGTAAATTACTAAGAGAATAAAAAGGTGGATAGATTCAGTGACAGAAAAGAAGGATAGAAGAGAAAAATAAACTTAAGATGTGTAAAATACTAAAAGAATGTGAGTAAGGTAAACTAAATAAGGAAATGGTGAATAAGGAAAAGAGAGTGAGGGAGAGAGGGGACAGAGGAAGTGAAGGAAAGACTGTCAGATACAGACTGAGTGAGGCAACAAAAAAAGATAAATGAGTGAGGGTGAGTTATACTAACTGATTGCAACAAAAAAGGTGAACCAAAAAATATTTAATTAAGAAAGCAAATGGAGAAAAAAATGGAAAAGAGAAGCGAAGCAGAGGGACTAAAAGATGAAAAATGGTGCAAGGGAGAAAAGAAAAAAGCAGACTTGGAATAGGGAAACAAAGGTTGAAAGCTAAGTTGAGTTAGAGAACAAGGGTGAAAGAGAGTAAAACAAAAGGCAATGTGAGTAAGTAAAGAGGATTGATAGAGGGTAGTAAAAGACAAGTGAGCATGAGACAAGACGAGTACAAATTAAAATTCACAATACAAAGTACAGAATTAATTATACATGTTAAATGGTTTATTTTTGCTGTTCTCAGAATATATCAAATTTTACTAAAAACAGTGAGTTGAAGGTATTCATCATATAACAGCTGGAAAAAAAACACAATCAAAATGATTGTGTTTAAAAAACCCATATAATATAACAAATCAGAAATCTGAACTCATCAAAAGTACACTTACTTTCCATGACGTCGAATGATATGCTATGAACAGCTTATCATTGGAAAATACTCTGTTGTGCTCTAAGAAATCCGTGCCTGCCACTTTCTGAAAGAAAAGCTCCATCTTTTTGAGGAATATGTTAGAAACAATAAATGACTTTTCGCTCTGTACCACACTTCTCCACAAGGCCAAATAGTGTAAGAGCTATTTGAAACTCTTGAAATTCCTCAAAGCAAATCCCGACATTTTCATTTTTCCCGACTTTCAGAAAGAAAACATTGAAAATCACTTTCACAATCTTGTACTAGTAATATCTCCCCTTCTGGCTCACACATGTTCCACATTTCCTATAACACTGATACCGCTTACTATGAGGCACACTTACACTACCTCTCTGACTACTACAATTATTTAATTCTCTAGATCACTGTTACTCACAAAGCAATTTAAAACAGCAGATTAAATTATATCAACTCCTCGAATCATTATAGGCCAGTTACCTACCCTAAAATTTCGGTTCTAAAAACACTAAGTAAAAAATTTTAAAAGGCAAACGTTGTTTGAAAGTCAAATGGGAATCATTGCAGAAAGACCAGCCTTTTTTACATTTTAAATAAGCTGTGTAATGTCCTGATGTTGTCGATGGACCGTCATGTTATATAATAACTGCAGTTACAAATGTTCTTCCTGAAATCGACGACTGTGAAGCCACAACATTTTTAATTAAAGTTGACAACTTACTTCCATCAGGTCTACATCGTTGGAACATTAAAATGACATAAGACCCATAAGTTTGTATAAATAATGTGGACAGCATTGCAGACTTACATTGGCTACACTCCCCGTTTGATCGGCTGCTTTTACCAGCTTATCAAAGGATACTGATTTACTGTCTGGCAAAGTTAAATATATAAATCTTTGTGAGTCTACACTAGTAGTACTTGATAACCTACAGTTCTCGCAGTCATGCTGCCATTGATAAGAAAGACCAAACAGATAATATACATCTACACCTTCATCTTGCAATACATCAAGCATATACATTAAAAACTCCTGACAATCCTGCTGAATATTTTGAGAAAATTGCATTTGACCTGAACATTTGTCTAAGACATTTCGAATTTCAGACATACTTTCCTATTTTTGTTCTATCACTGCTACATTTCTTAAAGACAGAATTCAACAAACAACAAAATCTTTGATTCACTTACTTTTCCTTGAGGCCAAATAGAAGATAGTGAAGGTCCTTTTGGTGGAAAAAAAGTCTGCTGTTCTCTTTAACTTCCATTTCATCGACTTCCTATGAAAAAAGATCTAAGAACATCATACCTTACACTTTCCTTACGGCCAAATCGTGTCAGATATATGAGTATTTTTTACTATGAGATCCACTTACAGTACCTATATGAGATAAATAATTTTAAACATTAGATTAACTAACTAACTAACTTTTATTAACTATTCCCGTCTTCAAAGGCCAATTACCTTTACTAAAACTTTGGTTTTAAAAACACTAGGTAAGAATTTTTAAAGTCATAAGGCAAACATTGTTTATAAGTCAAATGAGAATCATTGCAGTAACTCCAACCTTTTTTACATTTTAAGTAGCAAAGGTAAGATGTTATTTTAAAAACTGAAGTATGTTGTGCACATTAAGTTAATTTGGAAAACATTTACTGATAGTTATATACTATCCCTCTGTAATAGTTATAGAATGTGATAGACTTCTCTGTTATAGTTATGGATGGAATTAGGCTTGTCTTGTATAATTATGAATTTACTTAGGCTTTATCACATACACTTTTTTATATTTCTACTTCCAGTCTGATACCATACACTGCCCAAACATAAAATCACTGTTAAAAAAAACAAAGTACCTGTCTGAACTTAAACCCAACAGTGCCCTATCTCTACTGATATATTTTTTTTAAATGCAAATTACAGCACAAAAATGGAAGTAGAGCAAATAATTTCCATCGAAATTGTTCTGGAGAGCAACAATAAAAAAGTTATTGAACCCAATGATAACTCAGAATTCATGGATGAATCACGGGACTATGAACTACTTCAATGTGTACAATCAGTAGATTTCCTGATTCAAAATGAGGACATTTCTGACAATCAAATATTAGAAGTTCTGTTAAATTTTGGAAAAGAAATCTGAAGAAAAGAAATTATATTTAATAATTCAAAAATTGTTTGAGACATTATTCATTTTTATATGTATTTCTTTAACTAGTACCAAATTGATTATAACGTAAAGTCAGACAAAATATACTGTGCAACTTTTTTGTGTTACATAGTAAGTTTACTCATAGTTACTTCCTTTCTCCCACTATATTATCTCCAATGTGTATTTAACATCTCTTATCATCTCCTGCCTCCATATTGTTTCTGCTTTCCTGACAGACTGTGGTATGAATTCCATGTACCACAATAACTTATGTAACAACATGCAAGATATCTACAAAGGAGACAGTGTATATTAAATTTTAGACTCTGCATTTGTACCTACATGTTGGTACTTAAATAAAAAAAACAACAAAAAGAACAATTAATAAACATATAATATTTGAAAAGTGTATCATTCTTTTTTCCCCATAGTACGCTCCCAGGTCCGCTTCCCGGTGCGCGTACCAGGCGCTCCCCCGGCAAAAATAAAAATAAAATTAAAATTACTTTTTTTTGGCCCCGCGGGGCCCTTTTAAAGCCCACACATCAAACCTAGGGGGTCAGGGAGGGTCTACTCTGCCCGCTTATGGTCATTTCCCCCTTTGTTTTGGCCACCTCTAATGTCTCGATCCTACCGAGACACAAGATGGGGGCCGCTCCGGACTGTTTAGAATGTTTACAGACACCCGAGAGCCAATCAGCTTTCCGTGGGCAAGTCGCGTGGTGCGCCCTGTGCGCTCCCCGGTGCGCGTACCGGGGCGCGCTTACAGATATATATATTTTTTTTAACCTAAATTACTCAAAATCCACTGGAGCACATATCTTGAGACATAGCAAAGGCACATCGGGCTACCAGTCCCTACAATTTTGCCAGGTTTGGTGTAAATCCATTCAGCCGTTAAAAGTGAGGTCGACCGCCCTATGGAAATTAACATGGGGAAAACGCGTTTTGGGACCCCCCTTTTATCTCGGCCCCCGCTTGAAGCATCCCCCTCAAACTTTCAGGGAAGGACCGGAGCGCAACAAGGCCATTTTCAGGCAGATTCGTCAACCGGCGCCAAAGTTATTCCAAATAGAATTTTGAGATTTAACATTGAAAAAAATCCTAACTATAACTACCTACTGCCGACCGCCAGTAGGTAATATATATATATATATATATATATATATATATATATATATATATATATATATATATATATATATATATATATATATATATATATATGATTAGACACAAACAGAAAAACTGCACTCGCGGGGGTCAAATCCAAGACGGATTTTATTGCACACAAATTACAAGTTCAGACGCGTTTCGGCGGTATAATAATTAGGGGCCTATTACGATGTTGGTCAGAAGTTTTCCGACTGACATCGTCGGTTTCAATTCCAACTGCCTTACTACAATGAAGATGGTTGAACTTGAAGCTGGCTCGACATTCCGGCTGGATTCTGACGGGCTTTCTAACATGGAAAGCCTGTTAGAAAGTGAGTTTAGGGGCCCCTAGCAGGGCCCACTTTTCCTTGAGGCCACCGGTTGGGGGCCACTGTTGGGTTGTTCATGTTGTTGCCTCGTGACTTTAAGGAACACTCACCTTCGTGGGGTTCTAGAATTAGGAGCAAGGGGATTTTGCCGTTTGCTTCTGTGCTGGATGGTCCAGCTGTCCGTTGCTCTGTCTTGGTGGCAATAAAGAAACTTGGAAAAACAGAAGACTCACATCATCTTCTTTTCACTGGCAACAAGTCACCGGTCCCTATAAGACGTCCATGTGTGTGAAGCTTGCTATTTCTTCCTTTGCCAGCCTCCATTTGATGATTCAGAGCAGCGGACCCCTTAGTGTCGTCTGGACTGCCAATTCCTTGAAGCCGTTTTTGTGCCATGCTGCAGAAGAAAAACGCGTTCCTGTTGAAGGTTTTGGTGAGACGCTGTTTATTTTAAAGCATTTAATTATCTTCTCGCGCCATTGCCCGTGCGCGCCTCTGAATGCTGTTCCTGCTGTGATGTACCACGTATCTACGTGAATCTTTGCTGTTTGCCTGGCGCCGCTTTACTCTGCGTTCCTACATTCAGGCAGCCTTCTTCTTCATCTTTTTCGCGTCCCTTCACCATAGCAACACCAGCGTTTCCTCTACCGCTGATGCGCACAGCTCTTAAATATTTAACTCATCAAGTGCGCAGCATTTCACTGCGTTTTCTTCACCGCTGATGCGCACAGCATATAATCCTTCAAGCGCATAACTTATCATAATGCTGCATCTCTCCTTCCATGTGCACAGCTCGCAATTCAATCGCTGATGCGCACCATGTTCTTTAATCTTTCTCAAATGCTAATGTGCACAGCATCTTGGCACTTTACTTTTCTTGCACACAGTTCAAAGAGAAACCGCTGATGGGCACAATTTATTTACTTCATTCATGTCAAGAGTCTACACGCCTTCATTCACAGTGCATTTGCATCACGGTGACACACACATCTTTATTTATTTATTTATTCATTTATTTATTTTTAACAGTGTGTCAGCCCTTACATCTCGGTGACACACTCACCGTGTGCATCTCATCAACCTTTTTGTGTTTTGTCTCTTTGCTCTGTTCATAATGCAACAATCTTTACAGTCTCCTCCTGCATTTTCACCCAACCCTTATTCTCCTGAGTCCAAGAACTGGAAGGAATGTTTCGAAGCATATTTAGATGATCTTGATGGTCATTCTTTCACGGACAAAATTAAATATGCAATCTTAAGACATTGTCTAGGTACAGAAGGTTGCAGTATCCTCAATCACATTCCTAAAGTCCTGGTTTTGTTCATTGAAGGTGAAGTTGATGGCATTGAAGACGAATACGCCACAGCCTTCAAATCTCTTTAGTCTAGGTTCAAGGCATGTAAGAATATCACTTAAGAGAGGCATAAATTCTATAAAAGAGCACAACTTTCTGAGGAGTTTGCATCCAGTTTTGTCTGCGCTTTGCGAATCCTAGCAGCTTCGTGCATCTATAAAACATTTGAGGAGGAAATGAAAATAGACCAGCTTTTGGAACAGACTAATGACAAAAAAGTCCAAGAAGCCACACAAATTGAGAGCACCACTTTTTACATTGAACAAATGTCGATTTTGAGTTCAAGCTCTTCAACGCAAAATATTTTAGCCATTAAAAGCAAATGTAAATCCTCAAAAGAGAAACCTTGCCAAGAAAGATCTACAGAGCACGTAAGGTCTAACACCAAACCCTCTAACAAACGTTGGGAGTGTTATTGCTGCGGCAGCAGCTCTCGCCTCGGAAATGCCAGATTCTGTCCTGCAGAGACAAAACATGTGCTAAATGCTTTAAGAAAGGAAACTTTGCCAAAGTTTGTAGATCTAGCGGCAAATCATCTGTAAATTCTGGGTCATCTTCAAAGAAAATCCTCAACGTTGAACATCTCACAGGAGAGTCCTCTTCAAGTGATTAGGACCAAATTTGTTTGACAACTGGGTCCCAACACACCAATGTTGTTTCCACCATTTCGCAAGGAACATGAAATCCTTTAAGTATCCTCTATGTCAACGGAAAAGTCAAGATGTTGTCTGACTCCGGGTCCCCATTCACACACATTAGCGACAAAATATGGGAAGATGTATTTCACTATCAAGGTTTCATTGTAAAACAGTTAACAGCACGCCCTGTTGGTTATGGTGGTAGGACCATTGAAGTTCTTGGTGAATTTCATGCCATTTTGTGTTTCATAGGTAGCAATGCTCAAGGTGTTATTTATGTGGACAAAGATGATACCTGTTTGCTGGGGTGGCATGACCAAGGGAATCTGGGGATTATTTTAGATTCCAATGATCCTCAGCAAGCTATATTGAAGAAGGATTTAACTTGTATACAAACTATCAAGAATGAAACATGGGAGTCTGTGTATCCCGAGATCTTCAATAACAAATTAGGTCTATTTTAAGGGATTTAAACACAAAATCAGGTTGTTTGATGGCACCAAGTTGGTAGTGCACAAAGTTCGCAGAGTACCACTAGCCGTATGCGACACACTTAAAGAAGAATTACACAAGTAAAGTTCTAGTGATGTCATAGAACCCATCAAATCCTCCGATTGGGTTCCCCCCATTGTTTTAGCCCAGAAGGCCAATGGGGCATTGCGCATGTGTGTTGATCTTCACAATTTGAATCACCATATCTGGATTGATCAACACCCATTGCCCAACATCACTGAATTGACACCTACTCTGAAGGATGGTAAGTGGTTTAGTCTACTTGACAGGACTTCGGATTTTCACCAAAGTGATTTACATCCCGATTCCAGACACTACAAATGCATGCCCTTTGGACTTGCTTCTGCATCTGCAGTCTTTCAAAGAATTGTAGAGAGCATGTTCAAAGACATACCCAGGGTGATGGCGCTCCAAGATGATGTGCTGGTTTACAGCCCCAATCAAAACAAACACGATAAAAGGTCGCATACTGTTCTTTCGATCTTACAGGAAAAGGGTGTCACTTTGAGCCTTGAAAAGTGTAAAATTAATTTAACTTCAGCAGATTATTTAGGGTACAGAATATTTGCTAAGGGTGTTGAACCCAAAGTCAGTCTCGTTAAAGCTATCGAAGATTTCTGTGCACCTGGTGACAAAGACTAGTGGTGGTCTTTCATGGGACTCATAGAGTTCTATGCGAGGTTTGTACCCAACTGTTCCTCCAAGATTTTTCACATGAGAAATCTTCTTAAAAAGAATGTTATTTTCAGATGGAGTACTGAATGTGCTAAAGAGTTTCAATTAATCAAAGAAGAAATTACACATGCTATTCCCCTTAAGCCCTTCGACATCAATGACCACACCATAATCATGACTGATGCTAAACAGAAAGGCCTTGGTGCTGTACTTATGCAACATAGGGACAGTAGAGATGAAGTAGCAGCCTTCGCCTCCAGAAGCCTCAAGGGTGCCGAAGCTACATATTCAGTAATTGAACGAGAGGCGTTGGCTTGTTGGTGGGACATTGTTCATTTTAAACAGCATCTGTGGGGCTCCAAGTTTACTGTAAGAGTGGACTACAAACCCTTGGCCCAGCTCTTTACCACCTAGGGAGGGGACAAGGCTACTCCTTGATTTGCCAAATTGCAATATAGGCTTTTAGAGCATAACTATGATGTTGAGTATATTTTGGGTATACAAAATGTTTTAGCAGACTGTTTGTCCAGATTGCCTAGCTGTACAAGAGTTTTGATTCTGATATCTTTTGTTATGCTCTGTCTCACTCTTATGACGCCATTTTAGAGAATGAGTGGAGAGACTCATATGATATTGACTTAGACATTAAACAATTAATGGATGTAGCCCACACAGGTAGGACAAGGGAATGTTTTGAAGATGTCATCTGCAAGTTCAAACATGTTTTTGATGAACTCTCTATTGTAAATGGTCTCCTGTATCCTTCTTCTCTATTGGTAGTTCCAGTTGACATGAGAGACAAAGTACTTTCCCTAGTCCATGAAGGCCACATTGCCATGCGGGCCATGAAGAAAAGAATTAGGGAGAGTTTTTGGTGGCCTGGTCTTGAGAAACAAATTGAGCATTTTGTAAGAGAATGACTACACTTTGCCATGTGTGATAAGTCTCAGGTGACAATTGCCAATCCTGTGCAAGCTGTGGGTGTTCCTTCCAAACCGTGGTCCAATTTGTCCATTGATGTCATTGGTCCTTTAACACTATCTGACAGTGGTGTTTCCGAATATGGTTTAGTTCTAATAGATTACCACAGTCATTGGCTAGATTTAAAGTTTGTGAAAGCTTCTACTACTGCTTGCATGATAGAATTCCTAGAATTTCTATTTTCAAGGGAAGGTGTTCCCGATGGAATAGTTTCAGACAATGTTTGTCAATTTACCTCTTCAGGTTTTGAGAGTTTCCTTGACTTCATGGGTACTAAACATACCAAAACCTCACTTTATCACCTTAGGAGTAATGATCTTGTTGAGAGATTCAACAGAGTGACTAAAGACAACATACAATTATCAAAAAACAGTAGTTTATATTGTAAAAATGAACTCAAAAACTTGTTGTGGGCTGTGTGAACCATTCCCAATTCTGACACTGAGGTCTCCCCGTTCAATTTACTTAGGGGCCGCCTTCCATCTTCAAAATTGTTAAGAAAGTGGATGGGTGTGTTTGAATTACCTGCAGCTAAGATACGAGAAGTAGGGAGGAAAAGAGAGGAAGCCCAGAACAAGTATATTCAATGTAGCTCTAGGGAATTGAATGTGAAAGTGGGTGATTGTGTCAGAATTAAATGTTATCGGATTTTACCCAAAGGTGAATCCAAATTTTCAGATTTCAAGTCTGTTTTAAGAGTCAACAAAAATGCTGTACAATTGGAGGACAGAAGATGGTAGAACAAAAACAAGGTTTCTGTTCCCAAGTCATCTAATGTTTTGACATTTAATCATTTTGAGTCTCACCATGGTTCCAGAACCCAAGTACCTTCTTCCAGGGCAACAAGGTTAACCAACAAATTTCATGATTATATTATGCACTAATTTGTTTTGCATTTTGTTCATCTTTGCAATGTAGTTATTCTGTTATGAACTCTTGTATTATGTTTTTTTTAATGTATGTGTTCTTCTTTTGCTACTCATGAAGAGGAAAGATGTGTTGAGTTGTTCATGTTCTTGCCTCGTGACTTTACGGAACACTCACCTTCGTGGGGTTCCAGAATTAGGAGCAAGCAGATTTTGCCATTTCCTTCTGTGCTGGATGGTCCAGCTGTCCGTTGCTCTGTCTTGGCAGCAATAAAGAAACTTGGAAAAACAGAAGACTAACCTCATCTTCTATTTAGCCACCCTGTTAATCCCTGAACCGTGTGGCAGGCACCCTAAGGTGCCTGCTATTTGGTGCAGGGATGAACATTGAACACAACCTCCCATTTCCCTATGGGAGCTTCTGCTATGGCCGTAGCACAAGCTCCCATAGAGAAATGTGAGTATGTGACCGCACCATGTGCGGTAGCATCGTAATTAGGCGGGAGGTCACTCAGTCCCAATTCTGCAATGATGTTCGATATCATAATCAGCCCCTTAAAGTACATTTTAATACATTTATTGTTGTTATATATTTAATGTACTGCTATAAAAATGTGTGTGTACGTATATATATAATGCAAAATACATACACAAATGACACAATTAAAAAAAACATTACAACTATAAACAATTCATTTATCAAATATATTAACTAATTTAGCCAATATTTAAAATAAACCCCCAAAAAATATTTTACTAAAAATACTATCCACATTTTAAAAAACAACAATTAATAGAATTAATTAATATGTAAAATATAAACAAATGTTAATATAAATTCTATTTAATCAATATTAGGAAAAGTATTAGGCTCTAAAATGATTAGATATACTATACCCACTATAGTTGATGCAACAATAGGGAAATTGTTGGACTATGGAGGGGTAGCATTTGTAAATGCCCAATTTGATCTGAACAACAGTGGAGAAAGTATTGGACTTCGGAGGATGTAGGTGTACTAGACCAACTCCAGTCCAAACAACAGTAGGGAAAATGTTTGACTTTATAGGACATCAATTTACTATTCCTACTCCAATCTACATAACAGTAGGGAAAGTGTTGAACTTCAAAGGGGTTACAACTACTACTTCAACCCCAGTTAAAACAGTATGGAAAGCTTAGGACATCTGAGGGGTGACGATTACTAGTCCAGCTACAATCTAAGCAACAGTAGGGAATGTGTTGGACTTTGGAGAATTTAAATTTACTGTTCTCACCACAGTCTAAATACAACTAGAGAAAGTGTTTGAGTTCAGAGGGGTTAAATTCACTGTTCGTACTCCAGTCTAAGAAACAGTAGGGAAGCTGTTTAGCTTAAAAAGGATTACACACAAGAATGCAAGTTCTATTAATTGAGTATAAAGTTTTGAACACTTAATAAAAACTTTCATTAAATTAGAGTATGCAGAAATAAATAAATACATTTATTAACAAAAGTAAACACATTTTATATGATATCACCTTCTCTAAAAAAGGTAACACAATGATCAAATCATTATATTTATTCAATTTTGAATAATATATAAAAAATCAAAATAAATTGAAATAACAAATATTATTGCAGAAACAAAATGTCACACTAACCTTTAAATAAATTATGTTTTGAACTAAATAATAAGTATAAAAACATGATATATATTATACACAATGTTTTACCATTTAGTAAATTACATATACATATCAATTCATATAAAAATATTTTATATTTATTTTCTTCACAATCCGTAACCTAAGAAAACACAGCATTAAAAAATAAATGTTTAATAAACATATACAAGCAAAAATACATATTAAAATAATGAAACATTACAACAATAAAACAATAAGTAATAATTAGGTAATTTACACATTAAAAAATAATATTAACTTTTTAAAAAATTATTACATTTAAAAAAACATTTAATTTAATTCAACTTCCTCCCTTTTCACAAACTAGTTCACCAACCCGCAACTAACATATAAATTAAATAAATCATCATTACAATATTTTCATAATTAACAATCAATTAAATGAGGCTTAACAAATAAGAACTAATTTGCTATCATTTTACATTCATTGTAACTTTCCTAACTTCCTGCCCTATACACCTACACACTCAACACCCTGCAGCTAAAATAAAAGTTACTACTAATAATGATAAAACTGAATTTTAAAATATCAATTTGAAATTCAAAATATAATCTAACACTTGAAAAAATTACATAATGGAGGATAGGGAGGAGGGAGGGGTTGGGTTGAGGTTGTACGTTTCCTCCTGTTGTTTTTCTTCAATCTGTTCTTTGTTGTCCTCTGGACCTTTCACTCCACTTATTCTAGGCATAAATCCTCTCTTTCCGAAACATTCAGCCGGCCTCCGGGTTCTAGGCATCAAGCAGTGTACTCTTATATGCTCTCCATTTACTGCCGGCCAGTACTTGTAGGCGTAAGATGTGTAATTGCCTGAATAACCCTAAATAAAAAGAATTGTTCCATCAAAAATGACATAATCAATAAGGGGATTGATTAACAATAAAAAATTAACAATGAATTAAAAATATTTCTAATATAAATAACTTCCTAACCTTTGCCCCAACAAACCCAATAATCCACTATGACATAAATTACTAATATCATTAAAAATAATATATACTAAATCACTTATATTTTCTAATTACATGTTATAAAATGTATAACAATTATATCAACAGTACTAGCACCTACATTTGATACATTAACCAAAACACATTAAAAAACGATGTTTTTTCACAGCTATATTGTCGTGTAGTTCCTGGGAGTCCCCCAAGACCTGCGTCTTTTGGATGACCTAAACTGAGGCTTAGTGTCCCAACCACTTTCAGACACCCCCACAGGATATGTCAGCCATTAGACCAGCTAGCTCTACTTGCCACTACCACCCCCCCGGTATTCGATAGTGGCATAGGTATTCTCTGACAACCACTGAACATGACAACCCTGATTCCTCAGGAATCGTGGAAAACAGAACAGTACATTTCGCTCAGAGACTCGTGCCTGATATCTCTCAGCAAATACACAAGATGGCGATTAGGATGTTTATTGGTCCAGCCACAGCCTTGTGTAAAACATATGTGCTGAGACAATTAGGAGACAGACGCATTCGAAAGAGATTGCTAGTACCAATATAGTAAATAGTTGATACATTTCTACCATAGTGCTAATATGATGCACAGAAACAGTTCAGATAAAAACAGTAGCACTTGCATATTCCTAAAATGCGCGCCCTAAGTAATTTTTCTAAAATGCACCTAGCCTAACCTGGATATTTGGGTGTATGTTTATGTCTATCTGTAGCCAAGAACCCCTCAGGGAAGAACCAGCCCCCAGACCGGTGCTTGTCGGAGATTCAGCATGCAGGGCCCCGCGTCTCACCTTGGAAGGAATTCTCCACTAATTTGTAAGGGGTAGTTGGGGTCTTTTATACTAGAGTGGTCACTCCAGGGTTTTTTCTAGAATCAATATGTTTTAAACACAATCATGTGTGCTATGAAAACATTCATAAATGTTTTGAAAACAATTACCAATGCTTTTCCCAACAAGTGTGATCATGCACAGCTGGCTATTGGCCAAGGATGAAAAAAAAGTGATAGCCTTATACAGAATAATTCTGCTGTGCCTGGGGCCATGTTTATGTATGTCAGGTGCAGGGATTGTGATAGAGTACTTAGAGCCTGGTGTCGAAGATACAGGAGCAAGCTACTAGATCAAAGACCACCTATTTAGAATTGTTATTGTCATGTAGATGGGACTATGTAGGTAGAAATGGAGTATACAATACATGGTGGGACTATCCTATAAGACATTACAATATTACTGAAAATTATATTAAAACAATAATAGTCTTTAAAATGACATTACTTACCAAAAAAACAATATTCTTGACAACAATATTCTAGACCACTATATGTTTGCATCACAGTATTTTCTCCTGGTAGTTATATATTTAGATAGTTTTAATTCAATATTTTGTCCAAACAACGCTCCTCTTCACAATATCAGTAGTAATGAATTGTTTATTAGGTTTGTCAGTTTTAAGCTAATTGTAGAGTATATTGTTTCTATCCTTCTTTGTGTCTAGTAGGCAAATGTCATCCACATCTATCCCAGATCAAGGTAAATACCACTCTACCTGTGTTTGCTCATACTGTGCAACAATGTCTCACATACTCTAACTATATAAAAGTCCCACCAACCCTCCCCCTAATTTATCCTCTCAGCATGTAAAGGAATGTTTGTGTTTTCCTAAATGCTACAACTGAGCTGGCAAAGTAGAGATTCCAAGGTGCATAAGAAATATCTGAAAGATTTAGTAGTTGGGAACTTCGTTCAAGTGAAATCTCTTCGGTGTGGTTGCAATTTAAGTGGCTCCTAAATTTGAATGCTTTGAGAGATCTAATCAGACGTTGTTCTACATTCATGTGTCAATGAGCTAAAGTAGTGATTTGGTTCCCCGCAAGAAACTATGGGAGGTCCTAAAGGAGCTGGGTGTTCCTACTCATCTACTACATGCCATAATTAAGCTCCATGACAGCAACTTTCCTCAGGTTAGGTGTGGGAGGGATGGAGCGTTGTCATCTAGGTTCCCAGTTCTTAGAGGGGTAAGGCAGGGTTGCGTTTTGGCGCCAACCCTGTTTTGCCTTTTCGTTAACAGTGTCATATCCCATCTCGACAATGTTAGGGACAATGACGCTTCCCTACTGGCAGGCAGGAGGGTGCCGGCTATCATGTTTGCCGACGACACCCTCCTGCTTTCCAAATCCCCGATGGGGATCCAACGGATATTAGATGGGTTTGGTGTTTTCTGTAGACAACATGGTCTAGAGATCAATACAGAAAAGACCAAATTCATGATATTCAACCCCTCCCCTAAAACCAGACCTAACCCAACACTGGGTTCAGCAAGACTGCAAAGGGTAAAAACGTTCCAGTACCTGGGGGTAACCCTACATGAGAACTTATCCTGGGACTCTCAGATAGCCAGATCCCGGTTAAAGTTGTCCCAATGGTCGGGGGCAATTTTGAAGGTCGCAAACACTTCTACCTTCAAACCCATTAGCCCGGCAGTAGAGATGCAAAAAACCCAAGCCAAAGCGGCCGCATCCTATGGTAGTGAGTTATGGGGGTATAAATAAGCATGGGCGAATTTTGCGAATCTGGCGTTCGCGAATTTGCGGATTTGCGAACTCGCAATCCGCAAAATCCACAAATTCTCGCGAATTTGCGGATTTTTTTTTGTGTGTCCGCAAGGATTTCTGCCAGTTCGCGAGGGTTTTGTACCAGTTCGCAATTGCGAACTTACATGTCGGCTCGCAGCGGTCGCGATTATGTTGTTTCTACTTCTGGTTCATCATCACTGGTTCCCAGCACCCTCTGTTTCACCACTGCCACCCTCTGTTTCACCCATGCCACCTTCTGGTACATCAATGCCACCCTCTGGTTCATCATCACTGTAGATTATGGGGGGGGAAAAGCAAGCAAGCACACCTGCCCTGCTTCAACTGACATGAATTAATTTGGGGTTGATTAATTAATGTGTCACTGTTTTAAAATTCCAGTCTGCACCTGCTTCCTTATCTGTAATTTGCTTTCTGTTGCAGTGCAATTTTTTTTTCCAGGACCTTTGTGGCCTACTTGTAGCTATTCTATGATCCGGCTGTGAGGGTCAGAGCACAGTCATACAATTGTTGCAACTAGCAACTGAACTCTGGAGGGGCCCCAGTCATGAAGCACTACAGGGAATGGTTACTAATGATGAATTTGAACTTTTGCACCTGCTGCTGAGTGCTTTCAGTTTAGCAAAACTCGTTTTTCTGCAGAACAGCAACTGTAATAACAACAAACTTACTTGTGAAAGTTTATTTCTAATCCAAAAGTGATCCAAAGAAAGTCAAAAGGCCTCAAATCCAAAAAAGGGCAGGCAAATGTCAACCTGAGGAGTTATTCTGATAAAAATCATAATTTTCAGAAGGTCTATGCTGCTTGCTAGTGGATTTCTTGTGCAGAATTGCAAATTTTGTAATTTCGCGAGTGCGAGATTGTTGCTGCCTGCCGCACCTACATGTTCGCAATTACGAACTTACACCGCACGCCGCAAAATTGTATCACCAAGAAAAAAAATCCGCTGCGTGCGAAATTGCGGATTTTCGGTAAATTCGTGAGCGTTCGCGGATTGCGAATTTACCGAAAATCCGCAAAATCCACGAGCGGAATGGATTTTCCGCCCATGCTTAGGTATAAAGCTGGGACAGAACTTGTCAGAATAGAAAACAACTTCCTCAGACGTCTCCTGGCCCTCCCCCATGGCACACCCCTGCTTCCTTTAAAACTAGATGTGGGTCTCCCCTCCATAGGCGAGGATCTGGAACTAAAACCGCTAAGATTTTGGCACAGGCTCTGGACCACCGGCGAGCTTGCACATTATAGGCAAGACCTTATCCATGTAATGAATCTGAACCAGCGTGACAGAATCCCGTGGTTGGCCTTTATAAAGAGAGAACTGTACCGTCTGAGACTCCCCGAGCTATGGGAGTTTCCTGAACAAGGCTGTCAAAGGGTCCCTCGCAAAAGATTGGTCGAAATATACAAGGAGAAAAGTCTAGTTTATCTGGTGTGTGCACCCAATAATGGCACTTTAACTGAACAATTCTTGGATTCCAAAAATTCTTATCAATTCATTTTTTTTTGTTTTACCTTTTTTTTTTATTAATGTGCAGGAAGACAATAATAAAGCGAAAAACAGCAAAAGTTCATCAACGAGTACATAAAAAAGGTACATATTGAAAACCAATAAATTATAATTGCAAGAGACAAAGTAATTATGAGATAAAACACAGTAAAAAAGAAGTTCCCTTTGTAGAGTTAAACCAAGGAGACTTAAGAATCGTGCAAAATTATAACAATGTAAAGTTTTTAATCTAGAAAAGTACCCCAAATTCTATTACACTTAATCAGTGATCGTGTTCCCCTAAGATTTGCTAATGCTAACTCCATAGCGTATATTTCTGTTACTAAGCTCCACCACTTCCAAACCGTCGGTGGTTCTGGGTCTATCCAAGCCCTAGCCAGAGTAAGTTTAGCGCATGAAAATAATATGGTAATTAGAGATGAATGTGGGGATAGAGAGGTGTTAAAGTCTAGTAGGACCGAAGCGGCCATAATGTTGGGATACAAAATATTTTTTAATCTCAGTACTTTCAGTATATCGCCCCAAAAGTTCTTAAGTTTGGGGCAGGAGTACAAAATATGAGCTAAATTAGCTGCTTCCAGCGAACACTTAGGGCATTTGGTGCGGTTACTAAAAGAGGGGTTAGAAGACCATTTAGTGATTCTTTCCGGTGTGTAATATAACATGCATGTCGTTCTGTATTGTTGTAACCGTAGGCTGGATGACCGTACAAGATTATTTATATTGGTAAGAGAATGCTCTATCTGGTTAGGAGTAATATTTAAGGTTAACTGGGTACTCCATTTTGCCGCCAGTTTATCACTGTTGTTAGTTCTAAAAAGACTGAGTATTTTATAAGATTCGCTAATAACTGATTTATTCTTCTTTGAATATAGGCATGTCCAGATATCGCAGTCGGAGATATTTTGTATCTTTTTATTGTTGATCAAATAGTTATGGATCTGCATGTATTTAAACCTAGAAGTTTCCGGTAGGTCATATAGCTGCTTAAGTGTGTTAAATTCTAAAAACCCCTGCGAGCCGTATAGATCCTCCAGAGTCTTAATCCCAAAAGATGACCAGCTATTAATGATAGGATCTGTAAAGATAGCCGGAAGACCTGGGTTACCCCAAAAAGGAAGTTTTGGATGGTAGAAGTTTGTTTTGCAGAATTTTAGTATATTATTCCAAATCTTAACGATATCTCTGGCAGTCTTGAATTTTACCCTTTTGTAGTAGTTCGGATTGTTAATTCTGAACAAAAAAAGTAGAGAATCTTGTTTCAGCATAAAAGAGTGGAAAAAAAGAGTTCTGTCTCCGTGTAGTAGTGAGCGTATACGAGTAAAGAATGAGGACCAGAAATATAGTTTGAAATCTGGGACATTCAGTCCTCCTTTATTTAAATTGTTTTTCATTATTTTTAATGGCCTTCTGGCCCTTTTGTAGCCCCATATAAAGCTGCTCAAGAGCCCGTCTAGATGTTGGAAAAATTTGTTATTTAATGCCAGCGGAATGGAGCGGAATAAGTATACATATTTTAGTAGGACTTTCATTTTTATAAGGTTGATTCTACTAATCATATTTAAGGGCAGTTTGTTCCATTTTTTCAGAATAAGGGTGGTTTTTTTAGTCAAGTCATTGTAATTTATATTATTAATGTTTTGTAGTCTAGCTGTTAGTTTAACCCCTAGGTATGTGGCCTCTGTGCAAATCTCGGGTATAGGGACAGTTGGGGAGTAGTTCGACAATACTTGCGTCTTCTGGGTATTAAGCTTGTAGCCTGACACTTTCCCAAATTTCTCAGCTTCGAGGTAAATTCCTTTTAGGGCTTTGGCGACGTCCATAGAATATACGGCAATGTCGTCAGCGTAAGCTGTCATTTTCAACTCCTGTGAGCTGAAACTAAATGGAATAATCAAGTTCTGAAGGTAGAGGGCAAGTAGAAAAGGTTCAAGTGAGAGGGCAAATAAAAGGGGAGAAAGAGGACAACCTTGCCGGGTCCCCCGCATAATAGGGAATTCTGATGAGGTCAGGCCCCCGTAGCTGATGCAAGCAGTGGGTTTGTCATAAAGTGCCTTTATACCCTTCAAGAAATTTCCCCCGATTCCCATTTTAGATAGTGTACACCAGAGATAAGTCCACCCCACTCGGTCAAAAGCCTTTTCGGCGTCTAGTAGTATCATGCCAAGTGGGATGGACTTAACCTCCGCAATGTCAAATGCTGTGATTGTCATATTAACGTGCGCTGTTGTATCTCGCCCAGAAATAAAACCATGTTGTTGCGGGTTGACAATTTTGGGCATAAATGGGGCTAATCTATTTGCCATGATTTTGGCGAATATTTTTGCGGCAGTATTTATCAGAGAGATGGGTCGGTATGACCCTCTCTCTTCCTTAGGTTTCCCTTTCTTTAAAAAAAAAATTATTTTTGTCCTGTTCCATGATTTAGGAGCCACACCGTTTGGTCCAATCGATTATATTACTTCCAATAATAACTGTTCTAATTCTAGGCTGCAAATTTTATAAAGTTCCAAAGGTATTGTGTCCTCTCCTGCCGCTTTCCCTGTTGGTAACGAGTTGATAGCGAGTTGTAGTTCGTTCAGTAATATGGCATTAGAGAGTACACCCGAGCCTAAAAGGTTCCCTGTACTCAGTGGATGTTCTTCAACATATTCCTCGATTAGATCTATATCGGCGGGATTTTCTGGGATGTATAAGTTTTGATAATATTCAGCGAATTGATTGAGTATGTCTTGTGGCTGATTATATATTTTGTTCCCTTGTCCTCGGATTTTAGAAATTAGAGTATCTGCTCTGTCTTCTGCTACTTTGTAGGCTAGAACTTTACCGATTCTGTCTCCACCCTCGTATTGAGCTATTTTAAATTTGTGGATCCTGGCACTGTTTTTCCTAATAAAGTTGGTTTTGACGTTCGAAAATTCTTATCAATTCAAAGGTTTTATGGACATCATTTTCCCCATTTTTGCAAGAAAATTGTTTATTCAATGGAGGTTAGGCACCTGCCCATCAAAACCTTTACTTGTAAATGGACAATGAGGGATGATAAAATCTGTCCAGGGTGCAGTAATCATGATGAGGAGGAAATTCAAGTTCTGTTTTTCTGCCCAGCTTACAATAGACCAAGGAAATACTGGCTAGCGCCATTATGTAGGAACTTGGGCATAAGGAACCATTTACACTCATACAGAATACTGAAAACAAGTATTCTGCCCCACATAGTCTTTGCAGTTGCCAAGTTTATAATGCCTATGTGGCAGATAAGGAGAAAATTAGCAAAAGACTGAACACTGATAAGAACTGTAATGTTAACTCCTACTCATGACCAGACTCTCCAAGGAAATGAATTCTTATGAAATGTACATTGGCATGTTTTTACTGTATATGGATGTATTTTAAATGTTGAATGTTTTTATTGTATCTTTTATGGTCTGAAAGGCCGAAATAAAGAATTTTTGGATTGGATTGGCTAAAGTAACTAATCTGCTCACACATATTTGGAAAACTAAGAGATTTAGAGTAATGTGTATAATAGGCAGATGTTCAGTGGCAGATCGATACGATACACTTCCTTCTGTGTATAACATCACTGAGCTGTAAACAGATTTGCTTAAACCAGATGACTTTAAATTGGGGCAGGGGCAGTATACCCTGGGGGGGCTTAATTGAACAGAGAGTGGGTACCCAATCACTGGCCAGGAGGACTATCATGCTGAAAATTGTGTGTGTTTTCAGAGCAAATAAAACCTAGAGTAGCACTGAGGTTCTATGTAATGGGTCATCATAACATCATTTGTCACTCATATCCTGACTGGGGGGAATTTCAAATGGGGAGAGAGCTCCAGATGAGCCTCAAAGCCTTTCCCCGTGTCTCTGATTAAGAATCACTCTGTGGATAATTTTACATTTTATGGTGTCGGGTTGTTCCCCACTTTCCAGTAGGAACTGCGCATTTGTTGGGCAACATAAAAGTAGGGATGATGCCAGACTGATTCCATGCGCCCCGCAGGATATGTTGTCCTAGAGACCAGGTAGCCCACAGCGCTACCATATGCACCTAGACACCTAGCTGATGGTTCAGCCACTGCAAAACATGCCGGACTCTGAGCTCTCCCAGGGATCGTGGTAACAGATCTAGAACACTTTTGCCTAGTCACTCGTGCTCTCTTTCTCTCAAAGAAGTATATGAGGAATACAAGTGGGGCATTTTCAATATTTATTGAACCATCATTGTAATTCCTAAAAAAGTATATGTGCTGCAATGATCAATAGACAGAAGCAGATGAAAGTGATTAGCAATGTAAAGACAGTGAACAGAATGAAAAGTTCCACCATCTTGCTGAAACAATGTATAAATGCAGGAATATAAAACAATATATAGCTATCTATATATATAGTGCAGACCGACTATGAGTTCCCTAACCTAGATTCCTAGGGTGTGTGAATGTGTTCTGCCAGGAATCCCCATTGGATGATCCAACCCCATTACCTAAAGGAAAAGAATGTAGGCCCCAGTTCGGGTCTCATGTTGGACATCCCTAGTCGAGGGATCAGCTAATTGCTGTGCTGAAGTTTTAGCATGCAGTGACCTCACAAATGACAGCAAATGTTTATCTTCCATAACCCGCAAATGCTTGTTTAATTATAACAGAAAGCATCCTTGCCTTGGGCAGAGATTCTAGTAGGGGTGCCATTATTTATGTACTATAAATAGCGGTGTCGCAGCATGGATGAAAACAAACAATTACATTTGCACAATGTATTTATGGACCTTGTACATAAAATTCAAGGTATCATTATACTGTTCTTGTGAAGTTGATTTTTAACATAGGTATAGTTTCATGGAAAGTAATCTGCATTATCATGGTCACAAATGTGTCTCAAAAGTCATTGTGTGAAAGTGAAGACAACTTAGGAGAAACCTTGTATGTATGCAAAATGTCTGTTTACCTTTAGGCTTAACCAGGACACATCACAATGGAAACCAAGCTGCAACAGCATGTTGGCTATCATGCATTTAATTGCATTTTAAAAAGGATCACTGAGCCTAACTACAATGTTTGTACTATTAAATATGTTTAGACCTGTCAATGTAATAGAATACTTGAGAAAACATATATTTGTGATTCTGAGGGGACCTGATTAATCTTTTTTATATTAGGTGGGGTGCAGCATTAAAATGTTTGAAGACCACTGAATTGAATAGTTATCAGTGTGAATGTGATCAGTCTATTGTATAGGAGGAAGTATGTTGTTTTCATAAAGATGAAACAAAGTATCTTTCTTGCCTGTCATTTTCTACATTGTCGTCTTTTGAAAGAGTCACTCACATTATTTTTAGGGGACGTGTGACACACTCAAATTTCTGCTCCCTGCTTGTTATGATTTAAGATAATACTTTGACGATGTACCCCCTATGAATGGAGACCTAGGGAAGTACAATTTATTACGATTGAGCACTACTTTCATACATGTTCTTATTTAACAGGTTGTAAATTCAGGCCCCCTCTGGTCATTTGAATATTAGGTACCTATGTGACCCACTTGCATTTGTTTTGCACTATGAGTGACTACCACATGACACAATATCCCCCACATAACCCTAATTAAGGATAGAAATTGTCAACCTCCCCCCTTTTTTTTGGTCCTGATGAAACACCATGGATCCCTCCAGGACCACATAAACCCATACACACTGGTAGATTGTCTTTCTCCATTACGAGAAGCTCACAATCTACATACACATGTCAACACTACTGTGGGGACCCAAGATTAAATGTAACATTTGGGTACCCCTCAGGTAGTTTTAATTCTCTGCTAATACCCCCTTTTTCTCCACACACCTGTACTCACCATCATGGCTCTTTCTAAAGAGATCTCTGCCAAACACCCATCTCGTGGGGCCCATGGAGTATTGCTGGACCAACCCCACGGGAAGCTAAGCCTGATGATGACGCATCACTTCTAAAAATGGAAAAGCCCCCTTAACTCCTCCTACCACTTATTATAACTTGAGCTTTAGCACTATAGGAACAGCTCCCTCATAGTACTGTTATATTTGATCTTGGGAGCAAAGGTACTGGACCTATTTTTGGCCCCTCCTCCCCCCTCTTACTGATATTCATTTGTCACATAAACCACATACCTCATCGAAGTTGGTTCACCTGAAGTTTATTCAGTGGAATTGCACCACCAACAGCATCAAAACTCTTTCTTGCCCATCTCCCAACTGTCAATCTCAGAACCTTCCTTCCTACCCTTGATGTAACCTTCGAAATTCCACATACCTAACCTCATATATTCTACATGCCTAACATTCTATAAATAAAAAATACATTCTGCTGCATAGTTCAAAGTGCACAACAGATCCCCCCACTAAATACAGAAAGACAAGGAAAAAAACAATTCTCACCACATACACACAACACATAACGAAATCATAATTGTGAAAAGAAGAGCTGGTAAATTATTTTAATACAAAACATAACCTAAAGTTTTCTACTATTTCTTGACATGGTACTTGAACTTTGGAGGAAGCTTACTCGATCTGGTGAATACTCTTGATTCTAGAATCTTTCTCCACTCTTGCCAGATTGCGTTCCCCTCTATACTTCCATGGTTATTCTCTTTAACCCCACCATAAGAGTTGGTACTCTCCATAAGTTTCAAGTGAGACTAGTAGGGATAGTGACGACATTGTTCTTAATCAATATAATTGTGAAAAGACCCTTGAAGTGAGCTGTTCCTCTCTTGTTCCACCAAGGCTTCTTCACCCACACCAAATCTACAGAATTCCTTTTTTTTTTAAATTAAAAAAGTGTTTCTCACTGTAACTCTTTTTGTATTTCAACTGGTATGTCCCATACCTTCCCACCTCATTATGACTGTCAGTGGACATTTTCTTCCAAAGAGGTTGCAATCAGGATTCAACTTGAAATTAGGTGTTCTCCCCTTCAACAATTCAACAGGTGACCTTAACGTTACACAATTCAGAGCAGTGGGGTGTGGCCACCATATCTCTCTCAAAACACCCTTAAGTGGAATCCTAAATTTTAAATAATGTCACACATCAATGTACACAACAGCTAGATTACGGAATAGTGTATGCGCTATGGCTCGTCACAGCTACGGAGCTCAAGATAACCTCCATACTTGAGGAGAAGCGCAGAGATGTATGCAAAGTTGAAGCGCATGAAATTCCAGACTGCGTTGTTACTGCCGAAATGTGAGAAGACATTCCTGATAAAATAAGCAATAGGAGTTTGTTCCATTTTCTAGGTCGGTCCAAGCTAATACAAAGGGTCAAAATGTCTTCATTCATGAAAAGTGGATCCGCAACAGAAAGTCAAGGGGAGTTTATGGGGTTCCACCTATTCCTCAACAAGCACTGCTGCTCATCACCAATGTTATGAAAACCACACACCTCATTGATATTAGTTCACCTGAAGTTTATTCAGTAGGACTACACCACCAACAGCATCCAACCTCTCCTCTCCCAGCTTCCAACTGTCAACCTCAGAACCTCAGAACCTTTCTACCCGTGATATAACCTTCTGTTAATATTGATGTTGATGTACACAATGATACAGGTATGTATAAAAACAAACTCGAATCACTGTTGTTGGAATCTCCGGATATGACCTCTCCACCTCCAACCAGGTACGCAGAGCCTTTGTTCTTTCCCTAAACTGTATGTCACAAAACCCAATTGGCGGCTCTCTGGCCACATGCAAGTCCCTTGTGACCAATGAAGACCCCTAGGGCTGCAGCACTTATTGTGCCTCCCTTACACACACACACTACCATTGCAGGCTGCGTGATTTGGTTCAGACGAAAATGAAGAGTCAACATGGCACACATCTGCTATGCCTACAGCCCACTGCCCAGCCATAGGTAAGTCAGCCCTCTAACTGTGCACACTATACCAGTGGTGGAGGTACAGATGCATGAGCCCTGTACCCCTACAGTGTCTAAGTCAATTCTTAGACATTGCAAGTACAGTAATGCCATAAAGAGCATATGGCGCTGGGAGTTTGTCATCACAAACTCCACAGCACCATAATGGCTTTACTGAAAACTGGGAAGTTTGTATCAAACTTTTCAGCACATTAAACCCACACTGATGCCAGTGTTGGATTTAATGAAAAATTCTCTCAGAGGGAATCTGAGAGGTGCCCCCTGAAAAACAACATAACTCTAGTGTCCTAGCTGAGTGGCTGCTCACCAGCTGCCACCACCAGGCTTGTTTCTGGACACTTGGGTCAACAGGGGTCCTCAAACAAAGCACATCCTAGGTTGAGGTGCCAAGCCTCCTCCACCAGGATGGGCAGGGTCTATGAAGGGAAAACTTCAAAGGCTCGCCACTTTTGTGAGCTACCCTAGTCATTTGCTGCTCCCAGCAACTGCCGTCCATCGGATATGATCACCACTTGAGTGGGAGAATCAACAGGAAGAAAAGTTAGGAGGAGAGGTGTTCCCACCTTTGCCAACCCCACCCCTCAGGTAGGGGAGGCAAGGTGAAGTAAAACTCTCAGTCCCGCCATCTTGCAGATGCAGGGACCCAGTGGGAGGGTGGCATAATGGACCCATTGGTCCTGACCTGTAATGCCCCTATATTTAATATTTAGGGGCAACCCTGAACCTTACCTCCTCTGACCAGAGCCAAAAATAAGAAACCAGAAGAAGAAGGTCCACGGTGAGAGGAAGAGGAGGACACAGACTGATTTGGCCCCAGCCCTATCGGCCTGTTCCAACCTCAGACTCCTCCAGCAGAAACTCAGTGTGTCCTGCAGCCAGCAGCCCTCAAAACCCGGGAGAACCTGTACTGCCTTTGCAATCACAAAGACTTTTGTCTCCTATGAGCACCAGACTTGCTCAAAACCAACCAACTCCAGCCATCTCAGTGGGTCCCCACCACTCAGCTCCCTGTGCGTTGAGCCTGGGCCTAGTGGCCCAATACCCAAGTGTTATATCCTGCTCTTCCTCTCTCTTTGTCCCTCCTTAGTGTTAGTGTCTGCTTGTCTATGTCATGTCTCTGTGATGTCATCCAGGATTCTACCTGTTGCTGTTCAAGGGATTTATCAGTTACCTGGAGGCTGAGCAGGAAGTTACCTGCTCCCGGTGGGGTTTCTTACCATATTACATTCCTACCTGAATGCTGTACCTTCTATCTAATCTCAAGAATAAATATACTACATGAACATTACAACAAGGACCCATCATCTTTATTTTATTGAATTCAACACTGGCGACGAGGTAAAAAAGGACCCATTTAAAAGAAAAGGGACTTCAGTGAATTTAAAGAGGTCATCATTGCAACCAAAGACAAGAAGAGAAACGTTTAAAATTACTTTCCTACGTCTGGGTGCCCCACCGGTGTCTGGTTCCAACGGACAGTCTCAACCCAGAGCATTGGAATAACCTTTGCTGAAGCAATACTACTACTAAATAATCTGGTACTAGAGCAAACTTAAAGGACTCCCTGTTTTCATCTAGCGAGTCAGCGTTTTACGTGAGTAACATTGCTGCTGCTGTCTGTCCTAGGTGTGCCTGTGCTACTTCTGCAACCTCCTGTTTAAATGGAAGTGTGCCTGTGGTATTTCTGGAATCTGCTGTTTAAAAGATTGTCATCTCACTTTGTGAATTCAGTTTATTGCCTGCGCAACCTGTGCCAACCTGCTGTTTAAAGGTCTCCTGTTTACAAAAGCGTTACTAACTCGGACCGTTACAACCTGCAATTAAAATTAAAGTCTGCCTGCAACAATCTGTGTGAACTCCATGTTTCGGTACCTTGGAGGTTGTGCACTAGCAGTTTGAGTGAAGAGACAGCTATTCTACTTTGTTATTTGGCTTGCCGTGTGGCCTATGCTGAGACCTGATGCCTATTTCTGCCAACCAAGTCCTGAGCATACTCTGCAAACTGTGCTGGAATTTACATGCCAGCGCTTGGCTCTACACCATTTGGGAGTCTGTCTACATTCCTGACTTCGAGAATTGGAACTTGATCTGCACACCATTTATTTCTGACATTACACTACGTTTGGATCTACAACCCGGGTGAGAGATCGCTCACCGGAGTTCGTTGTTTCATGATTTATTTATTTATTTCTTTATTTATTTATTTTCCTTGGGGAAAAAAAAGGGTGTTCTCCAACAAGGTACTGTTTGATTTTCTTTACATTTTTCCATGGAGATTTTTACGTCTCCCTTCATTCAAATGACAACGGTGACTACTTTTATTATTTTGATTTGTTATGTTTAAGATGTTGTGAACAATTTTGCATATTTCCTAATTTATGCAATGTGTAGTTTGCGCTGTAATTTACCCTTTCAGTGCATTTCTTCATTTCTGTGATGTGCTAAATATCGATTTATATGCTCAATGCTTAGAATTCTGTTTCTAGGTTATGTATGTATGCTGTTACATGTTCTTTTCTGTGTGGATTTGCAAGTGATACATTTTGAAATTATTTATTCTATGATTGCCTACTTTACTGGAGCCACGTTTGTGCTCAACCTTTGTTGAGGTGCTCATTTGCTTTCATTTTTGGTGATGATTTGTAGGCGTTATGCTTATTGGGGTCATTTATGTGCTCAACTATGTTGAGGTGCTCCAGTTTGTTTCCATTCTTAGTGATGATGAGCTAGAGTGATGCTCAATTTTGATGTTTATTTCTGTTATGAACCACTTTATAGTGCTCTATTGTTAGAGGTGTTCATGTGCTTGCTATTAGAAGCCATAGGGGCTCAATTGTATTGTCATTGCAGATGAACCACTTATAGTGCTCTATGGTTAGAGGAGTTCATCTATTTACTGTCAGGAGCCGCAGGGCTCAGTTTTATTGGTGATTTTCTGTTACTTACTGTGAGGAGCTGCATGGGCTCAGTTTTATTCTATTGATAGAGAAGTTGTGCATTTTCTGTGAAGAGCCGTTTTGTCATGAACCACTTTTACTGTGCTCTATATTTAGAGGAGTTCATGTATTTACTTTGAGGAGTTGGGCTCATTTTATTGTGCTTTATTTTGGAGGAATCGGAAATATTCGAATTTGAGGAATTGATATTTCATTTTCTATCTACGGTACTGAGCCATACCGTACCCTTGCTCATTTGTATTGAGATGTTCAGTTTTCATTTCATTTAAGCTTACATTCTTTTGTTAGCTTACGGTGCTTGTACAACCTTTGTGCCTGCGCCCCTTTAATATTACCTCTTCTTTCCATCTTGTTGAAGAGGGTGTTTATTTCTGGTGCATTTATGTTCTTTCTTTCTTCTGCCTTTCTGCTTCTGCCTTCTTTAGTTTCATCTTATTCATTTTTTCAATTAAAGGAGGGAGGTGTGTTATATCCTGCTCTTCCTCTCTCTTTGTCCCTCCTTAGTGTTAGTGTCTGCTTGTCTATGTCATGTCTCTGTGATGTCATCCAGGATTCTACCTGTTGCTGTTCAAGGGATTTATCAGTTACCTGGAGGCTGAGCAGGAAGTTATCTGCTCCCGGTGGGGTTTCTTACCATATTACATTCCTACCTGAATACTGTACCTTCTATCTAATCTCAAGAATAAATATACTACATGAACATTACAACAAGGACCCATCATCTTTATTTTATTGAATTCAACACCAAGGGAGGTCCCACCGGTGATCCTAGCCTGGATCCCAGTGATCCCTGAACATCCACAAGCTTCTAATCCGAGCCTGCGACTAATATCTGGAAGGTCCCCTCCAACCAGGACCAAAGGCGACACCCTGACCGACTCTCTAACTGAAGCGGACCAGAAAAAACAATCCAACTGACTCCGTCCACGAACGCTGTGGTCACCAGACGTCAACTCCCAAAGACACCATTTTGCCTTATCAGCCACTGGCCAACTCCTAGGAATCCTCAATGGTACCTGCAGCATAGACCACTCAGAAACCATGGGACTCCCGACGACCGCATTCTACACCCGGCCGCCTCTGTGTCGCTGGTGGTGTAGTTCTTGTGTTGGCCATTGGGCCCTACAGTACTGCCCTCAACCCCAGGATCTTTTTGTTCAATTAACCTGGTGGCCTGCTTGTCCGCAGTCCCAAACCCACACCCTTACTTAACCTGTTGGTGAACGTACAGTCCCTGCAATTCGCACTCGGTCACACTTGTGTCACTACTGGTACGATTCGAGTGCCCATCTGACTGATCCTTACTCCTGGACACGTTATCCTGTTTCTGTTTGTCAGTAATACTGCAAACATGTAATATATTGCAAAATGCATTACCTTCTTTTCCTTTGTCTTAGGAAATGTACCTATGTGGTGCCTAGAGATACCTCTCTGTGTAAGAAAAGTAACTGAAAAGTAATTCAAACTGTTTTATAAACAAATGATTTACCTGTAACCAATCCTATTGCATTCAACTGCATTCAAATTGTATTTAACTGCATCAATCTTGCAATGTATTGTTGCACATATTTGTGCCTGGCTTAGTTCTCGAAAATAAAAATATGACTAAAAATATTTTTTATACAAACAAATGGGTCAGAGCTCAGTCTTTGAGTGTGTGACATCCTTTCTTGCCAGAGTGTGTATAATAAATGCTTTTGCACTACCCTCTGATAAATCCTTAGGGCTCGCCCACACTACTACAAATAGAGAGTACAATAATATTATCCACTTTTAACTCTGCCTAGCTTTGGGGATCCACTAGGCTCTGTACACACTATACCTCTCTTCTGAATAGAATATACAGAGCCAGCTTCCTACAGGGTCCTCTCCCATGTCACCTATAATTACACTGAACCCAACACTAGTATTCCACATGCGCTACATAGCACATTCTTACTAAACCTGGGCGAAGTTCGCGGAGGTGCACTATGCAGAACTCTGCGATGTGGCAAAAACACTCAGTTGCACTACACGGAGCTCCACAAGCGGCGCAGTGCCATAGAAAAATGCAGTTTGCGGTGATGTATGTATGTAAGTATGTATTTGGTATTTGTAAGGCACGTAAATCACCCATAGGTCTCATAGCGCCAGCAGATACTCAGAGGAAACAGACGTGTGGCCAGGCAGAGCTAAAAAAGTCAGGTTTTTAGGTTTCCTCAGAACTTCCGGTGATTTGGTTCCAGCCTGATGTATGGAGGCAGAGTGTTCCAGATATCTGGGGCTATTTTAGGGAAGGGTCTGTCGCCATTCCTAACTGAATGGACTTTAGGAACGATTAGGAGATGCTTGCTGGTGGAGCAGAGGGTTCTAGCCGGGCAATAGTCCAACAGCTTCTTTGCTAGTATTTTGGCACCTGACCGTTAACGGGTCTTGCGGACTAGACAACATAGTTTGAACTTGATACGTTTTTTTATGGGAAGCCAATGTAATGTCCTCAGACTGGGTGCAGAGAGGGTGTGGGGAGGGTAGTTTAGAATTATCCTGGCTGCGGTGTTCTGGAGGACCTAAAGTTTTGTCAGAAGGTCCTCATTTATGGAGGTGAGTAGTGCATTGCCATAGTCTAGAAGGCTTATGATTAGTCCCTGTGCTAGGGGCATGCAGGTGGTAGGGGGATCCATTTGAAGATGTTCCTAAGATTGCGCGTTAGCCGAAGCTGGTGCGCATTACATTGTTAATATGGTCGGCCATGGAGAGTTTGTTGTCTAATGTTATCCCCAGGTTCTGGCTGTAGACTTAGGTGAGGGGCAGGGTCCAAAGGCCGGCTGCCATCAGTCATCTGTCCAGTGTTTGTGTGCATTGCCAAAGAGCAGTATCTCTGTTTTGCTAGCGTTGAGTAACAAATAGTTGGTTTTTTGAAAAGAATGTTCCTATTTGGACCTTGGAGAGTCGTACCGTCAGGTAGCTCTTGATCCAAAGTAAGGCTGAGCCCTCGATACCAGCCTCAGCTAGGCGTTCTAAGAGAATGCAATGTGAGATGGTGTCGAAGGCTGCTGACAGGTTAAGTAAAATCAGGATGGCGGATTGTCTTGAATCAAGGGCCAGCCATATATTGTCCATGATCTCAAGTAAGGCTGTTTCGGTGCTGTGAAACACTCTGAGGCAGATTTACAAGCCCCTTGTGCATCATTTACGCCGCCGTTGCATCACTTTTGTGGCGCAGCGGCGGCGCAAATCCTGCTCTATGATGCGGGGGTACTTACAACGTGACGCATCTGGGAGATGCGTCACGCTGTAATGCCCTGAGCCACATGTAGGCGTTCCTGCGCAGGGGGGCTTTCCGGCGCAGGAACGCCTCCTAAAAGTGGCTGAATAAAATCTACAAGATTTCACTCAGTCACTTTTAGGCCATGCTGCGTCAAAACCCTGCGCCTGCCTGAAGCAGGTGTAAGGATTGACGCAGCATTAACTAGATAGAGCCCCGACAGCATTGCTGGAGCTGCGTCGCACTTGCAACGCAACTCCAGCAATGCGTCACTTTTACGGCACAGATGCGTGATGCATCTGTGCCGTTTTTGCACCATGGTGCGCCGCATTGTAAATGCGGTGCATCCATGCTGGCGGAGCTGCGGTGCACAATAACTGGCGCATCCCTGCTGATTTGCAGGGATGCGCCAGTTATTGTAAATATGCCCCTCTGAATCCTGATTGGGATGGATCTAACAGCTTGTTATTTTCTAGATGTTTGTATAGTTGGTTATTTATCAAGGATTCCATGATCTTTCCGAACAGTGGCAGGAGGGAGATTGGGCGATAGTAGAGTAGCTGTTTTGGATCAGCAGTGTTTTTTTTAGGATAGGTCTGATTATGGCCTCTTTCCAGTGAGAGGGTATGGAAGAGTGGGTTAATGAAAAGTTAAAGATTTTGGTCAGGTTGGGGAGGAGATTCGGCGCAATTTTGGATAGAGTTTGAGAGGAGGCCGGGTCGGCTGGGGATCCAGATTTAATTCTGTTTATCGTAAGGGCTACTACTTCCTCTGTAAATGTGGGGAATTCCTTAAGAACAGCAGTGTGCGTGGGATAAGACTCTTTGACTGTCTGCTCGGGTAATGTGTCAGTTAGGGTTGTGTCAGTTGATTGGGGAAATAGTTTATGAATGACGTTAATTTTGTTGGTAAAAAAAGGATGAGAGAGAGTTGACCCATTCTTGGGACTCGGTGAGTGGAGGCAGCCATGATGGGGGATTCGTAAATTCCTTAACTATTTTGTATAGTTCTCTGTGTAAATTCGCTGCCTGGTTTATCCTGTTCCCCAGATAGACTTTTTTGGTGAAGGCTATGTCGTCCATATAGAGCCAGTGTGATACATTTCTCGGCCGTACCTTATCAGAGGACCTGCCGACGCTCCACTTTCTGCCTGCTAACTTGCATCTCGCCGAGGGAGGACAGGTGCTGGTGTTCCGCTCTCCCCTCGCCGCTGCACGCCATCAACAGCCGCCGAGAAGGGGAGAGCGAGAGGTGGAAAAACTACCTTGACCAGCAGCCCTTGGGAGTAACCGGAAGTCGGAGCCCTCAGCAGCGCGCCAGGCGGCGCATTCAAAACAGGCTCCACATCGGTGGAGCGGGGGATACATTTCTCGGCCGTACCTTATCAGAGGACCTGCCGACGCTCCACTTTCTGCCTGCTAACTTGCATCTCGCCGAGGGAGGACAGGTGCTGGTGTTCCGCTCTCCCCTCGCCGCTGCACGCCATCAACAGCCGCCGAGAAGGGGAGAGCGAGAGGTGGAAAAACTACCTTGACCAGCAGCCCTTGGGAGTAACCGGAAGTCGGAGCCCTCAGCAGCGCGCCAGGCGGCGCATTCAAAACAGGCTCTACATCCGCGGGAGTGCCGGGCAAAGCCCGGGCAAAGGGCGGGCCCTCTGTGGCCCTCAGTGACCGAGGTAGGCTGGGCTGGGCCCGGTCCTTTAAATTTTTCTTTTTTTGTTTTTTCTTTATATCGCCTCATTGAACTTGTGTCCATTTGAATAGGTGTGTGAGTGATTCGAGTACTGCTATAGCTATACTGCACCTCGATCCTACTTGGCCTGTCAGGGGCTGACGTTACTCCAGACTTTTATCCTTTCTATATTTCTACATTTCCCGTTTAAGTTTATCATTGTGGAAAATGTCTAAAACCCTACGCTCAGGAAGGGTAGTGGGAGAAAAACCTGGCCGAAAATTAACTACCACCCGCACAAGAAACAAATCAGTGAATAACCCACCGTTGAAAGGTCAGTGCCAACTATCTGAACTTTGGGATCTATCTGGTCTAAAAAAATCCAAACTTGCTACGTCAGAAATACCAGATATTAAAGCCCTGGAAGTACATTCACCAGCTACCACAGACCCCCAACCACCCCAGGTACAGCAGGGGGCACCTCAATTATTGGTAGGGGGGTCTCCCTTACGGGACTCCACAGAGGGGAAGTTGACGACCATAGGTGATCCAGTGCATATACCATCGAGCCCTCAGTCACCTATGAATGACAGGCCGGGGGGAGACTTGTCTGCACTATCTATCGACCTGGAACTATGGGGTCGCTACGTAAGCCCAGATAAAGTGGAATCTTTGGAGCAGTTTAAAGCTCCAGGGGGTGCCACCCCTTCTGGGTTACTGCTGTATAGTAGCACCCCTTCGTTAAATGGCCATGAAATATCTGACTTGTTAAACACCTACAGGAGCCCCGATCTTAATCTCCTGGATAATTGTTGCACTGTGGAAGCACGAGAAAAGCCGATCTCTGAGTCCATGATCGCGCTGGAACAACTCCTAGCCTCAATCTTACTGCTTCTAGGGAAATTTGTAGGCAGCTCGGACTGTATTCTTGAATCAGTCACTCAAATTTTAAAGACATTGCTGCAGAAATCGCCGGATATGAGTAAGGCCTCTCCCCCCAAGTCTGAGCATTACTTGTCTGAGGGGAACACCAGAGATACTAGAGGGGAACTGGATAGGAAGAATGAATTGCCTACTCTGGATCCTCACAAGGATATGCCCCTTACTGCAGCTCCTAACTGTATCAAAAATATAGTCCTGGAGATAGAGGAGGAGGATAAAGCTTTGTCTGGCCCTAAAACGGTCCAGGAGTTATTTCCTATCTTCGTGCCTGAGTGCGGAAAAGAACCCCTGGACGTCAAACTAGAGGTAAAAGAAGAAAGGGGAAAAAATGGTAAACAAAAAATTAACAAAGCCAACAAGAGGAAACCAATTCGAAAATACAGAAAGAAGAAGCAGCGGAGGATCATTTTCCAAAAGATCACAGCGGCAAGGGAGAATGATGAAAGGAATGTGGAACCCTCTTCTACTTCCTTAAAGGTGGACATGGACGTGAACTTAACTGCTTTAACCTCTGTAGAGGGGGAAAATGAACCATGTAGTCTGTTTACGCAGGAAGCTACACCGCAAATAGGGGGCTCTCTCCCATGCTCTCCTTCACGGAGCGCACTAGGAGTACCAATCTCTTATCCAGCTGGGGCTCTTAATCCTTTGGCCCCCCCCCCTTTGCTGTAACACTTGAATCGGAAAATCATTGTCCCCCGGCTCGTTCTGTAAATATTTCTAAGGCCCCGGTGGACGTGCGTGTATTAGATTTTGTACCCTTATTTGATACTGACCTTTTGTTAAATAGAGCTTGGCTTCTCAAACGTTTTAGTGAGGTTGAAAGTCTCTATCATATTCAATCTAGAGACATAGAATTGGTGTCTCTGCTGGGTGGAAGTAGGGTATTGAGTATACGGGTGAAATTTTATTCGCCTATTATAACAAACTTGATACTTGAACAAGCCGAAAACTTTCAGCGTTTAGGTATTGACATTCTCCCTATCTCCAACCCAGGCAAGCCAAATCTTTTATGTAATCAGGGGTTTAGGTGTGGTGAGCAAAACGGGGTAACCTCTCCCCTGAGAGACCTGAAAATTTGGGTTTCCAGGGGAAAACGTTCAGTTTCGCATGTGAAGCCACTTCCACTAATTGAGAATTCCTCACTCATAGATGATAATAACCGGTGGAATTGGCTCCATAGTGCATTATCAACAAAAACGAAGGATAACCCCAAATTGTTTCACCATCTTTAACACCGCATTAAATATAATTTCCTGGAATGCGGCCGGATTCCACAGCAGCCCAGAGAAACTTGCTTTTTTATCTACTCTGGGGGCTGATATATTGTGCATTCAGGAAACATGGTGCATTGATATGTTAACTCCTTCAAAAGATTTTTACGTTTTGGAAGTTCCAGCTGCGCCCTCTAAGAAAGGGCATGCCAGGGGGGGGATCGCCTGTTTATTGTCAAATAAATTTCAATGGAGATTCTCCCATTATATTGACCCCAGTAGACTTTTCCACACAATAACACTAGAAAATCTGTTCCATGATGGTAAAAAATATCCCATGGTCATTTTTAATGTGTATATACCCCCTGAGGAGTGTTTTAATGATAATTTACAGCAGGTTCTCCAGTATATGGAACAGATAAAAAAACTCCCCACCTTTCCCTGTAATTTTGATTGTAGGTGATCTGAATTGCAAAATCTCAAATGCTAGTCTAAAACTCTTCAGGAATAAAGTTAAGGAAGAGGTACATTTTATCCCCCAGACGCTTTTTCCAGAGAACCTGTTGACAAATAAAAGAGGGAAGATTCTGTTAAAAGAACTAGCGATTGGGGATGGTATTATTTTAAATGGAAGATTTCCATCTGACGTCCCCGCCAATTATACTCACAAATCCCCCTTTGGGTCGTCAATTTTGGACTATGCTATTGCTGACTACGGCCTGTTTCCCCATATTCTGGACCTAAAGATTATACCTACGCCACTCAGCGATCACAGTATATTGCTTTTAACAGTGTCTTTAAATTCTTTGAATACGGTGTCTTGGTCGCTTAATGGCAATGAGGTTACCTTCCATGCCTCTTCTGGAAGGTGCTTCTGGAACTGTGCCGCCATTAATGGGGTGCAGGACCTATTGGCCGATACCCTTATGGTACTAAATGAGTGGAATGGCAGCGAATTAGTTTATTTTGAAGAATTTATGCGAAAGATTTTATTGTACGCAAAAAAAACTGTTCCCCCTAGGAAACGAGAGGTAGTCCCCATTACACTGCGTACTCTGAATAGGGAATTAAATAAACTAATTCGCGAACAGTATGTTGAAAGGGTCCTGGAACGTGGGAAAGAAATAGCCAGGTTAAAAAGAAAGAGAAGCAGACTCAAGCAAAAAATTAAAAAGGATAGGGAGGATGAAGTATGGATTAAACTGAGGGAAGCTGCTGTACATGGAAACATTAAAGACTTTTGGGCAATAATTGGGAAAGGATGTGGTACTCGCCTTTCCCCCATTCCCATTTCTATCCCAGAAGAGGTATGGTCCTCTCACATCCGAGAGCTCTATGCAGGGAACGGGACCACAGGTATTGATAACTTCATGTATGCTGCCCCTGAAGACCTGGTCTTCTTTCCCTCAGAGAAAGAAATCGAGACGGCTATAAAAAATATGCGACCCTCTGGGGCCATGGGACCGGATGAGCTTCCGATGACGGTCCTTAAACAAGATCCCTTAAGGTGGAGTAAAATCTTGTACCCCGTGTTTAAGGCGTGCCACCTCTCCAAATCTGTTCCTGCTTCCTGGAGAGGAAGTATTTTGGTGCCTATCTTTAAAAAAGGTACAAGGGATAGCCCCAGTAATTACCGCCTGATTGCACTCCTCGACTCCATCGGAAAGGTCTTTGCGAAATGTCTCCTTAGTTCTCTTTCTGATTGGGTCGAGGATGGCAATATTCTGCCGTTTGAACAGACTGGTTTCCGAAGGGAGCATGGCACGCTAGACAACATGACTGCCCTTCAGGTGATCACAGATAAATATGTCCAGGTGAGAGGAGGAGTTGTATACGCCGCCTTCATTGATTTCTCCACAGCGTTCGATAAAGTAGATCGTGGAACGCTGTGGAGAAAACTGGCGACGCTCGGTGTCCCTACTCCCCTGTTGGAACTGGTGCGGGCTCTGCACACTGAGACCTGGTGCAGGGTCTTAATGGGGGGCGAAAGGGGGCTTTCGGCCAAAATACCATCTCGGAATGGCCTGAAACAAGGCTGCTTACTAGCACCCCTTTTGTTCTCCTTATATACGGCTGACCTCCCTGCTGCCGTGTCTGCCAGTGAGGGGATTGCACCGATGATAGGAGGGACTCCAATATCCTGCCTGATGTATGCCGACGATGTTCTGATGCTTGACCTGACCCCTACTGGTCTTGCAAACCGGCTACAGGCTCTCCAGGCCTTTGCTGGGGAGCATTACATGAAGATCAATATTAATAAAAGTAAGGTGATGTGTATAGCCGGTAAGAAGAAGTGCCGCTCGACAAATTACGGTTGGGCTATTGAAGGGCATAGATTGGAGGTCGTAACTTCCTATACCTTTTTGGGAAAAATATTTTCGGCCAATATGAGTGAGAAACTCCATATAGAGCACTGCTCCCGCAAAGCTATTGCCCATGGCAATGGGTTAAAGTCCCTATACCAGGCAACGGGAAAAAGACATTTTTCTAGTCTTCTAGAAGTGTTCAGAGCAAAAATCCCCGCAACTATCTTGTATGGTATTGAAGTAATAGAGGTGAAAAACTGGGACTTTTGCCATAAGATTGAGGGGAAACTCTTAAGATCCCTCTCGACTCTTAACAATGCTTGCCCACTGGCCGCCTGCAGGCTGGACTTTGGACTCAGGAGTTCCTGGGTTCAGGGTCTATGCGCCCTAATAAGATGGGTGGCCAATTTGGCTAGAGCGAGAGATGGCACCCTGCGAGTTCTCCTCAAAATGAACTATTGGGCAATTTTAAGGAGTTCTCTAAACTCGTAAGCAATTTTAGAAGGGCTGTGAAGATACTTAAACTTGATGAAAGTGCTCTCTTCTCCTACTCCCCCACGCAGTTAAAACATGTCCTTAAGGAGGCCTCGTGGGAGTTTTGTTTCCTCTCCGACAAAAAATTAGTTGGGGATAAAAGGAACGTGGAGCCTCTCATCTCCTCCTATAGGTTGAAACAGCCACAACCCTATGCCCTATGGAACCTCCCACATGGGATACGTAGGTTCTGGTTTTTATTACGCTATGATTTAATCCCACTTAACCTATTGCTATCCAAATGGTATGGCACTTCTGCCTTGTGCAATTTATGTAAACTGAACAACCAGGACTGTATGCATGTACTATTGATCTGTCCTATGTTACGTAATTTGCGCAATCGATGGCTAAAAGTAATCTGTCTCCGCCTTAACATTGTCACTTTAAAAGATTTTCTCCATGCACTTTATTGCCCCCCTAACGAAATGTTCTGTTCTTATATTTTTAACTTTTTTAAAGGATTTTTAGCTATTTATTAATATTACTGGAGAAACTGTGTCTGTCCGGCCCTGTTGGATTGATTGTTAGTGGTATAGCTATTGCGGATCGAATCTTGTGTTTTTTAAACTCTTGTATTTTCTGTTTGTGTTGCTATGTATTGCATATGCTTATGTGGCCCTCTTTCCGAGCCAAAACATAATAAATAAATTTGATTTGATTTGATTTGATTTAGAGCCAGTGTGATGTTTTGCATTGTTGCCTGTCTATACATTATTTTGTCCGTCGCCATTTGCATTCAGCTGCCCTGATGACAGCGAGTTTGGTCGTTTTTAAGTCTGGGGTGAGCCAGGGAGAGAGTTTGCTAGGACTTGAGTCAGCTTTCATGGGGCAATGGTATCTAAGGTCGTGGTAATTGCGAGGTCCAGATTGATTGCTGCTTTGATGGGCTCAGTGAACTCAGTAGTGGGGGGAATAAAATGAGTAGAAAAGGAATCTAAGCTTATCTTGTTCCAGGGTCTGCTCAGTTTCCATTCTTTCCTGGATTGGGGTTGAGTTGGGTTGATGTGGATATGAAACCTGATTACATGGTGGTCTGACCATAGGATTGGGAGTAGCTGGTCAATCTCTACATTAGGCGAATTTGTGAATTTGTGACCAGCGATGTGAGTGGGGCCTGTCACTAGCTGCTTTAGGCCTAGTGTGCTAATGCAGGCGATAAGATCGTTAGTGTGGAGGTCTAGTAGTATTTTGGTGTGATAGTTAAAGTCTCCTAAAAGAAGAAAGTTTCCAGAGGCCAGAACATGTGGTGCTATTGTCTCAGTAAGTTTGTTTTCACGGGGCCTATTGAGGAGGGCGCCTTTCCGAGACTCCTTGCTCCCTCATCTCTATTGTGAAGGTGCAAATTTCCCCCCAATCCGGTAGCTGGGTTTCTATGATATATATTTTAGTATTTGCCCTGTGGGAAATTGCAACTCACCCTCCTCTTCTGTCAGTCCTGTCTAATCTTTTGTAGTCAGGGGAAGGGCCACTGCAATGTCTGGTAGTGACGAATCTTGGAGCCAAGTTTTTGTAATAAAAAATAAGTGGCCCTAGAGTGTTATTCCCTTATTTGGTATTGTAATTTTTGGCTTAATATTTTAATCTCATTCATACTTGTGCACACAGAAACTGTGTGGTTAGCTAAGGGGTAGATATCATGTCGAAGCAAAAGACCCCCTCAGTGTCAAATACCATGGACAACTATTTAGTTCAGGTCGCTAATAACATCAATAGCAAGCGAAGGATGTCGTTGGGGTTAAGTGTTTCTCCTCCTAGCAGTTCGCAGAGTCTTCCACAAGAACCCCTTAATTCAGCAACCCCAACGATGGATATTAGCCCTGTTGTAGTGGACATAGATACTCCTGCTAGTGACATTATGATTGAAAATGCATCCCCTGTTGTGCACCTAGAGAATGACTCTGAGGATGACACAGAAATAATAGCAGATAAACCCCCATCCCCTGTGGCTGCGCCCACGCGTAGAGTAGTGAGAGCGTGTAGAGTTAGCCAGACTAAGAGGGGTGGGTTACGTTCGAGCAGGAAAAAGATAGCTTCTCCCCCCAAAAGAAAAGCTATAGACGAAGGGAATGGGGCTCACGAGGGGAACATGATGTTGGAAGACGAGCTCATTAATAAATTAGCTAGTATGATCGACTTCAAGATCAAGTCCATTACTAAACCGCTGATAGCCAAAATAGATAGGCTAACTGCCGAGGTAAACAGACTAGGGGGGCTCCAAAATAAAACAGTGGAGGAGGTGGGTAACATCTCAAAATTAATTGTAAATAGAGCTCCCTCAGTAGTGGCCCCCCAAGGAAGCATGGTGGGCGGTGGGACGACAGCGATTCCTCCACCCACTCCCTACCAAGCAAGAATAGACGACCAAGTGCCTGCAATAGAAAATCTCCTAACTAGACCTATATCACCATGTTTAGAGAAAGGCCCAGTTGAATTGGTTGTAGAAGCCTCTCCCCTTGTCCTTGTTCTGACTAATGTACCCCTTTTGAAAGCTGGCCAGATAGAATCTACACCCTCGCTGATGAGCAAAGCCCTACATTGGCTGTCTAATAACATGCTGATAACCGCAAGGGGTAAACAACAACTTGCTGGGGAAATAACTATGGCAAGAAGGGTGGGCTGGGTAGGGATGGGACCAAAAAAATGTGAAGGTGACTGTGTTGTTTTGACTTTTTCATGTACAGAAGTACTCCCAGAAGTATTGGCAAATATACTCCCCCCCCCCAACGTAGGAGCACTGATATAATTCCGCTTACACTCGACTTCTTCTATGGTAAAGGGGGTACAAGAGTGAATTCTAGTGTACTAAGGACTAAGTGGAATTTGGTATCGAATAATGGGAGCAGGGGTGCTCAAGTGAGTGAATGGGGGGTTAACTTGGAAAATAGGTTTGCTGCATTGTCCAACCTAAACGAATGCGATTGACTTGGAGGAGGTGTTAGCACTACGCTTATAGAATCAAGGGAGTCTGATAGGAGCTCTGTTCCCCCAATCCGGGGAGCTGTACTTTCCAATAGCACCCTTGTACATATAGAAAAGAGGGTGGGGGTCCCAATTATCTCAGGGTCCTTATCAGAGTTCAGTAGCCCTGTGCGGCTGACTCTTGGTAAGCATCCTGCGATTCGCATTAGGCCGAGCCCAGATTTCCCCTTTTTAGCTACAGTAGATTCTACGTTTGCAAACTTAGGATTTGAATCTGGAGAGGAGGCTACAATCCAAGTTCCTTTAACATCTCAAGACCTGTCATGCCCCTCTGCAGTGGGGGCTAGGCTGTTCATCCTCTCATGGATTTTAGCTGGAATTTCCAATAAGATAGTGTCTCCAGAATGGTGCAAATTTATTGACCAATATGACATTATTTTATTTCAAGAAACTTGGTCATTGATCCCAGTGCATCGAGTTGGGTTCCTTAGCTTTCATGTGCTGGCTACGAAAAATCCCAAAGGGCGCCCGTCTGGTGGGCTAATAATTTGGGTTCGCCAGTCATTACATTGCAAAATCAGGCTTAGGAATTCTCCATTAACTGATATCCTGTCTGTAAACATTACATGGCCCAATGGACAGGGAATGGTCATTTTTAACATCTATGCTAGGGGGGTTGTGGGAGGCCAAACTTCGGAAGTAATTGCCACCCTAGATCGCAAACTTGAGCTGCTTACGACCCCGGTATCAATAATGGTAGGGGGTGATGTTAATACCACCTTTGAACCGTTGGGACAGGAGGACCAATTTTTGTCTGCAGAAGAGGACAGTAAGTGGGGTGTGCCTCAATTGGAACTACCAGGGGTTCGAAGATGGTCAACAGTGGCCATTCAACCTAAAAGCCTATGTCTGGTGAGAGGACTAAGAGCAGTGAATGGACGCACGCCTTCCGATCGTCAGGGAGCTAATACTTTCGATAATGGGAGGTCTTCGAGCAGAATTGATTATTTCCTTGTGGATATCAGGGAATGGCACAGGCTGATTGACATGAGGATAAGCAACAGGTTGGAAAGTGACCACAATCACCTCTGCATAGAAATCTTAGCCTGTGAGGGCTCAAGAGAACTAAGGCAAGGGGGTAGAATGGTTCCCCTGGATATTGTAGCCTCGAACAATCTTAGGCACATAAATTGGGAGAGAGTGATCGAGAACCCTGAGAGTTTGGAGGCCCTTAAAAAGGTGGTTGCTGAAGAAGTAGCGAATATTAATCTACTTAGTAAAAATCCCCACTTTCCGATACTTATGTTAGAGGCCCATGCAAAATTTTTCATCAAGTTTCAAGGGTACTTTATGAAGTCTAAAAAACCTGCAAATGCCAACAAAAATCCTCCCATAATGGGGTGGTACAACCAGGCCTGTAGATCAGCTCGCAGAAATCTTAGTATTCAACTTAGATCAAGGAACAACCAGGCAGTAAAAGAGGCAAGAGACAAGTACAGGAAGGCCCAGAAAGTAGCCAAGAGGCAATGGGATGAGGACTATAGGCGGGATTTAAAGTCCGCTTGTATGGCAAAGGACCAAAAACGTTTTGGGCCCTCGTAAAGTGGGATAGAGGAGGGAGAGCAGAAACCCCAAAAAACAATGTAGCAAAAGATCAATGGATTGATTTTTTCAAACCTCAATATGCTTGTGATCAAACTGTAGGCGATTGCATAGTACCCCAACAGTATACTACCACCATCAGCTATTTACGGCAAAAGAGGTAAATATAGCATTGGATTGTGTGACTGGTGGTAGGACTCCAGGTATGGATTGGATACCTGCTGATATATTCTTGAGTGATCGGGCAACTTGGGGTCAGTATCTTGAATGGCTAGCAAATTCAGTGGCCATGGGGCACCCATTCCCGGTTCATGGCTGGGTGCGGAAATAATCCCGGTGTATAAAAAGGGGGACAAAGCTCTACCAGGTAATTACAGACCTATCAGTCTTATAGATTCTGTACAAAAAGTGATAGGACGGTTAGTGCAAAATAAACTGCAATCCTGGGTAGAAGAAAACGAAATTTTGTTGCCATACCAAGCTGGCTTTCGCCCTTGCACGAGCTCAATTGATCAAGTTTTCTTTTTTATTGCTCTTTATTGGAGGAATGTGACCCTATCCAAGGGGACCCTTTACGCTGTTTTTGCTGATCTAAAATCAGCATTCGACTTAGTTCCTCGTAACAAACTTTGGAGGGTACTTGCTGATGCTGGGGTGAGCCCCGAACTGTTAATGTTGATCGTCCGTTTGCATGAGAACAATTACGCCAGAATTAGGTGGGGGGCTCAGGGTGAGGTGACTGACCCATTCACTGTCGAGCGTGGTGTTTGGCAGGGGTGCGTCTTGGCACCCACCCTGTTTTCTATTTACATCAATGGCATAGTAGACCATCTGAGCCAGTCCCCCACCGATGCTCCTGTCTTGGCAGGCGCATGCGTTCCAGTTCTCATGTTTGCGGACGACACGTTGATAGTTTCTCGAACTCCAAATGGGCTACAGAAGGCAGTCAACGCATTTGGGGAGTTTTGCAAGGTGCGCGGCCTTGAATTAAACACTTCCAAAACTAAGTTTATGTGCCTCAACCAGCGAAAAACCTTCAAAGGGAAAATTAATTTTAATGGAACACCCCTAGAACAGGTTGAGGCTTTCACATACCTTGGAATTTTACTCCAGAGCAATATGGGATGGAAAAATCATACTGATATGGCAGTTTTGAAATTTCATCAAAATGCGGGCGCAATATTAAATAAGCACAAAGCGTCAATGACAAAACGAATTAGTTCTGCCCTGAAAATCTATAATATGAAAGCTGTGAGTGCCTCCTTGTACGGGTCTGAACTTTGGGGATTCTCAAATTTAAAGCAAATACTGTGTGAGCACTCAATCAAGTATCAAAAAAGTCTTTGTATAGTTTTCACTATTCAATTTAATGTCCAATCTTCCTTCATTCAAATCCAGTTCATATCAAACGATAATTCACAGCCAACACGTGTTTCGTCATGTCCGTGTAGGACGAATTGACTTCTTCAGGGCTGCAACCCAAATATATACAATCAGTCTTAATTCACATAAACCAAGATTATAAACCAACTATTTATACATTTATCAACGTAAAATAAAGTTTACATCGAAAATTATTTTTTCAGCCTGTTCCAAAATCTTATATACAGTTCAAGTAGTTACACACTTGATTTCACAAAAGAAGGAACATAAGTACCAAAACCATGAACTTCACATAACTTGGTTTAAACCATTCACATTTTAAATAACAGCGTCCCAAATTATCTACGAGTCAGTGGTATTGGGTATCAGGTATAAGGCTGTGGTTCCCGATAACACCCATAGGTGCCAGGTCCTAAAGCTTGTAATACTATTAATCTAGTCATTAACTCACCTATTTCCAGATAGATGTATCAGGTTATTGGTGTCAACACGTGGTATATTTAGTAAAAACCGGACTTCATCCTATTTCTGTAGTTTATCTCGTAATTGTCAACTCCTATAAGTAAATCAATCAATAGTACTATCAATGCTCAATAATGCATCAATAATCTGTAATTCAGTGTAATATATGGACCAATAATTAAACTCACCACTTTGTAAAGTGAAGAACGTGGTAGATTTCATACGCGTGTAAATATCCTCATAATCATCTATTTCAAGTTTGATAGCGTCTCATAGGTACCTACAGTAAATTAACATCGCTGTCAATACTAATCAATAAACGTATGGCAGCTTCTAATCAAATCCAATGAAGTACCGACAACCAGCTGAACGTATGTACCATGCAGTTCTCACCTTGCGTATCAGTAATAGCAAGTACCCATATTATTTCCTCTTCTAATGGCTTCTTCTATTGTGAGTGTTCTCAACACGTGTTCGTGTCTAGTAGAAAAGAGAAGACACCCATGAAGACTATGCCTTAACTAAATCCTCCTTAAAGTTCCAAATAGTTCCCCGCACTCACCATTAGTCAGTCTGTAGCGTTCCGACTTTGGCGTTCTGCACGGGCGCCATCTTTAAATGTCTATTTATAGCCATTCACACGGGCGCCATCTTGTAATGTCTATTTGTAATTACAAACCCGGCGGATCAGCTATACAATCAGAGTCTCGCCATATTTTGATGGGCACAATTGCAAACAATACATCCATAGTCTGGATATCGTCTCGTATTAAATTGTACGGTGCTGTCGAAACTTAATGGGATTTTAACACTCCATATATTATAACTTTGAACAAATATTTAGATCGGTTCTTAAATCATAGTATCAAATAGGTCCATGCTTGTGATGTATTTCACATATATTATTATATACCAAACGATACTAATTATAACAAGTTATGTGTCTTGTGTATCTTATATTTTCTCTCCTCATATTTTGCTCCTGAACCTGTAAACCGCAGGGGTCCTCAGGTTAACCACAGCCCCTCCTGTTAACATTATTCACTCTTGTCAGTCATGTTAACAAATTCATAGCATAAAGACAATCCAGCAGGGTAGTAGGTTCGAAATTAATATCCATTTGATTTTATGATATCCGTATATACAATACAAAGGTATGTACTTGCCTAACATATCACTGTACTCTCTCATACTGTAGAGTTTTCTGTGTTGGGGTAAAGTTTGTAAGTTACAGAACAAAACCAATGGCTTCAACATTGTTTTCAGTAAGTTTTACACTGGTATCTCTCATATTATCTCAGTTTCCTAGGTAAAACTCAAACTCATGATCGACGTTAAGGCCACATTCTACTGCTTTCAATCTAATCAGCCAAAGCACCTCACGTTTTCTCAATGTCAATAGTCTATTTCCACCTCGTGGATCAGGTCTGATGTGATCTATCCCATGATAGGAGAAGACATGTTGGTCCTTGTTCTCAACGTTTTGAACCAAATGTGACGCAATTGGGTACCGTGTGTCACCGTTTTTAGTGCTCTGAAGTGCTCAGCAATCCTATCTCTAAGCCTCCTCTTGGTACTCCCCACATATATTTTGCCACACGTACATAGAATTACATATACTACATATGTAGTGTCGCAGTTTATAAACATACCAATAGTATATTTTCCAGAGTTGTTGTACTCAAAACATTGTACCTTCCTCATTGCCCATCTACATGAGATGCACCTTCCACATTTGTAAAAGCCCTTGAAGCTATTCAACCAATCAGTTTTATTGGATTTAGTCGGGTAACTAGGACTCAACATGTTCTTCAAAGTTGTTCCCCTTCTAAATGTCACACTTGGCCTATCATAAATGTACGGTTTCAAATCATTATCTATACAAAGCAGGTGCCAATGTTTGTTCAAAATTGTGAATAATTTTGAGCTGTCCATTCCATAGTTGGTTATTAGTCTAACCTTCGGGTCAGTTGTTGTACCAACTTTACTCTGTCTTACCAATGTGGTCTCTCTTTTCACTTTCTTCACTCTTGATACAGCTTTAGTAACCACATTCTGTCTATATCCACGATTAAGAAATCTGGACGACATATCTGCTATATTGTTTTCAAATTCTCTGTCTGATGAACAATTGCGTCTAGCCCTAATTAGTTCTCAATACGGTATAGCTCTTTTTTGGTAATTAGGATGACAGCTCCCTGCATGTACAATTGAATTACAACTTGTGGGTTTTCGATACATCCGACTTTGGATCCTTTCCCCCTCCACATACAACTCTACATCTAAGAAAGTGATACTCTGCCTATCATATGAAGTGGTAAACCTCAAATTGTATGTATTATCATTCAGGTAATCGAAAAAGCCCATTAGTTTCTCAACTGTGCCTGTCCATATCAACAGGCAGTCGTCTATGAATCGACCCCAATAGTGTATGTATTGGGTCCATTCAATTCCACCAGGGCCCCAGATCCGCTCCGCCTCGAACCAACCCATGAATAGGTTAGCAAAAGACGGAGCAAATCTAGAACCCATAGCTGTCCCAAGGCGTTGTCTGTACCACTGGCCATCAAATAAAAATACATTGTTTTCCAATACTAATCGGGTCATCCGTAATAGCATTTGAGTATGGTCAAACATTTCAGCAGGTCTTGTGCTGAGAAAGTGGTCCAAAGCAAGTATACCCATATTGTGATCAATGATAGTATACAAAGATACCACGTCCAATGTAACTAATAACATACCATCTTCCCATACAATATCTTCAAGTAAGTTCAGGATGTGTTTAGTATCTTCAATGAAAGACGGTAAGTTATAAACATACGGTCTCAGAAAGCAGTCAATAAACTCAGATAAACGCTCAGTTGGGCCACCAATGCCGGAGACAATAGGCCGCCCAGGCGGTTTGTCCCGGCATTTGTGGACCTTAGGGAGTGTATATAGACATGGTGATCTGGGTGTACTTAACGTTAGGTAAAGGAATTCGTCATAGTCGAGCAATGTTTGCTCGTGCCATAGCTTAATCTCATCATTAATTTTAACTATTAAGTCTGGCATTGGATTGGTAGTCAACTTCTCATAGTACAAAGTTTCATTGAGTTGGGAGTGGATCTCATCATTATAATCACTAGTATTTAGTATAACAATATTTCCACCCTTGTCCGCACTACGTATCGTTATTGCTTTGTTATTGATAAGCTCATGTAGCGCATCTCTTTCTCCAAATGTAAGGTTGTTAATTATTGGTCCATATATTACACTGAATTACATATTATTGATGCATTATTGAGCATTGATAGTACTATTGATTGATTTACTTATAGGAGTTGACAATTACGAGATAAACTACAGAAATAGGATGAAGTCCGGTTTTTACTAAATATACCACGTGTTGACACCAATAACCTGATACATCTATCTGGAAATAGGTGAGTTAATGACTAGATTAATAGTATTACAAGCTTTAGGACCTGGCACCTATGGGTGTTATCGGGAACCACAGCCTTATACCTGATACCCAATACCACTGACTCGTAGATAATTTGGGACGCTGTTATTTAAAATGTGAATGGTTTAAACCAAGTTATGTGAAGTTCATGGTTTTGGTACTTATGTTCCTTCTTTTGTGAAATCAAGTGCGTAACTACTTGAACTGTATATAAGATTTTGGAACAGGCTGAAAAAATAATTTTCGATGTAAACTTTATTTTACGTTGATAAATGTATAAATAGTTGGTTTATAATTTTGGTTTATGTGAATTAAGACTGATTGTATATATTTGGGTTGCAGCCCTGAAGAAGTCAATTCGTCCTACACGGACATGACGAAACACGTGTTGGCTGTGAATTATCGTTTGATATGAACTGGATTTGAATGAAGGAAGATTGGACATTAAATTGAATAGTGAAAACTATACAAAGACTTTTTTGATACTTGATTGAGTGCTCGGAGGAACACAGTATTTGTTTGGAACATTGGTTTGTCTTGGAGGCTGTGGTAACCAGCCCCCCACCTCTTCCTGAGCACCACTTGCTACATACTGTCTGAATACTTAAAACCTGAACTTTTTGTTGTGCGCTCTTATAAACCGTTACCATTGTTTGCTGTCAAATTTAAAGCAATTAACACTGGCGGAGAGCAGGTTTCTACGTAGCCTTATTGGGGTTCCCCAAAGTACCCCAACCATTCCAATAGCCTACGATCTGGGGAGAAAGAAAATAGAGGATTTGGCACGGCTGCGACCGTTGTTATATTGGAGGAGGGTAATGACGACCCCTGAATTGTCCCATTATGCCACTGCCCTACGAGATGTTATTGGGGCAGATCGTTTTCATTGTATTCCCTGGCTGAAGGAACTAAGGAGTTTGTTAATTAAGTTGGAATTAGGTCATTTATGGAATAGACCCAATGATACAGGGTTCCCATCAAAGGTAACTCTGAAAAAAATATACTGGGACATGATCTGGTCGCTTGGTTATAGAAATGGTCCCATTACTGGGCTGACCGAACGTTTTCTTTATCAAGCCTTTACCAGCTTATGAGCCGTTTTGGGACATTATTGAACGGCCGTTTGATAGGAAATTGTATTTCCAATTTAGAATTGCAAAATTTTGGGGGTGGGCTTGGACAATACGTGCCCGCGATATTCAGTGTTCCGTTGATGCTTAATGAATTATTGCCATTGAATTTTGTATGGTCAAATTTTATTTAAATGTTAAATTGAACTGTTTTAATTGATGTTCATGAATTGTTTTAAATTGAACAAGACAGCTTAGTTTAATAAGATTTTAATATGAGGATTTTTAAACAAAAAATTTAGTATTTATTCATTGTAGGTTGCAACGTGGTGTAATGCTTTTATGACTTGTTGTCGAATAAAGCTTTGAAATATGAAATTTTGAATAAAAAATAAGTCGTTTTTTCTGTGTCTAGTAGAGACCATATTTCTAATGCGTGCTTAGGGAGGGACTGTGCATTACAGTATAAACAGGTTAAGTGTTTAGGTGTTAGCGGAGTAGACTCTGTTTGGGAACATTTGATGCTACTGTGTGCTTTCATATGTTGCCGACTAGGTGGGGGGTTCCTGAGCTGCATGTTCTCTGGTAAGTAGGCCAGGACTATTACCAAGTGGGTTGTGGGGAGCTGTGTTTAGAGAGTGAAGCTCCTGGCTAGTCTATTTGAGAATGGCCATTAGAGGTCAGTGAGGTGGAAGTTGTGGGTGAAATTGGGCAGGGTGCCTGGTGACGGTCAGGCGCAGACGGGCCTGCCTTTGGTGCACCTTTGGTGCCGCCGGTGTGCCACTGCACATGTCCGCTGCGCGCACTTGCTTTTAGACAGAGAGTGGACGGGACCGGAGCATTAGTGCATGAAGCGCTGACCTTGCGTTCCAGGATGTGAGTATTTCAAAGGAGAAAAGCTGGTAATTAGCCCTTCCGTGCAATCGGCACACACCGCGATGGACCAGGGGGAAACCAGAAACACAAGTGAGCAATAAACAATTTTAAAATCACGTAAAAGTTTAAAAATCTGACAGAGTCAGTTCTGCCTGACCTGAGCAGTCTTGGTAGTGTCTATGGGCTGAGTGCAATTGCACAGTGCTGGATGCTTGTCCACACTGTGCAATCATTGCGAACGGCACCTTGCACAATGCAAGAGGTCCCTTCTTTCCTTTTTTGTCACCGAGTAGATTTTTACTCGAGCGGCAGCTTTCTCAACATGAACAGGCACTTTCTCAATGCGAGCGGTCGCGAGCATATGCGACCACTCGCAAAGAGAAACCTGATCTCCCCCCCCCCCGCATTGAGAAATCTTACCAGGAGGTTTATTTTCCATGCTCGCGCTCGCCAACTTGATGTTGACGATCGTGAACGTGGAAAAATCTCGCCGGGAAGTGGATTTTTCTCACTTGCGCTCACCAACTTTATGTTGGTGAACGCGAGCGAGGAAAAAAACTCTGCTTGTCTGCACATAGCGGAGTTTTTCGGAACTCCGCATAATGCGGAATGCGGAAAACTCTGCAAACTCCGTGAGCGGAGCAGCGTTCACAGCCCAGGGTTAATTCTTACACAACACATTGTATCAGCACATGACCACCATGGGTGCGCAGCCACCAGCCAGGTCATGTTTACATCTGTTCACTGATGCCATATGCAGATAGTGCAGACCATTTTTTCTTGTCCCGGGAGATAGCCCCCGAAAAATAGAAATGCTTTCTCTATCTGTACCTATGTAGGGTTAGGGCCAAGATACAACCTAACAAAGTAGAACCCTATAAAGAAGTAGTGAATGTGACCCGTTACAAGACTATTCCCACAACACTGTACCTCTTCACCAATTGTAGTGAGATTCAAACAGAGCTAGATAGGATGCACAGGCAGGGCACCATAGGGGAGGATACTGTTTGACCCCAAGAGATTCCAGAAAAGAGATTCTCGGATATAGCAAAGTCATTGCACCAGTTCAGAGAAACGCTCTCTCCTACTTTCATCTGTGGTCTTAGGGTGGCCCTTAGCATGTCTAACGCAGTCTTCTTTAACAACAAATGGATGCCATTCATGGAGTTTCAGTATAGGGCCATCCACCTCGATAATGCGAAGGGAAACAAGTCTTGTGGGGAAAGTTAAACACCAGCATGTAAGGAAATATGGGACACTGAGATAGATAGGCACATGTGGTTGGAAGGGAAGGGACATCCCCTATTTGTAGGGAAACTTACACTATATTTCTTGTATTTCAGAGGTAAAGGAATGATCACACTTGGCACAATTGAGAACTGTGGCACAATAAAGCACATACCAGACATGCAATGGGGCACCTACACACTGATGGATACCTACTGGCAATGCAATGAATTTTTATATAAATATGTCCTCTGGGAAATTTTAAATATCCCCACCGTAACTCACATTCATAGTCCACATCACATTCATTCAGGTCCAGTATTAGAAACCACCCCCAATCTTGAGTTTGTTTTGTATTGGCACAAAAACATGTAGTTAGTGGATTGATGGATGAAATGTATTAAAAATAATATGTTTTTCAAAAACATTACACAAAAACCATTTTTATTAAAAAAAAATCACAGTGAGGCAATTACAATGCATTCAATATTAAAACCAATTCATCATAGTAAAATACACAAAATATTGCACAAGAGTTTATAAACAGACAGTAACATTTGTCCTCAGTTGCCACAATCTCGAAAAGAATTAAACCAGATAAATCCTAGTGCTTTACAAATCATATGCATCTCAGGTCATGGTGCCTACAAACGAATTTGTGGCTACAATGAGAGCGTCAACGCATTTCGAAGGAATAGTCATCTAACACCTTCTTTTTCAAGACAGTAGTATTGTTACTCACATTCCTTTAAGGATGCGTACTGGCCCCCCTTCTCTTTAACCTATTTATAGCCGACCTGTCAAGTACCCTAGATAAGGTAAACAGCCACCCACCTAAAATAGGAGGTGCGGCACTATGCAACCTTTTATATGCCGATGACCTGGCCCTGTTTAGCCTTACTAGAGTAGGGTTACAAAGGCTTCTTGATGCACTGTCGCAATACACGTTTGATAACCATCTAGAAATTAATATGGAGAAAACCCTGATAGTACCATTTGGTAAGAAACGCTACAGTGGCGGTGGCTGGTCAATCAATAAAACAAGTCTTACGATTGGCCAATCATACAAATATTTAGGCGTTCACTTGGACTCCAGGGGCAACTTCACAAAGCAAAGCAGTGCGATCGCAGCCAAAACTACGGCTCTAGGGGTATCCCTGGCCAAACTATCAAAGAAACTCTCAGGCCCAACTCTTGCCCCCTTACTAGAAGTCCTTAGAGCAAAGATTGGGCCAACACTCTCATACGGCATAGAGATCTTTAAAGGTAAAATGAATACTGCCCTAAACAAACACACCACTAAAATCTACAGAAAGGCACTTCACTTGCCTAGCACCGCCTCCCCGGCCCAGATTAGATCAGAGCTAGGACTAACTAACTATGAAGCCTCCAATGTCGGCACCTATCTTAAGCTGTGTCATAAACTAAGACAGGCCGATCAAGGTACACTAGAATCTTTAACCTGGAAAGAAATCAATGAGACCAACCCAGGGGGAAACATTTGGCCGCCTCTTGAATGACTATATTCTCCAAATGTCAGTTGCCGAACTCTGGGCCCTTAACCCCAGTCAGACCGTTTTTAAAAATATAATCAAAAAATGCGTAAGAATAAAATCTCTGGCTGCAGACAAAGCTTTAGTCACAAAACGTAGTCACTCGTGGGCAGTAGTCAATTCCTACAAACGACTAACCCCTGCTGCCTACCTCTCCACGACATTTTCACTTCATCTAAAGCGCTGTCTGATTGCTCTAAGAATGGGAGATTGGCGCTTTCTTCAAAATCTACCCACTTGGCGCCGCACGAAGAAGGCCACAACATGCAGAGGATGCGGGTTAGCAAATGAAACAATTTTGCACGTGGTCTGCCTCTGCCCTACATTTAATTCTCAACGCAGGCGTCAGCTTAAGCCAGAATGGAACAGGCTGGGGGTTCGGTCCTGCAGGCATGCCATTACTGCTGCTTTGTCTTTAGATAATATTATTTTAAGCATAAATTTGGCCAAATTTATTCAGCAAGTATACCGTAACCTAGATAAAATGGACACTGCTGAGGTCTCTGCTCATCGCTAAATCTGAATATGCATTCTAATAGAACTTGCAAAGACCGGAAGGGCTAATCTTCAATTTGTAACGTTTTAACTGGCATGCTTTAAGCCACATTTTATTGTTTGCTTCTCTTTTAATCATTCTTTTACTTCATAAAATTGTATATAATGTGATTTGTGCGACCTTTTAAAGATATGTTTTATATCTAAATAAAGGAATTATTATTATTATTATTATTACATTCCTTTAAAATTTTAGGCGATAAATCCGCCCCCGAATCATCAAAAGCACTTCAGGTAAATGAGTCCCGATTACTCCATTTCTTGTCTCTTAAATTTTTTATATAACTCGGGCATCTGGTGCACAGCGGCAAACTGGCCTTAGTTAAGGAGTCACAGCATTGGCCTCAGCCCTGATCTCATTATTAAAAACAATGTTAATCAGCCCGTTGGGTACGCTTCCTCTTTTAGTTATGGGAAGTATTGCACCAGAACTTTTTCTTTCAACTGTTCATCAGAAGGACCTGCTATAATTTCTTATTCGGACAGAGCTTTTCTTTAGTAATATCGATCTCTATTCAATTTCAAGCCGCAAACCAGCGGCGTTTCAGTACGTCCATCCTGGTGCTTTATTTCAATGTTTAACACTGAAATAAAGCACCGGCTGCATTTCAGTATGTCCGCCAGGTGCTTTTTTTCCGAAAACGTGCAACCTCCAACCATGTGCACCCATGAAGTGACTCCAAAAGAAGTCAACCCTTTAGGGAAAAAGCCAAAGCTGAAAAAAAACCAAAGCAAAGATGATCTAAAGGAGATTAGCACAATCTAGTGACAAGTGAACTGAATGTGATCAGCAGGAACCAGAATAGGCACAAAGGTATTCAGTGGCACAGAGGAACAGCACGACTGCATCGCCAATTAGGCAAAAATGTAACTATTGAACAGAGACAAAAAGATGGGCTATTGGGTACTCGAAAGGGCAGCATGTGACAAGAACTTGTAGAAGATACTCCACCTTGCTTTGAGACAACCTATGAAAATACAGAACTACAAGGGCCATTTTGCTTTGGGGAGAAAGAAAAAAGAGGTAACTCCCAACTTCCATATCCATTTGCAGGTTCTAATAATGATACTGCCTATGTGTATGTGGTTGGGATGGAATTGGGACATCATGCTGCTCGCAACACTCAAGAAAATGCACTCACAGACGAGTGTCAGGGCTTTCTAGTCTCTTTCAGAGGGTGTCATGGCTCCAAGCAAGTTTGAATATATTATATGGGGCCATAACTGCGCTGTTGTAGATGGCCCATTCAGTAACTGATAGCTCTTCTGTGGCTTCACCGGCGTGACCTGTAGGATCTGTCCTGTTGTTACAGGTGCCCTGGGCAGCATCTCTGGCAGCTTCCAAGGATTCATCTCTGACATGAAAGTGTCATTTGTGCTGCTGTAAGTATGCTGGTGATGTACACTCATCGGTGGTTGACACAATCTGACTGATGATGTAATCTCAGCACTCGTTAACACATTCAGCAGTCTAAAATCTGTGGAAGTACCTCATGGAGATATCTTCCTGATAGCTGCAAACTAATATATAAATATAATGGTCTGCATGTTACTGGTGCTACTACAGATTAGAATATGAAGGCACAGCTCAGACCAGTTAGTGTGATCTAACATGAAGACTGCAGAATTGAGGAAAAAAGGATAAACTATATAGGAGATAAAACTAAGGCAATGGGAGTATGTGTGATTCTTTCAGTCCCTGTTGTAATACAGTGCTAACTAGAATGGAAGGAAAATAGTTATGTAATGTTATGGTATGCAGATTTGTATAGGGAGCTCATCACCCATGAAGGTAACCAGGCACCTCACAGGTGGTTAGGCGGGCGTCTTCCTGTATTATTTGAAAAGCCAGGTCTTTAGCTTGTTGCAGAACTCAAGAAGTGATGAGGAGGTTCTAAAGGGTGCTGTGGGGGTTGTTCCATGTTTTGGGGGAGATGTATGAGAGGGCACGACATCCTGCTCTGTTTTTGTGCATGTGGGGTGTGTGTCAGTGAGAGTTCAGCTGAGCAGAGGAGTCTGGAAGGTTGGTATAAATGTATGTATGCATTTTCTGAAGTAGGTGGGGTCTATGTTGTGTTGTGCTTTATATATGTGTGTGAGAAGTTTGAATTAAGTGTGTTTGTATATGGGAAGCCAATGGACTTTCTTTAGGAGTGATGTAATGTGGGTGTGGTGTGGTAGGTGGAGAATGAGTCTGGCCACTGCATTCCAAATGGTTTCGAGGCTTTTCAGGAGCTATTTGGTGATCCTAGAATATAGTGTGTTGCAGCAGTCAACTCTGCAGGCTATGAGGTCCTATGTGACTGCTTTCCCGGTGTTATCTAGTAGCCACTTGAGAAATGTTCGCAGCATCCTCAGGAAATGGAAGCAGGTTGTGTTGTGATGATGGAATTGACTTGGGTCACCATGTCGAGCTTGTTGTCTATGATTATTCCTAGGTTTCGAGCATGAGTGGTGGGTGCGGACCTTAGGCCTTTTGGCCAACAGGTGTAGTCCCACAATGAGGTCTTCTTTCTGAAAATCAATACTTCTTTCTTGTATGAGTTGAGTCTGAGGCACCTGGATTTAATCCAGGTGGCCACTGCTGCAATGAAGGCGTAGAAGTCTTGACCTGGGCGCCTTGACCGTGAGGGACAGTATTAGTTATGTGTTGTCTGCAAAGGTGAGCATGTTGACGTTGATGCCGTGCGTTCTGATGATGTTGGCTAGTGGTATCATGCAGTTGTTGAAAAGGGCCGGGCTTAGTGAAGATCCTTGGGGGACTCCACTGAAGAGGTTCTTGGCTTCACACGTGTTAGGTGGCATGTAAGCTTTTAGGGTTCTTCAGGTTAGGAAGGGGCAGATCCAGTTGAGGGTGGGATCTTGGATGCCTGTCTTTTGCAGTCTTCTGATAGGATGGAGTGAGAGACTGTTAGATATGGGGGTCTCTAGTTGGCAATGGTTGGCACCTTTGTCCAAATAGTGACCCTTCTTCCTAGTCAGGCTAAGGGGTATACACTTCTAAAATAACACCTGCTCACCCCCTTGGTAGCTTTTCATGAGCAGGCCGGCTTATCGCAGAGGCAGTGTGTAAAGCATTTGCACATAACCAACAGTAATACAGTGAAAACACTACAAAAGGACACTACACCAGTTTGGAAAAATATTCAATACATTTATATATCCGAAACCAGGCAAAATGACAAAAATCCAACAAACACTACTTTAAAAATATGCACTTTACAAGAATCCTTTAAAAACACAGATCCTTGAAGTCGGTAGCTTTGTCCAGTGCTACTGCTGTGCTGTCAATAACAGTATCCATCAGTTCCAAATGACTGCATCTGTCAGGGGTATCAACAGACTCATAAACAGTACATTTCATGTTGCGGCTGGCACGTTGGTGTGGGCCTTTCATGGCAACAGCTGCGGTTGCAGTGTGAAGTGGAGTGGTGCGACGTGAGGTCCCTTCAAGTTGAGGTGCAGGCAGCGGCTCGGTAACGGTCACCCAGCAGCGCTGGTGAGACCAGGGCAGCAGTGCGGAGTGAAGACGGTGCTCATTGTGGTGCTGACAGATCACGTTGCAGGTGACAGAGCCGGTGGAAGGAAGCTGGCGTTGGTCATTTTGGACTGCGGTGTGGGACGGGGTGGTGCATCATGGGACTTGATGTTACGAGTGATGCCCCCCAACCCACGATGCAGTCATGGAAGTCGCTATCAGTGTGCAGAGATAGCATCGGTAAGACCAGGGGCGGTGAAGTTAAGCGAGACGGTGTGGAGTGCGGTGCCGACAGGTCATAGTGCATGCAGTGGCTCGTAGCGTTAGCGGAGGCAGTTGTTGGTGAGAACAGGGTTGCAGTGTGAGATGCGGAGGTGTCCTCTGCGGTGCCCTCAGGACACAGAGCCAGCGCCGGAGTCCATGACGGAGTCGGTTGCTTTTCCCTTCTCTGTGGCAACTGGTACAACTGTTGCAGAAGTGGTACTGTGAGGTTGGTTAAGTCTTTGCAGTCCCTGACACTTCAGAACAGGAGGCAAGCTCTATTTCAAGCCCTTGTAGATAGTCAGCACAAGTAAAGAAAGTTCATTACAGTACTTTCACTGTTCAAGGGAGAAGCAGCAACTCCCGGCAGCTCTTCCAGCTCTTCATCTTGGCAGGTTCCTTGATTCCGGTGAGTACGCTGAAGTCTTTTATCTCCCTGAGACTTCCAACAGGAGGCCACCTCTACTTCAGGCCCTTGGAGAAAACTCTAACAGCAGGATGATGAGAGTACAATCCATTCCTTTCCCTGCCCAAGACAGAAGCAGCAAGCAGCAGGCCAACACAGCAGGGCATGCAGCAAAGTGGCAGTTCCTCTTGACATTTTTCCAGCCCTTCTTATTGGCAGGCTCCTTAGTTCAGCATTAATCTAAACTTCAGGGGTCTGGGTCTGGGTCTGGGCTCCACTTTTTATAGCACAAATTAATTTGTTCTCTGATAGCAGGGAAGCTCTTTGTCCAGCCAAAAAAAGTTCTGTCTTCTCTGGTGCAGCTACCCGGCAGGAGGTGGAGACTGCATTGTCCCAGGCAGACTAGGCCCATTCAGGTGTGAAAGAAATCTCCTCCCCCTACTTTAAATGCAGCCCATGTCTATTTAGCCCAGCCCTGACTCATCCAAGAAAAGTGGGACGCACATCAACCCTCCCCCCGGTGGCCTGCTGAGACAGTGCACATCCTCAGCCCCTGTCATTCAAAAGCCAGACAGTCAATCCACTAACCAGGAGAGGCACACAGGATGGCTAAGTATTAAAAGTTGGGGTCTCTAGTTGACAGAGGTAGGTACCTTTGATCAAGCAGGGACCATTCTTCCTTGTCAGGTTAAGGAGGATACACTTCTAAAATAACCCCAGCTCGCCCCATTGGTAGCTTGGCACAAGCAGACAGGCTTATCTCAGAGGCAGTGTGTAAAGCATTTGTGAACACATACAGTAATACAGCGAAAATACTACAAATGGACACCACACCAGTTTAGAAAAATAAGTAATCTTTATCTAAACCAAACATGACCAAACAACAAAAAACCACAATACAGTATTAAAAATATGACTTACAAATGGTAGAAACAGTTCAGTTCAAAGCAATTTGAGATGCAATACTTTTCACACAAATTACCCTGGATGCATCACACACAGAAACAAAGGGTCGCAGGGAAGGTGATGCGTTGGTTCCTTTTACTCAGAGGTGGTGATGCGTCCGTTCCTTGCTCCGGGGGAGGTGATGCGTCGGTTCCTGACTTCAGTGCAGGAGAGGTGATGCATTGGTTCCTTAACGGAGAGGAGGTGATGCATCGGTTTCTTATTGCGAAGGGAGGTGATGCATTGATTTCTTACTGCGTCCCCCAATGATGCAACAGTTTTCGTGCCTCGATGCGAAGCGATGATCCAGAACGGTGCGTGGGTTCTTGCAGCCGCACAGCAGGACTTGCGTCAAAATCGGTGCAGTGATCTTGTACTTCGGTGATCGGTGCACTCGATGCTGCATGCAGCGATTTTTTTGAGCTGTGGGCAGGCTCTGCGATGAGTTCTTTGGCAATGCATCTGAAACAGGTGCGGATTTGTCACGCTTCTCGAAGTTGCGTTACTGTTTCCAGTTTTCAGTGGCAGACAGCCTGAAAAGGTCCAAAACAACAGCAGGCACCTCTTAGCAGGTCAGGACTCCCAGCAAGGAAGTTCAGGGGAGCTGGTGGTGAAGTTTTTGGGTCCCTGAAGCTCAGATTCTAGCCCTTCGAGATCTTCTTCAAGAAGGAGACACAGCAAACAGCAAAATCCTTTTCACTTTCCTTGGTAGCAAATAGCCACTGTAGGCCAACCCCAGACAGCACACACCACAGGGGCAATGTTCCTCATCAGTTTCTCCAGCTCTTCTCCTTGGCAAAGGTTCCTCTTGATTCCCAGAAGTGATCTAAAATTCTGGTTTCTGGGCCACAATATTTATATAGCAAAATCCTTTGTTCTCTGGTGACAGAGAAACCTTGTGCTCAGTCAAACCCAGTTCTGTCCTTTCTGGTGCAGCTTCCTGGCAAGTGGTGGAGACAGCATTGTGGAAGGCAGACCAGGCCATCTAAGTGGAAAAAAATCTCCTCCCCCTACTCTAAATGCAGCCCAGTTCTATTCAGCCCAGACCAGACTCATCCAGACTCTCTGGAGCCACTGCACGTATGCAGCCCTGTCACCCCAAAGCCATACAGTCAATACACATCCTAGCAGAGGCACACTGGATGGCTAATCAAGAAAATACCTACTTTCTAAACGTGGTGTTTCCAAACACAGAATATAAAAATCACCCTCACTAAAAGATGCATTTTAACATTCTGAGTCCGCGCATAATCAATGTTATTTTCCTACCTTGTTCCCAGGGATAGTTATGTTTATAAGATGTTATAAGCAAACTCCCCATTCTATCGTATGGGAGCAGGTAGCCTTGCAATAGTGAAAATCGAAATTGGCAGTACTTCACTATCAGGACATGCCACACACAGCAGGGCATGTCCTACCTTTCACATACACTGCACCCTGCCCACAGGGGAACCTTGGGCCTACCTTAGAGGTGACTAACATGTAAGAAAAGGGAAGGTTAGGGCCTGGTAAGTGGGTGCATTTGCCAGGTCGACATGGCAGTACTGGACTGCACACAGGTTCTGCAATGGCAGGCCTGAGTTACATTTACAGCCTGCTTACATGAATCACCAATCCATAACAATAATTTACAAAAGGGAGCACTAGAATTTTGGCACTGAACAGCAGTGGCAAAGTTCCGAAAGTGTGATCGGTCGTATAGTTGATAGTGTATAGGCGCCTCCAGGTCATTTCACTTTATATTTTAGTGTGGGTTCAGATATTTCCGTGGTCTGACCAACGAGACAAAATACAATATTGTACCCCAGCACTCGTAAATTCAAAACATCTTTTCAGAAATTATTAGCACACAAAACACAGTTCAATTTGTCAATTTTTTCTTTCTCCTTTTTTAATTGGTCTTCTTTTTGTTTGCTGTTCAAAATTTATTTCCCAAGCCAAGCCAACATGTGTTTCATCGCCTCTTGTGGGTAGTACATGCGACTTGTTCACGTCTGTTTGTTTTCGCTGTTTTATGGTTATACATGTGGCGATAATTCCAGGCCACAAGTGCTCCTGTGGCGTGAGACGAAATCAGTTTCACAATAATAGAAGCCGGGTATATTTCATGGCGGTGCCTCTCAATATCAGCCTCCCAAGTTTGTTTCAGTTGATCTTGAGCGCTGTTCCGCGTCCTTGTACCGCACGCCGGTCCACTCGAGTGCTAATAATTTCTGAAAAGATGTTTTGAATTTACGAGTGCTGGGGTACAATATTGTAAGTGCCCAAAGCATCTAGACCAGCAAAACAAAGTCTGACACACAGCAAAAACAGAGGAGGCAAAGGCAAAAATACAGGGAAACCCCACGCCAAGGATACCAGGTCTAACACTAAGCAAGAAAATTCTCACTCTCTTGAAGTGGTATTTTCAAACACACAATATAAAAACCATCTTTACTAAAAGATGCATTTTTATATATTGAGTTCAGGCATACTAAACTCCATCTTTCCATCTTGTCCCAATGGGAAGTAATATTTTTTAAGATGTTATAAATGAAATCACATTCTATCCTATGTGAGAGATAGCCTTTCAATAGTGAAAAACAAAATTGGCAATATTTCAGAATCAGTACATGCCACACACATCAGGGCATGTCCTAACTTTCACATACACTGCACCCTGCCCACAGATGCACCTCGGGACTACCTTAGGGGTGACTCACATGTAAGAAATGGGAAGGTTAGAGACTTGCAAGTCGGTGCACTTGCTAGGTCAACATGGCAGTACCAAATTGCGCACATACACTGTATTGCCAGGTCTGAGTTACATTTACAGGCTGCTCATGTGGGTGGTACAATCAGTGATGCAGGACCACTAGTGGCATTTGATTTATAGGTCCTAGGCACACACAGAGCACTGTACTAGGGACTTACCAGTAAATCAAATATGCCAATCATGGAATCACCAATACATAAACACAACTTACATGGGGAGCATATGCACTTTGGCACAGAATAGCAGTGGTAAAGTGCCCAGAGTCCTAAAACCAACAAAAACAGGAGGCCAAAAAGCAAAATGTCTGGTGGTAAACCTGCTGGAAAAAAAACGAGTATAACAGAGATCTTGACAAAAAGTTCTGTGAAGTTTAACAGGTTGAGGGCAGATGCTTCCCCTCAGTCGAGGATCATCTTGATGTCGTCTGTTGCTGCAATATGGGCTGTCTCAGTACTGTAGTTCCGACTAAAGCCTGATTATGTGATGTCTAGAATCTGGTATTCATCGAGGATGTCCACTAGTTACTTGCTGATTGCTTTTTCCCTGGCCTTGGCTGAGTACAGTAGAGGGAGATTGAGTGATAGTTTGCTAGCTGGGCAGTGGGTCTGAAGAGGGTTTCTCTAGTAATGTGTTGACTTCTGCATGTTTCCAGGATTCTGGGAACATGGCAGTGGCGAGAGAGGTATTTAGGATGTGGTTGAGTGTTTGATAGTGGAGACCATCATGTTGTACATGTGATGGAAGCACAGTTCTGTCAGGCATCAGAGTGTATGGTTCTCATGATAGCAGCTGTCTCTTCTGTGATGATAGATTTCCATGCAGACATCGTTTTTCCTGTGTCTTCCATCTGTAGGCTGGAGTTCGGTTGAGGATGAAAATTGTTGTAGATAGTTGGGATTTTGTTTCTGAAGAAGTCTGATTGGTTGTCACGTAGGACTTGAGTGAATGTGGTTGGTTGCAGTCGCTGTTGGGCAAGTGAAGTCCTTGAGTGTTACAAAGATCTCCTTGCTGCTGTTGGAGCTGAGTTATATGCGCTCAGTTAGGACCATCTTCTGGATTTCTCTGATTTTTTGGTGGTAGCATCTTAGTGCAGATTTGTAGGCGAACTTGTGAGATTCATTCTGATTGACTCCATTTTTGCTCTCGTTGTTTGCAGCATCTCCTGGTTGATCGGAGTTCCTCTGTGTACCAGTTAGCTTGCTTTCAAGTTCTCGTCTAGCGTTTTTTTTATGGGTGTCAGGGCATTGGTGCAGTCAGAGACCCATTTGTCAAAATTGTTAATGTCTATGGCTCTCTAGAGTGTTAACATAGGGTGTGTGACCAGTCTGTTTCAGTGATGTTGTTTCAGATTTGGTGGGCTTGACTTGTGGAAGTCATTCTTTTGTTGCATGGAGTGTTGTTCTGAAAGTGGACAATGGTGTAGTCAGTCCAGGTGAGTGGTGTGGCTGTGCCAACCTTGATATTGTTTAATGAGGTGATATTGTTTAATGCGGTGTGTGTTGGCCCGGTGACGTGTTATGTCAGACCGAGGTTGCCTAGGCTTTCCTAGGGATGTGGCTGAGTTGGGGTTAGTCTGATCTTCCCTTTGGTAGTTCAGGTCTGCTAGAAGGATGTAGGCTTTGGAACCAATGGTGAAAGGGACGAGAAAATCTGTGATGTTGTTGATGAAATTTGCTTAGCAAACGATGGTTCTGTTTGGGTGAAATTGTTCGAGATTTGCAGTTTGAAGTGCAGGTGTTCCATGAAGTTGATTTCATTCTCTGTGGAGGTGGTGTGGTTGATGATTTCGTTGGAAAAAATGGCAATTTCTCCTGTGGATTTGTGTTGGTGGTCATGTCTTTTATCTGCCCGACATAACTGTGGCGATGTTGGAGGCATACGCTGACGTCAGCGATGTCTACTTAGGAAAGAGGAGGTCTGGGGCATCATTTTCCAAAGGTACCAGATTTTCGTGCTGTGCTTGATGAGCGAACAGTTGTTGAGGAGCATGCGTATCAGTGTCTCTTGGGTTGCGTGCTTGCTGACAGAATGAGTTGACCGCTGGGTGTTGCCAGTGTAGGTGGTGCTTGCATGGCGGGTGGGTTGCTGAATGTGACATGGCAGTGGGTGCATGAAAAGGGTCCTTCTGCATTGTGCGGCGATGCAGAAATGCAGAAATGGGTGTCCCAGATTGAGATTCCAGAGGAGTGCTGTTGAGTATCACTGAGTATCATTCAGACCAGGGGTTCATGGTTCTGGTGACAGTTCCGGTGGGGACAGGCACATACAGGCTTGCCTTTGGTGCAAGTTCAGTGTGCCAGCAGGCGCCATTAAGTAGGTCCTAGGAGGGAGAGAAGTGCAAGAGGTGGTGGGTGGGGTTGGGGAGGAGTGCAGTCTATAGGAGAGCAGGAAGGAGCAAGAGGCACGGGGATCAGGTGAGGAATGGAGGAGGAGAAGAAAGACACAGAGAAGGCTGGAAAAGGGAGCAGAAGATGACGCATGGAGACAGAGAGAGCGAGCACAAACAATAAAAGCAGAGGAGCAGAGCACCTACAGGATGTAAAGGTTGAAAAAGTAGCAGCACAAAGGGTTATAAAAGAGTGAGTGAGATATAAAATGGATAAAAGTTAACAAGAGGGGAAGTGAAATTAAAAACGGCACAAAAGTTCAAAATCGGTGCGAGAAAGAGCAGAAAGAGATCACAAAGAAAAAGATGAAAAATGGCACAAAAAGTAACAAAGAGTCGGTTAGTGAGAGGGTAAGTGACACAAACAGTTCATAGAGAGGGGAAGATGGGACAGAGAGCTCCGAGAGAAGTCAAGAGGAAAGAGAAGAATGTCAAAGCTTTAACCTCACATCGTTTCTAAAACAGTAACAATTCTCATTGCTAGAAAAAGAATTAGGAATGACATGCAAGATTCTAAACTGAGAATTTGAAACATAGGAACTTGAATAATCTTTTTCAATTACAAAATGGACACCTTTAACAAGTTAATACACATCATCATACAAACACTGGAAAAGTTATTTGGGCCGCATGATTACAGATGTCATCTGCATTTATCTTTGTTGATACTCAGAGATGAATTCAAGCATTCCATCCATCATTCTCTGATCAAAGCGAATCTTCTTAAGTAGGATGGGAATACCCAGGCATGGGTTCCAAGATCGCTGTGCCATAGGCAGAGCTTTAAATGGGAACAATAAGTGCAGGTACTCATTAAAATAAGGTATAAGTGTAGTGTTCTCCAAACCCAGTAAGTCATCCTTTCACTCATCCATCTCTTTATCCACCCTTTCACTCATCCATCAATCTTTTCAGTCATCTATCCAGCAACCCTTTCACTCCTTCATTCCATCCACCCTTTCACTCAATCCCTACTTTCACTCATCCATCATCCACCCTTTCATCCATCCTTCCTCCCTGTCATTCATCCATCCAATCTTTCAATCTTTCACTTATCCACACATCATCCGCCCTTTTATCCAGTCATCCACCCTCTTTCACCCAACCATCCATTCTTCCACTCATCTATCCATCTATTCATCTATCCATCTATTCATCCATCCATCTCTACATCCACCCTTTCACTCACCCATCCATCCATCCTTTCACTCATTCACTCACCCACTCACCAACCCTCCCTTTTACGTTACTTATGAACCTTTGTCGCCGAGCGGACATGTACACACAAAGTGCCACCCAATTTCTTTAAAATACCTCCCAAGAGTGTCTTGATTCTCTCTCTCTTTCTCTCGCTTTTTTTCTTACAAAAAACAGGCATACACGTGCAGGCAAACACACAAACATAAGCAGACACACAAAAGATGTGAGTATGATAAAAGCCATTTTATACTTTTCACATACCATGACTTTTTTAATTACCTCTGCCAGGGGACTGCCATCATTCCTGTTTTTGCACAAATGCACATGATAGGGTGAATGTGATTGACAACACAGGGCCTGAATGGACCCTGCTCTTTCAAGCACAGCGTAATGGTGAGCACCCGGACATTATTCAAATGAGCCCTGCTAAATAGCTCAGCTGGGGCTCAAATCAGGGCCACAAAAGTGGTGCCTTGGCTGCCAGAGACACGTTCCACTCCTGCTCACCAGCACTCAGAGCAAATGCGCCTACCTTTTTATGAGTACCAGTACTCTCCTCTGCAGTGGAGAAGTGCCGGTACTCAGAGTGAAAAATCTAAGAAGTGCTGTTACTCAGTACCGATGAGTACTGGCATATTTAAAGCACTCAACGCTCAAAAAGGCAGAAAGAAGTCTGGGGAAGATCTATGCACAAGAACTTTTCTCTCGGGTAAACTGGTGTAAGGAAAAACAATAGGCTGCACCTCACTGATAAGGCCCAAATAACTAGAAAAGGCATCTGGTTGTCTGTGTTTCTCACTGTAACTCACTGTTGAGACCCACCTACACATAGTGATGAGGTCACATAGTGTGAAATCTGGTTAGGTTTGCTAGAGGGCAAACTGCACTGAAGAGGCCTACATATACCAAAGAGGTCTGGGATTGTCTGGGGTGCCTTGTGTTCTTCTGATGTAGCCTGGGATTTGTGCTAAACAGCCCTTTTGGTTTAGGCCAAGACTGATTGGCCCATGGTTGACCCCAGACAGGTGATCTAAGAACAATGGACTTGCATGCGCCCATAGAGTTTCTGAAATTAATTCGATAATTCCACCCAAACCTTTTCCTATTTACCAAGATGGTGTTAAACGCACCATGCGAGCTATACTTGTGCCCAAGGAGGGTGATCTTCATAGAGAGGACTGGGCAAGGGACAGATTTGCAGTCACTGAGGGCCAAGACAACAAGGTTTGCAATCCCAGAGCCCTGATGTTTAAGCAGTGGTTTACCCTGCAGCTGTCTGGGCTGGATCGCTCTTTGTGGCTCAATGGCAAGCAGTGTATATAGCAACTAAAAGTGTGTTTTATCTGCGAATTCTGCCTGCTGGTAACAACTCCATCATCCCGCCTCCGAGCTTCCATGCTCACCAGGGTAGGAGGCGCTTGACGAGCAGCACCTGGGCGTGGGGTTTCTTAATCTGCCCTTCTGAGCCCGTTACAGGTTGATGCACACATTTTGTGCATGGTGCGGCGTGCGTTGGACCCATTAAACACCCTTTATTTTCTTTGATGGATTTGGTCATTAATCATCCTATCACAATTATATAATTATTTCCGAACATTAACAAAACAATTATTAGTATTACTGTTAATGGTAGTAGTATTATTATTGATCTTATTATATAATCGACAGGTTGTATTAATTAAAAATTATAATACAACTATAGCCTGTCACGGTGCTCGGTTGGCTCCACTGCTAATGTTTTCATCTTCCTGTTGTTCGCTGAGGAAGTGGCCCGAAGGCGCTCTTTCCTCGTCGCCAGCTGTAGTGTCAGCTCGGTGAGTGCACTGGGCTGTAACTTCATGAGGAAGGATTTTCCGCGATGTTTGTGCTGCTTAAAACGCTTTACTAAGTCTGGCACTTCTCGTTTGGCGCCTCGGTGCTTCCTCCGTACTTGAAGTGGTTGGGAAATTGCTGCGTTTGTCTCTCTTCTCACTAATGTCTTGTTAATTGTGCCAACGCTGGAGACATACTGAGTGTGCCTTTAATGGAGGTGAGCTGGGCGGGGGGCGTGGCCGTAATTTAAGTGCTTCCAAAATGAAAGTGACCGAGATGCTGAGACTGTCATGAGGAAGTTGAGGAACACACTAAGCACTTTTCTCATAGAGGGCACGTGTTCATAGGGCTGATAGGCGTTCAATGCAAACATATTATATTGTGATGTTCGTAGGACCAAAGGCATTCCTTGTTCGTTGTGCTGTAGATATGGTTGTGGTGTCGTGGTCTAGTTTTTGTGTATTGTATTTTCTTCTTACCGCTCTTTATTTAAATCAGCTCATAGTTATGCGACAGAGCATATATCGATGCCTTGAAAACATCAACAGAAAAGGCTGAGTCGCAGCGCTTTTCAGGTTGCAAATGGTATGTGCCCGTCAAAAATACTAAGTTTTTTGTGTATATGCTGTCCAAGACTCATCAGAAAAGAAGCAGGCGATGCGGAAGTTAAGGCAAGAGCATCAAGCAGGCTGGGTGTGTGCAAACGTGCACTGCAATGGGTGACTTTTGTACGCCCAGCGTGGATCTGGCTGGCAAAAATGAGCACAGCTACAAATCACAAACGTGCTTTTTTGGTTTGACTTAATTTTCTTATTTGGTGATTCGCTAATTGGAAAGTACCCCAATCGCAGACCTCCAGCCGGCTCCTTGTCTACTGTACACAGGTCGGGGGATTGTTCACATGAACACGGTTTTGAGGGATGCGTGTCAGAAGTGTGCAAAAGTACAATTTTGTTATTTTTGTTCGCGTGAAAGCATTTCCTGTGCAGAAATCCGCACCATAACACACGAGGGAATAACCCCTCCTGTGCGGCAAGGGAAATCTTCAACTTTTTACGTGTGCGTGAGGGGGACACCAACCATGACTTCTTGGTGAGTCGTGTCATGCCCTACTAACCTTCAAATGATTTACATTAGGAGTGAATGCGCGCATTTAATTTCTTCTGCTTTGGGGCTATATTCACACTGTCCGGCTTTAGTGCGCTATCGCGTGTGATTTATGGAACGGCAATGATCACTACTACTTGAAAATTAGTGTTATGAGGACTCCAGTTTTTTAATCTTCAACACGTGCTATCAACACGTATGTATGTTTGCTAACACGCAAAGTTCCTCACATCTTATCCTCCCTAACTCACGCATACTTGCACACAATCACGCACGTATTCATACATACCCTAAAAAATCCTCACACTTACACAATCACCCGTTAGAAACTCGGGCACACTTCTTTCCACTCCCACGCGTATTGGCCCACACACTCCATCATACACAATTAGTCACATATGAACCCACCTATAATTCTCTCTCACACTTCTTCACCCACACACTCACACGGTGTCACACACTGACTTAGACATTCTCGTTCTCACACTTTTTCCACCCTCATGCATAGATTTGGTAACTTTGACCCGTCTTGTATGGTAGCTCAGGGCTTGGAAAAACTAAGTATTTGTGTTAGAACCGAGGGTCCGCTAAGAAATAGGTCTTTACTGGCAGAATCTTATTTACCGCCTGACCGCCTTAATATTATTCGTTCTTCGCATGGGTTTGGGCCCGAGATATCAGCAGCTCTGAGCAGCCAAGGGCCCAGTGTCGAGGTCGGGCATTAATCGTGACCCAGGAGCTGTAACACCCGTCACCGAGCCCACTGGAGGTAACCAGCAGCAGTCACGGGCCTTCAGTTACACGGTGACTCACTGTCCGCACCCGGCGCTCGCAGGAAGTGAGTTGGGTCAGTGTGTAACTGAGGTATGAGTATGGAGGGACCTCAGTTACATACTGACCCAACTCACTCCCAGTCACAGTCACTCTTCAGACTCACGTAACCACTCGCACATTATCTTACCCGACAATTTACACGCTCACTCACACTCCACCACACTGACTCCTTCAAAACACCCAGGTTCACGCTCACACGTTTAGCCACTCGTACACTTCCTCAAGGTTCAGGCACTTCTCTTTCTCCCTCTCACTCACTGCCTGGCAGCGTCGGATTGGTAAACGGGCAATCGGGCAATACCCGAAGGGCCGGTAGCCGAGTTCCAGCTGTGGGCCGTCTTTTGGGCAGCCTGTGGGCTGTCTGTGCTGTTTGAATGCTGCAGTGGCCCAGTGAGTGCCCGAGAGGCCTCTCTGGGGGCAGATGGGCGGATGTGTCACTCCTTTTCTCTCGCTGGTCCGGCCCATTAATGCATGCTGATTGGGCAGGGGCCTGAGCAGAAGTGGTCTCACTTGCATTCATTTGTGGTTCAGTGGTGTGAACTTATCCATGCATTTTTTTTTATCTACGTGAAATTAAGGAAACATCCTGGTAATGTCATCCTGCTAATGTGGACCACTTGTTTTTCAGCGTGCCAGGGCCGATTTTCGATCCCAATCCAACCCTGCTGCCTGGGTCTCAATCGCACCTTCCCTCGGCTCAGAGGTTCAGTTCTCTTTCTCCACTCACCGACTGGGCCTCACTAACACGCCCCCTTAGTCTCAGACCTCCCTTTCTCCTACTCACTAACTGGCTCTCGCTCGCACTCTCCCTCGGCGTCTCAGATCTGCTTTTTCCTCACTCACCCACTCACTGGATCTCACTCACCCACTCCCTCAGAGGTTCAGAGTTCCTCTTTCTCCACTCTCACTCTCATAGGTCTCACACGCTCACTTCCTTCGACCTCCTCATCCTCGCACTCATTGGCTGGATCTCACTCGCACTCCCTCAGAGTCTCTCTCTTTTCACTGACTGGGACTCACCCACCCCTCAGAGGCTCAGATCACCTCCTTCTCCACTCACTGACGGGGTCTCCTTCGCCCTCTCCCTCACTCGGCCTGTTTTTTCATCAATCGAACGAAAGCCGGGATGTCGGGTGCGATCATGTGTGGAGTGACGCGGGTAACCAGGAGGTCACGGGCAGCGGTGGCAGGCTCAACTAAAGAACTATATTTGCTAAATCATTTCCTAGAAACGCGCGGTTGGCAAAGCTTTCCCGGGGTCACGAAGGTCAAGGTTCAGAGATAGAGTAACATGTGACCTTCACACGTCCCCCCGTCGCCGCACACCGCGCCCTGACGTCTGTCCTCGTGGTGCTCCGCTGCTCAAGGGTGTATTTTGCCATCTACGGCACAAGCCGCTGCTACGAGATTTTTTGTGGCAGATGATGACAAACCCTTGCCCGCAGGCTACTCGTGTCACAGCCCTGAGCCGTTTTTCTTTCCGCTAAAAAATGACCTCCGGCCTTCGATGAAACGCAATAAAACCGTAGGGCTCGGAACAGATTATCGGTAACTGCGTAAAGGTTGTTGTAACTTTCACACTCACAGGCGTCTTGAGATCAGCGACCTGTGTTTCACCCACCCTTGCCTTTGGAGAAACAGAGGAGAACCTACGAGCTTCCATCCGAACCCTGCTGCACTCTACGCCCAGGGGCACACGTGGCGCCCGCTAAAGGGGCACTCGCTGGCACAACAGAGCATCCGTTTCTGGCGGATTTATTTCGTATCTCTCTTTTTTAATTATTTGGGTCCGATAAAATATCGTTCTGTTTAATTTCGATAGAAATATAATTATTTTCTGTAAAATTTATGTATTGAATGGCAAGAAAAATGTTTTGATTGTAAACATTTGAGGCCATGAGCAAAGATGAAAAATTGGCCGTATTTTTGTGATTCTCGATAGATTATAGATAGATAGATAGATAGATAGATAGATAGATAGATAACTCTCAGTGTCTGTATGAGACCTTCAACTGTAGATCGGCGGGATCCAGAAGACGATTTATTATTGTTGTAGTCATTAATATTATTATCATCCCCATCATCAAGAAGCAATGCATTTTAAATAGATTAAAACGTGACTTTTAAGTGGCTTCTTATTGGCAATCTAATCGGAACATATTAAAATAAATTAATAAAAACATAACGACAAATATCTTGTAAATGAGAATGCTAGTCATTGTATTTTTCATTTAACTTTACTTATCTGTAAACGTAAAAATCAAATAATTAAAAAATATGTACAAAATTATTGCAGTGTTTTCATAGATGCAGATAAAAAAATCGTTATTTTGCTTGCATTGTAGTACATAAGGACTACAAATACGGTATTGGCCGGGGGATTGGATGTATTTAAGAAAAACATCATGTCTGCTATAGATGTCAACGCTCCTCCCCCCCCCCCCCCCCCCTTACGCATTTCCTTCGTGAACCTGTGGGAAGACAATAAAAAACAACTGTAACTTAAACAGGCCTAAATAGGAAACGAGAATACACAGGTAAACAGCGCCTGCGACACTCGAAGCACGAGCGAAAATCACGCCTCTCACACACAAAGAGACGATACTACATTCTGCAGCAGAAAGATTGGAAGAAAGGGCATTCTTTGGTCGGATTCATTTATTTTGAACTAATCTCGTAAGACAAGTTTGCAATTCGCCGTTAAAAACATGATAATAAATACAAATAAGCATTGCGATTTCGATAAAAAGAAAAAACAAAAAAGCATAAATGGATTTTTTTTAAACGACTGTAGCTTTTAATTCTCTTTGGAGAAAAAATTAGATATGAGTACAAAAAAAATCCGCAGTCTTTTTTTTTTGCGAGGATTTGATGATAGGAAAAGGCGCTTCTTAAAGAAACTGTGAATATTTTCTAACTTTGGAAAGAGCCGATACAAGTATCGTTATCCATGTAGAAGTAATGAACTTGCATTTTTGTTTCCTTTTTAAAGATGCAAGAGGGAAATGCGTTTGAGTCTAGAAAGCAGGTTGTAAAGTCTCCACAGTGCCATAAAAATAAATACATTGGCGAGTGGTGACTCCTGCCTCGCCCGTGGCCCAGAGAACCACGGGTTCTCGCAGAGGGTAGTTTATGTCCGCCAGGGGGCGCTTTTACACATCTCCTTCCACAAGGTTGAAGTATTTGCCCGGGTTCGGGAAGCAGAAGTAGGGGATGGTACCCCCGGGGTACATGAGAGGGAAGGAGACCGGCAGCAAGCACCTGCCCAGGAAAGAGCTGTCCTTGTACATCCCCGGGACCGACGCTGCCTGCACCATGTCCGCGGCATGGTCCGCGGAGCCTGGGCCCTCCATCTCCGCGGACATCTGTCGCTTGAGCTTGTTCCTGCGGTTCTGGAACCAGATCTTGACCTGGGTCTCGGTCAGCTGCAGGGAGCTGGCCAGGCAGGCCCGCTCGGCGCTGCTCAGGTACCGCTTCATGTCGAAGGTGGACTCCAACTGGAAGATCTGGCTCTTGGAGAAGATGGTCCGCGTCTTCTTTTTGGTGACCATGCTGCCCGGCGTGGCGGCGTCGCGGGCCGGGGGCGCGTCGTCCAGGCTGTCGGGGCTGCAGGCCCTGAAGTCCAGCGGGCTTCCCTTGGGAGCGAAGTCTCTGGGGGCGTCGAGACCTTGATCCAAGCGCGTGAAGCAGGGTCCGCGGCCTGCAGGGGGACAAAGACATCAGTTTAGGCCCACAGTGATGCAACCACAGATGACCCCAATAATGCCCACACGCCGACCATACACATGGCAGTGTGGCCTGCGCAACTGTAAGTAACATCCCTGTATACCAGTGCCTTAGCAGAAACACTTTCAGCAACGTCATACAGTTGACATGCACAGCTGACAAGTTTCCCTGTTCTGTGTGTCACACATTTAACATCACCTTTTAGATAGCGGTACATTGCGCGCGGCCAGGGACTTACAGACTCGCCTTTGCTAACACAAGCACGTGTTTAAAAGCTGCAGCATGCAAAGTGACTGTGGCTAAAATGACAGGGCTGCCTGTAAGTGACGGATGACACACGGTTACTGCATGTACATTATACGGCAAAGAGCACAGTGAGACCCGGCTTCGGACGCACTTCTTAACAATGCCGCATTATAGGTGCAAGTTCACTGACTGGCACAGGAAACGGAAATTTAAGGCATGCATTACAAAACGAACGCAGTGGAGAGTACAAATCATGGACTGAGTCTAAGACATGGAAATATAAAATGGCACAACGTGGGACGGTGAGTTAAGAGATCACTGCTGAAATCTGGCGTGCTCTGCACGATATGAGGTATCCGAGCATCCATGCGAGGTCGGTAAATTGAGCACCACTAGACAGGCTGCTAGTAAATATAGGGGGCGGATTGCACATTTGTGCGCTACACGTAATCCGGCGCTGTTATTTACATCAGTAAGAAATTGTGTACGAAGCACTACATAAAGGGAACAACTATTAGAATAATAAAGATTGGGTCTGTAACGAATCACACACACACACACACATATATATATATATATATATATATATATATATATATATATATATATATATATATATATATATATATATATATATATTTTTTTTACCATAACGGAAGGATGTTTGACCACAGCATAAAGCGCAACTGGCAAACTCGCCCTACATTCATTCGCTAATGTTCGAAAGGACGCAACCATCCACCATGGACGTTCTTTCTGAAAAGTTACGCACATGTTGAATCTGTTTCAGAACGAGATATTTGGAGACATTTTTGTTTAATCATTGCAAGGGCAGAGTGACTTTCGGACGGGGTAGAGGCTGCGTTACGGGGGCGAGGGGGGGGGGGCGGTGGAGGGGGCGATATTCGCAGGACAGAAAGCACTGGGAACGGCAAAAGATGCCTCGGTTAGTTAAGAAACAGCAGTAAAGTGGACCCAGGAGGGCGCGCGCAGGAGTTACCTCAGGCCACACTTTGAGGTTACAAGGTACGTTTGGCTGAAGTCGCGCATCTGGGTATTTACCAGTGTTGGTGTCAAGAGTTGCCCCCTCGTCCTCATCTTCTTCTTCTTCTTCCTCCTCCTCCTCCTCTCTCCGCCGCGCATAGGGTATGGGGTCCTCCCTCGGGTGAGTCCTGGGGGTGTCGGGGTAGCTGGGACTGTTCAGCTTCAGAATGCTCTCTATGGTGAACTTGAGCGCCAGCGGCCGGTGCGCTTCCTTTCCGGCGCTCATCTTATGGCCTCTGTGGAGCCTCCGCGGTGGAGGGGGCGCTGGGAGAGTAGGTGGGAGCGTCAGACCCGCAGCCGAAGCAGCAACATCCCGTCGCGAGACCCGAAGCCTGAGCGCAGAGGCGGGTGTGAGGCGGAAGATGCTCTCGCAAGCGCACTGACATCCAAGTGCGCGCATGAAGTGCGCCTGTGGGAGCGCAGGGCGGAGGCAGCAGCCGCCGACCCTCCCTTTGGCACCGGGGCGGGGGAGGGCGAGGGAGGGGAGGGGCCGCGAACGAAGCGGAGTTCGGGCATGGACAGACTGGAAGCTGGCACGCTGCTCCAGGAGAAGAGACCGGGCACGGAGGAATGATAGAGCGTAGAGTGTTGCCATAGAAAAGAAGAGTCTCAGCAGCTAAAAATCAAAAATCGGAGAGAATGTTGATTCTGCCTCTTTGAGTAAAAGTTAAACTAAACTTAGGATACCCAGATTTTAACATCCAAAAACGGGAACATTTTACAAAAATAGAAACGGACTAGGTTTTCATCACTCGAGGGGCAGGGAATTAAGCGCTCAGCAGCAAAAAACAGGCACAATCAGGCACCAAGGAAGGTACTAAATACAATTCAATTTTTAAACCCAGTATTACACTTCCTAATTAGACAGCTTTATAATAACAGCTGCTAACTAATCCAGCTTTGGGCGACATAAAATGTGCATCCAACAACATTTCTTAAGTATACCGCCCAGCAGCTACTCCCACCACCGACCGCTACTGTTTACAAACACAGTGCGTTCATATAAGTGGCCAATAAAGAGAATATCCAATATCAGGTGAAAGTGTATGAATGAGATGAGCCAGCAGTTGTACTAAATGGGAGCTACAGTCGTCCAACCTACTGTTGAGAAAGGCCTTGACCTTTAACATAAAGACGCATGTTGAGATGAGATTGGTAATATGTGCTTCAAAAGAGGAGTTGTGGTTGCATGAAACTGGGTTATTGGTTGAGTAAGGTGGTAGCCCCACTCATGCAACAACCACAATCCATGTCAGGGTAAACCACAAAAGTCACTGAACTAACCTGTGCTTATCCTCTGGTCGCCTGGCCCAAAGCAGTCAGTCTTAACTTAGAGGCCCTGGACCACAAACAGTAATAAAGTGAAAACACAGCACACGAAAGATCCCAACCTATTTTAGAAAAGAGACAACAATATGATACAAAAAATAACACCAAAACAAATTAAATCCAAACAGTGGAACAGGAGTTATGATTTGTTTAAGTTTTAGTGAAATCCAGTGCTTAAAAGATCAAAGTGACAACCACAAGTAGAAAACAAAGATGGGCGCGACACTGCTGTCCTCTCCACCGGATCGCCCCTCAGCATTCTGGTATTAGTAGTGCGAGTAGCACAAAGAACTGAAAAGTTCAAAGTGTATCACTTTGGTTGGTGCAAATCATTTCTAGACAGTTCAATCATCTCTAGACCCGAGACATGCCCCGGGTTTCGGGATTTATATCCCTCATCAGTAGAGAAAAAGTTCAGGGGTGGTGAAGAAAGCCGCCATAGATCCTTCAAGGGCTTCGTTGCCTGCTCGGCACGCAGGTGGGTTTCCCAAAAAGCCCGTCAGCTTTGGATGAGGGATATAAATCCCGAAACCCGGGCCATGTCTCGGGTCTAGAGATGATTGAACTTTCTAGAACAGACTTGCACCAACCAAGGTGATATACTTTGAACTTTCCGGTTCTTTGTGCTACTCGCACTACAAATACCAGGATGCAGAGGGGCGATCCGGTGCAAAGGCCAGCAGTGTCACGCCCATTTTGGTTTCTACTTAAGGGCTTTTCCAAGCCCCCTAAGCTGACAAGCTTTTGTAGACGCACCTGCGTGCCAAGCAGGCAACCAAGCCCTTGACGGTTCTACGGCGGCTTTCTTCTCCACCCCTGAACTTTCTATACTGATGAGGGATATAAATCCCGAAACCGGGCAATGTCTCTGGTCTAGAGATGATTGAACTTTCTAGAACAGACTTGCACCAACCAAGGTGATATACTTTGAACTTTCCGGTTCTTTGTGCTACTCGCACTACAAATACCAGGATTAAGAGGGGCGATCCGGTGCAGAGGCCAGCAGTGTCGTGCCCATTTTGGTTTCTACTTAAGGGCTTTTGCGAGCCCCCTAAGCTGAGGAGCTTTTGGAGACGCACCTGCGTCCCGAGCAGGCAACGAAGCCCTTGATGGTTCTACAGCAGCTTTCTTCACCACCCCATAACTTTCTCTACTGATGAGGGATATAAATCCCGAAATCCGGGCCATGTCTCGGGTCTAGAGATGACTGAACTTTCTAGAACAGACTTGCACCAACCCAGGTGATATACTTTGAACTTTCTGGTTCTTTGTGCTACTCGCACTACAAATACCAGGATGCAGAGGGGCGATCCGGTGCAGAGGCAGCAGTGTCGCGCCCATTTTGGTTTCTACTTCAGGGCTTTTGCGAGCCCCCTAAGCTGACAAGCTTTTGGAGACGCACCTGCGTGCCGAGCAGGCAACGAAGCCCTTGACGGTTCTTCGGCGGCTTTCTTCACCATCCCTGAACTTTCTCTACTGATGAGGGATATAAATCCCGAAACCCGGGCCATGTCTCGGGTCTAGAGATGATTGAACTTTCTAGAACAGACTTGCACCAACTAAGGTGATATACTTTGAACTTTCCGGTTCTTTGTGCTACTCGCACTACAAATACCAGGATGCAGAGGGGCGATCCGGTGCAAAGGCCAGCAGTGTCACGCCCATTTTGGTTTCTACTTAAGGGCTTTTGCAAGCCCCCTAAGCTGACAAGCTTTTGGAGACGCACCTGCGTGCCAAGCAGGCAACCAAGCCCTTGACGGTTCTACGGCGGCTTTCTTCTCCACCCCTGAACTTTCTATACTGATGAGGGATATAAATCCCGAAACCGGGTAATGTCTCTGGTCTAGAGATGATTGAACTTTCTAGAACAGACTTGCACCAACCAAGGTGATATACTTTGAACTTTCCGGTTCTTTGTGCTACTCGCACTACAAATACCAGGATTAAGAGGGGCGATCCGGTGCAGAGGCCAGCAGTGTCGTGCCCATTTTGGTTTCTACTTAAGGGCTTTTGCGAGCCCCCTAAGCTGAGGAGCTTTTGGAGACGCACCTGCGTCCCGAGCAGGCAACAAAGCCCTTGATGGTTCTACAGCAGCTTTCTTCACCACCCCTGAACTTTCTCTACTGATGAGGGATATAAATCCCGAAATCCGGGCCATGTCTCGGGTCTAGAGATGACTGAACTTTCTAGAACAGACTTGCACCAACCAAGGTGATATACTTTGAACTTTCTGGTTCTTTGTGCTACTCGCACTACAAATACCAGGATGCAGAGGGGCGATCCGGTGCAGAGGCCAGCAGTGTCGCGCCCATTTTGGTTTCTACTTCAGGGCTTTTGCGAGCCCCCTAAGCTGACAAGCTTTTGGAGACGCACCTGCGTGCCGAGCAGGCAACGAAGCCCTTGACGGTTCTTCGGCGGCTTTCTTCACCATCCCTGAACTTTCTCTACTGATGAGGGATATAAATCCCGAAACCCGGGCCATGTCTCGGGTCTAGAGATGATTGAACTTTCTAGAACAGACTTGCACCAACTAAGGTGATATACTTTGAACTTTCCGGTTCTTTGTGCTACTCGCACAACAAATACCAGGATGCAGAGGGGCGATCCGGTGCAGACGCCAGCAGTGTCGCGCCCATTTTGGTTTTTACTTAAGGGCTTTTGCAAGCCCCCTAAGCTGACGAGCTTTTGGAGACGCACCTGCGTGCCGAGCAGGCAACGATGCCCTTGACGGTCCTACGGCGGCTTTCTTCACCACCCCTGAACTTTCTCTACTGATGAGGGATATAAATCCCGAAACCCGGGCCATGTCTCGGGTCTAGAGATGATTGAACTTTGTAGAACAGACTGGCACCAACCAAGGTGATATACTTTGAACTTTCCGGTTCTTTGTGCTACTCACACTACAAATACTAGGATGCAGAGGGGCGATCCGGTGCAGAGGCCAGCAGTGTCGCGCCCATTTTGGTTTCCGACAACCACAAGTACCTGGTCACGCAAAAACCAGGTCAAATTCAAATGTTAACGCCGACTGCCATGGAGCACAGGTCAGATATAAGGGTGGATTAGGCCAATACTCGGCTTACCGTCGGACGTAGAGTAAATTCTGAAGAAAAGTTTTGGAGAAGGTAAGAGTTCAGCAAGGTAAGCTCATGCTGAGTCCTAGGAGGAGTCATCAACGATGGTAGAAAAAATGCTCTGAGTGGGGAAAAACTGGATTTCCAGGTCCAGGAGGTCGTTGTCAGTGATGTGGAGGTGGACATCAATGAACCTGGTGAAGGTTTTTACCGGCAGATTTAGACAATGTTTTGGAAGTCAAACATCTTCAGCAGGATGTTGCTGCGGCCCAGGGGAAGGCTTGCCTCCCTGGGCCCTGCCCAGCCCCTGGATGCCTGATGGACCTTGTTGTTGGGACCCCTCTGCCTTGCCTGGGGGACTGGAGGACTTCCTTGTGCTGAGGAGCTGGTTGCTCCATTTCATTATGCCCAGGACTTCTTGAAACTCCTTTGGCTCCAGTTGCTTTGTTGGGCTAGGGTTTCTGTCTCCCTTAGCGCCTGGGAAGCGCTTTGTTTTGAACTCTCCTGCTCGTGGTGCTCAGGTGCCTACCCTGCATTATGCCCGTGGTCTTTTGTATTTTTATTAAGAGTGCCACCGCATTTTATTTGTGTCTTAACGGGCGCCAACCCCATTTCTACTTTTATTTTGTACTTCGAGGGTGCCTAACCCTCGTTCTCCCCCAAAAAGAGATGCCGCCGCAGCCGCGGCAAAGCAGGAAGTCAGGCAGCCAGCTGCCTGGCGGCGGGTGGGAATTCCGGTTCCAGAGAGGAAGTCCCGGTATTCACCTGTTACAACGCATTTTTTACAACGCACTACCACTACAACGCAGGCATTACAACGCATACCATTACAACGCATGGCGCTGGGGGGCGCTCTAGGATAAGAGGTAAGTTTAATTTACTATCCAACACCTTCCCTAGGGTCCACGGGGACTGGAGTTAGAATAGTAAATTATACTTACCACTATCCAGCAGCCCAAAGCGCTATGCGTTGTAGTGGTATGCGTTGTGAATACCGCGTTGTAATGGTATGCGGAGTAAAAGTATGCGTTGTAACGTCATACATCCGGAAGTCCCGCACACACCCCAGCAGCCGGAAAGAGACAGGGAGAGCCTCACGGGCTCCTTTGTAAAAGTCCCGGTCCCAAGATGGGGGACCGGGTGAAGACCGACGTATGCAGACGGTGGGGCTCCCATGAGGAGGGAGAGCCCCACCAGTGCCGTAGATGACGTCCTGCGGGTGGGGCGCGAGGCCAAGACTGGTGCCTGCCCTTGCCGCGACAACAAGAGAGGAGACTTTCCCCCCCCCCCCGAGAGCCGGTAAGCTAAGACGGCTGGGGCGGGGGAAGGCCACAGGTGCACCAGGGCCCACAGTGGCGTGCCGCCCCGACGGCGGCTTCTTCTTAGAGCCGCGTGGCTATTACAAAGGGGCTGAAGTGAGGGAAGGGGCCCCGTGGGGGTCCCCCCAGGCACCAGAGTGGGGCCCTGGTTCAGAGCGGCCCCGAATGGCAGCGGGCCGCTCCCACATTCCCAGATGGCGCCAACGAGGCCCCCAGTTATTTTAGAGTCCCCATGAGGGACTTGGGGGGCATATGTTGCTTAAAGCCCCAATCGCTCCACCGTGGGGGGCATTTATTTCTTTAAGGAGTCAGAGTGCTCCCAGGCACAGTTGTTTGAGAGCCTAGAGGGCTCCAGCAGTTGGCGCAGTTTTGCTCCTAAGGGCCAGTGAGGGCCCATGTTGCAGTTTGCTTCACAGCTGCCCAGCAAGTCGTGGGCAGCTGCACCGTTTAGGTCTTTCTTTCTAGGGACATGTCTTTGGACTCAGGAGTGAGTCGCACTCCTTCGCCCCTACTTTGGCCTTCCACAGCTGCGCAGCACTTAGTGCCAGCTGCAGCGTTCAGGCTCTGTTCATTGTTGTTAGCTGCCCAGCAAGTGGTGGGCAGCTGCCACGTTTAGGTTTTGGCGCAGTGGCTCAACCTGGTCCTTGATGTGAATTATGTGCTAATGCTTTGGGTGTTAGGAAATGTACTGTGTGTAGTATGTTTTGCACACCCTGTGTTTGATGGCTCTCTAGATATGATGTATGCATAGGAGATTGTTTTACCTGTTTAGGTATGTTAGGGAGATTGTACTTCCCTGTGTCATTTACACCCCTAGTGTAAGGTTTTACTTAGGGTTTAACTAATGTACTAATGTAGTTAGACTGGTGGGATACTGTGTATGATGGATTTCATGGCACAGACTGTTGCAAATGCAGTGATTATCAGTGTTTACGGACTGTACGTTCTATGACCTATTATTACTTGTATGTTTTAGTTCTCCTTTACCAAGTTCACTTTGTGATGATCCTGACAGTGGGCCATGTGGCCCCGTCAGGTGTACATAATCCCTTGTAAATATTGCCTGTGCCAGTTGGCACAATGTATATGGTGTGATTACTATCTGATGTGTTTTGATAATACAAAGACTATTTTTGATATAACCTTGTGTGGCGTTCCTTTTGTCGGGGGCATGGGATGTTGTGCTGGTGGGTGCGTGCGCAAATACACAATGCCTTACACGGCCTGGGGGCTGAGGACATTGGATCCCTCGTGTCCTTTTACACCCCGGGTAGGGCTTTGAGATCGGCTCACAAAAACCTTTTGGCGACCCCCCGGATCTTTAAGGCCAGATAGGGAGGGAGAGCTTTTTTCTCCCTCGCCCCCAAACTGTGGAACACCCTTCCCGCTGATCTTAAGGGCCAGTCATCTCTTGCCCTTTTCCAGAAGAATTAAAAAACCTGGCTATTTGCAGAATCCTACATGTAAGATCTGTTTCCTCCTTCTGCCTCCGACCATTCAGCTGTTTATTCTTCCATCTGATGCGCCTTGATGCCTTCGGGTTAAGTTGCGACCATACAAATTGCCAATTCATTCATTCAATCATTAAAATGCTCAACTTAAAATGCCTCCGGGATAAGCCTTGACTGCTCTCGCCAAGCTACCTAGAGGGTGAGCAGGGGTTATCTTTGACGTGTAACTCCCTTGCCCTGACTAGAGTGGTGGTTTCTGCCTGGTTTTGGAGCAAGCCTTAGCCAACCAGAAATCCCATTTCTAACATGCACCTTGGGTTATTGGCTTGCAGGAAATTCCTTATATTCTGTCAGTTCTCCAGGATGATTTTGTTGAAAACTTTTCTAAGTTCCAAATTTTAGGGTTATGCAGGAGCAGTACCACCATCACTTCTACCAAGGGTCCAGGATCTGTCTGGAACCACTGGTGGGGTTAGGACTCACTCCAGCAGAGGCCAGCAGTAGAGTTCAAGGCCTTAGTAGCTTGTTATGCTCTTGTAGCTCACACACCTCTGGAGTTTTCGGGTTAAATGAGATGGTCCAGTTCTCCCACAGGGAGCAGGACTGACCTTCAAGCAGGCGGGCAGTCCTCTGGTATCAGCAGGTCATCGTCTGGTGACAGAGCAGTCCTTCTGAAGTCTTCTGCAGGTACAGGAGTGTACTAATGTGTGGCTCAATTGGTCCAATAGTTAAGCCTGGTGCCAACCTTTGTGTGTGCCCTAACTCTAAATCTGGTTTGGGAAAGTTCTTGCCTTCCCCTTTCAAAGCTGCAGAAAGTCTGGGGTACCAATAGGCAGGTGTCAGGGTTCTTTGTGTGTGCTGGAGGCAAACCATTTGAAGTGTAAGGGAGTGGGGCACAGCTCTGCCCCCAGCCATCCTGGCAGGATGGCCCATCCTGTCCTCATCTAGTACCCCTTTGTGTCATTCCCTGGGAGGAATACACAAACCACAACAGCAGAGCCATTTACAGTCATGTGACCCAGGACTGGCAGATAACACAATTGGTTAGGACAATAAAATGCAAATTTCTAAAAGTGAAATTTTCAGATTTGTGACTTAAAATCCAACTGTAGCATTAAAGAGAATTGTAAATTAGAATTCGTTTGAGTCCAAAAAGCATATTTCTATCTGCTCCCAATCCAAAGTTAGCACGTATTAAATGTACTAAGGTAACCTAGTGTTAGCCAATGAGTGAGATAGGCCAAACAAAGTTAGGAGTTTTTCACTACCAGGACTTCAACAACTTAAACCCACATATCCTACATTTAAAAAAAGCACCCTATCCTATGGGCTTTTAGAGCCTACCTTAGGGGTGACATATACGTATTAAAAAGGAAGATTTATGCCTGGATAAAGGTTAATTTTACCAGGTCAAAAGGGCAGTTTAATACTACCCTTCAGGCTGCAATTGTCAGGCCAGAGACACATTTTAAAGTGCTAAGTTATTGGGTGGCACAACGAATGCTGTAGGCCCGATAGTAGCATTCCATTTAAATTTCAGATCCAGTATACATGTAGTACCATAAACTAGGGACGTACCAGTAAATAAAGTGTGCCAATCAGGTGTAGGACCATTTTACCGTGTTTCATGGAGAGAGCACAAGCACTTTAGCACTGGTTAGCAGTGATAAAGTAAACAGTGTCCTAAAACCAATAAAAAGAATTCAGCAACCCGCAGGAGTGAAGGCAAAAGGTTTAAGCTATACCACACCAAGGATGTCATGTCTAAGAGTGGTCAACAATGCCAGCTAGATGGCACGCATTGGATGAAGGAACCGGACAGGCACCAAGTGTGTTGGGCCACCAGTTTGAGGTTTCGATTACCACAAATTAGGACAAAGGTCTTGTCTATGTTATATTTTAATGAGAAGGCATTCATACAGCTCTCTACCGATTACAGGTGCCTTTTAATCTAGTCTTGACGAACCATAAGTTAATCCTCACATCTAAGGTTGATATGTATATCACCCACAGAGATGTAAGACCTAGAACAATAACATGCAATAAAAGTGGCAAGTGTGGCCACAGAGATGTTAAGGAGCAGTGGGCAGTTAGAAGAGCCATGTGTCACACCATAGTTTATGGTTTTGTAAGTGGAGCATTAAATTGCCAATGTAACGGCTTGTCAGTGCCCTCATAAAAACCAACTGTGTTCTGTGCACTTTACCCTGCATTAGTGAGTCGGTCCAGAAGGATGTCACGAGAAATCATATCGAACCATATCGGAAGCTGCAGATAAATTCAGTAAGATGAGGGTAGGCAAGCCTTTCACACATCCACATCTACAATCATCCAGATGTCATTGCTGACAGCAATCAGTTATGAGACTTACAGTGGTCCAGTCGGGAAATAAAGAAGACAGTCATTAAAAATAATTGACAATAACTGGTGGCCTTAAAGGAAAAAAAGCAGGGTACAATCAATCAATCAATCAATCAGAGCATTTATATAGCGCACTACTCACCCGGGAGGTCTCAAGGCGCTTGGGGAGGGGGGTCCGCTACTGCTCGAACAGCCAGGTCTTGAGCTGCTTCCTGAAGGCGAGGTGGTCCTGGGTCAGGCGGAGGTGGGTCGGGAGGGAGTTCCAATTATTGGCGGCCAGGTAGGAGAAGGACCTTCCTCCTGCGGTGGCTCTTCGGATGCGGGGGACGGTGGCAAGGGCGTGGCTGGTCGATCGGAGCTGGCGTGTGGGGGTATAGAAGTTGAGGCGGCTGTTGAGGTATCTTGGGCCTTGGTTGTGTAGGGCTTTGTGTGCGTGGGTGAGGAGACGGAAGGTGATTCTCTTGTTGACCGGGAGCAAGTGCAGGTCTCTCAGGTGTCCGGAGATGTGGCTGTGTCGGGGGATGTCGAGGATGAGTCTTGCTGAGGCGTTCTGGATCCGTTGGAGTCTCTTCTGGAGCTTGGCGGTGGTTCCGGCGTAGAGGGCGTTGCCGTAGTCCAGTTGGCTGGTGATGAGGGCCTGGGTGACCGTCTTCCTGGTCTCGGTGGGGATCCACCGGAAGATCTTACTTAGCATGCGCAGGATGTTGAAGCGAGGAGACGGCGTTGACTTGTCTGGTCATGGAGAGGGAGGAGTCCAGGACGAAGCCCAGGTTGCGTGCGTGGTCTGTTGGTTTGGGTGCGCTGCCCAGGGCGGGGGGCCACCAGGAGTCGTCCCAGGCAGAGGGTGATGATCCCAGGATGAGGACTTCCGTCTTGTCTGAGTTAAGTTTCAGGCGGGTGTTCATCATCCACTCGGCTATGTCTTTCATCCCTTCGTGTAGGTTGGCTCTGGCGGTGGCGGGGTCGTTGGTGAGGGAGAGGATCAGCTGGGTGTCGTTGGCGTAGGAGATGATGTTGAGGTTGTATTGGCGTGCGATGGCCGCAAGGGGGCTCATGTAGACATTGAATAGGGTGGGGCTGAGCGAGGAGCCTTGACGGACGCCGCAGATGACTTCGGTGGCTTCTGATCTGAACGGGGGAGGCGGACTCTCTGTGTCCTTCCGGCGAGGAAGGAGATGATCCATTCTAGTGCCTTCTCCTGGATTCCGACTTTGCTGAGGCGCTGTACTAGGGTGCGGTGGCAGAGAGTGTCGAATGCCGCGGAGAGGTCCAGGAGGATGAGGGCCGCTGTTTCTCCGTTGTCGAGCAGGGCTCGGATGTCATCGGTGGCTGCGATGAGGGCAGTCTCGGTGCTGTGGTTGGCCCGGAAGCCAGACTTTGAGAGGTCGAGGGATCCGTTCGTCTCGAGGAAGGCTGCCAGCTGCTTGTTGACGGTCTTCTCGATGACTTTGGCCGGAAACGGGAGGAGCGAGATGGGGCGGTAGTTTTTGAGTTCGGTGGGGTCCGCTGATGGTTTTTTCAGTAGGGCGCTGAGTTCGGCGTGCTTCCAGCTCTCCGGGAAGGTAGCGGTGTTGAAGGAGGTGTTGATGATGTCCCGCAGGTGGGGTGCAATGACGGCGTCGGCCTTGTTGAAGACGTGGTGGGGGCAGGGGTCGGTAGGAGATATGGAGTGGATGGAGTTCAACGTGCGGATGGTGTCTTCGGTGCAGATTGGGGTCCAGGCCCGGAGGGTGGTGGTGGGGGGCGTTGGTGCGTTCGTGGGGTGCGTCGGTTGTGCACTGAAGCTGTTGTGTATGTCTGCAATCTTGTTGTGGAAGTAGGAGGCGAGGGAGTTGAAGAGGTCTTGTGATGGGGGATTGTCGTTGGTTCCGGCGTTGGGGTTGGAGAGCTCTTTGACGATGTTAAAGAGTTCCTTGCTGTTGTGTGCGTTGTTGTCCAGTCGTTCCTTGAATGCAGTTTTCTTGGTGGTGTGGATGAGTTGGTGGTGTTTTCGGGTGGCGAGCTTGAGGGTGGTCATGTTGTCTGGTGTTGGGTCTCTGCGCCAGGCTTTCTCGAGGGCTCGGCAGTTCTTCTTGGAGATCTTGAGTTCGTCGGTGAACCATGGGGCTTTCTTGCTGCCGGGTCTGCTAGGCGGGGTCCTCAGCGGGGCGAGGTCGTCTGCGCAGTTGCTGATCCACTTCGTGAGGTTGTTGGCGGCCTGACTGGGGTTCGCTGAGCTGGCGGTGGGGTCCTGGCTCAGGGATGCGGCGAGCTGGTCGGGCGTGATCTTGTTCCAGTTTCTGCGTGCAACCTGTTGTTGGTGGTGGTGGATCGTGTTCTTTCTGAAGCTGAAGTGGATGCAGCTGTGGTCCGTCCAGTGGAGTCCGGTGGCGTGGCTGAAGGCGATGTTCTTACTGGATGAGAAGACGGGGTCGAGCGTGTGTCCGGCATAGTGGGTGGGGGTGGTCACCAGCTGCTTGAGACCGAGGTTGGTGAGGTTGTCCAGCAGGGTGGTGGTGTTGCGGTCGTTGTTGTTCTCCAGGTGGAAGTTGAAGTCCCCGAGGTGGATGTAGTCAGTGGAGGGGAGGGCGTGCGGGCTGATGAAGTCTGCGATGTCTTTGCTGAATTTTGTGCGTGATCCCGGGGGTCTGTAGATGAGGGTGCCTCTGAGGGTGGTCTTGGGGTCGGTGTGGATCTGGAAGTGCAGGTGTTCGGCGGCTGTGAGGGTGTCGTCGGAGTTGGGCGTGATGCGAATGGTGTTCTTGTGGACGATGGCGATGCCTCCTCCAGTCTGGTTGATGCGGTCCCTTCGGGTGATCTTGTATCCGTCCGGGATGGCGATGGCAATGTCGGGCGCCGAGGAGGCGTTCATCCAGGTCTCTGTGAGGAAGACGACGTCTGGTGATGTTGTGTCGAGCAGGTTCCAGAGTTGGACGGCGTGTCTGTGGACGGAGCGGGTGTTGATCAGGATGCACTTCAGGTGGTTGTTGCTGGTGGTCTGCTTGGTGGGAGCTGGTGTAGTGCAGGTCCGGATGCAGGTGTACTTGCAGGAGTGGCAGCTGAAGGGTCCGTGGGTGCGTCTCGGGGTGGCTCGGTAGCATCCCGGGATCCGGCCGGTGTTGAGTGCGTTGAGTTCGGTGGTGTCGTAGGTCCGGCGGGTGGGCTGGTATCTGCGGGGGCCAGGGGTCCTGGCGCTGGGCGCGGGCCAGGCGCGGACGGCCGAAGACGGGCTTACCTTTGGCGCGCCCGCTGCGCGTCAACGCTGCACATTTGCCACTCTGCCATATGAGGAGCGAGGGAGGAGCAGCTGGGAGGCGGGAGCCGGGCGGCGAATCGGAAGGGAGAGAGAGGGAAGGGGGGCGGGGCCACAGGGGGACAGCGGCGGGGAGCGGGCGGGAAACACGACCAGGGCTGGAGGGGGAACAAACGAGGGGGAACAACGAAAATCAGAGGGCACAACAAGCGGACAGCAGAAAAGGTACAAAAAGGTACAAAACAAAGTTACTTAGAGCAGGGGGCAACGCAGGGAGAAAAACGATGGAAAATACAACGGGGAGCAACGCTGACACAAGCGACGTAGATTACAGCAGCGCGGCAGAGGAACTACCGCTCCAGCAGACTAGGAGCACAGCTGCGGGCAGCAGCGGCACTCGGCAGGATTGGAACCTGGGCTCACTCGCAGAGAGTGTGCGCGGTGCGTGGGGTGACCGGCCCAGAGGATCTTGCATTTTATCACTCCAGAAAGTTAGGTTCTTTGTGAAACTCTTGTGATGTCTGTGCAACAAAAGTTATTCTACAAAAACAGGGTGCCAGCTAGATAATTCACATGTAAAAGATGACAACCACCAGGAATATGACAAGCGCTGACATTCTTTCAGAGAAAAGTCTTAGAGAAGTTGCGTAATGTAAAAATGGGGAGGATGCACCCTGCAAAATGTAAAGCGGGGACCTTGAGTATGTCAAATCCACAGATATTTATTGGCCTTGGATGGAAAGGGGCCCCTGCGTAGGGTTAGGGCGCCCCTGAAGGATTGGAGACCACCTGCACTGCAAGGGATGCAGGGGTCTCTGTTACCCCCTGTCTTAGGGTACAATAGAGGTTTTGGGATGCTGACCACCCTATAGGCTCAGGTCCTTGGTCCTGATATATCAAAGGATTTTACCCATTCTATGTCTAAGATGTAATGCGTTGATACATAATGGCTCTTGTGTTTCTATGGCCTTGAAGGCCATGCTCAATCACTCTTTCTCTCCTCTCACAGATACTTTTAACTGCAGGTACTGTAACCACTCTACCAACTCCTCACTCAGTTGACAACAGTAATTATACAAAGTTCTATCAAGTGTGTATTTGAACGTAAACTCTCTCTCTCTATGTATGTGTATACGTGTGTGTGTGTGTGTGTATATATATAATTGAATTATAGCTATTGTAGTCAGCTAGTATGCAAAACAAACATGTTTTAAAAAAATATCTTTTGAAACCATGTACATATGAAATCATTGAGCCCTGACCCTCGTACTTCATGCAATGCCCGCTAGAATTGCTTATATGAGCTTTTTGGGGACAAAGCAAACACTCTGAAACTCATCCTTTTCAGTCCTACATTATTAAAATGTGCATTTGATATCCGACGCATGACTTCAATCAATGAGAAAGAAGCGGCAGATCAACAGGAAACGGAGGGGCCTATATTTACAGATACAAACAGACAACTCCTTAAAGGTAGGGGAGACAAAAAGGAAAATCAATGTAATGCATCGTGTAATGCGCCTAAGAGATGTATCAAGTATGGATTTTACATTAATGTTTTATCATCATGGGTATAATAAGATACACCTTGAGAAGATGTAAACAGCACAAATATTAGCCGCAAAGCAAATATTTAACAAGCTGGTTTCAGGAATAGTTTCTCTTAAACAATTTTTGAGTTTACACTTTTGTTTTCATAGAAACGGATTCATAGTAACATAGACACAACTCTGTGCTTGGACATGCAAGTGGAACAGACAGAGACACATGCTTATACATTCACGCAAATACATGTACCCGGTCAAGAGTGTATAATCCCACATTCATATATAAACACACCCACACACCAACTTTCCACACTGGGTAAAGCAGTAATATTTTCAACATTGCCTTATTGTCTCCTTTCATGTTCAGTGCTTATATGAGGTCAGGCCACACTAACCTGGCACTTAGTATCCATGTATATATTATCTACCTTTCTCCATCCTCTTACCATAAAGGGCGTGCACATCCTATAGGCATTCTGTTTTTTTTCTTGTGTCTGCCCTCGGCAGTCACCCTGAGCTCTGACAGGTTCTGAGCCATTTTAGGGTGGTGGTGGTCATTACTGGAGCGAGAGGGGAGGGGGCGAAGATGGTGTGTGGTCACATCAGGAGTGGTCCAGGTTTTTTCTCTCCTCACCCACTTTCCTTCTCTGACTCAAGTAACCGTACTCACAACGGGATCTTCTTGTGGGAGTCTCTAAGTGGGACACCTCCAGCCGGAGCTCCAGAGACAAGCTCCCACCCTGGGCATTGCTTGGGTCTGTGATCATGCCACTCTGGATGTGGTTTTGGTGTGCAGAAAATCTGATCAAGCTTTGCCTGATAAAGGCGATAAGTGACAAAAATGTTTATTTCTTTCTTTAAGGAGATCCTGATAAGGGCTCCCCTCCTGAACTCTTACCTAAATCTGTTTGGGCTTGTATGGACGCACACAATGTAATGTATATTAAAGAGAGCTTCTTATGTGCTTGTTTGAGGTGGCGGTGGCAGTAGAATTCAGACAGGCATCTAGCTAAAGTATTAAAGGTCCTTATGAGCATGTAGAAAAGAGCAATCTCGACCTATGGTTGAGGTAATGTATTTCTGTTCAAGAGGGTCAAACATATGGATAAATCCCACCATACCGCTCCTTCTCAATCCAGATGGGTGTGAAAGGAGAGTGGCAGACAGAGGCCTTCCTGCTCACTTCACTCTCCTAAGCCCCTTTCGGAGGCTCTATGGCAGGCCCAGAAACAGTCTGTGTCTGAAGCACTGGACAGACAACAAAAATTCTCCAGAAAAATGTCCTGCCTCTCGAGCTTCTTCAGTCTCCACGTAGATTACTATCTCCTCTTCTTCTTCTGTACCATCATTTTGTTATTCCAGAAAGTATATTGATGATGATGAAGACCATATCATTGAGAATTCTATTCCATCCCCAGGGGTAAATATACAGAGAAAATGGATTATCAAACATGTTCCATTATTTGTCTCCCAAACTTCCATTATCTCCTGATGAAGGTCAGACTGGTGCATGTTTCTGCCAGTTTTGTAGCCCCGCTATTGCAAAGCTCAACGGAGCAGTTTTTGACCTTCTACAGCAAGAGTTGCACAATCTTGACAGGGCAAAGGTTCCAAGGTTAATGAGTTATCCGTATCTCTTGTTTAAGGGTGATATGTAGCTTACACAGTCCCTTGTCATGGATCCCATTTTGGAAAATATAACAAATCACGCAGCAATGTTCACAGAAGAAAAAACTCTCATGGATGGAGGAGACAGACCAGCATCTGCCTTAAACACTACTTTGGGGGCTGAAGCTTTCCATGGGGTGCTGGAGTCTATGGAGTTGATGCACCACAATCATTGGTGAAACACGTGCACACAATGTGCTCAGTGGAAGAGGTGTGGCGCAGCGGCCAGGGCGACTGACGCTGGACGCTGGGGATCCCCAGCACAGGCGGCAGGGTCTGCCAGCACCATGTGACTCTGGGCAATAGCTTGCTTCATCTTCCCGACGGTCCTCAGTGCCAAGAGACCTACTATGGGTAGCTGTGCGCTTTACAAATACAGGATTAGTATTATTATTATTATACAAGAAGCTGGCGATTGTTCTAAGTTGATGGTCTCACGGAGGCGGCAGCTCAATGTTTATCAGGTGTGACATGATAAACTGAAAGTGTCAGCAATGACTTAAAGAGCAGTGGTGTATGCTCGTTGGCACTTACATTTGTGTGGTTGGCAATTAGCGAGATCATAAAAATCACACTGTATGAAAAATGCCAATCTTGGGTCCCAAATGATATGGTGATGAACCAGAGTTATTTCTCTGCAAGTCTTTCAAACATCAGAAAAATGCTGAGCTGTTCCAGCCTCGTGCTCGATAGCTTGATCGTGGTAAAACTTTTATGTGTTCTCACCTTTGAACCTGATTCCAACCTCTTTTGCTTTCAACCAAGAGGCCTGTGTGGTCCTTCCTCCAGAGCTCCGCCACCATCTAGGGAAAAAAAAACAATCGTGATCCTGACTTTTCTAATTTCCATTGGATGAAGAGTGAGGTGGTGATCGACTGGGCCTTTTTCATAACCAATTGTATTAGTCGGTTACCAATCAATGGAGATAGGAAGTTGTAACCTCAAGATATTCCATCAACTTTTCCTCCATGCTTCCTGCTTCTGGCTTTCTTTCCACCCCATGGCACACAAGCAAACAGAAATTAAAATCATTCTTAAGCAACATCCAAAATCTTGTCATCGAAATAACAGTTACTAAAATTCCCTTCAGCGAGGAATGTCAGGGCTGGTATTTAATATCTTTTATCGTGTTGACAGCATCAAATAATTACAGATTAGTGCTAGATCTGAAGAACCTTAACTTATTTTGCACAGACTTCTTAATTCAAATTAGAAACACTACAATGCATTCTTGCTCTGATTTCCAAAGTGGACTTCTTAACGTCTGTCCATCTCCAGAATGCATATACCTTTGTGTCCCAAAACATCTCTGCCCTCTTTGGTTTCTGAAGTTCTATAGCAGTAATGAGCACTTGCCATGTGTCTTAGATAGGCCAATGAAGGAACGCTGCCATTTTCAACCATGCTTCTTACGTTGTACTTCCTTTCACACAATAACCTTTTTACACACATTTGCGTGCATGACAATGCTGGATTCGTTTTTTTCAGCTGCTTTACTTACTGATCCAGCTTTAATTAACATTATCACGACTCCTTGAAACCATGTGCAAGGCCTCAACATACATTGTGCGAATGTCGTTCTATTTTTCATTCACGAGGCGACAAGGCTATCTGTCGACCATTACAATGCTGCTTGCACAGGACTCACAAGGATGCTTTTCATTATAAATAAAGAAGCATTTCCAGGATTAGTTAGAGGTTTAGTCTGCCATCATTGGCGAGGTCGCTATACGCTGAAGCTGCAACCCAGCAGGTAACGGGTTGGATCATCCAGAACAGGGAATCTTGACAGAACACACACACCCTAGACTCCTAGGGTAGGTACTGCATAGTAGGAGTATGCCAGATTTCTAGATTGTTTTATATGTCTGGAACTTTTTAGTCTGTTCACTGTTTTAGTTCTTCTAACAACATTCATCTGCTTGTGTCTATTGATCATTGCAGCATATATATATTCCATACAAGAATCTTGTTGGTTCAATAAACATTGAAAAAGTTCCTCTGTGTATTCCTTGAATAATTCTCTGTGAATAAGATAGCATGAGTGTCTGACCAAAAGCGTTCTAGACCTGTTACCATGATCCCTGGGGATCAGGGTTGTCATGTTCAGTGGATGACAGAGCCATTTGTTACCCGCCTGGGTTTAGGGGTATTTATAGTGGCACTGTGAGGTAGCTGGACTATAGGACAAATTATCCAGAGGCGGTGTATAGAATCAGTCTGGTACCATCCCAACATTAATGCTGTCCACAAATACGCAGTTCCAACCGCAGGAGGGAAACTACATGACATGGCGCTGCCAACATTGGTTAGATACTTATTGTAATTGATAACCTGAGTAGTTCAATCGTGCCTTCTCAGAGACCCCTACTTACCTCCAAACGAGAGACATCTGTGGTGGTAAGGAAAGTCCTCCTCTGCTGAGAAGGGAACCCCTATGAATTGGCTGTAGGTTGCTCAAGCTTGAACTCCTAAAGGATTTACTTACAGCAATGTATACACAGTCTGCAATTCATCTTCTATCATGTCCAGAGACAAAGGCAGCAGGATACTGACACACGTTTGTCTTGTTCTTTTCAGGATTCATCAGATAAGCAATCAGAGAGAGGCGGACGGTCAGAGCGCAGATCGGAGGAGCATGTGAAACCGATGAAGGAATCACAACGCTTGTCTGAATACATCATCAAACAGGAAGACAAACCCAAACATTACAAGTCGCAATTCAAAACTAAAAAAGGTAGCAGGACTGAATGTCAGGCATGCCCCCGAGATAGAGGATTCTGCTGCTGAGCGGGGAGTGGGTGGTGACAATGCTAGACAGCACGGCATAAGTCACAATAGTTCTCCAAAACCTGATCGATTGTCTGGTGAGAGTAGCTCTGAGTGAGCATATCATAGTGGAAACACCTGATATCAGGGTAAGTATTCCCCATCAGTTATACGAAATACAACTCCAATTGGATGGGGATATACCCAGATACATCAATGTTCTCTTTTGGGAGTACTGAACTTACGGTTACAGTATTCTTTTGGCTGAAAAGGATTGGCCATTTGATTTTTAAATGGAATGCAAAAAATGGGTAAACAGAAATTTTACCTGATTTCATTAATCTCGTACCAGAATAACTACAACCTTCACACACCAAGGAGTGGGCATTAGCACTAGCTCCTGTGTTATACCACAACCATGTGGGGTAGGATGATGGTTCCCCTCATCCTTATATCCCATTGAGTATGAGCCCACAGCCTCAACAACAATACCCAATTAAATATGAATCCAAGAAACAAGTTAGGGAAATCCTAGAACAACTTGAATACCAAGGTGTAATAGAAAGTTGCACTTCATGTATGAATAATACTTGGTTTCCAGTATTGAAACAGACCATTCATATTGGCTAGTATTAGACTACAGATATTTAAACACAGCTACTTGCACATTTTCAGTACAGAATGCACACAGTGCTGCACTAATTAATAATATTGTATAAAAGAGATAAAAAACAACGCTCAATATCTCAAATGGATTTTCTTCTACCAAAATATATCACCTGGAAGCAGATATGTAACCGCTTTTAGTGTGTTAGGCCCTCAGAGGCAATATTGATAATTGCCCCAGGACTATAAGAATAGGCCGAGCTGTACCCAGCCAAATAAAAAATGTATTAAAGATTTAGGACTCCTAGGAGGGCCACAGAAAAATACAAACGTATTATTACGAGTAATAAAACATTACAAGCTCAATCCACAAGGCATCATATAGTTATCAAGAACCTGCGTTAAGATGGATACATTTCTTTTGAGTAAAAACAGACAATATTGTCAATAATCATGAAACATAAAATACTTGAGGGTTATAACATTACTTATCCTTGAATGTACATTGGACATTGGAAAGTTGCCAGTTCGTAAACAGAATAAAATCAAACAATTCAATTTCAGCTAAAAAATCAATTTAGAATTAGCAGCAGGAAAAAGGAGTAACAGAACATCTCCAAATAAATGCGAAGGGCAGAATAGACATGCCAGGTCATAAGCAGCAAAGTTCATATTTGACTTTAAATGTTCAAATTGGAATTAGCAGCAAGAAAAGGATAGCTGAGCATGTCCGGACCTGTGCAAAAGAGCAATTCAGTAGCAACTAGGTCATATGCAAGATGCAACCTAAGACCCACTTCAATTACAATTTGAGGTTGGCAACAAGAGCATGGTGGAAAACAGAAGCAACCTAACCCTATAGTGCAAAATAGCAGTAAATAGCAGCCAATCAGTGTGCAAAATTGATCAAATAAAATGTTTATACTTCCTAAAAAGATGACAAACAGAAAGGATATCTGCCCAATACAAAGATATGCTAACATTTAAAATATATACATAAACTCCTTAAAATAATTAAAAAGTTTTACACACACTGCTTCGTTTTTTTAACAAAAGAGATGGTCTTGGGCTGATGCCACGTTTTTAACACTAAAAACATCAGTCAAAGCCAACGATAACGACTCAAAGACAATGCAGGGCAAACAAACAAAACATGGTCCAGTGTCTGAGTGCTCAGCATACACAAGTTACAAGTTTTTCCATTATTCAGATTCTGGGACCAGCTTGCTGTAAGATCATTTAAAGGTATAAGATTCAATACGGCATAAAATGAGCAGATGACGAATTCTGTGTTCTAAATTCCAAAATAAAAAATGTTGTGCAATTCTCAGAGAGTTTGTCCTGACTATTGGCTTTAATCTTTCCTTAGAGTTGCAGAATGTAATGTCTCTATTGAAGCTAATCTTGCCACCTAAGGTTTTTTGGAGAGATTTAAATCCTAATGTTGGAAGTGTGAGCACTGATTCTTCTTGAATACCAAAGGCTTTTAGTGCCAAAAAGAAGTCACGGTAAAAATAGTAATTACCTGCCTTAACATCAAAGATTTCATGGCACACTGTGTTTTTGCTGATAACCTTGGGTATATGAGCTTATTGGACTGAGTTCTAATCTGATTGCTGCCGTTGGAACTAACGTATTAAAATTACATGTTTTACGTAATATCTGACCTTCGTACCTATCTAAAAAACTCCAGTCCTTAATGGGGAATGATCAGGGCACAAGTCCTTAAAAAATAAGTGGGGGGACGCTGACATCATGACATGAAGTGATGTCACGAAAGGTGGCTTTCACCATCAGACTCATTGCCTCCCCTCACTCACCCTTTAGCAAATGGAGCCACACATTCACTCTTTGGCCTCTCTGGGGCGAAATCTAGCCCCAGAGAGGCTAAAGAGTGAATGTGTGGCTCCATTTGCTCCAGTTATCGAGCACCCAGCAAAATAAGTGGAGGGACGCCGTCCACCCTCGTGGTATCCCGACTCGAGCACTAGGAATGATTCAATTGAATAAAGCAAGATTGTGGGGATTTTTGCCTTAAAGACCGTTAGTAAGTGTAAAAAATGTCTTCTACCCATGGCACTTTAAAATATACCCAAACCATTGGCGTATGATGTAAGCATGGGCGAATTTTGCGAATTCGCGATTCGTGAATTAGCGTGAATTTGCAAACAAATCAGCGAATTCGCGGATTTCCCCATGAAATCATGGATTTTTTGGCAATTGCACTATACTCAACTGGAGTACTTTCTACTGGCTAATCAGTAAGTGCTACCTTGTTGGATAAATGCATTGTGCTTTTCCTACACTACAGCTGCGTTAATGCCCAGAAGAGTTGACCCCGTATGTCTGTAACTTTGCCAAGGCACCCATAGGCGCTGAGGTCCCTCGAGTGAGCTGTCCATCACAGTGGGGGAAAGGGCGGAAAGAGGTTGTATAGCCTAGTGTGTGTGGGGCCGGGCTTCTGTGCGAGTTCACATGCCTCTTGTTTATAATGGTCAGAGACCGATTGGAGCAGCAGATGAGGAGAAAGCAGTAAGTGCTACCTCGTTGGGTAAATGTATCGTGCTTTACCTGCACTACAGCTGCGTAAATGCCCGGAAGAGTTGACTCCGTGTGTCTGTAACTTTGCCACTGCGCCCATAGGTGCCGAGGTCCCTCGAGTGAGCTGTCCATCACAGTGGGGAAAGGGCAGGAAGAGGTTGCATAGCCTAGTGTGTGTGGGGCCGGGCTTCTGTGCGAGTTCACATGCCTCTTGTTTATAAAGGTCAGAGACTGATAAGAGCAGCAGATGAGGAGAAAGCAATAAGTGCTACCTCGTTGGGTAAATGTATTGTGCTTTTCCTGCACTACAGCTGCGTAAATGCCCAGAAGAGTTGACCCCGTGTGTCTGTAACTTTGCCACCGCACCCATAGGCGCCAAGGTCCCTGGAGTGAGCTGTCCATCACAGTGGGGGAAAGGGCGGGAAGACGTTGCATAGCCTAGTGTTTGTGGGGCCGGGCTTCTGTGCGAGTTCGCATGCCTCTTGTTTATAAAGGTCAGAGACCGATAAGAGCAGCAGATGAGGAGAAAGCAGTAAGTGCTACCTCGTTGGGTAAATGTATTGTGCTTTTCCTGCACTACAGCTGCGTAAATGCCCAGAAGAGTTGACCCCGTGTGTCTGTAACTTTGCCACTGCGCCCATAGGCGCCGAGGTCCCTCGAGTGAGCTGTCCATCACAGTGGGGGAGAGGGCGGGAAGAGGTTACATAGCCTAGTATGTGTGGGGCCGGGCTTCTGTGCGAGTTCACATGCCTCTTGTTTATAAAGGTCAGAGACTGATAAGAGCAGCAGATGAGGAGAAAACAACATGTGCTACCTCGTTGGGTAAATGTATTGTGCTTTTCCTGCACTACAGCTGCGTAAATGCCCAGGAGAGTTGACCCCGTGTGTCTGTAACTTTGCCACCGCACCCGTAGGCGCCGAGGTCCCTCGAGTGAGCTGTCCATCATAGTGGGGGAAAGGGCGGGAAGACGTTGCATAGCCTAGTGTGTGTGGGGCCGGGCTTCTGTGCGAGTTCACATGCCTCTTGTTTATAAAGGTCTGAGACCGATAAGAGCAGCAGATGAGGAGAAAGCAGTAAGTGCTACCTCGTTGGGTAAATGTATTGTGCTTTTCCTGCACTACAGCCGTGTAAATGCCCAGAAGAGTTGACCCCTTTTGTCTGTAACTTTGCCACCGCGCCCATAGGCGCCAAGGTCCCTCGAGTGAGCTGTCCATCACAGTGGGGGAAAGGGCGGGAAGAGGTTGCATAGCCTAGTATGTGTGGGGCCAGGCTTCTGTGCGAGTTCACATGCCTCTTGTTTATAAAGGTCAGAGACCGATCAGAGCAGCACATGAGGAGAAAGCAGTAAGTGCTACCTCGTTGAGTAAATGTATTGTGTTTTTCCTACACTACAGCTGCGTAAAGGCCCAGAAGAGTTGTCTTCAGTGACCACGTGTATCTGTAACTTTGCCACCCGCGCCCATAGGCGCCGAGGTCCCTCGAGTGAGCTGTCCATCACAGTGGGGGAAAGGGAGGGAAGAGGTTGCATAGCCTAGTGCGTGTGGGAAGGGGCCAAATGGGCGGGGCTTCTGTGCGAGTTCACATGCCTCTCGTTTATAAAGGGTCAGAGACCGATCAGAGCAGCAAACGAGGAGAAAGCAGCAAGTGCTGGTCACATGAAGTACAGGGGGATTGTGCTCGAGAAAGTTGTGGATGCCTAGACCCCCATCACGGATTACAGCTAATTGTAGACGGTAGATTTGGGGAGAAAGCACACCTGCCTAGCATCGACCGTGCTCACTAGATTCTTGGGCTGATTATAATGCGTTACTGAATTTGAGCTTCAACTCGGGCACCTGCTTTTTTTATCTGTAAGTGCTTCCTGCTGAGGTTTAAATGTTGGGACAGGCACCTCGTTGCCTAATTATAACTATTCTCTGACCCTGCTTCAAGGGTCAGAGCAGGGTCAGAGAAAAGTTTTAAGTAGGCAACGAGGCGCAGCTCAGGAAGCACTTACAGGGTTACAGCAGGTGCCCAAGTTGAAGTTAATTTCTTTGTCATTTAATTTTGTAAATGGTTACAAAGAAATTAGCTTCAACTTGGGCACCTGCTGTAAGCCTGTAAGTGCTTCCTGAGCAAAATTCGTCCAGCTCGCGGATTCGTGGATTTTGCCGCAATTTCGCGCGATTCACAAAATTGCGAAAAATCCGCGAATTCCGCGAGCGGAATGAATTTTCCGACCATACTTAGTGTGATGTAGCTTTACTGGTGCAATGTTCAATGTGAGGTTTATACTTCAAACTACTTGTTAAAAGTTTCCCTAAATACAGGTATGAGTCTACCACCTCCAGTGTTTCGGGACCAATTTGCCTCTTAAAGTTACACGATTTTCTGCTTTTAACACTTTTCATAAGTAGAATTTTGCTTTTGGTTTACATTCATTTTCAAAAAGTGTCCCGCTTTATATTTTTGTTTGGAAGCCAACTTTCTATGCAACCCGATAGGGGTTAGGTCCATTACAACTATATCATCTGCATATAAAAGACATGCAAAAGAGCGGGTACTTATCTTTGGTGCATCTACATCAGTTAGAGCAAAACAATCAGGTTAGTCTGCTATATAAAGAGAAAATAACAGCGGTGCTAACAAGCAACCTTGTTTGAGACCATTTTCAGAGGGAATTACATTTGATAAACCTTGATTTCCACCCATTAGAATCTGGCACCAGGTTTGCGAATGAAGAGCTATGATTAGGGATCGCAGAGGAGAAGGCAAACTCATTTTTTGCAGTTTTCTTCATAATAGAGGTCTGTTTACCTTATCAAAGGCTGTTGAAAAGTCAATGAAAGCCATGAATACATTTGAGTTGCGATAGTTTGTATATTTTTCCTTAATTAATTTCAGCATGGAAATATTATCTAGCGTAGAATGTTTTTTTCTAAAGCCTGCTTGCTCCATGGGGAGGACTTTCTTCTCAGCCAGAGTAACAGAGCTACTACAACATTGTGATGGCACGCATTGTCCTATACCGATTACATATATCTGATGGATGATGACCTTATAGAACACATAATAAGAGTGGATCATATAATCTTGGGATCTGCTCACCTAGGCTAAAAATTCCATTAAAAAAATCAAAGATTCCCACTTCAATGTCCTTTTTCTGGGATATACACTGTCAAGTGAAGGGAAAAGCCGTACAACACACTTCCTAGAGAAATGTGCGCTGCTTAAACCATCAACAACACTGAAAAGACTATAATCCATGTTGGATTTCTAAATTTTGGCAAAACATACATTCCATATTACGCAGAACAGGTTAAACCATTCTTCATCCTGACTTCTCAAGCACAAAATTGGACACAGGAACACTCAAGCATTTTACGTTCCATAGAAGCTGACATGATAGCTTCTAAACATTTACCCACGTATGAACACAACAAACCTGTTGATCTGCTTCATCTCAGGAACATTAGGGTACACTTATATCACCTTCAGTGAAGGTGGCACAGTACCAATTGCATTCATACACCAATGCTGAAATCCGTTTTGCACCTATTGAAAAAATTCCAAACAGCAGTACAGACTACGAGCTCTTGCTTAGGGTAAATGCAAAATTGTCGTGACTGTGGTGCAGACCTTAGAGGCTGTCACCAAAACAAGCATTCCAGACGCTAAGGCTTTACATCTATGATGGTTAAAATGGGCAAAGTCACTCACTGCAACAGCTGAAGACTAGACCGGGGTCGAGTTCGAGGACTATGCTAGTGACCAAAAAATTCTGCTGCACTACATGGAGTTCCACTTGCGGCGGAGTACTTGACATTGCACAGTACGTGCTAATTGTTTGCACTGGGTGTTTGTCCAACTCTGGAAAAACAGAATGAATGGCACCATGCACAGGGCCAGAGGGCTCTGCTTCTTTCTATTGCTCTAGTAGATGTTCTACTCAAGCAGCAGCTTCCGCAGTGCAAGCAGAAAGTTTCTCAACGCGAGCAGTTGAGGCCATCCCCGACCTCCCGCATTGAGAAATATTGCCAGGTGATGGTCTGGAGTAAGATTTTCCTCGCTCACGCTCACTAGCCTAACATTGGCGAGCAAAGAAAAAACTCTGCTCTGTGTTTTCAGAGAGAGGAGTGGGGAAAACTGCAAACTCCACAAGCAGAGCAGAATTTCATGCCCAGTCCTAATGTAGACTACAGATTTGATTTAACAGCACAAACACAAGCTATTCTGCAATATGAACAAGAATATCCTCTGCCGAATGAAATATTGCCTGTAGATCGCTATGATTACATCATATATACTGATGACAGAGATGATGCGGCTCGGCCAGGTCTAGGCTGTGTTTTAACTTGTTTTTAACAAAGCTTCTTCTGTTAAATACTTATTTTGCACAATACCACTTACTGCTTATTTGCACATTCCTTGCTCGCCCTAGGCACCCCGGTCCGTCACTACAAGTGCCGCTTGAACGGAGGGTGCCCCAGGGGGTCACAGCAGTTCTTCCCACATCCGGGCTGGTGGCATTTCCGGCGTTACGTGCTCTAGTGGACTGCTGCACATTGCAGATAAAAGGCTTGGGGTAGAGCGACGCGAGTCTGATGACAGAGATGACGCAGCTCGGCCAGGTCTAGGCTGTGTTTTAACTTGTTTTTAGCAAAGCTTCTTCTGTTAAATTGCTTATTTTGCACAATACCACTTACTGCTTATTTGTACATTCCTTGCTCGCCCCAGGCACCCCGGTCCGTCACGGCAAGCGCTGCTTGAACGGAGGGTGCCTCAGGGGGTTAGAGCAGTTCTTCCCACTTCCGGGCAGCTGGCATTTCCGGCATTACGCGCTCTAGTAGACCGCCGCACATTCATTATTTAAATCAATGGCAGACCGGAGCGCAGCGGACGCGCGCAGTGGGCGCGCTGCTGGCGCGCCAAAGGTGCACCAAAGGCAAGCCCACCTGTGCCCGTCCGCACCGGGACCGGGCCAGGGCCACAATCCCTGCACAAAACCTACTAGGGCCGCCAAGGCTTAGCTATTCCAGTCATGTACTACGCTCACTTAGAACTAGCACCTATACTAATAGATATGCACATAGAAACCAAACTGTGTCCAATTTGTTCCCATACCTTCATATTTTCTCCTATCGAAGGATTGGCCACATCTAACTCACAACCCAATAGACCAGAGATAAAGTTAAACATCACCAAGGCCGGACTAATCAACGCCAGGTCCGTAGTCAAACATAACATCCAAATGGCGGAGCTAATAGAAAACCAAAATCTCGATCTTATATTCATTACAGAAACTTGGGCAGATGAGGCCTCGGAGATAAATCTGGCCGTCGCTATCCCAGAGGGGTTCTCCATCTGTAGAGTGGACAGGAAAGAGAAATGAGGGGGTGGCCTAGCAATCATATTTAGAGACAAATTTAGATTTAGATAATCTAGATTGTGAGATATTAGCCTTTCAGATCAAGGTTACAAACAACTATACCTTTAATGGCCTTCTGATATACAGGCCACCCAGAGCTAAAACCACGCTGATCCATTTACTCATCCCGTTTTTGGAATCCAGCGTGAAAGGCCCCGACTATACAATCTTGGGAGATTTTAATCTACACCTAGAAAAAAGCTCTGATACAACGGTATCAACATTTAGGGACGCACTGGCCAACTTAGCCCTAGAACAGAGGGTTCTGCAAGACACTCATAGAGCTGGCCATACTCTTGATGGGATCTTTACGTCCTGTGGGGGAATAAAAAAAGTGGAAACTTTGCAAGTCCCCTGGTCAGACCAAAAGGTGATTACCTTCACCTTTGAAGTGAAAGAAGAAATAAGCAGACCCGCACATTCTCTTAAGAGCGTCACATACAGGGAATGGTCAAGGACCAATACCCTGACTCTTCTAGATAAACTTCAGTCATCAAATTTCGAACTGGCCCCAGACAACAATACTGCCAATGATCAAATCACAGACTGGATAAATTCTGCAGTTAGTATTGCAGTCCCTCAAAGAAAAGGGACTTTTAAGAGGAAAACTCCTTCTCAACCTTGGTTCTCAGAAGCTCTCAGGACACAAACTCAAAACTGCAGAAGAGCTGAGAAAATATGGAGGACTAACTACGACTTAGGGCCAAAAGAAGACTATAAGGCTTCCTTGGCCGCTTATAAAAAACTGATTATTGCAGAAAAAAGCAGCTATTTTACACGGAAAATTAACGAGACAAAAAACTCCAGCAAAGACCTTTTTGCCACAGTAAAAAAACTAACAAAAATAGATAACAATAACACTGTTGTAAATCAACAGAGATTAGGTTAAGCATTAGCAGAAGACATGCTGTGTTTGACCATTATCGTAACAAATGTACCGACTCCATTTTGTATTTGCAACGGCCATTTTGTATGCCATACATCGCCACGTGCTCGTCATGTGCTTTGTCCTACCTCCTTGTTAACTGCGCCTGAAGTCTGCCCGGCAACAGGTTATATTTAGCATTCCCCGCTTCCAGCATATCCAGACATGAGCAGTAGGGTCAATGACCGTTACTAATAAGTTCCAGATAGGAATGTGTTTACTAGTTTCCGAAGACTGTTAACTCCGCCCATCTATCGATTGTGCTTTAGTTCGGTGTGCTACTCTATACAATACTGAAGGGTGTTGTGTGGACTGTAGTACCACCTTTAAAGGTAATCAGTCATCATCTATCGCTCTGGCTGAATACTAGCTATTCTCCCCTGAGGCGGAAGCCGGTGGCATCTCCTCTATCCCTCATTACTGTTAAAAAACGCTGTGCTTAGGGTGATTGTTTTTTAAGGCTGTAAATATTTTAATTGTATCATTTTTAAAATATTGTCATTCACTTATTTTGCCGATCCTCGGACGAGATTACATCGTTCCAGGGCTCAGGCATACGGTTCTCACTCCCGGCGCAGCTGATTGCAGCACTGACGCCGGCTGGTAGAGGGCTAAGCCGCCATCTTAGGGGGAGGCAGGGTAGCGCTCCAGCTCTTGGACGCCTCCCGCCCTCCCATGTTACTTAAGGCGCCATCATCTATCGCTCTGGCTGATTACTAGCTATTCTCCCCTGAGGCGGAAGCTGGGGGCATCTCCTCTATCCCTGATTACTGTTAAAAAACGCTGTGCTTAGGGTGATTGTTTTTTAAGGCTGTAAATATTTTAATTGTATCATTTTTAAAATATTGTCATTCACCTATTTTGCCGATCCTCGGACGAGATTACATCGTTCCAGGGCTCAGGCATATGGTTCTCACTCCCGGCGCAGCTGATTGCAGCGCTGACGCCGGCTGGTAGAGGGCTAAGCCGCCATCTTAGGGGGAGGCAGGGTAGAGCTCCAGCTCTTGGAATCCTCCCACCGTCCTCCATAATGGAAATAAAAAAGAGGACTACCCGTCCGCGCAGCGGGCGCGCCGATGGCGCGCCGAAGGCGCGCCTAAGGCAAACCTGTCTGCGCCCGTCCGCGCCGGGCCTGTGCCCAGTGCCGGTCTCCCTGGTACTCTGACTACAAACATCCGCTGGACAGCTAATCAGCTTCTTCAATTTAGACAAGGTATGTGCTCTCCAGCTGATTGCTGTTGCCCTCTTAGTTTAGACGACCTCCCTTTTAAATGTACAGGCTGTGATTTCTTACTTACCTCTCCACGGAAATGTCGCTCTCTATCTATGGTGGCTGCTAAACCCCTTAGCTCCCCCAGGTCGATAAGGGCTGCTCTAGTCAATTGCCGTTCCCTGCCTCGTCATGCTACTGATATATGGTTATCAATAGACACTCAGGCCTGGGATATCCTATTCCTTACGGAAACGTGGATCAAAGATACTTCCAAACCTGATATTTACCTGGCCACTCCCCCCGGCTACCGTTTGGTGGGTATTAATCGTGAGAACGATAAAACGGGAGGGGGTCTTGCCATTATTTTAAAGTCATACCTTACTTTGACGGTTAAGAAACTCCCCAATTTGGGATTAATTGAAGCCATGTATTTTACGATCCTAGATTCGTCCACTATTATTCTGGCTGGCATTTTGATATATAATCCCCCCACTGCTTCTACGTCATCACTTGCCACCCTTCTGCATACTATAGCTGACCTGTCCTTTAGACACGCCTACTTCACGGTCTTGGGTGATTTTAACCTTCATGTTGACAATCCCTCTTGTGCCCAAGCGTCCTATTTAATTGAGACCTTGCAAGGATTAACTCTGCTTCAACTAGTTAAGGGCCCGACGCATACCGCAGGTCATACTCTTGACCTAATATTTACTAACCATCCTGCCATTTCCTCTTCTCCTTCACTGTCCCTCACTTGGTCGGATCATTTTCTTCTCCCTTTTAATCTCACTATCCCTACATTGCCCCCATCTCCTATTTTGACTGGAGAGACTGGGAGAAAATGGCATAAAATCACTTGTGACGCCATTGATCCCCGTTTCCCCTATCAATTTGATCCTGCCATGGACCTCAATGCGGAAGTGGCGAAATACAACTCTGCTCTTTTAGCTGCAATTGATGTCATCGCCCCATTAAATCCGATTATGTCCTCTAGATCTAGACCCTCTGCTCCGTGGTTTTCCCCTGCTTTACGCGAGGAAAAAAGCCGGTGTAAGCAGTTAGAACGCAAATGGCGGCAGACCTATGACCCTGAATTAAAACTAATTTATAAGTCGGCCCTGAATAAATTTCAAAAATTAAAGCGTTCCACGATGAGAGATCATTTTTCGCAGCTCATTAAGAATTCTGAGAATTCTACCAAAATCCTTTTCAAAATTGTGAAGGATTTTGTCAACCCTCCTGCTTTGATGACTCAGAGCTCCCCTAGTCAGGCTCTTTGCAACGGGCTTTCTGATTTCTTTCAGGACAAAATTACTAAGCTTATCTCCCCATTTGAACCAGTCCTATCCCCTTCTCTGATTGACACGACTGACTCTCAGAAAGGTCTGTTCACTTCCTTTAAAGAGCTCACTTCTGAAACTGCCATCAAATCACTTTTTCAATGTAAATCAGGGTCACCATTGGATCCAGTCCCTGCTAAAGTGATGAGCAATCTCGCCCCGGTTTTGGCTAGCTCCCTCCTTTCCATTTGGAATTCCTCGCTAAGTTCGGGTCAATTTCCCTTAGCGTGGAAACAGGCTATGCTAGTCCCAATCCTGAAAAAAACGGACGCAGATCCCTCTCAATTTTGCAATTACCGCCCGATTTCCCTTCTGCCCAAGCCAGCTAAGATCCTGGAAAAGGAGGAGCAACGGCAACTAGCTCACTACTTGGAAGCCGACCAGCTACTGCATGATTCATAGTCGGGATTCAGAACCGGATATAGTACTGAGACGGCGCTCTTAGAGGTCTCAGAGACTATTCGCGAGTGTGTGGACAGGGGCGAGGAGGCCATGTTGGTCCTCCTCGACCTGTCCGCCGCTTTCGATACTGTGTCCCATGAAATACTTCTGGACGGCAGTGAGGAATTGGAGGCACGGTTCTGACTTGGATCAGATTGTTTCTTATTGGGCGGACGCAGAAGGTATTTCTCTGGCCCTTTGAATCTGAAGGTAAACCTCTTTTATATGGAATGCCTCAGGGCTCCGCCCTGAGCCCTTTATTTTTCAACATCTATTTAGGCCCTCTGGCTAGGGTAGTGGAAGCTTGGGGGGTCAGAGTGATCTCTTATGCTGATGATACTCAGCTTGTGTTTTCATGCAGTGATCACTCTGACTCCAACTTTTCCAATTTTCGCAACTGCCTTAGCAACATTTGTTCCTGGATGGCCACTAACCATTTAGTCCTAAATACTGACAAAACTGAGGTGTTATTTTTTAACCAAAAAACGGCTCTTCCCAGTTCTTTGTGGTGGCCAACTGTATTGAATCCCCCTCCGGTCCCAGTTCAGACGGCTCGCAACCTGGGCTTCCAATTTGATAATGCCCTCTCCTGTAAATCCCAGATCAATAAGGTTGTATCGGCCTGTTTTGGCAAACTGCGTATGATCAGGAAGATCTTTCCTTACCTCCCTCTGGATTCCCGTAAGACCATTTTCCATGCCCTGATCACGTCGCATTTGGACTATGCCAACAGTCTCTATGTCGGCGCCCCCCTTTACCTTATTGAACGGTTACAAATTGTACAAAACGCGGCTGCGAGACTGATGGGAAATATTCCTCTCCGCCACTCGGTATCATCCTACCGGAAAGAACTCCACTGGCTTCCCATCTCCCGCCGCATTCAGTTTAAGGCTCTGATTCTGGCATTTCGCGTTCTCAACGGTTCAGGCCCGGTTTATCTGAAAAAAAGACTCAAGCTCTCTCAATCTGTTAGAACATTGAGATCAAACAGCCTTCGTCTCTTGGTGGTGCCCAGATTTCGCCGCGCCAGGAGTGGGGGCAGATCATTTGGAGTAATTTCAGCTAAACTCTGGAATAGCCTCCCTTTAGATCTGAGGTTCAGTGAGTCGGAACCTTTGTTCTGACGCAAACATAAAACTTGGCTGTTTACTACTCTTTAAACTAGATTCCTTTCTTAGCATGTATTCAATTAGCGCCGGGACACCCCCTCTGGGAGTAGCTGTGCGCTTTATAAGCTTCTTAAAAAAAATAAAAAAAATAAATAAATAATAAACTTTGCTTTTGTATTTTCCAGTTTCATTGCCAACTTCTTCCTAAGGTCTGAGGACTCCGTGCAGAGAAGGGCGAACCCCTTACACTAAGTAGGCCTAGCTGAAACGCGTCTGCAACACATTAAAAGAGTTTCAGTTCCCTGAGTGCCTAAGCGAGCAGAATCTTTGCAAGCATCGGAGCTGGTATGTAATGTGAGTTCCATCCTCACACATTTGTGGCACCAGCCTTAAGAGTTCGGCGAAACCTGCTTCTGGTGGAAAGTGGAGCGTTTATATATATAACATCGGGCACAGAGGGTGTAGAGTGACGCTATCACCCGGTCTGTGCCTGGAAGCTGATAAGCTAAGGAGGATGTGGAAGAGAGTTTCAGGACTTGAAGACAGACAATAACGTGAAATTTACAAGTGAAGCCCCAGCTACCTGAAGTACAATGTCAGCGCGCTGTACCCTGGGACTGGTAGTCCCGAAAAACGAAGCGAGCGAAATGACAATTGGCTCCAGGTGAGCCCAACCATCAACTTGGAGGGAGAAGCCCATAAAATCCCTGTGTGGGAGCCATCACTGACTAAGGACTTCTGGCGTTTGAAAAAGGCACACGCCGAAACCGGTCATGCCACAGCCCTGAAATAAATATTTGCCTGAAAGCCCCGCTGTGTTCCTGGTGGTCTTCTTGAGGAAAGGAGAAAGGGAGTGAATATATATATATATATATATATATATATATATATATATATATATATATATATATATATATATATATATATATATATATATATATATATATATATATATATATATATATATATATATAAAATTTGTTCAGGCCTATTCATTCAAAGCACTAGTCAACTGTCATTCATATTTCGACTCCCAGCCCCCCCACCCCCTTATGGCATGCGGCCTAGTACAATGGATCAGCCCACAAGAGAAGTGCTCTTAAATCCCAGGGTGTCTGGGCCAATACTATTTTGTTTCCATTCTTTATGTTTTTTATTTGTAATCATCTTAATGTGTTTAAACAGTCTTCAAGTTACAGGAATTCAAATCCAATAGTGTGGTTTCTTTATGCCAATAAGAATCATATTTTTATTGTGAAGTGCATGCATTAAAACTAAATGGGATTTCTCTATCTTTTCTCAGTACACGTACCGGCTACAAAACATCCATACTGTTCTTGGTTAATTTATTATAAAAAGTAATTCCAAGCAAGTGACTGCCTTGTAGGCAGCGTGTTTTCTTCTATTCTTCTTTATTTCTGTGGTGTATGCGTGCAATAAGAAAAACCACAGCAGCTTGCCAAGAGCAGTCTGATTTGCTTTGCCAAGGCTTTTTCTTTTTGCTTGATGTGAATAATGGCAGCCGTTGGTCATTGTTCTCATACTAACGAAGAGGTTGACAAATACTTCACAGCTCACATCAGTTGGAAACGCCTATGCAATCCACTTTTCTATTGCTCGAGATGAGAAACACTGCGGGGCATATTAGCAAGAACCTCGTTAAAATTATCACTGTTTTAGCGGCAGGAAACTGTGGCTAAAACGGCGATAATGTGTTTGCTAATATGTGTTATAGAATCCCAATAGAAGCCCAGGTTAGATGTGCCATACATCTAACCTGAGCTTCTATTGGAGTTCTATAACATATATTAGCAAGCCCATTATCGCCGTTTTAGCCACAGTTTCCTACTGCTAAAACGGCGATAATTTTAACGAGGTTCTTGCTAATATGCCCCCACATTCTGATGATTACATTCTACAATTAAAACACCAACAAGCACGGTGCAGAATCGACTGCTGGTCTTTCCAGTCCCAGAGAAAGGGCGCCAAAAAGGAGAATGAGCGACAATGCTGTGTACATTTAGGTTGGTCCTGCACAAATGAGAATAAAATATGCGCTCTAAAATCTGATTTGAAAGTTACGTCTTCTTCCATTAGCAACATTAGGAATCATATACTGCTGGAGGAAGATAACTGCAGCATTTATAAATCTTTTCCCTGCGAAAGCCGGACTGGGAACCACAACCGGCCCTGGCAAAGCGCTCGGCCGGCCCCCCTCCCCACGTGGGGGTGGTGGGGGGTGGAGGGGGGGAGATGCCGCCGAGCTCTTTGCCCGGCCGATTTTGGTACAGGACCGATTTTCGGCCATGTAACAAAAGCGACCCCCAGGGGCCCAAAACCGGTCCCCACCCGTGCGGCGCACCGGGGGATTGCCCAGTGTCCGCTATGGCCAGTCCGGCCCCATTGTTTTGCCCAAAATACCAGCAGAACAGCAAAGCTTTCACTAGATCTTTCTCTTGATTCTAAATGTTGCCCTCACCCATAGCCTGTCTGCAGCAGCTCGTTTGCATTGAGTTTAAAAGACTACGGAGTTTCCAATTAACACTTCTGAAGGAAGCCTTTCCTAAAACATAACGGTTTCCAATGTAAAAAAACATTTTCCCTTTGCTGTAGTTAAACAATTTTCCTCCCAGCTCAAAGAATGGCTCTCTTCTCTCAAATGTTCTGCGGTGACAGCATATGTACTCATTCGGGGTAATTAAATTCCAGCTCAGTTTCCTTTTCTCTAAGGAATACAACCCAAACTAGTTGAGCTTCTTGTTTTTATCATAACTAATGTCCTCCGTCCCTTTAATTAATTTGTGACCTATCTTTGAACCTTTTTACCATTTACTAATATCCTTTTACATCTGTGCTGCACTAAACCTGTAACTCAATATTTTAAATGCAGCCTGAATAGGGTCTTGGGCTGCTTTAAAATGACTTATCAAGCTCTATTTACAGTAAGGTTTGCTTTGAGGAAAGTAAACACCCTGCTTCGAAAACCACAACATGATAGCGCGTTCTAATGTTCTGCGTGTTGTGTAGTAGTAATCCCCAGGGCTCTTATCTGCGTGCACTGTTAAGTATGACCCAATTTAGATTGTATTGGCCTGCGTATCCTTCTGACCTAAAAGCATCACCATGCACTTATGCAAAGAAAGACCGTATCTTCCTCTGGTCTGACTGTGTTCCAGGGCTCGGCGTTTCTTTTTGCGCCGTAACTGTGCTATGCCCTCTATTTACTTCTGTTTCTATTTTCATTTTACGAGCAAATGTGGAAATATTGTTCCTTGCATTTAACTGAACATCATTCCCGAATGTCTTAAGTAGCAGACTCAATACAAAATACTGGTCCCAAATCACAAAGATTGGTGCATAAGTAGGTGTGGCTTACTCTTGCAGTACTCCTGACTTAACCATGACGTTGATTAGTACATCATAAGTAATACTGAGCGTGGCAGTCCCACACAAGACAATATTCTGAGTGCAGTGTATTTATGAAATTTCGAAACAACACATCTCTTATGGTTTTAGGTATCAACTCTGGATGGTATGGAACCTTTCCGTGTTCTTACAGTTTCAACATCTATAGTCCCGAAAGTATCTTTCGCTCCCTACCAGACCGTCGTGGCCCTTACTGGCTGGCCATGAAATGTTATTGTAATCCCTTGGGTCTCCTGAGCATGGGCGTAGTAGGCATGTAAGGGTTTTTCATGGGTTTGACAAGTGCACAGGCGACAAAATGGATGCAGTGCATTCACCAACTTTTGAAAACAAATGAAGGTAAAATGCCACTTTAGCATACTTGCCTTTTGGTCTGCACTTACTGTGATTTGGTGCCAAGCTCCCACTGGGGCACAAACACATAACTCCTCTCACAATGCTTTACATGGAGGGAGAGTCATTGTGAGAGGAAATAGTTCCAGCAAGGAGCTAGATATGGTTTGAGTTTTCTTAGCAAACACAAAGAGATGATGGAATGGACGGAGCGCTGAAACTTTTCAGACACTCACCCCCAGTCACTATTAGATCTGGGTTAAATCCATCATCATTCTTTTGGTCACTTCGCCACCCATGACTAAGCCATATGCAAATCAATCTTGACCCAGGTCTTCCCTGGACAGGAAACAAGCATCCTGGGACCTGGTTCTAATAGTGAGGGGGGAGTGTGTGGGGGGTGGGGGGCAGGGGGGGTAAGTGTCTGAAAAGTTTCTGTGCTTCATCCATCATCTCCTTATGTTTGCTTTGTTCGCCCTTAGTTGGCAGGTTATGCCCAGACCTGGGTCCCTTGCTCACTTTGCCAATGGATTAAAGCTAGCCTGGCTGATGAGGTGTTCTACCCCAAAATTAGTCCCAGGATGCTTGTTTACGGTCAAAGGGCGACCTGGCTTGGCAGTTCGGGCTGGACTGTTCCGATGAGGAACAGGATCAAGACTGATTTGCATATGGCTGGGTCTGAAATGGGGGGGGCGAAGTGAGCTAAAGAAAAATAATGGATTGAACCCAGATCTAATAGTTACTCGGGTGAGTGTCTGAAAAGTTTCCATCATCTCCTTATGTTTGCTTGGGTTTTCCTTAGCCCAAGATGTTGTTTAGATTTTATAAATACAAAAAAACACTTTGATCTTTCTGGGGGCACAGAACTATGTCTCTGTGCCCCAGAGTGCTGCAACATATTACTTGGATTTATTCTTAGGCTAAGAGAAAATCCCCAAAGTTACTGGCTCCTTGATGGCATCCATAACTTTGTGTCTATGCCTCAGAAGAGTGTTCTAACGGGGATGTATGACGTTACAACGCATACTTTTACTCCGCATACCATTACAAAGCGGTATTCACAACGCATACCATTACAACGCATAGCGCTTTGGGGTGCTGGATAGTGGTAAGTATAATTTACTATTCTAACTCCAGTCCCCGTGGACCCTAGGGAAGGTGTTGGATAGTAAATTAAACTTACCTCTTATCCTAGAGCGCCCCCCAGCGCAATGCGTTGTAATGGTATGCGTTGTAATGCCTGCGTTGTAGTGGTAGTGCGTTGTAAAAAATGCGTTGTAACAGGTGCATACCTTCTAACGGTGTCTAGCTCCTTACTGCTGCATACAATTGTTTCTCTGTGTCCCAGAACGGAGCCAGACATGGTTTGGATTATTCCGTAACTGTGTCTGGCTCCTTGCTGGGCCACAGACACACAGCTGCTTCCTCTTACAATGCTGCTCTTGGTCAAAACATTGTGATATGAATGAGTTGTGTGGAAATGAATCAGGAGGATGTATTTAGCATGCAGAAGGCAGTGAACGGAAAGAATATTAGTCTATCCCCTTCCAATTCCTACCTTCTTAATTTCCTCTGCTGTTGGAGTGGTAGGGGCGGTGGAAGGGAGGGTGTGAGACCATGGGATTCCTGCCACTCTCTCTCCCAACTCCCTCCTTCCCACTGCCATAGCAAAAGTAAATGAGGTTGGTAGGCATGGTTAGGGATAAGCGTCCGTAGCCCCGCCTACTGGCTCAGACCTTTGAAAGACCAAGGAGGGCCTTTGGAATCCCTCCCAAGTCATTCAGATATGTATGTGACATCACTAATGTTGTCAAACGCATATCAACTATGCAGTCAGGGAATATTTATCAGGTGTCCTCATTGTGTAATTTTACGGAGCTCAGGCAAGAGCAAACTTCTTCCCATGAACACCACTAATTACAGGGAAATATCTCCATTAATTACTGTAGGAAGGTGCCTCTTTTGACGTGGTTACCCCCCACATTTTGCCTGATGCATCATGTTATTTTGAACGTAAGTGCACTGGGTCCCTGCTAACCAGGCTCCCAGCGCCAGAACTCTTTCCTAAAGCTGTACAACGATTGCCACCACTTCAGCAACCCCTGCAAGTACCTAGTAAATGGTACCTCCAGTATCTAGGGCCTGTGCACTGAAGAGAGTCCTCTAGGGCTGCAGCATGAATTGTGCCACCTTCTGCGCCCCTCACCAAGACCATGCAAATTGCAATAGCCGGCTGCGTGTCTTGATGCACAAAAAACTGGAGTTGAATGGCAAACAGCCGGTATTCCTTGCCCACATACACTACATGAGGTATAGGTAAGCCACTTCTACTGCAGGCCTCCCAGTCCTAAGGCAGGGTGCACTGTATCCAATGTGTGAACATATCTGCATGAGCAGATATGACCCTACAATATCTGAGTCCATTCTTGAATACTGTAAGTGCACAGGGAAGCCATAAAGAGTGCATGGGCTAGATAATTGTCATTACGAGTTTCCTAGCTGCCACCAGACATGTTTCTGACATCACAGGGTAAGAGCCAGTGCTCTCAAAGGCCAGGGACAAAATATGCTCCACCCTCCACAGGCCAGGAGGGCCTGCCGGGGTGGGAAGCTTCAAAGTGGATGCCTCCTTTGAAATGCAACCCAGGCAACTCCAGATAGTGGAGGATGACAACTAGGCCTGGGCCGATCTCACAGAGTTTAAATCTGTGGAATTCCACAGCGTTGGCAAAAAACTGTGGCAAATTCAGTGGAGTTCAGTGAGCGAACAGATTATTCCCTGACCACCCCTAATAAACTCACCTTGGCTGATGAGGGTCATTGGGGGGCCAAGAACCCCTATTCTTGCCACAAGTAAGTCCCCCACAGCGGAGCTGTTGAGACGTCGCCTGAGGCCCCACCCCCCTTTCTCAACCACTCTGCAAAGGGCTTCCTGGCACACTACTGGTTGGGGGATGAAGCCCCTTAGCTGCTGGGGGTTGTTGGGGGCCAATAACCCCTATTGTTCTCATGAGTAAGCCCCACACAGTGGGATTCCTGAGATGTCATTAGAGGCTGTGCCCCCTTTCTCTACCACTAGGCAAAGGGGCATCCTGGCGCACTACTGGTTTAGGACTGAAGTCCCTTTGGCTGCTGAGGCTCGTTGGGGCCAATAACCCCTATTGTTGCCTCAAGTAAGTCCCGCACAGCAGGATTGCTGAGACATCTGAGGAACGCCTGCCCCCTTTCTCAACCACTATGCAAAGTGGCTCCCTGGTGCATACTGGTTGGGGGACGAAGTCCGCTTGGCTGCTGAGGGTGGCTGGGGGCCAAGAACCACTATTGTTGCCACAAGTTAATCCCTCACAGCGGGAATGCTGATACGTCATTGGAGACCCGCCCCCTTTCTCAACCACTCTGCAAAGGAACCTCCTGGCGCACTGCTGGTTGGGGGCTGAAGTCCCCTTGGCTGCTGAGGGTCGTTGGAGGCCAATAACCCCTATTTTTTCCTCAAGTAAGTCCCCCACAGCAGGATTGCTGAGACATCTGAGGAGCGCCCGCCCTCTTTCTCAACCACAATACAAAGGGGCCACCTGCCGCACTACTGGTTGGGGGACGAATTCCACTTGGCTGCTGAGGGTGGCTTGAGGCTGTTGGAAATGGCCCTTTTTGCGAGTTATCCCCAAACTTTTTGCTTCTTCCTCCCTAGTTTTTCCTGACCCGTGGTTGTTGGCAATAGGACTTTGGGCACTGTATCACTGCTGATCAGTGCTAAAGTGCATATGCTTTGGATACGTGGATGCGTGAAGTGGTGTGGCTCACTGGTTAGAGGCGGCAGACCCGGAAGCAGAGAACGGCCCGGGACCAGGGTTCAATTCCCGACACGGCAGGGTCGTGGACCAGGGTCAGCGGACTCGATAATTCTTGCCTTGGTGCCTACTCTAACCAGGGATCACACTCGGCAACTCTGGGCATTAGCTTGCCTCATCTCTACAAAGGCCCCCCAAATTCGCCGGGGATGTCTGGTTTCACCTTGGAGATACCCAGTAGGGACCATCTCACAGGGATAGCCAGGACGGGTTTCCCAGCGGTCTACAGCGCCACGACGCCTCAGGGCAGCACTGCGCTTTACAAGACACATACATACATACATACATGCTCTTTGTATAAAATGTTATTGTGATTGGTTGTCCATGATTGGCATATTTGTTTTACCAGGAAGTCCCTAGTAAAGTGTACTGAGTGTGCCAGGACTGGTGATTCAAATGCTACTAGTGGGCCTGCAGCACTGATTATGCCACCTACAGGAGTAGCCCTAAAATGGTGTCTCAGGCCTGCCACTGCAGTGTCTGTGTGCAGTTGCTAACTGCCATGCTGACCTGACCAGTGTCTACACTGGCCAGGCCTAACCCTTTGAGGTTCCGTGACAATTGTAAGTGGTGTTTTCGACTCGCACGAATATGGTCGAGTCTGGTATCTATGAACTGCAAATGACAAGTTTGTTACGTGGGTATTTCTATCTGTACCCACAGGTTCCATCTTAGATACGGCTTCCATTTTGTCTCTTGCCCTCAAGTAGCCAGCGAACGGACGCTGTCCGCTTCACGACCCTGGGACTCCCAAGATATTTGCGGAAGACACATGTTCTTTGTAAGTGTCTTTATGATGAGGGGGATGATACTGTAAGGCAGATGGCCCCGCTCGAGGCTCATCTCGCCGTGTCGGTTTATTGTCTTAGCCGTGCATCTCATTAGGCACGTCCCTTTGATGCCTGTATCTCGTGTTTCTCGATACCTCCCCTTTTTACACCCTTTCCGATCTCCCCACTGTCTCCGTCTTCCTCTACACCTGTCCTTGTTCCTATTTTGATCTGTTTTATTGCCGATTGGAATGCACTAATGTTGGGAAGATGGGTTTTTACAGTTGGGAACCGCCAAATGTTTCCGCACTTATGTTCCGGGCCTTGTATGTATCAAAGTGACCAAAGCGACCCCTCTGGGGGATAATTATGGAAACCGGTTCATAAACTTTTGTGTTCAATGTAACTCTATGGGAAAATCATGTATAAAAGGAGCGATCCGCAGAACCAATTTGAAGCAGTCACTCTGAACTACACTGGTTGTACTTCCGTGGTTTCTATGTTTCCCTGCAGCAAATAAACCTTGAATCTTTGACGCCGAAGGAAGTGTCCCGTGTCTCTGTGATTCGTACGCCGGAGCAGGTTACCCACGAAGGTTTCAGGTGTTGTGCCCTGGCACCGCTGGGTTCTAAATAACCCAGTCCTTCAGTTGGCGCCCAACGTTGGGCTGCATCAGGGGTACCGGTCCAAGCCCGACGATCATGAGGAACTTCGTGTGAAATCTCCGAGGGAAGGTGCACTCCGCTTCATCGATCCTGTTGTCGAAATAAGTGGCCCGAAGACTTTTCCCGCGAAGATTCCCGCCTCCTGACGGCTGCGACGGACTGCTGCCCTGACTGTAGACCTGTTTTGGCACCTGGCGTAGACCTTGGTAGAGCGAGACGATTGACGGGCCTTCCTGGTGACGCCATCGATCTTTGAGTTAAGTATTTGTGGGTCGCGCCCAGAGTTCTTGGTTGTGGTTGCTTAGTGGTTGCATGGTTCCATTGTATTTGTAGTTGTTGGTCCTTTGTTGTATTGTTTGACGACTGCAGCCGCCAAAAACCGAGGGTTTTTGCTTTTTGCTGGGACTTGGTAAATCCCGTAACCCTTGAAGTTTGTGAAACTTGGCTAGTGTGCAAGATGCCTAGTCGCAGTACTTTGTTTAGTTGTTTCAGACCTTGTGGTATGGATTCCCGACTGGAGGACTCGTGTCCGATACCTCTGGTTGGAACTCCGACTTATGAATTATACAGTAAACATGGGCTAGGCCCGATTACTTTTAATGATTACTGGATCCGCTATACGAAGAAAGACGGTGTCCTTAGTTGGCCACCTCATGGTAGCTTTGAAACCCCGATTTTAGATAACCTAGAGGCTAAATTATTTGCGAAAAAGTCAAGGCCGGCCATGTTCGATGCCTTTCGGTTGTGGCGTAAAGAAGCCAAACAGAAAGAAATCAGACAGACTAAACGAAATCAGCGAGATAATGTTGCTACCATTGTAAAGAAAGCAGAGCAGTTTCAGCGTGATAAGGAGGTTAAGGAAAAGGAAGTGTTTGATAGGCTACAGCGTATGTCCATAGATAAATGCTATCCTGCTTTGCCTACGGAGTCGGATAAGAAGGAAGAACCAGTTGAGGATCCTTTAATGTCCTATCTTATGAAGTCGCCACCTCCGTATGTACAGGGTACCACAGTTCCTGTGCTTCCCACTGTACCTGTTCCTGCACCTATTCTTCCTTTGCCTGTTCCTCAACCTACACCCGTTCTTCCGACTGTTCCTGCTCCTTTGCCTGTCGCTATCCCTACTGCTCCTCTGCTTCCACATACTCCTGCTCCCGCTACTGCACCTGCTCTGTTAACTCCTGTTGTTGCTTCTGTTTCTACTCCTTCACTTGTTAGTCCTGTGTCCTATACTTCCCCCTCTACTCGTAGTCGTAATTCTCCTCTTGCGGCTAGTTTCTTTCATTCGCTCGGACCTGTTCTTGGGTCCGCTGGTTCGGATGGTCCTCAGAGACGTAGTCAACTTCCTGGTAACAGAGAACGCGCTTCGCTATATAATATGGCGATGGGTTGGATGATGCATCCTCTCCGAAATCCGCCACGTGTTGTACTCGACACATTTTGTCAATTCAATATACCAACCCAGAGATTTGTGTTCGAAGAAATGTGTAAGGTCCTTCGCGATCAGATATCGGCCGACGCACCTGACGAGGTGCTGACCGCTTTGTCTGATCTACAGCTTCAGTTCTCAACTGGACTGATAGTGGGTACCAACGTTCGACGTGCTGTTGAGCGGTTGCTATCTTTTCGTCCCACTCCTATACCCCAAGCCTTGTTTGTTGAGGATGTTGAAAGACTGCCAGATGAATCTGGTCAATTTCCTATGCGCGAAGTTCCACCGGTATGGATGCCAGCTGATCCTAATGCTAACCCTGCGACATTGGCGCATTTCCAGAGAGTGTGGATACATCTCCCATGGAAACGCTCAGAAGTGTTACAGGTGAAGCAATCTCTGCCTGACCCTCGTAAAAATCCTGCAGGGTACTACAAGGAATTATCGCAGCTCGTAGACGCTACGATAATGAATCTTGCCGATATCGATATGTTGTTTGGCAATGTTGTACCGCAACCGGTATGGGCTAAGATTCGTCAGGAAAACCATCCCAATGAATTAGGTGGTGATTGGGCGGCCATTATAGCGGCTGATGGGTTACAAACTGGTGGTGCTAAACCCGACCAGTTGATTGCTGCTCTCCCTCAAAGAATAATAACGTTAATGAAAACTCTTATGCCAGCTATGAGGGTAAATTGGGACAAATTATCAGCTTGTAAACAGAAGGACGAGAGTGTCTCCGACTTCTTTACGAGGTTTGAGGAGGCATTCATCGATCATAGTGGTCAGGATATGAGCACTGAGGGTGGTCAAAGGTTGTTTGTCGATAAATTTGTTTCAAACTTATTGCCCGATTTGAGCAATAAATTAAAGAATTCAGAGAGTGCGTGGGCCGTTTCTACTTCAGCTCAGATATTGGCCACGGCACAATATTATGAGAACAGAGAGAAAGAAGAGAACGACCGCGCTGATAAAAAGACGAAAGAGCTTAAAACTAAAGTGTTGCTTCAGCAAGCGTTTCCTCCACGTTCGAATCAGAATGCGCCCCAACAGAATAGATCGCAGTCGCAATTGAACCGATCACAACCTCGTAATGACTCCTCTTTCCAAAGATCCTCGTTAGGGTACAATCAATGTGCCTATTGTAGACAGGAGGGTCATATCAAATTCAATTGTCCCGTTCTGAACGATCGTAATAGTGGTAATTCATCTAGAGGAGGTCGTGGTGGTTCACAGCAGGCACCACGTGGTAGGGGTCGCGGTGTTCAAAATGATCGTTCAGATAACTCATCAAACTCTAATAACTGTTTTGATCAACGTGGATCATCGCAAGGACGATCTGCGCAGTACAATGTAGACGATTATTACGTCGATCAGGGAACTGACGACAGTAATTACTAGGACAGCCAAAGACAAGGAGAGGGAGTGGTATCAGTTCCGGTTGATCAGAGAGGGCCTTACGTCGCAGTTGCTACATCGGGCGTCGTTGAGCCTTTTCTGTTGGACACTGGTGCAGCGAAAAGTTCCATTAAGCATTCGACACTCCCTGGCGCACCTTTGTCTGGCTTAACAAATGTTTCCGTTGGATTCTCTGGCGCCCCCGTTAGCAATCCAGTTTCGCGCCCTTTGCCCCTTAAAATTGGGCCTCGTGAGCTAAAAGCTCCGTTGATTCTGACTACTGGTTGTGGTGAGAATCTTTTGGGCCTGGATTTGCTTAAACGTTTGTATGCAACTTTGTATTGTTCTCCTGTGGGTGTAAAGCTTACGTTAGGAGAGAGGGTTGTCTCTCCTATGTATTTGTCCCTCGATCAGCTTCCACCGGAATTGAGTTCTCTTCCTGCGTCTTTGTGGGCAACGGGTCCCAATGATGTGGGCCTGCTTGACATCTCCCCTTATGTTGTTCAGTTGAAATCTAATGTGCGATTGCCACGTATTCCCCAGTATCGGATCTCTCTTGATGGTGAACGAGCATTGTTAGCGATCATTTATGATTTGATCGAGAAAGACGTTATTGAAGAGACTCGGGGAAACGTGTGCAACAGCCCTGTGAGGTTCCGTGACGATTTGAACCCGTGTTTTCAATGTTGTCGGAAATACATAATATTGGTATCAGCGAACCGCAAATGATCCATTTAGCATATCCTGGTATTTTCGCTACGATACGAGCAAGAGTACTCCTGTTATGAACACATTTCTGATCTACCCACGGCATCCATCTTAGATCATGGCAGCCATTTTGTGTTTCTTGCCCTCACATACGCAATAACCTCTGATCACTTCATTTCGATTAAGGACACGTAGCCTTAGCCGGAGATTCACCTCTTTCATGACACGTGCACCTGAAACCAGATCACGCTGTAGCTACATGACTCGACAAAGGCTGCCTCCTCCGCCCGAGGCCAGCCCAACTGAACTGGTTCTCGTGTCCATTGTCCCGATCATGATTAGGCGGCCGAAGCCGGTAGCCTTGCCCATTTACAACCCACAAACATCTCTTATCCCACTTTTCTATCTTCCACACCTGGCTCCGTTCCTTTCTTTCCAAATCTTTATTAGGGGGAGGTAACGAAATTTACGATGAGGCGGTCCGGCTCTTGAATACAATATTGACAAGGGATTGTGATGAACTAGTGGGAACCCCTCTTCGTAGATGTTTTGTATCAGATTTTATCAACGGTTCCTGTGTACGCCAAATATTTATTGTTTATGACACAAAAGTTTTGGGAATGTACCAACATGTGAAGAATTCGCCTGAAGGCCAAAATTTAGTATATAAGGAGCAACCCTCTTTGTACAATTTGAACAGGCTCCTAGATACTGCCCATGCGTAGTTTCTGTGACTTCTGTGTCCCTGCAGTAATAAACCTTTGGTCTTTGACGCCACCATCGAGAAGCCCGTGTTTCTGTTCATTTGCGCACCAAGGCAGGTGGAACTCCGGGGTCTTTGGGTGTTGTTCCCTGACACCTCTGGACGGAACCAAAAAGTCCAGAACTCCAATTGGCGCCCAACGTGGGGCGACGTCATTCGGTACCGGTCCAAAAGCCTGAAGAGTTCGAGAAGCTTCGTGTGAAGATTCCTGAGGGAGGCGCCCCACTTCATCGATCCCGGCATATCGCAAAAGTGGCCCGAAGTTCTCTTCCACGAGGGTTCCCGTTCAGGACGGCTGCAGTGGGCCGTTGCCTTGACCGTCGCCCTGTCTTGGACCCGAGGTGCAGTCCTTAGTACAGCGAAACGTGACGGGTTTCTCCTTGGTGACGTCTTCAGTGCCTCAGTTAAGTATTTAGTGGTTGCTAGCTAGTTGGTTACTTCGTGAGGATTGTTAAAATCTTTTTTTTTTTTTGGTTCTTGGTTTGGTTTGATTTCGTAAGATTATCATTGGTTGTTCTGGTTACGATAATCTATTTGGTTCAGTTTGGGTATCGATACATTAGTTCGTTTTGGTAGGCCTAAAAGTTCTTGGTTCAGGTGCACATATCTGTTTCGTGTTTTGTTTGTTCTTGTGATCCGGACTGAAAAATGGTAAGTCGGAGAAATTGTATGTTGTCGTGCTTTGGTTGTAACAGTGACTCACGATTGGAGGACTCATGTTTGGTTCCTCCGATTGGGACTCCCTTATATGACTTGTACTGTAAACATGGTGTGGGTCCTATATCTTATAATGAGGTATGGGTCCGCTACACTGAGAAAGATGGTGTCCTTAGTTGGCCACTGCATGGTAGTTTTGAACCCGAAATTCTTGATAATTTAGAAGCGAAATTGTTTAGGAAGACAGCCCGGCTGGCAATGTTTGATTCTTTCCGTTACTGGCGAAAAGAATCCAAACAGAGAGAAATGAAGAAGTTAAAGAAAGAACAGAAAGAGAAAGAAGAGTTGACTCTAGAGCAAGCAACCAAACAGTTGCAAAATAACGAGTGTGAGAAGGCCATAGAGGTGGCCATTAGAGAGCATAATTTAGCGATCGACAAGTGCTATCCTGCCTTGCCATCGAAAACAGCTAAGATACTAGAGGACCCCGAAAACGATCCTCTGTTGTCTCATCTGTTACGGTCACCTCCACCGTATGCACAAGGTGCTACGGCTCCACCAGTACCGAATGTTCAATTACCGGTTGCTGGACAACCTGGTATTCCTGCTCCTGCCCCTCAGAATCAAGCTCCCGTACCTCCTGTGGGTAATGTGAATGTTCCTACGGCTCCTCCTCTCCCTGGGTTGCCGACTTCTATACCTGTATCTGTCTCACTTACACCTACTATTCCACAAACTATTTTTCTCGATACTCCTACTGTTCCGCTATCTGTTCCTACCTCTACTGTGTTCTCTACTTCTGCGAGTGTATTGACTCCACTTTCTGTTCGTCGAAGAATCACTGATTCTGTTTCTAACATGCTGTCTCCTTTCTATAAAACTCTAATCAAGACTCCTACTTCTGACTCTGTTCAGAGACGTAGCCAGCACCCAAGCACTGAGGAACGGGGAATTTTAGATTCCACGGCTCTCAGATGGATTTCGAAGAGTAGGAGATATAGTACGAGAGACGTGCTAGATACATTTATGCAGTGGAAGGAACCAACGCAGCGGTATGTCTTTGATGAGATGTGTTCGTTGTTACGTGAGGAGATAGAAGAAGATGATGTTGAATCGAATTTAGAAGACTTAATTAAGGTTCAGAAAGAGTTTGCTGCAGGTATGATAGTAGGTGAAAATATAGAAGAAGCGATGGAACTGATCTTAAGTTTTAGAAATGATCCATCTCTTCGTTCACCGAGAGATTTAGACAAAGGTAAGACGAAGCTGAGTCGCCAATATCCAATGAGGGAGGTTCCTCCAATTTGGCGCGAAGCTGTGCAAGCTGATAATGTTCGTGGTATTGTAGCTGCTCCAGCCCAATTCCAAAGGGTGTGGATACACATTCCGTGGAAGCGAGCCGAAGTACTAGCAGTGAAGCAGGCCTTACCAGATCCGCGTAAGAATCCTGCTGGATATTACAAGGAATTAACACAAACAGTTGAGGCTTGTATAATGAACTTAGCGGACATTGATATGTTATTTGGAAATGTAGTTCCTCAACCAGTGTGGGCTAAAATTCGTAGAGAGGATTATCAAGTTGCCTTAGGTGGTGATTGGGCAGCTATCACTGCAGCGGATGGTCAGCAAACGGGTGGTGCAAAACCTGAACCCCTAATTGCTAATCTTCCAGGTAGAATAATAGACTTAATGAAGACTCTGATGCCCGCATTGCGTGTTAATTGGGATAAGTTATCCGCATGTAGGCAGAAGAAGGACGAAAGTGTCTCCGACTTCTTCACGAGGTTCGAAGAAACTTTTGTAGATCATAGTGGTCAAGATATGAGCACAGAAGGAGGACAGAGACTGTTTGTCGATAAATTTGTGCATAATTTGTTACCTGAGTTATGCAATAAATTAAAGGATTCAGAGAGTGCGTGGGCTGTTTCTACAACTGCGCAAATACTTGCAACTGCACAATATTACGAAAATAGGGATAAAGAGGAAAAAGAGAAATCAGACAAGAAAACGAAAGATTTAAAGACTAAAGTTCTTTTGCAACAGGCGTATCCGCCTCGCACGAATCAGACTAATATGCAACAGAATTCATATCAAAGGACAGATTATAGTTCACCGAGGCCTCAATATCAGTGGAACCAGTGTGCGTATTGTAAGAAAGAGGGTCACTACAAGAATGAATGTCCGATCTTAGCGCAAAATAATGCAGCAACAGCTCAGAGAGGTCGTGGTGGTTTTGTGCAGAATTCTAGAGGTCGAGGGCGAGGTGCTATGCCTCCACAAACGAATGATCGTTCTTCCAATCACTTTGATCAGCGAAATGGACAGTCAGCCCAGCAAAATAGATCTCAACAATATCTTGTTGAAGACTATTGTGAAGCGGATGAGGGATTTCAGCAAAATGGGTACTAGGACAGCCATGGACAGAGAGAGGGAGTAGTATCAGTTCCAGTGGATCAGAGTGGGCCTTATGTCGCAGTAGCAACATCAGGTGTAGTCGAACCGTTTCTGTTGGATACTGGTGCCGCAAAAAGTTCTATTATACATGCGAAACTCCCTGGCGCACCTTTGTCTGGCTCAACAAATGTTTCTGTAGGTTTTTCAGGCGCCCCTGTTTACAACCCCATATCTGGCCCTTTGTCTATTTCTGTTGGACCGTGTCAATTGAAAGCACCCCTGATTTTGACGACGGGTTGTAATGAAAATCTGCTTGGTTTAGACTTGTTAAAACGACTATATGCGACATTGTACTGTTCTCCGGAAGGAGTACAGCTTACATTGGGTAAAAGAATCACCTCTCCGATGTACTTGTCAATGGATGCACTCCCGCCAGAGCTGCGTTCACTCCCTGATTCTCTTTGGGCGACTGGTCCTAATGATGTAGGCCTTCTAGAACTACCACCATATGTAGTAACTTTGAAAGCAAATGTGAAATTTCCAAGAATTCCGCAATACAAAATATCCAGTGAAGGTGAGCGTGCACTTTTACTGATTGTGCAAGATTTAATTAAGAAAGGTGTGGTTGAAGAAACTAGAGGAAATGTCTGTAACAGTCCTGTGTTACCGATTTTGAAACGAACTGATCCTACAAAGCCTCCAGTGTATAGGTTTGTCATCGACCTCAGAGAAGTCAATAAGATTGTGGTCCCGCAGTTTCCTGTGGTTCCAGACATTACTGCCTTGTTAACATTAATTCCTGCTACAGCCACTTGGTTCTCAGTCATCGACTTGAAGAATGCCTTTTTCAGCATTCCGATAGCGGAGGAAAGCAGAGATATTTTCAGCTTCTGTCTAGGAGGTCGCAGTTTCAGATTTAAACGCGCTCCACAGGGCTACTGTGAGAGCCCATCTATTTACAGTCAAGCATTAAAAAGTCAGTTAGATTCCTTTGTCCTTCCTCCAGGTTCTGCTCTAGTGCAGTATGTAGATGATCTTCTAGTGGCCGCCGATGACAAGGAAACTTGCAAAGCAGCTACGGTTTCGTTATTACATCACTTGTCTAATTTGAATCACAAGGTATCACCTTAAAAAATGCAATACTGCTGCCAAGAAGTGACCTACCTAGGTCATCTCTTGTCAAAGGAGGGAAGGAAGTTGACCCCAGAGAGAATAAAAGCAATTACGCAGATGAGTGTTCCACGCACACAGAGAGAAGTACGTGCCTTTTTAGGTATTACCTCTTACTGTAGGCAGTGGATCCCAAATTTTTCTCTTTTAGCGAAACCATTGGTAGCTTTGACTGGGAAAAATGTTCCGAGTCCGGTGCCATGGTCTGATGAATGTCAAGAGAGTTTTACTGAATTACAAAAAGCATTGTGTTCAGCTCCTGTATTGGGTACACCCGATTACAGTAAGCCATTCACGCTCTACGTTCACGAGAGAGAAGGTTGCGCGTTGAGTGTTCTGACACAGAAGTTTGGTGATAAACAACGCCCCTGTGCGTATTTTTCATCGACATTGGATCCGGTAGCTAGAGCGTTACCTAGTTGTTTGAGAGCTACAGCGGCAGCTGCGGCTTCCATTCGACAATCTGCTGGTTTGGTGATGAACAACATGCTAGTGGTCATGGTTCCTCATGCGGTGGATACACTCATGAATCGAACCAAGACACAACACCTTACTAGTGCGAGACTATCTGGTTACGAGCTGACATTACTAGCGAGTCATATTCAGATCAAAAGATGTAATGTATTGAATCCAGCAACGCTGTTGCCGGCTAATCAAGAGTCGAGTGATTCCGAGCCACATGATTGTTGCTTTAGAACGGAGGAAGAGACAAAAGGACGTGTTGACTTAAAGGACACTCCATTATCAGATCCAGATGGCACGCTGTATGTGGATGGGTCATGTTTTAAATTAGAGAATGGTGATGTGACTGCCGCTTACGCAGTAACGACTTTGAAGACGATTGTGGAGACTGCAAGAGTGAATCAGAATTCTGCCCAAGCTGCAGAATTAATAGCTTTAACCAGAGCGTGTGTTTTAGCTAAGGGAAAGAGAGTGAATGTTTTTACAGATAGTCAGTACGCATTTGGCGTGGCCCATAGTTTTGGCCGTTTGTGGAGAGAAAGAGGTTTCATTACGTCCCATGGGACTAAGATTCAACATGGTCAGCTAGTTAACGACCTGTTGGAATCTCTAACCTTGCCGACTGAAGTTGCGATTGTGAAGTGCAGTGCTCATAAAGCAATCACGGATGATGTTGGTCGTGGGAATGCTTTTGCTGATGAGACCGCTAAACAGACAGCTAGAGACATGATGAGCAGAATGTATGTTGCTACGTCTGCAAGGTGGATTGCTGAATCTGGAATGTGTGAGAATACAATGGAAAGTGTGAAAGAGATTCAGAAAGAGGCAACTGAGGAAGAGAAACGTGTATGGAGAGAGAGTACGGGCAAATTGGATTCGAATGGGTGTTGGATTGATTTGACAGAACAGCAGCGTTGGATGTTGCCTGATGCGTATGTGCTTGCAGTGGTGACGATGGCGCATGGAGTAGCGCATATAAGTTCTAAAGGAATCTGTAAGATGTTGGCTCCAGTCTGGAAGAATGATGGGATCAGTAAGTGTGCAGAGAGAGTGGTGAAAAATTGTATGGTATGCCTGATGCATAATCCTGGCAAGGGTACTCCAACTCCTGCTGGTCACTTCGCTCCTCCTTCCTGCCCCTTTGAAGTGATTCAGTTAGACTTCATTCACATGGATAGCTGTAATAATTTGAAATATGTCCTGGTGGTAGTCTGTGCTTTTTCCAGGTGGATCGAAGCATACCCACTAAAGGACAACACAGCCCTATCAACTGCCAAAATTCTTCTCAAAGAATATTTCCCTAGATTCGGTATGCCACGGATTGTATGGTCAGATAACGGAAGTGAGTTTATAGGGAAAGTTATGCAGAGTGTGTGTGCCGGCCTAGGTCTGAAACAAAAGTTCCACAGTGCGAACCATCCCCAGTCTGCTGGTTTAGTGGAGGGTTACAATGGCAATCTCAAGCTAAAACTAGCTAAAATACAAGCATCCACAGGTTTAGCCTGGCCAGACGCACTTCCTTTGGCTTTATTATCCACGAGAGCAACTGTACATTCTAGAGTGGGGCTTAGCCCGTATGAGATAGTGTTTGGCCGCCCGGCAAATATTTGGGGTGTGCCGAGGCCTAAGGAGTTTTGTTCTCTAGAATATCCTATGTTAATAGACTACCTTTACGACTTGACTGCTAAATTGAGTCTTATTCACCAACAGGTTTTCGATGCTTTACCAAAGCCTCCGGAGAGACCAGGGCATCAGCTGAAACCAGGAGATCAAGTGGTTATCAGGAATTTCGCGAGGACGAAGAACCTTCAGCCGAGATACATCGGCCCCTTCCAGGTCCTGCTTGCAACGAGGACAGCAGTTCGTGTAGCTGGACGCAAGCATTGGGTGCACGCATCCCATGTTAAGCGTGTACCTTTGCCACTTCCTTATGACGACTGGGTGAAGAAGGGAATTGGTGCCTCCGAGTTTGAACGCACGCCAAAATTCATCCCTTTCAGCGATGCCGAATTGATTACTGACACTCCGAAATCTGACTCTCCTCCTGAAAAGACTCCTTTGAACTCTGAACATTTGTCTCCTGCATCAGAAAAAACTCTGTTATCTGCGAACTTAAACACTGCAACAAAAACCAGTGATACGCTATTTGCCGATCAAACAGTACCTGCGAAGCAAAGATATAATTTACGAAATCGTAAAATGGACAAATAAAGCAGGCAACTGCATATTGTGATATTTTGAAATATTGAACTTTTGCCTTCAGCCAGGAAGTTTGCTATTGTTTTATTGTTTTTAAAATTGCCTTGCCGTCTGGGTAGCCGTAGGGTCGTGGCTGTGTGCCTAGTTGAATCTGCGGGGGTCTGACACAAGGTCGATCTTTCTGTTAGTTCTGGGAACTCCCAGGGCTGATAGAGGCATTTTCATCTACGTACACATCATCAGTGGTCGCGAGCGGATTGTAGAAGATGGAGCTTCCTGCGCTGCAACGAGAAAATGTGATTTATGTTCGCAGAAACAGACTTTACAGAATTCTTCACAGCAAATGCTTTTTGATGCAATGTGCCATTACATTTTTAATTGTTTTGATAACGTTGGTGGGTGGAATCGTTTTCGGTATAAGTTTGATTTTTGTGCCAGTAACTACAGTACCTCCCCTTAATCCTGTTACTTCTACTGTTTCCTCTATACACTCTTTTCATTCGTTTCCTGAACATGAACAAGCCAGACGCTCAGAATTCATTAATAACACTTTTGTACAGCTCTTGCACCAACACCAACTAGTAGTTAACACTACAGACTGCTGGGTGTGTGGCTTGATACCCCACACTATGGATAAAGGCATTCCCTATCTGGTTTTGCCTTTCAGCTACAATGGATCATTTCAGGCCCTTCAAACCATCTTTGCTTATGCCCTTGAAACCTATCCTCCACGTCCACCACGTTCCACTAAATATAACTCTGCTAACAAAGCCTTAGTCCAGGGAATTATTGACATGATCAAGGACGTCAATAATACTCCATCTTACCCTAGAGACGAATTACGAGTATATTTAAATTGGAATTCTTCAGAGTATCGCCTTAGTTTGGGAGAAAGCAAGCGTAAAAGCTCAACTCCAATCTGGGTCGTACCTCACCGAGGTCAGGTCTGTCTGCAAGGTAATGGGAGAAATCCGAGAGCTCAGCTAGGGAGGAGTGAGTGCGTTGAGACTTATGTGTTTCCGGCTAACTCTTCCCCTGCCTTTCTTACTGCTAGGGGTACCTACTTCATCTGTTGAGACAGAGCTTATACATGGTTGCCTGCCGACTTTTCAGGTTCATGTTATATTGCTCGATTGTTGCCTCCAACATACACTGCTTCATCTGAATACCACAAGACTAGAGTAGCGAGAGGTGTCTTCAGCAAGGAAGATACCGCTAGTCAGGAAGCTGGAGACTTCTTCAAAGGCTTCCTTCCGTTCTGGGGGCCTACGGCCAATAGTAGAAACATACGTCAGCTAACACGGGTAGTTGAATCTACTATTACCGAAACTGCTGGTGCCCTTAGCAATTTGACAGCTGAGCTTCAGGCGGATAGACTCATGACGTTGCAGAACCGTATGGTTCTAGATGTTATACTTGCAGATCGAGGTGGGGTATGCAGAATGATCCAATCGAGCTGCTGTGTCTTTATTCCCAATAATGCTCCAACAGTCTATGAGGCGATCTCTAAGCTACACAAGATTTCCGACTCTATACACGTAGACAAGGGAAACTGGTCCTTCATGGAGTGGTTTTGGACTCTGATCTCAGCGTGGGGATGGAAGGTTCTAATGGTCGTTGGTGTCATCTTAGCATTCCTCTTCTCATGCTGCCTGATTATCCAGTGTGGTCCAGCTCTGTGTAGCCTTTGTGCTGCAACCTGTTTTAGGAAACCACCTGCGTTTGGAGAAAAGGCACGAGAAAGGATGATGATACAACAACATGTCACTGACCTGATGAGCATAGAACTAGATTCTGACATAGACTGAGTAATTGCCTATGTAAGGGCAAAAGGAGGGTCTGAGGTTCCGTGACGATTTGAACCAGTGTTTTCAATGTTGTCGGAAATACATAATATTGGTATCAGCGAACCGCAAATGATCCATTTAGCATATCCTGGTATTTTCGCTACGATACGAGCAAGAGTACTCCTGTTATGAACACATTTCTGATCTACCCACGGCATCCATCTTAGATCATGGCAGCCATTTTGTGTTTCTTGCCCTCACATACGCAATAACCTCTGATCACTTCATTTCGATTAAGGACACGTAGCCTTAGCCGGAGATTCACCTCTTTCATGACACGTGCACCTGAAACCAGATCACGCTGTAGCTACATGACTCGACAAAGGCTGCCTCCTCCGCCCGAGGCCAGCCCAACTGAACTGGTTCTCGTGTCCATTGTCCCGATCATGATTAGGCGGCCGAAGCCGGTAGCCTTGCCCATTTACAACCCACAAACATCTCTTATCCCACTTTTCTATCTTCCACACCTGGCTCCGTTCCTTTCTTTCCAAATCTTTATTAGGGGGAGGTAACAAAATTTACGATGAGGCGGTCCGGCTCTTGAATACAATATTGACAAGGGATTGTGATGAACTAGTGGGAACCCCTCTTCGTAGATGTTTTGTATCAGATTTTATCAACGGTTCCTGTGTACGCCAAATATTTATTGTTTATGACACAAAAGTTTTGGGAATGTACCAACATGTGAAGAATTCACCTGAAGGCCAAAATTTAGTATATAAGGAGCAACCCTCTTTGTACAATTTGAACAGGCTCCTAGATACTGCCCATGCGTAGTTTCTGTGACTTCTGTGTCCCTGCAGTAATAAACCTTTGGTCTTTGACGCCACCATCGAGAAGCCCGTGTTTCTGTTCATTTGCGCACCAAGGCAGGTGGAACTCCGGGGTCTTTGGGTGTTGTTCCCTGACACCTCTGGACGGAACCAAAAAGTCCAGAACTCCACCTGTACTGCCCATTCTTAAACGTACTGATCCTTTGAAGCCACCTGTTTATCGTTTTGTTATCGATTTACAGGAAGTAAATAAAATTGTGATTCCTCAGTTCCCCGTTGTGCCTGACATCACGGCGCTACTGACTCTGATTCCAGCTTCAGCATCGTGGTTTTCGGTGATTGACTTGAAGAATGCGTTCTTCAGCATCCCGATTGCAGAGGAGAGCAGGGACCTTTTCGGTTTCTCCCTCGGTGGACGTAGCTTCCGGTTTAAGCGCGCTCCTCAGGGCTACTGTGAGAGTCCATCGATTTACAGTCAAGCCTTGAAGGGTCAGCTGGATGCGTTTACGTTGCCGGCTGGTGCGGCCTTAATCCAATACGTCGATGACCTATTGGTGGCTGCAGATACTCAGGACGTTTGCAAAATTGCTACGGTGTCGTTGCTGCAACATCACTGAGAGTTAAATCACAAGGTGTCACCTTCTAAACTCCAATATTGTTGTCAAGAAGTAACCTATCTAGGTCACTTATTGTCAAAGGAGGGAAGGCGGTTGACCCCAGAGAGAATTGCAGCAATTGCACGAATGGCTGTGCCAAAAACCCAAAGATATGTGCGTGCCTTTCTAGGTATCACGTCGTACTGCAGGCAATGGATTCCTAACTTTTCATTGCTAGCGAAACCATTAGTGGCTCTTACGTGCAAGGATGTTTCGACTCCTTTACCATGGACGAAGGAATGTCAGAAAAGTTTTTCTGAATTACGTGATTCATTGTGTTCGGCTCCTGTGTTAGGTACTCCTGACTATGGCAAGCCGTTTACATTATATGTTCACGAAAGAGAAGGTTGTGCGTTGAGTGTCTTAACGCAACCTTTTGGTGGTAAGCAACGTCCATGTGCATATTTTTCCTCGACCTTGGACCCAGTAGCTAGAGCATTGCCGAGTTGCTTGAGAGCAACAGCGGCAGCTGCGGTCTCCATCCGACAATCAGCAGGATTGGTCATGGATAATATGCTTACGGTGATGGTTCCGCATGCAGTCGACACTCTTTTGAATCGTACGAAAACTCAGCACTTGACGAGTGCGAGGTTGTCTGGATACGAGTTGACGCTGTTGGCAAGCCACATTCAAATAAAACGTTGTAATGTCCTGAACCCGGCAACTTTGTTACCAATTAGCTCAGAGTCAGATGAAATAACAGAACATGATTGTTATTTGAGGACAGAGGAGGAAACAAAAGGTCGAGTGGACCTTAAAAACACCCCATTGGAAGACCCAGATGGAACGCTGTATGTGGATGGTTCATGTTTCAAGTTGCCAAATGGCGATGTGACTACTGCTTATGCTGTTGTAACGTTGAATACTGTTGTTGAGACTGCAAGACTGAATCAGAATTCTGCCCAAGCTGCAGAGCTGATCGCTCTCACCAGAGCGTGTGCGCTAGCGAAAGGGAAACGTGTGAATGTGTTTACTGACAGCCAATATGCTTTTGGCGTCGCCCATAGTTTTGGACGGTTGTGGAGAGAGAGAGGTTTTCTAACATCGCATGGTACGAAGATTCAGCATGGCCAGCTTGTGAATGATCTTTTGGATGCACTTACGTTGCCTAAGCAGGTAGCGATTGTTAAATGCAGTGCGCATCGTAAGGTGACGGATGATGGTGGTCGTGGTAATGCGTTTGCGGATGAGATTGCTAAGGAGACTGCCCGGAACCTTAGCACTCGAATGTATGTGACGAGTTCGGTTAGGTGGCCTATAGAGTCGAGTATGTGCGAAGACACTATTGAGAGTGTGAAAGAAATTCAGAAAGAGGCCACCGAGACTGAAAAGGCGAAGTGGAAAGAAAGTACGGGAAAGTTGGATGCAAGTGGTTGTTGGATTGATTTATCGGATCAGAAAAGATGGATGTTGCCTGATGCGTATGTACTGGCCGTTGTGACAATGGCACATGGGTTAGCACATATTAGCGCGAAAGGTATTTGCAAACTGCTGTCCCCTGTATGGAAGAATGATGGTATCACGAAATGTGCTGAACGCTTGGTTAAGAATTGTATGGTGTGCATGTTGTACAATCCTGGCAAGGGAACCCCAACTCCTCCTGGCAGTTTTGCTCCCCCTTCATGTCCCTTTGAGGTGATTCAATTGGACTTCATCCATATGGAGCGATGCAATAACCTGAAATATGTTTTAGTTGTGGTTTGTGCATTCTCCCGATGGATCGAGGCCTATCCTCTCAAAGACAATACTGCTTTGTCTACTGCGAAAATCCTACTGAAGGAATACTTTCCTCGGTACGGAATGCCTAGAGTCGTGTGGTCAGATAACGGAAGTGAGTTTGTGGGAAGGGTGATGAAGAGTGTGTGTGTAAGGGCCTTGGGATTAATCAGAAATTCCATAGTGCCAATCATCCCCAGTCAGCTGGTTTGGTTGAAGGGTATAACGGCACCCTTAAACTGAAACTAGCAAAGATTCAGGCTACGACTGGTCTCTCGTGGCCTGACGCTTTACCCTTAGCATTATTGTCAACTAGGGCGACTGTACACTCCCGAGTAGGGCTTAGTCCCTATGAAATAGTGTTCGGTCGTCCTGCGAATGTTTGGGGGGTTCCTAGGCCAGGTATGTTCTGTGATCTTGAATATCCAATGTTGATCGATTATCTTCATGACTTGACTGCTAAACTGAGATTAATTCACCAACAGGTTCACGACGCACTGCCGACGCAGACGGAGGGTCCAGGCCACCAGCTCCAGCCCGGAGATTGGGTGGTGACGCGCAACTTTTCGCGCAAGAACAATTTGGATCCGAGGTTCACTGGACCCTACCAGGTTCTCCTTGCCACGAGGACTGCTGTTCGTCTTGAGGGACGGAAAAACTGGGTGCACGCCACCCACACCAAAAAAGTCCCTATCCCTTTGCCGGCAGACCCGTGGGTGAGGAGAGGCATTGCATCAACTGAAACCGAAGGATTGCCGGCGTTTGCACCTTTTAGCGACGCACAACCTGTCGGGGAATCCTCAGTGCAGCAGAAAGACACTGTTGAACATTTGTCAGCAAAAGACTCAAGACCAGAACATTCAACTGATCAACAGGACGCTGTCTCTTCAACGGATCCTTTGTTTGACGAACAGACACGTCCTGGGAAAACCCGATATTTTTTGCGATCTAGCACTAAAGACTAATAAAAGATCCTGCTTTGATTCATTGACAACTGCATTATCCCGCTTTCCGTGATCAGTTTGAACATTCGTATTATTGTGATTATTTTTGTATATATTCATTGAGTTTCGTTCCTTACACCTTTTGCTTCCACAGCTGAGAAACATTGTTTTCGCATATATATATATATATTTGTGAAATAAAGGCCGTAGGGCCGCGCGCGTACTTCCTTCTGGTTAGTAGGTCTTGACGCTAGGTTAAAGACCGTCGGTTCCTGGGAACTCCTAGGGATTGACTACTGCTACACAGAACGAAGTGCGTCAAGAAACGTTGCGGACGGTCGTAGGGAATGGCATTTTCGAAGTTGATGGATTTGGAAGAAGCTCAAGCTCAAAGATTCAAGCTGCAGCAACTTAGTAGTACCAAATGTTTTATGTTTCAAATATTCGTATTGTTTTTGATTGTTTCTGCATTAATGGCGGGTGGGGTGTATTACACAATGTCTTACTTCTTACCTTCTGCTACACCTACTCCTACCCCTGACCCTAAACTTACCTCCACTGCTTCTCCTCATTCTTTTCATATCTTACCTGAACACGAGCAGGCTAGACGTGCAGAATTCCGCAATAATTCCTTTATTCAGCTCCTCCATCAGCATCAGTTAGTGGTTAACACTACTAATTGTTGGGTGTGTGGGTTGATGCCACATACTACGGATAAGGGAATCCCATATCTGGTGTTGCCGTATAGTTCCCAAGGGTCTGCTCGAGCATTTCAAACAATGTTTCGAAGCGCACTAGGTTTCCACCCCATTCGAGAACCACGTTCCCCCTACTCTGGTCCTACCTCGTATCAAAAACCTTTGTCTATAGCAATAGAGGATTTAGATAGTGATATCTATGATCCCTCGCTTATTCCTGAAGAAGAGGTACAAGCCTACAGGGTCCTGAGTAGAGGCGAGTATAGCGTGTTCACTAGTGAAAAACAGCTCAAAAGCTCACCTCCGATATGGGTCGTACCCCACATTGGTAATTTTTGTCTCATAGGTCGTGGCCGAAGATCGAAAGCCCGACTTGGAGAGAGTGCTTGCACTGAAAATTACATTCTGCCGATGGTCTCGTCCCCTGTGTTTCTGGCTGCCAAGGGTACATACTTTATCTGCCATGATCGTGCGTATGCATGGTTGCCCTCTGACTTCATGGGCTCATGTTTTATCGCAAATTTGTTGCCTCCGACGTTTACTGTAGATGCAGATTATCACAAGACTAGAGTTGTGAGAGGCGTAATTAGCGAAGAGGACACTGCCGGTCAAGAGGCAGGAGACTTTTTCAAGGGTTTCCTCCCGTTTTGGGGACCTATGGTTAATAGTAGGAACCTGAGACAGTTGACTCGAGTGGTGGAATCGACAGCTAACATTACTGCCAGTGCCCTTGGTAATATCACCACAGAACTTCAGGCGGATAGACTTATGACGTTACAAAACCGTATGGTTTTAGACGTGATCTTAGCAGATCGTGGTGGGGTATGTAAGGTGATCCATTCGAGCTGCTGTATTTTCATTCCTGATAATGCTCCGACCGTTTATCAAGCCATCTCGAAGTTGCATAAGATCTCCGAATCCATACACGTGGATGTAGGGGATTGGACGTTACTTGGGTGGTTTTGGGGCCTGATGTCGACTTGGGGTTGGAAGATTCTGATGATCATCGGAGTCGTTGTGGCGTTCCTGTTCACGTGTTGCCTTTGTGTGCAGTGCGGTCCTGCCTTATGTGGCCTCTGTGCTACAACGTGTATGAGACAGCCGCCTGTTTCCAATGGAACTCGGTTGGACAGAGCTATGCTACAGCAACATCTAGATGGTCTGATGAATATTGAGTATGATTCCGACTAGTGCTTGCCTACATGAGGGCAAAAGGAGCGTCTGAGGTTCCGTGACAATTGTAAGTGGTGTTTTCGACTCGCACGAATATGGTCGAGTCTGGTATCTATGAACCGCAAATGACGAGTTTAGTGGGTGTACGCAGTTTCGCTGCGCTAACCTAAACCGTTCGTTTGTTACGTGGGTATTTCTATCTGTACCCACGGGTTCCATCTTAGATACGGCTTCCATTTTGTCTCTTGCCCTCAAGTAGCCAGCGAACGGACGCTGTCCGCTTCACGACCCTGGGACTCCCAAGATATTTGCGGAAGACACATGTTCTTTGTAAGTGTCTTTATGATGAGGGGGATGATACTGTAAGGCAGATGGCCCCGCTCGAGGCTCATCTCGCCGTGTCGGTTTATTGTCTTAGCCGTGCATCTCATTAGGCACGTCCCTTTGATGCCTGTATCTCGTGTTTCTCGATACCTCCCCTTTTTACACCCTTTCCGATCTCCCCACTGTCTCCGTCTTCCTCTACGCCTGTCCTTGTTCCTATTTTGATCTGTTTTATTGCCGATTGGAATGCACTAATGTTGGGAAGATGGGTTTTTACAGTTGGGAACCGCCAAATGTTTCCGCACTTATGTTCCGGGCCTTGTATGTATCAAAGTGACCAAAGCGACCCCTCTGGGGGATAATTGTGGGAACCGGGTCATAAACTTTTGTGTTCAATGTAACTCTATGGGAAAATCATGTATAAAAGGAGCGATCCGCAGAACCAATTTGAAGCAGTCACTCTTAACTACACTGGTTGTACTTCCGTGGTTTCTGTGTTTCCCTGCAGCAAATAAACCTTGAATCTTTGACGCCGAAGGAAGTGTCCCGTGTCTCTGTGATTCGTACGCCGGAGCAGGTTACCCACGAAGGTTTCAGGTGTTGTGCCCTGGCACCGCTGGGTTCTAAATAACCCAGTCCTTCACCTTCCCTTTCAATATACATTGGACACTCCTATAGAAGGCCCTAGGTATCCCCTGGGCTGGATCCAGTGTATGTGAAAGGTAGAGCATGTACTAGTGTGGGTGACATGCTCTGGTAGTGAATTACAGCCATTTTCGTTTTTCACTATTGAAAGGCTATCTTGCCCTTAGGCTATAATGGCGTATGCTGTTGATAATGTTTACCTGCACATCTTCCCATAGGAGAAAGATAGAAAATAAAATTCTGATATCCCTGAACTCAGAATTTAATAACACATCTTTTAGGAAGGATGTTTTTTAAATCCTGTGTTTGAAAACAGCACGTTTAGAAAGTAGCTGTTTTCTTGTCTGACCGTTCTGTGGGCCTTGGCCTGTTAGGAATTGAGTTTCTGGTTTGTGAGTGACCGGAGCTTGGGAGCCCCCAGGAGGCTGGATGAGTCAGCCCTAGGCTGAATAGCTGCATCTGCATCTTGAATGGTGGGAGGGGATAGCACCTGGGCCTGGGTAGGGCTGTGCCTGCATTCCACAATGCTGGCTCCACCTCCTGCTGGGCAGCTGACGACCCTGCCCCTCTCTCTGAAAGGAAAGGAGAAGTCAGGAAAACAAAGTGCTCCAGGACTGACCAGAACTGCCTCTGACTAAGCCATAGCCTCTCTGCCTCCAGAGAACAAAGGAAAGACTGGTATAAAAAGGGATACCCAGACTACAGAAAATGAGATCATCCTGGTATCAAGAAGGAACCTCTGCAAAGGCGAAAGCTGGAAGATTCAAGAGGAAGGACTGTCCTGCTGTGTGTTTGTGGGCTGACTTGCAGGTGCCTTGCTGCCAAGGAGAGGGGAAGGACGTTGCTTTTGCTGTGTTCCCTTGCTTGAAAAGATCTCCAAGGGCCTGAGGAGAGCTGGCCTCCTGTTAAGAAGTCCCAGGAACAAAAGGACTTTACCCCCAGATCACCCCTGAACTCTGCTTTATGAGTTCAGCCCTTCCTAGAGTGCTTGATCCAATTGGGGGTCCTCTGGAGGTTGTTTCCTGCTGTTTGGGGAGCGGGAAAAGAAGAAAAGAAGATCTACAATTTGCACGCATCGTTCGCCTCCGGAGAGCATCGTCGACATTGTGAGAGAATTCCAGTCGCCCATCGGGCATTGAAGCTCCGGCTGTCGGTGCGCCTGTTGCCGCTGCTAGAACCGACGCATCGTTCGCTTGCGGAGCACATTGCCCTGGAGTGGGAAGATTCCTGTCGCTGCAAATATTGTCGCAGAGACTGTCATTGCTGAGAGAAACTGGCGCACCGCTTGCTTGCAGACAGCATCCCGTCGCTGCAAACATCATCGCAGAGTCCGGCCCCATCTCATCGAGGGGCCGTGGCAGAAGAGGATCGCAACTGCACCGAAGATCGTCGCCGCCCCGAACATCGTTGCATCGTGCCTGTGTGAGACGCATCCTACCGGAGAAACTGCACGCCAGAATCCACACAAGGTATCGCATCGCTCCCCATACAGACCGGATTCATCACAACACATCCGCTGCGTGCAGCGGGGCGGTCACTTTGCCTCCCCAGAGCTCAGGAGCATTGCATTGCTTGTTTTTCGATGCTTCAGTTGCCGCTTGGAACATTTGTCGCATCTACAGGTACTTTGGGCTAAAAGTGACACAACTGTGGATTATTTTGACGCAAACCCAAGAACTCTTTTAAAATCATATTCTTGAACTGTGTATGTTGGATTTTTGTTGTATTGGTCTTGTGTAGTTTAGATAAAGATACTTTATTTTTCTAAACTGGTGTGGAGTCCATTTGTGGTGTTTTCCCTGTGTTACTGTGAGTGTTGGTACAAATATTTTACGCATTGCCTTTGATAAGCCTGTATGCTCGTGCCAAGCTACCACGGGGGTGAGCTAGGGTTATCTAAAGAGTGCATCCCCCTTACCCTGACTAGAAGCATGGGTCCCTATTTGGGTATTGGTACCTACCTATGCCAACTAGAGACCCCCAGATCTAACAGGGGCCAACTCCTATTGTTGCCACAAGTAATTCCCACACAACGGGATTGCTGGGACGTCATCAGTAGCTCGCCCCTTTCTCAAACCACTCTATAAACTGACAAAGAAGAGCTGCTGACTCAGGAACTAAAGATCTGCAGCTAAAAATTGGTGCCAAAACATGCTGGCTTCTTCCAGGACTCAACAATTGTGTGATGTCTCATCCTGCAACTGTGAGGATTCCAAGAACCCCGGAGCACCTTAGGCCTTGAACCAATTGCCAAGAACCTCCCTTGGAGTAGAAGAGCTACTCCCCCCCCAGCATGCAGGCACCAAAGTGTAAAGTCCCGTTTATCGACTTGCTCCTCCCCAGTGACCCCGACCTAGCACCCAAGCGAGAAGAGGCACATCAGCTCCGGAGGGTCAAATCTGCCCCCCCATCAAGTGAGAGGTCATGATGAGGCATTAAAACCATCCGGGTGTGTGAGGGCCCTTGCTCCAAAAAGGAGCACTCCCCTCTGCTGACCACTCTTTTGATCTAGATACCCATATAGGAACAGCAAACTCCTTGTTTTCATAGCTGTAGGGGCCCATGTGCTGGACCTTCAGAAGCCCCAGTCCCTCCATCCTTGGTTTGATCTTTTAATTAAATGTTGTAAAGCTTTCCTGGCATCATTATCATCTAGTACAGCTCCCCTATTTTATTCTCATCAAGGGGACCACTATACTATTAAATTCAATCAATCAATCAATCAGCGAATTTGTATAGCGCGCTACTCACCCGCTAGGGTCTCAAGGCGCTGGGGAGGGGGGAGTCGCTACAGCTCGAACAACCAAGTCTTGAGTTGTTTCCTGAAGGAGAGATGGTCCTGGGTCAGCCGTAGGTAGGTGGGGAGGGAGTTCCATGTCTTGGCCGCCAGGTAGGAGAAGGATTTTCCTCCGGCCGTGGTTCTGCAAATTCGTGGGACGGTGGCGAGCGCAAGGCTGGCGGATCGGACCTGGTGGGTGGGCATGTAGAATGTGAGGCGGCTGTTGAGGTATTTGGGGCCAGTGTCATGGAGAGCCATGTGTGCGTGGGTGAGGAGTCTGAACGTGATCCTCTTGCTGATGGGGAGCCAGTGCAGGTCTCTCAGATGGGCGGAGATGTGGCCATGATGGGGGATGTCCAGGATGAGGCGTGCGGAAGTGTTTTGTATCCGTTGGAGTCTTTTCTAGAGTTTGGCTGTGGTACCGGCGTAGAGGGTGTTCCCATAGTCCAGTCGGCTGGTGACGAGGGCCTGGGTGACCGTCTTCCTGGTTTCGGTGGGGATCCACCGGAAGATCTTTCAGAGCATGCGCAGGGTGTTGAAACAGGATGACGAGACGGCGTTGACTTGCTTGGTCATCGTAAGGGAGGAGTTCAGGATGAAGCCTAGTGTTGCGTGCCTGGTCCGTTGGCTTGGGGGCGGTGCCCAGGGCAGGGGGCCACCAGGAGTTGTCCCAGGCAGAGGGGGATGGTCCCAGGATGAGGCCTTCGGTCTTGTCTGAGTTCAGTTTCAGGCGGCTGAGCCTCATCCACTCCGCAAAGTCTTTCATTCCTTCCTGGAGGCTGGCTCTGGCGGTTGCGGGGCGTTGGTGAGGGAGAGGATCAGCTGGGTGTCGTCAGCTTAGGAAATGATGTTAAGGTTGTGTTGGCGTGCGATGGCTGCAAGGGGGCTCATGTAGACGTTGAAGAGGGGGGGCTGAGCGAGGATCCTTGCGGAACGCCGCAGATGACTTCGGTGGCCGTGGATCGGAACGGGGGGAGGCGGAATCTCTGGGTTCTTCCGGCGAGGAACGAGATGATCCACTCCAAGGCCGTTCCTTGGATTCCGGTGTTGCTGAGGCGCTGTATCAGGGTGCGGTAGCATACGGTGTCGAAGGATGCTGAGAGGTCCAGGAGAATGAGGGCAGTTGTTTCCCCGTTGTCGAGCAGGGATCTGATGTCGTCGGTGACTGCGATGAGGGTGGTCTTGGTGCTGTGGTTTGCTCGGAAGCCGGACTGCAAAGGGTCGAGGGATCCGTTAGTCTCGAGGAAGGCGGAGAGTTGTTTGTTGACGGTCTTCTCAATGACTTTGGCAGGAAAGGGGAGGAGCGAGATGGTGCGGAAGTTCTTGAGGTCTGTGGGGTCCGCGGTGGGTTTCTTCAGGAGGGCGTTGAGTTCGGCGTGTTTCCAGCTCTCCGGGAAGGTGGCCGATGCAAAGGAGCTGTTAATGATGTCCCGAGTTGGGGTGCGATGATGGAGTCGGCTTTGTTGAAGATCTGGTGTGGGCAGGGGTCGGTTGGGGAGCCGGAGTGGATGGTGTTCATCGTGCGGGTGGTGTCTTCAGTGCTGACCGGGGTCCAGGTGTGGAGGGTGGTGGTGGGGGGCACTAGTTCGGAGGTAGGGTGCGTGGTCTGGGCACCAAAGCTGTTGTGTATGTTGGCGATCTTGCCGTGAAAGAATGAGGCGAGTGAGTCACAGAGTTCTTGCAAGGGTATGATGTCATTGTTGCAGGCGCTGGGGTTGGAGAGCTCTCTAATGATGCTGAAGAGTTCCTTGCTGTTGTGGGTGTTGTTGTCCAATCGTTCTTTGAATGTTGTCCTTTTGGTGGTGCGGATCAGCTGGAGGTGTTTGCGGGTGGCGTTCTTGAGGGCTGTTATGTTTTCTGTTGTCTGGTCGAGGCGCCAGGCTTTCTTGAGGGTGTGGCAGGTTTTCTTGGAGTTATTGAGGTCGTTGGTGAACCACAAGGCTTTCTTTCTGCCAGGTCTGCTGGGTGGATTCTTCAGTGGTGCGAGCTCATCTGCGCAGTTGGTGAGCCACTGTGTGAGGTTGCGAGCTGCTTTGTTAGGGTCCGTCGTGTTGGTGGTAGGGTGCTGGCTAAGGGAAGTGGTGAGCTGGTCGGCGGTGATCTTGCTCCAGCATCTTGAGGGAACCTGTTGGGGGTGGTGGTGGGTCGTGGTTCTCCTGAAGTTGAAGTGGGTGCAGCTGTGATCTGTCCAGTGTAGTCCGGTAGAGTGGCTGAAGGAGATGTGGTTGCTGGAGGAGAAGACTGGGTCAAGCGTGTGGCCGGTGTAGTGGGTGGGGGTGATCACCAGTGGCTTGAGTCCGAGGTTGGCGAGGTTATCCAGCAGGCTGGTGGTGTTGCTGTCATTGTTGTTCTCCAGGTGGAAGTTGAGGTCCCCTAGGAGGATGTAGTCTGAGGAGGGGAGGGCGTGGGGACTGATGAAGTCTGCGATGGCTTAGCTGAATTGAGTGCGAGGTCCCGGGGGTCTGTAGATGAGAGTGCCCCGGAGGGTGGTCTTGGGGTTGGTGTGTATCTGGAAGTGTAGGTGCTCGGCGGCGGTGAGGGTGTCGTCGGAGTTGGTCATGATACGGATGGTGTTTCTGTGGACGATGGCGATGCCTCCTCCGGTTTGGTTGATGCAGTCCCTCCAGGCGATCTTGTAGCCATCCCGGATGGCTATGGCGATGTCGGGGGATGAGGAGGCGTTCATCCAGGTTTCTGTGAGGAAGGCGACATCTGGTGATCTTGTGTCGAGGAGGTTCCAGAGTTTGACGGCGTGCCTGTGGATGGAGCGGGTGTTGAGCAGGATGTACCTGAGGTGATTGTTGCTGGTGCTTGGCTTGGCGGGAGTGGTGCAGGTTCGGAGGCAGGTGAATCTGCAGGCTTGGCAGGAGACGGGTCCGTGGGTGCGTTTCCGGCTGGCTCGGTAGCAGGCGGAGTTTCTTCCGGCGTTGTGTGTGTGGAGGGTGGCGGCGTCGTAGTCCGTTGTGTGGGCTGGTGTTGTCGGGACCAGGGGACCTGGCGCTGGGCGCGGTCCAGGCGTGGAAGGGCGCAGACGGGCTTGACTTTGGCGCGCCTTCGGCGTGCCAGCGGTGCACCCGATGCGCGGGCGCCGCGCGTCCTCCATATGAGGCGAAGTGGGAGGGAGGAGCAGCTGGGAGGCGGGAGCGGGCGGCCAATGGGCAGGGGGTACAGAAGAAAAGGGGGCGGGGACACGGGGGACCAGCGGCAGGAAGTGGGGAGTGGGGGGCACACACAACGGGCAGGGATACAAATCAGCAACTATAATACAAAATGAAAATAAATGCACAAATAACAAATTACAGTGTGGGCAGACAGCAGTAGGAAAGGAGAAGGCAGCAGGAGGGGGACACCGAGGTCAAGGGCGAACCTTCGGTGCCGGGGGCAGAACACGGTCACAGCTGAGGAACCATGGGGGGTGGCCTGGGTACAGGTCACACTCACCTGCGCCGTGCGGCCTCCATATGAGGCCAAGTGGGAGGGAGGAGCAGCTAAGAGGTGGGAGCAGGGCAGCCAATGGGCGGTGGGTACAGAAGGAAAGGGGGCGGGCCGTGGGGACCAGTGGCCGGAAGCGGGGGGAGGCAAACACAATGGGCAGGGACACAAATCAGCAACTAATATACAAAATGAAAATAAATGCACAAATAACAAATTACAGTGTGGGCAGAGAGCAGTAGGAAAGGAGAGGGCAGACAGCAGGGGGAGACCGAGGTCAAGGGCGAACCTTTGGTGCCGGGGGCAGAACGCGGTCACAGCTGTGGAGCCGTGCGGACTGGGGGGTCCTTTTCTGTACCCCAAAGACTTATTAATCACATGTGCAACACCCTACACTTACACTCCCTAGCACCTACATTCATCCAACTGCAAAGATCATAGAAGATCTCCACTAAAAATCCCCCACTGAGGGGCCCATCAGGCATTGAAGCTCCGGCTGTCAGGGAGCAGCCCAATGATGAAGCATGACACCCACCTGGGTGTATGAGGGCACTTAGATCTGATCAATCATATCCCCCTGGTGTCCTTCTGGTCCAGCTGCCAGATTTCCCCGACAGCCACCTTTCCGTTTCTTCCCCATTCTCTTGAGGAACTGCACCCTTCTTTGTGTAAATCTGTTTAGTGAGGAGCCAGGGTCCTGGACCCCTTCCAATTGGTCGCCAGTATGTAGTTATAGTTAGGACCACGCTTCCATTGGAGAAGCGTCTTTTTGTTTTGCCAATAACTTTAGTGCCGCTTGACAAATCTTCACATAGGTCTCTTGGCACTGAATAACAGATATTTATTGTTACCCAACTCATTTTATCGACCTCAAATGGATGAAAGGCTGAGTGGACCCACCAGGATTTAAGCCTCTGACCATGAGGTCGGATACATGCCCCTGCAGTGGATGCATTAGTCCACTGAGCCGCCAGACCCGGCCTTAAAGAAGTACCATAAGGATTTCAGGCATTCTCGTGCAAATTACTATGCTCTACAAATTCTCAAAAATTTAAATCAGGGAACTTTTCCAAGTAATCAAAACTCCTTGAAACGCACCACAGTGACAATTGCCCCATCTACTGACAGATGTGATCAAATTCCACTATAATTTCTGAACAAAGTGAATAATATCTATACTTCTTTTCCTGAGATTGCTAGAACTTTTTTAACAGCTCTTTCTCCTTGCATGCTGCCAGATGCCCTGGTTAAGCTTCTTAACTAGAAACCTATTTCAGAGACTGATATACTTAATCTAATGCTTAATGTTAAATCTGGATCCCCTCTAGACCCCGCATCCCTGGAAATCCTGGAACAGGGCAGTGCTGCCATTGCACCAGTGCTAACAGAGCTATTAAATTTGTTGTTTGCACTAGCCTAGTCCTGAAAGAGTGGAAGCATGTTATGATTATCCCTCTACTTTAAAAGCTTAGCCTAGATCCATTACTGTCCGAACACTTAAGACCTATCTCGCTACTATCTTACGTTGCTAAAATTGCAGAGAAGTTTGTCAATCAGCAATTAATGCAGTGTGTAGAGCACAGCTTTCTGAACTCTTCATGTTGGAGACACACTTTTTGGAGATGCATCATTTTGGGACACAGTAAGGCAGTGTAAGGCAGTGTAGCGACCGAGAATAGCGAAGCGAGCCCGAACGACCTAAGGGGGGTTCTCACTCAATATGTGTCTCTCTCTCTCTCTCTCTCTCTCTCTCTCTCTCTCTCTCTCTCTCTCTCTCTATCTCTCTATCTCTCTCTCTCTCTCTCTCTACTCTCTCTCTCGCTCTCTGTCTCTCTCTCTCTAGGAGATAGGAGGTATGGTACTAGGCTGCCTGGCGAGTTGTCTGATGGATCGCACCTTTCAAACTACTCTTCAACCCTATGTCTCATCCATTCCACATCTGAAACAGAGGGTGCTTCAGGGTTCAGCTTTGAGCCTGACCCTCTTCAACCTGTATATGCCTTCGCTGGCAGACTTATTGGACAAACATGGGGTTCAGACAGTGTCATATGCAGATGACACACAGCTGATCCTCACTTTGGCCCAGGCCAATGGCAGAGGGTTTTAAGCTCTGCCTAGAGAACATGTCAAACTGGATGAAACACAGTTGCCCCATGCTAAATGCCAGTAAAACATATACCTTAGTAGTAGAAAAACAACCTTCCATCTGGTCCTCAAGTTAGTGGCTTAGTATGTTAGGGTCTCCACCTTCCCTGAGCCACAAAATTAAAAATCTGGGAGTCTGTCTCGACTAGCCCTGGGCGTAGTGGGCGTAGTGGGGCTTCGCGGAGCTACGTGAAGTGGGCGAGAAACTACGCCCACCTCCGCACTCCGCGTAGCCCCACTACGCACCGCAGGCCTTCCTCCCTCCCGCCCTCCCTAAATCCTTTAATTTAAACGTTAATAATAATTAAAAGGACCTTACCTTGCGCCCCGCTGCCCGCCGCGTCTCCGGGTCTCCCTTTCTTCATCTGTGCCGTCTTGGGTACTAATGCGCATGCGCGGGCGGCTGCGCATGCGCATTTCTCGTGAGAAATGCGCATGCGCGGCCACCCGCGCATGCGTATTAGTACCCAAGACGGCGCAGATGAAGAAAGAGAGACCCGGAGACGCGGCGGGCAGCGGCTCGCAAGGAAAGTGTCTTTTAATTATTACTAACGTTTAAATTAAAGGATTTAGGGAGGGCGGGAGGGAGGCGGGTGGCGGCCAGCTACGCTCCGTCTGCGGAGCGTGCGTAGTGCCGAATTCTACGCCTGCTACGCAAAATGCGTAGAAGCCGGCACTACGCACACTCCGAGCACGGAGCGTAGCTGCTCGCCCACCCTTAGTCTCAACTCTACACTTTCCTTCTCTGTCCAGATCTCTGCACTCACTGGTACCTGTTTCAGGGTTCTAAATATTCTGGAAAATATTTAGAGCTCATCCCGTATAATGCCAAAAAGACAGCGGTCCAGGCTTTGGTGACTTCGAGATTAGATTACTGCATGTTCTCTATCTGGGGGTACCAAAGAGGCCCATATATATGGTCCAATGGGTGCAAAAAGTGGCAGCTCGGATGCTGTTAAATATTCCACGATTCGCACCAACAGGCAGTGCCCTGGAGACTCTCCACTGGCTCCCTAATGAGGAGAGGATCTCCTTTAAAGCCTTGTGCTACATCCATAGAATATTGCAGGGCAGGGTCCCCAAATATCTCTGCCCCATGATACACTCCTACCACCCCAAGCTCTGTCTGAGATTGGCTAGAACTGCACTGGTCTGTATTCCAAAATTCAACAGAAAACGCTTTGGGGGCATCTCCTTCAGGCACCTGGCAGCCAAGTTGTAGAATTCTCTATTGTTGCACCTAAGAGTGGAGAAATCAGAATCAGCCTTTAAGAAACAGCTTAAAACTTGGCTATTTAGAAAAAATCTCTCTCTTTAGCTGTACTCCGCCTACATCTTTCCATAATTATGATTTTAGCCTTGAAGGGAATTCAGTGCGGGTGCACTCCGTAATGGAGTAACAATTGTGCTCTATAAGGTGCCATGATAATATTAATATATTATAAGATTTTGAGTCTGTGAGTTCACTGAAAAAGCCAAAGGTTACAGGGGCATTATAGTTAGGCTCAGATTTCACTCGTACAAAACCAATGAAATTCAGCAGTTATAGTTAGCTGAGCTAACTATAACTCACGCCCCGCATTGCACTACATATGGCCTCACATATTGCTGCACTCATGGCATGGACAGGGACATTATTGATGACATCACTGATTACATCGCAAATGACATCACTGATGACATCATCCAGTGAGTGTAAGTGTTTTCTAAGGGTTTAAGAGTGTTAACAATATATTCTAACCTACTACAAATGTTTGATTAGTATACTAGGTGCACTACTAATGAGTGATACTACTTCTAACATATATTATGTGAGCTGCTGTGTGACTGTGTTTTTTATTGTGTGAGTGGGTGGGTGAGTGGCTGCATGGGTATATAAGTTGGTGGGTGAGTGGCAGTGTTGGTGAGTGAGTGGGTGTGTGAGTGGCTCTAAGGGTGAGTGAGTGGCTGTGTGAGAGAATGTGTGAGTGACTGTATTGGTGAGTGAGTGGGTGGGTATCTAAATGGCTATATGAGTGAGTGAATGAATGAGTGTGTACATGGCTGTATGGGTGAGTGAATGGATGTTTAAGTGGGTGTTTGGTTAAGTGAGTTGGTGTCTTAATGGCTCTATAGGAGAGTTTGTGTCTGTATGAATGACTGTATGGGAGTGAGTAGATGTGAGAGTGCTTTTATTGATGTGTGCAGGGGTTGTGTGGGTGTGCAAAAGAGTGTGAGAGCTAGTATGGGTGTGTGAGTGGCTGTGAAGAGAGACTGTAAAGGTGAGTGAGTCGCTGTGTTATTGGCTGTATGGGTGAATATGTGAGTGTGTGAGTAGCAGTATGGGTGAGTGTGTCACTGTGTGAGTGGCTGTGTGGGTAAGTGACTAGTTATATGAGTATCTGTATGAGTAGTGAATGGTTGTGCAAGTGGCTGTAGGAGTGAGTGGGTCTTTGAGTGGCTCTATGGATGAGCGAGTGATTGTGTGACTACTTGTATGGGTCTGCGAATGTGTGGAGTTCTGGACTTTTTGGTTCCGTCCAGAGGTGTCAGGGTACAACACCCAAAGACCCCGGAGTCCCACCTGCCTTGGTGCACAAATGAACAGAAACACGGGCTTCTCGATGGTGGCGTCAAAGACCAAAGGTTTATTACTGCAGGGACACAGAAGTCACAGAATCTACACACGGGCAGAATCTAGGAGACTGTTCGATTTGTACAAAGTGGGTTGCTCCTTATATACTAAAAATTGTGCTCTAGGCAAATATTTCACATGTCGGTACATTCCCAAACCTTTGTGTCTCTAAACAATAAATATTTGGCGTTACACAGGAACTGTCGATAATATCTGATACCAAACATCACGAAGAGGGGTTCCCACCAGTCCATCACAATCCCTTGTCAATATTGCATTCAAGACCCGGACCGCCTCATCGTAAAGTTCGTTACCTCCCCCTAATAAAGGCCCAGAAGGAAAGGAGCAGAGCCAGGTGCAGAAGATAGAAAAGCGGGATAAGAGATGTTTGTGGGTTGTAAATGGGCAAGGCTACCGGCTTCGGCCGCCTAATCATGATCAGGTACAATGGACACGAAGACCAGTTTGGCAGGACTGGCCTCGGGCAGAGGAGGCAGCCTTTGTCGAGTCATGCAGCTTCAGCGTGATCTGGTTTAAGGTGCACGTGTCACGTAAGAGGTGAATCTCCGGCTAAGGCTACGTGTCTTTAATCAAAGTGAAGTGAATGAAATGATCAGAGGCTATTGCGTATGTGAGGGCAAGGAACCACAAAATGGCGGCCATGATCTAAGATGGATGCCGTGTGTATATCAGAAATGTGTCAGTGGAAGGAGTGCTCTTGCTCGTAGCGTAGCGAAAACACTAGGATATACTAAATGGATCATTTGCGGTTCGCTGATACCATTTTTATGTATTTCCGACAAACTTGAAAACACGGGTTCAAGTCGTCACGGAACCGTCACGGAACCTCAGACCCTCCTTTTGCCCTTACATAGGCAATTACTCAGTCTATGTCTGAATCTAGTTCTATGCTCATCAGGTCAGTGACATGCTGTTGTATCATCATCCTTTCTCGTGTCTTTTCTCCAAACGCAGGTGGTTTTCTGAGACAAGTTGCAGCACAAAGACTACACAGAGCAGGACCACACTGGATAATCAGACAACATGAGAATAGGAATACTAGGATGACACCAATGACCATTAGAACCTTCCATCCCCACGCTGAGATCAGAGTCCAAAACCACTCCATGAAGGACCAGTTTCCCTCATCTACATGTATGGAGTCCGAAATCTTGTGCAACTTAGAGATCGCCTCGTAAACTGTTGGAGCATTATTAGGAATAAAGACACAGCAGCTCGATTGGATCATTCTGCATACCCCACCTCGATCTGCAAGTATAACATCTAGAACCATACGGTTCTGCAATGTCATGAGCCTATCCGCCTGAAGCTCAGCTGTCAGATTGCTAAGGGCACCAGCAGTTTCGGTAATAGTAGATTCAACTACCCGTGTTAGCTGACGTATGTTTCTACTATTGGCCATAGGCCCCCAGAACGGAAGGAAGCCTTTGAAGAAGTCTCCAGCTTCCTGACCAGCTGTATCTTCCTTGCTGAAGACACCTCTCGCTACTCTTGTTCTGTGGTAATCAGGTGAAGCAGTGTATGTCGGAGGCAATAATCGAGCAATATAACATGATCCTGAGAAGTCGGCAGGCAACCATGTATAAGCTCTGTCTCGACAAATGAAATAGGTACCCCTAGCAGTAAGAAAGGCAGGGGAAGAGTTAGCCGGAAACACATAAGTCTCTACGCACTCACTCCTCCCTAGCTGAGCTCTCGGATTTCTCCCATTACCTTGCAAACAGACCTGACCTCGGTGAGGTACGACCCAGATTGGAGTTGAGCTTTTACGCTTGCTTTCTCCTAAACTAAGGCGATACTCTGAAGTATTCCAACTTAAATATACTCGCAATTCGTCTCTAGGGTATGATGGAGTATTATTGACGTCTTTGACCATGTCAATAATTCCCTGGACTAAAGCTTTGTTGGCAGAGTTATATTTAGTGGAACGTGGTGGACGTGGAGGATAGGTCTCAAGAGCATAAGCAAAGATGGTTTGAAGGGCCTGAAATGATCCATTGTAGCTGAAAGGCAAAACCAGATAGGGAATACCTTTATCCATAGTGTGGGGTATCAAGCCACACACCCAACAGTCTGTCGTGTTAACTACCAGTTGGTGTTGGTGCAAGAGCTGTACAAAAGTATTATTAATGAATTCTGAGCGTCGAGCTTGCTCATGTTCCGGAAACGAGTGAAAAGAGTGTATAGAAGAAACAGTAGAAATAGCAGGATCAAGGGGAGGTACTGTAGATACTGGCACAAAAATCAAATTTATGCTAAAGACAATTCCACCCACCAGTGTTGCTAAAACAATCAAAAATGTAATGGCACATTGCATCAAGAAACATTTGCTATGAAGAATTCTATTTAGTCTGTTTCTGCGAACGTAAATCACATTTTCTCGTTGCAGCGCAGGAAGTTCCATCTTCTACAATCCGCTCGCGACCACTGATGATGTGTACGTAGATGAAAATGCCTCTGTCAGCCCTGGGAGTTCCCAGTACTAACAGAAAGATCGACCTTGTGTCAGACCCCTGCAAATTCAAACTAGGCACACAGCCACGACCCTACGGCTACCCAGACGGCAAGGCAATTTTAAAAACAATAAACAATAACAAACTTCCTGGCTGAAGGCAAAAGTTCAAAATATATATATATATATCAAAATCACAGTATGCAGTTGCCTGCTTTATTAGTCCTTTTTATGGCTTCTAAGGTTGTATTTCTGCTTCGCTGGTACTGTCTGATCGGAAAATAGTGTATCACTAGCAGCTGTTGCAGAGTTTACGTTCGCAGATGGCAAAGTTTCTTCTGATGCTGGAGACAAATTTTCAATGTTCAAAGCAGTCTTTTCAAGAGGAGAGTCACGTTTCAAAGTGTCAGAAATCAAATCGGCATCGCTGAAAGGGACAAATTTCGGAGTTGTTTCAGCTTCGGAGGCATCAATTCCCTTCTTCACCCAGTCGTCGTAGGGCAGCGGCAGTGGAACACGCTTTACGTGAGAAGCGTGGATCCAGTGCTTGCGACCAGCAACACGTACAGCTGTCCTCGTCGCCAGCAGGATTTGGAAGGGGCCGATGTAGCGAGGCTGAAGATTCTTTGTCCTCGCAAAATTTCTGACCACCACGTGGTCGCCGGGTTTCAGCTGATGCCCTGGACTCTCCGGAGGTTTTGGCAAAGCATCAAAGACCTGTTGATGAATAAGACTTAATTTAGCAGTCAAGTCGTAAAGATAGTCTATCAACATAGGATATTCAATGGAGCAGAATTGTTTAGGCCTTGGCACACCCCAGACATTTGCCGGGCGGCCAAATACAATCTCATATGGAGAAAGCCCTATTCTAGAATGCACTGTTGCTCTCGTTGATAACAAGGCCAAAGGAAGTGCGTCTGGCCAAACCAAACCTGTGGATGCTTGAATTTTGGCTATTTTAAGCTTGAGGGTGCCATTGTAACCCTCAACTAAACCAGCAGACTGGGGATGGTTCGCACTATGAAATTTTTGTTTCAATCCTAGACCAGCACACACACTCTGCATAACTTTCCCTATAAACTCACTTCCGTTATCTGACCATACAATCCGTGGCATTCCAAACCTAGGGAAAAATTCTTTGAGAAGAATTTTGGCAGTTGATAAAGCAGTGTTGTCCTTTAGTGGGTATGCTTCTATCCACCTGGAAAAAGCACAAACCACCACCAGGACGTATTTTAAATTGTTGCAGCGTTCCATGTGAATGAAGTCTAACTGTATTACTTCAAAGGGACAGGAAGGAGGAGCAAAATGACCAGCTGGAGTTGGAGTTCCCTTGCCAGGATTATGCATCAAGCACACCATACAATTTTTCACCACTCTCTCTGCACACTTACTGATTCCCTCATTCTTCCAGACTGGAGCTAACATCTTACATATCCCTTTAGAACTTATGTGCGCCACTCCATGCGCCATCGTCACTACTGCAAGCACATACGCATCAGGCAACATCCAACGCTGCTGTTCTGTCAAATCGATCCAACATCCATTCGAGTCCAATTTGCCCGTACTTTCTCTCCATACGCGTTTCTCTTCCTCAGTCGCTTCTTTCTGAATCTCTTTCACACTTTCCATTGTATCCTCACACATTCCAGACTCAGCAATCCATCTTGCAGACGTAGCAACATACATTCTACTCATCATGTCTCTAGCTGTCTGTTTAGCGGTTTCATCAGCAAAGGCATTTCCCCGACCAACATCATCCGTGATTGCTTTATGAGCACTGCACTTCACAATCGCAACTTCAGTCGGTAAGGTTAGAGATTCTAACAAGTCGTTAACTAGCTGACCATGTTGAATCTTAGTCCCATGGGACGTAATGAAACCCCTTTCTCTCCACAACCGGCCAAAACTATGGGCCACGCCAAATGCGTACTGACTATCTGTAAACACATTCACTCTCTTTCCCTCAGCTAAAACACACGCTCTCGTAAGAGCTATTAACTCTGCAGCTTGGGCAGAATTCTGACTCACTCTTGCAGTCTCCACAATCGTCTTCAAAGTCGTTACTGCGTAGGCAGCAGTCACATCACCATTCTCCAATTTAAAACATGACCCGTCCACATACAGCGTACCATCTGGGTCGGATAGAGGAGTATCTCTTAAGTCGATACGACCTTTTGTCTCTTCCTCCGTTTTGAAATAACAGTCATGTGGCTCAGAATCACTCGACTCTTGATCAGTCGGCAACAATGTTGCTGGATTCAATACATTGCATCTTTTGATCTGAATATGACTCGCTAATAACGTCAGCTCGTAACCAGATAATCTCGCACTAGTAAGGTGTTGTGTCTTCGTTCGGTTCATGAGTGTGTCCACTGCATGAGGAACCATGACCACTAGCATATTGTTCATCACCAAACCAGCAGATTGTCGAATGGAAGCTGCAGTTGCCGCTGTAGCCCTCAAACAACTAGGCAATGCTCTAGCTACCGGATCTAATGTTGATGAAAAATACGCACAAGGGCGTTGTTTATCACCAAACTTCTGTGTCAAGACACTCAACGCGCAACCTTCTCTTTCGTGAACGTAGAGCGTGAATGGCTTACTGTAATCAGGTGTGCCCAATACAGGAGCTGAACACAAAGCTTTTCGTAATTCAGCAAAACTCTCTTGACATTCATCAGACCATGGCACCGGACTCGGAACATTTTTCCCAGTCAAAGCTACCAATGGCTTTGCTAAAAGTGAAAAATTTGGGATCCATTGCCTACAGTAAGAGGTAATACCTAGAAAGGCACGTACTTCCCTCTGTGTGCGTGGAACACTCATCTGCGTAATTGCTTTTATTCTTTCTGGGGTCAACTTCCTTCCCTCCTTTGACAAGAGATGACCTAAGTAGGTTACTTCTTGGCAGCAATATTGCATTTTGGAAGGTGACACCTTATGATTCAAATTAGACAAATGATGCAATAGTGAAATTGTAGCTGCTTTGCAAGTTTCCTTGTCATCGGCAGCCACTAAAAGATCGTCTACGTACTGTACTAGGGCAGAGCCTGGAGGAAGGACAAAAGAATCTAGCTGACTTTTTAAAGCTTGACTGTAAATAGATGGACTTTCACAGTAGCCTTGTGGAGCGCGTTTAAATCTGAAACTGCGACCTCCTAAACAGAAGCCAAAAATATCTCTGCTTTCCTCGGCTATCGGAATGCTGAAAAAGGCATTCTTCAAGTCGATGACTGAGAACCATGTAGCTGTAGCAGGAATCAATGTTAACAAAGCAGTAATGTCTGGCACTACAGGAAACTGCGGAATTACAATCTTATTAACTTCTCTAAGGTCTATGACAAACCTATAGACTGGAGGCTTTGTAGGATCTGTTCGTTTCAAAATCGGCAATACAGGACTATTACAAACATTTCCTCGCGTTTCTTCAACCACACCTTTTTTAATCAAATCTTGCACAATCAATAAGAGTGCACGCTCACCTTCATTCGATATTTTATACTGAGGAATTCTTGGAAATTTCACATTCGCTTTCAAAGTTACTACATACGGTGGAATCTCTAGTAGACCTACATCATTGGGACCAGTCGCCCAAAGAGAATCAGGGAGTGAACGTAGCTCCGGCGGGAGTGCGTCCATTGACAAGTACATCGGAGAGGTGAGTCTTTTACCCAAAGTAAGCTGTACTCCTTCCGGAGAACAGTACAATGTCGCATATAGTCGTTTTAACAAATCTAAACCAAGCAGATTTTCATTACAACCTGTCGTCAAAATTAAGGGTGCTTTCAATTGACACGGTCCAACAGAAATAGACAAAGGACCAGATATCGGGTTGTACACAGGGGCGCCTGAAAAACCTACGGAAACATTTGTTGAGCCAGACAAAGGTGCGCCAGGGAGTTTCGCATGCATGATAGAACTTTTCGCGGCACCAGTATCCAACAGAAACGGTTCGACTACACCTGATGTTGCTACTGCGACATAAGGCCCACTCTGATCCACTGGAACTGATACTACTCCCTCTCTCTGTCTATGGCTGTCCTAGTACCCATTTTGTTGAAAACCCTCTTCAACTTCACAATAATCCTCAACAAGATATTGCTGAGATCTATTCTGTTGAGCTGACTGTACATTTCGCTGATCAAAGTGATTAGAAGGACGATCATTAGTTTGTGGAGGCATAGCACCTCGTCCTCGTCCTCTAGAATTCTGCGCATAACCACCACGACCTCTCTGAGCTGCTGCCGCATTATTTTGCGCTAAGATCTGACAATCATTTTTATAGTGACCCTCTTTCTTACAGTACGCACACTGATTCCACTGGTATTGAGGCCTGGTCGAATTATAATCTGTCTTTTGATACGAATTCTGTTGCATATTAGTCTGATTCGTGCGAGGCGGATACGCCTGCTGTAAAAGAACTTTAGTCTTTAAATCTTTCGTTTTCTTCTCTGATTTCTCCTTTTCCTCTTTATCCCTATTTTCATAGTACTGTGCAGTCGCAAGTATTTGCGCTGTCGTAGATACAGCCCACGCACTTTCTGAGTCTTTCAATTTATTGCATAATTCAGGTAACAAATTATGCACAAATTTATCGACAAACAATCTCTGTCCTCCTTCAGTGCTCATATCCTGACCACTATGGTCTACAAAAGTCTCTTCGAACCTCGTGAAGAAGTCGGAGACACTTTCGTCTTTCTTCTGCTTGCATGCGGATAATTTATCCCAATTAACACGCAATGCTGGCATCAGAGTCTTCATTAAATCTATTATTCTACCTGGAAGATTAGCAATCAAAGGTTCGGGTTTCGCACCACCTATTTGTTGATTATCTGCTGCAGTGATAGCTGCCCAATCACCACCTAAAGCAGCCTGATGATCCTCTCTACGAATTTTAGCCCACACTGGTTGTGGAACTACATTACCAAACAACATATCAATGTCGGCTAAGTTCATTATACAAGCCTCAACTGTCTGTGTCAATTCCTTGTAATATCCGGCTGGATTCTTACGTGGATCTGGCAAGGCCTGTTTCACTGCTAACACTTCTGCTCGCTTCCACGGAATATGTATCCATACTCTTTGGAACTGTGCTGGAGCAGCTGCAATACCCGCATTATCATCACGTTGTACTGCTTCGCGCCAAATTGGAGGAACTTCCCTCATAGGATATTGGCGACTTAGCTTCATTCTACCTTTCTCTAAATCTCTCGGCGAACGAAGAGATGGATCATTCCTAAAACTCAAAATGAGGTCCATCGCTTCCTTTATATTATCGCCCACTATCATTCCAGCAGCAAACTCTTTTTGAATCTTAATTAAATCTTCCAAATCTGATTCGACATCGTCTTCTTCTATTTCCTCACGCAACAACGAGCACATCTCGTCGAAGACGTATCGCTGTGTTGGCTCTCCCCATTGCATAAATGTCTCTAACACATCTTTCGTACTATATCTTCTAACTTTTGTAATCCATCTGAGAGCTGTGGAGTCTAAAACTCCCCGTTCCTCAGTACTTGGAAGCTGACTCCGTCTCTGAACAGAGTCAGGAGTAGGAGTCTTAATCAAAGTTTTATATATAGGAGACAGCATATTAGTAACAGAATCAGTAATTCTTCGACGAACAGAAAGTGGAGTTAGTACACTCGCAGACATAGAGAACGCAGTAGAGGTAGGAATAGATGACGAAACTGTAGGAGTATCGAGGAAAATAGTTTGAGGACCAATAGGTACAGTGGTAGGTATAGGAGCGGGCAGTGCAGGAAGAGGAGGAGCTGTAGGAACATTTACATTCACCACAGGAGGTATAGGAACTTGATTCTGAGGAACAAGAACACCAGGTTGTCCAGCAACCGGCAATTGAACATTCGGGATCAGTGGAGCCGTAGCACCTTGTGCATACGGTGGAGGCGACCGTAACAGATAAGATAGCAGAGGATCGTTTTCGGAATCCTCCAGTATCTTAGCCATTTTCGATGGCAAGGCAGGATAGCACTTGTCAATCGCTAAGTTACGCTCTCTAATGGCTACATCTATGGCTTTCTCACACTCGTCAGCCTGCAACTGCTTAGTCGCTTGCTCTAGAGTTAACTCTTCTAGTTCTTTTTGCTCTTTCTTCAACCTTTTCATTTCTCTCTGTTTGGATTCTTTCCGCCAATAACGAAAAGAGTCAAACATTGCCGGCCGGGCTTTCTTCCTAAACAATTTCTCTTCTAAATTGTCGAGAATCTCTTGTTCAAAACTACCATGCAGTGGCCAACTAAGGACACCATCCTTCTTACAATAACGGACCCATATCTCATTATAAGTTATAGGACCCACACCATACTTACAATATAGGTCATATAGGGGAGTCCCAATCGGAGGAACCAGACAGGAATCCTCTAATTGTGAGTCACTGTTGCAACTAAAACAAGACAACATTTTCCGACTTACCATTCTCAGTCCGGAACACAAAACAAACAAAACACGAAACAAATTGTGCACTTGAACCAAGAACTTAGGCCTACCAAAACCAAACTAATGTATCGATACCCAAAACTGAACCAAATAGATTATCGTAACCAGAACAACTAGTGATAATCTTACAAAACCAAACCAAACCAAGAACCGATCAAGGATTTTTAACAATCCTCACAAAAGTAACCAGCTAGCTATCACTAAATACTTAACTGAGGCACTGAAGACGTCACCAAGGAGAAACCCGTCACGTTTCGCCGTACTAAGGACTGCACCACTTCGGGTCCAAGACAGGGCGACGGTCAAGGCAACGGCCCACTGCAGCCGTCCTGAACGGGAACCCTCGTGGAAGAGAACTTCAGGGCCACTTTTGCGATATGCCGGGATCGATGAAGTGGGGCGCCTCCCTCAGGAATCTTCACACGAAGCCTCTCGAACTCTTCAGGCTTTTTGGACCGGTACCGAATGACGTCGCCCCACGTTGGGCGCCAATTGGAGTTCTGGACTTTTTGGTTCCGTCCAGAGGTGTCAGGGTACAACACCCAAAGACCCCGGAGTCCCACCTGCCTTGGTGCACAAATGAACAGAAACACGGGCTTCTCGATGGTGGCGTCAAAGACCAAAGGTTTATTACTGCAGGGACACAGAAGTCACAGAATCTACACACGGGCAGAATCTAGGAGACTGTTCGATTTGTACAAAGTGGGTTGCTCCTTATATACTAAAAATTGTGCTCTAGGCAAATATTTCACATGTCGGTACATTCCCAAACCTTTGTGTCTCTAAACAATAAATATTTGGCGTTACACAGGAACTGTCGATAATATCTGATACCAAACATCACGAAGAGGGGTTCCCACCAGTCCATCACAATCCCTTGTCAATATTGCATTCAAGACCCGGACCGCCTCATCGTAAAGTTCGTTACCTCCCCCTAATAAAGGCCCAGAAGGAAAGGAGCAGAGCCAGGTGCAGAAGATAGAAAAGCGGGATAAGAGATGTTTGTGGGTTGTAAATGGGCAAGGCTACCGGCTTCGGCCGCCTAATCATGATCAGGTACAATGGACACGAAGACCAGTTTGGCAGGACTGGCCTCGGGCAGAGGAGGCAGCCTTTGTCGAGTCATGCAGCTTCAGCGTGATCTGGTTTAAGGTGCACGTGTCACGTAAGAGGTGAATCTCCGGCTAAGGCTACGTGTCTTTAATCAAAGTGAAGTGAATGAAATGATCAGAGGCTATTGCGTATGTGAGGGCAAGGAACCACAAAATGGCGGCCATGATCTAAGATGGATGCCGTGTGTATATCAGAAATGTGTCAGTGGAAGGAGTGCTCTTGCTCGTAGCGTAGCGAAAACACTAGGATATACTAAATGGATCATTTGCGGTTCGCTGATACCATTTTTATGTATTTCCGACAAACTTGAAAACACGGGTTCAAGTCGTCACGGAACCGTCACGGAACCTCATGTGTATGTGAATTGTTGTGTGTATGTGAGTGGGTGTGTAGGTGTGTGTGTTTCTGTTTATGCACACTTCTAATTCTTTGAATGATATTAAATATATTAAACGTGTTCTCTTTAAATCCAGGTCCTTAGTTAAGCATAGCTTAGAATGCGCACTTTTCCTAGAAGAACACAATATTAAAGTTGCCTTTATAACACAAGCCTGGACAGACCAAGCCTCGGGCCTGACCTGGTGAAAGCCATGCCTCCAAGTTTTTCCTGTTACTCCTTAGATAGACCCCTAAGGAAAGGTGGGGGTTTAGTGGTCATTTATCATGACACTTTGAATGCAGTTTTCCATCCTGCATCCAATACTTCCTGTGAAGCACTTTTCTTCAATATCAATGATCAGGGTTTTGGTACCTTTAAGAGGGTGCTTGTTTATTGTCCGCCTGGCCCTAGACTGGGGTTTTTGGAATCGATTGGTACCCTGCTTGAAGATGGTTTGAGCTTAAACGTTTTCACAGTACTTGGCGGCTTCAATTTCTATCTTGAGGATCTTAATGACTCAGATACCATCTGCCTGAATAGAGTAATGGAAACCGGAGCGCTTAAGCAGCTTGTGGTGGGTCCCACACATCTTAAAGGAGACACATTCGATGGGATATTCTCTAACAATCCTCACATATCCTGCTCTGAGGTATTCCCTTTGGCCTGGTCTGACCAAAGCGCAATAATCTTTGAGATGAGGGATCCTTTAGATCCTATTTCAAATAGGGTCAAGCCGAGGACGCAGGAAAAAAGGGCGTGGAAAAACTTTGAGGGTACACAACTAGAGGAGGCTTTGATGAGTACCTTACCTCTTCCCATCTTAGAAATTGATAAAGCCGCCAAGGTCAATACTGATTGGATAGATTCAGCTGGTAAGAAGTTGGCTCCGATCACTAAATAGACTCCTAAGTGAGTTCATCCTTTGGCTCCGTGGTACTCTGATAAGCTCAAGCTGCAGAAGCTGGCTTGTAAAATACTTGAGGGAATCTGGAGAAGCGGATACACCTCACAAATAAAATAAACTATAAGCATAGTCTTAAAGTCTATAAAGAGATGTTGCTGGACACAAAAAATATCTTCTTTTCTAGTAAAATTCTTCATGCCTGATCAAACCACAAAGAGCTTTTCAAAACAGTGAAACATTTAACCTCGCCCAATGTCATTAAAAAGGATAGCAGTCGAGAACTGTGCGAAACGTTGGCCACCTTTTTTCTTCAAAAGTGGAAGGTATTTTCTCTACCTTTTCTCCGGAATCATACGAAGTAGGTGTACTTCCTGGGAATTCTATCCAAAAAGAACCCGATCCCGGATTAGTCTTTGACCAGTTTTTACCTCTTAGACCGGAAGAAAGTGTTATACTCCTTAGCTCTACTAGATCAGGCTCCCCAATGATCCCTGCCCAGTTTCAATACTTAAATTACTTCCGTAAATTATCAGTTCCATTTTATGTCCACTGATTAACAACATTTTGTCTACTGGAGTTTTTCCGACTGCTTGGAAAAAGGCATCTATTCAACCTCTTTAAAAAAAAAATACCTTAGACCCTCTCGACCCTGGCAGCTATCGACCTGTTTCTCGGCTTCCGTTGCCGGCAAAAATCATAGAGAAAGCCATGAATATTCAACTGAGTTCTTACTGCAATAACAAGAATGTTTTTGACAAGACTCAGTATGGCTTTAGAGACAATCACAGTACAGAACTTGCTCTAATTAAATCATGTGAAGAGATAAGGGAGGCTCTTGACTGTGGTGGGAAGGCTGTTTTGATAATGTGGGATTTTTCTGCAGATTTTGACACGGTCCATCACAGGGTGTTGATGGATGGGTTGTCTGGGGCTGGAGTTAGTGGTGTGGCTTGGAAACTTCTTCAATCCTTCTTAGCCGATAGAACCCAAACTGTCGACCTGGATAATCATAAATTAAGGCCATTTAGTCTCCTGTGTGGGGTCCCTCAAGGGTCCTCGCTGTGTCCCACCCTCTTTAATGTTTATGTGATACCATTAGCTGCACTGATCAGATCCTTTGGTTTTCAGTTATCCACATATGCTGACAATAGATCGTTTTATCCATTAAAAATGGTCATAAGAAGGAGGCCGGAGCTCGCTTTCACAACTGTATGCAAGCCATAGTGGGTAGGATGGCTTCAAATTGTTTAAAGCTGAACTCTACTAAGACTGAGGTGATTGTATTCGGTAATAACCTACATATCTGGACCTCGGATTGGTGGCCCTCAGAGTTGGAAAATCAGCCTATTCCATCCCTGAAAGTAAAAAATGTAGGGGTCATTGTGGACAACAGATTGACTTTTAATGACCACATAAGCTCAGTAGTTTCCTCTTGCTTCTTGATCTTGCAAATTCTGAGGAAAAAGAATCCCTTTCTCTCTCAAACAGACCTCAGGACAGTGTCACAGTCCTTGTTATGTCACGTTTAGACTACTGTAATGGCATTTTTCTGAATGCCCAACATCTTAATAGGCTTCAGATAGCTCAGAATGCAGTCGCTAGGCTTCTTACAGGTATACCAAAATTTGCTTTGGTAAAAAGTGAGTTAACTCGGTTACATTGGCTCCCGGTGAGGCAAAGGGTTCCTTTTAAGGCCTTATGTGTAGTATTTAAGGCTCTCAACGGTATCGCCCTGACCACTTAAGGCAAAAATTCAAATGGTATGCCCCGATCAGAAGCCTGCAGTCCAAAGGAGCTAAATTTGTCCAGATTCCCATTGTTAGGAAAGCCAGCTGGGGAGCTAGGAGCTTTGTTACCTGTGCGTCAAAGGCCTGGAACAAGCTTCCGTTTGTTCTGAGAAATGCTGGATACCTTCTCTCCTGTAGAAAGGGTATGAAAACCTGGCTCTTTATTCATTGAAACCCCCTTCGACTATCGTTTAAGCATGGGCGAATTTTGCGAATCTGGCATTCACGAATTAGCGTATTTGCGAACTCGCAATCCGCGAATTCTCGCGAATTTGCAGATTTTTTTTGTGTTCGCAAGGGTTTCTGCCAGTTCGCGAGGGTTTTGTACCAGTTCGCAATTGCGAACTTACTTGTCGGCTCGCAACGGTCGCGACTATGTTGTTTCTACGTCTGGTTAATCATCACAGGTTCACAGCACCCTCTGTTTCACCACTGCCACCCTGTTTCACACATGCCACCCTCTGGTACATCAATGCCACCCTCTGGTTCATCACTGTAGATTATGGGGGGGGGGGAAACAAGCACACCAGCCCTGCTTCAACTGACATGAAATAATTTGGGGTTGATTTATTAATGTGTCACTGTTTTAAAATTCCAGTCTGGCACCTGCTTCCTTATCTGTAATTTGCTTTCTGTTGCAGTGCAATTTTTTTTTCCAGGACCTTTGTGGCCTACTTGTAGCTATTCTATGAGCCTGCTGTAAGGGTCAGAGCAGGGTCATACAATTGTTGCAACTAGCAATTGAACTCTGGAGGGGCCCCAGTCAGGAAGCACTACAGGGAATGGTTACTAATGATGAGTTTGAACTTTTGCACCTGCTGAGTGCTTTCAGTTTTGCAAAACTCATTTTTCTGCAGAACAGCAACTGTAATGCCCCAAACAAACATAGGCAACTGAACTCTGGAGGGGCCCCTCAGGAAGTACTACAGGGAATGGTTACTAACGATGAGTGAACTTGTGCACCTGCTGAGTGCTTTCAGTTTTGCAAAACTCGTTTTTCTGCAGAACAGCAACTGTAATGCCCCAAACAAACTTACTTGTGAAAGTTGATTTCTAATCCAAAAGTGATCCAAAGAAAGTCAAAAGGCCTCAAATCCAAAAAAGTGCAGGCAAATGTCAACCTGAGGAGTTATTCTGATAAAAATCACATTTTCAGAATGTCTATGCTGCTTGCTAGTGCATTTCTTGTGCAGAATTGCAAATTTAGTAATTTCGCGAGTGCGAGATTGTTGCTGCCCGCCGCACCTACATGTTCGCAATTGCGAACTCTCGCGATGCGTCACCAAACTCCCGTGGGATCCCGCAGCAATATCCAAAATGGCGCATCACTCGCAAAATATCGAGAAAAACAACTCGGCAAACGCTGAATGACGGTAAGTGAACGCCGCACGCCGCAATATTGTATCACCAAGAAAAAAAATCTGCTGCGCGCGAATTTGCGGATTTTCGGCAAATTCGCGGGAGTTTGCGGATTGCGAATTTACCGAAAATCCGCAAAATCCACGAGCGGAACGGATTTTCCGCCCATGCTTACTATCGTTTAAGCAGAACTCAGCACCAGGACTCCCGAGGGTAATCATGCGCTTATATAAATTTAATTAACATAACATAACATTATGTAATTTGAGATTTCATTGAAATGTCATCAGTGATGTCACTGACCATGTCATGAATTATGTAATATGTGAAGTCATAAGCAGTGCATTGCATGGGCTTAGGTTATAGTTAGCTCAGCTATCTACAGATGCTGAATTTCACTGGTTTTGTATGAGTGAAATTTGAGCCTAACTATAACGTCCTTGTAACCTTTTGCTTATCCAGCGAACTCACAGACTCAGTCAGACTCAAAACCTTATAAATTCACTGAACAAACAATTGGGATTTTCAGATAATTTTTAAGGTTTTTTAAATTCTTTTTCCTAACTGTAAAGTTCCTGTAAACTTTGCTTTTTTCAGTGAGTTTCTAATGTTGTTTCCTAGGCATAACGTCCCAGTAACATTTCGCTTTTTAAGGTCATTTTATTTCCTAAATGTAATCACTAACCTTTTTCAGTGAGTATTTGAGTGAGTGCATCAATGACTCAGTAAGTATGTGAGTGGATATTAAGAGTACCTGAGTGGATATGTCAGTGGGTGTGTGAATGTCTGAGTAGGTCTTTGAGTGGGTGTGTGAATGTCTAAGTGGGTCTGTGAGTTGCTGTGTGAGTGGGTCTGGGAGTGAATACATGAGTCTCTAGGTGAGTACATAAGTCTCTGAGTAGGTCTGTGAGTGGGCACTTGAGTGTCTGAGTGGGTCAGTGAGTTGGTGCATGAGTTTCTGACTGGGTCTGTGAGTGGATGCATGTGTGACTTTGAAGGTCTGTTAGTGGATGAATGAGTCTCTGAGTGGGTAAGTGAGTGTGTGTGTGCGTGTCTCAGTGAGTCTGTGAGTGGTTGTGTAAGTCCCTGAGTGGGTCTGTGAGAGGGTGTGTGAGTGTCTGGATTGGTCAGTTAGTGGTTGCATGACTCTCGCAGTGGATCTGTGAGTGGGTGCATGAATCTCAGAATGGGTCTGTGAATGGGAACAAGAGTGTCTGAGTGGGGGAATAAGTGTCTGAGTGCGTCAGTGAGAACATGCCAAAGGCTCTGAGTGGGTCTGTGAGTAGATGTGTGAGTGTCTCAGTGGATCTGTGAGCGGGCACATGAGTGTCTCAGTGGGTTTGAGTGGGTGTGTGAATCTCTGAGTGTGTCTTTGAGCGCATGCATGAGTGTGTGAGTGAGTCTCTGAGTTTGTGTGTGTGTTTTTTTAGAGAGAGAATCGCCCTGTGGGTCTGTGAGTGGGTGGGTAAATGAGTGTTTGAATGGATCTGTTAGTGGGTACATGAGTGTCTGAGTGTGTTCGTGAAAAGGTGCATGAATGTATGAATAAGTTTGTAAGTGGGTGCACATAAAAATAAAGTATGGGTCACACAGGAGCAGGTCCTCGTGCCACCTTTCCCTGTGGCGGTCCTCCTATACAGCTTGCTGAAGCATGCTACCCTTTGCTGCTTTCGGTTTTGTGCCTCCTTCACTCATTTTCTGCTTGTTTTTCTGCCTATTTTCTCCTTGTTCCTGCTCTCTATTTTGCTTCCTTCTGCCTATTAAGCATGGGCGAATTTTGAGAATCTGGCGTTCGCAAATTTGCGTATTTGCGAACTCGCAATCCGCAAAATCTGCGAATTCTCATGAATTTGCAGATTTTTTTATTTTTTTGTGTGTTTGCAAGAGTTTCTGCCAGTTCGCGAGGGTTTGGTACCAGTTCGCAATTGCGAACTTACTTGTCGGCTCGCAACGGTCGCGACTATGTTGTTTCTACGTCTAGTTCATCATCACAAGTTCCCAGCACCCTCTATTAACCACTGCTGGAACAGAATCTCTCCATGACAGCACAAGCCAAAAAAACAGCCGGCACCTGTGTTGGTCTACTTCGATATACCAGGAAGATTCTTCCACTACTTCCCGCAACCTCCCAGAAAATGCTTATGCAAGGTCTAATATTATCTAGACTGGACTATTGCAATGCCCTTTTTTTGGGTGCCCCTGAAGCCACGCTCAATGTCCTGCAGCGAACACAAAATGCCGCTGCAAGGATACTCACTGGCACTCCCCGTAGAGTCTCAGCCAAACCTGCCCTTAAGACACTGCACTGGTTGCCAATACGCGAAAGGGTCAAATTCAAGTCCCTTTGTACCACCCATAGAGCTATGCAAAACCAAGGACCCCCAATGCTAAAATCTATGCTCTACCCATACACCCCGAACAGACCCTTACGGTCAGCACAAGCCAACCTGGCCAAGGTCCACCGAACCAAAAGAGCTCGTACTGGTGGTCGCCGTTTCTCGGTGGTCGCCGCAACCCTCTGGAACTCTCTCCCAATCCAACTCCGGTCTCAACCTAATCATATGAAATTCCGAAAACTTCTCAAAACTCACCTTTTCCCACAATAACCTTTTTTCTTCCACCTCAGCCTCTACCCTCAGTTGTTGGTCTACAATCTCAGCGCTGGGACGCTTCCGGGCAGCCATGCGCTATACAAATCCCAAATTCAAATTCAAATTCAAATTCACTGCCACCCTCTGTTTCACCCATGCCACCCTCTGGTACATCAATGCCACCCTCTGGTTCATCATCACTGTAGATTAGGGGGGGAAAGCAAGCACACCTACCCTGCTTCAACTGACATGAATTAATTTGGGGTTGGTTTATTAATGTGTCACTGTTTTAAAATTCCAGTCTGGCACCTGCTTCCTTATCTGTAATTTGCTTTCTGTTGCAGTGCAACTTTTTTTTCCAGGACCTTTGTGGCCTACTTGTAGCTATTCTATGAGCCTGCTGTGAGGGTCAGAGCAGGGTCATACAATTGTTGCAACTAGCAACTGAACTCTGGAGGGGCCCCAGTCAGGAAGCACTACAGGGAATGGTTACTATTACTAATGATGAGTTTGAACTTTTGCACCTGCTGAGTGCTTTCATTTTTGAAAATTCGTTTTTCTGCAGAACAGCAACAGTAATGCCCCAAACAAACATAGGCAACTGAACTCTGGAGGGGGCCCTCAGGAAGTACTACAGGGAATGGTTACTAATGATGAGTGAACTTTTGCACCTGCTGAGTGCTTTCTGCAGAACAACAACTGTAATGCCCCAAACAAACTTACTTATGAAAGTTGATTTCTAATCCAAAAGTGATCCAAAGAGAGTCAAAAGGCCTCAAATCCAAAAAAGTGCAGGCAAATGTCAACCTGAGGAGTATTCTGATAAAAATCATCATTTTCAGAAGGTCTATGCTGCTTGCTGGTGGATTTCTTGTGCAGAATTGCAAATTTTGTAATTTCGCGAGCGCAAGATTGTTGTTGCCCGCCGCACCTACATGTTCGTAATTGCGAACTCTCGCGATGCGCCGCCAAACTCCCGCGGGATCCCGCAGCAAGATCCAAAATGGCGCAGTACTCGTAAAATTATCGAGAAAAACAACTCGGCAAACGCTGAATGACGGTAAGTGAACGCTGCACGCCGCAAAATTGTATCACCAAGAAAAAAAAATCCGCTGCGTGCGAATTTGCGGATTTTGCGGGAAATTCGCGAATCTCGCGGATCGTGAATTTACCGAAAATCCGCAAAATCCGCGAGCGGAACGGATTTTCCGCCCATGCTTACTGCCTATTATTTTGGCTCTTTCTGGTCACTACTGACCTTTATTCTGCCTCTTGCTGGTCATTTCTGACCTCTGTTTTGCCTTCCTGCTGCTCATTTCTGACTTGTAGTTAGTTTCTTTCTGCTAATTCTGGCCTTTAATGTGCCACTTTCTGCACACTCCTGGCCTTTAATTTCCCTCTTTCTATCTTTATTCTGCCTCTTCCAGCTGGCTTCTGACCTCTATTGTGTCTCTTTTTGATCCATTCTGATAGTTATTCTCTCTCAGTCTGCTGGTGTCTGAAATCTCTACTTGTTTTTAGCTTTATTCTGCATTTCTGCACGTTTCTAACCCTTGTTCTGTCTCTTGCTGCTTGTTTCTGCCATCCATTTTGCCTCTTTCTGCTCGTTTCTGACCATTATTCTGCGTCTCTCTGCTCATTTTCACTTTATTTTGCCTCTTTTTGCTTGTTTCTGACTTTTATTCTGTCTCTTCTTGTTCCCTTCTGACCTTTATTCTGCCTCTTTCTGCTCATTCCTGACCTTTATTTTGAATCTTACTGCTTGTTTCTCACCTAAAGTTTGCCCTTTTTTTACTAGTGGCTGACCTTTATTTTGCCTCTTTCTGTTCACTTCTCAACTATATTTTGCCTCTTGCTGCTGGGTTCTGACCTCCATTTTGTCGCTTTCTGATAATTTCTCACCTTTATTCTGGCTCTTTCTGCTCGTTTCTCACCTTTATTTTGCCTCTTTCTTCTTGTTGCTGACCTTTATTTTGCCTCTTTCTGCTCGCTTCTCACCTCTATTTTGCCTATTTCTGCTTGTTCCCCAAGGACCTCAGCGGAAGCCTCAAGGCTTTGCGGTCCTAGACGGCTCCCCTCCTCTGAGGGGACTGGCAATGCTACTGCATGGAGGGAGCTGCTGGAAAGGCAGCTCCCTACTTGCAGGAGTAATCATTTCCCTGAAAGAGATTAAACCTCTGCTTCCAGTGAGCAGGAGCACTTTGACAGCTCCTGCCCACTGGGACAGGAATGTTTGCTTTTGCTTGGGGGGAGCTGTCAAGGCTTCCTCCAAGCAAAGGTAACAGCTATGTCCCGGGGTGGGCAACCCAGGACATAGCAGGAGCCGACCCTGGGGAGTGTTAGTCCCCAGGGCCATTAATTGCCCCAGGTGGAGGGCTACACAGCCTCCCTCCTTCTGTTTGCATGGGCCATCCCAGGAAGATAGTGGTCCCCGGAACCAAGATCGGCTCCCCTCCTTTTAAAAAAACCAAAATAAAGCAGTGGGGTGGTGGTGGTCTCTGGGACACTGGGTGTTCCGCATGGAGCCTGCTCCATATTTAACTTAGCCCTGGGGAGGTGGTGGTCAGCAGGGCTCTGGGGTCTGCACGGCACCCTCTAGTCCATTTATTTAGGGTCCCAGGGAGGTGGTGGTCACCAGGGCATAATGAAGCCCAGGGAATGGGGCTCCCTGCACCCCCTCCTTTTTTTAGGTCTCGTCCTATTCCATTCCGCAAGGAATGAATAGGATGAGACTATTGGGGCGAAACTAAGAGCTAAACTAAGCTCTCAAAAATGCGGATTTCCAGAAGTTCATGTGTCCCGTGCACGCGCTTCTATCCGCCTGCCTGCCTGCCTCGCATCACCACATCAAAGCCAGCCATCTGTTGCTTCCCCAGCCTGGTGCCGCCAGCAGCTTCACTTCAAAGGGATCCGCTCCGCCCCCTGCTGCATCAAAGGCTTTCATTTTGCTGCCGCGTTTATTTACTTTCATTTCGCTGCTGTGTTTTTTCTGCGCCTGTTAGGCTCGTTTTTTGCCATACAACGTTGTCCGCTATCTCTTCACTCCCGCCCGTGCACCCCTTGTCACCATCTCTTTATCTCTTTACTCCCGCCCGTTTTTCTGTCTCTGTACTCCCGCCCGTGCACCCCTTGTCGGCTATCTCTTTACTCCCGTCGGCCCGCTGTCCCATCTCTTTACTCCCGCCCGCCGACCCCGTGTTATTATTTGCAGTCTTCTGTAGCGCAGACTTGGCCCAATGGCGTTAGAGCAAGACGTGTTATCAAACTTCTCTGTATAACACACGCATCACATTTGCAATCTTCTATAGCGCAGACTTGACCCAATGGCGTTAGAGCGCTTTGCAAGAGAGCAAGATGTGTTCCCACACGCACATTTATCTCTTTCGCCCTCCCCCCTAAAAAACACTTGCACGCACCAAAATAGTACAGTCAGGTAGGTTCCTGTCAGGACAAGAGCTGTACCGGAAAAGAAGTAATTAGAAAACGGTCACAATAAAACCACCATAAAACTTTGGAAAAGAAAGCCACTAGGTGGAATCGGTCAGTTCAGATCAACCAAGGCGTTGCAGCGACCCCCGCTTTAATTGGTTAATCCGCCGGGATCACCGGTGTCTGCACCGGACTCCTGCTCAACGTTGGCCTCAATGGCTCCGTTTTCAGACAGTCGGCCCCAGGCCAACTCCTTCACACCCTCGGCCTGGAGGCATGCATATTTATAGGTAATTCGTCATTTATTATGATAGGTGTGTTCTTTTTAAGAATACCTTCAAGACATTTGTGCTGGTTAAACTTAACCGCGCTGTCAGTCCTGTGTCCTTGCATTCTGCGCCAACGACCCCATTATCCAGTCGATGTAGTGCCATTTTGTAAAAATCCTCTGAATTTTTTTTTGTTTTATTACGTACCATGTTCCTTTTCACTTTGCAAAGTGGCGTTTTAGTGGCTTTAAAGATTCTCTTTGGGGGTGTATTAAAAGTAAACAGGTTTCAAATATATTATTTTACTCTTTATACAGAGGATTTCTCAAATAAACAGAATTGTCATGAAAGCTGTATGCTTTGTTATCCAAATCGGGAGTCTCCATTGACTTCCTTGTTGAGGATCAACAAAGGCGAGTGGAACTGCAACTGGCAGTGAGTTTACACATCCGACTGCGCAGCGGACGCATTAGCCTGCTGAGCTGACATATAGAGATTTGATATAGGCGGCTGGATCAGCTGGGATAATCACACTGCAAACCTTCACAGTCGTGGCTTCGGTTGCGCACAAGCAGTTAAAACCTCTTCCGCCGCTAGGTAGCAGCAGGCGTTTACGAGTTCAGTGACAGTCACGTTTGAAACAGGATATTTTTCCCTTGGTGAAGTAGCTGTCCATTCAAAGTTTTTTAAAAAACGCATCTTCTCAAAACCGATGATCTAGCCGCCCATTCATGCATGTCATTTTGGACTTAACTCGCGGTCTATTTTAATCCGCCTACAAGTGCATATGCTGCCTGAGGAGTTTGTATAACTGTGAGGTTTGACTTCCCGTAACAACTGTAAACCTTTTTTCAAGTCGGTAGTAATTCAGTAGGTCCAACTTAGAGAGAGAAAATATATTTCAACAAAATGTCACCCACTTCCCAGTAGAGGCACAATCTTGAGCTGTTTTTGCGACTTCAACTGCAGTGCCTACGCCACTGGTTTTAAAAAGAGGGGATACCAATTGAAACATTTTTAGGCTCTGACTGGGTGTTTTTGACATCCAATTTAACATTTTATCAATCGCGGAAGTATGACAGGTGAGCTGGCCCTGCATAATTCCAAGCTGTGAGCTTTCCATGCACAGTTCTACAATGGACCATTCGCTGGTGGTTTGCACCTGATATATTTGAAGGCATATGGGTTTTAGGCAAATGTTGAACTGCTGTGGGTAAAATCCCAGTGGATTCCAGTTGCACCCTGGAAGTGTCTCCTGGTTTCTCTTGGTGTCTACGTTCATTGCACTAAATGGCGCTGTCAATATTCGTGTACTATATAAACCATTCACCTGGAACAATACTATTGCAACAACTATATATGTATCCTTGCTTAAATAATTTGTCAACCTTAATGAACCGTACCAATGATTGATTGTGGTCACATTGCAATTATTCATTATTATTTATGTATAATTATGTATCTTGACATCACATATATGTTGACTGATATTTTGCTCTGCCTTGGTGAATTTAAGGTGAACTATGCCATCTGACTTTGTTACATATCTGGTTCTGCTCTCCCTATTTGATATTTGTATTGCTATGACCTCATATGCATTTTGAATGAACGTGTGTTAAGATAACTCATGTATGACTAATGACATTGGTGCTTCATGTGAAATATCCCTTGATCCTCACAGTGCGCTTCACGAACCTTGCTCCACTGGGTTGGGGAGTTTTGAAATTGATTTCTGACATCACCATGCAGTTGGTGCTCTTTCCTTTGTTCTTTCTGGTTTTCCTCTTTTCAATTATTTGTCTTTTGATACTATGATTTTTGTATTTTCTGATATGTGGTCACAAACGCTTTTTATATAATCAACCTTCAGAAGGCCCCAGGCATGGGAGTCGAGAAGGGGCGAAACACGTGTTGGCTGTTTTTTCTAGTAGCAGAACTCTCTTGGATCACGAGAGAAATAAACGTATTACAAGAAAGACTTTTTGGCTACTCTAGACCTTTCTATCCATTTTGGATTCAGAACAAACCAGATGATTTAGCTGTCCATCTCTGTCCGATTTAGCTGCCCAGCTCTGACCTTCCTACAATCCATGTCTGGTAATTTCAGTCTGTTTTTCTCTTTAATCAATAGGGTTTACCTTACATTCTTTCACAAGACATTTATAGCCCAAAGTTCAAAAACATACAGCATCTCTGCATCCATTGCAAACCAATTGTAGCTGGTTACTTTTGAATCTCAAGAGCGCGCTTGCTAAGCGACATTACTGGCAGCCCCTGTTAAACAAGAGAGCAGGTCATCAGCGCGAGCTGCTGGGCTGTGGTTTTCTTAGCAGTCCTGGGAGCTGTTTTTTCCTCTGCCAATCACCTTTCTGCTTTCAATTCCAGGGGACAATAACAGCAGGACAGTCCACAAAGTAAAGGAGGAATAATGTCAGACAAGGTCTTATGTAGGTTGGCCTGTTACAGAATGTGTGGATTATGTAGGAGAGAGGGACAGGCACTAGACTGTATGGATGGTGTTTCACTTTGGAACGTTTTTCTTCCAGGTTTAAATGTCTGCAGAAAAGCTCTGACAAAATCTTGCACTCGAAGTCTTGGCTTCGGTTGCGCACAAGCAGTTAAAACCTCTTCCGCCGCTAGGTAGCAGCAGGCGTTTACGAGTTCATTGACAGTCACGTTTGAAACAGGATATTTTTCCCTTGGTGAAGTAGCTGTCCATTCAAAGTTTTTTAAATAACGCATCTTCTCAAAACCGATGATTTAGCCGCCCATTCATGCATGTCATTTTGGACTTAACTCGCGGTCTATTTTAATCCGCCTACAAGTGCATATGCTGCCTGAGGAGTTTGTATAACTGTGAGGTTTGACTTCCCGTAACAACTGTAAACCTTTTTTCAAGTCGGTAGTAATTCAGTAGGTCCAACTTAGAGAGAGAAAATATATTTCAACAAAATGTCACCCACTTCCCAGTAGAGGCACAATCTTGAGCTGTTTTTGCCACTTCAACTGCAGTGCCTACGCCACTGGTTTTAAAAAGAGGGGATACCAATTGAAACATTTTTAGGCTCTGACTGGGTGTTTTTGACATCCAATTTAACATTTTATCAATCGCGGAAGGATGACAGGTGAGCTGGCCCTGCATAATTCCAAGCTGTGAGCTTTCCATGCACAGTTCTACAATGGACCATTCGCTGGTGGTTTGCACCTGATATATTTGAAGGCATATGGGTTTTAGGCAAATGTTGAACTGCTGTGGGTAAAATCCCAGTGGATTCCAGTTGCACCCTGGAAGTGTCTCCTGGTTTCTCTTGGTGTCTACGTTCATTGCACTAAATGGCGCTGTCAATATTCGTGTACTATATAAACCATTCACCTGGAACAATACTATTGCAACAACTATATATGTATCCTTGCTTAAATAATTTGTCAACCTTAATGAACCGTACCAATGATTGATTGTGGTCACATTGCAATTATTCATTATTATTTATGTATAATTATGTATCTTGACATCACATATATGTTGACTGATATTTTGCTCTGCCTTGGTGAATTTATGGTGAACTATGCCATCTGACCTTGTTACATATCTGGTTCTGCTCTCCCTATTTGATATTTGTATTGCTATGACCTCATATGCATTTTGAATGAACGTGTGTTAAGATAACTCATGTATGACTAATGACATTGGTGCTTCATGTGAAATATCCCTTGATCCTCACAGTGCGCTTCACGAACCTTGCTCCACTTGGGTTGGGGAGTTTTGAAATTGATTTCTGACATCACCATGCAGTTGGTGCTCTTTCCTTTGTTCTTTCTAGTTTTCCTCTTTTCAATTATTTGTCTTTTGATACTATGATTTTTGTATTTTCTGATATGTGGGTCACAAACGCTTTTTATATAATCAACCTTCAGAAGGCCCCAGGCATGGGAGTCGAGAAGGGGCGAAACACGTGTTGGCTGTTTTTTCTAGTAGCAGAACTCTCTTGGATCATGAGAGAAATAAACGTATTACAAGAAAGACTTTTTGGCTACTCTAGACCTTTCTATCCATTTTGGATTCAGAACAAACCAGATGATTTAGCTGTCCGTCTCTGTCCGATTTAGCTGCCCAGCTCTGACCTTCCTACAGTCCATGTCTGGTAATTTCAGTCTGTTTTTCTCTTTAATCAATAGGGTTTACCTTACATTCTTTCACAAGACATTTATAGCCCAAATTTCAAAAACATACAGCATCTCTGCATCCATTGCAAACCAATTGTAGCTGGTTACTTTTGAATCTCAAGAGCGCGCTTGCTAAGCGACATTACTGGCAGCCCCTGTTAAACAAGAGAGCAGGTCATCAGCGCGAGCTGCTGGGCTGTGGTTTTCTTAGCAGTCCTGGGAGCTGTTTTATCCTCTGCCAATCACCTTTCTGCTTTCAATTCCAGGGGACAATAACAGCAGGACAGTCCACAAAGTAAAGGAGGAATAATGTCAGACAAGGTCTTATGTAGGTTGGCCTGTTACAGAATGTGTGGATTATGTAGAAGAGAGGGACAGGCACTAGACTGTATGGATGGTGTTTCACTTTGGAACGTTTTTCTTCCAGGTTTAAATGTCTGCAAAAAAGCTCTGACAAAATCTTGCACTCGAAGTCTTTAATGAATTTATAAATACTGTATTGAGAATTATGAGAATTATACCAGTATCACAAAGAGGAATGCTCATAAGGACAATGGAAACCAAAATCAGATTATCTGCCACACGCACCTCTGAATCTTTAAAAAACAAACATCTGAAGCTCGTGTTGCAGTAGTGAGGGAGAGATTGCATTGTTGAGGGTTCCATAACACATATGTAATCATTAACCATACCTGTGCACATTTTAGCAGTGAAAAACAATATCACTCTGCACCTCCACTGCATCACTCAGCACCAACACAGCATCACTCAGCACCACCACAGCATCACTCTGGAACACTACAGCATCACTCTGGAACACCACAGCATGACTATGCGCTACCACAGCATCATTTTGCGCCACCACAACATCACTCAGGACCTCCACAGCATCACTCAGGGCCTCCACAGCATCACTCAGGGCATCCACGGCATCACTCACGGCCTCCACAGCATCACTCACGACCTCCACAGCATCACTCAGGGCCACCACAGCATCACTCAGGGGCACCACAACATCACTATATGCTACCACAGCATCACTGAACGCTACAGCATCACTCGTCGCCACCACAACATCACTTCGCGCCATCACAGCATCAATCTGTGCAACCATTCAACAACAACTGGTTCAAATACGTTCTCTCAATGTTTCAAGCTTTATTACAAATGTCACAAAAAGATGTTAATATTTCACTTCTGTTCTTGGATTTTCGTCACAATAAAATACACTGAACATAATCTTCACAAAAGTTATTTACAAAAGTTTAAGCTATTACCATTATAAATTACAATCACTTTTATTTAAGTATTAATTATTTAAAAAAATTAAAAGCCATTGTTATTTGTAATATCAATACATCTAAGTCACGTAAATACAAAACATGTTGCATTACAAATGCTGTAGGTGTCACATTGGCAAAAGTTATAACTATTGGCATTGTAAATGACAAAGCTATTAATTTAGCTATTTTCAAAACCAATACATAAATTAAAAAAATTGACATTTACAAGACCAATAGCTCAAACTTTCCTAATGCGAGACCTATTGCATTGCAAATGCTTGTTTTTAAAGCTCTGGTACCTTAAGGCCCTGGGACCTTGCCCACCCAGGGCTTTAATGTAAATAAGTGCGGAAGACTGTGCTTGTTTTTTTGTTGTTATTTTGCAGTGGATTCATGGCTCTGTCGCATTCCTCAAGAAAACATTTATTTAAAGTGTTTTTTGGCCCTGTCGGAGTCACAGGGGGACCCCAGAACCACATTTAGGGATTCATGGCATTCCTACCATGGCCCCATTTGTTTTTTTATATGCTTTTTCTGGGACTCAGCTGAAGCTGAGTCCCAAGATGGCTAGCAACAATTCCTGGTTGAAGTGTTTTTAGCCAATCACATTTCAGCACGGGCTGTTGGATCTTCACATTTACACAATTTTTTAAAAAGCACACTTTCTAGACCAAGACCGAACTTTTTAATAAATTTGGTGTAATTCCGTTCAGCAGTTCGGGCTGTAACCTGTTTAAAAATTCCAATGGAAATTAACATGGAGAAAATGCCTATTGGGACCCCCCTTTTTTCTCAGCCTCCACTTAATGAATCACCCCCAAACTATTATGACTGGAGCTGACCTGAGTGAACCATTCGTTTTGAAATTTTCACGAAGATTCGTCAAACAACGCCAAGATATTGGCATATCAAAAAATGCTTTTCCTATGGATAATCGGTCCTAACTATAACTATCTACTGTCGACCGCCAGTAGGCAATATGAATATATCAATAATATACAGTTTTAGAAAAGGGTCTAAGGGGAAAAATATTTAGAGACCAGGGAACACTATACCCCCATTCAATATCACTAAACAACAACAAATGTCACTGGTCTATAAGTGGGCATGGGCGAAAAAAAACTTTAAACTCAGTGATTACCCAGGATGTGTTTGCAAAGAAATGAAATTCACCCGATGGCGGAGCTTCATCATCTGGGATTACTGAAAAGATGGTCCAGATTTTGGGCCACACACCTGATGGTATTGTGTGTTGCTCCAATCCAAAGGAACCACCAGTGATGGATCATGCCATAGAATATGTGTATTTCTGTGGTGTGGGATAGAACTTGCAGTGTTGAAAAATTGTATAGGAGTGATCAAAAAGTGCAATATAAAATTGGCTACCATGACATAAGGGAACATTTTTATTAGGGAGAAATCATGGTGTCAAAATCTAAAAACAGAGTGTTGGACAGTTTGAAATAATAACTGTCATCTAGAAGTTGTAAACGGTCAACATGTTTCAGCCCTCGTAGGAAATAATGACCTACCTGGCTTTCATCAGGACCAGGACCACACGACTGCAACTAGAAATATACAAATGTGGAAAATTGTTTTTACACAGAATTTAGATCATGATACCATACATCCTACCTTACGCAGCATTTTCAATGTGTAGGATGTGCGTTCAAGAAAAGGGATTCTTTCCTAAAAAAATACAAATACAAGACAAATGGGTAAATCACAGACAAACATATAAACTGCGCCACATGTGTCCTAATTCTTGATTCAATCATTATTACGATCAAATGTTGATTAATAATTATATTTACTAACCCAAATATTCTTGGGAGTATGCCTCACCTCACCTGGCCACTGCTCAGGGATGGAGGACCCGCTCTAATTTTGGGTAAAAATAGCGGATGACTGGTTAGTTCAAAACCCACTACATTCCCAGTTAATTAACCTTGGCTTTAATTCTGAGCATCAAAATAGCATTGCCTCACAGGCCCACCAGGGACCATCACATCTATCATCTCCTTTCAATTCCTTCATTTAGGTGAAGTTTGTGCAATCATAGGTACTTTAAACCTATTTCAACAAACATAGTAATAATAGTAATAATTGCATAGATAGAGTCCCAAGTTTCAAACTCTCACATTCATAGTAGCTCCAGACAGTCACAAAATGCAATTTTTACATTGAAATCATCATTGGAATCTCCAAAGCTATGAAAAACCTGGAGCCGCCGTGAGAGCTGCCTTATTTGTCCGTCGGTACCCCTTGACTAATCCTGAGCCGAGGGGGAGGTACCTGACAGGAGCAGGAAGGGTGCTCTTAAATGTGGCGGTAGCCAATCCGACATGGAGTTAGTAAGTGTCGGACCTAGTAGGAAACATCACTTCGCATCTCCAGGAGGCGCATTTAATATCGCTCTAAAGCTGCGGACCTGATGGGAGGCCAACCCTTCTAAGACCCAGTCTGCGCATGTGTCAAAACATAATGGTAAGGCCGGAAACATAAACAGTTGCGGACCAGAAAGGTGCCTTGCAAAATGGAATACCTGCGCATGCGCGGCTTGAAATACAATAATAATGTTGAGGCCGGAAATAAAAACAGTTGCGGACCAGAAAGGTGCCTGCAAAGTGACGTTTATGCACATGCGCGGCTCAAGCATAATAGTAAAGCGTAATGAGCATGCGCATACGGCTGAATAAGTGTTTTGTCATGATGTAAACCGGCACTCTAATTGAAAGCATTGAGCATGCGCAAAAGGCCCTTCCAATGCTGCCGGCCGGAGAAGCGCATACTTCAATCAGTTTCATGAACATATGCGACTTCGGTCCTGTAATTAAGTGTGATAGAAGCAAAAGCTGCGCATGTGCATTATGCACTGCAAACATTTAGCAGATGTTCTATCTACCTGCGAACCAGGGAGGTGAGTTGCTCGAATATTACCTGAGCATGCGCGAATCTGGTGGCAGTAGATTGATGTAGTGGAAAGAAAAGCTTGAGTTTTGAGAACTATTGTGCAGACATACATGGTACCAAGAATCTAATTGAGCATTATAAAAGGGTGTGACCAGAATAGTACCATAGTCGAAAAGAATGTATTTAATGTGCAATGATGGGCAAAAGGATACCATATCCAGTCTAGTGTGAAGACTGTCAGCATGCGCAATCCCACAAAGGTAGCTGGATTATAAAGAACAGCAATTCTAACTTATTTTGCACATACATAAAACCACCTATAGGTGCCCCTACCACCCTACCACTAGAAAGGGGTCATACATCATGGTTCCCAGGTATCTTTATTGAGCATATAGTTATATCTCGCTCTTAATGCATAGTGTGATTGCCCGATAGTGAGGTGGTAATCGCAGACAAGACAGGCTTAAAGCATGCAATTAAGATAACATGTACAATCAAGCACATAGATGTTTGTCTTACTTAGAGACAGCATAATTGGAAGCCGTCTGCTTATAATACAGCTGGCGGTGTAGAATATCAGCGAATCCAGCTATATTAAACATGTCGGAAGGATGTTAATGAGTAGATCATGTGGTGACCCAGTGGATTTCATCATTTAAGCCGTCTATGTCACACTTTAGTTTGAATATCCATTTTTGTTCTCTCAGATAGAGGTACCTTGTGACGACACTCACATGTTGAGGAACAAAAGGTTGTTCTAAAACCATCCAGCTCATCTCTTCTGGTTTGTGCCTCATCTGTAAGAAATAATTAGTCAGCCGAGTGGCTTGTTTATTGCACCTGATAGTGCTCTTATGCTCATTTATTCTCGTCTCTACTTTCCTCGTAGTCATGCCTACGTAGCGTAGGGAGCACGGGCAGGTGATTAAATAAATAACCTTCTCGCTGTTACAGTTTGTGTGGTTCTTGAGGACCCATGGTCTGTTTGTTCCTATGTCCACAGTAAGAGTTTTTCTCGTCTGAGGACAAGCTGTACATGAACCGCAGGGATAATGGCCCTGAACTGCTGGCAGGTTCCATAGAGTGTTCGTGGGTTCTTTTCCTTGCTGTCTTGGTCTGGTTTGGACCAAATTGTCCCTCAAACTCGCCCCTCTTTTGAATGAAAATAGAGGGGTCGGGATGTTTGATCCAGCTGTATTTAGGAACCTCCAGTTTTTCCGCACACATTTCTGTACTTTGTTGGATAGAGTAGTGAATGTTGTCACAAAAGTTAACCTATCTAGGGGAGGTTTCTCAAAAGGAGGAGCCAGGAGGGCCTCCCGATTGTTATTAGAAGCGCGTTTGTGAGCTCTCCCAATCATGCGTTTGGGATATTTGCGCTGTCTCAATTTGGTGGTGAGGTCTCTGGCATAAAAGTCAAAATCCAGTTTGTCCGAACAATTTCTGCGTAACCGCAGAAACTGTCCGACAGGCAAATTCTCGCAGAGAGATTTGGGATGGTGACTACTGAAAGTCAGTAGTGAATTTCTGGCCATCGGTTTTCGATACAATCTACTCCCTAGTGTGCCATCCACAGGGAATATAGAGATGTCCAAAAAGGGGAGTTCTTTCTTGCTGAAATCAACAGTGAATTTCAAAAAGGGGCTCTTGCTGTTTAGCCAGACCTGAAATTCTAGAATAGACTGTTGTTCCCCGCGCCGGATGACCAAAATATCATCGATGTAGCGCTTCCACAGTACCACCAGATGAAAAAACAGGTTTCTGTGATTGAGGACACAACCTTCCTCAAAAAAATGGACATATAGATTCGCCAAGGATGGCGCAAATACACTGCCCATTGAGGTGCCCGATGTTTGTAGTAAAAATAATTCTTCGAACCTGAAGAAGTTCTCGGTCATAGCTACACGAGCACACTCCATTATGAACTTCAATGGAGTGATGCTGTCCAGATTACTTACCTCAAGGAGCACTCTGACTGCTTGGAGAGTCTCACCCTGAGGTATGCAGGTGTATAAGGATTCAACATCGAAGCTGACTAGAAAGTCAGTCTCGGTGTTGAACTCTGTCTCAGGGAGCAGCCTCAGAACATCCTTTGTGTCCTGCAAGAAGGTAAGCATCTTCTTGACAAGGGGCCCTAAAAAGAAGTCTACGAAGGTAGACAAAGGTTCCATCAATGAACCGATGCCTGAGATAATAGGACGTCCCGGTGGGGGCCCTTGAGTCTTGTGGATCTTTGGCAAGACAAAAAAATAAGGGGTAAGTAGATGGGTCGTAATGAGGAATTTGGTCTCTCCAGGCGTGATCCAACCCTCAGCACTCACTTCTTCCACCATATGACCTATTTCCGTCATCAATCTGGGTGTATGATCTTCTGTCAAAGGACGGTAGAACCTAGAGTCACAAGTTGTCTGAGGCATTTGTCACGGTAAATATTAATGTCCAAAATAACCGTGGCGCCCCCTTTGTCTGCTGGTTTTATTATAATGGTGGTGTCTTTTGCCAAGGCCTCTACTGCTTGTTTCTCCATCTTTGAAAGATTTATTTATTTATTTATTTTGAATTTTGTAGAGCACGCAGCTACCTCCGACAAAGGTGTCCCGGCGCTGAAGACATAGTCTCAGGAGGGTGGGGGGGAAGTACAGAGGGGTCTTAGATCTGTGAAAATAACCAAAGGGTTGTTGTCCACATGTGTTCAAAGCTATGAATTCATGGGCAACCGCTTTATTGAAAGCGCCTACTTATGGGGATACTTGCTGCAGTAAAGGAGTGAAAGTAGAGGGTCTTTTGAGACCGGTATTGTGGTCTATCATCTCTCCTTCATTGGTTCTGTCCTTGAAGAAAAAGTGAAGTCTAATCTTCCGAAAGAATTTCTCTATTTCACAACGCAGTTGAAAAGGATCCCCTTTGTTCGTAGGTACAAATCTGAGTCCCTTATTAAGAACTTGTTGTTCCACATCGGTCAGAATCCGAAAACTCAATTTCACTATGAGACTCTCCCTTCTGTGCTCGGCCCTGGTTCTTGTTGTTGTTGCTGTTGCTGTGCTTGGCCCTTCCTGCTCTGGGTGTTCGGGAAGGATGGTTCCTCTTCCCAATGTACCTGGGGCTGGCCTCTCTTTCTGCCCCTGCTCCGACCACAACCTTGCCCTAAAAAAGCCTGATCATTAAACCATTGCGGTGGAGGTTGGAAATTAGGCATAGGTTGTGGGAACTGCGACTGATGGTAACCCCAAGGAGCCGGGGGCCACCATGGACCTTTTGGTAAATGTTCCCACCTTCTCTAGCCCCCCATGATTCGACCTGTTGTATTGACCTCTGCCCCTCCCCTGTCATATGGATACTTCATTACATATATTGCGTTAAGTTAGCATGAGTGTATTACATGTTTAAACAGCCGGTTTGCCTTCGGCTTCAGTTTTGCACACGACACATACTTGTTGTTGTAGCTTTCACCCTAGAAGCGGTGAGGTGGTTTATTTGAGAATAATATGTTATTTCTATGCTATCAGCTTTGCCTGGTACACTTGGTACAACTGTCTGCACACTGAGAGCTGCACACTCTAAGATTAACCTAACACAAGGTTGCTGAGAGGCCTGATCCTCGCACCACATTAGACATAACACAAATAATGTTGATGCCAACATTTTGGGCTCTACGCGGGTTTAAGATAGAGTTACACGGAATGAACGTAGACACTTGGTGCTGCGCATGGAGAGAGCTGGTAGCTGTTGATGTGAACTGCTCCTACTGACATTGAGAGGTATGGGGCCGCCCTGCTAAAGCCCGAATGAGACCTTCTTAGATATAAAATAATATGCTAGATAGGGTGCGCGAAATATAGGTGCTATCGATTTCTATAGGTTTTGCATTATAACATGCTAGCACCTTTTGCTTACTATGGATTAGTGACTATGCTGCTGACTCTGATTTTTATAATCTGCATTTTGGTATTATACAAGATACTGCGTTTGAGAACTTTGCATTGAATAATAAATATTTCAAACTTGCACTTGTGTTCTTTGACTCCCAGTTTTGGTTTGAAATGATTATATAACGAAAGTGTGTTCATGTGTTCCACGATTCCTGAGGTATTCTAAAGATCATGTTCTGGTTTGTCTAAGACATGGTTCATTCCATAATGATCCATGAGACACTGTAGCTAGCTAGGTAAGGAGATTTCTGACACTGAGATGAGTTTTGGATCATCCTAACTCACTGAGGTTCTAGATCTCTATGCACAGTTCTGTGGGAGAACGGAAACCCTGCTACATGGCGCCCAACGGATTGGTTGGCCGTATTTCATGACACTCGAGTAGTATATCATTCAAACCTTAACACCTTCATTCCCGTTTCCGGTAAACGGTGGTGTCGGAAAAACCTACCTATTTTTGAAATAGGTCTTTTCAAGCTTGAATTCTACTTTAAACGGTTTCTTTGAATTACTACCCAGTTGTGCTACAAAGTGTTCTTTGTTTTTGTTTTTTTTTCTCGCTTCCGGTGCTACCATGGCCGTGGACATAGCGCAGCATAGCCGCGTCGCGGTTCGCGACCACTTGCGGGCATATAATGTCCCGGCGGAAGGTTTGGCTGTGGTTCTAGTGGTGAGTGCGGAACACGCGTACCCGTACGAATTGTTTTATTCCTGGGTGACGTTTCCGGAAGTAAACGCTAATTCGGGTGTCTATCATTCATACACTGCCTCGGCTGTACCGGCGGCTTATGCTCCGTACAGGGCACTGGAAGTACCTATCGATGCTTGGCAGCACGGAGTTTGGTTTGGTGGCGTCCTACCCCACTCTTTAACGGCTCCGAGGTTAGGTCCGTTGTCCATTCCGGGCACAGCCTGGCCCGCCTTGGGCGGATTTACTCCTCATCCTAATCGCGCCACTTGTAATGTGGGTGATCTGCGGCGTCTGCATGATGTCGCGGTTGACGTGATTAGAGCGCTTGTTCATTACATTGGTCGTAATATACATGGCGCAGCCCCCGCAGGTGCGCAGCTTCGAGCGGAACAGGCTGGTTTGAAAATCAGTCCTGTCTTGGTGAATTCCGTAATGGGCAGAAAGCCAGATAATAAGGATGATTTTCCTTACTGGCTTGCCGAGAAATTCGACCAGCTGGAGGCTGTGTTTCCTAATACGACTCCGGGTGAAAAACACCGGATTCTTACGCTTAGTTTACCGAAGGATTTAGCCCCTGAACTTGCTGACTGTGAAACATGGGGTAAGACTTTTGCAGCGGTTTACTCGAGGTGCTTTGGCACACCGACAGTGTCGAACCTGTCTGCGATCCTCAAGCGTGTTCAAGATGATCACGGACCTGAGTCGGCGGTTGAGTTGGGTATGCGCCTGAACGGTTCATTTGAGACAGTTTGCGGTATTATCCTTGCCAATGTAAAAGGGGATGCTGTGAACTTTCAGGTGGCCAATGGTCTGGCGTTAATTCCCGATGCCGAGAAACCCCGTCAGCTGGCAAAAATTATTGTGGCGGCTTATAAAACGGTTGGCCGCAATTCTAAGGGTGCAAAGGTTTTTCTTGAAAAAGAAAAGAAGCAGCCCCAGGGACAGTCTTCGGAAACAGGTGGACAGCCCAGGTCCAAAAAACAAAATTGGCCTAAAAAGCAGAATCAGGGTAAGCAACAACAACAACAGACACAGGTTTCGAGTCCGGCGCCTTCACAACCTGCGCAGTCAGAGCGAGTTTATGAATTGCGCGATCGCGCTACGATTAAATCGCCTGAGAGATATCAGGCATCTGACCAACGCTCTCCTCGTTCCTTTCAGGACTCATCGGCTCCGTCAACCGGTGGTGGAGGGGGCGGCAGGGGCAGGGGTGGCCAGCAAGGACGTGGCCAGCCCCGCACACGAAGTGAAGGGGATCAGCGGGACGACTCTACGCCAAAGAGACCGCAGTTTGCCAAGAAGAAAGTCGCTGCCTTAACGGCGCATCGATATGCCCCAGATAGTGAGAACGCGGCTTCGGAATCTGACGTGGGCTCTGACCTTGCTGGACAGCGCGGCGGAGATTACCATAGTGAGAGAGGCCCTCCGTCCACTGTTGAAGGTGACAGCGACTGAGACTTTTATTGTGATTGAAACAGCTGATACACATGTTGCTCCCCCTGAAAGACTTTTTGAAATTGTCCTGTTAATTGAAGGTGACATGCAGCGAACTGTAAAAGGGGTATTTTGGGAGAATCTTTCGGATACGTATGACATTTTGCTTTCGGAGGCTGACTGGCCCCCACCTTTTATTCTCGCAGCTCCGCGAGGGGAGGAGGTAATCCTCCCCAGTTTCGCGCACACTGTGCCGAGAGTGGAAGCGCTGCATTTTGCAGAAGAGTGGGCTCTGGCGCTTGCGCCGGCTGTGTACCGGAATCAGTGTGGCTGGGATAAATTGTCCCCTAGCCATGAGATTCCGTTACGGTCACAGCCGCAGCCACAACCCCAGTATCCCATACGGCGTGAAGCTAAAGCTTCGGTCGCGGCTATCCTTGAACAATTGGAATATCAAGGTGTAATTGAAACGTGTGTGTCACCGATGAATAATCCCCTTTTTACTGTTAACAAGCCGGACGGATCATATCGTCTGGTTTTGGATTACCGGCATTTGAACTCGCATTGCCGTAACTGTGCAGTACAGAATACTCACGGCTCTGCCCTAGTGAATAGTCTTGAGCGTAAACGGTTCAAAACCACGCTTGACATTTCCAATGGTTTTTATGCACATAGGTTAGATGGTCTAAGTTCCCAATGGACCAGTTTTACGTGCGGCGGCGTACAAAAAAAGTTTAATTGACTCCCAATGGGATATAAAAATAGTCCTGGAGTGTTTTCCGCCCGCATAGTCTCTCTTTTAGAGAGTTTCGATCCAGTTGCATGTTCATATGTGGATGATATTTATCTCACAGACGACGAGCTTTGGGTGCATCTGTGTCGAGTAAACAGCATAATTTGTAACTTTGCAGACATGGGTTACAAGTTTAACTTTGCAAAATCGCACATTGCGGAGTACACAGTGTTGTTTCTAGGTTATGAACTTAACCATGAAGGAAAGGGATTGGCTCCTCAGTTCCTGGAGAAGTGCGCGCAGTTGCGCTCTCCGACAACGCTGAAAAAATTACAGTCTTTGCTGGGTTTTTTAAATTTCGGGAGGACATACATTCCGGAATATGCCCAGCGTATCAAGCCTTTATATGCCTTGGTACAACCATCTTTTTCCAAATCATGCTGGCTGCCTGAGCATTCAGCCATTCTGCAGTCCTTGCAGGCTGATATGCTAGCTTCTGACTACTTACAGACTCGTGATAACCAGACCAACCTGGTGATAAGAATTATCCCTGGGACGGTGGGTTTCACGTACCTGACTTTTAATGAAGGGGATACTGTACCTATTGCTTACAAGTCACACTTGTACACTTCGGCTGAACTGCGTTTTTCCACTGTGGAGAAAGTTTTAACGGCTGTGCAGATGGCAATTCTTAAGGAACGTGCCCTGTCGCAGGGAAAGCGCATGTTGGTTGTCACCCCGTGTCCAGCCTTGGAGGCGGTCACGAAAGCCAGTGTACCGAATTCTAAAGCTTTGCACCCTCGGTGGATTCAGTGGGCTACATCCTTGACATCTCAGGATGTCACGTTTATTTTTGACGCCGCTTTACGGTCGCAGGAGTATTTACAGTATGAATTTGTTCATCCTGCTCCTTTAGCAATGCGGCCATTGGAGGATTTCCATTGTATCATTTACACGGATGGTTCGGCGCAGGTTGCGCATGGCTCTAAACACGCCTACGTTTCCGCTTGCGCCATTGTGGTCGGTGCCATGGTGAACGATGAGTTCAAGTCCAGTGTTGTGCACACGCAAACGCTAGGGGACTGCACCGCACAGTTGGCAGAGCTTCGTGCTCTTATGCTTGCATTGGAGTACGCTGATCCTTGTGTGACGACTTTAATCGTAAGTGATTCTTACTACTGTGTCCAGTCTTACAATGAGAACTTGTTCTTTTGGATTCAGAATGATTTTCGTGATACCAAGGGTAGCACAATAAAACATAAAATGATCTGGGTCCGAGTGGCAGAACTTAAAGAGAAACTGCCGCTCGTGTTTGTGATTCATACTCTCGGCCACCAGTGCGTGGGGGTCCACGCTGTTGGCAACTCGCTTGCTGATGAAGCAGCGAAGTCAGCGGTATCAAAATACTTAGTTGCAGCAGTCACAAGGTCCAAAAGCAAAATAGATGATGACATCTTGGCGGCTGTTGCTGCCACGGCGAAGGGAGGTAAATATCCTGCGGGGTTCCCTTCGAAGTACACATACCACTTAAGTCCCGATAAGGTTCCTTATGTGAAAATTCCTGAAGTTGGAGAGCGTTTAGTTCCCAACTCGGATCGCAGAGCTTCTCTGATTACAGCGGCTCATGAAGGTGTGGCGTCTGCGCATGCGGGCGTCTCAGCCACTGTATCTCAGCTACAACAGAGGTTCTGGTGGCGGGGACTGTACAAACAGACGCGCGATTATGTCCTTATGTGTGACATTTGTCAGCAGATCAAGCCTTCTACTGCTGCGCGTCCGCCTCAGACACAGTTGTACATCTCTAATAAACCACTTGGATGTGTTTATTTGGATCACTGCGGTCCTTTTTCTTCTGATACTGCGTATAAATACATCTTAGTAGCAGTTGACTCATGCACACGCTTTGTATGGGTATGGCCGCATCGAAGCGCTGATTCGCGAACTGTCATTAAGGATTTGCGTGTCTTTGTGGGAATCTTTGCTTGTGGTACTTTCCATTCGGACCAGGGTCCGGCTTTCGCCTCTAAGGCGTATAAGGATGCTATGGTTTCGTTGGGAGTACAGGTGAAGTTTTCAAGCCCCTACAGGCCTGAGGGCAATTCTGTAGTAGAAAGAATGAACCGCGACTTAAAGCAATCTTTGACAGCCCGTGTTATAGGCACTGGTAGAAACTGGCTGACCCACCTCTATGGCGTGCAGCGTGCGCTTAATAATCTCCCTAGAAGGTCTCTGGGTGGGCGGACCCCATACGAAATGCTCTTTGGTATCAAGATGTACGTCCCTGACCTTGATGGTGCAGACTGCCAGGCCCAGGCCGCGGCCTTTGACGTAGATGAACATTGCAATGTTTTACAGGATCTACAAAAGACCAGAGACAGTCTTGCAAAGGAACACTTGCCCTCCACATCGGATGATGCGTTGCAGATCCCGGTAGTTGGCTGGCTACCCCAAGTTGGAGAACTGGTTCGAGAGAAGATCGATAACAAGAAAGAGTTTGGTCCCTCATATCGACCGCCGGTTCGAGTCCTTGGAGTGAAGGGCACAAGAACAGTCATTTTACCACCACTTCCAGGTCGTAAAGAAAACAGATTTATTTCTATTGACAATGTCAAGACACACAGGGTGGCCGATTCTTCATAGCATGACACCGGCTGCATCCTGTCCTTCCATGGTGAGGAACTCTGTGCTGGCTATTACATCTGGTACAGATCAGGAGGTGTCCCTCGAGATGCCTGCTTTATCCAGTCCTTTATTAAATACTATTCCTCTTGCTAACATTGATGAGCTGACCTATGCAGATCCTGCTGATTTATCTATGTCCGACCTACATGCCCGTTTGGCTAACCAGTCCAGATTCTCTTTTGACTCTGATTCGGAACTTTCAAAGAAACCATCGACTATTGCAAAATATGCCACGTTGTTTAAAAAACATTTTCTAATTCCACCTTGGACATACGTTTGGCTGATACTATTTTCATTTTATCTTTTTATGTCAATTGGTTTTGTGTTTTATTTTTTCCGCTTGATCGATGGCCATTATGTGATAGAAAGAACAGGAATTCGGTACCTTAATGGAACATTGGCCCCTCTGTCCTCCTCACATTCAGTACACAGACTAAAGAGAGACTTACATTCAGTACAGATTACTGCTTGGCCAGTCCTTGATGGGATTGTGTGGGATGCGGTTAGGTTTCAGATACATGGCCCCACAGAAGTTATTAATGTTCCTAATGTGCTTAGAGTAAACATGGGAGATGTGATTAAGCAAAATGTTCGTTCTGATGACTGGGATCTTCAGGCTGTAGAAGCATTGTTCTCTGATTTAAAATATTATGCGGCCTTTGATGCTGAGGATTTGTACTTAGATTCTGTCAATTATGGTGATTTGTTTTGTTATCAACATTATGGGAATCATTTCTTACACAAGACAAGTTCCAGGAGGGTTCCTGTGAATTACACTCAGTGGGAACATTGCCCTACTCCCTTACATGGGAGCTCAAGTACATTTCTGGGAAAATACTCTTATTTTACAGATTTTAATCAATCAAATCCTGAATCGTTTTATTTTAAAGTGAACCAGAAATTCATACCCAAAGTTAGACTTACAGATACAAAATTGCTGTATTCTAAGTCCTTTTTAGATAGGTTATCTGTGGATGGCTATGAGTTATGGAAGGATGCTATTGACCTTAAATCGGTTTGGGGTACCAAAGATTGGCAGGTACAAGGCACTGAGGCTTTGCATCGTGCATGTCTCATCCCGAATCACATGTTGTTTTTAAATTCTACTGTTTCTCAAACAACGTGTTTTGGATTGGCTACATCTAAAAAATTAAATACCCCTACTATCCCTGACTTAGAAGAATATTCAGGTTGGAGTAATTTCACTACAATATCCATCAATGGGATACAAGCACTTTTGCAGAATTCCTCCTTTAATATTTCCCGTTTTGATCCGGAGGGGTGGCTTTTGTGGCAAAGAAGCACTGATGCTTGCCAACGTAGGTTTTTGGGTTTGTCTGAAGGTTTTACACACATCAGGCCGGATCCCAGGTTTGAAACGGATCACACTGTTACTACTTATTCAGTAGGCAAATTGTGTCAGAACTGGTTACAACATTCCACTTTGGCTGCAGTTAAACTGCATCTGTCCCAGTTGAATGAAAATATTGACCTAAATGATTTTATAAAAGGCCCAGCCAGGGGTAGATCTAAACGCTTTCTTTATGCTATATACAATGAGATTTGGAAATTTTCACAAGTTGAGGCAGCTAAACGCCTGAGAGATATTGATCAAGCAAATTTGGAAAAGGTGCTTGCAGTGGTCGATAACAGTATTAACATGCTTTCTTCCAGAATTTACACATTGGATAATATTGTTTCTTCTGTTGTTGATATTGTACATGATGAAGTGTCCACGTTATACCATGGTCAAAATCAATTGCGTTCTGTAATGCAGTTTGCCTGGACTCTACAGACGATTAAGGCTGGTCGAGTTCCCTGGACCTCATTGAACGTTTCATCCCTTTTCGCCCCTTTTAATCTTACTGAAAAACAGCGCATGCTTTCAATGCGTGATGCATCATTTTCTATGTTACATATTGAGAAGCTAGAATCCTTGCCTTTTTCTGTTGCTGAAACCACTACTGCCACGTGGCTTATTCATGGTTTAATTACATTACCATTTCCTTTATATAAATTTACTAACTGTATGCGGTATATTGCTATAGGACGATATGAACCACTAGGCAATGCATTCCTACATGAGGCATGGTCATTACCATACACATACAGATGTCTGAAGGATGGGAAAGAAGTGAATCTTAATGGTGAGGAATGCACACAGTCACCTGACCATTCATTAATATGCAGACACATTCAGTTACACGGTTCTTGTAATCAGGACCGTCCAAATTTAGCATGTGTTTTAAAAGGCACGCCAGTTCCAGCAGTGGTTCCCACATTTACATTATTAGCTAATGGTAGTTATTTGCTTTTAAACAACGAATTATGTTGTGGTTTATTAATTGGTGTGGCATATGTGGTAACTGTATCAGAGCGTGTAGTGTGCTGCAAGAATGTTCTATACCCACCCACGCATGGTTCTTCAGATGTCTCCATCTGGCCACGGATTCCAACCTTGGAAGCAAAATTCAATGGTTTAAGCAGAATAAGGGCCCTTTTGTCTCAAAAACAAGTGACCCTGAGTTCGGCCCGGGAAACTTATGTCCTTCACATAGCCAACACCCGCACAGAGGTGCAGGCGCTTTTAAATACTGATTTGCCGTTTCATTTCTGCGAGCTGGTACACCAGATATTTAATGCTTCTTCAACGACTGGGCTGGCACATTTTTTCAAGTTAGTCAGCAGTGGCCTCGTGACTACGTTTGAAAAGGTTTTTGGTATCATTCCCACGTTTTTCCACACTATTTTTTCGAGTTTGTTTGGTGGACTACCTGTGTTACTGGCTGTAGCCGCAGGCATTCTGTTGGTGTTTTTCTTCATAAAACATGGATGCCCATCCTGCGCAAGACGCCGTTCAACGCCTCCTGACACTGTGCCGTAATCGGATGCTCAATTACTATGGAACATTGCCGCTTGCAGCATTAAGCACGGCCTATAGATTGTCATTTCGGTTCACCGACTTCACGTGTGTCCAACCTGTGTTTCACTGCCTGAGCTGCGAGTTCGATTGGGCCATTGATTTGTGCCTATGCTTGAGAACTGCTCCTGACGTCGATTTTGATCAGCTAATGCGTCCCGTGGTGGCTCACGAGCTGATCTGTTCTGGCGAGAGAGTTATGGCCTTGGCAGCGATAAATGGAGTTCTGGGCCAATGGGAGATTTCTGCAGCGGCGGATGCCTTTCTGACACACAGCGATCTGGTGAACCCACCGAGTTGTCCTCTGACGTTACAGGAGGATCCGATGCTGGAGGAGCACGTATGTTCTTTCCCATTGCTAAATTGGATTGCTGAACTATTTTCGGATGATGGCAGTGATTTCATGCTGGAGGCTGTGGCAACTTTCTTTGCATATACTTTCCAATCGTGAGATGCCTGGGAGGAATGCTTTGTTGTGAAATATGAGTTTCCCCTCGCTGGATTGGAGGGATGGACTATGTTCAGCTGGTGGAGAGTACAATCATGTGATGTCGCTGGGGATAACGTCAATGTGGCACATGACTTTGGAAATCGGATACGTGCCTTGTTTTTTCTCTTCCAAACATTTGAATTGATGAAACCTGGTCCTACGTTTCATATTTTTGAGACCTGGTGGATGACTTTTGGTTCAAAAGTTTTGTTTTTATTTTTAGATTTGAGGCCACTGTAGGCATTCATACATATTCATTCATACATATTTTTAGCTTATTTTAGCTCAAGATTATTGAACTTTGCTTTCAATTGTTGTGTCTGATTTAGTATTGCCTTTTCCCTTATGTTTGACGGTGCTCGGACCAATGGGGGGGTGTCATATGGATACTTCATTACATATATTGCGTTAAGTTAGCATGAGTGTATTACATGTTTAAACAGCCGGTTTGCCTTCGGCTTCAGTTTTGCACACGACACATACTTGTTGTTGTAGCTTTCACCCTAGAAGCGGTGAGGTGGTTTATTTGAGAATAATATGTTATTTCTATGCTATCAGCTTTGCCTGGTACACTTGGTACAACTGTCTGCACACTGAGAGCTGCACACTCTAAGATTAACCTAACACAAGGTTGCTGAGAGGCCTGATCCTCGCACCACATTAGACATAACACAAATAATGTTGATGCCAACATTTTGGGCTCTACGCGGGTTTAAGATAGAGTTACACGGAATGAACGTAGACACTTGGTGCTGCGCATGGAGAGAGCTGGTAGCTGTTGATGTGAACTGCTCCTACTGACATTGAGAGGTATGGGGCCGCCCTGCTAAAGCCCGAATGAGACCTTCTTAGATATAAAATAATATGCTAGATAGGGTGCGCGAAATATAGGTGCTATCGATTTCTATAGGTTTTGCATTATAACATGCTAGCTATTTTTGCTTACTATGGATTAGTGACTATGCTGCTGACTCTGATTTTTATAATCTGCATTTTGGTATTATACAAGATACTGCGTTTGAGAACTTTGCATTGAATAATAAATATTTCAAACTTGCACTTGTGTTCTTTGACTCCCAGTTTTGGTTTGAAATGATTATATAACGAAAGAGTGTTCATGTGTTCCACGATTCCTGAGGTATTCTAAAGATCATGTTCTGGTTTGTCTAAGACATGGTTCATTCCATAATGATCCATGAGACACTGTAGCTAGCTAGGTAAGGAGATTTCTGACACTGAGATGAGTTTTGGATCATCCTAACTCACTGAGGTTCTAGATCTCTATGCACAGTTCTGTGGGAGAACGGAAACCCTGCTACACCCATTGATGTATTGCTGTTGGTTGACTCTGAATCACTCGAGCTTTGATCTGATGAGGATGTAGAGTAATTGATCCGTATCTTCTACCCTTTCTGTTGAACTCAGGGGGAGTGTAGGTATCACTGGTATAGGGGTAGATTTTTTCTAGAGAGAAACGAGCAAGTTCTTTCCTAAATTTTTCAATTTTCGTGAAAAGGATAGATTCTTTATATTCCTTATTTTATTTATTTGTTTCATCCGTATTTTTCTTAAAGGCGATGCTTGTCAGAGTTGTCTTGATCTTCCCTTCCAAAACTTGTATTTCCATGAGTATGGCATCCGCCACCCTCTTGGCTGTGGTGATGATCAAGATCAACCAATAATGTGTACACCGCCACGCGATTAGGGACCAGTCTTTCAAAAATGTTTTGTCAGTAAGGAATAGCCGTGGGGCGTTAGTGACAATGAGTCCTGTTGGTGCGCACTTTCCATGTAGGTATTCTGCCATTATCTGTCCATGAATGCATGTACGGGAGTGGGTTTTCTTTAGGTTGAGGACCGTAACCCAATCATCCTGTTGACTCAGTCCTACTTCTGGTAGGGCATCTAAGATGCTAGGATTTTCTGAAAGAATGGAGTGAAGCATGTCATTGTCAAACGATAGACAAGTAAAATCAGCCATATCGAAGCTCAGAACACCAATAGCCAAGGTGAGCAAAAACAGCTTATTCTAAAAAGATGTTCAGAGGAGAAAGACCCGCAGCCTTGGCTGCTCAAAATTTATAATATACAGTTTTAGAAAAAGGTCTAAGGGGAAAAATAATTAGAGACCAGGGAACACTATACCCCCAACACAGCTCTGTGGCGCTTACTGGAGGTACCTGGTGGGCTAGTTGGCCCCCAGGGACCATCAGGACTCAAGGTGAAATTAATCCCCCAACTTAAAATGCACCAGTGGGTGTGTTTACACAGTGGTGAAGGGAAGGGGTGGGGCCTGACATAGCAAGTGTGCAAACACACCCCCTGGCACATTGTAAATTAGGAGATTAAGTCCCCTTCAATCCTGAGGCTCCCTTGGGGTGAACTAGCCCACCAGGTACGTCCAGTAGGCGCCAGGGAGCTGCGTTGCAGAGAGGTGGCCCAAGGCCATGCCCGCTTTTTAAATTGTCTGCAACGCAGCTCTTTGGTGCTTACTGGAGGTAGCTGGTGGGCTAGTTGGCCCCCAGGGACCCTCAGGACTCACGGGGATTTAATACCCCAATTTACAATGCACCAGGGAGTCCCTGGGGGCCAACTAGCCCACCAGGTACCTCCAGTATGCGCAAGGGAGCTGTTCTGCAGAGAGGTGATAAGAGGCAGAGCCCCTTTTTACACCTCTCTGCAATGCTGCTCTGTGGTGCTTACTGGAGGTACCTGGTGGGCTAGTTGCCCCCCAGGGACCATCAGGACTCAAGGGGAATTAATTCCCCAACTTAAAACGAGCCAGGGGTTGTGTTCACACAGTGGTGAAGGGAGGGGGCGGAGCCTGACATAGCAAGTGTGAAAACACACCCCCTAGCACATTGTAAATTGGGGGATTAAGTCCCCTTCAATCCTGAGAGTTCCTGGGGGAAAACTAGCCCACCAGGTATGTCCAGTATGTACCAGGGAGCTGCGTTGCAGAGAGGCCATGCCCCTTTTTACACTCTCTGCAACACAGCTCTGTGGCGCTTACTGGAGGTAGCTGGTGGGCTAATAATAATAATAATAATAATACTGATTCTTGTATAGCGCGAACAGCTACCTCGCGAGGAGGTGTCCCGGCGCTGAAAAGAAACCGCAGCAGCAAAGAGGAATGCAGGGAGAGGTACTAGGCTTTCTGTGCAAAGAGCCAAGTCTTTAGGAGTTTCCTAAAGATGGCTTCTGACGGGGCAGATTGGATGGCAGGGGGGAGGGAGTTCCAAAGCTTCGCAGTGCCTACCGAGAAAGACCTACCTCCGAGTCTCGCCCTTCTCACTCGAGGACAGCCAGTTGGATCTGCGAGTTCGATCTCAGGTGTCTCTCTTGATGGTAGCGGGGGAGTCGGAGTTTAAGATATTTGGGACAAGTCCCTTTTTGTGCTCTGTAAGCTAGGGTGAGCGCTTTGAATTTTACTCTGCTCGCCACTGGAAGCCAGTGCAGCTCGTGAAGATGCGGAGAGATATGATGTTTAAAAGGCACGTGTTTTATCAATCTCGCAGCCGCATTCTGCACGCTCTGCAGGCGTTGTGTCAGATATTTCGGGAGGCCAAAATAGAGGCCGTTAGAATAATCCAGTCTGGATGTGACTGTCGCATGGACCACCGATTTACGACAGTCAGTTGGTAGAAGAGAGAGAAATTTTCGGAGGTTGCGGAGTTTATAGTGGCAGCTAGAGGTGACTTGTTGTATGTGAGAGGAGAAGGAAAGCATCTCGTCCCACCATACACCCAAATTTTTTGCCTTGGTGCCAGGGTTGGGAGCAGGACCCATTTCGGTGGGCCACCAGAGGTCAGGGGAGGGTGGAGTACTTTTCCCAAAGAATAGTACCTCGGTTTTGCTAGCATTCAATTTTAGCTTGTTAGTGTTCATCCATCTGGCTACATCACTAAGACAGCCTTTTATTTTGCTAAACGCTGCTTCTGACACCTCAACGTATGGGAAGACTAGTTGCGTATCATCCGCATACGAAATCGCCTTGACCCCCCATTTGGCGATTAAGGTAAAAAGTGGGGCCAGATAAACATTGAAAAGTAGCGGGATGAGGGCGGACCCTTGCGGGACACCACACCACAGCCGTGTGGGTTCAGAGGAAAAAGCGCCCAGGGCTACTTTCTGAGAGCGGTTCGTAAGATAGGAGTGCAACCAGCTCAGTGCCTTGTCCTCAAAGCCAATATCCTTCAATCTGAGCAGCATTCTACCGTGATCCACAGTATCGAAGGCGGCAGATAGATCCAGGAGCACCAGCATGGCCGATGCTCCTGAATCCAGCGACCACCTGATTGACTCAGCCACCTCAATGAGGGCAGTTTTAGTGCTGAAGCCGGCCCTGAAACCAGACTGTGTTTCGTGTAGTATGCCACTTTTTTCGATAAAACTATTGAGTTGGCGTTGGATACGTTTTTCCAGCATTTTTCCCGGGGCTGCTAGTAGGGAGATGGGGCGGAGATTGCTCAGATCATCGGGGCGCCATTGGGTTTTTTTTTCAATGGGAGAAGAGTGGCATGTTTCCAGCGGTCGGGGAACGTGCCAGTCTCTATGGACATGTTCCAGATGTGTAGGGCCCCCAGGGACCCTCAGGACTCAGGGGGATTTAATCCCCCAATTTACAACACTCCAGGGGGCACGTTTGCACAGTGATGCAGGGAGGGGGCGTGGCCTGATGTGAAAAGCGTGCAAACACGCCCCGTGGCGTGTTTTAAGTTGGGGGACTAAGTTCCCTTGAATCCTGAGGGTCCCTGGGGGCCAACTAGCCCACCAGGTACCTTCACTAAGTGCCAGGGAGCTGCATTGCAGAGAGGTGGCCCAGGGCCATGCCCCCTTTTAACACCACTCTGCAATGCTGCTCTGTGGCGCTTATTGGAGGTAGCTGGTGGACTAGTTGGCCCCCAGGGACCCTCAGGACTCAAGGGGACTTAATTTGCCAATTTAAAATGCACAAGGTTGTGCGTTTGCACAGTGGTGCAGGGAGGGGATGTGGCCTGATGTGACAAGTGTGCAAATGCACCCTGTGGCGCCTTTTAAATTGGGGGATTAAGTCCCCTTGAATCCCAAACTACCCTGGGGGCCAATTAGCCCTCCAGGTACCTCCAGTATGCACCAGGTAGTGTGGTGCAGAGAGGTGCTCAGAGGCCACACCCCTTTTTACACCACTCTGTAACACAGCTTTGTGGCGCTTACTGGAGGTACCTGGTGGGCTAATTGGCCCCCAGGGACCATCAGGACTCAAGGGGAATTAATCCCCCAACTTAAAACGTGCCAGGGGTTATGTTTGCACAGTGATGAAGGGAAGGGGTGGGGCCTGACATAGCAAGTGTGCAAACACACCCTCTGGTACATTGTAAATTGGAGGATTAAGTCCCCTTTAATCCTGAGGCTCCCTGGGGGCGAACTAGCCCACCAGGTGCTTCCAGTATGCGACAGGGAGCTGCGTTGCAGAGAGGTGTTGAGAGGCCACTCCCCGTTTTACACCTCTCTGCAACACAGCTCTGTATCACTTACTGGCGGTAGCTGATGGGCTAGTTGGCCCCCAGAGACCCTCAGGATTCAAGGTGAATTAATCTCCCAAATTAAAACCGGCCAGGGGGTGCGTTTGCACAGTGGTGACGGGAGGGGGCGGGGGCTGATATTACATGTGTGTACTTATGCAATCACTCCACCAAAACCCAAACACTTATAAATTCACCATGCACTCTCCTTGCAGTACTCTTATCATCCAGTCACTACCCATGCTCTCATGCAATGACTCATGCACGAACTCATGCACTGCTACGATACCCTGAGCTGTACCCATGCAGTCCAGCCATCACCCTGTCACTACCCATGCACTCCTCCAATCACCCAGCAAGCACCATGTACCAATCCAATCACTCTGCCTACACCCAGGCACCTATAAATTCACCATGCACTGTCCTTGTAGTATTCTAATAATCCAATCAGTAACCATGTACTTATGCAATGACCCAGGCACTAACACATTCACTGCTACAATCCTTTGAGCACTACCCATGCAGTCCAGCAATCACCCTGTCAGTACCCATTCACTCTTTCAGTCACCCAGTCAGCAACATGTACTTATCCAATCCCTCCACCAAAACCCAAACACTTATAAATTCACCATGTACTATCCTTGCCATGCTCTAATCTTCCAGTCTGTACCCATGTACTCATGGAATGACCCAGGCACTAACACATGCACTGCTACAATACTACAATACCCAGTGCACTACCGATGCAGACCTCTAACCACCTACACAGCAGTGATTGACTCCTCCAATTAGCCAGGTTTTACCCATTCACTCCAGAAATCCCTCTGTCACTACCCATGCACTCCTGAAATCAGCTATCCAGCATCATGTACTTATCTAATCGCTCCACCAAAACCCAAGCAGTTTTAAAATCACCATGCACTGTCCTTGCAGTACTCTAATCATCCAGTCACTACACATGTACTCATGCAATGACCCAGGCACTAACTCAAGGCAAATACAGAGGAGTTCATGCTAAGTACAGGGGTACCCCAATACATAGTGTTCCCTAGTGTATGTAGGTGTTTTTACTGTATTCTAAGTGTCTTTTAGCATAGCACTGGCTCTGGTCCAGGTTAGTCAGAGTCAGTTACCTCCAGTACCTGTCGCTAAAAAGTTGGGGGTCAAGGAGGACTTTCTCCTCCTCGATTGGTTTTCTCTGCACATCTATTGCGTCTTCCTGCAGTTTTCTTCATCTTTCTGGACTTCTTTTGCCTCTTTCTGCATTTGTCTTGCTTCTTTCTGCGCGTTTCCTCCACTTTATTCACATGTCCTAACTTTGAAGGCATAGTTAGCATTTCAAAAACCATTGAAATTCACTGAAAAAACCATAGGCTTCAGGCAAGTTATAGTAAGAAATAAGTATTTAAAAAAACATTGAAATTCACTGAAAAAAACATAGGTTTCAGGCACGTTATAGTTAAAAATAAGCATTTAAAAACCTTTGAAAGTCACTGAAAAAAACATAGGTTTCAGGGATGTTACAGTTAGTTGGACATTTCACTCGTACAAAAACATAGAAATTCCCCTGTTATAGTTAGTTGAGCTACCTATAACTCACCCCCTGCAATGCACTGCTGATGTCACATATGGTACAGAACAGGAATATCGTTGCAAAAATATCGACTTACCTAAATATCGCTGCAAAAATATCTACAGGAAGAAATATCGATGACAAAAATATAGTCTGACCAGAATATCGACAGACAGGTAAGTAATATCGATTACATTAATATAGTTGTAATAAATATCGTTTACAAAAACATAGTTTACAAAAATATCGTTTTTTAAATAATTATAAGTAATGTAGTGTTTTTAATGAGTATTTGTAGTCAAAGTAGTATATTTTGTAGTATTTTATTAGTTAATAATGTATTTTATGTTGAATTTAGTATTAATAGTTCCGTAGCGGGTTGTGGGTTTATAGGGGAGTAGGGTGGGAAGTAATTTAAATATAATAAAATAATAGATTAATTAATGTTTTAAATGAATATAAATAGTGTAATAAATAATAGTTAATTAATTTCCATTAGTTAATTGATTAATAATTATGTAATTAATTATGTTAATTTTTTAATTAATTTTAGGTGTGTGTACTGGAATTTTTAGTGAAAATGTAGTAAATTAATTACATTTTAATTGATTAATTATTTAATTAATGATTAAATCAATAAAAATAAATATTTGTTATTTTATAAATGACTAAATACATTTAGTAATTTTTACCCCTACGTTATCCAACGCTTTCCCTACTGTTGCACCCTCTGGAGTGGGAATAGTAATTTTTACTCCTACGCTATCCAACGCTTTCCCTACTGTTGCACCCCCTGGAGTGGGAATAGTAATTTTTACCCCTACGCTATCCAACGCTTTCCCTACTGTTGCACCCTCTGGAGTGGGAATAGTAATTTTTACTCCTACGCTATCCAACGCTTTCCCTACTGTTGCACCCCTGGAGTGGGAATAGTAATTTTTACCCCTACGCTATCCAACGCTTTCCCTACTGTTGCACCCTCTGGAGTGGGATTAGTAATTTTTACCCCTACGCTATCCAACGCTTTCCCTACTGTTGCACCCTCTGGAGTGGGAATAGTAATTTTTACCCCTACGCTATCCAACGCTTTCCCTACTGTTGCACCCTTTGGAGTGGGAATAGTAATTTTTACTCCTACGCTATCTAACGCTTTCCCTACTGTTGCACCCCCTGGAGTGGGAATAGTAATTTTTACCTCTACGCTATCTAACGCTTTCCCTACTGTTGCACCCTCTGGAGTGGGAATAGTAATTTTTACCCCTACGCTATCCAACGCTTTCCCTACTGTTGCACCCTCTGGAGTGGGAATAGTAATTTTTACACCTACGCTATCAAATGTTTTAACTAATAATATATTGTATATTTTAATTATATGTATGTATTATTGTTGTTATATAAAGTAATGTGTAAAATATATGTATATGTACACATTTATTAAGTTTATAATGAAAAAGTGCAGTTAATTTGTTTTAAATAGGTAAAAAATAAAAGTAATGTAATGTATTTTGTTAATAGTACTTATATTTATTTAATATTTAATGTAATTTTAATTAATTTAAAAAGTCGATATTTTTTACATCTATATTAATTACAACGATATTTTTGAGTAGATATTTATGTACTTACCTGTTTAAGTATAGGGTGACGATATTTTTGTAAACGATATTTTTACAACTATATTTATGTCAGCTATATTTTTGTAATCGATATTTTAACACCCTACCGTCACATATTACATCATTCATGACATGGTCAGAGTCATCACTGATGACATTTCAAATGACATCACTGATGACATTAGTGATGACATCATCAATGTGAAAATATGATGCACCTCCTCACACTATAATATAACCTTTGATACACCCAATGTAAAATACAGACTACCATTTTCGAAACCATCGACACACCAATATCAGTTACTGCTTATGCACTCACTGATTCCTAGGTCTACACACACATACACTCATTCACCCATACAATCACTCATTCATACAGTCACTTATCAATACAACACTATCATATGCACTCATACACCTATTCAGACACTCACACAGTGCCAATCATTCATGGAGTTACTCACACACCTAGTCAGTCATGCAAATAATCAATCACACTTTCATTTAATGATCTATAGAGTTATTCACACAACAGATCACTTATTCAAACAGAAGCAAAACAGAATTATTCTCTTATACAATCACTGATACAAGTAAACACTCATCTATACAGCCACTCTCACAATCACTGACTCTCACATATAGTCATTTATATACTCCAACTCTCACATACACTGTCTTTGACATATGTAGTTACTTGGACATGTACCACTGAGATATCCATTCACTGAGTATTACACCCTTACACACACTTACCCACCCATACAGCTGTTTCCACATGTACTATTGAACCCATACAGCCCGTGAATCAATCACTCAAACATGTTTGCACAGTCACACGCCTCCCATGCACCCGCACACACATTCAGGCACCCATACAAACACTCTGGCAACCAATCAATAACCCATATAGGCACTCATGTAGCTACTAACCAATCTATGGAGCAACTTATACAACAGCAGACAGACTGGTACAGACATCCACACAGTTTAGTCACTAACCCATCAATTCAATAAGACACATGTAATAACTCACTTAAACAGTCAGTGATGCAGCTACTAAATCCTCCATCCAGACACTTATCCACCCACTCATTCTTCAATACACCTTGGCATATATATATATAATACATAGTTAAACTTTATAGAAACACACAGTCACTAGATGATGTCATCAGTGATGTTATCAGTGATGTCATTTGAGATGTCATCAGTGATGTTACTGACCATGTCAAGAATGATGTAATATGTAACGTCATCAGCAGTGCATTGCGGGGCGCAAGTTTTAGTTAGCTGAACTAACTATAACGGGGAAATTTCTATGGTTTTGTATGAGTGAAATGTCCAACTAACTATAATGTCCTTGAAACCTTTGGTTTTTTCAGTACTCCTTTTCTCCACCCGTTCCCTGCACCCAGAGCCAGAAAGGGAACAGACTCCTCTTGTTTTGTGCAGTTTTATTTATTCTGCCGTGCAATGCCACCGTGACGTGTTTCAACCCACCAGGGGTCTTGATTACATGACATGCCACATTCCCCACCCCCATTTAAAGTGCACAGTGTAAATACTCTTAATAGATACAGAAAACAGACTATCCGTCCAACATTTGTTCTATTCATTACACCATTTCAAGTTTTTAGCAGGATTTGAGTGTTTTTGCAAACAGTTAGTCATTATTTACTGTTTTTTACTGTTCTTTTGATAAACTTAATATATATATATATATATATATATATATATATATATATATATATATATATATATATATATATATATATATATATATATATATATATATATATATATATATATATATATATATATATATATTAGAAGAGATGTTTTTTTATTCAAATTGTGTAGTGGACTGAATTATTTCAGTAAGATTTTTTTGACTAGCAAAGGGGTTCGTTTCCTTTCTGATCATTATTATTTTTTTACATATTGAGCTACTGTAAGAGGGTTGTATCAGAAATGTTTGTGGTAAATTCAATATGTTTTTTTAATTTTTTTGCACTTGCACTTTTTTTTTTAATATTATATTGCACATTGACCTCTTGGATGCCGTTACTCATTTGTGGCAATGGACAGTCGTGATGGAGTTAACTTTCATTAACAGAAAGCTTATGCCCACTGGGGCTTTATTTCTCTGAAAAATGTTACACACACGTTTGAAATAGTGATCCATATTTCACTACCCGAGATGTTATTTGGTTTGTTCAGACTTTGCTATATAATTGCTGAATAATGTACCAGATCTCTGGCGGTATTCAATGAATTGTGTTCCGCAGGGTAGAAGTACTTGACATGCATTCGAGGTACTTGTTGTATTTATACATGAATTTGACAATGAGTTTTAAAATATTTAATAATTTATTTATATATTTTATAAATTGTTCAAATGTGTAAACAACTGTGTTTAAATTTTACAAACACTCGAAAGTACAACACGATAGAAAAGTATTTTTCTATGTTGTTGGCTGTACCATGAAATTGCCGCGCACTAACACTTTAAATAACGGCATCAGCTCTAAGCAACTTGCCATGTGATCAAGCTTTGTGGAAAGCGAAACGCGTAATGGCGGCTGGCTTTCTGGAGGAAATAAAGCACCTTGATTAAAGCACGAAATCCTGGGTCTGCTCTTTTGTCTTGTTGAATTTGGGCTGAGGCGGCTGCCTCGAGTCGAGTGGCGAGTTACTGTCATATATATATATATATATTTTTTTTTTTTACAGCAGACAATTGCTTAAAATCAATTTTACCCAGAAAGTAAACTTAGTATGGCACTGTAGTAACTATTTAATTAATCAATCAATCAGGGGGGTTGTCAAGCGCGCTACTCACCGTGAGGGTCTCAAGGTGCTGGGTGGGAGGGGTGGAATTAGTAGCTCAGTTCAGTTAATTGACATTTAGGTCAGTATTCAAGCCCTTTTGCAGAATTAACTTTTATTTTCATATATCTATAGGGCTGCCTTATGTGAAAGGTTTTAGTGCATTTTACAAATAACATTAAGAAATCACAATTGTAACAAAATATATGTAACATTTGATGCTGTAGTAAAAAAAATAGAACGGATAAAGGTACAGAAGATAACAAGGGTTACAAGAGGTTAACAATAGTGAAAAGAAATAGAATAGATGAACATTATTTCAAATGTGCTCGGAATATGTGAGTTTTCAACTCTTTCTTTAGGCAAGGAGATCCAGTTGAATCCTGAATAGCGGGGGAGAAAGCTCAATTGATTGGATTTAGCCCTGGAGAAGGACTGGGTCAGTTTCAGAGATGTTTTAAATGTTAGAGTTCCTTGTTGAAATGTGTCCTTTCTTCATGGTCTCTTTATTCCTCCAGGTATGATGGGGCATCCAGACTGAGGGTCTTGAACATCAGACAGCTGATTTTGGACAGCATTCTCGACTGGTGCCAGTGTGGTTCGGAAGCAACAATGTAAAGTGATCACATTTTCTCTCACAGGATATGAAAATTGACATAACACTGAAAATGGTCTTGATTGAAGCCAGAGACGATAGGAGAACTACAGCTGAGACTGTGTTGCCAAAGTCTAATTCAGCAATGACTAATGCACTGGCAGCATTTTTTTAGATCATTTGGTGTCACGAGGTGTTCGATTTTCTTTAGTGAAGGTAAAAAAGTTGAGGATTTGGTTAACTTTCTTATGTGATGTGGGACAAATAAAGTATTCTCAATAGTGAACCCAGAATTATGAACGGTATCATGCCAAATTGATTTTGGAGCTTGGGATGATCAATTCTGTTTTGGGGGGATTTAGCTAGAAGATATTTTGAGACATTCATTGCTGGATTTGCATGAGACACAATTTGAATGTTGCAATTTGAATTGACAGAGGGTATCTTTAGATGCAATTGCATTTATCGTGCATACTGGAGTATTTTGACTGCAGAATCTACTTATAATTCGGAGAAAGGATCTAGAACTAATAGATAATATTGAACCTGGGAGCACAACAATATAAAGGTGTAACAGAGGAGGCAGGATTTCCAATTTTTCCTAGCAGATAACATTGAGAGATGTATGCAGAATACTAATTAAGGACTTCATTTTAGAAGTCCATTCTAGATTCATCAAATGAAACAATTTTTGATGATCTACAGTGTCGAATGCCGCTGAAGTGAGTAATAGTAGAGATCACCTTTATGCATTAAACGATACAAGTCATAGAGAAGCTTCAAAGTTCCGGTCCCTGTGCAGAATCCAGCTCTTATTGGAACCGTAGCTGGTTAGTAGAATTTTTTTAGACCTAGTGGGGTGTTTGATTAGACTTTGCTCTAAAGTTTTACATAGCTATAGTAAGTTAGTAATACGTCTAATGTTTGCTTGGCTTTTTTGTTTCAGAATAGGGGTGACTTGACCCATCTTTATGGAGCTGGGAAAATGCCTTTCGATAAACGTGCGTTGATCAGGAACTGCCAGAATTTTTCTAATAGGTGAAAGTTTGCTTTGATGATATGCGCAAACATAATATTCCAAAAAAGATTGTTGTAATTCCAAATGTACTATTAATCGGTGCTTTGTTACTAAATTACTTGGAAGGACCATTGGCACTGGTCACTCCTTCATAGCACTTATCTCAAAGCAAACTCACACAGTTTGGAGACCAGCTATCATTCCTACGAAGAACCAAACCCTACGTTTGTGAATCAGGTTTCAGAATCTAGGTGGAGTGACTACTAACAGACATTCTGATGTCCATATTTGTGGCTCTGTACGGCATCCTATATGCCACAGCCTGACTCTTTAAAGTGTTATAAAAATATGATAATTTTGAAATGGATCTGCACTTTTTTCACCTGCTCGCCTCCATCATTCTCTAGCAAAAATGCAAAACTTGCAAGCCTGTAATTGCGAACATAGTATCCAGCTCAGAAGGGAAACACAATAAAATGAGTCATTACATTCCCAGAAGACAAAAATGTAAGAATGAAAATTCCAGGAGATCCAATTGTTCAGGATGTGGAACTGCACTTTAAGTATCCCTTCATCCTTCACCGATGAGTACATCTCATATCCTCAAACTAATAAGCCTATCAAGGACTAAACTCCCCTACCTTTCATTCCTGTACTTTGTTTGTAATCCAGAATATTTATATTTGCATAATTCGCCTTCCCGTTGTGCAGCATTCTGTAATTCCCTAGTGAGGTTTTCACAGTTTGATTATAAAATTACATAGATAGAAACAGAAACACATGGCTACATACATACTTCAAAGACAGTGATAGAAGATCTGGGCACAGACTTGCTTCTAGAAATAGGTAGAGTTGGGGATGCACACTGAGGTAGGATGACCGCAGCATTAATATAGGACATCTTATGTTCATGACCAAAAAGAAACAGGTGGGTAACATACATGTTGATGGATCAGAGGCTAGAGAGATTTAAGAGTTTTCAGTAACACCTTTACCAGTATGGCCCTGTAAATAAAAGACATGTAGGCTTTCGACTGTGACTTGTGAACTAAGTGATAATAGGGAAATTCATGCAGGAACTTCGACTTAAGGTGGATGACAATGGCTGACAGCAGTTGTGACTTGAACTGTTGATAACAGATATTCAGCTACTAGACCTGCCTACATCTTTAGTAGGAGAAGAAAAAAGGTTTACAAATACAAATCAACTGGAGGCATCTCCTGGACCAGGACAACAGATGACATTTGGCTCAATTGGATATATCTTCAATCAAGGAGCCTAGAGGGTATAGGAGAAAACGGGTTGCCCTCCACTCATAAATCTCAAACAACTACAAAACCCGTTCTCTAAGGAAAGCACGATAGAGTGTATCAAACGCTATGGTTTCCTCTTCAGCGTGGTGTATGCATCACCATATATTTTATTATTTCTGCAACAAAGACCTCTTTGTTTCTTATGGTCATTTGCAACACTCTCTTGCCTATTATTTAAAACAACCTCCGTTTCCACTGACAGTCCTCCAGAAGGGCAGGTGACAGATTTTGACACACTTTTCAATACACCAACCAGCTTCTTTAAGTAAGCACAACACACTATATCTCATTGGAAAAATGTGGTGGAGATAAAGTGAACACTCACGGGCGAACCATAAAGGGGGTAACTGGCAGGTACTCACCAGATAAGCCCACTGTTCTCATCATTGGCGGTCACCTTATCTCAAGAAAGGAACAAAAATTATTGTCCTAAACAAGTGTCCAAACAAAACCAAAATGATAAGGTGCGGTGGAGTGGTAACAGATGATACTCTAAAGTAGTGACAAATAAATGATTAAAATTGACAGGCACACCTTTTACACGATAACTTTATTATTTACTAGGGGTGAACTGTCAAATTAGAAATGTGTGCCGGTTGCTATCTGTGCATACCCGTATCACATGCCACGTGGTGTATACATCACCAAAAGATATGGTGATGTATACACCACGCTGAAGAGGAAACCATAGCGTTCGATACACTCTAAAGTGCTTTCCTTAGAGAACGGGTTTTGTAGTTGTTTGAGATTTATCAATAGGATATATGCCAAATACTATTTAACACCGTTGATACAATATACCAGGAAAAGTCAGGGCCCTTGTACTGGTATCAGTGACCATGTCATTCGTCACAGTCCTTAAGAATGTCTACATCCCATATATATGATGGATCCCATACCAAGATTGATCAAGAGTGTTTTCATCCTATAAAATGTATGACAGTGTCCCTACTTTAGAATTTCTAATGATTTCGAAGGCATGAGGAGGAGTGCTTTGTAGATTTTTGTATCTGCTTTTAAAGTTCTCTCATCTTCTGAATACCATTTCCTGCATTTATGGTCTAGTTTTCTATAAGTTATTTAACATTGATCAAAGCTGCATTGCAACCAATGAGTTGTTTTAGATGACATCCTGCCTATTTGTTCATGCACAAAACGATCAAAAAACCTTACTACAGCACAACTAATATGCCTCATGATATTCCTCAATGATCTCTTCTGTTTTTATACTCTGCTTCTCACATTTACTATTTGTGTTATTCGATTCCAGGGAAGCAGAATCAAGAAGGATTACATAAAATAACATAGTGATAAAGGGTCTGATTCATAGTGCTTTTTATAGCTGTGTCTTTCTTCTTCAACTTACTTACGATTTCGTAGGAGTAAGACAGGGTTAATCATTGGAAAAGGCTTTATAAATCACAAAGCATTTCTTTCTATGAGAAAGTCATACCTTAGCCTGGAGTAAGACACAACTTCTCACAGAAAATGTTTTTTTAAGCAGACCTGGATGTTAAGGTGCAAATCACATCTAAGACAGGAATATCCAACACCTGCTCATAGAAAAAGGTTTATGAAATGTGCCATTTAAGAATGTAAGTATTAAGATACATCTACTCACAGGACATGACTGTCAATTAGATCTCAAAATTCTAAAGTGAATCACATCTAGAACAGGAGTTAGACACAACCTGAGTAAGAATATAAATTATTGTTATAATGTATTTCATGTAAATGTAGTCCCCTCTTTTTAACAGTTTCTTTTTAATTGTATGTCAGAATGTCATTCTCGGTCTGGGCCAATATGTTTGTGTATGATATTTAGGGTACAATATATTAGTTAGATTATATTTAAGCAACAATAATCTATTACTATACTTTTTGCATGACCTCAATCTCAACAGCAACAAAATACAATTCTCATACTTCTGACTTGTGTGTACAGTCTAACCCCAACTCAAAACTGGTGACAGGTAAGATGTCACATCAACCAAAGGTCCACGTGCAAAGTAGTAAAACAGTGCAGATTCAAAATACTAGACTATGTACAGGGGAGCTTAGTAGCATAAAAGATCTTTCACTAAGCCCTGTAAGTATAAAAATATACTTATATGCGAAATTTCAAGATTATAGGGTAAATACACTACAGAAAGTAGTTTTTTTTTACAGGTATACCAAATGATTGGTTGCTAATCTCCCATGCATTTGTAGGAGATGTTTGAGACTGGGAAAGCACTTAAACTGTGTAAGATTTTTAATTGTTTCAAGTGAGTGGTACTGTCTTGTGTGTCCAATTTTAATTTATAAGCAAGCAGCCTTGGTGTTGTTTCCCTCTACCTTTGTGCTTTCAGACCTCCTTTTTTTGCTGACTTTGTTGTTGCTGGCCTTAGGACTCTGCCCAGGGCCAGCTCTAGCACTGGTAGCTCCTCATACAACAGTCTTTTGTGGGTACTCCCCAATGACCCTTTTGTCCACAAATTTCCCACTACCAACATCCAACAGTGCCCCTCATCGCTCCACAGTCCCTCTATGAAAAGGTTTAATTTCTTTATAGTGCTGCTCATAGTTCACTTACACTCAATTATGTGATCTGCATGGTAGACGTTTTTTGCCGCAGGAATATTAACCCTCTGTGCTAATTTATGAAGACTCAAAACTGCCACTAAAAACAAACTCTGATCTCATTCTTGCAGGATCACTAATCACCAGAGTTATCTTGACATTTGTATTCTTACCTGAAAGCTGCTAGACACAAGGAACTCTGCAGCATGTGCCTTTAAACTCATAAGTTATTTTAAACAAAGAGCCCCCTCATGTCAGCTCCAGGTGCAGGTACACTTGCCAAACCGATCTAAAGCCGGCCCTGACTCTGCACACTATACCTTTGCTAATCAATGCCAAAGTGCTCTCTGCAAAAACCTGGTAACATTGGCTTATCCCCAGCTGGCATATTTAATATAGTTGTAAGTCGCTAGTAAAGTGCAATAAATGTGCTAAGGGCCTGAAAACTAAATGCTACTTGTGGGCCTGCAGTTCTGATTGTACCACCCACTTAAGTAGCCCTTTAAAATGTTTCAAGCCTGCCATTGCAGAGCATGTGTTCGTAATTTAAACTGCAATTTCAGCCAGGCAAAAAAAACCTTTTGCCAGGACTACACCTTCCCTTTTAATACTTATAGGTCACCTCTACTGTAGGCCCTGGAGAACCCCAGGGGCAGGGTACAGCATATTTAAAAATGTGGACATGTACTTTAAAGTTTTACATGTTCTGGTAGTGAAAAACTCTAAAGTTTGTTTTCTACTATTGCAAGGTCTATCTCCCCATAGGATAAAATTGGACTTGTCTTAATATGTTTTATAAGTGTCATTTCCAAATGGGAAGAGATAACTGGTTCGTGTTTGGTGTCTCCTGAATCTTAATTAAAAATCCTTACTTATGGTGAAGTCAGATTTTAAATTGCTGTTCTGACAATGCCACTTTTAGAAAGTTGGAATGTTCTTGTCTTAGCCATTTGGTGCCTGCAGCCAGTCTCTGGTCATGTTAATGGGTGTAGTTGGCAGTTGGGCTGTGTGGACTTTTCCTAGACAGCCAAACAGAATGGGAGACTAGGAGTGACTGGCTGGGCCATCACTAACAGGATTGGACAGAGGAGCTGGGCCCAGCCTCACTTACACCTGAAAAGGTTGTGTTCTGTCTCCACACAAAGGGCTACATACCCCCTGTAGCTAGTGTAGAGCCAAGGCAGGAAAGGCAGCACACCTGTGCAATTTAAAGGCATGCCTCTAGAAGTTTCTCTCCACTTCAAAGGCACAATTGTGTATAAAAGAAAGACCTCAGACAGAACCACTTCAGTACATTTCTGGACCTGTGGATACTCCTCCAGAAAGAAGGACTGCTGTGCTGCTAAAAGGACTGCCACTCTGCTGAACTGCTGCTCGATGAGAAATGCTGCCCTACTCTGCTGACCTACTGCCCTCTTGCCTGGAGAAGAAAAATGGACAGGCAACTTCATCTTGAAGCCAGGACCCCACAATGACTCCAACGGCTAGTCTGCTGGCCTCCTGATCAGATCCTCAGGAATACAAAAGGATCCCCAAAGCTCAGTAACCTGTCTTCGGCGAGTCCTTGACTCCGAAGTGGTGCTTCTCAGGCCAGGACCCTTGGTATGGCTCTAAAGCTCTTGAAATCAAGCTTTTGGGGTCTTTGTGACTGCAAATGTGCCTGTTTGCACCAGAACGAACCCTGGGCGTAGTTTGCGAAGTAGCGCTACGTATAGCTACGCGAAGTGCACTTCACACTACGTGAGCTACTTGTAGCTACGCAAACTGCGTAGTGCACTGTGCAAAATGATGTTCGCACTGATTGCACAGTTCCGGATGCTTGTCCGCACTGTGCAATCAATGCAAAATGCATCTTGCACAGTGCAAGCGGTCGTTTTCTGCTGCTCGAGTAGATTTCTACTCGAGCGGCAGCTTTCTCAACGCGGACTGGTAGTTTCTAATCGCAAGTGGTCGCAAGCATACGCGTCCACTCACAATCAGAAACCCGACCTCCCCGCGTTGAGAAGCTCGCCGGGGGGTTTAATTTCTACGCTCGCCATCGGCAACTTGATGTTTCTGACCGCGAACAAGGAAAAAGTCTCACCGGGATGTCATTTTGCTTGCTCTCGTCGCCAACTTGATGTTGAGGACCACGAGCAAGCAAAAAATGACAGCTGCACTATGCTACGTTACACGTAGTTGCACTGTGCTATGTGCAATTCACGTAGTGCGAAGTAGCGCAAACATCGCAAACATCACAAGCGTAGCGTAGTGCTTTGCCCAGGCTTAACCAGAACTGCTCTTCTCACATCAAAAAATCTGCAGGATCCAACACTAGCCTATCTCTTTGCACAGTAGCATTGACAGCCCGCGAGGGTCTGCCAATGTGAAGCCCAAGCCCCTGTGACACCTGGCCTGCTCTCAGAGCCACTCCGACTGCCACCAGCGACACTCTCCTTACTCCTCAAGACCCTCTCCAATGACAATGGGACCCTTGGCACAGTTGGCATTTACACAATGTTACACAGCATGATAACTTATAAGCTACTGCTGAGGACTAAGTCTTTAAGTTTATAAACAATATAACAATAAGAGCCAGAGGTAACTGGTAATAATAGAATAGAATAGATTAATAACAAGTGAGAAAAATAAATATAGCTATATTATTCCTGAAATGGTCTAACTACTATTTTTAAGCACTGATTTCATCCATATTTAATTGTGTTGACTATGTGTCCAATTTTAAATAGTTGCTATGCATTCTGTTTCAATTTTGTTCTGTTTGGGGGACAGATTAATAATGTTGATTAATCAAGAATGCAATAATTCTATCTAAACTAAATTTGTGTAAGAAAAAGGAGACTTATAGATGTTGCCTCAAGTTAGATTGTTTCAGGAATTATAGAGCTATATTTATTTTCCTCGTTATTATTGAGTGCACTACTGCACTTCAATTGCTGTTCTGTGGTTATTTAAATTTATATTAAAGGAGGCGTGAGCCAGATTCCTTATACGCCTAAAAATTAATTTTGATATTGAGACATTCATTACAAATAGCAAAGATATGATACATATGATCCAGAGACACACCTCATAAAGGTATGTGGTTTTGACATAGTATATATTTTGTGGTATAATTCTTTATACTGGACGTATTCTCACTCAAGTGGGTTTATAATCTTGAATTCTGCTATCTTTTCTTCAGAGCAAAGAATTTTGACTTTACAGGTAAATTTTATGGATATAGATATAGGCGTCTGAGCATGCTCTGACTTGGGATACACTGCATGGGACATATATTTCTAGTATACAATATCTATGACATATCTCACAATTCATTGCTGTGGTAGTGTCAATTGAAAGATAGGAATATGAGCTTGTTTTGCTACTTATTGTGATTTATTAATGTTCAGTCACTTATAGTTGTTTTGCTCTGTCCAATAATAGACTGATACATGAATATTATTTTAAACTTCGAATCCATGACTTTCTCCCATGGATTACAGTGTGGGGAGCACAAATTTTAGGTTGTTCTCAAGTCAAAGTCAAAAGGTTCTCAAAAGGCAACTGGATAATGGTTTTACAAACAAGCGTAATCTCTTGATATAAGTTTAGTCAATCCCTGGTAATTAATATGTCAACCCTGAGGAAATCGTAGGGTGACTCACCCAGAGACAAAACAGGTGTTGGCTGGTGTGAAAGGTGCTATTCGATTAAAAGACAAGACTTGATGAACCTGAAGACTCCTGGAGTACTTTCTTTTGGACTAAAGACTGCATGTGCTCAAAGCTCTTGTTTTACTTTGTAGGAAATGTGTCCCTTCGATTTTTTGCTATGCAGATTTGGGTATTTTTAGACCTGGGATTTCTTGGCGTGATTACACCTGACTTTTTGCCTCTACCTCCTCTATTTTTGATGCTGTGATGGATTTTGTTTTACTGGTTTAGATGCTTTAGGCACTTTGCCACTGCTGATCAGTGTCAAGGTGCAAGTGCTCCCTGTGTAGAGTGTAATGGTAATTGGTTGTCCACAATTGGATATGTTTGTCTTACTAGTAAAGTCCCTAGTAAAGTGCACTATGTGTGCCAGGTCTGGAAATACAAATGCTACTAGCAGCACCAATTGTGTCACCCACATACGTAGCCTTGAAAAGAGAACTTAGGCCTGCCACTGCAATACCTGTGCCTTGTTGTCCGGACATGTGCACCCAGTTGCCAGGCCTTACCCTTCCCTTTTTATGCACATCAGACACCACTATGGTAAGTGCAAGGGGCCCCTGGTCAGGGTGCAGTGTATGTAAAAGGGAGGACCTGTACTGAGGTGTGCACCATATCCTGAAAGTGAAATACCATCCATTTAATTTTTCACTGTAGCAAGGCCATCTTGCCCAAAGGACAGAATGGGGAAGGCTGTGTAATATGTTTCCAGCCTATCTTCCCATAGGCTTAAGATGGAAAGGTGAAGTTTAGTGTGCCTAAACTCCCATTTTAATAACACAATTTTTTGTGTAGGAGGTTTTTGCATTGTGTGTTTAGAAACCACACTTTTAGAAGTGGCTGGTTGTTTGTGTTCTAACAATTCTGTGTGTCTCTGCCTAGTTTAAGGGTGGGCGTAAAATCCGTTTCACGGGCGAATTTGCGGATTTTCCGCGATTTCGCGATCCGCGAATCTCGCGAAATCGCCGTAAAATCCGCGAATCAGAGGGGACGAATTTTCAGCCAAGCAAGGGTTACAGCAGCAGGTGCAAAAGTTGAACCTAATTTCTTTGTACCCTTTTACAAAAGGGTTACAAACAAATTAACTTCAACTTGGACACCTGCTTCTAATTGCTTCCTGGCGCCTCGTTGCCTACTTGCAACTATTCTCTGACCCTGCTCTGACCCTTGAAGCAGGTTCAGAGAATAGTTACAAGTAGACAACAAGGCACCTGTCCAAGGAATTAAACCTCTTCAGGAAGCACTTACAGATATAAAAAACAGGAAGATGGGAGAGGATGGCAAATACACCCATTTTGAGTTGTCAGGAGGGGTTAAACTAAAAGAGACCTTTACAGCACAATTTTCATATGCATTTTGCTAAAAATAAAAAGCTGTATGTTCTGTAGGGGCAACTCAGGAATCTGGCCCTTCAGAGATCCGGCCTCTCTTTCTTTCTCTCGTTCTCTCTCTCCCTCTCTCTTTCCCTCTCTTTCTCTCTCTTTCTATCTATCTATCTATCTATTTCTCTCTCCCTCTCCCATAAACGACTGCATGGGTAACTTCGCTATGCAAGCGGCTCGCGAAGACGCAAAAAGCCCCGTGAACACGCAAAAAACCCCGCGAACACGCAAAAAACCCAGTGAACACGCAAAAAAATCCGCAAATTCGCACGAATTAGCGAATTTTGTGGATCTCGAATTCGCAAATTCGCAAATTTGCGGATCGCGAATTCGCAAAATTCGCCCATGCTTAGCCTAGTTGTGGATTGACTGTCTGGATTTGAAAGTGATAGGATCTGGGGAATGTCTTGACCCAGGGGAGGAGGTGAGACAGCAACAGGCTGACCTGCATCTGGAGTGCAGGGTGAGGAGTAGCCGCTGGAGGTGAAGAGGCCTGGGCAGCTGCCATAAAACAATGGCTCTATCCCCTGCAGAGTGATTGAGGATCTAGACCCCCACTTTAAAGAAAGAAGGTGTCACTGGCAGGGAGACACCCAGAACTGATTTGGACAGGTGTCAGTGCCCCACTGAACACAAAGAATTCAAAGACATTTAGGGGTATAACAATGGGAGCTGAAACCCCTGAACTTTGGAACTGATCAAGACTGAAAAGGATTGAAACTACTTCGTGGTCAAGAGGAACCTCTGCCAAGGAAGAAACAGCTGAAGAGACTGAAGGAAAGGACTGCTGTGTGTTCTGGGGCTGGCCTGCGGTTTGCTGATATAACCGAGAGGCTAAGGCTCTTTGCTGTGTGCTGTGTCGCCCCGCTTATGAAGACTTTGCTCTGTGCTGTCTCCTGAAGTAACTCATCCCCAAGGGTCCGAGGAGAGCTGGCTCCCTGTTCTGGAAACTCAGGAATATAAATGTTTCCAGAAGTGTCTCAGCGACACTGTGTGTGTATGCTTTGTGCAGCCTGAGACCTTCGTAACGATTGCCTGTGATCGTGGACACCCGGAATCCAAGTGAGTATCAGCGACACTGTGTGCTTGTGCTTCTTGCAGCCTGAGACCTTCATGAGGATTGTCCTGTAAACGTGTGCACCCGGAGAACAAGTGAGTCTCAGCGATGCTGTGTGCATGTGCTTTGTGCAGCCTGAGACCTTTGTGAGGATTGTCCTGTGATCGTGTGCACCCGGAGTCCAAGGGAGTCTCAGCGACGCTGTGTGCATGTGCTTTGTGCAGCATGGACCTTTGTGAGGATTGCCCTGTGATCTTATGCACCCAGAGTCCAAGTGAGTCTCAGCAACACTGTGAGCATGTTCTTCGTGCAGCCTGAGAAATTCGTGAGGATTGCCCTCTGATTGTGTACACCCAGAACTTAAGTGAGTCTCAGCGACGCTGTGTGCGTGTGCCCTGTTTCTGTCTGAGACCTTTGTGTGAAAATTGCCCAGTGACTGTGTGTCCCGGGGCAGTCGTGTTCTCTGAGTTGACCGACAGTGTGTCCAGAAGTGTTGCGATCATCATTTCCATCGGACCAGCCTCCACAGAAAAGCTCTGGGAATTCACCACCACCGGCCCGAGCATTCCGTTGCCAAGGAGAAACCTCAAACCATCATGTCTGGGGTCCGTGTTCTACTGCCCGAGATCAACGAAGTCGCACCGGAGGCCCAAGCCGCGAGGAGAGGGGAGAGGAGAGTGAGATTGCACCCCCCCCGCCCCCGAGGTAACGCTCAGCGAGCGTGCAAGTGTAGCTGCCTGGGGCGGGTGCGGTCTCCGAGAGAAACGCTCTCTGCCTTTTCCCATCTTTGCAGCTCGAGCCTCTGCTCAAGTTAGAATCGTGGCCTGTGGTTGCCGAGGAGTGGCAGTACAGAGGCCGGAGTGTGGAGCTGCACTTTGTTTTACACCAGACCCGTGTTTGGGGCATATTTTTGCAGTAGCTGACCGCGAGTCAGTACAAATGGCAGAGTCCTTCCAGAGCACCGTGAATAGCGCCGGAGTACATTATTGTTGGCATTACGAACTGCCTGATTGTTGCATTACGCATTGCATTATTTTTGCATAACGAACTGCCTGATTGTTGCATTACGCATTGCATTATTTTTCCATTACGAACTGCCTGATTGTTGTATTACGCATTGCATTATTTTGCATTACGAATTGCATTATTTTGCCATTACGAACTGCCTGATTGTTGCATAACGAACTGCATTATTTTTACATTACAAAGTGCCTGATTGTTGCATTACGAACTGCATAGCAATGCATTAGGACATTATTGAGAATTGCTCATTAATTCTTCAAGAACCTACCAGGGCTTGCTGGCCTAATAACTAGCAGGGTGGAATATTACAAATGTGCATATGTTGGATTTTTATCGTGTGGTCTCATTGTAAATCTTTTTATATAAAAATATCATTGTTTTATGAAACTCATGTGGAGTTAATTTGTGGTGTTACTATTGGGTTACTGAGAGCATGATTGCAAATACTTTACACATTTGCCTTGAAGATACGCCTGGCTGCTCGTGCCAAACTACCGAGGGGGTGAGCAGGGCTATCAGAGAAGGTGACCTTCTTTTCCCTGACTTAGAAGCAAGGGTCTCTATTTGGACTAAGGTACCTACCTCAGTCAACTAGAGACTCCCAGTTCTAACAGGTGTCATATTGCTTAATGCATTGACTAAAAGGATAACTTTTTATCCTTCTTTTTTCCTGCTTTGGCTAAAACTAGCTCAGACTTTAATTCTTTTAAGGATGATAAAGCGAGGGCTACCAAACAACGAAAGGTCCTCTTGTTGTAGAGCCAAAGATTCCCCTTTATCAACTAGCGAGGTCCACACTCCCTGCTCTTGCGAGCACTTCTTCGGCATCCTCGTCCTGGCATCATTTCAGAAGACATAATGGGCCTGTAGACAGCCTTTATGCCTTTCCACTCCCAGTTGATAACAAAAGGATCCACTGCCACTACACACTGAAAGGAAGTGCATATTTCAAATTGTAACTAGTGAATGAATGTATGTATGTTACAAAGCAGTACTAGAATTCATTATGCAGACCATATGTCACAAAGATACATTTTGCAACAAAGTATTTTTGTGTTCTGTGTTTCCACTGAATCACAAAGTCACATCTAATACTATGCTTCTTTTTTCATGGACAGTCGCACTGCAATATTGCTTTCCCTGACCTTAACTTAAACTAGACAGCTCAAGTATCTTTTAGTCATAGCTACATGGCTAGGAGCTTGAATACCAGTGAATTAATTGCACAATGCCCCTGAAAAATCTGCTTTTCTGACATTAAAGGGTTTTATTAGCACACAGACTATGTTTTAGCATCATGTGTAATTCTGTGAGCATTTTCTTTAAAATTTAGACAGAAAGTCAGGAACTGCATGTTACTGTACATTTCACAAGTCTTTCAAGTGGTGCTATGACTTATCGTACTAACAGCCATTCCTGGCATCTCAAAGAATAGGATGTTCCCTGGTAAAGCTTGTAGTTTTGCTTTCAACACTTACAACTTCTGCTTGCAACATGCTGTTGTCTTAAATGCCACAGTTGGCCAAAGATGCTATACCAGACAAGGAGCCCTTTGTCAGCTGTTTTAAGTCTTTACAGAGTCTCCTATTCAATATTAAAAACGGCTTGTTGCACATGCAAAACCAAAACTAAACTTTGTTCACTTATTTTGTGAGAGTTCACTCTTTCATTCACATCATGCTTTAAAGCAATTGACAATGCAAACTGTTTTTTTTGTAGTGGAAAGTTTTATACCAAGTATCACAATGTAACAAAGGTAAAACATGGGCAGCTGCAGCTCAACCTGCGCTTATGTAAAGAATAGGTATCGGACAGGTGCCGTAGCAGTGGTGGCTGGCAGGGAACGGAGAGGTGAGGCGAGGCGAGGCAAGGCGGGGGAACAATAAATGTTTTTTTTTTTTAAACACTTTCTTTTTCACTGTTGTCTCTCCTCCACTTCAGTTCCTTCTCATGGCCACCTTCTCCTCCGCTTTATTCCTGGAGGCACACAGGCTCCCCTAAGCCAATCACAATGCTGCAATGCAGCATTGTGATCAATCTGAGCACCATGGTTTGGTGCTCTGACAGGCAGTGGGAGCATGTGCATGCTCCCAAACAGGCGGTGTTTTACAGCCTAGTGGGGAACATGTAAAGTGCGCATGACTATTTGGCCAGCCTAAGACTGTAGGAGAGTAGGGTCTGCTTCCTATGGTTACTCCCACTTTTTGCTGTGATTCTCTGGTTTTTCGACTTAAGTATGGCTGTGGCCCTGCTAATCAGGCCCACAGCCTAGCTGTTCTCTCTCTAAATTGATACCATGTACTTTAGGTACATACCAGATTGGTTACTGTGTCACCCTTGTGATCCCCTGCAGATGGTACCCTAGGTACCCAGGGCAAAGGTGCACCCTAGGCCTACCAGGGGCTGCAGCGTGTATTGTGCCACCCCTGGTTAGTCTTCCAAACTGACACCACAGGTCTGTACTTAAGGGGTGTAATCACCCCTTACTTAGATATAGTATATCTATATCTACCTTATATATAGACACATAGTAACCTATAAGTCACTCCTATGGCAGGCCTTGACAATCCTGGAGGCAGAGTGCATGGTTTTGTGTGAGAGGGTGCCCTAGCATGAGCTAAGCCCTTGAGCAGCTTTTGGAACCATCTCCTTATAGCTGTTCTATGATATAGCCATACCATATACTCTTAAGTGCATTATAAACCTCATGGTTAATGCTAACTTTGGTTTGGCTTTATCAAAACATTTTGTGTGAGGTGTGAAATACTTTGGAATACTAACACCCCCCCCCCCCCATCGCCCCACCAGTAGCATTACATCATTCTAGAGGGAGAAGACATGTAGTTACAGGTAAACCCGGTTAAAGTTAAACAGAGCCTCAGCATCACAAAATGGGTGCTGCTGCCACAGACACGAGTCTGCCCTCCTGCTGCTGGACAAAACTCCGGCAGGGGAGGCCTGTACAATAGGTTTCCTGCCCAGACAGGCTTTTAGTGTATTGGGGCAGGTAGGGCTGCATTCAGTGAATGCTTTCGAGACACTGCCTGGGGCACACAAGGTGCTCCATGCAATTCCCAGTTCAAACCGGTTGCTGGGGTGCTCAGCCCCAGCCATGGTACTAAACTGGACAAAGGGGAAGGGGTGTAACCACCCCCTCCCCAGGTCCACCCATAGGAGGGACCTTAGAGTTAGTCCAACCCCTAAACTTACCATAAGTATAGAAGCCCAGTCCCTAAGAGTTTAGATTACCCTGGACGAAACTCTGAAACATATATCTTGGACCTTCAACATTCCATATCGACTGGAAGATGGAAGAAATCTCCCTTGTGGTCAAAGAGTGACCACCCTGTTCAAACAGGCACCAACTGCATCTTTACCGGTCTGCACTTTCAAGGTTCCAGCCGGATCCTAAAGAATCTGCGACTCAGGACACAGACTTCCAGACATCTCTGACGCTGACCTGCGCTCCCAGCAAAGCTGAGACCTGTAGCGGACACAAAAGACGTGAGACCAGAACTCCTGGACATCCTGCATTTTGCAAGCTGCACTTACTTTCCAAGGTATCCTGAAGTTGTGCATTTGAATGTTTGAAGCCCCATCCGAGAGCACCTTTTGCATTGAAGCTCAGAGGCCCACACTCCACGAGTGTCCCATGGGCCCGCTTTGTGCATTTCACCTTGACGTGTCTTTCTAGTTCCTAGTCTGTTGGCTAGTGAACCCCCATGAAGACCAATCCTTGAATTATTTTGCTTTCCTGGTTGCTCCAGGCTTGCTCCAATTTCTCCCCAAAAGAAAAGTTCACCACACCTTGCACGTCTGCACCGAAGCCAATCTCAACATCCTTCGTGGGTTGCGTTTGCCAATGCTTGTTTGGTCCAATCCGGATACTGACACTGTAGTCAACTAGATCTTTTGTAGGACAGCTTGAATCCAGCACCTGGCTGTCGTTGACGCCTCCTGGACCTCGTGGCTGAAGAGACAAACTTTAACTTCTCACCTGAAATCACCCAACATCGGCTGGCATCTTCCTGTCGCCATCCTGGTCACTGGCTAGTGACCCAGACTCGGTCCCTTCTGCTTTCAGGTTCTTCACATCTCTGATCCACCCTTGGATCCACCCGGACACTTTTCCTCTGGTCGCCTGCACAACTTCTTTACAGGTCTCCCTTGGAATCGATGACGAAACCCGACACGAAAAGACACCTATGCACCCGGCTTCCCTGGGTGAGGTAACACGAGTACTCAGGTGCTCCCGTGGGTATTGACTTCCAAGTGTCCTAGTCTAAAAGGATTCCATCACAGTTCACCTCCTTGTACCCTTAATCTTTAAAATTGTAACTTCTTTGTTCTCCATAGAAAGTCAATGGTAACCCGCGGCTGTGTTTAGACACTGCACACGTCTCACATGGGCCTCCTACATCCTAACCTTTGGTGGTTCTAGGCAGCCCCAGCGATTCCACAGGCCCTAGACCTGATTTCTGTTCCTCACGTCGTTCTTATACCACTATTTTAGTATATGGTTTGTGAGGCCCCTGGGGCACAACGTATACTGTGCAACTTATCGTATGCTAATTAAGTTTCTTGTATTGTGCTTTTTCCTCTGACCTCATAAAGAGTGCAGAGGGGTTGTGTTTAGAATAAATACATATATATTTTATATATACCTTGTGTGGTGTGCTTTCATTTGGTACTCAAGAGATTATAAATGGTAAAACAACTAGCTTAACTCGTCTCCAAGTTTAGCCTGGAGGCTGCTCTCCACAGCTACCACTACGATTGCTTTCTATAAGGTTGACTTTATAACCTACCATCAATAAGGGTCGTTTGAACTGGTGCAAGGTGCCGACTAATAGTGGACATCATATACCAGGCCAACTTCTCACAAAGACGGCCGCCAAAACCATCATGCGCACTTAGAGTGAACCTAGTCCTGCCCGCCCTAACACAGCCCTGAAGCGAAACATAAAATGATAATAACTATGTTATTATCATTTTATTTGTTCTACTCTGAGAGCAGTGAGGTGATGCTCCTCTGCCTTAGCGGGGCAGCTGCCCCTAGGCAGTAGCAGAAAAAACATCGCACGATTCTCTCACGTGTACAGAACAGGGGGCACACAGGTATCCAATACACTAACGAAGACACAACAACAGGGTCAGGTTCATTGCAACTTACCAGCGCCCTCAATGGACTTGAGGAGCGGGAGGAAAATTCCTCAGGAACAGGCAGGTTCGTCATCAGGGATAGCCTCGTGATGAACCTTCGCACCCGCACACTAACCGACACCAAAGAGAGAGTACTGAATAGGGGTCTGGGGTTTGTGGCTAGAATAGAGAATATGGAGACGCCAAGTTTCTTTTTTTTTGTTTAAATGAAGCAAAAGTGAGGAGATTTAGGTGCATAGATCTCAAGTTGCGGGTAGGTGTGTACTTTTGGATATAGGCTGAAATAAAGGCTGGACTGCTGCTACGTAGTGATTTAAAGACAATGCAACCCGTCTTGAATATGGAACACCGTTCTACTGGCAGCCAGTGCAGTCTCCTCATCAGGGGGGTGACGTGTCAGTTTCGTAGTTGTTGGTATATTAGCCTGGCTACCTGGTTTTGTACTAGTTACATTCTGTGGTTCAAGCCCTTGGGGAGGCCCAGGTAGACTGTGATTGCATAGTGTATCCTTCAGATTACTAATGCGATGATGACCTGGATAAGGAAAATAATTTACCAATGTTTCCAATTTTGCGAGTTACAAAAAACATGATGAGATTACTGGCCCTACTAGGGGTTTCATAGACAGGTTCTTGTCAATCAGAACTTGAAAGCTCTCGATTAAGTTCTTGTTCTGAGGAGTGGAGCTTAATGTGGCGGGCCAGAATGTGGAGTTCCACAAGTCATATTTGCTTCTTGTAATGACGATCTCCGTCTTATCAGACTTTAATTTGATTATGATTATTATTCATCCAATCACGGATTAATAACATTGTATTTTGAAAGGTTGTTTTGGATTCCTGTGCATTATCGATGGTGAAGATCAATGACATGGTATCCACGTAGTTGTATACTTAGTAGCACATGATGTGCTTCTTCACTGCACAGGTATAGCACAGCAGTGTGAATCAAGCTTCCATCTCTCACAAAACACAGCCAGCATGTTTAAACTTCCCATTCCCTGCAGAACAGACCCATCAGGGTAGGCTACTACAAGCCTTCATCACTCACAGAACATGTACATGTAAGGCATGAGTGACATGCTGGTCACACAGACCTTGAGTGCAGGAGCTTAGCTCATCAAGAGGAATGTTTAGGCAGATGAGTTAGTGAACATGCAAAGTCTCACACAAGTCGCACTTTGGTGAACTTCCACATCAGCATCCTGGTTAGACCTGGGCGGTGAACTCTGCTACGCTTGTTGAGTTTTTCGCACTCCGTGAAGCACGCAGAGAGAGTTCTTTCCTTGCTCATGCTAGCCAACATTAAGTTGGCAAGCGCGAGCAAGGAAAATCCAACGCAAGACCGCCTCTCCGCAAGATTTCTCAATGAAGGAGGCTGGATATGGCGGCGACCGCTCGCATTGAGAAACCTTCGTTCACATTGAGGAAGCTGACGCTCAAGTAGAAGATCTACTCGAGCGGCAGGAAGAAGCAGCGCCCACTTGCGCTGCACATGGTGATGTTCGCGCGGATTGTTCAGTGCAGGACAAACACCTAGTACTAAAAATCAGTGTGAATGGCGCGACCCAGTGCACTCAACCGCTTGCGGAACTGCGCGTTGCGCGGCAGAGTGTTTGGTCACTTCGCAGAGTTAAGCGGAACTCCACCCATGCCTAATCCTGGTTGAGCTGTTGATTCTTTAATATTCCAGAAATTCAGAGGTAGTTATTGCCTAGTATGTCATTGTTGTGCAGCAACCCAGCCACAGCCTAAATAACTATTCTAGGCAGGCTCACAGGCGCCGACACTTTGGAAAAGGTTTTCAGTGAGGACACCAGGCACTGGGCAAATCCCAGCCTCGTGCTGAACCTACTCAAAATGTTGAAGGCCACCCATGCATACCTTGTCAAGGATTGTGTTTTAGGTGTACCTTTAAAGTCATTTCAGCTTCTGCATTTCCTAGAAAAAAACTTTTAAATGAACGGCAGAAGTCGTCTTAAAAATACAATGTTGATAGCACCGTTCTCTTCTTTTGGAAGTCAGTTTGACGACAAGCAATAGTAATGTTATTTAAACCTGAAAAGAAGTGAAGCCCACGTGACTTTTTCAGCAGACTCGTCAGACACACCATAATTTGCAAACATTTCACACGAAGAAGGTGAAATTGTTGTTCAAGTGTCAGGTGGAGGTGGGGCACGGAGCGAAGCGCACGAGGCAAAATCCAGGTACATATCGGCAACATTAGTAAATTACAAGCGAAGCAAAGGGGACGTGATCAAATCGAACCGTAAACACAAGGTACCGGAAGAGGGAAGGATGAGCAGGTGAATGGAAGGTGACTCTTAGCCCGCTGAGCAGACGAGCCCGCAGTTCTTGGGCGCTGAAGTAAGCTGTGACGGAAGTCTGCTGAAAGCGCACAGCCATTAGGGGCATGCCTCTGAGATTTAGAAACCGTAGACAGCCTCGCTCAGGGGAGGATGCGCAGCCCTCTCTAGCCCAGACACTAATGCCAGCCTGGAGCCAAGGTGAGTGCCAAGCGGCACGCGAGACTGAATGAGAAGTGCATCTCCGATGTGAGTGGTTCGCGTAACCACAACATCAGCGCTCTGTGGATGGGGAGCGCTGATGGACGGGCGCTTGGATTCCAATGCAGGGGGGAGCTGTAGACAGAGAAGAAGGACACCGATGAACTAGATAGCTGCAATGAAGGCAAGCGGACTCTGCGGGGGATAGGACTGGATAGACAGAGATGAAGGACAACTATGAATTAGAAAAAACATGCGAAGAAAAGCAAGAGGCCTGAAGAGGTAACTTTTCATTTAACTTCGAGGGGAAGAGCAGCAGGGGCGTAGCATAGGAAGAGTTGGGAGTAAACTTCATATTTTCCAACCATCAAGCTGGCATATAACGTTAAATCACAATATTTAACAAGAAGGGTGCACGAGAGGGGCTACAAGAGCGGTTGGAAGGGAGAGGAAGGCTGTTTGGGAGAGGAATGAGGAGTGAGAGAAAACGCAGTATTTAGTAAAATAGGCAACAATTTTGAAGACTTTCAAGACAGAGAGGAGGAGCGTGTGTACGTTGTTTGTCTGTGTATATGAAGAGATCCCAGATGAAATCTGTAAGACACCACACCATACCTGACTGACTGAAACCACCTGTACCCAACCACTTACCAGAAAATACATTGGGGGGGGGGGGGGGGGGGGGGAGGACACCCCTGAAGAAATTCCCCTGAGAAGCAGTACTGTGCACTTGAGTGACAATTAAAAAAGTAAAACACGGAGTGGGCAACACCGTTCAAATATCTTTTGAGACTTTTGAATACCAGCAGGTTAACGCCGAAAATATGTGCCATTGAACTGAGCGATAAACCAATATTTAACCAGACAAAGAAGTTCAGTGGTCTCAGTAACCTCCCCAAAGCTAGCAGGTTGAGGGATCGAATCCCTGTAGGTTAAATGTACCTTTTATCTCGAGTAAAAAAAACGAACGCCTTTCAGTTAATTGACTCTTAATTGTGTACAACACCTAAATTATTATTTATAATTAATATTTTCAAGGTCGAAAAAATATGCCAACAACTGCGAATAAAGGTTGCAGACGTGTGTGTTAAATCTACAGTTATTGCAGCTAAACATACAAAGAAACTTAAACACAAAAAGTGACGAGTTCAATCTCCAAATAAATACCGATTTAATTTGCATTGTTCAATAAAGTTTCACGAAAGAATTCCCCGTTTTTTGAATTTTGATGTTGCAATTATAACAGTATAGGGACGATATTCCTCACAAATGTTTGATGGCAATTTAGTTTTCTTTTCAATGTTTACTGTTTGGTTAGTGTGTGTCGTGTAATATCCGTAAGACCTTTCTATATAAAACATGTCGGCTGGTGACACCTACGAAAGCAGCTTGGCTCTTCGCAATTTCTATTTACTTTAAAATCACGACACTGGATTCACTGAAATATCATAAATCGGAAAGTAAAATAAACGAAGAATGGCCGACTTCAACGTGCCGAATGACGAGAACAGTCTCCCATCTGAGGGGTCCCTTGCAAGTCACACCAAAAGTTATCATAATTAGGGCTAAACTCGGCATTTGAGGCTGACATCATGCTATTTGTGACACATTAGAAAGAGGAAAGTTACAACTGTGGGATTAATAAACGCCTCTTTCTCCAGTGTCTTGTGCGGGTGTCCGCACCTGCAAACACGACTCCAGAGGGCACTTGAAGGCGGAGCGCGTAGATAGACAGACTGCTCGTGAGGGGCGCCTAGTCCCGCCCCCTCGCCCCAGTTTTTCTTATAATACAGAAAATGGAGGATGTCTGACATACAAAGGACATGCAGAACGTTTAGGCCTGTCCTAGAGGTTCGTAATTAATAATTAAAATTCGAACCTATTTACACACAGATGAATTTGGGTCAGTGCCCTCTGTCCGTTTGTCAGTTCAACTGCCATTCACACTTCCCCATTTACACCACTCGACATGGGGCAATGGGTCAGTCCACTTCACTCACTGCCTCCTTGTGAAGTGTTATTTTACCCTGATTACGTACTCATCCGCCTAAGAACAAAGGCACTATGGGGCATATTACCAACAACTAGCGATATTTATCGCTAAATGGGCTTAGCGAGTTTTCTTTTATCGCCGAGCATCGCCGGATATTATCGCAGAGATAACGTGCTATTAGCAAAATTTATCTCTAAAGCGATAAAATATCCGGCAATAGCGGCGAAATGCGTGAATATCGCTGAGAATACAGCGATATTCACGCATTAACACCAATAGGGTCTTAGCCATAATATCCACCTCCCATTGGATATATTGGCTAAGAACTGGTCTGAGCAGGAGTTAGCTTTTGGAGATATTCACTCTTAGCGCTAATATTTCCATCGCTACGCCTGCGTTGTTAATAGGCGATAGCGATGTTAGCGACTGTTTTTAGTCGCTAACAGGTTGGGTACGCCCACTTTGCATGTTATTAGCGATAAATATTGCTGGCATGCAAAGCGGGCCCCAAACCGTTCGCTATCTCCTCAAAGCTGTCGCTAACATTAGTTAGCAACAGCTTGCTAATAGGGCGATATAATTATCACCACTTAGCGGCCAAAAACGGCTGCTAAAGCGGCTTGGTAATATGCCCCTTAAGTCCCAGGGCTTGTGGAACAAAGCATAAATATGACAATGTTTTTTTTTCCTTTCATTTTCTTATTACTGTGTTTTTTCCCCAGTTACCTTCTGTGCTTAAAGTACATCCTCGGGTTACAGTACTACAAAGTCAACAGTACTCCTTCCTTGGCCAATAAGAATCAAATTTTTATCCCATGTAAACAAAAAAAAGTATTGATACACCCTTTTTGTACACCTGCCTAGTAGGGCGCACCGTACTGTCCTAATTAAATTATACAAAATGATTACGTTTTTATTGTTGGCTTGAGACGTTGTATGACGTAATATTACTTTCGGACAGCAGCAATTTTATTTCGTTCTTTTCATTGTATATATATCTCAAGCCAACTTGCTAGGGCCAGGCCTACTGGCTTTGTTACCTCTTTAAAGAGGTAGCAGGAACGTTTAACCTAAACAGCGGGATTATATTGCTATTTGCGTACTGACTTTAAAGTGAATGGGCCTGTCCAGTCCCTCGTCCTTTGACCGCTTCACGGCCAGGCAGAGGGTGAGAACCGGAGACTAAAGTGCGCATGCGCAGGAGGGAGTTCCTGGTTTTCGGCCTTGTGCGCCTGCAGAAGGGGGCACAGGGTAAACCCAGGGAACACGGAGTGTCTCTAATGAACCGTCGGGCGACAGTCACACTTGATTACCGACCCTCACACTATTCACAGCCAACAACAACCCTGTACCTTATTCACGCAGGTTCGCACATTCCCAAACTCTACACAGTTTGGCATATTCACAAACAGGACGTACGTTCACAAACACGGAGCAGGCTCGCATCACTAGGATTGTTCGCATATGTCATGGAATTTAGTAACACTAGCAGCTTCGCATATGCACAAACACTACCCAAGTTCGCACATTCACACGCACTATGCCGGTCCGCATATTCACAGACACTCTACACCATATACAAAAAAGAACGTGAGGCAATGGTTCACCCATAAATTGAGCTGTTGAAATGTATTATTCATCTGCGAGTTCGTTTTTATATATGCATGAAGACCATATACACAAATGCATATATATCCATGCGTGCGCACAACAACACAACTTGGGCGACCAGGAAATCCACACAAGTGCGCTCCCCAGACACAGATAGCGCCGAGTAGTGTTACTGTCCTCTGGCCTAACTGCTGACCCGGTAGTCCCATATTTGGAAGTATGAAGAGCCCCCCCTTCGATGTCACAAACAAAGTTATGGTGGGGGTTGGGAACTCTTTCTTCTCTTATTGGCCTGGTACAAACTTTCAATCGTCACATGCTAGTCCTGCTCTGAACTAAATTTTTAGAAAGATATGAAACTATGTATGTTTATAATATTTATAGTTCTTCTCCATTTGCTCATTATTTGCAGTTTTCATCTAATGTCAAGAAACCCCTAGGCGCTTTATAAAAGCATTATGACATATTTATTGATGCCATGTTTCCTGCATTTCTTGTGTTGAAGACTGACACATAAAACCAATAAAACACAACAACCAGTGCAGTGTCATTGTCAGACATTTGACAAAAAAAGCTATCAAAAATTATGACAAATTCGAAAAACGGAATTGAAATTATAAATTGATCCAAAATCAGTTAATCTGATCGGTTTCCACCAGTCGGTAAGGGAATGTGCACCCACACTGCGTACAGCACAATCACATTGGCTGGAAGTAAGTTCTCATAAAATCTAGCAGAAAGCCGAACAAGGAACGAGGAACAATATAGATTTCCCAAGAAAATCCACAAAGAAAAACTGTCACCAGCATCGTTTGGAAAAAGACAATACGAGAGCTCCTGCTCAAGATATAGTTTAGCACCACTGCTTCTATTCCGCGTTCTTTCGCCGTGAGAGTTGTCTCTGTGTGAAATGCCGCGGGTGGGATGCTGTGTTTGCTTCAGAGGAAAAGTCGTGTTTGAAGCTCAGCTCAGCCGGTGTTGGGGTGAGCAGAGTTTTTGCTGGTGATGCAAGAGCCATGCCGCGCTTTGAAAAGTCGCGAATCATAATCTAAAACCGAAAGGGTGCTCGCTGGGCCGTGATGTTCACACGCCCACCCCCCTCGGCCCTGTGAAGGCAGAGGGTGAAAGGAGGGTACCTGGGCCAGACAGCAGTGAAGCAGAAGCGATGGGGCTGGTTCTCGGGCTGCCCTCCCGAGATCCCACTCAACCAAGGCCGGGTCATTTACAGATAACAGGCAATGCGCGTTTCCATAAATCATATAATCAACTCTGCTGATCAATACAAGGGAAACACCTGCACCTTCTGATGCAGGCTCGAGCTGTGGCTATTATGAGGGGACGTGTTGCTCGATCTCAGCTCTGGTGATTCATTCTTTTATCCTTCCTGAATTTCCTCTCTTTTATTTATCCTTTCTTTTTCTTTCTTACTGATTTTATTCATCCTTTTGATGTATTCCTTTCTTATTTTACTTTTGGCCCTTGCCCTTTTTTTCCTGTTTAGTCTTTCTTTTTCAGTTTGTGTATATTTTACGTTTTGTCTTTATTTTCAATTGTGTTTAACTCTTCCTAATTTTTTCTTGTTATGCCGTGTTTCGGTTACCTTTATCTTTTCTTCTTTCTTCATTGCTTTTATTCTATTTATTTATTCTGTTATTATTTTTCTCTATTGTTGTATTTATTTTATTATATTCATTCAGTCTTCTTGTCTATATTTCTTTTTCTTTGTCTTCTCTTCATTTATAACATTCCTCTTTTATTTTTTCGCTAGTGAACTCGGAGAAGGTTTGGGGCGCTTATAAATATGTTGTTTCAGCAGGGACATCTGACAGTGTGGCATTTAAGGTCCGGCTCGGGCCATAATAAAGAAATCAATGTAGTTCGGAAGGCCATGTTATATGTAAAGTTATAAATAGCAAGTAGTGCCGCTGCCTTTAACTTTAAAATATTTAAATTTCAAAATACTTTTCTCTGAAGTACACGAAATTTCCCACCAAGGTCGCGATTAGAACCCCGAACTGGAAGTTCGCGGGTGAGCACCCAGGACGGGAACCCTTCCCTCCCCATCATCTTGTGACACCTGATCCGTGTAATTCTCTTCCCATCCGTATTTACCAAATAATCCGTCAACACTTGAATTTGAAGAGCCACATTATTCACTCAAACCACGGCCTCTAGGTGAAAAGAAACGAGGAGAGAAAAGACACGCAGGAAGTGAAGTTTTTGAAAAAATAATGTCTATACATGGCCAGCATATTTTTGTAATCAATTTATTTTAGTTCATGCTTAAAATTTATTGTAGTAAAATATGAAAAATAAAGTTATATACATTTAACGAGTCACTACCGATAATGAAGGCCAAAGTGTATCTTCTCTTTAAATAAAAACTCAAAGAGAAGGTCTTAAAACAAAAAATCTGCGGGCCTCGATCCAAGGGAGGTCAGCGGGTGGCTGGTCCTTACGGGCAGCAAAAAGCCACCTGATTGTCTTCGCAATATAGTTTTTAAGATCACATACCAGGAGCAAAATCTTGTGTGACGTAGGCAACTCCTTGCGAATAATGTGTGCAGTGTCTTCAGGTGTGATCGCAACCCCTGGCCCGGTGTTAAACACAGGGGCCCCAGAAATTCACTGTGTGATTAACAATTGTCTTTTTCGATCAACAAAAAAACTTTAGAGTAGCAATGTTCACCATTTCTTGGGCAGTGAAGTTCGTTTTTTTTATTCGAAAATACCCCAAAAATGTGTTGTTGTTGTTGGTTAGTGCTCTCTTTCGTCACTACTGACGTCACCATTGACTAGTGACATTCACAATGTATCAGTTAAGGGATAACAGGGTTCTTGCATATTGAACATCACTTTTTACTGAGGAGTGAACTTCACTTTTCTTTTTTGTGTTAAAATATGTTCACTTTTTCTTAAGTAGTGACCTTTACATGTTCTGAGTAGTGAAGTCCGTGCGTTATTTTTTCAGTGGTGCGATTCTCTATTTGATCACGAGAGAAGCTCGCCGTTCCTTGAACACATATGTCGCCCATTGATTGATCAGTTGTATTGGACAGTGAAGCCCCCATTGTTTCAGTAACTGAGACCACCACGACTTGAGTATGGTGCCCGCCATCTTCTGCGTAGTTATATTCACTAGTGTTCCAGTGGTGAGTTTTAGCAGTTCTTGGCTAGTGTGTTTCACCTGAGTAGTGTAGCTCGCCATTTCTTAGGCAGTGAATACAAATGCACAATGCTGTAAATTTGGAAATGAACTAATCCCAGACCTGTCGAGTTCACCATTGCGGCAGTAGTGAGGTTCACAACTTGTAGTGAACATCGCCAGAGCAGTGCAGCTCCCACATTAATAGGCAGGAAGTCAAGTGCTCCGATGAGTGATTATGGAAGTGCACCATTTCTCGAACAGCGAGCTTCGATTCTTCGACCAGCGGAGTTCACCACTGCTGCAGTGGTGATGTTCACCATTTCTTAGCTGGTGAAGTTCACCTGAGAAGCGTACAGCACAAATTCGTGGCTAAGAAAGCCAAGTGCACTAAGTTATCAAAAACACAATCCCTCAAGTTACAGAGCTCACTATTCTCGAGCAGTGGTGCAGCAGTAATGTTCACTTTTCGTGAGAGAGGAGGAAGCTGTTTGTTGAGTTTTGGAATGCACATTTTCGTGGATGTCCTTTACATTCTTGTCATGCGCCTTAACATCTAGAGGTTAAGCGTTTTTTCAAAGATATAATAACGCAGGGAGGAGTGACCTGCTCTAACCCCTGCACAGACCTCCAGACAGAGGTCACCTCTTCCGATGCTACCAGGAGAAGGCTCACTGAGTGGAATGTATACACCCCACAGCAGAATCCTTCCCTCCTTTGGGCGGCAGAGCATCGAACCTGCCCAGGGCCCGGGTTTATTGCACGTCTTTTGTCGGATACAAGATTTTAGGGCATACAAACCGAGCTACGAAGTCCGATGCAAACACGGAACGAAGGTCCCGGAAGGCTGCTCAGACAAGGCCAGTCATCTGCGACCTGAGGAAGGGGATGGCGCCGGGGAAGGGGCCCAGGGGGTAGTTCACGGAGCCCGAGTAGCCCATGAGGGGCGGGCTGAAGCCCAGGGCGCCCCCCGGCGAGCCCTCGTGGTACAGGATGGGCACCCTCACCACCCTCTGCGCCGAGTGCGACAGGTTGGCGGCCTCCAGGTCGGCGGCCAGCTGCCGCTTCCACTTGTTCCTGCGGTTCTGGAACCAGATCTTGACCTGGGTCTCGGTGAGGTGCAGCGAGGCGGCCAGGGCGGCCCGCTCCGAGCTGCTGAGGTAGCGCTTCAGGTCGAAGGTGGACTCCAGCTGGAAGACCTGCGAGCGGCTGAAGACGGTGCGCGTCTTCTTCTTCCGCGAGGCGCGCTGCTCCGGGGAGCCGGGCTCCGGCTTCTCCTCGTCGGCCAGGCCGCAGTCCTCCTCCGCCCGCTCGGCCGACAGCTCCTGCGCCCCCGGGCGGTACGGCCGGTCCGGGCCGTCGGGAAACTCCGCGAGCTCCGGGGAGTCCCGGTCACTGGCTGCAAGAGAGGAGAGGGAAAGAGGTTAGAATTCCGCGAACTGCAGCATCTGTCGCGGCCTATCACTTCTGTCGACTCTACCCCCCCCCCCCCCCCCCCACACACACACAGACACAACAGCTCCACATGAATATCATGGCTGCGCTCATAGTCTAGGAAAACAAGCGCCCAAAGCTCAGATGTAGGCGCGTACATTGATTCAGGGAAATAGTTACATCCGCAACACTGACATTAAATAGATTAAACAAGAGTGAGTAGGGCTGAGAAAGGAGGGAGAATACGGGGGATATAACTTTATACGTAGTTTGGGAAAGCTGGTTTATTCATATAGATAAAGCAGGAAGGGGTATTATTACGGCTATGTACGGAGCACATAGTATATTCTTTATCAGATATTTGTCACCCCAAGCATACTTTTATCAAATGTCTAAACAGAGAGAGGACACGCTCAGATTAGGCCCAAAACACAATGTGAATTATCTGCAATAGCAACAGATCTCTAGCATTCCACACACCCGAAATTTGAATTTATCAGCGATGGGAATAAATTGACCATTGCAGGGGTGAATAGGTTCCCGAATAAATGTTTAGACAGCTATTGAAGGAAAGTCGGGCGGACATGTAGGTAAACTGGAACACGCGGCGACTAGTGCCACACCTGGCCACCTGAGCCCCAACCGTATATGTAGCATATATATAATGTACCCCATGTGCTCTAATGTCTTAGTGTTATCCCATAACTTCGCGCATTGCAGACAGATATGTTCGCCCAAAATGTCCGTCCGATTATCGCTTCTTCCTCCGTATGCGCCTCTGTCAGTAAATGGCCGTGTTCTCACTAACACACAGATATATATATATATATATATATATATATATATATATCAATCATATTAATTAGTGTGAGAGTGAGAAACCAGCCACAGAAACACGTATGGAGGAAAAAAGTGGTAAACGGACGGACATTTTGGGTGAACATATCTGACTGCATTGAGGCTATACATACATACATACATCTCGGTCCACACCACTGCCATTTCTACAACCTGTACACATGTGGTACTCATACACAATTTGATAATAATCTATCTATATTCAAATCAGCTCTCAATTATATTATACCGCTACAAGAAGTGAGTGCGACCGCGGCTTTATGATTATAATATTATTTAGGAACATAAAACATATACCTCGTCATTTTTAACAGATTTACTTGTGTGCACGTATACAAAATAGAATTTTTGTTCAGGCACGCTTTCTCCTTGAACGCTCGAGTTGATAAACGGGAAAACAAAACACCATTTCAATAATATTTTAATATAAGAGAGCCAAAAGTCTCCAACTACCTTGATATGGCCACTGTAACTTGCTCGGATACCTCTTATATAACGGGTCTGATCTCTTCAAACTATCACTGTAGTGAATTTCAGGGAAACGGGCAGAGACCCATGCAGAGCGACCTTGACCCCACACAGAGGAATGTAAGCGGAAGTTATCTTGTCTGTGTCTACAATCTGGATTTAAATCGGAGCATTTAGCATACGTGCATTTTAACGCACCTTCGGAAATACAGATATGCGCCTAGGGGCAAGCGCTGTGAACCGGGGTGATGTCACCGCAAGCGCTAGAGTTATGAGAAACGTTGTATTTGTCCCCTACTGAAGGAGCAAGGCCAGGCATGGAGAACGGGCACTTAATGGACCCGCATCCAAATTATTTGGTTTAATTTCCAGTGTCTTTGCCTAATATGTGATTTGTCATTTGGGCTCGTCTACCTTAGATATTTTCAACCAGGGCTTACTGCTGGTGCCGCTGTGGACCTTCAGAGGAGCGCTTGATATAGAAACGTGAGCGCGGATTAATAGCACCTAGAGTCACAGGAGTGTATGAAAAGGAGCTATCTAGCGGCCCAGCCTGTGAACTATGTGGGGCCCGTCGGCCGCATACAGGAGACGTGAAATCAGACACAGGAAGCGGTGGCCATCCATTATTCACGCTTCCGGCCTCTGATCACCTTCGGTTCGAACTGTTTGTGTGCAGCGACTATTTGTTTATTTGACACCCAAGGCGGGCAGAGGGGAAAGTGCCTGCTCAATGCCCTGTACAGAAGCTCCGCGTGTGGCAGGCGCGGTGCACACAGACAGCGCCCCCAGCAGGGTCACTGCCAGGGAAAGGGCTACAGCAGATGGTTGGGGGCAATGGCGGGGGACTCGTACATGAGGGTGCTCTAGGCACACCACGGGTCCCTCACACTGTACACAAGCTCCGCGTGTGGCAGGCGCGGTGCACACAGACAGCGTGCCAGCAGGGTGACTCGCAGGGAAAGAGCTATATAGCAGGTTGGGGGGCACTGGGGTGTGGTGGTCGCCTCGTACCTCAGGGTGCTCCAGGCACACCAAGGGCCCAAGGAACACTCAGTGAAGGCGACTCTGGTCTTGTTGTAAGGGCAGAAGCGTCCCGTGACCGTGGGCACAGCGACCCCGTGTGTCCGGCTCCGGCAAAGAGCGAGAGGAAGCCCAGAGCAATCAGACGCCAACCTGAACAGAGGACACCGATGAGACCGCCGCCAGGAAAGGCGAAAGGACGCCCAGAGCAAGCAGACGCCAGCATGTTTCTTGGTCTGCACCCTCATGCTCCACTTATAGCGCCTTGACGCCCTTGGGCCAACTTTCGTGCTCTACAAATCCTATATTCATACATGTATTCATTCATCCTGAACAGAGAGAGGATGGACCCCGGAGAGACACTGAGGGGCCCGAAGCCGCTGAGGGTACTGTTTAATGTAATCCACCCACAAAAGAAAAGAAAAGCTCACACAAATACATCCAGTTTCTTAATCCTCCGCTACCTTGCTCCAAGAAAAAAAAGTGGGATCATCCTAAACTGTTTTACAACCTTAATTGACTGGTGGGGTGGGTGTTTTTCTGCTCTAGTTTGTGAACTCGTGTCATCTAAATAGATGGACGTAGGCTTGGCGTTGATAGTAAGTGCACCGTAGAACTGCCTTATCTCAGCTTTTGTGTCCGCTATCGGCAACGAGCCGCTTTCAAGACCGGTCGGTCAAGCCTCTTCCGTAAGCAATCGCTGCTGACTTCGGAAAGCCTATAGCCTATAGGTTGTCGGACCAGGCTTCAGACGCGATTGACGAACTCTAAAATGTCAGCAGGCTCGGCGAGGCAAGCTCAGCATGTCTCCCCGCGACCGACACATTGAGCCCCATAAGCGAAGATCCCACCAGCACCTGTCATTTAAAGACTGATGAAGCAGGCGCTATGCACTAACAACAAGCGGATGCTGCTGTTGATAAAACATCGGTCTTAGAGACAACCCATGGTCCGTCTTCTGACCACACTCCTGCTGTTGGTCTATGTGCTGTCCTCATGAGCTGACAGTATAGAATGCACCGAGGCGTCCTGTGTCTGAAGTAAAGAAAACAGGTGCAACACAAAATAAACCTCAAAAACGCCTTTCACCATACATTTGTGCAGTGCAATATTCGTCTACTTACTCGCACGTTCGACAGAAAGTGTATTATTGTGTGCCACATTATCAGACATGCATTAAAACTGAGATTGAAAATTGAGTACCAGAGGTTCCAAGCATCACAGACATTTGCTAATGTATATATTTCACAGGACTGTTTTCTGCACATGCTCGGCACCCATCAATGAGGTGTGGGAGCACGCACAGGAAACGTCCTAGTGCTTGTCAGCGTGCAATACTTACTGTCCGGGCTGGTGCACGCTCCTCCAGCGGAGTAGCTGGCCTGGGCCCTCCTGTACCACTCCAAGGCGCTGTCTCGGAAGGGGAAGCTGAAGGGCCCGGATGGCGCCTGCGGGCACCAGCCTAGGGTGCCCATATGTCCAGTGGGTCCCGCGCCCTGCCACGCGCGCTCCCCGTGGCGCACAGCGCGCTCCGCGCACCGCTCCTTCCCGGGGGAGCCCAGCAGGTTCTCAATGAAGAAAGAGGAGACCTTGGCCGGGCGGTGCCGCGGGATCTCTGCCGCCTCATCCGGCATCGCTGGCGGAGGTCCCGTGGTCGGGGGTGCCGGGGTGCGCTGTTCCGGTCCCGGCCAACAGATTCCCGAGCCTCCGGGGTCACAGGTAGCCCTGGTCAGCGCCTCGCATCGCCTCCGTTACACTATCATGTCCAGCCGGCCCTCCTCCGGGTACTTGCGCTGAAATCAGGCGGAGGCGCAATAAAAAACCACAATAAGGAAATCAAAATGTCAGGCGAGTTAAGCGTTTTGCGATCGGGGAGTGCGGAGCGCGATTGGACGAGCTGAGCGGCAAATGGGCTTTACTGGAGAGTGAGGAGAAGGACACCAGAGGGGAGGGGGCATGAGGGGGGGGGCGCGCTTCTACTCCGCTGCTAGTATGTGCATCCCTCGGGGCCCGAGGAGGCCTGTCACTCATAGACTCTATTTAGGTCAATTAGTGAAGCAAACTGGGCCCCGGGAGGAGGGGGAGGGAACAGAGCCTCCCCAGAGAGGGGGCGGGGTGGGCGGGGCTTCAACGAAACCAACCGCTTGCCCTGATTGGTCGGTCTGAGGTGGGAGCGGCATTGACAGGGTCTGGTCTGCGCTTCCTTGACTGGCAGCGAGGTTCAATGACAGCTCCGAAGGAAGGAGTACTGAAACCTACCCTCTACAAACAATTACCACCCCCTGGCAGTACGTAGTGGTCGCTCTAGCTCTCCCTTCAGACCACGGTGGCTTCACTGCGCCGCCAGGGATCATGTATAGGACGACACAGGGCGCTGCTCAGACTTGCGACAGAGCTGGAATATTGCGAAGATGCACCTTGTGTTAAGATCGTACGGCATATGAACAACATTCCTTGTCTTCAGACTCCTCACACATGAAACCGTCTAACAGACAAAGGTCTCCTCCGCGCTGTGAGTGTGGCCTGCAGTGAGGCTCATGCCGTAGTGTGGGGGCAAAAAATGGCGGACACAACACACACCGGATGACAGCTAAGGGAAAGGACCACTGCGGTCTATGGCCCCTTTATTTCCTCCGGCTGCGCCGTGCCGGAGCGGGCTCAGGGTATAGTGTCTGGGTGGCTCACTACAGCCCTTTCCCAAAATCCCACTTTACTTTGATTGCCAGGACTTGATACTGCACACAAAGTCAATCACTCTCTGACTCGGTCGAGGATTCGGGCGTAAGTTATAGTGCTGGATTGGTAACCTGTTATGCGGTTCCTCTTGGCTCAGGTCATCAGAGTTTGTTGTTGGACTTTCGCATGTCACACCTGATCTCACCGAGACTGGTCACCCTCCTGTTGATTGTGCAGTGCTTAATTTGAGCCAGTGGTTTCCGGTGCTGGCACCAGCACTTAATTATCAACATCGTCTCTTATGATAGTGTGCCACATGGTGGCACTTTTTAGGTCTCGCGACCTATCAATGCGCGCAAGCGCATTGAGCAGAGCGAGAATTGAAGTCCTCAAAATCCTCGTCAAACCAAGGGCTTCTTGCTGCGGTTTTATTTAAGTTCACATGGCCACAGGCACGCGCTTTTGGGCCATAAACTCTGATCCCCAGCTCCAGCACCTCCCCTCTCTCTCCCCGCAAACACAGCCTTACTTGCATTTCTCCTCCCCCTCCCCAACCAGCTTGTAAATGTAAATGCAGTGCTTTAAATGGGCCGGTACTCACCGGTACTGAGTACCGGCACTTCTACATTTGTGGCGCTTGAGTACCGGCACTTCTAATTGTCCAAAAGAGAGTACCGGTACTCATGGGGCCGTAAATCAAGTTCCGTGAAATTGGCATTAAACAAAAATGAGCGCCTCACAGCTGACAACGAGTGGGATCTTTTCCGTGAAGCACTCGGATCGAGCGCTAATCTCTCCTTGTAATGTGCTAATTGAGCGTCAGCCCGCGGTATTCATTCTGAGCTGGTAGGAAGTTTGGGAGGGGCCCGAGTCACACTGTGATTACAGACACGGTGTCCGCTCAGGCTCTGTTGAGACAATAGCCCAGTAGGTGCGTGGGCAGGGCCTGCTAACAGGCATATCTCCTGACTCTTGGAGGCGAAGGCTTCCTGCTGGCATAGCCGAGTGCAGCAGCAGGAAGGTGGTGACAGTGACGCTGCTAATGATGCCGAGATTCTTCTTCTGTTAACAGACAGGAAAGGTCTCATGCAAAAGTAATTATCTTTTTTCCTGAAACAAATATACGCTGATTGTTTGAGTAAGTGGAATGTTTTGGTATTAGAATGCATACAATACTATTTCACGTGTAGTGTGTATGCCCTAGGATGCTAAGGAATGCTAGCTATGTGTGCACATTGTGTATTTTTGGTGTTACGCCTACACAGAGTAAGATCATTCCCTCGTCTTACTGTGAAAGCTGTTTGATATTGAGGAGAGATGAAGGCTGGTCGCCGAGTTGCTGGCTGTGCGAACAGAATAACTCGATGTTCACCATTTAAGCTCATTGTGTGATTTTGGGCAACTTGCTTTAGCTAACTGTGCCCCAACTCTTAAGAGAAGCTAAATAATGGGCTAGGCATATGTACAAGCACTGTGCTTGAACACATCTTTACTTAGCGTTTGTGGTTAACTATTTGTGAGTTTCAGTAATTGCTGGGCCTTGTCACAATGGTTTGCAGGCTTCCAGATGTATTTCCCAGGCACTTTCAAGTTGTGCATGAGTTTATTGCATATGGCGGACCACAAATGGGTGTTCTTGTTGCACTATTGTGGTTTTTCATTCACTCCATAGGTGTATTTGTTGTTGTTCGTATACAGCTATGTTGCAAATGAAGTGTTAGCCATCCTGTCATACACTGCAGCTTAGCACTCCAAGTTATGGAAAGACGTGACTGCTCTTTCCTATGAGTGTTTTGCATGGGATTGCCTTCTGCATTATTCTCGCTACCCAATAGACTTTCATTTGTGTCTATAGTGACCTTTTAACAGCGCCTCCCATTGGAAGGTGAAGCGCGCGGCAATGGAGAATGAGCTGGAATGGGGTGACATTGTTTTTGTGCTGTTGGCTGCAGAATCAGGGCTGTCTAAAAGTCGTCCCAGGACAGGGGCTCACTTAACAGATATGGGAACACTGTATATAAACCAGCTTTGGCCACATCTGCAGATCTGGATTAAATGTACCAAGGCTTATAAACAACGACAGTTACAAATGCTATTTACATGCATTGTACACTTACACACTGCTTATGACATTACAGTTTGTCTTATGTGCTTTGCCAATGTTAGGAAAAAAGTAGCAACTAGCATTGGTAAACCAAATAGGTCCCACGGTAGTGACCTATTGGCTATGTCAAAGTTTTTTTGCCACATAGTGCAGCATCCCAGATGCAGCACAAAGTGGCTAGAACTTTAATGGGGCACCTTGTATGATTTTGTAGAAGTGCCCGCCACAGCATGTGCTCGCCTACAAAATTATGCAGTCATTTTTTTTCTTTTTAGTTACTGATCCGGGTTGGATTGGTAACTAAAAATAAAAAAAAATGCAAAAGTGTTTTTTTCTTTTAAAGCAAGCAGGAGTGGGGGAGCATGGAAGCAACAAAGAGAAGGACAGTGGAACCGACAAAGCAACAGAGAGAGGGTGTGGCTTAATGGCTAGAGCGGCTAACTTTGAAGCAAAGGAACCAGGTTCGATTCTTGCCAGGACACTCAAGCATCCCATAATTCTGAAAAAAATCACTTAATCTCCCTGTGCTTAAAATTGAATGTGTCTGTAATGCAAGTGGTGCTCATGTAAAGCACTCTGTTACCTTCGGGTCGAGTTTGCGCTATATAAAACTGCAAAAATAAATAAATAATGTAAGTGCTTCTAAAACACATGTACTAAATGCCCTGGGTGTGTGCACAGATGTCCCTGTGCGTGTTCTTGCATGAGTGAGTGTTGTCTGCAGTGTCCAGCACTGCAGATATATAGTTTGAAACCAAACAAGCCCTGCATTACCACACCCTGCCCATGAAGCTCATGTGAAATGATGCACTTGTAGCTAGTGCAAGGCCACTCTCTCTTCAGTGCAGATCTACTTTCTCAGCAGTGTCAACACAATTGTATCTTGTTTTTTACAGGTCGTTTTGGGTTAACGGAGGGGCTCTGGGAAGGGTAGAGGTGGGTGAACTAACAGATTAGCAAGGCTAGCCCAGTCAGAGTCGAACTAGGAAGTCTGGCTTGGCCTTAAAAACTCATACATAAGTTGAGCCCTGAAAACATTACTAGTGTATTTGTTTCATGTGGAAGCATTTCACCTTGGTGCATAAGCTTATATTACAGCATTGAGAGGAGTTTGTGCTCCCACTGATGCCATTAGTGATCTAGGAAACCAGTCCCTATTCAGGTCTAAATCGTATATGGTCTATTTGCATTTCATGAATAAAAGCGACATTATAGTGTATTAAATCTAACACAACATTTGATTTCACCGCACACATCTGTATCTTGTGCATTTGAATATACTATCATAGGTGCTAACAAAGAAAATGGAGGCTTGGTGAGAAAAAATATTTTGTCTGCTATCTCACAATTTGGTCAGGTGGGGAAGCTGGGATTAATTCCAGAATTTCTGCTATCACATTGTGTAATTCAGCCTCTAGATGGCTTCATCTTTCTTTCTCTCCTGTATTGCAATTGAGGTCACTATTTTGTCTTAATTCTCTGCATATGAGATCAGAGTTTGGTTAGCAGGCACATGTACTATCACAGTTCAGTTTATTTTTGGCTTGAGGATGCAAGAGAGCCTGGAACAGAGCTAGACCCAGGCATCCTCACCCGTGCTTTCAGCAGCTTGCCCAACTCCAGAAAGAGGGAATCAAACCTTACAGTAGGTAAGGAGCTTTGAGGCAAAGCTCTGCCGCATAGGAGGGGCTGGTGATGTCTGCTAAGTGGCAATGAAATAAGAGGCTTAACCATAGTTAAACTTTTCCCCAAAATGTTTTGAAAAATATCATGTGCAAGTCATATGTGATCTACGTGTTGCACCATGAGAAGCCCACTTTAATTTTAAATGTACCCTTTTGTACGTATAAAGGAAATGGAATTATCAAAATATACAAGAAATGCTTTCGTATCATTATGCACATCTGCACACCAATTAAATCTCAATCACATTAAATGTGTGCCCCTGGCCGGATCCCTTTGCGCCCCCAAAGCCCCGCCCCCAAAGCCCCGCCCCCTTGTCCGCGTCACAATTTGGTGAGTACCTGCACTTATTTTTTTCCATTTAAAGCACTGTGTAAATGTACAGGAATTTATATAGCGCAAATCACCAAGCGGTTTCTAAGCGATTGCTTAGGGAACCCGTCCTGGTATTCCCCTGTGAGATAACCCCGGCAGGGTATCCGCAAGCTGAAAGCCAGGCATCCCGCCGCGAGGGGCCGTTGTGGAGATTAAGCAAGCTATTGCCCAGAGTCGCAGAGTGTGAACCCGTGAATCGAGTAGGCACCGGAGCGAGAATTGTCGAGTCCATGGACAATTTAGGACTCAAGACCCCGCCGAGCTGGGAATTGAACCCTGGTCCCGGGCTGACCTCTGCTTCCAGGTCTGCCTCCTCTAACCAGTGAGCCACACTTCTCCAGCTTCCCCAAGGCCGTAGCAGCACTCCTCCCACACCTTTGAAGTGAAGCTTAGCTTCACTTCAAAGGCCCCTGCTGCTTCACACCGTGTCGCATTTCTCCTCCCCCTCCCATTCTCTGCCTTCCCTCCGTCTTGTTCCTTTTTTTGCAGTGTTATATATCGCACACTCGACCCAAAGGTTATTAGAGCGTTTTACAAGGGTACCAGTTACATTACACAAAGATGCATTCATTGTTTGGTAGGCACTGTGGAAATTAGGTGATTTGCCCAGAAACACAGGATGAGCCAAATGTAAATGTAAATGTGCTTCGATTTATATAGCGCGCTTTAACCCAGGGGCCTCAAGGCGCTTGCTTAGGGAACCCGTCCTGGTATTCCCCTGTGAGATATCCCGGCCGGGTATCCACAAGGTGAAAGCCAGGCATCCCGCCGCGAGGGGCCGTAGTGGAGATTAAGCAAGCTATTGCCCAGAGTCGCAGAGTGTGACCCCGTGAGTCGAGTAGGCACCAGAGCGAGAATTGTCGACTCCGTGGAATTTTTGAGCCCGAGACCCGCCGAGGCGGGGAATCGAACCCTGGTCCACGGCCGATCTCAGCTTCTGGGTCTGCCGCCTCTAACCACTGAGCCACGCCAACCCAGACTCGAACCTGGTTCCCTATGACTAAAGACGGCAGCTCTGACCGCTATGTCATATCCTGCTTCCACCACTTGTTTATGTTAGCGAGGTCCAACAATTTTGTGGCTACCTTGGTTTCAGTCAGCAAACGTTCGCCCCACTGTTGACATCACAAGCCCAGAGCAGGACCCGGCCTCACTTAAATACAGTGACACCGATCCGTGCAGCGAGAAAGAGGCTAGTGATGTGTATTGCGTGGTGTAACACAGGGGCTGAGTAATGCGTGCTGTGCCGTGTCCTGCAGGCTCAGGACTTGTGCATTCTGCTGTGTCATGCAGTACTGGATAATGCACAGTCTGCCGTGTGGAGCACGGCTGGGTAATGTGTCCCTCCGTCTTGTTCCTTTTTTTGCAGTGTTATATATCGCACACTCGACCCAAAGGTATTAGAGCGTTTTACAAGGGTACCAGTTACATTACACAAAGATGCATTCATTGTTTGGTAGGCACTGGGGAAATTAGGTGATTTGCCCAGAAACACAGGATGAGCCGACCCAGACTCGAACCTGGTTCCCTATGACTAAAGACAGCAGCTCTGACCGCTATGTCATATCCTGCTTCCACCACTTGTTTATGTTAGCGAGGTCCAACAATTTTGTGGCTACCTTGGTTTCAGTCAGCAAACGTTCACCCCACTGTTGACATCACAAACCCAGAGCAGGACCCGGCCTCACGTAAATACAGTGAACAGAAACACGGATCCGTGCAGCGAGAAAGAGGCTAGTGATGTGTATTGCGCGGTGTAACACAGGAGCTGAGTAATGCGTGCTGTGCCGTGTCCTGCAGGCTCAGGACTTGTGCAGTCTGCCGTGTCATGCAGTACTGGATAATGCACAGTCTGCTGTGTGGAGCACGGCTGGGTAATGTGTCCCTCCGTCTTGTTCCTTTTTTGCAGTGTTATATATCGCACACTCGACCCAAAGGCTATTAGAGCGTTTTACAAGGGTACCAGTTACATTACGCAAAGATGCATTCATTGTTTGGTAGGCACTGGGGAAATTAGGTGATTTGCCCAGAAACACAGGATGAGCCGTCCCAGACTCGAACCTGCTTCCCTATGACTAAAGACAGCAGCTCTGACCGCTATGTCATATCCTGCTTCCACCACTTGTTTATGTTAGCGAGGTCCAACAATTTTATGGCTACCTTGGTTTCAGTCAGCAAACTTTCGCCCCACTGTTGACATCACAAGCCCAGAGCAGGACCCGGCCTCACTTAAATACAGTGAACAGAAACACGGATCCGTGCAGCGAGAAAGAGGCTAGTGATGAGTATTGCGCGGTGTAACACAGGGGCTGAGCAATGCGTGCTGTGCCGTGTCCTGCAGGCTCAAAACTTGTGGAGTCTGCCGTGTCATACAGTACTGGATAATGCACAGTCTGCCGTGTGGAGCACGGCTGGGTAATGTGTTTTCTGTCATGTAATGCAAGGCTATATTTCCCCTGGCGAGGTGTCTACTGCCACCACTCTATAGTGGGTTTGAAAATAGCTGCCAGTTAAATACATTCTTAGAATATAGTTTAGATGATGTTCTGGCAATTTTATTGTGTACATATGAGATATTTTCATCGCCCCTGTCAGAGGCTGTGCGCGCTGCTTTCTCACTTCAAATGTTTGTGGTAAAAGCATGAAACTGCAGTGACGCCTCATTCTGGGCCCAGAGCAGAGGGTGAAGATAGTGAAATGAGGCTACAGATCCCAGCACAGAGGGAAACGGGGGCGGCATCATTCTACCGACCTCCTCCTTTGCCCATTGTTCCTCAACAGTCGGGCCGACCTCCAGAGTCAAATAGCGGCCATGGCCAAGAGTGCTCGGTCCACACCCAAGGCTGCACCCGGGAAATCAGGCAACTCAATCCACAGCTGGACTTAATATACGTTTTAATCAGTTTTACATAGCGCAAACTTGACCTAAAGGCATTGGAGCGCTTCAAATGAGCACTAGTTATGTTACACAAGGACACAATCAATTTTTGTAGGCACAGGTGATTAGTGATTTGCCCAGAATAACAGGCTGTTGAGCCTACGCCAAGGCTCAAACCCATTCCCCAGCTCCAAAGTCGGCAGCTCTGGCCGTTACGCCACATTGAGTTGTTCAGGCATTGGTTCTTTCTAGTCTAGACTACGGGAACTCACTACTCTGGGCTTTGCAGTTCTACCTGCTGTGGCCCGCTTTGTTACTGGACACAAGAAATGTGAACGCCTTAACGTTGCAGTGACTATCGCATGTTTGCTTTCTGACTTAACCACCTGGACGGCATCTCCTTTTAAATGCCAGGTTGTCTGGATAGCTCCTGCTCTGTCCGTGCGCGGTACGGGTCCTGTTTCACAAACAATTTGTGAATCTGCACCCGCACCTTTGCACCGTATGTGTACAGATGCAGAACATTGCTAGTTGTTTCAACCCGTATTCTTACACAGTTCCAATTCGCGATTGCATCTGCTCTAGATGGATGAAAGGCGGAGCTAAAATGGTAAAGATTTTCATCTGGAGACCTAACGCATTCCAAAAACAAGCACTGGCGTTGCCAATAGGTCTCGCAGTAGGAAAGTTGGAGCTATTACAATTGCAAATAACAATGCCTTTTATTTTTGTTTTCATTTTAAAAACATAAAGGGCTTTGTCATTTACAAAACCAATAGCTCCAACTTTCCTTCTGCGAGACCTATTGGCAACGCCAGTGTTTGTTGTATAAGTTGGAGACAAGCACAACAGTTGTTTGTTAATTCACCGCTGATTCCGACACCGATATTCTGGCAGCAATCCCTACGGGCTACTACATACTCCATGCTAACAGGGCATCGGGCAAACCGGGGGGTGGAGTGGCTGCTATCATTCTTCATAAAGACAAATTTACCACTGTCCAGTTAAACGCCCTACATCATGTAGACAGCCTCATTCTAAAACTTGATTCCCCCAAATCCTCCTTTATCTGCGCTCTCTTTTATCGACCCCCGGACCACATGCCCCTCTTTCCTCAACTTTCGGCGATCTCATCTCCCAGTTAGTCATCAAACATGCTAAGATTATCATCCTTGGTGACTTTAATTACTGGCCCTCTGACACCCTTGAAAGCCCTACCTCAGTTGAGTTCACGGACTGCCTACATGGCATTGATCTCTCCCAGCACATGCACATGGCCACTCATGTCAGGGGTCACATCTTAGACCAAATCTGGACCTCCAACCTAGAAATTACATCTCCCCTAGTCACTCCCTGCACATGGTCCGACCATCACTGTAGTTCCTTCACCATTACCGATTTGCCCCCCTCTACGCTGCCCCCCACCATTAATCTTCTAGCCAGGAACTGGAAACGGGCCAATCTGGATGAGTTCCATGCAATACTAACTGCCTCCCCCCTCAAGCCCAGTCCTCCATTGCCCTCCAAGCTTCCAACCTTGACAGCTGGCTGGAGGCAGCTAGTAACAAGGTAGCTCCCCTGAGGAAAATTTCACTCAAACGACCCCATGACGCCCAACGCTGGTTCTCCGACACCCTAAGAAAAAATAAACTTGCCCTTAGACAAGCAGAACGCCGCTGGCGCGGAACATACGCCCCTACGAAGAGAGCGGATTATGCCGCGTCACAAAAAAGTTATAAAGACTCAATCCTCCAGGCCAAATCTGCCTATTTTTCACAAAAAATTATTAAATCCTCCACGAAGGCCAAAGATATCTTCTCGATAGTTAATCAGCTCGCCCATCCCGACAGGGTCACCGAACAATCGGTGCCCTCTCAAATTTTAGCTGATTCCCTAAATTCTTTTTTTATTGACAAAATTACCCTCATAAAAAACAATATCCCCACCCCTACCTCCCCCTCTACCTTCCCCGTCATACATAAAAATCTCTCCATACTGGACCAAATTCCTCTGATCACCCGAGAAGAATTTCTGATCCTACTAAACAAAGTGGGATCAGGCTCCCCCAATGACTGCTGCCCCCCCACATCCTGAAAGAAGCCTTCACTACCTGCCCCGACCCGCCGCTTTCGCTCCTGAATAACTCTCTCACAACAGGCGTTGTCCCAGACATCTTTAAATGCGCCACCGTCGTTCCCATCCTGAAAAAGCCCAACGCAGACCCCTCGGTACTAGGCAATTTTCGTCTCATCTCTTTGCTCCCTTACCTCAGTAAAATCCTAGAGGCTCATGTCACGAACTGCCTCAGCTCTTTCATTGAGCTCTCCCAATTCCTTGACCCCCGACAAGCGGGCTTCAGGCCCGCTCACTCCACAGAATCTGTGATTCTGGCACTTATGGACGAACTCAGGAAGGAAGCTGATAACAACATCCCCCAGGCCCTAGTGCTCCTGGATCTCTCAGCGGCTTTCGACACAGTTGATCATGAACTCCTGATCGACCGTGTCGGCAACGCGGGTGTCCAGGGCATGGCACTAAAGTGGATTACCTCCTTCCTTGATGGACGCTTCCAGGCAGTCCACCCAAACAACTTTTTGGCCAGTAAAACCAATCTGACCTTTGGGGTCCCTCAGGGCTCCGCCCTTTCGCCCCTTTTGTTTAACCTTTATATGCAACCCATGGTTGCATCCTTACGTAATAGCCCTGCCATTATCTTCAACTAGGGCAAAGGAAAAAGTTTGGGTCCTGTATCTGAACTGGCTTGGACCACTCAAATGTACTCAACAAAACAAATAGCCAGACAGATTTACTTTTAGAACTTTGGATACCACCCAGCCTATCAGTTCTGGGGGATCAACTATTTTATTTTAGTGTTTTTATCTATTTTTAGAAAAACATTTTTTCATTTGATTTGTATATGTCATCAAAAAAACAGTCATTAAACAGTGAAAAATACATACAAACAAATAAAGTGTGGAATAAATATACATGTGTTCAAAATATACACAATCAATACTGTAAATTTTAGAAAAACACCAAAACAGAAGCTTTATTTCCAGTTCAGAGTGGGGTCTCTCCCAATAAGAGCACTAACTGGGAGATGGGCGGCTGGCAATTCTATTATGTGCCCGGCCTGCAACAACGAAAAAGAGACTATTGCACATATTCTTTTTGTATGCAGGGCCTACGGTAATCCAAGACGAGTTTGGCTTAAAGCAATGTGCAAGTTATTAGGCACTAGGGACAGTAGGGTGGCATTAAGATTAATTTCCACCAGCAGTCATCACATTCGCTGTTGCAAAGTTCTTGGGCTGGATGTGGTCCATCAGAAATGAATTTCTTTCCACTGAATGATATTTTGTCCTGGGTGATGTCTGAATTTTTAATTTGTATTACAATGTTTTTAACATACCAGTGTTTTATGTGTATTTTAAATTCAATTGATCAAAATGCTTTTTTATATTAATGATAAACCCTGCTTTTATTAGAACTGTCAAAGCGGTTACTGTAACTATGGAGCAGTAACAATGTCATGTTTGTATTTATGCTTTCATGAGTTTTTTACCTCGAATAAAGCTAAATTTGATTGATAGGCTGGGTGGTATCCAAAGTTCTAAAAGTAAATCTGTCTGATTATCTTCAACTATGCTGACGACCTTCAACTGGTCTTCAACATAGATTCCTCCAATACATCCATCAGCAACTTTCAATCGACCATGACTTACATCAGCGAATGGATGTATTCCAGTCAACTCAAACTTAACCCCGACAAAACCGAGCTGGTCCTTACTGGAGGCCCTGCCAATCCCTGAAACTCCAACTTCTGGCCGTCATCATTGAGCACTGCCCCTCACCCAGTAAAGTCAGTTAAAAGCCTCGGAGTTATAATCTGCAGCGATCTGTCCCTTAAGCCCCAAATCAATGCAGTAGTCTCCTCCTGCTTCTTCCATCTTCGTAGGATCTGTAAAATCTGTAGGTTCCTCACCAAGGAAGCACTCACCCTTGTCACCTCCCGTATTGACTACGCGAATGCGCTTTATGTGGGCATCTCGGCTTACCAACTGCATCGTCTGCAACTTGTGCAGAATCAGGCAGCCAGGCTCATTTTCCGCCAATTGAAACATCAACACACTAGTCCTCTGCTGAAGAGCTTACATTGGCTCCCGGTAGCCAAACGCGGCATCTTTAAACTTAGCTGCACCATCGTTAAAGCATTAACTGATGAAGCCCCTGCCTTTATCTCCTCCCGGATCCTACGCTATATCCCATCCCGTGAACTCCGTTCCTCCCACCTCCACCTGCTCACTATCCCCCCCTTCAGACGGAAAAAACATGGAGGTCTGAGATTCCCCTTCCTGGTCCCCCGTTTCTGGAACTCCCTCCCCAACGAGCTTAGATTGGCTACCTACTACACTAAATTTAGAACCCTGTTGAAGACACGCTTATTCTCACAAGCCCATGATTAAATCTTCATGACTCTCCTAACCACAGTTTTTCTTTCCCCAGCGCCATGAAACCGCTTGATGTTAGTGTGCTTAAGAAGTATTTTTAACATAACATAACATAACAATTAAAAATACCATAAAATGACTTATATCTGCCTCAGGAGCCAATGTTATAGCTGTGGGGAGCTTGGAATAGCCTGAATTGTCAGACTTAGAGAAGTGCGATGCATATTAGTTCTGTTGGTACTGTCATCAGCAGTACTGGCAGGGGGAATGGGAGGTGCAAGCTGCAGTGGCCCCCTGACAAGGGTACATGCACTTATTTTTCATAAGTGAAACACTTGGTCATAGGTCCTGTCTACTGAGGTGAGGTCTCCATCCTCCTGATCCCCTTCTGCTACCTAAGTTTCCCCGTCAGGGGCGTCCACCTGCTTAAACCATCATATATTCCCAGTTCCCATCTCCACACCTCTCTACGTGGTCACCATCATGCCCTCCATGGTTGTTGCCTCCCACACTCATGGTTCATACAGTGTACATAACTACCACCACGGTCCAAGGTCCCACATTATCCCCTGGTCCTAGATGTTGGTGGGCTGCTCTCCTCTTAATGCTTGCTCTTTTGTTGTTCTGCACCCACCTGTTCTAGGTACCATCTGGATCAAACACTCATGGGGGGTTAGCTCTGGGTGTACAGAATTGTGCAGTGTCAGATACCCTTTAGCATGACAGCCCCTGGAGGGCACTGGGTTGTGCAATGCAGAGTGCCTTCTTATTCACACAGGAACCAGTGTAAGCTGGTCTCTGGGTTTAGTCCTTTATGAACAGCGATTTTTAGGGCCTTGTTTAATGTACACATAAAACGCTCGACCTCGCCTTTAGCTGGCGGCAACTGGTGGACCAAAGCCTGTAATACAAGGCCTTGAAAGGGCGGGACATTGTCAGTCCTGATTTCCTATGGGAGGCCGACCAGGGCCAAGTCTTTCTACAGTGCTGGGGCAACATTTAAGAATGCAGTCGATTCAATGAGCTCCTCAATGGGGTATTTGGAATGGCTGTCCACTAGTATCGTGGAGGTCCTCCCATCTGGGGCGCTGCCAAAATCGAGGCTGACCTTCTTCCATGGAAGGTCACAGGGTTCTTTGTTTTTATTGGTGCTGGGGCTTCCAGGCAACTGGTGACTTGGCATACCGCACAATGTCATACAAGGTTATCCACTATGGCCTCCAATCCCGTCACCCACACTTTCCCTCGTAGCTAGGTTTTTGTTTTTGCAGTCCTTTGGTGCCCTCCATGAGCGAGTTCTGCAACCCACCGCACCAGACTTTCAGGGCTCACTATTTGGTGTCCCCTTAGTACGAGACAATCATGAGTAGCGCTGAGTTCATACCAGACTCTCCAAAGTTGTGTAAGTTGTTCTTTGTCAGGGTCACCTTAGTGGTTGGCATCGTGCAGGAACGTTTTTCATGACTCATTTGGCAAAATCACCATGACCCTTACCAGCACTGTATCATCAGCAGTCGCCCAGCAGATCTTGGGAACACTCAATGCGCGCAGGCATGCCCTCCAGTTCACCATCTATACAAAGTTCTCCATATGGCGCGCCTCCTTCTCCGTTCTGCTGTCTTCTCTGGGCGGGTGCCAGGATAAAAAGTCAGCTGGATTCCTAAAGCCTTATCAGAAGATCACCTCAAACTAGTAGTTCTACAACTGTATCACCTAATGTTCAATCCTTGGTAGAGACTGAGGAGCCATGCCCTTGAAGAGTGGGGTCAGTGGCTGATTGTCAGTGATTGCACTGAACAATCGTCTGACCAGACACAGGAAGAAATGTCCAGAGGCCCACTTGATTGCAAGGGCTTATCTCTCTATCTGGGCATACCTTGCTTTAATCGGGTATAGGGCCAGACCTATGAAGGATCACCTCCCAGAATTGACCTCTTTTCTGGGCACCGCCACAAGTAAATTTGGGCTTGCATCCACAATGAGCTCTGTCCTTTTCTTGGGAACAAATTAGGACATTGTTGCTTTGCTCAGGAGCTCCGACTTGTCCTGTTGGAATGCATCCTCTTCTCGGGGGTCCCAGGTTCACCTGCATCAGCCTTTGTCAGTGCCCTGAGTGGTTCTGCTATGGTTGCCAGAAAGGGGATGAACTGGCCAAAATAGCTGGAATCCCCAGAAAACATTGAACAGTGCCATGGACTGTCAAATCACTTGTAACTACATTGGATCAACCTGGACGCCAACCTGGGTGACAACTTAGCTGAAGAATTCAATGCTGGTTTGGAAGAGAGAGCCCATCTCCAGGTGGAGAGTGATGAAATGATCACACACCTGCTTCAAGGTAGCTCTAAGCCCCTAATGATGTTTCTCCACAGTCGCAGAGTATATTAGAATGTCATCGTTGATGTTCATGACCCCTTGCCGTCTGGAGAACACCTCCCTGATCGCATTTTGGACCCAAGCATGGGTCCCTTGTTCACTTTGCCACTGGATTCAAGCTAGCTTGGCTGATGGGTGGTGTGACCACGAAACCAGTCCCAGGACGCTTGTTTCCGGACCAGGGAAGACCTGGCTTGGCAGTTCGGGCTGGACTATTTCCATGAGGCACATGGTCAAGACTGATTTGCGTATGGCTGTATCTCAACTGGAGTGGCAAACTGAGCTAAAGAACGATGATGGATTCAACCCAGATCTGTGACTGAGTGTCTGAAAAGTTTCAGTGCTCTGTCCATCATCTCCTTGTGTTTGCTTTGCATTTTGGAACCCTATGGATGTGATAATATTCCAAAGCACAGATTCTTATATCTCTGCAGGCCCAGGTGTGTGGAGAGTGCCGTGATATATCTGCTTCCTTCATCCAACTGTAGCTGGTGATGCCTTGCATTGAGATCAAGCTTCGAAAACCAGTGGGCCCTGTTAAGGTTTGCAATGAATTTGTCCATTGTGGGAAAGATATATCTCTACCATTTAATGGCCTTGGTCCGGACGACCATGTCGATGCACAGACTTATTTTGCTGGGCTGCTTTTTTTTTTAGCAATGAACATCGGTGATAACCATGACTTTGAACCAGGGACCTTTTCAGTTACTTCCAACTCCTCCACCTTGTCCAGCTCCTATTCCACCATCGGCCATAGGTGGAAGGGCACACAACAATGTTGTACTGCCACTGGCTTGACTGTCTTTCTATGTGGAGAAGGATCAGGAGAGCTTGGAGGCACCCCAGCCTCTGGAAAAGGCTGGGAAACTAACTCAACTGTTTATCATTTTGAAACACCTGTAAATTCCTTGCAAATGATGCCAGGCCAAGGTCCTCCACTGTGTGACACCTGAGGAGACATCTTTTTCAATGATGTTGACCTTGGTTGATATCTCCTGACTATTTGAACAGGCACCTGCATTCATTGTCCCTTTAAATGGTAGAGGCATCTGCCCCCCATATGTGTAGATCTTGGTTGTTGATGCTGATATAACTGGCCTAAGGTGGATACATAGATACCGCTGGCAACCCATCACATTGACTGATGTTCATGTGTCAATGAGGGCAGTGATAGCCATGCCAGCTACTTCAACCACACAGGTGGGTTGAGGTCTCCAGTGTCATTTGAGGTGTTCAGTGAACGAGATGAGGAAGACTTCTTCATCCTCTGAGGGTGATTCATCATGAGTGTCACCCGGCGACATGCTGCGCTGGGCCAGGCTCCTGTGCTTTGGGTCAGTCAGCGAGAGCTGATGAATGGCTTTCATAGCCAGCCTTCTTCTGGGTGGCCCACAGTCCCTTGGTCCTCCCTGGCACACCCTAACAAAGTGATTGGGCTTTCCAGATTTAGAGCATGTCTTCCCTTGGGCCAGCCAGTGGGCAGTTTTCCAGAGGATGATCTTCTCGGGCACAGTTCCTGCATTGTGCGCCTGACTGCACTGGTATGTGGGGCTTGGGGTAATTGCTCTTTGTACTGGTGAACACTGCATCTACGGTTTTCACCTTCACCATCAGCAGCTTGCTGGAGCAATGCGTCAAAGTCCTATCCATCTCTGTGTCCCATGCTGCTGATAGGTCCTGTGACCTTACCAGGATAAGTATGTCATTGAGACTGATGTTGCTCTGTCTCAGTATCAGACCCTATAGAGCCTTAGACTGACACCCTTGGATGATCTGTGCACTGATTTCCTTTGTGACACTAAACTCATGTAGGCAGGCTGTTAGCATCCTTACCTAACTACTCATTCATACCATGCATACAAATTATGCCTAAGACTTTCACCTAATTAAAGTCTCCTCTTGGAGAGAACCCTAAGGTAAACTAATAATAAAAGTAAAGGAATGGTTAGGGAACATGCAACCAAAAATCGGTGTAATTCGATAATATATCATCCACGTTGGAGGTTGATGAATCATAGCAACACCAAATGGCAACAATGTTGTCTCAGTATCAGACACTTAAAAACAATGGGAGCATTTATATGTGGCAAACATAGTGCTGAATCGTAAACCACTGCAAACATACATTTCACACATGAGCATGCATACTTGCGTTTTCTCATGCAAAATATCAAATCATACTGCTTACCCTTATTATAGGATGATTAGGGAATCATGTGGGTAAAGAGAGAGGTACGGCCCTGTAGTAACACACTTATACAAGGAAAAAGGTGTTAATTATCTCAGGAAGTCGCCAAATCCTACTTTTTTGTATGGGGAAACTAGATATCTTTCGATGGCTATTTGAATTGGGTTTAAATGTCTATAAAGAGACCATTTCTTTTGAGCGGTAATAAAGTCCATTTCTCAATGCCCGATTGTTAAACATAGGTTATGTGCTATTCATAATATGTGCATATGTTATTCTGGATAATTATAAACCTGTCATCTTCATGGTGATTTTGTGGAAGGAACCTTTTAAAATTATTTGCAGAGGTAATGTGAGCCGGTCCCCAGACCCCATTTACTTCATCCCAATTGGTTGGGACCTTACTGGAGGAAAATGTTCCTATACTAATGTATTGTGTCAAGTGAACTGGTCCCCCGGTACTCCGTCAAGCTGACAATGCCTGCTTCCAAACTGAACTCATCCCAGCATACCACCATTGAACAATGGGTGCGGGCCGGCATTTTATAGAGGAAGACAATGGCTTGTCCTATTTGACACAGCTTGATGATGCAATCGCCTATGCTGGTGTCACACGTCATACATCTTTTTAGTTTGTCTGGTAATCAGCATTAGAGGTGGTGGCCAGTTCGCGGAAGCTGGCGTAGAAGTTATCAATTGATTCCCCTTCACAATCGCGTGCAAGGCATATCTTGAAATGCTCAAAATCGGGCTTCAGCTGGGGGTAGAAGCGAGCATTGAGGGCTCTCACAGCAGGATCATAGTCATCCTCTACACCCCTGTTGGGGAGGAGTTCTGCAGATTCCCTCCCCCGCATAATGAAGTAAAAGGGAGAGCTGGACCGTGCCACTGGTTTTCAAGAGTGACTCAAAAGTAATTTTTCTGCTGGCCCTCCCCATCTTTCATCTAGGGGACTTTGTGGCAGTATCCACTAGCTCACTTAATAGTTGAAGGGCCCTGTTGGAAATGGTCCTTTTTGCAGGCTTATCCCCAAACTTTTTGCTTCTTCCTCCCTTGTTTTTCCTGACCTGTGAATATTGGCAAAAGGACTCTGGGCACTTTACCACTGCTGATCAGTGCTAAAGTGCATATGCTCTCTGTATAAATTGTTATTGTGATTGGTTATCCATGATTGGCATATTTGATTGACCAATAAGTCCCGAGTAAAGTGCACTAAGTGTGCCAGGGTTGGTGATTCAAATGCTACTAGTGGGCCTGCAGCACTGATGGTGCCACCCACATGAGTAGCCCTAAAATGGTGTCTCAGGACTGCTACCACAGTGCCTGTGGGCAGTTGCTAACTGCCATGCTGTCATGACCAGTGTCCCCACTGGCCAGGCCTAACCCATTCCTTTCTGTGCACATTGGACACCCCTATGGAAGGCCCACTGTACCCCCTGGGTAGGGTGCAGTGTATGTGAAAGGTTGAGCATGTGCTAATGTAGGTGACATGCTCTGATAGTGAAACACTGCCAATTTCATTTTTCACCATTGAAAGGCTATCTTGCCCATAGGCTATAAAGGGGATTGCTGTGCATAATGTTTGCCTGCATATCTTCCCATAGAGCAAGAAAGAACATTATAGTCTGGTATCCCTGAACTAAGAATTTAATAACACATCTTTTAGGAAAGATGGTTTTTAAATCCTGTATTTGAAAACAGCACTTTTAGAAAGTGGCTGTTTTCTTGTCTGACCTTTTTGTGTGCCTTGGCCTGTTTGTGAATTGACTGTGAAGTTTGTGAGTGACAGGGGCTGGAGTGGCTCCCGGAGGCTGGGTGAGTCATCCCTAGGCTGAATAGCTCCATCTGCATCTTGAGTGGTGGGAGGGGATAGCACCTGGGCCTGAATAGGGCTGTGCCTGCCTTCCACAATGCTGGCTCCACCTCCTGCTGGGCAGATGACGACCCTGCTCCTCTCTCTCTCAAAGGAAAGAAGAAGTCAGGAAAACAAAGTGCTCCAACACTGACCAGAACTTGTTTGGAGTACGCCAAGGCCTCTCTGCTCTCAGAGAATAACGAGAATTTTGGAATAAAAAGGGATGCCCAGACTTCAGAAAATTAGATCATCCTGGAATCAAGAAGGAACCTCTGCAAAGGAGAAAGCTGGAAGACTGATGAGAAAGGACTGTCCTGTTGTGTGTTTGTGGGCTGACCTGTAGTTGCTTTTCTGCCAAGGAGAGGGGAAGGACTTTGCTGTTGCTGTGTCCCCTTGCTTGAAGAGTTCTCCAAGGGCATGAGAAGACCTGGCCTCCTGTTAAGAAATCCCAAGAACAAAAGGACTTCACCCCCAGCTTCCCCCCAGAACTCTGCTGAGTGAGTGCTGCCCTTCCTAGAGTGCTTGATCCATTTGTGGGGCCTCTGGAAGTTGTGGCCTGCTATTTGGGGAGCTGGACAGGAAGAAAAGAAGAAGTTCTACAATTTGCACGCATCGCTCGCTTGCGAAGCGCATCGTCAACAGTGCGAGAAAATTCCAGTCGCCACGAAGATCGTTGCAGCACCTGTTGCCGCTGCGAGAACCGACCCCGTGGTGTGAGAAGATTCCTGTTGCTGCGAGCATCATCGCAGAGCCTGTCGTCACTGTGAGAAACCGTTGAACCGCATGCTTGGGATCGCATCCTGTTGCTGTGAACATCGTCGCAGAGCCAACGCATCGAGGGGCCACGAGAGGAGAAGATCCCCGATGCGCCGCGCATTGTCACCGCACCAAAGATCGTCGCATCGTGCCTGTGCAAAACTCTTCCTACCAAACCTGCGCACTGGCATCCATACAAGGTATCGCATCCCTCCCCATACAGACTGGATTCGTCACAACACACCCGCTGCGTGCAGCGGGGTTGTCGAATCGCCTCCCCAGGGTCTCAGGGGTGACGCATCGCTCTTTTTCCAACGCTGCAGCTTCCACTTGGAACTTATGTCGCGTCTACAGGTACTTTGGGCTTAGAGTGACACAAATTGGGATTATTTTGATGCAAACCCTTGAACTCTTTTGAAAAACTTATTCTTGAACTGTGTATGTTGGATTTTTGTCGTTTTGGTCTTTTGTAGTTTAGATAAAGATACTTTATTTTTCTGAACTGGTGTGGAGTCCATTTGTGGTGTTGTCACTGTGTTACTGTGAGTGTTGGTACACATACTTTAGACATTGCCTTTGATAAGCCTGTCTGCTCATGCCAAGCTACCAATGGGGTGAGCAGGGGTACTCTAAAGTGTTTATCCCCCTCACCCTGACTAGAAGCTAGGGTCCCTATTTGGGCAGTGGTACCTACCTCTGCCAACTAGAGACTGCAGATCTAACAGGGCTCCATTGAGTTATGCTTCAGAGGAGCTGCAGGTAAACGTGGGGCCTGGGTATACTGGGCATTGGCATCATCAACTATTGTGCTGGAAATGCGTACTCAGCACAATAAGAAGGATACTGGTACTTCACCTCTGAGAAAGTCACTGCGATTGCTGGCACTTCACCTCTTAGAAAGTCACTGTGATTGCTGGTGGACTCTCAAGGATGCTGCAATGTCGACTGGAGTAGAGGGACAGGCCAGCATCTCAGACAACAACCCCTACCTTCAGAGATCCACCATGAAGCAAGCCCTCCACAGGTCATGTGGAATATAACCAGGTATAAGCCAACACAGGAGCTTTGTGCAGATTTTCCAACAGGGTGCATGTTTCGACCCTGAGAGTAACCTGGCCACTGATGGAGTTCTTTCTCAAGCACCAAAACAGGTGCGACAAGCAGGGCCCTAACATGGGTGGTGTGCAGCAACAAAGCGCCAACAAAGTACAAGGCAGAAGTGTAGGCAGGACCGCGAGTGCCTCAGCAAGCGACGTCACAGGTGTGATGTTCAGCACGGGCAGGGCTGCAAATATAGAGCCATGGAGAACAGCAGCTACTGCAGCAGGATCAAGGTGGCAGCAGGTGCCGGGTGAGTTCTTGTTGTCAATGTGCACAGGGCCTGCAGTGACGCCTAGGCCATAGTGCGTGGCCTGCAAATAATGGACACACAACACACTGGATTGTAGTTACGGACAAAGACCACATGAGGTCTATATCCCCTTTATTTATATCCTGCGGCTGTGCCTGGCCGGATGGTGAGATACACTACATCCGGGCAGGGGGGCTGGGTACAGTGGCTGAGTACTCACTACATGCACATCTCGATTCACCCTGATTTGGAGGATGCCATGCTCATTGTAAGACAGTCAAGATTATTTCCTACTTGTTCATCTGTGATAGAATGTGGTTCTGCCCCAACACTTTCATCTTGTTGTGGCTAACTTCCCATGAACCACTCCCTGGCCTTTCCTTGTGGAGTGTGGAATGCAGGCCACTGCAAGGGATGCACAATGTCCTCTCTTTCAAATTCACATGATACATACACATTCAGGGCCAGTTTTTGGCATGGGTGAGCTGGGCCCAGACCCAGTGTGCCTACAGCCTCCCTCTGATTACCTTTCTCCTCCTTCTTCTTCCTTTTATCTTGCCCCCTCCCAAGGACTCTCACCTTCAATGTAGCAACTGAACTGGTAACTCTGGTGAGGTGACAGTGAGGCAAATGTGTGTTAACAGGCTGGTCACTGGTCTGAGGTATTCATAAAGGACATGACCAGAGAGCATAAAACGCCTGTGGTATGAGGATCAAGGGTAGCATAAAATTTAGTTTCAATGGGGCAGTGTCTGAGGAAAGGCCAGCCCTGAACACACTCACATATAACGTAAAATAATAATTTAGATGTGCATGCGCATAAGCTAGTACACTTTTTTAAACTGGTGGGAAAAAAAACCTTTGGCACCGCCACCCAAGTCTATGGGGTAAGGGTTTCCCTACACAGCCCTCTTTGTCTTTTTTCACTTTTATATTTCTCCAAACTGAATACCGAGTCCTAAGATGTTTGCCACCCTGTTGTTGACCTATTGGCAGCCAATCAGATCTCTCCATGAGATATGCCAGCTCCATGGATCCTCTGCAGCTTGAAATATGCAATTGTTTTGATCATTATTCGCTCAAAAGCTACTGATCGGATTTACCCCAAATAAAACAAAAAATACTAATTTGACCACTATCTAGTTTTGTGCTAAATTTACTATGAATCTGTTCAGCGGTTTGGGCTGTAGCTGTGTCTAAAATTCATATGGAAAATGAATGGGGGAAATGCATTGTGGGACCATCCTTTTTCTCGGCACCCACTTAACGGATCACCCAAATATTTCAGGAGCTGAGGTGAAATAAAAATATTGGGGGTGGGGTTAGTTCCGTGAAGATTTTTCTAATGGTGCCAAAGATTAATGCAAAGAAAAAAATGTATTTCCAATAGAAACATGATCCTATTTATAACTACCTATGTAGTTATAGTTAAATCAGCGTTTCCAGAGAAAATGTTTTTTTGGTGATGTCAATAGCTTTTGCATGATATGGTGAATGTCCGCAAAGTGTGTTAAAAGTTGCTCTATTTCACCCAGTTTGAGCATGAAAAGTTTCTGGATGATCCGTCAAACGAGGGCTGAAAAAAAAGCAGTCCTAAAACTCAAAATCCCTATGAATTTTCCCTAGACTTCTTTAAAAAGGTTACCTCGAAAACTGCTCAACAGAATTCCACCAAATTTGGCAGCAAACTAGATCTTGGTCCACAGATTGTGCTTTTTATAATTTAGTGTAAATCTTTTTTTAAAAAAATTAAGGGCCAAATGTATTTGTATATTTGGACAGTAAGGTCTGCAAGAGGCTCGATTGACCACATCCACCGGGGCTACTTGACTATTATAAAGAAAGGTGGGCCGCACCAGCACGGGCAGGAAAACTTGTTTTTGCTCCAGTCTATCAGGGAGCATTTTCAAATCTCCTGCCAAACGAGAGCAAACACAAAGTCTGCTCCCTGCAGGCGGAAGCTTATGAAATTGCTCCTGTCAGCAGACTTGACATCTGTTTCCCTGTCCATACTGATGCGGACAGGGAAACAGATCAAGATATTACTCCTGCCCCGAGGAAGCAGCATAAAATCTGCTCTCTGTGGGCAGGAGCAATGCCGGGAAGCCGGATTGGGCTGCGGGAGCCCTGAGTCTACCCCTCTTGCCCCCCTATGTTGTGTATTGTGGAGGCCCTTGGTGGGCACCAGGGCACCAATCTTTATTAAATGCAGGCCAGTGGTATGAGATCCCCAGAATACACCAGAGTGAGACAAGGCCCACATCCCCTTAAAAAATACAGACCTGGGGTCCTCAGAAACTAATGAGTTTTGGGGAAGGGGCTACACAGCTCACTCTGGGAGGTCAGATCCCTGGGGTCTAATAAGGATTAGAGACAGGGATGCTGGGCACCCTTCCTTTTATTATTCTATGTATCCCCAGGGTAGGGGGTCCTCAGGACCCAAAGGCCAACCCTATGCTGTCACAGCAAAGGCTGTGCATAGTGTGGGGTTGGCTGCCTATGGGTGGCTTTCTGCTAGGAGTTGCAAGCCAGGCCCTGCAGCCAACCCTACGCCATGTGTATTGAAAGGGCATGCACAGGGTGAGGACTGTTGCCATGCACGAAGAGGGATTGGCTTTATGTTTGGCAATAAAATAAGCACTAGAAATTCACTGAAAAAACAAATGTTAAAGTAACTTTGTAGATAGGTTTGATAAAAAATCTATTTTTGTTAAAAACAAACATTGAAATACACTGTAAAATATCAAAGTTTAAAGTAACGTTACAGTTAGGTGAATATGTCAGTGACAAAATTGACATTTTGAACAAAAAAAAACCCAGAAATTACCCAAATATATTTAGCTGAGCTAACTATAACTTGCACCCACCATGCACTACTTATGATTTTACATATTGCATTGCTTGTGAAACGTTCTTAGTTAATTTATGACATCACTGATGACATCATTGAGGACATCATCCGAGCTTCTTTTGCATACATTGATCTATAAACTAGTACGTCATTAGAGGCCTGAAAGTACGTACAAAATAGCTCAGAATAATTTGAAGCATCATTAATGCCATCACAGATATAACTCCCTTGGGAGTAGCAAGGATGGGTTATGTGCAACACTGACCCTATACCATAAACTTCAGGTGTAGGCTAGTTCACATTAACAATCACCCATTGATATATGGTAAACCTTCATTTCACATGGTGTTCAATATGTATACAACTGCTCAGAGAAAGCCAAAGTTCCTCAAGATACTCAATGTTGGTTCCAAAATTAATGCCTTACTACAGACAGCTTTTATTTTTATCAAACCCCTTACAGTAACCAAACTTACATTTTCAAATGAAGTTGATATAAGTAGAAAAGTGGGTTTTGTAAACAGGGTTTACTCTATGAGGAGAGTTTACTCTGTTCTACACTGCTCGCAGGCAGTGAAACTCACATGAGATGTCATCAGTGATGTCAGCAGAGTGTAGCAGACTGAAGGCAAGCTGGACAGGAGGATCGTCACATGGGGAGCTGGCACAAAGACCTGCTCCCATGTGCCCCCTATTTCCTTTTTACCACACACCCACTGACAGATCCACTCATACACTCAGGCACCCACTCACAGACCCACTGTGAGACTTACACAGCCACTGATACACACTTAGGCACTCATGCATGCACTCACAGATCTGTTCAAGCACTCATTTATCCACTCACAGACCCACCGAGAGACTCACATGCACACACTCATAGACCAACTCAGGAAACTCACACACACCCATGCAGCCACTCAAAGACCCACTCAGAGACTCACACACTAACTTGCAGACTCACTCAGATACTCATGCATCCACTCACTGACCAACTCAGACACTCATGCAATCACTCACAGATCTACTCAGAGAGTCACATATCCCTGATTGACCCACACACTCACTCACTCACTCACTCACTCACTCACTCACTCACTCACTCACTCACTCACTCACTCACTCACTCATTCACTCAGATACTCATTCATCCACTCAAAGTCCTTCAAATACATTTAATTGCTTGTAAGCCCCTAGGAAAGTGGTATTACGGGTATCCAGGGCCTGTAAATTAAATGCTATTAGTGGCCCTGCACCATTACAAAACAATGGGGTGACCCAAAAATAACCTGAAGAACTTGGGTAGCTTACGAAACAGACAACAGTGGTCCAGGCGGGAAAAACAAAGATTATTACATCATGGAGGGCCACATTAATCACCTCCTCCTTATTTACTTAGATAGCCCCACTCTGATTCAATCACAGAAGTAAGAGATAGAAAATCCAGACATGCACACAAAAATTGTACTCTCAAAATGTTGAAAATGTATTACAAAACCATGATATAAATACAATTGAAATTATATTCTTAGGTTAGGTTGACGGTTGTAGTTAAAGGATACTTTATAGTGGTTGAAGGGCCTTATATGATTTATGCACAAACGGGCAGATGTGGGAATTGTTTTTCCAATTGAAGTGTTTTGGAGTTATTCAATGTGTTTCAATTACATTGATTGAATTTACCTCTACGGACTGTTTGACATCAAATTATATTCCTATGGTGAAATAATTCTGCCACATAATGAGGAGCCTACTGGCCTTCGTGTTCTGTTGTAATTATGAATGGTTTTTCCACACATGGATAAGGTTGCTCTTTCTTCACTCACTCATCCAGTCCTGAAGATGACCCGCTGTTGAGGCACTTACTGGCCCTTTCCTTTCATTCCGGGTCAAAACGTCGACATGACATACAAAGGCTGGATTCAATAGACAGTTCACAGAGGGGCAATTTGTAATCAGTAACTTTACCTCATTCTGATGAAACAGATTTGGACTCTGCTCGAGCACCTTCCCCGAGCACCTTTCTGTCACCAAATTGTTTCTGGAGCTAAGCATTTCATGTAATTTGTATTTATATTATGGTTTTTTAATACATTTTATAAATTTCTAGAGTAGAATTTTTGGGTATATCTGGAGTTTTGACCATATATTTCTATGATTGAATCAGAGTGTAGTTATCTAAGTAAATAAGGAGGCATTGATTAATTTGGCTCTCCGTGATGTAATAATGTCTTTGTGTTTTCTGATTGGACCTTTGTTGTCTATATTATTAGTGGGCCTGCAGCACCGATTGTGCCACCCACTTAAGTAGCTTTTTAAAACATTTCCCAGGCCTGCCTTGCAGCCAATGTATGCAGTTTTAAATAGCCTTTTTGACATAGCAAAATAAACCTTTTTGTCCAATCTAAACATTCCTTTTTAATACACATAAGTCACCACTGGGGTAGGCCCTAAACAGCCCACAGAGCAGTGTGAATGTTTTTAAAAAGTTGTACATGTACTTTGAATTTTTACTTGTCCTGACAGTGAAAAACTCTCTGCGGGTGGCGTTCTTGTGGGCTACGTAGCTGTCCGGTGACTGTTCATGGTGCCATTTATTTTCTAGCTTTCAGCAGGCTTGCTTGGAGGCCTGGAGGTCTTCAGTGAACCAGCTGGCTTTCTGCTGGTATGCCTGTTGGAGGGTTTCTTGATCGGGCGAGGGTGTTGGCGCAGTCGTAAATCCATTGTCTGAGGTTGCGGGGGTCGGTGGGGTCGGCGGGTTGGCTCAGGGCGAGGGTGGTGGTAAGTAAGCATGGGCGAATTTTGCGAATCTCGCGTTCGCAAATTTTGCGGATTTGCGAACTCGCAGTCCGCAAAATCCGCGAATTCCCACGAATTTGCGGATTTTTTTTTTATGTTCGCACGGGTTTCTGCAAGTTCGCGAGGGTTTTGTACAATTTCGCAAATTGCGAAATTGTACAAAACGCGTGCGAACTTGCAGAAACCCGTGCAAACACAATGTGCCCAGTAGGGTATGTGCCTCGTCTTGTGTGAATAAAAGGTCAGAGAAAGATCAGTTCAGCAGATGAAGAGAAAGAAGCTCCTGGTCACAGGAACAGCACGGGTATTGCGCTCGTGAAAGTCAAGGATGCAAAGCCTATCCAGCATCACAGCTGATTTTCCACGGTAGATTTGGGAAGAAGGCACACCTGTCCAGCCTCGACGACGCTCACGATTGTTTTTGGGCTAATGAATGAGTCACTGAATTTGAGCATCAACTAGTTCGAGCGTCCATGTGTGTGTTACTATGCAATCGTCCCGAAGGGCGCAGGGGTCCCTTGAGTGAGCTGTGAGCTGTAACTATTTTACAATGGTGCCAGCAAGCTGCCAGCGCCGTTGTAAAATAGTTACGAAGTTAGCTTGCACAGGAAGCACTTAGATAAAATAAAGCAGCACCTGCTTCGTTTTATCTAGTGGTTCCTGTGCAAGCTAACTTTGTAACTATTTTACAACGGCGCTGGCAGCTTGCTGGCGCCATTGTAAAATAGTTGCATGAGTGGGGGTTCAACTTTTGAACCCGTTACGCTCGCGGATTTTTTTTGCGGATTTTGCGGGAAATCCGCAAAATTCGCGGATTGCGGATTTCCCAAAAATCTGCAAAATCCGCGAGCGTAACGGATTTCCCGCTCACACTTAGTGGTAAGCTGGTCTTCGGTGACTTTGCTCCAGCAGCGGCGGGGGATCTGTTGGGTGTGGGGGTGTGTGGTGGGTTTCTGGAAGGTGAAGTGGGTGCAGCGATGGTGGGTCCAGTGAAATTCGGTGGTATGGTTGAAGGAGATATGGGAGCTTGCGGAGAAGATGGGGTCAAGCGTGTGGTTGGTGGAGTGGGTGAGTGTATTGATGAGTTGTCTGAGTCCAAAGTTGGCGAGGTTGTCGATCAGGGTGGTGTTGTTGTGTTGTTCTTGAGGTGAAAGTTCAGGTCCCCGAGAAGAATGTAGTCTGTGGAGGCAAGGGCGTGTATACTGGCTAAGTCGGTGGTGGAGTGGCTGAACTGTGGTCAGGGTCTGGGGGTCTGTAGACGAGGGTTCTTCTGAGGGGGGTGTTGGGATCGATGTGGATCTGGAAGTACAGGTGTTCGGTGGTGCTGAGGGTATCGTCTGTGTTGGTCGAGACTCTGAGAGTGTTTCTGTGGATGATGGCAATTCCTCCTCCTACTCCGTTGGTGCGGTCCCTGCGGGTGATCTTGTAGCCATCCGGGATGCCTATGGTGATGTCAGGTGCAGAGGAGGGGTTCAGCCAGGTCTCCGTCAGGTGGTTAAGTCGAGTAGGACCCAGAGTTCAACAGCGTGTTTTCGGGCGGAGTGGGCGTTGAGAAGAATGCATCCAAGGTGGTTGCGTTCTTTCACGGTTGGTGGGATTGCAGATCGGATGCTAGTGATGCTGCATTTCCGGCAGGAGAAGGGTCCTTGTGTGCATTTCAGGGCGGCCAGGAAGCAGGTGTGTGATCGTACAATGTTGAGTGCTTGGAGGGTGCTGGCATCATAGCGGGGTCAGGTGTTGTGGTGTTCGCAGGGATCAGGGGTTCTGGCGCTGGGCGTGTTCCAGGCATGGAAGGGCACAGATATGGGCTTGCCTTAGGCACGCTTTTGGCGCACCCGCAGCGCACCTGCTGAGCGGTTGCGCATCTGCTGCCATAAGAAGGGGAGGTGGGAGGGAGGAGCAGCTGGGAGGTGGGGGCGGATGAATGGGTGAGCGGGGGTGGGTCACCCGCAGCGCACCTGCTGAGTGGTTGTGCATCTGCCGACATAAGAAGGGGAGGTGGGAGGGAGGAGCAGCTGGGAGGTGGGGGCGGATGAAAGGGTGAGCGGGGGTGGGGCTGAAGGGGAGCAGCAGCGGGGAAAAAATGGGAGGTGGAACGGCGAAGAAGGGTACAGAAGGCAAGAAGGGCACAGAATATCACAGGAGGAAAAGGAGGAATAAAGCCAAAATAATTAGGCAAATACAACCAAAAGAAGTAGAATTACCCTAAGGCAAAGTGTAGTGAGCAGGGGGCGGGGCTGCAGGGGAGGGGGCGGAGGGAAACCACAGGAGGAACAGCGGGAGGGCAGAGAAGGGGGCAGAATGGCACAAGAGGCAATAGGAGAATGAAAAAGAAACAAAAAACACAAATGCAGCAACTGAAGCAAGACAATAGAATCACAATGAGCAACCTACGGCCTACCACGGGCCACCAGGGATGAGGCACAGGTGGTAGCCTGCGGGTGGATGAGGGCCTCAAACTGTGTCAGAGGAAGCAGCAGCGAGCGGGGGACACAGGCAGCCAGACGTCCTGTTGCGGCATGGCAACACCACCTTAAAGCACTTGTGGAAACCGGGGCTTTCTTTCAACCAACCCTCTACAGAAACAACCTCAGGACTACTGTTGACCAATTCATCTCATTGATTTTGCTTTCTTAAAAGACAACAATGGTCTCTGTAGCAGCATTTGACTTAACACTGGGTCTCTCTTTACCAAATTCCAGTGCTTACACAAACTATCCCTCACCCTAGTATGGTAAGCACTGTATCCAATAATCATTCTTGTTTGTTCATCTATGTCTTTTTGCTTTTTTACATCCCCCACTTCTTTCGGGTGGAGCAGAGTTTCTCTTTCAATCTTGTTCACCTTATGCAGTGCTTGGTCCAGAACCTATGGACTATATCCTCTTTGGATTAATCTCTTTGTCAGGCGTTCCTGTGCTTTCACTAGTGCTTGGGTCTCACTACAGTTACGTTTCATCCTCAGATGATCTGCATGAGGTATGCTCATTTGTAGCTTCTGAGGATGAAAGCTCCTGGCATGCAGGATGGAGTTCCCTGCTGTTGGTTTCCTGAATGTCCGGGTGTGCACTGACTGGTCTTTAATGTAAACTTCTAGGTCCAGGAATGACACCTCTGACCTACTACTAGTTTCTGTGAATCTTAACTTCAAGCAGTTTACATTAATTTCTTGAACAAATTGCTTTGCTGATTCCAGTGTGCCATCCCACACCAGAAATAGGTTGTTGATGAAAGGAAAACAAACAACTATGTTTTCCTCACATTCCTTTGCATGTTTGACTCTGAGCACCTGCTCCTCCCACCAGCCCATATGCAGATTAGCATAGCAGGGGGTGAAGCAGGTGCCCATTGCTGTGCCTTGGAGTTGCTTGAATGTATCCCCTCCAAACATGAAGTAATTGTTCGTGAGACACAATCTACACATTTCCATCAAACTCCCAGAATGTTGGTAAAGTGAGATGGGTCATGTTGAGGAAGTGGTGGTTTGCACACAGACCGTCCTCATGGAAAATACTGACTGTCATCATGTGACCAATTATCCTTGTTTGCCAATAAACAAACGCTGATCTACAGTTACCGGAGTGGCTGGTTCTTTCCAGTCAAATTAGAAGGTGATAATGATGTATATACATATATATCTGTATCCCTCTCTCTCTATATATATATGTCTGTTAGATTTGGGGGTCTCTAATTGGCACAGGTAGGTACTTGTGACAAATAGGGACCCTCTCCTCTAGTCAGGGTAAGGGGGTACGCTCCTAAAATAACCTCTGCTCACCCCCTTGGTAGCTTGGCACGCTCAGACAGGCTTATCTCAGAGGCAGCGTGTAAAGCATTTGTGAACACATACCGTGATCATGTGACAACACTACAAATGGACACCACACAGGTTGTATAGTTATAAAAATAAGTATCTTTTATATAGATTTACCACAAGACCATAAACAACAAAAATAATCCACAATACTATTAGAGATCAAGAGCTCTTGGTAAAATTGCTTAAATCACAGTTCTGTGCGAGTCGGTAGCCCTGTCCGGCTACAGCGTTGCTGAAATAACACAGAGTCTAACAAATCCAGCAGACCGCGTCAGTATGGGCCCACTCAAGTGTCGACAGACTCTGTCACAGTACCTTTACTTGATGCGGCAGGCACAGGCGTGTGAGCCGGTTCTGGTGTTTGTCGCGTTGCAGAAAAGAAAGCGCTGCAGGATGCATTGTCCCTCAATGCGGTGCAGGCAACTGCACGTTAATGGAGTCGGTGTTTCCGAGGCATACATTGCAGGGCGAGACGGTGCTTCTTTGTGGAGCTTGCAGTTTGAGGTGAGGTGACAGAGCAGGAGTTGGGGGGCTGGCGTCAATCATTCCGGACAGCGGTACGAGTCGGGCGGTGCGTCATGAAGTATGCGAGCGGAGCCCAACTCCGATGCATTCACAGGACTCGAAGTCAGCAACAGTGATCGTGTCGTTCAGACCAGTTTGATTCAGTGTAGTGAGGCATTCCACGTCACGGTGTCTACAAGTCGCGATGCAGGCAACGGCTCAGTGACGGTATCGGGATGGAGTTGGTGAGCTCAGAGCTTGAGTTGTTCGATGTGGACGTTGTTCGATGCAGTGCCTAAAGGACACCAGGCCAGTCGTGAGAGTCGGTCACAGCTCCCTGCCTCTGTAGCCACTGAAACAGCGTTCCCAGCAGCACTCCACAAAGGCTGGTGAAGTCTACTGGTCCAGAGACTTCGGCCAGGGGGCGAACTCTTTTCCAATCCTTTGGAGATCCTTCACAAGTTGAAATAAAGCACACAAAGTTCCTTTCTCCTTCCTTTGGCAGTCAGGCAACCACTGCAGACCAATCTCCCAAGCTGCACTTCAGCTTAAGGATAGTCTCTCCTCAGTTTCTTCAAGTTCCTCTCCTCAGCAAAGGTTTCTTCTTGTAGTCCCAAAAGTGATCTAATTCCATGGGATCAGGGTCCCAATATTTATACCCCAAAATCCATTGTCCTCTGAGGGCAGAGGGGCCCTTGCCCAGTCCAAACCAATTCTGGAGCACTCTGTTGACAAGACTCCTTCTTTCCTTTCACAGTGCAGGGCTGAAACATCAGATGCCCCACAGGAGGTGGATCCAGCATTGTGGAGGGAAAGCACAGCACTGGAGCACTTTGCTGACAGGATTCCTTCTCTACTTTCACAGTACAGGGCAGAGACATCAGCCGCACCACAGGAGGTTGAGCCAGCATTGTGGAGGAAAGGCAAAGCCTTAATCAGGTCCCAGGTGCAACTCCTACCACCCATCTAGATGCACATCTCTCTATTCACCACTGGGCTGATTCATTCTGTCTCCTGGAATCCCCCATCCCTGTCACTCAAAACTCCAGACAAGGAATACACAACCTAGCAAAGGCAGGCCTTGATAATTAGACAAGATAATACCTACTTTCTAAAAGTGGTATTTTCAAACACAGAATGTTAAAATGAACTTCACTAAAAAGATGCATTTTTATCATTCTAAATTCAGGTATACTAAACTCGAATTTTTACCGTGTTCCCTGAGTCAGTTAGGATTATAAGATTTAATAATCGAACTGCCCATTCTGGCTTATGAACAGGTAGCCTTGCAATAGTGAAAAACGAAAATGGCTGTAATTCACTATTAGGACATGCCACACACACCAATGTTTGTCCTACCTTATATTTACAATTCCCCCTGTCCTTGGGCCTATCATAGGGGTGTCTGTCATGAAGAAAAGGGAAGGTTTAGGGACTGGCAAGTAGGTGCACTTGCCCAGTTAACAGGGCAGTACCGGACTGCACACAGGCTCTGCAATGGCAGGCCTTAGACACATTTTACAGGGCTGCTTCTGTGGGTGGCGCAACCGGTGCTGCAAACCCACCAGCAGCATTTGGATTTACAAGCCCTGGGCACACTCAGTGCACTGTATTAGGGTCTGACAAGTAAACCAAACAAGCCAATCATGGAATCACTAATCCATACATCAATTTATAATAGGGCGCACTTGCACTGTGGCACTGGACAGCAGTGGCACAGTGCCCAAAGTATCTAACACCAGCAAAAATACATGAGGCAACAGCAAAAAGTGGAAGGGAGACGCACACCAATGTTGCCAGGTCTCACAATATCTCTATATATCTCTCTCTATAGATAGATAGATAGATAGATAGATAGATAGATAGATAGATAGATAGATAGATAGATAGATAGATAGATAGATAGATAGATAGATAGATACCAAAGGTACAGGCATATTTATAGTTAGGTATAGTAACAATATCTTTCTTTAAATTTTTGTTGTTAAATATCTTTATTCGGCAAATTGATCACCATAAAAGAATACATATACATAATACATTTTTAATTCACTGGTAAAACTTTAAAAAGATACAGATAAAAGGGAAGAAATGCACCACAGTCACTAGTTTGCTACAGGCGGTTTCAAGCATCAGACCGTAGGTCCCCCCGAATGCAATTTCAGTAAACAGGAGCGCGTCACCCACGCACTGCCCAAGAATTTTGCCACCCCGCAAATCATGATGGAGGAAGAAGAGTCAGTAGAAAGTACACGTAGTGCCTGGCTATGGCACCTCAGCCCCAATTCCCTACACACAGGTTTCAGCCAGAATTTCCGCGCCACTTTGTAAGCGGGACAGGCAAAAAATAGGTGGGCCACAGATTCCTTTGGTGCTGCACAGCCGGGGCACGAACGCTGGGGGGCACCAGAGTTCGACCACCTCGCCGTGAAGTCATGCACCGGAAGCGTCCCATATCTAAGTTTTAGATATAGCGCTCGATCTAGAGGTTTGGTTATCAGGTCAAGGAAGGGTTCCAGTTTTTTCACCCATTTAATTAACAGAAATTGATCCGTGAGTGAGCCCCCATCCATGGCCCTCAGTGCATTACTCTGTACCCAATCCCAATACAACTTTTTGCTCACTTCCTTGGGTGGCGGCGTTTGTGACTCCCACGCATCCCTTAGACCCAAGTTAAGAACCAGGTCTCTCAATTTCTTCAGCCATCCTATTTTTTTCCCTGTGTCCAACAGAAGAAGATCGTCCAACCCTTCAGCATATTTTGCGAGCTCCTCAGTTCTTCTTAAACGAGTCCAGTAGAGCAACTGGCGTAGCCTTACCAAGTCCTTTAGTGCTCTTCTGCCCAAATCTAGTCTCAGGGGGATCAGTGGGGTGGAAGCGGGGAGAGGCACCACCTTCCTTAGAAAATTGTTTTCCGCTGTCGTTAGATCTGAAACATTTTCAAACCCCCAGAGTTCGGAGCCATATAATGCCGCCGGGAGAATCTGACCCTCATAAATCGCCATGGCAGGGGAGACTGGTTTGCTACTTGACTTGCGGAGCTCCCTCAGAGTCACCCCGGATACTCTTTGGTGGCTGAGTAACATTTTGGCCAAGTGGTCCTTCCAGGACATTCGACTATTTATCCGGACACCAAGATAGTCAAATGAGTTGACCAACTCCAGGGGCGCACCATTGAGCGAGAAGTTATTTTTAAATCTTTTATAGGGGGAGAGTGCCATCAGTTTAGTTTTCGAGGTATTGATGGTTAAGCCTCTGTTGGTACAAATAAATTAAAAATAACCCCAGATATTCCCTGAAAAAACTCATGGTTAAAGTGCTGTTATAGTTATGTGAAAATGTCATCTAAAACATCACATTTTTTTTATTTCAGTAATTTTTGTATTGAATTTATATATACAAGGTGCATTGCACTTACATGGGTAGTAATGAGACGAGACAAAAAGAAGAAGATACAAGAGTTAAAAAAACTCTAAAATGCACCAGTTATTTTTTTATTGAACTAACTAGGACTAACTAGAACTTGTGCCCCCACCATGCCCAGTGTTGCCATCAATGAGTTCATTTTAAAGGTTGTCAGTGATCTCATCCATTATGTTATTGAACATTTCATGAGTGATGCGATCTGTGAGGTCACAAGCAGAGTCTGGAGTGGCCACAAGCTATGGCCAGGAACTGCACCCACCACACCCATGAGCAACCAACCCCCCACAGCATACATCCTACAGCCATATGCGGTGTGGGGTTGGTCACAGGGTCTGGCCTACAGCCTGGTCACCAACCCCCATGACATCCACTACAATACATTTGTAATAAATTTTCTTGGACCCTGGGAGTCCCTCTAGACTCCTGCAGTGCATTTTGGTCGCCCCGGCTCCCGCAAAACCACACAGAGGGAGAGCGCTGAGTCCAATGGTAACCCAGTGGAAACTATCAAAATCCCCTAAGATGGTCCCGGCGGCCCTCAAGAATTTCAGGCCCATCTCACTGCTTTCTTTCGCAGCCAAGGTCATCAATAGGTCGTCAACACCCAGCTGGCATACTTCATCAAAGCCAACAACATCCTAGACACCTCCCTATCGGAATTCCGCAGCAACCAGAGCGTCGAGACCGCCCTCCTTGCCACCACAGACGACATCTGTGCCCTCCTCGACCAAGGCCAAATGGCAGCTCTTATCCTCCTGGACAATAAAGCAGCCTTCAACACCGTCTCCCACCGCACACTAGCCACCAGACTCCATGACACCGGCATCCAAGGAAAGGCCCTATACTGGATACGCTCATTCCTCAAGGGCAGAACACAGAGAATAAGACTCCTGCCATTTTTCTCTGAACCAACAGAGACCAGATGCGGAGTACCCCAAGGATACTCTCTCAGCCCCACCCTCTTCAACATCTATATGGCTCCCTCGCAACCATCGTCAGAAACCATGGGCTCAACATCGTCTCCTATGCCGATGACACCCAACACATCCTCATTCTCACCAAGGACCCCAACATCATCAGGCACAACTGGCTTTCATGCAAGAAGGGATGAAAGCCGTTACAACCTGGATGAAGAACAGCTGCCTGAAACTCAACTCAGAGAAAAAAGAAGTCCTCATTCATCGGCTTCACCCCCTTTGCATGGTACAGCTCTTGGTGGCCCCCTGCCCTTGGAAACCCACCCACCCCAACATACCATGCTTTTAACCTCAGCATCATACTGGTCTCATCGCTCACTATGATTCACCAGATCAACGACGCCTTCTCCGCATGCTTCAACACGCTCTGCATATTATGTAAAACACTCAAAGGGATACCCCGACTCCAGGAAACCAGTCAATTCAATTCAAAAAATCTTTATTCGGATTTCAAAAATCCATAAAAGCACAGTTTAAAATACAATTCGACATTTACAATTACAATTACAATAGGTGCAATAGACACAATAAAGTACATTATCAGTGCATTTACTAAGTCACACATTTCAAAAGTGCAAGGGAGATCAGTAGTCATTGATAGTGCAAATAAATCAAGGGCATTCCATACTTCTACGTACGTTAAAAATAACTTTTAAAAAGCAGCTTGTGCGAAATATGAGTTCATCGTCCTCTAGTTTTAAAAGCATCAGATAGGACTGGTTCAAGGAGATGGGTCTATGTTTTTTAAAATATGGTGCTAGAAACCATTTAATGTATTTCATATAAAACTTACACATGAAGAAGAAATGTAGATCATTTTGTTTACTGGTTCCGTCACAAGGACTCGGAATCTTGTCATCTACGGTGTGTCCCAGAGGAAAACAAAGTAAAAACTTTATCGTTCCTGCTCTCATTCTAAATAGTAGAGATCTTTCCCAGTAACACATTGGTAGTATCAAATACAGCGGGAGTTGCTGGGTTAATAAACCATTGTTAATATAGGACACAACAGTTTGTTTCTTCATCTCTTCTGACAGTCTTTTTTCCCTGTAATTGGCATACAGTTCAAGTTGGACTTCTTTTTTGTCAGTCCTCTTTATATGAGATGGATTTTCAAAGAGGTTGCCCCTGTCTATACTAGACAGACTCTCTTGTATACCACGAAGCCATGGGATCTTATTCCATTTGTCACAAGCTAAACATTCCCTCAAAATATCATGTGTTAAGCTAGCATATTCATTTGCCCAGATAGCCAACCAAAATAATGCAGGCCTGGCTGCAATAAAGTCACTAATGTAAGGTGCATTCAGCTCCGAGTGGCAAATAAACCCTGATGATGAAATGGGAGCCCCCAGTAGCTTCCTACAGAGCCGATTCTCTTCTCTTTGTATTGAGGGGGTTTTTACTGACCCCCAAATTTCGGCACCGTAAGTTGCCACTGGAATGCATTGGAGCCTATATATCTTTAAAATTGCTTTAGTTGCTCCAACTTTCCTCGGTTTGGGGAGAGATAAAATTGAGTTTATGGCCTTTGAGAACTTGCCTGTGGCGTGGGCAATATGCCCACTCCACAGGCCGTTCGCAGCAAAGACCATACCTAAATATGGGAAAGTTTTAGTTGAGAGCAACTTATCAGCTCCTATCGTAATGGAATTTAATTGCTTAGCACCCGGCCCACAGGACATAATGAATGATTTTTTTAAATTTACTTTTAAATCCAAATTCCCCAGGTATGATGAAAAATCCCTGACTAGTGCACGTAGGGCATTAGGTGTTAATCCCATAAGCACAGCGTCATCCGCGTACAAAAGACACGGTAGTTGGCATCCTTTAATTTTAGGCACATCTGGGGTAGCCTTTTTGAGGGAGTGGCTCAGGCCATTTATGTAGATAATAAATAACAGGGGTGCTAAAACGCACCCCTGTCTCACCCCTCTTTCTACATTAATTGGCCCAGAGACTGTACCCTCCATGTCAATCCGTACTTGTGCCTTTGTATCTTTGTGCAAATAGGCGAGGAAATGTACCAGGGGGGGATCCAGGCCATACAACAAAAGAATCGACCACAATTTTGACCTGTTTACCAGGTCAAATGCGGACGATAAATCCATAAACGCCAGGTAAATGGGTGATGCCTTAGCAATGTTATATTTGCTAATTAAAAGGTTTAAATTTAGGCATTGTTCGATGGTTCCAACCTTGCGTCTAAAACCCATTTGACAACGGTCAAGTACCCCCATTTCCTCAGCCCAGTCATTAACTCTATTATAGAGTACCCTACCCAAGATCTTTAAAGTATTGTCCAAGAGCGAAATAGGCCTATAATTTACGGGATCAGATCTTTCGCCCTTTTTATAAATAGGCACTATTATGCTCGTGGACCAAGTTGCGGGTATTGGGACAAACGGTAGACTGTTGAAAAGGTTAACAAAAATGTTTCCCCAGAGTTCTGGGTTGTGCTTGATTATATCTATTGGGAAGCCATCGGGCCCAGGTGCCTTGTTGCCAAGGCTCTGATTAATGGCCACGGTGACTTCCCCCACAGTAATTTCTAGGGATTCCAATTTTCCTGGGGTATAATCTTCTAAAACAACTCCAGGGCTGGCATATATTTTAGAAAAATGCAGTTCCCATTGCTCACTTGCTATGGTACAACTAGTCGGGGTTAGTTGCTTACCCATATCCCGCATCTTTTTAACAGCAGGCCAAAAAGTGGTACTGCTCCCCAGCGTGGCAGCAGTTGCTAATGCCTCCCATTGCTCAGTTAGTAGAGCAGCCTTCCTTGAGCCTATAGCTGTTTTATAGTTCTGTCTAGCGATCCTCACATCTATTATGCTTCTGGGTTTGCAATTTAAAGCTCTGCGAAGAGCTTTATTTGCTGCTGAGCAATGGCGGTCAAACCACCTTGGCTCAGGAGCAGTCAGTTTAATAGGGACACTTAAGAGGGATTTAATAGTGTTGCAGAGTTTATAGAAGTCTTTTACTATTGTGCGATGGTTCCCATCATCCAAAGAACAGGATTCAAGTAACAAACCATGGTTGCTTATAATCATGTCTGTTACTTGTCCACTATCTACCCCTCGCCATTTTAATCTCAACTTGTTAGCTGAGACCGTAATATCCCTTGCTCCCAGGGATCGAACAAAGGCACTCGGGGGACCTAAGCCAATGTTAACCTCCAAAGCATTATGGTCCCCAAAGACAGTTTCAAGGACGCCAACCTTATTAACTCTATCTATTAAATCAGAGGACATGAAAATGTAATCCACTGTGCTTGAAAATTCTCGTCCTCTGAAGGTTGGAATATAAATAAGTGGCTCCTTTTTGTCAACATCCATTATGTCTGTTAGGATGTGTTCATTAAGGAAACATTCTAATTCTTCACCCCGTTTGTAAGCCCTATCTATTTGTACATTGTTCGTTTTGGGTGTTGTAAACTTGGCATTAATATCTCCTGCCAGTATTGTCCTGGTGCTTATATGATTATGGAGTTTTTCCGCTATTTTGGATAGTTCTCCGAAAAGTTCTATATAATTCCTATTCGGAGTAGAACTAAAGTCGTTATTATAAAAGTTGATAAGATAGTATGGAACCCTTCGGGTGTACTCAATTATTTGGATATTTGGATTTTTTGAGGGGATCAATTTTATAGACCCCCCTATGCTTATCTTAAACCCTATCAATAAACCTCCAATCGGGCGGCCGAAAACAGGCTTTCTGGCATTAATACAATAGCAGTGGAAACCCTCTATATGTACCGCTGTTGTCACCCAAGTTTCCTGAAATAATATTATATCCTTATCGGAAATATCCTTTAACCATTCAGGATCAGAGACCCTTTGCCGAAGTCCAGCAACATTCCAGCTTATAATCTTAAACTCCTTATTTTGCGCCCTTGGGTATTCACTACCTTCATGTGTCACCAAGTCATGGGGTGTGGCATGTTCTTCTTTTTCTTGGGGCACTAATTGACCCAATGCACTAACTAAACCTTGTGCTGGTATAGCATATATCTCGTCTGTTTGTATACTTCCCACCTGAGGCTCATTGGTGATTTTTCCCCTAACACTAGCATCTATTGGGGTGTTTTGTGATTCGGTTGGTGATGGGAGTCAATCTACCATGTCCAAAGTATTGAATCTATTGGATGTAGGAAACCCCCAAGTGGAATCCCTTGCTAGATGGCATCTTTGGTAATTCCTATAGTTGTTATTATTATTGTGCCTATGGTTATTTCTCCCCCATTCTCCCCAATTGTTTCTCTGTCCCACCTGAGTCCACCCTTCATCCGATCCATAATCATAATCATCATAACATTCTTGTCTGACATTTCCTCTTGGCGGGTAGAAATATGAAAGGTGCCTTGTCTCGATGCCCTCGTTATATCCCTCACTGACCCAGGAGCAGATATAGTCCACTGTGCGAGGGTCATCGAAATTAATAATGACACAATCGCCTTGAACTCTCTTTTTCTCATGGCCTACCCAAGGTACTCTCCATACTGTCAGGATTTTACTTACATAGTATGATGGTAAAGGCCTATTATTATTCAACCAATGTGTGACCTTATTGAGTAGGGACCAGGATGGCTCATCTATATTGTCAGGGGTCTCAGGGACTCCTGTCATCACTACAACGTAGGGGCTTGAGCCTGGGGGGAGATTAGCAGCAAATCGTTTATTCTTCCCTTTATGCCACTCCTTTTCCTTATTTACCTCATTGGCTTTACCTTTCCCAATAGTGGAATTATCCCCTGCAGTATTTTTGTTATTATCTTGAAGTTTTGCAATTGGGGTTTGCACTATTGGTTTTGTTGCCAAGTTCTTAACCATTGGGAGTGCCTTAGAATTGGTTGTGGTGGTAGGGGGTGGCTTAGTTTTAGGCGTTGGCTGGGCAATTTTTTTTTTGCGGGGGAGGGGGAGGGGGTTTTGCTAGGGGTCCTTTAATTATGGTGCTTAGTTCATTCAATTGTTTTTCTATTAATCTCAATCGTGTATCTATAGTAGCTAGATGAGCAGTAACAAGTTCTCCAACCTTCATTATTAATTGACTGTTGGAGGTACAATCTTTGCATAACAGGGCTAGGCTAGGCATTTCCCCTACACATGCAGAATCTACAGTTCCTTTTTTACTCCCTTTCTTAAGACTATTCTTTGCTTGGTCCTTCCCCTGCTTTTTCTGAGCCTGGGGATTCCCCTTAGAACTAGATGCAGTTGTGACTGACTTTTGTGGCGGTAGTTTCTGTATAGCCCCCTCCCTCAGGCCTCTCAAATTCCTTGAAATAGTAATTGAGTCATCCAAGGTGTTACTGCTAGTAACTATGGGTATATCAGAAGTGAGGTTTGCAACAGATCGGTCCAAGTTTAAGTTTGGTGTGTCATTAACGATAGAGGTATTTTCAATATTAGGGATGACTTGCGATGCCTCTATCATAATTGGATCTAGACCGCTTGCAAGGCTTACTGATGGAATGGACTCAGTTACAATATCTAATTGTGTATTAAAGTCCTCTATCAGATCTAAATTTGGTGATTTTTCCAAACTCAGCTGTAATTCTGACAGTGACTGGGTTGCAGACAAATCAACAGTGTTTGGCATGCTATGTATTTCCACTATTGTAGCAGGTTTATTAAGTGTTTCAGAGTCTCGATAGGGTGTTTTGGCAGTGGCTAGCAAACCCAATGATGACCTTTTTGCTTCTGCCAACTCTAGAGAAACACGTCGTTCCAATAAAGATATACCATGGTCTATTGCCTCATTTGCTTTTGTAATAAAATTGTCAATGGGACCAGTAACCTTGGCTCCTCCAGCTGCAGTTTTACTCCGGCTGCCCCTTGTAGACATGATCACCGTTTATACACAAGCAGGAGGTATATGTTACAAAGGATAAACAGTTGGTACTTATCCTCACAATTCACAGGATCCAGATGTAAGGGGGGTGGCCCGTCCCGTCCCCGGTCGTCCCCTGACGGCCACAGACGGTCCCGCCCTTGTCCCGGGCTTCTCCCGGTCGCTCCCGCGTGCTCCCGCGCCGCGGGTACGATCTGATTGCTTTGTAGTGCCTGGGTTGGGAGGGGCGTATCCTGCAGGGAGAGCTGCCCAGGTGTGTTGAATGAGGGCGGGCGGTCAGGCGGGCGCTCCTGGGACAGGTAGTCCTGCGCCTCCGTCTCCGCCTGCTCGCAGCCCTGTATAGATACGTTCAGTTCTTGTCCTCACCCATGTGGTAGCCTCCACGAAGTGGGACCCGCGCAGCGGGTTCCGCGAGTTGCAGCGTGAAAATAGAAAACGGGAAGGATTTTCAGCAGGTCTCCCCCTGTCAGCAGGCAAGTGCGCAAAGGTGATCCCGCCGGTGCACCAGTCCAGCGGCCTTTTCTCTTCAATCAATGGGGGCGTATCCTGCAGGGAGAGCTGCCCAGGTGTGTTGAATGAGGGCGGGCGGTCAGGCGGGTGCTCCTGGGACAGGTAGTCCTGCGCCTCCGCCTGCTCGCAGCCCTGTATAGATACGTTCAGTTCTTCTCCTCACCCCTGTGGTAGCCTCCACGAAGCGGGACCCGCGCAGCGGGTTCCGCCAGTTGCAGCGTGAAAATAGAAAACGGGAAGGATTTTCAGCAGGTCTCCCCCTGTCAGCAGGCAAGTGCGCGAAGGTGATCCCGCCGCTGCTCCAGTCCAGCAGCCTTTTCTCTTCAATCAATGGGGGCGTATCCTGCAGGGAGAGCTGCCCAGGTGTGTTGAATGAGGGCGGGCGGTCAGGCGGGCGCTCCTGGGACAGGTAGTCCTGCGCCTCCGCCTCCGCCTGCTCGCAGCCCTGTATAGATACGTTCAGTTCTTCTCCTCACCCCTGTGGTAGCTTCCACGAAGCGGGACCCGCGCAGCGGGTTCCGCGAGTTGCAGCGTGAAAATAGAAAACGGGAAGGATTTTCAGCAGGTCTCCCCCTGTCAGCTGGCAAGTGCGCGAAGGTGATCCCGCCGCTGCTCCAGTCCAGCAGCCTTTTCTCTTCAATCAATGGGGGCGTATCCTGCAGGGAGAGCTGCCCAGGTATGTTGAATGAGGGCGGGCGGTCAGGCGGGCGCTCCTGGGACAGGTAGTCCTGCACCTCCGCCTCCGTCTGCTCGCAGCCCTGTATAGATACGTTCAGTTCTTCTCCTCACCCCTGTGGTAGCCTCCACGAAGCGGGACCCGCACAGCGGGTTCCGCCAGTTGCAGCGGGAAAATAGAAAACGGGAAAGATTTTCAGCAGGTCTCCCCCTGTCAGCAGGCAAGTGCGCGAAGGTGATCCCAGTCATTCACGCCTTCATCCTCAGCTGACTGTACTCCAGCAAAGCCCTCTATGCTGGAATCAACAAAAAATTCCTCATTAAACTCCAGGCCGTCCATAACACCACAGCCAGACTAATCCTTGATATCCCACGGCACAACCACATCACCTAACACCTTAGCGACCACCACTGACTCCCCGTCAAAAGAAGAATAACTTTCATGCTGCACACACACACCTACAAGGCCCTCCATGACATCAGACCTCAAAACATCAACAACTGTGTCTCCTTCCACGCCCCCAAGAGAAACTTCCGCTCAGCTGACCTCTCCCTAGCCACCATCCCATGCGTCTACAGGAAGAGAGCGGGTCAAAGGTCCTTCTCCTACCTTGCAACCAAGACCTGGAAAGATCTCCCCCTTCACCTCCGGCGAAGAACAACACTGCACCAATTCAGGAAAGACCTCAAGACCAGGCTCTTCAAATTACCTCAGCAGAGCCTCACACCCCCGTGCCTAGAGACCCTTACAGGTGAGTAGTACACTTTAAAAAACCCCGGTTGATTGGTAGTCCCACTGGACTATTGAGGCAAAAAAATATTCTTTTGTCTCCAGGTGCTGTCCCTCTTGAGCCACCTCCTAAGTGCCAGGGGTCTATGGGTACCTCTACCTAACCCTACTACACTTTTTTGTAAACCTTGTAGGACAGGTGTTCAAGTACTAGAGTGCTGTAATGGCCACCTCCAGATTTCTGTTTAAGTTGTGGCCAGCCAATCTGCCACAACTGCAAGAAAGCCCCCACAGCCTTTAGAAGGCTTGATTTATTTAATTTCAGCTCAACTGTCATTATATCAATAAACTGTGAACCTTCATTTCTACACATTTTTAATTAGATTTACACCAAATCACAAACAATTTGCAGAGCGGAAAGGCATAACGTAAGAAAGTATTTAAATTATTTAGCTGTAGCAAACTATTACAAAGTGAAAATACAGCACAGGTAAAATCCCTCAATCGATTTCAAAAAATTAAGAAAATGATAATAGGAGGAATGACACATAAATGGATTAACATTCATTTTAGGGAACTGAATATATATTGTAGGGCAAGAAACACTACAAAACCAATAATGTGCCAATCAGAAGTCACAACTCGTGGTTAACCACAACCTAGGAGGAATTTCCGTTTGACCCTGATGAAGTGGAGGTTTGATACACCAAGCAGGTCATCCTGGTCAAGGCTTTTAACTTCTGATTTAGACTGTTTTTTTATAGAAGTCAAAATCCGCCATTGGGGAAACGCTGAAGGCTCTAACTGGAGATGTCCCTTCGAAGTCAGGTAGCCATTAGACAAGGTCCTATTGAAGCCACAGGTTTTTTTGCCAGGAAAATGTCAGAGCAAAAGTATTTAAATTCCTTGCCTGCCAAAGTCCTTTCATTGGCCATTAATTTTCTTGCCTTCACCATGTCAAGATACCTATGTTGGAAATTAGTCTCTTCTTTTCTGAGCTCAAAACCTTCCAGTGGCATAAGCCTTGAAGTGGTAGCTAGGGAAGTTGCAGCAACGCCAAATGCTTTAGCGAGAATGTCAGCTGAAGTCTTCTTTCGAGTAGCAAAACACTCCAAGCAGAACCAACCTGATTTTCTTGCCCACTATGGTTAGACTGTGGAGAGATTGCCCTCTGGGGTTAGTCCTGGTCCTCTGGAGGTCGAACATTTTTCAAGTTTCAACTTTTTCTTCTTTTTGAAGCAGTTTCTCTTGGTCACTTCTAGGCTGACAGTACATCAGGAAAAGCACTGAGGAGCCAATACTCACTCCAGCTGATGTCACCAACAGGGTTCAGTTGTAACTGGTCAGCAGGTCACTGCAGAAAAAGGACTCTTGAAGCCATTCGTGTCCCTGTAGCCACACAGGAGGTCAGCCTACTCACATTTGAAGTCCTCACCTTTGTCCTGGTTACAAGAGGTCAGCAGGTGCGGGCTTTTAGGTAGGACCGCTGGAAGTATACGATTACAGAGCTGCAGTATTTCTTTGTGGCTGCAGTATTTCTTTTTGCATAATTATGGATTTGCCATGTTTGCCACATAATCCTTCATCTGCTGCGTAATCTGCAGATTTAAACAAAAAAAATGTTTCTAGCTCAACTGGATCAAAAGTTACTAAAAGTGTGGCGACGCGCATCCCAGCATAGTGGAAAGCCCTCTGCAAAGGTTGACTAGTCATCTTTCAACTACTTATTGCTGAATTTATGTGTTACAGTGCTAGCAACAGGGTGACATCTTTGCCCTGTAGTTTTATCATGTGCAATGGCAAAATAATAAATTAATACTATCGCAAAATGTTCAGTATTGAGCAGCAAATGCTAAGTAATGTGTCTTTTCTTGCCACATAATTTAGTCGACCCTGCCATAAAATTTGCTCCCCCCGCTGCATAATTCTGGTGGCCCTGTCCCTAGGTACCCACACAGACAGCAGGTTTCATCCTCTTGTGTTCTTCTTCATTTTGAGATGTGTTTGTTTTTTAAGTGGAGGGTAAGGGAGGCTTTAGGCTTGTTTGCCATCCCACCCTGTTTTTTCAGAGACACTAAAAGCGGTCTGTATTAAAGGCTCCCTTACCTTCCTACCTTCTTATTTTTAAACTGTGTGTATCTATCCTGCATTTTAAAATGTGATTTATCCCGCATTTTGCACATTCTTTGATCTTTCGCCTCTTAGGGACACTCACAGTATTTCCTTTGCACTGCTTGTCTCAGCTTTCCCAGTCCGACTACGGCATTTTGCCGTTCGATTGGAGAGAAGCAGACACCCCCCCCCCTACTAGGCCGACCTGACTTCCGGCCTGGGAAACTTCTGGCGAGGAGGGCGGAGCTCAGGACATTCACGCACCCAGCCAGCTATTTGATCTCATGCTGGGCAGGACGTGCAGCAGAGCGTGAGGTGAGAGTGCCCTCACTGTGAATTTATTGCACTGTTTTAACTCTATTGTATTGTTTTGTTTTAATTTGAAATCGGATCTTATTTTTAAACTGTGTGTATCTAACCTGCATTTTAAATTGTTATTTATCCTGCATTTTGCACATTCTTTGATCTTTCACCTCTTAGGGGCACTCACAGTATTTCCTTTGCATTGCTTATCTCCACTTCCCCGGTCCGACGCCAGCATTTTGCCGTTCAATTGGAGGTAAGCGGACACACCCCCCCTACTAGGCCGACTTGACTTCTGGACTGGTGAACTTCGGGCGAGGAGGGCGGAGCTCAGGACATTCACGTGCCCGGCCAGCTATTTAAGCTCATGCTGGGCCGGATGCGCGCAGCGGGCGAGCCGCCAGTACGCCAAAGGCAAGCCCATCTGCGCCCATCCACGCCAAGGCCGTGACAAGGGCAGAAAATGCTGCACAAATCCACCCAGGATTTGCATATACATCTGAGGCACTGAAACACCTAAACAGTGTGGGATACTGCAAGGGTCTGATGTCTCCTGACAAAATAATGGGGGCCTGCTCCTGCTGTCACTGCAGAACTGATCTTCCCACGGAGCCTCCCATCTAAGTCAACAGCCTTAGTCCAACTACAACAACTCACTATGCCTAACTTAACGGGGGATTAATCAATGCTAGATCATTAAGCAAGCATTGCCAAGATGTCAGAGACCTTATTATAGATCAACAGTTTGACTTCTTATTTATTACCAAGACATGGTTGAAAGATTGGTATAACACCGACGTTGCTGTAGCTCTCCCACCCAATTATACGATTCACAGGAAAGATAGAAGGGATGGCAGAGGAGGGGGTCTGGCCATTATCTTACATGACACACTACACTATTAACTTTGACCTTGATACAATCAAGGGAGCAGAAAGCCTTAGCTTTTGCCTCTTCCTAAACGCCGAAAAGAATTTTCTTATCTGCGCACTCCCTCAATTAGAACATTTTTACTCCAATTTAAACAATGTTAAGGTAATGTTAGTGTGCTTCTTGGTTGAAAGGTAGCCAACCTACAAGTAACAAAAGAACCTCTGGTGGAAAACTCCACTAGTTTACCAAGCGCACTACAAAGTATTAAAGTATAACCATCGTAGCAATTGAAACCTTGTTGATTTAATTATTCAAAAATAGAGAAAACAAGATTATTTCTTCAAAAACCATATATTTTTATGATTATTTGCATATAAATCTCATTTGTTCCGACAAGACAGTCAGACATTTAACAAATACTAAACATTTTTTGCAGAAAAAGACTGAATGGCAACAAAATAAAGTTAACACTATTATTGTTCTGCTGAGCAGTACTCTGAAACATTAGAAATCACAGTTGAGAAGTAAGCCCAATGCATTTCGGGATGATTCCCTTCTTCAGGGGCACTGTGAAAATAAAACAATGTGTAAATGTTTTGAAATTACAATCAATATAATACAACTTAACATACATTCAACTACTGTTTAGATGCGGGGGCAGTTCCTGAGGTCCAGCTTGTAATTCACATCTTGCCAGATATACAACAATTGCATTGTGGATATCCTATCCAGGTCAAAAATCACGTGTACAAGTAATGGTGATTAGGTTAACAAATACTGATCAGGTGTAAGAAACTATGGTACTAAGATATTGTTAAGAAGGCATTGTGTGTTGTCTAATTGTGGGGAGGCACTAGGTTGAGTATTATGCTAATAAAAAGATGCTGCTATACTTTGAACGATAACTTATGTACTCACATTTCAACTGCTTAAAACCTCATAGTTATGGGACGGTGCTTCAGTTTCTTGAAAGCCTCTAGTTCGATTCTAGGAGCTAAGAGCGTAAACAACAACATATATGTGTATAAACCACTTTTAATCAATCGACCTCACTGACCAAACCTCCATCATATTCAAGCGAGCTCAACTTACTTAGTGTAATTACGAGCGCTGGCCAATAACTAACTGGTCTCAACGTGGGTGGTATGTGCTGAAAAAGGATCAAACTTTTGTGCGTTTAACCTCTGCTTCACTTGGACGAGGAGTCACTGCAGCAACATGATTCTCAGTGATGTCTTTGTCTATGGTACAATAAATGAAACAGAGTAACAAGTCCTTGCCCTGGATGGATTAACAACGTGAAAAAACTGGAAGATTCAGACACAATGATTCAAACTCAAAAATACAATTTTGTTCTTAACACGTGGTTAACTCAATAAACTCCTCTGCCTGTGTTAACCCACAGTCGAAATCGTATTTTAGTAACCAAAACTTTTAGCTTGGCCACATTGTTTCTCAACGCCTGATAACTGCATGCCTGTAAACCCTTTAGATGTTCTCTCTCCTTTACTGCATAATGATGCTAAAAAATGTCACTGAGCGCTTAGTTCAAAGCATAAAAAACATGCGTTGCAACACTAAATGGTGTTGCTAGTTTGTAATATTCTAAGCTCATAACGTGATAACACTCACCTATGGAGAATGTATCCTCACCAAAAGTCGGCACGCCTTTCACCTCGAATCTAAAAAAGCAAGCGCATCTTTTTTAAGCACTTTTAAAGTCTCTGCGAGACGCTGACGCAACACGTGGTTAACTCAATAAACTCCTCTGCCTGTGTTAACCCACAGTCGAAATCGTATTTTAGTAACCAAAACTTTAAGCTTGGCCACATTGTTTGTAAACGCCTGATAACTGCGTGCCTGTAAGCCCTTTAAATGTTCTCTCTCCTTTACAGCGTAATGATGCTGAAAATGTCACTGAGCGCTTAGTTCAAAGCATAAAAACATGCGTTTCAACTCTAAATGATGTTGCTAGTTTGTAATATTCTGAGCTCCTAACGTGATAACACTCACCGATGGAGAATGTATCCTCACCAAAAGTCGGCACGCCTTTCACCTCGAGTCTAAAAAAGCAAGCGCATCTATTTTAAGCACTTTTAAAGTCTCTACGAGACACTAACGCAACTACTGCAGCTTGTATTGACTCACCTCTCACTACGAAGGTTATGGCCGTTCATGCAGCTCACTCCACCACGGAAGATTAACAAGAATGTTTAAGCCTAATTTATATCCGCAATCAATTGACATCCAAATGGGACTACATTGTATCCTCCTCTGACTCGCAACCGCGTGACCGTTATTGACAGAGTAGTAGGACCAGAAAATACACGTCGGCCATCTTAGAAAGGTAAACACCGGGAACAACTTCCCTGTCGCTACCGCTATGTAAATCACTGTTGTGCACCTCCGTGGAAGTTGTAAATGGGGTCGCTAAACGAGACAATTATTACTCTGTCAATAACGGTCACGCGGTTGCGAGTCAGAGGAGGATACAATGTAGTCCCATTTGGATGTCAATTGATTGCGGATATAAATTAGGCTTAAACATTCTTGTTAATCTTCCGTGGTGGAGTGAGCTGCATGAACGGCCATAACCTTCGTAGTGAGAGGTGAGTCAATACAAGCTGCAGTAGTTGCGTTAGTGTCTCGTAGAGACTTTAAAAGTGCTTAAAATAGATGCGCTTGCTTTTTTAGACTCGAGGTGAAAGGCGTGCCGACTTTTGGTGAGGATACATTCTCCATCGGTGAGTGTTATCACGTTAGGAGCTCAGAATATTACAAACTAGCAACATCATTTAGAGTTGAAACGCATGTTTTTATGCTTTGAACTAAGCGCTCAGTGACATTTTCAGCATCATTACGCTGTAAAGGAGAGAGAACATTTAAAGGGCTTACAGGCACGCAGTTATCAGGCGTTTACAAACAATGTGGCCAAGCTTAAAGTTTTGGTTACTAAAATACGATTTCGACTGTGGGTTAACACAGGCAGAGGAGTTTATTGAGTTAACCACGTGTTGCGTCAGCGTCTCGCAGAGACTTTAAAAGTGCTTAAAAAAGATGCGCTTGCTTTTTTAGACTCGAGGTGAAAGGCGTGCCGACTTTTGGTGAGGATACATTCTCCATAGGTGAGTGTTATCACGTTATGAGCTTAGAATATTACAAACTAGCAACACCATTTAGTGTTGCAACGCATGTTTTTTATGCTTTGAACTAAGCGCTCAGTGACATTTTTTAGCATCATTATGCAGTAAAGGAGAGAGAACATCTAAAGGGTTTACAGGCATGCAGTTATCAGGCGTTGAGAAACAATGTGGCCAAGCTAAAAGTTTTGGTTACTAAAATACGATTTCGACTGTGGGTTAACACAGGCAGAGGAGTTTATTGAGTTAACCACGTGTTAAGAACAAAATTGTATTTTTGAGTTTGAATCATTGTGTCTGAATCTTCCAGTTTTTTCACGTTGTTAATCCATCCAGGGCAAGGACTTGTTACTCTGTTTCATTTATTGTACCATAGACAAAGACATCACTGAGAATCATGTTGCTGCAGTGACTCCTCGTCCAAGTGAAGCAGAGGTTAAACGCACAAAAGTTTGATCCTTTTTCAGCACATACCACCCACGTTGAGACCAGTTAGTTATTGGCCAGCGCTCGTAATTACACTAAGTAAGTTGAGCTCGCTTGAATATGATGGAGGTTTGGTCAGTGAGGTCGATTGATTAAAAGTGGTTTATACACATATATGTTGTTGTTTACGCTCTTAGCTCCTAGAATCGAACTAGAGGCTTTCAAGAAACTGAAGCACCGTCCCATAACTATGAGGTTTTAAGCAGTTGAAATGTTAGTACATAAGTTATCGTTCAAAGTATAGCAGCATCTTTTTATTAGCATAATACTCAACCTAGTGCCTCCCCACAATTAGACAACACACAATGCCTTCTTAACAATATCTTAGTACCATAGTTTCTTACACCTGATCAGTATTTGTTAACCTAATCACCATTACTTGTACACGTGATTTTTGACCTGGATAGGATATCCACAATGCAATTGTTGTATATCTGGCAAGATGTGAATTACAAGCTGGACCTCAGGAACTGCCCCCGCATCTAAACAGTAGTTGAATGTATGTTAAGTTGTATTATATTGATTGTAATTTCAAAACATTTACACATTGTTTTATTTTCACAGTGCCCCTGAAGAAGGGAATCATCCCGAAATGCATTGGGCTTACTTCTCAACTGTGATTTCTAATGTTTCAGAGTACTGCTCAGCAGAACAATAATAGTGTTAACTTTATTTTGTTGCCATTCAGTCTTTTTCTGCAAAAAATGTTTAGTATTTGTTAAACGTCTGACTGTCTTGTCGGAACAAATGAGATTTATATGCAAATAATCATAAAAATATATGGTTTTTGAAGAAATAATCTTGTTTTCTCTATTTTTGAATAATTAAATACACAAGGTTTCAATTGCTACGATGGTTATACTTTAATACTTTGTAGTGCGCTTGGTAAACTAGTGGAGTTTTCCACCAGAGGTTCTTCCTAAACGCCTCCATGTCCTTCTCAGGAGCTCTGAACTATCGACCACGGGATCAGAGCACCACCTTCACAGACTCACTTGGGGATTCCTTAAGCCATCTCCTGCTCAGATACGCCAATTTTACTTTGTTAGGAGATTTTAACCTCCACTTAGAAAACAGAGCGGAGCCAGGAGTAGACAATTTTCTTCAAATTATAGAACTATTTGCATTGCACCAACTGGTGGAAGCCCCACCACACCGGGCAGGCCATACTTTGGATGGGGTCTGTTCCAACTTTGCCTCGTTATGGGTCGACACCCCTACCTCTCCGATATGGTCAGACCACCTTTATGTCCCGCCTTACACTTAGGGTTCCACAGATGAGCCGCCCTGATAAGTCACCCCGACACCAAACATAGGAACTAACGGGCAAAATGAGCTAATAACCCTAGGCTAGTAACCGCTGCCCAAGCTCAAATCTCCGTTCTTACAGGGAACGCAGGGTGGAATTCACTCCTCTTCCACTTCTGGCTAACCACTGCATGCAATGAATTTAGTCCACCAGAGATTCCTGACTTGCACAAGAAACCAAAAATTCAAAAAGCCCCTTGGTTTACGCCCGCCCTGGCACAAACACATCTTCAATGTAAGCAGCATGAGCATAAGTGGATAGGTTCGTACAACGCTGAAGAAAAAATAGCTTATAAAAATAGCAGAAAGCTCTATCACCATCAGATTAAACTCACAAAAAAGAGTACTACTCATAGAAAATGCAGGAGGCAATGCAAGACCAAAAAGTCATCTTTCCAGTCATAAAGTCCTTTACAAACCTCAAAGCGGTACAGAAAGAATTACCCCCGTCGCTGAAAATGTGTGATGATATCTCAGTGTTCTTCGAAGAAAAAATTCTAAAAATCCAAAAGGACTTCTTACCGGTTCCTCTTCATGACCAGGATGTCACCCACGAAGAAGCCCCCGTGGCCTCCACATACTGTATCCAAACTTTAAAACCACTTTTGGAACAGACTTGGTGGCTATAGGCGCATGCAAATCAGGCTCACCCTTGGATGCCTACCCCCATGATCTTTCACAAAACCATAGATACGGTTAATCCAATATTACTCAGATAGTCAATGCTTCCCTAAGCTCAGGCACAGTTCCAGATGAATGGAAGCTCGCTCTAGTAAGAAACAAAACATCGACCCCTCTGTGCTCTCAAACCTCCGCCCTATTTCCCTACTTCCCCTGCTAAGCAAAACCACAGAAAAATGTGTGCACAAAGAACTAACCAAATTCATTGAAGCCACTAATATCCTCCACCCTCAACAATCTGGTTTTCGCCCCAAGCACTCCACAGAATCGGCCCTCCTGGAAATAACTGACACCTTAAAAACTATAGCCGACAAAGGCAGCAAAGCGGTTCTGATACTACTCGACTTGTCTGCCGCGTTCGATACCATCTCGCACAGTATCCTGCTGAAGCGACCTGAACGTGGCGGCATCTCAGGTACCGCTCTGGAATGGATAAAATCATTCCTCACCAACTGCAGACCAGCGGTTACCCTTGGCACTTTCCTCTTAGTGAAACGCAACATAACAACAGGAGTCCCACAGGGCTCATCATTAAGCCCACTGTTTTTCAACATCTATATCACCCCGCTCATCTCTCTGATCGGATCTTTGGGATTGAAGTCACATCCTACGCAGACAATACCCAAATGATCCTTTCTTTGGATAATAATTTGACAGATGCCGAACTTAATTTTTAACGCTGCCTATCCGAAGTCATACAAGTTGTACATCCAAATGGGCTTGGTAGGATACTGCCTGCCCAATGGTAGCGGAGTACTTTCAGCCAGCACAGAAGATTGAAGCGGGAAGTTGGCTATATCCTCAAAATCTAAATACAGCGGTCAGACCCCATGGGCTTCACAGTGTACTTGGGACCACCGGGGCAGTGGGAAAGCGGCAAGACTGACAAGATCTAAATCAGGCCCTAAATGTGCTAATACTATGTTTCCATGCGTGGCACATTACACAACAGACCTATTGACTTTTCCAGTAGTTGTCTTACAGGCATGAGAGCCCCTGCTGTGCCACCAATCTATATTTCTACATAATGGATGCGTTTACTGAAAGTGCCACCTTTGTCTTTGTGCGGCTTTCAATAATTGTGAAATCTTGTCAGGCGCTAGGTCAAGACTGATGAAAAAACTGGGTGTGGGCGGTCTCTAGGGGCGTGGACAATGTAATTAAGGGCGTGGCTTAAAAACACATAAGCTAAAAACCTGTGCTTAGCACAGTGTGCTTCCTGATTTGCATTTTGTTGATTCTGTCATTGTATCCAGATATATGATACAAGAAGTAACATCATACCAACAAGAAGTCAGGAATATTGACGTTGTCAATGGTTGTTAGTTGCATGAGATAAATAAGCAGCAACTATGGCTTGTCCATACTAATATAATAAAGAGAAAGCCCAAACCTTTGAGGCGGGTAATCTCAGGAACCACAGCACCAATCACAACACCCAATACAGCGTTGGAAAGGGCAGTTGCAGCAGAAGGACATAGGCTATGTAGACGCCCACCATATACATTTAAAAGGTAAAAGGACTGTGCCAGTAAAGAAGTCCCTTGTGGGCGTGTCTGCGTTGTGCTTTGGGCGTGTGCTGGGGGCATGACAAACGTTGGGGGCATGTGGTTCTTTCCGCCCTTCATGCCATGTCTCATATTGTGTGCTAATCCCACCCTGCTCCCTTTAAATACCCGTGTACCCCATAATCATAACCCTCCCTTACCCCTTAAAATACCCCAACACCCTTAAACACTAACCCATCTTAACCCTATAAATATACCCTGTACCCCAAAACCCAAACCTATCCCTAAACCCTAAAAATACCCCTGTACCCCAAAACCCAAACCTAGCCCTAAACCCTATAAATACCCCTGTACCTCAAAACCCAAACCTACCCCTGACCCCTAAAAATACCCCTGTACCCCAAAACCCAAACCTAGCCCCAAACCTTAAAAATACCACTCTACCCCAAAACCCAAACCTACCCCTGAACCCTAAAATACCCCTGTACCCCAAAACCCAAAACCTAGCCCTGAACCCTTAAAATACCCCTGCACTCCAAAACCCAAACCTAGCCCTGAACCCTAAAAATAACCCTGTACCCCAAAACCCAAACCTACCCCTGAACCCTAAAATACCCCTGTACCCCAAAACCCAAACCAAGCCCTGAACCCTAAAAATACCCCTGTACCCCAAAACCTCAACCTAGCCCGGAACCCTTAAAATACCCCTGTACCCCAAGACCCAAACCTACCCCTGAACCCTAAAAATACCCCTATACCCCAAAACCCAAACCTAGCCCTAACCCTAAAAATACCCCTGTACCCCAAAACCCATACATATCCCTAAACCCTAAAACTACCCCTGTACCCCATAACCCAAAACTATATCTGAACCCTTAAAATACCCAAACACCCCAAAATATATACCTCAGTACCCCAAAACATATACCCCTATACCCATACATACCTTATCCGAACATTAAAAAAAAACATGCTTTTACCATTCATGCATTTACAACGAATTTCATTGTAAATGTATGCGTGGTAAAAGCATATAAAATGTAATGCCGTGCGTTATAATGGCATTGCGGAGTCATGGTACTTTCGTAATGAAAGTATGCGGCGTGATGGTATGCAGAAAGAAAGTTGCAGAATAATGGGTGTTTACCTTCTCCCGGTAAGTACCTTGGTGTCACGGCGGCCCACATCTCCAGCAACATACTCATATTTTTTCACCTCCCATTTGAAAAATGCACAGGTCTCTCTCATTGATGGCCAGCACCGACATACACTTTTAGACACACCTCCTGCCACAAGTTCTAGAATTGCGAACTTTAGAGCTGGGGAGCTAAGTTCGAATCTCGGCATCAGCTCAACATCTTGTGATTCCAATCAAATCTCTTTGTCTCCCCGTGCCTACCACAAATGAATGTCTTCTTCTGTAATGTAAATTGTGCTCATGCCATGTTGTCGAGTTCGCAGTATATAATATTGGAAGGAAAAATAAAGTAGGGAAACTCGAGTTCACACACTACTGAACGCGCACTCTTAAGTGCATCAGCAGTGCACTGTGATTCAGAGCGTTTCACAGGCCTGCCATAGCTAAGAAATGCTATCAAAACGAAATCCTACAAAACAATATACTACTGGCTGGCATCAATTCATACCCGGACAACGTCGGGACGGGCTGCTAGTTATATATAAAATTGAAAAAGCTTCCACTTAAAGCCCTGGTGACACCAGGACAATGTTGCTGCTCTTAACTTTCAAAAGAAGGGAAATCCGGAAAGAAAATAACTCTGTAAAGGATTTCCCTTCCTCTCCAACGCTCCCCTGGCATGACGTCATGCCCTAACTACTTCTCCACTAGTCAGAGGTGAGAAGTGAGCCGCCCGAGCACACGAACAACGATGTGCCTCCTGTCACTGCAGTCCGGAAAGAAACGGACCGCTTGTGCCAGGGCACAAAACAAAGCCCGATAGAGACCCGTTTTGAGGCCTCTTTCAAAAACTGCCGGTGCTCAGTCCCGGTGAGACCCGGCAGACTTTTAAAACCCTGGGTAGGGTTACTTTATTGAACTACTACTGAGTGACTGTTTTATGAACTGTATATTTCGTTGCATCCACAATGTACCTTTTTCTTTGTTAGCTCATCCCAGTGAAAGCGAGCACAGCGAAATTAAAATCTCGATTTAACCCACGTTTTAGCTTTCGAAGAGGAGGGGCTCTTTCATGCTCCTTTCTGAGAGCAATACCGCCACCTGCTGCCGTGAAATGCAGTGGGTGCACAATGAGACCTCGTGAATACGGTTGTACAAGAAAAACGTGACATCTGTTATTGGGACACCATCCCCTCCTTCTCTGACATGTTTACTTATCGATCGATGCCTGCCTATAAGAACCTCCCTTTTCCTAGCATACAACCTGGCAGTTTACATCCTCAGAGCGCTTGAAAGTGTTACAGTGCTCAGAAAATGATATTTTACTTGAACCAGTTATCTCGCTGATCTTTGCTTTGTGAAGTTTTGACATTTAAATATTTGACCCCAGCGACCGGAAGGTATTGAAGCGGTTTGCGTTTGTTTTGAGGCAAGTGGAGGAGAGGTTTTTGAATTTGGATACCATTAGTTCGAGTTCGCCACAGACCACAAAAGTGAGTAAGTCTATTTTAATCAACGTGTTTTAGAAAAATAATATTAAAAAAGAGTGCAGTATTTAAGAATGCTAAATGTTAAAGGGGTGTTTGAGTCAGCGTCGAGTGAATGGCAAAGATGCGTGTATATATAGTCGGGGAGGGGTGGGGGTGGGCAGACAGCAGCTCGGCCTTTGAAGGGTGAGACACGCTCCCTTGCTCCGTGCCCTCGCTCCACAGGGCCTGCTCCGGAGGGCGCCCCGGGCCGGGCCCGGCTGGAGCCCCTGTGTGCGCGCCCAGTGTTGTGTGAAGCGTGTCTAGTCAGCTTCCCAGCGCCAGCCTCTTGCAGGGCTCCGCCAGCCCGGCCATTACACGGAGTGAGGAGAGCCCAGTCTAGCGGAAGACCAATCGCTTCTGACATTAAATGCTGCACACTTCACGGGGCTTTTCTCTGCATTATGGGGAGACAAGAGTCAACTGCGTGTGCGCCCGGCCCTTATCTCCGTGTCTTCGTCTGGTTCCTCTGTAGATTTCCTTTTATTGCCTGCAGACTGGGAGGGTGTGTTTATTGTAGAAGGTGAAATGGTGATTTAGTGTGATGTGACTAATGGCTTCTCGTTCGGAATAGGTTAATCACGTATGGAGGGATGGATACACCCCCAGGATAAATCACCGAGCAAGTGGTAAATGAAAATGTAAATAATGGAGAGAGTGCATCTGCGAGGAGCACACGAGCACTGGTGTATGCATGAGTGATTCATTGCGGGAGGCAGGGCTGAGCCAAGACCGGAGCACAGAAGAGGCGCTGCATACGACGCTAAGGCTCTGTGGGAACAGGAAGGGTTGTAATTCGAATACAGCACCTCCATAGTAACAGGTTGGGTTGTAATTCGAATACAGCACCTCCATAGTAACAGGATGGGTTGTAATTCGAATACAGCACCTCCATAGTTACAGGAGGGGTTGCAATTCGAATACAGCACCTCCATAGTAACAGGATGGGTTGTAATTCGAATACAGCACCTCCATAGTAACAGGATGGGTTGTAATTCGAATACAGCACCTCCATAGTTACAGGAGGGGTTGTAATTCGAATACAGCACCTCCATAAAAACAGGATGGGTTGTAATTCGAATACAGCACCTCCATAGTTACAGGAGGGGTTGTAATTCGAATACAGCACCTCCATAAAAACAGGATGGGTTGTAATTCGAATACAGCACCTCCATAGTTACAGGAGGGGTTGTAATTCGAATACAGCACCTCCATAGTAACAGGATGGGTTGTAATTCGAATACAGCACCTCCATAAAAACAGGATGGGTTGTAATTCGAATATATCACCTCCATAGTTACAGGATGGGTTGTACTTCAAATACAGCACCTCCATAGTAACAGGATGGGTTGTAATTCGAATACCGCACCTCCAAGGTGCTTCACTTTTACACATGATTGTACATTGAGATTTGAGAAATGCTAATCTCATGCACACACATATTGTATCAGCTGCACTGTGAACTTTGATGTGTCCTAACAGCTGGAACGGTCGACTTTGGAGCTGGGGAACGGGGTTTGAATCTCGGCAGGGACTCTCAACATCCTGTGATTCTGGGCAAATTACCTAATCTCCCTGTGCCTATCAAAATTAATGTGCCCGTCTGTAACGCAACTGGTGCTCATGAAAAGAGCTCTGACTAGTTCATGCTATATAAAATCCCCCCCCCCATTTAAAAGGGGGAATTTGAGCTTTGTTATTTCGTACTGCAATAATAACATATGGATATACGTTTGTTCATCCACCTGCCATTGAAGTCCTGATTTAGAGGTTGGAATATGGACACTCGACCTTATTGCAAGTGCATTACTGCAGTTCAATCATCAAACTCAACGTATTTTCTTAAGTTATGGGATCGAATTTCATATGGCACGCATGTGCTCAGAAACAAGCAGCACGTGATGGGGCAAATGGGTGATGTTCAAAGTGTACGTGTGGATGGTCGCTCGCCGTTTTAAGTCTAGACAGAAACGACACGTAGGATGTGGTGATGACGTTTTTACGCTAAGCTTTCAATATACCCTTCCCCGAGAATTCGGCTAATGTTACACAGCATCAAAGTGTAGACATGCCTCCCAGACTCAACGCCTGCTTGTTTATCTGTAATCATTTACATGTCTGTCTAATCACATAAAGGAAGGGTCATTGGAATTATGGACCAGGGGAATTCTGCAGCAGGGTTGACTAAGTTATGCAGCAATAAAGGACACATTTTGCAGCGTAATGCAGTCAGTGGCGGTGCGTGCATTAAGGGCGCTGGGGCGTTGCCCCACAAGCCGCCCGCACACGCAGCTCCCTCGGCGTCAGTTTGAACTTAAGTAAACTCGCAGGTTACTCAAGTTGAAAGACGCCGAGGTTCAACTGACAATCATGCCAGTCAGCATGACGTCGGACCACCCACCCCTTCAGAGTCTGAAGGGGTGGGCGGTCCACGACATGTTGACTGACATGATTGTTGGGCAGCAGGCAGCAGCACAAGTGCGCATGAGTGGGGACGGAGGTCGAATTTTCCTCCGTGCACACTCATGCGCACTAGTATCTGTGCATGCCCTTTAGGAGAGCGAGGGTTGAGCAAAGGCTCAAACCTCGGTCTCCTAATGGGCAGAGCGTAACATTGCCCTTAGTATTCGGATTGGCTCACAGCGAGGTGTTGCCAGCAGTGACGGAGACACGGCTGTTCCTCAGGCGCCAACGGTCGGGACCCCGGAGCAGATGCAGCAGCCATCGCGGACCCGGTAAGTTTTTTATTTTATTTGCAGTCACGCTGGTGCTTGTTGCCTACTTGCCTCGATGGAGGCTCACCTGACAACACTGATTTATTAGAACCGAAAAGCCAAGCACTGCAATGAATGGTGACCGTGCGAAGATGGGCTCGGTGGCTGCCGTGCTGCTAGCTTCCCCTGCTCCCTCCTTAAGAATGCCGTGGTCTTACCACTGTTTCTCCTGCCCTCTCCTGTGCCCCTCTCTTGTGCCCCTCTCTCCCTTGCTGCCTGTCCCTCTGAGCTGCGCGGCCCTCCTCGTGAGTCACTGTAATTATGCACTAGATGTCTGGGGTCAAGCTCGGAGCACTGCTTGTGCGGCCAATATTATATCCGGGGCATATGCCACCTGCAGATAAAATGTAAGGAGCCTTACATTATATTTCATTATTTAGGCTGAATATAAAGTCGAGGTGCACAGCACTGGCAATTATTTTGTTTTTTTGCCCTGCGTTCATAAGTCAGTCAGTCGTGATACAGCACATGACAAGCGCTCTGAGGTGGTGGCTGGCGCTCTGTGTGACCTCTTCAGGGACAGGAGCACCCAGGGGTGGTGTCTGCTCGGGGGTCACAGTCCTAGAGAGAATACAAGTTCCTCAGTTATGGTTTAGGGGCGAGTGTACAGAAATAAGCACCTTTTTAATAGAGTGCCATTTGTGCCAGTGTTTTAGTTGTGTACCGCAGTGAATAGAACTTGTTAGCGTAGCAGTAGCTGCCTAAGCAGCTGTAATTGTGAAATAAATTATTGGATGTGCGTCTGCAAGAACAAACAATGCGTCTGTCAAAGGTGAAAGGTTCACCACTCCTTCGAGATGTTATCGTGACGCACAATATCTAGGCTTTCTTGTCCACTGTTTGTTTGACAACATAATTTCGAACGGCCCACGCCCAGTGATTTAAAGGTGAATGCAAATTTTGAAAGTCCGTGTCTCTCAAAATGTTAATAAAGAGGCACCTAATACCCCCTTCATGTGCCCAGTAGCAACAGAAAAGGGGATGACGGCGAGTTGGCTAATGGTGCTGAGTCAGCAGACAGAGCTTTTCTGTGAAATACTGTTTCATGGTCATGGAGACACCATCCCTTGCCTATCTGTGGCCTGACACTCCCTGATGTAAAGATTCGCTCTTCCAGTGCCATATGGGCACTGAGTAGTGAGGGCATATGTTTAGCGCACGCAGACACACCATACTGTGCCAAGAGCCAGCATTTATTCTATTTGAATGTGCCAAGCAGGCATGATGTAACAGACACATGTGAGGCTTTGAGCGTCCGTAGACTGGGCAAAGGCTTGTAAAAGCGCCTCTTAGCAACCGGAGAAATCACTGCTGGAATCTAGGGGTCAGCGGTTTGAGAGGACATGTGTAAAGAGACATAAGTGATATATTAAATAGTGTGGCACAAAGAAACAAACATAATTTTTTTGCTGCATTTGAGGAAGTGTCTGGTCATTTCAGACCACAGCTGCGACAGGGTTGTAGTTTGATGAGTAAGGCACACAGCTACATTTTGGACCATGCGTTCTTTGAAGACACTACATGGTATGTGAACAAAAAGTTTATAAAGTAAGGGGAAGTAGGAAATGCTGAATCTTCGATCTCATACGAGATTTATGCCTAAAAAGTATGCATTTACGTTCACTACAGGATTTGTAGCCTTGTATGTCAGTAAATAAATTAAGCCTACATTGCACCTCCTCCCTTCACTTGCCTGTCTGTATGCATTCTCTCTCAGTCTTAAGGTGCCTTTAATAAATAAAATAGGAACAAGACAACATTTTAGAAACATGTTAAGACGTCTGCCAACATCTACACATTTCAAGTGGGTACATTTTTGTGAGGTATTGGTAGAAAATTGCCACTATTAATAACAATTGTATGTTATTTGAGTAGCGCCTAATGCTGTATTTTTTAAATTGCTGAAAATAACATCTGTTTGTTGGGTTGGTATTTATAAGGTTATCAGTATTCAGTTTAACTCACCCCCACATTTCCGCCCCACTACTTCAAAAAGTCACCAGCCGCCACTGAATGCAGTATATTTGGAAGGCTTATTACTTCGTAGTTTTGTATTCTTTACAAGTTACTATTGTATGGGCAAACGTTTCACAACATTAATATTAGTTTAACACTCAAATACAGTAAATCCATTACTATCCGGAAAACAACGCTGCTGCGGAACCGCATTACTGCCCTGCACATGATAGGACATGATTATGTGTCTCCTGCTGATGATGGTTAATGTCGTCCTCTTACAGCCATTACCAACATGCTATGGTGGGGGGATGCACACTGCTGTGGGCCATTGGTAAAGCAGTCCTCCTCCTGGCTTCATGGAGCCAGGGCAAACCACAGGGGTGTGAACCGGCTCAGTTTTACCTCACAGTAACCAGTACTTTTCAGAATATTAAGGCCTAGGGTCCAAAGATTTGCTCAGATGCCCATTGATGGCACTAAGAACATTGGGCTGCCAATCTAGGGTGCTCAAACGTATCAGATTTCCCCGGACAGTCTCAGTTTCCAAAAGACTATTCTGGTGTTCCGAGTAGGGTGACCAACTGGCATAGGTGTAAATTCAGGACAGCGAGTGTAAAAATTCAGGACAAAGGGTCAAAATTCAGGACAAGGGGTCAACATTCAGGACAGAAATTTGGGACAAAAGGTACGATTTCAGACACATCAGAGGAAGTCGTACAATAGTGTATTAGTAAGTAAATAGACAAAAAACATAAGTGCAAGTCAAAATAAGTTTATATTAAGTTGAGACAATCGTGCAACTCACCGTTTTGGTATGTGCACACTTTTGAGCAACTGTGCAGGTCTTTTTGTGGTATTTCATATGATATTTTGTTTACAGTTTGGGGTTCCTTTGAAGTGTTGTCCCACCTGCACTGCAGGGGATGCAGAGGCCTTCAGCCGTCATTAATCCCATTCACCAAAGACCTCCCTCTGCACAGATTCCCTCACTATCAACCTCCCATGGTGCCCCTCATAGCTATATAGACCCTCATTCACGTGTAAGTCTTTTATTTTATAGCGCTGCTCATCCCAATGTAGGGTGTTGAGTGCTTTAGCTCACACACTTATTGTTCAGAGACAATGTCTCATATGAGTATGTAAATCAATATATAGGTAATGTTACTTAAGACAAGGAGGGCTACAAGGTGTAGGAGTCACAAGGCATCCATACTGGTAGCTACTATATGCAGAGATACAGGAACTATGCAGCAAGGAGGGCCAAATTATGTTGCAGAGTTGACTGAATTATATGGCAAGAAAAGGGAATTTATGCAGCATAATGCTGCAAATATTTCATAGTATTACCATATTATTTTCTCATTTTTGCACATTTTATCACTTTCTGGTCATATGTTGCACCTCATTAGTACGCATATAACACCCAAATTTGGAAATATGCAAAGGAAGATGACCAGTCAACCTTGATAAGGGGCCTTTGCAATACATCACTGCCTTTTTAGTTATTTTTTATCCATTTGAGGTAGCAATTGTTTTTAAATTAGAATCTTCAGCTATTTTCAGCTAATGATGGATTTTGTGGCACTTGCGACACATCCATAATCATGCGAAAACTGTTGAATCCGCACAATTGCATAATTCCAGTGACCCCGAAATACAAACTGAGGATATAACACATAACATAGTGGTGGGGGTTGTCTTTAGAATTATAATATAAAGAAATACTTTACTCTGCATGTTACACTTTGTGCTTTACAAGAGGCGTATTATGCCTCTATGCTTCTTTATGATGAGTCAAAACTGGGATTAGTAAAACCTCAGATCTCTACAAGAGATACATTAATCACCAGAGTTAAATAGATATTTTTGTTATGGCCAGAAAATTGCAGTAGCGCAAAGCACTCCAAAGTCTTTGCCTTTCATTCCGTTGGAAATGTCAAAATGTAGCTTAGTCCTCCAGCACGGCTCCTCCACAAAAGCAACATGCAGTGCCCTAGGCCTATGCAGAGGACGGCACGCCACATGCTGTAACTACACAAAGGCCCATTGCAAGGGAGTAGCCAGAAAAATAAAATACCCCCGCTTTATATGACACTAAATATAGGAGCAAAGTGAGCTATCCTGGTCTTTCCTTTTGAAATCTGTGAAAATTGTTCCCCTGATAAAAATTTGCAAAAATAATGCAAAATTATGCTTTTTACAGCAGGAAAGTAACCTGGTCAAAAACGGCATTTACCTATATTGAAGTTTGTCTTTTATTCTTTCTGTCTTTTCATTTTCCTTCTTTCCTTATGTCCTTCTTTCTATCCACGTTTGTTCTCTACTTTCTTCTTTACATCCTCCATTTATTTTCTTTCCATCTTTCTGTCTGTGCACCCTTTCATTTCGTCTCTGTATCTCTCTATTCTTTCAATTTATATTTCATCTTCTTTTCATATTTCAATATTCCACATTAACATTAATTTGTGTTCCATTTTTTCCATTTGATCATCTTCTTGTCCTACCTTCCATTGTTAAATCTAAATCTTTCTCTTTCTTTCCAGCTTTCTTTCATTATTTGCATTCTATTCTTCCTTTGCTTTCTCCCCCTAGTTGCCTTGTGCTATTTTTAGGTCGCGCTTAGCAGCGCGCATGCGCTGCATCCGCCTAGCAGCACACATTTCCTGCATAGGCAAAAATACCTTTAGCTGTTGATTCCCTTTTTGAGGCAAAAACAGCACGCGTTTCATTGCCTTCAATGGCAAAGCGTGCACGTGTGGCGATTCCTTTGCTGGAGCAGGCAATAGCGCCATATGGTAGCAATTATCGCGCCTTGCTGCTCGCTCTCGGAAGGGAATCGCGCAGGCCACCTCCTCTCTCCCTCCTCCCCCTCCTGCCGCGGGAGGCGTGCAGGCTTGTATTTTGATGCCAGGGGCTTTTTTTTCTGACCATGAAGAGTGCTCCTGAAAAGGTTTAATGCATTCCTGTGTGAAGGCAGTGCTGCATGCTTAACTATGCAAAGGGCATACTTGTGCAGGTGAAAATGCTTCTAAATGAGCATAATTGTGCTTCTGCTGGTGTCTGGCTCAGCTCGATTTGGTCAGGTGTCTGAATGAGTTTGTGCCGCATTTTGTTTTGTCCACATAGAGAATGAAAGCATGCTTGTCGAGGGAGTTGTGACCAGACACGACCCCTTGAATATGCAGGCTGGCCAGCTAACAGAGACGTGTGAAAGCTCCAGTTCGCTCTCTTCCCCCTCCCCCCTCTCATGTCTGCTTCGCTGCCAAGCCCACCATGGTACTCAGTGGCACGTCGCTGGGCATCCACTTTTTGCGTGGGCAGCCCTGGCCCCCACACGCTGCTGCACCGGCATGAGAGCATCTCGCGGGTAGAGCCCGAGCGGCTGCTGCGGCATGCCCGTCTTGAGGTTCCGTGACAATTGTAAGTGGTGCTTTCGACTCATACGAATATGGTCGAGTCTGGTATCTATGAACCGCAAATGACGAGTTTAGTAAGTGTGCGCAGTTTCGCTGTGCTAGCTTAAACCGTTTGTTTGTTATATGGGTTTTTCATCTGTACCCACGGGTTCCATCTTAGATACGGCATCCATTTTGTCTCTTGCCCTCAAGTAGCCTGCGAACGGACGTTGTCCGCTTCGCGACCCTGGGACTCCCAAGATATTTGCGGAAGACACATGTTCTTTGTAAGTGTCTTTATGACGAGGGGGATGTTACTGTAAGGCAGATGACGCCGCTTGAGGCTCATCTTGCCGCACGGGCTTATTGTCTCAGCCGTGCATCTCATTAGGCACGTCCCTTTGATGCCTGCGTCTCGTGTTTCCCGTTACCTCCCCTTTTACACCCTTTCCGATCTCCCCACTGTCTCCGTTTTCCTCTACACCTGTCCTTGTCTTTATTTCGATCTGTTTTACTGCTGATTGGAATTTGCCAAATGGTGGGAAGATGGGTTTTTACAGTTGGGAACCGCCAAATGTTTCCGCACTTATGTTTCGGACCTCATGTGTTTCAAAGTGACCAAAGCGACCCCTCAGGGGGATGATGGTGGGAACCGGGTTGTAAACTTTTGTGTTCAATGTTATCCTATGGGTAAAAACTGTATAAAAGGAGCGATCTACAGAACCAATTTGAAGCAGTCTCCCCAAGTTGCACGCTGTGTACTTGTCGTGATCTCTGTGTTCCCTGCAGCAAATAAACCTTGAATCTTTGACGCCGAAGGAAGTGTCCCGTGTCTCTGTGACTTGTACGCCGGAGCAGGTTACCCACGAAGGTTTCAGGTGTTGTGCCCTGGCACCGCTGGGTCTTACAGAACCCAGTCCTTCAGTTGGCGCCCAACGTGGGGCTGCATCAGTGGTACCGGTCCAAGCCCGACGATCGTGAGGAACTTCGTGTGAAATCTCAGAGGGAAGGTGCACTCCGCTTCATCGATCCTGTTGTCGAAATAAGTGGCCCGAAGACTTTTCCCGCGAAGATTCCCGCCTCCGGACGGCTGCGACGGACTGCTGCCCTGACTGTAGACCTGTTTTGGCGCCTGGCGTAGACCTTGGTATAGCGAGACGATTGACGGGCCTTCCTGGTGACGCCATCGATTTTTGAGTTAAGTATTTGTGGGTCGCTCCCATAGCTCTTAGTTGTTGACACTTTAGCGAGTGTTTTTGTTGTACACGCTGTGTGAGTGTTTTTGTCGGTGACACTTTGCTAGCGTACTTTGTTGTGTTGTTTGACGACTGCAGCCGCCAAAAACCGAGGGTTTTGTTCTTTGCTGGGACTTGGTAAATCCCGTAACCCTTGAAGTTTGTGAAACTCGGCTAGTGTGCAAGATGCCTGGTCGCAGTACTTTGTTTAGTTGTTTCAGACCTTGTGGTGCGGATTCCCGACTGGAGGACTCGTGTCCGATACCTCCGGTTGGAACTCCTACTTATGATCTATATAGCAAACATGGGCTAGGCCCAATTACCTTTAACGATTATTGGATTAAATATACAAAGAAGGACGGCGATCTTCGTTGGCCACCTCACGGTAGCTTTGAGGCGTCAATCTTAGATAATCTAGAAATAAAGTTGTTCGAACGAAAATCAAGGCCGGCCATGTTTGATGCCTTTCGGTTGTGGCGCAAAGAAGCCCGACAAAAAGAGATCAGACAAAATAAACGTAGTCAGCGAGATAATGTTGCTACCATAGTGAAGAAAGCTGAGCAGTTCCAGCGTGATAAGGAGGATAAGGATAAGGAAGTGTTTGAGAGACTACAGCGTATGACCATAGATAAATGTTATCCTGCTTTGCCTACGGAGTCGGACAAGAAGGAAGAGGTAGTTGAGGATCCTTTAATGTCCTATCTTATGAAGTCGCCACAACCGTACGTACAGGGTACCGCAGCTCCTGTGGTCCCTGCCGTACCTGTTCTTCCACCTATTCCTCCTCCACCTGTTCCTCAACCTGCACCCGTTCTTCCGACTGTTCCTGCTCCTTTGCCTGCTTCTATCCCTACTGCTCCTCCGCTTCCACATACTCCTGCTCCCGCTACTGCTCCTGTTTTGTTAACCCCTGTCGCTGCTACTGTTTCTACTCCTTCTCTTGTTAGCCCTGTGTCTTATTCTTCTCCCTCTATCCGTAGCCGCAATTCTCCTCTTGCGGCTAGTTTCTTTCATTCGCTCGGACCTGTTCATGGGTCCGTTGGTTCTGACGGTCCCCAGAGACGAAGTCAGCTTCCTGGAAACAGAGAACGCGTTGCGCTATATAATATGGCGATGGGTTGGATGGTAAATCCACAGAGAAATCCACCACGTGTTGTTCTCGACACGTTTTGTCAATTCAATATACCAACCCAAAGATACGTGTTTGATGAAATGTGTAAGTTCCTTCATGATCAGATAGCGGCCGATGCGCCTGACGAGGTACTGACCGCCCTGTCTGAGCTTCAGCTCCAGTTTTCGCATGGACTGATAGTAGATACTAATGTTCGACGTGCTATTGAGCGGTTGTTGTCTCTTCGCCCCGCTCCGATACCTCATGCATTGTTTGTTGAGGATATTGAGGAACAACCAGATGAATCTGGCCAATATCCTATGCGCGAAGTTCCGCCGGTTTGGGTACCAGCTGATCCTAATGCTCATCCTCCGACATTGGCGCATTTCCAGAGAATATGGATACATCTTCCATGGAAACGCTCGGAAGTGTTACAGGTGAAGCAATCTTTGCCTGACCCTCGCAAAAATCCTACAGGGTATTACAAAGAATTGTCGCAGCTCGTAGATGCTACGATAATGAACCTTGCCGATATCGATATGTTGTTTGGCAATGTAGTACCGCAACCGGTATGGGCTAAGATTCGACATGAAAATCACCCGGCTGAATTAGGTGGTGCTTGGGCTGCCATTGTAGCGGCAGATGCCGGACAAGTAGCTGCTACTAAACCCGACCAGTTGATTCTTGACCTTCCCCAAAGGATTATTACGTTAATGAAAACTCTTATGCCTGCTATGAAGGTAAATTGGGACAAATTGTCAGCTTGTAAGCAAAAGAAAGATGAGAGTGTTTCCGACTTCTTTACGAGGTTTGAGGAAGCATTCATCGACCATAGTGGTCAGGATATGGGTACTGAGGGTGGACAAAGGTTGTTTGTGGATAAATTTGTTTCAAATTTATTGCCCGACTTGAGCAATAAATTGAGAAATTCGGAGAGTGCATGGGCCGTTTCCACCTCAGCTCAGATATTGGCTACGGCACAATACTATGAGAATAGAGAGAAAGAAGAGAATGACCGTGCTGACAAAAAGACGAAAGAGCTGAAAACTAAAGTGTTGTTGCAACAAGCGTATCCTCCGCGGTCAAATCAGAACAATTCACAACAGAATCGATCGCAGTCGCAATCGAATCGGTCACAGCCGCGTAATGATTCCTCCTCCCAAAGATCATCGTTAGGGTACAATCAATGTGCTTATTGTAGACAGGAGGGACACATTAAATTTAACTGCCCTGTTTTGAATGAACGTAATAGTGGTAACTCATCTAAAGGAGGTCGTGTTGGTTCGCAACAGGCGTCACGTGGTAGAGGTCGTGGTGCTCAGAATGATCGCTCAGATAACTCATCTAATTCTAATAACTGTTTCGATCAACGTGGATCATCGCAAGGACGATCTGCGCAGTACAATGTAGATGATTATTACGCCGATCAGGGAACTGACGACAGTAATTACTAGGACAGCCAAAGACAAGGAGAGGGAGTGGTATCAGTTCCGGTTGATCAGAGAGGGCCTTACGTCGCAGTTGCTACATCGGGCGTCGTTGAGCCTTTTCTGTTGGACACTGGTGCAGCGAAAAGTTCTATCATGCATTCGAAACTCCCTGGCGCACCTTTGTCTGGCTTAACAAATGTTTCCGTTGGATTCTCTGGCGCCCCCGTTAGCAATCCAGTTTCACGCCCTTTGCCCCTTCAAATTGGGCCACGTGAGCTAGAAGCTCCGTTGATTTTAACCACGGGTTGTGGCGAGAATCTTTTGGGCCTGGATTTGCTTAAACGTTTGTACGCAACCTTGTATTGTTCTCCTGCGGGTGTAAAGCTTACGTTAGGAGAGAGGGTTGTCTCTCCTATGTACTTGTCTCTTGATAAGCTTCCACCGGAATTGAGTTCTCTTCCTGCGTCTTTGTGGGCGACGGGTCCAAATGACGTGGGCCTACTTGATATCTCCCCTTATGTTGTTCAGTTGAAATCTAATGTGCGATTGCCACGTATTCCCCAGTATCGTATCTCCCTTGATGGTGAACGAGCACTGTTGGCGAGAAAGATGTTATTGAGGAGACTCGGGGAAACGTGTGCAATAGTCCTGTACTGCCTATTCTTAAACGCACAGATCCTACAAAACCGCCTGTTTATCGTTTTGTTATCGATTTACGGGAGGTGAATAAAATTGTGGTTCCTCAATTCCCTGTTGTGCCTGACATCACGGCGCTCCTGACTCTGATTCCAGCTACTGCATCATGGTTTTCGGTGATTGATTTGAAAAATGCGTTTTTCAGCATCCCGATTGCCGAAGAGAGCAGGGACCTTTTCGGTTTCTCTCTCGGTGGACGCAGCTTCCGGTTCAAACGCGCCCCCCAGGGCTACTGTGAAAGTCCATCGATTTACAGTCAAGCCTTGAAGGGTCAACTGGATTCGTTTCGGTTGCCGGTTGGTGCGGCCTTGATCCAATATGTCGATGACTTATTGGTGGCTGCCGATACTCAGGACATTTGTAAAATAGCTACGGTGTCATTGCTGCAACATCTCTGTGAGCTAAATCATAAGGTGTCCCCTTCTAAACTCCAATATTGTTGTCAAGAAGTAACCTATCTAGGTCACTTATTGTCAAAGGAGGGAAGGAGATTGACCCCAGAGAGAATTGCAGCGATTGCGCGAATGGCTGTGCCAAAAACCCAGAGAGATGTGCGTGCTTTTCTAGGTATCACGTCGTACTGCAGGCAATGGATTCCTAATTTTTCATTGCTAGCGAAACCATTGGTGGCTCTTACGTGCAAGGATGTTCCAACTCCTTTACCATGGACGGAAGAATGTCAGAAAAGTTTTTCTGAATTACGTGATTCATTGTGTTCGGCTCCCGTGTTGGGTACTCCTGACTACAGCAAGCCATTTACGCTATATGTTCACGAGAGAGAAGGTTGTGCTTTGAGTGTCTTAACGCAACCTTTTGGTGGTAAGCAACGTCCATGTGCATATTTTTCCTCGACCTTGGACCCAGTAGCTAGAGCATTGCCGAGTTGTTTGAGAGCAACTGCGGCAGCTGCGGTCTCCATCCGACAATCAGCAGGATTGGTCATGGATAATATGCTTACGGTGATGGTTCCGCATGCAGTCGATACTCTTTTAAATCGTACGAAAACTCAGCACTTGACGAGTGCGAGGTTGTCTGGGTACGAGTTGACGTTATTGGCAAGCCATATTCAGATAAAACGTTGTAATGTCTTAAATCCGGCAACTTTGTTACCAATTAACACAGAGTCAGATGAAGTAGCAGAACATGACTGCTACTTGAGGACTGAAGAGGAAACAAAAGGTCGAGTGGACCTTAAAAACACCCCATTGGAAGATCCGGATGGCACTCTGTATGTGGATGGGTCATGTTTTAAGTTGCCGAATGGTGATGTGACTACTGCTTATGCAGTTGTAACATTGAATACTGTTGTTGAGACTGCAAGATTGAATCAGAATTCTGCCCAAGCTGCGGAGCTGATTGCTCTTACTAGAGCGTGTATGTTGGCGAAAGGGAAACGTGTGAATGTGTACACCGACAGCCAATACGCTTTTGGTGTAGCGCATAGTTTTGGACGATTGTGGCGAGAGAGAGGTTTCTTGACGTCGCACGGTACGAAGATTCAGCATGGCCAGCTTGTGAATGATCTTTTGGATGCATTGACTTTGCCTACGCAAGTTGCGATTGTTAAATGTAGTGCGCATCGTAAGGTGACGGATGATGTTGGTCGTGGTAACGCATTTGCAGATGAGATTGCTAAGGAGACTGCCCGGAACCTTAGCACTCGGATGTATGTGACGAGTTCGGTTAGGTGGCCTACAGAATCGAGCATGTGTGAGGACACTATCGAAAGTGTGAAAGAAATTCAGAATGAGGCCACCGAGACTGAAAAGGCGAAGTGGAAAGAAAGTACGGGAAAGTTGGATGCGAGTGGTTGTTGGATTGATTTGTCGGATCAGAAAAGATGGTTGTTGCCTGATGCGTATGTGCTGGCCGTTGTGACAATGGCACATGGGTTAGCACATATTAGCGTGAAAGGCATTTGTAAATTGTTGTCGCCTGTGTGGAAGAATGATGGAATTACGAAATGTGCTGAACGATTGGTGAAGAATTGTATGGTGTGTATGATGTACAATCCTGGCAAAGGAACCCCAACTCCTCCTGGCAGTTTTGCTCCTCCTTCGTATCCCTTTGAGGTGATTCAATTGGACTTCATCCATATGGAGCGATGCAATAACCTGAAATACGTTTTAGTTGTGGTTTGCGCATTCTCCCGATGGATTGAGGCCTATCCTCTCAAAGACAATACTGCTTTGTCTACTGCGAAAATCCTACTGAAGGAATATTTTCCTCGGTATGGAATGCCTAGAGTCGTGTGGTCAGATAACGGAAGTGAGTTTGTTGGAAGTGTGATGAAGAGTGTGTGTAAGGGCCTTGGAATAAATCAAAAATTCCACAGTGCCAATCATCCCCAGTCAGCTGGATTGGTTGAAGGGTACAACGGCACCCTTAAACTAAAGCTAGCGAAGATTCAGGCTACGACTGGTCTTTCGTGGCCTGACGCTTTGCCCTTAGCATTACTGTCAACTAGGGCGACTGTACACTCCCGAATAGGGCTTAGTCCCTACGAAATAGTGTTCGGCCGTCCTGCGAATGTGTGGGGGGTTCCTAGGCCAGGAATGTTTTCTGATCTTGAGTATCCAATGTTGATTGACTATTTACATGACTTGACTGCTAAACTGAGGTTAATTCACCAACAGGTTTACGACGCATTGCCGACGCAGACGGAGGGTCCAGGCCACCAGCTCCAGCCTGGAGACTGGGTGGTGACACGCAACTTTTCACGCAAGAATAATCTGGACCCGAGGTTCACCGGACCTTACCAGGTGCTCCTGGCCACGAGGACTGCCGTTCGTCTTGAGGGGCGTAAAAATTGGGTGCATGCCACCCATACGAAGCGAGTCCCTATCCCTTTACCGGCAGACCCGTGGGTAAGGAAAGGCATTGCGTCAACAGAAACAGAAACATTGCCGGCGTTTGTACCTTTCAGCGACGCGCAGCCTGTTGGAGAATCCTCAGCGCAGCAGAAAGACACTGTTGAACAATTGTCAGCAAAAGACTCAAGACCAGAACAATCGACTGATCAGCAGGACGCTGTCTCTTCAACGGATCCTTTGTTCGACGAGCAGACACGTCCCGGGAAACACCGATACTCTTTGCGATCTCGCACTAAGGACAAATAAAATATTTTGCTTTGCTGAATTAACGACTGCATTATCCCCGTTTCCCGTGATCAGTTTTGAACATTCGTATCACTGTGATTTTTTATACATATATATATATTGAGCTTCCTCCCTTGTATCTTTTTACTTCTACAGCCGAGAGACTTTGTGCTTGTATATACATATTGTGTATTGAAGGCCGTAGGGCCGCGCGCGTACTTCCTTCTGGATAGTAGGTCTTGACGCTAGGTTAAAGGCCGTCGGTTCCTAGGAACTCCTAGGGATTGACTATTGCTACACAGAACGAAGTGCGTCAAGAAACGTTGCGGACGGTCGTAGGGAATGGCATTCTCGAAGCTGAATGATTTGGAGGGAGCTAAGGCGCACAGACTCAAGCTGCAGCAACTCAGTCGTACCAAATGTTTCATATTGCAACTGTTTGTATTGTTTTTGACTGCTTCTGCATTATTGGCGGGTGGGGTGTACTATACGATGTCTTACTTCTTACCTGCTACACCTACTCCTACTCCTTACCCTAATCTTACCTCTACTGCTTCTCCCCATTCCTTTCACATGTTACCGGAGCACGAGCAGGCTAGACGTGTAGAATTCCGCAACAATTCCTTTATTCAGCTCCTTCACCAGCATCAGTTAGTGGTTAACACTACTAATTGTTGGGTGTGTGGGTTGATGCCACATACTACGGATAAGGGAATTCCATATCTGGTGTTACCGTATAGTTCCCAAGGGTCAGCTCGAGCATTCCAAACAATGTTTCGAAGCGCACTGGGTTTCCACCCCATTCGAGAACCACGTTCCCCCTACTCTGGTCCTACCTCGTATCAGAAGCCTTTGTCGATAGCCATAGAGGATTTAGATAGCGATATCTATGATCCCTCGCTTATTCCTGAAGAAGAGGTACAAGCCTATAGAGTCCTAAGTAGAGGCGAATATAGTATGTCGACTTGGGGTTGGAAAATTCTGATGATCATCGGAGTAGTTGTAGTGTTCCTGTTCACGTGTTGCCTTTGTGTGCAGTGTGGTCCTGCCTTATGTGGCCTTTGTGCTACAACGTGTATGAGACAACCATCTGCTACCAAGGGGACTCGGTTGGACAGAGCTATGCTACAGCAACATCTCGATGGTCTGATGAATATCGAATATGATTCCGACTAGTGCTTGCCTACATGAGGGCAAAAGGAGCGTCTGAGGTTCCGTGACAATTGTAAGTGGTGCTTTCGACTCATACGAATATGGTCGAGTCTGGTATCTATGAACCGCAAATGACGAGTTTAGTAAGTGTGCGCAGTTTCGCTGTGCTAGCTTAAACCGTTCGTTTGTTATATGGGTTTTTCATCTGTACCCACGGGTTCCATCTTAGATACGGCATCCATTTTGTCTCTTGCCCTCAAGTAGCCTGCGAACGGACGTTGTCCGCTTCGCGACCCTGGGACTCCCAAGATATTTGCGGAAGACACATGTTCTTTGTAAGTGTCTTTATGACGAGGGGGATGTTACTGTAAGGCAGATGACGCCGCTTGAGGCTCATCTTGCCGCACGGGCTTATTGTCTCAGCCGTGCATCTCATTAGGCACGTCCCTTTGATGCCTGCGTCTCGTGTTTCCCGTTACCTCCCCTTTTACACCCTTTCCGATCTCCCCACTGTCTCCGTTTTCCTCTACACCTGTCCTTGTCTTTATTTCGATCTGTTTTACTGCTGATTGGAATTTGCCAAATGGTGGGAAGATGGGTTTTTACAGTTGGGAACCGCCAAATGTTTCCGCACTTATGTTTCGGACCTCATGTGTTTCAAAGTGACCAAAGCGACCCCTCAGGGGGATGATGGTGGGAACCGGGTTGTAAACTTTTGTGTTCAATGTTATCCTATGGGTAAAAACTGTATAAAAGGAGCGATCTACAGAACCAATTTGAAGCAGTCTCCCCAAGTTGCACGCTGTGTACTTGTCGTGATCTCTGTGTTCCCTGCAGCAAATAAACCTTGAATCTTTGACGCCGAAGGAAGTGTCCCGTGTCTCTGTGACTTGTACGCCGGAGCAGGTTACCCACGAAGGTTTCAGGTGTTGTGCCCTGGCACCGCTGGGTCTTACAGAACCCAGTCCTTCAGTCTCTGTGACAGCTCCGTCTGCAGCCGCTTCTCACATGCTCCTTATCGCCCCATCCCCAGTGGCCATGACGGACAGCGGTCTTAGTTAACATGCCGGACATGCGTGGATCGGAGCTCCGTCTTCATGACAGAGGTAAATAGTCCCAGCTTCCAGCACTGCACGCCAGCAGGGGGTGGCTTTCAATGGTGTAGCAGGTGCAGTGGCACCGGGTCACAGAGACTAAAGGGGCCCTCTGCCCGACTGCTCTACTCTGCTACCCAACGGACAGTCAGGGAGTCGTTGTTGCTTGCAATTTGGCCAATTTAACCCTTGCCGCTCCATTATGCTTCGGCTCGCCCGAGGATGGCGTGTGCAAGGAATGGACCTCATTTCTGCAAAATTCTTCCAGGATTTCCAGCATGTCACGGTTCCTTCTTACATCCTCTAGTGAATCAATTGTGATATTAATTGTATTATTGCTTTTTTAAGGTCAACCCGTCCTGATGAATGTGACCGCTTCCCCAAAAACAAATTGAATATTTTTCACGGGGGACTCGGTGCTACCAGACAACACTGTTTGTTTTGTGGGAGTTGTAGTTTCTTTATTTGCACTGTGTGTGTATCTTGGGTATCCAAAGTGGAAATTGCTGTTTTCTAAAAAAGCAAACACTGGCTTATGAAGTTGAATGTGGCATGGGTATCTTTAGCTACATGCTCACTAGTGGTAGTGACATTCCGTGAGCACGTATGCGCCCGGGTCGCCTCTAGGCGCTAGAGTGTGATTTGCATAAGCATTCGAGGTTGAAGAGCATCATTGCTGATAGTGTTTCCTCTAGTGTGCCATGGGTGGCACCTGACTTTAGACAGAAGACGTGACCAAACGTGGTTCAAGGAGACACGCAAAAAAACATTTTTCTTGACCTTTAAGAAAGCACAGGATGTTCAATAGCTGTGAGTTTTAGGAGTGTGATGATTACAAATTGTGTTGGTCCTGTCATTGGCAGCCCTGGCAGGATCAATGGGTGTTGCAAGGTGCAGTTGCTTTCCAACGAGGGCCCTGGCACATATTTATTTACAAATTGAGCACTGCCTGACACTCCTGGACCTACGCTGGACACCCCAGTGACAGAACTCATTGAATGCAGCCTTCCAGAAATGCTCCACAGACAGATCTGCCGGGTGGCTCCCTGTATTCCAAACACAGGGCACCAGCCCTGGGCTTCTCTTTAAATAGTCCTTGTTAAAACCATATGTTTATCATTTGTTTTGAAGCCTTAGCTCACGATGGTAGAGGGTGGCTGGAAGACAGACACCACAATAAAGTTCAGCTTGTTTTGGGCTCGAGGGTTCAGCTTGTTTTAGACACCCTCGGGCTGAGCCAGTACCAGGCCTCTGGCTTGAGCCTTCAGTTGCTTCCCCACTTCTAAACTGGCAATAGTCACAAAGTTCTTAATGCGCAATCCAGGTTGGATCTAGACGTGGGTGAAATTGCTAACTTTTTACAGCAAAATTAAGATTTTGTAACAAATATTAATTTGCCAGTACTTTGCAATTTTTTTTTACTAACTAAGCACTCACCCCACATTGAAACTGAAAAGTCTTGTGAGACACTAACAAGATTGGTTTCAGTAACATATGTCTCTCAGTGACACTTTTTCTGTGCATACACTGGTATGTTGCAAGACATTGCACAGCGCTCGGATAAAAAAAATACAAGCATTTGCAATGCAACTGGTCTCACATTTACACGAGTTTGAGCTATCTGCATTGTAAATGACAATGCCTCTTATTTATGTTTTGGTTTTTGAAGTATAAATAAAACGCATTGTCATTTACAATGCCAATAGCTCAAAATCGTGTAAATGCAAGACCTATTGCATTGCAAATGCTTGCTTGATTTACCATTATCATAATTTCCCTTTCTGTTGCTGCTTTTGTCTACTTCAGCACCCTCTGTATCCCCCCTCCACACACACACACACACACACTCAAGCTGCAGCATCACAGTGATTATTCTCGATGATCTGCGAGTTACAGACCAAAGGAAGGGCCATGAAACACTTATCTGCCACCCCCCTCCCTCCCCCCCGCCCGTGTTACCCTACTCTTTTGGCCCATTGTCATTCTTTAGGTGATAATCGGCCACATCAGAATGACAATGGGCCGGTACAAAGACTGAGCGAGGTTGGGGAGGGGCGGCTGCAGCCTCAGGGTAGTGCAAGCTGGCACAGCTTGCTGCCATCCCCAAAATTACAGACAAAAGGCGTCTGTGAAAGAAATGCTCACGGACAAGGGGCCCAAATAACGGGCAGTCCGTGAAATTTACGGACGGTTGGTCACCCTGGTTCCGAGACTTTTCGTTAATTTTAGGTAAATGCCCAGTTTTTTGGGACAGAGGTCAGGTCATTCTGCAAAGCAGAATTGAAAGTTATATGCTCTGTTTACAGCGTCTGAAGACTGAAAGTAATTGATCTGTTCCTGTCAGGCAGCACAGGAGGGGGACGGCTGCAGACTCCCAGCAGAGGGGAGACAGGGTGGGTAGGAGGGCAGGGGGAAATTGGGGTGAGGAGGTCCTGAATATATGTGTATATATGTATGTATATATATATTCACTGAAAAAACCATAGGTTATAGACCATATATAGTTAGGGATTAGCATTTAAAAAACCTTATTTTATTTGCACAAAACCATTGAAATTCCATATATAGTTAGTTGCACTAACTATATATCGCGGACCCGCAATCCACTGCTAATGATGTCACATATTACATCATTCATGACATGGTCAGTGACATCACTGATGACATCACTGATGACATCTCAAATGACATCACTGATGACATCACTGACATCTCATTTGACATTACTGATTACATCACTGATGATATCATTTATGTGATAATACATCTTCAGACTCTAATATGACCTTTGATACACTCAGTGTAAACAGGCACTCACAGACTGTCACACATCCATGGAGTTACTCACACACCTATTCAGTCATGCAAAGAGTCAATCACATCTCCATTTCCTTAACTATACAGTTATACACACCTTACTTATTCAAACATATACTAACACATATTTACTCTCTTATACAATCCTTGATACAACTTCACAATGATTCATACAGCCACTCTCACATTCACTGACTCTTATGTTCAGTTATTTATATATGTCAACTCTCACATGGAGTGTGTTTTACATATGTACTTACTTTGACATGTAGAACTGAGATATCCATTCACTCACCAATATACTCATGCACACAGTCAACTGTCCATACAGCTGTTTCTACATGCACTTTTGAACCCATACACCTAGGGAATCAACCGCTCACACATCTATGCACAGAGTTATACACCTCCCAGCCACCCACACACACACTCAGTCTCCCATACAAATACTTGGGCAACCATTCAATAACCCATATAGTTACTGATATAGCTACTGATTTAAACATGCAGCAGTTTACAGAAGAACATAAATATTGATTGCCAAATTAAAACACTTTAATCACTAACCCATGCACTCAGTGAGACACATTTAATCATTCTCTCATACAGTCAGTCATGCACCTACTAAATCCTTCATCCAGACACTTATACATCCACTCATTCTTCAATATGTAAGACATATTTTAACTTTACAGAAACATACAGTCACTGGGTGTTGTCATCAGTGATGTCATCAGTGATGTCATTTGAGATGTCATCAGTGATGTCATCAGTGATGTCACTGACCATGTCATGAATGATGTAATATGTGACATCATTAGCAGTGGATTGCGGGTCCGCGATATATAGTTAGTGCAACTAACTATATATGGAATTTCAATGGTTTTGTGCAAATAAAATAAGGTTTTTTAAATGCTAATCCCTAACTATATATGGTCTATAACCTATGGTTTTTTCAGTGAATTTTCAAGGTTTTGTAAATGCAAATTCCTAACTATATATGGTCTATAACCTATGGTTTTTTCTGTGAATTTCATTGGTTTTTTAAAAGCTAATATCTATAGCTGTAAAATATATTCTTTATTAAGTGACGTATCACGTAGCCCGTGAGACGCCTCATGATGCATCGCATAACCGTGACGTATCGTCTCTGCAGCGCAAACCAAACCCAAAACGTAAGCGCGCCAGAACACGCTTAAAGATATATATATATTTTTTTAACCTTAATTAGACAAAATCCACACGTGCACATATCACAAACGTTCAAAAAACACAATATGTCGGACTACCGTTACGCTGCCGGTTAGCTGCCCGGTTAACGTACCAGGAAGCACCTTTACCGCGAAAATCGCAAATTTTTTTTTTCACCCCCCAGGGAACTTTAATAGCCCCCTCATCAATCCTAGGGGTTCAGGAGGGGTCTGCCTTACACCTTTCATTCATTTACACCTTTTTTTTTTCCACCTCTTGTCTCTCGATCCTACCGAGAGACAAGATGGCGGCCGCTCCAGACTCTTTACAATGATAACAGCCAATCAGCTTCTCCTCAGACTCCCGTTACACTGCCGGTTAGCTTCCCGGTTAGCTGCCCGGTTAGCTGCCCGGTTCGCATACCAAGACGCGTCTCTACGGCGAAAAAATCTGATTTTTTTTTTTTTTTTGGTTACACTGCCGGTTAGCTTCCCGGTTAGCTGCCCGGTTAGCTGCCCGGTTCGCGAACCAAGACGCGTCTCTACGGCGAAAAAATCGGATTTTTTTTTTTTTTTTTTTTGGGCCCGGCGTGGCTCTATAATATCCCCCTCATCAATCCTAGGGGGTCAGGAGGGGTCTACCTTGCCCCCTTTCCTTCATTTCCCCCTTTGTTTTGGCCTCCTCTTGTCTCTCGATCCTACCGAGAGACAAGATGGCGGCCGCACCGGACTGTTTAGAATGTTGACAGACACCGGAGAGCCAATCAGCTTCGCTTTGCAAAGTTCCGATACGCGAAAAGTTCGCGAACCGGTTAGCTGCCCGGAGCGCTGTTACAGATATATATCTTGATTTAAACGTTAATTTCTCAAAATCCCCTGAAGCACATATATTGAGACCTAGCAAAGGCACATCGGGGTACCAGTCCCTACAATTTTGCCAAGTTTCGTGGAAATCCATTCAGCCGTTCGGGCTAAAAGTGAGTCCAACCGCCCTATGGAAATTAACATGGGAAAAACGCGTTTTGGGACCCCCCTTTTTTCTCGGCCCCCCCTTGACGAACCCCCCCCAAATTTTCAGGAGCTGCTCAGAAACAAAATGTGCCATTTTCCTGAAAATTTCAGCCGATTCCGTCCACAAACGCCAAAGTTATTAGACATAGAATTTTCAAAAGTCCCATAGGAAAAAAATCCTAACTATATATACCTACTGGCTATCGCCAGTAGGTAATATATATATATATATATATATATATATATATATATATATATATATATATATATATATATATATATTACCTACTGGCGATAGCCAGTAGGTATATATAGTTAGGATTTTTTTCCTATGGGATTTTTGAAAATTCTATGTCGAATAACTTTGGCGTTTGGGGACAGAATTGGCTGAAATTTTCAGGAAAATGGAACATTTTGTTTCTGAGCAGCCCCTGAAAATTTGGGGGGGTTTCGTCAAGGGGGGGGCCGAGAAAAAAGGGGGGTCCCAAAACGTGTTTTTCCCATGCAATTTTCCATAGGGCGGTTGGCCTCACTTTTAGCCTGAACGGCTGAATGGATTTACACCAAACTTGGCAAAATTGTAGGGACTGGTAGCCCAATGTGCCTTTGCTATGTCTCAAGATATAGGCTCCAGTGGTTTTTACGAAAATTAACTTTGAAAAATATATATTGGGCTACATTGGGCTATATATATGTTGGAGCCCAAATGTAGCCCAATGTAGCCCAATGTAGCCCAATGTAGCCCAAAGATGGCCACCAGAGACAAAAAAAAACAAATGTAGCCCAAATATCAGCCAGATGTAGCCCAACTATAGCCCAATGACAGAATGTCCCAGAGTGTTCTAAAGAACAACTAGAGTGCTAACAGTCCTACTTATTACAAAGGTATGGCACACCTGAAGCCATCTTGATTGGAATAAAGTGGTAACTCTTAAAACATATAATTTAAAAAGGAACAAAATGAGGGGGTTCATTTTGCCATAGAAAGTATGATTAGCGAATATATGACGAAATCCCGCATACCATCAGTCCGCAAAAAAAATCCCGCATGTACTATTAGGCCGCAAATTAAAATAACGAAAACTTTTAGAACGAATATGCCTTTAGCATACACTAAACAACTAAACTACCCTAAACCCTAAAACACTACCCCCAGCATGTCCCTACACTACACAAACAGTACAACACTACCCTAAACCCTAAAACACTACCCCCAGCATGACCCTACACTATGCAAACACTACAACACTACCCTAAACCCTAAAACACTACCCCCAGCATGACCCTACACTACGCAAACACTACAACACTACCCAAAACCCTAAAACACTACACCCCAGCATGACCCTACACTACGCAAACACTACAACACTACCCTAAACCCTAAAACACTACCCCCAGCATGACCCTACACTACACAAACACTACAACACAACCCTAAACCCTAAAACACTACCCCCAGCATGACCCTACACTACACAAACACTACAACACAACCCTAAACCCTAAAACACTACCCCCAGCATGACCCTACACTACGCAAACACTACAACACTACCCTAAACCCTAAAACACTACCCCCAGCATGACCCTACACTACAACACTACCCAAAACCCTAAAACACTACACCCCAGCATGACCCTACACTACGCAAACACTACAACACTACCCTAAACCCTAAAACACTACCCCCAGCATGACCCTACACTACGCAAACACTACAACACTACCCAAAACCCTAAAACACTACACCCCAGCATGACCCTACACTACGCAAACACGACAACACTACCCTAAACCCTAAAACACTACCCCCAGCATGACCCTACACTACGCAAACACTACAACACTACCCTAAACCCTAAAACACTACCCCCAGCATGACCCTACACTACGCAAACACTACAACACTACCCTAAACCCTAAAACACTACCCCCAGCATGACCCTACACTACGCAAACACTACAACACTACCCAAAACCCTAAAACACTACCCCCAGCATGACCCTACACTACGCAAACACTACAACACTACCCAAAACCCTAAAACACTACCCCCCAGCATGACCCTACACTACGCAAACACTACAACACTACCCAAAACCCTAAAACACTACCCCCAGCATGACCCTACACTACGCAAACACTACAACACTACCCAAAACCCTAAAACACTACCCCCAGCATGACCCTACACTACACAAACACTACAACACTACCCAAAACCCTAAAACACTACACCCCAGCATGACCCTACACTACGCAAACACTACAACACTACCCAAAACCCTAAAACACTACACCCCAGCATGACCCTACACTACGCAAACACTACAACACTACCCAAAACCCTAAAACACTACCCCCAGCATGACCCTACACTACGCAAACACTACAGCACTACCCTAAACCCTAAAATACTACACCCCAGCATCACCCTACACTACGCAAACACTACAACACTACCCAAAACCCTAAAACACTACCCCCAGCATGACCCTACACTACGCAAACACTACAACACTATCCTAAACCCTAAAACACTACGCCCAGCATGACCCTACACTACGCAAACACTACAACACTACCCTAAACCCTAAAACACTAGCCCCAGCATGACCCTACACTACGCAAACACTACAACACAACCCTAAACCCTAAAACACTTACCCCCAGCATGACCCTACACTACGCAAACACTACAACACTACCCTAAAACACTACCCCCAGCATGACCCTACACTACGCAAACACTACAACACAACCCTAAACCCTAAAACACTACCCCCAGCATGACCCTACACTAAACAACCACCACAACTCTACACTATACTAACACAACACTACACTACACAACACTACACTACACTACACAATCACTAACCCACGAGAAAATTAACACAAACCCACTTACCTCTCTCGTCATCGTGGTTTTCACAACGCAAATGCATTTACCATACATGCCTTTAAAACGTAATTCTTTGTAAAGGCATGCGCGATAAATGCACATGCGTTTTGAAAAAATGCGGGATAATGGTATGCGAGGTCAATGACCTTGTGGGATAATGGTATGCGGACTGAAAGTCTGCGGGATAAAAAATGCGGGAAAATGGCTGCAAACCATGATTAGCAGCAGACTTCCCTGGTGAGCACTAGCTTTACTACAGTGATCTAATGAGCAACTAGAGTGCTAACATTCAGAATTTATGGCAAATGTGTGACACATCTGAATGCCTTCTTGATAGAACCAAAGTAAACAAGCATTGAAAATGCAATAGATCTCGCCCTCGTTTAAGTTAAAGCCATTCTGTTTGTAATGAGGTGGCTTTTTAGCTTTGCTTTTATTAGTGTTTTTAAAACTTTCATGTAAATAACATGCATATGTATGCATATATGTATATGTATGCATGCATTTATATTTATATAGATATGCAGATTATATATGTTTATATATGTATATTACCTACTGGCGATAGCCAGTGGGTATATATAGTTAGGATTTTTTCTCCTATGTCTAATAACTTTGGCGTTTGTGGACGGAATTGGCTGAAATATTCAGGAAAATGGCACATTTTGTTTCTGAGCAGCCCCTGAAAATTTGGGGGGGTTTCGTCAAGGGGGGGCTGAGAAAAAAGGGGGGTCCCAAAACGCGTTTTTCCCATTCATTTTTCCATTGGGCGGTTGGACTCACTTTTAGCTCGAACGGCTGAATAGATTTACATGAAACTTGGCAAAATTGTAGATATGGTTTGCCCGACGTGCCTTTGCTATGTCTCAATATATGTGCTCCAGTGGATTTTGAGAAATTAACGTTTAAAAAAATATATATATCTGTGACAGCGCTCCGGTTAGCGCCCCGGTTCGCGTACCTGACGCGTAACGGAACTTCGCGAAGCGAAGCTGATTGGCTCTCCGGTGTCTGTCAACATTCTAAACAGTCCGGAGCGGCCGCCATCTTGTCTCTCGGTACGATGGAGAGACAAGATGTGGTGAAAAACGAAGGGGGAAATGAAGGAAAGGGGGCAAGGTAGACCACTCCTGACCCCTTAGGATTGATGAGGGGGATATTAAAGTGCCCCGCGGGGCAAAATATAAAAAAAATTTACGCCGTAGAGGCGCGTCTCGGTACGCGAACCGGGCAGCTCACCGGGCAGCTAACCGGGCAGCTAACCGGCAGCGTAGCTGTCAACATTGTAAACAGTCCGGAGCGGCCGCCATCTTGTCTCTCGGTAGGTTTGAGAGACAAGATGTGATGTGATGAAAAAAGAAGGGGGAAATGAAGGAAAGGGGGCAAGGTAAACCCCTCCTGACTCCCTAGGATTGATGAGGGGGATATTAAAGTCCCCCGTGATTTTTCGCGGTAGAGGCGCTTCCCGGTACGCGAACCGGCAGCGTAACGGGAGTTCGCCATCTTGTGTTTTTGGAGCGTCCGGTTCGCGTACCGGGTAGCGTCCCGGTAAGCGTAACAAGGGGAAAACCAAGAGACACAGTAAAAAAAAATTAAGGGAATAGATTTTCAGCAAACTTGGCAAAATTGTAGGGACTGTTTGTTTGATGTGCCTTTGCAAGGCCTCAAGATATGTGCACGTGTGGATTTTGTCTAATTAAGGTTAAAAAATATATATATATCTGTAAGCGTGCTCCGGCACGCTTACGTTACGGGTTTTGTTTGCACTGCAGAGCCGATACGTCACGGTTATGCGACGCGTCATGAGGCGTCTCACGTGGCTACGTGATACGTCACGTAATAAAGAATATATTTTACAGCTATAGATATTAGCTTTTAAAAAACCAATGAAATTCACTGAAAAAACCATAGGTTATAGACCATATATAGTTAGGAATTTGCATTTACAAAACCTTGAAAATTCACTGAAAAAACCATAGGTTAGAGACCATATATAGTTAGCTGGACATTTTATTGACATAAAACCAATGAAATTCCATATATAGTTAGTTGCACTAACTATATATCGCGCACCCGCGATCCACTACTGATGATGTCATATATTACATCAGTCGTGACATGGTCAGTGACAACACTGATGACATCACTGATGACATCTCAAATGACATCACTGATGACATCACTGATGACATCTCAAATGTAGGGCCGGTGATTATAGCAACAATAAAGCTGTGTATCGGCATTGCACCAGCCATCATATTACATACCATGCCGAACAAAACCATTTACAGTGCTCATATAATAGATCATATCGGAGGAAGGGGTTATCACCTAAGTAGTTTTCTTTCATTGTTAAATATAACCCCTGCCACACATGATCTTGAGGAGGTCAAAATTACTTGGTCAAAATTTCACATCAAAAGAGCAAATCAGAAAAATCAGAAAAATCAAAAGAATTGTTACAGATTCAAAGTATCGAAATAACATTGCAACAGTTTACCAAAAACAACTATAGTCTCATATTTCATTTACCCAAATGAACTGTCATTTCTTCACCACTATTCATGCCTTGGGGGGTCTTGGTATCTAGGTCTATAATATAGCGTGATTCTAGTCTTCTCAGCTTAAGCAGTCTATCTCCTCCTTTGGGTTGTGGAGGTACATGATCTACACCCCAATATTGCAATAGATCCCTATTGCTGTCATGTGTTTGGGCAAAATGCCGGGCAACTGGATATGTTACATCCTGATTTGTTATGGCCCGTTGGTGTTCTAGAACCCGCAGTTTAACATTCTTGATCGTCATGCCGATATATTTCAAGCCACACGGGCAAGATAGACAGTACACCACGAAGGGAGTTGAGCAGGTAATGAACTTCTTAATCTCACTATTTTTAGAATGTCATGGTACTTTGTAGGTCAGTACTCTTCGATTGTTTTCACACTCTCTACATTTCCCACAGGGGAAAAAACCCTTCATTTCTTTCAATGTTCCCATGTTTTTAGGTTTTGGTGGCATGAGATGGCTTTGGACTATTTTGTCTCTGATAGATTTCAATTTCTGGAATGTGATTAATGGACCGTCTGGGACGTCCTTACCAATTACTGGGTCAGTTTGCAGTATGTGCCAATTTTTTGTTAATGTCTTTCGTAGATAATTGGCATCATCAGAAAAATTTGTTACCATACGGAATTTGTCAATGGTGGACGTGGATTCCCTTGTGTTCTCTCTGGGAAGCAGTAGCTTACTTCTAGGGATCTTGGCTACCTTTTTATAGGTTTTCTCTAAGAGGTTGCTGTCATACCCTCTAATTTTGAACCTTTTGATACACTCTTGTTCCTCCCTGGAGAAATCACAATCTGCGAACAATTACGTCGAATCCTAAGTAATTCTCCGTACGGTATGCTGCGAACTAGACTGGGGGGGTGACTACTTCGAGCGTGTAATACACTATTCCCCACGGTGGGCTTTCTGTACAGAGCTGTATTTAATTTGCTCCCACCACTATTGATGACCCTGAGATCTAGGTAATGTACCTCCCTGTTGTTAATCTCGCTGGAGAATTTTAAATTAAAATTATTTCTGTTGAGTGCGCTAATGAAGTCCTCTGCCTCGCTGGAGGAGCCCCTCCACACGAGAAAGAGGTCATCAATGTAGCGTCTCCATGCCACAACCTGTGTTGCCCATTTGGCATTGTCACCCGCAAGGGCCACCTGCTCCTCCCACCAGCCAACGAAGAGATTCGCGTAGCTGGGGGCGAAGCAGGTTCCCATTGCAGTCCCGGATATTTGTTTGTAATAGGTCTCCTGAAACATAAATATGTTATGAGTTAGACAGAATTCTAACAGTTCCATTATCATGACCCCATGTTCAGTGTATTTCGCTGGTCCTTTGTTAAGGAAGAATTGTATTGCCTCCACTCCCCTTTCATGTTGAATACAAGTATACAAACTTGAAATATCAAGGGTAATCAATAGATTCAGTCGAGTTAACTGCCGCTAAAAAATCCTCTCTTGGCCCTATTGCCTGGGTGAAAACCCCTGAACGGCTGTTAGCCACCACACCCACCCTGATTGTTGCTAACGCTGATATTCACGCTATACAAGTAGTTAGCTCACCCTCCCCTCAAGGGAAACTTTCACAAAACCCTATCCTCCCCCCAATTTCCCATTTGGGTGTGACTGTAGAACAAAGGAAGGGACGTGAGGAGGACTTACCCTTGACAGTTGAATCCACCCCTGCTTCACAAGAAAAAGGTGGCACCCTACCCATAGCACAAAAGCACCCTCACAACAAAAGGAAGCGCAACCCCACCTCGGCATACTCAAGAAAAAAGGCTAAAGTGGCGAGGGCGCAGTTACCAATTAAGGCAACTCCTTCTGATAATTTGCCAACACCGCAATCTTCTATCCTAGCAACGTGCACATACAACAGCCACCCTCACACAGTAGTCATCCAAGAAAACAACGATCTTACTATAGAAAGTGACACTGCAGGAACCCCTCTATGCTCTATTAAAGGGAAGGATGTTGAATTTCTTACTATCGTTTGGGAAACACTAAAAAAACGACTTTCCCCAATAGAAAAGAGATTCACACATATAGAGACTCAGTTACTAGAAATTGAAAAAAGCATTTTAAAACCTGGCAACCACTATTATTCAGAACTCCAAATCTACATGCACAAATGGACCCTTGCCCCCAGTTGCACGCACGGATTCTACTACCCAAGCAGCAGTGAATTTGCTACCTCCCCTTAAGGCTAAGAAACCAGGACTTGCTAACACACTTCCACCTGCTGCATGCTCTTCCCTCTCCACTTCCAATGTAACATCTAAGGTCAAACCCACACCCAAACCCCGAACCAAGGTAGACGTCCACAATCCTCTCAGTGGGGTAAAGCCAAACGCAACTCAATCGGGGGTTGTACCCTTATTGCCATCCACCTTAGCAGCACCTGCCCAAAGTACACCTGTCCCGATCGAACTCCCCACTGTGAGGCACAATGGTCAGAACACTAACCCTCCAACATCGCAGAGAGCCAGCACTAGTTTCATACGATCAAGGGGATTTGTAGATCTTCCCCCTGAGGTTAGCCCCTATGTCGTGGTGCTGACTGGGGTAACCGAATTGATATATAACCAGCAGGAAAACTTTGCCTCTCTCAAGAACAAGGTGATCCACTGGTTGGAAACCAACAAACCAATCCCCAACCATTTAAGGTGCAAAATCCTTATGGTACGGAGGGTACCCTGGGTAGGGACAATACAAAAGTCCACCCCTGGAGACTGTGTGATAATCTCTTTTGAGGACCCTAACACTGCCCACGCCGTTTACTCATGGACCAACCACAGCTCAGCTGCAACAATAATAGCAAGACCACTCACCTTTTTCTATCCACCACGTGCCACTTTAACCCAGGGGGGGAACTGGAGCAGGACCCAGGCGAGGCAACACACTTGGGGAGTTCAAAGCAATTGGTGGGTAGACACACCCGGAGGATGGAACGGGGTCCCGACTTCCAATAGGTACGGCTGCCTCGAGGAAGTGGACTGACTTCCACACTCACCGAACATTGTACCCCCCCCACCCATCCCAATCTGTGACCATACCCAGTCTTCGGGCACTGCACAAATAAACAGTATTTCAAATACACACACGGTTGGTACACCTCTCCCTGCAATACCAGCACACACAGTGCCAAATGAACCCAGAGCAGGAGAAAATAAACAAATCACATGCTCTCCCAAGGGTGTAACTGCCTACCCTAACCAGTGGCTGGAACATAAACCCACGATTCCACAGAGCCTCACACCGAATAGGGCTCAGATGGACACCCTCCCACCCAACCAGCCTGGGAAATCTGTAGCTTTAGGGCGCCCCGGAACATTAGACACCAGAAGCATGATAGAGGCTCACGACATACTTTCCATTTTCTCCTGGAATGTGGCTGGGTTAGCTAACAAAGTAGACACCCCTGATTGGATAGACTTAGTAGAGGGCTATGACATCTGTCTCCTACAAGAGACTTGGGCTAGAGAACCAATCAGTTGCCAGGGATTCGCAATCTTTAGTACTGAAGCAAAATGGGGGGAAAGGGCCGCCCTTCAGGAGGCCTTTCGATCTGGGTGGGGTCCCACCTGGCCTGCACGGCCACACCTATGGAAACCAATTCTTGTGATTTCCAATGTGTCTCCTTAGAATGGCCATGTGGAGGGAAGCTTGTAGTGATAAACTTTTATTCAAGGCCAGTTGGGGTCGCCGCAACATCGGGCCCAGTTGAAGATCTAGCACACTTCCTTGACACACACAACTTTTCCTTCCCTTTAATCATAGGTGGTGATTTTAACCAACAATTCGAACCACTTCCTGCCTACATGGATGGCATATCTGCCGAGGAGGATGACCTGTGGGACATTCCTTCCTTGACAGACGTAGCCACCAAGGCATGTTCCCCCCTTGCCATTCAGATAATGTCCCTCACACTCAGTCATTCTTTGAGGGCGTGTAACGGCCGGATGGAGGGCGATTCCCCGCCTAAAAACACCTTTAACAGGCCGGGCCATGAGTCAAGGATTGACTATATAATGGTATCAACCAGGGATTGGAAGAGGGCGAAAGATTTTAAAGGAACAAGGCGTCCGAGTTCGTGGGACAAGATGTTGTCTCTTGGTATGGAACCAATGGGTATCGCTTATACTGATTGTGGGTATTTATAACCCTGGGGAAGGCAAAATAAGGTATATTTTTACTTCAACATTAACACTCCGTATTTACATAAAATCCACTGAATACAAATATTTGTTTGGAATAATTTTTAGGAAAATTGCACGTATAAGGATTTCAAAATACAGGTCTAGGACATTGACAATGGTAAGGACTGAAATGTATGTATTTAAACTAGTACATTCACTTATTAAGTGCACATATATATGAAAGACTCTTAAATTAAAAGTATATCAAAAACAACGTTTGGTCACAATATTAAATTTTATTACACATCGCACAATATAAAAAACAATTTAAAAACATTTGTCCATAATGGACAAATGTTTTTTTGTTTTTAAATTGTTTTAAATACTAGTTTAAATACATACATTTCAGTCCTTACCATTGTCAATGTCCTAGATCTGTATTTTGAAATCCTTATACGTGCAATTTTCCTAAAAATTATTCCAAACAAATATTTGTATTCAGTGGATTTTATGTAAATACGGAGTGTTAATGTTGAAGTAAAAATATACCTTATTTTGCCTTCCCCAGGGTTATAAATACCCACAATCAGTATAAGCGATACCCATTGGTTCCATACCAAGAGACAACATCTTGTCCCACGAACTCGGACGCCTTGTTCCTTTAATGACATTTTCCCCACCGTCCTCTAAAGATGTAGAGTGGGGTCCTCCTTATTATTTTTATACGAAAGATTTTAAAGTCATCACCAGATATGATAGTGACCACAATCTGCTCTCACTAAAGTTTGAGATCCCTTATCGCCAATTAGAGAAGGTAGATCCCAATGCACCAACTCAGCCCGACTTAGTGTTAACCAGCAACAGGCGTAGAATCAAGTGGACCAAATTGCTGGAAAACCACATTAACATTGAAAGAATCTACGCACTAATTACCCCTGCCCTGGAAAAAGTAGAGTGCTGCGTGAACTCCCTAGCAAGTGAATCAGAGACTAACATCACGAGTAGCTGGGACTCTCAGGCAAATCTGGCTGCCCTCGCTACCATCCACTCGGAGTTATGCACTAAACTTGCAGATATACTGAATCCAACTGCCAGGCTTCGTAAGCCCAAAAAGAGAAGAGCGACCTGGTTTAATGCCTCTTGCAAGGAAGCAAAAACCCTTCTATTGGAATCAATGAAAGCCCGAGATACCCCATCTATAATCAGGGAGAGACGAGTAGCCTATAAATCTGCCCTCCACACTGCAAAAATAGAATGGGACGAGGAGAATTGGACAAAAATAACAGCCGCCCTCGTCTGCCAAGATTCACGGACCTTCTGGCAAATCGTTAGGCATGGCTCGTCCGAACCACTTGCAGCGGTCGAGGCTTGCATAGCACCATCTGTTTGGGAGGACCATTTTAAACACTTATACCTTCCACATTGCAGTGATAATGGGAGCAGCGAATATGGTGGAGCGACCCCCAACATCAAAAACATGCTAACTAACAACGAAGGCTTCACCCTAGAAGAAATCACCCTGGCAATCTCCTCCCTGTCTGCTGGCAAGGCGCCGGGGCTAGACAGGCTCCCAGGCGATCTTTACAAGCATGAACCCAATGTTTGGGCTCCCTATCTAGGGGTACTATTTAATTCCATTCTGATGGGTCTGCCAATCCCTTCCACCTGGTCAGGGGCAGAAATTGTGCCAATCTTTAAAAAGGGGTCCCCCCTCCTTCCTGCAAACTATAGGCCTATAAGCCTAATCGACGTCTCCCAGAAACTCTTTTCCAAGCTCTTGCTAAACCGCCTACATGAGTGGATCAGGGACTATAACATCTTGAGCCCTTTTCAAGCAGGCTTCAGGGAGAAGGTCTCCACAGTGGACCAGGTCTTTCGTCTTGCAATGATACACTGGAAAACAGTACAACTGGAGGGTGGCAGCCTCTACGTTGTATTTGTGGACCTAAGGGCAGCGTTCGACCTGGTACCGAGGAATAAGTTGTGGGAGGTTCTTGACAATCTGGGGGTCCCTGAAGGTCTTCTGAAAATGGTAATACGCCTGCACACTAGCAACTACGCCCAGGTCAGATGTGGTAGGATGGGAGAACTGTCTGAGAAGTTCCCCGTTGGCAGGGGGGTTAGGCAGGGTTGTGTGCTTGCACCAACCCTGTTCTGCCTCTATGTCAACGGGGTAATCGCCCATCTAGCGGGCGTAACCAACTCTGACGCACCGAAATTGGCCTCCGAGAGGGTATCAGCCATCATGTTCGCCGACGATACATTGCTTCTATCCAAGTCGGCGAAAGGTATCCAGTGCACCCTTGATGGTTTCGTAGATTTCTGTGACACCCATGGACTAGAAATTAATACCACCAAGACTAAATTCATGGTTTTTAACCCTCCACAGAAATTCCACTTCCGTCCAAGTATCTCACGCAACAAGCTGGAAAGGGTAAATACTTTCGAATACTTGGGAATTGCTTTGAATGATAAATTCACTTGGAGCTCTCACTTGGAAAAAGCGGCACTGAAATTGACCCAGCATTCGGGAGGTATCATGAAGCTTGTGGCAAATAATAAATCCTCGGTCAGGCCGATTGGCCCCCCACTACAGATCTATAGATCCCAGGCCAAGGGGGCTGTCATCTATGGATCAGAACTCTGGGGCCACGAAAATACATCCAAATTGCTGAAAGTGGAAAACAGATTTATCCGCAACCTTGTAGGGCTACCACCAAGCACCCCCCTTGTCCCGTTGAGGATGGACCTTGGCTTATGCCCGCTTGATGAGGACTTGGCTTTACGTCCACTGGCCTTCTGGCGCAGATTATGGACAACCCCTGAACTGGCCAGTTACAGGGAAGGACTACGGGAGATCCTAGCCACCCCAGGTGCCGGAAAAATCAAATGGCTCCACCATATTAAAGTTGAACTGGTGGCTGTAGGCCTCTCAAGTATGTGGTCTGACCCCCAGAACGTGTGCCTCACCCTCTCCAAAAAAGAACTAGCCAGGTCATACCGAGAATCCAAACTTTTCTTGACCCTCAACCATCAACATCCTGGGTCCCTGACAGCGTCCTTCTTTTCTCACAAGGCGAACTACATTATGGAACCCACTCTAGACAAAATTTATCCCAATGCACTGAGAAAATTATATCTTCAGTGGAGACATGGCTCTCTTCCCATCAAAACTTTTACAACCAAATGGAGCCATGATTCTAGCAGTACATGTCCTGCTTGTAGTAGCTCGGACGAAAGTGAGCTCCACATTCTTCTCTTTTGTCCAGCTTATCATGGGATCCGTAGGCACTGGATTCTTCCCCTATGTAGAAACCTGGGATTCAAGAAGTGCCTGCATGCTTACAGAGTCTTAAAAACTGACTTGTCAGATCATATTGTGTTCACAATGGCCAAGTATCTGGGTGCCCTTTGGATCATCAGAGGGAAATGCCTCAAAACATAGACTGAGAATGGATCTGCTCCTATTATATAAGGATTCCTTTCTACTATCGTTTTATGTACTTTATATTTAATTGTACAAATTATTTAAATGTAATGTTTTTTATGATGATTGTCTTTTATGGTACATTTTACCGAAATAAAGGCTTTTCAAACAAACAATAGATAATTAGGGTCCCATTCTATTGTCTCTATTTGGCCAATAAAATCCTTCGTGTCTTTCACATATGATTTAAATGCTATGACATGTGGTGCCAGGAACGAGTCAATGAAGATGGAAAGATTCTCAGTTAGTCCGCCTTTTGAGGAGACTATTGGTCTACCAGGGGGTGAATTCAAGTCTTTATGTATTTTGGGCAATTGGTAGAATGTAGGTATTATCGGTTCAGAGTTCCTTAAAAATAAAAATTCATCCATGTCCAGCATTTGTCTGCTGCGCCATTTGTTAAGAAGTTCATGGTACGTTTCCACACTCTGCAGATATTCCTCTTTATTAGTTTTGGTGTAATCATGGGGATTCTCCAATTGTCTGAGTGACTCCTGGCAGTATTGTTGTCGACTAATTAACACAATATTTCCACCCTTATCAGAGGGTTCTTCTATTATTTCATCCATAGCTCCAATATCATGGATCACGGTTGTCTGTGCGATGGATAGATTGTTTCTTTTCTTTTTCTGTTTGTGTTGGGGCATTCTGAATTTTTTGAGATCCATGATTACTGCCTCCGAGAAAGTGTCAATTGCGTCATAAGGCATTTGTGGGTTAAATTGGGAGGGTGTCTTGAAATCTGTGACGGGGGCCTGTTGTTCAATTCCGGCCCTTCTCATACGTGCTATGGCATCGGTGCATTCCTCTTGTGTCAGTCCCAATCGTATGCCTTCTAGTAGTTCTATAGTATTGACATTGTCACTTACAAGAATGTCGGTGGCTTGCTTTGAGGTTTTTTTCTTTGAGCTTTTCGATTTTTCAATTGAGGGTTTCAACATCAAGAATTTGTGGAGTTTGATTTTCCGCACTAGTTTATATAGGTCAATTCTTGTCTGCGTGTATTCCAGTTTTTCATTTTTGCAGAATGTTAGACCTAATTGTAGAGTCTCTTCTTCTAGTTTGGATAACATTTTGTCAGTTAGATTGATGACAGTCAGGTTCGTCTCTGACTCTACCGTCTGGCACCCCTCTTCTTGCGAGTGGTGTTCCGTGGAGTGCCTTTGGCTCTTCCCTTTCCTGTTCCAGCCACCTCTCCGAGTTCTTCTTCGTCATCCGGTGGTCTTGTTTTCCCATCTCTCAGCCAGGTTTTGCGGATAAGATCAAATTCCACATGAAAAGGATTTTGCTTTGTTCCTGCCAATGTCCCAGCTGTCTCCTCTCCTGACTGTTCATCTTCGGTTACACTCGACTCTGATGTTTGTATCGCAACCAGTGGTACTGTTGTTGCTTTTTTCTTATTCAGTGCTTTCCTTGGTCCATCAAACTTTTTGGAGAACGTTAAAATCCTCCCGAGAGCATAATCTTTTTCATCTCGTTCGTATTTCTCCTGTTTTCTTTGCCTGATCTTCAATTCATATTTTATTAAGCGCTTTTTCATCTCATCTCGTAGTTGACTTTGTTTCGCAGTGTCTGGGTCTTTCGTTATTTTGATTTCTAGGTTGCTCATTTCCTCTAGGGCTTTAGCCCGGTCACTCCATGCGAATTTGACTAATAAGTCAAGCATAGCTTTACATGAAGCTGCAGTCAGTTCCGCCCATTGGTCCAGAAGTCTCGGGTCCGGATTTTCATATGCGGGTCCGTGTATATTCGCAGTCCCCTCGGCACCCTGTCGACATTGATATAACTTTGTAGGGAGGTGGCCTCCCACCATTTACGGATCTCTCTCTCTCTGCATCTCTCCAATTTTGTAAAGAGATTATGGAGTGTGCCTTTAGTTGTATTGCCCTCGACTCCTGCCTCCGGAGTACTGGTAGTGGTCCTAGTTCGTTTTTTAAATATGTCTTTTGCCGCCTTGCGACGGTCTTCCTCGTCGCACATACTGTATGTTGCCGGAAGACGCAGAGAAGCCTCCCTGTGTCCCGTTTAGTCACCCACACGCCCTGCTCAAAAATTATTCAGTCCTGCCATGAATTGAGCGAAGAAGGGTTAATTTAAAACAACACGGGTGTCGGCTTACCGGTGGTTTCTTTTCCACTTCCAAGTCAGTACACTCGTGGTGTGCGCTTTGATAATTGACGCGTGGTACCGGCGCGTTGAAGCACCCGCCCACGAGTGCCCTGGGATTTTGCGGTACAAGCTGAGCTGGAGTTCGTTGTGTAATGGGGCACCGCTCGAAGACGACCTGTGATTGCGGAAGGGCACACCACGAGTGTAATGACGCGTTTCGACTTGCTGCCTTTTTCAATAGTGATAGGCGCCAAGTTAACGCTGGTTTTTAAAGAGTGTAATATGTAATCAACATAGACATAGGACACCCAGCTAACTTCGCCAGAATGTCAGCCATTGTTAAATGTAAGAAATAACATGTAAATGCCATGCTGCATCTATGTGGTCAAACACTGCACATAATATTGCACTGTTATAGATTCACTAAACATAAATCCCTGGATGGGAAAATGGGCTACACAATACCAGAGAAAATAAAATACAGAATAATTTCCTTAATCAGCCCATGTACCATAAATACAAACAGAAACAATGGCAAATACAACGCATTCATGAAGGGCATGATGGAGAGCAATATAGGGCACATTACAGACATACAGACATCTCCTCACCACTGGTCTTTTGGTCTGATTCTCAATGATGTACCGTGACTCTAATCTGCGTAATTGTTGCAGTCTGTTTCCTCCCCTAACATCCTGTGATACCTGGTCCATACAGAAAAAGCGCAAAAGCTCTGCTGTTTTGGAAAATCTCAAAGTGCCGCGCCACAGGATATGTGGGGTCTTTGTTTTGTATGGCTCTGAGATGTTCCAAAATTCTAATTTTCGTGGGGTGGGTTGTACTTCCTATGTAGCGTAGGCCACACGGGCACACCAAACAATATACAGTGTAGCACGTGTTGCAATTCATCAGGCTATTAATTTTAATTGGTTTCTCCACACCAGGTATCTGATAGTTTAACACCTTGTAGCTGTTCTTACAAGCCTTGCATTGAGGCATGGATAGAACCCTGCGAGCTTCCCAAATGGGGACTCCCTACTCTTTTTTTCGCAGTGGCTCTGTACCAAACTGCTTCGTAGGGATCTTGCCCTTCTATATGTTATAAGTGAAGCCCTGGGTAACTCCTTACCTATCACTGGATCTAATTTCAAAATGTGCCAGTTACGTACAAAAATCCTCCTGATATTTGTGGCGTCACTTGAGTACTTGGTTATCATCCTCAAAGTGTCGTTTTTACATGTAGTTGGTTTCTTCTCAATGCTATTCTGCTTTCCTGATATAATGAGATCTTTCCTTTCTATCTTGTCCACTTTGCGTTTTGCTTCCTCCAGAGTGGACTTGGGATATCCTCTCATCTCAAATCTTTAAATACATTCATTAGCTGTGGCCTGATAATCACACGCTCTAGTGCAATTTCTTTTTATTCAACAATAGGATATCCACGCTCGTAGAAAGGAAATCATCCGGCACTCGAACAAGGGTATTTATTAATTCAGGCTTCTTTATTTATATATATATATATTCACTGAAAAAACCATAGGTTATAGACCATATATAGTTAGGAATTTGCATTTACAAAACCTTATTTTACTCACATAAAACCATTGAAATTCCATATATAGTTAGTTGCACTAACTATATATCGCGCACCCGCAATCCACTGCTGATGATGTCACATATTACATCATTCATGACATGGTCAGTGACATCACTGATGACATCACTGATGACATCTCAAATGACATCACTGATGACATCTGAAATGACATCACTGATGACATCTCAAATGACATCACTGATGACATCACTGATGATATCATTCATGTGACAATACAATGCATCTCCTCACACTTTAATATAACCTCTGTTACATCCAGTGTAAAATACAGAATATAATTTTTTAAACCATTGACACACCAATACTAGTTACTACATACGCACTCACTGATTCCTAAGTCTACACACAGATTCACTCATTCATACAATCATTCATACATACAATCACTCATCTTTACAACACTATCATATGAACTCATACACCAATATAGACACTCACACTCTGCCACTCATCCATGGAGTTACTCACACGCCTAGTCAGTCCTGTAAAGAATCAATCACACTTCCATTTTCTAATCAATACAGTTAAACATAGAGTACCTTACATTTTCAAACATATACTAACACATACTTACTCTCTTATACAATCATTGATACAAGAACACATTGATCTGCACAGTCACACATCTCCCAGCCAGCCACACACACACTCAGTCTCCCATACAAATACTTCGTCAATCAATCAATAACCCATATAGTTACTCATATAGCTACTGATTAACACATGCAGCAGTTTACAGAACAACAGACATAATGATGCACAAATTAAGACAGTTTAGTCACTTACCCATGCACTCAGTGAGACACATTTAATTACTCACTCATACAGTCAGTCATGCAGCTACTAAATCCTTCATCCAGACACTTATACATCCACCCATTCTTCAATATGTAAGACATATTTTAACTTTACAGAAACATACAGTCACTGGGTGTTGTCATCAGTGATGTCACTGACCATGTCATGAATGATGTAATATGTGACATCATCAGCAGTGGATTGCGGGTGCGCGATATATAGTTAGTGCAACTAACTATATATGGAATTTCAATGGTTTTATGTGAGTAAAATAAGGTTTTGTAAATGCAAATTCCTAACTATATATGGTCTATAACCTATGGTTTTTTCAGTGAATTTTCAAGGTTTTGTAAATGCTAATTCCTAACTATATATGGTCTATAACCTATGGTTTTTTCAGTGAATATATATATATATATATATATATTCACTGAAAAAAACATAGGTTTCACACCAGTTATAGTTAGGAATTAGCATTTAAAAAACCTTTGAAATTCACTGAAAAAACCATAGGTTTCACACCAGTTATAGTTAGGAATTAGCATTTAAAAAACCTATTAAATTCACTGACAAAACCAGTTATAGTTAGCTGGAAATTTTACTGACATAAAACCATTGAAATTCCCACGTTATAGTTAGTTGGACTCACTATAACTTGCACGCCTGCAATGCACTGCTGATGACGTCACATATTACATCACTCATGACATGGTCAGTGACATCACTCATGACATCACTGATGACACCATCCAGTGAATGTGTGTCTTTCTGAAAAATAAATTTGTTTTATATATGTATTTGTAAAGGTCGATGGAAGAATAAATGTTTAAAAAAGTGTGTAAATGGATGTTTTTTAAAAAAAAATTGGTTGGTTAACTGGCTTATTAAGTGTATCTTAGTGAATACATATATTAGCGAGTATTGTTTAAATATTTAAATGTTTGTATCAGTGTTTCTCTTTGTGTATAAGTGGCTGCAGGGGTTGGTGACTGACTCACTGTTTGTATGTGTTTTGAAGACAGCATATGTGCAGGACTGTATGGGTGGACGAGTGTGTATATGTGTGTGTTAGTGAGTGAATGACTGTCTCACTAGTGTCTTCATTAGTAACAACATATGTTTTAATCTAGTATATGTGAGTATTGATGTATATAAGTGAGTATAGTATATATAGTGAGAGATTGTAGGAGTTCCTGTTTAAATAAGTATGTGTTTCTATAAGTGATTGTTTAAGAGAATAAGTATGTGTAAGTTTCCTTAGAAGTAAGGTGGTAGTGTGTGTATAAATGTATATGCAAATAAATGGATGTTCAATAGTTTATGTGCATGTGTGAGTATGTGTGTGAGTAACTTTTGGATGACTGCTGATGTGTAACAGGATGTATAGGTGTATCACTACATATGATGAGTGAGTATATATATGAGTGACTATATAGAACTGTTGGTGAATGAGTGGATGAGTATATAGATGGTGGAATTACTGAATTGGTTGTTGTTACTGGTTTGGGTATCTCCATTTTTTTGAAAATGTTTGTTTCTATTTTTGAATATGTTTTTCAAGCGTTACATTACACTGAAATTAGGTCTGTCACTCTGTCACAAGGATGGTGTCATCAGTGATGTCATGAGTGATGTCACTGACCATGTCATGAGTGATGTAATATGTGACGTCATCAGCAGTGCATTGCAGGCGCGCAAGTTATAGTGAGTCCAACTAACTATAACGTGGGAATTTCAATGGTTTTATGTCAGTAAAATTTCCAGCTAACTATAACTGGTTTTGTCAGTGAATTTAATAGGTTTTTTAAATGCTAATTCCTAACTATAACTGGTGTGAAACCTATGGTTTTTTCAGTGAATTTCAAAGGTTTTTTAAATGCTAATTCCTAACTATAACTGGTGTGAAACCTATGGTTTTTTCAGTGAATTTCAAAGGTTTTTTTAATGCTAATTCCTAACTATATAAGACCTGAAAGCCCACCAGGAATCTCCAGTATGCGCCAGGGGACTGCATTGCAGAGAGGTGTAATGAAGCCACAACCCTTTTTACACCTCTCTGCAACGCAGCCCCCGTGCATGTTTGAAGAGGGGAAACTAATTCCCCTTGCATACTGGGGGCCCCTGGGGGCCAATTAGCCCACCTGGAACCTCCAGTATGCGCCTGGGGCTGCATTGCAGAGGTGTAATGAGACTATGCCCCTTGTTACACCTCTCTGCAACGCAGCCCACTGCCGCGTTTGCAGAGGGGGAACAAATTCCCCTTGCATACTGGGGGTTCCTGGGGTCAACTAGTCCACCAGGAGCCTCCAGTATGCGCGAGGGAGCTGCATTGCAGAGAAGTGTAAAGAGGCCACACCCTTGTTACACCTCTCTGCAATGCAGGCCACTGGCGCGTTTGCAGAGGGGGGACTAATTCCCCTTGCATACTGGGGGTCCCTGGATCATATCTGCCCAAACACCGATATTCCGAACGATTCTAAATGACTTTTCTTGAGAAACATTTGGATTTGGATTATCATGTCCTATACTTTGGAATTTTTGAAAGACTGACTTTGAGGATGCTATAAATTACTCAAGTCTGCCCGAATTGTGTGGGTAAAATTGATACCTAGTCACTTTTAATAAGAATATACTTATGTCTCGTCTAACATTTGGAAGAAATATCTAGTTATATGACAACGGGATACCGACATAACTTGAAGGAAATAAGAACGCCCTGAAGAAGTTCTGTTGTACAGAATGAAACGTTTCGGCTGGCTGTGGTACATAAACTTAAGGAAAATAAAAGCATTTGAATATACACCAAGATTCAGCGCTTCAATAAGTACTCTAAGTAATATGATTTGATTGGACTCATTGTGAAAGTGGTGCTGTGCCAAACTTTGGAATATTCTCCACTACTCTCTACTACTTACTCTCTCCTACTCTCTACTACTCACTCTCTACTGCTCTCTACTACTCACTCTACTACTTACTCTCTACTACTCTCTACTACTCACTCTCTACTACTCACTCTCTACTACTCTCTACTACTCACTCTACTATTCACTCTACTACTCTCTACTACTCACTCTGCTACTCTCTCTACTGCTCTCTACTACTCTCTACTACTCACTCTCTACTCTCTATTACTCACTCTCTACTCTCTACCTCTCTACCTCTCGCTTCTTCTCTCTCTACTAATCTCTACCTCTCTACCGCTACCTCTCTACCTCTCTACCTCTACACCTCTACCTCTCTACCTCTCTCTACACGCACACATATAGACATATATGCATATATATATGTGCATATGCATTTATATATATGTATGTGTATGTATAAAAAAACAACTAAACATTTTTTTTTCTAAACAGCTACTTTTAAAACTGTCATTCTTTTTCCCCATGGTACGCTCCCCGGTACGCTCCCCGGTGCGCGTACCGTGGGCTCCCCCCGCGAAAATCAAAAAAAAAAAATTTTTTTTTTGCCCCGCGGGGCCCTTTTATGGCCCCCACATCAAACCTAGGGGGTCAAGGGGGGGTCTACTCTGCCCCCTTATGGTCATTTCCCTCTTTGTTTTGGCCACCTCTCGTGTCTCGATCCTACCGAGACACAAGATGGCGGCCGCTCCGGACTGTTTAGAATGTTTACAGACACCTCAGAGCCAATCAGCTTTCTGCGCGCAAGTCGCGTGGCGCGCCCGATGCGCGTACCGGTGCGCGTACCGGAGCGCTGCTATAGATATATATATTTTTTTGAACCTTAATTACTCAAAATCCACTGGAGCACATATCTTGAGACATAGCAAAGGCACATCGGGCTACCAGTCCCTACAATTTTGCCAAGTTTGGTGGAAATCCATTCAGCCGTTCGGGCTAAAAGTGAAATCGACCGCCCTATGGAAATTAACATGGGGAAAACGCGTTTTGGGACCCCCCTTTTATCTCAGCCCCCGCTTGACGAATCCCCCCCAAACTTTCAGGGAAGGACCGGAACGCCGCGAGGCCATTTTGAGGAAATTTTCAGGCAGATTCGTCAACCGGCACCAAAGTTATTCCAAATAGAATTTTGAGATTTAACATTGAAAAAAATCCTAACTATAACTACCTACTGGCGACCGCCAGTAGGTAATATATATATATATATATATATATATATATATATATATATATATATATATATATATATATATATATATATATATATATATATGTATAATTATATATATATAATTATATGTATATATATATATATATATATATATATATATATATATATTACTCCAATTCCTCCTCATTCACGAAGAAGACAAAATAGCACTCGAAGGGTACTTATCAGTCACTCTTAGATTTATTTCGGGAAGGGGCTCACACAGACGCGTTTTGGCGTGCTGCCTTCGTCAGTGTGTGTTACACAATTAGCATCACCGTCATTCTAATAAAGTTTTCCAATGCTCATGAATATTGACAAAGGACTAACATCACATTACTCAAAGTGCGCGCCATCTTGGAGTAACATTGGATATATCTTATATCTCAACCATTCAATGGAATTAGATGTTATACAGCCCGCAGATGGGCAAAGGCTCCTTGAAAAGGGTGATGTACATACTATTCAAATTGTTTATAACACAAACAAGAAATTAAGCCGTGGATCGGCTAATGTCCTTCATCATTTCATGTCAACACTTTCATCTATATTCAAAATACATATCCATTTCATACTAAAAGGAAAAATTTATTTTGAAAAGAAACTTTACATTCAGGTGCGTCAGGTTGTCAGCAGCAAAGGGAACATGGTATTTACATTTCATAATTCAACTCTATGAATAAATCATAATGAGTTATATCTCTGTATGTTATCAAAAACTATTAGTTCGTAAAAAGATTAGAGGTTCCATGAACCTAGGTAACTAATTCAGAGAAAAGACTTTCGTCCGCTAAGACAGATTTATGACAATTTTATGAGACATTCCTAATTTTTGATTTTATGATCCATATACTGTTAACGCAATTTACATTTGCTGAAATATTCATCTAAAACCCTAAGGTTCCAAAGTTCATAGTTCAACAGTCAGAAATTCATAATTTCAGGAAAAGAATCAAATCAGATCAAATGAAATCAATTCAAAGTTTCAGTTTAAGAGTTACTAGAACAAATACAAAATACACAGAACAATTTCCTTGAACAAGGGGACAGCCTATACAGAGATAAAGTGGGGCTAGTTTAAGTCCACACTACCAGTTTGTACTCCTACAGTGTTCAAGTTCTTTTTACATTTCTGTAGGCTATGTCTCTTATTTTCCTAGATGGAATGCCATCTCTTCCCCACTATTAAGACCTTTAGGGTGTTTCGTAGAGAGGTCTATTATATATCTTGACTCCAACCTCGGGAGTCGCCTCAAGCGGTCACCACCCCTCACATTTGGAGGCACAATATCTATTCCAAAATATTGTAGTTTGTTGCGGTCCGGCCCGTGTGCATCAGCAAAGTGACGAGCCACCGGGTAGGCTGGGTCTGCCTTGTCTATGGCCCTAAGATGTTCTAATATTCTTAGTTTGAGCTCTTTGATTGTACTGCCAATGTAGCGAAGGCCACTCGGGCAATGCAAACAATAGACCGCATACTGCGTACTACAGGTGATGAATTTGTTGATTGTCATTTTCCTCCCTGTTTCAGTTATTATGTACGACAGGACCCTTTTACTGCCTACGCACGCTTTACAGCGGCCGCAGGGGTAAAAGCCTTTCTGGTCCCGTAGACTGTTAACTCTAGGGGCAGATTTTTCAAAGTGGCTAGTAACGAGCATATCTCCAACTGATCTCGCTTTGCTGAAAGTTAAAAGTGGGTGAGTCGGTAAGTCCTCCTTGAGTACATTATCAGTTAACAGAATGTGCCAGTTTTTCTTAAGCATCATTCTCAGATCTTTTACCCCTGATGAATATGGGGTAATTAGCCTGAATTTCCCTTTATTGTTGGCTAATTCTTTCCCACGTCCTCCCCGAGTAGGATTGGAAGTGAGAAGAGTTCCTCTTTTGATCTTCCTTACTTTCTTCAGTGTCTTTTCCAATAGTTTTTCGCCATACCCCCGATATTAAAACGGGATACCCACTCCGAGGTAGCCTCCTCGAAGTCGGAATCTCTGGAACATTATCTACCGAGCCTCAATAGCTCCCTATAAGGAATACTATTGATGAGTTGGGGAGGGTGGCTGCTGCTGGCAAAGAGTGTTGAATTGCCAGCAGTCTCCTTCCTATATAGGGTAGTGTGCAGATGTTCTCCCTCAATGAATATTCTCAGATCCAAATACTCCGCTGCCACCGGACTAATTGAACCAGAGAAATGCAGATTCAAGTTGTTGTTGTTGAGTATCCTTACATACTCTTCTGCTGTCTCTCCCACCGTTCCATACGATGAACAAATCATCGATGTAACGAAGCCAACACACCACTGTCCCCTCCTGCTCCCCGATCCTGCAGCTCCTGGGCACCTGTTCCTCCCACCAGCCCACGAATAAATTTGCATAGCTGGGGGCAAAGCAGGTGCCCATCGCTGTCCCTGACCTCTGTATATATATAATTGATCCTCAAATAGGAATATATTATGGGTCAGGCAGAACTCGACAAATTCCAGAATCATGATATTATGTCTGGCAAATCGCAATTGACGCTGTTCTAAAGCATGTGTGACTGCCTCCAGGCCATGATGGTGTTCAATGCTTGTATACAAGCTAGTGATGTGTAATACCATGAGTAAATACCCCGGGTCTCATTCCAAATCTTGTATTTTTACCAAGAAGTCTTTTGTGTCTTTGATGTAAGTTTTTAAATTAGACACCAAGGGGAACAGGACGTTGTCGACAAATCGGGACATGTTCTCGGTCAGACTCCCAATGGAGGAAATAATTGGACGGCCTGGAGGACAGTCTCGGTTTTTATGTAATTTAGGGAGGTGGTAAAATGACGGTGTCATGGGACAGTTGTTTCGCAGGAACAGATGTTCGTCTTTACTCAGCATCTGAAGATCGTACCATTTTTGAATCAGCTCATCATATTTGCTTATGCTTTGTTGGTAAATTTCAGTGGTACATTTTGTATAAAATTTCTCATCTGAGAGTTGCCTCAGAGCTTTGTCCTTGTTATAGTCCCTGCTCATTAAAACCACATTCCCCCATTTATCCGAGGGTTTCACCACAATGCTTTTGTCTATCATTAGGGTCCTCAGGGCAGCTCTTTGTTGTTCCGTGATGTTATATTCATGGTTATGGTGGTCCGCTTTCCGATATTCCATTAAATCATTGTTCATTGCTTCTGTAAATACATCTATAGCGTCCCAGGGGACTGGGGAACAAAGATAGAGACAGGTTTAAATCCACTTTTGTCTCGCTCCTGTTCCACTCCCTGCAATCCTGCTCTTTGTGCCATATCCAGTAGTCCGATTTCCGAGGTTTGCTCCATTTCTAGGTCCTCGAGGATCTCAACTGTGTGTAAGTCTCTACTGCGTAATGCATCAGTTGCAGTTATCCTGGGTCCTTTTTTACCTTGATCTTGCAGATGTGGACGCAGTTTGAAGTATTTATGGAGTTTTAATTTCCGTGTGAAGCGGAACAAGTCGATCTTGGTTTGCGTGTATTCCAACTCATTATTGGGACATATATACATATATATCGATAACATGACAGCTTTTCACCCACACGATGAACAATAAAAAACAGTTGGATATCTGACCTCGCCTGGGCGTGCTGATTCCTGGTCTGTGTGCCTTTCTGTGCAGCTAAGCACTCGTGTGGACGGGCTGGATACACATATATCGATATATATATATACACATCCAACAACAGGAACCCATTTGAAGAGACATGCCACACAAAGGTAGGTATCAGCTCTCTTTAATTCTTTGGTAACCTGCCAGCAGGAAACATCGAGGAACAGCATCACTTAGTATACGCCAAGACCAGTTTCAGGTAAAGACCTTTCTTCAGCGGCGTTCAGTTAATGGAGATGAAAAGCGCTGCCAGGAGTGCACAGTTTTAACTTCCAGCACCTGTCCTTGTGGGCGTGGCCATCCTCCTGGCCTTATGGGTAATATAGTGCAGTCCTTGTATTCCCCAGTGGGTGCGCTGCTTGAAGTCTCTCAACAAAACTAATTTATTTATTTATTTATTTATTTAAAGTCTTATATAGCGCATAGTTACCCTGGAGCATCCCAGCGCTTGTTCCAGAAACAGAAAAGAGGCAATCGCAAGGACTCCGGGTCAGCAGTTAACAAAAAAGATGTGTTTTCAAGAGTTTGCGAAAACGAAGAAGGCACGTCTCCGACCGCAGATTCAGGGGGAGTGAGTTCCAGAGAACGGCTGTATTCACTGAGAATCTTCTTCCCCCTGTGCGTGCCTTTTTGACTTTGGGGATCTTGAGCCAGTGTTTCTGGTTTGAGCGTAGGGTTCTGTTGGCCTTATAGGGTATAGCTAGATTCTTCAGGGCCGGTGGACCTTTACCCTGCAGAATTTTGTGCACCAGACAAAGGGATTTAAATTTAACCCTTTCACACACCGGCAACCAATGCAGTGCCCTCAGGGCGGGTTTAGCCGACCGTGACATTGGAGTGTTCTTCAAAAGCCGCGCAGCAGCATTTTGAATTTGCTGAAGTTTATTAAATGTTGCTTCAGGGACGCCAAGATAGATAGCATTACTGTAGTCAAGTCTTGACATAATCAGCCCCTGAATAAGCAACTTCCTGGATAGCGGTGGAAGAAGAGGCAAAACTTTCCGCACTGACCGAAGAAGACCGAAGCAAACTCCTGCTGTTTTGTTTGCCTGAGTCCTAAAGAAAAGATCTTGCTTCGACCAAACCCCGAGACTTTTAATCTCCTCCCTGGGGTTGGGGAGAGTGCCCAGACAACTAGGCCAGATAGTTGAGGGAAGTGAAGAACCTTTGTGCCCTAGTAACATTATGTCAGTCTTAGAACCGTTCAGCTTTAGTGCTGACTCACACATCCAAGTGTAAACTTTGGACATGCAAGAGTAAAGCATGTCTAGACTTTCAGCAGACTGGGAAAGAGAGACCACCAGCTGGGTATCGTCAGCATAGCTCATGATTTTGATCTTAAATGGAGCCACCACATCCTCCAAGGGGGCCATATAAACATTAAACAACGTGGGGCTCAAGGAGGAGCCTTGTGGCACAACACATTGGAGGGGGATTGATGCTGAACGAGCATTACCTTCCCATACCTGGTAGGTCCGGTCGCTAAGAAACGACTGAAGCCATTTCAATGCTATCCCAGTGACCCCTGCATCTGACAGCCGCTGAAGTAACACTTGATGGCTAACAGTGTCAAAAGCTGCACTGAGGTCCAGGAGGATCACTGCCACAGATCCTCCCGAATCCAAAATGCTTCTGGTTTCTTTAACAGTAGGGCAGTGTCAGTCCCCTGTCCTGGCCGAAAGCCAGTTTGGGAGTCTCTCAACAGGCCGTTGGACTCAAGAAAGTGTGATAGCTGGCAGTTCACTAACCTTTCCGTGATTTTACTGAGCCCAGGAAGTAAAGAAATGGGCCTGTAATTCGCCATGTCGAGAGGATCCAAGTTAGGCTTCTTCAAGAGAGCTTTTACTACTGCTCTCTTCCAGTTCGGGGGGACTAGGCCAGATGCCAGAGAGGCATTGATCAGTTCAGTCACAGGATTGGCGATGGTGGAGCCTACCTGTTTCAAAATCTTCATAGGGGCTGGATCACAGGGTGAGCCACTCTTAATAGTGGCAAGAGCCTTGAGGACCTCGTCCACAGATACAGGTCCAAAAGCTTCTAGACAGACCGGAGGTCCAACTGGTTTACTACTAGACTCTGCTCTCTGGTTTATCTGGGGCAGGGCACTTAGAATGTCTGCTACTTTTGTGTGAAAATAGTCAGCTAGATCATTGCATTTTTCTTCTAAGTTGTCAGTGGCTGCAGACGGCTCCGGAACCCTCAGAAGCTCCTTGACCACTAGAAAAGTTTCTCTAGAGGAGTTCGAAGCGTTCTTAACTCTCTTCTCAAAGAATTGGGCCTTAGTGCGCCGAAGAGCAAGTTTATAGGCCCTAATCGCCGAACGGTATTCGGTCTTACTGGTCTCCTCCCAATCCTTCCTCCAGACACATTCGAGTGTCTTTCAACCCCTTCTAAGGGTTCTTAGCTCTGGCGTGTACCATAGAGCAGAGCTCATTCTCTTCTCTCTCTTCACAACAGATCTTTTAGGGAGGACAGAGTCAAGTGAGCTGGTCAGCCATCCACTCAGGTTCTCATCTGCGAGTATTGGATCCAAGACGGGGAGGGGGACGGGAACCTTCCAATTCAAGAGTTAGATTTTCAACCGACAGCCTCAACCAGGGTCTTTCAGAGCTACGGACACTGGGAGGAGATGTAGTAGTAACCTCCGTTTCCCAGATGAATGAGATTAACAGATGATCAGACCACGAGAGTGGGAAGGGAGGTAAGACTTTCACGGCAGCAACATTAGTAAAAATCGTGTCGAGCAAATGGCCCTTATTTTGAGTAACCCCTGAATTAATGAGGTCTACCTCATATACCTTTAGATCGTGTTGGAGGTCAGTCGCCAAGCGATCCACCAGATCGTTAAAATGAAGATTAAAATCTCCTAACATCATAAAATTAGTGGTCGAAGAGGCCAAAACCGTGACAGTTTCTATCAGGGAGTCAACAAACTTTCCGATGCATCCTGGCGGACGATACACCAATAGTCGAGATACCGTCACCGTAGGAGAGATCTGAAAAGAGAACTTACAGCTCTCACAGTCCAACACCCCACTATCCTGAGCCCTAAACACCAAGAAATCCCTGTAAATGGCGATACCCCCTCCACGACCTACCGACCTACACTGAGAGTAGATCAGGATGCCAGAGGGGACGGCTCGTACAATATCCACCTCTGAGCCTGATGTAAGCCATGTTTCTGTTAGAAACAAAATATCTAGATTGTGATCATGTATAAGAAGATTGATTTCTAACGAATGCTTAGGAAGCGATCTGCAATTCAGCGAGGCCATTTGTAAGGGGTTCCTTAACTTAGGTAGTCCGGGCGGGCCGCAAAAATTGCAGTGAGAAAAGGGCTCCGCTCCTCTAAGCATAAAAGTGCAGGTAGAATTTTTCGGGGGGCATAGTCGAAAAAGATCATCGTGAGTATAGGAGATGGAGGACCTGGAAAAATTTGACATGGGGTCATGCCCTAAGCCCGTCTGGGCCCAGACAGGCACAGATGGGCTGGACTCTGGCGTGACTCCGGCGAGAGTCTGGCGAGTCCGCTGCGTGTGACCGCTGCGCGTTGCCATGCCCGTATTAAATGCAGGTCTAGCGTCCTCCTGACGACTAGACCGTCATCCAAACTGGCGCCGCCAGGCGTCCTTCAGTCCCTAAAGATGTCCGCCGAAATGGAAGAACTCGGCTATGGGGCCCGCAAAATGCGTTGAATTCCAATTACAGTGCAGGCAAGTGGGCCACGGATTAAAACGGGGTAGAAGGCAAACACAAACAATAAAATAAATGCCAAAACGGGAAATTTAAAATAGCGCTGCAAGCCACGCTAGATTACGCTGTTAAGCACTGCATGCTCCGGTATCCAGCTCGCAATAAATCTTGCAAAATCCAAGATGGGGCCTGCCCCGCTTTTTGACTGCCAAAACAGAGCTTCCCAGGACTGCTAGGTGTAGTGGAACGGAAGTAATCAAAAATGTTTGAATATTGTGAAAGGACAATTTTTTTTAATGTAATCCCGTAACAAAGGCCTCAGTGGGGCCAAAACATGTTGCGTGCTGTCTTCACCATGTCATCCTTAATATTAATAAAAGGTGGTGCATATGTGTATATGTATGAGTTTGGTGTGGAGATATAGATGGTTTGCAAGTACCGTTTTGCCGGCACTCCTTTCGGTTAGGAGCACCGCGTCAACTTGTAAACTAAAAGTAGTGTGGTTTCTAAAAGAGACAACACGGCGCCCCCCTGGATGGTTAAGCAATACTCACCTGAGTGCGAGACTATGCGGGGAGAAAGCATGCGGCGGTCTGTAATGGGCCGCTGCGTGCAAGTGACTCAAGCTGTAATTTTTAAATATCGCTGCCTCTCCGCCATGTATATCGGAGGTAAATGCCTGCCACCACCAGACTTCACGTTTGGGACACCACTAGGTGTTGGAGGGAGCAGTTCACTGTACCTGCAGTCTCAGTGGGAGACATGAAAACTCCGACATGGATCACCAGAAGGATGGGCGGCGTGCAAGCCGAGGATAGTGGGCCAATCAGAGATCATCATGCTGACTTTCAAAATCACGAGACCCTTGGCTTTACGTCATTCAGAGCGAAGCGGGCACTGAAGAAAGCCGTAAGGCTGAAACGCGTCTGCCCCAGCATTTTGCTATTTTCAACAACAGAGCTGCTTTTAATAAAAGTGAACTTGAGTCACCGAGCATGTGTCGGACCTGTCCTCTTGGGATGGGAGTTAGGTGTGGAGATATAGACGGTTTGCAAGTACCGTTTTGCCGGCACTCCTTTCGGTCAGGAGCACCACGTCAACTTGTAAACTAAAAGTGGTGTGGTTTCTAGAAGAGACAACGCGGCGCCCCCCCTAGATGGTTAAGCAATACTCACCTGAGTGCGAGACTATGCGGGGAGAAAGCATGCAGTGGTCTGTAATGGGCCGCAGCGTGTAAGTGACTCAAGCTGTAATTTTTAAACATCGCTGCCTCTCCGCCATATATATCAGAGGTAAATGCCTGCCACCACCAGACTTCACGTTTGCACACCACTAGGTGTTGGAGGGAGCACTTCACTGTACCTGCAGTCTCAGTGGGAGACATGAAAACTCTTACATGGATCACCAGTAGGATGGGCGGCGGTGCAAGCCGAGGATAGTGGGCCAATCAGAGATCATCATGCTGACTTTCACAATCACGAGACCCTTGGCTTTATGTCATTCAGAGCGAAGCGGGCACTGAAGAAAGCCGTAAGGCTAAAACGCGTCTGCCCCAGCGTTTCGCTATTTTCAACAACAGAGCTGCTTTTAATAAAAGTGAACTTGAGTCACCGAACATGTGTGGGACCTGTCCTCTTGGGATGGGAGTTTGGTGTGGAGATATAGACGGTTTGCAAGTACCATTTTGCCGGCACGCCTTTCGTCAGGAGCACTGTGTCAACTTGTAAACTAAAAGTGGTGTGGTTTCTAGAAGAGACAACACGGCGCCCCCCTGGATGGTTAAGCAATACTCACCTGAGTGCGAGACTATGCGGGGAGAAAGCATGCGGTGGTCTGTAATGGGCCGCTGCGTGTAAGTGACTCAAGCTGTAATTTTTAAACATCGCTGCCTCTCTGCCATGTATGTCAGAGGTAAATACCTGCCACCACCAGACTTCACGTTTGGGACACCACTAGGTGTTGGAGGGAGCAGTTCACTGTACCTGCAGTCTCGGTGGGAGACATGAAAACTCCGACATGGATCACCAGAAGGATGGGTGGCGGTGCAAGCCGAGGATAGTGGGCCAATCAGAGATCATCATGCTGACTTTCAAAATCACGAGACCCTTGGCTTTATGTCATTCAGAGCGAAGCGGGCACTGAAGAAAGCCGTAAGGCTGAAACGCGTCTGCCTCAGCGTTTTGCTAGTTTCAACAACAGAGCTGCTTTTAATAAAAGTGAACTTGAGTCACCGAGCATGTGTCGGACCTGTCCTCTTGGGATGGGAGTTTGGTGTGGACACATATATATATATATATATATATATACTAGCAGCCCGTCCCGACGTTGTCCGGGAGCAATTAGGCTTCAGGGCCCCGCCCGCAACCGACGTTGTCCCCCGGAGCCTTCCTCCATATATTGCAGTATTATACCTCTATGTTTACTTTGTATGCTTTTGTAATATGCACACGTAACTTTTTCCTCCTGTAATGCACCGTTTGGCTCACTTTTGTAATGCTCCGTTTGATTCCTCTTGCTCACGATGTACGCTTTTGTAACCTGCACACGTAACTTTTTCCTCCTGTAATGCCCCGTTTGGCTCACTTTTGTAATGCTCCGTTTGCTTCCTCTTGCTCACAATTGTCATTTTGCTTCATTTTTCCGCCGCTCACCGCTCCTAAATAAATAAATAAATAACCTACCTCATCCGCCGCTCACCGCTCCACCTCGCCTGTCCGCCACTCCTCACCACCTGTCCGCCGCTCCTCCCCATGTCCGCCGGTCCTCCTCGCACTCCTGGACGCCGTTCCTCCCCACGCTCCTCACGTCAGCACGCACGACGTGGCCGGCGCTTCTTCCAAGGGACTACTTTTTTTTCCGTACATTTTTTAAATAACGTATATTTATTAAGTTTATATAGCCTATGTCCATCTGCACACCCTCACGATTACAACGATGTATCGGGTGTGTGGATTGGCGCTGTGGTTCCCGAGTTTACCCGCCTCAAAGGTTCAAAGTTCTTCCTTTATAATAGTAGTATAGATATATATATATATATCACAGCTTCGAACATCCACGGAACATCTGTCCGTAAAGAAAGCAGCACACGCAGGGGGTAGTTCCACGTTAGATTTTATTCGGGAACTTCACAGCATACGACGCGTTTCGCCAGAGGGCTTCATCAGGATATGCAAAGAGCGGAGGCGCTCAACTCATTTAAATAAAATGTCTTACTTCCGCAATTTCAATGGAGATCTAAAAAGGACTAAACAATAATTACAAATGGATCGGCCATCTTAAGATGGAGCGGTGAATCCCCGTTTTAGCCCGATCTTAAGTGCATGTACAATCAATGAACATAATTACAAATCTCACAGTAAGTGAAGCATGAAAGCTTGGACGCGTTTCGCCAGAGGGCTTCGTCAAGATATGCATATGATTGCCGATCCATTTGTAATTATTGTTTAGTCCTTTTTTGATCTCCATTGAAATTGCGGAAGTAAGACATTTTATTTAAATGAGTTGAGCGCCTCCGCTCTTTGCATATCTTGACGAAGCCCTCTGGCGAAACGCGTCGTATGCTGTGAAGTTCCCGAATAAAATCTAACGTGGAACTACCCCCTGCGTGTGCTGCTTTCTTTACGGACAGATGGTCCGTGGATGTTCGAAGCTGTGATTAATACAACGGGTACACCCCCATTCGGCGTGCACCCGCTCACGTGTGCAATCGGCTGGTGTTTGGAGCTTAGGATATATATATATATATATCTAATTCGAAAATAAGATTTTCCTTTTCCTTCGTGGGAAATAATCGTCCAGAACTCCCATTTGGATTAAATCATTCAGTTTTTATTATAAATGATAAAACATCGACGCGTTTCAGCAGTCTCAGTTGCCCTGTTCACGATGCCAGAGCGCCATCATTTTTTCCTTAAAATACTCACTTTAACAAGGCAAGAACGTTGAGGAAGGACTACAAGTTTTTGAATACATTAGCCTGCACGCTTATTTTCTGTTAAAACTGCGGCCATATTAGAAAATGCAAGGTGCATATACAAATATCAATTACACGGATAGTTCCATTTATTACAGTTATTCCTGATAATAAGAGCATGGAATTTTCTTTCAAGGTTGTGCAAGCCAAACTTGTACTTTGCCCTCCTGGATTCATATAGGAGGTCCCCCCCACACCGCTGCTCCTGCCCACTGTCTGCCAGCACCCTGCCCTGCTGACTGCTGCGCACTTCCTGCTGCTGCCTCATTTTGCCCTGCATTCCGCCGTCTGTTTTTTACCCGTTTCTCCCCTGTTGCCTTTCGCCCTGTTCACTTAACCTTTGTCTCCCCCTCTGCATTCCGCCGTTTGTATTGTGCCTTTGTTTCCCCTGTGGCCTTTTCGCCCCATGCATTTAACTTTGTGTTCCCCCTCCCCTCTCCCCTTTTGCCTTCTGTATCCCTTCCTGTGTGCTTCCTGCCCAGCCGCCGGACGACCCGGCCACCGTTGAGCCGCCCTCGGTCCTCCTTTCCCGCCACTGCCCTCCGGCGTCTCCACCCCCCTCCCGCCCATTGGCCACCCCGCTCCCGCTACCCAGCTGACCCGCCCTCCCGGCTCCTCACTTAAGGGGACCAAACGCAGGGATAGGGAGCGACCGCTGAGCCTGTTCCAGGCGAGGCCGCCCCCACACCGCTGCTCCTGCCCGCTGTCTGCCAGCACCCTGCCCTGCTGACTGCTGTGCACTTCCTGCTGCTGCCTCATTTTGCCCTGCATTCCGCCGTCTGTTTTTTACCCGTGTCTCCCCTGTTGCCTTTCGCCCTGTTCACTTAACTTTTGTCTCCCCCTCTGCACTCCGCCGTTTGTATTGTGCCTTTGTTTCCCCTGTTGCCTTTTCGCCCCGTGTATTTAACTTTGTGTTCCCCTTCCCCTCTCCCCTTTTGCCTTCTGTATCCCTTTCTGTGTGCTTCCTGCCCAGCCGCCGGACGACCCAGCCACCGCTGAGCCGCCCTCGGTCCTCCTTTCCCGCCACTGCCCTCTGGCGTCTTCGCCCCCCTCCCGCCTATTGGCCACCCCGCTCCTGCCACCCAGCTGACCCGCCCTCCCGGCTCCTCACTTAAGGGGACCAAACGCATGGATAGGGAGCGACCGCTGAGCCTGTTCCAGGCGAGGTTGCCCCCACATGGCTGCTCCGGCCCGCTGTCTGCCAGCACCCTGCCCTGCTGACTGCTGTGCACTTCCTGCTGCTGCCTCATTTTGCCCTGCATTCCGCCGTCTGTTTTTTACCCATGTCTCACCTGTTGCCTTTCGCCCTGTTCACTTAACTTTTGTCTCCCCCTCTGCACTCCGCCGTTTGTTTTGTGCCTTTGTCTCCCCTGTTGCCTTTTCGCCCCGTGTATTTAACTTTGTGTTCCCCCTCCCCTCTCCCCTTTTGCCTTCTGTATCCCTTCCTGTGTGCTTCCTGCCCAGCCGCCGGACGACCCAGCCACCGCTGAGCCGCCCTCGGTCCTGTTTTCCCGCCACTGCCCTCCGGCATCTCCGCCCCCCTCCCGCCCATTGGCCACCCCGCTCCCGCCACCCAGCTGACCCACCCTCCCGGCTCCTCACTTATGACGCCCCAGAGCGACCGCGCAGCGGGAGCACCGATTGAGCGCCGAAGGTGCGCCAAAGGTAAGCCCGTCTGCGCCCGTCCGCGCCTGGACCGCGCCCAGCGTCAGGACCCCTGGCCCCCGCAGACACCAGCCCACCCGCCGGACCTACAACTCCACCGAACTCCACGCACTCAACACCGGCCGAATCCCGGGATGCTACCGAGCCACCCCGAGACGCACCCACGGACCCTTCAGCTGCCACTCCTGCAAGTACACCTGCAACCGGACCTGCACTACACCAGCACCCACAAAGCCGAACACCAGCAGCAACCACCTCAAGTGCATCCTGCTCAACACCCGCTCTGTCCACAGACACGTCGAACTCTGGAACCTCCTCGACACCACATCTCCAGACGTTGCCTTCCTCACGGAAACCTGGATGAACGCCTCCTCAGCGCCCGACATCGCCATCCCGGAGGGCTACAAGATCACCCGGAGGGACCGCACCAACCAGATGGCAGGAGGTATCGCCATCATCCACAGGAACACCATCCGCATTGCGACCAACACAGACGACACCCTCACAACCGCCGAACACCTGCACTTCCAGATCCACACCGACCCCAAGACCACCCTCAGAGGCACGCTCATCTACAGACCCCCGGGACCACGCACACAATTCAGCGAAGACATCGCCGACTTCATCAGCCCGCACGCCCTCCCCTCCGCTGACTACATCCTCCTCGGGGACCTCAACTTCCACCTGGAGAACAACAACGACCGCAACACCACCACCCTGCTGGACAACCTCGCCAACCTCGGTCTCAAGCAGCTGGTGACCACCCCCACCCACTACGCCGGACACAACCTCAACCCCGTCTTCTCATCCAGCAAGGACATCACCTTCAGCCACGCCACCGGACTCCACTGGACGGACCACAGATGCATCCACTTCAGCTTCAGAAAGAACACGATCCACCACCACCAGCAACAGGTTGCACGAAGAAGCTGGAACAAGATCACAGCCGACCAGCTCGCCGCATCCCTGAGCCAGCACCCTCCCATTACCTCTGCCAACCCCAGCCAGGCCGCCGCCAACCTCACGAAATGGATCAACAACTGCGCAGACGACCTCGCCCCAATGAGGACCCCGCCTAACAGACCCGGCAGCAAGAAAGCCCCATGGTTCACCGACGAACTCAAGAACTCCAAGAAGAACTGCCGAGCCCTTGAGAGATGCCCCACGAATATTCCTTGAGGACAGTGTGTTCAGGAAGGAGTGGGCACAGATTGCGTGGCATTGCACGCATGATTGGGCCCTCCTAATTATAAAAACAGCAATGCGCTTATCAGAAGCACTACTAATCGAGATACAGGTCACAGAGAGCCAGATGAAGACCACAATTACAGGCTTCAAAAAGAAACTAGAGGAGTTTAATAAGGAACTCAATGAGTATAAGGATAATCTTGCTCAATCCAAAATCACTAAGTTTCAAAAAGATCTGAAAAGGTGGTCTTACGACAAAACCTACCCATACGCCAGTGATGATTATATTCCACCAGATCGAACTAACCAAGATCTTAATACCACTGATGATTCAGACTCTAGTAACTCGAGTAATGGCAGCCGAGGGAATAAACCACGTGGTAGGGGCAGAGGTAACCAACAACGTAATCAATACAACCCCCATTGGTTCCCCTACCCAAATCAGGGACTGGGTGCATATCAGCATAACCCCTACAACCAGCCACCTTTTCCACCAAACTTTGGTTGGAACCCACACTTTGTTCCCCCCCCTCCACAGCATTTCCAACAAAACATGTATCCACAACCTTTTTTAGGGTTTGGCCGGAGAGGCAGGGGGAAGAGGAGAGCAGGGAACCAGGTCCATTGGGGACCAACAGAATCCGTAGGGGACAACACTCGGAGCAAAACTCAGGACCAGAGGGCGGGCCCGAGCAACCAAAGAGTCTAGTAACTAATCTATCAAGCGTGGTCTTGACTCCTGATGAAACCTCTGTCTTGGAAAAGGGTTTGGGTTTCATACCCACCCCCCGCCTGGACCGTTTCAAATTGAGATGTGAACTGGGGGAGTTCTTTAGAAAACTTAGGCTTAAGACTTTCTTTGAACAACATGAACATACCACCCAGACACCTCCGAGTGACACTAATTTCAAAAACAAATCCAATTTCACTCCTCCGCCTCATCTAGTACCTGCAGATATTATTGCATTTGAAAACGCGGTATCTCTCGAAGTGGAAGCATTAACAGAACCGACCCCATTTAAAAACCTAACAGCTGGGGAATATAAAGCTATAGAACGCTTACAAAAGAACACTGAAATAGTGATCAAAAGTGCGGACAAGGGTGGTGGTATTGTCATCCAGGATACCATCGCCTATGACAATGAGTGTAAACGCCTCCTGGGTGACACCAACAGCTACACCATCCTCCAGCAGGATCCCTCTCCCTACCTTAGGGATGAAATTATAGACCTAGTTGGCACTGCAGAAAGGGATGGGTACATCAGCAAACAAGAGGCTGATTTTCTCACTGGTTCAGAAGGGAAAATACCATACTTCTACACTCTCCCAAAAACCCATAAAAATCGGGTTCCACCTCCGGGAAGACCCATTGTATCAGGGATCGGCTCCCAATTAGAGCCCCTCTCGAAATATTGCGATTTCTTTTTCAAACCTTTGGTACAATCCACCAGTACCTACATCAAGGATACCAAAAGTCTTCTTTCGATGCTTCTCACTGTGGAACTGCCTGAAGAACCGTGCTATCTGGTTTCCTTAGACATCGAAAGTCTATATACCTGCATTCCGCAGGATGCAACCTTAAAGGTCCTTGCGGATGTTTTGGAACAGACCACCTGGACATATAACACTTCTAAGACTTTTATCATCGACTGTGCTACTTTAGCACTGAAACGCAATTTTTTCCAGTACCAAGATACTATCTATTTACAGAAGACTGGTACTTCAATGGGTAGTACCTTTGCCCCGAGTATTGCGGGGCTGTATGTCTACAATTTTGAGAAGACACACATCTTGAATGCCAGTAACCCTTACACACTCAATGTTATCCTGTGGCAGAGGTACATTGATGATGTGCTTTTAATTTGGAAAGGATCAGAAGAGAGCCTTTTAGCTTTCTTTGACTGGGTGAACACGTGTGATCCCCACCTGAGATTCACCCATCAATATGATTCCAAATCAATCGTCTTTTTAGACGTGACCCTCTCCAGAGTTGACAACCGCCTTGTTAGTAAAACCTACTACAAACCTACCAGCACCAATAACCTCCTCCATTTTACTAGTTTCCATCCACGTCCCTTAAGGGAAAACCTCCCTTTCGGCCAATATCTACGGATTCGTAGAAATTGTAGTAATCTCAAAGATTTCAACATCCAGGCTGATGACCTCACTGTAAAATTGTCAAATAGAGGATATCCAAAGAAAGTACTACAAAAGAGCCGCAAGAGGGCCAGGAATAACAACAGAGAGGCCCTGTTGGAGGACCATGAAAAGGAAGCGGAACCTGTTGTCCCCCTAACATGTGTGACCACTTTCAGTAACATATCAAACTCTGTGAGTCGCTGTATCAATAAGCATTGGAGAATACTCACGAGTAATGGTCGCAATTGGCAAAAACCTTTGTTCTCCTACAAGAGAGAAAGGAGTTTACATGATGCACTTGTGCATACTCGCCCCAAAACCAATCAGACCCCTCCACCTCAAACTGTGCTTAATGTCTGGGGTCTACCACCCGTCACAGGCCATTTCCCCTGTGGGGGATGCAGTGTATGTCACCTCACCACTACTACCAAGACTTTACAACTGGAAGAAGGCAAAGAATGGCATTTGAGAAACCACACCAACTGTAACTCGAGTAATGTAATCTACTTGATCACTTGCCCTTGCCAGCTGAGGTATGTAGGTATGACCACCAGGCGGATAAAGACACGCATTGGGGAACATCGTAGTAATATCAGATGCGGTAGGAGCACTACCAAACTAACTACCCACTTTTTGGAGAATGGTCACAGCCCCAACGATGTGAAATGGGTCGTGATAGAGCAAATCCACTCCAACAATGAGGGCACCCTCTTCGAAAAGGAACAGAGGTGGATCTATCGTTTGGCCACTCACCTACATGGCCTTAACGATGAAATACCGTGGGGTACGGTAATGCGGCGATAATTACAATAATTGGTGTCTCCTGGTTAACATTTTTTCTGAATACTAGTGCAATATAAATGTCTGTAGGGTGACTCATAATGTCCCTTTTTCCAACAGTACCCCCTCCTCCTCTTGAGATAGCTCTCACTTGGTGCATAGCAATAGGTTAAGTAGTGTTGTGGCGCAGGACCACACAATTACGAATTCTGACGGGGTTAGGCTGATATTGCGCTATACAGGTGAATTATTTAAATAGGGCGTTAGTCATTAGCCACCTTTTTCTGTGCCCCTCTACTGCAAATACACTTCTGACCCTTCCCTAACGTAATAGGTCCTTTGTTTACCTGTCATGCACTAACACTTGCTACATGGTACGTGGCCCCTTTAAATTACTCTAGACCGAGTAAGAACACGTGACCTATGACCAACGCGAGTCGCACCCCTCTGGCGCTTCCGCGTTTTTCACTTACAAAACTAACCGACGTCTCCATTGCCGCTTGTTGTTACGGGCGGCGGTCGCGGTCTAATTAGGTATAAACGGCGGGGAGTCGCATCGGAGAAAGTAGGTGCACGTAGCGATATTATTTCACTGCCATTATGTGTTTTAACCTTGCTTTACAGTAATACGGGTGCCTTCTAAAACCCTTGCTGCACCACGTTATTATTTCTGCAGATGGACCGAGCGTGAAGGTTTCCCCCCACCGCCAACCCATGAGGTCCCACTGAGGGCTTACTAGTGTGAGTTTTCTCTGCTTCTGTCAGTATGCTACACGACTGGCTAGTTTCTCATGCCCCATTCAAAAAATGTTTTGGTGATTTATTCAACTGCTAACCTTCTGGTTGGATTTACAACTATGACGAGCACTTTTTAAATTATATATTCACCCCGTGACCGCAGATTAAAATACCTGCGTGTTATTTAAATTAGACTCCTAAGTTGAGGAGCCCTGTTTGAACATTCATATGTCTATATGTCTCTTATGGGCTTATTGTTCCAAGTTACGGTGACTGTATACCTTAGGAACAACTATTCCCAGTCATAACAATGGTGCATGTGTTGATATAAGTGCATGTTTGATGTAAGTACATGGCTTCAGAAAAATGTTATAATAGTCACATTTTTAAACATACTTGTTTTTCTTATTACTTTTCAGACTTTTTGTCTCCCCCTTGGGGTGAGACTGCGGGGACAATTACCCAATATAGAAAGTCCACACTAATCAGGTTGTATTAGTTTTTTATTTTTATTTCTTCTTTCTCTACACCTTAGCTTTGGACATCTTAGCGTATGTCCATCTAGGGGTTTGATAGAGTCCTGTGGTCCTGACGAATGCTGAGCTGAATTTTAGCTCTTAAGCAGAAACATGTTGACCATCTTTGATTTCTTCTCACTTCAGTAAGGACTTTTTGGTTCAAACTAACTCAACCATTCACCAGTCCTTTAATTTGCACTGTTTTTACCAGAGTTAGAGCTACCCTCTTAATAAAGTTATTTTGTGATGAGTAGCCAATGCTCTTTTTAAAGCACTTCTTTATCACTACCTCACATCTTTTTCAACCTTTGGGAACCCAATGAAGACAATTGGCTACCGACCTTCACAGGCGGTGCCTGAGGGTTCTTTTTCATCACCGAGCACATGCACCTAATTCCTTTACTTCATTCTTGTTTCTCTAGACGGTGGTAATTTTCTTTCTGTCTATGGACACTTATTGGTCCATAATCCTGTTATTTTCATTTTAGTTCACTTTGACACTCTTCTGTTGATTATTGTACATTTCGGAAGGGGTAAAAGAGTGTTCTTAATTATACCCTCACTCTCCTGTTGTTCCATATGAGCCCTTGAGAGAGCCTGGCGAAGAGACCCAACCTCGGACAACATGACCACCCTCAAACTCGCCACCCGAAAGCACCATCAACTGATCCATGCCACCAAGAAAACCGCATTCAAGGAACGACTGGACAACAACGCACACAACAGCAAGGAACTCTTCAACATCGTGAAAGAGCTCTCCAACCCCAACGCCGGCAACAACGACATCACCCCATCTCAAGACCTCTGCAACTCCCTCGCCTCCTACATCCACAACAAGATCGCTGACATACACAACAGCTTCAGCACTCAACCAACGCTCCCCACGACCACACCAACGCCCCCCACCACCACCCTCCGTGCCTGGACCCCGATCAGCACTGAAGACACCATCCGCACGATGAACTCCATCCACTCCGGATCTCCTACCGACCCCTGCCCTCACCACGTCTTCAACAAGGCCGACGCTGTCATCGCACCCCACCTGCGGGACATCATCAACACCTCCTTCGACACCGCCACCTTCCCGGAGAGCTGGAAGCACGCCGAACTCAGCGCTCTACTCAAGAAACCAACAGCGGACCCCACCGAACTCAAAAACTACCGCCCCATCTCGCTCCTCCCGTTTCCAGCCAAAGTCATCGAGAAGACCGTCAACAAGCAACTGGCCGCCTTCCTCGAGATGAATGGATCCCTCGACCTCTCACAGTCTGGCTTTTGGGCCAACCACAGCACCGAGACCGCCCTCATCGCTGCCACCGATGACATCCGAGCCCTGCTCGACAACGGAGAAACAGCGGCCCTCATCCTCCTAGACCTCTCCGCGGCATTCGACACTGTCTGCCACCACACCCTAGTGCAGCGCCTCAGCAACGTCGGAATCCAGGAGAAGGCACTGGAGTGGATCATCTCCTTCCTCGCTGGAAGGACACAGAGAGTCCGCCTACCCCCGTTCAGATCAGAGGCCACCGAAGTCATCTGTGGCGTTCCTCAGGGCTCCTCGCTCAGCCCCACCCTCTTCAATGTCTACATGAGCCCCCTTGCGGCCATCGCACGCCAACACAACCTCAACATCATCTCCTACGTCGACGACACCCAGCTGATCCTCTCCCTCACCAACGACCCCGCCACCGCCAGAGCCAACCTACACAAAGGGATGAAATACGTAGCCAAGTGGATGATGACAAGCTGCCTGAAACTGAACTCAGACAAGACGGAAGTCCTCATCCTGGGCTCCTCGCCCTCCGCCTGGGACGACTCCTGGTGGCCCTCCGCCCTGGGCACCGCACCCAAACCGACAGACCACGCACGCAACCTGGGCTTCATCCTGGACACCTCCCTCTCCATGACCAGACAAGTCACCGACGTCTCCTCGTCCTGCTTCAATATCCTGCGCATGCTATGTAAGATCTTCCGGTGGATCCCCACCGAGACCAGGAAGACGGTCACCCAGGCCCTCGTCACCAGCCGACTGGACTACGGCAACACCCTCTACGCCGGAACCACCGCCAAGCTCCAGAAGCGACTCCAGCGAATCCAGAACGCCTCAGCGAGACTCATCCTCGACATCCCCCGACACAGCCACATCTCCGGACACCTGAGAGACCTGCACTGGCTCCCGGTCAACAAGAGAATCACCTTCCGGCTCCTCACCCACGCACACAAAGCCCTACACAACCAAGGCCCGAGATACCTCAACAGCCGCCTCAACTTCTATGCTCCCACATGCCAGCTCCGATCGACCAGCCACGCCCTCGCCGCCGTCCCCCGCATCCGAAGAGCCACAACAGGAGGAAGGTCCTTCTCTTACCTGGCTGCCAAGACCTGGAACTCCCTCCCGACCCACCTCCGCCTGACCCAAAACCACCTTGCCTTCAGGAAGCAGCTCAAGACCTGGCTGTTCGAGCAGTAGCGGACCCCCCTCCCAAAGCGCCTTGAGACCCTCCGGGTGAGTAGTGCGCTATACAAATGCTATGATTGATTGATCGATTGATATATCTAGCAGGGACATCAAATCCCTTACACTTATAATCCAGATTCTCCAGCAAATAACAATGACTCTATTGAACATCCCATTCTAACAGAACGGAACCACATTTGTATTTTTGCAACCTCTAATTCCTACAATTTATATGTTCTACATATATTTTAACAGTTCAAAATTTCACAGGGAATAAAAAAGATATTATTCTTCAATTATGTATATCGTAAGAAAAACTTTCTCAATTATTAAAGTGCTAATGCCTGGTGCAAATTGATCATTGAAAGTGCAAGTGCCTCACAGTATATTATTACACATATTTCATATACTTGTTAAAACACTTTAACAAAAAATACATAATTAAAATGTCATTATATATTCCCCCAAAAAATAAATATATATATATATATATATATACACACACACACACAGTTACAAGCCTAGCGTGAGTGTGTATACACATATCCAAACTTACATACATTTACAGGCCTATTGAGTATGTGTGTATAGATGTATATATTGTAGCAAACTCTCCATCAAATGAAAAATCGTAGTCGCACTTCACTGGGTTCCTGGGTAAATGCTTTATTGATTTCACGCTGGAAATGGCAGCCCCGACGCGTTTCGTTCGAAAGTCAACTTTATCAAAGGTAAGCCACGCACACGTTTTATCTGTTCAGTTACCTACAGCGTATGTGTGTATATATGTATATATGTGCACACATTTACAAGGCTATGCAGAAAATGGGACAGGCCAGATCTGGAAGTAAGAATAAAGGCCTTATCCTACTTTTATGTCTAGCCTATCCCGGTTTTTGCTTCTGAAAATCTGGCCACTACCAATCGCAAGTCTGTTTAGTCTTGATTCCACCACCAGACACTTCCTGACGCTTTTATCTTGTGCTTCTCAATCAATCAATCAGGGAATTTTAAGCACGCTACTCACCAGTGAGGGTCTCAATGCACTGACGGGGCGGGGGGGGGAGGGGTTCGCCGTTACATTCATCCAAAGAGCAAGGTCTTGAGGGTCTTCCTGAGGGGTTCAGGGAGAAGGTGTTGTATGGCATTTTAGATTCCGAATGGATTTTCCCGATTCATGCCCTTATATAGGTACAATTCACGTTGCCCTTATATAGGCATAGAAATCAAGCCCTTACAAATACAGGCATGGCTGCTTCCATCCATTTACCAAACGTCACAACGATTTCTTGGAAAACCAGCTTAAGCCGTTAGGGACTTCCCCTTGCTTGATTATTGATTTCTCCAAGAAGTCAGTTAGTTTTACAATGAACAACTATTCCTTAGGGGTTCATTCATGACGTTCATATGCCTGACTTTATGTCAAACATGGCATTCCTAAACACCTTCAAGGTATAAATATACCTTCCCTTGCTATAGCAAAGCACTGTTGTTCGGAGCTGTTCGACGACCTACTTGCCCGACGCAGCTCGCTACAGCAAGTGCTGAAGAAAGCCGACTCTCCAGTTGACGCACTGATCAGGAAGCTGCTCTCTCCTGCAGAGATTCCAGCTACAGTGTTTCTGACTCCCCTTACAGGGTGTTGGGAAATCGAGTCCCGAGACAGAGAAACGGCACAATGATTAGGGGCTCAACTCAAAGAGCTAATCAAAATCTATAGACAATTGGTTCAATATGGCATGTGCACTCTCACAGTCCAACCAGCAATAATGATTCCACAGCATCCCCCCGCCAGGGGAACACAAATAAAATTACACCACATACTCTACATTTGGTCATTGGTAAATTACCCACAAAACAGGAACAAATTCCATTCTAGGTAGCTCAAAAAATTACTCAAATCTAGGCAGTATTTCCTAATACTACCCCTCATGAGAAACACAGAATTTTAACAATCTGTTTACCAATGGGGATCGCACCACTTCTGGAGGACTGCCACACTTGGGGAACAGTCTATGCTGCTATTTACACTAAAACACATAGGGCCAGATGTAGGTAGGCGTTTACCGGGTGGTAACGGCCGAATTCGGCCGTTACTGACCGGTAAGAGCAATTTGACATGTAGGTCCCTGTATTTTACAGACTCGGTAAATTTACCGATAGGTAAAGTTACCGAGTATGTAAAATACCGAGTCGGTATCATTACGGATTCCGGTAAATTGGTATGTAGGTAGGACTCTTCTGAGTCCCACAAGCAGTACAAAATCGGTATTTTACCATCAAATACTACTTGATGGTAAAATACCGTTTCTGGTGTGCATGCACATGTGTGCATGCACACCTATGCCATATGACAGGCAGACCTGCCCTTAGGGCAGGTATGCCTGCCACATGGCACCCGAGCCTCTTTTGGGGGTGCCAGAGGGGGTCAAAGTGACACCCCCTGCACCCTTGTGACAGTCGGTATTTTCCGATGTGGTAAATACCGACCGGTAAATGCCCAATCAATCCTATGGGCTTCAAAGCCCATAGGAATGAATGGGCATTAACTGGTCGGTATTTCCCGCATCGGAAAATACCGACTGTTTCCGATTCGGTAATTGCACATCTGCATTTACCTACATCTCGGTACTTTTATTTTCCGACCTCTGAAATACCGAGTCGGTATGACTCGGTATTTAAGAGGTCGGAAAATAAAATTTACCTACATCTGGCCCATAGTGTTCCATCTATGGCGGTAATACCAGATGTCCTGAAACAAATTCAAAATGAATACGGGGCAGAGCCTGCTTTAAATCTAGGTATGAAATTACTGAAAGATTTCAAACAGGTTTCAACAATAATACTAGCTAATATTAAAGGTGAAGCAGAAGTAAAGGGAATTTGATGTAACTGAGAAACCACAAGAACTGACCAAAATAATTCAAAAATCCTATGAAGAATTAGGCAGAGACAGTTTGGGCGGGAAACCAGTTAAACCCCAACTGTCAGAAAGTCCTGAAAAGGTATTTACTAAAAACACTCCTACTCCTATTAAAAAGAAGTGGGAAAACACAAAACAAACTTCTAAAGAGAAGCTTTTTTTAATTTAAAAAAAAATTTATTTGAAGAGTTTTATATAGAACTGGCTAGACCCGAAGGTATCAGAGCGCTTTACATGAGGAATAGTAGCATTTCAAGTTACAAATTACATCCGTTACCAAAGCATAGTAAAACATAGGCAAAGCAACAATGTTACGGTAATTCGTCAAAGTGAGGGGGAGGAAGGAGACAGGGCGGGGAGACGGGGAGAACAGTCCCCAAAGTCCGGCGGAGTAGGTGACGGCTGAGGTGGTGACCCATGGCAGATTTCCTCTATAGCTGTCTAGCAGCTGCACCTGGAATCAGCCATGTTGCTCAGGTCTCAGCGGTCCGGGAAAAACAAGGTTACATTAGTTACGGCTGCATCGACGAGATGGGGAGAACAGTGCCCTATGTCCGGCTGTGTAGGTGACAACCGAGGTGGTGAGCTAGGGCGGATCTCCTCTATAGCCGTCTATCAGCTCCACCGGGCATCAGCCATGTTGCTCAGGTCTCGGCAGTCAGGGAAAAACAAGGTTACAATAGTTACAGTTGCATAGTCAAATACAGAAGAAACAAGTCCACAATAGCGGAATAGAGGGAATGTGGGGGGGCCGGTAGTAAAAGGGGGCTAAGAAGCAGTACAGTTCTGGCATATCGGCAGTGATAGAGAAATTCCGTGTGGGGGCCCAGGTAGGTCATCTCAAAAGGAGCCCTCTGAAAGGAGGTACAACCTCAGGAATAGAGAAAATGTGAGAAAACCTGATAGATATCAAGATACTGATACACGTTCCTCTCGTACCTTTCAGACTTCGTCACGGAAATCTGAAAGAAGAGGACGGTCAGAAAACAAGGAAGACCGCGTGAAGTCCAAATACGATCAACACGTTCCGAAAAACAAGAAACCTCAATTCACCAAAAAGAAAGTAGCAGGTCTAAAAATCAGACATGCTGAGGATCCTGAGGACACAACTCAAGAACGGGAAATGGGCTCAGACAATGTTGGGCAGAGCAGCAGAAGTCACCATAGTTCGCAAGAATTTGAAGGATCACCTGGAGACAGTGGACTTGAATGAATTCATTCAAGTTGAAACTGCAGATACCAGGGTTAGTTGTCCACATAATTTATATGAAATTACACCCCGGAAGGAGGGAACATACCAAGGAAAGTGAGAGCACTCTTTTGGGAGCAGCTTTATAAGGGTTACAACATTGTTCTCGCTGAACAAGACTGGCCACCACAATTTGTCAGGGAGTGCCCACATGGCGAAGATATCATTATGCCAGCCTTCTCCAACCATATTCCAAATTATTTAAAATATACTTCTGCCAGGAAATGGGCAGTGGCCCAAGCTCCTGCATTATATAAAACTCATGTAGGATGGGATTCTCCTCACCATAAAATCCAGCTAAAAATCAACCAACTGCACAAAGGCAGTACCCAGTTAAGCAAGAAGCTAAAAACAGGTCAGGGAGATATTAGATCAACTTGAATACCAAGGGGTGATTGAAACATGCACCTCGTCAATGAACAATCCTTTGTTTCCAGTCTCCAAACCAGACAATACATGTCGTCCAGTATTGGATTACAAACATCTAAACTCTTGTTGCAAAACTTTTGTAGTACAAAATGCACACAGTGCAGCATCATTAAATTACATTGTGCATATAAAATATAAAACCCCATTAGATATTTCTAAAAACAATTTCTGTCAAAACATTGCACCAGAAAGTAGGTATCTGACCACTTTCTAAATTATGGGGACACAGCGTTAATTCTGTTGTCTCCGTCAGGGTTTCAAGAATAGTCCAGGATTGTTTTCAGTGAAAGTAACAGAGTTACTACAGATATATGATATCATTATCATATGTCGATGACATCTATCTAACAGATGATGACTTGGATAGGCACTTGACTAGGGTGAATACAATTATATTGGGATTCGTCTCTAAAGGGTACAAATTCAATAAAAAAAATATAGAATTGCCCTATTAAACATCCTCTTTCTAGGATATGAACTTTCAAGTGAAGGCAAAAGCCTGGCAGCCAACTTTCTAGAGAAATGTGCGCTGCTCTAACCTCCAAAAACACTGAAAAACTTACAGTCAATTCTAGGTTTCCTGAATTTCGGAAGAACATACATTCTAAATTACGCGAAAGGGTTAAACCTCTCTACAAATTATTCAAACCTGATTTCAAAATCTTAAATTGGTCACAAAAACACATAGAAATTTTGCTTTCAATCCAAAGAGACATTTTAGCAACAAAACATTTGCAAACATGCGTAAACCTTATGCAACTTAGTGATCCGAATCATTCCAGGACAATGCAGATTCATTACTTAACTTTTAACGAAGGTGAAAAGCACCAATAGCTTACAAATCACATATGTACACACAAGCAGAAATGAAATTTACTTCAACAGAAAAAATTCTGACAGTGGTTCAAACTGCAGTAGCAAAAGAGAGAGCCCTCGCACAGGGTAAACAAATTATGGTTGTTACACCTGTACCTGCCTTAGAGGCAGTGACGAAAGCGAGCATTCCAAATGCTAAAGCTTTACATCCGAGATGGATACAATGGGTTAATTCTCTTGCTGCAACAGACGTTGAATACGTTTTTGACCCTTATTTGAAGACACAAGCATTTCTACAATACGAACAAGAATGCCTCTGCCTACTGAAATTCTGCTTCTAGAGCAGTATGAATGTATAATTGATACTGACGGATCAGCTCAACCCGCTATGGGGTGTAAGCAAGCCTATAGTGCAGTGTGCGTGATCATTAAAGGTCGTTGGCGCGATGGCAAATTCCGACCAATGGTCACTAAAACACAATCTTGAAGAGATTGTACAGCTCAGCGAGCGGAACTACAAGCATTCAAGATGGCACTTGAGAATATGGATTGCGAATTCCCCACACTCATAGTGTGCGATTCCTATTATTGTGTTCAATCTTACAATGAATACTTGCAAAACTGGATTCAAAACGGTAACAAAGATGCGAAAGGTGGCACACTCAAGCATAAATTGTTTTGGGAACAAGTAGTTCAGTTACGACAAGGACTTCAAAACACTCAGTGATACACACGCTGAGTCATCAACGTGATGGCGTTCACGTTGCAGGGAATTCATTGACTGATGAAGCCGTGAAGGCAGATGTGCAAACGGCTTCCGTAGCTGCAATCACTCGTTCAAAAACAAAAATAGACTGTGAAATAATGCTATCTGTCAATGCTTCAAGCAAAGACAGTGATAAAACATTACCAAAAGGGTTTCCACTCAAATGCTCGTATATAACTCGTTCCGTTTGCTTGAATCCCAGGAGTGGGGGATAGGGTAATTCCAAACATGGTACATAGATTAGGACTAATTTTAGCAGCACATGATGGGCTCACCTCTGCACATGCAGGTGTTTCCGCCACAGTGTCATTATTAAAACAGAGATACCGGTGGCCGCGCATGAGGTAACAAACCAGAAACTATGTTTTGGAATGTGAAATCTGCCAAAAGATGAAAGTCTCTACAGTGAAACGTACTGCACAGACGCCCCTAATAATTTCAGATAAACCATTAGCTTGTGTTTACCTAGATCACTGCGGTCCCTTACAGAGGGATGGTAACTATAAATATATCATGGTCGCAGTGGGTTCGTGTTCAAGATTCATTTGGATTTGGCCTCAGCGCTCGCCTGACGGTCGAACTGTTATAAAAGATTTGCAGGTCTTTATCGGCACATACACAGTTGGCACGCTACATTCTGACCAGGGTCCTGGGTTTAGCTCTCAAGTTTACAAGGAGGCCATGGCCAAACGCGGTGTTGCATTGCGGTACCCTAGTCTATTCCATCCTGAGGGAAATTCGTTAGTGGAGAGAAAAAACGGGACATAAAGCAATCTATAACAGCTATGCTATTAGGCTCGGGTGATGGGTGGGTCAAACATCTAATAAGTAGGGGTGGGCAGAATTTGTGTAATCGCGTTACGCAAATCTACGTGAAATGGTAAAAAATCTCTGCGAACATGCGGAAATTCCGCGAACACGCTTAATTGCCTGTTCTAGATGCTTTATTCCTGTTCGCAATAGCTGTTTGCATGCTCGGGGGGAAATATCTCATGAACACGCATTTTGAGAACACAAACAAGCAAAACATTTCACGAAGTCGCGGAACGCAGATTTGTGGGCAATTTCGCGTTCTCCCCGGAATGCGAAATTACACAAATTCCGCAAATTCCATGAGCAGAACGGAATTTACCGCCCAGGCCTACTAATAAGTGTCCAACGTAGTCTTAACAATCTGCTAAGAAGTTCTCTTGGAGGTGTCACTCCATATAAAGTCCTTTTTGGGACCAGAATGTGAGTATCGGATCTCGATTGTCAGACTTCAGTGGTAGACCAAAAACCCTTTGATATCAGAGACCGTTTGGCTGTTTTACAGGACTTAACTGAAATAGGATCAAAACAAAGTAACGTGTTCCTGAAGCCAACCACCACTGTAAAGAAACCGACCATCTCAGCAAGGCCTGTCTGGTTTTTTAAGCTTTGGGATCTAGTCAGAGAAAAGATCGAAGACAAGAAGGAATTTGGGCCTTCTTACAGACAACCAGTACCTGTCCTAGCAATCCACGGATCAAGAACAGTATTGCTGCCGCCCCTTGCTGGTAAAAAGGAGAACAGGTTCGTGTCCATCGACATGGTCAAACCACATCATGTGGCCGATCATAAGCAGTAGGCCAAGTGGATTCCAACCAAGTAGCAGACGCCCTAATCTGGCTACTATCCAAGAGAGGTTCAAACTGAGAGACTCATCACCTTTGAAGAATCTGCAGTGTGAAATGAAGGACTAAGGAACAAAGCTATGGAAGTTGTACCTCTTGAGACCCAAATAACAGTTTGTCAAGAAACACCTGTCTACAACGAAGTAGCATCAGACAACACAATTGTATCAAGTGATCAAGTGGTTCCAACTATTTCAACGAATCCTGATGCAATCCCAACAACTGGCAGAACTGCCTCCGGCTATATCATTAACTTTGATACATTTTACGAGGGTCCCAGCGAGCTTGAAACAACGCCAGTAAAAAGAACTTTGAAAGAACAAGCAACAGACCTATTTCATCACTTGTAAAAGGCTTATCTGGTTTCACCATGGATTGAACTTTGGATTTTGTTGGGTGTGCTTTTTCTTCTAATTTGGTTGACTCTGGTAATAACTTTGGGAATGCTAATAAATGGAAGATATGTTAAAAATGACACAGCAAGTAAGAACATCAACTTACTACTCAAGCCACGCAAATCATCTCATCGTGAACAAAGAGGCTTGTCATCAGTGAACATCACAGCCGTTCCTATGCCAGGGGGTATAGCTTGGGACAGAACTGACTATGACATTTTTGGCCCTGCAGAGCTGTTGAAGATTCCACACCAGTTCAAGATTTCCTTGAATGACTTTGTTTCATCTAGTACCTTTTCTGATGATTGGGACTTCGAGACTTAATAATATGATGTCAGACTTCGACATGTCTGCTGTATTTACAAATCATGAATACTTAGAAGGTTCATCAGATTATGAACAAATGTATTGTTATAATCACTATGTTCATCATTTCTTGCACATTATCTTCAAACCCTCAAAATGTATTAATGTATAACCAATGGGAACATTGTCCTACGCCACCAAAGGGTAGCTCAAAAACATTTTTGGGAAAATGTCCACACTTTTCATGTTTTATTGTTTCCAATCCAGAATCATTTTACTTTAAAAATGTTAATAAGACAGGAATGACAAGTATGTTGACAAATACCAAGCACATTTATTCTGCAGCCTTTTATGCTCAGCTGTCTTCACTAGGTTTTGACTTTTGAGAAGACAACAACTATCTAGGGCACAAAAGACAGGCAAGTGCAGGGGATAGAAGCTTTATTTAGAGCCTGCATCATCCTAGAGCAAATCATGTTTGTGAATGACACTGTCCAATAGACATCTTGTCTTGAGTTAGCCAAGATAAAAGACCTGAACAATCTGTCCATACCTACACCTACACCTGCTACTGATAACACTTCAGAGGGGGAGGTCGACGGACATACTATTTTGCATCATAACAGAACAGATCCAGATTGGAAAAAATGATTAATCTGGCCCACAGACACAAACACCTGTCATGATAGATTCATGAATAAAACACGGGGATTCACATTCACTAGGCCAGATCCAAGATATGTTCAGAGACAGCATCCAGGAATAGTAACAACATACAGTATAGGGAAACTGTGCCTTGAATGGCTGCATAGATCTACACTTAGGGATGTCAAACAACACTTATCTTTACTTAAAAATGACGCTGATCTTAGTGAATTCTTGCTAGGACCAAGAAAACCGCAACATCAATGTTTTATATATGCCGGTATCCATGATGCTTATATTGAAGCATGGAAGATTACACAAGCAGAGACTGCAGAAAGAATACGAGAAATTGATTGTATTAACTTAGAGAAAACTCTCTCTGTAGTTGACAATGGGTTAACAACTCTGTCGTCCAGGATATATTTTGGACAGCATAGTATCCTCTGCCATGGACATCATGGAACAGGACTTGGTCATGGTGCAACATGGTCAGTCGCAATTACGTTCTATCATGCTATTAGGCTGGACTTTTCAAAACCTTTGTTCAGGCTATGTGCCTTGCCGTTTAATCAATACTACATCACTGTTTTCAGAATTCAATCTCACTGATAAACAGATCAAATTGACCCAGAGGGGAGCAAACTATACGGTGCTGAGCATTGAAAAACTGGTAAGATTGCCATTAACTGTCGCTGAAAAGCCAGCCACAGAATGGATTATACAAGGAACAATCACTCTGCCTGTTACAATTTTCCATTTTCAGTATTATCTAACACATTTACCAGCAGGCACATACGAAAGGTTGGGTAAAGAATACATCAACACATCCTGGGAATTACAATACACACAGAGATGTTGGAGTGTGGGAAAAGAAGTGTTTCTTGGTGGTAAAAATTGTGAAAACGCACTAAGCGGTTCTCTCCTTTGTCAGGGTATTAATTTACACGGGCCTGCTATGGTTCCTCTAACAACTTATCCTGCCACCTGCAAGGTTCACTAGCTGCGGTGATTGATCACATTTTTGAACAGCTTTCTAATGGAAGTTACCTCATGTTGATGTTTTAGAAAGAAAAGGGGCCCTTGCCTAATGAGATGAACCCTGGCAAGGAAACGACACTGGGGGTAAAGAGGGGGCAAAAATACACCAGGGTTTGTGCCTGTTGTATTAGAGAGAGAAAACTTGAAGCTTATGACTAAACTCACACTCTAGTCGTGTTGATATATTATAATGTTTTATTACTTATTGTATCATCTTTTTTTATAGAAGGTATTTTTTAGTCTTGTTATAATTTACTACATACAAAAAAGCTAATACATAGGACCTGACGGACTTGCAGACGGCCGCCCGCACTATGCATCCAGCCATAAGTTACACGATGGAGTTCACTTCGTAATTTTGACGATTCGTTGACATCCAACATTAGAACAGTAACTTCTGTTCGGCGACAACACATCATTTTATTAAGTATTCCCGAGTGGACGTTGTTAGTTTCCCATCCAACGTTGCCCTCCGCAAGTGCAAGGTTCACTTTCTGGAATCATATAGTCCTCCACCAGCGTAAATATCAGGGAACCCACACAGCAGTTGGGAGATCTCCATTACCGATAATACCTCCGATTCGGGTTGCCAGTGGTACTCCATCGGTTACAAGTCAATATAACTGTGCTTGAATACAGACTTCCTGAAGAAGTCTCACGCCGAAACGCATTGAAATGGGAATGCACTTCTGTATTTTACATACATTTATTTAACTGTCTGTTTTTTAATATCATGTTATATGTATTGGCTTTTTTGTATGTAGAAAATTATAACAAGACTAAAAAATACCTTCTATAAAAAAAGATGATACAATAAGTAATAAAACATTATAATATATCAACACGACTAGAGTGTGAGTTTAGTCATTAGCTTCAAGTTTTCTCTCTCTAATACAACAGGCACAAAACCGGGTGTATTTTTGCCCCTTCTTTACCCCCAGTTACCTCATGTTGAACCATCACAGCTGCTGTGGCATGTTGCCAGGTTTACCCTAACTAGTATCTGTGTCAGCCAGGGTCACTTGCTGTATGCAAGTACTGTTTCCAAAAACCAAGACAGACCGGAAGTCGGCGTTATGGCCTTCACTGAACATCTCTTCTATATGAATTGATACTCTAAGCAGAATGAAAGCCATTCTTTTACAGAAAACGGTGCCACTGTCCTCGGCCAAAGAAACCTTTGATCTGCAAGTCCAAAGGAGTTCTGCAGAGATGCATGCCCTCCTAAATACAAACTGCCTATACATTTCTCGGAAATGTTAAGTCGTATCTTAAACATGTCTGATACGAGTGGTATTGTACATGTATTTAAGACAGTATTTTCTGGACTGTTAGCACCTTTTGAAGCAGTCCTAGGAATGTTTCCAAACTTTGTGCACTCTGTGGGGCATGTCAGCAGCCTAAGCGTGCTTAGCGCTCCTTTCCCTAACGCCCGCTATCGCAGGTTTTTATTGTGGAGATATTGCGTTATTAGCAACGCGTATCTCCAAGGCGATAAAAATTCCTGCGTTAGCGGGGAAATCGCCGTTTTGCAGGGAACGTCGCTCGAAAACCAGCTATGTTCCCTGCAAAACGGTGATAAGCTTGCTGATACGACCATGTGATCCTATCAGGAGAATCCACCCCCTATATTAGGGGTGGCTAAGTCAAGAATTTAGCAGACGTTAGTTTTTGGAGAAAACAGCTGTTTTCTCCAAAAACGAACATCTGCTAAAATGCTAGGGCATCCTTGCTGATAGCGCAAAGCCGCTCTATTGATGTCCTTACATGTAGTGTATGTCAGGAACGCCCACTTTGCATCTCTAGAGATACAAAGGTAGGCGTAGTGCAAAAGGGTGCTAACATGCGAATATGCATGTTAGCACCCCCTTGCTGATAGGTTGATGGCTGTTAAAGCCAAAAAAGCGGAGATAAAGCCCTTGCTGATATGCCCCTGTGTTTGGCGGATTGCCTCTCATTTTGGGACTCGCTGCAGGGATACTATTTTTGCTCCTACTGCTGCGATATGGCAAGTCAATCCACAAGCACCACTCAGTTCACCATGGAGACTACTGGCGATGAAGTGTCATTAGCGCATCGTCCAAATTTTGGGACTACCTCTTCTAAGAGAATTGAATACCACATGGTTTCTATCATTCAGACCATTTTGGCAAGATTGCATCTTACCTGTCCTGCGCTGCCTGCTATGCGGAGAAGAATGCGTGCTAGACACATGTCTTACACTCCCATCAGTCATGCCAACGGATGTTGATACTTTGCCTGAACCAGTAACGGCCCATGCACTGTGTTGTCCCCAGCAGCCACCAATTCTGACGACGGGATTCATTGAGATCTCACAGACGCAAAATGCTGACGGTGAGGTACGAGAGGAAACAGGCACACAGGTATTATCCACTACGAACATTGCTAATGCGACCAATGCTGATGGCGATGCTTCACATCTATGTGCGGTTGATCTTCTTAACGAGCTAATACAACTTTCACCTACAATGGTAGACAAATTCTTTACAGACTTAGAAGATTTGATGTTTTCTCCAAACAATAACACTGACTTTTGCTTTGGCACACAGTTTTCTGAGAGACTCTGAATTCGACCTTCATTTTTTCAAAACAAAGTTCTAACTTTGGAACTCTTTTTGCTATAATTATTAATTTTTCCAAATTTGTATTTTTCGTTTTTTGGCACAAAGTAATCTGCTTAAAGTAGAACTATTCATAGAGAACTAGAATTCTTTGAAAAAAATTCCAGGGACAATATTTGACCTTGTCCTCATACCAACAGTTATATGTAATATGACACGAAATGATTTCAGCACCTTTTTATTCTGTATTAACGGGTCATTTCATAAATGTATTTATGTGAGTCATTTAGACAGCATTTACAAATGTCAACTTTATGCTTAGAATGAAACATTGCTTTGAATGCGTACAACACCAATGCGCTTTTCTGTACAACCGGTACCAATGCATTTTTATGTATTTTGGGTGGGTTTTTAACACATCATGTTTAGATATGTTTAACATATTTAGAACTTAGTAATGTCATACATAAGAAAGTGGAGTGGGTGTTGTATGGTGTTTCAGATTCTGAATGGATTTTCCCGATTCATGCCCTTATATGGGTACAATTCACGTTGCCCTTATATAGGCATAGAAATCAAGCCCTTATTTAGGCATAGCCCATGCAACCCAAATACAGGCATGGCTACTTCCATCCATTCACCAAACGTCACAACGATTTCTTGGAAAACCAGCTTAAGCCATTAGGGACTTCCCCTTGCTTGATTATTGATTTCTCCAAGAACTCAGTTAGTTTTACAATGAACAACTATTCCTTAGGGGTTCATTCATGACGTTCATATGCCCGACTTTATGTCAAACATGGCATTCTAAACACCTTCAAGGTATAAATATACCTTCACTTGCTATAGCAAAGCACTGTTGTTCGGAGCAGGTCGACGACCTACTTTCCCGACGCAGCTCGCTACAGCAAGTGCTGAAGGAAGCTGACTCTCCAGTTGATGCACTGATCAGGAAGCTGCTCTCTCCTGCCGAGATTCCAGCTACAGTGTTTCTGACTCCCCTTACAGGGTGTTGGGAAATCGAGTCCCGAGACAGAGATACCAGACCTCTTCATTTTAAGGTATGGAGCTGATTAAAACCTAGAGAAACCTTTGGTAGATTCTTGGCAAAAATTTAAACCTATGCTAAAGACCATACTTACTTCTTCCCACGTACTAGACCTAGGTTAGGTACATTGGGGTAGGCGTTTTGTAGAAGCACCAGTTGAGTATTTTAGCCTGTGTTATTTATGTATGTATTTTTTATGGCTTAGAAACCATACAATGCTATTACAGTATTATTTCATAATACTATTCTCGCTGTACGCATTATACTTTGCATTCTGTCTAACGATTGTAGCAGTTCACCTCTCTTGCATGAGAAAGAAGACCTTTTATTGAAAACACCCGTCTCTCTATTTCTCTGTAACTCCGTAGAAACGAAGCATGCATGATTGACTGAGTGAAATACTTATCGATTGTATCTACTACTCTGAAGATATTTTCCAGTCCTAGGGAAACAAAGTTGTCATGTTTATGCGGTTGTCAGAAACTAATCCCTTCTCGTGAATTTGAGAACATTTATAGTGACCTCTGAGCTGGCTGGCACTCACAATTAAGTTTAGTATATTCGATAGAGACCTACTGACCTAAGTCCTAAGTCATTTCTATGGGATATATTAATCCAATGCGCAGAGCCTATTGGGAATAGAGGAACTACACTACAGGGGCAAGTCTGATGTCTGCCGGTAGCTCATTTCAGGTCGTGGCTGCAATGTGGGAGAAAGATGTTCTGCCTGATTTGGCTCTGTGGATACGTGGGGTTTTGGCCAGTGCGATGTTGGATGATCGCAGGTTTCTTTTGGGTACATGGAAGTTTATTCTGTCGTTGAGGTATTTGGGTCCGTTGTTGTGCAGGCATTTGTAGGCGTGAGTGAGGATCTTGAAGGTGACTCTCTTCCCCATGGGGAGCCAGTGCAGTCACCACAGGTGTTGGCTGATGTGCTTGTGCCGGGGGATGCCGAGGACGAGTCTCGCCGCGTGTTCTGTACTGTTTGTAGTTTGTGAAGTAGGGACTTGTCTTTGAAGGAACCTACAATCCTGCATCTTCTAGAACACAGCCACACCACACTCATGCTGTCACTAGAGCTATTTTTGGTATCAGCAATGTCCAGCTCATGATTAACAAGCAGTACACGGAACGCAAGGCCGCAGAATCAGCGAAGAGACACTTCCTTGCCCCTAATCTCTTTTTGACTCAGAGAAAAGAACTGTAAATTTCACTTCTATCCAACAAGCAAAATTTACAGTTTTTCACGCACAGTCCCCTTTCAAGTAAAATGCCCTTTAAAGTTTAAGGTGCTTTAAGCTGGATTTATGCCAGTGGTTTGACAGTTTTGTCTATGCACATCAGGGACGGCTAGATGGCTAGACAGACAGCTGCATGGATGGACCAGTTGGCACAGAGAGGTGTGAGGACAGACATGAGCATAGATGGACGGACTGACGGACCGACAGGTGGGTGAGAATGAATGCAAAAAAAGAGGATGGATGGATTAGTGATGGATGGACAGACCCACTGACCCACGTAGAGAGGTGGGTGGGAATACATGCAAAAAAAGAGAATGGATAGATTAATGAACGGATGGATGCACTGACCCACGGACAGAGAGGTGGGTGGGAATACATCAAAAAAAGAGATGGATGGATTAATGGATGGATGGGTGAACCAACCCACTGACCCACGGAAAGAGGTGGGTAGGAGAAGATGTTAAAGAGAGGCTGTATGAATGAATGAATGAATAGATAAAAGAATGAATGAATGGACAGACGAACAAATCCACAATCCGACAGGTGGGTAGGAATTAAAAAAAAGAGAATGGATGGGTGGGTGGATTTGCCTGCCAACAAACTAATGATTTTAGAAGCATTGCTCGTTTGTATTTTAAGACTAACCTAATCTGGTATGGTTATTTGGTACACTGTTGTTTAAAATCTCTGCTCTTTCCACAGTTTGAATGTACACGAGAATAATTAATAAAAGTAAATACCTAAATAATGATAACAACAACAGTAATAATATAAATGAACAAATAAACAACAATTGCTTGCTTTTGATGTGGCACTTTAAGTTACACTTCTGACGAATCCTGGCCCTCGCAATGAACCCGGTGAATAGGTGTGATGCTACCGCAGCAAGTATTACCATTACCAGAAGGCATTACTGTAACTTTTAAGGGCCATTATAGGTTAAACATCTAAATGGTGAACAATCACTGTACTCATTTCGGGTGAAATACCCGAATGCTGACCCTTTCCAGGGATGTATTCAACCAGGTTTGGCACCGTACATTTATCCTCTGGGTTACATGCACACTTCTTCATGCGGTAATGCCGCCTGACTCATAATTCCAAATTGGGTGGCAACTTCTGTTTCTGCAGAAATTGGAGTAAAAGGAAGCTCTTAATGAGGGTATAGGGCTGTGAATACGAGGAGTCACTGTTTATAAATCTCACTATTAATTAAACCTAGTTATGTAAAGGCGAATTGCTTGAGTTGCTCTTTGACATGCAGCTGTGAGGCAGCTTTCATACAACTGAAGCCCTTTATGTACAAAGCCCAGAGATATGTTTGCAACTCTCAATCTATTAACGGTCTGGGATTGATAAAATGAGTACCATGGAGACAGGCCATAATACTAACATGTGGATTGTACTTTATCAGTGAACAATACTTTTATAATACATGGGATTCTGCAATCCTTGTAGAAATGTACAGCTCTAATTTTTTATAAATCTGCAACTACTAATCCACTCAGTTGCCGAATAAAAAGAAAAGACCTCAGAACTCAACTATTATAAGTTATTACAGTGAGTTCTGACATCACATTGCCTGCTGCCAGATCCAGCAGTGAGGTGTATGGCAGATCAAGTCACAGAGCATTACTGAAACAGCTGTTTAGCAAGAAAACAGAAAGTTACTTTTCTTTCTTCTGCTCTGTTTTAATATCTTAAAATGACAAGTAGAAAGAATCTGTTCATTTTTTGCACTTCTGAAATAGAGCACAGCTAAACTCTTTCTGCATATTTCTACACATTCTGAGCTACTGTAGCTATTTTATTTAAAAAACCTGACTTGTATGGGACTTTTTAAAATATCTTTTTGCAAAAAATATGTAACAGGTGCTGAGGTATTTGATCTTGCAATATAGTTTCTATTTTTATACTTCATGTTCGCAAACATGTTATCTCTTTCTGAATGAGCTACTCACCAAGGTTTTAAGTGGTTTGTGGAAAAGATGATGGTGTGCCCATGCATTATATAAGATAAAATATCCCCTGATGTACATGATAAGGATATTACAAGACACCTCGGAGTTCCATACTCTTAGGAAGGAACTCAGCTTTGAATCTTGTTCCTCCATATGGTTATGGAACTCCTCAGTGACTTGCAATATCCTTATAATGTATGGCAGGGGGTACTGTATCCCTTATGTACTAACCATCTTTACGTCATTGTGAAACATTCTACATTTAAAATACCAATACTTGTTGGTAACTCAACTGTCCAGTGCGCTTACATGGGCAAGTTAATCTCATTGCACTCATTCAGATATTCTCCTTATTCCATCTTCATGCACACATACACCTCTGTCTATAGTCACAATAAACACCAAAATTCTGCACTCAAACACATTACTCAAGCAACACTCACACAGGCAAAATGCTAATTTTCATACAAATACACCTTGCAAGCACATTTACACAGGCACAACCTACACTACATTTATACAGATGCACCCTACTCTATCAACTCATGCAGGTACTCACCACAACCTGCACTTATACAGGCACTCACATTAGTCTTCACTCATAGAGACTCTCCAGTCACATTATATAAGAAAACAAATTACTGTGGCACATTATTTACCCTGCCCTAGCACACTGATTGACCTCACTCACACAGCACACTGCTCACAATGCATTCTTACTGACACTGCCCCCACTCTTCATTCGCAATGAACAACAACACTCATACACCATTCAAGCATACTGCTCAGCTTGCACTAACAGAGGCATGCTGGTCACTGTAAACTCACGAAGGTAACCTTTGCCCTGCACTCACCTATACACACACACACACACACACACACACACAAACACACCACTCACCATGCACTCACAAAGGCACTTCTGCACCCTTCACTCACAAAAGCAAACCCTTCACACTGGAACGACTCAGGCAAACGATTCATTACATACTCACACAGGCACAACCATCACCCTGTACTCATGAGCAATCAATCAAGGTACTTGTAGAGCGTACTACATAACCGTGAGGGTCTCAAGGCGCTGGGTGGGGGGGGGGTGCTGCTACTGATCTAAGAGCCAGGTTTTCAGGAGTCTTCTGAAGGCCAGTAGGTCTTGGGTCTGCTGTAGGTTGGTGGGGAGGGTGTTCCAGGTCTTGGCGGAGAGGTGGGAGGAGGATCTACCACCGGTGGTCGTTCTTCAGATGCGGGGAACTGTGGTGAGGGCGAGGCTGGCGGAGCGGAGCTGGCGGGTGGGGTTATAGAAGCTGAGACAGTCGTCTCAGCTTCTATAACCCCACCCGCCAGCTCCGCGGTATGCTGGGCCAGTGTTGTGGAGAGCTTTGTGTGCGTGGACGAGGAGCTTGAAGGTTACCCTCTCGTTGATGGGGAGCCAGTGCAGGTCTCTCAGGTGGGGTGTGATGTGGCAGTGGCAGTGGCAGGGGATGTTGAGGATCAGACATGCTGAGGCGTTCTGGATGCGTTGCAGTCGTCTGAGGAGTTTGGATGATGTTCCTGCATAGAGGGTGTTTCCGTAGTCCAGCCTGCTGGTGACAATGGCCTGGGTGACTGTTTTTCTCGTTTCGGTGGGGATCCACTTGAAGATCCTGTGGAGCGTTTGGAGGGTGTTGAAGCAGGATGAGGAGACGGCGTTTACCTGCTTAGTCATGGAGAGGGTGGAGTCGATGATGACCCCTAGGTTGCGTGCGTGGTCGGTGGGTGTCGGTGCTGTTCCTAGCGTTGTTGGCCACCAGGAGTTGTCCCAGGCTGAGGGCGTGGAGCCGAGGATGAGGACTTCCGTGTTGTCCGAGTTCAGCTTCAGTCAACTGATCTTCATCCATTCTGCGTCGGCCTTCATTCCATCGTGGAAGTTGGTTTTGGCGGTGTGGGGGTCATTGGTGAGGGAAAGGATCAGCTGGGTGTCATCGGCATAGATCATGTTGAGGTCGTACTGTTGGGCGACGCGGTTGAGGGGCGCCATGTAGATGTTAAACAGTGTTGGGCTGAAGGAAGAGCCCTGGGGTACGCCGCAGATGATCTCGGTGGTGTTGGAGGGGAAGGCGGGGAGGCGGACGCTCCGTATTCTGTCGGAGAGGAAGGATGTGGTCCTGTCCAGGGCCTTGCCTTGGATTCCGGCTTTGTGTGGGCGTGTACGTAGTGTTTGGTGGCAGACCGTGTCGAAGGCGGCTGATAGGTCAAGGAGGATGAGGGCAGCTGTTTCTCCATTGTGAAGCAGGGTTCTGATGTCGTCGGTAGAGGCAATGAGGGCGGTTTCGGTGCTGTGGTTGCTGCGGAACCCGCACTAGGATGGGTCCAGGATGCTGTTCTCCTCGAAGTAGCGGGTCAGTTGTTTGTTGACGATTTTCTTGGTGACCTTCGCCGGGAACGGGAGCAGGGATATGGGTCGGAAGTTCTTGAGGTCCTTCCTTGGGGTACCCTTAGGTTTCTTGAGTAAGGCGTTGATCTCAGCGTGCTTCCAGCTTTCCGGGAAGGTTGCTGTCTTGAAGGAAATGTTGAATACTTTCCGGAGATGGGATGCATGGCTCTGCAGGCCTTGTTGTAGATGTGGTGAGGGCATGGGTCTAACGGTCATCCGGAGTGGATGGTGTTCATGATCTTGCTGGTATCCTCGTCGTTGGTGCTGGTCCAGGATAGCAGGCGGTTGGTGCAGGTGGGGTTTGTGGGGGGGGTGGCCGTTGAGGGGGGTCATGGCCTTGAAGCTGTTGTGGATGTCAGCTATCTTGCAGTGGAAGAAGGTGGCCAGCAATTCGTACAGTTCTTGCGAGGGCAGGATGTCGTTGGTGTTGGAGCTGGGGTTGGAGAGCTCCTTCACAAAGTTGAAGAGCTCTTTGCTGTTGTGTGCATTGTTATCTAGGCGGTCTTTGAATGAGGCCCTCTTGGTGGCTCTGATGAGTTGATGGTGTCTGCGGGTGGCGTTCTTGTGGGCTGCGTGGCTGTCCGGTGTTAGTTTGTGGAGCCAGTTCTTTTCCAGTTTTTGGCATGTTTGCTTAGAGGCCTGGAGGTCTTCAGTGAACCAGGTGGCTTTCTTGCTGGTGTGGCTGTTGGGGGGTGTTTTGAGTGGGGCGAGGGTGGTGGCGCAGTCGTCGATCCATTTTCTGAGGTTGCAGGCGTCGGTGTCCAGGTTGGTGGGGTCGGCGGGTGGGCTCTGGGTGAGGGTGGTAGTTAGTTGGCCTGCGGTGACTTTGTTCCAGCAGTGCTGAGGCATCTGTTGGGTGCTGTGGTACATCGTGGGCCTCCTGAAGGTGAAGCGGATGCAGTGGTGGTCGGTCCAGTGGGGTTCAGTGGTTGAAGGAGACGTGTGGGCTTGCTGTGAAGATGGGGTTGAGCGTGTGGCCTGTGGCCTGTGGCGTGGGTGGGTGTTGTCACTAGCTGTCTGAGTCCGAGGTTGGTGAGGTTGTCGATCAGGGTGGTGGAGTTGGTATTGTTGTTGTTCTCGAGGTGGAAGTTCAGGTCCCCGAGGAGGATGTAGTCCGTGGAGGCGAGGGTGTGAGTGCTGACGAAGTCGGCGAAGGAGTCGCGGAACTGTGGACGGGGTCCGGGAGGTCTGTAGATGAGAGTTCCTCTGAGGGTGGTGTTTGGGGTCGGTGTGAATCTGGAAGTGCATGTGTTCGGCAGTGCTGAGGGTGTCGTCGGTGTTAGTGGAGACTCCAAGGGTGTTCCTGTGGACAATGGTGATTTCTCCTCCTATGGCATTGGTGCGGTCCCTGCGGGTGATCTTGTAGCACTCTGGGATGTCTATGGGATGTCCGGAGCTGAGGTGGGGTTCAGCCAGTGGAGCGGGTGTTGAGGAGGATGCATCTGAGGTAGTTGGGTTTGTTGTTTGGTGGTTTGTTGGGCCGTGTGCTGGTGCTGGTGAAACTGCAGTTCCGGCAGGAGAAGGGTTCATTGGTGCGCTTCGGGGCGGCCAGGCAGCAGGTGCGTGATCGTCCGGTGTTGAGTGCGTGGAGGGTGCTGGAGTCGCAGCGGAGGCGGTCGTCGTAGTAGTGGCGTTTGCGGGGTCCAGGGATACTGGCGCTGGGCGCAGTAGGGCGTATATGTATTGTACCCTTTCACGAGTGCCCAGTGTGTGATCAAGAGAGCTCTGTCTCTCGAAACGCGTAACTACATTGGAATAAAGACCTGCTAGAACTTTCAACCGAGAGCGCGTCGCTATCTATTTTCATCATGGAATACCAATTGCTGATGGTGGCTCTACCGCCCCCTGCGCGCCACTAGACTAAGGGCGGATTTCCCGGTAGGAGCTGGAACTTGGGAATATATATATATATATATATATATATATATATATATATATATATATATATATATATATATATATATATATATATATATATATATATATATAGTTAGGACCTAGCTACCAGAGGAAATCCGCAACATTCTATTGGGAATAACTTTGGAGCTGGTTGTGGAATTTGCGTGTAATTTTCCAAAATTTAGGCCAGCTCCGCTCCGCTCTGCTCCTTCCCTGGAAGTTTTGGGGGGATTCGTCATGCGGGGGCCGAGAAAAAAGGGGGTCCCAAAACGTGTTTTCCCCATGTTAATTTCCATAGGACGATTAGACACGGCTACAGCCCGAACGGCTGTACGGAATTACACCAAACTTGGTAAAATTGTAAGGACTGGTACGCAGAAGTGCCTTTTCAATATTTGGTCAAAATTGCTCCAGTGGTTTTTATGAAAATTAACTTCAAAAACACATATATATCTATATGCGCGCTTCGAGCGCTTACAGGTACGCGAACCGGGGAGCGCACCCGGCACGACACGGAAGTGCGCGAGTGGAAAGCTGATTGGCTCTCGGGTGTCTGTGAAGTTTCCAAACGGTCCGGCGAGTCCGCCATCTTGTGTCTTGGTAGAACCGAGACACAAGAGGTGAAAAACAAAAGGGGAAAACTATAAAAGGGGGCAGGGTAGAGACCCCCTGACCCCCTAGGTTTTATCAGGCCGGCCTAGGAGGACCCCGAAGGTAAAAAAAAAAGATATATATTTTTTTTAAATTTCACAGAGTACGCGCTGGGTGCGGTGCCATGTACGCCTACCCTGAGCGTACCACGGGGAAAACCAAAAAATATATTTTTTCTGGGCCTGGGGGGTCCTAGTGGGACCCCCTGAGCAGGTCTAGGGGGTCAGGGTGCTTCTACCCTGCCCCCTCTGCATATTTTGCACCTTTGTTTCACTGCTTTCTTGTGCCTTGGTTCTACCGAGGCACAAGATGGCTGCCAACACTTCCTGGTTTGGAGTGTTGACAGACAGTGGCAGCCAATCAGCATGCCTTTCCCAAGAAAGCGATACAGAAAAGGGGGTGGTGATGAACAGAGTGTCTGAATTAAGCAGACCACTCTTACCCAGTCCAAAGATCAGGGCTTGATCCATCACCGTTATTTATCTCACTGCCCCATCCCAGCTCAGAACCTGGCTATATGCAAATTAGTCTGTCCCTGGCCCAGTGCATCATGGGAACAGGGCAGACCAAACTACCAAGCCAATTCTTCACCAGAAAGGAGACAAGCTACCGGGGACCGGTTTCTGGCATTTCAGCCTCTTCGGCCCGGCTTGCTTGAATCCTGATGGAGCAGTGAGAAAGGGACTCATGTCTGAGTATACCCTGCCACACCTATAGTGGCCAAAAACGATACAGAAAAGGGGGTGGTGATGAACAGAGTGTCTGAATTAAGCAGACCACTCTTACCCAGTCCAAAGATCAGGGCTTGATCCATCACCGTTATTTATCTCACTGCCCCATCCCAGCTCAGAACCTGGCTATATGCAAATTAGTCTGTCCCTGGCCCAGTGCATCATGGGAACAGGGCAGACCAAACTACCAAGCCAATTCTTCACCAGAAAGGAGACAAGCTACCGGGGACCGGTTTCTGGCATTTCAGCCTCTTCGGCCCGGCTTGCTTGAATCCTGATGGAGCAGTGAGAAAGGGACTCATGTCTGAGTATACCCTGCCACACCTATAGTGGCCAAAAACGATACAGAAAAGGGGGTGGTGATGAACAGAGTGTCTGAATTAAGCAGACCACTCTTACCCAGTCCAAAGATCAGGGCTTGATCCATCACCGTTATTTATCTCACTGCCCCATCCCAGCTCAGAACCTGGCTATATGCAAATTAGTCTGTCCCTGGCCCAGTGCATCATGGGAACAGGGCAGACCAAACTACCAAGCCAATTCTTCACCAGAAAGGAGACAAGCTACCGGGGACCGGTTTCTGGCATTTCAGCCTCTTCGGCCCGGCTTGCTTGAATCCTGATGGAGCAGTGAGAAAGGGACTCATGTCTGAGTATACCCTGCCACACCTATAGTGGCCAAAAACGATACAGAAAAGGGGGTGGTGATGAACAGAGTGTCTGAATTAAGCAGACCACTCTTACCCAGTCCAAAGATCAGGGCTTGATCCATCACCGTTATTTATCTCACTGCCCCATCCCAGCTCAGAACCTGGCTATATGCAAATTAGTCTGTCCCTGGCCCAGTGCATCATGGGAACAGGGCAGACCAAACTACCAAGCCAATTCTTCACCAGAAAGGAGACAAGCTACCGGGGACCGGTTTCTGGCATTTCAGCCTCTTCGGCCCGGCTTGCTTGAATCCTGATGGAGCAGTGAGAAAGGGACTCATGTCTGAGTATACCCTGCCACACCTATAGTGGCCAAAAACGATACAGAAAAGGGGGTGGTGATGAACAGAGTGTCTGAATTAAGCAGACCACTCTTACCCAGTCCAAAGATCAGGGCTTGATCCATCACCGTTATTTATCTCACTGCCCCATCCCAGCTCAGAACCTGGCTATATGCAAATTAGTCTGTCCCTGGCCCAGTGCATCATGGGAACAGGGCAGACCAAACTACCAAGCCAATTCTTCACCAGAAAGGAGACAAGCTACCGGGGACCGGTTTCTGGCATTTCAGCCTCTTCGGCCCGGCTTGCTTGAATCCTGATGGAGCAGTGAGAAAGGGACTCATGTCTGAGTATACCCTGCCACACCTATAGTGGCCAAAAACGATACAGAAAAGGGGGTGGTGATGAACAGAGTGTCTGAATTAAGCAGACCACTCTTACCCAGTCCAAAGATCAGGGCTTGATCCATCACCGTTATTTATCTCACTGCCCCATCCCAGCTCAGAACCTGGCTATATGCAAATTAGTCTGTCCCTGGCCCAGTGCATCATGGGAACAGGGCAGACCAAACTACCAAGCCAATTCTTCACCAGAAAGGAGACAAGCTACCGGGGACCGGTTTCTGGCATTTCAGCCTCTTCGGCCCGGCTTGCTTGAATCCTGATGGAGCAGTGAGAAAGGGACTCATGTCTGAGTATACCCTGCCACACCTATAGTGGCCAAAAACGATACAGAAAAGGGGGTGGTGATGAACAGAGTGTCTGAATTAAGCAGACCACTCTTACCCAGTCCAAAGATCAGGGCTTGATCCATCACCGTTATTTATCTCACTGCCCCATCCCAGCTCAGAACCTGGCTATATGCAAATTAGTCTGTCCCTGGCCCAGTGCATCATGGGAACAGGGCAGACCAAACTACCAAGCCAATTCTTCACCAGAAAGGAGACAAGCTACCGGGGACCGGTTTCTGGCATTTCAGCCTCTTCGGCCAATTTGCATACAGCCAGGTTCTGAAACTGGGATGGTGCAGTGAGCTAAAAAACGGTGTTGGATCTAGCCCTGATCTCTTGACTGGGTGAGAGCTTTCTGCTTAATTCAGAGACTCTGTCCCTCACCACCCCTTGTTGTAAATATTTTTGTCCACCCTAAGCGTGGAAGGGTATTCTCAGATGTGAGACCCTTGCTCATTGCACCATCAGGATTCAAGCAAACCGGGCCGAAGACGGCTGTAATGCCAGAAACCGGTCCCCGGGAGCTTGTTTCCTTCCCAGTGTAAGAATTGGCTTTTGTAGTTTGGTTTGCCCTGTTCCCATCATGCACTGGGACAGGAACGGACTAATTTGCATACAGCCAGGTTCTGAAACTGGGATGGTGCAGTGAGCTAAAAAACGGTGTTGGATCTAGCCCTGATCTCTTGACTGGGTGAGAGCTTTCTGCTTAATTCAGAGACTCTGTCCCTCACCACCCCTTGTTGTAAATATTTTTGTCCACCCTAAGCGTGGAAGGGTATTCTCAGATGTGAGACCCTTGCTCATTGCACCATCAGGATTCAAGCAAACCGGGCCGAAGACGGCTGTAATGCCAGAAACCGGTCCCCGGGAGCTTGTTTCCTTCCCAGTGTAAGAATTGGCTTTTGTAGTTTGGTTTGCCCTGTTCCCATCATGCACTGGGACAGGAACGGACTAATTTGCATACAGCCAGGTTCTGAAACTGGGATGGTGCAGTGAGCTAAAAAACGGTGTTGGATCTAGCCCTGATCTCTTGACTGGGTGAGAGCTTTCTGCTTAATTCAGAGACTCTGTCCCTCACCACCCCTTGTTGTAAATATTTTTGTCCACCCTAAGCGTGGAAGGGTATTCTCAGATGTGAGACCCTTGCTCATTGCACCATCAGGATTCAAGCAAACCGGGCCGAAGACGGCTGTAATGCCAGAAACCGGTCCCCGGGAGCTTGTTTCCTTCTCAGTGTAAGAATTGGCTTTTGTAGTTTGGTTTGCCCTGTTCCCATCATGCACTGGGACAGGAACGGACTAATTTGCATACAGCCAGGTTCTGAAACTGGGATGGTGCAGTGAGCTAAAAAACGGTGTTGGATCTAGCCCTGATCTCTTGACTGGGTGAGAGCTTTCTGCTTAATTCAGAGACTCTGTCCCTCACCACCCCTTGTTGTAAATATTTTTGTCCACCCTAAGCGTGGAAGGGTATTCTCAGATGTGAGACCCTTGCTCATTGCACCATCAGGATTCAAGCAAACCGGGCCGAAGACGGCTGTAATGCCAGAAACCGGTCCCCGGGAGCTTGTTTCCTTCCCAGTGTAAGAATTGGCTTTTGTAGTTTGGTTTGCCCTGTTCCCATCATGCACTGGGACAGGAACTGACTAATTTGCATACAGCCAGGTTCTGAAACTGGGATGGTGCAGTGAGCTAAAAAACGGTGTTGGATCTAGCCCTGATCTCTTGACTGGGTGAGAGCTTTCTGCTTAATTCAGAGACTCTGTCCCTCACCACCCCTTGTTGTAAATATTTTTGTCCACCCTAAGCGTGGAAGGGTATTCTCAGATGTGAGACCCTTGCTCATTGCACCATCAGGATTCAAGCAAACCGGGCCGAAGACGGCTGTAATGCCAGAAACCGGTCCCCGGGAGCTTGTTTCCTTCCCAGTGTAAGAATTGGCTTTTGTAGTTTGGTTTGCCCTGTTCCCATCATGCACTGGGACAGGAACGGACTAATTTGCATACAGCCAGGTTCTGAAACTGGGATGGTGCAGTGAGCTAAAAAACGGTGTTGGATCTAGCCCTGATCTCTTGACTGGGTGAGAGCTTTCTGCTTAATTCAGAGACTCTGTCCCTCACCACCCCTTGTTGTAAATATTTCCCAAGAAAGCAGCATGCTCATTGGCTGTCAACACTTCTAACCAGGAAGTGTTGGCATTCATCTTGTGCTTGGTAGACGAGGCACAAAAGAAGCAGAAAAACAAACGTGTAGAATGCAAAAAGGGGGCAGGGTCGAAACAAACTAACCCCCTAGGGCTGCTCAGGTGGTCCCACAAGGATATTAACATATTTAAACTTTATTCGCTAATAGAATTAGCATTTAAAAAACCTTGCAAATTCACTGAAAAAACCATAGGTTTCAGGCCTTATATAGTTAGGAATTAGCATATAATAAACCTTTGAAATTCACATAAAAAACCATAGGTTTCAGGCCTTATATAGTTAGGAATTAGCATTTAAAAAAACAATGAAATTGCTCCTATATAGTTAGTTGTACTAACTATATTTCGCGCACCGCAATCCACTGCTGATGATGTCACATATTAGATCATTCATGACATGGTCAGTGACATCACTGATGACCTCTCAAATGACATCACTGATGACACCATCCAGTGAATGTGGTTTGCTTCGTTATTTAAATATGCATTATATATATAGCAATTTGCATTGAAGAATGAGTGGATATATAAAAATAAATAAGAATTATGTAGATGTGGTGGCCTTAGGACTATATGTGAACGGGATGTTGGAGAGTTGGATGAGGAGGACTGGGTGGAGGTCCTGGAAAGTCTAAGGGGGGTAGCCACATCCACATGCCTGCGCCTGATTCAGTTCTGCTACATACATCGCACGTATTATACCAGGCAGCGCTTGTGGAGGGCGGGCATGATAGCATCCCCTGAGTGTCTTCGCTGTGGGGTGGAGGTAGGCACCCTGCTGCACACGGTCTGGGAATGCACAGCCCTGCGAGGGTTCTGGGATGGGGTACATCGTTACCTGGCGGAGGTTCTGGCCTGGGATTTGCAGAAGGACCCCAAGTTAGCTCTATTGCATGTCATGGCAGGGGTGGAGGGCAACCGCTACAAGCGCCACTTGTTGCTACTGGGCCTCACACTGGTAAAGCGCGATATAGCTAGGGAGTGGAAGGCACCTCGGGCCCCGTCACTGGCCGCCTGGAAAAATGGAATGGACTACAATATGGGGTTGGAGCATCCCATGTTTGTGGCCAAGGGGTGCCCCAGAAAACACTTCAAAATTTGGAAGAGGTGGGCAGACTACAAGGTTCTGGACCCGCCACACGAGGAGGCCGCCCTCCCAACTCTTGGACAGACTGGACCGTGAAAAGACACTGTTGGTGTGTGATACACATGGCGAGGGATCTATTATGATATTATGGTTGGAGGAGCGAGCAGCTACGAAAAGGGTGGGGGGTCAGTTGGGGGGAGGGTGGGGGTGTTAGAAAAAAAATTATTAAAAAGAAAAGAATTATGTAGATGTGAGTAAATGAGCTGACGCATTATGTGGCATATTATCAAGAACGGCGATAAAAGTATCGCCGTTTCAGCGGCAGGAAACTGCTGCTAAAGCGGCGATAATGGGCTTGATAATATGCTGTTGTGAATTCCCATAGCAGTCCAGGTTCTGGTGTTAACCTGGGCTAATATGGGAATTCAGAAGGGCATATTAGAAAGCTCATTATCGCTGCTTTAGCGGCAGTTTCCTGATGCTGAAACAGTGATTATTTTATGGCCGTTCTTGATACTATGTCCCTACAAGTTTTGGTAACTCTACGGTTTTACGTGTGCAGTGTGATTCGTACATTCCAGTTCTGTTATAGTGCCGCGTTCAAGTGGTGTTTATATGGAAGTGCCTACTGCGTTACTTACGCCTGTTATGGCGACTTATTTCTATGCATTCCTATGAAGGCTTTGTACATCTAGGCCTCTGTGCTTACCGTTGTATAAACTTTGCGTGTGAACATTTCAGGCAGTTGGTGTCACAACTTATTCTGAACAATTATTCTACACGTCCAAGCCAACAGCAGTGTCTAAGTTTGAGAGAGCAAGAGAAATGATGTCACAGAGAGTGAGAGAGAGAAAGAGAGAGAGAGAAAACAACATTAAAACTGTGTCGCAGAGTCTGGAGATGAGATTTTTTCTTGAAAAGTGAGATGTAGATTTACTAGCTCCTTGCATCACTTTAACCATGTTAAAAGTGACTCAAACGTGGCGTAATAAGGCTGTGGATCTGTTTGTCAGACTGTTGTAAGCTATCTGTTGTCACTGCTCAGAGGTAATTATAGATTTTGCAGAGAAGCTGCTGTACAGTACGCACTCTGGGCCATAAAATGAAGCCTGGGCGACAACATTATCGCCACTTTATCGGCAGGAAAGAGTCGCTAAAGTGGCGATAATGGGTTTGATAATATGCTCTATGGAATTTCAATCGAAGCTAATGTTACATGTGACCAAACTACCAAGCCAATTCTTATACTGGGAAGGAAAAAAGCTACCGGGGACCGGTTTCTGGCATTTCAGCCGTCTTCGGACCGGCTTGCTTGAATCCTGATGGTGCAATGAGCTAGGGACTCACATCTGAGTATACCCTTCCACGCTTATGGTGGACAAAAATGATTCAGAAAAGGGGTGGTGATGAACAGAGTGTCTGAATTAAGCAGACCACTCTTACCCAGTCCAAAGATCAGGGCTTAATCCATCACCGTTTTTTAGCTCACTGCACCATCCCAGCTCAGAACTTGGCTATATGCAAATTAGTCTGACCCTGGCCCAGTACATCATGGGAACAGGGCAGACCAAACTACCAAGCCAATTCTTATACTGGGAAGGAAACAAGCTACCGGGCACCGGTTTCTGGCATTTCAGCCGTCTTCGGCCCGGCTTGCTTGAATCCTGATGGTGCAATGAGCAAGGGACTCACATCTGAGTATACCCTTCCACGCTTATGGTGGACAAAAATGATTCAGAAAAGGGGTGGTGATGAACAGAGTGTCTGAATTAAGCAGACCACTCTTACCCAGTCCAAAGATCAGGGCTTAATCCATCACCGTTTTTTAGCTCACTGCACCATCCCAGCTCAGAACTTGGCTATATGCAAATTAGTCTGACCCTGGCCCAGTGCATCATGGGAACAGGGCAGACCAAACTACCAAGCCAATTCTTATACTGGGAAGGAAACAAGCTACCGGGGACCGGTTTCTGGCATTTCAGCCGTCTTCGGCCCGGCTTGCTTGAATCCTGATGGTGCAATGAGCTAGGGACTCACATCTGAGTATACCCTTCCACGCTTATGGTGGACAAAAATGATTCAGAAAAGGGGTGGTGATGAACAGAGTGTCTGAATTAAGCAGACCACTCTTACCCAGTCCAAAGATCAGGGCTTAATCCATCACCGTTTTTTAGGCTCACTGCACCAACCCAGCTCAGAACTTGGCTATATGCAAATTAGTCTGACCCTGGCCCAGTGCATCATGGGAACAGGGCAGACCAAACTACCAAGCCAATTCTTATACTGGGAAGGAAACAAGCTACTGGGTAAGAGTGGTCTGCTTAATTCAGACACTCTGTTCATCACCACCCCCTTTTCAGAATCGTTTTTGGCCACTATAGGTGTGGCAGGGTATACTCAGACATGAGTCCCTTTCTCACTGCACCATCAGGATTCAAGCAAGCCGGGCCAAAGACGGCTGAAATGCCAGAAACCGGTCCCCGGTCGCTTGTCTCCTTTCTGGTGAAGAATTGGCTTGGTAATTTAGTCTGCCCTGTTCCCATAATGCACTGGGCCAGGGACAGACTGATTTGCATATAGCCAGGTTCTGAGCTGGGATGGTGCAGTGAGATAAATAACGGTGATGGATCAAGCCCTGATCTTTGGACTGGGTAAGAGTGGTCTGCTTAATTCAGACACTCTGTTCATCACCACCCCCTTTTCTGAATCGTTTTTGGCCACTATAGGTGTGGCAGGGTATACTCAGACATGAGTCCCTTTCTCACTGCACCATCAGGATTCAAGCAAGCCGGGCCGAAGACGGCTGAAATGCCAGAAACCGGTCCCCGGTAGCTTGTCTCCTTTCTGGTGAAGAATTGGCTTGGTAGTTTAGTCTGCCCTGTTCCCAGGATGCACTGGGCCAGGGACAGACTGATTTGCATATAGCCAGGTTCTGAGCTGGGATGGTGCAATGAGATAAATAACGGTGATGGATCAAGCCCTGATCTTTGGACTGGGTAAGAGTGGTCTGCTTAATTCAGACACTCTGTTCAGCACCACCCCCTTTTCTGAATCGTTTTTGGCCACTATAGGTGTGGCAGGGTATACTCAGACATGAGTCCCTTTCTCACTGCACCATCAGGATTCAAGCAAGCCGGGCCGAAGACGGCTGAAATGCCAGAAACCGGTCCCCGGTAGCTTGTCTCCTTTCTGGTGAAGAATTGGCTTGGTAGTTTAGTCTGCCCTGTTCCCAGGATGCACTGGGCCAGGGACAGACTGATTTGCATATAGCCAGGTTCTGAGCTGGGATGGTGCAGTGAGATAAATAACGGTGATGGATCAAGCCCTGATCTTTGGACTGGGTAAGAGTGGTCTGCTTAATTCAGACACTCTGTTTATCACCACCCCCTTTTCTGAATCGTTGAGCTGAATTTATGGCAGTGGTTTGACAGTTTTGTCTATGCACATCAGGGGCGGCTAGATGGCTAGACAGACAGCTGCATGAATGGACCAGTGGGCCCGGAGAGGTGTAAGGACAGACATGAGAATAGATGGACGGACTGACGGATCGACGGACCGACAGGTGGGTGGGAATGAATGCAAAAAAAGAGGATGGATGGATTAGTGATGGATGGACAGACCCACTGACCCATGTACAAAGAGGTGGGTGGGAATTCATGCAAAAAAAAGAGAATGGATGGATTAATGAACGGATGGATGCACTGACCCACGGACAGGGAGGTGGGTGGGAATACATGCAAAAAAAGAGATGGATGGATAAATGGATGGATGGATGAACCAACCCACTGACCCACGGACAGAGGTGGGAGGGAAAAGATGTTAAAGAGAGGCTGTATGAATGAATGAATGAATGAATGAATGGATAAAATAATGAATGAATGGACAGACGAACAAACCCACAATCCGACAAGTGGGTAGGAATTAAACAAAAAAGAATGGATGTGTGGGTGGATTTGCCTGCCAACAAACTGATGATTTTAGAAGCATTGCTCTTTTGTATTTTAAGACTTACCTAATCTGGTATGGTTTTTTGGTACACTGTTGTTTAAAATCTCTGCTCTTTCCACGGTTTAAATGCACACGAGAATAATTAATAACAGTAAATACCTAAATAATGATAACAACAACAATAATAATATAAATAAACAAATAAACAACAATTGCTTGCTTTTGATGTGGCACTTTAAGTTACACTTCTGACGATTCCTGGCCCTCGAAATGAACCCGGTGAATAGTTGTGATGCTACCCCAGCAGGTATTACCATTACCAGAAGGCATTACTGCAACTTTTAAGGGCCATTATAGGTTAAACGTCTGAATGGTGAACAATCACCGTACTGGTTTTGGGTGAAATACCCGAATGCTGACCTTTTCCAGGGATGTATTCAACCAGGTTTGGCACCGTACATTTATCCTCTGGGTTACATGCCACACTTCTTCATGCGGTAATGCCGCCTGACTCATAATTCCAAATTGGGTGGCAACTTCTGTTTCTGCAGAAATTGAAGTAAAAGGCAGCTCTTAATGGGTGTATAGGGCTGTGAATACGAGGAGTCACTGTTTATACATCTCACTATTAATTAAACCTAGTTATGTAAAGGTGAATTGTTTAAGTTGCTCTTTGACATGCAGCTGTGAGGCAGCTTTCATACAACTGCAGCCCTTTATGTACAAAGCCCAGAGACATGTTTGCAACTCTCAATCTATTTACGGTCTGGGATTGATAAAATGAGTACAATGGAGACAGGCCATAATACTAACACGTGGATTGTACTTTATCAGTGAACAATACTTTTATAATACATGGGATTCTGCAATCCCTGTATAAATGTACAGCTCTAATTTTTAATAAATCAGCAACTACTAATCCACTCAGTTGCCGAATATAAAGAAAAGAACTCAGAACTCAACTATTATAAGTTATTACAGTGAGTTCTGACATCACATTGCCTGCTGCCAGAGCCAGCAGTGGGGTGTATGGCAGATCAAGTCACAGAGCATTACTGAAACAGCTGTTTAGCAAGAAAACAGAAAGTTACTTTTCTTTCTTCTACTCTGTTTTAATATCTTAAAATTACAAGTAGAAAGAATCTGTTTATTTTTTGCACTTCTGAAAAAGAGTAAAGCTAAAATCTTTCTGCACATTTCTACACATTCTGAGCTACTGTAGCTATTTTATTTAAAACACCTGACTTGTATGGGACTTTTTAAAATATCTTTTTGCAAAAAATATGTAACAGGTGCTGAGGTATTTGATCTTGCAATATAGTTTCTATTTTTATACTTCATGTTCGCAAACATGTTATCTCTTTCTGAATGAGCTACTCACCAAGGTTTTAAGTGGTTTGTGAAAAAGATGATGGTGTGCCCATGCATTATATAAGATAAAGTATCCCCTGATGTACATGATAAGGATATTAAAAGACACTTCGGAGTTCCATACTCTTAGGAAGGAACTCAGCTTTTGATCTCGTTCCTCCATTTGGTTATGGAACTCCTTAGTGACTTGCAATATCCTTATAATGTATGGCAGGGGGGTACTTTATCCCTTATGTACTACCCATCTATACGTCATTGTGAAACATTCTGTATTTAAAATACCAATACTTGTTGGTAACTCAACTGTCCAGTGCACTTACATGGGCAAGTTGATCAAAATGAACTCATTCAGATATTCTCCATATTCCATCTTCATATACACATACACTTCTGTCTATAGTCACAATAAAGACCAAAATCCTGCACTCAAACACATTACTCAAGCAACACTCACACAGGCAAACTGCTCATTTTCACACAAATACACCTTGCACTCAATGCAGGCACATTTACACAGGCACAACCTACACTACATGTATACAGATGCACCCTGCTCTATCAACTCATGCAGGTACTCACCACAACCTGCACTCATACAGGCACTCACATTAGTCTTCACTCATAGAGACTCTCCCATCCCTCTCCAGTCACATTATATAAGAAAACAAATTACTGTGGCACATTATTTACCCTGCACTAGCACGCTGATTGACCTCACTCACACAGCACACTGCTCACAATGCATTCTTACTGACACTGCCCCCACTCTTCATTCACAATGAACAACAACACTCATACACCATTCAAGCATACTGCTCAGCTTGCACTAACAGAGGCATGCTGGTCACTATAAACTCACGAAGGTAACCCTTGCCCTGCACTCACCTATACACACACACACACACACACACACACACACACTACTCACCATGCACTCACAAAGGCACTTCTGCACCCTTCACTCACAAAAGCAAACCCTTCACACTGGAACGACACAGGCAAACGATTCATTACATACTCACACAGGCACAACCATCACCCTGTACTCATGAGCAATCAATCAAGGTACTTGTAAAGCTTACTAAATACCCGTGAGGGTCTCAAGGCGCTGGGTGGGGGGGGGGGGGGGGGGTGTTGCTACTGATCGAAGAGCCAGGTTTTGAGGAGTCTTCTGAAGGCCAGTAGATCTTGGGTCTGCTGTAGGTTGGTGGGGAGGGTGTTCCAGGTCTTGGCGGAGAGGTGGGTGAAGGATCTGCCACCGGCGGTTGTTCTTCGGATGTGGTGAACTGTGGCGAGGGCAAGGCCGGCGGAGCGGAGCTGGGGGGTGGGGTTGTAGAAGCTGAGAGAGTTGAGGTATGCTGGGCCGGTGTTGTGGAGAGCTTTGTGTGCATGGATGAGGAGCTTGAAGGTTACCCTCTTGCCTCTTGTTGATGGGGAGACAGTGCAGGTCTCTCAGGTGGGGTGTGATGTGGCAGTGGCAGGGGATGTCGAGGATCAGACATGCTGAGGCGTTCTGGATGCGTTGCAGTCGTCTGAGGAGTTTGGACGATGTTCCTGCATAGAGGGTGTTTCCGTAGTCCAGCCTGCTGGTGACGATGGCCTGGGTGACTGTTTTTCTCGTTTTGGTGGGGATCCACTTGAAGATCCTGTGGAGCATTCGGAAGGTGTTGAAGCAGGATGAGGAGACGGCGTTGACCTACTTAGTCATGGAGAGGGTGGAGTTGAGGATGACCCCTAGGTTGCGTGCGTGGTTGGTGGGTGTCGGTGCTGTTCCTAGCGTTGTTGGCCACCAGGAGTTGTCCCTGGCTGAGGGGGTGGAGCCGAGGATGAGGACTTCCGTCTTGTCCGAGTTCAGCTTCAGTCAACTGATCTTCATCCATTCTGCGACGGCCTTCATTCCATCGTGGAAGTTGGTTTTGGCGGTGTGGGGGTCTTTGGTGAGGGGGAGGATCAGCTGGGTGTCATCGGCATAGATGATGTTGTGGTCGTGCTGTTGGGCGACGCGGTTGAGGGGCGCCATGTAGATGTTAAACAGTGTTGGGCTGAGGGAAAGAGCCCTGGGGTACGCCGCAGATGATCTCGGTGGTGTTGGAGGGGAAGGGGGGGAGGCGGACGTTCCGTGTTCTGCTGGAGAGGAAGGATGTGGTCCAGTCCAGGGCCTTCCCTTGGATTCCGGCTTCGTGTAGGCGTGTACGCAGTGTGTGGTGGCAGACCGTGTCGAAGGCAGCTGATAGGTCAAGGAGGATGAGGACAGCTGTTTCTCCGTTGTGAAGCAGGGTTCTGATGCCGTCGGTGGCGGCAATGAGGGCGGTTTCGGTGCTGTGGTTGCTGCGGAACCCGCACTCGGATGGGTCCAGGATGCTGTTCTCCTCGAGGTAGCGGGTCAGTTGTTTGCTGATTATTTTCTCTGTGACCTTCGCCGGGAACGGGAGCAGGGATATGGGTCAGAAGTTCTTGAGGTCCTTCCTTGGGGTCTGCCTTAGATTTCTTGAGTGAGGCGTTGATCTCAGCGTGCTTCCAGCTTTCCGGGAAGGTTGCTGTCTTGAAGGAAATGTTGGTTACTTTCTGGAGATGGGGTGCGATGGCTCTGCAGGCCTTATTGTAGATGTAGTGAGAGCATGGGTCTAACGGTGATCCGGAGTGGATGGTGTTCATGATCTCACTGGTGTCCTCATCGTTGCTGCTGGTCCAGGATAGCAGGCGGTTGGTGCAGGTGGTGTTCATGGGGGGGGGGGGGGTGGCCATTGAGGGGGTCGTGGCGTTGAAGCTGTTGTGGATGTCAGCGATCTTACAGTGGAAGAAGGTGGCCGTCGAGTAGCACAGTTCTTACGATGGCGGGATGTCGTTGGTGTTGGAGCTGGGGTTGGAGAGCTCCTTCACGATGTTGAAGAGCTCGTTGCTGTTGTGTATGTTGTTATCTAGGCGGTCTTTGAATGAGGCCTTCTTGGTGGCTCTGATGAGTTGATGGTGTCTGTGGGTGGCGTTCTTGTGGGCTGCGTGGCTGTCCGGTGTTCGTTCGTGGAGCCAGTTCTTCTCCAGTTTTTGGCATGTTCGCTTAGAGGCCTGGTGGTCTTCAGTGAACCAGGTGGCTTTCTTGCTGGTGTGGCTGTTGGGGGGTGTTTTGAGTGGGGCGAGGGTGGTGGCGCAGTCGTCGATCCATTTTCTGAGGTTGCAGGCGTCGGTGTCCGGGTTGGTGGGGTCGGCGGTTGGGCTCTAGACAAGGGAGGTAGTTAGTTGGCCTGTGGTGACTTTGTTCTAGCAGTGCTGAGGCATCTGTTGGGTGCTGTGGTGCATGGTGGGCTTCCGGAAGGTGAAGTGGATGCAGTGGTGATCGGTCCAGTGGGGTTCAGTGGTGTGGTTGAAGGAGACGTGTGGGCTTGCGGTGAAGATGGGGTTGAGCGTGTGGCCTGTGGAGTGGGTGGGTGTTGTCGCTAGCTGTCTGAGTCCGAGGTTGGTGAGGTTGTCGATCAGGGTGGTTGGTATCGTTGTTGTTCTCGAGGTGGAAGTTCAGGTCCCCGAGGAGGATGTAGTCTGTGGAGGCGAGGGCGTGAGTGCTGACAAAGTCGGCGATGGAGTCGCTGAACTGTGGACGGGGTCTGGGAGGTCTGTAGACGAGAGTTCCTCTGAGGGTGGTGTTGGAGTCGGTGTGAATCTGGAAGTGCATGTGTTCCGCAGTGCTGAGGGTGTCGTCGGTGTTGGTGGAGACTCCGAGGGTGTTCCTGTGGACGATGTCGATTTCTCCTCCTACAGCGTTGGTGCGGTCCCTGCGGGTGATCTTGTAGCAGTCTGGGATGGCTATGGTGATGTCCGGAGCTGAGGTGGGGTTCAACCAGGTCTCCGTCAGGAAGGTGACATCTGGAGAGGGAGAGTTGAGAAGGCCCCAGAGTTTGACTGCGTGTTTGCGGGCGGAGCGGGTGTTGAGGAGGATGCATCTGAGGTAGTTGGGTTTGTTGGTTGGCGGTTTGGGGGGCCGTGTGCAGGTGCTGGTGAAACTGCAGTTCCGGCAGGAGAAGGGTTCATGGGTACGCTTCGGTGCGGCCAGGCAGCAGGTGCGTGATCGTCCGGTGTTCAGTGCGTGGAGGGTGCTGGAGTCACAGGGAGGTGGTCGTCGTAGTAGTGGCATTTGCGGGGTCCAGGGATACTGGCGATGGGCGCGGTCCAGGCGCGGACGGGTGCAGACGGGCTTGCCTTTGGTGCGCCTTTGGCGCGCCAGCGGCGCGACCGCGCATCAGACTGCATTCGAGGGGAGGGGAGGGACGCTCAGCAGGGAGGCAGGAAAAAGGGCAGGAGGAGAGGGGAGGGGCCAGGAGACCAGAGAAAGACAATGGTGTCAAGGTGGCAGAAGTAAAGCAAGAACAGGGCACACAATAATAATAGAAAAAGTATGCAATACAAGTCAGAGAAAGAATTTGGCAGGAATTTGGCAGTAGCTCAAAGCACAAAACTAAGTTTGAAAAGGGTCAAGGGAATATATTTAACGACCTGTCATTTCATTTCCCTACACAAGACATTATACATAACAGCAAAAAATGACCGGTCTTATGTGTTGCTGTACTAGTAACTGAGAAAAACAGGACTCATGCAAATAATAAAGGAGTTACAACTGGCGGAGATATTCCCATCAGACCACCCTTTGGCGGAGTCTCATCATATGGGGTTTTGTTTAATCCATCCAACCTTCCGCCCAAGCCATCAAATGATGGTGCGGATATGGATGTGGAGTAGAAACTCTAGCAAAGTTGTTACTCAGAGGGTAGTGCTCAGGGTGTGTAGTGCAGTGCTGTGGTGAAGACTTAAAATTAACGACTCAGAAAAGAAAAATATTTTAATAGGATTTGTCTGAGTGCCAAGGTTAAAATCACGCCTGGTAGTCTAAATATATAACTACACTGTGGCGCTGTGCAGGACGGTCGACATGTTTCAGCCAAATTGGAAGTTTTTATCCGGCTTTCGTCAGGACCTAGATGATAAGCTACTGCAACCTGATAAAGTGAAGTGCATAAGTGTAAATGAAATTAGGTGACAAAACTATATCAGAATACTTATATCTACCAGGAACTTGGAGCCCCAATGTTCGCAAGGAAGAAATGCATTCAATCTTACTCCTGTTGAAAAAAGCACAAGAAAAATACATATTTGCATGTATAGCCATATATTCACAAGAAACTGTACAGACAACACATCAAACAGAAGTAAGTTGTACTCTGTTTGTTCAAGAGTGGACTCACTCATTCACAGAGGAAAAAGATAGCCTGGCTGTGAATACTCACCACGCTTAGCGTGGGTAATGACCTCACCTCACCCGGCAACCGCTCGGGAATATGAGGCCCCGCTCTAAGGTGCAAAAGGAAAAGGGCATGAATAGCAAGATTAAATGCCCAAGGCTTAAAGCTGTAGCATCCTATGTCTAACTTTCTATATGCAAACAGAGCCAGCATAAACAATGAAAGGGAGACCCCACAGGACTTGGCCAGGGACAAATACACAAAAAGTACCGGGTTTTCTAAATTAACTGGTTAAAAAATGAAGATTAAAATTTGACTAGGGGCTGTTTTAGAAATGACCAGGGTCTAACTGGGAGGCAGCCTTACCTGTCCGTCGGTACCTCTCTCTGGCATCCGAGAGGAAGTGGAGGTACCGAGTACGACCAGGCTCCTCCCTTATATACCGCATTGGTTAATTGATTGATTGCCCTGCAGATTACCCGCCAAAACGAGTGAATACTAGATGATTGCCAAAGCGCTTGTCTAAATGCGCATGTGCGTGAGCGCTTGAAAGTAAAGGCTTCTCTTAAAGACCTGCGTAGTTGTTAGCCGATCGCGAACAGCATGCGCTAGTCATTCGCGCATGTGCGTGATGATGGCAACGTCACGCGTCCGAGATCGGGAAATACACTAGTCTCTTGTGCAGCCGCTTTGTTAAATGAGCCTTGTTAAAACTCAGGTAAACCCGCTGGCGTTTGAAAAAAAGGATGAAAGACTGGCATAAACAAATAAACTCGCCACAAGGTCGGCGAAGGGGAATTTGAAATTTAGATCCGGCGCATTTAAGACTATCCTTCCAAAAAAGACCAAAACAGAACTTCAAAATGCATTTGGTCAACAGAACAACAGCTACGGGGGATCGCAAATCCAATAAGAAACGATGTAAGTGACAGAGATCTTACGTATGTCTGATATTTATAATTATAAACTGGACTGGATGTATCAGTTTCAGACAGCGTGGGTGTTGCCTTAATATGAGCTAACAGTGAAAACCTGGTGATACACAAATAGCAGGAAGACTGCAAGGGAACACTGCATGTAATCTTGCTCATGTGATTATGCATACCAGTGGCAACATAAGGAGATTACAGTTTTTTCAGAAAATAGTGTTTTAGAGACAGGAAAAACGGTAGAGGCTGGTATCAGACGATCAAATTGAGATCCACGGAATAGAATCGTTTAATCCTATACTGTCACTATGGAGCTTAAAGATCCATTTTTGCTCTTTGACAAATAGGAATTTGGATTTGTCGCTGATGTGAGGTGGAATATATGGGTGTTCTAAGATCACCCACTTTAAGTCCTCAGCTCGATGTTTCATAGCCAGGAAGTGGTTGGTGAGACAGGTGGACTGTTTATGGCAGCGGATTGTAATTTTATGTTGGCTGATGCGAACCTTCATTTTCCGCGTGGTGTGACCGATATATTGAAGTGAACACAGACAGGTAATCATATATATAACTCCCTCGGTGTTGCAGTTGGTGTGTTTGCGGAGTACTAGAAAAAAAGAGGTAGAGGGGGGTCTGTGGGTTGGTTTAACGACCTAAATATCTCATAACCCAACTAATAACAAGAAACATACAGGAGATACAAGGTCAAAGTGTGTGCTGTACTGAATCTTTGAGCAAAACAGAGTCATGGAACACCCAGAAATTACATGTGGCTGAAAAACTCCCATCAGACCACCATTATGGCGGAGTATCATCACGTGGGAGACGGATGGTAAATCTAAGTCTTACTCAACCCATCAGGTGATGGTGTAGAGATGGATTCAAAGGTGACCCTCTAGCCACAATGTATTTCAATATGGTGGTGATGGTGTGCAATGTGAAAAGGTGTAAAATTAAAATGAACTACTGTGACAGAAAATATGTTTAATAGGCACTGTTACAGTGTTAAGGCTAAAATGACGCCACATAGTGTGAAAATATGACTAAAGGTGTAGTGCAGAGTGGTCGACATGTTTCAGCTTAACGGATAAACTGTATCCAGCTTTCTTCAGGACCGTGATCTAATACAGACTGCAAATGTCAGTGAAAAACAACTTGTGAATAGTGAAGCAAGCAAATATCAAGTCAAAGTAGTCCTACCAGGAACTTGGGTCCCCAATGTTGTCTGGTGGAAAAATGAGTAGATTATCCTTTCCTGTAGGAAAAATTATACACAAAGTATGTGATATCAACCTGTGTTTCCACTCATCCCTCAGTGGCAAAAAAAATTGCACATACAGCACATATCACAAAAATGAGCAAAAAGTCTCATTCTCTTATCAGAGGCAGCAGTCCTCCTGAATTAAATGACGGTAGTCACAGTGATGTTTCAATTTTATACTCACCCAGCTTTATGTGGGAAGTCGCCTTACCTCACCCGGCACCCGCTCTGGAAAAATGAGGCCCGCTCTGTTTAAAAAGATGGAAGAAATAATAGAATATATTCCATCGCAATATTTATATAATTGCGATATATTTCTTAAACTTCCAACAGATTTTTAACAATAACCAGTTGCTCTCATGGTAGACACTTCCCCATCAGACCATATGCCTAAACCCATGCTAGTCCAGTATAGAGGTAAGGCAAAGAACCCTGTTGCTTATAGGGTCAGCTGTCAAGCTCTGATAAAACAGAGAAAGAAGAACCCAGTCTTTAAAGAATAGTACCTAGGCAGCAGTAGTAAAGAAGATTAGCCATCTGTGCTCACCTCTCCGTCGGTACCTCTCGCCTGCTTCCAAGTGGGAGTGGAGGTACTGAACAAAAGGAGAGCGCGCCTTTTTATACAGAAGGTGATTGGTTTAATTAATTGCACCTTTTGCTAGTATGCATTAATGCGCTGGTAATTACCGATCTTGAAATGCGCAATATCGTAGCTGTGCCCACTTCCTTACGCCGCGCATGCGCGGGCGCAGTAGGCAAGAGATGCTAAACTATAGCGCATGCGCAACGAAAGTAGTTGTGTGCGCATGCGCGGTAGTACGCCAGAGGCCGCTGTCATAGCGCTCAACCAGGAGTTGGTGTTGTTCCTGGCGAAGGATCGATATTGGAAGTTCGGAAAGAGAGAAAAAGAATCTCGTGAGGGGGTTAGATGTCTCCTAATCCATAAGAAATGTAGTTTGTGCTCGCAACAAACCCGTAGTTAATATGCACTAGATACCTATAAAAAATTGGTAATATGAGGCTCAATTGATGTCATGGGGATACTCAGCCATATCTATTAAATGAAAATATGCGGCCATCAACAGATATAACCATTTTATGTACAGGTGGTAAACCCAAATGTTTGAATACAATCGTTCAACTCCCTTCCTCCACTTGGGTCTTAATCTCTGTGAGGAGGCGAGGAGTGGGATCACTGGCTAAACGAACAACAATGGCACCACAAAAAAAATTGCCTTGGCCCATCTATCTACTGATCAGTCCGTCAATATTAAGCCGGCGGACAAGGGTGGTGCCATTGTTGTTCTGGATATGGTCACCTATCCCCAAGAATGCCAAAGACTACTGGACAACACTAATTCTTACCAACGTTTAGCCAGTGATCCCACCCCTTGCCTCCTCACAGCGATTAAGACCCTAGTGGAGGAAGGGAGTTCGGAAGGGTGGATTACACCCCAAGAAGCGAAATTTTTGGTAACCAACAAACCAGTCATGCCTGGCTTTTATTGTTTGCCTAAAATTCACAAACCCACTCGGCCCCACCCCCAGGACGCCCGATTATTTCAGGCATAGGCTCCCTCTTGGAGCCTTTGCTCACCTTTGTGGATTTTTTCTCGAGGCCTCTTGTAAAAGAGATGCCTACGTATTTGCAGGATACGGCCGATGTTCTAAGACTTTTACCTGAAGTAGGATTCGACACCGAGACTGACCTTTTGGTCAGTTTCGACGTCGAGTCTTTGTATACCTGCATACCGCAGGGAGAAACTTTGGAGGCTATCAGATCTATTCTTTTCACACGTGATTTACAGAGCATCACTCCAGTGAATTTCATCATGGAATGTGCCAGATAGGCAATGATGGAAAACTACTTCAAATTCGAAGATCAGATCTATCTTCAAACCTCTGGAACATCTATGGGGAGTATTTTTGCCCCCAGCCTCGCCAACCTCTATGTTCACCTGTTTGAACAGAATCTTGTACTCAACCATAGCAACCCCTACTTCCACCAGGTGGTGCTATGGAAGATACATTGATGACATTTTTCTGGTTTGGCGAGGTATACCATCGGAGGTTCAATCATTTCATGATTGGTTGAACCATCAAAACCAATATCTGAAATTCACCATCGAATTCAGTCGGGTGGAATTGCCCTTTTTGGACATTCTCATTTTTCCCAAAGATGGTAAATTGGAATGTGAACTCTATAAAAAATCCTATGTCCAGGAATTCCCTCTTAGCCTTTACTAGTCATCATCCCCGGGCCCTACGGGAAAATCTTCCTGTAAGACAGTTTCTGAGAGTTCGCAGAAACTGTTCTTCTACTTCTCTTTTCGACAAACATGCCCGCATCCTGTCTAGACAATTGGAAGATCGACAATACCCATAACATCTGGTACAAAAAGCTTGGAAACGAGCCACCAACAACAACAGGGAGGCACTTTTGGAGAGAAGACCTGAAAAGGCGCCATTAGATAGGCTAACCTTTGTTAGCACATTCAGCGTGATTTTCAAAAGACAGTGCGAAAACATTGGGATATCCTAAACATAGCCCAACCCAACATCCTTCCGCCTCTATTTTCATTTAAAAAGGCCCGTAGTCTACGAGATAGTCTGGTTCACACCAGACCGAGAGTAAAATGGCAGAGACACTCAACACACTGTGGAACACCCATACAGTACGTGGTCACTTTCCATGTGGCTCTTGTAGCGCATGTCCTCAGACATACAAAGCAGACCAAGTAGACATAGGCACAGGTAACCCATGGCTACTCCGCAAACACACCAACTGCAACACCGAGGGAGTTATATATATGATTACCTGTCCATGTTCACTTCAATATATCGGTCACACCACGCGGAAAATGAAGGTTCGCATCAGCGAACATAAAAGTACAATCTGCTGCCATAAACAGTCCACCTGTCTCACCAACCACTTCCTGGTTATGAAACATCTAGCAGAGGACTTAAGGTGGGTGATCTTAGAACACCCATATATTCCACCTCACATCAGCGGCAAATCCAAATTCCTATTTGTCAAAGAGCAAAAATGGATCTTTAAGCTCCATAGTGACAGTATAGTAATAATAATAATAAGGGAAGCTTGTAAAGCACTTGGTTACGCTCGTAAGCGTGTCCCCGCGCTGCAACTGAAAATCACTCCGAGCAGAAGTAAGGAGAGAGCTCTGTTATCTTGCAAACAGGTAAGTTTTTAAGTTCTTCCGGAAGCTGGATTCAGATGAGTCCAGGCGGAGATTAGGAGGCAGGGCGTTCCAGCTCTTCGCTATCAGATGTCGAAACGAGCGTCCTCCCATGCGGGCCCTTTTAACCCTAGGAACCTCAAGTAGGCCTCCGTTTGAGGAGCGCAAAGTTCGTGATGGTACGTACGATCCACGGAATAGAAACAATTCTATTCCGTGGATCTCAATTTGATTGTCTGATACCAGCCTCTACCGTTTTTCCTGTCTCTAAAACACTATTTTCTGAAAAAACTGTAATCTCCTTATGTTGCCACGGGTATGCATAATCACATGAGCAAGATTACATGCAGTGTTCCCTTGCAGTCTTCCTGCTATTTGTGTATCACCAGGTTTTCACTGTTAGCTCATATTAAGGCAATGCCCACGCTGTCTGAAACTGATACATCCAGTCCAGTTTATAATTATAAATATCAGACATACGTAAGATCTCTGTCACTTACATCATTTCTTATTGGATTTGCAATCCCCCGCAGCTGTTGTTCTGTTGACCAAATGCATTGTGAAGTTCTGTTTTGGTCTTTTTTGGAAGGATAGTCTTAAATGCGCCGGATCTAAATTTCAAATTCCCCTTCGCCGACCTTGTGGCGAGTTTATTTGTTTATGCCAGTCTTTCATCCTTTTTTTCAAACGCCAGCGGGTTTACCTGAGTTTTAACAAGGCTCATTTAACAAAGCGGCTGCGCAAGAGACTAGTGTATTTCCCGATCTCGGACGCGTGACGTTTCCATCATCACGCACATGCGCGAATGACTAGCGCATGCTGTTCGCGATCGGCTAACAACTACGCAGGTCTTTAAGAGAAGCCTTTACTTTCAAGCGCTCACGCACATGCACATTTAGACAAACGCTTTGGCAATCATCTAGTATTCACCCGTTTTGGCGGGTAATCTGCAGCGCAATCAATCAATTAACCAATCGCGTGCGGTATATAAGGGAGGAGCCTGGTCCTACTCGGTACCTCCACTTCCTCTCGGATGCCAGAAAGAGGTACCGACGGACAGGTAAGGCTGCCTCCCAGTTAGACCCTGGTCATTTCTAAAACAGCCCCTAGTCAAATTTTAATCTTCATTTTTTAACCAGTTAATTTAGAAAACCCAGTACTTTTTGTGTATTTGTCCCTGGCCAAGTCCTGTGGGGTCTCCCTTTCATGGTTTATGTGTGAGAAAAGAGTTTGCCTGTTTGACTGCAGGGTGATCAATGTGCCTCTATGAGTACTGTCTGAGGGCAGGGAGATGAGAGTACCTGTGTGAGGCTGCTGTGAGCTACTGCCAAATTCCTGCCAAATTCTTGCTCTGACTTGTATTGTATATTTTTTCTATTATTATTGTGTGCCCGGTTTTTGCTTTACTTCTGCCATCTTGACCCCATTGTCTCCCTCTGGTCTCCAGGCCCCTCCCCTCTCCTCCTCCCCATTTTCCCACCTCCCAGCTGAGCGTCCCTCCCCTCCCGTACAAAAGCAGACCACTGCGGGGGAGCGCTCGAGCGACCTGACCTCGGTCATAGTCCCGCTCTCCACCTGACAGCTCCTGCGAGCCGCTGCTGCCCCTGGCCCCTTGCTTTGTGGGTTCGAGGCTGCTGTGAGCTCCTGCCAAATTCTTGCTCTGGCTTGTATTGTATATTTTTTCTATTATTATTGTGTGCCCGGTTCTTGCTTTACTTCTGCCATCTCGACCCCATTGTCTCCCTCTGGTCTCCCGGCCCCTCCCCTTTCCTCCCACCCAAGTATGAACCCCTCAACATGCACCCTAGGACTTTACTCACACATGCCCATTGTTCACTGTTCGCTTACTAAAGCCCATTTTCTCCCTGCACTTATGCATCCAAGCTCCTCACTTTGAATTCACACAGGCACATCCCTTTTCCTGCACTCAAGGATGCAGGAATCACTAACACAATATTGTGGTAAACAATATAGTTGATAAAATATTTGGGGTTATTTATGAGAGGGCTACATCACGTGTGCACCCTGCAACATGGTACATGCATGACTCAAACCTCTATGTCAGATTTTTGAAGCCACACAAAGCTACATTGTGTAGTTCTGAGTGGCTTAAAAAATATGGTGTAACACAACGTAGCGCAGATCGCTGCATTGCTTTACTCTGCCCTGGGAAGGTGTTCCATGGGTTTTCCATGGGGTTTCCCATGCAACACCCATGGATTTTGATGCATTCCCAGAATTACAAAAACTTGGAAACCTGGGGATGTGCCAAAATCCTACACCTTTCCAGTGGAGGCATAATGAGGAGAAATATCTCTATTTCTTCTTGTTTCTTTCTCTTTCTATGTCATCTGCATTATGCAGCACACATAAAAAGAAGAACATGCCTCACATAATTGTTTTTTTGTGCAGGAAGATGACCCTTCCTGCACAAAAACAATCCTGCATGCAATGTAGGCACCCTTGCACCATGGTGCAAGCATGCCTGCGTTGGTGCCAGGCTGCCAGTTGTGCTCGAGCGCATGGGAAAGGACAGGAATGTGCTGTATAGCATGAAATATGGCACACTCCTGCCCTTTCCCTGTCATGCAGTGCAGTGCAACAAGGCGAGTTGCTACTCTGCACTGCATCACAAAGCTCATAAATGAGTCCCTTAGTGTCAAAAATATCGATTACAATATTGTGCTCCTATACTTATAATGGCAAGTACAAAAATATCAGGAAAAATATATATATATTAATGTATAATTAATAAACATATCTAGATTACATTATATTATTTTTTACTGTTTACATGTATTACTATATATATAGTTTATATGTATTTATATATATATATGTTCACTGAAAAAACCAAAGGTTTCACACCACTTATAGTTAGGAATTAGCATTTAAAAAACCTATTAAATTCACTGAAAAAAACATAGGTTTCACACCAGTTATAGTTAGCTGGAAATTTTACTGACATAAAACCATTGAAATTCCACGTTATAGTTAGTTGGACTCACTATAACTTGCGCGCCTGCAATGCACTGCTGATGACGTCACATATTACATCACTCATGACATGGTCAGTGACATCACTCATGACATCACTGATGACACCATCCAGTGAATGTGTGTCTTTCTAAATAATAAATATGTTTTATATATGTATATGAAAAAGGTCGATGGAAGAATAAATGTTTAAGTAAGTGTCTAAATGGATGTTTTTTTTCTAAAAAAAATGATTTGTTAACTGCCTTATTAAGTGTATCTTAGTGAATACATATATTAGCGAGTAACTTTTAAATATTGAAATATATGTATCAGTGTTTCACTTTGTGTATAAGTGGCTGCATGGGTTGGTGACTGACTCACTGTTTGTATGTGTTTTGAAGACAGCATATGTGCAGGACTGTATGGGTGGAGGAGTGTGTATATGTGTGTGTTAGTGAGTGAATGACTGTCTCACTAGAGTCTTTATCAGTAACTACATATGTTTTAATCTAGTATATGTGAATATTGATGTATATAAGTGAGTATATGTCAGAGCGAGAGATTGTAAGAGTTCCTGTTTAAATAAGTATGTATTTCTATAAGTGATTGTTTAAGAGAGTAAGTATGTGTAAATTTCCATAGAAGTAAAGTGGTAGTGTGTGTATAGTTCTATATGCAAATAAATAGATGTTCAATAGTTTATTTGCATGTGTGAGTATGTGTGTGAGTAACTTTTGGATGACTGTCGGTGTGTAATAGGATGTATAGGTGTATCACTACATATAATGAGTGAGTATATGTATGAGTGACTATATAGAACTGTTGGTGAATGAGTGGATGTGTATATAGATGGTGGAATTACTGAATTGTTTGTTGTAAACGGTATGGGTATCTACATGGGGATTGAGACCACGCGTATGCACGGGAACCGGAGACACACATGATGGTTCCGGAATTATAGGCTTAATACTGCCTATTGCTCGCAGACGAAAGGATTATACTACTGAAGAAACTAGTCATCAATACTCTTACAAATTAATTTAAAGGTGAATTGATTGATTATAGTTCTAGATATCATCCTGGAAAATATTTTGTACCACAAGTGATTACCGTATTATGCCCTGAGGAAGTCACTGGGTGAAGACCCTTGACGAAACAGGTGTTGGCGTTTTGACGTTTTGGCGTTTTGACGTTTTGGCTGTTGTAAAACTATATCAAGACTGCATTGCTGTTTTTACAAGTCTTCGTGATCATCTGGATTGGATAATAAAATAAGGATTTTTTTCACAACTTGGCTATACGGATATGGACAATTATTGTTTGAATGGACATTCTTTGTGAATTTTTTTCAAGATACGTATATATATTTTTTGTGCTCAGGGAACTCCACAAAAACAGTAACTTTTGGATGACTATCGGTGTGTAACAGGATGTATAGGTGTATCACTACATATAATGAGTGAGTATATGTATGAGTGACTATATAGAACTGTTGGTGAATGAGTGGATGTGTATATAGATGGTGGAATTACTGAATTGTTTGTTGTAACTGGTATGGGTATCTCCATTTTTTTGAAAATGTTAATTTCTATTTTTGAATATGTGTTTCAAGGCTTACATTACACTGAAAGGAGGTATGTCACTCTGTCACAAGGATGGTGTCATCAGTGATGTCATGAGTGATGTCACTGACCATGACATGAGTGATGTAATATGTGACGTCATCAGCAGTGCATTCAGGCGCGCAAGTTATAGTGAGTCCAACTAACTATAACGTGGAATTTCATTGGTTTTATGTCAGTAAAATTTCCAGCTAACTATAACTGGTGGGAAACCTATGGTTTTTTCAGTGAATTTAATAGGTTTTTTAAATGCTAATTCCTAACTATAACTGGTGTGAAACCTATGGTGATTTCAGTGAATTTCATAGGTTTTTAAATGCTAATTCCTTTCTATATCGAGTTTCTAACCTACGATTTTTTTATAAATTTGCTGTTTTGTGTAAGTATTAATTATTATTATTTTTTTAAATTTTTTTATCATTTTTTCCTGGGGCGCTCTGGGTGCGCGCTCTGGTAAGCTCTCCGGAAAGCGCATCCAAAGCGCTACTTTCGTTCGTGAAAAAAAATATGAATGAAAAGTAAATAATAACGCAAGACATTTAGTACCATACATATAAAAGCAGTTTTTTTTTAATAAGGAAATGAAAATGATTTAGCATTTCCGTGAAACTATCAAAACGTCACTTCGGTGCGCCGCGTAAGCGCCCCCGGAAGTGCCTACATTCGCGCCGCGTATGCGCCCCGGAAGCGCCTATGTTCGCTCCGCGTATGCACCTACGTTCGCGCCACGTGTGCGCCCCGCAAGCGCCTACGTTCGCGCCACGTATGCGCACCCGGAAGCGCTCCGGTGCGCGCAGCGTCAGCGCGTCAAGTCATGTGACCTTAAAATAACACTTTTCATTTGCTGCTAACAGTTTTTTTTACAAAGAATGAAATCTCCACCCATTTCCTTCACTTCTTCTTTCACTTTTGTGACTGAAACACCTGCCTTTTTGCTCTTACAACTTCCTGGGTTAATCATGGCTGCCAGACCATCCAGCAGTGATGATGAGCATGAATTCATTGATGAAGAGCCTCCTCAGCCAAAGGTGAAGGAGAATTTCATTTGGAATTTTTTTTCAATACCAGCTGCCCAGAAGAAGGTGGCTGCTCCAAAAGTGGAGTGCAGGATCTGCAAAAAAGTCCTGTCACGGGGTGACCCCAAAAAAAATATTCTTTTGGGAACTTCACAATGATACGCCATGTGGAGAGGAGGCACCCCCAGAATTTTGCCTGGGAAAGTGTCAGGGCTCTGGCATAAGAGGTTCCCAGTGATGGGGCCTCTACATCCACCGGAGGAGCAACTACTTCTGGAAGGGGGCGATCGCAGGAGCTGGTTCCTAATATACAACCTGCATTCAACAAAGGTGTCCTGAAATTCAGATACTGCGATCAACTCCTTACCTATGGGGAGCAAAGTGTCCTGCTCATGGTTCGAGCATTGGAGAACCATCACTGCCGTTCCCAGCCCTAATTTTTTTTGTTTTTTTTGCTCCTGTTGAGCAGTTTCCATTCCCTGTTTTTGTTTCTGTTCTTAAAAAAAAGAAGAAAAAAAAGTTATTTTCAGAACTACCTCCAATTCTCATCAAAGAGCTATATTCTTAAAAAAATGAAAAAGAGTAAGTGAAGTGGAGTGCATTGATAATGGAAAGGAAAATGAGTAAGAAAGAACAGAAAGGTATGAGAGGAGAAAGGAAGTGAAGTAGGGGGACTGAAAGAAGGTGAGTGTTGGGAAGGAAAGTAAGGAGAAGAAGAGTGAATATGGGGAATGTGGATATTCAAAGAAAATGTTGAAAAGGAACGGGGGTGTGGAAGGGTAAGAAAAGATGCATTGCTGGAGTTGAAGACTGAAGGCCTCATTTATGAGGCCATGCGTCACTTTTACGCCACCGGAGCGTCACTTTTTGTGACACACCAGTGCTGTAAAAAATGCACCTTATTCAGTCATATTTACAAAGTGACGCATCTAGGTAGATGCGTCACTTTGTAAGCCCCTGCGCCACATTATTCCTAAGTCAGGTGTAATGTATGCAAAAGGGACGTATTGACACAAGAAAGGGTCGTAGAGGTGACGCAGTGAAATCTATGAGATATCACTGCGTCACTTTTATGACGCTGTTGTGTCCAAATATTACACCTGTTTCACAGCAGACGTGAAGGCCCTTTCACATGGAGCCTGGCCCCATGTGAAAGGATGCATTGCTGGAGTTGCATCATTTTTGAGACACACTCCAGCAATGCATCACTTTTGCGCTTACAGATACGTCTAAAATACTGACGTATCTGTAAGAACTTCCAACATAATACGTCATAAATTTAATATGATGCATGAGTAGAAGACTAAAGGCCTCATTTATGAGGCCATGCGTCACTTTAACGCCACCGGTGCGTCACTTTTTGTGACGCACCAGTGCTGTAAATAATGCACCTTATTCAGTCATATTTACAAAGTGACGCATCTAGGTAGATGTGTCACTTTGTTAGCCCCTGCATCACATTATACCTACGTCAGGTGTAATGTATGCAAAAGGGACGTATTGACGCAAGAAAGGGTCGTAGAGGTGACACAGTGAATAAACTGGGGGCCTCATTTATGAAAAGTGACGCATCGCTGAGTAAAAACAGCGATGCGTCACTTTTCACTGCGCACTCCTTACAACATTCCTGATGCGTCATATTTAATGTATGACGCATCATGTCGCAAGGAGTTACAGATACGTCAGTATTTCTGACGTATCTGTAAGCGCAAAAGTGACGCATTGCTGGATTGTGTCACAAAAGTGACGCAACTCCAGTAATGCGTCCTTTCACATGGGTCAAGCCCCATGTGAAAGGGCTTGCGTCAGTCTTACGCCTGCTGTGAGGCAGGCGCAAGATTTTGACGCAACAGCGTCCTAAAAGTGACGCAGTGTCAGTCAGTCAGTCAGTCAATCACTTTTATTCGATTTTTTAAAAAAATCCTAAAAAGACACAGGGTACATTTCAAGAATTACACATACAAAGAATTAAATAATCACAGGAATATTTACATAATATGTATACATAATGATTCATAATTCATAGCATCAAAATGTAAAGTGACATGTGCGCAAACAATTTATGTATACAATCAAAGAGATTAAAAAATACCTTTAAGACATTTGAAACATCAATATATCTATGTTCTTATAAAGGTTAAATTTTTTTTATTTAAAACGATAACATTTTTTTAAAAATTTTGTTTATAATCAATCCATTATTGCTTTTGCTGCGCTTCTTATTAATGCGTACTCCTGCTACTAAAAAATTTGCAACATGGAAAGTGACATGTGCGTTGTGCAAAAGTTGCAGGAATAGGAGTGCAGGCCTCACTTGTGGAAAACAGGCCTCTCTAAGGATGGGGACAAGGTATTTCCTTCTGATTTTATCATAGTGATCACAGAACATAATGAAATGTAAGGTGTCCTGCGGTGAGAAGTTATCACAATCACAGGGTTTGTTTTTATCAGGGGTCTCCCATCTATAGTATGTGCCCAATAAAAAATTAATTAGATTCAAACGAAATCTGATTAAAAGAAAGCGGTGGAATGAGTTATTTACAAATACCAGGTAAGGTTCTGGACCTGGAACAGTTTTCAATGTAAAATTCCTTCTCACAGTGATTTCCTTAAGTTCAATTTCCTCTCGCTCTAAGTTAAAAAGATTCATCAGTGATTCCTTGATTGTTTTAACATCTTCCTTCCTTATACTCGTGGGGGAATTAAAAAGGTCGATACATCCCCCCTGTGCTAACATGTTTTTTACATACAACATCCATGGGATCTTGAGTGCTCCATCCATATTTAAGCAATCTTCTAGAATTTTATGATTTAAGGAAATCTCTTCATTTAACCAGGTTTTTAACCAAGTAATAACAGGGGCAGATTTTATAACGTCAGAAACATACCCAACCCCCAGTTCTGAATGAGTAGTAAAAGTGGGGGTGGACTGGGGAACAGAAAGTAATGATCTTAAAAACCTGTTCTCTGCCCTTTGAATAAGGGCAGGCTCTATGTATCCCCAGATTGAGGCCCCGTAGTTGGCGATTGCGATGCTCTTAGCATTATATACTTTGAGGATCGCGCTCATCGGTCTTGAGACCAGTTTTCTAGCAAAATTCAGGATGACTCCAGCCGATCTACTTAGTGCATTGGATTTAGCCTTAAGCTGGGGACCCCACGTGCCTTTATCATCAAATAGGACACCCAGGTAGGTGAAAGAGGGAACCCTCTGCACCTCCTTTCCTGTGCAAACCATGGTTATTGGTTTCCTCCTTGTCCCTCTTACTCCCATGATCATGACGTGGGATTTTTGTGTATTCACCTTTAGGTCTAATGAGGTCATGAAGTCCCCAAAAGAAGCCAAAAGTTTGTTCAGGGCAACGCCAGTTCTTGCCAGGAGGACCGCGTCGTCCGCGTACAGGAGGACTGGAATGTTTATCTCTCCTGCACGCGGGACGTCGGTGCCCAGGGCGGAAAGCACCGGCTCCAAGGTGTTTATGTATAAAGTGAAGAGGAGAGGGGCAAGGATACATCCTTGCCTCACTCCTCTCCCGGAGCTAAAGGGTTTGGTGCACCTGCCGTCCCTAGTTACTCTAACTGAGGCCTCCAGCCCCTGATGCAGGTCAGCCAAAAAGCCAACTAAAGATTTTTCAATACCTATGTCCAAGAGGACCCCCCACAGCCTTGACCTGTTAACCAGGTCAAAGGCTGAGGAGAGATCCATAAAAGCCATATATAGGGCTCCCTTTTTGACTAAGGTATATTTGGTAATTATCAGGTATAAGTTTAAACACTGATCCAATGTTTTTCATGTTATCATAGAATGCTTTTGGCACGAATGAGGACGGAATCTTTTTTTAGGCTAATAACGTTCCCTGTTCCAAATGACTGGTCTGGGAAGTTGATAAAATGCCCGTGTGATGGAGTAGCCACCCAGTCTAATATACACTGTATTCTTTTTTGCCAGTATTATCAGTGGGGGAGGAAAAAACACCTGCTACCACTACTAAAGTTGTGGGGTTTGAGAAGCTGTAAAACTGCCCTCCATAGATTGTATTTGCTCCAAGATGAGCTTACTATTGTAGTGGTGATAAAATTCTTGACGTTCATCATAAAATGTAGAGGAACCATGAGAAGTGATTAGAAGGCTGAGGGTTTGTATGAGTATTATCCTGTGCCTAATAACACCATATACTACATAAATATGTTATATTTACCTCAACCGTTTTATTAACCTAATGAATTTATCTTCCTACCAAATGTAGTGTATGAAATGATTTTATGGTTTTTAAGATTAGACTAATTGATTGATAAGTGTAATGAAGTGTATTCGTTGCAGTGATTTCTTTCTCTTAATTATCAAGTTTTTAATGTCGCGTTTTTGACTGTATTTTGTATTGTCTGCTTTTATGGTGTTTGCTAAATACCGAATAAAGCTATCTTTGAATCTTGAATCACTGATCCAATGTGCTTCTTTTAGCCCTAAAGCCGTATTGGGCGTTAGAAAGAATTCCCCTGCCCTCCAGACAAGATGTTAGTCTCCCCAAAATGACTCTGCCCAAGATTTTAACGGCAGAGTCAATTAGGGAGATAGGTCTGTAACAGGCAGGGTCACTCTTGAGGCCTTTTTTAAAAATGGGTATAATGATAGATGTAGCCCAAGACTGTGGGATCACACCTGTTCTAGCTGCGTTAAACACATTTTTCAAAATCTTTGACCAAAATGTAGGTGCTGCTTTGTACAAGTCGGCCGGGACCCCATCAGGTCCCGGAGCCTTATTTATAGATGTCTTGTTTATTGCATCTTCTATCTCCTCTATTAGAAAGGCCTAAATTAGGTCAGTGTTAGAGTGGTCAAACCTATCATGTAGTTGACTAGATTCGGTGTGTTTATAGATGTTACCAAAATGGGATAGCCACAGGTCATCGGGAATGACACACTCTACTGAGTGGCTATCTCCTTCCGAGAAGTAAGAGTGATTAATAACTTCCCAGAATTTGGAACTATCCCGGAGGACCTCTGGTGATTGAAGGTCCAACCAGGCCTGCTCTTTAATGTCCTTCTTCCTTTTCCAAATGGCCTGTTTGTACTCCTTCCTTAGTTGGATTACTTTAGCCTTATTTCTTGGTGTCTCTTTAAGGGCATTTAATAAGTCAGAATGGGCCCTTGAGCAGTTAGAGTCAAACCATCGTTTAACAATCGGTCTCCCCCTTTTTGGTTTAAGGGCTAAATCCTTATTAATTTGTTGGCATATTCTATTGAAGGCCTGTACGATGTTGCTATTGGTTGATAGGGGATCTAAGCAAATACCGACTTCACTTTCAGCTTTAGTTAAAACTTCCTGTAAGAAAGCCATTGGTGTTACATTAGACCATTTTAACCTTCTCCCTTTATCAGTGGATGTTAAATTTGTCACAGATTGTATACCTGAATCATTAGAATCTTTAAAATCAATGAGTCCAACTTGTGACACCTCTAATACCACGGGGTTGTGGTCGCTAAAAATAGAGTCCACAACTCTATAACTTAGGATATAAATAAAAGATGAAATGAAGATAAAATCTATGATTGAACCTGTGTCTTTCCCTTTGTATGTCGGTGGTCTCGGTCCTGACGGGCAACAACTAGATTCATATAAATTGTGAGTGGCCAAAAGATTTTCCAAGCCCTCCCCTCCTTTTGTATGTTCAAAGTGTAGTGAGAGTGCATTGGGTGGGCCATCCTCATCATTGACCTTACAATTCATACTACAAGGGTGAATATTAAAATCTCCTGACAGTATAATCTCAAAACCATGTTTGCTTAATTTGTAATTTTCCAAAAATTCATCAAGTAGCAACAAAATTTGGTTATTATTAACAAATTCAGGAGAATTATAAAAATTAATCAACAAAATAGTAAGTGAATTTGACATTGTTAGCTCTACGACCAGGAAATACGGGGAGCAAGACTGTAACTGTTTGGCTTTCCCTTTCAAATTAAGTGAGATAAAAGTGGATAAGCCACCTTTTGCTCTACCCGAGATGCTCGGTGTAGCTAAAATATTAAAGTGCATAAATCCATCTACCTCAAATTTGTTATCAATATCCCATGTTTCCTGTAATGTGATGATATCAAAAGATGAGATAAAACTTAGCCAATTTTCATCCTCAGCCTTAGATCTTAATCCTGCAATGTTCCAACTAAGGATCTTACAGGTATTCCCGTTAAACACACTAAGGGTCTGATTGGTGACATTTGTCTTCTCTAGTCAAACCAAATCTTCCGTTGACAAGAGGGGAGAAAAACGGTTAGACAAAGGGACACTATCTCTGTGTATATTAATCAATTGTGATGTCATTGCGGTGGATCGGGTGACCTGCTGGTTAATGGGTACTGACGGTCTAGCATTAGATTGCATTGCAAAATCACAAGGTCCTAGGGTTGAGCTATGTTTCCCCCCAGATGACTTATGTGTAGGAGGGTTAGTTTTGTGGGCCCCCCTTGGTGGATAAAAATAACCCAGGGGTAAAGGTCTAATGTCATTGTTAATTGTGGGTGATCCATCCCAAAAAAGTTTATCAGCCACTCCTTTGTCTGAGAAGTTAACAACAATACAATCTCCTTTGATATTCTTATTTCCATGTCCAACCCACCCCACCCTTCTGGCCATAATAATGTAAGGAGTAATATCTAGTTCGCCGCTTGAGTATTGCTTGCACCATCCTTTAGATTTATCTAAGAGATCTGAGATAGACTCTCTCTCCTTATGGGGCAATGGTGGAACTCCGCATATAACTGCTACGGAGCTGCTTGAGGAGGAAGATGCAATCTAGTGGTGTTGGTTGGGCTATGGTTATGCAGACTATTATGGCCTGTTATGGTGTTTCCCTGTGTAGTAATCTGAGAGGTAACACCACAGCTTGGCACAGAATCTGTGGCTAACAAGGCAGTTGGTGGTTCCATTGTATGTTGAGATTGTGTATTGGATGGAATAGTTTTGGTTGTAGTACAGTCCATTGATTCCACAGTATTAGGAGCATTAGACTTAGAGTTAGTAATATCCTTTGGCGGCCGCTCTTTAGCCCGAAAGTCATTTATAAATGTGTCTATTCTCTCGCACCTTTTTAGCAGTCCTGCCAGACAGTTGTTCAGGCAGTCCACAATGTCTTTGCCTATTTCTTCCAGTATTGGCTCAAGGCGAGCCGTGACCATGTCCTCCAGTTTGTCCCCCAGTATTAAACAGATATCCTTAACAAGATCCTGATGATTAGAAATAGGGGCGCCTTTCTTCCCAGTTTTCCTAACCTTCTTTCTGGGACTGTTAGGAGTCAATGACCGACCCATCTCCCCGTTCTCTGTATTGTGCTCTACTAAGTCTATTGTATTAGGGTTGTTGGGTGGCAACTCCACCGCCTGAGGACGCACCACTGAAGGGTGTTGGGAGTGCTCGATGACAGTGGAGTTAGAAGCTTTGCCCAGTTCCAATTCTTTCTCGCCATTGGCGATTTTTTGATTAATAGCTCCAACCGCTGATGTGAGATAAGAGATAATAGTGTCCGCCTTTCGTGGCACTTTAGCGTCTTTGGCCCCCTGACCCTCAGGACCCAAGAATTTTCGCTTACCCATTTGTCGTGCCAAGGGGGGTGGCCCGGCCCGGCCTCTTCTGGCCCCTGACAGCCACAGACAGCCACGCCCTTGTCCCGGGCTTCTCCCGGTCGCTCCCGCGCGCGACTCGCGGGGCGAGGGGGGTGTCAGCGTTTTACTGGCGCCTCCGGGCGCTTCAGGTGCATCACGGGCGCGCTGCCGCCCCAGGGTCTGCTGGGAAGTGTGGTCCGGACAGCCTCGCGGTGTGGCCGTGTGCAGCCCTCTCGCCGTTTCCCTCACGGCACAGCCCGTTGGCAAAGCTGTTCTGAGTCTTCTGGTGTCCCCCCTGGTCTCGCGGGGGTCAGCGTTTTACTGGCGCCTCCGGGCACTTCAGGTGCGTCACGGGCGCGCTGCCGCCCCAGGGTCTGCTGGGAAGTGTGGTCCGGACAGCCTCGCGGTGTGGCCGTGTGCAGCCCTCTCACCGTTTCCCTCACGGCACAGCCGTTTGGCAAAGCTGTTCTGAGTCTTCTGGTGTCTGGTGTGACACAGTGAAATCTCATAGATTTCACTGCGTCACTATTACGAGGCTTTTTGCAGGGGAACGCCCCCTCTGCATACATTATACCTGACGCAGGTATAATGTGGCGCAGGGGTTTAAAAAGTGACGCATCTACCTAGATGCGTCACTTTTTAAATCTGGCGCAACGAGGCGCATTTTTTACACCGCTGGTGCGTCTCAAAAAGTGACGCACTGGCGGGGCAAAACTGTTGCAAGGCCTTCATAAATAAGGCCCTGGATTTTCCCCATGCTTCGCTCCCCGGTCCGCTCCTCGGTGCGCGTACCGGGCGCTCCACCGTGCAAATCGAAAACATTTTTTTTTTGGTTGCCCCGTGGGACCCTATTATAGCCCCCACATCAAACCTAGGGGGTCGGGGGGGGGTCTACCCTGCCCCCTTATAGTCATTTCCCCCTTTTTTTATGCCACCTCTTGTGTCTCGATCCTACTGAGACACAAGATGGCGCCGCTCCGGACTGTTTCGAATGTTTACAGACACCCGTGAACCAATCAGCTTTCTGTGCGCAAGTCGCGTTGCACGCCCGGTGCGCTCCACGGTGCGCGTACCGGGGCGCGCCTATGGATATATATATTTTTTTTAACCTAAATTACTCAAAATCCACTGGAGCACATATCTTGAGACATAGCAAAGGCACATCGGGCTACCAGTCCCAACAATTTTGCCAAGTTTGGTGTAAATCCATTCAGCCGTTCGGGCTAAAAGTGAGTTCGACCGCCCTATGGAAATTAGCATGGGGAAAATGAGTTTTGGGACCCCCCTTTTATCTCGGACCCCGCTTGACGAATCCCCCCCACACTTTCAGGGAAGGACCGGAGCTCGACGAGGCAAATTTGAGGAAATTTTCAGGCAGATTCGTCAACCGGCGCCAAAGTTATTCCAAATAGAATTTTGAGATTTTGCATTGAAAAAAATCCTAACTATAACTACCTACTGGCGACCGCCAGTAGGTAATATATATACATATATATATATATAAAAAGAAACATATTTTATTTACTATATACATATATTCCATGACGAAAATAAATAACAGCGCGCTCTCGGTTGAAAGTTCTAGCAGGTCTTTATTCCAATGTAGTTACGCGTTTCGAGAGGCAGAGCTCTCTTGATCACACACTGGGCGCTTGTGAAAGGGTGCAATACATAGTAGGGCGAATATGTATTGTACCCTTTCACGAGTGCCCAGTGTGCGATAAAGAGAGCTCTGTCTCTTGAAACGCGTAACTACATTGGAATGAAGACCTGCTAGAACTTTCAACTGAGAGCGCGCTGCTATTTATTTTCATCATGGAATACTAATTGCCGACGGTGGCTCTACCGGCCCCTGCGTGCCACTAGACTAAGGGCGGATTTCCCGGTAGGAGCTGGAACTTGGGAATATATATATATATAACTATCCGACTTGTCTTCAATGGGCTTCGCTGCACTGACAGGTATGCAGACTGCAAAAATACGCCAGAGTCAGTCTTCAGATTCCAAAGTTTTATTTCATTGTGGTACAAGCCATCAGACGCGTTTCGGACCTAACGTCCTTGCTCACTGATGGGGAGTTAATGAGCTACCGCTATGATATAGGATCTTCACACACAAAAGCGCGCCATTCCTTAACCTCAAATCAACATAAAAAAAGGACTGTAGTACCACATATAATCCTTAAGGTAATGTTAGTGGAGGCGCCATTTTGAAACATGCTTTCGCCATGGTAAACAGTGTTAAACTTTAACTCTGACGTTGGTACATGCCACATAAATATTTCATGAGCAAAATTTCATTGTGACCATATATACATGCCTAATACAAAAAAAGTGCAATGTGCATTACTTAATTTTAAAACAACCCGTTAAAGTTTGAATTTCATACACTTGCGTGTCTGTTAATAAATCGGACATGCAATACTTTTGTTCGACAACCTATTCTAATGAATAAAGGTGAAATAAGTCTTGACTTTAGGGTTTAGGCTTGATAAGGTGCAATGAGGCATATATCGTAACCTGTACAAATACCATTAATAGACATGAACATAATGCGCATCAGTGCAACAATACATATCTAGCCACATTGATTGTAAACCCCTTATGTTAATAACAAGTCTTGTGCCTTATAGTAAACTTTGCCGTCCGATTAATATAGCCATGCACGTAAAAAATCAATTTGAACCTATGCACTTGCACTGTGATTAATGTAATACCATGATAACAGTTCATTCAGAGAGCTGTCTGATGAGGGCATTAAATACAGTACTGAGCTCAACTGCTCAAAAATAGAGTATCCTCTTATGTATTCCTGCTACTCCACATATATATATATCAGCAAAGGAGGTGCCTGTTGTGAAAGACGACTACACCACGGGTAAAAATCAGCCAAATTTGTTTATTCAAAAGAGGCAGCAGCAACACCGCACAACCAATACACAACTGGGAGGTTTTTAGAGTATTCCAGAATTTCTAGGCGCACAACCTGAGTGGCCGCAAGGTAATGGTGACAGAAAGTAGTCAGTATAGGCAATGAGGCGAGCGGTAAACCCTCACAACCGCTCTGGGATGGACCAAGGGATCCACACAATTAGTAATAGACAGCAAAGCCCCTGCACTACACAAATTCAGTTAATTCTTAGTAATACTGGTGTCAGTAGAAGTGGTAAAGGTAATTGAGCACATCAACAATACAGGTCAAATATATATTGACATAATCAGTACAAAAACGTTCTTTTCTTGGTGTAGTGTCTCTGTTTAATGTTCCTTTGCATAGGCCAACACGTGTTTCATCGCAGGGAACAGACTGCGAATCTTCAGGGCCACACATGTGCTGGGCGAAAATGCATAAATAGGAGCACCCGGTAGGGGCGTTTCATGGAATCCTGTATCTGGAGTTCCATTGTGTATGGACTCGAACTCTGCGGGATTTTGATAATCCCGATTGTATGTTATTCGAGTGGTAACCGGGAGGAGAAACTAGTGTGGATACCGAAATACTGGCGGGTACACCAGGCTGGTATCGATCTCCCTCTTTTGGTTCCCGGTGCCAATTTCCAAGGACGTCCTTGGAAAACGGCGCCGGGAACCAAAAGAGGGAGATCGATACCAGCCTGGTGTACCCGCCAGTATTTCGGTATCCACACTAGTTTCTCCTCCCGGTTACCACTCGAATAACATACAATCAGGATTATCAAAATCCCGCAGAGTTCGAGTCCATACACTGTGGAACTCCAGATACAGGATTCCATGAAACGCCCCTACCGGGTGCTCCTATTTATGCATTGTCGCCCAGCACATGTGTGGCCCTGAAGATTCGCAGTCTGTTCCCTGCGATGAAACACGTGTTGGCCTATGCAAAGGAACATTAAACAGAGACACTACACCAAGAAAAGAACGTTTCTGTACTGATTATGTCAATATATATTTGACCTGTATTGTTGATGTGCTCAATTACCTTTACCACTTCTACTGACACCAGTATTACTAAGAATTAACTGAATTTGTGTAGTGCAGGGGCTTTGCTGTCTAACACCGCACAACCAGTCCATTAAAGTGCAGTCCCTTCCCGACGCGTTTCATCCATTGAATTCATCAGGGGAATTCGGTTAGGAGAAAACAGCCCAGCATGCTTTGGCGGCACTTTTCAATTCCAAAAACCCGCCTGAATGGGCGTGGCTCACTGCGTGGCCTTATGGTTAATGTAGTCCCAACCAGCAAAATCCAGTGATTAGCTTGCTGTCGACTCCCAAAATCAAAGTTAATTGTACATCCAAGTGGATCATGGCATAAGTTAGGACAGTACAGCCACTGCTTACTTTATAAATATATCTATATAATATTTAAAATGTATTAACATGAGAAACTATATGTATATATAATCATGGAAATACATCTAAAATATTAATAGAATTAATATAATGTAAAATACATATTTCTATTTGTTATGTTAGACTATATATATATATACATCTAAAATATTAATAGAATTAATATAATGTAAAATACATATTTCTATTTGTTATGTTAGACTATATATATATATATATATATATATAGTCTAACATAACAAATAGAAATATGTATTTTACATTATATTAATTCTATTAATATTTTAGATGTATTTCCATAACTATAACTACCTACTGGCGACTATATATATATATATATATATATATATATATATATATATATATATATATATCCGCCAGTAGGTAGATAGATATATATATATATATATATATATATATATATATATATATATATATATATATAGCCGCCAGTAGGTAGTTATAGTTAGGATTTTTTTCAATGCAAAATCTCAAAATTCTATTGTGAATAACTCTGGCGTCGGTTGACGAATCTGCCTGAAAATTTCCTCACATTTGCCTCGCGGAGCTCCGGTCCTTCCCTGAAAGTTTGGGGGGGGATTTGTCAAGCGGGGGCCGAGATAAAAGGGGGGTCCCAAAACGTGTTTTCCCCATGTTAATTTCCGTAGGGCGGTCGAACTCACTTTTAGCCCGAACGGCTGAATGGATTTGCACCAAACTTGGCAAAATTGTAGGGACTGGTAGCCCGATGTGCCTTTGCTATGTCTCAAGATATGTGCTCCAGTGGTTTTTACGAAAATTAACTTTGAAAAAATATATATTGGGCTACATTGGGCTATATGTTAGAGCCCAAATGTAGCCCAATGTAGACCAATGTAGCCCAAAGATGGCCACCAGAGACAAAAAAAACAAATGTAGCCCAAATATCAGCCAGATGTAGCCCAATGACAGAATGTCCCAGAGTGTTCTAAAGAACAACTAGAGCGCTAACAGTCTTACTTATGACAAAAGTATGGCACACCTGAAGTCATCTGGATTGGAATAAAGTGTTAACACTTAAAACATTTAATTTGCAAAGGAACAAAATGAGGGGGTTCATTTTGCCATAGAAATTATGATTAGTGCTGAAGAAAGAAAAATTAGGGCACATTTTGAGTGACTTCTCAAATCCTCTTATATTTCATTAAAAAAATTCTGATATGTAGTCTCCCAAGATGGCCACCAGAGACAAAAGAGCCCAAATGTAGCCCAAATATCAGCCAGATGTAGCCCAACTATAGCCCAATGACAGAATGCCCCAGAGTGTTCTAAAGAACAACTAGAACGCTAACAGTCTTACTTATGACAAAAGTATGGCACACCTGAAGTCATCTTGATTGGAATAAAGTGGTAACACTTAATACATTTAATTTGAAAAGGAACAAAATGAGGGGTTTCATTTTGCCATAGAAATTTTATATATATAGTTAGTACAACTAACTATATAGGAGCAATTTCAATGGTTTTTTAAATGCTAATTCCTAACTATATACGGCCTGAAACCTATGGTTTTTTAAGTGAATATATATATACATACATAATAAAAACATAAAAATTTAAACAATTGAATAGAAAGAAATATATTAATTAACGTAGATAATAAATAAAATATTTAAAAAATTAAAAATCCCCCAAAACACATTTACAAAAATACAATAAACATTAAAATACATTTAAAAATAAAAACAAATATAAAAAAATTCAACAATGCTATAAAATCAATTTAATCAATATTGTGAAAACTGCTAGAGTCTAATACTATCCGTACTCTAGTTTTTGCAACAGTAGGATAAGTGTTGGACTTCAGAGGGGTTAGATTTACTATTTACATTGCAGTGACCAAAATAATAGGGAAAGTGTTAGACTTCGGAGGAGTTAGATTTACTATTTCTAATTCAGCCAGTGCAACCTTAGGGAAAGCATTAGACTTTGAAGGGGTAAACAATATTAGTGTTAGTCTAGTTTATGCAATGGTAGAGAGAGTGTTAGAATCAGAAGGATTAGATTTGCTATTCCTACTCCAATCACTGAAATACTAGGGGAAAGTGATGGAATTCAGAGGGGTTGGATTTACTATTCCCACACCAGCAAGCACACCAGTAAGGATAGTGTTGTACTTTGGAGGGGTAACATTTACTATTCCCACTCCAGTATCTGGAGCAGTAGGGAAAGCAATGGATTTCGGGAGCAGAGGGGGGTGAAATTTACTTTTCCCACTCCAAACAGCACAACAGTAGGTAACATGTTGAAATGTGAAGAGGTTCATTTTACTTTTCCTACTGCAGTCAAAGCAAAAGGAGGGCAAATACTTCACTTCAAACCAATATTTATATGAGTAGCCCCTTCAATGTATTTTTTTTAAACTGTTTTAAAAAAATGTAACAGTAAATATATATATGTATTAAAAACTGAAAACAATTAATCAATTTACATATTTACGATTCAATAAAAAATTATGATCAATTAATAAATAATTGTTATTGAATCATCAGTTTATTAACTCCCCACCCCGTATTCCCACAAACATAGGAGCCCACACTTAAAATATAACAACAAAATTAATAACTTACATATCTAAAGTAAAATAAACAATTAATTAGCTATGAATAATTCATTGTTGATTAATCATTACTAAATTAACTTCCCACCCTAACCCCTAAAAATCTAGCAATTACCAATTAATAATACATTGTTAATTATGACTTTTTTAAGTTTCCACCGTAAACCTCTCCAAACCTAGCAGCCCACAACTAAAATATAAGTAAAATAAATGGGTATTCCTTAAATTAAATAATTAAAAATGAATGACACAATTAATTAACAATTAATAATTAATTGATTGTTAATTAATTCTTACTTAATTAACTTTCCACACTATAGCCCTATAAACCTAAGAGCCTGCAAATAGCACATAATGAAAATAAAAACTGTATTACATACATTATACAATAAACGTCACTCATATAATTACAAATTAATAAATAATTCTTAATTATTTATTACCTTATTAACTTTGCACCCCTGACATCAAAAGCACTTTTTTGTATAAGTACTAGGCCTAAAATCAGGCATTTAACTGAACCTCTGTCAGAAGGACTTCTGTGCTGCTTAAAGGACTCAACTGGACTGCTTTTCTACTTGTTGCCTTGCTGTCTGCTGCTCCCAGACTCTGCTGAAGGAGAGCTGGACTCTGCCATCCCTCCAAGTGATCTCCAAGGGCTTGCTGGCTTGCCTCCTGTTTTCTGAAGGCTCAGGGATACAAAGGACTTCCTGCAATGTTGCTGGTGCTTCAGCACTCGGGCTTCTGTGAGTCCTACCCTTGCCTAAGTTGCCCTCTTCAGTGTTCTGGTCTCGGGCGTAGGTTCTGCAGCTATTTTCTACAAAACTGATGCATTATCACCACTGCGCCAGATGAACCAACACATCACCCTTTGACGCAGATGCAGAAGCTGTTTAACAACAGAGGTTCCACAGCCTGCGTTGCCCGATGACGATGCTCTGCGCGACCCAGTGACAATGCATTGCATTCACTTCAACAAAGCTCGACGACGCCCCAGTGACCCGACTGCAGCGAAACAAATTGACGCATCGAGCCCTCAGCTTTGGCGCTTTGCTCCATCCGTGGTACTTTCTCAGTGGGCCTGTAGCCTCCAACGTGGGCAGCCTGAAGTTTAGGTTTGTAGTGGTCCCTCCACAACGCCAAGTAACCTTTTGACCGTTAGTGACTTTTAAGCAATATTTTGGCATTTAATCTTAAAAAATGTAACTCTCAAATTTTACAGATTGGATTTTTGTCATTTTGGACTTATTTTGCTCAGATAAATACTCAATTGTTTATACCTGTGTGGAGTCTTTTGTGGTGTATTCATTGTGTTTCTGTGTGTGTCTGTTGCACAAAACTTTACACATTGCCTCTTTAGATAAGCCTGACTGCTCTATGCCAAGCTACCAGAGGAGAGGCTGTGGGCTAAACTAGCGAGTTGGAAAGCACCGCCCCAACTATTAGGATCAATCCAAATGCTGCATACAAATACCTGGGTTAGAATAAAAATTGGAGGAGGGACCCGCCTATCGAGGCAAATTAACACACACTGAGGTTTGAAGTGTTGGAAGGATTCCGCACATACACAGAACTATGCACAGGATTATCGGGCCTTGGTGTATAGGGGCTGAGCCTTCCTATCACCTTAGTACCCATGAGCCCAGGAGCTACTAGCAATAGTGTCTCACTCGCTCTCCTACACAACACAGAGAAGCAAATGATTAGATAACTCAGAATACAACACTCCCTGATCTCTCTGGAATCGAGACACACCTTTTCGCTCTCACTTTTGCTCCTATCCACAATAAGATATGACCGAGACACAAATATAGTTTAAAATGTTTATTTGAACTTATATGCTCTAACATGCAGTATACTTGTCGCAACAAGCAGAAAAATGCATAGGACTAATACAGTTAGCATTGCAGCCAGTCCATACATTATGCAGGGAGATGTCATTGTATAAAGACAATCGAGAAAGGACTATAGTGCCTAACCTCCCTCCCTTGGTAAGAATGAGTATTATTATTTAATAGAAGATCTCTGAGTTTTGTTAGCAGACCCCATACCTTAGAACATAGATGGGATTTCTACATCGAAGCTGGGCGTTGCTCTTCTGCCTGGAAATGTCCCTCTCCAAGAGTCTGTTACCTAAACATGCATCCCCATAAAGTCAGAGTCAGAGTTTCTAGGAGCAGCTGCATTAGTGTGGTTTGTCTAGGTGCTAGGGCCTGACCAGAACAGAATAACAAGGGGAATTGTTTATCGACCTTGCTCACAATGTTCAGACTATACTCCAAGAACAAGCAGAGAACGAACACAGAAAACAGTTCTTATGTGAAAGGAATAAAAAGAGTAGCAAAAATAAAGTTATGCAGTAATGTGAGCAAAAGCAGCATCCTGACTGCAGGGCTCATGCTAACTTAGTGATGCCAACAATGTCCCTATCCGTCACATGACAGAAGCAGGGATGTGTGCTGGCACCCAAATTATTCAACCTATACTTAGCAGATCTGACATCGTAATTGAACCAGAAAGTGACAGCAACATTTTAGCTATCAAAACACATATTCCAAAAAATACATAGAACACAAGGTATTTGATGTACTCAGTGTTTAATTCACACTGGGCAACGATCTCTTCATGTAATTCTTTTTATATTATTGCATGTAACAATGTCCCAAGAGGGGAACATGGTGAGGGAGAGAAAGGGGAAGGGGGGTTATGGTGTTTTGTGAGGATAGGGAAGTGATTCAGAGGTAGAGTGTCAATCAGAAGCAGTACATTACTTTGAACACAAGAGGCTCATTCATCAAGCCTGTAAATCTCAATTTCACCAAAAACAGTGTAGAGCCATGATAACGACAGTAACACAACATGAAATATCTGTAGTCTATGCTGGTAAAGCAAAACTCGACGTTTCGACCCCTAGGAATGTGTAGGCAGATGTATCCCTTACGTCAGGGTCTTCATCAGGACAAGATGTGGGGGTGAGGAAGTGCGTGATCATAAAACCTCTGCACAGAGGCTAGAGGAGTGGGGGGCGCGCAGGCTCCTGTGGCTGGAAAGTGACCAAAGCACTTCCTAGACAATTGGACTCGGACCGGATGAGTCGGGTACAATACTGACTGGGTAGGGAAAATCGTTAATCAGGAGTGCGGGCCTGATGCCTTCTATAAGTTAAAGAGTCTATGTCTGGGTCAGAACCTCTATAAAATCCTCCGTTCACGGTTACAGAGGTTCTGACCCGAACATAGACTCTTTAATTTATAGAAGGAGTTTTGCTACGCAGAACTCAGCAAAGGTACCAAAAAACTCAGCGAAGTTCTACGAGTGGTGGAGTGCAGCGCGAACTGCAGTTTGTGCTGGCATTCCAGCTGCTTGGGGAGAAATTCTACCCGGGCAGCAGCTCGCGCTCGCGAATTCACCGGTCGCGATCGCCAACTTACTGTTCGTGATCGCGAGCAGGGAAATAACTCTGTTGCACATCGCAAAGCAGAGCTAACTGTGCACTCTGCGAGCTCAGCGGAATGCAGAAAACTCTGCAAACTCCGCAAACGAAGCGAAGTTCACCGCCAAGGCCTAAATTGAACAGGGTAAACTCCCAACCCCCCAAAATAGGTACACAGCAGCTATCTAACCTGCTTTATGTGGATGATTGGTCTTGTAGAGCAGAACCAAAGTTGGCCTGCAGACACTGATAGACTCGATCTACATTCAAAAGAAAATGAATGAAAGAAATCTGACCAAGACTAAGGTCATGAAGTTGGGTAAAAGACGGAATAATTAACAGAAATGGTTCTTAGGAGGAAGCAGTGCCCTGATTGGAGGGAGCGGCCTCCCTCGGTGCTCCCCAGTCTTAAAAACGCTGGGTTAGAGGTTTCAAAGTGTGCATATCTGGAGGGACGTCTGTAGTCGGCTGGACAAAGGGACATGTGCACTTTAAAAAGTGTATTTAGCGCCCGCACATCTCCCTGCCGGAGGATAAAAAAAACTGGTAAAGAATTACCATTTAATTTTTTCATCTCGTGCTTTGGGGGGATTTTTAAGTATGTCGATGCTCCTCCGTTCAAACGGAGAAGCCACCCTGATGGGTGATGGTGGCAGACGTAAAAGTACACCCGAAGAATTAGCAGTGCTTGTCCTCGTAAGTCACATCTGTTAGAAATACTCACACTGTTCGTCGAAGATAAAACTTCAACAAAAAAAAATTCCTTTAATAAAGCCGCTTATATACACAGAACTTTTAACATGTAAAGAAGGGCGCTAAATGCCCATTGCCGGCAACTTTACATTTTGTTTTAAATACCGATTACAGTACATTTTTCAATGTATAGAAAGTTTAATGTGTGTAACGATTTTAAATAATTGTACAAATACATGAATCTGATTCTGATACTTCAGTGTCTGTTTGAAATCGCGTGGCGTGCTCCATGTTTTAGGTGTCGCAGAGCAGCATGCATTTATCGAACTTTAACCACTTGCAAAACATCTGCTTCCTAGCCATTGCGCCCCGGAGCAGCTAGATTATACTACTTAAAGCTTAAACTCATTGATATTTAGAACCTATGTTCATCCACTGCAGTAGAGTAAAAACAAATTCAAATATTTCATTCTGCAAGGTTCAAGGCTATTGCACTTTAATAAATAAGTGACTAAACCGATGATTCTTAGTGTTTGATGTAGTATTTCGACATTAAAGAGCACAAGCACTTTTAACCAGTACTGTGAATCTTTCCTGGAAATAATTTTATTTTCTAGTTATGTGGCGCCACCTTCTGGCTCTATTTTATAATCTGAACAAAGTATACGAAAGAAGTTTTACGTTACAGCAGACATGACGCTTTTGATCCTTTCGTGTCACTGAGGGGGGTTTGAGATCCAATTTATCACTATAAATACACTGAAATATAAGATATAAAATATAGATACGGCATGCAAATTGAGCTCTAGAAGCCTAACTTTTATATATAACTAATATCTGAAAATATGTAAAATGACAAAAAAACGCATCAAAAAAATGCCAGATTATATTTTTGTTTAAAAAGTCTCATGACACCTGGACAGAAAAAAACATTCCTCAGCATTTCGGGCCATTCTGACGATGCAGACAACCGTCATGCACAGTCATCACTGCAAACTGTTTTGGTTCACAAATAGTTTTTGCTTCCGCGCAAAATACGTTTGAACATGTCATTGATCACAGAGCCTAGGACACGTGCAATGCTTGCACTCGGATACTTGGCTGAGGATGTATGAGGTGAACACGAGGATACAAAGGTGTGTGCCTACATCCGCTCAGGCCAGCCAGTCCTTCCTCACTTCCATGGTATGTATTAATCAACACACATCTCCAGCGCTGACCTCTCTAACCACTGAACTGCCTGTGCCTGAATACACCTTCTTGTCAATATGTACATTTCTGAAAAGAAATGTTTCAAAGAAAGGTATCCGGCTGCACTCGACATTTGGGTAAAAGTTAAAGAGCTGACATTTTCCGCATTTTTGCAGAGAGGCCGGACTGTCAAGCATCACAAATAGCGTGTATTTAATTGCAATACCTAACTCGAAAAACAGCAAAGAGTGTAGGCAATGAAACGATGGTTTTGATTTATTAATTTAAACGGGATAATGCTCGGAACTGGAAACGGGTCTATTTTAACAGTCATTTGCAAAAGCTTACCTCACTAGTTGCACCATCTAACACAGGGAGGAAAAACAAAGAGCTGTCTGGTCCCCTGGATTGAAAAGAGATTTGCATTCTTATTAGATGGCCGCTAGCCTACGCTTTCCTTGATGCAAATACACCATTTGGTTAATGTATTTTTTCTGCTTTCAACCCCTCTCCTTCTCGAATTGATTTTTTAAAATCAAAATAGAATAATGTTACATTGTCTGTATTTGACCGCTGTGCATTGTGTATCTCTTGCGGTTCTGGAGGTATGACTTGGGTCGGGTGTGGAGGTAGCGGGCAACTCACTGGCATTTCCAGGGCAAGTTCAGACTCCTGCTTTGCTCACTCCCACAGATGGCCAGGAAAGTAAATAGGCCACAAGTGAATACACCACTGTAGGAAAATGCAAAATTCAAATTGCCAAAATGCATTGCTGTCTCCTACTCCAGAGGACACAGGGTGGTTATTGCCTCAACATAAGGCTGTGAATTAAAGATCAGTTCTACCAAAGGTACATGTTCCAATGAAGGAGTAAGCATGTTTCCAGAAGGGGTATGATGAGGGACCTCACATTTAATGTGGGCATAAGTGAAAGGGTATTCATAGTAAACACATATTTCACTTTTAAGCATCCTTAATTGTCTCCCTGGTGGAATTTTTGCACGCAAAAATTGTTTGCACTATAGTTTGCTAGGTTATCTACAGGTGCAGTCAAAATACTAGATTAAGGTATTTTTGCACACGTGGGTCTTTGGGAGTCCGGCCCTCAGAAATGATGTTATTTTATTGGTGAAAGTGTGGCAAATATCACTAAAACATGATATTTCCATAGGGCACGTCTGTGTAGGAACATGACACATTCAATAAACATTTTGAACATGAGCAGATCCTCTGACCAGCCAGGAGATTGTATCACCTAAATACAAAGCAAGACGAGGCAGGTTACCACATACTAATATTACAAAGTGAATCACTGAATCAATATACAAAGCTCAGGCAACATTGAATCAAGATGACCAAGCAATAGAGACCAACATTGTACAGAACATTCAACATGATTACTCTTTGAGCCTGGTGTAGTGTGATCAAGTATACCTCACTGATGGAGATACAGAGTACTTTGCGCCTTTTTCGATCTTCATACTCTTTCAACCTAACACAATAGTAGATGGTCGTTTAGTGAAGTTACACAGCCATCATGAACCACCTGGCGTATATCTTGTTACTGCAGCTAACAGACACATGGTAGTGGAGGGATTTATCTCTGATGTCCTTTCAATCTCAGGGATGGAGGGAAAGCAGGGAATTTGACAACAGGTGGAGTTGAAGTAGCCATAGAAAAATGGGATTTGCCTTCTTTGCAAAAGGTTGGTAAATTGTGGGCATACATTGTTAGGAATGTATCCAAACTATTTGCTGTGCTCTACAATCCTGTAATACCTTCTTGGTCTTCCTTCATTTTGAACCAGAACATACCGGGGAAGTAGCGCGTGCAAACCAAGGTGGCCGGTGCGCTGTAAGCTCCTTCGCTTCCCTGCTTACATGGCGATCTTTGGATGACATTCTCTTTGGTGGATACTCGCTGTCTGTGTTGCCAGGACCATTTTGAGTGGTCCCTGGGCGTTTTTGGTGATCTGTGGGGAGATCATGGGGACTGTGTTCAACTTAGTCCTTGGAGTTACCTCACAATGTCAGCATTCTTGTCAGGAAGGAGGCGGCAATTAGTAAACACCCTTTCTGTGAAAAAGTATTTCTTAAAGGGGTTTTCTTCTCTCTTCCCTGAAATATTGTCTTGGCTGATAATCAACACTGCTTATTTAGAGGAAAGGAGGATACTCTGGGAACTGCCTACTAACTCTTTCTTCTTCTTTGCCTAAATACTAATAATAATTCAGTAAAGTGAAAGCTTAGAAGAACTTCAGAAATCTTGTTGCAATTTTTACACAGAAACTCAGCATATATCCTGGACACTATAGTTAATATTTTACTAGTCACTGGTTATGTAACCATTACCTGGTATATATCAATTTACCAGCAAATTCCTACAAATGCTCACTTACGGAAATAGGGAAACAACACCATTGTCAGCACATCCAAATGCAAGGCGTTACACATGAATACTGACTCAATATGTTCAGATATAAAACACATCCAAAGAGTCATTGTCACACTTTTGAAGGTCGTTAATAATGAGATAAAAATAAATGTAAATAAAAAGACAATTGTAGATATTATTTCTTTAATCCATAACATCTCTGCCATGAAAAAAGTGTTGGAGGACTTCGAAAACAGAAATTGAAAACACAATCTACGTATCTTTAATTTTCTCCTCCCCCCCACCCCCAGCTGTGATATGTGAATCAGTTGGTTCAGGCCTACTTTGCAGGGCCTGCCTGACCACATATTTATGACTCGAGGTTGAGGGGGAGGGAGAGGTCATATCAGGTGAATACAACAGCGGAGATGCGAGTTTGTTATTATACGTACATATGTCATGGTGTATATCAACATCGTATTTATCAATATTAACAAATTATGTGTGTTTTCAGTATTACAATATAGCAGCGCCTCAAAGATATTACTGCAAATAATCTCTGAGACCCAGTGCCATTTCTCATATGTGAAGTTCTGTTTTGATCTAAAATGATTTTTTTATAGATGTTGCATGGTGTTGAAAAACCTAAACACAAGATTTGTCTGCAAATTGACTCCATTACATCAACAGTCTTAAAAATAAATGAAAGAAAATGGTATTTAAAACTAACTATGTTTGAGAATGGGGGAGGAGCTACGCTGCGAACCAAGATGGCCGCATAAGCTCCCGGCTCCGCCGACCTCCGCCGGCGGCTCGTCTATCCTGTTGTTTATCCTCTACCCACGCCCTGTGCCCGGGTGTATGAAGGTTACCTGATGCTAACGGTGCTGTCCCGGACTTCCTACCTTATTCAGCGACGAAGTTATGTCGTGATCCATTTTCGGCTTGCTCCCGGGCTGACGCCGGGACCTTGATTTTTGAACGGTCCGAGCGGGAACTGATCAACATCGGCTGTGGGACCGCGACTGTGGCCGGTCTTCCAGATTGGAATAATTCTTTCCGCCTTCGATGTGTGACCTCGTTGATGGATGGTGCCGGAGTAGAATCATTGTGACGTGCTGCGATCCTCCTGCACCGTGGCTGGTGGGCTGTGTGCCTGACCCCCGTTCCCCAGTCCGGGGGCTGGTGGGCTGCACCCACGGCCGGTGACTGTGTTGAGTGTGCCAGCTCGGGGCGCCCCCGTTGTTGAGATCGCTAAATGTATGCCCGGAGCCCGGTGATGTGGGCTGGAGATTGTGTCCCCCTCCGTCCCTTGGGCCCCGGGATGGAGGGGATGGATAGCGCACATTCATTGAGTTCCGTCATGGCAGCGATTGGGACGCTCCGCTCGCAATTCACCGTCGCTTGTGTCTCCCTGGCGGCAAAGTTGGATGATGTCTGCTCGCGACCGGCCACCGACGCTGCAACACCCGAACAACAGTTTGTGGTCCAGTCGAACGATCTGACTCGCCATCTTAGGGTGCCCGAGCGTCAGCCCGACGTCGCTCCTTGGGGAGTAGGCCTCACTTCTCCTTCATCTGCTACAGTGCCTGGTCTTCCCTTCAAGTTTCCCATCCGATGGTGTATCGTCGCTGGAGGTCCTGTTCGTCAATGCCGAGCCTCGGGGTCCTGTCGATGGGGTCTGCCATTTTTCTTTGTTTCGGCCCGTCTGTTTAACGGAGGCCGCCATTTTGTGTCCGGACTCGGTTCCACCTTCAATGCCTTGGATTGCCATGGACGCTTTGACTTCTTCTGGACGGATGTGGCTTGGTCGGAATGTGCTCCGGTACGGATCCGCACTGGTCAGGGCTGACTTTGACTTTGGTTTGTTCATGCTCCTCGCCACTGCTTCGGACCACCTGAGATGCTCCCTTGGATTGCAAGTATCATGACTTTGGCGATAGATCTCCTCGTGAGGCTTGCAGGGTTGACTACTACTTTCCTGCGATTGCTTAGTTCATTTTTGCCGGGGCTACACCGAGTATCTCACCGGGCCATGGGTGGGATGGGGGGGTTATTATTGGTGACTGCCCTCCCCGTGATAATATCGACTGTTGCTTTGATTGATGATGAATATGCCTGGGGGGGGTCACTGCCGGCGGGGGGGGGGGTACCGGGTGTCCGGGGGTGTGTTTGTTTCTCTCCTCCTCCACTTCTTGTACTTTTTCCCTTCTGTGGGGCAGTTTCGGGGCGACAGGCACGCTGTTAGTGGGTTAGGCCGTAGCCATTACAGGGGTGCAGGGTGGCGGGTGCGGGGGGGGTTTGTTATTTTAGTTTGTTTTGTTCTATGGTCCCTATCGCTCTTTTCCGGCTTTGGGAGGGTTCTTTCCTCTTTCGTAGGGTTGGCTGTCTCTTGGTCTTGCACCTTATTTCTTTTTCCGGCATCTCCACAATCCTCTGTTTCTTTGCTCTTGGGGGTGGGCTCTCTGGGGTGATATTTAGGAACGTTGTTTACTGTAATATTGCCTACTGTTTAGTATTACCGCCGCGGCTGCCTAGATTATATAGTTGATATAGTCGTAGCCTATCTCAGACTGCAATTGGGGTATGTCCCCCTTGTCTCTTCTGTGTATCTCTCATGTAAGGTGTTATGTCCTTGTTGTTGCAGCCCCTACTCTTCTTCAAAATTTAAAAATGAAAACCTCATATCCTGTGTTGCGAGCCCCACAACTGCGTCTGGTGTACCTTAACATGTCCTGATTGCTGATTGGCCTGTATTTCTCCTGTTTTTAATGACTGTCTTTGCGGCCGGCCATGATGGTTGTGGGCCTGCGCATGTATCTCCTTACTTTTTCGAATGAAGGTTTTCAAAAATAAAAAAAACAAAAAAAAAACTATGTTTAAGAATCATTCAATGTCATCAACGCAGGAACATGTAGAGTACAGAGCCGCATCTACCATGAAAAGTTGGGGCATTGGGCCAGACCCAACTCTACCCATGCCTTAAAATGTCTTTGAATGTAAATATACAGTCTTTATGGTCTTTCCACAATGCACATTATGGAAAAATTATATATCTAAACCTTTTACCTCTCCTTCAGTCCTGATAGCATATTTAGATCAATGTGATCCTATCAAGATGGACTCACCAGTTTCAGGTTCTTGTGGATCAATTGGTTCTCCAAAAGCATACTCTATGTTTTATTCACAACAGGAGGTTCATGCAGTATGTTCTTTGTTGGTTTGTTCTACTTTCTTAACTAATATGTGGTCCTGAGTTAGGGCCACTTTCTGTTTTGTTTGTCTAGTTTTATAGGCTACTCTTCTCTATTTTTATTTCCGTTAATTTTCTCTCTACAACTCTTACTCATACCACTGTGCCCAATACATATAATTTGAAAATTGTTTCTTTGAATATTAAAGGATTACTCCATCATGTCAAGAGGCTTAAAATATTGAATATTTAAAAAAATATGAGACTGATATTTAATTTCTTCAGGAGACTCATAGTAATGATAACAATTTAACTTTCATGTTAGATGTTTGAAAGGGGATATTATTTCATCCCCGTCTCTGGATTGCAAGAATGAAGTTGCCATCCTTTCTTTAAAAAAAATTCAAATACAATTGTTAATTGATCATAACGATTCAGATGGTAGATTTGAATATGCTCTAATCAAAATTGATATCTATACACTCAATTTAGTCAACATTTATGCTACCACAATGAATGAATCTAAACAGTTGGGTTACTGGTTGACAGGGAGTGAAACCCTACTCAAGCAGTAACCACAATCCTAATCCAGGTGAAGTCAATGTAATGAGGTAGGGCCGGCGATGCAATGTCCTGCATTGTGCACCAGCAGTTCCGCTGAGACTGCAATGCAAATTCCTTGCGGCAGGAAATTCCAGGCAGCAGAGGCGATGTATCTGTTCTGTTTGGGGTCACGCCGTGCAGCAGAGGAGATGTGTCATTTCAGCTGGGTCTACAGTTGGGCTGGCAGAGCACCTGCAGGCCAACCTCCCAGAGTCCAGGTTGGGGGCACCACTTGGAATGGTAGGACTTACAGATGGCAGAGTCCAGGTGCTGCGTTCAAATTTGTTGGAACTTTCTGTCCCTGCGGGGACAGGAAGCCAGCAAATAGCCCTTGGAGTTCATCGGGTGGCTCAGAGATTAATAGATGCATGTCCACTTCTTCTCACCCAGGCAAGAGGGCAGACAGGCCAGCAGTCCTTCAAAGGATCTGTGTAGCAGAGTGGAATTCCTTCTAGCAGCACAACAGTCCTTCTTATTGGCAAAGTCCACAGGTCTAGAAGTGTACTAAAGAGTTGAAGTCAGAGGTACAATATTTGTACCTCATGCCCACTTTAAAGTGGAGGAAACCTCTAGAAGTTTCCAACTCTCCCGGGGTATCAGGCACACCCTTCTTCCCTATCCTGGCTCCAGCTTGTCTGGAATCACAATAGACTAGAGACAAACCCTTTGTGAGTGCGCTCAGGTAGAGCGTTTGTAATATGTAAGTGTGGTAGGCGACAACTGAAGAGGTGTGGCGCAGCGGGCAGGGTGCCTGACTCCGGACCACGAGGTTCATTGTCCGATCCCCAGTGCTGGCGGCAGGTTATCCCAGCATCACGTGACTCTGGGCAATAGCTCGCCTAATCTTCCCGCCAGCCCCCGACGCCTTTGACACCTCTCCGGAGGTAACTGCGTGCTTTACAAATGCTGGTATTTCATTTCATTTCCACTCCTTCCCCTTGTTAACTTAGAGTGACCCATCTTGACAACAAGTATCTTCCCTTTGTCTCGCTGTCTGCAAACAATACACAAAGACCAACTGCCAGCTACACCTACTCGTGCGACCCAGGATCAGGTTACAGGCACCAAATGGTTTGGACTAAAAAATGGCAACTTGCTACAAGTTTAGATAAAGGGGGAGTTAGGCACAAAGGACGAGGTTTAGGCAGGGCCATATTAACGTTTTCATAAGAATGGGCCTTTACTTCGCTTTCTATATAAGCATTCACAATTTCGCTTTGTGGACAAACTGATTGATTTCTGTTTGTTCCAGTACTTTATTTATACCTTTTGCTTTGTGATTTTTCTTGTTTTTTCATTAATTCATTTCAGTGTGAAAAAGACAAGTGTCTGGTCATTTTACAAAACATTTAAATCATAAAACATTCAAATCTTAAAACATATTACATCACATTGGACATTTAAAAATAAAAAGGCAAGCAATGAAGGAAAATACATCCTATATATGCAAATGTATCAACCAATGTTACTTCACTTGCTAAATTAGTGATCCTAGACTTTTCAAAGTGTCTTTATCAGGTATCCATGAAAGCACAGGGAAAATCCTTCTTTATTGGAATTACATTTTTCTGGAGAGGAGTTTATTTCTTATTTCACAGGCTGGAATTCAATTCTTCATTTTTCAAAACAAAGTGGAGATATTTGCTCAATCAAAAAATAGAGGTATGCTTTCAAAACTTTGCAACTACCAATAGAGATACAATGTTGCAAATCAACACGCTATAAACAAACATTATCCTTTCTCAGAAAACTGCCGCTTTAACGGAACAGAAACAGACACGAGCGGTCCGACTTAAGAACGCCGCAAACGCAGGTAAACATATAAATGTTTATTTAAGTAGATAATCAAGCACTAATCAAAGATCCTCATAATATAAGGTATCAAAATAAACCCATATGTTATGTAGGATGCAATTAAGCATGGGCGGAAAATCCGTTTCGCTCGCGGATTTTGCGGATTTTCGGTAAATTCGCAATCCGCGAGATTCGCGAATCTCCCGCAAAATCCGCAAATCCGCGAGCAGCGGATTTTATGGCTTACTCGCACTGTTCGCGTGAGTTCGCGGCTTCCCAGTACAACTTCGCGCCCCGCGAATAAGCGCTAAATTGCAGAAATACGATCTTAGCAAAACTGAAACTACTTACCAGGTTCAAAAGTTCAGGCTCATCATTAGTAGCCATTTCCTGTAGTGCTTCCTGAGGGGCCCCTCCAGAGTTCAGTTGCCAGTTGCAACTATTATGTGACCCTGCTCTGAACCTCAGAATAGTTACACATATGCCACAAAGGTCCTGAATTACAGCTAAGGGAGACAAGCAGGAGCCAGGCTGGAAGTTCAAATCCATTAATCAGCCCCTAATTCATTATTGTCAGTTGGGGCAGGGCAGGTGTTGTAACTAATTTTGCAACAATGAAAGCACTTAGCAAGTGCAAAAGATCACTAATCAGGAAGCACTAAGGAAGCAGGTGCCAGCTAAAAAAATATTCTGTGACACATTAATCAGCCCCAAATTAATTCAGGTCACTTGAGTCAGGGAAGGTGTGCTTTGCTTTGCCACAATAATGTACACTGACTGGACAACCAGAGGGTGCTGTGATGAAACAGAGGGTGGCATGGGTGGGCCAGAGGGTGGCATGAGTAGTCAGAGAGTGGCAGTGGTGACAGAGAGTGGCAGTGATGAAGAAGAGTGTCCCAAACAGGCTGGACACGTAGAAACAACAAGTTCGCAAAACTTGCGACCCGACAGGTAAGTTCACGTTTGCGAAATTGTACAAAACCCTCGCGAACTGGCAGAAACCTGTGCGAACACAAAAAAAAAAAATCCGCAAATTCGCGAGAATTAGCGGATTTTGCGGATTGCGAGTTCGCAAATCCGCAAAATTCGCGAACGCGAGATTCGCAAAATTCGCCCATGCTTAGATGCAATATCAACAACTCGCTGCGCTAAGCAGCAAAAAGAAAAAGAAGAGAAATAAAGGTAGGACCCAGACAAAAGATATAAAAGTTGTTTCAATCATAGCAAACAAATTGCCATTTCTGACAGGCCTTCTCTGTTTTATAACAGAAATAAAAATTTCCCAATCAAGAGAAAGCCCAGCGTGCGGACACTTAATACCAGAAGAGAAGACGACCACTGCTTCTCAGGTACAATTAAGTAATAGAATACAATTGGTTCTGTCGGGTGCGAAATATGTCTTTAGGTATTTGGACTACTCAAAAGTTAATACATACAATGACAAATTAATTGTAATACACACACAAACCATATAGGGTATTTAAGAGCTTTTATAAATTGCTTCATTCATAAAAATATCTAAATTTACATTTGCAAGGCTGTCAAAAAATATACATCGACAGCCTTGCAAATGTAAATTTGGGTATTTTTATGAATGAAGCAATTTATAAAAGCTCTTAAATACCCGATATGGTTTGTGTGTGTATTACAATTAATTTGTCATTGTATGTATAGCCTTTTGAGTAGTCCAAGTACCTAAAGACATATTTCGCACCCGACAGAACCAATTGTATTCTATTACATGATTGCCCAGGTTCTGAGGGATACTGGGTTACCCCATTGTACATTCTCAGGTACAATTGGCATTTAAATGAGATAATAAAGGAAAGGAGCATGTAAAATAGAATTTTAACTGTCGTATTGCACATCCGTTACAGAAAAAAACCCAAAGCTGCCACAATTTAAAAGCCCTGATGAGAATCCTGGAATTTAACACCCAGGCTTCGAAGCGTTTCGTCACACAATCAGAGCACAGAGGAATGAAGAATTGAAAAATGTCCAATGCAATTGTTAGATCTGGGGTTCTCTAGTTGGCAATGGTATTCACCTTTGTCCAAATAGGGACCCTTACTTCTAAGTCAGGACAAGGGGATTACACTCCTAAATAACCCCTGCTCATCCCCTTGGTAGCTTGGCACGAGCAGACAGGCTTATCTCAGAGGCAGTGTGTTAAGCATTTGTGAATATACACAGTAATACAGTGAAAACACCACAGATGGACACAACACAGGTTTTATAAAATTAAGTAATCTTTATATAGACTTAATACAAGACCACAGACAACAAAAATCCACAACACTATACTTAAAGTTGACTTAAAGATGATAACAGTTGCTTAGTTCAAGTTGATGATAAATGCGACAAAGTTCTCAACAAAGTACCAGGATGAGTAACGCAAAATGAACAAAAGGCTTGCAAAAGGGGAGATGCCTTGGTTCCGTGATCCGGGGGAAAGGATGCGTCGTGCCTCAATGCTGGTGCAGAGTAGGGGATGCGTTGTGATCCTTACCAGTGCAGAGGTGATGCGTAGATTCTCGGCCTGCCGGGCCCGTTGCGATGCGCAAGATGGCGTCTTGATGCGATGATCCGGTTGCGATGCGAGGAGATGGCGCCCTTGATGAGACAATGCGATGACGATGCGTAGACGCCCTGGCAGCCTTGCGACGACTCTGTACTTTGGAGCCGTGACAGGCCCTGCGACACGCTTCTCCGGTGATACGATGGCGACTCTCTCGATGGTGTCACACTTCTCCGGTGATGCGACAGCAGGTAGCTTCAATAAACACCCGCTTCCTGGGAGATGCGGTGGGCGGCACGCTTCTCCGGCGGTGTGATGATTTCAGCTGCGGCGGCAAAACCCTTCCTCTTGGTGGGGTGCGCTTCCAGCTCCCAGCAACACCCAAATGTCTGGAGATAGAATTCCCAGGAAGTAAATTCCCAGGGGGAGCTGGTGGTGAAGTCTTTTGTCCCTGAGACTTCAGCAGGAGTCAAGCAAAAGTTCAAGCCCTTGGAAAATATTCTGTAGATGATGAAAGTCCTTAAAAAGTTCCTTTTCCTTTCCCTTGGCAATGAAGCAACCACTGCGGGCCAACCCAGCAAACAGCACACTGGCAGAGAGGCAGTCCAAACTCCTGCAGCTTCCTTTGGTTCTTCTCCTTGGCAAAAGGTTTCTTGTTCCAGAAGTGATCTAAAGATCTTGGGACTGGGTCCCAATATTTATACCCCAAAATTCTTTGTTCTCTGAAGGCAGAGAGGCCTCTGCCTAGTCCAAACCAGTTTCTGAGGACTTTGTTTACTTGACTCCTTCCTTCCTTTCACAGTGCAGGGCAGAGACATCCGACGCCCCACAGGAGGTGGAGCCAGCACAGGGGAGGGAAGGCACAGCCCTAGAGCACTTTGTTGACATGATTCCTTCTCTTCTTTCACAGTGCAGGGCAGAGACATCAGATACACCACAGGAGGTGGAGCCAGCATTGTAGAGGGAAGGCCCAGCCCTATTCAGGTCCCTGGTGCAACTCCTCCCTCCCATCTAGATGCAGATCTCTCTATTCACCACTGGGCTGCCCCAGCCTGTCTCCTGGAATCCTCCAGCCCTGTCACGCACAAAATCCAGACAAGGAGTACACAACCTAGCAGAGGCAGGTCTGGACAGTTAGGCAAAGAAATTCCTATTTTCTAAAAGTGGTATTTTTAAGCACAGAATGTTAAAACCAACATTACTAAAATATGTATTTTATCAGTCTGAGTTCAGGCATACTAAATTCGAATTTCTACAATGTTCCCTGAGTCATGTAGGATTATAAAATGGAATAATCTAACTGCCCATTCTAGCCTATGGAGAACAGGTAGCCTTGCAATAGTGAAAAACGAAAATGACTGTAATTCACCATTAGGACATGCTACACACACCAGGGCATTTCCTACCTTATACTTACAATGCACCCTGCCCGTGGGCCTACCATAGGGGTGTCTGATATGAAGCAAAGGGAAGGGTTAGGGACTGGCAAGTGGGTGCACTTGCCAAATCGACATGGCAGTCACAGACTGCACACAAGCCTTGCAATGGCAGGCCTGAGACACACTGTACAAGCTGCTTCTGTGGGTGGCACAATCAGTGCTGCAAGCCCACCGGCAGCATTTGATTTACAAGCCCTGGGCACAAATGGTGCACTGTACTAGGGTCTGACAAGTAAATCAAATAATCAAATCATGGAATCACTAATTAGTACATCAATTTAACATGGGGAGCACTTGCACTTGACACTGAATAGCAGTGGTACAGTGCCCAAAGCATATAACCAGGAAAAACATATAAAAAACAGAGGAGACAATCAGTAAAAATGGAAGGGAGACTCATGTTAATGATGCCAGGTCTAACAGTGATGTAATATGTTTTATGATTTGAATGTTTTGTGATTTGAATGTTTTGTAAAATGACCAGACACTTATCTTTTTCGCACTGAAATTAATGAATGAAAAAACAAGAAAATTACAAAGCAAAAGGTATACAGTACTAGAACAAACAGAAAGCAATGAGTTTGCCCACAAAGCAAAATTGTGAATGCTTATAAAGAAAGCGAGGTAAAGGCCCATTACCCCTCTTTTGAAAACTTTCTAAAAGTAGCATTTTCAGTATTGTGACTAACAAAAGAAATCAGACTTTACCATTACAGAGGGCTTTTAATTACAATTCTTTAGACACCAAAGCTGGCCCACCTACCTGCTCCCAAGTGGAGGGTACAGCTCATTAAATGTAATAAGTTAACTCCAATGTCAACATACGGGAGAGGTAGGCCACGCAGTAGTGAAAAATGTACTTACAAGTTTTTTTACTACCAGGCCATGTAAAACTTAAAAATGCATGCCCCGAATTTTAAATAAACTGCACCCCGCCCTCTGGGCTTTTCAGGGCCTACCCCAGGGGTGACATATATTTTAAAAATGAAGGTTTGTGCCTGAAAGCACACTTTTATGTCAGTTAGACATGGAAGTTGGAAACTGTACACACAGGCTGTAGTGGCAGGTCTGAGACATGTTTAAAGTGCTACTTACTTCACTTAACCGGGTGGCATAATTGAGGAACTGAAATCTAAATTCGGCCTTGTGAGTAAGTCATACGCACACGGTCACGTTTAGACGTTAGCGTGATGTATCTAGTTAGTTTAGTACAAGCACCAATGCATCAATAGGTATCACAAAATTCAGATTTCAGTGGTTACCACTCGCATTATATAAGTTTCTGCTCTTTGACTGGTATTATAACTTAACACAACCAAAACCCATTTTGTGGCCTAGCCTGATTGTAGCACTGGCAAAACCCATCATGCTTTAGTCAGTAAGGTTTGCTCTCTCAAGAAATAGCATAACAGCTGAACAAGCTGCTGCTCCTGCATGCTAGGCTTGTCAAGGTTATAGGTGGGGGTAGGCTGGATAAGCACATTCCAGGAGGCACTGTGCGAACCCTCCTGAAGGATAGGCAGAAGGGAGTCACCCTCATCGACCTTGCTATAATGAGCTGAGCCGAACTGAAGCTGCTTTGTGTGCCATATATGGTTCTTCCTTTCCAGCAACCTGTACCAACTTGTATTTTTCCTTCTTAGGTAGCGGTTTCGAAATGTAACAGTATATATGTGATCTCTTGATAATGGGCCAGCAGTCTTCTCGGCGGACCTCAAGGGGTTAGGTCGCGAGAAGCTCCTTTGGCAGAGTCTTTGTATAATAATTGATTTAACCTTCTTCACTGCCAACTGACTGGTTATTGGTAATTGGTATTGGGGGCTATCAGTAAGTATAGCTCTATATGGTATTATTTATTTTCGGTACTTCAGTTGGCGACTCCGCCGGGAATCCGCGTTGGGGTCGTCCCTCCGTAATCGGAAAAGAGCGGGACATTAGAAAAGGCGATCTTGGTCGAGGGGGGGGATTCACTGAAGTTTGGGAGTTACTCCGCTCTCCCGATCAGAGAGCCTCAGCTGCTAGTGGCCCCACGCCGGAGTCCTACGGGTGTAAACCAGAAGCAGACCGTGTTGGTCTTCAGGAGTGCACCAGATGAGTGATTTGTCCTGTTTTGTGTTAGATACACTTTGGTTTTGGTTATCGGTATTTGGTGGTTTGAGACCACGGCGAACTTGGTGGAGGTCTGACGGGGCAGTACTGAGACTGCACGGGCAGGCGCTCCTGTTTTGAGCAATGTTGGTGAGTAAGAGAGACTTGTGAAAGTTCGCACCCGGCTGGACTGCTCTCGGAAACGCTGGCAGTTAAGATTGGGTAGCCCTTGGGCAGATCTGGAGCAGCGCTTAAACAGCGGGCTAAGCCAGAATAGCCCAGGAGGTGAACCAGGAAGGCTGTCGGATGGTCCGTAGGTCGGTCTGTGGTTTTAAAACCTGTGTGGCTATCTCTAGGTAGTCTGAGGATATGACTACTTGACTTTGGGTTTTCTTTTTGTAAAGAATTGGAAAATACACAGGTTCTCCATGGGCAGGAGTCGACGGGCTCTGCCTTTTTGTTTGGTAAAGACATGCCAATTTGAATAGTTTATCGTCCTTTATGTTGTCAGAAGATTGTTGTATGTTCATTGTATGTGAATAGTTGAAGTTGCTTGGACATGGCCATGTGTATGAGAGTGTTGTAATTAACTTTCTTTTCCTTCCAGATAGAAAAATTTGACTCTAAAAAGAAAAATGCCCTGCTTCAGTAAACTGTGTTTTGGCTGTATTTGTCGGAAAGGTACAAGATTGAAATGCGACAATTGGGATTCTCAACATCCCATGACGGAAGTGCATCCCATTTTCCATCCTGAAGTACCCGAACTACGTAATGATCAGGACATAGTAACGAGAGACAGAGTAGAGGCTCGGTTTCAGGAGCAATGGGTCTACACTCCATGGAAGAGAAGTGAAGTCCTGGCCCGAAAATCACAGTTCCCCGATACCCGTAAGAATCCCACAGCCTACTGTAAGGAATTGACAGAAGCGGCGGCTTCAGCAGTAATGACTTTAGCCGATGTTGAATTGTTTTTCGGGCTGTTGGTCCCTGTGGATATATGGCGACAGGTACATGACACTGATCATGTCGCAGAATTAGGAGGAATATGGGAACAGTTGAAAGAATGGGATAAGGACCGCAAACCAGGGGACAAGCCGAAAACTGAAATTACTACCCTCCTAGCCAAAATATTGCTTATATGCATTCTTTGATTCCCCCTCGCAAGGTCGATTGGGACAAATTGACAGCCTGTAAGCAAAAGAAAGACAAAAGTGTTTTGGATTTCTTTACCCGATTTGAAGGCACTTTCATTGATTTCATGGGACAGGGCCTTGGGATCCGTTTATTTGTAAATCGTTTTGTGACCAACTTGTTACCAGAAGTCTCTACCCGGCTACAAGCCACAGAGAGCACTTGGACTACATCAACCCCTTCTGCTATATTAAGTATGGCCCAGTACTATTAGCATTGGGAAAATGAGGGTAAGGACAAAATTGAAAAGAAAGCTAAGGACCTCAAGGCTCGGGTGTTAATGCAGCAAGTCGTCCGAGGACGAGGAGGAGGAAGAGGTGGCCGAGGGCCCGTGTCCAGAGGGGTGGGGACACGAAGGGGAGGAGGCCCAGTACCGTCTTTGGGGATTAATCAATGTGCGTACTGTAAACAGGAAGGACATTCGAGAGCCCAGTCTCCATTGTTGTTAGCACAGAACGGAGCTGTCCGAGGGCGGGGACGTGGTCGAGGTGGTCCAGACCGCAGTGATATGCGTAGAGGAGAAGCGGCGCAAGGACATTCTGAGCGAAATCATTTTGACAATCCACAAGGTAGGCAGTACTTTAACGAGGACTACGAGTTTAGGGACCAGGATGGGTATTCGTATACATAGGACAGCCAAGGACAGAGTGGGGGCCAATTGTCTATACCCGTCAATCAACAAGGACCCTATGTGAATGGGAAATTAATGGGGACTTCTGAAAATTTTCTGATTGACACAGGAGCAATGAACAGTTCTGTTGCTCGATCATTGGTCCCAGGGGCTGCTCTGTCCGGGCAAAATAATGTTTCAGTGGGATTTTCAGGAGTTCCAGTGGTGAGCCTCATTTCCAGGCCACTCCCATTCACTGTTGGTCCAGTTACTGTTGACTCCTCCTTTCAGTTGACCTCGCATTGTGTCAAAAATGTATTGGGTCTGGATATGTTAAAGAAATTGAATGCGAAAATCCACTGTTCTCCCGACGGTGTCTATTTGACAATACAATCCCCCAATCAAGATATGAAACAATACTTTGCTAAAAACAAACCCCTTCCACCTGAATTCGCCACTGTTCCCTCTACGCTGTGGGCTACGGGGGATGCGGATGTCGGTAGGTTAGTCATCCCTCCTGAACATATAACATTGAAACCTGGTGTAAAGCTTCCACGAATACCTCAATATAAGATTTTGCCGGCTGGCGAGCGTGCTTTACTTTCCATTATACAGGATTTGATTGATAAAGGTGTGGTAGAAGAAACAGCCGCTAATGTTTGTAACAGCCTTATTCTTCCGATTTTGAAAAAAGCTCCTGACCCTGGGAATTCACTAAACATCGATACATATCATTTTGTGATCGACTTACGAGAGGTTAATAAAATTGTGGTGCCCCAGTATCCAGTGGTGTCTGATATAACTAGCATACTTACTATGATTCCCCCAACTGCAAAGTATTTATCGGTCATTATTATATTATTATAGAGGCTTTTGTAGCGCGCTCTGTTACTAAATAGTATAGTATCCTGGCGCAAAGGAGAGGGGAACAGATCACATTAAATGCAAAAGAGAGACAGCCATTATGCAGTGGTGTTAAAGAGGTGGGTTTTTAGGCCCTTCCTGAATGCCATGATGGAAGGGGCTGTTCTCAACTGCAGAGGCAGGGTATTCCAAGCTCTCGCTGCTCTAACCGAGATGGATTGGCCACCAAGCCTACTATATTTAAACTTTGGCACAGTCATTTGGTGAAGATTGCTTGATCTAAGAGGGCGGTTGGGAGCATAGAGGGAAAATCTTTTTCTCAGATAGGTTGGGCCTGTTAGATGGAGTGCTCGGTAAGCTAGCACAAGGATCTTAAATAAGATCCTTTGGGCAACTGGGAGCCAGTGAAGATCTCTGAGAGGTTGGCAGACACTAGATCTTCTGGGTATGTTAAACAGCAGCTGGACCGCAGCATTTTGAATAACTTGGAGGCGGTGGATCAGATAGGCTGGGAGTCCACAGTAGAGAGCATTCGCATAATCCAATCTGGATAATATCAGAGCGCGAATGACCGTCTCCTTGGCTGCTCTCGGAAGCAGAGGAAGAAATCTGCGCAAGGTTTTAAGGGTGGAGAAGCAGATTCCAGTGAGTTTTTTCAGGTGGTCCTCAAATCTGAGATTGTTGCTAAACCAAATTCCTAGGTTTTTAGCAGGTCCGCCAATGGATTTGGGGCTAGGAAAGTCGGTGGGCCAGAGAGAGTCACTAAAGTTATCTGGAAAGGAGCCGTACAGCAGGATTTCAGATTTGCTCTCATTACATTTAAGTTGGGCACAGGCCAGCCAGCGGAAAACCGATGATAAGCAAAATTGAACTCTCGATGTGTCCGAGTTGTTTTTGGGCCATGTAAACAAAAGCTGAGTATCATCGGCATAAGCCATAATTTTGGCACCTAGCTGTTCTGCAAGATAAATGAGGGGGGTCATATATACATTAAAAAGCAGGGGGCTTAAAGTGGAGCCCTGTGGTACACCAGTAGAAAGTTTTTTGGGAGAGGAAGAGAAAGGCGGCATCCACACTTGCTGTGACCTGTTGTCTAAAAAAGATGTTAACCAGCCGAGAGCTGGGCCAGTTATGCCTATGGCTGCGAGTCTGGTAAGAAGGAGGGAGTGTGGGACCGTATCGAAGGCGGCAGAGAGATCTAATAAAATCAGCGCCGCTCGGCCACCTCCGTCCAAACACTCACGAATGGCCTCAGAAACCTCGACTAGAGCCGTCTCTGTGCTGAAAGCAGCTCTAAAGCCTGATTGCGCAGGGTGAAGAGCTTGAGAGCTCTCAACAAATCTGTCCAGCTGTGAAAATGCAACTTTTTCGCATATCTTTGCTAGAGCTGGCAATAGAGATATGGGCCGAAAGTTAGCAGGGGCCTTTGGGTCTAGGCCATTTTTTTGAGAAGTGGTAACAGTTTTGCCTGTTTCCAGCAGGCTGGAACAGTGGCGCTGGAAAAAGAGAGGTTGACAATATGTGTCACCTCTTGACCGACTGTATTGGCCAGGCCCGCAAGGACTCTGGCCGGGCAGGAGTCAGCGGGGGAGCCCGATTGTAAGGTAGCCAAAATTTTCACAACCTCTGTTGTGTTCACTGGAGTGAAGAGGGCAAACTGCTCCATAGAGATAGGCATAATGGGGGAAGGAATAGACATGGAGACTGGAAAATTGCTACATACAGTAAGCAAATCATCTTGAATTTTTTCTACAAAGAATACAGAAAGTTCTTCACACCATTTTGCCGATGAGGCTAAAAGAGGTTGAGCGGCGCAGGGGGAGACAAAGCTTTTCACAATAGCAAAGATTTCTCCGCTATTGTTATTGGCCTTGGTAATACGCCCGTCATAGTATGAACTTTTTGCCGCTTTAATTGCTGCATAATACTTCTTTTGAGCCATTCTTAGTTCTTTCTTGGCCTCAGGGAGATAAGCTTGTCTCCAGAAGAATGCTTTCTTTAGCATCCCAATCCATCCAGATAGCCGTCAGTTTTTTGGCTTCTCGTTATCTGGGCGCAATTTCAGATTTTGTCGCTCTCCTCATGGCTACAACGAAAGTCCTAGCATCTATAGCCAGGCTCTTAAAGCTGTTCTAGACGATTTAATTTTGCCTATGGGAAATGTACTCCTACAATATGTAGATGACTTGCTAGTAGCATCGGACACTGACGAGGGTTGCAAAGACGCTACTGTTAAATTATTGCACCACTTGGCAGCGAAGGGTAATAAGGTGTCCCTGTCTAAATTCCAATATTGTCGACAGGAGGTGACCTACTTAGGTCATTTACTGTCGAAAGCGGGGAGGCGTTTGACTCCTGAACGTATTACTACCATTTCTAACATGTCTGTGCCTCGTACCCAGCGTGATGTTCGTGCTTTTCTTGGCATTACCTCCTACTGTCGCCAATGGATTCCTAACTTTTCTCTTCTTGCTAAACCTTTGTTATACTTAACCACTAAAGATGTGCATGAACCTCTTCCGTGGACCGATGAATGTCAACACTCTTTTGACTCTCTGAAATCTGCTCTTTGTTCTGCACCCGTCTTGGGAACCCCTGATTACCGTAAGCCTTTTGTACTTTATGTGCATGAGGTCGACGGTTGCTCGCTTTCAGTTTTAACACAAGGATTTGGTGGTAAGCAAAGACCTTGTTCTTATTTTTCGGCCACATTGGATAATGATGCCAGAGCGCTTCCTAGCTGTCTGAGGGCCACTGCGGCTGTTGCGGTGGCCATCCGACAGTCGGAGGGGCTTGTTCTAAATTCTAGCTTAACGGTGATGGAGCCTCATGCTGTAGATGCCTTGTTAAATAAAAGGAAAACACAGCATCTTATGAGTGCACACCTTACTGGTTATGAATTAACTCTGTTTGCTCTGCATATCACGATTAAACAATGTGCTACTTTGAATCCTGTGGCACAAAGAGGGGACAATGTTCCCCAACGTGAGTATGCAAGTGTGCCTAGTGTGGAGAGAGAACCAGGAAAAAGGGAGGGGAATTTCCCTTTTTGGAACTAAAACCCTCACACACCCAGCAAGCTAGGTGTCATGCCTCATCATATGGGTTCTGCTCCTCGCCAGACTGACGCTGCAATGCCTGATGGGCACCCGCGAATGGGCTCTTTATCGGACATCTTTTGTTCCAGCCATATTGTGCATGCGTGTAAGAGGGGAGGGTAATCGCGAGTGAATGTGTAGTCGTGAAGTGAGTGTGAGCTAAAATAGGTAGGTCAATCCATAGGGAACTTTATTAATTTGGCTGAGTCCCTAGGTTAAAAGGTGGGACGGGAGATATGTACTGGTGTAAGGTTCACAGTCGAATATCTACAACCCCCTGGTTAGGTCAACATGTTTCTTGCATTAAGCAATTCGTCAGGACCTTGGTGCAAAGTACTACACAGTGAATGGAAAGATACAACCTTATGACTTGAGGTTCAATATATGCGCAGGCCTGTTGGTCCTGCCCTGAATGATGCAACCTAGAAAGGAAAATGTGGGAACAAGTTCGAAACAATATCCACACAGGCAGTTTAAAATTCTAATCAAGTGGTGAACGAAGACAAAAACTTCTTCAAATAGTAAGAATAGGGAGACAAAGATGGATGTGTGAGGGTTCTAGTTCCAAAAAGGGAATTTCCCCTCCCTTTTTCCTGGTTCTCTCTCCACTCTAGGCACACTTGCATTCTCGCGTTGGGGAACTTTGTACCCTCTTTGTGCCACTGTTCTTCAGGCCATGTACACTGGATCCCGTTAAACATTGTCCTTCCATAAGGTTCCTCCTGTTGTTGATACTACTTTGAATCCTGCCATATTATTACCTCTCCCTTCAGATGAAACTAAAAATGATGTGCATGATTGTATATTTCGTGCAAAAATAAGGGGGTACCCCCGACTAAAGTTCCAAATTCGGGATAAATCAAACAATTGAAAATACAGTAAATTAGGAACAGGTTGAGTTATGGACTGAGACTGACATCGGACAAAAGTGAATGTGAACTTTCTACATATATAACATACTGTAGATTCCAATTCATTACAGTAGTTGTTTAAAACATGGATATAGGTTACAGTTTACTGTAAACTGTAACCTATAGCCAAACAAGCTATAGGTTACAGTTTACAGTAAACTGTAACCTATATCCATGTTTTAAACAACTACTGTAATGCACTATAAATACCCATGAATTGGAATCTACAGTATGTTATATATGTAGAAAGTTTGTCACATATATATATTTAAAGTAGTCAAATATTATTGCTCTTTTAAAAACTAAATATGATCTAATAAAGAACACACATTTTTGTACCAAAACTTTGGTTTAGATACATTCACTTTTGTCCGATGTCAGTCTCAGTCCATAACTCAACCTGTTCCTAATTTACTGTATTTTCAATTGATTGTATATTTCGGACAGAAGAAAAGACGAAGGGGAGAGTTGACCTCACAGACATTCCTCTATCTGACCCCGAAAGGGAGTTGTATGTGGATGGTTCTTCTTTCAAGTTAGCAGATGGTACAACAACAGTTGCATATGCAATCACAACGCTAAAAACAGTAGTTGAGACTTCTCGAGTGCCCTATCGATCAGCCCAGGCTGCTGAGCTAGTGGCATTATTACGAGCTTGTGAATTGAGCGAGGGGTTGGAGGTTAACATCTATACCGACAGCCAATATGCCTTTGGCGTGGCCCATAGTTTCGGGCGGCTGTGGAAGGAAAGAGGTTTTCTTACCTCTCATGGTCAGAAAATGGTGTTGCGATTGCTCACGGCCCTGACATTACCCAAAAGAGTAGCAATATTAAAATACAGTGCACATAAGACAATAGTGGATGATATCGGGGAAGGGAATGCTTTTGCTGACCAAATCGCTAATCAAACTGCCCAGTCCACACTCATCACTATGTTCGCAACCTCCTCTGCAAGGTGGGTGGAACAATCTGATTTGTTTGATAACACCATAGAAAGTGTGCAAGAAATACAGAAGGAAGCTACCCCGGTTGTGTTGGCTCGATGGAAGCATGAGGTAGGAAGGTTGGATGAAAATAACTGTTGGGTTGATTTGACTGAAAGACAACAATGGTTATTTCCTAATGCTCTGGTACAGGCCATTGTGACTATGGCTCATGGCCCAGCTCATATTGGGGCAAATGGCATTTGTGCCTTATTGGACCCAGTATAAAATAACCCCAATATTCAGAAGACAGCCGTCCATTTAGTCCAATATTGTATGATCTGTTTGCAACACAACCTGGGAAAAGGGGAAATGGTTCTGAATGGGAACTTTGCACCCCCGACTTTGCCTTTTGAAGTGATCCAGATGAATTATATCCATATGAAACGCGTTAACAACCTGAAATACGTCCTAGTGGTGGTCTATGCCTTCAGTAAATGGGTTGAGGCCTACCCAACTAAGGAAAACACTGCCTTAGCAACAGCAAAAGCTCTTCTCAAAGAGTTTTCCCCACGATTTGGGTTGCCCCGTTTGATCTGGTCAGACAATGGGGGGCACTTTAATGGGGCCCTTGTAAAACATATCTGTAACGGACTGCAGATAAGACAGAAATTCCATGCAGCTCGACACCCCCAGTCAGCAGGATTGGTTGAGAAATATAACGGAATCTTGAAACTAAAAATGGCAAAAATCCAGGAGAGTACTAGCCTGAAATGGCCTGACACCCTACCCTTGGCCCTAATGTCTTTACTAGTCACCCCTCATTCCCGTTCTGGCCTATCACATTATGAGGTGGTTTTTGGATGGCCTGCTAATGTGTGGGGGGGTTCCTGGACCGAGGTCCTTTAAAGATGTTGAATATTCTATGTTGATAGACTATCTGTACGCTTTGACTAAAGATCTTTGTTCTATTCATCAGGAGGTAGCATCTGTGTTGCAGCCACTGCCAGAGGTACCTCAGACGAAATGGCTAGGAGATAAGGAAAGACTTGAGTAAATAGGGTTTGATAGAATTCTTTTCTGAGGTACTGAGCGAGACACTGGACTGAACACGCTGATAGTTGGTACTTTGAAATTTGCTCTGTTCAGAAAGAAAGATTTTTGCATACGAGGGCCCAGGTTGTATACTTGTTTTCTCCTCCGCATCAAGGATTGCAAAACAAATTGATTGTTTCTTTTGAGATGAACGATAGGAGTCTGCCTGTGAGGCTCTAGACGGACACAGGGAAGAATAACCCTCTGGCAGGAAGGTCTGCTTTGGACCAGTGTAGTTTTGAACTTTTAGCTAGGCATGTACCCTTTTGGTCGTATTGTGCCTGAAGAAGAACACCATTTTGCTCCGCGACATTTACCTTTTTATGTACCCATGTTTTCTGCTTGGACCACGCGTGTGAAAATAGCATTTGTAATAACGATAGCAATTATATTGGTAATCTTTATGAGTGTGTTCATATATTTAGAGTACCAGTATCCGATGCAGACAATGATGAAAACCAATGTTGCCCCTCCAAACATTTGTTGTTTTCGTTAGCACCCCACAAAAAAAGACAATATTCAGACATATGCTAAAAATGTATTCGTAGAAATGCTCCATCGAACGCATAGTACCACTAATGTGACAGATTGTTGGGTTTGTGGCCTTTTGCCATCGGTCATGCATAAACACGACTTGTTCCTCTCCTTGCCCCTATCATATTTGTTCCTCTCCTTGCCCCTATCATATTTAGGTTCCACATGCTATCTGCCATGTATACTCATTATGTGGAAAATCCTAAACAGTACACAGAGAAGGACTATAACATGATTTTAGCATATATCGAGACACACCAAGGTTTTGATCCAACAGGAAATGATGGGGAGGGATCCTTAGATCCAAATCCCTGTATGAATCTATACACCACTCATGAAAACAGTACTTGGTTGAAAAATGAACTTTTTGATTTCACTAACTTCAATCATACCCAGTATTTTCAGCAGTTCATTACCAGAAATGCTACAAGCGATCGAATTATGCCAGTGCCCATTTTAAATACTTTCTCTGCTTTCTGTGTACAGGGTATGGGACATGTGCAGGTAGGGAATAGTCTATGTAACTATACCTATAGAATGAAGATTTTCGGCAGCCCACCGTTATTGACCCCTCCAAATGTTTATTTTGTATGCAGGGAAAATGCCTATACGTGGTTGCCGCGAGGATGGGCAGGTCAATGTTATTTGTCTTTCTTGTACCCCCCAGTGTATATAGCACCTTCCAACTATCACAAGACTCACCAATTATATGATTCCGATACAATTCCTAGTAGGCGCAGGAGACAACTTGAGATGTCCGAAGTTGATCAGACTGATACTTCATTGCAACAGTTTTACGATGTTGCCAAGGGATTATTTCCAATCTGGGGTCCAATATTCACCAGTAGAGGAGTCAGACGATTGTCCAGGGTGGTGGAGAGAGTCATTAAAATTACCACAAATATTATGACAAATATAACAGAAGGACTTCAGCCACGAGACTTGTTTCACTTCAAAATCGAATGGTTTTGGGCGTTATCCTGGCTGATCGAGGAGGAGCATGCCGCGTGATCGGCAGCTCCTGCTGTGTTTATATTCCAGACTGCGCCCCTATGGTTCATTTAGCAATCCAGAAGTTACACCGATTAGCTTCAGAAATACATACAGATAATGGGTCCTGGTCACTCTCTGGTTGGTTCTGGGGAATATTTTCAGCATGGGGATGGAAACTATTAATGATAGTGGCTGGGGCTGCAGGCATCCCGTTCACTTGCTGTCTTTGTATGCAATGTGGTCCTGCTTGCTGCTCTTATTGTGCCACCAAACTTACAACTTTGATAGTCCCCTCCCCCGTCTCTCTCAAATCTCAGATGCTCCAACAGGAGATTAATGAACTGATGGCCATCGATGAAGAGGTTTTTCAGGATTAGTTCCTGATTAGTTGGCTACATCACGCTAAAAGGAGGGTTTGAGGAACTGATCTCTAAATTCGGCCTTGTGAGTAATTCATACGCACACGGTCACGTTTAGAAGTTAGCGGGATGTATCTAGTTAGTTTAGTACAAGCACCAATGCATCTATAGGTATCACATCATTCAGATTTCAGTGGTTACCACTCGCATATGTAAGTTTCTGCTCTTTGACTGGAATTATAACTTAACCCGACCAGCACCCATTTTGTGGCCTACCCTGATTGTAGCACTAGCAAAACCCATCATGCTTTAGTCAGTAAGGTTTGCTCTCTCAAGAAATAGCATAACAGCTGAACATGCTGCTGCTCCTGCATGCTAGGCCTGTCAAGGTTATAGGTGGGGTAGGCTGGATAAGCACATTCCAGGAGGCGCTGTGCGAACCCTCCTGAAGGATAGACTGAAGGGAGTCATCCTCATCGACCTTGCTATAATGAGCTGAGCCAAACTGAAGCTGCTTTGTGTTCCTTTCCAGCAACCTGTACCAACTTGTATTTTTCCTTCTTAGGTAGCGGTTTCAAAATGTAACAGTATATATGTGATCTCTTGATAATGTGCCAGCAGTCTTCTCGGCAGACCCCGAGGGGTTAGGTCGCGAGAAGCTCCTCTGGCAGAGTCTTTGTACAATAAATGGTTGACCCTTCTTCACTGCCAACTGACTGGTTATTGGTAATTGGTATTGGGGGCTATCAGTAAGTATAGCTCTATATGGTATTATTTATTTTTGGTACTTCATACTCAATGCTACAGGTCCACTGGCAGTATTTAATTCACAGGCCATTAGGATATGTAGTACTTCTTTACTAAGGACATACTGGTGAATTACATTTGCCAACTGGGTGCAAGCCACTTCTACAATGTTTGAAGGAGAACACAAGCACTTTAGCAGTGGCAGCAGTGGTAAAGTATGCAGAGTCCAAAAAGCCAACAAAAATGGTCTCAGAAATGAGGGTGAAGGCAAAATGTTTGGGGATGACCCTGCGGAAAGGGTCTAGTCCAACAATGACCCTATCTTCTGGAGGGATATCATTACAGGAATGATAAAACCTGGTAATGTACTCCTCATTATGAGGGATGATTTTAAACATATTCCTAACCATCCTTTTAGATAGACTCAATATTATAAGAGATGTAGTATCTGTGGTCATAAGCAGTGCTTCATGGGAGTGCATTTTATAGTTAGCTCACTAAACTATAACTGGAGTATTTCTGTGTTTTCAGTTTCTCTTTTATGTTAGCTTGTATCTGATTTCAGTACTGTCAAATATTGCAGGGATTTGTTAGCATGAGCTGAAAGCCATTTTGTATTTCTGGCAGCCATCTTGTTTGCCATGTGCTGCCACATACTCGCCATGTGCTCTGTCCTCCTTCAGTGTTGACTGCTCTTGTAATCTGCCTAGAAACAAACACAGCCGGACCCCTCACGCTGAAAGACATCACAAGCGGACCAAAACGTCCTTATCCAGGGACACCAGTAAACCACAGATTTGTCAACCTAAAGAAACTCTTTCTGTCACAGTGGGAAGAGACGGTGCGATGTACTACCAATTGGGCCAACTTTTGTGATACACACTTTAAAAGATACCGCATTACGGACGGCTGAACCTGATCAATCCCTCTCAAACTCTTGAGTCACTGTTATACTATTCATCTTGAATTGGACCTTATATTAGCTAATAGCCCTGAGGAAGCTCCCTGTTATTGAGAGAAACGCGTTGGCTGATCAATTTCTTTCGCAATGAAATCAATGAACTTTTGCACTTAATCATTTCTGTACAAATAAAGAAAGGACTGTTTTTAAAAAACACTCTGTTCGTTTTGGACTTTATATTTGTGCGCCCCCACCCAAGCTTAAAAAGTACTAGAAACAAACTACATTTAGCATCTTCCACCTTCGCTCATGCTCAGTTGAGCTTGCAGCTGTCCTTGCAACTGTTCCTAGTCTGTAAATGTCAGGATGTGTTCACCAGAATTAGCAACTGTTAGCTCCTCCCACTTTGTTGAGCAAGCAGATCTTGCATGTCCTTATTAGTCATTTTGCATGCTTACATGAGCCAGGACTGCCCCTTGGTCTTATGCTGACCATGTAACCCTAAGCATATATAAGGCCCAAGTTTTCGGTACTCCTTAGACTGCCTCATTCAGTTGCTAAGGCTTCTGTGTGACGTAGTCTCCCTCATTTGAGGTTAATAAAGATCTTACTTTTATATTTCAGCTTCTGTGCCAATGTCTTTTTTGTTGGTTTAAAAGGACCAAGTATCAGTGGGACCCCTGAGAAGGTTTATATTTTCTATGGTACCTCACATATAACTATAACATCACTTAAACCATTTTTCCCCCGGAGAATGAATATATATACATGTATGCATGCATATATAAATGCATGTATTTTTACATGCAACCATGAATACGTACATGCATACATGCATAAATACCTCCTTTACAAGAAAAGAGCAGAAGTCACAGCGTGGGAACATCAAGGACGCTGGTTTATTTCAGAATTCAAAAAGGCAAATGCATTTCGGCCATTAGGCCTTCTTCAGTGCCAGGTAAGTGTTGCAGGAGGCGTGATCAGTCCCTGATGAAATGTGTCCCGCTCTGTGATGATTGGTTACACCCTCTCACTCTCTCTCCAAGTGAATTGGTGCGCCCAAACTACTGTCCATTGTGTAGCGATGGACCGCATGTCCCAGAATGCACAGTTCCGGTAGCGGGAGATGTTGGAATTAGTGAAAACCAAGTAGCTTGATGAATCTATGCAGGAGACTCGGGGAAAAGAACACTGCCAATATCCTGATGTGTAAAGACAGACAAAGCACCCCCTCGGGTCCCCTCACCGCACCAACCTTGCGTCTGGGAGTCTTTTAAACGAGGGCCCAAATGACAGTGCATCAGGCCCGGTGTGAGGCAGAATGGCCTCAGCATCGCTTATCTTCTTCCCAGATTTGAAGGTGGGCTCTGGTAGATCCGATACCTCAGCTAACACCACTCGAGCAGCCGTAGCCACCCACGCCAACGAAACCAGAGCCAGCTTGCGATGCGGGGGCTTCCAGAAACGTGTCACTGGCAAACACATTGAAACAATCCACAAATACCTCCTTTACAAGAAAAGAGTGGAAGCCACAGTAGGGGAACATCAAGGAGGCGGCTTTATTTCAGAATTCACAAAGGCAAATGCATTTCGCCCGTTAGGCCTTCTTCAGTGCCAAGTAAAAGTGTTGCAGGAGGCGTGCTCAGTCCCTGATGAAATTTGCCCCGCTCTGTGCTGATTGGTTACACCCTGTCACTCTCCCTCCAAGTGGATTGGTGCACCCAAACTACTGTCCATTGTATAGCAATGGACTGCATGCCCCAGAATGCACAGTTCCGGTAGCGGGCGATGCTGGAATGGGTGAAAACCATGTAGCTCAATGAATCTATGCAGATGACTCAGGGAAAAGAACACTGCCAATATCCTGATTTGGGCAGAGAGACAAAGCACCCCCTCGGGTCCCCTCACCGCACCAACCTTGCGTCCGGGAGTCTGTTAAACGAGGATCCAAATGACAGTGCATCAGGCCCGGTGTGAGGATGAATGGCCTCAGCATCGCTTCTCTTCTTCCCAGATTTGAAGGTGGGCTCCGGTAAATCGATACCTTGTCTAACACCACACAAGCAGCCGTAGTCGCCTGCTCCAATGAAACCAGACCCAGCTTGCGATGATGGGGCTTCCAGAAACCTGTCACTGGCAAACACGTTGAAACAATCCACAAATACCTCCTTTACAAGAAAAGAGCGGAACCCACAGTGGGGGAACATCAAGGAGGCCGCTTTATTTCAGAATTCACGAAGGCAAATGCATTCCGGCCGTTAGGCCTTCTTCAGTGCCAGGTAAGTGTTGCAGCAGGCGTGCTCAGTCCCTAATGAAATGTGTCCTGCTCTGTGCTGATTGGTTACACCCTTGTTACATGCATATGTATTTGCATGCATGCATATATATACATGCATGCATATATACATGTATGCATGCATATGTACATTCATGCAAGTATATGTACATGCATGTATATGTGCAGGCATGCACACATGAATTAATGCATTTAAATGTACATGTATGCATGTATACATGAATGCATGCATGTATACTTTTGTGCATGCATGCATATATACATGCATGCATATATACATGCATACAGGCAGGCATACATGCATGCACATATACTTACATACACATACATACATTCATACACAAACACACATACATACACACCCACCCACACACACACACACACACACACATATATATAAATATCCAACACAATCTTTTTCTTGAACTGAAAAAGCCATTCAGCCATGATTCCGTGGAGTTTCCAGTGATTTATTAAACAAACGAAGTTCATCAGTTGCTTGCAATAGTTCTCTGTCCCAACGCGTTTCAACTCCATCTCTTGCTTTTCTGAAATGACTATGTTTTATAGACCCCCTGATTACATAATTCACGGAGCCTGAATGTCATTTACTTTCAGCATGAGCAATGAATGCAAACCAGCACTTAGTATTTTCATGCAGCGTTTTAGGCATCTTGCACACAGTGTAGAGTGTCATTTTAAAAGCCAATTCAGTGCGCAAAATAAAACAACAATTCATCAGGTTTGCAGGCATACAAAGCACGATAATCCATATTGCATCTTACTTCACTTGGAATCGTGAGTTAGAAGGGTATTTCTCATCACCTCCTGAACTCATGCTCTTATTATTGGATTCCATCTTTTCCAAAGAATAATCCGAGTGAGTTGGGCTTCTTTTAACAAATAAATCACCTCCACAAAATGCTCTGTGTAGGTAATTTTTTTGTTAAAAGAGGCCGACTTACTCGGATTAATATCAAAGAGCACGAGTTCTTAGACATTGTGTATGTATAACATGTTATTTAACTATAATCGGTGATGTAATCAAATATGCTACTCAAAATCATGAGTGATGTTATATCTGTGGTCATAAGCAGTGCATGATGGGGGTGAAATGTATAGTTAGCTCATTAAACTATAATTGGAGTATTTCAGTTTTTCTTTTACGTTAGCTGGCATCTGATTTTAGTACCTAACATCTAACTATGATATCACGTAAACCAATATTTTTTTCCCAGGGAATTTATAACCGAGTGACAGTTGCCATTGGATAGATATATTTAGGACAATGTTTCCATAGGAAATGGATTTTTGCACTCTGGGGGGAGCAAGATGGCAGCCGACTGACCGCAGTGAGAGGCGCTCCTGTGCTCGGAACAAAGATAAATGGAGATGGTTCAATATTATGCTGAAAGCACACCTACCTTTTGGGCTTTAGGACTCCTGCTGGTAGGGAGGCTTATGTTGGTGAGGACTGTGGTGTCTGGAGGTTGCTGCTCTGAGGGAGACTAGGGCGGTGATCTGTGCCCTGCGGTGGAGTCTGCCGCAGTCCACGATGGCTCCCAAAGTTAACAAGGTGCTGAAGGATGCCATGTAGGAGGCCTCCACACTGGGAACAATGGCGGGGTGAGGCACAAACAACCCCCGGTGCAGCACCCTGGCCAGAAAGATGGAGGAGGCTGATGCCGGAGTAGCTATGGGGAGCGAGCCGGATGCCCGCACCAAGTAACGCAGGACAACAGCCGATGCCTGCGGCTCATGGCAGCCCTCGGTTGCTGACGCGTTTTCCTCAGTTGCTGTACGGTCTTCTACGAGTAGGGCTGCCTCTGCAGACGAGACCGTCTCTGATCTGTTGGAAGAGGCGAGTAGAGCTCACCTGACTACTCCGCCCGCCAACACACTGTTGCCACAGCAGCCAGGAGCGGGGCTGTGTAGAATGGACTCTTCTCGGCTAGAGCAGCAGGTCCAAGGCACTGGAACAGCCGAGGTGAGAAGCTGGATCTCCAGACCCCTGGACCATCAGGACGCCTTTCAATGTTTTACCCTCCTTTGGAGGTGCTGGTAAAGAACAACTACAGCACTTTACTAAAACCACAAATACTCTGTTTAATAGGACTGGAGCACAGGGAAAATTACCAGTGCCTTGGTTCAAAAACCAGCTGGGATCACCAGAAGAAGGAGAGAAGTTCTTCTCCCTTACGGACCACTTTGATATTTCGGTCTCAAGATGGGGGCTCAGGGAAGAAGATTCAGAGTCAGAGGACTCATCTTTTAAGCTAAGGGGGAGTCATAAAAGGGCTTCCACTCAAACACGCAGTACCAAGTCTAAGATGAGCCCTCAGTGTCAAGATATTGACACCAGAAAGCCGGTAGACTTAGATGGGATTATTCTGTCACCAGCCAAGTCTATAACAAGAATGAGGGTGGCTATTCTGTACTACAGGAGGCTCCACCGACTCTAAAGTATGACCCTCAATAGATCTTGTTTATGCTACTCTGAAACAGATGTGTGAGAAGTTAGGGCTAGATGTAGGTAATTTTAATTTACCGATTCGAAAATACAGAATTTTACCGATTCAGTATTTTCGAATCGGTAAATGCAATGTAGGTAATTAATCGGTAAAAAATACCGAAGAAGTACTTGAAAGTAGAGGGGACAGAGTCTGGGTTACTCAGGAGTGACCAGGGGCTCAGTAGATGAATGCCCACCGATGTTGGGTGATTCTGGTGCATTGAGGGGGTTCGTGACTCTGCAGCAACAGGGACCAGGAGACATCGAGGATGACCAGGACCCGGATGCGAGCTGTCCCACAAAGTGTGTCCAGTGCTGAGGGGTGGGTGTCTGGCAGAAGCACCAACAAGCTTTGGCAACGGCAACCCATGAAGAAGGTCAAGAAAGGTTACAATTCGGACCAGCAAGGTCCAGGAGACTCACCTAACTCAGGGAGTCAGGAAAAGCATGGAGTAACCAGGGGAGCTCAGGAAAAGCAGTGTTGACCCTCTTGAGGACCCACACGCAGGAAGCACAGGAGTTGCGAGAGGACCTTGAGCAGTTTCACAAAGCAGCAGCCCACAGAGCGCTCAGTGCGAGAAGGCCAGAGTTCTTTGTAGAAAATGGTGCCAGAGGTTGGGGCTACAAGGAGCCCAATGTACTTGCAAAGGAAACGGCAACAAGCATATGAATTTGCAAATAAATGCGGTGCACAGGGGTACGGGTATTGCAGCCCCCACAAGGGATTCTTACTTCAAACTCTGTGAGAGGGCAGCTCGGACCTCGAGAGATGTAGAAACCTGCCTCCTGTGTTGCTGAAGCTGTTAGAGTCCATAGGAGCACAGGAGCAGCAGACTGGTCAATCAAGATGTGGTGCCTGCGGTTGCAGGGAGTCACTCCTTCACTCCAAGGGAGATGTCTTCAGTTATCCTTGATGCTCCACAGGTCCTGCATGGAGCCTGTATGGTGCATAGGCCAAGACAATGCTTTGGATGGAGTGGGAGATGAAATCGGCCCTAAGCGAGGTCCAGCAAAGTCCAGAGTGTCCAGATGGTCAAAGTTCAGTGGTTTCTGGTTCAGAATCTTGTCCACATCGAATCTAGGGTCCTACAGCCAGGTGAGCCCTTTTGTACCTACAGGAGAGGGTTGGACAGATTCAGGGGACCCTCCCAGGGGAGAATCTGGACAGTGGGGAGGTTACTTCCATGTCCATTGTCCAGTTTCACGCCAGAGCAGGAACTGTTGGCTCCCAGGACTGGTTTGATCTGGACTATGCACAGGGATACCAAATGTGCCTCTCAAGCAGACTTTCAGTCACTGGCAAGCGCACACCACCCAGCCCTAATACACTAAATCCTGTCTTGGAGATGGTCTCACCTCCCTGTGACAGGTTGCTGATTGTTCCACCTTCCTCTGCTCAAGCCTGGCTCAGCAGCAAGAGGGTAGAAATGTGTCTCTGGTCGGCAGCAACCATTTTGTACTGCCTGGGACTAGAAGGCAGGTACCGGGAACACCAGGGACCCAACGAAGCTTGCTTCTGAGGGCTGGAATAATACCTCCCATCCCAGTTACCATTGTGAGGGTATGATTCCATAATGTTTGACATCAAACACAATAGGGTTACTTTCAGCCGTTTTAGAGTTGGTCAGTAAGCGGTCGCATAATGCCAATGTATGTGTCGAAAATGGCTGATACGCTGACTACTCAGGAGAATGGACTCCGTAGGCGAAGGGGTGTTCTGCTCATGCAGTGGCACCCACTCACTTATAACCATGCACCATGCCCTTAGAATTGTAAAGGCCTGCTACAGGGGTGATTTATAGGTTTCAAGTGTAGTGACCTATAGGCATAGTACTATATCCTGTGTAAGTTGGTGCATGCAAGTTGGTGAATGCAACAACTTACACAGGCTCCAATGGAAAACCTGTTGTTCCATTTTGCATGGCCTCATGGGTGACATAATACATGATTCAGCCCATGTGCCATGGGTACCATATACTAGGGACTGACAAGGGTACCCCAGTATCCAATCTGGAGTGTACATAAATACATGTCATAACAGTTTAGGGAGAAAGCAGATAGACTGGGGTCCTGATTAACAGGATCCAGTCAGACTAGTCAAAAACCAGCTTAGCACCAGGCAAAAAGTGGGCATAAACATGCAGAAGGATCCTACCTTCCTACAAGATACAGGGAGAGAATCGTTGGGCACATCAAGCAACCAAAATGCTCCAAGGGTCAATTTGGAAAATGAGCAAACTCTGCACCGAAATGAAAGAAAGGATGACTCATGTCAAAGAAAGGACAGCAGCTTTAGAGGGAGAAGTTGAGAAGCTGCAAACTAGACGGCGTCTTCCCTGCGAGCGAGGAGTGATTAAAGGAGGACACAGCAATCGTTGAAGGAGTTGTCACCAGATCGATTTGGATGTCGGGTTAAACTCCCCACTTGCCCTTCAAACCAATCTTTGGACTATCGCAAACACAATTTTACTTCACGACTTGAACACTTTTACAAGTAAACACAGATTATGTCTGTCGGTCCTGAAGAGAATCTCTTAACTTAAGCAGAGATTCGAAACGCGTCGACCCCCTCTCCTCATTAATTCTGATCTATTCTGTTTTTGCGACCAACCTTCTTTTGAAGATCTGTAAAATATAAACATAGTGTGTGGTCGTATATGCAAAAAGATATGTCCAATTTGGCACGTTTTCATTTAGATGTATAGGCCAATCCTCGATTAAAGCAGATAATCTGCAATAGGTCCTATCTTGAACAATTTGAATTTAAATAGAGGCTTTATTAACCTCATTATTTCTACATGTTGTCTATTGTCTAATCGTTGTCTTAAAGCGTCATTTTTCATGTTGTATTGGTGAATTGTGATTTGGGTTTTCATACCCCCATTGTCTTTGGTTCTTTGTTTATTGTATTGAAATGAACCTTTAAACAAATGTGTTTTACATGTTGAGTTTATTGCAAATACTCATCCGAAATTAACTTCTTGTTCAATTTGACTGGTTTATTTTGGTTTAAGAGAAAGTAAAAAGAAAAAAGCAAACATAAAAACTAATGAAATAAAGTATTTTTCATAAAGATCCTAGACTGAAATAGTGGTCTTTGGGTTGAGTAATTTTCCGCTCAATATCCTGTTAAATAAGCATAAATAATCGCACAGTACTGGCAATCTCTTTGTTCATTCTGCAGACTCATGAAGAGGCACGAGACAAGCAGGTAGCAGATGTAATGTGGAAACTCGAAGACTTTGAGGATCGGTAATGCTGAAATGACCTCAGGCTCCTGTGTCCTGCCAAGAACATTGAGTTTAATGATATGAGCGCATTCATGGTGGGCCTCTTAAAGGGCGCTTTTCCCGATTTATCACACTGGAACTGGGATGCTGATTTACAGCGAGCACATCACTACCCTTTGACAGCAAGAAGAGTAATTATGCGGAACAGACAGAGCGCCCTAGGGCAGTTTTATTTTTTTTGGGGCAACTTTCTTCTCCGGCAGGCTATATCGGATAAAGCAAGGCCAAATGCTTAACGCTTGTTTGAAGGACACATTTCTTACTCGACCGGATTTCTGCCACATTACTGTGGAAAAGAGGTGGAGATTACACCAAATGTCCACCTTTCCAGGCAACAGACTGAAGCATAACTTTTGAACCCAGCTCGGCTCAAGGTCATCTGGAATGGGAAGGTGCAGATATTTACATCAGAAATCAAGGCCCAGGACTCCATGAAGGGCATGAAAAAAACTAAAGGGAGCACTGGAGCATCAGGATCGGAGCAAGAGAAGATTGCCACAAGCTAATCCTGCAAGGCATCTGAAGTGGTGACACTGGATAGGGCTTGCTTTACTCTTATCAAAAAGATTTCCAGGTAGTGTTTTTGGGTGTGTTTATATTTACTATTGGAACTGGGGTTAGAGCACTGAGGCGCCTCGAGATGGCCAGAGTGGTCTGCATCACACAGGCCACTGCTGACCTATTTGCTCATGGGGGTTAGGGTTGGGGTGAGAGGGTAGGGAGGGGTGCAGATGGAGGGTAGGGCTAGGTGGGGGGGTACAAGAGGATTACCACGAAGAGTGGAAGAGGAGAGGATGGATGGCGCAATGGGGAAATAAGTTAACAACCAAATAGATACCGTTTATCTAATCCAGAAATTCAGATACAGTTATAGATGATGAGTATTCGGATAGCAACAGTAAATATATGTGGCTTGAATCACCAAGTTAAGAGGCAGAAAGTAGCAATCGACTTAAAAACACTCTGCGCCGATATTATATGTTTACAAGAGACTCACTTAGAAGGTACTAGGGAGAACTTAATGGAGCAGCTTGGGTATATACTCATCACCAACACTACACAAGGAGCAAGAATTAGAGGGGTTGCCATCTTGTCCCGGAGGAGGGATATTATATATAAGAGATGCAAGTCGGACAAGCTGGGACGCTGGGTGTTAGCAGAGTGTTTATACCGTAATTTTGTGTTCACTGTTTGCTCAGCATACGGGTCTACAGGGGATGATCCTGAAATCTTGCAATTTCTTAATACTGAGCTAGCATTATGGCCATCCCCTGTTATACTCTGTCGGTACCAGAATATCCATGGCCAGGGTGGGCTCTGGGGGGAATGAAGTGGCAAATATGCAGGTCGAAAGAAGACGTTTTATAGAGCACTTACATCCCTAGTACAAGACAATGGGCTTATAGACATCTGGCCGCATTTAAAGCCCTCTGATCCTGGTAGTACCTATTTTTACGCTCCTCATAAATCAATCGCGTGGTTAGATTATTTCTTCATCTCACACCAACTGACCCCAAGGTGCAGCATAGAAAAATACCCCGAGTCTTGTCAGAAGAGAACCCTCTGGTCTGGGAGGTCACTAGCGCTGGAATAGAAAGACCTGTATTCGTATGGACATTTGAAAGAGGATTTTTGAAAGATCAGAAGTATATCACACATATGAATAAATGGATCAGGGATATCATGAACATTAATAGAAGTAGCGCAAAGAGCGGGCATTCTGGGATGCATTTAAGGCAGGGGTTAGGGGGAAACACTTAGCTATAGCCTACATCGCCAAAGGAATGAAGCCCATCATTTTAACCCCTTCGCTGTGGCGGCTATTCCGCCGCAGCGCTACGGGGGCGGGGGGCACGCTGCGCGCCCATGCTGGTGACGGAACCGCTCCGTCACCAGCCGTGGTCGCGCTGTGCTCATGACGGAGCGGTTCCGTCACGGCCCCGCCCGCTTAATGGAACGCTCAGCGTAGGCGCGGAATCGGCGCCGCGCAGGCGTGCCGAGCGGGCCGTGACGGAACCGCTCCGTCATCAGCACAGCGCAACCGCGGCTTATGACGGAGCGGTTCCGTCACCAGCAGGGGAGGGGTTAAAACACTGTACAAGGCATTGGCAGATGTTGTAAAAAAAGAACGTGTGGGTGCCATTGCTTTGGGGATATCCCTAGAGAACATACTGCTTAAACTTGTCCTTGTAAAAGCTAAAGTAGGAGAAATCTCAGCAACAAAGGCAGCTGAGAAATTTATTGCATGGCGATAATGCTGTCACAAGCTTAATGAACACTTAGGACACATGCTGGCAACTCTTGTAAAACAGAAGAGTGTGATGGGTGAGATGCGTGAGATGCATGAGATCCAAGGTGAAGAGGGGTACTTGGTAAAAGATTCTGCAGGCATGCGGGAGAAATTTTGCAGATATTATGTGAATCAATACTATGAGGAACAAAGCGCGGGAGAGGATTTAATTAGAGACTATCTAAGAAATATTCAATCATAACAGTTCACCTCTGTAGATGCAGAATCTTTGGAAGCTTGATTCACTGAGGAAGAAATGTATGGAGCACTTAGGGATCTTCCCTCTGGCAAGGCAGTGGGACCTGTTCAGCTACCCTTCGAATTTTATAAAACTTTTTTCAACACTTTAGGGCCAGACCTGTCAGGCACAGCTTGGGATCTCCGTCCCAGAGTCATGGGCCTGGGGCTCTATTACTATATTCCTAAAAAAGGGGAAGCCACCTAGGGAACTGGGCTCCTATAGACCCATTAACCTTATGAACAGCGATGCGAAAAACTTTTCAACAGCACTAGCAACAATGCTGAGTCTCATAATCGGTAAAGTGATTTACCCCTGTCAAAATGAGTTTATACCTGGCAGAAGCACCACATATCACATTCGAAGGGTGATAATGCTGTTTGATGCGGTGGCAGTCTCAGGAGACCCTATGGCTTTGATCCTATTGGATGCTGAGAAAGCGTATGATAGGGTCTCCTGGGACTATTTATGGGCCATCCTCGAATGGTTTGGCATTAGGAAGGGCTTTATTAAAGTAATGGAGGGATTGTATAGGACCCCAGTTGCCTGACTCACCTTTTCTGTCAGTAATTGGCTTTGTTGTGATCTTTCTGTTGGCTATGTTTGCTTTCTCTCTTCTGATCCAGCGCCGGACGCCCCTTTGCTGGGGCAGCCGCGCGCTATACACGAAAGGATAACATAACATAACATAACATTAAGATTTAACAGGGAATATACAGAGCCACTACGGATCATACAGATTAGGCAGGGATGTCAGCGCTCTCCCATCCTTTTTTTCACAATAGATCGACTTCCTGATCCATAAGATCGACACCAACAGAAGCATTAGACCAATGAGGTTCAAGGGCAGGAAACCAAAATCTTAGCTTATGCTGATGATCTGGCAGTGCCAACCCCCGAACCTCAGTTGGCATTGGCGGCAATAGAGGAGAAAGCCCGGGCATTTGGAAAAATCTCAGGGTATTTACTAAACCAGCAGAAAACACAGATAGTTGTAAGTAGAATACTTGACTTGGAGGATCCCTGGGTGACCCAGACAACCACTTATCTAGAGATACACATAACCTTAGAGCTAGGGCAAATGGTAGAGGCAAACATAGCTCCAGTTATCCAAAAAGAGAAGAAGGACAAAATGCACAATCTCCACTTATCCATTCTCGGGTTGTGTAATATAATCAAGATGGTTTTCTTACCCAAAGTACTTTATCTTTTTAGGGCTATACCCTTAGAATTTGAAAAACTATGGTTTAAGGTGTTTGAATTAAAAAAAAAAGGTTTATTTGGGCCCATGGGAAAACCGGGAGAGCAATAAAATATATGACACTAACAAGAGAGAGAGTGGGCTGAGCAGTGCCAGATCTCAGACTATTATTTGGCCGCAGCTTTACATTTCATGCAGGGCTTGATGGAAGGGAATGTAGAAGACCGGTGGAGTAGAGTAGGGTCACCAGATGTATAACATTTTTACTTAGAGATGAGGCTCAGAGCTGCTTCCTGAAATACAGCGAACCCAGTTACTACAAAAAAAACCTTATCAGCTGTATTTCAGATCTGGGCAGCTTTTAGAAGAAAAATGGGGCTTGGCAGAATTAATTTTTATACACTGCTGTTTAGAAACACAATTTTCCCAGAAACTTTTCAGGATAACACCATGGCAAGATGGAAGAGGCTGAGAATCCAGAAGAATTGGGATCTTATGGATCTGGGTGGAATCCAGTAATTTGAACATTTACACGCTACCTTTGGAATCGACAGGAGAGATTTTTTCAAATACTTACAAATACGTAGCTTTTTAGCAAAAAAAAAGAAAGGGGGGCTTAACTGTGTCTGCAAAGATCACATTTTGGAGGTGGTAAGGGGTAATGAGGGGCTGTACCATTGGGCATATTTTTTCGAAATTGTCACAGCTGAAACAGGTGATCTTGAGAAACAAGGGGAAAATGGAAGAACAAGCTAAATATAAATCGGGGCAAATTTGCAGACTCTCTGGAGCTAGGAAAGACCATTCTGTGTTCAGCTGGACTGCTAGCACAACACTTTAAACAATCTTCTCACTGTATCATACCCGGGCCAAAATAGTACAATGGGTGGGGAACGAGGGAGGAGGTAGGAAGGGATCAGATGTCCTCAATGCAGCAGCACAGAAGCAGATCAAATGAATATGTTTGCAACCGGCCCCAGCCTAGAAACACTGAAGAAGGAAATAGGAAAGTTTGTAAATCAATCCCTGAAAATAAAGGTGACGCTAAAACCAGAATGAATGCTCTTAGGAGTTAGCAACAATGAAATACATGTGACACATCAATGTTTTTTATTTTTGGCTATGGCTGTTGCAAGAATTTTTATATCCTCAGCGTGGCTGGACCCGCTGGCTCCTACATTTTCGCAGTGGCTAGGGAGGTTGCTGGCTACCTTTAACCTAGAATGGGGGTGTACGAAAGAAAGGGATGGAAAGTGAGAATATTAGGCAAATGCATGTGGGCCCCCATTTATAGCTGGAAGGAGGAAAGACTCAACAATAGACTCCAGCCTATTATGTAGTGATGAATGCTGTTTCTATGGGTTTAACATCTTGGACCATAACAGACTGCTGCTTTTTAAATTAAACTAACTTCTATGTATATGTAATACTTTATGTAATTACTGCCTCTCTAAATCATTTTATGGCAAACAATGGTACTACGCTTTAATATTTAGCATTATAACAAACTGCTGCTCTTAAGACACTACATTATTTATTAATTTTTTTAGGATATCTCATTATGTAATATTGTATGATATGTATTATTTCTTTTTCTCTGTGGAAACTGCTCATGAATTATCTTTTTGTACATTTCAGCTGGTGAAGAATTAAAATTAAAAAGATGGAAATAGATTGTTGGGTTTGCTCATAACCTTGGCATTATTTGCTGGATCTTCAATACATTTTGCCCAAACAATCTCATCCAGCTAAGCGCCTTCCTAGAAAGTTTTAGGTAGATCCAATCAAGTGGGGATTCAGAAAAAGGGGGTGTCCCAAAATGCATTTTTCCCATCAATTGTCCCACACCGCAGGAGTGGGAGCACATAACAGTTCCCTGCCTGCACTCTTGTGGGGAAGGAAAGCACAGTATCCCGGGGTCTGGTGTGCTCAGGACACTGTAAAAGAATCGGCCCCATGAGATGGGATCCACAGGACCGTACAGTGGCTTGGGAAGGGGGGACGTACCCCCCTCCTTTCAATTTGCATGTTTGTTTGGGGGGATGGGGACTCCGGTGTCGGTAGAAGGCTCAGGCAGAGAGAGATGCGTGCCTCCTAACCTTAAGGTATAGGCCACGGAGGATAGGGTCCCCCAGGACCTCAACGAGTCTTGGGGAGAGGTGCAGTGCTTCCCTCTACTAATTTACATATCAGCCCTAGGGAATGGGTTTCCTTGAGGCTTCAAAGAGGCTTTGGCAAGGGCTGCCCCCTTCAATAACTTACAGTATGCAGCCTCCCCCCCCAGCCCTGGCCCTCTACAGAAAGATTGATTTTTTAACGCTTTTTAAAAAAACGTGACAACATATTTTTGGATACACTGCAAATGTATGCTAACTTTAAAACAAAATGTTTTTGGCCCCGGGGCGGTCTCACTGGGATTCCTCTACCCCCTACCAGGCCTAGAAGGGCATGGAATCCTTAGTCCCTACATGCTCCCCAATATATTTTTTAGGTCGAAGCCTAGAGCTGCGCACATGCGCAGTCTCGCTGGTGAGATCTTATGATCTTTAGGAGCTTTCACTAGCCGGCTTTAAGCCCCGCCCCTCTTTTCCATTGGCCAGCGTCACCGTTTATGCTAAACGGTGTCCAGCCATTGAAAAAGAGGTTTCTGTGACGTACACTTTTGTCTAACTTTTCTCTTTTTCGGCCGTCCCACTTGGAGGGACTGTCCTGACTTCCTGCTGGAGTAAAAGATTTGTTATCTTTATGGGACTAAACACATGGCTCCATAAAGATAATAAAAACCTTTTATTCCAGAAGGAAAGCAGGTGGGATGGCAGAAAAACAGAAAAGTATGTGTCATGCCGAGCGCTTGTTTTTTTAATCCATCCCAAACTTGTAGAGTTCTTATTACCTCTGTTTGCGATCACTTGTTGCATTCAAGTTATCAGGTGTATTTCACATACTTCTGCTGCAGCCTCCCTGTAGTTGGAGGAGGAAGGTGGTGAGGGAGGGGTCTCCCTGCAGTGGGAGGCCAAAGCGCTGTCTTCCTCCCCGCACAATGGGTGTCACTGCATGGAATTAACCCCTGGTGCACGGTAGGCAGCGGTATGCATCCTCAACGTGCAGAGACCGATTTCCTAATTAGACCCTGGCCTGCCTGCCTTCTCGCAGCTACATATCCATATAACTCATAAAATGGAAGCAGGCTCGTTTCTGCTCCAGTGACTTTCTTAGCTGCGTCACCACACGCGAAGCCGGCTGCAGATGGCAGCTGAATCCTCCTGTGAAAGGAAGGCCCGAGTTGGTGAACCTTCCTCCACCCCTCGCCCGCCTTCTCGCTTTGGAGCAAAACATAGCTCTCCAGATCCCGAGACTCAACTCGGCCGAAGAAGCAAGCGAGCAAGAGATTTCCTCTTCCAGGCAGCAAGAAGTGATTTGGCTGGCACCCAGCGCAGTTGGAGCCAGGCCACTAAGTTGATGGGGAATGTTCGATGCATAAACGTAGCACTTTTCACGAAACCAGGGCCCACTAATCGCATGGGGAACTGGACACAAACAGCACAGAAACAGAAAATCAAAGACGCACTTGCTCCGGGACCACCCAACACTTCTGCGGTGAGTTACTTCATAGTCAGTTTTTTTTAGGTGTGGGGGGGAGGAGGGTGCTGCAGGTGCCTTGAAGCTCAACAGGGCCAACAGCGCTAAAGAGCTGGAAAATAGAGTATGTGGGAAGGGTATGCCCACACGTGGGTCCCTTGCTCACTACGCCACTCGAGTCAAGCTATCCTGGCTGAAGATGGCTGATAGCCAGAAACCGGTCCTAGGATGATTGATTCCGGTCCAGGGAAGACATGGCTTGGCAGTTTGGGCTGGACTGTTCCCATGAGGCACAGGGTCAAGACTGTTTTGCAGATGGCCATGTCTGAACTGGGGTGGCTTGGTGAGCAAAATAACTATGGATTAAACCCAGATCTGTGACTGGGGGTGAATGTTTTGCCATTGTGCAACATTCTGTCTATCATCGTTTGTTTTGCTGTTCACCCTATGTGGGAAGGGTATGCCCAGACGTGGGTCCCTTGCTCACTACGCCACTAGAGTCAAGCTATCCTGGCTGAAGACGGCTGATAGCCAGAACCGGTCCTAGGATGCTTGATTACAATCCAGGGAAGACATGGCTTGGCAGTTCGGATTGGACTGTTCCCATGACGCACAGGGTCAAGACTGATTTGCAGATGGCCATGTCTGAACTGGGGTGGCTTGGTGAGCAAAATAACGATGGATTAGACCCATATCTGTGACGGGGGATGAATGTTTTGCCATTGTGCAACATTCCGCTCATCATCTTGTTTGTTTTGCTGGAAAATAGAGTTGCAGCATATATATATCACTGGCCAATTTAGGCAAGCGGATACAATTGTTAACTCAAATGTTAAACCATTTGAAATCACGGCATTTGCACTAGAGTGCACTGTGTGATTCAGGACTGCTCTGTAAGATTATCACGAAAGGCACTGGGTGTGTTGTCTAACTCAGGTTACTTAGATTTGTGGTCTGTGAACATTTGAATCACTTAGAAATGGCCCTCGGTGGTCCGTGGGCCCACCGCAATGTCAACATTCCTGAGCTAGTATCAACTGCTTCCTTATTACACGCATGTGAAACAATAATGCTTTCAGAGTTCACGTCTGTGTTTTTAAAGCTTAAGTGTCCTTGATCCACCTGCTTCCCCTCCCGTGACTCCTTCGTACACAACCCACCCCACCCCACCCCGCCCCCACGCTTCCCGAACCCGACCCCATGCGCATGACATGAAGGTAGGCCTCGCCGCACACAAATTCCCTACCACCTGGTGGTCTTAATGGCCCCTGATGTGAGAGATTGAATGATGATGAAAACATCTGGAGGTGGGAGGAGAGGAGGCGGAGTAGGGGGCCTTCACTCCCCTCCCCGTTGTCCCATCTCTCAATCGAATACAAATGCTTGGCAGAGGCACCTGGGGAGAGATGCACAAACAGTGCTCTCTTGGTGAGAGGAGGCCGGGCGGTAGCGGCTATGGAGGAGGCAGGCTCGTCTCTAATTCACAATCCAAGAGGCACATTCATGTCTGTGTCTTTAAACCTGTGTCTATGTGGTAATATCTGTGTTTGATCGGATAGGTGCAGTTGAGCCTCCACGCCTCACCTAATGTTTAGGAAAACGTCCCACCAAGAGGCAAACGACCCACCGGAGTACTGACTTGGTGATAAATCTAGAGTGTTTTCAGAAAGCTAATAAAGATGGTTACAGTCAGTCACATGTATACAGCTGTCCAAGCACACCATGTGTTTTCTGCTTGTTGTGTGGGCATGCTGTGTGTTTGTGTGCCCTGCTCGTCAAACACATCATGCGCAGGGTTAGTTTTTAAAGACTGTTTTGCAGGGTAAATATTAAGAGAATTCTATTTCTGTTCCGAATAGTATACGCATATGTTTACCGTACCCGGGCGCGCATGCGCACTCTTTGTGTACAGTATAGTTTGTGTGAGCTGGGGAGGGGGTTTGGGGGGAGGATCTTGTAGGGGATGTGGCTATGAAGGGACGAAATCCTAAGCTAAATGCGTCTACGAGGCATGGGGGCACAAGGTCATGAAGAGGGGTCGGGGCTTTGGGCTGAGATCTGACCCCCAACATCCCTCGCCCCAAAACAAAAGCTTCTGAAGCTACCACTAATGCCCTGAGGAGTATGTAAAAAAAAAATACCCATGAAACCCTGCAGTGCCCACCCTCCAGATATATGCTGGAAACCCACATCCCACAACCCACACCTGCAGTGTGGGAGACAGCAGTGTGTATGAGACACAGCAGTGTGAGAGACAGCATTGTGTGTAAGAAAGACAGCAGTGTGTGAGAAACAGCAGTGTGTGTGAGAGAGACAGCAGTGTGTGTGAGAGAGACAGCGGTATTTGTGTTCTAGGGAGAGCATGTGTGTGCGAGAGACAGCAGTGTGAGAGACCTTTTAATTATGTTTTGGTTTTTGAAACAATAATAAAACGCATTGTTATTTGCAATGTCAATAGCTCAAACTCGCGTAAATACAAATCCTATTGCATTGCAAATGCAATAGGTTTCGCATTTGCGAGAGATTAAGCTATTGGCATTGTAAATGACAATGGCATTTATTTATCTGTTTTCAATGCCAATAGCTCTAACTTTTGCAAAGGCAAGACCTATTGTATTGTAATGCTTGTTTAACCTTTTATGTAGCACAGGGGACTGAGTCCCTGAGTCCTATAATGGCTACCTCCACATCACTGTTGATCTTATCTTAGGATCTCTTGGCTCCACGGATTCTCTGAGGCATGAAATATATAAATGTTTTCAGCCTTAATTTCTCAAAAACTACGAAACCGATTTACACTAAATCACAATTTCCTCACAATGTTTAAATCTGAGTTTTTATGTATGTATATATCTATAACTCAGATTCAAAATGAAGCAAACAACATTGCTTTAAAGTGATGGGTATTTTGACAAATCAATGTGCGCACAAGCTGCAGTGTCTGTTTTTTCTGTACTCTTTCCTGGCACATTCTGGAGCTGTGGTGGTGAAGCTCAAGGGGGAAGGATTACTTGAGCTGGGGCATGGCACCATCTGGCCCCCTGTACAGACACCACTGGATGGTCAGGCTGGACTCTTCCGTGTGAATCAGGACAAATACTGATTTGTATATGACTGGATCCTGTCTGAACTGGCATGATGGCAAAAAAATATATAACGGACCCCAATGAATTACCAGTGGCTGAGATTAGTTCGAGAATTTCATCCATCACTTTTTTAACTTTCTTTTCTACTGACATTGATTTTAAGCACTAGCTGTTTTTCATAATCACAGTACACGTTCCTGAAAGAGAGATTTAGTGACTTTGTAATTTCATATGAGAAATGAAGACAGTATTGTCATAGAACTGCATACATCCGGAGGGTATGCGTGCACCAAAGCTCGCATAATTTAACATGCACAGCAATAGCATTGCCACAAAACTGCATACCATTAAGTGCGAGCGAAGAAGCATGTTCTTTGGAAGCTCAAATTGACCATCAGAAATTCGAGGCTTATAAAAAGATTCAAGCCCCTGTACTTTAGCATGTGTGTATCTTGTAAAATTGGCCATTAGAAAAACAGAGGCTCGGACCACCGGACAGACAGCGTGGCACCACCATATGGGATACCGGAGAGAGCACGGTGATGGATAAATGCCCCCCCATCCTCACCCAGAAGCTTGTACTTTTGAGAATTAAAAACAGTAATGTGTCTGAGTGATGCACTAATTGACAAGGCAGCAGAGGAAATGGAGAACCTTACATAGAAAGCGACCGTTTGGGATATTAATAGCACATATAGCTTAACGTGCAGTGTTCCGTTTTTCATTTCTGACTGGGTGAGCTATACTAATGTCTAAGCGCGATCCTCGCTTTTAGCAACTCATTAAAATGACTACTCATGAAAACGTGTGAATGCCGTGCCTGTCGCTAACTGGAGACGTATTGTAAAAATGTTTATAGGAAAATATGCTTTTGTAAGTATATTTTTTACCCAGGAGCCTTGGCTACTTATATCGTTTGTTAGCAAACAGTGTAACTTCGCTTTTCCTTTTTGATCAATTTCTGTTTTTCGAAGGATCGTGCAGTCTAACATAATGACTCTAATATAGAAATCCATTATATACAGACTCAACGTAATTATACGTGTCACACTAAGTTCAAAGAACATTACCAGACATCAGCAATGGCCTCGGTGACCACACGTGACGCCACAGGGCAGACAGAGGTAAGTCTGGCCACAACACAGTATGACGAACGAGGCCAAGTAGATACGGGTGGTGGAGAAAGAGTGGACAGGGGGTGCTGGAAGAGGTGCAGTGCATTTGCAACACAGGACACCACATCCGGAGGAAGCTCCCAAGTGTGTACGTTCTATAGAGGTCCCCATCACGTCATGGTTTCCGGCTTTTCTATTGAAAGTCTTTAATAGCCCTATCTGTGATGAATATAATCAGTCAGAGGATTGCAAAGGACAGCATGTCCAACAGGTGGTTGTTGCTGGATGCCAGCACCATCTTTATGACTTGCACTGGTCCCCAGGGAGTAAGCTACAGGGCAGACCATCTGGCGAATTCAGTGTTAGTTTACACAGTAGGTTGTTGCAAAGTATCAATGGTCCCATCTTCAAGTCCCCTATTAATCCGCACACCAGGATATTTTGATCTGGACAATCGCCAAGTGAACTTATAGCCCTATGTTACTGCTCTCGTTGTGCCACTGGATAGAGGGAGGACTTTGCTTACCCCTGATGGCCCTGAAGCCCGAAAAGGAAGAAAAGACAGGTACAATCAACAGGAAACTGGGGACCAACGAGTCAGGCTCGCTTAAAGTAAGAAGAAGTTTAACAATAAATATGATGATTTTAGAACAACTTTCTGAGTAGTCACAGATGGTTTCTGGACATGTGTCTGACACGAAGAGGTTTGGTTATAACTTATCTTAAGCCATTAGAAAGTACTATATTGTGAGAAATTGGATTATTGGTTAGGGGGGGGGAGGGGTCTGAGCCCTTCTCAAGAACAATCACAATCTCTATAAGGGTGAACCACAAAAGTTACTAAATTAACCTGCACTTACATCTCTGGTAGCTTGGTACAATGCCATCAGGCTTAACTTAGAGGCAATGATTAAAGCATTTATGCAGCAAACACACAGTAATAAAGTGAAAATACAACAACACTCACACCAATTTATTAAACTAGAGTCAATTTTAATAAATCATTTGAGACCAAAACGACAAATGTCCAATCAGTAGAACCTGAGATATGCAACTTTATAGATTTAGGTATACATTGTTGATGTGGAGTGCATTTAAAGAAATCCAGGAAACGTATATATATATATATATATATATATATATATATTTTTTTTTTTAAACCTAAGAGGAGAAGAAAACCTTGGAGTCATTACCACAATTAAAAGGCTAACAAGTAGTGCAGTATATTTCTGAAAAGTCAGTAGGCAGGTTGTTTATTGGCTGCTTAGCTTAGTTCAATTTTTCCATTTCCTTTGCTGCTATTTTCCAGAATTTTATGGCATTACAGGAGAGGGGAATAGATAGCCCTCCGAGACACCTGATGACTGCAGATCTACATGTTCTTATCTGTTCATTCCTTAAAATCTCCCGAATAATGGATTTACGGGTTTTCAGTAAAAAGGGACATATACAAAGTAGATGTAGTAGTGACTCCTCACCTTGACAACAGAGGCGGCATTCCTTAGAGGGCCATATAAATTTCTATTTTGGGGTCAAATCCTTTGAGGGGAAGGATCCCATTCGTAGTAACATAAGGTAATGCTTTTTATGGTAGGAAAAGTGTTCGGTCAAATACTGTTGCGGTTTTAGCCTCTGGTAGGCCTGTATCACAGCCCAGGCATGGTGTTTTTTTGCAAAAATCATTTTATCGGTTAACAAAGAGATCCGCTTGGTTGTGGCGTTCACCACGCTTTTGAATCCAGAGTACGTTACTGGTGTAGACCAGGCCACCTCTAGCTGCAATGCCGACAGAGATTCCTTCAGGATTGTCGTGGTCGAGTTAGCTTGTCTTCCTTGATTTTCAATTTCAACCCAACAGCGGTGAGCTGAAGTGTAATCTTCTGCCTCCCTCATCCTCGAGTAGAACTTTACTAGGGCGCCTTGTCTGGGCATAATCTGGTTTTTTAGTCAAAATTCTAAACGGATTTGTTCTTGTGAGGTGTGTAACAGTAATAGAAACAGCCTTTTGAAGAATATGGATTGTGCGGTATTTCAATCACTAGTTGGGCAGTCTTTTGGGGCGGTTGTATGATGTTACAATGCATTCCGTTGTAACGTATGCCTTTTCCACGCATGCGTTACAACGGAACGCCTTGCCCCCCGCATAACCTTTACCACGAATATTCCTTTACCACGCATACTTTTACAACGATTTTCACTGTAACTTCATGCATGGTAAGGGCATACTCTTGGTAAAGGTTATGCCCCCACCCCTAAATCCTTCTTACAAATACCCCTCCCCTGCCCTTAACCCCTAATTCGGACCACATTTTTTTATTTTTTTAATCTCATATTCCCCTTACCTCTCGTTTTTGGCTCTTCTCATTCTTCTTCCTGTTTACATCGCTAAGAGGAAACAGAAGTGTCTTTCCGTTCCCTCTACCAACATGGACTGCCTCCACATTGAAACTGCAACAGGTGCATTTTTTTGGGGGGCGGGGAAACCTCCCCCAACCCCCCTGTTTTTTTTCACGTTTTTTTTTGTGGTGGGGGAGATCCCCGAAACTCCCCTTTTTTATTTGTAGCTTTTACCACACATGCCTTTACTACGCATTTCGTAGTAAAGGTTTGCGTGGTAATGGCTGTCGTTGTAACCACGCATGCGTTGTAATGCATGCATGGTTAAGTTAAGCGTGAAAATAGCTGCATTTTAGTGGCCGTTTCCCATTTTGGACCCACTGGGTTTGTTTAAGAGACCCCTCACACACCAACCTGGTTGGTGTCATGCTTTATCATTGGGGTCGCAACCGGGTGGCCGAATGCCTCCTGGTTGTGCTACGATGCCTGTTTACAGCGGAGCCGGTGTTGTGTCAGTGTGTAATGTGATGTGAGTTAAAAATACCTCTGAGAGTCCTTGCCAGTGAACTTTTATTGACGGCGGCTCAGGATATGGTAAAAATATGTGTGGTGCAACTAAAAAAGAATCTATTATCTATTAGTTGTCTATGTGATAGGTCTACATGTTTCAGCCCACAAGGGAGATTTAAAGGGGGATTTTTTCAGGACTGTGTAGTGAAAGTGGTGAGCGGCAAAGTGTGTAGTTGCCATGTGAAAAAAGAAAAAAGGTACCTACACACGCACTAAGGTGTGTGGACTAGGTGTCTACCTACTTACGGACACTTTTTAAAAGGACCTGTGGGAAAGGAAATAGCACAAAACATATATATACACATTATTATTGAGCAACATATACATTCCATTGTTAAGCAACATAAAAATGCAATCTTAAGTTCTATAGTCACACATAATGACCAATCTGGTGATTGTACACTGGATCGTACATGGTGGACATGGTGCATGTAGAAGTGTACAGCAGCTTGTAATCTTACCCCCAGTCTTAGCATTGCTATGAAGCTGTAGATGGTGAAGAGGAGAGTTGGTGATGGGCAACCTTGGGTTGTCACGAAGTCATCACACTATAGCTGTAATGAGCCAGCTGTGACCACCGTGATGTACAGTGCTGGGGCACGCTAATGTGGAGGCTGTCCACAGTGAAGATTGTGCCGTCTGTGGGCGTTTGAGCAATGAACGCACACGTGAAAGCCGGCACGAAACAGTCATGCAGAGCGCACTGGATTAATCGCTATTAAAAACAATGGAAGCGGTGATCGTTTCCAATTGCAACGCTGTTGGAAACGTATAATTACACTATGGTCAAGTTTGGGCAGCTGAACATATACATACCCACCCCAGCCCTTGTTGGGAGGGTCAGGGGCACAGGTTATCGTTACATTAGGACACAAGTTATAGTTACTTGAGATAACTATAACTGGTGACTTTTACTGAGGTTTTTAGTTGCATTTTAGAATGTACATAGTTACCTCATTATACCATCACTTTAATGTATTTTTATGTATATATAAAAAAGGGTTGGGAGTTTGAGTTTGATTTCAGATGCCGTCAGTGATGTAATATATGATGCCATAAATAGTGCATAGTAGGGGAGCAAATTATACTTGGGCCATTTGCAACTAACTAGGAAACATCTGTGTAGTTTTTGGTTTTAAAACTTTTTTTATTTGTGAAAGGACTACATATTAGTCTACGTTAACATTTGCATTTTTCAGTGAATATCAAAGGATTGAATTTACAATCACGTTTGTTGAAGCAGAGTGGACTAGGACTACAAGATGACGTCCCGGTAATGGCGTCTGTAGTTCTTAAATCGCTGCTGGGTGGTGTATTTCCATTAATATGTTTCCAGTATCGACTATCTAGAGCTCTGGCAGCATAACAATAAGCAGTCCTGAAAGGACAATGTCCCTCATTACTTTTGCCTTCGGGACATATTCAGCATAGATAAACTTAACTAAATACACAAAATACTAGTATTTGGTGTTGTTGTATACAGGTTGGGGGTTTGAGTTGTGTCCGGGTGTATATTAGAATCACAATGCATCTGTCCAGATGATTGACTTACTATGCAGTTAGTGTTTGTGAAATAGAGATCTTGAGTTCGCATTTCATGTTGACATTGAGTACTTTCCAAGTCCATGACAAAAAACCTCTATTTTTAACTCACTGTTCATAGAGCGGGGCCTCAATATCCTGAGCATGGTCCAGGTGAGGTGAGGTCCAGTCCCCCATCAATTTGGGTGAGCAAATATATGTTCTTCATTCATATGCATAATACTATAAGGAATTCACACATGAACTAGAGATTAATGTCTATGTATATATATCATCAGAAGTGGTGTGTTGTTTTGATTTTTTGACAGATGTAATCTGCATCCCTTGATGTGGAGGAACAGACTGTGTATTCTTTCACGGTATCACAGCAAGTATTGTCACTGTTTTGATTATTTTCAAAATAATTACACGAGAACAGAGGCCCTGAAGAAAGCCGTAGGGTAGTAGAGCCAGTTTGGCTAAAACATGTTGGCCCCTTGATGGCAGTCATTTCTTTAAGCTGCAGTTTGCACTGTTCTGTTTTTAATGAAGGGGTGTGTCCCCGTCTTTAATAAAACTATTCTGTGTTAGGACACATGACCTTATTTTAACCCACTTTTCTATGCACTGCGTGTCCTTCTAGTGTCCTTATGGGCAAATAAGAACTCATTGCCCTTTGGATTTTTCTTAGTGATTTTTTGGTTGGGTTCTAACCTTTGCGTATACAGGCGTGGTGTCCTCTATGATCAAGTGGTTCACCATTCCTTTAAGCTAGTTGACCAAATGATAAAACTGATCACTTGGAATAGTTGATGGTTATCCAGATTTTGAGTATTTTAACTGGTCCCAACCACGTTATCACCAATAATTAGTTGGTTCTGTATGTGAGTTTCCTTACATTTAGCATTCTTTGTAGTACATGTAGATACACCCTACCATTTGGAGAGTTGTTTTCACTTAGATTAGGCTTTTAGACCCCGGGTTCGTTGTGTTGTTTTACAGGTTAATATTTGGGGATGTGAACCCGGCTTTGGTCTCAAAAATGTCCCTATGACCGTATGTCTCTGAGTGTTTTTGTGTTTTTTGTAAAATTATTTGCAAAACAAAAACACTCTTTATCAGAAACTCTATTTAAGTAGAACTATACAGTGGTGACTGCCACTGTGCAAGATATATTTAAAAAAAATATCACAGAAATAAGTTGTATAGGTCCAAATATTAATGCCATACATAGTGAAGATCAATGTATGGTATTACATGCGTGGTATTGGCATGTCTTGTAAAGACATACATTCAGAGCATTGAAATGGAATTGGTCTCATGCAGGGCCGACTGGGAACAGAAACCGACCCTGGCAAACTGTTCAGCTGCCCCCCTGGGGTGAGGGGGAGTGCAGCCGAGCTGCTTGCGAGTGCCGGTTTTGGCCGATTTTGTGACAGGGGGCCGATATTGCCGACCCCCCTGTAACAAAAACAGCCCCAGGGACTCAAAAACAGACTCCACCCTAGCAGCCCATCGGGAAAATGCCAGGTGCCCGCTACGGCCAGTCCGGCCTTGGTCTCATGCATTGCTCGGTGTGTACCCCTGCCCTCTGTTTCCCATAGTTAGCTAGATTTTAATCCTCTTCATACATGACAATCATGGGTATGTTCAGAAGGCAAACAAAGATCTCTGTACTGGGGTGAATGTATTAGTTGTTATTTTTGCATATGTTCAGAAGGTCCACTATGACATGAAATGTGAATCAAAATTTGTATAAATAGAGAGGACTGTGGCCTCCGCAAATTATCGTATAGGTGACTAGAAGTTTCAGGAGTCAATTAAAGTGGTGAAGTTTCTTCATCTTTTGTGTCATTGTTTTGGGTATCCCATGTTAGGTAGCTCCCATGTCAACACTACCCTTCTGCTGACACTAGAGGACAAGGTTTTAGCTTGAGTATGTCTGAAACCAGTCCCAGACTTTTGGAATATACAAACTCTGTTTGTAACCTTCACATAAGTATCAGACTGAAACCACCAGTAAGTGTGTCAATATGTCTCATAACCCAGGGTCAAACAACAGAGGCGATAGAGAAGCTCTTATTTGCTCCAGGGTTGGTATTGTTGACTAACTACTTTCCTATGCCAGTTTCGGTAACATGCGCCTAGAAGTTCTGTACTATACTAGTAGACTAACTACCGTACACCTGCCTTGAGAGAAAGAGCTGACTGAGTGCTAAGAAAGGGTGTTTATGATACCCTTGCACAAAGATGTGGCTTCGTAGAAAAGGAGAACTGTGGGAACAGGGGTAGGAAGAACTGAAAGCAGTCAGCTACACCTCAGCCTTCAGAACCTGGTGTCCCTGTGGTTGGCCAAGTAGCTGAAATACCTGTGACCACTTGATGATTGTGATGAATCTTGACTGCATATGTTGGCTCCATCAAAGGAAGCCAAGGTGTCTGCACTGGTGTGTCACAAAAGAAAGATTGGAACTGCATTTGAAGGCATTATGAGCAGAGGCACCTTTTGAAGATTGATGCTGTGCACGGAATATACCTGCAGACTGAGGTTATATTTACCTTTGCTTTTCAATAACATTTTATTGGCATTTAAGGATATGCAATTAATTTTAACAATAAAGAGGTATGCAAGAAACCATGCCATAGCCTGACATGATTAGCTCACCTTTAACATAGAGACATACACACAATAGACTATTAAACAGTTGGCCATTTCACAGGCTACAGGATCTTGCAATATTCTCATGAATACATTCCCAACTGAACTCCCAACTCCATCATGAAGTGTTAGCACTTATTTATGAATAAAGTGCTATTATTCAAATACATTTGTCTCAAAAGACCCAGTACTCTCAATGTCCTTATCTCCACTTTTAATCACTGAAGCAACCCATGATGGTCTGTTCAATTTGCTTGGAAAGTGGGTTTGTGTTTGTCCCTAAAGAAGTAGTTCTTGTGTCTTCCCACATCTAACAGTAAATTCCACTTTGAGGAAATGACCGCACCCACAATAAACCCATAGATAGAATTTTGGTAGGGCTTTTAGTGCTATTTTGAAATAAACATTTTAAAAATGTATATCTTCGGTTCCCATTATTTGATTTTTGCAATTGTGATGTCATTTTGTAAATGAAATTGATCTTTTTTTATTGTGTTTTTGACTTTTTCGTTTTTAACTGTGTTGGTAAAATGTTGTATACAGTATGCATCCATTAAACCTATCTGCTCAGTGCCATTCACCTTTAAATTAGTGAAACCTATAAATGGACCAAATAAGATTGTAACCCTAATATTTGAGGTGGACTACCATACACCCAAAGTAATAAATCACTTTCTTACACCTGCCATTTCTAAACTATGCAAATAACTCGTATTTTAATATACCCCAAGTTAATGATACTCAGTTTACAGGCCTCAAAAGGCTAGAAGGCTGCTTAACTGAAAAAGACTGTCAGCCTAACTTCAGCTGGTTGAAATTAAAGACATTATTTATAGTTTTTTTGATGAGGTATCCAATCCATCATATTTGTAGTGTCATGAGATCTAATGGACTTGTAATACTGCTAATGGGACATATGCCACAATAGTGACAGAGTGTTCATCCATCAAACTCTAAATATGGTCCTAAATATAGGATGTGTTAAATATCAAAGCTTTACATTATGCATTTCTGATGGGGGAGTAAAGAGTCAGGGCCAGCTTTAGTGCTGGTTGTTCCTGGTGTGACAATCTTTTTTTTACGCCGCCAATGATATCCTTCTTCACAGACTCCTTCACTACCACCCCCTAACCATTACCCTGATCACTCCATAACCCCTCTCTCACATAGATTTCAATTTTTTTATAGTGCTACTCATACCAGTGTAGGGTGTCAAAGCACTTTACATCACACACATACATTATAGAGAGACAACAAATCATACGTGAGTGAATCATTCTGGAGGACATGATACATAAGACAATGATGATTACAAAGTGCAGGAATGACATGTCATCCATACTGGTAGGCAGTATATTTTAAGTGTTTGGTCTGGAGTAGAAAACACTCAGGATTTAAAACATACCACAGTGGTTGGGGTTTTACTTTACTAATAAGAATGTATTTCTACCCAAACAAACCTTTTTTAGCAACATGAGGATAATGAAAGACTAGGGAAAAACATAATCTTCTAACCAATGCCATACAGTTTGCATGCAACACTTGATGACAATTTATAGGTCACTGTGGCCATAGTAGGATGGTAGTATGTGAATTACAAGTAACAAAAGGATCTCTGTAACCCACCGAGCAAGCAGAAATATTAATAACCAGTTTTAGCTTGGTGCAAATGAAGCAAAAGGTTGGAGAACCCGTCCAGGTGCTTTGCATGTCACAAAACTGTTGACACTCACTTTTTCACCCTTTTAACATACTGTTGTTCTATTTTCTATTTTAGGAGGAAAGGAAGGGGCCCTCTTAGGTGACATGCAAAGGTACCCTGACAAGGTACCTTCAGCAAGCGCAACAGTGTCGCAGACCACCTCTCTGCAACGCAGATCTGTGGTGCTTGCTAGAGGTACCTGGTGGGCTAGTTGGGCCCCAGGACCATCAGAATTCAAGGTCACTTAATCCCCCAGCTTAAAATATGCCACGGGCGCGTTTACACACTTGTCTCATCAGGCCCCACCCCATCCCTTCACCACTGTGCAAACGGGTGCTCTGGCGCTTTGTAAGTCGAGGGATTAACTCCCCTTGAATCCTGAGGGCCCATTGGGTCTAACTAGCCCACGAGGTACCTCCAGTAAGCGCCACAGAGTTGTGTTGCAGAGGTATAAAAAGGGGCGTGGCCTTGGACCCCACCTCAATGCAATGCAGCTCTGTGACGCTTACTGGAGGTACCTGGTGGGCTAGTTGGCCCCCAGGGACCCTCAGGTTTCAAGAGGAATTAATCCCCCAAATTAAAACTCACCAGGGGGCGTGTTTGTACAGTGGTGAAGGGAGGGGGCGGGCCTGATGTGACATGTGAATACTTATCCAATCGCTCTGCCAAAACCCAAGCACTTATAAATTCACCATGCACTCTCCTTGCAGCACTCTAATCATCCAGTCTCTATCCATGCACTCATGCACTAACTCATGCACTGCTACAATACCCTGAGCACTACCCATGCAGTCCATCCATCGCCCTGTCACTACCCATGCACTCCTCCAATCACCCAGCAAGAAACATATACTTTTCTAACTACTCCGCCAAAACACAAGGACATATAAATTCACTATGCACTCTCCTTGCAGTACTCTATTCATTCACTCAGTGCCCATGTACTTAAGCATTGGCCCAGGCACAAACACCTGCACTGCTACAATCCCATGAGCACTACTGATGCAGTCCAGCCATCTCCTTGTCACTACCCATGCACTCCTCCAATCAGCCAGCCAGTTCCATGTCCTTATCTAATCACTGCACCAAAACTAGAGGACTTATAAATTCACCTTAAATTGTCCTTGCAGTACTCTAATCATACAGTCACTTCCAACGTGCTCACGCAATGACTAATGCACAAACACATGCACTGATGCAATACCCTGAGTACTACTGATGCAGTCCAGCCATCTCCTTGCAATTACCCATGCACTCCTCCAATCACACAGCCAGCACCATGTACTTATCCAATCACTCAGCCAAAACCCAAGCACTTATAAATTATTCATGCACTCTCCTTGCAGAACTTTAATCCTCCACTCAGAACCCATGTACTTAAGCATTGACCCAGGCACTAACACATGCACTGCTACAATCCCCTGAGCACTACTGATGCAGTCCAGCCACCTCCTTGTCATTACCCATGCACTTCTCCAATCACAGAGCCAGCACCATGTACTTATTCAATCACTCTGCCAAAACACAAGCACTTATAAATTCACCATGCACTCCCCTTGCAGTACTGTAATCCTCCAGTCACTACCCATGTACTCATGCAATGACCCAGGCACTAACACATGCACTGCGACAATCCCATGAGCACTACTGATGCAGTCCAGCCATCTCCTTATCATTACCCATGCACTCCTCGAATCACCCCGTCAGCACCATGTACTTATTCAATCCCTCCGCCAAAAATCAAGCACTTATAAATTCACCATGCACTCTCCTTGCAGTACTGTAATCATCCAGTCACTATCCATGTACTCATGCAATGGCCCAGGCACTAATACATGCACTGCTACAATCCCCTGAGCACTAGTGATGCAATCTTGCCATTTTCTTGTCATTACCCATGCACTCCTCCAATCCCCCAGCCTGTTCCATGTCCTTATCTAATCACTGCGCCAAAACACAAGCACTTATACATTTACCATACACTCTCCTTGCAATACTCTAATCATCAAGTCACTACCCATGTACTCATGCAATTACCTAGGCACTAACACATACACTGCTACAATTCCCTGAGCACTACTGATGCAGTCCAGCCATCTCCTTGTCACTACCCATGCACTCCTCCAATCACCCGGCCAGTTCCATGTCCTTATCTAATCAATGCGCCAAAACACAAGCACTTATACATTCACCATGCACTCTCCTTGCAGTACTCTAATCATCCAGTCACTACCCATGTACTCATGCAATGACTCAGACACTAACACATGCACTGCTACAATCCCCTGAGCACTACTGACGCAGTCCAGCCATCTCCTTGTCACTACCCATGCATGCACTCATCAAGTCATCCAGCCAGTTACATGTCCTTATCTAATCACTGCGCCAAAACACAAGCACTTATAAATTTACCATGCACTCTCCTTGCAGTACTCTAATCATCTAGTCACTGCCCATGTACTCAGGCAATGATCCAGGCACTAACACATGCACTGCTACATTCCCCTGAGCACTACTGATGCAGTCCAGCCATCTCCTTGTCACTACCCATGCACTCCTCTAATCACCCAGCCAGTTCCATGTACTTATCCACTCACTCCATCAAAATCCAATCACTTATAAATTCACCATGCACTCTCCTTGCAGTACTCTAATCATACAGTCAGAACACATGTACCTATGCAATGACCCAGGCAGTAACAAATGCACTGCTACAATCCCCTGAGCACTACTGATGTAATCCAGCCATATCCTCGTCACTATCCATGCACTCCTCTAATCACCCAGCCAGTTCCTTGTCCTTATCTAATCACTGTGCCAAAACACAAGCACCTATAAATTTACCCTGCGCTCTCCTTGCAGTACTCAAAACATCCAGTCACTACCCACCCTTGTATTCATGCAATGACACAGGCACTAACACATGCACTGCTACAATCCCCTGAGCACTGCTGATGCTGTCCAGCCATCACCTTATCACAACCAATGCACTCCTCCAACCACCCACTCCAGCCTGTTCCATGTCCTTATCTAATGACTGTGCCAAACCACAAGCACTTAGAAATTCTACATACACTCTCCTTGCAGTATTCTAATCCTCAAGTCACTACCCATGTAATCATGAAATGACCCAGGCACTAATACATGCACTGTTACAATCCACTGAGCACTACTAATGCAGTCAAGCCATCTCCTTGTCACTACCCATGCACTCCTCAATTTTCTAATCATCAAGTCACTACTCATGTTCTCATGCAATGAGCAAGGCACTAACTCATGGCAAATACAGAGGATGTCATTCTAATCACAGGGGTACCCCAACACATAGTGTTCCCTAGTGTATGAAGGTGTTTTCACAGCATTCTATGTGTCTTTTAGCATTGCATTGGCTCTAGGCCTGGTTAGTCAGAGTCAGTTACCACCAGTACCCGTCAGCAAAAAGTTGGTAGCACAGGAGGACTTTCTGCTCCTCCGTTGGTTCTTTTTGTACAACTCTTGCTTCTTCCTGCACCTTTCTTCGTCTTTGTAGACTTCTGTTGCCTCTTTCTTTCTGCATTTGTTTTGCTTCTTTCTATGCTTTTCTTCCTCTTTCTTCACATGTCCTACCTCTGTAGGCATAGTTAGAACCTAGCATTTTAAAAACCTTTGAAAGTAACTAAAAAAAACATATGTTTCAGGGGCGTTATAGTTGGACATTTCACTCATACAAAACCATTGAAATTCCCCTGTTATAGTTACTTCATCTAACTATAACTTGTGTGCCCGCAATGCACTGCTGATGACGTCACATGTTACATCGTTCATGACATGGTCAGTGAAATCACTCATGACATCACTCATGACATCTCAAATGACATCACTGATGACATCATCCTTGTGATAGAGTGGCAGACCTCCTCACACCCTAATATAACCTTTGATACACACACTCAAAAATATAAACTAACATTTTAAAAACAATGGACATACCAATACCTCTTACAACACACCTATTTAGTAATTCCAAGATCTGCACACACATCCAGTCATTCACCAACAGTCCTATACAGTCACTCATACATGTACTCACGCATCATATGTACTCATACACGTATACATCCTTTTACACACCAACACTCATCCATAGAGTAACTCACAAACATAGTCACATGTGCAACCAAAGTATCAAATATCCATTTACTTGCATATCCAGTTGTAAACACACACCACCACACTTAATTTGACAGAAACTTACACATACTTACTCTCTTAAACAATCACTAATAGGAACACATACTTCTTTTTACAGGAACTCTTCTAATCTCTCACTCTCACATACACCATTACACACATTTGCTAGTTTAAAAGAAATGTAGTTACTCAAAGACACTATTGAGACAGTCATTTACTCACTAACACACCCATAAGCACACTCATCCACTCATATAGTCCTGCATTCTTGCTGACTTCAACACATACATTGAGGCACTCACTCATGCATCTATGCACTAAGTAATACCCCCCATTGAACCATACAGACACTCATACTGATACTCAAACCACCAACTAATAACCCATAAAGACACTCATGTAGCTGTTCACCAACCCATGCAGCCTCTTATACACAAAGTGAGAGTCTGATACAGATATTTACAAATGCAAACATTACTCACTAACCCATGTATTCACTAAGATACACTTAATCAGTCAGTTATACAATCAATTTTACAAAAACATCTTCCATTTAGACACTTATATACCCATTTATTCTTCCATTGACCTTGAGATGTACATATATAAAACATATTTAATTTTTAGAAAAACACACATTCACTGGGTGATGTTATCAGTGATTTCATCAGTGATGTCATTTGAGATGTCATCAGTGATGTCACTGACCATGTCATGAGTGATGTAATATATGACGTCATCAGCAGTGCATTGCAGGCGCGCGAGTTATGGTTAGCTGAACTAACTATAATGGGGGAATTTCAATGGTTTTGTACGAGTGAAATGTCCAACTTACTATAACGCCCCTGAAACCTTGGGTTTTTTCATAAAATTTCTGGGGTTTTTTAAATTATCATTTCTAACTATAACGTGCCTGAAACCTATGGTTTTTTCAGAAAATATATATATATATTACCTACTGGCGGTCGCCAGTATGTAGTTACGTTACAGTTAGGACCTCTTGTGCATAGGAAATCCGCAACATTCTATTGACAATAACTTTGGCACCGATTGATGAATCTGCGCAAAATTTTTCAAGATTTTGGCCAGCTCAGTTCCACTACTTCCCTGAAAGTTTGGGGGTGATTGGTCAAGCGGGGGGCGAGAAAAAAGGGGGTCTTAAAACATGTTTTCCCCATGCAATTTACCATGGGACGTTCAGCCACGGCTACAGCCTGAACGGCTGAACAGAATTACATCAAATTTGGCAAAGAGGTAGTCCTCAGTTCAGACTCATGCCTTTTGCTTATTTGGTGTAAATCTGTTCAGTAGTTTGAGAAAATGACATTTAAAAGTACATATATATCTATGGGCTCGGAGGGTCCGCGTACCCTACGTGAAGCCTGCATGCACCCTGCCATGCACAAGTTGCTTTTTAATTGGCTGTAAACACTCCAAATCAGGAAGTGTTGGCAGCCATCTTGTGCCTCGGTAGAACCGAAGCACAAGAAACCAAACAAAAAACATGAAAACGCGAAAAGGGGGCAGGGTAGACGCACCCTGATTCCCTAGGCCTGTTCAGGGGGTCCCAAATCATGGGATGCGCGTAGGATCCTCGCATCCTAGCGATATAAAAAAAAGAAAATCCCAGGGGCATTATTGAAAAAATAGTGTGGGGGGTCCCACAACCCCCACACTGCCCCGGGGACTGCCCCCCAGTGCTCTAATTTAATATATGCAGGGGGCTCATAGGGCCCCCCGGCAGCCCCGGGGACTGCCACCTCCGGGGGCTTCTTCAAAATGGGTGGGAGCTATCAGGCCCCCCCAGCCCCTGGGACCTCCACCACCCGGGGCTTTAAAATGTTAACTGGGGGGCTCTGAGGCCCATCAGCCCCTGGGACCGCCATCCCCAGGGCTTGATTTTAATGTATGCGGTCGGGCTCACGGGGCCCCCCGCAGCCCCGGGGACCGCCACCCCATGGCTATTTTTAAGTGGGTGGAGGGCTCTCAGGCCCCCCCAGCCATGGGGACAGCAAGCCCCCTGGCAAGGATTTAATGTATGCAGGGGGCGTTCATGGGGCCCCCACACAGCCCCAGGGACCGCCACCCCCTGGCTTTACAAAAATGTGGGAGGGGCTGCATGGCCCCCCTCCTGGAGCCCTCAATGGCCCTGGGGACCGCCACCCCCCAGGGCCGGCTCCTGCAGTGTCCCGGGGTGCCCACCCCCATGACACTGCTGTTTGCAATGGCAGGGCAGGAGCCTCGCGGCTCCAAACCTGTCATTGCAAATTGCTTTCCTATTTGGAAGAGAGAAGAGAGAACCTGCTCTCTCTTCCAAATAGGAAAGCAGATTGCCTTTCCATATGGGGAGCAGCATGTGGTGCGTTTTAAGTTGGGGGATTAACTCCCTTGAATCTTGAGGGTCCCTGGGGGCCAACCAGCCCATCAAGTACCTCCAGTAAGCGCCATGGAGCTGCGTTGCAGAGTGTTGTAAAAATGGCATGGCCTCAGAACACCTCTCTGCAACGCAGCCCTCTGGCGCATACTAGAGGTACATGATGGGCCAGATGGCCCCCAGGGTACCTCAGGATTCAAGGGCATTTAATCCTGCAACTTAAAATGCGCCACAGGGCGTGTTTGAAAACATGTCACCTCAGGCCCACCCCCCTTTCTTCACCATTGTACAAATATTCCTGTAAAATGAGCTGAACTACGAATTCCGATTTACTTACCTGGTAACAGGAGAGAACCAAGTGTGGCATCTTTTAGCCCAGCGCTGACCCTGAAAAGTAATTCCAAGCATACTTACAGTAACTTGTATTTCCTTCCATAGGAATCCATTGTGTGGTTTTCAGCAGAAAAGTTTCTAAGTGTTGATTTGTGAAATGTACAAATATTCCTGTAAAATCGGCCGAACTACGAATTCCGATTTACTCAACTGTTATCAGGAGAGAACCCAGTGCGGCATCTTTTAGCCAAGCACTGACCCTGAAAATTAATTCTAAGAGTACTTACCAGTAACTTCTATTTACTTCCGTAGGAATCCATTGTGTGGTTTTCAGCAGAAAAGTTTCTAAGTGTAGAATTTTGAAAAGTACAAATATTCCTCTAAAATCAGCTGAACTACGAATTCCGCTTTATTCACCTGTTATCAGGAGAGAACCCAGTGCTGCATCTTTTAGCCCAGCACTGACCCTGAAAAGTAATTCAAAGCGTACTTACCAGTAACATGTATTTCCTTCCATAGGAATCCATTGTGTGGTTTTCAGCAGAAAAGTTTCTAAGTGTTGATTTTTGAAACGTACAAATATTCCAGTAAAATCTGCTGAACTACGAATTCTGATTTACTCACCTGTTATCAGGAGAGACTTCAGGGCTCCATCTTTGAGCCCAATTCTGATCATGGAAAGTAATTCTAACCATACTTACCAGTTACTTGAATTTCCTTCCATAGGCGAACATTGACTGGTTTCACTTGGAAATTCTTCTGCATGGAGTTTTTGAACTTTCAAAAATTCCTATAAAATCAGCATAACTACTAATTCCGCTTTACTCACCAGTTATCAGGAGTGACCTCAGTGCTGCTTCTTTGAGCCCAGTACCGATCCTGAAAAGTAATTCTAACCGTACTTACCAGTAACTTGTATTTCCTTCCATAGGAATCCATTGTGGGGTTTTCAACAGAAAAGTTTCTAAGTGTCTATTTTCACAAACTAAAAATATTCCTTAAAAATTGCCTGTATGACTTAAACACATTCTTTTGACTGTTTACAGGAGAACCACCCGTGATGGAACCAGGATCCACCACTGAGTAAGAAAAAGTAACGTTAACACTACTTACCTGATAAGTGAATTTCCTCCCATAGGATAACATTGGTGATTCTATGTGAACAAGTGTCATCTTTTAAAATACAATAAAAATTCCTTAAAAATCACTACTGTACCAAAACGCTTTTACTCAACTGTTCACAGGTGATGTCTCAGCACTGAATTTAGGATGCAGTCCCGTGGTTAGAAAAGTAATCCAAAAAGTAATTAATTACATTTAACTAGAAATTCATATTGACCTCAATGTTGCACTGTGTTTGAAATTGAGTTGCCCATTGCAACAATTGTAACTACTGTACTTAAAGGTCAATTGCCTATTTGCAAAGTATTTAAACTAAAGTAATTCATTCTGAGAAAGTATATTTTGTAATGTAATGTGTAATGTAATTATAATGTAATTTAAAAAATAAAATATCTAAAAATAAACTGTTTAAAAAAATTAGAAAATCAGTATAAAAAATACAAATAACAATAAATTGTAATTTACAAAACCTTTGAAATTCACTGAAAAAAACGTAGGTTTCAGAAATGTTATAGTTAGGAATTAGCATTGAAAAAAACCTTTGAAATTCAATGAAAAGAACCAAAGGTTTGAGGCCTGTTATAGTTAGGAATTAGCATTTAAAAAACCTTTGAAATTCCCTGAAAAAACCATAGGTTTTAGACATGTTATAGTTAGGAACCAACATTTAAAAAACCTTAGAAATTCACTGAAAAAAACATAGGTTTTAGGGGTGTTATAGTTAGTTGGACATTTCACTTGTATAAAACCATTGAAATTCCCACGTTATAGTTAGTTGTACAAACTATAACTCGCGAGCCCGCAATCCACTGCTGATGATGTCACATATTACATCATTCATGACATGGTCAGTGACATCACTGATGACATCATCCACGTGACAGTCTGATACATCTTATCATACACTAGTATAACCTTTCAACACTCATTATAAAATATGGAGTACCATATTTGAAACCATTGACACACCAATACAAGTTTCTAAAAACACACTCAGTGATTCCTACATCTATACACACATCTAAACACTTACCTCATACATGCTAACAAAGATCAATAGAACATTATTAAATATACTTAAACACCTACATTGACATAACACACTAGCACACATCCTATTCACTTATGCAGTCATCCTACTCACTTATGCAAACAATTGATCATACTTACATTCACTAAGCTACACACTTACACAAACACAACTGTATTTATTCATATAGATAATAACTCATACTTGGTGTGTTATAAAATCACTATTACAAGTATACAGTTATCCATATGTCACTCATACAATCACTGAGTCATGAGTCCCGTGCTCTCCACACCACTGGAGTCAAGCTATCCTGGCTGATGACGGCTGATAGCCAGAAACCGGACCTAGGATGCTTGATTCCTGTCCAGGGAAGACATGGCTTGGCAGTTCGGGCTGGACTGTTTGCCTGAGGCACAGGGTCAAGGCTGATTTGCATATGGCCATGTCTGTAACTGGGGTGGTGCGGAGTGCAAAAAAACAATGGATTTAGGTCCAGATCTCTGTACTGGGGTGAATATATAACATTGTTCGGCATTCTGTCCATCAATTGTGGTTTTTGCATTTGTCACCCCGAGTGGGACGGGTATGCTCAGACGTGAGTCCCGTGCTCTCCACACCACTGGAGTCAAGCTATCCTGGCTGATGACGGCTGACAGCCAGAAACCGGTCCTAGGATGCTTGATTCCGGTCCAGGGAAGACATGGCTTGGCAATTTGTGCTGCACTGTTCCCATGAGGCACATGGTCAAGGCTGATTTGCACATGGCCATGTCTGAACTGGGGTGGTGTGGAGTGCAAAACAAACCGATGGATTTAGGCCCAGATCTCTGTACTGGGGTGAATGTATGACAATGTTCTGCATTCTGTCCATCAACTGTTGTTTTTGCATTTGTCACCCCGAGTGGGATGTGTATGCTCAGACGTGAGTCCCGTGCTCTCCACACCACTGGAGTCAAGCTATCCTGGCTGATGACGGCTGATAGCCAGAAACCGGTCCTAGGATGCTTGATTCCGGTCCAGTGAAGACATGGCTTGGCAGTTCGGACTGGACTGTTCCCATGAGGCACAGGGTAAAGGCTGATTTGCACATGGCCATGTCTGAACTGGGGTGGTGTGGAGTGCCGAAAAACGATGGATTTAGGCCCAGATCTCTGTACTGGGGTGAATGTATGACAATGTTCTGCATTCTGTCCATCAATTTTTGTTTTTGCATTTGTCACCAGAGCGGGACGAGTATGCTCAGACGTGAGTCTCATGCTCTCCACGCCACTGGAGTCAAGCTATCCTGGCTGATGACGGCTGATATCGAGAAACCAGTCCTAGGATGCTTGATTCCGGTCCAGGGAAGACATGGCTTGGCAGTTCAGGCTGGACTATTCCCATGATGCACAGGGTCAAGGCTGATTTGCATATGGCAATGTCTGAACTGGGGTGGTGTGGAGTGCCAAAAAACGATGGATTTAGGCCCAGATCTCTATACTGGGGTGAATGTATGACATTGTTCTGCATTATGTCCATCAACTATTGTTTTTGCATTTGAACGTATTTATATACAACTGTCACATACACTGCCTTTTATATTTCTAGTTTGTTGGACATGTATCATTGAGAAATATATTTACTCATCACCACCCCATAAAGAGATTCACTCACCCAAACAACTGTTTCCACATACAGTCTTAACCTCATATACCTAATAAATCAACTATTTACACATCTTTGGACAGTCACACACCTCCCACCCAACCACACACACATTCATTCACTATCCCATACAAATACTCACTTAACTAAGTAATAACTAATGTAGACTTTCACATAGCTAGTAACCAAATTAGGTAGTAGTTTACACAACAAGAGATAGAGTGATACAGGTATGCACAGAGTTTAATCACTATCCCATATATTTAATGAGAAACTTTAAATTTGTCACTTAGACAGTCAATCACATTACTACTAAATCCTCCATTCAGACACGGATACATCCACTCAGTCTTCAAGGCAGATTGCTATATATATACATATATATATTACTTATTTAAATATCAAAGCAAACCACATTCACTGGATGATGTCATCATTGATGTCATCAGTGATGTCATCAGTGAATTCATTTGAGATGTCATTTGAGATGTCATCAGTGATGTCATCAGTGATGTCACTGACCATGTCATGAATGATGTAATATGTGACATCATCAGCAGTCAATTGCAGGTGTGCGAGTTATAATTAGTACAACTAACTATAACGTGGGAATTTCAATGGTTTTGTACGAGTGAAATGTCCAACTAACTATAACACCCCTAAAACCTATGTTTTTTTCACTGAATTTCCAAGGTTTTTTAAATGCTAATTCCTAACTATTACATGTCTAAAATCTATGTTTTTTCAGTGAATATATATTTTTCGTGATATTTTGCCACGCCAGCCAGTGACGCGGAAACGGATGGCCCTGCTGCACAGAGAGACCCGGACTACAATCTGGCACCACGCTGCTTGTCGGCGTTTGTTACTCGGGGTACCGATAAGTCCGGAGACCACCGACGGCGAAAAACAAGGACTGGAGTTTGTAGGTACTTTACCTCTGGTGGGGGTTTCTATTGTTGTAATGACGGCCCCTAAGCCACTGTGGCCCTACTTCGCAGTCGGTTGCAGCAGAACGAGGGGACACGGTGTGGCGATCGTGGACGTTTGGATCCTATCCTGGAGACATTTGCATCACCTACCTGCGGTATGACAGCGAGCCTTCACCGACGTGTTTTCCTAACTTCCCAAGCCGCCAACCTGGAGACATAGCCATAATGTATCCTGGGAGTTGCAGTTGGGACATTTTTGACAACGAGCAACAGGTGTGCAAAAACATTTGGGGAGGGGCATTTAAGGCACGCTAGCTTACAGCAGCAGTATTGGGTTGATAGGATGCAGGACTCCACGCAGTACAGGGCGCTGAGGAAGGCAAGATGCCGAAATGCATTCGCCGCTGCTGTTTTGGTCCAAAAATAAACGTGTCTCCGTGCTGTAAAAACCCCTCTGGCCTCTGATTGCTTCCTTGGAGGTGATGTTTCGTGATATATATATATATATATATATATATATATATATATATATATATATAACCTACTGGCGGTCGCCAGTAGGTATATATAGTTAGGATTTTTTCTCTATGGAACTTTTGAAAATTCTATGTCTAATAACTTTGGCGTTTGTGGACGGAATCGGCTGAAATTGTCAGGAAAATGGCACATTTTGTTCCTGAGCAGCCCCTGAAAATTTGGGGGGTTTCGTCAAGGGGGGCCGAGAAAAAAGGGGGGTCCCAAAACACGTTTTTCCCATTCATTTTTCCATAGGGCGTTTGGCCTCACTTTTAGCTCGAACGGCTGAATGGATTTACACGAAACTTGGCAAAATTGTAGGGACTGTTAGCCCGATGTGCCTTTGCTGGGTCTCAATATATGTGCTCCAGTGGATTTCGAGAAATTAACGTTTAAATAAACAGATATATCTGTGACAGCGTCCCGGATAGCGCTCCAGATCGCGTAGTTTTTGCGTGACGGAGCTTTGCGAAGCGAAGCTGATTGGCTCTCCGGTGTCTGTCAACATTCTAAACAGTCCGGTGCGGCCGCCATCTTGTCTCTCGGTAGGATCGAGAGACAAGAGGAGGAGAAAAACGAAGGGGGAATTTAATGAAAGGGGGCAAGGTAGACCCCTCTTGACCCCCTAGGAATGATGTTGGGGTGATTAAAGGGTCCCGTGGGGCAAATAAAAAAAATTAATTTTTCGCGGTAGAAGCGCTTCCCGGTTCGCGAACCGGGTCGCAAACTGGTAGCGAAACGGGAATTCGCCATTTTGTGTTTCGATTTAATTAAATTACAAGATGGAGGAAAAACAATGTGAGAAATGGGTTTAAGGGGGTACAGGAGACGTATCCTGACCCCCTATGTTTTCTGAGGGTGGTTGAGGAGGCTCATATATGTTGATACTTGTCTTCCAGCGGCTGCGCGTGAGCGTTTTTTTTTTTTTTTGCTGCGTGACGTCTGTTGACGTTCGATTCGAAGGAAATCAGGAAGTGTTGACCGCCATTTTGACACTGCGAGTAAATATATTGTTAAAAATAATTGTTATAAATTAATCCGTATTGATAAACATTGTCTGCGCCATCTTACTTTTTTTCCAATGCCACACTTTTGTCGTGCACGGCAGCCATTTTAGATGCTTTGACCAGACCCACTCTCTGCACGCTGCCGATCCTCAGCATGGCTCCCCACCCTTGCAAGCATCTCCCCCACGCACTGGTCACCCCCCCTCTCTGTCTTCTGCATGGGCCATAAACCTCCCCCCATTTGCGCTGCTCTTCCCTGAGAATCACACCCTGTGCCCGTCCGACACCTCCCTTTCACCCTATGCACTACCGCACCCTCTGACACTCCTCTTCCTCTGTGTCCGATTGTCCAGGCCGGTCCCAGGCTATCACCTAGCCCTGCGGATGTAGTTTATGGCCTCAATTGTAAAGAATCACCCCTCTTCAAAGGAGTTACAGTAGATCAAGGCCCCCACCCGATGAGATCCGTCACACTACACGCGTTCCTACAATCTGATAACCATCCTGTATTGTGATTGGGGAGGGGATTCTCACTGTGAGAGTGTGTGGGACCGAGCCTGAAGCGGAAGATTCCAGGGATGCCTTTTTGTACATCAAAGTCTTCACAATTACGTGTCACATTAAAAATATATAGTACTCCAACAAAGTAGTAGGATTATAACACTTTAATAACTTATAAATATATACATCGCAACAAAAACAGTAAACACCTTAAAACATTTTTTATTAAAACAGAAGGAACAATGGTCAGTAGCGGTCTGTTGTGCGAATAGTCCCAAGGCAGCATATTTATCTAGAGTGGTGCTCTGTAGGACATTCTGAATGGAAATTAACCAGAACTATAACCATCTACTTCCAATAATATAACTTTTATGCCCAAATTACGCAAAGATTTAGCTAATCTGCTAAAGGGGGGAGTCGCCATTTTTTTACAATAATCAATAATGAAAAATCGACATCAATAGGGTTGTCTGTATTCCCGATGCAGCACTATAGTGCAACATACGCAGCACCTGGGGTGTCAAGAGTGAACAGGTCCTAGCTGCTTTACCAATGACTGACAAATGCTATATTAAACACTTACTATGTATAATACTTGCGTTCACAATAGTTTTACTTTACAAAACAGAACAAAGATGTCCCCTGTAAGTAAACCCATATTAGCTGTTTCAGTTATTGAACATCCTAAGGTTTTATGACATGGGGAACAGTAGTCATATCCTGGGCGGGTGATGGAACTGGGTTTGTTAATGGAAAAACATCTACAGAGAAAACTATTGGTAAATTATACTTCTCCGGAAATTTAAAACTCACAAATGTTTCATTTGTGTAATCGTTTCAAAAACATGTACATTAAAAAACTAAATACGCTCCACTGTTTTAGAAAATCTTTACAGTTTGTTACATCACCCTTTAAAGTTACAACTACGAAAACCTACTTACTTAAGCTGTTGAATTCGGCTTCAAATGTAAAGCATAAGTTCAATCTAGCATATCATATTTTTAAAAGGTTAAACATAATTGATATGCAAATTTAAATACTACCCTTTCTTAATGGTGACACCTTATCTGTCCTATATCTCACAATTTCCATGAGCAAAGCAAAAGAATTTCTGAGGCCCTGAAGAAATAAGGCTTACTGTGGGGTTCAACTCAATCTGGTGTTTGGGCGCTTTCATGTTTTGGGGTGATATTCTGTGACAGGGTGCAGGCACCAGAAGAATTTTAGCCTAGTTCACCACATTGGAGAATGAGGGTCTGGGTAAATATCTAATCTGGTGAAGAACCATCCCTTTTTTAAACCCCATGGTGACCAACTATAGTTTATTCTCTATTTTGTTTCCTTGCCATAACAAAATAAAAGTCTTGGGTTATTTATGGAAGGGAAGACTTTTTGTTTCTTCCAATTTTAAAAAAAAAACAAAGGTTTAAGGAAAGGCAACCCTTAATGTGCATGTTTTCCACAGAAATTTGCCTTTGAAAACTTGAGGCAATAAATAAGGCCGAAATCTATATTTTGTTTTTGGATACACATGTTATTTGTGTCTGTGTATTCATTTTTATGCATGACTTTATATGGAATGGTTAAAATAACTTATGATGCAACTTAACAGGAAAGATCACAAACATTCCAATGAGTGCTATGTCCCATGTTTTACATAAAGTAGTGTTTATCTAGAGTGGTGCTGTGTAGGACACTCTGAATGGAAATTAACCAGAACTATAACCATCTACTTCCAATAATATAACTTTTATGCCCAAATTACGCAATTACTCAATTTTCGATGATTAATCAAATGGCCTTTTTTCTGCTTCACTAGACATCCTTCATAGCCAATGACTGCATATTTTCCATTATTGAAAAAACTAAAGTGACAACTTCCTCATCCTTAATTTGTCTTTCTTTGTTCCTTAAGATGTCATCTGTGTCAACCTCTTCCGAGAATGCAGATGCGTTAGGGATTTCCTTGTGCTTCTTAATAGCATTGGTGTCTGCACACTTGTTTGTCAATTCTGTGAACATGACAGCTGCTTCATAGACAGACGATATCTTTGTTTAGTCATTAGTGTTAAGTGTGTCTGAAACTACAGTGACCTTCTCTGTTTTACTTTCCTCAGACACTACAGAGTTTTGTGTGTTGTTCTTCTGAGCGACAATTATTCCAGATGTTATTCTAGCGTTGTTCTAGCGTTTCACTTGCAATTCAGCGGTTTTCCGCCCGCTTTTGCTGCACTGTGTCTCGTCAGTAGCGGTCTGTTGTGCGAATAGTCCCAAGGCAGCAGAACGCGCTGAGATCTGGACGGCACCCAGGTCATGTCCAGTAAGTTGCCGCACTGGTTTTGGTATCCTACAATGCTGTTCTGAAAAACGGCGTGGGGCGCCCCGGGGGGGAGGGGGGAAGGCGGCGTGAATGGGCCTTCCCAGGTGGAGGCTCGTCTGCTGTAGCGGGGCGCCCCTTTACCGTTTCAGTTGCCATTCCACCCGCTTTTGCTACACTGTGCCTCTTCCGCCATTCAGCTGTTTACCGCACGCTCTTGCAGCTACAGCGTCTCGCTCACCATGTAGTTGAGTTGCTTCCACTCTTGCGGTGCAGCGATAGGCGGCTGCCACAGGACTCTTAAAATGGCGGCCGGCTCTTCGGATTTGGGCGTAGTCCACTAAAATGGCCCTGGGACATCTTGGAAGTCGGACGCTTGTCTGCTAGAGCATGGGCCCCATTCCCGAAAGCGTCCCCTCAGCCTTGAAGATTCTATAAAAGTCTTGGGGTCCCCCGACTCCCGCAGGCTTCCGGTGGGGAGCGGCTGCCATGATTGCTTGCGGAATGGCCACGACGGAGCTACGAGATGGTGGTGCTCTCATGCTGACGCCAGCTTCAGTCTGAAACATCCAGAAACACTGTAGACTATCAATTCGATGAGTTCCGGTGGAGCCCCAACGTGACCCGGTAGGGAAGAACTTGCCCTCCCCTTTTTTGAGTGATGGTTCTTGTTGCCTGTCCCCTCTGTTGTCATCTAACGGAACCTTTTTTGATTGCCGAGTGAGAAAAAAAAAGGTGGGTCTTTCATCGTTTGGGAAAAAAAAATGTTTTAATCCAATGAAAAGTGTTATTTTTAGGTCATATGATCAAGCCTTCCATCATTAGGAAACCAAAAGTAAAATGAACCAATGAAAAGTTTTATAAACAAGTCACATGACCTGTTATGCAGCTTTGGGTTATAAAAAGCATACAAAACTCGTTGGCCCACGAGGCGGCGTCAGTAGCGGACCGATGTGCGAATAGGCCGAAGTCAGCACAACGCGCCGAGATCCGGATGGCACCGAGGTGGTGTCCAGCAAGTTGCCGCACTGGTGTGGCCATCCTACAATGCTGCGCCGAAAGACGGCGTGTTTCCCATTCAAAATACATAAAATGGCGAAAGACGGCGTGTCTCCCACTCAAAACATATAAAATGGCGAAAGACGGCGTGTTTACCACTCAAAACACATAAAATGGCGAAAGACGGCGTTTCTCCCACTCAAAACACATAAAATGAAGTCTAGACTAAAAGGCAATGATCATATTTTCTACTCTTGCTATAGTTGTTCATGCACTGAGGGTGCTGTAGAAAAAAATAGAAAAATGTACCCGATTCAGCACTATAGTGCAACATACACAGCACCTGGGGTGTCAAGAGTCAACAGGTCCTAGGTGTTTAACCAATGACTGACAAATGCTATATTAAACACTTACTATGTATAATACTTGCGTTCACAATAGTTTTACTTTACAAAACAGAACAAAAGAGTGTTTATTAGCATAGTGATTGGAGCAGTTATATACATATTCGGGCATAGCAATAATCAGAATGTCACATTCACATGTCTGCTCAGTGTTTACAGGTACTTAGTATCATTGATTTTTCATTTTCGTCCGGACCATGGTGACCAACTATAGTTTATTCTCTATTTCGTTACCTTGCCATAACAAACAAAAAGTTTTGGGTTATTTATGGAAGGGAAGATTTTTTGTTTCTTCCAATTTTTTTTAAAAACAAAGGTTTAAGGAAAGGCAACCCTTAATGTGCATGTTTTCCACAGAAATTTGCCTTTGAAAACTAGAGGCAATAAATAAGGCCGAAATCTGCATACCCAGCACCTGGGGTGTCAAGAGTGAACAGGTCCTAGCTGCTTAACCAATGACTGACAAATGCTATATTACACACTTACTATGTATAATACTTGCGTTCACAATAGTTTTACTTTACAAAACAGAACAAAAGATTGTTTATTAGCATAGTGATTGGAGCAGTTATATACATATTCGGGCATAGCAATAATCAGAATGTCACATTCATATGTCTGCTCAGTGTTTACAGGTACCTAGTATCATTGATTTTTCATTTTCGGCCGGACCATGGTGACCAACTATAGTTTATTCTCTATTTCGTTACCTTGCCATAACAAACAAAAAAGTCTTGGGTTATTTATGGAAGGGAAGATTTTTTGTTTCTTCCAATTTTTTTTAAAAACAAAGGTTTAAGGAAAGGCAACCCTTAATGTGCATGTTTTCCACAGAAATTTGCCTTTGAAAACTAGAGGCAATAAATAAGGCCGAAATATGTATTTTGTTTTTGGATACACATGTTATTTGTGTCTGTGTATTCATTTTTATGCATGACTTTATATGGAATGGTTAAAATAACTTATGATGCATCTTAACAGGAAAGATCACAAACATTCCAATGAGTGCTATGTCCCAGGTTTTACATAAAGTAGTGTTTACCTAGAGTGGTGCTGTGTAGGACACTCTGAATGGAAATTAACCAGAACTATAACCATCTACTTCCAATAATATAACTTTTATGCCCAAATTATGCAAAGATTTAGCTAATCTACTAAAGGGGGGAGTCGCCATTTCTTTTCAAAATTCATTCACCCATCCGTAGCCTCTCTAATCTCCATTACAATGTGTTTGTTGCTATCGCTAGCTGATAAAAAAACTAAAGTGACAACTTCCTCATCCTTAATTTGTCTTTCTTTGTTCCTTAAGATGTCATCTGTGTCAACCTCTTCCAAGAATCATCAGCGTGCATAAATAGGAAAATGTTTTTACTTACCACGTACTTGAAATTTTACAGCTTTTCATATTTGCTATTAAAAAACCATTGAAATTCACTGAAAAAACCATAGGTTATAGACCATATATAGTTAGGAATTAGCATTTACAAAACCTTAATTTACTCGCACAAAACCATAGAAATTCAAATATATAGTTAGTTGCAATAACTATATATTGTGCACCCGCAATCCCCTGCTGATGATGTCACATATTACATCATTCATGACATGGTCAGTGACATCACTGATGACATCTTAAATGACATCACTGATGACATCTCAAATGACATCACGGATGACATCTCAAATGGCTTTACTGATGACATCACTGATGACATCTCATTTGACATTACTGATCACATCACTGATAATAATATTCATGTGATAATACGATGAACCTCTTCAGACTCTAATATAACCTTAGATACAATCAGTGTAAACAGACACTCACAGACTGTCACTCATCCATGGAGTTACTCACACACCTAGTCAGTCATGCAAAGAATCAATCACACCTCCATTTCTTCAACTATACAGTTATACACACCTTACTTATTCAAACATATACTAATACATATTTACTCTCTTATACAATCCCTGATACAAGTTCACAATGATCCATACAGCCACTCACACATTCACTGGCTCTTATGCACAGTTATTTATATATGCCAACTCTCACGTGTACTGTGTTTTACATATGTACTTACTTTGAAATGTAGCATTGAGATATCTATTCACTCACCAATACACTCATGCACACAGTCAACTGCCCATACAGCTGTTTCCACATGCAGTTTTGAACCCATACATCTAGTGAATCAACTGTTCACACATCTATGCACAGAGCCACACACCTCCCAGACACCCACACACACACACTCACTCTCCCATACAAATACTTGGGCAACCAATCAATACCCCTGTAGCCTTCATTATGGAGTTGGCACACATTGCCCTCACTGAGAATTTTTTCAGATACGAATCCAGTCTATACCATCAGGTCCGTGGAACCTCGATGGGCTCGACCTTTGCGCCGAGCCTAGCTTGCATCTATATGGCCTCGTTCGAGAAGAACTGTATCTACCCTCCAGAACACAACCCATTTCGAGAAAACCTCACCTGTTGGCGTCGATATATCGATGACATTTTGGTGTTCTGGAAGGGTGACCGACCAACTTGCGAGGCCTTCTGCGTCTGGATCAATCAACAAGACCCATTCTTAAAATTCACGGGCACTATTTCTGAAACGTCGATACCATTCTTAGATCTAACCATCTGCTTGGATCCGACAACGATCAGTACCACCCCCTTCAAAAAGGATACTGACAGGAACAGTTTACTCCCTTATAACAGCCACCACACTAGGGCCCTGAGGGATAATTTACCCTTCGGGCAATTCCTCCGCTTACGGAGAAACTGCAGCTCCATCAAAAACTTCAAGCAAGAAGCAAAGACTCTACAACACAAGCTCCAGGATAGGGGATACCCTACACGACTGTTAAAGACATCATTCAAAAGAGCCTTAAATAACAACAGAGAGTCCTTACTTGAAGTTCATCCCAAAGAGCCAGATGACACTATTACATGCGTGACCTCTTTCACCAAGCATTCAACGTTCATAAAAAAGACTGTGAACTCACACTGGGGCATTCTAAATTCCGCAGGGATGGAACTACCGCGCCCACGCTTTGCATTCAAAAGGACAGCGAACCTAAAAGACACGCTGATCCATACTCGCCCCAAGAAAATGAGCACTCAACCAGTCAAAACCCTCTGGGACCTCCCACCGGTCACTGGGCATTACCGTTGTGGCTCCTGCGTAGTTTGCCCCCAGACCATCCAGGGAAAAACCATCGAACTCCAAAGAGACTTCACATGGACAATTAATAGACACACCAATTGTAATAGTTCAAGGTGTATCTATGTTCTCATGTGCCCTTGTAAGATGCTCTACATTGGGATGACGATGCGCTCTGTGAAACAGCGCATTATGGAGCACAATAGCAATATCCGCTGCCTCAAGACACACACCAAACTCTATGAACATTGTAAAGAGCACAACCATTCCACAGAGAGTATGCGGTGGACTGTCCTTGAATGTCAACCAGCAATAAGCCAACAAGCCCTCTTTAGACTAGAACAGAGATGGGTACATCGGTTACACACCGATGAACTGGGCCTTAATGATGCGGTGCCTTGGACGTCGTTAGCCAGATAGTACCTGATTCGGACTTTATTGTCCTGTTCCCAGTAATCACCATTGCAGTTTAGGTGATTATTTTCCCGTTCCAAGATGGCGCCTATGTTTACCTCACTAGCCGAGCAGGAGCATCTTCGCTCTCTATACTCGCGTGACGTTGCCTAGCAACCCAACGGACACGCCCCCATGGCGCCCGCGCATCTCGCTCTCATATGAGCCGGTTGGAGCGTCGCGAGTGCACCGGCTGTCCTGCTATCATCGTGACGTGGGTGGGGTAGGTGCCTAGAGGCCTGCTGCCAGCAACTGATGAGGTAAGGTGCCTTGATCCCCCTTGAGGACCTCTGCGTGCGCTCTTCTGTGTTCGCCGCGGCTGGACCCTAAACAGCACTTCAACAAACGGTAAGCCGCGCCGCTTGACTAAGTACCTGACCCCGCGGTGCATCTTTCTCGTTTTTAGGTGCTTCACACGTGTTGCAGGCCCCACCAGGTCAGCCTGTGGAATCTTCACACGGGAATAGCGGGTAAGATTCCTATTGTCTGCTCCTTCCCTGCGAGCATGGTGATTTATGCTGAATATGTTACCAACACCGGTGCTAGTCACCTTTTATTATTCTACAGAGTGTCAAATGGTTTATCTCTTTTGCGGTTTTGCTGTTATATAAATATGTTGTTTTAAATTCCTTACGTCACTTTACTAGGTGGGGTCAAATACACTCACTGATGCTTGTGTGATTGAGACACAACACACGGCATGTTTGTTTGACGCGATAAAGGCAACTACTAAGATGCATGCCACCTTTAGAGCATGCCAGCCACATACAGGACGCAGTATTACCTCGTTCTGGCTCTATCCTTTAACCTACTCTCTCACATGAATGCCACATACTGACGGGGTCTGTGTACTCCTTTCAACATCCCGTTATACATCACTAGCACATTCCTTTGGCACATTATGATGTACTCGGGCCACAGATCTAGCAGTGATGATAACCGCCTTTCTGTTTCCTTCCTAGTTCCTGGGAGGTCCATAAAGAAAGGGTCATTCTACGACACTATCCAGGTCGTATATTCGATTCCGCTTATCATTGAGGGACCGCAAGCAATTATATGAGCACTATTGGTCCTGATGAATTGCCTTAGAGGCAAGAAACATGTCGACCACACTCACACTAAGGGTTGAATGAGGATTGATTACCTTACCCATCACGCCTCAATACCCCTTAATTTCCTTTTTAATAAAGCAGTGAGCCATGCTATTAAAACTGTGTTGAATGGACTCTACTGACTTTTTTTAGACTACACTCACGCTCACTATTGCACTTTTTTAGGCCCCTCACACTCACACACCCATTGGCAAGGAATAAAAGAACTCCGCCAAAGTGCAGCCCTCCGTGCTGCCCGACGGGCATTGCACCGCCAGCCTGTCGCAGGAGCAGGAAACCAATGATGACGCTGGACGGTCATCGGATGGGTGACAGTTGTCGTCCAACCGGTGACTTGTGTGAGGTATCCTTAATTCCGCAAAGGGTTCACATCATGCACTTTCCCTGTTATACTCAATGAGAGAAAGGTTAGTTTGAGCCAATCAGTCGGCTCCCTCTGGGGAACTCTGCACAATTACTTTGCTTACTACAACCAATCAATAACCCATATAGTTACTCATATAGCTACTGATCAACACATGCAGCAGTTTACAGAACAACAGATATAATGTTCTCAAATTAAGACAGTTTAGTCACTAACCCATGCACTCAGTGAGACACATTTAATCACTCTCTCATACAGTCAGTCATGCACCTACTAAATCCTTCATCCAGACACTTATACATCCACTCATTCTTCAATATTTAAGACATATTTTAACTTTACAGAAACATGTCATGAATGATGTAATATGTGACATCATCAGCAGTGGATTGCGGGTGCGCGATATATAGTTATTGCAACTAACTATATATTCGAATTTCTATGGTTTTGTGCGAGTAAATTAAGGTTTTGTAAATGCTAATTCCTAACTATATATGGTCTATAACCTATGGTTTTTTCAGTGAATATATATATATATATATATATATATATATATATATATTTATATATATATATATATATATATTAGATGTACAGATCTATATTGAAAATGAAAAAATAGAAACTAAGGTACACTGCAAAGAAACAGAGGGTAACTCTGTCTTACACACGACAAGCTTTTATCACTGGCATTTAATAGAAAGTACACCCTACGGGGAAATGCTCAGGTTAAAAAGACTTTGCAGTTACCACCGGGATTTAGAGATAGCCCAGCAGGGTAGGAAATAAAGATTTTTAGAATGCAGGTTTTCGAGAAAAAACATAGATTCTGCTATTGCTAAGACCAACACTGTACACAGATCCGATTTACTAGTGCCAAAACAATCAGACGATAAAAACACTGGCCAAAACCTGCCCTCAATTCCCAAAACAACTGAGAAAACCAAAAGAACTGAGACCAAGCTCAGAATGATATTAGCATTCAATAAGCAGGATAAGGCGCTGAGAAACATCATCAGACACAACTGGCTCATGGCCTAAATGATCCCATTATCGGCCAGTTCCTTCCCAAAAGGAGAGTAGGATCTGCTTACTATGGCTACCCACACTTTTTGCTGGTGTTTCACTGTTTTTCGACTTTAGTCTGGCTGGGGTCCTGCTAACCAGGACCCCAGCCTAGCTGCTTCCTCTCTAAATTGATTGCATGTACATTAGGTACACTCCAGATTGGTTACTGGGTTACCCTTGTGAGTCCCTAGTATATGGTACCTTAGGTACCAAGGGCACAGGTACCCCAGAGTCCTACCAGGGGCTGAAGCATGTATTATTCCTCCCCTGAGAAGCCTTTCAAAATTGCACTGCAGGTCTGCTGCTGCAGCCTGGGCAAGGTGGTGCATGCTCCCCTTACTAAGATATAGGCTACCTATATCTACCTTTAAATGCAGACACATATAACCCTGAAAGTCACTCATATGGCAGGCCTTAACTATCTTGAAGGCAGAGTGCTTGGTTCTGTGTGAGAGCGTGACCATGCATGAGCAGGACCCCTCTGCAGCTTTCGGAATCTATTCACTGTAGCTGTTCTGTGATACAGCCTTACCATATACTCTTAAGTGCATTATAACCTTGCGGTAAATGCTAACTTTGGAAAGGCTGCATCAAAACATGTTGTGTTTGGTGTCAAACACTTTGGAATCCTACCCCCTGCCAGTCCTGGCGGTGGGGGTAGAATTCCACCCTTCTAGAGGGAGAAGACATGTACACACTTGCCTGACCGGTAATAGTTTAAAAGAGGCCCAGCAGCACAAAATGGATGCTGCAGCCACAGACACAAGTCTGACCACCTGCTGCTGGACGAAACTCCAGCAGGGGATGCCTGGACAATAGGTTTCCTGTCACAGGGCGGTGTAACTACCTCCCCAGACAGGCTTTAGAGTATTGGGGCTGGGTGGGTGCTTTCAGTGAATGCTTTTCAGACAGTTCTGGGGCACACATGGTGTCGCTGTGCATTTCCAAGGTTCAAACCCGTTGCTGGGGCACTCAGCCCCGCTCTGGTGCGGAAGTTTACAAAGGGGAAGGGGTGTAACTACCCCCTCCCCAGGTCCTCCTATAGGTGGGACCTTAGAGTAAGTCCAACCCCTAAACTTAGTATAAGTATAGGAACCCAGTCCCTAGGACTTTAGATTACCCTGGATGAAACTCTGCAACAGATATTCTGGAACTTCGACATTCTATTTCGACTAGAAGATGGAATAATCTCCCTTGGGGTCAAGGGGTGACTCCCCTGTTCCAACAGGCACCAATGAAGCTTCTTGCCGGTCTGCATTTCCAAGGCTCCCGAAGGTTTTGCAACCCAGGACACAGACTTCCAGACATCTCAGAGGCCGACACGAGATCCCAGCAAAGCTGAGACCTGTAGCCGTCACGAGAGACATAGGACGTGGGACCGGAACTCCTGGACACCATGCACTTTTGCAAGTTCATCTACTTCCAGAGCTTTCCTGAAGTTTTGCATTTTTCTCCAGATGTGCCCTGACTCCCCTCCAAAGGGTGAATCCCTCAGACCTTGCTGGTCTGCACCAAAGCCAATCTCTGCTTTCTGCGTGGGTTGCTTTTGCAAAGTCTTGTTGGGTCCCATCCGGAATCCGACACCGCAGCACTCGACATCCTTCGTGGGACAGCTCGAATTCAGCTCCTGGTCATCGTCAAGGCCTCCTGCTCCTCGTGGCTGAAGAGTCAAGCTTCACCTTCTTCACCGGCAAGCATCTGGCATCGGTTGGCAACTTCTCTTCGCCTTCCTGGTCACTGGCTAGTGACCCAGACTCTGTCTTTCTCTGCTTTCAGGTTCTTCTCGACTCCGATCCAGGCTTGGATCTATCCGGACACTTTCGACTTGGTCGTATGCAGCACTTTCTTGCAGCTCGCCATTGAAAACAACGACGAAACCCGACACAAAAAGACACCTATGCACCCGGCTTCCCTGGGTGAGGTAACACGAGTACTCCGGTGCTCCCGTAGGTATTGACTCTAGAACTGCCTAGTTCAAAAGGAGTTTGCTCCAAGTCCTCTTCTAAGTGTCCTTCCTTTGTAATTTTCCAACCACGACTTTCCCCATGGAAGTAAATGGTGATTCGCGGCTGTGTTTAGACACTGCACGCATCCCAGGGGGTCCCCTGTGTCACTTCCTTGGGTGGTTCCTGGTGGCCACAGCGGTTCTAAAGGCTCTAGGCCTTGTATCTTTGTCAGTCGTGGTTCTTATACCACTTTCTTAGTATATGGTTTGTGAGGCCCCTAGGGCTAAACGTAAACTGTGCTAATTTACTGTGTGCTAAATAAGTTTAACTAATGTACTTTTGCCTCTAGCCTCATAAAGAGACTAGAGGAGTGTGTTTAGAATAAATATATATATTTTATATATATACCTGGTGTGGTTCTCCTTTCATTTGGTCATTCACAAGAATATAGACTGGTAAAATAAGCTGCTTTACATTCCTCCAAGACTTAGCCTGAAGGTTGCTCTCCACAGCTACCACTAGGATATCTTTATATAAGGTTGTCTTTAACCTACCATCAATATGGGGTCATTTGCACTGGTGCAAGGTGCCCACTAGAATAGCGGACAGCATATGCCAGGCCATCTTCTCACATTGGTGTGCAGCGTGTGGGATTCCAGCTTGCCATTGTTTTGCCAGATAATCTCAAGTGTTCAATCATTTAAAAACCACTAAAGGTACCAGAGATATATATAATACAAGCTTAAATACAGTAAGGTCTACTGAACTTAGAGTTGTGTGCCAAGGGCTTAAGCACACCCTTTCTACAACTCAAGAGAGTCTAGTAAGTACCCAACTAGAGTAGGTAGTGCATGCACCACACCTCACTAGTTATGGCTTCAGGGGCAGGACCTAGTGTGTCTCTGCCAGATGTCAGTATGCTTCTGTCATCTAAGTATGACACATTCCCTTTCTCTGAGTTAAGGGCTCTGTGTACGCTTAGACAACTGAAGACTGGAAAAGGTGCCAACACCCAACGCCTCAGAGAGGTATTGCTGTTAGATGGCCTGAAGAAGGCTTCAGAGCCTAAAAGGGTAGGCAGTGGGTTGGGAGCAGCAGATGAGGAAAATCCCAGTGGTCCAATCCCACAGGATTCAGACTCTTGATGCTGACCAGGAGGTTGACAATGAACTAGACCTGGACAATCCAGCTCCTACTGGAGATGGAGAGGTAGGCCCAGTGGGTCACTTCTTTGTCCACCCAGGAAGAGTTGGTGGTGTGCCTAGAAGACCCAGATTACCTTTAGTGGAGTCTGATCATTCTGGCACATCAATAGGGAAATCTGTCTCTTCTCATAGGAGGTCCACCTCCCAGGGGAAGAGAGAGCATCAGGTGAGAATGGAAGAAGCTCAGCTGAGGATAAAGAGACAGAAAGCGGCCTTAGAAATGGAGTCCCTGGCGCTTGAAAAAGCAACTTCCCTAGTATTAGGGAAAGGTCTTATGACCATAGAAACCTAAAAAAGATTGTCCTTCCCTATCAGAATGGGGATGACATCCACAAATGGATAACTGCACTGGAAAGGGCATGCAAAGTACAGAAGGTACCCCAGGAGCAGTGGGCAGCAATCTTGTTGTCCGGTTTTGCTTTGCAGAATTCAGATGCAGCGAGTAATGGTCCACCTCCTGATATCACCAACACCCCGATGTAGAAACTACAGGGGGTTCGAGGGATCAGGTGAGGGAAGGGAAAGGGAAGGAGCAGCAAGGGATACAGGACCTGAAACAACAAAAGACACAGATATAAACAGTGCATACAATATCTACTCTCCAATGATCTTGCTAGGTATACCTAGGTAAATGTACATACCTTCACAACATACATCGTCTCCTAGATTGCATAAGCTTTTCCAGGCTCAAAAATGGTATGTATGCAGCATCTGTAAAAACAGAACTCTCCTAGATTCATTTGTTCACTTTCCTGTGAATACATCCATTCATTCAATATCTTATTACCCCTCTTGCACATACCAAGGTCCCTGAATAAGTCATCTCTACATCTGAACACCATGGGAGATGACCTTGCTGAGTAAAACAAATGGTTCTTCCCTCTGCTCCAAGGGTACGTAAGGTTTGTTCCGGAAACAAAACAAATGATACTAAAAGTTCTCCACTCAAGACAGACTCTGGAGAGCTATGACCTAGACAAAGGTTCACAGGATAACCAGTCTTTTCACAATATTTCATTGAAGTTCACATGGCAATCCATATTGTCAAACAGTTGAAGAAAACATATACGATAAGGTGAGGTTATTAATCACCACTGCGCTCCGCTATGCAAACGCTCCTCACAATTACATAGTAACGTGTGGCTAATAGCATACCACTACGCTCCACTTTTGATACTTTCCAAAAGCAATACATACACTGTAACATGTGGTTTGTTTTTGTCACCACTGTGCTCCGCTATGCAAGTAATCCAGCACCATAACCAAATACACGGTAACGCGTGGCAAATGAGTCCCACAGAGCTCCGCTATTCTGAAAATCCATAAAATAGTGACATACACGGTAACACGTGGAAAGAGAAGCTGTACTGTGCTACAGCCCTTTCGAACTTCTGTTTGGGCATCCTGTAAGAGGCCCATTGTGTTTGGTGAAGGAGGGATGGGAGTTACCACTCAAACCCCCTAACAAGACATAGTGGACTATGTACTTGGTCTCTGTTACAGGATGGCTGAGTATATGACAAAAGGAAATTAAAAACCTTGAGGCTAGCCAGGAATTACAGAAAGCCTGGTATGACCAAAATGTTGTACTGACTGTTTACCAGCCAGGACAGAAAGTGTGGGTGTTGGAGCCTGTGGTCCCAGCAGCTTTCCAAGTCAAGTGGAGTGGACCCCACACTATTGTTGAACAGAAGGGAGATGTTACCTATTTGGTGGACCTAGGAACTCCCAGGAGCCCCCATAGGGTGTTTCATGCCAACAGACTGAAAGCATATGTTGACAGGGCAGACATGGGCTTGCTCATGGCTACTGATGAGGGACAGGAGGAGGAGAGTGACCCTCCCCCTGACCTGCTCTCACAGAACCCTGATGATGGGTAAGTGGATGGTGTAGCCTTGGCAGGCAGCCTCACTGCTCATCAGCAAACTGATTGGAGGCAAGTGCTCAGCTAGTTTAGACATATGTTCTCTCTGACTCCAAGACAGACAACCTGGTGCACTCATGAAGTGGACACTGGAGACAGTCTGCCTGTTAAAAGTAATATTTACAGGTAACCTAATCATGTCAGGGACTGTATCAGGACAGAAGTCCAGAAAATGTTGGACTTGGGAGTTATTGAACATTCAGATAGCCGTTGGGCTAGTCCAGTGGTCTTGGTACCAAAACCTCACACCCAGGGTGGTAAGAGAGAGTTGAGGTTCTGTGTTGACTACAGAGGTCTCAATGCAGTCACTAGGACTGATGCCATTTCAATCCCAAGAGCAGATGAGCTCATAGATACTTTAGCCTCAGCCAAGTTTCTAAGCACATTTGATCTTACAGCTGGCTACTGGCAGATCAGATTAGCTGATGATGCAAAGCCAAAAACAGCACTTTCAACCCCTAGTGGGCACTATCAATTTGTGGTAATGCCCTTTGGTCTGAAGAATGCACCTGCCACTTTTCAAAGGTTGGTGAATACAGTCCTAACAGGCCTGTAAGACTACTGTGCAGCCTATCTTTTTTTAACTTTATTTATGATATTTTCCAGAAACATTCAATAGTACATAACGATGCAGCTTGACATCCATAAAATCACTTGTAAGAGATAATAACAACACTTTCCGGCAGTCCCCATGAGTGCAACACAATGTCCTGGTCAGATTATAGGTTTTTTCAGGCGACAGCAGTATATCTAAAAACTAAGTGCATCAATTAACAGTAATATTGACACATTAGCAGGAGGATAGCAAGAATACATCCACCCCAAACTAATTTCCCTCATATAAGCCCATCAGTGATAAATAATAGTGCACACATATATCCCAGTATCCCCAGCAGCTAACAGTCAAAAGTGACCTTCCAGGAGTGAAGAGCCATTCTCCACAGAGGAATCAGATCCCTCCTCCCCCTCACGAGCGAGGTATGCATGAAGGTACCCCCATATATCCCTTGCTCTAGAGGCAACCGGCTGTGTTTCCGCATACACAAATGCTTGCTCCTGGCAATAGACAACATCCCGCATCCATTCCTTGAACTTTGGGACCCGCCCCCTACCCCACCGACCGACAACCCTGTGTTTGGCTAAAAGAAGGGAAATGTCAAGGAACTTTCAATACTGCTTGGGTATTTGTGCTGTATATCCCATTACCATCACCAACGGGTCTTTCGCCAGTTCAAGTTCTAGCATGTGTTCAAGAGCCGTGTGTGCCTGTGTCCAATAGTCCCATACCCTCGGGCACTCCCACGCTAAATGCAGGAAACCTGCTCCCAGTCTCCCACACCGATCACATCTATCGCTGTCTGACAGCTGAAACCTGAACTTCAAGTCAGGCGTGTAATATACTCTCTACAGGAATTTGTAGTGTATTACCTTAAACCAACAGCTAGCTGATATATGTCCTGTTAGTCTGCAGCAGTAACTCCATTGCTCATCCATCACTTCTTCTCCCAAATCCTCACTCCAGTGCTTGCGGGCCGTACCCTCTATACCCTGTCTGTGCAGACGTATGCACCTATACAACCCCGACACCACATGTTTTCCATCCGAAGAGCTAAGCATGTAATGTAGCGGACCAAAAATCTCTGGTTCACGGGGAAAGTCTGGAAGGATCCCCTTCATCCCTTGCCTCATTCGCACAAACAAAAAGACATCTAGAGGCGTGGGTTGCATCTCTCAGAAAAAGTGTTCCAGGGAACAGAACACCACATCTTGGAACAGGTCACCCCAAGTATATATATGAAGCCGCCTGCACATAGGCCGAAAACCCACTTCCTGTAGCAAAACCATATTTGGATGATATGTTAATGGAAGCCGCGGAGAATACAATAATTGAGACCCCAAGAGGTGCGCCATACTTCTCCATGCATCTACTGTGCTGGTGACCGTCGTAAATGATGTCTCTGTGGCACTAACAGGGCCATGGATGAGACCACTCAACGGAAGAGGATGTGCCAGCCAGTCCTCTGTAGCTAGTTGTGGCATATACGGTGTGGGTCGCATCCAATGATGAGCATAGTGCACCTGCGCACTTACATAATATACTTCAAAGTCTGGAATATCAAATCCACCCTTATCATATGGTTGTGTGAGGACGGACCATTGTAGTCGTGGTTGTTTTCCCCCACATAGTAGACAGGTCAATTCAGTGCGTAGCGAGCGTTTAGACAAACTTTCTGGGATAGTAAGGGACATTTTTAAAAAATTAAGAAATTGAGGAAGGAAAACCATTTTTATGAGCAAAGCTCTCCCTGCAAGCGACAAGGGCAACGAGATCTAATGTGTGACACTATTGGTCAATCTTGTTATTGCGGTACCATAGTTTAGCCAAATTGTTTCCTCCCTATCCCTGGACACTTGTATTCCCAAATATCGGAGATCAGAGTCCCACCATTCACAAGGAAAGTCTAACTGAAACTTAGTGACCGCAGGCATAAGCAGAAGAAATTGGGACTTTCCCCAATTGATATTAACGCCCGACAGTTGACCGAACACTAAAAATTCCCGCAACAAAGGGTTGATATTCTGTTGTGGATCCCTAATGTATAGTGTGACATCGTCCGCGTATAATGAAATCAGGACCTGTCGCTGGAAACACTAGAACTGCTGTGCATCCTATTTTGATGATATTGCTGTCTTTAGCTCCACCTGGGAGGATCACCTGGTCCACCTGAGAAATGTTTTGGAGGTCCTGCAAAAGGCAGGCCTAACTATCAAAGCTAGTAAGTGCTAGATAGGGCAGAGTCAGGTTGTGTACTTGGGCCACCTTGTAGGTGGGGGCCATGTTCAACCATTGCAGAGCAAAATCCACACCATCATGGACTGGGTTGCTCCCACTACCCAGACTCAGGTCAGAGCTTTCTTGGGCCTGACTGGGTACTACAGAAGATTTGTCAAGGGGTATGGATCCATTGTGACACCCCTGAATGACTTAACTTCTCAAACAAATGCCTAAGAACGTTCAGTGGACAGTAAGCTGTCAAAAGGCATTTGATGACCTGAAGCAGGCCATGTGCACTGCGCCAATTCTGCAAAGTCCTAACTACTCCAGAGAATTCATTGTCCAAACAGATGCATCTGAGCTGGGGGTAGGGGCGGTGCCATTACAATTGAATGACGAAGGTCTGGACCAGCCAGTAGCTTTTATTAGCAGAAGGCTGACCCCTAGAGAGAAACGTTGGTCAGCTATTGAGAGGGAGGCCTATGCTGTGGTTTGGGCTCTGAAGTAGCTGAGGCCATACTTGTTTGGCACTCACTTCACTGTTCAGACTGGCCATAAGCCCCTCATATGGCTAAAACAGATGAAGGGTGAAAACACCAAACTTTAAAGATGGTCCATTTCCCTACAGGGGATGGACTATACAGTGGAACATAGACCTGGGAGTAACCATGCCAATGCATGTGGACTCTCCAGATATTTCCACTTAGAACATGTAGACTCAACTGGTCATGGTTAGTTTAATGTCCCTGCTTTTGGGGGTGGGGGGGGTGATTGTGTAGGAGAGTAGGATCTGCGTACTATGGTTACCCCCACTTTTTGCAGGCGTTTCACTTTTTTCGACATTAGTCTGGCTGGGGCCCTGCTAACCAGGACCCCGGCCTAGTAGCTTCCTCTCTAAATTGGTTGCATGTACATTAGGTACACCCCAATTGGTTACTAGGTTTCCCTTGTGAGTCCCTAGTGTATGATACCTTAGGTACCAAGGGCATGGGTATCTCAGAGGCCTACCAGGGGCAGAAACATGTATTATGCCTCCCCTGGGAAGCCTTTCAAAATGGCACCACAGGTCTGCCACTGCAGTCTGGGTAAGGTGCTGCATGCACCCCTTACTAAGATATAGGCTACCTATATCTACCTTTAAATACAGACACACATAAACCTATAAGTCACTCCTATGGCAGATCTTAACCATCTTGAAGGCAGAGTGCTTGTTTTGTGTGAGAGGGTGCCCATGCATGAGCAGGACCCCTCTGCAGCTTTCGGAATCTATTTCCTGTAGCATATACTCTTAAATGAATTATAACTTCGTGGTAAATTCTAACTGTGGAATGGCTGCATCAAAACATGTAGTGTTTGTTGTCAAACACTTTGGAATCCTATCCCCCCCACCAGTCCTGGCGGCAGGGGTATAATTCTACCCTTCTAGAGGGACAAGACATGTACACACTTACCTGACCGGTAATAGTTTAAAAGAGCCCAGCAGCACAAAATGGATGCTGCAGCCACAGACACAAGTCTGACCTCCTGCTGCTGGACGAAACTCCGGCAGGGGAGGCCTGGACAATAGGTTTCCTGTCATAGGAGGTGTAACCACCTCCCCAGACGGCTTTAGTGTATTGGGGCTGGGTGGGTGCATTCAGTGAATGCTTTTTAGACAGTGCTGGGGGCACACCTGGTGTCCCTGTGCATATCCCAATTTAAACCGGTTGCTGGGGCACTCAGCCCCGCTCTGGCGCGAAACTGGACAAAGGGGAAAGAATGTAACCACCCCCTCTCCAGGTCCTCCCATAGGTGGGACCTTAGAGTAAGTCCAACCCCTAAACGTAGTATAAGTATAGGAACCCAGTCCCTAGGACTTTAGATTACCCTGGATGAAACTCTGCAACAGATATCCTGGAATTTCGACATTCTATTTTGACTAGAAGACGGAAAAATCTCCCTTGGGGTCGAGGAGTAATTCTCCTGTTCAAACAGGCACCAACAAAGCATCTTGCCAGTCTGCATTACCAAGGCTCCCGCCGGAACCCAAAGGTTTTGCGACACAGGACACAGACTTTCAGACATCATCAAGGCCGACACGAGATCCCAGCAAAGCTCAGACCTGTAGCCATCACAAGAGACGTGGGACCGGAACTCCTGGACACTGTGCACCTGGAGTGATAAATGCCCTTTGTCATTTTACAGCTTGGCAAGGACAGCACTGTACTAGTCCTATGCTTAAAGACTTTGCTGTATAAATGGCAAAAGACTTTGTCATTTTCTATCTCGGCGTGGATAGCACTGTGCTAATCCTCTGCTTAAAAACTTTGATAGAAAAACAGACATTTGAGGTGAGCAGATTTAGAGTGTCGCTGGTGTTGAGAGTGCTCTAACAGGAGCTGCTTTCCACCTAAACTTGAGAACTACCCAGAGTTCTCTCCTTCTTTTTTGCATAATTTATGCGTCACTCTATGCTTGAAAGGGTTTTGTTTTGACTTAATACTGGATGCTCCCGTGTGTCTGGACAAAGATATACCTCTCTGAAGAGCTCTAATTAGAGCGAAACACTGTGTCAGGGGTTGCTTTTACTAATTTCAGGTTGGCTTGAGTTGGTATTTTACCAATTCAAAGCTGTAATATTGTACCTGGAGTGATAAACGCCTTTTGTCATTTTACAGCTCGGCAAGGACAGCACTGTACTAGTCCTATGCTTAAAGACTTTGCAGTATAAATGGCAAAAGACTTTGTCATTTTCTATCTCGGCATGGATAGAACTGTGCTAATCCTATGCTTAAAAACTTTGATAGAAAACCAGACATTTGAGGTGAGCAGATTTAGAGTGTCGCTGGTGTTGAGAGTGCTCTAACAGGAGCTGCTTTCCACCTAAACTTGAGAACTACCCGGAGTTCTCTCCTTCTTTTTTGCATAATTTATGCATCACTCTATGCCTGAAAGGGTTTTGTTTTGACTAATTACTGGGTGCTCCCTTGTGTCTGGATAAAGCTATACCTCTCTGAAGAGCTCTAATTAGAGCGAAACACTGTGTCAGGGGTTGCTTTTACTCATTTCAGGTTGGCTTGAGTTGGTATTTTACCAATTCAAAGCTGTAATATTGTACCTGGAGTGATAAACGCCTTTTGTCAGTTTACAGCTCGGCAAGGACAGCGCTATATATATATATATCCTACTGGCGCTCGCCAGTAGGTAGTTATAATTAGGACCTATTTTCCATAGGAAATCCGCAACATTCTATTTGGAATAACTTTGGCGCCGGTTGACTGGTGGTGCGCTCCGGTCCGCTCCTATCCTCAAAGTCTCACGGTGAATTGTCAAGCGGGGGCTGAGAAAAATGGATGATTCCAAAACGTGTTTTCCCCATGTAATTTTGCATAGGAACCTTTAATCGCAGCTACAGCCCGAACTGCTGAACGGAATGACACCAAATTTTGCAGAAAGATAGACCGTGGTTCAGAGTCGTGCCTTTTTGTTAAATGGTGTAAATCCGTTCAGTAGTTCCTCAGAAAATCTAAATCAAAATCATAGATATATCTATGGCCGCGCAGGATCCGCGCACCCTGCCGAGCACGAGTTGTATTCTAATTGGCTGTCAACACTCCAAACCAGGATGTGTTGGCAGCCATCTTGTGCCTCGGTAGTACCGAGGCACAAGAAAACATTAAAGAAAACGTGCAAAATGCAAAAAAGGGGCAGGGTAGAAACAGCCTGACCCCCTAGGGTCCCACAAAGACCCCCAGAGCCAAAAAAAGATTTAAAAAAAAAAAATAATCAGCGAGATTTGCGCACCCAGGGCACATTTCTGATTATATGTTTTAAAAAATGAAGCCCGGGCTCCCGTGCTTTGTTGGTAATTAGCCCCCGGGGGGGCAAAGTCCCAGGGGCATGATCAAAAAAAGTGTGGGGGGGCCCAATCTCCAGGGACCGCCTTCCCCGGCCCCCGCAGCCCCAGGGACCCCACCACCTGGGGCTTCTTTAAATTAGGTGGTGAGGCTCTGAGGCCCCCCAACACCAGGGACTGCCACCCCCGGGGATTCTTATAATTAGTTGCAGGGGGCTCACGGGCAACCCCAACCCCAGGGACCACCACCCCCAGGGCTTCTTAAAATTAGTTGCAGGGGGGCTCTCAGGCCCCCCAGCCCCGGGGACCGCCACCTCCTGGGGCTTTATTAAATTAATGGCAGGGGGCTCATGGCCACCCCACGGCCCAGGGACCACCACTCCCCAGGGCTTTATTTTGGAAAAAAATACCATGTGTGGGGAGGCTCAAGCTATGCGCCAGGAAGCTGTGTTGCAGACAGGTGTTCAGAGGCCACACCCCTTTGTACACCTCTCTGCAGTGCAGCTCTGTGGCGCTTATTAGAGGTACCTTGTGGGCTAGTTTGACCCTAGGGACCCTCAGGATTCAAGGGGACTTAATCTCCCAACTTAGAACGGCTACAGGGCTCATTTACACAGTGGTGAAGGGAGGGGACGACGCCTGAGGTGATGTGTGCAAACACACCCTGTGGCGCATTTTAAGTTGGGGAAATAATTTCCCTTCAATCCTGAGGGAACCTGGGGACCAACTAGCCCACCAGGTGCTTCCAGGAAGCGTCACTGAACTGCGTTGGTTAATAAGGTTATTGCTGAGTAAGCTCTTTAAGGGAACAATTTAGATTGTTGTTCCAGAGAAAGCAGAATACTTGATTTGAAGTACTTTTACCGGTAATCATGGAGTGAAGGTTCGTAAGTGTAGATTTGATGATTTATTTGGAGAACTAACCCACATGTTCAAGGACTCAGTGATGTTAAATGCTCATTTCTAACTATAACGTGCCTGAAACCTATATTTTCTTCAGTGAACTTCTAAGATTTTTTAAAAGCAAATTTCTAACTATAACGGTTCTGAAACCTATGGTGTTTTCAGTGAATTTCAAAGGTTTTTTTATGTGTTAATTTATAACTATAACATAGAAGTCTTGTTTTCAGAGTGGTGGAGAAAGGTGAGAGTGGCCTCCAAACACCTGTTAGCAATCCCACTGTGTTCAATTAACTGGAAGTAACAGGAGGTGTTGTTAGCCCACAACGTCAACTTTGGGGGCCAACTACCCCTTTTATTTCCTCCAGTAAGTCCCACACAACAAGATTGCTAACTTGTTATCTCAGGCCCGACCCCAGTCCCCTCCCTGCATCACTCTGCAAATGCACCTCCTGGTGCATTGTAAATTGGGAGATTAATTCCCCTTGAGTCCTGAGGGTCCCTGGGGGCCAACTAGCCCACCAGGTATCTCCAGTAGGCGCCAGAGAACTGTGTTGTAGAGAGGAGTAAGAAGGGGCGTGGCCTCGGAACACCTCTATGCAACGCAGCTCTGTGGCACATACTGGAGGTATCTTGTGGGCTAGTTGGCCCCTAGGGACCATCAGGATTCAAGGGGACTTAATCCCACAATATACTATGCACCAGGGGGCACATTTGCACACTTGTTTTCTTAGGCCCGCCTCCTCCCTGCACCCCTGGTGCATTGTATATTGGGAGATTAATACCCCTTGAGTCCTGAGGGTCCCTGGTGGCCAAATAGCCCACCATGTACCTCCAGTAAGTGCCACAGAGCTGCATTGCAGAGAGGTGTGTAAAGGGGCATGGTCTCGGAACACCTCTCTTGAACGCAGCGCTAGAGGGCATACTGGAGGTACCTGGTGGGCTAGTTGGCCCCCAGGGACCCTCAGTATTCAAGGGGAATTAATTCTCCAACTCAAAACGCGCCTGGGGCGTGTTTGCTAAGTGCTGCAGAGAGGGGGCGGGGCCTCCGGCGTGATGCCGGCTTGTTTGTTAATATATTTTTTTTAAGAAGGTGGGTTGTGTGGCCCGCTTCTTTTACAATATTTGAGGCCCTGGGGAGCCTGTCCTATTTTTTACAGTTAAAAAAATGGGAATTGGGCCCCCTCCCAATGTCTATTTTGGCCCCAGGGACCTCATCCCCCGAGGTATGGCCAGAAACACGTTTTTTTTGTTAATGGTGGGGGCTGCGTGGACTCCATCCCCCGGGGCTTTGTCTCTTTTTGATTTATTTTTTTTAAACGCGGGAGGAGGGCCGCTTGGCCCCCTTCCCTTTCCACTTCTGGCCACGGGGACCTCCTACCCCGGGGCTTGCCCATTATTTTTTATTTATTTTTATGTTTGAGGAGGGGGGCTGCATGGCCCCCAACCAAGGCCGAATTTGGCCCCGGGGACGCCATCCCCTGGGAGCCGGACAATTAATTTTTTATTCAACAAAAGGGAGGGGGACGCGTGGCCCCCCTCCTGAATTACTTCTGTCACCTGGGACCCCATCCCCCAGTTCCTTTGTGGAACGTGGGGGGAGCCCCAATTCCCTCATTGTCCCGCTGGCTCCCCGCCCCCTGTGGGAGTCAGCATTGCTTTTAAGCAAGGGGACCTGCTGACATGCAGCTCCCCTTGCTCAAAAGCAATTCTGCATTGCTTCCTTGAAGCGAAAGCAGGTTTCCTGCGCTCTCTTCCAGGAAGCAAAGCAGCATTTGCTACGGCAGGGCAGGAGCCGCACCCTGCCATAGCAAACAGCAGTGGGCACTCCGGGACACTGCAGGAGCCAGCCCTGGGGGGTGGTGGTCCCCGGGGCCATTGAGGGCTCTTGGAGGGAGGATGCTTGGTCCCCCTACCTCCATTTCAAAGCCCCGGGGAGGTGGTGAACCCGGGGGTAGGCAACAGACCCACGTATTCAAACATTAAGTACCCATGGGGAGGTGGCGGTCCCCGGGGCAGTTTGGGGGGCTTTAGCCCCCCACACTACTTATTCCATATTGCCCTGGGGACGTGATGGTCCCTGGGGCAGATTGGGACCCCCACACATTTACATTTACAGCCCAGGGACGTGGCGGTCCTGGGGCTGCAGAGGACGTAGTGCCCCTGCATACAATGAAATAAGCCCTGTGGAGGTGGTGGTCCCTTGGAATGTGGGGGCCCCCAAGGGGCCCTGAACATTGATTGCAGAGTGCCCCTAGGACCTGGCCCACCTGGGGCCTTTTTGAAAACAAAGCACGTGCTTTGATTTAAAAATTTTAAAGGCAACACGACTTTTGCCATTTAAAAAATAATAAATGGTTTTTTTTGTTGGCCCTGGGGGTCCTTGTGGGTCTCCCTGAGAAGGCTTAGGGGGGCAGGGTGTTTCAACAGTGCCCCTCATTTCTTCTATTGTATGTTTTTTTTCTGATTTCTTGTGACTCGGTTACTGAGTCACAAGATGGCTGCCAACACTTCCTGGTTTGGAGTGATGGCAGCCAATCAGAGTGAAGCTGGTGCCCGTGAGGGTTCGTGACCTCTCCTCTGTGCTCAGCTACATAAATGTTTTCTTTCTTTAATTTCTCAGCAACTACTGAACGAATTTACACTATTTAACAAAAAGGGCTCTTTCTGAACCAAGAGCTAACTTTTTGCCAAATTTGGTGTCATTCCGTTCAGCAGTTCGTGCTGTAGCTTTATCTAAAGTTTCCTATGGAAACTAACATCGGGAAAACGTGTTTTGAGACCCCCCTTTTTTCTCCTCCCCCGCTTGATGAATCAGTCCAAAACTTTCAAGAAAGGAGAGGACGGGAGCGCCCCACTAATTTTGAACATTTTGTGAAGATTCGTCAAAGGACGTCAAAGTTATTAGGAAAACAAAAAACGTTTTTCCTATGAAAACTAGGCCCCAGTAAGTTATTCTGATGTTAATATAATTATACTTCCCTAACTTTTACAGCTCCTATTCATTCCAAACTGTTTCCTAATTCTATTTTTTACAAAATAGTCTTTGATCTTCTTGTAGACTGTTTCTACTTTCTTATTCTGCCTCTCTAGCATCACTCTCTGTACTACTACTATTTACTATTATTTATGAGTCGGTCTGTGTAGGTAGCTAAGCTTGCCCAGTCGGCAAACAGTGTTAAACAAAACTTTGATCCAGCAATTCCTCTAGAGGCACTCAGTGCAGTCCTCTGGGTTGCCCTTGCTGTCTATTCCAGTCTTCTTAATGTTAGTGCTTTGACAATTTCCAAAAACAAAATGTCAATGTCCACCAAGAATAAGCTAGTAGTTGGCTTTTTGATTTGATAGTAGCACATACCATACCGCTAATGTTTTTCATGGACTATTCTTCACATACAGAAGTATGGGCAAGAGAAATAGGACATTGTTGATGATAGGTGCAGTTCGACTTTCCACATACCGCAGTCAGAAGTAACTGTGATGGGACTCGGGAGCTCTCACCTTGTTGGAACTTCAAGTCCTCCTGGTGGTGATGAGGAGTAGTTGGTTCTGTCTGTAATTATAAAAATGTTGCACGTTAAAGAGCAAGCATTCATCAGTTGTGCCAAAAAGAGTTGCATGTTATGGCATATAAGTTAACACCCTCCCCAAAACCTTGACTTCTTTTCAGTCCCAATAATTAAAAATTGTTTAACATTATGAGACGAAGTAGGGGGTGGTGTATGGCATCTAAAAATATGACATTTTTTTCTAGGCGTCACAACATCGGATGCAGCACTTGCCACCACTAGTGCTGGGGCCAGCAGCGTGGAGGGGTCCACTCAAGCGGCGGATGCGGCGGCACCACCAGGAGGAGCTGAGGTGGATGGCTCAGCAGCAGTGGACGGTGGTAAGTTATTATTATACTCCTTACTTGTTGACATTTTAGAGTAGGCTCGCAAAGGAGTGTATGATGTACTGTACAGTAGACAGTACACTACTACAGGTACACTGCACTGTTAAGAACAGTTACTGATTTAGAACTAAATTTTTTTAGCCAATCACGGAGAAGACAGTCACCCTTGACTTAGCAATAGTATTAGCGGCAGTAGTTCTCGAGTGAGCAATGGCCCCCTCTATTTGACTTCAAATCAGCTGGGAAACTTTTATAGTGAAGCCAAGTCATATCAGATGAACTTGAGGGATGTGATGAACGAAAACGGAAAGAACTTAGGGTCAATGGACGGACAAGCGAGTCGTAACATTTATGACTAAAGAATAATGAGTGTTTTTGAATGCAGGCAGAGGAAGCTGATAGGAAGGAATCAGATTCATGGCTACTTGAAGCAAGGATGGTTGGAGGAAAAAGAAAAAATGACGGCCTGTGTGGGTCAATCAGAAAATTCATGTGTGGTGTAGTTAGTTATAGTTATGACTTAGTTTTCATAGGTAAAATGTTGGGGCTTCGCGAAGCAACGCGAAGTGGGCAAGAAACTATTCCCACCTACGCACTTCACGTAGCCCCACTACGCGCCGCCTGCCCCACTCCCTTACACACATAATTTTTGCGTCCCGGGGCTCCCTCTTCTAATTGTGCCGCCGTGCTCGCCGTCTTGGGCGGCCGCGCATGCGCATTGGTATCCAAGATGGCGGAGCACGGCGGCGCGATTAGAAGAGGGAGCCCCGGGATGCGGTGGACAAGGTAAGTGCTTTTTATTTTATTTTAGAACACTTTTGAGCTAAAAATCTGTATGTATTGGAGGGCGGGAGGGAGGCGGGTGGTGGGCAACTTCGCTACGCCCGCGGAGTGGGCGTAGTGTTGCCTGCTACGCCTACTTTGCAAAGGGCGAAGTAGGCAACACTACACCCAATCTGTGGGCGTAGCGAAGTCCTTCGCCTAGGGTTATTTTTGTGGTGTGCTCAAGCTCCCCTACATGCCCCGGGGACTGCCACCTCCCCTGGGCACTAATATGTAAACTAACATTGCATGGGGAAAACATCCCCATGTAATATAGGGGGGTCCGTGATGATGGGGAAAACATGCTTTGGGACCCCCTTTTTCCTCAGCCCCCACTTGATGAATCATCCCCAAACTTTCAGGGTAGGAGCGGAGCGGAGCAGGCCATTTTCTTGGAGAAATTTGCGAAGATTCGTCCACCGGCGCCAAAGTTATTCCAAATAGAATGCTGTGGATTTCCTATGGAAACAAGGTCCTAACTATAACTACCACCTGGTGACCGCCAGTAGGTATGGACATACTTAAATATTTAGTGAGATTTTATATATATATATATATATAGGTCCAGTGGAAGGCTGCAGAAGCCCAAACGCGTAGGCCGTCCTATCTTGCACGCAATCTTGCATATGGTGTGTAAAAAATAAAGGTTTTGAGAAAACGTACCTGCTGCTGCTGTGCCGTGACTTCTGCCAGAGGGGAACTGGAGGGCTGGAAGATTCAAAGCAATATATATATATATATTAGCTACTGGCGGTCGCCAGTAGGTAGTTATAGTTAGGATTGGCTACCATAGGAAATCCGCAACATTCTATTGGGAATAACTCTGTCGACGGTTGAGGAATTTGTGTGTAATTTTCCAAAATTTTGGCCAGCTCCGCTCTGCTCCTTCCCTGAAGGTTTTGGGGGGATTTGTGAAGTGGGGGCTGAGAAAAAAGGGGGGTCCCAAAACATGTACTCCCCATGTCAATTTCCATAGAACGGTCTGACAAGTCTACAGCCCGAACCGCTGAATGGAATTACGCCAAACTTGGCAAAATTGTAGGGACTGGTATGCAGATGTGCCTTTGCTATATTTGGTTGAAATTGCTCCAGTGTTTTTTTTGAAAATTTACTTCAAAAACACATATATATCTATAGGCGCGCTCCGAGCGGTCACCGGTGCGCGGACCGGGGAGCGCACCCGGCGCGCTACGGGAGTGCGCAAGCGGAAAGTTGATTGGCTGTCGGGTGTCTGTCAACATAGTAACAGTCCAAAGAGTCCGCCATCTTGTGTCTCGGTAGAATCGAGACACAAGAGGTGAAAAAGAAAGGGGGAAATAATTAAATGGGGGCAGAGTAGACACCCCCTGATCCCCTAGGTTTTCTGAGGGGGGCCTAGAAGGACCCTGAAGGGCAAAAAACCCATTTTTTTTTGTTGAAATTTTCGCGTAGTAAGCGCTGGGTGCATTCCCGGGTACGCTCTAGGGTACGCGCACCCTGAGCGCACCACTGGGAAAAACAGTGTACAAATATAGAGTAAAAAAATTAAGTAGAGTGTTTAGAGGAAAGTGATGCATTGCTGGAGTGTGTCACAAAAATGATGCAACTCTAGCAATGTATCCTTTCAAATGGGGCTAGTCCCATGTGAAAGGGCCTGCGTCAGTCTTATGCCTGCTGTGAGGCAGGCGCAAGAAAAGTGATGCTGTGAAATCTCATAGATTTCAATGCATCACTTCTACGACCCTTTCTTGCGTCAATACGCCCCCTTTGCATACATTACACCTGGCGCAGGTATAATGTGGCGCAGGGGTTTACAAAGTGACGCATTTACATAGATGCGTCACTTTGTAAATATGACTCAACAAGGTGCATTTTTTACACCACTGGTGCATCACAAAAAGTGACGCACCAGTGGTGTAAAAGTGACGGATGGCCTCATAAATGAGGCCTTCAGTCTTCTACTCAGGCGTCATATTTAAAGTATGACGCATTATGTCGCAAGGAGTTATAGATACGTCAGTATTTCTGACGTATCTGTAAGCGCAAAAGTGATGCATTGCTGGAGTGTGTCACAAAAGTGACGCAACTTAAGCAATGCATCCTTTCACATGGGGCTAGCCCCATGTGAAAGGGCTTGCGTCAGTCTTACGCCTGCTGTGAGGCAGGCGCAAGATTTTGATGCAACGGTGTCCTAAAAGTGATGCAGTGAAATCTCATAGATTTCACGGCGTTACTTCTACGACCCTTTCTTGCGTCAATATGCCCCCTTTGCATACATTACACCTGGCGCAGGTATAATGTGGCGCAGGGGTTTACAAAATGACGCATTTACAAAGATGCGTCACTTTGTAAATATGACTCAACAAGGTGCATTTTTTACACCACTGGTGCATCACAAAAAGTGACGCACCGGTGGCGTAAAAGTGACGGATGGTCTCATAAATGAGGCCTTCAGTCTTCTACTCATGCGTCATATTTAATGTATGACGCATTATTTCACAAGGAGTTACAGATACGTCAGTATTTCTGATGTATCTGTAAGCGCAAAAGTGATGCATTGCTGGAGTGTGTCACAAAAGTGACGCAACTCCAGTAATGCATCCTTTCACATGGGGCCAGCTCCATGTGAAAGGGCCTGTGTCAGTTTTACGCCTGCTGTGAGGCAGGCGCAAGATTTTGACGCAACAGTGTCATAAAAGTGACACAGTGAAATCTCATAGATTTCACTGCATCACTTCTGCGACCCTTTCTTGCGCCAATACGCCTCCTTTGCATACATTACACCTGGCACAGGTATAATGTGGTGTGGGGGTTTACAAAGTGACGCATCTACCTAGATGCGTCACTTTGTAAATATGACTCAACAAGGTGCATTTTTTACACCACTGGTACGTCACAAAAAGTGACGCACCGGCAGCGTAAAAGTGACGCATGGCCTCATAAATGTGGCCTTCAGTCTTCTACTCTAACTTTTTCTTTCACTTTCTCTGTTTCTTCACTGCCTTACTCACCTTGTCTCACACTCAATTGTCTCTATTCAGTCTGTATCTCCATTCTTTCCTAAAAATCATTGCTCTTTTCTTACCCTTCCACACCACCGTTCTTTTACTACATTTTCTTCACTTATCCACATTCCCCAAGTTCACTCTCCTTCTCCTCACTCTCGTTCCCCACACTCACCTTCTTTCAGTCCCCCTACTTCACTTACCTTCTCCTCTCGTCCCTTTCTTTGCTTTCTCACTCATTTTCCTCTCTTCTCTCACTGCACTTCACTTCAGTTACTCTTTTTCATTTTTTTAAGAATACAGCTCTTTGATGAGAATTGGAGGTAGTTCTGAAAAGAACTGTTTTTTTTCTTCTTTTTTCCTTTTTTTTCAACAGAAACAAAAACAGGGAATGGGAAACTGCTCAACAGGAGGAAAAAAAAATAATCAAAATTAGGACTGGGGTTGGCAGCGGTGGTTGTCTATTGCTCGAACCATGAGCATAACACTTTGTTCCCCATAACAAAGTAGCTGATCACATTTTTTGCATTTAATTACGGCTTCATTAAATGCAGGTTGAATGTCAGGGATCAGCTCTTCTGCTCGCCCCCTCACCGATGTAGTTGGTCCTCCGGTTGAAGTAGAGGCACCATCCCTGGGAGCCTCTTGTGCCAGAGCTCTGACACTCTCCCGGGCAAAGTTCTGGGGGTACCTCCTCTCAACGTGGCGAATCATGGTGGAGTTCCCAAATGAATATTTTTGGGTGGGGTCACCCCGTGAGAGGACTGTATGACAAATCCGGCACTCCACCTTTGGAGCATTTACTTTTTTTTAATCATCTGGAATGGAAAAAAACTTCCATATGAAGTGTTCTTTTACCCGGGGCGGAGGAACCTCTTCATCAATAAATGTCTCTGTGTCATCTTCACTGCTGGATGTTCTGGCAGCCATGGTAATCCAACAAAGATCCAAGAGCAAAAAGTCAGGTCTTGCAGTCACAAAAGTGAAAGAAGAAGTGAAGGAAATGGGTGGAGATTTCATTCTTTGTAAAAGAAACTGTTAGCAACCAATGAAAAGAGTTATTTTAAGGTCACATGACTTGACGCGCTTACGCTGCACGCACCGGAGCGCTTCCGGGGGCGCTTACGCGGCGCAAATGTAGGCACTTCCGGGGGCGCTTACGCTGCACGCCTGAGTGACGTTTTGATAGCTTTACGGAAATGTAAATTCATTTTCATTTTGTAAATCAAAAATACTGCTTTTATAAGTATGGTACTAAATGTCTTGCGTTATTATTTACTTTTCATACATATTTTTTTTTACGATCATAGAAATAGTGCTCTCGGTGTGCTCTCCGAAGAGCTTACCGGTTCGCGCACCCTTAGCGCCCCAGGAAAAAATAATTACAAAAAAAAAATTGGAAAAATATTTTTCAAAAATAAATTAACAATAATTAATACTTACACAAAACAGCAAAGAAAAAAAAAGTTGTAGGTTACAAACTCGATGTAGAAAGGAATTAGCTTTTAAAAAACCTTTGAAATTCAGTGAAAAAACAAGAGGTTTTACAATCATTATAGTTAGGAATTAGCATTTAAAAAACAATTGAAAATTCACTAAAAAAACATAGGTGTCACATTTGTTATAGTTAGGAATTAGCATTTAAAAAATCTTTGAAATTCATTAAAAAAAAAGATAAGTTTCACACCAGTTATAGTTAGCTGAACATTTTACTCATACAAAACCATTGAAATTCCCACGTTATAGTTAGTTGGACTCACTATAACTTGCGCGCCCGCAATCCACTGCTGATGATGTCACATATTACATCATTCATGACATGGTCAGTGACATCACTGATGACATCACTGATGACATCTCAAATGACATCACTGATGACATCACTGATGACATTATCTATGTGATAATATAATGCACCTCCTCACACTCTAATCTAATCTTTGATACATCCAGTATTGAATACAGACTACCATTCCTGAAACCATTGACACACCAATACTAGTTACTACATACACACTCACTGATTCCTAAGTTTACACACACATCGACTCATTCACCCATACAATCACTCATACATACAGTCACTCATCTATACAACACTATCATATGCACTCATACACCTATACAGACACTGACACACTACCACTCAACCATGGACTTACTTACAAACCTAGTTAGTCATGCAAAGAATCAATCACACTCCCATTTCCTCTTCTATACAGTTATACACACAACACCTTACTTATTCAAACATATACTAACACATACTTACTCTCTTTTACAATCACTGATACAAGTACACATTGATCCATACAGTCACTTACGCAATCACAGACTCTCATGTATAGTCATTGATATATGCCAACTCTCAAATGCACTGTGTTTTACATATGTACTTACTTGGACATGTAACACTGAGATATCCATTCACTCAATCAATCAATCAATGACATTTATAGAGCGCGCTACATGCCCGTAGGGTCTCAAGGCGCTGGGGGTGGGGGGGGGTGCCGCTACTGCTCGAACAGCCAGGTCTTCAGCTTCTTCCTGAAGGAGAGGTGGTCTTGGGTCAGGCGCAGGTCGGTCGGGAGGGAGGGAGTTCCAGGTCTCACCAACACATCCATGCACACAGTCAACCGTCCATACAGCTATTTCCACATGCACTCTTGAACTCATACACCTAGTGAATCAACTGCTCACACATCTATGCACAGAGTCACACACCTCCCAGCCACTCCCACACACACTCACCCTCACATACAAATACTAGGACAACCAATAAATAACCCATATAGCCACTTATATAGCTACTAATCAACACATGCAGCACCTTACACAACTACAGACATAATGATGCACACATACAGACAGTTTAGTCACTAACCCATGCATTCAGTAAGACACATTTAATTACTCACTCATACAGACAGTCACGCACCAACTAAATCCTTCATCCAGACACTTATACACCGACTCATTCTTGAATATGTAAAACATATTTAAACTTTACAGTAACACACAAATGATGTATAGAACTTTACAGAAACACAAAGACACTGGATGATGTTATCATTGATGTCATCAGTGATGTCATTTGAGATGTCATCAGTGATGTCATCAGTGATGCCACTGACCATGTCATGGATGATGTAATATGTGACATCATCAGCAGTGGATTGCGGGCGCGCGAGTTATAGTGAGTCCAACTAACTATAACGTGGGAATTTCAATGGTTTTGTATGAGTAAAATGTTCGGCTAACTATAACTGGTGTGAAACCTATGTTCTTTTTTTAATGAATTTCAAAGGTTTTTTAAAGGCTAATTCCTAACTATAACAAATGTGAAACCTATGGTTTTTTTAGTGAATATATATAAAATCTCACTAAATAGTTAAGATCAAATAATCCGAAGCAACAAGTATTAGAACCTGAATTTATTTAAAAGAAAGAAGAAGCCCTACAATAGGGTTATGAAGTATTAAACTCCAGCCACAGTAATGTGCAAGATAACATCACAGAATCCCATTGTACACAAAATCTTAGTCAAAAAGTAATTATCTCCACATGAAACTACTTCACTATAAAAACCTAATATGTTGGCTTTAAATTAATAAGAGGGCCAACAATTAAAGACATATATGGTAGTCTGAGCCCATTCCCAAAGACATAAATAAGGCATCCCAACAAATATAACATTCCCAAGTTTCGCCAGAGAAATGTAAAAGGTGACCAAATAATAACGTATGGTATCACATGGCTCTATTGTCAATAACGTACAGCGGAATCATAAATAACGGCTTATACAGGAATAGTATAAAAACGTCTCAAGACAGTAGCTTCATGCACTTAATGATACCAACGCCACTATTTTCAATATTATAGGCATAAACAAAATGGTGATAACCTTAACTAGCATTGGAGGACTCGTGCATCCATCTATATTTATTATATGGGCTCCAGAAACAAACGAATAGTTCAAGAGCTACTTGTTGTAAAGATGATTCAAGTTAATTATACCAAAAGGTAGCATAAGGCAGCTTATGAGGACTCGCACACCCGTCAATATTAACTCCATGGGCTCTGGGAGCACCCAAAAGCCAAAGCGCCACTGGTTGCCAAGAAACCCAAGGTCAACTTTACCCAAAGGGGGAGACGAGACTGAGCATGGCAACACACAAATATCAGAGTGGGGATTTTGCAAATATTCATGTAGATCTTTATAAATTCACAAGAACTTTGAAACTCAGAGATTATTTCTCGAACAAAGCTTTGGAACCAGGGGGACCGTTGGTGCCAAGAGAGCCCGGTAGCCATACAAATGCTGATGTTCGCAATGTCCAATGTCTAATATCAATATATGAGGAGGAAGTATTTGACATGCCCACTCAGTTGAAAGACCTTGATATCACTCAAGACTTGTCTGGGGACAGTGGTTTACGTCCAAAATCCAAATTTGTACCTACTGATGGGTATCATCCCAATATTTATGCTTTCCATAAGAGAGCGTGTGAAGATTTCTACATGTTGGAAATCACTAAGAAATTTAAATCCCAAATGTTAGAAGCTGGCGTTCCCGCGAGCACCGTTGTTGTCAAGTGTGAGACCCAGACTTCCCATTCCCACATTAGGCCAGGAAAGGACATTGTCCGTGACAGCCCTGCTCACCCTCCTAGTAGCTTGACAAGAGCAGCCAGGCTTATCTCCAAGGCAGGAGTGTTCAGTATGTGCAACCACGTCGACAGCAATCCCAATGATGTCACCACAAATGGACTCCACACGAGTTTGTATAAAATGAGTATAATTTATATAAAAAGATATACGAAATGACCACACGATACAACTCCCACATTATATACTGGGTAATATTGTTTCGGGTAGGTTGGGCGGTTCTAATCCCAAACCACTGCTTCTAACCAACAGTTACGCTGACTTTTCACCGTTCTGAAAAGGATAGGTACGTCGTATCACTAGATTCACACATTTGCAAAATACAAGGAATACTGCACTACTTAACAAGGGGTTCCTGTACAGTTCCACTGTGAAACAATGCAATGTGCAGCATCAAGATCATGTACTGAGTCAACACAAGATAATGCAACTCGGTTTGCTACCAGCATGCCCTGTTCAAGGAAGGAATACAGCAATGCGTCACACTGCAATTACGTACAGTGCGATAGGAAAACAACGCAATGCGTCCAGTTAGGACTTCTTCGCTCCCTGGTGCTCACTGCTCCCCGGTACTCCTTACCAGCACCTCCGGTGGCACCTTTGACATGCACCCCCGGCACATCCAAGCCTCACTCCGTCTCCTGGTGCACACGGTCTTCGGCGCTCTCCACTAACGCCCGGTTTTCACCTCGACGCGCACACTGCGGGTTTGAGTCTCACCTCTCCACCACACGCCAAACCGCGTGTCAGAGACTCACTCCTTCTTACTGCCGATGATGTCCCAGCTCTCTTCACTAGTGCCTGGGTTGCACCGTGACACGCACCCCCTGCATTTCGAATTTCAGCTCTCTTCCATGATGCCCACACTCCACAGGCTCTCCAACACCTGTAGCTGTACCAAGACACACACCCTTCACATCAGAGTCTTGATTCGCTCCAGGTGCCCACAATAACTTTAGGCCCCCTTTGGAGGTCTCAGGCTGTCACGACACTGTCTCACCACTGTGCGATAGGAATCTTTTATGTTCCTGTGTTTCCAAACAGGGAGCCAGCTCACCTCGGGCCCATGGGGTACAGGACGCAGCACACAGCAAAGTACTGCTCAGGAAGAAGGGGGGACAAGACCCACTGCACCAACCCTTCAGTCTCTCCTTGGTCCAGAGCTACTAACTGCCCACAAACCCCAGATCATGAAACAAGGGTCAAGTGTCTCCTGCAGCCTATTCAGCAACTCTTCCTGAGGCAGAGGAATTCTTCCTGATCACGGACAGGTCAAAGCCGCAAGAGGCTCGACCAGTCCATGGCATCTTCAAAGCGCTCCCAGCACTTCTCTGAATGATACCGAGACCGTTCTTGACGACATCGTCAACATAACCAAAGTCTTGGGGTTACAGTTTTTCCAGCTTTACCACTCATTGTCTTTGAAGTTTACTTGTGCTTAGGGGTCCCCGACTCCTCCCTAAATCAGTCTTGCGTATCTCTCTCCCAGTGTCACTGGCACAACCTCCCTCAGCTTTTCTCACCTCTCTCAGATCCAGGCAGGCAATTCACATTCTGCTGAGAGACACAAAAAGGTCTAAAGCACAATCTCAGTCATTTTATCAAACTGCGGTTTCTGGACACAGAGCAACAAAACCATCTACCCAAAAAGATGTGTTATGATGCTGTGAGTTCAGACATACCAAACTTCACTGTTCCATTTCCAAATCTTGGGAAACTAGGCTAACAATACTACACAAAGCCTCCCCCATTCTGTCCTAAGGGCAGGATGGCCTTTCACCAGGGAAAATGAAATGGAACATTTTCCACTGTCAGGGCCTAACACCCGCACTGGCACAGGTCCTGCCTTTTACCTACACTTCACCCTGCCTAGGGGTTAACCAGGACGTCCTACAGGAGTGCTCCATGTGTATGCAAAAGGGAAAGTAAGGCCTGAGAAGTGGTGGCATTTGTCAGGACAGCATGCTAATTTAGCATAATGCGTGCAGACCTGACGCTGAAGACCCGTGTTCCCTCTCTGCGCATTTCTTCAATACTAGCTCTGGTACACACAGTGCACATCACTTAGGATTCTTGCTAGTAAGGCAAACATACCAATTAGAGACAACAAAACACCACTACAATTTATACAGGGAACATCTATATTTGCACACTGATTAGCAGTGGCAAGTACCTACAGCATCTAAATTCACAGCTCTTTGTCAGGAAAACGGTCTAGGGGAAAAGCAAAAGTTTAAGTCAATTTTAGCCAACAAGGCCCAGTCCAACACTAAAGAAGTCAGAATATATCTCGTTCAGAAAGACAGGCGTTACAATGACTGAGTAAGGATTAAGTATGGGCGAATTTTGCACATTCGCGCTTCGCGAATTTAAGTATTCACAAATTTGCAATCCGTAAAATCCGCGAACTTTCGCGAATTTGTGGATTTTTTCTTTTTTTTGTGTTCGCAAGGTTTTCTGCCAGTTCGCGAGGGTTTTGTACCAGTTCGCAAACGCGAACTTACTTGTCGGGTCGCAACGGTCGCAACTATGTTTTTTCTACGTCTGGTTCATCACAGCACCCTCTGTTTCACCACTGCCACCCTCTGTCCCACCCATGCCACCCTCTGGTACATCACTGCCACCCTCTGGTTCATCACTGTAGATTATGGGGGAAAAGCACACCTGCCCTGCCACAACTGACATGAATTAATTTGGGGCTGATTAATGTGTCACTGAATTTGAGCTGGCACCTGCTTCCTTAGCTGTAAGTACTTTCTGATTAATGATGAGCTTGAACTTTTGCACCTGCTAAGTGCTTTCAGTTTTGCAAAATTCGTTAGCACACCTGCCCTGCCTCAACTGACATGAATGAATTAGGGGTTGATTAATGTGTCTCTGAATTTGAACTTCCAGTCTTGCACCTGCTTCCTTATCTGTAATTGCTTTCTGTTGCTGTGTAATTTTTTTTAACAGGATCTTTGTGGCATACTTGTAGCTATTCTCTAGGCCTGCTGTGAGGGTCAGAGCAGGGTCATAGAATTGTTGCAAGTAGGCAACTGAACTCTGGAGGGGGCCCTCAGGAAGCACTACAGGGAATGGTTACTAATGATGAGCTTGAACTATTGCACCTGCTGAGTGCTTTCAGTTTTGCAAAAATCGTTTTTCTGCAATTTCGCGGGATTCGCGAGGCGTGAATTTGCGGGAGATCAAATTCGGAAGCCGCGAATTCGTGCGAATATGCGATTTTTTTTGTGGCGTGTTAGTTCGCGTGGTTTTTTGCGTTTTCACAAGCCGCTGGTAGCGCAACGAGGCGAAGTTACCCTAGCGGTCGTACATGGGCACGGCCATCTTGTTTGAGTGCCGTATTTCCGTTTCCGGGCGCTATGTGTAATCTCGCAAAGTGTGCGGCTCGCTAGTACAAGTTTGCATGTGATCGCGGGAAAAATCTCGTGCGAACTTACCCACGCGGTCATAAACGGGCACGGCCATATTGTTTTTCATTCATTGCTATGGTTCTGGGCATGCTTTCTGTATCCTCTCTGAATCTCTGCCATCCTTTGCTTGTTTGAAGTTTTTTGATCTATTTTACCTATTATCTATCCCTCTATTATTCTAACTCTATATTTTTGTGTTTTCTGCTACTTTTGGTTAATTTTAAACTACTTTTTTAAACTCTTTTCTTTTCTTCTTCCCTATTCTATTTCTTGTTTAATTTTTACCTTCCTTTCTGCCCAGACCATGGTAAAGGGAGCCAGGAAGCAGCCCGAGAAGGGGAAGGGTCCCGCACCCTGTGCCCGGCTCCCGTGCGGGCGTTTGAGGGGGGAGCTAGTGATGCCACGGGAGATCTTTAGCGCGGAGGAGGTGGCCGCACTAGTGCTCTATGTGCAGCGCCGCCTCCTCAGGACCATCATGGCAGGCGGCAGGATCGCAAGCGGGTACGGGCTCCGGGAGCGCCGGAAGCGGTGGGAGAAGGTGTGCCGGGCCATGTATGAACACTCTCGGGTCCGGCGCACCTACAACCAGGCCACCCACCATTGGACGGATCTCCTGGACCGGGAACGCGACTTGCTCGACCTGCTCGGCATCGAGATCCCCGGGCTTGGTGAGTAGTAGTAGCTATTTCATCACTACTCTGTTTTCTCCTGCTCTGTGTGTTATTATTATATTGCAAATTTTTGTTTTTTACCAAGAGCAATAATGCTGCCGATTACATTGTAGGTAAATTATATTTCAAAATCTTCTGTGCATTTCAGGTGCACTGCTCTCCTTCTCAGTAGCGTTGCTACTATGCTCATTTGTTTTCGATTTTGTGTTCATTTCATTGGGCTGAGAAATTATGTATGAGTGTAGTTTACAGAACTGCATAATGCTAGACACTAAGCAGCAGATTTGCAATTACTGGCGCATCCCTGCAAAGTAGCATGGATGTGCCAGTAATTGTGCGCCACGCCACCACCACCCATGGTGCGCCGTATTTACAATGCAGCGCACCATGGGCCCAAAACGTCACCGAAGCGTTAGGCATCTGTGCGGTAAAGGCGGCGCATTGCTGGAGTTGCATCGCAACGATGGCGCAGCTCAAGCAATGCTCTGGGGTGCCCTATCTCCCCAATGCTGCGTCAAGCCGTACGTCTGCTTCAAGCAGGCGCAGGGTTTGAGTGACGCATCATTGTCCTACAAGTGACTGATTGAAATCTTGTAGATTTCCCTCAGCCACTTTTAGGATGCGTTCCTGCGCAGGAACGCCCTCCTTTGCGCCAGAACGCCCCCTGATGGTGCAGGGCTTTACAACGTGATGCATCTTCCATATGCGTCACGTTGTTAATAATACTCGCCGCACCATGGCGTCTCTTTTGTTCTGCCGCTGCGTCACAAAAGTCACTTAACAACGGAGCAAAAGAGCCGCAGGGGCTTGTAAATCTGCCCCTACAGACTCAAGTCCAGTCCTTCCTTTGTAGACCTGGCAATAAGAAGAAATAGTGGTGGTGGATTGATAGTTTGAGTATTTTAATGACTGGTTAATGTAGTAGGAAACGTTTTAGTGTTGTCACTGATCTGCAATCACAATGGACTTTGTCTGTCACTTCGCGTGCTGCGGACTGCTGCCTGCCAGTCCTAGGCGAACTTTTTTAGTACTTTGTTTAGTGAGTTACATAACTTTCCAAGTCGACGGTCCGCAAATCAAGCAATACTAATTTCGTAGTAGACCACATGAGATAGATCAATATATCCCGTGGAATAGTTGTCTATTTTCTATTTCGCCAAAATATTTTGTTATTGTTCTTTTGAAATGTTTCATTTGGTTGACAACAATCATCCATGTTTTCGGGTCTTTCTTTCTTTCATGTTGTACATTAGCTCCCCCCAGGGGCAAGAGGACAGAGGAGGAGCCTGCTGCTACTGTACAAGGCCTGGATCGGGCAGGCGAGGGCTCCTTTGCTGGCCCCGGTAAGTTTTAATTTTAATATTGAGTACCTATTTTTTTCCTGGCGTTCCTCATTCGATTTTTTCTAAATCGTCTTTGATCTTCTTGTAGACTGTATCTAAATTCTTATCCTGCCTCTACTATGACTCACTGTGGTATTACTAGATTATTCTTATTAGTCTGTCTGTGTAGCTAACTAAGATTGCACATTTGGCAAAAGGTGTTAAACGAAACTCCCATTTTAGTCAGCAATAGCTCTATGCACTGAGTGCAGTCCTCTGGGATTGTCCATGATGTCTTTTCAAGTCTTCTAAATGTTTATGCTTTGACAATTCCCAAAAATAAAATGTGAATGACCACCAAGAAAGAATAAAATACTACATTACTTTTGGTTTGGATAGGAGGACAATCCATACTACTACTGTTGCAGGGACAAATCTGCACAAACAGAACAATAGAGACTAAATAGTGGATTGTTTATCAATTATAATAGGCGCAGGTAGACTTTCCACATACCTCAGTGATATCAGACTTTGAAGAACCCCCAATCTCTTTACTGACTACATAGTGTGGCAGAGTCATTTAGCTCCCTAATTCATCGATGATTGATCCCCAATGATGATTATCCAATGCAGGATAAGAGTACGGAGTCAGAGTCCAGAAGTGTCAGAGGCATGGACTCATGCTTGCAAATTGCAAAACCTTTTGCTCAGTCACTCTTGACCAAAAACCACAGAGTCTATTTCAGTTTTTGTTTCCGTCCAGTGAAAGAATTGGCTTGGTAATTTGGTCTGCCCTGTTCCCATGATGCACTGGGCCAGGGACAGACTAATTTGCATATAGCCAGGTTCTGAGCTGGGATGGTGCAGTGAGCTAAAAAACGGTGTTGGATCAAGCCCTGATCTCTTGACTGGGTGAGAGTATTCTGCTTAATTCAGAAACTCTGTCCATCACCACCCCTTGTTGTTAAATATTTCAGTTTTAAAGCTTTATTAAAAGTAAAAACATTTATTAAAATCAAGCTTGTCATAAAACATAAACGGTTGATTAAAAATGGAAAAGTGCTTAGTGATTTATTTCACACATTTATTGTGGGCGAGCCAAGCCCTCACCTGGTTTGAACTTCAATTTTTCTTTTTGGTGCTGAATCGTTGGTCACTCCGTCCTAGTGATGATGATCTGATCTTGCTCTTGTTCTTAGAAGTGAAGCTTCTGTCTGTTATGAGAAAAATGGTGCGTGTTAAAAAGCAAGCATTCATCAGTTGTGCCAAAAAGTGCAGCTAGACAACACCCCACCCTTCAAAAATTGACATTTTTACTTTAGAGTAGACAGTCACAAATTATTAGATTGGTTTCTGTATTCACATTTCTTCATTCCTAGACAAAATATTAGTGAGTGGTGTATGTCTATGACATGTAATATTCTTAAATGTACTTTGTAGGTGGAACATTTGGTGCCGGGCCCAGCGCGGAGGTGGAGGAGGACACTTCTGGGGAGGAGGCGGTGCAAGTGCCGGAGGAAACTGCTGTGCGGGTTGCCACGGTAGTGGCGGGCAGTGGTAAGCTCTTATATTCCTTACTTATTGAGATTGCAGACTGCAGAGTGTGCTCTCTGCACGGGTGTAGTATATAAGTTCAACAGTTAAGTTACTATACTGTTAAGCAGACTTTCAAATTTAGAACAAAATAGCCTCCTCTAAATTTACTTCAACTCAGTGGTGAATTTTTTTTCGAGAATCCAAATCAGATCTGAGATGAACTTCATGGATGGGATGAACGAAAAGTGAAAGAAGGGTGTAAGTAAGTGTGGAAGGATGAGCAAGTTAAAAGTAATCATGACTAACAAAGAAGAATGATACGTGTTTGATTGGTGCCCGAGGTGGCTGGGAAGGAATATGATGCATGGCTGGCTGAAGGATGAAGCAAGGATGGGTGGAAGGAAAAGAGCCTGGGTGGGTGAAACAGAAACTGTATGTGTGCGCAATATATCCTTTGGTTGAAATTCAAATGCAAGTCAAGCACGGATGTATGGCTTGGGGTTTCCCAAATAAAATGAAAAGGTTGTTTTCCGTGAGAAAACGTAAGGTTTGTCTAGATGAGAGACATGAAGAAGAATGATTGACATATAGTTTGAATGGATGGATGCCTGGATCATGGTACTATCTGACTCTTAGATAGCATGTGTGTATCTAGAGAGAGTAGACGGTCACTGGATGAACTAAGTGTTACTTTGAAGAGCATGTAACACCGCACCCGCATGTCCGTCCCAGTGTAGGAAATGCAAGGAAAAAAGTTTTAAATTAATTTTGTCCGAATACTACCATGAAAAGTAGCAGTAGTTTGTATTGCAAGCACAGCATATATCCGGCTATTACGATGGCCACTCACTACCTCTGTTAATAAGTTTAGTAGAACTCGGTCATTTATGTGTGGATGTATCACTGTTCACTCAATAAAAAGCAAAGCACCTAAAGTCATCCCATATGTAAACAAATACACATAACATGTGCTGTGATAGATAATCAGATTATTTATCTTCTTCATTGTCCTTTTCTAGTATTCATTGGCACTGTAGGGTGAAAGTTAAATTAATTAAGCATTAGACCTTGTAGCAGAGTATTCTCAGTGCCACCCGTAATAGAAAAGTAAGAGCATCACCACCTGCATGTACTGGACTGGTACAGTAACGCAAGTCTGTCTCACTCATAATGGCGGGCGTCTGTTTTTCTCGGGTGCAAGTTGACTGCACTGGCATTATGTCGGCTTGCAGAAGTTAACGTACCAATTTTGCTAAACAAGAGAGAAGAATAAGACTGGTGTACTGTCATAGTCGACTCTAATGGAGTGAGTCCATGGTGCTCGTAGAATTGATTCCATAAACTCCCACTAATGTTAGAGCAAGGATAAAGAAGTGGGAGGTTAGATAGATACTGTCCACAATAGTTATGTACTGCGCTTGCAAGTTGCTAGTTCTACTGTGACACAACTTTCTGCTGAATCATTTTGTGTTAATCTTAAAGAGCATTGGTTACAGACTATGTCTTTCTTTCTTCCTATAGGTGCTCCTTCCAAATCCAAACCAACACGGAAGGAGCTGGCTAAAAGGGCCCGGCAACGGAGGCAGGAGGCGACTGTCGGCGAATATCGGCGGCTGGTTGCCCAGGAGGAGGAGGACACGCAGAGTATGTCGACAACATCCACGGCGACACCTGCATCCTCCTCCGCGCACCCTGGGTCAGCCAGTCAGCGCAGCAGGTCTCCAACAGTACGGAGCCGGGGTACCGCAGCCATCCGCTACCGCCGAGCAGCAAAAAAATCAGCGCCCCCCCACAGCAGTACCAAAAAAAGGTTGCACCTCCTTTCACTCAGGGTGTCCTACCTCGAGCAGGAGCTGCTCAACACCAAAACCCTGCTGGAGACCCTCCGCAAGGAGCATGCCGACCTGGCCCGAAATGTCAACAGCAGCCAGCAGTAGGAGGAGACTGTCCCTTGACCCTTTTTTAAAGACTTCGGGGGGTGGGAATTGGGAGTTGGGTTTTTGGGACTTTTCACAGACATTCGTTGGGGTTAGCGAGTGGGGGTGGGTTGGGTCTTGCGGGAGAATATTTATGTTAGGGATATAAATATACTTTAAACTTTATCTTTGCATACATGTTTTTTTTACTGCTTTTGAGGCTGGTGGGTGGGGGTTTAACAGTAAGTTTGTTTTCCTGAAACTTAAGTGGCATCTTGATTCAAGTTGTGTAAGTAATTGCCCAAATGTTTTGAAAACTAAGTGCCTCTCACAGAGTAAGTGAATTCAATAGTCCTAGGACTTTACTAGTACTACCGTCAGCCTTTCGTCTCTCCTAATACTCCATTATACTAGCTCCTCCCAAACGCTTATCTTACCTGTAATTTGTGTTTGGAAATAGGGCTAGGCACAGGGCTGGCTGCACGGTAAATGGCGATTCAGGTTGGCAATACTGGGCGGATGAAATGTCATCATTGCGGTGGTACTAGTGGTGTTACACAGTGGCAGTTGCAGCATCTGAAAAAAAAAAAATGAAACCTTGTTTGTCCTTACCGTAGCATTAGAACGGTACGATAGAGAATATAGCAGGTGACAGTACACTAGAACAGTGCCACAATGTAGCCTAACAAATGGTAAAGTATTGAAAGTATAACTAGTACTTGCGTTGAATTTCTTTGACATTGGCTACTACTACAAGAAATAGTACTGAAGGTGAATAACACAGCAGCATAATAATTTGCCACGTCTAGGAGGAGGATGTTCTTGATGACCAATCAAGTTGATGGCGCACATGAAAATCTGCTTTCATTTGCCAATAGTGACTCTGTGTCAAGCTGAGTAAGAATATATCCTCAGGTTCCTTCCCCAGCCTGTTGCTATGACCTTATCCTCCCCAGCAAGGGTGGGGAATTATTGCTGTCATTTAGTCACACATCAATCAAAACCACAGAGCCCGTGGGAAGAGGGTTAGGGTTTGGAAAATGGATGGGAATGGGGTTTTTTGGGAAAGTTTTGTTGAGAGAAGAAAAAAATAGCAGAGCATGGACAAACAATAATTGAAGATAAACAAATCTTTGGGTACAAAGCTATCCAGAAATCTTTTAAGTGACATAAAGGAAGTGCATGCACTACTGCATGCATGGTTACTGAAAAGTAAGTAGTACTTTTGACAACCGTGAATGAAAGAATGCGACAGTACAGGGCTGCAGTAATAATCATGCGTTTTCACTTGCCTATCTCTGCACTCAGAGAAACACTTCTTACATTAAATTAGGTTTTAAAAATAGCAGAAGTAAAACCTATACAATGGCTGTAGGGATGAATTTAGAAGCAGAGATCAAAGACATGCAGAGTCACACTCATAGAAGTTCACAGCAATAACATTACTTAAAAGATAATTGGAAATAAACGGATACTGTATCTGTATGTTGTTGTAGTTGTCCTGTTGAATTTGGTAAGTTGCATGCATACAACCATTCCTCCTAATAGCGGGACTCCTCTATTCCATCTGACGCTCCGTTCATCAATGTTGGTGACCAGAAGACACCCTGTCCACTGCCTGCCTGGCGGATGCTGAATTGCGGCTCGCTAATGTGAAGCCTGACTTCATCCTTTTTTCCCATTGCACAGGCTGAAACTCGGCCTGTAATTATTGATGGAAAAACAGGAAGTGATATTAGAACACCACTGACAAATAAATATAAGGTATGCACACTGTGTAGTGCAAAAAGTCACACTTTGAGTTTCCTAATAGACAGTACAATATTTCTGAAAGTGCGTACTCTGTCTGAGTCTCATTTTGAAGGATAAATAAGTATGGGCGAATTAATTTAGCGGATCTTTCCCCTCAAGCTAGGTGTACTGTAAACTGTGTTTTAGAACAAAATTAGACCTTCCCAGCAGTGCTCCCAGACCCTTACTAAACCCAGTTGCAAAAATGTAGAAGACCCCCAATCAGATCTCCAAAAACGAGGCCTAGTAGAAAATGGTGACAAAACGTACTTTGAAAGTAAAGTCGGCCCAAATCCCCCTTTACCCACCATGGATTGTATTCAAACCACTTGCAAGCAAGCAAAAGTATCCATACCCAGCATTGCTCCAAGACTCGCAAACACCCCCACAAACACCAGGAACCCCCACAAACAGCCCCCCGAAAAAGGTAGAGTGAGTGAAATCTCAGAATATGCAAAAACTTTTCCCCCAGGGATTGTCTCCAAAACACTTTCTTTCGGGTATTAGACATTCCCAGAAATGGCCCGAGAACTGTCAACCCGGACAAAAACAAGTTTAACCCCCCAACAAGCCAAAAGGCAAAACCCGGTAAAAGCCACACTTAGAAAACTTTGGGCCTACCTGGAATTCAGTCCAAATGCGCTCTGCAGCTAGGCCCCAACTCCCCTTTTCCACCATGGATTTCCTGAAAAACAAATGCAATCAACATTAGACTGTGCCAGCAGTGCTCCCAGACCCCAAAACCCACCCACAAAAACATGGAACCCCCCAAACAGCACCTCAAAGACAAGCAAGTCAGCAAAAACGAAAACAAAATGTCACCTCCGATTTTGTCCAAACCACTTTTATCCGGTATTAGACATTCCCAGCAATGGCCCCAGACCCGTCAACCCAGGAGGAAAGAAGTAGAAGACCCCCAAACAGCCAAAAAGCAAAACTACAAAAATGGGGACTTAGACATTTTCCGGCAAATTTCCAAAATCCCTCCACGCTGTCAAGCACTCCAAGTACTTTGCAGAGGCCGTATCGGTGCTAGTCCCAATCGCCCTCTAACCGGTGTCTCCGCTTCTAGGAGCAAAGAACACCAGCCAAAGGGAGAAGGGGAAGTGGAAGAAAAAGAAGAGACACCTTGAATTCTTCTGCTACTCTCACTGGCAGTTGGACGCTGAAACTTCTTTCTGCCGCCCAGTTGTAAGCCTAATGCACAGATTGGAGATAAGCATAAACAACAACCCACCTCTTAATCTACACTCTATCGGACATTATAAAACTTATCCTACCAGTGATGTTCAAGGCAATATCTACTCTTCATGTAAATGTGTAATATTCAGCAGAAAGTTTTCTGTCTGAAAAACCTCCTACTGTGGTAAATAAAATATTAGCCTGTCATAATTTCTATACATTAAACAAAGGGTCATGAACTAAATGAGAGGCATAGTCCGTGGTGTCCAATTCAAAAAGGGCTTTATTACACTAACTCGAGTTAATGGAGAATCGGGTTCCATCACCACTAAGGTTCAGGAAGGGTCGTCATCTGAAGTTTATTCACAGAGTACAATATTTATACATTTAATCTTGTACATAGAGAAAAGAGGAGGACTCCAGGCGGAGCAGGAGAAAAAGATAAGAGCATGTGGGCGTGCATGAGGGCGTACACTTGAGGAGTCATAGGTGTGTCATAAGTGGGTGGATACATGGAGGGGGTTTGCGTGGCCAGCTGGAACCTTTGCCCTACTTGTGTGCGCAACTTGGTCATGACATACAATTGACGTCTAACTGGGGGAAGCTGACTTTCGTTCTAGTAGGGAGGCCTTCAGTGTCAGGGCGACCTGCACATCTAGTAATATCTGATATCTTAGGTCCGGGGATGTATTATCTGAAGCAAAAGGTCGCTCATCACCACGAGCCAGTGTGGGCATATATTTCTCTGTTCATTGCGTGGGGGCTTTGGGCTTTCTATGGATGAGAGCTCTGTAAATCACTGAAACAGAGACAGAAAAGCTAGGTCCTATCGCTGCAGACGGGATCTGTTTACTTTCTTCACTAGGCAGGAATGTGACTCTGTAAAGCAAGCAGATAACTGTGTTTGCAAAATACTGTCTTGGCACCCCGTGTGGGGCCTCTCTCAGCTGAGCCAGAAATATGTGAAAGGTCAGGGATACGTAGCAGCAGCTTTCAGAGTGTCTTGAGCCAAGAAAACCTTAATTCGGGTCCTGGCTCAACTGAGCCACAAAAGGGTTCTTCGTGATATTTATTAAACGTGCACAATGCAAAACACATGGGCCATGGGCCTCATTGCAGAATTAACATTTCTTTCATGGAAATCTTGATGACTGGCATCCTAATGCAGGACGCAAATGCAGAGGCATCATTATTGTGGCCATAGAGGGAAACATGCATGAGTGTCATGCACATACACTAATCGTTGGGGTACACGTAGGGGGACATACTGGCCATATAAAATTTCATTTTCCTCATTCCCTCCTTACATTCCCTTCAAGTCACATCTATTTGCATAAGACCTTATATATGGTGACACAGCATCATTTGCTCTTCTTTGATCCTTTGTTTACGTGGATGTGGAATACAGGCAGTGGCGCACAGGCCGCAAATCGCCGGGCCACACTGCAGACAGAGGCAGCAGCCGAATATCATAAGTAATATCATTCCTAGGAACGACAACACTTTCCATCCCCATGCTGATATTACACCCCAGAGCCAACCGGACCAAGTCCATGTGCCTGGGTCTTTATGTATATCATGAGCAATCTTGTGGAGCCTTGTTATTGCTGCATACACAGATGGCGCGTTATTCGGAATGAAAATGCAACAACTAGAGCCAATCAATCTACAAGCCCCGCCCCTATCCGGCAGGATGACGTCAAGAACAAGACGATTCTGAAGAACAACGAGTCTCATGGCAGACTGTTCCTGGGTCAAGTTAGCCAGGGCAGATGCAGTCTCATTCACTACTGCTTCCAGAGTTCTTGTTAACCTGCGTATGAGTTTACTGTTTTGGATGGGACCTATGAAGAAAAAGAATCCTCTATTGAAATCAGTATATTGTTCCCAAGCTGTCTCAGTCTGATCAATCACTGGAGAATCGGTCTCTCTCCTGTGTCTAGCATGTTCTAATTTTGAATCTCGATGATAATGGGATGGGACCAGAAAGACAGGCGGCAACAGGAATGCTATATAACATGTTCCACCCCAGTCTGAGGGCAGATGTACATAAGCTGTCTGACCGCAAATGAAATAGGTATAGCGGGATGTTTTGAAAGAAGACTTTCCTTTATCAATAAACTCGACGACAGCATTACATTCGCTGTGTCCCATATGCACTGATCCTTTCTTTCTAACACACAAATCACCTTTTGCTGGTAGGACTGAAATAAATGGTGGACCTGTATTTTGCTTGGGCTGAACATTCAGAATCATAAAGCTAAGGGAAGCATTTCCTTGCTCGTACTCTTCATTCTCTAGATCGGTCCCCTTCCTTTGAGGGAGTCCGTTACCGTCTGGAAAACATGCCACATTCATTACTTTATTCAAATTTCCATATATCCATTCATCCTGGTCACCTATGGACTTGTTGTCTAGTGATGTCATTAAAGCAAACCATGCTCCGCATGAACCATTGTGGGAGAACGGTAAGGGGAAGAAGGGCAGAACTCCCTTTGTCTTTTGATAAGGCGGGAGTTGGCCACATACCCAGCAATCAGTTGCATTGCTGGTCTGATGGGAACGGTGCAACATTCAAATGAATGTATTGTTGCGCAGGGCTAGTCGATATGAAAGTTCATGGGGTGGCAGATCACTGAATGTATGCTCTATTGTAGTATTAAAGGAAAAGTGTACGTGTGAGGCAATAGGAGGAAAGAAAACATGTAATGTCAAGCTGATACATATCATAGTGATGCATAGAAGGGAAAGAAAAATCAGAGTTACAATACATCTACTGCGTAATATCTTGCAGTTTTTCTTTTTCATCCTGCTCTTTTTACTGTTTCGGTCCGTGATCTCATACATGTCAGAAAACCTGTCTAACCGATTCACCACCTAGTGGACTTAAACAATTAAACGCTGTCTGACTTACTAGATCTTAGCTTGGACCTATACTCTTGTTGTGGAGTCTTTTCTAGCAAAGGGGGCTTAAAGTCCGTACTATCTTTAGTACTATCGGCATTGTCCTTTGTCTTTATTAAAGTTCCTTGGGTTCCGTAAAATCGCTTGCAGTGTTGGGCATGGATCCAGCCCTTTCGTCCTTCCACTTTGATAGCCGTCCTCGTGGTCAGTAGCACAAGCTTCGGCGCCTTCCAACGCGGCTCAAGGGGGCTTGATCGATCAAAGTTCCTTATCAGCACAAGATCTCCAGGTGCTATGGCGTGCTCCTGGACTTGGGTGTTGTCTGGGAAGGCGGCGGCAACCTGTGAACGACAAGAGAGTAGTGCAGACATCAAGGAAGCCAGGTAATCTGTCAGCATGTTACTGTCAACATCAGTTATTTTCTTAGGCATCGGCGTACCCCACATATTCGGCGGTCTACCAAAAACCACTTTGTATGGGGACAGACCTGTTCGGTAATGAGCTACCATGCGCATGTAAAAGAGGGCAACCGGCAAGGCTACCATCCAATCCACGCCTTTTTCTGCACATATTTTCGCTAATTTTGTCTTAAGTGTTTGGTTATGTCTCTCTACAAGTCCGGCTGCCTCTGGGTGTCGTACACAATGGAACTTCCACTGGTATCCTAACAGAAGAGATACTTGTTTCATTAATTCAGAGGAGAATGGCTGACCGTTATCTGAGTACACGACACGGGGCAATCCGTGTCTGGGGAAGAATTCGCGCACCAATTGCCTGGCGGTTGTCACAGCAGTATAATCTGAGACTGGGTACGCTTCTGTCCATCTAGTTAGTGCGCATACTACTACCAGGACATACTTGTAACCTCTACATCTGTCCATCTGGATATAATCCATCTGAAGGACTTCAAAAGGATGGTCAGGAGGATGAAATCCGCCTTGTTCCACCGGAATGCCTTTACCTGGATTGAACTGGCAACAGATCATGCAGGTACGCACTTTCTGTTTCGCTGCTGCACGCAGGTGCTTGTTAAACCAGATATTCTGTAAGCTGTCTAGCATTGCCTTTTCTCCCAAGTGTGCTGGACTATGTGCTGTGTTTATTATTACTTGTACCATGGAATCAGGGAGAAACCATGTAGCTTTGCCTTTAGTCATCCATCCTTTGTCAGTCTGGACCCCTCCTTGTTCAGTCCATCTCTTTATTTCATCTGAAGTGGCATGTGTCTGTATGTCGAGTACATCTTGAGAAGGATCCCTGACTGTCATGCTTTTTGTCAGTAATGGTACTTCTGTCCTTGTCGTGTCTGTTGGTGTCTGTGCTGTAAGTTTAGCTGTGCGATCTGCCAGGTCATTACCCTGGGAAATGGTGTCTGTAGCTTTGGTGTATGCTTTGCATTTCAGGATAGCTATGGCTGCAGGTAAATGTATTGCTTCTAACAGAGCCTGAATAAGCAGTCCGTGCTGAATTTTAGTCCCATGAGAGGTCAAGAAACCTCGCTCCCTCCATAATACTCCAAAGTCATGAACAACGCCGAAGGCGTATTGTGAATCTGTATAAATGTTCACTTTCAAGTTCTTAGCTCTTATGCAGGCTTGTGTCAGAGTGATGAGCTCTGCTGCTTGTGCTGACAGTTTGTCTATTCTGTCGGTCTCTATAACTTCAGTAGCAGTGGTCACTGCATATGCGGCCACCAACTCTCCTGTGCTTATTCTCATGCATGATCCATCAACATAAAGTGTCAGGTCAGGGTCTGGAAGTGCAACATCTGTCAAGTCTTGTCTTGGTTTCGTTACTGTATTCATTACTTCCACACAGTCATGTGGTGCGGTGTCTACTGTACTTGTGGGCAAAAGTGTAGCAGGGTTAAGAATGTTACATCGTCTGATCTCTATGTGTGGCTGAAATAACGTCAGTTCATATCCTGTCAGTCTCGCTACAGTCAAGTGTTGTGTCTGTGTCCTGTTCAAGAGAACTTCCACTGCATGTGGTACCTGGACTGTCAGGGGGTGTCCCAACACAATGGAGTCACTTTGTCTTATGGCTAGAGCTGTTGCTGCAACTGATTTCAGGCACGCAGGCAGAGCCTGGGCCACTGGATCTAGTGTACTAGAAAAATAAGCACAAGGCTTGTGTTTTCCTGCTTGATCTTGTGTGAGGACAGATAGTGCTGTTCCCTCCCGCTCAGTCACAAAAAGCATAAAAGGTTTGCTGTAACAAGGAGTTGCTAAAACTGGCGCTTGACATAAGGCTCTTTTTAATTCATCAAATGCCAAGGTATGTTCCTGTGTCCAAGGGAGGACAGTCGAAGACGCTGCCTCCTGTGTTGTCAACTGTATGAGTGGTTTGGCTAGGTAGGCATACTGGGGAATCCATTGTCTGCAGTAAGAAGTGAGGCCAATGAAGGCCCGTAGTTCCTTTTGTGTCTTGGGCTGTGTAAGGTTAGCAATTAACTTAATGCGTTCTTGTGTCAGCTGCCTACCCCTCTTGGACAGCAAGTGTCCAAGGTACACCACTTGCTGTGCACAGAATTGTAACTTTGAAGGGGACACTTTGTGCCCCTTGTCAGCCAGAAAGTGTAAGACTGTCAGTGATGCATTTTCGCAGTCTGGTTCTGAACGTGCAGTAATCAGGATATCGTCTACGTACTGGAGCAGTGCAGTGTTGGCAGGCATGTAAATACTGTCTAGCTGTCTCTTTAATGCTTGACTATATATGCTAGGACTCTCTGTGAAACCTTGAGGAGCTCTCGTAAATTTAAAGCTTCGTCCATTTAAACTGAATCCAAATAAGTACTGGCTGTCTGGATGAATGGGAACACTAAAGAAAGCATTCTTCAAATCAATTACCGTGAAGAATGTTGCCTCAGAATCAATAGCAGTCAATAATGAAGAAATGTCTGGGACCACTGGGTATTGTGGTACTATACATTTGTTCAATTCTCGAAGGTCAACAACTAGTCTGTAAACTGGTGGTGCATTAGGGTCTGTTCGTTTGAGAATAGGAATCACAGGTGAGTTACATACATTCGAGTCAGTCTCTACTACCACCCCGTGTGCAATGAGTTCGTCAACAATTTTCAATAAGGCAACTACGGCATCAGGTGGTAACTTGTATTGTCTGATACGTGGTAGTACTACTCCTGCTTTGACAGTGACACGGTATGGTGTTATGTCCATGTAACCTACGTCAGTCGGACCTTGTGCCCATAAGTGCTGTGGTACATTCTGGAGTCTGTGGTCAAAATTTCTCATCACATAATGTCCCTTAAAATCACGTAAAAACAATCGTACCCCTTCCGGAGAACAACATATAAATGCTCCTAGTTCTTTCAATGTCTTTATACCAAGCAAGTTTTCTGGACATGATTTAGTAAGTAGCAAGTCTGTGGTACGTGACAATGGACCAACTCCAAGGGAGATTGGTTTCGATACTTCATTAACAATTGGCTTTCCTGAAAATCCCAGGGAAATATTCTGTGAGCCTGAAAGGGGTGCCCCTGGAACCTCGTCATGACTGATGGTAGTCCTGCTCGCCCCTGTGTCAATCAGAAATTTTCTGTCTTTTCCCAATACACGACTATGTACATAAGGACCTTCTTGATCTACAGGAACCTCAATAAGGGGCAAGCCTACTTCCCTCTCAAGGCTGTTTCATGAGAACTGTTGGTATTCTGGATAGTCTGACTGCGTGTACTGATACATTTGCTGTGTGGCATTAACAGGTTGTGGTGGGGGTGGAAAATTTGCTACTGTCTGGTTTGTGTTCTGTTGGGTGCTATTTTGCCTAGGAACATGTGGTCGCTCCTTTGTTCTGCCTGTAGCTATATTGTGTTTCAGGACAGCACATTCATTTACATAGTGACCTGGTTGCTTACAATAATTACAGTTCCCTTTGACAGGTGTCGTGTTATTTTTGGCAAATTTGTTCGTGTTTGCTGGTACTGATTGGGCAACTAGTACTTTCATTTTCATGTCTTTCATACGTCTCTTTTCATGATCCTGTTCTTCTCTAATCCTGTCCTGGTGATATTGTAACATTTGCAACATTTGCGAAGGAATATTTGCTTGCCAAGTACTCTCAACCTTCAGTACTCTATTCTTGATCTGAAGTAAGGAATTCTCTACTAATTTGCTCACGAAAAGATGTGGATATGACTCGCTACTGGGCTTAAGGCCACTATTAATAGAAAAACATTTCTCAAATCGGGAATAGAAATCACTGGTGTCCTCGTCTTGTTTCTGTTTGCAGGCTGAAATAGCATCCCAATCTTCCTTTTTAGTAGTCAATAGTCTTGGCAAAACTTGTATTAGGAGTTCAGGCAGTGCTGCAGCTTCTTTCCCAAGACCAACCCCAGGGAGCCTGGCTTTATCCTCTGTTTCCAATGCTGTCCAACTTAACTTTTTCTCTCCCACCTCCCAATCCTTTTCCTTAAGCTTTTCATAAATACCCGCAGGCAACAGTACTTTCAATAATTTCAGGATGTCAGCATATGTGTAATCTCCGATGCGGAGAATGTCCTTTAATTCACGGTGAAACCCCCCCGGATCTTTGTCATGGCAAGGCAGCATCTTTTTCATTTCCAGTATTTCTAATTTTGTCAAGGGAGTGTAAACATACACTCTTTGAAGCGCACCATCCCCGTCTTTGACGGGGTGGACCTCTCGTAGGGGGTTCTCTCTGTCTATGTACATGTTCTTTCTGTCGTGGTGTGGGGCAGGTAGCATGCATGTGGTCAGGGAAGATAAGTACATATGACGTTTGTCTAAAATGACATTTATTAATTCAGTACCTAGGCCTGTCCATCTTTCTAGAAGTATGTCGTCCAGTAACTTATGCAAGGGACCGGGATCAGAATATTGACTTTCATACAACGTTATCAAATGTTGGACCATGTAAATACCAGCCAAACGCTGTTCGTTCGGTGGAAGACTCAAGAAAGTCTGGGCCAATATATCATCGCTATATATATTAGAATTGGACACCCATTGAACGGCCGACCGGGCCAATTCCTTTTCGTGTGGGGTCTGGAATCGCTCACTATCTATCCGTCGTTCCAGGGCTTTTTCAGTAGCTTGGAATAGATTCTCAAGGGAATATCTTTCTTTTATGACCGGCCCCTTTTTACGGTAGTCGAGGCCTTTGGGCCTGTCAAACTGTCGTGCTTTGCCTACATAACACACCTTATCCTTTTCCTCCTTTTCTGGGTCTAATTCCTCCACTGAGTCATCATACTTCCCGTCAGACTCTTCACGGTCTATTTCTAAGATCTCCTTTCGTATTTTCTTGTACATACTTTCTATCTGTCCCTGTTTATCATGTCGACCGGCAGCTATGTTGTCACTCCAATCCCTTAGACCTTTCTTTACCTCGTTGTCTGGTTGGTCTTGTTCCCTGATCAGACAGTTAATCAAAAAACGTAGACTAACGCTCTTAACCTCCACCTTTCTGTGTTCCATAGCCTTTTCTATACACTCGGATCCCTCTCCTGTTCTAATGAAATGGTATATTTTATCTAGGTGTTCCTTCATGTCTGGTAATGGGAGCAAATAGTCGGTGGCATGTCTTAATCTTAGTGAATACATGAGCATTGGACCCTCCCCTGGTACCGGATCGTATATACAACGTTGGATCTTTACGGAATACTTTGATGGCGTCGATGTCAATTGTGGCGTTCGTGGTTGCCCTAGTGGTCCTAGTCCTAGCGCTGTTCGTGGTGTTGGTGGTGTTCGTGGAGTTTTTGGAGTTGGCGGTGGCCCCACACCCCCTACCGCCCCTTGTCCTACATCATCTTTCACGACCTGCTGGATCTGATGAAGCTGAGCCGCTGTTGGGGGCGGAGGGAATTCTGCGTTTACATAGTCTGGTGCGGGCTCCTCTAGATAGGAGGCAATAAAAGCATCAGGGGCTGTTAGCTTTATTTTACGTGCTCTATAGGGTACAGGTGGTGGCGGGTGCGACCTACGGGATGTTTCAGAGGGGGTCACTCTAGCTAGTTCTTCTGAGAGGACGGGATAAATACCAGCAACAATGGCGTTTCTTTCTCTTTCAGCTTGTTCTGCCATGACCCGTTCACCCTCCTCCCGCAGTTCTTTTTCTTTGGCTTTTTCCCCTGCTTGTCTAGTTCTCTCTGCTTGGTGTATTTCTTTCTCTTTTCTCCTATGTGACTCTTTGCGCCATAACTCAATGGCGTCTTTCTGTGCGGGTCTTGATTTCTTTTTCCATAGTGCTTCCTCTACTCTCATAATGCAATCAGAATCCCATGTTCCCGAGATGGGCCATCTGTACTTCTCCTCTAAATCCTTCGTGTAATCTACCCATAAGTCTAAAAACAAAATGGCGTCTAGCCCATGTTTGTTATACATGTAATGGCCAGGTGTATCTCTAGGCGGGATGTTAACTGACTCTTCTAATATACCTTTCCTGGTCCCTATCTGACGTAACTTTGAAAACAGTGGCATGTTGAAACTAAAACAATGAAAACACAATACACACTAAAAATAAACTGACTGAAACAATCATTCACACTAAAACGTTACAACACTAAAACAGATACAGTGTAACCTGATACTTGTAGTAAAACATGTACTTGAAAACAGTTAACTTTATGCACTGGAATACAGTACAGCCATACCGGTCTCATAAAGAGACACGTCTTTACCGTGCCCACCGAAATGGACCCGTCTTTACCGTGTCCACGTTTACCCGTGGACACGTCTTTACCGTGCCCGTGTGAACGGACACGTCTTTACCGAGCTCAACTAAATGAACCCGTCTTTAACTTTATGCATTCCCACTAGTGGTACTCACCGGGAAGCAGAACTTGAAGGCCTCGGAAACTTGATACTGCCTGCGCATGCGCCACGGGACAGGTGGACCTTCGGAACCCTCGGACATTGCTCTCTCACGGCTTGGGCTCTGGTTGGGATGATCCGCAATCCTCACCGCCTCGTGTGGATGCCTGGTCGCAGTCCGTCCTCCTCATGGGCCTGAGGGAGTAAGCAGGAAATCCCGCTGGCGTGTACACTTTGAAGTCCGTCACGGCTGTAGCAGGGGGCAAGGGCTGGACCTACATCGCCGGCGCGTGGGGAAGGGGATTTGTCCCTGTTGCAGGCGCCATATTATGTGGTAAATAAAATATTACCCTGTCATAATTTCTATACATTAACCAAAGGGTCATGAACTAAATGAGAGGCAGAGTCCGTGGTGTCCGATTCAAAAAGGGCTTTATTACACTAACTCGAGTTAATGGAGAATCGGGTTCCATCACCACTAAGGTTCAGGAAGGGTCGTCATCTGAAGTTTATTCACAGAGTACAATATTTATACATTTAATCTTGTACATAGAGAAAAGAGGAGGACTCCAGGCGGAGCAGGAGAAAAAGATAAGAGCATGTGGGCGTGCATGAGGGCGTACACTTGAGGAGTCATAGGTGTGTCATAAGTGGGTGGATACATGGAGGGGGTTTGCGTGGCCAGCTGGAACCTTTGCCCTACTTGTGTGCGCAACTTGGTCATGACGTACAATTGACGTGTAACTGGGGGAAGCTGACTTTCGTTCTAGTAGGGAGGCCTTCAGTGTCAGGGCGACCTGCACATCTAGTAATATCTGATATCTTAGGTCCGGGGATGTATTATCTGAAGCAAAAGGTCGCTCATCACCACAAGCCAGTGTGGGCATATATTTCTCTGTTCATTGCGTGGGGGCTTTGGGCTTTCTATGGATGAGAGCTCTGTAAATCACTGAAACAGAGACAGAAAAGCTAGGTCCTATCGCTGCAGACGGGATCTGTTTACTTTCTTCACTAGGCAGGAATGTGACTCTGTAAAGCAAGCAGATAACTGTGTTTGCAAAATACTGTCTTGGCACCCCGTGCGGGGCCTCTCTCAGCTGAGCCAGAAATATGTGAAAGGTCAGGGATACGTAGCAGCAGCTTTCAGAGTGTCTTGAGCCAAGAAAACCTTAATTCGGGTCCTGGCTCAACTGAGCCACAAAAGGGTTCTTCGTGATATTTATTAAACGTGCACAATGCAAAACACATGGGCCATGGGCCTCATTGCAGAATTAACATTTCTTTCATGGAAATCTTGATGACTGGCATCCTAATGCAGGACGCAAATGCAGAGGCATCATTATTGTGGCTATAGAGGGAAACATGCATGAGTGTCATGCACATACACTAATCGTTGGGGTACACGTAGGGGGACATACTGGCCATATAAAATTTCATTTTCCTCAGTGACTTGAAAGGGGTTCTTATTATCGAATGGTTCTCCTAGTAACAATTTGCAGACTTAGTTCTTGTAATCCTTAGGCGCGCAAAAAGGTAAAAGGAAGGAGCAGAGGGGAATGTAAGAATGGGAAAAGCGCAATTGGTAAGGTACAATAACTTTTACGCTGCTGGAAGACTGTTGCTGCGGTACTGAGAACCTCTTTCGAAGCAAGTTCAACTTTTACTTGAAAGACTCCTTTCTCGATAGCAGTTCAGTAAATGTCACTTACTGCAAGACGAATCACCAACGAATGTTTATCTGGTTGCAGGATTCAGTTCATTGTAGCGTAGCGCCGTGACAACTCAAAGCTCTGACTGAAGTATGCTACAGCGGAATATCAGGAACTCAGGCTAAAGCTTTCAATGAAGGTGGAGAATGCCTACAAGCCTTACTGAGGAATTTAATTACAAAAACTGAATACCGAAGCTCCCGTCTGAAGTAATACGCGGAGCCTCAGAATTCACTTGCGGTTTCTCGAAAAGCTTTGTTGAAGTGCGCAGTTAGTTACTCGCGTGCTTCCCAGGAACACTAGCCCTAAAACTCTGCTGAGAAACTAGAGGCACCGCGGCGGCCATCTTGAGAAGGGAAATAATACCAGCTAACTAAGGGAACACTATGTACAATATTGTTAGCAAACTAATTTAACCTTGACAGGGAAACCAAACATTTACCTGCTTGGTTTTAAAGGTAGAGCAAGACCCCTTCTTTCTATTGGGAACACTTACACTGGCAATGCTAAGGTTCCTGACACACGCGCGCTCTGCAGCTAGGCCCTGACTCCCCTTTGCCACCATGGATTTGCTTCAAACCTCTTGCAATCAAAAGTATCCATACCCAGCAGTGCTCACAGACCCCAAAACCAACCCACAAACACCCGGAACCCCTCCCAAACAGCACCTCAAAGACAAGCAAGTCAGCAAAAACGCAAAAAATATTTCACCTCCGATTTTGTCCAAACCACTTTTATCCTGTATTAGACATTCCCAGCAATGGCCCCAGACCCCTGCAGCCACCCGCAAAAAAGCAGAACACCCCCAAACAGGCAAAAAGCGAAAATGGGCCTACTACCTTCACTTCAGTCCAAATACGCTGTGCAGCTAGGCCCTAACTCCCCTTTTCCACCATGGATTTCCTGAAAAACAAATGCAATCAACATTAGACTGTGCCAGCAGTGCTCCCAGACGCCAAAACCCACCCACAAAAACCTAAAAGCCCGCCAAACAGCACCCCAAAGACAGGCAAGTGATCAAAAGCGCAAACTCTTTTTCTGCTCCGATTTTCTCTAAACCACTTTTATCCGGTATTAGACCTTCACAACAATGCCCCAGTCCCGTCAACTCACCCGCAAAGAAGTGGAACACCCCCACAAGTACAGAGTCTTTCTTCATTGGGCTTAATCCAGTCATCTGCTTTGGGGGAAATAGGAGTCTGGAGGAGGAGGATAGAGGAGCATGTTCTTGTGAACCTGAAGAATGCAGACTGCAGCAAATTCAAATCAATAAGCAAATAAGTGAAGACAGTTCTGCTGATGGGCTTGTTTTCGTGATTCGGTGATTAAGTTTTTATTTATATAGATTTTGCAAAACAAAGAAAGACAGACACACAGGAATAAAAGTGAATAAGGACGAAAAAGAAAGTTAGTGATTCATTGACTAATTTTCAGGGCTCGGTGTCAGGGAAGAAGAGCTCGTCCTCAAACTCTGCGATTTCAGACGGGAGTAGGTCACCTAACAGAGAAGAACTTTCCTCATCTAAGTTGGTGTCCTCCTCGTCTTCTTCCTGCGTGCATTCTCGTATTTTGTAATCTGGTGGTATGAGGTGCTGATTCATCTTAATCGTTGTTAACCTCTCCACATTTTTGAGCGAGAAGCGGGTCCTTTTGCAAGTTACAATGCCACCAGCAGCACTGAAAACACATTCAGAAGACACGCTTGTGAGTGGGCAAGACAAGTAATTTATAGCCAGGTTGGTGATCTCTGGCCACAATTCTCTTTTCCCATGCCAAAACGCCAATGGGTCATCATGAACATAGACCTCTGTTGAGTCATTCAGATAGTCCTGCACCATCGACTCAAGGTTCTCCAGGGTTCCTCCACTTTGCTTACTTTTTGCTGGGACCTTTTGAGAAGCAAACCCACGCTGAGTTAGCCAATCCTCTTCTTCACACAATGTTACTGTTATGTCTGGTGCAGATGATACGGTTGCTGGTGTCTTTAATGGCTGAGAGGGAAAATCACTCACTTCTGCCACAGCCACAGATGCAGAAGTGGATTTTTTTGACTCCGGATGGCCTGCTGATGCTGATGTACAGCCTTTTCCTTCAATTTCCTGCGGCTCTCTTTCAAACCGACTGGCTGACACAGCTAGCCTATGTTTGTACTTTGTAACATCTGCGTCATCAAAAGGAAAGAATACTCTGCCTGCCACTGCCTTTTTGTACCGTGGATCCAGAATAGTAGCACAAATGTAATGCTGTTCTGTGTGGATCTTTTGAAGCAGTTCATCGCAAAGTAGGCACTGTAATAACTTCTCCGCCAACTCAAATGCTTGTTCCTTTCCCTCTTTTTGAAACGTAGAAGACACCGCCTTCAGTTGATGCTCTAGCATGCGCAACAATGGGATAGCTTTTCCCAAATTACAGTCCTCCCTGCTGAGTGCACGTGTGAAGATCTCAAAAGGACAAAGCATGTCTGTCAGGCTTTTAACTAGCTTCCATTGCTCCACCTGTATCCTCAGGTCCATCATAGGTGTACCCTGTGTAAAGAAATACTGATCGACTAATGCATACTGCTCATACAGATGCTCAAGCATGTAGAAGGTTGAGTTCCAACGTGTTACCACCTCCTGGATGAGTGCTTTCACTGGCAGTTTACGTTCATGTTGCAGGCACCTCAGCTGCTTCTGGGCCTTAAAAGAATGGTTGAAATGTGTGCACATTCTTCGGCAGGTGGTCAGTAACTCGCACACTGGACTTTCTTCACTCAAGAATTTTTTAACAACCAGGTTTATACAGTGCGCCAAACACGGCACTCTGAAATAGGTACCCTTATCCATGGCCTTAACTACATTGGCGCCATTATCCGTGGAAACATAACCAATCATGCTTTTTCTTGGGGACAGCCATTGAAAGACCTTTGTGTTAAACTCATGCAAAATGTTTTCTCCTGTATGACTTTTCTCCATGACAAATATGGCTAGTGTTGCATGTTTCCGAGCAGCTTTAAAAACTTTGTCCGGGTCAACACCTGCGTTTAGCTTTGCTTTAACCCCTGAAAAAGAGACCCCGTGTGCAGTGATGCACATGTAATCAACGGCTTGGCAACTAGTCCACATGTCTGTTGTCAGATGTATAGTGTGAACAGCACTCTTCTGCAAAGCTGCCCCAATCACGTCCACCACATCTTCATGTAGTGCTGGAACCGCAACTCTGGCAAAATAGAACCGGCTAGGAACCTTCCATTTAGGGCAGAGCGTTGCCACTAATTCAAGAAAACCCATTCCTTCCACAAAAGAAAAAAGGAGAAGGTCCAGCGCTAGCATTTTAGCCAGCTTAGTGTTATACAGACGCACCATTGGGTGGTTGCGTTCAAATGGCGCATCTGAAAACAACATGCTTCTAATGGTGGGCTGGACCATTTTACGGGATGATGATGACTTCTTTGACCCAGTTACCTTCGGTGATGATGAACTTTTTCGCATTGATGTCTCACTCGCTCCCACACTCTTAGTGTGGCTCATATATCTTGCAGGGGGTGTGCTGCTGACCGGGGTACTGGGTGTAAGTGAAGAAATGTTTGACATTTCTTCCTCCTCGTCATCATCAGATGAAACATCAACAGATACAGTTTGTTGACTTGCAATTCAGGCTGCCTTGATCTCCTTTAGGTGCGCATGCCATTTGACAGTGTGCTGTCTCTCAAGATGACGTCTCTGGCCTCCGGTAACATAGTTGGTACCAAGCTTACCACAACTAACTCGAAGCTTACAAATGGTACAAATGGCTATGTTTTCCCTTGTTGGGCTAACACTAAAGAAGTCCCAAACTGCGGACTTCAAATGTCTGTGGGGGGCGGAGGAGGCGATACTGGAATGCTAATGCCAGATGAAGTGGAGGATGTGTGTTGCCGAAATTTACTACGTTGTGCACTTACAGTACCACTACTTGAGGAAATGGAGGTCGAGGTGGATGGAGGTCCCTTCTGGTGAGAAAATATGGACGCGGTAGGTGGTGGTGTACTAGTTAACTGCATTGGTGGTGGTCCCATTGCCATGTCACCGACATCACGCTCAGCAGCATTTCGGGATAGGGTTAAAATGTCTGTTTGCTGCATGCCCGCTGAGGCTGGAGTGACGTGTATGATGACTGCGTCATCGTCGTGAGAGTCTTCATCAGCAGGAGTATACGCCACTTCTTGTTCAGCGTCATCATCACACTCCATAACTATGAGACTTTCAGGGACCTTCCTTTTACGCTTAGCTACCTTTGTCAGATCATGGTGTGCCTCACTATCAGAGGGCCGTGTTGGTTCCCAATTTTCATCCATATCATCAGAAGGAAGGGGGTTTGAAGAAGATGTAGACACCATCCTTGATCTTTTCCTTGCTATGGATCTGGAAGACAATGAATGATCAGGAGGAGTGGCTTCCTCAAATGATACCTCGGCTTGAATGTCGATTTCCTGATGTGCCCCTACTTCGGGAGGAGCAACTATTGTGGGCACTTTTGCCGCTCCATGCACCTCTGCTTGCGCATCTCCTTGCGCTGCCTCTCCTTTCACATGTACTTGGGCTTGTACCTGCACATGTGGTTGTTGTTGCGGCTGTGGTTGTTGAACACTCGTCAGATGAGTTACAACAACCTGTGTTGATTGAGGGATGCTGCTACTTTCTTGCGATGAGCCAACATCACTGGTCGATGGTGATTGAACAACTATACTGGCTGCCTCTGCAGCACTCAAGGGGTTGGACTTGAGTTGGCGTGGTGGTGGTGGCACTGAGCCCAATGGAGCGGAGATGCTGCTCCCAGCTTGGTCCCCAGCAGACCCCGCTGCTGCTGCAGGTGTACTTTTTTATCCCAAAAAATGCGGCGGTCGGCACACCAGTCTCCTTGGTAAGTGGCACCACTTGCTCCTTCTGCTCCTTACTGGCAACTTTCTTGCTAGAGGAGCTACGGGCAGCTTTTTTTAGGGCCATCTTCTTCAGATGTCAGAACAGCAGGCTGCAGTTGCACAAGTTGCAGAGTTGTCTGTGGCCACACGTGACGTTGTGCTGCACACACCGCAGCAGGACTTGTTCCTGGCACTGATGAGGAACGATGAGGCTGATGATTCGTCTTTCTGCACCTAAAAGCAAACGAAGCCAGAGAAACATCAGTTAAATAAATGTTGCATATGTAGCGCTTCAATTAAGAGTTTACAAGTAAGCATTTTTATTATACCCACCCTCCAAAATGGAAAGACCAATAAAATGCACCACTGACAGATTACCCCTGGGCATAACGGATGAAAGCATGGCAGACTGGGTGCAGGCCTATGGCACAACAAAGCACACTACCTGTCCTCAAAATGGCCCCCACCCACATGGACAGGCTCCATCAACACCCCATAAAATCGAAAAAAGCACAAAAATCACCACAATCCAATGCCATCCATGCCCTCAATCATGTTCAAATTCAAGACACCCCACAGAAAGACTAGGCCCATGCACCACTGAGTACGCCTGGGCATAATGGATTAAAGCATGGCAGACTGGGTGCAGGCCTATGGCACAACAAAGCACACTGCCTGGCTTCAAAATGACCCCTAGACACCCAACACATAGCCAGGCCCTGCCTGTACCAGTCCTCAAAATGGCCCCCGCCCACATGGACAGGCCCCATCAACACCCCAAAAAATCGAAAAACACACAAAAATCACCACAATCCAATGCCAACCATGCCCTCCATGATGTTTACATTAAAGAGACCCCACAGAAAGACTCAGTCCATGCACCACTGAGTACCACTGCCATCCATGCCCTAAATCATGTTGAAATTAGCAAAACAGTTGTATCATGCACCCATAACTAACCCTGGTCCTACCGGATACTGTGGCTACCCACAATATATTTTATTTAATGTTCTGGAAAAGTTCCAAAATTGTAGTTGCAGCAACTGTAATGCCCCAAACAAACTTACTTGTGAAATTTCTAATCCAAAAGTGATCCAAAGAAAGTCAAAAAGGCCTCAAATCCAAATATCCAGCAGCATCCACAAAAAGTAATCCTTCCAGGTCAAGATCCAAATCAAAGTGACCAGGACATAACCAAAGCACTGAGTGGAGCCTGCTGGACAGGAAGAGGAAGTTGGAGACTGTGGGGCACTTACTTTCTCCCCCCCCCCCCAAAATGGACTCCTTGCAAAAAAAAGTGCAGGCAAATGTCAACCTGAGGAGTTATTCTGATTAAAAAAATCATCATTTTCAGAAGGTTTATGCTACCTGCTGGTGGATTTCTTGTGCAGAATTGCAAATTTTGCAATTTCGCGAGTGCGAGATTGTTGCTGCCCGCCGCATCTACGTGTTCACAATTGTTTACTCCCGCGGGGCGTGATCATGGGCCTTTATGACGTACCTGCGTTGACAAACTCTCGCTGTGCAAGGTGGCAAGCCGCGATGACGTAATCGCGGTCGACAAGCTCCCGCGGGACCCCGCAGCAAGATCCAAAATGGCGCAGCACACGCAAAACATGGAGAAAAACAACTCTGCAAACGCTGAATGACGGTAAGTGAACGCCGCGCGCTGCAATATTGTACCACCAAGCAAAAAAATCTGCTGCGTGCGAATTTGCAAATTTATGGGAAATTCACGAGAATTCGCGGATTGCGAATTTGCCAAAAATCTGCAAATTCCACGAGCGGAACGGATTTTACGCCCATGCTTAGTAAGGATCCCAACATTGTAATATGTGAGACTGACAAAGGCGGAAACGTTATTATGAACCACCTTGATTATCTGAATGAGATAAACTGACAGCTCAGTATCAACATGTGCTATAAAGAGATTGAATAAGAATTGTATCTCTGTGCGCTCCTATTATCCAAATAGGTAAAGAATTTCTCGTGTTGGCGCAGTCCTTGTAACACTGTGTCTGTCAGTGCCTTAATAGTATAAGTGGAGAGTGTGGTCACTTGATCACAAAGGACGCGCTCCTTCAACTTGAAACCAAAGTGGTTTCTCCTTAGGTTAAACAATTTGATACCGTGTTCACATCAAAAGGCTTTCACAGATAGTTTAGTTCATAGTAGTTGTATTTATTTATGAAAAATTTCTTTAAAGGTTAATGTAAATGTGTAAATGTATAGGCATTTATATAGCGCACTACTTACCCGTAGGGTCCCAAGGCGCTTTGACCGCTGCGAAACCCTTCCTGGCTTCCCTGAGAGATGGTCCCTTAATGGGTATCTCCAGGGTGAGACCAGGCATCCCCGGCGGTCTGGTGGGGCTGTTAGTGAAGATGAGGCAAGCTAATGCCCAGAGTTGCCGAGTGTGATCACTGATCAGAGTGGGCATTGAGGCGAGAGAATTATCGAGTCCGCTGACCCTGGTCCAGAAACCTGCCGCGCCGGGAATCGAACCCTGGTCCCGGGCCGTCCTCTGCTCTCGGGTCTGCCGCCTCTAACCAGTGAGCCACACTACTAGGTTGAAATTCTAATAAGAACGCATCCAATAGGTCAACTAACTATTCCTTCGCTTCCGCGTTCGGATCGCATACCACATACCTCACCTTCGTTACTAAATGCCCTTTGTGATCAAGTGACCACACTCTCCACTTATACTATAAAGAGATTGAACCTAATCCCATCCTTGGTGTCACGACTATGATTAATGCTAGGCTCAGTGAGTGGTGAGACATCTGTCTGATTACAGAGGACGAATATAGGTACCTGAGGGTGGACTGTCCTTCTTACCCATGTATCTTTATTCTACCAAAAATACTTATGGGGGAACAGTTCCCCCCTGAGAGACCTATCATTTTGGGGGTGGACTCACCTACCGAAAAATAATCAGGGTTCGTGGACCTTAGGTTACAAAGGCTTGTCCTTGATTTACCATCTTACACCAGGGACAGCAAAGACATACTGGTGAAACTCTAGGATTTCAGTAGGTCAGATGAACTATTGTTTGTAACCTTTGATGTCGAGAGTCTTTATACGTGTATTAACAAAAAGAGTATGGTATTATGGCTGTGCTCTCCTTCCTGGACAAGGAGGGCGAGGAACTAAATGATTACAGTGAGATGATTATTGAAATGATTGACATGATACTCATGAACAACTTTTTCCTATATGACAACCGCTGGTTCCACCGGATACATGGGACTGCAATGGGTTCCAGGTTTGCTCCTGCCTCTTTATGGGGTGGTACGAGATGGAGCCTGCCTGGGCCAGATGTGCCTCCCCTGGACAGAATTCATTGTGTTCTGGGGAGGTACATAGATGATGCCATCTGTCTCTGGTCAGGCTCTGTGGAGCAGTTACAGCTGTATTTCACCGATCTCAATGAAAACGTATTCAATGTAAAGTTAACAATGTCCTTTCACAAAGAAAGCATCAACTTTTTGGATATAGGATTTTATATTCAACATAGTGTTATCCAGAGTACTTTATACAGAAAGGAGACATCATGAAAAGCAGTACTGTATGCCTCAAATGCACACTCCAGCTCAGTTATCAATAATATTCCATTTGGTGAGCTGACACGCATTAGAAGAAACTGCAGCGAACAAGAAAGATTTCATACAACTGTAATAGACACAAAAAAAGATTTTTGAAAAGAGGGTACAAAAATAGCACCTTGGAAAAAGCTGAAGCTAGAATATTAAAAATTGATAGGGACAGTAACCTTCGTGACAAGCCGGCAAATAGGGGGCCTCACAATAACAAAGGAAAGGCCAGATTTATCACACAGTATACCATGCATAGTGATAAAATGTTCAATGTCTTTACAAAGAACTGGCACCTGCTTACAGAAATCCCTGGCTTAAAAGAGTGCATTATAGTGATATGCCAACAATCACATATAGGAGAGGGGTTTCCCTGAGGAATGCCACACCACACCCCCAAGCAGTGGGACCGGGCTGCAATCAAAGCCAAAGTGTTTTTTTACCTGTGGAACCTGCAACATTTGGCCCATGTGCGTAAATAGAATTAAGAATGGACCTTTTCTTATAACGGTCCTAAAACACGTTATTAGACAGTTTATAAACTGCAATACCACACATGTGGTTTATGTTCTTGGGTGCAAGTTTGGAAAGATTTATGTTGGCAGGCCAATACGCTTGTTACAATTCCGCATCCAAGAACATCATAGTGCACTTGTAGGTAGGGACATCAGATACCCCATAACAGAACATTACAATATGGAACATATGATGGAAACCACGTTTTGGTTTCATGGCATAGAGCATGACCCTGTGAACAAGAGAGGTGGCAATAGAGAGCTATTGCTTATACAAGCTGAATGCAAGTGGATTTGTTGCCTACGGGCAGTAACACATGAGCATAATACAGATGGGGAAATGCATTATTTCCTATAAATTTAGAGGACCCTGTGAACCCCTCAGATGAGCTTTTCTTGTATACCTGGACGGTTAATGGATTGCGCCTGATGACCAGATATTTTCTTTGAGATAATATGATTTAATGTCTGTGCATTTTCAGTGTTTTTCCTTCTGATTTTCTGTCTCAAGATTCTTGTGTCTGAAGATTGCTAGCCTGACTTATTTTTCTGAGTTTCTTTCCCTTCTCTCCTAACCTCTGTGTTCTCCCCCACTTCCTTTTTTTCTCCCTGTGCACATTACTTATGGTTAGGTCTAACAACAACTCCCTTTGGGGAATTATATTAGCATACCATTCATACATTCATACTTCGCATCCCATTCAAAATCAACTCGGAAAAGGTATCTTAGTTACCAGTAAGTCATTTCCCACTCAAGATTTAGAAAAAAATATATAACCATTTATAATTTTATTCGGTTTGGTCAAAGGGCTGTATACTCATAAAAACATCTGCATTTCATTAGAAATAATACATCATGATGCAAGATTAAAAACAAAACAGAAAGTGTAAAAAACTATAAAATATATATTTTTTTAATTTCCTTTAGTAACCCTAGGTTACAAGTTCATTTACTTAAAGACACAATAACATAAAAATAGCTTCAGTAATATATTCTTAAGTTCTATCAGTTGACATGAACACAACATAAATTCATAGGCCAAAGGGAGTTGTTGTTAGACCTAACCATAAATCATGTGCACAGGGAGAAGAAAAAGAAAGGGGGGGGAGAACACAGCTAGTAGCTAGTAACCAACTTATGTAGTAGTTTACACAACAAGAGATAGAGTTATAGAGGTATTCACACAGTTTAATCACTATCCCATATATTTAGTGAGACACTTTAAATTTGTCACTTAGACAGTTAATTACATTGCTACTAAATCCTGCTTTCAGACACTTATACATCCACTCAGTCTTCAAGGCAGATTACTATATGTATATAATACTTATTTAAATATCGAACCAAACCACATGCACTGGATGATGTCATCAGTGATGTCATTTGAGATGTCATCAGTGATGTCACTGACCATGTCATGAATGATGTAATATGTGACATCATCAGCAGTGGATTGCGGGCGAGCGAGTTATAGTTAGTACAAGTAAATATAACGGGGGAATCTTAATGGTTTTAAACGAGTGAAATGTCTAGCTAACTATAACACCTCGAAAACCTATGTTTTTTTCTGTGAATTTCAAAGGTTTTTTAAATGCTAATTCCTAACTATAACATGTCTGAAACCTATGGTTCTTTCAGTGAATTTCAAAGGTTTTTTAAATTCTAATTCCTAACTATAGCTTGTCTGAAAACTATGTTTTTTTCAGTGAATTTCAAAGGTTTTTTAAATGCTAATTCCTAACTATAACATGTCTGAAAACTCAGTTTTTTTCAGTGAATTTCAAAGGTATTGTAAATGACAATTTTTAAATGTATTAATTGTTATTTTTATTTATACTGATTTTCTACATTTTTTTAAACAATTTATTTTTAGACATTTCATTTTTTAAATTACATTATAATTACATTATACATTACATTACAAAATATACTTTCTCAGAATGAATTACTTTAGTTTAAATACTTTGCAAATAGGCAATAGTCTTCTAAGTACAGTAGTTACAGTTGTTGTAATGTGCAACACAATTTCAGTAACATTGAGGTCAATGTGAATTTCTAGTTAAATGCAATTAGTTACTTTTTGGATTACTTTTCTAACCACAGGACTGGATCCTAGATGCAGTCCTGGGACATCTCCTGTAAACAGCTGAATAAAAGCATTTTGGTTACAGTAGTGAGTTTTAAGGAATATTATTGTATTTTAAAAGTTGAAACTTAGAAACTTTTTCACATAGATTCACCAATATTATCCTACGGGAGGAAATTCACTTAGCAGGTAAGTAGTGTTACCGTTACTTTTTCTTACTCAGTGGTGGCTCCTGGATCCAGCACGGGTGCATCTCCTCTAAACAGTTAAAATAAAGTCATACAGGCAGTTTTTAAGGAATATGTTTAGTTTGTGAAAATAGACACTTTAAAAACTTTTCTGGTGAAAACCCGACAATGGATTCCTATGGAAGGAAATACAAGTTGCTGGTAAGTACGGTTAGAATTACTTTTTTTTCAGGATCAGTACTGGGCTGAAAGACGCAGCACTGAGGTCACTCCTGATAACAGGTGAGTAAATCGGAATTCGTAGTTCTGCTGATTTTATAGGAATTTTATAAAGTTCAAAATCTCCACACTTAGAAGAATTTCTAAGGGAAACTAGTCAATAATAGCCTATGGAAGGAAGTTCAAGTTACTGGTAAGTGTGGTTAGAATTACTTTTCAGGATCAGTACTGGGCTCAAAGATGCAGCACTGAGGTCTCTCCTGATAACAGGTGAGTAAATCGGTATTCGTTGTTCAGCTGATTTTAGGTGAATATTTTAAAGTTCCAAATCTCCACACTTAAAAGAATTTTCAAGTGAAACCACTCAATGTTACACTATGGAAGGAAATTCACTTTGCAGGTAAGTAGTGTTATCGTTACTTTTTCTAACTCAGTGGTGTATCCTGGATCCAGCACTGGTGCATCTCCTGTAAACAGTTGAAATAATGTGTTTAAGTCATACAGGCGATTTTTTAGGAATATTTGTAGTGTGTGAAAATAAACCTTTCTGGTGAAAACCAGACAATGGATTTCTAAGGAAGGAAATACAAGTTACTGGTAAGTATGGTTATAATTACTTTTCAGGGTTAGTGCTGGGCTAAAAGAAGCAGCACTGAGGTCACTCCTGATAACAGGTGAGTAAATCAGAATTCGTACTGTGGCTGATTTTAGAGAAATATTTGTACGTTTCAAAAATCAACACTTAGAAGCTTTTCTGCTGAAAACGACACAATGGATTCCTATGGAAGGAAATACAAGTTACTGTAAGTACGCTTAGAATTACTTTTCAGGGTCTGTGCTGGGCTAAAAGAGGCCGCACTAAGTTCTCTCCTGATACAGGTGAGTCAATAAGAATTCGTAGTTCAGCTGATTTTAGAGGAATATTTGTACAATGTGAAGGAAGGGGGCTGGGCCTGAGGTGATAAGTGTGCAAACACGCCCTCTGGTGTGTTTTAAGTTGCGTGATTAAGTGCCCTTGAATCCTGAGGTCCCCTGGGGGCCAACGAGCCCTCCAGGTACCTCCAGTATGCCCCAAGAGGCTGCGTTGCAGAGAGGTGTTGAGAGGCCATGCCCCTTTTAATAACACTCTTCAACACAGCTCCGTAGCACTTACTGGAGGTACCTGGTGGGCCAGGGGGCGCGTTTGCAGAGAGGTGCAATAAGGGGGCATAGCCTCTGGCCGATCACGTTTTTGTAAATAAAAATTATTTTGTGAAGGGGGGCTGTGTAACCCCCGTTCCTTTTTCTTTTTGGGGGCCCTGGGGACCCCATCCCCCAGGGCCTCACCCCCAAATAAAAATTAAAAAAAAATATTTATGGGAAGTGGGCAGCGTGGCCCCCCTCCCGTGGCCCGGAGACCTCATCCCCCGGGGCATGGCCAAATTTTCGAAATAGTTTTTATAGATGGGGGCTGCATAGCCTCACTCCTCAGGCCTCTTAAAGCCCCGGGGACCCCATCACCCGGGGCCGGCCATTCTTTTATTTATTTATTTGTATTTTTTATGGGAGGGGGCCGTTTGGCCCCCCTACCGGACCACTTGTAGCCCCGGGGACCCCATCCCCCGAGGCTGGCCCTCTTTGTTGAGGACCGTGGGGGGATCCCCAATCCCCCATGCTCCCCGCCTCCTGCGGGAGCCGGCAGTGATTTCCTTATGGGGAGCAGTTAACATGCTGCTCCCCATATGGAAAAGCAATCTGCTTCGCTTCATTGAAGCGAGAGCAGGTTTCCCTGCTCTCGCTTCAATGAAGCAAAGCAGTTTGCAATGGCAGGGTGGGAGCCACGAGGCTCCCACCCTGCCATTGCAAACAGCAGTATCCCATTGCAAACAGCAGTGTCCCGGAGGGGGGCACACCAGGACACTGCAAGAGCCGGCCCTGAGGGGTGGCAGTCCCCAGTGCCTTTACAAGGCTCCAGGAGGGGGTACGCCCCCCTCCCACATTTGTTTTATGTCCAGGGGGTGGCGGTCCCTGGGGCTGGGGGGGTCACAGAGCCCCCCCATACCCGATTTTTTGTAGCCCCAGGGGGTGGCAGTCCCCAGGGCTGGGGGGCCTGGGAGCCCCCCAATTGAATAAGCCCCGGGGTGGCGGTCCTCGGGGCTAGTGAGGCCCGAGAGCCCCAACCCATATTGAAGAAGCCCCGGGGGTGGCGGTCCCCGGGGCTGGGGGGGCCTGAGAGCCCTTCCACACAAATTGAATAAGCCCCTGGGGAGTGGCGGTCCCCAGGGCTGAGGGCCCCTTTGGGCTCCCATAACAATGAAAACATTGCCCCGGGATTTGGCCCACCCAGGGGCTGAATAGCAACGAAGTGCGGGAGCCCGCGCTTCGTTTTTTTTTATTCGGCCGAAATTCGCGCTGCGTACGCGAATCTCGCATACTTTTTTTTTAATGCTTTTTTTTACCCTGGGGGTCCTTGTGAGTTCCCCTGAGCAGGCCTAGGGGGTCAGGGTGTGTCTACCCTGCCCCCTTTTCGCATTTTATGGTGTTTGTTTTTGGTTTCTTATGCCTCAGTTCTACAGAGGCACAAGATGGCTGCCAATACTTCCTGATTTTGACAGTTGTCAACCAATTAGCATTCAGCTCGAGCACAGCAGGGTGCTTGTATGCTGCGTTTAGGGTACGTGGACTATCCACGGATCCTCCGCGCCCATAGATATATATGTACTTTTAAATGTCATTTTCCCAGAAACTACTGAACGGATTTACACCAAATAACCAAAAGGCACAAGTCTGAACCAAGGACTATATCTTTGCCAAATTTGGTGTAGTTCCGTTCGGGCTGTAGCCGTGGCTAAAGGTCCTATGGGAAATTGCATGGTGAAAAATTGTTTTGGGCCCCCCCTTTTTTCTCACCCCGCTTGACGAATCACCCCCAAACATTCAGGAGCGGAACTGAAATGGCCAAAAGTTTGGAAACTTTCACGCACATTCATCAACCAATGCCAAAGTTATTCCAAATGTTGCGGATTTTTATATGGATTATAGGTTCTAACTATAACTACCTACTGGCGATCGCCATTAGGTAAAATATATATAGACATATATATATATATATATATATATATATATACATATATATATATGTATTGCCCCTGTTTAATGGACCCCAGGTATCGGAGGCTGAAGCAGTAAAGGGGAGCGGAGGAGGCTTTTCTGTGATCCTTTTAGCTGACATTACAATTTTTTTACATTTTGGTTGTTTTTGGGCACAACTTTGTTTCCCACACCCGAAACGCACAACAATGAGGTCATCATCCTCATCCCCCACAGCAACATCCCCGGGGTCCTAAACACTAGGGACTCTGGGACTTGTAGTTTCCCTCATCGTGGGTCGCTGCACAGGTGTGCTGACTGGGGGCGGTGCAGACTTGTAACAACAAGCCTTTTAATGGGCCGGAACTAACCTACAGAGTGCTGCATCATTCATGGAGGCTTTAGGCGCTGACGACGGCTACCATCTGCCAGAAATGCATCCGCCACTCTTTCCATTAAAGCCTTCAACTGTCTCCCCTTGGGTGTCTGCTTCTTTTTTTCGGAGAGAAGTTTGCTGCATATACCCATGCGTCAACCAGAGACGCATTACAGACTCCCCCGCCTCACCTGGAGCTTGGACATCACTGGTGATGAACTGTCGTGGTTCTGCAGAGTTTTTCCAAAGTTGTTTGGACGGTCTTAAGCCCGCCTTGGAGCCCGGGAAGAATATGGGCAGTAGCAAGGTATTCCAACCCCGTGCTGGGCAGCAGGATTGCCCCTGTTTAATGGACCCCCGATATCTGAGGCTGAAGCGGTACAGGGGAGCGAAGGAGGCTTTTCTGTGAACCTTTAAGCTGACATTACAATTTTTTTACATTTTGGTTGTTTTTGGGCACAACTTTGTTTCCCGCACCCGAAACGCACAACGATGACGTCATCATCCTCATCCCCCACAGCAACATCCCCGGGGTCCTGAACACTAGGGACTCTGGGACTTGTAGTTTCCCTCATCGTGGGTCGCTGCACAGGTGTGCTGATTGGGGGCGGTGCGGACTTGTAACAACGAGCCTTTTAAAGGGGCGGGACTAACATACAGAGTACTGCATCATTCATGAAGGCTTTTGGCGCTGACGACGGCTACCATCTGTCGGAAATGCATCCGCCACTCTTTCCATTAAAGCCTTCAACTGTCTCCCCTTGGGTGTCTGCTTCTTTTTTTCGGAGAGAAGTTTGCTGCACATACCCATGCGTCAACCAGAGATGCATTACAGACTCCCCCGCCTCACCTGGAGCTTGGACAACACTGGTGATGAACTGTCGTGGTTCTGCAGAGTTTTTCCAAAGTTGTTTGGGTGGTCTCAAACCCGCCTTGGAGCCCGGGAAAAATATGGGCAGTAGCGAGGTATTCCAACCCTGTGCTGGGCAGCAGGATTGCCCCTGTTTAATGGACCCCCGGTATCTGAGGCTGAAGCGGTACAGGGGAGCGGAGGAGGCTTTTCTGTGAACGTTTAAGCTGACATTACAATTTTTTTACATTTTGGTTGTTTTTGGGCACAACTTTGTTTCCCGCACCCGAAACGCACAACGATGAGGTCATCATCCTCATCCCCCACAGCAACATCCCCGGGGTCCTGAACACTAGGGACTCTGGGACTTGTAGTTTCCCTCATCGTGGGTCGCTGCACAGGTGTGCTGATTGGGGGCGGTGCCGACTTGTAACAACGAGCCTTTTAAAGGGGCGGGACAAACCTACAGAGTGCTGCATCATTCATGGAGGCTTTAGGCACTGACGACGGCTACCATCTGCCAGACATGCATCCGCCACTCTTTCCATTAAAGCCTTCAACTGTCTCCCCTTGGGTGTCAGCTTCTTTTTTTCGGAGAGAAGTTTGCTGCACATACCCATGCGTCAACCAGAGACGCATTACAGACTCCCCCGCCTCACCTGGAGCTTGGACATCACTGGTGATGAACTGTCGTGGTTCTGCAGAGTTTTTCCAAAGTTGTTTGGAAGGTCTCAAGCCCGCCTTGGAGCCCGGGAAGAATATGGGCAGTAGCGAGGTATTCCAACCCCGTGCTGGGCAGCAGGATTTCCCCTGTTTAATGGACCCCTGGTATCTGAGGCTGAAGCGGTACAGGGGAGCGGTGGAGGCTTTTCTGTGAGCCTTTAAGCTGACATTACAATTTTTTTACATTTTGGTTGTTTTTGGGCACAACTTTGTTTCCCGCACCCGAAATGCAAAACGATGAGGTCATCATCCTCATCCCCCACAGCAACATCCCCGGGGTCCTGAACACTAGGGACTCTGGGACTTGTAGTTTCCCTCATCATGGGTCGCTACACAGGTGTGCTGATTGGGGGCGGTGCAGACTTGTAACAACGAGCCTTTTAAAGGGGCGGGACTAACCTACAGAGTGCTGCATCATTCATGGAGGCTTTTGGCGCTGCCGACGGCTACCATCTGTCAGATATGCATCCGCCACTCTTTCCATTAAAGCTTTCAACTGTCTCCCCTTGGGTGTCAGCTTCTCTTTTTCGGAGAGAAGTTTGCTGTATATATATATATATATATATATATATATATATATATATATATATATATATATATATATATATATATATATATATATATATATATATATATATATATATATATAAAGTTCCACAAGATGCCCAATGCGGAACGCACTCCCTGCACGCATTCTCCAGTTAAGGGAAGAAACCACCTCATTCAGCGCCAGCAGAGCCTGACGCGTTTCAGGTAAAAACACCCTTCCTCATAGGCTTGTCTGCTCATTGATGAACTGCAGGCATCAGGCCACCAGTTAAGTAGTCCCTTCTTTATTACAATAAGACACACATGTCAAAGTTCAAAACTCAATGCATGATTTCAACGCAATGAACACTGGGACTGGTAGTCTTGAAAATAACACCCAAGTGGGCTGCTTGCAGTTCTTTCAATGAAAATAGTTCGTAATCACGAATGCTGTGGAACAACACTTCCCTGTTCAAAATTAGTGCGAAATCAGGTCCGTCACGCTGATTGCAGCACCAGCGGTGGAATCGCTACAGTGTGCGACGGTGCGTCCCTCGACCGGGTCGGCCGATTCAATGAAGTTCCACAAGATGCCCAATGCGGAACGCACTCCCTGCACGCATTCTCCAGTTAAGGGAAGAAACCACCTCATTCAGCGCCAGCAGAGCCTGACGCGTTTCAGGTAAAAACACCCTTCCTCATAGGCTTGTCTGCTCATTGATGAACTGCAGGCATCAGGCCACCAGTTAAGTAGTCCCTTCTTTATTACAATAAGACACACATGTCAAAGTTCAAAACTCAATGCATGATTTCAACGCAATGAACACTGGGACTGGTAGTCTTGAAAATAACACCCAAGTGGGCTGCTTGCAGTTCTTTCAATGAAAATAGTTCGTAATCACGAATGCTGTGGAACAACACTTCCCTGTTCAAAATTAGTGCGAAATCAGGTCCGTCACGCTGATTGCAGCACCAGCGGTGGAATCGCTACAGTGTGCGACGGTGCGTCCCTCGACCGGGTCGGCCGATTCAATGAAGTTCCACAAGATGCCCAATGCGGAACGCACTCCCTGCACGCATTCTCCAGTTAAGGGAAGAAACCACCTCATTCAGCGCCAGCAGAGCCTGACGCGTTTCAGGTAAAAACACCCTTCCTCATAGGCTTGTCTGCTCATTGATGAACTGCAGGCATCAGGCCACCAGTTAAGTAGTCCCTTCTTTATTACAATAAGACACACATGTCAAAGTTCAAAACTCAATGCATGATTTCAACGCAATGAACACTGGGACTGGTAGTCTTGAAAATAACACCCAAGTGGGCTGCTTGCAGTTCTTTCAATGAAAATAGTTCGTAATCACGAATGCTGTGGAACAACACTTCCCTGTTCAAAATTAGTGCGAAATCAGGTCCGTCACGCTGATTGCAGCACCAGCGGTGGAATCGCTACAGTGTGCGACGGTGCGTCCCTCGACCGGGTCGGCCGATTCAATGAAGTTCCACAAGATGCCCAATGCGGAACGCACTCCCTGCACGCATTCTCCAGTTAAGGGAAGAAACCACCTCATTCAGCGCCAGCAGAGCCTGACGCGTTTCAGGTAAAAACACCCTTCCTCATAGGCTTGTCTGCTCATTGATGAACTGCAGGCATCAGGCCACCAGTTAAGTAGTCCCTTCTTTATTACAATAAGACACACATGTCAAAGTTCAAAACTCAATGCATGATTTCAACGCAATGAACACTGGGACTGGTAGTCTTGAAAATAACACCCAAGTGGGCTGCTTGCAGTTCTTTCAATGAAAATAGTTCGTAATCACGAATGCTGTGGAACAACACTTCCCTGTTCAAAATTAGTGCGAAATCAGGTCCGTCACGCTGATTGCAGCACCAGCGGTGGAATCGCTACAGTGTGCGACGGTGCGTCCCTCGACCGGGTCGGCCGATTCAATGAAGTTCCACAAGATGCCCAATGCGGAACGCACTCCCTGCACGCATTCTCCAGTTAAGGGAAGAAACCACCTCATTCAGCGCCAGCAGAGCCTGACGCGTTTCAGGTAAAAACACCCTTCCTCATAGGCTTGTCTGCTCATTGATGAACTGCAGGCATCAGGCCACCAGTTAAGTAGTCCCTTCTTTATTACAATAAGACACACATGTCAAAGTTCAAAACTCAATGCATGATTTCAACGCAATGAACACTGGGACTGGTAGTCTTGAAAATAACACCCAAGTGGGCTGCTTGCAGTTCTTTCAATGAAAATAGTTCGTAATCACGAATGCTGTGGAACAACACTTCCCTGTTCAAAATTAGTGCGAAATCAGGTCCGTCACGCTGATTGCAGCACCAGCGGTGGAATCGCTACAGTGTGCGACGGTGCGTCCCTCGACCGGGTCGGCCGATTCAATGAAGTTCCACAAGATGCCCAATGCGGAACGCACTCCCTGCGCGCATTCTCCAGTTAAGGGAAGAAACCACCTCATTCAGCGCCAGCAGAGCCTGACGCGTTTCAGGTAAAAACACCCTTCCTCATAGGCTTGTCTGCTCATTGATGAACTCTACTACCAGTCCCAGTGTTCATTGCGTTGAAATCATGCATTGAGTTTTGAACTTTGACATGTGTGTCTTATTGTAATAAAGAAGGGACTACTTAACTGGTGGCCTGATGCCTGCAGGGAGTGCGTTCCGCATTGGGCATCTTGTGGAACTTCATTGAATCGGCCGACCCGGTCGAGGGACGCACCGTCGCACACTGTAGCGATTCCACCGCTGGTGCTGCAATCAGCGTGACGGACCTGATTTCGCACTAATTTTGAACAGGGAAGTGTTGTTCCACAGCATTCGTGATTACGAACTATTTTCATTGAAAGAACTGCAAGCAGCCCACTTGGGTGTTATTTTCAAGACTACCAGTCCCAGTGTTCATTGCGTTGAAATCATGCATTGAGTTTTGAACTTTGACATGTGTGTCTTATTGTAATAAAGAAGGGACTACTTAACTGGTGGCCTGATGCCTGCAGTTCATCAATGAGCAGACAAGCCTATGAGGAAGGGTGTTTTTACCTGAAACGCGTCAGGCTCTGCTGGCGCTGAATGAGGTGGTTTCTTCCCTTAACTGGAGAATGCGTGCAGGGAGTGCGTTCCGCATTGGGCATCTTGTGGAACTTCATTGAATCGGCCGACCCGGTCGAGGGACGCACCGTCGCACACTGTAGCGATTCCACCGCTGGTGCTGCAATCAGCGTGACGGACCTGATTTCGCACTAATTTTGAACAGGGAAGTGTTGTTCCACAGCATTCGTGATTACGAACTATTTTCATTGAAAGAACTGCAAGCAGCCCACTTGGGTGTTATTTTCAAGACTACCAGTCCCAGTGTTCATTGCGTTGAAATCATGCATTGAGTTTTGAACTTTGACATGTGTGTCTTATTGTAATAAAGAAGGGACTACTTAACTGGTGGCCTGATGCCTGCAGTTCATCAATGAGCAGACAAGCCTATGAGGAAGGGTGTTTTTACCTGAAACGCGTCAGGCTCTGCTGGCGCTGAATGAGGTGGTTTCTTCCCTTAACTGGAGAATGCGTGCAGGGAGTGCGTTCCGCATTGGGCATCTTGTGGAACTTCATTGAATCGGCCGACCCGGTCGAGGGACGCACCGTCGCACACTGTAGCGATTCCACCGCTGGTGCTGCAATCAGCGTGACGGACCTGATTTCGCACTAATTTTGAACAGGGAAGTGTTGTTCCACAGCATTCGTGATTACGAACTATTTTCATTGAAAGAACTGCAAGCAGCCCACTTGGGTGTTATTTTCAAGACTACCAGTCCCAGTGTTCATTGCGTTGAAATCATGCATTGAGTTTTGAACTTTGACATGTGTGTCTTATTGTAATAAAGAAGGGACTACTTAACTGGTGGCCTGATGCCTGCAGTTCATCAATGAGCAGACAAGCCTATGAGGAAGGGTGTTTTTACCTGAAACGCGTCAGGCTCTGCTGGCGCTGAATGAGGTGGTTTCTTCCCTTAACTGGAGAATGCGTGCAGGGAGTGCGTTCCGCATTGGGCATCTTGTGGAACTTCATTGAATCGGCCGACCCGGTCAAGGGACGCACCGTCGCACACTGTAGCGATTCCACCGCTGGTGCTGCAATCAGCGTGACGGACCTGATTTCGCACTAATTTTGAACAGGGAAGTGTTGTTCCACAGCATTCGTGATTACGAACTATTTTCATTGAAAGAACTGCAAGCAGCCCACTTGGGTGTTATTTTCAAGACTACCAGTCCCAGTGTTCATTGCGTTGAAATCATGCATTGAGTTTTGAACTTTGACATGTGTGTCTTATTGTAATAAAGAAGGGACTACTTAACTGGTGGCCTGATGCCTGCAGTTCATCAATGAGCAGACAAGCCTATGAGGAAGGGTGTTTTTACCTAAAACGCGTCAGGCTCTGCTGGCGCTGAATGAGGTGGTTTCTTCCCTTAACTGGAGAATGCGTGCAGGGAGTGCGTTCCGCATTGGGCATCTTGTGGAACTTCATATATATATATATATATATATATATATATATATATATATATATATATATATAAAGCTCTGCTGTCGTGAGACAGAAAGGACTCACGTTAGTTTAATCCCGATAAGGATTTATTGTGCTCAAATCAAAACAGACGAGTTTCAGCCGTAGCTTTCGTCAGTGTCGACTTGCGTCATCGAGGGGGAAGTTAATATTTACAAAAACAATGATAATAAACGAAGGACTTTACAAAATAATTCTTAAGCGTCATATTGGAATGTGCAAATGGTGTCGTTGCAATACATTATTGCCATTTCAAGTAAATACTTCAGTGCTTAATTCATAAGACTGTGATTTCTTAAATATACAATCATAGTGTTGTCACGTTCTGCTTCATATGATTCCAATATTTACGAATTAATCAGCATTTACATTGGACCAATTGTAACTCAAAATATTGAGCTCTGAATGGGCAGGCATAGTTTTATGTGGGGAGATAACCTCTCTCAATCATTACACTATGTATCCAAATAAATTACTTATATATATTGTTTTTTTGTGTGTGGTTTGTAATTGTAGATTTCACTTTATATATTTTATTTTCCGCATTAATCCTCGTGATTTTAGTTTTTTCTCTGTCTTCTTCCTCTTCTGGTTTTTTTTTCTTTCTCTATGTTTCACTTATCTATAATAATTTTTGTTCTTGCTCACCACTTTTCTCAAGCACTTTCTCATATGTTCCTATTTATACGTTATTTCTTATTTTCTATTGTTTTCCTTTTTCACTTTTCATATTTCTCGTGGATATGTGCAATTTCAAATACAAAATTATTATATTCTACCTTTTGTAATATATATGTATTTGTGGTGTTTATATGTTAGGTTTTTAATGTGGGCTTGTGCATAGTGTGATGTCTGTGGAAATATATATTTTGAGTATTGTGTTTTGGGTATATGTTGTTATTGGTTAATATGTTACAAGAATAGTGTGTTTATGTATTTGTGATCATATATTTTGTGTTATGTGTATATATTTATTTATTTGTATGTTTAATATTGTTGTTCTTTTATGTGTTGTGGATATTTATGTGCTGTCTCATGTCAATTGCTTTCAGCCCTGATGAAGTTCCTTTGTGAGGAACGAAACGCGTTGGTTGATGTCCTATTGTTTGTGTTACTAAGAAGAATAAAATAAATTTAAAAGGACTTACTTAATAGAGTGTGACTTCTTGGTGCACCCTCCATGATATCAAACCTATTTGTCTGGATTCAAGTGAGGCCCAACTGTAGCAGGTCTCGGAGGTGGATTACACAGGACTCTTATAAATTGCACTACTGGGATACAGTTGCCGAACCTGTGGTAGAGTTTCTTTGTGCCATAGTCCTCAGACCCACTTCTGTAACTGTGCTCCCGGCTGAAGTGGTTAATTAAACCAAATGTTACTGTATTGCCAAATGCCCAGTCTTTTGTTTTTTTCAAGGTAAATTCATATTCGAGCAACAACTGTCTGCCTGATGGTTGCCCTGTGAGGAAGCATAAACTCAATGCAGGAAGCCTAAATTGGATGTGGTGACATGCCAATTATAACATCCTGATTGGATCACCAGAAATAAAAAATATTTCCACTAAAATAGGTCTGATCTGTTTATTATAAAAAAGTTATGATAAACACAATATGTCTGGCATATTGATTGTGCAAAGAATATGTTAATGCCAGTAGGCATTTAAGTGGTAGAGTAATGTGTTTCTGTAGTAAAGCCTACAGATAGTTTTTGTTACTTAAAATGTCACAGATTACCTTAGTAATAAATAATGTTGTTGTTTGTAACCACCTTTAACAAATCGTAGGGAGAGAGGATTTGCACTGCAATACTACTTTTTAAAATCTCTTCTTAGGTGTCTGCCAGACTCTTCTAATTAAAAAAAATCTTTAAATAATACTTACACACATGCATGTAAATAATATATATCTATACAAATACATAGAGGGCATGTGGATAGCTCTGTTCTGCCATTGGTCTGTCCGAGTATCATTTGCATGCTACTTCATGCCATGACAGCATACTGCATTGGGAAATGGCTCAGTCCACATCAGTCATGGGCTCTCTTGCCTTGTAAATGACAGCAGTCACATCACATGCGTACATCTACCTGAAAACAAGTGTGCTTCAATGTTCAAATTTGTTGCCCATTCCTTTAGTTTTCATTTCTTATTTTATAATTTACATCTTTTCTTCTCTCCTTTTTATTTTGATGTTTCTTAAGAGGATACTACAGCTGTGGTCACCTCTTTATTTCGGCTAAAATGCCATAAAAGAGTCACAACACAGTTCATTATAATATCCATTGAGTCACATTTTTGGATACATTTAGAACAGATAAAACATATGTGAATTAAAAAAAAATATTCCCAATAAAACTTTCTCTGGACACAATAAATTACCAAAAGCCCTTATAGCATTTCTAGAACACATTTGATCATGTAAACTCCTTTCTTTTGCATTACAGCTTTATGCCTTTTTTCCTCCGCAGAAAATAAATTGAATGCAGAAATCGGCTAACACTGAATACTATTGCTTGGGTTGTGTCTGTTTTAATTATTCTTAATGCCTGGTTGCAAGATCTTATTCCTAATAGTAAACATAGGGGCTTAGGCCCACATGCATCAAGCATTTTTGTAGTCGCAAACGGTGCGATTACTTAAAATCGGCCGTTTGCGAATGCAAAAGTGCTTTTTGGGATGCATGAAGCAATTTTAGAATTCGTAACATTGTTGCGAGTTCTAAAATTGCGGGTGCTTTTAAGAAGTCGCAGATGTGCGATTTCTTAAAAGCAATGCATCATTACTTTCACAAGTGCAAAGTCGCAATTAGGGTGCCAAATTTACCGAGTGGTTGAACCACTCGGTAAATTTGGAAAAAGTGTTTAAAATGCTGCAAATGTTTTTTTTTCTACATTCATGTTTCACACACACATGTCCTTAGGACATGTGTGTGTGAAACATGATGCGAAAAATACATTTCAGGGGTGCATGGGGGGGTCCTTTGGACCCCCCCCTGCACCCATGAAATTTTCAAAGTTCCACTCGCAATTTGCTGATGCCTTCCCATTGACTCCTATGGGCCTTTTGGCCCATAGGAATCAATAGGAATTGCGAAAATGCACTTAAGAATTCGGTATTCATTTGGGATTCGGTAAAAATTGCGATTTTTACCGAATCCCAAATGAATACCGAAAACAATGATGCATAGCATTTTGCACTTCTTAATTTGCGATTCCTTATTTTTCGCAAATTAGGAAGTGCAAAATGTAACAATGATGCATGTGGGCCTATATCCATTTCTTCTAGCCAGTGCGTAGGCTGTACAAAAGAAGAGGATATGAGGGTCGTCTTCTTTCTGGTTGCCCTCACACATAATGCAAGTTTCATCTACCACTGGAGCAAGACCATTGGACCCCCTAGTCCAGCGTGCAAAAGTTGTTTTAGTCAAAAGATTCCCGTATCTTAGTTTCATGAAGAGGGTTTTGGCAAGTGGAGGCTCAATTTCGTCAAGGAAAGCCTCAAAAAGAGGCTCATCCTTGAAGCTCAGAAAATTGGTCACTAGGGTCCCAGCATTATTCGCGTTTGTTATTAGGTTAGACACAAAACTCCAAAAAGCCCTTTTTACAACCAGTTTTGAGTTCGGCTGTAAACATTCTGGGTTCTCCCAAAAATGATTTAGACTTATTTTGATAAACCAGGTTTTAAAATGTTTTAGTCATGGAATGGTATTCGAATTGTCCAACCCCATTATCTCTTTTAAACCTTCCCTATAATCATACAATTCTGAAACCTGCCAAAGTCTAACCAATTGCATTAGTGGCCGAACAATTGTGTAATGGTATGTCCTTTTGACATTTAAATCCAGCTGAAGTGGCACTAAAGGAGTACCTTTTGGAGCCCTTACCAAACTTCTCATAAAGTTATTATCCATGACAAAGAAAGAGTCCTTTGACATGGGCCCCCAAATTTCAGCGCCATATAGGGCCACTGGTTGGACCTTGAATTTAAATAACTCAACTACTGGTGACACAGCTTTGCTAGTACTCAGGCTTTGTTTCCTAAGAATAGGTTTTACATTCTGTGCAAATATCAGCTTGCTTTTTTCAATTTGGGGCCGCCAAGAGAAGTTAGAATCTAACGTGACCCCTAAATATGAAAAATTTTGAACCGATTCCGGTTTCTCACCATTCAGAATTCAACAGCCTTTGTCTGGTTTTGATGGATTAAGGGCCATACATTTTGGTTTTTTCCCATTAATTTCCAATCCTTTCTTGCTGCAGTAGTCGCTAAAGGAATTGAGTAGTGCCTGGAGACCTTTCTTGGTTTGGGAGATCAGAATGGTATCATCTGCGAATAGTAATGAAGTTACCTTTTCTCCATTCAATTTTGGTGAATCATTTATGCATCCCTCTAGATGTGCAGGGATGTCATTCACAAAAAGGGAGAAAAGTGTTGGGGCCAATACGCAGCCTTGAAGGACGCCACGCTCGATAGGTTTTTTTTGGGTCAATTCCACATTTGGGCCCCATCACACTTTGGCAAAGTTCCCAGCATGCAGCTCTATTATCTGTACCAGCAGACTGTTTGGAAGCCCTGCTTCACTCAATGTTCTCCATAGAAGGTCACGTGGCACTAGATCAAAAGCTGCTCTCAAATCGACGAAAGCAACGTATAGGTGGCCCTTCTTGATATTTATGTATTTGCAGTATAGGCAGCAAAATCTGAATACTTGATCTATTGTGCTCACTTTACATCGAAAACCGGCTTGATATTTTGTTATGATTGCATTCTCCTCCAACCAGTCGTTGACACGAGTTAAGATGTGTCTCAAGTAGATTTTTTAGAGAATGTCCATCAGGCTAATTGGCCGATAATTAAGAGGGTCCAACCAATCCCCTTTGTTTTAAATTAAAATGATTTCTGCTCCCCTCCAACTTTTAGGGAAATCTAGACTATGGGATAGCTTATTACACAGGTAATTTATGTACGGTACCCATACCTTTAGGTCATGCTTATACAAATCCCCTGGTATCTTATCTAGCCCTGGCGCTTCACCATTTTTTACTGAATTGATTGCCGCCTCAGTTTCGCATAATGTAAATGCCAGGCAGTCTATGGGGTGTTTAGGCCACGGGGTGTCGTCGCCGGGGACTCTTGACATTGTGTCATACTTTTTGTAAAGATTCGTGAAGTGGTTAACCCACGTTAGCTCGTCAAGGTAAACATCTTTTGCCACTCTCCCTACGTGATTACCATTGGCGACTAACCTCCAGAACCCTACACTATCCTTTGATTTGACAGCTGTCAACATGTCTGCCCAGCTTTCTTCCTCCCAAGTTTTTCTTGAAGCATTTGTTATGTTGTTATGTTATGTTAAAATCATTTTTACCGCGCACGGTCACCAGACGGTTTCATGGCGCTCATAGACAAAAGCAGAGGGGTCAAGCAGCAGGGTTACTCGTAGGCTAACTGGAAGAGATGCATTTTGAGTAGTTTGCGAAAACAGGTATAATTAGGACAGACTCGGATAGTAGTCGGAAGGGAATTCCACAGTGCAGGGGTGAGACAAGAGAAACAAGAGCCTCCGTGCTTTTTACGTTTATACCTGGGGACAGTTAGGAGGTTGTGTGCAGAGGACCGGCGATTTCTTGAGGGAATGTGACGCTTGAGGCTAAGGGAAGTGAAAGCTGGGGCAAGAGCAAGAAGTGCCTTAAAAACAGTGCAACCCAGTTTAAAAATGCATCGAGAGGTACTGGGAGCCAGTGCAATCTCCTCAACAGGGGCGAGACATGTTGGTGCTTAGGCTGTTGAAAGACCAGTCTGGCCGCCTGATTTTGTACCAGCTGAAACCAATGAAGATGGTAAGCAGGAATCTCAGCATACAGGGAGTTGGCATAGTCAATACTGGAGGTGACGAGGGCCATGATGACAAGTGTGAGAGCCTCAGTAGTGAGAAACCTGCGAATTTTGCAGATCCTGCGCAGATGTAAAAAGCAGGAAGAGGTGACAGCATTGATTTGAGGCCTCATAGATAAATCACTAGATATGATTACACCAAGGCTCTTCACCGAATTGACAGGACAGGGTGGGGGGCCAAGGGAAGGGGGCCAAAAACTAGAGCTCCAAGGATTGGCCGACCCTCCTGTCAACACCAACTCCGTCTTGCTGGGATTGAGCTTCAACTGGCTAAAATGCATCCACTCAGAGATGGCAAGCATGGTGGATTGGAAATTGACACAGGAAGAAGGGGAGGAATCAATAGGAAAAATCAGCTGTAAATCATCCGCATAATTGAAGATAGTGACCGGGGTGTGACGGAGAGAAACTATAAGGGCTTGTATATAGAGATTAAATAAAAGGGGCAAAAGAGCAGAGCCTTGAGGGACACCACAGGAAAGTGAGGAATAGGGGGCTGAGAAAGTGGACAGATGGACTGACTGGGAGCGCTGGTGCAGGAAGGAGCTGATCCATGTTAGAGCCATGCCCTGGATGCCCGCATTTTTGACACGGTCGATCAAGATGGCATGATCGACGTGTCAAAAGCAGCCGACAGATCTAATAGAACAAGGGCTTGGGCCAAGTTCTTATCAGCGTCTTGCCTCAGCACGTCCATTACAGCCACGATGACAGCTTCAGTGGAGTGGGCCGGTCTAAAACAGGCTTGCTGTTCGTCTAAGAAAGAAGACCCTCCAAAGAATGCGCTGAGGCAGCGGGTGACATAAGTCTCCAGAATCTTCCCCAAGTAGGGGAGAAGGGAGATCGGCCGATAATTGCTCAGGACAGATGGATCAGCACCAAGCTTTTTAAGTATGGGGACAACAACCGCCTGTTTGAAAGCATCAGGGACAGAGCCTGTGGCAAGCGAGTTGTTAAGAAGTGCCAACGGGGGACCAGGACAAGCCAACAGTCGTTAGGGGAACCTGAACTGACCGCATGTAACAGGGAGATGAACTCTGTCTGGGAAATGGGAGGGAACTCGTTAAAACAACAAGGATTCATGGGGGTAAAGAGCAGGCAGTAGACGAAGAAGGGGGAGGGATATTGTTTTTGATAGTGATGATTTTGTCAATAAAAAATGAATTAAGGGAATCGCAGAGGACTTGTGAGGGTTGGGGTTGGGCAGTAACGCGGTCGGGCAGGGAAAGTTCCTCTACGATTGAAAAAATATCCTTAGTTTTAGAGGCAGAACTGAGGAGTTTCTGAGAGAAGTAGGAGGTTTTGGCCAGTAAGATAGATTTTTTATAAAGTTTTAATAAATCAACATATACAGTTTTTAGTAGTGGGTCATAATTACGCCTCCAACGGCGCTCGGCTTGTCTAAGGGCCAGTTTGTCCAGTTTTAATTGGTCTGTGAACCACCGCTGAGCATCATGAGGGCGTTGAGTTTTAGTAGTTCTCAGCGGGGCCACCACATCGCTCGCATGTTTCAGCCACTGGTCGAGGACGTCAGTCTGGGCAGATGTCATGGTCATGTCGCTGGGGGCTGTAGTGAGTAGGATAGAATGAAATTCAGAGATGTCAGCTCGCTTCCAGTTCCGCGCAGTGAAGTTGGTAGTAGGTGAAGGGCAAAGCTAATTTCAGTGGGAAATAAATAAAAAAGTGATCCGACCAAGTGCAGGAATATAGTAGGGGAGGAGAGATATCAAGATTGGCCGTCCACACTTGGTCGAGGATATGGCCTTTATTATGAGTAGCCACTGAGATGTGCTTTTTACAATTCAGGCCAAATAGGAGATCCGTAAATTCTTCAGAAAGGCTACTTTCACAGGGGTCTAGCGGCCAGTAATTAAAATCGCCAATGATGAGAATTTTGGCGGAGTTAATAACTAGCCGGGAAATGAGGTTGCCAAATTGATGGGAGAAAAGAGGCATATTGTCAGGGGGTCGATAGACAAGAACACAAATAAAGGAAAACTTGGGAGAAGTAAATTTCAGAGTGAGAATGTCAGTTTTGGGGAGAGTGGTAGTTTCCAAGATGGTAAAATTATATTGGGACGGATGATAGCGGCTACCCCCCCCCCCCCACCTGCTCTACCTGCTGCCCTATTGGACTGTAAGATGTAATAGCCCGTAGGGACAGCGGCGAGGATGTCCGGGGTAGAGTCATCAGTTAACCAAGTCTCCGAGAGGAGAAGAATGTCAATATTACTATTGTCTAGCAACTGAAATATTTCAAGCTGATGCTTAGCCAGCGAGCGGGTGTTAAGGTAGACTATTGACAGGGAGTGAGGTACTGATGGCCCAACAGCGAGTGGCGTGATGGGAGAATCATTGCAAGTAATGGGAGTACACACATCAGGATTACCTGCTTATAGTTTTTCCTTGCTATTTTTACATCTTCAGCTGATTTAGATTTGATAGCAAGCAGAAGCACCCCCTTGGATTCCCTGCAAAGTCTGTCATACCATGGTTTACAATGAGACAGATTGTGTAATTTTGTTGGTTTTTCTTTGGCATTTTTGTGACTAACATTCTCAGATCTAAAAAAAAAAATGTGTGGAGTGACATAAAACAACCAGAGTTTTCTTCGTCTATAAGGGAGCCTACAAAAGATCCAAAGGTCCCTGCAAAGAGTGCATACATTTCGGCAAGAATCTCACCGTGGTCCAATACGAGTGACCATTTGAGTGCTCATCTATTGTTACTGACATGGATCCAGGGCCGGACTGGTGAGGCCGGGCACCGGGCAATCCCCCGGTAGGCTGGAAGAAATGGGGGCCGGTTTTGTCACAGGGGGCTGGTTTTGTTACTGGGGGCCGATGTTATTTTTATTTTGAGCAAAATCGGCCATCAGTAACAAAATAAGAAGGCCACGGTGACAGTCCCTGAAGTGCACTCTGCCCTCTGTACTTAGTGTGCCTGCGGCGCGTGTAATCACCAACCCCCTTATTGTGACAGTGCATGCAAACATCAGAAGCCATCAGGAAGCGCCAATGATTAGTCCGACTCGTGCATCACACCCTAAACTCTCACAGCCATTGCCAATAACAGAGAGCGTTTAGGGCATGATGCGCGAGTCCGACCAATCATCTGTGTCCCCTCTCCAAGTTCATCCACCTGCAGCATTGTACACAGTGAACCCCCGCCCTCTTAGTAAGTTAGGGAGTAACACGCACAGGAGAAGCAAGCAGCAGACAGCACAGCATTAGTCTGTGGAGGCCTGAGGCCCCCAGACGTTTAAGTAAGTGTCATTTATTGCTTTTAAAAAGAATTAAAAACGAAAACACAATAGATCGTGAACTTTGTGTACCTTTATATAACCTAACAACAACATTTTAGAAAGGTGCGCAATGAGGAAAAGTGCACTAAGCATGAACCGGGCAGAAAGTAGGTCGTTTCATGCCTTCTGCACCATTGTTTTCCACTCCTTCTCCTACCTGAGACACTGGAGAGGGCTCTCTTGTGGCTGATTGCACCCCCCCTGGTTTCTGCTTGTGTTTGGGCCTCCTGCCTCAGTCGAGGCCCAGTATGCTTTTTCATTGGTATACAGCAACAAACGGGTTGGGGGGTTGTGGTTCTCTTGAATACACCCCCACTCCAATGGTCTTAACAAGCCTTGTTTTCAGTACTGACTCCGGGTTTTCAAAGAGTGGGGGTCTCCTAAGCGTTGTCTTATTAGTGCTATTTGTGGGCAGGGCCCTAGTCTTTGCTATGTATCCAGGAGCCTGCTGTTTTGATTAGCCACCACTCGCCTTATTCGTCTGTTCGTGGGGAACCCTGTATCCTGTGCTGCAGATCCTGTATTCCACCTGTGATGTAGGCAGGGTTGGAGTAGGTATCGCTTTAAGGGCCCGGGAGGGCGTTGGATATTCTCTCGCTGTGATTCACTGACCAAGTTTGCTTCATTTGCAGCATTCCCGTCAACCCTCTTGTCTCAAAAAGGCCTGTTATAGGGGGGTCTCAATTTCGAGCGTTCAGAGGCCTCTCAATTCAGTTTCCAGATTCACCAGTCCTGCGATATTCTCATTGGGCCTCGGTAACGGCCCGGCCTCCCCACCGTCTACTCCCAAGTCCCCTACTTATTGCCGCAGTGACGCTTGGGCTGGCTGTAGGATCATGGGTCTCAGCCTCCAGCTCCTTGTGGGGTGATGAGATGCTCTGGTCTGGTTGAGATGCCCCTAGTTTTGAATTGCATACACTCCGGGCCAGTGCAATTTGCCACCGAGTGATATACCGCTGACAAAATGTATGTTGTGAAGTGGGATGCTAAGATCAGTCCTATATTTTTTAATTTACCATTCTCACGCCTTTCCCTTGATTTCTCATGCAAATGTGACTGGCAGTCAAACAGATCATTTCAAGTTAAAACGTGTTTAAAGAAATGCACATTTTTGAAACTTTTGCTGAGAAAAAGTCTCAATAATATATTTATTTGTGTATTCAGAGGTTTAATAAAGCGCAAAGAAGACCCGGGGGTAGAAGAGCATTTGTGCAGTACAAATTTCACATACATATCAGTTCAAGATGATAACTACAAAGCTGAAGGACAAGGCTGTGTGTTTACAGAGCAACGAGTTTACAATTCATTATAACTAGATATACATGGCATATTCTGCCAGTGCAAGGACAAGCTAGGTATCATTAGTGAGGTTACACAGAACTATTTTATCAAACACAGGAACGGGAAATTCCATGCCATATTCAGACCGGTGGAAGATGAGGGCGATCGATTAGTTTGTCAGGAGTTACTTAGTGAGAAGAGATTTGACTTTCCTCTCCAAGACGGCTGGCGGTAGTTAGATCCCAATTTTAGGTGTACTGCCAGAGAAGGAGGTTTTTTGTTTCTTTATTCTTTGAGCTTCCAGGAGTTGTCAATCAGCACTGAGTAGGGCGTGGTTACCTCTAGACAGTGAGTTTGTGGCCAGGTATTTTGGGGTACCAAAGTGCAGGGCTTTGAGTAGTGCAGTCTACCTTGAGGGAGGCACCTTGCTTCTATTGTGAGGCACTTGAGAGTGACGAGAACAGGTGTAATGTGTCTGAATCACTTTTGCTCCGGATACTGGCCTTGCTGCCGCATTTAAGATGGCCTTCATTGGTGTTATGCATGATTTTGCTGCAACGGTCAAGGGAGCTCTGCCATAGTCAAGTCTAGATAAGACCATATCCTTGATTGCATTATTCAACAAATAGGCATGCACACCTCACTACCGACACAGGACTGGGAGGGGCTGGCTTCACGTCTCTCCATGACCACAACTCAACAGGGCATTTAACCTCCATTTAAGAAATTTGGAGGTGTCACCACTACGATGGATTTCTGTCAGCATTGGGCAGTGTTGGTTTTGGTTAAACCACAGTTTAACTTTATTCCTGACAGTGATGAAAGCCTTTCATTACAATAAAACTTGCCTGTAATGTGAAAATAAAAGCAAGGAGTTTACAAATATTTTTTGCTGTCTCACACTAAGCTCACATGGCCTGAGTCACAACAAATATTACTACTAGTATCATTACGATTGCGGAGTCACCTGCTGCTTAGCCATGAATCTATGTTATATTCTGTGAAATGGACCTGGGATTTGATACTGCATTGTTATATTTTGAAACAGTTACATACTTTGTTATAAATGCACGGCTCAAAAAACGTACTTATGAGTGTCCAGCTGTTCAATACCATGGTTGCCAAATACCAAGGGCAACTTAGTCTTGATTTCACCTAATGAATCTTTCTTTTGCCACCTACACATCCCGTCTCTTTAGCTATCTCTCAAAGGTTCTTTTCCATCACAGGTTTCTCCCTCTCTCAATGTTTTCCTAGCTTCCTCTTTATGCTTGTTTCCCCTTCCCCCTCTTTTTCTTGCTTTGGCTCAAATTCTAAGGATGGAAAATAAGAACTTGTCTCCACAACTGAGCCTGTGAAGCAAGCCATGTCTGAGACCACCTATCTCCTTTCTGATTTGTTTCTTAAGTGCACCCCCCCCAAGCCTTTTTACAGCACTCACAGGTTAGGAAGATTAAAGACTGAGTCAGCCTAGCTAGGAATCTAACTTGTGACCTACACATCACCTCACCGACTATCCTGCCTGACATATAAGAAATCGCCACTTGCACTTTTCACTCTCTTTAGAAACAAGGGCAGTCCTCTTTTGGCAGCTGTCCACGGCACTTGAACCACAGTCGGCGACACTACAGCGTCCAACTCTGTAAAAAGGTGGGAAGCAACCAATAAACAAAGATCCTTAAGTATTGCCCGGCGGTGTCGCCTCTTTAACCCACAAAATATTAATCAATGAAGAGGCAGGCGCTGGAGACTGGAAGGCAGGAAACAAGGGTTTATTCTCTCCGGAGGAGAACACATCAGTTCGGACAGCAAGTATCGTCACGAGGTGCTCCAACTGCATCTCTGAGGCCTGGCCTCTTATACACAGGTTTATGGTCGGCAAACATTCTTTATTGTAATAAAGTCACTTTGAAGCATGAAAAGACATTCCCAGAACCTCCGCTTCAGGCCTGTTCCCACACATTTTCACAGCAAGAGTCCCCTCCCTACCCACAGGAGGAGATGGCTATCACACAGCTGGACATTCCGCCGATTCCCGGAATGCGCGCGACTGATCAGATCTCATGGGGTGGGGGCTTTGATCAACTGTAACTCCTTTGAAGAGGGGTGATTCCTTACAGTAGGGGCAATAAACTGCATCCGCAGGGCTAGGTGATGGCCTGGGATCGACTCGGACAATGGGGCATGGAGGAAGGAGTTTATCAAAGGGTATGCGACCATGAAAGGGATGAAGGGAGGTGTCGGTCGGGCATGGGGTGTGATTCTCGTGGAAGAGCAGCGCAGATGGGGAGGGTTTATGGCCCATGCATGAGAGAGCGGGGGTGACCAGTGCGTGGGGGGGGGGTGCTTGTGAGGGCGAAGAGCCGTGCTGGGGGTCAGTGGCGTGCAGAGGGTGGTTCTGACCAAGGTACCTAAAATGGCGAGTGTGCACGACAAAAAGTGTGGCATCGGGGGAAAAGGCAAGATGGCGCAGATAATGTTTACCAAACCGTATTAATTTTCCACAGTCCTCCCTTTAACATTCCCAAGACATCTTGCTGGCCTATTTCTTATCCATGTCTACTGTGGCAGTCATAAGTAAAGAAGTAGGAACCCAGGCGAAGGAGCTGTGCATAAACATTACATTTAAAATCTTTCATCTTAGGAGGCGGGCCCGCCGTTGAGCTCGTTGCAGGAAAGTCATAGTAATGCAATATCGGACAAAAATGATTCTGTATTGAGAGCGTTGGGTACATTTCATAGATGCTTATAGTCATTCGGAATATGAACTGATAGGTTATCACATATGTAAGTTCATTTCGTACTCGGTTGGAGCATAATCAATACAATGGTGACTGGGAGAGAAATGAGACGTAGTAAAAACGATAATCAGGGGTGTCATTGTTCGAAGAGGAGGGGTGTTGCTTTTTCCAGTGTCTTATTGTCTTGGACCATTATTAGTGAGTTCTCAGCATTCTTTGTCGTCTTCTGTTGGCACTGTTGAGCACCGGCGGTGGAGCTATGCGTCCAGCTCTATTCCAGGTCCTGCGTAGCAGGGCATGACCTTTTCCTCGTTTTTCCGGTCAAAAAGGTCCTTTTTCGCCCTGTGTCCTAATTATTCTTTCATGGGTACTTTAGACAGGGCACCCAAGTTTCATTTTAGTTTGCAACAAAACCCTATTCTATCTGACTGCAGTTTTTCTTTTTCGAGTCGATTGTCAAAGAGTTCAGGTGGAAGAAGGGGGTGTGTGAGTAGTCCTTATGGTAGGTCGGAGGAAGAGGGGATGGAGCAGGGCCAGATCGGGAACGGACCAGGGGGACGGAAAATTTCAGGTAGGTGGGCCCATGACCGGGCTCAGAGGGCGGGGACTTTTCGGCACATGTTGGTCATCGAGCAGGGGCATCAGATCAGCCCTTTCCTTTCATTTTGTCGGAAACAGTGCCTCGTCCTGCGACTCCTTACTGTTGCGGTCCCGCCTTGGCCAAAGTCGCAGATGTTCCACGATCTGCAGTCAGGCCGCGTGCTCCCACATCCGGTCTCTCTCTCCTCCGACAGTGGTACCCTTAAATGAGTTTGAAAAGACAGTCTTTAGAGAATTGGCAGAGGAAGGTAATCACATAAGTCTATTTCTCTCCCAACTCCAAGCAACTGGGGAAACATCCGTTACATTGGGGTTTACAACCAACGTATAAATAATTGCTGATAGGTTTGCTGGATTCCCTACAACTTTCCTTCGTAACTATTTCTTTGGCGTTTGTTGGTATTACATTCATTGTCGTGGTACGAGGTCTGATACCTATTCATTGCATTTGTTTATTACAGTCACGTCAGTTCTTCTGGCAGAGACCCACTTTTCTAGTACGAGTCTTACAAAGCTATACCGTTCTTCAGGGCTTTGTATTTTACGAAAAAGTGCAACGTGCTATCACCATGGTCCGATAGGTATCTTTCTGAGGAATGAACATAGGCTAAACAATTTTCCATTATATCAATGCATCCTATCTTTCAGCTAAACATTTTACTTTCAACAGGGTTTACTGCAACAATTTCTTCATTTCGATCTAATCTTAACTTCGCAAACATCATTCTAATTTCTACATAGTCTCTTACAACCTGGCTACTTCATTAAAAACAGGGGGGGGCTTGCGATAACTATTCAACTCATCCTTGGGGTGACCGGGGTCTTATGGAAAACAACTAGGAACATAGCAAACTGGGGTGAGGGACTATCGTCTTGCTTTGTGTCATAAGGGCGTTATCTAGCAGAAGGCTACAGTTTAGTTGGTAAGCGTTCAGTGACATTTCACGAATTCTAAACTTTGTAGCTTGTTCGTCAACAAATCATTTCTAGGAACAACGGCTGGCCTGTGTCAGTTGTAAGTCAACCCATCTCTTACAACCAGGGGTGAGCCACATTTTTCAAACTCTCGTCCGGGGCAGCTGATACAAAACTGGGGGCGTCTGGGAAGACGGGGATGCTTCGATCACTTTTACTGTTTGGGCATTGAGACAATTCGGGACGGGGAAGGTCGCGTTACTTGAGGCATTTTTATCATAGAAGCCACTGACATGTAATTCCCTTATTACGGGTCAGATTAGGGAACCTCAGTCGTCTTACCTGTCCTTTCCCTTTTGGCCAATCTAGGTTTCATCAATATTTAGCAGAAAGGAGAGGTAGTAACATGGTATCAATGTGATTTTATTTAAGACAAATTTGTGCAAATACTTGCGGTATTTGGAGCCAATTGGGTGGTGCACCAGGGATGGTGGTTTGCCAATTAGGTGCCAGTCGTTAGGAAGAGTGAGAGTGTGGAGGAGAGAGAGAGAGAGAGAGAGAGAGAGAGAGAGAGAGAGAGAGAGAGAGAGAGAGAGGGAGGGAGAGAGAGAGAGAGAGAGAGAGAGAGAGAGAGATGTGCGACAATAGGCTAAACAGTACACGTGCGACATGGAGAGTGGCCGTGTACTAAGATAGGCTATTCAGCGCATTACACAACATGAGACATTACGGGTCTGTGTTAGAATTTAGAAAGCATGCAGTTTGGGACGGACGAGCATTAGGCCGGGTACAAAGGGACATGCATTGAGTAAAAGGCACCATTGTGTCGCACTTCTCGTACTCTCGGTCCTTTGCCTAGTTAAGTCAATGCTTCAGTCGCATAGAAAACATTTTCTCATAGTTTCAGACATACGTGACATGTGCTCATTCACGCAACACGGGTTAGGGGTGATCGCGTCTCATCATATCATACAACTATTGGCTCTTTCGTTACAAGAGTAGTTTGTGGGTGTCTTTAGGTGCCACCTTGCAGCGTTTGTCCGCTTCATGTATCAGACATGGCGTGGCTTCAGATCTTCACTATACCCCAGTCGTGATTCCAATGTAACCTGTAGAGGGAGGAAAAGAGGGGAAGGGAGGGGGGACAACATTCGAGCATATCAAATGTACGGGCACGAAAGTCCTTTACTTACCACATACTCGTCTTATCTCCTCGGGATATAATCCCTGGGGTCTTGGTTTCTGAAGCCAGGGGGCGGGCAGTGTGGTAAGGATGGCGAGCGATAGGTTGTTCATGAGGGAGACGGTCCGAGTGTGACATTATAGGCCGTGTGTAGGGAAACGTTAAAAATCAGAGGCGCTTAGTGCGAGGTATCTAGTTTGTAGATGTATCTAGCTATCGGGATCCTTAAATCATTCCCAATGCTGTGATGTCCTAAGGCATATCAGCTCTTCGGCCAACCCTGTTCCCTAGTACCTTTGAGTACCATACCTATATAACATTTTATCATTTACACCGCTTCACTTTACCCGTTCTCAGAAGTCGAGGTCCTTCTCCATGCGTTTGTTCCTGAGCCAGTCGCACATTTGGAGGCAGCGTATCGTGCCTTAGATTCGATCATCAATCCGGGGCTGAGCAACCATTTTCTAATAACCTTAAAAAGAGAACAAAACAGGGCGCACAGAAAAACCCTCCCGCTGATCCCACATTTACAAAAGTATGCAATACCTGTTCATAGTTTGAAAAACCATTATTTGCACAATTGATCAGCATGTAAATATGAGAGTGCAATCGTATTTGGCCGGACACGGCGTTGGCTGAAGCGCGTACAGTAGGGGGGGGCTATTTTGCAGCATTAAAAACATTTAAAAGGGTTTATTTAGTTATTTGCAGGAAACTAAAAACGTCTATCAATAGTTGAGGGATCAGGGGGCATTCATTTCGTAATTGGAAGCATAGTCAGACTAGTTGCAATCAAATTTCCTAGATGCATACCGTGGGCGTGTGTCATAAGCGACGTTATGTATCAGTTACAATAATATCATAATAAATCGTACATTGAAACCAACATTTTAACGGGATCCTTTTACGTGTTCGCCAAGTGAACCCTCCCCCTTTTTCGTCAAGTGTACAAAGGATCATATACGTATCTTAGAACATCAAGTCTTATTAGCTAAAAACACCACGAGGTGTTCGTGAATTCCTATTGACACCGGCGCCATTTTGGGCGAGGCCGGGTTAGTCCGGAAGTAGCATCAGGGACAAAATGTTTCCAACAACTGGCGGTTGGACCAGAGTTCCTTTCGGCAGTTCAAAAAGACTTGTGCTAACAGAAGGGGCAGGTAATGTGGACCGTCAATCAAAAGGGGAGGGAGGCAAAATCTCCCCTACCGGGTCACGTTGAGGTTCAGCCGGAACTTGCTCGAATTTGTTAGCCCACAATGTTTCTGGATGGTTCAGACTGAAGCTGGCGCTGACACGAGAGCACCACCATCTTGTGGCTACGTCGTGGTCATTTCGTTAGCGATCAAGGCAGTTGTTCCCCACCGGAAGCCTGTAGGGGCCGAGGGCTCCTGGGACTTTTGTAGAATCTTCAAGGCTGTGGGGATGCTGTCGGAGGTGGGGACTCGTGCCCAGGTGGGCAAGCGTCCGAGTTACATTACTGGTCAAAGTTACTCTAGCGGCCTAGACCCGACTTCCAGGGGGCCCAGACGCCATTTTGAGACCCCGCAGCAGCCGCCCTTCGTCGTGTCTGCAAGAGTGGATGAGACTTCTTGGGGCGAAAAATGGAACACCGTGCCGTAGGAGCAGGACATTCGGCTCGGGGCGATAGGGAGCAGCCGTGGTGCCTCCACCTGGGGAGGCGAGGGAGGCTCGTTCGCGCCGCCTCCCTCTCCCAGTGCACCCCACGCCGTCCCTTTTCGCGGGTATACATGATGGCCACCCCACATCCCGTGCTCCACAAGTACACTTGAGGGCCATCATATGTCTCGTGCTCCGCAAGTATGGTTGCTGGCCATTCTATGTCCTGTGCTGCGAAAGTATGGTTGCTGGCCATTCTATGTCCCGTGCTGCGAAAGTATGTCCGTCGCCCGGCTGGAGGATTTCGGCGCCGGGCCGGGGCTGGGAAACCTCCTACCTGGGGAGGTGGAAGAGGCTCGTTCGCGCCGCCTCTCCCTCCCAGCCCACCCTGCACCAATTCTTCAGCGGAGGTATTTGTGATGGCCGGACCAGGAGATACGAGGGAGGGGGTCATCTGCATCCGCCCCCTCCCTACTCGTGGCCCGGGGGACGCCACCCCAGGAAGAAGAGGATGGGAAGGCCATTACATGCCGGGCCCGTGGTGCTTCCTGGACATCCCACCGGCGACCTCTTCGATGGATGGCTGTCAGCAGGACCCCGCCCCACACGTGCTGTGTGTTTCACCTTCCGGATGGGCGTGACCGGTGACCTGCTCCATTTCGGGAACTTCCGGAGTGGGGGTAGGTATTTTTTTTTTTTTGTCTATTGGGCGTGGTAGGAGGCGGGACAGGCATGCCTGGGTAATGGGGGGTGGGGTGTCCACAAGAACAGTTTTCCTGAACGGGGGGGTTGTCTATGCAGGCCTGTAATTGCTTTTGTCCACAGAGTGGGGGGCAACAGAGAGTAATCAGTCCCATTGCACTCGAAGTTTGAGTTCATTAATGGAATGTATACTAATCTGTCCGAAACTACTCTGTGTGTTGTTCCTGTATGTTATCCGAAAGGGTGGCTTTTGTGTTCGGGAACAGTAGCGGTAGTACGGGGTTCGTCACCGGGTAACCTAGAGCTTGCCCGGGTTTCCCCTCTTAGCGTTGTTCGACCTATGAGAACTCAAACATGTCGCTGAAATCTGTCTGGCGAAATCTGTGCCATCGGGCGTAATCAAACGTGGTGGTTCTATCCGGCCTGTCCGTGTCAGTCTGATTCATCTTTGTCTCACGCCTTTTCCCTTTCTGCCGGCCTGTTATTTCTGTCGGCCCTCTGCTCTTACCCGTGTTCAGTAGAGTCGGGCATTGGGCTTTCCAGTGCCCGGAATATTTACAAAAAGCACATTGATTTTGCCCTAAGTCTGTTCGTCCTGCGCGTAGTGTCGGGGGATTACGTTCGGGTCGTTGTGTCTTGGGGTTGTCCTGTCGGTATATCCCTTTACACCGTTCCCTTCTTGTGTTTACTCCTTGGAACCGTGTCGCCGCTATCCCTTCCTTTGGCCTACCAGATGCTTGGAAGGTTGTCTGTCGCGTTTCTTTACCTACTCTGACTTCGTCTCTTTTCTTTCGTTGTATTGCTTCTTTGCGCCACATACCGAGACTGTCGAGCATAATAGGCGTTGTCTTACTACTACAAAGGGCTATTTCTAACGTTTCTATTTTATCAAGGTCGAAGGATCCTATCAGTGGCCACTGTTTCTCTTGATTTTCTTTGGTATACTTGTGCCACAGCTTACTATAGGCTATGGTAACTAATCCATACTTTGTGAACATGTCTTTATTAGGGGTGCCTTCCAGCAGAGCTAGATGGTCTACCTCTAATAAACGGTCCGGGTTGAACCAGCTACCAATCAGTGAGGAGAAGATAGGCATGACGAATCACAATGGGGACAAAAGTCAGCACTACCTATCTTATCACTGCGTGCAAAGACTAGACAGAATATTTCTATTCTACGTTGTTTGCAGGCAGTGAATACCTCATGAACCAATATCGAACAGTCAATGTTCGGTCAATCAAACAATCAGTGGGGAGAATAAGTAGGCCCGCAAAGGTCTGCGTTACCTACCCTTTCCCTATCTGCAAAGAGGGAACCTGTTCTTTCCTGTTTGCAGACAGAGAATCTCCAGAAAACAATCCGCGAACAGTAGTTCGGGTTCAAACAATTAATCAGTGTGGGAGAGGGAAATCTCCAGAGAACAATCCACGAACCGTAGTTCGGGTTCAAACAATCAATCAGTGGGGGAGAAAGATAGGCACGACGGCTGTGTTACCTATCCTTCACTGCTTGCAAAGAGAGAGCCTGTTTTTTCTCCGTTTGCAGACAGCGAATCTCCAAACAAATCAACAAAGAGTAATACTAGTATTTTCCAAACAATCAAACAATCATTTCGCAATTCGCCGTGTTTACACGACCTTACCCGGACCGCATGGACAGTTTCTTGTCTTCCGAATCCAGCGCCCGATCGTCCTCTTTTCTTTGTATTCCTCGCGGCACTCCTGATGGTTCCCAGTCAGGACCGTAGATCACTCGAGAGAGGTCTGTTCGGAACCAGTGAAGTTCGGATGATCGGCTGTCAGACGAGGGTCTATCGGACAGGTGCACTCCCGATCGTTACAGTCATTCACTCTGTCGTCAGGACCTCTCCCACTGGATCCACGAGTCGCTGATGGGCCCCACGTTTGGGGCGCCAATTGTAAAAAGGTGGGAAGCAACCAATAAACAAAGATCCTTAAGTATTGCCCGGCGGTGTCGCCTCTTTAACCCACAAAATATTAATCAATGAAGAGGCAGGCGCTGGAGACTGGAAGGCAGGAAACAAGGGTTTATTCTCTCCGGAGGAGAACACATCAGTTCGGACAGCAAGTATCGTCACGAGGTGCTCTAACTGCATCTCTGAGGCCTGGCCTCTTATACACAGGTTTATGGTCGGCAAACATTCTTTATTGTAATAAAGTCACTTTGAAGCATGAAAAGACATTCCCAGAACATCCGCTTCAGGCCTGTTCCCGCACATTTTCACAGCAAGAGTCCCCTCCCTACCCACAGGAGGAGATGGCTATCACACAGCTGGACATTCCGCCGATTCCCGGAATGCGTGCGACTGATCAGATCTCATGGGGTGGGGGCTTTGATCAACTGTAACTCCTTTGAAGAGGGGTGATTCCTTACAGTAGGGGCAATAAACTGCATCCGCAGGGCTAGGTGATGGCCTGGGATCGACTCGGACAATCAGGCATGGAGGAAGGAGTTTATCAAAGGGTATGCGACCATGAAAGGGATGAAGGGAGGTGTCGGTCGGGCATGGGGTGTGATTCTCGTGGAAGAGCAGCGCAGATGGGGAGGGTTTATAGCCCATGCATGAGAGAGCGGGGGTGACCAGTGCGTGGGGGGGGTGCTTGTGAGGGCGAAGAGCCGTGCTGGGGGTCAGTGGCGTGCAGAGGGTGGTTCTGACCAAGGTACCTAAAATGGCAGGTGTGCACGACAAAAAGTGTGGCATCGGGGGAAAAGGCAAGATGGCGCAGATAATGTTTACCAAACCGTATTAATTTTCCACAACTCCAAGCATAGCTAGATATAGACACAGCAGTCTCACCACACGTCCGCTTTGTACTTACGTTAGGTAACTACCACTTTGTGTGAGTAGACACTCCTGCACTCTCCCAGGTTACCCAGATAAGGCACCGCAGTGGCCCTACTACCTTGGTGCTTAATCTCATTTTGGACCTTAGAAGGGGGGGGGGGAGTGATTTCTCGCTATATCCATGTGCACCTGTCACACTCTTTGAACCTCAGTGTCATCTCCAGTCCAGGCTTCGCCCCTGCATTAATATCCCTCCACCCTCTTCACCCTTCATGATGCTTGTTCAAATAAACAAGTTACACTTTTACAGGAGCCATGGTGATGAGTCTGTATTAGCCTGTGTGTGGTATATATATATCACATCGACGAAGCATAGCAGACCAGGATAAACAAAGATAAATGCTTTACCACTGAAGAAACTGAGAACGGTGCCTGAGTTAGTATTTTTTTCCACTTCATTTTTAAAAGTGGCTGCACAGTGCCACAGGACTGCCAACAGTGGTCTAATTTACACTTTGTGTTCTTGATTTACTACTCTTGTGTCTATTTTTAGAGTGTTCTGTAAGAATGTCTATGGGTACATATGACTGGGTAACCTGGTGCTCTTTAAGTACATCATTTACCATTTACTGTGCTTTGAAATTTAATGCAATTAAATATGTAATGAAAAATGTGTTGTAAATGCATAATTTTGGTCTCTTTGTCCAAAGCTTTCTTGGGGGGAGGAACCGCCCCCAGACCTCCACCAGCAGTGGTCGCGCTCGCTCACTTCACACCGAGCGGGGGCTGGTCTGACAAAATTTGCCAGGGCTGCTTTCAGTTCCCAGTCCGGCCCTGCATGGATCTCATCACTCGTTCCGCTATTTACATCAGTTATTGACACGTGCGCAGCCCCCAGGAGCAGAGAAGCTTCTATCAATAGACCCAGGGGGTAGTGATCACTTTCTAACCTCTCCTCTACCTCAAAATCTATCATATTCTGCCAAATAGACATTGAGACGATTACAAAATCTAGAATACTCTTACAGTTATTTCTAGAAATTGTTGGTTTTTTGGAGCTGTCAGACGGGAGTCGCCCATTACAGGCCCTGAGGCCATGCTCCGTAGACAATTTCATTAGTTGGACTGACAAAGCTGTGCATTTAACAGGTTTAATGTTCTCCAATGTAGGAATATTGTTGGCTTGGTCCTCTTCTTCAAAAATATCACTGAGCCCTGGGACCGGTTCATAGTTATAGTTTAGGTCACCAGCTACAATGACATATTCCTCTTTTCCAACTTTTCTACCTAATAGGGAGTCAAGTTTAGCTAAATGGGAGATTCTTTAGATGCAGGGGCAGGTCTATTGTAGACATTTATTAGATAAAATGTTTTCCCTTCACATGTGGTGATTTTCAAAGCTAATATATCGGGTGAATTTGTGTCTACTACATCTATCTGTATCCTTAAGGTTACCTTCACCCAGGTTATTAGACCACCTGAGGGCCTTCCCCTTTTAGGTGGAATGGCACCTATTCCAAAAGATTTTAACCCTACCCTGTGTGGTATAGCTACCACCCAAGATTCCTTTAGCAGACAGAAATCACTGGAATCAATTAACTTTGCCCATTCCGGGTCCCTCAAATTCTTGTACACTCCAGCTATGTTCCATGATACTAGTTTCAGTGACTCACCCTTTTTGTTTGGTACATCGGGTGGCTCCAGAAGTGGGATTTCCATGTTTGGTAGTGTCTCTATTGACGGTTCATCTGCCAATAGTACCGAGTTTTCACATGTCCAACTTCTATCACCCTGGATAATGACATTGTTTGTCTTCCTATGTTCTGGTGACAAAACACCTTGTTGACTCTCTCCCTGGTCACATTCTCCCACCACTATCTCATTGCCCGTTGGTGAATTGACTACATCTAGGTGTCTAGTATTGATATATGGACTAGGGTCCTTTTTGTTTCCCACACCCTTGAGGACTTTTAGGTTTACATCCATATTGCTTTCTCTTGGTTTTTTCCTAGTGGAGGGGTTCAGCCTATATACTCCAACATTGGGGTGTAATGGACATCCCGCCAAAGGATTCAGTCAGTCAACCGCTTCTAATCAGCTGAATCTGTTGTATGTTGGCAATCCCATCCATTGGCTTGGGTTTCCCAGATTCCCATCACGTAATCTGCCTAAAGCAGTATGGTTCACCACAGTCCACCTTACACCACCCTCGAAGTGCGTTTTGGGTGGGTAAAAGTAGGACAGCGGTCTAGTTTGAATCATATTGCCTCCATCAAATGCGTGTGAGTTCCAGGAGCACAAGTGGTGCACAGTACGTGGATCTTCAAATGTAACCACCACGCAGTCACCTGGTATAGTCTTCCTTGTTGGCCCTATCCATGGAACCCTACGAACCAATAATATTTTGCTTTTTATATGGTGTGGTAAGGGCCTTTGCACATTTAACCAATGTAAGACTTTATTTTTCAGTGACCAAAAACTCTCATCAACTTGGTTAGTCAGTTCTGGAACCCCCGTCAAGACAGATACATAAGGGCTAGCATCTGGTGGCAGGTCTATATAACCTCCCCTTGGTTTCTTCCCCTGTGGGTTCCCATTCTTTATCTGTTGAGTAACTTTTGTGGCATTGACGCCCTGTGCTGGGGTTTCTTTTGCTATTGGAACACTGTTTGTAGTATTTGTGGTGGGTGCACTTATAGTATTTGCGGTTGGTGCACTTGTTTGATTGCCACTAATACTTGTGAGTATAGCACTGGTTCCCTGCGTTGTAGGATGTGGTGTGTTGTTATCTGTTGGAGATACTACAGGCACTGTGACTACGCGTGCAGTTGTATTGATCGCTGAGTCGGCTATGCTCAGACTTGCTAATGTTATAATACTTTTTTCAACCTCCAGCAGCTGGTTTTCCATTCGTGTCAATCTTACTTCCAATGGCATTAGGAGTGATTTAAGAAGGTCCCCTATTTCCTTCACTAGGATCCCATTACCCTCCTCAGCAGTCACTACTCTGTTTCTCAAGTTATTTGGAGGTAAGGTTTCTTGAGCCCCTTCGATTGTTTCAAGATTTAGGGTATTTTGGTCCTCCCTCTGTACCTTTGTCATGGATAATAGCGCTTTGCCCGGGCCATCCCTCTTTATAACTGGTATGACATTAACCTGCGCCACGGCCACTTTTTGTCTTTTTCTAGCGTAGGAAGAGGGGATGGGGCGTTTACGTTTAGGTATGGCCCCCTCCTTCCTCCCACGCAATTGCATTGTGCTTGTGCTTGTCTCATTTTCAGGGGTCTCAGGCTCTCCTAATCGGTACATTATTGCTAATCCCAGCTGGATATGACTTCAAGGGGTGGATTTTCACAGGGCAGATGGAATGGAACGTGTATGGGATCTCTTGGCCATTGAGGGGTCTTGGGACATTCTTCTGGCCATTACAAGGTCTAACGAAACCCTTTGCTCCATTAGATTAATACCCATATCTATTACCGAGTTGGTCCTGGTGATGAAATCATCTAGCGTGCCTGTTAGTTTAGTTCCCCCCTTCGACACCTTGCTTCTGCTACCTCTAGGTGACATCTCTAAAGCCATTTAACAAATGGATACGAAGCAAAATAAAGTACAGTAAACATATAAGATATGGGGTACAGGACGCCAATGTTAGGGGGGTGGCCCGGTCCGGTCTTACCCGGTCTGTAACGGGCTAGAACGGGCCCGCCCTTGGCCTGGGCTTAGCCCCGTGCTTGGACCCGCGCGTGTCCCGCGTGCGTCCCGCGTGCGCGCTGCTCTAGCTTCCAATAAGGGAGGTGACACAGGAGGGGGCGGGAAGAGGACCAGCTGCGGCCGATTAGCCCCGCTGAGCAGGCTGGTCCTCGCAGTCCCGCCACAGTCCGTGTATGGGGCAGATGGTTAGCAGCAAATCCTCAGGATCCCAAACAAACAACAGCAGCAAGGTTCAGGCACAGACGAGCGGCGCCCGGAAAGCGGGTACAGCTGTGCTAACGGGTCACTTGCTTTCCTGCTCATTTCATCTGCAGTGTGCCACTTCCCACATTAATTTTACAACAACAAGGGGCCCCAAAATTTGTCAGCAGGGACCTCGGGGAACATACTTTGTACATGCAACAATGGTCCCATGCATACAAGAAATTTGAAAAGAATAAAATATAGACAGAATCAATCTATATTAGGAGTGACATGTCCAGCCGGACAGTGGTCTTCAAATTTTACTCAATTTACAATTTGTTACAATACAAGGAGTACCTTCCACAAATCAGCCAGTGTGGAACACAAGCCTGTGCCCAGCACTTACAGAACAGGTACAGAACGTGGGTATAGAGAGCAAAGAAGGGCTTCATGTATGCTAGCAGCATGATCCCCCGCGTTTTTTGGTCCATGGGATCGATTTAGCAACTTAAATCCTTACCGGCAGTGCATGGAACGAGTCGTTTCATCATATGTGCAATTCTCACCAGCATGCTCTTTCGAGCCATTCTTTCACCGGCAATGTTTTTGAACCCCATTTGCTCCTACAAGTGGAGCTTTTCACTGGTCACTACAATTCACCTGTTCTGCAAGGTTTAGTTTATGTATCTAAATGTATATATTTCCTTCTCTCCCCTTCTAGGCAATTAGAGGCTAAATTATTGTTAAGGCTTTCATTGTAATGTCCTGATGATGGTCCCCGTGATTTACTAGGGGGTCCGAAACGCCGTCGACCTTTTAAGCACCAAATACCAAAACGTGATTATATGTGTTTGTATGGTGCTCTGTTTTAGTACTCTGTACAACTGCATTTATGACAGAAAAACGTGCTTTGCCTTAAAAAGCCCTTCTTTGCTCTCTATACCCACGTTCTGTACCCGTTCTGTAAGAGCTGGGCACAGGCTTGTGTTCCACACTGGCTGATTTGTGGAAGGTACTCCTTGTATTGTAACAAATTGTAAATTGAGTAAAATTTGAAGACCACTGTCCGGCTGGACATGTCACTCCTAATATAGATTGATTCTGTCTATATTTTATACTTTTCAAACTTCCCACATTAAGCCTTTCTCCAAACCAAGAAACCATTACAGAGTGTATCATTGTTTTACCATTACAAGATGGCAACATTTTGGTATTAGATGTAGCAGCCATGCTGGAAGAATGATAGACTATTTACAATACCTGTCCAAGACGGAGACCAGCTGCTGCTATTTTTGATTCATTATTGCAAGCATATGCCCACCATGTTTAGTTTGAAGCTATTTTATTTTTTCTACTTGCATTCTTTTAATTTACCTTGCATATGTTTATGAGTTTGTGTGTGTTTGTTTTATTGGGGTTTTTTGTCAGAGAGTGAATAAAAGAATGAGTCAGAAGATAGATGTATGGATGCATGAGTTTAAAGATGAGTAACAGAGTATGATGACTCATTGAGTGTGTAAACCCATCCATGACACAAAAAGCACTTTCATTCATAATCCGGGCCTATTGACATTGTCAGTGCTTGTTTGAATATTGCGCTGCATAATGCATAATTTTGAAACTTGTGTCTCAATTTCCACACGTAAGAAAGCAGGAGAACATCTCAGTAAGGGGGTCAATTTATTCCTATAGTTTACTCGCACGGTGAGGTTCAAAGTTCATCTGGCAATCTAGCATGCTCGTTACTCTGCGGATGCTGCAACAAACAAAAGGGCTCCAGGTCTGACTTCACTCCACCCTGCAGTACCAATGTGACTCAAGCAAGCTGTGTGCTGTAAAGTCAGGGCACCTAAAGCTCTGCACGATTTTTGCAATTTTACTGTGGGGATATTTTCACCTCAGTGCCCTTCTGACGGGATCGTAACAGACAGAATTAAGGACGCCAATTTACGCTCCAGGCTGAAAGGAATGTTATCTTTTGGCCACTTACAGACCACGGTTTTATGCAACCTATAGGGCCGGGGAGGCCCTTGGCTGGAACCTAATCGCCGCTCCCCAGGCTTTTGTTGTCCGTGTTCCCAGGAAATCCACCGTGGAGCCACTGGGTTTTAACTAATTTTCCGTAATAGGGGCTTAGAAGCCCCGTTTGTTTAACCCGCTTTACGGCAGCTTGACCCTGTCAGAAGGCAGCAATCAGCCAAACACAAAGGCCGAGTTTTGGGGGCGCCCTTGGCGTGCTTCTCGGGGTCCCTGAATGCTCCAGCAGCCCCCGGTGTTACAGGACGTGAATGTTCTCGGGGGGAGATAAACAGAAATGGCTGGCGCTCCCTAGTGCGCTCGTGTTTAGATCATTCCTAGCGGAGTCTATCGTGCGTTAAGGGCAACGTGGAATCTCGGCTACGTAGACGTCTGGAGCGAAGGCGTAGGTACGGTGCGTTAATATTTTAGAGTTGTATAAGTTATTTTGATTTGTTTCATTGAATTAAAATTATTACATGAAAAATTGCATGATACCATATACAGCTGTAAAAAACATCTATCAAAACAGGTTTTTCGTTTTATCCATGTTAACTGTTAAATTAAAATCCCTGCGCTTTCCTTTCACTTAAAAGCCGTATTTCGCCTGTGGGGCTGGGATGCTCACGCGGGAACGCGTTGTCGTTTTTCCTATAGACCATGGGCACTCAAACCCATTTTTGCAAGGGCCACAATGTTTGGTCAGTGATGTAACTGTGGGCCCCATCGATCCTAGCAGAGTGGTGATCGGGAGAGTACAAAAAATAAGTGGCAATGAAGAGGGAAGAGAAGCTTCCCAACAGCCCCTTCCTGGAAGGTTTCAATTCCACTGTAGGACATTTGAGATGGACCGTAGTGTGTTTCTTGACATCTCTTCAGATGAGTCGCTTTTCCATGAAGGAGACCATCCGTTTGACACCTGTCGTTCCATGGATATCATCCACGCTCGAACGTCCTCTGGCTTCCCTGTGTTTCACTTAAATTAATCACACAGAGGAAATACAGAACGATTCAGGAATCCCCAACGATGAAGGCAACACATAGACTGTGTGGTTCAGGCAAGTGTTATTACACTTGCAGGGAAATGGTAGGTGTGACTTTGCCTGCTGGTTCTCCCCGCACTCCAAGTGTCCAGGAGCACCTGCAGGCAGCTTGAGTAAAGATGGAGAAGCAGTAACATCGTGGTAGATGACGAACCCTTCAAATCCGCCATCACCGAACACCACCACCGCATCAGAACAACAAAGAAAGCACGCATACAGTAACGCATTGGCGCCGAAGCACACAACAGCAAAGAACATTTCACCATTGTCAAAGAATTCGCCAAACACAGCACAGAGACAGTGGACATTTCCCCCTCTCTAGAGCTCTGAGATAAACTATCCACCTTCTTTAACCGCAAAATCAAGGAGATCTACGACAGCTTCACAACCCAAGAAGCAAACAATACCACCCGCAACAACCGCACCCAATGGCGCCAAACCCCAGCGGACCCTGCCCAACTGGACCACCCTTACCTTTGATGACACACTCAGGATCAGGCGTGCAACACCCATTGGACTCACCTGGCTTCAGCCCCCCACTCCCCCCCCGTCGTGTGTGGCAGCCCGGGATGAGACAGATCCCGGGCACACACAGAGCTGCACCCGAACGTTTCACAGGTCTTTAAAAGACCATTTGAATGTTAATTAGGCCTCGCAGTTGTTTCACCCCTTCTAAGAGCCCCTGCAGCTCAACTCTGCCTACTGATTAAAGGTACAGCCCCCCCCCCCCTAAATTTGGCTCTATTTGCGCCTCTGCTCAGGATCATGAAGAACATCCATTCCATAGCCCTTCAGATGTTGTCCTCACCACATCTTCAACAGAGACTGCACCTCCATTGAACCCGAACTCTGCGGCACCATCATGTCCCCCACTTTCTCTGAAGACTAAAAGCATACAGAGATCAACCCCCAGCTGAAGAAACCCTCTGCCGACCCGACAGTCCTCTAGAACTACAGACCTATCTCTCCACTCCCCTTCCCAGGCAAAAAGCCATTAATGCCAAACTCCCAGAGTTGATCGAAGCAAACCACATCATGGGCCTTTCCCAATCGGGCTTCAGAAGCAAACAAGGACTCAACATAGTCTCCTACGCCAATGACACCCAGCTTATTTTCTCCCTCACAGCCAAACCCACAGCCTCCAAAAGGAACTTCTAGAACGGGATGGAGGCAGTCACCACCAGGATGAAGGACAGCTGCCTCAAGCTCAACTCAGACAAGACCGAAGTCCTCATTTTGAGCTCCACTACCTCCGCCTGGGGTAACTCTTGGAGGCTCACAGTGGTCAGAACTCCCCCCCCCCACACACACACACACACACAAAACCTCAGCATCATCCTGGACTCCTCACTCTCAATGAACAGCCACATCAACAGTCTTGTCCTCCTGCTTCCACGTGCTCAGACTGATTTGTAAGATCTTCAAGTGGATCTACACCGAGTCCAGGAAAACAGTCACCCATATGCTCGACAGCAGCAGACTGGACTAAGGCCATGCACTGTATTCCGGCACCACCCAGCAACTCCTAGAGAAAATGCAGAACATCCAGATAGCCTCCACCAGATTCACCCTGAACTACCTGTGTTGCAGCCACATCACTGGCCAACTGAGAGACATTCACTGGCTACCTAGAAACAAAAGAATGGCATTCAAGCACCTCACGCACGCCTACAGAACCCTCCACAATGCCAGACCTACATAGCTCAATCACAACCTCTCCTTCCACACACCCACCAGATGTCTCTGCTTCATCCAACTGGCCCTAACCATCATCTCACAGCTCCGCAAGACCACAGCTGGAGGAAGACCCTTCTCCTACCTCGCTGTGAAGACCTGGATCTCATTTACTCTGCACCTGTGGCAATCACCATCAATGCCACAATTCTGGAATGACCTCAAGACCTGGCTCTTCAATTTAACCACAGGCCCCCCACCCCCTCCCCACACACTCTAAGGGCCTTCAGACCCTAACAGGTGCATAGTTCCTCTTTACAAGGAACTTAACTGATTGAGCCTGTGTAGTAAAGGCCATTCCCCCTTTTTCTTACACCAGGCAGGAGCTGACTCCTACAGCTGGGGCATCCTACATTTATTATCTGGCAAGGAGGGACTAGGGCTTATTAGAGGTCCAGCACATGTGCCCTTACAATGAACCAAGAAATGAGGAGCTTGCAGTTCCTATAGCAGGGTCTAGGTCACCCGGTCAGTCCAGAGTAGTGCTACATTTAAGAGGAAGAAGCCTCACACACCGCAAGTCGGGCCTCCGACCTAATCCTCACACTGCGGGACCTCGATGGGCCCATTGGGCATTGCAGCACCATACCAACAAGGAGCTGCCTGGTGATGAATCATGACACCTCTAGAGGTGTATGAGGGCCTTTGCTCCTAAAAGGACCACTCCCCTGGACTGCCCAGGAGACCTAGACCCCCATATAGGAACTGCACACTCCTCATTTCTTGCATCCTACTTTTAGACAGGAACCTGGGTTTCTGTAGATGTGCTGATGATACATCTCGAATTAGCATATTTTTAATATAATAAATTGCTTCTGCAATGACAGACCAACGCCACAGAAGACACGCTGTAAAGTGCATTCATTAGTGCAAATTGAAATAATCTGTGCATACTTTTATATATACAAAAAGGGAAGTGAACCAATAAAATAAAACATAAAAACATTTTTTAGAGTTCTTTTAAGTCTTTTACAGTCAATGTACAATTTTGGAGGTACCTTCTTCATCACAACATATGAACTCACGGGGCGTGCTCAGGGGTGTAGTGGGCATGTTACATTTCCTAATGCAAGCCAGATAAATGGGGCCTTACTATAGACGTAAGGGGGGGGGGGGGGAGTTGCCCCTTCAAACCCTAGTTTCAAATGCCACTGCATACGCGGCTCTTCGGCCACCAACCCAGAGGTATTTCCGTGCACTGTTCCTTACTTCTGTCGAGCTATTGCCAAAATAGATTGCAGAGCCAGATAAAATATTTGAATTTTTTTAACAAAAGTGCTTGGACCTTTTCCTAATGTCGGCTGTACCCGTTCTGAGGGGGTCCTTGTGGGTATGGACTTGACCCAAGCTGCCACCGCAACTAGTTTGCAGGAATACTGTAATGTATATATTTTACGTTCTAACGTTTACGTGTACCGGCATTGACGTATTAACACAAAAAGGACCATGAATCTTCAGTTGACGACGAGCAAGGCCGTAGATTCTGTGACTTTAAAGTTAAGAACGCGATCGTGTTCTCGCGTTCCAGTTAAATATCGGAAGGTAGATTTGCAAGTCAGAAAATAAGTGACCAGCAACGAACGGAGCAGACGCGCATTTACGACGGGATTTGGTTTCCTGTTTGACTATCAAGGTTGAGGCCAGCTTCCTCGTTTCAGTGAGAAACTCAAACATATTTGTGTAAAGCTCTGCACCCCTCCTAACCCTCAAAGCGCCTCGCTGCGACCCACTTCGCAGATCCGAACATCGGAAGCATTCGCTTATTTTTTTCTTTAATTTAGGCTATTTGCCATTTCTATTGCATCCCATCAGTGTTTAGTTTTGATGCCTGTGGAAAAAATAGAATTGTTAACGAGGAATACAGTATGTTTCACTCTTTAGGAACCAGAGTCTGTTTTATCATATGTGTAACGTGTTTAATATTTACGTGGCACAGAGCAAACATTGTGAATAGCCGTTTACCAAGTAATCCCCTTAAATTCCACCCGCTTTCCTGTGTTTTGCGCTAAGAGACCCTGCTATGATGAAAAGAGCGCTCGGAAAAGAGAAACGAAACGCCTGGTTTACGTTCTCAATTAAGCGCGTTAAGAGTTAGAGGAGGAGAGGGTGAAACCATCAATATCAGAGGGTCCGTTCGGACAGCATGTGAAAGACTTTCTTGTAATATCGCGTTAGTTGTTTGCCAGATGCGCGCCCGGGATGTTCATCTCTGTAGTTCATTGATTTGCGTGTATTCCCGTAACCCCTGGGTATCTGCAGCGGCGAGTTTACAGCACAACAATCTAATAGGAACAGCTTTTAGCGCAGATGCGATGCGCCGGGTACCACGGGGCCCCGCCGCCCGCGCTGAACTGCAAAACCAACTTTTAAAAGGAAGCGATTGACACCCGCCCCGCATTGGAAATCCATGGCAGGCTCCCTTTCGATTCTCGTAAAAACACGCGCCAGATGGGTACTTGTCTGTCCGGTCAGATGTCAGGGCCAGATACAGCTTGCCAGTTTCTGAATCCGGTCGTTCAGTTTGCACGATGCCGCTAAGCAGCATTTAATAATCTTAAAAAACATAAATACATTAAAAAAAACACAGTTAGAAACTATTCGGGAGGAGCCCGTGTGTTCAGCTATTTATTCCGGTAAAGGAGATCTACGGTGCAAGGTTTCGAACAGATTTTATTAAATTCTGGCGTCGTAATTAGTTGTTTTATTCATAATAAAAAAATAGACATCTTATTCCAGCGAAAAGACTCACACCGGCATTCGAGCGCTCTAGAAGTTTATTTAACATTATATAACATACTGCTTTATGGATATTCCCGGTTCAGAAAGTGCATGTTCTATACCGCTGAAAATAGTGCTACGGTTGTACTACTCATGTAAAGCAAAAGGCAATTCCCAAAACTGCAGCCGAGACCCCCAGGTCTGCCTCTACCACCCTTTTAATGAAGTAATCCACCCCAGCTGTCTGAGAGAGACAACAAATCATACTATTTTGTAGTACACGTGGGAGGAAAGCGTGGGGTTAGACTGCTCACAAAAAAGTGTGATTAAAAGAAATTGAAAAATGATTTTTGGGAGGGGCATGCTGATCCAAACACACCCACCCACAAAGGAGCAGGATCTGTGCAGTTCGTTGGATTACATTCCTAGGGTAACTACAGTCGTGGAAGTGTGTAAACAGTCTTACATGTACTCCAGTACAAACCTCGGAGTAAGTTAAACACCAGAAATGGTCAACCACTGGCATTGGAATTGGAATACACATTCATAGAGAACAATGGATGGAGGAAATACAAACAAACAAATAAAGTAGGAAAAATGTTAAATTCATTAAATTAGTTGGACGTGCTATTTATCTATGTATGTCTATGTCTACCATCTATCTATACTATCGTTGTGTTTCAACTTTTTAATATTTTAATAATGAATTAATAAAACATATTTAAATTGTATATTTGTTCTTAACAATACAAATTATAAAAAAATGAAAAATAACTTTAACCAATGTTTTTTAAAACAAAAAAATAATAGTTGTGTGTGTGTGTGTGTGTGTATATATATATATATATATATATATATATATATATATATATATATTATCATTGCATACAAATAAATGTTTTTAATTATTGGATTTGTACACATTTAATTTGATTAGTTATTATGCCGCAACTTTGTTTTTATTAGATGCAGAATAATATACATATCTTAAGACTTAAATCATTCTACATTTATATTCTGCATTGAAATATTTTGTTCAAAATTGTTTCAAACAAACTGTATTACATGTCCTTGTACGGAGAGAGATAGCATATATCTCCCTCGGCAGGTGAAAAGTTACTTATAACAGTGAGCCGAGCTATCCAAATTCTCATTAACAAGACACAGGGCATGACTTCCGGTTAAGGCTGGCAATGCAGATTTCAACTAGCTCTAAGCTAATGAACGGTTTCGTTTTATAGGTATGTAAACCACAAACTCGATGGAAAGACAAACAATATACATTTCTGATGCATTCATGTTCATCGTGTGTAAAAGCATCCCCCTTCGTTTTGCTTTTTTAATTTCTTTGAAAAAAGCCTCATAAAGTAAGGGGACCGGAAGCATGGCCCTAACTTGCTTTCGGCCCCTCTTTAAATTGGGTATCAGAGCCATGCAGAGCTTGCTCTTTGGCTCGAGTCATGCTCGGCTTGCCTTGGTTCTCCACCAATCACTTCTTCTGTACCACAGCATATGCGAGTCAAAAGCAACCGGCATGAATGAAATATGTGACTTCAGCATGAAATTGTTTTTAAAATGATGTCTCGGCACCAGAAATCAAATGCTGCTAGCAGATCTGTTTCTTTGACCTGTCTAGAAGTCAGAGAACAGTCGAGTGAGGAGCAGTGGTGTAAAGATGAGGCGGAGGCAGGAACTGAAGTTAGAGATTTATTCAGGAGAAGAGAGCCGGGGAGGAATGCTGAGTACATGGAAACCCACAGGTGACATCATGGAGTTCTAGCAGGCATTACGCAATACAGATCACCACAAGTGGGCACTGGGCATATTTTGATTTCCACAAATATTAATCATCTGGGCTCCTCTCTCACACATCATAACACTGCTGCACAATTGAAGGAGCCACTTGTGAAGTGGGCCAGCAATGCACAGATATTGAGCTGAACTAATGTGGCTTAGATGAGTAGACAGAGCTGGATACACAGATCCGCCATGTTTCATGAGCACCCAGGGGGGGGGGGAGGGGGGTGGGCGAGCAGCCGCATGATGTGCTTTATAATAAAAAAAGGTTACACAAATTAAATCTTATTTCAGTCATTATTACAATTGCAATATATTGACATTCAGTGGGCGCATGTATGACACGGGCGTCATGTGCTGCCTGCTCGGACTTCACTTGCAACAGTACATAGACATTATTTACAGGAGGGCGTGTTTGAAGGCCTGTGGCTGGTTGGATTAAACCCCCAGAAGAACATTAAGAGATGAGTACACTGCTCATCATTGAGCTCTCTGTTTAGATGATTCTAAAGAGCTAGGATCTGAGGAGGGTGTGCAGGTACAGGATGCCAATGAATCTAATGGGGTCGATCCCCAGTTGGCCACCTGGACCAAAGCCTCCTTTATGTACCAAAGATGATTTGGGGCTGTATCCCTGTATCCAATCGACAACACCGCCTCCCTTCAACAGGTCTCCCCCAGCAGAGACGACCCAACAATGCCTTTTTTAGCTCGACTTACCTTATTAAATTATTCCCTCAACTGCTTTGCAGATCTGTCCATTCACCTGGTACAATGGTGTGGCTTAACGGCTCGGGCGGGTCGACCTGGAAGCTAGGGAACCAGGGTCGAGTCTGGCGGAGGCCCAAACATCCTGTTGTTCTGGGCACATCAGTTAATCTCCTCCAGCCTAAAAATTAAAGTGTTGGTCTGTAATGCAACTGGTGCCCATGAAAAGCACACTGATAAATTTGGGCGTAGCTCGAGCTATATAAAACTGCAGCAAAAAACAGTATATCAGTTCTGGCCAGATGGTTTCCCTGTGAGAAGCAGAAATCACATGGCGGGAGCGTTCTACTTCTGTGCAGAGTGGGTTTCCTGTTCTTGCGAGGAAGCTGTGCACAGCTGTGGTCTGGTGGAGGATTTGCTACCTGCACTGGACACACTTCAGCATTAGCCTCCGAAGCTTTTGGGCGGGGTTAAGGGCAGAGCAGTGTTCGAAAGAAAGCCTCACGCCATGTCCCGGGCCTAACCCCACCTGAGCTACCTCATGGTTGGTGAGCGTGATGGCCTGAAGGCCCTGTCCATACACCCCACACCCAGGGTCGGATTGGGATCACAATTTGGCCCGGGCACTGACGAAAAAAGTGGCCCACGTTCAAGGGGCTTGGCATACATTTAAGGGGCGTGGCCTACAGTTAAGGGGCGTGGTCCACATTCAAGGGGTGTGCCCTTTCATGAAACACTATTTGGTTACTCTTTGAGGTCTAATTCGTAGAGAAATATTTCGTAAATTAAGCCTTTTAAAGCGTACAGAGCAAGTAACATTGGTAAAACTAGGAGCACTGCAGGTCTGATAACTGAATACTTACATGCAGTCTTAACGCCCTGCACAAGGTCGTTAGATACTCTTTCCCAACCAGCTAATCATCACATAAATCAGAAATCTAGTACAAAGTCAAGGAGAAAGGGTAAGACTGGAATCTCTGGGAACAGAACATGTGATAACAAAAGTAAGAATTCACAAATGAGGAAAAGGCAGTCTGGGGGGTAAAGAATGCTGAAAAAATGTATCTGTACAATCTAGTCATAAATTTATTTCACAGCCAGCAAGTGATATCTATATACAAAAAACACAGTTTTATTCACATCTGTTGCTGCCTTCAAGTCTGGGCCATGAGGAGACTGAGGATTACCCAATTAACCATCAAAATGATGTAAAATATGCAAAATGTATTTCTAACCTGAACATGCTAGAAAAGTTAATTCTTCTGCACAGAGAAAGAAGTGCCAAGTTTGCAAATTTTGCTTAGGCCTCGAACAAGGCCTAGCATAGAATGAGGCTAAACAGCTCTCTTTTGAGAAATCACATTACACAAAGTCTTAGACATGTCCTGAAATCAACACACAAACATGTTGCCACATTCTGGCCTAGGACCTAAAATAGAGTGCAGTCAGACCTACACACTACAAACAAAAACTAACCAAAACTTACTAATTAATATATTTGGCATATAGAGAAATATGCCCCTTGTCTGCATTTTGGATGAGGCCTTTAAAATAAAGTTACATTATAAAATGGCACACAAATGAATCAGTAAATTGTGCAAAGAAATGGTAAACAAAATGGTTCCTACCGGTTCCTTCTTGCTTCAGAGGAAGGGATCGGCTAGCAAAACATTGCATTTCTGGGTGCTGGATGTGGCAAGTCAAGTAAACCTTTGAGGAAGACCTACTGCACTGAGTCTAGTGCAGTATTTTCTGGATTCGGTGGTATGACAATTGAGGCACACTCGATGTAGCTTTGAGTACTGCTTTACTCAGCCTACTTTGGTCAGCCCTGTGGAGAGTGGGATGCCAAGGGGATTAGATGGCCCCTCTTGAGTTAGAGATTGGCAGTGTGGTGCATCTGGTTACAAGAGTAACCAAATAGAAAAGGCAGGGTGAACACTCTGTAGTTCTGTATGGGAGTGTCAGGACTAGGGTGACCAACTGGTATGGGTGCAAATTCAGGATGGGGAGTGTAAAAATTCAGGACAAAGGGTTAAAATTCAGAACAAACCTTCTGGACAAAAGGTACGTTTTACAGACCCATCAGAGGAGGTTGCGCATTATTATGTAAGTAAGTAAATAGACAACCATTTAAGCACTAGTCAAAATAAGTTTATATCAGGTTGAACCAATCGTGTACTTCAACTGTGCAGGTCTTTTTGTGATATTTCATATGATAATAATCTATATATATGGTTACAGCACTGGGTTGTCGAGTCTGATATTTTGTTTACGATTCATGGTTCTGAGCAGGCATGTTTGGTGAGAGAAATGGTCGGGAAGATCTGCTTGGATAGTCATTGTGAGATGTAAAGTGGCAAACATAAGATGCCGCTAATCCATATCCAAACATATTCAACCATTTACAAACCTATCCATCATGTATTCTTCCATCCATCATTTCACTCATCCATCCCTCCATCCACCCTTTTACTCATCCACCCATTATCCACCCATTCATCCAGTCTTCCACCCATCCATCCATTCACTCGTCCATCCATTTACCCTTTCACCCATCCAGCCACCCTTTCACGTACTCATCCATCCACCCAGTCACTCACCCTTAGACACAGTCATCCTTTCAGTCATCCACACATCCATCCTCACTTTTTCTCTCCATCCACCCTGTCACCCAATCCATCTCTTCACTCATCCATCTAGCCATTTGCCCTCTCACCCATCCAGCCATCCTTTCACTTTCTTATCCATCCACCCAGTCACTCATCCTTCCACCTATTCACCCTTTCAGCCATACATTCACCCTTTCTCTCTCCATCGACCCTTTCACTTAGCCATCCATCCTTCCTTCCATCCACCCAACTATCCATCTACTCATCCACTCATGCATCCATCCATTGACCCTATCACTCATCCATCCTTTCAATCATCCATCCATCTTTTCTCTCATCCATCCTTTCACTCCTTCACTCATCTATCCAATCTTTTGCCCATGTACCCTCCCTTTCACTCACTCATCCATCCTTGCGGCCACCCTTTCACACATCTGTTCATCCATTCACACTTTCACTTATCAATTAATCAATCCATCCAACATTTCACTCATCCATCCACCCATTCTCTCTCATCATCCATCCATTCAACCTTTCATTCATCCATTCACCCTTTCACTGATCCATCCAGCCATCCATTCACTTACTCTCTCACCCACCTTTTCACAATAATTGTGAGCTGAGCCTTTGTACGCAGAGTTGCAGACAGAAGAGACTCATCAGGAACTCACCCCTCGCTGTAGTTCCTAAAGCAAAGGGAGGCGTTCAAGATGCCCCTGCACATAGTCAATCTGAAACCTTGGAAGTCATGAGTCATGCATGATGCACAGTGCCAGGCCCTGAGGTGTCTGTGACATGGTGTTGTTTCCAGGGCTATAAGTGGGATGACAAAACTGAGGGGTCTCTCCAAAGGGGGTGTTCAATGTAATTATGGGCGTAGCTTAAAACACCTAAGCTACAAATCTGTGCTTAGCATAGTGTGCCGCCCGACTGGTATTTTGCTGCTTCTGTCATTGCGTTCAGATATATATTACAGCTAGTAACGTTACACCTACAACAAGCCAGAACTATAGGTTTTGTCAATGGTTGTTAGTTGCATAAAATAGAAAAGCTGCAACCATGACTTCCTTGAATGTAATATTGAAAATGCATCAGTTCTAAAATGATGACACTGAGAAAGAACTATAACCCTTTTTTGTAAACTTCTTGCACGGGGGGGGGGCTAAGGTGAAGATTGTGCGCCTTCAAAACATCACCTGGCCCCCACAGCCAGACCCATTCTTCCTCGCCCATTGTGCCCTGAATGTGAGGGGCTGTGGGCGAGGTGTTAAGACTATCACTGTTTCCCCAGAGGCGTGGGCCCCAGGGGGCCATGGTGAAAATGGCTCAAAAGGCATGAGAAACACCTGGCCCCCAGGGAGGCCAATTCTTGTAAACAATCACCCCCTCCCCAGTCACCCTCAGCGTGATTGCTTTGCAGGGCAGGGGGTGCAGTAGAGGCCACAGCTGATAATCGCTGAATGGCCTGCACAGTGAAGCGCTTTCATTTCTGTCTCTGTCTCCGTGCTGTGGGCCGTTTTTTTTTCTCCCATTTCCCAGTCGACAGAGAGCAGACAGCAGAGAGCACTCTCTGTGGACTGGGAAAGGGGAGAAAAAAACGGCCCACAGAGGGCACTGAAACAGCGGCCCTTCGGCCGATTCCCGAATGCCCGCAGTGCCAATCCGCGCCTGCCCACACCCTCAAAGAAACACAGTGAAGCCCGAGGACGTTCGAGCCTAGATAATATCCATGGAACGACAGATGTCACAGGATAGTCTCCTTCATGGAAAAGCGACTCATCTGAAGAAATGCCACAAAGCACAGACAGTCCATTTCAAAGGACCTACGGGAGAATTGAAACCTTTCAGGAAGTGTCCGGGAAGATGCTCTAAAAATGAAGATCATTTCTTGAATACGTTTCAGGATAGTCGCGTAGGTGATGACAGGAACTTTGAAAGAAAAAATAAATGTTTGGACATTTTCTGTGCAGAAACGCGTCCTGGGTGCGTGCCATTGAGTCAATTCTTTTTTTTTTAAATCACATTGATGATGTTTAAAATAAAAGGCAGAAAAATCCACTAAAGAGAGCGAGCAATGACCTATGTATAGCCTTGGTACCTGATGATTCTACCTCACTTGCCCACTGGTAACAACTTTCCATTCTGAATTGTAAAGGTTTTATCATGGGCTTATCATACTGCTTTTATACTCTGTATTTTTACATTTGCTACTATTTGTAAAGGTTTTTTTATTAACTACACAATGCAATTGACTATAAAACTAGTTAGAACCTTCTAATCTGAACATGGCTACATAAAGCTGCCACTGCCGCTAACAAACCTAACACCTCCATGGGCTACCAACCTTTCACCTAAGGCTTGGATATATTCATATACACATCCTCAGCACTGTACTCAAATGTAGGCATGCTGCTTCACACTGGCCAAAAGGCAGCATGACGGTGCAATAGATACATCAGTGAAATGAATACTCAAACATGTTGCAAATAAAAGCAATACTTCTCAAAGGTACTATATATCCTTCTATGAATTGCAACTAAGAATAGAGCCCGGACCCCCCAGGATGTCCCCCGCCTCAACCTCATGCAGTCCCACAATCAAACTTGCCAGTCAAAGAGTGTGTGTAAAAAAGCCATGTTTAATAACCATCAAACATTCATAAACATGACAAAACATTTATCAAATTCACACTTATAAAATCAATATTTACACTTTTAATATTTACAAGTATTATCATTGATCATAACCACCGGTTATACACTATCTACTTACTCCAGCACCAAGGGGCCCTCTGGCTCGCTCCTCCTAACTCAGAACCACGCAAGGCGCAACCCACCTGCATCCTTGAGCGGTGAGCCCTTGGTCCTTGTCCGTCATTCCAGGGGCCCACCTCTCTACCACTAGGCTGCAAGGAGGCACGTGTGACCTGGCGCCCTTGCCTCCCCAGCCGGTGTTCCCATTCTCCTTGCGGAGAGCTTACCGTCCCTCTCTTAAGTGCTGGCCTCAGGAGTATGTAAGCAGGCCTGCTGTTACCCCTGAAAATCAATGTTCTGTGGTCTCTTTTCCACCACTAGGGTGACCAATGTCCACAGGTCCTTCACCCTCCCCACCTGCCAATAAGTTCTGCACAAAAGACCAGATCCCCTTGATCCATACATCTGTGCCAATGTTCGACAAATGAACGCCATCTTTGTGAAACATCATGTCCCCTGTGATCAGTCTATGTGGAATGTGACACAAGCGGCCCGGGCCTGAGCACAACTTGGCCAATTCACCGTTGAGGCACCTCACCGATACGTTCAATGCCCGAGATCTGACTCCAGTGGCCCATGCCCGGCGAGGTATCATACACGACCATGCAATCAGAGCATGGGTAAATGCTCTCCCAATCCAGGCGAATTCAGTCAAAAAGGCTTCCCTGACTGCCATGCGTCCCAACTCCACCATGTCGTTGCATCCGACATGCAGGATCACCAAATCCGGGGACCGATGTCCCTCGTGCGCCCTCGTTTCCTCGACTCGCTGCTGCAACTGCCTAATTCACAGACTGCTCACGCCGCGCCATAGAGACCCCGCCCTCTTTAAACCTGGTGGTTTTGACACTCTCTTCTGCCTCAGCCAAACAGTGACCCGCCGCACGAATGAGTGTCCCAACACCCATATCTTCTTTGACGACATACTAATAGCAGGAAGAGAAATGGAAACATCAGCATTGTCAAAGCAACATATTGGTCTGGTGTTCTACAGTAATTTGGGCCACACATAGCGCTTAAAATAGGTAGATGACCAGCGCCCCACCTTCTTGCCTGCTTCCGCTGGAAAGCCTGCGCCTGCTGCCAGTGTTGCCGCCCCAATTCTGAATGAATGTTAGGAATACCCCATAGAATCCAGACCCAGACACACCAGTGCTTGCCCAACAACAGCCCTGAATTGGTACTGTGATAAGCAATCGCCCTGCTCATGAATGAACAGGGCCTGTCCACTCCCTACTGGACGAATCGCCAAGTATGCTTTCATTCTGGTTACTGGGCAAATATGCTCCCCTGGCACAGGACCCAAGCGAATTGTAGTCCCCTTACCTAATGGGTCTGTCTTGGACTTCCTCAGGGCCACCACTAGGTCACCGAAGACAAAATTTGTGTCCTGCCACTGGAGTCCCCCTGCGTGATCTAATTTGGAGGCCCCTACCAATTCACCCAATCTAAAGGCCCCATAAAAGGTTAGGGTAAATACAGCCCCAAATAAGATGCTCTCATAATCAGAAGAGCAAATCGCCTGTAATACTCCCAGAATGTCGCCCTGGGTTTTCACGTCCAATGGCCTTCTACTATCCTTCTTGACCCCTTCTAGCCTGACCCATCCTGATAGTGCTTTCCTCACTACAAAAGCTGCGCTGGGGTCCTGTTCCCCTGCTAAATTAGCAAAAAGGCCTATTGCTGACACATGGGTTCTAGCATAAAGCGCTGCCCTTCCTTGACCCTTCAGAGCTAGTAAAAATTCGCAGAGCACCCATGTGGAAAAACGGGGCACCGGCCCGCGCGCTCAGCAAATATCCTGTAAACTGTGAACTGTTGCTGATAAGTCCTTCTAGTGCGATCGCTCAATGAAGCTCCCACCGCCCCTGCTAGGGCGGGGCTCCAATCCTCCACAGAGATGTCGGGAACACAGTCATCTGCTCTTCCGCCTGAGGATGATACCTCCGGAAATCCTACAACTTGGAGCGAGACAAAGCATCAGCAGCCTGATTGTCCACACCAGGGATATGTGCCGCTTTGAACAACAGATTACGCTTTAAGCAGGCTAAAACTAAATGTTTTAACAACCTCAAAACATGTTTACAAGTAGCTCCCTGCCTATTGATAGCCTCCACCACTGCCATGTTGTTTGACCAAAAGATTACTGATTTGTTCTTAAAGAATCCAGCCCAGATGTCCACTGCCACTATAATAGGAAATAGTTCCAAAAAGGCTATGTTCCTGGTCAGACCGCTCTCCTGCCAGGATGTTGGCCAATCACCCCTACACCAGTGGGACCCCAGCACTGCTCCAAAACCAATGCTACCTGCTGAGTAAGTGAGCAAGCCTAAGTCTGTGCTGGATATTGGCGGCTCAGGGCAGATTACCTTACGATTGAATTCACTCAGAAAACTATGCCACACCCTCAGGTGCTCCCTCACATATGCTTGCAGACGCATGTGATGATGCTTTTAAGTCAACTCCACCATTGCCCGAGCAATTGACCTAGAGAAAGGGCGTCTCATCAGGATGATCCTTAAGGCAAAATTCAACTGGCCCACCAAAACCTGAAGCTGATGCAGCGTGACTTTGGGACCGGCCAGAGCCGAATCTATCGCTTGCGAGAAAGCCTGTACCTTCTCCAGGGGCAACCTGCATTCCCCTCCTACAGTGTCTATCTCAATGCCCAAGAAAGACATACAGGTAGCCGGGCCCACTGTCTTGCCGGGAGCCAATGGCACCCCCAGCTCCTCCAAAATATCTACTAGCTTGCTCAAGGCCTGGCCACATTCTCCTGATGCTGGGGGGCCCATGATCATAAAGTCATCTAGGTAATCTACTACATCCTTGTGCCCTGTTCTGAATACAAACAACCACTGAAGCATAGTGCTAAACAACTCAAAGTACTTACATGACACTGCACAACCCATTGGCATACATCTGTCATAATAAAATTAGTAATTCAGCTGGAAACATAGCAAATGATAACCATCGGGGTGAACAGGCAAGAGCCTGAATGCTGACTCAATGTCCGTCTTTGCCATGAAGGCGTTGGGACCCAAGTCACTCAGCCTCTGTAATGCTGTATCAAAGGAAGAATATGTCACTGAGCAAAGGGACGGATCCATGGCATCATTCACTGATGCCCCTCTTGGCGCTGACAAGCTATGAATCATCCTGAATTGACCTGGCTCCTTTTTAGGAACCAGAGGTGAACACACATATCCTGGCAATGGGGGAGCAACGAATGGGCCAGCCACCCGCCCCAACACCCTTTCCTTGTCAACCCTCTGCGACACCACTGTTGGATGTATGCGCCAGACAATATGTTATTGCAATACCCCTCTGGGGGCACCCCTTGTGCCAGGATGCAGAAGCCTGAGGAGAACCCATCATACAATGTCTTGGCTGCCTTCCTGTCCGGATACTGATTCAGCCAGAAAATCAGCCTCCCTATGTCTACTGGCGTAGGAAGCTCATTGTTGGGGTGGTTTAGACTCCTTCCCTTTCTCTTTGGACTTCTTGATACACTTAAACTCGGGGTGGGAAGAGTGGCCACAGTAGGCACATGCGTGTTTGAACTTACATGCCCCAGTTGGCCAGGTACACGTTTTTCGGTTAAAAGCACAACAAGTCCCTCTCTTCTCCCATGTGCCTCCCTGGGAAGTCTGAAAGGGCTGTTTCGTGGGCGCTTTGTTATTGACGATCTCCAGCCACACATTCACCTCTGTTTGGTCCCAGCCCATGTCTGGGTCATCTACTTTGGCCAATCTAAAGTCCCTATCGTAATCTAGCCAAGCAGCCCCCCATACATAGTCTGAGCCTTTAAAATCTTATTTGAATAGAGCAAATCAGGGGTTTTGCCAATTCAGGCTTCTTTTCTAGCATTACAATGGAAAAAACATTGAAACCAAACAACCAGTTGGTGATCGATTCTTCTACCCTTAGTTTCCTATCTCTGAAGGAACCTTCTTTCCCGTCCTTCTCTTTAGACTCTACTTCCCTTCTCTTTGGTCTAATTAAGGAGAAAATATCAATCAATAAACTCCCCCTTCCAAATCTTCTCTCTTGTCTCCTGCGTAACATGTGTTGCCACGTTTAGATAACACTGAATCATGACCCCCAATTGTCTTTGACCCGTTATCTACTTCTTTGGTTAAACCCTCTACTGCCTTACCTACAGCAACCCCAGTTGTTCAAGATTGAGCGGGTGCAGCTTGACCCACCGCCTGAAGGGGCACATCCTTTTCTTGCACTTTGCCCAAGAGGGCCACTTGTTTATTCAATTCACTGATCACGCCTCCCGTGCCCGCTGATGACGCCCATGGCGCTACCGTCGCCCTGCCCCCGGGCTCCCTACTGCCAGTGCGCCTAATTGCGCCTAAAGAGTTGCCACAGTCACCAATATAGTAGCTGTGGCCGCTTGCCCCCCTCCGCTGCTGCTACCGGTTGCCCTATGTCGGGAGGCACTACCACACTTGCTGTGCCCCCCTGTGGGATTGGGGCCACCACTGGCACTACTTCTGGCACTACGATGTTCGGAGGGGCGGGAGATGGCATCAAGGCCTTCAAAACCCCCTAATCTCCACCAAGATTGTGCCCACATCATCCCGTCCCTCCACTGGTGGCCCACTGACTGCCTGCAGAGGTAACCCAGGCGGAGGTGAAGGAGCCATGTTAGGAACTAGCATTGCTGGTACACAGGGTATTGGAAGGGTGAGTCCTGGGGCATTAGGCACTGGCGCTGGGGGCCCTGCGGTCACAGGGAGTACTGGTTCAGGCAAACAGGGGACTGGTGCTGGTGGCCCACTAGGCAGCTGGGGTACCTGGGGAAGCAGGTTGTTCCGCCGGTCCCCTGCCCCCTTTCCTTTCTTGCTCACCCTGGGCTCCTTCACTAGTGGGGTGAAAGCCGCCTTGGGCGGGACTATGGTTCTATGGGGGTGGGCCTCTCGGCTGGTTTAGAGACCTCCTCACTGTCCGATACTGGAGCCTTGCACCCCTGTTCCTCCTCACTCTCCTCCTCATCTCTGCCCAATTTTGCTAGCACCAGCTTCAACAGCTGTGCTATTTCAGACTCACCCTCTTTTCTCTTTTGATTGCGCTTAGGTGGCACCCTATGTTCTACTAGAAGTGCACGCTCTTTTTAAAACTGATAGAGCTACACTAGCGTGTTTAATCCGCACCCCAGTGCTGTTCCTAGCTGCAAATAAAACCCCCTTTGTGCGTGGAATCGGCGACTAACACATGGTTACAACAGTACAGTCATATGTCATAAACAACCCTTCATTAGGTGCACAATCCGTAATAAACCTGCCGTAGACCAAAGCGCGATCACCCGACACCGCAGTGCCACCTGCGTCTCTGCTAAACCCCCTGCGAGCTTTAAATTATGGCAAAAGCGAGCACGGCATTTGTAAGTACAGCAAAGCGCAATGACGCCAATCGGTAGAAGTGAGCAGCGCGTTCTAAACACTTGGGCCCATCCACGTTAACGAGGTGCAGCGCAACATTTTTAAACTCCTACCACTGAAGGAAGCACCTATGCGCCTGCGCAATCCGTTCACTTTCTTCTGTAATGCGCCATAGGACAAAGGCCGGGAAACACGCTGGTAACCAGAAGAGCACTTACTGCCATGCAGGCCCGCACTCCCCCCACAAAATGTTTTAAATAATGGTGCCTAAACAGCGCAGCACTCGCGGAGCCCCAAGAGTTGGCCTTAACTAATTCAGTTGCCTCTTCCTAGCAATAAGACTAAGGCCCCACCCGAGCAACACACGCCAGCAACCACGCACACGTTCGCTGACTCCCCACATTCCATAACAGAGCCGACCCCACCCTCGCCTGCTTTCCGCCCGCAAAAGTCTTCCAACAACGGAACCTAAATAGCAAAGCACTCGCGAAGCCCCAAGAGTTCTTAAAAAAATTCCGTCCCCTTTTTCCGCGCTTAACCCTTGCTCGGCCCATGGACCCTGGATCCCCTGAGGGAGGTCTCCAACTCAGATCACCACCGAGGCATGATCGCACTGCAGGGAGACTACGGGTGGCCACCAGCGTCTAGCGGGGGAAACAGTTCCTTGAAGATCACAACTTATCTTGCCCACCAGCTACCAGCAGCTGCCCCGTGGTCCCTAAAGCCCCTGACACCTCACCTCGGAATCAGCGTAGCTCCAACGATGACCTCCGACCGCAACAGCCACGAGTCCCCCACGTCTCACAAACGACAATGCCTACAGACGCAGATAGAATAATTCTGCTGCTCTTGAGGGTCCAGTTCAGGAAAAAGAGGATGCTCCCACAGGGACCAAGGGCCTAAATTGCCCCCCCGGCTTACCCCTTCCGCCCGCAGCTCTGGCCAGACACACGTCACGGCCAACCCGGAATTAGTTCTTCCGGCCAGTAGCCAATCGGGCTACTGGTCTGGATTATGGGGGGGTGTGGCCCGGGACCGGGGAGGGCCGGGCTCTAAGGGCGCGCTCACCAAGGCCTCGCAGTTTTCATAAACAGCGTCTGTGCTACTCAACAGCCGTTTGCAGCTTAATTCTATGGCAGGTCAGGAGGCTCAGATTATGCTTTCTCGATTTCTTTACTACAAACAGTAGCCAATAGGAACACAGTAAAGAAAAGAAAAACTCCAAATCCCATGAGCACTTAGGCAACCATAGAGAGCATATCCCTATATAAACAACCATAGATGGCAAGACTTCCTCTTTCTTTGCTGCTTCGCAGCCAGTTAAGTCTTTTTCTGTACTTCATGTGCTTATTGCATATTTATTGTATATTTGCTTACATTGCATTGTTGCGCCGCTTATCTGCCGTCTTCTGATGCATTGCCTAATTGCTTTCAGCGCTTGTCTGGTTTTTGCTGTCCCGGTTTGCGGTTGTTTGTTTCGCCGTTTCTCCGTGGAGAGTGCGGGTCGCCTCTCCTTTCTACTCGGGCGCTTTGTGTCCCGTTTGTTTATTGTGGAGTGGGACGGGGACTTGGGAGCTCGTGCGCTGCAGTCGCGTGTCGCTCCGCTTCTGGGTATTCAGGCACAGCTAACGCGCATGCGCGTTTGCAGTATTGACGCTCCGTGTCCCTCGCAGAGCCCTGACACGCTTGGAGGCGGCGTTTTCACCACAGCCTCAGCCCACAGCCTGCCGGAGAGTCCCCAGTGACGCCCTTTTTTCGCAAATAGAGATTTGGGCAGTATAATCAATAGAGGCGTTGCCTAGAGTGGCTGACAGTTGCAAGCCTGTCCCTCCACTTTTAATTACATCTGTTGTTTGGGTTGAGTGTTACTCTGCCTGTCTGGCTTGCTTGGGGTGGTCACTCCCCTTGGCAGGGTCATTTCTCTTTCATATTTGACCATTGCTTTATTGTTCATTGGGCATTATTTCCTCAAATTGTGCTGTACTTCCTTCAGCCATGCTGGTTATGACGATTCTGAAGAGTATTATTATGATGAGGAGCCCGAGGACTCCTTTGAATATGATTTGGTTGACGACCTTGACCAGGGGGTGCAACACTCGGTCAATACTGCGCTGGTCCGCGCTATTGGACCATTAAAACCTAATTTGACCGATTATGCTCAACAGCAAGGTTGGGTGCCATCTTCCTCTGGCAAGCAATCTTCTAAATCGCCTAAAAACCCACATAAATCTGACTTTGTTAAGTTGGCCAAGCCCTTGTTTGCCTCCACTGTTTCCAAGCGGTCTCATCTGCCTCCTCCGGACACTAATGATACCTCCTCCTCGTCTTCTTCAGATCCCTCTGGTCTTCCCCCTGCTAAAAAATCTAGAAAAGAACATTTTGTTGACGCTTCTTCCCATCCACCAGTCCTAACCTTCGAGCCAACTGATATAATTCACCCAAATTCGAAGTCTTGGTTCCCTGCTCCTGAGGTTGCGGAATATATCCAGGCACACATCCGTGAGCCTTTTGATCAAGAGGTACGATCTCGTCTCCGTTCAGAGTGTCCTCGCCCGGAGTTTGCGGATAAACTAGCGGACACACCGGAGGTGGATCCCACTATTCTAACCTACCTGAAGAAATTCACTAAAGACCCCAAAAAAGGCATTGACCGCTCTTGGCGCCTATGCTAAGATAAATTACTGGATCTTCTTGGCCCGCTTACCAAAATTTTGGATTTAGGTTACCAGGCACAGGGGTCAGCGTCTGGCATCGATCCCGATGAACTTATTGGTTGGGCCCAGCGGGCTATTTGTCAATTGGGGAACGCAAACTGTGCTCTGTCCACCGAGCGTCGGCGTTCCATCTTGTTGAAGATGGACCCCAGATTGACTGAGCTAGCGACGTCAGAGTCGGGGCCCCTTGCTCAGGGTCTCCTTTTTGGTCAACCATTCCTTAAAGAGTTGACCAAATTTGTGGCCACCTTTAGCGGCCTGGACAAGGCACAATCTTCACTCCGCAGGGCATTCCGCCCGGTTTTTGGCAGGGCCGGACGTTCCAGGGGACGTTCGTTCGGCCGTGGTTCTGGCCAGCAGCGTGGCCAACAGTCCCAGCAGGGAGGAGGAAATCAGCAGTCATCCTATTCCGGAGCCAAGTCTAATTTCTACCCCTCCCGCAAAGGTCGTGGACAAGCCAACAAAGGAGGCTATGGCGGAAACCAAGGAGGTCGCCAGGATTTCTCCTCTGCAGGTGAGATTTATTCCCTACGACAGTGTTGTTCTGGGGGCCAGGGTGCAATATTTTCTTCAAAATTGGCACACAATCTCAAATGATGCATGGATATTACAGATGGTTCAAGGGTATCGCATCGAGTTTTACCATCCTCCCCTTCAAAGTCGCGTCCCTTCTCCCCTTGTTTTTTCCCAACTAGATCGGGACGTGATATCCTCAGAAATCGAGTCCCTTCTACTGAAAGGGGCCATTGTGCGGACTTCCCTGCATCCTCAGGGGTTTGTCAGCAATGTCTTCCTGGTTGAGAAGAAGGGGGGAGGCTCTCGCCTGGTCTCAACCTCAAGGAGTTCAACAACGGAGTGGTCTATTGCCACTTCAAGATGGAGGGCATCCATCTTCTCAGGGATCTCCTTTGCAAAGGCGACTGGATGGTTCACCTGGATTTGAAGGAAGCTTACTTGTCCGTCCCCATCTTTCCGCCTCATCGCCGTTTCCTCCAATTCCAGTGGTTAGGGACGTGGTTCGAGTACACGGTTCTGCCGTTCGGTCTCTCGTCCGCTCCGTGGTGCTTCACGAAGCTTCTGAGACCAGTCATGGAATCGCTGAGGGCGCGCGGGGTGCGTCTGATCGTGTATCTAGACGACATTTTGTTGATGGCTCAGTGTCCTGTCCAACTGCAGACCCACTTGGCTTGGACGATCGAGCTCTTGCAGTCTCTAGGATTTCTAGTGAATCCTCAAAAATATCTTTTACGTCCCTCTCAGTCGATCGAGTTCCTGGGTTTCCTAGTCAACTCGGTCTCTTGTCAACTGCTCTTGCCCTCCCAGAAAATCAGGTCTATCAAGAGGGAGTTGACATTACTGTTGTCCAAACAGAGTGTGTCCTTACGATCGATCGCTCGGATTGTCGGACTGTTGGCTTCATCCATACAGGCGATCTTTCCGGGTCCCTTGCACTATCGGGCCCTGCAACGACTCAAGATCAGACACTTGCAGAAAGGTCTTCGCTATTCCGATCTTGTTCCTCTGTCACCAGACGCGAAGTCAGAGATGGTGTGGTGGCTCGACCACATGGAGGCTTGGAACATGAAAGCCGTGTTCGGCTCCACTCCGGATGTGGTGCTGGAGTCGGATGCGAGTCTTTGGGGCTGGGGAGCCCAGTGCGGGTCTGTGACGACGGGCGGCCGTTGGTCACAAGACGAACTGAGTCTTCACATCAATTGTCTGGAGCTCCTGGCGGGATCGTTTGCGATCCCCAATCTTGCTCCTCAGGCCACCAGCTGTTGCATACTCCTCCGCATGGACAACATCTCTGCGGTGCAGTATGTGAACAAACTGGGAGGGACGAGGTCGAAGCTCTTGGCCGAAATTGCGAAGGACTTCTGCCTTCAGAGGAAGATCACTCTTATTGCAGAGTATCTCCCGGGCCGCCAGAATCAGGTGGCCGATTGGAACTCTCGCCATCTTCTGGACTTCAGCAATTGGCGGCTTCATCCCAGAGTGTTTCGGAACCTGTCTCACCTCTGGGGTCGGCCTTGATCGATCTTTTCGCCTCTCGCCTCAATGCCCAATTACCCAGGTTTTACAGCTGGCGTCCGGATCCGGAGGCTCTGGCCACGGATGCCTTTATTCAGACTTGGCCCCCTCATCTCTGCTATGCGTTTCCCCCGTTCGCGATGGTTCAGCGAGTCTTGGCTCGAACAAAGCACTTCCAGTCGGAAGTCATTCTGATAGCTCCTCTTTGGAGGGCTCAGGCATGTTGTCCGGATCTTCTGGAGATGAGTTGCTCGACGCCGTTCCTTCTTCCACAGAAGTGGAACTTATTGTTGGACCCTCTGCTCAACCCGCATCCTCTGATTCTGTCCGGTCAGCTCCGGCTGGTTGCGTGGCAGATTTCGAGGAACGCTGGAAAGTCCCTGGCTTATCTGGAGACGCTACACGATTTATTGGGGAAGCTTGGGCCCCCAACACGCACAAGCGTTATGCATCAGCTTGGCGTCGGTGGTGTGGTTGGTGTTCTGAACGGAACTTGAATCCCGCTTCAGCGGATGTTACTTTAGTAGTTAATTTTCTTGCTTCCATAGCTTCCTCTGGTTCTGCTTATAAGACAGTCAATTAATTTCGCTCCGCTGTTTCTGCGGGCCACGATTTTGTTGACGGGAAGCCTGTTGGGGAGCATCCCTTGATTTCTAAATTACTTTGTGGCATTCGGCTGGTTAAACCGCCTTGTCCAAAGTATGTTGCTCTTTGGGATGTCTCCATTGTCTTACGTTTTCTGGAGGCTTGGCCTCCCAACTCTTCCTTGCCTCGTAAGCAACTTTCAGCAAAGTTGACGATGTTACTTTGTTTGGTGTCTTGTAAACGCATTTAAGATGTGCGGGCGTTGGACCTCGCAGGGCGTTTGTTTTCTCCGGACAGGGTCACTTTTACAATTTCCCGGCGCACCAAATGTAATATGTCTTCTGTGACATATCCAGCTTTTCCTCAGAATCCACAGTTATGTGTGGTCCAATGCATAAAGGATTATGAGGTAAGTACTGCTCCTTTTCGCCAGGATGTGTCTGGTCAGTTGCTGATTGCTTTGCAAAAGCCTTTCAAGCCTGTAGCGCCGGCTACCCTGGCCCGTTGGGTGCGTTGGCTTATGTCTGAGGCTGGAATTGATATCTCCATTTTAGGAGCCCATTCCACTCGGGGTGCCATGGCCTCTAAGGCTTTTACTGTTGGTGTGAGTTTGATGGACATTATGAAGGCCGCTGATTGGTCTTCCGATTATCTTCCTGTATTTGAAACGTTTTATTTCAAACCCATTGTAGATATTGCTTCAGTTGTGGTGGCTCAGCTTTGAACAAGCATAATCTGAGCCTCCTGTCCTGCCATAGAATTAAAAATTTGCAAACATTCGTGACAAGAATTTTCAATTCTATTAAGGACAAGGAGGCTAGGATTATCCCACCCAAATGTATTTTTAATGCATTTCTCATGTATACTCTCATTGCTATGGCATTGTGACATGTTTCTTGCACTATTTCCCTACCCTTTGTATTTTTACCTTCCATGGTACTGGGATGGTGTATTACGGCTCTGATTTTCTTTTAGGTTCTGACCAGAAGTGAGATTCTTCAGTTCTCTCCTGCCTCGGTTCCAACCTTTCGGATTCTGGATCTGTGGAGTTTTGCCTGCTCCAGTCTCCTGCTCCATGGTTCCTTGGGATGTCTCCTGATGGTTGTTCTCCTGCTGCCTACGGATGTTTCCTCCAGGCTGTTCTTCGGTTCCACGTGAATTGACTCTTAACTGTTTTATTTTTACTGGACAAAGAGGAAGTCTTGCCCTCTATGGTTGTTTATATAGGGATATGCTCTCTATGGTTGCCTAAGTGCTCGTGGGATTTGTAGTTTTTCGTTTCTTTACTGTGTTCCTATTGGCTGCTGTTTGTAGTAAAGAAATCGAGAAAGCATAATCCTCGCATCCGTGTCCTTAATAGAATTGAAAATTCTTGTCACACATGTTTGCTAATTTTTAATTGTTACTTGTATCCCCGCACTCCGCTTTGGACAGTCTAGAAGTGGACATACTAGGCTTTTCTATGCCAAGCTGTGTGAGGACATGCAATATTACTAGGCGAAAAAACTGCTAAGGTTGTTCTTGCAACCTGCAGACTGATCTACGCAACACTTAGGTACTGCATGAAGGTTGGAACGTTGTCCCCTTTGCTTGCCACTTTGACGAGAAAACCATCACTTTCTAGCAATTTGTGTTGCAAATACCCTTATTTGAAAGAGAACCATTTTTCCTTTAATATATTTTGGAGAATGCAGAGTTACATAAAAAAGTTCTTCCTATATTTTTACAGACATGTCTGTGTTCAATTACAATGAAAAGTATCTCGGTGTGTGGAGAAAAGTTTGGCACAGTTAAGGTAAAGGTACAGCATGAAACTTGCAACGTTCCTGAAGTAAAAAAAATGTGAATTTTGCAAAACTGTGAGATAAAGTGAAAGTTTGTGCATTTTTAAATCTTACATTACCAACCACACATGAAATTCATATGTGTTGTACAATGTGCTTGAAAATAGCTGAAATATTATGAGTACATTCTTAGCTATTCTCTGACCACCGCCTTCTCATATATACATGGTACTGCACCATCCACTAATGCATAATATTTTTATTCAGTACAGAATACACAAAAGCAGTTTTAAATCTTTGTTAAACTTACAAGCCACTGGCAGCGAACACTAAGCCTTCTGCAGTATGAAGAAAATGAGCCCTTTCATCTTGTAATGTTAATAAATTGAGAACCACTACACAGAGTAATCGCAACATTGTCTCTTTACTGTACAATACCTAAAAATACTTTCGAATTGTTTTAAGACTGACAAATATGGCTGACTGGTATTTAAGAAAATGGCGCTGTACACATTTTATTAAGAGCTACATCATTTTTTACCATCCCCAACAGGCGATGAACAAAATCAGAATTTTTTTTATACCATCCCCAAATTTCAATTTAACGTTTGGATAAAAAAAAAATGCTAACCAAGATGTAGTTAGTTCTTTGGGCTATCAAGATTTTAGAGCAACTTCCTAATAACTGGCATCTCTCGTGGGCGGGGACTATTACAAATTCCTAACTCCAGCTTTTTGCCCTTCATCTATAAAGTTGTAGTAAACTCTAATGGGTGTGCTTTAAGCTACAGCGAATTGAGTAGACCCTGTTATTTAGCAGACACTGCAATCATTTGCATAAGGGCATGATCTGTAGGAGGGGTCTAGATAAAGGAGGGTCTTATCCTAGCTAAAATAGAAAATAACCTTGTAGAGTTATAGAGCTATCTGCCAAATGGCATAGGTTGGGCTAATGTCATTATGTGGTCCTGGAAGGTGGAAACACATAATAATACCACCCAATAAAGCGCCTGACATTGGTACAGTGTCTTGTTTTGTAATTCAGATTCTATCAATTTTATATCTTGCCTCCATCTGGATTTGTGAGCTTTCCTCAGATTCCCGTAACATTCCATGAAAAAAGATTTGTGCAAACATTCCGACATTGACTGAACATTTATCGTCTGACCCTATTAGTAAAGAAGTTGGAGATCTGGGGACCCCTTGAGAGGCAGCATTATAGATGTTATTCGGGGTAATAGTACCAACTACGCAGGGTGGCTCAGAGGGAAGGTGAGAAAACCCTCCATGACAAGTTTCTTGTGACTCGTTCATCGTGGTTTCCACCTTGGTTACCCTCATTATCCCGAGCAAGTCAATCCTGGCCTTTCATAGATGACCAAGCTTCAAAACTGTTTTTAGTAGGCACGTTGAAACATGATTGTCCCATATTAGCAGATGAGCCTACCCTCGGGTCTGCATCCCTAATTGGCCTACCAGGTCTATAGAAATATTCAAGTGAGAGAGACAACATTTTACTCTGCGTGAGTATCCTTCAATTAAGGAACACAGCGGCGTAGCTAGGGGGGGGGGGGCGGTGGGGGCGGTCCACCCCTGGCGGCACTATTGTGAGGGCGTTGGCCGCGCTGCACTAGCCCGTTGCGGGGACGCCTTATAAAGTATTTGGGGACAGTCACTGACACTACTGTCAGTCAGTGTACCCAAATAGAAAATAAAGGCCGCAGCAACAGGGCAGTTAAGCGCGGCCACCCGCCGTTTGAAGTGCACGCGCTGCACAGCAGCATCGCACGTCACGTGGACGAGCATGCCTACCATCTGAATCACTGCCCTGACAGGCTGTGGCTTTCCTTGTCTCCCAGGAATCAGAGGGGGTGGGATCACTGCAGGAAGCAGTACGTCGGAACCGCGAGGTCAAAGCTGGGGAAAATTTAGGGTGTATGTGAAAGGAGCACGAGGGCAGGGTCAAACTGGATTCCGAAGACCATGGAGGTAAATTGATGGATGTTTATAAGATTATAGGCCCAAAATAACATGAACACGTGATCCTGGACCACGATCAGAATGAATAGCAGTGCGGTGATCTAGACCAGAGGATATTACAAGGAATAAAAGATTGACTTTTTTTAAAACAGCGCCAACACTGATCTCATTAATACAAATCACGCACAAGCCTAACAAAGTGGTGTGATGTTGTCAATTAGTAACCCCGGTCATTCTGCTTACATTCACAAGCCCTATATTCCGAAGCTTGTAAATCGTTTTCTTTTCTTGGCAGCCTGTTCCTCCTTCGATGGGGTGTAATTTACAGATTTCCCAAAAGCTATATAATGGCTCCAACAAGCAAGCAGGCTGTAGTTTAATCGAGGGCAGTGGCATACCTCCTAAATCAGTATGGTTGGCAAGTATGTGTATTTCTCCTGATTTCCCACCTGCCTATCCCTTGACGTCTGTCCCAAGTTATCTTTTTCTGCCTGTGTGCCAGCCCACCTCTATGCTACTTCGTTTCCCCCCTTTCTGTCTATCTTTCATCTCTGTCTCACTGTTTGTATTTTTTCCTAGTTTCCTTTCTTCTTCTTCAACTGTTGACTGCCTGTGTCTGCCATCTCCGCTGATAGAAGTACCTGCCTATCTCTTTCCCTCTGTCTGCTTACTTTCCACCTGTCTGACTCAATATCTGTCTTTGTTTCTGCCCCTTTGCTTCTGACTTCTTTTCTGCCTGTCTCCCCCTTTCTAGTTCTGTCTGTCACTGTCTCTGATTGTCTTTCTGTCCATCTCTTTCCCTCTGAATGTGTCTATCTCTTTCTGTCTTTCATTCTCATTCGCACTGTCAGTCTTCTTTGTCAGTTTTTCTGCCTGTCCACTCCACCATTCTCCGTGTCTGCATGTGTTGCCCCGATCTGCATCATCGTGTTTCTCTCCCTCATCTATCTCTCCCCATATCTGACTGCCTCTATCCCTCACTGCCTTTTCTCTACCTTTCTTTGTCTGTGTCTCCTCTACAGCCAGTCTTACTTTCTTCAACACTTTTTATTTTTCTCTCCCTGTTTATGCCTGAGTTTTTCTTTTGTCTTTCTATCTGCCTTTTTTTTCTATCTCCCTACTTGAACTTAAACCTGACTTCGTAATCTCTATCTGCCTCTTCCCCCCTGTCTGTTGTTTGCTTCACTCTCTTTGCCTCCACTCTGCCCATTCTTTCTGTCTTCCACCTGTCTGTCTTTATCTACTCTGCCTGCCTCTCCCTCTCAGTTTATTGGTACATATCCCCGGTATATATCTTCCACCTCAATCCTACTTTATCTGATTCCACTGTTTGCCTCTCCCTGCCAGTCTGCCCCCTCTTTGCTTGTCTTTTCAAATGTCTGTCTTTCAACCTCCATCTGTCTCTCCCCATCTCTGTCCCTCTCCCCATATCCCTGCTTTCCTGCCTGTCTGCTCCTCCACCCCCACTCCCACCTCACCCTCCCTGTTTCTCCCCTCTGCTCGTCATTCATTCTTGTCTAACACAGTGCTTAATTTAAGCCGGAGATTTCCGGTGCACTACTCCACACTTTATTCTGAATACCGGCTCTGAAAGGGGTGGTGCTGTTTATCAAATTTTGAGATAAGCAAACAGTTAATAGTTGAACATATATTAAAAATGGATAATGTCTGCCACTAGTGTCATTCATATACCTTTGGGTGGCCCGGCGTATTCAGAATTTTCACGCTTGTAGAAGTGAGAGGGTTATTAGTTTTGCTGGTACTGTCACTGACAGCACTGGTGGGGCAATGGGTGGTGCAAGGGCCATGCTACTGACTTGTTTTTTACAAATTAGGCACTGCTCTAGCAATACCTGTCCCTACCCTCACCCCCCAAATCTCTGCCTGTCCAAATCACTTAGTCGGGTGCTGATGTCTGGTTAAAGTAGAGGGTAGGAGGGGAACAATAAAAATGTTTTAAAGTACCTGAATTCCTCCCCATTACCGCTCTTCGGTCTCTACTACAGGCACAGGCTCCCAGACTGCACTACCGCCAATCCCGATGCTGCTGTCACAGCGCCAGGATGGCCTAAGCACCCTCAATTTGCACCCCCAAGGAGACTGAGAGAATGTGCCTGCTGTCTACAACCTGACAAATCAGCTCGGGTTCGAGTCAGCTTTGGTGGCGTGACGGTTTGGCCAGCCTGAGACTGCCAACCAAACTGTCATGCGCACTGACAGCCATGCCCACCACTCCCCCTCCCTGCCTGTCATCCCCTGGCCTTGCCCACAAGACTCCACATTTTGGGGAAAAGAATATGATAATAAATATGGTTTATTATCTTTTTTTTCAAGTTTTGCAACTGCTGTTGGCAGAGAGTGGTGATACGCCTCCGCCTTAGTGGAGGAGCCTTTTCCCTCTGTCTGTGGTATTTTCTCCATACCTTCAGCGCCACTCTCTTTCCACCTGTCTATCTATCTCTATCTCAACGGCGTAGCTAGGGGGCGTGGAGGGGCCCTAGGCGGCCCTATTTTGAGGGCGGCGACCGAGCTGCACTGGCCCGTTGCGGGGGCCTTTATAATTTATTTGGGAGCACTCACTGACACTACTGTCAGTCAGTGTACCCAAATAACCGTCGCAACAGGCCAGTCAGCGCGGCCGCCGTTTGAAGTGCAAGCGCTGCGCAGCAGCACCGCACATCATGTGACTTCTTGCTGCTGCCCGATGCGGAGTCTACAGGTGTCTGCAGTGCCTGCGTGAGAATTAAGTTGGGGAGGCTCCAGGGGAAATGAGCGCGCCTCACACCGCAGGAATTATAATCAAAAATGTGTTCCTGTGACCGGAAAGGATCACATGGGTCTCCACAGCCCAGGGCACACTGCTGTGCAGCTTTGCTACTGAACCTGAATCATGCCCGGGTGGCATTATTTGCCTCGGGAGTCAGTGGGGCCACAAGGAGGGCTGGCCGTTCCTAATTGCCGCTCACCTGGAGTGAGGTAATTGTATCTCTCACTATGCTAGTTTTTAATAAAATTAAAGATAAGCTTGCCTTTTAAACTAGCAGCGCCTAGTGAGCAGTCATGATTATCTTCAGCTGCCTGCTCTGTTACAAGATGTAATTTTGCAGTCACTCACAGCTTGTGTCTGTTGAATCACTCATTTTCATGTGACGCGCCACTCCACATACAGCCGCACTAAAATTGTATTAGGCCGCTTGGGGTTTCTGAGCCACACTGTCATCTAAGTCAATAGAGCCTAGTGTAGCTCTGACAGCATGTGGGGGTCATGGTGTGATCTCTGCCTTGGGCAGATAGAGGTTCCTCAACTGGGGCAGGGGTGGGCGCGGACCTCTTAGGGTTAATGATTTTTATTATGGTTGGAGTCAAGTTAGCTTTTGGCCAAAAAAACATTTCTAGACATTTAGGTTGGATTTTTTTATTCAACCCCCAATGTGTTTCCCTCGTCTTCGTTGCTTAATGTTACTCTCATGAAGGTGTCACTCATTTTCATTGAAAACGTCACACACAGCAGTCTGAAACCTTGGCAGCTATGGTGCTCTCACTGTTATGTGTAGAGGGAGTGGGTTGCAGGCTCTGGCCATGGCCTTGGACACAGGGACAAACCGGCACAGTAACAGGGGCAGTGTTTTAAATGGGCCTGCACTTCAAAATACTCTTCTCTTCAGTAATTGAACTTTTGTTTCACAGTTTTGTAGCAGTTCAGAGTGTTAAAAGTACTACAATGTTCCTTGTATATTGAGCAGTTTTCGGGCAACACACAGTGTCAAGTAAACTCTGGCGATTCATTTACCTGCTGGAGAGAGATGGGAGTTTCATCTAGTGGCAGGTTTCATTTGTGTGAGGTAGCTCAGGTAGTCAATATCATAGCTGCCAAGTATTTGCATTACTAATGTGACATTTCCATTGATGCAGTGACTTGTGAAAGACATTCCACAGCGAAATGTGACACTTCAAAAACATGTTATACTGTGTTAAAATAATGAGTTGCATATTCATTGTGCTTTAAGGCATAGGCTGGGACATCGTAGCACTTTAAATACAGAAGTCATTAACCGCAACTCCTTACCCACCACCACCAGGAATCTATTTCTTTGCTCTCTAGTTACCCTCATATGTAGTGAATTAATTATTCAATAAAATATCATAATGCAAACAAATGCATTTCCTACTGATCACTTTAACTTGGATTTATTGCTAAACATACAGTGTGCATTTAATTTATATGCTGTTACCTGAAGGTGTAGACAATCGAAACTTGGGACAGAATAAACATATTTTGTTCTTCCAGCTTTGTTTTTAACTTACTGCTCCTCCCAACCCTCTTCCCCCTCATCCGGCCTGGTACTGCCCCAAATGCAGAGCTCAAGTTAGTCTAGTGATCAGGTGCAAAGAACTCACCTGTAGTATCCTGAAGGTGCTACCAGGGGAATCGTGGTGAAACCCAGTGTGGTGGACCAGTCTGCAGACATTGCTGAGGTCATGATCGGGGCAGATAGGGGACAGGAGACACGGGTCCTGCACAAGTTGTGATGTTATGAGTGAGATGTCACAAACAGAGTATGTAGAACTAATGTAAGTTTTGGGTTTACTTTTGCTTTTCCTTCAGCAGCATAGTTAGGTGGGGGCGGTCTGCCACAGGCGGCCCTATTTTGGGGACAGGCGCTGTCTAGCCCTGGACCGTGTCATGTATGTGCATGTAACGTGCATGATCGAGGTAACTATTAGCGATGATACTACGTGTCTCTCGGACCTATTTCAGGTGCTCGCAGTCCTTTTTTCCCAGCACCCCCTCCAGGGGGGCGGCAATCTGAAGGATATCCCCGGGCGGGATATCCTACAAGCTCTACCTACGCCTCTGAAGGAACAGCATATCAGCAACTTGTGGAGGGGGAGGGGGTAAAATTAATTCTCACACAGTCCCCTGCATAATCTTTTTGATTTCATTTTCAACCACAGGATGGGTTTGTTTTTCCAGGACGTTTGATCCTCAGCTCCTTGCAATGGTAACACTGCGATGTTGTTCAGAACCATTACATAGGGTGTGCATTCTGTTAAATATTGTGGGTAAACAATATTAGACCTGCCATGATTACAGGACATAGAAATGCCAACTGAGGCCTCAGTTCTCCCTTCATTCATTTGTTCCCTTTTAGGGAGTTGTGCTGTCCCTCCTAAGATATTACCAAAATACGGGCTGGTGGGAGGTTGTGGTTCATTTGAAGCCTTTGATACTTAAGGGTTTTGCAATATGGGTGTCTGTCATGTGCCTCTAACTTGTGAGATACAATCAGCGATTTATGGAGGAAGCAAGCTTGGTAAAGCCGCAAGTTGGGCTTTAAAAGATTCAAGGTGGAAAATTATGGAAGAGAGCTTGATGTTTAACACTTTCCCCCAAACCTCTCAAAGCAGCCCTCCATAAATCGATCCAGGCGTTGCTTGTTTGAAAATGAGAGAAAAGGCTCCACAGTTCTGACAGGAGTGCAATGGGAGTTTTTTTTAATCCTGAACCTCCAATCCTACAGCATGTGATGGTTTGGCTTGTGTTTTCTTTTTAGTATATTAACACTATACTTGGTATGGGTAGCCATTTTAGCCTTCCTGATGGTATCATGATTGGAGCTATTATGACCATCTACCACCCGGCATGTTGGCTAAGGCGCACTGTGGGAGTGTTTCAGTGTTATTGAGCGCTTGATGATAACAGCAGACTTTGGAGGAAGGACAAAACAGCAGAGAAAAAAGACACATTCCGTACCTCCGTAAATGCCTACAAAAAGGAGCTACGTAACACCAAAATCGCATTCTACGAGAGCAGAATCAAAAACGCTGCATGCTCGGCCCACGAAACCTTTGCCGTTCTTAAAGAACTCCTTCACGCCCCTGACCCCCCTCTCAAACCACTCGACCCCAAAGAAGCGGAAAGCAAATGTACCAATCTTGCCACCTTCTTTGACGAGAAAATACAAAAAATTCTCTTGGCCATTCCCCCCTCCGAACCGGGCCACACCTACATCCTACCATGCCTACCACCCATCCCTCCCATCCGCCTGACAGCCCCTCACCTTCCCTGGACGCCTTTGGTCCAGTCACCACGGAAGAGGTTGTGGCAACACTGGCCTCAATCAAAAGTGGGTCCCCCCTCGACCCCGCACCCCTCCGCTTCCTGAAAAAAGTGACCAGTATCATCATCCCCCCCTCACGGCATTGATCAACTCCTCCTCCCTCTCGCAGGGCATAGTTCCCCCCAGCTGGAAAGCGGCAGCGGTCAAAGGCCTACTAAAAAAACCCTCTCTAGACCCACAGGACCTCTCCAATTACAGACCCATCTCCCTTCTCCCAGGAAATAGTAAGATCACGGAAAAGTTAGTGAACAAACAACTGTCACTATTCCTGGAGAGCAACAACCTACTAGGGGTCTCCCAGACAGGGTTCCGTCCAGGCCAGGGCACTGACATCGCCCTCCTGGCAGCAGTGGAGAAGGCCAGAAGCATTTTGGACACGGGAGGATCAGTTGCAGTGATCCTCCTGGACCTCAGTGCGGCCTTCAACACTGTGGACCATCTCACCCTAATCCAACGACTGGGAGAAATCGGAGTAAGGGGCATGGCCCGGAAGTGGCTAAAATCCTTTCTAGCAGGCCGTTCCTTCCAAGTTTGGGAGAACGACAGCCACTCACCCGTTATCCCCCTCCGCTGTGGAGTACCACAGGGCTCATGTTTGAGCCCTACGTTATTTAACGTATACATGGCCCCACTGGAGAAACTGGTCAGTCCGTTCGGCGTTTCAATCATCAACTACGCCGACGACACCCAGCTGGTGGTAACCCTTTCACACCCCCACCATTCCCCCTCTGACCTCCACAGTTGTCTCACCGAAGTCCACCGCTGGATGAACCTCTCCTCACTAAAGCTAAACGGCTCAAAGACCGAGATACTGATGCTCGGCCACAAAGGGCCCCCCTTGCCGCCTCACCTCTGGGCCAACTGTTTGGGTGACCCCCCCGCCCCCAAGGAAGAGGTCAAAAGCCTAGGCGTTTGGATCGAAAACGACGTGAGCTTCAGAACACAGGCAAAAAAGACGGCAGGAACATGCTTCGGACTCCTCAGAGCCTGGAGAAAGATCTTCCCCTTGCTCCCTGCGAACGCCAAGAAACTCCTGATCCAGGGCCTCATCCTGGCGAGACTGGACTACTGCAACGCAATCTACCTGGGAGCTCCCGAAGCCACCCTCAACACCTTGCAGAAATTTCAAAACGCCGCCGCCCGCCTGCTAACTGGCACACCTGCAAGATCCTCTGCGAAGCCAGCTCTCAAATCTCTCCACTGGCTCCCAGTCAGAGAAAGGGTTGCCTTCAAGGCTCTCTGTCTGGCCCACAAAACCCTTAACAACAACGCCCCCCCCCCCCTCCTCAAGGAATTCATCACCCCCTACAAAGCGGAAAGGGCCCTCCGGTCCAGCGGAGAAAATCTCATCACAGTCCCCAGAGTCAAAAAGGCCAGGGCCGGTGGCCGCCGCTTCTCGGTCCACACGGCCAAACACTGGAACAACCTCCCACGAAGACTGAGGACAGAACCCAATCTCCTCCAGTTCAGGAAATCACTAAAGACCCTCCTTTTCCCTCACCCATAATTCCCTCCTTTGCTGAAACCCCCGGAGACTTAGGTTTAGCGCTGGGATGCTCTAGGGTTACTACGCGCTCTACAAAACCTTTAAATTAACAGCAGCGTTCAGGCAGAGTCAGCCCCCTCAGGGCACTGTTTCTAAAAAAAGAAGTGTGGGGACTATCCAACTTAGGTAGTGTCACAGGAAGTGACATCACATGTGCAGCAGGTCTATCATTTGCACGTAATGTATGATTTAACAATTGAAGCTGCTCAGTACTGAAGCCTGTGACTTAAGGTCCCTGTCTGGAGGAATTAACAGCCCAAATATGGTTGACGTTTGGTGTAAAACTACATTAGTCAAGCCACTAAGTGCTGGAAGCGAAGCATACTAAAACCTGGCACTGTGAACAAAAGCACATGCTAGAAACTACAATTGTGAATATCAAAACTATAAAATGTATTATTCTACCTAGAACACCACCTTTGAATATTCGGACAAGTTTAATATACTTTGACCCTAATAAAAAAATTCAAGGTGCACACTGTACAGTTTCAACCCGATACTCTGTACATCTGTTATTGCAGACATTATGGGGCATGTTTATTGACACAGGATGTTTGACCATGGAAAATTTGTAATTAGTGAGAGACCACTTATATTATTGAAAACCATCAATTAAAAAACACCCATGTGTCTGCATATCTTTTAATGTGCTGGGCTGTAGCATCTACTTCTCTAGACTGAGTATTATCTGCATGGTGATGAGCAATCAACCACCTGTTGACATATGGCATTGAATTCCACAGCGGCAGAGGAGGGCCCATGAGGTTTATAAACATTAATGAGGAAAGGCGTCCGATACCAAGGCAGTTTTGTATGGGTGTCATTATTAAGTTCATCGTGATGAAACCCCTTTTCGCAGTCACTTGAAGTCATAGGTAGCGTGTTTATAGCCCTCAAAACAGTTGCTTTGGAATCTCATTACCACCATTATCAAGAGTCTCTGAAGCATTCAGATATAACTTCATAATTAAGAGAGAATCTACTGCACAGGTTTTGCAGTTTCTCTTCACCTTCATAACATGGGCTCTGAATGTCGTTTGGCCACTTGTGTCGGTTGATAATATCTATCTTTGATGTAAGCGCTACAAATTAATCTGTCCGAGATGATGTGGCAGACCTATTGCTTGCTGACCATGCATACAAGTTCACATCTTTATTCGAATTTGTAATAAAATCATAAAAGCACATTAAAATACATTATTTCATCAGAAAAAAATGGTCAGAGGCATAAAAATAATATATGTACATTAAACAAAAATGAGACCAAATCAACAATCACTCACCATGAATTTTAACACTGCAAGTCAAATCCAATTCAACATTCAAAGTACTTGTGCAGACACTAGATAGCAAGGATTTAAAATATGTTCAATACCTTTTCCTGAACCTCAGGGTCAGAACAATAACATTTAAAACTAAAATACACTCCCTGAAAAATTCGTTAAGCCCAATTAATTATTTTATTTAAACTCCTTGTGTAGTAACTGAATAGCAAGGATTTAAACATCTTGACATATTTAATTTCCATAACCTCAGGGCCCTATTAGGAAAAGTATACAAAATATCTGAGCATGTAAGTACTCAAATATTTAAACGATTCAAGTAGTATATTGGTAAAGCACACAACACATCAGTATATTATAAAATCCAAGACAGTAATGTCAAAAGACAGTCATGGCTTAACAAACAACATGGCTTGATTTTCTTTTAGTGAATACAGCCATAAGAAACCTTGCTAGAACCACACACGTAAATAAATTAAAAAGTAGTTGCAAGTACAAAAACGCCAGCCTACATTGATTAAAATTCCAACATTTCATTATAGGTACAATAAAAGTTCTTCTCAGATGGGGGTATAATTTACAAAAGAGCAGAATGTGAATCGTTGATTGCTTGGACATATTGTCACATGGATAAAATATGAATTCCCTTGACCAATTGTTAACATTTGGATAGGATGTCAAGCGATGAAATATGTCTAGTCTAAAACGTGTTAAAACAAATCTATCTTTTGCATTTAAAACATTAAAAAGGTATGGTTGCATTGAGCATGTAGTCAAAACCATTTTGTTATACAGAACAGATGGCTGGACTAATTCCGCAGATAGTTTCAATTCCTCCAAGAGATTTAGACATTATTTTAAGTGCCTGCCTCATAATTTTATTCAGGGACTTTGGATAATCATAGAACTCCGGATGATTAATATCTGCCAAGAAATTCTTAATGTACTTTAGCCATCAAAAGTTTAATGCAGACTCTGACACACAGCAGTCCTTTACGAGGTGAGGATTTTGTGCCAAAGAAGGACCGGCTGTAACGTTATCAGATCTGATAGATAGGTAGCATCCAATTCAGAGTGGCACACACAATTTGAACAACTAGAAGGAACGGTCAATAGATTAAAAAAAAAAGTTTTTTCACCCACCTGTAGTGGTTCCACACTTGCGTACCCCCACAGTTCAGAGGCGTACATAGCAATGGTCCTATATTTTGCATTGTATATAATTATCATTTCTTTTGGCTGTTAACAGCCTAATTTCCTTGCAAAATTACACAAGGCCACAATAGATCGAATATATTTCAGCTTTCTCGATTTCATGGTGCTTTTCAGGCTCCCCTCACAATCAAATAGCATACCCAGATACAAAAAAGTGGGAGTTAGAGGAATTATCTCTTTCCCTATATAAATGTTGCGCATCTTAGTGGAACTTCGGCCAACTTCCATAACAAAAGTGTTCCCAATATTAATTTTCAGCCCAAGTTCTCCATGAATTATACAAAACAGTCAAGCTGTTGCTGCAGGGCCAGTGGAGTACATGCCATGAGTACTGCATCATCCGCGTAAAGCAGGACGGGTATTGGGCATTGTTTAATCTGTGGCAGATCCCGACATGTTGTAGCAAGTGAGTCACCTAATTTGGAAATATACAAACAAAATAAAAAAGGGACGAGCAAACACCCTTGGCAAACTCCATTTTCAATATTAAAAGAACAAATACATTCGCCCTTTGTGCCAAAACTAACCCTGGCACGGCTTGTTGTGTATAAATATCTCAGTAAGTTAATATTGGAGTGCTCAATACCCACCGAAGACGGCTGAAATGCCAGAAACCGGTCCCCGTTAGCTTGTTTCCTTCCCAGTATAAGAATTGGCTTGGTAGTTTGGTCTGCCCTGTTCCCATGAGGCACTGGGCCAGGGTCAGACTAATTTGCATATAGCCAAGTTCTGAGCTGGGATGGTGCAGTGAGCTAAAAAACGGTGATGGATCAAGCCCTGATCTTTGGACTGGGTAAGAGTGGTCTGCTTAATTCAGACACTCTGTTCATCACCACCTCCTTTTCTGAATCAATACCCACTGAGGTCATAACAGACATAGCTTGACGTGAATAACACAATCAAAAGCAGTCGATGAAAAACAAAAACAAATGACCTCTTTTAATAAGAGCATACTTGCTCATGAACAGAGTTAAATTAATGGTTTTTTCGATGGTCCTTATTCCTTTTCAAAGTCCATACTGTAGATCCGACATAATGTTATTGCAATCCACCCAACTTTGCAATCTATTTAGGATTATACGACCCACAACCTTGACTAGAGAATCTAGCAAGGAGATGGGTCTATAGATGGTTGCAGTAGCGGTCTCCTTTTGATCTAAACACAAGGGTCAAGAGGGGGCTCCAAACCTCTGTGTTGACCGTAAGCAAGTCAATAGGGACACCATTAGGCCCTGGTGCTTTACCTCCCTTGCTGGTGTTTATTGCCAGGGTGACCTCTTCCAGAGTAAAATTGATGTCGAACCCGTCATAAACCATAGCGGAGGATGAAGTATCCATCGACATTGCTGCTGTAGTGTTGTTACCACCACACTTGTGGCTCACTGGTTAAAGGCGGCAGACGCGGAAGCAGAGAACGGCCCGGGACCAGGGTTCAATTCCCGACGCGGCAGGGTCGTGGACCAGGATAATTCTCGCCTCGGTGCCTACTCTAACCAGGGATCACACTCTGCAACTCAGGGCATTAGCTTGCCTCATCTCTACAACGGCCCCCCACATTCGCCGGGGATGCCTGGTTTCACCTTGGAGATACCCAGTAGGGACCATCTCACAGGGATAGCCAGGACGGGTTCCCCAGCGGTCTACAGTGCCACGATGCCTCAGGGCAGCAGTGCGCTTTACAAGACACATACATTTACATTTATAGTATCATTTGATAATTTTGAAAAGTGCCATACCCAATCCTCCTTGTTCACTGCAATCTCTATTTTGGGCTTAATGTCCTCACTGTAAAAGGGTGAATTCCCTACATGCCAAAATGCAGTAGTTGCAGCTGGCTTCCTTCAATTTGTCCCAAGCCTCCCTTCAGACTTCTTTTGTTTTTTTTAATGCGAGCCTATTCCTGTACTGGACCTCCAAGTACTTTCTAGTAGTACACTTTAAGGACAGTTTTAAGTTTATGTTTGCCTCTGAGAATGCATGGGCAAACCAAGGCTTCCTCTTTACTTTACTGCTTTTCCGCTTTGAAGTTAGGCCTACTCTAATTGCCTTGGTGAGTCTATCTAACGGCTCCAAAATAACCGAGGCACCTGCGAAAACATCCAGACATACATCAAAGGCCCTTCTTAGTTGGTGAACTAATTGCTCTAGGAAGCCATTCGGTTTGACCACAGACCACCGTAAGGTGTAACCATTGGTTCGCTACGATTGTATGTTCTCCACTGATGTAGAACTGTGACAGACACCTTGATCTTTAAGCAACCAAAGTCTAGAAGTAGGTTCTGTGGAAATGATCACACATTGCTATGTCGTGAATTATGAAGTCAGTAATTAAAGATGAGTATTGATTAGGGAAATTATAAAATCAATAACACTTTTGCCCATGCCGCCTTTGTAAGTACAAGGAACCACAACTGGTCTGCTACCAAATTCATTGCTGTACCCCAGATCATATTTGCACATAAATTCATTACGTTTTTCACCATAATCCGAATGTAAAAAATGGGTGACATCTTTGGGAATGTCCCGCGATAGTTTCCTACTGGCGACGCGTGCACTCAATTATGAATGAGGTGACTGGGGTAGTGGTGCATGCGGAAGCCAGGAGATGCCTCCTTAACATCTGGGATCCGACGGACCACAACGTGGCCCAGACTCAATGTGTAACCCTTGGCAATATGGTGGCTAAACGTGATATCGCGCAGAAATGGGGTGCTACAGCAGCTCCTAAGGTGGTACAATGGAAAGCCAATATGGATTGGTGTATGTTTAGGGAGAAGACCGTGTATGTTGCCAGGGGTAAACCTAAAAAGTGGCAGAAATTGTGGGGGGCCTCGAATGCATACAGGGGGGACATCTGCATACCCCCGGAATCCGCTCCGCTGGAGGAACACCTGTCGGCGTAACCTGTGACACCGACTGCAATACTGTATATATGCTATCCTGTGTTTTCCTCCCTCCCCACTCATGGTTCCTTTTCATTTGGTCACAATTGTGCTCAATATACCCTCCCGATCCCCCCACAACGCCTCACTGTTTTTCATACTCCATTGCCTATGTCTTTGCGCCTGGTCTGGCGCTTCTCCTCATTTCTTACTTTCTCTGTGTTTTTTCTTATAAAAAGTAAAATCAACCTTCATCGTTCTGCTGTACTAATTCTTGCACTATTGTTTTCCTGATTCAAAATGCTGCCTTGCCTCCGGGATGTCAGGCTGAATAGCTGTGTGCACTGGTTTTGATTTAAAAAAAAAAATAAAAAAATGGGTGACATCATCATTTGTTGGAGAAGTTAAACCACACTTCTTGCTCAATGACATTTTACATAATTTGATATTAAAATCCCCTCCCAACACCAATATTTTTCTACTTGCCCATTGGTAGTTATAGCTTCTAGATCTGTATTAAGCTTATCCAGGATAGCCAAGATATCAAGATCGCAAGAATTATTATATAAAAATTAACTAAGATCAGGTGTGTGGAGCCTGAGAGCTCAACAGAAACAATTTGGTAACAGATATTAGGGAGTTTTACACTTACAGTGGACTGAACAATTACTGAGCAGGTAAGCTCATGACAGAGTTACCTAATCCCTTTGCAGTGCTTCTGACAGTGTTCCAGTTTCCTGGATAGTATCTGCAACACCAGCTAGATTCAGCAAAAAATCATAAGATGTCAGGATTTTATTCAGCCCGCTGAAAGTAGACCGGTGTTTGGCATCATGAGAAGTACTTAAGCTGGACTGAGAAAAATGCTGGTGAAGGGCTAGGACGACTCCAACACTGCTCCTATTGCCCTTTTGCTAGAAGCAATCCACCAAAGTGAAAATACTCGCTCAATTTTCAAAATTGCAATTTCTAACTCTTTTGCACTTGCAGAGAGTTCCTGCTGATTTTTGGGAGACTGGTAGTACACGGCATAAAGTTTTTCAAAAAATTACGCAAGGTGCTTAAGGCCTGGCACTGTATCAACCGTGTTCGCCACACTGAGCTCAAGCCGGTAGCATAGACAGTGCCATTTTACAAGACGAGTGTATTTACAACATAGCCTCTCCAAAACACCAGAGTTTCTCCCAGGCATTACACTGACACCATCACTGCACACCCCTATCCAATTCTGTGCAAGCAAATTGTTGTTGATTAACCATGTTTCTCAAGACATTTCAACAGTGAGGACTCAATGCACACTGCATCTCCCCTAGGCAACTCCAGAACGTCAAGGAAAAGGTGAGGGGCTCTTTTCTATTGATTGCAGCATGGACATAAATAATTAAAACTGTAATGAAAGAATGGGTTGTTGACTCATCAATATAAACTGAGATTTTTGGAGCCTGCTCAATGATGCAGATGCAAAACTTTCTCCGCATTTCAATAGCAATGCAATCGGTAATCTGTGCTGCAGTAAATTTGCTGTGTAAAATCAAGCCCATATCAGCCTCATTAGCAACCTGCAAGGCAACAAGACCTGGAAAGTCAGAAAAGGGGCGATTTTTTTTGGCTCAAAAGTAAAGCGTGCGAAACACCTTAACTGTTGAAGTATGGCAATGTCTCTGCTGCTCCATGAGAGTTGACTGCAGTACCTCCTTCTTGGATGCAGCACGGTTATCACATGCTGTAGAACGTGCTTCAGTACGTTTATGCTTTTGGATCTGTTTCCACAGTGCGGTTAACTGGCTAGCTTTTGTTGGGGCCAATGCAGCAATGCTCCCAGTGATCCATTCTCTAGACATACCCACACCCTGTGATGCTGCAAGTAGCTTAACCTCATTGCATATGTTGCAGCCAAGGTGGCCATTTTCACTGTTTAGCCATGGATACTTTTCTTTAATTTGAGCCCGCTGATTGTGGGCCCAACACTATGGCATGCTGGTATCCCTTTCAAACTGGCGCCTGCATCTTGGAACTTTGTTGTAGAATCTTCCGGTGGAGAAGGTTGAATCGATGCTTGGCTTGACATCATACTCTCTGAATCTTGTGCAGGTATATCTTTCAAGCATGCACTGGGCTGTACTTGACTACTTTAAGAATCAAACTGTGTTCTCTTGTTCTCATTTGCAAAGAAATCCATGATGCTGGATTTGCGTTTGCTTATTTCTGTAGAAATCACAAAGTATAGGATCAGCTATATTTTTTGCATTCGTCACTCTCATATTCACTGATAGTTGGTTAGGAGAAAAAATTGCAAAGTTGCTTGGCAAAAATATTTTTATCATTACTGGGCCTAGGTTACTTACTTTGCACTTAGAAAAATGTCTGTGACTCAGAAAGACATTGTTTAATCTCCCCAATTACCCACCCATACAGGTTTGTGGTGGTATTAGAATGAAAAAAGAGAAAATCACAAAATGCCCTTTAAAAAAAGAAAAATTCCCTAAATTAGCAATCAATGATCTTCAAATTTACAGTTGTGATATTGCTAATTTAGTTTCCCATGTAATGTATGAACATTAAATTACAAAGATTTGTGGTCATAAATTAACGTGAAAACAAGAGCTGTACAGATAATTTTAAGATTGTATATATATATATATATATATATATATATATATATATATATATAATATATATTTGTATTCCATTTGTACCACATTTGTGTGTTTTTTTGTGTCTAGTGGTGTGACTTCAGTGTATGTTCAGAATTTCTCTTGATTTGTATTGTTTAAATATATAAACAATGGTTTATCAACAAAAAGATAACTAACAAGAAAAAAATAATATTTGAAAAAAATGATCTTTTTTTTCCAACCACATTGTTTAGGTCATCTGGTGTGTGGGATAATTGCTTGAGTTTGAATGGTATCAGTATTGGCATTTTGTGGTTGTTATCTAAGAAAATGAAGTGGTGTGGTTGGTGCACACTCTTTTTAGAGTATTCAGCTTTTGAGCAGGGTGGAAAGCGTCCACCCTGTAAAATTGGAGGGGGGCGGCCTCCACCTGTGTGTGCCACAGACTCCTGCCCTGCAGCTCCTCCTGTGGGCAGGAATGCTGGGGTATGTAGTCCCACCCAGCCAAATGTATAGCAGCAGCGAACACCAAGGAGTGAATCCCCCTAGCGGGAGTGTCTTAGCGCTATTAGGCGCTTGATGATAACAGTAGGCAGCTGCGTTCAGGCAGAGTCAGATCCTCTTGTGTGCAGGAATACTGGTGGACGTAGTTCAACCCTAGCCAATGGTGTAACAGGGGTGAAAACTAAGGAGTGAATCTCAGTCCCTACCGGAAAGGATGTGCCTCTGCCAGCTCCTTCTCATGTTGTTTCTTCATAGTGAAAGGAATCCTTACTTTGTTTCAAGGACTGTCCCATAATGCTCCTCCACTCCCCAGGCTCTTTCGGTTTGGTCTGTGTTTAGCATTCCATGTGTCAAGGAAAAAATAAGTTGTATGCAGTTTTGGTGTACCTCTGAATATGTTTCTGCTTAGTGGTTAGCTGGGCTGATTGCATCCATGGCAATATGTGGCCCCCATCATTCCCTGCTAGTGTTTGGAGCTTGGAGCGAAGCAGGGTCCGGCTCCTTGCAGTGTGAGAGCCCCCTTGGTCAGTTCTTGTTCCTAGCGTGTTGCTCCGTTGCGCTTGAGATCATGAGCAGCACAGGAGGTGGGGGTCCTCTTGTAGAGGCACTGGCGGAGAGTTCTTCCTTTATGGTCTATTGGTTTGGGGAAATCCTCTTTTCCCAGGTTCCTAGCAAAAAAGTATCCTTTGGAACCACTTCTACCACCAAGAACAAGGCACCCCCTCCTGCACCACCTCCAACACCTCTACCACCAAGAACAAGGCGCCCCTCCTGCACTGGTCCGTCCTCTGGAACAGCCCCCTGTGGATAACCTCCTTCAAACATTACCAGTCGACCTCAATACCCACTCTAAGCCTCCCAATCACCTTGCTACACCCTCCTGCAAAAGAAAACAATTACCACAACATGCCCCCCTCACCCTGCACCTTATCCCATAACCCTAACTGACAACACAACAACTACCAGAAGACAGCACAACATTGTCAGTTCTTCTCCCCTCCGAGAAAACCCCTCCCAGAATCAACCCACCCCCCTCAAGAAGAGACAGGGCGCCGGCTCTCCCTTATGGAAAGCCAAGTGGCTATTATAATACAGGGCCTGAATGACATCCTAAGCAATCTCACTACACTCCATAAGCCCCCCTTAAACCGTCACTCTATTTCCATCATACCCAACATCGCACACCATAGGCTCCCCAAGGCTCCGCGACCCAGCTGGACCTCACCCCCTCTCGATCCATGTTCCGAGACCGAATAGAACTATGGAAGCAATGTCCTCTGATGGAGCGACCCAGCTGGCCTCCTCATACACCACCCCCTCCACTCACATCCTGCAATCCACGATTCAGGTAATCACTGGATTCAGATGTGACCACTCCATTCCAAAATCCCCTAGACCCCCAGCCTCTCTCTTCAACATCCCTACTGCTCCACTAACAACCAAACCAAAAAAAGAGACCCCCCTTACTAACTGCATGCTCATAAACTGCAGATCAGCCACTAAACATGCCACAGAGCTAGCTGAATCCATCCTCAACCATGCTGTCATCGCACCCCACCTGCGGGACATTATCAACACCTCATTCGACACCGCCACCTTCCCCGAGAGCTGGAAGCACGCCGAACTCAGCGCTCTACTCAAGAAACCTACAGCAGACCCCACTGAACTCAAGAATTACCGCCCCATCTCTCTACTCCCGTTTCCAGCCAAAGTCATCGAGAAGACCGTCAACAAACAGCTGGCCGCCTTCCTCGAGACGAATGGATCCCTCGACCCATCGCAGTCCGGATTCCGTGCCAACCACAGCACCGAGACCGCCCTCATCGCCGCCACCGACGACATCCGAGCCCTGATGGACAACGGAGAAACAGCGGCCCTCATCCTCCTAGACCTCTCCGCGGCTTTCAACACGGTCTGCCACCGCACCCTAGTGCAGCGCCTCAGCAACGTCGGAATCCAGGAGAAGGCACTGGAATGGATCGTCTCCTTCCTCGACGGAAGAACACAGAGAGTCCGCCTACCACCGTACAAGTCAGAGGCCACCGAAGTCATCTGCGGCGTCCCACAAGGATCCTCGCTGAGCCCTAAGCATGGGCGGAAAATCCGTTACGCTCGCGGATTTTGCGGATTTTCGGGAAATCCGCAATCCGCGAGATTTGCGAATTTCCCGCAAAATCCGCAAATCCGCGAGCAGCGGATTTTGCTCGCACTGCTCGCACTGTTCGCGTGAGTTCGCGCCCCGCGAATAAGTGCAAAATTGCAGAAATACGATCTTAGCAAAACTGAAAGTAACTACTTACCAGGTTCAAAAGTTCAGGCACATCATTAGTAGCCATTTCCTGTAGTGCTTCCTGAGGGGCCCCTCCAGAGTTCAGTTGCCAGTTGAAACTATTATGTGACCCTGCTCTGAACCTCAGAATAGTTACACATATGCCACAAAGGTCCTGAATTACAGCTAAGGGAGACAAGCAGGAGCCAGGCTGGAAGTTAAAATCCATTAATCAGCCCCTAATTCATTATTGTCAGTTGGGGCAGGGCAGGTGTTGTAACTAATTTTGCAACAATGAAAGCACTTAGCAAGTGCAAAAGATCACTAATCAGGGCGCACTAAGGAAGCAGGTGCCAGCTAAAAAAATATTCTGTGACACATTAATCAGCCCCAAATTAATTCAGGTCACTTGAGGCAGGGAAGGTGTGCTTTGCTTTGCCGAAAATAATGTACACTGGACAACCAGAGGGTGTGGTGATGAAACAGAGGGTGGCATGGGTGGGCCAGAGGGTGGCATGAGTAGTCAGAGAGTGGCAGTGGTGACAGAGAGTGGCAGTGATGAAGAAGAGTGTCCCAAACAGGCTGGACACGTAGAAACAACAAGTTCGCAAAACTTGCGACCGACAGGTAAGTTCGCAAATTGCGAAATTGTAAAAACCCTCGCGAACTGGCAGAAACACGGGCGAACACAAAAAAAAAAAAATCCGCAAATTCGCGGGAATTCGCGGATTTTTGCGGATTGCGAATCCGCAAATCCGCAAAATTCGCGGATTGCCAATCCGCAAAATCCGCTCATGCTTACTGAGCCCTACTCTCTTCAACGTCTACATGAGCCCCCTCGCGGCCATCGCACGCCAACACAACCTCAACATAATCTCCTACGCCGACGACACCCAGCTGATCCTCTCCCTGACCAACGACCCCGCCACCGCCAGAGCCAACCTGCACGAAGGGATGAAAGAGGTAGCCGAGTGGATGACGACGAGCTGCCTGAAACTGAACTCAGACAAGACGGAGGTCCTCATCCTGGGCTCCTCGCCCTCCGCCTGGGACGACTCCTGGTGGCCCCCCGCCCTGGGCACCGCACCCAAACCGACGAACCACGCACGCAACCTGGGCTTCATCCTGGACTCCTCCCTCTCCATGACCAGGCAAGTCAACGCCGTCTCCTCGTCGTGCTTCAACATCCTGCGCATGCTTCGGAAGATCTTCTGGTGGATCCCCACGGAGACCAGGAAGACCGTCACCCAGGCCCTCGTCACCAGCCGACTGGACTACGGCAACGCACTCTACGCCGGAACCACCGCCAAGATCCAGAAGAGACTCCAGCGCATCCAGAACGCCTCAGCCAGACTCATCCTCGACATCCCACGACACAGCCACATCTCCGGACACCTAAGAGACCTGCACTGGCTCCCGGTCAACAAGAGAATCACCTTCCGTCTCCTTACCCACGCAAACAAAGCTCTCCACGATCAAGGCCCGAGCTACCTCAACAACCGCATCAACTTCTACGCTCCCAAACGCCACCTCCGATCTGCCAGCCACGCCCTCGCCGCCGTCCCACGCATCCGTAGAGCCACTACAGGAGGAAGGTCCTTCTCCTACCTGGCCGCCAAGACCTGGAACTCCCTCCCGGCCGACCTGCGCCTGACCCAAGACCACCTCTCCTTCAGGAAGAAGCTCAAGACCTGGCTGTTCGAGCAGTAGCGGCACCCCCCCACCCCCCCTAGCGCCTTGAGACCCTACGGGTAGGTAGTGCGCTCTATAAATGTCTTTGATTGATTGATTGAAAGAGATATACCCTTCATCACCGAGACCTGGCCAAATGACACCTCTCCTCCAATCATGGATATGCTCGTACCCCCAGGTTTCTCTATCATCAACAAAGATAGAAAAGACCAAAAAGGTGGGTGTTTAGCAATCATTCACAACAACAACCTGTCCGTGACCGAAATTGATACCTTCAACTACAACTCCTTCGAATACCTAACCGCCAACATTAACACCTGTAACAATAAACTACTACACTGCCATCTCTTATACTATCCCCCAGGAAACACCGTCACGTTCATGGAAAACCTGTCAGACCTGGTCGCTCACTGCCCTCTTCGAGATAGCAACAACCTAATTCTGGGTGACCTCTACCTCCACTGGAATGATAGAAACAGCGCACCAATACAAAACTTGAACAAGCTATTACATTCCAACAATCTTACCCAACAATCTTACCCTGCACTGCTTAAAAGAAACTCAAAACAAAGGTGGAATCCTGGATGCCATCATCGCCCAACACGACGCAATCACAATAGACCACGTCCTAACGGTCGACTGGTCAGACCACCACTTAATCCTATTCCACATCTTGCAACCACTCATGTGCCAACCTTCCATCCAATACATGGTCAAGAAACCTAACACAGATCAACATAGTTGGTATAGAAGAAAAAATAAGCACCCTCCTGCCTATCTCCCCTGACCGCCTCTCAACAACAGAACTCACATCTCACTACAACGCAATCATGTCCTCCATCTAATAACAACTAGCCCCACTGAACATCCCCTCCAGATCCTGGTTCAACAAGGACATCAACGATGAAAGGAGGCAACTTAGAGCCACAGAATGTCTCTGGAGAAAGAATCCCTCCTCTAGCCTCTGCGAGGAACTCAAAACAGCAAGAAGAAAGTACAAAAGACATATCAATAATGAAAAAAACAACTTTTTCTGACAAACGGTTGACAAAGCAAAAAACATGCCAAAAGAACTCCTTAACATCATCAAGCAACAAACTTCCAAGTCCTCTACTACCCCAGTCCAGGCCTCCAAAGACTTATGTGACAACTTTGCCAACTTCTTTAATGACAAAATCATGTTGATTGAGCTATCACTTGACATCAAACTCCATCCTGCCTGAAAAAACTTAAGGCAAGCAATCAAAACTACCTATAGCTTGCACCGCACAAAAGCCTGGAGATCCATCGACTCCATACCTGAAGATGAGATTCTCAAATTAAGCTCCTCTTCCAAGCCCTCATCCTACTTTCTCTACCCTGTACCCACCCAAATGGCCAAAAAGCTGAAACTCTCCCTTGCACACTTTTGGTGCGAAGTCATAAACAGCTCCTTAAAAACCGGCATCATACCAGACTGCCTCAAAGTCGGCCAAGTCACAGATAATATTAGATTGTTTTTCCTTTGTCTGCTTAAAAAGCAGTGGTTAGTCCACACAACTATCAAGCAGACTAGTTGCATTGTTCATAATTAAATAATGCTCAGACAGAAATGCCTCTGAACGGTTCTAGAAAGTGTGTGCCCTCCTCTGTTTTGCAATGATAGTAAAGTCATGGTATATCTCTGCAGGTTTTTAACTTATCTGTCAATAAAAATGGCAAAAACCACATGACCTTACTGTGAGTATACCATGAAGAAGGATTGAGATTTCAGAGCATGGCTCAGAGGTCAGGAGGTGCACCTTAAGAGTATCCCTCATTTGGAGAAAGAGGGACAACTGTCCTTTCACTGGGCTTAGAGAGATTGGCAGTAGTTGCAGCATAAACTCTAGTAGACCAGAGAAGCTCTATTTTCCTGTCAACGTTTTGAAGCGAGGCCTACAGACTACTCCTGTCAAATGGTCTGCTAATAGTGTTGGACTGGGGAACCAGAAGCAGCAAAACATTTCAAACTAGCTCTACCCTGTTTGTCTCCTCATGCCATCTCGCTGTCTCTTGCTCTCTCTCTCACTCGCTCTCTCACTCTCTCTTTCGCTCGCTCTCAATCCCCCTATTCTCTCACTGTTCACGCTCGCTCTACCTTCCTTCCCTCCCTGTTTTACTCTCTCTTTCATGTGTCTGCTGCAAGTAACCTTGGAGAGCTTGGGAAAGTGACAGAGACACCAGGAGCGGCACCAGGCTTTTAAAACTGGCTGCTGGGGCTCCATCTCACTGGGGAAATGCCTGGTAGAATAAAAAAACTGCCCAGTCCAGTCTGCTAGCCTCCTTTGACCAGTTTCTTTGCTCCAGATCTCTGAGACATAGGTGGAGTGATTATTCACTGTGTATGAAAGAGATAGTGTGAGAGTGGAGTGTGTACTGTACTGTGCTTTACTGTGTGCACAAGGGAATTCACCTTGGTAATATTTTATGTGGATGGCAACACAATATAAAGGACTTGGGTGATGATGTACAAGCTCCTTCATTTGACCTGCAAGCGTGGAATATATTCCAGATCTATTTACTGCAGCTGGACTCTGGTAGTTTGTGGGAGGGGTAGCAAATAATGTACTTTTCTGACTTTGAAGAGAGCATTGGGACCTTTTTGCCTTTTGTGCTGGATTGCCACTACAGTCAGGTTTCAGTAGCTTTGGAGAGGGGATACTTTCCCTACCCTTTGAAGTAAGCCTTCTCTTAATGCAAATCGTTGCCAGCTCTTCCTTCCTTGTTTTGATGACAAATGCTGTGGCTGGAAAGTTTATCTGAAAGAAACAAGAAGTTAAGATCTAGCCAAAGAGGGGCTCTCGATATCACATCTGTGAGTCCTGACTATAGAACCCCCCAGAAATTTCAGCACAGGAAATAATTTATTGGTCTGATTGCTAATACATACTGGGCAGAAGGCCTGATCAGGGAGCCAGGGACTGTCATAACCAGGGATTCGAGTCACGCAGCATTGTAAGTGAGAAGACAACTGGAATCTGAGGAGGACTGGATTAATCATTATGGGAACATTTTTGCCTCTGCTTTAGTTGTTGATATTCCCACTAATATTGTGTTAGTGTGGGTTGGTAAATCGTGTCTGAATGTTTCTGCAGAAGAAACAGAACAGGCCATCACTGCCAGCCGATGTAGTCGGGATAGAGTCCCGGGAAATATTTTCTGTGCCCAGCTGTTAGTATGGGGTCTGTTACTTGCTAACATATTTAACTTCGCCTGTTGTGGTTTTCTATCTAGGACAAGCGGTCATAGTTCCTATATTTGAGAATGGTTAGAAAGCCAGCCCTGCATGCGTTCACCCAATGGCCCTTCTTGATTCTTCCATTAAAATCTTAGGCAGGATGCTCTTTCAAAGATCTGAGACATGGCCCATGAGCAATTCTGTCCTCTCTGATTTACAATATGGCTTCTACAAGGGTATTGATACTCTTGAGCATGGTCTCAACCTCAAAATGATCATGGAGGGAAATGCTCCAAAGCCAAACAGGGGACTCTCTACTTGGGCTGGGCCTTAGCGGTCCATTCAATTGTGTTAATCATAGGAAACTATGGACCGTATTGGCTTCCATGGGAGTTGACCATAGAATCATACGTTTACTGTCCAATATTTATTCAAATTCATCTGTGAAGGTCAGTTACAGCCCTGGTGGTGTATGTACCAAAAGCTTTGCAGTCAGACGTGAGGATACGCAAGGTTGTGTCTTAGCCCCTTTTCTCTCTTCTTACTGTATGTAAACGTCTGGAGAAGGCCTTGCTCCACATCCCTCTGGAGATAGCCAAGATTGGCAAGAGGTTCACTCCCATACTGATGCATGCAAATGAATGCCGTTCTTTTGCCCCGTATGCCGTATGCACTGCAGTCTGTCCGATATATTTTTACTCAATTTATAGGAAGCTTAGACCTCGTAACAAATATCCAGAAAACATTTGTTATGACTATTGGGGAAAAACGTTCCAGAAAACCACATTTTAGTTTTACCAAGGATGGTATTCCAGGTGTACTCACCTTTGGCTACCTCAGTGTTTTGCTTGATAAGGGTAGCTGGACGACACAAGTAGATATCTAATCACAGCACGTGATTGGTAATTTTGGGTCAGTCTCTATTTTTGCCTCCAGTTTTGGCTCACGCCCCTTGAAAGCAATGGGAACTCTATATAACTTTAAAGCTGTGTTGGCTGCTAGCTAATGGGAAAGCTTGTGAGGGTACTCAAGGGTGGACAAAATGCAAACTATGGAGACTGATATCTTGAGGCGTATGCTGTTGGTCCCTCAATCTACTTCAGCTTCCATTTGCCTCAGTGAATTAGGCCTTCCTTTTATTGTCAATATCATACCGGCTGCACCCATCTTGCTGTGGCTTTCGATCTGGACAAAGCCTGAAGCAGTACTCAATAGGGATAGTGTAGACAATTGCCAATCCCTTGCTGTTATATTAGGAAGGTGTATCCGTTTTTGAATATTCTCTTTATTCCTACTGAGGGGTGCTTCACCTTTGATTGCTCGAAAGTAAAACTAAAGGCCAGGTTACGCGTGGTGATGTGGGCTGCCAGGGATTGACACGATCAATCAAAGAGTTTGATGGCCGCATACTTCTGTATTCCCCCCAAGAGTGTGCATGGAGCCGTATCAGAGTGATATTATATCTCCCCACCATAGATGCATTTTAACAAGGTTCTGTCTCAGTTCAGCTCATTTGACGGTAGATTACCCATTGAGAGAACTATGGAATAAAGAAAGGAGAGTCTATCCTTGTGACGGTCGGACTGTCCAATGCACTTAATTTTCTTTTGTCCATTTTACTGCTCTTCTAAAGCGAGTTTTAATAGAATTGGCAGAATAGGCAGGACATACTGTTCCTAATCAGCTAATATGTTTATCAATTGTAAATTTTGTCTCTGCTACTATGTCTATTAGGAAGCATTCACCTGATTTTTGGTATAAGACTATATCCAACTGACGGTGCTATTACGTTTTTGATACATGTTGTCTCGTGTGTATGTGTTATATATTAGCTGTGGACCTAGCTATATGTGAGGGTTGCACCAGGCCATCATTACCACCTACATGGCGAATCATTAGTTACGGTTTCGTTTTTAGCTTCAGGTACTTTGTGTTGCTATCCTCAAACTCTTCTGTTCAGCCGTTGGGTGGAGGCATTGAATTTTGTGGCCTTGTTTTTGATTTATTGCTAATGTATCAATTGTACTGTTTTTGTAGTGCACTTTGTTTTAAATGTACTGTTAATATATCAACTGTGTTATTTTTACTGTGTACTTTAATGGTTTTTCATATGAGCAAACCGAATAAAGTGAACTGAACTGAGAAGACAACGGTGTACCACAACCATAACAGATGACTCGCCTCCGCTTCAGGTTGAGAACAAACATGAGTGAAGACCACTGCAAGGAGAACTGTAGACAGCCTGCATCATGCTGGACTGCAGCTCTCAAAAAGCACTCTGCCATGTGGTCATCACCCCTGCCGCCTGATGCCTAGGAGCGCTTAAGGAACTTGAGTCCTATATCTGCTGGAAGTTCTCCATCTGATCCTGCGCTGAATGGAGGTAATGGAAGTTTTCTCTACAAGGGATGCTCTTTAGAAGTAGTGTGTGTGCAGGGTGGAAAAAGAACTGACGCCAGTGCTTCGTGAGGGCCCAGCAAATGATTATTTCTACAGGATCCCTTTCTAATGAACCAACAGGCGTGACCCTGAAAGCACCCAACAAGGCCATGAGCTTGCTTAATCTTCCTTACTTAACTGTAAGTATTCAGAAGGGATAGCCAGGGGATGCTAATAGGAATGAATTCCTTCTAACTGATTTAATGTTTTCCTAAAGGTTGCAGTTCTTAAAGTTTAAAGCCATGCATGGAAGCCTTTTGTGCCAAACCATTTCCTAGCAGGTCTAAGCTACATCTGAAAATCCTAACCTCAGTGTCAGTGTGTTGTAACTTTGCTCTTGGTTCCGCCCACTCCCCTGTTACCCCCTCCCGCTCCTCTCCCACTTGGTATGTCCCGTGCTGTCACTTGAAGGCAGCAGTAGAACATTGGAGTTACGATCCTGTCAAGCTGGGGGCACCTTGTGTTATATTGAACTGAATAAAGGTTCTTTAATTCTACCACGTGTGGACCGTTTTTACTACAATTTTGGCGACGGAGGAAACGGAGCTGAGCCAGGGTCAGTGTGGTGTCTCCCCCCTGAGTGATATGAGCTGGACAAGGAAAATAAAGGACATGAATTGAGGACGTACCTTGGGCGTTCTGAGGAGACTGAGACATAAATGAGAAGTAAGACCCAAAGGAGCGCGAGTCCGTGAGCTGAGCAACCGCATGTTGAATTAGAAAACTCAAGCTTTGCTAGTACTGCATGAGGAGTGTTGGCAGTGAACATAAAGGACAAGGATTTACCGGGTGGAAACCGGAAGAGAAAAAATTCTGGTCGCTTTATAATGGAATTCAGGCAGACTTCAGCCTAACGGGTTGCTGTTGAGAAGCGTGTGGCGAAGAGTGAAGCTGTTGAAGTTGATGTGATGCAGCGAATGACTTATGGAGGCACAGTTTCGTTCCTAGCACTGAGTGGGCGCCCTTTCGTACCTTGCTTAGTCCCCTCCGTGGATTGTGAGGACTGGTGTGCGGGCCGTGAGAAGCAGTGAACACTCGTGAGGGAGAAGACGTAGCAGATCTTGCTCCGAGGAACAGCAGAGTTGTCGACAGGAAGTTCCCGTCCTGCAATCGTGAAGTAGAAAGAGGACTTCGCAGCCTATATTACTTTCAGTGTGAATATGGGAGAAAAAGAAGAAAGCTGAAAGCAAAATCATATCATCTCTGGTGTTTCCGTGTAACTGTTATGGTGCTGGGAAGCGAGACTCACGTCGGTAACAGAGGGAGTCGCACAAGTCTATGAGGTGAGCCTTTTGAAGCTGCGTGAGGAGAAGGGAGCGGAGCAGGGAACTAAGCCACATTTCCAATGCCACAATAGAATCTGACCCGAGGCAGAGCGCTTAGCGTTCGAGGCATGAGTGAGTGACAGCTTTGGGAAGCGGGTATCTCCTAGACCTGAATTTCCGGAGGGGAGGGATTAATAATCTCAGAGAATTCGGGAGTATTCAAATATTTTATTGGGAGGAAGATTAACCGAAGGGGACCCAAGCTGGAGTACATATCGTAGTGAGCCTTTGAAAAACTGTGTGGAGCGGTGAGCGGAACATGGAGTGTGGTAAACTTATGAAACTGAACGGTGGCAGCGCGTTGTAGCTGTGTGAAGAAATTTCAGAGGAACAGAAAGTGTAGCGAGCCTTTGTTCCAGTGTTTGAAAATTAACTGAGGCATCATTTTGAGCTGTAAGAAATATCTGAGATGATCCGGGAGGGCAGTTAACCCCTGTTGCCACGCGTGAAACGGAACTGAGGCAACGTTTTGAAGTGGTGTGAGGAGATTTCAAAGGAATAGTGAGTGTGGCAAACCTCTGGGGTCCGTGCAGTAAACTGAACCGAGGCAGCGTGTTGAAGCAGCGTGAGGAAATCTCCGAGGGGCAGGGAGTGCAATGAACCCCAGTGGCGGTGGTTGATACAGATTTGAGGCAGTGCGTCTAGTGAGAGATACGTAATCTTTTTGGATCATGGACTTTGGGTTTACAAGGAACATGAATCTACCGACGTCGTGAGCAAAGCATATTCTGTGATCACAGGGTTCCAAGAAGGGAAGTAGAAGGCGGAGCAGGGAACCAGACCTTCAAATTAAGATCCCCGGCGGCCCGAAGGAACCAACGTCAGTTGAGAAGAGTCACTGAAGGGCCATCTTTAAAGTGAAAAACACCAGGTGAAGTAACCCGGACACATTCTCCGAATGTAGAGACAAATATACAGTATGAAAATCACTTCGAGACGAGTCTAAGTCCAGAGTTCAAAGCAAGAGGTATTTTGGAACTATCCAATTGAGCATTTCACACACAGGGTGGCGCAGGTAAATAATCTACGAAGCTTCATGTGCGGGGAGAGCACGAAGACTGTATCCTTTATAAGTTAAAATCAGGGAGAGAGTGTAAACCTTGTTAGGAGAGGAGCATAAATAAACAGGAAGTAGTCATCGGCACTGGGGAATATAAGAGGAAAAAGTATAGAGAGATTTATAAGAAGAGGCAAAATGTGTAATTTACCGCATCCTGAGCCACTAATGAATGAAGAAGGTACTAGTATTGCGGTTTGGGAAAAGGAGGAAGAATGGACAAACCGTATGGGAGCTGGAGAATGGGGAGTGAATATTAACAGAGAAGGAAGAAACTTTAAGGGGACCGACAGAAACGGTCGGCGAAAGGTCCTGAATGATTTAAATGTACACAATAAGCGAGAATGGAGTGCCAAAGTACAAGGGAGCAAAATATGCAGAGAAGAGGGAGAGATGGGGAGGAACAAAAGTGAAGCAAATCAGATGTATACAATCAATAGAGGTGGAGAATTTAAGGGGTCTATAGCGGATTCAGAGTTACAAAGTAATGTAAAAGACAAATACAGGAGGAAGAGTGATTTGTCATTAACGCTAGGAAATGAAGTTGAAGCAGCAAACACGGGCGAAAACTTTATATTGAGAGCAAATGAAGAGACGGAGTGGTGCTACATGAAGAGAAGTACTAAATATAAGATTTATAGAGCAGAAGAAGTGGTTGCGGTACCGGAAGAGAAGGAACGAAGGAAAATAAGAACAATGGAAAATCCCAATGGTGCTGAGTCCAGGAGGGTGTTTGGCTGTAAACGACAGTAGTCAATTTACCAGGTTGGAGAGTTTGAGGGTGAACAAGTATCCATCCATCCTTAGACATTGAAGTAAGGAGAAAAAAAGCTTGGAGGTATAAAAAGAAAACAGAAACAGTCATGGTCAAGTGCGAAAGAGAGCAGAAAACGTCAGTTGGAAAGGTGGTTGGAGACAATATTAGGAACATCTTTGGAAGAATTATCAGTGAACTTGATGTTCTGGAAGTAAAATAAGTGGTTTTAGAGGAAACGTGTGGGGTTACACATTCCACAAGAGGAGTGGAGGAACTTTCCAAACCAACCGGCCTCAAGAATGAGAAAGCATGGAGCTCTACAGCTTGGGTAAAATACAAACTCAGGTCGTGTAAGAAATCTGACCTCCACATGGACCCGGAAAGAGGAGTTTGTCAGAGAAGGTGTGAGAATCCACTCAAAAACGTACCAAGCCAGCACCCTAAAGGTCCGGACGGGAGAATCTGGGTGCTCCTAGAAGGCTGGAAAGATGATGCGTTAGGGTTTACAAGAGACAAAGCCAGATTCACAAGGCGAACCCAGGGGACGAAGGTGGAGGAAGGTCCAATCCCTGAAGAGGCATGTTCAGGAGGAGGTACGAGAAGCTCAGTCACGGCGTGCCACAAGAGAAACTATGCGGGACAAAACACCTATGAGGCCAAGGAGAAGGAAGGTTCAGGTGCTGAGTATGGAAAGAGATCCGAAGTGGGAGGATGGTTTAGACCAGACAACGAGGATGAAAAGGGGTATGAAGTCTGTGGTGTCACAAGGCGCAGACGCAGTGCGGTCTGGTCCTGGAAACTACCCAAGGAAAAGATCTTAAAGTTATTATTACTCACCTGGAAGGAGGGGATGAAACGAAGGAGAGTAGTCTGGAGCACAAGAGAGCTAAACCTAGGAACTGACTGGTGGATGACTGGCATGGCGGAAAAACAGGAGTGCTAGGAATCATTTACCCTGCAGCGTCCACCGGGCCAGTCCGTGTTTCCACGTTGGATCAAGGCCAGGGCCTTGGTTGGCCATCACAGAACCAGTAACTCTTATTGACAGTAATACCTCCGGTGTAATTTTGAGCTGAGGACTACTAGATATTTGATTTTGGGTTGGCCACCACAGAACTAATAACCCTTGTTTAAAGTTATACCACATGAGACATTTTACTGCGTATAACTTGAAGTCTGAAGCGTTGGCCCCTTTGGGCTTTGACTAGGGGATAGTGATTTCTTACCAGTGACTACATGATTTACATTATCACAGACACTCGTATAATTAGGAGCATGATGTCTCACAGACTCTGGTTAAGTATTTAGGGGTTCAGTGTGGATGGGAAGTCGGGGTGTCCCGCCCAGGTTTTGCCTTTCTTTATCAGATATGGCCGGGAGAGTAAGGGGATACTCATAGTTTTAGGCTTTCACCCTCCCGTTCCTGCATTTCTCCGCCCCGCCCTTACAGGGACCGTTTATCCCGTTTACATTGGTCCTCTGCCAGTTTGGGTAGAGGCCTGGGGTTCACCCCTCTTGATGTCCCAGGTCCTTACCGGGGCTTAGGTTTTCTGTGTAGGACCTTCTGTTTTTTGCTGTCAGTGCATTTTGCAGTCATCCTTTCCCGCCTTGCTCAACTGTCTTTCTCTCTCTTATCTTCTCTCTTTATCTCTCTCTTTTCACTCTCCTTCCTCCTCCTCACCCCGCCCCCCCCTTTCAGCCTACTCCTGTCTTTTCCCTTTTGTCTCCCTAGGGGAGGATGATGTGGTGTAACTTTGCTCTTGGTTCCGCCCACTCCCCTGTTACCCCCCTCCCGCTCCTCTCCCACTTGTATGTCCCGTGCTGTCACTTGAAGGCAGCAGTAGAACGTTGGAGTTACGATCCTGTCAAGCTGGGGGCACCTTGTGTTATATTGAACTGAATAAAGGTTCTTTAATTCTACCACGTGTGGACCGTTTTTACTACACAGTGGTAAGGTACTTTAAATTTTTCTAGCTTTTAAACTACCTTTAATTAGTTAAGACGCTTCAGAAAATATCAGCCTTCAATTAGTATTGCCCTTTTAAATCTGTGGATTAACAAAATAAGTCCATTGAGTTGTTTCATAAATATAGCTATCTGGAGCTCCTTTCACTGTCTGGCCAGAGATTTGAATTTGTAGCTTTATTCACCGTCAATGACTCCTAATCATTGCTGAACAACTGCCCTGCCCCACCTGATGAGAATTTTATGTGTTCCGAGTGGGCTCTTCCGTTACTTAGGTGGGCGCTTGACCTGAGGAAGTGAAAATGGAAAGAATTGGAGGACAGTGCGAGGCCTGGACCAAGAAGAAGACGCTGTTTTGAACGTGAACTTTGCTTTCGCAAGTACATAATAAGCTGTAAGCCTCACTGAGAACATTTACTTGCTACCGCTCTATCTGCTACTCTGTGTGCACAGGCGCATTTATAACGGCCAGGACCCCAAAAAATCCATGGAGGTATTCAGGAGCTTCAGTTTTACAGCACACTGGTACCTATACCGCAGTCTTTTTATGAAGTTGTTTAATATTTTTCCCCATTGGTCATATGGACTAGTTGACTTGAACCGCTGTAAGAGAGAAGACATCAACAATACATTTCTGACTTGTGAAGCCCATGAGACTACACAATAAGGACGAGGAATCACCAAATGGGGTTACATTGATTTTATTTTAGGACGCTAAACAATACAGCATTTAAGCAGAATAAAAAAAGTTCAAGAGCTACAACAATGCAGCAGGTAAACAGAAATATCTCAGTAGATTAGGCCATAATATGAATAGGTAGAGAATAGTAGCATCCACAACAATAATAAAACAAATTAAACAGTTTTTCAAAAAGAACTTTCTTTCTCTCGTCTAAACATAGATTGACTACAGGGCTATCTATCCAGTATTTCTATTTAGGGAGCTTAGAAGATATCAGCAAGATATACACTTTTGCAGAAGCCTTAGGAAAGGAAATAAGTGTCCAGCCTAAAGCTTCACACTTACAGGAAAGGGAAACCAAAAATCTTTCACTCTCCATGTCGAAAAGGAATCTGATTCTCTAACCATAGGAACACCAATTGAAATAACAGGAGCTTCAGAAACATCCTCATTTCCACTCACGCCACCACGCAACCAAATTGTATCTTGAGATGAGCATCTGCAACCACCCTTAAGTTTCCCATTGCATCGAAACTTGGACTGTACTCCGCAACCTTGATCTACCCGCCATCCTGGAACACTATGAACAGAAAGCCTCTTTCGACCATTAATTCTCCATGCTCACTGCCAAGTTCTTCCCTTCAGGCCTGACTATCGACAGTTTATATAAACAATACGCCTTTAACTAACGAGAAGCATTATAATGCACCTGCCAATGAAGGAGAAAAAAAATATACAGGAAGGCTAAATGCATTTCAATTAAGATCTTTGGTGTTGTGAGGTTAGGTTAAATCAGCAGTCAATATGACCTTTGAATACTTGATTATACATACACAAGCATACATTTAAGGATACATGTAAGACATTATTAAGAGAGGGCATGATTTCATGTTTCAACTGAACATTAGTACACTCATATATAAACCTCTAATCCCTACAATGATTACATTTCATTAATACATGTAAATGCTTCGCACTGGTTCAGGAAGTTAAGACACACAGCAAAGACAATGTCAGCTGTGAGTATAGAGTTGCAAATCGCAGGGTGAAGCCTAAATGATGCTGTTACAAGTTCAACAGAAAGAAACACTGTATCCATAAAGGGGTACAGTGTGAAAGTGGGACTAGCCAACAGTCAACACCTTGTCACAGTGTGCTGGCAATGGATGGATTACTATGAGAGGCCCTCTGCTAAAGGAAGGTAGATGCATATTAATATTGAAAGCCTTTATCAAAGCCAATAGAAGGAGGTCCGATTATTAGGAACATATGTTTTGCACTGCTCTCTCCATGAAGATGTATATTTTTGTGCATTATTTAACTTTAAGTACAATAAAATATTTTCTCTTTTGTAAGTAAGAACACTGGAGGGATATGAAGTGTTACAAGATGTTACTATCATCTTTACTGAGTGCTGCATTTTTAGCCTACACCCCCCTTCCTCCTCCACCACTAATCCTTGGTCTGCTCTGCCTAAAGGATCAAGAATTACAGGGGTGCACTTGAGGATCAGTTTTGGGTTCAAATGATAGTACGCCCAAGAACACCAGATGTAAAAGTCTCTACCCGAAACAATTGCAACTCAGAAACTACTGAATTCTCTGGGACATTTCCCCTTGCCCTCACCTCCAGTGAGTCCCCACAGATTACTTGCCCCCAACGTGCCCGACTGCCATCCATGGTTCCCCAGAGTTTTACCTCAAAGCCATTATGGAGTTCTGAACTCTAACATTTTTACTTAAATTTTAATTCTGCAGAAATTCCTTTTACATGATGGAAGATGTGAATGGCATGTGTATGGGGTGGGCTTTCTTCACTCCGTAGAGCATCAAATACATAAGGGTATGCCATTATAAGTTTATAGGTTGACTGATATTGACAGATATTCTGCTCTTCTGGAAGGCCCATGTTCTATGATCATATGATTGGTGGTCCCCATAACTAGGGATGGCACCCACCCCTAAAAACATAGTAAGAAACCTGGGTTTCTTACCTCTCTCTGAAAAAGCAGGCTAACTCGACATATGGTCTATGTTTTGGAATCATGCGCCTACTTAGAAAGGTTTTCCAATGGCTGCCCCTCCAACCCCTAAAATCCCTAACCCAAGCACTCGTTGTAAGTCGCCTTGACTATGGCAATGCTCTCATGGTAGCAGCTAATGAAGCTCTCCGAGCTAAACTTTAGGTGACACAGAATACTGCTGCTAACCTTGTTTGCACCCTTCCACCTCGCACACCCTCCGATCCTACAATCAGATCTCTCCATTGGCTACTAATAAAAAAGCATTCCCTCTTCAGGCTCCGCTGCCTAGTGCACAAGGCGCTATCTGGACCCAGCCCCACTCTGTCTACAAAACAAGCTTCAACACTACCTACCCACATACAGACTAAGCTCTGCAACGCCTTGCCACATAAGTACACCAGGCAGGGGAAAGATCATTCTCTTACCTAGCTCCCCACCATTGGAAGAGACTACCCATGGTTGCGCCCTGACCTAACCCTATTCAAAAAACGTCCTAAAACCTGGCTCTTCTGATTCCTCCATAACCACCACCCCCTTTGTGTTGATGTGCCGCGACACAAAGGGGGTGGCGGCACCCCTCAAGGGTGATTTGTTTTGCCCTATACAAATATATTTAACATAAAGTAAGTTATTTAAACTAAGGTATGTTGGAAAACCCCATAAAACTCGGAAGGTGGGCGCGTGACTAAGCCGTGAAGCGCGATGGCGGCAGCTTAGCGGAGCTCCGCCACTCCTAACCTTCCCCCTAGTCTATCTGGCACATATATCCTGGTTCTGAGTGCAATTCACTGATCGGAAGGCTCGGGGAACACAATCCTGAGTCGGCGGGCCCCATCATCAACTGGGGGCTGAGCGTCCAATGAAACCTGAGCGAGGCCTGTTTGGGAGTCGGAGGCCGGGATCTTGAGTAGGGGTGGCAGCGGTGTGTGCGCCCCTTGCTGAGCAGACACACCCGGGGTTCCTGGGTCGGGGGGCTCCCAGAGTGCTTTCCTACTGTGGCGGACCCGGAAACTGGACTGAGTTGCCCGAGGTGGTTGCCGAAGAAGCAGAGGCCTCAGCGGTGTGCGGCGTGCCAAGGACTTAATTGACGGCGAAGAGGAGGAGCCGCCCCAAACATCAGCAAGGGCCGATCCGGGACTGGCACTGTCTCTCCGACGCACAGCTTGCCCAGGGGCTGCCCGGGGTGCGCCCGTTCCTTCCCCCCTCACCCCTCTCCACCGGGGGAGGGACAGAGGAGGATAGCGGAGGGCCCGTGGGGACAGACAGAGTTGCCGTGGCTTGTGGGGGATGGCGTAAAACAGAGGACCAGTGGAGGACCTGTGGTGGAGTGCGGGGGCCTCAGACTGCCTCGGGGCCCAACAGCTCGTTCCCTGATCATCGGAACGGGGATACCACCCGCAGAGGACCGCAACCGAGAGCAGGCACTGGGGTTGCCGATGCGAGGAACCAGAGTCGTATTGGCACCTTCAGCAGAGCCTAACACATCCTAATCCATGGTGGCAAGAGGACACGTGGTGGTATTTAGTGGGAGAGACTGTTGAACCCATATCATATTGGCATCAAGAGCGATTTGAGTGGATAGAGACCATCACGGGGGCGGCTTTGTTGCAGCGCTACACAGACACAGAGAGTCAGACGGCGTTGGGCCCCTCCTTTCCCCGGAGAGAGCTGCCCATACATCCGCCTGCAAGGCCTGCACCGCTGGTCCTCCCGGATCCATGCCATAAGCATTTGTAGCACTGCTGGGCACACCGGACTGGAACAATACTCAGACCGCCTTAGCCAGAACCCGAGTACGGGTGGAGCACGGTGATTGCTGGCCTCCGCCCCCATCCTCCCAAAAGTGGATCCTGAGTAAGGAGGCGACTGACTGGATCAGGTGAGGTGGCATCCCTGCTCACATTCCCGGGCACAGCTGGGTGTCCCCATTGCCAAGAAGTACAACCCATTGCTTGCACCTGGATCAAACCCTTGATGCGCAATGTTGTCCAATAGAGGCAGCAAACCAGGACAGCAGACTAAACTGGACAAGTATACACTTCCCAAACCATCTATACATGATCCATCCCCCATAGGCAGGAGTGGAGGTGCGACAAGAGAGGCAGACCCAGAACCCACACTCAAGGACGTCCTAGAAGCAATTGATGGAATCAAGTCCTCATTGGAACACAAGATGGACACCATCACAGTGGAGGTCAACTTACTCAGGGCGGACATGAACAAAAACAACGAGCGGATCAAGCAAGTGGAACTCACCACAGCAAGCATGGTAGAAGATGCCTCCAAGCTGCAGACGGAGGTCAAGGAACTAGCAATTCCAGAAATTTGCTGAAACCAAGATGGACGACTACAAAGAGCGTCTTCGATGCAACAACGTGCAAATCTTGAGGGTCCCAGAAAGGTCGGAGGAACAGGCCACGGATCTCTTCGTAGAGGAACTTACTTTAAATCACCTGCAACCCAGGGGGCTCTGGAAGTTTTTTGTTTTTGAAAGAGCACATAGAGTCCTCCGTGGGCCAGCCGAAACCCAGAGCTCCCCCTCGATCTACCCTTGCTAGGGTTCTCAATTTCCATAATCGAGACGTGATACTCCAACATGCCCGGACGTGGCCTCCCCATAAATATGAAAACGTGGAAATAACCTTCTTCCCCCAGCTGATGTAGAGGCAAAGACGCTCCTTCCTGGGGATCAAGAAGGGTATGAGAGACAAGGGGTACAAATATGCCATGCTGTTCTCAGCCAGGCTTCAAGCGGAAGCGGACGGAAAGGCCTGTTTTTGGGATAACCCAGCTATTGCGGCGGACTGGCTGAAGAGTTGTTGATTGCTCCTCATGGGACTTGGTGGTGAGGTGGGGAGGTGGACGGGGGGATGGGGTGCGGTGGGGGTGGGTTCATAATACCACCCGATCTTTGAAAATTTTGTGGGGCAAGCCAATTGTCAACACGGTGGATGAAATGAGCATTTCATCAAAACAGGCCTATTGGACGTGCAGAATTGTGAGTGAGGTATTGCACAACTTTATTGAATGTGGTTGGTGGCGGGGGATGAAGGGGGCACCACATACCCCACTTTTAGTATCTTGTAGGGGGACAGGCACTCTGCAAGTTAAGTTATGGGCAGTTTGAAGCCCGGAGTGCAGGGGTGCAGGGAGGGGGGAGATTGGGAGGAAAAGTTATGGTTTTCAAGGTTTGAAATGTAAGTAGAGTTTGTTCTTTTGACAACACCAACATGGGCAACCGAGCAGTAGGGGCTTCTATGCATTAATATAGATGGGCACACAGTGGGACATCGGTGTTAGAATTATCAGCTGGAATGTAAATGGACGGGTGACAAGATCAAACGTGGCATAGTCAACCAATCCATCAGGCGACAGGCCCCAGACGTCATCCTCCTACACCAAACACACCTTATTGAGAACTTGTGCCAGTCACTGAACAAGGGAGGATAAAGGTTTGGTGGCACATGCGGGCTTTACTACTGGGTCACGATGGGGTCCCGGTCGATTTCTTTAAATGCGCCAGGTACGGATGGGGTCCCGGTCGATTTCTTTAAATTTAAAATAGAACTGTGGGCCCCCATTATAACCAGGGTGTTCAATGCAACAATGCAGTGTGTTCTTTTTACCTCTTGGACACAATCTATACTAGTACCCATTTTTAAAAAGGGCAATAGAGAGGAGGTGACTTGTTATCGACCTATTTCCCTCCTCGACTCATTGGGGAGAGTACTGGGAAGAGTGGTACTCCAGCGTTTGCAGGATTGGGCAGAGGATACCGGGGCCCTCTCGGATATCCAGTATGGCTTCCGAGAGGGACTTGGAACAACGGAACAAGCCCTGAACCTGGCCCTTTTGTTAGGAAAATACGTGTCGGCAAAACGCGGGAAGGTCTACATGGTTTATGTCGACCTTTCCGCGGCTTTCGACTGCGTATCCCACGCAAAATTATGGGCGTTGCTGTCCGATATGGGAATTGATGAGGCCCTGGTGACTTTTCTCAGAGAACTCTACTCGAACGCCTCTTCCAGGGTGCGTTTCGGAGTAAGGGGTGAACTGTCGAAATCCTTCTCCATAGAGTGTGGGGTCAGGCAGGGGTGCGTCCTTGCCCCCTTCCTTTTCTCCCTCTATACAAATGGTCTCGAGGTGGAAATGCTGAGGGGGGTCTGGACCTGCCCCGAGTGAACAAGAGACTGGTGCCCGCGCTCTTGTACGCGGACGACGCAGTGCTTCTAGCACACACCCCACGTGAGCTCCAAAAATCCCTGAATAGTTACGCTAAATTTATGAGTGACCTAGATCTCCACATTAACATAAAAAAAACTTATGTCATGGTGGCGGGACAAGCTAGGAAACAGGGAAAAGCCATCTTCCTAAATAATGAAAATCTGGAAACCACCTCCCAGTACCCTTACTTAGGGATTATGATAGATGAGAGGCTCACCTGGAGAGCAGCCATAGAAGCGCTCAAGCACCAACTGCTCCGCTCTATCGCTGCCCTAATATAATTTGCCCAAAAATTGGGGAAAAAGCCTCCGGTGGAATTACTCAAGATCTATAGAGCCAAGTGCCATTCCATCGCACTATACAGGGCGGGCCTATGGGGACACAAAAATACAAATGCCCTGCAGGTAGCAGAAAATATCATCTTGAGATTCTTGCTTGCGGTCCCAAAAAGAGGCTCCACCTACGCCTGTCATGTAGAACTGGGACTTCCACACATTGAAGATCTGGCTAAAGTTGAACCAGTACTTCTTTGGCGCAGAATATGGGTCTCAACAAAAAACACACTCACCAAAGCTATTATCATGGACTTCATTACTCTAGACAGGGCCGAAAAAATAGACTGGCTCATATATGTAAAGAAACTTTTTGCAGATTTGGGAATGCCGGAGTACTATCACCATCCTGAAACTATCGCCGAAATACCAAAAAAAGAACTAAAGGCAAAGGCGTTAAGCCATTTCGAAGAGCTTCGCATCAGCGCGGAGATCAGGAAACAATCAGTACAGCACTCCATAGCAGTTATGACCACCCTGGAAATGGAACCTTACCTAACCTACGTTAACTCACAGTTTGAACGTTTCTTATTAACGAGATTTAGGTTGAACATTTTCCACAGGGTGGTATCAATCCCTAAAAGAAACAGTTGGGAAGAACGTTTAACTCCTTGCCCATGCGACGAACTATCAGAGCAGTCAACAATGCATACTGTTTTATTTATTTTTATTTATTTATTTTTGTGTTTTATAGAGCGCGAACATGACCCGTGAGGGTATCAGAGCGCTTTACATGGTATACATTGTTGAGCAAACAAAGGATTAAGGTGCAGGGACAAATAGATCAAACATTACACGGTATACAATGTTGAGCAAAAAGATTAAGGTGCAGGGACAAACAGATCCACGAATGGTTGCACTCATTGTCATAGACAGAAACAAAAGCAAGGTTCCAAATGTATTTGTCGTGGGTAGCTTTTGATATGTGAGGCGGTAGTCTTAGAATAGTCCCACTCAATGAGGAGGTTCTGGGCAGACCTTAGGCGAAGAATTTACCCATGAGGAAGGTTTTCGTCTCAGTTTTGAAGCGTGCTAAAAGGGGGATTTTTCTGATGGAGGTTTTGTTTTGTAAATTCTATTCTGCTCACCGCAAATTATGGCTAATCCCTCTGCTTCGATCTTTACATCTTAGAAGATGCCGCCCTGCTATGTTATGGTTACAATTTTTAAAATCGGCTTACGTGTGTAAAGTTGTTAGCACCTTCTTAAAATGCATTTTTAAGCACAGGCTAAACCTTCAAAATAATAATATCTAAAACTTTTTGATAAAACAATGATGATTTTTAAATGAACTGAATCTTAATTTGTAATGTCAAATTTTATGAAATGTCTGTACACTTTTATGGTTTTGTTTGTAAAAATGAAACCGAATAAAGATTTTACTTACTTACTGGGTCACGATGGGTGGGCACATTAACCAAAAACTCATTCCCTTTCACCGTGCAAGCCACATGGTCTGATACTCGGGGTAGATATATCGGGGTCTCGGGTATGTGGGAGGGCAAGATGGCCACATTTCTTTCAGTGTACATTCCGCCCGGCCTTCAGAACAACGCATTCAAGGACCTGGGTACTATACTCTTGTCACTCCCCATAGTCCTCCTAGTGATAGAGGGAGATTTTAATGCAGTGCTGTCTAGAACACTTGACTGTTATCCACCACGGAAAATCATACCCACACAGAAGTGGTTACCGGACTTTCTTGAGTCCATGGGACTGGTAGATGGTTGGAGGATGCATAACCCAGAAAGGATCCAATACACATTCTTGCCAGGATCCCACCAGAGGCTATCCCAAATTGACTACATCCTAGTCCTGGTGGCACAGGCATTCAATATCCAGGAGGTTTGTCACTTGGGTAGAGGCATCTCGGACCGCTCTCCGGTCTTGATGAAGGTAGTCCTGGGTCAAATGAGCACCGAAAAGATAGCTTCCATTATTTCATGGTATCTGAGGGACCCAGAAACTCAGAAGAAAATTGCTCAAGCGACAGACAAGTACTTTGAAGATAATGAGGCGACTGTTGACTCAGATCAGACGTTATGGGAATCCTACAAAACAGTTGTTCGCAGGGAAACCCTGTCCCTGATTGGGGGAAAGAAAAAGGACAAGCAGGTAGATTTAGTGCGAGCAGAAGAAGAAATACTGAGAGTGGAAGAAGAGTTACCTCAGACTGTGACACCCAAGAAACAACATCTCCTTAACCTGAAACAAGACAACTTTAGAAGCATAGCTGAGGACAGAGCCAGGGCACAGGGCAGAGACACGCAGAGCAGAATCCATGAACATGGTGATAAGGTGGGGAAGCTAATTTCATGGTTGGAAAGGAGGGAATGGGCAGCCCGTCTTCTGCCCGAGTTACAAGGTGTGGACACCTTCACCATAACTGACCCGCAAGAAATAGCGGACCAATTTGGAGGCTACTATCAAACGGTGTACCGCACGACTGGTAAATACACAGATGAAGACAACAGTGAATTGCTTAGAGATCTCAGACTTCCCACCCTCTCAGATGAAAATAGTAAATATCTCGAGTCCGCTCTCACAGATGATGAAGTGGCACAGGCAATACTGGGGGGGGGGGTGAACTTGGGAAAGGCGTCAATTGTATAAATTGAGACTGGACAAGATAACCCCGTACCTCCGTTTGATGTTCATTGAGAGCAGGGACAAGAGGATGCTCCCCTTTGATCAACGTGTTGCAAATTTCATGGTCATTCATAAGGAGGGTAAACCTAAAACCAGCTGTGCATCCTATAGACCAATATCACTGCTTAACGCAGAACCTAATATCCTTGCAAAACCAGCTACGCGCTTGATTAAAGTTATTGATACACGAGTGCACCCCGACCAGTAAGGCTTCATGCCACATCGCAATACCACCCTCAATATACGCCGCTTGCATGGTGTTTTGGGCAGAGTACCAACTATCCTAGAACCTGCCATATTGGTATCCCTAGACGCCACCATGGCATTCGATATGGTTGAATGGCCATACCTCTTTGACGTGCTGGACAAATTGGGATTTGGTCCCGCCTTTAAGAGCTGGATCCGCATGCTATACTCCAGCCCCATGGCTCAGGTTGTTGTGAACAACTGTAGGTCTCCAGCTTTTCAACTGAGCCGTGGCACGTGCCAGGGGTGCCCTCTATCTCTGCTCCTCTTCGCATTAGACTTTGGAGCCCCTAGCGGCATGGATCCATAGAGATCAAGTGATTCACGGGATGAGGTGGGCCCCGGGTTGGCAAGATAAGATATTGCTATACGCAGACAACATTCTACTGTATCTGACCTCCCCAAGAGCCTTCTTGATCAGCCTCCTGGACACTCTTGTGGTGTTCAGGAGATTCTCAGGATTCACCATTAACTGGTCAAAGTCTGTGGCCTACGTCATACACGGAGAACCACCCACACTCCCGAGGGGCTGCCCGATACAGATAGCGTCGGACGGCTTTCGCTATCTTGGCATCTTCATCATGCTGAGCTGGGAGCTCCGCTTTGCCTGCAATCTGGTGCCACCTATACAGAGGCTGAAAAGTGACGACAAGCACTGGAAGTCTTTGCCCCTCTTGTTATTAGGTAAAGCGGTCCTTTTCAAAATGATGGCACTGCCCTGCTTCCTATACGCTCTCCAGAACTCAATGGACTCAGTACCCATATCTTACTTCAAAGAAATAGAGAACCTTCAAAGAGATCTCTTATGGGACAGTAAGCCCCTAATTGCCCTAACCAAATTGACCCTTAATTGGTATGACGGGAGTATCAGCCTCCCAGATATTTGGAAGTATTATTAGGCTTCCCATTTGGCAATTATCAACCAAGGGATTTATGGTTGACCGGATGATCCCGGGTATGCCATGGATAGATGGCTACTCCCAGGGGGGGAATACAGCAGAGCGCTATATGCCAGGCCCTGCAGGTACCATCTCACATGACCGACTGCTCACTTGGTCCATGTTTGGCATGTAGCTAACAAACAGCTGGGATGGGACCGTAGACTTACCATGGCAACTCCACTGTCGAACCCTGAGAGGCTGGGAAGTCTGTGGCAGTCCAAGGGCTTCGATAAATTCGACCTTATTGTAATCTCACAGATCAAAGATATCTGGGGTAAGGAGTCTATTCTTCCCTTCGTCTCCCTCCAACAGCAGTACAGCCTGGCGCATACTGAATATTAATGGTATCGTCAAATATGGCATGCCCTGCTCACCCACGTCACCAACAAATCCACACTTCCGGAGGCCTCTCCCTTGGAGGACAGAATACTCGACGGCCACCTCCCCGAGAAAACCATCTGCCTGATCTACAAAAAGCTGATTAATAATATAGAAGATCCTCTATAATCGCTGAAGGAGAAATGGGTTAGAGATGGCAGAGAACTAGATGAAATAGACTGGCAGGAGGCGGTCTCTTCCCTGAGAGAAGTAGTAGTTCAGGCAAGGCTATGATTGGTACAACTCAAAATTCTGCACAGGACTTACATCACAGGGCCGGGCTTGGTACGCATGGGCAGAGGAGAAAATGGAGAGTGCAGACGTGGTTGCGGGAAAATCGACACATTTATACACATCTTATGGACCTCTGTACATATACAGTCTTATTGGCAAGCCATACATCACGCCCTACGGGTAGTGGAGAAGTGTGGCTCAATGGGTGGAGAAGTGTGGCTCAATGGTTAGAGCGGCAGACCCTGATGCAGAGGTCTAGCCTGGGACCAGGGTTTAATTCCCCGCCTCGGCGGGTCTTGAGCTCAAAAATTCCACGGACCGGATAATTCTTGCCTCGGTGCCTATTCCAATCATGGAGTCCCACTCTGCAACTCTAGGCAATAGCTTGCTTAATCTCCACAATGGCCCCCACAACGCTAAGGCTGCCTGGCCTCCACCTTGGGGGTGCCCAGGATTGGACACCTCACAGGGAAAGCCAGGATGGGTTCCACAGCGGTATTCGTACAAGCGCCTTGAGACCCTTGCGGGTGAGTAGTGCGCTATACAAGTATCAATTTACATTTACAATTTACATTTCCTCAATATTGACCTGCAGCCCGAGGCCCACAGGTGCCTTCTAAACATTAGGGAACCCACGGATCTCACCTCTTATACTACTCAATAGGCAACTTTGGCACTAATGATTGCGAAAAGGAATATTGCACAACACTGGGGGGGGGGTCGTCAGTCACCTACACTGGGAAAGAGGGAGGCGGACCTGGATTGGTGTATGTTTAGGGAAAGTCGTTCTATGTTGCAAGAGGGTACCCTGGGAAATGGAATAGAGTGGGGGGCCATGAAACCACTACAGAGGTGATATATGTACTCCACTGACTCCCTTGCATAAATCTGAGATTCTTGAGACCTCTTAATTTGTTTTGTATTGAAAAATGCAACTTGATTTACTGTGTTCCAGAGTGGAAAATCGGAATTTGTAAAGTCTCTTGCTCGTGAATTCTAACGCTAAATTTTGTCGATTATGTTTAATAAAAAGATTTATAAAATAAAAAAGAACTCTGAAGGCAGTGACAGATTTCTCTCACTGAGCCACAACGGTAAATGATTGTCGCTATCGATTTCAATTTTACATTCCTTTTAAACTATGAAATGTTATGAAATTTTGCATTTCAGATTGTATGATTAACTGACCTCTATATGGATTCAGGTTGTATTTTAAATGTGGTTTGTTTGTAAAAAAAAAAAAAAAAAAAAAAAACAATGTTTGTGAACATAGAGTGGCTTACAGTTAGTGCAAAAGTGTGTTGTTAAAAGCAATGTGCCGTCCAGTCTGCATTTAGTAATCACTGCCCTCAAATTGGAAACACAGTAAGACTGCTGGATACAATAGTGCATTTAGTGTTTGGCCTCATTCCTGAATGCTTTTATGCCCTCATGAGTGGACAGACTTTATCAAGGCACTAATTGCTCACAGTGGGTGGAGGAGGATATGTTCCTTGCCTTGCAAATTAGAGTTCGCAATTGCGTGAGAAGGCAGTGCCAGAAAACTGCTATCCTGAGCGGTGCACTGTGCAGAAGTAACTTTTTTGCCAAGTGTGACCAAAGTTGCTCTCATTTTCTTTCAGTAGGTCTGGCATCCCTGGTGTTTCTCATCAAGGCATGCAAGGGTGGCCAAGTTGATTATCGTACATGGAATGTTGGGCATTCAGGGAGCTAGTGGCTTGTTCTCTGGACTTATATTCAGGGTGCACGGGGGAGATGACATGCCCAGTTGTTTGGCATACTATGACCATCTCTCACTATTCTAATAGGTCCATATAAAACTCTTTATTATTATACGCTGCAAACTCAAAATTACTTTGGTGTACACACACCGTGCTGATTAACATCATAACATGTTTATTTGTAAAGAGCATGTTTAACCCTTGGGGTACCTTGGCACTGAAAACAAGTTTTCCTTCTAACACTGAGTTCAAACCTTGTTGCGTCGTGGCACTGAATAACAGGTGTTTCTTAGCATTCAGCGGCCCATCAGTGTATCTACCTCAGAAAGATAAGAGGCTGTTAGGGCCCACCAGAAACCAATCTTGAATGAAACATGGTGTGTTCCTGTTAAGGGTCCTGGAGAGGGACAAATATACTAAAAATATATATTTTATAAAAAAAAACAGAATAGAAAGAGACTCCAATTGCGATAAAGCAAGTACTGATTAATACAAAGCACAAGGAATGGAACTGATGTGCATTCATAAGTTATTTTGTGTAACTTCCAGAAATTAAGTAGAACACAACAAACTGTAAACATGAATACATATATAAAGATATGATATACAAAAATAAGACATAAAATTAATTGCACAAACATCAAGCTAAGTATTAACATGAGACTAGGATGTCCCATTAGTAAGGAGAGGACTACTTAATTATTACTTGGTGGAACACAGAACTATGCTGTGTCCAATGATTTAATCAAAACAATTAGCTCATGTGTCCTCGACTCATTTTACTATGCTAGTGTCCACATTTACAAAGAGTAATGGCCTGAGGATGAGCTCTATCAAATGAATATATCCCATGTGGAGGAGATCGAAATGCATCAGCAGTAGATATACCCCCAGATTCATCAAAGTCCTGTTTTGCGAGTCCTTAATAGCGATTTTTAAGGAATCGCTATTAAAGACTCTCAAATCGGGATGCATGTAGAAATCGCAATATTTTTTGCGATTTCTACAGCTTCCTTATTTGCGATTGGCTAATTGCGAATCGCAAATAAGGAATGGCTGTCCCATTCATTCCTAAGGGCCTAAAGGGCCATAGGAATGAATGGGCAGTCATTCCTTATTTGCGATTCGCAAATAGCGAATCGCAAATAAGGAAGCGATTTCAAGGGTGCCAGGGTGTCCAAAGGACACCCTGTAGCACCCCATAAATGGTAATGTACACTGGTGTTGCGCACACACATGTCCAAAGGACATGTGTGTGTGTAACATACAACTTAGAAAAATGCACTAAAGTGCATTTTTCTAAGTTTTTGCTATTTACCACGTAGTTAGACTTAGCGGTAAATAGCGGCCCCAGATTGCATATTTGCAATTTTAAAATTGCTCATGAATTGCATTTAAGGAATCTCAAATTGAGATTCCTTAAATGCAATTATTCGCAATTTAGCGATTTCTAGAATTGCGATTTTTGCATTTGGGATGATGAATCCCAAATGCGAAAAAAGTGCTCGCAAAGGGCCAGATTCTTAGAATCTGGTCCTTTGCTAGCCGATTTCGGCTTGATGAATCTGGCTGTTAGAGAATAGAGGAGTGTGTGATTAAGACAAGACAATTCCCCAACATTTAAAGTGTAGACATAGTACGCAAATGAACTCTTAGAATACAAACACCCCACTGGGACTTAATTTGTTAAAAAGAAGGCATGCCCTAATAAGAACTGTACAACTCTTGATGCTGACTAATGGGACACTGATCCCCTGTTTGTAGGTACTTTGATTGTTGTGTGATTTGTTTTGTGTCTTAGGTTTGTATGTCATAGTTATGTATATTCATGCTTACAGTTTGAAGAGTGTTTAATAACTAATTAATTTCTGAAATAACACACAGAAAGTTATGAATTCATATTGTTTCGATTGCTTTAGTACTATATTAATCAATACTTGATTTATAGCAATTGGCGTGTCTTTCTCTTCTGCCACCAGGATTCAAAGCAATGGTCACGAGAGGAAATGCAGGTTTGGATGGGGTGGGGGGTTAATTCATTGAAGCACAAGATCCTGTGCGAATACATCAGGAGGATTAGGACTAAGACGATTCTTTTGTCATCACAAGATCAAGGCAAGGTAAAGGGAAGAGTCTTGTGAGGTCATTACAATTTAGAGATGTACAGGTAACACATGTATTTTACTTGCTTTGTCCATAAACAGAAGAAAATCTCAACATAATAGAGTAGAGTGCGCCGGGAAGCATGTAATGCCCATTTTGTTATTTCTTATTTTTAGGCTATTTGTGGAATTTATGAAGTCTAGGGCTAGACCGGGTAAATGCAGAGCAATTTGTATATAGCATCCCCCATATGTGTGAATACATACCCCACATGTGTGATATGCAGGTGTGTTTATATTGAGAACTCAAGTCAGTAAAAATGCAGAAGAAAACACAATATTACATCACGGCATGTTATTAGGTCTGACCACTCATGAGTGCATAAATCTCAAAACAGTCTATGTTCTCTCACTGTGTGGCTTCCACGCATCTTATCGATCATTTTACAACAAACATTTGACTTAGTCTAGAAAAAAAGACATGGTGAATTATAATTAAGGCTCACTGTTTTCCCTTTTTACTGATTTTTACAGACAGGAAAATATTTATTATTCTGTCTGTTGTAATTTTTACATGTGGATAAAAATTAAAATTGTACTCTTTTTTATTAGTGATTCTACATGCTGCCATTCATGACCATCAGGCCAAAGGCTGTGACGATTGAAAGGTAAAGGGTTAAAGAAAGAAAGGACTTTTAGTAAAAAGTCTTAAACATCAATAGATAGCCACAACCTTGATACTAAAATGTTCATGTTTTCATAAGAGTGGATTGATGTGGGTGTTCAAACCAAAGAAACCTATAAGGCTGTCAAGATGAATGCACATTATTTGGTTACATAAATTAGAAAATACACTAGTGTCACCTTCATTTTTTCATGAAATCCAAAATAAATATGGATAAATACAGCAACATTAGCAAAAAAATAAATACGGATAGATATAGAAAAATTAGCAAAAAATAAATATGGATAAATACAGATGGAAATGTTAAAAAAAAAAAATACCATAAAACCAGGAGCCCTAAAATATAAATAAAACATTGTCAGATATTTAAAGTTGTGATCACTAAATAATGACATTGCTAAAAATATGACATTTAAATGGGAAAGTGGGAGAACGCACAACAATGATAGCAAATAAATGCACGAGTTCCCTTTTATTATGTTTTCCGTGCCTGGTATGTTATTGCTTGTTGAAAGGGGAGAACTGCAATTGGGAATTTTAGCAAACGTACATTTTTTTTTATACATTCTTTTTATTAAGTGTCAGTTTCATGCCCTTAGTGGGGCATGAAAAAGGACAAATCAATTACTCTCAGTGGTGCAAATACCATCATCACATATCAGATTTTTAAAAAAAAATATCCAAACAATGATAATAATAACCTTTTGCCACATATTCTCAATATCCAGATCATTAATACATTTCAAAGATTACAGTCTCTTCATCATTCCCCAGGTCCTGTCAACCTTACATCTGGAATCACGATACTAGCTCTAAGTGATATTAGTGAGTGACTGGAATCTTGTTTTCCTCGTGAGTTGCTGCCGTATCTAAAAGTTGTAAATGCTTGTGAAGACAGTTTGTACTTTGTGACATGGTCATTTTAAAATATCTCCACTTCGTGTGGCTTTTTTAAAACAGCTAATAATGAAAAATATTAACCCACTTTCACCCCTTGCCGTTCACATGCATAGCTCAACAAAACCAAAATAAACATTTCAATCAATCAATCAATAAAAACTTTATTTTGGTCGATATGACCTTAAAAGTACAAGTACAATGCATACAAATACTATTGGAGCTCCAAGAAGAAAAAGGTGCATGTGATGAAAAACAAGTAATACAAACAGGAGTAGGCATTGCTTGACACACATTTGTGGTTGGTGATTTCCGGGCTCAGTTTTAAGATGCACTCTAATCTAATTACTTTACCAAAAGAAGGACACAACAGATATAGCAATGGATTGTTCAAAACAGGAGACAGTACTTCACATTTGAAAGTGCACTGTGTAGAATAAATAAATAATTTAGGGCCATATGTATCAACAACCTGATTTGCGATTCTCAAATAGCGATATTTTAGAAATCGTTATTTGAGAATCGCAAATAGGGATGTATGTACAAAATCGCAATTTTTGTGCGATTTCTTAGTTTTCCTTAATTGCGATTAGCAAATTGCGAATTGCAATTAGGAATACGTTCCCATTCATTTCTATGGGCTAGGAGGCCCATAGGAATTAATGGGAAGCTATTCTCAATTTGCGATTCGCAATTAGAGAATTGCAAATTGAGAATAATTTCAAGGGTGCAGGGGTGTCCAAAGGATACCTTGTTGCACCCCTGAAATAAGCATGGGTGCACATGTGGTGCACATACATGCCCTAAGTGCATGTATGTGCTTCACATTGCACTTTAAAAAATGCGAAAAAGAGTATTTTTTAAGGAATTCGCAAATTACCACTAACTTGAAGTTGGTGGTAATTTGCGATTCCTTATGGCCAATTTGCATTTTTTTATGCTTCTTACATTGCATTTAAATGCAATCACAAAATAAGGAATCACACATTTTGTGATTCCTTATTTTGCACACAGATTTCTTTGATACTTACCATTTCGCACTAATGCGTTCGCAAACGCCGAAATTCGGCATTTCAAACGCATTCGTGCTTGATACATATTGCCCTTAGATAAGAACAGTTTATCCTGAAAACATAATCACAAGTACTGCCTACAAAACACTTATTTTTTGCGGTAGTAAACATTGCCTGGCACTAGAGTCCCCACAGTACAAGCTACTCCACCAAGAAATTGTCATGTCTATTATAACAGTACACTACTCGAGGCAGGGAACAATACAGGCATTTAAAAATCCTTAAAACATGAATAAATACATTAAAAAGTCAATTTTTCCTAGAGCATGATTATAGATACTACATACATAGCTCAGGTACAGCTGGCCATTGGACAATAGGACCTGAATGTAAAAAGAAGGGTGTCCATAGGTGGAAACTTTTTCGAATAGTTGGTAATGTAATTACTTTATATTTGAGATCAAGACACTGTCCCCTACCCTCTTGTAAGTTTCCAAAAAGTAACACTGCTATTTAAACCTACTTTGACCACTACTTCAATGTGGTTTCTATCAAGTTTGAAGAACTCAGTAAAAACATCGAGCAAAACTCATCAGCACGGAGGGCAATAAGTGGCCTACTAAATGGACACCAGAAGAATATATATATATATATATATATATATATATATATATATATATATATATATATATATATTATTCTTTTTGCAGTTTTAAACAGCACGAACTCAACCCGAAGGTATCAGAGCACTTTCTATGAACACCAGTTGCGTTACAAATGGACATATTACTTTAGGCACCCGAAGGTTAAGCGATTTGCCGATGTAGAAATCAGAGAACAGGGGGCCGAAATTCGAGGTCACACACAGAAAAAAGTCAAAGCAAGAGAGCGGCCAAAGGTTAACTAGATCGCCTGAGTGAAATTGTTGACGTTTAACCGGAAGTTGGCCTACGTACCCAACGCCACTTCCGATTGGCTACTACGTCTCCTACGTCGTGGTCACGAGTATATATATAGTTTAGTAAAATGACCCGTATGTTTGTTGGTCGATCTATTTGGTTTACGGGGGGTGGGGGGTGTGTAGCGGGCGCTTCAGTTGTTTATGCAATTATTCGTTGTTTGTATTTGTTTGAATTTTCACCTTTAGCGCTGACGAATAGTTATGAATCCCGAATGTTCTTAGCAGATCGAAAACGCACAATTTGTTTTGTATGGGGGGTGACAATGGTGCTGCAAGCTGGCGAATGCAAAGCAAATATCCGCTTAATTTCGGGCAAACAAGCGGGACTTCTTTTTTCTTTAGGGGCTGTTTCGTATCGTTGCATCGTTATCATTGTATCCTATGAGAACGTGGTTTCCTCGTCTCCGCTCGTAGCCTGCAGCTCTAATAATGTATTTCAGCTGCCTCCATTTTGACTAATTTGTCTTTCCCGAACAATGCTTTAAAGTACACCTGATTTTCTTTAAATGTATCTGCTTTCTTTAAATGTATCTGCTTTGTAACATTCCGAAGTTATTTAGTTGCCAACTTCCGATCCTTTGTTTTAAAAAAAATGAATCGCTTCCAGGTGCCGTTATTAGCCGGGGGGAAGGGTTTGGGGTTGAAATTGTTGATCTTCTAAGGCTGGAGACGAAGCAGAGATGGGGGTCAGGGGATGAGTTTTAACAGAATACCCTTTTGTATCCAAACGTTGACCCTCCACGCACAACTAAACACGCGCCGTTGCCTGACCGTAACTACACACGCAAAGTCCTCCAATGCGTTATGCTTATCACAGGGAACAGCATGCCCTAGTCTTAGGCTTTTTTTAACAAACTGATGCATTCTGGGAGATGTATTCCTCGTTCACTCTAAATAAATGCAACTGAAAACAATTTGTAAAACAAAGGCCGTGTTTATGCCCTTTGACAGGGGGGGGGGGGGGGAGCTCTGGATAACCTGCATACAACCGCTTATAGGCACAGAAACAAAGCGCACATAAAACTGAACCCCAAAACATGCACTCACAGAAGACTACTCCACGCATCAGCCTAACCACCTGTGTAATATTGTGATGACCACGAAAAGGGGTTAGAAAATCCATACACGGCTGATGTTTCTTCCCGTTTTTAGGAGTATGCATTCCGTTATCAATTGTGGGATGTTGGGCTTTTCGTGATAAATATAATTATTTTTTTTTGTCCACACATTTGGGGAATAATATATATAGAGAGCAGAAAAAAATAATGCGAGTAAACGTCCACTCCCGTACAACATTGTGCGCATTGGGTTTGAGAGAAGCAGAGGTTATATATGTTTTCTAATATCTGCTTACAAATCCTCGGCGAGTCGGACAGTTGTCTCCCACACGCACACCAACGCCGTGTTTGTCATAGGACACCTAATCCTTTGCATAGAGTGGGCATAGACATTTAAGAGCACCTGTGTGATTTGCACATATTGTAGGCACCGGTCAGCTAGGTTTTCCGGGAGTTCCAAAGGTTCAGACTGCTGCTTGCTGTCTTGTAGACAGAAAAACAATGACCGAGGATGGTTTCGTAATTGATGCAATATTATTAGAAAGGCTTGTGTAATTGCAGGACCGCAGCGAAACACCAATCAATACAAACCATTAACATTCTGACTTGAAAGGTTTTTAAGAAACCAGGCAACCTTCTTTGCATTTCCGTCGCGTGATGCAAATGTTTAAACATTAATGCAGTTTTTGAACATCTACATTCACTGTTAAATGACGGCTAGTTATTACGTACTCTATTTTTTTTTTTACTTGGAGACATTCATACATTGGTTATGTGCGCGTGTGTGTAATATATTTCGTGTGGCTTTATCGAAAACTGTTATTTTTAATATTAAATGACTATCTAATTAGCGAGGTGTATATATTACTCTTAAGAACTTTAAAATATTTGGTTAGAACAAAATCAGTAAAGTGTAATTTGTTCAAAACCAATTCCGTGAAATGTGTGTGTTTTTTTTATTAAAAAGATAGAAAGTTTAGATCGAGTTAAATGATTGTCCTTTTTTTTTTTAATGAACTGAAATCACTTTTAAAAAATCGTTTTAGCTCCATAAGTAACTATTCCTCATTTGGTCACGTAGATCGTAAACACCGTCGATTCTTTAAAGATATTAAACATTCTTTAAGCGAGATTCGGACAAGACGCGTCGTCTGTTCACCAAAGGGGACAAACACAGACCACAATTCGTTTAACTGTTTTCATCCGAGAAAGCCATTCGTTTTTTTGTTTTGGAACTCATCACAGTATCAGAATGAAAAGGCCGCTCTGTGCAATGTTACTTTGGCGGACACAGTTGCGAAACTAACTACGTTAACGTTAGAAGAGCAAAATGTATACCTAAAAAAATGTATTCGACAGGCACCTCTTACCCTTGTAGAGAAAATCGGAAGTCCCGTAGTCCATGAAACGAATGCACGTGATAAACTCCTACAAGAGAGAAAATATCGCCCAGTCGTGATATGTCACTTGTCGCCGGAAAAACTAGCGCTCTGCGCCGCTTCCAATGGTCGGCGCTTGTTAGTGCGCTTGACGTGAGGTAATTAAACTTACATGACGACGGGGAAGCCAAGCAGGTTAACCAAAAGTGACAGAAGACGGAGACCGTGTTTTAATGTGTGCCGGAAGGATGGGCGCTTGTTTTCGGCTGTTCCTGTCACGCCATCTCGTGCCCCCTTGCAGAGGAGTGGGCAGAGGGTCCATCTACCGCCTCGGCCCCCCTAAGGGGCTGGTGATCGCGCAGCAGCCCCATCCATTGCCCCTTCTGTTCAGGTGACACTACAGCTGCCCTTAGTCTCTGGTGGCAGCGGAGCAGACCCCACTCTCTCGTCTACTACCACATCTGCTCAGGTGGCAGTGTAGCGTCCCTACAGGCGCAGGTGGTAGCTCAGGAGCCTTCACCCACCATGCCACCTCTGCCTAGGTGACAGGGCAGCTGCCACCGGCCCCTGGTGGTAGCACAGCAGACGCCCCCACCCGCTGCCACCTCTGCTTAGGTGGCACTGGCAGGACAGCTGCTGTCCACACCCCCTCCTCTGATGGCATCACAGCTGCCCCTCCCCCACTCGTTCTGAGCCTTCCTCAACCGCTTTGTAAATAAATGTATTAAATAGTTCACGGTGGTAAAACAACACTGAACTGGGGCTGGGCACTGCAAAGAATGTTGCTTTTATTCTGTTAACACGTCCCGCAAGTCTCTTCATAAAATATTATTTTGGAATTAATTTTCCGTGAAGTATAAGAAAAAAAAGACCGTTCTTTTTTAGTGCACACTTCATTGACCCAGTCAAATAGGGACCAGGGAACACCTATTTGGAGACAGCATATTTTAAACGAAGAGAAAACGAGCATATAATGGTACTTACGGTGTCAAGAACGGAACGTGCCCCATTAATATCAACGTTACAGTTCAAAAGTTATAGCTAACCTTTATTCAGAATGAAACGAAAAACAATGCAGAATGTTAGTCACAAAATGTGAATGAAAGGAGATGGCGCCTGTGACGTAGGGGGACACCACCATTCATGTTTTCGGATCACTACATGTTAACTATGTGCCGAATTGGATTGGGATAAAACGAAACGAGGGAGCGCCGAGGGCAGCAGCGGCTTGGATGGGCACATCTTCCATTAGTGCAGCAGGTGCAGTGGCACCGTTGCCTAGAGGCCTTAGGAACCCTGTTAATTGGTCGCAGCCCTGGGTCCAGGAATTTTTGTTTGGGTGGGCCAAGGGCGCGTTTGGGTGGGCCACTGCGGGCTCAATGTGTCGCCTCTGGAGGTAGCCTACAAGCCCTAGATTACATCATATGTACTTGCAAACAGGCAGCATGATACAATGGATTGCTTCTGTGTGTACATGGAGCGTTATTTGAAAGTAAGACCAATATCTGGACCTAACTGCAAACCCTAGAATTCCAGCTCCTCGGCTTCAACACAAGTACTTGAATGCTAAGCATATAAATGGATTCAAGTTTAAGCAACGCCTTGACTCCATTGCACTAGAAAGGCTGGCTATTTACTCACTGCAATTTGCCCAACACTTATTTTTCTGCACAAATGTAACCTTATACATTTTATTTTCATTTTTTGCAAAGTACTTTCATAGATAAAAATTCCTGCAAAACAGTAACACATTTGAAAAAAGAGAAAGGAGTAATTTTGAAAACTGCCAGCAGTTTTCACACCGACCATTTCAAAACTAGCAGTTCCAGTCTATTCTTTGAAAACTCCCTTACAAACTCATCCATACATAGATTGGCAGTGAGCTCTTTCTCATGTGCTAAAATAGTCAAATTCTGTTTCCGATCATGATTCATTGTGCGTCGGTAAGGTGTGAGGACGCGGGATAGGGTTGAAAAGGAGCTCTCACAGGCTGCGGTTGAAACCCATATAACCAGCGCAGATACATACATTTCATGAAGTGCTGGGAAAGCTTCAGCATAATCACGTACCAGTTCTAAAATGGTGGCAACATCTGCACCATCTGGGACTTTTTTTTTTGTAACAATGGTTTTGCAACAGTTAGTTCTGCTGCAAGAGTCGCTTTGATTACATTAGTTAGGTCAAGGAGGGGTTCACACTTGTTCATATCAAGAAAATTTGGTGATGAGGGAACCAAAATTGAAATGGCTTCGATAAGTTCAATGTTCTTCTGGGAGAATCTGGTCTCCATTTCAGCTATTGCTCTGTCCAGAATGTTCAAGATGGGCTGCCTGAGCACTTGCTGCTGAGAAAAGGAAGCGTCATCTGCATATTGTCCAACTGTTGAAAGTACCACGGAATCTGCAAATCGGCAGTTGAGAGTCCTCCTCCTTTTTGGTCCACGATTAACACGTGTGGTTTCGTCTAACACATCATCAGAAGAGCAGTACTTGGTAGAAAACATTAGATCTGCACGCATTGATTTCAGGGCATTAAGTGTTTTCACTGTACCACTTCCACTGCAAAACACAAATTTGTTTGCTGTGTCTGAAGCACAGCATTAGCAGGTTTTAAAGTTAAAAGAAGATCTTGTAAAAATTTCCCAATAACATAAACGTTTTCCCTTTTGAATATGAGATAGTAAACCACAAGCTTCTGCCTTCAACTCAGAGGCAGCATTGTCATCATGATATATGTCTGATATAAGATCAGAAATTGTGTCAATGTTTTCAACCACACATTTTGTAACCTCATAATGGCTGGTCCATCGAATCTCAAGAAGACGTTTGAGAGTTGGCCCATTATATCTTTGACTCACATAATGACGATGAAAAAAATTGTACAGCATATTACAAAGGTCAAAAAATTGCTTTGCCCTTGGTTCACTTTGGATGGCATGTATGACAACAAGATGAAGCTGATGATTGTAACAGTGTATGTAAGGAATATATTTATCTAATCTTCTCTGTATAACAGCCTGAACACCCCCACTGCATCCACTCATCACAGATGCTCCATCATAGCACTGACTTAAAATGTCTTCTGGCTTGAAATCACTGGCAACCAAGTGGCTTAAGATGCGATCAGCTATATACTCAACATCTAATTGTTCCATCTGTAAAAGACCAATTAAATGCTCCTCAGGCTTGGATTTGCTCACAAAACGCACCATGAGGGACAGATTTTCAATGTTACATTTATCACGGGTGCAATCGCTATTAATACAAAAACTTTTTGAATCACAACTTTTGTACTTTTTGACCTGTGAGAGAACCATGCCAGTTAAGGTATCTATTACTTCGTTTTGGATACATTTGGATGTATATTTGGCATTCAGGGGAATAGAGTGTATAATTTCGGCTAGCTTTTTATCTTTTTTGAGAGTGTATTGGAAAAGCTTTAAAAATAAACCACTTGTTGAATCAAACACATCTTCATTGTCGCCGCGCAGGGGGAGTTCATTCACAACAAGAAATTGAATGACTTCTCCAATGCTTTTTAAGTAATATCGATTATTTTCTATTACTTTATCTATTAAAAAGGCAATTGTATCTCCTCTTTCTCCTCTCTTAGATGCCTCTGATAGAGCTAGTGCAGCATACGTGTGAGTTTGACCGGCCACATGTTTAGCAAAACCTGTGCCAGATGTTAGCGCACTTTTCCAGTTACGGAAACCAGTTACAGTAAGAACTGTATCCCGATCATTCTTCCCATTAGTAATCACACGACATGGGAAACAAAAGCAAGCATCTAGACTAGCAGAGTACTCCAGCCAGGGTCGAGTTTTGTACCAGTCCGAGCTGAATGCCCTCTCACGGTTGCCAAATCTAGTTCGGGGATAAGATTTGAGAAATAGTTGGGATGGTTTATCCCTATGCAGATCTGTAGCATTGCTGCTGAGATGACCTTGATTATTTTCAAGGTCAATAAAGTCTTTTTTCACAGCATACATGTTTCTTTCTTTTGCAACTTCCATGGGTGGTGCTGGTACAGGACTTGGATTATGACACAAGGGATTACAGCTGGCATCTACAGCACCTCTCCGAATGACAAATCTGTCCATGATGCACAAGCTAGGCTTAGAAGCAACTGAAAAAAATATTTAAAAATACAAAATGCTTTGGTTAGTTAAAAATGTTCCTCCATCAAAATACCACAGGTCAAGTTCCTTAAAAAAAAGTTACTGAAAATTCGTAATAATGTCCATACGATGATTACAAAATTTAAAAAAACAAAACCTGAGGTGTGTGATTAAAAACTAGAAAATTCCTCAATAAGCAGTATACAATTGCAGCCATGGATAGCTTTGATATAATTAAATTATCCGGATATTCAGAACAGGCTCTGGTCTTTCATGGCAAATCTGCCATGAGTTGCATGTTACATTTAAAATAAGAATCTTGAATTATAAATCCCGGAATGAGGGTGCAGTGCTGCACAGACAATGAATGGAATGTTATGTGTTGTATAGTAACCATTTCAGCTCTCTCCCGCAATCCAAGGCATTCCACTTTTCCATTCTGTAGGCTTGTTGAGCTGTGTACATCTCTGTATGATTCATGAGGACTAAAACTGTTTATGGTAGCTCATTTAGGTCTCTGGTGGATTTTTTTCTTCCAACAAAGAATCAATTTGTTTTGAGTCTTTTCTAGCCACAACACAATATCCAGCATTTTATCTGCCCACGGTTTCCAAAATTAGCCTGTCCGAGGACTAGTTGTAAGAGTGGAGCAACGCAGTGTGGCCTACTTGGGGAGCATTTAAGTATTGTGCGCGAGTGATCAGTCTGATGCTGTTACGTTTTATTAGGTCATTGCAAGTAGATGTTCAGCAGCAAGGAGAGGAGAATGAGATGGAATACCTGTAAATTACATACATGTTTTTGTTGTGAGTGACTGAACAGGTTACCTTAGGATCCACCTAGCTACAACAGATGAGCCATCCACCACCTACTTGAGAACAGCAGTCATGGTATAGCTCTATATTACCCTCCAGATTGCCAGAAGAACACCCAATAGGCCTGAATGGTCTATAGTTAGCAATGGCAAATGATCTTGAGTCCAACCAGCAGTGATGACAAGCGATCCAAAGTAACGTACCCATTAGAGGCAGACAAAATAGACCTGCCTAGGAAAAGTATTGCATGGATACAGGCATATAGATTGATGGCTTTGGGTCCTTCTAGCAGCAACAGATGAGCATGCCAATACATTAGAGTGCCCAAAGAGTTATAGGCAGCCAGTATATATATAAAATGCATCCACCTAGGTGCGACAGAGGGGTATCTCAATCCTTTCACCAGATACAGGTTGCCATTTTAACTTTAAGAAATTTGTACAAAGCACAATGTCATTTATTAATACAATGCCTCTACGCAGTGGCATCAAGAGCCCCACCCCATCCAACACTGCTTTCACAGCTTAAGTTGGGGTGTTGTTGAAACATCAAGTAGCAGCCAGCCTGCACTATGGCCATGATACACTGGCTATGATAATAGACATTTGAGAGAGAAGCAGAGGTAGAAAGCAGGCAGGAAAAGTGAAATGAGGGACGTATAAATAGAAAAAAACTGTACTCCTGCGTGTGATAGAAGGGGATAACGGGAGATTCAGGGCCCTCCATTATTTTCCAAATCTTTCTAATCGTTAACACTCAAACAGTATTTTGATCCCCATGTAAGGTCCCTTTGATGGGCAGAGGAGGTTTCTGAGGTGGGAGTATCAGGCAAGTAACACTACTCAGTCTGCCTCGTTGCCAGCCTTCAGAGAGAATATCTCTTCATTAATACCTCCATCTGATCCCAGACTCTGCAGTACACTCCCTTCCAGGCCTGATCATCATTTTTCTGCAATCTCTCTACCGTGCACCTTAACTCACAGCTAATCTTGGTCCCCAGCCCCATATCAGGCACCACCTGGTTTCATTCTCCATAATCCCACTAAAAAGATTTGTAAAATCACCTTCAAACTGAAAACCCTGAATATAAGAGTAAATATAATTAGCACACACTTTAAAATATGTTACACAGTGGCCCTAATGACCCAATGGCTAATTAAATAAGCAAAAACATTACAGGGTCTATTATAGCGCTGGTGCGAAAGTATTTATTGGTGTCCCACCACTGATCTCTTACTCGGTAGACACCTTTACTACCACCCTCCAACAGTGCGCTTCATCTCTCCTTAGCCCCTTTCAGTCATGACCTCATCAGACTCCCTCCCTACCACCCTCCACCAGTGTCCCTCATCGCTCCAAAGCCCCTCCCCATGACCACCTCCTCGGACTCTCACACAAATACCCTCCACCAGTGCCCCTCATCGCTCCATAACCCCTCCCCCCATTGACCTCCTCCTGAGTCCCTCACTGCCACCCTCCACCAGTGTCCCTCATCGCTCCAAAGCACCTCCCCCATGACCTCATGGGATTCCCTCATTGCCACCCTCCTCCCAGACTCCCCCACTACCACCCTCCACCAGTGCCCCTCATCTCTCCGTAGCTCCTCCTCATGATCTCCCCCTCCTCGGATTCCCTCATTGCCATTTTCCAACACTGGCCTACATCTCTCCGTAGCCTCTTCCCCTCATGACCTCCTCCTCAGACTCCCTCCCTACCACCCTTCACCAGTGCCCCTCAGCGCTCCATAGCCCCTCCCCAATACCTCCTCCTCAGACTCCCTCCCTACCACCCTCCACCAATGCCCATCACTCCAAAGCAACCCCCCTCATGACCGCCTCCTCAGAATCCCTCCCTACCACCCTCCACCAGTGGCCCTCATGACCTCCTCCTCAGACTCCCTCCCTACCACCCTCCACCAGTGCCCATCCCTCAAAGCAACCCCCCCTCATGACCGCCTCCTCAGAGTCCCTCCCTACCACCCTCCACCAGTGCCCATCATCACTCCAAGCAACTCCCCCTCATGATCTCCTCCTCAGACTCCCTTCCTACCCCTCCACCAGTGCCCCTCATCACTCCAAAGCAACTCCCCCTTATGACCTTCTCCTCAGACTCCCTTCCTACCACCCCCCACCAGTGCCTCTCATCACTCCAAAGCCCCTCCCCCATGACCTCCTCTTCAGACTCCCTCACAAACAACCTCCACCAGTGCCTCCCATCTCTCTGTATCTCCACCCCTCATGATGCTCCCTCGGATTCCCTCATTGCCACCCTCCAACAGAGCCCATCATCACTCCATAGCCCCTCTCTCATATGTATTTTATTTCTTGTATAGCGCTACTCGTAGTGTAGGGTATCCCAGTACTGTACATCACACACACATTATGCAGACACAATGATTCATAAAATTATCCAAATCAGCCTATAGGGAATGTCACATAAGCTAATGAGGATTACCAGGTGTAGGAATCACATCTCATCCATGCTGCTGGGCAATATGTATTAAGAGGGTTGGGTCTGGAGAACCACAAACACAGCATATAAAGCATACCCCAGTGGTTGGCTGTACTGATTAGAAATTATATCTGCCCAAACTCTGTATTGCAACATTAGAATAATGAAATACTGGGAAAATTCGAACTAGCAATACAGAAAAAAATAATCGAATTATACCATTCTGGTTTGTATACACGTCTTTGATCACACTGTCCTATGTTAGGATTGTATCTTCTGAATCAAAGGATCTCTGTGACAAAGGCAGTAACCCACTGAGCTACCCACATTAACTACAGTTCTATTGCATTTAAATACTACAAACCAAAAAAAGAACGCTCTCCAGCAAGATCAACAATCCCCAAGGTTATCTGGACATTTAGTTGTCGTGCATCAGTGCAGAACCACTCACGAATGATACCAACGATTTAAACACACAAACGATGTAAATGAAATAAACACGGCGTTCTAAGTATGTCTTTCTCACAGATTTAAAACACACAATAGCCACACATTCTCTTACCTGCTCCTTACGAACTCTGTCACAGCCTGATCGGTTAAACAAACAGCTCAAGGGGTCAGGAAGGTAAAACAAACTCCTCTTTACCAGCAGTAAAGAATTAATTATCCACAAATCCAGTTCCAACGAAAGGATTTGTCCCCTTCGCCGTGCCCCTAATGTACCTGCACAAGTGGGCGGGGACACATCCCGCCTGCCTAATAGGAGATGCGTGATTGGGGGTGCGAGCCCAGGCCCAATCACGCAACTCCTAAAGAAAGATAACGTTCGAAGAACGTTTTAACTTGCAGTGGCCATATTCTCCTGGCCTTGCTGACGTTACTGCCAGGGCCAAGGGTTATGATTGGGTGGGCCAGGCCAAAGTTTGGGTGGGCCCGGCCCACCCGCTAGAACCGGGCCTGATTGGCCGTGGGTCCTGTTTCTGACCTGCACTAGGGCCCGTGACAGTCTGCGCATTGACTGCTGGGTGAGGGCCGCGTGTGGGTGGAGTGGTGGGGCCTTTCTTAAGGTGCAGCAGATACAGGTGTATCCACTTGGCATTTGGCATTTCCCTGGTGGGCTGCAGGTGAGGGGGCTGCTTTCAGAACAGGAAGGACTACCTGGGTAGCCAAGCCATGCCCCCATGGCTTCAGCCCACTCGCAGCCTCTCGAAGTACAGGGCTGGTTTGAAGATATTTGCCAGAGCAGATTTTAGCTTCCTGCCTTATGGTATAACTCGCATGAATACCCGTTTCAAAATCTAGATATTTACCAAAAGAGCGATAAAGAATGGAAGTCGTTTTCATTGCTGTGGCATCATTTGAGAATCCACCACTTCCCTGGTCTTGTCACGTCTTACATGGCCCTCAAGGACTGTGGCAGGTCCCAATAAAGTTATATAAATGCTAACTAACACGGTAGCAACACTGCACTGTGCAATTTGGTCGCCAATGGACCCTCGTGAAATCTTAATGGAATAAGCGGGATATATCAAGAATGAAAAACATAAACAAAGGTGTACTTGTAAATTTATCTTTACAGGTAATTATTGATAAACGAGATGCTGGTACTTTAGTACATTACCAACTTTTCTACAATAAGTTCAAAAGCCACGTAATATCATTACAATCTGACTTTACAATCATTTACATGTATGGATATATATACAATAACATATTAGCAAGAATTCTTGTAACAGCCCAATGCATTTTGGGACAGAAATGTCCCTTCTTCAGAAGCCAATCTGTAGAGGAAAAATAATAATGCATGTATAACTGAAGAAGCTATGTTAATACAGCAGGCACTCTCAAAAGGAGAGACAAAAGAAAAACTTAAACTTATCATGATCCCGAAAGCTAAGTCTGGTCAAAACAGAAGAGAAACAGGAAAGATCGGTTGTTCCCAAGGTGAAATCACTAGTGAAAGGAGTTTGAAACGAGTGAAAGCAGTGAAGTGAACACATAAAAAGATGTCCAACAGAGAGGGCGAATAAGAGCTTAAAAATGATCACAACTGTGGCATTGTGACAATAAAAATACCTTGCTATACCGAAAACCAGGATTCTGTAACAACAGAAACACAAACTTAAAAGCTGTCCGAGAGACGTAGTATCACATAGTGCACAAAGTTAAAAGCAATGCACCCACCTATAGATTGATATCAGCTGACGGGCAGACTATCAACATCCAATGAAGGTAAACAGCGTCGTTGAAATGCATAATTTTAACGGGCCAGTGAGGCGCATGTACTGCGAATAAAGAGACTCAATAACACTGATCAAAAGACAGTACGCTCACCAATGATAATGTGGGTGCTTCTCAGGATGGAAACTAGGATTGCACTGTAAAAACTCCCACTTCAATCACGCCGTAATCACAACAGCTTACCCCTATAACACAGGGAAATAGTAAATACCTGAAACACCCTCAAAATGAATTGCGCGGTAAAACAAAGCCAAAAGGGTTGAAAACTGGGCCAGACTTACCGGCCAGGGGATTCCTAGTAAACTTAAAGAAGGAAACTCCGGTAATACTCCAAACTGAAAACTCTCCCGAGCAACGCTCACAGATGTAAACGCCAGCCCCGCGTGGAGCTAATAATATAGAAAGTGGACTCGTGCTGAATACAGCGGACCCCATCTTAAAGTGCTGAAAAAATGTAAAGATGACTAGAAATGCTAAAAATAGGTAACCAAAAACCAAATGCACATGGACAGTGGACAGGTACTAAGAATTAAAGGTCTACAAGAATAATAAAAATAACAGAGGGATATATGTGGACATGCAATTACAAGGGCACCAAGGATGAAAAAAATACCAAGGTTAAGTGGTGTTTCTTCCTATTAAAAACATGCCATGTATGTCACAGTGAAAAATGATGAAGACTAAAGACCTAGCACTGACTACGGACCAGAAGGTGAACATAAAAGGGGACTACACTCAGAAATAGAAGCAAAATGTATAGGATGATAGCATTTGAAATAGCAGACAAAAATGATGGGCAAAATAAATATAGAAAACAAAACACCTCTCCCATCGTGATAGTGAAGTGCATCAAAAGGTGATTAGTGTGATGACCAAACGGACTCAACTCAGTAAATATTGACACTGTGTGTACAAATGTCAGAACATATTCAATACAAGTATTAATATGGACCAAGCAAGCATAATAAACATAGTGTGTAATGTTGCATGAACAATGGAAAGCTTAGCAGATCAAAAAACAATAACTGATATTATCTTATGTAACCGGTCTTACAAAAAACATATCATGTCAAGACGATCATTGAGACCTATCGGGTGCATTGTTCCCAAAGTCTGAATCCAAAAGACCTTTCTCTGAAGTAACAATCTGTTCATATCTAGGCCTGGTCTAGATGTTATTTGTTCGACAATTTGTACTCTCAATTGTAATATAGAATGCTGGGCAGTGTCCCAGTGTGTCGCCAAACTTGATGTGGTACTTTTAGTACGTATGCAACTTTTATGCTCACTGACACGGACCTTAAGCTTACGTGATGACTTTCCAATATAAGCTTTGCCGCAAGGGCACTTAATGCAATAAATACCATTGACCGAATTACAATCAGGAAAATGCTTAAGGTGGAATTTTTGACCAGATGTAGGGTGTGTTAAGATGTGACCTATAGTCACGTTGTTGCAATGTGTACAATTATTGCATCGTTTAGTACCCGTGAAGGGTTGACTATGCTCCATTTTCTTGGGACTGGCCAGTAATGTGCACACATTTTTCCCTTTAGTGTAAGCAAACAGGTCTTTCTTTGAATATTCCATGAAAATTTTCCTCGGTCTGCAATAGATCCCAACGTTTTACAATGAACTTTTTGACAGCCTGCGAAACAGTGGAATATTTAGAGACATACACCATATGATTTTGTGACTCTCTTTGCGAGGGGTCTAGTAAATTTGCGCGGGGTTTCAAAAGTGATTTACATAAACACTCTTGTAACGTGTGTTCAGGGTAACCCAGAGTGAGGAATTTCTGAGAGTATTCGTCCATTTTATTTTGACAAACCATAGAGTCAGAGCAAGTTCTACTTATTCTGATTAATTGAGAATATGGTAGATTCTTAATTAAACCCCTCGGGTAAACTTGAGTGTAACAAAGTGCTGTTGCGGTCTGTAGGTTTAGAGTATTTGGCTGTGTGAAATTTGATTCTGGTGTGTCTTTTGGACTTGGACGTCCAAGTAGTGGATGGACTCAGTATGTATGTTAAAAGTCAAACTTATGTGCGGGTTCAAATCATACAAAGTATTAATCATGTCAATCAGTGCTTGTTCTGAGTCCTGCCATAACAAAAAATGTTATCAATGTATCTACAGTAAAGGGGAATTCTGTCCCACCATGTTTGATTAGAAATGATATGATCAAACTCATATTGTGACATATAGATATTAGCATGCGCCGGGGCCCCAGAAAAGCACATTGAAGTTCCTGTCAATTGGATGTAGAACTGTTGCTGCCATTGGAAATAGCTGTTATGTAAACAGAATTTCAGAAGTTGAAGAATAAATATTTTATTCATGTCAATACTGTCAGTTTGCAATAGTGCCCATTCAACCGCCTCCAGACCTGCTTCAAGAGGAATCGAGGTGTAGAGGGCTGTCACATCTATGGTGCATAGTAAAATTGAAGCCTGTGGGTCAATGTCTAGTGTAGACAATTTTTGTAAAAAATGTGTTGTATCCTTCAAGTAAGTCCTCCAGTTTTGGACAAAATTGTAAATAAAAATCCCAAAATTTTCCAACCAAATCAACAATGGACCCGCAGTCCAACAATGGGCCGAAACGGGGGGTCTTTTGCATTTTTATGCATTTTGGGAATCATATAAATGCGAGGCGTCTAGGATTCGGTGTTACCAGAAATGCTTTAATTGTGTCATTAATTTGAATTTGAATTTAAAAACATTTGTACAGCGCTCGCATACCCAGCGGTTTCATGGCGCTAGTGGTGATCAGTGGACGGCAGCAACTAGGAGATTAAGTCGGGTAGGCTTGTGTAAAAAGGAAGGTTTTAAGATTTTTCCGGAACAAAAGGTAGGAAGGTGAGGTGCGTAGAGTAACCGGGAGAGAATTCCAAAATGTTGGAGCCAGGACAGCGAATCTCGCTCCGCCCGCCCTCTGCTTTTTAAAGCGGGGGATGGTAAGGAGGGCCAAATGGGCCGAGCGTAGTTCTCTGCCTGGACAGTATGGCTTAATGAGGGAGCAGATGAACTCGGGAGCAGTACCCGATCTGGCCTGGTACGTGAGGCAGCCGAGTTTAAACAGGGCACGCTCTCTCACAGGGAGCCAGTGCAGTGTTTTGAGTAATGGAGTGACCCGATGATATCTGGGTAGGCCATGGATCAGGCGGGGCCGCCTGGTTCTGCACCAGTTGTAGTCGATGGATCATGTATGCAGGGGCTCCATTATAGACTATGTTTCCATAGTCTATACGGGACAGTACCATGGCCAACATAATAATTTTTAAAGCTGAGGGGGAAAAGAAACAAGAAACTTTCCTAATTACTCTAAGGGAAAAGAAACATGAAGAAACCACGGAACTGACTTGCGGGTGAACAGTGAGCTGGGGATTAAGAAGGATTCCCAAAGTTTTCACTTTGGGCACGGGAAGTGGAGGGGCACCAAGGGAAGGGGGCCAGAAGGAAGGGGACCAAAGACTGCATCCACCTCCGGTCAGGACCAGCTCGGTCTTGTCCGGATTAAGTTTGAGAGGCTGCAGTTCATCCAATCTTGAATGAGCGTCATGATTGTTTGGACGTTCAGGGCAGATTAAGGTGAATGAGACAGATTGAAGATTAACTGGAGGTCATCCACGTAATTGAACACGGTGACCTCCAGTTGCTGTAACATAAAAATGAGGGGAAAAATATAAAGGTTGAACAAAACAGGGGAAAGTGATGAACCCTGAGGGACCCCGCATTCTACCTTGCGAGAGGCCGCCGCAAAGCCAGCCAAGCGGACTCCTTGAATTCTCCCAGCAAGAAAGGACACCAGCCAAGAAAAGGCTAAGCCTTCTATGCCCGCCGCCCTGACACGGTTAAGGAGGATGGTATGGTCCACCGTGTCAAAAGCGGCGGATAGATCTAGGAGAATCAAGGCTTGCGGAAGGTTGATGTCGATACCTTCACGCAGCTTGTCCATGACTGAAATGACCACTTTTTCTGTGGAATGCAGGGGACGGAAGCCAGCTTGGCAAGGGGAGAGGCAATGATTTGCCTCAATGTGAGTGCTCAAAGTAGAAGTGGTGTGAGTTTCAAGAACTTTTGCAAGGTAAGGGAGGAGTGAAATGGGGCGGTAATTAAAGGGGGAGGAAGGATCGGCGTCCAATTTTTTTAAGATTGGGATGACAACCGCCGATTTGTGTGAACTGGGAACATGACCATGAGCAAGTGAGTCATTAAGAAGGGTCAAAGGGGGAGTAGGGCAGGCTAAGTAAACTTCCCTGAGGGTACAAGCAGGAGCAAAATCAAGGGGAGAGCCTGATTTGACCAGTTGGAGCAGAGGGAGGAGGGTGTCAGTGGTTAGAAGTGGAAAGTTAGTCAGTTTAACGGTAGTGGGGGGAGGGGAAGGGTCAACAAAGGTGGAGGAGGGCGGGGGGATGTTGTGTTTAATTTTAACAACTTTGTCTATGAAAAACTCGTTGAGCGAGTCACAGAGGGATTGGGACGGGGGGATGGTGGCCGTGGCTCTGGTGGATGAGGCAAGTTCATGGACAGTGGAGAAAATTTCCTTCGATTGTGACTCGGCGACCATTATCCTGTTAGTGTAATATTCGGCTTTTGCTTCCAGGATGCTCTTTTTATAGGTTTGCAGAACGGCCAAGTAGATTGTTTTTTGGGCAGGGTCGTACGTTCTTCTCCAGACTCGTTCGGCCCTTCTTGCAGCTAGTTTTTTTTCTTTAAGGTCGGAAGTAAACCAACGATTGGCTGCGTGGGCCCGTTTAACTGAAAGCCGCTTGAGGGGGGCGAATTCATCACCTGCCACCGTGAGCCAGTTGTTAATGGCGGCCAACTGTGGGGCGGCTGTCAGGCCGGTTAGGTCAGGACAGGTCTTGGCCAGGGCTGAGCAGAAGGAGTTCATTGAGCATTCATTGTTTAAGGCCTCCCTAAGTATACGTTCCAACATCTCCTGTAGTTGCACCATGGGGTCATATGTGAGCAACTTGTATGTGTTTGTATCCTTAACATGAGCTTCAACTTTTGATTGATAATACTGGGTGTCCATAACTACAAGGGGACCGCGTTTGACAGATGGTCGCATAGTTAGATTGGGATCATTAGCCAATGTGGTAATCATATTACGTTCATGCTTCTTCAGATTATCTTGTTTTTTTGAATGGAAACATAGTTTTGAAGATCATTGTTCACCAATGTCTCAAATGTGTACAATATTTTGTGGGAAACAGGTGGTATAAACGTGCTTTTTGGTTTAAGAGGACATGTAATAGTTTCCAGACGTTGGGGATCAGGTGGAACCACATTGGTGAAGAAGTTACGTAACCTTAACAACCTTATAAATTCGAAAGTGTCGGCCTGGACCTGCAAAGAAGTGATAGTACTAGTAGGAACAAAAGACATGCCCCGGTTAAGAATCGCAAGTTGTTGAGGGTTTAGTTGTTTTGAGGAAATATTCATCACTAGTTTACGGTCTTGCCGCTGCGCAATGACCATCCACCTTTTTCTTTCTCCTCGCCTGGTTTTTCCTGGTAGTGTTGTTGTGCCTGCGGTTTGACTGGTCGGTGGTCTGTCTAGGTCCGGAACCTGTGATAAAAAAGGCACTGGTGCCAAAGTTTGTGGTGTCTCTATGCTAATGGTGGATGGACCTGGCATCTGAGACTGTATCAATTGTTGAGCAGAGGTACGGTTCATTGTCATGTCCTTATCGGACACTAAACTCTCTTCAGATGAGGCAGTAGCGGTAGTGGTTTTACACGGCTCAAATCGTCTTTTCGAATATATCTCTGCCCAGGTATAAACCTCCATTGAGTTTATAATCTATAGTCTCTTTTATATTTGCGTAATTTGCCTTCCTGCAGTTCTATTTCATATTTGTCTCATTTTTGGTTTAACACCAAGTTGTAGTTGCCAAGCATTAGATTCTAATCTGATTTCAAGTTCGCTTTTCAGATTGAATATTTATTCCTCCAGGTCTCTAATTGTTTTAGACAGTTCCTCGATAATTAATAAAATCAAATCAAGACTGCATTTATTCAAAATGGCATACCATTTATCCATGAAGTTAGAATTCAAATGAAAACGAAATAAAAGGGGTTTAATAGCTAGTCATAGACCTCTTGGTATGCGTTTAGCCTCATGATATTGAACTAAAGTCGAAACATGAAGCTTCTGGTTGAGTTGCCGTCTGGTAATAAACTCAAGTTGACATAACTGTTGGGTGAATGTCCCTCCATGGGTATCTGCTGTTTTCACCTCCTGTATCAGTGCATAGATATAACTAGCTTCATCAGCTGTGTAAGCTTTTATATTAGCCCTATTCTCAGTTATATTCGTTATTGAGTCAAATGACATAATGATGGGTGCTGCTTCCGGTAGACAGAGAAAGAAGAAGTTATATGGTAGGAAGCGCACACCGTAATTCAAAGTAAATCATTATCTTATTATCAAACAGTTCAAATACAATGGTGCCACAGTGGAACCCTTGCTGTCAAACAAGAGTAAAACGACAAAGTTATATAAATGCTAACGAACACGGTAGCAACACTGTGCATTGTGCAAATTGGTCGCCAATGGACCCTTGTGAAATCTTAATAGAATAAGCGTGATATATCAAGAATGAAAAACATAAACAAAGGTGTACTTGTAAATGTATATCTTCACAGGTAAATATTGATAGACGAGATGCTGGTACTGTAGTACATAACAAACTTTTCTACAATAAGTTCAAAAGCCAGATCACTGCTCTGTTTGTCTAAAGGACAGAACACAGCCCTGGTCTAGGGTCCTGAGGCTAGGTCCAGAGGGTGGTGAGCAAACATTTTGTCTTGAAGATTTCCACCAGGTTGAATGCAAAACTTAATACAATTTTCATTAGTAACGTAATGGGAATAGTACATTTGAAAATCGATTATTACTAGAGTCATTGGTGTGTGATTTTTCACTTTGAACCTCACCTAAAATGAGGCTGAGAACTTATCTTGAAGCGCCGAGTCACTCATTGGCTCTAGAACTCCACTACTTCAAACACAAAACAAATGTAAATTGAGTTTTTTTTTTTTTTGGAGACCAATTTCTTTCTCGTGCCTTGCTCAGAGCGCTCCAGTGTCATTTTCTACATCTTTGCAAAAACAATTAAGGTTAAATTGAAAAATGTTGCGGTCATTTCTGTACATCTCCTGACTTTTTTTAATTAAAAGAGTAGCTTACAAGCGTATTAGATTGTCTACAACACAAGAATCAGGAACAGTTGTAGATGACCAGAAACCGTACCTAGTTTAAAATAGGGTTCAGAAAAAGAATAGTGAAAAACACGCCAGGATTTATAACCAGTTCCAATTATAGTTCAGAGAATCCCACATTGTTTTCAATCAGTTTAGAAATTTTCACAGGACATACGATTTTCTATATTTTTCGTGTATTTATTACATAATATTGTAGTTAATTTGCTCTATGCGACTCTTCTGGGATCTCTCTGCTATTGCAATCACCACTACACTCTTGTTTGTTAACATGCACAGAACAACTTTGTAACCATTTTTTTTAATTTCTTTCCTTGATCTGTTACTCAACTGCCACCCCTCATCTTGATGCCACAGCATAATCTTCTACATTCCTACCCAAATGCAATCCAACTCATCTCTTCATTGTTTCCCTTATCTCCTTTACCATCACCTTTAGCTTATTATATTCTTGCCTCATTATATTATGTCTTCCATGCACTTCCTCCTGCAAACAAATGTGATCTTCAAAGGCTTTGCTTCTGTTAGGGCGGCCATATTTTGAAGCCCATAAAAATGGGACATTGCACAAACTGAAAAGTAGAACAAAACTTTTGTACCAATCGAGGAGTATTGAAAGACTTAACTGACAGCACTCAAAAACTTCGCCAGTTTGGCACAAAGGCAGACAAATGAAACTTTTAAAAACAACAATCGGTGTTAACTAAATTGCATTCTGCTACAGGCTGCTAACCTTTTCTATACTGCAACACATGAAAAATTGTCTCCCTCTGCGTTCAGTTTGCCACATATGAAAACCGGGACATGTTATATTTAATTAATTTTGCCAGTACAAATGATGAAAAACTGGGACTGTCTCAGCAAATCCAGATACCTGGTCACCATAGCTCCTGTTTATTCTTGCTCTCTGGCCGATTTGACCACTCTTCTGCTCTATGAACATCAGTTTCTTGTCTTGTTGTAGAACCTGACCTTTTGATCCTGCTCCTCTTGGACACCCTGCCTTTCTATTTCTTTCACAGTTCTTTGTCAATACCTGCAGGGTAGAGACCCACTTGGCCAACAGTAACTCATATTAGCTATTTCAGTTGTCATGTAAACTTCACAACATAAGCAACAGCCCTGGTGGATCCTAATTACCAGAGTCTAAAATATGATCATTCACAGAGAACATCAGATAAGTGTCCAGAAAATGTAAGGAAGATGCCATAATGTCGGGCCATGACCAGGGTATTAAGTTCAAACAAGAAATGGCACAGAAGCAACGGGGGTACACTGGAGGATAATTAAGTAGGTTCAACAAGGACACGGCACAAATATTCTATGTGGAGGTCTATGTTATCACCTTAAAACCCGTCCTAGTGGCTTGGTCAATGCTTGCTTTTTCAGAGCTGATCTATTGCATTTTCATGGTTCATAATATACGTTGAGATGAGGAATGATGTATCACCTACTTCTCTATGGATATCAATCACAGAGATTTGTAGAAGCTTTAAATTATCTGCCACATTTTTTCACTGTTAGTACTGCAAGCTTGTCGAGCAGAAAACAACAAACTCATAGAAGACAGACAGAGGAACGTTAAATTTTGTTTGCACGTGTTGGCACATTAACACGTGTTGGCACATTAACACGTGTTGGCACATTAACACGTGTTGGCACATTAACACGTGTTGGCACATTAACACCAGTTGTATGGGCTTTACCAATCGCTTTGAAGTCTATAGAAATTACAATTTCCATCTCCAATTTAACATGAAGAGGTTGCATTAAAGGCAGGATGTTGAAAGAAATCTACCCACTGCAATTTGAGAGGGTTAGAAATTTGTGTTTGGTTATGAAAATCAGATCCCTGATTCAGCCGTTGGTTTGGAGCGGGGATTGTTTCTCAGTTCATGGTTAAACACTCACTTTTAATATATAAATATAGTACTAAAGCATGTTGTGGTAGCACACTGTCACTTACAGACAGTGCATTTCCAAGAAATGGCCAAAAACGTTCCCACTACCTTGGAGCTGTACTGATAAAACCATGTAATGTATTCACAATCTGTGAAAATTGGCTTTCAGAAAAAATAATTATCACTTGCACATCACCAAGTTAAGTGTCCTGAATTGTTTTTGTATCCTATTAACATATTTTTTCATCATACAGAAGTACAAAAAATAGACCTTCACAACTACTGAAATAAATATTTTGAAATGTTTGTCCAGCTGACTTATTAGCTATTTAAATGTGTGTTAGTAATAACCTGATAACTTCAGCCTTTCTTTTCACACTTCATACAGGAGGTCCGACAGTTCACTTTACAAAATCCTAGATCTCGGCAGTCAGAGAAGGAAAAGTAATTGTAAACTGTCTTTTGACCTCTGTCTCTAAACACAGAGCAAATGTGACCAGATGATAACAAGATTTTAAGGCATCTTAGTTGCCCCTTGTCTTTCTCACTGAACAAAACACATGTTCTTTGTTAACTCCAACAGGCGAGTAGGTCCTGAATATACCTCCGCCTTATAAATCTTACTCGCCATAGGGAGTGGGCGAGTAGATGATTAATGATCTGTTTATACTTAACCTTACTTCTGTAACTTCCCCCTAACCTTACCTCTTCCCTTGTTGCTGCATGAATTTAACAGGGGAAGACTAATCTTTGCTGTCACTTCCCACAGGGGCCTTCATCATGCACTAATTACAAGCCATGCCACCATGTAGCGTAAAAGGCCAATTATTAGGACAGGGTTGCTAAACAGTTAATCAACCTTAACACAACGTTTAACATAACGTCAAAACACCTTCCATATGTCATTACTTTTGTTACTGAACACTTTCCACCACACTTTTACCTCAATGCCCCATACCTTGCTACAGTCCTTCCCCTCTTACTTGCTGACCTTCTTCTTCTATTCTCCAATCTCTAATACTTCTCCTACCAAGAATCCTCCCATGAAAACTCTGACCTGTTCCAAGAATCCCGCACACCATCTTCCTTTGCTTATGCTCCCTTCATCGCCCCCGGAGGTTAGGATATGCCATCATGTAACTCGGTACTCCCCAAAATACTACCATCCAGGATAATCCTGTAGGGGGGTTTACTGCTCCCTCTTCTTCTGAATTCTAAGGAATTCAGTGATATGTCCTGGTACACCAAATAGTCTTGTTCCACAAGTTACTCACCACATCCTTCATTTCCATCATATAGTAAGCATGCCCAGTTGAGAAAGAAGTACCCCGTCCTTCCTCAAGAGACACTGCTTTTCCTCGTTTGTCCCTGTGTGCTATCACCTTAATGTCTCAGGTCATTCAAAACACCCTCATTGCTCTGTTGAGCTCTCTCTGAGCCTTGTCTATTGCCACATTTTAATTTCCCTCCTCCACTGTCTGTGAGGCACAAACTCTGTCCATACCAAACATCTCCCCAAAAGGTTATATTTGTTTTCCTCCAAGTCCTGCTGTATATGTTGCTGCAAAGTCAATCCAGACAGCTGGACCAAATCATTCTCCCCCCCCTCCCCCTGCCAGTGCACCAGGAGCATATCCGGATTACCTCTCTGCTGGACCAGCTTTGCTAAACACAACAATAAATTGCCCCAGCGCATCCCACCTTCCCCCACCATAGAACCTCATGCCTGCTGCTGGGCAGTCCCAGGCTTTATCCATAAATCTGCATAAATCTTCACTATCCTGTGCACAGAAGAGTGTCCAACTATCCAGGAACATCCTGTGCATCCTGTGTTAAAAAATAAAGGAATTGGCATTGACCGCATTAATCCACTCCATCTTTCACGCAGAAACCCCTTATAGAACTCCCAACATCTCAATCGCCACCTGCCTATCTGTCTTCAATCCCATCTCAAACGCATCGCTGAAACAATCCTAAAGGATTATGTCCAAAAACTGGCTGAATTCCTCCCTAGCTTACGCAATGCCATGTGCAACGCCACCAACAACTGAAAGGCAGTAACCCTACCACCTTTTTCATGACAGAATATAGCCTGCTGCCTGCGCCCGTGTCACCTACACTGTGAATGCCATCTGTAACGGGAAAAATTCCAGAAAGGCGATGCTCTGTCTCTGCTGTAACCAGTGTGGCATACACTTCATGTAAGCTGGACAAACTCCTCGGAATCGATGCGCTGCTCAATGAGTCCACCTCTTGATATCCCCAACTGCTGCTTGCTATTATATCAGTCAATTGAAGGGATCAAGTGAGGGAAGGAAGGACGGGACTCTAACTGGCACATGCATCATTTGAAAATGCATTCGCAAATGGTGCGAACCGCAAATTTTGCCCATTTGCGAATGCATTTTCAGTGTTTGGGATGCATTATGCCGAAAGTCATTTTCGAATTTTTAAGAATCGCAATATATTTTGAAATTTCTTAAATAATTCGCAGAATTTGAGAAATCGCATTTCATGTGTAAAAATTCGCAAATTAAGATTTCTACAGAAATCGCAATTTGGAATTCTTATTTTTAGAAGTACTCTGACCTGATGGTACATTTTTTTTTTTCCAGAACCGGGTGGAAAGGATTGAAATGGTATATAAGGGTTCCCAAAATGCATTTCTCATTTTCACACAATGGCAGCAGTGATTGCAGTAGCACGTAGGAGGAGGTTAAGGGCAGCAGCTTTGAGAAGAAGGATGATCAATGAAAGAATTTTTAGGGTGCGCTTTACTTTGTTAGGGCAGACAGAGGCTGAAATTTATGATAAATATAGGCTCAATGGTGATTCTATTTTGGACTTAAGAGCAGATTTGGACCCTATTTTACAGAGATCAACACGTAGGACCCAAGCTATTCCTACCCATGTACAGGTATTGTGTTCCCTCCACCTCCTTGCTTCTGGATCTTTTCAGGGTGTCATAGCCATAGCTGGTGGTGTCCCAGAGTTCCCTTTCCAGATTTTTCAACAATTTCTTAAATGCAATGTTACAAAGGATTAGGCATTACATTACCTTTCCAAGTTCCCAGCAGGAATTGCTGCAAACTAAGTTGGACTTCTACAACATGGCACATTTTCCACATGTCATAGGTTGCATAGATGGCAAGCATGTTCCAATTTGTCCTCCTTCAGAAAATGAGTACATCTTTCGCAATAGGAAATGTTACCATTCACTGAATATTCAAGCCATTTGCAATTCAAAAACAATTATCACAGATTTGGTTGCTAGCTATCCAGGAAGTGCCCATGATTCCTATATATTTAGGCATAGTGCTATCTATACACAACTGCTGGCTGGCGTTTTTGGCGATGGATATTTGCTTGGTATGTACTTAAAATTTGCGTTACAATTAGCATATGGCATGTTATAGTTCATGTTTTACTGAAAGTTTTCTAATTTCATTTCAAAATGCCATAGGTGACAGTGCATATAGCGTGAGAACATTCATACGGACACCCTATCTCGATCCATCTACCCGCAAAGAGCAGCAGTACAACCATGCCCATATTGCAACCCGCAATGTCATAGAGAGGACTTTTGGTGTAATGAAGTCAAGATTTCAAATTTTACACAAAACAGGAGGAGCATTGCAATACAGGCCAGATGTCTGTTGCAAAACTGTAGCAACTTGTGCCATGCTGCACAATGTAGCTATTAAGAGAGGCCTTGAACTAAATGAAGAGGATGTGCTACCTAACCTTGACAACCAACCTCACCAACCTCAAGCAAGACTACATGGGCCAGATGCAGCTGAGGGGAGGAGGGCAGAAATTACAGAACATTTTTTTTAAAAAAGGTATGACTCTTACTTCTTTTTTTAACTGATGCCATAAAGTACTTTTTATTAAATGCAAAAGTAAATTAAATAGTTGAATCTATTGACACCATAATGCATGTTTTTTTTAAATTAAAATTACCCTTCTGTCTTTGGTTACAAAAAAAATTCTCATGAAGTCTTATGAGCAATACACCAAAATATCTGGCGTGTTGGTAAAATTTTATTTATAGCACAAATTAAACTTGGGTCTGAGTAAGCACTAAAACAAGCTGAAAGTTATCTGGTGTATGTCTCATCAAATCTCCTCAAGGGAGAGATCTTTCAGGACGACTAACCTCACCCACCTATGGTGGCATGCTTCATCATATGGGGGTTCTCCTCCCAGTGGGTACGCCTAGTCCCACTGAGGGCTGCAACTTCCTCAATGTGAGGAAGGAGTTCTGGGATATTTTGAAGGTAGCGCAATACTACTAAGGATGCTAAAATCCCATGTGAATGAGGTGTGGTTGGGCGAGGACGCAGCGCAATAAACTAAAGACGTGAATAATGATAGTGACTTTAACTACCCAGTGTGAACAAAACCAAACCTTTATTCATGTGTTTGCACTGGTAGGATGAAAAAGCAGTGCAACAAGAAGTATAATTTATAAACTGCTAGGTTTAGAAAACGTTCCACATGTTTCAGCCAATGTGATCTGTGTAATTATCTAGGCTTTCTTCAGGACTACTAGAAAAATAATGCTGCTGCTAATAAAATGAAAGGCAAACAAAAAATAAAATAACATATATATCTATCCAGCAATTCTATGTATTGTTTGTTAGGGTATTACTGGAACTATTGGCAGATGTGAGACAAAAAGGGTTGGGGAAGACATATGCGACAAGTCACTCAAACATGAGTACAAGTGCGTGTACATTCACAAGGATTCAATATATCCTTGAAAAGGGCGTATGATTACATATACATATTTATTTTATGAATGGTTTTCTTCAGTACACATTCATATCACTTACCCTAGGATATAGGATAGATAGCCACACCTATACCTGGCAACAGCTCAGGGAAGGGGGCCAGATCTGTGAAGGCTACAAATAGGATCATGCGTCACGCATCCTGACAACTCAAAGTGGACACTGATCTGTAAAACTCCGTGTATTGCTGAGTCCAACACATGTTGTCTGGGTTCATTGTATGGGAATATATTAAAAAGTGGCATTCATCAGTATCCTAATGTCTCTGGGTTCTAAACGGGTCACATTACCATCTATTCCATTAAAAAGGGCCTTACTCAAGGTTGTTAAGGTAAGAACAGCTGTCACATAACCTAGTTTACACAGATGTGCAAACGAGGGAATTTACAAAAATAATCTCCTAAGTATATCTAATGGTCCATGTCAAATCATGCAGGCTGACTAAAGACCAGTCGTGTTTACTATGAAGTGTCAAAATATCAGCCCGAATGTATGCTAGAGTCGGCCAGAAAGGGGTAACCGCTTGCATATGTCTCTAGGTTTAGTTATTTTAAAGAACCGACCAGGAGAAAAGCTAGTTAGTTCTCTGAGCGTGGCATCCAGAGAAATCATTGGATCCCTTTCAGAGTGACACTCATCTCTCCGTCGGTACCCTGTCGCGGTACAGAAGCTGCGACCGGAGGTGATCGACAGAGAGGGCTCTTAAATTCTGCATTGTCAGTCCTTCGCGCAATGCGAGGACCTCTAGGTGGCTAGCGGGGTAGCCTGTCTTGCATGGATCTTGCGTGCGTGCATGCACGCTGGGATAGAGGCTTGTTCAATGCGCATGTGCGATAGTAGTCCTCTTTTTCTGTGCTGTTTCTTATGTCAATAAAGATATATACAACTTGAAAAACTATCGCTAATGAAGATTCATCTAAAAAAAGCAAGCAAAAGAAAAGCTCACTTATTTTGCAAAATGCACATGTTCCAACTCCTTATGTCAAAAAAGTTAAACTTCAAACACCCAGTTTTATTGCACAAATGCTAGAATAAGCTGACCATTAGGCACGCAGCACACAATCCTATTATATTGTACATGGTGCGTTTTGTATGACCAAGGCTCTTGATTTCTATAGTCTAAAAGCGAATCACTTCAACACTTCTATAGCTTGATAGCAACCTTATAATGCTGACAAGCAGTTCGCTATTGTCAGTAAGAAACGTGAATACAAGTATTGTACATCATTCTCTGTGGAGTGAGTCTTACTACTATGTGTAATGCATGTCCATGAGTTCCTGACCAACTCATTATTATGTGTGAGGTATTTAAATGAGCTCATCATTTTAAGTGACCAACAGGTCTCTTGTAACATTCTATAAAACCATGCCAAATAACACTGTAGTCTCAGGTGATGATAATGTATAGTTGTCGCCTAGCAGTAGGTATGGTCAGATATAGGTTTCTTGTTCAGCCAGTTTGGGCCCGAAACTTACAAAGCAAGCCAAGGAACCTCATCGAGTCCAATCGTGTCACCTTTTGAGTCTGTATATCCAACGTTGTTCTTGTCTGAACAGGAATTTGGATATATCTGTGATATGTGTTGGGATACACGGTTGCTCTAGGACTGTCCAGCATAGATCTTTACCACTCTGGTTTAGATCTAAGAAGTGATATGTCATTTTCTTGGATCTTTTTTTGCAGCGAATGGTGCTTTTGTGCTCAAGTGTCCGTGTCTTAATCTTACACGTGGTAATCCCCATGTAGCAAAGGCCTCATGGGCAGGTGATCATGTAGATAAGTTTGTCACTATTGCAGTTAGTGTGTCTAGATAGTGTCCAAGGATTGTTTCTGCCAATTTCAATCTCAGTTGTGCGTTTTGTTTGTTGGCACACAGCACAGGAACCACACTGGAAATTACCTTTGATAGGTGGTTACCCCCACAGGCAATCCGGACTAGGGGTCCTCTTAATCAGAGGTTGCGTGTGTACCAGTTGATATTTTATGTTTGTGCTCCTTTTTGAAGCAAACAGCGGATGGGGCAATGGTTCAATCCCAATGTTCAAGATCTTTCAATGCCTAAGGATACCTTTTTTGATCGGATTTGAGCATCTGTAAAAAGTGTTCACTCTGGTTAGCTTGGGTTGATCTTCTTTGGGAGGGGTCATTACAATCAGGGCATGTCTGTTACTGTCAGCAGCTCTCTTCCAGGATTTTCGAATGATGCTCAATGGGTAATTCCTTTCTTTCAGCTGGGCTGTCAGATTACTTGCATGCTCTTTGTATTTCTCTGTAGAAGAGCAGTTTCTCCTAATCCAGAGAAATTGTCCAAAGGGCAAATTCTCACGGAGGGATTTGGGATGATAACTCTGGTACAATAGCAATGAGTACGAGCCTTTGTTTTTTTTGTATAGCTTAGTACCCAAACCACCTCAGTCTAGAAAAATCCTTATATCAAGAAACTGCAAGCCGGTAATGGAAAATGCAACACTGAATTTGTTGTTGTAGATCTTGGCTGCTCAAAGTGGTGAATGTAAAGATTAGATACAAAAATATCTGAGATCACGGATCAGGAACCTAGCTGTAGATCATCATCAAAGTGATTGATGTGATTTTGAAAGGAAAAATGATCTTTCTAGAGTCCCCTCACTCACCATGGTTTCCCCAAGGTGACATGAATCATCATTATGGCCATCCCAACCTGCTGCGGGTTGAGGCGTGCTGCGACTTGCGAGAATACGTGGGAGCACTTTTTTGTGTGAGGAACTGTGTAGTGCAGTGGTGTATGTGGAGTGGAATGATTAAAAATACCTAACTAGTATGCAGATTTTTTTTATTATTGCTCCTAGTTGATATATTAAAAGTGGAGTTGTCTCTAGGTCAGCCTAGTTATCAATGAGTCAGGAGTCCTAGAAGAGTGCCAACATGTTTCGAGCTTACCCCTAGCTCTTCTTCAGGATGCCACCGGCACCAGCCCTGTGAGTACCACTCCAAAAGGTGCAAAATAATAAGTGATTAGACTGCTGAATAATCATAAGTTGAAAAATGCATTCGACATTCGATAATGTTTGGTAGGTACCTGTAATAAAGAGAGACAATGTTAATAAACAGCATCCTGCCAATGGCAGGTCTATTAGGAAGTATTCAATGTTCCTTAGTAGTGGTGCCTACGACGGACATATCATGAGCCAGGTTGTATATACATAGTGGACATGCCTGTTGAAAAAAAACAAGTAAACGTGCGCCTGTGAACCTAGATAAGGGAAAAAGGCATTGTGTTGCTGTGCGCGGTGTCCCAGTAGTGCTTTTTTGAAAAAAAGGAACAGCAAGACCGATCCTTGTGATGCCACATAGAAACACAAAACAAATACAAACATATAACAACACATACTTATTCAAAGGCTGTATTGTGCCTCAAGGTCAATGCGAGGGGGGCTAGAAAGTTCCACAGTAAATCTTAAAATGGAAGAGAAATGGTTGTTACGTTTCCGTAGGTAGTGCCCTCCTCTCGGGGGTAGTCCGGGCTTTTCTTTGCTTGTGAAAGCAAAGTCTAGCTCTGGTGAGTCTGAAAAGGAATGGACTTACTTGAGTGTTTTCTCTCCTGCCTGGATAACATGTTCGTGTTCCCTCGGGACTGCATATTGGTGAGTCTCTGAAGGGAGCCTGTATTTGAGGAAGTGACGCCGCCTACTCATGTTCGAATGACTAGAGCAGCGACTTCACAAGATGGCCGCCGCTACTGTTCTAACTATGTGTCCATCTTGGAATTCTCGCATCAGAACGAACAAAACAATGGAGAAACAGACATAAAAGTTTTCATGCTTTTGTGATAGTAATACACTGTGAAGAACTACTATAATAACATATTAACATGGGCAGAGTCTCTGAGTGTATATCTGTAAAGGAATGCACATAGTGGCTATGGATGTTTTCAGAAGGCTGTGTGTTGCAGATATACCAGCTATGTTAGTTTTGAGTTATTGGGTGTTCTATGATAACCCAAGAATGATAGACCAAAAATGTGGTTTACGGTTGAGATTATGTTACCAAATTGCTGCTGATGTCAGATGCTCACATCAGGCCCTATGAATGGCACCGTACCTGTTCGGTGTAAACCATACAAATGGGCAGGAGAGGGTTGTGTAAGTAATAGAGATTGGATCTGTTTTTTTTACTACTTGGAGAACTGTCCCCATGGTATGGTATCATTCAGACCCAGGCTGTCTGTACGCAGTTTAAACACCCAACGTTGCTCCTTTTCCAGGAGTCGTGGTCAATGTTCTTTAGATGTTCCAAGATGACCCATTTCATGTCATTTGGAGTGTGTTTGTCTATGAAATGAGATGCCATTTTTGTGTTTTCTTTTGCACCTGATGATGCTGCGGTGTGCCTCAATGCATGTGCTTACTTTCCTTGTGCTCATCCCTATGTAATGTAGGTTGGAGATGCATGTGATCATGTATACCACACCTGATATGTTGCAATTTGTGAAATTGTGAATCTCCCAAGTCATTTGTTTGTGGAAAACCACTTGTTTTTGTGTTTGTAGTCAAGTGGCAAACGCTGCAATTATTGCAGGGGTAGTGTCCATTTGGTAGGGTTTTTAAGGTTCTTTGTCCATCACTTTTCTCTTCATTCTTTCGGCGTCTATGAACTAGGTAATCCCTTAGGTTTTTCCCTTTTCTGTGGCTCAACATTGGTTTGGGGAAGTCCAGGTTGCCGCTGTTCAGGGTTAGCAAATGTTTCTTAATAATCTTAGTTACCTTGTCTCTCCGTGGGTTCCAACAGAGCCTCTCTGTGATTGTTGCCAGCTCTTTTATTGGCTTTGGCGATTAGATGTTTTGGATAGTTTTGTGCCACAAGTTTTTCAGAGAGATCCTTTGCTTGGGTATTGCAATCCTTTTTCTCTGTGCAATTGCGTCTGTCTTAAGAACTGCCTGAAGGGTAGATTTTCTTTAAGTTGTCTCGGTGGAAGCTGTCGTAGATTAGTAGACAGTTCCTGGCTGTTGGTTTTACATAGGTGGTTGTGCTCAGCATGCCCTCAGTGGCTATGATGTTCAGGTCCAGGAAGACCAATTGAGATCTACTCATCCTGTAAGTAAATTTGAAGAAGGGGTCCTGTAGGTTTAACCAATCAATTATGTTTTTAGCTTCTGTTTCAGTCTCTTCCCAGATCACTAATACATCATCGATGTATCGTTTCCAAAGTTTAAGGTGGCTACTTTGTGTGGGTTGGATTCATTGCGGATTTTTTGGTTCTCCAAGTGATGGACATAAAGTCCAGCCACACTCTGTGTAAAAGTGCTGCCCATGCTGGTACCATGCACTTGGCAGAATAATGTGTCTTCAAATCTGATTTTTTTTCCAGTTAAGCCCAGGTGGCAACATTAGAGTATCACATGTCTCGGTGTCTGATACACCCAAGGTTTTTTTTGAAAAGGACATCTTCCAGTATTTGCAATGTCTCCTTGTGAGGTAGGCTTGTATATAAGCTTTCTACATCTAGAACAATCAGTATGTTATTGGCTGTGTCAAAATGTAGGTCTTGGAGAAGGCATAAGACTGCCTTAGTATCTTGAAGGTATGTGTTGGTTTTTTGGACGATGGGTCTTAAACAAGCGTCCGCAAATTTGGACAATGGTTCCAGGATTGAACCTATACCTGATACAATGGGTCTGCCTGGAGGGGTCTCCACTGATTTGTGAATTTTTAGTATGATCTAAAAGTATGGTATGACTGGGATAGTATTTTCCTGGAAACCGGCTTCCTTTTTCGACATCCAGTTATTTACTGTGGATTCCTCTACCAAAAAGGCAATCTCTTTTCGTAGGCGGTCTGTTGGGTCCTCCTTAATTTTTATGCAGTTCTTCTCCTCCGCTAGAAGGTTCAAGTATATCACGGAGGGATTTGGGATGATAACTCTGGTACAACAGCAATGAGTTACGAGCCTTTGGTTTTTTTGTATAGCTCAGTACCCAAACCACCTCCGTCTAGAAAAATCCTTATCAAGAAACGGCAAGCCGGTATTGGAAAATTCAACAGTGAATTTGAGGAAATTATTCCTCGTGTTGAGAAAGTGATGAAAAGACACAATAGTATCGGGAGTACACCTCAATACCACGAACACATCGTCAAAGTAACGCTTCCAGATGCGGATGTGCTTTTCATAGTGTTTTTTTCTTGTTGTAGAATCTGTCTGCTCAAAGTGGTGCATGTAAAGATTAGCCAGACTGGGGGCGAAAACACTGATCATCGACGTACCTGACGTTTGTAGGAACAGGTCATCTTTAAATTTAAAAAAGTTTTCTTTCATGGCTAACCATGCATAATTTATGATGAAGTGTACTGAAGTTCACGTTGAGTAAAGCCTCTATGTTAAGTGTTTCATCCTGCGGCATAGACGTATAAAAGGATTCTACATCAAACGAGACCAGGTAGTTTTTCTCCGCATCAAAAGGAGTCTCGGCCAGAAGGTGTAAGTGGTCTTTGGTGTTCAGTATATAGGTTGGCCTTTTGTGAACCAAAGGGCAAAGGAAGAAGTCAACAAAAGTAGACAGGGGCTATAGTATGGACCCCATTCCGGAGATGATCGGCCTCCCTGGTGCTGGTCGCTGTTCCTTATGTATTTTCGGCAATACATAGAAATAGGGAGTGGTAGGATAGGATGTCACCAGAAAGATAGCTTCATGATCGGTGATCCATCCTTTTTCCTTGGCTTCATCAACGATCCTTTTAATCTGAGTCATTTTGTGGGGTCCATTTTCAAGAGTCTGTAGGATCTTCTATTCTAAAGTTGGTGTAGACATTCAGCTCTGTATGTCATTGTGTACCGAATCACGGTGGCACCCCCCCTTTTCCGCTGGCTTTATGACGATGGATTTGTCCCCAGCCAGTTATTGGAGTGCTAGTCGTTCACGTTTGGGTAGGTTCTGAAATTGCTGTGTGTCTTGTTCAAAGAAGTTGGTCACATCCTGTAATACAGCTTTCTCAAATGTGGCAATATGTGCCGGGATCTGATGTGCTGGAGAGTTGAAGGTGGACCTCGACCTCATTCCTGTGTTCATCTCTTCTCCATGTTCAGAGGTATGCTTGTCTGCAAAAAAAAACGTAGGCAGATTTTCAAAAAAAAGCCGGCCAGTACTTGTCTAATTTGGAAGGAGTCTCCTTTGTACATGGGTAAAAATCCCAATCCTTTCTCTAGTACTATTGTCTTGTCATGTGTCAAAACAGGAGTGCTCAAATTCACGATCAAGTTGTTTCGTGGCTGGTATTGCACAGGGGGTTTCGTCATTCTGCGTGTTGTTGTGGATGCCAGTTGTGGGCTTCAATGCATGGCGGCTTGTTGGTTTCTTCTGGGGCCTCTTGAGCGGCCTTGGCCATACCCAAAAAAGACTGGTTAAAGCCCATGTTGTAGTAGGGCTGAAATGGAAAAATAGGTGGTTGTTGGTAGCCAAAAGGAGCTAGAGGGCATCAAAGTGCTGGTCCTTGGCCAAATTGGCCTCCTCTTCTCTGGCTTTTATTCCTTCTGTTTGATCCTCTACCTCCCTCTTTCTCCATTCGCTGTGGAGTCAGTCGTTAGATGCATTCTCACTAGCGGAAGTGGAATAATTAGATCCATATCTCCTTCCTCTCTGGTTAAACTGAGGAGATACAGATGTATCACTAGTGTATGGAATCACTTTATCAAATGCAAATTTCACAAGATCTTTCTTGAACTTGGTTATTTTCGACGCAAGAGCTGAGTCGTTAAATTCGTTATTCTTGTTTGTCTCATCTGCTTGTTTTTTGTAGACTTGACTAATACTGATTTGATTTGGGACTCCAGTGCCTCTGTTTTTATCAGGATGGTGTCAGCAATGCGTTTAGCAGAGTTAATAAGTATCAACCAGTCCCTTATACATCGCCTAGCGATAAGAGACCAGTCTTTAAGAAACTCTTTGTCATCTAAAAGCAACCGTGGTGTGTTGGTGATAATGAACCTGGTGGGTGCACAGTTTGCTCTTAAATATTCAGTCATGATCGCCCCATGTATGTATGTGCGGGAGTGCGATCTTTTCAATAAAAGTAGTTTTGATCAGTCATCACTAGGTGTGGAATTAATGCTGCGAACATTGTCCAAAATGCTTGGTGTCGTGAGAATATCTTGAGCGGTGGCCTCGTCAAAAGCTAGCCCTAGTATTTCTGCCACTGTAAAAGATGCCCGGGTGTAAGCCCATACACTGTACAACAGAACGAGTGAGGAACAAAAACACGGATATGTTGAAGAGCGGGAGTTTGTTAGTGGGAAATTTATTACAGGGCAGAAGGGCAAGGGGCTGGGCGCTGGGATGATCGTGAGAGTGAGCTAGGGACAAAAGGGGCGGCTTAATTTGTACTGGGGTGTGCAGGAACGCTTGCTCTAAAAATAGAGAAAACAGATATGTGAGCCCTGGAAACCAAAGCTGATAGGTTAACAGTTTTTTTAAGAAGATGTAACTTCTAGATACTTTAATACAAAGGCATAAAAATCATAGTTCTATATCCAGTGCTCCGCATTCTCAGGTAGTCACGTGGATTTAGATTTCAGTACTGAACATTACATTTACTGAATACAAGCTTTTAAACTGCTAAAGATAGTCTAAAACCTTAAAGACACATTTATCATTTGAGGCAAAGTATATTTAAAAAGCAAAGTACATGTTATTTGAGAATACTCACATCTGCCTATAAGTGAGAAATCCTACAATTACAAGTTAAACACTTCAGATGTAATAAAGGAAAAAAGCAAGGTTAAAAGAAAACACAGTAGTTATAACATTTCATATGGCAGAATGTAAAATACAATACAGCTAATATATATATTAAGTAAATCAATTGATCAAGAGCTCTTGGAGACAACTCGCCAACCTGGTGCCTACAACAGACCAGGAGTTGCCCAAAGATATTTCTGCGGACCTCCTTTTTATAAAATTTAAGCCGGTGAGAGTTTAAGGTAACGTCATCTCACGCCACCCCATGCCCCGTACCCTATTTGCATCATTTACGGCCTACTCTGCACTTTTCTCATCCTATACGTTCAAAATGCAGCCCTTCCTGGAACCATGGCACTTATGCTGGACTAAAGGTCATGCCTTATTGACTTGAAGTTTATCGTAAATTTACTTTGGTTAACAGAAAAGCGTTTTTACTGCAAAATGGATTATATTTAGGTGTGTATGTACCAATCTGTACAACCTGTTGCTACATCCATTACTCCAGCTTGTCATAGCTGAAGGGCGAAGTTCTCCTTTTCTCATACACAGTTTGAGGATGTGTCCCTCTGTATGTTGAAAGAATATGGTGGAAGTTGAACTTTAGCACACTAGCTTGGTGGGGGCTCTAAACGGGGGAGAAGCCTCGCAGACAGTGGAGCTGGATGAAGTCTTGATTAGACCTGCTTTCTTAACAGAAAATGGCAGCACTCTGGCCAATCTAACCAAGGCCTATAATTTTAAACAGAAGGGCCTACATAGGGGTTCATGCTAGCTAAGGATATTTATACAGTAAAATCTATCCCTCTCATATCCCCCTTCTTGTTCATATTATTGAACACCTTCGAACAACATTTGAACCGCATATTTAGCTGGCGCCGGGGGGAGTAGCCATGGTGAGTCATGAAGGACCGGCTCCTCTGGACTTTTTTTCAGGGCAGCTCCTAAGTCCTCATGTGGTCCCCCTAATTTGTCATTCATTGTCTCATAAGGATGTACCAAATCTCTCCCCGAGGGAAGTGCTGGACTACCATGTACCTGGGCCTGGTACTGACTATCAGGAGGAACCTGTGCTGTGCGAGAGTCAGGGATGGTGAGCTCTACTATGTTTAACATTACTACTCCTTCCTCGTCCCCTTGTTCCCTACGTATTCCCGTGTATACTCCCGAGTCTGCATAATTCATTCCAACCACGTTTGAGCTGAATCTCTTAACACAATGTATCATAATCTGTGTCCCAAAACACAGCAGCAGCATCACAATTAATATTGGCTTTAACAATTTCAGTACTGCAGACAGCCATGAAGGCTTCCAGTCCAAATTGAACCAATTCGCAAAAAGGTCTGCTTGCGCACCTCTCTCCTCATGCATCTTTTTCCCCAAATTGTCCAAGTCCTCAATAGCCTTTGTAAGTGTTCCATTGTCCGCATCATTGGGTATTATGAAAGTACAACAGGACTTGCCCACCTTGGCACATACACCACCATTCATCACAGTTAGCTGGTCTAGAACATAGCGGTGTTCCAAAACCATGAGTCTCAAAGGCCGTAGTTATTCTTTCACGGCATTGAACCCATCACAGGTGTTGTTGACGAGCTGTATCAGCTCGCACCTGGTCACTTGGAGCCAGCGAGCATTGGCTTTGGTCCGGAACAGGGGGATAACGCCCCCGAAGAAAAGTTCAGCATCGTTGAAAAGGCGAAATACTTGTGAAATCTCATGAAAAGGGCCATCTGAGAAATACTTCTTGACTTCCCTTTTTTTCGGTGGTGGAGCAGGGTGACATCACTTGTCATCGGGTGGGTATAAATGTTGGAAATGTTCGTTGCTGGAACAACCAGATGCAGTTCATACATCGTGATGATGGAACAAAGTCCTTGCCAGTGGGGAGGCAGCTGCAGGTAGATGTGTTCTCCTCAGGCCCAATAGATGTCCATGAGGCTGGAGGTGCCGTACTTAAGGTCGAATTAAAAATTGTACTGTTGCAATTAGTGTTTTGACCAACAGGAACTGTTCCGTTACCTAGGAAGCAAAGGAGAGGAGACTTTAGCTTGTATGCTCTTTTCGGCTTGTATGTTGTACCCTCATTGAAAGTGTATTTTCTAGTTTCCTGTGCCCATATCTCGGCACACTCCCTCCCAATATCCTTATTGAGATAGTGTTTGTGCTCATGTCCTGTAATTGGGCTACCTAACGAGGCTGCCTTACATATCAACTCATGATGGCCATTCCACTTGCTGTTGAAATAAATATTGGCCTGTAGGCGCAGAATTGGTCTCCACTGACAAGGGCACGTGTCATGGGTATGGTTGGCTTGTTGATGTTCGGGTGAGTGGCATTTCGATGGTGGTGTTGGGAAGGTGAAGTACCCTAGTGTCTTAAAGTTAGACTCCCAAACCTTCATTATGTCGGCAGGCACTCTCATACCATGGTAAACTTCCATTCTGCTTCTAAACTCCCCTGGATCAGAAACAACCATAAACGTAATATACTTGTCGTCCCACTCTGTGGCATTTATAAATGCCTCATTTATCTCAGCTGACTGGAGCTGTATCTGCTCAAAACAAAAGGAGAGTGAGGGAGAGAGGCACTCTTAATCCCCTTGGCAATTATACAAAATAACAACAAAAGAGTGACTGCCTAAAATTTTGTGAAGGGAACACACAGATGTTTATAAAAGGACCCTCACTCACCAACCTGGTTGATGACATGCTTCATCATAGGGTACCCACCGGAGCGGCCGAATGCCATTCCGGTGTGCTACGACGCCTGCGGCAGCAGCGGAGCAGGTATTTGTTTAGTGCGTGTGGGGGGGTTGTGGTGGTTTTGTGCAGGTTAAAAAGTAGCCAAATACTACCTTGAGAAGTTTATTCTGGGTGATTTGGTTACTGTTAAAAACAAGTGACTGATCTGTGCCAGCTGATTAGCGTAGCTAGGAGGATCCGATTGATTTAAAGGGGTGAAAATGTGGTCAACATGTTTCTACTTTTTTAATGCAAGTTCTGCAAAGCTTTCATCAGGACCTAAAGAATAATAGGACTACGGCGGTATACGCATGCTAAGGCGTACCCTAACCTGTGGTCTAGTGCATTTGATAAAACTCACGGTTTTACCAAGTATTTCTTAGACCTGCTGTAGCCTGAAAAAGTTGACAGCAAACAAAGTGTATACATCAAAACTTTACATTGTTTGTATTTCCTCAAATTGAGGCTGATGGTTATATACATGCGTGTGCTCATTGCGAAAAACAATTGCCCCATAAGGGGCCACGCGCAACCCCACCATGCTTGAAAAGTGTGTGGTGGTCTAGTCAGCAAGTGTTGCTGATTGTGCGATTTTAACAGATGCCAACAGGCTCTCAGGCATCCGAAGTATACAACCTCTCTTTGAGGGTGAACCTTCAACCGAGAATTCACAGGGTTTTGTATCTACCGGTGGGAGTTTTATCAGGATCACAAGAACTCCTGACTACCCTCGTAAAACCTGGGTGGCATGCATGCATGCATGGAGAAGTGATACCGGGCAACCACGCAGAAAGACTATTGAGAACAACACAACAGATTAAAAAGGCGGCATGAAGAAGGCGGCTTACTTAGAGTTTTGATGCGAGTTGCATCGTGGATCACAGCCGGGGGACCTTGCTGGAAATCTACGGACAAAAGATACGTCCGTGAGCAAGTTTGTACTAATGAGGTCTGGAAAGAAGCCCCTCTCCCACACAGATCGTTCAGTACTTAATTCCAGTATTGCAGAGTCCCGCTGTGTGCCTAGGCGTGCACGTCTGGATCCGAATGTTAGTGTCTTGATGTTAACGTGGAAGAAAAGCAATCTCTTCTGGGTCACGTGGTACGCGTCATTGCGACGTAGTTGCATGATGCTGCCACATAGTTTTGGTGGAGAACTATTCTGCTGAGTGTCAGTCGTGTGTTCAATAAAAGTAACTTTATCCAATAGTTTTCCTCCTCTTGTACAACTGACAGTTCAAAGGTGTCCGTGCATACTTGGTGGTAATTGCTGGGACTTCTGACTGTGGAAGCGAGGAATTTTTAGTATGAACAAAAGCAGATCGTGTTTGGGACAGAAGTGATTATTTCAGATTGTCCTGCGTGAAATTACCATGTATGTGCAGTGGTGGCACAATACTAGGGAAGGTAATTCATTCAGTGATTGGGGGTCTCATGGATTATTTTGCTGTGGCCAATGGAACTAGGACATAAAACAGAAACCTGGGTGCACATTCGCAGGATCTAAGTGTGCACAGCTAGCAGGGGCAATAATAGAGGAGAGCTTGAGACATTATACTGAACCACCCTGATTAGGTGTAGTTATTTGAGGACGCTACCCCAAGGGATATTATCATTCAGTCCCTTTGCGATGGGTAGAAAGGCGGTAAATCTATCTTTGCTCTTTCTCGAATAATAACTGCTGGGTGTGTGGACTGGGCTTCAGCTGTTCAATGATTGTCCATGATAAATCATTGGTCGTGTGATTAGTAGCTAGAAATTGTTCCGTCAGTTTGGTGCTCGCCTTTCGGCATCTGATGTTGCTCCGGTGCTCACACACTCGTTGTTTTATCTTTCTTGTCGTTACGCCAACATATCTTAGTCTACACGGACAGGTGATCAAATAGAACACATTGGTGGAATTACAGTTCGTGTGAGCTTTTTGTTGCCAGAATGTGCCCGGTTCTAAACATAGTTGTTTAGTTGCTGTTGGCAGGTGGCACACGCTGCATGTTCCACAGGGATAATGACCAGTCACAGGCGGTAAACCCCATGCGTTGGTGATGGTTTGGTCCGTATTCGGGTACTGAACTTTCGGGCGGGTGTGGACTAGAGAGTCCTTGATGCTCCTGGCTCTTTTATACGAAAATAATGGCTTCTCCCAATGATGGTTAATGCTCTCCAGTATTTTCCAGTGTTTCCGGATTGTTTTGGTGACTGCATGTGAGGCATTGTTGTACGTAGTCACGCAGGTAAGGGGGATTTCCCCATGCTTTTTACTGTGTCTTCCAAGAGGGCTTCCCTATTCTGGTTCCGTGCTCGCTTACAGCTTTTTTTGAGGATCCTTTCCGGGTACCCACGTGTCTTTAGTTTTTCGGGCAATTCCTTTGCTTGTCCTTTTGAATGTTGCAACTTGACTGCAGTTGCGTCGTAGCCTCAAGAACTGTCAATAAGGAAGGTTCTCACGTAGGGGGCGTAGATGGTAGCTTGTAAAATGCAGCAAATTGTTCTTGGCTGTGGGTTTGTGATATGTCCTTGTCTGTAAAGTATTGCCAACTTTTGATATCACGACGTCCTGGAACACCATCTCTTCCCTGTGGTACATGTGGGTGAACATCGGATGAGGGTCACACTTATTTATCCAGTTGAAAAAATCAACAGTATATTTTCGGGACCCTGCCAAATGATAATCATGTCGTCGATATGCCGCCTCCAGAAGTTCAGGTAGGGAAGATAGGGGTTTTCTTCTGCCAGGATGTGTTGCCTCTCGAAGTTGAAGACGTATAGACCGGCAACACTTGGGGCAAATGTGCTACCCATCGAAGTGCCTCTCGATTGTAAGTAGAGGTCGCCCTTGTACTTGAAGAAATTTTGTTTTATTGCAGGGGTAGCACAGGAGATGACAAACTCCCTTTGTGGTAACGTATTCCTAAGTGGTCTCGTCAAGGGTGGCTTCTAGAACCCTAATGGTGTCATCTTCGGGTAGACACGTATAGAGTCTTTCTATGTCTAGTGTAACTAGGTAGATTGGTTCTTCCTCTAGTTCCATGTCCTGTAGTAATGCCAGAAGATTTTTAGTGTCCTTTAGGTATGTACTAGCTGCTTGAACCAGGGGTTTTAGGAAAAATCGCAGTAGCGAGACAGCGGCTCCAGGAGTGAACCAATCCCTGAGACAATTGGACTCATTTGTGACCTTTCTTCCAACCTCCCTCATGTCTCTGTACCACATGTTGTCCAATAGAACTTGTGAATCTCATTATCCTCAGCTGGCTTATCAGGTATAGTGTGCTGGTCGAAGGTGTAAACAACTGTGTTTTGGAGATTACTGACCCAGTCTGAAATTTGTATAGCCTGTTCTTCCTTAAGTTGGGTACGTGATGTGTATCTGACTGGCACTTTATTGCGACCCATTTTATATCTGATACTTCGTTTGTTTTGGAGGGAACGTTTAGAGGTACCTAGCACTGTGGGATTCAAGGTGATATCAAGTACCATGTCCCATTCTGTGGGCCCTGCAGGGGGTGCGGAAGGTGTCAAGGTGGGTGGTGCATAGGTCAGACCCCCCAGGACATAGCGGCATGAAATAGTAAATTTAGAGGCACAAATCTGGAAATTCAGCTGCATTTTATTTTGCTAATTTTCCCACAACAAACACATATATCTTATTGTTTGAGTTATTTAACAACATCATGGAGCTATGTATATTTTGTTAAGTTACATTTTAAGGGATTTCTTTTGCTTAACAGGCTACATATAGGACATAAACTTGGTAATGAATAAATGGCCACGGAACCTGTATGCTTGTCATGTTAATCTTGGCCATGTACATCCAGTTCTTCTGAGCACTCCAAATGTAGCCCAGTACTGTGCTGTCGGTTATAATGCAAAAACAATAATGCCCGGATGGATTTCTCTGAAAGGGACCGTCGCCGGGTAGACAGAATAATTTTGTAGATGCTGTTGCTCCTTTCAGCATCTGCAGAGCTGATCACACAGTCCTTGTACACAGCTGCAAGTTGGGAAAGAGCTGGAATGCGGTCAGCCATCCCACGCCAAAAGAGGTCAGTGTCATTCACCCCGGAAACCGATGCCTGTACTGCTTCTGGGCCTACATTTTCAAAGTACAGGCAAAGCTCCTGATCAGGCACTTCGCTGAAACCAGGGATGGCTGAATATGCACTCTTCTCATTAGGCAGGATGAACAGTCGCGCAGGATTGAAAAGGCGCACTTGTTTCAAGAATTGTATGCCTGGCTGGGCCTCCCCCATGTATTTGCCCATCTTTTCCAGTGAATGTTAAAAAGCTTCATTAAGCTGGGCTGTTATCTTTTTTTTTTTCTGTGCCAGACTTAATTTTGCCCCTGCAGTGGTCTGTAGAAATGGTTCTAGTGACTCCACAGTGACAACTGAATTTTTTGTTAGGTTCATGTGGAGGTCCTCCAAATAATCATAAACCTTCAAGGTCACTGGTGTCTGACTCTGGAATAACTCCATCAGGTGTACAATGCTTTGACATTTTTCTGCCACAATGTCCAATTGGACTGTAATGCAGTATCGCTGGTCACTGCTCACTGCTCAAAATCTTCTGTAGATTTTCAAGGAAATCTGGGGGAGACTTTTTGAGTAGCATCTCAGACTCAACAAACCCAGCATAGGCCTCAAAGTGCTTGCAGTGGTACTGGACAGCAGCAAACCAAGAATTCCAGCGGGTACTGCAAGGGTCAGGTGCCACCCGTGCTTTCATCCCATGATTCTCAGCAAGATGGTGCAGGTCCCTTCTCTTTCTGCTTCTGCCCATGTAAAATATGCGCGAGAAGTACAGAAGGAAAGCATTTAGCTCGACAAAAGGCTTCCTAAATGACTCTCCAACAAGATTCATTATGTGTGCCAAGCAGGTGATGTGTCTGGAGTTTGTATATAGATTACTCAACACAGTGTTGTATGCCTTGATCATGTATGCCGCGTTGTCAGTGTTAAAGGAAATAACGTCCTGGAAGGCTATGCTGTACTCTGTGAGCACCTTTACAACAGCTTGCGCTACAGTCCCATTGTTTCTCTGTGATAGGAAGACTGTGTCTGCCAGGTGGGTATGGATCTGACGGGCACCCTGCGGGGAGACTACTGTAACTAACACATTCAATACACACCGCCCTTTGACATCTGGTGTTTCATCAAAGATAACACTGATCTTCTGATCTTTCAATAGCTCTTGGCACTTGTATATCTCTCTGGGAGATAACATTCTTGCAGCTGATGACTTCCAGGTATCGCTCCACCATTCCGTACGCGCTCGTGTAGAAACTTACGCAACACAGGGTGGTCGGTTTTGCTCAGCGGAATGTTCAACCCGGTGCAGACATTAACCTACTCACTTATAATTTCATGGTTTGAGGCACCGGAAGCTGTACTCTTTGTGAATAGCGAGTTCACAGTCATCTGACGTGCACGTTTTGGTGAAGATTGAAGGTCAGGATCATATGAACAGTGCTTTAAGTGTTTTTGGGACCGCACATGCATATTCATAGTGTTCTTCCGGATGTGGTCCACCGCCACATTGCACACCCTGCAAAACAGCACGCCACCACGGTGCTGTAATCTCTGGCCCGATCTGCTGCGGTTATCTGGGTGGGTAGATGTGATCTATGCTTCAAAGCCTTCGCAGGCTGCAGAAACTTCTCCATCCTGCTTTTGTTGTGGTGGCTTGTTGCTCCCTTGGAATACAGAAGATCTCGATGTTGTGGCGCAGTCAGATAACTCACCTACAAATATATTTGGTGTTACTAAATGCATTTGAAAGGGGTTAAAAATGGACCAAAAAGTGCCTGAACAGCCACGTGCAAAGAAAGTGAAACCTAAGCGCCTACCACAAATTTGTACAAGTGTATTTTGTAGATGCACATAAGCTAGGCGTTGACACACAGGGGCGGAGAAGAATAGGAGCAGCCAATTGTAATTAGAGTTTGTACAGACAACACAACAATTGCCCCAAACCAAAATAAAGAATTATGAAACTCCCCAGAAATGTTCAGAACCCCAAACTTACCAGTGCGCTGCGGCAGGTTTCCCAATTATGGCTCCTGAAACTGCAGTTCCTTTTTTAGGACTGCGCTCTCTGCTTCTGTCAAAATGGCTGAGGATAAATTCGTGACTAGACTCAGTGGTTTGAGGTAATAGAAATTTTCAGGTAGCCAATGTGTCCCCCACTCGCACCCTATCCATGCAGCCATGTTCCTTGTATATCGTGTTACTTCTTTCCTGTTCATGCTAGAAAGACGCAAATACATTTGCGTCCAACCTTAACATGTCAGCTATCCAGTCATGCATGAAAATCCCGTTAATTAGGCTTCTAGGCCTATGGTGCCAACGTCTTTACATGGTGCACTTTTGAATCTCGCACACGTTTTCCTGCCATGTTTTCTGGCCCAGTCGAGCCAGACCCTTAATCGAGGCTCCAAGTTCTTTTCTGCCTCTGAAAGCTGCCGTTTAGGTATGCATCCCTGACCTCTGCCTTACTTCCTGCTCAGACGAGCTGTGCCCGGCTCAGCCTGGTTCGCTTGCCAAGACGATGTTTTACCTACAAGTTATCTGTTCAGCCTCCTCAAACACATTCCAGTCTAGTGAAATAGGTAAACATATTCCCGGCTGCAGAGCAAAGGGCCCTGCCTTCCTGTCTCCATGCAAGTAATTTACTGCTCCCGTTACCATGGTAGGCCCATGGCCCCCGCACTACATGAAGATCCCTATGCACGCACTAGCATTCAGTGATGAACGGCCCCTGCCCGAGAGACCTTTTACTCCAGACACTACATCCTCAAAACATACGATATCAGATATACTATAGGTACAGGTCGTTTTGACACCCCAGACATTAGTCTCCTCTACTCGTGCAAAAGTCAAAGCCCCCAGCTCTCCCCGGTTACACGTCATGCTCAGTTGCGCGCGCATCCAGGTCATAGGTTTCTGCTGATCCTGCAAACTTTCTCTATGCATCCACCCACTTGTGACATTTCATGTGACGTTTCTCTGACAAGTCCAGTGCACGCCCATGTGTACGCCTTTTTACACGCCTCCTGTTACGCACATGTGCTCTTATCTCTCTCTTTTCACCTGTTACGCCTACTGTATTGACTCCATGTATACTGTTTTACTATATATAATGTGTGATGTTAATAAAATGTTGAATGTCCCTTCCTGAACCAGAGTGGTGATGGAACCCGATGTCCCATGCTTCGAAGCATTCCATTAAAGCCCGTATGACTCAGATACCACGGACTCTGCCTCTCATTTGATTGAGCTATCCTTATGACTTTTAATTATATGGAAAAATGATACGGTAAAATTAATTTACCACATAATTTGGCGCCCGAATAGGAACTCCCCCCCCCCCCCCCCTTCCCCACTCGCCGGTGGTGTACCGCAGCCCTTGACCCCTTCTGCAGCTGTGACGGAACCAGTGCACTCCTGCAGGTTTTCCTGCTAATCTCCCTCAGGCCTACGGAGGAGACGGTGACTGCGAGCCAGCATCCAGACGAGGCGGTGAGGAATGCGGAGGATCCCGACCAGAGCCCCTAGTCGAGAGAGCAAGGTCCGAGAGGCCCACCTGTTCCGAAGCGCATGCGGCGTAGTAGCAGCCAGATGTCGTAGCCGTCCAGTCCAGTCCAGTCCAGTCCAGTCCAGTCTAGTTACCGAGGCCTTCAGTTCTTGCTTCCCGTTGAGTACCGTTGTTGGGAACGCATCTAGACGGGTTCATTAATTTGTGCCCGGTCAAGACAGGTCTGGGTACACAGACCTGGTCCAGACGTGTTCACTTAGGTGAATACGGTAAGACGTGTCTCTTTATGGGACCGGTATTGTCTGTACTGTTTTAGTAGTGCATCTAGTTATTCAGTGATTCAGTATTCTAGTATTGCAACTAGAGATTTCAGTATTTATGTGTCTTCTATGTATCAGGTAATATCCGTCTGAAATGTTTTAATGTGGTTTTAATGTTGTGGTATGAATGACTGTTTTGCTATTCATTACTGTGTTTATTGTGTCCACGTCTAAAACAATCCGATAATGCCACTGTTCTCGAAATTACGTCCGATAGGAACTAGGAAAGGGATACTCGAAGAAGCAGTTCCCGTCCTACCTAGGGACACTCCTGGACATTTTATGTACAATAAGCATGGCTTAGATGCCATACTGTACCTAGACTTGTGGGTGGACTATACCAAGGGTCTGGAAGAGAAGTATAGATGGCCTGTCTCAGGGACATGGGATGCTGATTGCATCATGAGAGTAGAAGAAGCATTATGGAAAAAGAAAGCCAGACAATCCCAGAAAAATGCCATAGAATTATGGCGTAAAGAAGCCCATAGAAGAACAGAAAAAGAAATCAGGAAAGCAGAGAGAAGTAGAGAAGAATCCGAAAAAGCTAGGGAAAAAGAGTTACTAGAAGAAGAACGAGTCAGAATAGAACAACAAGATAGACAAAGAAATGCCCTTATTACAGGACTGTATCCAGTTCTTGCCGAGGGCCTGCCCAAGGCAACCCCGGAAGTACCCCGTAACTTGCCACCACCATTGGTCCCGACTAAACTCCGTCACAAACAGATCGCAACGGACATTTTCCTTTCTTCCTATTTAGATGACGTAGCTCCTGCATATACCAATGTACTCGTACCACCAGCCAATAATGTACAGCAGCCTACTCAGTCCGTTCAGCCTGTTCAAGACGCGTCACCTCCACCCCCTCAAGACTCGACTTCCTCATCCGTTGTTATTCCCCCTCCTGTCACTACTGTCCCTGTCACAACTATTCCTGTCACTACTATTACTACTGTTCCTCCTACTGTCGGTCCTTACAATCCGTTCGCTACAGCTACACCGGCGACTCAAAGTTCGCCTACAATACCTGCACCTACTTTTCAAATAATGACACCAGCAGCAACATCACAGCTAGTTGATGGTTACGCTTCCGCCTCAGGAGGCGCTGTAGGGGGTCATCTTCGCACCCCGCCACAAGTAAAACGAACGACGCTTAGAGATCTAGCATTACAACGTACACCCAGGGCAGCGACATTCGCAGCCCTTAAAGAGTATGTTACAGACTGTAGATATGACCCAGTACCAGGCGAAGGCGGGATGGTATTATACTCATTACGTTTACGGCGAGTTGCAAACTATTTGATCCTTTTACCAGAAATGACTAACCATCTAGACAATTTATATCATTTTATAATAACAGGGGAGAGACCAGAATGCATTCGCGAGGCCATGGCACATCAAAAGGTTGAGAGACAAAGTATGATCTTACGATTTCTGATAAATTGTTTGATAAGGGAATGAGACCGGCCAGGTACCAGCAAAGAGATGGATGTACTGATAAATTGGAGTAACAATATAGCTGATGGTAAACATGATAAACAAAATTGTATAGAAGCCATGTACAGAAAGATCCGCAAAGAAATAGTAAATATACACAAAAAGGAAAACGAGGCTAGGGGAGCTGAGAAAGAGGATGAAACCTCAGAGGAGGAAGAGATAGATAATCCTGTAGAAGAAACGCCAGGAACAATAGCGTACGTAGGTAGAGCGAGACTTCCTAACCAGTATTCTTTGGACAGACCTTTTGACAGACCCATTCGTCTAGAAAGCAAGAAACGTTTCCTTCCTCCCATACCAGAACAATGTTCTCTTGAACATGTATTTCAAGACACCGATAAAATGCTGAAAGAAAGAATAGGTTACCATGAACTTAGTACAATGCGTGATCAGGAATTAGCACGGTCAGCAGTCCAATGGGCTGGAAATGATAGCATATATAAAGATGATTCAGTAGCACAAACATTTTTGAGTCTTACTCCAGACGAACAGCGATTAGTGGGTATGTACATGATCCAGCATCTCATCACGTTATATGAGATTCAGCATTCTGATCCAGGTCCCCTATACAATATACTAGAAGAATTACTCCTAAAAAGATGGAGAGGCCTAGGTACCAATTTAATTAATACCATTCTAGAACAACGACACAAATACAGAACTTTCCTGACTCCACATTTCGTTCCTGTTCCACCCCCAGTAAGACAACCATTTTACATAGACAGACAGAATCCCTTACGAGAAGTTCATCCCGTCCAGACCACAGGGGGTGAGCTACAGCGAGTATTCGTATACACACCCTTAAGCAAAATGGAACTATTGGAAATGAAGAAAATAGTGCTTTGTCATGATAAAGATCCAGCAGGTTTTCACCGTGAATTAAAAGACATGTTACTCATGGGGGATTATACGTATTTCGACATTCTGAAAATGTTAAAGGTATTGTTGCCGGCTGGCATCTACGAAAAATTGAAAGAAAAAGAATGGGAGGTGGGAGATAAAAATTAATTGGACTGAATTAGAAAACGAAGAAAATACACGAGTCCCAGGTACTGGTCTTGGGGACAAGGCTAAAGCACTACCAGGATTATTAGTACAGGTTTTGCCGAGGTTATTGGCAATTAAAAAGGAAGACTGGGATGCAATCTCAGCCTGCAAACAGAAACAAGACGAAGACACTAGTGATTTTTATTCTAGATTCGAGAAATGTTTCATTATTAATAGTGGTTTGAAAACAAGTAGCGAATCATATCCACATCTTTTTGTGACTAACTTAGTCGAGAATTCCTTACCACAAGATAAAAATAGAGTATTGAAAGTCGAAAGCACATGGCAAGCAAATACCCCTTCTCAAATGTTACAAATGTTACAGTACCACCAGAACAGAATTAGAGAGGAACATGATCATGAACAGAGACGTATGAGAGATACGAAAATGAAAGTACTAGTTGCCCAATCTGTTCCAGCTGACGGTCAGAAAAAGGGTACAGCACCGCCAGGTCAATCTGCAGCTCCCGTTAAAGGGAACTGCAACTACTGTAAGCAGCCAGGTCACTATATAAATGAATGTTTGGTTTTGAAACACAATATTGCTACAGGCAAAATGAAAGAAAGACCGCGGCCACCTAGACCAGAACACGTTCCACAGAATATTCCACAGAATACGCAACCTCCACAGCAAGCACAACAGACAGTAGCTGTACCCCAACCCCAGCCTATTGCTGCCACGCAACATGTCACACAGCAAATGTACCAGTATGCACAGTCAGATTACCCCGATTATCAGCAGTATACATGAAACAGCCTAGAGAGGGAGGTTGGCTTGCCCCTTATCGAGGTTCCTGTAGCTCAAGATGGTCCCTATGTACATAGTCAGGTATTAGGGAAAGATAGAAAATTTTTGATTGACACAGGGGCGAGCAGAACTACCATTAGTCATGACGAGGTTCCAGGGGCACCCCTCTCAGGCTCACAGAATGTTTCCCTGGCTTTTTCAGGAAAGCCTATTGTTAACGAAGTGTCAAAGCCAGTTTCCCTCGAAGTTGGTCCATTGTCCCGTACTACAGACTTGTTACTTACCAAAGCATGTCCTGAAAATCTGCTTGGTATTAAAACGTTGAAAGCACTAGGTGCTGTAATATGTTGTTCTCCGGAAGGAGTGAGATTATTCTTACGTGATTTCAAAGGTCATTATGTGTTACGAGATTTTGATCAAAGATTGCAGAATGTACCAGCACATTTATGGGCACCGGGTCCAACTGATGTAGGTTGTATGCATATTACACCTTATCGTGTTACACTAAAGCAAGGAGTTGTATTACCCCGAATCCGACAATACAAATTGCCACCCGAGGCTGTAACGGCCTTACTGAAAATTATTGACGAGCTCATTGCCCATGGAGTAGTTATTGAAACTGATTCCAATGTATGCAATTCTCCAATCATTCCAATTCTTAAACGAACTGACCCAAATGCACCACCAGTCTACCGATTGGTGATTGATCTTCGAGAACTGAATAAATGCATCATTCCTCAGTACCCGGTAGTGCCAGACATATCTTCCCTCTTGACGGCTAATGATTCCGAAGCAGCGTTCTTTACTGTAATTGACCTCAAGAACGCTTTCTTTAGTGTCCCCATTCATCCGGAAAGCCAGTATTTATTCGGATTCTCTTTAAATGGCCGTAGCTTCAAATTTGCACGTGCACCTCAAGGGTTCACGGAAAGTCCTAGTATTTACAGCCAGGCCCTGAAAAGACAACTAGACAGTATCCACATGCCTACTGACTCTGCTCTGCTGCAATATGTCGATGACTTGTTAATCACTGCACGGACCGAACGTGACTGCGAGCGCGCGTCACTGACTGTCTTGTATTTTCTGGCCGAAAAGGGGCATAAAGTGTCCCCTTCGAAGCTACAATTCTGTGCCCAGCAAGTGGTATACCTTGGACACTTGCTGTCCAAGAGGGGTAGACAGTTGACACCAGATCGTATCCAGTTAATTGCACATCTGCCACAGCCCAAGACACAAAAGGAGGTACGGGCCTTCATTGGCCTCACCTCTTACTGCAGACAATGGATTCCTCAGTATGCATATCTAGCCAAACCACTCATACAGTTGACAACACAGGAGGCAGCGACTTCGACTGTCCTCCCTTGGACTCAGGAACACACACAAGCTTTTGACGAGTTAAAGAAAGCCTTATGTCAAGCACCTGTTTTAGCGACACCATGTTACAGAAAACCCTTTACACTTTTTGTTACTGAACGCAATGGCACAGCGTTATCTGTTCTCGCACAAGATCAAGCAGGACACCACAAGCCTTGTGCTTATTTTTCCAGTACATTGGATCCAGTAGCCCAGGCCTTGCCTGCGTGCCTCAAATCAGTTGCAGCAACAGCTCTAGCAATCAGACAAAGCGATTCCATAGTATTAGGACATCCCCTGACAGTACAACTTCCACACTCAGTGGAAGTACTCCTGAACCGAACCCAGACTCAGCACTTGACTATAGCAAGACTGACAGGATATGAATTGACATTGTTTCAGCCACACATAGAGATCAGACGATGCAACATACTTAACCCTGCCACATTGTTACCCTCGAGCACAATTGACCCGACACCACATGACTGCGTAGAAGTCATCCATACCGTAACGAAACCCAGACAAGACTTGACAGACATTGCATTACCCGACCCAGACCTGACACTTTACGTGGATGGTTCATGTATGAGAACAAGCACAGGAGAGTTAGTGGCCGCCTATGCAGTGACCACTGAAACGGATGTCATAGAAACACATTGTATTGACACCTTGTCTGCTCAAGCAGCAGAACTTATTGCTCTGACCCAAGCCTGTATACTAGCCAAGAACAAGAAAGTAAACATATACACAGATTCACAGTATGCATTCGGAGTTGTTCACGACTTCGGTATCCTCTGGCAAGAAAGAAGTTTTTTAACTTCTCATGGCGCCAAGATACAGCATGGTCCCCTCATTCAAGCTCTGTTAGAAGCAATACACTTACCTGCATCCATTGCTATCATGAAGTGCAAAGCACATACAAAAGTCACTGACACCATTTCTCAGGGTAACAACCTGGCAGATCGAACAGCTAAACTCACAGCCCAGGCTCAAACAGACATTCCAACGGACATGACGAAGACTGACGTGACCTCACAGACACATTGTATGACAGTGAAGGATCCCATTCTAGATGTACTCGACATACAGACACATGCTACTTCAGACAAAATCAAGAAATGGACTGAACAAGGAGGGATCCAGACAGATCAGGGATAGATGACGAAGGGAAGAGCCACATGGTTCCTCCCCGACTCTATGGTTCAAGTAATCATTAACACAGCACATAGTCCAGCACACTTAGGAGAAAAAGCCATGTTAGATAGCATTCAAAACCTCTGGTTCAACAAGCATTTACGAGCAGCAGCAAAACAGAAAGTGCGTACCTGCATGATCTGTTGTCAGTTCAATCCAGGCAAAGGTGTTCCCGTGGAACAAGGTGGATTCCATCCTCCTGACCATCCTTTTGAAGTCCTCCAGATGGATTATATCCAGATGGACAGATGTAGAGGTTTTAAATATGTCCTCGTAGTTGTATGTGCCCTTTCCCGATGGACAGAAGCATATCCAGTCCCAGATTACACTGCCGCGACCACTGCCAAGCAGTTGGTTCGTGAATTTTTCCCGCGATACGGCTTGCCCCGTGTCGTGTACTCAGATAATGGACAGCCATTCTCGTCCGAGCTTATGAAACAGGTATCACTCCTGTTAGGTTACCAGTGGAAGTTCCACTGCGTGCGACACCCTGAAGCAGCTGGTCTCGTTGAGAGACTTTATCAAACCCTGAAAACACGCTTAGCCAAGGTCTGTGCAGAAAAAGGTGTAGATTGGATAGTAGCCTTGCCAGTTGCCCTCTTCTATATGCGCATGGTTGCTCATTCTAGAACCGGACTATCTCCTTATGAGGTGGTCTTCGGGCGGCCTCCCAATATGTGGGGTACGCCTATGCCTCTCAAAATCACAGATGTAGACAGTACTATGCTGACAGATTACCTAGCTTACTTGATGTCTGCACTACAATCTTGTCGTTCACAGGTTGCGGCTGCCTTCCCGGACAACACCCAAGTAAAACCGCATGAAGTCGTTCCGGGAGAGTTCGTCTTTGTCAGAAATTTCGTGGATCAAGTCTGCTGGAGCCGAGGTGGAAACAGCCAAAGTTGGTGTTGATGACGACCGCTGTCAAGCTGGAAGGTCGCAAGGGATGGCTACACTCCAGTCACATTAAAAAAGTTCACGGACTGTGTCCAGAGACTTCGGTTAAGGACTGCCCCCTTTCGGACACTGACTCTAAACTTCCCCTGATAGAAAAAACTCCCCAACAGGAGTATCGTGCCAAGTTGAGGTCTAGTAAGTCAGACAGCGTTTAATTGTTTAAGTCCCCCCCTGGGTGAAGCGGTTAGACAGGTTTCTGACATGTATAAGATAGACCCAAGTAGTCAGAGAGATAGGCGTATCAAGAAAAGAGAACAATATTGTAAAAACTTGCACAGTCGATGCATTTTTCCATTAATTTTCATGTTTCTTCTGAGTCTTACGATCATATGCATAAGTTTAATGCTACATGTTTTTTTCCCTCTTGATTCTCATGTACATGCTTCCTCTAATGACACTGTAGAGCACTCTTTCAGCGACCTGCCCCCTCATGAATTATCCTATCGACTAGCAATGTGCAACAATACATTCATTCGTATGTTACACCATACTCGCCAGACCAGCAATGCCACCAATTGCTGGGTATGTGGCCGACTCCCACCTTATCAGAAATATAAGGGAGCTCTGCCTCTCTTTCCCTACCCGTTTACACATAATGGTTCATGTGGTGCATGGTTTGCTTTAATGTCTTCCTTAGACAGCAAGTCCAAAGTTTCCCAAGGCAATTGGATTTGGGGGAACCTGAATACAGTCATGAATAAAGCATGTTTCCCAGACGCAGACGGTCTTCCCCAAAGGAGAGGGACCGACCTAGAAAATGAAGTGTATGAATTGGGTAACTTTTCCCTCAATCTCATGATCCTGAACGTCCAGTCCGAGACTAATTCGAACTTGCCGTTTATAACAGTTTTGCCAGTAAAAGGCGAACTATGTGTTAGAAAGAATGGTTCAGTACATCTAGGACACAGTGATTGTAATACTGTGGTCGAATTCAGTGACAAAGGGAAGTCTACGTTTAAAGCCTCTCGCCATTCTTATTTCATTTGTGGTCACACTGCTTATGTACATCTGCCCCCTGATTGGGATGGGACGTGTTACATTGCGTTCCTATTACCACCTGTTTTCCTAGCCCCGCCTGATTATCATCGAAATTCACGCCTTGTGAATGTAAGACATAGAAGGGAGATCAAGACCCCAATTGTCGATCAGACTGAGACAACGTGGGAACAATACACAGATTTCAATAAAGGATTCTTTTTCTTTGTAGGTCCTGTTCAAAACAGTAAATTGATACGCAAATTAACTAGAACTTTGGAAGCGGTAGTGAACGAAACTACTTCTGCTTTAGGTAACCTGACCGAAGAGCAATCTGCTATGAGAATTGTTGTTCTTCAAAATCGCCTTGTCCTTGACGTCATCCTGGCTGATAGGGGCGGGGCTTGTAGAGTCATTGGATCCAGTTGTTGCGTGTTTATTCCTAATAACGCGCCTTCCGTGTATATGGCCATAACACGGCTTCACGAAATTGCTCACCTGATACACCAGAATCCAGGCTCCTGGACTTGGTCCGGTTGGCTCTGGAGTGTGATATCCGCTTGGGGATGGAAATTGTTATCATTCCTAGGAATAATATTGGTCATAGTATTCAGTTGTTGTCTCTGTCTGCAATGTGGGCCAGCGATTTGCGGCTTGTGCGCCACAGCTTGTATCCCAGGTCCAAGTTCCCGTTCCCGAATGATAAAAGATGAAAAAATGACGTTATATGAACAGATAGATGGTCTCATGAATATAGATATATCCTAATGGGTGTAGTAGGGGCCAAGGAGGGAATGAGGTAATAGAAATTTTCAGGTAGCCAATGTGTCCCCCACTCGCACCCTATCCATGCACCCATGTTCCTTGTATGTCGTGTAACTTCTTTCCTGTTCATGCTAGAAAGACGCAAATACATTTGCGTCCAACCTTAACATGTTAGCTATCCAGTCATGCATGAAAATCCCGTTAATTAGGCTTCTAGGCCTATGGTGCCAACGTCTTTACATGGTGCACTTTTGAATCTCGCACACGTTTTCCTGCCATGTTTTCTGGCCCAGTCGAGCCAGACCCTTAATCGAGGCTCCAAGTTCTTTTCTGCCTCTGAAAGCTGCCGTTTAGGTATGCATCCCTGACCTCTGCCTTACTTCCTGCTCAGACGAGCTGTGCCCGGCTCAGCCTGGTTCGCTTGCCAAGACGATGTTTTACCTACAAGTTATCTGTTCAGCCTCCTCGAACACATTCCAGTCTAGTGAAATAGGTAAACATATTCCCGGCTGCAGAGCAAAGGGCCTTGCCTTCCTGTCTCCATGCAAGTAATTTACTGCTCCCGTTACCATGGTAGGCCCATAGCCCCCGCACTCTACATGAAGATCCCTATGCACGCACTAGCATTCAGCGATGAACGGCCCCTCCCCGAGAGACCTTTTACTCCAGACACTACATCCTCAAAACATACGATATCAGATATGCTATAGGTACAGGTCGTTTTGACACCCCAGACATTAGTCTCCTTTACTCGTGCAAAAGTCAAAGCCCCCAGCTCTCCCCGGTTACACGTCATGCTCAGTTGCGCGCGCATCCAGGTCATAGGTTTCTGCTGATCCTGCAAACTTTCTCTATGCATCCACCCACTTGTGACATTTCATGTGACGTTTCTCTGACAAGTCCAGTGCACGCCCATGTGTACGCCTTTTTACACGCCTCCTGTTACGCACATGTGCTCTTATCTCTCTCTTTTCACCTGTTACGCCTACTGTATTGACTCCATGTATACTGTTTTACTATATATAATGTGTGATGTTAATAAAATGTTGAATGTCCCTTCCTGAACCTGAGTGGTGATGGAACCCGATGTCCCATGCTTTGAAGCATTCCATTAAAGCCCGTATGACTCAGATACCACGGACTCTGCCTCTCATTTGATTGAGCTATCCTTATGACTTTTAATTATATGGAAAAATGATACGGTAAAATTAATTTACCACAGGTTGCTCGGGCCTATTCGCCATTCCTGTGTCTTGCTTCTGGTATTGTCTCCCACTGCTTCCTCTTCTTCCCAAAGCACCAGCTGTATCTGACCATGAATGCGGCAAAGAAACAGGTGTAGGAGACATTGGGAGGTCGGTGGTGGAACTTCTCTTGGAAAGATCAATTTGTCTGCGCCTATAGCGTGTGGAATGTGAGAACATACAAAGCAGGACTCATTTGTGACCTTTCTTCCAACCTCCCTCATGTCTCTGTACCACATGTTGTCCAATAGAGCGTTGTGAATCTCATTATCCTCAGCTGGCTTATTATCAGGTATAGTGTGCTGGTCGAAGGTGTAAACAACTGTGTTTTGGAGATTACTGACCCAGTCTGAAATTTGCATAGCCTGTTCTTCCTTAAGTCGGGTACGTGATGTGTATCTGACAGGCACTTTATTGCGGTCCATTTTATATCTGATATTTCGTTTGTTTTGGCGGGAACGTTTAGAGGTACCTAGCACTGGGGGATTCAAGGTGATATCAAGTACCATCTCCCATTCTGTGGGGTCTGCAGGGGTGCGGAAGGTGTCAAGGTGGGTGGTGCATAGGTCAGACCCCCAGGATATAGTGGCATGAAATAGTAAATTTAGCGGCACAAATCTGTAAATTTAGCGGCATTTTATTTTGCTAATTTTCCCACAACAAACACATATATCTTATTGTTTGAGTTACTTAACAACATCATGGAGCTATGTATATTTTGTTAAGTTACATTTTAGGGGATTTTTTTTGCTTAACAGGCTACATATAGGACATAAACTTGGTAATGAATAAATGGCCACGGAACCTGTATGCTTGTCATGTTAATCGTGCACTCCAAATGTAGCCCTGCACTGTGCTGCTGGTTATAATGCAAAAACAATAATGCCCGGATGGATTCCTCTGAAAGGGACCGTTGCCGGGATGACAGAATAATTTTGTAGATGCTGTTGCTCCTTTCAGCATCTGCAGAGCTGGTCACACAGTCCTTGTACACAGCTGCAAGTTGGGAAAGAGCTGGAATGCGGTCAGCCATCCCACGCCAAAAGAGGTCAGTGTCAATCACCCCAGAAACAGATGCCTGTACTGTTTCTGGGCCTACATTTTCAAAGTACAGGCAAAGCTCCTGATCGGGCTCTTCGCTGAAACCAGGGATGGCTGAATATGCACTCTTCTCATTAGGCAGGATGCACAGTCGCGCAGGATTAAAAAGGCGCACTTGTTCCAAGAATTGTATGCCTGGCTGGGCCTCCCCCATGTATTTGCCCACCTTTTCCAGTGAATGTTAAAAAGCTTCATTAAGCTGGGCTGTTATCTTTTTTTTCTGTGCCAGACTTAATTTTGCCCCTGCAGTGGTCTGTAGAAATGGTTCTAGTGACTCCACAGTGACGACTGAATTTTTTGTTAGGTTCATGTGGAGGTCCTCCAAATAATCATACACCTTCATGGACACTGGTGTCTGACTCTGGAATAACTCCATCAGGTGTACAATGCTTTGGCATTTTTCTGCCACAATGTCCAATTGGACTGTAATGCAGTATCTCTGGTCACTGCTCAAAATCTTCTGTTGATTTTCAAGGAAATCTGGGGGAGACTTGCTGAGTAGCATCTCAGACTCAACAAACCCAGCATAGGCCTCAAAGTGCTTGCAGTGGTACTGGACAGCAGCAAACCAAGAATTCCAGCAGGTACTGCAAGGGTCAGGTGCCACCCGTGCTTTCATCCCATGATTCTCTGCAAGATGGTGCAGGTACCTTCTCTTTCTGCTACCGGCCATGTAAAATATGCGCGAGAAGTACAGAAGGAAAGCATTTAGCTCGACAAAAGGCTTCCTAAATGACTTTCCAACAAGATTCATTATGTGGCCAAGCAGGTGATGTGTATGGAGTTTGTATATAGACTTCTCAACACAGTGTTGTATGCCTTGATCATGTATGCCGCGTTGTCAGTGTTAAAGGAAATATTGTCCTGGAAGGCTATGCTGTACTCTGTGAGCACCTTTACAACAGCTTGCGCTACAGTCCCATTGTTGCAGTGTGATAGGAAGACTGTGTCTGCCAGGTGGTTATGGATCTGACGGGCACCCTGCGGGGAGACTACTGCAACTAACACATTCAATACACACCGCCCTTCGACATCTGGTGTTTCATCAAAGATAACACTGATCTTCTGATCTTTCAATAGCTCTTTCAGCTCGTTCTTGTAACTTATATATGTTATGTTATGTTATGTTATGTTAGACTCATTTATTATGCGCACAGATGCTCCAGCGAAGGAGCGTCCTGGCGCCCGACAAGGTAGCAACACAACACAACAGGCATAACGGAGCAGAGAGAGATCAAGGAAACAAAGTTTTTACAGCTCAACGGAAGGAAAGCAGATCCCCAAGGGCACGAATCGCAGTGGGAAGGGAGTTCCACAGCACTGCGGCGCGAACTTGAAAAGAGCGGCCGCCTGCCCTGCACCGCTTAAAGCGGGGAACAACCGCAAGTTCTAGGTCTGAAGATCTTAAAGAACGGACCGGAACATAGCGGGACAAAAGATTGGAAAGGATCATAGCAGGGGCTCCCTTGAGAATCTTGTAGGTTACACAAAGGACCTTGAACTGAATCCTTTGCGCAATTGGTAGCCAATGCAGCGTACGCAAGGTGTTAGCAGTTGGACAAAATCTAGGTAATCCCACAACCTCTCTTGCCGCGGCATTCTGTACACGCTGCAGGCGCGTGACTTCCGATTGGTTTAGTCCCGCTAGAAGGGAGCTGGCGTAATCAAGCCGAGAGATCACGGTTGCTTGAATCACCAGTTGCCTGGTGGTGGCATCAAAAAATTTAAGTACAGGCCGTAGACCACGCAAAATGCCAAAGCAGCAGGCCGCCATGCGCTTTGTATGGCAGACAAAGGTGAGCGTTGGATCGAGCCAAACCCCAAGGTTTTTTAACTCAGCGACCAGGGTTGGCGTAGGACCCAGTTCTGCCGGCCACCACCTGTCTCCCCAAAGTTCCGTTTGCTTGCCAAAGATCATAATCTCCGTTTTGCTTGCGTTCATATCTCTCTGGGAGATAACGTTCTTGCAGCTGATGACTTCCAGGTATCGCTCCACCATTCCGTACACGCTTGTGTAGAAACTTGCGCAACACAGGGTGGTCGGTTTTGCTCAGCGGAATGTTCAACCCGGTGCAGACATTAACCCACTCACTTATAATTTCATGGTTTGAGGCACCGGCAGCTGTACCCTTTGTGAATAGCGAGTTCAGTCATCTGAGGTGCACGTTTTGTCGAAGATTGAAGGTCAGGATCATTTGAACAGTGCTTTAAGTGTTTTTGGGACCGCACATGCATATCCAGTGTGCTTCCGGATGTGGTCCACTGCCACATTGCACACACTGCAAAACAGCACGCCACCATCAGCGTGCATCACGGTGCTGTAGTCTCTGGCCCGATCTGCTGCGGTTATCTGGGTGGGTAGATGTGATCTGTGCTTCACAGCCTTCGCAGGCTTCAGAAACTTCTCCATCCTGCTTTTGTTGTAGTGGCTTGTTGCTCCCTTGGAATACAGAAGATCTCGGTGCTGTGGCGCAGTCAGATAACTCACCAACAAATATTTTTGGTGTTACTAAATGCGTTTGAAAGGGGGGAAACATGGACCAAAAAGTGCCTGAACAGCCACGTGCAAAGAAAGTGAAACCTAAGCGCATACAACAAATTTGTACAAGTGTATTTTGTAGGAGCACATAAGCTAGGCGTTGACACTCCGGGGCGGAGAAGAATAGGAGTAGCCAATTGTAATTAGAGTTTGTACAGACAACACAACAATTGCCCCAAACCAAAATAAAGAATTATGAAACTCCCCAGAAGTGTCCAGAACCCCAAACTTACCAGTGCGCTGCAGCAGGTGGCCCACATATGGATCCTGAAACTGCAGTTCCTTTCCCCATAGACAACACGACAATTGTCCCAAACCAAAATAAAGAATTATGGAACTCCCCAGAAGTGTCCAGAACCCCAAACTTACCAGTGCGATGCGGCAGGTGGCCCAATTATGGCTCTTGAAACTGCAGATTCTTCCATGCGATACTCTGCAAAAGAACCAAAATAAAGAGTTGGGAGACTCCCCAGAAGTGTCCAGAACCCCAAACTTACCAGTCAATTAAACAATCACATTGAATCTTAAGAATAGAGTTACTTTGCCAAATCAACTTAGGGTTGTTTTTTTTTATGGTGAAACAGCGGAACAATGCAGAAGTAACTGTAACTAAGAATTAAAATATGACATATGCTCGAACAAGTAGTCATTCAAGTCCAAATGTGAAATAATGTGGAAATGTAAGACATTATAGAGGTTAAATTGTCCATATATATTATATCCAACAAGTATGAAGACATGATCTATAACAAACTGATTTTACAAATGCAATGCAGACTTGGGCACAACTTCTGAAAAATATTATTTCTGTGTGCCTCCAATGTGTTCCAGGCAGACCAAGCAAATGATGATAATGAGATATCAGACGATGCCTGAATCCCTGGGAAGATGATTATGCACATTTGTGAATATAATTTCCGTTGGCAGAGAACTGAATAATACGTGGGGTTCAGAGGAGAGTAGGGCAAGGGCAACATTTGATACTGAGTTTTAAGCAATTAGCACCCGTCTTGTCAGTGGTACATAAATAAACACGCTGAAACCAACAAGTGTCTGAAGTCAATTAGCAGGCAATTAAAACAGCATTTTTAAAATCATCAAAAGGTGTAAGATGTGACTAAAATAGATCCTGCTCATTACCGAGTACAAATATTACAATTATTTCAACGGAAATTCACAGAATTACCTAAAAACGTAAAATCATATAGTTTTAGTCAACTATATAATACAAACAATAAACATGTATCAGTACAGTAAATGCATAATTGCTAATATTTGAATTTGAATTTAATTTGAATTTAAAATTATTTATATAGCGCGCTTTTACCACACAGTTTCATGGCGCTTTTCAGATTGCGAGGAGGCAGCAGGAGCAGATATAAAACTAGGCTGCGAAGGCTCGGGAGAATAGTAGGGTTTTGAGGTTCTTTCGAAACACTGTGTACGAAGGTGTCATGCGGAGTTCAATAGGGAGGGAGTTCCAAAACACGGGTGCGAGGACTGAAAAATTTGTTCCACCCGCCTTTTTCTTTTTAAATCGAGGAATGGTCAAGAGGGAAGTGTGGGCAGAACGGAGTTCTTTGCCCGGGGTATAAGGCTTAATGGCAGAACAAATGAACTCCGGAGCGGTGCCCATTTTGGCCTGGAAAGTAAGGCAGCCAAGCTTGAACAGGGCTCGCTCCTTCACCGGCAGCCAGTGTAGTGCCTGCAGTAGGGGGGATGCACGATGGAATTTGGGCAGGCCATAGATCAGGCGGGCAGCCTGTTTCTGCACTAACTGCAGACGGTGGATGGCATAGGCCGGCGCGCCGTTGTAAATGATGTTGCCATGATCAAGGCGCGAGAGCACCATTGCCATCACCATGACCTTCAGAGCCGGGAGGGAAAAGAAACGGGAAATCTTCCTAATGGTACGGAGGGAAAGAAAACAGGAGGAGACGACAGAACTAACCTGTGAGTGAACCGAAAGTGAAGGATTAAGGAGGATACCGAGGGTTTTGACTTTGGGAACGGGGGGTGGAGGAACACCAAGTGAGAGGGGCCAGTGGGACGGGGACCAGGGACTGCAACCACCTCCGGTCAAGATTAACTCCGTCTTGTCCGGGTTAAGTTTGAGGTGGTTGCAGTTCATCCAATCCTCATCAGCGGTGGCAACAGGATGGGCAAAGAACGTGGCTGGATTCAGTGTGACATTTAACAACCTTCAAGGATGGCAATATGACTTTGTATCCTGACACACTTTGTGAGGTAAAGGTCGTTTTATTTATTTATTTCTTCATTTCGGCCAATTTTGACCATAAAAGACACATATACACATTAAAATACAGAGGCTCATTGCAAAATTTCATACGACAACATTTTCAATCGGTAGGTTTAAAATATGGTACAACAAATAATATTTACCACCTCAGTTTAAAAACACATTACATTTTGGCTGTAAATTTTTTGTAAACATATACGGAGGTCCTACTCAGAGTATCTGGCCGTGTTTCCTGCGAGTAATGTAAACAGATTAAAGGAACCTGCTTATACTAAATACAATAAACTGGGTTGTATTGCTTTTGATGATCCTATATGCTGTAGAACAGGATCTGGTTCCTAAAAGGGTACACATGGGTTTTAACCATTTCTTTCGAGCCTTCGTTTTAGCTTTTTGTATTATTGCAAACACCGCATGCTCAGTATACAGTGTCAGAGGGGAGCCCATAACTATGGGGGTGCTTTTTTCAACAGCGAATGCTGCGGTAGATAAAGCCTGTTCACAAGGATAATGGCCCCTCATCACTGAGTTTAACATGCCACTGAAGTATGCAATTGGTTTGTGGCCCATGGGGTATTTTTGGGTGAGGACTGCTGCCATGACCTGTCCATTGCAGTGAGTGAACAGATAGAATTCCTTTGTGTAGTCAGGAGAGCCTAACATTGGTGCATTTGTAAATTCATCTTTCAATTTTGTAAAGGCTGATGATATTTCAGGTGTCCAGTCAATCTTGATATGCCTGTCTTTAGCCGTTTCAGGAGTGGTGCAGTTACAGTCGAATAATCAGACCCACTGTCTGACGTAGTTCACTAGTCCTAGGAACATTTGCATGTCTTTGACTGTCTGAGGTTCTGGAGTGTTTCTTATTACTTCTACTCTTCCTGGCGTAACTCTTCTTTTCGATGCTGAAATCATTTGACCTAGGTACTGCACTAATTCCTGACAGTATTGCAGTTTTTGTTTGGCTAATTTGTATCCTCTCTGTGCTAGTGTTGTGAGTAGGGCAATTGTATCCTATCAGCACTCTTGCTCTGTGTTACTACAGAGAAGTATATCATCGACATATTGTAGCAGAGTGCTGTCACATTGGAAGTTTGACAAATCATCTTTGACAACTCTGTTGAACACACTGGAGGACTCACAATAACCTTGAGGTAATCTTTGATATGTGAACTGCCTATTTCTGAATGAAAATGCGAATAAAAACTGTCTGTCAACATGCAGTGGGACACTGAAAAAGGCATTTTTCAGGTCAATGACGGAAAGGTACTTGGTATTCGGTGGGATGTTAGTAAGAATCACTGAAGGGTCAGGGACAATGGGAAATTCAGGGACCACTATGCTGTTAATCCAGTGAAGATCATGAACTAGCCTCCATTGGTTTGTTTGTTGTTTGCTAACAAGAAAAAGACATGTGTTGCAAGGTGAGATACAGGGGTATATCACGCCTTGATCTAGTAATGCTTGTATGTTAGGGGCAATTCCTTCTTCTGCTTCTTTAGACAAGGAGTACTGGCACACTCTGGGGAGAATGGCGTCTTCTTTCAGTGTTACTCTGAATGGTGTAGCTGATCGAATGAGTCCTACATCATTTGGACCTATGGTCCATAGGATGCTGGGTATCTGAGCGAAGTCTGAGTCGCGTGCAGTATCAATTACTGTGGGGGGAGTTGGTGTTCTAATTTCAACTGTCACGGACTGGGGGACTGGATTTTGATATATTGTTATTTGTAAACATATACAGTAATAATCAAAGTCCATGAATCACAATGGAAAAACATTCAGTAGCAGAATCTGGGATGTTTTTAGAAGTTCAATCTTTATTTGGTTCTTCACGAATGTAGCCAACGCGTTTCGTCCTCCACGGACTTCTTCAGGGCAAATAGAATGAACTCTTCTTAAGAATAAGTGTAAACGTATTCTTCCATCCAGTCAAAAGACAGTTTTGTTAAAATTTGGAAAAGCGTGCATCATGCTACAGCTGTCTGCCCAATGTTTCATGATACGCTTTTCTTAAGCTGTAAAGTTTTTGATCACGTGTTGCAGAGGCGTTGTCATTATTCCTCAGCGTTGTGCATAGAAAGGGATGAAGATGTAACTTCACTAGGTGCTATAGTCCATCTCACCTGCTGCGGTTGTGTCAATTCCCAGGGTTAAGATCAGTGTCAAGATTACTGTACCCGTCAGTGGTGAAACCTGAACAGAGGATGCTGTTAGATCCTCAGAAAGGGCAGTAACACGACCGTTCTCTATGTGTACCGTGATCTGTAGTCTTGGGTATTGTGTGGGCTGTCTGCTCATACCCCAGAGCTACTTTTGGGGTGGGCAATCTGTGGCAGTGAATGTGACAAAATTATTCTCCTTTTAACAGGCGGTTTTGTAAATATGCCCACAATAATGGATAATGTGTTGTGGAAGGGTGTCTTTGTAATAGAAGAGTGACTAAAAGAATTAAAGGGATAGTAATTGGCTACCACCAAGCTGAAGGGAGAATATCCGACAGAGCAGTCGGACAGACAAGATTACATGCAGAGTGCCTCAAGAAGAACCCTCAGGCACCAACAAGACAGTTGGTTGCCATTTATCTTCATTGGGTTCTACATTGAAAGTAGTGCTTGAAAAGTTAAAAGAAGTATGGACTACTCCCCGAACCAGTTTATTAGGGGGTAGTTCTAACCTCATTAAAAGTCTTAGTGAAAGTAGAGCGGACGAGAAAGTGGTTAAGTTAGTTTGAACCACCCAGTCCCATACGAAAAACAAATATAGGTCGACATGTTTCTGCTAAGAAGAGCTTATGCTCAGCGTTAATCAGGACCATATACAACTACAACAAGTAAGTGAAGCACGCTAAGGCCTCACCACCACTTGAAGTAGAAAGATTATCAAAAAAGGGGATTATGACCTTATGTGTAATCAAGACACTGGCCAGAACCGCGGACCGGTTTTCGGGCCGTGGTTCTGGCCAACAAGCAGGTTCAGAAGCGGGGAGTCGCCGGGAGCCAGGTACCCGAGCGTGAAGATTTTGCCCCAGCCGTGAGCCCATGCGGTGCTGTGAAATCATCACACATACATATATCCCTCAAGCGTAGGAGGAGAAAACACTAGGATGTTCCAGTGTCTTGATTACACATAAGGTCGTAATCCCCTTTTTTGATAATAACATGTGTCTATTCCTAGAATGATAAACTCATAAATCACATTAATGTCCTAACTTCACTTTCAGTCTTCGGAATTCCACTTCGCACACAACTTACCTTTCCCTCAGTTTGACAATATCTGTAGCGAGACTAACAGACAGTAACAAACCGGTAATCTGGAAGGAATACAACTGCGTCACAAGCATACACACCTATCCACCGTAACCCAAGAGAAGACAATCGCACCAGGCAGTCCAGTTATAAGCTTACCCCTGAGCTATGTTCCTCTTATGGCTCAGTCAGAAAGGGGGGCACGGTCGCTTAGCAACCTGCACTTCCTCTTGGTCCAGATGCTTCCTGTCTGTTAGTGCTGCTATCCGGGTCACGGCACCAAAATGTTAGAGGGAGATTTATTACGTGGCAGAAGGGCAAGGGGCTGGGCGCTGGGATGATCGTGAGAGTGAGCTAGGGACAAAAGGGCTGGCCTAATTTATACCGGGGTGTGCAGGAACACTTGCTCTAAAAATAGAGAAAACAGATATGTGAGCCCTGGAAACCAAAGCTGAAAGGTTAACAGTTTTTTTTAAGAAGATGTAACTTCTAGATACTTTAATACAAAGGCATAAAAATCATAGTTCTATATCCAGTGCTCCGCATTCTCAGGTAGTCACGTGGATTTAGATTTCAGTACTGAACATTACATTTACTGAATACAAGCTTTTAAACTGCTAAAGATAGAGTCTAAAACCTTAAAGACACATTTATCATTTGAGGCAAAGTATATTTAAAAAGCAAAGTACATGTTATTTGAGAATACTCACATCTGCCTATAAGTGAGAAATCCTACAATTACAAGTTAAACACTTCAAATGTAATAAAGGAAATAAGCAAGGTTAAAAGAAAACAGTAGTTATAACATTTCATATGGCAGAATGTAAAATACAATACAGCTAATATATATATTAAGTAAATCAATTGATCAAGAGCTCTTGGAGACAACTCGCCAACCTGGTGCCTACAACAGACCAGGAGTTGCCCAAAGATATTTCTGCGGACCTCCTTTTTATAAAATTTAAGCCGGTGAGAGTTTAAGGTAACGTCATCTCACGCCACCCCATGCCCCGTACCCTATTTGCATCATTTACGGCCTACTCTGCACTTTTCTCATCCTATACGTTCAAAATGCAGCCCTTCCTGGAACCATGGCACTTATGCTGGACTAAAGGTCATGCCTTATTGACTTGAAGTTTATCGTAAATTTGCTTTGGTTAACAGAAAAGCGTTTTTACTGCAAAAAGGATTATATTTAGGTGTGTATGTACCAATCTGTACAACCTGTTGCCACATCCATTACTCCAGCTTGTCATAGCTGAAGGGCGAATTTCTCCTTTTCCCATACACAGTTTGAGGATGTGACCCTCTGTATGTTGAAAGAATATGGTGGAAGTTGAACTTTAGCACACAGGCTGGGTTGGGACTCTAAACAGGGGGAGAAGCCTCGCAGACAGTGGAGCTGGATGAAGTCTTGATCAGACCTGCTTTCTGCTTTCTTAACAGAAAATGGCAGAACTCTGGCCAATCTAACCAAGGCCTATAATTTTAAACAGAAGGGCCTACATAGGGGTTCATGCTAGCTAAGGATATTAATACAGTAAAATCTATCCCTCTCTCAAATTTATGAATAGTCCGCTAATTACCTGGACTACAAAGATGGGACACACAGCCATAGCCACACAGAAGTAGTACAACAAAGAACAGGAGGAGAGGGTACAAGGGAGGAAGTTTAAAGACCTACAAGGAAAAATACCCCCTTATCCAATACAATTGTAGCACAAATCGACCTTGGGTCTGAGTACTCACAAAAACAAGCTGAAAGGTATCTGGTATGTCTCATCAAATCTACTCAAGGGAGAAATCCGTTTCAGGATGAATACCCTCACCCACCTGTGGTGGCATGCTTCATCATATGGGTTTCTCCTCCCAGTGGGAACGCCTAGTCCCACTGAGGGATACAAATTCCTCAATGTGAGGAAGGAGCTCTGGGATGTTCTGAAGGTAGCGCAACATTACTAAGGATGCTAAAATCCCATATGTATGAGGTGTGGTCGGGTGAGGAAGCAGCGCAATGAAGTAAAGATGTGAATGGTGAAACTGAGTTAAAACTACCTAGAGGAAACAAAACCCAACCTTTATTCACTTGTTCGCACTAGTAAGATTAAAAGATAGCATACGAAACCAGAATGTGCATGATAAATATAATGAACCTTCCAATTAGTTACATTTTACTTCCAACGAAGTGTACTTTTGGGTTTTGGATAAAACTCTGTCTCACTTCCAGCAGGTTATAGCCGAAATACGAATGCTTGGGAAATTTATTAGAGGCCTTAATGGCCAAGTACTTCATTTGCAAATAAATGAATTATAATCTCCTGGTACACTGGGGTGGAGGAAAACAGAAAGTGAGCAAACCGCATTGGAGTGTTTACCACACAGTAGCATTCTGGATATGTTATTGGACAGGTAAGGAACGGGATATACAACTGTTGCGGAGCCTGTGTGATGAACTAGACTAAGAGAAATGATGGGTTGTTATATGAACTGTTTAAGGTTTTGAAATAAAAGGAGCAGTGAGAGTGGAACAGGAGCAGAACCTACTGATCAGCTTTCTGCAAAGTAAGCTGCAGATGCTTTCAGAGTAGGAATGTTCAGCTTCCCCTTTTAGCCTGCCCTTGCTGTGGTACCTCTAGCTCACCACAAAACTCTGGGCCTTGCACCAAGAGCACAGTGTAATAATGGCCTGTGACTGCAGATGAAGACAGAGATGCAGGATTGTGTAGTGGGTTTTATCATGTATTCTTTGTAGTAGAGAATGGAAATGAATAAAGAAATAAAATGAAAATGTATAAACAATATCTGGATATTCTTGGAATGTATAGTTTATAGGATGATCATAAACCCTGGCAACAGATATTTAAATATATATTGACAAATAATTAATACATTTGGGGCATATGTCTGTTGTTTCCTCCCATGTTTTTCTTGGGTCTCAGACTGCAGAAGCAGATGTGTTTATTTCTGTATGTCTATATCTATGTTCTGTTTTATGTCATTTATGTCAATCTTGTTGTTAGCTGCTACCCTCTTCCTTACAATGGGTAACACAACGAGTAAGGATGACCTGCATAGCAGTAAGCCTACCCTGCCTAAACACCCCCCGCCCCCAGTTATTGAGTGGCTACACACCACAGTCTCACTGTGTGCCCATTATGAGATAAATGGCACACACTGACGGTCAGCAACACAGACTTGAAGTTCCCGTTGCATGACACTTATTATATGGCCAGATTAAAGTAGTTGAGGAAGATATGAACAATGAAAGGGAAGAAAACAAGGGAATGGACACAGGTGGCAGATCAGATGATTAGGGAACACTGGAGATAAAAACAATTGGATGTAACTGGGGTTTTTCCATGTGTTCCTGTGGCAAGTGCACAATTAGGGGATGAAGGGGGAAGATGTAGACTCAGTTATAGAGGACATAATAATAGGGCTAATCCTACCGGTAAAGAAAATGTGCAAGAGAAGGCCCGATTCAGGCACTAAACCCACCCTGCTAACTATAGCAGGAGAAGCCGAGAGCTGTGCAATGTCACAGCGACTCACACATGAGGAAGTATTAACAGTTGAGCTTAATAGGATTTCAACGCCCCCCCCCCCCCACACTTGCGGTAATAAAAAAGGACGTGTGATTTGCTGGTAAGAAGCCAACTCTTTACTAAAAGCATGCAAAGGAAAACATATAACAATGCCAAAAAATGAATAACCTTGTGTGGCTAAAAATTTGACAGATCTTCTCTAGATAATGTTAGGATGGAAGGGATTGTGCAGGCTAATCTAGGATATTTACACATTCACACAACATGCAGTACATGATATATCCGCTCTAGCAGATGCATGTGACAGGCAAGCAAAACCACCGAGGGCCCATAGGGATAGCATGTAAAGGTGCCTCACCCCTGCCAGTTTCCCTAAATATTCAACAGCAACACAGAGAAGGATGGTGTTTTAAATAGTGAAAGATCAAAATGCACCACGCTACTTATTGACCTAGTCGGTGGCAAGTAACAAGTAAGCCAACGGGCAGGAATGCATGATAGACCACACCAAGACAGTGCTGGGTCTGGAGTGAGCTAGTTTAATGAAGTCCAGTCTACAGGCATGCTGCTTCTATGCCCAGCACCCCAAGGCTGAGACCACAGAGAGAATACCAGCAGCCCCTCCCCTACCACAGACATACGAATGGTACATATCTGAATTTAGCTTTTAGGATTCAGATCTACTGTCTTTGGTGGATGCCAGGATAGCAGAAAGATAGATTACATTTTGCCTTAGACTAGTTGCACCAGTGGAAAGAACTAGGGAGCTCCCTGGTGACTAGAGAGGTAGCACAAACATTAGCGTCAACATACCTGGAGGTTACGAAGCCCATCTTGATTATGCCCTTGCGTGAAGTACCACCAGCATCACCACTATCCTGGGAAGAGCCAAATGCTCATACATACATTTATACATACATGTCCCACACTCACACATTTTCCCCGACCACCCATGCAGAAAGGTTTGGCGGACCACTGCAGGCACCAGGCACCAGATACCTGGATACACCTAGAAGTTCCATACACTGTGCCGTTGTCCCATGATTTTTCCATGGCATTCTAGACCCTAAAGCACGAGTGGGGTATGGCACCAGAGTTATCCACCTGTTCTAAAATGGAAGAGTGGGTTTTAACTGGGGGTACTGATACTGTTGGCACCACACCTTGCTACTAAAAGATGGCCCACCCTGAGCCCTATTTGCCTTTTGCACAAAGGTGCTGAAGGTGACTGCTTTGCCAATGGATCTTCCCCAAAGGAAGAGATGGGGACATTGCATGCTTCTTATGGTGGGGGTACAGCTAGCTGCATGCGATGAGGAATGTTCTTTCACTATTGACTATTCATTGACTTATTTTATCCCCTAGAACATTGCCTGAAATGCACTGATGAGAATAAAAATAGTTGCATGTATAAGCCAGACAGGATAGCGCGGGTGGAGTATGGCATTATTGGTTTAAGTAGGAGGTTGCCTTGTGGAAATATAGACTTTTGAGAATGAATCACAAGGGTTTAGAAGGATACAGAGCAGAGGAAAGTGGTGTTACAGTCATGGTGGAAAAGGGATACAAGGGAAAAGTAATTGTGAGCATGGTTTTGAGGTGAGAGAGAACCCGGATTACTTTAAAAGGTGCATTTACTGTGTGGTTTGATAAATATACGTGTGTGTGTGTGTGTGTGTGTGTGTGTGTGTGTGTGTGTGTGTGTGTGTGTGCATATTAATTCATAAAATCTTTATTTCGGCTATTTGCCATAAAAGAGTACAAAGATGAAGCATATACATGGATGGTAATACAATTCATTAAAACGGGCACAATAGATGCTGAAATCCGTTCGTGCTAGAGTGGTACATGGTTTCAGTGTAACAGATCTGTAATTGGGTGAACGATATCATACATTGACAGTCAGGAGCCTGAGCTTAGACCACATAGCTAGTAAGAATGGAGAAACTGCAAATACAGTGTGCCTGGGCGTATCGGTTTTTAAAACTCTAAAAGCATACATACACTGTACAAAACCCAAGTTTTTACATAAAGGTACGAGCCAGTACTTCCTGGATTTACTGTAAGCTGAGCAAAAAAAAAAGAATGTGAAGTTCATCTTAAATTTCACAGCTACACCCAGGACAATTCTTATCTGTAGAAGCAGACCATTTACTGGTAAAGGCTCTTGGGGGCAGAGTACCCTATCTCCATTGTAGATAAAGTTTCCTGGCTACAATAGGACAAATGTCATCCATGAAATCCTCAAATGAATAAGAAATTTTAAATGTTAAAAAAGAATTAATTAAGGTGCCAACAAGGGGTATCAGACAAAACAGCAGTGATTTTTTTATCCACAAAAATCCTGGTGAGTGCCTTGCGCGAAACCTCTTGGCAACTCCTTTCCGGGTCATACCACAGAGCAGACAATCCCAGTCTTACAAATTCTTGCTTTATAAACATGAGCCAGGGGATTTTTGCTGCACTGTAACAAGAAAATATTTCCTTAAGTTCTAGCCTATAGTTCAGCAGCTCTGGCGTTGTCCAGAGCCTATGCCAGAACCTGAGGGGTTTGAGTGCTAACTCATCTTCAATAGGTCTCAACTCCAAGTCAAACCTTAGTGGAAGTAGCGGGGTACTCTGTGGGAGTGCCACCAGCTGTCTAATAAATTTATTTTCTGTTTTGGGAATTTCAGGCCTACAGGAATGTACCCACAACTCCCCCCCCCCCCCCATAGAGGATTGCAGCCCTTGCCTGGGTTTTATAAATCTCCAAAGGGGGACTCACAGGTTTAAATGTAGATGAATTAGAAAGCTTTAGTATTCCCCCCGTGAGCTGGGCCAGTTTCATTTGTGACTTTATTTGTTGGGGGCCCCATGACAGATTTTCATTAATGGTTACCCCGAGATATTCAAAAGTCGTCACCCTTTCTAATCTGACTGGGCCTAAACTAGGACTCTGGCGGGTAGTTGCAGGTGGGTTGAAGATCATGAGTTCCGTTTTGTCAGCTTTTATCTCCAAACCCCGACTTATGCACAAATCCTCAAAGCCGTCCAATATGCGCTGTATCCCCATAGGGGACTTAGAAAGTAGCATGGTGTCATCTGCGAACATGATCGCCGGCACCCTGCTACCTGCCAACCTTGGTGCATCATTGTAAAGGACAGCATCTAGGTGTGCAATTACGCCGTTGACGTAGAGGCAAAACAGGGTAGGTGCCAGTACGCATCCCTGCCTTACCCCCCCTGCCAACGTGGAACCTGGGTGACAGCGCCTCATTCCTCCCACATCTAACCTGCGCAAAGTTCCCCGCATGTAGCCTCATGAAGAGGGTTAGGAGTTCGGGCGGAACACCCAATTCTTGGAGCACCTTCTACAGTTTCCCTCGAGGCACTAAATCAAAAGCGGACCGAAGGTCCACAAACACCATATAGAGGCTGCCACCCCCTATCTTCAGCGTTTTCCAACACAATAGAATTAGGCAAAAAATTTGGTCCATAGTGGAAGTGTTCCTTCTAAACCCCGCTTGATATGGGCTAAGGATTATGTACTCCTCCATCCAGTCCTGTAAAAGGTCTAGGATAAGCCGCACAAATTTTTTTTGCGGGACATCATTGAGGCTAATGGGCCTGTAGTTAACCAGGAGCAGAGGAGAGCCCTTCTTGAATATTGGGACAATCTCTGCTCCCAGCCAAGTACAGGGAACTGCCATGCCCCTCAGGACTGCATTGAAAATTATTTTATGGTATGGACCCCAAATCCTAGGTTGATGTTTGAAGAGGTCTCCCGGGAGTTTATCGAGATCCGGGGCTTTTCCCACTGCGAGTTTGCCTATTGCATTACATACTTCTTCTGTGGTAAATTCTAGCTCATCATGGTGGTCAGTTGAAAATGGGGAACCAGAATACTTTCTGCACCGTGTTCTAGACAATATAGGATCTTGAAGTGGTCTTCCCAAACTTTTGCATCTATATTTGGTTCAATAGCCGATTTTGGTTCTCCACAGCCTATATTGATTATTGACCAAAATCTCCATGCATCCCTTAAATTTAGGGCACTAGTTTGGCTAGTCCACTTTTCTATATCCCACTCTTGCTTTGCATATTTCATTACTTCCTTATACTGTACTCTCCTAGTGCGAATTTGGGGTTTATTGCTGCTAAGCTTTAGAGCCTGGACCAGCTCGGACTTAGCCGTTATGCATGCAGCATTATACCAGGAGGATACAGGCGTCCTTTTTCTCCTTTTTGGGCGCCTGGGAATTAAGAACCTCAGCTAGATTTGAAACTAAGTCCGCATGCAGAGCCTGCATTTTTTCAATAAAATCAGGAGGCGGGGGTTGGGTATTTAAAACATCGACCTCCATAAACAAGGGGACAATTAAATTATAAACATTACAAAGTTCTTCCGGGTTTGCCACTATTTTTTCCCACCTCACCCTACGTCTATCATTTGTTAATATTGTCCTGTCTTGTGGTGCCTCCAAGTCTACCGTAACATTTCCACCTAGCCCAGGCAAGGCCATCTCCAGACTTAGAGCGTTGTGATCGCTCTCCACTCTAATGTTTACCTTGAAGTCAAAGACCTTCGACTAGAGCCGTAACTCGACCATAATGTAGTCGAGTCGCGACTCCTGTCCTAATTTATTAAAAGTAGTCCTTGCTGGTATATCCGAGGGAGTGTGGCCATTACAGGCCCTAATAGATTGGTTTAGAGTTAGAGCCGTGATCTGGATTGCTAGAGGGGACCATGTCTTGGGCGATGGAAATTGACTTGGAGGTATGGCCCAGTGATCATCCTCCGCCATAAGGGCGCCTTCATTCATCCCCAGTAGGGGCTCGTAATGACAATTCAAGTCACCCCTGACCAGGAGGTGAGTGTCACTTGTGAGAGTGTGCAAGAAGAGCAACAACTCATCAATGGTGCTTGACTCACTGGCTATGCTTACAGGTCGTGAGTAAACGTTCAAGATAGCAATCTTAAAAGAATTTGGTCACTTCAGGACTACTTACTGAACATCGCCCGAGTGGGTGGTCAAAGTCTCAGCCATACAGCCCAGGTGAAGACCGACCCAGGTGGTAAGGCCTCCTGGCGGTCGCCCCCTTCCCCCCAGCAGGCAGGTACATGGAATGCGGCATATCCCACTCGGAGTTGTTCATCCCGCGCCCAGGTCTCTTGGAAGAGACAGATGTAATTCTTATCCACAAAGGATCCCCACTCTGGGCAAGCCAATTTATTGGGTAAGCCTGCCACGTTCCAAGATATTATTGTCACAGGTCTCAATTTAATAGCATTGGTGCCAATAACACCACTCCTCATTAGGACACCTTCACTTGGGCAAACCCGAAAGGGCTCCAAAATACCACCTGTCACGGTTCTCCCAAGTGGGTCATCACTATTAGCTGTAATAGTACCATGAGTAGACAAATGGGGACCCGGGGAATCACTAGACAGTTGGCTACTGGTTGGCTCCATGCCTCCCTCAAAGTGCGCAATGCTCCTACTTTGGGAGGTCCCATTAGTTTCAGCCCGGGTGTGCTGCAGTCAATCGACCATGCCTGTGCCCCACCCAAGACAACCTTTGCACCATCAAGATTTCGCTAGTGATGTGACTGGGGAGAGGTCTATTTCTGTTGAGCCAGTCAGAGACTTTATTTTTTAGGGACATAAACTATTCCCTACTGGGATTGCTTATTTCGGGGACCCCAGTCAAAACTACCAGATACGGGCTTGATTCTGGGGGCAGATCAATTCTGAATTCCCCAGAAGAGCCCGCTTCGAGTAAGTCCAGATGGCCTTGTTTTGATTTTGCAACATTGACCCCTGTTGGAGTATTGTCAAGTGAGGCCACAGGTACGGATGGATTTACAATAGGTACGTTAAGAGTAGGTGGTACTAGTGGAGGAATTGGTTTATGTATTGCGATTTCCCCCCCCCCCCCCCCTGTGCGGTGTTCAATTGTGCATTACCCAGACACAAGACATTTGACTTTATATTGTCCGCAGTTTCCAATATTACTTTCTCGATCTTACTTACCGCTGCTCAATCTGGGTAAGTCTAGTAGAAGTAGTGTGGCTCACTGGTTAGAGGCGGCAGACCCGAGAGCAGAGGACGGCCTGGGACCAGGGTTCGATTCCCGGCACGGCAGGTTTCTAGACCAGGGTCAGCGGACTCGATAATTCTCTCGCCTCGGTGCCCACTCTGATCAGCGATGACACTCTGCAACTCTGGTCTCATCTTCACTAACGGCCCCACCAGACCGCCGGGGATGCCTGGTCTCACCCTGGAGATACCCATTAAGGGACCATCTCTCAGGGAAGCCAGGAAGGGTTTCGCAGCGGTCGAAGCGCCTTGGGACCCTCCGGGTAAGTAGTGTGCTATATAAATGCCTATACATTTACATACATTTACATATCTTCAAGTGGTTTAAAAGATGACCTTAGGAGGGCGCCCAGTTTTGCAAGGAGAGGATCCTCCGATACCACTATGGCGCCAGTGGAATTTACCGCTCCTGGAGTAGTTACAATCAGTAGTGGTGGGTCATTTTTCTCCATAGGATTCGAAACCTCTGGGCCCTGGTGTTTAAGTGTTGTATCATTAATGCTGGTACATTTAGCAAGTTTGGGCTTCCTGCCTCCAGCAGTAGCAGCCCCCGCTTCCTCTTACATATCACTCCCTCACGTCTCCCCTGCAATTGCCGGGTATTTGGTCTTTCAGGGGAACTAGCCGTGGTTGATACTATAGTAGTCTCTATTGCTGCTGATAGTTGGACCTGATCAGCTGAAGAGGTGTGGCTGAGATCCTGGTAAATTGGTGGGCTGTGAACGATCACAGGAACGTCAGTAGTAGTTGCTCGCAGTATGGGTTCTGGTGTACGAGCATTTGCAAAGTGACCCAAGGAAGATCTTTTTGCTAGGGCCAGATCTTGAGAAACCCGGCGCTCCATTAAAATTATCCCCTGGTCAATAACTGAATTGGTTCTGATAATGAAGTTGTCCAGCGTCCCTGGTAAATGTCCACTAAAGGTGTCTGCCTTACTCCTACTTTCACGTGCTGACATGTTAATAATATAAATAGACAACCAGGCAAGTACTTACAGTTGAGCACGGTGGTAGAATTGTAAAGTGCGCCAAATGAAAGCGGGGTAGCCCGGTCCGGTCTCAAGCGGGCCCGCTCGAGGTCGAGGTGATTTAAATTTACTGTCAGGAGGTGGGCGGGAAGAGGAACCAGCTGTGGCAGATTGTAGGGCTGCTGGTCCTCGCAGTCCCAGTAGATGCTCTTCCGTATGCAGGCAAAAGGAACAGCAAGTCCCCACTGCTGCGAGCATATTTATTTTTTGGGACATCTGGATTGCTGACAATATTCCTCTATAGACCTAATGTAAGGGTGGGTGCTAAAAAGCATTTTGATTAAGTGCGTTCACCAGGGACTAAATGAACCACGTATGGTAGTTTTAGGTCTAAAAATGTGATGAGTTGTGCTTTTAGTTCAATAAAGTGTATTAATATATAAGAATACAGTATGAAAGGAATAACTATCATCATTATTGATATATTTGCAGGATTGTATGTGTTACAAAATTAAAATGATTTTAAGGTACAAAATTGCTAAGTGAGCATGACTGTGGGCCCTAAGCTTACAGTTAAAACATTTAACATTGAACGTGAAGGTTGTTTTCGACAATTATGACACCTCTCCTGCATCCCAGGTTTAATAGGGTTTTTCCTCATTCTTAGGATCAGAAGGCAAAATACTACCATCTACTGCTAACAGCTTTTCCTTTTTGGGTTAGACCTGGTTACTAATTGAATGTGTAACTTTGTAGCCTGTGATCTGTCCACAACATTTCCAGTCCATCTATGCTCAAAGGGAATCCACTTGCTGTTGATATTGATAATAAGGGGAATTTCAGATGTTCATTGTCTGGGTCATTATCAGCACTTAATGAAGGGACACTATATAGTCTCAAGGTATTCCCTTTCCATCACCCTTGAGCAGGTTAGTTTTCCTGTAATGTTTCTTTTTCTGTGATATTGACTGCTACTTTAGGAGTCAAGGTTTTCCCTTTTTTGGTTTCACTGTGCAATCCTTAACAAAATGATCTTTTCGTATGCGATATAAGCAAAAGCCAATCTTGCATCTCCTTTCTTTATTCATTAGACAAAGCGGCTCAAACTGTGCAAATTCCCATGGGCTCAGGGATCGCTTTGGTGCTTGATAACGAGGGTCAACTTCTTTTGCATCTCTGTAGTGGTTGGTCTCATCGCCTTCGGTCACTCTTCTGTTCACTAAGGCGATGGTCTAACCAGAGAATCAGGTTTACGAGGTCCTTGTGGGTATAGGCTTTGCATATTTTTGTGTCTTGTACTCCTTGATGAAACCAGGTCAGTTGTGGCGAATCCTTTTCTGCTACCAAACTTTGAAAATTACTTGGGTAGTTCACCGGATCTCTCTTACCCTGTTTGAGTTCTAACAGTGCTCAATCTCATAGGAAGGACATTGCACGATCAAATTAATTTTGAAATTCAGTTTGAAACTCATCCTAATTGTCATCATCATGCAAGGGCCGCATACAAATTCAGACACCAGTTATGCGTCGGCGACTATAGATTTCTGAGCCGCCTCCGAATCCCACAAAAACAACGAGGTTCGTAAAAATCATGTAGACACTTTCTAATGGTGTATATGAATCTATATTTTATTTTTAACTAATAGTCTTTCTGTCTTTCTTTTTTGAATTGTAGAAAGCATCAGCAAAAGAGTGGTGGTAGAGGGGGCGTCTCTGAAGGTTAACACCGTAAATGTTTTACTGCTTATGCTGTTCAAAATGGACTGCATGCTCCACAATCAAAAACAAAGAGATTCATAGGTTTGTACCTATAATATTGCATATTTTGAAAAGTAAGTGCCAGGCATAACCTATGACACCAAATGGCCTGATTAAGGTTTTGCTGCGATTATTGTGAGCGCTTGTGTCAAACATGATTATTATAACCTCTGTTGTGGCCATAAAATTAATGATCCACTGCTGGAGGCTCATGAGTGTCTGTATGGCTCATATGCTTTTAGAACAATCCGTCATATATGTAGCCTGCTAGACCCGAACAAAGTATATAAACTGTTAAGGCCGGCGTATGGATTGTACAAGGAAAGAATAATGTCCACCCTGATATGATTAAGGTCTTGTCGACCACACTCAGAGACCTGATGCTAGAAAGAGCCAAGCTCAAAACTGTCTTATGCAAGGTTTGTGTACATATTTTGTTATGATGGCAGAAAGGGCTATAGAAAGATGTAAGTAAAATATTTATTTTAATAATAGACGAGTGTGCTCTTTAGCCCCCAAAAACTGTTTTAAAAAACTGAGTCCCCCAGTATCATGTCAATATTGTATTAATTAATATTACATACTTATTCACTTTTTAGGCCTAGATTCAGAATGGCGGTGTGAAAGATGCTTCTGAGTTACGTCCAGGATACACATGTATTGCCAGATTGGTATACATTTCGTTTAAAGAAAGAATAGCTGAATTACAGCCTGTAACTATGCGCTATCTGAACCTAGGTGAGCCGCCCACAGCGAGGCAGTGTGACAGTCTTACGTGCGTAGCCACTGGTGTATCAATGCATGGCTACCTATGAAGGATGAATACTGGAGCGAGTACAAAAGCTGTACTTGGGAGTTAATACTATCACTTATGACCAGCTTACATGATGCCTTGGAGCTGCTGACCGAAGATTATTTCAGAAACAAAGGTTTTATATTATTTAACAGAGAACCGTATGATCTTCTGAATGCCATCAGTATCCTGAGTGTACAAAGTTATAGGTGTGAGCAGGAAGTCCTGTCTAGAGCTGTTCAGTTTATAACTGTCAAAATATCAAAAGTGAATTATCTTGCTGGCCCCTAGTAATGTACATAGCATGTGTCATATTATGGAAATGTAGTGAAAAGTCAGCAAACTGTCCAACAAGAGCGACAAGACATGTACCATGAAACTGTAAAGTATGCCCTGTTTATCTGTTGCTAACATTCTTTTTAATAAAATGCCCTATACAAAACCAGTGTCTTTTATTTCATTGGATGCGGGGGCTGATAGCATGCTGGGGAATGGTTAAAGAATCTTTATTACGATGCAAGTGGGGGGGTCAGAAGCTTCAGAAGCACCGAAGCTCTGTTTAGAAGAGCTCTCGTTTAAAAGAGCTCTCGTTTAAAATGAGCCTGTAAACAGTGCGTAGGTGAAGGCCTGGTTATCTGGGGAAGAGGGGTATTCAATCCACAAGCAAGCCTGGAGGCATTTTAAGAGGAGATTGACCACTGTTAGCACACAGCTAGATTATCAGTAGCAGGCAGACCTAATCAGTCTTCAAGATCTAGCTAAGCAGAATAACGGTGCTTGATACATATTAACGTTAAAAGAGGAATTGTCCAAGTACGGCTTTGCAGAAGCAATAAGTGGTGTTGGCGTCACCAAGGCCTTTAAAGCCATCTTCAGGAAAGAGCAACATCCTCAAAAACTGAAAACAGAGGCTACAAAAGAATTTGTAAACTATTTGTTTCAAAAATTATTAAAACAGCATGCTGTTCATCATTTTGTAACACAGAGAGAGGTAAAAGTTGCTGTAATAGAGCAGTTTAACAGACCTTTAAAATCTAAGGTGTGGAAATGTTTCACGGCCTACAACACCTACCGATATGTGGATGTTCGACAGGCGTTTATAGATGCTTATAACACTAGTAATCATAGAACCATCATAGCATCTCCCGTCAAAGTAACGACTGTTAATTCCTTAGTGGTGTTGACATGGTGTACGGGGCTGTTTCCCAGCCAAGGTAAAGAAGCCTCTTTAAAAAAAAAAGGTGATTGTGTTAGGGTTTCAAAGGTGTTCCAGAGTTGAAAGGGGTTTTTACAAAGGGCTACCAGCAGACGTTTAGCGACAAAATATTTATAGTGGAGAGTGTGGAGCTTAAAGAAGTTATATATAATAGGTTAAAGGACTATGATGGCGAGACTGTGTTGGGTGCCTTTTACAATGAAGAGGTACATAAGGTACTGGATGATCCACACAGGTTGTACAGGGTTGAAAAGATTCTGAAATGGAAAGGTAGCGGTGCTAACAGACAGGCCTTTGCCAAATGGAGGGTGTAGCCAGAGAAACTTAACAGTTGGGTGCTGGCCAAATACTTGTAGGGTGTGTAAGTAAGGGGGGTCTCTAAAGGTTACAAATTGGAGACAAAATCATTTTATATTACCTTGCCATTCAACACCACGAAGGACATGTTTCCTGACAATCATACTGTGAATCTGGGTAAACCTGTGGCCCTAAAAGGGGAATGGGAGGTAGCCCTAACCGAAATCCAGTACCCAAGAACATGGAATTAATTCACAATGCTCAAGACCAAATTTTTTATTGAAGCGTGATCAAGACCCCTTGAGCATCTACGCTGGCTTTCTCGTGGCTATTACTCCAATGTTGCTGCAGGTGTTGAAGTGTTGAAGACATAAACAAATCCCATAGCCAGAACCAAAATGCATTCAGATATTCATCTTGTAATACACAACATGTAAGTGTTTCTAAAAGCTCCAAATCACGATACAGACGTTAGCTGTGTTGCAGGGATTCTGCCCAAGATCAGAACTATGTGTAGGATTATGGGACCTTAGTGCATGGAGACTGAGTTATCCTACCACCTTAGTACCCATGAGCCCAGGACCGACTAGCTATAGCGTCTCACTTGCCCTCCTACTCACTCACTGAGAAACAAATTATTAGACACCCCAGAACACAACACTCACGAATCTCTCAGGACTCGCGGTTGCAAGACACAACCTTTTGCTCACACTCTTGTACCTGTCCACAATAAGACTTGACAGAGACACAAACCAGGTTAAAATATTTATTTTAACTAACGTGCTCTAACAGACAGTATACGTGCCACAACAAGCAGGAAAACATATAATATGAATATGGTCAGCATGGCAGCTAGTCCAAACATCATAAAGGGAGATGTCATCTTAAAAATACAATAGGGCCTAACCTTCCGCCCCTTGCTAGGAAGCAGTATTATTATCAATTAGAAGATCTCTGGGTTTTATCGGCAGACCCCATACCTTAAACTATAGATGGTAGTTCTACATCATAGGTGCTGTCTCGCTCTTCTCCCTGGAAAGGTCCCTCTCCAAGTGTGTGTTTCTTATGCAGCCTGAGAGAGCCCCAGGATCAGCTGTTGCTGACAATGCACAATAAGAAGTGGTGTGCAAGGGGTGGGGCCGGTTCTGCAAGACTTCCCGCAAGACATCATGTGTGTTTGAGTCATATTAAAGTTGTAGTGAGTAGCATGGATCAATGCTTGCAGCGTTCTTCAGTGATGAGGCATAGGAAAGTGACACAGTTAAGGGGGGCTGTCTGAAATGGGTGGGTGACTAGACCTTCAACAGTTTACTTGGAACGCCTTAGATAACCTTGCATTTTAAAAGCAATGAAGCATATCGAACTTGGCTAACACCTGATGATGCACAGGCAGGAGAAGAGGACTGTAGCAGCTTAAAAACCTTGTTCTTGCAGCACAAATAATAGCTCAGCATTCCATAAGCAGGTGACCATGTGATATAAGCAACAACATGATGATAATGTATGGCTAAGAGCAGAGTATTTTGGAATGCGTTTTGTTGTGTTGCATTCCACAGTTCTAAAACAAGAGACTTAGACGGTGATCTGAAGGTATTATACTGCGAGAAGATGGAGAAAGTGTAATTTCTATGATAAAGCAGTACAAACATTCAGGTTGTTGTAGCATAATTCTTTTTTTTTTTTTTGTATGGGGGTTCACTCTAACAGGGCTACAAACACCACACAAGGCACACATTGGTTTCAGTACTATTTATTAATGTCTTATTAGAAAGGAAGGAAACTGATTTTCTCAGGGTTTCTCACATCTTTGCTTTGATCCCGATGCTATCTGATGCTACCTCTGCTTCGCTCTACTCAGATACATCCACCTCCATCACGGCCCAATCCAGAGTCTTGCTCATTTCTCCTTCCTCTGTGCTTCGCTTGCTCCAGAAACCACTGTACAGAACATCAGTTATGTTAATTTGCATTTGTAAAACGCCAAATCACCGATGGTCTTTAAGCACTATTAACCCTGAACCTCAAAGTTCCACAATTATTTGCGGGTCACATAGATTGGGGTAGGTTTCTCCAAATGACTCTATAAACAAGATGGTTTTAAGTTTCTTCCTAAATGGGGAGTAGCCTGGCTTCCCCACGTAAGCTCTCCCGTAACTTGTTCCAGAGCTGGGGAATCATAACCGAGAAGGCACTCCCTCCCAGAGTGGCTCTATTGAAGCCCAGGCAGGCCAGCCGGTTTGTCTCAGGTGAACAGACACTGACTGGGCATGCAACGCTTCAGACGATCATTGATGTAGCAAGGCGCTGCTCCAAACTGTTCTTTATGTGCAATGCACAGGCCTTTGAACCGAACCCTCTGCTTGATAGGGAGCCAGTGTAGTTGTTGTAGCAGGGTGTGGCTCGTGTTTTTCTAGGCAGTTTGAAAATCAGTCTTGCCACGTCATTTAAGATAACCTGAAGTTTCCCCAAGAGTTTCTCAGGAAGCCCTATGTAAATTGCATTGCTGTAATCCAGGTGTGACCGAATTAATGCCGACACAACGATGTGAATGGTGGAAAACGATATCGGCGGTTCAAGTTTCCGGAGTTGTTTTATCAAACCCACGCAGCTCCCCACTACTGCAGTTACCCACTTGTTCATGGTTAATTTGGAATCTAACCAGATACCCAAGCTTTTTATACGGTGTCTGAGTAGTACCAAGTTCTTGTGGCCAGAAGAGACTGGACCAGGGGCTAGAGTCTGTGGTAAGAGCAAGAATCTCTGTCTAATCTTGATTTCCTTTGAGTGAATTGGAGGTCATCCAATTCATTGTAAACTGGAGGATGTTCTGTACGTTAACCTGTGCCTGGGTAGAGTTGTCGATATGCACAATTAGTTGGGTATCATCGGCATAGTTGAAAACCTGACATTCCAGTTTGACCAGTGCTTCCACCAATGGCTGAAGGTGAATATTGAAAAGCATGGGGGACAACACAGAGCTCTGCGGAACCCCACATGGCAAGGCTCCATGCCTAGATGTATTTTCCTCTAATTGGACCTTTTAGGACTGATCTTCCAGCAAAGAAACTATCAATTGGAGGACCGGCGGCTAAACCTGGGCTACCAACTGTGCATGGTTCACCGCGTCGAATGCGGCTAAGCGGTCCAAAAGGATCAGTGGGGAGGGGGATACTCCTGTCGGCAGTGAGCCTTAGCTCATCCAACACTAAAAGCATCACAAACTCAGTGCTGTTGTGGGCTCTAAATCCTGCTTGACAAACATGTAGCAGCTGGTGGTCTTCCAGAAAGGACAAGAGCACTCTAAGCACATATTGCTCAAGTACTTTGGTCAAAAAAGGAAGTCTAAAATTGGGTCAGAAATTTTTCAAGTTTTTGCTGTCCACCCCAGCTTTCTATAGTAGTGGGATCACCAGGGCTTCCTTAAATTTTTTGGGACCTTCCCTGTTGCCAATGATAGGTTTAGCAGGGTCAGAATTTCTGGCCCCATCACCCGGAAGCACATTTTAAACACTATAGGAGGACAGGTATCTTCTGGTGACACAGATTTTAATTTGGCCATGGAATGGGCTAGACCGTTTAGGTCAAGTGCAGGAAAAAACTGAGTGTGTAGCCCTGAAAGTCTGGTGGATCTGACACAGGAAAAGGACAGGGACTTGTACAGGTATTGCCTATTTCCCTAACCATGTGTAAGGAATTGCTTTGTACAAAGAACTTGCCCGTTATTTTCACATTAATGCAGCTCAGTATTTTGTCAGCAATTATTTGTTAATCTGTTGTATTTATGAAAAACGTCTGCATTTGCCAAAGCTTGTTGATTGTAATATTGTGCCACACCCTGGTTATAGGAAACGAACTCTTGCACATGTCTTTAAGCTGATGGAACATTATTCACAAAGCGCTGCACATGTTTAAACTGCTTTCGGTAAAACGTGCAGCGCATTTGAGCGCCACCCGCAGCTTTACTATAAAAGGAAACACGGAGCACTCTCAGTTGCTTGTGCTCGTTTTGGATTTTCTGGCACCTGAGCATCTCGCGCATCTCACCTCTCCCATACTTACCTTCTCTTTCTCAGATTCATTCCTTGCCCGGCCCGCATTCATTCTTACCTTTTCCTTCAGAGTTCCACGTCCTGCATCGGTCTTGGAGTCTCGGCAGCATTCTTCAATTTTCAGAGACCTTCCTGATTTCCGGTCCGCTTCAGTTCTTTCTCCCCAGTGTTTCCGGTTCCTCGGCAGCTCAGAGTCCCTCACTCTTTGTGGCACCACCTGCAACAAGAAGAAAACACAAGGTTAGATAGTGAAAAGCATTATTGAACAAAGTAAGTGCATTTTCTGTTTAATTAAGGATTAAAGGAAGCGTCAAAACATCGAAACCAAATAGACAGTATAAACATTTCTCCTGATGGCAAAAGACTTTCATAAGTAAAGACTGTTCTTCGGAATGTTTGAATTCTGAACTTTGGACACATTTCTTGTGTATATTACTATTTCTTGGCAACAGTTTCACAGAGTGTATAAGGACATTATGTTAGCTGAGATTTAACTTTGATTCTAAGGCTATATATTTGCTTCGCATAAAACAGTGAGTTGAGCCATATGTTCCCTAATATAGTTATGCTACTCTTGAGTTCCTACTTTGCAAGATGTTAATTTGTGCATTTATTTCCTTAGCTTCTCAAAGAAGATCACTCCTATTATTTCTTGTACATATGCAAGGCCTTTCTCTGGTAACAGATAAATACCAGATCTTGAAGAGGTATAAAGAGTTTAAAGGCAGTAAATAATGACACTAATGTAATATATTCCTAAGAACTGTAAAGTGGTGATCTGCAATGTTTATTTCTTTGGTAGATAAAAAGACACAAGCTGTTCATAGTGCCAAAGATCCTGAAGACGTCACTAGTAGCAGACTTGAGCAGTGTTTATCTCTCTTTTGTTATTTTATCCACTTCCCCCTTCCCTTGCGTTTCTTTTCCTTAAACACTGTTTAATTCAGTGCTTGAGGAACAGAGATTTAAGGGTGGGTTCAAACTGTCTTCACTTCCCTTCGGCAGAACTATCTCGGTGTTCACAGGTGAGCAAGAAAGTTAACACAATGTCTTGGACCTTAACCAGGAAAAAATCCTGTATCTTGTCAGTCAACCTTGTTGGTGACCTTCCTTTGTTCCTTCTTTTAGCCCAATTCTCTAAGTACATTATAGGTCTCCTTCTGTATGTCAGTGGCCTCCTTAATCTTCAGTTGATAATAGATGGATTTAGTGGTAGTAATTGATGCTTTATAAAGGGGATGTTTTGCTTTGTAATCCTCCCGGATCTTTGGCCTATAAACTTTCCGCCAATGGATTTCACTTTGATGAAGGGCCTGTTTATCCCCTCTTAGTTCTTCAGTATACCATGGGCCACCCTTAGTTCTGTCAGTTTTCTTTTCCCACCGGGCAGTGACCACCCTGTCAATGGTCATCCTCGGCCGATGAGGGAGTTTTCCATACTCCAGATCTGGGTCACCAGACTGCGTCCCTGTGTGAGCTATCATTCAATGCAACCCTTAAGCTTGCGTCCTCTATCTTGTGCCAGTTCGGTATGGGTCTCCACACAGAAGGTAGGTGATCTGGTCAGCTACAAACTGGGATCTTAAAGCTGATCAGATGGTGATCTGACCAGCTACAAGGTCTGCACTTTATTGGTAGCATGGCTGAAGACGTGGTCCAAATTAGGTCTAAGGTGTGGGCCTTCTCATGAGTGGGGGTCTCCACAATTTATTTCAGCCCAACATGGTCATAGTCTTTCCAAACCTACTAGCCAAGTGGACTCTTTGGATCAGGTCCCAGTGATAGTTAAAGTCCCCTAAAACAAGAATCTGTTGATATTTCGAGCAGAGGTCACTAACCACTTCATTGGAACAGATCATTAAACAGCGGGGTTGACCGTGGAGGACGATATAACTCCACCACTATCAGGCAGTATGATTTAAGCCCAAGCTTAATCCCTAGGACTTTCGCCCAATCAAGGCTCTCCTCAATAATCTTTTTGTAAGTCTAGGACCTACCGATAAACACTGCAACTCCTTCCCCTCTCTTGCTGGTTGTAAGTCAGAACATCATAGTCTGGAGGGAGGCCACTATATAAGGGACTGAAACCTCCTCTAACCATGTTTCCGTTAATGCGAGGATATCGTACACCTATTCCTGGAGCAACGTGAAGATTTCTAAGTTATGCTTTTGAAGGGACCGAGTGTTTACCAGGGCGGCCTTCAAGCGGGTTGGGGGGGGGGGGGAGTTTAACCAGCCCCACAATTTTGTCCCTTTGAACCTGCCTGCTGCCGGTCTGAGGATACCCATTATCAGCCAGCAAGTTGTCTGAGAGATGTTTCAGTACTAATACATCTGGCAAAGCCGGTGTAAGGGGTGAGCCTTGCAATTCATAACGTTTTTCCACAGAGTAAAACAATTTTTGAACTGGGTCCCAGTCCCCTGGCCCTGATCGGGTGCATACGGGCTTGCCTTAGGCATGCCAACGGCACGCCCGCCGCGTATCTGCACAGCGCCGGAGTTTATATACATATGGGAGGTTCTCTAGAGCACATCCAAGGGAGAGTGACATTGGTCATTGCGTCAATTACGGAGGTTAATGAGGAGCCCCCGGAACTAGCAGTCATCCCTCGGTGTTGCGTAACTAAACACTGTAGCATCAATTTACAATGCCAAAGAGAAAAGAAAGAAATATCTTTTTAAAAGAGGAGAAACCTCTGTTTAAAACCAGTTCCCACAAATGTGCAAATCAGCAAACAAAAGGTCTAACCAGGTTCAGGTCAGCCGCGTCCGAGCAGCGCTCATGTTTATATTCATATGGAAGGTTCTTTGTGTCTTCCATATTGTCTTACTCCTCCCTTCTCCTTCATGTGTTACATTGAGAGACCACTTCCAGTTTTTTTCCTTTGTGCAAGCCACTAGAACACTGACCTCCCTCCTCCTTCATACTTTCCTTCAGCCCCTAATTACATTTGTAGTGTATTGATGTTGTACACACTGGGACCCTTGTGGTTTATTTATTATGTATTTCAAAAGTTTTATAAAGCGCGAACAAGACCCAGAATGGGTACAAATAGGAAAATTAACATTGACGTGAAGAAACAGTAAACATAAGAACAACAATAAAATTCGAGAAGACCAGGCTACATCACCAATCAAGAAAGGGAAATGACGGGGGGGGAATCATGGCGGCAGCAAGCTGAGCCGCTGCAGCGCTCCAGATCGGGCTCCAGTAATGCCTTTTCTTAATTGATACTACAACAAAGGGGGGTTGCTGGACTGTTCCAATGGAAGACTAGGGAAGATTTAACTGGCGTGACCAAAGGTGTAGGAGTAACACCCTGGGGCATCCATTTTGTTGGATGGATTTGCCTCACACACCCAGAAGGGTGTCATGCTTCATCATTGGCAGTTGCTCCTCGTCGGGGAGGCGGTGCAATCCCCGACGGGCTCACCTCAAAGAGGGGCTCTTTGGCGGAGATCTTTTTATCCAACAGCCTTATGGTGAGGTGTGGGTGTGTGGGCGGGGATGGTGTGTGATAGTGGATGGGATATTAAAATGTAGCTAGGGGTACCGGAATTCACTTTATTCTGGGGGTCCCCTGGCTGCAAATAAAAACAAGGGGCTAGCTCACTAGGTGTCAACAAGTTAGGTCAGGTGACTCTCTAGATGAGACTAGGGGTGAAGGTGGTCGACATGTTTCTCGCAATGGGTAATTGCCCGCGATTCATCAGGACCTTAAAAAGGTGAAAAACAACATGCTAGTGTCATGTGTGTGATGGTGTTGTTACCTCTGTGGGTTGTCCTATGCCTATACATAGGGAAGAGATAAACAAACAATGGTTAAGTACAAGTTTGCGATAAGGAAAACAGGTCACGTCATTCATTGGATCTGTGAACAGTGTGGCATGCTGCTGGTATTGTGGAGCGTTAAACAAAACCACTGCATGCCTAGTCAATTGCGTGTGCATAGTGTAAATGGTGGAGCACACACAACAACCACTGAGCTAGTGAGGAGGTTTGTGGGGTGGGGAAAGTTTAAAAGGTTAAAAGAGTTAAAAGAGTTAAAAAAGTTGTACAGCAGCTATCCAGGCTAGAGACACTAACCACCTGGGTTCTTAGCATGAGCAGGCATTGTAAATAGACAGAGAGAAACACACACCGTTTGTAGCTTAATGTGGCTAGGTGCAGAACGCACATATACTCTGTGACTAGAGAAGCTGTAAGGTAATAAAGGTTTGTATCCCCTACTCACCCAATGGTCAAGAACTAAAAGCCACATGAGGGGTCGGCGGGACGAAACATCAGGGATGAGCCCTTGGGTTTTAGCTGAAGTTGGGACATAAATGGCGCCAAAGGGTTATTTAAAGTTGAGTAACTCGTTAAAGCCAAAGGGGTCCTATCTATCTTGCCCTCGTTAACCGCTCTAGCACTCACCTCGAATCTCCTGTGCCCGTGCTCTGTGACCTACCCTTCTCCGCCGAGCTCGAGTAGATGTGTGAGCTCGGCGGACGGGGTTATTTAACCAAAACAAAACGAATCGGCGTGGGATACGCGTCTCCGCCCCTGACTTGTCACGTGATCTCAGCCGATCTGGTGGCGGCCATCTTAGACTAGTGTACCGGCGTGTGTTGGGCTGGTAGCTTGTAATGGCTAGCTTCTGTTGCCTGCAATCATTCTCATGAATGCGGGGAGCCTGACGGACAGTTCAGTGTCAAGTATGTGGCATTGGCAAAAGTTAATGGTTCCCTTTTATGGATATGGTATATGACGCCCAGCCGGGTCGGCGTGAGTGACGCGTCATAGCCCCTAGCGCCGTGTCACGGGGTGTAGATCGGTGTATTGGCAGCATATAGAAGTGGTATATCGGCGCCTGGAACACTTAGTTCTTATAAAACAATGTGAATAGTTAGGGAAGCATTAGAGATAGGGAAGCATCTATATTATGGCGCTGGGGGATCCATTGACTTCCTGGTAACATTGGGATTATCGCCCAGCCTCATGTGCGTTAGAGAGGTAGAGAACCTGGTGTAATTGGCACAGGGAGTATACAGAGTTATAGTATGGCTAGGTGAGTGGCAATAAGTTTGTCCATGATGTCCCAGGGGTTGGGGAACTATGTATAGTGTGTGCGTCGTGCACTAGGTGGTGTGGTACCAGCGGGGGCTGGTATTTGGTGGGAGTTGGGATTCTTAGTGTGGCCCACTGATGGATACCTGGCGATATTACAAAGGTGGCAAAGTGCAATGAAAGGGACTGTATGGCTCAGAGTGAGTGCCAGGGAATGTCTTCGTTGAGACCCTGCTTATCTGAAGAGTCGATGGACCCATCTCTGTTCCTTCTGAAAGAGGGCATTTTTCGGGCAGTTGGGGCTAGATTCTAATACTACCCACTTCATAGATTCTTCATCATGGTTGTGGTCTACATAATGTTTGCACATTTTTGTGTGAGTCTTCTTGCAGCGGAAGTTGCTGCGGTGTTCAATTATTCGGGTTTTAACGGGACGGGTTGTCATCCCGATGTATTGTAAGCCACAAGGGCACGTGAGCAGGTATATACAGTGCGAGGTGTTACAGTTTGTGTGGTGTCTGATCTCCCATGTGAAGGTCTCAGAGAGCTGTATGGTTTTGACTGTCATGGTGTATCTGCAAACACCGCACATCCCACAAGGATAATGGCCCGTAACCGGAGGTAAATGCCACAATGTTTGTTGGGTTACCTTTCTGACTCTCTTAGGCCTGGTGCTTATTAGGATAGCCTTCAGATTTTGTGATCTCTTGAAGGCGAACCTTGGTTCTTCCAGGGTCATGTCACCTGTGCTCAATATGTCCCAGTGATGTCTGATCGTGTTCCTAATTTGGTTGGACAAAGGGGTAAATGTAGTCACACAAGTGATAGGTTGGTTCTCAACCGGGACTCTTTCCTGCCGCTCAAGCAGTGCCTCACGGTTGTTGTTCCTAGCCCGTTTTTTGGCTTTCAAGACGTCGCTCTTAGGGTATCCCCTGTCGAGTAGGTTTCTAGAAAGGATTGTGGACTCCTTTTTGTAATCAGACAACGCACTACAATTCCGCCTTATCCGCAGAAATTGGCCGAAAGGCAAGTTGGTGCGTAAGGCCCTTGGGTGGTGGCTTTTATAGTGTAGGAGACTGTTGCGGTCAGTGGGTTTGCGGTACATGGTCGTGCTTATAGACCCTTCATCCAGTCTTATCGTGAGATCCAGGAAGGCGATCTCCTTGGGTGAAGCTGCCATGGTGAAGTTTAAATGGGGGTTCAATGTGTTGACCCACTCTAGGAAAGCTTCATGCGAGGTTGGGGGGCCTTTCCATAAGATCAGGATGTCATCAATGAAGCGTTTCCACATTTTGATGTTGTCCCGAAAAGGATTAGACTCATGGTGTATGTGTACACCTTCAAACTTGGCCATATAAAGACAAGCCACCGAAGGGGCAAAAGTACTGCCCATAGAGGTGCCTTGGGTCTGGTGGTAGTATTTGCCCTTATATTCAAAATAGTTTTCAGTCAGCGCTATGGTGGCGCATTCCATGATGAAGGTCTGTGGAGTGTTTGAGTTCCAAGTTTCCAAACCCAGTCTATCCTCGATTACCTCTAGAGTAGCCCTCTGGGGAATGTTCGTGCAGAGGGCCTCTACATCTAGGGTAATCAAGAGGTCAACTTCTCCTGTATTCTGGAGAGTGTCCAGGATGCAAAGTATATCTGTGGTGTCTTGGATGTAAGAGGGGATGTTTTTCACGAGGGGTTGGAGGAAGTGGTCACAAAATTGTGAGAGGGGTTCCAAGATGGAGTCTATCCCTGAGACAATCGGTCTCCCTGGTACCGGTCTGGTTGCTTTATGGATCTTAGGCAAGATGTAAAAATATGGTACCCGTGGGTCCTTTTTTACAAGAAAATCCGCTTCTTTCCTTGTGATCCATTGGTCGCACTCGGCGCTTGTGACCAGGCTTGTGATCGTAGTCTGCAAGCGCAGGGTTGGATCATTGGCGATGGGTGTGTAGTATTTTAGGTTGCTCAGTTGTCTAGTGCATTCCAGCTCATAGTCCTTAGTATTCATTAAGACCGTGGCACCACCCTTGTCTGCTTGTTTTATAGTAATCAGTGGGTCATCCGCCAGTGATCTCAGTACCGCCATCTCATTCCTCGAGATGTTGCAATGTGGTGTTTGTCGATTCAATTTAGAGATATCTTTTAGTACAGCTTGTTCAAATGTGAGAACTTCATGTGGGACCATTCCGTTATGCGGTGTGAAGGTTGATGGATTGTGTAATCCAGAGTCATCCATAGGTTCACAGGGCTTTCCTTCAAAAAAGGCTTTCAACCTTATTTTTCTGAAGAATGATTTGAGTTCCCTGGTTTGTTGGAATGGATCAATTTTAGGTGTGGGTACAAAACCCAAACCTTTCTGTAAGACATCCTCCTCTCTCTGTGTGAGGATGCAGTCAGACAGATTCACCACCAGGCTTATTGTGGTCCTGACCGGCTCGTGCTCCTCGTGTCCATCCCTTGTGGGCGTGTATCCTCCCATTGTACCCTCTTTTCTGGTGCGTTCCCTCTTTTTCGCCCTCGCCCTCTGCCCCAACCTCTGCCTAAAAAAGGAGGGTGTGTAGGGTTTTGAGGGGGGTAAAATTGAGGATATTGTGGGGCAAACGGGGGTTGGAAGTGGGGGAATTGTGGATATTGCCAAAAAGGGGGCCCTGTTGGTGGTCCCTGATTTGGATAATTAGAGAAGTTTTGTTGTCCACGTCCCCTTCCTCTTCTAGCCCTTGGGGGTATCTGTGCAGGAATGTTATCCCCGCTAGTTTCGGAGCCACTGTTGGAGCCCCTTCTGGAGGAATTCGTACTGGAGTCTGAATTGTAGCTAGTTCCTGGGGGGGACATAGTCATCCCTTAAGTATGGATAGACTTTCTCCTTTGAGAATTTCTTAATATCCTTTTGTAGTTTAGCTACCTTCTGGTTCATTAGATATTCTCTATGTTCCGCCATCTTAATTGATGCCAGAGGATTCTACCATGAACATATGTTGAATATTTGGTGCTGAGCGACTCTACATTATAAGTTTTGGAAAACAAAAAAGAGGTGAATTTTTACCTTGGCGTCTGGTCTGGGCGAGTCGGCGAGTTCCATATCGGCGTGTCAAGGTTTCTGGCCCACCTTATAGGTTTGTCTCCTCGCCTCCTATGTGTTTCCCTGTAACTGAGGTCCTCCCGCCAGGTCTTTTGCGCTGGGGGTCGGCCGCCCTGGAGCTCCGTAGAGGGCATCAGCTTCGGAGATTCCTCCGAGTCACCCGGGGCAGCGGTAGTAGCAGCACCAGTGCTTCTGGGTCCTCCGGTGGCGGAGGCATTGCAAGCAAGACGGAGGCAGGAGCTGCAGGCACCCGACCGTTGGAGGAGCAGAGCCAGGAGAGCGGCTTGCCATCGATATACGTTACGGCTGGCTCCCCATCAGGGGAGGAGACGGCAGCCGTGTTGGTGTCAGGCGCAGCACGAAAAAGAGGAAGGAGGGGGGGCCAAGGCGCAAAGTAACAGGGGAGATGTGAGAGGAGAGGAGGGCCTCTCGCTAGATACAATCAGAAGTACAAGGGCTCAGACTCAAAGTCTGAGTCAAAGTTCTGTTAGCGTTTGTAAGAAAGGCAATGTCTCCACATTTTTGTGTGGAGAAGTGAAAGCCAAACGTGCTAAAGGGCGTAAGTCAGTAAAGGGAGTGAAATCAGTTGCCGCTCTCGGCTCCAAAGTAACTCCCTCTTTAAGATCCTATTTCAAAGTTGTGCCACAAGTTTTAGACTTGGTGAAAGAGAGCACTGCAGGTAGGGCACCCTCTTGGCAAATCTCCCTCCTTTCTTCCTTCCCTACCTGTTTCATGGAACCGGTGGGAGCTTCATTAGGGGGTGATTCCTGTTGTGGGGCCCGAGCATTGTAGGAGTCTTAGAGGCTGCAACGATTGATATGGAAGAAATTGGAATATCTGTTGAACCTCCTTAAGAACTTTTAGAACTACATCAGACAACAGAGGTATTGGAGCAGGGAGTGGCTCAGCAGGAAGGTATGGCCGTAATGATGAGCAGCTTTCAGATCGAGCATGGCGGAGGGTCAACAGCCACCTCTTTGGAAACTGTTTTCATCTCTGTCACTGGATATAAAAAGGGGATTCGAAACCTCAATTGCTAACCAGACAGAAATTAGAAATTTTTGTGAATCTTTGGAGAATAAAATCGATTGACTTAATGCTAGGACGGCGGCGCTAGAAGACACTGTGGTGGGCCTCCTCTCCATCTTGACAAGGTTAAGGCTGATGTCATTAATCTCAAAAAAGAGGATCTTGCTCTGTCCGACAGAATGGAGATTTTGGAGAATAACGCACGTCTCAATAACCTCCGAATCCTCAATATTCCGGAAGGGAGTGAGGGCACTGATATTAAGCAATATGTTATCATGCTTTTAAGGGACTCTCTAGGGCTCGAACAGTCGGCAGAAGATCTAGCTACTGACATTAAAAGAATTCACAGGGACCCCTTTAGGAAGAACCCACAAAGATCAAAACCCAGGAAAATCCTAGTCCACTTCCTCACCTATTCTATAAAAAAGTTTATCCTTATTCAAGCCCTAAAACATAAATCTTTGATTGGCAAGGGGTTTACCTTTTATATAAGGTCAGATCTATCTAGGGTAACTTTAGATAAACAATGGGAGTTGGGGAGGAGACTAGACCCCTTTAGGAAGCTAGGGGCAGTTGCAAACTGAAGTTCCCAGTTGCACTAAAGATAATGTATAACAATAAGATGTACAACATTAGATCTGTAGACACTGCAGACGAACTGTTGCTAGACTGGGGTAAAAAGGGAGGTCCTTCAGGTTAGCTTGAGCCAATCTTGGCCCTCTAGTAGAGTCTCCTTTTCTGATTATTGATAACTGAATTTAATAGTCAGCTTTGGCAGGGTAGTTTCTGATTAAGCCTATATTTACATTTCTGTCCCAATTGAGTATTAGGATGATAATTAAAAAAAAAATGTCAAAACAAAAACATGTAAAACTATATAAAAAAAAAATATATATATATATATATAACACAATCCCTGCTGCCTCTCGCCCGGAGCCCAATCCTGGAAACCGCTGCGCAGGAAGAAGAGAGGAGACCTCAGGTGCAGTGAAGAATATTCCATTATTGTTCCCTCGGGGAAGCGGCACACCACAGCATGACGTTTCGGCCTACACAGAGGCCTTGATCACATGACGCACGCTGGGGAAGAGGCAATTTTTAAAGTGCTAGTGCTCAGTGGGATTGCATTCCGATTGGTAGGTTTTGGCCACGTGTTGCACTACATCATAGACATGGACAACAGATTTTGAGCTACAGACATCCTGGGATAATCCCTGAATTAGCGCCATATTGCAACAGTCCACTCAATAATATTAAAGTGCAGGTGCAATTACATTTATGTAAACAATATTCGACAAAGATCACTGGATAAATCCAAATGTAAAATCAATATCGTTGTGCAAAGTGCAATTTGTGTCATGAGGATCATACTCAATATATACACTATATACAATATACATCTTGTACAAAATCATGTATAACACCTAATTCTTGAACCAATATATACAAAATATAAATTCATAAATAACGTATCATAAATACATAAATATATATGTTAAAACCATGACTGTACAGTATATTGCCAATAAATATACATATGAACACAACACCATTGATGCGGGATGAGATCTATAGTGAACATGAATATTATCACAGCATAAATGCGTTTAAACCATAGCACTAAGATCGCAGCATCCCATTGTTAATGCACAGATTTGTTTACACATGTGTTTACACTGAGCTGGACAGTTTGGGGGCAGAGGAGATGTTAACCCCACCAAAGGAGGGGAGACCATCGCAGCCTCTGCCCTACGAACCTTCCACTATGCTCCCGAATTGCCTGGTTGGACCATACCTTAACCCGGATGTACCTATGTGACTAGTGAGAAATAAGAGAACTAAACTGTGCACTTTTTTTATGTGAGAGTTTTTAAGTTTTTTTGTGGATATGTGATATTGTTTTTTCCAATTCTTTCTCTATAGAGCTTACTGGCTGGTTCTCTTTAACGTGAAAAAGCTCTTAGTACATCCAAGTGCAACCTAAGCCTAGGCTGCACTTCACATTTAAACCATCCGAACCTCTAAGCTATATGCTGTTAAGACAAAAAATCTTAATAACAAGACAGACAGATACACCTACATTATATGATTGGGAGCATAAGACTGCTCAACAGGGGAAGCAGATAACAGTGCACGGCAGTATGTTATTGTCATAGACACGTATAAAAGTCTTCCGTGGAATTCAACCCCCCCGGAGCTCTGCAATCCATTTCCAGTATATACCTGGTCTCTAATTTTCTCAAAGCCCCATCTCTATCTCCTCCTCTCCTGAGAGGACCAACACAGTCAATAGCATAGTAGCGCAACAGGGAACTGTCATTATTGTGGTGTTCCTTAAAGTGGCGGGCCACCGGGTATGCTGGATCACTTGTGTTGATGGCCCTGATGTGCTGGAGTATCCTCTTGTGCACCTGCAATTTGGTACTGCCAACATAACGCAGGGCACACGGACACTCCAGCACATACACCACATACTCACTTTTACACGTAAGCTGTTTTGTAATCTTGCGTGCAATGGAGGTGAAGGGGATTGCATATTCAGTTTTGTTCAATCCATGCTGGCAAGCCTTGCAGGATGAACACTTACTAAAGCCCTTACTCTTCCCTAGCCAATTTTTGCTGGTAAGGACTTCTGGGCTAGATTTTACTAGGGCATTCTGCATGGAATATGCTCGTCTGTATGTGATGGATGGGGTATTAGATATTCTGTCCCCGATCACTGGGTCACATTTCACCAAATTCCAATGTTTGGAAACTATTTTCCCCAGCGCTCCATGTTGCCTATTAAAGGCCCAAATCAATCGGACTTAAACAACTAGTCACTTCCCCCACCCACATCGCAGGTCACACACTCGACCCCATCTTCACCTCCAGCAATCATGTCTCCTTCAGCCACACTACGGATCTCCTCTGGACTGACCACAGCTGCGTTCACTTCACCTACAACAAGCCAAAACCCACTAACCACCTCCAACCAACTCTGCAAAGAAACTGGAACAAGATCACCACAGACCAGATCTCCGCATCGCTCCTTCTAAACACCCCAGCCCACTCTTCTAACCCAAACCAAGCCGCCACCAACCTCTCCCTATGGCTATCCAACACCGCCGACACCTTAGCACCACTGAAAATACGTCCAAGCAAACCTGGCAGCAAGAAGGCCTCATGGTTCAACGACGATCTTAAGAAGTCCAAGAAACTCTGCCGCTCCCTTGAAAAGGCCTGGAAAAAAGACCCAACCACTAGCACCAAGGACGCCTTCAAAAACGCCACCCGCACTCACCACCAACTAATCCGAAAGGCCAAGAAAACAGCACTCAAGGATCGACTTGACAACAACGCCCACAACAGCAAGGAACTTTTCAACATCGTCAAGGAATTTTTCAATCCCTCAGCCAACTCCAACGACATCACCCCCTCTCAAGCCCTCTGCGACTCCCTAGCCTCTTTCTTCCACAACAAGATTGCAGACATCCACAACAGCTTCGACAACCAACCCGGAGACCAACCCACCCAACCATCTGCTGAACACTCTCCCCCCGTGAACACCCTCAACGACTGGAACCCAATCTCTACTGAGGACACAATCCGCCTGATGAATTCCATCCACTCAGGCTCCCCCACAGACCCATGCCCTCACCACATCTTCAACAAAGCAGACTCCGTCATAGCACCGCACCTCCGAGACGTCATCAACTGCTCCTTCAACTCCGCCACCTTCCCGGAAAGCTGGAAACACGCTGAACTCACCGCCCTTCTGAAAAAACCCACAGCGGACCCCACCGAACTCAAAAATTACCGCCCCATCTCGCTCCTCCCATTCCCGGCCAAAGTCATCGAGAAAGCCGTCAACAACCAGCTCGCCGCTTTCCTCGAAGCCAACAAATCCCTCGACTCCTCACAGTCCGGCTTCCGAGCAAAACACAGCACTGAAACCGCCCTCATCGCAGCAACAGACGACATTCGAACTCTATTGGACAATGGAGACACAGTCGCCCTCATCCTCCTCGACCTCTCGGCAGCATTCGACACAGTTTGCCACAGCACCCTGTTACAACGCCTCAATAACATCGGAATACAAGGAAAAGCACTTGAATGGATCACCTCGTTCCTCACCGGAAGAACACAGAGTCCGCCTCCCACCATTCAAGTCCGAGGCCACTGAAGTCATCTGTGGCGTACCTCAAGGATCCTCACTCAGCCCCACCCTCTTCAACGTTTACATGAGCCCCCTCGCGGCCATCGCCCGCCAACACAACCTCAACATCATCTCTTACGCGGATGACACTCAACTCATCCTTTCTCTCACCAATGACCCCAGCACCGCCAAAACTAACCTACACGAAGGAATGAAAGAAGTTGCCGAATGGATGAAACAAAGCCGTCTGAAACTGAACTCAGACAAAACAGAAGTCCTCATCTTAGGTACATCCCCCTCTGCATGGGACGACTCTTGGTGGCCGGTAGCCCTTGGAAAAGCACCCATCCCGACAGACCACGCACGGAACCTAGGAGTCATCCTGGATTCTTCACTCTCAATGAGCAGACAAGTCAACGCCGTTTCCTCATCCTGCTTCAACATTCTTCGCATGCTCAGAAAAACATTTCGCTGGATCCCCACCGAAACAAGAAAAACAGTCACCCATGCTCTAGTCACGAGCCGACTGGACTACGGAAATACCCTCTACGCAGGTACATCCGCTAAACTCCAGAAGAAACTCCAACGAATCCAAAACGCCTCAGCCAGGATCATATTAGACATCCCGCGCAACGAACACATCTCTGGTCACCTAAAGGACCTCCACTGGCTACCCGTCAATAAGAGAATCACCTTCCGTCTGCTAACCCACGCACACAAATCACTCTACGACATCGGACCAGAATGCCTCAACTCACGACTATCCTTCTACACCCCCTCCCGCAAACTTCGCTCTTCCAACCAAGCCCTCGCCACTGTACCTCGCATCAACAAGACCACCATGGGAGGCAGATCCTTCTCATACCTGGCTGCTAAAACATGGAACTCACTCCCCGCTTACCTTCGCCTCACCCAGAACCACCTAGCATTCAGAAAGCAACTTAAAACGTGGATATTTGACAAGTAATCCTCCTCCCATTTCTAAGCGCCTTGAGACCCTCTGGGTATGTAGCGCGCTATATAAATTATCTGACTTGACTTGACTTGACATCATTAGTGGTGGTAGACTTTTTATGGACTTTGGGCTGAAGGGCATGGTTACGTGGAATGGCATTAGCTTTAGTTATGGCCTTATCCACTACTGCAGCCTTATACCCCCTGGCCAGGAATCTGGTCCTGCTGGCTTGCTGAGCAAGATTGCACTGGGCTTCTGTACTGCTCAATCGTCTTATACGCAACATTTCGCCATACGGAATGCTACGTATAAGGTGAGCTGGATGATGGCTGCTGGCGTGGAGAATTGTATTTCCAGCCGTCTCCTTGCGATACAGCCTGGTTTCAAGATTTGCTGCTCCTGGTGTAACTGTCATGTCAAGGAAATGCACCTGATCCCTGCTGATGGTAGAGGTAAAGTTCAGGTTGTAATCATTCCTATTGATGAGGTCAACAAAGTGCTCAGCCTCTTGGCGGGTGCCCTTCCAGACTAGGAACACATCGTCTATATAACGATACCACCTAACAATAGATTGTCTGGAAATGTCAGCGAACGTGCCATGGAGGACCTGTCTCTCCCAGTAGCCCATGTGAAGACAGGCATAACTGGGAGAGAAACAGGCCCCCATGGCCACACCCCTGACCTGCTGGTAATATCTATTGTTAAACATGAAAAAATTGTGGTGTAAACAAAATGAAATCATAGAGAGTAGCATGCGATTGTGGTCAGCCATGATTATTGGTCTCAGTCCTAGGTAGAATTCTATGGCTCGCAATCCGTCTTGATGATTAATACTAGTATATAAAGACGTGACATCTAATGTAATGAGCCACAGATCCGTATCCCACTCTATGTCCTGTATCTTTCTTACAAAATCATTGGAATCTTGCACATAAGATGGTAACTCCTGAGCAAATTCCTGCAAGAAAGAGTCCACATACTGAAGGACTGGGTTCTTTGGACCCAGCGGTGCCAGGGCACAACACCTGAAACCTTCGTGGGTAACCTGCTCCGGCGTACAAGTCACAGAGACACGGGACACTTCCTTCGGCGTCAAAGAGTCAAGGTTTATTTACTGCAGGGAACACAGAAGTCACAGGAAGTACATCGAGTGTAGTTCGGGGAGACTGCTTCAAATTGTATTTGTGGATCGCTCCTTTTATACAGTTTTTACCCATAGGATAACATGATACACAATAGTTTACAACCTGGTTCCCACAAGTCGCTCTCAGAGGGGTCGCTTAGATCACTTTGAAACACACAAGATCCGGAACATAAGTGCGGAAACATTTGGCGATTCCCAACTGTAAAAACCCATCTTCCCACCATTAGCAAATTCCAATCAGCAGTAAAGTAGATCGAAATAGGAACGAAGACAGGTGCAGAGGAAGACGGAGACAGTAGGGAGATCGGAAAGGGTGTAAAAGGGGAGTGTCGAGAAGCACGAGATACAGGCATCAAAGGGACGTGCCTAATGAGATGCACGACTGAGACAATAAGCCCGTGCGGCAAGATGAGCCTCGAGCGGCGCCATCTGCCTTACAGTAGCATCCCCCTCGTCATAAAGACACTTACAAAGAACATGCGTCTTCCGCCATATCTTGGGAGTCCCAGGGTCGCGAAGCGGACAGCGTCCGTTCGCTGGCTACTTGAGGGCAAGAGACAAAATGGATGCCGTATCTAAGATGGAACCCGTGGGTACAGATGACAAACCCACATAACAAACGAACGGTTTAAGTTAGCACAGCGAAACTGCGCACACTTACAAAACTCGTCATTTGCGGTTCATAGATACTAGACTCGACCATATTCGTGCGAGTTAAAAACACCACTTACAATTGTCACGGAACCTCAGACGCTCCTTTTGCCCTCATGTAGGCAAGCACTAGTCGGAATCATACTTGATATTCATCAGACCATCAAGATGTCGTTGTAGCATAGCTCTGTCCAACCGAGTCCCCTTGGTAACAGATGGTTGTCTCATACACGTTGTAGCACAGAGGCCACATAAGGCAGGACCACACTGCACACAAAGGCAACACGTGAACAGGAACACTACCACAACCCCGATGATCGTCAGAATCTTCCAACCCCAAGTCGACATCAGGCCCCAAAACCAACCGAGTAGCGTCCAATCCCCTACATCCACGTGTATGGATTCGGAGATCTTGTGCAACTTCGAGATGGCTTGATAGACAGTAGGAGCATTATCTGGAATGAAAATGCAACAGCTCGAATGGATCACTTTACATACCCCACCGCGATCTGCTAAGACAACATCTAAAACCATACGGTTTTGTAATGTCATAAGTCTCTCCGCCTGAAGTTCTGTGGTGATATTACCAAGGGCACTGGCAGTAATGTTAGCTGTCGATTCTACCACTCGAGTCAAATGTCTCAGGTTCCTACTATTAACCATAGGTCCCCAAAACGGGAGGAAACCCTTGAAAAAGTCTCCTGCCTCTTGACCGGCAGTATCCTCTTCGCTAATTACGCCTCGTACAACTCTAGTCTTATGATAATCGGCATCTACAGTAAACGTCGGAGGCAACAGATTTGCAACAAAACATGAGCCCATGAAGTCTGCGGGCAACCATGTATATGCACGATCATGACAGATGAAGTACGTACCCTTGGCAGCCAGAAGCACAGGGATCGGGGACATTGACAGAACGTAACTTTCAGTGCAAGCACTTACTCCAAGTGAGGCTTGCGAACCACGACCCACGATACAAAAATTACCAGTGTGGGGTACGACCCATATCGGAGGCGAGCTTTTAAGCTGCTTTTCATTAGTGAACGTACTATATTCCCCTCTATCCGGTGCCCTATAGGCTTGTACCTCTGCCTTAGGGATGAGAAAAGCATCATAGATCTCATCTTCCAAATCCTGTATTATCATCGATACCACCCACTGCCACGAGGTAGGACCCGGTTTGGGGGAACGTTCTGGAGAGGGGTGGAAACCTAGTGCGCTTCGAAGCATTGTTTGGAATGCTCGAGCTGACCCTTGGGAACTATACGGTAACACCAGATATGGAATTCCCTTACCCGTAGTATGTGGCATCAACCCACACACCCAACAATTAGTAGTGTTAACCACTAACTGATGCTGATGGAGGAGCTGGATAAAGGAATTGTTGCGGAATTCTGCACGTCTAGCCTGTTCGTGTTCCGGTAGAATATGAAAGGAATGGGGAGAAGCAGTAGTAGCAGTAGAAGTAACGTTAGAGCAAGGAGTAGGAGTAGGGGTAGGAAGTAAGAAGTAAGACATAGTGTAATACACCCCACCCGCCAAAAATGCAGAAGCAGTTAAAAACAAAACAAACAACTGGGATACAAAACATTTCGTACGACTAAGTTTCTGCAGCTTGACTCTATATGCCTGAGCTCCTTCCAAATCATTCAGCTTCGAAAATGCCATTTCCCTACGACCGTCCGCAACGTTTCTTGACGCACTTCGTTCTGTGCAGCAATAGTCAATCCCCAGGAGTTCCTAGGAACCGACGGTCTTTAACCTAGTGTCAAGACCTACTGTCCAGAAGGAAGTACGCGCGCGGCCCTACGGCCCTCAATACACAATATGTATATATTAGCACAATATTTCTCAGCTGTGGAAGAAAAAGATACAAGGAAGAAGCTTGATATATATATATATACAAAACAATTTTCAATGATACGAATGTTCAAAGTTGATCATGGGAAACGAAGATATTGCAGTTATCAATTTCAGCAAAGCAAGCAAATTTTTATTTGTCCTTAGTGTGAGATCGCAAAGAATATCGATGTTTCCCGGGACGTGTCTGCACGTCGAACAAAGGATCTGTCGAAGAGACAGCGTCCTGCTGATCAGTTCGTTGGTCTGGTCTTGAGTCTCTTGCTGACAAATGTTCAACAGTGGCTTTCTGCTGCGCTGAGGGTTCTCCAACAAGCTGTGCGTCGCTAAAAGGTACAAACGCCGGCAATGTTTCTGTTTCTGTTGACGCAATGCCTTTCCTTACCCACGGGTCTGCCGACAAAGGAATAGGGACTCGCTTACAATGGGTAGCATGTACCCAATTTTTCCGCCCCTCAAGACGAACGGCAGTCCTCGTGGCCAGGAGCACCTGGTAAGGTCCGGTGAAGCGAGGGTCCAGATTGTTTTTTCGTGAAAAATTTCGGGTAACCACCCAATCTCCGGGCTGGAGCTGGTGGCCTGGACCCTCCGTCTGCGTCGGCAAGGCGTCGTAAACCTGTTGATGAATTAACCTCAGTTTAGCAGTCAAGTCATGTAAGTAATCAATCAACATCGGAAACTCAAGATCAGAGAATATTCCTGGCCTAGGAACCCCCCACACATTCGCAGGACGGCCGAACACTATTTCATAGGGACTGAGCCCTATTCGGGAGTGTACAGTCGCCCTAGTTGACAGTAATGCTAGAGGCAAAGCATCAGGCCACGAAAGTCCAGTCGTAGCTTGAATCTTCGCTAATTTTAGTTTAAGGGTGCCATTGTACCCTTCAACCAATCCAGCTGACTGGGGATGATTGGCGCTATGGAATTTCTGATTTATTCCAAGGCCCTTACACACACTCTTCATCACACTTCCAACAAACTCACTTCCGTTATCTGACCACACGACTCTAGGCATTCCATACCGAGGAAAGTATTCCTTCAGTAGGATTTTCGCAGTAGACAAAGCAGTATTGTCTTTGAGGGGATAGGCCTCGATCCATCGGGAGAATGCGCAAACCACAACCAAAACGTATTTCAGGTTATTGCATCGCTCCATATGGATGAAGTCCAATTGGATCACCTCAAAGGGATACAAAGGAGGAGCAAAACTGCCAGGGGGAGTTGGGGTTCCTTTGCCAGGATTGTACATTATACACACCATACAATTCTTCACCAAACGTTCAGCACACTTAGTAATTCCATCATTCTTCCACACATCAGCCAACAACTTGCAAATACCTTTCGCGCTAATATGTGCTAACCCATGTGCCATTTGCACAACGGCCAGTACATACGCATCAGGCAACATCCATCTTTTCTGATCTGACAAATCAATCCAGCAACCATTCACATCCAACCTTCCCGTACTTTCTTTCCACTTCATCTTTTCAGTGTCGGTGGCCTCATTCTGAATTGCTTTCACACTCTCTATAGTATTCTCACACATACTTGATTCTGTAGGCCACCTAACCGAATTCGTCACATACATTCGAGTGCTAAGGTTCCGGGCAGTCTCCTTAGCAATCTCATCTGCAAACGCATTACCACGACCAACATCATCCGTCACTTTACGATGCGCACTACATTTAACAATTGCAACTTGAGCAGGCAAAGTCAATGCATCCAAAAGATCGTTCACAAGCTGGCCATGCTGTATTTTCGTGCCATGTGACGTCAAGAAACCACGTTCTCGCCACAATCGTCCGAAACTATGCGCTACACCGAAAGCATACTGACTATCGGTGTACACATTCACACGTTTACCTTTTGCTAATACACATGCTCTAGTAAGAGCGATCAGCTCTGCAGCTTGGGCAGAATTCTGACTCAATCTCGCAGTCTCAACAACAGTATTCAATGTCACCACAGCATAAGCAGTAGTCACATCACCATTCGGCAATTTAAAACATGACCCATCCACATACAGGATGCCATCCGGGTCTTCCAATGGGGTGTTTTTAAGGTCCACACGACCTTTTGTTTCCTCCTCTGTCCGCAAGTAACAGTCATGTTCTGTTACTGCATCTGACTCTGCACTAATTGGTAACAAAGTTGCCGGATTTAGGACATTACAACGTTTTATCTGAATGTGGCTTGCCAAGAGCGTCAATTCGTACCCAGATAACCTCGCACTCGTCAAGTGCTGAGTTTTCGTACGGTTCAAAAGAGTATCGACTGCATGCGGAACCATCACCGTAAGCATATTATCCATGACCAATCCTGCTGATTGTCGGATGGAGACCGCAGCTGCCGCAGTTGCTCTCAAACAACTCGGCAATGCTCTAGCTACTGGGTCTAAGGTCGAGGAAAAATATGCACATGGACGTTGCTTACCACCAAAAGGTTGCGTTAAGACGCTTAAAGCACAACCTTCCCTCTCGTGAACATATAACGTGAACGGTTTACTGTAATCAGGGGTACCTAACACAGGAGCCGAACACAATGAATCACGTAATTCAGAAAAACTTTTCTGACATTCTTCCGTCCATGGTAAAGGAGTCGAAACATCCTTGCACGTAAGAGCCACCAATGGTTTCGCCAGCAATGAAAAATTAGGAATCCACTGCCTGCAGTACGATGTGATACCTAGAAAGGCACGCACATCTCTTTGGGTTTGTGGCACAGCCATGCGCGCAATCGCTGCAATTCTCTCTGGGGTCAATCTCCTTCCCTCCTTTGACAATAAGTGACCTAGGTAGGTTACTTCTTGACAACAATATTGGAGTTTAGAAGGTGACACCTTGTGATTTAACTCACAGAGATGTTGCAGCAACGACACTGTAGCAATTTTGCAAATGTCCTGAGTATCAGCAGCCACCAATAAGTCGTCGACGTATTGGATTAAAGCCGCACCAACCGGCAACCTAAACGCATCTAGTTGACCCTTCAAAGCTTGACTGTAAATCGATGGACTTTCACAGTAGCCCTGAGGAGCGCGTTTGAACCGGAAGCTACGTCCACCAAGAGAGAAACCGAAAAGGTCCCTGCTCTCTTCGGCAATCGGGATGCTGAAAAACGCATTTTTCAAATCAATCACCGAAAACCATGAAGCTGTAGCTGGAATCAGAGTCAGTAGCGCCGTAATGTCAGGCACAACAGGGAATTGAGGAACCACAATTTTATTCACCTCCCGTAAATCGATAACAAAACGATAAACAGGCGGTTTGGTAGGATCAGTACGTTTAAGAATGGGCAGTACAGGACTATTGCACACGTTTCCCCGAGTTTCTTCAATGACATCTTTCTCGATCAAATCATAGATGATCGCTAACAAAGCTCGTTCACCATCAAGGGAGATACGATATTGGGGAATACGTGGCAATCGCACATTCGATTTCAACTGAACAACATAAGGGGAGATATCAAGTAGGCCCACGTCATTTGGACCCGTCGCCCACAAAGATGCAGGAAGAGAACTCAATTCCGGTGGAAGCTTATCGAGGGACAAGTACATGGGAGAGACTACCCTCTCTCCTAACGTAAGCTTTACACCCGCAGGAGAACAATACAAAGTCGCATACAAGCGTTTAAGCAAATCCAGACCCAAAAGATTTTCGCCACAACCAGTAGACAAAATCAATGGAGCTTCGAGCTCACGTGGCCCAATTTTAAGGGGCAAAGGGCGCGAAACTGGATTGCTAACGGGGGCGCCAGAGAATCCAACGGAAACATTTGTTAAGCCAGACAAAGGTGCGCCAGGGAGTTTCGAATGCATGATAGAACTTTTCGCTGCACCAGTGTCCAACAGAAAAGGCTCAACGACGCCCGATGTAGCAACTGCGACGTAAGGCCCTCTCTGATCAACCGGAACTGATACCACTCCCTCTCCTTGTCTTTGGCTGTCCTAGTAATTACTATCGTCAGGTCCCTGATCGACGTAATAATCGTCTACATTGTACTGCGCAGATCGTCCTTGCGATGATCCACGTTGATCGAAACAGTTATTAGAATTTGATGAATGGTCAGAGCGATCATTCTGAGCACCACGACCTCTACCACGTGATGCGTGCTGTGCACCACCACGACCTCCTCTAGACGAATTACCACCACTACGGTCATTTAAAGCAGGACAATTGAATTTAATGTGTCCCTCCTGTCTACAATAAGCACATTGATTGTACCCTAATGAAGATCTCTGAAAAGATGAATCATTACGCGGCTGCGATTGATTCGATTGCGACTGCGATCTATTCTGCTGAGGCGCATTCTGATTAGAACGCGGCGGATATGCTTGTTGTAACAACACTTTAGTTTTCAGCTCTTTCGTCTTTTTATCGGCACGGTCATTTTCCTCTTTTTCTCTATTTTCGTAATATTGTGCCGTAGCCAATATCTGAGCTGAGGTAGAAACGGCCCATGAACTTTCTGAATTTTTCAATTTATGGCTCAAGTCGGGCAATAAGTTCGATACGAATTTATCCACAAACAACCTCTGTCCACCCTCAGTACCCATATCCTGCCCACTATGATCGACGAATGTTTCCTCGAACCTCGTAAAGAAGTCTGAAACACTCTCATCTTTCTTCTGCTTACAGGCTGACAACTTGTCCCAATTTACCCTCATAGCTGGCATAAGCGTTTTCATTAATGTAATGATTCGCTGGGGAAGAAGTTCAATCAACTGATCGGGTTTAGTAGCAGCCACTTGTCCAGCGTCTGCCGCTGTAATGGCAGCCCAATCACCACCTAATTCATTCGCGTGATCTTGGTGACGAATCTTGGCCCATACCGGTTGCGGTACGACATTGCCAAACAACATGTCGATATCGGCCAGATTCATTATCGTAGCGTCTACGAGCTGCGATAATTCTTTGTAATACCCCGCAGGATTTTTGCGAGGATCAGGCAAAGTTTGTTTCACCTGAAGCACTTCCGATCGTTTCCAAGGGAGGTGTATCCACACTCTCTGGAAATGTGCTGGTATTGGAGCATTAGCATTAGTATTATCAGCGGGTACCCAAACTGGCGGAACTTCACGCATAGGATATTGGCCAGACCCATCTCGTTGTTCAATGTCCTCAACGAACAATGCATGAGGAATAGGAGCGGGACGAAGAGATAGCAACCGCTCAATAGCACGTCGGACATTAGTGTCGACTATCAGTCCAGTTGCGAACTGAAGCCGGAGTTCAGACAGGGCGGTCAGCACCTCGTCAGGCGCATTGGCCGCTATCTGATCATGTAAGAACTTGCACATTTCATCAAACACATATCTCTGAGTAGGTATGTTGAATTGATCAAACGTTTCGAGGACAACACGAGGTGGATTTCTAACAGGGTTTATCATCCAACCCATCGCCATATTGTATAGCGCAACACGTTCTCTATTACCAGGAAGCTGGCTACGTCTCTGTGGACCATCAGAACCTGCAGACCCAAAAACAGGTCCGAGCGACTGAAAGAAGTTTGTCGCAAGGGGAGAATCACGATTACGAGTAGAGGGAGAAGAGTAAGACACAGGACTAACAAGAGAAGGAGTAGAGACGTTAGCAGCAACAGGGGTTAACAACACAGGAGCAGTAGCGTGAGCAGTAGCGGGAACAGGAGTATGTGGAAGCGGAGGAGCAGTAGGAATAGAAATAGGCAAAGGAGCAGGAACAGTCGGAAGAGCAGGTGCAGGTTGAGGAACTGGTGGAGGAATTACAGGTGGAAGAACAGGTACGGCAGGGACCACAGGAGCTGCGGTACCCTGTACGTACGGAGGTGGCGACTTCATAAGATAGGACATTAAAGAATCCTCAACTGCCTCTTCCTTCTTATCCGACTCCGTAGGCAAAACAGGATAGCATTTGTCTATGGACATACGCTGTAATCTCTCAAACACTTCCTTATCCTTATCCTCCTTATCACGCTGAAACTGCTCAGCTTTCTTCACTATAGTAGCAACAGTATCTCGCTGACTACGTTTATTTTGTCTGATCTCTTTCTGTCGGGCTTCTTTGCGCCAGAACCGAAAGGCATCAAACATGGCCGGCCTTGATTTACGTTCGAACAACTTTATTTCCAAATTATCTAAGATCGACGCTTCGAAGCTACCGTGAGGTGGCCAACGAAGATCGCCGTCTTTCTTTGTATATTTGATCCAATAATCGTTAAAAGCAATCGGGCCTAGCCCATGTTTGCTATATAAGTCATATGTAGGAGTTCCAACCGGAGGTATCGGACACGAGTCCTCCAGCAGGGAATCCGCACCACAAGGTCTAAAGCAACTGAACAAAGTACTGCGACCAGGCATCTTGCACACTAGCCGAGTTTCACAAACTTCAAGGGTTACGGGATTTCGGGATTTACCAAGTCCCAGCAAAGAACTAAACCCTCGGTCTTTGGCGGCTGCAGTCGTCAAACAAATACAACAACAACAAAGTACGCTAGCAAAGTGTCACCGACAAAAACACTCACACAGCGTGTACAACAAAGACACCCGCTAAAGTGTCTACAACAAAAACACTCGCTAAAGTGTTTACAACAAAGACACTCGCTAAAGTGTCTACAACCAAGAACTCTGGGAGCGACCCACAAATACTTAACTCAAAGATCAATGGCGTCCTCAGGAAGGCCCGTCAATCGTCTCGCTATACCAAGGTCTACGCCAGGCGCCAAAACAGGTCTACAGTCAGGGCAGCAGTCCGTCGCAGCCGTTAGGAGGCGGGAATCTTCGCGGGAAAAGTCTTCGGGCCACTTATTTCGACAACAGGATCGATGAAGCGGGGTGCACCTTCCCTCGGAGATTTCACACGAAGTTCCTCACGATCGTCGGGCTTGGACCGGTACCACTGATGCAGCCCCACGTTGGGCGCCAACTGAAGGACTGGGTTCTTTGGACCCAGCGGTGCCAGGGCACAACACCTGAAACCTTCGTGGGTAACCTGCTCCGGCGTACAAGTCACAGAGACACGGGACACTTCCTTCGGCGTCAAAGAGTCAAGGTTTATTTACTGCAGGGAACACAGAAGTCACAGGAAGTACATCGAGTGTAGTTCGGGGAGACTGCTTCAAATTGTATTTGTGGATCGCTCCTTTTATACAGTTTTTACCCATAGGATAACATGATACACAATAGTTTACAACCTGGTTCCCACAAGTCGCTCTCAGAGGGGTCGCTTAGATCACTTTGAAACACACAAGATCCGGAACATAAGTGCGGAAACATTTGGCGATTCCCAACTGTAAAAACCCATCTTCCCACCATTAGCAAATTCCAATCAGCAGTAAAGTAGATCGAAATAGGAACGAAGACAGGTGCAGAGGAAGACGGAGACAGTAGGGAGATCGGAAAGGGTGTAAAAGGGGAGTGTCGAGAAGCACGAGATACAGGCATCAAAGGGACGTGCCTAATGAGATGCACGACTGAGACAATAAGCCCGTGCGGCAAGATGAGCCTCGAGCGGCGCCATCTGCCTTACAGTAGCATCCCCCTCGTCATAAAGACACTTACAAAGAACATGCGTCTTCCGCCATATCTTGGGAGTCCCAGGGTCGCGAAGCGGACAGCGTCCGTTCGCTGGCTACTTGAGGGCAAGAGACAAAATGGATGCCGTATCTAAGATGGAACCCGTGGGTACAGATGACAAACCCACATAACAAACGAACGGTTTAAGTTAGCACAGCGAAACTGCGCACACTTACAAAACTCGTCATTTGCGGTTCATAGATACTAGACTCGACCATATTCGTGCGAGTTAAAAACACCACTTACAATTGTCACGGAACCTCAATACACTGTTGTTTTCTCTAATAAACCCCCACACGCTGCAATTATCGGTCTTCCCGGGGGTTTATGTGGATTCTTGTGGATCTTCGGGATTAGGTATAGGACTGGCATGACTGGATGGTTGTTCTTTAGATATTTAAGTTCATCCATGCTCAGTAGGCCAAAGGACCTCCACCCCATAAGCAACGAGTGGAAATCTTCCTGAGCTTTTTTGACCAACGAAATGTCACTGTGTCTGTAGCAGTTCAAATCATTTAGTTGGGAGAGGGCTTCTTCCAGGTATAGTTTTCGTGGCCACAAAACTATGTTCCCTCCCTTGTCAGACTGTCTAACAATAACATTTTCATTGGCCTGAATTTTTTGGATGAGTCGCATGTATTGATCATTTTGTGTGAATTTTTTCCGTTTGGAATTGAGCACCTTGGAGTGTAATGACTTAATGTCTTTGACAACTGCATCGTGGAAGATATCGAGATTATCATAGATCATGACGGGTGTGAACGTGGAGCGTGGTTTAAAAGACGTTAGCCCACCCACCCTGCTGGGCTCACCTCCAGATGTAGCTTGGGACGATGACTGCTCCAATCTGAGAGATTCTAGGGCTTCCAAACCTGGCATATCACGGGCTTGTAGTCCCTCATCTCCTGCTTCAACCCGCATCACGCTGCTGCGGGTTTTTCCTCCAGCAAAGTGTTTCTGTAATTTGATTTTGCGGACAAATTTATAGAAATCATATATATATATATATATATATATATATATACAAAATATATTTTGAGTCCTAATTACTCTTATGTTGGCAAGGCATTAGCCTTTCGGTATTTTTTGGCATCTTAGTTGCTTTTGTTTGTAAGGAATCACGCGGTGCGGGAGTCTGGTCAGGCAATATCTCTGGACTTGGTCCGGTTAGATAGGGCAAGGATTTCCCGTGGGGGGGATGGGCAGATTAGGTCACGGGGTAGGTGGGTGGGTGTTGCTAGGGTGTTGCTAGGTATAAAATCTAAAAACTTCCTAATTTTCTTCTTAGTAAAGATTTTTCTTTTTGACAGTGACTTCTGGTGTAAATATGGCATTTTCTGATGGGTCTCAGGGGCTTTTGTTGGGTATTGGGCATATGAAAGGGGGAGGCTACTTATCCTATGAATAGTCTGCATATCCTCTCCTGGAATATTAATGGCCTTCGCACCAGACCCAGAAGGGACCAGATCCTGCAATATCTTCGTGATTCTGGTGCACTAATCATTGTTCTCCAGGAGACGCATTTGACAGAACCAGAGATGCTTTCTTTGGCTAAAGATAATAGATGGATTGACTTATGTATCTCTACAACACAGACTATGAATATTAGGGGAGTTACGATCCTTTTTAAGAAACCAGTAAAAGCCCGTCTTATATCTAAATTAGCAGACCCAGGTGGCAGATGGGTCATTGTAACAGTGAACATTGCAGGTGTATTAGTTACAATTTTGGGATATTATGGTCCGAACCAGGATGACCCCTCTGCTCTTAAATCTATCTTTTCTCATTTATTACTGTACTCAGGACCCATTATCCTGGCCGGAGACTTCAACATAGTTTTAGACCCTCTCCTTGATAAATCCCCAAACAGGCGCGCTTCAATTCCTTCTAAAACTAGGGCCTTACTATTGGAAAATATGAAACAGTACTGCTATTTAGATATATGGAGAATTAGGTCCGGACAACAACTGAGTGTTTCATTTCGTAACCATAAATATCATTAATCAAGGATTGATTTTATTCTGATTAGCCAGACCCTTAAGAGCGTAGTAAAAAGCATTTCTTACCTTCCCTCACATCTGTCTGACCATTCAGCTGTATGGATGGTAATGGAAGGTTTGCCAAAGCTTCCCCAGAATTTGGTCGTTTGACCGCTCGCTTCTCTTGGAACACAAGGAGACCTCCTTTCTGGTAAATGAATCTGAATGTTTCATGAAGGTGAACGTCGGTTCAGCCTCATTATGCTGTGTTTGGGACTCTTACAAGGCCTTTTTAAGGGGACAAATAACTAGCAGGGCTACCTATAAGAGGAATCTATATAAACTAGAGCTAGCTTCTAGTGAGGCTGAAATCGTTAAGGTACAAGGGGAAATAGATTTACACTCAGACGCCTCGCTCAATACCTTACAGGAATTACAGGACAAGTTAATGCGAGCAAAAGGTCATTTGGATTCAGTGTTGAACACACGTATTTTACGAAGGTGGGAAGCGAGTAAAATTGCCCATTTTCAATACGGAGAGGGAGCAGGTAGAGTCTTATCTTGGAAATCTAAGACTGACCAGGTACGAAGAAATAATATTAGTTTAATTACCCAGGACAACTTGGTCTACACATCCGACGAAGATATTCAGAGGATATTTAGGTTGTTTTTTCAAGACATCTATAAGGAGGATAAACATATCGAGGCAGATAGTATTGAAAATTGGTTGAAGGAGATATGACTACCTTCGCTGATCTTGGAACAACGTGCCTCTTTAGATCGGGTGATCTTGCAGGACGAGGTCAAATCGGCTATTATGTGTAGTAAGAAGGGAAAGGTGGCAGGCCCAGATGGCCTTCCCGCTGATATTTATAGGACATTGGAGCAGGCACTTGTTCCTTTCTTAAGTACCTTATTCAACCAGATTCTCCAAGATGGGGTGTCACCTCCAACCTCTTTGGATAATGCATCCATTACCCTTATTTTAAAGCCTAGTAAACCGGCATCAAATTGTCAGATTTTCATTCTGATTTGTTGACTATAAAATCTTTGCCTCTATTATGGCTAATAGATTGGGGTCGGTTGTAGGTGACATCTTGCGCTAAGACAAGAGTTTTTTTTTTTAAGGGTCGACAACTTTTTGAACTGACCTATAACCTGATATGGGCTATAGATATTGCATCCTCCGATTCTCTTCCGTTGGCTGTTCTTATGCTTGACGCCACTAAGGCCTTCGACAGGGTGAATTGGTCATACCTGTCGGGGGTCTTAGGTAAATTTAACATCGGAGACAGATTTCGTCGAGCGGTGAGATTGCTATACCAGAACCCTTCAGCCTGCCTCTTGGTGAATGGAGCATTGTCTGACCCTTTTAACATCACAAGGGGAACGTATCAGGGCTGTCCACTCTTCCCCTCTCTTATTTGACCTATATATTGAACCATTCACCCAAAAGCTGAGGGACGGCTTTAACATCAAGTCTTTCAGGTACAGGGAATGGGAGAAGAAGGTGGCCCTGTACGCGGATGACATCCTGATCTTTTCTTCGGAATTGTCTACAGCCCTTCCATTGGTGAATAAACAAGCTCAGGATTTTGGAGAAATCTCTGGATATGAGATTAATGCTTCTAAAACAGAGATCATGGTTTGGAACAACGAGGAGTCAGTGGTAGGGGTGCAGCCCAACCTAAAAATGAGATACCTTGGTATCATTATTGTCCAGGATGTCAATAAAATCGCTGAAACCAACCTTTCGGTAGTAGCGAAAGACTGCGGGAAACTTATGAGATCATGGTCTTCACTACCTTTGTCCATTTTGGGAAGGGTAAATCTTATAAAAATGTCCATTTTACCTAAAGTCACTTTTTTGTTTAATACTATACCTCTTTATTTTAAACCTTCTTCTTAATCTAAGGTGCATAGCAATATTAATTCATTTATTTGGGCTCAGCACATACCCAGGATTGCCGAAGGGAAAAGGGAGGATTAGCAGCCGCGGATCTTCAATTATATGCATGGGCATTCCAATTTACCCATTCTCGCATGCTATTGAAGATGCCCACTAACATCGGGATTGGCTGTATGTTCAGGGCTATGCTTAGTGGGGCCAGTATATCACAGGAGGGGTTTTGTTTAAATTTGGGGATCCCAAATTTAAAATAAAAATAAAACTAAAGGTTTTACAAGGCATGGCTAAAACGTGGGTTAAACTGCGTGGCTCTGTAAGGCTAGGGTATTTCTCTACTAAGGCACCTCTGTGGGATTCATCTGGGGGCCCGGGTTGGCTTAAGGACATTCTTGCTTTGCCCATGAGAGAGGCAGGGGTGGAAGTATGTTTGTAGAAGGGGGTCTTTTACCATGGGAATCTCTTAGAGATAGAATCGGCTCAGACTTTTCGAGTTTTAAATATCTATAGATAGCTAGCTGGGCTCAGTCACAGTTCATCACTAAGAGTAGATTCCCAGTAGGGGGAGGTAACCATCTTGAGCACCAACTTCTTAATAAAATACCGGCTAAAAAGGAAATCTTTTTGGTACCTGACAATCATTATTCACTTTGGATTTTAATTTTATTGTTCTTTGTTTTGTCCTAATTTTCTACCTTGGTAATTCGTTAAGGTCTAAAGAGAGTGACACACTACCTCAGTAAAGTAGTGTGGCTCACTGGTTAGAGGTGGCAGACCCGAGAGCAGAGGACGGCCCGGGACCAGGGTTCGATTCCCGGCGCGGCAGGTTTCTGGACCAGGGTCAGCGGACTCGATAATTCTCTCGCCTCGGTGCCCACTCTGATCAGCGATCACACTCGGCAACTCTGGGCATTAGCTTGCCTCATCTTCACTAACGGCCCCACCAGACCGCCGGGGATGCCTGGTCTCACCCTGGAGATACCCATTAAGGGACCATCTCTCAGGGAAGCCAGGAAGGGTTTCGCAGCGGTCGAAGCGCCTTGGGACCCTACGGGTAAGTAGTGCGCTATATAAATGCCAATACATACATTTACATTTACAATCCTAGAGGAGATGGACGGCGAATTTCAACTGGCCGATAAGCTTTGGGGGAGCTCCTTCTTGAATCAGGATGTAGCAAACCTCTGGCTTAATTCTTTTAAGCTACTGTGGAATATTGTTAAACCGGCATGGCTCCGAAGGAATCACCTTTTCATACTGCATAAGGCCTATTATTCACCACAGAGGCTCTCAAAATTTTCCAAAGACTCACCAGTATCTTGTATGTGGTGTGGAGCTATAGCTGCCTCTGATTTACATATGTTTTTTGATTGCCCATTTTGTCTCCTTTTTGGGACTCTATAAGTAGCTCACTGTCAAATTCCCTCGGCCGACAAATTATAATAAATCCTGTACTTGCAATATTTGGTCTGATGGACGGAGTCACAGGTCCTGCCAAAAATCTTCTTTTCTATACCATCCTCTTGGCCAGGAGAGAAATTGTCATAAAGTGGAAGGACTCTATACCACCCTCCTTTAATGAATGTCGGACATCAGTATTGCAGGTTTCTAGACTTGACCTAATGAGATCGGGCACCCAAAATAAGAGAGCATTTTGGTATCTATTGAAGTGGGGTCAACAGTGAGACTTCGAATGTTTTTTTTTTCTTCTTTCCAGGCATATCAGGTTATGTCCTGATCACTAGGATATGTGCTCTGCAAAGCAGCTTTCATTTGGTCTCTGTACGAAGGTCTTGGTGGGTATGACATCACTATTGGCGTAGCCTATATGATCTATGGCCTTGCCATCCAGTTTACTGAGGTAGTGTGTCACTCTCTTTAGACCTTAACGAATTACCAGGGTAGAAACTTAGGACAAAACAAAGAACAATAAAATTAAAATCCAAAGTGAATAATGATTGTCAGGTACATAGTTCAAAACCTAAAGAGAAATGACTCTCAAGCATACATTTCGATACACAGATTAAGAATGAATGTCAAGCACTAGAGGGAAGTGACCATTACATGACATCGAAGCTATTGCTGGTGAAGTTCTTCCAAAAGTCCCCATTTGAGCTGTTTCTTGAATTAGGCAGTTGAGGGGTTGGCTCTGATTTCCATTGGTAGGGCATTCCAGATTCTTGGAGCCAGCCCAGAGAAGGTGCAATTGTAAGTTCTTTTTTTGTTTTGTTGAATGTAGGTGGTTTCAAGAGTAAAGTATTGGAGCTTCTTAAGTTTTGACTGGCATCGGAGAGCTCAAGTTTCTTTGCCAGGTAAACAGGGCTGTTGAGGTGTATAGCTTTTCTGACACAAAGCTATCTTTAAGCGGATCCTTGCTTCAATGGGAAGCCAGTTAAATTGAATTAGGTCAGGTGTAATATGATCATGCTTTTTGGAGCCTGTGATTAGTCTAGCTGAGACGTTTAGAGTAGCTCTTGGCGGAGCCAACCTGGATTTAGGAACCCACCCTACCATCTGATGACCATCTTCCCCCCGTGAACACCCTTCACGCCTGGAATCCAATTTCCACTGAGGACACCATCCGCCTGATGAACTCCATCCACTCAGGATCCCCCACAGACCCATGCCCTCACCACATCTTCAACAAAGCAGACTCCGTCATAGCACCGCACCTCCGAGACGTCATCAACTGCTCCTTCAACTCCGCTACCTTCCCAGAAAACTGGAAACACGCTGAACTCACCGCCCTTCTGAAAAAACCAACAGCGGACCCCACCGAACTCAAAAATTACCGCCCCATCTCGCTTCTTCCATTCCCGGCCAAAGTCATCGAGAAAGCCGTCAACAACCAGCTCGCCGCTTTCCTCGAAGCCAACAAATCCCTCGACCCCTCACAATCGGGATTCAGAGCAAAACACAGCACTGAGTCCGCCCTCATCGCAGCAACTGACGACATTCGAACTCTACTGGACAATGGAGACGCAGTCGCCCTCATCCTCCTCGACCTATCTGCTGCATTCGATACAGTCTGCCACAGCACCCTTCTTCAGCGCCTCAGAAACATCGGAATACAAGGAAAAGCACTTGATTGGATCACCTCCTTCCTCTCCGGAAGAACACAAAGAGTCCGCCTCCCACCATTCAAGTCCGAGGCCACTGAAGTCATCTGTGGCGTACCACAAGGATCCTCACTCAGTCCCACCCTCTTCAACGTATACATGAGCCCCCTCGCGGCCATCGCACGCCAACACAACCTCAACATCATCTCCTACGCGGATGACACCCAACTGATCCTATCACTCACCAAAGACCCCAACACCGCCAAAACTAACCTACACGAAGGAATGAAAGAAGTTGCCGAATGGATGAAACAAAGCCGTCTGAAACTGAACTCAGACAAAACAGAAGTCCTCATCTTAGGTACATCCCCCTCTGCTTGGGACGACTCCTGGTGGCCGGAAGCCCTCGGAAAAGCACCCATCCCGACAGACCATGCACGGAACCTAGGCGTTATCCTGGATTCTTCACTCTCAATGAACAGACAAGTCAACGCCGTATCCTCTTCCTGCTTCAACATTCTCCGCATGCTCAGAAAAACATTTCGCTGGATCCCCTCCGAAACAAGGAAAACAGTCACCCACGCTCTGGTCACGAGCCGACTGGACTACGGAAACACCCTCTACGCAGGTACCACCGCCAAACTCCAGAAGAAACTCCAACGAATCCAGAACGCCTCAGCCAGGATCATACTAGACATCCCAAGCAACGAACACATCTCTGGTCACCTTAAAGACCTCCACTGGCTACCCGTCAATAAGAGGATCACCTTCCGACTGCTTACCCACGCACACAAATCACTCTACGACATCGGACCAGAATGCCTCAACTCTCGACTGTTCTTCTACACCCCCTCCCGCCAACTACGTTCTTCCAGCCAAGCCCTCGCCACTGTACCTCGCATCAACAAGACCACCATGGGAGGCAGATCCTTTTCATACCTGGCTGCTAAAACATGGAACTCACTCCCCGCTTACCTTCGCCTCACCCAGAACCACCTAGCGTTCAGAAAGCAGCTTAAAACGTGGATATTTGACAAATAATCCTCCTCCCCTTCCTAAGCGCCTTGAAACCCTCTGGGTATGTAGTGCGCTATACAAATTTTTATGACTTGACTTGACTTGACTTGACTTGCTAGGGTCACCAAACCATATTCTGCTCGTAAGATAACAAGTAATTGGACTGCTGACTGGATGTCCTCAGGAGGTAGGAAAGGTTTGAGTGTCCTAAGAGTGTTGAGCTGATGATTTGCACTCTTAGTGGTAGCACTGATGTCTCCTTGCATGTTTAGAAATTTGTCCAGGCTGACACTTAAAGAGCAAGCAGAGTCCACCATAAGATGGGTGCAGTTGAGTGCAGTGATAGTTTTGATCCAGTTTTGCATCGGGTGGATCTCTTGATTGCGAGGGGTAATCAAGAGATATTCGGTTTTAACCCCTTCGCTGCTAGGCCTCCCCCCCCCCCCCCCCTGAGCGAAGCCATTTTTTGCCGATTTGGGTCAGTGTGCGCTTAGGCCCCTGTAACATTTGACCACATAAGGTATCCATGCCAAATCTGGGTCCTTTTCTTCCAACATCATGGAGATTCTAAAGATACCCAGGGTTTGTGGATTCCCTTGGAGGGGTCCCAGATATTATGCAAAATACAGTAAAATCTATGCTTTTTTTTAAAAAACTGTGGAAAATGGGTTGCAAATGAAAGCCTCTGGGTTTTGCCCTGCAAATGTTATCAAAAAAGGGTTTCTGGGGCTGAAATCAGGATTTTCTCAGCTTTTAGGAAATAAGTCTTTTGTCAAAAACCAACCTTTTTCACACAGTTTTGGCATTTTTCTGGGACATAGCCTATTTTTGCTATTTTTAGTGCTTTCAACTGCCTTCCAGTTAATGGTAGAAATGAGTTTTAAAGAAATAACGGATCCTGGCAAGATATACATTTTAGAAAAGTAGACAAAATTCTGAATTCAGAATGGGGTCATTTGTTCAAATCCATGAAAGTTTCTTTATAGAAATTAACAGTTAAATACTGGAAAAATTGAACATTAGTTGAAAAAAAGCCTTTTGTCTCAACGTTTTCACCTGTAACTCCTTGTAATTTTGTCAGCTCTTTGAAAACAATATACCGTTACATCCGTTATACCTTCCTGGTTGTGGGGATATACCGGACTGGTAGTTTCGTCAAGAACCCCACGAACCCAGAGCCAAAAACTGAGCAGCAACTTGCAATGGTTTTTTATTATGTACCGTGTATATAGCAAATATTGTGGGAAAATGTATACATAGAAAAATTGGTATGAAAGACACCTATGTATTTCCGAATTGGGTACAAATTATAGAGTTTAGAAACAGTATATATTTCCACATTTTCAAAATTGGGAATACTCGTACTAGCATGAGAATTATTGGTCATTTTTCAAAATGTTTTTTTTTTTTTTTTACACAATGTCTTTCATCTTGAAGGGAGAAATGCATGAACACTCAATAGAAAATAACAGTTGATTTACAAATATGAATTACCCTAAGTCTCTCGATAAAAATGGTTCCTCACTTGTGTGAGTTGGCCTTGTGCCTGTGACAGGAAACGGGGCAAAATGGAACGTGGTCATACCTCAATTTTGCAGTTAAAAATTGACCCTTTTTTGGCAAAGTGCCTACCTATAGTTTTTGCACCCTCGCTCTACCGGAACCTAGGGAAACCTAGCACAACTATACATTTTTGAAAAGTAGACACCCTGGGGAATCCATGATGGGGTGACTTGACTGCTTCCCACCAGGTTCTGTTAACCAGAATTCCTTGCAAACCTAAAAAAGTGTACAAAAAAACACATTTTCCCCACATTTCTGTGGTGGAAAGTTCTGGAATCTGTGTGGATCCACAAATTTCCTTCCTTCCTGCATTCCCCAAAGTCTTCCCAAAAAAAAGGAACTCCACTTGTGTAGGTCGGCCTAGTGCCTGCGATAGGAAACGGCGCAAAACGCAACGTGGTCACACCTCAATTTCGCAGGGACAAATGACCATGTTTTGTCAAAGTGACTCGCTGCAGTTTTTAAACCCTAGCTCTGCCAGCACCTAGGGAAACCTAGCAAACTTATACATTTTTGAAAACTAGACACCCAGGGGAATTCGGGATCGGGTGACTTCACTTCCTCCCACCAGGTTCTGTTACCCAGAATCCCTTGCAAATCTAAAAATTGGAAAAAATGCATTTTCCTCACATTTCTGTAGTGGAAAGTTCTGGAATCTGCATGGATCCTCAAATTTCCTCCCACCCAGCGTTTCCCCAGGTCTCCCGATAACAATGGTACCTCACTTGTGTGGGTAAGCATAGTGTCTGCAACAGGAAAAAGCCCAAATTGTACAGTGGAGACTTAAATATTACCTATAGAAAAACTACCTTATTTTGGGGGCGGGGGGAAGCATCTGAGTTTTTTGCCCCGTGCTCGGTGGCCATCTTTGGGAACTACCAAACCCAAACAGTTCCGAAAACTAGACACCTTGGGGAGTCCAGGGAGGTATGGCTTGCGTGGATCCTCCAAAGTTCCTTTACCCAGAATCCCTTGCAAACCTCAATTTTAGCTAAATCAGTTTTTTCACACATTTTTGTGTGGGAAAGCATGGCATGACTGGGCTCACACAAATTTCTTCCCACCCAGCGTTCCCCCAGGTCTCCCGATAAAAATGGTACCTCACTTGCGTGGATAGGCATAGTGGCTGCAACAGGAAAAGGCCCAAATCATACGGTGGAGACTTGAAAATTACCTATAGCAAAACAACCTTATTTTTGGGGTGGGGGCACCTGAGTTATTGGCCCAGGGCTCGGCGGCCATCTTGGGAAACTACCAAACCCAAACAGTTCTGAAAACTAGACACCTTGGGGAGTCCAGGGAGGTACGGCATGCGTGGGTCGCCCAACGTTTCCCTACCCAGAATTCCCTGCAAACCTTAAAATTAGGTTAAAACACTTTTCGTGGGATCTCCGTGCCGGCACAATTGACCTATCACCCAGCGTTCCCCTTGTTCTCCCGAGTAAAATGATACCTCACATGTGGTTGGATTTGGCACGAGGGCGAGTGATGGTTCAGTATATATAATTTCATTGACAAGAGATTTCAAAAAATGAAATGCACTGTCAATTACATGGACAAGAAAACTGAACAAATGACTCGCAGCTCGTGAGCTGTAAAGCCACTTAAAGGCACCAACCGCTTTACAGGCCATTCACACACCTTTCATACCTGACTCACCACCAGGCACAAAAGCAACACATCACAACATTTACAAAAAAGTGACCAGGTGCGTCCTGTTAAAAAAAAAAAAACAGACATCAAGTCCTCAAAAACACACACATATTGGTTGGATTTGGCACAAGGGTGAGTGATGGTTCAGTATATACCATTGTATTAGCAAGTGATTTCACAAAAAATGAAATACACTGTTAATAATGGAAAGGACGAGAAACTAAACCATTGACTCACAGCTCCTGAGCTGTAAAGCCACGACAAGGCACCAACCTCTTTACAGGGCATTCATACATGTGACACATACAAAACATTCACACCACCAGCCGCGGACCCGTCACATTACTACACTTCCACCAGCAGACAACGCCAATCAAGGGCCCATCACTTTCAGACGTCCACATTCCTGACACAGCAACTACACAAACTCATGGAGTGGCGCTCAGCTAGCACTGTGTGTAGTAACCAGCATTAAGTCACTTCCCACACGCCGCCAGCCAAGCACCAGACCACACACACCGCCAGTCAAGCACCAGACCACGCACACCGTCAGCCAAGCACCAGTTCAGGCACACCACCAGCCAAGCACCAATCCAAACACACCACCAGGCAAGCGCAAGACCACGCACACCGCCAACCAAACACCAGACCACGCACACCGCCAACCAAACACCAGACCACGCACACCGCCAACCAAACACCAGACCACGCACACCGCCAACCAAGCACCAGTCCACACACACACAGCCAGCCAAGCACCAGTCCAGGCACACCACCAGCCAAGCACCAGTCCAGGCACACCACCAGCCAAGCACCTGTCCAGGCACACCACCAGCCAAGCACCAATCCAACCTCACCACCAGGCAAGCGCAAGACCACGCACACCGCCAGCCAAGCACCAGACCACGCACACCACCAGCCAAGCACCAGACCACGCACACCACCAGCCAAGCACCAGTCCACACACACCGCCTGCCAAGCACCAGCCCAGGCACACCGCCAGCCAAGCACCAGCCCAGGCACACCGCCAGCCAAGCACCAGCCCAGGCACACCACCAGCCAAGCACCAGCCCAGGCACACCACCAGCCAAGCACAAATCACAACACACCACCAGGCAAGCGCAAGACCACGCACACCGCCAACCAAGCACCAGACCACGCACACCGCTAGCCAAGCACCAGTCCACAGACACCGCTAGCCAAGCACCAGTCCACAGACACCGCTAGCCAAGCACCAGTCCACAGACATCGCCAGCCAAGTGCCAAACCATGCATACCGTCAGACAATCGACACTACACGCAAACCAACATCATACTTGAGTTTTTTTGTATTATAAAAAAAAATTGCAAATTGATACAAATCTAGTAACACAAGAACTAAAACTAAATACACTACACAAATGCAAACTTTGAAACTGAACAAAAAGTTTTAACGAATAGAGACCAGGCAGTTCACTTTACCACTCATGGATGCTCCCAATTTTTTTTTGCGTGTGGTACATTCTAAAACAAGCAGGTACACACAGCCCAGGGTTAAAAGGACAGTCGGGGCAGTACATACGAACCTCCTTCCGCAAACCTCTTCGCCAACAGACTCTACATCCCCGACTAAAAGTCTTTTGAGGATGTAGGAGGAATTTGATCAGGAAAGTGGCGATCTTTCAATCTGGCAACATCCTCCACCACTCCAATTCTAGGAACACTTGCCTGTTCCACTAAAACAAGGCTGCCTATTACAGACTCCTGAAACTTTACAAAAGTCATCTTTGACTGAGGACAAGATTGCTGGAACACAACAAAAGCATTAAAGGTTGCCAAGTGGAAAAGATGGATAGCCAACTTCTTGTACCAAATGTAAGCCTTACGAAGAGCAGCATACGGTTCCAACCTCTGATCTACTCTGTCAACACCACCCATGTGCCTATTGTAGTCTAAAATTCACACAGGTTTGAGCGCTTCTGCAACCTGACCCCAAACAGTCACTGGTTCAGTGCTTTCATCATGTATGGAAGTCAACATGTAGACATCTCTCCTGTCTGAAAACTTCACAGCGAGAAGCTCCTCACAACGCAATGCACTGCACTGCACTGTCCCAGAGTAAGCTTTTGACAAACAAGTTCTTTTGGGAAACATTAACGGTTAGAGCGGATTGTGTCACAAGCAACAGTGTCCACTTTGGCCAATTCCCTGAACAACCGCACACCAGTGTAGAAGTTATCTACATATAAATGATGGCATTTGTTAAAAAATCCTACACCAAGTTCCCAAACAATTTTCTCAGTCACTCCAAAAGTGGACGGACAACCAGGGGGGTTAATCCTGGATTCCTTACCGGTGTACACCCAGAAATTAGAGACATATCCAGTCCGACTGTCACACCGCATATAACGCTTAATTCCATAGCGTACCCTCTTACTAGGAATGTATTGCCTAAATACCAAGCGGCCTTTGAACACCACCAAAGACTCATCCACTGCAATTTCTTTTCCAGGAGCAAAGATCTCAGGAAATCGATCAACAAAGTGATCAATGACAGGCCGAATCTTGAAAAGACGGTCACAATCAGGGTGATCTTGTGGCAAAGCTAAACCATTATCAACAAAATGCATCATCCGAAGCAGACGCAAATACCTATCACGACTCATGGCTGCCGCAAATATAGCTGTTGCCATCAAGGGACTAGTAGACCAATAAGGAGCCATTGATGGTTTCCTAAGCAAGCCCATCAAAAAAGTTAAACCCAAGAACTTTTTCATCTCTTCCAAATTTGTGGGAGTCTACCGGGTAGCTCTAGCATGGGGCTTAAGGCTGGAACTGTTCTCCCTCAAAAACTGTTCTGCATACAAATTAGTCTGCTCAACAATCTCTGCCAAAAACTCATCATCCATAAACAACTGAAAAAAATTAATCGGCAAAAGTTTTCAGTGTTCACCCTACACCCTGGAACACCAGTAAAGTCTGGCAATGCCGGCTGCACCATGCCTGGGGCAACCCAGAGGTCAGAACTTTCAATTGGAAGACTTGCAATCCCTTGCTGCTGCCCAGCTGCCTCTTGACTCACTGTACCAACAGGAAGTCTTGCAGCCCCAGGCTCCCGCCCAGCTGCCTCTTGTCTCACTAGTCCAACGTGAAGTCTAGCAGCCCCAGGCTGCACCCAGATGACTCTTGCCGCACTATCGGCACAGCAATGTCCTCCTCTAACACAGGCACTTCATCCACACCAAAAGTAGCTTCATCAGCAGACGAGGCCATGTGGAGAGAAAACTCACTACCAGAATCTTCACCTCCCACCTCTGCCTCAGAATCCGAGTCAGTCTCAGCACCATGGTCACACGAAGAATCAAAAAGCATTCCAACAACTTGCTGAGCAGTAATCCGGCGGCTAACCATTATCCTCACTAAGAAAGGAGACTGCACAAACAACTCAACAACCAACACTGTGCAAAGTAGTTAAAAAAATGTAAGCCTTTATCACAAAGATCTATAAACTGAAAAACTATACAATTCACTTACAGAATACAGCCACACTCACCAGCACCTACTCTGCAAAGACATGGCAAATAGTCAACGATATCCCACTAGAAAGAAGAAAAAAAACGTTACATTTACAGAAAGCAAAAAACACATCAAGCACAAATGCAAAATGTTTCACAATCACAAAAAACAGAAACCAAACATACTCGTATTACTACACACTTTGCAAAAAATATTTACATTAAAATTGTACAAAAAAGGTCTCTTACCAAACACATGCAACTACACAAACAGCAGAACCACCAGTAACGAAACCGCACACTTCAACAGTCTAAAGAGAAAATAAAACATTACACGTTACAATACAAAAACAATACACATTACAACAAGCTATGTCACAGGGTATGTCACAAATGGGGTGTCTGTCCCAATGGGGGGCAGACTATAAATCTTTTTAAATGTGGCCCCCCTGGAAGCAACCCTTGCCCAAGGGGTTGCTTCCATTTAAAAAAAAGATTTCCCTGGTGTCTAGTAGGGTTTTTTGCTCCCTCCTGAGCGCAGAAAGGCCAAACTAAGGGGCAGAATATATTCAATAAAAACTATGGGCCCAAGGAAGAGACCCTTGGCCAAGAAGTCACTTCCATTTTGCAGAGCAACAAAATCCCTGGTGTCTAGTTGGCTTTCCTACCCCCCCGGTCCAGAATCGAAAGAAAAACAGCCGATCTGCCCCCAGGGGGAGGCAGAGAAGTCTAAAATATTAACATTGCCCCCTGGAAGTGACCCTTGCCGAAAGGGTCGCTTCCTTGGCAAACAAAATAATCCCTGGTGTCTGGTGGGCTTTTCTACCCCCCTCTGGGTCCAGATTCAGCAAAAAAAGGGCCAATCTGCCCAGGGGGGCAGAAAAGTCTAAAATAATTATTTTGCCCCCAGAAAGCGAACCTTGCCCAAGGGGTCGCTTCCTTTTCAAAAAATAAAAAATCCCTGGTGTCTAGTGGGCTTTTCTACCCCCCACCCCCACCCCATGGGTCCAGATTCAGCCCAAACAATGGCCGACCTGCCCCCGGGGGGGGGGCAGAAAAGTCTAAAATATTTTTGCCCCCAGGAAGAGACCCTTGCCCAAGGGGCCTCTTCCTTTTCATAAAAAAAAAAATTACCTGGTGTCTAGTGGGCTTTTCTACCCCCCATAGGTACAAATTTGTCGAAAAAACGTCTGATCTGCAGAAAAGTCTGAATAATATTATGCCCCCCTGGAAGCGAACCTTGCCCAAGGGGTCGCTTTCTTTTTGCGCAAAAAAAATCCCTGGTGTCTAGTGGGGGCATTCCTGGTGCAGGATTGCGACGCTTTGCGCGATCCTGCACCAGGAATGCCCTGCTTTGAGATATCAGGGGAGAGGAAACAGTGTTTCCCCCCCCTCCTATGCCTCAAGGCACCAAAAAACGCCCCCCGCCCCACTGGAGGCACAAACTCACCTCTATCCCCGGGACGCGCTCGAAAGAAATGGCTTCCAGCTCGTCCAGCGCTTCCTGATGACGTCAGCACTTGCTGAGCGCGCTGACCTCACCAGAAAGCGTGGAGGGACCCGGGGGTGGCAGCGGAAAGTCTTCTGCTGCCATCCCTGCTGAAATGCACACGATCGATGCCCCAGTGGGGAGCGCCAGCGCCCCCTCCCCCGCCCCCAGGGCTATGCCGATGAAGGAGCGGTTCCATCATCAGCACAGCCCAACCGATGCTGATGACTGAACCGCTCCGTCAGCATCGAAGGAGTTAAGGGAATTTAGTAACATATGGTTATGTGTTAGCAATTGAGTTTTTGCAGCGCTTCATTAAGAGTTTTAATGTCATCTGGAGAGGAGATCGTCAAATACAGTTGAGTATCTTCCGCGTACATATGGTACTAAATGTTTGACCTGTTCAGAATAGCAGTTAGTGGTTCCATGAAGAGATTGAAGAGCGTGGGCAAAAGTGCAGAACCTTGAGGTACCCCAATAGTGACTGTGGTGCTAGCAGCCAAAGATTGGTTGACTTTGATTCTTTGTGTTTGGTTGTGCAGGAAGGAGGAGAACCAATTTAAGGCAGGGCCAGATACCCCATACGATATTGTAGAAGGTTAATCAAGTTGTCATGTTTGATACTGTCAAAGGCAGAGGACAAGTCCAGAAGAATTAGAAGACCGTGCGTATCCTGGTCCAGAGCTCCCAAGGCATCATCAACAATGTGAGTTAGCACGGTTTCTGTACTATGACCTGATCTAAAGCCTGAATGATGTCTATCTAGTAGCTGAGATTTCTTGATGTGGTCACAAAGCTGTGTGTGAACGCATTTCTCAAGCAACTTCGCTAAAGACATGATGCTGGTGATCGGCCGGTAGTTATTGGGGTCTGTTAGGTCTGAATTGGTCTTCTTGGGGATGGGTGTGACTTGCCCCATTTTAAGGTAGTCTGGAATCCTGCCCTGTAAGAGAGATTGTTGGATGATCTTGGACCAGAGAGGCAGAATCGCCGGGTTGAGGTCTTTGAGCAACATAGCGGGGAGGGGATCACTGAAATGGTTGGATGGTTTAAGAGATGCCAAGGAATGTGATAACTCCTCCAAGTCCGGGAGTAGGAAGGTATTCAAGCAGGCATTGTTTTTGGGCGAGTACTATGTGGAGTAGATGGAGCACACACCGCTGCAGGAGCTGTCAAACCCGGGTCACTCATCAACCGGTTAGCAGCGGCACATTGCGGCTCCCGCTCAATACTCCTAGACTTTTCAGAAAAGTGTGCTGAGAAGTCCTCCTCATTGGGATGAGCAGTTTTGATTGTTGGAGTAGGATTAGCCTGTTTGATATCAAACAGTTTTTGGGATGGTTTTTAGAGCTGTCAAGATGATCTCTGAAATGATCTGATTTAACAATGAGAATTAGTTTCTTATAAGAGCTTATGATCTTCCTTTACTGTTTGAGACTAGAGGTGGAGGGGGCATTTCTTCAACGTCTCTGAGAGCCTTAAATTGTGTTGTTAATCATTAAGGGCACCATTGAACCAGATTTGGATTGTCTGCAAGGAATCCTTTTGAGCTGCTTCGGGCTGCAGAGTTGAGAATGTTTGTCATGGCGTTGAAGTATTAATCTGTCAACTCCTCTAAATTAGTCATGTTAGTGGGAGGTTCTAGAAGATTCTTGCTCAGAGGTTAGGGGTGTTGATGTCTCTCAGATTATGAGCCAGTTGCTTGTTTTAGAGCAGTTGACCTTGTCTGAGCAATAAAGTTTCCTGAATGTGAAAGGAGATTTGGTGGTGATCCGACCAATTGCATTGTACAATGTCATCCTTTGAATTATATGTATTAAATTGTAGAAAGGGTGGTGGCAGGCACTCTCTCCAAACATCTTGAACAGCACAAGCTCCTGGAAGACGTTCAATTCGGCTTCTGTCCAGCTCATGGCACCGAGACGGCCCTTGTGACCGTATTGGATGAGCTACATTGGTGGGCAGACGGGGGCAGGCAGGGGTTCTGATCCTGCTTGACCTGTCTGCCGCCTTCGATACGGTGAACCATGACATTCTGCTGGACAGGCTGAGAGAGGTAGGAGTTGCAGGGAGTGCCCTTGGATGGTTTGAGTCTTTCCTCCAGGGTAGGGAACAAGCTGTGTCCCTTCCTCCCTTCTAATCCGCCTTTTCTACCATTTCGCATGGCGTCCCTCAAGGCTCGGCAGTTAGCCCAATACTTTTTAACATCTATTTGAAGCCCTTAATAGCGGTCATCAAACATTTTAAGATCGAACTTGTCAACTACGCTGATGACACGCAGCTGATTCTGTACTTGGAGGGAAATGATTCTACCTCCCTGGAGGAATTCCACAACTGCATACGAGCCACTGCGGAATGGCTGAAAGTCAATTCGCTGCAATTTAACACAGGGAAGACCGAGGTGTTATACTGCCCTCTGCCCAGGATGCAATCTTCTCTACCTAGTAACTTCTGGCCAAGGGACTTTTCTACACTGGTCCAGCCTGTGAAGGTAGTCCGGAACCTGGGTGTGATGTTCAGCAGCGATCTCTCCCTGGAGGCGCAGGTCTCAAAGATGGCAGCTAGCTGTATGACTATCATCCGCCTCCTGAGAAAAATCTTGCCCCTGTTACCGCCCACTGCTCGGATAGAGGTGGTGCGCTGCACCGTGCTTAGTAGGTTAGACCACTGCAATGCCTTGCTGCTAGAGTCCCCAAGTTACCTTATGGATAGGCTTCAGAGACTCCAGTCTGCAGCTGCTAAGCTAGCCTTGGGGTGGTCTACGAGATCCTCCTCCTCAGGGTCTTTGGCTCAGCTGCACTGGCTCCCAGTGAGGCAGAGGGTGATTTTTAAATTTTTATGTCTGACCTTTAAAGCTCTTCACGGTTTCGGCCCGGCATGTCTACAAAGGAAGTTCTCTTGGCATGTGCCAGCCCGTAACCTATGCTCCTCCGCGGCCAGGATGGTGACCGTACCGAGGTTCAGGAGATACAGAGCAGGAGGAAGATCGTTCAGTGTGGCTGAGGCCAAGCTCTGGAACTCTTTGCCCATTGAATTTAGGCAGGTCAACAGCCTTCTTGCTTTTAGAAGCCAATTAAAAACCTGGCTTTTTCCCCTCCCTCCCTAATCCTCAGTCTGTCAATAGCTGTTCTCCTTTCTTCTTCGAGTCTGCTAGCGCCAGGATGCCTCTAATAATAAATAGTACACAAAATTGATAACATATTTGTGCTACGGAAGCCAGATAATTGTACAATTTATATTAATATTGTCTTAAAACATGTCTAGCAATTTAGCTAAACACTGAAACTCATGCATGCATTCAGTACCTAAAATACAATTGTAATAAAAATTCACGTTTACTTAGTGTAGTTCATCATACTGGGATAGGTTGATGCCAAGAGCCCATAACGTTTTCTTCAAACCTCTGCCAATGTTGTTCCTAAATAATTCAAGGTCTCCTTTTGCCATTCTGAACAAGGACCTAGGACTGTGATTCTCATACACCTACGGTAGAGAGGATAGATGTCAGACTTGCCATCAAATTGAAGCCAAATATTTTCCTAAATTACTCCTAAAATTTGGAAACTTCTACGAGTGAAGTATGCACATTCCTTATAAATATCAACAAACTGTATTGTAGAATGATTAAAGCCACAACTCAATACAACACCTCACAAATTCCACAGCATTTCTACTCAGTCCTTGCTCTTTTCCCGGGATTCGGTGTCACCAGTATATTGTATCCAGCATGGGACCGAATAGGCAACATCCTCGCCCTTTTTTTTTAAAGAGAAATTTCTCCTAATTAACAGTTAAGCAATTGTAGATTCTCCTAGCCAACTGTAAAGGAGAGTCCTGATTTCATTAAGCAGTCAGCAGCAATTATTATGCAGGCTCTTTTCTTACTGTTTGTGTAGCTTTTCAGCACACTACAAGTACCACAATGCATTTCTTTCTTACCAGAACATGCAACAGATAGTCAAATAAGGTAAATTGTATACAACAGGTATTGTAGTCGGGCTGCACCTCTTTTCTTGATGCAAGACATAAATAATAACTCATGCGTGATTCTAAAGAACAAAAACAGTGGTAGAAAACTAAAAAAATAACACTGAGTTGGTCCCATTCCTTCTCCGTTTCCATCTGAGGAGTCCAATCTTGGTCCACTAATGATTGCCAAGTCTTTGTCTGATGTTGCTTGTTCAGACCATTACTTGGTTTTTAGTAGGCACTAATACGAAATTAGAATATATAGTTTTGAGTTCTATTCAGGGTGGGCAGTAGAATAGAGGTGGGATAATAATTTCCTCTGTCGTTTATATATTAAGGACTCTCCTTCACAGTTGGCTATGAGAACCTGCAGTTTTATTACAAGACAGTCTTATTATGCATGATCAAAGCATATTGACCAAAGTGCTGCAGCATGTTCTATTGGTTTACAATAAAAAATTATACATGTCGATACTCAAAACCAATCGTCAACTCTGATGATATCTTCCAGTCTAGCTCATGCCCAAAAAAAATCTTAAAAGCCATCACTCCTTAAGCTGAGTGTGTGTCACAGTGATCTATGTCCACCCTTACCAATTACATATGTTTAGCCCACCTATTTAAGCTGGTGGGGGCCACATGGGGGAATGGTCTATGAGTTATTAAAAACTGAGGGGTCTGTCCTCAAATTGTTAGTGACCTCTGTAGATGGATTAAGGCATCCTCTTACACATAGTTTTGAGTGCACAGGGATCTTAAAAAGTGTGTAAAGGTCAACAAACATTGTGTATGCCACACTATTTTAGTGGGCATACCAAAAGCTCTAACATCTCACATTATCCTCAACAGTACTAGACAAAGCAACATGACCAATTTAGCAAACAAGATAATTGATCATTATTCACCCATGATTCAAACAGGTTCTGAACATTGTTTACATCTCACATAGCTGAGTAACTAGGCGTAAGAAGACTTATGTACCCGGCCCTTTTATCTGTCTACATACTAAGGGGTGTTCCCTTACAGGCTTACCATCCACTTTATCATGTCAAGATAATTTGGCTGCTCTGAATCCATTAATATTCCCATAGGATGTTTGAGCAGCATCTAATTGGGCCAGAAAGATTAGGGCTCCTGTTATATTGGCTGAAACAATATGCTCACTCCTTTCAACACACCAGCTACACCACGCCCCCCCCCCCCCCCAAGCTGATTTGTATTCTTTGTGAGTACATTGGGCCCAGGATGCCCTGTAGCTGCATCTGAAAGTCCTGGCATGTCTGTGAACTCTCTGAAAGATCCCATGCTACTAATTGCAGTTTACCCATTATGGTCAAAACATGGTTCTCCACACAGGGTATCTTCAAAATCTGAAGGAAGGCCAGGAACAGAACTGGAAAATCCACTGAATTCTAGCATAATCGGATACAATGGTTGAGTTCTCCATAGTGGTATGATCACAACCTTCGCAGCCTGCCTGTAAATCTGTTCTAGGCATCTGGAGATATTTGCGTAGGGTGGGTAAGCATAGTGAAGCCACCCAACAAGACCGAGAAAAAATGCATCCAAAGCCATGGTTGCCAGATCTGCTCTCAAACTGAAGAATTTGGATAACTGTGTTGTCTGTCTAGAAGAAAATAGATCTATATTGAAAGGGTCCCCAAACTGTCTGCATTTTTCCCAAAACTTGTGCATCAAATTTCCATTTGCTGCTTTTCTGAAAAGTAATCTACCACCACGTTGACAAAACTCCCACAAAGACTTTTCTATACGTATGATGAAATCTAGCCCTCAAATTAATTATACTCATGAACCTGTTGCCAGTAGGTGTTTGTCTTGTCCCATGAGTATTCTGTCATCCAGGTAAACCCATAATCCTCATCACTGTGTCCTAAGGTAAGCTGAAACCTTATCAACGGGTTGTGGGTGATAGGATACCATTGTTGGGGGAAAAAAGGGCTAATCTGCCTCCAATCTTTTACTTTAGGTTCCCCCATCTCTTGCTTGTCCTTCGTATGGTCCAAAACAACCTCTGCATTTCCTCTGTAGGAAGAAGTCTGGCCTGGAGAACCTGCTCTGGCGGTGGCCGCAAGTTCTGTAATATTTCGATTATCCAGCAAGATGGCCCTTGAATCCACCTTCCCTGGGAGAAACCCAACCAAATATTTTCATGAGGCAAATGAGGCTAAATCTCGGAGGTAAAAGCTTGTACATATTTACTGATTTCCTTAATATATTTATCCCTTCTACTTCTCATTCCTCCCAAAACCCGCAAACAAAAGACCATCACGCTCCTTCCCTAGAAATGGTCCTAAAATATGGAACTCCATCCCAGACCATATCAGGACCAACTCTTCCTTCATAAACCTCAAAAGACAGCTCAAAGACCTCTTCCTCAACCGAACTCAACCAACTGGATAGCAACCACCAAACGAGACAGAGTACCTCTGCTACAGGAATTTCGTCCACCGGATAAACTAGCCACCTTCACAAGAGGGCATCTACATCGCCTGTCTTTTGATCTGCTTCTATGATCCCCTCCAGGCCTTAACCAGATTTGACACCAGACAATGCTGTTTACTGTAACAATGTGTGTCCGTTAGCATCATGATAAATGATGTAAATTGCTCTGATACATTTGGGTCTGTCCAGCGCTATATAAGACTCTTGAATAAATCCCTGTATTGGAATCTTTAGTAGAGCATCCAACCTTAGACTTGGCCATGTTACCCACTTTTGGATCTATTTTTAGCAACAAACCTTTTCTCCTCTTAAGGGATAGCTCTGCATTGGTATTTCCTAGAAAACATGTTACGTTTTGGGCCCAATTGGAGATAAAATTTGGATCTTGGGTTTGCCCTGAGTTTTTTTCTTTTTGGGCTGTACACAGGAGTTTTACTAAGGGTCCCAGAACATCTAGTACCTTATTATAATATGCAAGCAAGGCCCTATCCGCTCCTTTACCTGTTTCCTTGAGTCTTTGCCCCTTTCACTCAAGTATTTACCCCATTTACTCAGCAAAGTGACTGTTGTATTGTCTTTCACAGGTATAGTCGGGGATTTGTATACAAGGGATGGTTTGAAGTCATTCAGCCAGTTAAAGGAGCAATACCAACTCCCAACTACACAGTTTTTTAAATATTTGCAAATCCGTGAGTACCTAATGAAAATTAATATAAGCACGACACCTAACCCACTTATTGAGGCTAATAAGAAAGGTGCTCGGATTGGAGTACTTTTATAATCTAATGATAAAGGCTAAGCCTAACTACTTGAAAGCACAAGTGTGTAAATGGGAGAGTAGGTTAGGAAGTCAAGTAATTCTGCTTGAGAGGTCAATAGAATTATCCGGATGAATACTTATGTCTGCTAACCTAGTAACGCAACATTGTAAAACCTTGTTTTATCTGTATCGTACTCCAGACAAAATCTCAAAGTGGGGGGGAGACCCAGAAGGAAAATGTTTCAGATGCGGTGCCCATCAGGCGGATGTAATGCATATATTTGGCACATGTGTTAAATTAGGGGAGATGTTTAGACATGTAAATAAGTTCTTATCTGAGATTTTGAGTACTCCTCTTCAGTTATCTTTAATGCAAGCTTTGTTGGGTACTGACACTGGGGGTGTCCGAATCGACCCAATGGATAACACTGAATATCTGATTTTTTGGCAACAGCGGTTCTTAGACTCTGTATTGCTTCTTGTTGGCTACAAACTGACCCCCCCCCTCATTTGAAGCCTGGCGAACTCGTTTTTTATTTACTTATAATATGGAATATTAATTGTATGCTATTAAGGGAAGGCGGAAAAAGGCTCTGGGGCAGCAAATATGGGGACCGGTCAGAGCATATATGCAGGCAGAAGATTGATTAATCCTGACAGTCTTTGTCCCCTGTTTAATATTCACAATTGTATTTCTTTTCCATTTTATAATGTACAAAACACTTTATTTATTGAGTTTGTTATGCTGTTGATTGATGGCCAGACCATGTTTTTGTACATGCCTATTCTCTTTTCTGCCTTAATTCATTTTTACTGTTCCTTTTGTATTTTCTTTTATGAAAAGAATATCTACTCTGCTCTTGTAACCCTACAACAGCGTGATAAGTTATATGCTGTATTTTGTATTTGTGATCTATACCTTAATCCAAAAATAAAAAAATAAAAAAAAATAAAAGAAAACCATATATTTATATACACTTTGGATAATTTCCATGATCACTTTGACAGTGTAACACAGATAATCTCTTCATGCACTTTTTCTTTTCATTCCACTTACCTGGTACCACGTAGCGGACATCACTGACAGGCAATCCATTGACCAAGTGGGGGATGTATAGTTGTGAGGATTTTCTCCTCCAGTGGTGCGAGCTGCAGGCGGGGTCCAGGGCATGCAGCAGGGAGGATTCTGCTCAGTTCTATCCTGGAGTATTTCTCCTTGACCCTCTGCCTTTCGTCCTGCCACTTTTTTTTTTTATGTCCTGCACTGTGCACCTGTCCTCCCCCAGGGCTGAGACAGCAGTGGCTATCTGCTGCCATAGTTCTGGCTTCTGTGCCCCACTGGTGCAGTATGGTGGTAGCCCATATAGGCGCTTGTGGTGCCTGACTATGTATTCCACAAGCATGGTGGTCTCCTCTGCTGTGAAGTTTATTTTCCTTCTCATCTCCATGTTCTGTGGCACTGGAAGCGTTGTAGTAACAGTCTCTCTGTGGCCAAACCTGTTCCTTCACTGTGTGCTGCTTTAATGTGTTTTGTGGTACTGGTCAATTAGTGTTAATTGGCTCCAGCTGGAGCGTGGTGGGGGATGGTAGGCAGTGGCAGCATACACCATGGCAAAATGGAGCTGTTGACTGGGATTGGCTGCTGTGTGTCAGCTGATCCATTTTGGGGGATGGGTGGACCATGGCCAGGTGTTTACCCTTGGCTAACATGACTAACGGCCTGTAATCGTAAATTACGGCCCGCAATCGTAAATTACGGCCCGTAATCGGATTCTACGATGATTTGCCGTAAAGTCTGCCAAAGTACCGTAAAATCCGGCCCGGTGGCGGAAATTACGGCCCGGTGGCAGACGTAAAGTTAGTAGTCGTAAATTGATTCTGTGAATCCCAAAAGTTGTAAGTGCATTCTGTGAATCCTGAAAGTATTAAGTTCATTCTGTGGATCCCGAAAGTAGTAAGTGCAATCTGTGAATACCAAATAGTAGTAAGTGCATTCTGTGAATACCAAATTGTAGTAAGTTTAGGATTTAGTGTTACGTTCATTCTGTGAATCGGGCCCTAAGTGCCTAGCCTCTACCATGGCCACTTACTTTGTAATAAATCAATATGTCACTTACGTTCATTTAGAAGAATTTGACTGCAGTTGTATTAGATTTACATTATATGTCCCCCAGCTTTCTTTGGTGGGGCCTTGAATCATTCCTCCTGCTTGCGGGTCATAAATCAATCACTGTCAAGGACTTGTCAACAATTGTTATGCATCCACTTAAATACCATAAACAACTCTACAGATCTATCTATCTCTGGGATTGGTAGAGCTCAACAGTTCAATAACTGTACCGGCGTTAACAAGCAGGATAGAGGCTAACTAGTCTGATCAATATGCAGATTCGAAGGGCCAGTTTTTTTTATAGAACTTGAATAACTGAATCTACAGTGGCCCTGCGCTGCTGTGGCAAGCATTACAATTCTTGGCTGCAAGGTAAGAATAGGAGGTACCTCCCTTTGTTTTCTTTTTAATCTTTGGGACCACCACCAACAGAGAACTGGAGGAACGGAGTGTCCTGGGAGGGTGATAGTAAGTGATTCTTTTTTACAGTTATTGAGTGTCAGATTGATTTGCTCTTGCATACTGTACAGCTTCAGCAGTAGTCAAACATATTTTGGAAAAGTTTGCACAAATATTCAAATTGACCCAAAATGTCATAAAGTTCTGGAAGGGAAATATGGTAGTTTGAGTCAGAAAGCTTTTTGTAACAATATTTAGCAAATGGATCATTCTCCTCAACCTTCTCATGTTCAAAGTTCTTAAGAACAGCCTCATAATTATGAATGAGTGCACCAATTGCAAAATGCTTTGCAAGTCATCAGACTTCCTTCAATGGCCAAAGAGAGACCACTTAACATTTCGTGACCAATGGGATTTCATAAGCTTGGACTTTCTTTCAGGAGATCTGGAGAATACATTGTAGACAGTCCTCAATGTCTCCATATCTTTAATCATCAGAACTCACTTCCAGGCATCCTCGACTATCAAATCTTCTTGATGAGTGACACAATGCTGCTCAAATAGGTGAGGAATGGATTGTTAAAGGCTAGAAACACCATTATTCTTGCACAGCATCCAAGGCACACCATCTGATGTTAACATGACCATTTTCATAAGGTCCAGTTCATTGGCAGTGTAGAATTCTGTCACAGCCGTAGTGAAATCCTCGGCATTACAACTAGTCAGCTTCACTATGCCCCAAACAGTGTTCTGTGCTCTGTTGTTGGTACAGTTCGGAACCTAAAGTACAGGATTAACATTTTTGTAACCAAAATATCTGTGCTCTCATCTATTAACAATGTGTGATACATAGTGTTGCAAAGTTCTGCCATAGCCTCCGTGTATGGATAGCTTCAAGAAACTCAAAGACATTGTTCTTGCTCCTTCAGCTCTCTGGTATCTGCACATACAAAGTTAGGTGGTCATGGATATCTTGGACAGACAACATTGAAGTATTCATCTTGACTGCCAGCAACAGGTTGATGAGATTCTTCATCTCCTCAGTCAGGGATCTTTGCTGTTCAACCACTTCTAATCTGCACACTTTATCTGTGGCAGCTTCTGTCAGCATTGCCCACACTCCATAGCCAAATCTGGCAGTAGCACTTTTGTTTCTCAATATCACCAAAGCAGACATGTGAACTTTGCTACTTAGATGGTGTTTTTATGTAATCCAGTTTCCAGACATCATTCCATTTCTTCCCTGTAGAAAAGTCCCCAACAATCTTTGCTTAAGCAAATCGAGCCCATGTCTGGCCTGTATTGAAATAGGTTCCCGAGGTGCGTGCGAACCATACTTCGTGATTTCTGTGTCAAAGCCTTGAATACACAACAACAATTCTTCCTTTGTAGTGAATCACTGCACTTTGCAGAAGTTACAGCTCTGTGCTTGAACATTTTTGTGATAACCGGTTTAAGCCTGCTATGCTACAGCCTGCAACATAAAGGGAAATGGCTTAAGTTGGTGCCTATGCTCATGAATGTAATCTGTCACACACCACTGAGGCATTGCCGGCAAAACTTAAAAAAAGTAATTACCTGGCTTTTTCTGTTCTGACATCCCCTTCCAAAGTGATATGTAGCACTCTCCATACTGCCTGCAATAGAAGTAAAGATTGTTATGGCACATTGTGATATAGCAATATACCATGTGCACAACAAGGGAACTCTACTAAAACAATGATCTTTTTGTTATGCTTGTACTCACATATGCCTGTTCAAATGTGCATGTGTGGTATGGTCTGCGAAACCTGCAACAGAAGAAAACATGAGTAAAGAGTGTTATATTACATTCTTCAAGGTGCACCACAGTTTAACTCAACCATCACAATTACCTGTTTGTTCTGCTTGTACTCAAGTATGCCCATTCAAATGTTTTGGTGGTACTGTCTGTGAAACCAGAAACAGAAGAAATCATGGGTAAAGTTAGTTATTACAATGTATAAGGTGCACCACAGTTGAAATCTAACAAACAATGACTCACATGAGTACAAGCACTTGTTGTGCTTGTACTCAGGTATGCCAGATCCAAGTGTATGTGAGTGGCACTGTCTATGAAACCTACAACAGAAAAGAAGATGGTTAAAGCAAGTTGTTATATTACAACATGCCACGGATCCCCAGTGGAACGAACAGTTACCTGTACCTTTCTACCTGTACTTGTGCCTGCCCGTGCATTTGTATCCATAGTACGTCTCACAAACCTGCGAAAGAAAAAAAGAGTGCAGATTGTAAATATCTTTACCCAGCAATGCCCAAATTCAACCAGGAATGTAAACAGAATTACCTTGTCTTTGTGGGTACTCATGCCTGACCATTTAAATCCAAATACCTTACTGACAGCAAACCTACGATTTAAAGACCAGATGTTTAGCAAAGGCTCTAAGAGTTACAAACAATGGATGTGATTGTTCCAGAGATACCAATAGGAAAAGCACCCAAATAGGTATCTGGGATTACTGTTCAGGCCAAACAGGCATGAGCACATGTGCTTCTTTATTAGCATCCATTACGCTAAAGTGGTCTATAAATCTGCATTGTTACACCTTCTATAATGCAGATTGTCCCTGCCATTCAAACTGCGCAAGTGGATGAGTCAGAAATTAGTTATTTCTCTAACTTGTATTTTTTTTTCTCACCCTCACTATACTAATCCCCCACATACAATGCACCTACTCACCTGCATTTTCTTTAACTTTTGCCATCCCAATGTTTTAGCAGCTGTCTCATTCACACACTTTTGCATGTAATCAGAATTACAATAGACCATGGGTACTCGCAAATATTTGCTCAGGGTCCGAAAATGTATGTTTGTGTTGTTAACGAGGGGCGCATTGATACTGGCAGGGTGGTAGTCAGGGAGTTGGGAGGTTGTGGTAAGGTGGATGTAGGGAAAGGGAAGCATGTACATTTAGTGGCTGAATTAAGTTGCACAATAATGAATTGAAAACTTGGGATCAATCCTGAATTCCTTTTGTTAATAGGAGGGTGGCTGCAGGGCAGATTGTGTCTTTTCAAAAGAATTTACGCTCATGAAAGCATCCATCGTGTTTCTTCAGTACTGAAATTAACATGAATGTTGTTGCAAGCAACAGGATGAAGTTCAGTTTTTAATGGCCAACGTATGACAGTGTGCTCATCTGGAATAAAAAGCAACAAGAGGAGCCGAGTGGTTGCACTCTATCACCCAACTCATGACTGCACTGCTGAGTGATGTTTAAATAGAAAACACTAGCAAAGAAGGAAAGTGAGAAGATACCAGTACAGAATTGCACGCCTACTCCTCAATGATACAAGTCACAGCAGCACAAACAGAAATCCCCCCATGTCCAACTCCATTTAGGAAAACACTGTGCTCTCAGATATGATGGTGCAAAAGTCCTAAAACACACCCTAAGTCCCACTGTGTAATACTTGGAGGCTCTGCCTAGGAATCAGCCAGCCACCACGGGGCCTGCATGTTGTAAAGATGCCACCCCGAACAGTGCAACCAACAGCTGTCAGCATTGAGGTTTGTGTGTTAAAGCTTCTTCATCTAGCTAACAAACAAATTAGCCTTGAACTCAGAAGAACCTAGAGTGGTCTCCACTCACCAGGGTTTCCACAGAGGCCATCCTTCTGGGACAAACAAGATGTTAAGTGCAATCATTCACAAAGGTAAACTGAGATGAAAGTCTAACTTTACGACTTTCGGTATTCACAAAGGGCATTTCCGAGTAGTAAAGTTAGACAGACCTTTTCTCTCAGTTTAACTTGAGTTTTGGTCTTAAGTTTAACTAAGACTAAACTTTTTGTCTCAGTTAAACTTAAGACCAAAACTTAAGTTAAACTGAGACACAGGTCTAACTTTACTACTCGTAAATGCCTTTTGTGAATACCGAAAGTCGCAAAGTAGGACTTTTGTCTCAGTTTAACTTTGTGAATTGGGCCAAGCCCTGGGTATACCAATTCCCAGGTTGTTTTGACCAAGGTATGTTTTCCAGCCTAAAGCCATACATATTCCTTTGATAGCAAAGCTAGGTCCACCTGTTACGGCCTGATTACGATGCTGGGCGGACCGCACTGACAGTCTGGTGTGGGCTGGCCAACATCTGCCCCTGTGGTCTGCCGCAGCATTACGATGTGGCGGGCGGAGGCATCGGGCAGAGGGACCATCCTCTGCTTTTACGACTTGCTCAAGGAGCCTGTTGGAAGGTATCATAATCCAATAATGATGGCGGAGCCAGCCTCAGCTCTGCAGTCATGTTTATAATAGCACTTTCCCACAGCCTTTACATGTCTGCCTTTCTGACATGGAAATGCTGTTGGAAAGTGACTTTGGTGGGCCCTAGCAGGGTCCCCTCCCCCCCCCCGCCCTCCTCTATGGGGACTGGGGGACACGCATGGTGCCACCAAAAACATCCCTGCTCTTTGAGGCAGGCACCACATGGTGCCTGCCACAAGGTGCAGATAGGTATACAGACATCCATTTTTCAATGCCTGCTTGTACCTTTTCCGTCCGCTGCACAAGATGCCGTTGAAAATGGATGCTTCTGACTGCCCACAAGGCGGTCTCATTCAAATTCTGCAGCCAGAACTGCCAACTTTGGTTGTGGGGTTCCAGTCTGCCCCAGTGTAGACATCATAACCAGGCCCTTAGTCACAATACCGGATGTAATTTTGGCTCTGACATACTTTTGACATGCACATGTTTGGCCGACTGTCATTTTTCATTATTCTCAATAAAGTGAATTTAAGATCTTGGTGACATTCCAAAAAATGAAAATAAAATTATAATTTATTGAAGAAAGACAGATGTTAGGAATGCACCTTTGTAGGTAAGGAATAATTTTGAAAAAGTCTCTCCTTTACCACATTCTTTTTTTAACAAAAGAAATACAGCATGTCTAGAAGGACGACGTATGCTTTCAGAAGCACTAATGTAATATAAAACGTCACACCATGAAAGCCCTCATCATGTTTCTACATGGCATTGCTATTGAGGTGCATTTTAAATTAAATTTGTGATTTTGAAAGCACATGTTTTTCTAGACTTGCTTGATTCCCTATGTTAATAAGAGGGTGGTTGCAGGCAGTTTGTGTGTCTTTTCAAAAGAGTTCACGCTCACAAAAGCACCCATCCTCCTGTTACAGCACTGCAATTAACATTAATACTTTTAAAAAGGCTTACAATCTGCCCACAGCTGTGCTCCTGTTAGAAGGAATGCAGCAAGTGAAGAAGCCACTTGCTGCTGAACCCCACAGTCTGAAGTGTAAGAGGGATACTTACCTGCTGATTGCTCTTGTTCTCCTCTTTCACAGTGGTCCCTGCCATCACCCAAGATCCTGCAAAAGAAAATAACGTTTTTCGCCCTGCTTCATTTTAAAAGCAGTGGTGTGAACGGTCTCTTGCAGGATGTGCTGTGTTTTAAATACACCTGCTCCTTGATGGGTAGCCAATGGAGCTATTTCAAAAAAAGGAGGATATTAGTAGTCCTAGAAAGTTTTAGCAGCAGTCGAGCTGCAGCATTTTAAAACAGTTGCAATTTGTTCAGGAACATGCTGGCAGGCCAAAATATACTGAGTTGACATAGTTCAACTGTGAGTTGATGATCGCTTTGAATGACTGTTTTTTTGCTGTGGGAGAGGGGCGAGGTAAATGTTTTTAGGCTTTTTAACAGTCTGAAACAGGAACCCACCATACTGGCCACCTGAGGGGTAAAGATGGCTGCACTGTTTAATTTCTCCCCCAGATTCTGTGCCAGTGGTGGTGGTGGGATCCTGCTCGGCCAGATGTCATTGTCCCACTTAGGAGGTGGGACTCCAAAATGCAGGATTTGTTTTCTCGGGGTTACATTGCAAATTGTTGTCATGCATCCAAGTTAAGACTGCCGGAATACAAGCTTTGAAATTTCTATGTTTATTGGTGATCGCTTTAGCTAAGGTGAGGAGCACTTGTGTGTAATCAGGGTAAGAAATTATTTGAATACCAAAGGAATCCACCAAGGATGCCAGTGGGGTCATATAAATAGATCATCATAAATCAGGTTGTAAATCAAGTAGGCATGATTATTACAGGCTTATGATGCAGTCATAATCATAAAAAGATGCAGGCTAACCTGCAAGCAGTGTGCACTGTTCCTAGGAATATTACATTCCTGCAATATGATGCCAGTTGAAACACAATTATCAAATAATTATTATGTAGACCTTGTTGATTACATAAAGACTCATTTTGATATCATCATTTTTTCATGACACCATTCAATCAAATCATATAATAAACAATTGCTTCATTGTCATGATAAAGAAATAGACATGATCACTTCTGTGAAATAATACTCGCTAACAACTATCTAAATCTACCCAAATACGTGGTGTAACCGCATGAAGATTCACCTTAGCAGCCCCTACACCCATCTCACAGGTACACATATGGCACCAGTGTGTGCCTCAGCCATACCAATTGCATATTGATTTGACCATGTTAATTTTGCTAGGGATTTAGTATATCATTGAATTGCAAGCCTGTTGTGTTGTGGACGTTTCTTATGACACATTGTTCTATTGTATGTATTCTATTGTATGTCCATTGTGCACACACTTGGCATACATTTTGTGTCAGCATCTCATTTGCCACCAGGGTCTGATCGGCCATGTGTTCAAATGCCCTATGTGAACATATTGCGATGCAGGATAACAGTGTTGTACAACACATACAGTGGAGGTGAAAGGCACAATTAATAAGCATTCAGCACGCTTGACTTACCGTGGCCCAGCACCGGAGCAGTATGTGGTCCCTGGACAGATGTCAAGTCCAACCTAGTAGCAAAAGTCAGTGGGCGTCTTGGGTTCTGGGAGGACCGCATTGTACCTACAATGATGTTTGTTTCGCAACTTTACATTCCTGCTGCCACATGTGATGCATTCAATTTCTGGCACAGGACGGGCACAAGCAGTCATGGTCACCACGGATGCAGAAGTGTGTCATACATTATGTAATGATCCCACATATAACTTAGATTGGGCCCACTACCTTGATGCTACCTATATCACAATGACATGCCTACGAATCCAGAGGTAAAGTCCACTATCGTGTTTTGTTGGTGTACTGAAATTATCCATACAATGTACGCAGAACATGATAAGCTGTGTGGACTGTGCTGAATAAAGTATGTATGAAAGATTAGAAGTTGGACAGTGTATGCATAGTCAATACTACAGAGACTGGTATCTCACTGTTTGGTCTTCATTTCCGTATTGGTGCAAATGCTATTTCTTGATTAGGTCTATAATCACTATTACAATATGGTGTGTACACCCTTTTGACTTGTTGTGGCCCTCGATTACAGGATTGCTTTCCCCGTTCTGGGTCTGTTGGTGTAATACAAGTTGTGTACCACATTTACAAAGGTATGATGAGGCAAGACATTTTATAATTTGTCTTTCGCTGTTCACAAATGTCATATGTTAAAGGTGAATGTCCATTGACAACTCCAATTGTAATGCAGCAAATGTAGCATAAATGGTTGACTTACATAGCTGGGCACTATTTGTCCCTCTGTCGTCTTCTGACGATGTATGCATTTTGACCATCTCCTGTCCACTTTGTTACTTCTGTGACACAACGGTGGTGTACAGCAGACAACACATTTAGGATTATTCGCATCGTGACGCTACTATGGTGAATCATCATGTTGTGAGGCCCTGCGCAACGTCAGCTTGGAGGTAGGCAGGTTGTGCACTCCTTTGGGATATGCCGTTTACCAAGTGAGTCAGTGTAGTCTACATGATTTCACAGTATCACTTATCAGAGGCCGCTGCCATGCAACCTTACGCCTGCTTGAAGCAGACGTAAGGAGTGGCGCTGCACGTTAGGTATGGGCAGTGCAAGGACATTGTTGGAGTTGCAACGCTCTTGCGACACAACTTCAGCAAAGCCCCCCCATGACACCATCAGATTCAAAACACATCTGTCTATCCCTGAACCACAGTGCACCACCATATGTAAACGACACATCCGTGTTTGCGCAAGGGTTGAATTGCATGTCACATTCGTACTGGCGCTTCCCTGCTAATGTTTGTCTTTAGCTAATTTATTTATTTAACTTATTTTTAAATTTCCATTTGTCATTGCACATTTTCAGTCAATATGTACAGTTATTGAATTAGCTGGGTTGTGTATGTATGGCATCAGTACTGTGCACATGTTTTTAATAGGTTGGGGGGTATTAGCCTTTTCTGATGCAAAGGTTTCTGGGACTTGTGGTGCTACGTAGTGGGTGACACACGAGTCTCTGACTAACCAACCCGGGCACTAGCTTATGCCGATGATGTAGCCGTGCTCTCCCCAAAACCGGCTTCGGCAATGCCTGAGATCGAACATTTGGCAGAGGTATATGGCTCAGTATCCGGGTATAAATTGAATACTGCTAAGACCCAGATATTATGTGTAAATATTAAGTCTTTCCTAGAAACCCGGGTTCTAACAGAGGTTGCATATTTAGGGGTACAGATCAAGGCCTCGCCTGCGGCTATGGTAGAGTCTAATATGCAGAAATTACTTAGCGGGATTCGTAAACATCTGGATCAATTTGAATGTCTTCATTTAATGCTTGTAGGCAGGTGTAACACCTTGAAAATGATGGTATTACCTAAGATTTTATATTTCTATCGATGTATGCAATTAGAGATCCCCCTGGCATATATTGCACAACTCCAGGCGATCTGTATGACATTTTTATGGGCTCGGGGAAAGGAGCGACACACAAAATAAATAAATAAAAATGGTTTTGTCAAGGGCTGTTGAAGGTTGGTCGGTACCTGATTTTCTTTTAAATTATTATGCCTGCATGCTCTCCCGTAGGAATATTCTGCTTACAGGGGTAGGACCTATGGAGCGAGCATTGCAGCCATCAATATATGGTTTGTTAATGGGTTCAGAAGCCAGGAAACGTCTTTTTCTTAATACGGAATGGAACTATTACAAACGTACCAGATTTAAGGTGGTGGCTGCTGCCTTTAAAGTCTGGAAGGTAATTAAAAATTACTATAAAATTGAAAAGACCTCTTTATATACCCCATTGATTGCCCCAATTTTCCACCCCAGTATATGCTGGGATAGGATAGTGGTGAGTTGGCGAACAAGAGGCTTAATCATAGTCGGGGATTTGTATACAAGGGATGGTATAAAATCATTCAGCCAGTTAAAGGAGCAATACCAACTCCCAACTACACATTTTTTTAAATATTTGCAAATCTGTGAGTACCTAATGAAAATGAATATAAGCATGACACCTAACCCACTTCTTGAGGCTACTAAGAAAGGTGCTCGGATTGGAGTACTTTTATAATCTAATGATAAAGGCTAAGCCTAACGACTTGGAAGCTCAAGTGTGTAAATGGGAGAGTAGGTTAGGAAGTCAAGTAATTCCTCTTGAGAGGTCAAAAGAATTATCTGGACGAATACTTATGTCTGCTAACCTAGTAACGCAACATTGTAAAACCTTGTTTTATCTGTATCGTACTACAGACAAAATCTCAAAGTGGGGGGGAGACACAGAAGAAAAATGTTTCAGATGCGGTGCCCATCAGGCGGATGTAATGCATATACTTGGCACATGTGTAAAATTAGGGGAGTTGTTTGGACATGTATATAAGTTCTTATCTGAGATTTTGAGCACCACTCTTCAGTTATCTTTAATGCAAGCTTTTTTGGGTACTGACACTGGGGGTGTCCGAATCGAACCCATGGATAACACTGATTATCTGATTTTTCTGGCAACAGCGGTTCTAAGACTCAGTATTGCTTCTTGTTGGTTACAAACTGACCCCCCTCATTTTGAAGCCTGGCGAACTCGTTTTTTATTTACTTATAATATGGAATATTAATTGTATGCTATTAAGGGAAGGCGGAAAAAGGCTCTGGGGCAGCAAATATGGGGACCGGTCAGAGCATATATGCAGGCAGAAGATTGATTAATCCTGACAGTCTTTGTCCCTTGTTTAATATTCACAATTGTATTTCTTTTCCATTTTATAATGTACAAAACACTTGATTTATTGAGAGTTTGTTATGCTGTTGATTGATGTCCAGACCAGGTTTTTGTACATGCCTATTCTCTTTTCTGCCTTACTTAGTTGTTACTGTTCCTTTTGTATTTTCTTTTATGAAAAGAATATCTACACTGCTCTTGTAACCCAACAACAGCGTGATGATAAGTTATATGCTGTATTTTGTATTCGTGATCTATACCTTCATCCAAAAATAAAAAAATTTAAAAAAGAATAAAAGAAAACCATATATTTATATACACTTTAGATAATTTCCATGATCACTTTGACAGTGTAACACAGACAATCTCTTCATGCACTTTTTCTTTTCATTCCACTTACCTGGTACCACGTAGCGGGCATCACTGACAGGCAGCCTATGGAGCAAGTAGGGGTGTGTAGTTGTGAGGATATCCTCCTCCAGTGGTGTGAGCTGCAGGCGGTGTCCAGGGCATGCAGCAGGGAGGATTCTGCTCAGTTCTATCCTGGAGTATTTCTCCTTGACCCTCTGCCTTTCGTCCTGTCACTTTTTTTTAATGTCCTGCACTGTGCGCCTGTCTTCCCCCAGGGCTGAGACAGCAGTGGCTATCTGCTGCCATAGTTCTGGCTTCTGTGCCCCACTGGTGCAGTATGGTGGTAGCCCATATAGGCACTTGTGGTGCCTGACTATGTATTCCACAAGCATGGTGGTCTCCTCTGCTGTGAAGTTTTTTTTCCTTCTCATCTCCATGTTCTGTGGCACTGGATGCATTGTAGTAACAGTCTCTCTGTGGCCAAACCTGTTCCTTCACTGTGTGCTGCTTTTATGTGTTTTGTGGTACTGGTCAATTAGTGTTAATTGCCTTCAGCTGGAGCGTGGTGGGGGATGGTAAGCAGTGGCAGCATACACCATGGCAAAATGGAGCTGTTGGCTGGGATTGGCTGCTGTGTGTCAGCTGATTCATGTTGGGGGATGGGTGGACCATGGCCATGTGTTTACCCTTGGCTAACATGACTAACGGCCCGTAATCGTAAATTACGGCTCGCAATCGTAAATTACGGCCCGTAATCGGATTCTACGATGATTCGCCGTAAAGTCCGCCAAAGTGCCGTAAAATCCGGCCCGGTGGCGGAAATTACGGCCCGGCGGCAGACGTAAAGTTAGTAGTCGTAAATTGATTCTGTGAATCCCGAAAGTAGTAAGTGCATTCTGTGAATCCTGAAAGTAGTAAGTTCATTCTGTGGATCCCGAAAGTAGTAAGTGCATTCTGTGAATACCAAATAGTAGTAAGTGCATTCTGTGAATACCAAATTGTAGTAACTTTAGGATTTAGTCTTACGTTCATTCTGTGAATCGGGCCCTAAGTGCCTAGCCTCTACCATGGCCACTAAATGCTTTGCAAGTCATAAGACTTCCTTCAATGGCCAAAGAGAGACCACTTTACATTTCGTGACCAATGCGATTTCATAAGCTTGGACTTTCTTTCAGGAGATCTGGAGAATACATTGTAGACAGTCCTCAATGTGTCCATATCTTTAATCATCAGAACTCACTTCCAGGCATCCTCGACTATCAAATCTTCTTGATGAGCGACCCAATGCTGCTCAACTAGATGAGGAATGGAATGTTAAAGGCTAGCAACACCATTATTCTTGCACAGCATCCAAGGCACACCATCTGATGTTAACATGACAATTTTCATAAGGTCCAGTTCATTGGCAGTGTACAATTCTGTCACAGCCGTAGTGAAATCCTCGGCATTACAACTAGTCAGCTTCACTATGCCCAAACAGTGTTCTGTGTTCTGCTCTTGGTACAGTTCGGAACCTAAAGTACCGGATTAACATTTTTGTAACCAAAATATCTGTGCTCTCATCTATTAACAATGTGTGATACATAGTGTTGAAAAGTTCTGCCATAGCCTCAGTGTATGGAGATGTTGATAGCTTCAAGAAACTCAAAGACATAGTTCTTGCTCCTTCAGCTCTCTGGTATCTGCACATACAAAGTTAGGTGGTCATGGATATCTTGGACAGACAACATTGAAGTATTCATCTTGACTGCCAGCAACAGGTTGATGAGATTCTTCATCTCCTCAGTCAGTTGCTGTTCAACCACTTCTAATCTGCTCACTTTATCTGTGGCAGCTTCTGTCAGCATTGCCCACACTCCATAGCCAAATCTGGCAGTAGCACTTTTGTTTCTCAATATCACCAAAGCAGACATGTGAACTTTGCTACTTAGATGGTGTTTTTATGTAATCCAGTTTCCAGACATCATTCCATTTCTTCCCTGTAGAAAAGTCCCCAACAATCTTTGCTTAAGCAAATCGAGCCCATGTCTGGCCTGTATTGAAATAGGTTTCCGAGGTGCGTGCGAACCATACTTCGTGATTTCTGTGTCAAAGCCTTGAATAGACGACAACAATTTTTCCTTTGTGGTGAAGCACTGCACTTTGCATAAGTTACAGTTCTGTGCTTGAACATTTTTGTGATAACCGGTTTAAGCCTGCTATGCTACAGCCTGCAACATAAAGGGAAATGGCTTAAGTTGGTGCCTATGCTCATGAATGTAATCTGTCACACACCACTGAGGCATCGCTGGCAAAACTTAAAAAAAGAAATTACCTGGCTTTTTCTGTTCTGACATCCCCTTCCAAAGTGATATGTAGCACTCTCCATACTGCCTGCAATAGAAGTAAAGATTGTTATGGCACATTGTGATAGAGCAATATACCATGTGCACAACAAGGGAACTCTACTAAAAACAATGACCTTTTTGTTATGCTTGTACTCACGTACGCCTGTTCAAATGTGCATGTGTGGTATGGTCTGCGAAACCTGCAACAGAAGAAAACACGAGTAAAGAGTGTTATTACATTCTTCAAGGTGCACCACAGTTTAACTCAACCATCACAATTACCTGTTTGTTCTGCTTGTACTCAAGTATGTCCATTCAAATGTGTTGGTGGTACTATCTGTGAAACCAGAAACAGAAGAAATCATGGGTAAAGTAAGTTATTACAATGTATAAGGTGCACCACAGTTGAAATCTAACAAACAATGACTCACATGAGTACATGCACTTGTTGTGCTTGTACTCACGTATGCCAGCTCCAAGTGTATGTGAGTGGCACTGTCTACGAAACCTACAACAGAAAAGAAGATGGCTAAAGCAAGTTGTTATAATACAACATGCCACGTATCCCCAGTGTAACTCGAACGAACAGTTACCTGTACCTTTCTACCTGTACTTGCGTCTGCCCGTGCATTTGTATCCATAGTACGTCTCACAAACCTGCAAAAGAAAAAAAGAGTGCAGATTGTGAATATCTTTACCCAGCAATGGCCAAATTCAACCAGGAATGTAAGCAGAATTACCTTGTCTTTGTGGGTACTCATGCCTGACCATTTAAATCCAAATACCTTACTGACTGCCAACCTACGATTTAAAGACCAGATGTTTAGCAAAGGCTCTAAGAGTTACAAACAATTGGATGTGATTGTTCCAGGGATACCAATAGGAAAAGCACCCAAATAGGTATCTGGGATTCCTGTTCAGGCCAAACAGGCATGAGCACATGTGCTTCTTTATTAGCATCCATTACGCTAAAGTGGTCTATAAATCTGCATTGTTACACCTTCTATAATGCAGATTGTCCCTGCCATTCAAACTGCGCAAGTGGATGAGTTGGAAATTAGTTATTTCTCTAACTTGTATTTTCTTTTCTCACCCTCACTATACTAATCACCCACATACAATGCACCTACTCACCTGCATTTTCTTTAACTTTTGCCATCTCAATGTTTTAGCAGCTGTCTCTCATTCGCACACTTTTGCATGTAATCAGAATTACAATAGGCCATGGGTACTCGCAAATATTTGCTCAGGGTCCGAAAATGTATGTTTGTGTTAACGAGGGGCACATTGATACTGGCAGGGTGGTAGTCAGGGAGTTGGGAGGTGGTGTTAAGGTGGATGTAGGGAAAGGGAAGCATGTACATTTAGTGGGTGAATTAAGTTGCACAATATGAAACTTGGGATCAATCCTGAATTCCTTTTGTTAATAGGAGGGCGGCTGCAGGGCAGATTGTGTCTTTTCAGAAGAATTCACGCTCATGAAAGCTTCCATCGTGTTTCTTCAGTACTGAAATTAACATGAATGCTGTTGCAGGCAGCAGGATGAAGTTGTTTTTAATCGCCAACGTATGACAGTGTGCTCATCTGGAATAAAAAGCAACAAGAGGGCCCGAGTGGTTGCACTCTGTTAGAGCCGGCTGTCTCTAGTTGGCAGAGGTGTGCACTTCTGACAAATAGGGACACACCTTTTCTAGTCAGGGCAAGTGGATTACACCCTTTGATAACCCCTGCTCACCCCCTTGGTAGCTTGGCAGAGCAGGCAGGCTTATCTCAGAGGCATTTATGACCACATACAGTAATAAAGTAAATACACTACAAATGGACACGACACAGTAGTATTATAAAAATAAGGATTTTTATATAAGGCTTAGCACAAGACCAAATAACGACAAAAATATACCACAATCTTAATACATACTCTTGGAAGGAAAAATAATAGTTCAAATGTAGTTTCTTCTTAGCACAAAGTCTTTAGTATCAAAAGCAACTCTTCTTGAAAACACAGTTCTTTGCAACAATGTAACCCACACGGGAGTCACACGACGTCAAGGCAAAGTTAATCCAAAGGGTTCGGCGTCGACCGCGAGGAGCGCTACGTCGAGCACGGAGTCATACGGACCCCCAACAACACAGTACCTTAGGAAAATGAAGCACACGATGATCAGCGGCGTCAAGCAATCCGGCGTCGCGTCGTCGGTGTCGATCAGGCCTCAGTCGTCGATGTCGATGATGTTGTTGCAAGAGTGAGTAGCGCTCACGGCGTCGAGAGGGCACAAAGTCGATGCGATCAGCAGCGGTGCAGACACGAGGTCCCTTGGAGCTGGAGCCGAACTCACTACTCACTGGCATTGCTGCTAGCGTCGATCGGGCCCGGCGGCCGGCGTCGAGGAAGCGGGACACTGGAGCCGTTACTCACGATGTCGAGCTGGATTCGGCGAGGTCCGTCGGCGTCGAGATTGCTGGTTCTTTCAGAGGTGCTGGATTCACAGGTTTCCAGCAAACAGCACTTTAAGCAGATGAAGTCCTTTAGCCCCGTGACTTCAACAGGAGGCTGGCACTCTTCCAGCCCTTGGAGATTTTCTTAGCAAAGTTTGAGAGTACACACACAGTTCCTCTCTCCTGGTTCCTTGGCAAAAATAAAGAAGCAATGCAGGATTCCCCCCAGCAAACAGCACACTGGCAGAAGGGGTAGGCAAGTCCTTGGATCAGCAGGCTTCTTGTCCTTGGTTTCAGGGTTCCTTGTCAGAAGTGATCTAAATTCTTGGTTCAGGGGTCCTTCTCTTATACCCCTTTTTGGCTTTGATCCCTTTGTCCATGCAGGGGAATTTCCCAACATCCTGGGTCTGTTGTGGGTGTAACCAGGCAAAGGCACCTGGCCTATTCACTGAGCAGGGCTGGGTCCTCGGACGCCCAGCAGGAGGTGGAGCCAGCATTGTCACTGGCAGGAGCAGAGCTATCGGCCTCCTGGTAGGAGGTGGGGCCAGGATCGTCCATGGCAGGCACAGAGCCATCAGTCGCCTGGCAGGAGGTGGAGCCAGCATTGTATCAGGCAGGGCAGGCTATCAGCAACTACTCTCCCCCTACTTTCAACGCAAATGTCCCACTCATCCCACACTGACTCATTCAGACCTCTGGAGCCACCCAGCTCCTGTCACACACACACCAAACCAGCAGAAACCAGAAATGGTTAGACAAGAAAATAGCCACTTTCTAAAAGTGCTATTTTCAAACCCAGAGTCCAAAAACCATCCACACCAACGGATGCATAATTAAACCCCGAGTTCAGGGATACCAAACTCGTCATTGCACCATGCTCCCCGAACCAGCTAGGATTATAGCATTAATAATCCTGGCAGCCCATTCTAACTAATGGAGAGCAGGTTACCTCGCAATAGTGAAAAACGAATATGGCGGTAATTCACTATTAGGACATGCCAACTTGGTCAGGCCTGTCCTACCTTATACTTACAACGCACCCTGCCCCTGGGCCTACCATAGGGGTGACTAACATGAAGTTAAGGGAAGGTTTAGGGACTGGCAAGTAGGTGTACTTGCGCAGTCAGCGTGACAGTACTAGACAACATGTGCTGCAAGCCCACGAGCGGCATTTGTATATACAAGCCCCGGCACTCCTGGTGTACTAGACTAGGGACTGACAGTAAACCAAATAAGCCAAACATGGAATTCAATCAATACATTAATTTAACATAGGGAGCACTTGCACTGTGGCACTGATCAGCAGTGGCACAGTGCCCAAAGCATATACCAGCAAAAACATCGTAAACAGTGGAGGCGAACAGAAAAAATGGAGGAGAGACTCAAGCCAATGATGTCAGGTCTAACACACTCTATCACCCAACTCATGACTGCACTGCTGAAGCACGTTAAATAAGTAATGTTTAAATAGAAAACACTAGCAAAGAAGGAAAGTGAAGATACCAGTACAGAATTGCACGCCTACTCCTCAATGATACATACATACAAGTCCATTTAGGAAAATACTGTGCTCTCAGATATGATGGTGCAGAAGTCCTAAAACACACCCTAAGTCCCACTGTGTAATACTTGGAGGCTTTGCCTAGGAATCAGCCAGCCATCCACGGGGCCTGCATGTTGTAACGATGCCACACCGAACAGTGCAACCAACAGCTGTCAGCATTGAGGTTTGTGGGTTAAAGCTTCTTCATCTAGCTAACAAACAAATTAGCCTTGAACTCAGAAGCACCTAGAGTGGTCTCCACTCACCAGGGATTCCACAGAGGCCATACTTCAGGGACAAACAAGATGTTAAGTGCAATCATTCACAAAGGTAAACTGAGATGAAAGTCTAACTTTACGACTTTCGGTATTCACAAAGGGCATTTCCGAGTAGTAAAGTTAGACAGACCTTTTTTCTCAGTTTAACTTGACTTTTGGTCTTAAGTTTAACTAAGATTAAACTTTTTGTCTCAGTTAAACTTAAGACCAAAACTTAAGTTAAACTGAGACACAGGTATAACTTTACTACTCGTAAATGCCTTTTGTGAACACCGAAAGTCGCAAAGTAGGACTTTTGTCTCAGTTTAACTTTGTGAATTGGGCCAAGCCCTGGGTATACCAATTCCCAGGTTGTTTTGACCAAGGTATGTTTTCCAGCCTAAAGCCATACATATTCCTTTGATAGCAAAGCTAGGTCCACGTGTTACGGCCTGATAACGATGCTGGGCGGACCGCACTGACAGTCTGGTGTGGGCTGGCCAACATCTGCGCCTGTGGTCTGCCGCAGCATTACGATGTGGCGGGCGGAGGCATCGGGCAGAGGGACCATCCTCTGCTTTTACGACTGGCTCAAGGAGCCTGTTGGAAGGTATCATAATCCAATAATGATGGCGGAGCCAGCCTCCGCTCTGCCGTCATGATTATAATAGCACTTTCCCACAGCCTTTACATGTCTGCCTTTCTGACATGGAAATGCTGTTGGAAAGTGACTTTGGTGGGCCCTAGCAGGGTCCCTTTCCCCTCCCCCCCCGGCCCTCCTCTATGGGGACTGGGGGACACGCATAGTGCCACCAAAAACATCCCTGCTCTTTGAGGCAGGCACCACATGGTGCCTGCCAAAAGGTGCAGCTATGTATACAGACATCCATTTTTCAATGCCAGCTTGTACCTTTTCCGTCCGCTGCACAAGATGCCTTTGAAAATTGATGCTTCTGACTGCCCACAAGGCGGTCTCATTCAAATTCTGCAGCCAGAACTGCCGAACTTTGGTCGTGGGGTTCCAGTTTGCCCCGGCGTAGACATCATAACCAGGCCCTTAGTCACAATACCGGATGTAATTTTGGCTCTGACATACTTTTGACATGCACATGTTTGGCCGACTGTCATTTTTAATATTCTCAATAAAGTGAATTTAAGATCTTGGTGACATTCCAAGAAATGAAAATAAAATCATAATTTATTGAAGAAAGACAGATGTTAGGAATGCTACCTTTGTAGGTAAGGAATAATTTTGAAAAAGTCTCTCCTTTACCACATTCTTTTTTAACAAAAGAAATACAGCATGTCGAGAAGTACGACGTATGCTTTCAGAAGCACTAATGTAATATAAAACGTCACACCATGAAAGCCCCCATCATGTTTCTACATGGCGTTGCTATTGAGGTGCATTTTAAATTAAATTTGTGATTTTGAAAGCACATGTTTTTCTAGACTTGCTTGATTCCCTATGTTAATAGGAGGGTGGCTGCGGGCAGATTGTGTGTCTTTTCAAAACAATTCACGCTCACAAAAGCACCCATCCTCCTGTTACAGCACTGCAATTAACATTAATACTTTTAAAAAGGCTTACAATCTGCCCAGAGCTGTGCTCCTGTTAAAAGGAATGCAGCAAGTGCAGAAGCCACTTGCTGATGAACCCCACAGTCTGAAGTGTAAGAGGGATACTTACCTGCTGATTGCTCTTGTTCTCCTCTTTCACAGTGGTCCCTGCCATCACCCAAGATCCTGCAAAAGAAAATAACGTTTTTCGCCCTGCTTCATTTTAAAATCAGTGGCGTGAACGGTCTCTTGCAGGACGTGCTGTGTTTAAAATACACCTGCTCCTTGATGGGTAGCCAATGGAGCTATTTCAAAAAAAGGAGGATATTAGTAGTCCTAGAAAGTTTTAGCAGCAGTCGAGCTGCAGCATTTTAAAACCGTTGCAATTTGTTCAGGAACATGCTGGCAGGCCAAAATAGACTGAGTTGACATAGTCCAACTGTGAGTTGATGAGGGCTTTGAATGACTGTTTTTTTGCTGCGGGAGAGGGGCGAGTTAAATGTTTTTAGGCTTTTTAACAGTCTGAAACAGGAACCCACCACACTGGCCACCTGAGGGGTAAAGATGACTGCACTGTTGAATTTCTCCCCTAAATTCTGTGCCAGTGGTGGGGGTGGAATCCTGCTCGGCCAGATGTCATTGTCCCACATAGGAGGCGGGGCTCCAATGCAGGATTTTTTTTTCTCGGCGTTACATTGCAATTTGTTGTCATGCATCCAAGTTAAGACTGCCGAAATACAAGCTTTGAAATTTCTATGTTTATTGGTGATCGCTTTAGCTAAGGTGAGGAGCACTTGTGTGTAATCAGGGTAAGACATTATTTGAATACCAAAGGAATCCACCAAGGATGCCAGTGGGGTCATATAAATAGATCATTATAAATCAGGTTGTAAATCAAGTAGGCAGGATTATTGCAGGCTTATGATGCAGTCATAATCATAAACAGATGCAGGCTAACCTGCAAGCAGTGTGCACTGTTCCTAGGAATATTAAATTCCTGCAATATGATGCCAGTTGAAACACAATTATCAAATAATTATTATGTAGACCTTGTTGATTACATAAAGACTCAATTTTTATATCATCATTATTTCATGACACCATTCAATCAAATCATATAATAAACAATTGCTTTATTGTCATGATAAAGAAATAGACATGATCACTTCTGTGAATTAATACTCACTAACAACTATCTAAATCTATCCAAATACATGGTGTAACCGCATGAAGATTCACCTTACCAGCCCCTTCACCCATCTCACAGGTACACAACTGCCACCAGTGTGTGCCTCAGCCATACCAATTGCATATTGATTTGACCATGTTAATTTTGCTAGGGATTTAGCATATCATTGAATTGCAAGCCTGTTGTATTGTGGACGTTTGTATGACACATTGTTCTATTGTATGTATTCTATTGTATGTCCATTGTGCACACACTTGGCATACATTTTGTGTCAGCATCTCATTTGCCACCAGGGTCTGATCGGCCATGTGTTCAAATGCCCTATGTGAGCATATTGTGATGCAGGATAACAGTGTTGTACAACACATACGGAGGAGGTGAAAGGCACAATTAATAAGCATTCAGCAAGCTTGACTTACCGTGGCCCAGCACAGGAGCAGTATGTGGTCCCTGGACAGATGTCAAGTCCAACCTAGTAGCAGAAGTCAGTGGGCGTCTTGGGTTCTGGGAGGACCGCATTGTACCTACAATGATAAGTTTGTTTCGCAACTTTACATTCCTGCTGCCACATGTGATGCATTCAATTTCTGGCACAGGACGGGCACAAACAGTCATGGTCACCACGGATGCAGAAGTGTGTCATACATTATGTAATGAGTGATCCCACATATAACTTAGATTGGGCCTACTACCTTGATGCTACCTATATCACAATGACATGCCTATGAATCCAGAGGTAAAGTCCACTATCGTGTTTTGTTGGTGTCCTGAAATTATCCATCCAATGTACGCAGTACATGATCAGCTGTGTGGACTGTGCTAAATAAAGTATGTATGAAAGATTAAAAGTTGGACAGTGTATGCATAGTCAATACTACAGAGACTGGCATCTCACTGTTTGGTCTTCATTTCCGTATCGGTGCAAATGCTATTTCTTGATTAGGTCTACAAACACTATTACAACATGGTGTGTACACCCTTTTGACTTGTTGTGGCCCTCGATTACAGGATTGCTTTCCCCGTTCTGGGTCTGTTGGTGTAATACATGTTGTGTACCACATTTACAAAGGTATGATGAGGCAAGACATTTTATAATTTGTCTTTCGCTGTTCACAAATGTCATATGTTACAGGTGAATGTCCATTGACAACTCCAATTGTAATGCAGCAAATGTAGCATAAATGGTTGACTTACATAGCTGGGCACCATTTGTCCCTCTGTCGTCTTCTGACGATGTATGCATTTTGACCATCTCCTGTCCACTTTGACTTACCAGTTAGTGTGGTTGACATGCCTTCCTCGGTACATTGTCGATTCCTCCTATGCAATGCGGTGACCTCTGCTACTGCAGTTGTCTGTGCTCTGGCTGGATGTGTCAATTGGTGAGAAGAGAGAAAAGTAGCTTGTGTAACGTTTCGGAGATTTGCCCATATCTTTTGTGTGATAACAGTATTGCGCGGAACTGCCTCAGACGGGGCAGGTAGGAGCAGTGGTGTGTTGGGGATGTAATAGCGTGGCAGAGTGGAAATTGGACAACAGGATATGTGTTGGACATATGTACATCAGAGGATACTCTCACCATCTGCTTTGTGATTTAGGCTGGCACAGGGTGATGTACTTTTTGGAGTTTTTGTGGCAGGTTTACAACCCCCTAGAAAATGAATTTACACTGTTGTTGCATCACTTCTGTGACACAACGGTGGTGTACAACAGACATCACATTTAGGATTATTCGCATCGTGACGCTACTATGGTGAATCGTCATGTTGTGAGGCCCTGCGCAACGCCAGCTTGGAATTAAGCAGGGTGTGCACTCCTTTGGGATATGCCGTGTCCAAGTGAGTCCGTGTAGTCTACATGATTTCACAGTATCACTTATCAGAGGCCGCTGCGACGCAACCTTACGCCTGCTTGAAGCAGACTTAAGGATTGGCGCAGCACGTTAGGTATGGGCAGTGCAAGGATATTGTTGGAGTTGCAACGCTCTTGCGACACAACTTCAGCAAAGGCCCCCCCATGACACCATCAGATTCAACACACATCTGCCTATCCCTGCACCTCAGTGCACCACCATATGTACACGACACATCCGTGTTTGTGCAAGGGTTGAATTGCATGTCACATTGGTACTGGCGCTTCCCTGCTAATGTTTGTCTTTAGCTAATTTATTTATTTAACTTATTTTTAAATTTCCATTTGTCATTGCACATTTTCAGTCAATAAGTACAGTTATTGAATTAGCTGGGTTGCGTATGTATGGCATCAGTACTGTGCACATGTTTTTAATAGGGTGGGGGGGTTTTAGCCTTTTCTGATGCAAAGGTTTCTGGGACTTGCGGTGCTACGTAGTGGGTGACACACGAGTCTCTGACTAACCAACCGGGCACTAGCTTATGCCGATGATGTAGCCGTGCTCTCCCCAAAACCGGCTTCGGCAATGCCTGAGATTGAACATTTGGCAGTGGTATATGGCTCAGTATCCGGGTATAAATTAAATACTGCTAAGACCCAGATATTATGTGTAAATATTAAGTCATTCTTAGAAACCCGGGTTCTATCAGAGGTTACATATTTAGGGGTACAGATCAAGGCCTCTCCAGCGGCTACGGTAGAATCTAATTTGCAGAAATTACTTAGCGGGATTCGTAAACAACTGGATGTCTTCATTTAACGCTTGTAGGCAGGTGTAACACCTTGAAAATGATGGTATTACCTAAGATTTTATATTTCTATCGATGTATGCCATTAGAGATCCCCCTGGCATATATTGCACAACTCCAGGCGATCTGTATGACATTTTTATGGGCTCGGGGAAAGGAGCGACACGCAAAATAAATAAATAAAAATGGTATTGTCAAGGGCTGTTGGAGGTTGGTCGGTACCTGATTTTCTTTTATATTATTATGCCTGCATGCTCTCCCATATGAATATTCTGCTTGCAGGGGTAGGACCTATGGAGCGAGCATTGCAGCCATCAATATATGGTTTGTTAATGGGCTCGGAAGCCAGGAATCGTCTTTTTCTTAATACGGAATGGAACTATTACAAACGTACCAGATTTAAGGTGGGGACTGCTGCCTTTAAAGTCTGGAAGGTAATTAAAAATTACTATAAAATTGAAAAGACCTCTTTGTATACCCCATTGATTGCCCTGATTTTCCACCCCAGTATATGCTGGGATAGGATAGTTGTGAGTTGGCGAACAAGAGGCTTAATCATAGTCGGGGATTTGTATACAAGGGATGGTTTAAAGTCATTCAGCCAGTTAAAGGAGCAATACCAACTCCCAACTACAATTTTTTTTAAATATTTGCAAATCTGTGAGTACCTAATGAAAATTAATATAAGCACGACACCTAACCCACTTATTGAGGCTAATAAAAGAGGTGCTCGGATTGGAGTACTTTATAATCTAATGATAAAGGCTAAGCCTAACGACTTGGAAGCACAAGTGTGTTATTGGGAGAGTAGGTTAGGAAGTCAAGTAATTCCGCTTGGGAGGTCAATAGAATTATCCGGACAAATACTTATGTCTGCTAACCTAGTGACGCAACATTGTAAAACCTTGTTTTATCTGTATCGTACTCCAGACAATATCTCAAAGTGGGGGGGAGACCCAGAAGTAAAATCTATTAGATGCGGTGCCCGTCAGGCGGATGTAATGCATATATTTGGCACATGTGTAAAATTAGGGGAGTTGTTTGGACATGTAAATAAGTTCTTATCTGAGATTTTGAGTACTCCTCTTCAGTTATCTTTAATGCAAATTTTGTTGGGTACTGACACTGGGGGTGTCCGAATCGACCCCATGGATAACACTGATTATCTGATTTTTTTGGCAACAGCGGTTCTAAGACTCTGTATTGCTTCTTGTTGGTTACAAACTGACCCCCCCTCATTTGAAGCCTGGCGAACTCGGTTTTTATTTACTTGTAATATGGAATATTTATTGTATGCTATTAAGGAAAGGCGTAAAAAGGCTCTGGGGCAGCAAATATGGGGACCGGTCAGAGCATTTATGCAGGCAGAAGATTGATTAATCCTGACAGTCTTTGTCCCTTGTTTAATATTCACAATTGTATTTCTTTTCCATTTTATAATGTACAAAACACTTGATTTATTGAGAGTTTGTTATGCTGTTGATTGATGGCCATACCAGGTTTTTGTACATGCCTATTCTCTTTTCTGCCTTACTTAATTCTTACTGTTCCTTTTGTATTTTCTTTTATGAAAAGAATATCTACACTGCTCTTGTAACCCCACAACAGCATGATGACAAGTTATATGCTGTATTTTGTATTCGTGATCTATACCTTAATCCAAAAATAAAAAAATTAAAAAAAGAATAAAAGAAAACCATATATTTATATACACTTTGGATAATTTCCATGATCTCTTTGACAGTGTAACACAGACAATCTCTTCATGCACTTTTTCTTTTCATTCCACTTACCTGGTACCACGTAGTGGGCATCACTGACAGGCAGCCCATGGAGCAAGTGGGGGTGTATAGTTGTGAGGATATCCTCCTCCAGTGGTGTGAGCTGCAGGCGGGGTCCAGGGCATGCAGCAGGGAGGATTCTGCTCAGTTCTATCCTGGAGTATTTCTCCTTGACCCTCTGCCGTTCGTCCTGTCACTTTTTTTTAATGTCCTGCACTGTGCGCCTGTCTTCCCCCAGGGCTGAGACAGCAGTGGCTATCTGCTGCCATAGTTCTGGCTTCTGTGCCCCACTGGTGCAGTATGGTGGTAGCCCATATAGGCGCTTGTGGTGCCTGACTATGTATTCCACAAGCATGGTGGTCTCCTCTGCTGTGAAGTTTTTTTTCCTTCTCATCTCCATGTTCTGTGGCACTGAATGCATTGTAGTAACAGTCTCTCTGTGGCCAAACCTGTTCCTTCACTGTGTGCTGCTTTTATGTGTTTTGTGGTACTGGTCAATTAGTGTTAATTGCCTTCAGCTGGAGCGTGGTGGGGGATGGTAAGCAGTGGCAGCATACACCATGGCAAAATGGAGCTATTGGCTGCTGTGTGTCAGCTGATTCATGTTGGGGGATGGGTGGACCATGGCCAGGTGTTTACCCTTGGCTAACATGACTAACGGCCCGTAATCGTAAATTACGGCCCGTAATCGGATTCTACGATGATTCGCCGTAAAGTCCGCCAAAGTGCCGTAAAATCCGGCCCGGTGGCGGAAATTACGGCCCGGCGGCAGACGTAAAGTTAGTAGTCGTAAATTGATTCTGTGAATCCCGAAAGTAGTAAGTGCATTCTGTGAATCCTGAAAGTAGTAAGTTCATTCTGTGGATCCCGAAAGTAGTAAGTGCATTCTGTGAATACCAAATAGTAGTAAGTGCATTCTGTGAATACCAAATTGTAGTAACTTTAGGATTTAGTCTTACGTTCATTCTGTGAATCGGGCCCTAAGTGCCTAGCCTCTACCATGGCCACTTACTTTGTAATGAATCAATATGTCACTTACGTTCATTTAGAAGAATTTGACTGCAGTTTTATTAGATTTACCTTATATGTCCCCGTGCTTTCTTTGGTGGGGCTTTGAATCATTCCTCCTGCTTGCGAGTCATAAATCAATCACTGTCAAGGACTTGTCAACAATTGTTATGCATCCACTTAAATATCATAAACAACTCTGCAGATCTATCTATCGCTGGGATTTGTAGAGCGCAACAGTTCAATAACTGTACCGGCGTTAACAAGCAGGATAGAGGCTAACTAGTCTGATCAATATGCAGATTCGAAGGGCCAGTTTTTTTGATAGAACTTGAATAACTGAATCTACAGTGGCCCTGAGCTGCTGTGGCAAGGCATTCCAATTCTTGGCTGCAAGGTAGGAATAGGAGGTCCCTCCTTTTGCTTTCTTTTTAATCTTTGGGACCACCACCAACAGAGAACTGGAGGAACGGAGTGTCCTGGGAGGGTGATAGTAAGTGATTCTTTTTGGCAGTTATTAAGGGTCAGATTGATTTGCTCTTGCATACTGTACAGCTTCAGCAGTAGTCAAACATATTTTGGAAAAGTTTGCACAAAGATTCAAATTGACCCAAAATGTCATAAAGTTCTGGAAGGGAAATATGGTAGTTTGAGTCAGAAAGCTTTTTGTAACAATATTTAGCAACTGGATCATTCTCCTCAACCTTCTCATGTTCAAGGTTCTTAAGAACAGCCTCATAATTATGAATGAGTGCACCAATTGCAAAATGCTTTGCAAGTCATCAGACTTCCTTCAATGGCCAAAGAGAGACCACTTTACATTTCGTGAACAATGCGATTTCATAAGCTTGGACTTTCTTTCAGGAGATCTGGAGAATACATTGTAGACAGTCCTCAATGTCTCCATATCTTTAATCATCAAAACTCTCTTACAGGCATCTTCGACTATCAAATCTTCTTGATGAGTGACACAATGCTGCTTAACTAGATGAGGAATGGATTGTTAAAGGCTAGCAACACCATTACTCTTGCACAGCCTCCAAGGCACACCATCTGATGTTAACATGACCATTTTCATAAGGTCCAGTTCATTGACAGTGTAGAATTCTGTCACAGCCGTAGTGAAATCCTCGGCATAACAACTAGTCAGCTTCACTATGCTCTGTTGTTGGTACAGTTTGGGACCTAAAGTACAGGATTAAAATTTTTGTAACCAAAATATCTGTGCTCTCATCTTTTAACAATGTGTGATACATAGTGTTGCAAAGTTCTGCCATAGCCTCAGTGTATGGAGATGTTGATAGCTTCAAGAAACTCAAAGACATAGTTCTTGCTCCTTCAGCTCTCTGGTATCTGCACATACAAAGTTAGGTGGTCATGTATATCTTGGACGGTCAACATTGAAGTATTTATCTTGACCGCCAGCAACACGTTGATGAGAATCTTCATCTCCTCAGTCAGGGATCTTTGCTGTTCAACCACTTCTAATCTGCTCACTTTATCTGTGGCAGCTTCTGTCAGCATTGCCCACACTCCATAGCCAAATCTGGCAGCAGCACTTTTGTTTCTCAATATCACCAAAGCAGACATGTGTACTTTGCTACTTAGATGGTGTTTTTATGTATTCCAGTTTCCATCCATCATTCCATTTCTTCCCTGTAGAAAAGTCCCCAACAATATTTGCTTAAGCAAATCGAGCCCATGTCTGGCCTGTATTGAAATAGGTTCCCGAGATGCGTGCGAACCATACTTCGTGATTTCTGTGTCAAAGCCTTGAATACACGACAACAATTCTTCCTTTGTAGTGAATCACTGCACTTTGCAGAAGTTACATCTCTGTGCTTGAACATTTTTGTGATAACCAGTTTAAGCCTGCTATGCTACAGCCTGCAACATAAAGTGAAATGGCTTAAGTTGGTGCCTATGCTCATGAATGTAATCTGTCACACACCACTGAGGCATCGCCGGCAAAACTTAAAAAAAGTAATTACCTGGCTTTTTCTGTTCTGACATCCCCTTCCAAAGTGATATGTAGCACTCTCCATACTGCCTGCAATAGAAGTAAAGATTGTTATTGCACATTATGATATAGCAATATACCATATGGCTGAGATACCCGCCACCCCCTCTCAACACAATCCCACAAGGAGGGAAACCGGAAACAGTTCTTTAAGTTTTTGGATGTGGGAGGGAGTGACCCTCCCGCGGCCGTATTTATTAAAACAAAAAATTAAACATTAAACGTTTCATATTATGTACAATTTCATTATCACATTGCGATGTTTGGCTAATCTTAACATATTTTCTAATACAGAGGTTCTCCTAGCCGAACTAGCATCCTACAAAAACATTCTCTATAAACACTGAAATTGTACATCCTAACGTTTAAGGGCCAACGGCAAGGTCATAACCGGTGTCAAGATCCCTAACCAGACTTACCCCTCCCACTTGGGAAGGGCGACAGCACAGAGGCTTACCTCAAGTGCAACTACTAACAATTTCCCTTGACTTGTCGGGGGCACTTAAGACTCGACGCCATTTAAAGGTCGTTCGAATACTTGTGTGTGGTATCTAGAAGGTATCGTGGACCTCCCCCCACCCCACACAACTTACCGCATCTGCCGTCGCAGATGACCCTGGCCCCGGGAAATTCCTCAGGAGGGGGCTGTAACCCCTCCTACACAGGAAGGGGCCTTGACCGCCTTTCCTTAACTTCCGGCGACCCGCCCTTAGACGGGACCGCCTCCCCATTGAGGGGCCAATGGCCACCTCCCCCGAGCGCTCCCATCCGTGTTGGGTGACGCCCACTCATAGGGATCTACCAATTAGTGCTCACCGATCATGACCTTACCGCCTACCAAAAAATAAATACGACAATTCGAACTTATGAAAACATTGGTCGCTACGACCGAAAGAGCATGCTTAAAAGCAACAATACATCAAGTCCTTTTAATCGTAACAACCTAACGATATTCACCATACTTTATTATGATAAACCACAAAACTGATACTTTCACAACCTGTAAACGAAAAGAAAGAACATACTTAGAAAATTCACTTTAATGCACAACAACTTGCTGTCCTCAGGGGCTGGTGGGTGGGTCAAAATTGGCTCTTCGTTCTGTCCCGAGCTCACGTGTGGCGAGGAGGTGCAGCTTCGGAGCACAAGAACAAGAGGACGTCTTCAGGCCTTGCGTCTCCTTTTATCCATCTTCAGGGCGGGCGTAAACCCGCCCCTGCCCGTCCCGGAGGCGGGTCTGGCTACGTCGGTGTCTAGGCCAGCCCACTCTAGGGCGGGGACAAGCGCGCCCCGGCTACGCCGCTTCGGGCATACCAGCCGAGACGCGCCTCCCGCCACAAAATGGCTTCCCGGGGGGATCGAGGCACTCCGCCATACGTTCGGGGGGACCGAGTGGTCGCCCCTTTCCATATGGCTGAGATACCCGCCACCCCCTCTCAACACAATCCCACAAGGAGGGAAACCGGAAACAGTTCTTTAAGTTTTTGGATGTGGGAGGGAGTGACCCTCCCGCGGCCGTATTTATTAAAACAAAAAATTAAACATTAAACGTTTCATATTATGTACAATTTCATTATCACATTGCGATGTTTGGCTAATCTTAACATATTTTCTAATACAGAGGTTCTCCTAGCCGAACTAGCATCCTACAAAAACATTCTCTATAAACACTGAAATTGTACATCCTAACGTTTAAGGGCCAACGGCAAGGTCATAACCGGTGTCAAGATCCCTAACCAGACTTACCCCTCCCACTTGGGAAGGGCGACAGCACAGAGGCTTACCTCAAGTGCAACTACTAACAATTTCCCTTGACTTGTCGGGGGCACTTAAGACTCGACGCCATTTAAAGGTCGTTCGAATACTTGTGTGTGGTATCTAGAAGGTATCGTGGACCTCCCCCCACCCCACACAACTTACCGCATCTGCCGTCGCAGATGACCCTGGCCCCGGGAAATTCCTCAGGAGGGGGCTGTAACCCCTCCTACACAGGAAGGGGCCTTGACCGCCTTTCCTTAACTTCCGGCGACCCGCCCTTAGACGGGACCGCCTCCCCATTGAGGGGCCAATGGCCACCTCCCCCGAGCGCTCCCATCCGTGTTGGGTGACGCCCACTCATAGGGATCTACCAATTAGTGCTCACCGATCATGACCTTACCGCCACAGGTCCGGATAGTTGACCGGCTATCCGGACCCCCCACCAAACTCCTACCTAAAGGTCATGTTTTAACGATTTTAACCAAGCTAGGAAGTCACCTATGAGTAACTCATTGCCCACCCTCGACAAATGCACACCATCCCCCAAATACATACTATCATCATTAATACAACTATGCGAGATCGAATGCAATGTCTTGGAACGGAACAACCTACTCACTTTGTTATTTAATTTCTTAACGGAATGATTCAAAGCAGGGACCGAGATAGCCCCCCGCCACACTTTTCGTGGGATCATATGAGACCACGCAATTATACACCCCGGAACTCTCCTTGCTAACCAACTTACCGTGGAAAGCATAGCCTCCAGGAGAAGTCGTCTACCGGTGGTAACTAAGTCGTTGCCCCCCAAATGTACTATGACTATGGACGGCGGTGACCTCATCCGCTCTAACAAACCCTCAAAGAATGCCTGAAACTGGTCAATACAGAGACCGCCCCTTCCGTAGAAGGACACTCTGTACCCGTATTCCCCAGGTACGTGAATCATATCACCTGCTTTGAATACGTCTGCGGCCCGTCTCACGTATGAGTGGCCTACGACCCACACCTCCTTTCTCTCAGCCGGTGATGTGTGACCGCTGGCCTGGTGTTGGGTCAACTGCACAGTCCGCCCTGCCGCGTAGGCTTGCGCAACTGAAAACAAACAAAAGACAAGAAGCGTGAGTACATGATTACAGCTTCACAACATGTGCAATCGCACATACCTCTTATAACAATTGGAGGACCAACGCCCCACACGTTTCACTTGTTCTACATTAAGACCCCTGGCTGTAGCTTCTGTGGCAGCCCCTATACGAAAGGAATGGGTCCCAAATTCACCCGGGTCCAAGCCCGCTGCGGCAATGGCCATTGCAAGCACCCGCTGAAACTGAAACCTCGTCAGCGGGGTGGCGTCTACATGCCTCAACAATGTCCCCCCCCATGATGCCACCCTTCGTGCTAGGTAATCTTCTAAGCACTGAACCGGACACATGGATGACTCGGGGATCCTGCGAATGATCGTGCAGTCCCCCCTCCCATCCTGGTCAGTCTTGGACCTGAGAAAGGAGACAATCATCGCATCACCCCTGATCTGAACCTGCTCTCTGCACAAGCCCCCCGTCACATCCCGTTTGTTCCTTGCCACTAGCTCACTAACTCTCATAGCCCCGTGAAATGCCAGCATAAATGCAGTCCGGAACAAACAGGTCTCGAACGGGGACGAGCATGTGTTAGGGAGTGTGGTCAGCAACTGGGACAACCTGTCTAGACCTATCGGTCGTCTTACGTCCACTCTGCGACCCTCTAGGCGTTGCCACCCACGCAGCGCTTTCTGTACCGTAAAAGACGCTGTTGGGTCCAGGATGCCATGGGCCCTGGCAACAAAGGAAATGGCGGCACGATGCCTTTGGGCCGTAGCCACCGATTTCCCAGCCCTACGTAAAGACATCAGGAAAAGTACTACCCACTCCTCCTGCCCCCAAAGTCCCCCTCTCTCTGCCCCTAAAAAGGCTAAATAGGCCTGGAACGCCCCTTCATATGCCTTCCTTGTCCTGGGTGCTAGACTCTCTCCCACGAGGTGACGAAGTTCGGGGCACCGAGAGACCAGAGAGCTTCGGGGAAGGGTGCCGGCTCCGGGTCCGCTGAAGGAAGGAAACCCGAGAAAGCCTGCATGTGAAAACGAGACAGTGCATCAGCGGCCTGATTCATCACCCCAGGTACATGTTTTGCTCTGAATACCACGTTCAGCTGCATACACCGTAAGACGATTTCTTTGAGCAGCCTCAAAATCAATTTACAACGGGCTGCCTGACTATTGATGCATTCTACCACGGTCATATTGTCGGACCAGAACACAACGGAATGATCTCTGAACCCTTCTGGCCAGGTTCTAAGGGCCACCAGAATGGGAAATAGTTCGAGGAAAGCGATGTTACTTGTCAGCCCCTTCTCGTGCCACCATAGGGGCCACTTCTGTGCCGACCATTTTGTGCCGAAGATGGCGCCAAAACCTACGCTTCCTGCTGAATCTGTCCATAGCCCAAGCTCATCGGAGGACATGGCTGGCTTGTTCCAGACAACTCGACCATTGAAGTCCGCCAGAAATGCTAACCAAATCCGCATGTCCTGGCGGACCTCGGCCGATAACCTCGTGCGATGATGACCCTCCCTTAGGCCAACCATCGCTTGGGCAATTGAGCGGGAAAAGGGGCGAGCCATTGGGATCACCCTCAAGGCAAAGTTCAACTTTCCCACTAATTGTTGTAACTGCTGTAGTGTAACCTTGGATACATGTAAACACACTTGGAGGGCTGCTCTGAATTTACAGATTTTGCTGGCTGGTAAACGGAAACACCCCTCCCTTGAGTCCAACTCGATCCCCAAAAACTCGAGGCAAGTCGTGGGACCCATAGTTTTACCCGGTGCCAATGGTACACCAAACTGGCCCATCAACACACGGAATTCAGCTAAGGCCTGTGCACATGCGGGATTTCCGGCGGGGCCAAGGAACAAAAAGTCGTCAAGGTAATGCATCACATTTCGGAAACCCGTTTTCTTAGTGAACACCCATTGCAGGAAAGTACTGAATTGCTCAAAGTAAGCACATGATATAGAGCATCCCATTGGCATACACCTATCCATGTAGAATGACCCCTGGAACCCGAATCCCAGCAGACGCTGATCGTCTGGGTGTACCGGGAGCAACCGGAACGCTGACTCGATGTCTGATTTTGCCATCAGCGTCCCGGGCCCCAGGCGATTCAAGATGGCTACTGCCTCATCAAACGATGCGTATCGCACCGAACAAGCTTCCGGATCAATTGCGTCGTTCACCGAAAGACCAATGGGAGCAGACAGATTATGGATCAAACGAAACTCACCTGGGTCCTTCTTGGGGACCACCCCTAACGGAGAACAAACAAAATCTGGTACCGGGGGTACACTAAACGGGCCGGCGACCCGGCCCCGGCTAACCTCTTTGTGGATTTTTTCTTGTACTACAGATGTATGTTGTAAAACGGAAAGTTGATTTTTGCACATCCCTACACCCTGAAAGTCCCCTACCGGGATGCGGAAACCATTTGTAAAACCGTTCCGCAGCACCCCGGCAGAAGTCCGATCCGGGTAGTCGCTGAGCCAGGGAATCATTGCCAGGGTATCAATCGGGGTTGGTAAAGGCGCCCCTCGGCCTATCTTAGACCTGTTTGGCGCCTCCCTTACCCCCATTCTCACTCGTTCTGGCTCTGCACGATGACTCAGGATGGGATGATCCACACGTACTACATTCGTGTTTGAATTTACACGACCCCGGTGGCCTAGTACACTTCCCCTTGTTGAAATTAAAACAGAAACCCTTTCTCCCTGTATTGCCCGCGGGCCTCGACTGGTCGTCGGTGCTCGTACTTGGGCGAAAGGGCGTCCCCACATTCTGGCGGGAGTAATCAACAACATTGCTCCCGACCAATGGCATCCTTAACATTCCCGATTCCTTCATTTTGTCCCATGTTAGAGAATCGTAACAATCCCAAGTCAAACTCTTGTTATGTTCCTTTTCCTTCCTGAACAGATTGTCGTAACAAAACCAATGGTTGCCTTGATATGTTGTTGAGTAACCCATAATCCGTGATTGATAAACGGGAAACTCAGGAAGCAACTCAGGCCTACGTTCCCCCAGAATCGATGTGAAGATTCCCCATGCATTGCCCCAATTGCCAATGTTCTCATTTACCTTAAAGGCGGCCATTTTTGCGCGCCAAACACTCGGATGCATTAAGTCCTTTTGACTTTTCACATGCTCCACATCATAATGATCAACAAGCAAGGAAAAAATATTCACGTATTCCCCTGCCCAGATCTTTTCCTTTATGGCTAAAGGCACATGTTGTCCCAATCTCTCTCTACGAGAGGGTGCTGACTCGTCCCTTGCAATCGGCAACGGCCGCTTACCTGAACTGGACGCAGCTTCTGCCGCTTGCGGCTTGTCTATCCCCGTAAATGGCGCAGCTACTCTTGCTGCCTCTCTCTTCTCACGAAGCCCTTTTATCAGCGCCTGTGCCTCGGCAGCCGTGGCGCCACCACTACTATCCCCCAACCAAGCCGCTAGCTGTGCTGCCAGCTCGGGGGGCATGTCTTCCTTGGGCGTCGGGGTGACGACAACGGGGATTGGATTCTCCTCTATTGGAACTGGGGTCGGCGCCTCGAGCGGTGCAGGGGGAACCGGGATGTCTCCACCGGCTGGAACCTTTCTCGGCCTCTTCGGTCTCCCTCCAGCCGGCGCAGGGCCCGAACCCTCCTCCCCGTCTCGCTCTGCCAACCGTCTCTTTATGTCTGCCATATCTTTGAAAAGGGCCCGCACCATCTGGTCGGTCGACATTTTCTTTGCGACTTTCTTTGGCATCTCTCCGACGAAGTATCTAGAAGACAAAGAAAAGGATCAAAACGCTCAAAATTGGCTCTTCGTTCTGTCCCGAGCTCACGTGTGGCGAGGAGGTGCAGCTTCGGAGCACAAGAACAAGAGGACGTCTTCAGGCCTTGCGTCTCCTTTTATCCATCTTCAGGGCGGGCGTAAACCCGCCCCTGCCCGTCCCGGAGGCGGGTCTGGCTACGTCGGTGTCTAGGCCAGCCCACTCTAGGGCGGGGACAAGCGCGCCCCGGCTACGCCGCTTCGGGCATACCAGCCGAGACGCGCCTCCCGCCACAAAATGGCTTCCCGGGGGGATCGAGGCACTCCGCCATACGTTCGGGGGGACCGAGTGGTCGCCCCTTTCCATGTGCACAACAAGGGAACTCTACTAAAACAATGACCTTTTTGTTATGCTTGTACTCACGTATGCATGTTCAAATGTGCATGTGTGGTATGGTCTGCGAAACCTGCAACAGAAGAAAACATGAGTAAAGAGTGTTATATTACATTCTTCAAGGTGCACCACAGTTTAACTCAACCATCACAATTACCTGTTTGTCCTGCTTGTACTCAAGTATGCCCATTCAAATGTGTTGGTGGTACTGTCTGTGAAACCAGAAACAGAAGAAATCATGGGTAAAGTAAGTTATTACAATGTATAAGGTGCACCACAGTTGAAATCTAACAAACAATGACTCACATGAGTACAAGCACTTGTTGTGCTTGTACTCACGTATGCCAGCTCCAAGTGTATGTGAGTGGCACTGTCTATGAAACCTACAACAGAAAAGATGGCTAAAGCAAGTTGTTATATTACAACATGCCACGTATCCCCAGTGTAAGTCGAACAAACAGTTACCTGTACCTTTCTACCTGTACTTGCGTCTGCCCGTGCATTTGTATCCATAGTACGTCTCACAAACCTGCAAAAGAAAAAAAGAGTGCAGATTGTGAATATCTTTACCCAGCAATGCCCAAATTCAACCAGGAATGTAAACAGAATTACCTTGTCTTTTTGGGTACTCATGCCTGACCATTTAAATCCAAATACCTTACTGACTGCAAACCTATGATTTAAAGACCAGATGTTTAGCAAAGGCTCTAGGAGTTACAAACAATGGATGTGATTGTTCCAGAGATACCAATAGGAAAAGCACCCAAATAGGTATCTGGGATTCCTGTTGAGGCCAAACAGGCATGAGCACATGTGCTTCTTTATTAGCATCCATTACGCTAAAGTGGTCTATAAATCTGCATTGTTACACCTTCTATAATGCAGATTGTCCCTGCCGTTCAAACTGTGCAAGTGGATTAGTTGGAAATTAGTTATTTCTCTAACTTGTATTATCTTTTCTCACCCTCACTATACTAATCCCCCACATACAATGCACCTACTCACCTGCATTTTCTTTAACTTTTGCCATCTCAATGTTTTAGCAGCTGTGTCTCATTCGCACACTTTTGCATGTAATCAGAATTACAATAGGCCATGGGTACTCGCAAATATTTTCTCAGGGTCCGAAAATGTATGTTTGTTGTTAACGAGGAGTGCATTGATACTGGCAGGGTGGTAGTCAGGGAGTTGGGAGGTGGTGTTAAGGTAGATGTAGGGAAAAGGAAGCATGTATATTTAGTGGCTGAATTAAGTTGCACAATATGGAACTTGAAAACTTGGGATCAATCCTGAATTCCTTTTGCTAATAGGAGGGCAGCTGCAGGACAGATTGTGTCTTTTCAAAAGAATTCACGCTCATGAAAGCATCCATTGTGTTTCTTCAGTACTGAAATTAACATGGATGCTGTTGCAGGCAGCAGGATGAAGTTCTGTTTTTAATGGCCAACGTATGACAGTATGTTCATCTGGAATAAAAAGCAACAAGAGGGCCCGAGTGGTTGCACTCCATCACCCAACTCATGACTGCGCTGCTGAAGCACGTTAAATAAGTGATGTTTAAATAGAAAACACTAGCAAAGAAGGAAAGTGAGAAGATACCAGTACAGAATTGCACGCCTACTCCTCAATGATACAAGTCACAGCAGCACAAACAGAAATCCCCCCATGTCCAACTCCATTTAGGAAAACACTGTGCTCTCATATATGATGGTGCAAAGGTCCTAAAACACACCCTAAGTCCCACTGTGTAATACTTGGAGGCTCTGGCTAGGAATCAGCCAGCCATCCACGGGGCCTGTATGTTGTAAAGATGCCACACCGAACAGTGCAACCAACAGCTGTCAGCATTGAGGTTTGTGGGTTAAAGCTTCATCTAGCTAACAAACAAATTAGCCTTGAACTCAGAAGCACCTAGAGTGGTCTCCACTCACCAGGGTTTCCACAGAGGCCATCCTTCTGGAACAAACAAGATGTTAAGTGCAATCATTCACAAAGGTAAACTGAGATGAAAGTCTAACTTTACGACTTTCGGTATTCACAAAGGGCATTTCCGAGTAGTAAAGTTAGACCTTTTCTCTCAGTTTAACTTGAGTTTTGGTCTTAAGTTTAACTAAGATTAAACTTTTTGTCTCAGTTAAACTTAAGACAAAAACTTAAGTTAAACTCAGACACAGGTTTAACTTTACTACTCGTAAATGCCTCTTGTGAATACCGAAAGTCGCAAAGTAGGACTTTTGTCTCAGTTTAACTTTGTGAAGTGGGCCAAGCCCTGGGTATACCAATTCCCAGGTTGTTTTGACCAAGGTATGTTTTCCACCCTAAAACCATACATATTCCTTTGATAGCAAAGCTAGGTCCACCTGTTACGGCCTTATTACGATGCTGGGCGGACCGCACTGATAGTCTAGTGTGGGCTGGACAACATCTGCCCCTGTGGTCTGCCGCAGCATTACGATGTGGCGGGCGGAGGCATCGGGCAGAGGGACCATCCTCTGCTTTTATGACTGGCTCAAGGAGCCTGTTGGAAGGTATCATAATCCAATAATAATGGTGGAGCCAGCCTCAGCAGTCATGAATATAATAGCACTTTCCCACAGCCTTTACATGTCTGCCTTTCTGACATGGAAATGCTGTTGGAAAGTGACTTTGGTGGGCCCTAGCAGGGTCCCTTTCCCCTCCCCCGGCCCTCCTCTATGGGGACTGGGGGACACACATGGGGCCACCAAAAACATCCCTGCTCTTTGAGGCAGGCACCACATGGTGCCTGCCACAAGGTGCAGATATGTATACAGACATCCATTTTTCAATGCCAGCTTGTACCTTTTCCGTCCGCTGCACAAGATGCAATTGAAAATTGATGCTTCTGACTGCCCACAAGGCGGTCTCATTCAAATTCTGCAGCCAGAACTGGCGAACTTTGGTCGTGGGGTTCCAGTCTGCCCCGGTGTAGACATCATAACCAGGCCCTTAGTCACAATACCGGATGTAATTTTGGCTCTGACATACTTTTGACATGCACATGTTTGGCCGACTGTCATTTGTATTATTCTCAATAAAGTGAATTTAAGATCTTGGTGACATTCCAAGAAATGAAAAGAAAATCATAATTTATTGAAGAAAGACAGATGTTAGGAATGCTACCTTTGTAGGTAAGGAATAATTTTGAAAAAGTCTCTCCTTTACCACATTCTTTTTTAACAAAAGAAATACAGCATGTCTAGAAGGACAACGTATGCTTACAGAAACACTAATGTAATATAAAACGTCACACCATGAAAGCCCCCATGTTTCTACATGGCGTTGCTATTGAGGTGCATTTTAAATTAAATTTGTGATTTTGAAAGCACATGTTTTTCTAGACTTGCTTGATTCCCTATGTTAATAGGAGGGTGGCTGCGGGCAGATTGTGTGTCTTTTCAAAAGAATTCACGCTCACAAAAGCACCCATCCTCCTGTTACAGCACTGCAATTAACATTAATACTTTTAAAAAGGCTTACAATCTGCCCAAAGCTGTGCTCCTGTTAGAAGGAATGCAGCAAGTGAAGAAGCCACTTGCTGCTGAACCCCACAGTCTGAAGTGTAAGAGGGATACTTACCTGCTGATTGCTCTTGTTCTTCTCTTTCACGGTGGTCCCTGCCATCGCCCAAGATCCTGCAAAAGAAAATAAAGTTTTTTGCTCTGCTTCATTTTAAAAGCAGTGGCGTGAACGGTCTCTTGCAGGATGTGCTGTGTTTAAAATACACCTGCTCCTTGATGGGTAGCCAATGGAGCTATTTCAAATAAAGGAGGATATTAGTAGTCCTAGAAAGTTTTAGCAGCAGTCGAGCTGCAGCATTTTAAAACCGTTGCAATTTGTTCAGGAACATGCTGGCAGGCCAAAATAGACTGAGTTGACATAGTCCAACTGTGAGTTGATGAGGTCTTTGAATGACTGTTTTTTTGCTGCGGGAGAGGGGCGAGTTAAATGTTTTTAGGCTTTTTAACAGTCTGAAACAGGAACCCACCACACTGGCCACCTGAGGGGTAAAGATGACTGCACTGTTGAATTTCTCCCCCAGATTCTGTGCCAGTGGTGGGGGTGGAATCCTGCTCGGCCAGATGTCATTGTCCCACATAGGAGGCGGGGCTCCAAAATGCAGGATTTTTTTTCTAGGCCTTACATTGCAATTTGTTGTCATGCATCCAAGTTAAGACTGCTGAAATACAAGCTTTGAAATTTCTATGTTTATTGGGGATCGCTTTAGGTAAGGTGAGGAGCACTTGTGTGTAATCAGGGTAAGACATTATTTGAATACCAAAGGAATCCTTTTCATCAATTGGGGAAAGGATCACTTGTCCTGCGAAAAACTCAGGTCTGCAGGTTGGTAACTGGGTGTCTCCCAATAAAATGACCCTCATACACGTGTTTTTTTCTTGCTTGCTTGCGTTAGCGGTATATGAGGTGTCCCCGCTTATTTCACACGTGCGTCCGTAATCACTGGGTCAGTTCATTCGTGTGCACCCTCCACCAGGAGGTTGTACCTTAAGTTTTTAGGCAGTAGTGATCGTGGAAATGGGGTGATCAGGACAGTGATAAGTGATTTGATAAAAAAGTCCGGATTTCCAGAGCTAGGAAGTTTATTAAATCTGTATTCGGGCTTATATTAAAAGAAAGTTCGTGCTGCTATGGAATCTGTTATGAATTCAAGCGCACTTAAAGGTCTAATAAAATGGACGACATGTTTCAGCTGTGATTGAATATTTGTCAGATAGCTTTCTTCAGGACCACGGAGTGAAAGTGGTGAAGTAGGTGGAAGAATAGGTAAATTATGACCTGATTCTTGAAGTGATGAGAGGTCTCATTGTACCTGTAAAAAGAAAGCACACAACAAAAAAGGCAAAGAAGGGAGACAAGGGGAGGGGGGAAGGGAAATGGATAAAGTACAAATTTGTACACATTCAAAACCAATTGATTTCGAATAAAGTAACTGTAAAATGGCAATACTTCGCGCAGAATCACTCTCATATCAGGCGTCAACTCATCCATTCTCATGTCAAAAACGGCGTGAGGTGGTTGTGCTATACTGTTTTGCGGTGCTCGTAATTCTTGCCGGTCATTGGTGTATATACATAGCTCTCATAGGGTGATATCGCATGCTGGTTGCTAGGCACTCAGTGCTCCTAATGTGATGTTGTCAAGAGTTTTTGGTGCCGTTCGTGATTGCGACATCATTGTCACGCGGTATTCATTTTGCGTGTTTATTGTGGCTTGGTAGTCAAGGGTCTATGGCTGTTATCGGGATTGGGCGTAGGTTACTGTGCTAGGTAGCGGATTGTGCCTACCTCTTGGTTCAAGGCTATTAGCTTCATCAGGGGAGGGAGGTTTTTTGAACAAGACGGTAGCGCTAGAAGGAGTGAAATAGTTGTTACTATGGACAGATTTTACTTGCGCTTTTCGTCTATCGAAGGGACGAAGCTTCCGTCTTCTACCTTTCGCCTTCGCGTCCTCGCCTGCAGCATGTGCTGTCTCTGCCTCCGTCCACCCGGAAATGGTGGCGGCAAGCGAGGCGGATGTTTTTAAGCAAGGTGGTATGGAAACAGAGGAAATCCTAGTTACGGCGATTGTTATTACAAATCCCTAAAGTGGTTTTCAAGTTATTATTTCACCAATTATAAATTATTAATTATTGGATAGCGTAAATGGGGGAATTGGTATGTATGTTTTGGAATTGTTGGGGAATTGATTAAGCCTTCGGTGACATGTAAGGTGGGACCTTGAACAAGCTGCCAATTTTTTTCAAGTTGTTACGAAGTGATTTTATGTAGCCAATAGCTGGTTAATAGACCAGGAATTTAAGAAAGAGTGACCTAGGTTGATAAACTTGATATTAGTTAAGAGCAAGCCAAGGGATAGAGTCGTTAAGTCCCTGGGTGTCAGTTTTGAGTCTGTGCACCCAGCGTTGTTCCTTTTCGAACAAAATTTTTGAGGCATTTCTATCTACAGTTTCGAGGGTTTCTAAAATGACCCACTGCAGATCTTTGACCGTGTGTCCCAATTCTTTGAAATGTGTTGACATTTTTGTTGTTGTCCTTTTGCAGTTCACGTTGCTGCGATGTTCATACATCCGTTGTTTGGCCTTGCGACAGGTCATGCCTATGTACTTCATCTGGCATGGACATGTTATCATGTATATTACATGACTCGTATTGCAATTAGTGTGTCTTTTTAATTTCCAAAGCAGATCAGGGAGTAACTGTAGGTCTTTGGTAGGTTTTGTAGTTTCACAGGCTAGGCAGGTGCCGCAGGGATAATGTCCTGTTATGGGGGTAGTGTTCCATAAGCCCTGTTCTTTTTTTCTTTTTTGGTGGGGGTCTAGTATGTACTAGTAGATCTTTGAGGTTTCTGCTTCTTTTGTTTGCAAAATGAGGTTTTGGCCAATCAAGGTTGTTTGATGTGATTATTTTCCAGTTCTTGTTGATTATCTTTTTAACCTTGTTTGTGACGGGGCTGTAGGTAGTGACGCATGTTGTTCTGTTGTCCTGTGTCTTGGGATGTGTTTCCAATAATGCGTCTCTCGGTTTTGCGCATGTTTCTTGCAAGAGAGGATTATTTTCTTGGGATATTCTCGAGCTGACAATTTTTCACAGAGATCATTTGCTTGGTCCTTGTAGTCACTCTTGATGCTGCAATTTCTTCTGAGGCGGAGAAATTGACTATAAGGGAGATTTTCCCTTAAAGGTCGCGGGTGGAAGCTCTTGAAAGAAAGTAAACTATTTTTAGCTGTTGGCTTAAAAAAAGTTTTGGTATGGAGGGAGTTGTTCTTCGCAAAGATGGTTATATCTAGGAAGTCTAATGTTCTCTTGTTGGCAGTGTACGTGAATTGTAAGCAATCATCTTGCTCATTTAGCCATTGATGAAAATAGTTGAGGGTCTGTTCATCTCCTTTCCAAATCAATATGATATCGTCTATATATCTTTTCCAAAAGACAATATTTTCCAGGATAGGGTTAGTTGTATTTTGGATGAACCTGTTCTCAAAGTGGCTCACGTACAATCCAGCCACGCTGGGGGCAAATGTACTGCCCATCGAAGTTCCATGGCGTTGGAGAAAGAGAGTGTCTTTGTACATAAAGAAATTCTCCATTAAGGCCAATCTACAACATTCTAGCACAAAGTGTCTAGGGGTTTTGTGAGGCCACTCAATGCTGAAAAGGATATCTTCTAGAATGTTCAGCGTTTTTTGCTGCGGAAGGCTCGTATAGAGGCTCTCTACGTCTAACCCCACTAAGAGCATGGTATCTTCAGAATATTCAAAAGAATTGAGTAAGTTCAGAAGGTCTCTTGTATCTTTAAGATATGTGGGGGTTTTTTGGACTAGGGGTCTTAGAAATTGGTCAGCAAATTCAGACAGTGGCTCCAGGAGTGAATTAATAACTGAGACGATTGGTCGTCCTGGGGGTGGTATCCTCCCTTTGTGAGTTTTAGGGAGGGAGTAGAAGTAAGGTATTGTTGGCGACTTGGTAGCCAGGTAGTCTGCTTCTTTTTTCGATAGCCAATTGTTAGCCTCAGCTTCCTCAATCATGAGCGATATTGTTTTTTGTAGACGTGCAGTGGGGGTCTGAAATAAGAGTTTCATAGAATTTTGTGTCGGCCAATAGATCAGTGCATTGTTTGTCATATCCCTCTGGGGTGAGGAGTACTATCCCTCCCCCTTTATCTGCCGGTTTGATCACTAGTTCTTTATCATTTCGTAGCTCTGTTAGGGCGATCTGTTCTGCTTTTGTAATGTTTTGGAAAACCTTCTGTGGTTGTTGGTTTAGATCATCAAGTTCTTTCATTATCGCCTGTTCGAAGGTGCAGATTTCAATGGGGACTTGAGAGTTCAAGGGACAGAAGTTAGATTTGTTTCTCAGAGTGGTATCTCCTTCTTGTGGTGGTGGTACTTCATCTTTAAAGAATGCTTTCAGTTTGAGAGTGCGACAAAAATTAGCTATTTCACATTTTGTTTTGAAAATGTCTGTTCTAGGAGTCGGTACGTATCCAAGACCTTTATTTAGGACATTTATTTGGTCATTTGTAAGGATTTTGCTGGTCAGGTTGCCGATGAGGTCGTTGGATTGGGACCTGTTTTCGCCTTGGTTACGCTCCTGGTCTCGACCTGTCTCGTCTGGTCGGACCAGGTTACTCCTTTTTGTTTTGGTCGACGATTGTTCCGGCCATTCCCTAAAAAAGGAATCCTTTGTTGAAAATTGTGTCCACTTTGTGGCTGCATTTGATGGTTTAGAGGTAGCTGGAAATAGGGATTGGGCCATCCTTGAAACATGGGATTAAATGGATGGAAGGGCATTCCTTGTCCACTGTTCTGGTTGTATGGAGGGCGTCCTGAGGTATTATAGCCTCTTCTGTAGCCTCTTTTGTTACGAAAGTTGTTTCTGCCTCGATTTGACTGTTCATCTCCACTTTGGTCTGAACTATCATTGGATGAGGCACTACTTGAATCCAAATTTGTGGTGTTTTCATTTGGTTTATAATCCTTACTACTGTAAGGGTGGATTCTTTCCAGCGAGAACCGTTTGAGTTCTTTCGCTAGCTTTTGTAATTTTGTTTGGATTAAGTATTCCTGGCTCTCCTTAATCTCTTTGTTAATCTCCTCTAGACGAGTTTTGTAAATGGTTATGTTTACAGTATTGTTTAATTTTGTCTCAAGGATTTCGATTTTTACAGTTAGTTCGTTTGTTAGTCTTGTAGCTGTTTTTATTCTTAGGACTAAATATTCTCTGGTACATTTCCAGGAAATGGCGGACCAGTCTGTCCTGAAAGCGAGATCTTTGAGAAAGATCCGTGGTGCATTCGTTACCCAGAGTCCTCTAGGTGCCGCATTGACCCGAAGGTATTCAGTCATTATTATCCCATGCACGGCCGTGCGTACCTGTTCTTTTTTGGCTTCACTTAGTTCATCCCATTCCGCTGTTGAAGATAGTCTGGGTGAGGTCACCTTCCATGAGCAGTGGTGGTCTGGCAAGTATCTCATCAAAATCTTCAGAAGTGTAACTGAGTCCGAAGCTTCCCGCCATGATGGGTTCTTGAGGCGGGAAAGATAAATTAGAAATTGAAGATGTATTCAATTCTTTGTTTTGAGCTCCCACAACTGTGCGCTGCTTGAAACAGGTAATCAATTTGGGGGGAGAAAGAGATAGGATCCTTTCAAACTCCTGTTAAATTACTTTTCATCAATTGGGGAAAGGATCACTTGTCCTGCGAAAAACTCAGGTCTGCAGGTTGGTAACTGGGTGTCTCCCAATAAAATGACCCTCATACACGTGTGTTTTTTCTTGCTTGCTTGCGTTAGCGGTATATGAGGTGTCCCCGCTTATGTCACACGTGCGTGCGTAATCACTGGGTCAGTTCATTCGTGTGCACCCTCCACCAGGAGGTTGTACCTTAAGTTTTAAGGCAGTAGTGATCGTGGAAATGGGGTGATCAGGACAGTGATAAGTGATTTGATAAAAAAGTCTGGATTTCCAGAGCTAGGAAGTTTATTAAATCTGGATTCGGGCTTATATTAAAAGAAAGTTCGTGCTGCTATGGAATCTGTTATGAATTCAAGCGCACTTAAAGGTCTAATAAAATGGTCGACATGTTTCAGCTGTGATTGACTATTTGTCACTTAGCTTTCTTCAGGACCAAGGAGTGAAAGTGGTGAAGTAGGTGGAAGAATAGGTAAATTATGACCTGATTCTTGAAGTGATGAGAGGTCTCATTGTACCGGTAAAAAGAAAGCACACAACAAAAAAGGCAAAGAAGGGAGACAAGGGGAGGGGGGAAGGGAAATGGATAAAGTACAAATTTGTACACATTCAAAACCAATTGATTTCGAATAAAGTAACTGTAAAATGGCAATACTTTGCGCAGAATCACTCTCATATCAGGTGTCAACTCATCCATTCTCATGTAAAAAATGGCGTGAGGTGATTGTGCTATACTGTTTTGCGGTGCTCTTAATTCTTGCCGGTCATTGGTGTATATACATAGCTCTCATACGGTGATATCGCATGCTGGTTGCTAGGCACTCAGTGCTCCTAATGTGATGTCAAGGGTTTTTGGTGCCGTTCGTGATTGCGACATCATTGTCACGCGGTATTCATTTTGCGTGTTTTATTGTGGCTTGGTAGTCAAGGGTCTATGGCTGTTATCGGGATTGGGCGTAGGTTACTGTGCTAGGTAGCGGATTGTGCCTACCTCTTGGTTCAAGGCTATTAGCTTCATCAGGGGAGGGAGGTTTTTTGAACAAGACGGTAGCGCTAGAAGGAGTGAAATAGTTGTTAGTATGGACAGATTTTACTTGCGCTTTTCGTCTATCGAAGGGACGAAGCTTCCGTCTTCTACCTTTCGCCTTCGCGTCCTCGCCTGCAGCATGTGCTGTCTCTGCCTCCGTCCACCCGGAAATGGTGGCAGCAAGCGAGGCGGATGTTTTTAAGCATATGTCATATGTTAAAGGTGAATGTCCATTGACAACTCCAATTGTAATGCAGCAAATGTAGCATAAATGGTTGACTTACATAGCTGGGCACTATTTGTCCCTCTGTCGTCTTCTGACGATGTATGCATTTTGACCATCTCCTGTCCACTTTGACTTACCAGTTAGTGTGGTTGACATGCCTTCCTCGGTACATTGCCGATTCCTCCTATGCAATGCGGTGACCTCTGCTACTGCAGTTGTCTGTGCTCTGGCTGGATGTGTCAATTGGTGAGAAGAGAGAAAAGTAGACAAATGGGAAATGTGCTTGTGTAACGTTTCGGGGATTTGCCCATATCTTTTGTGTGATAACAGTATTGCGCGGAACTGCCGCAGACAGGGCAGGTAGGAGCAGTGGTGTGTTGGGGATGTAATAGCGTGGCATAGTGGAAATTGGACAACAGGATATGTGTTGGCCATATGTACATCAGAGGATACTCTCACCATCTGATTTGTGATTTAGGCTGGCACAGGGTGACGTACTTTTTGGAGTTTTTGTGTCAGGTTTACAACCCCCTAGAAAATGAATTTACACTGTTGTTGCATCACTTCTGTGACACAACGGTGGTGTACAACAGACAACACATTTAGGATTATTCGCATCGTGACGCTACTATGGTGAATCGTCATGTTGTGAGGCCCTGCGCAACTTCAGCTTGGAGGTAGGCAGGGTGTGCACTCCTTTGGGATATGCCGTGCCCAAGTGAGTCCGAGTAGTCTACATGATTTCACAGTATCACTTATCAGAGGCCGCTGCGACGCAACCTTACGCCTGCTTGAAGCAGACTTAAGGAGTGGCGCAGCACGTTGGGTATGGGCAGTGCAAGGACATTGTTGGAGTTGCAACGCTCTTGCGACACAACTTCAGCAAAGGCCCCCCCATGACACCATCAGATTCAACACACATCTGTCTATCCCTGCACCACAGTGCACCACCATATGTACACGACACACCCGTGTTTGTGCATGGGTTGAATTGCATGTCACATTGGTACTGGCGCTTCCCTGCTAATGTTTGTCTTTAGCTAATTTATTTATTTAACTTATTTTTAAATTTCCATTTGACATTGCACATTTTCAGTCAATAAGTACAGTTATTGAATTAGCTGGGTTGCGTATGTATGGCATCAGTACTGTGCACATGTTTTTAATAGGGTGGGGGGGTATTAGCCTTTTCTGATGCAAAGGTTTCTGGGACTTGCGGTGCTACGTAGTGGGTGACACACGAGTCTCTGACTAACCAACCGGCACTAGCTTATGCCGATGATGTAGCCGTGCTCTCCCCAAAACCGGCTTCGGCAATGCCTGAGATTGAACATTTGGCAGTGGTATATGGCTCAGTATCCGGGTATAAATAAATACTGCTAAGACCCTGATATTATGTGTAAATATTAAGTCTTTCTTAGAAACCCGGGTTCTAACAGAGGTTACATATTTAGGGGTACAGATCAAGGCCTCGCCAGCGGCTACGGTAGAATCTAATTTGCAGAAATTACTTAGCGGGATTCGTAAACAACTGGATGTCTTCATTTAACGCTTGTAGGCAGGTGTAACACCTTGAAAATGATGGTATTACCTAAGATTTTATATTTTTATCGATGTATGCCATTAGAGATCCCCCTGGCATATATTGCACAACTCTAGGCGATCTGTATGACATTTCTATGGGCTCGGGGAAAGGAGCGACAGGCAAAATAAATAAATAAAAATGGTATTGTCAAGGGCTGTTGGAGGTTGGTCGGTACCTGATTTTCTTTTATAGTATTAGGCCTGCATGCTCTCCCATATGAATATTCTGCTTACAGGGGTAGGACCTATGGAGCGAGCATTGCAGCCATCAATATATGGTTTGTTAATAGGCTCGGAAGCCAGGAATCGTCTTTTTTTCTTAATACGGAATGGAACTATTACAAACGTACCAGATTTAAGGTGGGGACTGCTGCCTTTAAAGTCTGGAAGGTAATTAAAAATGACTATAAAATTGAAAAGACCTCTTTATATACCCCATTGATTGCCCTGATTTTCCACCCCAGTATATGCTGGGATAGGATAGTTGTGAGTTGGCGAACAAGAGGCTTAATCATAGTCGGGGATTTGTATACAAGGGATGGTTTAAAGTCATTCAGCCAGTTAAAGGAGCAATACCAACTCCCAACTACACATTTTTTAAAAATATTTTCAAATCCGTGAGTACCTAATGAAAATTAATATAAGCACGACATCTAACCCACTTATTGAGGCTAATAAAAGAGGTGCTCGGATTGGAGTACTTTATAATCTAATGATGAAGGCTAAGCCTAACGACTTGGAAGCACAAGTGTGTAAATGGGAGAGTAGGTTAGGAAGTCAAGTAATTCCGCTTGGGAGGTCAATAGAATTATCCGGACAAATACTTATGTCTGCTAACCTAGTGACGCAACATTGTAAAACCTTGTTTTATCTGTATCGTACTCCAGACAATATCTCAAAGTGGGGGGGGAGACCCAGAAGTAAAATCTATCAGATGCGGTGCCCATCAGGTGGATGTAATGCATATATTTGGCACATGTGTAAAATTAGGGGAGTTGTTTGGACATGTAAATAAATTCTTATCTGAGATTTTGAGTACTCCTCTTCAGTTATCTGTAATGCAAATTTTGTTGGGTACTGACACTGGGGGTGTCCGAATCGACCCCATGGATAACACTGATTATCTGAGTTTTTGGGCAACAGCGGTTCTAAGACTCTGTATTGCTTCTTGTTGGTTACAAACTGACCCCCCCTCATTTGAAGCCTGGCGAACTCGGTTTTTATTTACTTGTAATATGGAATATTTATTGTATGCTATTAAGTAAGGCGTAAAAAGGCTCTGGGGCAGAAAATATGGGGACCGGTCAGAGCATATATGCAGGCAGAAGATTGATTAATCCTGACAGTCTTTGTCCCTTGTTTAATATTCACAATTGTATTTCTTTTCCATTTTATAATGTACAAAACACTTGATTTATTGAGAGTTTGTTATGCTGTTGATTGATGGCCATACCAGGTTTTTGTACATGCCTATTCTCTTTTCTGCCTTACTTAGTTCTTACTGTTCCTTTTGTATTTTCTTTTATGAAAAGAATATCTACACTGCTCTTGTAACCCCACAACAGCATGATGACAAGTTATATGCTGTATTTTGTATTCGTGATCTATACCTTAATCCAAAAAAAAAAAAATTTAAAAAAAGAATAAAAGAAAACCATATATTTATATACACTTTGGATAATTTCCATGATCTCTTTGACAGTGTAACACAGACAATCTCTTCATGCACTTTTTCTTTTCATTCCACTTACCTGGTACCACGTAGCGGACATCACTGACAGGCAGCCCATGGAGCAAGTGGGGGTGTATAGTTGTGAGAATATCCTCCTCCAGTGGTGTGAGCTGCAGGCGGGGTCCAAGGCATGCAGCAGGGAGGATTCTGCTCAGTTCTATCCTGGAGTATTTCTCCTTGACCCTCTGCCTTTCGTCCTGCCACTTTTTTTTTAATGTCCTGCACTGTGCGCCTGTCCTCCCCCAGGGCTGAGACAGCAGTGGCTATCTGCTGCCATAGTTCTGGCTTCTGTGCCCCACTGGTGCAGTACGGAGGTAGCCCATATAGGTGCTTGTGGTGCCTGACTATGTATTCCACAAGCATGATGGTCTCCTCTGCTTTGAAGTTTTTTTTCCTTCTCATCTCCATGTTCTGTGGCACTGGAAGTGTTGTAGTAACAGTCTCTCTGTGGCCAAACCTGTTCCTTCACTGTGTGCTGCTTTTATGTGTTTTGTGGTACTGGTCAATTAGTGTTAATTGGCTTAAGCTGGAGCGTGGTGGGGGATGGTAGGCAGTGGCAGCATACACCATGGCGAAATGGAGCTGTTGGCTGGGATTGGCTGCTGTGTGTCAGCTGATCCATGTTAGGGGATGGGTGGACCATGGCCAGGTGTTTACCCTTGGCTAACATGACTCACGGCCCGCAATCGTAAATTACGGCCCGCAATCGTAAATTACGGCCCGTAATCGGATTCTACGATGATTCGCCGTAAAGTCCGCCAAAGTGCCATAAAATCCGTCCCGGTGGCGGAAATTACGGCCCGGCGGCGGACGTAAAGTTAGTAGTCGTAAATTGATTCTGTGAATCCCGAAAGTAGTAAGTGCATTCTCTGAATCCCGAAAGTAGTAAGTTCATTCTGTGGATCCCGAAAGTAGTAAATGCATTCTGTGAATACCAAATAGTAGTAAGTGCATTCTGTGAATACCAAATTGCAGTAACTTTAGGATTTAGTCTTACGTTCATTCTGTGAATCGGGCCCTAAGTGCCTAGCCTCTATCATGGCCACTTCTTTGTAATGAATCAATATGTCACTTACGTTCATTTAGAAGAATTTGACTGCAGTTTTATTAGATTTACATTATATGTCCCCCTTCTTTCTTTGGTGGGGCCTTGAATCATTCCTCCTGCTTGTGGGTCATAAATCAATCACTGTCAAGGACTTGTCAACAATTGTTATGCAGCCACTTAAATATCATAAACTCTACAGATCTATCTATCGTTGGGATTTGTAGAGCTCAACAGTTCAATAACTGTACCAGCATTAACAAGCAGGATAGAGGCCAACTAGTCTGATCAATATGCAGATTCGAAGGGCCAGTTTTTTTGATAGAATTTGAATAACTAAATCTACAGTGGCCCTAAGCTGCTGTGGCAAGGCATTCCAATTCTTGGCTACAAGGTAGGAATAGGAGGTACCTCCCTTTGTTTTCTTTTTAATCTTTGGGACCACCACCAACAGAGAACTGGAGGAACGGAGTGTCCTGGGAGGGTAATAGTAAGTGATTCTTTTTGACAGTTATTGAGGGTCAGATTGTTTGCTCTTGCATACTTTACAGCATCAGCAGTAGTCAAACATTTTTTGGAAAAGTTTGCACAAAGATTCAAATTGACCCAAAATGTCATAAAGTTCTGGAAGGGAAATATGGTAGTTTGAGTCAGAAAGCTTTTTGTAACAATATTTAGCAACTGGATCATTCTCCTCAACCTTCTCATGCTCCTCAACCTTCTCATGCTCAAAGTTCTTAAGAACAGCCTCATAATTATGGATGAGTGCACCAATTGCAAAATGCTTTGTAAGTCATCAGACTTCCTTCAATGGCCAAAGAGAGACCACTTTACATTTCGTGAACAATGCGATTTCATAAGCTTGGACTTTCTTTCAGGAGATCTGGAGAATACATTGTAGATAGTCCTCAATGTCTCCATATCTTTACTCATCAGAACTCTCTTCCAGGCATCCTCGACTATCAAATCTTCCTAATGAGTGACACAATGCTGCTCAACTAGATGAGGAATGGATTGTTAAAGGCTAGCAACACCATTATTCTTGCACAGCATCCAAGGCACACGATCTGATGTTAACATGACCATTTTCATAAGGTCCAGTTCATTGGCAGTGTAGAATTCTGTCACAGCCGTAGTGAAATCCTCGGCATTACAACTAGTCAGCTTCACTATGCCCCAAACAGTGTTCTGTGCTCTGTTGTTGGTACAGTTCGGAACCTAAAGTACCGGATTAACATTTTTGTAACCCAAATATCTGTGCTCTCATCTATTAACAATGTGTGATACATAGTGTTGAAATGTTCTGCCATAGCCTAGTGTACGGAGATGTTGATAGCTTCAAGAAACTCAAAGACATAATTCTTGCTCCTTCAGCTCTCTGGTATCTGCACATACGAAGTTAGGTGGTCATGGATATCTTGGACAGACAACCTTGAAGTATTCATCTTGACCGCCAGCAACAGGTTGATGAGAATCTTCATCTCCTCAGTCAGGGATCTTTGCTGTTCAACCACTTCTAATCTGCTCACTTTATCTGTGGCAGCTTCTGTCAGCATTGCCCACACTCCATAGCCAAATCTGGCAGTAGCACTTTTGTTTCTCAATATCACCAAAGCAGACATGTGAACTTTGCTAATTAGATGGTGTTTTTATGTAATCCAGTTTCCAGCCATCATTCCATTTGTTCCCTGTAGAAAAGTCCCCAACAATCTTTGCTTAAGCAAATCGAGCCCATGTCTGGCCTGTGTTGAAATAGGTTCCCGAGGTGCGGGCGAACCATACTTCGTGATTTCTGTGTCAAAGCCTTAAATACACGACAACAATTCTTCCTTTGCAGTGAAGCTCTGCACTTTGCAGAAGTTACAGCTCTGTGCTTGAACATTTTTGTGATAACCGATTTAAGCCTGCTATGCTACAGCCTGTAACATAAAGGGAAATGGCTTAAGTTGGTGCCTATGCTCATGAATGTAATCTGTCACACACCACTGAGGCATCGCCGGCAAAACTTAAAAAAAGTAATTACCTAGCTTTTTCTGTTCTGACATCCCCTTCCAAAGTGATATGCAGAACTCTCCTTACTGCATGCAATGGAAGTAAAGATTGTTATGGCACATTGTGATATAGCAATATACCATGTGCACAATAAGGGAACTCTACCAAAACAATGATCATTTTGTTGTGCTTGTACTCTCGTATGCCTGTTCAAATGTGCATGTGTGGTGTTGTATGGTCTGCGAAACCTGCAACAGAAGAAAACATGAGTAAAGAGTGTTATATTACATTCTTCAAGGTGCACCACAATTTAACTCAACCATCACAATTACCTATTTGTTGTGCTTGTACTCAAGTATGCCCATTCAAATGTGTTGGTGGTACTGTCTGTGAAACCAGAAACAGAAGAAATCATGGGTAAAGTAAGTTATTACAATGTATAAGGTGCACCACAGTTGAAATCTAACAAACCTGAGTCCCTTTCTCACTGCTCCATCAGGATTCAAGCAAGCCGGGCCGAAGAAGGCTGAAATGCCAGAAACCGGTCCCCGGTAGCTTGTCTCCTTTCTGGTGAAGAATTGGCTTGGTAGTTTAGTCTGCCCTGTTCCCATGATGCACTGGGCCAGGGACAGACTGATTTGCATATAGCCAGGTTCTGAGCTGGGATGGGGCAGTGAGATAAATAACGGTGATGGATCAAGCCCTGATCTTTGGACTGGGTAAGAGTGGTCTGTTTAACTCAGACACTCTGTTCATCACCACCCCCTTTTCTAAATCGTTTTTGGCCACTATAGGTGTGGCAGGGTATACTCAGACATGAGTCCCTTTCTCACTGCTCCATCAGGATTCAAGCAAGCCGGGCCGAAGAAGGCTGAAATGCCAGAAACCGGTCCCCGGTAGCTTGTCTCCTTTCTGGTGAAGAATTGGCTTGGTAGTTTAGTCTGCCCTGTTCCCATGATGCACTGGGCCAGGGACAGACTGATTTGCATATAGCCAGGTTCTGAGCTGGGATGGGGCAGTGAGATAAATAACGGTGATGGATCAAGCCCTGATCTTTGGACTGGGTAAGAGTGGTCTGTTTAACTCAGACACTCTGTTCATCACCACCCCCTTTTCTAAATCGTTTTTGGCCACTATAGGTGTGGCAGGGTATACTCAGACATGAGTCCCTTTCTCACTGCTCCATCAGGATTCAAGCAAGCCGGGCGAAGAAGGCTGAAATGCCAGAAACCGGTCCCCGGTAGCTTGTCTCCTTTCTGGTGAAGAATTGGCTTGGTAGTTTAGTCTGCCCTGTTCCCATGATGCACTGGGCCAGGGACAGACTGATTTGCATATAGCCAGGTTCTGAGCTGGGATGGGGCAGTGAGATAAATAACGGTGATGGATCAAGCCCTTATCTTTGGACTGGGTAAGAGTGGTCTGTTTAACTCAGACACTCTGTTCATCACCACCCCCTTTTCTAAATCGTAGTGAAATCCTCGGCATTACAACTAGTCAGCTTCACTATGCCCCAAACAGTGTTCTGTGCTCTGTTGTTGGTACAGTTCGGAACCTAAAGTACCGGATTAACATTTTTGTAACCCAAATATCTGTGCTCTCATCTATTAACAATGTGTGATACATAGTGTTGAAATGTTCTGCCATAGCCTAGTGTACGGAGATGTTGATAGCTTCAAGAAACTCAAAGACATAATTCTTGCTCCTTCAGCTCTCTGGTATCTGCACATACGAAGTTAGGTGGTCATGGATATCTTGGACAGACAACCTTGAAGTATTCATCTTGACCGCCAGCAACAGGTTGATGAGAATCTTCATCTCCTCAGTCAGGGATCTTTGCTGTTCAACCACTTCTAATCTGCTCACTTTATCTGTGGCAGCTTCTGTCAGCATTGCCCACACTCCATAGCCAAATCTGGCAGTAGCACTTTTGTTTCTCAATATCACCAAAGCAGACATGTGAACTTTGCTAATTAGATGGTGTTTTTATGTAATCCAGTTTCCAGCCATCATTCCATTTGTTCCCTGTAGAAAAGTCCCCAACAATCTTTGCTTAAGCAAATCGAGCCCATGTCTGGCCTGTGTTGAAATAGGTTCCCGAGGTGCGGGCGAACCATACTTCGTGATTTCTGTGTCAAAGCCTTAAATACACGACAACAATTCTTCCTTTGCAGTGAAGCTCTGCACTTTGCAGAAGTTACAGCTCTGTGCTTGAACATTTTTGTGATAACCGATTTAAGCCTGCTATGCTACAGCCTGTAACATAAAGGGAAATGGCTTAAGTTGGTGCCTATGCTCATGAATGTAATCTGTCACACACCACTGAGGCATCGCCGGCAAAACTTAAAAAAAGTAATTTCCTAGCTTTTTCTGTTCTGACATCCCCTTCCAAAGTGATATGCAGAACTCTCCTTACTGCATGCAATGGAAGTAAAGATTGTTATGGCACATTGTGATATAGCAATATACCATGTGCACAATAAGGGAACTCTACCAAAACAATGATCATTTTGTTGTGCTTGTACTCTCGTATGCCTGTTCAAATGTGCATGTGTGGTGTTGTATGGTCTGCGAAACCTGCAACAGAAGAAAACATGAGTAAAGAGTGTTATATTACATTCTTCAAGGTGCACCACAATTTAACTCAACCATCACAATTACCTATTTGTTGTGCTTGTACTCAAGTATGCCCATTCAAATGTGTTGGTGGTACTGTCTGTGAAACCAGAAACAGAAGAAATCATGGGTAAAGTAAGTTATTACAATGTATAAGGTGCACCACAGTTGAAATCTAACAAACCATGACTCACATGAGTACAAGCACTTGTTGTGCTTGTACTCACGTATGCCAGCTCCAAGTGTATGTGAGTGGCACTGTCTACGAAACCTACAACAGAAAAGAAGATGGCTAAAGCAAGTTGTTATATTACAACATGCCACGTATCCCCAGTGTAACTCGAACTAACAGTTACCTGTACCTTTCTACCTGTACTTGCGTCTGCCCGTGCATTTGTATCCATAGTACGTCTCACAAACCTGCAAAAGAAAAAAAGAGTGCAGATTGTGAATATCTTTACCCAGCAATGCCCAAATTCGACCAGGAATGTAAACAGAATTACCTTGTCTTTGTGGGTACTCATGCCTGACCATTTAAATCCAAATACCTTACTGACTGCAAACCTACGATTTAAAGACCAGATGTTAAGCAAAGGCTCTAAGAGTTACAAACAATGGATGTGATTGTTCCAGAGATACCAATAGGAAAAGCACCCAAATAGGTATCTGGGATTCCTGTTCAGGCCAAACAGGCATGAGCACATGTGCTTCTTTATTAGCATCCATTACGCTAAAGTGGTCTATAAATCTGCATTGTTACACCTTCTATAATGCAGATTGTCCCTGCCGTTCAAACTGTGCAAGTGGATTAGTTGGAAATTAGTTATTTCTCTAACTTGTATTATCTTTTCTCACCCTCACTATACTAATCCCCCACATACAATGCACCTACTCACCTGCATTTTCTTTAACTTTTGCCATCTCAATGTTTTAGCAGCTGTGTCTCATTCGCACACTTTTGCATGTAATCAGAATTACAATAGGCCATGGGTACTCGCAAATATTTTCTCAGGGTCCGAAAATGTATGTTTGTTGTTAACGAGGAGTGCATTGATACTGGCAGGGTGGTAGTCAGGGAGTTGGGAGGTGGTGTTAAGGTAGATGTAGGGAAAAGGAAGCATGTATATTTAGTGGCTGAATTAAGTTGCACAATATGGAACTTGAAAACTTGGGATCAATCCTGAATTCCTTTTGCTAATAGGAGGGCAGCTGCAGGACAGATTGTGTCTTTTCAAAAGAATTCACGCTCATGAAAGCATCCATTGTGTTTCTTCAGTACTGAAATTAACATGAATGCTGTTGCAGGCATCAGGATGAAGTTCAGTTTTTAATGCCCGACGTATGACAGTGTGCTCATCTGGAATAAAAAGCAACAAGAGGGCCCGAGTGGTTGCACTCCATCACCCAACTCATGACTGCACTGCTGAAGCACGTTAAATAAGTGATGTTTAAATAGAAAACACTAGCAAAGAAGGAAAGTGAGAAGATACCAGTACAGGATTGCACGCCTACTCCTCAATGATACAAGTCACAGCAGCACAAACAGAAATCCCTCCATGTCCAACTCCATTTAGGAAAACACTGTGCTCTCAGATATGATGGTGCAGAAGTCCTAAAACACACCCTAAGTCCCACTGTGTAATACTTGGAGGCTCTTCCTAGGAATCAGCCATTGTAAAGATGCCACACCGAACAGTGCAACCAACAGCTGTCAGCATTGAGGTTTGTGGGTTAAAGCTTCTTCATCTAGCTAACAAACAAATTAGCCTTGAACTCAGAAGCACCTAGAGTGGTTTCCACTCACTAGAGTTTCCACAGAGGCCATCCTTCTGGGACAAACAAGATGTTAATTACAATCATTCACAAAGGTAAACTGAGATGAAAGTCTAACTTTACGACTTTCGGTATTCACAGAGGGCTTTTCCGAGTAGTAAAGTTAGACAGACCTTTTCTCTCAGTTTAACTTGAATTTTGGTCCTAAGTTTAACTAAGATAAAACTTTTTGTCTCAGTTAAACTTAAGACCAAAACTTAAGTTAAACTGAGACACAGGTCTAACTTTACTACTCGTAAATGCCTTTTGTGAATACCGAAAGTCGCAAAGTAGGACTTTTGTCTCAGTTTAACTTTGTGAATTGGGCCAAGCCCTGTAATTGTAATTGTAAATCTATTTATTGAGCGCGATTGCTGCCCGTGGGCGTCCAAGCGCTGAGTTGAAGCAGAGAGGTGACGGAGAAGAGGAGTTTAGGGCACAGAGGATTTGGCAAACAGTAGTGTCTTCAAGTTTTTCCGGAATGAGAGCAGGTTTGGGTTGGACCGGAGTGAGAGGGGGAGAGCATTCCAGAGCTTGGCGGTGTTCAAAGAGAACAACCTACCCCCAGACCTGGCTCGCTTCACTCTGGGAACAACAGCAAGGAAAGCCTCCGTCGACCGAAGGTTCCTGTTAGGGTGGTAGGGGATAACAAGGTCGTTGTTAATGGCTGGGCCCGTTTTCCAGAAGGCGCGGTGCGCCATGCACAGCGCCTTGAATGCCACTCTCTGCCTCACTGGCAACCAGTGGAGACTTTTCAGAGCAGGTCTGGCTGACTGGGTACGCGGGATCTGCAACAGGGTACGTGCTGCGCAGTTTTGTACAACCTGCAGTTTGCGGAGGGTCATCTCAGGTGCCCCAACGTATAGGGCATTGTTTGAGTCCAGGCGGGACTGGATGAGACCTTGTACCGCCACCTTTTTGGCCTCTAGAGGCAGGAGCAGGAGGACCTTCCTCAAGGTTCTGAATAGGCCAAAGCATGTGGCGGACAGCTTAGTGGCCTGGGTGGAGAAGGAGTTTGTTGTCCAGCCACACTCCTAGGCTCTTAACACTCTCCTTAGGGGTGTGGGGAGGGCCCAGTGCACGGGGCCACAAGGAGGTGAAAGGCACTGGTGAGGCTGGGCCTAGGAGCATGAGCTCCGTCTTTTCTCCGTTTAGCTTTAGGGAGGAGTTGGTCATCCACCCCTTGACGTCCTCTAAGCATTTTAGCAGATCCACCGGGGATTGCCTGTAGTTCTCAGTGGCCAGTGAAACCACAAGCTGAGTGTCGTCGGCGTACGACACGATTTTGATGCCGTACGGTTCGACGACACCCGCCAGTGGCCTCATGTACACGTTAAACAACACAGGGCTCAGGGAGGAGCCCTGCGGTACTCCGCAGCTCAGAGGTTTGCTAGAGGACACTGTCTCTCCGTCGAAGATCTGAAAAGATCTCTCAGACAGAAAGGAGTCAAACCACCTTAATGCGTCACCTGAAACTCCGATGTCGTAGAGACGGTCCAGCAAGGTGGTATAGCTGACCGTATTGAAGGCGGCACTTAGATCAAGGAGGAGCACTGCCACTGATCCTCCCTGATCCAGTACCCTTTGAGATTCTTCGGTGACCGCTAATAAGGCGGTTTCCGTGCCATGCTTCGGTCTGAAGCCTGTCTGGGATGTGTGTAGTAGAGAGTGGTTCTCTAGGAACTGGACCAGCTGGGCATTTATATACTTCTCTAACACCTTGCTAGCCCAAGGGAGAAGTGAGATGGGGCGGTAGCTGGAGTGATCATCGGGGTCTAGACTGGGTTTCTTCAACAGCGCCCGCACCATGGCTTGCTTCCAAGCTGTGGGGACAGAGCATGCGGATATGGACGAATGTAGAAGTTCCAGAATTACAGGTAGGGTGGCTTTGCTTGCCTGCATCAGGACTTCTGGAGGAGCAGGATCACATGGAGAGCCCGACTTGACTTGGCGTGCCACTTTGCTAGGGTATTGAGGTCCAAAGGAGGGAAGTGCTCAAGGGAAGGCTGTTCTGGGTGAAGAGGCGGTCTAGGGGGGAGTGGATCGGTCATATCCGGGTTTGTGGCTGCTGTTGGGAAGGTAGAGTACATTTTTAAAACTTTATTGTGGAAGAAATCCGCAAGCTCATTACATTGGTCCTGGGTTTTGTTCGGAGGGGGTGCAGTGTTGGCACTGGTACATTGCTTTATTATATGGAAAATTTCCTTAGGCTTTGATTTCGCTTCAAGAATTTTATCAGAGTAGTAGGTTGTCTAGGCAGTCCTAATCCCTTATCTGTAGGCTTTGATCGCCTCTTTGTAGGAAGCCTTTTTATCTGGAAGGAAGTCTAATCGCCAGGCTCTCTCTCGTTGCCTGCAAAGGCGTTTTATCTCTCTTAGAGAGTCGGAGAACCAGGGGGCTGATTTCTGTATTCTCTTCGAGGAGGATCTGCGAAGAGGGAGGATCGAATCTAGCGAGTGTGTGATCCAACCCACATAGTTTCCGTTTGCCACATTGGGGTCTAGGCAGGGTGGCGGACGGGTGGAGTCCAGGTTGTGCAACCAGGGCTCCAAGGGGAGCTTTGTCCAGTTCCTCCTAGTAGTGACTTGGGGAGGTAACTGGGGGGTTTTGTGTGTAACCCAGGTAAACTGGACCAAAAAATGGTCCGACCATGGAAGGGGGATGGGTTGGTCAACAGTTAGATCGAAGCAGTTGCTAAATATAGGGTCAAGTAAATTGCCCTTTTCTTGGGTCGGGGCTGACACCAGCTGGGACAGTTGAAGAGCTTCAAGGTCATCTATTAGCTCCTTAGCAATGTGGTCTGAGGGGGAATTGAAATGGAGATTAAGGTCCCCTAGGACCGTGTGGTTGGCAGAAGATAGAATTCTTTCCTCTATAATTTCTGGAAGAGACCTATGGAACACTTTTACTGGCTCAGGGGGGAGGTAGATCAGGGTGCCGGAAAAAGAGCTATTTGCGTTAAACTCTATGCAGAATGCTACACTCTCGCACTCAGGGATAGTTTCTGCTGTGGTACGGCATAGGTAGTGGTTCTTCAGTATGATCGCCAGACCTCCGCCTCTCCCTACCCGTCTATCCAATCTAAAGACATGGTAACCTACGGGTAAGGCTAGAGCCACGTCTGGCTCAGAGTGAGCAGTGAGCCACGTTTCTGTCAGGAAAACCGCGTCTGGCTTTTGCTCCTCGAGCAGCATGGCAATCTGTGTGCTATGTTTTGGTAATGAGCGGCAGTTTAGCGCAAACATGCGGTAAGTTTGTGCCGAGGCCGACGGGGATTTGCGGAAGGGTATACCAATAGCCCTGGGTATACCAATTCCCAGGTTGTTTTGACCAAGGTATGTTTTCCACCGTAAAGCCATACATATTCCTTTGATAGCAAAGCTAGGTCCACCTGTTATGGCCTGATTACGATGCTGGAGAGACCGCACTGACAGTCTGGTGTGGGCTGGCCAACATCTGCCCCTGTGGTCTGCCGCAGCATTACAATGTGGCGGGCGGAGGCATCGGGCAGAGGGACCATCCTCTGCTTTTACGACTGGCTCAAGGAGCCTGTTGGAAGGTATCATAATCCAATAATGATGGCGGAGCCAGCCTCAGCTCTGCAGTCATGATTATAATAGCACTTTCCCACAGCCTTTACATGTCTGCCTTTCTGACATGGAAATGCTGTTGGAAAGTGACTTTGGTGGGCCCTACACGGTCCCTTTCCCCTCCCTCTCTCCCCCCGGCCCTCCTCTATGGGGACTGGGGGACACGCATGGTGCCACCAAAAACATCCCTGCTCTTTGAGGCAGGCACCACATGGTGCCTGCCACAAGGTGCAGATATGTATACAGACATCCATTTTTCAATGCCAGCTTGTACCTTTTCCGTCCGCTGCACAAGATGCCATTGAAAATTGATGCTTCTGACTGCCCACAAGGCGGTCTCATTCAAATTCTGCAGCCAGAACTGCTGAACTTTGGTCGTGGGGTTCCAGTCTGCCCCGGTGTAGGCATCATAACCAGGCCCTTAGTCACAATACCGGAGGTAATTTTGGCTCTGACATACTTTTGACATGCACATGTTTGGCCGACTGTCATTTTTTAATATTCTCAATAAAGTGAATTTAAGATCTTGGTGACATTCCAAGAAATGAAAATAAAATCATAATTTATTGAAGAAAGACAGATGTTAGGAATGCTACCTTTGTAGGTAAGGAATAATTTTGAAAAAGTCTCTCCTTTACCACATTCTTTTTTAACAAAAGAAATACAGCATGTCTAGAAGGACGACGTATGCTTTCAGAAGTACTAATGTAATATAAAACGTCACACCATGAAAACCCCCATCATGTTTCTACATGGCGTTGCTATTGAGGTGCATTTTAAATTAAATTTGTGATTATGAAAGCACATGTTTTTCTAGACTTGCTTGATTCCCTATGTTAATAGGAGGGTGGCTGCGGGCAGATTGTGTGTCTTTTCAAAAGAATTCACGCTCACAAAAGCACCCATCCTCCTGTTACAGCACTGCAATTAACATTAATACTTTTAAAAAGGCTTACAATCTGCCCACAGCTGTGCTCCTGTGAAGGAATGCAGCAAGTGCAGAAGCCACTTGCTGCTGAACCCCACAGTCTGAAGTGTAAGAGGGATACTTACCTGCTGATTGCTCTTGTTCCCCTCTTTCACAGTGGTCCCTGCCATCGCCCAAGATCCTGCAAAAGATAATAACGTTTTTTGCCCTGCTTCATTTTAAAAGCAGTGGCGTGAACGGTCTCTTGCAGGATGTGCTGTGTTTAAAATACACCTGCTCCTTGATGGGTAGCCAATGGAGCTATTTCAAAAAAAGGAGGATATTAGTAGTCCTAGAAAGTTTTAGCAGCAGTCGAGCTGCAGCATTTTAAAACAGTTGCAATTTGTTCAGGAACATGCTGGCAGGCCAAAATAGACTGAGTTGACATAGTCCAACTGTGAGTTGATGAGGGCTTTGAATGACTGTTTTTTTGCTGTGGGAGAGGGGTGAGGTAAATGTTTTTAGGCTTTTTAACAGTCAGAAACAGGAACCCACCACACTGGCCACCTGAGGGGTAAAGATGGCTGCACTGTTGAATTTCTCCCCCAGATTCTGTGCCAGTGGTGGGGGTGGAATCCTGCTCGGCCAGATGTCATTGTCCCACTTAGGAGGTGGGGCTCCAAAATGCAGGACTTTTTTTTCTCTGCGTTACATTGCAATTTGTTGTCATGCATCCAAGTTAAGACTGCCGAAATACAAGCTTTGAAATTTCTAGGTTTATTGGTGATCGCTTTAGCTAAAGTGAGGAGCACTTGTGTGTAATCAGGGTAAGAAATTATTTGAATACCAAAGGAATCCACCAAGGATGCCAGTGGGGTCATATAAATAGATCATCATAAATCAGGTTGTAAATCAAGTAGGCATGATTATTGCTGGCTTATGATTCAGTCATAATCATAAACAGATGCAGGCTAACCTGCAAGCAGTGTGCACTGTTCCTAGGAATATTCAATTCCTCCAAGATGCCAGTTGAAACACAATTATCAAATAATTATTATGTAGACCTTGTTGATTACATAAAGACTAATTTTTATATCATTATTTTTTCATGACACCATTCAATCAAATCATATAATAAACAATTGCGTCATTGTCATGATAAAGACATAGACATGATCACTTCTGTGAAATAATACTCACTAACAACTATCTAAATCTATCCAAATACATTAAAAAAACAGCAAAATCCATATACATCAGGACCAATTATACATATCATGAATCATTCCAGTATCTAACAGCCCGAAGCCGAATGCATTTCGGGAATAGAATTTCCCTTCATCAGGGCCGATGTCCTGAAAACATAAAATCCAACAGTCTGTATATATGTATATAGATATATATATATATATATATATATATATATATATATATATTTCAACATTTAAGTAAATCATCACTCAAGGGGACAGTCCCATGTCCACCATGTTATATGATATTCTAGTACGAGTTTTTTGAAGGGTGAAAAACACCTGCATATGGTATGATTCAAAAATGAACACTGTGTATAGTGCATTACATTCAGAGGTGGCATGCATTTTGAAACCCAAAAATGAAGAAAGGAATTAAAAAAGAAGAGAAAGCAATGAAAGAGATGAGTAGATAGTGGAAACCTGTTAGAAACCACATGTGAAATCTACCTTCATTTAATATCTTGATACTAATATATCAATATTGTGATCCACCTTATTCAGTGCCCATATGCCTTAACTCAAGAATCACCTATAAAGCGAGATCTACCTGAGACATATATCCAATCTAATTCCAAGGTGAATAGTTGTTAGTTAGTGAGTATTAATTCACAGAAGTGATCATGTCTATTTCTTTATCATGAAAATAAAGCAATTGTTTATTATATGATTTGATTGAATGGTTTCATGAAAAAAATTAAGATATAAAAATGAGTCTTTATGTAATCAACAAGGTCTACATAATAGTTATTTGATAATTGTGTTTCAACTGGCATCATATTGCAGAAATGTAATATTCCTAGGAACAGTGCACACTGCTTGCAGGTTAGCCTGCATCTGTTTCTGCTTTATTTTACGTGTAGCCAACCACGTATGTAGTGTAGCACCCTTAATGTAATTCTGTTAAATCTTGCAAGGTAAGATTCCAAAAATTCAAAGCTTTGAGTACGCCTCATTCCACTTACAAGAGCAGCCATAATCATGGCATAAGGTATTTTGATGGTTAGTGATGTCATTGGAGTCTTTGAGTCCCACAACTTCGTATGGGCTTAACTCGCAACCTTTGCCTGAATGGAAAAGTCAGCCCTCCTGTGAGCCTGGGCTGTAAGGGTCTGGTTTCGTGTACCCTGTATCTCTGACTGCTTTACTCTGCCATAAGGCATCCCAAGTTAGGTAGCCTGGTCTGCCTCCCGCCGTGGTCGGGTGTGGCCTTTCAAACCCTACGTGAGTTCATCTTCTGTAACTGCCATGCTGTGCGTGGCCTTAGGGCCTCGGGCGACTCCCCCCGCTAGTTTGGTCACATCCATTGGAACCCCACGAATGTCATGGCTGCCCATTGGTTGGCTCTGAACATTTCCATATCAGCTTCAGAGAGGTGGACCTCGTTGTTGCTGAAATATTCGGGGCACAGGAGGTTAATCCCGCTATACCTGATTGTTTCCCACCCATTCGTCTAGCAGAACTTGGTGATTGCCATGTTGAGGTTTATGCAAGAATTGTCAAATGCCCCCGCGGACCAGGCTCCCCTCCATCTCTGCAGAGGGATGATTTTAACCATATTAGAATGGTGCTGCTAAATATTCTAGCTGCCATCGTCAGGCCATGCCTAATGTGATCCTGTAACTCCATCCTGCCCAATTGTGCCAGTTCGATACTTCCTAGGTGCACAACAAGTGTTAGACATGCCATCCTTAGGGTGGTCATCCCCATACGTTTTGCCTGCACACCTCCTCTTTTTCTTGATTCTTTTTGTTGTCCTTAGGACACTGAGCACTTTAGTACTGCTGACCAGTGTTAATGAGTGTGCTTCTCCTTTAAACATGGTAACATTGGTGTATACACATTTGACATATTTAGTTTACTTGTATTTCCTGTGTCAACCCGGGGTCTGTAACCTAAATGCTACAAGTGGGCCTGCAGCACTGATTGTGTTACCCACACAAGTAGCCTTTCAAACCTGTCTCAGACCTGCCCTTTCAGGGCCTTTGTGTGAAGTTTACTGCTATTTCGATTTAAAACTTCTTGTGAATCCTTAAAATCCCTTTTATTCCACAAGTCACCCCTAAGGTAAGCACTAGGTAGACCTTAGGGCAAGGTGCTCTGTAAGTAAAAGGTAGGACATTTACTGGTAAGTTTTGTATGTCCTGGTAGTGACAAACACCTAAGTTCACTTTTGAGTACTGAGACCTACTTCTCTCACAGGGTAGTGTTGGAAATTCCTAAATACACATTTGAGATGCAATTCCTGATTAGAAATGAGTAGTTGCATCAAGTTTCTTATCTGCGGAATGGTAATGATAAATCTTCTTTACTGGTAAAGTTGAATTTAACATTACTGTTTTAGAAACTGGACATTTCTCTGTTCTTACTGTGCTGTGTGCCTTGTAACCTGTCTCCAATATACATCTTGTGTGGGTGACACCTACACTTTGTGCATTCCCTCTATACAGCCACAAACAAAGGAAGGGTGGATGTGACCAAGAACTTATCTACGTTCTGAAAGCTCTTCCTGTGAAGGAGCTGACACACCTAAATAGGCAGTGTCCTGTGTATCACGCAAAGGGAAGATTACTCCTTACTGATAGTCTGGAGCCAGTGATGGGAAGAAAGGAGGACCTGTGCACCCCATGGGTTTGCTTTGAAGTCACCCCCAATTCAAAGGCACAACTGGGTATAAGTACTGGGGCTCTGACTCTACCACTACAGTGGACTACTGCACATGTGAAGAACTCATTCGTAATCAAAAAGGGAGGGAAGAGGAAAAGGAGTCCATTCAGTTCCCCTACGTGAGTAACTAGTAATCAAAAGGAGAATGGACACTGGTATCTGCAAAAAACCAAATAGTTTTTTATCGAGAACCCTCATAGACTTCCTGGAATCGTGTCGTAGCGGTATATCTTTTATCTGCCCCCTCAGGAGTCATGGCATAGTCATTGGGTTAACGATTAACGTGCAGGGTGCCTGCCTCACCAGAGGCTACTTCTGGTATTTACAGAAGTGTCCAGAAATAAAAAGTGGGTAGAAAAAACTGTTAAAAATAGTGAGTAGATCAAAAGAGTGAATTTTATTTACAAAGTCTAATCACTAAGCTAAAAAACGTTGTGATATTGAGTAGTCGAGTTAATGAACTACTATATCGTATTCAAAGAAGGTGTCGACATGTTTCAGCTCTCGGGGCCCTACAGGGTCAGGGGAGCTTTCGTCAGGACAAGAACAAGAAACAAAAATACAAGGAAATACACACACTATTTGCGTGGTATTAGATGCTGATGGCATGGAATTTCCAAGCTGTATTCAAAGACAAAAAGAACACCAACAAATAGTGAGTTGGGTAGTGTGTGAGGTACGGCACTGTCGGGCACACATTATGTACAATGCATCATTAATGCTATCAACAGATTATTCTAATTGTAGAAATAATCCTAGAAAAAGTTAAAAATGGAGAAAGTTACAGGTAAGAGCGGGGAGTGGGAACAGCCAAATCGCCGTCTAGTTTATAAATGTCTTAGAGACGGGTATCATGCAGGAGTCTTTACACGATGACAGGGTGGGAGTAGAGCATGGATTAGTGCATCAAATTCATGACTTCTACTTTCAAAAGACCCTAGTACACATCCAGCAGTCAGCGTTAGTCATACAAGTATCCGAAGGATACCCAATCATTCAGTTATGTTTACCTTATTGATTGAGTTTTTAGGCATCAACAGGGACTCGGAGTCGCGCCAGGAGTTTCACTCTGGGGGAGACAACAGCGGGTCTCAGGTTATTAGTAGAGGCGTTCTTACCTGGGTAGCTGTGTGGAAAATCAGGAAACGCCATTCTTACCCATGCGGCCCGGATTTCGTGCCTAGTGCTGACTCTGCCCCTGGTTCATGGTAGGTCAGAGCTCAAAGCACTTATATGCTGGTTGTAGACACTAAAAAAGGACTACTATTCGGACATGTAATTGACATACCAAGATGGTGGACTCACTGGTAGGGTATCTAGGTGCAATTAGCTGAACTGATGCCAGGGGATATGGTCATTCATACCTATTACATCAGTTCTTAAGCGGTCAACCCATCTCTGTTCCTTGTTAAACAAGACTTGTTCAGCATTGTGATCTTTGAAGTCGAGCATTTCCAAAACTGTCCATTTCAGGTCATCACACGTGTGACCGGCTTCTACAAAATGGGCACATAATTTGGTCGTGTTCTTTTTCAGCCTCACATTGCTTCGGTGTTCTCCTATACGGAGTTTGACTTTGCGGCAGGTCATGCCAATGTATTGTTTTCGGCAGGGACATGTGATCATGTAAATCACATGTGAGGAGTTACAGTTCGTGTGACTCCTTTGGGTCCAGAGCAGATCATCATTTAGTTGGAGGGTTTTTGTACAAGTGGTGAACTTGCAGACCCCGCATGTACCGCAAGGGTAATGTCCGGTCACTGGAGTCATGTTGATGTCTCTAATATTAGACCTTGGCATAGGTCTCCTCGGTCTTGTGTGGACCAGAACATCTTTTATATTCTTTGTTCTTTTGTTGGCAAACCTCGGTTTGGGCCAGTTAAGGTTGCCAGAGGTGAGTATTTGCCATCTCTTCTTGATCAGTTTTTGAACTTCATGGGTGGCAGGGCAATAGGTGGTTACACAGGTTACAAGGTCTTTCACTGGCTCTTTGGTCGTGCTTTGTAATAGACAGTCTCTCGGCTGATATTTCGCACGTTTTGCGCACTTCTTTATTATTGCCGGAGTGTAATCCCTTTTCTTCAGTTTACGGCTTAGTTCTGCTGCTTGTAGTTTGTAATCAGTTATTTTGCTGCAGTTACGTTTATGTCTCAAGAATTGGCCGTACGGGAGATTGTCTCGTAACGGCCGCGGGTGGTAACTGTTGTAAGATAGTAAGCAGTTTTTGGCCGTGGGCTTGGTGTAGGTTTTGGTCTCAAGTTTGCCATTTTCAGAAAAAATGGTTAGATCCAGGAAGTCAATTGTATTTCTGCTTGATGTGAAGGTGAACTTCAGCCAAGGATCTCTGTCATTAAGCCAGTCCATGAAGGTGGTTAGATCTGATTGAGTGTCCCATAGAAGTATGACGTCGTCAATGTAACGTTTCCAATATTTGATATTGGGAAAGTAGGGATTGGTGTTGTTCAGGATGCAGTCCTCTTCCAAACGGCTCACATAGAGTCCTGCTACTGAGGGCGCAAACGCACTCCCCATGGAGGTCCCATGACATTGGAGGAATAATTGCCCATTATATTCAAAGTAGTTCTCTTGTAATGCGAGTCTGCAACATTCAAGAATGAAGTGACGTGGGGTCTTGTAGTTCCAATCTTCTTTGAAAAGAAGGTCCTCCAACATTTTGAGCGTGTCTTCTTGCGGTAGACTGGTGTAGAGGGATTCTACATCCAGTCCCACCAGTAGCATGCTGTTTTGGTCATATTCCACATTTGATATTTGGCCCAATAGGTCTCGTGTATCCTTGAGATATGTGGGTGTTTTCTGGACCAGGGGTTTTAAGTACTCATCTGCGAACTTAGACAATGGCTCCAAAAGGGACCCTATTCCCGAGACTATCGGGCGTCCTGGAGGAGGGAGTCTATTTTTGTGGGTTTTAGGCAGGGAGTAAAAGAACGGAGTTTTGGGGTTCTTTGGTGTAAGGTATTCTGCCTCTTTTTTTGATATCCAGTCATTAGTCTCAGCCTCATGTACCATTATGGCTATGGTGTTGGTCAATCTTTCTGTGGGATCGGTGTCAAGGCGTTTGTAGAAAGTCTCGTTCCTCAAGAGTGTTTGGCACTGTTCATCATAGCCTTCTTTAGTGAGGATAACTACCCCACCCCCCTTGTCTGCGGGCTTGATGATGATCTCTTCGTTGTCTCTGAGCTCAGAGAGCGCCTTTTTCTCTCTCTTTGTCATATTTTGATAGACGTTTTCCTTGTAGTTCATTTCGTCTATCCCTTTCATCACGGCCTGTTCGAAAGCCTGGATCTCAATGGGTACTGCTGTAGTTGGTGGGCTGAACTTGGATTTTCTCCTCAAGTTTGTGTCTCCGTTTGTCCCTGGATTTGTGGAGTCTTTAAAGAAAGCTTTCAATTTCAGCGTCCTGCAGAATTCTGAAACTTCACACTTGAGTTTGAACCGGTCTGTAGTAGGAGTGGGGACGAAACCTAAACCTTTATTGAGGACATTTTTCTGGTCCTCCGTCAGGGAAAGGGTGGTCAGATTCACTATCAGTGTGTCTTCTTGCTCGTGCTCGGTTGTGTTGACGCCATGCTCCTGGTTTGTACACTGGGCTGTTGGTCCTGCCACCTTAGATTTTTCTTTTTGCCTCTCGAAATGTTTTGGCCTCTCCCTAAAAAAGGCTGTGCCTGGTGTTGATTCGCATTTGCTGGCATGTGTTGGTTGTCCATTTGGTGTTGCTGGTTACCATTGGGATGGAATGGATTCATCCAACCGGCAAAAGGAGGCATATACGGAGGATAGTATGGCATCGGGTTGCCGTGATAGAAAGGTGGTCTTTGCCATCTATTTCCGCGTCTCGGGCGTTGGAATCTGAAATTATTCCGACCCCTCCTTGGTGTCGATCCATCAGAGCTGGTGTCTGAGCCGTCTGACGAAGTACCCCCGTTGGAATCGGCGTCAGATCCGTGATTCGCAACCACAAAGTCCTCTTTAGAATAAGGGTGCATTTTTTCTTGACTAAACTTTTTCAGTTCCTTTGCTAGTTTTTGAAGTTTATTTTGTGTCAAGTATTCTTGCATTTCTTCCATTTCTTTTGTGATTTCGTCCAGGCGTTTCTTGTACACTTGGGGATTTATATTCTTTTTTAGCTCGTTTTCGCACTCTTCTATTTCTTGTAGGAGGGCGTCAGACAGCCTTTTAGCTGTTTTCACTATTAAGACTAAATAGTCTAGTGTACATTTCCATGAAATGGAAGACCAATCACGACGGAACACTAGGTCGTGTAGAAAGATTCTGGGCGCATTGGTCACCCATAGACCTTTTGGTGCAGATTTAGACCTGAGGTATTCAGTCATTATGATCCCGTGTATAGCTGTCCGGATCTGTTCTCGCTTCTTGTTTGTTAGCGTTTCCCACTCATCGGTTTGTGCTATGGTTTCAATGAATTCTTGGTTTTGTAATAGTGAGTTGCCTGCCAGTATTTCATCGATGTCGCTCCCCGAAAAGCTTAAGCCCATGTTATTCTCCATTTTAAGAGAGTACAGAATCTAGTACGGTACTATGACTATTTCTGTAGTGTTCCCTGCAGCTGTGCGCTGCTTAATACATTCGTAATCAAAAAGGGAGGGAAGAGGAAAAGGAGTCCATTCAGTTCCCCTACGTGAGTAACTAGTAATCAAAAGGAGAATGGACACTGGTATCTGCAAAAAACCAAATAGTTTTTTATCGAGAACCCTCATAGACTTCCTGGAATCGTGTCGTAGCGGTATATCTTTTATCCGCCCCCTCAGGAGTCATGGCATAGTCATTGGGTTAACGATTAACGTGCAGGGTGCCTGCCTCACCAGAGGCTACTTCTGGTATTTACAGAAGTGTCCAGAAATAAAAAGTGGGTAGAAAAAACTGTTAAAAATAGTGAGTAGATCAAAAGGGTGAATTTTATTTACAAAGTCTAATCACTAAGCTAAAAAACGTTGTGATATTGAGTAGTCGAGTTAATGAACTACTATATCGTATTCAAAGAAGGTGTCGACATGTTTCAGCTCTCGGGGCCCTACAGGGTCAGGGGAGCTTTCGTCAGGACAAGAACAAGAAACAAAAATACAAGGAAATACACACACTATTTGCGTGGTATTAGATGCTGATGGCATGGAATTTCCAAGCTGTATTCAAAGACAAAAAGAACACCAACAAATAGTGAGTTGGGTAGTGTGTGAGGTACGGCACTGTCGGGCACACATTATGTACAATGCATCATTAATGCTATCAACAGATTATTCTAATTGTAGAAATAATCCTAGAAAAAGTTAAAAATGGAGAAAGTTACAGGTAAGAGCGGGGAGTGGGAACAGCCAAATCGCCGTCTAGTTTATAAATGTCTTAGAGACGGGTATCATGCAGGAGTCTTTACACGATGACAGTGAGGTTCCGTGACGGTTCCGTGACGACTTGAACCCGTGTTTTCAAGTTTGTCGGAAATACATAAAATTAGTATCAGCGAACCGCAAATGATCCATTTAGTATATCCTAGTGTTTTCGCTACGCTACGAGCAAGAGCACTCCTTCCACTGACACATTTCTGATATACACACGGCATCCATCTTAGATCATGGCCGCCATGATCTGGTTCCTTGCCCTCACATATGCAATAGCCTCTGATCATTTCATTCACTTCACTTTGATTAAGGACACGTAGCCTTAGCCGGAGATTCACCTCTTACATGACACGTGCACCTTAAACCAGATCACGCTGAAGCTGCATGACTCGACAAAGGCTGCCTCCTCTGCCCGAGGCCAGCCCACCTGAACTGGTTTTCCTGTCCATTGTACCTGATCATGATTAGGCGGCCGAAGCCGGTAGCCTTGCCCATTTACAACCCACAAACATCTCTTATCCCGCTTTTCTATCTTCTGCACCTGGCTCTGCTCCTTTCCTTCTGGGCCTTTATTAGGGGGAGGTAACGAACTTTACGATGAGGCGGTCCGGGTCTTGAATGCAATATTGACAAGGGATTGTGATGGACTGGTGGGAACCCCTCTTCGTGATGTTTGGTATCAGATATTATCGACAGTTCCTGTGTAACGCCAAATATTTATTGTTTAGAGACACAAAGGTTTGGGAATGTACCGACATGTGAAATATTTGCCTAGAGCACAATTTTTAGTATATAAGGAGCAACCCACTTTGTACAAATCGAACAGTCTCCTAGATTCTGCCCGTGTGTAGATTCTGTGACTTCTGTGTCCCTGCAGTAATAAACCTTTGGTCCTTGACGCCACCATCGAGAAGCCCGTGTTTCTGTTCATTTGTGCACCAAGGCAGGTGGGACTCCGGGGTCTTTGGGTGTTGTACCCTGACACCTCTGGACGGAACCAAAAAGTCCAGAACTCCAATTGGCGCCCAACGTGGGGCGACGTCATTCGGTACCGGTCCAAAAGCCTGAAGAGTTCGAGAAGCTTCGTGTGAAGATTCCTGAGGGAGGCGCCCCACTTCATCGATCCCGGCATATCGCAAAAGTGGCCCTGAAGTTCTCTTCCACGAGGGTTCCCGTTCAGGACGGCTGCAGTGGGCCGTTGCCTTGACCGTCGCCCTGTCTTGGACCCGAAGTGGTGCAGTCCTTAGTACGGCGAAACGTGACGGGTTTCTCCTTGGTGACGTCTTCAGTGCCTCAGTTAAGTATTCAGTGATAGCTAGCTGGTTACTTTTGTGAGGATTGTTAAAAATCCTTGATCGGTTCTTGGTTTGGTTTGGTTTTGTAAGATTATCACTAGTTGTTCTGGTTACGATAATCTATTTTGGTTCAGTTTTGGGTATCGATACATCAGTTCGTTTTGGTAGGCCTAAGTTCTTGGTTCAAGTGCACAATTTGTTTCGTGTTTTGTTTGTTTTGTGTTCCGGACTGAGAATGGTAAGTCGGAAAATGTTGTCTTGTTTTAGTTGCAACAGTGACTCACAATTAGAGGATTCCTGTCTGGTTCCTCCGATTGGGACTCCCCTATATGACCTATATTGTAAGTATGGTGTGGGTCCTATAACTTATAATGAGATATGGGTCCGTTATTGTAAGAAGGATGGTGTCCTTAGTTGGCCACTGCATGGTAGTTTTGAACAAGAGATTCTCGACAATTTAGAAGCGAAATTGTTTAGGAAGAAAGCCCGGCCGGCAATGTTTGACTCTTTTCGTTATTGGCGGAAAGAATCCAAACAGAGAGAAATGAAAAGGTTGAAAAAAGAGCAAAAAGAACTAGAAGAGTTAACTCTAGAGCAAGCGACTAAGCAGTTGCAGGCTAACGAGTGTGAGAAAGCCATAGATGTAGCCATTAGAGAGCGTAACTTAGCGATTGACAAGTGCTATCCTGCCTTGCCATCGAAAATGGCTAAGATACTGGAGGATTCCGAAAACGATCCTCTGCTATCTTATCTGTTACGGTCGCCTCCACCGTATGCACAAGGTGCTGCGGCTCCACTTATACCGGATGTTCAATTGCCGGTTGCTGGACAACCTGGTGTTCTTGTTCCTCAGAATCAAGTTCCTATACCTCCTGTGGTGAATGTAAATGTTCCTACAGCTCCTCCTCTTCCTGCACTACCCGCTCCTATACCTACCACTGTACCTATTGGTCCTCAAACTATTTTCCTCGATACTCCTACTGTTTCGTCATCTATTCCTACCTCTACTGCGTTCTCTATGTCTGCGAGTGTACTAACTCCACTTTCTGTTCGTCGAAGAATTACTGATTCTGTTACTAATATGCTGTCTCCTATATATAAAACCTTGATTAAGACTCCTACTCCTGACTCTGTTCAGAGACGGAGTCAGCTTCCAAGTACTGAGGAACGGGGAGTTTTAGACTCCACAGCTCTCAGATGGATTACAAAAGTTAGAAGATATAGTACGAAAGATGTGTTAGAGACATTTATGCAATGGGGAGAGCCAACACAGCGATACGTCTTCGACGAGATGTGCTCGTTGTTGCGTGAGGAAATAGAAGAAGACGATGTCGAATCAGATTTGGAAGATTTAATTAAAATTCAAAAAGAGTTTGCTGCTGGAATGATAGTGGGCGATAATATAAAGATAGCGATGGAACTCATTTTGAGTTTTAGGATTGATCCATCTCTTCGTTCCCCGAGAGATTTAGAGAAAGGTAGAATGAAGCTAAGTCGCCAATATCCTATGAGGGAAGTTCCTCCAATTTGGCGCGAAGCAGTACAACGTGATGATAATGCGGGTATTGCAGCTGCTCCAGCACAGTTCCAAAGAGTATGGATACATATTCCGTGGAAGCGAGCAGAAGTGTTAGCAGTGAAACAGGCCTTGCCAGATCCACGTAAGAATCCAGCCGGATATTACAAGGAATTGACACAGACAGTTGAGGCTTGTATAATGAACTTAGCCGACATTGATATGTTGTTTGGTAATGTAGTTCCACAACCAGTGTGGGCTAAAATTCGTAGAGAGGATCATCAGGCTGCTTTAGGTGGTGATTGGGCAGCTATCACTGCAGCAGATGCTCAACAAATAGGTGGTGCGAAACCCGAACCCCTAATTGCTAATCTTCCTGGCAGAATAATTGATTTAATGAAGACTCTGATGCCAGCATTGCGTGTTAATTGGGATAAATTATCCGCATGCAAGCAGAAGAAAGACGAAAGTGTCTCCGACTTCTTCACGAGGTTCGAAGAGACTTTTGTAGACCATAGTGGTCAGGATATGAGCACTGAAGGAGGACAGAGATTGTTTGTCGATAAATTTGTGCATAATTTGTTACCCGAATTATGCAATAAATTGAAAGACTCAGAAAGTGCGTGGGCTGTATCTACGACAGCGCAAATACTTGCGACTGCACAGTACTATGAAAATAGGGATAAAGAGGAAAAGGAGAAATCAGAGAAGAAAACGAAAGATTTAAAGACTAAAGTTCTCTTACAGCAGGCGTATCCGCCTCGCACGAATCAGACTAATATGCAACAGAATTCGTATCAAAAGACAGATTATAATTCGACCAGGCCTCAATACCAGTGGAATCAGTGTGCGTACTGTAAGAAAGAGGGTCACTATAAAAATGATTGTCAGATTTTAGCGCAAAATAATGCGGCAGCAGCTCAGAGAGGTCGTGGTGGTTTTGCACAGAATTCTAGAGGTCGGGGACGAGGTGCTATGCCTCCACAAACTAATGATCGTCCTTCTAATCACTTTGATCAGCGAAATGTACAGTCAGCTCAACAGAATAGATCTCAGCAATATCTTGTTGAGGATTATTGTGAAGTTGAAGAGGGATTTCAACAAAATGGGTACTAGGACAGCCATAGACAGAGAGAGGGAGTAGTATCAGTTCCAGTGGATCAGAGTGGGCCTTATGTCGCAGTAGCAACATCAGGTGTAGTCGAACCGTTTCTGTTGGATACTGGTGCCGCAAAAAGTTCTATCATGCATGCGAAACTCCCTGGCGCACCTTTGTCTGGCTCAACAAATGTTTCCGTAGGTTTTTCAGGCGCCCCTGTGTACAACCCGATATCTGGTCCTTTGTCTATTTCTGTTGGACCGTGTCAATTGAAAGCACCCTTAATTTTGACGACAGGTTGTAATGAAAATCTGCTTGGTTTAGATTTGTTAAAACGACTATATGCGACATTGTACTGTTCTCCGGAAGGAGTACAGCTTACTTTGGGTAAAAGACTCACCTCTCCGATGTACTTGTCAATGGACAAACTCCCGCCGGAGCTACGTTCACTCCCTGATTCTCTTTGGGCGACTGGTCCCAATGATGTAGGTCTACTAGAGATTCCACCGTATGTAGTAACTTTGAAAGCGAATGTGAAATTTCCAAGAATTCCTCAATATAAAATATCGAATGAAGGTGAGCGTGCACTCTTATTGATTGTGCAAGATTTGATTAAAAAAGATGTGGTTGAAGAAACGCGAGGAAATGTCTGTAACAGTCCTGTCTTACCGATTCTGAAGCGAACAGATCCTACAAAGCCTCCAGTCTATAGGTTTGTCATAGACCTTAGAGAAGTTAATAAGATTGTAATTCCGCAGTTTCCTGTAGTGCCAGACATTACTGCTTTGTTAACATTGATTCCCGCTACAGCCAATTGGTTCTCAGTCATCGACTTGAAGAATGCCTTTTTCAGCATTCCGATAGCCGAGGAAAGCAGAGATATTTTTGGCTTCTGTTTAGGAGGTCGCAGTTTCAGATTTAAACGCGCTCCACAAGGCTACTGTGAAAGTCCATCTATTTACAGTCAAGCTTTAAAAAGCCAGTTAGATTCTTTTGTCCTTCCTCCAGGTTCTGCCCTAGTACAATACGTAGATGATCTTTTGGTGGCTGCCGATGACAAGGAAACTTGCAAAGCAGCTACAATTTCACTATTGCATCATTTGTCTAATTTGAATCATAAGGTGTCACCTTCCAAAATGCAATATTGCTGCCAAGAAGTAACCTACTTAGGTCATCTCTTGTCAAAGGAGGGAAGGAAGTTGACCCCAGAAAGAATAAAAGCAATTATGCAAATGAGTGTTCCACGCACACAGAGGGAAGTACGTGCCTTTCTAGGTATTACCTCTTACTGTAGGCAATGGATCCCAAATTTTTCACTTTTAGCAAAGCCATTGGTAGCTTTGACTGGGAAAAATGTTCCGAGTCCGGTGCCATGGTCTGATGAATGTCAAGAGAGTTTTGCTGAATTACGAAAAGCTTTGTGTTCAGCTCCTGTATTGGGCACACCTGATTACAGTAAGCCATTCACGCTCTACGTTCACGAAAGAGAAGGTTGCGCGTTGAGTGTCTTGACACAGAAGTTTGGTGATAAACAACGCCCTTGTGCGTATTTCTCATCAACATTAGATCCGGTAGCTAGAGCATTGCCTAGTTGTTTGAGGGCTACAGCGGCAGCTGCAGCTTCCATTCGACAATCTGCTGGTTTGGTGATGAACAATATGCTAGTGGTCATGGTTCCTCATGCAGTGGACACACTCATGAACCGAACGAAGACACAACACCTTACTAGTGCGAGATTATCTGGTTACGAGCTGACGTTATTAGCGAGTCATATTCAGATCAAAAGATGCAATGTATTGAATCCAGCAACATTGTTGCCGACTGATCAAGAGTCGAGTGATTCTGAGCCACATGACTGTTATTTCAAAACGGAGGAAGAGACAAAAGGTCGTATCGACTTGAGAGATACTCCTCTATCCGACCCAGATGGTACGCTGTATGTGGACGGGTCATGTTTTAAATTGGAGAATGGTGATGTGACTGCTGCCTACGCGGTAACGACTTTGAAGACGATTGTGGAGACTGCAAGAGTGAGTCAGAATTCTGCCCAAGCTGCAGAGTTAATAGCTCTTACGAGAGCGTGTGTTTTAGCTGAGGGAAAGAGAGTGAATGTGTTTACAGATAGTCAGTACGCATTTGGCGTGGCCCATAGTTTTGGCCGGTTGTGGAGAGAAAGGGGTTTCATTACGTCCCATGGGACTAAGATTCAACATGGTCAGCTAGTTAACGACTTGTTAGAATCTCTAACCTTACCGACTGAAGTTGCGATTGTGAAGTGCAGTGCTCATAAAGCAATCACGGATGATGTTGGTCGGGGAAATGCCTTTGCTGATGAAACCGCTAAACAGACAGCTAGAGACATGATGAGTAGAATGTATGTTGCTACGTCTGCAAGATGGATTGCTGAGTCTGGAATGTGTGAGGACACAATGGAAAGTGTGAAAGAGATTCAGAAAGAAGCGACTGAGGAAGAGAAACGCGTATGGAGAGAAAGTACGGGCAAATTGGACTCGAATGGATGTTGGATCGATTTGACAGAACAGCAGCGTTGGATGTTGCCTGATGCGTATGTGCTTGCAGTAGTGACGATGGCGCATGGAGTGGCGCACATAAGTTCTAAAGGGATATGTAAGATGTTAGCTCCGGTTTGGAAGAATGAGGGAATCAGTAAGTGTGCAGAGAGAGTGGTGAAAAATTGTATGGTGTGCTTGATGCATAATCCTGGCAAGGGAACTCCAACTCCAGCTGGTCATTTTGCTCCTCCTTCCTGTCCCTTTGAAGTAATACAGTTAGACTTCATTCACATGGAACGCTGCAACAATTTAAAATACGTCCTGGTGGTGGTTTGTGCTTTTTCCAGGTGGATAGAAGCATACCCACTAAAGGACAACACTGCTTTATCAACTGCCAAAATTCTTCTCAGGGAATATTTCCCTAGGTTTGGAATGCCACGGATTGTATGGTCAGATAACGGAAGTGAGTTTATAGGGAAAGTTATGCAGAGTGTGTGTGCTGGTCTAGGATTGAAACAAAAATTTCATAGTGCGAACCATCCCCAGTCTGCTGGTTTAGTCGAGGGTTACAATGGCACCCTCAAGCTTAAAATAGCCAAAATTCAAGCATCCACAGGTTTGGCTTGGCCAGACGCACTTCCTTTGGCCTTGTTATCAACGAGAGCAACAGTGCATTCTAGAATAGGGCTTTCTCCATATGAGATTGTATTTGGCCGCCCGGCAAATGTCTGGGGTGTGCCAAGGCCTAAACAATTCTGCTCCATTGAATATCCTATGTTGATAGACTATCTTTACGACTTGACTGCTAAATTAAGTCTTATTCATCAACAGGTCTTTGATGCTTTGCCAAAACCTCCGGAGAGTCCAGGGCATCAGCTGAAACCCGGCGACCACGTGGTGGTCAGAAATTTTGCGAGGACAAAGAATCTTCAGCCTCGCTACATCGGCCCCTTCCAAATCCTGCTGGCGACGAGGACAGCTGTACGTGTTGCTGGTCGCAAGCACTGGATCCACGCTTCTCACGTAAAGCGTGTTCCACTGCCGCTGCCCTACGACGACTGGGTGAAGAAGGGAATTGGTGCCTCCGAATCTGAAATAACTCCAAAATTTGTCCCTTTCAGCGATGCCGATTTGATTTCTGACACTTTGAAACGTGACTCTCCTCTTGAAAAGACTGCTTTGAACATTGAAAATTTGTCTCCAGCATCAGAAGAAACTTTGCCATCTGCGAACGTAAACTCTGCAACAGCTGCTAGTGATACACTATTTTCCGATCAAACAGTACCAGCGAAGAAAAGATACAACCTTAGAAGCCATAAAAAGGACTAATAAAGCAGGCAACTGCATACTGTGATTTTGATATATATATATATATTTTGAACTTTTGCCTTCAGCCAGGAAGTTTGTTATTGTTTATTGTTTTTAAAATTGCCTTGCCGTCTGGGTAGCCGTAGGGTCGTGGCTGTGTGCCTAGTTTGAATTTGCAGGGGTCTGACACAAGGTCGATCTTTCTGTTAGTACTGGGAACTCCCAGGGCTGACAGAGGCATTTTCATCTACGTACACATCATCAGTGGTCGCGAGCGGATTGTAGAAGATGGAACTTCCTGCGCTGCAACGAGAAAATGTGATTTACGTTCGCAGAAACAGACTAAATAGAATTCTTCATAGCAAATGTTTCTTGATGCAATGTGCCATTACATTTTTGATTGTTTTAGCAACACTGGTGGGTGGAATTGTCTTTAGCATAAATTTGATTTTTGTGCCAGTATCTACAGTACCTCCCCTTGATCCTGCTATTTCTACTGTTTCTTCTATACACTCTTTTCACTCGTTTCCGGAACATGAGCAAGCTCGACGCTCAGAATTCATTAATAATACTTTTGTACAGCTCTTGCACCAACACCAACTGGTAGTTAACACGACAGACTGTTGGGTGTGTGGCTTGATACCCCACACTATGGATAAAGGTATTCCCTATCTGGTTTTGCCTTTCAGCTACAATGGATCATTTCAGGCCCTTCAAACCATCTTTGCTTATGCTCTTGAGACCTATCCTCCACGTCCACCACGTTCCACTAAATATAACTCTGCCAACAAAGCTTTAGTCCAGGGAATTATTGACATGGTCAAAGACGTCAATAATACTCCATCATACCCTAGAGACGAATTGCGAGTATATTTAAGTTGGAATACTTCAGAGTATCGCCTTAGTTTAGGAGAAAGCAAGCGTAAAAGCTCAACTCCAATCTGGGTCGTACCTCACCGAGGTCAGGTCTGTTTGCAAGGTAATGGGAGAAATCCGAGAGCTCAGCTAGGGAGGAGTGAGTGCGTAGAGACTTATGTGTTTCCGGCTAACTCTTCCCCTGCCTTTCTTACTGCTAGGGGTACCTATTTCATTTGTCGAGACAGAGCTTATACATGGTTGCCTGCCGACTTCTCAGGATCATGTTATATTGCTCGATTATTGCCTCCGACATACACTGCTTCACCTGATTACCACAGAACAAGAGTAGCGAGAGGTGTCTTCAGCAAGGAAGATACAGCTGGTCAGGAAGCTGGAGACTTCTTCAAAGGCTTCCTTCCGTTCTGGGGGCCTATGGCCAATAGTAGAAACATACGTCAGCTAACACGGGTAGTTGAATCTACTATTACCGAAACTGCTGGTGCCCTTAGCAATCTGACAGCTGAGCTTCAGGCGGATAGGCTCATGACATTGCAGAACCGTATGGTTCTAGATGTTATACTTGCAGATCGAGGTGGGGTATGCAGAATGATCCAATCGAGCTGCTGTGTCTTTATTCCTAATAATGCTCCAACAGTTTACGAGGCGATCTCTAAGTTGCACAAGATTTCGGACTCCATACATGTAGATGAGGGAAACTGGTCCTTTATGGAGTGGGTTTGGACTCTGATCTCAGCGTGGGGATGGAAGGTTCTAATGGTCATTGGTGTCATCTTAATATTACTATTCTCATGTTGTCTGATTATCCAGTGTGGTCCTGCTCTGTGTAGTCTTTGTGCTACAACCTGTTTTAGGAAACCACCTGCATTTGGAGAAAAGACACGAGAAAGGATGATGATACAACAGCATGTCACTGACCTGATGAGCATAGAACTAGATTCAGACATAGATTGAGTAATTGCCTATGTAAGGGCAAAAGGAGGGTCTGAGGTTCCGTGACGGTTCCGTGACGACTTGAACCCGTGTTTTCAAGTTTGTCGGAAATACATAAAATTAGTATCAGCGAACCGCAAATGATCCATTTAGTATATCCTAGTGTTTTCGCTACGCTACGAGCAAGAGCACTCCTTCCACTGACACATTTCTGATATACACACGGCATCCATCTTAGATCATGGCCGCCATGATCTGGTTCCTTGCCCTCACATATGCAATAGCCTCTGATCATTTCATTCACTTCACTTTGATTAAGGACACGTAGCCTTAGCCGGAGATTCACCTCTTACATGACACGTGCACCTTAAACCAGATCACGCTGAAGCTGCATGACTCGACAAAGGCTGCCTCCTCTGCCCGAGGCCAGCCCACCTGAACTGGTTTTCCTGTCCATTGTACCTGATCATGATTAGGCGGCCGAAGCCGGTAGCCTTGCCCATTTACAACCCACAAACATCTCTTATCCCGCTTTTCTATCTTCTGCACCTGGCTCTGCTCCTTTCCTTCTGGGCCTTTATTAGGGGGAGGTAACGAACTTTACGATGAGGCGGTCCGGGTCTTGAATGCAATATTGACAAGGGATTGTGATGGACTGGTGGGAACCCCTCTTCGTGATGTTTGGTATCAGATATTATCGACAGTTCCTGTGTAACGCCAAATATTTATTGTTTAGAGACACAAAGGTTTGGGAATGTACCGACATGTGAAATATTTGCCTAGAGCACAATTTTTAGTATATAAGGAGCAACCCACTTTGTACAAATCGAACAGTCTCCTAGATTCTGCCCGTGTGTAGATTCTGTGACTTCTGTGTCCCTGCAGTAATAAACCTTTGGTCCTTGACGCCACCATCGAGAAGCCCGTGTTTCTGTTCATTTGTGCACCAAGGCAGGTGGGACTCCGGGGTCTTTGGGTGTTGTACCCTGACACCTCTGGACGGAACCAAAAAGTCCAGAACTCCAACAGGGTGGGAGTAGAGCATGGATTAGTGCATCAAATTCATGACTTCTACTTTCAAAAGACCCTAGTACACATCCAGCAGTCAGCGTTAGTCATACAAGTATCCGAAGGATACCCAATCATTCAGTTATGTTTACCTTATTGATTGAGTTTTTAGGCATCAACAGGGACTCGGAGTCGCGCCAGGAGTTTCACTCTGGGGGAGACAACAGCGGGTCTCAGGTTATTAGTAGAGGCGTTCTTACCTGGGTAGCTGTGTGGAAAATCAGGAAACGCCATTCTTACCCATGCGGCCCGGATTTCGTGCCTAGTGCTGACTCTGCCCCTGGTTCATGGTAGGTCAGAGCTCAAAGCACTTATATGCTGGTTGTAGACACTAAAAAAGGACTACTATTCGGACATGTAATTGACATACCAAGATGGTGGACTCACTGGTAGGGTATCTAGGTGCAATTAGCTGAACTGATGCCAGGGGATATGGTCATTCATACCTATTACATCAGTTCTTAAGCGGTCAACCCATCTCTGTTCCTTGTTAAACAAGACTTGTTCAGCATTGTGATCTTTGAAGTCGAGCATTTCCAAAACTGTCCATTTCAGGTCATCACACGTGTGACCGGCTTCTACAAAATGGGCACATAATTTGGTCGTGTTCTTTTTCAGCCTCACATTGCTTCGGTGTTCTCCTATACGGAGTTTGACTTTGCGGCAGGTCATGCCAATGTATTGTTTTCGGCAGGGACATGTGATCATGTAAATCACATGTGAGGAGTTACAGTTCGTGTGACTCCTTTGGGTCCAGAGCAGATCATCATTTAGTTGGAGGGTTTTTGTACAAGTGGTGAACTTGCAGACCCCGCATGTACCACAAGGGTAATGTCCGGTCACTGGAGTCATGTTGATGTCTCTAATATTAGACCTTGGCATAGGTCTCCTCGGTCTTGTGTGGACCAGAACATCTTTTATATTCTTTGTTCTTTTGTTGGCAAACCTCGGTTTGGGCCAGTTAAGGTTGCCAGAGGTGAGTATTTGCCATCTCTTCTTGATCAGTTTTTGAACTTCATGGGTGGCAGGGCAATAGGTGGTTACACAGGTTACAAGGTCTTTCACTGGCTCTTTGGTCGTGCTTTGTAATAGACAGTCTCTCGGCTGATATTTCGCACGTTTTGCGCACTTCTTTATTATTGCCGGAGTGTAATCCCTTTTCTTCAGTTTACGGCTTAGTTCTGCTGCTTGTAGTTTGTAATCAGTTATTTTGCTGCAGTTACGTTTATGTCTCAAGAATTGGCCGTACGGGAGATTGTCTCGTAACGGCCGCGGGTGGTAACTGTTGTAAGATAGTAAGCAGTTTTTGGCCGTGGGCTTGGTGTAGGTTTTGGTCTCAAGTTTGCCATTTTCAGAAAAAATGGTTAGATCCAGGAAGTCAATTGTATTTCTGCTTGATGTGAAGGTGAACTTCAGCCAAGGATCTCTGTCATTAAGCCAGTCCATGAAGGTGGTTAGATCTGATTGAGTGTCCCATAGAAGTTACATTGACGACGTCATACTTCTATGGGACACTCAATCAGATCTAACCACCTTCATGGACTGGCTTAATGACAGAGATCCTTGGCTGAAGTTCACCTTCACATCAAGCAGAAATACAATTGACTTCCTGGATCTAACCATTTTTTCTGAAAATGGCAAACTTGAGACCAAAACCTACACCAAGCCCACGGCCAAAAACTGCTTACTATCTTACAACAGTTACCACCCGCGGCCGTTACGAGACAATCTCCCGTACGGCCAATTCTTGAGACATAAACGTAACTGCAGCAAAATAACTGATTACAAACTACAAGCAGCAGAACTAAGCCGTAAACTGAAGAAAAGGGATTACACTCCGGCAATAATAAAGAAGTGCGCAAAACGTGCGAAATATCAGCCGAGAGACTGTCTATTACAAAGCACGACCAAAGAGCCAGTGAAAGACCTTGTAACCTGTGTAACCACCTATTGCCCTGCCACCCATGAAGTTCAAAAACTGATCAAGAAGAGATGGCAAATACTCACCTCTGGCAACCTTAACTGGCCCAAACCGAGGTTTGCCAACAAAAGAACAAAGAATATAAAAGATGTTCTGGTCCACACAAGACCGAGGAGACCTATGCCAAGGTCTAATATTAGAGACATCAACATGACTCCAGTGACCGGACATTACCCTTGTGGTACATGCGGGGTCTGCAAGTTCACCACTTGTACAAAAACCCTCCAACTAAATGATGATCTGCTCTGGACCCAAAGGAGTCACACGAACTGTAACTCCTCACATGTGATTTACATGATCACATGTCCCTGCCGAAAACAATACATTGGCATGACCTGCCGCAAAGTCAAACTCCGTATAGGAGAACACCGAAGCAATGTGAGGCTGAAAAAGAACACAACCAAATTATGTGCCCATTTTGTAGAAGCCGGTCACACGTGTGATGACCTGAAATGGACAGTTTTGGAAATGCTCGACTTCAAAGATCACAATGCTGAACAAGTCTTGTTTAACAAGGAACAGAGATGGGTTGACCGCTTAAGAACTGATGTAATAGGTATGAATGACCATATCCCCTGGCATCAGTTCAGCTAATTGCACCTAGATACCCTACCAGTGAGTCCACCATCTTGGTATGTCAATTACATGTCCGAATAGTAGTCCTTTTTTAGTGTCTACAACCAGCATATAAGTGCTTTGAGCTCTGACCTACCATGAACCAGGGGCAGAGTCAGCACTAGGCACGAAATCCGGGCCGCATGGGTAAGAATGGCGTTTCCTGATTTTCCACACAGCTACCCAGGTAAGAACGCCTCTACTAATAACCTGAGACCCGCTGTTGTCTCCCCCAGAGTGAAACTCCTGGCGCGACTCCGAGTCCCTGTTGATGCCTAAAAACTCAATCAATAAGGTAAACATAACTGAATGATTGGGTATCCTTCGGATACTTGTATGACTAACGCTGACTGCTGGATGTGTACTAGGGTCTTTTGAAAGTAGAAGTCATGAATTTGATGCACTAATCCATGCTCTACTCCCACCCTGTCATCGTGTAAAGACTCCTGCATGATACCCGTCTCTAAGACATTTATAAACTAGACGGCGATTTGGCTGTTCCCACTCCCCGCTCTTACCTGTAACTTTCTCCATTTTTAACTTTTTCTAGGATTATTTCTACAATTAGAATAATCTGTTGATAGCATTAATGATGCATTGTACATAATGTGTGCCCGACAGTGCCGTACCTCACACACTACCCAGCTCACTATTTGTTGGTGTTCTTTTTGTCTTTGAATACAGCTTGGAAATTCCATGCCATCAGCATCTAATACCACGCAAATAGTGTGTGTATTTCCTTGTATTTTTGTTTCTTGTTCTTGTCCTGACGAAAGCTCCCCTGACCCTGTAGGGCCCCGAGAGCTGAAACATGTCGACACCTTCTTTGAATACGATATAGTAGTTCATTAACTCGACTACTCAATATCACAACGTTTTTTAGCTTAGTGATTAGACTTTGTAAATAAAATTCACTCTTTTGATCTACTCACTATTTTTAACAGTTTTTTCTACCCACTTTTTATTTCTGGACACTTCTGTAAATACCAGAAGTAGCCTCTGGTGAGGCAGGCACCCTGCACGTTAATCGTTAACCCAATGACTATGCCATGACTCCTGAGGGGGCGGATAAAAGATATACCGCTACGACACGATTCCAGGAAGTCTATGAGGGTTCTCGATAAAAAACTATTTGGTTTTTTGCAGATACCAGTGTCCATTCTCCTTTTGATTACTAGTTACTCACGTAGGGGAACTGAATGGACTCCTTTTCCTCTTCCCTCCCTTTTTGATTACGAATGTATTAAGCAGCGCACAGCTGCAGGGAACACTACAGAAATAGTCATAGTACCGTACTAGATTCTGTACTCTCTTAAAATGGAGAATAACATGGGCTTAAGCTTTTCGGGGAGCGACATCGATGAAATACTGGCAGGCAACTCACTATTACAAAACCAAGAATTCATTGAAACCATAGCACAAACCGATGAGTGGGAAACGCTAACAAACAAGAAGCGAGAACAGATCCGGACAGCTATACACGGGATCATAATGACTGAATACCTCAGGTCTAAATCTGCACCAAAAGGTCTATGGGTGACCAATGCGCCCAGAATCTTTCTACACGACCTAGTGTTCCGTCGTGATTGGTCTTCCATTTCATGGAAATGTACACTAGACTATTTAGTCTTAATAGTGAAAACAGCTAAAAGGCTGTCTGACGCCCTCCTACAAGAAATAGAAGAGTGCGAAAACGAGCTAAAAAAGAATATAAATCCCCAAGTGTACAAGAAACGCCTGGACGAAATCACAAAAGAAATGGAAGAAATGCAAGAATACTTGACACAAAATAAACTTCAAAAACTAGCAAAGGAACTGAAAAAGTTTAGTCAAGAAAAAATGCACCCTTATTCTAAAGAGGACTTTGTGGTTGCGAATCACGGATCTGACGCCGATTCCAACGGGGGTACTTCGTCAGACGGCTCAGACACCAGCTCTGATGGATCGACACCAAGGAGGGGTCGGAATAATTTCAGATTCCAACGCCCGAGACGCGGAAATAGATGGCAAAGACCACCTTTCTATCACGGCAACCCGATGCCATACTATCCTCCGTATATGCCTCCTTTTGCCGGTTGGATGAATCCATTCCATCCCAATGGTAACCAGCAACACCAAATGGACAACCAACACATGCCAGCAAATGCGAATCAACACCAGGCACAGCCTTTTTTAGGGAGAGGCCAAAACATTTCGAGAGGCAAAAAGAAAAATCTAAGGTGGCAGGACCAACAGCCCAGTGTACAAACCAGGAGCATGGCGTCAACACAACCGAGCACGAGCAAGAAGACACACTGATAGTGAATCTGACCACCCTTTCCCTGACGGAGGACCAGAAAAATGTCCTCAATAAAGGTTTAGGTTTCGTCCCCACTCCTACTACAGACCGGTTCAAACTCAAGTGTGAAGTTTCAGAATTCTGCAGGACGCTGAAATTGAAAGCTTTCTTTAAAGACTCCACAAATCCAGGGACAAACGGAGACACAAACTTGAGGAGAAAATCCAAGTTCAGCCCACCAACTACAGCAGTACCCATTGAGATCCAGGCTTTCGAACAGGCCGTGATGAAAGGGATAGACGAAATGAACTACAAGGAAAACGTCTATCAAAATATGACAAAGAGAGAGAAAAAGGCGCTCTCTGAGCTCAGAGACAACGAAGAGATCATCATCAAGCCCGCAGACAAGGGGGGTGGGGTAGTTATCCTCACTAAAGAAGGCTATGATGAACAGTGCCAAACACTCTTGAGGAACGAGACTTTCTACAAACGCCTTGACACCGATCCCACAGAAAGATTGACCAACACCATAGCCATAATGGTACATGAGGCTGAGACTAATGACTGGATATCAAAAAAAGAGGCAGAATACCTTACACCAAAGAACCCCAAAACTCCGTTCTTTTACTCCCTGCCTAAAACCCACAAAAATAGACTCCCTCCTCCAGGACGCCCGATAGTCTCGGGAATAGGGTCCCTTTTGGAGCCATTGTCTAAGTTCGCAGATGAGTACTTAAAACCCCTGGTCCAGAAAACACCCACATATCTCAAGGATACACGAGACCTATTGGGCCAAATATCAAATGTGGAATATGACCAAAACAGCATGCTACTGGTGGGACTGGATGTAGAATCCCTCTACACCAGTCTACCGCAAGAAGACACGCTCAAAATGTTGGAGGACCTTCTTTTCAAAGAAGATTGGAACTACAAGACCCCACGTCACTTCATTCTTGAATGTTGCAGACTCGCATTACAAGAGAACTACTTTGAATATAATGGGCAATTATTCCTCCAATGTCATGGGACCTCCATGGGGAGTGCGTTTGCGCCCTCAGTAGCAGGACTCTATGTGAGCCGTTTGGAAGAGGACTGCATCCTGAACAACACCAATCCCTACTTTCCCAATATCAAATATTGGAAACGTTACATTGACGACGTCATACTTCTATGGGACACTCAATCAGATCTAACCACCTTCATGGACTGGCTTAATGACAGAGATCCTTGGCTGAAGTTCACCTTCACATCAAGCAGAAATACAATTGACTTCCTGGATCTAACCATTTTTTCTGAAAATGGCAAACTTGAGACCAAAACCTACACCAAGCCCACGGCCAAAAACTGCTTACTATCTTACAACAGTTACCACCCGCGGCCGTTACGAGACAATCTCCCGTACGGCCAATTCTTGAGACATAAACGTAACTGCAGCAAAATAACTGATTACAAACTACAAGCAGCAGAACTAAGCCGTAAACTGAAGAAAAGGGATTACACTCCGGCAATAATAAAGAAGTGCGCAAAACGTGCGAAATATCAGCCGAGAGACTGTCTATTACAAAGCACGACCAAAGAGCCAGTGAAAGACCTTGTAACCTGTGTAACCACCTATTGCCCTGCCACCCATGAAGTTCAAAAACTGATCAAGAAGAGATGGCAAATACTCACCTCTGGCAACCTTAACTGGCCCAAACCGAGGTTTGCCAACAAAAGAACAAAGAATATAAAAGATGTTCTGGTCCACACAAGACCGAGGAGACCTATGCCAAGGTCTAATATTAGAGACATCAACATGACTCCAGTGACCGGACATTACCCTTGTGGTACATGCGGGGTCTGCAAGTTCACCACTTGTACAAAAACCCTCCAACTAAATGATGATCTGCTCTGGACCCAAAGGAGTCACACGAACTGTAACTCCTCACATGTGATTTACATGATCACATGTCCCTGCCGAAAACAATACATTGGCATGACCTGCCGCAAAGTCAAACTCCGTATAGGAGAACACCGAAGCAATGTGAGGCTGAAAAAGAACACAACCAAATTATGTGCCCATTTTGTAGAAGCCGGTCACACGTGTGATGACCTGAAATGGACAGTTTTGGAAATGCTCGACTTCAAAGATCACAATGCTGAACAAGTCTTGTTTAACAAGGAACAGAGATGGGTTGACCGCTTAAGAACTGATGTAATAGGTATGAATGACCATATCCCCTGGCATCAGTTCAGCTAATTGCACCTAGATACCCTACCAGTGAGTCCACCATCTTGGTATGTCAATTACATGTCCGAATAGTAGTCCTTTTTTAGTGTCTACAACCAGCATATAAGTGCTTTGAGCTCTGACCTACCATGAACCAGGGGCAGAGTCAGCACTAGGCACGAAATCCGGGCCGCATGGGTAAGAATGGCGTTTCCTGATTTTCCACACAGCTACCCAGGTAAGAACGCCTCTACTAATAACCTGAGACCCGCTGTTGTCTCCCCCAGAGTGAAACTCCTGGCGCGACTCCGAGTCCCTGTTGATGCCTAAAAACTCAATCAATAAGGTAAACATAACTGAATGATTGGGTATCCTTCGGATACTTGTATGACTAACGCTGACTGCTGGATGTGTACTAGGGTCTTTTGAAAGTAGAAGTCATGAATTTGATGCACTAATCCATGCTCTACTCCCACCCTGTCATCGTGTAAAGACTCCTGCATGATACCCGTCTCTAAGACATTTATAAACTAGACGGCGATTTGGCTGTTCCCACTCCCCGCTCTTACCTGTAACTTTCTCCATTTTTAACTTTTTCTAGGATTATTTCTACAATTAGAATAATCTGTTGATAGCATTAATGATGCATTGTACATAATGTGTGCCCGACAGTGCCGTACCTCACACACTACCCAGCTCACTATTTGTTGGTGTTCTTTTTGTCTTTGAATACAGCTTGGAAATTCCATGCCATCAGCATCTAATACCACGCAAATAGTGTGTGTATTTCCTTGTATTTTTGTTTCTTGTTCTTGTCCTGACGAAAGCTCCCCTGACCCTGTAGGGCCCCGAGAGCTGAAACATGTCGACACCTTCTTTGAATACGATATAGTAGTTCATTAACTCGACTACTCAATATCACAACGTTTTTTAGCTTAGTGATTAGACTTTGTAAATAAAATTCACTCTTTTGATCTACTCACTATTTTTAACAGTTTTTTCTACCCACTTTTTATTTCTGGACACTTCTGTAAATACCAGAAGTAGCCTCTGGTGAGGCAGGCACCCTGCACGTTAATCGTTAACCCAATGACTATGCCATGACTCCTGAGGGGGCGGATAAAAGATATACCGCTACGACACGATTCCAGGAAGTCTATGAGGGTTCTCGATAAAAAACTATTTGGTTTTTTGCAGATACCAGTGTCCATTCTCCTTTTGATTACTAGTTACTCACGTAGGGGAACTGAATGGACTCCTTTTCCTCTTCCCTCCCTTTTTGATTACGAATGTATTAAGCAGCGCACAGCTGCAGGGAACACTACAGAAATAGTCATAGTACCGTACTAGATTCTGTACTCTCTTAAAATGGAGAATAACATGGGCTTAAGCTTTTCGGGGAGCGACATCGATGAAATACTGGCAGGCAACTCACTATTACAAAACCAAGAATTCATTGAAACCATAGCACAAACCGATGAGTGGGAAACGCTAACAAACAAGAAGCGAGAACAGATCCGGACAGCTATACACGGGATCATAATGACTGAATACCTCAGGTCTAAATCTGCACCAAAAGGTCTATGGGTGACCAATGCGCCCAGAATCTTTCTACACGACCTAGTGTTCCGTCGTGATTGGTCTTCCATTTCATGGAAATGTACACTAGACTATTTAGTCTTAATAGTGAAAACAGCTAAAAGGCTGTCTGACGCCCTCCTACAAGAAATAGAAGAGTGCGAAAACGAGCTAAAAAAGAATATAAATCCCCAAGTGTACAAGAAACGCCTGGACGAAATCACAAAAGAAATGGAAGAAATGCAAGAATACTTGACACAAAATAAACTTCAAAAACTAGCAAAGGAACTGAAAAAGTTTAGTCAAGAAAAAATGCACCCTTATTCTAAAGAGGACTTTGTGGTTGCGAATCACGGATCTGACGCCGATTCCAACGGGGGTACTTCGTCAGACGGCTCAGACACCAGCTCTGATGGATCGACACCAAGGAGGGGTCGGAATAATTTCAGATTCCAACGCCCGAGACGCGGAAATAGATGGCAAAGACCACCTTTCTATCACGGCAACCCGATGCCATACTATCCTCCGTATATGCCTCCTTTTGCCGGTTGGATGAATCCATTCCATCCCAATGGTAACCAGCAACACCAAATGGACAACCAACACATGCCAGCAAATGCGAATCAACACCAGGCACAGCCTTTTTTAGGGAGAGGCCAAAACATTTCGAGAGGCAAAAAGAAAAATCTAAGGTGGCAGGACCAACAGCCCAGTGTACAAACCAGGAGCATGGCGTCAACACAACCGAGCACGAGCAAGAAGACACACTGATAGTGAATCTGACCACCCTTTCCCTGACGGAGGACCAGAAAAATGTCCTCAATAAAGGTTTAGGTTTCGTCCCCACTCCTACTACAGACCGGTTCAAACTCAAGTGTGAAGTTTCAGAATTCTGCAGGACGCTGAAATTGAAAGCTTTCTTTAAAGACTCCACAAATCCAGGGACAAACGGAGACACAAACTTGAGGAGAAAATCCAAGTTCAGCCCACCAACTACAGCAGTACCCATTGAGATCCAGGCTTTCGAACAGGCCGTGATGAAAGGGATAGACGAAATGAACTACAAGGAAAACGTCTATCAAAATATGACAAAGAGAGAGAAAAAGGCGCTCTCTGAGCTCAGAGACAACGAAGAGATCATCATCAAGCCCGCAGACAAGGGGGGTGGGGTAGTTATCCTCACTAAAGAAGGCTATGATGAACAGTGCCAAACACTCTTGAGGAACGAGACTTTCTACAAACGCCTTGACACCGATCCCACAGAAAGATTGACCAACACCATAGCCATAATGGTACATGAGGCTGAGACTAATGACTGGATATCAAAAAAAGAGGCAGAATACCTTACACCAAAGAACCCCAAAACTCCGTTCTTTTACTCCCTGCCTAAAACCCACAAAAATAGACTCCCTCCTCCAGGACGCCCGATAGTCTCGGGAATAGGGTCCCTTTTGGAGCCATTGTCTAAGTTCGCAGATGAGTACTTAAAACCCCTGGTCCAGAAAACACCCACATATCTCAAGGATACACGAGACCTATTGGGCCAAATATCAAATGTGGAATATGACCAAAACAGCATGCTACTGGTGGGACTGGATGTAGAATCCCTCTACACCAGTCTACCGCAAGAAGACACGCTCAAAATGTTGGAGGACCTTCTTTTCAAAGAAGATTGGAACTACAAGACCCCACGTCACTTCATTCTTGAATGTTGCAGACTCGCATTACAAGAGAACTACTTTGAATATAATGGGCAATTATTCCTCCAATGTCATGGGACCTCCATGGGGAGTGCGTTTGCGCCCTCAGTAGCAGGACTCTATGTGAGCCGTTTGGAAGAGGACTGCATCCTGAACAACACCAATCCCTACTTTCCCAATATCAAATATTGGAAACGTTACATTGACGACGTCATACTTCTATGGGACACTCAATCAGATCTAACCACCTTCATGGACTGGCTTAATGACAGAGATCCTTGGCTGAAGTTCACCTTCACATCAAGCAGAAATACAATTGACTTCCTGGATCTAACCATTTTTTCTGAAAATGGCAAACTTGAGACCAAAACCTACACCAAGCCCACGGCCAAAAACTGCTTACTATCTTACAACAGTTACCACCCGCGGCCGTTACGAGACAATCTCCCGTACGGCCAATTCTTGAGACATAAACGTAACTGCAGCAAAATAACTGATTACAAACTACAAGCAGCAGAACTAAGCCGTAAACTGAAGAAAAGGGATTACACTCCGGCAATAATAAAGAAGTGCGCAAAACGTGCGAAATATCAGCCGAGAGACTGTCTATTACAAAGCACGACCAAAGAGCCAGTGAAAGACCTTGTAACCTGTGTAACCACCTATTGCCCTGCCACCCATGAAGTTCAAAAACTGATCAAGAAGAGATGGCAAATACTCACCTCTGGCAACCTTAACTGGCCCAAACCGAGGTTTGCCAACAAAAGAACAAAGAATATAAAAGATGTTCTGGTCCACACAAGACCGAGGAGACCTATGCCAAGGTCTAATATTAGAGACATCAACATGACTCCAGTGACCGGACATTACCCTTGTGGTACATGCGGGGTCTGCAAGTTCACCACTTGTACAAAAACCCTCCAACTAAATGATGATCTGCTCTGGACCCAAAGGAGTCACACGAACTGTAACTCCTCACATGTGATTTACATGATCACATGTCCCTGCCGAAAACAATACATTGGCATGACCTGCCGCAAAGTCAAACTCCGTATAGGAGAACACCGAAGCAATGTGAGGCTGAAAAAGAACACGACCAAATTATGTGCCCATTTTGTAGAAGCCGGTCACACGTGTGATGACCTGAAATGGACAGTTTTGGAAATGCTCGACTTCAAAGATCACAATGCTGAACAAGTCTTGTTTAACAAGGAACAGAGATGGGTTGACCGCTTAAGAACTGATGTAATAGGTATGAATGACCATATCCCCTGGCATCAGTTCAGCTAATTGCACCTAGATACCCTACCAGTGAGTCCACCATCTTGGTATGTCAATTACATGTCCGAATAGTAGTCCTTTTTTAGTGTCTACAACCAGCATATAAGTGCTTTGAGCTCTGACCTACCATGAACCAGGGGCAGAGTCAGCACTAGGCACGAAATCCGGGCCGCATGGGTAAGAATGGCGTTTCCTGATTTTCCACACAGCTACCCAGGTAAGAACGCCTCTACTAATAACCTGAGACCCGCTGTTGTCTCCCCCAGAGTGAAACTCCTGGCGCGACTCCGAGTCCCTGTTGATGCCTAAAAACTCAATCAATAAGGTAAACATAACTGAATGATTGGGTATCCTTCGGATACTTGTATGACTAACGCTGACTGCTGGATGTGTACTAGGGTCTTTTGAAAGTAGAAGTCATGAATTTGATGCACTAATCCATGCTCTACTCCCACCCTGTCATCGTGTAAAGACTCCTGCATGATACCCGTCTCTAAGACATTTATAAACTAGACGGCGATTTGGCTGTTCCCACTCCCCGCTCTTACCTGTAACTTTCTCCATTTTTAACTTTTTCTAGGATTATTTCTACAATTAGAATAATCTGTTGATAGCATTAATGATGCATTGTACATAATGTGTGCCCGACAGTGCCGTACCTCACACACTACCCAACTCACTATTTGTTGGTGTTCTTTTTGTCTTTGAATACAGCTTGGAAATTCCATGCCATCAGCATCTAATACCACGCAAATAGTGTGTGTATTTCCTTGTATTTTTGTTTCTTGTTCTTGTCCTGACGAAAGCTCCCCTGACCCTGTAGGGCCCCGAGAGCTGAAACATGTCGACACCTTCTTTGAATACGATATAGTAGTTCATTAACTCGACTACTCAATATCACAACGTTTTTTAGCTTAGTGATTAGACTTTGTAAATAAAATTCACTCTTTTGATCTACTCACTATTTTTAACAGTTTTTTCTACCCACTTTTTATTTCTGGACACTTCTGTAAATACCAGAAGTAGCCTCTGGTGAGGCAGGCACCCTGCACGTTAATCGTTAACCCAATGACTATGCCATGACTCCTGAGGGGGCGGATAAAAGATATACCGCTACGACACGATTCCAGGAAGTCTATGAGGGTTCTCGATAAAAAACTATTTGGTTTTTTGCAGATACCAGTGTCCATTCTCCTCATGTGAAGAACTCAGCCAGGAGTAAAGACGGTTGTGCTACAACAATTGCCACTCTGCATGACTGCTGCTCTGTAAAAACTACCTTTCTGCTTTGCCCTTCTACCTGATGATCTCTGCCCTGCTAAGTAAAGTAATGGACCCAACTCACTTGAGTAACTATCTCACTGAGCATGAAGGAAAAAATCGAATCTCTCCTTTGAGAGCAATTACCTCGTGCCTCTATGAGGGAAAACAAACAAATAGACTTTCCAAAACAATCAGACCTTGCCTTGTCGGTAGGAAATTAACAATTAAAAGTGCTTCCCCGAGCGCAAACGGGTATTGCCTCAGTGGGAGATAAACAAGCAAGTTGACACACTTGAACAATTATGTCACTACTTAGTGAAGAAGGAACAAGGAATAAAAAGTAACAGTCAAGATATTATCCCTACATAATACTGATACCATGAAGAGCATGAAGCAAATGATTGATATCGCAACAAATCACTTTTTAATTACAAATTCTCAGCTAAAGCCTCAGGCTCTCTCATCTGTCTTGTACCACTATCAAGGTTGAAAGAATGTAAATGATTTAAGGAAAACAACTAGACACTTGTCCCTTGATTATAATCCCAATACAAAATAAAAAATACATGATTCTGTAATGGAAAATAATGGGATTATCAATAACATTTCAAATCTAGCCCAGTCCGACTAAATTTCCAAGTATTAACTAGCCCTTATGTAAAAAAAAATGGGTTATTAATTGGAGAGGATGGTTGACACTTTAAGCAATAAAGTAATTAATCTGGTAGCTCCAGACAAAGGTATCTGTAATTTAAAACTGAGCTCAACCACTGGTAACTATGGAACAGAGCAGACAGGATTAACTTGGAGAATATATGTAAAAGAATAAATAAATGAATGAATGACAACTTATAAAGCGCACAGCTACCTCGGAAGAGGTGTCCAAGCGGGAGCAGACTAGCCGGACTGAAGTGCCAGGTCCTACTGCCCTTGCCTGAAAATCCAAGTTTGTGCAGCTTTTCTGAATTCCTGTTCCGTAACCAACCAATGCGGGAGGCTGGGCAAGGTGTTCACAGTTTGGACATCCTAACAGTGAAGGAACTACCTCCTAGTCGCATATTTGTAAAATGAGGACCGTGAGAAGGAGCTGTTGATTAGATCTTACAGTCCGCTCCTGATATGGTATGAGCCTTGACCTAAGATAGCCCGGTCCTTTGCCATGGTAAGCTCAAAGCCTGGGAGAATGCCTTAAACTCAATCCTCCTGGTCACTGAGAGCCAGTGTAACTGTCTCAGATGCGGCGAGATGTGCTGGCAAAAAGGGACCCTACGGATTATCCTTGCAGCTGCATTCTGCACCGTCTGTAACCTGTGTGCAAATAAACTGGCAACCCCATGTAGAGACAGCTGACATTATCTAGTGGGGAGGTAACCAATGCATGGACCATAATTGTACAGCTTTCTGCAGGCAGGAAATGTAGGAATTTCCTAATAGTTCTCATTTTTTCAAAGCAAGCTGTGGACATGTGCCCCAAGGGTAAGCTCCTTCTCCATCTAGCTCCCAAGTTTTTTACTGAATCCTTGGGGCTGGCGGGAGACCCAGCTCCCCCTATCACCACAGGAGTGGCTGAGGAGATACACGCTTAAAAAACAAGACCTTGGTCTTGTCTGCATTTAGCTTCAAACAATTTTTATTCATCCAGCCAGTCCTTAAATTGATCAAAGGCTGCCACGGAGTGATCCTTAAAAGAAAACACCAGCTGAGTGCCATCCACGTCAGAGACTACTTTCACCCCTCTCGAATGAGATGAGGGCCACCAGTGGAGCAAGGTAGATATTAAAATGCAGTGGGCTTAGATCTGAGCCCTGGGGCACTCTGCAGATGAGTTGTTTGACTGGAGAAAAGAAAGGGTGCAGAAATACCAATTGACTGTGGTCCCCAAGATAGGACCGGATCCAGTCACGTGGCACTCCAGGAATGCCCATATGTTCCAATCTTTCCAGCAGGATTGAGTGGGACACCTTATCAAAGGCCACTGAAAGATCTAGCAGCACAAGCATGGTGGCCGAGCCACCATCCATGGAAGTTTGAAGTTTATTTTATTTGCATAGTTAATTAAAACCGTTGCAATACATATTACAAAATTCTTAAAAACATCATTGTTTAAAACCATTAAGAAGAATCAAGAAGTGAGAAATTCATTACAGTTTAAAAAGATAATTCAATAAAACTGGTTAAGACACACTTTTTTACACTAACTGCTGGAAAATACTGATCCCGTTTTAACATGCTCTTGTCCAGTTCAGCCATATACTGTGTTTACCACGTAGACTCTACTTACACAAAGTTGTCCCCCTAGTGCTAAATGGACATATTTAATAAAGATGTCATTAAGTCCCATTGTCCATCTGCTAATCAGCCTGGCTCTATAGATCTTGTATAGCATTTTCCACCATTTTTGGCATTCTCTTTTCGATTACCGTCAGAAATTTCACAAATCTGCAATTTAGTTTGGTGTTTGACTGATTCAGGCAGGCGAGCACCGCTTGCCTTCTTGTGCAAATCCCTTTTTGCTTGAATTGATCTTAAAGGAGCAGTTGTCGTGCTTGGTACAGCTCTTCACATAAACAGATTACGTGAAGGATGTCACCATTGTTGGAGTTGCATAGCCTGCAGGTCTCATTTCAGTCTTTCCTCAACCATTAGTGGTAGGTGCCCTGTACATGGAAGAATACTTAGTCTGTACTTTAGAAAGTTCATTTGTGTGGCTTTGGGGTAACCCTGGTTGAAGTATATTTGTGGAGTTAATGATTTGTAGGAATTTAGAATCATCCATGCATGAGATATTTTTGAGAATGATGCCTTGTCCTCCAATAAGGAGTCATTTTACATTTTTCCAAACTAGTTTTTTGAAATTGCGTGACCAAGTTGTAAGTCCAAAGGCTCTGAGTTTAGTGACTTCCAGGGCTAGCTGAAGGTCATTTCTTGCCTCAGAGACGCCCCTGCATTGTATGACATGCCATAGCAGAGAGTTTAGTGTATTTGTAGTGGCGCTTCTTAGTTTGTGCCAACAGATGATATATGCCCCGTAACTGGCTAAGTCTTGTTTTTGCAGGACGAACTCCAGTCTTATTTGAGCCGGAGATGTATAAAGCGGAAGGGAGAACATTGTTCTATAGGCTTTGACCTGTGTACTATCCAGGTATTTAGAATCTTTTCCCCGCATTGCCTCACTACCGTAGGTAATGGAGGGAAGCAGTTTGGCCTGAATTACCTTCAAAAACGGGGTCATAGTCAGACCCATCAGTTGGGTTGCCAGTTTTTTCATAGTCATAGCGATCAATAAGCCTCTCCTTATTTCCTGCGCCTGGTGCACAAAAGATCCTTCTTTATCAAATGTGACTCCCAGATATTTGTACTCACAAGCCTGGCCAATTTTTGTGAAACCAAGAAACCAACAGCCTGATTCATGTACGGGCCGCTATTGAGAAAACGCAAAACGGCATTCATGTACTTTTCGGGGAAAAAATAGCGACCCGCACGCGGGCGCTAAAGCCGTTAGCGACCTACAAAAAACGCAGAAAAATCGCTATTTCCGGCCACCAGCGATCGGGATTGCGACTCGCAATCCCGAGCGCACGGGATTGCGAGTCGCATTCTCGCGGGATCTGGAAATACGGGAAGACGCATTCCGAGCACTGTGATGACATCACAACCAGGAAGCTGCCAAATCCCACCCCCAAACACCACAGTGACGCTATCATTCGAGTGTACACGACGGAAAGCTGCCGCTAAACCTCCGTCAGCGACTCCCGACCCGGCCGAAATAGCGACCGCCATGTCCGACGAACCTCTGCCTGGCCCCAGCAACAGCGCTGGCCGCAAGCGCAAACTAAAGTTCTCCGAGCAGGAGCTGGAGAACCTCATAGAAGGGGTGGTGGCCAAACATGACCAGCTCTTTGGTGCCAACTCCAGGAGGGTCCCAGAACAGGAGAAGCGGAGGATCTGGGTGGGGATTGCCTCCAGCGTCAACTCTGTGGGCGTTGCGGACAGGTCGGTGGAGGAGCTGAAAAAGCGCTGGTACGACCTCCGAGGGCGTGCCAAGGAGAAGGTGGCGGAGCGCCTTGGTGCGGCATCAGGCACTGGAGGTGGTGGACCGACTGTCCCACCCAACACCCCCCTGGAGGACCAGGTAGAGGACACCTTGGAGAGGGAGGCGTGTGTTGGCGTGACCACTCTGGACTCCTCCCGCCCCACCCATAACACCCAAGGTAAGTGGCATGCGACTGCGACCCTGTCCCCTATGACCGTCCCTGCCCAAATAGGCTCACTCATTGGCCCTTAATCATGCCGATGTTGTGCATCAGGAAATACCCTGAGGCATTGTGGGAGACGTAGTCTGTCCACAATGTAGTAGTACCACAATGCGGCCAGAAAGGTTCCAGGCATCTCGATGTTTTGAAAGCAATAGCGACGAACGCGCTAAAAGGACCCCTTCTAATTAAATCGGAATCCTTTGAAAAAATTCTTTAAGTAAGTACCTTTACTGAACTTAGCCCCATAGAGCCCTAGCATTAACAATCTATAGGTCCTAACCAAGTGTTTTTTATTCACTGTACAAGCTCAAGTAGGATCCTCGTCCCAGTAGCAGTGACTGAGCGCTACTTGTTTTTCCACTATTAGAAGACCTTCTAATACAATACAATGTACGTCCAAGTCCTTGGCCTTCTCTCTGGCCCCTTACTCCACTTACTGGCCCTATTTTAACTTACCCGATCAACCTAAACCAGGGATTCCTCAAACATGTAAAGAATGCTAACTAGATTATCCCATTTTTTATGATTTCATTATCTGCAGCTCCCATTGGGAACCACGGCAGTTAAGCAGCTGCACCACCAAACAATCTTCCTTGCCTACACAAGCAAAGGCAAGGTAAAGACCATTTTAATTAATTTAATTTAATTTTGTTTAAATTAACTGGGCAAAATAATGCATGCGCTTAAAAAATGATCCTTGACTATAATAAGCGCTACACACCAGGGTGAGGTCAACTATATACCTCCTCCTTGCATCTTAAATTAAACCTTCTCACTGAAATGCACATGTGATAACTGAACACATGTGTGCATGTGTATATATAGTTTTATTAAGGAAGGGAGCACAAAAAACCTTTTTTAACAAAAAACAAGGCACGCATGTAGGTATGCAAACATACATGTAAGAAACAGATTATAATTGAAATTCTTATAGTTTCAGGAGGCTCATCTGTCCTGATGAAGATCTAAAAGCTATATAGATCGAAACGCCGTCGACCTACCCAAGGAATTTCACTAGTTCTATTTGTATATAATTGTTGTGTTTTTATCCTTGTTGTTGTTGTGTGACAGTCCGTTCACTTTGATCACTTATGTCACTTCCTGCACCACACTATTCACTTGAGCACCTGAAAAAGAGTATGGCTATTTATGTATATCCTTGAGAAAAGAGTAAAATAAAATACTCCTACTTGTACCTACTACCTCTGCTCCCAAGCGATTTATTAAGTATTCGCTCCCTGTTCTATTTTCTACCAAGGACCCCTTGAGGCCTACCCTGAACCATTGTTCTTCCAAAGCAGAAAGGTTCCTAAGCGCACAAATCCACAGCCATCCAGGGAATGTCACCCAGCATGCATGTAACATCTGCACGTCTGACAGTCACATGCACCTAATGAGTATCCACTTACCCTCACAGGTGCGGATGATAGCAGTGACAGCGAGAGGCTGGTGATCGTCGAGGAGGAATCCCTACCCGCTACCCAGCCACCAGCCCCTGCGCCAATACCAGCAGCCAGGCCCCCCACCTTACCTGCTGCAACACCTGCAGGCCCACCGGCTGCCAAGGCCAGGCCCCCCACCATTGTGCCTCCAGTGCCTGCCGCACCTGCGACACCAGCTGCTACAACACCTGCAGCTCGTACAACACGATCTGGGCCAGCCACATCCGCTACACAGCGGCCGAACAGCACGAGGGGCAAAGGGCATCTCCATGCCTGCATGAGCGTGGAGTGGCGAATGCTGCGTTTACACCAGCGCCAGTCGCAGCAGCAAGGAGCCATCCAGCTCCAGCTGCATAAGATCAGCCGCAATGTGGCGGGAGTCGGCCAGCCGGTGGACCGCATGACGGCGGCCATGGAGCGCATGACGGCGGCAATGGAGGCCAATACTGCAGCGCTGGGGAAGCAGCGCAGTGTTGCACGCAGGCGCCACCACCAGCTGTTGAGCCAGCTGTCGACCTATAGTCGCTCTAATTATGTGGCAGCAAATGCCACCACCCAGCTGTCGCGCCGCTCTATGACCCAGCAGCACCAACTGGTCCAGTGCTGCGAGGAGATTACCCGGGTGCTGGAGCACTTGACCACCGCCGTGATCCCACTGCTTACACCTGTGCTACCGGCCATCGTAGGGGGAGATGATGCGAGTGAGGCTGCCTCCAGCGTGAGCAGCATCTCTGCCACGCAGGCCCCCCCACCTAGGCGCAGCACCAGGGCTATGCCTGGTCCAGCTGCCCAGGATGAGGATGAGCCTCACAGGCGCCTGGGAAATGTGCGCCGGAGCCACCAATGACATTGTGCAGGCGCAGGCTGAAGCTAAGCCTGCCATGAACCTTTACATGCAGTATGCTGGAATACTGGATTTTGTAAATAGTTGTTACCATGACCCTTTTATGTTGTGATTCAAACAAATACATTTATTTTGCTGCACACATTCGCCTTGTGTAATCATTACATTTTGCATGCAATTGTGATATGTGGGGTGGGGGAAGGGGGTGGGCTAGAAATTGTTAGCTGTGATGTGGTTGCGACGTCTGTGGCCTTCAGCTGGGTTCTCCCCGCGTGCATGGTGCGCATGTGCTGGTGGCCGGTCTTCCCCCCTCAGATTCACTGCCTGAGATGTCAACTGGTATCCGGCGCTTGGTTGCAATGTTATGAAGCATTGCACAGACAGCCACAATGCGGCAGCACGCTGCAGGACTGTAATACATGGCCCCACCTGTCTTGTGCAGTATACAGAACCTGCTCTTGAGCAGGCCAAATGTCCTTTCAATACAGTTCCTTGTCCGGATGTGCGCAACATTGTAGCGCCGTTGCTGAGGTGTGGCAGGGTTGAGGTAAGGGGTCAGGAGGTATTCCAGTAGGGCGTAGCCACTGTCACCTGAATGAGAGGAGCAGATGTTGATTGCCTGTGCAGCGCAGTTACTTCATAGCAATGTGACATTGTCGACAAAGTGTACTTACCAAGTAGGTGTCCTTCCCCAAACTCTCCCCTGATCAGTCGTGTGTGGAGTCCGCTGTGCCTGAAGATAAAGGAGTCATGGGAACTCCCTGGGTACTGGGCCACAATGTCAGTGATGATGGTCTTGGCATTGCAGACCATCTGTATGTTGAGGGAGTGGTAGGACTTCCTGTTGCGGTACATATACTCCCTGCCAGCTGGTGGGCAGATGGCGACGTGGGTACAGTCTATGCAGCCGAGGACATGGGGAAAATGGGCAACATTATAAAATTGTAGTTTAGTGAGGTCCAATTCCTGTTGGCTCGTGGGAAATGTGATGTGCCGGTGGAGCTGGCTGAGCATGGCGTCAACAAAAGTGTGGAGGCAGCGTGACATGGTGGGCTGGGATATCCCCCCAGCAGCGGCTACTATGCCCTGGAAACTGCCGGAGGCCAGGAGGTGCAGGCTGCACAATACCTGCACATGTGTGGGCAGAGAATTGTTTCGCCTTGTTGGGTGCTGCATGATGGGGTGGAGTTCTTGTATCAGCCAGGTGATCATTTCCCCATTCAGCCTGTATTTTGCATAAATCTGTTCTCTGGTTTGGCCCAGCAAGGTGACCCGCTGCCGGTAAATCCTTGCCTGCCTCATGCGTCTCCTCCGTGCTGCTCGCTGTAGCCTTCGCCGCCTCACCACCATGTACATCCCAGGCATTGTGGAACGCCTAATGCTGCTGCTGAATGTCCTTATGTGTGATTGGTCAGGCCTGGACCTGTTGGTGATTGGCTAACAGTTTTTCAAATTTAGCTTCATCATGGCTTTTATGGTTACCACCTGCTTTGAGTTGTCCTTAAATTGCGCCGCGCAAACGTGCGATTTTGCGCTTTTTTGCTAATGTATTTCTTTCATGAATGCCGATTGAGACAATATTGCGTTTCGCTAATCATTTCGCAGATTCCGTGGTTGGTCGCTATTTCCGTATCGCTAATGCTCGACTTCCCGGAGTCTGCGACTATTACTGCGTAATCGCTATTCAAATCGCTATTATTTTTTAGCGATTTCGCTATTTCGTACTTGAATGCCGATTCCGTGTTTTGCACCCGCAATTGCGTTTTCGCAGCCATTGCGGGCGCTATTTTGCTTCAGGAATCAGGCTGTTAATCTTTTGTTTTTTGTTAATTATTGACATTGTTCGTGACTTGCTGAGGTTTATTTTTAAGTTTATTTTCTGTGGCGTATTTCTGCATTTCAGTCAGTAGTCGAAGTCCAATGTAGGTGTGACTGAGTAGCACTACATCGTCTGCATACATAAGGTTGGTCATGGTTTTCCCACCTACACTCGGTGAGTGGGAGTTGCAGGCATCGAGCACTTTTGGTAAGTCCGCTATAAAAAGATTAAATCATCCATGGACAATCTCACCGAATCAGCTACTTCTACCAACCCCTCTTTGTGCTATTGCCAGACTGGGAGTCCTGTAGGAGTGCAAGGCTTATACAAAGTCCGATAGTTGTTGCTGGGCCAATTTCTCCAATATGTTGGCCAGAGCTGCTAGGAGAGAGATTGGTCTAAAGTTGCTCAGAACTTCGGGAACTGCATTGGACAATAGTAGCAAATAGGCTTGCTTCTGTGAGGCTGGGAAAATTCCTGTCTTAAGAGACCCACTCTAAATTTGGTTAAGTACAGGATTAAGCTGTAAGGCCAGAGAACTGAACAATCTCACTGGGCAGAGAACCCAATTTACATTACATTAGTTCAGTCAGTGTCTTCTCTGCCGGGACAGGGAGAAATCCGGGAAAACTTGAGGTCCTTTGTAAGAGATTAGGTGGTCCTTGCAACTTAGGGAATCTGCCGCCGGCTTAAATGACGAATACAATTTTCGTATTTTATCCTCAAGGAAATCTGACAAGTCAGAGCACAGGATCTTGAAGGGGTGTAAATTGCGATCCAACGCTGTAGGGTGAGTGAAATATTTAACATTCCTGAACATTTATTTGGAAGAGTTTTATGGGTTCTCAATACATTTGGTTAGATGTTCCTTCCACTTACGTCTTAAGAGCTTATGTAACTTATTCAGGGCCTCTTTGTAGACATTTTTAGCTGCAGGCAGATAGGATTTTCTCCATTCAATTTCCTTCTTTTTGCAGCAACTTTTTTCCGTTTTAAGTTCATCTGAGAACCAAGGGGCAGACTGGGTGGATCTGGCGGGTGTAAATGACCTAAGAAGAGCCACCTTATCGAGAGCAGATGTCAGTCAGGAGTTAAAACACACTGCTTCTCTGTCGGAGAAGCCTACTAAATGTGGTAATTCTTCTTTGAGGGCCGGGCCCAAGGAGTTGGTGGTAACTTCGCTCCAGTTCCTCTATATATAGTACTAAATAAAACAATGCCTTAGGTCTGATTCAAACAATCTATTTGTGAAAGAGCAGTATAAATTCTCTCTTCCTAAATGCAACTAATCATTTACAAGAAAATAAATTTATTACCTCATTTATGTACCTCCATACCCAATCCCAAAACACAAACCAATTTCTGACTTGTGCTTTTATTTTTTGTGTTTGATTAGAAAAATTCTTTACCACAACGTCTTATTGATTTATCAACCAATAGTTAGGTACAATCACAGAATAAACATCTATATACACACATTACTTCTATACATATATATATATACACACATCTTTTTTGTATCTTTTTCAAAATAAGTTAGCCCAAAAAGAATTTTTTAAAAAGAGGATGCTATAAACATGTACAACTAAGCATTCCTAAGAAACAAGATCTAACCAGAAATTAAACCAAGAGCAAAGCAGGTCTATATTCTTTCAACCTATCTTTTTATTACACTCTTTTAGATATGAATTTTTACAACATAAGCTGTTTTAACACTGGTGTCTCTTCGTGGGCGTCGACGCGTTTCAGCCCATTTGCTACGTGCCTCATGAGGACAAGGGCTAATAATGATCCGTCGTAGTTGGTGTGCTCAAACTGAATTGAAGACAACGAACGGCGAAGTTCTTTTCCAAGTGAACGAAACAAAGGGTCGTGGGCTTCTGTTTTCCAAAGAATTTGTACTGTCCAAATAGCCTCTAAAGGTGTTCCGGTACACCGCTCACTCTCGTCTGTGCGGGCCAAACTCCAACCGGATACTTAGGGGCACTCGATTCCTTCTCTTGTTTCCCACAGGTTTTTTAATTATAAGGAGGCACTCGTTTGTCCTAGTGCTTGTTCGACGTAGTCTTCAATCACCCACCATGATAGATCTCTGGCCAGTTCCTCTATATGTCTGATTTTTGTGCTAGGTGAACTTTTAGATTAAAACTATACCTGACCGGGAGTAAAAGATTGTCCATCCAAACCAAAAGCATTGGCTCCACCCTCGGGTCCTGCAAATTTGAACAGATGCGATTCAGCACATGGCCTGCTTTGTGTGTCAGTGCTGAGACAAGCTGTGTTAAGTTAGTCATTAAGTGCTGATAAAAAGTGTGCAGCCTGTAGGCAGCTAGAATCATCAACATAAAAATTAAGGTCTCCCAACACTGTGAAATTAGCATGGTGTAGGGACATAAATGATGTCAGCCGGCTCCAGCGTGTGGCTGTGTGGGCAATCTGGTGGTCTATAAATACTTTCCTGTTTTCAGTTTCTATTTTTGGTAAATTCTGGTGGTGTTTTATCAGTGTTTTCCATGATTTCAGTACCTCAAAAAAATAGTTTTTTAGTGATTAATCATTTTCACGCCATAAAAAAAACAGCAGAAACAGTTTTTTACTGATGTTTAATGAAAGCTTTGCTTTTATTATTGCTTGCTTTCTTCATTGATGCACGGTATATTGACAGAGTACTTGCAGTGTATATGAGGACAGATAGCTCTATTCAGCCCTGTGCTGACTCACCCTGTCTCCTGGAATCCCCCAGCCCCTGTCACTCAAACTCCAGACAATGAATACACAACCTAGCAGAGGCAGGCTTGGATACTTAGGCAAAAAAATACCTACTTTCTAAAAGTGGTATTTTCAAACACAGAATGTTAATACCAACTTCACTAAATCAATCAATCATATCATTTGTAAAGCGCACTACTGAGTTCAGGCATACTAAACTCGAATTTCTGCCTAGTTCCCTGAGTCAGTTAGGATTATAAGATGTAATAATCAAACTGCCCATTCTGGCCTATGGGGAACAGGTAGACTTGCAATAGTGAAAAACGAAAATGGCTGTAATTCACTATTAGGGAATGCCACACACACCAGGGGGTGTCCTACCTTTTTACCTACAATGCCCCCTGCCATTGGGCCTACCATAGGGGTGACTAGTATGCAGAAAAGTGAAGGTTTAGGGACTGACAAGTGGGTGCACCTGCCCATTCAGCATGGCAGTACCAGATTGCACACAGGTTCTGTAATGGCAGACCTGAGAGACACTTTACAGACTGCTTCTGTGGGTGTCACACACAGTGCTGCAAGCCCACCAGCAGCATTTGATTTACAAGCCCTGGGCACATGCAGGGCACTGTACTAGAAAATGAAAAGTAAACCAAACCAGCCAATCATGGAGTCACTAATCCATACATTGATTTGTAATGGGGAGAGCATATGCACTTTAGCACTGACCAGCAGTGGTAAAGTGCCCAGAGTCATAAAATCAACAAAAACAGGTCAGACAAAGTACAGGAGGAAGGGAAAATGCTCAGGGATGACCCTGCAAAAAAGGGCCAAGTCCAACACAGTGCTTCAGGGATAGGCTGTCTTCATGCATTGCTGGAGTTACATAATGCTTGTTGGAAATGGCCCTTTTTGCAGGGTTATCCGCAAACGTTTTGCTTCTTCCTCCCTTATTTTTCCTGACCTGTGGTTGTTGGCAATAGGACTCTGGGCACTTTACCATTGCTGATCAGTGCTAAAGTGCATATGCTCTCTATATAAATTGGTATTATGATTGGTTATCCATGATTGGCATATTTGTTTACCAGTAAGGCCCTAGCAAAGTGAACTGAGTGTGCCAGGGTTGGTAATTCAAATGCTACTAGTGGGCCTGCAGCACTGGTTGTGCCACCCACAGGAGTAGCCCTAAAATGGCGTCTCAGGCCTGCCACCACAGTACCTGTGCGCAGTCTGTGAACTGCCTTGTCAACCTGGCCAGTGTTCCGACTGACTAGGCCTAACCCTTCCCTTTCTGTACACATGGGACACCCCTATGGAAGGCCCAAGGTACCTCCCTGGGCAGGGTGCAGTGTATTTTGAAAGGTAGAGCAAGTACCAGTGTGGATGACATGCACTGGTAGTGAATTACAGCCATTTTCGATTTTCACTTTCGAAAGGTTATCTTGCCCATAGACTATAATAGGAAATGCTGTGTATGATGGTTACCTACATATCTTCCCATAGGAGGAAGATAGGACATACAAGTCTGGTATTCCTGAACTCATGATTTGATAAAACATCTTTTAGGAAGGATGGTTTTTAAATTCTGTGTTTGAAAACAGCACTTTTAGAAAGTGGCTGTTTTCTTGTCTGACCTTTCTGTGTGCCTTGCCCTGTTTGTGAATTAACTGTCTGGTTTGTGAGTGACAGGGGCTGGGTGGCTCCCAGGGGCTGAGTGGGACATCCCTGGGCTGAATAGCTCCATCTGCATCTAGAGTGGTGGGAGGGGATATCACCTGGGCCTGATTAGGGCTGTGCCTGCCTTCCACAATGCTGGTTCCACCTCCTGCTGGGCGGCTGACGACCCCGCCAGGAAAACAAAGTGCTCAAGAGACAACCAGAACTGGTTCAGCCTGGGCTCAGAGCCCTCCTGCACAAAGGGAACAAAGACTTTTTGGGGTATAAGTACAGGACCCCTAACTACAGAAAATTAGATCATCCTGAAATCAAGAAGGAACCTCTGCCAAGGAGAAAGCTGGAAGACTGAAGAGGAAGGACTGTGTGTTTGTGGGCTGACCTGCAGTTGCTTTTCTGCCAAGGAGAGGGAAAGGACTTTGTTGTTGTGTTGTCCCCTTGCTCGAGATCTCCTAGGGCCTGAAGTGAGCTGGCCTCCTGTTAAGAAGTCCCAGGAACAAAAGGACTTCACCCCCAGCTTCCCCTGAGGACTGCTGTGAGAGTTCTGCCCTTCCTGAGTGCTGAATCCGACTGAGGGGCCTCTGGAAGTTGTGGCCTGTTTGGGAAGCTGGAAAAAGAGAAACTAAGACAATCTGCAAGCTTTCACGCATCGCTAGCTTGCGGAGCGCATCCCCAAGCCAACATTTGTGATAGATAATCTACATATGTTCAAGATGTTGTTACAAATGAATCATTCTTGTATGGGCAGATTTATATATTTTCTAATCATACACAAATGAAAGAGAGCCCAAAACTTGCATATTGTAACATATAGTTTACAATGCCATTATGCCACCTAAGTTCAGGCTTTGTGAACTGCTAGTTTAGAACAAGCTGATGGTCTTAACATGGTTATTCAAACATTCACTATGTTTATACATACTGATACTATAACAAGAATCCCTATTCCTCCTTCTCTTTTCTCAAACAGAAAACATAGGCATAGTTGGTCTAAAAAATCGTTGGTAATAACCCTTATGTTGTAATTAGAATTGAAAGGATTTCTGCATTCAACAAGAGAGATGTGGGGGGGGGGGGGTCACACTAATAAATGATGCATCTCGTCCTCAAAATTATGACCCAATTCCACACTTCTCAATCTACAGATCCATTCTGCTTCCTTTTTTCGAAGGGCCAGGATCCTGTCTCCACCTCGTGGGTGTGCAGGTACATGATCAATCCCCATAAACCACAGGTCATCTTCGGGTTTATGCTTTTCTTGCATATGAAAAGTCATCGCATATTTGTGATCACCATTCCGGCGTGCACGAACATGCTCTTGGATTCTCAATTTGAGGGGTCGTTTTGTGCTGCCCACATAGATCTTTTCACAGGGGCAGCCCACAACGTATATTACAAAGGTCGTATTGCAATTGATTAGGTGTTTGATCTGATGTATCTTTGGTGTATTAAAGCAAAACTCCTTTGTTTTATCTCTGCCCATTTTGCAGACATTACACCCCCTACAGGTGCGGAAGCCCACAGTCTTTGGTAGGAGCCAACATGGTTTTTTCTTTTCTGTGGTCACATAGCTTGGACATAGCATATTTCTCAAATTTTGTCCCCGTCTGTTATCTTTGTTGGAACAATATTGGCCAAACTTGGTATCTGTTAATAAGTGCCAATGCTTTCTTAGGGTGTTGTAGATTCTACTGTTTTCATCAGTGTATTTGGTCGCAAAGGCCACATGAGCTTTTTGTTGTTTCTTGCAGGGCATGGACACAAGAGTAGTTTACCTTTTCACCTTGTTGACTCTTTCCTTAGCCTTACACAGTATTTTTGGTGGGTAGCCTCGCTGGAGAAAACGGTTCTCTGTTTCCCCAATGTTATGATAAAGGAGTCCTCCGTGCTGCAATTCCGCCGCATACGGAGCATCTCCCCATATGGTATGTTTTCAATAACATGTCGGGGTGTGAACTTTTGAAATGCAACATACTGTTGCACGCTGTTGTTTTTCTATGGGTCCTGCTGTTGATTTTGTTGTTCTCAATGAAGAAAGTCACATCCAAGAAGTCAATCTGTTTGTCACTGAATTCCATGGTAAATCGGACATTGTATGGGTTGTCATTTAGATAATATGACAACAGTTCTGGGGCAGGTCCATTCCAGTTTATGATAACATCATCAATATACCTGCCCCAGAATATCACATGATCTGACCACTTTGCCACATGTCTGCCCCAGGCATGCTCCCACTCAAACCAGCCCATGAAGAGGCCGGGGTAAGCGGGAGCAAACCTGAATCCCATTGCCGTACCCCGTACCTGCTGGAACCAGATCGAGTCATGGAGAAAGAAGTTCTTAGACAGGATAATATCTGTAATTTCCATTAGAACTTCATTGTGAAGTAAGTGATCCGCTGTTCTCTGGCCCAAGAAGAAGGCCAATGCATTCATACCAAACTCCTTCTTTATACAAGTATATAAACTTGCAACATCCAGGGTGACAAACAACATGCTGTCTCCCCATGTTAAACCCTCAAATTTGGAGAGTATGTCCTTCGTGTCCCGAATATATGCGGGCAGATTCTGAACAAAGAGTTGGATGTATGCATCAACATACTCTGACAATCTTTCGGTCGATGAATTAACCCCGGAGATGATAGGGCGGCCAGGTGGAAATGGGCCACCCTTATGAATTTTGGGCAGGATGTATATACAGGGATAGTTTGGATTGTAAACGGTCAGATATCTGTGTTCCTCTTCGCTTAGTAGTCGTGTTTCTCGCCAGTCCGTTAGTCTCATATTTATATGGGCTACCAATCTAGCAATAGGGTTGTCAGTGAGTTTTGTATAGCAGGCGGTGTCTGAGAGTTGACGATTAATTTCATTAATGTAGTCTATTTTCTTCATAAGGACAACATTGCCCCCCTTGTCCACTTCGCGGATAACAATGGAGTTATCTGATTTTAAGTCTTTCAAGGCCAGCTTTTCTTTAGGGGTTAGGTTCTGAGCACTAGATTTTGAGCGGGTAGGGTGATCAATCAATTGGCGAAATCCTGATGCTACTCTGTTTTTGAAGATTTCTATATTTGGATGTGTTCCTACTGGTATAAATTTTTACCTTGGTTTCAGGCCACTGTCAGTTGACACATTTTTCACAATTTCTAATTCTTGACAAATCAAGTCCATATCAATAGAAGTCTCCAATTCCACTGACATCATTGTTTGCAACAAGTTTATTTCACTTACAGTATGAGTGTTAACAACATTGACATCAGTACATTTCTCTTTAGAGATTGGGTTCCTAACAAAATGATCTTTCAGTTTTAAGGTACGAACGAATTTAAACAGATCAACAAATATCTCCGTATCGTCCTCTGACTGATTGGGACAGAACCCCAGACCCAATTCCAAAACAGAAATTTCAGCATCAGTTAGACATTTTTCAGAAAGGTTAACAATAATTTACTTATTTTCTTCCACCATGTTCATATCATTATGGACAGTTAATTCTTGTTCGATCTCGTTCGTTTTGCCACAGTTTCCACATTTGAGTTTCTGCCCCTGCTTACGCTCCTGCCATCTCCGCCCCCCCCCTTCTTGTTTTTGAACTTTTGGTCTTGCACCTAGTCTTAATCTTTCCATCTCCAATAAAAAATTGCTCGGGCAGGTCTATTTTCCCCGCTTCAGATACTTCAGGTGCATCTGTTGAGATGGAGCTTGCTACTGATGATAATGAGGTTATGCTACCTGCAGAAGTCAATTCAGAATTCTCCTCTCTTTGCCTTTTCCCCTCTCCTGCTACTTTGACATTGTCAAATTTGTGCGAGAATGTATAGATTCTCCCATCTTTATAATCTTTATCATCCCTTCTTATTTTTTTAATCTTTTTGTCCCTTAAATACATCTGATGATTCTCTAGGATTCCATCCAAGATTGCATAATTCTTTTGAACGGTCTCCTTGAGTGCAGAGCTTTCAATTTCCTTTTCAAGTTCCTTAATTTCTCGTTTTAGTTTCTCACCTTTTATTTCAGCATTTTTTATGAGGATTTTCATCATATTGTAGGAGGCAGTTCGTAGGTTGCCCTCCCAATCCTCTAGCTGTTCTGGACTGAGGTCCTCAAATGTGGGAAAGATTAAAATTCTGAGGCCTTGGGGAATTTTTTCATTTTCGATATATTTTTCTAAGGTGGTGCCATCCCACCACCGTGACATTTCACTTTTCTTAAGTTTTTCCAATTTTTGAAATTTAGCCTTTAGACCCGATGTTGTTGGGGTTGGTTTGTTCGTCAATCTAGGATTGATTGCAAACGGATCCTGAGCTAACTCCTGCCGTCTATCCTTAAAGCCTGGCATGATGGTATCCTACTTTTTGTGGTGAAGGTTATATATAGTATCTTTATAGAAATTCAAATGTGGAGTTGGTTAGTGCTTTGGAAGTGAATTTAACAATTTCAAAAGAAGAGACAGTGGCAACTTCCTAATTGTAGCACCTAACCCAAATCACCCCCAAATTTTTAAGTCGCCTCTGGTAGTTTGTGTGGGCGAGGTGTGTGCACACTGGTTAACACCCACTGTCACAGTGATAGTTCATCCAAGAACTCAAGTAATCAATACATAAATGCAAAGGTGCAGCACACAATTACAGAACTATAATACCAATAAACACTGACGTAGGTTTTCTTAGTTGGGATTTTCTTTATTTCAAACAAGGTGTACAATCAAAAACACGGGTGTTCGCAGCCGACGCGTTTCGTCCTCAAGAGACTTCTTCAGGGCTGCCATAAAAACATATAAACATACAATTAAAATCTGAGTTTAAAAAACTTGGTCATCCAGATAGCCAGGCTTTGTTACAGTAAATGACCTAGAAGGTATATTGTTATAATCTACCACTCTGGTCAAACTCATTAGGAGTCTATGCAACCAATTTTCACATTTTTATCACAAGCTGATTTTCATTTTGGATGGAAGAACAACAACATAACATATATTCGTCTTCATATACACTTTTCATATGATGGATAATCTAATCTAATGTTCATAAAGGTTACATTAGTAAGAGACAAAAATTTAAAAGAGAGTAGATCAATCTGGAGAGAGAGTGAGTAGGGTAAAATGAAATAGAAGGAACAGTTCCCAGAGACAAAGGAATGTGCTGTGGCGTAGAGACACTCTTTTACTTCTCATCTTGCAAATGTAAAGAAAGGGGTCCCACATACCGAATTCTTTTGAATATAAATAGTCGTCGTAATGGGTAGGTAATTTCTTTGTAACTGTACGTTTCAATAGATCTCTTAATTGGTAGTGTTAGGAAGCCTGAAAAAAGCATGGAACAGACTCACATAAGAGGTTTTCCAGGGGGGAACAAAAGCGCCTATGTACCCGTAATAACAATAGACTTTCCCAGGAGAAAAGTCGGAAAATTCTTTGCTTTAATCATATTTCCCTGAAGGATCAACATCCATATTTAAGTAATCTTGAGAATCTACAAGTCTAAAAGCTGTCTATATATAACAATAATGATGTCTTAATGCTGAAACACTGTGTCTGTATGTTGAGACATCCCTAAGGAAAGATACATATCCATGCAGTATCCACAGTTATGTTTGGGAAATCTTCAGAATCCATAAGCCAAGGAAGTATCTATGCAACTCAATCCTGATACCTTTGTGCCGAAACTACCAGAGGCGACTTAAAAATTTGGGGGTGATTTGGGTTAGGTGCTACAATTAGGACGTTTCCACTGTCTCTTCCTCCCATACTTCTGGCTCTGCGAACAGATTTCTGCATAGGGTCACCTTTCTGAGACCCTTTATGTTGCACACCAGTACATCAGAATCCTTTGTGGCTCCACACTTCTGACACAGAAAGGTTGCGAACAGAAAGAGATGTGAGCGTGCTGGGGTGGCGCCTATTCAGGCAACTTGCACATCTTTTCCAGCCTGTGATAACTGAACCAGTGGCCTAGCAAAGAAGCCATGGGCCCTAATGCAAACCAGAAACCCCCCCCCCCCTTCTTTTCCGGTGCAGATGAAGATGCTGACACAGAGCCGAACGATGCCACCTACTGGTGCACCAGGGTACTTGTGAATTTTCGGATCCAGCCTGACACCTGGGGATAATTCTAAAGTAAGGAATCTACGGCTAGATAGTCTCTACCAGATAAGATGTTACTGAAAGTAAGTAACTTGTTCTTTTACTGCACACATATGTGTGCTTTAATACATTAAAATCTTTTTTTTTTTATCATGTTAACTTTCAGAGTGCACTACAGGCATTCTGTGCATACCATCCTTTAACTTCTTCATCCTTTACCCATTTTTATTGCCAAGGGGTTCATAGTTTTCACCAGTGCAACAGTGGGTAAGGCAATTTCCCAATAAACAATTTAAAGATGGATTGTGCTCTACATAAAACTTTGCTATGAGAGTACAAAGAACGACTATCCAGTAGTTATTTGGCCACATGACACTTATGGAAGAGGTGATTAGTAATCACCCAGAATATTCTTATCTGGCACCACTTACTGCCCATTGCTATAAACAACATTTCCTTACCCAAAGTGAAACGTGGGAAAATTTCAGTAAAAGGTAAATCAGTGGGAAAACAGAGTATTTATCCGAGCAGTTGTTACCAATGGTAAGTTACATGTTCTGTTGAATTGGATTGCCATTGCCCCTAACATCTCAGTAAAATTAATTGGAATTTACAAAAAGATTGCAAAGATGTTTATTCTTGAATTGATGGTGGCTTTTTCCTTTAATGTCTGTTTAGCTCCATCTGCATTTTTAGTGAAAGTGCATAAACTGAACCCATCTGTTCCATCTAGACGTTTCTCTCTCCACAGATCCCAGTGGCTCTTACTCCTGCATTTTGATTTTATCTCTTTTGGAATAGACTTTTCTATTAATCTTTATTCTTTCTGCTATTATTGCCTCTATTGCATTTCTTTATTATCCTTGTTAAAAAATACCCATACATTCTAATTAGAATGTACAGAAAACAAGTCCTCTGCAAATGGTAATGTTATTGTTACACCGAATACTCCACCAAGAGCATGTTGGCAAATCTAGAAATTGGGAAAGTTGACTAGCGAAGGTTTCAATAGCCAATCCTTGGCATAGACACTCTAAAATAGAAACATATTATTTCCATTTATGCAGTGTAATTTACCCTCTGTTGAAATTAGATTTTTATATATATCTTATTCCATAGCAATGGCACTGAACAGCAAATAGCCACTCTACCTCTAGATCCGTAATGATTAAAGCACATAGTGAGTGAATGCCCAGCCTTAATGCTGTTCTCCTCCCTTTGGAGCGAATACGGGGTGACTGCTCTGAGGCCCACATACAGTGCTACTCTGCCAGGTGAGGCCGGGGGACACATATATTTGACAAGTAAATTGCAGACGCACACGTGAGTGCATCGGAATTGCGGAGTTGGGAAGCTTCTGCACAGCAGCGCATGTGGAGTGCTACCTCATAGACTAACGGCCCGAGACCCCTGCAAGACGTTCCATGGTGTTTTTGTGGGCAGGGATTCCCGGCTCATACTACAGAAGTGTGAGCCCACTTACAACTGCGGATCTACGTTGGGTGCGGAGCGCAGGGAATGCAGGCGACACCTCACAAGACTAATGGTATGAGTGTCGGCAGCGGTGCATGACACACTTTGAGCACAGCAACAGTGGATTATGGGGAGGGCCCATGGACCCCACTAATGCATAACCAATTGCATCTGCACCTTCCAAATTGTGGCATTGAAACATGGGAGAACACCTCTCTGCAGAAGACTCACACTAACTCTTCGCACACTGCATGATAACGTCCTGTGAACCTTGTGGACTGCAGTGTATGCTTCGCGCCCCCATGAGTCCCATGATTGCGAGTGAGGGGAAGATGCGTGGCACCACATAGACCCTGGTGCAGAGAGCACAATCGTCCCTTTTCTGCCTACCTGTGACTCCTTGCAACCTTGTCCTTGTTGCTACTGGAGGCGATCACTGTTTGCTACATGGGACCCGATTCAAGCCTAAAGGAGGGAGGAGAACAATGAGCCGCACTGACGGTAAGCAGCCGAAACTGCAATTCTCAGTGCGGAAACAGCCCCCCAGCGATGATGTAGAAGTGCAAAGGGATGACGACCAGCCACCGTCTCAATCGCAAGATCACTTGTTTAAAATCATTTGGACTGCCTGACTCCAAGATGACTGCCACAGTGTTCCCTACTACATCGTGCTACTCCTCTGAGAAAAAAACGCACTTCGTCCAGACCTCGAACACATCCCCCATCGGGCCTACCCTTCAGTATACCAAATCTGTGAACCTGCCTCTGACCGTAGAGACCTAGCTTTTTGGCTGATGCCCGGTGGAGCTACTTGACAGCTATAGAGGAGATGGGCTGTGGGCTACCCCTACGGCCGTCACCTACCCAGCCGGACATTGGCCAGACCTTACTTTGTCTCTCCGTCATACTCTCCCTCATACCCCTTTACTTCACCCACTTTCTCCTTTATGCTCCATCTATCCCTTCTCTTTGCTCTCTAATTGTTTTCTCATTGAGACGTAGCCGCTTGACTGACGCATGGTGGAGCTACCCACTGCAAGATTCCCTTGCAGTGGTGCCCAGTAAAAAAACCAGCTGAAATGAGGCCCCGAGCGATTGCTCAATTGTTTAGTACAGAAATTATCGGGTCTTAAAAAACTGCCTCGAACTGCAGTTAGAGGCAGTTTATTTGGATTTGCTCCACAAGTTTTTACTTGTTAAGATCCCAAGTGGGCTTTGGGGCCATTTGGGCACAGAAACGGCTACCTTACATCTCATTTTCGTTAGCTTTCACTAACAGAAGTGATGATCTTTATGATGATCATTTTTGCAGGTAAACTAACGCTGAGGTTAGCAGCAGTTTGTACATATGCCGATAAAGAAATTGGTGCAGTACCGTCTAAAAAGTGCTGCAACTGCGGCATAAACTTCTTATACATATGCCCCTATGTGTTATGTAATTTTACATCCTGCACAGGCACTGAGGGTTACCTCATACAAACACCTCGAATCACCAGTGTATTACTTGTAATCCTGTTTACAGTAATAGACATGTATGGCAAATTGCTTGTTGATCCACCCATATATTTGCAGGCATGTTGCCAAATCTGGCAACCTTGCACCATGGTGCTGGGTTGCCAGCTTGGTGGTTAGGTTGTTTTTGTACATGATGGTGCACCTTCATACACATGAACAATCTGTTGTTATTAAGTTATCTTATGATGCATGCAGTGGAATACATTCCTCATCAGTAGGCCGGCTGGAGGGTGGTATGGCACTCAGATGCATTTTTGGTTGTTGAATTGTTAATTAGTCTGAACATGCATCAGTGGACACAGGTGTTGCATGGAAAATACTCAAAAAAGGTTCACATGTCACACCACTGACATGCCAAATGTAGCTTTAACAGGTTATTTACAGGCACAGATTCAGACATACAAGGTGGCTTTACTTACCCTTGTCCAGCACATACATGTGTACAAAACTGGTGCCTGACGCAACTTATTGCTCGGATGTGAGAACACGATTGTGGACATCATTTATGGAGTCCTTGCACCAACAGGTCCTCACTCTAAACATTCCCAAAAGTGTCATACCAGTGGTGCAAGACCATTCATAAATGAGGCCCAGTATATCTGCTGCATCAGGGATGGACATGGCAGTGCTGTTTAGACATTTGCAAGGTGTGATTGTCATATGTGATTTACTTACATTAAAAATAGTTTGTATTGTGGACAAGTCCAAGGAAACCAAGATGCATACATCAGACTGTGGTACAGGGACATTTGTAGCTGTGATCACCACCATGACCCATTACTCACATATGTGCACTTATTGTGACTTACCCGTTATTTATTGTTCACTTTCTAAGGCTGCACTGTCCTATCCCGATAATCCTGCTGCTAACTAGTCTGGTATGACGGCTGCCCCGCGCTCCTCCAGGACCTCCTGCTCTGCTCTGCTGCCTCCTCCTGTTTGTAAGGCTGCCTTACGGTTTGCCACAAGCTATACTTTGGTTCTGCGCTTGCGTTCATGACAGTCCTCTTTGATTGTCCAATACCTATTTATCTTCTGGACAATCCTCGGCCATATCGCATCCTTTTTGGCAAAGGGTAACTTCGAACTCACAAAGAGTTGGCGCTGGTAATTGGCGTCCTCAGCATGGGCGTAGGAAGTGTGGGGGACGTGGGGGATATGTCCCCCCCCCAGATTTTGGAGTGGGGGGGTACACGGGGGACGGGACGAGGGGACAAAATAATCACCCCTCGTCCTCCTGTTAATCGCAGGGCCATTAGCGCGTGAAAGCGCTACCTAATGGCCCTGCACTTGCCCTGCTGCAGTCAAAGAGGCGACCTGGCCTCTGCCCTTTTGTTATGCTGTAGTAAGGCTCCGTTCTGGGAAGGGCGGAGAAGGTAAAAAACTCTTTGCCTTCATGCCCAGAGAAGGCAAGGACAGTGTCCACTTCTCCTGATCTGCCTCTGGCAGCGCCCTCCTGCCCTCTCTCTCTCTCTATTCATGCTCTCTCTCTGTCTCGCTCTTCATCACTTGTGTGATTTGAAGAGACCGCTCTTACTTCTCTCTCTTGCTTCTCCTTTTCTTTATTTGTTCCCCTGTGAAATGGATCCAAAAAAGAGCGGAACACTTTGGCTGGAAATGTCCTCATTTTCTGACTGTTTTCTACTCCCAAGAACAACCTCGGAGAGAAAATATTATTAAATACCTATATAAAATAATACATAGTGGTCAGCAGACAGGCCAGCTTGTTATTTACACCCACACACATTAGTACCACTTTGCAGAGTTTGCCCGTAAAAGCGCTACTTTCTTTTTATCTTCTTTCTTTGAACAACGGTATTTTCCCAGGGTGGGGAAGTGCACCATTCCTAAAGGTACTGCAATACCTGGTCGATGGGTGGAGTAGAAACATTTAATATGATAGTTTTCAAATGTTTTAATTATTTTAGCTTATAAAATGTGTACAGCGGCTCTGTGTTTGGGGAGTTAGTCTTTTTTTTTTAATCCAAACTTCTTACATTTTGTAAGGATATAAGCAATGGAAATTGAAACTGGTCCCTTCCTGGTCCTGTAGTCATATAGGAGTTTAAAACCGTTAAGGTAACCATGTTGTTACTGATTACAGTTCGCATGCTTTGCTTATTCTTGCATTCCTTCTGAGTGTTTGCTTTTTCCAGGGTGTTATTAATTTTTTTTTTCAGGCAGAATTATACTGTTGTCTAGTGCATAATTTGAATTTAGTCGCAGCACAATTGAGATGTAGCCGAAGGCAGTGCGAGATTCTCTCTGTGGGGCAGTATGGTGTTTAGTGTGGGAGAGGATGTGGTACTCTGTCCAGAGCTGCTGAATTTGGAACTGGAGAACCATGTTCAGCCTTCATGACCAGTCCATCAGACCACACTCCTGACGCTACACTTTAGAAGGCCCGATAGACCTTAGAAGCTCTGGTGTGTTAGCATCCGCAGGTGGACCCTAACAGTGGCAAGTTTGAGTTAACCTTGAAGGCCTGTCCACCACAATCCATACTGCAGTTCACCTCCAGTCTTGCGGGCAGACCTACGACGCAGCACACCCTAGAGCGGCAGTGACTGTCACTGAGGTCACAAGACCCTTGAGGCCAGTCCACCTCACCCATTGGTACCTCCATTGGCCTTTTCAGCAGTAGTAGTGCAACTTACCAGGGGTTGGCAATGTAGGATTTGCACGCACACCAAACTTAGGGGGTGATTATAATGGCAGTGGGACCACCACGTCACCCCATCGGTGACTGCATCACCGACGCCATATTATAATGGCAGGCTGTTCCCTGGCGGTCGGAAAGACCAACCACCACAAACCCGATGGGCACCTTGAGCCCGCCAGTGCAGCGGAGGAGCTTGTGGTTCCTACAGTCCTGGTGGTGGTGCACCGCAGTAGGGATTACGATGTCTCTTACCCACCAGCCTATCCATGGCGGTTCACACACCATGGAAAAGATGACGGAAATGGACATCGGACCTGGGGGTCACTTATGATGCCTCGCCTACATATCACTGCATCATGAGGCAGGCACCGCATTGTGCCTGCCACGTAGTGCATTGATATATGTAACCGGTCTCTTTTTTACATTGCAGTGGATGATGCAGCCAGCAGCACCTGCTGCAATGTAAAAGATAGGCACTGCGAACGCCATAGTGGCGGTCGCATTGTAATGTCTATCGTGGGGCCGCCACCTTGCAGGCCACCGCTCCCATTCCCCGATTCGATGGCAGACGGACTGAAGTCCACCTGCCATCGTAATCAGCCCCTACGTTTTCTAACGTCATGGTCTCTGCTTCATGCACAAACACTTTTAACATGTGCAACCTATTTTCGGTCCACTGGAGTTATGCAGCAATGGAAGGCAAAATGATGTTGCAGTGTTGACTAAATTATGCACAATAAAAAGGCTGCAGCATAATGCGGAACATTTTATGATACTTTATTATTTTGACATATTTATACATACTAAGAGCCTCTGCAGAGCTTTTGCCTTATTAGTACCTGTGTAACATACAAATGCAGCAGTGGGAAAGGTGACCAGTCCACCTTTGCAAAGGGCCCTACACTCCACAGCAACATAAGTCACATTTCTTTTAGTCATTTTTGATCAGTTTGAGCTACAAAATTGTTTTGGGTGAAATTGTTAGATTATGCAGCAAATTATGTATTATGTGGCATATATGATACAGCCATAGTTAAGTGGAAAAATGTTTCCACTTAACTTAATGTTGCCCCAACATTGTAGTTCATCATTTTCTAAGTTCCCCAAACGCAAAAGTCAATTTAGGGCACAATTTGCATTTTAAAAGCAGTCCTACAACACAGGGCTACTTTTAAACTGTCCTCAGGCTCCAGCAGTGCACACATGCAGGTGCAGAAATGCTGCTGGCCTCTAAACTGCCATGTCCTATTACATTCTAGGGACTTAAAGGTAGATCTCATCCCCCTGCCCTATTATGTACTAGAAGTAAACAAAACAACTTGCCAGTACTGTGCAGCAGTTTTCAGAACAGTAGGTGAAAGAGCTACCAATCGCTCCTTCCCAAATGACCACTCTTTCAGTCAAAGTTTGTAGTAGAAAATATGTTATTCTTCAATTTTTAATTTTTAGAATTTGGTATTTTTTGTTTATTATTTTGTTTTTTATTTTTCTTATTTACATCTATGAGCAATAAACATTATTGGACAATACGGAGGAGTGAAACATATTCATGGACAGGGAAGGTGGTCGTGGGAGTGAATTGTACAAACATTTACACAATACTCAACAGAAAACATATACACCAGACAAAAAGTGAACACTGATCGATAACTGGGGGGATGGGGGCGGTGTTAGTTGGTGGTGTGATTTTTTTCAAATTATTAAGGGAATTTAATTGTTATATTCCAATACAAGGTTGAACCCAAGTCCTATTTACAATCATAGGAATGGTATAATGCAATTAATGAGCTCAAAACTTCAGATTAATAACAAAGACCAAAACACGTTTTGCAATACTTTTTCAATTTCCAGTTGTTAAACAAAGATTGGCCTAAAACCACAAAAGTGGCACCACAATCCACTAACACCTTGGTCGACGCGTTTCGAATCCTAGTCTATTCAAAGGATTCTCTTCAGGACCAAACACATTTAATCTGTAAAAAACAATGAATAAAAACAGTGTCAGTAAACTCAAAAGAGAGGCTCTCAACTTTCATTCGACATCAGCATTCTTTCAGTGGGTTACCTGTCAAAGAATTTAGTAGGGCTTGAAGGTGTGATGAACTGCAAAAAAAATTACAAGTTTTGTAATCGGAATCGGTTTAATAGAATCTTACCCCAAATCAAAGGGGAAAGGGCGTCTGTGATACTCACTGGCAGAAATTATTTGTCATGTCCTAATCCAGGTAGGAATATCCAACAGGTTCGGATCATCAAGCTGTTTTTGGAAAGCCTTGTGATTAAATCTGAAAAATGAGATAACGAAGGCCATTAGCGTACCGAAGTTAACTCTTCATGCTGTCAATAAACAGAGGTATCTTTAGTATAGTCTAGAACGAGGTGTGGCGTTGATGTAACAGTCACGGAACCCGCTATATCGCTTTCGCCGGCAAGAGTCGAACTTGAAGTTGTAAAGAGTCAAACTTAGGTCAGTAAGATTTTACCTGTTGCTAGGCGTCCATCTCCTCCAGGCTGAGTCACAATCAGGTGTATACGCGATAGAAGTCGTTCCGGGTCTTCTCATTTTAAATGGAGAGTGCTTCCGGGTTCCTCTGTGTATGTTTCATGGGATTTGTAGTTCAATGTGGTTTGCCATCGGCAGATTTAAAATGCTTCCGGGCTCCTCTCTGTATATTTCATTGGATTTGTAGTTCCATGCGGTTGGAAGTCGGCAGCTAAGATTACGTGAAGTTTCAGAAGTGTAACAACGGTAGTTTAAAACGATGCTTTCTGTCAGATTGTTCTGTGAGGATTAGGAGTTTCAGGCAAAGTGGTGTAATGGAATATCAAAGGCTGTAAAGTTCAGACATTTCGTTCAGGCCTTGTATAGTGGTGTTAAATTTCAGAATCAGCATGGCTTCTCGTTGTCGGAGCTTGGCCTCTACATCTCCACCTCTTAGGCCATGGTCTATTTTGGATATTACTGTCCATTTAAAGTCTTGTTCCCCATGCGACTCATCGATCCAATGTTGGACCAATGGGGCTGTGAGGCCTTTTTTCTTTATTCTGGACTTGTGTTGAGACATCCTTTGTCGTACTTCCTGAGTTGTTTTGCCTATATATAGTTTTTTGCATGGACATAGTATGCCATAGACCACATTTCTTGTTTTACAGCTGGTAAATTGATCATGCTTCCAAGATATCCCTGCATGTTGGAACAGATTTCCTTCTATAGTAGAAGAACAGCAGAGGCATGTACCACATTTGCGGTGACCAGTTATAGGTGGAAGATTGACGTAGTCACGTAATGTCGGTATTTTTGGCTTAGGGATAGCTGCTCGGACGATGTGGTTAGCGATGCTTTTATCTTTTCTGTATGCGAAAAGGGGGACTTCTGTGAGCTGAGTATTCAGATCTTTAAGTATATGCCAGTTCTGATGGATCAATTTCTTAAGAACGTTGGATGAAGGACAATATGTGGAGACACAGACAATGCGTTGTTGATGACTTCTTTGCCTTTTAACTAGCAATTCATCCCGTGGCGTCCAGCAGGCTCTTTTGATCGCTTGTTTAAGTAATTTGGCTGGGTAGCCGCGAGCTAGGAGCTTCTCCTTCAGGACATTGGCGTGGTCCATGAATTCATCTTTAAAGGTACAGTTTCTGCGAATACGCAGAAACTGTCCTACTGGAAGATTTTGTTTTAGACTCCTTGGGTGGCTACTTGAGAAGTCCAATGCCTTGTTGCGATCAGTTCTCTTTTTGAATAAAGTGGTAACCAGTTGTCCGTTAGCACAGTAGACTTCAACATCCAAAAAGGATATTCTGGTCTCAGAGGTCTGGAGGGTGAATTTGATGTCCTCTGTCCTATTATTGATCCAATCATGGAACTGATTTAGGTGTTCCGGAGTCCCTGACCATGTAAAGAAGACATCGTCGATATATCGTACCCATCCACCAATCCACTGGTGGAAAGGGTTGTTGTTATGGATGAAAGTATCCTCATATTGACTCATAAAGAGGATCGCCAATTCCGGGGCAAAAGGACAGCCCATGGCGACCCCCTTTATCTGGTAGTAGAAATCGTCGCCGAATTTGAAATTGTTTTTTGTCAATGCTAGTTTGGCCAACTTCAGTATGAATTCTGTTGGTATTTTCGACGGGCTCTTACGTTTGTTAAGAAAGATCTCTAATACCTCCAGTGCTTGATCTTGAGGGATTTGGGTATAGAGTGATACTATGTCCATGCTCAATAGAAGGTCATGCTTCTCAGTAAATGGTAAATAATCCAGTTTTGTTAAGAAGTCCGTGGTGTCCAAAAGAAAAGATTTAACCGTAAGTGTGAATGGCTTCAAAAAGAAATCTATAAATTTCGATACTGGTTCAAATAAAGAATCGCATCCAGAAATTATAGGTCGTCCAGGTGGTGTTGTTTCGTTTTTATGTACTTTTGGGAGTACATAAAACAATGGAATCCGTGGATGTTTATTCGATAAGAAGTTAAATTCATTTTTGCCAAGGAATCCTTGTTCAAGTCCATTGTTGAGAATCAGGCCAAGTTCTTTTTGTAGTTCTGGAGTCGGATCCATATTGATTTTTCGGTAACATTTTGGGTCTGACAGTTGTTTAGTTGCTTCTAAGATGTATTCATTTGTTCCCCAAATTAGCATAGCATTGGTCCTGGGCCTGGTTAGGCAGAGGCCATGGTTAGCCAGAGTCAGGTACCACCAGTACCAGTCAGCAAAACGTTGGGGAGTGCCCAGGGCACAGGATGGCTTTGCAACACTAGAGAAGTACAAACTCAGAATTAAAAACATAACACCATATTTGAGGGGTTCTCTTTAATAATCAGAATTCATTTGTATCCTTATGAATCTATTTTCAAATATTAGGATAAGGAAGGACTGGGGTAAAGTCATAACATTTTAATCTATACCTTGAGGTTTTCATGCAGTTCTTTGATGACGGTTAATAGCTTACTGATCACTGTTAAGATTTTAACTTATGAACTGCAAATACCAAAAGAATCTCTCAGACAAAAGCAGTAACTCACTGACCTATTTACAAGATAAAGCAAAAGGAGCTGATGGAAGGAGAGCTGAAACTTTTCAGACACTCACCCCCAGTCACAGATCTAGGTTGAATCCATCATCGTTCTTTAGATCATTTTGCCACCCCAGTTCAGACACAGCTATAGGCAAATCACTCTTGCCCCTGTGCCTCATGAGAACAGTCCAGCCCGAACTGCCAAGCCATGTCTTCCCTGGACCAAAAACAAGCATCCAGGGTCCGGTTTCGGGCTAACAGCCCTCATCAGCCAGGCTAGCTTGAATCCAGTGGTAAAGTGACCAAGGGTCCCACATCTGGGCATACCCTGCCAACTTAGGGTGAACAAAGCAAACACAAGGAGATGATGGATGGAGTGCTGACACTTTGCAGTCACTCACCCCAGTCACAGATCTGGGTGGAATCCATCATCATTCTTTAGCTCACTTGGCCACCCTAGTTCAGACACCGCTATATGCAAATCAGTCTTGACCCTGTGCCTCATGAGAACAGTCCAGCCGAACTGCCAAGCCATGTCTTCCCTGGTCCGGAAAACAAGCATCCTGGGACTAATTTGCATATAGCTGTGTCTGAACTGGGGTGGCAAAGTGAGCCAAAAAACAATGATGCATTCAACCCAGATCTGTGAATGGGGGTGAGTGTCTAAAAAGTTTCAGCACTCCACCCATCATCTCCTTCTGTTTGCTCTATTTGCATGATATGCATGTTGTGATCTGCGTGGTACACATTCTTTGCAGTAGGAATATTACCCCACTGTGGCTACCTTACCATGAGTCAAAACGTCCACTAAGCAAACCTCTGATCTCGCTCAATAAAGAACATTAATCACCAAAGTTATCTTCACATTTTTATTGTTGCCTGAAAATTGCTGGAGACCAGTAATACAGCAGCAGGTACTTTTCAATCCATAATGCACTTGCAAACACAATGCCCCCACCCTAAGTCAGCGACCTTTGTTTGCTTGGTGCATGAAGATGCAAGAATCATATACATGCTTTTTTAACATTTGGTCTGATTACTATGTAAATGTAAATAATAATAAAGCGTAGATGCAAACTGTGACTACATGCCTGCTTGTCTCAAATATTTCAATTCAAAAGTATGCAATTGTATTCGTTTAACGGGCTAGGATTTTGTATAGGGTAACTGGAAAGTCCACAAGGTTGTCCCTGTCCCCCCCAGAATTTTAGTGTCTCCTATGCCCCTGGTCCTCAGTGACGAGTATCTCATTCTCTAAAATGTGATTTGCGTTTCCTCTTTGCACCAGTCTCGGACTGTGCATCTGGGCTCTTGCTGCGGGTGGTTGCAGGAGGCTCCTGATTGTTGCAGTGTCCTTCCTGGTCCATTGCAGACTCCTCTGTGGTACCCCAATAAATATTTTGTGAATTGCATGGATTTCTGGGTGCATTTTTGCCGCTTCACACAGTGTGAAGTGTCTGCGGGTGCTCAGGCTGTTGGAACGTGATGCAAACCTGCCTTACGTGACTTTCTCAGCAGTTGCGTCAAGCTGCCTTGCGGCGGTTTTGCGGCACTTACATCAGTTCTTCTGGCGCAGGCTGCCAATTTAAGCCGCAGTCCGCCAAGATGTAAATTTGCCGCATCCTCATGGAATTGTGTTGCCACAGTGTTGATGCAAATTTCTTGATGCGTCGCTGCGTTGTGACCGCGATGCGTCACTTCTTGTAAATTTGCCCCTTGTTGTAGATCTCTGTTTTGTTACTCAGACAGCAGGGCACACAAAAACATGTGTTAAAGAGCTCGTTTCTCTGACAGACTTAAGTCGCATATTGAATTCAGCGGAGCGTAGGGTGACCAACTGGCATTGGTGCAAATTCAGGACGGTGAGTGTAAAAATTCAGGACGAAGGGTCAAAATTCAGGACACAATTCAGGACAGGAGGTCAAAATTCAGGACAAAATTTCAGGACAATTGGATAAGTTTTACAGACACATCAGAGGTCGCGCAATAGTATATAAGTAAGCCCAGCCATATCCAAACATATTCAACCATTTGCAAACCTATCCATCATGTATCCTTCCATCTATCCTTTCACTCATCCATCCCTTCATCCAACCTTTATCAGTCCATCCACCCTTTCACCCCAGCCATCTGTACACTCATACATCCACTCTTCTACCCATCCATCCATTCACTCATCCATCCCTCCATCCACCCTTTCACTCATCCATCCATTATCCATCCATCCACCCTTTCACCCTATCCATCTGTACACTCCTTCATCCACTCTTCTACCCATTATCCATTCACTCATCCATCCAGCCATTTACCCTTCAACCCATCCAGCCATCCTTTCACTTACTCATCCATCCACTCAGTCACTCATCCTCCCTCCCATCCACCCTTTCAGTCATCCATCCATCCTCCCTTTCTCCATCGACCCTTTCACTTAGCCATCCTTCCTTCCATCCATCCACCCACCCATCCATCTACTCATCCACTCATGAATCCATCCATTGACCCTATCACTCATCCATCCTTTCTCTCATCCATGTATCCTTTCACTCCTTCACTCATCTATTCGTCCTTTAGTCCATCTACCATCCCTTTCACTCACTCAACCATCCTTACATCCACCCTTTCACTCATCCATCCATCCATTCACCCTTGCACTTATCAATTCATCAATCCATCCATCTTTTCACTCATCCATTCACCCAACCACTCACTCATCCACCTTTTTACTCATCCATCCTTTCACTCATCCATCCACCCTTTTACCCATCCAGCTACCCTTCCACCCATACATCCAGCTATTTACCCTTTCTCCCTTCCATCCTTCCACCACTCGCTCATCAATCCACCCATCCTCTTTTATTATCCATCTATTCAATCTTTTATTCATCCATTCACCCTTTTACTAATTCATCCAGCCATCCCTTCACTTACTCACTTGCCCACCTTTTCATATTAATTTCGAGCTGAGCCTTTTTGAGCTGCAGGAGCCATTCCTGGACTGGGACAGAAGCCACCCAGGGCAGAGACAGGATCCACCACAGATGGATGGGGGGGGGGGGTGAGGGACAGGAGCCATCACTGGGGGAGGGTAGGCAGGAGGGGGACCAGGATCCACGTGGGTGGGCACAGGGGTGGGCATGCGGTATTCTAGTATCATCTTGGTCTCTTCCAGGGTGGGGTAGGGCTCCTCACCCCCTCCTGGACAAGACCATGAGAAGTCAGTCTCTCTTTCCCAAGTGTTACTTTTGTCATCCCCCCACTGTGATGTACAGCACTTAAAGGAGATGCTCCAAGAGAACTAATTTAACCGATTGTCCTCCATACTTTGTTAGTGTGGGTGCGATTGTGCCATTTCTTAATTTTATTATATTAAATACTTCATGTTTAAAGAATCGAGGTTTGTTTACAATTTAGTGACCGTAATTAAGCTCTGTGCTGTGAAGAGAACCACGTGCTGCCTCTGTGTAATCCAGACCGGTTGTAGGATGTTTGAGGCCCTGCTCAGAAAGGGAATGTCTCGCACAAATTGCAGAGCCATGCCGCATTCAGGGCTGTTTGCATCTGAATAGATGCCCCCTGCTCCTGAAGCTGCAGCCCCCCCCCCCCTCTGTGTCACCTTCGAGCACCTCTTAACAGCTCATCAAGGGCTGGAGGTGTGAGGGGTGGGGGCTGCAGCTTCAAGAGCAGGGGCATCTATTCAGATGCAAACAGCCCTGAATGCATCATGTCACGTCAAGAAGGGAGGTGAGTGGAAGCTTTAGGGAGGTGCGACCGGTGCCCGGTTAAAATTACGGACAAATGGCGTCCGTTAAAGAATCCTTCACGGACAACGGACAGACGGCTGAAATTACGGACTGTCCGTGAAATTTACGGACGGTTGGTCACCCTAGCGGAGCGTTGTTTTGCCATTGTCCCGAAGTTCCTTGCACATGTAAGCCAACAGTACAGAGTTTTATGTTAAAAACAACAATAATTTACAATGCAATAGGCCTCGCATTACTGAAAGTTGGTTATCGCCGTTGCATTATTAGCAACGCCAATAGCTCAAACTTTCAGGAATGCGAGACCTATTGCATTGCAAATGCTTGTTCTAATCTAGCGCACGGTGCTGCTGAACTCCTCCCTTCGCATGCGCATGGCAGTGTCTTTAGTTTGGTTGTGTGCCGTTCATCCTGTTGATGTTTCTTTAGAAATGCTATATTGCCGGCATGCACAGTTGTAGCATCCAATTGGTGTCCTTCGTTAAAAGATACACAGCTGCATAGCAGTTTAATAAATGAATAATTAATAATTATCATACAAAGATAGTACTCTGAACGTGCAACTTTCAACCACCGGTTATTGAGTCAATTGCGCCATCTAGTGTCAGAAAACATTTTATTCAGAAAATAGTTTAGCTTGTTAAACACGGCTTTGCGAGAATTCAGATTTAAGATATGACAAAAAATATATTTAGACTCTTAGCACATAAAATATTGTTACACTAGTGAACAAAGACCTAGCACTTTTATGAATAAGGGCGTTCTTTTGATCAGCTGTCACATTCGTACATGAGCGATAATCCGATGCAAACTGAAAAACATTTTCGAACATATCCTCGCTTGAATGTCTGTAGTTCGGAAGTGGAGCAGATTGCGTAACAAGCTCATTTGATTTAACATCATTTCTTACGTAAAGAGGCCTCCCTCTCTGGGGGTAATTTGCAAACTGACACATACGGTAACTATACGTAACAAGCATTTGCAATGCACACGGTCTCGTTTTTGGGACCTTATAAGTATTTAGCTATGTAGTACATTAGGTATAGAGCGCTTGCTACCTCTGATGGGGGGGAAGGGGGGTGTTGACGTTTTTTTGTTTGTTTTTGTATTCTTTTTTACGGTGAGCAGCACGCTTCTTAGGAAAGTGGTGAATTAGTATAGTGAAAAATATGAAAGTCATTTGCATGGTGGATATGTTAGTCTGAATATTTGGATTGAGAAGGATTGTGGAGGTATACAGAATGCTTAAACGGATGAATAAACCCAAGTAAACACACAGACACATGTAAACAAAGACACACTGACCGACATGCAAATAAACTAGACAAGATATCACAACTTTTATATACTAGGAGTACACAAGTCCATCATTTTAAGTTTAAGCCATTTGAAAGGTGCATGGTAATAGCTATATGCAAACTGGTTTCACCATAACTAACGTTGCTGGGTAAAGTACACTTCTAGGCCCTGTACTCTCTGAAGTGGATAAGGAAACGACCTTCAATCCTAATGCCTGGTTGGAAAGGGTTGTCAAACCAACAAGGAGCAGCTTGAGTCTGTATTGGCAGAGAACACGTGACCCACGTCTGAATTCTCTCATGGGAGACGCATTAGTATAACATGCTTGTAAACAAGATCGAAGACTACTAGCACACATGAATCAACTCAGAAAATTAAAACCCAGCAATACAATCCTTTGGTAAATCTTTCATGCAACTGCGGACGTGAGATTTTTGATCAATTATCTGATCACCCTAATTCTTATCTCACTTGAGTCCCTTTGGATTGATTATTGACTGTCATTGAGTAAAAGGCAAACCCTACATAGGCTGAGTTAACCCCAAAAACTGACGCAACTCTAAAGAACCACTTACTACGGAAAAGTTTTAAAGGTTTATTATAAAGCCAAAATCAGTTGCAAGTACAAACACCTCAATATAAGGTTCAAAAGATATACAGGTAATAGGATGAACATGAACTCTCTGAGAGATCTTAATCGACAGAAGAAAACTACCAAAACCAATTCAAAAATCAGTAAGTTGAATATCATTGACACAAGATGAATCTTAAGAGTCATTTATAGAAGAGAAACAAATCGGGTTAAACTGACCCTACACTAGGCTAGATGACATCCCTACTAAGCAAGTTCTTTACCTAAAAAGGTGTCAGCCGTTGGACTTCCAAAGAAGTTCAACCTATCTTTTAGTCTCAGATGGAAAACCTATATTGTGTAGCAGTACCCTTTCTGCCTACCCATCCGCTCTCTAAGGGTCCTCAGGCCATCTGCTCTACCTCCTCCCCAGGGTGCTGTCCCTAATACAAAATCACAGTATGGGTGGAACGCCCCTTTGAGACGCCCACCACATACACAATTCACGTGGTCTCGTTTCTGGTTTTTTCCATAGTTTCGTTTCTTTGGATCGTCTGTTAAGTTGACCTTGCTTCCCAGGCTCCGTCTCCAGCGTGCCGGTACCCCCATGACATTCCAGTAGACTCCCCCGGACCCAAGCCTATCTCCTCAAACAGAGCTCTATTCATCAAGCTTTTGATTGGTACCCCCCCGCACCTGCAAACAGACACTTCGAAGCAGGGCCCCAAATTCCAGGCTCCCCTTATCGGACTAGGCCGTAAAACTTCGACCAGCATTGGCAATTTATTTTAACGAGGCTTGACTTTTAGCTCACACGTGCATATCAAAGACGACCCTTTATCTCTCCTGGCCTACTAAATTATGTGCAGTAGTCTGCACTCTGTGAACCCTTATTTCTTAGCTTAAAATAATATGCTAACACACCACTCTTGTTATAAAAACACTCATATAAAATACAGCTTTTAACATATATGTAAGCAAAATCATTGGATAATATTGAATCCATGCTACATGAAAGATGCAATGGTACATTTCGTTCTTACACAGTGCCATGTGGTCTGCACGCTTCTTCATTTTACATTTTACATCCTTCTTCATTTAGCAGCTACATAACATGGAACCTGATTAACGCATTTAACATTTCTAAGCATTTCCACACATTTCTATTTTAGCCCATACTCTATAGGGGCTCTCTATTTCTAATAAAACACTCGTGAGTAAATACGGATATATTTCTTCATTTCTCTAGTTACTTTAGCTAACTTTATGCCACAGGCTTGTACATATGGCGTATACATACGTTTCATTCAAATTGCGCTCTCTCAGTTCCCCCCTTTGATGACCTCTAGGGGTCATCACTAGTACATCAATTTGAATGTGTCACACAGAACTTGTTGCAAGGCTCCCTCTTTTTATCGTTTCTAGAGCTCTCAGACTCCTATACTGATGATCTTGCATAGCAGCTAATCTCCGCTCCTGTTCTCTCATAGACCTTTGCAATCTGTTTGACCTATACCATTTGTACAGTCTTACTAAACCCCACAATATGATTATGCAAATTACAATTATGAAGATAGGCTTCAGAATATACCAAACAAAACTCTTCCCGAGATTGGCAAACCAACCTCCAACTTTACCCATCCCATGACCTACTTTTTCCCAGACATTTACCCTTGTTAGGTCCTCAATTTCTTGATGTATCTTAGTAATATTCTGTATAGCCTTCTCAAGAGGTTTTGAATTGTCTGGAATGTAAGTGCAACATTCCTGGACCTTCAAAGCCTTACAGACTCCACCTTCTTTTGCTAGCAGAACGTCTAAAGCAAGACGGTTCTGAAGGACCATTGCCCTTATCGATTGCATCTCCCCTTCTACCAGCATTAGTGATCTTGCAGTACTGGCAGACAATCTGTCTACAACTGTAGCCAGTCTCCTAATCTTGACATCATTAAGTATCAATCCTAAAAGAGGAAACATAGCGCCAAATACGTCTCCAACTACGTCAGCATCACCTACATCTCTTTTCCCCCTTGCTGAAGCTTTTCCCTCTGTGATCTCTATATCCTTTGCATGATATATTTTGGGGAAGACAATTGCCAAATAACATGAACCGTACCAATTGTCAGGCAGTTTCACGTAGGCATTTCTTCCACATACAAAATATACATTAGGAATCACTTGCATCCCTTTTAAGAAATCTTTTGTATAATATTCTAATCGAAAAGCATGTTCACAACTAACTTCACCTACAAACACACTTTCATAATAAGTTTTGCTTCTGGTTAGACATAACTTTCCTTTCTGTGTTCGATCTAAAGCTATTGGACCATTACTACCCTTCTTCTTGTGTGCCTTTTCCTCCTCGGTCCAATCTGTTTTCCACTGTCCTGACATTTTCAAAATCTTTTGCCTTCTGTAACGGTCATCAACTTGTCCAATAAACTTTTTCTCAATCTCTGACACCTTGCAAGTCAGATTATTTCGGTGTGCATATGAAGTATCTAAAGGATCCCAGGGAAGGAAGAATTTCGCCAATCTATCTTCCTTATTGTAATAGTCCCACTTATTCATCTGTTTATAGTTCGGGACTTCTGGTAATACTGAATCATAATTAGAAAAGTAATACTCAAACCCATCTCGTCCATAAAATATACTAAGCAATAAACTACATGTAATCCCATATGTCAATGGAAGATGATATCGAATGCCTTGGTCTACGGAAGCTGGCATGCAGACATAGCAATCCTTGGCCTCCATGACGTCAATATACTCGTATAATAGTTTGGCATAAGCGTTGGTCCTGAAGTTTCCCTGCGACTCATCTACGTGTAACCCACGGGCCTCAGCTGCCAGTAACGCCTTTTCCTGAATTACATTGTTCTCCTCCCTCTTTCCAGCAAGAGCAGGTTTCAAAGTCGTTACAGGCTTTACATCCATTGTCTCTGTTACACTTGCATGTCCTACTATGTATGATACAGTGACTACTATGACTATAAGGGAAATCACTACTGCTATAAGTGTGCCTACTATGCATTTTGCCTTGCGATTCGAACCACCGGCCTCCATGTTATCAAACAGTGTAGTTTCGTTCTGAAAAGTCTCTTTTGATTTCTTCACTCTGCTTTCAATTCGCTTTCTCAGTCTGTTAACCACACTCGGGAGATGACAAAGTCTCTTTGCAATTCAGTCTCTTTAATTTCAACGACAGACAACCCTAGCCCTTCTCCGTCCACTAAATGAAATGTCCCTAATTTTCTTCTTCTTCCACTAGGCGCTAGGTTATCTTCTTTCTTTCTGGTTTATTTACAAAGTCTTTAGGTATCTACGATGATTCTGGTACCAGCGGCTCTAATGGCATATTCCAACAATTCTAAACGAAGAATGGTTTCCTCGTGCTCTGGTACTGGATGACCCAAGGTTGGAAATTCTAATCTGTTCAGCACCAAGTCTTTGATCCGGCTGAAATACAGAGGGACGGGGAGTGTGAACGTTAGCAACCCTTCAGTTTCGATTCCAGGTGTCAACAGCCGTACTTCCACCGTTACAATTGGATCGAGGTTGGTCACCTGCACTTCCCTCACCCTCCCGGATCTCTGTCCCCAAGACATCTGCCGCCAAGTAGGTCCACTCAGGGGTGGCGTATCTTCTGCAGGGCACACGTACCCTCCTTGATCTTCTTGGACCCTCAGAGTCTGAGTCCGCTGCACCTTCGTCTAGGTCTGAGTCTTCAGAAATTGGAACAAGAGTTCTCTCTGGATTTGCTCTCAGGCTTGGCCTTCTCCTTCTTTCCGGCCAGCTAGCTTCTCCACTCCTTGTCCTCCGGCTCCTTGTTCTTGCACTCGACTCTTGACCACTTGCAGCTTGATCAGTGTCTGATTCGTACTCCCAGCTACTTTCTCCCTCTGAGGCGACTTCAGTTCCGCTGGTGTATTGACCGTCCTCGGCCTGGTCAGACACGCTCTCAGTCTCTTCTGACACCTCTACAGCTTGACTTGTCCTCTCCGCAGATTCTTCATTCTCCGCTGGATTTTCATCCGAGGGAGGAGCTGTTTCTTCCGGAGGTGCTGGAACTCTTCGGGTGTATGAGGCGTGGATCCAGTTGGGCAAGCCTCCACACTTCACTGCAGTGTTTGTTATCAATATGACTTGGAAAGGTCCACGCCAGCGCACGTCTAAGCAGTTCTTCCTCACGTGCTTCTTCACCACAACCCAGTCCCCAGGGCACAGGTCGTGGCACAAGTCTTGAGACGATGGAACTTCAGCGGCCTGCACCCGAAGGGACACAGAATGAATGGCGTCAGAGAGTCCCTTACAATAGTCCAGGATTAAATCATCTGTGATGTTCAACAGTGCTGTAGTTGGAACTGATGGCAGTCTCATAGCCCTCCCCATTAACACCTCATGTGGAGAGAGACCTGTCCTTCTGTCTGGTGTGCTACGTATGCTCATAAGTACCAGTGGCAGTGCATCAGGCCAGCTCAAGGATGTCGACGAACAAACTTTGGCAAGTCGGGACTTAATAGTGCTGTTGATTTGTTCCACGATCCCTGAGGCTTCTGGTCGATAGCTACAGTGCAGCTTCTGATCTATACTTAGGGCTGAACAAAGCATCTTCACAATTTCGCTGTTGAAATGTGTTCCCCTATCTGATTCCAAAGAGGCCGGCACCCCGAAGCGCGGTATCAGTTCTCTAAGCAATAACTTTGCTACTGTAAGTGTGTCACACCTGCGTGTGGGGTAAGCCTCAACCCATCTGGAAAAAATGCAGACAATCACTAGGACGTATCTGAGGCGATTGCACTTTGGCATTTCAATAAAGTCTAACTGCATTCTATTGAATGGCCCCCCAGACCTCCCTATGTGACTCAATGTGACTGGTGTTCTTTTTCCTACATTCAGTTGTTGACAGATCACACAACGTTGACATACTGCTTCTGCCGCTACTCTAAACTTTGGGTTGTACCAGGTTTGCCTGAATACCCTCACCATAGCATCTCTACCTATGTGTGTTGGTCCATGTATTCTCCTTGCCATTGGACTGACTAGTTCGTTTGGTAACACTGCTCTCCCATCTGCGGAGATCCAAAAGTCCATTTCACTCTTAGTGCAACCTGCTGTTTCCCATGCTTTTTTCTCAAAATCAGGTGCATTCTCTTGTATACATTTCAACTCATCCCAAGTGTCTACAGTTTCCAACAACATGGTTAACTCGGTCCTTTCCTGAATCCCACTCACTTCTACCTCTGTAAAGGAATATCCTTGTTCTGCACAATAGCGTGCAACTTCGTCGGCATACCTATTGCCTTGCGACACAAAATCGGTATTTCTGGTGTGAGCTGTGCATTTGACAACGGCAATTGCTGCCGGACCTTGTAGTGCTTCCAACAATAGTCGAACAAATTCTCCATTACGAATAGGAGAACCTGAAGAGGTCATGTAACCTCTTTGAGACCATAACTGCCCATAGTCATGAACTACCCCGAAACCATACTGGCTATCGGTGTAAATGGTGACTCGAATTTTGTTACCTGCTAAACAGGCGCGTGTCAAGGCAATGATTTCAGCTACCTGAGCGGAGTGTACTCCTTCCAGGCAGGCGGCTTCCACAACTCCGGTAATAGTGCAAACGGCATAAGCTGCTCTCAGCTGACCAATATCGTCTCTTACGCATGAGCCATCAACAAAGAATATTTCATCGGGGTCGGTCAATGGCTCATCTACGATATCTGGTCTTGGTTTGGTGCATAGTTCAGTCACATCAAGGCAGTCATGATCTGTACATACATCATCATCAATGTCATTTGGAAGTGGCATCAAAGTGGCAGGATTCAAAACAGAGCATCTCTTGAGGGTCACGTTCTCGGCAGCCAAAATGACTTGCTCATAGCGCGTGAGCCTGCTATTTGTCAGATGCTGTGTCTTGGTCCTGGTCATCAACAGTTCAACAAAATGCGGTACATACACCACTAACTGGTGTCCCATAACTATATTTTCACACCTCTCAATGCTGACACCCGTTGCAGCAACGGATTTGAGACATCCGGGCAACGCTGCGGCTACTGGATCTAAGGTAGCCGAGAAGTATGCAACTGGTCTACGGCCATTTCCATGTATCTGGGCCAAAACTGACAACGCACAACCTTCCCTTTCACAACAGTAAAGTAAGAATGGTTTCTCATAGTCTGGCATCCCTAGAGCCGGGGCACGACACAAGTCCTCCCTCAGCTGCAAGAACGCCATCAAACAATCCTTGTCCCATGGTACCGGATCACTCACCCCCTTGTGCGTCAGCCTTTGTAAAGGTTTTGCCTTCAGTGAAAAGTTAGCTATCCACTGCCGGCAATAACCAACCATTCCTAGGAACATCCTGACGTCTCTTTGTGTTGTGGGCGAATTCATTTTCATGATCGCCTCTATTCTGTCTGGTGACACCTTCCGTTTTCCCTTTTCAATCCTGTGACCCAAGTACTGCACTTCTGTCAAACAGTACTGCAATTTGCTTGGAGACACCTTGTGTCCGTTCTCAGCCAAGTGATTTAGTAAGGTGATGGTGTCTATTTTGCAAGCTTCCTCAGTTTCTGATGCAACAAGTAGGTCGTCTATGTACTGGACCAGAACCGAGTTCATTGGCAGTACTAGACTTTAAAGATTTTTCTTCAGCAGCTGGTTAAAAATCGATGGGCTTTCTGTATACCCCTGTGGGATACGACACCACGTTAAAACGCGATTTTCCAGCTTAAAAGCGAAAAGATATTGGCTATCCTCGTCTAAGGGGATTGAAAAGAAGGCCTGGCAAAGATCTATCACTGTGAACCACTCAGCTTGGAATGGTATCTGAAACAGTATCACTGATGGATTCGGTACCACTGGACAACACGAAACAAATATGTTATTAATTTTTCGAAGATCCTGCACTATTCTGTATTTCCCACTAGGCTTCTGCAAACCCATAAAAGGGGAGTTACATGGGCTCCCCACGATTTCCTTCAGTATTCCCTGCTTAATCATGGATTCGATCACAGGCTTTATTCCTGCAATCGTCTCCGGGGTCAACTTGTATTGGGGTGTTCTTGGATACTCAGCATTTGGTTTTACCATGATCTTCACTGGCTCTACCCCTTTGATCAGTCCTATTTCTTCCCCAGTGAAGTCCCATACTTCAGACGACACCGCACCTCTCAAGTCCCATGGAAGCTCCTCCACCGTCAAGGTAGGATATAGCTCCACGCAGACCTGTGAGTTTGCGACCTTAAAATCGGCATCATCATCGTTAGTCTGTACTTCTACTCCTTGAGGTTTGCAATATATCGTACAGTTCAGTTTGCATAATAAGTCCCTTCCTAACAGACATATAGGGCTAGAGTCGCAAACTACAAACTGGTGCTCATCACTGTATTTCCCTATTTTCACCGACACTGGTTCTGTCAGAGGATTCGTCATCCTCCTATTTGCGACTCCTACTACTTGGATTGTTTCTCCTGACATTGGCAGACCTGGGACTACTGCTGATCTCAGAGTGGATCGAGTGGCCCCCGTGTCCACCAAAATGGTCGTAGGACACCCTGCTACTTCAGTCTCCACGTATGGTCCCCTCTGGTCTACCTCTAGGGCTGCCCCGAGGGTACAATCTTCCTCTCTATTCACTCGCTGTCCCGTAAGGGGATCAACGTAGTAGCATTCCTCTCCTCCTACGAACAGTGGCAGTTGTCTATAGGTCTTTCCCCCGGTCGCAATTCGGGGTGGTTGAGGGAACTGGGCTCGAGGAGTCGGGGTCCCCCCTTTGATAAACTTTCCCTTCTGTATCGTTGTTCCCTTCACCAGACTGCTCTGGACCTCATCCTCCTCTGGTTCTAATTCTCCAGTCTCGATATTATAGGGGCACTCGTGTTTCCAATGCCCCACCTCGTTACACTGGTGACACCTAGTCGTCTTCTTCAGTGTCGCAATATCTACCCTAGGTTTCTCTTTTTCCTCATCGTCTTTACTCTGATTATTCTGCTTCTTTCCTAGTGTTCCTGTTCCCTGTTGTCGCTGTCCACCTTTTCCAGCCATCTGCATCTGTACCAACATCAGTTTCTCCTTAAGTTTCTTTGCCTTGGAGTCTATCTCATCACTGCAGTACCTTGCATATCTCAAAATTTCATCTAATGGTTTGTTTTGCCAACAAATTAAATGCTGCTGGATCATTAAACTGATGTCAGGTCTCAATCCCAGAACGAACTTTGACACAAACTGTCCTATGTCTCTAGGATCCATTACATCCAGGCCACTGTACTGTTTGAACGCTTTCAGCAATCTCTCATAATACTCATGGACAGTCTCTTTAGGTTCTTGGGTGGTTCGATCTATCTTAACCCAGTCTATGTCCTGCAACGGCACTTTATCTTTCAGCCATGCCATTACCCTCTCGTACTTCTCCATGACTTTCTCTGATGGCCCGTTTGTCTAGGCGTCCCTATCCGGTTCAGATGTTGGCCATTCAACGCTAACCTTGCATGCCGTCCACAAATCCCCTGGTACTACAATGTCAAACAGGGTGTTCAAGTCAACCCACAGTACTTTGGATATCTTTACGAACCTCTCCACCTGCTTATACCATTCCACGGGGTTCGCCCTCAGCTTAGGAAAAGAATTAGTAAATGCCGCTAAGTCCCCCCTACTCCAGGGCACATGCACATAGCTTCCATTCGCAATTTCTCGCAAAGGGAAAGCTTCCATTCGCGGTGGCCCACCCTCTGGGGACATCCCAATTGTGCTCCTTCTGACGGTCCCTCTCTTGGACCATCTTTCCTCCCATTTATCCAAATCCCTCCACGTTCTTATACCCAAGATCAGTTCTTTTATGTGTATTTTCAACCCAATCGTCCTCCTTTCATCTAAGTCCTGATCCGTGCAATGCAGCCTATGGTTACCCTGTAATGCTTTAGTTCTTGATAAGTCTATCATGTACCTGTTTGCCAATTCAGATAGTCTTTCATGTACTGACCTCGCCTTCCGAGTAACATCTTTTGCCATAAACAGTACCTCATCTTGTTCATACAGGTCGATTCTCTCCATTGGCAATGTGCCGTCTATTATCTCATCTAGATCTGATTTTAAACTGGTTACATTGAGTCTTTTTGCCTTTACCTCAGCTCTCAGTACCTCACTCCTAGATGGTCCGTTTACATTCCTCTCGTCCCAACTCCGAGTCCTACGCCTAGGCTCAGGTGAGCTATGAGGAGTCCTCCCTTGTTCCCATCTTTCTAAATCCCATGCTCTTCCATCTTCCCTAGGTGTATGGTGGAACAATGCTCTATTCCCCACCACCCCATTCTGTCTCTTCTGTTCTGCCTCTCTAGACACATGATAGGATCCCCCATTATTTTCTACGCCTTCGCAATTCCCTTGCTGTCTGGTGTCACTCAGTAAATGGTAAGGTCCCTCACAGCTCTCCATGTTCCCGCGATCCCGTCCGTGATCACTGGATGCATGGTGAGACCCCTCGCGACTCTCCATGCTCCTGCGACTCCAATGTTGTACATTTTCGCCCGGTGTGTGGTGAGTGCACCTGTAGCTGTCCCTGTACTCCTGTGTCCGATCTCAGTCACTGAGGATGGGGCGAGGCACCCCCCCACATCCTGTACTTCTGTCTTCATGCATTTGTCTATTGCCACCAGTGGTATGGCGGGTATCTCCTTTGCTTTCCTGACTCTTTCCGCCCCACTCTGGATTGCTTTCGCCAGCTCCGCAGTGAGAGAGGATTCTGTTATCTCGGCCTCTCCGTTCAGCTTCCGTTTCTATTGTATTGTGGTATTCTTGTATAGCGCAACCTGTCACCACCAAGGGCATCCTGGCGCTTTGAACCCTGATCAAGCATTTCAGCGGCTAGCCTGTCCTTGGGAAGAGGTAGGTTTTCAACGCCTTTCTAAAGGCTGAAAGAGCCTCCAGACTCCTAAGAGACAGTGGCAGGGAGTTCCAGAGTTTGGCCGCCGCTACTCTGAACGATCGGCCACCCATCCTCACTCTCTGGAAGTGCGGGACTATTAACAGCTTGGAAGACGAGGAATGTAAGGCTCGAGATGGAAGATACCAAGCAAACATTCTCCGCAGCGGGACGGGTCCCAAGCCGTGAATAGCTCTAAACACAATACATGCTGCTTTGTAACGAACGCGAAGGTGGACCGGCAGCCAGTGGAGTTCCTGTAGCGCTGCTGTGGAAGAACTGTAGTAGGGGCGGGAAAGGGCGAGCTTGGCCGCCAGATTTTGTACCCTTTGAAGCTTGCCCAGTAGTGTTGCAGGGGCATCCAACAGTAGTGCGTTACAGTAGTCGAGTCGACTTAGGATGGTACTCCGCACTACTTCGGATCTGGCTTGCTCAGGGAGGAGGGGTAGGACCTTACGCAGCATACGGATAAGCATCATGCACGTTGAGGTGGTCTTATTTACGTGCAGATCCAGCTGCAAGTTAGGCCCAAAGATGACCCCCAGATTACGCGCCGAGTGTGTGGCTGACACCGTCTCAGAGAAGGACGGGGCCCAAAAGTCAGTTGGGAGGTCCCTGGGGGCTCGGTCGCTGGAGCAGTGTAGCACCTCTGTTTTAGTACCATTGAACTGTAACGAGTTCAGGCGGAGCCAATCCGATGTGGCCTGCATGCACCGGTGGAAAGTCTCCAGTGGGACCGAATCCTGTCCTTCCAGTGAAAAGACCAGCTGGGTATCGTCTGCATAATTAAATGCAGAGATCCCAAATGTTTTAATAAGCTGGACTAGAGGGCGGAGGTAAATATTAAAGAGTATAGGGCTGATGGCTGAGCCCTGAGGTACTCCTTGTCCCACTCTCCGCTCCTCTGAGCTGAAAGGAGGGAGCGACACCCGTTGTTGACGATTGTCCAGATAGGAAATTAACCAATCCCTGGCCTTGTCTTTGACCCCACACTCTTCCAGCCTCGCTATCAAAGTCGGATGGCTGACCGTGTCGAACGCGGCCGACATGTCGAGCAGCACCAAAAAGGCTGCCCGACCACTGTCGACTCATGCCCGCAGATTGTCCAGCACGGTCACTAACGCGGATTCCGTCCCATGAGCTGGGCGAAAGCCAAATTGCGTCTCATCCAGCCAGGTGTTCCCTTCTAAAAAGCCGGATAGAGTGCGGGTGACCAACTTTTCCATGATCTTGACTGGAAAAGGAAGCAGGGAAATTGGCCGGTAATTGGAGAGACAGGCAGGGTCAAGCGTGGGTTTTTTTTAGAAGCGGAGATACCACTGCCTTCTTCCAACAACCCGGTACAGTCCCTGTTTCAAACGACTGACAGCAGATGGAATGTAAAGGCTGGAAAAGTTCCTCCTGAAACAACCTCCAGAGTTTTGGCGGCAGAGGGTCAAGAGTCGAGCCAGAGGAGATCGTAAGGGCTAGGTTGCCAAACTCCTCCAAGGAAGGCAGAGGAAAACTACTCAGTTGGGGTCGACTGGCCTCAATCGCCGGAGCTCCCAGACTGAGGGCCCGGACCAAGGGGGGGCGGGGGAGAGCTACTCAGCTGAGGTCGACTGGCCTCACTTGCCGGAGCTCCCAGACTGAGGACCTGGTCCGAAAGGGGCAGGGAGAGGCTACTCAGCTGGGGTCGACTGGCCTCCATCGCCGGAGCTCCCAAACTGAGGGCCTGGTCCACGGGGGAGAGGGGAAAGCTACTCAGCTGGGGTCGACTGGCCTCAAACGCCGGAACTCCCAGGTTGAGGGCCTGATCCTCTGGTCGGGGTCGACTGGCAGATGAGGCCAGAGCTTCCAAACAGGGGTGAGAAACCCCCTGCAGGGGTCGACTGGCCAGCACCTCCGGAGCTCCCAAACCAGTGGAAGAATTGACTGGATCCTGCAGCCCCTCCAGGATTCTGCGGATTTTCTCCTCAAAGGCCTCGGCAATAGAGTCACAAAGAGCTTGCGATGAAGGGACAGAACTGGCCACACACGTAGGGTGGGCCAGGTCTCTAACAATTTTGAAAAGGGCCTGTGCCTTATTGGGGGCATGATTCAAGGTAGATTCAAGATAGGACGCTTTAGCCATCTTGATCTGAGCCTTGTATTTTTGTATAGCGGAGCGGAACACCGTTTTCTCCGAGTCTAAGTATTGTTTCCTCCACGCCCTTTCTGCACGTTTGCAGTCGAGCTTGAGCTGACGAAGTTCGCTAGTATAACAAGGACTAGCACGATTCACCCTACCCCGTGACTTCCGGAGGGGTGCCAGCTTATCCAGTGAACTCGAGATAGACTGGCAGAAGAGAGAGTAGCTCTCCTCAGCTGTATTGCCAAGCTTAAAGTCCTTGCCTAAAATATTCGGCAGTGGGGAGGTTTTTAGAATTCGGGACCAAGGTCTCTCTAGCTTGGCTTGGGGTAATCCGGCCTCCCGTAAGGTGTGGTCCTCCAGCCAGAGAGAGAACATGATCAGGAAGTGGTCTGTCCAATACTGGCACTTAATATCCTCTATTGAGACCCATAGTGGATCTGCGAAGATTAAGTCCAGGATATGACCCTTCCGATGCGTGGTGACATTTACCAGCTGTTCCATCTTGATGTCCATGCAGGCTTGGCTAAGGGAAAAAAGTGCTTTATCCCCTGAGCCGCCTGCCCATAAATTAAAGTCACCAAGAATCAGTAGCTTGGAGTGCGAGCTGGAGAGTTCGTAAATCAGGTCGATAAGGAACCCTATGGTTGGTGCTGGTCCTGGGGGACGATAGCAAAGGACACCTGAACAGTTGCAGCTCCTGCTGTTTGACTGTAAAGCCCATAAGTTCAAATCCCGATACCTCACGAATCTTTAGCTGAGAGAGAGTAAGCGAGTCTTTGTAAATAAACCCGATTCCCCCTCCTCGATTAAGCGAGCGAGGTGTGTGACTAATTTTATAGCCAGAGGGACAGGCGAGGCCCAGCTCCACCTCACAGTCCTCCCGAGTCCACGTTTCTGTGAGAAAGAGGACATCGAGGTTTTCAGACTCGATAAGGAAGGCAATTTCCATGTGGTGCTTACAAAGAGATCTAACATTAAGCAACCCACAGGAAATTCGCCTAGTGGTAGATTGTCTGGCCTGGTTCTGACAGGGTCTGAAATTAAGTAGCTCAGGCCGGGAGTAGACAATACGGTGGGAGCTAGAGGGGCCAGAGGTAGCGGCCCTAAGCGCGTCCGTTGAGCGAACAGGCGCAAACGGGCTTACCTCTGGCGCACCTCCGGCGCGCCTATGACGCGCCCGCTGCGCGTCGAACCGTCCACCCTAAAGTACTATTACGCTGAGCGGAGGACCGCCTACTAGCCTCTTGCCTTACGCAAGATGGCCGCGGAGTGCCTCGCCTCCCAACCCAACCCAAGATGTCGGACCCAACTAAGACTGTCTGGCCTCGCCGAATGCGAGGAAATGAAAAATTAAGTGCCAGTAAGCCTCACGAACTTCCCCGGCCTGTGGACGCCGACAGAGTAAAAATTAATTAAGAAATTGTAGCCAGAAGCGCTAACAAGGTGAGCGTTAAGGCGCTGACAAAGCGAGCGTTAAAGCGCTGATAAGGTGACAAGGTGAGCTTTAAAGCGCCGCGGGATATAAAAGCACAGAAAAATGCAGTACACTTAAAATATAACGAGTAAAAGGCGCGGCAGCTAAATGCGCTGAAGCAGGTTCTATTCTGTTATTCTGAGTCTCTACGGCAGCATCCCATTCTTTCAAGTACTCCCTTAACTCCTTAAAGGATTTCGGTCGTGGTCCCCTCAGATCCATCATTCCTCTCTGATCCCCTTGCTCTATTAAAGGATCCGCTACTGAATCCAATGGGGTACTCCGACCTCTTGGTCCTAGCAACTGCCTTTGTGAATTAATCGTATTGTTCCTGCTTTCCATCTCTGCTCTTTCCCTGTCCAATCGTGCCTGTTCCTCCTCTCGTGCTCTCTCTGGGTTGTAGATCGACACTACAGGACCTATGGTAACAGGTACTTGTAGAGCGTCCGGCTGTTGGTACGACCTTGCACACTCTGTTTCCGGCACTTTTTGTACCACGAATCTTCCGACCACTCTCTGTACTGGACTAGGTTGAGTTATTTCCTCGCCTTTGTTGGGTTCCCAATCTGTTATGGGGAGCGGTCTATATTCCCCTTTTCCGGCCCCGTCCCCCTTTTGGGGCTCGGGACATTCGGCCTCCCTATTGTACGGAGGTGGTCTGTCCAACAATAACCTATTTATCAGACTGTCGTCTGTCTCGCTCTCATCATCCTCCACTGGAGGCTTCTTTTCTCCTGTGACTTCCATCACTGGGTACAGTTTATCTGCTTCTATTCTCTGCACTCTCCACTTTTTAGCTTCTTCATCCCATTTGGCATCCTGCACTGCTCTTACCGATCGTTTCACTCTTTCTTGGCGCCTGTTCAGGCTCCGGTCGTACGCCGCCCTGAACCATGCATTGAGGGCTTCAAACTGTGTTGGTCTGGGTAGAGGTCTCGTTGCGAGCATTACTGCTTTCAGCTGGTTCAATGATTCTAACCTAAACGTTCCGTATCTCGGGAACGTCCGTTCCTCATTTCCCTCTGTTATCTTGCTCCACTCAGAGATCCACAGTCTAGTATGTAACCCAACATTCACAGCCATATAATGAGCTGGTGTACCCTCCGGCGGGGCCTCTTCCCCAGCATATGAGTTCCCTCTGTCTCTCTTGAAGATCGCCCTTAGACATTTAAAACACTTCATTTTCAAGAATCTACGATTTTCCTTAATTCTCTTCCTTGTTTACTTCCCGATGGCGAACCACCAATCCCTGCGCGGCTCTCGCTGACCAGCCTATCCCAGCGCGGTTCTCGCTGACCAGCCTATCCCAGCGCGGCTCTACACCAACCAGCCTATCCCAGCGCGGCTCGCTCTGACGTCACTCGTCCCCTTTGCAGCAGTTCCCCTCCTTTCTCAGCTCGTCTCCCGGTCTTGCATGTGTCTCATTCATACACCGAAAAATGACTACTTCCGACCAAGCGATCACTTTTCTTGACTGTACGTCCACAGTCTAACTGTAATTGTCACCTCAACTGACGAAGCGTCTTCCGTAAGCGTTCAGACGATCGCCTTGACTGATAGGTTTCTTACACATAGTAAACGTCCGACCAGCGTCCGTTACTCATACACTCACTCTTACGTTCCCCCTATCACGGTCCTACGGGCGATCAATGGTACCTCATGACCCCCTTCACAACGGTAGACAATTACTCTGGATGTCCGATACACCCGAACCACTTAAGCCCTTCCCTGGACTTAAGATTTTCACCGGTTGCGCGCGCTCACAACCTGTCTCACAATCACACTACAGGCATTCAACACAGGTACAACACAAAACACCGCAATCTGGCAACGCATGACCCTTATACTCACTCTCGACCGACTCTGCTGCTTTTCTCTCTCGCACCGTCAGCACCTTCTTCGGCAGGTAGCTCTTCTTCTGGTCGTCGATCACTAGGGGCCTTGGGGTAATCTTAACCTAACCTAGGTCGCCTTCCTCAAGACGCCAACCATCTTTCTCTGCTACCAACTGCGGACGTGAGATTTTTGATCGATTATCTGATCACCCTAATTCTTATCTCACTTGAGTCCCTTTGGATCGATTATTGACTGTCATTGAGTAAAAGGCAAACCCTACATAGGCTGAGTTAACCCCAAAAACTGACGCAACTCTAAAGAACCACTTACTACGGGAAAGTTTTAAAGGTTTATTATAAAGCCAAAATAAGTTGCAAGTACAAACACCTCAATATAAGGTTCAAAAGATATACAGGTAATAGGATGAACATGAACTCTCTGAGAGATCTTAATCGACAGAAGAAAACTACCAAAACCAATTCAAAAATCAGTAAGTTGAATATCATTGACACAAGATGAATCTTAAGCGTCATTTATAGAAGAGAAACAAATCAGGTTAAACTGACCCTACACTAGGCTAGATGACATCCCTACTTAGCAAGTTCTTTACCTAAAAAGGTGTCAGCCGTTGGACTTCCAAAGAAGTTCAACCTATCTCTTAGTCTCAGATGGAAAACCTATATCGTGTAGCAGTACCCTTTCTGCCTACCCATCCGCTCTCTAAGGGTCCTCAGGCCATCTGCTCTACCTCCTCCCCAGGGTGCTGTCCCTAATACAAAATTACAGTACGGGTGGAACGCCCCTTTGAGACGCCCACCACATACACAATTCACGTGGTCTCGTTTCTGTTTTTTTCCATAGTTTCGTTTCTTTGGATCGTCTGTTAAGTTGACCTTGCTTCCCAGGCTCCGTCTCCAGCGTGCCGGTACCCCCATGACATTCCAGTAGACTCCTCCGGACCCAAGCCTATCTCCTCAAACAGAGCTCTATTCATCAAGCTTTTGATTGGTACCCCCCTCGCACCTGCAAACAGACACTTCGAAGCAGGGCCCCAAATTCCAGGCTCCCCTTATCGGACTAGACCGTAAAACTTCGACCAGCATTGGCAATTTATTTTAACGAGGCTTGACTTTTAGCTCACACGTGCAGATCAAAGACGACCCTTTATCTCTCCTGGCCTACTAAATTATGTGCAGTAGTCTGCACTCTGTGAACCCTTATTTCTTAGCTTAAAATAATATGCTAACACACCCCTCTTGTTATAAAAACACTCATATAAAATACAGCTTTTAACATATATGTAAGCAAAATCATTGGATAATATTGAATCCATGCTACATGAAAGATGCAATGGTACATTTCGTTCTTACACAGTGCCATGTGGTCTGCACGTTTCTTCATTTTACATTTTACATCCTTCTTCATTTAGCAGCTACATAACATGGAACCTGATTAACGCATTTAACATTTCTAAGCATTTCCACACATTTCTATTTTAGCCCATACTCTATAGGGGCTCTCTATTTCTAATAAAACACTCGTGAGTAAATACGGATATATTTCTTCATTTCTCTAGTTACTTTAGCTAACTTTATGCCACGGGCTTGTACATATGGCGTATACATACGTTTCATTCAAATTGCGCTCTCTCACAACTATCAACGGGGAGTAGTGATGGGACACCATGTTTTCTTCTTTGCACTACTACTACAGCCGACATATCAAAGCTGCTTCAGAGGCGGCTCATTGCTCTAATACAGGAGGTCTACTGCTGCTCAGTCTCTTAAAGTCTCTTCGCTATCCTCTGCAATATGTTATTTGGTTCACATCAACAGCAAGCACCCGCCCTGCTCGAGATGCGTTGAAATGCATAAAAACATAGTTATCTGGTATGCAAACTGAAAACATTATCTCCGTTTGCAGTAGTAATTCGAGCAAAAGTATCTAGTATGCTATATTTTACTGTGCATGCCTCTTAATAGCACCACCTATCACCCAAACTTAGCCATCATCATTGTATCTTTATTCAATGTTATGTAAAAAAAAAACAGAAATCTAGGGTACATCATCTACAACAGCAACTTAAAATCAATAGCTATAACATCATAAACATTTTGAAAGTGAAGTGATGTGCATGCTGCCCAGGCAGGTAACGGAGCCTTGAGGTTTCTTAATCTACAATCCAAGATCTCTAAAACACATTTTTAAAACAATGCCTACAAAGAATCCAACAATAATGCTTCCAGCATAATCAGTTTTAAAATGTACAGAGTAAAAGGCTTGCTGTTTGGCAGATGGCAGTGCAACAAGGCTTACGGCTCAAAAATCAAAGAACCACAAAAACGCAGTTCCAAAGCGAAATACAAAAGCTGAATCCAACAATAATGATATTAGTAGGCAGCAGGGTAAAATCTACGGAGCCAAGTGGTGAGTGAATACTAATCTGCACATGAATACATGCATAGGATATCCAACAGCTTTGCATCCATGTAGGCATCAAAAGGTCTTCAAAACCATGGTAGAACTGTAGCCTGATAGGCAGTGCTCAAGTCCTTAAAAAAGAAGTGGGGGGGACTCGCCAATTTAGGTGGTGTCACAGGAAGTGACATCATGGCAGGAAGTGATGAAGAGGTAACGCGGCAGTTGTCCAACCCGGTACACTATCGGGTGTTAGAACACAATCCCAGTCAAGAACTTCAGTCAGAAATACAAGAAATAACAAGAGATGGGCTTGAGGGAGGTTGGATATGCCAAAATGAGTATGATTTTTTGAACAGTGTTACTAATAAAATACCAAACATCTATGTCCTCCCAAAAGTACATAAGTCCACTGTCAAACCACCAGGGAGACCAATTGTGTCTGCTTGTGGTTCACTTATGGAGCCACTAGCCAAGTATATAGATATTTTCTTGTTGCCATTAGTTAAAGAAACTAGATCCTATGTCCGAGATACGATGGACTTTATAGCGCAAATAGAAGGTTTGCCTTTTGATCAAACTAAACAATGGTTAGTGTCTTAAGATATAGAATCGTTATACACTAAAATTTCGCAAGATGAGGCATTGGCAGTGATGAAACACGCCCTTGAGAATAGAGAACGTCCCCATCAAGTTCCAACTGACTTCATCGTCTCTCTAGCATACCTGTGTCTAAAAAATATTTTCTTCAACTTTAAAAATAGCCTGTATCTTCAACTTTCCGGGATAGCAATGGGGCGCAGCTTTTCTCCAGAAATTTCAAATTTGGTTATGTCTGAATTTGAAGCCAAATGGATCTATGGCGACATCAATCCCTTTAAATCTCAATTGGGTGTTATATATACAATATATTTTGCATTTGGGACGGAGATGAATTGCAACTAAATGACTTCCATATGTGGCTCAATCATAGAACTATGGAGTTCAACTTTTCTATTTCTAAAAATCAGGAGAAACTGAACCTCCTTGATGTCAATGTCCAAAATGACTACGGCAAATAATCAGTTGACTTATATACTAAGCCGACCAATTGCAATACTCTTTTACATTTTCAAAGCAGTCACCCAAGAACGCTAAAAGAAAATCTGCCCTACGGTCAGTTCCTCCGATCAGGAGGAACTGTACCCATAAAGAAGACTATTTTCACAATGCGAATATTTTGAATGATAAACTAGTTGCACAAGGGTACCCTAAAAAATTAGTTAAATCTGCATTAAAGAGAGCGTGGTACACTCCATGGGAAACCCTTTTGACACCAAAAGAGCACAAGAAGGAAATACCTCTAACCTGTGTGCTAACGTTCGATCCTAAGGCCAATAAAGTGAAAAAAATAATTTAAAAAAACTGGCCATTGATACAATCTTTGGGTTTGGAGCAACCTCTGTTTGCATTTAAGAAAGGAAAGAACATTAGACAGCAGTTGGTCAGAGCAGACACCCACAAAGAACTGCCAACCAAGGACTTGCGAAACCTATTGGGCTTACCCCCGGTGGTCGGGTATTATCGATGTCAGTCATGTACTGCATGAAATTTCACCACTGACAGTAAACACATTGATATAAATGGACAAACACATCAGTAGTAAGAAGGGATACCTTCCACATCAAACTCCTGGCAGGAAAAGTGACAGGTCTGGCAGGAAACTGCTGGCCGGTAATTTGACAGGTCTAGTCTTAAATTTGACAGGTCTGGCAGGAAACGGCTGGCCGGAAATTTGACAGGGCCTGGGCGCAGACTGCTGGTAGCAAACAAGTGACAGGTGGCACTAGTGTTGACAAGGGTACGTAGCTGTCCCGGAAGGGGGAGTATGAGTCATAGGGGCGGGTTGTTTTTGGAGACAGATGCGTGGCGGAACCGACCTGAGCCATGTGTCCCTGTTGTGGTGTAGAGGTATACACCTCTTTTAGGGGTTGGGTTTTCTTAGAATACATATAAGCCTCTTTCAGGAGCCTGGTGTAGCAAGCAGCCGTTGGACTACGTGAAGGGTCGCCATGGCAGAAAGGAAGAGATACGCCCCATTTGCGAGAAAACATTGGTTTGGTGGCTCACAGCCCCCCATCCGTAGCTATTACAGAACCATAAGCCCTTTGGTAATGGACGAGAATGCTCAACCAGAACAACCTAAGGATATGGGCTGCAACACTACTGCTTTTGGCTGTGGGTTTGCTAAGCAGTGGCCGTGCCAGGTGTCCCCGATTAAGGGGTACAGCAGCTCTAGCGAGTGTTCGAGTGACGCTTGGCGTCTGAGCAAAGCATGCTCTTGGAGTTGGAGGATGAGGAAGAATCCATAGTTCCGCCTAATACACCCGTCTATGAAGACTTGGGTTTTCACGAGGGTGTTGGATAATGTTCCTGTTCGAAAGCCTGATACAAGTGTGGAAGATGAGGGGGCCTCGGCTGTTATTAGCGCCTCTCAAGATGTCAGAACCGCGGCTGATGGTGCATCGCAAGATATTACCAACTCTCAAGATGGCAGAGCAGCCGCATAGGGTGGTGAAAATGTGGTGGTGAGTCAAAATCTTAGGAGCAACCATTTTGCATAAGGATGTATTTTATTTCTTCCACTATCGAACGTTAAGCTTTAATTAAAAAAAAAAAAATGTTGCCCCCTCTAGAGAGCAACACTGCTGGGCTACACCTACTTCAAAACACCCCAAGAAAATCAAAAGATACCAGTTCCTAACACACACATCCATGAAACCATGGATGTTCAGATGTCGAGTCCACCGAAGGTAGTTGTGCAACAGCCTGATACAAGCGTGGAAGATGAGGGATCACCGATGGATATTACTGACTCAAGATTTCAGAGCCACTGTAGAGGGTGGTGAAAATGTGGTGGTAAGTCAAAAAAAAAAAAAAAAAAGTTAGGCGTAGACCCTTCACATGAAAGTTTGTTGTCTTTCTACCGCTAACGGGTGGTCAATATTTATCTTTTGAACCTAGGATGCAATACCGAAAAGAATTGATGCACAAGCGCAGACTGCAAAAGGTCGCAGCTTGAACTTGTCTTGTATATGCTGTGCAAACCAGACTGGGAGTTCCGCAAATTCAAGTTCACCTGTTCCTATGGAGTGTGAAGAGTGTTCTAAGAACGACGACTCTGAAAAAGCAACAGCAGGGTTCAACAGAGACCCCATATCAAGTGTTAAAGGTTTCGTAGCTGTGGTTGTACACACATGCGTCAAAAGGGACGATTACAGCCTGTGTTTCGGCCACCGTATTAAAGACCCGCAACAGGGGGCGTACGAGTGTCTAGCCGGATCATACAGAGACCGTGTAATCCGGTACATATGTAGTATGCTAGACCCGTACAAGATGTATAAGCTGCTAAGGGTGAGCTCTGAAAATAGTTTTGTCCACCCGAACATGCTGAAGATCATAACGGCGACAGTCAAGGAGATGCGCTATACCAACGACCCCTATGCAAAACTAAGAAGTATGCCGTGCACAGGTGTGTGCTGTGACAAAAAGATGGCACAAAGACTCATAGAAAGGGGCATGTGTAATCTGTATCCAAAAGACAGAAAAGTTGTATCCATCGCACCACAAAGGCTATTTTATAATGGATAAGTCCTGATGTATTGCTAAGTGCTAGCGTGTATTTAAAGTAGAGTCGTAGAATGTTACACCCAAAAACCGTATGTGTGTTAAACCGTACTTACTATGTATACTGTGGAAAGATATGAAACCCCCTTTGTCTGTGATTTGGTAATACTCATTATTTTTTAATAAAAGGTTCTTACACAAACAAGTGTCTTTCATTTCCTGTACTGTAATGACTGCTAACATGTCGGAGGGCCTGTTAAGAAAACTTTATTATGATACAAGAGGGGTTGACAGCTTTGGAAGCGGCGCCGCTCTATATAGAAGGACTGTGGATGAAAAGGATTCATTAAGCAGAGAAGCTGTGAAGATATGGTTATCAGGAGAGGAGGCATATTCACTACATAAACCAGCCAGAAGACTCTTTTAGAGGCGTCCTACAATCGTTAATGTGTGTATAGATTATCAGTGGCAAGCGGACATAATCAGCCTTCAAGATATAGCAAAACATAATGATGGCACCGGTTATATATTAACAGTCAGAGATGTGTTGTCCAAGTACGCGTACGCAGAGGCGCTGCGTGATAAAAGTGGAGCTAGCGTCATGGCCGCTTTTAAAGCCATCTTCGATAAGGGGCGTATTCCTCAAAAACTACAAACAGACGCAGGAAAAGAATTCCTAAACAAGTCATTTCAGAAATTATTAAAGCAGCACAATGTTCAACATTTTGTAACACACACTGAGGTAAAAGCAGCGGTTTTCGAAAGGTTTAACAGAACTTTAAAGCGTAAGATGTGGCGGTACTTTAAGGCCAACAATACATACAGATACGTCGATGTTCTACAGGCTTTTTTAGCTGTATATAATGTCAGTTATCCTAGGACCATCAAAATGGCACCTGAAGAGGTAACACCTAGTAATTCGTTAACTGTTTGGAGAAACGTGTATGGTCCTAACTTCGGGACAAAGGTGAAGAAGTCTGTTTTTAAAAATGGTGATCACGTATGGATTTCAAAACTAAAAGGAGTCTTCACGAAGGGTTACCAACAGACCTTTAGTGATGAAATATTTATAGTGGAAAGTGTGGAGCTTAAGGAAGGGGCTGTATATTTACAGGTTAAAGGACTACGATGGGGAAACGGTGTCGGGATCCTTTTACAAGGAAGAGTTACAAAAGGTGCCCGATGATCCAAACCGTGTGCATAGGGTTGAAAAGGTTCTGAAAAGGAAAGGTACAGGTGCTAAGAGCCAGGCATATGTCAAATGGCGTGGCTGGCCTGAGAAATTTAACAGTTGGGTGTTGGCCAGCTCCCTGAAGGGTGTGTGAGCTAAAAGCCACTGCTACGATGGAGACTACACCCTTTTATATAGCCTTACCATCCAATGCTTCTAAGGACATGTTCCCCCAACAATCAGATTTCTAATTACACCGTCAAATTGGCTAAGTCTGTGGACCTGCAAGGGGACTGGGAGGTTGCCCTAACAGAAATACAATACCTTAGAACATGCAATACATTTACAGCGGCTGAAACCAAGTTTCAAATCAAGAGGGAACAGGACCCCACGGGCCTACACACATCCTTCCAACACGGCTACTACCCAAATATTTCAAGCATTGTTGAAGCCATCAACAAATCCATAGAACCACATCCGAATATTTATCTGGTGCTATATAACGTGAGAAGGAAGGTGTTTCTTAAATCCATAAATCAAAACACCCTGTTTAACTGCTTAGGTAAATTAAGAAGGATTTTAGGGACAGTACAACATGTGAAAAGCCCTGTGGAACAAGATCACACGTGCCCCGATATTAATGGGGTGTTCTACACGCTCTACGTGTACAGCGATATTGTAGACTCTCAGAGGATAGGTGATAGTTACTCGCCATTGTTAAGGTGGGTGCATGTACAGGGTGATAATAATACCTTGGTCAACATACAATTTAACAAACCTGACTACGTCGCAGTTTCTAAAAACCATTTTGGCACTATTTCAATTATGATCTACGATGATCAGTCTGAGCCGGTGGCTTTTACATACCGGAAAGTTATTGTCAAGCTTCATTTAAGGCCTAGACACGGCCGAGGGTATTAAACAGCCATCATGGTGGTTATGAAAACCTACAGAGATCCGTCTATGTACAGAAACTATTACAGAAGTCAAGCCGGTTATGGAGGACCACCGTACTTTCAAGGTTCACCTGTTATGTACGGGGCTGGATTAGGAGGATTCTTTAGGAGTCTGTTTAGAAGAGCCATGCCTTTCCTGGGAAGAGGCTATGAAATTGCAAAACTGCATGTTAAGGCGGCTTCCACGAACATTGCCCAGGAGGTGGTGGGGTCTGTTACATCTGCGGTTGCAGAGCACATGAACAAGCAACCTCAAGAAGGAGCTGGTTTGATGTATAAACCACTTGCGAGTGTGAAAAGGAAACGGCGTTTTTCCAGACGCAGGGGTCCCCCTGCCCCCTTTAAAAAAAGGAGGACCGCTTCAAAATGCTCTCAGAAAAGAAGAGCTCCAAGACTGAAGAGAGCTGCGAAGAAGCGAACTGGCTCTAAAGTAAATATTATTTAAAGCCTTGTAAACACAGCCATGGCCTTCGTACATTGTGGATCTGGAGAGTGCGCCAAATCTGAGTTAGACTTGTTTAGTCTAAAACCTACGCAGACAAGCATCGAAAACAGATTCTTCATGGAGGTATCACCTTTAGCAGCATTGACACCGCTGGCACCTATAGAGTTTTATGTGTCAGGGGCCACGGATATGTATTTGGATCTCAACAACACTCTGCTGCATCTTATGTGTAAAATCATAAAAGAGGATGGTTCCGACATTGACGACGACGCTAAAGTGGCACCAATCGCTTACCCTCTAGCTACCATGTTTAATCAAGTGGACATCACCCTGGGCGACTGACTCATCACCCAGAACGATAACATGTACGCCTACAGAGCCTACATCGAGAGCATTCTAAATTACAGTAGCGAGGCCCTTGACACACAACTTTCAGCTGGTCTCTTTCACAGGGATACACACGGCATTTTGAAATCACCACTCTGGATGGCGACAATAAGGGCTTTATAAAAAGAGTGAGGCATGGTGCAGCCAGCCGTACCTTTGACCTCCTGGGGCGCATACATTCGGACCTCTTCTTCCAAGATAAACTGCTCATCAACGGAATTGATCTTAAGATTATTTATTTATTTTATTTTATTTTATTGAATTTATATTGCACTCAGCTACCCGCAATGGGTTTCCCGGCGCCAGGGACAGACTGAAGAAAGAAAGCAAGCAAGTGCAAAAAGAAGAGATCACGAACAGGGGAAATCAAAACAGAAAAGTCTTCAAATTTTTACGAAAAGCCAGAAGATTAGTTTCTGTTTTTAACGCCAGCGGGAGAGCATTCCACATCTTTGGTCCAAGATATGCGAATGAGCGACCTCCCATTTTTGCCAGTCGGATTCTTGGAATCAAAAGATTGCCATTGTTAGATGACCTTAAGGAGCGGCCAGGTAGATAAGGCTGGGCAAGGTTATGAAGGTAGATAGGGGCAGAACCCTGACGGATCTTGAACAAAAAACACAAAGTTTTAAAGGTCACACGATCTGAAATTCTCAACCAGTGCAGGTCACGCAAAGCTTGCATTGCGGACGTTCTCCGTGGAACATTGCGCAAGATCAAGCTCAATCGCTACAAGGACTCATTCTGCCTCATCAACGGGGATGCGGAACAGTACAAGCTGAACATACTGTCCGCGAGCTTGTTTGTAAAGAGAGTGAAAGTGTCCCCGAGCGTCAGGTTAGTGCACGCCGAAGCTTTGCAAATATCCAACGCCAAGTATGCTGTGGAAAGAGTAGCTCTGAAGGTATTCAGCATCCCTGCAGGTACCCGCTTAACACAACAGCAGAATTCATTTCTGGGGCAGCTACCAAAGCTCATCATCATAGGGTTTATGAACAATACAGCTTTTAGTGGCACCTATGCCTCCTCAATTTTAAACACTACAACATAAACTACGCAGCGCTGGTCCACGAGGGCAATGTGATTCCTGCAAAACCCTACACACCCAGTTTTGCAGCCGGTCATTCCATCAGGAAATATCAAGGACTGGTTTCGATAACATGAAAGCATCAAAGGGACTGCGGTGTAGCAGTGTCAAGAGAAGGCTATGGACGTGGATACACGCTGTTCGCATTCGACCTGACACCAGACATGGAAGATGGCGATCACTACAACCTGGTGAAAAATGGGAATCTAAAAGCTGAAATACGATTCGCAGATCCACTGCGGCTAATGTGAACATGGTGGTATTCTCTGTATTCGACAGCATCATTCAGGTAAACCACGCAAGGCAGATTTTGTTTGACTATCTTTAAAACATTTGCGAAATGGATACTGTGCAGATACGTGACTTCATAAGCAGACATAAATACACTAGGAAATACTTTTTGGGTGTTTTCCCCAGCGATGGGTTACCAACCGAAATAGGGGCAGAAAGACCACGCACCCTAGTCTTTAACACCGACCCGCATGACCATGCTGGGACACATTGGGCAGCCATGTTTATAGATGTTGACAAGGTTACCGTGTTTGACAGCGCCGCAGAGTTCCCTGAGCTCAGACTCTATACACCACCTATATTCAAGTTTGTGAAAAAAGCTGCAGCTGTGGTGGAGTATAACAAGCTAAGGGTGCAGGATTCCATGGCTATCACATGCGGTGAACACTGTATTTATTTTAACAGTAAAATGTCACAGGGTGTTTCCTTTAGAAATTTCTTAAATCTATATTCGAGGGATCTTGTTAACAATAACATTATAGTTTCGAAATATGTAAAAGAAAACACCAGAGTATCGGTCAAACCTGTGAAAACAGAATATGTACCTTGTCAAAACTGTAAGGGTTTATAACAGTTGTATGCTTAATGTTGAACGTATATAATAAAGACATTATATTTTTAAAAACATGCATTCAGACTCGTTATTTCAATATACATGCACCATAAAATGTTTTTGGAAAGACGACTGAGACTGTTTGTAATAAACACCCTGTTATAACTTTACAAACATGTAGTTGACAAAACTTTATTGAAGAAACCTAGGAATAAAAAGTCACACACACATAATTATTCAAAAAGTTTTTAGAAACATCAAGGAGTAATCCATGTGAGGGGTGGTTGGGGCAATGTCTTTTTTTTCGAGATGTCGCAGGCTGTGCAGGGGTAGACCAAGTAGGGGATAGCCTTCGGACTTCAGAACCTGTAGGCGATGGTAGTAGGGGGCTCTTCAAATTGTCTAGCAGTCTTCGTTGTTCATTATTACCAGCGATCGTGGAGGGTATGTTGAGATCAGCAGCGGCTCGCAGAAACTGCTCCCAACCTCTCGGGGCATTTTGAGGCGTTAGGATTTTGAGGTGTGTGAGACCTTTTGACTAGGCCGTACATGTGCGACCCTGCAACCGGTTGACCCTTGTAGAGGAACTCACCTCGCTCATTCCAAGAGGTTAGGTCTTTAGAAGCGGCTAGTTTACTCACTAGCATCTGCGCAGCCACTGTGTGCCTTTGACTTATATTTTTTAAGAGATCTCCAACAAAGGTATCTGAGGCTGTCGCATCATCGGGAGGCGGTTGTAGGGGCTGAGGGTCGGGGGCCTGAGGAGCTGGTTGTTCAGAGTCTGGGGTATATAGAGTCAGCTTGTTCTTCTCGGTGTTCCACTGGGTGTAGTAATTTAAGAAGTTTTTGAGAGTGCTGTTGTCGTAGGGGTGTAGATCAGTCCTGCTCAAAATGTCTTCAGTATCCAGGCGTAGAGTCTCATTTCTACGGATATCCCAGGCGGTGTCCAAGGAAGACCCCAGTTGCTCCATTTGCTGCCTAGAAACCAGATACATTATTTTGGCATGATCCATCACCGACCCGCTAGGAGGCTTGTAATTACTGGTATAGCTATCCCCAGTAGGTTACCTATAAATCCTCCAGACTGTTTCACCAGTTTCTTCTTGGTGATGAGTGTGGCCCTTTTATTACTGAGCTTCTTGATAAGCCCCTTCTTCAGAACCTGTAACTGACACTTTGATATAGGGACGTTGCCTTTTAGGGTGTTTAGGGCTACTTCTGAAATGGCAGCCACTAAATCATCAGAAGCTGTTCCCAGGATGGCCTTTCTGTGCTGGGGGCTGGCTGTAACAAGCATTTTCAGGAGAGCAAATTTACGGCGTAGGTGTGCAGACATGGTCACCACTGAGCGTTATAAGGGCCGGCCTGTAAATGGTTCTAAAAGACAGCAGCGCTGCTTTTTATAGGTCCTGGTCTTGGAGTTTGGGGTGTAAACTACTGGTAGCTCTGGGGGAAAAATATCAGCCCTTAGTCTATAGTCTTCTAGAGTTTCATTTTTTAAGTCTACCAGCAGGTACTAACAGGTACCCGTGGGGTTTTGCTGTAGTGTCGTTAAAGGCCTCCATGAAGAAGTATGTGTTTCCGGGGTACATCTGTTTAGCTATGACGGCTATTTGCTGTTTGTCACAAGGGTTTTTAAATAAAACAAGGTATGAAGCGTTGAGAGCTATAGACCTACTGTTCTTGCCTTTGTAAAACAAGTTCTGCACAATGTAGCAGATGATTAGATTGCGATGATGTGAATACTGAGTAAAAGCTCTCTCTAACTCGGGATTATCACCACCTTCACACATCAGATCATCAACAATTATATTTACAAGGGTTGGTGGTAGTAGCTCATCATCGTTGAGGTTATCCAGTATACCCTCTATAAATTTTATATGGTCCAAGTCTGTATAAAGAGGCTGCCAGCATGAATAAAGCCACACAATGTTGTTAGGGGTTTGTGATAAAGCAGAGTCTGCATTTTCTAAGAGCTTTTTTATAAAGTAGCTTTTGCGGCAGTTTGAGGGTCCTGCACACAGAAGAACGCATGCTGTAACCTAGTGTTCATGCTGTGGCGGGTGACTCTCATGAGTCTAATAACCATAAGGCAGTGTTTTATAGTCGGTGGTCAGGACCCTTTTATCAAAAACAACTCGCAATGTTTTATGTAGAGGCTGGGTTGTGATTTCCCACTTCTTTTTGGATCTGACTATGCAGAGCTGGTTCACGACTATGGTTTTAGCATTCTCAGAATTGTCTGCTGTAGCTTATTCATGCACCAAATTCTTCAAACTATCAAAATGGATTTTTAGGGTGTTGCTGACATTTAATGTTATCCCTTTAACCTTCATACACACCTTGTTCTTGTTGGTACGGTAACTGTATGTTTTAGGCCCTGAGGCGGTATATTCTTTTAAATACTCATCCTTATCTAGCTCACTGGTTAGATTACCCAGATAATCTCCCAGAGGAGGGTCTTCATCCCCCGGTTTGCTCAGAAAAATCACAGAATCTGTATTGTGATACAAGCAGCGATCCTGGAGTTTATCCATAACCCCGTAAAGCTCTAGATGAGCGTGGGCTGTCGTGAAGCAGGCTATGAAAATGTTTGTTGTTACTCGATGTGGGGTATTCTTGGGCGTATTTCCACAAAGCCGCGGTATCGTCATCGATAAACTCGCAGCTGGACACCTCGTAGCATGGGGCAAACAGATACTTGAACAGTTCATCAGGATCTGATATTAAGATAATATTTGAAAGGTTTGTGCGCTGTGCAAATTTTCCCCATAAGGAGTTGAGACAGAGTTTGGCTAACTGGCGGCGTGCAGGATTGACCTCTATCAGATGGGGGCGTAAAACGGATACCCTCGTGAGCGTAGTAGTCGTCGATGTATTTCTGTTTTGCATCCTGACTAGTACACCATTCAGGATACCCTGAGACCTCCTGTTTGTCTCTGAGAAACAAATTATTGAAGGGGGCAAAGAGTTGTGTTGTAGTGCTCTTAAAATGCCACACTTCATGTACTCTACCGAGCCTGTACCCTTTCTCCAAGGCAGCTTGTACCTCGATGCTAAACCAGGTCCCTATGAGTATCCTTTGTTCATCGGTGTGTCTGCAGCCATCAACCTCTTTTAGCATCGCACATGTTCGACAGAGGGGGAACATCAGCTTGCCATCGACTCTGCATGGTGCAAGTGGGAAGTAAAGCTGCTTAGGAGGATAGATTTCACATTTGATAAGCCCAAAGTATTTGTCTAGGGTCTTAAAATCTCTATAGATGATGGTGGGATGACCCAGTGGGTACAACTTCATCTTGTTCACAAAAGGTAACAGACGGGTATTTTCTTACCCTCACCAGCGGCCTTGTACAGTTGTATGGCATTTGTACGCCCCCCCCAAATAAGGCATTGCGGGGCTCCAGAGGTGTGGGTAAATCACGAGTCTTAAGAAAAAAGCAGAGGTCTGTGTCGGTTTTTAACATGTCTAACCACTCATGCTCCTTAAGAACTCTCATAGCAAAGCCCTGGTTTTCAATATACTGGGCCTTTGTCAGAGTACGTCGGTATAAGTGTTCAAATTTGGCACCCAGCATTTTGTTATACTCGTGGGGTTTGTAACACTTGGGGCAGCCGTGGTAAAAACAGCTGTTGAATTCATAGGCCGTCGGCACACCCTTAATTACAGAGTACCCATCCAGGTAATAGGGGCTCAAAAGGTATTCACTACCCTGTAAGGCTTGCTGAATTTGTATGTCTTCCTTCTCAGAGACGTGCATGAGCCATTTGAAAGAGGGGGTTGAATAACATTACCGTTTACCGTTATAGAGGTCTGGCAGTACTAGAGCGATAGTTTCTGGCATTAAAAACCTGTGTTTGTAGATGGACATGCATATGGATGCAAGAGTGACGTTGTGAAATGGGTGTATGTATTCGACCGCTTGCCGCATTTCAGGGGCTTTGGACGTCAAGGCCTTGACTTTCTTAGTCACTGTCTTAGGTTTCAAGACCGTGACTTCTTTAGTCATAGACACCACAACATCTCTGAAGAGGTTACAAGCTTGCCGCAGGATCATTACATCAGCCTGACAATAAGCTTTCAACTCTGTTTGAAAGTGAAACTCCATTTTACGGTTTTCAGAGTACCATTGTAGAAAGCTCACTTTCTCATCAGGCATCATGTATTCAACCCGGTAGCTGTTAGGAGGAGGCCTGGGCCCCACATATTTCTGGTTAGCCCATGTGTTAAAAAAGTGTGTAAAATAACCTTTACACTCTGGGAACCCAAAGGCCTTTGGCAGTTTGCTCAATTTCATGGGTTGGAAATTCAGGGTGTCTATGAACCGTATTTTAAAAGGGAATACCATCATCAGCATCAGTTTAGACCCCTGGGTTATGAGTTCCACCTGTATCTTTTCACAAATCATGTTTCGCACAATAAAGGAGTCATAGGCTTTTGAGTTGTGGGTGAGCATAGTATACCCTTGGAATTTGGATTGAATGAAAGTGCTTATGAAATCACCAACACACACTCGCCCCTCAAACTCTCATCTGGCGTCGGAAGTCAGATGGTGTGCGTAAATATAGTTAGGCTGGTGAACCCCCGTCTCTTGTATGCACTCTATATCAAACACTATATAGTCTTCGGTATTGGTCTTCTGCAGACCTTTAACCATATAACACTGAAGGTTGGTGCCGGCCTTGTAAGACACATGGCAACGGGGACATATCATACCTTTGCACATGTGATCCGCTGCCACATACCGCCCACACTCGCTGCAGTCCTTTTTAGGGACGCAGTTGAAAGATTTCTCGTGTATGGTCAAGCAGTTTACATCTTATCTTACAATGCATTTCACACTGGTGGTATGTTTTATTGTTGTATATATGGTCGCAGTGGGCGCATACATACTTGGCCCCCAGAAAACCTTTACGGTTCAAGATGCCGTAAAAATGATTTTCGATGTCGAGGACATATACGGTCTTGTTTCTCACAGGTACCCCGGTTGTAAAGTACTGCCAGGAACCGCTGTGATAAAGAACTTTCACCGTCACGGCGAAATAGTTCTCAAAAAGACCTATATCGCCAAAGCCGACCAGGCGATCAGGAGGTATTTCAAGAACCTCATGCGCTTCAGCAGCTCTAGACATGATAACAGCGTCAGGGGTCTTGCGAGCCATCAGCAGACCCACAATGCTGGCCGCCAGACATGTATTGGCCGCGGCGTTGCTAAAGTTGAGCAGCCACCGCTGTTTCTTACCAATTATTTGACTGTATAGTATGCTTTTTAAAGGTCTGGAAACAATCCCCTCACTCCCGGTACAATGAGGGCTATGACTCTAAAAGTGCCATAGGCGACTAGTTCAGCCTTACTCTGTAAAAGCCTTGAGAGGTTTTCTAAAAATTGAACAGCGTCAAAAACATCTCGGGTCTTCCGCCTGGTGAACAACGGCGTGTCAAAACCCTGCCCCTGGGAGTGGAGTTGGAAAAAGTCATTAAGACCCACATTGTGTAACAACCTTTCTATGAGCTCCTGCACAGCCTGATGTATAGCTAGAACACCATGAGTGGTTAATGTTATTTGGTGTGGGTTAACAAATCTAAACTCCTCATAGTGTTCTACGACCCTAAACCTCTCTACATTGCCAGTGTAAATTCTCTCTCTAAAAACAAGGGCTCTGGGCCCTCATCAGAAGGAGTGTGATTTGAAGGGGTGTTTTCTACTGTGTCATTTTGGGAGGTCAGGGTGGGACGTGTCTAAGGAGTCCTTGTAAACCTGCGGGTAGCGCATATTCTCGCCTTCTTCAGCTTATGTAATAAAAGCCGGCGTTGCTTTGTGCTATTAAACCACTTTTTTTTTTGCTTTTTACGGGCCTAGGCTTTTCTAGATACCATGCCCCAGCCTATCTAAACAGGTATGTCAGTGTCGTTGTGCGCCTTGTTCATCGAGGCCGCCGATACAGTTCCACCCCTAGGTCCTTCTGAATGTTCCAGTGTTTGAAGTTTTAAAGCCAGCCCCCCAACCCCCTTCAAATGGCCGACCCTCGGTATGTTAGATCCTGACCCTATGTATTGTCGTTGGTGAAGTGCTGGTCTATATGTTTCAGATGTTGGTCTGGAAGCTATGGTACCTTGTTTGAAGGGGTCTAGGGAAACAGCTGTGTCTTGTTTGAAGGGGTCTATGGAAACAGGGTTGTCTTGTCTGTGGGTTGTGGGGCAGCAGCTGGGCACTGCTTGAGCAGTTGTAAGAAGCATACAGACTTTGTCACTAACCTCTGGACCTTACAGCTATATTTTGGGGGCCTCTTATGAGCACCAGTGGCTGTGGGGGGTCTTTAGGGGTTGATGCTGCCCTAGTCACGCCAGTATACCATGTATGTTGGCCACAGCCGCCTGACATGCCTGTATTATCACATTTTTACACAACCCAACCCTTTCCACAATCTTCTGTTGTGCATCCCTCGTGCACCTGGTTCTGAAAAACCCCAGCTCCATTTTTATGTTTGCGCCGTTCAACTGACGTTTTAATTTTTGACCAGCCATCTGTATCTCTTTTTCATGAGCCCCCACTACATCTAGGGTGTTTACAGACCCCTCTTGTTCCTGCTTAGGCGGGCCAACCTTTTGCGGCCCTATAAACGGATGCAACTCCTCATGACTCTCTATACGGCTAACAGCCTTAGCCCCATTCTGTTACGCCCTCTCAGGACCCTCTATACTGCTAACAGCCTTAGCCCTATTCTGTAACGCCCTCTCAGGACCCTCTATACTGCTAACAGTCTTAACCCCATTCTGTAATGCCTGCTCAGGACCCTTTATACTGCCAACAGTCTTACCCCCATTCTTTAAAGCCAGTGCATTTAGTGTTCTAGAAATAGGGACCCACTGCGAACGCCCTGGTGCGTACAGGAGCGGATCATTGCAAACTTTGTATGGAAAAAGCAGATGTACCCACTGGGCCCCTGTGGTATTGTTATCCCCACATATTGCTGAGAGCAGTGTGGGGCTTACGACTGCAGCGGGGCTTGACAAGGGACTGTACACGGGGCTGGACGCTGGGCTGGACACAGGACTGTACATGGGGCTGGACACGGGACTGTACACGGGGTTGGCAGCGGGGCTGGACACGGGACTGGACACTGGACTGTACACATGGTTGGCAGCGGACTGGTAGGCTCGTATGCCCCCGGAGGGGTACTAGAGGACAAAGGATATGAGGATTGTGAGCAGCTGTCGTTGTAATCATGGAGCCTAGCTGAAATGTCTGTGCTAGGGTGTAGTGACTGGTTACAGGGCTCTGTAAACGCTCTGTGCTCAAAGACCCCTGGTACACCGCTTCTGGGGTTCTACCTAGGCTGTCTACCATCCCCCTCAGCACCGTGAGACCATCGTTATTCATGATAGAAGGACCTTCTAGGGGTTGCGTATTATCACCTGTTGAGACCCTAGGCAGGGCCTGAACACTTACAACCGGCTTTAGGGTCTGCTCAGGGGCGTGCACCTCTACATGAACAGTTATTTTATTTGGCACTGTCTGGGGTTTCAGGACACAGGGTGGATCCATCGTTGCATTAGGGTTGCTGAGGGCCTCTGCTATCTGTAGCTTAGGGACCCTCGGTTTCAGCTTCAGATATTTTCTTGAGAGGTGCGTTGTTTTAGGGGGTTGTGGCGGCGCCACCTCTTCTACACCCCCCGGTACAACTACCGCCTCCTTGGGGCTCATGGGTGTATAGGCCTCATTCAAGGGCTTAGCATCGCTTTTTTGAGATAAGTCTAAGGGGTTAGACGGGTGCTCAGGGGTCCTCGGTTTCTTCTTCTCAGGGCTTAAGGGCTTTGCCTGGACCTCTGGGAGCACCGTAGCCAACTTCTTTAGGTTTAAGGGTTCTGTTTGGGGTTCTGTGAATACCTTGGTGGACTTCACACGTTTTAAGGGGTTGGGAAGGTTCTCTGAGTCCCTATGTTTCTTCTTAAGGGAGGCAGTGTGAATGAATGAATGAAAGTAATTTGTATAGTGCTACTAATACCCGAAGGTGTCAAGGCGCCTACCAAAACAGAACAGGAAGGGCAGGGCCCAACTATAGATAAGTCCGCACAAAGAGATGGGTTTTAAGTGCATTCCTAAAAAGCTGAAGGGTAGGAAGAGACCTTAGTTCCAGGGGGAGGGCATTCCACCATTTGGGAGCCAGGTTAGAGAAAGCTCTACCACCCCATCTGGTTCTCCGAATACGAGGGACTGAAAGAAGGAGTCTGTTCGAGGAGGGCAGGTCCCTGCCGGGGCTATAGCGGGACAAGATGGAACCTATTCCTGTGGGGCTGCTTTTTGCTAGGGCCCTATAAGTCATACACATGGTCTTGAATACTATTCGGTCCTCTATAGGAAGCCAGTGCAGTGATTTTCTGGCAGAGGTAGCCGAGGTTCGCCGGGGTAGATCAAGGACAAACCTTGCCGCTGCGTTCTGGACCACCTGCAGGCGCTGCAGCAGGCTTTTATTCAAACCCGCATACAGCGCATTGCAGTAGTCCAGACGCGAACCAACAAGGGCGACAGCAAGTTGTTTCCTTGCCTGCTAGGAGAGGTAATGCCTGATCCTCCTCAGTATGTGAATGATACCCCAACAGGTAGAAACCGTGCGATTAACCTGTTAGCACATAGTGAGGGTGGGATCAATGATGACTTCAAGATTTTTTGAGGAGGAGGCAGCGACCGGGCAAGCACCCAGTGAGTTTGGCCACCAATCGGCTGACCATATCTCCTCCTTACCTCCGAACACCATGACCTCAGTCTTCTCCCCATTCAGTTTCAACGAATTATATATCATCCATTGCCCGACCGCCTCCATGCAAGATCTAAAGTTGGAGGCAGTCGAGGATCTGCGTGTCATCCGCGTATGAAACTACCTCCATCCCGAAAGATCTAATTAGTCTGGCAAGGGGGGTCACATAGATGTTAAAGAGGGTCGGACTTAATGCCGACCCCTGAGGGACCCCACATTGCACAGACAGGGATGGAGATAGAAATTTGCCCAGCATCACTCTTTGCTCTCGGTGGTTAAGGAAAGAAGTGAGTAGCCTAAGGGCCGCCCCCCCGAACCCCGATCTCCCCCAGACGAGATGTTGAAACTGAGGGAGAAAGGGTGTCGAAGGCCACCGTAAGGTCCAGAAGGATCAGGAGGGAGGTCTGACCCTTATCTACACGTGCGCGGATATTGTCCAGCACTATGGTCAGGGCAGACTCAGTGCTGTGCTCCCTCCTGAAACCGTGCTGGGAAAGATCCAGACACCCCGAGCTTTCCACAAAGGCAGCGTGATGTTTATTTAGATGAGTTTCTAACATCTTAGCAGGGGCCGGGAGCAGTGAGATGGGGCGAAAGTTTTTTTAATACCCCAGGATCAAGAGAAGGTTTCTTGAGTAGGGGTTTTACAACTGCATTTTTCCACTGTTGAGGAAAAATGCCATCCCTCATGGCCATATTCATGATGTCAACAAGGGGGGGCAGGAGGGATTCTCAACACTGCTTCAGGATCTTGAGTGGGCAGGCATCTAAGGGGGATCCAGATTTGGTTTTAATAAGAAGAGTCTCTAGGTCCTGTAGAGAAAGGGGAGGGAAAGATTCCAAGCTTCCCAACGGGAGTTTCTCCGAAGGAGCGAGGACCAAGTCAACGGGGGCAGGAGGTTCAGAGGTACAAGATCTCTGCAGTTCCAAAGCGGTGTAGATATCCGAGATTTTAGTCTGAAAAAAGGAGGCTATACTGTCACAGAGCTCCTGTGATGCGATTACTGGGTCCGGAGTCTGAAGGGTAGTGAGAGAGTCTACTATCCTGAATAGATCTTTTGGAGAAGAGAGAGCGGTAGTGAGAGCCGTAAAATACTCTTGTTTTGTTCTAATAACTTCCAGCTTGTATTTCCTAATCAGGATCTTATGGGCTTCCTTGTCCCTTAGATCCCAGCTGGAGTGCCAGAGACGCTCCTGTCTTCTAGCTTCCTGTCTAAGGAGTCTTAAGTGCTCTGAGAACCATGGGGCCGATGGTTTTTTTCTGGCTGTGTAGCACTGGCGGATGGGGGCCAGTTCTTCCAGGGCCTGGGTTACTGTATTTCGTAATGTGAGACCGCTGACTGGACATTTTCCTCCTGGGATATAGACAGACTCGAAATCCAGGGGGCAAAGGAATTTTCCGTAATGTTCTTAAAGTTCCTACGAGATTCTATTTTGCTCGGGGTTTTGCTAGTTCTCCCCGGAGTAGGACAGAACACATTGAAAGGAACCGCTAGATGGTCCGACCATGAAAGGAGGAAGGGATCTTTCACCATCAACCTCTGATCGTTAGAGAAGATCCCGTCAAGCGTATGTCCTGCTTGGTGGGTGGCCCCTTTCACCAGTTGGGTAAGTCCACAGGCAGACATAACATCCAACAGGGAGAGAGTATCATGAGTCTCCAACAACTCTAGATGAAAATTAAAATCTCCCAATATTGTGAGATTGTCACGGCCAAAATAAGGTTCTAAGACATGGAGCAATTGCTGTCCGAAGCCTGCTCTAGGGCCGGGGGGACGGTAGACTAGGATCCCATTGAATATAAAGCTAGATGCAGCTGTTAAAGAGAAGTATAGGACTTGGAAAGTATCCTTGGGATCAGAGACTGGAAGGATATGGCAGTGGAAGCTATCCTTATAAAGAATTGCTAGCCCACCTCCTACACGTCCCATTCTGTCGTGACGGGCCAGGCAGTACCCTTCTGGGACTGCTTCAACAAGGTCAGGGCCCGAGGATTACTTCGCCCACGTTTCCGTGATAAAGACCTACAAAGGTTTCCTATCAAGTACCAGCTCCTTAAAGGCAATGTTGTTTTTAATCAACGAACGAGCATTGATAAGAATGCAGTCTTCTCTCAACACTGTGACTCCAGGGTCAGCAGGGGGTTCTAACTGATGAGGAGGGGGGAAAAGGCTAGGGCCCTCAGAGCCTGTCGAGAAGCAACCACAACATGGAGATAGTAAAAGATCGTCTGGTGAACATTTGTGAGAACACGCAAGTACTAGTGGTTTAAGCTCCAACATCTCCTGAAGCGAATACTTGTGGGGCGGAGGTGAAGCCGCATCCAAAGCAGACGTCCTGCCCGTCCTCAGCGCGGACGGGCGCAGACGGGCGCAGACGGGCAGGACTCTGGCACGACTCCGGCGCAGATCCGGCGCGTCCGCAGTACGCGTCCGCTGCGCGGAGTCATGACCGTTCTTTTTGTAGCGCTGCTAGAGAGCGCGATTCGCTGGCCCACACCCAATATGGCCGCCAAGATCGAATCTCAGCCCTCGGAGTCAATGCTTGGACGAGGGCGGTCCGGAGGTAGGGGAGGGGGGGGAAGGAGCACAAAGCGCTAAGGAGCGTCGAGGGCTTTTTAATCAAGCGCTATCGAGCACACAAGTAAAATACACAATTTACCAATTTAAAATGCTTCTTAGTCAAGCACGAACAAAACACAAAATAAAATTGCAAGAGTAGAGATTCTAGAGTGCCAAGTAAAGTAAAGACAGAGACCTCCCGGCTTCCGCCTCAGGAGGGAAAGGTGGCTTCTGTTTGGTTATCGCTAGGAACAGTCCCTATTTCCTTTTTATAGTGCTGCTAGAGCGTGCGATTCGCCTGGCCCACACCCAATATGGCCGCCAAGATCGAATCCCAGCCCTCGGAGTCGATGCTCTACCGAGGGCAGTCCGGAGGTAGGGGAGGGGGGGAAGGAGCACAAAGCGCTAAGGAGCGCTAAGGGAGTCTCTAATCTCGAGCCACCTTTCCCTTTTGATACCCTGAGAGGGCTCAGACCCTTTGGAGCTGTTTTACACAGACCCTGCCCTGTGTAATCTTTGTTTGTAAACACTCCACCACTGCTGCCCCCACCCCTGTGCAGTATAGATTGTTGTAGAGGATTGTTCATCATGTTGTTTGGTGTGTAGTACGTAGAGAGTTTCTCCTGGCGTACGCGCCTACTCACGCCTTTTGCACTGCTTCTGTTGTTCTGGACGGTTGCTGTTATATCCCTTAAGGGCTTCGTGACCTCTCTTCAGCAGCATGTTTCTGAGACGCTTCTAAAATATAAACAGAAAAAATATTTATATTAGAGGAAGCATAAAACTTACCACCAGCCTAAGTTCTACACAGCCACCTTTTTATATAGACATTGCTACAAGCCGCTGCACCCTTCTGCTTGAGAGTCTGTAACACCGCTAGTACTTTTCACACCCTTTTGTAACAAACACACCTGATAGAGGTCTTTTTGCAGCTCCTTTCTTTGACGGGGGTCCCACATTAGAAGGTAAAGCTTTCCTCTTCAAAGGGCTTTCTTTTGAACCTCTTGTACCTTGACGCCGTTCGGGCATAATGTAGGGGTCCCTGTAAAGAAAAAATAATACCCAGCCTTAGCCAGCTTTCTGAGGATTACCTCTATACACCCTTGGGGTTAGGTCTTTGGCCTACCCCCAACTCCCCTCAGCGTCTTAACAGTTTAAATAACAGGGCCCTTTTTTATTACATGTAGTAACTGTAGTGCTTTGCACATTGCTCATAGCTCCTTGAGCATCGAGGTACACCATTAGATCTTCAAGAACTTGCTGTAGGTCGGGATCATAAGCTGTAAAATCATACATGAATGAGACCCACATTAGAAAAAAGAGAACTTCTGCATTATTGGTGTAAAAACTACGTAGAACTACACAACTCAAAATATATATACCTGGCTGAGGTGCTGTCAAGTCTACGGTGTTGCTAGTTATTACAGGGGTGTCCAGCGCAGGGGGTACATTGGTAACGACTGCTTTTGCAGAGTCTTGCATCTGTATTAAACAACATTAAATAAAAGCAGCGGTTTTAAAAGCGCCTTTCTTAAACAAAAGTATTACAACTTCAAACAATTCAGTTATACATTTTTTAAAAACCTGATAAGAGGGTTCAACAACAGACATTTAAAAAAAAAAAAACATTGCAGATGCTACGCTAAAGCATATGTCAAACAAGAAACAACCTGCAACATATCCTTTGCTTATGGGTAAATCACTTTAGGTACACAAAGCCCTTCTGACATTTAACCACTCCCTCTATGTACCTGTTACTCTTTTGTAACACGTCACTTATCTCTTGTAACACCCTGTTTGCGCCCTCTTACATTTTGCGTGCTTTAGATACTTGTTCAAGTGCCACCAGTGCCTACATAGCGCTTGTGCTTGAGTGCCTACCAATTACTGCAGCGTTATTCAGCTACTTGTACTTTGTTTTCTCTTGTACCCTACACATGCCACTTTTCCTACTGTAACTTAACGTTTGCTTTTGTAACCAGCACCCCATGTCACTTTTTTCTCTTGTAACATAATGTTTGATACACCATGTATTTTGCATGCTCACAATTGTCACTTTTCCCTCCTGTAATGCACCGTTTGCTACCCTTGTATTGCTCACCATTGCCACTTATACCGCATGTAACAGTGTTTGTTTTTTTTGTAATTTGCGCACTTGTAAGGTTCTCATGTATCATTACTGTTCCTATTGTGAAGCGCTCTGAAACTTTCGGGTAAAGTTTGTGCTAGAAGTAAAAAAACACACACACACACCGGGGCTGCAGGAGCAAGGTCCGCCCCTTCATGCATTTTTGTTTTCTGTTTGTATCTTTTATGTGACGCATGTAATCCTGAGTCCCTATGTATTGCAGATGGTTCATATGTAAAGCGCTAAAACACAGCTTGGTAAAGTTCGTGCTAACATAGTAAATAAAAAAAAAACACACACACGCCGGAGCTGCAGGGCAAGGTCCTCCCCTTCAGTGACAAGCTGCTGACATCACTGGCGGGGGCGGACCTTGGACAGCAGTCCCTGGGGAAGAAGCTTCCCAGCCGCCATGCCCCGAGGCTGTAGGGATCTACGTGGGCTCCTTGTAAATGCCCCTGGACCATACGGCTGAGAAACACTACAACGGAGCCCACACCCCGGGCAGGGCCTTGCTGAAGCGGGCTCGGGGTAATATTAAAAACAAAACGCCGCAAAACTCGGCACCCGGGGCATGGAGCCCCACGAACACTGGAGCCCTAACACCCCCGAGCAGCGTCACGGAGAAGCGGGCTCGGGCGATTTTAATTTTAAAAAGAGGCACAAAGCAGCACATGGGCCCCAGAGCCAGAGAACACCGAAGCCCCAGCACACTCCCCCCGAGCAGCGCCTACCACAAGCGGGCTCAGGGTCATTTTGAAAAGAAAACGCGGCAAATGGGGCACGGAACCCCACAGGGACCCGTGTGTATTTTCTCACCCTCACCAGCGGTCTTGTACTGTTGTACACCCCCCAAATAAGGCATTGTGGGGCTCCAGAGGGAGTCTTAAGAAAAGAGCAGAGGTCTGTGTCGGTTTTTAACATGTCTAACCACTCGTGCTCCCAAAGACCTCTCATAGCAAAGCCCTGGTTTTCAACATACTGGGCCATTGTTAGAGTACGTCTGTATAAGTGTTCAAATTTGGCACCCAGCATTTTGTTATAATCGTGGGGTTTGTAACAATTGGGGCAGCCGTGGTAAAAACACCCGTTGAATTCAAAGGCCGTCGGTACACCCTTAATTACAGAGTACCCGTCCAGGTAATAGGGGCCCAAACGGTATTCACCACCCTGTAAGGAATACTGAATTTGTATGTCTTCCTTCTCAGAGACGTGCATGAGCCATTGAATAGAGGGGGTTGAATAACGTTTCTGTTTACCGTTAGAGGTCTGGCAGTACTAGAGCGATAGTTTCTGGCATTAAAAACCTGTGTTTGTAGATGGACATACACATGGATGCCAGAGTGACGTTTTGAAATGGGTTTTTGTATTCGACCGATTGCCGCATTTCAGGGGCTTTGGACGTCAAGGCCTTGACTTTCTTAGTCACTGTCTTAGGTTTCAAGACCGTGACTTCTTTAGTCATAGACACCACATCATCTCTGAAGAGGTTACAATCTTGCCGCAGGATCATTACATCAGCCTGACAATAAGCTTTCAACTCTGTTTGAAAGTGAATCTCCTTTTCACGGTTTTCAGAGTACCATTGTAGAAAGCTCACTTTCTCATCAGGCATCATGTATTCAACCCCGTAGCTGTCAGGAGGAGGCATGGGCCCCACATATTTCTGGTTAGCCCATGTGTTAAAAAAGTGTGGAAAATAACCTTTACACCCTGGGAACCCAAAGGCCTTTGGCAGCTTGCTCCATTTCATGGGTAGGAAATTCAGGGTGTCTATGAACCGTATTTTAAAAAGGCATACCATCATCAGCATCAGTTTAGACCCCTGGGTTATGAGTTCCACCAGTATCTTTTCACAAATCATGTTTCGCAGAATAAAGAAGGAGTCATAGGCTTTTGAGTTGTGGGTGAGCATAGTATACCCTTGGAATTTGGATTGAATGAAAGTGCTTAGGAAATCACCAACAGACACTCGCCCCTCAAACTCCCAGCTGGCGTCGGAAGTTAGATGGTGTGCGTAAATATAGTTAGGCTGGTGAACCCCCGTCTCTTGTGTGCACTCTATATCAAACACTATATAGTCTTCGGTCTTGGTCTTCGGTAGACCTTTAACCATATAACACTGGTGGTTGGTGCCGGCCTTGTAAGACACATGGCAACGGGGACATATCATACCTTTGCACTTGTGATCCGCTGCCACATACCGCCCACACTCGCTGCAGTCCTTTTTAGGGATGCAGTTTGAAAATTTCTCGTGTATGCTCAAGCAGTTTTGCGAGCGACAAAACATCCTACATGTACCGCACCTCACCTTCAGGGTAGCGTCTTCTATACACCCGTCCCTCTGACACATCTAACAATGCATTTCACACTGGTGGTATGTGTTATTGTTGTATATATGGTCGCAGTGAGCGCACACATACTTGGCCCCCAGAAAACCATTAAGGTTCAAGGTGCCGTAAAAATGATTTTCGATGTGGAGGACATATACGGTCTTGTTTCTCTCAGGTACCCCGGTTGTAAAGTACTGCCATGAACCGCTGTGATAAAGAACTTTCACCTTCACGGCGAAATAGTTCTCAAAAGACCTATATCGCCAAAGCCGACCAGGCGGTCAGGAGGTATTTGAAGAACCTCATGGGCTTCAGCAGCTCTAGACATGGCCTGAACACTTACAACCGGCTTTGGGGTCTGCTCAGGGGCGTGCACCTCTACATGAACAGTTATTTTATTTGGCACTGTCTGGGGTTTCAGGATGCAGGGTGGATCCATCGTTGCATTAGGGTTGCTGAGGGCCTCTGCTATCTGTAGCTTAGGGACCCCCGGTTTCAGCTTCAGATATTTTCTTGAGAGGTGCGTTGTTTTAGGGGTTGTGGCGGCACCACCTCTTCTACACCCCCCGGTACAACTACCGCCTCCTTGGGGCTCATGGGTGTATAGGCCTCATTCAAGGGCTTAGCATTAGACAGGTGCTCAGAGGTCCTCGGTTTCTTCTTCTCAGGGCTTAAGGGCTTTGCCTGGACCTCTGGGAGCACCGTAGCCGACTTCTTTTGGTTTAAGGGTTCTGTTTGGGGTTCTGTGAATACCTTGGTGGACTTCACACGTTTTAAGGGGTTGGGGAGGTTCTCTGAGTCCCTATGTTTCTTCATAAGGGAGGCAGTGTTTGAGACACCTTTCCCTTTTGATACCCTGAGAGGTCTCAGACCCTTTGGAGCTGTTTTACCAGACCCTGCCCTGTGTAATCTGGGTTTGTAAACACTCCACCACTGCTGCACCCACCCCTGTGCAGTATAGATTGTTGGAGAGGATTGTTCATCATGTTGTTTGGTGTGTAGTACGTAGAGAGTTTCTCCTGGTGAACACGCCTTTTGCACCGCTTCTGTTGTTCTGGATGGTTGCTGGTATATCCCTTAAGGGCTGCGTGACCTCTCTTCAGCAGCATGTTTCTGAGACGCTTCTAAAATATAAACAGAAAAAATATATATATTAGAGGAAGCATAAAACAACACATACAATCACCACCAACCTACGTTCTACACAACCACCTTTTTATATAGACATTGCTACAAGCCGCTGCACCCCTCTGCTTGAGAGTCTGTAACACCGCTAGTACTTTTCACACACTTTGTAACAAACACACCTGATAGAGGTCTTTTTGCAGCTCCTTTCTTTGACGGGGGTCCCACTTTAGAAGGTAAAGCTTTCCTCTTCAAAGGGCTTTCTTTTGAACTTTGCGCCGCCTCTTGTACCTTGACGCCGTTCGGGCATAATGTAGGGGTCCCTGTAAAGAAAAAATAATACCCAGCCTTAGCCAGCTTTGAGGATTACCTCTATACACCCTTGGGGTTAGGTCTTTGGCCTACCCCCAACTCCCCTCAGCGTCTTAACAGTTTAAATAACAGGGCCCTTTTTAATTACATGTAGTAACTGTAGTGCTTTGCACATTGCTCATAGCTCCTTGAGCATCGAGGTACACCATTAGATCTTCAAGAACTTGCTATAGGTCGGGATCATAAGCTGTAAAATCATACATACATGAGACCCACATTAGAAAAAAGAGAACTTCTGCATTATTGGTGTGAAAACTACGTAGAACTACACAACTCAAAATATATATACCTGGCTGAGGTGCTGTCAAGTCTACGGTGTTGCTAGTTAGTACAGGGGTGTCAAGCGCAGGGGGTACATTGGTAACGGCTGCTTTTGCAGAGTCTTGCATCTGTATTAAACAACATTAAATAATAGCAGCGGTTTAAAAAGCGCCCTTCTTTAACAAAAGTATTACAACTTCAAACAATTCAGGTATACATTTTAAAAAACCTGTTAAGAGGGTGCAACAACAGACATTTATAAAAAAAACATTGTAGGTGCTGCGCTAAAGCATATGTTAAACAAGAAACAACCTGCAACATATCCTTTGCTTATGGGTAAATCACTTTAGGTACACAAGGCCCTTCTGACATTTAACCACTGCCTCTATGTACCTGTTACTCTTTTGTAACACGTCACTTATCTCTTGTAACACCCTGTTTGCGCCTCTTACATTTTGTGTGCTTTAGATACTTGTTCAAGTGCCACCAGTGCCTACATAGCGCTTGTGCTTGAGTGCCTACCAATTACTGCAGCGTTATTCAGCTACTTGTACTTTGTTTTCTCTTGTACCCTACACATGCCACTTTTCCTACTGTAACTTAACGTTTGCTTTTGTAACCAGCACCCCATGTCACTTTTTTCTCTTGTAACATAATGTTTGATACACCATGTATTTTGCATGCTCACAATTGTCACTTTTCCCTCCTGTAATGCACCGTTTGCTCACCATTGCCACTTATACCGCATGTAACAGTGTTTGTTTTTTTGTAATTTGCGCACTTGTACGGTTCTCATGTATCATTACTGTTCCTATTGTGAAGCGCTCTGAAACTTTCGGGTAAAGTTTGTGCTAGAAGTAAAAAAACACACACACACACCGGGGCTGCAGGAGCAAGGTCCGCTCCTTCATGCATTTTTGTTTTCTGTTTGTATCTTTTATGTGACGCATGTAATACTGAGTCCCTATGTATTGCAGATGGTTCATATGTAAAGCGCTAAAACACAGCTTGGTAAAGTTCGTGCTAACATAGTAAATAAAAAAAAAAACACACACACGCCAGAGCTGCAGGGCAAGGTCCGCCCCTTCAGTGACGAGCTGCTGACATCACTGGCAGGGGCGGACCTTGCACAGCAGTCCTTGGGGAAGAAGCTTCCCAGCCGCCATGCCCCGAGGCCGTAGGGATCCACGTGGGCTCCTTGTAAATGCGGTCCAGAGCTTAAAGTGTGTCTCCATTCCCTTATAAAAAGCTGCTTATCAAAGCGTTGTGCAAGCCTTAGAATACTTGGACCTTTTCTACCTTGCCGGCTCCTTGTAAATGCCCCTGGACCATACGGCTGAGAAACACTACAACGGAGCCCACACCCCGGGCAGCGCCTTGCTGAAGCGGGCTCGGGGTAATTTTAAAAACAAAACGCCGCAAAACTCTGCACTCGGGGCACGGAGCCCCACCAACACCGGAGTCCTAACACCCCCGAGCAGCGTCACGGAGAAGCGGGCTCGAGGTGATTTTTATTTAAAAAATAGGCACAAACCGGCACATGGGCCCCAGAGCCCAGAGAACACCGGAGCCCCAGCACCCTCCCCCCGAGCAGCACCTACCACAAGCGGGCTCAGGGCCATTTTGAAAAGAAAACGTGGCAAACGGGGCACGGAACCCCACAGGAACACACGGACCCCGTGTGTATTTTCTCACCCTCACCAGCGGCCTTGTACAGTTGTATGGCATTTGAACACCCCACAAATAAGACATCGCTGGGCTCCAGAGGTGTGGGTAAATCACGAGTCTTAAGAAACGAGCAGAGGTCTGTGTCGGTTTTTAACATGTCTAACCACTCGTGCTCCCAAAGAACTCTCATAACAAAGCCCTGGTTTTCAACATACTGGGCCTTTGTCAGAGTACGTCTGTAAAGGTGTTCAAATTTGGCACCCAGCATTTTGTTATACTCGTGGGGTTTGTAACACTTGGGGCAGCCGTGGTAAAAACAGCCGTTGAATTCAAAGGCCGTCGGTACACCCTTAATTACAGAGTACCTGTCCAGGTAATAGGGGCCCAAACGGTATTCACCAGCCTGTAAGGCATGCTGAATTTGTATGTCTTCCTTCTCAGAGACGTGCATGAGCCAATGGATAGAGGGGGTTGAATAACGTTTCTGTTTACCGTTATAGAGGTCTGGCAGTACTAGAGCGATAGTTTCTGGCATTAAAAACCTGTGTTTGTAGATGGACATACACATGGATGCCAGAGTGACGTTTTGAAATGGGTCTATGTATTCGACCGCTTGCCGCATTTCAGGGGCTTTGGACGTCAAGGCCTTGACTTTCTTAGTCACTGTCTTAGGTTTCAAGACCGTGACTTCTTTAGACATAGACACCACAACATCTCTGAAGAGGTTACAAGCTTGCCGCAGGATCATTACATCAGCCTGACAATAAGCTTTCAACTCTGTTTGAAAGTCAAACTCCTTTTCACGGTTTTCAGAGTACCATTGTAGAAAGCTCACTTTCTCATCAGGCATCATGTATTCAACCCCGTAGCTGTCAGGAGGAGGCATGGGCCCCACATATTTCTGGTTAGCCCATGTGTTAAAGTGTGGAAAATAACCTTTACACCCTGGGAACCCAAAGGCCTTTGGCAGCTTGCTCAATTTAATGGGTAGGAAATTCAGGGTGTCTATGAACCGTATTTTAAAAAGGCATACCATCATCAGCATCAGTTTAGACCCCTGGGTTATGAGTTCCACCTGTATCTTTTCACAAATCATGTTTCGCAGAATAAAGAAGGAGTCATAGGCTTTTGAGTTGTGGGTGAGCATAGAATATCCTTGGAATTTGGATTGAATGAAAGTGCTTAGGAAATCCCCAACACACACTCGCCCCTCAAACTCCCAGCTGGCGTCGGAAGTTAGATGGTGTGCGTAAATATAGTTAGGCTGGTGAACCCACGTCTCTTGTGTGCACTCTATATCAAACACTATATAGTATTCTTTCTTGGTCTTCGGTAGACCTTTAACCATATAACACTGGTGGTTGGTGCCGGCCTTGTAAGACACATGGCAACGGGGACATATCATACCTTTGCACTTGTGATCCGCTGCCACATACCGCCCACACTCGCTGCAGTCCTTTTTAGGGACGCAGTTGAAAGATCTCACGTGTATGCTCAAGCAGTTTTGCAGGCGACAAAACATCCTACATGTACCGCACCTCACCTTCAGGGTATCATCTTCTATACACCTGTCCCTCTGACACATCTTACAATGCATTTGACACTGGTGGTATGTTTTATTGTTGTATATATGGTCGCAGTCGGCGCACACATACTTGGCCCCCAGAAAACCTTTAAGGTTCAAGGTGCCGTAAAAATGATTTTCTATGTGGAGGACATATACAGTCTTGTTTCTCACAGGTACCCCGGTTGTAAAGTACTGCCAGGAACTGCTGTGATAAAGAACTTTCACCTTCACGGCGAAATAGTTCTCAAAAAGACGTATATCGCCAAAGCTGACCAGGTGGTCAGGAGGTATTTCAAGAATCTCATGGGCTTCAGCAGCTCTAGACATGATGACAGCGTCAGGGGTCTTGCGAGCCATCAGCAGACCCACGATGCTGACCGCCAGACATGTATTGGCCGTGGCGTTGCTAAAGTTGAGCAGCCACCGCTGTTTCTTACCAATTATTTGACTGTATAGTATGCTTTTTAAATGTCTGGAAACACCCCCCTCACGCCCCATGACTCTAAAAGTCCCATAGGCGACTAGTTCAGCCTTACTCTGTAAAAGCCTTGAGGTTTTCTAAAAATTGCACAGGGTCAAAAACATCTCGGGTCTTCCGCCTGGTGAACAACGGTGTGTCAAAACCCTGCCTCTGGAAGCGGAGTTGGAAAAAGTCATTAAGACCCACATTGTGTAACAACCTTTCTATGAGCTCCTGCACAGCCTGATATATAGCTAGAACACCATGAGTGGTTGATGTTATTTGGTGTAGGTTAACAAATGTAAACTCCTCATAGTGTTCTATGACAATAAACCTCTCTACATTGCCAGTATAACTTCTCTCTCTAAAAACAAGGGCTCTGGGCCCTCATCAGAAGGAGTGTGATTTGCAGGGGTGTTCTCTGCTGTGTCATTTTGGGAGGTCAGGGTGGGACATGTCTAAGGGGTCCTTGTAAACCTGCGGGTAGCGCATATTCTCGCCTTCTTCAGCTTATGTATTAAAAGCCGGCGTTGCTTTGTACTATTAAACCACTTTTTTTTTTTTTTTTTACGGGCCTAGGCTTTTCTAGATACCATGCCCCAGCCTATCTGAACAGGTATGTCGGTGTCGTTGTGCGCCTTGTTCATGGAGGCCGCCGCTACAGTTCCACCCCTAGGTCCTTCTGAATGTTCCAGTGTTTGGAGTTTGTGGTAAATATTTTACCGTATACGAGTTTGCCATATAATTACAAGTAAAAGAATAGCTCAATAAAATGAGAGGCAAAGTCAGGGGTGTCTGAGTCTTAAAGGGCTTTAATTCAGAAATGACTCGAGTCAATGGAGATCTATTCCATCAATACAAGGGTTCGGGTATGCAAGGGAAGATGTCAGGAAAGATGTCAACGATTTATTAACAGTACATGACATATATAGTAAAATGACACAATGGCAGTGAATACAGTAGGCGTGACAAGTGAAATGTATATGATAAGAACACATGTGCGTAGCAAAAAGGCGTGAATATGGGTGTGTACAGAGGCGTGAACTAGAAACGTCACAGAAAAGTGTCATAAGTGGGTGGATGCTTAGAGAATTCTTGCAGAGTCAGCTGAAACCTGTGGCCTGAATGCGCGCGCAGCTAATATGACGTGTGATTGACGTGCATCTGAAGGAAGCTAAGGGTCTGACTTTTAACACTAGTAGAAGAGACATAAGTCTGGCATGTCAGATCGACCTGTTCCTAAAACATATCTGATATCTTGTGTTTGGAGGATGTTCTAATCTGGAGTAAAAGGTCTTTCGGGCAGAGGCTATTCTATGCTGAATGTATGCGTATCTAGGTGCAAATGCGCGGAGCCAGGGCCTACCATGGTAACGGGAGCAATGAATTACATGAGGAGGACAGGAAGGCGTGGCCCTTTACTCTGCAGTCGGGGAACTGTTTACTTATTTTACTAGACAGGAATGTGTTTTCGAGGAGGCTGAGCTGGCTACGCTGATATCTTGAAGGCAAAATACTGTTTTTGGCAGGCAGAGCAGGCCGAGCCGGGCATCGCTCGCTTGGCAGGAAGTAAGGCAGAGGTCAGGGATGCATTTCATCTCCACGTTGCAGCTGTCGGAGACAGAGACAGAAAGTGGTTTAATGGCAGGAATCAGGGCCTAACTCGGCAGAGCCAGGAAAACGTGAAAGTGCACCATGTAAAGACGGTGGCACGGCATACTTAGGAACTGAACTATCAATCCATTCATGGTGGATCTGAAAGAGGACATGTTAACGTTGGACGCATATGGCTAAGATACCCGCCACCCCCTCTCAACACAATCCCCAAGGATGGGAAACTGGAAACAGTTCTGAAGTTTTTGGAGACGGGAGGGAGTGACCCTCCCGGGCCGTATTTATTAAAATATGAAACAAAATTAAAACATTAAATCAACAGTTTCATATTATGTACAATTTCATTACCACATTGCGATGTTTGGCTAACCTTAACATATCCTCTAATACAAAGGTTCTCCTAGCCGAACTAACATCCTACCAAACATTTACTTAACTTTTGAAATTGTACATCCTAACGTTTAAGGGCCAACGGCAAGGTCGTAACCGGTGTCAAGATCCCTAACCCAGACATATCCCCCTCACTTGAGAGGGGCGGCACGGAGGCATACCTCAAGTGCAACTACCAATTTCCCTTGACTTGACGGGGGCACCAATAAAACTCGACGCCACTTAAAGGTCGTACGAGGACTCGTGTGAGGTATCTAGAAGGTAGCGTAGACCCCCCCCCCCAAACCCCACACAACTTACCACATCTGCCGTCGCAGACGTCCTGGCCCCGGGAAATTCCCCAGGAGGGGGCTGTAACCCCTCCTACCCATGAAGGGGCCTTGACCGCCTTCCCTTTCCTTTCGGCGACCCATCCTTAGAAGGGACCGCCTCCCCGTTGAGGGGCCAATGGCCACCTCCCCCGAGCGCCCCCATCCGTAATGGGTGACGCCCACTCATAAGGATCTTCCAATTAGTGCTCACCGATCATGACCTTACCGCCACAGGTCCGGATAGTTGACCGGCTATCCGGACCCCCCACCATACTCCTACCTAAAGGTCATGTTTTAACGTCTTCAGCCAAGCTATGAAGTCTCCTATGAGTAACTCATTCCCCATCCGAGACAAATGAACACCGTCCCCCAAGTACATACTGTCATCATTAATACACCCATGCGCGATAGAATGCAGTGCACTGGAACGGAACAACCTACTTACTTTGTTATTAATTTTCCTCACAGAGTGATTTAAAGCAGAAACAGAAAAAGCCCCCCGCCACACTTTTCGTGGGATCATATGGGACCACCCAATTGTGCACCCTGGAACTCTCCTCGCTAACCAACTTACAGTGGAAAGCATCGCCTCCAGGAGAAGTCGTCTACCAGTGGTGACCAAATCATTGCCTCCAAGATGTACTATGACTACAGACGGCGGTGACCTCGTCCGCCCTAGCAAACCCTCGAAAAAAGATTGAAACTGGTCAATACAGAGACCGCCCTTTCCGTAGAAGGACACACTGTACCCGTATTCCCCAGCCACGTGCACCATGTCACCTGCCTTGAATACGTCCGCGGCACGCCTCACGTATGAGTGGCCCACGACCCACACCTCCTTTTTAACAGCCGGTGATGACTGACCGCTGGCCCGGTGTTGGGTCGACTGCATAGTCCGCCCCGCCTCGTAGGCTTGCGTAACTGAAAACCAAACAAAAACAAGAAGCGTGAGTACATCATTACAGCTTCACAACATGTGCAAACGCACATACCTTTTATAACAGTTGGAGGACCAACGCCCCACCCGTTTAACCTGTTCCACATTCAGACCCCTGGCTGTAGCCTCTGTAGCAGCCCCTATCCGAAAGGAATGGGTCCCAAACTCGCCCGGGTTCAAGCCCGCAGCTGTAATTGACATCGCAAGCACCCGCTGAAACTGAAACCTTGTCAGTGGGGTGGCGTCTGCGTGTCTCAACAAGGTCCCCCCCCATGATGCCACCCTTTGTGTCAAGTAATCCTCTAAACACTTCACTGGGCACATGGACGACCCGGAAATCCTGTGTATAATTATGCCGTCGCCCATCCCGCTTTGATCGGTCTTGGACCTTACAAACGAGACCGTCATCGTCTCCCCTCTGATTTGAACGTGCTCTGCGCACAACCCTCCCGTAACATCCTGCTTGTTCCTCGCTACTAATTCGCTTACCCGCATAGCTCCATGAAATGCTAGCGTAAAAGCAGCTCGGAATAACACTGTCTCAAAGTGAGATGAACATGTTGTAGGGAGTCTGGATAATAACTGGGCCAACCTATCCAAACCTATCGGGCGCCTCTCGTCTACTCTGCTACCCTCAAGGCGTTGCCACCCTCGTAGCGCTTTTTGCACAGTGAAAGATGCTGTCGGGTCCCGTATCCCGTGAGCCCTAGCAACAAAAGAAATGGCAGCCCGATGCCTCTGGGCCGTGGCCACCGATTTCCCTGCCCGATGTAAAGACATCAAAAAAATTCACTACCCATTCCTCCTGTCCCCAAAGCTCCCCTCTAGCAGTCCCCAAAAAGGCTAAATAGGAAAGGAACGCCCCTTCATATGCCTTCCTCGTCCTGGGTGCTAAACTCTCTCCCACGAGGTTACGAAGCTCGGGGCACCGAGAGACCAGAGAGCTTCGGGAAAGGGTGCAGGCTCCGGGTCCGCTGTGGGAAGGAAACCCCAGAAAGCCTGCATACGAAAACGAGAAAGGGCATCAGCCGCCTGGTTCATTATCCCCGGGACATGTCTCGCTTTGAATAGTACATTCAATTGCATACATAATAACACAATTTCCTTGAGCAGTCTCAAAATCCATTTGCATCGTGCTGCCTGGCTATTGATACACTCAACCACGGTCATATTGTCAGACCAGAATACCACAGAGTGATCTCTGAACCCTTCAGGCCACGTTCTCAGGGCCACCAAAATGGGGAAGAGTTCCAGGAAGGCAATGTTACTTGTCAGCCCACTGTCTTGCCACCATGCTGGCCATTTTTGTGCAGACCATCGAGTACCGAAAATGGCACCAAAACCTATACTCCCTGCCGAATCTGTCCATAACCCCAGTTCCTCGGAGGACACGGCTGGTTTGTTCCAGACGACTCGACCATTGAAATCCGCCAGAAATGCCAACCAAATGCGCATGTCCTGGCGGACCTCGGCCGAGATCCTTGTGCGATGATGGCCCTCCTTCAGTCCGACCATGGCTTGAGCGATCGAACGGGAAAAGGGGCGGGCCATCGGTATAACTCTTAGGGCAAAATTCAACTGCCCCACTAACTGCTGTAGCTGATGCAGTTTAACCTTAGTTTCACTCATACACATTTGCAGGGATGCCCTGAATTTTAACACTTTATCACCTGGTAAACGGAAACAACCTTCTCTGGAGTCTAACTCGATCCCCAGAAACTCGAGGCAGGTCGAAGGACCCACCGTCTTACCTGGTGCCAATGGCACGCCAAACTGATTCATTAAAACACAAAATGCATCCAAAGCTTGTCCACATTCCGAATCCCCGGCTGCCCCCAGGAACAAAAAATCATCCAGATAATGCATAACATGTTGAAAACCCGTCTTCCTAGTAAAGACCCATTGTAGGAAACAACTGAATTTCTCGAAATAGGCACAAGAAATAGAGCATCCCATCGGCATACACCTATCCATGTAATACTGTCCCTGAAACGTGAAACCCAGTAGCCGCTGATCGTCTGGATGTACCGGGAGCAACCGGAACGCTGACTCGATATCAGATTTTGCCATCAGCGCACCGGGCCCCAGGCGATTCAAAATGGCCACGGCCTCATCAAAAGATGCGTACCGTACCGAACATATTTCTGGGTCTATCGCTTCATTTACGGAAAGACCACGTGGGGCTGACAAATTATGTATCAGCCGAAACTCACCCGGGTCCTTCTTGGGGACCACTCCTAAAGGCGAACAAACAAAGTTAGCCACCGGGGGTACACTAAACAGACCAGCGACTCGACCTCGAGTAACCTCCTTCCGGATCTTTTCCTGTACCACTGTTGTATGCTGCAAGACCGATATCTGATTTTTGCATCTCTCCACACCCTGAAAGTCCCCTACTGGGATGCGGAAACCATATGAAAACCCGTTCCGCAACACCCCAGCAGAAGCACGATCCGGGTATTCACTGAGCCAGGGAATCATCGCCAAGGTATCAATCGGGGTAGGTAAAGGCGCCCCTCGGACTATGTTAGACCTGTTTGGCGCCTCCTCTACCCCCGTTATCACCCGTTTTGGCTCTGCACGTGGACTCAGGATGGGATGATTGCCCACACCCACTACATTCGTGTTTAAACTTGCACGATCCCTGGGGCCTAGTACATTTACCCCTGTTAAAATTCCAACACACCCCCTTTTTACCTGTATTACCGGTAGGCCTCGAGTGATTGTCGGTACCCGTACCTGATCGAAAGGGCGTCCCCGCATACTGACGGGAGGATTCGCCCACATTACTCCCTACCAATGGCACTTTCAACATACCAGTCTCCTTCATTTTGGACCAGGACACAGTCATAACAATCCCAAGTTAAGTTTTTATCATGTTCTTTCGCTTTTCTGAAAAGATTATCATAGCAAAACCAATGATTACCCTCATGTGATACCGAGTACCCCATGATCCGTGACTGATAACTCGGCAATTCGGGTAGCAATTCGGGCCTCCGTTCACCCAAGATCGATGTGAAAATCCCCCATGCCTTACCCCAATTGCCAATGTTTTCATTAACCTTAAAGGCGGCCATCTTTGCGCGCCAAACACTCGGATGCATGAGTTCCTTCTGACTTTTAACATGCTCCATCTCATAATGATCAGTAAGCAACGAGAAGATGTTTACATATTCCCCTGCCCATATCTTTTCCTTAATAGCTAAAGGAACATGCTGACCCAACCTCTCCCTTCGAGAGGGTGCCGACTCTTCCCTCGCAATCGGCAATGGCCGCTTACCTGAACTGGACGCTGTCTCTGCGACTAAAACCGTCCCCTGAGGCTTCCCTACAGCCGCGGCCGGCGTGGGTACCCTCGCTGCTTCACGTGTTTCCCGCAGTTGCTTCATCAATACCTGCGCGTCTACAGCCGTGGCGCCCTCGCTACTTTTACCCAACCACGCTGCTAATTGTGCTGCCAGCTCGGGCGGCATATCTTCCTCGGACACGGGGGTGACCACCACGGGAATCGGATTCCCTTCCTCCGGCACAGGAGTGGGTGTTTCGAGCGGGACACTGGGACCCGGGGTATCTCCCCCAGCTGCTCCTCTCCTGGGCCTCTTGCCTTTTCCACCCGGGGCCGTACCCTCCAAAGGACGTTTCGGGCCTCCTTCCTCATTTTTATCCATCCGCCTCTTTAGGTCGGTCATCTCCTTCATGAGAACACGCAGCATCTGTTCGGTAGTCATTCGCTTTCCCGCCTTCTTCGACATTCTCCTACAGAGTATCTGTAAAACAAACGAGAAAGATTACAACGCTCAAAATTGGCTCTTCGTTCCGTCTCGAGCTCACGTGCAGCGAGGAGGTGCAGCTTCAGAGCACAGGAACAAGAGGATGCTTTCTGGTCTTGTTCCTCCTTTTATCCGTCTTCAGGACGGGCGTAAACCCGCCCCTGCCTGCCCCGAGGGCGTGGCCAGCCGCGTCAGTGTCTAGGCCAACCCACTCTAGGGCGGGAACAGGCGCGCCCCGGCTACGCCGCTTCGGGCATACCAGCCGAGACTCGCCTCCCGCCCAAGATGGCTTCCCGGGGGGATCGTGGTACTCAGCCATACGTTCGGGGGGACCGATTGGTCGCCCCTTTCCAAATGTATTTGCGTATTCGAATTCGGTTGCGGAGGGAAGTTACATGCACTTTAACTCGTACATGGAGACGATGGGGTACTCGTTAGGGGACATACCTGACCATAAAAATTTCAATTACCTCATTCCCTCCTTGTCCCCTACGGACCCATTAGGATATATCTATTTTCATGAGACCATCTATCTGTTCGTATAACATCATCTGTTCTTCTTTCTTTAATCGGGAATGGGAACGTGAACTTGAGCGGGGAATACAAGCCGCAAATCGCTGGCCCACATTGAAGACATAAACAACAACTGAACACAATGGCCAATATAATCCCTAGGAATGACAATAGCTTCGAACCCCAGGCGGTTATTACACTCCAGAGCCAACCGGACCAAGTCCAGGAGCCTGGGTTCTGGTGTATCTGATGGGCAATTTCGTGAAGTCTGGTGATGGCCTTATAGACTGAAGGCGCGTTATTAGGAATAAACACGCAACAACTGGATCCGATGACTCTACAAGCCCCGCCCCTATCGGCCAGGATGACGTCAAGGACAAGGCGGTTCTGAAGAACAACAAGTCTCATAGCAGACTGCTCCTCTGTTAAGTTGCCCAAAGCTGAAGTAGTCTCATTCACTACTGCTTCGAGAATTCTGGTTAATTTGCGTATCAGTTTACTATTGGACACTGTGCCTAAATAGGGAAAGAATCCTTTATTGAAATCAGTATATTGTTCCCATGCGGTTTCAGTAAAATCAACTAATGGAAGATCTCTTTTGTGCCTAACTAGATTGAGGCGGGAGTTTCTGTGATAATCAGATGGGGCTAGAAAAACTGGTGGCAATAAGAAGGTAATGAAACAAGTACCATCCCAGTCTAGAGGTAAACGTACATAAGCTGTATGACCACAAATGAAATAGGAATGTCGGGAAGCTTTGAATGTAGACTTGCCTTCATCACTGAATTCGACCACAGTAGTGCAATCACTATGGCCTAGATGTACTGAACCATTCTTTCTGACACATAATACACCTTTAGCTGGTAAAACTGATATGGATGGCAAGTCTGGACTAGTTTCTGACTGAACGTTTAGAATCATGAAGTTGAGTTTGAAATTGCCTAATCCATAAACTTCATTTTCTAGATCGGTCCCTGTCATTTGTGGAAGACCCTCTTCATCTGGGAAACATGCTTTGTTCATGACTGTGTTCAGGTTCCCCCATATCCATTTGCCTTGGGAAACCCTTGATTCAGTGTCTAAAGAGGATATTAAACTAAACCATGCACCACAGGAACCATTATGTGTAAACGGGTAAGGAAAGAGGGGCAGAGCTCCCTTGTAGTTCTGATAGGGAGGGAGTCCCACATATCCAACAGTTAGTAGCATTGTTGATCTGGTGAGAATGGTGTAACATACGAATGAATGTATTGTTGCGCAGCGCAAGTCGATAAGACAGTTCGTGTGGAGGTAGTTCACTAAACGTGTGCTCTGCAGTGTCATCAGAAAAAGAATGTGCAATTGGAAAATACATGTACAACATCAAGCTGATGCCAATTAACGTAAGACTCAGAAGAAACATAATAATCAGGGTGCAGATGCACCTACTATGGAGATTTTTACAGTAATGATTTCTTTTCAGGATCTCCTGTCTATCTCTCTCTCTATTTGGGTCTAACTTGTACATTGTCAGAAACTGCCTAACCGCTTCACCCAGGAGGGGACTTAAACAATTAAACTGTCTGACTTACTAGACCTCAATTTCTGTCTGTACTCCTCTTGGGGAGTTTTCTCTCGAAGGGGGAGTTTTGTATCTGTCTCTGGTATGTGAGAGTTCTGGGAATCAGGGTTTGGCGGAAGTCCATGGAATCTTTTCACATGACTGGAGTGCACCCAGCCTTTCCTCCCCTCCAGCTTCACGGCAGTCCGGGTTGTTAACAAAACAATCTTCGGCTCCTTCCAGCGGGGCTCCAAAGGGCTCGTCCTATCAAAGTTCCGGACAACCACAATATCCCCCGGGACCAGTTCATGTGGCTTCACCTCGGTGTTGTCTGGGAAGGCTGCTGCAACCTGTGAACGACATGATTGTAGTGCAGACATCAAGGAAGCAAGGTAATCTGTCAGCATAGTACTTTCAACATCAGTGATTTTTCTCGGCAGAGGCTTCACCCACATATTAGGAGGTCTACCGAAGACCACCTCATACGGGGATAGCCCTGTCCTAGAATGGGCTACCATTCTCATATAAAACAGTGCAACTGGCAATGCTACTATCCAATCTACGCCTTTCTCTTTACACACTTTTGCAAGACGAGTTTTCAGAGTCTGATTGTGGCGCTCCACGAGACCTGCTGCCTCTGGATGCCGGACACAGTGAAACTTCCACTGGTACCCCAATAGAAGCGAGACCTGCTTCATAAGTTCAGACGAGAATGGCTGACCGTTGTCCGAATACACGACACGGGGCAAACCGTATCGAGGGAAGAACTCACGAACCAGCTGCCTGGCAGTGGTCGGGGCAGTGTAATCTGGAACGGGATATGCTTCTGTCCATCGGGATAGGGCACATACAACTACGAGGACATACTTGAATCCTCGGCATTTTTCCATCTGGATATAATCCATCTGGAGGACTTCAAAAGGATAGTCAGGAGGATGAAATCCACCTTGCTCTACGGGAATCCCTTTTCCTGGATTGAACTGACATCAGATCATGCAGGTACGCACTTTCTGTTTTGCTGCTGCTCGTAAATGCTTGTTGAACCAGAGATTCTGTAAACTGTCTAACATGGCTTTTTCACCTAAATGTGCTGGACTATGTGCTGTGTTGATGATAACTTGAAGCATAGAGTCGGGGAGGAACCATGTGGTTTTTCCCCTCGTCATCCAACCCTGTTCTGTCTGGACCCCTCCTTGTTCAGCCCATTTCTTGATTTCGTCTGAAGTAGCATGTGTCTGTATGTCAATGACATCTAGTGCGGGGTCCCTGACTGTCATGCTATGTGTCAGTGATGATACGTCAGTCTTTGTCACATCAGTCGTATGAGTATGAGTCTGTGCTGTATGTTTCGCTGTCCGATCTGCAAAGTCGTTACCCTGGGAAATCTTGTCTGTTACCTTTTGTATGTGCTTTACACTTCATGATGGCTATGGCTGTAGGCAGATGTATTGCCTCCAACAGTGCTTGAATGAGGGGACCGTGTTGGATTTTGGCTCCGTGAGAGGTCAGAAAACCTCTCTCTTGCCAGAGGACACCGAAGTCGTGTACGACTCCGAATGCATAACGTGAATCTGTGTATATGTTTACTTTAAGGTTCTTGGCTCGTATACAGGCTTGGGTCAGAGCAATGAGCTCTGCTGCTTGTGCTGACAAGGTGTCAATGCGATGTGTTTCTATGACTTCCGTCTCAGTGGTCACTGCATATGCGGCTACCAACTCTCCTGTACTTGTTCTCATGCATGAACCATCCACATAAAGTGTCAGGTCTGGATCGGGTAATGCGACATCTGTCAGGTCTTGTCTGGGTTTCGTAACTGTGTCAACTACATCTACGCAGTCATGTGGAGTAGAATCTGTTGTGCTTGATGGTAAAAGTGTAGCAGGATTCAGTGTATTGCAACGTCTGATTTCTATGTGTGGTTGGAATAATGTCAGTTCATAACCTGTCAGTCGTGCTATGGTCAAGTGTTGGGTCTGTTTTCTGTTTAGGAGAACTTCTACAGAATGTGGAACCTGTACTGTCAATTGGTGTCCCAATACAATGGAATCACTTTGTCTGATTGCTAGGGCTGTCGCTGCAACTGATTTCAAGCACGCAGGCAAGGCCTGGGCTACTGGATCTAATGTGCTCGAAAAATAAGCACACGGTCTGTGTTTGTCTGCTTGAAGCTGAGTGAGAACCGACAACGCTGTGCCATCGCGTTCTGTGACAAATAGTGTAAAAGGTTTGCTGTAACATGGTGTTGCTAAAACAGGTGCTTGACATAAGGCTTTCTTTAATTCGTCAAAAGCTTGTGTGTGTTCCTGAGTCCAAGGGAGGACAGTCGAAGACGCTGCCTCTTGTGTTGTCAACTGTATGAGTGGTTTAGCTAGAAATGCATATTGTGGAATCCATTGTCTGCAATAAGAAGTGAGTCCAATAAAGGCTCGTACTTCTTTCTGTGTCTTGGGTTGTGGAAGATATGCAATTAACTGTATACGATCTGGTGTCAGCTGTCTCCCCTCTTTGGACAGCAAGTGCCCAAGGTACACTACTTGCTGGGCACAGAATTGTAGCTTCGAAGGAGACACCTTGTGTCCCTTGTCCGCCAAGAAAAACAAAACTGTCAGTGAGGCTTGTTCACATTCTGGTTCACTTCGGGCGGTGATCAATAGATCATCGACGTACTGTAATAGGGCAGTATTAGGAGGCATGTGAATATTGTCAAGTTGTCGTTTCAATGCTTGGCTGTAGATGCTGGGGTTTTCTGTGAATCCTTGAGGTGCGCATGTAAATTTGAAGCTTCGGCCATTTAAACAGAATCCGAAAAGATACTGGCTTTCCGGATCAATGGGGACACTAAAGAAGGCGTTCTTAAGATCGATTACAGTAAAGAACGTCGCCTCTGGAATCAAGGGCTGTCAATAATGAAGAGATATCTGGGACCACAGGATACTGTGGTACAACGCATTTATTCAATTCACGTAAATCAATCACCAGTCGATAAACTGGAGGTGCATTTGGATCAGTATGTTTAATAATCGGAATGATAGGAGAATTACAAACATTGGAGTCGGTTTCTACAACCACTCCTTGTGCAATGAGCTCGTCAATGATTTTCAGTAAAGCCACTACAGCATCTGGTGGTAACTTGTATTGTCGGATACGTGGTAGTATAACACCTGGCTTGAGTGTGACACGGTATGGTGTAATGTGCATACAACCTACATCAGTGGGGCCTTTAGCCCATAAATGTGCAGGGACATTATGTAACCTGGGGTCAAAATCTCTCGATACATAGTGGCCCTTGAAGTCACGAAGGAACAGCCTGACTCCTTCCGGAGAACAACAAATTACAGCTCCTAGAGCTTTCAGGGTTTTTATACCAAGCAAGTTTTCTGGACATGATTTCGTGAGCAATAAATCTGTAGTTCGGGACAATGGACCAACTGCAAGGGGTACTGGTTTCGATACTTCATTAAAAATAGGCTTTCCTGAAAATCCAAGGGAAACATTCTGTGAGCCTGAGAGGGGTGCCCCTGGAACCTCTTCATGACTGATGGTTGTTCTGCTTGCCCCTGTGTCAATCAAAAACTTTCTATCTTTCCCTAATACCTGACTATGTACAAAAGGACCCTCTTGATCTACAGGAACCTCAATAAGAGGCAAGCCAACCTCCCTCTCTAGGCTGTTTCATGTGTATTGCTGATAATCGGGGTAATCTGATTGGGCATATTGGTACATCTGCTGTGTGACATGCTGAGTCGCGGCAATGGGCTGGGGCTGTGGTACCGCTACGGCCTGCTGTGGAACATGCATAGGTTGTACATTTTGTGGAACATGTTGTTGGACCTGATCCTGTCTGGGCGGACGTGGTCTCTCTTTAGTTTTGCCTGTAGCGATATTGTGTTTCAAAACTGCACATTCGTTTACATAATGACCTGGCTGTTTACAATAGTTGCATGTCCCTTTAACGGGAGCCGCTGAATTATTTGACTGTGTCGCGCCTTTTTTCTGACCATCTGCTGGAACTGAATGAGCAACTAACATTTTCATTTTCGTGTCTTTCATACGTCTCTGTTCGTGATCATGTTCCTCTCTAATTCTGTTCTGGTGGTATTGTAACATTTGTAACATTTGGGATGGCGTATTGGCTTGCCATGTACTCTCGACCTTCAGTACGCGGTTCTTAACCTGAGGCAGAGAATTCTCGACTAATTTTGACACAAAAAGGTGTGGGTATGACTCGCTACTTGTCTTCAGGCCACTATTAATAATAAAACATTTCTCGAATCTGGAATAGAAATCACTGGTGTCTTCGTCGTGTTTCTGTTTGCAGGCTGAGATTGCATCCCAATCCTCCTTTTTAGTTGCTAACAGTCTAGGCAAAACCTGTACTAATAAACCTGGTAATGCTTTAGTTTTCTCCCCAAGACCTACACCTGGGGTTCGACCAGTTTTCTCGGTTTCTAATGCATCCCAATCAATCTTTTTGTCTCCCACCTCCCATTCTTTTTCTTTGAGTTTCTCGTAAATACCGGCAGGCAGTAACACTTTTTCAATATTTTCATAATGTCGGGATAGGTGTAATCTCCCATGAGTAACATGTCTTTTATTTCACGGTGGAAACCTGCAGGGTCTTTATCATGACTGGGAACTATTTTCTTCATTTCTAATAATTCCATTTTAGTTATGGGCGTGTATACAAACACACGTTCAAGGGTATCATCGGCTTTCCTGACTGGATGTACTTCACGTAAAGGATTCTGTTTGTCTAAGTGACATGACTGCCTGACTGGGGGTGGAACGGAAACAAGATGTGGAGTCAAGAAAGTTTTATATTTGTGACGTTGTTCTAAAATCATTTCAATTAAATCGGTACCTAGGCCTCTCCATCTTCTCAGGAGTAAGTCTTGCAATAAATTGCATAACGGACCTGGATCAGATGCTTGGTTCTCATACTGTATAATAAGGTGTTGGGTCATGTATATACCAGCTAGTCGCTGTTCTTCTGGAGTGAGACTTAAAAATGTGTGCACTACTGAATCGTCTTTGTATATGCTGTCATCCCCGGCCCACTGTACTGCGGACCGGGCTAGTTCCTGTTCACGTAAGGTATTTAGTTCTTGATAACCTACTCTGTCTTTCAGTACTTTGTCAGTATTTTGGAATATATGCTCAAGGGAATATCGCTCTGGTATCGGACATAGGTATCGTTTCTTGTTTTCTAAACGGATGGGTCTGTCAAAGGGCCGATCAAGAGGAGATGGCCTAGGGAGTTTCTCTCTACCTACATATGCTATCATGTCTCTATTTGCTAGTTGCGAGGTTTCTGCTGTAGTCTCTGGTTCTTCCTCCTCTGAGGTTTCCTTGTCGTCTGACTCGAGTTGCCTTTCAGATTCTCGACGGGCATGTATTGCTATTATTTCTTTACGGATCTTTCTAACCATAGCATGTACACATCTCTCTCTATCATGTTTACCCTCTGTAATATTCTGACTCCATCTGGTCAATCTATCCATCTCTCCTTGTGGAAAACTGGGCTGATCTTGTTCCCTTATCAAACAATTAACCAAAAATCGCATTATTATACCTTGAGTCTCAACTTTCTGACGTGACATGGCTTCACCAACACACTCCGGTCTTTCTCCTGTTCTAATAAAATGATACATATTGTCTAGATGGTCTGGCATTTCTGGTAGTAAAATTAAATAATCTGTAACACGTCTTAAACGTAGGGATGCTAACAACATGGGTCCTGTTCTGCCAGGCACGGTGTCATATCTACAATCAGTAAGCTGTTCTTTGAGCTTTTCGGCTGGAGCTCCTTTAGGTGTTCGCGACATTGCGAATTCTCTCATTGTCAAACGTTTTAACTGTGGCGGGGTACGAAAACCTCCTGTGGCACCTCCTGAGGCGGAGGCTTGAGCATAACCTGGGTGTAGGGTCGGTATATATAACGGGGTTGGGCCCTGAGCAGCGCCAGGCCCAAAAGGATTAAGCGGATGAATACCAGGTAGAACAATAAGGGAAGTGACAACAGGTGCGGGAAGTGGTGCGGGTGGAGTTTGCTGTTGCGGACCTGGGGGTAGATGATCGTGAGGTAGGTTAACGTCAGCAGGTGGTACGGGTACATGGGCAGGTGCATTGGTATATGCGGGAGCTACGTCGTCTAAATAGGAAGAAAGGAAAATGTCTGCTGCGGTCTTATGACGTAATTTAGTCGGAACCAATGGAGGGGGCAGATCTTTCGGTATTTCCGGGGTCGCCTTGGGCAGGCCCTCGGCCAGGACTGGATACAGTCCTGTCATAATGGCATTACTCTGTCTATCGTGTTGTTCCATTCTAACTCGTTCACCTTGTTCTAGTAGTTCTTTTACTTTGGCTTTTTCTGTATCCTCTCTGCTTTTCTCTGTTTTTCTGAGTGCCTTCTCTGTCCGTCTATGTGATTCTTTACGCCACAATTCAATGGCATCTTTCTGTGATTGTCTGGCTTTCTTTTTCCACAACGCTTCCTCTACTCTCATGATGCACTCGGCATCCCATGTCCCTGTAACGGGCCATCTCTGATTCTCTGCCAAGTCCTTCGTGTAATCCACCCACAAGTCTAGATATAATATGGCATCTAAGCCATGCTTGTGGTACATAAAATGTCCAGGAGTGTCCCTGGGTGGGATGGGAACTGCTTCTTCAAGAATCCCTTTCCTAGTCCCTATCTGTCGTAATTTCGAGAACAAAGGCATTGCTACCCCTAAATTGGACACAATAAACACAATAGAATATGCAAACAGTCATTCATACCACGACATTAAACACATTGAAACATTTCGAACAGATATTGACTACCCACTAATTCTATAACGAGAACAAAATTGAGCCGTTGAATACAAGAATAACTCGATGTACTGCTAAACAGCACAGATACACTGCTAAAACAGTGCAGACCGGATCTGTGTACCCAAACCCGTCTTGACCGGATACAAATCAATGCACCCGTCTTGATGCGTCCCCAGCAACGGTACTCACCGGGAAGCACAGAACGGAAGGCCTCGGAAACTCGACTGGACTGGACTGACGTCACCGCTTCTACTGCGCATGCGCCTCGGCACTACAGGTGGGCCTCTCGACACCTCGGACACCGCTCTCTCGGCTGGGCTCTGGTCGGGATCCTCCGCACTCCTCACCGCCTCGTCTGGATGTCGACCGCAGTCTCCGTCACCTCCGTGGGCCTGAGGGAGATACAGGAAATCCTGCAGATGCGCATGGGGTCCGTCACGGCCGTGGCAGGGGGCAAGGCCTGCGACGCATCTCCGGCGCGTGGGGTGGGGGAGGGGTCCCTATTCGGGCGCCAAATTATGTGGTAAATATTTTACCGTATACGAGTTTGCCATATAATTACAAGTAAAAGAATAGCTCAATAAAATGAGAGGCAGAGTCCGGGGTGTCTGAGTCTTAAAGGGCTTTAATTCAGAAATGACTCGAGTCAATGGAGATCTATTCCATCAATACAAGGATTCGGGTATGCAAGGGAAGATGTCAGGAAAGATGTCAACGATTTATTAACAGTACATGACATATATAGTAAAATGACACAATGGCAGTGAATACAGTAGGCGTGACAAGTGAAATGTATATGATAAGAACACATGTGCGTAGCAAAAAGGCGTGAATATGGGTGTGTACAGAGGCGTGAACTAGAAACGTCACAGAAAAGTGTCATAAGTGGGTGGATGCTTAGAGAATTCTTGCAGAGTCAGCTGAAACCTGTGGCCTGAATGCGCGCGCAGCTAATATGACGTGTGATTGACGTGCATCTGAAGGAAGCTAAGGGTCTGACTTTTAACACTAGTAGAAGAGACATAAGTCTGGCATGTCAGATCGACCTGTTCCTAAAACATATCTGATATCTTGTGTTTGGAGGATGTTCTAATCTGGAGTAAAAGGTCTTTCGGGCAGAGGCTATTCTATGCTGAATGTATGCGTATCTAGGTGCAAATGCGCGGAGCCAGGGCCTACCATGGTAACGGGAGCAATGAATTACAGGAGGAGGACAGGAAGGCTTGGCCCTTTACTCTGCAGTCGGGGAAATGTTTACTTATTTTACTAGACAGGAATGTGTTTTCGAGGAGGCTGAGCTGGCTACACTGATATCTTGAAGGCAAAATACTGTTTTTGGCAGGCAGAGCAGGCCGAGCCGGGCATCGCTCGCTTGGCAGGAAGTAAGGCAGAGGTCAGGGATGCATTTCATCTCCACGTTGCAGCTGTCGGAGACAGAGACAGAAAGTGGTTCAATGGCAGGAATCAGGGCCTAACTCGGCAGAGCCAGGAAAACGTGAAAGTGCACCATGTAAAGACGGTGGCACAGCATACTTAGGAACTGAACTATCAATCCATTCATGGTGGATCTGAAAGAGGACATGTTAACGTTGGACGCAAATGTATTTGCGTATTCGCATTCGGTTGCGGAGGGAAGTTACATGCACTTTAACTCGTACATGGAGACGATGGGGTACTCGTTAGGGGACATACCTGACCATAAAAATTTCAATTACCTCAAGTTTTAAAGCCATCCCCCCAACCCCCTTCAAATGGCCGACCCTCAGTATTTTAGATCCTGACCCTATGTATTGTCGTTGGTGAAGTGCTGGTTTATATGTTTCAGATGTTGGTCTGGAAGCTATGGTACCTTGTTTGAAGGGGTGTAGGAAAACAGGGTTGTCTTGTCTGTGGGTTGTGGGGCAGCAGCTGGGCACTGCTTGAGCAGTTGTAAGAAGCGTACAGACTTTGTCACTAACCTCTGGACCTTACAGCTATATTTTGGGTGCCTCTTATGAGCACCAGTGGCTGTGGGGGGTCTTTAGGGGTTGATGCTGCCCTAGTCACGCCAGTATACCATGTATATTGGCCAAAGCCGCCTGACATGCCTGTATTATCACTTTTTTACACAACCCAACCCTTTCCACGATCTTCTGTTGTGCATCCCTCGTACACCTGGTTCTGAAAAACCCCAGCTCCATTTTTATGTTTGCGTCGTTCGCCTGACGTTTTAATTTTTGACTAGCCATCTGTATCTCTTTTACATGAGCCCCCACTACATCTAGGGTGTTTACAGACCCCTCTTGTTCCTGCTTAGGGGAACCCACCTTGCGCGGCCCTATAAACGGATGCAACTCCTTATGACCCTCTATACGGCTAACAGCCTTAGCCCCATTCTGTAACGCCCTCTCAGGACCCTCTATACTGCTAACAGCCTTAGCCCCATTCTGTAACGCCCTCTCAGGACCCTCTATACTGCTAACAGCCTTAGCCCCATTCTGTAACGCCTGCTCAGGACCCTCTATACTGCTAACCGCCTTAGCCCCATTCTGTAACGCCTGCTCAGGACCCTCTATACTGCTAACCGCCTTAGCCCCATTCTGTAATGCCTGCTCAGGACCCTTTATACTGCCAACAGTCTTAGCTCCATTCTTTAACGCCAGTGCCTTTAGTGTTCTAGAAATAGGGACCCACTGCGAACGCCCTGGTGCGTACAGGAGCGGATCATTGCAAACTTTGTATGGAAAAAGCGGATTTACCCACTGGGCCCGTGGTATTGTTATCCCCACATATTGCTGAGGGCAGTGTGGGGCTTACGACTGCTGCGGGGCTGGACGCTGGGCTGGACGCTGGGCTGGACACGGGACTGTACACGGGGTTGGCAGCGGGGCTGGATACGGGACTGTACACGTCGTTGGCAGCGGGCTGGTAGGCTTGTATGCCCCTGGAGGGGTACTAGAGGACAAAGGGTATGAGGATTGTGAGGAGCTGTCGTTGTAATCATGGGGCCTAGCTGAAATGTCTGTGCTAGGGTGTAGTGACTGGTTACAGGGGCTCTGTAAATGCTCTGTGCTCAAAGACCCCTGGTACACCGCTTCTGGGGTTCTACCTAGGCTGTCTACCATCCCCCTCAGCACCGTGAGACTGTCGTTATTCATGATAGAAGGACCTTCTAGGGGTTGCGTATTATCACCTGTTGAGACCCTAGGCAGGGCCTGAACACTTACAACCGGCTTTGGGGTCTGCTCAGGGGCGTGCACCTCTATATGAACAGGTATTTTATTTGGCACTGTCTGTTGTTTCAGGACGCAGGGTGGATACATCGTTGCATTAGGGTTGCTGAGGGCCTCTGCTATCTGTAGCTTAGGGACCCCCAGTTTCAGCTTCAGATATTTTCTTGAGAGGCGCGTTGTTTTAGGGGGTTGTGGCGACGCCACCTCTTCTACACCCCCCGGTACAACTACCGCCTCCTTGGGGCTCATGGGTGTATAGGCCTCATTCAAGGGCTTAGCATCGCTTTTTTGAGATAAGTCTAAGGGGTTAGACGGGTGCTCAGGGGTCCTCGGTTTCTTCTTCTCAGGGCTTAAGGGCTTTGCCTGGACCTCTGGGAGCACCGTAGCCGACTTCTTTAGGTTTAAGGGTTCTGTTTGGGGTTCTGTGAATACCTTGGTGGACTTCACACGTTTTAAGGGGTTGGGAAGGTTCTCGGAGTCCCTATGTTTCTTCTTAAGGGAGGCAGTGTTTGAGACACCTTTCCCTTTTGATACCCTGAGAGGGCTCAGACCCTTTGGAGCTGTTTTACACAGACCCTGCCCTGTGTAATCTGTGTTTGTAAACACTCCACCACTGCTGCCCCCACCCCTGTGCAGTATAGATTGTTGTATAGGATTGTTCATCATGTTTGGTGTGTAGTACGTAGAGAGTTTCTCCTGGCGTACACGCCTACTCACACCTTTTGCACCGCTTCTGTTGTTCTGGACGGTTGCTGTTATATCCCTTAAGGGCTGCGCAACCTCTCTTCAGCAGCATGCTTCTGAGACGCTTCTAAAATATAAACAGAAAATATATATATATCAGAGGAAGCATAAAACTCACCACCAGCCTAAGTTCTACACAGCCACCTTTTTATATAGTCATTGCTACAAGCCGCTGCACCCTTCTGCTTGAGAGTCTGTAACACCGCTAGTACTTTTTACACCCTTTTGTAACAAACACACCTGATAGAGGTCTTTTTGCAGCTCCTTTCTTTGACGGGGGTCCCACTTTAGAAGGTAAAGCTTTCCTCTTCAAAGGGCTTTCTTTTGAACATCGCGCCGCCTCTTGTACCTTGACGCCGTTCGGGCATAATGTAGGGGTCCCTGTAAAGAAAAAGTAATACCCAGCCTTAGCCAGCTTTCTGAGGATTACCTCTATACACCCTTAGGGTTAGGTCTTTGGCCTACCCCCAACTTCCCTCAGCGTCTTAACAGTTTAAATAACAGCGCCCTTTTTAATTACATGTAGTAACTGTAGTGCTTTGCACATTGCTCATAGAGCCTTGAGCATCGAGGTACACCATTAGATCTTCAAGAACTTGCTGTAGGTCGGGATCATAAGCTGTAAAATCATACATACATGAGACCCACATTAGAAAAAAGAGAACTTCTGCATTATTGGTGTAAAAACTACGTAGAACTACACAACTCAAAATATATATACCTGGCTGAGGTGCTGTCAAGTCTATGGTGATGCTAGTTATTACAGGGGTGTCCAGTGCAGGGGGTACATTGGTAACGGCTGCTTTTGCGGAGTCTTGCATCTGTATTAAACACCATCAAATAAAAGCAGCGGTTTTAAAAGCGCCTTTCTTAAACAAAAGTATTACAACTTCAAACAATTCAGGTATACATTTTAAAAAACCTGTTAAGAGGGTGCAACAACAGACAGTTAAAAAAAAAAAAAAAACGTTGCAGGTGCTGCGCTAAAAGTTATGGTAAACAAGAAACAACCTGCAACATATCCTTTGCTTATGGGTAAATCACTTTAGGTACACAAGGCCCTTCTGACATTTACTACAACAAAGGTACCAGAGGGTCAAAGTCTTAACAAGGAATATTTGGATAGTGGTTGAGAATTATTACCACTAGCTATACCACAACTCTTCTTTGTGAAATAGACGTGAGCCAAACTAGTGTATGGTCTCTAACACCCATCAGTCACCACTCTGAACCGCCCTTCATCATTTGAGGTTCTGAGGACCAACACACCACATGGTCTGATCTCTATCAGGAAAGGGCCTAATGGATAATAAACGGTCCCTCCTGTAGGCAGGGTGGGGTCACCTTTTGTCAAAAGTATTTGGTTGTATGAGAGTGATGTGGCTGACGGGGTAAATTGAAAAAGTGCAGTGCAGAGAAAATGTGATACCAAAGAGTTAGGATAAAGTGAGTAAAATTGGTTTAGGAAGCAAAAAATTAAATTTAATTGGGTACAGCTTCCAATGCCAATATTAAAAATAGCCAAGACAGAGAAAAATTTATAAACTGTCTAGTAGTGGAACGTGGTCAACATGTTTCAGCAATTTATGGCCAAGTGGCCTTGCTTTCTTCAGGACCTTGTCATAACGACTACTGCTACTGCAAACAAAACCAACGTGAAAAGAAATAGTGTTCTAAAAGAGTGAAACAACGTAGATACTGGTATGTAAGTCACCTGGACCTCCTAGGTGTACTGTTCCGTATCTTCTTACAAATTCAGTTGTTCACTAGAAGGAGTTAAAAAGAATTGCATGAGTACATCACGCACAACCTGTCTCCAAACATCCTTGTCCATATCATCATGAGTAAATTCCATCATTAATAAAGCCTATAAGGGAATTGAGGCCGATTGCACTGTATATACTAGTGGCTCCCAGTGTTCATAGAACTTGAAGGTTTTCAAATTTCATATAGTACATCTTACCTGATTTGTAAGATGTGGAGACCTCACCCCACCTGGCTGCGGCTCAGGACATAGGTGAAGCACCGCTCTGTTGAGGTGAATAAATGCAAGCATGAGTCACCCACCGCAAGCGTGTTCGCACACAACATAGACATTGATTTCGCTTAGGATCTCCATTACAGATGGTGGAGATCGCTCCCTTCCATCAGTATAGTAGTATGATGATGGTAAACGCAAGTTTCATTATGAAGATCTCATGATCCTCCTCATTTACATGGACTAGCCTGATAAGAAGAGCGATACTGTTGTAACTGTATCAGCTCTCCGAGGTATAATTCCTTAGCACGTGAATGACAGTATAATGTGCCTGAAGGCACCTGTGCTAATGCAGCGTAACACCGACAGGAAGAGTAATGCAATCAAAGCTCTGCAAACCCATCTTATCTCTGTAAAACGTGTGCCCAAGACAACTACGCGCTCATACCAGATCGCTGGGATGTCGCCAAAAAACCCCTACCTTTCCGTCGGTACTCCAACGCGGCATCTGTGCCGTCTGGGGAGGTAACGCTGGTCTGTTGAGTATGGGTTTAAGTTACACTGCCCTGGATGGGCTGGAACCATCACATGGTACGCGGTCAAACCTCGCCATAGGTCGTGTACAAGCCGGTAATGCATCGAGTGCTATGATTGGTTAAGCACTCGATGGATTGTCCAATCACGCCCCGGTTGCCCGCAACCATGGTTTCATTAGTAAACAAACAACGGTGTGATACTGGAAAGGACCCGACTCGACCGCAGGGCGATGTGGGGCACTTAATTACTGTAAAAGTTGGCAATAAAACAGCCCTGGTTTGTCAGATCAAAGCGATCATTACCCCCTGATGAGTAACACTCCCTAGTAAGTAACATTATCTTAAGGATACGGAGTACAATACTCCTGCGAAAAAGTTCCAGTTAATTGGAATAGTCCAATTGATCAACAGGACCGTATTGGTCATGAAGACAGAGCACCAATGGATGACATATCGTCAAATGGCCGAGTCCTGATCTTACAACGAGGACCAGGGTATGTCATCATTAAGCCCTCTGCGGTCAGTGCCAAGTTTCAGAACCCATTTCTGTTCCTTCACTAACAAAAAATTACTCACATTTGTCACGTGTGATGGGATGAATGGTTTCTCTAGAACCGTCCAATGAAATGAAGTGGGTGAGTGATTTGAGTTGATGAAGTGGGTAGTTAGTTTTGTAGCCTGCCGTTTACAGTTGATGGTACTCCTGTGTTCAGACAGCCTCACCTTGATCTTACGAGTTGTCATCCCCACGTATCTGAGTCCGCAGGGGCAAGTGATCAAATAAATCAGTTTGTCACTGTTACAGTTGGTGAGTTTTGTTTGTCTCCAGGGCCTAGATGTGCCGATGTCTATTTCAGTAGTTTTAGATGTCTGTGCACATGATTGACAGGTGCCACATGGATGGTGGCCAGACACCGGAGGCAAGTTCCACAAAGTGCCCACCGGCCTGGGTGCTTCCTCTCGCGGTCTGGTATGGACCATTCTATCCCTTAGGTTAGGTCCTCTCTTGAAAGCAAACAGCGTCTGTTCGATGGAATGGGGTCCCGAGTTCAAAATAAACCAACGTCTCTTCACAGCTTTTTTGATGTTAGATAGTGTACCAAAAGTATGTACAAATGTGAGCCTTTCCAAGGGTTCCTTTGGAGTCGAAGGTTCCAGTAGTGCTGCTCGTATACTGTTACTCGCACGTTTCATAGCGCGGCGTACCAGACAGGGGGGATATTTCCTCTCCACAAGCTGATTCTTAAGAGCGGCTGAATGTGCTTCAAAGGCCGGACCAGTAGAGCAATTTCTTTGTACCCGTAAAAATTGCCCAAAGGGCAAGTTGTCCCGTAACGACTTAGGATGATGACTGTCGTACATCAGGAGGGAATTTCTAGACATGGGCTTCCTATACAGTTCTGACTGTAACCCATCAGTGGTAGCCTTGATCAAAAGGTCGAGGAAAGCCAAACTGTCTCCATCAATCTCTATGGTGAAACGCAAAAAAGCATTTCTGCTTTTCAACCATCCAAGAAAATCCTGGCAACTAGATCTTGAACCTCGCCACACCACCAATATATCGTTGATATATCGTTTCCAGGTTTTTATCTGGTCAATGTATGGGTTGGACTCATTCAGGATGTGTTGTTGCTCGAAGGAATGTACATACAGGTTTGCCAGGCTGGGAGCATAAACGCTCCCCATGCTAGTGCCTGACACCTGTAAGTACGTGTTTCCCTCGAACTTGAAGAAATTTTTCTTCATAGCCAAGGTGGCACAGGCCATGATAAAGTGAAGCGGAGTGATGGTGTCCATCTCATTGGTATCAAGCAAGGAGTGGATGACTTCCAGGGTTTCATCCTGAGGTATGGAGGTATATAAGACCTCCACATCAAATGAGACCAAAAGATCGGTCGTGGCATCAAAGTCCAGGTTGGGCAGTAGACGTAAGACGCCGGTAGTGTCTTTTAAGTACGTAGGCATCATTTGGACCATTGGATGTAAGAAGTAGTCTACAAATGTCGACAGTGGTTCTAAAATCGAACCGATGCCCGAGATAATCGGTCTTCCAGGCGGCGGGCGTTGTTCCTTGTGCACCTTCGGTAAAATATAAAAATAAGGTGTCACTGGATGTTCTGTGTTTAAGAAAATTGCCTCAGACTCAGTCACCCATCCTTCGGCTAGAGCCTCTTCCGTCATATTTCGAATTGTTCTTTGTAATTACATTGTCGGATCATGATCCAGAAGGCGGTATGACCTTGTGTCGCTCAGTTGTCGCAGGCATTCGGCTCGATAGGTCTCTATGTCAAGGAGGACGGTGGCCCTGCCCTTGTCAGCCGGTTTGATGATTATGGACTTATCTGCAGATAATGATTTTAGAGCCTGATGCTCGGCTTTAGGAAGGTTGCAGAATGTTCTATTGTCCTGTATGTACATCTCCTCGACATCACGTTCAATAGCCTGTTCAAAGGCTAATACATGGGCCGGCATGAGATGAGTAGGTGGATTAAACTTAGACTTTAGTTTTAGGCCTGTGTTGGTCACCTTATCATCTTGTTCTGATCCCTGTTTATTAGTGAAAAAGAAATGTAGTCTTACTTTCCTGATGAATCTAGCCAATTCTAGGCGAGTCTCAAAGTGTTCGTTCCGATGTGTCGGAACAAAACCAAGGCCTCTGTTCAGGGCTGCTTGTTCAGTCTGAGTCAAGATGTGTTTACTCAGATTAATTACGATGCCCCCTCCGTGTGGCTCTGTTCCTTGTTCTTGGCCGCCGTGCTCCGTAGGTTCCTGGTCGAGCTCGATGTTGTTGGGGAGCTGAATTGTACTTGGGGTTGTGCTTGGGGATGACCTCTCCTTCTGCCCCGTGATCTGCCGTGGCCATGTCCTAAAAAAGGCTGTCCGTTGAAGTTAGTAGGAAAATTAGGTGGGTAATTGGGTGGGAAGGGGCCCATCGATGGATGGAAAGGACCTTGTTGGTTAGGAAAAAAACCCGGGCCTCCATATTGCCAGGGATTAGGTGGCCACCATTGTTGTTGTCCTTGATTATGTTGATTCCCCCTCCAGGACTGATTAAAGTTCTTCTTTTCACGGCCTCTGCCACGTCTTGTTTGGTTGTCGCTACCAGAGTCACTCCCAGAGGTGTTGCCGTCTGAATCAGAGGTACCATAACTTGAACTAGTTTTGCGATTGCTTGAATTAAAAACGGGTGGAGTATATGACTCGCTAGTATATGGGTAGACTCGGTCAAATTTAAATTTGTCCAGGTCCTTCCTGAACTTCTCCATCTTGGTGAATAGAGTATGTTCTTTATAGTCACTGTTGCTTTTATCAGACTCATCCTTATTCTTTTGGAAGACCTTATTAGAAAGAGTGGCTTTGATTTTAGACTCAGTGATTTGAATTTCAACAAGAATGGCATCTGCTGCCAGTTTTGAGGTCTTAAAATTCAGGATCAACCAATCTCTTGTACAACGCCAAGCGATCAATGCCCAGCTCTTCAGCTCTTCAGAAATTCCTTATCTTTAAGAAATAACCTAGGGGCATTAGTGACAATAAGCCCTGTAGGGGCACAGTTACTGCGTAAATATTGGGCCATGATGGTACTGTGTAATGTCGTTCTGGTCATAGATTTTTTGAGGCCCAGAAGCTTGCCCCATTCCTCTTCACTGGTCGCAACCACTAAAGGTGTAACGTCCAATAAATCGGGAAAGTCGGCTAAAGCTGACTGGAGGTCCTCATCGTCAAATGAAAGGCCATGGTTCTCAGCCATAGTTATATAATGGAAGGAGTTTGTTAGAGCGAATGAGCAAAAAAATTCCCAGAATGATGCTGTGTGTTAACACTCAAAAAGCGGACAGACCCACCCAATTGGAGGTGGATTACGTATGGTCTATTAAGATCCGTACAGAGAATATTGCGGGTCCGCAGTCCAGTGACTGCTCAAATACAACTATAACACATACAATTACGTGAGTACATCACGCACAACCTGTCTTCAAACATCCTTGTCCATATCATCATGACAGGAGGGACCGTTTATTATCTATTAGGTCCTTTCCTGATAGAGATCAGACCATGTGGTGTGTTGGTCCTCAGAACCCCAATTGATGAAGGGCGGTTCCGAGTGGTGACTGATGGGTGTTAGAGACCATACACTAGTTTGGCTCACGTCTATTTCACAAAGAAGAGTTGTGGTATAGCTAGTGGTAATAATTCTCAACCACTATCCAAATATTCCTTGTTAAGACTTTGACCCTCTGGTACCTTTGTTGTAGTGAATGTTCGGTAGGGCGTGTACCCAGAGCATGGTCATTAAACTAGCCCTAGGGTCCCCTGTAATTGTATGTGTTATAGTCCTTCTGACATTTAACCACTGCCTCTATGTACCTGTTACTCTTTTGTAACACGTCACTTATCTCTTGTAACACCCTGTTTGCGCCCTCTTACATTTTGCGTGCTTTAGATACTTGTTCAAGTGCCACCAGTGCCTACATAGCGCTTGTGCTTGAGTGCCTACCAATTACTGCAGCGTTATTCAGCTACTTGTACTTTGTTTTCTCTTGTACCCTACACATGCCACTTTTCCTACTGTAACTTAACGTTTGCTTTTATAACCAGCACCCCATGTCACTTTTTTCTCTTGTAACATAACGTTTGATACACCATGTATTTTGCATTCTCACAATTGTCACTTTTCCCTCCTGTAATGCACCGTTTGCTACCCTTGTATTGCTCACGATTGCCACTTATACCGCATGTAACAGTGTTTGGTTTTTTTGTAATTTGCGCACTTGTAAGGTTCTCATGTATCATTACTGTTCCTATTGTGAAGCGCTCTGACACTTTCGGGTAAAGTTCGTGCTAGAAAAAAAAAACACACACACACCGGTGCATGCATTTTTGTTTTCTGTTTATATCTTTTATGTGACGCGTGTAATCCTGAGTCCCTATGTTTTGCAGATGGTTCATATGTAAAGCGCTCCGACACAGCTTGGTAAAGTTCGTGCTAACATAATAAATAAATAAAAAACACACACGCCGGAGCTGCAGGGCAAGGTCCACCCCTTCAGTGACGAGCTGCTGACATCACTGGCGGGGGCGAACCTTGCACAGCAGTCCCTGGGGAAGAAGCTTCCCAGCCGCCATGCCCCGAGGCCGTAGGGATCCACGTGGGCTCCTTGTAAATGCCCCTGGACCATACGGCTGAGAAACACTACAACGGAGCCCACACCCCGGGCAGCGCCTTGCTGAAGCGGGCTCGGGGTAATTTTAAAAACAAAACGCCGCAAAACTCGGCACTCGGGGCACGGAGCCCAAGAACACCGGAGCCATAACACCCCCGAGCAGCGGCACGGAGAAGCGGGCTCGGGCGATTTTTATTTTAAAAAGAGGCACAAAGCGGCACATGGGCCCCAGAGCCTAGAGAACACCGGAGCCCCAGCACCCTCCCCCCGAGCAGCGCCTACCACAAGCGGGCTCAGGGTCATTTTGAAAAGAAAAAGTGGCAAACGGGGCACGGAACCCCACAGGAACACACGGACCCCGTGTGTATTTTCTCACCCTAACCAGCGGCCTTGTACAGTTGTATGGTATTTGTACACCCTTCAAATAAGGCATCGCGGGGCTCCAGAGGTGTGGGTAAATCACAAGTCTTAAGAAAAGAGCAGAGGTCTGTGTCGGTTTTTAACATGTCTAACCACTCGTGCTCCCAAAGAACTCTCATAGCAAAGCCCTGGTTTTCAACATACTGGGCCTTTGTCAGAGTACGTCTGTATACTTGTTCAAATTTGGCACCCAGCTTTTTGTTATACTCGTGGGGTTTTTAACACTTGGGGCAGCCGTGGTAAAAACAGCCGTTGAATTCAAAGGCCGTCGGTACACCCTTGATTACAGAGTACCCGTCCAGGTAATAGGGGCCCAAACGGTATTCACCACCCTGTAAGGCATGCTGAATTTGTATGTCTTCCTTCTCAGAGACGTGCATGAGCCATTGGATAGAGGGGTTGAATAACGTTTCTGTTTACCGTTATAGAGGTCTGGCAGTACTAGAGCGATAGTTTCTGGCATTAAAAACCTGTGTTTGTAGATGGACATACACATGGATGCCAGAGTGACGTTTTGAAATGGGTCTATGTATTCGACCGCTTGCCGCATTTCAGGGGCTTTGGACGTCAAGGCCTTGACTTTCTTAGTCACTGTCTTAGGTTTCAAGACCGTGACTTCTTTAGTCATAGACACCACATCATCTCTGAAGAGGTTACAAGCTTGCCGCAGGATCATTACATCAGCCTGACAATAAGTTTCAACTCTGTTTGAAAGTCAAACTCCTTTTCACGGTTTTCAGAGTACCATTGTAGAAAGCTCACTTTCTCATCAGGCATCATGTATTCAACCCCGTAGCTGTCAGGAGGAGGCATGGGCCCCACATATTTCTGGTTAGCCCATGTGTTAAAGTGTGGAAAATAACCTTTACACCCTGGGAACCCAAAGGCCTTTGGCAGCTTGCTTAATTTCATGGGTATGAAATTCAGGGTGTCTATGAACCGTATTTTAAAAGGGCATACCATCATCAGCATCAGTTTAGACCCCTGGGTTATGAGTTCCACCTGTATCTTTTCACAAATCATGTTTCACAGAATAAAGAAGGAGTCATAGGCTTTTGAGTTGTGGGTGAGCATAGTATACCCTTGGAATTTGGATTGAATGAAAGTGCTTAGGAAATCACCAACACACACTCGCCCCTTAAACTCCCAGCTGGCGTCGAAAGTTAGATGGTGTGCGTAAATATAGTTAGGCTGGTGAACCCCCGTCTCTTGTGTGCACTCTATATCAAACACTATATAGTCTTCGGTCTTGGTCTTTGGTAGACCTTTAACCATATAACACTGGTGGTTGGTGCCGGCCTTGTAAGACACATGGCAACGGGGACATATCATACCTTTGCACTTGTGATCCGCTGCCACATACCGCCCACACTTGCTGCAGTCCTTTTTAGGGATGCAGTTGAAAGATTTCACGTGTATGCTCAAGCAGTTTTGCGAGCGACAAAACATCCTACATGTACCGCACCTCACCTTCAGGGTAGCGTCTTCTATACACCCGTCCCTCTGACACATCTTACAATGCATTTCACACTGAAGGTATGTTTTATTGTTGTTTATATGGTCGCAGTGAGCGCACACATACTTGGCCCCGGAAAACCTTTAAGGTTCAAGGTGCCGTAAAAATGATTTTCGATGTGGAAGACACATACGGTCTTGTTTCTCACAGGTACCCCGGTTGTAAAGTACTTCAGGATCCGCTGTGATAAAGAACTTTCACCTTCACGGCGAAATAGTTCTCAAAAAGACCTATATCGCCAAAGCCGACCAGGCGGTCAGGAGGTATTTCAAGAACCTCATGGGCTTCAGCAGCTCTAGACATGATGACAGCGTCGGGGGTCTTGCGAGCCATCAGCAGACGCACGATGCTGGCCGCCAGACATGTATTGGCTGCGGCGTTGCTAAAGTTGAGCAGCCACCGCTGTTTCTTACCAATTATTTGACTGTATAGTATGCTCTTTAAAGGTCTGGAAACACCCCCCTCACGCCCCGTATAATGAGGGCTATGACTCTAAAAGTGCCATAGGCGAATAGTTCAGCCTTACTCTGTAAAAGCCTTGAGAGGTTTTCTAAAAATTGCACAGCGTCAAAAACATCTCGGGTCTTAAGCCTGGTGAACAACGGTGTGTCAAAACCCTGCCCCTGGAAGCGGAGTTGGAAAAAGTCATTAAGACCCACATTGTGTAACAACCTTTCTATGAGCTCCTGCACAGCCTGATGTATAGCTAGAACACCATGAGTGGTTGATGTTATTTGGTGTAGGTTAACAAATCTAAACTCCTCATAGTGTTCTACGACCCTAAACCTCTCTACATTGCCAGTGTAACTTCTCTCTCTAAAAACAAGGGCTCTGGGCCCTCATCAGAAGGAGTGTGATTTGCAGGGGTGTTCTCTGCTGTGTCATTTTGGGAGGTCAGGGTGGGACATGTCTAAGGGGTCCTTGTAAACCTGCGGGTAGCGCATATTCTCGCCTTCAGCTTATGAATTAAAAGCCGGCGTTGCTTTGTACTATTAAACCACTTTTGTTTTGTTTTTACGGGCCTAGGCTTTTCTAGATACCATGCCCCAGCCTATCTGAACAGGTATGTCGGTGTCGTTGTGCACCTTGTTCATGGAGGCCGCCACTACAGTTCCACCCCTAGGTCCTTCTGAATGTTCCAGTGTTTGGAGTTTTAAAGCAAGCCCCCCAACCCCCTTCAAATGGCCGACCCTCGGTATGTTAGATCCTGACCCTATGTATTGTCGTTTGTGAAGTGCTGGTTTATATGTTTCAGATGTGGTCTGGAAGCTATGGTACCTTGTTTGAAGGGGTCTAGGGAAACAGCTGTGTCTTGTTTGAAGGGGTCTAGGGAAACAGGGTTGTCTTGTCTGTGGGTTGTGGGGCAGCAGCTGGGCGCTGCTTGAGCAGTTGTAAGAAGCGTACAGACTTTGTCACTAACCTCTGGAACTTACAGCTATATTTTGGGGGCCTCTGATGAGAACCAGTGGCTGTGGGGGTCTTTAGGGGTTGATGCTGCCCTAGTCACGCCAGTATACCGTGTTTGTTGGCTACAGCCGCCTGACACGCCTGTATTCACTTTTTTACACAACCCAACTGTTTCCACGATCTTCTGTTGTGCATCCCTCGTGCACCTGGTTCTGAAATACCCCAGCTCCATTTTTATGTTTGCGCCGTTAGCCTGACGTTTTAATTTTTGACCAGCCATCTGTATCTCTTTTACATGAGCCCCCACTACATCTAGGGTGGTTACAGACCCCTCTTGTTCCTGCTCAGGGGGGCCACCTTGCGCGGCCCTATAAACGGATGCAACTCCTCATGACCCTCTATACGGCTAACAGCCTTAGCCCCATTCTGTAACGCCCTCTCAGGATCCTCTATACTGCTAACAGCCTTAGCCCCATTCTGTAACGCCCTCTTAGGACCCTGTATACTGGTAACAGCCTTAGCCCCATTCTGTAACGCCTGCTCAGGACCCTCTATACTGCTAACCTCCTTAGCCCCATTCTGTAATGCCTGCTCAGGACCCTTTATACTGCCAACAGTCTTAGCCCCATTCTTTAACGCCAGTGCCTTTAGTGTTCTAGAAATAGGGACCCACTGCCAACGCCCTGGTGCGTACAGGAGCGGATCATTGCAAACTTTGTATGGAAAAAGCGGATGTACCCACTGGGCCCCCGTGGTATTGTTATTCCCACATATTGCTGAGGGCAGTGTGGGGCTTACGACTGCTGTGGGGCTGGACATGGGACTGTACACCGGGCTGGACGCTGGGCTGGACACAGGACTGTACACGGGGTTGGCAGCGGGGCTGGACACAGGACTGTACACGTGGTTGGCAGCGGGCTGGTAGGCTTGTATGCCCCCGGAGGGGTACTAGAGGACAAAGGGTATGAGGATTGTGAGGAGCTGTCGTTGTAATCATGGGGCTTAGCTGAAATGTCTGTGCTAGGGTGTAGTGACTGGTTACAGGGGCTCTGTAAATGCTCTGTGCTCAAAGACCCCTGCTACACCGCTTCTGGGGTTCTACCTAGGCTGTTTACCATCCCCCTCAGCACCGTGAGACTGTCGTAATTCATGATAGAAGGACCTTCTAGGGGTTGCGTATTATCACCTGTTGAGACCTAGGCAGGGCCTGAACACTTACAACCAGCTTTGGGGTCTGCTCAGGGGCGTGCACCTCTACATGAACAGTTATTTTTTTTGGCACTGTCTGGGGTTTCAGGACGCAGAGTGGATCCATCGTTGCATTAGGGTTGCTGAGGGCCTCTGCTATCTGTAGCTTAGGGACCCCCGGTTTCAGCTTCAGATATTTTCTTGAGAGGCGCGTTGTTTTAGGGGGTTGTGGCGGCGCCACCTCTTCTACATCCCTCGGTACAACTACCGCCTCCTTGGGGCTCATGGGTTTATAGGCCTCATTCAAGGGCTTAGCATCCCTTTTTAGAGATAAGTCTAAGGGGTTAGACGTGTGCTCAGGGGTCCTCGGTTTCTTCTTCTCAGGGCTTAAGGGCTTTGCCTGGACCTCTGGGAGCACCGTAGCCGACTTCTTTAGGTTTAAGGGTTCTGTTTGGGGTTCTGTGAATACCTTGGTGGACTTCACACGTTTTAAGGGGTTGGGAAGGTTCTCTGAGTCCCTATGTTTCTTCTTAAGGGAGGCAGTGTTTGAGACACCTTTCCCTTTTGATACCCTGAGAGGGCTCAGACCCTTTGGAGCTGTTTTACACAGACCCTGCCCTGTGTAATCTGTGTTTGTAAACACTCCACCACTGCTGCCCCCACCCCTGTGCAGTATAGATTGTTGTAGAGGATTGTTCATCATGTTGTTTGGTGTGTAGTACGTAGAGAGTTTCTCCTGGCGTACGCGCCTACTCACGCCTTTTGCACCGCTTCTGTTGTTCTGGACGGTTGCTGTTATATCCCTTAAGGGCTGCGCGACCTCTCTTCAGCAGCATGTTTCTGAGACGCTTCTAAAATATAAACAGAAAAAATATTCATATTAGAGGAAGCATAAAACACATACAATCACCACCAGCCTAAGTTCTACACAACCACCTTTTTATATGGACATTGCTACAAGCCGCTGCACCCTTCTGCTTGAGAGTCTGTAACACCGCTAGTACTTTTCACACCCTTTTGTAACAAACACACCTTATAGAGGTCTTTTTGCAGCTCCTTTCTTTGACGGGGGTCCCACTTTAGAAGGTAAAGCTTTCCTCTTCAAAGGGCTTTCTTTTGAACATCGCACCGCCTCTTGTACCTTGACGCCGTTCGGCCATAATGTAGGGGTCCCTGTAAAGAAAAAATAATACCCAGCCTTAGCCAGCTTTCTGAGGATTACCTCTATACACCCTTGGGGTTAGGTCTTTGGCCTACCCCCAACTCCCCTCAGCGTCTTAACAGTTTAAATAACAGGGCCCTTTTTAATTACATGTAGTAACTGTAGTGCTTTGCACATTGCTCATAGAGCCTTGAGCATCGAGGTACACCATTAGATCTTCAAGAACTTGCTGTAGGTCGGGATCATAAGCTGTAAAATCATACATACATGAGACCCACATTAGAAAAAAGAGAACTTCTGCATTATTGGTGTAAAAACTACGTAGAACTACACAACTCAAAATATATATACCTGGCTGAGGTGCTGTCAAGTCTATGGTGATGCTAGTTATTACAGGGGTGTCCAGCGCAGGGGGTACATTGGTAACGGCTGCTTTTGCAGAGTCTTGCATCTGTATTAAACAACATTAAATAAAAGCAGCGGTTTTAAAAGCGCCTTTCTTAAACAAAAGTATTACAACTTCAAACAATTCAGGTATACATTTAAAAAAACCTGTTAAGAGGGTGCAATAACAGACAGTTAAAAAAAAAAAAAAAAACGTTGCAGGTGCTGCGCTAAAAGTTATGTTAAACAAGAAACAACCTGCAACATATCCTTTGCTTATGGGTAAATCACTTTAGGTACACAAGGCCCTTCTGACATTTACTACAACAAAGGTACCAGAGGGTCAAAGTCTTAACAAGGAATATTTGGATAGTGGTTGAGAATTAATACCACTAGCTATACCACAACTCTTTTTTGTGAAATAGACGTGAGCCAAACTAGTGTATGGTCTCTAACACCCATCAGTCACCACTTGGAACCACCCTTCATCATTTGGAGTTCTGAGGACCAACACACCACATGGTCTGATCTCTATCAGGAAAGGGCCTAATGGATAATAAACGGTCCCTCCTGTAGGCAGGGTGGGGTCACCTTTTGTCAAAAGTATTTGGTTGTATGAGAGTGATGTGGCTGACGGGGTAAATTGAAAAAGTGCAGTGCAGAGAAAATGTGATACCAAAGAGTGAGGATAAAGTGAGTAAAATTGGTTTAGGAAGCAAAAAATTAAATTTAATTGGGTACAGCTTCCAATGCCAATATTAAAAATAGCCAAGACAGAGAAAAATTTATAAACTGTCTAGTAGTGGAACGTGGTCAACATGTTTCAGCAATTTATGGCCAAGTGGCCTTGCTTTCTTCAGGACCTTGTCATAACGACTACTGCTACTGCAAACAAAACCAAAGTGAAAAGAAATAGTGTTCTAAAAGAGTGAAACAACGTAGATACTGGTATGTAAGTCACCTGGACCTCCTAGGTGTACTGTTCCGTATCTTCTTACAAATTCAGTTGTTCACTAGAAGGAGTTAAAAAGAATAGCATGAGTACATCACGCACAACCTGTCTCCAAACATCCTTGTCCATATCATCATGAGTAAATTCCATCATTAATAAAGCCTATAAGGGAATTGAGGCCGATTGCACTGTATATACTAGTGCCTCCCAGTGTTCAAAGAACTTGAAGGTTTTCAAATTTCATATAGTACATCTTACCTGATTTGTAAGATGTGGAGACCTCACCCCACCTGGCTGCGGCTCAGGACATAGGTGAAGCACCGCTCTGCTGAGGTGAATAAATGCAAGCATGAGTCACCCACCGCAAGCGTGTTCGCACACAACATAGACGTTGATTTCGCTTAGGATCTCCATTACAGAGATGGTGGAGATCGCTCTCTTCCATTCAGTATAGTAGTATGATGATGGTAAACGCAAGTTTCATTATGAAGATCTCATGATCCTCCTCATTTACATGGACTAGCCTGATAAGAAGAGCGATACTGTTGTAACTGTATCAGCTCTCCGAGGTATAATTCCTTAGCCCGTGAATGACAGTATAATGTGCCTAAAGGCACCTGTGCTAATGCAGCGTAACACCGACAGGAAGAGTAATGCAATCAAAGCTCTGCAAACCCATCTTATCTCTGTAAAACGTGTGCCCAAGACAACTACGCGCTCATACCAGATCGCTGGGATGTCGCCAAAAAACCCCTACCTTTCCGTCGGTACTCCAACGCGGCATCTGTGCCGTCTGGGGAGGTAACGCCGGTCTGTTGAGTATGGGTTTAAGTTACACTGCCCTGGATGGGCTGGAACCATCACATGGTATGCGGTCAAACCTCGCCATAGGTCGTGTACAAGCTGTTAATGCGTCGAGTGCTATGATTGGTTCAGCACTCAATGGATTGTCCAATCACGCCCCGGTTGCCCGCAACCATGGTTTCATTAGTAAACAAACAACGGCGTGATACTGGAAAGGACCCGACTCGACCGCAGGGCGATGTGGGGCACTTAATTACTGTAAAAGTTGGCAATAAAACAGCCCTGGTTTGTCAGATCAAAGCGATCATTACCCCCTGATGAGTAACACTCCCTAGTAAGTAACACTATCTTAAGGATACGGAGTACAATACTCCTGCGAAAAAGTTACAGTTAATTGGAATAGTCCAATTGATCAACAGGACCGTATTGGTCATGAAGACAGAGCACCAATGGATGACATATCGTCAAATGGCCGAGTCCTGATCTTACAACGAGGACCAGGGTATGTCATCATTCAGCCCTCTGCGGTCAGTGCCAAGTTTCAGAACCCATTCCTTCACTAACAAAAAATTACTCACATTTGTCACGTGTGATGGGATGAACCGTTTCTCTAGAACCGTCCAATTAAATGAAGTGGGTGAGTGATTTGTGTTGATGAAGTGGGTAGTGAGTTTTGTAGCCTGCCGTTTACAGTTGACGGTACTCCTGTGTTCAGACAGCCTCACCTTGATCTTACGAGTTGTCATCCCCACGTATCTGAGTCCGCAGGGGCAAGTGATCAAATAAATCAGTTTGTCACTGTTACAGTTGGTGAGTTTTGTTTGTCTCCAGGGCCTAGATGTGCCGATGTCTATTTCAGTAGTTTTAGATGTCTGTGCACATGATTGACAGGTGTCACATGGATGGTGGCCAGACACCGGAGGCAAGTTCCACAAAGTGCCCACCGGCCTGGGTGCTTCCTCTCGCGGTCTGGTATGGACCATTCTATCCCTTAGGTTAGGTCCTCTCTTGAAAGCAAACAGTGGCTGTTCGATGGAATGGGGTCCCGAGTTCAAAATAAACCAACGTCTCTTCACAGCTTTTTTGATGTTAGATCGTGACCCAAAAGTATGTACAAATGTGAGCCTTTCCAAGGGTTCCTTTGGAGTCCAATGTTCCAGTAGTGCTGCTCGATTATTGTTACTCGCAAGTTTCATAGCGCGGCGTACCAGACGGGGGGGATATTTCCTCTCCACAAGCTGATTCTTAAGAGCGGCTGAATGTGCTTCAAAGGCCGGACCAGTAGAGCAATTTCTTTGTACCCGTAAAAATTGCCCAAAGGGCAAGTTGTCCCGTAACGACTTAGGATGATGACTGTCTTACATCAGGAGGGAATTTCTAGACATGGGCTTCCTATACAGTTCTGACTGTAACCCATCAGTGGTAGCCTTGATCAAAAGGTCGAGGAAAGCCAAACTGTCTCCACCAATCTCTTTGGTGAAACGCAAAAAAGCATTTCTGCTGTTACACCATCCAAGAAAATCCTGGCAACTAGATCTTGAACCTCGCCACACCACCAATATATCGTTGATATATCGTTTCCAGGTTTTTATCTGGTCAATGTATGGGTTGGACTCATTCAGGATGTGTTGTTGCTCGAAGGAATGTACATACAGGTTTGCCAGGCTGGGAGCATAAACGCTCCCCATGCTAGTGCCTGACACCTGTAAGTACGTGTTTCCCTCGAACTTAAAAAAAAATTTCTTCATAGCCAAGGTGGCACAGGCCATGATAAAGTGAACCGGAGTGATGGTGTCCATCTCATTGGTATCAAGCAAGGAGTGGATGACTTCCAGGGTTTCATCCTGAGGTATGGAGGTATATAAGGCCTCCACATCAAATGAGACCAAAAGATCGGTCGTGGCATCAAAGTCCAGGTTGGGCAGTAGACGTAAGACGTCGGTAGTGTCTTTTAAGTACATAGGCATCATTTGGACCATTGGACGTAAGAAGTAGTCTACAAATGTCGACAGTGGTTCTAAAATCGAACCGATGCCCGAGATAATCGGTCTTCCAGGCAGCGGGCGTTGTTCCTTGTGCACCTTCGGTAAAATATAAAAATAAGGTGTCACTGGATGTTCTGGGTTTAAGAAAATTGCCTCAGACTCAGTCACCCATCCTTCGGCTAGAGCCTCTTCCGTCATATTTCGAATTGTTCTTTGTAATTCCATTGTCGGATCATGATCCAGAAGGCGGTATGACCTTGTGTCGCTCAGTTGTCGCAGGCATTCAGCTCGATAGGTCTCTATGTCGAGGAGGACGGTGGCCCCGCCCTTGTCAGCCGGTTTGATGATTATGGACTTATCTGCAGATAATGATTTTAGAGCCTGATGCTCGGCTTTAGGAAGGTTGCAGAATGTTCTATTGTCCTGTCTGTACATCTCCTCGACATCACGTTCAATAGCCTGTTCAAAGGCTAATACATGGGCCGGCATGAGATGAGTAGGTGGATTAAACTTAGACTTTAGTTTTAGGCCTGTGTTGGTCACCTTATCATCTTGTTCTGATCCCTGTTTATTAGTGAAAAAGAAATGTAGTCTTACTTTCCTGATGAATCTAGCCAATTCTAGGCGAGTCTCAAAGTTTTCGTTCCGATGTGTCGGAACAAAACCAAGGTCTCTGTTCAGGGCTGCTTGTTCAGTCTGAGTCAAGATCTGTTTACTCAGATTAATTACGATGCCCCCTCTGTGTGGCTCTGTTGCTTGTTCTTGGCCGCCGTGCTCCGTAGGTTCCTGGTCGAGCTCGATGTTGTTGAGGAGCTGAATTGTACTTGGGGTTGTGCTTGGGGATGACCTCTCCTTCTGCCCCGTGATCTGCCGTGGCCATGTCCTAAAAAAGGCTGTCCGTTGAAGTTTGTAGGAAAATTAGGTGGGTAATTGGGTGAGAAGGGGCCCATCGATGGATGGAAAGCACCTTGTTGGTTAGGAAAAAAACCCAGGCCTCTATATTGCCAGGGATTAGGTGGCCACCATTGTTGTTGTCCTTGATTATGTTGATTCCCCCTCCAGGTCTGATTAAAGTTCTTCTTTCCACGGCCTCTGCCACGTCTTGTTTGGTTGTCGCTACCAGAGTCGCTACCAGAGTCACTCCCAGAGGTGTTGCCGTCTGAATCAGAGGTACCATAACTTGAACTAGTTTTGCGATTGTTTGAATTAAAAACGGGTGGAGTATATGACTCGCTAGTATATGGGTAGACTCGGTCAAATTTAAATTTGTCCAGGTCCTTCCTGAACTTCTCCATCTTGGTGAATAGAGTATGTTCTTTATAGTCACTGTTGCTTTAATCAGACTCATCATTATTCTTTTGGAAGACCTTATTAGAAAGAGTGGCTTTGATTTTAGACTCAGTGATTTGAATTTCAACAAGAATGGCATCTGCTGCCAGTTTTGAGGTCTTAATAATCAGGATCAACCAATCTCTTGTACAACGCCAAGCGATCAATGCCCAGCTCTTCAGCTCTTCAGAAATTCATTATCTTTAAGAAATAACCTAGGGGCATTAGTGACAATAAGCCCTGTAGGGGCACAGTTACTGCGTAAATATTGGGCCATGATGGTACCGTGTAATGCCGTTCTAGTCATAGATTTTTTGAGGCCCAGAAGCTTGCCCCATTCCTCTTCACTGGTCGCAAGCACTAAAGGTGTAACGTCCAATAAATCGGGAAAGTCGGCTAAAGCTGACTGGAGGTCCTCATCGTCAAATGAAAGGCCATGGTTCTCAGCCATAGTTATATAATGGAAGGAGTTTGTTAGAGCGAATGAGCAAAAAAATTCTCAGAATGATGCTGTGTGTTAACACTCAAAAAGCGGACAGACCCACCCAATTGGAGGTGGATTACGTATGGTCTATTAGGATCCGTACAGAGAATATTACGGGTCCGCAGTCCAGCGACTGCTCAAATACAACTATAACACATACAATTACGTGAGTACATCATGCACAACCTGTCTCCAAACATCCTTGTCCATATCATCATGACAAGAGGGACCGTTTATTATCTATTAGTCCCTTTCCTGATAGAGATCAGACCATGTGGTGTGTTGGTCCTCAGAACCCCAAATGATGAAGGGCGGTTCCGAGTGGTGACTGATGGGTGTTAGAGACCATACACTAGTTTGGCTCACGTCTATTTCACAAAGAAGAGTTGTGGTATAGCTAGTGGTAATAATTCTCAACCACTATCCAAATATTCCTTGTTAAGACTTTGACCCTCTGGTACCTTTGTTGTAGTGAATGTTCGGTAGGGCGTGTACCCAGAGCATGGTCATTAAACTAGCCCTAGGGTCCCCCGTAATTGTATGTGTTATAGTCCTTCTGACATTTAACCACTCCCTCTATGTACCTGTTACTCTTTTGTAACACGTCACTTATCTCTTGTAACACCCTGTTTGCGCCCTCTTACATTTTGCGTGCTTTAGATACTTGTTCAAGTGCCACCAGTGCCTACATAGCGCTTGTGCTTGAGTGCCTACCAATTACTGCAGCGTTATTCAGCTACTTGTACTTTGTTTTCTCTTGTCCCCTACACATGCCACTTTTCCTACTGTAACTTAACGTTTGCTTTTGTAACCAGCACCCCATGTCACTTTTTTCTCTTGTAACATAACGTTTGATTCACCATGTATTTTGCATTCTCACAATTGTCACTTTTCCCTCCTGTAATGCACCGTTTGCTACCCTTGTATTGCTCACGATTGCCACTTATACCGCATGTAACAGTGTTTGTTTTTTTTGTAATTTGCGCACTTGTAAGGTTCTCATGTATCATTACTGTTCCTATTGTGAAGCGCTCTGACACTTTCGGGTAAAGTTCGTGCTAGAAAAAAAAACACACACACACCGGGGCTGCAGGAGCAAGGTCCGCCCCTTCATGCATTTTTGTTTTCTGTTTGTATCTTTTATGTGACGCATGTAATCCTGAGTCCCTATGTATTGCAGATGGTTCATATGTAAAGCGCTCCGACACAGCTTGGTAAAGTTCGTGCTAACATAATAAATAAAAAAAAACACACACGCCTGAGCTGCAGGGCAAGGTCCGCCCCTTCAGTGACGAGCTGCTGACATCACTGGTGGGGGCGGACCTTGCACAGCAGTCCCTGGGGAAGAAGCTTCCCAGCCGCCATGCCCCGAGGCCGTAGGGATCCACGTGGGCTCCTTGTAAATGCGGTCCAGAGCACATTTACAAGAGCCATTAGTATCATTGAGTGATTTATTGATATCTACATAATTTGTTTTCGCTCTTGGTCGCACTTTGCTTTGTTTTGTCTACAAGCATTAATTCATTTTGACAAAATTCATGAACTGTTTGTTTATAATGTGTATGTTCTGTGTTATTGCGGTACTTTTTTAAATTTGTTTTTCTTTTGAAAAGTTCACCAATTGTAGATGAATGTGTTAAATATGTGTGTATCTATTTTTGCCAAAACATAAAAAGTTCTTATAAAAATAATCCAAAAAATAATATGAATAACAGGTATAATTAAAAGTACCTTACCGAGATCCATAAATTTGTACTTGGTATTCCTTTGATTGTGTCTATACTAAGACAAGAGGGTGTGGGCATCTTTTTTGTTCTTGACAGTTATATATGGTCCAGCCCCTTCCCTCAGTCCCACCCAAGGACCTAACACCTTTCCTTTTGCAGAAAAAAAAGACACACACACCGGTGCTGCAGGAGCAAGGTCCTCCCCTTCATGCATTTTTGTTTTCTGTTTGTATCTTTTATGTGACGCGTGTAATCCTGAGTCCCTATGTTTTGCAGATGGTTCATATGTAAAGCGCTCCGACACAGCTTGGTAAAGTTCGTGCTAACATAATAAAAAAAAAAGCACACACCGGAGCTGCAGGGCAAGGTCCGCCCCTTCAGTGACGAACTGCTGACATCACTGGCGGGGGCGAACCTTGCACAGCAGTCCCTGGGGAAGAAGCTTCCCAGCCGCCATGCTCCGAGGCCGTAGGGATCCACCTGGGCTCCTTGTAAATGCCCCTGGACCATACGGCTGAGAATCACTACAACGGAGCCAACACCCCGGGCAGCGCCTTGCTGAAGCGGGCTCGGGGTAATTTTTAAAACAAAACGCCGCAAAACTCGGCACTCGGAGCCCCACGAACACCGGAGCCCTAACACCCCCAAACAGCAGCACGGAGAAGCGGGCTAGGGCGATTTTTATTTTAAAAAGAGGCACAAAGCGGCACATGGGCCCCAGAGCCCAGAGAACTCCGGAGCCCCAGCACCCTCCCCCCGAGCAGCGCCTACCACAAGCGGGCTCAGGGTCATTTTGAAAAGAAAAAGGTGGCAAACGGGGCACGGAACCCCACAGGAACACACGGACCCCGTGTGTATTTTCTCACCCTAACCAGCGGCCTTGTACAGTTGTATGGCATTTGCACACCCCCCAAATAAGGCATCGCGGGGCTCCAGAGGTGTGGGTAAATCACAAGTCTTAAGAAAAGAGCAGAGGTCTGTGTCGGTTTTTAACATGTCTAACCACTCGTGCTCCCAAAGAACTCTCATAGCAAATCCCTGGTTTTCAACATACTAGGCCTTTGTCAGAGTACGTCTGTATAAGTGTTCAAATTTGGCACCCAGCATTTTGTTATACTCGTGGGGTTTGTAACACTTGGGGCAGCCGTGGTAAAAACAGCCATTGAATTCAAAGGCCGTCGGTACACCCTTGATTACAGAGTACCCGTCCAGGTAATAGGGGCCCAAACGGTATTCACCACCCTGTAAGGCATGCTGAATTTGTATGTCTTCCTTCTCAGAGACGTGCATGAGCCATTGGATAGAGTGGTTGAATATTGTGGCATACTTGTTATTATTGTGGCATACTTGTATAGCGCGACCTGTCACCACCAAGGGCATCCTGGCGCTTTGACCCATAATCCAGTGAAAACAGAAGCTCAGCCTATCCTGGGAAAAAGGTGAGTTTTCAGAGCCTTTCTAAAAGCTAAAAGATCTTCAAGGCTTCTCAAGGATATAGGCAGAGAGTTCCAGAGTTTGGCTGCCGCTACTCTGAACGAGCGGCCACCCATCCTCACTCTCTGGAATCGCGGGACTACCAGTAGCCTGGACGACGAGGAGCGTAGAGCTCTAGATGGACAATACCAGGCAAACATTCGCCGCAAAGGGATCGGGCCCAGGCCATGAATGGCCCTGAACACAATACACGCTGCTTTGTAGCGCACCCGCAGATGGACTGGCAGCCAATGAAGTTCTCGCAGCGCTGCCGTAGAAGAGCTATGGTAGGGACGAGAGAGGGCGAGTTTGGCAGCAATATTTTGCACCCTTTGCAACTTGCCCAGAAGTGTTACCGGGGCCTCCAGAAGTAGTGCGTTACAATAGTCAAGTCGACTTAGGATGGTACAACGCACTACTTCTGGTCTGGCTTGCTCAGGGAGGAGAGGTAGGACCTTACGCAGCATACGAATCAGCATCATACATGTAGAGGTGGTCTTGTTTACATGTAGATCCAGCTGCAGGTTAGGCCCAAAAGTAACGCCTAGATTGCGCGCTGATTTTGCAGCAGACACCGTCTCTGAGAAGGACGGAGGCCAGAAGTCAACTGGGAGATCTCGAGGAACTCGATCAGTAGAACAGTGTAGGACCTCTGTCTTTGTTCCGTTGAACTGTAGCGAGTTCAGACGGAGCCATTCCGCTGTCGCCTGCATGCACTGGTGAAAAGTCTCCAGTGTGACTGCCTCCTGTCCCTCCAGGGAAAAGACCAGCTGGGTATCATCCGCATAATTAAATGCGGAGATACCAAAGGATTTAATGAGCTGGACTAGAGGGCGGAGGTAGATATTAAAGAGTATAGGGCTGATGGCCGAGCCCTGGGGTACTCCTTGTCCCACTCTCCGCTCCTCTGAACTGAAGGGGGGTAATGAGACCCGTTGTTGACGGCAGTCCAAGTAGGAGATTAACCAATCCCTGGCCTTGTCTTTGACCCCGCATTCTTCCAGCCTAGAGATCAAGGTGGGATGGCTGACCGTGTCGAACGCGGCCGACATGTCGAGCAGCACCAGAAATGCTGCCCGACCACTGTCGACTCGCGCACGCAGATTGTCTAGCACGGTCACCAGCGCGGATTCCGTCCCATGCGCTGGGCGAAAGCCGAATTGCGTCTCATCCAACCAGGTGTTCCCTTCTAAGAAGCCGGACAGAGCGCGGGTAACCAATTTCTCCATAATTTTAACCGGAAAAGGGAGCAGGGAGATTGGCCGGTAATTAGAGAGGCAAGCAGGGTCGAGCGTAGGTTTTTTAAAAGCGGAGATACCACTGCCTTCTTCCAGCAACTTGGTACAGTAGCTGTCTCAAATGACTGGCAGCAGATGGCATGCAAGGGCTGGAAGAGGTCCTCCCGAAACACCTTCCAAAGTTTTGGAGGAAGAGGATCCAAAGGCGAACCGGATGAAATCGTCAGGGCTAAGTCGCTGAACTCCTTCAGGGAGGGTAGGGGGAAACTACTCAGCTGGGGTCGACTGGCCTCGCTCGCCGGAGCTCCCAAGCTGAGAGCCGGCTCCAGAGAGGAAGAAAAAAGACTACTCTGCTGGGGTCGACTGGCTACACTCGCCGGAGCTCCCAAACAGAGAGCCTGATCCAGAGTGGGAGAGGAGGAGCTACTCAGCTGGGGTCGACTGGCCTCACTCGCCGGAGCTCCCAAGCTGAGAGCTGGCTCCACAGGAGAAGGGAGAGGACTACTCTGCTGAGGTCGACTGGCAGCAATCGCCGGAGCTCCCAAGCAGAGAGCCGAGTCCAGGACTGAAAGGGAAGAGCCACTCAGCTGGGGTCGACTGGCCATAATCGCCGGAGCTCCCAAGCTGGGGGCCTGATCTAAAAGAAAGGAAGGAGAGCTACTCAGCTGGGGTCGACTGGCCTCACTCGCCGGAGCTCCCAAGCTGAGAGCTGGCTCCACAGGAGAAGGGAGAGGACTACTCTGCTGAGGTCGACTGGCAGCAATCGCCGGAGCTCCCAAGCAGAGAGCCGAGTCCAGGACTGAAAGGGAAGAGCCACTCAGCTGGGGTCGACTGGCCATAGTCGCCGGAGCTCCCAAGCTGGGGGCCTGATCTAAAAGAAGGGAAGGAGAGCTACTCAGCTGGGGTCGACTGGCTTCCGCCGCCGGAGCTCCCGAGCTGGGGGGCTGCTCATCTGGTCGGGGTCGACTAGAGGGCGTGGCCGGAGCTTCCTGACAGAGGTGAGTAACCCTCTGCAGGGGTCGACTGGCCGTCTCCTCCGGAGCTCCCTCCTCAGTGGTGGAATTACGTGGGTCCTGCAGACCTGCTAGGATTTTACGGATTTTTTCCTCAAAGGCGTCCGCAAGAGAATCACAAAGGGCTTGCGATGAGGGGACTGCACTAGCCACACACGTGGGGTGAGCGAGGTCCTTAACGATTTTAAAAAGGGCCTGTGCCTTATTTGGGGCCTGATTTAAAGTGAGTTCAAGAAAGGTCGCTTTCGCTATCTTGATTTGAGCTTTATATTTATGCATAGCAGACCTAAATGCGATTTTCTCACAGTCTAGGTACTGTTTCCTCCAGACCCTTTCTGCGCGTTTACAGTCGAGTTTGAGCTGGCGAAGTTCGCTCATGTACCAAGGACTAGCTCGGTTCACCCTCCCTCGTGACTTCCGAAGGGGCGCTAACTTATCCAGCGAGCTAGATATGGACTGGCAGAAGAGAGTATAACTTTCTTCGACTGTATTGCCAAGCTTAAAGTCCTCACCTAAGATGTTCGGCAGTGGAGCGGTGTTAAGGATACGGGACCAAGGTCTCTCTAGCTTAGCTAGAGGTAGTCCAGCCTTACGCGAAGTAGGGTCCTCCGAGCAAAGGGAAAACCTAATCAGAAAGTGGTCCGTCCAATATTGGCACTTGATGTCCACAAATGATACCCATTGAGGGTCCGCAAACACCAGGTCCAAAATGTGGCCTTTCCGATGCGTGGAAGCGTTCACCAGCTGTACTAAGTTGATATCTGTACAAGCTTGGCTGAGAGAGAAAAATGCATTGTCCAGCGAGCTGCCTGCCCACAGATTAAAATCTCCAAGAACCAATAACTTGGAGTGGGAGCTAGCAAGTTCATAAATCAGGTCAATGAGAAGAGGAATGGATGGTGCTGGTCCCGGGGGACGGTAACAAAGGACACCCGAGCAGCAGATCGACTCCTGCTGTTTGACTGTAAAACCCATCAGTTCAAATCCCGGTACCTCTCGAATCTTTAACTGGGAGAGGGTAAGCGAGTCTCTATAAATGTATCCAATTCCCCCTCCTCGATTAAGAGGGCGCGGTGAGTGGCTGATTTTGTATCCTGAGGGGCAGGCTAGGCCCAGCTCGACCTCACAGTCCTCCCGAGTCCACGTTTCTGTAAGAAAGAGGACATCGAGCTGTTCAGACTCAATGAGGAAGGCTATTTCCGTGTGGTGCTTGCAGAGGGATCTGACATTAAGCAAACCACAGGTGATTGGCCTAGAGGTTGAAAGCCTGACCGGGTCCTGACCAGGTCTGAGTTCAAGTAGCTCAGCCCGAGTGTAAGCTATACGATTTGGACCGGATGGGCCAGAGGTAGCGGCCCTAAGCGCGTCCGTAGCGCGAACGGGCGCAAACGGGCTTACCTCTGGCGCACCTCCGGCACCCCTACGGCGCCCCCGCTGCGCACCGTCGCTGCGCACTTGTCTAGCGGCCATCTTAAATGGCCGACTGGATGTCACGTGGGTCCTGGCAGGGCGAGTGTCTCTCCCTCACCTAAGATGGCGCTGAGAGTGGAAGGACTTCTCCCCACTCCAAGAAGGCGCTCGAAACCGGCGCGATGATGCTGCAGTGCCCCCGAGTCCTTTCTATCCCACAAATGTGGGTATGTGGCGTTTATAGTGTGGGTAAGAACTCCCTTATTTCCCCCTAAGCGGTAAATAGATGATGGTTAAAAGCGCGAAGCGCTCGGCGCAAATTACATAAAACGAACCAAGTGAACTTTAAAATTACAGGCAATGAGGAGCGTTATGCGCGCAGCGCTAGAGCAGCGTTAGCAGCTAAATCTAGGTCAGACTGAGCGAGGTAGGAGGTCCTACTGATATTACCTCCTCCTCCAATGCGTGGGTCCTGGCAGGGCGAGTGTCTCTCCCTCACCTAAGATGGCGCTGAGAGTGGAAGGACTTCTCCCCACTCCAAGATGGCGCTGGAAACCGGCGCGATGATGCTGCAGTGCCCCCGAGTCCCTTCTATCCCACAAATGTGGGTATGTGGCGTTTATAGTGTGGGTAAGAACTCCCTTATTTCCCCCTAAGCGGTAAATAGATGATGGTTAAAAGCGCGAAGCGCTCGGCGCAAATTACATAAAACGAACCAAGTGAACTTTAAAATTACAGGCAATGAGGAGCGTTATGCGCGCAGCGCTAGAGCAGCGTTAGCAGCTAAATCTAGGTCAGACTGAGCGAGGTAGGAGGTCCTACTGATATTACCTCCTCCTCCAATGCGTGGGTCCTGGCAGGGCGAGTGTCTCTCCCTCACCTAAGATGGCGCTGAGAGTGGAAGGACTTCTCCCCACTCCAAGATGGCGCTCGAAACCGGCGCGATGATGCTGCAGTGCCCCCGAGTCCCTTCTATCCCACAAATGTGGGTATGTGGCGTTTATAGTGTGGGTAAGAACTCCCTTATTTCCCCCTAAGCGGTAAATAGATGATGGTTAAAAGCGCAAAGCGCTCGGCGCAAATTACATAAAACGAACCAAGTGAACTTTAAAATTACAGGCAATGAGGAGCGTTATGCGCGCAGCGCTAGAGCAGCGTTAGCAGCTAAATCTAGGTCAGACTGAGCGAGGTAGGAGGTCCTACTGATATTACCTCCTCCTCCAATGCGTGGGTCCTGGCAGGGCGAGTGTCTCTCCCTCACCTAAGATGGCGCTGAGAGTGGAATAACGTTTCTGTTTACCATTATAGAGGTCTGGCAGTACTAGAGCGATAGTTTCTGGCATTAAAAATCTGTGTTTGTAGATGGATATACACATGGATGCCAGAGTGACGTTTTGAAATGGGTCTATGTATTCGACCGCTTGCCGCATTTCAGGGGCTTTGGACGTCAAGGCCTTGACTTTCTTAGTCACTGTCTTAGGTTTCAAGACCGTGACTTCTTTAGTCATAGACACCACATCATCTCTGGAGAGGTTACAAGCTTGCCGCAGGATCATTACATCAGCCTGACAATAAGCTTTCAACTCTGTTTGAAAGTGAAACTCCTTTTCACGGTTTTCAGAGTACCATTGTAGAAAGCTCACTTTCTCATCAGGCATCATGTATTCAACCCCGTAGCTGTCAGGAGGAGGCATGGGCCCCACGTATTTCTGGTCAGCCCATGTGTTAAAAAAGTGTGGAAAATAACCTTTACACCCTGGGAACCCAAAGGCCTTTGGCAGCTTGCTCAATTTCATGGGTATGAAATTCAGGGTGTCTATGAACCGTATTTTAAAAGGGCATACCATCATCAGCATCAGTTTAGACCCCTGGGTTATGAGTTCCACCTGTATCTTTTCACAAATCATGTTTCGCAGAATAAAGAAGGAGTCATAGGCTTTTGAGTTGTGGGTGAGCATAGTATACCCTTGGAATTTGGATTGAATGAAAGTGTCTAGGAAATCACCAACACACACTCGCCCCTTATAACTCCCAGCTGGCGTCGAAAGTTAGATGGTGTGCGTAAATATAGTTAGGCTGGTGAACCCCCGTCTCTTGTGTGCACTCCATATCAAACACTATATAGTCTTCGGTAGACCTTTAACCATATAACACTGGTGTTTGGTGCTGGCCTTGTAAGACACATGGCAACGGGGACATATCATACCTTTGCACTTGTGATCCGCTGCCACATACTGCCCACACTCGCTGCAGTCCTTTTTAGGGATGCAGTTGAACGATTTCTCGTGTATGCTCAAGCAGTTTTGCGAGCGACAAAACATCCTACATGTACCGCACCTCACCTTCAGGGTAGCGTCTTCTATACACCCGTCCCTCTGACACATCTTACAATGCATTTCACACTGGTGGTATGTTTTATTGTTGTTTATATGGTCGCAGTGGGCGCACACATACTTGGCCCCGGAAAACCTTTAAGGTTCAAGGTGCCGTAAAAATGATTTTCGATGTGGAGGACACATACGGTCTTGCTTCTCACAGGTACCCCGGTTGTAAAGTACTGCCAGGAACCGCTGTGATAAAGAACTTTCACCTTCACGGCGAAATAGTTCTCAAAAAGACCTATATCGCCAAAGCCGACCAGGCGGTCAGGAGGTATTTCAAGAACCTCATGGGCTTCAGCAGCTCTAGACATGATGACAGCGTCAGGGGTCTTGCGAGCCATCAGCAGACGCACGATGCTGGCCGCCAGACATGTATTGGCCGCGGCGTTGCTAAAGTTAAGCAGCCACCGCTGTTTCTTACCAATTATTTGACTGTATAGTATGCTCTTTAAAGGTCTGGAAACACCCCCCTCACGCCCCGTATAATGAGGGCTATGACTCTAAAAGTGCCTTAGGCGACTAGTTCAGCCTTACTCTGTAAAAGCCTTGAGAGGTTTTCTAAAAATTGCACAGCGTCAAAAACATCTCGGGTCTTAAGCCTGGTGAACAACGGTGTGTCAAAACCCTGCCCCTGGAAGCGGAGTTGGAAAACGTCATTAAGACCCACATTGTGTAACAACCTTTCTATGAGCTCCTGCACAGCCTGATGTATAGCTAGAACACCATGAGTGGTTGATGTTATTTGGTGTAGGTTAACAAATCTAAACTACTCATAGTGTTCTACGACCCTAAACCTCTCTACATTGCCAGTGTAACTTCTCTCTCTAAAAACAAGGGCTCTGGGCCCTCATCAGAAGGAGTGTGATTTGCAGGGGTGTTCTCTGCTGTGTCATTTTGGGAGGTCAGGGTGGGACATGTCTAAGGGGTCCTTGTAAACCTGCGGGTAGCGCATATTCTCGCCTTCAGCTTATGAATTAAAAGCCGGCGTTGTACTATTAACCCACTTTTGTTTGTTTTTTTACGGGCCTAGGCTTTTCTAGATACCATGCCCCAGCCTATCTGAATAGGTATGCCGGTGTCGTTGTGCGCCTTGTTCATGGAGGCCGCCGCTACAGTTCCACCCCTAGGTCCTTCTGAATGTTCCAGTGTTTGGAGTTTTAAAGCAAGCCCCCCAACCCCCTTCAAATGGCCGACCCTCGGTATGTTAGATCCTGACCCTATGTATTGTCGTTTGTGAAGTGCTGGTTTATATGTTTCAGATGTGGTCTGGAAGCTATGGTACCTTGTTTGAAGGGGTCTAGGGAAACAGCTGTGTCTTGTTTGAAGGGGTCTAGGGAAACAGGGTTGTCTTGTCTGTGGGTTGTGGGGCAGCAGCTGGGCGCTGCTTGAGCAGTTGTAAGAAGCGTACAGACTTTGTCACTAACCTCTGGAAATTACAGCTATATTTTGGGGGCCTCTTATGAGCACCAGTGGCTGTGGGGGGTCTTTAGGGGTTGATGCTGCCCTAGTCACGCCAGTATACCGTGTATGTTGGCCACAGCCGCCTGACACGCCTGTATTCACTTTTTTACACAACCCAACCATTTCCACGATCTTCTGTTGTGCATCCCTCGTGCACCTGGTTCTGAAAAACCCCAGCTCCATTTTTATGTTTGCGCCGTTCGCCTGACGTTTTAAGTTTTTGACCAGCCATCTGTATCTCTTTTACATAAGCCCCCACTACATCTAGGGTGTTTACAGATCCCTCTTGTTCCTGCTCAGGGGGGCCACCTTGCGCGGCCCTATAAACGGATGCAACTCCTCATGACCCTCTATACGGCTAACAGCCTTAGCCCCATTCTGTAACGCCCTCTCAGGACCCTCTATACTGGTAACAGCCTTAGCCCCATTCTGTAACGCCTGCTCAGGACCCTCTATACTGCTAACCGCCTTAGCCCCATTCTGTAACGCCTGCTCAGGACCCTCTATACTGCCAACAGTCTTAACCCCATTCTGTAATGCCTGCTCAGGACCCTTTATACTGCCAACAGTCTTAGCCCCATTCTTTAATGCCAGTGCCTTTAGTGTTCAAGAAATAGGGACCCACTGCCAACGCCCTGGTGCGTACAGGAGCGGATCATTGCAAACTTTGTATGGAAAAAGCGGATGTACCCACTGGGCCCCCGTGGTATTGTTATCCCCACATATTGCTGAGGGCAGTGTGGGGCTTACGACTGCTGTGGGGCTGGACACGGGACTGTACACGGGGCTGGACGCTGGGCTGGACACGGGACTGTACACAGGGTTGGCAGCGGGGCTGGACACGGGACTGTACACGTGGTTGGCAGCGTGCTGGTAGGCTTGTATGCCCCCGGAGGGGTACTAGAGGACAAAGGGTATGAGGATTGTGAGGAGCTGTCGTTGTAATCATGGGGCCTAGCTGAAATGTCTGTGCTAGGGTGTAGTGACTGGTTACAGGGGCTCTGTAAACGCTCTGTGCTCAAAGACCCCTGGTACACCGCTTCTGGGGTTCTACCTAGGCTGTTTACCATCCCCCTCAGCACCGTGAGACCATCCTAATTCATGATAGAAGGACCTTCTAGGGGTTGCGTATTATCACCTGTTGAGACCTAGGCAGGGCCTGAACACTTGCAACCGGCTTTGGGGTCTGCTCACGGGCGTGCACCTCTACATGAACAGTTATTTTATTTGGCACTGTCTGGGGTTTCAGGACGCAGAGTGGATCCATCGTTGCATTAGGGTTGCTGAGGGCCTCTGCTATCTGTAGTTTAGGGACCCCCGGTTTCAGCTTCAGATATTTTCTTGAGAGGCGCATTGTTTTAGGGGGTTGTGGCGGCGCCACCTCTTCTACATCCCTCGGTACAACTACCGCCTCCTTGGGGCTCATGGGTTTATAGGCCTCATTCAAGGGCTTAGCATCCCTTTTTAGAGATAAGTCTAAGGGGTTAGACGTGTGCTCAGGGGTCCTCGGTTTCTTCTTCTCAGAGCTTAAGGGCTTTGCCTGGACCTCCGGGAGCACCGTAGCCGACTTCTTTAGGTTTAAGGGTTCTGTTTGGGGTTCTGTGAATACCTTGGTGGACTTCACACGTTTTAAGGGGTTGGGAAGGTTTTCTGAGTCTCTGTTTCTTCTTAAGGGAGGCAGTGTTTGAGACACCTTTCCCTTTTGATACCCTGAGAGGGCTCAGACCCTTTGGAGCTGTTTTACACAGACCCTGCCCTGTGTAATCTGTGTTTGTAAACACTCCACCACTGCTGCCCCACCCCTGTGCAGTATAGATTGTTGTAGAGGATTGTTCATCATGTTGTTTGGTGTGTAGTACGTAGAGAGTTTCTCCTGGCGTACGCGCCTACTCACGCCTTTTGCACCGCTTCTCTTGTTCTGGACGGTTGCTGTTATATCCCTTAAGGGCTGCGCGACCTCTCTTCAGCAGCATGTTTCTGAGACGCTTCTAAAATATAAACAGAAAAATATATATATCGGAGGAAGCATAAAATTCACCACCAGCCTAAGTTCTATACAGCCACCTTTTTATATAGATATTGCTACAAGCTGCTGCACCCTTCTGCTTGAGAGTCTGTAACACTGCAAGTACTTTTCACACCATTTTGTAACAAACACACCTGATAGAGGTCTTTTTGCAGCTCCTTTATTTGACGGGGGTCCCACTTTAGAAGGTAAAGCTTTCCTCTTCAAAGGGCTTTCTTTTGAACATTGCGCCGCCTCTTGTACCTTGACGCCGTTCGGGCATAATGTAGGGGTCCCTGTAAGAAAAAATAATACCCAGCCTTAGCCAGCTTTCTGAGGATTACCTCTATACACCCTTGGGGTTAGGTCTTTGGCCTACCCCCAACTCCCCTCAGCATCTTAACAGTTTAAATAACAGGGCCCTTTTTAATTACATGTAGTAACTGTAGTGCTTTGCACATTGCTCATAGCTCCTTGAGCATCGAGGTACACCATTAGATCTTCAAGAACTTGCTGTAGGTCGGGATCATAAGCTGTAAAATCATACATACATGAGACCCACATTAGAAAAAAGAGAACTTCAGCAGTATTGGTGTAAAAACTACGTAGAACTACACAACTCAAAATATATATACCTGGCTGAGGTGCTGTCAAGTCTACGGTGTTGCTAGTTATAACAGGGGTGTCCAGCGCAGGGGGTACATTGGTAACGGCTGCTTTTGCAGAGTCTTGCATCTGTATTAAACAACATTAAATAAAAGCAGCGGTTTTAAAAGCGCCTTTCTTAAACAAAAGTATTACAACTTCAAACAATTCAGGTATACATTTTAAAAAACCTGTTAAGAGGGTGCAACAACAGACATTTAAAAAAAAAAACATTGTAGGTGCTGCGCTAAAGCATATGTTAAACAAGAAACAACCTGCAACATTTCCTTTGCTTATGGGTAAATCACTTTAGGTACACAAGGCCCTTCTGACATTTAACCACTGCCTCTATGTACCTATTACTCTTTTGTAACACGTCACTTATCTCTTGTAACAACCTGTTTGCGCCCTCTTACATTTTGCGTGCTTTAGATACTGGTTCAAGTGCCACCAGTGCCTACATAGCGCTTGTGCTTGAGTGCCTACCAATTACTGCAGCGTTATTCAGCTACTTGTACTTTGTTTTCTCTTGTACCCTACACATGCCACTTTTCCTACTGTAACTTAACGTTTGCTTTTGTAACCAGCACCCCATGTCACTTTTTTCTCTTGTAACATAATGTTTGATACACCATGTATTTTGCATGCTCACAATTGTCACTTTTCCCTCCTGTAATGCACCGTTTGCTACCCTTGTATTGCTCACAATTGCCACTTATACCGCATGTAACAGTGTTTGTTTTTTTGTAATTTGCGCACTTGTAAGGTTCTCATGTATCATTACTGTTCCTATTGTGAAGCGCTCTGACACTTTCGGGTAAAGTTTGTGCTAGAAAAAAAACCACACACACACCGGGGCTGCAGGAGCAAGGTCCGCCCCTTCATGCATTTTTGTTTTCTGTTTGTATCTTTTATGTGACGCATGTAATCCTGAGTCCCTATATATTGCAGATGGTTCATATGTAAAGCGCTCCGACACAGCTTGGTAAAGTTCGTGCTAACACAATAAATAAAAAAAAACACACACACGCCGGAGCTGCAGGGCAAGGTCCGCCCCTTCAGTGTTGAGCTGCTGATATCACTGGCGGGGGCGGACCTTGCACAGCAGTCCCTGGGGAAGAAGCTTCCCAGCCGCCATGCCCCGAGGCCGTAGGGATCCACGTGGGCTCCTTGTAAATGCCCCTGGACCATACGGCTGAGAAACACTACAACGGAGCCCACACCCCGGGCAGCGCCTTGCTGAAGCGGGCTAGGGGTAATTTTAAAAACTAAACGCAGCAAAACTCGGCACTCGGGGCACGGAGCCCCACGAACACCGGAGCCCTAACACCCCCCGAGCAGTGTCACGGAGAAGCGGGCTCGGGCGATTTTTATTTTAAAAAGAGGCACAAAGCGGCACATGGGCCCCAGAGCCCAGAGAACACCAGAGCCCCAGCACCCTCCCCCCGAGCAGCGCCTACCACAAGCGGGCTCAGGGTCATTTTGAAAAGAAAACGCGGCAAACGGGGCACGGAACCCCACAGGAACACACGGACCCGTGTGTATTTTCTCACCCTCACCAGCGGCCTTGTACAGTTGTATGGCATTTGTACACCCCCCAAATAAGGCATCGCGGGGTGCCAGATTTGTGGGTAAATCACGAGTCTTAAGAAAAGAGCAGAGGTCTGTGTCGGTTTATAACATGTCTCACCACTCGTGCTCCCAAAGAACTCTCATAGCAAAGCCCTGGTTTTAAACATACTGGGCCTTTGTCAGAGTACATCTGTATAAGTGTTCAAATTTGGCACCCAGCATTTTGTTATACTCGTGGGGTTTGTAACACTTGGGGCAGCCGTGGTAAAAACAGCCGTTAAATTCAAAGGCCGTCGGTACACCCTTAATTACAGAGTACCCGTCCAGGTAATAGGGGCCCAAACAGTATTCACCACCCTGTAAGGCATGCTGAATTTGTATGTCTTCTTTCTCAGAGACGTGCAGGAGCCATTGAATAGAGGGGGTTGAATAACGTTTCTGTTTTCGGTTAAAGAGGTCTGGCGGTACTAGAGCGATAGTTTCTGGCATTAAAAACCTGTGTTTGTAGATGGACATACACATGGATGCCAGAGTGACGTTTTGAAATGGGTCTATGTATTCGACCGCTTGCCGCATTTCAGGGGCTTTGGATGTCAAGGCCTTGACTTTCTTAGTCACTGTCTTAGGTTTCAAGACCGTGACTTCTTTAGTCATAGACACCACAACTTCTCTGAAGAGGTTACAAGCTCGCCGCAGGATCATTACATCAGCCTGACAATAAGCTTTCAACTCTGTTTGAAAGTGAAACTCCTTTTCACGGTTTCAGAGTACCATTGTAGAAAGCTCACTTTCTCATCAGGCATCATGTATTCAACCCCGTAGCTGTCAGGAGGAGGCATGGGCCCCACATATTTCTGGTTAGCCCATGTGTTAAAAAAGTGTGGAAAATAACCTTTACACCCTGGGAACCCAAAGGCCTTTGGCAGCTTGCTCAATTTCATGGGTAGGAAATTCAGGGTGTCTATGAACCGTATTTTAAAAGGGAATACCATCATCAGCATCAGTTTAGACTCCTGGGTTATGAGTTCCACCTGTATCTTTTCACAAATCATGTTTCGCAGAATAAAGGAGGAATCATAGGCTTTTGAGTTGTGGGTGAGTATAGTATACCCTTGGAATTTGGATTGAATGAAAGTGCTTAGGAAATCACCAACACACACTCGCCCCTCAAACTCCCAGCTGGCATCGGAAGTTAGATGGTGTGCGTAAATATAGTTTGGCTGGTGAACCCCTGTCTCTTGTGTGCACTCTATATCAAACACTATATAGTATTCTTTCTTGGTCTTCGGTAGACCTTTAACCATATAACACTGGTGGTTGGTGCCGGCCTTGTAAGATACATGGCAACGGGGACATATCATACCTTTGCACTTGTGATCCGCTGCCACATACCGCCCACACTCGCTGCAGTCCTTTTTAGGGACGCAGTTGAAAGATTTCTCGTGTATGCTCAAGCAGTTTTGTGAGTGACAAAACATCCTACATGTACCGCACCTCACCTTCAGTGTAGCGTCTTCTATACACACGTCCCTCTGACACATCTTACAATGCATTTCACACTGTTGGTCTGTTTTATTGTTGTATATATGGTCGCAGTGGGTGCACACATACTTGGCCCCCAGAAAACCATTAAGGTTCAAGGTGCCGTAAAAATGATTTTCGATGTGGAGGACATATACTGTCTTGTTTCTCACAGGTACCTCGGTTGTAAAGTACTGCCAGGAACCGCTGTGATAAGGAACTTTCACTGTCACGGTGAAATAGTTCGCAAAAAGACCTATATCGCCAAAGCCGACCAGGGGGTATGCACGTATTTCAAGAACCTCATGGGCTTCAGCAGCTCTAGACATGATGACAGCGTCAGGGGTCTTGCGAGCCATCAGCAGACCCACGATGCTGGCCGCCAGACATGTATTGGCCGCGGCGTTGCTAAAGTTGAGCAGCCACCGCGGTTTCTTAGCAATTATTTGACTGTATAGTAAGCACCCCCCTCACGCCCCGTACAATGAGGGCTATGACTCTAAAAGTGCCATAGGCGACTAGTTCAGCCTTACTCTGTAAAAGCCTTGAGAGGTTTTCTAAAAATTGCACAGCGTCAAAAACATCTCGGGTCTTCCGCCTGGTGAACAACGGCGTGTCAAAACCCTGCCCCTGGAAGCGGAGTTGGAAAAAGTCATTAAGACCCACATTGTGTAACAACCTTTCTATGAGCTCCTGCACAGCCTGATGTATAGCTAGAACACCATGAGTGGTTGATGTTATTTGGTGTAGGTTAACAAATGTAAACTCCTCATAGTGTTCTAGGACCCTAAATCTCTCTACATTGCCAGTGTAACTTCTCTCTCTAAAAACAAGGGCTCTGGGCCCTCATCAGGAGTGTGATTTGCAGGGGTGTTCTCTGCTGTGTCATTTTGGGAGGTCAGGGTGGGACATGTCTAAGGGGTCCTTGTAAACCTGCGGGTACCGCATATTCTCGCCTTCTTCAGCTTATGTACTAAAAGCCGGCGTTGCTTTGTACTATTAAACCATCTTTGGGTTTTTTTTTACGGGCCTAGGCTTTTCTGCATACCATGCCACAGCCTATCTGAAAAGGTATGTCGGTGTCGTTGTGCGCCTTGTTCATGGAGGCTGCCGCTACAGTTCCACCCCTAGGTCCTTCTGAATGTTCCAGTGTTTGGAGTTTTAAAGCCAGCCCCCCAACCCCGTTCAAATGGTCGACCCTCGGTATGTTAGATCCTGACCTATTGTCGTTGGTGAAGTGCTGGTTTATATGTTTCAGATGTTGGTCTGGAAGCTATGGTACCTTGTTTGAAGGGGTCTAGGGAAACAGCTGTGTCTTGTTTGAAGTGGTCTAGGGAAACAGGGTTGTCTTGTCTGTGGGTTGCGGGACAGCAGCTGGGCGCTGCTTGAGCAGTTGTAAGAAGCGTACAGACTTTGTCACTAACCTCTGGACCTTACGGCTATATTTTGGGGGCCTCTTATGAGCACCAGTGGCTGTGGGGGGTCTTTAGGGGTTGATTCTTCCCTAGTCACGCCAGTATATCGTGTATGTTGGCCACAGCCGCCTGAACCGCCTGTATTATCACTTTTTTACACAACCCAACCCTTTCCACGATCTTCTGTTGTGCATCCCTCATGCACCTAGTTCTGAAAAACCCCAGCTCCATTTTTATGTTTGCGCCTTTCGCCTGACGTTTTAATTTTCGAATAGCCATCTGTATCTCTTTTACATGAGCCCCCACTACATCTAGGGTGTTTACAGACCCCTCTTGTTCCTGCTTAGGGGGGCCCACCTTGCGCGGCCCTATAAACGGATGCAACTCCTCATGACCCTCTATACGCCTAACAGCCTTATCCCCATTCCAGAAGGCCCTCTCAGGACCCTCTACACTGCTAACAGCCTTAGCCCCATTCTGTAATGCCTGCTCAAGACCCTCTATACTGCTAACCGCCTTAGCCCCATTCTGTAACGCCTGCTCAGGACCCTCTATACTGCTAACCGCCTTAGCCCCATTCTGTAACGCCTGCTCAGGACCCTCTATACTGCCAACAGTCTTAACCCCATTCTGTAATGCCTGCTCAGGACCCTCTATACTGCCAACAGTCTTAGTCCCATTCTTTAACGCCAGTGCCTTTAGTGTTCTAGAAATAGGGACCCACTGCGAACGCCCTGGTGCTTACAGGAGCGTATCATTGCAAACTTTGTATGGAAAAAGCGGATGTACACACTGGGCCCCTGTGGTGGTATTGTTCCCACATATTGCTGAGGGCAGTGTGGGGCTTATGACTGCTGCGGGGCTGGACACGGGACTGTACACGGGGCTGGACACTGGGCTGGACACGAGACTGAACACGGGGTTGGCAGCGGGGCTGGACACGGGACTATACACGTGGTTGGCAGCGGGCTGGTAGGCTCGTATGCCCCCGGAGGGGTACGAGGATTGTGAGGAGCTGTCGTTGTAATCATGGGGCCGAGCTGAAATGTCTGTGCCAGGGTGTAGTGACTGGTTACAGGGGCTCTGTAAACGCTCTGCTCAAAGACCCCTGGTACACCGCTTCTGGGGTTCTACCTAGGCTGTCTACCATCCCCCTGAGCACTGTGAGACCGTCGATATTCATGATAGAAGAACCTTATAGAGGTTGCGTATTATCGCCTGTTGAGACCCTAGGCAGGGCCTTAACACTTACAACTGGCTTTGGGGTCTGCTCAGGGGCGTGCACCTCTACATGAACAGTTATTTTATTTGGCACTGTCTGGGGTTTCAGGACGCAGGGTGGATCCATTGTTGCATTAGGGTTGCTGAGGGCCTCTGCTATCTGTAGCTTAGGAACACCCGGTTTCATCTTCAGATATTTTCTTGAGAAGTGCGTTGTTTTAGGGGGTTGTAGCGGCGCTACCTCTTCTACACCCCCCGGTACAACTGCCGCCTCCTTGGGGCTCAAGGGTGTATAGGTCTCATTCAAGGGCTTAGCATCCCTTTTTAGAGATAAGTCTAAGGGGTTAGACGGGTATTCAGGGCTCCTCGGTTTCTTCTTCTCAGGGCTTAAGTGCTTTGCCTGGACCTCTGAGAGCACCGTAGCCGTCTTCTTTAGGTTTAAGGGTTCTGTTTAGGGTTCTGTGAATACCTTGGTAGACTTCAAACTTTTTAAGGGGTTGGGAAGGTTCTCTGAGTCCCTATGTTTCTTCTTAAGGGAGGCAGTGTTTGAGACACCTTTCCCTGTTGATACCCTGAGAGGGCTCAGACCCTTTAGAGCTGTTTTACACAGACCCTGTCCTGTGTAGTCTGTGTTTGTAAACACTCCACCACTGCTGCCTCCACCCCTGTGCAGTATAGATTGTTGTAGAGGATTGTTCATCATGTTTGGTGTGTAGTACGTAGAGAGTTTCTCCTGGCGTACACGCCTACTCACGCCTTTTGCACCGCTTCTGTTGTTCTGGACGGTTGCTGTTATATCCCTTAAGGGCTGCGCCGATCTCTCTTCAGCAGCATGTTTCTGAGACGCTTCTAAAATATAAACAGAAAAAATATATATATTAGAGGAAGCATAAAACAACACATACAATCACCACCAGCCTAAGTTCTACACAGCCACCTTTTTATATAGACATTGCTACAAGCCGCTGCACCCTTCTGCTTGAGAGTCTGTAACACCGCTAGTACTTTTCACACCCTTTTGTAACAAACACACCTGATAGAGGTCTTTTTGCAGCTCCTTTCTTTGACGGGGGTCCCACTTTAGAAGGTAAAGCTTTCCTCTTCAAAGGGATTTCTTTTGAACATTGTGCCGCCTCTTGTACCTTGACGCCGTTTGGGCATCATGTAGGGGTCCCTGTAAAGAAAAAATAATACCAAGCCTTAGCCAGCTTTCTGAGGATTACCTCTATACACCCTTAGGGTTAGGTCTTTGGCCTACCCCCAACTCTCCTCAGCATCTTAACAGTTTAAATACCAGGGCCCTTTTTTATTACATGTAGTAACTGTAGTGCTTTGCACATTGCTCATAGCTCCTTGAGCATCGAGGTACACCATTAGATTTTCAAGAACTTGCTGTAGGTCGGGATCATAAGCTGTAAAATCATACATACATGAGACCCACATTAGAAAAAATGCATTATTGGTATAAAAACTACGTAGAACTACACAACTCAAAATATATATACCTTGCTGAGGTGCTGTCAAGTCTACGGCGTTGCTAGTTATTACAGGGGTGTCCTGTGCAGGGGGTACATTGGTAACGGCTGCTTTTGCATTTGTAGTAAACAACATTAAATAAAAGCAGCGGTTTTAAAAGCGCCTTTCTTAAACAAACGTATTACAACTTCAAACAATTCAGGCCTTAGTCTATAGTCTTCTCGAGTTTCATTTTTTAAGTCTACTAACAGGTACCCGTGGGGTTTTGCTGTAGCATCGTTAAAGGCCTCCATGAAGAAGTGTGTGTTTCCGGGGTACATCTGTTTAGCTATGACGGCTATTTGCTGTTTGTCACAAGGGTTTTTAAATAAAACAAGGTATGAAGCGTTGAGAGCAATAGACCTACTGTTCTTGCCTTTGTAAAACAAGTTCTGCACAATGTAGCAGATGCTTAAATTGCGATGATGTGAATACTGAGTAAAATCTCTCTCTAACTCGGGATGATCACCACCTTCACGCATCAGATCATCAACAATTATATTTAGAAGGGTTGGTGGTAGTAGCTCATCATTGTTGAGGTTATCCAGTATACCCTCTATAAATTTGAAATGGGCGAACCGGAGGCCCAAGTCTGTATAAAGCAGCTGCCAGCATGAATAAAGCCACACAATGTTAGGGGTTTGTGATAAAGCAGAGTCTTCATTTTCTAAGAGCTTTTTTATAAAGTAGCTTTTGCCGCAGTTTGAGGGTCCTGCACACAGGAGAACGGATGCTGTAACCTAGTGTCCATGCTGTGGCGGGTGTCTCTCTAATGAGTCTAATAACCATAAGGCAGTGTTTTCTAGTCGGTGGTCAGGACCCTTTTATCAAAAACAACTGGCAATGTTTTATGTAGAGGCTGGGTTGTGATTTCCCACTTCTTTTTGGATCTGACTATGCAGAGCTGGTTCACGACTATGGTTTTAGCCTTCTCAGAATAGTCTGCTGTAGCTTATTCATGCACCAGATTCTTCAAACTATCAAAATTGATTTTTAGGGTGTTGCTGACATTTAATGTTATCCCTTTAACCTTCATACACACCTTGTTCTTGTTGGTACGGTAACTGTATGTTTTAGGCCCTGAGGTGGTATATTCATTTATATACTCATCCTTATCTAGCTCACTGGTTAGATTACCCAGATAATCTCCCAGAGGAGGGCCTTCATCCCCCGGCTTGCTCAGAAAAATCACAGAATCTGTATCGTGATACAAGCAGCGATCCTGGAGCTTATCCATAACCCCGTAAAGCTCTAGACGAGCTTGGGCTGTCATGAAGCAGGCTATGAATGTTTGTTGTTACTCGATGTGGGGTACTCTTGGGCGTATTTCCACAAAGCCGCGGTATCGTCATCGATAAACTCGCAGCTGGACACCTCGTAGCATGGGGCAAACAGGTACTTGAACAGTTCATCAGGATCTGATATTAGGGTAATATTTGAAAGGTTTGTGCGCTGTGCAAATTTTCCCCATAAGGAGTTGAGACAGAGTTTGGCTAACTGGCAGCGTGCAGGATTGACCTCTATCAGATGGGGGCGTAAACGGATACCCTTGTGAGCGTAGTAGTTGTCGATGTATTTATGTTTTGCATCCTGACTAGTACACCATTCAGGATACCCTGAGGCCTCCTCTTTGTCTCTGAGAAACAAATTAATGAAGGGGGCAAAGAGTTGTGTTGTTGTGCTCTTAAAATGCCCCACTTTGTGTACTCTACCGAGCCTGTACCCTTTCTCTAAAGCAGCTTGTACCTCAATGCAACACCAGGTCCCTGTGAGCATCCTTTGTTCATCTGTGTGTCTGCAGCCATCAACCTCTTTAAGCATCGCACATGTTCGACAGAGGGGGAACATCAGCTTGCCATCGACTCTGCATGGTAACGGCTGGAAGTAAAGCTGCTTAGGAGGATAGATTTCACATTTGATAAGCCCAAAGTATTCGTCTAGGGGCTTAAAATCTCTATAGATGATGGTGGGATGACCCAGTGGGTACAACTTCATCTTGTTCACAAAAGGGTACAGACTGGTGAAATCATAGTAGTGTAGTTTCTCACCCTCACCAGCGGCCTTGTACAGTTGTATGGCATTTGTACGCCCCCCAAATAAGGCATCGCGGGGCTCCAGAGGTGTGGGTAAATCACAAGTCTTAAGAAAAGAGCAGAGGTCTGTGTCGGTTTTTAACATGTCTAACCACTCGTGCTCCCAAAGAACTCTCATAGCAAAGCCCTGGTTTTCAACATACTGGGCCTTTGTCAGAGTACGTCTGTATAAGTGTTCAAGTTTGGCACCCAGCATTTTGTTATACTCGTGGGGTTTGTAACACTTGGGGCAGCCGCGGTAAAAACAGCTGTTGAATTCAAAGGCCGTCGGCACACCCTTAATTACAGAGTACCCCTCCAGATAATAGGGGCTCAAACGGTATTCACCACCCTGTAAGGCATGCTGAATTTGTATGTCTTCCTTCTCAGAGACGTGCATGAGCCATTGGAAAGAGGGGGTTGAATAACTTTTCTGTTTACTGTTATAGAGGTCTGGCGGTACTAGAGCGATAGTTTCTGGCATTAAAAACCTGTGTTTGTAGATGGACATACACATGGATGCCCGAGTGACGTTTTGAAATGGGTCTATGTATTCGACCGCTTGCCGCATTTCAGGGGCTTTGGATGTCAAGGCCTTGACTTTCTTAGTCACTGTCTTAGGTTTCAAGACCGTGACTTCTTTAGTCATAGACACCACAACTTATCTGAAGAGGTTACAAGCTCTCCGCAGGATCATTACATCAGCCTGACAATAAGCTTTCAACTCTGTTTGAAAGTGAAACTCCTTTTCACGGTTTCAGAGTACCATTGTAGAAAGCTCACTTTCTCATCAGGCATCATGTATTCAACCCCGTAGCTGTCAGGAGGAGGCATGGGCCCCACATATTTCTGGTTAGCCCATGTTTTAAAAAAGTGTGGAAAATAACCTTTACACCCTGGGAACCCAAAGGCCTTTGGCAGCTTGCTCATTTTCATGGGTAGGATTTTCAGGGTGTCTATGAACCGTATTTTAAAAGGGCATACCATCATCAGCATCAGTTTAGACCCCTGGGTTATGAGTTCCACCTGTATCTTTTCAAAAATCATGTTTCGCAGAATAAAGGAGGAATCATAGGCTTTTGAGTTGTGGGTGAGTATAGTATACCCTTGGAATTTGGATTGAATGAAAGTGCTTAGGAAATCACCAACACACACTCGCCCCTCAAACTCCCAGCTGGCATCGGAAGTTAGATGGTGTGCGTAAATATAGTTTGGCTGGTGAACCCCTGTCTCTTGTGTGCACTCTATATCAAACACTATATAGTATTCTTTCTTGGTCTTCGGTAGACCTTTAACCATATAACACTGGTGGTTGGTGCCGGCCTTGTAAGATACATGGCAACGGGGACATATCATACCTTTGCACTTGTGATCCGCTGCCACATACCGCCCACACTCGCTGCAGTCCTTTTTAGGGACGCAGTTGAAAGATTTCTCGTGTATGCTCAAGCAGTTTTGTGAGCGACAAAACATCCTACATGTACCGCACCTCACCTTCAGTGTAGCGTCTTCTATACACACGTCCCTCTGACACATCTTACAATGCATTTCACACTGTTGGTCTGTTTTATTGTTGTATATATGGTCGCAGTGGGCGCACACATACTTGGCCCCCAGAAAACCATTAATGTTCAAGGTGCCGTAAAAATGATTTTCGATGTGGAGGACATATACCGTCTTGTTTCTCACAGGTACCCCGGTTGTAAAGTACTGCCAGGAACCGCTGTAATAAGGAACTTTCACTGTCACGGTGAAATAGTTCGCAAAAAGACCTATATCGCCAAAGCCGACCAGGGGGTATGCACGTATTTCAAGAACCTCATGGGCTTCAGCAGCTCTAGACATGATGACAGCGTTAGGGGTCTTGCGAGCCATCAGCAGACCCACGATGCTGGCCGCCAGACATGTATTGGCCGCGGCGTTGCTAAAGTTGAGCAGCCACCGCGGTTTCTTACCAATTATTTGACTGTATAGTAAGCACCCCCCTCACGCCCCGTACAATGAGGGCTATGACTCTAAAAGTGCCATAGGCGACTAGTTCAGCCTTACTCTGTAAAAGCCTTGAGAGGTTTTCTAAAAATTGCACAGCGTCAAAAACATCTCGGGTCTTCCGCCTGGTGAACAACGGCGTGTCAAAACCCTGCCCCTGGAAGCGGAGTTGGAAAAAGTCATTAAGACCCACATTGTGTAACAACCTTTCTATGAGCTCCTGCACAGCCTGATGTATAGCTAGAACACCATGAGTGGTTAATGTTATTTGGTGTAGGTTAACAAATCTAAACTCCTCATAGTGTTCTAGGACCCTAAACCTCTCTACATTGCCAGTGTAACTTCTCTCTCTAAAAACAAGGGCTCTGGGCCCTCATCAGGAGTGTGATTTGCAGGGGTGTTCTCTGCTGTGTCATTTTGGGAGGTCAGGGTGGGACATGTCTAAGGGGTCCTTGTAAACCTGCGGGTACCGCATATTCTCGCCTTCTTCAGCTTATGTACTAAAAGCCGGCGTTGCTTTGTACTATTAAACCATCTTTGTTTTTTTTTTTACGGGCCTAGGCTTTTCTACATACCATGCCACAGCCTATCTGAACAGGTATGTCGGTGTCGTTGTGCGCCTTGTTCATGGAGGCTGCCGCTACAGTTCCACCCCTAGGTCCTTCTGAATGTTCCAGTGTTTGGAGTTTTAAAGCCAGCCCCCCAACCCCCTTCAAATGGCCGACCCTCGGTATGTTAGATCCTGACCCTATGTATTGTCGTTGGTGAAGTGCTGGTTTATATGTTTCAGATGTTGGTCTAGAAGCTATGGTACCTTGTTTGAAGGGGTCTAGGGAAACAGCTGTGCCTTGTTTGAAGGGGTCTAGGGAAACAGGGTTGTCTTATCTGTGGGTTGTGGGGCAGCAGCTGGGCGCTGCTTGAGCAGTTGTAAGAAGCGTACAGACGTTGTCACTAACCTCTGGACCTTACAGCTATATTTTGGGGGCCTCTTATGAGCACCAGTGGCTGTGGGATGTCTTTAGGGGTTGATGCTGCCCTAGACCCGCCAGTATACCGTGTATGTTGGCCACAGCCACCTGAAACGCCTGTATTATCACTTTTTTACACAACCCAACCCTTTCCACGATCTTCTGTTGTGCATCCCTCGTGCACTTGGTTCTGAAAAACCCCAGCTCCATTTTTATGTTTGCGCCGTTCGCCTGACGTTTTAATTTTCGAACAGCCATCTGTATCTCTTTTACATGAGCCCCCACTACATCTAGGGTGTTTACAGACCCCTCTTGTTCCTGCTTAGGGGGGCCCACCTTGCGCGGCCCTATAAATGAATGCAACTCCTCATGACCCTCTATACGGCTAACAGCCTTAGCCCCATTCTGTAACGCCCTCTCAGGACCCTCTATACTGCTAACGGCCTTAGCCCCATTCTGTAACGCCTGCTCAGGACCCTCTATACTGCTAACCGCCTTAGCCCCATTCTGTAACGCCTGCTCAGGACCCTCTATACTGCTAACTGCCGTATCCCCATTCTGTAACTCCTGCTCAGGACCCTCTATACTGCCAACAGTCTTAACCCTGCGACTGCTGCGGGGCTGGACACGGGACTATACACGGGGCTGGACGCTGGGCTGGACACGGGACTGTACACAGGGTTGACAGCGGGGCTGGACACGGGACTGTACATGTGGTTGGCAGCGGGCTGGTAGGCTCGTATGCCCTCGGAGGTGTACTAGAGGACAAAGGGTATGAGGATTGTGAGGAGCTGTCGTTGTAATCATGGGGCCTAGCTGAAATGTCTGTGCTAGGGTGTAGTGACTGGTTACAGGGGCTCTGTAAACGCTCTGTGATTAAAGTCCCCTGGTACACCGCTTCTGGGGTTCTACCTAGGCTGTCTACCATCCCCCTTAGCACCGTGAGACCGTAGTTATTCATGATAGAAGGACCTTCTAGGGGTTGCGTATTATCACCTGGTGAGACCCTAGGCAGGGCCTGAACACTTACAACTGGCTTTGGGGTCTGCTCAGTGGCGTGCACCTTGTAACGACCGGATTTTCGGACCTGATAGAATCAGCTCACCAGAGCACCACCAACCCATCCGAAACGCAACCACCTCCCTCCTCAGGACCCATCTATCCAGGCACCTGGGTACCTACCTGAGAATGGGGAACTCGCAATATACAAGCTCATATCATCAGAAACACCACTAAATCTATAGGGATTACTAGGAATACTCACTGATTACTAAGGACGTCTATGCCCTACACCACACTCATACCTCATAGTCGCGCGACCACATGGGCCCAGACTAATCTACCCTGGGGAAGTTCTGATTATTTACCATTACACACTGGTTACACCCAGTGCTCGCTCAAGATAGGCACTGTATCCCCCCAGTGCTCTCACTATTTCATACAAACACAAGCCACAATCCTGTGGGTATACACACTAACCTCAGTCAGTGCTCTCATTAACGCCTCTTTCTCTAGAGACGATCTCATTACACACCAGTATCCACCCTGGTGCTCACTTACTTACAAGCCACAATCCGGTGGGTATAACGCCGCATCCCAACGACGATCACTTTCCTATGAATACCTTCAGCTCTCTCTCTCTCTCTCTCTCTATGTTGGGAAGTTTCTCTCACTATTCACTAGAGGTTCACTACTACAATATTATTATGGAATGGCCGAATTACTTAGTGTATAACTTATTCCCCTAGCTCAAGGGCTCCTCTCTCCCTAATTATTCAGTTGCTACTTACCTGCTGTAACACCTGAGGTTACCTGCACTATAAGAACAAGAGGCACACACTGTATGCAAAAGTTATTCCCTGATTTAAGCGCTCCTATTTCCTTTTGATCCATCAGTTACTATACAGCATCTGGTTAGAAGAAAGGTTAGCTCTAGCATAAGAACAACACATGCACACTGGTTCACTAAGAACTGGGGTATCTTTATTACAATATAACACTATACTATAACACATAGCCTGAAAGGTAAAATGGGAATAGACACATACACAGATCTGCGGGGTCTCTGTAAAGCTCTATTACTATACCACATTCACATGTAATTGACTGTAAATAGCTAAAGAGGGAATGGATTATACTGCACACCCACATGTAACTAACAGGGACTGTAAATAGACTGACCACATCCACATGTAACTAACAGGGACTGTAAATAGACTGCACACCGCTGAAAGAAAAAGGATTAGCAATACAGTAGGGATAAGGTTAATGTTTAAAGATAAAGAAGGATATCACCTAAGGAGTATGGAGTCTTGCTCTAGCTGTCATCTGGGCTCCTCTCTCGTCTGTGCCTTAGCTCGTCTTAGATCTTCCCCTGCACTCTTGGACACGCATCTGCGCTGATCACTCTGCACTGGATTCCTCTCCCCCGCGAACTCTCTCCACCTTCCAGCTTCAGCCTAATTGTTTCTGCCGCTCTGATAACCGTTCGCTTCACTAGCTTCTTCACTCTGTCTGATTATCTCTGTTCCAATGTCCAATTCACTCCAGCTGCTCCCACAGATTAATCCACAGTATAACTTCAGTCTCTTCCAAAAGGTATCACTTCAGACTCCAGCTGTTCACAACTCCTTCTGATAAGTAACTGCTTCTGACTGCTTCCTTCAGTTCCAAACAACATCTCACTTCTCTCTGTTCAAAACACCATCTGCTCAAAACTGCTTCTGGCTTATCTCTCTGGTTCCAGTTCACTGACTGTCTGTCTGTCTTCTCTCTGTTCCAAGCATCTACTGTCTCTTCTCCTCTGCTTCAACTCCTCTCCTTCTCCACTCCTTCTGCACTCAACTCTTTCTGCTCCAATCATCGACTGAACTCCTTCCAACTCAAACTCTTTCTCTGTCTGACTCCGCCTCTGCACTTCACTAATATGGAATGCTGTCTCCTCATGGAAAGTTCCAGCCAGCAGCCTCCTCCCACCGATTCCATGTACCAGGCTCCTTGTGCTAGACGCTCCCACAGTGACCAGCTGCTTGTTTCGTCTAGAGACCTGAGCCCAGAGACACTTCCTGATTAGATTCAGCTCTGGCCGGTTCTCTCCAGTTCGATTAAGGCGAACAACACCTTATAACTAAAACATTACCTTTACCCTGCAAGCATCTCAGTTCTGCAGGGACAGAAAGCAAAATGGAGTTTCTCTAGTTCTGGGCCTTGTAGGCCTGAGAAGGATGAAATAACACTTAGCTCTGTCAGAGTACCTACACAAACCATACCAATATGTAATATAAAGTCAGGACTACAGGATCCACCCTCTACTATAGGTAGGATGATAAAAGGACACATAATTATGTCAAAGCCAATAGGCAATAGATGGATTAGAGTCAAGAATAAGGGATCTATCATCATATAAAGCAGCTATCCTCTAGTTTATGCTTCTAGGTCTGAAAAAAGGCCTTAAAAGGGCCAACACAAGGCAAGAATACAGATTCAAGATGTTAGCAAGCTTAAAGTCACCATCACTCAGAAATAGAGCCAAAAACCATGTCAGTACACACCTCTACATGAACAGTTATTTTATTTGGCACTGTCTGGGGTTTCAGGACGCAGGGTGGATCCATCGTTGCATTAGGGTTGCTGAGGGCCTCTGCTATCTGTAGCTTAGGGACCCCCGGTTTCATTGGTAACGGCTGCTTTTGCAGAGTCTTGCATCTGTATTAAACAACATTAAATAAAAGCAGCGGTTTTAAAAGCGCCTTTCTTAAACAAAAATATTACAATTTCAAACAATTCAGGCCTTAGTCTATAGTCTTCTCGAGTTTCATTTTTTAAGTCTACCAACAGGTACCCGTGCGGTTTTGCTGTAGCGTCGTTAAAGGCCTCCATGAAGAAGTGTGTGTTTCCGGGGTACATCTGTTTAGCTATGACGGCTATTTGCTGTTTGTCACAAGGGTTTTTAAATAAAACCAGGTATGAAGCGTTGAGAGCAATAGACCTACTGTTCTTGCCTTTGTAAAACAAGTTCTGCACAATTTAGCAGATGCTTAGATTGCGATGATGTGAATACTGAGTAAAAGCTCTCTCTAACTCGGGATGATCACCACCTTCACGCATCAGATCATCAACAATTATATTTAGAAGGGTTGGTGGTAGTAGCTCATCATCGTTGAGGTTATCCAGTATACCCTCTATAAATTTGATATGGGCGAACCGGAGGCTCAAGTCTGTATAAAGCAGCTGCCAGCATGAATAGAGCCACACAATGTTAGGGGTTTGTGATAAAGCAGAGTCTGCATTTTCTAAGAGCTTTTTTATAAAGTAGCTTTTGCCGCAGTTTGAGGGTCCTGCATACAGGAGAACGGATGCTGTAACCTAGTGTCCATGCTGTGGCGGGTGTCTCTCTAATGAGTCTAATAACCACAAGGCAGTGTTTTCTAGTCGGTGGTCAGGACCCTTTTATCAAAAACAACTGGCAATGTTTTATGTAGAGGCTGGGTTGTGATTTCCCACTTTTTTTTGGATCTGACTATGCAGAGCTGGTTCACGACTATGGTTTTAGCATTCTCAGAATCATCTGCTGTAGCTTATTCATGCACCAGATTCTTCAAACTATCAAAATTGATGTTTAGGGTGTTGCTGACATTTAATGTTATCCCTTTAACCTTCATACACACCTTGTTCTTGTTGGTACGGTAACTGTATGTTTTCGGCCCTGAGGTGGTATATTCTTTTTTTATACTCATCCTTATCTAGCTCACTGGTTAGATTACCCAGATAATCTCCCAGAGGAGGGCCTTCATCCCCCGGCTTGCTCAGAAAAATCACAGAATCTGTATCGTTATACAAGCAGCGATCCTGGAGCTTATCCATAACCCCGTAAAGCTCTAGACGAGCGTGGGCTGTCGTGAAGCAGGCTATGAAAATGTTTGTTGTTACTCGATGTGGGGTACTCTTGGGCGTATTTCCACAAAGCTGCGGTATCGTCATCGATAAACTCGCAGCTGGACACCTCGTAGCATGGGGCAAACAGGTACTTGAACAGTTCAACAGGATCTGATATTAAGGTAATATTTGAAAGGTTTGTGCGCTGTGCAAATTTTCCCCATAAGGAGTTGAGACAGAGTTTGGCTAACTGGCAGCGTGCAGGATTGACCTCTATCAGATGGGGGCGTAAACGAATACCCTTGTGAGCGTAGTAGTTGTCGATGTATTTATGTTTTGCATCCTGACTAGTACACCATTCAGGATACCATGAGGCCTCCTGTTTATCTCTGAGAAACAAATTAATGAAGGGGGCAAAGAGTTGTGTTGTAGTGCTCTTAAAATGCCACACTTCGTGTACTCTACCAAGCCTGTACCCTTTCTCTAAGGCAGCTTGTACCTCGATGTTACACCAGGTCCCTGTGAGCATCCTTTGTTCATCGGTGTGTCTGCAGCCATCAACCTCTTCAGCATCGCACATGTTCGACAGAGGGGGAACATCAGCTTGCCATCGACTCTGCATGGTAACGGCTGGAAGTAAAGCTGCTTAGGAGGATAGATTTCACATTTGATAAGCCCAAAGTATTCGTCTAGGGGCTTAAAATCTCTATAGATGATGGTGGGATGACCCAGTGGGTACAACTTCATCTTGTTCACAAAAGGGTACAGGCTGGTGAAATCATAGTAGTGTAGTCCCTCACCCTCACCAGCGGCCTTGTACAGTTGTATGGCATTTGTACGGCCCCCAAATAAGGAATCGCGGGGCTCCAGAGGTGTGGGTAAATCACGAGTCTTAAGAAAAGAGCAGAGGTCTGTGTCGGTTTTTAACATGTCTAACCACTCGTGCTCCCAAAGAACTCTCATAGCAAAGCCCTGCTTTTCAACATACTGAGTTTGAGTTTAAAAGTTCTTATATAGCACTCTTACACCAGCGGTTTCATGGCGCTGTAACTGGCAGATTTCCACAAGGGACAAAGGGAGGAGGACAGGTGACAGGGGACTAAGTAAAGATTTTGCTGAAAAAATAAGTTTTAAGTTTCTTTCGAAACTGGGAATATGGAGTTAGGGATCTGAGCTCTAAGGGTAATGAATTCCAGAGAGCTGGGGCAAGGGTCGCAAATTTTGAACCCCCCCACTTTTTCCGGCGAAACCGGGGGACTGTCAACAGAAATTGAGAAGAGGATCGGAGCTCCCTGGCTGGCATGTAGGGGATAATTTCCGAGGAAACGAAAGCAGGGGCCGTGCCCAGTCGAGCCTGGTAGGTGATAGTCGCAAGCTTGAATTGGACACGTTCCCGAACCGGGAGCCAATGTAAGATTTTCAGGAGGGGAGTGACATGTGAGGATTTGGGAAGGTTAAAGACCAACCGAGCCGCCTGGTTTTGAATCATCTGCAACCGCCTGAGGCTATATGCAGGTATACCTGCATATAGGGCGTTGCCATAATCCAGGCGGGAGATGACCATCGCAAGGACGATCAGTTTCAAGGCCTCAAAGGTGAAAAATCGAGAGACCTTGCGGATGGTACGTAGAGAAAGCAAGGAAGAAGAAACCACAGAACTAACCTGGGAGTGAAGGGTAAGATGGGAGTTGAGTTTAATACCTAGGGTTTTGACAGAGGTAGAGGGGACCGGAGGGAGACCAAGGGAAGGGGGCCAAAAAAGTGAAGACCAGGGACTGGAGCAACCACCCGTCAACACCAACTCGGTCTTATCGGGGTTGAGTTTCAGGTGGTTGAAATCCATCCAGTCCCTGATACTGGGCCTTTGTCAGAGTACGTCTGTATAAGTGTTCAAGTTTGGCACCCAGCATTTTGTTATACTCGTGGGCTTTGTAACACTTGGGGCAGCCGTGGTAAAAACAGCCGTTGAATTCAAAGGCCGTCGGCACACCCTTAATTACAGAGTACCCGTCCAGATAATAGGGGCTCAAAGGGTATTCACCACCCTGTAAGGCATGCTGAATTTGTATGTCTTCCTTCTCAGAGACGTGCATGAGCCATTGGAAAGAGGGGGTTGAATAACTTTTCTGTTTACCGTTATAGAGGTCTGGCGGTAGTGGAGCAATAGTTTCTGGCATTAAAAACCTGTGTTTGTAGATGGACATACACATGGATGCCAGAGTGATGTTTTGAAATGGATCTATGTATTCGACTGCTTGCCGCATTTCAGGGGCTTTGGACGTCAAGGCCTTGACTTTCTTAGTCACTGTCTTAGGTTTCAAGACCGTGACTTCTTTAGTCATAGACACCACAACACCTCTGAAGAGGTTACAAGCTTGCCGCAGGATCATTACATCAGCCTGACAATAAGCTTTCAACTCTGTTTGAAAGTGAAACTCCTTTTTACGATTTTCAGAGTACCATTGTAGAAAGCTCACTTTCTCATCAGGCATCATGTATTCAACCCCGCAGCTGTCAGGAGGAGGCATGGGCCCCACATATTTCTGGTTAGCCCATGTGTTAAAAAAGTGTGAAAAATAACCTTTACACCCTGGGAACCCAAAGGCCTTTGGCAGCTTGCTCAATTTCATGGGTAGGAAATTCAGGGTGTCTATGAACCGTATTTTAAAAGGGCATACCATGATCAGCATCAGTTTAGACCCCTGGGTTATGAGTTCCACCTGTATCTTTTCACAAATCATGTTTCGCAGTCTAAAGAAGGAGTCATAGGCTTTTGAGTTGTGGGTGAGCATAGTATACCCTTGGAATTCGGATTGAATGAAAGTGCTTAGGAAATCACCAACACACACTCGCCCCTCAAACTCCCAGCTGGCATCGGAAGTTAGATGTGCGTAAATATAGTTAGGCTGGTGAACCCCCGTCTCTTGTGTGCACTCTATATCAAATACTATATAGTCTTCAGTCTTGGTCTTCGGTAGACCTTTAACCATATAACACTGGTGGTTGGTACCGGCCTTGTAAGATACATGGCAACGGGGACATATCATACCTTTGCACTTGTGATCCGCTGCCACATACCACCCACACTCGCTGCAGTCCTTTTTAGGGACGCAGTTGAAAGATTTCTCATGTATGCTCAAGCAGTTTTGTGAGCAACAAAACATCCTACATGTACCGAACCTCACCTTCAGGGTAGCGTCTTCTATACACCCGTCCCTCTGACACATCTTACAATGCATTTCACACTGGTGGTATGTTTTATTGTTGTATATATGGCCGCAGTGGGTGCACACATACTTGGCCCCCAGAAAACTTTTTCGGTTCAAGATGCCGTAAAAATGATTTTCGATGTGAAGGGCATATACGGTCTTGCTTACAACAGGTACCCCGGCTGTAAAGTACTGCCAGGAACCGCTGTGATAAAGAACTTTCACCGTCACGGCAAAATAGTTCTCAAAAAGACCTATATCGCCAAAGCCGACCAGGCGGTCAGGAGGTATTTCAAGAACCTCATGGGCTTCAGCAGCTCTAGACATGATGACAGCGTCAGGGGTCTTGCCAGCCATCAGCAGTCCCACGATGCTGGCCGCCAGACATGGATTGACCGCGGCGTTGCTAAAGTTGAGCAGCCACCGCTGTTTCTTACCAATTATTTGACTGTATAGTATGCTTTTTAAAGGGCTGGAAACACCCCACTCACGCCCTGTACAATGAGGGCTATGACTCTAAAAGTGCCATAGGCGACTAGTTCAGCCTTACTCTGTAAAAGCCTTGAGGTTTTCTAAAAATTGCACAGCGTCAAAAACATCTCGGGTCTTCCGCCTGGTGAACAACGGCGTGTCAAAACACTGCCCCTGGAAGCGGAGTTGGAAAAAGTCATTAAGACCCACATTGTGTAACAACCTTTCTATGATCTCCTGCACAGCCTGATGTATAGCTAGACCACACACCATGAGTGGTTGATGTTATTTGGTGTAGGTTAACAAATCTAAACTCCTCATAGTGTTCTACGACCCTAAACCTCTCTACATTGCCAGTGTAACTTCTCTCTCTAAAAACAAGGGCTCTGGGCCCTCATCAGGATTGTGATTTGCAGTGGTGTTTTCTGCTGTGTCATTTTGGGAGATCAGGGTAGGACATGTCTAAGGGGTCCTTGTAAACCTGCGGGTAGCGCATATTCTCGCCTTCTTCAGCTTATGTATTAAAAGCCGGCGTTGCTTTGTACTATTAAACTTTTTTTTTTTTTTTTTACGGGCCTAGGCTTTTCTAGATACCATGTCACAGCCTATTTGAACAGGTATGTCGATGTCGTTGTGCGCCTTGTTCATGGAGGCCACCACTACAGTTCCACCCCTAGGTCCTTCTGAATGTTCCAGTGTTTGGAGTTTTAAAGCCAGCCCCCCAACTCCCTTCAAATGGCCGACCCTCGGTATGTTAGATCCTGACCTATTGTCGTTGGTGAAGTGCTGGTTTATCATTACAAGTTTAAATACTTTATTCGACAACATTGTCATAAAAGCTTTCAACCCTATCTAAGCATAATAAATACTAATCTAATAGTAAAAAAACATATTAAATGGCATGCAATATTGCTTTGTTGGCGAATAAAAAATCTTTAAAATTTAGACATTAAAAGTATCATCACAGTCCAAAGGAAGTTCATGTAGTTCATGGGGGTTTTAAAGTGCGCATGCGTATTATCCAAGCCCATCCCAGGAACTTGGCGACTGCAATTACAAGTTGAGGGGCACAATTTTGATTTCAGGACCCTGTAAGCCTCGAGGCATCTCCTTGTGCCCAGGTTTTTGCATGCAGGTTTCAGCCATCTGCTCCTTGGGGCAGCGTATAATGGACATACGAATAAAAAGTGCAAAATATCTTCTGCATGGGATTTACAATAAAAGCATGTGTTAACGTTATCAGGGGACCATTTAACAGTAAATGCATTTAGGGGTAGGGTGCCGACTCTGAACTGAAAAAACAATTTCCTATCTAGAGGCTTGGAGATCAGATCCCAGTACAATTCAAACATAGGGAGTGTTTTTATCTCTAAAAACTGGGATGTCAAGGCAGGGGATTGGCTGGAGACCAATACGGCATTATTTATCATTTCCCAATATAGCTTTTTTAATGCATTCTTGGATGGAAAGACATCTGGGTCGGTTTCAGACCACAAGTGTTCAAGGTGCAATTTTTGAAGTAGTTTCCTCACCTCTTTTAACCAAACTACTTTGTGAAAGGTGTCAGAATTGTCAACATCCAATAAGGCAGCAGCATAGTGGCTCAGTTCCGGGGTAGTTTTTATACGCCTCCAATATAGGAGGGGGCGAAGTCTAATCATGTCCTCAATCCTTTTCCTCCCCAGATCATAAAGGAGAGGAGTGGTGGGGGTACTCTGTGGGACTCCGATTAAGCCTCGCAGGAATTTATTTTCTGCCGCTGATAAAGCATTCAAATTGGTGAAGCCCCAAAGTTCTGACCCGTAAAGACATGCACCCAGCACTTTCATGCCGTAAATCTCCAATGTTGGCTGTATTGGTTTTGAAAATGAAGTTTTATGCATCTTTGTTATTGCCCCTGCCAACTGATTATATTTTAACATTACAAAGTCCATATGAGATCTCCAATTCATACAAGCATTCATAGAGATGCCTAGATAGGTAAAGGCGTCAACTTCTTCTAAAAAAGCCCCATTGTAGACCATTTTCCCCTTGTATTTCTTGGAGGGATTCAGGTTCATAAATTTTGTTTTGGATGTATTTATTTCTAAGCCTCGGATCCGGCAGAATTCACCAAACGCGTTTAGTGTCTTTTGTAGACCGCTGGGGGTCCGCGAGACCAGCAAGGTATCGTCCGCGAACATAAGTACTGGAACTCGCTTCCCATCCAGTAATGGAGCATCCGTCGGAGTTTGCTTCAGAAAATCCACAATGCCGTTTATGTAGAGGGAGAATAGCGTGGGAGCCAGGACACAGCCCTGCCTTACTCCTCTCTCCACAGGAAAGGTTTCCATGACCTCCCCCTGGGTTCCCCACCTAATCCGGGCGTAGTTGTTCTCGTGGAGTCTTACAAGCAAAGTTAGTAGTTCCGGGCTTATTCCTAGATCCCTTAGAACATCCCAGAGTTTTTGACGGGGAACTAAATCAAATGCGGCCTTCAGGTCAACAAAAACAGCGAGCAGGGGACCATTTAGCAGGGTGACGTTCTTCCAATATATAGTTAAAAAGTGAAACACTTGGTCAACAGAGCTGGTTAAAGGGCGAAATCCAGCTTGATAAGGCGAAAGAATGTCCTTGTCAACTATCCAGGCTTGTAACTTCTTTTGGACCAGCCTACCCATCAATTTTTGGGCGCAGTCGATAAGGCTGATTGGCCTGTAGTTGCTTGCTAGAGCCTTATCTCCTTTTTTGTAAACTGGAATAATTTCTGCTCCTTTCCACGTTGGGGGAATCTTCGCCCCCTGTGCGATAGCATTCCCGAGCCATACGAAATATTTGCACCAGCTATCTCTGTCTAATAAGAAAACGTCAGCCGGTATACCATCAATGCCTGGTGCCCTGCCTCTGGTCACTCCATCCATTGCCTCATGTGCGTCTTTTAGTGTGAATGGTCCATTGGCATAGAAGACCCTTTCTAGGGGAAGAACTACCTGTTGTCCTATATTGTCAGCGTATTGGGGTTTGAAGAAGTCAACCCAAGACTCTTTCGGGACGTGATTTTTTGGGCATTCCGCTACACCCCCTGAACCCCATTTTAGTATGGCCCAGAACTCTTTCTGATGTTTGTCAGCACAAGCCTTCTTCAGTTCTAACCAGAGATTCTCATCCCATTGCTTTTTTGCCTTTACCTGGGTTTTTCTATATTCATCTCTGGCTTTCAAAACTCCCGTTTTAGACCTAAGAGCATTACTAAGGTTATGCCTTGCTACTCTACATGATTGGTCGTACCAACCCTTTTTTATAGGTTGTCCATTTCCCTTCTTCTTCTTGCCAGCTTTCAAGAATAATTTCTGAAGGTTGGCAAAAAACTTTGGCTGTGACTCTTCAATTATCCTTTTAAAATTTCCATCATTCATTAAAACCTGCAATCTGGCAACTTCATCAATAACTAGCCCCTCGAGGACCTGCCTATCCTCTGCATTGGCCACTAAAGTTGCCCATCTAACATGACGAACGTCGTTTGTTAAAACAACTTCTGAGGTCATAAGGTTCCTAGCTAAATTTTCTGTCATGGTTTTTTGTTCAAGATTAAATGTTAAGGACAGAGGGTTGTGATCACTCTCCAACCTGGATATGACCTGCATATCGATCACTTTGTTCCAGACTCTAATATCTATCAGAATATAATCAATTCTGCTGCTTGATCTTAGATTATCAAAGGTATGTCTGCCCTGAGGATCAGAAGGAGTACGGCCGTTTACTGCCCTCAGTCCTCTGGATAGGCATAAACTTTTCACCTGAATAGCTACTTGTGACCATTTTTTAACCACTGGAATGTCCAACTGAGGAATTCCCCATTTCGTGTCTTCTTCGTAGGTCAGATCATTGTCCTCACAGCCTAGAGGTTCAAATGTTGTATTTAGGTCTCCTCCTACTAATATATTATACTGAGTAGATAACTTCTCTAGGTCCGCATCTAGAGCGGCTATTATATCTGAGGGTATGCCCCCTAGAGTCCCCCTGGCATAGATGTTGTATATTGCCAGCTTGCAACCATCGTTGCAAGTAAGCAGGATAGAAAGTAGGTCACTGTTTGGAATAAGATTTTGCTTAATAGTACATTGCAGAGTTTGCCGTAACCAAATGGTTAAGCCCCCTGAAGGGCGTCCCCTTAGATTCTTCTTCGCGGGCACATAAAAATTCAAAAATCCCTGGCGAAATACTGGTGACACTGACCATGTCTCTTGTAACAGTACAATGTCATAAGAATCTATAAAGTCGCACCATTCCGGGGTCTCAGTTTTATTTTGGATACCTGCAATATTCCAAGAGATAATCTTGATGGGGCTTCCTCTTTCCATACTCCTCTTATTTAAGGGAGTAGTCAGGTTAGGGGAAGGTTCATCAGATAGAGACCTTACTTCAATCAAAGTAATACCTGGTTGAGCAGCTGATAAGCTGTTCTCCACTAATTCGGTGGTACAACCTCTAGGGTTTGGTGTCCTAGGGCCTGTTTCTTCTACCATTGTAAGACTAGGGTTCCCGTGGTGAACCTCTATAATCTTTAGATGCCCTGCACTCTTCTGGCTATCCAGTCAATCACATTGGCTTAATCCTGATATGGCAGAGAACCTGTTTTCTAATGTGATTCCCCAGTTACTTTTGTTTGGTGGGTATTTGGATTTTCTAGTAATGGTGTTCCATTTAGTTTTTAGCAACGTTGGGTTTATGGCATTTCCCCTTTTTGTATAAAAGAAGTCCAACGTTAGTGGCACAATTTCTGTTGATCTTCGCTGAGGGGGGTATATGTTAGCTAGAATGTTTGGTAGGGCTTCGGGATCTGAGAGGTGCAACACCCTCTGGGCCTGGTTCCATATCATATCGGACCGACCCATGAGAAGGGACATACTTTAGATTTGACCTTCTCTACGACCCCTATTGAGATGCTGGCTCCTAGCCAGGTTCTTTGGTCCGACCATAGGTTGGTGAAATTTTCCTTCTCGGAAGTTAGGAAGCCTTCCGGCGCCCCCCGGCAGTCTTCCGGGGGATTCAGGGCACTTCACCGGATTACTCCGGAACTGCTGGCACAAGCTTGTGCGGACCACCCTTTCGTGTTAGCGGGGAACTTAGAGGAGGATGTGGAACAACTGCAGGCCTGGTTCTCAGAGAGACTTAATGATCTGGCTCCTCTGAGACCCCTCCGCAAACCTGGAAAAGGTGCTTCTGCCCCTTGGTTTACGGAAGCATTGGCGGCCTCTCGGCGCCAATGCAAGGTAGCGGAAAGAGCATGGCGCGCAAATTACGACGCAACGGCGAAACTCACCTACAGGTCTGTGGCGAAAGCTTACCATCGGAACATCCTCGCGGAGAAGAAGGCTTACTTCGCGAGAAAAATTGAAGCTGCCTCCAATTCCTGCAAGGAGCTTTTCGCCGTTGTGCGGGAGTTTACAACGTCTCGCGCAGTACCAACCCAGTCTCCCCCTCCTGCGCTTTGGGTCAGGGCGATTGCGGATTTTTTCACCTCTAAGATCCAGCGGATCCAGGACTCCTTCCTTGTACTGGAGCCTGAGATACCGGGTCGGGTGGAGAATACCGCTGATACCCGACTTAACGCAGGTGTGGCCTTGGCAGCTTTCCCTCCTCTCTCGCTGACCGCCTCATTTGACCTGATGGCTGGCCTTAAATCAGGTTCCCCTCGGGATGCCTGTCCGGCAAAATTTCTGGCTAAAATGGCAGCTGTCATTAACCCCCTTGTGAACCCCCTGTTGAATTGTTCTCTTGCACAGGGTGTGGTTCCCCAGGCCTGGAAGCAGGCCATGATCATTCCCCTGCTTAAAAAGCCTGGCCTGGATGTGGAGGTGTTGGCGAATTATAGACCTATTTCGCTCCTGCCGGCTTTTGCAAAGGTCATTGAAAAGCATGTCCATAAGGTGCTTGCCGATTACCTGGAGTCACACGACCTACTGCACCCTACCCAGTCGGGTTTCCGTGCCAATCTTAGCACCGAAACAGCCCTCCTGGAAGTCTCGGAGGCGATTAAGGAGGTGCTGGATTCGGGCGGGAGAGCGATGCTGGTGATGCTAGATCTGTCGGCGGCCTTCAACACCGTCCCTCATGAGGGTCTTCTTGCAAGACTCTCAGAGGTTGGTCTCCGAGGGACGGTGCTCCAGTGGTTTCGATCTTTCCTGGCAGGCCGTCGACAAACGGTCTGGGCTTCTGCTTGCTCCGCCGAGATGTCGCCATTGGGTGTCGGAGTTCCTCAGGGCTCTGTCCTGAGTCCAACTCTATTTAACATCTTCATGACCCCTTTGGCGGCATTGGCGGAGTCTTTCGGGGCCCAGATCGTTTCTTATGCCGATGACACCCAGCTCCTCTTCACCTGTGAGAGGGGTGCGGACTTCGATGGAGGTAGGATCCAGGGTTGCCTTGAGGCTGTGTTTCAATGGTTTCATCACAACAGCCTCAAGTGCAACTCGGATAAATCCGAGGTCCTCTTTTTTGGGTGCAGTTCGGATCCGGACTGGAAAGTGTGGTGGCCTGAGAACATGTTTCCACCAGCAAGTTCGTCCCAGGTGGCTAAAAACCTTGGGATTAAGATCGATAATGGCCTCACACTACGTTCACAGGTAATCGGTCTCACTGGTACATGCTTTGGCCTACTCCGGATGCTACGCAAGTTCCTTCCCCTGTTATCGGAGGAACATAGGAAGATCACGGTGCAGGCGATTATAGGCTCGAGAATTGACTATTCCAACGTCCTCTATCTCGGCTTGCCAGAGTATCTGCTCCAACGGCTACAGGTTGTCCAGAATTCGGCAGCACGGGCCATTTTTGGACTATCGCGCCGTGCCAGAGCCTCGGGTCTTCTGGAGGCTCTGCATTGGCTCCCTGTCCGGAAGCGGATAATTTTTAAAACTCTTACTCTGGCGCACAAAGCCTTGCACGCCTCCGGAGCAAAATACCTGCAGAACAGGCTGGCTTTTTAATGCCTGCTAGGTCGCTCAGGTCTGAAGCCCTGTTTCTTGCGGCGGTTCCTCGTGTGAAGAGAGCCCGCATCGGAGGCCGCTCTTTTAAACTACTAGCACCTCAGTTATGGAATAAACTGCCTGTGTCCTTGCGCAGCATTCCTAATCTGTTGGCCTTCCGGAAAGGGCTTAAAACCTGGCTCTTTTCCTCTTAGTTTCGGTCCCTTTTAGCTTCCTTCTATTTCTGTTTCTTATTTTCCCTGTTGTGTTATGAGATTAGTGTGCAATCTAAAGCGTCGGGACACTCTTCCGAGTAGCCGTACGCTATACAAAACCCCTGCATAACATAACATAACATAACATAACCACGCAATCCCCCCTAAACTTTTTACAGCCACCTCCGATCCATTCGACCCTTCTAGCTTTTACTATTTCTTGTGCCAGTTGGTCCCTGCCACCTGGCTTAAAAGCCATATTCTTGGATAGCCAATGGAGTGATTTATTTATCAATGAAGGGATATTCTCCTCTTGTCCTGGTTCTAGTTGAGGAACATTTGCTAGGACCAGAATTAATGGGGAAGCTTCTACTATTAGTTCTACAGGACCCCTATCCAAGTTCTCTATCTCGTTGGTATTTCTGGAAGCAGGCCCTGCTGAGTCCTCAACCCTCGGGGCTGAATTTATAGTTCCTATCCCTTCTCCCCCTTGGCCAGGTTGGTGCGTGGTGTTTTGAGAAGTGCTTGCGGCACTATCTAGGCAGATTATGGCTTTAGTGTTTTTTGGGTCTACTATTGTCAAATTTGTATGGGCTGGCCTAGGTGTTTCTGTTATAATTTTTTGCAGAAGCGATCCCAATCTAGTGACCTCTGCTGTGAGCGAATCAATTTTGCTTAGAAGTGGTTTGGTGATCACTTTGATTTTGTTATCTATAGCATTCAGTAGCTTTTTGAATTGGTCTCCGTCTAGATGGATTCCACCTCCCCCTTTATTCTCAATGTCGTCACCATGTTTATCCTCTGAGGGAGCCTCAAGACATTTTTTCCCCGATCTAAGTCCGCCCCTTTTAGGTATATTTTTACCCTTATTTTTCGTTATTCTGGGGGCTGGCACCGGTGTAGGGGCTTCTTCCTCTAGGGTATTACTTTCAACGTCTATAGTGCAGTCGGGGGTTGTTTCATTAATTTCAACTAGAAGTTGGGTCAATGAGTTAGTATCGGGTATTTGAAAGACCTCATTGCTGATGTCAAGAATTGAGACTGGTGGAGGTGTATTGCCAATAAGCATGTCCGGAGAATAGCTAAGACCCAATGAGGACCTCCTATCTTGGTTGATTTTGGCAACTTTTTGTACCATGTAGTTTTCAATTGTATTAATTGGAGCGGAGGATGCTTTGGGTTTAGTCATATTAGTGTCAGCAAAGGCAGTCCTTGGGGTGTCAAACAATATGATGATCCCGCCAGGTACAGAAGTAATAGGGTGGCAACACTTACTTAGTTAGGATTGAACAGCGTTCTTGGCCCTGCTCCTGCCTCTTCGTGCCGATGAGGGCCGTAGAGGGCCCGCCCTTTGCCCGGGCTTAGCCCCGGGCGCTCCCGCGCGCGACTCGCGGGGGCGAGGGGCGCTCCGTTCTTTCAAGCGCCTCCGGGCGCTCGTGCGGCGTCACTTCCGCCGCCGGGGCACCTGGGTGTTGTGGTCTAGATGGTCGGTGGAGCGCTATGGATGTGAGCGCTGCTATCGCTGGCCGTTTCCCTCACGGCGTAGTTTAGGTGCTAGAGCGCTGGAAAGGCGAGCTGTATGCTGTCCTAGCTGGCCGTTCACCTCACGGCTTTTGGAAGTGTCCCACAGGAGCTCCGGGCGCTCCGTTCTTTCAAGCGCCTCCGGGCGCTCGTGCGGCGTCACTTCCGCCGCCGGGGCACCTGGGTGTTGTGGTCTAGATGGTCGGTGGAGCGCTATGGATGTGAGCGCTGCTATCGCTGGCCGTTTCCCTCACGGCGTAGTTTAGGTGCTAGAGCGCTGGAAAGGCGAGCTGTATGCTGTCCTAGCTGGCCGTTCACCTCACGGCTTTTGGAAGTATAGATTGTTGTAGAGGATTGTTCATCATGTTGTTTGGTGTGTAGTACGTAGAGAGTTTCTCCTGGCGTACACGCCTACTCACGCCTTTTGCACCGCTTCTGTTGTTCTGGACGGTTGCTGTGATATCCCTTAAGGGCTGCGCCGACCTCTCTTCAGCAGCATGTTTCTGAGGTGCTGGTTTATATGTTTCAGATGTTGGTCTGGAAGCTATGGTACCTTGTTTGAAGGGGTCTAGGGAAACAGCTGTGTCTTGTTTGAAGTGGTCTAGGGAAACAGGGTTGTCTTGTCTGTGGGTTGCGGGGCAGCAGCTGGGCGCTGCTTGAGCAGTTGTAAGAAGCGTACAGACTTTATCACTAACCTCGGGACCTTACAGCTATATTTTGGGGCCTCTTATGAGCACCAGTGGCTGTGGGGGGTCTTTAGGGGTTGATGCTTCCCTAGTCACGCCAGTATATCGTGTATGTTGGCCACAGTGGCCTGACATGCCTGTATTATCACTTTTTTACACAACCCAACCCTTTCCACGATCTTCTGTTGTGCATCCCTCGTGCACCTAGTTCTGAAAAACCCCAGCTCCATTTTTATGTTTGCGCCGTTCGCCTGACATTTTAATTTTCGAATAGCCATCTGTATCTCTTACATAAGCCCCCACTACATCTAGGGTGTTTACAGACCCCTCTTGTTCCTGCTTAGGGGGGCCCACCTTGCGCGGCCCTATAAACGGATGCAACTCCTCATGACCCTCTATACGCCTAACAGCCTTATCCCCATTCCATAACGCCCTCTCAGGACCCTCTACACTGCTAACAGCCTTAGCCCCATTCTGTAATGCCTGCTCAGGACCCTCTATACTGCTAACCGCCTTAGCCCCATTCTGTAACGCCTGCTCAGGACCCTCTATACTGCTAACCGCCTTAGCCCCATTCTGTAATGCCTGCTCAGGACCCTCTATACTGCCAACAGTCTTAGTCCCATTCTTTAACGCCAGTGCCTTTAGTGTTCTAGAAATAGGGACCCACTGCGAACGCCCTGGTGCTTACAGGAGCGTATCATTGCAAACTTTGTATGGAAAAAGCGGATGTACACACTGGACCCCTGTGGTGGTATTGTTCCCACATATTGCTGAGGGCAGTGTGGGGCTTACGACTGCTGCGGGGCTGGACACGGGACTGTACACGGGGCTGGACACTGGGCTGGACACGAGACTGAACACGGGGTTGGCAGCGGGGCTGGACACGGGACTATACACGTGGTTGGCAGCGGGCTGGTAGGCTCGTATGCCCCCGGAGGGGTACTAGAGGACAAAGGGTATGAGGATTGTGAGGAGCTGTCGTTGTAATCATGGGGCCTAGCTGAAATGTCTGTGCCAGGGTGTAGTGACTGGTAACAGGGGCTCTGTAAACGCTCTGCTCAAAGACCCCTGGTACACCGCTTCTGGGGTTCTACCTAGGCTGTCTACCATCCCCCTCAGCACCGTGAGACCGTAGTTATTCATGATAGAAAGACCTTCTAGGGGTTGCGTATTATCACCTGTTGAGACCCTAGGCAGGGCCTGAACACTTACAACTGGCTTTGGGGTCTGCTCAGGGGCGTGCACCTCTACATGAACAGTTATTTTATTTGGTACTGTCTGGGGTTTCAGGACGCAGGGTGGATCCATCGTTGCATTAGGGTTGCTGAGGGCCTCTGCTATCTGTAGCTTAGGGACCCCCGGTTTCAGCTTCAGATATTTTCTTGAAAGGCGCGTTGTTTTAGGGGGTTGTGGCGGCGCCACCTCTTCTACACCCCCCGGTAAAACTACCGCCTCCTTGGGGCTCCTGGGTGTATAGGCCTCATTCAAGGGCTTAGCATCCCTTTTTAGATCTAAGTCTAAGGGGTTAGACGGGTGCTCAGGGGTCCTCGGTTTCTTCTTCTCAGGGCTTAAGGGCTTTGCCTGGACCTCTGGGAGCACCGTAGCCGTCTTCTTTAGGTTTAAGGGTTCTGTTTGGGGTTCTGAGACTACCTTGGTGGACTTCACACGTTTTAAGGGGTTGGGAAGGTTCTCTGAGTCCCTATGTTTCTTCTTAAGGGAGGCAGTGTTTGAGACACCTTTCCCTTTTGATACCCTGAGAAGGCTCAGACCCTTTGGAGCTGTTTTACACAGACCCTGCCCTGTGTAATCTGTGTTTGTAAACACTCTGCTGCCCCCACCCCTGTGCAGTATAGATTGTTGTAGAGGATTGTTCATCATGTTGTTTGGTGTGTAGTACGTAGAGAGTTTCTCCTGGGGTACACGCCTACTCACGCCTTTTGCACCGCTTCTGTTGTTCTGGACGGTTGCTGTGATATCCCTTAAGGGCTGCGCCGACCTCTCTTCAGCAGCATGTTTCTGAGACGCTTCTAAAATATAAACAGAAAAAATATATATATTAGAGGAAGCATAAAACAACACATACAATCACCACCAGCCTAAGCTCTACACAGCCACCTTTTTATATGGACATTGCTACAAGCCGCTGCACCCTTCTGCTTGAGAGTCTGTAACACCGCTAGTACTTTTCACACCCTTTTGTAACAAACACACCTGATAGAGGTCTTTTTGCAGCTCCTTTCTTTGACGGGTCCCACTTTAGAAGGTAAAGCTTTCCTCTTCAAAGGGCTTTCTTTTGAACATTGCGCCGCCTCTTGTACCTTGACGCCGTTCGGGCATAATGTAGGGATCCCTGTAAAGAAAAAATAATAGCCAGCCTTAGCCAGCTTTCTGAGGATTACCTCTATACACCCTTGGGGTTAGGTCTTTGGCCTACCCCCAACTCCCCTCAGCATCTTAACAGTTTAAATAACAGTGCCTTTTTTAATTACATGTAGTAACTGTAGTGCTTTGCACATTGCTCATAGCTCCTTGAGCATCGAGGTACACCATTAGATCTTCAAGAACTTGCTGTAGGTCGGGATCATAAGCTGTAAAATCATACATACATGAGACCCACATTAGAAAAAAGAGAACTTCTGCAGTATTGGTGTAAAAACTCTGCAGAACTACACAACTCAAAATATATATACCTGGCTGAGGTGCTGTCAAGTCTACGGCATTTCTAGTTTTTACAGGGGTGTCCAGCGCAGGGGGTACATTGGTAACGGCTGCTTTTGCAGAGTCTTGCATCTGTATTAAACAACATTAAATAAAAGCAGCGGTTTTAAAAGCGCCTTTCTTAAACAAAAGTATTACAACTTCAAACAATTCAGGTATACATTTTAAAAAACCTGTTAAGAGGGTGCAACAACAGACATTTAAAAAAAAACGTTGCAGGTGCTGCGCAAAAACATATGTTAAACAAGAAACAACCTGCAACATATCCTTTGCTTATGGGTAAATCACTTTAGGTACACAAAGCCCTTCTGACATTTAACCACTGCCTCTATGTACCTGTTACTCTTTTATAACACGTCACTTATCTCTTGTAACACCCTGTTTGCGCCCTCTTATATTTTGCGTGCTTTAGATACTTGTTCAAGTGCCACCAGTTCCTACATAGCGCTTGTGTTCTAGTGCCTACCAATTACTGCAGCGTTATTCAGCTACTTGTACTTTGTTTTCTCTTGTACCCTACACATGCCACTTTTCCTACTGTAACTTAACGTTTGCTTTTGTAACCAGCACCCCATGTAATTTTTTCTCTTGTAACATAATGTTTGATACACCATGTATTTTGCATGCTCACAATTGTCACTTTTCCCTCCTGTAATGCACCGTTTGCTACCCTTGTATTGCTCACGATTGCCACTTATACCGCATGTAACAGTGTTTTTTTTTGTTTATAATTTGCGCACTTGTAAGGTTCTCATGTATCATTACTGTTCCTATTGTGAAGCGCTCTGACACTTTCGGGTAAAGTTCGTGCTAGAAAAAAAAAACACCAATGCACACCGGGGCTGCAGGAGCAAGGTCCGCCCCTTCATGCATTTTTGTTTTCTGTTTGTATCTTTTATGTGACGCATGTAATCCTGAGTCCCTATGTATTGCAGATGGTTCATAAGTAAAGCGCTCCAAAACAGCCTGGTAAAGTTCGCGCTAACATAATAAATTTAAAAAAACACACACGCTGGAGCTGCTGGGCAAGGTCCGCCCCTTCAGTGACGAGCTGCTGACATCACTGGCGGGGGTGGGCCTTGCACAGCAGTCCCTGGGGAAGAAGCTTCCCAGCCGCCATGCCCCGAGGCCATAGGGATCCACGTGGGCTCCTTGTAAATGCCCCTGGACCCTACGGCTGAGAAACACTGCAACGGAGCCCACACGCCGGGCAGCGCCTTGCTGAAGCGGGCTCGGGGTAATTTTAAAAACAAAACGCCGCAAAACTCGGCACTCGGGGCACGGAGTCCCCCGAACACCAGAGCCCTAACACCCCCGAGCAGCTTCACGGAGAAGCGGGCTCTGGGCGATTTTTTATTTTAAAAAGAGGCACAAAGCGGCACATGGGCCCCAAAGCCCCGAGAACACCGGAGACCCAGCACCCTCCCCCGAGCAGCGCCTACCACAAATGGGCTCGGGGTCATTTTGAAAAGAAAACGCGGCAAACTGGGCACGGAACCCCACAGGAACACACGGACCCCTCACCCTGAGCAGCGCCTACCACATGCGAGCTCGGGGCTATTTTTTTTTTAACAACGGCAAAAGTTTGAACTCGGGCCCACAGAGCCCCCGGGACACCAGAAACATAGCACCCTCACCCCGAGCAGCGCCCTGGAGAAGCGGGCTCGGGGTCATTTTTAAAAGAAAACACGGCATACGGGGCACGGAGCCCTCAGGGACCCACGGACCCCTCACCCCTGAGCAGCGCCCGATGCAAGCGGGCTCGGGGGCTTATTTTAAGCATAATGGAGCCACAGACCCCAGAGCCTGACCACGGAGCCCTCTCGGAACACCCTCGAGCCGCGCCAGATGCAAGCGGGCTTGGGGGCTTATTTTAAACAAAAATGCTGCAATCACCACTCGGACCACAGATCCCCGCCGGAGCCTGACACCCTCACACCCGAGCAGCGCCCTGGAGAAGCGGGCTCGGGGCTTTATTCATTAACTGGTGTCTCAAGCCATCTACAACAGACCCAAAACCCCCGTACCATGGAGCCCACACCCAGAACCCTCAGAGCAGCGCCACGCATACTGAAGGACCACCATGCAGGCTCTCTTTTAAGGATACAGACCCGAAGACAAGCCAAAGACCTGCCCGTCTGCGCCCGTCCGCGCCAGAACGGTGCCAGGTGCCAGAAGCTATGCCCAACAAAAATAACCGCATTAAAACCATCAGGTATTCTGCCCAAGATTTGCTCGCTCTGCAACTCGCTCACTCCCCAGCCTGCATTACCGAGAACTGGCCCCCCCCTGAAGGCCCATTCTCCTGCAGGAAATGTCGCTTTCAAGCCACTACCCTCCCCCGCCAAGACCTCAAGACATCTGAGGCAAGGAAACATGTAAGCAGTTTACAATGCATTCTGCTTAACGTACGATCAATGCCCAAACACCAGCTTCAGATCTGGGACCTACTACATACCAATCAACCAGATCTGTGTTTTCTCACAGAAACCTGGTTGAAGCCTCATACTACACCCGCAATTGCAATAGCAATTCCCCCAGGTTATAAGTTTCTACATATGGATAGACCTATTAAAATAGGTGGCGGACTAGCTATTATTTATAAAGAACATCTGAAAATAACCATTCTAGAGGAAAAATGTAGCCCTACCCTGGAAATCGTTACTTTCCGAATAAATCTATCTACCATAATAGCTATGAAAGGTGCACTCATATACCGTCCACCTGGATCATGTACCGGATTCTCCCTTTCTCTTATGGAATTAATAGTCCCGTACCTCAGAGCAAAAGAAAATTTTGTTCTCCTAGGCGATTTTAATATCCACGCAGACAATCTGGAACTTACAGAAACCAAAGCTCTGCTTGCAGACATGTCCACAATAGGGCTCCAACTTCATAACTCCGACCCCACCCATGAAGGGGGACACCTTTTAGACCTACTTTTTTCAAACAGCCCCACCTTGCCCTGCAAAACCACTTCTCACCTGAACTGGACTGACCATTATTTGCTAGAATTTAATCTCCCCATTTCACATAAAAAGACAACAAACAAAAATTCTCCCCCAATTTGGCGACGCCAATGGCATAAAATAACTATAGAAGGATTACAGGAAACCTGGAAAATACCCTCAATCCTAGACACAGATAACGTAGATGACATGCTTGCTAAATTTAATGCCTCTCTACTGGAAGCAATAGATAAACTAGCACCGCTAAAACTCCATAAACAATTCCCCACCCATTAAAAGGAGAAATGGTACACAGAGGTACTAAGAGCTGAGAAGCAAGGGTGCAGAAGACTGGAAAAGAAATGGAGAAAATCTCACCTAGCAGAGGATAAAAAAGCCCACTCAGAAGCCCAATCAAAATACTACAAAAACAGTAGGAAAGCTCGAAAAAACTGTCTGGCACAGCAACTGTCAGAGGCAGGAAATTCCTCGAAGGAACTGTACAAAATACTGGAATCCTTCGTGAAACCCACAGCTTGTATTAGCGCAGATGATTTCTCACTACCACTGTGTAACGAGATCTCCCTGTTCTTCGAGAGCAAAATCAACACGATTTACGACAAAATCCTGAAAACAACCAGCACCAACTGTGGAAATTATGTCCCCATGACCCCGCAACCAAAAAAATCACCATCTCTACTTTCCTTTCCCCCAGTGTCCAATGCAGATCTCTCTCCCCTAATTAACCACATAAAATCTGGTTCTCCTAATGATCTCTTACCAGCGAAAATGATGGCCCCTCTAAACTCAATCCTAGGTCCACCCACACAAGCCATCATAAATCAATCCCTGAGCAAAGGACAGGTACCTGCAGAATGGAAACAAGCTGTAGTCAATCCAATTCGGAAAAACGCCACAATACCCTGGTCGGACCTTTCAAACCTCAGACCCATCTCCCTCCTACCCTACCTCAGCAAACTTACAGAGAAGCATGTCAATACACACCTGTCAAAATATATCGAAGCAGCGGAAGCACTGGACCCATCCCAATCTGGTTTCAGGCCTAATCACAGCACTGAATCAGCCCTCCTCTCCGTGAGCGACAACATCAGGATGTCACTGGAGGGGCGTGGCTTGGATGCCGAGGAGGTAGGCAGCGTGAGCTCGGAGCTCCGTGCCTGATCCCGGAAAATATCCTGAAAATCTGATCGAACCCCGAGGTAACCGATATCATCCGATACTGGACGTTACTGCGGAGGGTCCGAGGCCCACGGAGGACGACACCGAGCCATCCCACAGCAGTATTTCGAGTTTGAAAGTGGAACTCAGGCGAGAAGTTGCGGACCCCAAAATGGCGGCGAGGGCATGAGAGCAGACACGACGGAGACATCTGCCCGGAGACCCACTGAGGACTGCTCCCTGACGACTCAAGGGTGTTGGCGGCCACATCGCGCCTCTCCCCGGGTGCCGAGTGGACTTTGGGAGCACTTTTGGGCGGTGGCTGAGGACCTCCCCCCTAGTGGGGGCGACGGCAGTGCGGCAGTGGCCCAGTGACGAGAGCCCCGGGCCCCTGGCACGTCTGGCGCAGGCCGGGCCGCGATCGCTCAGTGTTTCCTACCACTTGGTGACAAAACTGGGCCCGGGAACCCGGCCGAAGAACGAAACCCGACAGCACTCGGAGGGTGACCAGGAATATACTCGGAGACCGCCGCCCAAACCGGCCCAGATGGGGAAACCAAAGGGGAAGGGAGATGGCGCGACCGACACTGAGGCAGCGGAGGGAGCGGAGCGAGACCAAGCGGCATTACAGCGGATGCAGGATCGTATCCTGGAGGCCATCGCCACCACTAAGGACGCCCTGCAGCAAGATATCGCTCAGGTGGCGACGGGCTTGGGCCTCCTGAAGGCCGACCACGACAAACTTAAGGACAGGGTGAAAACCGTGGAGATCACGGTTAAGGAATTAGCCCCGGGCCATGCAACGATGAAGGCCCAGATGGTAGACGTGATGGACTCGCCTGAAGGTGCTGGAAAGGAGGGCCGAGGATGCCGAAAACAGAAACAGGCGCAACAACGTACGCCTAGTGGGCCTGCCGGAGAAAATTGAAGGCGACGACATGGTGGGATACCTTGATAACTGGTTGCGGACGGAGGTGGCACCGGAAGGTCTGTCCCCCTTCTTCTCCCTGGAACGGGCACATAGAGTTCCAGCGCGCCCGCCAGCCTTGGGCCTTCCTCCTCGCCCGGTGGTGTTCAAGTTGCTCCATTATCGGGACAGAGATTGGCTCTTACAGAGGGCGAGAGAAGCAGGGCCCTTTCAAGTGGAGAACAATAGAGTCACCATGTTCCCGGACTATACGTATGAGACGCAGCGACTCCGGGCAAACTTCCTGTCCCTCAAGCGGGAGCTTCGCCAGGAAGGCATCAAGTACTCCCTGCTGTTCCCTGCCAAGCTAAGAGTGGTGGTAGATGAGAAAACACTGTTCTTCACAACTTCCGCGGATGCTTGGGACTGGTGGGACACTTATAAAGCGGGTACGGACGGGGCCAAGGCCAGGGAGGAGGAGGCCAAGGTGGCGAAGCCAGTGAGGCAGTCCCAACGGATCAGGAGGAACCGCAAGAGAACCGGGAAACCATCGGTGTCACAGACGGAGGCGGAGAGGCAGGCGGCACTACAGGCGGTAGTGGACTTATCTAGGACCGCCAGGACTCGGTCCGGGAAGGGCACGGAATCGGAGGACCGGGGCACGGGCTCGGAGACAGGACAATCGGAATTTGGTGGAGCCCGGGGCCCTATTGTGACGCCGCAGACTTCGGAGGAGATATTGGAGGCGTGTTGAACTGAACTGGTGGAGTGAGCTCGTTGGTTGGACACCGGGGCACTGGGCCCGCAGCAGTGGAACATTATTGATTGAGGTTTTGGGGAGTTGTAATGTGGGGATTGCGGGGCGGAGCGCGCGGGGCTGATTTGTCTTGAGGTTCTATCGCATTGAGCCGCGCCCTACTGGCCCCTAAGGTCATCGCAGTGGGGACTGCGAGCATTACCACCTCTCCTTGAGGGGTGGTCGGGAGTGTTGGTTTGGATGGGGGTAATTCCAGTTGCGGAGGGGCCTGTCCTGGGGGGGTGGGAGTTGCGAGCAGTTGGGGTTGCTCGGGGGGCAGTTGTTGTTGGTGGGGTTCAGCTTCCTGTTTGGAGTGGGTGGGTGGGTGGGCCCGTGGTCGCGGGAATTGTGCGGACATTGTTTTTTGCTGTATGGTCCGGTTGTGTAGGGGGAGATGGCTAGCACTGGGGCTTTGAAATGTGTGACCTGGAATGTGCGGGGTATGCAGTCCATGGCGCGCAGACATAAAGTCCAGGTGTACCTCAAGCGTAGGGGGGTTCATGTAGCGTTCCTGCAGGAGACACATCTTAATAAGCAGGAAGGGGCGGCCCTGCAAAGGCGCTGGAGGGGGCAGCTATTCTACACGACATTTTCGGCTTTTGCAAGGGGGGCACTGATTTGGATACGGGCGGGGGTCCCCTTCCAGGTCTCAAAGTCATTGGTGGACCCTGAGGGCAGATATGTGGCGGTGGAGGGGAAGCTAAGAGGCAGGGTGATATCTCTCTGTAATGTGTATGCTCCTAATGTGGACCTGCCCGCCTTCTTGTCTACTATCTCGGGCAAATTGGCGGGTTACCTGGCAGGGCCGGTCCTCTTGGGGGGGGACTTCAACTCGGTTGAGGATGTGTTACTAGATAGGTCCCATCCCCCGCTGCGCGCGTCCCCAGTACATAGGGTCGTTAAGCGTAGGTTGGAATGGCAGGAGAGCTGGGCCCTCACGGATGCATGGAGGGCGTTGCACCCCACCGCTAGGGACTATTCCTTTCACTCACACCTACATGATTTGCATGTGCGGCTGGATGCGTTTCTTTGTTCGGCATGTGTGCTCCCCGCGGTGGGAGGGGCGGAATATTTGGCTAGGACGATATCGGACCACAACCCCTTGTTGTTATCTCTGGAATGGATGGTGACTGTTAACTGCGTGCCAACATGGCGCCTGCAACCTGATACCCTGGACGATTTGTTGTTTAGGGAGGCCCTAAGTGAACGTATTGAGAGGTATTTTGAGGAGAACAGTGGCTCAGCCTCCACGAGGGCGGTTGAATGGGATGCGTTCAAGGTGGTGGTGCGGGGACACTGTATTGGACACACGGCAGGGGCTCGGAAGACTTTGTTGGATGACTTAGATAAGGCTGAGACACGGCTGAGGGAACTAGAGAAGAGGCGCCCGAATCACCCTGAACTGCAGGAGGGGCTTAGCGGGGCGCGGGAGGGGCTGGCGGTAGAGCTGGAGCGGCTGCGTAGCTTCGATCACAAAGCGTACATGACAAGGGCGCATGCGGAAGGTGATAAGGCGGGGTCAATGTTGGCTTGGCTTGCTAACCCACTCCGGGGGGGAGTGCCGATCATGGGGATCCAGGAGCCAGGGGAGGAGCCCTGCCACACTCAACCCGGGATCCTGAATAAGTTTTGTGCTTATTATGAGGGGCTCTATGAGAGTGGTGGAACAGGAGGGACAGAGGAGCTTGAGGAGTTCTTGGACGGATTACAGTTGCCGCGAGTGGAGGACTCGGAGGCAGAAGAACTAGGTCGGCCCATCTCTCTCGGAGAAATAGGTCGTGCTATAAAACAGATGGCTAGAAATAAGACCCCGGGCCTTGACGGACTGCCGATCGAATTTTATGGCAAATACCTAGAGTACCTTGCACCACGGCTGCGCGAGGTATACAACGAAGCGCAAGAGAGGGGCCGACTCCCGGGCTCCATGTGCGAGGCCCTCATGATCCCGCTCTTGAAGCCGGGCAGAGAGAGTGCGGCGCTGTCCTCGTATCGTCCGTTGTCTATGTTGACGACGGACTACAAGATCCTCAGTAAAATTTTGGCCAACAGACTGCTGGTACACATGACGGGCCTGGTTCACGGTGACCAGTGCGGCTTCATACCGACACGCAACACCACCCATAACATTCGTAGACTCACGAGACTGATGGGTGCGGACTGGCCGGACGCTGTCTCCCCATTTGTCCTTTCCATTGATATTGAGAAGGCATTTGACAGTCTTGAATGGGGATACTTATATGAGGTGATGCGTCGCTTCGGGCTAGGGGACGGTTATATAAAATGGACCAAGGTCCTCTACACCGAGGCGGTAGCGAGGGTCCGAGTGGGCACACTGATCTCGAGTCAATACCCAATTAGGCGTGGCACTAGACAGGGCTGTTCCCTATCCCCGCTCTTATTCGCGCTGGCGATGGAACCCTTCGCTGCGGAAGCCAGACTGGGCCGCCGCTACGCAGGTTTGTCATTTAGGGGGAGACCGCACTTCATCTCCCTGTACGCGGATGACTTGCTGATGTTTTTGGCCGACGCGGGCCCCGAGCTTCAGGGGGCGCGACAGCTACTGGGACGATTCGGTAGGTTGTCGGGCCTGAGGGTCAACTGGCCTAAATCCTGTCTGTTTCCCCTGAGGCCGGGAGAACCGTGCCCACTCACTGCTCAGGAACTCCGATGGGAGCCGCGCTGTCTGCATTATTTGGGGGTTTATGTTTACCACGCCCCGTCCGACCTGCTGGATGGTAACATCACTCGCTGTATTAACGCCTTGCGGGGGTCCATGGACTTCTGGGCAACCCTGCCGCTCTCCCTAGCTGGTAGAATCTCCCTGCTTAAAATGATAGCCCTGCCCAGGCTTTTGTATTATTTTAGGACACTACCGGTGTGGGTACCGAGCTCGGTTTTCAAACGCCTGAGGTCACTGGTCATAGAGTTCCTGTGGGGAACGGGTAGGAGGCGCATAGCGCTCGACACGCTGTTGCGCCCTAAAGATGAAGGAGGTATGGCAGTGCCGGATTTTGAAGGGTATTACCTAGCTGCGCAGCTGCAGACCTTTACTCAGGAGGTGGCGAGAGTGTATAGAGGCCCCGAGGACGCGAGAGTAGAAGGCACCCCGCGACACGTTCTGGCATATATCACGCTGCACCAGAAACTCCGGGTGGGAGATCTGACGCTCGAGGAGCAGACGTTCCGGCTTTCCTGGGACCGGGCCCGTAAGCGGGCGGGTGTCCGCCGTATGTATGCCCCCGAAATTCCGCTGGGGATGGTCACCGCCCTCCCGCATGGGGGAGACTGGTCGCGCTTGCTGGGATGGGAGGAGGCGGGAATACTAATGCTGGGTGACCTCTACGAAGATGGGGTGTTGCTGCCGTTTCGGGACCTGCAGGAGCGATTTGACCTTCCGAGGGGCGACTACTTGCTGCACGCGGCAGTCACGGGCGCTATGCGAGCCCACTGGGGGAAGGGCTGCAGGAACCTGGCACCTCGATGGCCTGCCAGTACGCCATGATGGCGGCGGGAACCTTTAAGGCTGTCACGTGCCTCTACTCCAGGATGCAGCGGGAGGCCTTGCAACCTTTGGCAGCCCTGAAGGCCAAGTGGGAGCTGGACCTCCAAGTGGAGATACCAGACACGACCTGGGGCCAGTTACTAAGACGGGCAAGGAAGAGCTCGAGGAACGCCAGGTTCCAATTGATTCACTTTTATGTAATTCACAGGGCATACCTCACCCCTGGGAAAATCCAACAGTATTTTGGGGCGACTGACGCTGCTTGCCCCAGATGTAACACAGCTGGGGCGGATCTGTGCCATATGCTGTGGGATTGCCCCTCCTTGGGAGATTATTGGCAGGAAGTTGGGCGGGCCCTTAACGCAGCGACAGACAGGGATATCCAGTTTACTAAAGCGGTTGGCGTCCTACATTGGTTCCCGCATACACCTAGGACTAAGATGACTAGTAAATTTATAGACTTGGGGCTCATCCTGGCCAAGCGGGAGATTACGAGAAACTGGAAGTCCAGAGTGGGGCCCACGTATAAAAGATGGTATGGAGAATGTCTGAGATGGGCCGCGTGTGAAAGTACCCTAAGATACCAGCTGGCCTGGAGGCTGAATGATGAGAAGGCGCTGGAGAGGGCGACGGCATGGGAGGTGATGGTGCAGGCACTCCGGGATGTGGACGGTGAGGGGCAGGATGGCGAGAGTGCACTAGATGGAGCAGACCCTAACACTACACAGGAGAACACACCTTAACGAAAATGTATTTCCTCCTGCAACACGCCAGACGCTTTTACACTGTTAACCCAGCGCAGAGCGACCACGGGGGTGGGTGGGTGGGAGGCTGTTTTGGAGGGGAATTGGGGTACCGAAATTTGGGGAGGGGGAGGGGTGAAAACCACAAAAGCGTCCCAGGGTTATTTGCTTGGTGAAGTGGTCGGACACTGTAAGGAGTCACAAGAAATGGGCAGGGTTGGGATCACCCGCGCCAAGCTCGAGATGAAACCCCCTGCCGGCGATCGACTGGATCTAACCAAGTCTGTACATGATGTAATGTTAATGCTAAATATGCTGTCTGTACATTTATATTGGTGATGCAATAAAAATGAAGTTAAAAAAAAAAATCAGGATGTCACTGGACAGGGGGGAATCCGTGATTCTAGTGCTGTTAGATTTATCCGCTGCTTTCGACACGGTATCACATGAACTCCTCCTAGAAAGACTGAGTGATGTGGGAATAGGAGGCATGGCTCTTGCATGGCTAAAAAGTTTTCTATCCGATCGCACCCAAGGAGTCAGACTAGGCTCTCACTCCTCTCCATCTAGAGTGCTCACTAAGGGTGTGCCACAGGGCTCATGCCTTAGCCCCACGCTCTTCAACATTTATGTGGCCCCCTTAGCAAATATGATAAGATCCTTTGGATTCACTCCGGTGTCATACGCTGACGACACCCAACTTCTGTTTCCCTTCACAACTCTCACACCGGCAATTCTTTCATCATTTGCCAGTGGGATGAGAATGATAGCACACTGGATGGTAAAAAACTTTCTTCAGTGCAACGTGACCAAAACAGAGGTCATGCTGTTTGGAGGAGCGACTCTCCTCTGGTCACCAGATTGGTGGCCTTTTGAATTAGGCCCTGTCCCCAACCCCAAGCCCTTAGCAAAAAACCATGGTGTTAAGCTGGACCAAGCACTCCTGCTCAAAGAACACACCACTCAGGTTGCAGGTGCCTGCATTCACGTGGTGGGGCTCCTTAGACGTGTCTTTCCTTTTCTGCCAGACAACCACAGAAAGACCCTCATCCAAACTTTAATCATAGGCAGAAAGGATTACTGCAATGGGCTTTATCTATCGGCGAATGAAGAACAAATAGACAAACTTCAGGTTGTCCAAAATACGGCAGCAAGATTAGCCCTCAACGCCCCCCCCAGAACGCCCTCCCGCCCCCTACTGCACCAACTCCACTGGCTTCCTGTGAAGCAGCGCATCAATTTTAAAATCTGTAACATCATACACAGATGCCTGTATGGTACCAGCCCCAAATACTTAAGAGAGAAATTTATACCATACTGCCCTGGACGAGCACTCCGCTCTAGCAACCATCTGCTGCTACAGGTTCCAAAAATAAGAAAAGCTAGACAGGGAGGCCGAGCCCTGTCTTACAAAGGACCCATACTTTGGAACTCCCTGCCCATCGAACTGAAACAAATTAGCAATTTGGTGTTGTTCAGAAAAAAACTGAAAACTTACCTTTTCACCAGGCCATAATATCCTTCCCCCCTCAGCCTTCACCCCTAGAGTAAGCTGCCCTAAAACTGCTGGCAACAGCGCAGAGATATCCCTTCGGGAATTGACTCAGGCGCTTTACAAGCAAATAAATAAATAAATACTTCTGACCCGCAAAAACAACGACTTGGTGAGTACAATAATGCATTATTTATTTTGAATTGTATGCATTGTATATTATTTAAAGACCCTCTGGTAAGCTTGCAATACCAGCGCCTCAAAGCATCTAACATTTATTACCATTAAATGTACAACATCCTGGGTAAAATTGTTTCTATGCTCTGTAAACTACACGTTTCCCCTCTACATGTACCCTCCTAAGGCCTACAACATTATGCCCCTTAAATACAAACCCTGCAAACTCCACCACCCCCTTAACATTAAATACCTACACACATAGCTTTAAACTTCATGCCTCAACAAAGCCTTTATTCATTTTAAACACATTTACATTACAATTCACGTCTTGTAAAAAACTTCATTGGCACCATTCACATTAAACACAACTCATAACCTTGAAGATTAACAGTTTACAAACCAGCCTACATAGTACTATTTAGCATTTTTTTAAAGTACAACTTTTTTAAACCTACATGTACACCCTAATACATCCTTGCGCCATCCATTATTTACCTTCCTTAAACTGTCACAGGCGACGTCAATCTGGGAGAAATTGCTCAGGTCCATTCTTGCCTTAAGTTCCAAGGTTGGCTCTGTGCCTCCAAAACAATCCACGTAAGTCACTCCCCAAGGGTTTTCAAGGGTTTGTTGGTGCAGGAGTCCTCAAGGTGCAGCAGAACAATCCACGCCAGTCTCTCCTCAAGGGTTTTTTGAATGGTTGTTTGGCAGTGTTCCTTAAGGGGCCTTTTTATACTTGCCCAAGCATGCTAATTAGAAGCCCCCACACCCTTTATGACTTGAGGGGGTTTAGAACAATGTCTTGGGGTCTTTGGATGGGAACTTTTTTTCTATCCTTGTACAGTTTATGCTGTATACATCTGTTACTTAAATTAATGGCCTATCTTGGGAAGAGTAGGGTTATCACCGGTGCTTGGGGTGGCCATCGAAAACATCTAAATCTTCTGGACACTTTTATAATGGGCCTCATATGTTAAAGCTGTTTGGTCCTGCTCCTGGGAAGTAGGGACCCCGGGAACCTGCTCTTGTCCCAGCACTAAACCCATCACCTGTCATCTTTCCTGCCAGGCATGTCAAGTTTGGGACTAGCCTGTCATTTTTCCTGCCAGGCATGTCAAGTTTGGGACTAGCCTGTCAATTTTCCTGCCAGACATGTCAAGTTTGGGACTAGGGGCTACGGGGGTGTGTGAATTACATCCTAACAGCTGGCACACAACATCTGTCTTTTTCAACATCTCAAAGCTCAGGGGTGGCTTTGGTTTATTATTTTATAACAGGGTCAAGCCTTCCTGGGAAAGTGAACATGGTTTGTGCTTTTTAAAACATACTATGGGTTTCCCACCAACTACATTTTTAAAGCTCCCTTTTTACAATCAGTTACTTCTGCAGAAAGACCCTTTTTTTTTCTTCAAACATGAAAAAAAAATCCCTCCCACACCCTGGGCTGGGGACTCATGACTGCCCCCGCAGCTGTTCAGCCAACAGCTGTCTGCAACCCCCAGTTTTAAACATGCACAGACATTTCAAGCCTACAGCCACGCAGTTTTCTATGCACTTTTAAACACATACACAATTACCCAGGGTTTGCAGTCAAACCTGTTACTTTTGGGACTAACCCTACATGTCACCCATTTTTAAAAACCCTAGTGGTTGCGGCCAGCAGTCTGCGCCAAGGCCCTGTCAAATTTAAGGCCAGAGTTTGCTGCCAGGGCTGTCAAATTTCCGGCCAGGAGTTTGCTGCCAGAGCTGTCAAATTTAAGACTAGACCTGTCAAATTTCCGGCCAGCAGTTTCCTGCCAGACCTGTCACTTTTCCTGCCAGGAGTTTGATGAGGAAGGTATCCCTTCTTACTACTCACATCGCCAAAACGTTTTTTCTAATTGCAATACCAAAAATATTGTGTACTGTATAAAGTGCCCATGTGAGAATTTTTACATAGGGCAAACGACTCAAACAATAAAAAAACGAGTGCTACAACACAGGTCTAGGATTAAGTGTAAGGTACAAGGGGCTCCATTGGTACAACACTACATAGATGCGGGGCACTCTGAAGAGGAGATACATTGGTCAGTCTTTTACGTAATATCGAATGTTATGGGGGAAGACCTACAGAGAAAGCTAAACAAATTAGAGGCTAGATTTATAGAAAAGTACCACACCGCTAGAGATGGTCTTAATGACAGGGATGAGATGTGGGCTCTACTAGAACAGTAGATGGTTTAGTAAAATTCATGACAATGTACATTATCAGGAATATAACTAACTGTGTTAAGTATGTTTTACAGATTTTTAATATATGTGATTGTATGTTTTTTCTGAATATTTGAACATTTTTATTAGATCACTTAAGAATGTTGATATATAGAATTGGTATATTAGAATGTGAGGAGTGGCGGCTTCTATGGCGCGAGGTGTACGTAAATCACTTTTTGGAGTAAGGTGGCACATTTTTGTTTTCTACATTTTTGTTTCCTATGTTGTATTGCGACTTATTCATACCAATCCGAATAGGTAGAAAGTGTTTCGTGTTTGTTTCCCCCTGCAATACGTTTTGTCTTTATAAATAATTTCGATTGCTTAGGATCACTTGGAAAACTGAGTTTGAGTCCACGTCGGTATGGAGGGACTCCATGCTCGTTTTTTTCATATAAATTATGAGTTGCTTTTCGTGCTTATTGACCCCTTTGTCTCCCCTTTGTTGTAAGGGAGCTTCCGCAGCAGCAGTACAGGCTGCTGATCAATTAAATATCTTTATAGAAATACGAGGCTTGCTGTCCTTGGTGAGGCTGTTTTTCCCTATGAGACGCGACGAGGAAGTCTGCTTTCGTGCTTCACTCATTTGAACGCATTTGACGCCAGTACCACACGTGACTAATAACCATGCGGAAGTGTGGAATGGCATTTCGGCGATAGCCCGTGCTTTGAACAGCTTGCTAGGTAAGCAGTAGATTTCCCCGTGTTAGGCTGTATACAGCTTTTAGTAAAGATAATTTCGCTCTCCTTTACTCACTTGCAGAATATTGTCAGCCCATGGATGGTATAATTAAAAAGAAAACATCCCGAAATAGAAGTGTGTGCCAGAGACGACAGGGAAATAATATGCGAAGTCCCAGCAAGTGAGTCATTCCATATGTTTCCCTGAGATTTTTTGAGCTGATAAAGATATAGAAAAAATGCTCATTTTACGGAGCATGGAATATATTTAATTCCAGAGTATATTTATTTGTAGTGTCAATAGTATTTTTTTTCTCTGTTCCCCTTCAATTCTTAAGGTGGTACATTGTGGTACAATTATAAGACGGAATTGTTCTTTGAAGGCTACGCCCTTTTGCATTTGGGTAGCCTCCTCACCTGGCAGCAATTGGCAAATACGTACAAAGGAATAGGTATGTGGTATTTTTTGTCACCACAGTGATGGATTGCTTGCTCTTCAGAAAGAAGTTTGTGGGTAGCACAGTGATATTATAAACTGTTTTTTCACGGTGTGGTGTAGGATAATTTCATTTTGGGACACCTCAATAGAGTCTTGCTTGCTGTCACTTCAAGGTTCTGTTTTAGTTATTTACTTTTTTTTAATAACCACTGAATATATTTTTTGGTCTATATAGGTCCGACTATGAATAATAATTATTTTAAAAGTGCCAAATGGATATGTAGATAGTAAAAAGTGACTTTTTTTACATTTATAGGTACAGCATACTCGTTATGCATTTATAAAAGCCCTAGTCCTGATGAGGTCCGCAAGTTAAGGGGCTGAAACGCGTCGATAATCTTTGATATGGACACCCTATGAATTAATATTCAAGGACAAGTAATAATCAGCAGTAGTTAAAAGAATACGGATCAAATAAGGATCGCTCAAAAACTGCTGTGATATGGTGTACCTGTTGAATTAGGAATGCTCCTTAAATAATAGGCGATAGAGCATCCATTTAAGTAGTATGGGCTATTAGAAATAATGAACGAATGTTTAACCTATTATTTCCAATGTTTTGTAGATATTTGTGTATGTGATGTTTGTTTTGTAAATAGTGTAATATATATGTTTATACTATGCAAAAGAAAGTGAAAAAGTTGAAATACAAGATGCTGTGAAAATACAATAAAGTTCCAAAAAAAGTAAGACATATCCAGTGAATATAATTCATTTATTGAGAGAACAGCAGGTAACAGACATATTATAATTGTAGAGATTGACTCTAGAATAAGAAATAGTATCAGATAGGTAATTTATAAACCTGTTTGAGCATTGTTTGTGATTCAATTGGTCCCATAGCATCAAATATTTGCTTGTGCATGTTTTTCTCAGATGCTTGTTTAGGTTATATAGGGAAAACTCCTTCTCTTTGTTAGATCACGGCAGGAAGTGACATCCGGCAGGAAGTGACATCCGGCAGGAAGTGACATCCGGCAGGAAGTGACATCCGGCAGGAAGTGACATCCGGCAGGAAGTGACATCCGGCAGGAAGGGACATCCGGCAGGAAGGGACATCCGGCAGGAAGGGACATCCGGCAGGAAGGGACATCACATGTGAGGCAGATATATCATTTGCACATATTGCAAGATTTAACAATTGAAGCTGCTCAGTACTTGAGCCAGTGACTTAAGGTCTCTGTGTGGGGGAATTAACAGCCCAAATATGGATGAAGGTTGGCATGCAACTACATTAGTCAAGCCATTGAGTGCTGTAAGTGAGGCATACTAAAACATGGCACCATGAAAAAAGGCAGCGTTTGTGCGTTGAAAGAAACCCAAAGAAAACTACATGCTGGAAACTACAATAGTGATTATCAAAACTATAACATTTATTACGCTACCTAGAACACCACATTTAAATATACTGCCAAGTTTAATACACTGTGGACATGAGAAAAAAATGCAAGGTGCACTCTGTACAGTTTCAACCTGATACTCTGTACATCTGTTATTGCAGACATTATGGGACAAGCTATACTGCCACAGGATGTTTATTTATTTATTTATTTATTTATTTATTTATTTACTGACATTTATAGAGCGCGAACGAATACCCGTAGGTGTCTCGGCGCTAGACTGCAGTAATGTCTCTCCTCAGAGGTAAATTCATGCGGACTGGTATACTGTATTATTGGTTGAATAACCACGTCTTCAGTCTTTTCCTAAACTGTAGGAGTGAGGGACTGGTTTTTATGTGGTATGGCAGGGTATTCCAGATTTTGGGAGCCGCAACTAAGAAGCGGCGGTCGCCCCAGGTGACTGTTCTGCTGCGTGGGACCACTAGTTGATTAAGTGATGAGGATCAGAGCTTTCTGGCTGGGTTGTAAGGTATTAATTGGTCTTTTAGGAAGCGAGGCCCTTGATCCTGCATCACTTTGTAGACTGTGCACAGTGATTTAAACTTTATCCTGTTTTGGATAGATAGCCAGTGGTAGGTCCTCAAGGTATCCGAAATGGGTGTGAATTTAGGCTTTTTGGACAGCAAGCGTGCGGCCGCATTCTGTACCGTCTGCAGCCATGGACCATGGAAAATTTGGGAGACCGCTTATAGCATTGAAAACCATCAATTAAAAAATGCCCAGGCGTCTGCATATCTTTTACTGTGCTGGGCTGTAGGATCTACCTTTCTAGACTGAGTATCATCTGCATGGCGATGAGCACTCAACCACATGTTGACATACGGCATTGAATTCCAAAGAGGCAGAGGAGGGCCCATGAGGTTTATGAACATTAATGAGGAAAGACGTCCGATATCAAGGCAGTTTCGTATGGGTGACAGTATCAAGTTCATTGTGCTGAAACCCCTTTCGCAGTCACTTGAAGTAACAGGAAGTGTATTTACAGCCCTCAAAACAGGTTGCAGTTGCTCTGGAATATCATTACCACCATTATCAATATAGTCTCTGAAACCTTCAGATATGCCTTTATAATTAAGAGCGAATCTCCTACACTGGTTTTGTAGTTTCTCCTCACCTTCATACCATGGGCTCTAAATGTCGTTTGGCCACTTCTGTGGGTTGATTACATCTATCTCTGATGTAAGAGCTAAAAATTCATCTGTCCGAGATGATGTGGCTAACCTATTGCTTGCAGACTGTGCGTACAACCTGGAGCGCAAGTTATCTGCCAGATTTTGATAAAACTGGGGAAGATTTATTTTTGCCTGCTCACGTGAGTCCTCCCAGCTGATTGGCACTCCTCTAAATAAGCCACTCTCAATAGCTTGTTCAGCCTCTTTCCTGTGTGTCCCTGGAAACTCCTTAAGCTTTTCAATTGCCCTTACTGTACGATTGATGAGCTGGTAAGCTCGTGGCAGAGTTACTTCATCCCTTTGAAGTGCTTCTGACAGTGTTCCAATTTCATGAACCGCATCCGCAACACCGGCGAGATTCAGCAAAAAATCAGAAGATGTCAGGATTTTATTCAGCCCGCTGAAAGTAGCCCGGTGTTTGGCATCACGAGAAGTACTCGTGCTGGACTGAACAAAATGCTGCTGAAGGGCTGGGTATGACTCCCATACTGCTCGTATTGCCCTTTTGCTAGAAGCAATCCACCGGATTGAAAATACTTGCCCAATTTTCAGTATTGCCATTTCTAACTCTTTCGCACATGCAGAGAGTGCTCGCTGATTTTTGGGAGACTGGTGGTACACGGCATACAGTTTTTCGAAAAATTATGCAAGGTGCTTAAGGCCAGGCACTGTATCCACCGTGTCTGCTACACTGAGCTCAAGCCGGTGGCATAGACAGTGCCATTTTACAAGGCGAGGGCATTTACAACATAGCCTTTCCAAAACACCAGAGTTTCTCCCAAGCATTACACTGGTACCATAACTGCACACCCCTATCCAATTGTCTGCAGGGAACTTGTTGCAAAACCCATGTTTTTCAAGACATTTTAACAGTGAGGACTCAATGCACTCTGCATCGCCTCTAGGCAACTCAAGCAAGTCAAGGAAAAAGGTGAGGGGCTCATTTCCATTGATTGCAGCATGCACATAAATAATTAAAACAGTCATGGAAGAATGGGTTGTTGACTCATCAATATAAACAGATGTTTTTGGAGCCTGTTCAACGATGCCGATACAAAGCTTACTCTGCATTTCCTCAGCAATGCAATCAGTTATCTGTGCTGCAGTGAAATCGCTGTGTAGAATCGAGCCCATATCTGACTTATTAGCAACCTGCAAGGCTACTAGACCTGGAAAGTCTGAAAAGGGGCGATTATTTTTTGCACAAAAGTAAAGCGTGTGAAACACCTTTACCATTGAAGCATGGCAATGCCTCTGCTGCTCCAGGATCGTTGACTGCAGTACCTCCTTCTTGGATGCAGCTCGGATATCACATGCATTACAATGTGCTTCCGAAATTTTATGCTTATGTATTTTTTTCCGCAGTGAGGCTAACTGTCTCGCTTTTGTTGGGCCAGATGCAGCAATGCTCCCAGTGACCCATTCTCTAGCCATACCCACACCCTGTGATGCTCCAAGTAGCTTAACCGCACTGCATATGTTGCAGCCAAGACGGCCATTTTCACTGGTTAGCCATGGATACTTTTCTTTAAATTGAGCCCACTAATTGTGGTCCCAACACTCTGGCAAGCTGGTATCCCTTTCAAAACTGCTCCCCGCATCCAGGATCGTTGTTGAACAGTCTTCCAGTGAGAAGGTTGAATCAATCCTAGGCTTGGCATCCTACTCTCCGTATGTTGTGCAGGTACATCTTTCAAGCACGCAGTGGGCTGTACTAGCCTACTTTCTGAATCGAACCGAGATCTCTTGTTCGCATTTGTAAAGAAATCCATGATGCTGGATTTGTGTTTACTTATTTCTGTAGAAAGCAGAAAGCTATATTTTTTGCATTGGTCACACTCGCATTCACTGATGGTTGGTGAGGAGAAAAAATAGCAAAATTGCTTGGCAAAAATATTTTTCATATTACTTTTGGCACTTAGGAAAATGTTTGTGGTCCAATGAGCCACCCATCCCGGTTTGTGGTGGTATTACAATAAAAAAAAGAGAGTAAGTCACACAATACCCTTTTAAAAAAGAAAAATTCCCTCAATTAGCAAATGATGATCTTCAATTTTACTGGTGTGCTATTGCTCATTCCGTTTCCCATACAAAATTGTCAAAAAAAACACATTTTCCTCACATTTCTGTGGTGGAAAGTTCTGGAATCTGTATGAACATTAAATTTAAATGATTTGTGGTCATAAATAAACCAAACGTTTTATGGCAAGGGGTACCAGCACTTTTTACCTCTCTTGGCTACCACTGTTGTAGCCTCTGTGCTAGGGGTAGAAGGTAAAGTTTCCGGTCTGCCAGCAGCTCCCTGTGCGACTTCCTGGTGATCTATGTTGTGTCCTGGGTGAGCATGGGACCCAACGCGGCCCTGCTGTGTTGTAGGATGGACCATTGCAGGTGTGAGCAGGACAAATGCAAGGCAGGGAGATCTGTTGAATAGGATGGCTCCCAAGATACCGTAAGCTGTAGTGCAAATAAAATATTCCACGTTAGGCAACTCTAAGCATTTTCATAGTTGAAGGAATGGTGGCATCATGCTGCCATGGTTATTCATTCCTTACACACGGTTCTGAGGCATTCCATAGATTTCAATCAAACTTGAGCACCCAAATTTTAATATTTGAAGAGGTTAAAGCGCTTTTGGATGTTGGCGGCACAGCAGGTTGCCTTTAATGACTGCATTGCGACCTTTCAAAAGGGAACATTTTTAACCCTACACTTAGAAACCTCCATGCTTCCTTGCCCTAATAACAATTTCGCTAGGGAACTAAAAGGAAAGTCAATTGGAAATGTCAACATACATGTATGGTATAATGCTGGTATTACAGTGGATTGATTGTTATGTAATAATTGCCAGCTTAAATAGCTAAAACTCGACAGACAGCAAAGCATGAGTGCGCGTCAATCAGTGAAACAAATATGGAAATGTACAGTTAGGCAACCTCATTTATGTGCAAATCTCCCCATGCAGTAACATTTTCGTACTTTAAGCAGTCTCTTAATATTTATCACCATTTAAACAAAGTTAATATTTCTGCAGTGAAAAGTACAACAGAGTCCTACAGCTGGCAACGTTGGAAATAAGACATGTAAAAATAGTGAATACGGGTGCCACTGCACCTGCTGCAATAATTTTAGCTAAGCCCCCGGTAGAGAGATGTATTCATTTATCTGTTTAATCAAACCTGATATTTCATGTTTTACAAGACAGTGAAAAAGTTTAGGTTATATTGTAAGCTTTCATGCACAGGCACGGAAGTAGCTCCCTTGAAAACACCCAGTAGCCCCAGTCTACTAAAATCTTATTTACCTTTGGAATATTTACCCTCAGGTGGTTAAACACCAGCATAGAAATGTAAGTGTTAATTGTGGTTTGTAGCTGCAATTTAAAAACCAGCTTCTCTAAAATAAATGGTTTTAAGTTATGACTCCAAGGACACCAAACTTACTTATTCTACATTTTTCCAATTTAAAGTTACACTTGTAAAAGGTTACAGACCATCTCCAATGTCACCCTATGGGTGAAATAGGCCTTGCAGTAGCGAAATTTGAATTGAATATTATTTCACTACCAGGACATGTAAAACTTAAGAGTACATTTCATATCTTTTAAGAACAACTCTGCCCATGGCTGTGCAGGGCCTAGGGGTGACCTATTTGTCATGAAAGGGAAGGTTTGGTCCTGGCAAGTAGGTGAAATTACCAGGTCGAAATGGCAGTTTAAAACTGCACACACAGGCTCTGCAGTGGCAGGCCTGAGACAGTTAAAAGGCTACTTAGGTGGGTGCCACACTAGTAGCATTTGATGTATAGGCCCTGGGCACAGGTAGTGCACTTTAGTAGGGACCTATAAGTAAACCAAATATGCCAATAATGGATGTCAATTGTCATCACATTTGAGATACAGAGCACATGCACTTTAGCACTGGTCAGCAGTGGTAAAGTGCTCAAGAGTCCTGAAGTCAGCAAAAACTAAGTCAAAAACTGGAGGTTAGAAAGCAAAAAGTCAGGGTAAACCACACCAAACGATAAAAGGTCTAACACTTACAACAATAGGATAATCCTTTTGTGCTACACATATCATAACACATTGACTGTATTGTGCCAAGCCCTACCAGACAGATTCAAGGGCGCCATAAACAAATGACACTATTTTACCCTAAAATTGACCAAATGTGTACCCCATTGCCCGGGAGTATCAGAAAGTCACTTCACCTAGGGCACCAGAAAACAGTGCATCTCTCATGCATAATGCATGCACACAATGTCACATAGGTGCAAAGATACTGAGAATTAATTGGAACAAACAGGTGCATATAAGCTATTTTGTGGAGTTGACTGCAGCCAATTGAGCTAATTCCGAGTGGCCCAGTGGCTCCGCAACCGGGATCACTGTGTGTGTGAACATTGGACCCAGCTTTAACAGGTGCAGCTCTGCACCTGGTAACACCTTGGGTTAAGGTGGGGCAGGAGCTAATGGTGCAAGTTCAAACTGCCCGTAACTCCCACCTCTAGATAATGCTTCACCTAGGGAGAATACAGGTTTTCTTTGTCCAGGACACCTTACCCGACCAACAATCCAAGATCTGCACTCGCTTACCACTAATATTGACAACTTTCTCAAGTTATTCCACATCCTCAAGGTTATTTCTCTTTCCCAGGACAAAAACAGCTTGTTAAACTTTAGGAAAATTAGCCATCTAAAACTTTCATTATGAGTTGGTTAGATTTAGCTGCAGGGAAACCGACCAGAAACCGATATTCTGAGAACCCGATATCTCTGCACCTACATCCCACCACCTCATCCTCAGGATTCAGTTGGCTCACTTCTCAGGTAGCTCAAACTCTAGCACTAAGATATATTGAAAAATGTTAAGGAGGCATGAAGTGAATTCATAAAGCGCTAGTGCAGTAGGATATAATACACTAGTAAGGTGGACAGAATATTCATCAAGTGTGTACTTTGTTGATTTCTTTCTTGATTGACATTAGTTGTATGTTTTAACACTGATTCATAAGAGCTGGAAGAGCGCTTGTAGATTGCTCGACATAGGTACAGGAGTACAGAGGGCAGAAAGGCAAAAAAACCAGGGAAAACAAGGGGTACAGAGGGCAGAAAGGCACAAAAACAAGGAAAAAACGAGGGGTACAGAGGGCAGAAAAGGCACAAAATCCAGTGAAAACGAGAGGTACAGAGGGCAGAAAGGCACAAAAACAAGGAAAAAACGAGGGGTACAGAGGGCAGAAAGCACAAAAACCAGGGAAAATGAGGGGTACAGAGGGCAGAAAGGCACAAACACCAAGGAAAACGAGGGGTACAGAGGGCAGAAAAGGCACAAAAACCAGGGAAAACGAGGGGTACAGACGGCAGAAAAGGCACAAAAACCAGGGAAAACGAGGGGTACAGACGGCAGCAAGGCACAAAAACCAGGGAAACGGAGTGGTACAGAGGGCAGAAAGGAACAAAAACGAGGGGTAAAGAGGGCAGAAAGGCACAAAAACCAGGGAAAACGAGACAGGGAAAACGAGGGGTACAGAGGGCAGAAAGGCACAAAAACCAGGGAAAACGAGACAGGGAAAACGAGGGGTACAGAGGGCAGAAAGGCACAAAAACCAGGGAAAACGAGACAGGGAAAACGAGGGGTACAGACGGCAGAGAAGCACAAAAACCAGGGAAAACGAGGGGTACAGAGGGCAGAAAGGCACAAAAAGTGAAAGAAGGGGGTTCCCCAATGGGCTTCTTGTTGGATGTAGGCAGGTCGTGGGGGGAAAGAACTAAACAAAGAACAAAGGACGTACCCGGCCAATTGATGTGGTGGTCCCGAAGCTGGGATCCCAATGTATGTGGGGTGATAAACCTAGGAATTGGCACTGCACGAAACAAAATTAACTCAATCCAAATATATGCAAAAGAGGGTTTTTAGCAAATATATATGTATTTTTATTTTGATGTAGAAAACACTTATATACATAAATAACACATGATAATCTTACGAATATTGCACAACATACATAAGAAATTAGGAAAAGATAAAAATGACAAAGATGCATTCTACTTCGAGGCCTACCCAGTAACACTTCACACTTCAGTCATACTTTCATTCTTTCAACTTTTCAAAAACTAATCCTACCTAAAGTTCTATCATTATACTTACATTCTTCCATACATTCCCATCGTTCTGGTGTATGCCACACATAGATGGTAAATATGTGGCATAGAACAGAATATTATTCCAGACAAATAATCTTAATACGGCCCCTAATTAATGCCACATAGTATGCCGTATTTCTGGAGACACGAGCCGACGCGCGTTTCGGTGACAGGCCGGATGGGCCACACCTTCGTCAGGGCTGGGAGTTGTTGACTGGGAGGGGAGGAGATAATGATCTGGAAATAAAACACAGTGCCTTAGTATTTTTCTATATAACAACTAAATTTGTCAAGACATATATCTTTCTAATACATTTTTAAAAAAACAGAAGTTTAAACCATGATTGTTATCTTTTAGTCTGATGTCTATGTGGTTGCCATTTTGAAGGTGTGCAGTACCAAATTACCTAGGGACACTCCCTAAACTAGACTCCCGGTAAGGTGAGGTCTGTGAAAGGCAATTAGATAACCTGGGCTAAGTAACCAATCAAGAAAACATTTTGCATCATTCATATCTCACATTAAGTTGCATTATAACATACAGTCATTCTGGGACACATGTTGACCAAGAGCAAGAAAAGTTATTGTACATTTGGTTGGCAGCCAGTGGCTACGATGTTAAGGAGCCCAAACATTTGGCTGGAGGAGGGGATAAGTTTAAACAAGATGAAGAAATGAGGATTATTGATACTTCTTGAACCTTAGATGCCAATACAAGCAAGCATATACTAAATAAAGTAGATAAGAGCAAACTTGCTCTTATCTACTTTATTTAGTATATGCTTGCTTGTTTTCTTGATTGGTTACTAGTTTAGGGAGTGTCCCTAGGTAATTTGGTACTGCACACCTTCAAAATGCTGCCTCCAGAGATTTTTGCTAGTATGTGCATGATACCTTCCCAGTCCAAAACTCTTTTTAAACGCCTTCCAAACTTTATGAGCAGCTTCTAACGTCTTGAATCTGGTTCGTTTAAAGTAACTTGGTTCAGAATATCTAAGGAATGCATTATTTGTCTCATCACCTAGAATTAATCTGTACACCTCTGTAGATCCTGTAAAGTTTTCCCCTTCCCTCTCAGCACCTCCCAATAGGCCTGTCATCTGCTGTAATGCCGCTGGCCGATAATACATTCGTAAGTCTGGAAGTGACCATCCTCCCCTGTCCCGTGGCAAGGATATGTATTTCAGAGCTCTTCTCGTCTTACCCTGTGACCAGATAAATCGATTCACCATGCTCTCTATCTTAGTTAGCCAAATCATATTAAAAAAAAGAGGTATCGTTCTAAACAAGTACAAAAATTTCGGCAATAAATTCATTTTTACATAATTTACCCTACCTACTATAGACATGTTCAAGTTATGTACCCTATCTAAATCCTTCCTTGCTTTATTAATAATTGGATCAATATTGATTTCCACCAGCTTCTCCAATTCTGCCGTAATAGTGATACCCAGGTACACCCCCTCACTAGTCACCCGTACATCTGTGCAAACTGTGTGGGAATTCTTTATAATTTGAGACTTACTTTTGTTCAGGGCATACCATTCCACCCGCCCGAATAATTCTGCCTCTAATTCAATTTCTCCTATTGCCTCCGCCGGCCTAGGTGTAATAACCGCAATGTCGTCCGCGTAAGCAAGGGCTATAATATCCCCCATACGGGTAGTTAACGAACTGATTCTAACGTTTTGCTCTAATCTCAAAATCAGCGGGTCGATGTACATAGCAAATAGGAGGGGTGAACACGGGCACCCCTGCCTCGTGCCCCTGGTGATTGCAAAGGGGGAGGTGCGGCCTGAGTTTACCCTAACACAGGCCGTGGGATTTATTTATTTATTTATTTATTTGCAAACTTGTACCGCGCTAGGAATAGACTCCCTGAGGAGTATCTCCGCGCCTTTGGCATCATCTGAGAGCAAAAAGGGCCCAGTCATTTATCCTAACTCCCTAGCCAGTTAGCTTAGTAGTGGAAGAGGAAAGTTTTTAATTTTTTCCTAAAGGGAAGATGTTCTTTGCATAGTCTGATTTCAATAGGGAGATCATTCCATAGCTTCGGGCCGGCCACTGATAGAGCCCTTCCCCCTTGTCTTGTCTTCTTGAACCTGGGGACACATAACAGTTCTTGATCTCCTGATCTCAGAGATCTGGAGGGAACGTATGGATTGAATTATTTTGTCAAGTAATCTGGACCTTTACCTGTGAGGCACTTGTGAATAATGCAGCAAGTTTTGAACATCACCCTCTGTTTCACTGAGAGCCAGTGAAGTTTGACTAATAGGGGTTTCGAAGGAGTACGAGCCGGGACGTTGAGAACAAGGCGTGCAGCAGTGTTTTGCACAACCTGTAGTCTTGCGATAATCCACTCATTGGCGGCTAGCAGTAGACCATTACAATAATCCAGCCTACTCAGCACGAGCGACTGTACTAGTGTTCTTCTGGTGGTATCAGGTAACAGGGGGAATACCTTCCGAAGAAGCCCAATAACATGGAAGCAGGAGCAGACCACTTGATTGGCGTGTTGTTTGAGGGCGAGCTCCTGATCCAGTTTTACTCCTAGATCTTTCACAACCAATTTGGGCTCAGGGACTGGGCCTAGATCTTGAGGCCACCAGTCAGGAGTCCACAGGCGTTTGGCTTCCCCAAAGAGCATCACCTCAGTCTTGGAGATGTTACACTGCAGGAAGTTTGCTGTCATCCAGTGGGCCACTTCTTTCATCCCCCGGCCAAAGGAGTTACGTACTTCAGGTGTCATCATTTTAAACGGAAAGAGGAGTTGAGTATCGTCCGCATACGATACCGGGATGAACCCGTGGGATCTCATGATGTTAGCTAGGGGCGCCACATAGATGTTGAATAACGTTGGGCTCAGACAGGAGCCCTGTGGCACCCCCTTAGAGATCTCCACCTCCTCTGACTGATATGGACCCAGAATGACTCTTTGAGTACGTTTAGTGAAAAAACTCCTTAGCCAGGCAAGCGCCTTGCCACCCAGACCGATGTCAACTAGTCTGGAGGTCATGATGTCGTGTGACACAGTGTCAAACGCCGCTGACAGATCTAAAAGCACCAAGATAACAGAGTAACCTTTATCCTGTAGCATATGAAGTACGTCAGCGACTGACAGCAAGGCGGTCTCAGTGCTGTGCCTAGGCCTAAACCCAGATTGGGAGGGGTCTAGCCCCCCAGCACTTTCGATGTATTTTGACAGGTGCCCGTTGACAAACTTCTCAGTAAGCTTCCCTAAAAGAGGGAGGAGTGAGATAGGTCTCAAGTTTGTCAATTCGGTCCAAGGGATAGTATTGTTTTTCCGCAGTGGTCTCACCAAAGCACGCTTCCAGTCTGGGGGGACTTCCCCTGTACTCAGGGACAGATTAACTACATGCCGAATTCCAGCACCCAGATCGCCAGTCAGTAGTGGCATGATGCGTGCCGGGATAATATCTGAGGGGCACCCGCTCTTTATTTGGGTGATTAAAGCAATTGTCTCCTCCATTGATATGGGAGGGAATTCTACAAGCTTACTAACCTTGTTCTCTGCTGTTCTAATGGATGACTGAGCCATATGGTCAGCTGTGCCCATGTTGTTGGGGATGTTCTTGGAGGCTAGTATCTTATCATAAATGCCCTCAATTTTTCCAATGAAAAACTGGGAGATATTATCACAAAGTTCCTGGGATTCTATCCCCCCACTCTCACAAGCAATGGGCTTGATAAAGGTTTGTAGGATTTGATATAGAACTTTCACGTTTTTACCGGCTGCTGATAATTGGGCTGCTGCTATATGCTGTTTCCGAGCTGTCCGAATAGCTTTGTGGTAGCTTTTTAGAGAGATCCTATGGCTCTCCTTATCCTCAGCCTTGCGTGTGACCCTCCATCGTTTTTCTATCTTCCTCGCAGTTAGCTTTAGTTGTCTAAGGTCATCAGTGAACCAAACTTCTTGTTTTGGAGCAGGCCGGGGTTTGTATGTTCTGAGAGGTACAATGTGGTTTATGGTTGCTGTCACTGCTCCATTGAGTTTACATAGTGCAGTGGCAGCATTGTCCCCACATTCGTACCAATTGGGTTCAGTGTATTTCCCCCTAAAACCCTCTGGTGTTAATTTATTCCAGGGCCTCCTGACATCTGCCATAGCCCTCTGAATACCCTTTGGTTTATAATTGGTCTGAGTGTAAAATCCAATAATGGAATGGTCAGTCCATTCCACTTGGATGGGAGACAAGCATTTTATGGCAGTAGAGTTACATAACACTAGGTCCAATGTGTGGCCTGCTAAGTGTGTGGGCCCCTGATTTATCTCATTAAGCCCCAGTGTGCCCAGATCAGTTAGAAGAGTCTGCGCCTCCACACAGGTAGCAATTTCGCTATGGACGTTAATATCCCCTACCAGGATGAAATCGGAATTCACCTGCACATGGGGTGCCAGAATTTCAACAAGTTGAATGGATAAATTCCCACATGGGCCTGGGGGTCGATAAACTAACGCTCCCTTCCTGGTTTCCCTGGAACTAGGGTTATTTGTAAAGATCAGGAGCTCCATCTGGGGGGTACACACTGTCTCAGTAACTACAACATCCATCTCCTGTTTAAATACAATGGCTATCCCTCCTCCAGTTTTAATTGGGCGGTCCATCCTCACTATTTTGTACCCTAGCGGCACCCCCAGTGTTATGGCCGAGACAGTATGGGGCTTCAGCCAAGTCTCAGTTAGAAAACAGAGATGTGGACTCTCAGATGTTATGAGATCCCATACCTGGGTTGCATGTGTAACTAAGGAGCGGACATTGCACAATAGGCTCTTACAGTTTAAAATTGGGCCCTTAAGAGGGGTGACAGTCAACTCTGCAGGATGTTTAATAGGGGCTAACAGCCTAGACCTTGACGGACACAGTGCGGTTTCAGCGCTGATGGTAAATTGCTCTTGGCATCCCCAGCAAGAGAACGGCCCCTCCATGTTATTTCCTACCCTATGGGTGCACAGTGTGGTAGCGTACCTGCCAATATCCATTAGTGTCTGGCTGGTATACGTAAGTATGTTGCAGTTGGATTTCTCCGGACAATTGCTACTATCCGCCATAGCCCCCTGCCCCTGGCCCCGTCCTGTCGCAGACGGGTGCAGACGGGCTAGTCTTCGGCTCGTCTTAGGCGCAGGAGTAGGCAGCACACTGCGCGTCAACACTGCGCGTTGAGCCTACGAGTTGCATTATAGCCCTCGAGTAGGGGAGAGCTAGAGTGCTAACCGCTCGCCTCCCTGAATGTTCCTGGCTCTGCCCCGCCTTCCGCACCCGTGATTGGCTGGAGGGTCGGACCGGGCGTGCAGGCACAGGTCGAGCTACTGTAGGAGCTGGTCCCTCAATGCGTGTAGGTATGCGGTCTTTTTCAACAGAGTGCAACTAGTAAATCAGTTATGAGCACTAACAGTTTCTATCCCCTTATTAAAAACGCAACTTTCAACTTTCTGCTTAAAATTATTCCAGAGCTCACGGAGCCGATTTCAACAATTAAAACAATGAAGAGCAATTATGCTCAGAGAATGGCGCCAAGCGGAGTCGGGAAGAAGCTGCCACCGTCCCCCTTACCGCAAAGTTGGGTGCCTCCTCGCTACCTTTATAGCCCTCGAGTAGGGGAGAGCTAGAGCGCTAACCGCTCTCCTCCCTGAATGTTCCTGGCTCTGCCCCGCCTTCCGCACCCGTGATTGGCTGGCGGGTCGGACCGGGCGTGCAGGCACAGGTCGAGCTACTGTAGGAGCTGGTCCCTCAATGCGTGTAGGTATGCGGTCTTTTTCAACAGAGTGCAACTAGTAAATCAGTTATGAGCACTAACAGTTTCTATCCCCTTATTAAAAACGCAACTTTCAACTTTCTGCATAAAATTATTCCAGAGCTCACGGAGCCGATTTCAACAATTAAAACAATGAAGAGCAATTATGCTCAGAGAATGGCGCCAAGCGGTGTCTGGAAGAAGCTGCCACCGTCCCCCTTACCGCAAAGTTGGGTGCCTCCTCGCTACCTTTATAGCCCTCGAGTAGGGGAGAGCTAGAGCGCTAACCGATTGCCTCCCTGAATGTTCCTGGCTCTGCCCCGCCTTCCGCACCCGTGATTGGCTGGAGGGTCGGACCGGGCGTGCAGGCACAGGTAGAGCTACTGTAGGAGCTGGTCCCTCAATGCGTGTAGGTATGCGGTCTTTTTCAACAGAGTGCAACTAGTAAATCAGTTATGAGCACTAACAGTTTCTATCCCCTTATTAAAAACGCAACTTTCAACTTTCTGCTTAAAATTATTCCAGAGCTCACGGAGCCGATTTCAACAATTAAAACAATGAAGAGCAACTATGCTCAGAGAATGGCGCCAAGCGGAGTCGGGAAGAAGCTGCCACCGTCCCCCTTACCGCCTTATTCGAATATAATGCTTGAATCACTCTAATGAACCCTTCACCAAATCCCCTCTCCTTAACACAACCCACAAGAACTCCCATGCCACCCTGTCAAATGCCTTTTCCGCATCTAATAGCATAGCAGCCATAGGGTTCCCCTCCGTACCCTGAACATCAAATAACGTAACCATCTTCCTGATATGCAAAGTGGTACCTCTTTGTGGTATAAAGCCTGCTGATTTATACTAACAATCTGCCCTATTACCTTGGCAAATCTAGCTGCCAACACTTTGGAGAATATTTTTAAGTCTGCGTTAATCAGGGTTATAGGTTGATATGAGCCTGGTTCTGTTGGCTCCTTCCCTTTTTTGAGTAATTTTACGATATCTGCCCCAGCCCAACTAGCTGGAGTCGATAACCCCGACTGTACTCCGCTAAACGTTCTCACTAAATCCTGAAAAATTGAGGATATGAATACCTTATAGAACTCTCCTGGTATCAGATCAGGTCCAGCTGCTTTACCAGAGGGTAAACCCAAAATTGCTTCACTAATTTCCTTGTCTCTTTAGCAAGCGTCCAGGGATGCTCTATCTTCATTGTCTAACACTTTGGCAGGTATATTCCGTAAGTAGCCCAATATTTCCTCACTATCTCTGTCTTGCTCCTCCTTATATAGTTTACAATAAAACTCCCTAAACACCTCCAGAATACCCTTATCATCCGTGATTATATTACCACTGGTATCTTTTATTTCTTTTATTTCCCCCTTCGCTAACCTTTGTCTAGTACGTGCTGATAGGGTACGGCCAACCCTTTCACTACATTCATAACTGTTCTCCCTCTTTGTATCATATATTTTAGCCGCCTTAATTGCCATTCCTTCTACAGCCTCTGTCTTAGCTATCGTTACCTCCAATAACTGTTGAGCAAACTCCTGTTGATCTAGCGTGGCCTGAACCAATCTTGCTTCTGCTTCTAACAGGGCAGTATTTAGCAGGTCATTCCTTATCTTTTATTTTTTCTGTTTAGCTATACTATAACTAAGTGTCCCCCTCTAATCCCTGCCTTGAACGTGTCCCAATCATTCCCAGTACTAGTACTCCCCCCTGTTAATATCCCAAAAATCTTTAATCCAGGAATGCATATGTGTGATATAATCTTCATCTTTCAATAACTCTTTTTCAAACGTCCATGATTTTGCCCGCCTCCTAAACCCACTACCTTCCACGATAATCTTTAGGGGATTATGATCCAACAGGATACGTGGCAGTCTTTCTATTTTCATATTAGCTAGTAATGACCTTGATGTAAAAAAATTGTCCAGCCGGACACATTTACGATGTGGTGCCGAAAAAAATGTAAAACCGGGATCCAAACATTTCTGTGCCCCCCACACGTCTACCAATGCATTATTCCTAGCCATACTCAAGATTTCTCTACATACCCTCCTCTTCCTGCCTTGATATTGTCCCATAGCATCCAAACCCAGACCTGTGGCCCCATTAATATTAAAGTCCCCAGCTAAGATAACTCTTGATGCCCATGAAGATAATTTGAGATCTAAAAACTCAAATAACTCTGGGTCATCCTCTGTAGACCCGTAAATAGAGCTGATAGTGACCCATTCCTCTCCTATAAAGCATTCAATCAGAACACATCTCCCTCATTGACCTTCAAATTTGTTCCTTGTTCTTATGTCTAAGTGTTTCGTTAGAATAGCAACCCCACTAATTTTAGCCCCCTGTTTCGAGTGGGCCAACAAGCGGAACCCCAGTTGTTCCAGCATAAATGGTTTGTTCCCCTCTATATGGGTTTCCTGGAGGCAAATGAAATCAGCTTGAGTGTTCTTCAGCAATAAAGCTACCCTCTGTCTCTTTATTCTATCGTTCAGTCCACATACATTCATAGTAACTATTCTAATACTTGCACTCATAGATAGTCTTCAATGATTCCCACATTTATTAACCCTAAATGACCCCTTACAGGTCTGAATCTCTTGCACCTATGCTAGTTCTATCTGTTTCTCCCTCCCTTGCCGTTTCCAGCTGCCATACTTCCCTTCCTTTTCCTGTGAAATCAAAACTGCTCCCTTCTGTACAGTGCTTCCCCCACTCCATGAACCCCTCCCCCAACCCCCATCACAGGCAACTAGGTCAATCCTGACCTGCGTATGACTGTTTCCCAGCCCCTTGAGTGCCGCCACCCTCCCTCTCCCCTCTCGCCTCTCCTTGTTTGCAGAGTGCTGATAACGAAGGAGAACTACCCAGTGATGAAACCAGTGAAACCAACTCTATAGTCCACCTCGCCTACTTCAAATAGTTAAAGCTTTAACATTACCCTTGAGCAGTAATCCCCTCCTTAATCCCTCCACCACATAACCAACCAAACAACGTGTTTTAAATAGATAACCGTCATTGCTGAATTATTTAGTCCATGTTCATTCCCGTTCATTCAATGCCTGGTCTACCGACCAAATGCCTTCTATTCTATTCTCCTTTAATTCAGTCAAAAAACTCTGTGCTTTAACTTCTGAGAAGAACATTCTTGTATGCCCGTCTGAAATTACTTTTAATCTTGCAGGGAACAAGAGATAGGCCTCACATCCCATTTTCTGAAAGGGGTCCATCATTTGCCTCAGTCTCCATCTCCTTTCCACCGTGACGTGGCAAAAGTCGGGTCGAGCAAAGAAAGATGTCCCTTTGAAGGAACGGCGATCCTGTGGCCTAGCATTGTCCATTATCTCCTGTCTAGCCAGGAAAGTTCAATACATATGTAAGCATTGCTCTTGGTTTTACATTCTGTGGGGTCCCAAAAGATTTCTTAATTGTCAAGGGGTACCTATGTGCTCGCTGTACCTCAACGTCCCAATTCCATGTAGTAATCTCTGGAAATGCCTCTTTCAACAAGGTGACCACAAACGCTCTCGGATTTTGCTCCTCGAGCCCCTCCGGTATACCCAATAATCTAATATTATTACGTCTTTGCCTGTTCTCTGCAAAAACACTACTGGTAGAATTCTATCTTGAACAGTGTTAATACATGAAAGAAAATGTAACACATCTCCCATTAATAAAAAGAAAGAATAAAAAGTTAAGAAACATAATCATCAAATTTTACAGGCAACGATCTAGAACTCACAGAAGACTTGGCCCTAGAGGCAATGGAACTACTAGTAGCTTTTTGAGAACAAGGGATTAAGGATTGTTGAACAGTTGGCATTTAGCAACACGCTTCATGTTCCACAGTCTGCCATCTTAAGTAATTACACTATTGCTAAACACCTTCACAAGTTTCATAGGTTTACCAAACTTATCAGAACATTTAGAAATAAGACCTGGTTTTTTAATCCTAACAAAATCTCCCACAGCAAAATTAGGAGATTTGACATTCCACTTGTTATCATGCCACAATTTGGTTTTAGTTTGCTTACTCTGAACCTTCTGAGCAGCTGGTTCAACCGATTCCTCTGAAAATGATTTATTTGAGCATTTATGGTAGAAGCAGGGTCACGTCCCTTGAGCAAGCAGAACGGACTAACTTCTGTAGTTGAATGAGGAGTAATCCTATAGAGCCAAAGTTTCTCTCTCAAAAGGGTTTTCCAATCTGAACCAGATTTGGACACATCAGAAATGAACCCCTTCAAAACTCTATTAAAACATTCCACTAATCCATTTTCATGTGGTTCATAAAAAGAAACAGAATGATGTTTAATAGAATGTAATATAAGAAAATTCTCCATTTCTGATGAGGTAAGTTGAACCCCATTATCAGTTATCATGACAGAAAGACAACCCTCTCTGGAAAAAACTTCTTTAAAAAATTCAATAATCATATTGGTAGAGGCAGATGAAACAAACTTGACTTCTGGCCATTTAGAATGGTAGTCTACAAGAACAAATGCATAACAAGAATCAGAAGGAAGACACATGAATGAGCATGGGCGAATTTTGCGAATCTGGCGTTCGCGAATTTTGCGAATTTGCAATCTCGCAATCCGCAAAATCCGCGAATTCTCGCGAATTTGCGGATTTTTTTTCGTGTGTTCGCAAGGATTTCTGCCAGTTCGCAAGGATTTCTGCCAGTTCGCGAGGGTTTTGTACCAGTTCGCAATTGCGAACTTACATGTCGGCTCGCAACGGTCACGATTATGTTGTTTCTACGTCTGGTTCATCACAGGTTCCCAGAACCCTCTGTTTCACCCCTGCCACCCTCTGTTTCACCCATGCCATCCTCTGGTGCATCAATGCCACCCTCTGGTTCATCATCACTGTAGATTATGGGGGGGAAAAGCAAGCACACCTGCCTGCTTTAACTGACATGAATTAATTTGGGGTTGATTTATTAATGTGTCACTGTTTTAAAATTCCAGTCTGGCACCTGCTTCCTTATCTGTAATTTGCTTTCTGTTGCAGTGCAATTTTTTTTTCCAGGACCTTTGTGGCCTACTTGTAGCTATTCTATGAGCCTGCTGTGAGGGTCAGAGCAGGGTCATATAATTGTTGCAACTAGCAACTGAACTCTGGAGGGGCCCTTGTCAGGAAGCACTACAGGGAATGGTTACTAATGATGAGTTTGAACTTTTGAACCTGCTGAATGCTTTTTTTGTGTTCGCAAGGATTTCTGCCAGTTCGCAAGCATTTCTGCCAGTTCGCGAGGGTTTTGTACCAGTTCGCAATTGCGAACTTACATGTCGGCACGCAACGGTCACGATTATGTTGTTTCTACGTCTGGTTCATCATCACAGGTTCCCAGAACCCTCTGTTTCACCCCTGCCACCCTCTGTTTCACCCCTGCCACCCTCTGTTTCACCCCTGCCACCCTCTGTTTCACCCCTGCCACCCTCTGTTTCACCCCTGCCACCCTCTGTTTCACCCATGCCATCCTCTGGTGCATCAATGCCACCCTCTGGTTCATCATCACTGTAGATTATGGGGGGGAAAAGCAAGCACACCTGCCTGCTTTAACTGACATGAATTAATTTGGGGTTGATTTATTAATGTGTCACTGTTTTAAAATTCCAGTCTGGCACCTGCTTCCTTATCTGTAATTTGCTTTCTGTTGCAGTGCAATTTTTTTTTCCAGGACCTTTGTGGCCTACTTGTAGCTATTCTATGAGCCTGCTGTGAGGGTCAGAGCAGGGTCATATAATTGTTGCAACTAGCAACTGAACTCTGGAGGGGCCCTTGTCAGGAAGCACTACAGGGAATGGTTACTAATGATGACTCTGAACTTTTGAATCTGCTGAATGCTTTTTTTGTGTTCGCAAGGATTTCTGCCAGTTCGCAAGGATTTCTGCCAGTTCGCGAGGGTTTTGTACCAGTTCGCAATTGCGAACTTACACAGCACGCAGCAAAATTGTATCACCAAGAAAAAAAAATCCACTGCGTGCGAATTTGCGGATTTTGCGGGAAATTCGCGGATCTCGCGGATTGCGAATTTACCGAAAATCCGCAAAATCCGCGAGCGTAACGGATTTTCCGCCCATGCTTAAACATGAATGCACCAGATATATCAAAGGCAAGTTTTTTCCAAGGAGAAGTAGGCCAAGAGGTTGTCTTTAAAGGAGGCACATTGACTGTCAACATCTTATCATTACCCATACAAACAGAACACTCTCTTACTTTGTGTTCAACTGAACGATCCAAGGCCGGCCACCAAAAATAGTTCCTAATGAACCTTTTCATGGCCGACATTCCTGGATGAGATTTATGCGCTACATCCAAAATCAAATTCTGAATGGTAAAAGGTGGAACACACTTACCAGACTTGAACACTAAATTATTCTCCAATTCCAGATCATTTGAAACATTGAAAAATGGCAAAAAATCCTCTTTTAAAAGTTTTTTATCAGGCCAACCTTCTACAATAAACTTCTTGATAGACTGTAAAGTAAGATCTTGGTTATCAGCGGTTTCCCACATATCTTTAGAGATCTCACCAAAAGAAGCAGATAAAACATCCTGTAAACAAGTAACAACTTCAGTGTCATTCATATTTTTGCAATCGGAAACCAAACATGGGTGACGAGACATAAAATCTGCAACAACTTTATTTTTTCCTGGAAGGTACTCTGGTGGAAAGGAATATTCCTGAAGTCTTGAAGTTAACCTGGAAATGCGAGCTGTGGAATTCCACCCACCACTAGGAGAAAGAATATTTACTAACTGCTTTTGATCTGTCCTCAGCACAAATTTACTTCCCCAAATGAAATTCCTGAAGTGCTCAGTCACCCACACACAAGCCAAAAGCTCCTTCTCTATAGCGTCCCGAGTATTCACCGGGGATCGAGCACGGACTCTGTAGAGCCGGCGCATTGCTGTTGTTCCAACCCCGTGGCGACAGTCCTAACTGCAGAACGACCTGTGTGGCGTTTATTTATCACATCAAAAAAAGGGGGTTTGTTCCTTTCTGTGGTTCCTAAATTAAAATACGTAGTACTTAACAAGATTTGACACCCAACACTTCGATACCTCAATGACATGTACCCTAGTTTGTCCACAAAATTATTGCATAAACATATTATTCTTAAAATTAATATTTATTAAAACCTTGAAATAGCAGCATGATATGAATAACAATTTTACATATAGACATATAAAAACATAATCACATTGCATTTAAGTTTAACACAAAAAACAATAATTAAAAGTAGCAAGAATGTCGACGCGTTTCGGTGTTTACAGCAGATGGTACACCTTCCTCAGGACTACAGTAAATTCTTGAGTCTAAAAAGTATATGGGACAATCCATTAGTGTACATTCATAGAGGATTTTTTAAAATTTTACAAAGAAGTTCTCAAAAGTTTGCGGTGTCAAAAATAAATCATTTCTTACATAATACGCAGTATTCAATGTGCGATGACAGCATAAATCCTGGGGATAGAAAATTCTTATCCACTGTTTTAGTTCAATTCCTTCCCTTCAAGTGACCTGTGACCTGTATGCACACAGTGATTTGATTTACAATTAGTTTATTCATTTAAAGAACCAATCTATAGGCAAACCCCTTTACACCACCAGACACATGCAGGCTTACTTTGTACTTAATGGATGTGGCATTGGTAGTACTTCTTTATATTGATTTCAGAAGGCTCAGGGTATTCGTTGAATGGGGCGTACTTATCACATTGCTGTGCAACGTCTCTGTCCTGAAGATGGTCCGACGGATCGACTTGACCAGCATGGACCGAAACGTCGACGCTTAACACCTGACATGCAATACACTGTATAATTCACTGTATAATTTGATTTGTGAATTTTTATGTGTAAATATTTACTTTGATGTGGTCCGTAGATCGTAGCCACATGTACGTATGCTGAAGGTGTATGTAGACTATCAATCAGTTTACATGTTATGGTAGTCTGTCTGTTGCCAGTACTGAAATTTCTTTCATGTATTGAAAAACGAAAATTGAGAATCAAAAATAAATTAAGTATATTTTTGATATAAGCCCTTTAGTTACTCTATTGATTTGTGTGATCACTTATGTGACATATATAAATGCAAAGTGGTTGTTTTGAATGATTCCTACCTGGACATTTAGCTTATTTACCTTCTCTATAACAGCATATCTGCGCTCTGTTTCATTAAGTGTGCGAGATGCAAAACAAACATTCCACTCTTCTTGGCCTGATCTTTGAGACAAAACTGAACCAACACCATACATGCTTGCATCAACAGTGATGATGCACATTTTATTCAAACAGAAAGGTCTAAGAGTGGGAGCATGCAAAATACCAGATTTGATGAGATCAAATGCTGCTTGTTGCTCTTTATCCCAAACAAAAGAATTTCCATGTCTCAACAGCTTCCTTAGAGGCTCCATCTTGGTGGCAAAGTTATTGACAAACTTGCTATAATATTCGCACATACCTGCAAAAGACAGTAATTGGTCTCTATTAACAGGAGGGGGAGCTTTACTAATGCCATCCACATTAGATCTTTTAGGTACCACACCATCCCCTGATAATGTGTGACCTAAATACTCAACTGAAGATTGAAACAACTTGCACTTGCTAGCCTTCAAAGTCAGACCATTCTCTCTCAACTTCTTACAAACACAACGTAAATGAACTAGGTGTTCTTCATCAGTACTAGAAAAAATTAAAATGTCGTCCTGGAAACACTTCACAAAGTGATCTACATCTCTAAAAATATTGTACATTACTCTTTGAAAAACTGAGGCTGCCGAAGCCAAACCGAACGGCATTCTAGTATACTGAAAAAGACCCTGGGGAGTGATAAAGGCTGTGAGGCACTTAGAATCATCAGTAAGGGTAATTTGGTGATAAGCCGATATTAAATCGAGAGTGGAAAAAACCTTATCACCCTCTAGCATAGATACAACTTCATTAATATTTGGAAGGGGATGACAGTCCACAATTATAGCTAAATTGAGCGCCCTGAGGTCCACACACATTCTCAAAGATTTGTCCGGTTTCCTAACTAAAACAATCGGAGAAACCCATTCCGCAGAATCAATGGGTTCAATTATCTTCTCCAAAACCAAATCATCTAAAGTTTTCTTCAGATCCTCCCTAACATTGATAGGAACACCTCTCAATCTTTGTTCAACAGGAACAACTCCAGATTTGAGTTTGATTTTATGGGAAAAGTTCCGAAGCATACCCAACTTGTCAGAGAAAACATCCTTAAATTCTGATTTTATTAACTCAGATTCTTTTTCATGAGCAATAGAAGAAATATTTTCATCTTCAAAGGAATCACCAAGCATAACCTGATCTTTTGCACGGGGATTGAGTATTATATCAAATCTCCATTGATCCTTCCTTCCAACCAATCACATTCACAACTTTGACAGCAACATATAATTTAACCTCTACACATCTGGAATTGAAGGTAACTTTAACCACAAAATAACCTAACATCTCTACCCTTGAACCATTGAAACTAACCGCACTAATTTCTGAAGGAAGAATGTCTGAAAAATGTAGCACACCATCTAAACGCTCATCAAAATACTCCTTAGTAATAATAGTCCAAGGTAAGCCGGAATCAGCCATTAAGTTGAGACTTACTCCCAAAACAAACATTTCACAAATGACCTGACAATCAGCATCAATTAAAGAAATCTCTTCTGCGAGATAAACTACAAAACCTTTATTAGACCTTTATTAGACGTTGCACAATTCGGTGTACTTTCACAAACACAACTGCAAGTTTTGGATAACTCCTCTGTAACAACAGCTACTTTACCTTTTGGATTTTGAACAACTTTCCTAAAATCTCTACAAACAGTAGAAAAATGTCCTAACCTCCCACACTTCCTGCATTCTTTATTTATAGCTGGACATCCAGCATATGTAGCAACATGCATCCTACTACCACATTTATAACATATCACAGATTTATCAAACCTCTTAAAATTTCCTTGAATATTAAATCTGTTGGCATTAAAATTTGAATGTGGGTTATCATTATTTTGCCCTTCTCTATGTTTGATCAAACAAACTTCATCGTGAGAGTCTGACTTATTAACAGTAGGTGTTTGAACATTGAGCATCCATTTTTCAGACTGTTCTAAAGATTTAGCGATGGCAATCGCCTCAGATAATTTAGGATCACCTAGTTCCCATAAACGTTCTTGTGTTTTTTGTTCTTTACATGAACAATAATCTGATCTCTTAACATTTCATCACAGATGGTACCAAAATTGCAGTGAATAGATAAAGATCTTAATGCAGTCATAAATTCATCAAACGATTCAGACTCTTGTTGTGCACGAGTGTAGAATTTATATCTATTTAGGGCTATATTTGAAACAGGTTTAAACCGTTTCTCAATCCTAATAAGTGCTTCTTTATAAACATTAGTACCATCACCTTCACCCAACTCAGATGGAACAGGAGTTAAGGCTCTAAAAACCATTTGTCCCTCAGAGCCTAAGCAGTGTAAAAGAATACTTTTCTTCCTCTCAGCACCCATGCGTTCGCCATCTATGGCTTTCATGTAATTGAGAAATTCTTCTTTCCAGCGTGTCCAAGGAATTGGAGGATCACCTTTGTTCTGTAAAATTTTCAGGTGGATCAAACTTCATGTCTTGAATTTTAGAACAGTAACAGTTTAAAATAGTCCAGAAAAAAAAACTTACAAAGTATTAAAATTCTAAAAGAATAACTCTTACAATGAGATGTATACTGCTGTTGACAAATGAAAGAAAATAAATATCTTGATTTAAAATAAATACCAAAATTGTATCCTAAAATGACTCAAGAAAATAGTTCCATCCGACTTCCAGGTAAATGTACATGAATTCCGATAAAAAGAGAATAATAATGCCTACTTTGTTATATCCTTTTCTTCTGGATCAGAAATATTCCCAAAAGCTTTGAATCGCCAAAAGCGGAATAGCCGAACTGCAGAATGCCTCAAATGCTATTAAAACAAGCAATTACGGGTTCGCGACAATTGGTTGCTATGGCGATCAAATAAACAAGCTCAAAATGGCTGCCACGCTATTGCACGTTATGTATGTACGCAATTGCATCATCGCGCATTACGTGGTCTTCACGTTGTTTCCCTGCTTGACGCTTCGTGATGCTTGACGCTCCGTGATGCTTGAAGAACAACAAAGCCAGGAAGTGTTCTTCAAAAGATGACGTCTGTCCACAGAAGCGTTGGTCTCGCGCCGGGTCACGATCCAAGTGGGTCTCGCGTCGTGGTCACGATCCACCTGCCAGAGACAAAAATTCAAAGGTAAACAATTTGAAAATACCTTGAATTTGTTAATGTCAATGTTAATGTTATGGGTGTCTTATATAGCGCTTGGCTACGCCAAGGAGTGTCCCAGCGCTTTCTGACCCACAGCGGAAATACAGAAAAGAAAGAGCGATGAAAAAGAAAGACAGACCAATCACTGTCCATAGAGCCATGTATTCAGACCTTTTCTAAAGGCCACTAGGTTCGAGGTACAGCGGAGCGACAGGGGGAGGGTGTTCCTTAACTGGGACGCAAGATGTTTGAAAGAGCGTCCCCCTACCCTAGCTTTCCTAATAACAGGGACAATAGCCAAACCAAGGGATTCCGATCTAAGAGATCTTGTAGGTTTATAGAAGGTAAGGCGTTTCTGGATGTATTCAGCTCCTACTGCATGGAGTGCCTTATGCGCCAGCGTGAGGGCTTTAAAAACAATCTGCTTCCTAACAGGGAGCCAATGAAGGGAGAGTAACAGGTCCGAGGCTCTCGCTTGGCAGGGTATGCCAAAAATGGCCCATGCCGCCGAGTTTTGGACCACCTGCAGTTTTTGTAGTAGGTAGTCCGGAAGACCCAGATATAAAACATTTGAGTAATCCAGCCTGGAACAGATAAGAGCCTGGACCGTCGTCTTCCTATGCGTCAGAGGGAGCAAAGGAAGAAACTTACGCAGCATTTTAAGGAGACCGTAGCATTTGTAGAAATTAATTTACTTCCTGTTGGTAGGAATCATCAAAACAGGAATTTTTCCTTCCTTGCAAAAAAATTATTACTGCAATTGTAAATATTACCATTTTGAAATTGAAGGTTTTTCCCAAAAATTCAAAATATGGAAAATTACTCCACACCTGTGCTGCAATGTCCAATCAAGATAAGGTCACCCTCGTCGCCAAATTTTGTTAGAGAATCCACAGGAATAGCTTGAAATTAAAGTTGATTTATTATGCAGCACAGCAACAGAGAAAGCAGCTTCTAGGTCAACAGGAACAGTGCAACTGACCTGAAGTCCAGAAGACAGGGGTGTTCTAAAGAACATTTAAAGAAATACAACAAGGATTTAAAGGTACAGTGTTAATACATGAAAGAAAATGTAACACTTGCTCACAAAGGTCTTTAGTGAACTGTTTTTGGCACAAATTTGGGGACCTAATTAGGGGTTTAGCATCGCAGAAGGAACGTTGTAAGAGAGCGTTCCTCCTACCGAGGTGTAACAAATGCCCAAACAGTGTTAACAATTAAAAAAATAAAATAATGAATACTACTACAAAATGTTCTGCGTTATGCCGCATAATTTGACATTTCTTGACGCATAATTTACTCAACCCTGACGGATAATTTTGCCCTCTGCTGCCGCATGATTCCAGTGGCCCTGATTTACAGTCTGAGAAACCGTTTACTCTGCCGGCCAGTGGTAACCCTTGATGCATCGGTCTATCCGCTACAGGACAGCTGAGTCACAGCGACAGTCAACCTCAAAGTTTAGAGCTTGGCGACTGTTACTCACTTCCCCATGAGATGTGTGGAAAAGTTCCCTGAGCACCAGTTCTATATGTTTTGTTGTTGTCAAGAACAAAACTCCGCTTGGAGAGTGTTTCTTTAAAACAAAAGTTTTCCAAGCGGGTGCTTTCAACATGGTAGCCGAAGCCAGTGCAACATCTCTTTCCCCTAGTTATTGTTCTGCATATAAAAAGACATCACAAAACCGGTTTCTAAAATTTCTCATGGTGCAAAATGTATTTGCTAAGATTCAGTGTTGGTCCCTGCAGTGTAGGCCCGAGAATCTGGATCCATGGTGTAAAATATTCTCATGGCACAAGTGGCGTAAGCAGTGCAAATGGGTTAGCAAGGACATAAAATTGAATGCATCAAGAACCACTGTTCCACATTTTGTTGGTATCATGTGATAAAATTAATGTATCCCATACGCCCCTTCTTCTTAGCGCTGGAGCAGCCCCGCCAGAAGGGCGCATGATGTATGGCACACATCAGCGGGAGGCTCTGCACAATGTTAAAGTCAAGCTTGCATTCACGATCACCTGCAGTGGTAACTCTTGTGCCCTTTCTGGGTCCCTGACCCCTCATCACTCAGCGGAAACTAATGGTGGCTCTTCCGGTATGTTAGCAGCCCCCCTCATTGGTCTGTAATGTTACCAGGATCCCAGAGTGAAACTGCAAGCTTCATTATGCAGATGTGGCTGCTGGTCTCTGCATAATTAGGCACAGGGCAGCTAAAATCTGCCATGCGCCTTCGAGGCGGTTGCATACTCGTTGGTACCTCCTCCATGGCACTGTGACGGAAAGAGCAGTCAGGTCAGAGAAGAAAACACAGCAAGAAATTAGATATTAACTGGGATTTGGTCATTCTAGGCCCAAACCCCCTTATAAATCCTCATTTTGGGCCTGACGTTCACCTACCTTTAATCGCTTGGTAAAAACAGACCTGCAGGGTCCTGTTGTGTCGCACACTTGGGCAGTGCGGATACTAAAGGAATGGACCTGACGGCAGGGGCTGTGGGCCTAGCCTTTAAATAATTAAATAATGACAGGAGCCTTAATTGTGGTATTACTGCAGGTCGCCGTCTCCGTCTCCAACTGGCCGACGTAGACGTGCTTTTGACTTTTCATTAACTGGCCATTACGTGTTGGGACTACGTCACGACGCAATCACGCCGTCGCATATCGCGACATTACATTCCTTCCCAACAAGGTTTTAAAACAACATAACATTGTGCATTTACGGTGTCAGTTATCAAACTTCTGATAGTCCCACAGGAAACCATTTTCCCAGCTCTTCAGCAGGGGCATTCAATAAATAAAATAATTAGTAATGAACAGTCTTACATTACGTAGCCTCTCAGTTGTGATGAGGGTGCAAGTTATACCTGGACAGACCTCGACCTGGCAGCATTGGACTAGCCACCTCAGGAGCGTCTCCAGATGGCACGGTGGGGACACTAGTGCTCGCCTCCACCTCAGTTTCGCCAGCACCGACTTCATTCAAATCAGGGCTCTCGCCGGAACCACTCATGACGGTGGGAACACTGGAAGTTGCGACAGGATCCGGTGTCGTGGCATGAAATTGTTTGAAGTGGGAAATGTTGCGAGTTACAGTCTCTCGTCCCCGAGTCGCCACAACTAGAGTTCCCTTGACGCTCACCACAGTCCAGGGCAGCCTTTCATACGGGAGTTGGAACTTTCCTCCTTGGTACCGGTTTCTCAACAGGACCACGTCACCTTCCTTTATCAGGCTGGTTTGCGCGTTGCGGCGACGGCTCGCTTGAGCGTGAGCCTTCTACCGCCGCGTATCAATCCTGCCATCATTGGGACTCTCTGTTTGCTTCTGAGGATGATGAGGTTTAGTGTCCATGACGACCCGACCCATCAGCAGGTGAGCAGGGGCAACCCCAGTGGTGGTGTGAGGGGTCTGCCGATAGCTGCGCAGGAATGTGAAGATGGCAAATTCAATGGATTGTCCTTTGTCATGGGCAATTCGTATGACTTTGTTGAGGGTTCTCATGAACCGTTCGGCCTCACTGTTGGCTTGAGGCCAACGGGGCGTGATTCGACAGTGCTGTATTCCGAGACTGGTGAGGTATTCAGACTGTTCTTGTCCGTGAAATGGGGGTCCATTATCGGTCCGTATTTCCTTCATCAAGCCATGGGTGGCCATGATCTTCTCAATTTTGGGTAATACCTCACTCGCACTGAGAGTCCCCACGATCTCCACTTCCGGATATTTTGAGTGATCATCAATAGCCACTAGGGTGTGCCGGCCATCCGGAAGGCTGCCAAAATCCATGCTCACACAGGACCAGGGAGACTGTGGACGAGGTTCAGTTATGATTGGGGCAGGGTGAGGTAAGTCTCCAGTGACCTGACAGGCGGGGCAGGACCTGACCATGCCCTCTACCAGTTCATCCATGAGTGGAAACCACACTTTCAAACGAAGACGTGATTTGGTCTTTACCATGCCCTGATGGCCGACATGTGCAAGCTGTACACACCTGGTGGTGAGCGCAGTAGGTATAACCAGACGGTGCCCTCGCAGCAGACAGCGAGTGGGATCCTCCGTGAGTTCGTCTTTCACATGTTCCTCCTTGGCCTTGTGCCAGTACCCCTGCTGTAGGATTCTCCTGGCCCGTTGCAGGCATTCATCCTGCGCCGTAGCTTCCGTGAGGTTCTGCATTGTCAGGGGGAGAGGGCATGACCTGGCGGTGACGTATCGAACATACTCCTCTGTGTCTGCTGCATCTTCCCTTTCTTTGTCAGTGGCTTCTCGGGGGGGTGTCTGGATAGGTAGTCTGCCTGGTTGTGAGACCCCGGCTGATACTACACCCGGCAATTGTAATCCTGCAGTTGGAGCATCCATTTTTCGATCCTCGGTGGAGAATGGGTAGATGTTCCAGCAAAGAGGTCCACTAATGGCTTGTGATCTGTCGTAACAGTGAACGGTTTTCCATACACATAGAGGCGAAAGTGATGATACCCTCAGTGAATGGTGATAACCTCTTTCTCTATTTGAGAATATCTTTGCTCCGTCATAGTTAGAGATCGGCTTGCAAACGCCACTGGTGCCCAGTCTTCCTCCGGCTGTCGCTTCTGTAGCAGGACCGCCCTGAGGCCCACCGGGCCGGCATCCACTGCAATTTGGGTAACTTTCCCTGGATCAAGGAATGCAAGTGTGGTTGCTTCCGAAAGGGCATTTTTAATGTTCATGAAGGCCTTTTCCTGAGGGGGGCCCCATTCCCAGGGGACCGATTCTTTAGTTAGTTCTCGTAGCGGCGCTGTGAGCGATGTCAAGTCCTTAATGAATCTACCACAGTAGTTGACCATTCCCAGAAAGCTTCAGACCTCGGTCACACTAGCTGGGGCAACGGCGCTCTTGTTGTCACGCACTTTCTCGGGGTCTGGGTTGACATCTTCCGTGGAGAAAGTGTATCCAAAGAATTGTAGCTTGGTTCTCAGAAATTCACATTTCTCACGATGAAGCGTTAGACCAGCTTCACGCAGCCTTCGGACTACTTTCGTGAGACGGCCATTGTGTTCCGGAAGGGACTTGGCATGAATCATTATGTCATCGCTGAAATTGATGACCCCTGGAATGTCCGCGATCAACTTTTGTATGACATGCTGAAACACCTCGGCGGCGCTGGATACTCCAAAGCTTAGTCGGGTTTAACGTCTCAGTCCCACATGGGTAGAGAATGTGGTTATGTTGCGCGACGCCTCATCAAGAACCAATTGATGGTATACAGACCGTAAGTCAAGCTTGGAGAACCAGCAGGCTCCTGGCATTTCTCCAATGAGGTCGTCAATGGTTGGGGTGATGTGCCGCTCGCGCTTTATGGTGGCATTTGGGAGGCGCATGTCGACACAGATGCTTGGGCTTTCGAGTGACCACAATGGGTGAAACCCAGGGGGGGTCCCGTTACCTTTTCAATTATGCCGGCAGCCTCGAGTTTCTTCAATTTTTGTTCCACTTGGGGTCTCAGATGAAAGGCAATCCTCCGATGCCGTAAGGCCACCGATTGGACAGTGGGGTCAACGTGCAGGTGTATCTCTTTTCCCTTGAATCTGCCAATCCCTTCAAACACTTCTGTGAACTCCTCCTGGAGAGGTTGTATGGATTCTTAATGTACACTGAAAGAGAAAGAGACAATCCCCAGGTCCTCAGCAGCGCGGCATCCTAGGAGCATGCCTTGACCATCCTCCGTGACATAGATGTTGGTGTATATTTTCTGGTTTCCATGCGTTACGGTCGTTTTGAACTGCCCCAGGATCTTCAACGGAGTGTCCTGTCCATATGTGAACACCACTATTGGGGAGGGCTGACGCGGAGGAGCGGGACGTAAGGTACGGTGGAGAGCGGCTGCCATGATGTTAATGGTGGCCCCAGTGTCAACCACCGCGTTGATCTCTTGGTCCCCCACTTAGAGATGGCATTGGGGTAGACGCCGTGCTTTGCGGGTCGTGGTCCCGATCATGTGCACGACCCTCTCCTCCTCTTCAACATCGTCCATGTCACTTGGCAATTTGTCCTCCTCTATCACCGCATTGACCCTGGGTCGTGGTTTGCGAAATTTCCTGGCTCTACACACTTTTTCGAAGTGGTTGTACCGCCCACAACCTGAGCACCTCTTGCCTTTCGCCGGACAGTCGGCCGATGGGTGGGGTGTTCCTCCACAGTACCCACAGGTGGTGGCAGGTGCGGCCACGGCACCGCATGGGCCTCTCCTGTTTCCTCTGGCTTGGTGGTGACTGCATTGACCGGTGCGGTCTTCACCGATACTTGGAGGGCTGCCTCCATGTGAGCTGCCCTATTTTTATTTATTTTATTTTATATTCTTCTATAGCGCCTGAATAGCCCCCGAAGGGGTATCTCCGCGCTTTGTCAGTAAGAATATCCTCAGATGGTTTGTAAAAGGATAAAACGGTACATATTGACAGAGGGGGATCAGTTACTGGAGAATAGGTGTGTTTTTAAGACCTTTCGAAAGGTCAGATGACTGGTGAGTGATCTCATCTCAAGAGGTAAAGAGTTCCAGAGCTTTGGTCCTAGGTGGGCTAGTGCTCGCCCTCCCTGTCTGGACTTTTTTATTCTGGGCACCTGCAGAAACTGCTGGTTGCCTGAGCGCAGGGTTCGCCCAGGGGCATATGGCTGGAAAATTTTGGCTAGATATTTAGGACCTTCGCCTATCGCACTTTTATGAATAGTGCACAAGGTCTTAAACTGCACTAGTTTCTTCACTGGTAACCAGTGGAGCCTGGTCAGCAGCGGGAGAGAAGGAGACCTGGGGGGAGCATTGAGGATTGCCCTTGCTGCCGTATTTTGGATCACCTGTAGTTTTTTTAACTGCCCTTCATTTGCTCCTAGTAGAAGGCCGTTACAGTAATCCACTCTGCTGATGACTAATGCCTGCACGAGTGTTTTCCTGTGGCAGTCTGGCAAATAGGGAAACACTCTCCTTAGCATTCCAATGGCTCGAAAACCGGTATCAGCCACCTGATTTACGTGGTCCTTGAAAGTGAGTGTCTGATCTAATAGCACTCCAAGATTTTTTACTGTGCTTTTAGGGCTAGGAACAGGGCCTAACTCTAAGGGCCACCATTCAGGTGTCCAGTGTGCTGCTGCTTGTCCAAACAACATGACCTCCGTTTTCCCTATGTTGCATTGGAGACAGTTTGATGACATCCATGCAGATATTGCTCTCATTCCCTCTGCAAAAGATCTTTTTATTGCAGGTGTCAGGTCTTTAAAAGGAAAGAGAAGTTGGGTGTCGTCGGCATACGACACCGGAGTAAACCCAAATGATCTTGCTAGGTTGGCCAAGGGAGCCACATACACGTTGAAGAGTGTCGGGCTTAAGCAAGAGCCCTGTGGCACTCCTCTATTGAGCTCCCTATAGATAGATTTGTGGGAGCCCAGCCTAACCTCTTGGGAGCGGCCTGACAGAAAGCTTTCCATCCATGACATAGCCACACCTTCTAGTCCTACGTCCTTTAATCGCTCAAGAAGCACCTTGTGAGACACCGTATCAAAAGCGGCGGAGAGGTCCAACAGCACCAGAATCATAGAGCTACCTTCATCCAGTGCCATTTTGATGTTATTGGTCACTGTTTGAAGGGCTGATTCGGTGCTGTGGTTCGGCCTGAAACCAGATTGTGAATAGTCCAGGCCCTCCGTCGCTTCGAGGTGTTGAGATAGATAGGTGTTCACATGCTTCTCAGCTATCTTGCTGATGTATGGCAGGAGTGAAATGGGACGTAGGTTGGAGAGGTCGGTCCATGGGGATGCCGCTTTCTTCCGTATTGGGTTTACCACCGCCCTTTTCCAGTCTGCTGGGACTTGTCCTTTAGTAAGGGAGATGTTGATGACACTCTGTATGAAAGGTCCCAGGAGAGAGATCAAAGGGGGAACCATCTTGGCAGGGAGGAGGTCATTTGGAGATTCTGATTTGATATGAGTAATGAGATGGTGGAGCTCTGTACTTTCAGTTAAAGGAAAGGATGATAGAGGCTCTACGTTATCCTTTAGCAGAGTTGGGGATGTGAGTTTGTTGGTATCACTCATACTGTTATTGGCAGCCACTATTTTTTCATAAATAGTGTTTATTTTACTCTCAAAGAAAGACGATATCTCGTCGCATAGGGTCTGTGAGAATTCATCAGAGCTCTCACATGCGGCGGGTTTGACAAAGTTTTGAAGGATATTAAAAAGCTCCTTGGGACAATTACCAGCTTCTGCTAGCTGTTGCATAAGGCGATTTTTCCTGGCCTGCTTGATGTTTTTATAATATTTTAGTTGAGCATAAAGAAAAACCGCTCGAGTCTCCTCGGTCTTATGTTTCCTCCATTTTTTCTCTGCTCGCCTACATTTCTGTTTTTCCTCCCTTAACTCCTGAGTATACCAACTTTCTTGTTTAGAGGAGGGATACTCTTTGTATAGTTTTAAAGGGGCCAGGATATCAATGGCTCGCTTGATTGAGCCGGTAAGTTTTGCCAATGCTGTATCTACTGTGTCTTCTGCTAGTATGGTGGATTGTACCCAAATTTCCTGTAGATTGTTTAAGGAAATTTTGTGCCATTGGCGGCGCCAGGTGGGAGGAGAAGGTGCTTTATTAGTAGGTCTTTTGAGAGTCAAGAGTTGAATTTCTAATAGGAAGTGGTCTGTCCATAGGATCTCTCTTGCTGGGGAGCAGGTGAGCTTTGAACAATTAGAAAGGACTAAGTCCAGCGTGTGGCCACCCCTGTGCGTGGGTCCATTGTTTTTTAACTCTAGACCTAGGTTTGAAAGGTCCGTGATAAGGGAGTGGGATTCAGGTAATGTAGGTTGGTCTACGTGGATGTTAAAATCCCCTAGAAGGATAAAATCTTCATTGGATTTAAGTTGGGGGACTAGCAGCTCTTGGAGAATGAGCGGGAATTCTGGGTTTGGTCCTGGGGGACGGTAAACCAGAGCTCCTTTCCAGAAGGTGTGGCAGGTTAGATCAATTTTAAAAAACATGATTTCTAGTTGTACACTTTGATGTTGTAGCCTAGCCTTGGATAGTTCTTTGGTGCGTCCAAGAGTTAGGATCTCAGCCAAGGGTTTTCCAGATTCCTCCAGGATTCATTCCCTGAGCTTGGCGGAAGCACACCCTTGCATGATCTGCCCTCTTATCGCCTCCGTTTCGTCCAGGAACCCACACGATAAGGAGATTTATCTCTAGGTAGTGTTTTGGGAGGGACCTACAGTTCAGAAGGCCCAAGTGCAGGGCGTAGTGTCCAACTGTGGTGTGGACTGGGCTGCATAGGTCACAGTTAATGAAGGTTTTCTCCTTATAGAAATATATAGTGGCAGTTAACGTTTTTCGTGGGTTTGAGGGAATCTGTAGCGATCACTGGTGGGGCCGGGCATAGGTTCTGGGCCTAGGCCCGGCTGGGTCCGAACAGGCCCAGACGGGCTTACCTGATGGCACGCCCGCTGTGCGCGCCTGCTGCGCGTCCGGTTCAGGCATATTTTGTAAGGGAGAAGGGGGGCGTGGCCTCAGAAATGTGGGCATGGCCTCACTTCCCTGTAATGGCGGCAGAAACTTTTCAGCGCGCCGCGGCAGCGTTCAAGTCGGCTGCGTGGTGCAATTCGGCGTATTGTAGGAGGGGGAGTACTCTGGTCAAAGGTGATTCACACAGGTAAAAACAGTTTTAAAATTACAGTGCTTAGATTCTTTTGCTCGTGTCTCCCGGCTTCCGCCTCAGGAGCTGTCAATGGCTAATGCGTGCAGAGTCAAAGCGCGGCTTATATAGCGATACGGGGGGGCGTGGTCTCAGGAATGTGGGCGTAGCCTCACTTCCCTGTAATGGCGGCAGGAACTTTTCAGCGCGCCGCGGCAGCATTCAAGTCGACTGCGTGGTGCAATTTGGCGTATAGTAGGAGGGGGAGTGCTCTGGTCAAAGGTGATTCACACAGGTAAAAACAGTTTTAAAATTACAGTGCTTAGATTCTTTTGCTCGTGTCTCCCAGATTCCGCCTCAGGAGCTGTCAATGGCTAAGGATCGCTCAAATAATGCTGTGATAAGGTGTACCTGTTGAATTAGGAATGCTCCTTAGATAATAGGCGATAGAGCATCCATTTAAGTAGTATGGGCTATTAGAAATAAAGAACAAATGTTCAACCTATTATTTCCAATGTTTTGTAGATATTTGTGTATGTGATGTTTGTTTTTTAAATAGTGTAATATATATGTTTATACTATGCAAAAGAAAGTGAAAAAGTTGAAATACAAGATGCTGTGAAAATACAATAAAGTTCCAAAAAAAGTAAGACATATCCGGTGAATATAATTCATTTATTGAGAGAACAGCAGGTAACAGACATATTAGAATTGTAGAGATTGACTCTAGAATAAGAAATAGGATCAGATAGGTAATTAAAAACCTGTTTGAGCATTGTTTGTGATTCAATTGGTCCCATAGCATCAAATATTTGCTTGTGCATGTTTTTCCCAGATGCTTGTTTGGGTTATATAGGGAAAACTCCTTCTCTTTGTTAGATCACGGCAGGAAGTGTCATCCGGCAGGAAGTGTCATCCGGCAGGAAGTGTCATCCGGCAGGAAGTGTCATCCGGCAGGAAGTGTCATCCGGCAGGAAGTGTCATCCGGCAGGAAGTGTCATCCGGCAGGAAGTGTCATCCGGCAGGAAGTGTCATCCGGCAGGAAGTGTCATCCGGCAGGAAGTGTCATCCGGCAGGAAGTGTCATCCGGCAGGAAGTGTCATCCGGCAGGAAGTGTCATCCGGCAGGAAGTGTCATCCGGCAGGAAGTGTCATCCGGCAGGAAGTGACATCCGGCAGGAAGTGACATCACATGTGAGGCAGATATATCATTTGCACATATTGCAAGATTTAACAATTGAAGTTGCTCAGTACTTAAGCCAGTGACTTAAGGTCCCTGTGTGGGGGAGTTAACTGCCCAAATATGGATGAAGTTTGGCATACAACTACATCAGTCAAGCCATTGAGTGCTGTTAGTGAGGCATACTAAAACATGGCACCATGAAAAAAGGCAGAGTTTGTGCTTTGAAAGAACCCAAAGAAAACCACATGCTAGAAACTACAATAGTGGTTATCAAAACTGTTGTAATCTCCTTTTACGGGTTATCTAAAATGGTATGTTCCATCACCCCCTCCCCTTCCCGTGTTATCAGACCTCTGGAATGTTAGCGAGGCGTCTGAGATAGAACGTTGGGTGTGAGGCGGCGGAGTGCGAGAGACCAAGACGTGAATAAACCCAGCTCTTCCACATCTATTGTCTGCTGTGTTTAATCGCAACAATGCATACCAAAGTGCTAGAAAATTAGTTAAGATAGTGTACGTGGGTGAGAAGCGGTAGCAAAGGAACCTAACCTCTGTACCTAGACATAGTCATACCTCATTCGTAGATGGCTTCAGCAATGTCACAACCACCTCCCTTCCTAAATGAGGACGGTGAGCCCATCACCCCATGGAAAAATTGGGAAAGAATTTTTGAGTCTTATTTAATAGCTATAGAAGGCAACAGGTTCTCATCGGTTAGGAAGTTGCACATATTGTTACATAATTTGGGTAAGCACGCTAGAGAGATTTATGATTTACCTGAAATTGAGAATGAAAGCAGTGGTGGAGGTGGGGAAGGCGATGCTCCACCAGATGTGTACCAAATTGCTTTGAAGAAACTAGAGGCGCAGTTTGGAAAAAAAAAATGTAGTGTTGGAGCGACACAAATTCTTTTCAAGGTCTCAAGGGAAGCATGAGAGAGTAGTAAATTACATAGCGGTCCTTAGAGGATTGTCTTCTACTTGTGATTTTGGTAACCTCACTGATTCTCTGATCAGAGACCAATTAGTTAGGTGCACTTCAGATAGGAAAATACAAGAAAAATTACTTGCAGATGCCCCAGATTTGAAACAGGCTGTGGATATAGCAAAAAGCATGGAACACATGGCTTTCTGCATGAATGAGATGAAGGAGGCAGTTGAAGTGAACCATGTATGTGAAGAGGAAGTAATGAAAATGTCCAACAAGCATGATAAAGGCAAATATGTACAAAAAGGGAGTTCCTTCCTGAGGGATGAGTCACAAAAGTTTAAATGTTTCCGTTGTGGAAATCCTAATCACCTAGCTAACAATGTAAAGTGTCCAGCTAGGGGTGCTATGTGTAGGAAGTGCAACAAAAGGGGCCATTTTACCAAAGTATGTCATGATATAAAAAAAGAAGTGACCAAAGTTATTTTGGATGATGAGGAGCCCAGAGGGGACATTGTATTCCTGGTTAATGAATCACTTGAGAGTTCAGACTGTAGTTACCCAGAGTGTGAGATCATGCTTGACAATGTTCCCTACAATGTATATGCAGATTCTTGTTCACCTTACACACTTATAAATGAAACTACATATAAAACCAGGTCTGTTGACAAAGTATATGAATTGTTGCCCCCAGACATCAACCCAGGAGGATACAATCGTGACACTATACCCTTGGTAGGAATGGTCATTATGCACATCAGATTCAAGAATAGAGTCACTGTGCGAAAAGTGTACTTAACTGAGAGAGGTTCGTGTTTACTGGGGTTGAAACATCAAAAAGACCTAGGCATCAAATTGGACCCCAATGCTTCGGAACCAGTGTACCTGGTAGAACAACCTAGCATTGGTAGTGAGGTGTGTGAGGAGTTCCCTGAGGTATTTTCCAGTGAGTTGAAATTATTGAAAGGGTTCCTCCATAAAATAAAGCTAAAAAAACATTACAAACCCACGGTACATAAAGCCAGATCCGTGCCGTTGGTGGTGAGAGACTCATTAAAAAAAGAACTAGAGAAGTTGGAATCCATTGGAGTAATTGAAAAGATTGAGAGTTCCGAGTGGCTCGCCCCCATTGTGGTAGCTTCAAAGGGAGGTGGCAAAGGGATTCGTTTGTGTGTGGATCTCAGGGATCTCAATGCCAACATCCGGGTAGAGAGGCATCCTCTCCCTAGAATAAATGAGATGCTTAGTGTGTTGTAGGGGGCCAAATTCTTCAGTGTTTTGGACCTCTCGGCAGCATACCATCAGGTTGCCCTACATCCAGAGTCTAAAAGCCTGACTTCCTTCATTACGCCATTTGGGGCATACCAATATAACCGTATGCCTTTTCGGTTGGCATCCGCGGCGGCGGTTTTCCAACGCATTATGCAGCACATCCTGGAAGGCCTGAGTAAAATCCTGTGCTTCCAAGATGACATACTAATTTATGGAGACTCAGAGGATGAGCACAACTTAAACTTAAGAGAAGTCTTGTGTAAATTGAGAGTAAAGCTGGTTTCACCACTCAAAAGGACAAGTGCAAGATAGGGGTCAAGTCTGTAACTTACCTAGGGCACACCATATCAGGTGAAGGAATTAAGCCTAAAACCAGCCTGGTAGATGCAGTAACGTTAGCGCCCGCTCCCACTAACAAGGAGGAGCTCATATCCTTCCTGGGATTGGTAGAATACATGACCAAGTTCATTGACAACTTTTCTAGCCACACAAGCAAAATGAGGGAACTTTTGAAAAAGGGCAGTACATTTGTTTGGAGTGGGGAATGCCAAAAGGAGTTCAGATATGTTAAGTCAGCCATTGCATAAGCACCCACATTAGGCATGTTTGATCCAAATGAAAAAAACTACACTTACAACGGATGCCAGTAGCAAGGGACTAGGGGCATCTCTCGCACAAAGGATTGATGGATGCGAGAGAGTAATTGCTTTTGCTTCCAGGGCACTGAAGGACCCAGAGTCCAATTACTCCGCCATCGAAAGGGAAGCCCTAGCATGTTATTGGGCAATAAATCACTTTAAATTCTTCCTTTGGGGAATCCCCTTTACCCTGAGGTCTGACCATAAACCATTAATTCCCTTCTTCTCTACTAAAAACATTGAGAGGGCCACACCACGCATTGCTAAATGGATACTCGCACTGCAAGGCTACAATTTCACTATGTGTTATGTGGCCGGTGAGAAAAATACCATAGCAGACTGCATGTCAAGGTTGCCCATACAGGGAGAAGACAATGTGGATGCTCCACCAGAGGAAGCTATCCTCGCAGTTGAACACCTGGCAATCAGTAAGGAGGAGTGGGAGAATGAATCCCATAAGGACCTGGTGTTAAAGGAACTGGAGAAGTTGATTGAGGAGGGGTGGCCAGAACATGACCGTGAGTTATCTGAAAACCTTAAACCTTACTGGACAGTGAGAAACGAATTATCCAACATGAATGGTCAGGTGTGGAGAGGGAACAAAGTCATTCCACCGGGTGGCATGAGAGACAGGATCATAGTGTTAGCACACCAGTCCTTAAATTCTTCGACCCCCCTACTCGGCAACTGGTGGTCCAAGCCTCTATTCTCTCTCGGCTGGACTACGGGAGTGCTCTGCTGCTTGGTGTTAATCAGGCCGAGGCCACCAGACTGCAGAGGGTGCAGAATGCCGCTGCGCGGGCCATTGTGGGCCTCCCGAGACGGTGCTCTGTATCTGCAGTTCTGACCTCCCTTCACTGGCTGCCGGTCAGACAGAGAATCAAATTCAAGGCACTCTGTCTGACATTCAAGATCCTGAAATTCTCGTCACCTCCTGCCCTGACGGGTCTTGTTTCCCCGTATGTCCCCAGGCGGTCTCTCAGGTCGAAATCTCTTCATCTAGCGAGCACGCCTAGATTCAGACTGAGTAGGATGGGAGGTCGTTCATTTCGAGTTATGGCAGCTGGATTATGGAACTCCCTTCCTGTCCATATTCGTGCCCTTAACAGCCTGACTCTCTTCCGACGTGCGATCAAAACCCTTTTGTTCACCTCTGTTGACTGATCTCCTCTCTTTTCAGCGGCGATTTGTTGTGTTGTGGCACTTGATCAGGCGCCAGGACGCCCCTTTGCTGGGGCAGCTGTGCGCTGAATAAAAGTTATTAACATAACATAACATGAGGGTCATCCGGGAAGAAGTATGACGAAGAGTAAGGTCAGACAACACTATTGGTTCCCTAGGATGGATGGATTGGTGGAAAGCATGGTAAAGGACTGTGAAGCGTGTGGTAGAAGTGACAAATCTAAGGTGATACATAAGGCTCCACTCATTCCAGTAGAAGTACCGAGTAAACCATGGGACAAGTTGGGAATTGACATAATAGGTCCCATGAACTTACTAAATACCAACCAGAGATTTATGTTTGTAACTATAGACTACCACTCGCATTGGATCAGTACCAAGTTTGTCTCAACAATAACTACACAAGACTTGGTAGAGTTTTTGAAGGAGGTGTTTGCTACTGAAGGTATTCCGAGCACTCTAGTGACAGATAATGGCGTTCAATTTACGTCAGATACAATGAAAAAGTTCTTGTCAGAGTTAGCCATCTCACATATAAGAACACCCTTTTACTGTCCCAAAGCTAATGGTATGGTGGAAAGGGCAAACAGGATGTTGAAGAACTCTATTCAAATGGCTGTTTCTATGCATGAACCGGTAGAGGAAGCTATTAGGAAAACACTATGGTCATATCATTCCTCTCCAAATGCTGTGACAGGAGTATCCCCGTTCGTATCCCTTAAAGGGAAAAATCCGGGGTCTAAGCTTAACCCCAACTGGTTGAATGGAGGTAATCCGGTGTGGGTGGACAGGAAGTCGGTGAGAGAAGGTGGAACAACATCAAGTGGATTACAAAACCAGGTACGACCAGAAATGGGGCACCACCAGCAGGAAGTTCCAGGTTGGACAATGGGTGGTAGTCAAAAGACCAGTGATTGGACGTGCAAAAGTGTCATCTTTCTCCAAACCTGCAAGAATACAGAGAGTGAACAATAACTCACTGGTGCTGGAAGATGGAAGCACATGGAGCATAGACAATGTAAGTGCCTGCCCCGATGTGTGTGTTCCTATGGCCATTGGTGAGGAAAACCAGGATGTTAATTTGCCGGATATTCAAGAGACCAGAGGAACCAGGGTGCGCCAGCCACCAAGTTGGCAAAAAGACTATGTAACTTAAGACTGCGTAGTATCTTCTCTCCCCCAGAGGAATGTTCTTAATCTGTTGTTATTTCCTGTACAGAGGGAGATGTGTTGTAATCTCCTTTTACGGGTTATCTAAAATGGTATGTTCCATCACCCCCTCCCCTTCCCGTGTTATCAGACCTCTGGAATGTTAGCGAGGCGTCTGAGATAGAACGTTGGGTGTGAGGGGGCGGAGTGCGAGAGACCAAGACGTGAATAAACCCAGCTCTTCCACATCTATTGTCTGCTGTGTTAAATCTCAACAACAACTATAACATTTATTACGCTACCTAGAACACCACATTTAAATATACTGACAAGTTTAATACACTGTGGACATGAGAAAAAAAATGCAAGGTGCACTCTGTACAGTTTCAACCTGATACTCTGTACATCTGTTATTGCAGACATTATGGGACAAGCTATACTGCCACAGGATGTTTGAGCATGGAAAATTTGGGAGACCGCTTATAGCATTGAAAACCATCAATTAAAAAACGCCCATGCGTCTGCATATCTTTTATTGTGCTGGGCTGTAGGATCTACCTTTCTAGACTGAGTATCATCTGTATGGCGATGAGCACTCAACCACCTGTTGACATACGGCATTGAATTCCAAAGAGGCAGAGGTGGGCCCATGAGGTTTATGAACATTAATGAGGAAAGACGTCCGATATCAAGGCAGTTTTGTATGGGTGACAGTATCAAGTTCATTGTGCTGAAGCCCCTTTCGCAGTCACTTGAAGTAACAGGAAGTGTATTTACAGCCCTCAAAACAGGTTGCAGTTGCTCTGGAATATCATTTCCACCATTATCAATATAGTCTCTGAAACCTTCAGATATGCCTTTATAATTAAGAGCGAATCTCCTACACAGGTTTTGTAGTTTATCCTCACTTTCATATCATGGGCTCTCAATGTCGTTTGGCCACTTCTGTGGGTTGATAACATCTATCTCTGATGTAAGAGCTAAAAATTCATCTGTCCAAGATGATGTGGCTGACCTATTGCTTGCAGACTGTGCGTACAACCTGGAGCGCAAGTTATCTGCCAGATTTTGATGAAACTGGGGAAGATTTATTTTTGCCTGCCCACGTGAGTCCTCCCAGCTGATTGGTACTCCTCTAAATAAGCCACTCTCAATAGCTTGTTCAGCCTCCTTCCTGTGTGTCCCTGGAAACTCCTTAAGCTTTTCAATTGCCCTTACTGTACGATTGATGAGCTGGTAAGCTCGTGGCTGAGTTACTTCATCCCTTTGAAGTGCTTCTGACAGTGTTCCAATTTCATGAACCGCATCCGCAACACCGGCGAGATTCAGCAAAAAATCAGAAGATGTCAGGATTTTATTCAGCCCGCTGAAAGTAGCCCGGTGTTTGGCATCACAAGAAGTACTCGCACTGGACTGAACAAAATGCTGATGAAGGGCTGGGTATGACTCCCATACTGCTCGTATTGCCCTTTTGCTAGAAGCATTACACCGGATTGAAAATACTCGCCCAATTTTCAGTATTGCCATTTCTAACTCTTTCGCACATGCAGAGAGTTCTCGCTGACTTTTGGGAGACTGGTGGTACACGGCATACAGTTTTTCGAAAAATGATGCACAGTGCTTAAAGCCAGGCACTGTATCAACCGTGTCCGCTACACTGAGCTCAAGCCGGTGGCACAGACAGTGCCATTTTACAAGGCGAGGGTATTTACAACATAGCCTTTCCAAAACACCCGAGTTTCTCCCAAGCATTACACTGGCACCATAACTGCACACCCCTATTCAATTGTCTGCAAGGAACTTGTTGCAAAACCTATGTTTTTAAAGACATTTTAATAGTGAAGACTCAATGCACTCTGCATCCCCTCTAGGCAACTCAAGCAAGTCAAGGAAAAAGGTGAGGGGCTCTTTTCCATTGATTGCAGCATGCACATAAATAATTAAAACAGACATGGAAGAATGGGTTGTTGACTCGTCAATATAAACAGATATTCTTGGAGCCTGTTCAACGATGCCAATACAAAGCTTACTCTGCATTTCCTTAGCAATGCAATCCGTTATCTGTGCTACAGTGAGATCGCTGTGTAGAATCGAGCCCATATCTGACTCATTAGCAACCGGCAAGGCGACTAGACCTGTAAAGTCTGAAAAGGGGCCATTTATTTTTTGCACAAAAGTAAAGTGTGCGAAACACCTTTACCATTGAAGCATGACAATGCCTCTGCTGCTCCAGGATTGTTGACCGCAGTACCTCCTTCTTGGATGCAGCTCGGATATCACATGCATTACAATGTGCTTCTGAAATTTTATGCTTATGTATTTTTTTCTGCAGTGAGGCTAACTGTCTCGCTTTTGTTGGGCCAGATGCAGCAATGCTCCCAGTGACCCATTCTCTAGCCATACCAACACCCTGTGATGCTCCAAGTAGCTTAACCGCACTGCATATGTTGCAGCCAAGACGGCCATTTTCACTGGTTAGCCATGGATACTTTTCTTTAAATTGAGCCCACTGATTGTGGTCCCAACACTCTGGAAAGCTGGTATCCCTTTCAAAACTGGTACCCGCATCCAGGATCTTTGTTGAAGAGTCTTCCAGTGGAGAAGGTTGAATCAATCCTTGGCTTGGCATCCTACTCTCCGTATGTTGTGCAGGTACATCTTTCAAGCACGCAGTGGGCTGTACTAGCCTACTTTCCGAATCGAACCGAGATCTCTTGTTCACATTTGCAAGGAAATCCATGATGCTGGATTTGTGTTTACTTATTACTGTAGAAAGCAGAAAGCATTGGGTCAGCTATATTTTTTGCATTGGTCACACTCATATCCACTGATGGTTGGTGAGGAGAAAAAATAGCAAAATTGCTTTGCAAAAATATTTTTCGTATTACTTTTGGCACTTAGGAAAATGTTTGTGGTCCAATGAGCCACGCATCCCGGTTCGTAGTGGTATTACAATAAAAAAATAAGAGAGAAAGTCACACAATGCCCTTTTAAAAAAGAAAAATTCCCTCAATTAGCAAATGATGATCTTCAATTTTACTGGTGTGCTATTGCTCATTTCGTTTCCCATAAAAATTGTCAAAAAAAACACATTTTCCTCACATTTCTGTGGTGGAAAGTTCTGGAATCTGTATGAACATTAAATTTAAATGATTTGTGGTCATAAATGAACCAAACTTTTTCTGGCAAGGGGTACCAGCGCTTTTTACCTCTCTTGGCTACCACTGTTGTAGCCTCCGTGCTAGGGGTAGAGGGTAAAGTTTCCGGTCTGCCAGCATCTCCCTGTGCGACTTCCTGGTGATCTGTGTTGTGTCCTGGGTGAGCATGTTGTGTTGTAGGATGGACCATTGCAGGCGTGAGCAGGACAAATGCAAGGCAGGAAGATCTGTTGAATAGGATGGCTCCCAAGATACCGTAAGCTGTAGTGCAAATAAAATATTCCACGTTAGGCATTTTCATAGTTGAAGGAATGGTGGCATCATGCTGCCATGGTTATTCATTCCTTACAAACGGTTCTGAGGCATTCCATAGATTTCAATCAGACTTGAGCACCCAAATTTTAATATTTGAAGAGGTTAAAGCGCTTTTGGATGTTGGCGGCACAGCAGGTTGCCTTTAATGACTGCATTGCGACCTTTCAAAAGGGAACATTTTTAACCCTACACTTAGAAACCTCAATGCTTCCTTGCCCTAACAACAATTTTGCTAGGGAACTAAAAGGAAAGTCAATTCGAAAGGTCAACATACATGTAAGGTATAATGCTGGTATTACAGTGGATTGATTGTTATGTAATAATTGCCAGCTTAAATAGCTAAAAATCGACAGATAGCAAAGTATGAGTGTGCGTCAATCAGTGAAATAAATATGGAAATGTACAGTTAGGCAACATCATTTATGTGCAAATCTCCCCATGCGGTTACATTTATTACTTTAAGCAGTCTCTTAATATTTATCACCATTTAAACAAAGTTAATATTTCTGCTGTGAAAAGTACAACAGAGTCCTACAGCTGGCAACGTTGGAAATAAGACATGTAAAAATAGTGAATACGAGTGCCACTGCACCTGCTGAACTAATGTTAGCTAAGCCCCCGGTAGAGAGATGTATTCATTTATCTTTTTAATCAAACTTGATATTTTATGTTTTACAAGACAGTGAAAGAGTATAGGTTATATTGTAAGCTTTCATGCACAGGGACGGAAGTAGCTCCCTTGAAAACACCCAGTAGCCCCAGTCTACTAAAATCTTATTTACCTTTGGAATATTTACCCTCAGGTGGTTAAACACCAGCATAGAAATGGAAGTGTTAATTGTGGTTTGTAGCTGCAATTTAAAAACCAGCTTCTCTAAAATAAATGGTTTTAAATTATGACTCCAAGGACACCAAACTTACTTATCCTACATTTTTCCAATTTAAAGTTACACTTGTAAAAGGTTACAGACCATCTCCAATGTCACCCTATGGGAGAAATAGGCCTTGCAGTAGCGAAATTTGAATTGAATAATATTTCACTACCAGGATATGTAAAACCCTAAGAGTACATTTCATATCTTTTAAGAACAACTCTGCCCATTGTTGTGCAGGGCCTAGGGGTGACCTATTTGTCATAAAAGGGAAGGTTTGGTCCTGGCAAGTAGGTGAAATTACCAGGTCGAAATGGCAGTTTAAAAGTGCACACACAGGCTCTGCAGTGGCAGGCCTGAGACATGGTTAAAAGGCTACTTAGGTGGGTGGCACACTAGTAGCATTTGATTTATAGGCCCTGGGCACAGGTAGTGCACTTTAGTAGGGACCTATAAGTAAACCAAATATGCCAATCATGGATGTCAATTGTCATCACATTTGAGATACAGAGCACATGCACTTTAGCACTGGTCAGCAGTGGTTAAGTGCTCAAGAGTCCTAAAGTCAGCAAAAACTAAGTCAAAAACTGGAGGTTAGAAAGCAAAAAGTCAGGGTAAACCACACCAAATGATACCAGGTCTAACACTTACAACAATAGAATAATCCTTATGTGCTACACATATCATAACACTTTGACTGTATTGTGCCAAGCCCTACCAGACAGATTCAAGGGCGCCATAAACAAATGACACTATTTTACCCTAAAATTGACCAAATGTCTACCCCATTGCCTGGGAGTATCAGAAAGTCACTTCACCTAGGGCACCAGAAAACACTGCATCTCTCATGCATAATGCATGCACACAATGTCACATAGGTGCAAAGATACTGAGAATTAATTGGAACAAACAGGTGCATATAAGCTATTTTGTGGAGTTGACTGCAGCCAATTGAGCTGATTCCGAGCGGCCCAATGGCTCCGCATACACAGCTGAGCTCTCGCAACTACATTAGGGTAAAAATAAACATAGTACAAATGACAAAAGCAAATAAACAGACAGAAGCAGATTCTTGGGTATTTTTCTTGTTTTTGCAAGACGATGATTTAATGTGTCCAGACTTGAAGAACAGTTCACAGTTAGCCGACACGTGTTTCGTCGTGCTTCGGTGAGTCAACACGACTCTTCAGGGCTGGTAATACAAAATGACGTATGTATAGATATTCAATTCTGCGTCTTATCACTTTAACATGCTGCATTGGTGATAAGGGTGCATCACACATGCATCTATGACGTGCGTTGTCCATCACACGTTGTGAGTGTGGATTGTGATGACGCTATGCTTTTTAGGCGTGATCCACTGCAAGGTGAATGTGGGTATCCTCGAGTGGTAGTGTGCTAGGTGGGACATGAAGTCGTGATTCTGGTTGAGTGTTTAACATGTGTGACAAGCACACGGCGATCCTGCACAAAAACGGTCTTAACGTGAAGTACATGCCATGCGAATGTGACCAGTATAGAGTGCAACTAGTCTGTGAGAATTGTGGTATTGAGTCCAATATGGGGCGTGTAACGGAAGTGGAAAGTCTATAGTAACGGCAGTGCCTGAAGTGAAGTGAGAAGAATCTCTCTCTAAAGAGGGTAGAGTTATTATCTTGAGGCTCAACTCAGATTAAATGGGTTGAGATTAGTCTGGTTCTCGTTGTAGCGTTCTGTTTAAGTAGAATAGAGAGAGGGTGGAGGGAAAAAGAAAAGGGCATAAGGAAGGCATAAAAACTGGGAAATGTCAAAGGACATCTGTGTAGTATGAGAGAAAATAAAGAGGAGAATGTTCTTACCAATGCGCGGTCATATTCTTAGATATACTGATTCACTGAAATGGTTCGTCAGGTTTAGTTAGGAGCAAGAAAGTATTCCTGCTTCTGTATATCGCCCAATAGGGTAGGTGAAGATTTCAAAGTTCAAGCTATATGTGAAAAGAGAAACACACAATATATATGCCATCAGGCTAGAGATCGAGTTCATGGCGTCACTCTTTATCACGTTATGGTTGAGTTTGCAACTTAGTTAAGGCAAAATGCAACATATATGTACCTTAATACGGGTGCGTATTGAGCTGTACCGGGAGGGGATCCACCTGCTAAGACGCTGTGGAAACAGGTGCGTTTTCACAATCGCGACGTGCTGTGTCGAGAAACATAAATGCATGCGCACACATTAGATGAGCATGAACTTAAAATTAATTAAAAAGGCAGAAGAGACAAAGTCGCTGCCGGTATCGGTCGATACTTAGTAGGGGTTAGCCTGATCATGTGAAACGATCAGATAATTTGAAAAGGATAGAGTAATTGTGGAATGGGTATGGAAACTCACCAGGAGTGCGGTATCCCTCCTCTGCTGATTCCCGGTCGCCGTGTTTCGAAAGACGGACACGTGACCGGAAGGGAGGTGCCTCTTTATTTGGAGTTTTTTCATTGGAAAATGCCGACTGTGTACCTCTATTTCAAGGCCGCCATGTTTAAGAGGAGAGCTAATATGGCGATGTGTTTAGCAGTCGAGTATTCTATAGTTTGCGAACGAGTGGCAGTACGTAGGTGAGCCATATTTGGTAAAAAAAAGTGATGATAGCGAGTATAAGAGCAGTATATGTGTCATATACCTGCTTAAATATTGGCGAATAGAAAAATTAAAACGTAATGGCATAATTAGTCATTATTATATATTAGGTGATGAGCTCATATGGCTGCATGAGACCATCGTGACCGAGCGCCAATAGATATTGTGATGCTATTTGAGAAAAAAGGAAAGATGGCGATTTTGAGGGTGAGGGTGCCACATCAACCAACCCATTTGTGACTTTGCTCATCATGCTGTCAACAATACTTCGTTCTGTCATGCTAGTGACATTAAGTAGATGACATCATATTCAAGACAATTAAACAAGTAAAAATACAATTCTATACATTTCATCATAAACATGTGAGTGACAGTACACACTATGTAAGCGTAATCTCTTTCCAAAATACATAGCTACCTGATGACATGTTTACACATGGTAATGTGAACCTATATGTGTTGATTTCTTGAATTTCAGAGTAAAAGTCTCACTTAATGGATCCCAAGGGGTAACAATTAGTCACCCAAGAAATATTGTAACTCAGGGTCATAGTTGAGCCCATGTTCCACGCATTGTAGACGCATGATCCATGTGGCTTCCCTACGTCTGAGTTTAAGTTCTCGGTTACCCCCTCTGATGTTGAGGGGAATCATATCTCTCCCAAAAGACACGCACTTTGATGTCATCCTCCAAGGGTTGACATTCTGCTATATGTAAGGACTGGGTATTTGGGATCTCTTCTTTGAATGGCTCTCATGTGTTCTGCAATTCTATCTTTGAGAGCCCTAATGGTGCTGCCTACATAAATTTTGCCACAATGGCATTCGATTATGTATATTACGAATTTCGTTAGGCATGTGATGTTGTATCTGATTTTATATATTGTTCCGTCGGGACCCTGGAACATTTTGGTACCATGTTTACCCCAAATACACATGGAGCAGAAACCACATTTGTGGAATCCTAAGCCTCGTGTAGTCAGCCAGTCCCGAGCTGTGGTGTTTGGGGGAACCGTGGGGCTAAGTTTATTTCTCAGAGTAAAGCCCTTTCTGTATGTAATGGAGGGTTTGTCTGATAAAAATTCTTTAACACCTTGGCTGCTATGACTTTTCCCCCCCGGTGCTGGATCCTTTGTTTTCCCATTGTTCATGACGAGCTCAGCTCGTCATCAGCACAGCTCAACTGTGCCTCATGACGAGCTGAGCTCGTCATGAGCATCGAAAGGGTTAAGAACAGGATCTCCTGTTAGGAGTCTCCAGTGCTTAATGAAACTCTTTCTGGTAGTGTGGTTCAGTGCGTTGAATTCTGTTATTAGTCTGATTTTCTGGCCGGAGGATTCAGGCTCCGTACGTGTCTTTAAACAATCTGGTCTTGAGGTGATTCTGGCCCTTTGTTCAGCTTTCTTAAGGGATGCATGTGAGTATCCTCTCTTGCGGAATCTGTCTCTCATGTTAGAAATGCAGTTTTCAAATTCAGTGGATTCACTGCAATTACGTTTAGCTCTTAGAAATTCTCCATATGGGATTGAGCGTAACTGGTGTTCGGGGTGGGAACTGGACGCATGGAGTATAGAATTGCAGGAAGTGGGTTTCCTGAACAGTTTAGAGTGTAGTAAGTTGTCTTTGACATAGAATTCAAGGTCTAGAAATTCCATCTTGTTTAAGCTATGTCGCATGGTAAAGCTGATTTCCCATGTGTTTTTGTTTAGATGTTCGAAGAAGGAAAAAAGTAATTCTTCAGAACCAGACCACAATAGAATACAGTCATCAATATATCGACCCCAAAAGAGTATGGAGTCGATATATTCCGCTCCTTTGGTACCCCAAATTAGGTCAGCCTCCAAAGCCCCCATGAAGAGATTAGCAAAGGAGGGTGAAAATTTAGAGCCCATGGCTACTCCCTTTTTCTGTCGATACCACTTGCGGTCAAAGATGAAAAAATTATTCTCTAGGATAATAGCCATCATATGTAACAACATGTTGGTGTGTGCCCAGAGTGAGGCCGGTCTATTAGATAGCAGTTTCGTCATGGCTGATAAGCCCAGTTCAGGATTGATACTGGTGTACAAAGACACCACATCCATGGTGACCAATGTCATGCCTTGTTGCCGTTCCGTGTCTGACATGATGCTCAATATATGTTTTGAATCCTGTATATGCGATGGTAAGTTTCTGACTAGAGGTCCCAAAAAAAGATCAGCATATTCTGCAATTCTTTCAGTGGGACCCCCAATTCCCGATACTATCGGTCTGCCCGGAGGAAAAGGTAAATTCTTGTGGACTTTGGGCAGTGTGTACAGCCAAGGAAAAGTGGGTCTAAAGACTTTAAGGTAAAGGTACTCATTGTCATCCAGAAGACCAGATTGTTTCCATTTTAATAGAAGTCCATTTAGTAAAAGTGTTAAAGGACCCATAGAGTTATGGGTGAGTAGCTCATAACATGAGTCATCATTCAGTTGGCTCTGGATCTCACTGTTATAGTCGGCCAGATCCATAACCACAACATTTCCCCCTTTGTCTGCCTCCCTGATGATGATATCAGGATCATTGCTTAGAGTGGAAAGTGCTAGCCATTCCCCTTTAGTCAAATTGTCCTTATATTTAAATTTGGTATTCAAGTTCTTAGTGTTAGTTCTTTTAAGATCTTCAAGAACATGTCTGTGGAAATTGTCAATCACATTGCCCCCTGATAACGTGGGAGTCCATTTACATTTACATTTCAAGCCACTCGCCATTCCATAGTCAGTTTCAACATCAAGCTCCTCAAGTAATCTTTCCATTTCAAGGGGACTATCTTCCCTATCTGTTAAAGAAAGAAGCAAATGTGTTGTCTGTACATCTTTAATGGTCAAAGATACATTATCAAAAACACTGGGAATGTGTCTGGATTGTCTTTGGGTGTCATGTTGTCCAGCAAAATGTTTCTTTAGTTTAAGATTGCGTATGAATCTGAAAATGTCAATCTTAGTTTGGCACATATCACCAGTTGCATAAGGATTAAAGTTCAGGCCTCTACTAAGTAAAGAGATCATATCCGGTGTCAGAGGATGTGAAGAAAGGTTAATGACTTGTACTGTGTCAACTAGTGTGGTTAGTTCCTCTGTGTTCCTGATCTCAGTTTCCTGCGATAATCCTCGCTTGTTCCTACGTTTGCCCCTGTGGGGTTTGGGTCTGCTGCAACCCTTGGTGGCTGTGTCCTGTTACCCCTACTGACACGTTCCATTTCTAAAAAAAAGGTTGAGCGTGTAGCCTCTGTATTAGCTAAAATCTCATTTTCAATTTCACTGAGTCCGGTAGAGCTCAGTGAAGTGGTGCTGGAACTGACAGAATTAGTGGTTGTTGATCTACCTGTCTGTGAGCCTGGTTTGGGCCTGGGGACCAGAGAATCGTATTTTCGATCAAAAGTGTAAATTCTACCATTTTTGTAGTCTGCCTCATCTCTCTTGATCTGACGTGCTTTTCTGTTCTTTATTTCGGCTTGATGTTTGAGAAGAATCTCATCTAGTAAAGTGTAGTTCTTGACGGTGGCTTCTGGTTTATTTAAATCTTTGATCTCCTGTTCTGCAATGGAGATTTCTGATTGTAGTTTAGTGGTCTTACGGTCAGCACTCTCAATGAGAATGTCCATAAGTGTTATGGAATTCTGGTTGAGCGAGTCTTCCCATTTGGTCATGAGATCTGGGTCTAGATCGTCATAAGTAGGGAAAGTGTGGGATCGTAGTCCTCTAGGAATTTGTTTGAGCCTTAAGTAATGTTTCAAGGTGGCTCCATCCCACCAACGGGAGTTCTCTTGCTTTTTGAGTCTCCGCAACCGGGATCACTGCGTGTGTGAACATTGGACCCAGCTTTAACAGGTGCAGCTCTGCACCTGGTAACACCTTGGGTTAAGGTGGGGCAGGAGCTAATGGTGCAAGTTCAAACTGCCCGTAACTCCCACCTCTAGATAATGCTTCACCAAGGGAGACTACAGGGTTTCTTTGTCCAGGACACCTTACCCGACCAACAATCCAAGATCTGCACTCGCTTACCACTAATATTGACAACTTTCTCAAGTTATTCCACATCCTCAAGGTTATTTCTCTTTCCCAGGACAAAAACAGCTTGTGAAACTTTAGGAAAATTAGCCATCTAAAACTTTCATTATGAGTTGGTTAGATTTAGCTGCAGGGATACCGACCAGAAACGGATATTCTGAGAACCCGATATCTCTTCACCTACATTCCACCACCTCATCTTCAGGATTCAGTTGGCTCACTTCTCAGGTAGCTCAAACTCTAGCACTAAGATGTATTGAAACATTTTAAGGAGGAATGAAGTGAATCCATAAAGCGCTTGTGCAATAGGATATAATACACTTCTAGTAAGGCGGACAGAATATTCATCAAGTGTGTACTTTGTTGATTTTTTTCTTGATTGACATTAGTTGTATGTTTTAACACTGATTCATGAGAGCTGGAAGAGCGCTTGTAGATTGCTCGGCATAGGTACAGGGGTACAGAGGGCAGAAAGGAACAAAAACCAGGGAAAACGAGGGGTACAGAGGGCAGAAAGGCACAAAAACCAGGTAAAACGAGGGGTACAGAGGGCAGAAAGGCACAAAAACCAGGGAAAACGAGGGGTACAGAGAGCAGAAAGGCACAAAACCAAGGAAAAAATGAGTAACAGGGCAGAAAGGCACAAAAACCAGGGAAAACGAGGGGTACAGAGGGCAGAAAGGCACAAAAACCAAGGAAAATACGAGTAACGTAGGGCAGAAAGGCACAAAAAACAGGGAAAACGAGGGGTGCAGAGGGCAGAAAGCCACAAAAACTAGGGAAATCGAGGGGAACAGAGGGCAGGAAGGCACAAAAGCCAGGGAAAACAAGGGGTACAGAGGGCAGAAATGCACAAAAACCAGGGAAAACGAGGGGTACAGAGGGCAGAAACGCACAAAAACCAGGGAAAACGAGGGGTACAGAGGGCAGAAAGGCACAAAAACCAGGGAAAACGAGGGGTACACAGGGCAGAAAAAGGCACAAAAACCAGGGAAAACGAGGGGTACAGAGGGCAGAAAGGCACAAAACCAAGGAAAAAACGAGTCTAACAGAGGGCAGAAAGGCACAAAAACCAGGGAAAACGAGTGGTACAGAGGGCAGAAAGGCACAAAAACCAGGGAAAACGAGGGGTACACAGGGCAGAAAAAGGCACAAAAACAAGGGGTACAGAGGGCAGAAAGGCACAAAAACGAGTGGTACAGAGGGCAGAAAGGCACAAAAACCAGGGAAAACGAGGGGTACAGAGGGCAGAAAGGCACAAAACCAAGGAAAAAACGAGTCTAACAGAGGGCAGAAAGGCACAAAAACCAGGGAAAACGAGTGGTACAGAGGGCAGAACGGCACAAAAACCAGGGAAAACGAGGGGTAAAGAGGGCAGAAAGGCACAAAAACCAGGGAAATCGAGACAGGGAAAACGAGGGGTACAGAGGGCAGAAAGGCACAAAAACCAGGGAAAACGAGGGGTACAGAGGGCAGAAAGACACAAAAACCAGGGAAAACGAGGGGTACTGAGGGCAGAAAGGCACAAAAACCAAGGAAAAAACGAGTCTAACAGAGGGCAGAAACGCACAAAAACCAGGGAAAACGAGGGGTACAGAGGGCAGAAAGGCACAAAAACCAGGGAAAACGAGGGGTACACAGGGCAGAAAAAGGCACAAAAACCAGGGAAAACGAGGGGTACAGAGGGCAGAAAGGCACAAAACCAAGGAAAAAACGAGTCTAACAGAGGGGAGAAAGGCACAAAAACCAGGGAAAACGAGTGGTACAGAGGGCAGAAAGGCACAAAAACCAGGGAAAACGAGGGGTACACAGGGCAGAAAAAGGCACAAAAACAAGGGGTACAGAGGGCAGAAAGGCACAAAAACGAGTGGTACAGAGGGCAGAAAGGCACAAAAACCAGGGAAAACGAGGGGTACAGAGGGCAGAAAGGCACAAAACCAAGGAAAAAACGAGTCTAACAGAGGGCAGAAAGGCACAAAAACCAGGGAAAACGAGTGGTACAGAGGGCAGAACTGCACAAAAACCAGGGAAAACGAGGGGTAAAGAGGGCAGAAAGGCACAAAAACCAGGGAAATCGAGACAGGGAAAACGAGGGGTACAGAGGGCAGAAAGGCACAAAAACCAGGGAAAACGAGGGGTACAGAGGGCAGAAAGACACAAAAACCAGGGAAAACGAGGGGTACTGAGGGCAGAAAGGCACAAAAAACGAGTCAGGCAGAAAGGCACAAAAACAAGGGAGAACTAGTCCAACAGAGGGCAGAAAGGCACAAAAAAACAAGTGGAGCCATTAAAATTGCTTACACTTACCTTAAAACTAGTGAAACTGAAGCTGAAAATGGTTTCCTAGGTGACGGTGTAGGTCGTAGATACAGGAAGGGAAGTCTCCAGCAGGTCAGGCAGCAGGCGATGCCAGGCAGAAACCGCGTCGATATCCGGATCCGGTCAAAAAGGAAAGGAGCCAGAGCAAAAAAATCCAGAAAAATAAAAGGCATGGCGTACGAGGGCGGGACTGCTGCGGTGCAGAAACACCCATCCAGTGACGTCTACTATGACCACTATTGGGTCACAGACGTCTCTGTTCCACTGGTAGGTCCGAGTCCCCCCGGCAAGGTTAAGAGCTGCGATAGGCGTGGTGAGCAGTCCGAGGCTTCACCCGGAAATGTGTGCTTTGGTCGGTGCGCGCTATCAGATGGTGAAGGAGCAGGCCAGTGCAGGGTGGACTGGACGGCGTTTTAATAAGTAAGCAGGGGGGACGGCATCCCCCCTGGAAAATAAGTGGGGGTCGCCGTCTACCCACTTGGTACCCCGACTCAAGCCCTGCTGATAGGTGTCTTCACATTCATAGGTATGTAATATGGCTAGAAAGAAGGGTCAGACAACCATAGCGTTTCACGAGATCTAAAATGCTAAGGACGCAACTTCGATCTGGAGGTCCCCCCTCTATTGATTTCCTACGCCTTGCTGCTACTTTAAACAAGCATTTGCATCCACTAATAGTATTAAAATGGCAGATGTTTGCTTTATTTTTTTCGAATTCTAAAGCAGGCTGCATCCCTGGCTCGGCTGCTTGCTCTCCCAGTGGGCTGCAGATACTCACGCCCCATGACTCGACCTAAAACTAATAGCTAAAATCATGAATAGAGAAGACACCACAAAACCTAGGATCAACTATGCCACAGTGATCTCTACAGTGATGACCCAACGTCGCAGAGTTCGGTTTTGAGCCAAGGGCTGACTGAGAATGTGAGTGGAACCAGGACAAAACTTGAGCAGTTGCTCCATGTAGTATTACCACCACACATCAACTCATTTTAGGACAAGAACAGTCCTCAGGTACTGCCCACACCACCAAGACTTAGGTAGTTCTGGGGGTGGGAGAGAACAACTACAGGATGGCATTGTTCTGCAACTTAAGGCAAAACCAATAACAAGGACTTACTAGTCATTCAAGTACTAACAAACTGCAAAAACACTACTGGTAGTATTCTATCTTGAACATAAGTAACATTTGTGAAATTGGCTGATGCCAACTTCACAGGTCTGTTTTTAAAACTTAGCAAACTTCACGAAGCCCGTGAAGTTTTGATAAACATGATGTGTGAAATAATAAGCAAAATGTACAACATTATTCTGAAGAGAATTCTACTTTTTGTGGGAGAACTTTCTGGCCATAAAATGTTTTTGCAAGATAAATCACCAGCAAAAATGATTTTTTGGAGTGAATTTTGCAATTGTGAAGTGCAGTTATAATGTAGCTGATACTGGACTACAATATAGTGTTCGAAACTGTTTAAACCGGACGTATTCAGCCAAAATGTGGTAGCATGATAATACTACAATCAGGTGCTTCTGTTTTAATGAGTTTAACATTTTGGTCTTTGATTTCTTTTAATTGTTGATATTGAATTGCGTTTATATTTTTGATTCACGTTGCTGCTTTTTAAGGTTTACTATTGTGTCGTACTGCGACACTCGGCGCCATAACTTAGTTAAGAATTGATAAAAAATCTTTTTGCTTGTTTTCCTATCATGGGATTGAGAAAACACAGTATTTTGATAGCTTTTCTTGAATACAGGTGTTGCCCTACGACACAAACGGAGGAAGGATAATTTTGCACTGTATTTTCAGCTTGTTCACAAAGGTCTTTAGTGAACTGTTTTTGGCACAAATTTGGGGTCCTAATTAGGGTTTGGCATCGCAGAAGGAACGTTGTAAGAGGGCGTTCCTCCTACTGAGGTGTAACAAATGCCCAAACAGTGTTAACAATTAAAAAAAAAAAAAATGAATACTACTACTAAATATTCTGCGTTATGCCGCATAATTTGCCATTTCTTGACGCATAATTTACTCAACTCTGCCGCATAATTTTGCCCTCTGCCCTCTGCTGACGCATGATTCCAGTGGCCCTGATTTACAGTCTGAGAAACCGTTGACTCTGCCGGCCAGTGGTAACCCTTGATGCAGCAGTCTATCCCCTACGTGCGAAAAGTTCCCTGAGCACCAGTGCTATATGTTTTGTTGTTGTCAAGAACAAAATCCGCTTGGAGAGTGTTTCTTCAAAACAAAAGTTTTCCAAGCGGGTGCTTTCAACATGGTAGCCAAAGCCAGTGCAACATCTCTTTCCCCTAGTTATTGTTCTGCATATAAAAAGACATCACAAAACCGGTTTCTAAAATTTCTCATGGTGCAAAATGTATTTGCTAAGATTCAGTGTTGGTCCCTGCAGTGTAGGCCCGGGAATCTGGATCCATGGTGTTAAATATTCTCATGGCACAAGTGGCTTAAGCGGTGCAAATGGGTTAGCAAAGACATAAAATTGAATGCATCATGAACCACTGTTCCACATTTTGTTGGTATCATGTGATTAAATTAATGTATCCCATACGCCCCTCCTTCTTAGCGCTGGAGCAACCCCGCCAGAAGGGAGCATGATGTATGGCACACATCAGCGGGAGGCTCTGCACAATGTTAAAGTCAAGCTTGCATTCACGATCACCTGCAGTGGTAACTCTTGTCCCCTTTCTGGGTCCCTGACCCCTCATCACCCAGAGGAAACCAATGGTGGCTCTTACGGTACCTTAGCAGCCCCCCTCATTGGTCTGTAATGTTACCAGGATCCCAGAGTGAAACTGCAAGCTTCATTATGCAGATGTGGCTGCTGGTCTCTGCATAATTATGCACAGGGCAGCCAAAATCTGCCATGCGCCTTCGAGACGGTTGCATACTCGCTGGTGCCTCCTCCATGGCACTGTGACAGGAAGAGCAGTCAGGTCAGAGAAGAAAACACAGCAAGAAATTAGATATTAACTGGGATTTGGTCATTCTAGCCCCAAACCCCCTTGTAAATCCTCATTTTGGGCCTGACGTTCACCTACCTTTAATCTCTTGGTGAAAACAGACCTGCAGGGTCCTGTTGTGTCGCACCCTTGGGCAGTGCGGACGATAAAGGAATGGACGTGACGGGCAGGGGCTGTGGGCCTAGCCTTTAAAAAATGACAGGAGCCTTAATTGTGGTATTACTGCAGGTCGCCGTCTCCAACTGGCCGACGTAGACGTGCTCTTGCCTTTTTATTAACTGGCCATTAAGTGTCGTGACTACGTCACAACGCAATCACGCCGTCGCATATCGCAACATTACATTTCTCCCCAACAAGGTTTTAAAACAACATAACATTGTGCATTTACGGTGTCAGTTATCAAACTTCTGATAGTCCCACAGGAAATAATTGTCCCAGCTCTGCAGAAGGAGCACTCAATGAACGAAACAATTAGTAAGGAACAGTCTTACATTACGTAGCCTCTCAGTTGTGATGAAGGTGCAGGGTTCCTTCGCAAGTTGTACTGGGACAGACCTCGACCTGGCAGCATTGGACTAGCCACCTCAGGAGCATCTCCAGATGGTGAAGAGTTAGGCACGGTGGGGACACTAGTGCTCGCCTCCACCTCAGTTTTGCCAGCACCAACTTCATTCAAATCAGGGCTTTCGCCGGAACCACTCATGACGGTGAGAACACAGGAAGTTGCGACAGGATCCGGTGTCGTGGCATGAAATCGTTTGAAGTGGGAAATGTTGCGAGTTACAGTCTCTCGCCCCCGAGTCGCCACAACTCGAGTTCCCTTGACGCTCACCACAGTCCAGGGCAGCCTTTCACACGGGAGTTGGAACTTTCCTCCTTGGTACCGGTTTCTCAACAGGACCAGGTCACCTTCCTTGATCAGGCTGGCTTGCACGTTGCGGCGACGGCTCGCTTGAGCGTGAGCCTTCTTCCGCCGCGTATCAATCCTGCCATCATCGGGACTCTGGATGCCACTAAGGATGATGAGGTATGGTGTCCATGACGACCCGACCCATCAGCAGGTGAGCAGGGGTAACCCCAGTGGTGGTGCGAGGGGTCTGCCGATAGCTGCGCAGGAATGTGAAGATGGCAAATTCAATGGATTGTCCTTTGTCATTGGCGATTCGTATGACTTTGTTCAGGGTTCTCATGAACCGTTCGGCCTCACTTGAGGCCAACGGGCGTGATTTGACTGTGCTGTATTCCGAGACTGGTGAGGTATTCAGACAGTTCTTGTCCGTGAAACGGGGGTTCATTATCGGTCCGTATTTCCTTCATCAAGCCATGGGTGGCCATGATCTTCTCATTTTTGGATATTTCCTCACTCGCACTGAGAGTCCCCACGATCTCCACTTCCGGATATTTTGAGTGATTATCAATTGCCACTAGGGTGTGCCGGCCATCCGGAAGGCTGCCAAAATCCATGCTCACGCAGGACCAGGGAGACTGTGGACGAGGTTCAGTTATGATTGGAGCAGGGTGAGGTAAGTCTCCAGTGACCTGACAGGCGGAGCAGGACCTGACCTGACCATGCCCTCTACCAGTTCATCCATGAGTGGAAACCACACTTTCGAACAAAGACGTGATTTGGTCTTTACCATGCCCTGAGCCGACATGTGCAAGCTGTACACACCTGGTGATGAGCGCAGTAGGTATGACCAGACGGTGCCCGCGCAGCAAGCAGCCAGTGGGATCCTCCGTGAGTTCGTCTTTCACATGATGCAAGCTCTCCATTATCCTTTGAGCATGGATAGTCAGGACTTTCCACTCCTCCTTGGCCTTGTGCCAGTTCCCCTGCTGTAGGATTCTCTTGGCCCGTTGCAGGCACTCATCCTGCGCCGTAGCTTCCGCGAAGTTCTGCATTGACAGGGGGAGAAGGCATGACCTGGCGGTGACGTATCGAACATACTCTTCCGCGTCTTCCCTTTCTTTGTCAGTGGCTTCTCGGGGGTGTCTGGATAGGTAGTCTGCCGGGTTGCAAGACCCCGGCTGATACTCCACCCGGCAATTGTAATCCAGCAGTTGGAGCATCCATTTTTCGATCCTCGGTGGAGGTTGGGTAGATATTCCAGCAAATAGGGCCACTAATGGCTTGTGATCTGTCGTAACGGTGAACGGTTTTCCATACACATAGAGGTGAAAGTGACGACACCCCCAGTGAATGGCGATAGCCTCTTTCTCTATTTGAGAATATCTTTGCTCCGTCATCGTTAGAGATCGGCTTGCAAATGCCACTGGTGCCCAGGCATCCTCCGGCCGTCGCTTCTGTAGCAGGACCGCCCCAAGGCCCACCGGGCCGGCATCCACTGCAATTTGGGTAATTTTCTCCGGATCAAAGAATGCTGGTGTGGTTGCTTCGGAAAGGGCATTTTTAATGTTCATGAAGGCCTTTTCCTGAGGGGGACCCATTCCCAGGGGACCGATTCTATAGTTAGTTCTCGTAGCGGCACCGTGAGCGATGTCAAGTCCTTAATGAATCTACCACAGTAGTTGACCATTCCTAGAAAGCTTCGGACTTCGCTCACACTAGCTGGGGCAACGGTGCTCTTGATGTCACACACTTTCTCTGGGTCAGGGTTGACACCTTCCGTGGAGAAAGTGTATCCAAAGAATTGTAGCTTGGTTCTCAGAAATTCACATTTCTCACGATGAAGCGTTAGACCAGCTTCACGCAGCCTTCGGAGTACTTGGGTGAGACGGGCATTGTAATCCGGTAGGGACTTGGCATGAATCATTATGTCATCGCTGAAATTGATGACGCCTGGAATGTTACGTTATGTTATGGGTGTCTTATATAGCGCTCGGCTACTCCATGGAGTGTCCTGGCACTTTCTGACCCATAGCTGAAACAGAAAGGAAAAAGGAAAAGAAGCAGACCTATCATTGACTGTAGAGCCAAGTTTTCAAACCTTTTCTAAAGCCAAGCAGGTTTGGAGTACAATGAAGTGCCAGGGGGAGGGTGTTCCACAGCTTGGGAGCGAGATGTTTGAAAGAACGTCCCCCTATCCTAGCTTTCCTGATAATAGGAACAGTTGCCAGACCAAGGGATTCTGATCTGAGGGATCTAGTGGGCTTATAAAAGGTAAGACATTTCTAGATGTACTTAGCCCCCACAGCATGGAGTGCCTTGTGAGCCAGTGTAAGTGCCTTAAAAATAATCCGCTTTCTGACAGGAATCCAGTGAAGGGAAAGTAACAAATCCGAGGCTCTAGCATGGCGGGGAAGGCCAAAAATGGCCTGCGCAGCCGAGTTTTGGACCACTTGAAGTTTTTGCAATAGGTAGTCCGGAAGACCCAAATATAAAACACCCAGCAGGAAACTCACCAGGCGCTAAAGAACAAGGTCATCCACTGGCTGAAAACCAATAGACCCCTTCCATTGGGCGTGGATGGCCTGATTCTTGGCGAACGTAGGGTGGGCTGGATCGGACATGGGAAAAAACCATTTGAGGGGGACTGTGTGGTGGTCAATTTCCAAGACATAAGAGCTGCCCACTCAATATACTGCCTAGGGCGAGCCGTGGCCGGCCCCGGAGTTGATGCAGTTGACCTATCATTCTTCTACCCGCGGTCGGCCTCGATTACCCCTATTATCCATCCCGGGTCCCTTCCCCAAAATAACGTCTATGGCCAACTTTTCCCAGCAACAACCGTAGCGCAGCCGCATACAGTTCCACCACTACCGAACTGGGGCTTTTGGGGCTGCTGACTTTGTGATGCTTCTGAGGAGGCTCTGGTGATTCGGAGTCCCGGCGTCCAGTCCCCTCCTTCTGCCAAAAACAATATCCCTCCGACCATACCAGAAGATCAGGCTATTGTCGAGACTATATGGTTAACTAAGGGAGGTGAGGGTGCCACTTGACCCTTCAGTTGGTTGTTCTACTGTGGGTGTTGTGGACTTATTTGCTCCTGTCAAGACCTGTAGCATTGCGGCTGTGGCGGACCCACCCATTAGGGTTCTCAGCTGGAATGTAACAGGTCTCAAAAGAAAGCTGGCACTGCCCGACTGGAACTCGCTTGTGGAGCAATACTCCATATGCCTGTTCCAGGAAACCTGGAGCAAGGAGCCCCTACACAAGGCAGGATACTCTACCCACCATTTACCAGCTGTCCACTCAGAAACTGGCAGGGGTCGCCCTTCAGGCGGCCTCCTCATCTGGGTGGCTTCTGCACTTAACTGCAGGGTGGTGGAGCGGGATACCAAATGCCCGGACCTCCTTAACATCTCCCTGAAAAACCTCAAGGGACGAGTTATTTTAAACATCTTCAACATTTATGCCCAAGGTATGAAGGGGGGTAGAGAATCCCCAGTTATAGCCTGCCTAGAAGCCCTGCTTCGTTCGTCACCACACAAGCATTGTACTCTGGTTGCGGGTGATTTTAATTGCACCTTTGAGCCCCTTGGCCCCGAAATTTTACAAGATCAAGAGGAAAATGACAATAGGTGGGGGAATACCAGCCTTAGAACTCAGTCCAATTAAAAAATGGACAGAAGTGGTCCTCCAGATTAACTCCATAACAATGGAGTTTGGTCTGAGGGCTGCTAATGGCAGGACTGGTTCTGATAAAGCAGGAGCCCATACTTACAACAGGCCTGGACATACGTCAAGAATTGACTATTTTCTTCTTGACGTATACCTGTGGAGCATGGTAAATGATATGGTGATCTTACCTTCCGTCGAGAGTGATCACAATCTCCTCTCGCTCACATTGTCCCATAGGTGGCTAACTGACTCTGGGAGCGGAACCGCTTGCAATCTGGCCCCGGATTTGTCATCAGTCTCCAACTGTGGACGACGGCTAAAGTGGGCGAAGCTGTCGCTCTCAGAGGAGAAAACTTCCACCATAAGGCAGCTTCTCACTACAGCTCTAGAAAACCTTGACTCCTACGAGGATGGGTTGTTGGAGGTGACTGTTAGGTTCTGTACCCTAACTCAGGCTATCGGTGACCTTTTTGTTGTCCCAGCTAGTGCCAACAAGAGGAAACCCCGTACACGGGCTAGACAGGGTTGGTTTAACCAGAAGTGCAGGGAGGCGAAGTCACTCCTTGTTGAAGCAGTCAAATCCAAAATACCTACTAGGACCAGGGTGGCAAGAAGGCATTATTCCCTCTGCCAAAAAAATGCTAAGAAGGAGTGGGAGGACAATTACTGGCAGGACCTCTTGGCTGCCAGTCAAGGGAAAGATGCTAAAGGCTTTTAGGACATGGTGGGAAATAGGAATCGTCCCGATGACACACTGAGGACCTGCAGCATTACTGCCCAGACATGGTTTACCCACTTTCAGACACTCTATTCCGCCATTGAAGGCCCACTTAATGATCCCTTCATCCTTCCGCCATACACTTTGGATAGAGACCTGGATTTGTTTTCTGAACAGGAAGTCACAAACCTGATTAAAACTCTGGTGCCATTAAAAGCAGCTGGCCCGGACGGGCTCCCAGGAGACATTCTTCGAGCCTACCCAAAAGAATGGGGGGCACTGATCTCGGCCCTTCTTAACGCCATCATTGAGGGAGGATCTGTGCCAGATTCCTGGAAAGGGGCCTGGAAAGGGGCCGAGGTAGTCCCAATTTTTAAAAAGGGTTGCCGGGACTTACCAAGGCCTATAAGCCTAATAGACTCGAGCCAGGAATTGGCGGGGAAAGCAATTTTGGGGAGGATTTTACAATGGGTGGATGACAACCACATTCTGTCTGATATGCAAGCTGGGTTTCGTTCAGGAACCGGAACGATTGAACAAGTGTTCAGGCTCTTGTTACTGTACTGGAAGGTGGTGGAGCTAGGCAAAGGCAGTCTTTATAGATCTGAAGACTGCCTTCAACCTGGTTCCTAGGGAGGAACTCTGGAGGGTGTTGTATGGTCTAGGGATGCCCCCCTACATCTTAAACCTTCTTATTAAATTGCATAATGCCACCTATGCCCAGGTTAGATGGGGGATGAATGGGGAAAAGACCGAAAAGATCAGGGTCGAGAGGGGAGTGCGGCAGGGTTGTGTTCTAGCTCCCACCCTATTCTCCCTCTACGTTAACGGGGTGGTAGAGCACCTGCTCGGCGAACCAGCAGACACCCCCACATTGGGAGGCGTAAAAATTCCAACATTGCTGTTCGCCGATGACACCCTCCTCATCTCGAAAACCCCCCAAGGCCTCCAGAAACTCCTGAACCGCTTCCAGGATTTTTGCATTATCAGAGGATTAGTCATCAATGTGGACAAAACAAAGTATTTAGTCATGCACCCCCCCCCGTAAACTTGGCCGTCCCCCCATTTTGAACTCTACCCCCCTTGAAAGAGTGGCAGAATTCGACTACCTGGGAATCCGCTTAAGCGATGCGATGAGCTGGTCCGCCCACATCAACAAAATGACAGTCAGTCATAAAAGGTTGGGGGGGGGCCCTCCTTAAGGAGTACAGCAATTCAACTAAACAATGTGTTGCCCCATTAATAGACATTTATAAAGCCCGAGCTGTATCTGCGTCACTCTACAGAGCCGAACTGTGGGGCCTAGGTAATATGGAGTCTCTGAGCAAGGCAGAGAATAAATTTATCAAAGACCTCCTTGCCATCCCGATGAGTACTCCGACAGTCCCGGTCTTAATGGATGTAGGCTGCAAAGCAATTAGGGACCAGGCTCGCCTTCGCCCTCTCTTGCTTTGGGCTCGCTTGTGGAGGGTTCCGGAGTTAAAATCCTACGCTGACGGGTTAGCAGAGATGATGCGCTCTGATGGTTGGCAGAAGATCAAAGGGCTCAGGGACATCAAACATCTGTTAGGGGACTTAGGTTTGGGGTCTTGCTGGCTCAAACACTCAGCCCCCCCAAAGGAGTCCCTAAAAAACTATACTGGGAATGGGTTTTCTCGAAGCACATCAGCAATCAGCGACACTGCAATGCCACCGCAGCATTCTTGAAAACGAAAGACGTTGTTGCCTTCGAGCCCTACATGGATTTAATTACCATCGCCATGGACCAGACTTTATATATCAAATTCCGCCTAGGAACCCTACCCCTTGCCGACCTTTGCTCCAGGTGGAATAAGTCCCAGCCAGCATCACGCCATTGTGCCCTAGGTTCTGACAAACCTGAAACTGTGCCACACTTTCTTTTTGAATGTCCGGACTATGGACGCCCTAGACCACGATGGCTTAAACCAATTTGCAGAGAACTGGGCACTTGGCAGCACACGGTCGCCCTCCGGATTCTACTAACTAACACAGCCCCTCCCATTGTCTGTGCCGTATCCAAGTTTTTAAAATGGGCTCGACTAAAAAGACTGTCCATATCAATTTAATTCTGTCTTAGCTAATTTATTCTGATCAATTGTGTTTTTATCCTTTTTATTCCAAATGTACAGTCACACTTATGATATGCTGTTTTATATTTTTTGTAATGCTTTTATGATATATGATTTATGATATATGCATATCGAAATAAAGCAATCAACCAACCAACAAAACATTAGAGTAATCGAGCCTGGAACAAATTAAGGCCTGAACCGTCGTCTTCCTATGGGCCAGAGGAAGCAGAGGAAGCAGAGGAAGGAACTTACGCCACATTTTCAGGAGACCGAAACAGGTGCTAGTAAGGCCTATGATCTGGGACTTCAATGATAGATTATTATCAATTTTAACCCCAAGGTTCTTAGCAACCGAGGAGGAAGATGAGGGAGGAAACATATTCACAGGCCACCAATCCTGCCATGGCGGGTCTGCCTGACACCCAAAGAAAAGCATCTCTGATTTATCAGGGTTGCACTTGAGGCTGTTTCGCTGAAACCAGTCGAAAAAAGCCCCAAGACAGCCGCGGATGCTCTCTCCGTCGAACTCAGCACCCTTTCTACAGGTGAAGAGAAGCTGGGTGTCATCAGCGTATGATATGATCTGGGCTCCAAAAGACTCTGCCAGCACCGCCAATGGAGTCATAAAGATGTTAAAAAGGGTCGGGCTAAGCACCGACCCTTGAGGAACTCCAACCTCCAAAGGCGGTACTTGGGCAGAGTACGGGGGGCCCAGACCACCTGTCGACGACCCGCTAGATAAGATCTAAGCCAGCTCAACACCGTCGAAGGCCGCCGACAGATCTAACATCACCAGCATAGCCTTCCACCTGAGTCAAGTACTTCCTTGATGGCTTCATTTACCTCCAAGAGAGTGGTCTCAGTGCACAGATTGGCGCGAAAGCCTGACTGGGTGGAGTGAAGCAAACCATGACTTTTAAGAAAAGTGGAGAGCACAGAGTGGACATGCTTTTCCACAATCTTTGCCAAACCCGGTAGAAGAGATATTGGCCTATAATTTGCATGATTCTCAGGATCAAGGCCAGGCTTTTTAAGAAGTGGAACAACCATTGCCTGTTTCCAGGCCAGAGGGACAGTGCCACACGCCAGCGATAGATTGAGAACAGGATTGATCAGAGGGTTCAAAATCTTTGCGGTACTGGCCAAAAGGATAGCAGGACAAGGGTCCAGAGGGGAGCCTGACTTGATCTTGAGAAGGAGATCCACAGAGGTGGAAGCAGACATAGCTGGAAACTCCGAAAGAACAGGACTAGACTCGATAGATGAAGTTGATGGGTTACTAAGATTGGAAACTGTGCTAAGGCCAGAAGAGGGAAAGGAGTCTTGGATCGGTTTAATTTTTGTTGTAATGTCCGCAATCAACTCTTGTATGACATGCTGAAACACCTCAGCGGCGCTGGATTCTCCAAAGCTTAGTCTGGTGTAGCATCTCAGTCCCACATGGGTAGAGAATATGGTTATGTTGCGCGACGCCTCATCAAGAACCAATTGATGGTATCCAGACCGTAAGTCGAGCTTGGAGAACCAGCAGGCTCCAGGCATTTCTCCAATGAGGTCGTCAATGGTAGGGGTGATGTGCCGCTCGCGCTTTATGGTGGAGTTTGGGAGGCGCATGTCGACACAGATGCGCACCGCCCCTGGCTGCTTGGGCTTTTGAGTGACCACAATAGGTGAAACCCAGGGGGTGGGTCCCGTTACCTTTTCAATTATGCCGGCAGCCTCGAGTTTCTTCAATTCTTGTTTCACTTGGGGTCTCAGATGAAAGGCAATCCTCCGATGCCGTAAGGCCACCGGTTGGACAGTGGGGGCCATGTGCAGGTGTATCTCTTTTCCCTTGAATCTGCCAATCCCTTCAAACACTTCTGTGAACTCCTGCAGGAGATGCTGTATGGATTCTTGATGAACACTGAAAGAGAAAGAGACCATCCCCAGGTCCTCAGCAGCGCGGCATCCTAGGAGCATGCCTTGACCATCCTCCGTGACATAGATGTTGGTGTAATATTTTCTGGTTTCCATGCGTTACGGCCGTTTTGAACCGCCCCAGGATCTTCAACGGAGTGTCCTGTCCATATGCAAACACCACTATTGCGGAGGGCTGAAGCGGGGGCGTGGGTCGCAAATCACGGTGGAGAGCGGTTGCCATGATAATGGTGGCCCCAGTGTCAACCACCGTGTTGATCTCTTGGTCCCCCACTTGGAGATGGCATTGGGGTAGACACTGTGCATTGCGGGTCGTGGTCCCGATAATGTGCACCTTGTGCACGACCCTCTCCTCCTCTTCATCATCGTCCATGTCACTTGGTGATTTGTCCTCCTCTATCACCGCATTGACCCTGGGTCGTGGCTTGCGAAATTTCTTGGCTCTACACACTTTTTCGAAGTGGTTGTACCGCCCACAACCTGAGCACTAAGCATGGGCGAATTTTGCGAATCTCGCGTTCGCGAAATTTGCGGATTTGCGAACTCGCAATCCGCAAAATCTGCGAATTCTCGAATTTGCGGATTTTTTTTTTGTGTTCGCACGGGTTTCTGCCAGTTCGCGAGGGTTTTTGTACAATTTCGCAAACGAGAACTTACCTGTCGGGTCGCAAGTTTTGCGAACTTGTTGTTTCTACGTGTCCAGCCTGTTTGGGACACTCTTCTTCATCACTGCCACCCTCTGTCACCACTGCCACTCTCTGGTTCACTCATGCCACCCTCTGGCTCACCCATGCCACCCTCTGTTTCATCACAGCACCCTCTGGTTGTCCAGTGTACATTATTGTGGCAAAGCAAAGCACACCTTCCCTGCCTCAAGTGACCTGAATTAATTTGGGGCTGATTAATGTGTTACAGAATATTTTTTTAGCTGGCACCTGCTTCCTTAGTGCTTCCTGATTAGTGATCTTTTGCACTTGCTAAGTGCTTTCATTGTTGCAAAATTAGTTACAACACCTGCCCTGCCCCAACTGACAATAATGAATTAGGGGCTGATTAATGTGTCACTGGATTTGAACTTCCAGCCTGGCTCCTGCTTGTCAGAGCAGGGTCACATAATAGTTGCAAGTAGGCAACTGAACTCTGGAGTGGCCCCTCAGGAAGCACTACAGGAAATGGCTACTAATGATGAGCTTGAACTTTTGAACCTGGTAAGTAGTTTCAGTTTTGCTAAGATCGTATTTCTGAAATTTAGCGCTTATTCGCGGGGCGCGAAGTTGAACTGGGAAGCCGCGAACTCACGCGAACAGTGCGAGCAAGCCATAAAATCCGCTGCTCGCGGATTTTGCGGGAAATTCGCGAATCTCGCGGATTGCGAATTTACCGAAAATCCGCAAAATCCGCGAGCGGAACGGATTTTCCGCCCATACTTACTGAGCACCTCTTGCCTTTCGCCGGACAGTCGGCCAATAGGTGGGGTGTTCCTCCACAGTACCCACAGGTGGTGGCAGGTGCCGCCACGGCACCGCATGGGCCTCTCCTGTTTCCTCTGGCTTGGTGGTGACTGCATTGACCAGTTGGGTCTTCACCATTACTTGGAGGGCTGTCTGCATGTGAGCTGCCCTAGCCTTGGATAGTTCTTTGGTGCGTCCAAGAGTTTGGATCTCGGCCAAGGGTTTTCCAGATTCCTCCAGGATTCGTTCAATGAGCTTGGCGGAAGCACACGCTTGAATGATTTCTCCTCCGTTTCGTCCAGGAACCCACACGATGAGGCCAGGTTCTTTAGTTGTGCATGGTAGGTGTCTAGGGGCTCGTTCGGGAGTTGCCAGGCCTGGCGAAAGATGAATTTTTCGTAGTCCTGATTGGCCATGGGCTTGAAGTGAGCATTGAGGGCATTTATTAGGGTGATGTTATTTTTTTGCGTCGCCTCCACAATCGTTTTGGCAATATTGTGAATGTTTTTCCCTCCTAAGTGGAGCAGCATGGCTCTTTTCTGTTCTTTGTGCACTTTGGTGGCTTCAAAGAAGATCGTTAGGCGGTCCACCCATTCTTTCCATTTGGGCGCCAGGGATGACGGGGAGCCTTCGACTATGAAGGGTTCAATGGGGGGAATTTGCGACATGTCTTCTGCCTGCGCACGCTACTTTGTCTTTCCGGCATGTTGCCCAAGGGGCTGCCTTCCTGTGTTGGGATGGACGACGGCTGTGCTGGAGTGGGTGACACCCTGGACAAGTGCTGCAGTTCCCTGTCTCTCTGGCACTATATCCTGGTGTTGGGGTGTCAGCTTCACCTTCCCCTGGTGCTTCTGTGGGGTCTGGCTGGTTGCTCTCCCTCCCCGGCTAGGCACTCTACGCTTCCTCCCCCACGTGGCTCCCGGGCTGTCCTCCAGATGCGTGAGGAAACGCCTGCCGGAAGTAGGTGGGGTGAAATCGTGGCCCGATCCAGGCCTTCACTTCGCTGCCACCGGGACTGCAGCGCTGGGTGCTGCCACCATGTGCGCCATTGCGCTGCCGTCACGTGCGCTGTCCGACCCGCGCTGGGCCGCCACTCGGCCGGTGGAGAGAGGCGGGGACGCGCGGACCAGCAGAGCACCACTCAGGGCACAGGAGCGTGGCATGGGCAGGCTCGGGGGTCGCACTTGCGACCAGCGGCTCCCCCTCGCAGAAGCCTCACCTCTGGGCCACACCGGGCCATCGCACACGGGCAATACGCTCCACGGGCAGCAGGAGCAGGATGCGACACGCCAGGGCCGCACTGGGCACCAGCCGAGGGGCACGAGCACCGCGAGCAGCACAACACTCTCGCGGCCGCCACCACACGAAGGTACGCCCACCCTCGTCGCCAGTGTTGTGTCGCACACTTGGGCAGTGCGGACACTAAAGGAATGAATGTGACGGGCAGGGGCTGTGGGCCTAGCCTTTAAATAATGATTACAGGAGCCTTAATTGTGGTATTACTGCAGGTCGCCGTCTCCATCTCCAACTGGCCAACGTAGATGTGCTCCTGCCTTTTTATTAACTGGCCATTACGTGTCATTACTACGTCACGACGCAATCACGCCGTCGCATTTCGCGACATTACAGGTCCCACCAATCTCATAATCGCAATTATGGCTGCAACTGCTGTTACTGTCCACAGTAGAACAAAAAGCAATGTTGTCCCCCAGGGTAATTTTCTCTCACAACTTTTGAGAAATACAAACAAGGGAAAGAAACCTATTGTTTGTAAGGGTTGTTTTATTTAAACCCTTTTAGCAATAAATTTTTGAGTTATTTTGAAAGACATTTTAAGGTAGAGAAAAGACACTACTTACAAACATTTACACTATTTACACTATCATACAAGCAATTCTATACACAAGACAATATATACAAATGAATTCACAATTATAGGCAAGCTTCTTTTACAATAAGAAAAACAACAGTTCTGTTCACACAAGAAAATAATCTTTGTGAAAAATTCAACTTATTAGAAAGCCCAACCAGGGTCAAAACAACAGGAAAAGGCAACAGAAAAATCACTTGTTACTCAGCAATCAGTTACAGTTTAACAAATTACTACTAGTTTTGTTCAATCAAAAAATGCCTATTCGCCGTTATGCCGACGCGTTTCAAATCTGGAAATGATCACAGATTCTCTTCAGGGCTCTGTCAATGTGGAGTTCTATAAAGATAAAGGAAGCTTGTTTTAGCCACTATTTTGTAAGCCATCCCCTCCAAAAAACACAGGGGCAGAAGTCACAGAATTTTACCTTATCAAGGGGGTAACGCGGTCCCGCGTTCCAGTGATTCAAATAAAGGGGGCCTTTTGTAATGCAGGAGTTCTGTTAAAAAGATTGCAACATGGGATTTAGTACCTAGCTTCACAGAGACAAAAAGGTCGGTGGTCTCATGATTAAAAGCACACGAACCGTACCTTAAATTGTGAAAACGGGGACACCACTATTTATTTTCTTCAGAAGTGTTTTCGTCCACAGTATGCCTATTTGTACAGCCGCCTGCAAAGCAACAGACAATGTGCTTACTAAACGCCATACGTTTAAGCTATTTCGATCTAAAGCGGTTTGCCTAACTGTTAGCGTACCTGGGTCTCTTTGTGGAGGGCAGTGGGGGATTTACAATTATATTTGACTCTCGCCGGTGGGCCGGGTGGCCTCCACGGTGTCTCACTGCGTGCTTCAATCACACTTGGATCTGAAAAAGTTATATTTAATTTGTAAAAGCACGGAGGAACTACTTGTCTGCCATACTACAAGAGACGCGCTGACACTCACCTCTCTTTTCAACCACAAACCAGGAAATGCGAACTCATTGGTGGACAACCACCATGTGAGGCTGTTACTTCATAGCTAATCCGCCGCTAAGCATTATGGACCTTGTAGTCAACCCGGTGCTACATGTTTATAGGCGTGAAATCTCTGATAGAGAATTGAGCCCCGTTTGAGTACTATTGAATTTTAATATCAGATACGCTTCTTTTCGCAAAAGCATTTGATCACTGTTTCCAATCCAATTTGTTTGGGTCAAATTAAACAGCACAGTCCACTTGAACTCATTTTCCCCATGATTTTGATCCATAAAATGTTGGACAAGGGGCGCTGTGAGTACTTTGTTTTTAATGCGTGACCTATGTTGCGTCATGCGTGTGTTGGCCTGTTGGTTTGTTTTACCTATGTAAATTTTTGAACAAGGGCAAATGATCGCGTAGACCACGTTTTTGGTTCTACAGTTCGTGAAGTTTGAGTGGGTCCACGTAGTAGTGGTGTGGCAGAAAGTTTTCCCTTCAATCGTTGTATCGCAAGCGATACAATTCCCACATCTGTGGTGGCCCTCAATTGGTTTGAGTCCCCATTTGGACAATAAGTCGCTTTTTGGTTTAGGTATTCTTATATCTGCGCGAACTAATTGTTGGCCAATGTTCTGGTTCTTTTTAAAGGCAAATATTGGACGGGGGAATGGCATTTCCAGTTCTTCTAACAAATGCCAATGTTTCAAAACCATCTGTCGAATTTTGTGAGTTTCCGCACAAAACGTGGTCACGCAAACTAAGTTTTCAAGTTCACGTTTCTGTTTTATCTCAAAGAGACATTCTCGTGGTGTGTACCGGGCCCTCTTAAACGAATGTTTTAGTAACATTCGTTTAAGAGGGCCCGGTACACACCACGAGAATGTCTCTTTGAGATAAAACAGAAACGTGAACTTGAAAACTTAGTTTGCGTGACCACGTTTTGTGCGGAAACTCACAAAATTCGACAGATGGTTTTGAAACATTGGCATTTGTTAGAAGAACTGGAAATGCCATTCCCCCGTCCAATATTTGCCTTTAAAAAGAACCAGAACATTGGCCAACAATTAGTTCGCGCAGATATAAGAATACCTAAACCAAAAAGCGACTTATTGTCCAAATGGGGACTCAAACCAATTGAGGGCCACCACAGATGTGGGAATTGTATCGCTTGCGATACAACGATTGAAGGGAAAACTTTCTGCCACACCACTACTACGTGGACCCACTCAAACTTCACGAACTGTAGAACCAAAAACGTGGTCTACGCGATCATTTGCCCTTGTTCAAAAATTTACATAGGTAAAACAAACCAACAGGCCAACACACGCATGACGCAACATAGGTCACGCATTAAAAACAAAGTACTCACAGCGCCCCTTGTCCAACATTTTATGGATCAAAATCATGGGGAAAATGAGTTCAAGTGGACTGTGCTGTTTAATTTGACCCAAACAAATTGGATTGGAAACAGTGATCAAATGCTTTTGCGAAAAGAAGCGTATCTGATATTAAAATTCAATAGTACTCAAACGGGGCTCAATTCTCTATCAGAGATTTCACGCCTATAAACATGTAGCACCGGGTTGACTACAAGGTCCATAATGCTTAGCGGCGGATTAGCTATGAAGTAACAGCCTCACATGGTGGTTGTCCACCAATGAGTTCGCATTTCCTGGTTTGTGGTTGAAAAGAGAGGTGAGTGTCAGCGCGTCTCTTGTAGTATGGCAGACAAGTAGTTCCTCCGTGCTTTTACAAATTAAATATAACTTTTTCAGATCCAAGTGTGATTGAAGCACGCAGTGAGACACCGTGGAGGCCACCCGGCCCACCGGCGAGAGTCAAATATAATTGTAAATCCCCCACTGCCCTCCACAAAGAGACCCAGGTACGCTAACAGTTAGGCAAACCGCTTTAGATCGAAATAGCTTAAACGTATGGCGTTTAGTAAGCACATTGTCTGTTGCTTTGCAGGCGGCTGTACAAATAGGCATACTGTGGACGAAAACACTTCTGAAGAAAATAAATAGTGGTGTCCCCGTTTTCACAATTTAAGGTACGGTTCGTGTGCTTTTAATCATGAGACCACCGACCTTTTTGTCTCTGTGAAGCTAGGTACTAAATCCCATGTTGCAATCTTTTTAACAGAACTCCTGCATTACAAAAGGCCCCCTTTATTTGAATCACTGGAACGCGGGACCGCGTTACCCCCTTGATAAGGTAAAATTCTGTGACTTCTGCCCCTGTGTTTTTTGGAGGGGATGGCTTACAAAATAGTGGCTAAAACAAGCTTCCTTTATCTTTATAGAACTCCACATTGACAGAGCCCTGAAGAGAATCTGTGATCATTTCCAGATTTGAAACGCGTCGGCATAACGGCGAATAGGCATTTTTTGATTGAACAAAACTAGTAGTAATTTGTTAAACTGTAACTGATTGCTGAGTAACAAGTGATTTTTCTGTTGCCTTTTCCTGTTGTTTTGACCCTGGTTGGGCTTTCTAATAAGTTGAATTTTTCACAAAGATTATTTTCTTGTGTGAACAGAACTGTTGTTTTTCTTATTGTAAAAGAAGCTTGCCTATAATTGTGAATTCATTTGTATATATTGTCTTGTGTATAGAATTGCTTGTATGATAGTGTAAATAGTGTAAATGTTTGTAAGTAGTGTCTTTTCTCTACCTTAAAATGTCTTTCAAAATAACTCAAAAATTTATTGCTAAAAGGGTTTAAATAAAACAACCCTTACAAACAATAGGTTTCTTTCCCTTGTTTGTATTTCTCAAAAGTTGTGAGAGAAAATTACCCTGGGGGACAACATTGCTTTTTGTTCTACTATATTACGGTCCAGTTGAACCCCTGTCCCAGGACCAAACTCCGTTTTTTTGCAAAGTTACTGTCCACAGTGGCATTAAGAAACCACTGGTATTGTTTGTTGGCCTTAGCCCAGACTTTTGGCCACCGAATGTAAGTGCACTCAATGAGTGTGATTCCCAAAAATGGGTTGGCATGGAATATTTACAAAGGTACAACTTTGGGGACGTTCAATGCCTTCCCAATGACCACCCTCTGCTCCTACCCAGGGAATACCCTTTACTCCACTCCCAGCCTAAATTTCTGATTCTAGAAACTCTTCCATACTAACTGTTTCAGCTGCAGGAGTAAATGATAGCACATCTTGAATCTATGATATGAAGCCTTTTTCAGCCCTGAGTGAGACGTAGATCTTTAAAATGGTTTGTGAATCATGCCCACAGAGAATAAATACACATCGACCACAACCTCCAATGAAAAACAAACATTCTCTCTGATAAATTACATGTACCATGCACAGCCTACTGCCATCTTGGTAGAAGTGGCACGCCAGAGGTAAGGCACACATGAAGAAGCAGCTGTTACTTACTCCAGTGATTCCAAACATACATTCGGCATTCACTCATAATTTATTGACAGCACCACTTTAAAAAAAATCCTTTTCTCACCCATAAAGAGACACTTCCCAATGATGCTAAGGAATCTTAGACACAGCCCTGGTCAGGGATCGTGAGAGTGATGCAATGGAAGTAGTGATGGTCGGAGTCGGCTAGTACCAAACACCCCAATGATTTGGCAAGGAAAAAAAATGAAAATTAGAGAAAACAACGGAATTCTAGAAAATGATGTTTGAAACGCCGATAACTTTAAATGATCCCGAGTCATTGTTTTGTGTAATCACCGCGGCTTAACACTGAGTGAATCTGGTGCATAAACGCAGCTTCCATTCCTACCATGATTCTGAGATCAGTTTCACGGATAAGTATCTGCTGTGGGGAATATGTGATTTGTGGTGTTGTGTTTATGATAGGGCAGAATACATTGCAACTTCTATTCTACTGTAGCTCTGGCCTGTTCATTGCTCCCCACCCAAGCGCTGCTGCTTCGGTGCTACAGCTAATCCTTGACTGCAAGGGGCTGGATCCTTGTAAAGGGGGGGGGGGGCGGTGGTGGTATTGGAGGCGGCAGGGGGTGCGGGCGGGGGACGTGCTCATTTGAAGCTGAATCTCACAATATACACTACATATTGAACAAGCTCTTTAAACAAGAAAATGAAAGGATGGTAGCATGCACACAAAGGTGCCACCAGCGCTGTGCTCTTCTCATCAGGTTTATCCTTCATTCCTGTACAAAGGCTGCCTGTGTTAGCCTGCCATACAGACATGTGCTTTGACTCTACAACCTCCGTGACAGTATAGGATTAGGTTTGGAAAGACTATTTAAAACAAGGAAGTAGTCCCTAAAATGATTAATAACGGCCCCCCAGCATAACTAAACAGTAGTTGGTCGGTGCTGCTTCCTGCAAAAAGGTAGCAAACCGGAGGTGACGTTTCGCATTGAGAGCTAACCATAAGCAAGATAAGAAGACCAATGCAATGTTAAACAAATGGCGAGCAGCATGACACATTAGCTGCCAATAGGCGGAGTTTCACTCAACATTTAAGACTCTGAGAGACAGCGCATGTGCTGCCTAGGCGAGACCTAAAAGCTGGAATGACACATGTATTTGTTTCCTCACAGGTTTTCTAAACCTCGTTTAGCTATGCAGTAAACCCATGCAATTACCCAGGTGGATTTAGACAACATCATTTTTACTTTTTAATTTTTACTTTTTTGTTTTTTTGCAACGGGGTACTAAATTGGAAGGAAAAACCATAGTGAAAGGTACTCGCGTTGTATACATCATTTTGAAAACATTTAAGTATTCTAATATTCAAACTGGGTCACTTTAATTTTTAAAAAGGTATTTTCCTGTTCTTATAAATGGTTGTTAGAAATCAGGTAGTTGCAAAACGGATATCTAAAATGGAATGAGCAGTAAATAGAGAAATAATACTGGAGATGTGTAAGCTGAGCACAGTGAGAACTGAGCACTGCTAGGTAGGTTCCCATGGAACAGTTTCCAAAAAAGCGAGCTCACACTAAACTATACAAACTGTACATTCTCACTCCTTGTTGGTATTTATTTAATAAAACCTTGTACATAAACCCTTGTAGGGAGCCTGACTGTCAGACTGGGGGTGGGGAAAAAGAGGGTGTTGGGCCTGGCAGACAACTGTGACTGCTCTCCTAAGCTACCTGGATAGAAGGACTGGACTTAAACTAGTATCAGCAAGTGCATATGACCTTGAATCAAGTGCAATAGCATAGCCTCTGCAGCTAAGTAATCATTAGAGAAAATGTGTTTAAATACAATAAATCAATCACGCAATAACACACTGACAGAAGTAAGGACAGTAGAGGCTCACGCTAATTTTAAGTAAAAAATAAAATGTAATAGGAAACTCAATTCAATATTGGCTGTCGCTCTAAAAAGGGGTAACAAGTGATGCAGGATTTGTGAAAAGTAGACTGATGGCACTAGACTAGGATGATTTCTGTCAGATTCCAATACACCAATAAATAGTTATTTTTATGGCATAAGAAAGAAAATACATCGATTAGTGCACACTTAGGCACAATGATAAAGCCACACTTTCTTACTTTATTCATTGGTTATCATTAATCGTTATTAGGCAACAAGCTATGAAAGTACATACAAATCATAAAATGGAAATATCAATACATGCAATTCATACATAAATAAGAATGGTTCAATCCATTACACCAGTACACTGTACTAAAATACTATATTACACCAACACATTTTAAATACAAAATATGCTGTAAAATCAAATAAGCAGCCGAGGCAGGATCATGATACAACACATTTGTTTAGCCTTAGCATCCACAAAGGTAACAATCAGTGAGACCACTAACACAATAGGTTGCCTTGCATTGCTTTGCAAAGTTCTTATCGCTACTATGTATTATCGTATGCCGAAAAGACAAATTATAATAATCGATTGTTTTTCCAGTATCCCATATAAACTGGGAAGACAATGAAATCATGTTCAATAGTCTCAAAAAGGGACATACCCTTCCAATTTCCTAGTAGCACATTGAAATTTAGAAGTAAAAGAACATACACTTTAAAGCAGCCTTCGATACCCTAATAAGTTCTATGGGGGGGTAGATCAAAGGTTCTCGCAACCTAACTGAATGGAGGATTGCTTAATATTCCTATCCCATGGAATTTTAGAGCGCCAGGTGACATAAGAACGTTCTCTAAACCCTGTGGATAATGGAGAAACTTGGGAGTCATCCAAATTCTGCACCAATATAAAAGCCGCTTAAGGCCTATTTTTGCTCTAAAGCTCTCAATTCCAGGTCTAAGCGCAGGAGTATAAGAGGAGAACTAACAGGAAGGTTGATCAATGTGTGCATAAAGCAATTTTCTACTTAGTAGTAAACCAGGATACCTTTATTCATCAAACTAAAAGTGACAGGTGCCATGCCCCTTGAACTAAAAGTGACCAATGCCACGCCCCTCGAAGGGAACTAAAAGTGACAGGTCCCAAACCCTCCTGATTGATGTAGGTGACCATTTGGTCTAAAGGGGCGGGGTGTCAGAGGGCCGTGCAGTTTGTGGAGACAATAGCGAACCAAAACCCTATGACACCCGGTGTCCAAGTTGTGATGTAGAGGTGTACGCCTCTTTTAGGGGCTGCTTGGAATACATCCAAGGCATTCTTAAGAGCTGTGTACAGCAAGCAGGCACTTGAATACAGGAAGAGGACCTTATCAAAATGAAGAGATACAACCAGCTCGTGAAAAGGCCCGTGTTGTGTGGCGACCAGCCCACTTGTTGAGAGACCATGTACCAGAGCCCTGGCTATTCGTACACATTTTAGTCTCACAAAAACACATGTAGCTCACGATCAGCATTAACAGCCACATGCATCAACGATATTTGCATTCGCAAACGGTGCGATTCGCTAAATTCGGCCGTGTGCGAATGCAAAATCATGTTTTGGGATGCATCATTTCATTAGTAATTTCGCAATTGTAGGAATCGCAGATATGTTTTGCGAATTCCTTAAATATTCGCATTTTGAAGGTGCGAAACCGTATGCATCAAAATTCGCAATTTGCGAATCCTTAAGAAATCGCAAATTGCATTTCTAATATTTAGAAGCCCTCTGACCAGGTGGTATTTTTTTTTCACAATTTGGAAATCAGGTGAAACTCATTTCTAGTGTATAAAAGGTGTGTGATAATGCAGTTTACACTTTTCCACAATGGCTGCTGTCATTGCATTTGCACATCGGAGGAGGTTGAGAGCTGCTGCAAGGGGAAGAAGGATGATCAATGAGAGGATTTTTAGAGTACGCATTACTTTGTTTGGGCAGACTGAGGCAGAAATTTATGACAAATACAGGCTTAATGGGGATTCAATTTTAGAGCTAATAGCAGATTTGGACCCTTTTCTGCAAAGACAAACCCTTAGAACCCAAGCCATTCCCACTCAAGTCCAAGTACTGTGTTCCCTTCACCTTCTTGCCTCAGGGTCTTTTCAGGGTGTCATTGCTATTGCTGGTGGAGTGTCGCAGAGTGCCCTATCTAGATTTTTCAGTAACTTTTTAAATGCCATGCTACATAGGGTTAGACATTACATCTCTTTTCCAAATACACAACATGAAATACTGCAAACTAAGTTAGACTTCTACAATATTGCTAACTTCCTTCATGTAATTGGCTGTATAGATGGCACACATATCCCCATATGCCCACCCTCTGAAAATGAGTATATATTTCGCAACAGGAAATGCTACCATTCCATGAACATACAAGCAGTGTGTAATGCCAAAACAATATTAAGATATAGTGGTTAGCTACCCTGGTAGTGCCCATGACTCTTATATTTTCAGACATTGTGCCATCCATAGGTGACTGCTTGCTGGAGAGTTTCATGATGGTTATTTGCTTGGTAAGTAATATAAAGTTTGTGTAAATTAAAAACAAAGCATGCTACTATAGGGTCCTAATCATGCATTTTGTTTCCTTTTGCTTAAACCCAAAGGTGACAGTGCATATGGAGTGGGATCATTCATACTTACACCCTTTCTAAATCCATCTACCCACAAAGAGCAGCAGTATAACCATGCCCATATTGCCACTCGTAATGTCATAGAGAGGGCTTTTGGTGTCATGAAATCCAGATTTTTAATTCTGCATAAAACAGGAGGAGCATTGCAATATAGGCCAGATGTATGTTGTAAAACTGTTGCAACTTGTGCCATGCTTCACAATGCAGCCACCAAGAGAGGCCTGGAACTTGATATAGAGGAAGGAGGGCGGAGATCACTCAACATTACTTTTAACAGAGGTATGACGCAGCAAATGCTTATAGTGTGCTAACATGTTTTGTTTATTAAGTTCATAAACACAAGTGTACTTTGAAAAATTATGACATTTAATTTGTTTCTCCACAAACCAAATTATAAAGCATTAGTTTTCAAATTGTCAGGAAATCTTTACTTCTCAATAAGTAATTGAATGAACTGGAGAGGTCAAACATTTAATTTTTTTCTACCACGCACCCCTAAAGCCTTAGCTGATGCAGTAGCTGCGCCAATGTTTTCACCAACTGTTGATTCACATTTTCTTTTGCTACGGCGTTCCCCAACTTTACTGCTACTTCCTTTAGCAATATTGCTTGCAGTAACGTCAATTAAAGACCCTTCCTTGCACAATGTTTTTGAAGTACTATTTCGCATGTCATGTCTGGAGATGTCCCCACAGCACCGTGAGACATCCTTCTGCATGTCCAGGATTGCTTTAATGAGCTGAGCATTGGTGTGGCACATCATATTCATTGACCTACAGGAAGCCTGATTACTTAACATTGACCTAATACATCTTTGGGTATTTGCAGTTTGCTGACTCTGCATTCTGCTGCGCATAGCTTCCATGGCATGTGCCATGCGGTCCAGTTTGTCTGATGACACAGAATGGGCTTTTTCAAATACCTTGGTCATGTGAGTCAGAGTACTGCTAATGGCACTGATGTCCTGAGTGACCTGATTAAATTTACCCTTTATCACCCTTAGGTCTTTTCCCTGCAGACGTTGAACTTTGAGCAGCTTCAGCTCAACTGTACTGGCACTTGTGTCTCCATCTGTGGCTGTTCTGAGCTTTGAAGGGCGTGCCCTCCGCCTCACAAATGGCTGGATCCTCTGTCGCCTGCCTAGTTGACTTGGTAACGGAGCGGGTGTTTCTGACAAGTTCTGAACTTCAACTGTGACATTAGTATCCTCATCACTATCTGACTGTTGAATATGACGCACTCTGCGCTGTGAAGTTGAAGGCTGCACTGTGGGTGAAGCTGATCCTGAATTCATTCCAGCAGAGTTCAGTAGATTCTCAGTAAATGACTCAGCGTAGTCAATGAAATCAGTGTCCACTTCTGCATCTAAGATTGAAAAGAGTTGAATTTTTTTAACATTTCTAAAGTGTATCACATGTGTTGTCATTTGAAATAAAAACCTTTCAGAAACATACTCTTGTGTCAAGCCTAATTATTTTCTACAAATAAATCATGTATGGGTAATGTTTTTAAAGTTTCTGAAAAAGCATTTCTGTCAGCTTACTGTTAATAAACTACAACTCCCATGATGCACTGCTTTTCCCACTGAAGAACACATTAAATTAACAGACATCCTGAAAAAAGCACAACTGCAGTACAGTATAACACACCAGAACATGTGTGTCACACTAACAACAAATACACTTTAAAAAATGGCATTTTCTTACCTTGAGATGGTCCTGGTTGATCTGAAGTATCAATGTCTATAACTCCAATGACCGCTTCAGTGGAAAGGGTCCCTTAAACCAGGTCCTCCAGAGGGGTGTTTGGCCTGTCCCTGGGAGTCCCTCCGCCAGTTTGCTATGCAGACTTGGTGCGTGTCGCAATTTTCTCCTTGGCACGACTACGCAGGTCATACCATCTCTTTTGAAGGTGGTTGATGTCTCTGAGCGCTACACCAACAGCATTAACTTTGGATTGTATTCCAAGCCAAATTTTCCTTTTTACCCCTTCAGGAACCTTCAGGGACAGCTTTCCAAAAAGCTGATCTGTGTGCAGTCACCTCTTCAATCAGAATCTCTAGCTCCTGATCAATAAATTTTACTTTCCTTTTCCTGCCATGTGGCTCCTCTGAAAGATTTTATGCCATTTCTAAATCCACAAAACACACAGAGAGCCTCTTACTGCTCCAGCAGACTGAGTTCCAACTGACAAAAGCCTCTCCAGCAGTTCAAACTGGGCCTCAGGTGGGTCTAATTGGTTGCAGAGCTTGCAGGCTGTGATTTAAATGAGATGCATCATGTGCGTAAAATCGCAATTTGCGAAATCGCAATCTGCGAATTAGCAATTAAGAATTCGCATTTTTCCAGCAAATTGGTAAAAATTGTGATTTTTACCGATTCGCACGAAAAATGCGAATTACTTTATGCATAGCTTTTTGCGGATCGGTATTTGCGATTCCCTATTTCACGCAAATAACGATTCGTAAAAACGAACATCGATGCATGTGGCTGTAAGTCCCTTATCTACCGCTCGCAGTTTGATTAACCATTTGAACTCAAGTTTCATAAGATCCACCATTCTATCCCCACCACGTGGATTTGCCTCATGAGTGAAGTCACTGACCATGTCATGAGTGATGTAATATGTGACGTCATCAGCAGTGCATTGCAGTCGCGCAAGTTATAGTGAGTCCAACTAACTATAACGTGGGAATTTCAATGGTTTTATGTCAGTAAAATTTCCAGCTAACTATAACTGGTGTGAATCCTATGGTTTTTTCAGTGTATATGTGTGTGTGTGTGTATATATATATATATATATATATATATATATATATATATATATATATATATATATATATATATATATATATATATACACACCATCGGACTCGGATTGAACATATATTTAAGTTCCAAGTCAGAAAGGAGACCTTCGCTGTGCCAGTATCCTAGTGCTCTGTCCAAGCGTAGATTGACATTCTGTGTAGGATTATGAAGAATCCGGGTGTATGAATTCTTATCTGCCAGTTGACTGTCAATCTCCACAGTGTAGTCTACATTGTCCATCAGGACAATGTTGCCCCCTTTATCTGCCCCCTTTAATACCACATTCTTATAATTAGAGAGTTGTTGTAGCACTGATCTTTCCTCCTTATTCAGATTGTCAGTATACCTAATGGACGCACCATGCAATCTGTCCTCTAATTTGTACAAATCATCTGTGGCTGCTCTATAAAAACAGTCAATAAGATTGTCTGACGGTAAGATAGGCAGGAATGTGGATTTAATTCTCAGCCCACTATCTGTCTGTTAGTTGGTTTCAATGTCTAGATCCTGCATTATCTCACTAATGCTAGGCACCTGATCCAAACTATCATCGAATTGCGACAACATTTGTACATCTTGAATGTCCTTGATGGTTTGTCCCCTCTTTTCAACAGTATATACAGGAATAGGACACACTCTTTTATTGACATCAAAAAACTTTTTTAATTTGAGTCCGCTAACAAATTTGTACAAATCATTGTATATTTGTGTAAAGTCCGGTTTTAATAAAGGACAAACACTTAAGCCCTTCTTTAACACAGTCTTTTCAGTATCCGTTAACGCTACTTGTGAGAGATTGACAATAGATACATTGGTCTCATTGAGGATTGGTGCAACATTGATTACCTCAGGATTATCCCTCACAACCTCCCTCATTTCCTCTGTGTGCGTGATACTGATTTTGTTCTCATCTAGATCTGTTTTTTCGGCTCCCCTACCTTGTTCTTTTCCTCCGATGTTTTTTCTGTTGAACCCTGATTTCGTACCCTTTCGATACTTTTCTAGTTCTAATAAAAAAGATGAACCAGTGACATTGTTCTTAGTCAGTCCCATAGTGGAGGATATCTCACTTCTTACTTCACTTGTTTCACTCATACCACTAGACAGGTCCGACTCAATGACTGACATGACTGTGTCTGATCTTTTGTCATAAAGAGCAGCGACCCCCATTCTGGGTTTAATCTCATCAAACTTTTTTGCAAATGTAAATACTCTGCCGTTCCTATAGCCGTTTTCATCTCTCTTTAATTTTCTTATCTTCTTGACCCTGATATGTGTCTGGTGTGAGCTTAATACTTCCTTAAGTATCTAAAAGTTCTTATCTGTGACTTCAGTTAGGTTCAATTGTTTGATCTCATCTTCTATCTGCTCGATTTCACTAAGCAGTTTTGCTCTCTTACGTTCTGTATGTCGGATAAGTATATCCATCATACCAAAGGATGACACTAGTATTAAATTTTCCCACTCAACAAGTAGATCCGGATCTAAGTCTAGAAATGACTGGAAGATGATGACCCATTGTCCCTTAGGGACTTGTTTGATTTCTCTGTATTTTTTAAGAGTGGTCAAATCCCACCACCTAGATAGTTCTAATTTAAGCAGTCTTTCAAGTTTAACAAATAAATGTTTAAGTCCTTGTGGTTTATCTTATTTAGCTGTCAATTGCTTTGTCTGGATCCCCTTATCTGTAAAAATATCGCTGAACACCTTGTCCTGATCGTCCATTTCTCAGGTGGACCAGGTGATCCTCCCAGGTGGAACTAAAGACAGCAATATCATCGAGATAAGCTGCACTATAGGCTTCCAAACCTGTGAGAACATTATTCACCAGCCTTTGTAATGTGACAGGTGCATTCTTCAAGCCAAAAGGCATCACCACAAATTGGTAGTGTCCACTAGGGGTTGGGAATGCTGTTTTTGATTTTGCAACCTCAGCTAATCTGGTTTACCAGTAACCAGCTGTCTGGTCAAATGTACTTAGGAACTTGGCTGAGGAAAAAGTATCAATCAGTTCATCTGCCCTATGAATTGGATGAGCATCAGTCCTACTGACTGCATTGAGTCCCCTGTAGTCTACACAGAACCTCACCCCTCTCAACACCCTGGGTGTGAGATTCTGGTACCAAGACTACTGGAGTAGCCCAAGGGCTATCTGAGGGCTCAATCACTCCCAGTTCCAACATTTTCTGGACTTCAGTCCTGATACAGTCCCTGACATGGTCTGGTTGCCTGTAAATCTTATTTTCAACAGGCAGGCTGTCACCTGTGTCCACCGCATGTGTACACCAGGTAGTCTGACTTGGAGTCAGAGAAAACATGTGACTGTACTGATTGAGTACCTTCCTGCAATCAGTCTGTTGCTGTTCAGTGAGGCTGCCTGCCAAGGCTACACCATCATCATGGTTCGGTGGAAGGAGGCTACGGAGTAGGTCACTCTCTTCCTCCTGTCCCTCATCAGTAGCCACAAGCAGGCTCATGTTCAAGTTCAAGTTCAAGAATTTATATAGCGCACTACTCACCCAGAGGGTCTCAAGGCGCTTGGGGAGGGGGTTCAATTATTTATCGAATAGCCATATTTTAAGTTCTTTTCTGAAGGAGATGTGGTTCTGTGTAAGGCGGAGGTGAGTGGGTAGTGAGTTCCAGGTCTTGGCCGCCAAGTAGGAGAAGGATCTACCTCCCATGGTGGATCTTTGGATACGCGGAACTGCGGCAAGGTCTTGATTGGAGGATCTTAGTTGGCGGATGGGTGTGTAGAAGGATAGTCGAGTGTTGAGGCACCTAGTTTGTAGAGGGCTGTGTGCGTGGGTGAGGAGACAGAATGTTATTCTCTTGTTGACGGGAAGCCAGTGGAGGTCTTTCAGGTGGCCGGTAATGTGATCTTGGCGAGGGTTGTCCAAAATGAGTCTCGCTGATGCGTTTTGGATGCGTTGGAGTTTTTTCTGTAATTTGGCTGTAATTCTGCCCTGTCCACTTATGGCTTAACCTGTTCACATGGAGCACCCTATGGGGGCTCCTGGGAGTTCCAAGGTCCACCAGGCAGGTAACCTCTCCCTTCTACTCAAGAATGATATGGGGTCCACTCCACTTGTCTTGGAGAGTTGCTGGGGCCACAGGCTCCAACACCCATACCTTCTGTCCTGGTGGATACACAGTCAAAGCAGCCTTTTGGTCATACCAGTCCTTCTGCAATTCCTGACTAGCCTCAAGGATTTTAGACGCCTTCTTCATGTACTCAACCATCCTGGTGGGGAGACCAAGTACACAGTCCACTATGTCTTGTTTAGGTGGTTTGATAGGTAACTCCCATCTGTCCTTAACTAAAGACAAGGGACCCCTAACTGGATGTCCAAACAGAAGTTATTAAAGGGCTGTAGCCAACCCCCTTCTGGGGAACCTCGCTATAGGCAAAGAGAAGGCAGGGCAAAAGGATATCCCATCTACGCCTAAGTTTTTCAGGGAGACCTTTTATCATGCCCTTGAGGGTTTGTTGAATCTCTCAACTAACCTATTGCCTTGTGGGTGATAGGGTGTGGCGAATTTGTAGTTCACTCTACACTCTTTCCACATAGCAGTAAGATAACCAGACATAAAGTTAGCATCTCTGTCTGATATCACCTCCTTACAGAAACCCACTTTGGAAAAGATTCCCAGGAAGGCCCTAGCCACAGCAGGAGCTGTGGTAGTCCTAAGGGGTATGCCACCACCACTAGTATAAATCTGTCCCCAGATGCAGTTGGAGGATCCATGGGACCAACAATGTAAATCCCAACCCTCTCAAAGGGAACCCCCACCACTAGTAGTGGTATCAGGGGGGCCTTTGTAGTACCGCCCTCCTTACCACTGGATTTGCAAGTGATACAGGACTGACACAACCCCTTTGTGTCCTGACAAGTGAGGGACAGTGAAAGTGAGGGACAAGCCTGTCCCAGGTCTTACTTTGGCCTAAGTGTCCTGCTAATGGGATGTCATGTGCCAGTGTTATTAGGAAGTCTCTAAACTTCAGAGGTATAACCAACCTCCTGGTAGCACTAGGCTTGGTGTCTATACCCTCTGAATAAAGAAGTCCATCATCCCAGTAGCTCCTGTGGGACCCACTGGCACTCCCAGCAGCAGCTTGCTGTCTAAGGGGTTCAAGAGAGGGGCAGCTCCGCTCCCCAGGTTCAGATCTGCCCTCTAAGGGCCTCCTGTCCCCAAGAACTCAACCTGATCAGGTTGGTTCAAGTTACTCTGAGACAGTTGCTTCACAGGGACTGAGGTCATCTCTCTCAAGAGATTGATCCTCACTCTGAGGCAGGGAGGAAGACACTGCCTTACCACTACTGCTCCTTCTCTTGGTCCATTATTCCAGGATCAAGGGCCTGTTCAGTGGAAGACATTTTTGCCTGTGACCTAGTCACTGCAAACACATCTGCAGAGATGCCCAACATTTCAGCATGTGTCCTGAGTTCCACTTCAGACCAAGCTGAGGTCTCAATATCATTGCCATACAAGCATTCCACAGGGAGGTCTGAGCTAACCACAACCTTCCTAGGGCCAGTTACCCCTCCCCAGCTGAAATTCACAACTGCCAAGGAATGGTCTGTCCTGACATTGTTTGCATTGTTCATTTGGCACATCTCACCAAGTATGATCTGTTCAGGGTCCACAAGAACTTTTGTCACCATTGTGACGCTTGCACCGGTGTCCCTGTATGCCATGGCCTCCTTACCATGATTAAAGTCTGTACTTGTCCAGATTACTGGGGTTGACAAATAAGGAGGCAACATCCCTCTACCATAGACCAAAACAGCCAGCGTTGGAATTCTGACTAAGCCAGACTCCATCTCAGAACCCAAGGTTAACCCCACAATTCCCTTGATCTGTGTAACACCACTTGAAACTGTGCTAGGAGGGACAGTTGCCTTAGGGGCAGTGGTGGTAGGAGTAGAATTCTTGGTCCTTGGACAATTGGCTTAATTTGCCCAATGGGTCTTCTCTTTACAGATATGACACCAAGTTTCTTTTTGCCTTTTCACTAGTTAGATTGTGACTCCCCTCCAGATGCAGGTTTCTGGGGCCCTTGTAAAAACATCTGGTATTTATCATTTTCCTCACCCTTATCTGGAGTTTTAGCATCTTGCTTCTTTTGGTCACCACCTTGATTCTGAGTTTTCTGCTTCACCCTGGTTCTGACCCATTTGTCTGCTTTCTTTCCCAATTATTGGGGAGAGGTCAGTTCAGAATCAACCAAGTACTGATGCAACAACTGATTTTGGCAATTATTAAGGATCTACTCCCTCATAATTAAATTGTACAATCCTTTAAAATCATTCACTTTACTGCCAAGTAACTAGTCTTCCAGAGCCTTAGTAGCACGATGTACAAAATCAACCGATTCCTGAGTCTGTGTCTTCTGGGTGTCTCTGAACTTAATCCTATACGGTTCAGCGGTTAAGCCAAACCCATCAATGAGAGCACTCTTCAGGACTGAATAATTGTCAGCCTCGTCTTCTCTTACAGTGAGGAGCTTGTCTCTTCCTTTGTCAGTAAAGGAGAGCTATAAGATAGCAGCCCACTGCTCCTGAGTGACCCTCTGTACCTTACAGGCCATCTCTAGTGCAGTGATCCATTTGTGGATGTAATCCCTACTATCTTTTACACGTTCCTATGATCATGAGTATACTCCTTAACCCTAGGGACACTGTTGCTGCCACCATGGACTCTAGTCCCAATCTCTTTGTTGCTCTCTGGAGCTCTAGGGATTCCCTGTCTAGGGCCAGCTACTCCTTATTGAGCCTAAGCTTGATTTTCTCAAGCTTCAGAAGATGGCACTGTCTACATAAGAAGATTCCCTCTTATTTGATATGGAAGTCCCTACAGAAGTTCCTGAGTGTTGAAATTCTACAGATTCTTCTAAACTCTGTACTCTTCCTGGTGAAGTAAAGAGAGGGCCACTGAGGCCTTCTCCCCGACCTAAAGGAAGATCTATGTTGTCAAGGTTAGAGTGATTTTGACCCTCCTGGTTAGGGTTTGAGTCCAGGTCAAATAAGGTTTCACTTCCTGGCCTTTCCTCGTTCCCTGCCCCACCCACTTTATCTACGTCATCAGACCCTGGTCATCTAAGAGCAAAATCCCAATGAGAAGTTGGGTATTTGCAATTCTGTAGTAACTTAGTCCACGCTGATTGTGATATTTCAAGAGGATTTATTCAGATAAGTTGCAGCATTGAAGTATAGATGTAAACAGCCCCACCAGGAGCAGCCAGCAAGGCTGTCAGCCCTTCTCCAACTGTCTGCTTCATGCACCAACATTCTAAATGACATCAACATTGTAGTGTTCTACAGATGGAGGAGTGTAAAGCATGTAAAACATTTAACTAAGATATTACAACTTCTCCCTGTCAACTTCCTAGACACACACATGACTTTCAACTCTTGAAATGAGAGGCCATTGTACCTAGATGGCAGAGAGCCACTGGCTTCTCCTCTAGAAGACATACTAGTGTTATGTGGTGTAGGCACCTACCCAACCTAGTGGAGACTAAACTCTCTTGAGTTGGAGAAAGGGTTTACTAGACCCTTGATTTACTTATTGAAATCTTGATGTATTATATGTGCCCAATATTTAGTAGTTTTCAGTTAATCGCACAATGAGACTTATCTGGTAAAACAATAGCAAGCTTGAATCCCAACCACTGCACGCCAATGTGAGAAGGTGGGCTGGTATATGATGTCCAATAATTAAAGTGGACACCTTGTACCAGTCCACACGACTCGTATGATGTCAAAGATAACCTTTAGAACGCTATCCTAGTGGCAGCTGTGGAGAGCAGCCTTGAGGCTTAATCTTGAAGGAATGTAAAGCAGCTTGTTTTACTAGACTATCACCTCTTGAATAACCAAATGAAAGGAGAACCACACAGTAGTTATATAGATACAGGTATTAATCACTATAACACTGTCAATTAACCTCTACACAAGATTAACCCCTTGGCCGCGGGGGTAATTCCACCTCTGGGCGGGGGGGCGCGCACAGTGCCCCGGTGCTCTTGACGAGTCCAGCTCGTCACAGCCATACCTGTTTCTTGGAATGCTCAGCACACCGGGGGAATTAGCCCTGCGTGCAAGCGTTGGAGCTGTTATGATGAGCTCTGCTTGTCATGAGCACACGGCAACCGTGGCTCATGACAAGCTGAGCTAGTCATGTGCATGGGAGAGGCTAAAACGTGAAGCACACAATACTGAATCAATAGAACATTCGGAAGTAGCACAATACACAGCGGGCTCCAGGGGGAGACAGAACCATATACTAAAACAAGCATTTGCAATGCAATATGTCTTGCATTTACGCAATTTTAAGCTATTGGCATTGTAAATACCAATGCCTTTTATTTGTTTAAAAAACAAAATCAAAAATAAAAGGCATTGTTATTTACAATGCAAAAATCACAAACTCTTGTAAATGCGAGACCTACTGCATTACAAATTCTTGTTAGGGATGTTGAGGCAGGCATCTGTTGGGACAAATACTGGGGACAGCAGGACGAGGCACACGAGGTAGACACAGGTCCAGAATGAATAGTGGAACAACAGTGTCCTGGTACAGGAGAAAAGGATTCACACATTATTCATGGGGTACACGATGGAATATTTCTACTATATTTTTAAAATGTATATCTCACTATTGTTGTGCTGTGAGAGTGTTGTCTGAAAATTGATGTCATGAGGAGGGTAACTTGTGATGTGCAAGTTACAACAGCACACTCATAAGTGAAATATATCTCTTTGCACAATGCAAATCAAGGCATGGTTATGGGGGGTTAAATCATCATTCAAAGCGAGTCTTCTGCTATGACCAAATTATGTGATCCTGAGCAAGTTACCTAATCTCTTTATCTCACTTGACTTATGGACAGGACTGCCTGTGGGAATATTTCAGAATTTGCCTCAGTGTGCAGCTTTTCAATTCGATATTAGCAATTTGTGCAAGCTTTCACCTTGACAAGTCAGTTTACATCACCCCGGGCCACATTTGTGTATTTTCATTGCAGATCAAAGCAACTTTTTTTTTCTTTCAGTTTAACTGTGTCGGGCTTCGTTAGACATTTCGAACAGGGAGAGGTTGTCGGTGTCAGACTTTAGGTTGCTACAGATCCAAATTCCGCTTATGTGGAGAAAATTAGTTTGCTGAAGTGGTTGCAAAAGAGTAGTGCCTCTAAGGGCATTATAAGTAAGCAAATGGAGCTTGAGTGTGCTGACTATATTGAATGTGCTGTATCTAATGGTGGTAATACTAATCATAATGCAGATGATTATATTATTTGGCCACTAAATTGCATCATTCTAGCGAGTTTGTCCTGTTTAGCAAACAAAACATTGCTTTTGACTACATCTGCTACGAAGTAGTTCAAAAGAGTGGGACATACACGACTTCTGGAATATTGAGCAAATGCAACATTTCTGTAAAGAATATAGCTGGCTAATTGTTGAAAGTAAAAAATTAGGTTGCTCAACATGTCGATTGCCTACAGCACTAGATGCAAATGAAACCCAAAGATTTGCACAAGAAAGGTCCGATTGCAATGTAACTCATTATGGAAAAGAAAAATGTGAGCAGCAGATGTCCCTAACGGAAAGAAATCAGAGAGCATATATTTTCAAAAGGTCATGTCACTGCAGAAAAAAATTGCACAAGAGTACCTGAGACAGAGCATGGAAAATCATGCACATTTAATTTACATTGAAGATCAGGAAACCGCATGTGTTTCATACAGCTTATAAAATTGGTAATATGGGTGCCCATTTGTAGATGTCACTGGAAGTTAAGGTGCAACAACTGAATGGATTACATATGGGCCTTGTTCTTCAAAAAAACAATTCATGTGCTGACATTTTAGACCATATAGGTTTAGGCATGAGGAAAAAGCTTGTAAAGGACATATTGGGGAAAAAAACTTAAAATATGCTTGTTAATTGATGAATCAACATAATTTAGTGGAAAATCTGTGCTTGTACTTTGCTGGAGTGCTGCGGTGGTAAATGATTCTGAAGTGTGTACTTTTCTTTTTTTACTTGAACTTGATGGCACCACAGAAGATGATATCAGCACTGCTGTGATGGAGTGTCTACATAACAAAATTCTAATGCCCCTAAAGGAATTATTCAATTCAATTCTTTTTTTTTCAAGATAATGTCACAATCGTGATCAGTATTTAACAAAGCAGGAAACAGTTAACCAATTCAAACAACCAACTGTATCAAAACACAAGTTTTATTCTTGTAATTTCATTTATATTGTTATATTTTTTTGCCCATTGGCAACAAACACAAAACTGAACAAATTTTTACATTCAGTTACAGTCTTGTAACATCACCATTTGCCAACAATATGGACTTCCGAAATACCATAATATGTGACACAATCACAAATGATATAACAATTTTTGTGTATCCAAATTACAACAAAATAAGCAGAGTGGTGATATTATGTCGACGTTTCGGTCCTCCTTTTGGTCTAGAAGATCCTTAGGACCATCATCAGGACGATGTAGTTGCACATATATATCTAATGGGGAAATAAGTTTGTGCTTTAATAATATACCTGCACGTCAGTTTTTAAGGTGCTTCACACAGCTGAACAACAAATGCAACCTTATAAACCAAACTACCCAGTGAATAAGTGAAACAATTTAAAACTCACACCAAGTGAAAACAAAATATGGGAAATATATTGACCCATGATTAAAAAGTTAAAAAACGTGTCACCCGAGCTACGAGTGTATTAAAGTGTATTCACCTGATTCAAAGTGGTTCCATCTATCAGGAGAACGAAATTAATTGTCTCTATCTTATTTTTCAAATGTCGTCTGCAACATAAGGTAAAATGAATCAGTCACCCTGATCTACTGGTGTCTCAGAATAGCCGCAATGTGCGTTACAATGTCAAAGTTACTTACATTAGCAGTTAAAATACGACCATAACCTGCAGGGGCATCAATCAAAGAAAATATTTCAGTATATGAATACGCTAAGCAACCATGCAGAAACCAATGTAACTAAACACCAAAAGTGTCAACGCAAAGTTACTCACTGACTGAAGAGTGTTGACTGTCGATCACCTGTACAAAAAGTCAACGGTCATTCAACCTGCACCACTAAATACCTACGATACAATATCAAGCCGTATTACTTTCAAGGATTACGTGTAGGTTCCAACTTACTTAGATGGATTGTCGGAAGCGTCTTAGAGATCACCCCGTCGGCTCAGCTATCCAAAGACCGAGTAACAAAAGTCGCGGTCTTGTCACGTTTAAAATAAATCACAACACTTGGTTTTAAGGTGACGTCAGTGTTGTATCGTGCTGGCAGCCATCTTGTAGAGGGTAATCTGTGATTGTGGTCTATAGCTCGATGTAGAGATACCATAATTGGGAATATGAATTTAAACATACCATCATCATAAATTATATATTAAACAATGTAATACCTTATGTGGGGCTCACACTTTCTCCATGTTGTTAAAAACAACGTTATGGGGCATTCATGGATATAGGGCCACCCAAAGTTAGGTCACAGTTACATAGCTCAAATTATATCCAATCTCTTGGCCCACATAGTGTGACTCAGTACAGTCTGTAACATGAATGTTAATGCAAGGTGGCTAGGGTATGCCACTCGATAAGTGAATTCAATCCCTTTTCTACCGTTCCACATGACCAAATCCATTTGTTCTCCCTGTGTGTGAGCAAACGATTTATGTTCGTGCATCTTTTTGAGGTTTTAACAACTTCGATCACAAACCATTTCATTTGTGTGGGTGTATGTGTCAATGCTTGATAATGCTCAACTAAAGGTGCAGTCTGTACATTGCACCGAGATTGATGCTGCAGGATACGTTTTTTCACTGCTTGTGTCGTTTTTCCGATGTAGGTTAGGTCACAAGGACACTTCACACAATAAATGACATTTCTAGTCAAACAATTAGAATGTTCACGTAAAACAATTTCTTTTCCATTTAGATTACACATTTTCATGGTCACAGTGGTGTCCCATGCAATACAATTTCCGCAGGCATAATGACCTACTACCGGTGGTAAACCCCATAGATTGTGTATTGTGGTGGGTACTGGATCTTTATATGCCCTTACTAGGTAATCACGTAGATTTCTTCCTCTTTTGAAGGCGAAACGTGGTTTTTAGTTGTGGTTCTACTTTGCCTATCAGATGCCAATTACGTTTTATTATTTTGACTATGGCATTTGATTCCGTTCCGAAGGTGGTTTCTACATGTAATTGATTGTGAAACCTGTGTACTTTCATCAGAATTATTTTCTTTATGTAAAAGTGACTGTCTGTCGTAGTACCACACACGTTTCATAGCATGTTTGGTTAGTCTGTAGGGATATGCTCTTTTGACAAGTTTGGTTTGCAGCAACTTTGCCTCCCTGAAATAATCCTCCCTCCTGGTACAGTTCCGTCGTAGTCGCAGGAATTGTCCAAAAGGGAGGTTATCCCGTAGGTTCCTAGGATGATGGCTGCTGTACTTCAGTAATGTGTTACGGGCAGTAGGTTTGGTATAAAGGCTCATTGACAGATGGCCTAGGTCATGCATAATTTTGAGGTCCAAAAAACTAATTGATTGTGAGTCACTATCCAATGTAAATTTCAGATGTTCATTTAGCCAGATTTGAAATTTGGTCAAATCCATCTCAGAGCCTTCCCATAAAATACAGATGTCATCTATGTACCTTAGGTATTCTGTCAGATTGAGACTAAAAGGATTACTGTTATAGATTATATTGTCTTCAAAAGCGGCCACATACAGGTTCGCTATGTCAGGCGCAAAAATCGCGCCCATGGCAACGCTTTTTACTTGGGCATAGAAATCTGTATTGAATAAGAAATAGTTTTCTTTTAATGCTATTCGAGCACGGTCAACAATAAAGTTTGTGGGTACTTGGTGAGGACGAGGTCTTTTTTCCAGCACCTCTTGAATTACTTCCAGAGCTTGATCTTGAGGGATGCTTGTATACAAGCTCTCTATGTCCATTGTGGCCAGGATGTTGCATTGTGGATTGAACTCTCTCCCTTCTAGTTTGTTGATCACCTCTCTACTATCCTGTGTGTATGAGCGTGTTTTTGCCACAAAGGGTTTAATAAAGAAATCTACATACTCAGCCAATGGTTCTAATATCGACTGGCATCCTGCCACAATTGGTCGTCCTGGTGGATTTTGGCTACACTTATGAATTTTTGGCAAGGTGTAGAATGCCGGAATGGTGTAATCTTTTTTTATTTAAATAATCAAATTCTTTTTTATTTAGCCATAACCCTTCTAGTCCAATAGTAGTTAGTGTCAGAATATCCTTTCGGATTCTAGGTGTGGGATCACTCAACAGTTTTTTGTAATGTGAGCGGTTGCCTAATTGTCTTAGGGCTTCACAATCATCATCAATTTTGTTCTGTAGGATTATTCCGCCCCCCTTGTCCGCCGGCTTGATAATTAAATCATCGCGGCTTGAGAGAGATTGGACTATATCTCGTTCCTCTTTTGAGAAGTTGAACTTGACAAACTTTTTGTTCTGAAATATCTGTTCTACTTCTGTTAAGATGACATTTTCAAATGTGATAATCTCTTTTGGCATTGTATTACTTGCTGGAAAAAAGGTTGAGTGGCATCTAAGGCCGCTCCTACCCTGACTCGTTAAGGTAGGAGATGATTTTGAGAAGAAGTGTTTCAGACGTACAGTTCTAAAGAACTTGTGCATTTCAACCATGGTAGTGATAACAATAATCCTTTTAGTCTCAATCTGACAGAATACCTAAGGTACATAGATGACATCTGTATTTTATGGGAAGGCTCTGAGATGGATTTGACCAGATTTCACATCTGGTTAAATGAACAAAATGAACATCTGAAATTTACATTGGATAGTGACTCGCAATCAATTCGTTTTTTGGACCTCAAAATTACGCATGTCAATGAGCCTTTATTCCAAACCTACTGCCCGTAACACATTACTGAAGTACAGCAGCCATCATCCTAGGAACTTACGTTATAACCTCCCTTTTGGACAATTCCTGCGACTACTGTACCAGGAGGGAGGATTATTTCAGGGAGGCAAAGTTGCTGCAAACCAAACTTGTCAAAAGAGCATATCCCTACAGACTAACCAAACATGCTATGAAACGTGCGTGGTACTACGACAGACAGTCACTTTTACATAAAGAAAATAATTCTGATGAAAGTACACAGGTTCCACAACCAATTACATGTGTAACCACCTTCGGAACGGAATCAAATGCCATAGTCAAAATAATAAAACGTAATTGGCATCTGATAAGCAAAGTAGAACCACAACTAAAAACACCACGTTTCGCCTTCAAAAGAGGAAGAAATCTACGTGATTACCTAGTAAGGGCATATAAAGATCCAGTACCCACCACAATACACAATCTATGGGGTTTACCACCGGTAGTAGGTCATTATGCCTGCGGAAATTGTATTGCATGTGACACCACTGTGACCATGAAAATGTGTAATCTAAATGGAAAAGAAATTGTTTTACGTGAACATTCTAATTGTTTGACTAGAAATGTCATTTATTGTGTGCAGTGTCCTTGTGACCTAACCTACATCGGAAAAACAACACAAGCAGTGAAAAAACGTATCCTGCAGCATCAATCTCGTATTCGGTGCAATGTACAGACTGCACCTTTAGTTGAGCATTATCAAGCATTGACACATACACCCACACAAATGAAATGGTTTGTGATCGAAGTTGTTAAAACCTCAAAAAGATGCACGAATATAGATCGTTTGCTCACACAGAGGGAGAACAAATGGATTTGGTCATGTGGAACGGTAGAAAAGGGATTGAATTCACTTATCGAGTGGCATACCCTAGCCACCTTGCATTAACATTCATGTTACAGACTGTACTGAGTCACACTATGTTGGGCCAAGAGATTGGATATAATTTGAGCTATGTAACTGTGACCTAACTTTGGGTGGCCCTATATCCATGAATGCCCCATAATGTTGTTTTTAACAACATGGAGAAAGTGTGAGCCCCACATAAGGTATTACATTGTTTAATATATAATTTATGATGATGGTATGTTTAAATTCATATTCCCAATTATGGTATCTCTACATCGAGCTATAGACCACAATCACAGATTACCCTCTACTAGATGGCCGCCACGCACGATACAACACTGACGTCACCTTAAAACCAAGTGTTGTGATTTATTTTAAACGTGACGAGACCGCGACTTTTGTTACTCGGACTTTGGATAGCTGAGCCGACGGGGTGATCTCTAAGACGCTTCTGACAATCCATCTAAGTAAGTTGGAACCTACACGTAATCCTTGAAAGTAATACAGCTTGATATTGTATCGGAGGTATTTAGTGGTGCAGGTTGAATGACTGTTGACTTTTTGTACAGGTGATCGACAGTCGACACTCTTCAGTCAGTGAGTAACTTTGCATTGACACTTTTGGTGTTTAGTTACATTGGTTTCTGCATGGTTGCTTAGCGTATTCATATACTGAAATATTTTCTTTGATTGATGCCCCTGCAGGTTATGGTCGTATTTTAACTGCTAATGTAAGTAACTTTGACATTGTAACGCACATTGCGGCTATTCTGAGACACCAGTAGATCAGGGTGACTCTGATTCATTTTACATTATGTTGCAGACGACATTTGAAAAATAAGAGAGAGACAAGTAATTTCGTTCTCCTGATAGATGGAACCACTTTGAATCAGGTGAATACACTTTAATACACTCGTAGCTCGGGTGACACGTTTTTTAACTTTTTAATCATGGGTCAATATATTTCCCATATTTTGTTTTCACTTGGTGTGAGTTTTAGATTGTTTCACTCATTCACTGGGTAGTTCGGTTTATAAGGTTGCATTTGTTGTTCAGCTGTGTGAAGCAACTTAAAAATTGACGAGCAGGTATATTATTAAAGCACAAGCTTATTTCCCCATTAGATATATATGTGCAACTACATCGTCCTGATGATGGTCCTAAGGATCTTCTAGACCAAAAGGAGGACCGAAACGTCGACATAATATCACCACTCTGCTTATTTTGTTGTAATTTGGATACACAAAAATTGTTATATCATTTGTGATTGTGTCACATATTATGGTATTTCGGAAGTCCATATTGTTGTCAAATGGTGATGTTACAAGACTGTAACTGAATGTAAAAATTTGTTCAGTTTTGTGTTTGTTGCCAAAGGACAAAAAAGTATAACAATATAAATGAAATTACAAGAATAAAACTTGTGTTTTGATACAGTTGGCTGTTTGAATTGGTTAACTGTTTCCTGCTTTGTTAAATACTGATCATGATTGTGACATTATCTTGAAAAAAAGAATTGAATTTAATAATTCCTTTAGGGGCATTAGAATTTTGTTATTGAAAATACCCAGTCCCTGGGGGATAATTGGGTGGCTCTATAGTTTCCGGAGTGTCTACATAAGCATGTATTTGGAACATTAACGGCCTAGCAAGTAAAACTGACGATTTTGAGGTAGTACATTACCTAAAAACATTCAACATTATACTGCTCAGGGAAACCTGGAAAGACAAGGCCTTGAGCTTTAGTGGTACACCTCCTACTTCATTCCAGCTATAAAGGGATCTGATTTCAGCCACAGCTCAGGGGGGCTAATGATACTGGCCTCAATAACCACAATAGGAGAAATCTTACATATAGAGGCCAAAATTGTAGCTCCAAGTGCCATTCAGGCTGTGGTGATAAAATAGCACTTTAATAAGGAATGCCCAGAAATTAAAATAATTAACACCTACATATACCCCAAACAAAAACTAAAATTAAGCAAATAACTGATCGAAGTAGCAAAAAGGGTTATGGATGCACAAGACACAGAACACAACATCCTTGCAGGCAAATTTAACTTACACCTTTTAGGCCCCGGACTTGATGATGAACTTGCACAATACCTTACTTCTGCAGGGGGGAATACCGAATCAGTGCCTAGCAAAAATTGAAAAACAAGATGCTTAAAAAACCTGCTTCAGGAACTTGAACATATAAACTTAAGAACACTGAATGGCCGCCTTCAGGGAGACAATTCACCAGCTGCCATGTTTCATTAATCAAAAACCTCAATTTTTCTAGATTTCATGATCACAAACCTAACCATGTTCAGTCAAATCGCCACTTTTAGAATAGGTGACAATGAACATAGCGATCATCTACCTCAGGAAGTGATGTTAAAAGCAAATACTCTCCTCACACTAGAGGTATGCAAATCCATCAAAGCAATATCAGTCACTGCCAAAACATTACATGCCCATGGGAAAGATACAACAGCCCAAACAGTGAAAGCATGGGAAATCTTCAATATGATCCTTGGTGGGAAACTTGCAACTGGGATAGGAACAAAATCGGGACAATCGCTGTATATCCTAATAATGCTGACAACCAGCCCGCGATCAAAACAACTCAGACGTACCATAGACCAAACACTATGTCAGCTTCGTAAAACCTCACAAAACCTGGACCTACAATGTGTCCTCCGGAAAGTGAAGGTAATTATAAAAAGAAAAAAATGTGAAAAAAAATCAAAGAACGACAGACTATGGGCCAGGTTACCTCATTATGCCAAACAAAACACAAGCATTTGCAATGCTATAGGTCTCGCATTTGCAAGAGTTTAAGCTATTGGCATTGTAAATGACAATGCCTTTTATTTATCTGTATTGAAAACCAATATATAAATAAATAGCATTGTCATTTATTATGCCAATGGCTCAAACTTTCACAAATGCGAGACCTCACTCCAAGCACACTGAAAGGGAGGGGGTGGAGGAGGGGAATGCTGCAGGGGGGGTCCTATGTTTTTACAGGAGGGGCTCAGCTGTGCAAGCAGCGCCGACAAAGTGAATACGATGAGTTGCGTCTAAAGGGAGAGGCACGGATGCCATTAAAGTGCAAGTGCGGCATGGGGTGATTTCACAGAAAAAGCATTTGTTTAAAGAGCAGTTATGGAGACAGCCACAAAGTGGAGCTATACAAATGAAAATTGGAAAGCTTCTCGACAGAAGTGGAAAAAATTTACATAGACTGGTGGTGTATTGGAAGGATAGTAGAGCAGTGTAGGGGCGTCACTGGTTGGATATTTATCTGCATTGGTGAAGTGGTGTTTTAGACAACTTCTGCCTTTGTTATGGGGGACATCTGTTGTGTGCTCAAGCAGTGCTGCAAGGCTAGTGGCCTTAGAAAGCCATGCAGAAGTAAATGACTTTCCCAGCAGTTCTTAGAGGGGCCGGTGGAATATAGTTCTTATCCTATGAGCACTACAATGACAGGGGAGAGGTGGGCTGCCCGAAAATGCCGTACTGACCCAGCCCAGCAGTTTTTCTGTCACCATGTGTAACCCGCTACAAAGAAGTGTAGGAGAATGCCTTTCAGTTTAGTGACACTTCGTTTATTAGCAGATTTATAAAGTACTGCATGCATGTCGCCATGTTTCAATTCAGTTTCAGAGCACTACTGCTTGGTGACTGGATGGAAAGTTGGAGTCCAGGAAGAAAATAAAACAAACTGTGTGTTGGGTTGACCTAGGCCTGTCTCACGACAAGGCGGTCGCACCAGGGCTGGTTGGTCATTAGTGCTGGATTGGGATTGAAATTGAAATTAGGCTCCTCGGGTAGTCTGAGGAAAAGTGGCCCACATTTGTGGATCAGGTTGGGCACATTTTTAGAGAAATCTCTGGTCCCCATAAAAGTTTAAAGCCTATACAGCCAGTAAGATTGGTGAAAAGTAAGAGCACTGTATTTTGCCAGGTGGGCTAGGAGAAATAAAATGGCCCAAAGGCTGCAACATAAATTAACAACAAAGGAGTGACTATGAGAAAAAAGTGCTATCAAACTTAGATAGTGAGGTATGATATTATTTCACTCTGTACTGCAAATGTGATCAATACCCACACACGTGCATGTACAAAGTGAAACCTCTCCATCTCCCTATGAATGCCCAACAGGTCTTCCTCTAAGGATGAAACCTAATGGGTATCGTGATCACCCAGTGTTAGAAGGGGGAAAAACCTTGCTTTTTAGAAGGACCCTCACTCACCACTAGTTGGTGACATGCTTCATCATTGGGTTCCCGCTGGGGTGACCGAATGTCCCCCCAGCGTGCTACAACGCCTGATTACAGCGGAGCGGGATGTGGTGAGTTTAAACAGTGCCCAAATTAGGAGGTGACTATAAGTAAGTGTACAAGTGTATTAAAAAATGCAAAAGTTGTGCCTTTACAAAAATCTTTAATAATGGCCAACCTGCATTGGATAAAAACAAAGTGGACGGACTACCCAAGGTTCTGAGTTAAGAAACCGGAGTCCTAGTAAGTATCAAAAGTTGGTCAACATGTTTCTGCTGCTTATGTTGCCATTTGCTCAGCATTCGTCAGGACCTAAACAAAAGTCCTCGGTGGTGTGCGCGCGCTAAGGCATACCCTCCCGAGAGGCTCAAAATGTGAAAAATATATATATGGAATAGAATACCGGATAGTTTCAATAGTTACCCACTACAATTTGTAGGGATACACCAAAAACCTGTAGGGAGAAGAGAGACGAACAAAAACACACATGAGGGAACTTAATAAGTTCTTTGGTCAAATGCGTTAGTTATTATTGGTCTTTAACATTTCAGGATGTTGCGAAATGCATACTTGACATCCGACCAACTGCAAGGTGCTTGCCCTGATTACGGGGTAATTTACACCTGTGTCAGCCTGACTTATCCGGCCTTCAAAGAGGACCGGCATCACGTAATTGCTCAGCTACTTAATTCATTGTAAGGTTTGGCAAGCAATGTACTAATCGATTTGTGATTGTCTATTGGTAAGTATATGCAGTATTTATAGATTTTCGTCATACGTGTGCGGTTAGGATCAAAACCTGGAACAACCAGGGAAACTCTCCTCTTAGTACGGGAGAAATGCGATGCAATAGCAACAGTCGTAACTGCTAATAAACTCACTTCACTAGAGGCATGTTCACGCCCCTTCGGTTAAGACAGCGCGGGACTCCTTCACGCGGTGTCTATCTGTTGGCAGAGGAAAGCAAAAGTAGTCAGCACGCGAAAGGTGGTCAAGAACCTGTGCTCAAGAAGGAAGAAAATGAGCAGGGAAGACTTACCTCGGCACCCACGACTCCCCGCTGTATACCTGCTCTCTCGGCTGCTGTCTTCCGGGAATACCGGAGTGAGGGAGGGATCGGTTTACGTATTGTGGTAGCGTGATTGGCCAGACGTGCTCACATGGGCGGGGTGACGTCACAAGGTCTCCGCAGCGCCCACTGCCTTAAAGCTGTATACGCGAGAGAGATGACTGCAATGTGAGGGTTCGAATCCCGGTGCGATATCAACACAAGAAAGGTTGATCAAAGGGATTTGTACCAGAATACGTGTAATAACCCAGCTGAAGGAGTAAATAACATTTAATCTAATTTAAACCCTGTCTGGATACGGTCTTTACAAATACAGGGCCACCTGCAATTGCTCACGCATAAGACGTGAGACATACATATGAATAGGATGTGGACCATCAATTCGGTCCGAAAGAGGCAGATATAACTGGCCCATAGTCCGATGGTGATAAACCTGATATGACAACAAGTTCATAAATCAGTGTTGGGACAATCAATCCAAAAGATAGATGATATATATATATATATATATATATATATATATATATATATATATATATATATATATATATATACAGAAAGAAAATGAGTATATAACCTGGGTGGATACACAAGTATAGGTAAATAGCATCAAGTCTTTTAGTGGCTGAAGAAATGCTATGTATCAGTACCCGGGAAGGTACTCAAAAGTAGAGGGCTGGATGGGGGGCATACCATCAAGTCAAACGGTGGCAGAAAAGATGTTATGAAACTAGATATATCTATCTTCTTAACACACTGCCCCATGGTATATCATCATTGAGGCCAGTTTTGTTGGTGCCAAGACGGTACACCCAGCGTTGTTCCTTCTCGAACAGTGAGGACTCTGAACAACTTTCCAGGTGCTCCAATACTGTCCACTCTAGATCATTAGGTGTGTGATTTAGTTGTAAGAAGTGGGATGTCAATTTTGTTGTTGATTTCTTACAACGTATATTACTACGATGTTCGCATATCCTAATTTTGATGCGTCTAGTTGTCATCCCCACGTACTGTAGACTACATCTGCAAGTTATCAGGTACACAACATTGGAGGTGTTGCAATTTGTGTGGCTGCGTTGTTCCCATCGTGTGCCGTCTGTCAGATCCAGAAATTTTGTGTGTGAGGTGAGATGGCAAATGTTGCAATTCCCACATGGGTAGTGTCCTGTGACTGGTGGTAAACCCCTAGCATTAAGAACACTCTGTGCTAGGTTGTTGGTTTTCTCTTCCCTTGGTCGCGTATGGACCAAGGAGTCTTTAAGACTTGTAGCCCTTTTGTATGAAAAAAGAGGCTTCTGCCAGTGCTCCTATTGCTGGTAATGATTCTCCAATTTTTGGAGATACATTTGCTCACTGCATTTGATAGTGAGTTAAAAGTTGTCACACACGTTAAGGGGATCTCACCACTTTTTGTTGGGCAATTGTCTTCCAACAAAACCTCCCTTTGTTGATTTTTAGCCCTCGTTTGGCTCTTGTTTATTATCCCCTTGGGGTACCCTCTATTTTCCAGTTTGAAGGTCAATGCATTTTCTTGCTGTTTGTAGTCTGAAAGGTTGCTGCAATTTCGTCATATCCTGAGATACTGCCCATACGGGAGATTCTCCCGTAGGGCCCGGGGGTGATAACTGGTGAAATGTAGTAAATTGCTTTTTGCAGTTGGCTTGTAAAAAGTCATGGTCTCAAGCCGGTTACCTTCCCTCCTGATGCTGACATCCAGAAAAGTTAGTTTCTCACGAGAGTGTTCATGGGTGAATCTCAGATGGTCATCGCAAGTATTGACCCAAGTAAAAAAAGTCAAATCCTGTGGACTCATCACCTTGCCAAATCATAAACACGTCGTCTATATAGCGTCACCATATGGCGATGTTGTTGCCGTATCGGTTCGTGGGACCTAGGAAGGCTGCAACACCTGGTATGGATTGGGTTGCCACCAGGTTATTTTATTAAATAAATATGACTAGTTTTTTGATATCCTGTCCTGTACAAAAATTAAGAAACTCAGTATGTATTTTAAACAATCCTGGTAAGGTGAAAACAGTTTAAAATCTGTTCTAAAGCTGCTTTACTCATCCGTGACCAATAGTTACACTAAACAAAGACAGAAAAGCCATGTTCATGTTAAAGAATATGGATTTTTAAGATTGCTCTCTAATTATCATGCTCTGGTTCTTACAAAATATTATAACATGAATATATTGTAATTTTTTCTAATTGCTTTTTTAAAAATAGTTTTACTTTTGGTGAACTCTGTGCTAGGGCATTGGAGCAATTTACACATGCACCAATGACACCACACAAGATTAAATTCATTTTTACTTTAGGCCATGGGAGATTGTGATTTGCCTAGAATCAGGCTTTTGAGCCAACGCTGGGAATAGAACCTGGCATCCCACTTCCCAACAACACTTAATTGTCAACACCAGCGCTCGTGACAGTCAGCCACAATGTGGTAATGTCTGGCTAATTTAGAGATGGCCTCAACAACAGTCAATTATTAATGCAGTGTACACTCAGATGACTATTACCTGCTGTCGCCTGAGCTATTCTTATAGCGTTGGGGGCCTGGAATAGTCTGAATTGTCACACTTGTAGGAGTGTGATGGTTAGTAGTTGTGTTGTTTCTATCACTGGCAGCAGCATGGCAGCATTAATGTGTGGTGCAAGCTGTAGTGGCCTCCTGAGAAGAGCCCTGTTTTTACAAATTTAGCACTGCTTCTAAAGTCAGTAGGTTTGGCTGTAACACCACCTCCTGCCTAGTTTAATAAAAAGCTTAATAAAGGTTGCTTCACAGCTGAATTTATGCAGGTACACACACCCCATGGAAGTTTCTCTTCAGGGGAGGGGACAAGGAAAAGGGAAGAAATACAATTTTCCCTTGGTGTAAGGTTTGTATAAATACTGGGTCACAAGGTTTCCAGCATGAGAATTTTTTTTTTTAATATTAGCCCCTATGTCAGATCATACAGAGTTTTGAATATTACCATACAACGTCCAAAATATGTTAAAAAATTGCTTTATTTTTTAAAATCAATAATGTTTGTAATTAAAAACTACAATTAAAGTAACAATCAATACCATCAAATTGATATATCATAAAAACATATATTGTACATATACACAAAAAAGACAATAGTTCCCTAGAGAGCTAAATATTAAAATGTTATACTTGATTCCAATCCTATGGCAAAAAGAATAACCACCTATGCCTACACTTTTTACATCACAAGCAGAATAAACAGACACATAAAACTGACAATACAATCTGTCTTCAGATAACACCTCCGGGTTAAACAAATTGATCATTATTCCTAGATACAATTTCTCTATCTTATCTATAGGATTATTTCTTTCCCATGGGTTGTGTTGAATACAGCGTCGACGCGTTTTGATGGTTCTATTATGTTATTCCATCTTTATCAAGACAGTTATACGTCTCTCGTAATAGGCACTGATTGGTTGCCTGATTATTTGGTGTTGAGTCCTGTTGGCAAATACAATGTGTTAATTTGCATATAGTTTGTTCCACTTGTTCTATAAATATGCTGTAATTACATTAAGCATTGTTGCAGTTTCAAATTTTCCATCATCTCTTCAGTACTTCATCTAAACTACAAAAGGAGAATATCTTTTATTTAAAAACAGTTTTACTTCATAATATGTCCTACACTACACGTTTCTTTTACATAAATCCGTCATTAGAGCTCCTATTTGTATGTGCCATAGGTCACTCGAAACTTTCCTGTCCCCTTGATTTTGACTAGGGTAGGTCCCACCCGTAATCTTCTTAATTATGCAGACAGTGCTTTACAATTTATTTGCAGGAATAATTGTTACCTTATTTCATGTTACTGAAGTCTCAAATCTCTCAGCTTTATGGTCATGTTCATTGCCAATAGATCACAAAATCTACAGAATGTGCATAAGAAAGTGCTGACAATAAATATCCTGTTCTGAGCCTATAGAGTGATCGTACTATATTCAGAAAATCTCATCCTGTTCTCACCTTATAAATGCAACAATCTTGGGTCTTATATATATTTGTTCCTCAACCTGTTTGAGGTTCTTGGGTTTCATCTGTTCTACACCTCGTATTAAAATCTGAGGATAATGTGCTCGCATTAATCTAGTTATTATGACAGTGCGGTTACTAGTGGTTTTGAGATTAAAAGCCTGACATACATTTTAACCTCTTCTTGTGTTAACCTGTTAACCTCCTACTATGTAGTTTTGTAAGTAAAAAAGCTTCCAAAGGTTAGCTGTCCTTTCCTTTAAAAATCTAAAAAATACAAAGCTGTCATTAATCCTATGTGTACTAACATTAAGGATTGTACTATCCAGACAACTGTTTTGACCTAGCATACCTGGTAGAGCCTTACTCTTGTTCCTACCATCGCATTCTTAAAAATGGTGGTAATTTCTTCGAATAAATAGCCGTCCTTTTTGTCCTTTCCCTCTTTGAAAATTTTCTAAGGAAACAAAAGGGCCTACAGTCCCATAACTGTTATTGTAGGATGTGTAAAATTGGTCCAAACTAAAACCACTCACACCTCAAATATCTCCCTCATTACCGTATAAGGCTTCTCTGGCGGGTGTGCAACATGTCTCGTGCCCACAGCGTCATCCGCTCCCACCCAACATCCTGCACATTTTGCCCATATAATGATACACTGGACACGTTATTTATGGGTAAGAACTGCTGCAGGTTTATTTTCATCCAACAAGCGTATGACGTTTGGTGGGTCATCTTACGGGCGATCCAAGGTAGGCAGCCCCTCTCTGTCCTGCCTGCCTAACGAGCCAGCCAGCACGGTGAGTCGACGCTCGGACAGTGCAGCACCTTGTAGATCCTATCTTATACTCCCACCCCCCCTTTCAGGGCGGAGCGGTATGGCACACCTCCAGTCGGTTCAGGCCCGCGACCGCCCCAAGGACTAACGGGGCACCATCGCGGTTTCCCGGAACCTCCTGTGGCTCCAGGTCCTTGACTCAGGCACCCTTACTGTGCCAGGCAGAGGTACCCTTACTGTACCAGTCTGCCGCAGAGGTACCCTTACTGTACCCGTCTGCCTCCAGATCGCCCTGTAACTCCGCCTGCAACACAAAAACACAACATTAAAACATTCAATTTGTCGCGCCGCCTGTCCAGCCGCCGGGTACGAAGATAGGCTGGGTGCAGCGCTCGGGCGGGCGGAAAACCGGAACAGAGGCAGAGCCAGGGGTAGCTGGGGCTTAAGTAACAGGCACGCCTCCACAGGTAAGACATCCCCTGGCCGCGGGTCATGGGGGAGGGGCAGGGAGCTCTTCAAGCTTCCCCTCCAAGCCCCGGGTACAGGGCGGGGAGCTCTGACTAATGGCCACTAGGGAGCTGCCCTGCCAATGTCCTCCTGCATGGGACGCGGGCAGCGGCATAGTGCCCACAACGTCATCCGCTTCCACCCAACATCCTGCACATTTTGCCCATATAATGATACACTGGACACGTTATTTATGGGTAAGGACTGCTGCAGGTTTATTTTCATACAACAAGCGTATGACGTTTGCTGGGTCATCTTACGGGCGATCCAAGGCAGGCAGCCCCTCGCTGTCTTGTCTGCCTAATGAGCCAGCCAGCACGCTGAGTCGAGGCCCGGACAGTGCAGCACCTTGTAGATCCTATATTATATTCCTGCCCTCCCTTTCAGGGCGGAGCGGTATGGCGCACCCCCGGTCGGTCCAGGCCCCCCGACCACCCAAAGGACTAACGGGGCGCTGTTGCGGTTCCCCGGAACCTCCTGCAGCCCCAGGTCCTTGGCTCAGGCACCCTTACTGTGCCAGGCAGAGGTACCCTTACTGTACCCGTCTGCCTCCAGATCGCCCTGTAACTCCACCACATCTGTGGAGGAGGATACCGTCGATGACAGAGCCCCCCCATCCCTGTTAGTTACTGACATCCTGCAGCTGAAAGTGCCTCTTGCACTTCTAATAGGAACCAATCCATTCCAAATTTTGACATGTGCACTCCATCTTTTTCATAATACCCTTCAGTTTTTTCTTGTATTAATGCGTGCCTGATGCATCCAAAGCCTCTCCGGTCCATGAACTTCTGCATTGACCCTCCTGCGTGAATATTCTACTGCTACAGTGGATCTCGCCCCCTTCCACTCTCTGCGTGGAACAATCTCAGACCACCATAGTTCGCACGCTCCCAGCCTGTTGCTTATTGCCACGATGTCCTTCTGCATGGCCTGAATCAGTGCCCTCCTCCTCTTGGTGACCAAGTCGTTCCCCCCCAAGTGGATAAGAAGGACATTGGGTAGAGGTCCCCCTTATGAGAGGCGCTGCTCTAGACTGAGCCTCAGGTTGCTCCATTTCACTCCGGGGGAGCCCAACCAAACAAACTGTGTCTGCGCGAAAACCCGGGTCCAATTCTTGTGTGCTGCCCATTGTTCCAACCTGGCAACATAAGAATGTCACATCAACCATACGCGACAGCCTGCTGGAAAGAAGACAAATCAAATTCAAACAAAAGGTGGAGGACGCCTCTGGTTTATCAAACGTGGTTTAATCGTTGAACACTGCACACAAATTAAATGGAAAGATCGTGATTGATTTGTCTGAACTCTGCACATAATTAAAGAAGTAACCAGTAAACAAGTAATAATGCTAGGTACAAATATTTACACCTCCTAGCCTGGGCCTCTAGTGGCGGATGTATCGTTGAAAACAGTTTGAACTCCAACGCCCCACACTCTTGACACCTTCTGGGTTTATCCCTGCCTTGAATGCAGCCGTGGCCGCTCCAATCCTGAAGGAGTGGCTTGAAAATCTCCTCCCTTCCCCTGTGAGACCGGATTTGGACAAAGCTGCCCCCATGATGCGTTCCATCTGGAACCTGGTCAATGGCGCCCCATCTGCATGAATTAGGAACTGCCCTGAGACGGCCGGTTTAATCTTCAAGTATTCCCTAACTGTGTTGACAGGGCAGTATCTGGGATCCCCTAACGCCTGAAGCACTATGGTTGTGCCCCGGCCTACCTGGTCTGTCCTTGATCTCCAGATGCAGAGTGCCAAGGCGTCTGTCGCACAGTCATCCAACATATCCAGTGCCGTGCCTGTCCTGTCTGTTTTTGCTTTGGCCACGAGCTCACTCACCCTAAAAGCCCAGAAGAAAGCCAGGCAAAAAGCACTGGTGAAAAGCCTAGCCTTGAATGGGGAATTGGTGACTTGAGGTAGGGTTTCAATCAGGCGCTGTAAGGATGGGAAATCTATTGGCGCTCTGGTGTCAGCGGACTTTACCTGGTCCCGGGCCCACCCTCTTAGTGCTGCCCTCACCCTGAATGAGCTGTTGGGGGTCATCACCCCCGTTGAGTCTGGTATCATGCTTCAGGGCCGCCAGGTGGCCACACACCCATAAATGTGTCTTGCCGGTTTCTTTAGCCCAAACCACAAACGCCTCAACCTGTTCTTCGAGTCCCAGTACCTTTGCTTCTACAGACTCTATCACTGCTCTGAAAGTGAGCAACTGGGAGCCTTATTTCTTCCGAGTTGCAGGAGCCAGGGATCGTTCGCCCATCCTCTTCAATCAATCCCCCACCGTAACAGTCGCCATAGGGGTGCCGGGAATGGGGTCATCGCCGCCCTCGCCTATGCCTCTCAGAAACGGAGCCACTGAAAGTGAGAGAGAGCGCCAGCTGCCACATTCTTCACACCTTCAATGTGTCACTCCCTAAACTCTGTGTTATTATGCAAACCCACTCTCACCAATTCTCTGAGTAAACTCAAAACAAGGAGGCATTTATTGCCTGAACCACGGCCATGTTGTCTGACCAGAACACCACCTTCCTGTTACCCAACCTCTCCGGCCATAAATGCAATGCCACTACAATGGGAAAGAGCTCAAGGACGGTAATGTTTGCAGTAATCCCCTTTGTACGCCATGCATTGGGCCACCGCATTGCACACCACTCTTCTCCTAAGATCACACCAAAACCCTCTCTACCTGATGCGTCTAAGAAAAGGCAAAGTTCCTGGCTGCACTCCCAGGGGGCCCTCCAAATGACCGTCCCATTGAAGTGCTCCAGAAATTCAGCCCACATTTTTAGGTCCGCTTTCAGTCCGGAACCCAGGCGGACCAGATGGTGCTTCTTACTTAGGTTGGCTGTGGCCTTTGCTAACCTGCGGGAAAACACTCTGCCTGCTGCAAAGTTCAGCTTGCCCAAGAGACTCTGGATAACCCCCAAGGTCGCTTTATCCCTGCCCAATAAAGCCCGAATGTCCCGCCTCAGATCGCAGACCTTATCAGCAGGGAGCCTGGATTCAACCTTCATGGTGTCCATTTCGATGCCCAAAAACGTCAGGACCTGAGCCGGACCCTCGGTCTTACCAGGGGCAATGGACACCCCGAGGTGTCCCGCCATCGTCTCAAAGGCCCGCAAACCATCTGCGCACTCCTGAGTCCCTACCCAGACAAAAAACAAAGTCATCCAGGTAGTGTGTCACTTGTGTTATGCCATGGGTGGTAGAAAGGGGCCACTGAAGAAAGGAGCTGAAAGCCTCAAAATAGGCGCAAGAGACAGCACACCCCATCGGCATGCAGCGGTCAAAGAAGAAATCGCCTTCCCACTTAAATCCTAGCAGGTGTTGACTGGATGGATGCACAGGCAGGAGGCAGAACGCAGATTCAATGTCTGCCTTGGCCAGCCATGCCCCCTTCCCAGTCCTCCTGACCATATCTATAGCCATGTCAATTGAACAATAAGACACAGAACAAGCCCCTTCATCCAGCCAATAGTTCACGGAGTTACCCTCGAGGTAGGACAAGTGATGTATCAGTCGATATGCTCCTGGCTGCTTTTTTAGCACAACTCCCATTGGTAAAACCAAAAAATACTCGAGGTGGGGTGGGAAATGGGCCAGCCACCCTCCCTAGGGCCAACTCTGTCCTGATCTTCTCGCTGACCACTAGGGCAAATCTCTGGCTAATTTAAGGTTTAACGCATCCCTACACCCCAGGGGACCTTTGTATGGTATCCTGAACCCATCTATAAAACCTTCTGCTAGTAGCACTTTTTCCCTCACATAGTGGGAGGATGTTCTGCATGATGATGGGGGAAGGACCCTTACTGTTTGCAGGAAACTGCTCATGCCTATCAAACGTGGGGGGGCACTGTTTGGCATCGTTGTGGTCCGGCCCGCAATGCTACCCTCACTGGCGTGGAGCGTCTGGTCTGTTGGCCTGGGCGGCGGGGGGCAAACCTTGGCTGGTTGTGCAGGAGAATGCTGCATGTTGGGAGCACGCATTTGCTGCAGCTGTGTGTGAACTTCCAAACCCTACCCCAGGTGCACACCCCTCCATGGAACAGTCTGCATGTCCCAGAATTGAAATGTTTTGGCCAACCTTTTGGCCCCTCCCTCGGTCCCCATGAAAGGACTGCTTGAAAGGCCATCTAGGAAACTGCTCCCACTTCTTGCTTTCTACCTCACCCTGCGCTTTGTATGTTGTGTCCTTCTTCTTTTCACAGTTGGTCCTGCACATGTGCTTGATCCAGAGTTGTATCTCCTTCTGGTTCCACCCTAACTCCGGGCATATGGCCATTCTCTTGCGAAAATCTTGATCGTAGTAGAACCAGCCCATCCCCCCCGAATGTCTTGCTTCATGTTGGATGGTGCTTGTGTATTCCATCAGGGCCTCACTTTGGTCAGGGTCTTTCTGTACTACTACTGCAGCTAAGATGTTGAATGCCTCTGTCCAATTCTCTAACGATTTCTCAGGTCAACGCTGATACCTGGTCTTTGTCTCATCCTCCTTCCCCCCATCTTTCTAGTGTCTGCACCTGCCGTTCCATGCATCAATAATGTCAAGATATCAATGTATTCTCGTCTCCATATCCCTTCTATCACTGCCTGCGGTACCTGCCATGCTAATGAACAACGGCCTGAAGCTAGGGGTGCTTGCATGACTACCGGTCGCGGTACCCCTCCTGCGGCCACCTTTACTATCTCACCCAGAACGGGAGAGGCCCCGGTCGGGCCGGGCTGCACCACCTCCGCTGTCACATCTCCGCTGTCACATTTGTTTTTGCTGCGCTGGCCAATGCCGTGGCACTGGGCTGGGCAGGCAACACCTCAGTTGCCACAATTGAATTTACTGCGCTGGCGCTGGGTGATGCTGTGCCACTGGGCTGGGCAGGCAGCCCTACCATTGAGGTTGCAGCAGGAGCAGAGGATACTGTGGTCGGCATACTAGTTGCTGTGGACCCTGCCCCAGACGTTACGGCAGCCGGCGCCCCTTTGTGAGCCCACACCTGCAGCACCGATGCCGGGGCCGCTGCTGGGGGGGCGGGTGCAATACCTGTGGTATCGCCGGCATATTATCCAAAAGTTTTTGAAAAACTGACATTAGCTCCAGCATTTGGTCCATCGCCTTACCCATTTGGGCCAAGTCAGTTAGGCCTGCGGCCGAGTCCTGCACCACCACTGGTGCCCTCGAAGGCACAGGGGTCTGCTGGCGGGAGGCGACTTTCTCTTCACTGGCGGTGCCTCGGCCGGGAAGTCTTTGCAGGTTTGTTTGTGATTACGTTTGGACCTCCACAACCCTTGGGTCGAGGGTCCCGCCACATCGTCCGGTGGGGAGGTGGCTACGACGCAGGAGTCCTCCTGCCTGTGCGCCTCGATAATCCTTGCGCCCACACTGGTCCCTTTGCCTTGGCCACGGCCAAGAATTCCTGTCATCCACACCAGGCTCCTGGGTGAACAACGGAAAGGGGGTCCCGAGTCCGTCATTCCTGGTTAGCTTCTGCCCTTGCGGGTCCCTGGTTCTCTACTATGTTTGCTGTGCAATCAAACCGGCTGTTCCTTTCAACCCTCTGTGTAGCAACCGACCTAAAATGACAAGGGTAAGAGTAACAATGCCCTACACTCTCCTTTTATGCCAAACCTACTGCTTGCCCGCCCGCCCCTTGGTGGCATGCACTGGTCACAACTTGCAGGACAAGGCCCGGGATCATTCATAAATCTAAACCTGGAGGGGTTAGGGTTTTTAGGTGATTACGCATTACTTTCTGCTTTGCAGTAATTAAGCCCCTTCCCTGGTAAATCCTGGAAGTGCCCCAAGGTGGGATATCCCACCCTTTGACGTCACTTCCTGTGATGTCGCTCCATGTGGCGCGATTGCGTCATCACAGTTAGAACTCGTACTTAGGCTAAGGTTAACCTCATAACGCAGCGGACAAATGGTGGATATTAAATCAATCCTTCCCCAAAGGCACGCAGCACGTAAGGGGACCTGCAACAGTGCAGGAAGTGATGACTCGACAAAAAATTCATGCACCATATAGCTGGTTACGACCCGATGTTGCCCTCTGTGGGGTCTTCTCTGCGAAGCGCATCACCGTGCCCCTTTCGGGGGAAGCTTGCGCCAGGCACTGGGGTCGGGTGACACCGCTCCTACGACGGGTCCTCCATGCCGTGTCAACGCCAATACTCGTACCATTAGGTACGACTTTACAAGCTGTCCCTCTAAAGTGAATGCGTTATCCCTACAATCTGTGTACTTGCTTCCAAGGTTTCAGGTTAGCTGTGCGTGACATTCTCTACTTGATTCCAAGGTTTCAGGTTAGCTGTGCGTGACATTCTCAAAATTCCAGTGTAATATGATTGACATTGAGCGACTATGAGTGACCCCTAAAGTCACTCTGCTGCAGATAGTCACCGCATTCAAACGATTGTCCACGCCCTGTTGCCTGTCCCCCCTCACCTGGCCCACCCGCAGGGGCAGCCGGGGCTTAAGTAACAAGCACGCCCCCACAGGTAGGCCCTCCCCTGGCCGCACATCATGGTGACCGCGGGGAGGGCCAGGGAGCTCCAACTAATGGCCACTAGGGAGCTGCCCTGCCAATGTCCCCTGCGTGGGACGCGGGCAGCGGCATTCCCTTACAGCGAGCCGCACTCACAGCTCTGCTGGTGCATTTTAGTCTGGATCGGACTGGCTAATGGGCTTAATTTATGGCTCTTTGTGGGCTAGTTATGGTATATTTCTCTGATATAATCCTAAAAATGCTGATGCAACAAGCACACATGCATACAGGTTCCCATAACTTGCAACAAACCTTTTTGCTTCCAGTTTTTTAACTCGTCCAGAGAGCATCCACACTCCGTCCTAGCGTGCCGCGGGGACCACGAAGAGAAGGTGCCCCGATGGCAGGCACCGTGCTAGGTGGCTAACAGCTACCCCTTAGTACTAGTCTGGGCAAAACGGCCCCCTCGACCCCCAACGCATGACGCACCCGGCTCATGAGTCACCTCCAATAAGTGGTGCCAAGAATATGTAAGAATTCTCCCTCCGGTGTGCACCCCTCAGCGGGGGTGTGCCCGATCATTTACTCAACAGTATTCATCGTGCATAGCCGGATGGGGGAAATTACTTGCGCATTTTGTATTTGGCAGTCACCACAAAATGGCGGCTTCAAAATCGCCTCAGATGGTATTAATCGGAGCCCCCTGTCCCTGATTGCTCTGGGCAACCTGATTACACTTCCGCGGTGCGCCAGTTGCACCACCGGTAGACCGGGATCTCTCACCCCGGGTCGGGCAAGGACATGCGGGGCTGGCCACCGAAAACCTTGTTCTCGCTGTCGCGCAGCCTTCGAGAGCCGGTAGGAATCAGCATGGCCCATAATACGCAAACCTCCGGTTGAGAACCGAATAACCCGGTCGGAGCCCTGCCATAAACGCACATGGGGCAGAATTAGGCGCATTGACCACATCCGACCCTGGGGGGGGAAGGGGAGGGGAGGGGAGTTTGGAGGGCAGGGTGCGGTAGCAACTTCTTCGCATCGAGTGCAAATTAAGGGCTCGTCCGAGATTTAAGCGAGCCCCTGATCCCTGCGCACCCTTGTGTTCCCCCCCAATGCTCAGACCATGCCCCCGCGACCCGCCAAGGCCCACCTGCCCGCACACAACATCCCGCACTCAAGCCACCTCTCCACCCCCCCTTGGTATCCTACCACGGGGCCCCTGGGCTTAACCCAGGGACGGGGCCGGGCGGGGGGAGGCGAGAGTGTGGCACATACCTTTCCACGATGACACACCAGACACGACGACTGAGGAAATGCAGTGCTCGGGTGGGCGAAAAGCCGGAACAGAGGCAGAGCGAGGGCAAACCGGAACAGAGGCAGAGCCAGGGACAGCCGGGGCTTAAGTAACAGGCACACCCCCACAGGTAAACCCTCACCTGGCTGCGCGTCATGGCGACCGCGGGGAGGGGCAGGGAGCTCTTCCAGCCTTCCCTCCAAGCCCCAGGGACAGGGCGGGGAGCTCTGACTAATGGCCACCAGGGAGCTGCCCTGCCAATGTCCCCCTGCATGGGACGCAGGCAGCGGCAGTCTTCATATTCAGTATTCCGGTTAAATGCGCCCAACCGATCCAGGCTTTTAAATATCCCTCTTGCTTTCCCGTGATTGGCTACTAAAGTCATATCTCAAATGGCAGCAGCTGTTGTGAATCATTTGTCATCGTACTTACTAAAGCTGCAATTAATAGCCCCGGAAGCATTTGTATTGGTACATGACGCGTGGGCATTCTCTGCTCTGCCCGAGTTGACCCAGAAATGGTCAGGTTACATCAAAGGACTGTGTTTCTTAATATGTACAGGTCCTGGGCTACAAACTCCCCAATTTGCGTATAAAGTTATTTGTAAACCCATTGCCCGAGCGGTATTGGTAAATTCATATAATTACAAAGAAAAACACATTTATAAATATAGTTGTGGCAAATATGCCTCTTATACCAATAGAGGACTATTGTGGACAATAGACTATAGTATATTTTTAATTTCAAAGCTAATGGGGGAATTGTTTTCCCCTGCCCATTTTCCTAATAAACACTCAATCACACATTGTTTTGCTTGTATAGTGGGAGGCTCCATTTTATAAAAAGGAATGCCCATAGCAATGAATTAAAGTCCATTATATTCCGGATAATTGTGTTATAAAGTCTTTAGCTACACTGATGTGTTTCTAGGTGGTGAAATAAATCATAGATCCTAACTGTTCCATTATTTGTATACTATTGGCTTTTGTTTTTTAAATAAGCAGGGGGGAATCTTTTTAAATATGTTCATAGTTTGGAGGGTGCTGAAGCGGTGGGAATGAACAATTAATGAACAATTAATCACTTCAGCCCAGGGTATGTCATCATTCAGTCCCCGGGTTTTGGATCCCAAACAGAACACCCAGCGTTGCTCCTGAGTGAACAGGGTTCTCACTGGCCAGCCAGGGTTGGAGTCAATCATGGTCCAACACAAACTATCTGGTGTGTGGTGTGTCTCAAGGAAATGTGAGCACATTTTAGTATTTTTGTTTGCAGCGGATCATGCTGCGGTGCTTGCTGATCTGTGTTTTTACAGGTCTTGTTGTCATCCCCACAGGATAAAGTTAACAAGGGCACTTAATTAGGTAGACACAATATTTGGTATTGCAATTGGTGTGCTGTTTATGTTGCCATGGTCTCTGTAAACCTAGGTCTATGCTCTTTGCTGTGGTGATTAAGGGGCACACTGAGCATGATCTACAGGGGAAGTGACCCTTAACTGGTGGGAGGGCCCATATGGTGGTTTGCCTGGTTCGTTGGATAGGGTGGTGGGTGTGTACAAGGAGGTCCTTCAAATTTTTTATGTGTTTGTATGCAAAAATGGAGGTGGTCCCGGGATAAAGTTTCCTGTGTTGCGTATTGCCCAGTGTTTTTTGATAACCTTCTGTATTTTGTTAGAGGTAGGGGTAAAAGTCGCTATGCTTTTATTGTCATTTGGGGTCCTTTCTCCATTCTCTAACAAACTTTCCCTGTGATTGTCCTTTGCCCTCCTGTAGGCCTGGTGTATCACCTTGTCTGGGTAGTGATGGTCCAGTAAATTGGATCTGCGGAGGAATGCCTGCCTATCATATCCGTTAATCCTGTGTAAACGGAGAAACTGACCTACTGGTAAATTCTCCCTGAGGGATTTTGAATGGTGGCTTTCGCAGAGTAACAAACTGTTTCTATTAGTTGGTTTCTTGTAGTTTTGTTGTGAACAACTGACCCTCTTGAATGGAGAGTAATAGGTCAAGAAATGGTATGGAGTTCTCTGATCTAGTGTTGCTAAATTTCAGGTAAGGGTCCAATATATTGACCCAATCGCAGAATGCCCCACATGTTTGAGTCGCCACTCCAAAATAGTAAAATGACATCAATATAACAACACCATAGTAATATTTATTGTGAAAGGGGTTGATCTCATGCTCATTGTTGTTACTTTCAAAGGCAGCCATGTAGAGACACGCCAAATTGGGGGCGAAAGTGCTGCCCATGCATGTGGCTTGTATTTGTTGGTAGAGTTGATCTTGGAATTCAAAGACATTTTCTTTGAGGGTGAGAGAGGCAAATTCAAAATGAATGTGATGGGGGTCTTGAATGGTAGCCATGGGTCCTCCTAGTGAAGGATGTTCTCCAGGAATTCTAGAGTAGCGTCCGGGGGAGTGTTAGTAAACAAGGCTTCAACGTCCACAGTCACCAGGAGGTCTTACCTCTCTGGTGCTGGGAAGGCTTGTATAAGGTTGAAGACATCAGTTGTGTCTTTTAGGTATGTTGGAGTCTTCATTACAATACGTTGAAAAAAAAATCATAGAATTTACTGAGTGGTTCCAGGAGCGAATCGATTGCTGAGACAATTGGGCGTCCCTGTGGCGAGTTGACTCCGTTGTGAATTTTGGGGAGGGTGTAAAAGTATGGGTTGTTCGTTGTTTAGGAAGCTTGCTTCTTGTGTGGTAATCCAACCCTCCATTTCAGCCTCTGTGATGAGTCCTTTGATCTTAATTGGGAGGTGTGCCATAGGATCCGTTTCGATTGGAAGGTAGTAAGTAGCGTGTGTTAGCTAGTTGACTTTGACATTCATCATCATTGGTGGTCACATCCTGAGGACAATGGCGCCGCCTTTGTCAGCCGATTTAACCTCAATGGTTGTGTAGTCCGTAATCCCGCTATGTAGATTATTCTCTGATGGACATGTTATTGAATGGAGGGGCTCCGCTTGGAAGAGCTACCTTTTATTGACGGCCTGCTCAAAAGTGAGTATTTCCGTGGTGACCGGGGGCATAAAACTGGACCTGTTGCGTAATCCTGTTCCCTCTTCCGGGGTGTAAGTTTTATCTTGAAAATAGGCTCGTAATCTGATTTTTCAGAAGAATTGGTGTAAATCCTGGTGGAGATGAAACTTGTCTTCTCATGGGATGGGGATGAATCTGAGACCTTTCTCCAACAAGTTTGTTTTGTTTACATCTAGTTGTGGTGAAGAGAGATTGACTACAAGTGTTTGGGTCCTGTTGTCTTGCGCCTCAGTAGCATCTAGGCTTCTAGGTCCTGCCAATGACGTTGGAAAATTGGAAAAGAGGGGGGTGGGTGGTTAGTAAAACCACCCCTCTGTCTGTTAGAGTTGTTCCTTTCCTCATAGCTAGAGTCGCTGCTAACTGAACCTGATATTCTGGAGAAGCCAGTTGAGTTCTCGTCCTTAGCATTACTTGGAGCCCCATCCTCCAGGATTTCCTTTTTAAGTTCCACTATCTCCTGAGTACGTTTTTTAACGTAATCAAGTGCAGTTTCTATGCCAAGCACCATCTAATGCCTTGAACTGTTTTGGGGACAAAACTGAATCCCTCTCTGAATTTGGGAATGCCAATGAATATTGTGGGCTTGCTCTTTACTTGCAAACTTTTAGGTATAATATTGGTTTCTAAGTATTTAACCAGTAGGTGTCTGTGTAAGCGTGAGTGGATTCGCTTTTTTTTCCAATCCTTCCAACTTAGTGAGTTTCTCATTCAAGGACGAGTCAACTGATATCGCCCCTGTTCCTAGGAAGTTGAACTTGCCTTGATGCTGGATCAATTTTCAAATGTAATCTTCAATATAGGAGAATGTTACTCTTTCTGACATATCTTAAACCTGTGTAGGTGACTAGTAAACAATAGCTATAGTACGTAATTCAATAAAAACAAAAAACCCTTGCAGGTAATTACCTGCACGAGACAAGAGAAAAAGTCAATGTGGTAACCCTGTGTCCCTGAGAACCTGGGCAAATATATGATAAACTACAAATGGCTCTGTTGGGTAGAGCAATTGCTACGAAATTGTGCGTTATTAATCATTCAAAAACAAAGTTGATAAATCCAATTAATTTCTTTGTAGGTTGCAGGATGGAACATCAATGACAATAATTATTTGATATAAAAGATATTTTTTCTTTTTTGTTTACTGTAAATCATATATGGCTGACACGGTTCGATAGGCAGCAAATGATAGTGACAAAAAGTTGAGTGAATAAAGTGACAAAGTGACATAGGTGACTGGGTTAGATTTATACATGAGTGGTCCGAAACAAACAACTATGTACACAATATACAGAAGACAACTGTAAGATGGGGTCTGTCCTTTTCAATTCTATATAAAGTGTCTCCGGTGCACATTAAATGGGTTTTTTAATTCTTGGAGCTGGTAGATCTAAAGGACATAGCCCGAAAAGTACGTCGATGTTTCAACCCAGACGAATGCCAATTAAATAAGCATTAAGGCGGGTGTTCTTCAGGACGGGCAGACAACGCGATAGACAACCTAAAGGGGAACGATTCATGTGTAAGTCATGTGTGTTCCATTGATAAAGAATATTGTTGTAAAGCTCCAGTAAGTAGCTGGGTCTACTCACCAAGATTAAAAACTCCAACAGCAGAGGGAGCGTTAAAAATGAATTAGAATTCACCATGCGGTAATAGTCCAGTGTCTTCCAGTGTTGAGAGTTACTTACTGAGGGCGCAGCACAGGCAGTACATAGACATACAATTCTAGGTAATGTGTGGAGAACCTCCTTAAAGGTTGGAGTCCAGGGATTAAAGGGAGGGGTGGGAAAACTCGGTTAGTGCTGTGTGCCTGACTAGGTATAAAAAGCATGCCAAATTGTGTTACTAAAGACCTACTTCGGTGGCGGACGGTGTTAAAATCCATTTGAGCATCAAAGTTCAAGGATGAACGAGGAGTAAAAAATTAATAAATGAAAAACAGCCTGTATTAATTATGCTAGGTTCTCCTAGCTGCTGCTCTTGAGTGTACACTTGGGCATATTTCACGTCGCGTCTGTGCCGTTCACCATGGCCTTAATTGACATCTGTTTCCCTGCACGCACAAGGCCTCTCAGCTTTTTGCAAGAGAAACACATCCGTTGTGCAACTGAATTGTAAGGTATGTTCCCACAATGGGCACCTTAGCTTCAATGCTCGGGCTGATACGCCCTGAACACCAATCTTAAATAGCCCTAGTAATCAGGTGACCCATAGCTGCCAAGGCTTCAGATTTGCCATTTGTGACATTTTTATAATTTCTGTGAAATTGTTAGTGACATTTCAACGACTATGAGTGACACTTTTTTGCGAGCAAAAATCATGCAATGAAGATGAGGGAAACTTCTAAATATCAGAAATTACAGCCCTTTGAGCTACAAGAAACTCCAAGAAGTTCTTCAAACTGCTGCAGAACACCAGAAATGGAAGGGCACTATCCCTAGTGCTCCCTCCTGTAACCTGACTGTACTGTAAAGGAATGAGTAACCATGATATTAATCAAGTCTTTCAGTATCAGCACTTTAATAAAGTTTGGTGTACATATGCTGACACATGCATAGTTGAATACAAACATTCTTACTAGATGCAACAGATTGTCATTTGCATAAAATAAATATTATTCTTTTAAAGTCCATATGTACATAATATCTAGACCCAGCACAACACCTGCCCAACTTGGTAAACCTTGAAATAAGAGAAAACACTAAGACTAGCACAAACAGTCCAGTCAGATCAATCACAGTGTCAAGTATTCGAGGCTGACAGTAACCCGTTCCTCACACTAACCTGTATCAGGGTTATGGGCACTTATATCTGAAACCAATATAACATACAGGTTGATATTTTATCATGTGCTTAATGCAACTTGTTGTACTCCCATGTCACAGTTTTTGCTTTATTGTTCACGTTTTCAAATGGAAAATATTTGTAACATGTTTCACCTTCAGGCCTGTTCATTTGAAACATTGATATAGAAGACAATGTTCTATCAAATGATAAACTGGGGCGGAATTTAGTTTTATTCTTGGTTATCCTTGAGAACACACTTTCTTCATAAGCATTGCTGTAGGGCAACGTAAAGATAAGTTGGGCTACTTTAGATAAAAGGTAAAACGTACTTCTCTGAGTGCCAACAATAGTAAATTCTATGACAAGGGAATGCCAAATGATATCCATTCTAGAAGTCAAAACCTCACCAGTACCACAGTTTACTTTGATAGCAGCCCTTTCTCTTGGATTTTTCGATAGGTCCTGAAAGTCAGTGACCAGGTATTTTGCAAATTCTTACTCTAAGCAAAGTAGTTCCTGAATGAATGAATGAATGAATAAAATATTTAATAGAGCGCACGGTGGCCGAGCGGCTTCCTGGCGCTAGGAACCTGATCAAGAACTCAGCAGAGGGGACCCAGGGAAATTTAAGAGGGGAATGCCTGAAGAAAGAGGAAAGTTTTAAGGGCTTTGCGGAAGTGAGCGTAGATGGGAATGGAGCGAATAGAAAGAGGAAGGCTATTCCAGAACTGGGGGGCAAGGTCTGAGAATCGGGTTCCCCCCGTTCTGGATTTGCGGAAGCGAGGGAGGTGAAGAATAGAGAGAGAGGAAGAGCGAAGAGTGCGAACAGGGGCATGAGAAGAGACGAGTGTTAATGAACAAAGGTGCAGATCGGGAGTGAGCCAGGAATGCTAGACAGGCCAGTTTGAAGAAGGATCTGAAACGAACAGGGAGCCAGTGAAGTGATTTGAGAACCGGGGTGATATGAGAAGATTTAGGGAGGGAGAGGATGAGGCGAGCAGCTTGATTTTGAATGGCCTGTAGGCGGCGGGATTCGTAAGCAGGTATGCCCACGTACAGGCCATTCCCATAGTCAAGGCGGGAGGTAACGAGGGCCATGACTATGGATTTGAGTGCATTGGTAGAAAAAAAGCGGGAGATTTTCCGAATTAAACGGAGGGTGAGAAAGCAGGAGGACACAACGGAGCTGATCTGACTGTGCATAGATAAGTCATGACTGACTTTGATGCCGAGAGTGCGGACAGAGGAAGAGGGGACAGGGGGGGACCAAAAGAAAGGGGCCAATGTGCGGGGTCCAGGGATTGGAGGGGCCACTATTGAGAACAAGTTCCGTCTTATCTGGATTGAGCTTCAGTTGGTTAGCGCACATCCAGTCAGAAATGAAGACTAAGGTGGAACAGAACTTGGGAAGAGAATCAGGGGTAGAAGAAAGATCGAAAAGAGCTGAAGGTCATCTGCGTAGTTATACACAGAGACCCCCAGCTCAAGAAGAGAAGTGATGAGGGGGTGAATATAAAGATTGAAAAGGAGAGGAGAGAGAGAAGAGCCTTGGGGAACACCACAAGTGACAGGGCGGGGAGGTGCAGAGAAACCGGGGAGATGAACTGCCTGGGACCTATCCTGAAGGAAGGACGCCAGCCAGGAAAAGGCCACGCCCCGAATGCCCGCTGCGCTGACACGGTCAAGAAGGATGGCATGGTCAACCGTGTCAAATGCAGCAGACAATTCGAGAAGGACCAGGCCTTAGTGGAGATTAGAATCGGCCTTCCCCTTAAGCTCGTCCAGAACTGCGAGGACCACCATCTCCGTGGAGTGGCCCGGGCGGAATCCTGCCTGGTGGGATGCGAGGAGGCCATTCTCCTCAATATAAGAGGAGAGGCGGGAAGTGACATGAGCTTCGAGGATCTTGCCGAGGTAGGGAAGAAGAGAGATGGGACGGAAATTAGAAGGAAGAGAGGGATCTAGACCAGTTTTCTTTAGAATAGGAAGGACTATGACAGATTTGAAAGAAGAGGGGACGGATCCGAGAGCCAAAGAGGAGTTGAGGAGAGCAAGGGGAGGTGCAGAGCAGTTGGTGAAGAGGGTTTTAAGAATGCGTGCTGGTGCGCAATCCATGGGGGAGTCAGACTTGATTTTGATCAGAAGTTTTAGAAATAGTTCAGTGGAGAGAGGAGGGAAAGAGGAAAATGAAAAGGAAGGACAGATGGGGCGGGGTTGGGGCACTGTAGGAATGTTGGCTTTGATCTTTACGATCTTGTCGATAAAAAAATCGTTAAGTGAGGAACAGAGGGACTGTGAGGGAACCAGGCTAGGGGTAGAGCGATCAGAGGTGGCAAGATTGTGGACCAGAGAGAAAATTTCACGGGGTTTGTTAGCCGCGAGAGCTACTCTCTCAGAGAAATAGGCGGTTTTAGCCGCCAGGATCGCTTTTTTATATTCAGCAAGGAGTGATTTGTATTTGGCGCGCAACAAGGGACAATAGTTCCGTCTCCAGTGACGTTCCGACTGCCTTAGGTCGAGTTTGAGAGTTTTGAGTTCTGGAGAGAACCATTTGTGCGCGTCATGTGGACGAATCGCCTTGATCTTCGCACGAAGAGGAAAGCCATGTGCCAATGGCGTTGGCCTGGGAATCAAGAGGAAGGTTGGTAAGGGTGGGAGCAGAGGAGGCCAAAGTGAGCGAGAGGGAGTCCAGGTCGGTTCGATTCCAATTGCGGGCTGAGATGTTCTTCGGGAGGGGGGGCTTGTCAACCACTCCCAGGTGGATGGTGAAAGAAATGGAAAAATGATCCGACCAGACGCCTGGGGAAATAAGAAGGGATGAAACAATGGGGAGAGAGGACCAGATTTGATCCAAGATGTGACCCTGGACGTGAGTGGGGGCTGAAATATGAGATGTGAGGTTTAGGCATTGCAGAGTGCCTGAAAAATCTTTCGAGGGGAGGTCTACCCTAGGGTCGCCTGGCCAATAATTAAAGTCGCCGAGCAGGAGGACGGAGGAATTGTTGACCACGAGAGTGGCCATAATGTCCTGAAGGGAGGCTACAAAGGAGGGCATAGATTGAGGAGGACGGTACACAAGGACAACAGTGAGGGGGGGGCAGGTAGATTGAGAGAGCGGGCCACAAGGTAGTCTACATTAGAAATAGGGGGGTGATTGAGAAGTTGAAATTTGAGGGTTGACCGAATGATCATCGCCACCCCTCCCCCTACCTTGCTGTCCGGACGATCAGCACGGAGGGCATAATAGGTGTCGGGAAGAATGGCTAAGAGGTCGGGGAGGGAGTCAGCAGTGAACCAGGTTTCAGTCAGAAAGAGGAAATCCGGGGAGTCTGAGGTAAGGAGATTAAAGAGAGCTGTCTGATGTTTGGCCGCTGAGCGGGTGTTGAGCAGTATAGCAGAAGCTGCGATAGAGGCAGGGACGGGGGGGAACAAGGGACAGAGGGGTGATCAGCAGCAGGGGGGGTAGTGCTAGTGGAGCTAGAAAGAACCGGGGTCAGGTGAGGGGGGGAGAGACAAGAATACCAAGTGTGTCAAGGTGTCGCAAGAGTGGAGGTGAGGGTGGGGAAACAGCAGTGAGAGCTAAGAGTTGAGCTGCGGTGTAAACCAGAAAAGGAGCAGAGGGTGTGGCCCCTGGTCCCGGCCCGTCGCGAATGGGCGCACACGGGCTTAACTTAGGCGCAACTTCGGCGCGCCTTTGTCGCGCCCGCTGCGCGCGTCCGCTGCGTGGCCGGGACTGGGTAACCATTAAATAGGGACACATGGGGAGGAGAGTCCGGGGGTGTGGCAAGGGGGAGGGGCCAAAGAACTGCAGCGCCGAGCCCAGACCCGCCCAAGATGCTCTGCAAACTTGAGGTAGGTTGCAAACCGTTCTATGAAGAACAGCACACTATCAAAACTTTGCTTGTGTTTGTCGAAAAAGTAAAAAAAACGTGCATGCTTAAGCACATTGTGATTAACTGGAAGGACTTTTAAAGTATACCTTACACCATTCTGGTGAAAGCTGCAGACTGCTTCATAGAAAGCTTTCTGGGTTCCTGGCTCAGTGTCCCCACTTTCTAGCATGTTTCTCAACGTTCCCCACACAGTGATGCCAACATACAGACTTACATCTGGCATTCCTATGATGTTAAATCAGGCAAACTGGCATATGGGCTCCTCTTGAATGACTGAATGGCATTGACATGAAACACTCTACTCAAGAGCACAACAATTAATTTGATCATGGCATCATATAAGAGGTGCATGACTGGGTTTTCACTTTGAAGCAAAAGGTTGAAATTCACAAAAGCAGGTAATGCAGCCTGAAGAAATAGACAGTAGACCTCAGTCATACGGTTCTCAAAACTGTGAACAAGTCTCCTTAACCTGACCTTGCTAGTTCTGTCACTGTCTGGTGTTAATAGGAAGTACGAATTCAGAGCAGCAAACTGAAGAATCAGTCTATCCAACTATGTAGACATTCCTAACCACCAGCCGGCGGTAATCAGAATCAACAAATTGGCAGAATTCAGCAAACACAATCTTACATTTTGAAGAGTAGTCAAACCACAAGTAGACATCTACAAGCAATTCCTCTATATCAACATTTTTCAAGTTAGAGCAGAAGGCAGAAACAGCATGGGATGCCGCATTGTGAGCCATGTGGCATGGACAGGCCTTGAAATACACATTAGAATTCAAAGAGAGTACTCTAGTTCTAACAGAGTTATGCCTTCCCACATTCACTGAGGCACTATCTACACCCAAGCCAATAAAATGTTCCCAAGGAATGGAATGCTTTGTCATAAAGCGCCAGGATGCTCTTTCGGAGCGACAGTTCGCGCTTTATAAATACCACATACAAATACAAATACAAATAACATTAGATATTGTAGTACATATACCTTCAGCTGTATTTTCTTGCTTGAACACATGTCAAGAAATTTGCAGCATACCAAAGCCTGCTTCGTATAAAAAATACGTACAGTTATGGAGTTCATTTCAATACCTTGATCATTGTTTCTATCAATACACAGACTAAAAGCTGAGGATGTCATATCAGCAACTAAGTGAGTCAACAACTCTGGTGCAACTGCATCATTTAATTCACAGGTTGCTTTTGTTCTCACACAAGCATAACCCTGCATGATTTTAGAGTCTGGGAAACATGTCCTTATGAGATTGCCCAAATGATCAGCAGCAGCAAAGGGTATATTATGCTCTGCCAAAAATCCTGTAAATGTTATTTTCGACTCTCTGGCAAGGGAGTCTTCACTGGAACTCTTCATTGACATGTAGCCATAGATGGGCTTCATTTTAATCTTTGTGCCTTGAAGATATGTATAAACTTCACCCCTAATATGGCGTTTCAGATCAAACTCTCAAGGAGACTTTCTTCTTGAAAATCAAGCAGCGGAAGGAATACTGATTGGTCTTAACAGGAACAATGATCCCTGCAGGTAAATAGAATTTCCAAAATTATGAATGTCCCTTACGAGTTTTAACCTATGAGAATTTTAAATTAAAGCACAAGTGGATAGAGAGGCTAGGCTGCTCACAAGCACCTACTGACCACGCTTACGCTGGCTGCTGCAATACAACACAAAAAGTCTATGTTATGCATTATGACGTTTGTTGAGCACTGACTAGACACTGTTTAGGAAAGGACACCAAGCAATGAATTGAGCATACCAAGACCTCCCTTCAACTGACATAAAATAGAGCAGTCCAGTCATCATAGTGTAGCATCCATGACTGACTGAAAATGAAACTGCAGAAAGAGAAACTGAAATGCCCAGGAACAGACAATGTATAAGAGCCTTTATTAAAATGTTAGTCTCCCAATACCTGATGCACATAGTAGAACATCTATACTCTTCATATAATGAAAGGGAAACAAACATAAAAACTGTTGGCTTTGTGGTGGTTTGAGTCTTAAAACATACTAGTCATCTCAAAACTATAACAAAAAACCTAGGTTGCAGAATGGTATAGCAAAAATAACATACAAAGAAATAAATATGCTATTGTCCACACACTTTATTTAACCTTATTGAACTACCTTTGTCCAGGACAGGTTGAATTTAGTTCGACAGTACCATGCCCCACATTTCTTCTTGCTAGATTTCCGTTGGCTAGCAGCAGCCTTTCCCTTTTTGGAAGTCATAGTTAAAGTGCAGGGCTCACTGTCATCTGTATCAAACCTTATTCTGCCGAGACAGGGAAGGGAAAGAAACTCAAATATGCCCAATATGATTTTACATGTATGTCCAATGGGGATAAAGCATGGTTTTGTCTATCCAAATGCGGTCACAGTGAAGCTGGAGTCCAGCAGGTGCTTCCTCAAAAATGATTCTATGATGCTCCTTAGCTCCTTGTTTTTATTCCTCACAACTATCTGGCACAATTGAAAATCTCTCTTTTCATACAAGTCAGCCAGCCACTGATATGTTCAGACCTTCTTAAATATTAAATAATGCCCTTTCGCCAATACTAATGTGTCTATACCTGAGGTACACAGACAAAGACCAAATTTTTAGTACTCAGTCTGCTGGTGTGTCACTGGCTCTGTTCTGCTGTGAAGTGGCTGATGCTGTTTAGTGTAGTCCTACAAAGATTTCTTGGGTCACTCAAGCACTGACACTGCAAAGATGTTGGACTTTGAATATCTATAAAGATTCACACAAAAATACCCAATTTGAATGTACTGCTCCAGATTTATAGTGAGGTTTTTAAGCATACGTATATGATTCCTAATTGTAATGCAGTATTATAACCCGGAATGCACTATAGCAACACAAATCGACATTTCAATATGTTAGTCAGCAAATTGAATTCAATCAAATGCAACTTAGATCAAGGGAGACATCCTGGAAGAAACACTGGGTTGAAGTCTGAGCTATATTAACCTCATCGCTGCTTGAGATTTTCCCCTGCTGTGCTGGACAGCAATGAAAACGGGTGTGGTCATGACGAGCTCAGCTCGTCATGAGCACCTGAGAGGTATATGCCATGACGAGCTGAGCTTGTCATGAGCATGGAAGGGGTTAAGCCTGTGCATTGTTCCCAGCTACTACTCCTTCAATTGTCATCTACCACGGTGCCAGAGCTCAAAGTCAGAGAGAAAAAGACCAGTTGATACAAGCACACACCAAATAACACCACAATATACCAAGTCACCTATCCAGAGAGCATTAACGTTAATTTGCACAGACACACTTTGCTTTAAAAAAAAAAAAACCTCACCACAGGATTGCTGTTTTAATAAAATGCTGAGCATTGTGATGGAAGGCTTACAATCATGGGGTGCTCCGCTTGTTTTATTTAGCCAACACACTGCATTATTGGAACTTGTGTTTTTTGTTCACCACATAAAAACAGGCAATATTAAACTTTACCAAAACCAGGCAAGCTTGGGGGTAGGCAAGCAGGTAGTCACAATTAAGCATTTTTAGAAAAATCCTTCTGTACCTTATCAAAGAAGACATTATACACAAGTTTCAGCATAAAAACATTGTCTCTGCAGAAGATTAACAAGGACACGTATAGGTTGCAATGGCAGGGTAACCTGTAGCATGATTAACCACAGCCTTAGAACACAGTTGATGGACCATGATAATAGCTTCTTTTTACATTTGCAGGATAGCAGGCCTTAGAAACCAGGAAAACTTCTAGAAACCAGGTGACCTCCACTTCTTTAGCACAGGTGCCATGCACAGAAATTCCACAAGTAAGGAAAGGATTTTTCAGTGTCAAATGCAGTAAGTCACAGCTAACCTCACAATACACATTTCTGATACAAACATGTGGTTCATGATCTTTTGTGAAAACTGTCAGAAAAAAATCATCTTGCTGCAGCATTATTCACCAGTTATCGTGACATTTGTTATTGCATGAAAATTCCTGAGTACACAAATTCAGCCCCAATATCATTTAAACACAGCACCCTCAAGGTGACGCCAGGACAGAAGTTTTAAACACAAGTAAACAAAACCGTTCTCATGATCTGATTGTGAAAAGCAATAACACAGCTAACCTCAAAATACACAGTTCTGAGAAAACATGTGGTTTATAATCTTTTGTGAAAACTGTCACTAGACAAACAAACCTCCTTTTGCTGCAGCATTATTCACCTGTTATTTTTTTTGTTGTTGCATGAAAAGGTCTGGGTACATAAAGACTTCAGATACCCCAACATCTAAAGAAAGCACCCTCAAGTTGAGCACCAGGAGCAACCAGGACAGGAGTTCCACAAGTAAACAAAACAGGTCTCATGATATGTTTGTGAAAAGCAGTAACTCACAGCTAACATCAAAATACACAGTAGTACCAAAGCATGTGGTTCATGTTTGCAGCAGGGATATTAGTCAAAACCAACTGTATCATCTCAAGAACCATTTGGTTCTGTAACAACAGATCAGCTCCTTCCCTATCCAGGTAAAATTCTGCCGATTTGAGTCCGAGATCGTGTCGAATGCATTTATACAGGCTTGTCACATCCAGTGTGACAAACCATAGCTCTTCTGACCACTCAAAGTCTTGCAGTTTTGTGAGGATGTCCTTACTGTCCTGGATAAACGATGGTAAATCCTGGACATGTTTATTCAGTTTGAGGTCAATGAATTCGGCTAACTTTTCCGATGCTGAACCTATTCCAGATATAATAGGTCGCCCTGGGGGAAAGTTACAGCGTTTGTGGACTTTCGAGAGGATGTAAATACAGGGGGATTTAGGGTTAGCGATCTTCAAGTACCGATATTCAAGATCGCTGAGGAAATCCATGTCTTTACACTCCATTAGTTTAGAGTTAATTTCAACCATAAGAGGCCCTCTAGGGTTTTTTGATACTCGTTCATAACATTCCGAGTCCCCTAGTTGCCTTTCGATCTCATACTTATAGTCCAAGAAGTTCATTACAACGACGTTGCCGCCTTTATCCGCCTCCCTGATAATTAGGCTTTTGTCATTTCTTAATCTCTTAAGGGCCTCCCTTTTCCCTTTGGACAAATTATATTGCAGATTCCGACGGTCCCTGCTCTCCCGCTCAAGTTTGTAAAGACCCTCCCTCACCCGTTCTGTAAAAATATCAATAATACGATGGTACACAGCGGGCGAGAATTTTTTAAGCATACGTATATCTATCGGCCAACATGTTCTCAAAAATATTGTGTTCTGCACGTATAGTGTCCAAATCTACTTCCATTTCCTCATTAAGTATTGAGACGGTGCAAATTTTTGACTTCAGCTATAGACATAGGAGCAGTACCACTTGCCCCCCCCAGAAAATACAGTGTGTGAAGCCTTGTCGCTGAAGAAATCTTTTAATTTTATTGTCTTGCAAACTTGAATAAATCAACATGGACATTAGAAAAATCCCCATCCTGGGTGGGGCAAAACCCCAATCCCTTACAAAGTAAATTCTTTTCACCCTCATCCAGCATTCTGTTAGATTGACCACTTTGAGTTCTAAATCAGGAGGGGTGCTGGTAACATGACCTGTACCAAATCTCCCAACTGCTTCCCCTGATCTTTCATCTTGTTCTTCGCCCTTTCGGACCTTCTTAGTGGGTCCTCGGTCGAGTCCCCTGACTGCCCCCTTGCCCCCTGCGACCCCCTTTCCTTGTCTTTTTAGTTGCTGATTGCCACTTATTCTCAATTTGGCCATTTCTTTTTGAAATGTGGAGGGACCTTCCCCTAAACGGAGTCCACCTGAGGCAACATTGGAGGAGATACTGTCAATGGAAGAGAGAGATGTACTACTTGCTGTACTACTTGCTGTCCTCAACTCCTCACTCTCCTCACTCTCCTCACTCTCCTCACTCTCTTCCCTCATTCTTTTCTTGTTATTGTCATCTCCTAGAGTAATATTATCAAATCTTTTTGCGAAAGTATAAATGACGACCTCTTTATAATCTGTCATCCCGTTTAATCTTTCGCAATTTCTCATCTTTAAGATATGTCTGATTACTCTCTAATACTTTTTTCAGGATTTACACGTTTTTATCAACTAATTCAGTGTTTTCACAGGATTCTAGTTCCTCTTCAATAGCCTCTATCTCAAAAAGCAATTTGGCCCCCTTTTCAATGGCATGACTTATCAAGATTTGCATCATGACAAGGTATGCACCTTCCAAGTTTGCCTCCCACTCCTTGAGCAGCTCATCGCTTAGATCCTCAAAAGTAGGGAAGATGAAAATGCGCAACCCCCTCGGAACTTTCTTGTGATCAATATATTGCTGTAGGGTTAAACCATCCCACCACCTTGAAAGTTCTTGCTTTTTGAGTCGTTCGAGTTTCAAAAATAGAGGGCGCAGTCCCACTTGTCCCACCGGGGTAGTGTCCATGTTCTTTCCAAAGAGATCCGATGCCATCTCTTCACGTTTATCATCAAACCTTGGCATCTTGCTGTATACGGATGGGTAAGAGTGCTTGCTGGCCCAATCGGACAGAACCAAATTTAAGAAGAGCCAGCAGCCGACCTTTAGATGCCGCATATCAGCCCCAGTTCCAATAATATGTCAAAACAATCATGCAAACAACCCCTGCATCCGCTGCTAGGTGACGTCCAGATCACAAGATACTTCTGAATACTACTAAACCAAGAGGGACAAACAATAAAGAATACAAAAGACTCAGGCAAAGCTGTAGGTTAAACGCACAATTTTCAATGTTACAAACAAATTATAAGAGAACATCTTTACACATTAAATGTCAATTTAGAGCAGTGTATAAGGTGTATCAGGTGTCGACTGCGTTTCGATCCATATATGCAATAAATGAATCATCATCAGGACATTTAGAATAAGCATTCTTGTGTGCAATTGCCTGTAATAATTGAGGTTCAATTCCATGTAGCAAGGTTTGGGTACACCTCATAAATATAGTACAATTACACATTTGCCTTAATTACAAGGTCTGAAGGAGGCCGTGCGAATAGAGATAAAAACATGGAAGGAAGTAAAATGCATAGACATTTTGCGTTGGCCCTGTGATGGTGCCTAAGAAATATGAAAAGGCGAGGGATTCCACTGTGAACTGGGAGAGTGAACGTGCGTGCATTACGTAAGTTGAGCCATGAATGGACACTTATAAAGAGAAGCACATACAAGTTGGCAACGCCCGCATGGATAGTAACAAATATGGAACTAAGGGCACGAATGGTGACCAGCCAGACCGGAAGGAATCGCTTTCTTATGGAGATTTATGAGTGAAGGAAAAGGGGGCTTACTCATCCAGTGATGGGAAGGCGCAATGCCTTGAGTACTAGGAGTGGGCCTCAGCCGATTTCTCCTAAATCCAGATATCGGGTTGTTCTGTAAGGAAAGAATTAGGTCAGGTCTGAAGAATAGTATCTTCAACGTGTTGGAGTAGGATTTGGGAGAGAGACAGCGCTTACCTAGGTCTGTGTTCCTGGGTTGCAGACATTAAATGCCGGCTGCCGATATGCGGGAGGGGAGAGCCAGCTTGGTTTTTATGGTATGTGGTGAAGCGAGACTGGGTAGAAATTGTCACGTGGTCCCTGGATAGAGATGAAAGAGAGACAAGGGATTTTGTGTTGTGTGGTGAAGCGCAATTGGTTAGAAATGGTCATATGGTCTCTGGATAGAGTTGAATGAGGGTCAAGGGAAAGTAAGAATGGTGTCAACCATCTTCTGCTGGTAAGGAAGTGACTGAGTGGTAGAGTGTTGAAAGCAACTCTGATAGCGAGAGCATGTAGAAAAAATAGATCATGGAGGTGAGAGTAAAAGAGAAAGAAAAGTGAAAAACAGAGAGTCGATTGGATGAAATTCTATACAGTTGCATGACAGTAGCATACTTCCATCTCGCTCGTAACTATCCCAACGTGAACAAGATATTGAGCTAGTTACACAAGTCTGGCAAAATAGACTCCATCCCATTAGCTAAGATTCATCGGTGGAGCTGGGTTCGCTGGGGTCCATATTTTACCCTAGTGAAGAGGGGCTGTAGCTCATCTAAGGGAGGGGTGTTAAAGCTAGAAAGCCTTTACTTCGTCTCAGATGGATTAAACCAGATCTTAAGACATGGAGTATCTTTTAGCTGTTTCAGGAAAAGTGCAATAGAGTTTGGAGACTTTTTTGGAAAAAAATGGGCGATTACATTACAGATGGAACAATGTGTGCAGATACCTGCTCTAGGAACGACAGGTACTTTCAGAATTGAAAAAAGCTCTGTCAAAGTGATGAGATGATTAAGTCTTCTGAGCATAGAACTGACTGCAGGTAATTTGAATTTGCTTGTGATATTCCTTAAAAGCCACATGGGTAGTGGCTTTCCTATCAGAACTAAAATCTTTGTGCCATAGGATCTCCAAGCATTTGCAAGACTTCTTAAGCAGCAAGAATTCCTCATTGAACCATTCGGCAGAAGGTTTAGAGCTGAATGCTGTACCAAAGGTGGAATTCACTCGAGGGCCCTGGTTATCCTGTCATTTAGTCGCTTGTTTGCCGAGTCAATATCCATACTTAGAATGGGCCAATTGGTCACTAGGGCATATGTGCCGGACTTCAAGGTGACTTTAGCCCATTTTCACACTTTACTTTGCATACCTTCTGTACTGATAGGTATGGCACTACTCAGGGGCAACTGAAAAGGAAAGATCTAATGATCTGACCAGATTATAGGGATGGGAACCTCTACTATCACCTCCGCTGAGTTGGAAAAGACTGGGCCCAATGTGTGATCTAAAATGTGTGTTGGGGCGTGGACCTGTTACAAAAGCTGAAGTCTTTTCTAGATCCTTAATGAGAATGGAGTCCAGGTGGCAAAAATCTTCTTTGATATGTAAATTAAGGTCCCCTAGCACTAACAGTTTAGTGTAGTGCAGCAAAAAAAGAGGCAAGATATCTGCTAATGAGGAGATAAAATTGGAAGCCAATCCAGGTGGATGGTAGATTAAAAACCCTGCCAGCGTGCAGTTGCTGAACATTATCAGGGTACGGGACACTCTATTCAGCACCCAAGGTCCTCAGCTGCGGAGTCCCGCAAGGGTCGGCTCTCAGCCCCCTTTTGTTCAACATCTACCTCGCTCCTCTCTTTACGTTGATTGCCAACTGGGGCGTCAAGGCAATGTCCTATGCCGAAGACACCCAGTTGGTATTTCCGTACTCAGAGGTGTCGCAGGAGTCCTTCTCGAACTTCAAAGGCTGTCTCCAAGATATAGCCCATTGGATGAACGCGAATAAATTAAAATTAAACGCCAATAAGACCGAAGTAATCTTCTTTGGCAGAGGCCCCACCCCCGCCTCAGAACTTTGGTGGCCGACGGAGATGGGCCTAGCCCCCTCACCCAGCCGCACGGCAAAAAATCTTGGAGTGAGGTGGGACGTTAGCATGTCCTTCACCTCGCACATCCAACAAGTCGCCGGCTGCTGCTTGAGCAAACTGAGAAATCTCCGTAAAATCCTGAGACTCCTCCTGGAGAGCTGCCGGAAAACGGTTATCCATGCCACTGTTACATCAAGGCTGGATTACGCCAATGGACTCTACCTAGGTCTACCAAAATACCTGACGCATAAACTTCAGGTAGTTCAAAATGCGGCTGCGAGACTGCTACTGCGAATCCCTCTCAAGCAGTCAGTCTCTCCGCATCTTCGATCACTGCACTGGTTGCCAGTTGCCAGCAGAATAAAATTTAAAGCACTTACACTGGCGTTCAGATCTCTGCATGGCTCCTGCCCAGAGTACTTGAAAAACCGCCTCCCGAGATACTCCCAAACCCGCGCACTGCGGTCCAATTGCCGCGTTCAACTGGCCGTCCCTCGTACGAAAAAGGCTCGACTAGGCGGCCGTACTTTTTCGGCAAATGTTACCTCTCTATGGAACACTTTACCACAAGAAATCCAGCGGGCCCCTTCTGAACCTTGCTTTAAGAAACTGCTGAAAACGTGGCTCTTCACCCAACCCCGCTAGCTCTCTTACTCTCACTTCCAGGTCAACTGTGTTCTCCTAGCGCCGGGACACCTCCTAGCGAGGTAGCTGTTCGCGCTTTATAAAATGCAGTATTATTATTTGTATTATTAAAGATGGCTGCTTCACAATCTACAAAGTCAATTTCTGAGGAAGTACAACGTATAGCTTGTTTAAAAATGTATGCAATCCCACCTCCCCTTTGTGACTTGCGATCATGCCTAACTGTCAAATAACCAAGCAGGATAGCAGCAAGAATATATTCTGCAGAGTTTTCAGTAAGACAGGTTTCTGATAAAAATAGACCATCCAGCTTTTGGTCTGTAAGAATATGAAAAATCTCGGCATTGTGTTTAGGGGAGCGTTCGACAATTCATTGAATAACAGCGGGCCAACTGAAATGAGTGCAGAGTGTTTTTTTTCTCCAGTGGGGGACTCTGTTAGTTGGCCCAACAAGGTAAAACCACACTTGCCCAACCCTGAGGCTATATGAGAAGTAAGATGGGAGCAAGCTGAAGGATTTCTCTAGCTGTATAGCATTTTATTTTGGATACCTAAATGACAGGGGTCCTGGCCCCTGATGCCATACAGGGTGCAGAAGGACTTCCCTTAGGCACACCTTTGGCCGCCAAGGCCTCATCCCTGCATCGGCCAGGATGAAGTAGTCCGCCTTCAGGGGGTGGCTATGGTGTAGGAAATGTTGCAAAAACTCAAAAGGGCCAAAGAAAGCATGAGCAGAAGCCCAGCAGTCCAATACCTGTCTGGAAAGCTTACCTTCCAGATAGGAGATACTGGCGAAATTAAAAGATAATTCAAGCAGCAAAGACAAAGACAAATTAAAAGTGAGTAAAATAGGATAGAAACTAAATTTAAAAACTGATGTTGTCACGCAGCAATGACCGCCAACCTCAGCAGGAGCCAGGAATCTCCAGGTGCATTATGACTACAAGGAAAGTAAAATTGCTATTGAGTGCAGGTGCAGAGCAATCCAAAGAAATGCAATCTGGTAGTGTTAAATGCTCCTATCAGACCATGCACCCAGTTATCCCCAGTGTCCGATACCTAGCTGTGAGTTTCAAAGCCTGGAGGGGCTGAGTTTAGTCAGGCGCTTTTGCTTTTGATGGGGAGGGCCCCTGGCTCACTGGCAGCATGTGCGGGTAGCAATCTCTGGTGAAGCAGCTGTACCTCCAGGCAAGGGCGCAACTAGGTCTTAAGTTCAGGGGGGAGGCTAATATGTCAAATGATGGGGCATAGCTTATGTTAATCAATGGGGTGGGGCTGCAATTGCAGACAACCAGGAGCGGGTAATGCTCAGGCCAAGCTGAGAAAAAGAAGTGGAAAATTCTGCATTTGATATTGGACAAAAATTAGAGCACACATTTTTGTTAATTTGATGCATTTAGTCACTATTTTCCTATGAAAAAGGGACTGAGTGTATTGAAAATTTTATTAAAGTCCACTTCAATACATTTTCCTATAAAACACTTAGGAACACAATAGAACCAATTTTCACAATGCCATTTCAAGGTGACCATCCTTTTTTTGCCAGTTCATCAATAATTGCTTCTGTAGGAGGACAGTGTGCTCATGAAATGTTTATCATTGCAAGTCCAGAGAGTCGTTCAGGTCCCATTGTTGACCGAAGATAGGTTTTCAGTCTGCGAAGACAACCGAAGCACCTTTCTGGGGATGTGGTTGTCATTGGCAAAGTGGCAAATAATTTTAACAGGCAGTATATGTTGGGAGAGAAATCAATGTGAGCATGACTTAAGGTATTCATTGTATTCCCAGGCCTTTCTTCAATAGGTACCTTGAGCCATGTCATTACCCGTGTCCTATTTATTTTTGAAATCCTCTCATGTACCAGGTAAATCATCCTCATATATGTTGAGAGCATCCTTCATATTTTTAAAAGACTCCTAGTTGACAATCCTTGGTACCAGATACTACATTGTGCCCGCCTGTTTCACATGCCGGCTGAATCTTTCTGACAATTCATTCAATACATTGTCTATAAATGGTAAAAATATTTAAATCCTATAGGAAGCCCCTGGATCACTAGTCTTGTAATTGTCCCATTGTGTAAGAGTAAGGTGTGGCATGGTCAGATGTTCCCCTGCTGTGGTTTAGGCTTTCACAACAAACTCATTAAATGCTTCTTCAGCTTGAATCACCTGTTTGACTTTTCAATCTGTCCAATACACTCCAAAATATCTATATTAGGATTTTGGAGTGCAGCTGGAACAGGAAGCAGTAGCCCAGAAAATCATGCCAGGTTGTGGAAAGCAACAATGAAGTTATGGGACTGAACAGCTGCAAGAAGTTGTTCAGCCTTGAAAGAGACGTGATCATGCCAGTCTGAGATATCAATCAGAGAGTCCACCACAGCTGGGTACAAATCAACAAAATGAATAACAGATGCATTCCTTTCAACCCACTGTGTCTCACATAAACCACTTAACAGTTTATTTTTTGTATCTGGGAAAGTAGCACTTTTTTACTTTAGGACAGCCATCCTTTTTCCTGAGCCTCTTACAAAATTAGATTCTACTTAAGTGTTGAAAGGCAGTAATGGGTTTGACGTATATCACATGATTGTCCAATCACAAGGTTCAGTGAATTACTTCCACAATGTATTAAAATGCCTTTGGCACACACTCTGGAGCTAGTGTCTGTGCACCTTTAACAGGACTTTTCATTGCAGCACAATCATAGTATGTTTGCCCACGCATACAATCAACATTCAGGCCATATGTTTCTTAAGAATTGAAAATTTACTTTCCAATTCCGACCCCTGTTGCATTCTGAAGCTCTTCAAAGCCAAGAAATTATTCATACACAGATGTACCTTCTATAAAACGATTTAATAGAACAAGTTGCTCAGTAGTGGCACTGACAGTTGTCCCATCTGCTAAAATGGCAAAACATGTTGCATTGTTTGCGCGTTCCACCCCTCTGTTTCTAGCTAGAATGTTGCAAGCAGAGATAATATCATTCTGAATCTTCCAACTTGTGTAGGTTTCATTGGAAGGATGAGTTGCCAGATGCCATGCCAGAACTTAATCACCAGCTTGAAGTCGTAGGCGCAGAGCAGCGTGGAAATTGCCATTATTCTCTTCAGGTTCCTTTGATGTAATAGGTTGCCCACTGTCTGTGTCCTCAAACAGCTGTACCTTGTTTGGCAGAATAGAGTACCGATTCCACTATTCGCAGAAGTCATTTTCTGTATGCCAAAATAGTCTTCTTCCAGTTGGTCTTGATCATAGTAACAGCAACAGACTTCCCTTCAAAAACAGATGAGAACTTAGCTGCTGCTGTCATACTCTTTGTGATACATGGAGGAAGTGGGGGACCAAAAATCACTTTGTGCAATTTTCCATTTTGTTAAGGGCTGAAGCACTCAATACCCCACAGCTTGATGAGAACTTCTTCCAACTTTTTTATGGGAAAAGAGTACACATATCTTGCAGAAGGCTCCCTCAAGTTTAGCACTGTAGGCAAGCCAAGACCGATAGATTTTCAACCATTCATTTTGAAAGCGACGTGTTTGAGTTCCCAGCTGAACTACTGGGAACTTGTATGATGTCTGGTGTCCAGGAAAAGATCAAAAGTTGGTAGCATTACTCATCTGCGTTTGATGATGAAACTGTGCTGTGTCTTGAGACAACTATGTGTTCTCCTATATCAAAGATGTATGAACTCCATGACTGGTAGTTGTTGGTGTGCTTGTGCTTGTGGTTGTATTTGCAAGAGATTCAGAATCAAGCAATGCTAAATGTTCTTCTGGATTATAGTCGGAAGCTGGCAGGGCAGGTTCTTCATCTAACTCAGAACCTGCTGTGAAAGGATCTGTGTGGCTTGCCGATGAGAAATTCCCTATCTTTAGTCGCTTAACATTTTGTGGTCCAAAGCCTCTGGTGTTCGGTATCCTGCTGTGTGCGGATGGCGATGGCTAGGGAGATATAGAAAGGTTTTCAGGTAAAATACTTCATTATTACAAAACCACTGGGGCAAAATAGAATATAACGTTTTGCAATAAAACATCATAAAATCCAAGAAATACAAGTTAAACATCCAATATTTCTCTAACTTACCCTACACTCTAAGCAAGCTAGAAGTACCCTGGTCTTCTGTACAATTATGATACCACACACTTACCATATGTCTAAACTTCAAAGAAATGGCTGCAATTTCTTATAATATGAAAATGTCCAATGCTAATCTGCCCCAAACAATTGTGCAAAACCATTTGGGTATGTAGTTAGAGGATTACAGTTTCCAATGTTTAATGCAAATACTTCTGCCCTCAATAATTCAATACATGCTTGACTATGACCAAATGAAGGAACAGGCCTCAAAAATACTTAGTATCCACACAACGCTAGCAGCAGCGGACCACAAGTCTTAGCACCTCAATTCAGTCTGATAAAATTTATTTTCCTGTGCATGCGCTTCTGGCACTTGCCACCTTTCAGTGCCACTGGAGAGTAGAGAACAGGAAATTCTTTGAAACGAAGGTGCACTAGGAAAAACATTCAATTTTGCAAGATTAAGTCCATCATCTTCCTTTATCATTCCAAAATATTGCACCGATTTTTTTTAAAAATCAGCCAACGCCTTTTGTCACTGAATGCCTAGGAACTTAATAAGGGCTGAAACAATCACATAAAAGACAATATAAATCACCACATATAAAGCAAGTAAAATGGCATTACATAGTTACATATAAAAAGACACAACACATTTAGATCTCCATGTATCTCACATACATCACACCCTAAAATACAGGTTTTAGGCACGTAACTCACCACACAAATAACACTAGAAGTAGTTTACTACTAAGGAACCACCAAGTAGATATAATTGAGGTCAGCAGAAATCCAATAACTAGCCCAAATAGTATAAACTTTCATACTAAACACACCCACTTATATACAGGTATATAAGTATATATATATATATATATATATATCCAACCTCATGTGAGTGTACAATGAAAACTTACATTTAACTAGGTCAGCTGCATAATAATAAAAAAGAAGGGGTAACACAAACGCAAACTGATTGAACTGTGTGCACGTATTGGGAGGACAATTAAGCTCTACTAATTTTCAATGATAATAAAGATTCCAAATCACTAGTGAAGCATTTCAGGCACTCTATTTCTCATATAGTGCATCGTATTCACAATACCGTAGAATATTAGTTGTTGTACCATCCTTTGGCAATCGTCATATCACAGGGTTACATTCATCCCGTACATAGATGGTGTACAGGGACCATATCATGCCCCAGATCGAGACGTATGCGGGTGAGAATTGTTTAGCACAATCATGTAAAAAGCCTTGCAATGTGAGCATAATAGGTAAAGTCGCTATAAGACCAGCATTAGATAAACAGCACCCCTCCCTCTGGTCACACCTCCCAATGTTCACCAAAGATAGCCAACATTCCACACAGACATTGCCGAATAAAATGTAGAATTCATCACCATATTACAGGAATTGTTAGCCTTATGTCCCCAGGAATACCTCCTCAAGTTTGTGGATACCCCAAAGTAGTTAAAAATTGAACAGGCATATCAAACTCAAATAAGTATATTCTTCATAATGAGAGTTAATTGATTTATTTTATAATTGAATTTCCACAAGAGCCATATCACAAGGCATATCTATACATGTTCTCGCTACCACCATTAAACATTCAAATGTAATTGTTTGTCCGATTCTGACAAACAAAAAGGCGGACATGAATAAACACAACAAACCATCTATCTACATCACAAAAAAGAGACATAAATAAAACAAATAAGTGTTTATCCTAATGTTCGATCTTGGCCACACCGGTACCAAAAGGATTTAATTCACACAGTCACATATATGCCAAAACGGCCCAATGTCCCCACTGTCTTGATACTTTCTAATCCCGCCCCTTGTACATCGATAGACATCCATTCCGTATGAACTTACCCGAGTCCTGAGAACTATCAAGTATATCCTGAGGTCTGTGTTCAAAAAGACATGCCATATTTGCATGTTTTATGGATCAAATGGACGTGATGTGGTGCACCTACGTGAACCAGAAATGTGATGTTGGTTACGTGATCAGGGGAGCAACCAAGGACGCTATGATAGAATGACAGTCGTGCTCCAAAACAACAATGTGTACTGTGTAAAATGCACAATTAGACACCGGTGTCGTCTATGATGAAATATCCAGCCTAATATGTCAAACAAGGTAGAAATATATATTGGAGCAGAATCAGGGAGGGGAGTCATTTGTAATATATTCAATATATCTGATATGGTACGGCTACTTGAACTGGAAATATGACACCGGTCAATTGATAAGGGGAGTAAACAAGGACACCATGATAGAGTGGTAGTCGCGCTCCACAATCCCATTGTGTTCTGTATAAAATACACATTCAAACACCAATGTCGTCTACGATTACATATCCAGCCTAATTTATCAAGTAAGGTAGAAGTATAAATTAAAGAAAAAGAAAGTAGAGGACTCATATGTATTATGTTTAATATATCCTGTACGATCCTATAACAAACACTGTAACAGAAACCAGCTATAGTAAATTCTCAATTGAGAGAAGGCATACATATCAAAGATTGAGAAGCCTGACACTTGTTTTTGTAGTGAGTAGGTAAGGTCTTGGTGACAATACATTAAGCAAGTTGTAAAGAAAGAACCCTTATTTTGACCTAAAATGTTCCACAGTAAATAAATGTAATCCAATCATGCAAGCAACATTGGGTCACCCGAGAGAGACTCTTATACATAGAACCTACAAACTCAGTTCTGCAAGTTGAGTGCTAAAGCTTAATTGGCACAAAACCTCAACAGAAAAAACTATTACATCATTATAACTGCAGAACTCGAGACCCCAGTTATGCATAAAAGTTACTGGTCCCAGTATTCCCTCCAGCAATATCAAAAGCAATTCATTGTTCCAAAAAGTAGTGGAGCTCGTTATCAGTATTATGGCCCTCAAAGGTGGTTCTCAAATGGGAAATACATTTAGCCTCCATCTGTCTTAATGCCAATTCCATGTCTCCACCCTGTTTTCCAGCACTGACATGATCAATACCATGAAACCAAAATTCAGATACATCCGGGTGTACACTTCCATAATGTTTTATCATGGGATATCTGACATCTTTGCTCATTATAGCCTTACGGTGTTCTTGTATTCGATATTCAAGACATCGTATAGTGCTGCCCATGTAAATCAGTCCACATTAACAACCCAATACATATACGGCATATATGGTGTTACAATTAATAAAATGTCTGATTTCCAATTAGCAAGTAGTATTATACATAAATGTTTGTGTCTTATTTTTACCGTATGGACAGATATTGTATGTGAAGAAGCCCTCCGGTTTCGATGGCAGCCATGTTATTTTCCTCTGGGGAGTTACAATATAGCTAGGGCAAAGCATATTCCTCAATGATATCCCTCTTCTGTAGGTAATTGCCGGGTTCCTAGTCAGACAATCCTTAAGACCAGGAACGCGAGCAAGCTGATGCCAGTCTTTTTTCAGAGCTTTAAAATCTTATTACTGTAGGTAGTGTATTGTCACAAATCTCAATCTGCCTTTCTGGGACGCATCAGATGTCTTGTTTTGTCTCTCCATTAATGTAGTCTCTCTGTCTGCTGTATACTAGAGTGGGCTTTGTTCTGTACTTTGAATCCATATCTCTTTTTAAGAAATCTTGTGGTGCAAATTTAGTTGGGAGTTCCATCTTGTACAGTTTCTCTGTAAATTTCTCATAAAAGATATCAATATTGCGATGGTATGCCATGGTGGGGACAAATTTAGACTTGGGTTTTAAGCCACTGTCCGTGTTAAAACTTTGGGTGATGTTAAGGTCCTCCAAGAGTAAGGGCATATCAGTGACCCCCCCCCCCCCCCACCTTCAATAGATAACAGGCACTGAATATTTTGCACATCAGGGATAGTGCGAGTCGTGGCACTATGTCCCGCAACAGATACATCCGGCTGGGTGGTTCTTTCAGCAAAGAAATCTTTTAATTTAAGGGTCCTCACAAATTTGTATAGATCAATAAGCACATTGGTAAGGTCACCACTCTCTGTGGGGCAGAAATTCAAACCCATACTTAATACTTTCATTTAATCTTTGTCCAACATCTTATCTGATAAATTCACAATCTTGATATCACTATTCTCACTCTCCATAACACTAGGGTTCCATATATGTTCCATATCCTGTAGAGAATCTCCTATGATCTTTTCGATTGTGTTACCACATTCAGATTGTCCACTGTTCCCTCTCTTTGGACCTCCTCCCTCTCTTCCTGGTTTTGACAGATCTTTTTTTTTTTGTTGTGTGTTGCTCATACGTAATTTCGCAAGTTCCTTTTGAAAGGAGGATGAACCCTCTCATAAAGAGTTACCCTGCTGTACACTGTTTGACGCTGCACTACTTTGTGAGGAAATTGAGATGCTACTCACAGAGCGTGTATCATTGCTTTCGTCCCTATTTCTCTTCCTGTCCTCCACACTCTGGACCTTATCATATTTCTTTGCAAAGGTGTAAATACGTCCCTCCTGGTAATCTCTATCATCCCATTTGAATTTCCTTAATTTCTTCTCTTTCAGATACTGTTGATGGTTTTCCTTCACCTTTTTAGGAATAACATAATTATTTTCAGTAATATCTTTGGAATCAACGTCATTTATCTCTTTTTCAGTAGCTTCAATCTCGGGTTGTAGTTTCTCCCCTTTCTCCCTAGCGTGTCTAATAAGGATCTGCATCATAACCTGGCAAGCCCCTTCGAGGTTACTTTCTCACTCTCTTAACAGCTCCTCATTTCAGTCTTCACATGTCTGAAAAATTAGTATTCGTAATCCTCTCGGTATCTTTCTATTATCCTTATATTATTGGAGGGTCACCTCATCCCACCAACATGCCAATTCCTGCTTTCTTAAGCGTTCCAATCTCCGGAATAATGTTCTTAGCCCCACATTATTTGGTGCACTCCCGACCAGTTCCCTGTACCAGTTATAATGATGTAAGAGCTATTCCTTTTGAGGTTTTGTGGAGAACTTAGTTTGTAGGTTCTACGTATAGGAGTCTCTCTTGTGTGACCCAATGTTAATTGCATGATTGGATTACGTTTATTCACCTTGGATCTTTTTAGGTCACAATAGGAATTCTTTCTTTACAATTTGCGTCATGTCTTGTCACCTTGCCATTACCTACTCACTACACAAACAGGTGTCCGGTTTCTCAATCCTTGATATTTATGCCTTTTCTCATTTGAGACTGTACTATATGTGCTTTCTGCTACAGTGTTTGTTATAGGATGGTACAGTATATACTGAACATAATACAAATAAGTCCTTTACTTTCTTTCACTTTAATATATATTTCTACCGTACTTGATAAATTACGTTGGATATGTAATCGTAGATGACACTGGTGTCTGAATGTGTATTATATACAGAACACAATGGGATTATGGAGCGTGACTACCACTTTATCATGGCGTCCTAGTTTGCTCTCCTTATCACGTGACCGGCATCATATTTCCGGTTCACGTAGGCGTACCACATCAGATATATTGAATGTATTACAAATGAGTCCCCCAACTGATTCTGCTCTATTATATATTTCTACCTTGTTTGATATATTAAGCTGGATATTTAACCATACATGACACTGGCGTCTGATTGTAAATTTCAGTTTCTGAATTAAGCAGAATACTCTCACCCAGTCAAGAGATCAGGGCTTAATCCAACACCGTTTTTTAGCTCACTGCACCATCCCAGCTGGATATATGCAAATTAGTCTGTCCCTGGCCCAGTGTATCATGGGAACAGGGCAAACCAAACTACCAAGCCAATGCTTTCACTGGGAAAGAAACAAGCTACCGGGGACCGGTTTCTGGCATTTCAGCCGTCTTCGGCCCAGCTTGTTTCCTTCCCAGTGAAAGAATTGGCTTGGTAGTTTGGTTTGCCCTGTTCCCATGATACACTGGGCCAGGGATAGACTAATTTGCATATAGCCAGGTTCTGAGCTGGGATGGTGCAGTGAGCTAAAAAACGGTGTTGGATTAAGCCCTGATCTCTTGACTGGGTGAGAGTATTCTGCTTAATTCAGAAACTCTGTCCATCAGCACCCCCTGTTGTTTAATTATTTTGTCCACCATAAGCGTGGAAGGGTATTCTCATACATGAGTCCCTAGCTCATTGCACCATCAGGATTCAAGCAAGCCGGGCCGAAGACAGCTGAAATGCCAGAAACCGGTCCCCGGTAGCTTGTTTCCTTCCCAGTGAAAGAATTGGCTTGGTAGTTTGGTTTGCCCTGTTCCCATGATACACTGGGCCAGGGACAGACTAATTTGCATATAGCCAGGTTTTGAGCTGGGATGGTGCAGTGAGCTAAAAAACGGTGTTGGGTTAAGCCCTGATCTCTTGACTGGGTGAGAGTATTCTGCTTAATTCAGAAACTCTGTCCATCACCACCCCCTGTTGTTTAATTATTGATTCCTTTGGGTATTGAAGCCCATAGGAATCAATGGGCATTACCGAATCGGTATTTACCGATTCAGTAAATACCGATTGCAGCAAGGGTGCAGGGGGTGTCACTTTGACACCCTCTAGCACCCCAAATACAGACATGTCACATGGCATAGGTATGCATGCACACATGTGCATGCACACCTGGATTCGGTATTTAACCACCCAATTGGATTGGGTGGTAAAATAACGAATCTGAAAGGCCTATGAGACTCAGAAGAGTCCCACCTACATCTGGAAGTTACCGAATCTGTAAAAATACCGATTCAGTATTTTACCGATTCGGTAAATTTACAGAATCGGTAAAATAGGCCCCCTACATCCCAATAACCCATTAACCGGTCGGTAACAGCCGAATCGGCCGTTACCGGCCGGTAAATGGCCACCTACATCAAGCCCCAAATGTTTAGTACTCAGTCTGCTGGTGTGTCACTGGCTCTGTTCTGCAGTGAAATGGCTGATCCTGTTCAGTGTAGTCCTACAAAGATTTCTTGGGTCACTCAAGCACTGACAATGCAAAGATGTTGGACTCTGAATATCTATAAAGATACACACAAAAATACCCAATTTGAATGTACCGGTCCAGATTTATAGTGAAGTTTTTAAGCATACGTATATGATTCCTAATTGTAATGCAGTATTATAACCCAGAATGCACTATAGCAACACAAATCAACATTTCAATATGTTTTAGTCTGCAAATTGAATTCAATCAAATGCAATTTAGATCAAGGGAGACATCCTGGAAGAAACACTCGGTTGAAGTCTGAGCTATATTAACATCATCGCTGCTTGAGAGTTTCCCCTGCTGGGCTGGACAGCAATGAAAACGGGTGTGGTCATGACAAGCTCAGCTCGTCATGAGCACCTGAGAGGTATATGCCATGAGGAGCTGAGCTTGTCATGAGCATGGAAAGGGTTAAGCCTGTGCATTGTTCCCAGCTACTACTCCTCCAATTGTCATCTCCCACTGTGCCACAGCTCAAAGTCAGAGAGAAAAAGACCAGTTGATACAAGCACACACCAAATAACACCACAATATACCAAGTCAGCTATCCAGAGAGCATTAACGTTAATTTGCACAGACACACTCTGCTTTAAAAAACAACCTCACCACAGGATTGCTGTTTTATTAAAATGCTGAGCATTGTGATGGAAGGCTTACAATCATGAGGTGCTCAGCTTGTTCTATTTAGCCAACACACTGCATTATTGGGACTTGTGTTTTTTGTTCACCACATAAAAACAGGCAATATTAAACTTTGCCTACCCCCAAGCTTGCCTAGTTTTGGTAATCAGGTACTCGAACTATTGAAGCATCTGTGTCAACATAGGAGTAAAATGTATTTCTTCTGTAGGCCCTCTCTTCTCACAATTAGGCATTTTTAGAAAAATCCTTCTGTACCTTATCAAACAAGACATTATACACCAGTTTCAGCATAAAAACATTGTCTCTGCAGAAGTTTACCAAGGACAAGTAAAGGTTGCAATGGCAGGGTAACCTGTAACATGATTAACCACAGCCTTAAAACACAGTTGATGGACCATGATAGTAGCTTCTTTTGACATTTACAGGATAGCAGGCCTTAGGTCACTTCTAGAAACCAGGTGACCTCCACTTCTTTAGCACAGGTGCCATGCACAAAAATTCCACAAGTAAGGAAAGGATTTTTCAGTGTCAAATGCAGTAAGTCACAGCTAACCTCAAAATACACAGCTCTGATAAAAACATGTGGTTCATGATCTTTTGTAAAAACTGTCAGAAAAAAATCATCTTGCTGCAGCATTATTCACCAGTTATCGTAACATTTGTTATTGCATGAAAACTTCTGAGTACACAAATTCAGCCCCAACATCATTTAAACACAGCACCCTCAAGGTGACGCCAGGACAAAAGTTTCAAACACAAGTAAACAAAACCGTTCTCATGATCTGATTGTGAAAAGCAATAACACAGCTAACCTCAAAATACACAGTTTTGAGAAAACATGTGGTTTATAATCTTTTGTGAAAACTGTCATTGGACAAATAAACCTCCTTTTGCTGCAGCATTATTCACCTGTTATCTTTTTTTGTTGTTGCATGAAAACGTCTGGGTACATAAAGACTTCAGATCCCCCAACATCTAAAGAAAGCACCCTCAAGTTGAGCACCAGGAGCAACCAGGACAGAAGTTCCACAAGTAAACAAAACAGGTCTCATGATATGGTTGTGAAAAGCAGTAATTCACAGCTAACATCAAAGTACACAGTAGTACCAAAACATGTGGTTCATGTTTGCAGCAGGGATATTAGTCAAAACCAACGGTATCATCTCAAGAACCATTTGGTTCTGTAACAAGAGATCAGCTCCTTCTCTATCCAGGTAAAATTCTGCGGATTTGAGTCCGAGATCGTGTCGAATGCATGTATAGAGGCTTGTCACATTAAGTGTGACAAAGCATAGATCTTCTGACCACTCAAAGTCTTGCAGTTTTGTGAGGATGTCCTTACTGTTCTGGATAAACAATGGTAAATCCTGGACATGTTTATTCAGTTTGAGGTCAATGAATTCGGCTAACTTTTCCGTTGCTGAACCTATTCCAGATATAATAGGTCCCCCTGGGGGAAAGTTACTGCGTTTGTGGACTTTCGAGAGGATGCAAATACAGGGGGATTTCGGTTTAGCGATCTTCAAGTACTGATATTCAAATCACTGAGGAGACCCATGTCTTTCCACTCCATTAGTTTATAGTTAATTTCAACCATAAGAGGCCCTATTGGGTTACTTGGTACTTGTTCATAACATTGCAAGTCGCCTAGTCGCCTAGTTGCCTTTCGATCTCATACTTACAGTCCAAGAGGTTCATTACAACGACGTTACCGCCTTTATCCGCCTCCCTGATAATTAGGCTCTTGTCATTTCTTAATCTCTTAAGGGCCTCCCTTTTCCCTTTGGACAAATTATATTGCAGATTCCAACGGTCCCTGCTCTCTTCTCAAATTTGTAAAGACCATCACTCACCCGTTCTGTAAAAGTATCAATGTTACGATGGGACACACCGGGCGAGAATTTGGATTTGAGGTTTAAACCACTATCGGCCAACATGTTCTCAAAAATATTGTGTTCTGCACGTATAGTTTCCAAATCTACTTCCATTTCCTCGTTAAGTGTTGTGAGACAGTGCAAATTTTTCACTTCAGCTATAGACCTAGGAGCAGTACCACTTGCCCCCCCAGAAAATATGGTGCGTGAAGCCTTGTCGCTGAAGAAATCTTTTAATTTTAATTGTCTTGCAAACTTGAGTAAATCAACATGGACATTAGAAAAATCCCCATCCTGGGTGGGGCAAAACCCCAATCCCTTACAAAGTAAATTCTTTTCATCCTCATCCAGCATTCTGTTAGATAGATTGACCACTTTGAGTTCTAAATTCGGACCTTCTTAGTGGGTCCTCGGTCGAGTCCCCGACTGCGCCCTTGCCCCCTGCGGCCCCCTCTCCTTGTCTTTTTAGTTGCTGTCCCTTCTTTGCCTGATTGCCACTTATTCTCAATTTGGCCATTTCTATTTGGAATGTGGAGGGTCCACCTGAGGCAACATTGGAGGAGATACTGTCAATAGAAGAGAGAGATGTACTACTTGCTGTTCTCAACTCCTCACTCTCTTCCCTCATTCTTTTCTTGTTATTGTCATCTGTTAGAGTAATATTATCAAATCTTTTTGCGAAAGTATAAATGCGGCCCTCTTTATAATCTGTCATCCCATTTAATCTTTCGCAATTTCTCATCTTTCAGATATGCCTGATTACTTTCTATTACTTTTTTGAGGATTTCAAAGTTTTTATCAACTAATTCAGTGTTTTCACAGGATTCTAGTTCCTTTTCAATAGCCTTTATCTCAGATATCAATTTGGCCCCCTTTTCAATGGCATGCCTTATCAAGATTTGCATCATGACAAGGGATGCACCTTCCAAGTTTGCCTCCCACTCTTTGAGCAGCTCATCGCTTAGATCCTCAAAAGTAGGGAAGATGAGAATGTGCAACCCCCTCGGAACTTTCTTGTTATCAATATATTGCTGTAGGGTTACACCATCCCACCACCTCGAAAGTTCTTGCTTTTTGAGGCGTTCGAGTTTCAAAAATAGAGAGAGCAGTCCCGCAGTGCTCTGTCCCGGTTGTCCCACCGGGGTAGTGTCTGTGTTTTTTCCAAAGAGATCCGGTGCCATCTCTTCACGTTTGTAAACAAAAGGGGGAGGTAGAGTAAAGAAGTAGGATTCTTACTCCACAGACTCAGTTACACAAACAACAAGAATCCTACTGGGGGAGTTAGGGAAGTGTTTCTCACAGTGGTGTGGGAGCACTTAGTGTTTCTTAAAATACCCCTCACACACCAAAAGGCCCCTTGATGTCATGCTTCATCATTGGGGTCTTCGCACCCCTCTAGCGGGATGCGGCGTGCTGCGACCTACGACTACGCGGGAGCACTTATAGTGATGACTATGTATGGTGTATGTGATGCATGTGATAGGGATATTTTATGTGAGTGGTGGGATTTTAATGAAGGATTAAAAAGATACCTGGCTCGTGGGTTTGGTGAAAAAAAATTTATTCATACCCCGGGCTGGTACTACTAAAAGAAGTGAAGTGCGAGGTTGGACCTGTCGTGGTAATGGACAGTACCTTATGTGTGCATCGACATGTTTCGGAGCAAAGGCTCCTTCTTCAGGACCGGGGCACAACTTCCCCACCTTTCTCACGTTTCACTAATTCTGTCACAAAATTGTGTGGATAACAAAAAGTGAAACAAATATATGTGTATATAAAAATACAGGCTATAATGCGCCTACAGTGGTATAGCTCAAGTTCAATGCAATTTGCATGACCTGAAAAAAGAAAGAAAAATTAATGGTCACCCTGGTAGTGGGTAGTTCAGACAGGTGCAGTCACCTGGAACAAACGATTCACTCAATTAGCCCTGTAAAGAAAAAACTGACAAGACATACAACACAAAAACACATACACTCAAGGATATAATAGAAGTTGTGGTCATACTTATTAGGTATAGCTTGCTTGCTTCATGAGCATTCAGAAACGTCTGGGGGGTGATTGCTATTGTGCAATCTAGGTAAAAAACAATGTTGGTTTTAATATGGTTCCTTACTTACTTCTTTTGTCTTTAGGAATACCTGTATTGCACAATCCATACTCACAAACTCGGGATGAGTTGTCCTCCGTCTTACCCCATACGCTGGTCCGCCAGACTGAGTTGGAAATTCCAGGGCGTGTGGTATTTATACTCGAGTTTCAATTGGTGATTTTACCTCCTTAGCGTCAAAGCAGAAGTGAGTATATGCCCATGTAAGGGTGATCCGCCTTAAATTGGGTGGGTCTACAGGAGATCGGATAATAATGCCTTAATTGTATGACCTTATTCGGTAGATCCGGCGAGAACGGTTAGTTGTTCACCTCCTTGTTCCGTATACGAACTGTGCACATACCCGGGTGGGGTTCACTCGGTCGCGCATGCTCCAAACTGAGCTCTGGTATTGCGTATGCGCGAAGGAAGACTAGGTTCTCCCGCACATGCGTGCAGTGTATCCAGCGCAGTAGTTTTTCAGAAGGTACTTCAAACAGGAGGGTTTGCTGATTACTCATTCGTTATAATACAGACTGGGCAAACAGTCTATGTGCTTATATATTCATTGTTTTAACTTGAGATTGTGTGTAACAGAGCCCCATATTTCATTAAAACAATTTGATGGATCAATAATGATAGGTATCAGAGCTCATTATTATGGCAATGTATATGATCTACTAGTTCAAGTTGGTAAATTCCTCCTATCTGAGGACAGTGGCGATATTGGTTAATTCGACAGCTGTCCCCAAGGCACCTCATTGTTCAGTCCTGTTACGTGGGTAACGAGACGGAACACCCACCTTTGCTCTTTTTGGAAGAGACCTGATTCTGATGGCAGCTGTTTGATAATTGTCCATCTTAGGTCATTGACACAGTGTTGGGCATTGAGGTAATGTGTTGCCATCTTAGTTGTGCTTTTCTTGCAACGCACATTACTCTTGTGCTTGTTCATGCGTATTTTCATAGCTCTAGTGGTCATCCCTACGTATTCTAGCCCGCATGGACATGTAATTAGATACACCACGTTCTTGGTATTACAATTCGTCATTTTACGTTGTTCCCACGTATTGCCATTCCTGAATGTTAATGTGGTACTTTTTTGTGTCAAATGGCAACTGCTGCAGTTGCCACATGGGAAATGACCTTGTATTCCCAGGGTGGTTTGTCTTGTTTCTTGGGTGGGTTTGGGACGTGTGTGTACCAAAATGTCCTAAGGTTTCTACCTCTGCGGTGTGCGTACATCGGTTTCTCCAGGTTGAGAGTGCCACATGTGAGGATACCCCAATGTTTATTAATGATCTTGGAGATCTCATTGGACATGGTATTGTAGGTAGTGACGCATATTGGTCGTCTGGCTTCTGGTGTCTCCTGTGGTCTATCCTCCAATAGAGCTTCTCTGTGGTTGTTTTTCGCTCGTTTTATAGCTTTGTCAATGATTTTGACAGGGTACTGCCTCTGTTTTAATCACTCTCTCAGGTCACAGGCCTGTGTTCTGAATTGTGATATCTCAGTGCAGTTACGCCTCAGGCGTAAAAAAATTGGCCGTAAGGTAAGTTCTCCTTGAGGTGTCGCGGGTGGAAGCTGTTATATCTCAACAGACAGTTCCTCACTGTAGGTTTAAAGTGGGTAGTTGTTTTGAGCCTCCCACCTTCTGTATAGATGTTTAGGTCAAAGAACACCAGGGATTGGTTGGAGACTGAGCTGGTGAACTTCTGGAATGTATTCTGGTTATTTAACCAGATAAGGAAGTCATCTGCCGATTGTTGGTCTCCGTCCCAGATGACTAGGACATCATCAATGTACCTTTTCCAGGTATTGATGTTCTGTCTGAAGGGGTTCTGTGTGTGAAGGACTTTTGTTGCTTCTAAATGATGCACATATAACCCGGCCAGACTTGGAGCAAAAGTACTGCCCATGCTGGTACTGTGGCTCTGTAGGTAGATGTTTGATTTGAATTGCAAGAAGTTCTTCTGTAATGCCAGTGAAATACACTCAAGGACCAGACCCCTGGGTGTCTGGTATTCCCACTGTGTCGTGAAAAGGACCTCCTCAATGATTAGGAGTGTCTCATCATGTCAAAAGTCAAGTAAAAAAATCTTTATTTAGATATAAAACAAATATCTTTAAAAGAAATTCCCAAATCGCATTGTATACAAGTTTAAGAGAAAATAAGAATTGAAAATACTAAAAACAATACAACACATTTGATAAATTGTTAAAACTCAGACAGAACTTTTAAAAAAAAGAATTAGGAGTTAGGGCTATTCTATAAAAGAGTACTGAACAATTCCATTTCTGTTGCGGACTGCCTGGCCGTTTACACTAAATACAATGTTTAGTTTAAAAGGTTAATAAAGAAGCCGTAGCAGCCCTCTTTGGCTTAAAATTACGGTACGCTTGCTGGATAAAATTTGCCAGTCTTGTATTTAATACTGTATTGTCAGGGCTTAGAGCAACAATAATGGTGTGCTTGCAAGTCCGAACCCCCAACCTGTTCCATTCAGCCCTGAGCTTGCCCCTACGTTGGGAGTTAAAAGCCGGACAGATACAAACCACATGCAGCAGCGTTTCTGCCGCCTTTGCGGCACCCTCTGTAAGTTGTATCCTCCACCATGCATCGCCATGGGGGTAGATTTTGTAAAAATCGCCAGTCGCCCATTCTTATGGCTGTCAGGCTACGCTTTAAATACAGTGAGTATGTGCAGGATAAGTACGTGGCAGGAATTAGCCAGTTATAGGAGTTAACAACTGCCCAGGAGTGACTGCGTTTCGTGAGGAGTGCTTTATCAATGATGAGTGATCTCATACTCACACATTTTGTAATTTCCTTTTTGAAAGCAGATTGACTGGGATTAAGGGCCCGAGGTCTGCCACTGACATTTGTTGGATGTAATCCTTAAAAAGGCGGCCAAAAGTTCCTCCTGGGTTTCTCTCGTTAATTTCTTGCCAGACTAAAGTTTCTAGTGTCCCTGGGTCTGCCTGCCTTAATTTATGACATAGATTTAGATATGTACCAATACTAGAAATTTCATAATTTGGTAACCCCATCTCTAATCTGTGCAGGGGATGCGGAACTTGGCAGTTGGAGCACCTTTTTGTACATTTTGGTAGTGTGCTGGTTTAAGGTGGTGTTCAATTTGCCTTTAAATGTCCCTATGCCATACGATCGGGTGGGTCCAATCTTTGCTCTTAGGACTTACAGGAGGGGCGAAAGGGTTGGACCTGAGTTTTTTTGACAGCTTAGTTAGTGATACTGCTAATGTCGTGGCTTTGACTGCAATCTCATTGCCCTGTTTTATAAGATTGCCCCTGGAGTCCAGATGAACTCCTAGATATTTATAAGACTGGCCGATGGCGAGGCTTATGTTGTTAAATAACCATCCGCCACCGGCATGTCGTTTCTTACCAAACAGGACGACTTGGGTCTTCTTCATATTGACTTCCAGTTGGTTCATAGTTGTATATCGCATCAGTGTATCAAGAAGCCTTTGCAACCCGACCCTTGTGAGGCTAAACAGAGCCAGATCGTTGGCATATAAAAGGTTACTTAATGCCGTGCCTCCTACCTTTGGCGGGTGACTATTTGTATTATCCAAGGTTCCTGATAAGTCTGCTATGAACAAATTGAAAAGAAGAGGGGCCAGAACGCATCCCTGCTTGACACCTCTAGTTGTCATAATTTTTCGTGAGAGATGCGTGCCGGACCCTAACTTCACTCGTACCCAGGTGCGGGAGTGCAGTTGAATGATTGGATTCAGTAGTTTAGCCGGGATACCCCACTGCCTCAGTTTTCCCCAAAGAGCCGCCCTGGGGACCCTATCTAATGCGGCTTTAAAATCAACAAAGCAGCAAAACACTGGCCTAGATGTTAAAAGGGCTTTGTCGACAATAGTAGACACTGCTAACAGGTTGGTCATGGTCCCAGAGTTAGCTACAAATCCTGTTTGGTTCAGTGGTATCAACCTGTGGTCATTTACCCATTGCCTAAGGTCTTCCAGGAGGAGCCCGGCATGATGTTTCACCTCAATGTCCAGAAGGGCAATAGGTCTATAGTTGTTGGGGGCAGCACGTGAGCCTGATTTATAAATGGGGTGGATAATTGCACCCCGCCATGAGTCTGGGATTGCTGCGGTTCTCAGTGCATAGTTAAAAAGAGAGAATTTTAGACCAGAAGGTTGTATCCGATTTGAACAGAGTCTGTGGGAGGCCATTGGGACCAGGTGCTCCATCATGTCTGTCTTGCTTTAGTCACTGCTTTGATGACTCTTTCTTCAGGCACCTGATACTCCTCGGCTGGCCAGTATGTTATCTCAGTGGGTGGGTGGGTTTTCCTATGTGCACCAGGGCCGATGCCCATTTCACTTGACCATCCTGTAGGTTCTGATAGATCTTGTGATTGAAAATGGTCCATAAGGTATGATGCCCATTCTGCTTCTTGGATGTTTGCTGACCCGAAATTTGACAGACTCTGGTTTGTGTGATTAATAAGAGCCCAGAATTTCCTTGAATTTTTTCTCTTGTTCTCCCACACCAATTTGCACAAAAATTGTTGTTCATGTGTCTGTTTCTTTATTGATCGCCTGCTTAAAAGCCTTTTGGGCCTTGTGATATGTGGTAGAATGTTCACTATTCCCCGGAAATTTCAAAGATATCCTCAGTGCGTTGTTTCTTGCCTTCTTAAGTGATTTGGTTTGTAAAGAGACTACAAACGTAGTAGATTGTGTTTGCCTTTGACCCTGCATTTTTGCTGGAAAACAACTAGTCAGGCGGGAGCAAAGCGTCGTTCTTATTGCAATCGGAGAGGCATCTCGGCCATTTCTGCCCTTTATAAAATCCGTGCATACCTGTAAAATATTAGAGCTGTTGCCCTCGCTCCACTTTAGATGCTTTAGGTTTTCTGTATATGTTCCCTGATAGGTTGAGGGTGCAGGTTTGTGAGTACCTGGCTTAGTATTTAGGGCGATCACTTGAGGCCTGTGGTCACTTTCAGTCCGTGGGTGGATGCAGAAGCTATCCAGATAATAGAGTAGGTCTGAATTGCAGATGGTATAGTCCAAATAGGAATATTTACTACCGTTTTCCAAGTCCAGTTTGGTGGAGTGTCTCTCGGGCCTATCGTTCATTACCAGGTAGCCTGCGCTATAGAGTCTCATTACGCAGTGCTCACCCAATTTGTTACAAACTTGGTTGGGCGGTTTGGATTGGGCCATGGCCTTGATGATGTTGAACAAGAAGGGCCCTTCTGTATCTGCTGTTATTCCCTGGAATAGATTGCTGTTAAAATCCCCCATAATAATGCAATCCGAGTTGGGGTGTTCCGCGGCAATGTTGTTCATAGTGTCAGTAAGGCAGGCCAGGTGGGCTTTTTTAGTATGTGTACTGGGGTTGATGTACACGTTTAGAAAAAGAAGTGAACGCTGCTTCCGCCACTGATTAATTTTGACCCCTAGTATCCAGTCTTCCTTAATTTGGAGGTGTTTGACTGAGCATTTTAAGTTATTAGATACATATATAGACAATCCGCTTTTAGAGTGACCGTGGCGGCTGTCCCTAACAGCAGGGTTTCAAAATTCAGAGTACCCTACAATGGGTCGGCATTCTGTTGCCCAGGTTTCCTGCAGTAAAATTACTGCATGCTCACATAAAAAAACAAAGGTGTCACAATTCGAGGCTTTTTGGTGGAGACCACTAATGTTCCAGGAGCACATTAAAAATGGTGGATATCCTTGGTTGTTATCTGTATTTGACTGTAAAACTAATGGCTGGTTTGGTTTTCCTGGGGATTTGTGTTTGGCGACCAAGGTATCTACACCAAGGGGTCAGTCTGAGCTTTTGGTTGACAGGATCCCGGGGAACAACCCCCAGCCTTTGCTTAGATCGGCGTCGGGGGCCTCTTCTTTAGAGGTTTTAATTTGGTGTTCAGGTCCTGACTCATTTTTCAAGATCGAATATGGTCTAGCATGGGCTGCTGATTTAATCGTTGCGGCTTGTCGGGGGAATGTCAGTTGAGTTAACAGGGTAGTGGGGTAGCCTGGCGTAAGATATGGGTACACTGATACCCCAATTCCACAGGTTGACCTTATGGTCCAGAAACGCTCCTACCCAGCTGGCCGACCTAAATGTCGCAACGGTTACCTCTGATGGTTGGTTGCCTCTAGGAGGGAGGAACTCAATAGATTCGATGATGTCAGAGGCCAACCCTGCAAGCCCTGGAATGCCTTCCACTAATTTTATTAAGTTCGATCTGTTGAGGATGCCATGCCGACCCTTAGATTTGTATTCAGGTGCCAGTAAGATCTGATAACAACACGGGTCGTTTATATTCACATGATCAGGTACACTGGGGGTCAACTTGTTGATTTTGTTGAGTAAAGTGCTTGGTTCTGGTTCATGCTGTTGTTGTATCGGACATTGAAGGGCCATCCACATCTGTTGACTGTGGCTAGAGGATGTTACTTTTTTATTGCGAATAGTTTTTGTATAGGTTGGTCTAGATATTACGGTGTCCTCTCCGGTTGAGGTTGGGGCCAGCACTGGGTTGGGTTTTTCTGATGTCATTTTAGACCCAGTTCGGCTTGCCATATCTGAGCTCGTTCTTCTGCTTTCTGTGGCTGTGCTGGTCATATCTGTTTCTGGTTCCACAGTTAACTCACTTGGGTCGGGGGCACTCGTCGCTGAGGGTTGGGTGGCTGTCCCTAGTATATCTTCGTGGTGGTTCATCGTGAGCGATGATGCACCGATCTCACTTGGTGTTATTTTGTTTGCTGCTTTAACAAAAAGGGGAAAATATTCCTGGTGAGCCATATTGGTGTTTGCCCTTAGTTTATTTCTATTTTTACGCTGGCGTTTGCGCTCCCTCTTGCTGCATCGTGGGGGGGGACTGGTAGCGCTTCCACTTTGGGTGGGGCTGGAGGCGCTAAAATGGCATTTGGCCCCATTGCTGAGTGACCCGGGCTAGCTGTGAGCACAGTTTAGACTTCCCCATTGTTGTTCATCGCATTAGGTAGGATGTCACCAGTCGGCATTGATGGTGGTTGACCAGGGTTCGCCTGCCCATTCAGCTGAATAGAGCAGGGCGCTGTTCCAACGTTTGGCTCCATCCCCTTGTTGGTGATGGCCCTCCGTTTGGCCGGGTCTTGAATCGTGGATGGCTGATTGTGCTGATGAGGGCTGGGGATTATGGGTGGATGTCCCCCCTTCATCAGCTTGACTTCCGTTATAACAGTGGTTAGGAACTCTGGGAGCAAAGAGAGAGAGTCAATGATTGGGGAGCAACAGCAAACCGACTGTGCAAACTTCGTGCAGGCTTGTGCCCCTAGTATTAGGGTGTTCAGTTTATCAAGTTTGCTGTCGATCCCAGACTTAAAGAGTGCTAGAGTGTTTAAAAGATTGACCTGGACCTCCAGTTTTTCCGAGTGATAGTTTAAATCGTTTACTGTTTGTTGGAGAGTCTGAAGAAGTTGTGGCCAAACACTAGGTGCTGTGTCCTCTTCGTTGTGGAGTTTTTTGTTAGGCGAGTGCTTGGGGGAGTTTTGGGTATTCTTAAAGAAGAATGACAAGTCAGATAAAAGCTGATTATTCAAATCGGGTGGTTTTTGTGATGGTGCCGTTATCGGTTCAGGTGGGGAGAATAACATGTGCTGGGGGCTTTGGGGACCTGATGGCACGTTTGGGGTGCTTCCAGCTTGTAATGGGATAAACAGTTGACTGCTGTTTGGGGGCACATGAGGGTTTTTCCCATGAATTTGTGCCAGGGCTAATCGACGAGACGGAACCACTGTTGGCTCCATTGACTGTGCTAAATGGGTTCCTGGTGGCTGTGTTAAATCTGAACCTGGATTTGATTTAAGCAGTGAGCCCGCCGTCTGGGTTTGCAGTGTGCATGGCGGTTCTGTGCCCACCGTTGTGGGTGAGGAAAAGTTGTCCAATTGCGACTGGGCTTGTTGGAAGACTTTTGAATTTACATTAGGGCTTACATCCATCTGCCGATTTCCGGGCGGGTCGTTATGTATTGGCCCGAAAAAGTAAACTCTTGAGGGATCAATCGCCTTTTTGGTTTCAAATGACCAGTGTTGCGGGGAGACCAGTTGGGTCGTACTTAGTACCCCTGGTTGATCTGGGACTCTGGGTCTTGTTGCCGCCAATGGCTGAGGGTGTGGCTGTGGCAGCAAATCAGTCTTTATTGTTTTTTTTTTTTTAAATAATCCAGCAAATTGGCAAGTTTTTGTGCCTTTGATTTGTGGTTATCCAGATGGGGCGCCATGTTGGTTACCAGCCGTTTCAATTTCCTTCGTTTAGGAGCCACTGTCGATGCCATTACTTTACTGGATCTCATGGTTTCTGGTTTCTGTTGTTTGGTTTGATGCAGAGCACTTCTGGGACCAGGCCGGCAATTGGGAGTCTTGGGCACGTTACAGATCCTAAAGGGGTAACTTCCGTGGATCACCTGGACAATTTTAAAGGCTTGAGGCCAAAGGGCTTGTTTGGTCTTTTATCCTGTAATCCTTATTACTCCGATGGCTCTGGTGGCTTCGGATGGCACCAGGAAATATAAAGTCTCTTACCCAAACTGGCAGATCTGACTAACTCTAACACGCGGGATTTTGGCTTGTCATGTCTCTAGGTGTTTCTGGAGAACTCTGGAGTGTGAAGAACTGTCAGGTTTATGATTGCCAGGCTGGTTGGTTATTGGCTTTCTGGTCGGTGGTGGGCGGCAGCAGCGTATGTCATTATTTTTGTAGCATACCACAGTAAACCACAGTGGTCCGCGATGGTCGCCAGTGCTGGGCGTTGCGTTGCTGGACTGTGACCAGTGGCACAGTGGCACCCCCCCACTCAACTGATCCCACCTGCCCCGCCCCTAGCCCCTAACCCCCCGACCCCTGACCCTTGACCTTGACTGACCTCAGCTGCCTGCTCACAGCACCTCCTGACCCAACCAGGGGTCAGCCAGGTACCGTGCAATAAAGGCACGTGCGATGGCGGCAAGTTTGGCGAGGCCAGTCAAAGCGGGCCGGGGAACCGATAGGCAAGGCAGGACGCTTTCGGGGCTGGACAGGCTCTGGGAGGAGTGGCGGGGGGAGCAGCCCCAGAGCTGAAAAAAGTTGCCAGCCGGCCCGTTCAGTAGGCAGAGGTAGAGGCAGCAGGGGGGTGGATGCGGACGGGTATGGAGTCGCTGTCAGGAGCCCCGAGCGCTACACCGGGAACACCAGCTACACCAGCTGGGCGAGAGAGACCAGGAGACATGGAGGGGGGTCCCAACACACGTGGCACCATCAGCTGCGTGAGATTCGGGGGGGGGGCGGCAAAGGGAGCACGTTCCTAACCAGCTGTGGCTCCGTTCACAACAAGGAATCAGCCATCCCTTATGCCTTATACCTCTCCGCCCGTACCCCCTCTCACACTTGTTACTGCTTAGCTAACTTACCGGTTGCTACCCGCTCCCGATCCTCCCTGTCTCCAGTCACCAGTCTCCGGTACTAGAGGGGCTCAGCTTCTAGCTCCCTCGCAGCCCCTGCTCCCGGCTCCCGACTCCCGAGAGAGACTCGCACACGCTCAGTCCACAACCGACTCCACCCACCTTACCTCGCCTAACCTGATGCAGGCGGCAGCAGTTTCCGTTAGTGGGGCGCGGCTCAGTCTCATCATGTGGTAAGCTTGTGTACAAGCTTTCGACGTCGAAACTCATTAAGAGTTGGTTCGTGGGATCAAAGGATTTGTCCAGTAGTAGTTGGAGGACTGATTTTGTGTCCTTTAGATAAGTATCGGTGGCCTGTACCAATGGGCGTAAAAAAGCATCAGCAAACTTTGATAGAGCCTCAAGGATTGAGCCGATACCCAATACTATTGGTCTTCCTGGTGGGTTTGTGATGTTTTTGTGATTTTTTGGGATGCAGTAGAAATAAGGGATGCGTGGTGCTTTCTGTGTTAAGAACTCGGCTTCCTTTTTGCTTAGCCAGTCATGAGCAAGCCCTTCTTCAATAATACCCCCTATTCTGATGCGGAGGTTCTCAGTGGGGTCTTCCTGTAGGATAGTGTAGTTGTGTCTGTCTGCCAACAATCTCATGCACTCTGTGTCATATGCTTCCGAGGTCTGGAGGACAATGGCACCGCCCTTGTCCGCTGGTTTTATTATTATATCTTTGTGGTCCGCCAGACTTTTTATGGCTTGTTGTTCCAGTCTACTGGTATTGTGAAAGACATTGGTGTTTGTCGGGTTGAGGTTATTAACTTCTGTCATGATTGCTTTTTCAAATGTTAATAATTCAATGGGTAGTGTTGAATCAGGAGGAGTAAAAGTCGATTATGGGCGTAGGCCAGTGTCTGATGGTGCCACAGTAGGTGCTTTTGTCTTGGAAAAAGCAGTACATAAGGGGGGTGGTGATGGACGGAGCATCTGAATCAATCAAACACTCACACCCAGTCAAAAGATCTGGGTCTAATCCATCACCGTTCTTTAGCCCACTCTGCCACCCCAGTTCAGACATGGCTATATGCAAATCAGTCTGACCCTTTGCCTCATGGGAACAGTCCAGCCCGAACTGCCAAGCCATGTCTTCCCTGGACCGGAAACAAGCTACCGAGGACCGGTTTCAGATGCTCCGTCCATCACCACCCCCTTTTGTACCGCTTGTCTTGGAAAAAGGCCTGTAACTTCAATTTCCATATGAAGTCTTGTATCTCCATGTTCAGTTTAAAAATGTCAGGTTTGTGTGTTGGAACAAAGCCCAGGCCCTTATTCAGCACATTTGTCTGTATTTCAGTCAGAGGCCAGGGGGTTAGATTAACCACTAGGTCCCTCTCTTGCTGGTTGAGGGTTGGTTCGGGAGGGATCCCGTCATGCTTCTCGTGGTTCGGGTGTTGCCCTGGTCTTGGTCCTCCCACGCAACATTGTTGCCTTTTCTGTTCCTCCCCCGTGATCTGGGGCGGGTACCTAAAAAAGGTTGTTGGCCGTAGAATCCGCCATCATACTCAGGATTCCATTGTGAGTAACTTTGTCCAGTGGCTTGTGGGCCATTCTGGAAGGGGGGAATTGTGGTGGTCCCATATATTGTTGGTATTGGGGCGGTGGTTGATATCCTCTCCACCCTCTTTGTCTGGGAAACTGCTGTCTCCTTTGTCTCCAACCACCCCTTGAAGGTCTGTATCTTTTGTTACCACTTGAGTCTGAACTAGCTGAGCCATTGTCAGAGCCATCTCTATCAATGTGCTGTTAGAATTTTTTGAGACATAGTCAGGTTTAGAATACGGATATGCCCCCTCTGGTGTGAATTTGTCTTTGCGTAATTTATTGAATTTGCTTTGTTTTAAAGTGAATTCGAATTCGGTCATTTGTTGGTTGAGCTCATCCAACCTTGTTTTTAATTCAGCAGGGGTTATATAGGTACTGAGTTGCACCTCTATTTTTTGGATCTCAATTTTGAGTTCATGGGTGATCCTTGCTGCTGTCTTTACTATCAGGACCAACCAGTCTCTTGAGCAGTGCCAAGAGATGAGACCACTCTTTTTTAAACTGCAGATCTGTCTGAAAAATGAATGGTTCATTTTTAACGATTAAGCCTGGTTGTGCCATTTTATTCCTTAGATACTCCGAAATAAGTAGGCCATGAAGTGCTGCTTTTATCTGGTTACGTCTCAGGTTTATTATTTCATTCCAGTCATCAAGGTTGGGGCCGGTCTCTGGATTGCTCAGGCCTTTAAAGGGATTGATGACCCTCAAGATTTTGGTCTCTAATTTTGGTCTTTCACAATACCAGTAGACTGGAACAACAAGCCATAAAAAGTCTGGCAGACAATAAAGATATAATAATAAAACCAGCGGACAAGGGTGGTGCCATTGTCCTCCAGACTTCGGAAGCATATGACACAGAGTGCATGAGATTGTTGGCAGACAGACGCAACTACAATATCCTACAGGAAGACCCCACTGAGAACATCCGCATCAGAATAGGAGGTATGATTGAAGAAGGGCTTGCTCATGACTGGCTAAGCAAAAAGGAAGCCAAGTTCTTAACACAGAAAGCACCACGCATCCCTTATTTCTACTGCATCCCAAAAATTCAATACCAATAGTATCGGGTATCGGCTCAATCCTTGAGCCTCTCTCAAAGTTCGCTGACGCTTTTTTACGCCCATTGGTACAGTCCACCGATACCTATCTAAAGGACACAAAATCAGTCCTCCAACTACTACAGGACAAATCCTTTGATCCCACGAACCAACTCTTAATGAGTTTGGACGTGGAAAGCTTGTACACAAGCTTACTACATGATGAGACACTCCTAATCATTGAGGAGGTCCTTTTCACGACACAGTGGGAATACCAGACACCCAGGGGTCTGGTCCTTGAGTGTATCTCACTGGCATTACAGAAGAACTTCTTCCAATACAAATCAAACATCTACCTACAGAGCCACGGTACCAGCATGGGCAGTACTTTTGCTCCAAGTCTGGCCGGGTTATATGTGCATCATTTCGAAGAAACAAAAATCCTTCACACACAGAACTTCTTCAGATAGAACATCAATACCTGAAAAAGCTACATTGATGACGTCCTAGTCATCTGGGACGGAGACCAACAATTAGCAGACTACTTCCTTATCTGGTTAAATAACCAGAATACATTCCTGAAGTTCACCAGCTCAGTCTCCAACCAATCCCTGGTGTTCTTGGACCTAAACATCTATACAGAAGGTGGGAGGCTCAAAACAACGACCCACTTTAAACCTACAACGAGGAACTGTCTGTTGAGATATGACAGCTTCCACCCGCGACACCTCAGAGAGAACTTACCTTACGGCCAATTTTTACGCCTGAGGCGTAACTGCACTGAGATATCACAATTCAGAACACAGGCCTGTGACCTGAGAGAAAAATTAAAATAGAGGCAGTACCCTGTCAAAATCATTGACAAAGCTCTAGTGATTGACTTCCTTAGGGCTATTTAGGCGGAGCAGGGGCGCATTTCGCTGTGGGAAGGAGACAGTGGCAGTGTCTCTGACCCGCTTGGCGATCTGACCTGACCTGGGCAGTAAGAGCTCGATAAAAGCTTGTTAGCGCTTTTTAAAAGTCATATTATATTTAGCTGTGATATTGTGTATTTTAAACTGTGTTCTTTTGTAAAATTCAATACCCCCCTGCACCACACGCCATCACTGATTACCGGAGCCGCCTCCCTGACATTTCTCGTGGGGACCTGCAGGCACTTCCGGTCGGCCGGCACAAAGAGCGGTTAGCGCTCTAGTGATTGACTTCCTTAGGGCTATTTAGCCCTCGCAGTACCACGGGCGCGCAGCGATCGCGCTCAGCCCCGCCGAAGACCCGCCAAAGAGCTGCCCGTCTGCGCCCGTCCGCGACAGGACGGGACGTAGGGGCTAGGGCCCAGGAGTTATGGACCCCACTAACTCAGGTACTCGCTTTATTTCCTATTCCGCTAGCTCCCTACGCCAGCTAGAACCCATAAGCACTTGTGCTACACGATTATCTTGCAAACAACTCAAGGGTTGCTTTTCATGTCGACAATGCCGCTATCAATCAACTGTGTCAACAGATAGCTCCCATGACAATGTAACCTCATTAGTATCCCCTCTAGAACTGAAGTGTCTTCTCCTTAATGTACGTTCCTTTCCCAAACAACAACTTCAGATCTGGGATCTGATTTCTTCTCAGCAACCTGATATGTTTTTTCACCGAAACATGGATGAAACCACATACTATAACTGCTATAACTTTAGGGGTCCCAGCAGGTTATAGAATCATACATAATTCATAATTCAGATTTTGCTCTTTCTCTTCTGGAATTACTTGCCTCCCATGTTAGAGCTAAGGAGGACTTCTTTCTCCTCGGTGACTTTAATGTACATATGGATAACTCTGAAGACCCTGAATCAATACAAGTAACAGCAGATTTGTCCAATCTTGGACTTGAGATAAAAAATAGTGGGGCTACTCATATAGCGGGTCACACTCTTGACTCTATATTTTCCAATTGTACTAAAATTAGGTGCCTTCCTGCCACTGAAATCTACTGGACAGACCATTTTTTGGTTGAGTTCTATCCGGCAGGACCTACCAAACGACAACCTAGAACACCACCTCCTCCTATTTATCGCCGTCAATGGCATAAAATATCAGTTGAAAATCTGCGTGAACACTGGCAACAACCTCAGTTCTCCGAAGCAGACTCAGCCGAAGTGGCATTGGAAAAGTACAATAAATCTCTTAAACTAGCCATTGATACTCTCGCCCCGCTTAAACTTCATAAGCAGTACCCCCCTACTAAACAAGAAAAGTGGTATACCCTTGACCTCAGGAAAGAAAAACAGAAATGCAGTAGGCTTGAAAAAGCGTGGAGGAAATCTAAAAAAGAGCAGGAAAAGAAAATGTTTATAGAAGCTCAGTCAAATTATTACAATAATATAAAACTTGCAAGGAAAAATAATCTATCCCTACAATTAGATGAGGCGGGAAATTGTCCGAGGGAATTATTCAAAATCCTGCTAAGTTTTGTAAAACCGTCAGCTACTGAGAGCCCTGACGATGCCTCACAGACACTGTGTGACGAGATCTCCATGTTCTTTGAGGATAAAATAAATCTGATTTATAACAAAATCATTGCCTCTCAAGGCACAGGAACCAGGTCCCCCCCTCCATGTGTATCTTCCGCACCTATTAAAAGCACCTTTCTTACCATTCCACCTGTCAGTGATCTAGACCTTCCACTCCTCATTAACCACATGAAAACTGGCTCCACAAATGATCACCTTCCTGCTAAAATGTTGTCTCCTCTGATTTCCATCCTAGGACCCTCAATTCAGTCAGTTATGAATACCTCTCTGGCGAAAGGACAAGTCCCGAGGGAATGGAAGATAGCGGTGGTAAACCCCATAAGGAAGAAAGCGACCTCCCCCTGGACAGATCTTTCTAACCTCCGGCCCGTCTCCCTCCTACCCTACAACGGTAAAATGACAGAGAAGCACGTAAACACCCACCTATCGAATCACCTGGAAGCAGCAGAAGGCCTGGACCCTTCACAATCTGGGTTCAGGCCAAACCACAGCACCGAATCAGCCCTACTAGAAGTGACCAATAACATCAGGCTGACACTCACTGGATAGTGGGGGGTCTATGATTCTGGTGCTGTTGGATCTGTCTGCTGCTTTCGATACGGTGTCTCATAAAGTGCTTCTCGACCGTCGGAAGGATGTAGGGTTGGGAGGTGCAGCCCTGTCCTGGGTGGAAAGTTTCCTTTCCTGCTGCTCTCAAGAAGTCAGGCTGGGCTCCCATAAATCCACCTCCAGGGAGCTCACCAGGGGTGTGCCACAGGGCTCATGTCTTAGCCCCACATTATTTAATGTGTATGTGGCCACCCTGGCCGACCTAGTTAGGCCATATGGGTTTACCCCGATATCCTACGCTGATGACACCCAGCTGATGTTCCCCCTTAAAACTTTTACTCCTGCCCTGCAAAAATCTTTTGCTGAAGGCATGAGAGCCGTCGCAAATTGGATGGCCGAGAATTGCCTTCAATGCAATGTGGGCAAAACGGAAGTTATATTGTTTGGGGAGGCGGCAGCATTATGGCCTGGGGAGTGGTGGCCCACAGAACTAGGACCAGTTCCTGCCCCAAAGCAGACTGTCGAAAACCTGGGGGTGTTATTCGATCAAGCCCTGACTTTCAAACATCATGTCAACCAAGTTGCTGGCACATGCTTTAGGGCCATCGGACTATTAAAAAGGGTGTTCCCCTATATACCTGATAGTCACAGGAAAACCCTAGTCCAGGCACTAGTGATCAGTAGTCTGGACTACTGTAATGGCCTTCTATTGTCAACTAATGAAGGCCAACTAAACAAATTACAAGTAGTCCAAAATACGGCGGCAAGGTTAGTTCTCAATGCTCCATCTAGAACTCCCTCCCGTCCTCTACTAGCCAAACTCCACTGGTTGCCAGTGCGGCAGCGCACAAAGTTCAAAATTCTCTGTACCATTCATAGATGCCTGACAGGAAAGGGCCCCAAATATTTGATCAAAGCTTTTCAACCTTATGTACCAGGCCGATCACTTCGATCGAGTAACCTCCATTTACTTCAGGTCCCCAAAATAAAAAAATCTCGTCAAGGAGGTCGTGCTCTGGCACATACAGGTCCCGCTCTCTGGAACTCCCTTCCCCTTAAACTTAAACTCATCACCAACCACCTATCCTTTCGCAAAACACTCAAGACCCACCTCTTCAATACTAATTAATTCAGTTTATGATTTATCATCTCTGTAATGACCAGGTACAGGTCTAATCCCTTCATCCAGCATGAGCGCGGAGATACCCCTTCGGGGATTTATTCAGGCGCTATAGAAGCACATAAAATAAAATAAATAAAATAAAGCTATGAAACGAGCGAAAAACAACCACAGAGACGCTCCATTGGAGTATAGACCACAGGAGACACCAGAAGCCAGACGACCAATATGCGTCACTACCTACAAGACCATGTCCAATGAGTTTTCCAAGATCATTAATAAACATTGGGGTATCCTCACATCGGGCACTCTCAACATGGAGAAACCGATGTACGCACACCGCAGAAGTAGAAACCTTAAGGACATTTTGCTACACACACGTCCCAAACACACCCAAAAAACCAGACAAACCACCCTGGGAATACAAGGTCATTTCCCATGTGGCAACTGCAGCAGTTGCCATTTGACACAAAAAAGTACCACATTAACATTCTGGAATGTCACTACGTGGGAACAACGTAAAATGACGAATTGTAATACCAAGAACATAGTGTATCTATTTACATGCCCATGCGGGCTAGAATACGTGGGGATGACCACTAGAGCTATGAAAATACGCATGAACGAGCACAAGAGTAATGTGCGTTGCAAGAAAAACACAATTAAGATGGCAACACATTACCTCAATGCCCAACACTGTGTCAATGACCGAAGATGGACAATTATTGAACAGCTGCCATCAGAATGAGGTCTCTTCCAAAAAGAGCAAAGGTGGGTGTTCAGTCTCTGTACCCACGTAACAGGACTGAACGATGAGGTCCCTTGGGGACAGCTGTCGAATTAACCAATATCGCCACTGTCCTCAGATAGGAGGAATTTACCAACTTGAACTAGTGGATCATATACATCGCCATATACAAGCTCTGATACCTATCATTATTGATCCAACAAATTGTTTTAATGAAATATGGGGCTCTGTTACACGCAATCTCAAATTAAAACAATGAATATATAAGCACATAGACTGTTTGCCCAGTCCGTATTATAACGAATGAGTAATCAGCAAACCCTCCCGTTTGAAGTACCTTCTGAAAAACTACTGCGCTGGATACACTGCACGCATGCGCGGGGAAACTCCGTCTTCCTTCGCGCATGCGCAATACCAGAGCTCAGTTTGGAGCATGCGCGACTGAGTGAACCTCACCCGGGCATGTGCACAGTTCGTATACGGAACAAGGAGGTGAACAACTAACCGTTCTCGCCGGATCTACCGAATAAGGTCATACAATTAAGGCATTAATTATCCGGTCTCCTGTAGACCCACCCAATTTAAGGCGGATCACCCTTACATGGGCATATACTCACTTCTGCTTTGACGCTAAGGAGGTAAAATCACCAATTGAAACTCGAGTATAAATACCACACGCCCTGGAATTTCCAACTCAGTCCGGCGGACCAGCGTATGGGGTAAGACGGAGGACAACTCATCCCGAGTTTGTGAGTATGGATTGTGCAATACAAGTATTCCTAAAGACAAAAGAAGTAAGTAAGGAACCATATTAAAACCAACATTGTTTTTTACCTAGATTGCACAATAGCAATCACCCCCCAGACGTTTCTGAATGCTCATGAAGCAAGCAAGCTATACCTAATAAGTATGACCACAACTTCCATTATATCCTTGAGTGAATGGCTTTTTCCAGGTGACTGCACCTGTCTGAACTACCCACTACCAGGGTGACCATCAATTTTCCTTTCTTTTTTCTCAGGTCTTGCAAATTGCATTGAACTTGAGCTATACCGCTGTAGGCACATTATAACCTGTATTTTTATATACACATATATTTTTTTCAGTTTTTGTTATCCACACAATTTTGTGACAGAATTAGTGAAACGTGAGTAAGGTGGGGAAGTTGTGCCCCCGTCCTGAAGAAGGAGCCTTTGCTCCAAAACGTGTCGACGCACACATGAGGTACTGTCCATTAACACGACAGGTCCAACCTCGTACTTCACTTCTTTTAGTAGTACCAGCCCGGGGTATGAAAAAAATGTTTTTCACCAAACCCATGAGCAAGGTATCTTTTTAATCCTTCACTAAAATCCCACCACTCACATAAAATTTCCCCATCACATGCATCACATACACCACACATAGTCATAACTATAAGTGCTCCCGCGTAGTCGTAGGTCGCAGCACGCCGCATCCCGCTAGAGGTGTGCGAAGACCCCAATGATGAAGCATGACACCAAGGGGCCTTTTGATGTGTGAGGGGTATTTTAAGAAACACTAAATGCTCCCACACCACTGTGAGAAACACTTCCCTAACTCCCCCAGTAGGATTCATGTTGTTTGTGTATCTCTTCACGTTTATCATCAAACCTTGGCATCTTGCTGTATACGGATGGGTAAAAGTGCTTGCTGGTCCAATCGGACAGAACCAAATTTAAGAAGAGACAGCAGACGACCTTTAGATGCCGCACATCAGCCCCAGTACCAATAATATGTCAAAACAATCGTGCAAACAACCCCTGCGTCAGCTGCTGGGTGACGTCACTGTGCCCCAGATCACAAGATACTTCTGAATACTACTAAACCAAGAGGGACAAACGATGAAGAACACAAAAGACTCAGGCAAAGCTGTAGGTTTGTTAAATGCACAATTTTCAATGTAACAAACAAATTGAAAGAGATCACCTTTACACATTAAATGACAATTTAGAGCAGTGTATAAGGTGTATCAGGTGTTGACTGCATTTCAATCCATATATGCAATAAATGTATCATCATCAGGACATTTATAATAAGCATTCCTGTGTGCAATTGCCTGTAATAATTGAGGTTCAATTAGGAGAAGGAAATGGGGAAAAATAGGAAATACAAATAATTAAAAGAGAGCATCGGGTCAGGTACAAACATAAGAGTAAAATACAGATTAGTCTGTTCCATGTAGCAAGGTTTGGGTAAACCTCATAAATATAGTACAATTACACATTTGCCTTAATTACAAGGTCTGAAGGAGGCCGTGCGAGTAGAGATAAAAGCATGCAAGGAAGGAAAATGCATAGACATTCTGCGCTTGGCCGCGTGATGGTGCCTAAGAAATATGAAAAGGCGAGTGATTCCGCTGTGAACTGGGAGAGTGAATGTGCGTGCCTTACGTAAGTTAAGCCGTGAATGAACACTTATAAAGAGAAGCACATACAAGTTGTCAACGCCCGCATGGATAGTAACAAATATGGAACTAAGGGCACGAATGGTGACCAGCCAGACCTGAAGGAATCGCTCTGAAATGGAGATGTATGAGTGAAGGAAAAGGGCGCTTACTCATCCAGTGATGGGAAGGGGAAAGCGCAATGGCTTGAGTATCCCAATGGGGAAGTGAGCCTCAGCCGTGTGCTCCTAAATCCAGATATCGGGTTGTTCTGTAAGGAAAGAATGAGGTCAGGTCTGAAGAATGGTATCTTCAAGTGTAGTGGTAGGATTTGGGAGGGAGAGAGCGCTTACCTAGGTCTGTGTTCCTGGGTTTCAGACAGTAAATGCTGGCTGCCGATATGCAGGAGGGGAGAGTCCTTAGCCAGCTGGGTTTTTATGGTGTGTGGTGAAGCGAGACTGGGTAGAAAATGTCACGTGATCCCTGGATAGAGATGAAAGAGAGACAATGGATTTTTTGTTGTGTGGTGAAGCGCGATTGGTTAGAAATGGTCATGTGGTCTCTGGATAGAGTTGAACGAGGGACAAGGGAAAGTAAGAATGGTGTCAACCATCTTATGCTTGTAAGGAAGTGACCAAGTGGTAGACTGTTGAATGCAACTCTGATAGCGAGAGCTTGTAGAAAAAATAGATCATGGAGGTGAGAGTAAAAGAGAAAGAAAAGTGAAAAACAGAGAGCCGATTGAATGAAATTCTATACAGTTGCATGACAGTAGCATACTTCCATCTCGCAGGTAACTATCCCAACGTGAACAAGATATTGAGCTAGGTACACAAGTCTGGCAAAATAGACTCCATCCCATTAGCTAAGATTCATCGGTGGAGCTGGGTTAGCTGGGGGTCCATATTTTACCCTAGTGAAGATGGTCTGTAGATCATCTAAGGGAGGGGTGTTAAAGCTAGAAAGCCTTTACTTTGTCTTGGATGGATTAAACCAGATCTTAAAACATGGAGTATCTTGAGCTGTTTCAGGAAAAGTGCCATAGAGTTTGGAGACTTTTTGGAATAAAATGGGCGATTACATTACAGATGGAACAATGTGTGCAGATACCTGCTCTAGGAACGACAGGTATTTTCAGAATTGAAAAAAGCTCTGTCAAAGTTATGAGATGATTAAGTCTTCTGAGCATAGAATTGACTGCAGGTAATTTGAATTTTCTTGTGATATTCCTTAAAAGCCACATGGGTATTGGCTTTCCTATCAGAACTAAAATCTTTGTGCCATAGGATCTCCAAGCATTTGCAAGAGTTCTTAAGCAGCAAGAGTTCCTCATTGAAATATTCGGCCGAAGGTTTAGACCTGAATGCTGTGCCAAAGGTGGAATTCACTCGAGGGCCCTGGTTATCCTGTCATTTAGTCGCTTGTTTGCAGAGTCAATATCCATACTTAGAATGGGGCAATTGGTCACTAGGGCATATGTGCCGGACTTCAAGGTGACTTTAGCCCATTTTCACACTTTACTTTGCATACCTTCTGTACTGATAGGTATGGCACTACTCAGGGGCAACTGAAAAGTAATGGTCTAATGATCAGACCAGATTATAGGGATGGGAACATCTACTATTACCTCCGCTGAGTTGGAAAAGACTGGGTCCAATGTGTGATCTAAAATGTGTGTTGGGGCGTGGACCCGTTGCAAAAGCTGAAGTCTTTTCTAGATCCTTAATGAGAATGGACTCCAGGTGGCAGAAAGCTTCTTTGATATGTAAATTAAGGTCCCCTAGCACTAACAGTTTAGTATAGTGCAGCAAAAAAAGAGGCAAGATATCTGCTAATGAGGAGATAAAATTGGAAGCCAATCCAGGTGGATGATAGATTAAAAAGCCTGCCAGCGTGCAGTTGCTGAACATTATCAGGGTAAAGAAGGCTGCTTCACAATCTACAAAGTCAATTTCTGAGAAAGTACAACGTATAGCTTGTTTAAAAATGGTTGCAATCCCACCTCCCCTTTGTGACTTGTGATCATGCCTAACTGTCAAATAACCAAGCAGGATAGCAGCACGAATATATTCTGCAGAGTTTTCAGTAAGACAGGTTTCTGATAAAAATAGGCCATCCAGCTTTTGGTCTGTAAGAATATGAAAAATCTCGGCATTGTGTTTAGGGGAGCGATCGACAATTCATTGAATAACAGCGGGCCAACTGAAATGAGGGCAGAGGTTTTTTTCTCCAGTGGGGGACTCTGTTAGTTGGCCCAACAAGGTAAAACCACACTTGCCCCACCCTGAGGCTATATGGAGAAGTAAGATGGATGCAAGCTGAAGGATTTCTCTAGCTGTATAGCATCTTATTTTGGATACCTAAATGACAGGGGTTCTGGCCCCTGATGCCATACAGGGTGCAGAGGGGCTTCCCTTAGGCACACCTTTGGTGTGCCAAGGCCGCATCCGCGCATCGGCCAGGATGAAGTAGTTCACCTTCAAAGAGGGTGGCTATGGTGTAGGAAATGTTGCAAAAACTCAAGAGGGCCAAAGAAAGCATGAGCAGAAGCCCAGCAGTCCAATACCTGTCTGGAAAGCTTACCTTCCAGATAGGAGATACTGGCGAAATTAAAAGATAATTCAAGCAACAAAGACAAAGTAAAAGTGAGTAAAATAGAAAAGAAACTAAATTTAAAAACCGATGGTGTCATGCAGCAATGACCGCCAACCTCAGCAGGAGCCAGGAATCTCCAGGCGCATTATCACTACAAGGAAAGTAAAATGGTTATTGAGTGCAGGTGCAGAGCAATCCAAAGACATGCAATCTGGTAGTGTTAAATGCTCCTACCAGACCATGCACCCAGTTATCCCCGGTGTCCGATACCTAGCTGTGAGTTTCAAAGCCTGGAGGGGCTGAGTTTAGTCAGGTGCTTTTGCTTTTAATGGGGAGGGCCCCTGTCTCACTGGCAGCATGTGCGGGTAGCAATCTCTGGTGAAGCAGCTGTACCTCCAGGTAAGGGCGCAACTAGGTCTTAAGTTCGGGGGGGAGGCTATCATGTCAAATGAAGGGGCATAGCTTATGTTAATCAATGTGGCGGGGCTACAATTGCAGACAACAAACTTTAATGGAGGGTCCAACGGGAATTAAGATTACCGACCCTCTAGTGTCCTATCCCCCAGTCCAACTGTGCTAACAATAAAATGGGACACCAGTGGTCAAATGATATGTGGCTAAGAGAGAAACAAAAGTGGCATAGGCTATGTCTTGTGTATGTGACACCACAGTGTACAGAAAACTCATCAGCCCACCCAATGGCGGAGCATCATTATCTGGGATTTTGTGAAAGAAAACTGGTATCTCATCCAGGTGTCTCACTAGTTGTTACCGTGAGACATCCTAGGAAGGATCCACCAGTGATGTAAAACAGCCAGAGATGAAAAAACCGTGGTGCTGAGAAATAAATTGCAGTGTATAGTTAGTGAGAAAATAAATGTGCAGCTAAAATTTACTATTATGATATTAAAAGAACACATTTATTAAGGGGTCATCATAATGTCAATAGTGTTTGGATAGTATAAATAGATGGTAACTATCCTGTGATGTTTAAATAGGTCGACATGTTTAAGCCAATCATGGACGGTAGGTAGCCCAGTGGCTTTCTTCAGGAGCAATAATGAAACACAAAAAGTGTGAAAAAAATAATAATAAATAATCAGAGAAACCCTACCATTTTGCGGAGTTCCAGATGCTGGAAAGATAGTACGTTTCCTGCAAGATAATGTATATACATATATATACAGACACATACACATAAACAAAGACATAAAAACCACAGAAATAACATCTACAAAACCACATAACTCAAAGCTGTAGCAGTTAGATACCATCAGCGTGCTTGATTGATATCCACATGGTATACCAATTTTTCATTTTTAATTCACCCAGAAAGATCTTGGGATCAGACCTCACCTCTCCTGGCGCTCGCTCAGGTAATGAGGCCCCGCTCTATTGATATGCAAAAGAAAAGTAGCCGTTTCTATTATATTGTTTAAGCAATCATTAAACCTTGGTAAATTGCAGACATCCAGGAGCGGGTAATGCTCAGGCCAAGTTGAGAAAAAGAAGTGGCAAATTCTGCATTTGATATTGGACAACAATTAGAGCACACATTTTTGTTAATTTGATGCATTTATTTGCTATTGTCCTATGAAAAAGGGACTAAGTGTACTAAAAATTTTATTAAAGTCCACTTATATATATTCCTACAAAACATATAAAACTATAGTAAGCCTCAGGATCACTAGTCTTGTAATTGTCCCATTGTCTAAGTGTAAGGTGTGGCATGGTCAGATGTTCCCCTGCTGTGGTTTAGGCTTTCACAACAAATTCATTAAATGCTTCTTCAGCTTGAATCGCCTGTTTGATTTTTTCAATCTGTCCAATGCACTCCAGAATATCTATATATTAGGATTTTGGAGTGCATCTGAAACAGGAAGCAGTAGCCTAGAAAATCATGCCAGGATGTGTAAAGCAACAATGAAGTTATGGGACTGAACAGCTGCAAGAAATTGCTCAGCCTTGGAAGAGAAGTAATCTTGCCAGTCTGAGATCTCAATCAGAGGGTCCACCACAGCTGGGTACAAATCAACAAAATGAATAACAGATGCATTCCTTTCAACCCACTGTGTCTCACATAAAGCACTAAACAGTTTATTTTTTGTGTCTGGCAAAGTAGCACATTTTTACTTTAGGACAGCCATCCTTTTTGCTGAGCCTCTTACAAAATTAGATACTACTTTAAGTGTTGAAAGGCAGTAATGGGTTTGACGTATATCACATGATTGTCCAATCACAAGGTTCAGTGAATTGCTTCCACAATGTACATAAAATGCCTTTGGCACACACTCTGGAGCTAGTGTCTGTGCACCTTTAACAGAACTTTTCATTGCAGCACAACAATAGTATGTTTGCCCTCGCATACAATCAACATTCAGGCCATATGTTTCTTAAGAAGTGAGAATTTAATTTTCAATTCCGACTCCTGTTGCATTCTTAAGCTCTTCAAAGCCAAGAAATTATTCATACACAGATGTACCTTTTATAAAATGATTTAATAGAACAAGTTGCTCAGTAGTGGCACTGTCGGTTGTCCCATCTGCTAAAATGGCAAAACATCTTGCATTGTTTGCGCGTTCCACCCCTCTGTTTCTAACTAGAATGTTACAAGCAGAGAAAATATCATTCTGAATCTTCCAACTTGTGTAGGTTGCATTGGAAGGACATGTTGCCAGATGCCATTCCAGAACTTAATCACCAGCTTGAAGTCGTGGGCCCAGAGCAGCGTGGAAATTGCCATTATTCTCTTCAGGTTCCTTTGATGTAATAGGTTGCCCACTGTCTCTGTGTCCTCAAACAGCTGTACCTTGTTTGGCAGAATGGAGTACTGATTCCACTATTTGCATTTTCTGTATTCCAAAATAGTTTTCTTCCAGTTGGTCTTGATCATAGTAACAGCAACTGACTTCCCTTCAAAAACAGATGAGAAATTAGCTGCCGGTGTCATACTCTTTGTGATGAATGGAGGAAGCAGGGGAACAAAAATAACTTTGTGCATTTTTCCATTTTGTTAAGGGCTGAAGCACTCAATTCCCCACAGCTTGATGAGAACTTCTTCCAACTTCTTTATGGGAAAAGAGTACACATATCTTGCAGAAGGCTCCCTCAAGTTTAGCACTGTAGGCAAGCCAAGACCGATAGATTTTCAACCATTCATTTTTAAAGCGACGTGTTTGAGTTCCCAGCTGAACTACTGGAAATTTGTATGATGCCTGGTGTCCAGGAAAAGATCAAAAGTTGGTAGCATTACTCATCTGCGTTTGATGATGAAACTGTGCTGTGTCTTGAGACAACTATGTGTTCTCCCATATCAAAGATGTATGAACTCTATGACAGTTTAAAACATGGACTGGTAGTTCTTGGTGTACTTGTGGTTGTATTTGCAAGAGACTCAGAATCAAGCCACGCTAAATGTTCTTCTGGATTATAGTCGGAAGCTGGCAGGGCAGGTTCTTCATCTAACTCAGAACATGCTGCCAAAGGATCTGTGTGGCTTGCCGATGAGAAATTCCCCATCTTTAGTTGCTTAACATTTTGTGGTCCAACGCCTCTGGTGTTCGGTATCCTGCTGTGTGAGGATGGCGATGGCTACGGAGATATAGAAAGGTCTTCAGGTAAAATACTTCATTATTACAAAACCACTGGGGCAAAATAGAATATAATTTTTTGCAATAAAACATCATAAAAATCCAAGAAATACAAGTTAAACATCCAATACCTTCCTAAATTACCCTACACTCTAAGCAAGCTCGAAGTACCCTGGTCTTCTGTACAATTATGATACCACACCCTTGCCATATGTCTAAACTTCAAAGAAATGGCTGCAATTTCCTATAATATGAAAACGTCCAATGCTAATCTGCCCCAAACAATTGTGCAAAACCATCTAGGTATGCAATTAGAGAATTACAGTTTCCAATGTTTAACGCCCTCAATAATTCAATATATGCTTGACTATGAACAAATGAAGGAACAGGCCTCAAAAATACTTAGTATCCACACAACGCTAGCAGCAGCGGACCACAAGTCTTAGCACCTCAATTCAGTCTGATAACGTTTGGTGTCCTGTGCATGCGCTTCCGGCGCTTGCCACCTTTCAATGCCACTGGAGAGTAGAGAACAGGAAATTCTTTGAAACGAAGGTGCACTAGGAAAAAAGTTCAATTTTGCAAGATTAAGTCCATCATCTTCCTTTATTATACCAAAATATTGCACAGATTTTTTTTTTAAATCAGCCAACGCGTTTTGTTCCTGGATGCCTAGGAACTTCATCAGGGCTGAAACAATCACATACAAGACAATATAAATCACCACATATAAAGCAAGTAAAATGGTATTACATAGTTACATATAAAAAGACACAACACATTTGGATCTCTATGTATCTCGTAGAGATCACACCCTAAAATACAGGTTTTAGGCACATAACTCACCACACAAAAATCACACTAAAAGTAGTTAGCTACCAAGGAACCACGAAGTAGATATAATTGAGGTAATCAGAAATCCCATAAAGAGCCCAAATAGTATAAACTTTAATACTAAACACACCCACTTATATACAGGTATTAATTACATATAACATTATATACAACATCCTATCCAACCTCATGTGAGTGTACAATGAAAACTTACATTTAACTAGGTCAGCAGCATTATAATAAAAAAGAAGGGGTAACACAAACGCAAACTGATTGAACTGTGTGCACGTATTGGGAGGAAAATTAAGCTCTACTACTTTTCAATGATAATAAAGATTCCAAATCACTAGTGTAGCATTTCAGGCACTCTATTTCTCATATAGTGCATCCTATTCACAATACTGTAGAATATTAGTTGTTGTACCATCCTATGGCAATCGTCATATCACAGGGTTATATTCATCCCGTACATAGATGGTGCACAGGGACCATATCATGCCCCAGATCGAGACGTCTGCGGGTGAGAATTGTTTAGCACAATCATGTAAAAAGCCTTGCGTTGTGAGCATAATAGGTAAAGTCGCAATAAGACCAGCATTAGATAAACAGCACCCCTCCCTCTAGTCACCCCTCCCCATGTTCACCCAAGACAGCCAACCTTCCACACAGACACTGCTGAATAAAATGTAGAATTCATCACAATTTTACAGGAATTGTTAGCCTTAAGTCCCCACGAATACCTCCTCAAGTTTGTGGATACTCCAAAGTACTTAAAAATTGAACAGGCATATCAAACTCAAATAAGTATATTCTTTATAATGAGAGTTAATTGATTTATTTTATAATTGAATTTCCACAAGAGCCATATCACAAGGCATATCTATACATTGATTGTGGGTTTCTAACGCACTAGAATCGACCCCCGAAGGAGTATCTCTGCGCAGTAGATCGCTGGGGAACCCGTCCTGGCTTTCCCTGTGAGATGGTCCCTACTGGGTATCTCCAAGGTGAAACCAGGCATCCCCGGCGTATGTGGGGGGGCCATTGTGGAGATGAGGCAAGCTAAAGCCCAGAGCTGCCGAGTGTGACCCCTGGTTAGAGTAGGCATCATGGTGAGAATTATCGAGTCCGCTGCCCCTGGTCCACGACCAGGGTCAGCGGGGGTTCTCGCTACCACCATTAAACATTCAAATGTAAATTGTTTGTCCGATTCGGACAAGCAAAAAGGCGGACATGAATAAACACAACAAACCATCTATCTACATCACACAAAAGAGACATAAATAAAATAAATAAGTGTTTACCTAATGTTCGATCTTGGCCACGCCGGTACAAAAAGGATTTCATTCATACAGTCACACATAATATGCCAAAACGGCCCAATGTCCCCACTGTCTTGATAGCCTCTAATCCCGCCCTTTGTACATCGATAGACATCCATTCCGTATGAACTTACCAGAGTCCTGAGAACTATCAAGTATATCATGTTGTCTGTGTTCAAAAAGACATGCCATATTTGCATGTTTTATGGATCAAATGGACTTGATGTGGTGCACCTACGTGAACCGAAAATGTAATGTTGGTTGCGTGATCAGGGGAGCAACCAAGGACGCTATGATAGAATGGCAGTCGTGCTCCAAAACAACAATGTGTACTGTGTAAAATGCACAATTAGACACTGGTGTCGTCTATGATTAAATATCCAGCCTAATATGTCAATCAAGGTTGAAATATATATTGGAGCAGAATCAGGTAGGGGAGTCATTTGTAATATATTCAATATATCTGATATGGTACGGCTACTTAAACTGGAAATATGACGCCGGTCAATTGATAAGGGGAGTAAACATGGAGTGGTAGTCGCGCTCCACAATCCCATTGTGTTCTGTATAAAATACACATTCAAACACCAATGTCATCTATGATTACATATCCAGCCTAATTTATCAAGTAAGGTAGAAGTATAAAATAAAGAAAAAGAAAGTAGAGGACACATTTTTATTATGTTCAATATATCCCGGACCATCCTATAACAAACACTGTAACAGAAACCGGCTATAGTACATTCTCAATTGAGGGAAGGCATACATATCAAAGATTGAGAAACCTGACACTTGTTTTTGTAGTGAGTAGGTAAGGGCATGGTGACAATACATTAGGCAAGTTGTAAAGAAAGAATCCCTATTTTGACCTAAAATGTTCCACAGTGAATAAATGTATTCCAATCATGCAAGCAACATTGGGTCACCAGAGAGAGACTCTTATACATAGAACCTACAAACTCAGTTCTGCAAGTTGAGTGCTAAAGCTTAATTGGCACAAAACCTCAAAAGAAAAAACTCTTACATCATTATAACTGCAGAACTCGAGACCCCAGCTATGCATAAAAGTTACTGGTCCCAGTATTTCCTCCGGCAATATCAAAAGCAAATCAATGTTCCAAAAAGTAGTGGAGCTCGTTATCAGTATTATGGTCCTCACGGGTGGTTCTCAAATGGGAAATACATTTAGCCTCCATCTGTCTTAATGCCAATTCCCTGTCTCCACCCCGTTTTCCAGCACTGACATGATCAATACCATGAAACCAGAATTCAGATACATCCGGGTGTACACTACTATAATGTTTTATCATGGGATATTGGACAGCTTTACTAATTATAGCCTTACGGTGTTCTTGTATTCGATATTCAAGACATCGTATAGTGCTGCCCATGTAAATCAGTCCACATTAACAACCCAATACATATACGGCATACATGGTGTTACAATTAATAAAATGTCTTTTTTCCAATTGGCAAGTAGTATTATACATAAATGTTTTGGTCTCATTTCTACTGTATGGACAGATATTGTATGTGAAGAAGCCCTCCGGTTTCGATGGCAGCCATGTTCTTTTCCTCTGGGGAGTTACAATGTTGCTAGGGCAAAGCATATTCCTCAAGGATTTCCCTCTTCTGTAGGTAATTGCTGGGTTCCTAGTCAGAGAATCCTTAAGACCAGGAACGTGAGCAAGCTGATGCCAGTCTTTTTTCAGAGCGTTAAAATCTTATTACTGTAGGTAGTGTATTGAGTCACAAATCTCAATCTGCCTTTTTGGGACAAATCAGATGTCTTGTTTTGTCTCTTCATTAATGTAGTCTCTCTATCGGCTGTATCCTAGAGTGGGCTTTGCTCAGTACTTTGAATCCATATCTCCTTTTAAGAAATCTTCTTTTGGTCTCTAGAATATTGACTCGATATGTCTCATCCTCACTGCAGTTCCTTTTAATGCTGATCATTTCCCCATAGAGGATATTGTTGATTACAGCCCGTGAGTGTGCACTAGAAGCATGTAACACCCCATTGAAAGCGGTTTCCTTTCAATTTAGGGTACTCTGCTCTACCCCATTCTTTATATCAAAATGTAAATCCAAGAAATGTATCCATTCTTTGTGGTATGTCATTGTCAGTTTGACATTGGATGGATTAATATTGAGGAAGCCAAAGTATTGGTGTAGTGCATCATCCGAGCCTGACCAGAGGCAGATGATATCATCTATGGACCTCCCCAGAAGACAATGTGTTCAGTCCAGGGGGAGGCATGTAAGTGGAGAGGGAGCAAACCGGGAACCCATAGCGCTCCCTGTGTTAGTTGGAACCGCTGGTCATTGTGGAGAAAAAAAGTTGTTAGGCACGATGACGTCCATCTTCTGCATTATCATCTCATTGTACTCATAGCAGTCTGCCCCCTCCCTATTCAGACAAGACTGGTCTGCCATGAGTTCAAATTTTTTGTGAATGCAGGTGGACAGACTTTCCACATCAAAAGTAACAAAGCAAAGTTCCTCAGAAAAACTAGAGTCCTTGAAATTCACCAGTATGTTCTTACTATTCCAAATATAGGAAGGTAGATTTTGGACATGTTTTTGAAGCCATAAATCCACAAATTCAGACATCCTTTCAGTGGGTGAGCCCACCCCTGAAATAATTGATCGGCCTCGTGGAAACAGCCCACCCTTGTGGATTTTCAGCAAAATGTATATACAGTGTATTTTATCTGTCCCATAGATAGGGAAATTCATCCTGCATCAGTAGGCATGTGTCTCACCACTCCCTCACTTTGATATTATTCATTGTTGTCAACTTCTTGATAGGGTTTCCCCTCAATCAATTTATAACAAGATCTGTTGTTCAATTGTGATCTATCTCCTTTATATAATTTAATTGATTTATCACCACCACGTTTCTGCCATTATCGGCCTCTCCGATTACAATATCGTCATCCATACACAATCTACTCAGTGCCTGTCTCTCCTTAGCAGAGATATTGTGGTTGACTTGTGGTGCAATTTTAGTTGGGAGTTCCGTCTTGTACAGTTTCTCTGTAAATTTCTCATAAAAGATATCAATATTGCGATGGTATGCCATGGTGGGGACACATTTAGACATAGGTTTTAAGCCACTGTCCGTGTTAAAGCTTTGGGTGATGTTAAGGTCCTCCAAGAGTGAAGGCATATCAATGACCCCCCCACCTTCAATAGATAACAGACACTGAATATTTTGCACATCAGGGATAGTGCGAGTCGTGGCACTATGCCCCGCAACAGATACTTCCGGCTGGGTGGTTCGTTCAGCAAACAAATCTTTTAATTTAAGGAACCTCAAAAATTTGTATAGATCAATATGCACATTGATAAGGTCACCACTCTGTGTGGGGCAGAAATTTAAACCCATTCTTAATACTTTAATTTAATCTTTGTTCAACATCTTATCTGATAAATTCACAATCTTGAGATCACTATTCTCACTCTCCATAACACTAGGGTTCCACATATGTTGCATATCCTGTAGAGAATCTCCTATGATTTTTTCGATCGAGTTACCACATTCAGATTGGACCTCCTCCCTCTCTTCCTGGTTTTGACAGATCTTTTTTTTTTTTTGTTGTGTGTTGCTCATACGTAATTTTGCAAGTTCCTTTTAAAAGGAGGAGGAACCCTCCCATAAAGAGTTATCCTGCTGTACACTGTTTGACGCCGCACTACTTTGAGAGGAAATTAAGATGCTACTCACAGAGCGTGTATCATTGCTTTCGTCCCTATTTCTCTTCTTGTCCTCCACACCCTGGATCGTATCATATTTCTTTGTAAAGGTGTAAATACGTCCCTCCTGGTAATCTCTATCATCCCATTGGATTTTCCTTAATTTCTTATCTTTCAGATACTGTTGATGGTTTTCCATCACATTTTTAGGAATAACATAATTATTTTCAGTAAGATCTTTGGAATCAACGTCATTTATCTCTTTTTTCAGTAGCCTCAATCTCAGGTTGTAGTTTCTCCCCTTTCTCCCTAGCGTGTCTTATAAGGATCTAAGTTGGCAGGGTATGCCCAGACGTGAGTCCCTTGCTCATTTGGCCACTTGATTCAAGATAGCCTGGCTGATGAGGATTATGACCCAGATCAGTTGACTGGGGGTGAGTGTTTGATTTGCTCAAATGCTCCGTCCATCATCCCCTTTTGTTTCGCTTTATAAGGATCTGCATCATAACCTGGGAAGCCCCTTCGAGGTTACGTTCTCACTCTCTTAACAGCTCCTCATTTCAATCTTCACATGTCGGGAAAATTAGTATTCGTAATCCTCTCGGTATCTTTCTATTATCCATATATTATTGGAGGGTCACCTCATCCCACCAACATGCCAATTCCTGCTTTCTTAAGTGTTCCAAACTCAGGAATAATGTTCTTAGCCCCAAATTATTTGGTGCACTCTGTACCAGTTCCCTGTACCAGTTATAATGATGTAAGAGTTATTTCTTTTGGGGTTTTGTGGAGAACTGAGTTTGTAGGTTCTACGTATAGGAGTCTCTCTTGTGTGACCCAATGTTAATTGCATGATTTTTAGGTCAAAATAGGAATTCTTTCTTTACAACTTGCGTCATGTCTTGTCACCTTGCCATTACCTAAACACTACACAAACAGGTGTCCGGTTTCTCAATCTTTGATTTTAATGCCTTTTCTCATTTGAGTGATATCAAAATAGCGATCAACCCAATATACCCTTGAGGGTTTGTGAAAAAAGTATGAAAGGGTAAAGGTACCTTCAAGTGGTTTTGTTCGTATTATTAACAACTTAAACTAAACAATACTAGTTTATGACCCAAAATAATGCTGGTCAATCGTGCCGAAATGCAACAGTGATTAATCATTCAATTTGTGGTAGTCACTTTAGGTGATCTAAGCATAGAGAACAAGAACAAAAGGGTGTATATGAAAATTTTGTATTTAATACTTTTCAACAAATTAATTAAAAAGGGTGCATAATCAATATCAACAATGTTACAAGAAGGACATATTAATAGGATAAGTTGAACACTTCTTTGGAACAATTGTCTATGCTTTCCTCCTTTGTTGCGATTGGTGTATTAAGTTCAATGGAGAAAAAGCAAGAGTCGACGTTTCGGTCTCTAATAGTGAATTGATGAGACCATCTTCAGGACAAAAAGATATTTCTGAAGACCCTAAAAATGATATAGAATTGTCATTATTATCATGTTCTATATCAAAAACTAACTAATAAAACATTAAACTCATATTACACCCGTGATCTTGTCACTTCAAACAAATATTTTCAAAAAGATCTATGTTTTTCATAGCTGTTTGTAATCTTGACCTTTCTTTAAACATTTGCAATACATTGTGAATTACATATCATCAATAGGAGTTCTAATTTTATACATGTATTCAGACTGTAATTTATATCATCATGGTCATGATTTCTTGAGTTTAAAAGAGTAAATCCAACTCTGTTACATGCTTCCAAGTTTAACGCAATAAATGCCTTCAAAAACTGGCATGCTCATTTTAAAGTATATCATAACATGCTCTAATGTGTTTCCTTGCATACATAGTAAAAAGAACTTATTTATGTGTATTTATCTATACCTTGGCTGCAGTGTGGCGCAAAATTTGTATGCTGGTGGCTATTATCCTCGCAGATTATTCACACGGTGCAGGTTTCTGCAATATACATATATGCAGATTCTGTAGTAAAAAAATCGTCATAGTTAAAAATATTTACAAGAGCGTAAGTATCTATCCTACAGCTCAATGGCATAGATTGGAGGGTCACAATTTGCTGTAGGGTTGCAGTAAGTATAATGGCTTAATACCCATATATCAAAATTATGTTTTACATGGTGGGTCTATTGTATCAGAGTCGATTAGCCCGCAATGTATAAGGCCTCTCAACATCGTGGGCTCGTAACGACGGGCATTTCAACTACACCTGCTAAGGTTAAACATTGACATCAATTGTTTACGTTAAGTAAATGCCTGCTAGTTTGTTAAACATACAGAGCGTTTTAACTTGGGTTGTCAAGTACAAAGATACATTCAATCGGCTTTATTTTGCCGAGGGGAATAGAGTACATGTATGTAGAAATCTCGACATAGAATCAGTACCTGAAGTTGGAAAAATCTTCAGTCAAACGTATGATGGCTTGTTGTGTTACACAGCACGCTCAATGTTGTTAAGTTACCTATTAGCTAAACCATACCATATATTAAGTTATTTGCGAGACTATGGTATGTATTAAACACATTCATGATTAAACATCCTTTTTTATTACAGTTGGACAATCATGTTTATCGCTAAGTTCACAATTAAATATATTAATCAATCAAAAAGCGGATGAAATTTGTGAAAGATATTTTACACCTAGTTGCTAGATAAAGAGACAACCTTCTATTATCTAACGCAAGCATAACACCAGACTTAACGATTTATAATATGTACCTGCTATATCTTCGCATCAACACCTGGACAATTTTTAGAAGATGGGCCAATAAATGTGCCTGCATATAAAGAGAGTGAGCACTGTTATAGTCTCATATCGATAAAGTCCGTGATCTAGAAGGTCAAGATCCACGAGTTCTCGACTCGCGGACAAGAAGTCCCATAATCTTCCTCACCTTAATTGAAAAATCTACGGTCGTCTCATCCGGAAAGATCAAGTAGTAACAGAAAAGCTCAGGTACTAGCAAGAGCCTCCACTGTCAGCAGGGCTCATTTTATTTGGTCGTTTGGAGATCAAAAGAGGACTTACTGAACTCACAGCCACTTCGGTGTTAATGTTACAAACATGTCGGCCATGTTTGAGTGCATAATTTTGATAGAGAGTGCGTTGTCTCAAGCTACCCATCTATTTCAAAAGCACTTTGTCTGTTGTATGTATGTGTTAAAAGCCGAGGGTCTTAAAAACACAGAAGTTTGTGAGTGAGATCTAAGTTCTCGTTCATAGTCTCGATACTATGCTAATATATCATATACATATTACATTTGTAACAATTGGAAGTTATCAAGCAACATCGATTTATACAGAACAGAACATTTGAACAACCAATTCATTTTTAAATATCCCTTTGTCTGTTTACATTGTGTATATACCACATTATTCATACCTTCTTCACAACAGAAGAGGATTAGTTTATACATCTCTGATTTTATGATGGGAAACTCATTATGGTGCGCGACTTTTTGGGTGTTAAAATATCTGTTCAAGTCAACATTAACTATATGGTAACAGCAAGTTATACACAGCTCCATTTGTATAAATAAAGTTGTTTACATATGCCAACTTGTTGTTATTCCATAAGAACATAAATTGATCTTTACATATCCATATTGGATTATTCATTAGTAACGTGCATTGGGTTAAAGGCTGTATCAACAAATTCTAATAGTACAGTATGTCTACACATGTCAAACATCCAAGGAAAAACATTTATTCCACTACTTGACAAATTTCAATAAGTTATATCTAGCATGGTTTATTTAGAATTCGGAGTACCTCTCTATTGTACTGGAAGTACCTATCAATTCTTTTATGGATATGTCTATCCCGGCATATAATTCAATAGACTAGCCAGAATACAGAGGCAGAGGTGTCCTGTTTAAAGACAAGCTAGTGTATGCCATTCAGTTGCACTATTCAATCCCCTTTCTATTGTGTCCGCATTGCAGATGTATTTTCCTTCTCTCATTGTAAGAATCCTGTCCACATTCAGTTGTCTTTTGGTAGGTTTTATGACATCAATGACCCACCATGTCATTTGATTACAAGAGTGTCCTAGTCGATTAAAGTGATCGACGAGGGGGCATTTTCTTTCTTACATCTTATACCTGACTGGTGTTGTAGGATACGCCTTTTCACAGGCTGGATTGTTTTGCCAATATAATGCAAATTGCATGGGCATCTTATGCAGTAAACCACATTTGTGGTATTACAATTAGAAAATGACTTTAAGGTTATATTGACGTCATTAATTTTGCATATCTTTACTGTTTCTGTAGTCAGACACGCTTGGCAATTACTGCATTTATAGTGGCCTTTGATCGGGGCTAATTGTCTCATGTTATCGACCAAATTGTGTTCATTCTTACTGTCATAAGCGTGAACAAGGCGGTCCTGCAAGTTAGTGCCTCTTTTGAATGCAAATATAGGTTTTTTTACAAACTCTGGGAAGGATGCTAAAAGATTCCATTGTCTCAATAGAATTTTCTTCATTGCGTTAGTGTGATTCCCAAATGTGGATACACAGATCAGGTTGTCTTCCTTAGGGCGATCTTTGATCATCAGAAGAGCATCTCGATTGTTATACCATGCTCTTTTCATAGTTTTTTTGAAAAAGTTTGGCTGGATATCCCCTAGCCTTTAGTTTCTCTTTTAATTTCTTTGCTTCACAAAAATAATCAGTTTTAAGAGTAAAATTTCTGCGTAAACGCAGAAATTGACCGAAAGGGAGCCCATCCTTAAGGGCTTGTGGATGGTGACTTTGGTAGTTAAGTAGAGTATTTATGGAAGTAGGTTTGGTATAAGGAGTTGTAGAGAAATGATTGGATGCATCATTTTTAATAGTAATGTCCAAGAAATTCATCTCGTTGTTGTCATGTTCAAGGGTAAACTTCAGATGTTGGCTCCTAACGTGAAGCCACATATGAAAGTCCTGTAGTTCAATCTGTGTACCATGCCACACTACAAACACATCATCTATATACCGTAACCATTTCCGGATGTTATTCGAGAAAGGGTTAGAGACATTAAAGATATGTTGACTTTCGAAATTGGAAACATAAATATTCGCGATATCCGGGGCATAAATAGCACCCATAGCAACACCTTTAAGTTGCTGATAAAATGTATTCTCATGGAGAAACCATTTTTCACACAGAGAAATGCAAATGCATTCGATAACAAATTCTGTGGGGACTTCATTATTATTATTATTATTATTATTATTATTATATAAAATTTATACCGCGCTCAGTTACCCAGGGGCATCCCGGCGCTGTAGACACAAGGAAAGCTCAACTCAGTCACTACACCGGAAACAGATGGGTCTTCAAGAGTTTCCTAAAGTGCAGGATATTGGGCTCTGAACGAATCTTAAAGGGCAAGGAGTTCCACAGTGCCGCCACTTGCACTGAAAAACGCCGGCCCCCAGAGCGAGCTCTTTTTACCCTAGCTGACTGTAGAAGATGTCTTTGGTCTGAACGCAGTGGGCGTGTGGGCTTGTAGGGGCGTGCCATAGTGGACAGGATAGAGGGGCCCTTGCCATGCAAGATCTTATGGGCTGTGCATAACGCTTTGAATTTCACCCAATCCTTAACGGGGAGCCAGTGAAGCGTTTTCAGGGCCGGGGCAGCTGAGTGTCTTCTCGGAACCTCCATCAGCACTCTAGCGGCTGCATTCTGCATTCACTTCATGAGGTCTTGGTCGACTTTCAAGGAGATTTATAAGAATTTTCAAAACTTCCTGCTGGGGTATATTCGTATAAAGACTTTCTATGTCCATAGATACGAGTATGTCATTAACTGGATCAAAATCGAAATTTTCAATAGCATTAATTACTGCCAGTGTGTCTCGTATATAGGAGGGCTGCTCGATGGCAAAAGGTCGAATGAAATAGTCTGAATATTGTGCTAATTGTTTCAGAATTGAATTACAACCAGATACTATCGGCCGTCCCGGGGGATTGGTCATATCTTTATGGACCTTTGGTAATAGTTATATAGCCGGCACCGTGGGTGTCTTATTAATCAGGAAGGCCGCCTCTTTCTCATTCAACCACCCACCATCGAAACCTTGCTTGCTGTGTGCACTGATTTCTTTAGTTAATCTCAATGTGGGATTGGTAGATAACTAGAAAAAGAGAGAGTTTTCCCTAACAGACCCAGAAAGGACTGGGAAATATTATGACAAAAAAAGGGGGTTCCTTTCTGTGGTTCTTAAATAGAAACTTGAGTGTAATTTGTAAAGCAAGACACCAGCCTATAGAACTTTTCTGTCCTCAATTGCATATATACTAAACATAACATAAATGATATCAAACGAGATAATATTCATTAAAAACCATATTTATTAAAAGAATATCCTTTATCAAATAACATAATATAGACAAAGTCTTGTACATAAAATTTCCTACATATATCATAATAAATCACAAGCACATTTCAATATATTTCAATATATCAACATGTAGAAAAACAGTTAAAAATAGCCAGTATTTTCGACGCGTTTTGGTGCTTTGATCGATGAAACACCTTCCTCAGGACTACATTAAAATTGTTCAATCTAAAAAGGTATATGGAAAATAGATTAGTATACATCAAATGAGGGATTTTAAGTTTTATTATAGAAAAGTTTTTAAGGATCTTTAGGTGTCTAAGCTGCAAGGAATAATTATCTTACATTTATCGCTTGTTTCAATTTGCGGTACCAGTCTTGATCCTGGAGATGGGGTAACCTTATATAGTGTTATACGTCTCCGCTATTTCGTCAAAAGACCTATATATGAAATAATACTCAGTATAAATTTCTCATACAGCTACTGCTCAGGTGCTTAAAATAAACATAATGATATCAGGCTTACTTTATAGTTTGATCGTAGAGTCGTATATCATAAGACATTTACATCAAGAGGCTTTGTATATCGCCGGTTTTGCTGGTTTAAGGCGTCTTCCCTCTTCTTGGTTTGTGTAGGGATTGTCGAGGTTATCACTTCTTTTTTTTTTATTGAAGCCGAACCTTTTTATCTAAATAGACAATAGATACAATTTGCGGGGTTTAGAGAATGCTTTATTGTATTTTGTCTTAAATAGTTCAAAAAAGGGGTTTGTTCCTTTAAAAAAACGATTCAGGGCAAAAATACAATTTTGGGCATTTAAAAGGAACCACATGTTCGGTTCCCTCTTTTGAAATGCACTTAGCTCCAGCAGAGGCTTTGGATGGTTATAGATAAGAAGTTAAAAGGAGCTAAACAAAGCGCTCGCAAGCTAATTTTGTCTCACGTAGTGGAAGATAGTCTTGCCACTACCCCTGGTTCAGACCCGCTTCATGGCCCCATTTGCCTCGCATTTCTTACCTTCAGTATCGTAAGGACGAACCGCCTGCCTGGTCTCCCCGGTCTCCAGCCGAGCCGAACCTTTTTATCTAAATAGACAATAGATACAATTTGCGGGGTTTAGAGAATGCTTTATTGTAGTTTGTCTTAAATAGTTCAAAAAAGGGGTTTGTTCCTTTAAAAAAACGATTCAGGGCAAAAATACAATTTTGGGCATTTAAAAGGAACCATATGTTCGGTTCCCTCTTTTGAAATGCACTTAGCTCCAGCAGAGGCTTTGGATGGTTATAGATAAGAAGTTAAAAGGAGCTAAACAAAGCGCTCGCAAGCTAATTTTGTCTCACGTAGTGGAAGATAGTCTTGCCACTACCCCTGGTTCAGACCCGCTTCATGGCCCCATTTGCCTCGCATTTCTTACCTTCAGTATCGTAAGGACGAACCGCCTGCCTGGTCTCCCCGGTCTCCAGCGTCAATATGGAGACTGTGGGGTAGTGGTTCTATTTATACGTGGGGCAGTAGTGTGTAATTAAACAATTGTCTACATCTGAGCAGAATTTGGCCAAAACTACATGATTTCGGAGCGCCATTTTGGTAGTTTTTTAAGTCCCTTCGTTGCTAGTTATGTACACATACGAAGACGGACAAAACACGTAGAACAGCGTATCTACATGCTAGTGTACAAAAGTTACATATTTAATCCGTTTTAGAAATCCCTTACGTAAAGTTCATGAGATGGGTAATTGTTTACAGACCCTGTATTATATTTGTTCGTATCGAGGTACCCCGAAATGTCGGCTCGTTTCTCGTACTGCGCCATTTGGACATTTGATTTCTTAGTTATAGTTGGAATATCGTACGTATTGGGCATATTAGTAGATGTTAAAGATTAACAGATCTAGTAGTTTTCGGTATAATGCCCGCATGTATATGTTCACGTGCACCACTCAGTATATTGTATAACCTGGCAAAAGCACGATCGCCATTTTGGTAGTTTTAGTCAATAATTCGATACTTCCTACATGTAAATGAGACATTTCACTTGTTGTCTGGTATTAATTTCGATACAGAGTACAATACACACTTGTGTATACATGAAAAACGCTTGTGTTGTTAAGTTCTGAGCATGTAAAAATGCAACTAATATTAGAAGGTTGGCAATTTGTATAGATGCGAGCCAATTCATAATAGGTAAAAATCTAGCATGGAGTATATAGAGAATTATATTACTAGCACATGCTCGTAACTTTTGCAACAGAGCGTCCTTTTACATTATTTTGACAAGTATTTGAAAAATATTTGAAACCTAGAGGTATTACCTGTATGTTATTGATATTATTCGTTCATCATTGTTAACAGATCTTAAGGGATAAACTGCGGCACATTAAATTGTTGCATTCTAATAGCCATAATTGGATCTAAGCAGTGGCAATATTACATGTATTGGTATACACATCTGAATAAATACAATAACGGTTTCAGTCATTATATTCGGGCAGAACGGCATACATAGATACATATATTTGATGCATTTTGTATTTCACATAGTCCAGTTCTTTTTACAGTAAATGTGATAGTCTTAAAGGGTTTATAACAGACATAAATATCACAGCTTCAAAAGTTTTTGAATATACTGAAAAGAGCTTTCAATGCTAGTTAGATGTTATCTGACTAGTCTTTCCCACTCTTCTCTGCTGTTAAGGCCATGGGTATATGTTCGGAATTTGGACATAAAAAACTGTTCCCTCTGTTTGCGTTTCATGTCCAAATCGCCTCCTCTCATTGTAGTTTTTATTTTTTCTACTATGCACCATTTTAGTTCATCCTCTTTATGCCTTTCTGTACTCCAGTGATCAACCAGTAGGGCATTTTTCTTGTGATTCTTCAGGGCAGATCTATGTTCAGATAGGCGTAATCTGACCTCTCGACCAGTTTCGCCAATATACCCCTTCTGGCACGGGCAAATTATTAGATATATCACATTGGATGTTCTGCAGTTGACATGTTCATTCACCCAATGTGATATGCCATTGAGTTCAATTTTGTCAGATTGGACAATTGACTTGCAGTGAGAGCATGATCCACATGGTTGATTACCCCGAATGGGCTTTCCTTGGTCGATACTTAATTGTCTGCCTTTTCTGGGTTCTCTATAGGTATGTACCAAACAGTTACGAATAGTCTTATTTCTCCTGTAGGAGAAAATAGGTTTCGGAAGGGGAGTTTTACCTTCTTTGTTTAGGATGGACCAATTTTTATTAATCAAATTTTTGACCTTCCAACTTAAACCATTGTAGTTTGAGACCATAACAATGTTATTTTCAGGTTCTTTCCTTTTGTTGTTCACTTCAAAAAGAGATTCTCTATTCTGATATTTGGCTCTTTTGTAACTGTCTCTTATTAATCTCTTAGGGTAGCCTCGTTGGAGTAATTTTATTTTCAGATTTTCAGCATGCTTCTCAAAGGTGTTTTTGTCAGTGCAATTCCTTCTTATTCTAATGAATTGACTGTAGGGGATCCCATCCTTCTGACTTTTAGGGTGGTAACTGTCATGGTGGAGCAAGGTGTTTCGATCTGATGGTTTAACAAAAAGCTCAACACATAACTTTCCCTCGTCTGTCTTGATTTTAATATCCAAGAAGTCAACTGCCACTGGACTCTTGTTGGCTGTAAATTTGAGGTTTACATCCCCACAGTTGAGCCACTCTAAGAATGTAGTGAGGTCATTCTCACTCCCTTCCCAGATGAAGAAGACATCGTCTATGAATCTAGACCAATGTTTGATATTCTAATAGAATGGGCTCAATTCATTATATATGTGATGTTTTTCAAAGTTCCCTACATATAGACAGGCAAGGCTCGGCGCACAGGTGGCACCCATGCTCGTGCCCTTTATTTGGCAAAAGAAGTCACTGTTAAACAAAAAAATATTATTTAAAAGGACAGTTTCTATACACTCTACAATAAAAGTATTCTGTGCAGAGAGGTATCCTTCTTCATCACTCAAAATATCTGTCATCATTCTAATGGTATCCTGTTGGGGTATGTTGGTGTACAAGGACTCAATGTCCAAGCACACCAACCATTGAGTTTCATTATTGAAGCTAATACCTTCAATCTTGGATATCATATCTTTAGTGTCCTTTATGTAGGATGCTAATATCTCTACTAAAGGACGAATGAAGCAATCAGCATACTTACTAAGTGGCTCCGTGATGGAATCTATGCCTGACACTATGGACTGCATTGGCGGATCCCTTATGTCCTTGTGGACTTTAGGGAGCCCATACAGGGCAGGTATTTTTGGATGACTGTTAACTAAATATTTGTATTCATCTTCACAAATAATACAGTCTTCCTTGGCTAAAGTAACTATACTTTTAACTTTCTTTTTAAGATTGTTCCACTCCCCTATGCTAGATTTCCTGTAGTGGGCATTATTTTCAAGTAGGGCATACATTTTCTGATTATAATCTTTTGCGTTAAGGATCACGATACTACCGCCCTTATCTCCAGGTTTAATGGTAATATCATCATAGGTTTGTAGGTCAGTTAATGCCTCCCTCTCTACTTTGGATAGATTGTTGGTTGTCCATATCTTTTCAGCCAATAATTTTTCAAGTCCTATGGAAATTACTTTTTCAAAAGTATCTACTTCTTGACTAACCATGGAGATTTCAGGTGTCCAGGTTGATGGTGGTTTTAATCCTGACATGTTTTCTTTAGGTCTCGGTTCCTTATTTTCAAAAAGTCTTTTTATCCTTATTTTACGGAAAAGGTCCCTAATGTCCCTCTCTATTGAATATCTATAGATACCTGCACTAGGGGCAAATCCTAACCCTTTCTCAAGGATACTTATTTCTCCTGTAGTTAGTGTTTTATCTGAAAGGTTGATTATGGGTGCTTTACGGGTGTAGCCATCTACTCCCAGTCCTTGTGACTGCGAGTCCTCATATAGGGTCTTCTTATTGTTCCCTCTTTCTGGTGGAAGCCCTGATGGCCCCTCCCCCGGGTCCTGAACCCCCGGGTCTGTCTCTTTTGTGGTTGGCCTAAGAAAATCTGATAGTCATGTTGATATATTGAAATATATTGAAATGTGCTTGTGATTTATTATGATATATGTAGGAAATTTTATGTACAAGACTTTGTCTATATTATGTTATTTGATAAAGGATATTCTTTTAATAAATATGGTTTTTAATGAATATTATCTCGTTTGATATAATTTATGTTATGTTTAGTATATATGCAATTGAGGACAGAAAAGTTCTATAGGCTGGTGTCTTGCTTTACAAATTACACTCAAGTTTCTATTTAAGAACCACAGAAAGGAACCCCCTTTTTTTGTCATTGGTAGATAACTCCCTATCGTTGGTTGCGACTGTATGTTGTTTCAGCAATTCTTTGTTGTATTTGTCACGTTCCCACAGAACGATACCTCCCCCCTTGTCCGTGGGTTTTATTTGGGTATCTTCTAGGGCTTGGAGATTCAATAGAGCTTTTTGTTGTACTTCGGGGAAGTTGGACTTATATTGCACCCTCTTTTTAAAGAGGTTCTCAATCTCTATTAGAGTGGCATTTTCGAATGCAATTATTTTTTTTTCTGACCATAGAAATCGTGGGGTAGAAGGTCAAAGGACTGCGTAGTCCTGTGATACCCTTGTTGTTATAAGAGGTATTATGTGCAAAGAAGTTCTTTAGTCTTACAGTACGGAAACATTTGTATAGTTCAAGTTTTGTTTGAAATAATTCATTTCTATATGTTGGAACAAAACTGAGACCAGCTGATAGCACTTCTATCTCATGTTCGGAAAGAACATGGTTAGAGATGTTAAAGATGGGTATAGTTTGATCAGATGTTAACACTCGTAATATTGATTGGGAGTTTTGCGGAATCCCTGAGTGTATTGATTCTGATTCCATCCTCTCCTCTGGGATTGTGGTCTGCGGGACTGGCTGTTCCCCCTCCGATCCTTCCCTAAAAAAGTCTGGCGTGAGGTGGAAGGCTGCTGATCGTACTGTCGATAGTTAGTATCAACTGATTTGTCGCTACCAGACTTTGAGTTTGTGTCAGAAGTTAATTCTCTTTCGTGACTGTAGGTTGGGTTTTGTGGAGCATAGAATTTTGTTTTTTAAAATAGGGGTATGTTCGTTCCATATTATATCGTCTGATGTCATTCTGCAACTTATTAGTTTTTTTTGTGCAAATTGAACTCTTCAAATTATTTTATTGTTTGTTGTACTTTCTCTAAGAGAAGTTTGCTGTTGGTGATGTTAGAATCTCCTAAGATTTTTTTCTCCATTGTTTCAATTTCTTTAGTCAATATTTTGATCTGCTTAAAGGCTGTCTCGATACTGAGCACCATCCAGGTGCCGGAGCACCTGTTGACCGAAAAACTAAAACCAATTTTAAAGTCTTCGTCGTCTGTAAAGATTATAGGAATATTACGTATTTGCAGCCCAGTTGGTATTATATTTGCATTTAAGCAGTCAGTAAGAAATTTAGCGTGCAGTTCAGTTCGCACAAGTTTCTTTTTTAATCTTTCCAATTGATTCAAATCTGCTTCACGAGCTGGTTGTACAGTTGAGGTCTTGTTGCCCAAAAGAGAAGGGCCTCCAGCTATTTTAAGTATATATTCCTCTGAGTAAGACAATGTCTCTGTCTCAGACATATAGACACACTTATAATTACAAAAAACACTTTTAACGTTGGCTCACAACAGACGACTGCCTGTGCTTGAGTGATATCAAAAAAGCAAGCAACCCAGTATACCCTTGAGGGTTTGGGCAAAAAGTATGAAAGGGTAAAGGTACCTTCAAGGGATTTGGTTCGTATTATTAACAACTTAAACTAAACAATACTAGTTTATGACCCAAAATAATGCTGGTCAATCGTGGTGAAACGCAACAGTGATTAATCATTCAATTTGTAGTAGTCACATTAGGTGATCTAAGCATAGAGAACAGGAACAAAAGGGTGCATTTGAAAAATTTGTATTTAATACTTTTCAAAAAATTAATTAAAAAGGGTACATAATCAATATCAACAATGTTAAAAGAAGGACATATTAATAGGATATGTTGAACACTTCTTTGGAACAATTGTCTATGCTTTTCTCCCTTGTTGCGATTGGTGTATTAAGTTCAATGTAGAAAAAGCAAGAGTCGACGTTTCGGTCTCTAATAGTGAATTGATGAGACCATCTTCAGGACAAAAAGATATTTCTGAAGACCCTAAAAATGATATAGAATTGTCATTATCATCATGTTCTATATCAAAAACTAACTAATAAAACTTTAAACACATATTACACCCATGATCTTGTCACTTCAAACAAATATTTTCAAAAAAAATCTATGTTTTTCATAGCTGTTTGTAATCTTGGCCTTTCTGTAAACATTTACAATACATTGTGAATTACATATCATCAATAGGAGTTCAAATTTTATACATGTATTCAGACTGTTATTTTTATTGGTTGGTTGGTTGGTTGATTGCTTTATTTCGACATGCATATATCATAAAAGCATTACACGAAATATATATAAAACAGCACATCGTAAAAGACACTGTACATTAAAATCAAACAGGTAAAAGTAGTAATTGATCAGAATAAATTAGTTTAAAAAAAGAGTTAAATTGATATGGACAGTCTTTTTAAGCGGATCAACCAGGCCCATTTAAAAAATTTAGATACGGCACAAACAATAGGAGGGGCTGTATCAGTTAATAAAATCCGTAGAGCTACCAAATACTGACGAGTGCCCATTTCTCTACAGAGTGGTTTGAGCCAGTGGGATCTAGGGCGCACATAATCCGGGCATTCAAAGAGAAAGTGTGCTACAGTTTCGGGTCTGTCAGTACATAGGGCGCAGTGGCGTGATACCTGCTTAGACATATTCCATCTGGAAAGAAGGTCGGCTAGGGGTAGAATCCCTAGTCTGAATTTGATATAGAGAGCCCGGTCCATGGGGATGGTAATAATGTCCAGAAAGGGCTCAAAGGCAACAACGTCTTTTATTTTCAGGTAGGCTGCGGTGGAATTGCAGTGACGCTGGTTGCTGATGAGCTTGGCAGAAACCCATTCCCAATATAGTTTTTTTAGGGTCTCCTTCGGGGGAGCTGAGTGGGTGGACCAGCAAGAACCCAATCCCAGGTCCCCTAGCAGGTGTTTAATGTCCTTGAGCCATTTAATCTTCTGCCAGCCGTCTGAGCGCATCACCTCTGCCAGCCCGTCTGCATAAGATTTTAGTTCCGGGACCCTCCACAGGCGAGCCCACAGCAGAAGAGGCCGAAGGCGGGCCTGGTCCTTGATTGATTTGCAACCCGCATCCAGGAGCACCAGAACTGTCGGGGTACTCATCGGAATGGCCAGGAGGTCCTTGATGAATTTATTCTCTGCCTTGGTCAGAGACTCCATGTTACCTAGGCCCCATAACTCGGCTCCGTAGAGTGATGCGGATACTGCTCGGGCTTTGTAAATGTCTATTATCGGAGCTACACAGTGTTTTGATGAGTTGTTGTACTCCTTTAGCAAGGCTCCCCCCACCCTTTTGTGACCAACAGTCATTTTGTTGATGTGGGGAGTCCAGCTCATAACATCACTCAGACGGATTCCAAAATAGTCAAATTCTGACACTCTTTCAAGGGGAATAGAGTTCAGGATGGGGGGGCGGCCAAGTTTGCGGGGGGGTGCATGATTAAGTACTTCGTTTTGTCCACATTAATGACAAGTCCTCGGTTTGCGCAAAAATCCTGAAAGCGATTCAGGAGCTTCTGGAGGCCTTGGGGGGTTTTCGAAATGAGAAGGGTGTCGTCGGCAAACAACAGGGTTGGGATCTTTACACCACCCAATGTGGGGGCGTCTGCTGGTTCGCCAAGCAGGTGCTCTACCACCCCATTCACATAAAGGGAGAATAGGGTGGGAGCTAAAACACAGCCCTGCCGGACACCCCTCACGACCCGGATCTTATCGGTCTTTTCCCCGTTCAACCCCCATCTAACCTGGGCATAGTTGGCATTATGCAGTTTGATGAGGAGGTTTAAGATGTAAGGGGGCATCCCAAGACCATACAACACCCTCCAGAGTTCCTCCCTAGGAACCAGGTCAAAGGCAGTCTTCAGGTCTATAAAGGCCAGATAAAGACAGCCCTTGCCCAGCTCCACCACCTTCCAGTAAAGTAACAGGAGTCTAAAGACTTGTTCGATGGTTCCTGTGCCTGAGCGAAACCCAGCTTGCATCTCAGACAGTATATGGTTATCATCCACCCATTGAAGAATCCTCCCCAGAATAGCTTTTCCCGCCACCTTCTGGGTTGAGTCTATAAGGCTTATTGGCCTATAGTTCCCTGGTAGATACCGACAACCCTTTTTAAAAATTGGGACTACCTCTGCCCCTTTCCAGGACTCTGGCACAGATCCTCCCTCGATAATAGCATTAAGAAGGGCAGAGATCAACACCCCCCATTCACCTGGATAGGCTCGAAGAAGGTCCGCTGGTAACCCATCTGAGCCAGCTGCTTTTAGTGGTGTAAGAGTTTTAATCAGGTTTGTGACCTCCCGTGCGGAGAAAAGGTCCGTATCTCTGTCCAGGGTATAGGGGGGAAGCATGAAGTAGTCATTAAGAGTGCCTTCTACGGCGGAATAGAGAGCCATAAAATGGCTAAACCACGCCTGGGCAGTGATAGTACAGGTCCTCAAGGTGTCGTCTGGACGATTCCTACTGCCCACCAGGTCCCAAAACCCTTTGGCATCTCTCCCTCGACTAGCAGCCAAGAGGTCCTGCCAAAAATTGTCCTCCCATTCCTTCTTAGCGTTTGTTTGGCAGTGAGAGTATAGCCTTCTGGCCTCCCTGGTCCTGATTTGTGATTTGGATTTAACTGCTTCAACAAGTAGTATCTTCGCCTCCCTACATTTGCGATTAAACCAGCTTTGTCTGGCCCGGGGACATGGTTTCTTCCTACTGGCGCTAACTGGGACAATAAAAAGGTCACTAAGGGCCTGGGTTAGGTTACAGAACCTGGCAGGGACATCCATCAGCCCACCCTCAGGAGAGTCAAGGTTTTCTAGGGCTGCAGCTAAAAGCTGCGTTATGGAGGATATTTTCTCCACTGAGAGCGACAGCTTAGCCCACTTTAGCCGTCGACCGCAGTTAGAGACCAATGACATATCCGGGGCGGGGGTACAAACGGTTCTGCTCCCTATACCATCTAACCACCTATGGGTCAGGGTAAGCGAGAGGAGGTTGTGGTCACTCTCGACAGAGGGTATAATCACCATATCCTTTACCATGCTCCATAGGTGGACGTCAAGGAGAAAATAATCGATTCTTGACGTGTGCGCGGGCCTATTGTATGTATGGGCTCCCTTTTTGTCGGAACTAGTCCTGCCATTAAGGACCCTCAAGTCAAACTCCATTATTAGGGAATTAACCTGGAGCACCACTTCCGTCCATTTTTTAATTGGGCTGAGCTCTAGAGCTGGTATCCCCCACCTGTTGTCATCGTCCTCTTGATCTTGTGTGACTTCAGGGCCAAGGGGCTCAAAGGTGCAATTGAAGTCACCCGCAACCAGAGTACGGTGCATATGTGGAGAGGATCGAAGCAGAGCCTCCAGACAGGCTATGGTGGGGGATTCTCTACCCCCTTCATACCTCGGGCATAGATATTAAAGATGTTTAAAATAACATGTCCCTTAGGGTTTTTCAGGGTGATGTTAAGGAGGTCCGGGCATTGGGTGTCATGCTCCTCCACCCTACAGTTAAGTGCGGAAGCTACCCAGACAAGGAGGCCACCCGAAGGGCGACCCCTACCAGTCTCTGAATGGACAGCTGGTAAGTCGTGAGTAGAATATCCTACCTTTTGTAAGGGCTCCTTACTCCAGGTTTCCTGGAACAGACATGTGGAGTACTGCTCCACAAGTGCGTTCCAGTCAGGCAGGGCCAGCTTCATGTCCAGACCAGCCACATTCCAGCTGAGAACCCTAATAGATGGGTCCGCCACAGCCGCAATGCTACAGGGCTCGACAGGGCCAGATAAGTCTACCTCTCTACCTCTATTTCTGAAGACCCTAAAAATGATATAGAATTGTCATTATTATCATGTTCTATAGGCAACTGGGGTACCAGTATTGACCTGATGATTTGTGCAGATTGAAAGACGCAGTACTGATCAATATGACACCGTAAAAACGAGCCTCCCCGTTTTTAAGTAAGTAGGCATGTCATTTATCTCTATGCTGATCAGGCAAGGATAATTACATTTATTCTTATGCTATCCTCTTGAATTACAGAAACTTTGAGAGCTTCATTAAATTGGCTCCCCAATTATAACGAACAACCATTGGCCTCAATACTGATGAATAAGGACCAATAGTCAACTAACTAAAGTAAGCTTGTTAGTTATAAAAATGACCACTTCTTTAATCCTCGACACGATTTGTACACAACTCGTTTTACTACACATTCTCTTTAGTTGGTTTAAACTAATTATATGTATTCATTTTGTAGAAAGAAGATTATACCTGTTATTTAACTCGTCCGTCCTGAGGAAGGTGTTACAATACTACAAAAGCACCGAAACGCGTCGACAAAGGACCTTTTATGTATTATGTTTTTAATTTATCTCATCTATCATGTTTATCTATTAATTTGTGATCAAAGTTAAGTCTTGTATAAATCATTAGGATCAGTGTACTCTGAGATAGCAACCGTAAATCGGAATTGTTAGATAGATTGATTTTGTATGTACCAAAGCACATGATTTTGATCACTTTATATAATGAATGCTTAACCAGTTCGTGTTTTTAATTGAAAAAGAAAATATTGTTTTTAAGGCAAATAAAATTTGAGAAGTAAATAGTAATTACCAGTGTTGTGTAGTATTAATCATCTAGAGTTGTGGAAAACTAATGATCTGTGTCAAAATTTGGATATAAAGTAAACTATGATTTGTGTGTAGTCATTTTGGTCACCTATCAGAAGTCTAATAACACAGAAAGGATTTTTTTTGTTTAAACTATTGATACCCGGTCCTTTCTGGTTTCTGGGAGACTCTCTTATTTTTTAAGACTGTTCCCATGGGGCACAGGGTCAAGGCTAATTTGCATATGGCCATGTCTGACCTGGGGTGGTGTGGAGTGCAAATAAACGATGGATTTAGGCCCAGATCTCTGTACTGGGGTAAATGTATGACATTGTTCTGCATTCTGTCCATCAATTGTTGTTTTTGCATGTGTCACCCCGAGTGGGATGGGTATGCTCAGACGTGAGTCCCATGTTCTCCACACCACTGGAGTCAAGCTATCCAGGCTGATGAGGGCTGATAGCCAGAAACCAGTCCTTGGATGCTTGATTCCGGTCCAGGAAAGACATGGCTTGGTAGTTCGGACTGGACTGTTCCCATGAGGCACAGGGTGAAGGCTGATTTGCATATGGCCATGTCTGACCTGGGGTGGTGTGGAGTGCAAAAAAATGATGGATTTAGGCTCAGATCTCTGTACTGGGGTGAATGTATGACATTGTTCTGCATTCTGTCCATCAATTGTTGTTTTTGCATTTGTCAACTGGCACATATTTACAAAGGATTAGATACACCTGACAGCACCCACTGGACCACTGTCAGAACCATCACAGAGTGAACTTAGTAAAAAATAAAACATATCATAAACGTACAACCAGTAATCACTGGTAACCACTGTACTTAGCATCAGCCTGTAACATAAACTACATTATGCACAGTATCACATTAGGCGTGAATTACATTCTGCGCCAACCTCACCAGCATGAACACATCATGCAATCATCTCATAAGTCTAAACACCTTAGACCCCAACCTCCCAAGTATAGCTCACATTAGAACATAATCTCAGAGGTACATAATCTCACTAGCATAAACCATAATATGCAAACCAACCTAATAATCATAAAAACCTTATTTAGAGGTATAAAACAGGGTGCGTAAATCATACTACATCGATCACATTTTCTAGCACCACATAATTCACATTAGGGCCTGGTGCCCCATAAAAATAATTGTCCCCCTGGCCAACTGGCCATCTCAAAAGGGGCTCAAATTCCCTATGCCCAAAAGTCAGGGCACGATGCCAATGCAGCAGAAGTCAGGGATGCGCAATTGTGCAGACCTAAATGTTGCAGCTACCCACTGCTTGCTGTCCCGGGCAGCTGGGAATATCAAATGAGGCCTAAATGAAGCAGTTGGCACTAAGTGCTGCGCAGCTGTGAATACTGTTAAGGCCCTGGCACCACTGTGCCCTCTGAACAATTTGCCAAACTTTGCAGCTGCCCGCCCTGGTGCAGCGCAGCTGTGGCACTTTGCATAGAGGGGGCCCGGCTCCTCTCTGCGCTTTGGACCCCCATTGTTGGGGCGACCCGCTCTCTGGCGGGACCACCCAGGCACGACAATGTGCCTCGATCTGTCCCAATTGGGCTCTTTGATGCACTGAAAAGAACTTGCCCCAAACCGCTGCAGCTGCCATCAAAGCATTGCAGCTGCCATCTAGCAAAGTGTGGCAGCTGGAGAAAAATGGCCAATACTGGGAAGCACGGGCACACTGGCCTTTGGGACCCCCACTGCGGCCCTTAAACAAAATATGCACACAACGCTGAATAGACCCGCAACGGCAGGCCCACTCATGGAAAGTAGCTGCTGGCCATTGAAACCCACCCAGCCCGCACTCACCGGCGCTGACAGGCAACTCCTCTGCAGGCATCACTTCTCTCGCGGTGCTGGGCTGGGGCAGACACGGCGCTTCTGCCTCTTCTCCTTCTGGAAGCAACGAGGGGGTTGGCTCCCTCTAGTTAGAAGTATAAAGCAGGGTGGGCACCTGCTTCGGTCAATCTGCGGGGTGGGCACCCGCCTAACAATGAAAGAAAAATGCGGGGTGGGCACCCACATCTAAGCCATAATGGGGGAATCCCAATGCTGGGGATTCCCCCCCAGCAGCGCTGTGCAGCCCCGGGACATTGAAGCCCCGGGACATTAAAGCCCCAGGGGAATCCAAGTAAAGTGCTCCTTCCTCCTGGGGGAAATACGAATAAATCGCTCTTCAGGGGCTAGGAGCAACAGCTCCTTTAGAAAAAGTCCATGAGAGGTTTCGGGGGCATAGCTGAGCCCAGGGGCCAGCACACAGGGCCCCCCAGGACTAGAATAAGCTGCGTATTGTCCGCATAAGAGATTGTATTCATCTTGAAGGACGATATTAGCTTGATCAAGGGGGCATATATACATTAAAGAGGGTCGGTTCAGGCTTGATCCCTGAGGGACCCTGAGGTGAGCGCTTTTTCTTCTGAGCTGAACTGTCCTAGAGTGATCACTTGGTGTCTGTTTTGCAGAAAGTTCTTTATCCACTCCAGGACATTACCAGCTATGCCAGATGTTGATAAATTGTCCACAAGAATGGCATGAGAGACTGTGTCAAAGGCCACGGATAGGTCTAACCGCACCAGAACTGCCTTCTTTCCCTTGATCCATGGCTACATGTAGGGTTTCCGCAGATTCTGTAGAGTGTTGGGCTCAGACACCCGATTGGTTGGAGTGCCATACATTCGTATCTTCTAAAAAAGTTGTGAGTTGTCTGCTCACAAATTTTTCATTTCGCTTACACAAGGTGGGTAAAAGCGATATAGGCCGTAGGTTAGATAGGGTTGTGGGATCTGCCAATTGCTTTTTCTGGAGTGGTTTTACCACTGCTAGTTTCCATTCTATAGGGATCTTTGCTGTACAAAGTGAGGAACTTATTATATTGTTGATGGTGGGGTTGACAATGTCTATGAGGGCCTGTAATAGAATGGGGGCAGGGGTCAAAAGGAGAGCCTGATTTAATAGCTAGGATTGCCAGGCGAGTTTCCTCCAAGGTGATGGGCAGGAAAGTTTTCATACAGGCTGTATTTGTGCCTGCAGTGATCCCCTCATCTGAAATAGATGGCATGGGAGGGGGGAAATCTTTATTGAGTGTCAGAACTTTTTCTTCAAAATAGTCTACTATGTTGTTGCAGAGACTTTGGGAGGGAGGGATCTCTTGCAGAAGGCTTTTAGGGTTTGTAAATAGATTTACTGTTTTGAAAATCTCTTTCTGTTTGTTATTGGTGGTTTTAATGGGCCCCATGTAGTAGTTTATTTTAGTGGTCTTGATCAGGGCATGATATTTTTTGCGTGTGGATTTGTAGATGTTAAGGTCATTAATTTTGTAGTTTCGGCGCCATCTACGTTCTAGTGCCCTTACTTCACCTTGCTTTTCTTTTAGGGATTGCGAAAACCAAGGCGCAGACAGTTTCTTTTTTAGTGGCCTATGAGTCGGAACCATAGGAGCCGACTGATCTCTTAATCCGAGCATCCAGTGCCCAAAAAGCTGGTTGTCAGTTATAAAGTCTCCAGTCCTAGTAGGTCTACCTTCGAGGGCTTTAGGAATAAGATCTGGGAGCCTTATGATTGATTTCCAACTGGCTTTATCCTGCAGAGAAGTTTTAGTTTTATCTGTGCTTGGTAGCTATCCTTTATCAGGATTTCAAAGGGGACAAGTTTATGGTCAGACCATGTAGAAAGCTTTCTGGGTTCCTGGCTCAGTGTCCCCACTTTCTAGCATGTTTCTTAACTTTCCGCACACAGTGATGCCAACCTACAGACTTATATCTGTGATCTGGCATTCCTCTGATGTTAAATCAGGCAAACTGGCATCTGGGCTCCCGTTGAATGACTGAATGACATCTACATGAAACACTCTACTCAAGAGCACAACAATTAATTTGATCATGGCATCGTACAAGAGGTGCATGACTGGGTTTTCCCTTTGAAGCAAAAGGTTGAAATTAATAAAAGCAGGTAACGCAGCCTGAAGAAATAGACAGTAGACCTCAGTCATACGGTTCTCAAAACTGTGAACAAGTCTCCTTAACCTGACCTTGCTAGTTCTGTCACTGTCTGGTGTTGATAGGAATTACGAACGCAGAGCAGCAAACTGAAGAATCATTCTATCCAAACATGTAGACATTCCCAACCACCTCACAGAAATACATTTCACCATCCGGCGGTAATCAGAATCAACAAATTGGCAGTTCAGCATGCACATTCTTAAATTTTGAAGAGTAGTCAAACCACAAGTAGACCTCTACAAGCAATTCCTCTATATCAACATTTTTCAAGTTAGAGCAGAAGGCAGAAGCAGCATGGGATGCAACATTGTGAGCCATGTGGCACGGACAGGCCTTGAAATACACATTATAATTCAAAGCGAGTATTCTAGTTCTAACAGAGTTATGCCTTCCCACATTCACTGAGGCACTATCTACACCCAAGCCAATACAATGTTCCCAAGGAATGGAATGCTTTGTCATAACATTAGATACTGAAGTAAATATACCTTCAGCTGTACTTTCCTTGCTTGAACACATGTCAAGAAATGTGCAGCATACCAAACCCTGCTTCGTATCAAAAATATGTACAGTTATGGGGTTCATTTCAATACTTTGATCATTGCTACTATCGATACACAGACTAAAAGCTGAGGATGTCATTTCAGCAACTAAGTGAGTCAACAACTCTGGGGCAACTGCATCATTTAATATACAAGTTGCTTTTGTTCTCACATAAGCATAACCCTGCATGATATTAGAGTCTGGGAAACATGTCCTTTTGAGATTGCCCAAATGATCAGCAGCAGAAAAGGGTACATTATGCGCTGCCAAAAATCCTGTAAATTTTATTTTCACCTCTCTGGCAAGGGAGTCTTCACCGGAACTCTTCATTGACATGTAGCCAGAGATGGGCTTCATTTTAATCGTTGTGCCTTGAAGAGATGTATTAACTTCAACCATAATATGGAGTTTCAGATCAAACTCTCCTTGATCCTCACAGGAGACTTTCGTCTTGGAAATGAAGCAGCAGAAGGAATACTGATTGGTCTTGACAGGAACAATGATCCCTGCAGGTAAAAAGAATTTCCAAAATTATGAATGTCCCCTACGAGTTTTAACCTATGAGAATTTTAAATGAAAGCACTAGTGCATAGAGTGGCTAGGCTACTCACAAGCACCTACTGACCACACCTTATGCTGGCTGCAGTACAACACAAAAAGTCTGTTATGCATTCTGACATTTGTTGAGCACTGACTAGACACTGTTTAGGAAAGGACACCAAGCAATGAATTGAGCATACCAGGACCTCCCTTCAACTGACATAAAATAGAGCAGTCCAGTCATCATAGTGTAGCATCCATGACTGACTGAAAATGAAACTGTGCAGAAAGAGAAACCTGAAATGCCCAGGAATAGACAATGTATGAGAGCCTTTATTAAAATGTTAGTCTCCCAATACCTGATGCACATAGTAGAAAATCTACACTCTTCATATAATGAAAGGCAAACAAACATAAAATCTGTTGGCATTGTGGTGGTTTGAGTCTTAAAACATACGAGTCATCTCAAAACTATAACACAAAACCTAGGTTGCAGCATGGTATAGCAAAAGTAACATACAAAGAAATAGACATGCTATTGTCCACACACTTTAAAGTATATAACCTTATTGGACTACCTTTGTCCCGGACTGGTTGAATTTACTTCGATAGTACCGTGCCCCATATTTCTTCTTGCTAAATTTCCTTTGGCTAGCAGCAGACTTTCCCTTTTTGGAAGTCAAAGCTGAAGTGCAGGGCTCACTGTCATCTGTATTAAACATTATTCTGCTGAGACAGGGAAGGGAAAGAAACTCAAATATGCCCTATATGATTTTACATGTATGACCAATGGGGATAAAGCATGGTTTTGTCTATCCATAATGTGGTCACAGTGAAGCTGCAGTCCAGCAGGTGCTGGTTCCCAACTGAATCTATGATGTTCCCGAACTCCTTGTTTTTATTCCTCACAACTATCTGGCATAGTTGAAAATCTCTTTTCATACAAGTCAGCCAGCCACTAATATGTTCAGACCTTCTGAAATACTAAATGATGCCCTTTGGCCAATACTAATGTGTCTATACCTGAGGTACACAGACAAAGACCAAATGTTTAGTACTCAGTCTGCTGGTGTGTCACTGGCTCTATTCTGCTGTGAAGTGGCTTATCCTGTTTAGTGTAGTCCTACAAAGATTTCTTAGGTCACTCAAGCACTGACACTGCAAAGATGTTGGACTTTGAATATCCATAAAGATACACACAAAAATACCCAATTTGAATGTACTGCTCCAGATTTATAGTGAAGTTTTTAAGCATACGTATATGATTCCTGATTGTAATGCAGTATTATAACTCAGAATGCACTATAGCAACACAAATCGACATTTCAATATGTTAGTCAGCAAATTGAATTCAATCAAATGCAACTTAGATCAAGGGAGACATCCTAGAAGAAACTCTGGGTTGAAGTCTGAGCTATATTAACCTCATCGCTGCTTGAGAGTTTCCCCTGCTGTGCTGGACAGCAATGAAAACGGGTGTGGTCATGACGAGCTCAGCTCGTCATGAGCACCTGAGAGGTATATGCCATGACGAGCTGAGCTTGTCATGAGCATGGAAGGGGTTAAGCCTGTGCATTGTTCCCAGCTACTACTCCTTCAATTGTCATCTACCACTGTGCCAGAGCTCAAAGTCAGAGAGAAAAAGACCAGTTGATACAAGCACACACCAAATAACACCACTATATACCAAGTCAGCTATCCAGAGAGCAATAACATTAATTTGCACAGACACACTTTGCTTTAAAAAAAAAAACCTCACCACAGGATTTTTGTTTTAATAAAATGCTGAGCATTGTGATGGAAGGCTTACAATCATGGGGTGCTCAGCTTGTTTTATTTAGCCAACACACTGCATTATTGGAACTTGTGTTTTTTGTTCACCACATAAAAACAGGCAATATTAAACTTTACCAAAACCAGGCAAGCTTGGGGGTAGGCAAGCAGGTAGTCACAATTAAGCATTTTTAGAAAAATCCTTCTGTACCTTATCAAGCAAGACATTATACACAAGTTTCAGCATAAAAACATGTCTCTGCAGAAGATTAACAAGGACACGTATAGGTTGCAATGGCAGGGTAACCTGTAGCATGATTAACCACAGCCTTAGAACACAGTTGATGGACCATGATAGTAGCTTCTTTTTACATTTGCAGGATAGCAGGCCTTAGAAACCAGGAAAACGTCTAGAAACCAGGTGACCTCCACTTCTTTAGCACAGGTGCCATGCACAGAAATTCCACAAGTAAGGAAAGGATTTTTCAGTGTCAAATGCAGTAAGTCACAGCTAACCTCAAAATACACATTTCTGATAAAAACATGTGGTTCATGATCTTTTGTGAAAACTGTCAGAAAAAAATCATCTTGCAGCAGCATTATTCAGCAGTTATCGTGACATTTGTTATTGCATGAAAACTCCTGAGTACACAAATTCAGCCCCAATATCATTTAAACACAGCGCCCTCAAGGTGACGCCAGGACAGAAGTTTTAAACACAAGTAAACAAAACCGTTCTCATGATCTGATTGTGAAAAGCAATAACACAGCTAACCTCAAAATACACAGTTCTGAGAAAACATGTATATACATATAATCTTTTGTGAAAACTGTCACTGGACAAACAAACCTCTTTTTGCTGCAGCATTATTCACCTGTTATCTTTTTTTGTTGTTGCATGAAAACGTCTGGGTACATAAAGACTTCAGATACCCCAACATCTAAAGAAAGCACCCTCAAGTTGAGCACCAGGAGCAACCAGGACAGGAGTTCCACAAGTAAACAAAACGGGTCTCATGATATGTTTGTGAAAAGCAGTAACTCTCAGCTAACATCAAAATACACAGTAGTACCAAAACATGTGGTTCATGTTTGCAGCAGGGATATTAGTCAAAACCAACTGTATCATCTCAAGAACCATTTGGTTCTGTAACAAGAGATCAGCTCCTTCCCTATCCAGGTAAAATGCTGCAGATGTGAGTCCGAGATCGTGTCAAATGCATTTATACAGGCTTGTCACATCCAGTGTGACAAACCATAGCTCTTCTGCCCACTCGAAGTCTTGCAGTTTTGTGAGGATGTCCTTACTGTCCTGGATAAACGATGGTAAATCCTGGACATGTTTATTCAGTTTGAGGTCAATGAATTCGGCTAACTTTTCCATTGCTAAACCTATTCCAGATATAATAGGTCGGCCTGGGGGAAAGTTACAGCGTTTGTGGACTTTCGAGAGGATGTAAATACAGGGGGATTTAGGGTTAGCGATCTTCAAGTACCGATATTCAAGATCGCTGAGGAAACCCATGTCTTTCCACTCCATTTGTTTAGAGTTAATTTCAACCATAAGAGGCCCTCTAGGGTTACTTGATACTCGTTCATAACATTCCGAGTCCCCTAGTTGCCTTTCGATCTCATTCTTATAGTCAGAGAGGTTCATTACAACGACGTTACCGCCTTTATCCGCCTTCCTGATAATTAGGCTTTTGTCATTTCTTAATCTCTTAAGGTCCTCCCTTTTCCCTTTGGACAAATTATATTGCAGATTCCGACGGTCCCTGCTCTCCCGCTCAAGTTTGTAAAGACCCTCACTCACCCGTTCTGTAAAAGTATCAATATTACGATGGTACACAGCGGGCGAGAATTTTTTAAGCATACGTATATCTATCGGCCAACATGTTCTCAAAAATATTGTGTTCTGCACGTATAGTGTCCAAATCTACTTCCATTTCCTCGTTAAGTATTGAAACAGTGCACATTTTTTACTTCAGCTATAGACATAGGAGCAGTACCACTTGCCCCCCCCAGAAAACACAGTGCGTGAAGCCTTGTCGCTGAAGAAATTTTTAATTTTAATTGTCTTGCAAACTTGAATAAATCAACATGGACATTAGAAAAATCCCCATCCTGGGTGGGACAAAACCCCAATCCCTTACAAAGTAAATTCTTTTCATTCTCATCCAGCATTCTGTTAGATAGATTGACCACTTTGAGTTCTAAATTCGGACCTTCTTAGTGGGTCCTCGGTCGAGTCCCCGACTGCGCCCTTTCCCCCTGCGGCCCCCTCTCCTTGTCTTTTTAGTTGCTGTCCCTTCTTTGCCTGATTGCCACTTATTCTCAATTTGGCCATTTCTATTTGGAATGTGAAGGGACCTTCCCCTAAAGGGAGTCCACCTGAGGCAACATTGGAGGAGATACTGTCAATGGAAGAGAGAGATGTACTACTTGCTGTTCTCAACTCCTCACTCTCTTCCCTCATTCTTTTCTTGTTATTGTCATCTGTTAGAGTAATATTATCAAATCTTTTAGTGAAAGTATAAATGCGGACCTCTTTATAATCTCTGCTGTCAACTCTCTATTACTTTTTTGAGGATTTCAAAGTTTTTATCAACTAATTCAGTGTTTTCACAGGATTCTAGTTCCTTTTCAATAGCCTTTATCTCAGATATCAATTTGGCCCCAATGGCATGCCTTATCAAGATTTGCATCATGACAAGGGATGCACCTTCCAAGTTTGCCTCCCACTCCTTGAGCAGCTCATCGCTTAGATCCTCAAAAGTAGGGAAGATGAGAATGTGCAACCCCCTCGGAACTTTCTTGTTATCAATATATTGCTGTAGGGTTACACCATCCCACCACCTCGAAAGTTCTTGCTTTTTGAGGCGTTCGAGTTTCAAAAATAGAGAGAGCAGTCCCGCAGTGCTCTGTCCCGGTTGTCCCACCGGGGTAGTGTCTGTGTTTTTTCCAAAGAGATCCGGTGCCATCTCTTTACGTTTGTAAACAAAAGGGGGAGGTAGAGTAAAGAAGTAGGATTCTTACTCCACAGACTCAGTTACACAAACAACAAGAATCCTACTGGGGGAGTTAGGGAAGTGTTTCTCACAGTGGTGTGGGAGCACTTAGTGTTTCTTAAAATACCCCTCACACACCAAAAGGCCCCTTGATGTCATGCTTCATCATTGGGGTCTTCGCACCCCTCTAGCGGGATGCGGCGTGCTGCGACCTACGACTACGCGGGAGCACTTATAGTGATGACTATGTGTGGTGTATGTGATGCATGTGATAGGGATATTTTATGTGAGTGGTGAGATTTTAATGAAGGATTAAAAAGATACCTGGCTCGTGGGTTTGGTGACCAAAAATGTATTCATACCCCGGGCTGGTACTACTAAAAGAAGTGAAGTGCGAGGTTGGACCTGTCGTGGTAATGGACAGTACCTTATGTGTGCGTCGACATGTTTCGGAGCAAAGGCTCCTTCTTCAGGACGGGGGCACAACTTCCCCACCTTTCTCACGTTTCACTAATTCTGTCACAAAATTGTGTGGATAACAAAAAGTGAAACAAATATATGTGTATATAAAAATACAGGCTATAATGTGCCTACAGTGGTATAGCTCAAGTTCAATGCAATTTGCATGACCTAAGAAAAAAGAAAGAAAAATTAATGGTCACCCTGGTAGTGGGTAGTTCAGACAGGTGCAGTCACCTGGAACAAACGATTCTCTCAATTAGCCCTGTAAAGAAAAAACTGACAAGACATACAACACAAAAACACATACACTCAAGGATATAATAGAAGTTGTGGTCATACTTTTTAGGTATAGCTTGCTTGCTTCATGAGCATTCAGAAACGTCTGGGGGGTGATTGCTATTGTGCAATCTAGGTAAAAAACAATGTTGGTTTTAATATGGTTCCTTACTTACTTCTTTTGTCTTTAGGAATACCTGTATTGCACAATCCATACTCACAAACTCGGGATGAGTTGTCCTCCGTCTTACCCCATACGCTGGTCCGCCGGACTGAGTTGGAAATTCCAGGGCGTGTGGTATTTATACTCTAGTTTCAATTGGTGATTTTACCTCCTTAGCGTCAAAGCCGAAGTGAGTATATGCCCATGTAAGGGTGATCCGCCTTAAATTGGGTGGGTCTACAGGAGATCGGATAATAATGCCTTAATTGTATGACCTCATTCGGTAGATCCGGCGAGAACGGTTAGTTGTTCACCTCCTTGTTCCGTATACGAACTGTGCACATACCCGGGTGAGGTTCACTCGGTCGCGCATGCTCCAAACTGAGCTCTGGTATTGCGTATGCGCGAAGGAAGACTGAGTTCCCCCGAACATGCGTGCAGTGTATCCAGCACAGTAGTTTTTCAGAAGGTACTTCAAACAGGAGGGTTTGCTGATTACTCATTCGTTATAATACGGACTGGGCAAACAGTCTATGTGCTTATATATTCATTGTTTTAACTTGAGATTGTGTGTAACAGAGCCCCATATTCCATTAAAACAATTTGATGGATCAATAATGATAGGTATCAGAGCTCATTATTATGGCGATGTATGTGATCTACTAGTTCAAGTTGGTAAATTCCTCCTATCTGAGGACAGTGGCAATATTGGTTAATTCGACAGCTGCCCCCAAGGCACCTCATTGTTCAGTCCTGTTACGTGGGTACCGAGACGGAACACCCACCTTTGCTCTTTTTGGAAGAGACCTGATTCTGATGGCAGCTGTTTGATAATTGTCCATCTTAGGTCATTGACACAGTGTTGGGCATTGAGGTAATGTGTTGCCATCTTAGTTGTGCTTTTCTTGCAACGCACATTACTCTTGTGCTTGTTCATGCGTATTTTCATAGCTCTAGTGGTCATCCCTACGTATTCTAGCCCGCATGGACATGTAATTAGATACACAACGTTCTTGGTATTACAATTCGTCATTTTACGTTGTTCCCACGTATACCCATTCCTGAATGTTAATGTGGTACTTTTTTGTGTCAAATGGCAACTGCTGCAGTTGCCACATGGGAAATGACCTTGTATTCCCAGGGTGGTTTGTCTTGTTTCTTGGGTGGGTTTGGGACGTGTGTGTACCAAAATGTCCTTAAGGTTTCTACCTCTGCGGTAAGCGTACATCGGTTTCTCCAGGTTGAGAGTGCCACATGTGAGGATACCCCAATGTTTATTAATGATCTTGGAGATCTCATTGGACATGGTATTGTAGGTAGTGATAATAATAATAATCACAAGAGAGTATCAGAGGGTCAAGAGTGAGACAGGCTAAATATCAAAGACAGAGAAGGTGTAGCGCTCCCACTGGCCATATGACTAAGGGGCGAGTGCTATAAAACATGCCAGATCAAGATCAGTGTCTGGTCTCTGGCTCCCATCAGTCACCACTCGGAACCGCCCTTCATCATTTGGGGCTCCGAGGACCAACACTATACCAGATCTTGGTGTTCTAGCAGAAAGGGGTTGGCCTTCCTGTTAGTCAGTAAGTGTTGGTGTTATGGTTGAAACCATATGTGTTGGTAAAGTAACTGACAGGGTTAAAAAAGGTGTAATGTGCAGTGCAAGGAAAACCAGGACAAATAAAGAAAAGTGAATAAAATTGGTTTTAAGGAGCAAAAAATACTTTAATAGGGTATAACTCCTAGCACCAATATTAAAAAATAGCCAAGACAGGGTGAATTTATAACCTGTCTAGTGGTGTAACGTGGTCGACATGTTTCAGCAAACACTGGCCAATAGCCTTGCTTTCTTCAGGACCTTTTAAGATACAGCTACTGCAAACAAAGAAACCCAATGTGACAGATAAGTAAAGTGTAGTGTAGGAACGACACAGAAAAGTACCTGAACCTCCTGGTTGTGTCTGTTCCAGATCTCTTCATACAATCAGCAGTGGGCTGAAATAAAAAAGCATGGTGTGAGCTAATCCCCCCATACCTGTCTGAGATAGGTCTGTCTAGTATACCAGGTGTGATTTATCCACATAGGTGTAGTCCAAATCTTGGACTTTGAACAGGCACACTGACCAAACTCGTGTAAAATATAAATCGTGGAAATTGAAACATTTCAAGTTTCACAGGATGCTTCTTACCTGATTAGTAAGAAGTGAACACCTCACCTCGCCTGGCTACGGCTCAGGACTGGTGAAGCACCGCTCTAAAAAGGGTGAATAAATCCAAAAACAAGAATCATCCACCATATCATGCCTGGACTGGATCAATGAGAGCACTTGTCATAGCTAGATGCTAGCAGTTGGTGTGTAGCGGTAACCGCTTGTAAATACAGGATATATCACGTTGTTAAGCTGTTGTTGCATGCTACCTTAAGTTGTAGGACCAATTGCCCACTGAGCTGTGCCAAAGGGAAAAACCATCTAATGTCTACAACTGTACAAACAATACTGCATGCCCCGTGAATGAAGCGCTGCCCATACGTGGAACAAAGAGCAAAAAGCCAAACACCCCGTTTAAAAGCGGATCGCATGCTCAAGACTGCGTGCTGTGGCTCAGAAAATTTGAAAGATACCGCTGCGCGCACTCACCTATCCGTCGGTACTTCCAAGCGGCATCTGTGCCGTCTGGGGAGGTGCCGGCGGTGTGTTGTTGTGGGGATTATATTACGCGTGCCCTCATTGGTCCCAGAAAGTCACGTGACGCGCCATCCTGTGCGTAATGCGTCAATGGTGCAATGAAGTATCTGATAGGAGCAACGTCCCGGCTGTATGACCAATGAAATGCACAGTCAGTGTAAACACAAAACCTGGAGTTTAAACCTCCGATAATAGAAGTTCAATAGTTACATTTATTTGTATAAACAGCCGAAACCCAGGGTTGTGCAGCCGCGCGAGCAGAGTGAAGGACATCACTCTGACGACTAGAATTGAGCAAAGCTAGGCACAGTAGCGAAATACTAGACCTCATTCAGGTAGCAAGGATAATTATGACCATATCAATTGTCATATGATGATGGTCATCAGTTCGTCATGCGATAGAGGACATGACAGGAAAGGAGTAGTATCGGTATGAATATATACAGCACAGTCCAGGGGTGTAACTGCAGGATGAAACGGCTGTCATGGTGGCATCAAATATATAGCCCAATTACACCGAGGTGTACATGCTGGAAGATCTAGCTAATGAGGCATATTAACAAAGTCTGGTTGCCACGCTAAATTGAATGCACAACAAGCAGATGATTCAAAATGAGGACCAGGGAATGTCATCATTCAGCCCCGTACGGTCGGTCCCCAACCTCAATACCCATTTCTGTTCTTTCTTATGTAAGAAATCACTCACATTGGTGATGTGAGATGGAATGAACGGTTTCTCCAAGACCGTCCATTTGAAAGACGTGGGTGAGTGACTTTGTGTGATGAAGTGGTTGGTGAGTTTGGTAGCCTGTCTCCTGCAATTAATGGTACTTCTGTGCTCAGATAGCCGCACCTTTATTTTACGGGTGGTCATCCCCACGTACCTAAGCTGACAAGGGCAGGTTATGAGATAGATCAATCTATCGCTATTGCAGTTCGTGAACTTCAGTTGTCTCCAGGGCCTGGAGGTCCCGATGTCTATCTCAGTAGTTCTGGACGTTTGGGCACATGATTGGCAAGTACCACAAGGATGGTGGCCAGACACTGGGGGTAAGTCCCAAAGGGTACCTAAAGCTCTCGGAGTCTCATCAGGGGGTCTAGTGTGTACCATTCTGTCCCGTAGATTAGGTCCCCTCTTAAAGAAGAATAATGGTTGTAAGATAGAATGTGGTCCTGAGTTTAAGATCGACCAACGTTTCTTAACCGCTTTCTTAATACTATGGGACAGCGTGCCAAAGGTGTGTACAAAGGTCAGCCTTTCGAGAGGTGCTTTTGGAGTGGTAGGTTCCAAAAGTGCTGCCCTATTGTTGTGGCTGGCACGTTTCATAGCCCGATGTACCAGGCGAGGAGGGTATTTCCTTTCAACAAGCTGGTTTTTGAGTGAAGAGGAATGTCTTCCGAAAGCTGTGTTGGTGGAGCAGTTTCTTTGGACTCGCAGGAACTGTCCAAACGGAAGATTGTCCCGCAGGGACTTGGGATGGTGGCTGTCATACAACAACAGAGAGTTCCTGGACATAGGTTTCCTGTACAATTCGGATTCTAAACCCGTGGACGTGGCCTTAATCATAAGATCAAGAAAGGCTAGCTTGTTTTCGCCAATCTCAACAGTGAAACGTAAAAAGGCGTTCCTGCTGTTCAACCAACCCAGGAAGTCTTGACAGCTGTCTTTGGAGCCCCGCCACACCACCAATAGATCATCAATGTATCGTCTCCATGTTCTTATTTGTTCCCGGTATGGATTGGACTCATTAAAGACAAACCGTTGTTCGAAGTAGTGTACGTAGAGGTTTGCCAGACTGGGGGCATAAACGCTCCCCATACTGGTTCCAGACACTTGTAAATAGATGTTATCTTCGAACTTGAAGAAATTCTTCTTCATGGCTAAGGCAGCACAAGCCATGATAAAATGTACTGGAGTGATGGTATCTCTCTCGATGGTGTCCAGTAAGGAATGAATGACCTCCAGGGTTTCGTCCTGGGGTATAGAGGTGTATAACGCCTCTACATCAAACGAGACCAACAGGTCCGTATTGATGTTGAAATCTAGGTCAGGTAATATGCGTAAGACGTCGGTGGTATCCTTGAGGTAGGTTGGCATAGTCTGGACCATGGGGCGCAGAAAGTGGTCGACGAACGTAGATAGAGGTTCCAGAACGGACCCAATGCCCGAAATGATGGGTCTACCTGGTGGTGGGCGTTTCTCCTTATGTACTTTAGGTAGTATATAAAAGTAAGGAGTCACAGGATGTTCAGTATTGAGGAACCGGGCCTCTGGCTCAGTTACCCACCCTTCGTTCACTGCCTCTTCTGTCATATCGCGAATCGTCCTCTACAGATCTGCTGTGGGATCTTGGTCCAGGAGGCGATAAGATCTAACGTCGCTTAATTTGCGAAGGCATTCAGCCCTGTATGTCTCAGTGTCGAGGATGACGATTGCTCCTCCCTTATCGGCTGGCTTTATCGTTATGGATTTGTCAGCCGATAAAGATTTAAGAGCCTGGTGCTCAGCCTTAGGTAGATTACAAAAAGTTTTTCTCTCGTGTTTAAAGAGCTCATCGATGTCCCTTTCAATCGCCTGCTCAAAAGCCAAGACATTCGCTGGCATAAGATGAGTAGGTGGATTAAAAGTTGATTTAGGTCTTAATCCAGTGTTGGTCATTACTTCTTCTTGGTCCGATTTCTCTTTGTCCATGAAGAAGAAGTGTAGTCGCACCTTTCTGATAAATTTCGCCAATTCCACGCGAGTTTCAAAATGTTCATTTCTGTATGTTGGAACAAAGCCCAATCCTCTGTTGAGAGCCGTTTGCTCAATCTGGGTGAGTGTGCGGCTACTCAAATTGATCACGATGCTGTCTCCGTGGGGGTCTGATCTTTGTTCCTGGCCGTGGTGCTCCGTAAATTCCGAGTCGAGCTCGTTGTCGGCGGAGAGTTGAACTGCACTTGGGGTTGTGGTTGTGCTGGTGTTTTGGTTGTGGACTGGCCTCTCCTTCTGCCCCGTGACCTGCCGTGGCCATACCCTAAAAAAGGCTGCCCATTAAAGTTGGTGGGGAAGGCTGGTGGAAAATTGGGAGGGAAAGGACCCATAGGAGGTTGGAAGGGAATCTGTTGGTTGGGAGGAAAATTAGGAGCCCCATATTGCCACGGGTTCGGTGGCCACCACTGTTGTGGGCCCTGATTGTGTTGGTTACCTCTCCAAAACTGATTGAAGTTTCTTCTACCTCGACCTCTACTAGGTCTAGATTGATTATCACTACCAGAATCACTACCAGTGGTGCTACCATCTGAGTCAGAAGTACCATAGTTAGAGCTAGTTTTGCGACTATTGGAATTATATACTGGTGGGACATAAGAATCGCTGGTGTAGGGGTACACTCTTTCAAATTTGAATTTTTCGAGGTCCTTCTTAAATTTTTCCATTTTGGTAAAAAGGATGTGGTCTTTGTAATCACTATTGCTTTTGTCAGACTCCTCTTTTTTCTTCCGAAAGATTTTATCCGAGAGGGTAGCCTTGATTTTAGATTCAGTGATCTGTATTTCGATCAATATGGCATCAGCTGCGGATTTGGAAGTTTTGATAATCAAGATCAGCCAATCCCTCGTGCAGCGCCAAGCAATCATGGCCCAGCTTTTCAAGAACTCCTTGTCATTTAGAAATAGTCTGGGGGGATTGGTAACTATAAGCCCAGTGGGGGCACAATCGTTGCGTAGGTACTGGGCCATGATGGTTCCATGTAAAGATGTTCTGGTCATGGATTTTTTAAGGGCTAACAGCTTCCCCCATTCCTCTTCACTGGTCACAACTATTTGGGGTGTGACTTCTAGTAAATCAGGAAAATCGGCTAAGGCCAACTGGAGGTCTGCATTATCAAATGACAGACCGTGATTTTCCGCCATTCTAGCTGGACTAAGAGTGCTCAAAAAAGAACCGTGTCCAGGCACTTGACAAAGCGAGAAACCACCCAATTGAGGGTGGAAAAGTGTAGTCTGTTGAAGATCAATACACTAAAAAGGGGTCCGCAGTCTAGCGACTGCTCACAAACATCCAAACCACATACAGTAAAGGGGACCCACGGGCAGTTTAATGACCAGCTCTGAATACATGCCCACCTAACATTAATCACAAGAGAGTATCAGAGGGTCAAGAGTGAGACAGGCTAAATATCAAAGACAGAGAAGGTGTAGTGCTCCCACTGGCCATATGACTAAGGGGCGAGTGCTATAAAACATGCCAGATCAAGATCAGTGTCTGGTCTCTGGCTCCCATCAGTCACCACTCGGAACCGCCCTTCATCATTTGGGGCTCCGAGGACCAACACTATACCAGATCTTGGTGTTCTAGCAGAAAGGGGTTGGCCTTCCTGTTAGTCAGTAAGTGTTGGTGTTATGGTTGAAACCATATGTGTTGGTAAAGTAACTGACAGGGTTAAAAAAGGTGTAATGTGCAGTGCAAGGAAAACCAGGACAAATAAAGAAAAGTGAATAAAATTGGTTTTAAGGAGCAAAAAATACTTTAATAGGGTATAACTCCTAGCACCAATATTAAAAAATAGCCAAGACAGGGTGAATTTATAACCTGTCTAGTGGTGTAACGTGGTCGACATGTTTCAGCAAACACTGGCCAATAGCCTTGCTTTCTTCAGGACCTTTTAAGATACAGCTACTGCAAACAAAGAAACCCAATGTGACAGATAAGTAAAGTGTAGTGTAGGAACGACACAGAAAAGTACCTGAACCTCCAGGTTGTGTCTGTTCCAGATCTCTTCATACAATCAGCAGTGGGCTGAAATAAAAAAGCATGGTGTGAGCTAATCCCCCCATACCTGTCTGAGATAGGTCTGTCTAGTATACCAGGTGTGATTTATCCACATAGGTGTAGTCCAAATCTTGGACTTTGAACAGGCACACTGACCAAACTCGTGTAAAATATAAATCGTGGAAATTGAAACATTTCAAGTTTCACGGGATGCTTCTTACCTGATTAGTAAGAAGTGAACACCTCACCTCGCCTGGCTACGGCTCAGGACTGGTGAAGCACCGCTCTAAAAAGGGTGAATAAATCCAAAAACAAGAATCATCCACCATATCATGCCTGGACTGGATCAATGAGAGCACTTGTCATAGCTAGATGCTAGCAGTTGGTGTGTAGCGGTAACCGCTTGTAAATACAGGATATATCACGTTGTTAAGCTGTTGTTGCATGCTACCTTAAGTTGTAGGACCAATTGCCCACTGAGCTGTGCCAAAGGGTAAAAACCATCTAATGTCTACAACAGTACAAACAATACTGCATGCCCCGTGAATGAAGCGCTGCCCATACGTGGAACAAAGAGCAAAAAGCCAAACACCCCGTTTAAAAGCGGATCGCATGCTCAAGACTGCGTGCTGTGGCTCAGAAAATTTGAAAGATACCGCTGCGCGCACTCACCTATCCGTCGGTACTTCCAAGCGGCATCTGTGCCGTCTGGGGAGGTGCCGGCGGTGTGTTGTTGTGGGGATTATATTACGCGTGCCCTCATTGGTCCCAGAAAGTCACGTGACGCGCCATCCTGTGCGTAATGCGTCAATGGTGCAATGAAGTATCTGATAGGAGCAACGTCCCGGCTGTATGACCAATGAAATGCACAGTCAGTGTAAACACAAAACCTGGAGTTTAAACCTCCGATAATAGAAGTTCAATAGTTACATTTATTTGTATAAACAGCCGAAACCCAGGGTTGTGCAGCCGCGCGAGCAGAGTGAAGGACATCACTCTGACGACTAGAATTGAGCAAAGCTAGGCACAGTAGCGAAATACTAGACCTCATTCAGGTTTAACCTCAATGGTTGTGTAGTCCGTAATCCCGCTATGTAGATTATTCTCTGATGGACATGTTATTGAATGGAGGGGCTCCGCTTGGAAGAGCTACCTTTTATTGACGGCCTGCTCAAAAGTGAGTATTTCCGTGGTGACCGGGGGCATAAAACTGGACCTGTTGCGTAATCCTGTTCCCTCTTCCGGGGTGTAAGTTTTATCTTGAAAATAGGCTCGTAATCTGATTTTTCAGAAGAATTGGTGTAAATCCTGGTGGAGATGAAACTTGTCTTCTCATGGGATGGGGATGAATCTGAGAGCTTTCTCCAACAAGTTTGTTTTGTTTACATCTAGTTGTGGTGAAGAGAGATTGACTACGAGTGTTTGGGTCCTGTTGTCTTGCGCCTCAGTAGCATCTAGGCTTCTAGGTCCTGCCAATGACGTTGGAAAATTGGAAAAGAGGGGGGTGGGTGGTTAGTAAAACCACCCCTCTGTCTGTTAGAGTTGTTCCTTTCCTCATAGCTAGAGTCGCTGCTAACTGAACCTGATATTCTGGAGAAGCCAGTTGAGTTCTCGTCCTTAGCATTACTTGGAGCCCCATCCTCCAGGATTTCCTTTTTAAGTTCCACTATCTTCTGAGTACATTTTTTAACGTAATCAAGTGCAGTTTCTATGCCAAGCACCATCTAATGCCTTGAACTGTTTTTGGGACAAAACTGAATCCCTCTCTGAATTTGGGAATGCCTATGAATATTGTGGGCTTGCTCTTTACTTGCAAACTTTTAGGTATAATATAGGTTTCTAAGTATTTTACCAGTAGGTGTCTGTGTAAGCGTGAGTGGATTCGCTTTTTTTTCCAATCCTTCCAACTTAGTGAGTTTCTCATTCAAGGACGAGTCAACTGATATCGCCTCTGTTCCTAGGAAGTTGAACTTGCCTTGATGCTGGATCAATTTTCAAATGTAATCTTCAATATAGGAGAATGTTACTCTTTCTGACATATCTTAAACCTGTGTAGGTGACTAGTAAACAATAGCTATAGTACGTAATTCAATAAAAACAAAAAACCCTTGCAGGTAATTACCTGCACGAGACAAGAGAAAAAGTCAATGTGGTAACCCTGTGTCCCTGAGAACCTGGGCAAATATATGATAAACTACAAATGGCACTGTTGGGTAGAGCAATTGCTACGAAATTGTGCGTTATTAATCATTCAAAAACAAAGTTGATAAATCCAATTAATTTCTTTGTAGATTGCAGGATGGAACATCAATGACAATAATTATTTGATATAAAAGATATTTTTTCTTTTTTGTTTACTGTAAATCATATATGGCTGTCACAGTTAAATAGGCAGCAAATGATAGTGACAAAAAGTTGAGTGAATAAAGTGACAAAGTGACATAGGTGACTGGGTTAGATTTATACATGAGTGGTACGAAACAAACAACTATGTACACAATATACAGAAGACAACTGTAAGATGGGGTCTGTCCTTTTCAATTCTATATAAAGTGTCTCTGGTGCACATTAAATGGGTTTTTTAATTCTTGGAGCTGGTAGATCTAAAGGACATAGACCGAAAAGTACGTTGATGTTTCAACCCAGACGAATGCCAATTAAATAAGCATTAAGGCGGGTGTTCTTCAGGACGGGCAGACAATGCGATAGACAACCTAAAGGGGAACGATTCATGTGTAAGTCATGTGTGTTCCATTGATAAAGAATATTGTTGTAAAGCTCCAGTAAGTAGCTGAGTCTACTCACCAAGATTAATAACTCCAACAGCAGAGGGAGCGTTAAAAATGAATTAGAATTCACCATGCGGTAATAGTCCAGTGTTGAGAGTAACTTACTGAGGGCGCAGCACAGGCAGTACATAGACCTACCATTCTAGGTAATGTGTGGAGAACCACCTTGAAGGTTGGAGTCTAGGGATTAAAGGGGGGGTGGGAAAACTCGGTTAGTGCTGTGTGCCTGATTAGGTATAAAAAGCATGCCAAATTGTGTTACTAAAGACCTACTTCGGTGGGGGACGGTGTTAAAATCCATTTGAGCATCAAAGTTCAAGGATGAACGAGGAGTAAAAAATTAATAAATGAAAAACAGCCTGTATTAATTATGCTAGGTTCTCCTAGCTGCTGCTCTTGAGTGTACACGTGGGCATATTTCACGTCGCGTCTGTGCCGTTCACCATGGCCTTAATTTACATCTGTTTCCCTGCACGCACAAGGCCTCTCAGCTTTTTGCAAGAGAAACACATCCGTTGTGCAACTGAATTGTAAGGTATGTTCCCACAATGCGCACCTTAGCTTCAATGCTCGGGCTGATACGCCCTGAACACCAATCTTAAATAGCCCTAGTAATCAGGTGACCCATAGCTGCCAAGGCTTCAGATTTGCCATTTGTGACATTTTTATAATTTCTGTGAAATTGTTAGTGACATTTCAACGAGTATGAGTGACACTTTCTTGCAAGCAAAAATCATGCAATGAAGACGAGGGAAACTTCTAAATATCAGAAATTACAGCCCTTTGAGCAACAAGAAACTCCAAGAAGTTCTTCAAACTGCTGCAGAACACCAGAAATGGAAGGGCACTATCCCTAGTGCTCCCTCCTGTAACCTGACTGTACTGTAAAGGAATGAGTACCCATGATATTAAACAAGTCTTTCAGTATCAGCACTTTAATAAAGTTCGGTGTACATATGCTGACACATGCACAGTTGAATACAAACATTCTTACTAGATGCAACAGATTGTCATTTGCATAAAATAAATATTATTCTTTTAAAGTCCATATGTACATAATATCTAGACCCAGCACAACACCTGCCCAACTTGGTAAACCTTGAAATAAGAAAAAACACTAAGACTAGCACAAACAGTCCAGTCAGATCAATCACAGTGTCAAGTATTCGAGGCTGACAGTAACCCGTTCCTCACACTAACCTGTATCAGGGTTATGGGCACTTATATCTGAAACCAATATAACATACAGGTTGATATTTTATCATGTGCTTAATGCAACTTGTTGTACTCCCATGTCACAGTTTTTGCTTTATTGTTCACGTTTTCAGATGGAAAATATTTGTAACATGTTTCACCTTCAGGCCTGTTCATTTGAAACATTGATATAGAAGACAATGTTCTATCAAATGATAAACTGGGGCGGAATTTAGTTTTATTCTTGGTTATCCTTGAGAACACACTTTCTTCATCAGCATTGCTGTAGGGCAACGTAAAGATAAGTTGGGCTACTTTAGATAAAAGGTAAAACGTACTTCTCTGAGTGCCAACAATAGTAAATTCTATGACAAGGGAATGCCAAATGATATCCATTCTAGAAGTCAAAACCTCACCAGTACCACAGTTTACTTTGATAGCAGCCCTTTCTCTTGGATTTTTCGATAGGTCCTGAAAGTCAGTGACCAGGTATTTTGCAAATTCTTACTCTAAGCAAAGTAGGTCCTGAATTAATGAATGAATGAATAAAATATTTAATAGAGCGCACGGTGGCCGAGCGGCTTCCTGGCGCTAGGGACCTGATCAAGAACTCAGCAGAGGGGACCCAGGGAAATTTAAGAGGGGAATGCCTGAAGAAAGAGGAAAGTTTTAAGGGCTTTGCGGAAGTGAGCGTAGATGGGAATGGAGCAAATAGAAAGAGGAAGGCTATTCCAGAACTGGGGGGCAAGGACTGAGAATCGGGTTCCCCCCGTTCTGGATTTGCGGAAGCGAGGGATGTGAAGAAGAGAGAGAGAGAGAGAGGAAGAGCGAAGAGTGCGAACAGGGGCATGAGAAGAGACAAGAGTGTTAATGAACAAAGGTGCAGATCGGGAGTGAGCCAGGAATGCTAGACAGGCCAGTTTGAAGAAGGATCTGAAACGAACAGGGAGCCAGTGAAGTGATTTGAGAACCGGGGTGATATGAGAAGATTTAGGGAGGGAGAGGATGAGGCGAGCAGCTTGATTTTGAATGGCCTGTAAGCGGTGGGATTCCTAAGCAGGTATGCCCACGTACAGGCCATTCCCATAGTCAAGGCGGGAGGTAACGAGGGCCATGACTATGGATTTGAGTGCGTCGGTAGAAAAAAAGCGGGAGATTTTCCGAATTAAACGGAGGGAGAGAAAGCAGGAGGACACAACGGAGCTGATCTGACTGTGCATAGATAAGTCATGACTGACTTTGATGCCGAGAGTGCGGACAGAGGAAGAGGGGACAGGGGGGACCAAAAGAAAGGGGCCAATGTGCGGGGGTCCAGGGGTTGGAGGGGCCACCAGTGAGAACAAGTTCCGTCTTATCTGGATTGAGCTCCGTTGGTTAGCGCACATCCAGTCAGAAATGAAGACTAAGGTGGAACAGAACTTGGGAAGAGAATCAGGGGTAGAAGAAAGATCGAAAACGAGCTGAAGGTCATCTGCGTAGTTATACACAGAGACCCCCAGCTCAAGAAGAGAAGTGATGAGGGGGTGAATATAAAGATTGAAAAGGAGAGGAGAGAGAGAAGAGCCTTGGGGAACACCACAAGTGACAGGGCGGGGAGGTGCAGAGAAACCGGGGAGATGAACTGCCTGGGACCTATCCTGAAGGAAGGACGCCAGCCAGGAAAAGGCCACGCCTCGAATGCCCGCTGCGCTGACACGGTCGAGAAGGATGGCATGGTCAACCGTGTCAAACGCATCGGACAATTCGAGAAGGACCAGGCCTTGGGGGAGATTAGAATCGGCCTTCCCCTTAGGCTCGTCCAGAACTGCGAGGACCACCATCTCCGTGGAGTGGCCCGGGCGGAATCCTGCCTGGTGGGATGCGAGGAGGCCATTCTCCTCAATATAAGAGGAGAGGCAGGAAGTGACATGAGCTTCGAGGATCTTGCCGAGGTAGGGAAGAAGAGAGATGGGACGGAAATTAGAAGGAAGAGAGGGATCTAGACCAGTTTTCTTTAGAATAGGAAGGACTATGGCAGATTTGAAAGAAGAGGGGACGGATCCGAGAGCCAAAGAGGAGTTGAGGAGAGCAAGGGGAGGTGCAGAGCAGTTGGTGAAGAGGGTTTTAAGAATGCGTGCTGGCGCGCAATCCATGGGGGAGCCAGACTTGATTTTGATCAGAAGTTTTAGAAATAGTTCAGTGGAGAGAGGAGGGAAAGAGGAAAAGGAAAAGGAAGGACAGATGGGGCGGGGTTGGGGCACTGTAGGAATGTTGGCTTTGATCTTTACGATCTTGTCGATAAAAAAATTAAGTGAGGGACTGTGAGGGAACCAGGCTAGGGGTAGAGCGATCAGAGGTGGCAAGATTGTGGACCAGAGAGAAAATTTCACAGGGTTTGTTTGCCGCGAGAGCTACTCTCTCAGAGAAATAGGCGGTTTTAGCCGCCAGGATCGCTTTTTTATATTCAGAAAGGAGTGATTTGTATTTGGCGCGCAACAAGGGACAATAGTTCCGTCTCCAGTGACGTTCCGACTGCCCTAGGTCGAGTTTGAGAGTTTTGAGTTCTGGAGAGAACCATTTGTGCGCGTCATGTGGACGAATCGCCTTGATCTTTCTGAGCGGAGCGACAAGGTCGCACGAAGAGGAAAGCCATGTGCCAATGGCGTTGGCCTGGGAATCAAGAGGAAGGTTGGTAAGGGTGGGAGCAGAGGAGGCCAAAGTGAGCGAGAGGGAGTCAAGGTCGGTTCGATTCCAATTGCGGGCTGAGATGTTCTTCGCGAGGGGGGGCTTGTCAACCACTCCCAGGTGGATGGCGAAAGAAATGGAAAAATGATCCGACCAGACGCATGGGGAAATAAGAAGGGATGAAACAATGGGGAGAGAGGACCAGATTTGATCCAAGATGTGACCCTGGACGTGAGTGGGGGCTGAAATATGAGATGTGAGGTTTAGGCATTGCAGAGTGCCTGAAAAATCTTTCGAGGGGAGGTCTTCCCTAGGGTCGCCCGGCCAATAATTAAAGTCGCCGAGCAGGAGGACGGAGGAATTGTTGACCACGAGAGTGGCCATAAGGTCCTGAAGGGAGGCTACAAAGGAGGGCATAGATTGAGGAGGACGGTACACAAGGACAACAGTGAGGGGGGGCAGGTAGATTGAGAGAGCGGGCCACAAGGTAGTCTACATTAGAAATAGGGGGGTGATTGAGAAGTTGAAATTTGAGGGTTGACCGAATGATCATCGCCACCCCTCCCCCTACCTTGCCGTCCGGACGATCAGCACGGAGGGGATAATAGGTGTCGGGAAAAATGGCTAAGAGGTCGGGGAGGGAGTCAGCAGTGAACCAGGTTTCAGTCAGAAAGAGGAAATCCGGGGAGTCTGAGGTAAGGAGATTAAAGAGAGCTGTCTGATGTTTGGCCGCTTAGCGGGTGTTGAGCAGTATAGCAGAAGCTGCGATAGAGGCAGGGACGGGGGGGAACAAGGGACAGAGGGGTGATAAGCAGCGGGGGGGTAGTGCTAGTGGAGCTAGAAAGAACCGGGGTCAGGTGAGGGGGGAAAGACAAGAATACCAAGTGTGTCAAGGTGTCGCAAGAGTGGAGGTGAGGGTGGGGAAACAGCAGAGAGAGCTAAGAGTTGAGCTGAGGAGTAAACCAGAAAAGGAGCAGAGGGTGTGGCCCCTGGTCCCGGCCCATCGCGGACGGGCGCAGACGGGCTTAACTTAGGCGCAACTTCGGCGTGCCTTCGTCGCGCCCGCTGCGCGCGTCCACTGCGCGGTTGGGACTGGGTAACCATTAAATAGAGACACATGGGGAGGAGAGTCCGGGGGTGTGGCAAGGGGGGAGGGGACAAAGAACTGCAGCGCCGAGCCCAGACCCGCCCAAGATGCTCTGCAAACTTGAGGTAGGTTACAAACCGTTCTATGAAGAACAGCACACTATCAAAACTTTGCTTGTGTTTGTCGAAAAAGTTAAAAAAACGTGCATGCTTAAGCACATTGTGATTAACTGGAAGGACTTTTAAAGTATACCTTACACCATTCTGGTGAAAGCTGCAGACTCCTTCATAGAAAGCTTTCTGGGTTCCTGGCTCAGTGTCCCCACTTTCTAGCATGTTTCTCAACGTTCCCCACACAGTGATGCCAACATACAGACTTACATCTGGCATTCCTATGATGTTAAATCAGGCAAACTGGCATATGGGCTCCTCTTGAATGACTGAATGGCATTGACATGAAACACTCTACTCAAGAGCACAACAATTAATTTGATCATGGCATCATATAAGAGGTGCATGACTGGGTTTTCACTTTGAAGCAAAAGGTTGAAATTCACAAAAGCCGGTAATGCAGCCTGAAGAAATAGACAGTAGACCTCAGTCATACGGTTCTCAAAACTGTGAACAAGTCTGCTTAACCTGACCTTGCTAGTTCTGTCACTGTCTGGTGTTAATAGGAAGTACGAATTCAGAGCAGCAAACTGAAGAATCAGTCTATCCAACTATGTAGACATTCCTAACCACCAGCCGGCGGTAATCAGAATCAACAAATTGGCAGAATTCAGCAAACACAATCTTATATTTTGAAGAGTAGTCAAACCACAAGTAGACATCTACAAGCAATTCCTCTATATCAACATTTTTCAAGTTAGAGCAGAAGGCAGAAACAGCATGGGATGCCGCATTGTGAGCCATGTGGCATGGACAGGCCTTGAAATACACATTAGAATTCAAAGAGAGTACTCTAGTTCTAACAGAGTTATGCCTTCCCACATTCACTGAGGCACTATCTACACCCAAGCCAATAAAATGTTCCCAAGGAATGGAATGCTTTGTCATAAAGCGCCAGGATGCTCTTTCGGAGCGACAGTTCGCGCTTTATAAATACCACATACAAATACAAATACAAATAACATTAGATATTGTAGTACATATACCTTCAGCTGTATTTTCTTGCTTGAACACATGTCAAGAAATTTGCAGCATACCAAAGCCTGCTTCGTATAAAAAATACGTACAGTTAGGGGGTTCATTTCAATACCTTGATCATTGTTACTATCAACACACAGACTGAAAGCTGAGGATGTCAGATCAGCCACTAAGTGAGTCAACAACTCTGGTGCAATTGCATCATTTAATTCACAGGTCGCTTTTGTTCTCGAACAAGCATAACCCTGCATGATATTAGAGTCTGGGAAACATGTCCTTATGAGATTGCCCAAATGATCAGCAGCAGCAAAGGGTATATTATGCTCTGCCAAAAATCCTGTAAATGTTATTTTCGACTCTCTGGCAAGGGAGTCTTCACTGGAACTCTTCATTGGCATGTAGCCAGAGATGGGCTTCATTTTAATCTTTGTGCCTTGAAGATATGTATGAACTTCACCCCTAATACGGCGTTTCAGATCAAACTCTCAAGGAGACTTTCTTCTTGAAAATCAAGCAGCGGAAGGAATACTGATTGGTCTTAACAGGAACAATGATCCCTGCAGGTAAATAGAATTTCCAAAATTATGAATGTCCCCTACGAGTTTTAACCTATGAGAATTTTAAATTAAAGCACAAGTGGATAGAGAGGCTAGGCTGCTCACAAGCACCTACTGACCACGCTTACGCTGGCTGCTGCAGTACAACACAAAAAGTCTATGTTATGCATTATGACGTTTGTTGAGCACTGACTAGACACTGTTTAGGAAAGGACACCAAGCAATGAATTGAGCATACCAGGACCTCCATTCAACTGACATAAAATAGAGCAGTCCAGTTCATCATAGTGTAGCACCCTTGACTGACTGAAAATGAAACTGCAGAAAGAGAAACTGAAATGCCCAGGAACAGACAATGTATAAGGGCCTTTATTAAAATGTTAGTCTCCCAATACCTGATGCACATAGTAGAACATCTATACTCTTCATATAATGAAAGGGAAACAAACATAAAAACTGTTGGCTTTGTGGTGGTTTGAGTCTTAAAACATACTAGTCATCTCAAAACTATAACAAAAAACCTAGGTTGCAGCATGGTATAGCAAAAATAACATACAAAGAAATAAATATGCTATTGTCCACACACTTTGTTTAACCTTATTGAACTACCTTTGTCCAGGACAGGTTGAATTTAGTTCGACAGTACAATGCCCCACATTTCTTCTTGCTAGATTTCCGTTGGCTAGCAGCAGCCTTTCCCTTTTTGGAAGTCATAGTTGAAGTGCAGGGCTCACTGTCATCTGTATCAAACCTTATTCTGCCGAGACAGGGAAGGGAAAGAAACTCAAATATGCCCAATATGATTTTACATGTATGTCCAATGGGGATAAAGCATGGTTTTGTCTATCCAAATGCGGTCACAGTGAAGCTGGAGTCCAGCAGGTGCTTCCTCAAAAATGATTCTATGATGCTCCTTAGCTCCTTGTTTTTATTCCTCACAACTATCTGGCACAATTGAAAATCTCTCTTTTCATACAAGTCAGCCAGCCACTGATATGTTCAGACCTTCTTAAATATTAAATAATGCCCTTTCGCCAATACTAATGTGTCTATACCTGAGGTACACAGACAAAGACCAAATTTTTAGTACTCAGTCTGCTGGTGTGTCACTGGCTCTGTTCTGCTGTGAAGTGGCTGATGCTGTTTAGTGTAGTCCTACAAAGATTTCTTGGGTCACTCAAGCACTGACACTGCAAAGATGTTGGACTTTGAATATCTATAAAGATTCACACAAAAATACCCAATTTGAATGTACTGCTCCAGATTTATAGTGAGGTTTTTAAGCATACATATATGATTCCTAATTGTAATGCAGTATTATAACCCGGAATGCACTATAGCAACACAAATCGACATTTCAATATGTTAGTCAGCAAATTGAATTCAATCAAATGCAACTTAGATGATCAAGGGAGACATCCTGGAAGAAACACTGGGTTGAAGTCTGAGCTATATTAACCTCATCGCTGCTTGAGATTCTCCCCTGCTGTGCTGGACAGCAATGAAAACGGGTGTGGTCATGATGAGCTCAGCTCGTCATGAGCACCTGAGAGGTATATGCCATGGCGATCTGAGCTTGTCATGAGCATGGAAGGGGTTAAGCGTGTGCATTGTTCCCAGCTACTACTCCTTCAATTGTCATCTACCACTGTGCCAGAGCTCAAAGTCAGAGAGAAAAAGACAAGTTGATACAAACACACACCAAATAACACCACAATATACCAAGTCAGCTATCCAGAGAGCATTAACGTTAATTTGCACAGACACACTTTGCTTTAAAAAAAAAACCTCACCACAGGATTGCTGTTTTAATAAAATGCTGAGCATTGTGTTGGAAGGCTTACAATCATGGGGTGCTCAGCTTGTTTTATTTAGCCAACACACTGCATTATTGGAACTTGTGTTTTTTGTTCACCTCATAAAAACAGGCAATATTAAACTTTACCAAAACCAGGTAAGCTTGGGGGTAGGCAAGCAGGTAGTCGTACTACTGAAGCATCTGTGTCAACATAAGAGTAAAATGTATTTCATCTGTAGGCCCTCTCTTCTCACAATTAAGCATTTTTCGAAAAATCCTTCTGTACCTTATCAAACAAGACATTATACACAAGTTCCAGCATAAAAACATTCTCTGCAGAAGTTTAACAAGGACACGTATAGGTTGCAATGGCAGGGTAACCTGTAGCATGATGAACCACTGCCTTAGAACACAGTTGATGGACCATGATAGTAGCTTCTTTTGACATTTGCAGGATAGCAGGCCTTAGAAACCAGTAAAACTTCTAGAAACCAGGTGACCTCCACTTCTTTAGCACAGGTGCCATGCACAGAAGTTCCACAAGTAAGGAAAGGATTTTTCTGTGTCAAATGCAGTAAGTCACAGCTAACCTCAAAATACACAGTTCTGATAAAAATATGTGGTTCATGATCTTTTGTGAAAACTGTCAGAAAAAAATCATCTTGCTGCAGCATTATTCACCAGTTATCGTGACATTTGTTATTGCATGAAAACTCCTGAGTACACAAATTCAGCCCCAACATCATTTAAACACAGCACCCTCAAGGTGACGCCAGGACAGAAGTTTCGAACACAAGTAAACAAAACCGTTCTCATGATCTGATTGTGAAAAGCAATAACACAGCTAACCTCAAAATACACAGTTCTGAGAACATGTGGTTTATAATCTTTTGTGAAAACTGTCACTAGACAAACCTCCTTTTGCTGCAGCATTATTCACCTGTTATCTTTTTTTTGTTGTTGCATAAAAACGTCTGGGTACATAAAGACTTCAGATCCCCCAACATCTAAAGAAAGCACCCTCAAGTTGAACACCAGGAGCAACCAGGAAAGAAGTTCCACAAGTAAACAAAACAGTTCTCATGATATGTTTGTGAAAAGCAGTAACTCACAGCTAACATCAAAATACACACTAGTACCAAAACATGTGGTTCATGTTTGCAGCAGGGATATTAGTCAAAACCAACTGTATCATCTCAAGAACCATTTGGTTCTGTAACAAGAGATCAGCTCCTTCCCTATCCAGGTAAAATTCTGCGGATTTGAGTTCGAGATCGTGTCGAATGCATGTATACAGGCTTGTCACATCCAGTGTGACAAACCATAGCTCTTCTGACCCCTCGAAGTCTTGCAGTTTTGTGAGGATGTCCTTACTGTCCTGGATAAATGATGGTAAATCCTGGACATGTTTATTCAGTTTGAGGTCATTGAATTCAGCTAACTTTTCCGTTGCTGAACCTATTCCAGATATAATAGGTCGCCCTGGGGGAAAGTTACAGTGTTTGTGGACTTTCGAGAGGATGTAAATACAGGAGGATTTAGGGTTAGCGATCTTCAAGTACCGATATTCAATATCGCTGAGGAAACCCATGTCTTTCTATTCCATTAGTTTAGAGTTAATTTCAACCATAAGAGGCCCTCTAGGGTTACTTGATACTCGTTCATAACATTCCGAGTCCCCTAGTTGCCTTTCGATCTCATTCTTATAGTCAGAGAGGTTCATTACAACGACGTTACCGCCTTTATCCGCCTCCCTGATAATTAGGCTTTTGTCATTTCTTAATCTCTTAAGGGCCTCCCTTTTCCCTTTGGACAAATTATATTGCAGATTCCGACGGTCCCTGCTCTCCCGCTCAAGTTTGTAAAGACCCTCACTCACCCGTTCTATAAAAATATCAATATTACGATGGTACACAGCGGGCGAGAATTTGGATTTGGGGTGTAAACCACTATCGGCCAACATGTTCTCAAAAATATTGTGTTCTGCACGTATAGTGTCCAAATCTACTTCCATTTCCTCGTTAAGTATTGAGACAGTGCAAATTTTTGACTTCAGCTATAGACATAGGAGCAGTACCACTTGCCCCCCCCCCCAGAAAATACAGTGCGTGAAGCCTTGTCGCTGAAGAAATCTTTTAATTTTAATTGTCTTGCAAACTTGAATAAATCAACATGGACATTAGAAAAATCCCCATCCTCGGTGGGGCAAAACCCCAATCCCTTACAAAGTAAATTCTTTTCATCCTCATCCAGCATTCTGTTAGATAGATTGACCACTTTGAGTTCTAAATCAGGAGAGGTGCTGGTAACATGACCTGTACCAAATCTCCCTACTGCTTCCCCTGATCTTTCATCTTGTTCTTCGCCCTTTCGGACCTTCTTAGTGGGTCCTCGGTCGAGTCCCCGACTGCCCCCTTGCCCCCTGCGACCCCCTCTCCTTGTCTTTTTAGTTGCTGTCCCTTCTTTGCCTGATTGCCACTTATTCTCAATTTGGCCATTTCTATTTGGAATGTGAAGGGACCTTCCCCTAAAGGGAGTCCACCTGAGGCAACATTGGAGGAGATACTGTCAATGGAAGAGAGAGATGTACTACTTGCTGTTCTCAACTCCTCACTCTCTTCCCTCATTCTTTTCTTGTTATTGTCATCTCTTAGAGTAATATTATCAAATCTTTTTGCGAAAGTATAAATGCAGACCTCTTTATAATCTCTGTCATCCCGTTTAATCTTTCGCAATTTCTCATCTTTAAGATATGTCTGATTACTCTCTATTACTTTTTTCAGGATTTCAACGTTTTTATCAACTAATTCAGTGTTTTCACAGGATTCTAGTTCCTCTTCAATAGCCTCTATCTCAAATAGCAATTTGGCCCCCTTTTCAATGGCATGCCTTATCAAGATTTGCATCATGACAAGGGATGCACCTTCCAAGTTTGCCTCCCACTCCTTGAGCAGCTCATCGCTTAGATCCTCAAAAGTAGGCAAGATGAGAATGCGCAACCCCCTCGGAACTTTCTTGTTATCAATATATTGCTGTAGGGTTAAACCATCCCACCACCTTGAAAGTTCTTGCTTTTTGAGGCGCTCGAGTTTCAAAAATAGAGGGCGCAGTCCCGCAGTGCTCTGTCCCACTTGTCCCACCAGGGTAGTGTCCATGTTTTTTCCAAAGAGATCCGATGCCATCTCTTCATGTTTATCATCAAACCTTGGCATCTTGCTGTATACGGATGGGTAAGAGTGCTTGCTGGCCCAATCGGACAGAACCAAATTTAAGAAGAGCCAGCAGCCGACCTTTAGATGCCGCATATCATCCCTAGTTCCAATAATATGTCAAAACAATCGTGCAAACAACCCCTGCATCAGCTGCTGGGTGAGGTCCAGATCACAAGATACTTCTGAATACTGCTAAACCAAGAGGGACAAACAATGAAGAACACAAAAGACTCGGGCAAAGCTGTAGGTTTGTTAAACGCACAATTTTCAATGTTACAAACAAATTGAAAGAGAACATCTTTACACATTAAATGACAATTTAGAGCAGTGTATAAGGTGTATCGGGTGTCGACTGCGTTTCGATCCATATATGCAATAAATGTATCATCATCAGGACATTTAGAATAAACATTCTTGTGCGCAATTGCCTGTAATAATTGATGTTCAATTAGGAGAAGGAAAAGGGGAAAAATAGGAAATACAAATAATTAAAAGGGAGCACCGGTTCAGGTACAAGCATAAGAGTAAAATACAGATTAGTCTGTTCCATGTAGCAAGGTTTGGGTACACCTCATAAATATAGTACAATTACACATTTGCCTTAATGACAAGGTCTGAAGGAGGCCATGCGAGTAGAGATAAAAACATGGAAGGAAGTAAAATGCATAGACATTCTGCGCTTGGCCCTGTGATGGTGCCTAAGAAATATGAAAAGGCGAGTGATTCCGCTGTGAACTGGGAGAGTGAACGTGCGTGCCTTACGTAAGTTAAGCCGTGAATGAACACTTATAAAAAGAAGCACATACAAGTTGGCAACGCCCGCATGGATAGTAACAAATATGTAACTGAGGGCACGAATGGTGACCAGCCAGACCTGAAGGAATCGCTCTCAAATGGAGATTTATGAGTGAACGAAAAGGGGGCTTACTCATCCAGTGATGGGAAGGGGAAGGCACAATGCCTTGAGTATCCCAATGGGGGAGTGGGCCTCAGCCGATTTCTCCTAAATCCAGATATCGGGTTGTTCTGTAAGGAAAGAATAAGGTCAGGTCTGAAGAATGGGATCTTCAACGTGTTGGAGTAGGATTTGGGACAGAGACAGCGCTTACCTAGGTCTGTGTTCCTGGGTTGCAGACATTAAATGCCGGCTGCCGATATGCGGGAGGGGAGAGCCAGCTTGGTTTTTATGGTATGTGGTGAAGCGAGACTGGGTAGAAATTGTCACGTGGTCCCTGGATAGAGATGAAAGAGAGACAAGGGATTTTGTGTTGTGTGGTGAAGCGCAATTGGTTAGAAATGGTCATGTGGTCTCTGGATAGAGTTGAACGAGGGTCAAGGGAAAGTAAGAATGGTGTCAACCATCTTATGCTGGTAAGGAAGTGACTGAGTGGTAGAGTGTTGAATGCAACTCTGATAGCGAGAGCATGTAGAAAAAATAGATCATGGAGGTGAGAGTAAAAGAGAAAGAAAAGTGAAAAACAGAGAGTCGATTGGATGAAATTCTATACAGTTGCATGACAGTAGCATACTTCCATCTTGCAGGTAACTATCCCAACGTGAACAAGATATTGAGATAGTTACACAAGTCTGGCAAAATAGACTCCATCCCATTAGCTAAGATTCATCAGTGGAGCCGGGTTAGCTGGGGGTCCATATTTTACCCTAGTGAAGAGGGGCTGTAGCTCATCTAAGGGAGGGGTGTTAAAGCTAGAAAGCCTTTACTTCGTCTCGGATGGATTAAACCAGATCTTAAGAAATGGAGTATCTTTTAGCTGTTTCAGGAAAAGTGCCATAGAGTTTGGAGACTTTTTTGGAAAAAAATGGGCGATTACATTACAGATGGAACAATGTGTGCAGATACCTGCTCTAGGAACGACAGGTACTTTCAGAATTGAAAAAAGCTCTGTCAAAGTTATGAGATGATTAAGTCTTCTGAGCATAGAATTGACTGCAGGTAATTTGAATTTGCTTGTGATATTCCTTAAAAGCCACATGGGTAGTGGCTTTCCTATCAGAACTAAAATCTTTGTGCCATAGGATCTCAAAGCATTTGCAAGACTTCTTAAGCAGCAAGAGTTCCTCATTGAACCATTCGGCTGAAGGTTTAGAGCTGAATGCTGTGCCAAAGGTGGAATTCACTCGAGGGCCCTGGTTATCCTGTCATTTAGTCGCTTGTTTGCCGAGTCAATATCTATACTTAGAATGGGGCAATTGGTCACTAGGGCATATGTGCCGGACTTCAAGGTGACTTTAGCCCATTTTCACACTTTACTTTGCATACCTTCTGTACTGATAGGTATGGCACTGCTCAGGGGCAACTGAAAAGGAATGATCTAATGATCTGACCAGATTATAGGGATGGGAACCTCTACTATCACCTCCGCTGAGTTGAAAAATACTGGGCCCAATGTGTGATCTAAAATGTGTGTTGGGGCGTGGACCTGTTACAAAAGCTGAAGTCTTTTCTAGATCCTTAATGAGAATGGAGTCCAGGTGGCAAAAAGCTTCTTTGATATGTAAATTAAGGTCCCCTAGCACTAACAGTTTGGTATAGTGCAGCAAAAAAAGAGACAAGATATCTGCTAATGAGGAGATAAAATTGGAAGCCAATCCAGGTGGATGGTAGATTAAAAACCCTGCCAGCGTGCAGTTGCTGAACATTATCAGGGTAAAGAAGGCTGCTTCACAATCTACAAAGTCAATTTCTGAGGAAGTACAACGTATAGCTTGTTTAGAAATGGATGCAATCCGACCTCCCCTTTGTGACTTGCGATCATGCCTAACTGTCAAATAACCAAGCAGGATAGCAGCAAGAATATATTCTGCAGTTTTCAGTAAGACAGGTTTCTGATAAAAATAGACCATCCAGCTTTTTGTCTGTAAGAATATGAAAAATCTCGGCATTGTGTTTAGGGGAGCTATCGACAATTCATTGAATAACAGCGGGCCAACTGAAATGAGTGCAGAGGTTTTTTTCTCCAGTGGGGAACTTTGTTAGTTGGCCCAACAAGGTAAACCCACACTTGCCCAACCCTGAGGCTATATGAGAAGTAAGATGGGAGCAAGCTGAAGGATTTCTCTAGCTGTATAGCATCTTATTTTGGATACCTAAATGACAGGCGTCCTGGCCCCTGATGCCATACAGGGTGCAGAAGGGCTTCCCTTAGGCACACCTTTGGCCGCCAAGGCCTCATCCGCGCATTGGCCAGGATGAAGTAGTCCGCCTTCCAAGGGGGTGGCTATGGTGTAGGAAATGTTGCACAAACTCAAGAGGGCCAAAGAAAGCATGAGCAGAAGCCTAGCAGTCCAATACCTGTCTGGAAAGCTTACCTTCCAGATAGGAGATACTGGCGAAATTAAAAGATAATTCAAGCAGCAAAGACAAAGTAAAAGTGAGTAAAATAGGATAGAAACTAAATTTAAAAACAGATGTTCTCACGCAGCAATAACCGCCAACCTCAGCAGGAGCCAGGAATCTCCAGGTGCATTATGACTACAAGGAAAGTAAAATTGCTATTGAGTGCAGGTGCAGAGCAATCCAAAGAAATGCAATCTGGTAGTGTTAAATGCTCCTATCAGGCCATGCACCCAGTTATCCCCAGTGTCCGATACCTAGCTGTGAGTTTCAAAGCCTGGAGAGGCTGAGTTTAGTCAGGCGCTTTTGCTTTTGATGGAGAGGGCCCCTGGCTCACTGGCAGCATGTGCGGGTAGCAATCTCTGGTGAAGCAGCTGTACCTCCAGGCAAGGGCGCAACTAGGTCTTAAGTTCAGGGGGGAGGCTAATATGCCAAATGATGGGGCATAGCTTATGTTAATCAATGGGGCGGGGCTACAATTGCAGACAACCAGGAGCGGGTAATGCTCAGGCCAAGCTGGGAAAAAGAAGTGGCAAATTCTGCATTTGATATTGGACAAAAATTAGAGCACACATTTTTGTTAATTTGATGCATTTAGTCGCTATTTTCCTATGAAAAAGGGACTGAGTGTATTGAAGATTTTTTAAGTTCAAAAGAGTTTTATTTGATAATAATAAAAAGGAAAAGCAGGTGTCAAGCAAAATACAATGGAATACAAAGTTAAAGACTCTTAAGCAATAAATAAAAAAAAAAAAAAAAGAACATAAGTATACGAATGCATTTGTAATAAGAAATAAATCTGGATACAGATTGAAAAATAAGGAAAAGACATAGGAAAAATACATGAGCATAAAATATGGCAATCATAAAAACTTTGAGAGAATTTTGAGAAAGTGATACAGTGAAGAATGAATGGAATGTATCGGGCGATTAAGGGGGTTTGGGAACTTCTTGTTGCAGAGGCAGAGGATGAAACAAACGTTTACTGCAGGAGTCCAAATAAAGTGTAACTGGGGTCCATAAGTCCATGCGTTTGATAGCCAAACATGCCGGGAAAACATGAGTGGTATCGAGCCTGTGGTTGTGGCAGACATTAAACCACCACGCTTTGAAAGAAATTTTGGAGAGATCCTTCCAGTTAACTGTTAATTGTTGGAAAGCAGCAGCAAGTAAAAGGTCAACAATTTGGGGCTTCAAGTCAACATCATCCCAGCAGGGGGAAAGGCTACCCATAAAAATATGTGTGTGGGAAAAAGGAATAGAAGTGTGGAAAATCACATTGACTTGAGCCCAAACCTGCAGCCAAAAACTGCGAACATGAGTACATAAAAATAACATGTGGAATAAATCAGCTTGTGGAGATGAGCAAGACCAGCATGTGTGAGGAGTATTAGGGAAGCGTTTGTGCAGGTCGGAAGGTGTGAAGAGGAGTCTATTATAAATAAAAAATAAAGTCTGAGTGAGTGTTGCTGCTCTTGAAGATTTGCGTAGTTTGGTCCAGAGTCTGTCCCAGAAGGGAACTGACCAAGAGACAGACAAGTCATGCTCCCAAGTCTCCTCAACTTTGGATTTAGGTCTCGGAGTCTTACTAGCATGAAGGTATTTATAAATAGCAGTAGCCCTTGGTGCAGTGCGTAAGAAGGAGTGAAGTAAAGAAGTGAGGGTGGATGGGGGGGGAGGAGGGTTGGGTTGAGTGAGGAGATCGTACTTCAATAGAACTGCATTTTTAAGGGATTGATATTGACGTGCAGAGGAGGTGGGTAAATCATAGAGGGTGCGAAGTTCATGAAAAGATAAAAAGGAGGAGTTGGAAAAAAGTTGGGAAATCCATTGCAAACCTCGAGTATGCCACGATTTCCAGAAAAAGGGTCTGTCCCGGATAAGTATGAAGGTGTTATGCCATATGGGGGAGGATAGGAATTCGGCAATAGTGGTAGGGGGTGAATGAGAGGAAGAAAGGAGTATTTTTGTGGTAAACTTATGAATCGGAGTAGAAACAGATGCGGGTTTGCGAGGGAAGGAGAGGTATTCAGAAAAAGAGAAGGGAGATAGAAGAAGGCGTTCGAGTTTGGTCCATAATGGGCATGGGGTGTCAGGGTCTTGGAGCCAAAAAGAGGCTTGTCTCAATTGGAACGCCTTGTGATAGGCTGGGAAATCAGGGAAATTAACCCCACCCTCTGATTTAGGACGAATCAAGCGCGCCAAGGACATTCGTGGTTTCTTTTTGTTCCAAAGAAAGGAGGTTAGAATAGATGTGATCTGTTTGAAAAATTTGGATGGGATAGGAACCGGAATGTTAGAGAGCGTGTATAAAACAATGGGAGACAACATCATTTTTATAGTGTCTAGGCGGCCCCACCAGGAGAGGTAAAGAGGATGCCATTTGGACGTGAGATCTGTCAATTTTTGAATACATTTGGACATACATAGGGAAACGGTATCCGGGATGGTGGGGGCAACATGCAATCCAAGGTACTTGATATGAGAAGGTTTCCATGTGAAGTTGGAGGCGGCAAAATCTGGTTTGAATGTAAATTTGGTTAACGGAAGGATCTCGCATTTATCATTATTAAGTTTATAACCAGAGATTTGGGAGTAAGCTTGAACTTCGGTAAGAAAAGCAGGGATGGAGAGAGACGGGTTGGAGACAAGTAACAGAATGTCATCTGCATAAGCAGCTAGTTTAATGTGGGTATCTGATAGTTGATAACCATGGATGGAGGGGTTTTGACGAAGCTTGGAGAGGAAGGGTTCTAAAGCCAAGTTAAAAAGAAAGGGGGATAGGGGACATCCTTGACGAACACCTCTTTTTAAGTCAAAAAATGAAGAAATTTGACCATTAGCACAAACCGCTGCGCGTGGGTTAGAATAAAGCAATGAAATTAAAGACGTAAAAACAGGACCAAAACCAAACCATTGGAGGGTATGAAACAGATAAGTCCACTCAACCCTATCAAACGCTTTTTCAGCATCCAAAGCAATGGCCGCAAGAGGGTGAGGCAAAGGGCGGGATTTAGAAAGAATGTTAAATAAGAGTCTGGTGTTGTCAGTGATAAATCGGCCTTTGACAAAGCCGGACTGTTCTTCACCCAATAAGTCTGGAAGGAGAAGGTCAAGTCGAGCTGCAAGAGATTTTGCGAAAATTTTGTAATCAATATTGACCAGGGAAATCGGCCTGTAATTTTTACAATATTGAGGATCCTTCCCCTCCTTGGGTATGAGGCAGATATGAGCGTCTGAAAAGGAGCCAGAGGAAGAACCTAAGGAAAGGAAGGTGCTGAGAAGAGAATGGAGTCTGGGTATAAGAAGCTTTGAAAAGTGGAGAAAGAATTCTACCGTGAAGCCGTCGGGCCCAGGGGCCTTGTCTTTTTGAAGGGTTTGAAGTGCTTTGAGTAATTCTTGTTGGGATATATCGTGTTCCAATTGAGAAAGGTCAAGTGGAAAATGTGAAGGTTTTTGTATGGTGGAGAAGAATGTGTCCAGTGAGTGGGAAGATGGTTGAGTTTCAGAAGAATATAAGGTTTTATAGAAGGTAGAGAATGTAGTGAGAATGTCTGCGTCTGTGTGTTTGAGGTTCAAGTCATTGTCGTAAATAGATTCAATGTTTAGCTTGTTGTGTTTCACCTTCAGATAATTAGCCAAGATCTTGCCAGCTTTATTTTTGCCCCCATAAAACTTGGCACTAGACTTTAATAAATATAATGATGCATCATCTGTAGATTTTTTGTTGAAGTTCATCTTAGCGCTGATAAGGGCGGTTAGAGTTTGCTGTGAGCGGGAAGTAAAATAAGAATGCTCCAATTTCTTAATATCTAGAAGGATGGTCTTAGTAGCTTCTCGAGCAGCTTTACGTTTTTTAGCAACAAAGCCAATGATAAAACCCCTCGCTGCCGCTTTAAAAGCATCCCAAATGGTATGTTTAGGAACAGGGGAGTTATCGTTTAGGGCAAAGAATTCATGGGAGAAAGAGGTGAAGGCGGTAGTAAATTTGGGATCGAGGAGGAGAGAGTTGTTGAAACGCCAACGTTTAGGGCCTGTCGATTTGGGTAAGAGATCCAATTGAACTAATGTAGGGGCATGGTCAGAAAGTAAGATCGGACCTATTTCTGCATAAGAAAGAGTTTGGGCAATGTTGTGAGTAACAAAAATGTAATCGATTCGAGATTGGGAGTGATGACAAGGGGAGTAGAAAGTAAATTCTTGGAGATTTGGATTACAAAGACGCCAAGCATCAGTGAGTTTATGTTGGGAGATGGTGTGGGAGAAGAGTTTGTGAGGTTTGTTAGGGGTGAAATGTGCCTTGGAGTTCCTGTCTAAGAAGGGATCTAAGGGCTGATTGCAGTCTCCCGCTAGAATGAAATTATCATCCATGAATCTGGTGACATGCTGGGAGAATGAATGCCAGAAAGTGGGATCACCAGCGGTAGGGGCGTAAACATTTAGAAGGGAAATTGGAACATTCTTAATAGAAAGCTTAACATAAGACCATCGGCCCTCAGTATCTGACTCTTGAGCAATCATAGAAGAAGAAAGAGCTTTGTGACACAGAATAGCAACTCCGTTGCGTTTACCATCCCCAGGGGAAAAATAAACATCACCCACCCAGCTTCTTTTCAACTTAACAGATTCTTCGGCAGACAAATGGGTTTCTTGCAAAAAAGCAATGTCTACATTTAAACGTGAAAGATGAGACAAGATTCTTTGTCGTTTGATAGGTGAGTTGATGCCCTTAACATTCCAAGTGATTATTTTAAGAGACATATCATATCAAAGAGGAAGAAAAAAAAAAGAAAAGCAGAAGAAGATAAGAAAATTCGAGAGGGATCCAGAGGAGTGAGAAAAGCAAGAAGAGCAAAAAGATCAATGAACGCCAGCACATGATACTGATGAGCAAGAAGATGAGAAAAGGGGGGAGAACGTGAGGAAGAAAAATATAGAAGCAGTAGAGGTAGAAAATCCGAGAAGAAAAAAGTAAAAATAAGTGAAGTAATAGGAGGAAAGAGAAAAGAGGATGAGGAAAAGGAAGACAGAGGCGAACTATGTATGAAGAGTGGAAAGGTAGTCCAAAAAATAGGTAGTGTGATAAAAAGAAGAAAATAAAAGAAGAGTATTTGAAAGGTAAAAGAGTGAGACACCTGTATGACAAGGGAAATTTGGGAACATAAAAGTGATAGAGATACAAAAAGGAAAGTGAACAACCGGGAGGAGAGGGGGAACATACTTACGAAGGGTAGAGACGGGGAGGGTTGATCACCAGGGGGAGGATGCACGAGGAAATGAATGAGGGGGGAGCGCCAGGCAGAGCAAGCAAGCGTCCAATGCAAGCGAACCAACAGGTCGGGGGAAAAACGCCATACGAATCGTAAAACCTGCAAAGAAAAAGGGGGAAAACAATGACGCATGAGAGTAGTGAGAAAGGAGGAGAACAAAACAATGATGAGTAGACATAAAGGGTGTGCGAGGAAAAACATTCGGAAGCAATATTAACTAACTAACAGGAGTACAGGAAAAGCGAGGAAGAGTGGGAGGAAAATCTGGAAAAGTAGAGTCATTGGAAACATGAGAAGAACAAACAGTAATACATGCAACAGTGCGCGATAAGCGCGCGTACTAATTTAAACTATATTGCTGCGCCATGCAGAAATCATGTTATAAACATTCAACCAGGAGACATGAGAAATAAGGGAAAAGCGGAAAAAGGAACATAGGAATTGAAGTCGTTAGGAGACCTAGCAGAGGGAAAATAACAGCACAAACTGCTATAAGTATAAAACATATAGGTTAGGTAAAGCATCTAAACCATGCCATGAGAAATCATGGAGGGAAAGCTGATGAAGAACTGGAAAAGTCCATGTCAGGTGCTTGTGTTGCATTCAGGAAGCTTCGAAGACGAACAGGATCCTCGTAGGTCGTAGTCTTGTTGTTGTAAGTTACTCGAAACAAGCAGGGGTGAAAAAGGCCGTATCTAGCTCCAAGGGCCCGAAGTTCTGGTCGCATATCCAGAAAGGCCTTGCGGCGGCTGGCTGTGGCTTTGGCGTAGTCCTGCGCGAAGAAGAGATTGGAACCTGACCATTGGAGACGAGGTGAGGCACGGGCCGCTGAGATGACTTTGAGTAGATCAGTGTATTCTAAGAAGTACATGATGACACCTCTTGGTCGTGACGAGGGGGAAGGAGAGGAAGGTAGGCGACCCAGCCTATGAGCGCGCTGAATATTAAGCGTTGTGCCTTCAGGAAGATGGAGAAGTTTAGGTAAAAATGATTTGAAGAAGGCAATGGGGTCAGTTCCTTCACAATTCTCCGCCAGGCCATAAAGGCGAAGGTTGTTGCGCCTATTTCGGTTCTCCAATTCTTCGACTTGTTTTTGGAGAGAGGAAAGCTGAGACTGCATGTGTGTCACTTTGGAGGATGACTCCTGAAGAGACGTGATAGAATGTTCTACGTTGGTCACCCTAGCATCCATTTGAGACCAATTATCAGTGAGAACTTGCAATTTAGAATTAGTCTCTTCCATGAACGGCTTGAGGGCACGGATCTCTGCTAATAACAGCTCCATGGAGACAGTCGACGTGGAACCAGTCGGTGACGGAGGGTCCTTTTTGAGGCGCTTCGTGGTCCCTTTCCCTGTAGGTTGGGTAGGTCGTTCTGTGCTGGACTGTGACATCTGGGTGGAGATCGCTGTGGAAGCCTCAAGGTGCGCCAACGCTGAGAAGACTTTCGAGTTTTTGATGAAAACACGACGCGGTGTTTTGAGAGTTCGTGGAGTTGCTCTCCGTTCCATACAGGAGCGGTAATGTTTGAGAGGAAGGGGGTCCAGTTAGGACCAGCGCACACTCGTGAATGCCTCAGAGTCTGGTCAGGAGTATACAAGCTTCAGAGGTCGGAGATGGAGAAGAAAAGAAGCTATCTGTTGAAAATCAGAAGTGCCTAAGGGTTAGGTGGCAATTAGAGCAGCCTTCATGCACTTAACTGGTGGGAACGTCCCAGAATCGAGTGAGGCACGCAGGAAGTCAGCATAACAATGAAGTGTTGATAATTGGCACAGTAAACAGCATAATAAACTCTTCAGGCGATTAATAAAGCTGTGCATGCAGAGAGAAATGCACCAGCTTATTGTAGAGGTGCATCACCAGTTGTGAGAGAATGTATGCATAGAAGCATAATAAAGTACTGCACTGATATGAGGGAGTCTGCAGAAGCTGCGTTTACATGTAGATTCTGTGAGGAAGCTCACTTGCGCAAAATGGCCACCGATGTGAAATTCTAGCGAAAATGCGAGTGAAAGTCTAACAAAAGCAGCGCTTCCCAAAGGTTTCCCAGCAAAGTTGCTAACCTGAGGCTGGAAGCTGAGCAGGAGTGGCCAGCATTAGAGGAGGCTCCTCGTACGACATTCGTGTTCTGTCAGCGGGTGCCGCGTAGCTGAAGCCGTAGAAATCCAAGATGGCGGTCGCGGCAATCAGGGAGCCGCGTCCGCCGAGAAAATGAAGATAGCGGACGTTCCGCCGCTGAAAAGTCACCGCATCGAGAAGCCTGGTACTGTGCTGGGCTTCCGATGCGGAAATGTGGCGTTTGCAGGCGTCGGGGGTTTAAGGAAGGTGGCGGAATTCCACAGCGACCCGGAGCGCTCACATGAGAGCCGCCGTCCTCGTCGGGCGCAAGCCACGCCCCCCCGTATTGAAGATTTTTATTAAAGTCCACTTCAATAAATTTTCCTACAAAACACTTAGGAACACAATAGAACCAATTTTCACAATGCCATTTCAAGGTGACCACCCTTTTTTTGACAGTTCATCAAAAATTGCTTCTGTAGGAGGACAGTGTGCTCATGAAATGTTTATCATTGCAAGTCCAGAGAGTCGTTCAGGTCCCATTGTTGACCGAAGATAGGTTTTCAGTCTGCGAAGACAACCGAAGCACCTTTCTGGGGATGTGGTTGTCATTGGCAAAGTGGCAAATAATTTTAGCAGGCAGTATATGTTGGGAGAGAAATCAATGTGAGCATGACTTAAGGTATTCATTGTATTCCCCGGCCTTTCTTCAATAGGTACCTTCAGCCATGTCATTACCCGTGTCCTATTTATTTTTGAAATCCTCTCATGTACCAGGTAAATCATACTCATATATGTTGAGAGCATCCTTCATGTTTTTAAAAGACTCCTAGTTGACAATCCTTGGTACCAGATACTACATTGTGCCCGCCTGTTTCACATGCCGGCTGAATCTTTCTGACAATTCATTCAATACATTGTCTATAAATGGTAAAAATATTGAAATCCTATAGGAAGCCTCAGGATCACTAGTCTTGTAATTGTCCCATTGTGTAAGAGTAAGGTGTGGCATGGTCAGATGTTCCCCTGCTGTGGTTTAGGCTTTCACAACAAATTCATTAAATGCTTCTTCAGCTTGAATCACCTGTTTGAAAAGGTCAATCTGTCCAATACACTCCAAAATATCTATATTAGGATTTTGGAGTGCAGCTGGAACAGGAAGCAGTAGCCCAGAAAATCATGCCAGGTTGTGGAAAGCAACAATGAAGTTATGGGACTGAACAGCTGCAAGAAATTGCTCAGCCTTGAGAGACGTGATCATGCCAGTCTGAGATCTCAATCAGAGAGTCCACCACAGCTGGGTACAAATCAACAAAATGAATAACAGATGCATTCCCTTCAACCCACTGTGTCTCACATAAACCACTTAACAGTTTATTTTTTGTATCTGGCAAAGTAGCACATTATTACTTTAGGACAGCCATCCTTTTTGCTGTTATAGAGAACAGTGGTCCCTATTCAGGGGGAATACAGTGTGATAGATAACCATACACTAGAATAGAATGTATGTCTTTTGTCCAGCCGGACAAGAATTTATTTTCATAGTATTTTCCAAAAGTAGTATCAAATAAAACATTCAGATGACAAGAGGGCACCACCGTGACCCACAGAACACAAGACAGAACAATGAACACAGAATTGGCCAAAAGGCAAGCCAGAATGGGTCTGTACACTTGTGCTCAGTATAGACAGACACAAATTAATCATTTAACACTGTTGCACAATGTGTTATAGCTTGAGTCTGGTGCATAGGGTGTTTGGGTGTCGACTACGTTTCGATGCTAACATTAAATTTAGGGCATCATCTTCAGGACAAACAAATAATGCATTGCTGTCTTGATAATGTATCACACCTTTTTAACAATTCTTTACATACAAAAAAGGAAGAAGGGGAGAAAAAAGGGGGGATGAAAAGGAAGAATTTTAACCACATTTGACAACAATATACTAGGCATGTTTTCAGCATAATGTTTGTGACTTAGGTGCTTGGATTTGCGTGATCAGTGTGGACTGAATTTCATGCAGAAGTGGTGACATTTCTATAGTTTATACTGAGTGAGGATTGAAATGCGTGTCGCAGTGACGACGTTAAAAAGGAGTTGGTTGAATTGATGCCGATTTATGGTGCTTACTACAGCTTCGTCATGACATAGTGAATTATTGCAGTGATTCAACGGAGAAAAGACAAGTGAGTATGATAAAAACCAGTCAGCATATTAAAAGACGATGAACCGGCGCAGTGCCTGATCATAAGCAAGGTTTTCCCAGTGAGCCAGGAGGAACAAAAAACGGCGCGGTGCGAGAGTGAAAGAAATATTCTCCTGGGTAAACCCAGAGGGCAATGGGGAAATTACCTAAGGTGGCAAAGAATCAGCAGTTCACTATAGGCGCAAGGGCGCTCAGCATCTGGACTTTGGGGGTTGGTGGCACCAGCGGGATCTAAATGAACAAGAAGCACAGAGGTGGAGGTTTCTAAGTTTCAGAAGGGGTGGAGTTGACACGGAAATTGAGTGTAAAACAGAATAAATTAAATTACCAATTCTGTTTGCTTAATGGCAGAAAGTCCTGTTGGGTGCTGTGTGCCAGCTGTTGGAGAATGCACGATCGCATTACCTGGAAGCAGAGAGGGGTAAAAATGGGTTTAGGCATGAACCCGCCATGTTAAAGAAGTGGTGTCCAAGGGATCTGGCCATGCTACTTACTTCAGTGAGTGTGGGCAGTATCGCCGCATCTGCTTCGGAGTTTCAATGGAGACTGCTGGTTTGCCTAGGCAGAGCTGGTTAAGGCACACTATCGGCAGAAAGTGAAGAGGGACTGGTTAAGGCACACTATCGGCAGAAAGTGAAGAGGGACTAAAAGGATGGGAAGGAGTAGGCCATTTTAAGGTGGTGTGGGTTGCCCAGGAAAGGTGCAGAGTAAGTGACTTATATTGTGATTACACGAGCACGTACATGCAGAGTGGCACAGTTTGTGACTTGAATACATGTTACAAGAGACATCTTTATAAAAGGGAGGTCCAGTCTTCAAGGCAATTGAGGCCACTGTGGATGCTATTGGTTCTCAGAATCCAATGGAGCTCTTCCTTGTTGAGTAATTGTGAAATGTCTGCCCCTCTTGGGGGTGGTTTGATCACTGTGATAATTGTCCATTTGAGATCATTCTCAGTATGTCCATTGTCCGTGAAGTGCTCCACTAGGGGTGCATTTGCCGTTTTACACCGGATTCTGCTGCGATGCTGTCCGATCCTAAGCTTGATTTTCTGGCTTGTCTGGCCTACGTAGATCATTTTGCAAGGACAGAAAATTGCATACACAACATTTGTTGAATTACAGTTAGAAAAATATTTTCTCTCAAATTTGATTGCTCCGTGCTCAAAGATTTTTCCTTCAACAGTGTAATCGCAACATATGCAGCTATCACATTTCACATGGCCTGTAAGAGTCGGTAACCCCCATGCATCGTTGATAGTTGTTTTTTGGGGGGTTTGGGGCAGGGCTGCCCGGATTAGATGATCTTTAATGTTTTTTGCCCTTTTGAAGGCGAACAATGGGCGTTCAAGATTTGCTGAGCCTCTTACAAAATTAGATACTACTTTAAGTGTTGAAAGGCAGTAATGGGTTTGACGTATATCACATGATTGTCCAATCACAAGGTTCAGTGAATTACTTCCACAATGTATTAAAATGCCTTTGGCACACACTCTGGAGCTAGTTTCTGTGCACCTTTAACAGAACTTTTCATTGCAGCACAACCATAGTATGTTTGCCCACGCATACAATCAACATTCAGGCCATATGTTTCTTAAGAAGTGAGAATTTACTTTCCAATTCCGACCCCTGTTGCATTCTGAAGCTGTTCAAAACCAAGAAATTATTCATACACAGATGTACCTTCTATAAAATGATTTAATAGAACAAGTTGCTCAGTAGTGGTACTGTCAGTTGTCCCATCTGCTAAAATGGCAAAACATGTTGCATTGTTTGCGCGTTCCACCCCTCTGTTTCTAACTAGAATGTTGCAAGCAGAGATAATATCATTCTGAATCTTCCAACTTGTGTAGGTTTCATTGGAAGGACGAGTTGCCAGATGCCATGCCAGAACTTAATCACCAGCTTGAAGTCGTAGGCACAGAGCAGCGTGGAAATTGCCATTATTCTCTTCAGGTTCCTTTGATGTAATAGGTTGCCCACTGTCTGTGTCCTCAAACAGCTGTACCTTGTGTGGCAGAATAGAGTACTGATTCCACTATTCGCAGAAGTCATTTTCTGTATGCCAAAATAGTCTTCCTCCAGTTGGTCTTGATCATAGTAACAGCAACAGACTTCCCTTCAAAAACAGATGAGAACTTAGCTGCCGGTGTCAGACTCTTTGTGATACATGGAGGAAGCAGGGGAACAAAAATCACTTTGTGCAATTTTCCATTTTGTTAAGGGCTGAAGCACTCAATTCCCCACAGCTTGATGAGAACTTCTTCCAACTTCTTTATGGGAAAAGAGTACACATATCTTGCAGAAGGCTCCCTCAAGTTTAGCACTGTAGGCAAGCCAAGACCGATAGATTTTCAACCATTCATTTTGAAAGCGACGTGTTTGAGTTCCCAGCTGAACTACTGGAAACTTGAATGATGTCTAGTGTCCAGGAACAGTTCAAAAGTTGGTAGCATTACTCATCTGCGTTTAATGATGAAACTGTGCTGAGTCTTGAGACAACTATGTGTTCTCCTATATCAAAGATGTATGAACTCCATGACTGTTTAAAACATGGACTGGTAGTTGTTGGTGTACTTGTTGGTGTACTTGTTGGTGTATTTGCAAGAGACTCAGAATCAAGCAATGCTAAATGTTCTTCTGGATTACAGTCGGAAGCTGGCAGGGCAGGTTCTTCATCTAACTCAGAACATGCTGTCAAAGGTTCTGTGTGGCTTGCCGATGAGAAATTCCCTATCTTTAGTTGCTTAATATTTTGTGGTCCAAAGCCTCTGGTGTTCGGTATCCTGCTCTGTGCGGATGACGATGGCTAGGGAGATATAGAAAGGTCTTCAGGTAAAATACTTCATTATTACAAAACCACTGGGGCAAAATAGAATATAATTTTTTGCAATAAAACATCATAAAAATCCAAGAAATACAAGTTAAACATCCAATACCTCTCTAACATACCCTACACTCTAAGCAAGCTAGAAGTACCCTGGTCTTCTGTACAATTATGATACCACACACTTACCATATGTCTAAACTTCAAAGAAATGGCTGCAATTTCTTATAATATGAAAATGTCCAATGCTAATCTGCCCTAAACAATTGTGCAAAACCATTTGGGTATGTAATTAGAGCATTACAGTTTCCAATGTTTAATGCAATGACTTCTGCCCTCAATAATTCAATACATGCTTGACTATGACCAAATGAAGGAACAGGCCTCAAAAATACTTAGTATCCACACAACGCTAGCAGCAGCGGACCACAAGTCTCAGCACCTCAATTCAGTCTAATAAAATTTAGTGTCCTGTGCATGCGCTTCTGGCACTTGCCACCTTTCAGTGCCACTGGAGAGTAGAGAACGGGAAATTCTTTGAAACGAAGGTGCACTAGGAAAAACATTCAATTTTGCAAGATTAAGTCCATCTTCCTTTATTATTCCAAAATATTGCACCAATTTTTTTAAAAATCAGCCAACACGTTTTGTTCCTGAATGCCTAGGAACTTCATCAGGGCTGAAACAATCACATAAAAGGCAATATAAATCACCACATATAAAGCAAGTAAAATGGCATTACATAGTTACAAATAAAAAGACACAACACATTTAGATCTCCATGTATCTCATATACATCACACCCTAAAATACAGGTTTTAGGCACATAACTCACCACACAAATAACACTAGAAGTAGTTTACTACTAAGGAACCACCAAGTAGATATAATTGAGGTCAGCAGAAATACCATAAACAGCCCAAATAGTATAAACTTTTATACTAAACACACCCACTTATATACAGGTATTAATTACATATAAAATTATATACAGCATCCTATCCAACCTCATGTGAGTGTACAATGAAAACTTACATTTAACTAGGTCAGCAGCATAATAATAAAAAAGAAGGGGTAACACAAACGCAAACTGATTGAACTGTGTGCACGTATTGGGAGGACAATTAAGCTCTACTAATTTTCAATGATAATAAAGATTCCAAATCACTAGTGAAGCATTTCAGGCACTCTATTTCTCATATAGAGCATCGTATTCACAATACCGTAGAATATTAGTTGTTGTACCATCCTATGGCAATCGTCATATCACAGGGTTACATTCATCCCGCACATAGATGGTGTACAGAGACCATATAATGCCCCAGATGGAGACGTATGCGGGTGAGGATTGTTTAGCACAATCATGTAAAAAGCCTTGCAATGTGAGCATAATAGGTAAAGTCGCAATAAGACCAGCATTGGTTAAACAGCACCCCTCCCTCTGGTCACACCTCCCAATGTTCACCCAAGATAGCCAACATTCCACACAGACATTGCCGAATAAAATGTAGAATTCATCACCATATTACAGGAATTGTTAGCCTTATGTCCCCAGGAATACCTCCTCAAGTTTGTGGATACCCCAACGTAGTTAAAAATTGAACAGGCATATCAAACTCAAATAAGTATATTCTTCATAGTGAGAGTTAATTGATTTATTTTATAATTGAATTTCCACAAGAGCCATATCACAAGGCATATCTATACATGTTCTCGCTACCACCATTAAACATTCAAATGTAAATTGTTTGTCCGATTCTGACAAACAAAAAGAAGGACATGAATAAACACAACAAACCATCTATCTACATCACAAAAAAGAGACATAAATAAAACAAATACGTGTTTATCCTAATGTTCGAACTTGGCCACACCGGTACCAAAAGGATTTAATTCACACAGTCACATATAATATGCCAAAACGGCCCAATGTCCCCACTGTCTTGATACCCTCTAATCCCGCCCTTTGTACATCAATAGACATCCATTCCGTATGAACTTACCCGAGTCCTGAGAACTATCAAGTATATCCTGAGGTCTGTGTTCAAAAAGACATGCCATATTTGCATGTTTTATGGATCAAATGGACGTGATGTGGTGCACCTACGTGAACCGGAAATGTGATGTCGGTTACGTGATCAGGGGAGCAACCAAGGACGCTATGATAGAATGGCAGTCGTGCTCCAAAACAACAATGTGTACTGTGTAAAATGCACAATTAGACACCGGTGTCATCTATGATTAAATATCCAGCCTAATATGTCAAACAAGGTAGAAATATATATTAGAGCAGAATCAGGGAGGAGAGTCATTTGTAATATATTCAATATATCTGAAATGGTACGGCTACTTGAACTGGAAATATGACACCGGTCAATTGATAAGAGGAGTAAACAAGGACGCCATGATAGAGGGGTAGTCGCGCTCCACAATCCCATTGTGTTCTGTATAAAATACACATTCAAACACCAATGTCATCTACGATTACATAGCCAGCCTAATTTATCAAGTAAGGTAGAATTATAACTTAAAGAAAAATAAAGTAGAGGACTCATTTGTATTATGCTCAATATATCCTGTACGATCCTATAACAAACACTGTAACAGAAACCAGCTATAGTAAATTCTCAATTGAGAGAAGGCATACATATCAAAGATTGAGAAACCTGACACTTGTTTTTGTAGTGAGTAGGTAAGGTCATGGTGACAATACATTAAGCAAGTTGTAAAGAAAGAACCCTTATGTTGACCTAAAATGTTCCACAGTAAATAAATGTAATCCAATCATGCAAGCAACATTGGGTCACCCGAGAGAGACTCTTATACATAGAACCTACAAACTCAGTTCTGCAAGTTGAGTGCTAAAGCTTAATTGGCACAAAACCTCAACAGAAAAAACTATTACATCATTATAACTGCAGAACTCGAGATCCCAGTTATGCATAAAAGTTACTGGTCCCAGTATTTCCTCCGGCAATATCAAAAGCAAATCATTGTTCCAAAAAGTAGTGGAGCTCGTTATCAGTATTATGGCCCTCACTGGTGGTTCTCAAATGGGAAATACATTTAGCCTCCATCTGTCTTAATGCCAAATCCCTGTCTCCACCCCGTTTTTCAGCACTGACATGATCAATACCATGAAACCAGAATTCAGATACATCCGGGTGTACACTTCTATAATGTTTTATCATGGGATATCTGACATCTTTGCTCATTATAGCCTTACGGTGTTCTTGTATTCGATATTCAAGACATCGTATAGTGCTGCCCATGTAAATCAGTCCACATTAACTCCTTCCATGCTGATCATGAACTCAGCTCGTCATGACCAGCTGAGCTCGTCATGAACAATGGTAAATGTGGGATCCCAGCACCGGGGGGGAAAACCCTTAGCAGCCATGGAGTTAACAACCCAATACATATACAGCATATATGGTGTTACAATTAATAAAATGTCTGATTTCCAATTGGCAAGTAGCATTATACATAAATGTTTTGGTCTTATTTTTACCGTGTGGACAGATATTGTGTGTGAAGAAGCCCTCCGGTTTCGATGGCAGCCATGTTCTTTTCCTCTGGGTAGTTACAATGTAGCTAGGGCAAAGCATATTCCTCAAGGATATCCCTCTTCTGTAGGTAATTGCCGGGTTCCTAGTCAGAGAATCCTTAAGACCAGGAACGTGAGCAAGCTGATGCCAGTCTTTTTTTCAGAGCGTTAAAATCTTATTACTGTAGGTAGTGTATTGAGTCACAAATCTCAATCTGCCTTTCTGGGACACATCAGATGTCTTGTTTTGTCTTTCCATTAATGTAGTCTCTCTGTCTGCTGTATACTAGAGTGGGCTTTGTTCCTTACTTTGAATCCATATCTCCTTTTAAGAAATCTTCTTTTGGTCTCTAGAATATTGACTCGATATGTCTCATCCTCACTGCAGTTCCTTTTAATGCTGATCATTTCCCCATAGAGGATATTGTTGATTACAGCCCGTGAGTGTGCACTAGAAGCATGTGACACCCCATTGAAAGCTGTTTCCTTTCGATTTAGGGTACTCTGCTCTACCCCATTCGTTACATAAAAATGTAAATCCAAGAAATGTATCCATTCTTTGTGGTATGTCATTATCAGTTTGGCATTGGATGGATTAATATTGAGGAAGGCAAAGTATTTGAGTAGTGCATCATCCGAGCCTGACCAGAGGCAGATGATATCATCTATGTACGTCCCCCAGAAGATGATGTGTGCAGTCCAGGGGGAGGCATGTAAGCTAAGAGGGAGCAAACCGGGAACCCATAGCGCTCCCTGTGTCTGTTGGAACCACTGGTCATTGTGGAGAAAAATGTTGTTAGTCACGATGACTACCATCATCTGCATTATCATCTCATTGTACTCATAGCAGTCTGCCCCCTCCCTATTCAGATCAGACTGGTCCGCCATGAGTTCAAATCTTTTGTGGATGCAGGTGGACAGACTTTCCAAATCAAATGTAACAAAGCAAAGTTCCTCAGAAAAACTAGAGTCCTTGAAATTCACCATTATGCTCTTACTATTCCTAATATAGGAAGGTAGATTTTGGACATGTTTTTGAAGCCATAAATCCACAAATTCAGACATTTTTTCAGTGGGTGAGCCCACCCCTGAAATAATTGATCGGCCTCGTGGAAACAGCCCACCCTTGTGGATTTTCAGCAGAATGTATGTATAGTGTAATTTGGGATATCTGTCCCATAGATTCATCCTATATCAGTAGGCATGCATCTCACCACTCCCTCACTTTGATATTAATCATTGTTGTCAACTTCTTGATAGGGTTTCCCCTCAATCAATTTATAACAAGATCTGTTGTTCAATTTTGATCAATCTCATTCATATAATTTAATTGATTTATCACCACCACGTGTCTGCCATTATCGGCCTTTCCGATTACAATATTATCATCCATACACAATCTACTCAGTGCCTGTCTCTCCTTAACAGAGATATTGTGGTTGACTTGTGGTGCAAATTTAGTTGGGAGTTCCATCTTGTACAGTTTCTCTGTAAATTTCTCATAAAAGATATCAATATTGCGATGGTATGCCGTGGTGGGGACACATTTAGACTTAGGTTTTAAGCCACTGTCCGTGTTAAAACTTTGGGTGATGTTAAGGTCCTCCAAGAGTGAGGGCATATCAGTGACACCCCCCACCTTCAATAGAGAACAGGCACTGAATATTTTGCACATCAGGGATAGTGCAAGTCGTGGCACTATGTCCCGCAACAGATACATGGGTGGTTCGTTCAGCAAAGAAATCTTTTAATTTAAGGGACCTCACAAATTTGTATAGTACTGTTGATGGTTTTCCTTCACCTTTTTAGGAATAACATAATTATTTTCAGTAATATCTTTGGAATCAACGTCATTTATCTCTTTTTCAGTAGCCTCAATCTCGGGTTGTAGTTTCTCCCCTTTCTCCCTAGCGTGACTTATAAGGATTTGCATCATAACCTGGCAAGCCGCTTCGAGGTTACTTTCTCACTCTCTTAACAGCTCCTCATTTCAATCTTCACATGTCTGGATAATTAGTATTCGTAATCCTCTCGGTATCTTTCTATTATCCATATATTATTGGAGGGTCACTTCATCCCACCAACATGCCAATTCCTGCTTTCTTAAGCGTTCCAATCTCCGGAATAATGTTCTTAGCCCCACATTATTTGGTGCACTCCCGACCAGTTCCCTGTACCAGTTATAATGATGTAAGAGCTATTCCTTTTGAGGTTTTGTGGAGAACTTAGTTTGTAGGTTCTACGTATAGGAGTCTCTCTTGTGTGACCCAATGTTAATTGCATGATTGGATTACGTTTATTCACCTTGGATCTTTTTAGGTCACAATAGGAATTCCTCCTTTACAACTTGCGTCATGTCTTATCACCTTGCCATTACCTACTCACTACACAAACAGGTGTCCGGTTTCTCAATCTTTGATATTTATGCCTTTTCTCATTTGAGACTGTACTATATGCGCTTTCTGCTACAGTGTTTGTTATAGGATGGTACAGTATATACTGAACATAATACAAATAAGTCCTTTACTTTCTTTCACTTTAATATATATTTCTACCGTACTTGGATATGTAATCGTAGATGACACTGGTGTCTGAATGTGTATTATATACAGAACACAATGGGATTATGGAGCGTGACTACCACTTTATCATGGCGTCCTAGTTTGCTCTCCTTATCACGTGACCGGCATCATATTTCCGGTTCACGTAGGCTCACGTAGGCGTACGACATCAGATATATTGAATGTATTACAAATGAGTCCCCCAACTGATTCTGCTCTATTATATATTTCTACCTTGTTTGATATATTAAGCTGGATATTTAACCATACATGACACTGGCGTCTGATTGTATATTTTACACAGAACACATAGGGATTTTAGAGCGCGACTGCCATTCTATCATAGCGTCCTTAGCTGCTCCCCTCATCATGTGACCGACATCACATTTCTGGTTCATGTAGGCGCACCACATAACGCCCATTTGGTCCCTAAAACAAGCAAATATGGCACCTCTTTTTGAACACAGACCCCAGGTTATACTTGATAGTTCTCAGGACTTGATTAAGTTCAGATGCAATGGATGTTTATTGGTATAAAAAGGGGGGATTATTAGAGGGTGTCAAGGTGGTGGAGACATCGGGCCGCTTTACCATATTACGTGTGACTGAATGGACAAAACCCGTCTAGTCCCGGTGTGGCCAAGGACGAACTTTTGGATAAACACTTATTTGTTTGATTTATGTCTCTTTTGTGTGATGTCAATAGATGGTTTGTTGTGTTTATTTATGTACGCCTATTTGTTTGTCGGAATGGTACAATTTCTTTTTTACATTTGAATGTTTGATGGTGGTAGGGAGAACATATATAGATATGCCTTGTGATATATCCCTTGTGGAAATTAGATTATGAATGTAATCGATTAACTCTCATTATGCAGAATATACTTATTGTTTGAGTTGGCTATGCCTGTTCAATTGTTAACTACTTTGGAGTACCAACAAACTTGAGGAGGTATTCCTGGTGACTTTTTGGACATAAGACAGACAATTCTTGTAATATGGTGATGAATTCTACATTTTATTCAGCAATGTCTGTGTGGAAGGTTGGCTATCTTGGTTGACCATTTATTCAGGTAATCCACAGCAGTGGTGACATGATAGAGGGAGGGGTGCTTTTTATCTAATGCTGCTCTTATCGTGACTTTACCTATTATGCTCACAATGCAAGGCTTTTAACATGATTGGGCTAAAGGTTTCTCTCCCAGACAGGTCTCGATCTGGGGCATGATATGGTCCCTGTACACCATCTATGCACTAGATGACTGTAACCCGTGATATGACGATTGCCATAGGAAGGTACAGCAACTAATATTCTAAAGTATTTTAAATACGATACACTATATTGGAGTGGTGTGGCTCACTGGTGTGGAGTGGTGTGGCTCACTGGTTAGAGGCGGCAGACCCGGAAGCAGAGGTCGGCCTGGGACCAGGGTTCGATTCCCGACGCGGCAGGGTCTTGGGCCATGGTCAGCGGACTCGATAATTCTCGCCCTGGTGCCTACTCCAACCATTGGTCCCACTCAGCAACTCTGGGCAATAGCTTGCTTAATCTCTACTAACGGCCCCATCAGCGCCGGGGATGCTTGTCTTCACCTTGGAGATGCCCAGGAGGGACCATCTCACAGGGAAAGCCAGGATGGGTTCCCCAGCGGTATACAGCGCCGGGACGCCCCTTTGCTGGGGCAGCTGTGCGCTTTACAAGTATACAAGATTTATTTTTTAACTATACTTTAAGGTAAGATCAATCAGCAAATAACCTATATGAGAAATAGAGTTCCTGAAATGCTACACTAATGGTTTGGAATCTTTATTATCATCGGCAATTAGTAGACCGTAATTGTCCTTCCAATACAGTTCAATCAGTTTGTCTGTGGTCCCACCTTCTTTTATTATTATTCTGCTGACCTATTTAAGTTTTCACTGTTCACTCACGTGAGGTGTGATAGGATGCTGTACATCATTTTATATGCAATTAATACCTGTATATAGATGGATGTTTTTTTTTGAACTTTTATACTATTTGGGATCTTTATGGGATTTGTGATGACCTCAAGTATATGTACTTGTGGGTTGCTAAGTTGTAAACTGCTTCTAGTGTGATTTGTGTGTGGTGTGTTATGTGCCTAAACCCTGTATTTTATGGTGTGATCTCTGAGATACATAGAGATCCAAATGTGTAGTGTGTCTTTTCATATGTAACTATGTGATGCCATTTTACATGTTTTATATGTGGTGATTTAGATTGTCTTTTATGTGATTGTTACAGCCCTGATTAAGTTCCTAGGCATCCAGGAACGAAACACGTTGGCTGATTTAAAAAATCAAATAATAATTGTGCAAAATTTGGAACAATAAAGAAAGATGATGGACTTAATCTTGCAAAATTTCACTTTTTTCCTGGTCCACCTTTTTCAAAAATACTGCTATACCCATATTTACTAAACTTGCTTGCACCGCAACATAGCAAGGGAACATGCAGCGCTGTTGCATGAAAGGGAGAGAGCAGAAATGTGCCATATTTGCATAAATATGACACATTTCTACGGTATCTCTCAATTGGTGCTGCATAGTGCCTGTTAGAAATGGGATCTCTGGTTGGTTAAGGCTTGCTCCAAAGCCAGGCAGAGACCACCCACCACTCTAGTAAGGGCAAGGGAGTTACACGCCAAAGATAACCCCTGCTCACCCCCTTGGTAGCTTGGCACGAGCAGTCAGGCTTATCCCGGAGGCCATGTGGAAAGCATTTGCCCACACCCACAACAACAACATCCCAGGCACACCACAAACGGAACTCCACACAAGGTTATATCAAAAAGAGCCTTTGTATTCTCATAACACATTAGAATAGTACTCACATAATATACATGATGCCACCTGGCACTGGGTCATATTTACAAGGGATTAGATACACCTGACAGCACCCACTGGACCACTGTCCGAACCATCACAGAGTGAAAAATAAAATATATCATAAACGAACAACCAGTAATCACTGGTAACCACTGTACTTAGCATCAGCCTGTCACATAAACTACATTATGCACAGTATCACATTAGGCGTGAATTACATTCTGCGCCAACCTCACCAGCATGAACACATTATGCAATCATCTCACAAGTCTAAACACCTTAGACCCCAACCTCCCAACTATAACTCACATTAGAACATAATCTCAGTGGTACATAATCTCACTAGCATAAACCATAATATGCAAACCAACCTAATAATCATAAAAACCTCAATTAGAGGTATAAAACAGGATGCGTAAATCATACTACATAAATCATGTTTTCTAGCACCACATAATTCACATTAGAGCCTGGCGCCCCATAAACCCAATTGTCCCACTGGCCAACTGGCCATCTCAAAAGGGGCTCAAATGCCCTATGTCCAAAAGTCAGGGCACGATGCCAATGCAGCAGAAGTCAGGGGTGCGCAATTGCGCAGACCTAAACGCTGCAGCTGCCCACTGCTTGCTGGCCCGGGCAGCTGGGAATATCAAATGAGGGCCTAAACGAAGCAGCTGGCACTAAGTGCTGCACAGCTGTGAATACTGTGAAGGCCCTGGCACCACTGTGCCCTCTGAACAATTTGCCAAACTTTGCAGCTGCCCGCCCTGGTGCAGCGCAGCTGTGGCACTTTGCATAGAGGGGGCCCAAAACCTCTGTGTCCTTTGGACCCCCATTGTTGGGGCGACCCACTCTATGGCGGGACCACCCAGGCACGACAATGTGCCTCGATCTGCCCCAATAGACACTGGGCCTTCTGGGGCTCTTTGATGCACTGAAAAGAACTTGCCCCATAGCGTTTCAGCAGCCATCTAGCAAAGTGTGGATACTGGAGAGAAATAGCCAATACGGGGAAGCACGGGCACACTGGCCACTGGGGCCCGTAAACAAAATATGCACACAACGTTGGAGCGACCCGTATGGCAGGCCCGCTCATGGAAAGTAGCTGCTGGCCATTGAATCCCACCCAGCCCGCACTCACCGGTGCTGACAGGCAACTCCTCTGCAGGCAGCACTTCTCTCGCGGTGCTGGGCTGGGGTGGACACAGCACTTCTGCCACTTCGGCTTCTGGCAGCAACGAGGGGGTTGGCTCCCTCTAGTTAGAAGTATAAAGCGGGGTGGGCAACTGCTTCGGTCAATCTGTGGGGTGGGCACCCGCCTATCAATGAAAGAAAAATGCGGGGTGGGCACCCACCTCTAACCCATAATGGGGGAATCCCTACGCTGGGGATTCCCCCCCAGCAGCACTGTGCAGCCCCGGGACAGTGAAGCTCCAGCGCCCCAGAGGGAACATAAGTAAAACGCTCCTTCCTCCTGGGGGAAATACGGATAAAGCGCTCTTCGGGGGCTAGGAGCCACAGCTCCTTTAGAAAAAGTACATGAGAGGTTTCAGGGGCTTAGCTGAGCCCAGGGGCCAGCAAACAGGGCCCTCCAGCAGGGAGGCAGCCCCCATTTGGTTCCTCCTGGGCCCCAGCAGCAGCAAGCCCCCCTCCATCAGGAACAGCACACCAGAACAGGAACCTTTTCATTGGGTCATAGCCCCTATATTTATACCAGTAAATCCCTCTGTGTCACAGCAGTGCTTGGGTATACCAGTCAGAACTGGTTTAGGGGGGATTTGGAGCACTTTGTTTTTGCCCAGCTGCTCTCCCCTTTGTCAGGTGGGGGCTCAGTGACCAGACACACCAGAGGGGATGGAGCCAGCATTGTGGAGGGAAGGCACAGCCCTATTCAGGTTCCAGGTGCAACTCCTCACTCCCATCTGCATGCATATCTCTCTGTTTATCACTGGGCTGACTCACCCTGTCTCCTGGAGCCACCCACACCCTGCAGCTCCTGTCAATCACAAGCCAGACATGCAATTCACATCAGGCAGGCAGACACACCGCACACCGAAATGCCAACTTCTAAAAGTGGAATTTCTTCACCAGTCACCATTATTATGCGCACACCATTGTGCAGCATTTATTCTCATGAGTTCATACATACTAAACTCGCCCCTGCACTCCTCTCTTACCAGGAAATTCCATGGACACACACATCCCTCATACATTCCTATGGGAGGTCAGGGCAATCTCACCACACGCACTCAGAGCACGCACGCACTTTACAATGTAATGTAATATAATGTAAATGGGGTCTTATAAAGCGCAGCTATTACTCCAAGGAGCATCTTGGCGCTGAAAACGGAACACCAGGAGTGGTGAAGACACTGGTGTGCTGCTCCTATGAGAAGATAAGACATTCAGATCAGAGCTTAACACAGTGTCAGGTGCACTGTAAATCCAGATTTTATGTAACTTCCTAAAAACCGATTCGGATGCGGAGATGGAGTGGGAGTTGATTCCATGCCTAGACCCTATGACCACCAGAGATTTCCCTCCCTTTGAGATCATTCTAAAGGTTGGAATGGTCAGCAAATTTGCATTGGATGATCTTAAATTGCGGGACGGGAAGTAGCGCCTGAAACCCGTTTGGAGATATTTAGGACCTCTTGAGTGAAAGGCCCTAAAAGTAATGATTAGGACCTTAAACAAAACCCGTTTATGAATTGGCAGCCAGTAAAGGACATACAGTGCAAGTGTGGCAGAGGATTTCCTGGGCCACCTCAATACCAGACGGGCAGCTGCATGCTGGACCATCTGCAGCTTATGCATGACTGCTTTGTTGGTTCCCACGTAAAGGCTATTACAGTAGTCCAGCCTAGATGTTATGAGGGCAACCGCAACTGTTTGTCTGGCTGAGTATGGTAGCAGGTCGAAGAATTTCCTTAGGCTTTTAATGATGTGGAAGCAAGTGCCCGCAACTGCCAGGGACTGTTGTTTAAAAGAGAGAGTGGTATCAAATTTGATTCCTAAATTCCTGCCAGCATTTACTGTATTGGGGTGGGGGGTGGCACTCTCATGCCACCAGAGTTTAGGCACGAAGAGATTTTGTTGGCCAAAAGGCAGAATTTCTGTTTTTTCTGAATTACACCACAAATGGTTGTTGTTCATCCATTCGAAACTGGCTGAGAGGCAGTTTTGGGGATTTTCTTCTGCATCCATCGTATCATTGTCCAGGACCAGAATAAGAGGCGTATCGTCCGCATAAGAGATTGTATTAATCTTGAAGTACGATATTAGCTTGATCAAGGGGGCCATATATACATTAAAGAGGGTCGGGCTCAGGCTTAATCCCTGAGGGACACTGAGGTGAGCGCTTTTTCCTCTGAGCTGAACTGCCCTAGAGTGATCACTTGGTGTCTGTTTTGCAGAAAGTTCTTGATCCACTCCAGGACATTACCAGCTATGCCAGATGTTGATAGATTCTCTATTAGAATGGCGTGAGAGACTGTGTCAAAGGCCGCGGATAGGTCTAACCGCACCAGAACTGACTTCTTTCCATTGATCCATGGCTATACGTAGGGTTTCCGCAGATTCTGTAGAGTGTTGGGCTCAGAAACCCGATTTGGTTGGAGTGCCATACATTCGTATCTTCTAAAAAAGTAGTGAGTTGTCTGTTCACAAATTTTTCAGTTCGTTTACACAAGGTGGGTAAAAGCGATATAGGCTGTAGGTTAGAGAGGGTTGTGGGATCTGCCAATTGCTTTTTCTGGAGTGGTTTTACCACCGCAAGTTTCCATTCTATAGGGAGCTTTGCTGTACTAAGTGAGGAATGTATTATATTGTTGATGGTGGGGTTGACAATTTCTATGAGGGCCTGTAATAGAATGGGTGGCAGGGGTCAAAGGGAAAGCCTGATTTATTAGATAGGATAGCCAGATGAATTTCCTCCAAGGTGATGGGCAGGAGAGTTTTCATACAGGCTGTATTTGTGCTTGCAGTGATCCCATCATCTGAAATAGATGGCATGGGAGAGGGGAACTCTTTATTGAGTGTCAGAACTTTTTCTTCAAAATAGTCTGCTATGTTGTTGCAGAGACTTTGGGAGGGAGGGATCTCTTGCAGAAGGCTTTTAGGGTTCGTAAATAGATGTACTGTTTTGAAAATCTCTTTCTGTTTGTTATTGGTGATTTTTATGGCCCCCATGTAGTATCTTATTTTAGTGGTCTTGATCAGGCCATGATATTTTCTGCGTGTGGATTTGTAGATGTTAAGGTCATTAATTTTGTAGTTTCGGCACCATCTACATTCTAGTGCCCTTACTTCACCTTTTAGGGATTGTGAAAAACAAGGCGCAGTGTTTCTTTTTTAGTGGCCTATGAGTCGGCACCACAGGAGCCGACTGATCTCTTAATCCCAGCATCCAGTACCCAAAAAGCTGGTTGTAAATTATAAGTTCTCCAGTCATATTAGGTCTACCTTCGAGGGCTTTAGGAATAAGATCTGGGACCCTTATGATTGATTTCCAGCTGGCTTTATCCTGCTGAGAAGTTTTAGTTTTATCTGTGCTTGGTAGCTATCCTTTATCAGGAGTTCAAAGGGGATAAGTTTATGGTCAGACCATGTAGAAAGCTTTCTGAGTTCCTGCCTTAGTGTCCCCACTTTCTAGCATGTTTCTCAACTTTCCCCACACAGTGATGACAACATACAGACTTATATCTGGGATCTGGCATTCCTCTGATGTTAAATCAGGCAAACTGGCATCTGGGCTCCCCTCCAATGACTGAATGACATCTGCATGAAACACTCTACTCAAGAGCACAACAATTAATTTGATCATGGCATCATACAAGAGGTGCATGACTGGGTTTTCCCTTTAAAGCAAAAGGTTGAAATTAATAAAAGCAGGTAACGCAGCCTGAAGAAATAGACAGTAGACCTCAGTCATACGGTTCTCAAAACTGTGAACAAGTCTCCTCAACCTGACCTTGCTAGTTCTGTCAATGTCTGGTGTTGATGTGAATTACAAAGGCAGAGCAGCAAACTGAAGAATCAGTCTATCCAAACATGTAGACATTCCCAACCACCTCACAGAAAAAAATTTCAACATCCGGCGGTAATCAGAATCAACAAATTGGCAGAATTCAGCATGCACATTCTTACATTTTGAAGAGTAGTCAAACCACAAGTAGACATCTACAAGCAATTCCTCTATATCAACGATTTTTCAAGTTAGAGCAGAAGGCAGAAGCATTATGGGATGCAGCATTGTGAGCCTTGTGGCACGGACACGCCTTGAAATACACATTATAACTCAAAGCGAGTACTCTAGTTATAACAGAGTTATGCCTTCCCACATTCACTGAGGCACTATCTACACCCAAGACAATAACATGTTCCCCAGGAATGGAATGCTTTGTCATAACATTAGATACTGTTGTAAATATACCTTCAGCTGTACTTTCCTTGCTTGAACACATGTCAAGAAATGTGCAGCATACCAAACCCTGCTTCGTATCAAAAATATGTACAGTTATGGGGTTCATTTCAATACCTTGATCATTGCTACTATCAATATACAGACTAAAAGCTGAGGATGTCATTTCAGCAACTAAGTGAGTCAACAACTCTGGTGCAACTGCATCATTTAATACACAGGTTGCTTTTGTTCTCACATAAGCATAACCCTGCATGATATTAGAGTCTGGGAAACATGTCCTTTTGAGATTGCCCAAATGATCAGCAGCAGCAAAGGGTACATTATGCTCTGCCAAAAATCCTGTAAATTTTATTTTCACCTCTCTGGCAAGGGAGTCTTCACCGGAACTCTTCATTGACATGTAGCCAGAGATGGGCTTCATTTTAATCGTTGTGCCTTGAAGAGATGTATGAACTTTACCCCTAATATGGAGTTTCAGATCAAACTCTCCTTGATCCTCACAGGAGACTTTCGTCTTGGAAATGAAGCAGCAGAAGGAATACTGATTGGTCTAGACAGGAACAATGATCCCTGCAGGTAAAAAGAATTTCCAAAATGATGAATGTCCCCTACGAGTTTTAACCTATGAGAATTTTAAATGAAAGCACTAGTGCATAGAGTGGCTAGGCTGCTCACAAGTACCTACTGACGACGCCTTATGCTGGCTGCTGCTGTACAACACAAAAAGTCTGTTATGCATTAGGACATTTGTTGAGCACTGACTAGACACTGCTTAGGGAAGGATACCAAGCAATGAATTGAGCATACCAAGACCTCCCTTCAACTGACATAAAATAGAGCAGTCCAGTCATTATAGTGTAGCATCCGTGACTGACTGAAAATGAAACTGTGCAGAACGAGAAACTGAAATGCCCAGGAACAGACAATGTATGAGAGCCTTTATTAAAATGTTAGTCTCCCAATACCTGATGCACATAGTAGAAAACCTGCACTCTTCATATAATGAAAGGGAAACAAACATAAAATCTATTGGCATTGTGGTGGTTTGAGTCTTAAAACATACGAGTCATCTCAAAACTATAACACAAAACCTAGGTTGCAGCATGGTATAGCAAAAGTAACATACATAGAAATAGATATGCTATTGTCCACACACTTTAAAGTATATAACCTTATTGAACTGCCTTTGTCCAGGACTGGTTGAATTTAGTTCGATAATACCGTACCCCATATTTCTTCTTGCTAAATTTCCTTTGGCTAGCAGCAGCCTTTCCCTTTTTGGAAGTCAAAGCTGAAGTGCAGGGCTCACTGTCATCTGTATTCAACATTATTCTGCTGAGACAGGGAAGGGAAAGAAACTCAAATATTCCCAATATGATTTTACATGTATGGCCAATGGGGATAAAGCATGGTTTTGTCTATCCATAATGCGGTCACAGTTAAGCTGCAGTCCAACAGGTGCTGGCTCCCAAATGAATCTATGATGTTCCTGAGCTCCTTGTTTTTATTCCTCACAACTATCTGGCATAGTTGAAAATCTTTTTTCATACAAGTCAGCCAGCCACTAATATGTTCAGACCTTCTGAAAAACTAAATGATGCCCTTTCGCCCATACTAATGTGTCTATACCTGAGGTACACAGACAAAGACCAAGGGCCCGATGTAGGTAATTTAATTTTACCACTTCTTAAATACCGAATCATACCGATTCGGTATTTCAGAAGTGGTAAAATGGAGGGGGTGGGGATGTAGGTATTTCAGAATCTGTAAATACCGAATCGTTGAGATTCGGTATTTACCGATTCTGTAAATACCGATTCGGTAATGCCCATTGATTCCTATGGGCTTCAATGCCCATTGATTCCTATGGGCTACAGATTCGGTAAATACCGATTGCAGCAAGGGTGCAGGGGGTGTCACTTTGACACCCTCTAGCACCCCAAATACAGGCATGTGTGCCATGTGGCACACAGACATGCCCTAGGGGCATGTCTGTCTGTCACATGGCATAGTTGTGCATGCACACATGTGCATGCACACCTGGATTCGGTATTTTACCACCCAATTGGATTGGGTGGTAAAATACCGAATCTGAAAAGCCTATTAGACTCAGAAGAGTCCCACCTACATCTGGAAGTTACCGAATCGGTAAAAATACTGATTCAGTATTTTACTGATTCGGTAAATTTACCAATTCGGTAAAATAGGCCCCCTACATCCCAATAACCCATTTACCGGTCGGTAACAGCCGAATCGGCCATTACCGGCCGGTAAATGGCCACCTACATCAGGCCCCAAATGTTTAGAACTCAGTCTGCTGGTGTGTCACTGGCTCTGTTCTGCAGTGAAATGGCTGATCCTGTTCAGTGTAGTCCTACAAAGATTTCTTGGGTCACTCAAGCACTGACAATGCAAAGATGTTGGACTCTGAATATCTATAAAGATACACACAAAAATACCAATTTGAATGTATTGGTCCAGATTTATTGTGAAGTTTTTAATCATACGTATATGATTCCTAATTGTAATGCAGTATTATAACCCAGAATGCACTATAGCAACACAAATCAACATTTCAATATGTTGTTAGTCAGCAAATTGAATTCAATCAAATGCAATTTAGATCAAGGGAGACATCCTGGAAGAAACACTGGGTTGAAGTCTGAGCTATATTAACCTCATCGCTGCTTGAGAGTTTCCCCTGCTGGGCTGGACAGCAATGAAAACGGGTGTGGTCATGACGAGCTCAGCTTGTCATGAGCACCTGATAGGTATATGCCATGAGGAGCTGAGCTAGTCATGAGCATGAATGGGTTAAGCCTGTGCATTGTTCCCAGCTACTACTCCTCCAATTGTCATCTCCCACTGTGCCACAGCTCAAAGTCAGAGAGAGAAAGACCAGTTGATACAAGCACACACCAAATAACACAACAATATACCAAGTCAGCTATCCAGAGAGCATTAACGTTAATTTGCACAGACACACTCTGCTTTAAAAAACAACCTCACCATAGGATTGCTGTTTTATTAAAATACTGAGCATTGTGATGGAAGGCTTACAATCATGGGGTGCTCAGCTTGTTTTATTTAGCCAACACACTGCATTATTGGGACTTGTGTTTTTTGTTCACCACATAAAAACAGGCAATATTAAACTTTACCAAAACCAGGCAAGCTTGGGGGTAGGCAATCAGGTACTCGAACTATTGAAGCATCTGTGTCAACATAGGAGTAAAATGTATTTCTTCTGTAGGCCCTCTCTTCTCACAATTAAGCATTTTTAGAAAAATCCTTCTGTACCTTATCAAACAAGACATTATACACCAGTTTCAGCATAAAACTATTGTCTCTGCAGAAGTTTAACAAGGACAAGTATAGGTTGCAATGACAGGGTAACCTGTAACATGATTAACCACAGCCTTAGAACACAGTTAATGGACCATGAAGTAGTTTCGTTTGGCATTTGCAGGATAGCAGGGCTTAGGACACTTCTAGAAAACAGGTGACCTCCTCTTCTTTAGCACAGGTGCCATGCACAGAAATTCCACAAGTAAGGAAAGGATTTTTCTGTGTCAAATGCAGTAAGTCACAGCTAACCTCAAAATACGCAGTTATGATAAAAACATGTGGTTCATGATCTTTTGTGAAAACTGTCAGAAAAAATTCATCTTGCAGCAGCATTATTCACCAGTTATCGTTACATTTGTTATTGCATGAAAACTCCTGAGTACACAAATTCAGCCCCAACATCATTTAAACACAGCACCCTCAAGGTGACGCCAGGACAGAAGTTTCAAACACAAATAAACAAAACCTTTCTCATGATCTGATTGTGAAAAGCAATAACACAGCTAACCTCAAAATACACAGTTCTGAGAAAACATGTGGTTTATAATCTTTTGTGAAAACTGTCACTAGACAAACAAACCTCCTTTTGCTGCAGCATTATTCACCTGTTATCTTTTTTTGTTGTTGCATGAAAAGGTCTGGGTACATAAAGACTTCAGATCCCCCAACATCTAAAGAAAGCACCCTCAAGTTGAGCACCAGGAGCAACCAGGACAGAAGTTCCACAAGTAAACAAAACAGGTCTCATGATATGGTTGTGAAAAGCAGTAACTCACAGCTAACATCAAAATACACAGTAGTACCAAAACATGTGGTTCATGTTTGCAGCAGGGGTATAAGTCAAAACCAACTGTATCATCTCAAGAACCATTTGGTTCTGTAACAAGAGATCAGCTCCTTCCCTATCCAGGTACAATTCTGCGGATTTGAGTCCGAGATCGTGTCGAATGCATGTATAGAGGCTTGTCACATCCAGTGTGACAAACCATAGCTCTTCTGACCACTCGAAGTCTTGGCGTTTTGTGAGGATGTCCTTACTGTCTTGGATAATCGATGGTAAATCCTGGACATGTTTATTCAGTTTGTGGTCAATGAATTCGGCTAACTTTTCCGTTACTGAACCTATTCCAGATATAAAAGGTCGCCCTGGGGGAAAGTTACTGCGTTTGTGAACTTTCGGGAGGATGCAAATACAGGGGGATTTCGGGTTAGCGATCTTCAAGTACTGATATTCAAGATCGCTGAGGAGACCCATTTCTTTCCACTCCATTAGTTTATAGTTAATTTCAACCATAAGAGGCCCTATTGGGTTACTTGATACTTGTTCATAACATTGCAAGTCCCCTAGTTGCCTTTCGATCTCATTCTAATAGTCCGAGAGGTTCATTACAACGACGTTACCGCCTTTATCAGCCTCCCTGATAATTAGGCTTTTGTCATTTCTTAATCTCTTAAGGGCCTCCCTTTTCCCTTTGGACAAATTATATTGCAGATTCCGACGGTCCCTGCTCTACCTCTCAAGTTTGTAAAGACCCTCACTCACCCGTTCTGTAAAAGTATCAATGTTACGATGGTACACACCGGGCTAGAATTTGGTTTTGGGGTGTAAACCACTATCGGCCAACATGTTCTCAAAAATATTGTGTTCTACACGTATAGTGTTCAAATCTACTTCAATATCCTCGTTAAGTGTTGTGAGACAGTGCACATTTTTCTCTTCAGCTATAGACATAGGGGCAGTACAACTTGCCCCCCAGAAAATACAGTGCGTGAAGCCTTGTCGCTGAAGAAATCTTTTAATTTTAATTGTCTTGCAAACTTGAATAAATCAACATGGACATTAGAAAAATCCCCATCCTGGGTGGGGCAAAACCCCAATCCCTTAAAAAGTAAATTCTTTTCATCCTCATCCAGCATTCTGTTAGATAGATTGACCCCTTTGAGTTCTAAATCAGGAGAGGTGCTGGTAACATGACCTGTACCAAATCTCCCTACTGCTTCCCCTGATCTTTCGTCTTGTTCTTCACCCTTTCGGACTTTCTTAGTGGGTCCTCGGTCGAGTCCCCGACTGCCCCCTTGCCCCCTGCGGCCCCCTCTCTTTGTCTTTTTAGTTGCTGTCCCTGCTTTTCCTGATTTCCACTTATTCTCAATTTGGCCATTTCTTTTTGGAATGTGGAGGGACCTTTCCCTAAAGGGTGACCACCTAAGGCAACATTGGAGGAGATACTGTCAATGGAAGAGAGAGATGTACTACTTGCTGTCCTCAACTCCTCACTCTCTTCCCTCATTCTTTTCTTGTTATTGTCATCTGTTAGAGTAATATTATCAAATCTTTTTGCGAAAGTATAAATGCGGCCCTCTTTATAATCTCTGTCATCCCGTTTAATCTTTTGCAATTTCTCATCTTTCAGAAAAGCCTGATTACTCTCTATTACTTTTTTCAAAATTTCAATGTTTTTATCAAGTTTTCACAGGATTCTAGTTCCTTTTCAATAGCCTCTATCTCAGATAGCAATTTGGCCCCCTTTTCAATGGCATGCCTTATCAAGATTTGCATCATGACAAGGGATGCACCTTCCAAGTTTGCCTCCCACTCCTTGAGCAGCTCATCGCTTAGATCCTCAAAAGTAGGGAAGATGAGAATGCGCAACCCCCTCAGAACTTTCTTGTTATCAATATATTCCTGTAGGGTTACACCATCCCACCACCTCGAAAGTTCCTGGTTTTTGAGGCGTTCGAGTTTAAAAAATAGGGAGCGCTGTCCCGCAGTGTTCTGTCCCGGTTGTCCCACCGGGGTAGTGTCACTGTTTTTTCCAAAGAGATCCGGTGCCATCTCTTCACGTTTATCATCAAACCTTGGCATCTTGCTGTATACGGATGGGTAAGAGTGCTTGCTGGCCCAATCGGACAGAACCAAATTTAAGAAGAGACAGCAGCCGACCTTTAGATGCCGCACATCAGCCCCAGTTTAAATAATATGTCAAAACAATCATGCAAACAACCCCTGCGTCAGCTGTTGGGTGACGTCACTGTGCTCCAGATCACAAGATACTTCTGAATACTACTAAACCAAGAGGGACAAACAATGAAGAACACAAAAGACTCAGGCAAAGCTGTAGATTTGTTAAACGCACAATTTTCAATGTAACAAACAAATTGAAAGAGAACACCTTTACACATTAAATGACAATTTAGAGCAGTGTATAAGGTGTATCGGGTGTCGACTGCGTTTTGATCCATATATGCAATAAATGTATCATCATCAGGACATTTAGAATAAGCATTCCTGTGTGCAATTGCCTGTAATAATTAAGGTTCAATTAGGAGAAGGAAAAGGGGAAAAATAGGAAATACAAATAATTAAGAGAGCACCCGTTCAGGTACAAACTAAAGAGTAAAATACAGATTAGTCTGTTCCATGTAGCAAGGTTTGGGTACACCTCATAAATATAGTACAATTACACATTTGCCTTAATGACAAGGTCTGAAGGAGGCCGTGCGAGTAGAGATAAAAACATGGAAGGAAGGAAAATGCATAGACATTCTGCGCTTGGCCGCGTGATGGTGCCTAAGAAATATGAAAAGGCGAGTGATTCCGCTGTGAACTGGGAGAGTGAACGTGCGTGCCTTACGTAAGTTAAGCCGTGAATGAACACTTATAAAGAGAAGCACATACAAGTTGGCAACGCCCGCATGGATAGTAACAAATATGGAACTAAGGGCGCGAATGGTGACCAGCCAGACCTGAAGGAATCGCTCTGAAATGGAGATTTATGAGTGAAGGAAAAGGGGGCTTACTCATCCAGTGATGGGAAAGGGAAGGCGCGATGGCTTGAGTATCCCAATGGGGGAGTGGGCCTCAGCCGATTGCTCCTAAATCCAGATATCGGGTTGTGCTGTAAGGAAAGAATGAGGTCAGGTCTGAAGAATGGTATATTCAAGTGTATACAAAAAAGATTGGTGGTAGTGTTTCTCTAATGAAAGAGAAAACGTCCGCACACAATGCTAGTACATATCTCAACAAGAACTGTTCTACGTGAAGTATGTTATACACCGTTATGTCAGTGTAATCTAATGAGGTGCTATTATGGCCTGATATACACCCACCACCCGGGGTGTCAAACAGCACAAAGTGCCAATATCAAGGAAAAGAGACAGGTCAATGCAACACTACTCAAAGCCTATTATGTTAAATATATTAGTCTAAAATGTCCTGGACTAATATTGTTGATCTATTAATCAAAAAATCATATATTATGGATTAGTTCCCACTCATCGCTATGAAAAATTTTCAAATGTTAGCAGCAGACCCCAAATTATGGAACCAGACCAGGTATTTTACTTCCAATTCTTTATTTTCATAGACATAAAACACTTCCCAGCTCACACCGCCGTCGACACGTGTTTCGTCTCATAGAGACTTTTTCAAGGTTGAGGCTCTCTTGTGAGCTGGAAGATGAGCGATTCGACTGGGGGAGGGACATAATGCTGTCTGCACTCTTCATATGTGACTGGAGGGCTTTCTGATAAGAAGACTCAAGTGTGTTGAATATCTGATCCGCTTCTTTGTTAAAGTGACTGTGGAAGCTCCAGTAACATCTCAGCCCCGGCGACTCCCCTCCTATGCACTCCCCTCCGCGCGTCGACTCCCCTCCGCGCGTCGACTCCCCTCCGCGCGTCGACTCCCCTCCGCGCGTCGACTCCCCTCCGCGCGTCGACTCCCCTCCTGCGCACCCCGGATGTCAAGTGTAGTGGTAGGATTTGGGAGGGAGAGAGCGCTTACCTAGGTCTGTGTTCCTGGGTTGCAGACAGTAAATGCCGGCTGCCAATATGCGGTAGGGGAGAGCCCTTACCCAGCCAGCTGGGTTTTAATGGTGTATGGTGAAGCGAGACTGGGTAGAAATTGTCACGTGGTCCCTGGATAGAGATGAACGAGGGACAAGGGAAAGTAAGAATGGTGTCAACCATCTTATGCTTGTAAGGAAGTGACTGAGTGGTAGACTGTTGAATGCAACTCTGATAGCTAGAGAATGTAGAAAAAATAGATCATGGAGTTGAGAGTAAAAGAGAAAGAAAAGTGAAAAACAGAGAGCCGATTGGATGAAATTCTATACAGTTGCATGACAGTAGCATACTTCCATCTCGCAGGTAACTATCCCAACGTGAACAAGATATTGAGCTAGTTACACAAGTCTGGCAAAATAGACTCCATCCCATTAGCTAAGATTCATTGGTGGAGCTGGATTCACTGGGGGGTCTATATTTTACCCTAATGAAGTGGAGCTATGGCTCATCTAAGGGAGGGGTGTTGAAGCTGGAAAGCCTCGTCTCGGATGGATTAAACCAGATCTTAAGACATGGAGTATCTTGAGCTGTTTCAGGAAAAGTGCCATAGAGTTTGGAGACTAATTTGGAAAAAAATGGTCGATTACATTACAGATGGAACAATGTGTGCAGATGCCTGCTCTAGGAAAGACAGGTATTTTCAGAATTGAAAATAGCTCTGTCAGAGTTATGAGATGATTACGTCTTCTGAGCATAGAATTGACTGGACGTAATTTGAATTTGCTTGTGATATTCCTTAAAAGCCACATGGGTATTGGCTTCCCTATCAGAACTAAAATCTTTGTGCCACAGGATCTTCAAGCATTTGCAAGACTTCTTAAGCAGCAAGAGTTCCTCATTGAACCATTCAGCTGAAGGTTCAGAGCTGAATGCTGTGCCAAAGGTGGAATTCACTCGAGGGCCCTGGTTATCCTGTCATTTAGTCGCTTGTTTGCAGAGTTAATATCCATACTTAGAATGGGTCAGTTGGTCACTAGGGCATATGTGCCGGACTTCAAGGCGACTTTAGCCCATTTTCACACTTTACTTTGCATACCTTCTGTACTGATAGGTATGGCACTACTCAGGGGCAACTGAAAAGGAATGATCTAATGATCAAACCAGAGTATAGGGATGGGAACCTCTACTATCACCTCCGAGTTGGAAAAGACTGGGTCCAATGTGTGATCTAAAATGTGTGTTGGGGCGTGGACCCGTTGCAAAAGCTGCAGTCTTTTCTAGATCCTTAATGAGAATGGAGTCCAGGTCGCAAAAAGCTTCTTTGATATGTAAATTAAGGTCCCCTAGCACTAACAGTTTAGTATAGTGCAGCAAAAAAAGAGGCAAGATATCTGCTAATGAGGAGATAAAATTGGAAGCCAATCCAGGTGGATGGTAGATTAAAAACCCTGCCAGCGTGCAGTTGCTGAACATTATCAGGGTAAAGAAGGCTGCTTCACAATCTACAAAGTCAATTTCTGAGGAAGTACAATGTATAGCTTGTTTAAAAATGGTTGCAATCCCACCTCTCCTTTGTGACTTGCTATCCTGCCTAACTGTCAAATAATCAAGCAGGATAGCAGCAAGAATATATTCTGCAGAGTTTTCAGTAAGACAGGTTTCTGATAAAAATAAACCATCCATCTTTTGGTCTGTAAGAATATGAAAAATCTCGGCATTGTGTTTAGGGGAGCGATCGACAATTCACTGAATAACAGCGGGCCAACTGAAATGAGTGCAGAGGTTTTTTTTTTCTCCAGTGGGGGACTCTGTTAGTTGGCCCAACAAGGTAAAACCACAATTGCCCCACCCTGAGGCTATATGAGAAGTAAGATGGGAGCAAGCTGAAGGATTTCTCTAGCTGTATAGCATCTTATTTTGGATACCTAAATGACAGGGGTCCTGGCCTCTGATGCCATACAGGGTGCAGAAGGGCTTCCCTTAGGCACACCATTGGCCGCCAAGGTCTCATCCGTGCATCGGCCAGGATGAAGTAGTCCGCCTTCAAAGGGGGTGGCTGTGGTGTAGAAAAATGTTGCAAAAACTCAAGAGGGCCAAAGAAAGCATGAGCAGAAGCCCAGCAATCCAATACATGTCTGGAAAGCTTACCTTCCAGATAGGAGATACTGGCGAAATTAAAAGATAATTCAAGCAGCAAAGACAAAGTGAGTAAAATAGGATAGAAACTAAATTTAAAAACCAATGTTGTCACGCGGCAATGACCGCCAACCTCAGCAGGAGCCAGGAATCTCCAGGCACATTATCACTACAAGGAAAGTAAAATTGCTATTGAGTGCAGGTGCAGAGCAATCCAAAGAAATGCAATCTGGTAGTGTTAAATGCTACTACCAGACCATGCACCCAGTTATCCCCAGAGTCCGATACCAAGCTGTGAGTTTCAAAGCCTGGAGGGGCTGAGTTTAGTCAGGTGCTTTTGCTTTTAATGGGGAAGGTCCCTGGCTCACTGGCAGCATGTGCGGGTAGCAATCTCTGGTGAAGCAGCTGTACCTCCAGGCAAGGGTGCAACTAGGTCTTAAGTTCGGGGGGGAGGCTAACTTGTCAAATGAAGGGGCATAGCTTATGTTAAACAATGGGGCGGGGCTACAATTGCAGACAACCAGGAGTGGGCAATGCTCAGGCCAAGCTGAGAAAATTAAGTTGTAAATTCTGCATTCAATATTGGACAACAATTCGAGCACACATTTTTGCTAATTTGATGCCTTTATTGGCTGTTGTCCTATGAAAAAGGGACTGAGTGTACTGAAAATTTCATTAAAGTCCACTTCAATAGATTTTCCTACAAAACACTTATGAACACAATAGAACCAATTTTTACAATGCCATTTCAAGGTGCCCACCCTTTTTTGCTAGTTCATCAATAATTGCTTCTGTAGGAGGACAGTGTGCTCATGAAATGTTTATCATTGCAAGTCCAGAGATTCGTTCAGGTCCCATTGTTGACCGAAGATAGGTTTTCAGTTTGCGAAGACAACCAAAGCACCTTTCTGGGGATGTGGTTGTCATTGGCAAAGTGGCAAATAATTTTAGCAGGCAGTATATGTTGGGAGAGAAATCAATGTGAGCATGACTTAAGGTATTCATTATATTCCCTGGCCTTTCTTCAATAGGTACCTTCAGCCTTGTCATTATCCGTGTCCTATTTATTGTTGAAATCCTCTCATGTACCAGGTAAATCATCCTCACATATGTTGAGAGCATCCTTCACGTTTTTAAAAGACTCCTAGTTGACAATCCATGGTACCAGATACTGCATTGTGCACGCCTTTTTCACATGCCGGCTGAATCTTTCTGACAATTCATTCAATACACTGTCTTTAAATGGTACGAATATTGAAATCCTATAGTAAGCCTCAGCCTCAGGATTACTAGTCTTGTAATTGTCCCGTTGTGTCTGCCCGCCAGTAAGGTGTGGCATGGTAAGATGTTCCCCTGCTGGGGTTTAGGCTTTCACTACAAATTCATTAAATGCTTCTTCAGCTTGAATCACCTGTTTGACTTTTTCAATCTGTCCAATGCACTCCAAAATATCTATATTAGGATTTTGGAGTGCAGCTGAAACAGGAAGCAGTAGCCCAGAAAATCATGCCAGGATGTGTAAATCAACAATGAAGTTATGGAACTGAACAGTTGCAAGAAATTGCTCAGCCTTGGAAGAGACGTGATCTTGCCAGTCTGAGATCTCAATCAAAGAGTCCACCACAGCTGGGTACAAATCAACAAAATGAATGACAGATGCATTCCTTTCAACCCACTGTGTCTCACATAAACTACTTAACAGTTTATTTTTTGTATCTGGCAAAGTAGCACATTTTTACTATAGGACAGCCATCCTTTTTGCTGAGCGTCTTAAACAATTAGATACTACTTTAAGGGTTGAAAGGCAGTAATGGGTTTGACGTATATCACATGATTCAGTGAATTACTTCCACAATGTACATAAAATGCCTTTGGCACAGACCCTGGAGCTAGTGTCTGTGCACCTTTAACAGACCTTTTCATTGCAGCACAACCATAGTATGTTTGCCCACGCATACAATCAACATTCAGGCCATATGTTTCTTAAGAAGTGAGAATTTACTTTCCAATTCCGACCACTGTTGCATTCTGAAGCTCTTCAAAGCCAAGAAATTATTCATACACAGATGTACCTTCTATAAAATTATTTAATAGAACAAGTTGCTCAGTAGTGGCACTGTCAGTTGTCCCATCTGCTAAAATGGCAAAACATCTTGCATTGTTTGTGCGTTCCACCCCTCTGTTTCTAACTAGAATGTTGCAAGCAGAGATAATATCATTCTGAATCTTCCAACTTGTGTAGGTTGCATTGGAAGGACGAGTTGCCAGATGTCATGCCAGAACTTAATCACCAGCTTGAAGTCGTAGGCGCAGAGCAGCGTGGAAATTGCCATTATTCTCTTCAGGTTCCTTTGATGTAATAGGTTGCCCACTGTCTCTGTGTCCTCAAACAGCTGTACCTTGTTTGTCCGAATGGAGTACTGATTCCACTATTCGCACAAGTCATTTTCTGTATTCCAAAATAGTTTTCTTCCAGTTGCTCTTGATCATAGTAACAGCAATAGACTTCCCTTCAAAAACAGATGAGAACTTAGCTGCCGCTATCATACTCTTTGTGATACATGGAGGAAGCAGGGGAACAAAAATCACTTTGTGCAATTTTCCATTTTGTTAAGGGCTGAAGCACTCAATTCCCCACAGCTTGATGAGAACTTCTTCCAACTTCTTTATGGGAAAAGAGTACACATATCTTGCAGAAGGCTCCCTCAAGTTTAGCACTGTAGGCAAGCCAAGACCGATAGATTTTCAACCATTCATTTTGAAAGCGACGTGTTTGAGTTCCCAGCTGAACTACTGGAAACTTGAATGATGTCTAGTGTCCAGGAACAGTTCAAAAGTTGGTAGCATTACTCATCTGCGTTTAATGATGAAACTGTGCTGAGTCTTGAGACAACTATGTGTTCTCCTATATCAAAGATGTATGAACTCTATGACTGTTTGAAACATGGACTGGTGGTTGTTGGTGTACTTGTGGTTGTATTTTCAAGAGACTCCGAATCAAGCAATGCTAAATGTTCTTCTGGATTATAGTCGGAAGCTGGCAGGGCAGGTTTTTCATCTAACTCAGAACATGCTGTCAAAGGATCTGTGTGGCTTGCCAATGAGAAATTCCCTATCTTTAGTCGCTTAACATTTTGTGGTCCAAAGCCTCTGGTGTTCGGTATCCTGCTGTGTGCGGATGGCGATGGCTAGGGAGATATAGAAAGGTCTACAGGTAAAATACTTCATTATTACAAAACCACTGGGGCAAAATTGAATATCATTTTTTGCAATAAAACATCATAAAAATCCAAGAAATACAAGGTAAACATCCAATACCTCTCTAAATTACCCTACACTCTAAGAAAGCTAGAAGTACCCTGGTCTTCTGTACAATTATGATACCACACACTTACCATATGTCTAAACTTCAAAGAAATGGCTGCAATTTCTTATATATATATATATATTTTTTTGTTAAACCGTTTTTATTGCAGATCCAATTACATAGTATTTCAATCAGGAGAAGTATCATTAATGTGAAATCCTCCCTCCCGTAAGCATGAACCCGCATATTGTACACAACCTTTCAGCCCACAACCCAGAGGTCGGGCGTCAAAAATCACAAATCAGTGAAGTCCTCGCAGTCGGTGGTCGCTGTGCAGGGCTTTTGGGGAGGTCCACCATCTGCTTTTAATTTTTGTTAACCCTACCCACCCCCCCCCGTGGTGTCTTATAAATGACTGCAATTTCTTATAATATGAAAATATCCAATGCTAATCTGCCCCAAACAATTGTTCAAAACCATCTGGGTGTGTAATTAGAGGATTACAGTTTCCAATGTTTAACGCAAAGACTGCTGCCCTCAATAATTCAATACATCCTATGACCAAATGACCAAATGAAGGAACAGGCCTCAAAAATACTTAGTATCCAGACAACGCTAGCAGCAGCGGACCACAAGTCTTAGCACCTCAATTCAGTCTGATAAAGTTTAGTGTCCTGTGCATGTGCTTCCGGCACTTGCCACCTTTCCTTGCCACTGGAGAGTAGAGAACAGAAAATTCTTTGAAACGAAGGTGCACTAGGAAAAACCTTCAATTTTGCAAGATTAAGTCCATCATCTTCCTTTATTATTCCAAAGTATTGCACAGTTTTTTTTTTAAATCAGCCAACGCGTTTTGTTCCTGAATGCCTAGGAACTTCATCAGGGCTGAAACAATCACATACAAGACAATATAAATCACCACATATAAAGCAAGTAAAATGCCATTACATAGTTACATATAAAAAGACACAACACATTTGGATCTCTATGTATCTCATAGAGATCACACCCTAAAATACAGGTTTTAGGCACATAACTCACCACACAAAAATCACACTTGAAGTAGTTTACTACTAAGGAACCACCAAGTAGATATAATTGAGGTAATCAGAAATCCCATAAAGAGCCCAAATAGTATAAACTTTCATACTAAACACACCCACTTATATACAGGTATTAATTACATATAACATGATATACAGCATCCTATCCAACCTCATGTGAGTGTACAATGAAAACTTACATTTAACTAGGTCAGCAGCATAATAATAAAAAAGAAGGGGTAACACAAACGCAAACTGATTGAACTGTGTGCAAGTATTGGGAGGACAATTAAGCTCTACTAATTTTCAATGATAATAAAGATTCCAAATCACTAGTGTAGCATTTCAGGCACTCTATTTCTCATATAGTGCATCGTATTCACAATACCGTAGAATATTAGTTGTTGTACCATTCTATGGCAATCGCCATATCACAGGGTTACATTCGTCCTGTACATAGATGGTGTACAAGGACCATATCATGCCCCAGATCGAGACGTATGCCGGTGAGAATTGTTTAGCACAGTCATGTAAAAAGCCTTGCGTTGTGAGCATAATAGGTAAAAACGCAATAAGACCAGCATTAGATAAACAGCACCCCTCCCTCTGGTCACCCCTCCCAATGTTCACCCAAGATAGCCAACCTTCCACACAGACATTGGCGAATAAAATGTAGAATTCATCACCATATTACAGGAATTGTTAGCCTTATGTCCCCAGGAATACCTCCTCAAGTTTGTGGATACTCCAAAGTAGTTAGAAATTGAACAGGCATATCAAACTCAAATAAGTATATTCTTCATAATGAGAGTTAATTGATTTATTTTATAATTGAATTTCCACAAGAGCCATATCACAAGGCATACATATACATGTTCTCGCTACCACCATTAAACATTCAAATGTAAATTGTTTGTCCGTTTCTGACAAACAGAAAGGCGGACATGAATAAACACAACAAACCATCTATCTACATCACACAAAAGAGACATAAATAAAACAAATAAGTGTTTATCCTAATGTTCGATCTTGGCCACGCCGGTACCAAAAGGATTTCATTCATACAGTCACACATAATATGCCAAAACGGCCCAATGTCTTGATACCCTCTAATCCTGCCCTTTGTACATCAATAGACATCCATTCTGTGTGAACTTACCCGAGTCCTGAGAACTATCAAGTATATCCTGTGGTCTGTGTTCAAAAAGACATGCCATATTTGCATGTTTTATGGATCAAATGGACGTGATATGGTACACCTACATGAACCGGAAATTTGATGTTGGTTACGTGATCAGGGGAGCAACCAAGGAGGCTATGATAGAATGGCAGTCGTGCTCCAAAACAACAATGTGTACTGTGTAAAATGCACAATTAGACACCGGTGTCGTCTATGATTAAATATCCAGCCTAATATGTCAAACAAGGTAGAAATATATATTAGAGCAGAATCAGGTAGGGGAGTAATTTGTAATATATTCAATATATCTGATATGGTACGGCTACTTGAACTGGAAATATGACGCCGGTCAATTGATAAGGGGAGTAAACAAGGACGCCATGATAGAGTGGTAGTTGCGCTCCACAATCCCATTGTGTTCTGTATAAAATACACATTCAAACACCAATGTCGTCTACGAGTACATATCCAGCCTAATTTATCAAGTAAGGTAGAAGTATAAATGAAAGAAAAAGAAAGTAGAGGACTCATTTGAATTATTTTCAATATATCCCGTAACATCCTATAACAAACACTGTAACAGAAACGGGCTATAGTACATTCTCAATTGAGAGAAGGCATACATATCAAAGATTGAGAAACCTGACACTTGTTTTTGTAGTGAGTAGGTAAGGGCATGGTGACTATACATTAAGCAAGTTGTAAAGAAAGAACCCCTATTTTGACCTAAAAAGTTCCACAGTGAATAAATGTAATCCAATCATGCAAGTAACATTGGGTCACCCGAGAGAGTCTCTTATACATAGAACCTACAAACTCAGTTCTGCAAGTTGAGTGCTAAAGCTTATTTGGCTCAAAACCTCAAAAGAAAAAACTCTTACATTATTATAACTGCAGAACTCGAGACCCCAGTTATGCATAAAAGTTACTGGTCCCAGTATTTTCTCTGGCAATATCAAAAGCAAATCATTGTTCCAAAAGGTAGTGGCGCTCGTTATCAGTATTATGGCACTCAATGGTGGTTCTTAAATGGGAAATACATTTAGCCTTCATCTGTCTTAATGTCAATTCCCTGTCTCCACCCTGTTTTCCAGCACTGACATGATCAATACCATGAAACCAGAATTCTGATACATCCGGGTGTACACTTGTATAATGTTTTATCATTGGATATCTGACATCTTTACTCATTATAGCCTTACGGTGTTCTTGTATTCGATATTCAAGACATCTTGTAGTGCTGCCCATGTAAATCAGTTCACATTAACAACCCAATACATATACGGCATACGTGGTGTTACAATTAATAAAATGTCTGATTTCCATTTGGCAAGTAGTATTCAACATAAATGTTTTGGTCTTATTTTTACCGTATGGACAGATATTGTATGTGAAGAAGCCGTCCGGTTTCAATGGCAGCCATGTTATTCTCCTCTGGGGAGTTACAATATAGCTAGGGCAAAGCATATTCCTCAATGATATCCCCCTTCTGTAGGTAATTGCCGGGTTCCTAGTCACAGAATCCTTAAGACCAGGAACGTGAGCAAGCTGATGCCAATCTTTTTTCAGAGCGTTAAAATCTTATTACTGTGGGTAGTGTATTGTCACAAATCTCAATCTGTCTTTCTGGGACACATCCGATGTCTTGTTTTGTCTCTCCATTAATGTAGTCTCTCTGTCTGCTGTATCCTAGAGTGGGCTTTGTTCCGTACTTTGAAGCCATATCTCCTTTTAAGAAATATTCTTTTGGTCTCTAGAATATTGACTCGATATGTCTCATCCTCACTACAGTTTCTTTTAATGCTGATCATTTCCCCATAGAGGATATTGTTGATTACAGCCCTTGAGTGTGCACTGGAAGCATGTAACACCCCATTGAAAGCTGTTTCCTTTCGATTTAGGGTACTCTGCTCTACCCCATTCTTTACATAAAAATGTAAATCCGGAGAGGAGCTACGCTAGCAACCAAGATGGCCGCATAAGCCCCCGGCTCCCCCAACCTCCACCTGTGGCCTGCAAATCCTGATGATTATCCTGACGGCGCACCAGACTCCCGTGTAGCTGAGGTGTTACTGAGTCTAAAGGTGCAATCCCGAGATTTCCATCTTCTCGAATAATGAAGATACGCCGTGTTCCATTCTCGGCCTAACCCAGCGTGGAAGCCGGGGCCTCAATTTCTAACCCATCCGGGTTGGAGTTGAACAACATCGGCCGCGGGACGTGGGTAGCGTCCGGTCTCCCGAGGTGCAGTGTATCCTGACCGTTTTGGATGGTGGTACTGTGGCCGTTTGATCTTGAAGCTGTGGCGGTGTGGCGCACCAGCTGCCGTGGTTCGGGGTCCGATGCCCGGGGACCCCGCTGGGCCCCTGGGGCCGACGGGCTTGAATCCTCACTGGCAGCGACGGCATTGAGATCGCGATTTTGAGAGTGTCTGCAGTTGTCGTCAGACTCTCCTGTGCCTGGTGCCCCGGAGTAGTCGACCTCTGGGGTTCTAGTATCTGTACTGTCGCTTCGTGAGAGGAGATGGAGCAAGTGGGATTTACGCCGTCACTGCACACCGTAATGGCCGCCATTGGGGAGCTCCACTTGTGGGTTGCCGCCACCATCCAAAAAATGGTTGTAACATCCAACATCATTTGTCTGAGACCGGACTATGACCCTACGATAGTTCTGGAACAAGCTGTTTTACCCACGGAGCAAGATATGTCGGAGACAAAGGGCCCGTGCTGAATTCAGAAGTGGTATTCTTTGTCGGCTCCCAAACAGCAGTTGGCGAGCCCGGGACTACCAAAAGCTCGTCATGTTCTATGCCGATACCGCCCAAGATGGATATAGACGATCTTGTATTCCGGAGCAAGTTTCACAGTGACTGTTGGATTGATTCATCACCCTTCTCCTCCCAAGTGGTCCGAATACATTCTAGTGACCTATATTTGGTAGACAGTGGACTCCGTTTGACTTTTGGACTCTGTGTACTGATATCCTGGTTTCGATCCTTCCATATTGACTTTGAATCTTTTGAACGTTTTACTTCTCCTATTGAGATGGCGGTTCGAGCGGACGGGGCTCGCACGAAAAATCGGAGTGGCCAAGGTTGAATTTGACTACCTGGGTTTGAAAAACGTCCTCATTCAATACGGGACTGGTAACCTATAATGGGCGCGGGAGTCGGTGGTTCTCACGAACTCCACCTGTTGGATTTTAATCGTAGCATTATATTGTTTTTGAATATGTGAAGGGGTGGGTTGCTTCTGGCGGGGGGTAAGGGAGACCGGGGGCCTGTTTGACATTTCCTCCGCCACATTTTTCCTACTTTTAGGTCTAGTTCCGGGGCGACAGGCATGCTGCTAGTGGGGTTAGGCCGTAGCCATTGCAGCAGTGCAGGGTGGGGGGGGTTGGGGAGGGTTTTTTTTATTTTGCCTTTGTTTAGTTCTATGGCCTTTTTTTTCTTCTTCTTTCCCTTTTACGAGAGGTGGGTCATTTATCCTGCATCGATCTTTCTTACTTTTCTGGGTGTCTACTTTGGTCTGAAATATCCTAAATCATGGGTGGAGGTGCCTTGCAGACTGTAGCTTAGCGGGATTGTCGATCGTACTTTCTCTTCTTTTGTATACCTAGCTATGTTGAAGTTGTATACTACTGTGAATTGATTTCTCTGCATTGTCCTACTCGCTCACCTATCGTTGTACTGCATTCTATCGTATGACACCCGATATATGTAACATTCCCTCTTGTCTTCTTCAATAAAAAGATTTAAAAAAATAATAATAATAATGTAAATCCAAGAAATGTATCCATTCTTTGTGGTATGCCATTGTCAGTTTGACATTGGATGGATTAATATTGAGGAAGGCAAAGTATTGGTGTAGTGCATCATCCGAGCCTGACCAGAGGCAGATGATATCATCTATGTACCTCCCCCAGAAGACAATGTGTTCAGTCCAGGAGGAGGCATGTAAGCTAAGAGGGAGCAAACCGGGAACCCATAGCGCTCCCTGTGTCTGTTGGAACCGCTGGTCATTTTGGAGAAAAAAAGTTGTTAGTCACAATGACGTCCATCATCTGCATTATCATCTCATTGTACTCCTAGCAGTCTGCCCCCTCCCTATCCAGATAAGACTGGTGTGCCATGAGCCCACCCCTGAAATAATTGATCGGCCTCGTGGAAACAGCCCACCCTTGTGGATTTTCAGCAGAATGTATATACAGTGTAATTTGGGATATCTGTCTCATAGATAGGGAAATTCATCCTGCATCAGTAGGCATGTGTCTCACCACTCCCTCACTTTGATATTAATCATTGTTGTCAACTTCTTGATAGGGTTTCCCCTCAATCAATTTATAACCTGATCTGTTGTTCAATTGTGATCTATCTCATTCATATAATTTAATTGATTTATCACCCCCACGCTTCTGCCATTATCGGCCTCTCCGATTACAATATCGTCATCCATACACAATCTACTCAGTGCCTGTCTCTCCTTAGCAGAGATATTGTGATTGACTGTGGTGCAAATTTAGTTGGGAGTTCCATCTTGTACAGTTTCTCTGTAAATTTCTCATAAAAGATATCAATATTCCGATGGTATGCCGTGGTGGGGACAAATTTTGACGTAGGTTTTAAGCCACTGTCCGTGTTAAAACTTTGGGTGATGTTAAGGTCCTCCAAGAGTGAGTGCATATCAGTGACCCCCCCCCACCTTCAATAGAAAACAGGCACTGAATATTTTGCACATCAGGGATAGTGCGAGTCATGGCACTATGTCCCACAACAGATGCATCCGGCTGTGTCGTTCGTTCAGCAAACAAATCTTTTAATTTAAGGGACCTCACAAATTTGTATAGATCAATATGCACATTGGTAAGGTCACCACTCTGTGTGGGGCAGAAATTCAAACCCATACTTAATACTTTCATTTAATCTTTGTCCAACATCTTATCTGATAAATTCATAATCTTGAGATCACTATTCTCACTCACCATAACACTAGGGTTCCATATATGTTCCATATCCTGTAGAGAATCTCCTATGATTTATTTCGATCGAGTTACAACATTCAGATTGTCCACTGTTCCCCCTTTTTGGACCTCTTCCCTCTCTTTCTAGTTTTGACAGATCTTTTTTTTGTTGTTGTTGTGTGCTGCTCATACGTAATTTCGCACGTTCCTTTTGAAAGGAGCAGGAACCCTCCCATAAAGAGTTATCCTGCTGTACACTGTTTGACGCTGCACTGCTTTGTGAGGAAATTGAGATGCTACTCACAGAGCGTGTATCATTGCTTTCGTCCCTATTTCTCTTTCTGTCCTCCACACCCTGGACCTTATCATATTTCTTTGCAAAGGTGTAAATGCGTCCCTCCTGGTAATCTCTATCATCCCATTTGATTTTCCTTAATTTCTTCTCTTTCCGATTCTGTTGATGGTTTTCCATCACCTTTTTAGGAATAACATAATTATTTTCAGTAAGATCTTTGGAATCAACGTCATTTATCTCTTTTTCAGTAGCCTCAATCTCGGGTTGTAGTTTTTCCCCTTTCTCCCTAGCTTGTCTTATAAGGATCTGCATCAGAACCTGGGAAGCCCTTTTGAGGCTACTTTCTCACTCTCTTAACAGCTCCTCATTTCAATCTTCACATGTCGGGAAAATTAGTATTCGTAATCCTCTCGGTATCTTTCTATTATCCATATATTATTGGAGGGTCACCTCATCCCACCAGCATGCCAATTCCTGCTTCTTAAGCGTTCCAATCTCAGGAATAATGTTCTTAGCCCCACATTATTTGGTGCACTCTGTGCCAGTTATAATGATGTAAGAGTTATTCCTTTTGAGGTTTTGTGGAGAACTGAGTTTGTAGGTTCTACGTATAGGAGTCTTTCTTGTGTGACCCAATGTTAATTGCATGATTGGATTACGTTTATTCACCTTGGATCATTTGAGGTCAAAATAGGAATTCTTTCTTTACAGCTTGCGTCATGTCTTGTCACCTTGCCATTACCTACTCACTACACAAACAGGTGTCCGGTTTCTCAATCTTTGATATTTAAGCCTTTTCTCATTTGAGACTGTACTATAGGCGCTTTCTGCTACAGTGTTTGTTATAGAATGGTACAGTATATATTGAACATAATACAAATAAGTCCTTTACTTTCTTTCACTTTAATTTATATTTCTACCGTACTTGATAAATTACGTTGGATATGTAATCGTAGATGACACTGGTGTCTGAATGTGTATTTTATACAGAACACAATGGGATTATAGAGCGCGACTACCACTGTATCATGGCTACTTAGTTTGCTCTCCTTATCACGTGACCGGCATCATATTTCCGGTCCACTTAGGCGTAACATATCAGATGTATTGAATATATTACAAATGAGTCCCGCAACTGATTCTGCTCTATTATATATTTCTACCTTGTTTGATATATTAAATTGGATATTTAACCAAACATGATACTGGCGTATGATTGTATATTTTACACAGGACACATAGGGATTTTAGAGCGTGACTGCCATTCTATCATAGCGTCCTTAGTTGTTCCCCTCATCGTGTGACCAACATCACATTTCTGGTTCATGTAGGCGCACCACATAACGTCCATTTGGTCTCTAAAACAAGCGAATATGGCACGTCTTTTTTAACACAGACCACATGATATACTTGATAGTTCTCAGGACTTGGTTAAGTTCATATGGAATGGATGTTCATTGGTATAAAAAGGGGGATTATTAGAGGGTGTCAAGGCGGTGGGGACATCGGGCCGCTTTGCCATATTACGTGTGACTGAATGGACAAAGACCTAGTCCCAGTGTGGCCAAGGACGAACTTTTGGATAAACACTTATTTGTTTGATTTATGTCTCTTTTGTGTGATGTCGATAGATGGTTTGTTGTGTTTATTTATGTACGCTTATTTTTTTGTTGGAATCGTACAAATTCTTTTTTTACATTTGAATGTTTGATGGTGGTAGGGAGAACATATATAGATATGCCTTGTGATATGGCCCTTGTGGAAATTAGATTATGAATGTAATCGATTAACTCTCATTATGCAGAATATACTTATTGTTTGAGTTGGCTATGCCTGTTCAATTGTTAACTACTTTGGAGTACCAACAAACTTGAGGAGGTATTCTTGGTGACTTTGTGGACATAAGACAGACAATTCTTGTAATATGGTGATGAATTCTACATTTTATTCAGCAATGTCTGTGTGGAAGGTTGGCTATCTTGGTTGACCATTTATTCAGGTAATCCACGGTAGAGGTGTCATGATAGAGGGAGGGGTGATTTTTATCTAATGCTGCTCTTTTCGTGACTTTACCTATTATGCTCACAACGCCAGGCTTTTAACGTGATTGGGCTAAAGGTTTCTCTCCCAGACAGGTCTCGATCTGGGGCATGATATGGTCCCTGTACCCCATCTATGCACTAGATGACTGTAACCCGTGATGTGACGATTGCCATAGGAAGGTACAGCAACTAATATTCTAAAGTATTTTAAATACGATACACTATACTTTAAGGTGAGATCCATCAGCAGATAACAACCTATATGAGAAATAGAGTTCCTGAAATGCTACACTAGTGGTTTGGAATCTTTATTATCATGGGCAATTAGTAGACCGTAATTGTCCTTCCAATACAGTTCAATCAGTTTGTCTGTGTTCCCACCTTCTCTTTAATTATTATGCTGCTGACCTATTTAGGTTTTCACTGTTCACTCACGTGAGGTGGGATAGGATGCTCTACATCATTTTATATGCAAATTAATATCTGTATATAGATGGATGTGTTTGGTTTGAACTTTTATACTATTTGGGATCTTTATGGGATTTGTGATGAACTCAACTATATGTACTTGTGGGTTGCTAAGTTGTAAACTACTTCTAGTGTGATTTTTGTGTGGTGTGTTATGTGCCTAAACCCTGTAATTTATGGTGTGATCTCTGAGATACATAGAGATCCAAATGTGTTGTGTGTCTTTACATATGTAACTATGTAATGCCATTTTACATGTTTTATATGTGGTGATTTAGATTGTTTTTTATGTGATTGTTACAGCCCTGATTAAGTTCCTAGGCATCCAGGAACGAAACACGTTGGCTGATTAAAAAAAAAAAATAATAATAATTGTGCAATATTTTGGAACAATAAAGAAAGATGATGGACTTAATCTTGCGAAATTTTACTTTTTCCCTGGTCCACCTTTTTCAAATATACTTGTATACCCATATTTACTAAACTTTCATGCACCGCAACATAGCAAGGGAACGTGCAGCGCTGTTGTATGAAAGGGAGAGAGCAGAAATGTGCCATATTTGCATAAATACGACACATTTCTGCGGTATCTCTCAACTGGTGCTGCATAGTACCTGTTAGAAATGGGATCTCTGGTTGGCTAAGGCTTACTCCAAAGCTAGGCAGAGACCACCCAACACTCTCGTCAGGGCATGGGAGTTACACGGCAAAGATAACCCCTGCTCACCCCCTTGGTAGCTTGGCACGAGCAGTCAGGCTTATCCCGGAGGCCATGTGGAAAGCATTTGCGCACACCCACAGCAACAACATTCCAGGCACACCACAAAAGGAACTCCACAAGAGGTTATATCAAAAAGAGCCTTTGTATTCTCACAACACATTAGAATAGTATTCACATAATATACATGAAGCCATCTGGCACTGGGTCATATTTACAAGGGATTAGATACACCTGACAGCACCCACTGGACCACTGTCAGAACCATCACAGAGTGAACTTAGTAAAAAGTAAAACATCTCATAAACGTACAACCATATTCACTGGTAACCACTGTACTTAGCATCAGCCTGTAACATAAACTACATTATGCACAGTATCACATTAGGCGTGAATTACATTCTGCGCCAACCTCACCAGCATGAACACATTATGCAATCATCTCATAAGTCTAAACACCTTAGACCCCAACCTCCCAAGTATAACTCACATTAGAACATAATCTCAGTGGTACATAATCTCGCTAGCATAAACCATAATATGCAAACCAACCTAATTATCATAAAAACCTAATTTAGAGGTATAAAACAGGGTGTGTAAATCATGCTACATGAATCACATTTTCTAGCACCACATAATTCACATTAGGGCCTGGCGCCCCATAAACCCAATTGTCCCCCTGGCCAACTGGCCATCCCAAAAGGGGCTCAAATGCCCTATGTCCAAAAGTAAGGGCACGATGCCAATGCAGCAGAAGTCAGGGGTGCGCAATTGTGCAGACCTAAACGTTGCAGCTGCCCACTGCTTGCTGGCCTGGGCAGCTGGGAAAATCAAATGAGGGCCTAAACGAAGCAGCTGGCACTAAGTGCTGCGCAGCTGTGAATACTGTGAAGGCCCTGGCACCTCTGTGCCCTCTGAACAATTTGCCAAACTTTACAGCTGCCCGCCCTGGTGCAGCACAGCTGTGGCACTTTGCATAGAGGGGGCCCGGCACCTCTGTGGCCTTTGGACCCCCATTGTTGGGGCGACCTGCTCTCTGGCGGGACCACTCAGGCACAACAATGTGCCTCGATCTGCCCCAATAGACACTGGGCCCTCTGGTGCTCTTTGATGCACTGAAAAGAACTTGCCCCAAAGCGTTGCAGCTGCCATCTAGAAAAATTGTGGCACCTGGAGAAAAATGGCCAATACGGGGAAGCACGGGCACACTGGCCTTTGGACCCCCACTGGGGCCCTCAAACAAAATAAGCACACAACGTTGGAGCGACTTGCAATGGCAGGCCCGCTCATGGAATGTAGCTGCTGGCCATTGAATCCCACCCAGCCCATACTCACCGACGCTGACAGGCAACTCCTCTGCAGGCAGCGCTTCTCTCACGGTCCTGGGCTGGGGCGGACACAGCGCTTCTGCCTCTTCTCCTTCTGGCAGCAACGAGGAGGTTGGCTCCCTCTAGTTAGAAGTATAAAGCGGGGTGGGCACCTGCTTCGTTTAATCTGCGGGGTGGGCACCCGCCTATCAATGAAAGAAAAATGCAGGGTGGGCACCCGCATCTAAGCCATAATGGGGGAATCCCTACGCTGGGGATTCCCCCCAGCAGCGCTGTGCAGCCCCAGGACAGTGATGCTCCAGCGCCCCAGGGGAATCTAACTAAAGCGCTCCTTCCTCCTGCGGGAAATACGAATAAAGCGTTCTTCAGGGGCTAGGAGCCACAGCTCCTTTAGAAAAAGTCCATGAGAGGTTTCAGGGGCATAGCTGAGCCCAGGGGCCAGAACACAGGGCCCCCAGCAGCAGCAAGCCCCCCTCCATCAGGAACAGCACATCAGAACAGGAACCTTTTCATGGGGTCATAGCCCCTATATTTATACCAGTAAATCCCTCTGTCACAGCAGTGCTTGGGAGTACCAGTCAGAACTGGTTTAGGGGTGATTTGGAGAACTTTGTTTTTGCCCAGCTGCTCTCCCCTTTGTCAGGTGGGGGCTCAGTGACCAGACACACCACAGGGGACGGAGCCAGCATTGTGGAGGGAAGGCACAGCCCTATTCAGCTCCCAGGTGCAACTCCTCCCTCCCATCTGCATGCATATCTCTCTATTTATCACTGGGCTGACTCACGCTGTCTCCTTGATCCACCTGCACCCTGCAGCTCCTGTCAATCACAAGCCAGACATGCAATTCACATCAGGCAGGCAGACACACAGCACACAGAAATGCCAACTTCTAAAAGTGGAATTTGTCCACCAGTCACCATTAATCTGCGCACACCATTGTGCAGCATTTATTCTCACGAGTTCATAAATACTAAACTCGCCCCTGCACTCCTCTCATACCAGGAATTTGCATGGACACACACATCCCTCATGCATTCCTATGGGAGGTCAGGGCAATCTCACCACACGCACTTAGAGCGCGCGCGCACTTTACACTGTAATGTAATGTAAATGGGGTCTTATAAAGCGCAGCTATTACTCCAAGGAGCATCTTGGCGCTGAAAACGGAACACCAGGGGTGGTGAAGAGACACTAGTTTGCTGCTCCCTTGAGAGGAGATAAAGCATTCAGATCAGAGCTTAACACAGTGTGTCAGGCGCACTGTAAATCCAGGTTTTTAGTGCCTTCCTAAAAACCGATTCGGATGCAATTTGGCGGAGATGGAGTGGGAGTTGATTTCATGCCTAGACCCTATGACCACCAGAGATTTCCCTCCCTTTGAGATCATTTTAAAGGTTGGAATGGTCAGCAAATTTGCATTGGATGATCCTAGATTACGGGACGGGAAGTTGCGCTTGAAACTTTTGGAGATATTTAGGACCTTGTGAGTGAAAGGCCCTAAAAGTAATGATTTGGACCTTAAACAAAACTCGTTTATGAACTGGCAGCCAGTAAAGGACATCCAGTGCAAGTGTGGCGGAGAATTCCCTGGGCCACCTCAATACTGGATGTATGACGTTACAATGCATGCTTTTACCACGCATGCCTTTACAACGCGGTTTTTACAACCCAAACCGTTACAACGCATAGCGCTTTGGGGTGCTGGATAGTGAATAGTTTAATATACTATTCCAACTCCAGTCCCCGTGGACACTAGGGAAGGTGTTGGATAGTAAATTAAACGTATTCTCTATCCTAGAGCGCCCCCCAGCGCAATGCGTTGTAATGGTTTGCGTTGTAAAAGTTGTGTCGTAAAAGCGCCTCGTGGTAAAAGTTGCGTTGTAAAGGATGTTTCCCCTCCATACCAGCCGGGCAGCTGCATGCTGGACCATCTGCAGCTTATGCATGACTGCTTTGTTGGTTCCCGCGTAAAGGCTATTACAGTAGTCCAGCCTAGATGTTATGAGGGCAACCGCAACCGTTTGTCTGGCTGAGTATCGTAGCAGGTCGAAGAATTTCCTTAGGCTTTTAATGATGTGGAAGCAAGTGCCCGCAACTGCCAGGGACTGTTGTTTAAAAGAGAGAGTGGTATCAAATTTGATTCCTAAATTCCTGGCAGCATTTATTGTAATCGGGTGGGGGGTGGCACTCTCAGGCCACCAGAGTTTAGGCACAAAGAGATTTTGTTGGCCAAAAGGAAGAATTTCTGTTTTTTCTGAAATACACCTCAAATGGTTGTTGTCCATTCATTCGAAGGTGGCTGACAGTCAGTTTTTGAGATTCACTTCTGCATCCGTCGTATCATTGTCCAGGACCAGAATAAGCTTTGTATCGTCCGCATAAGAGATTGTATTAATCTTGAAGGACGATATTAGCTTGATCAAGGGGGCCATATATACATTAAAGAGGGTCGGGCTCAGGCTTCATCCCTGAGGGACCCTGAGGTGAGCGCTTTTTCTTCTGAGCTGAACTGCCCTAGAGTGATCACTTGGTGTCTGTTTTGCAGAAAGTTCTTGATCCACTCCAGGACATTACCAGCTATGCCAGATGTTGATAGATTGTCTATAAGAATGGCTTGATAGACTGTGTCAAAGGCTGCGGATAGGTCTAACCGCACCTGAACTGCCTTCTCTCCCTTGACTGGTTTTACCACCGCAAGTTTCCATTCTATAGGGATCTTTGCTGTACAAAGTGAGTAATTTATTATATTGTTGATGGTGGGGTTGACAATGAGGGCCTGTAATAGAATGGGGGCAGGGGTCAAAAGGAGAGCCTGATTTAATAAATAGGATAGCCAGACGAGTTTCCTCCAAGGTGATGGGCAGGAAAGTTTTCATACAGGCTGTATTTGTGCCTGCAGAGATCCCCTCATCTGAAATATATGGCATGGGAGGGGGGAAATCTTTCTTGAGTGCCAGAACCTTTTCTTCAAAATAGTCTATGTTGTTGCAGAGACTTTGGGAGGGAGGGATCTCTTGCAGAAGGCTTTTAGGGTTCGTAAATAGATTTACTGTTTTGAAAATCTCTTTCTGTTTGTTTTTGGTGGTTTTTATGGCCCCGTGTAGTAGTTTATTTTAGTGGTATTGATCAGGGCATGATATTTTCTGCGTGTGGATTTGTAGATGTTAAGGTCATGCATTTTGTAGTTTCGGCACCATCTACGTTCTAGGGCCTTTACTTCACCTTGCTTTTCTTTTAGGGATTGCGAAAACCAAGGCGCAGACTGTTTCTTTTTTAGTGGCCTATGAGTCGGAACCATAGGAGACGACTGATCTCTCAATCCAAGCATCCAGTGCCCAAAAAGCTGGTTGTCAGTTATAAGGTCTCCAGTCATATTAGGTCTACCTTCGAGGGCTTTAGGAATAAGATCTGGGAGCCTTATGATTGATTTCCAGCTGTCTTTATCCTGCTGAGAAGTTTTAGTTTTATCTGTGCTTGGTAGCCATCCTTTATCAGGAGTTCAAAGGGGATAAGTTTATGGTCAGACCTGGGTAATTTACTTTGAGAATTTCCAGATTGGAGCAGATGCAGTACAAGATGTGGCCTGCGCTGTGTGTGGCATCTAGCGTGAGTTGTTGTAGGCCAAGAACATTAATTATCTCCTTGAAGCAGGTTGCCCCCGATCTTTAATAGAATCAAGGTGAAGATTTACATTGCCTAGTAGCGTGAAATTGGAGAACCTAGGAGCCCGGGTACTGACCACCTCTCCAATGCTTTCTAAGAACTCATTGTGCAGTCCTGGAGGTTGGTAAACTAGTGCCCCTGCAAAGGTGAAGGAGTCCTGGACCTGAATGCGAAAACTGATGCTTTCAGCTCCTTTCAGATCGGGTCACTGGGCCACAGTGCTAAAGTGCCCAGAGGCCTAAAATCACTACCACCATGTCAGAGCTTAAGGCAAAAAGTTCAGGGGTGAACCTGCCAAAAAGGGCCAAGTCCAACATTGCCAATCCAGACATCAAGGTGCAACGGTGCCTGCATTTTGGGCAGGATTCTTTTTGTGAAGGAAGGGATACCTGAATGCACCTCACATGGAAAAAGGAAGTAACAAGGATAAAAAAAGATAATTCTCCTCGTTACGCCTAGGTCTGGGAGGCACACCATTTGGGAGCAATCCCAGGTTTAGTGACTGAAGTAAATGTGGGATTGTGTCAAAATCCATGGACGGATGCGTGGGAATGCCCTAGATCCACCCATGGAACGACATCCCAACGCAAGGTAACTCACGGGAGCTCTATGCCCTGCCTCGCGTTACTTCGGATTTCCTAAACCACGCAAAGCCACACAAAGGGCCTTTGTGTGGTTTAGGTAAATCCCAGTTAATTGGGTAAAATGATGGCAGTGTAAAAGGAAATCAGAATGTATGGATACAAGTGTGAAAGGATAGCAGAGTAAATGGAAATCTGAGTAAATAGATGTGTTGTGGAAAGTTTGGTAGAGTAAATAGATATTTGAGATGATTGCTGAATGAGTGGGTGTAAGAATGGCAGAGTAAACGGAAATCAGAAAGGATGGTTGGATGGTTGGATTGAAGGGTGAAAGAAAAGCAGAGTAAATGGAAATCTGAAACTGTGGATGGATGGGTGAGTGAAAAAGGATGCCAGAGTAAATTGAATGCTGAGGGTAACTGCACGCTACTACCAAACCAAATAATAGCGCTGAATGAGTCTAGCGAAATATGACATTAATTTGAGTGGTGGACATGTAGTAAGTTGGTTGGATTAAAAAGGATAGTGGAGGGATGGAAAAAGGAAGGTTTTGCATTTATTTAATACTTGCTACCCCTGATAAGGTGTTGGAGCGCTTTTTAGCTGGTAGCATGCTACTCCGGAACCCAAAAAGGGTTAGTGGTGGATTAGTATAGTGAAATTTGAGTTAATTTGAGCAATGGACATGTGAGTCAGTTAGTTGGAGTGAAAAGGATTATGGTGGGATAGAAGAGGGAAGAGGTTAGAAAGTGTTTATTGGGAAATCATATTAGTACGATTAGGTATGGGATGAGTATAAGGAAAGGCAGAGGAGTAAAGATTCTCTAGAAATGGATTAGGGAGATCATAAAAACTTGTTCTAACTAGTTGAGTTGCATGTCAGTGCTTAATTAGTAAAGCAATATGTGCCAGGGCCCTCGTCAGGAGGCCACTGTAGCTTGCACCACCCCTGCCAGCGCTTCCAATGACAGTACCAACAGAACTTCTGACCTGCACACTTCTACAATTGTGATAATCCAGACTGTCATGCACCCTGAACTATACGAATAGCTTGGGTCCCAAGTGTTTAGTGATTCTATTGTATATTTAGTTTATAAACAACTGTTTTAATGATCTCTAAATTGAACAAGTAATGCCACAATGCAGCAGATTCCTATTAGTGCCGGTAATTCACCGGCCCAAATTAATCATAGCATGGATCTCAACACTATGCAAGATGAACCACAAAGCTAATTCATTGAAAATTTAACAGGTGACAACTAAAATACAGGTTTGACTGAAACTTCAAGCGTTATCCTTTGTCAGGCCACTGGCTTATGCTGTCTTACACGAGTATTTAAACTTACTGCCTGCAGGAAAAAGATGAGCTTGTACTAGAAACACTTTCATTCTGAGCTACTTACCGTGATGGAAGAATAAAGCCTGGTGATCTCACTAACCTTTATACAGTGCTCCAATTAGGTATATGAGCTTCGTAAGTGTCAGTGTAACTTACCACCAAATGAATGCTTCAATGTATATAATATAATTAACCCTGGGCGAAGCACTACGCTCGCGGAGTTTGCGAAGTTTACGCAACTTCGCACTACGCGAGCTGCACGTAGCACAGTGCGAACACAAGTAGTGCAGCGTAACGCTCATTTTTTGCTTGTTCGCGGTCCTGAACGTCATGTTCACGACCGCGAGCAAGCAAAATGACATCCCGGTGAGATTCTCAACGCGGGGAGGTAAGGTTTCTCATTATGAGTGGTTGTGCATGCTCGTGACCGCTCTCAATGAGAAACTACCAGTTCGCGTTGAGAAAGCTGCAGCTCGAATAATAATCTACTCGAGCAGCAGAAAACTACAGCTCGCACTGTGCAAGATGCAGTTTTCAATGATTGCGCAGTGCCGGATGCTTGTCCCCACTGTTCAATGATTGAAAACACATCTTGCACAGTGCGAACATGCTACTAGGCAGCTCGCGTAGTGCTACGTGAAGTTCGCGTAGTGCGAAGTGCACTTCGCGTAGCGCTACTTCGCGAACTACACCCACCCCTAAATATAATACAATCTTTATGCGGCATATAGAAATACCATAAAAGAAACAACATATAAAATGCTTCAATGTAATTTACCACCAAATGAATACTATAGGTGCATTAAGAGCATTGCTCATCATACTGGCATTAGGAGGTATGACCTACAAATTGTAGCTCCAGCGGTATAGTGGTAATAACCTATCTAGCGGTTATAAAACGTTGCAAAACTTTGTTTAACACCACTACAATTTCTGAACCTGCAGGTGGTGGTCTCAATATTAATTGTTCAATTCAAAATAAAAAGAATAACATACGTTGCATGGTGACTGGCTGGTAAATGTTCATAGGCAGGCCGGCATACGCCTGTCCAGGCAGGCATGATTGGGTATCACCACGTTAGTGATGATGTCATCACGCTGATCACAAATCCAAGAAGTCATCAACAAACTATGTCTTTCATTCTATTCCCTGAGTCTGCTTCACCCTGCCACTGCCTGAGCCTAAGCCTCCCATTGAATAATTGTAGCTGGGCACTGGCTCATGATGGAGTTGAGGCAAGGAAGCTGCGAGAGCGCATTTAGAAATTGGGAGTGAGGGCTCTTGAGGAAGAATAAATGAAAGTAAGTGTGGACTTTCCACTTGTTGTGTAGCCAAAGTATCATATCCGGCAGCCCTGCTTTGCTGCTATCCTCAATGTGCTTAATGCGGCTGTGGCACAACACAACTTTGGTGCGCCATGGCGTCACCTGTAGAATATGTGCGCTGCACCCCAGCATGGTAAATGCTGAGCGTGCGTGAGTCCAGTAGGCACCACAACCATACTTACTGCCATTGGCAGCATTATGGCTGGGGACAATGCCTGTGTTGTAGCAGGCAGGGTCACAGCAAGCTGAGCAGTGGATGCCGATGCCGTCATCATCCCTCGACCTACTAATTACAGGCAGCACTAGCAGTGACATGACCTGCTGTGCTCGAGGAGCCATCTCTTCCGCAATAATCCCAGTCATACCGCACTGGTTAATACATGCAAAAAAGCATTTTCATTTGGTGTACATTTTATTATTGCACTCGGTGTAGGTAACAAAGTAAAACACGTCATCTTCCGCTTCTTTAGTAATGACAGCAAGAAAATGCAGAGTTCAAAATAGCAGGGACATGTACAGGCTGACGACAGGGGATCAGAGACAGCAGCAGTGGTGGAGATGAGAGACAGCAAGAGTAAAGAGGAGAGAGATAAAATGGAGCAAAGTAGAAGAAAATGAGGAGAGCAAATCAGATACAAAGAGAAAGCAGCCATGATGTGAAGAAGAGAGAATTAAGAAGAGAGAAGATAAAATGAAAATGTGGAGGACAGGACAGAGGAAAAAAAGCAGACACATGATAAAATGGAGACACAGCTAATTACTGCTAGAGAGTGATAGTAAAGAGCCAAGATCGAGGGGAAAAAGAGCAGAGCATGGATAAAAGTGAAGAGAAAAAAGGGCAGGGGTAGAATGAATAGAGGGCAAATCAGAAATACAGGGTGTGACAAAGGTGATAGAAAACAATTAGAGCAGTGAGAGGATAGGCTCTTAGAGCAAAGACTTAGGGAACAGACAACAGATCAAGGTTAGAAGATAGAGACTGAGGCAGTGAGAGTGTGGAAAGTGGAGCTCACCAGAGGTAGACATGAGCGGTGGCCTCCTTGGCAAAATTTTCAGCACCTGCACCTCTTTTTTTACAAATTAAGCACTGTTTAACACACACACAGACACACACACCTACCCGACTGACCTGCAGGTTAGAGTTCATTGCAAAGTGCTTTCACCTATTGTGAATGTTATGCTCTCATAATTGCGATATTACTGAGTACAAATCCGCAAGCAACGTAAATACCCTCTAAATGTCTCAGTACTGCGATATGATCGCATGTTTCAAGTCAGGATAGAGGCTCACCAACAGAATTTTTAAATATCCAAGCACTGCACCCTTATATAAAGGTCTGGTATGAGTACAATCTGAGTAACCAAGATGATGTTTTCAAAATACCCCCCAATCTACTCATTGCTTGCTAGACATACAGCTGGATACACTGGATTACCTGCAGGAAAATCTCACATTCGTAGAGCCAATAAGCATACTATGGATGTGCTTTAAAAAAAGTGTGTGCATCTGGCCTCAAATCAATAATCTGAAACTTATTGCTAGCCTAAGCTTCTTGACACCAGAAATCAGAGTTACTAAAAGGTGACTGCATCAATGAAGGGCTTAAATATAAATCACAACCTGGGCAATCAATTCGAATCAATAATCGTACAACTATATTTTTTGTGAAAGAATTTTAGAAAATGACCTATAGAGGAATAAAGTGCATTGAAGCTAGAGTATACCAAGTCATGGGAAACCAGAAGGAAGGACCTCAGTCTGAGCTGATGTCCCTCATATGCAGAGAGCTGGGTGAGTTTTTGATCAACAGGCAAAGCTTTTTTCGTGCATTATAGGCTTCCCAGGAGTAGTTACTACCCTGGTTGCACACACCCTGGCCTCTAGAGGACACAGGATTTTCAGGGAAGGCCCTTAATCACAGATCTACCGTTTCACCTAGGTGTACCACAAGATGAAGCCTGGTAAAACCCTACGAGTCCTCACCTGGTTTATCTGCCATCTGTGTTGTTGTCTCATCACCTCATGCAGCTCTGCAAGGTGAGCGCGTGCTGCACCGATCTCGTGTGTAGCCTCCACATCACAAGCTTGAACCCCGGCGCCGCAGCTCATCCTTTTGTCCACACAACAGCAAAAGGAGGAGCACCAAGTAAAGACTGGATACAAGTAACAACGTCTCCTGAGAAAAATTCGGCTTAGGTGTTCCTCGAAAAGCTGTATCCAAAATGCCCAGGGCAGGCAGGTTCTCACTTTTGAGGTCAGTCACGGAACCCAAGCTCACACAACACAACTCTTGGTGCAGTATGCCACAAATGTCCCAGAAAAAGGTGCTTCCGGCCCTCACAGAGCATGTGCCTCTTCTGGGCCACTGCCCTTGGATGCAAAAAGAGACAGATCAATGGTGCCGTTCACCATTTTTCTGGTGAGCAACGCTGTGGATGTATATTCCATACGAGTGCAGAGGCCGCAAACCCTGGGATATGATGCCAGCAGAGAGCAAGGTGGCTGAAAATGCGGGTTGAAAGTGCGGATCAGTGGCAGCTGACAGGGCTGGGAGGGGGGTGTGCAATAACTGTTGAAACATTGGGGCCCCCTGCACACTCCCCCATGACTCTTAACCCAGCTCTGGCTGAAAGTGAGCTGCTGCAACCAGCGCTCCGCTGCCGCATCACCGCTCTCGCTTACAATTGCCTACTGTTCTCCGTGGCTCTCTGTACTGCTCTGTGTACTCTGCTCAAGTCTGCTGCTCTGACTCACACACCACACCTTCAACAACCTTGTGGTCCCCAGGGCCACAAGGATCACCAATATGCCATGGAAAACCAATCATAACATGCTCCAGATGCAACAGCGTTAGGAATAATCACAGTGCCCAAGAGAACAAAGCAACCAAACAGCTGAACTGAGTTGAGAGCCTGTTTATGACATTTTGCAGATAGCTGAAATTGAGGGCATCATTGTGCACTGCACCAACATGGTATTTATCCCTGAAATCAAGCATTATGTTCTGCATATTTGTATTCAGACAGGCTATGTTTCTTTCACGTTGAAAAAAAAACTACTTCGAGAAGGCTGGGAACAACCACAACTTCTCTTACCAGGGCAGCGGGTCACCATATACTACGATTTGTCCCAGGCTACTTTGAGAAGAATAAAAGGACAAAAACAATCCTCTCAGATAAGAACACCCAATCACATTATTTTCAGAATCAGGAATATATTCATTTTAACTCACAACTCTGACAGCATCTTTTTGCCTCCTACAACAAGACCACCCCACCAACAGAAATAAACTTAATGAGGAACAAGTTCTTTATGAAAATAGTAGTATAAGAAAACAAACGATGGCGTTCATGAGATGGAGCCTTAGAAAGCAGCAGCTATGAAACTTTGGATCAATCTACCCATGGATCTTCCATGAGCATTCAAAGAACTCTTCTTGATCAGAAGAATGATTGGAGTGTTGGGTGACCAAAATACATTGATTGAATGATTGTAAATGTATAAAGCACAGCAGCTGGTTTACAAGGAAGTATCCTCGTGCTAGCCCACTGGGAAAGAAATTGCAAAACTACATGTTTACAAAGAGGTAGGTCTTGAACCTTTTACTGAATAACATTTCAGAATCACGCATACTAAGCTCGCCTGGCAGCAAGAATTAAAAAGGAATAGCCACCCAGCCTGGATTTCCTGAATCTAGGCACATGAAGAAGGCATTGAATGGGTGAGCAAAGAGCTTTGGCAGGCTGGTATATGCAAAATCTTTTCCCGAGATACGCAGGACCTTTTCTGAATTACCTGGAATAGGATTAGCAAAGAGTTTGAGCTTAATCGTTCTTTATTAAAGAGTCAATGAAGTTGCTTTAGACCAGCTCGAATTGATTGTGCTTTAGAATTCTTAAGTAGTCACATTTTAGACCAGTTGTAACTTCCAAATTAAGTAATCGGGAACACCAAAGTACAGGGAGTTCGCATAGTCCAACTTAGAGGTGATCAGGGCTAACACAAGTAGCTTTCGGATCTGAAGTGGTCATAAATTCAGGGCCTTTCTCAAATATTTCAAAATGCCAAAAAAGCCCATGTGACAGCATTCATTTGGCTTTAATTCTTGATCAAACTTTACTCCCAGATTTTTTACCACCTTGGCTGGACTAGCTGTTTCACCAAAGGTGATCAGCCACCATCGTAACAGAATAAAATGGCAATGCATCCCAAAAAAAGCTCAGATGTGCTTGAATTAAGCATCGAGGACTTTTCTTGCATCCAGTTTGCCTCCTCAGAGAGGCCAACCTGAAAATTATCAACCTGAGCAGTACCAATTTGTTCAAAAGAGAGCATAAGGTGAGGGTCATCTGCATAAAACACTTAGTTATAACCACAACACAACTATTTTGGCCAGTGGGTGCTACGTGTAAGTTAAAAAGAGTTGGGCTCAAGACTGAATCCTGAGGAACCCCATTTTCCAGTTCTTTATAACTAGAACTAAAAGGGAGAGGAAAGACTTCCTGAACTCTTAATTGGGGAAGAATGTAGCCATTTCTTGGCTGTCCCAACCGTGCTGGCTGCCTTCAAGCGGAGTGACAAAATGTCAAGGGAGACTGTATTGAATGCTGCTGAAAGATCTTTTGTCTGTAGTGTAGGGCATGGGGGCACCAGATGCAACTGGCTCGGGGGGGGGGATTTGGAACCATTTGTTTTCCAAGCTCTTCTTCCCCTTTGTCAGGTGGGGGCTAAGTGATAAGACTCACCACAGGGGGTGGAGCCCACATTGTCCAGGCTGGGCACAGTCCTATTCAGGGTCCGGGGATTACTCCTCCCACTACTCCCAGCACAGATGTCCCATTCAGCCTAGTGTTGACTCACCCTGCCCCTCCTGGAGCCACACACACCTCCCAGCCCAAGTCACTCACACGCCAGACATGCAATTCACATCAGGCAGGCAGACACATAGCACACAGAAATGCCAACTTCTAAAAGTGGCATTTCTCCCTTAGTCCTATTAAATCTGTGCACACCATTGGCCAGCATTCTCACAATTTCATGCATACTAAACTTGACCGCGCTGCTCCTCCCAATTCAGGAATTACCATTGACACACTTAATCAGGGAATCTCCAATGCATTCCTATGGGAGGGCAGGCCAACCTAACCAATGTAGCACAGAGAGCGCACACACTTTACACTGGCCCACAGTACTAAAGTGCCCTGTGGCCTACAACCACCAACACGAGGTTGCAGAAAAAGGCTATGAGAATGAAAATAATTCTGGGGTTAGCTTGCCAAAAAGGGCCAAATCCAACATTCAGGTGCTCACAAAATAGTAGGGGAAGCATGATGTGATGGGTGAAGGTGACATTAAAAATGCATCGCATTGAAACATTAGCAAAAAACTCCATGTGAATTTTAAACAATAAAGGGTTTTCCTAGTTGTGTAAAGGTCAACAGCGTTTTGATCTAAATCAATTAGAGATCATCATCAGGACAATGTTTGTGAGCTAGAGGAATCTATAGATGAGGAAAAAACATGGTATAAATGGGTGATCCCGCGATATGAGTTATTTAGGTTAATACAATTATTGCTTGTACATGCAGAGAGCAATGAAAATGATTTGGAAAAATGAATGAGACAAACATAGAGTGGAGAAGGAGTATTCAATATAGTGTAAGAAAGCGTAGGTGAGACAGGAATCCATCTCCCATCCGAATGAAAGAACGATCAGTCAATGTAGATATGATAAAGGCACACAACAGAACCGGTGGGGTCTATATAGTGCCTCAGGATAATATACGCCTAACAGTGCAGTCGAAAGGAGTGTAATTGCGGCAGTATTCAAGCATGGATGAGAAGGACGCACTCATACAAGGAAGAAGAATGGAGTGTCTTACGCAGGTAAGAGGACTAGAATCGCATTTCTATGCATGCAGCCATAAGTGACAGAGTAAAAACTGGTAAGACACAAGTCTTACCAGGGATTATGAATTACGCGGGCAAACTGATGATGATCCGACTGTAGCAGTTTATTCAGCCCCGGGGTTGTGGGTCTGAGACAGGTCATAGAGGTAAGGCAGAACCCAATGCCGTGTCCTAAAAAAGGGCCGGTCAGAATGTTAGCGAGGATCAACATGAGTGGATGAACCAAGAGCCCGAAGGGAGACAAACACTTACGTATTAATAGTGCGGATGAATGCACGGGCCAATGTAGATTGGCCCGAGTTCCAGGTAAGATAATTGCATTAGTGATGCCAGGGCCCTAATGAGGATTTTCCAATAGTCGGGTGATACTTCCAAGCGCGTGTTCTGAAATTCACTCCTTCACTCAGGTGGCATAAAAAAACATAATTCTGCCATTTCACGATTTACACTTTCACCGCCCTGATGAAAGCCTCATTTAATTACAGCAATGCTGAAACACGTCGACATTTTTGTTAGACAGAGATATAAAAGATAATTTTTTCTTCACAATATTTCACTTTGATTTTAATATGTCTCAAGGCCCTCTAAATAAAGCACTACTCGTTTGGGCATTTTAGAGACATTTGTAACTAAGCTACTTCTTCACACTCACACCTTCACTAACAAAACCCTTTCCACTGTAATCAGGTGTTGTAGCACAGCTGGGTTGTACTGGGCAACCCAACTGGGAACCTGATAATGATACATAACACCAACTAGGTTGGTGGGCGAGGGTTCTTTTAATAACCTTAATGGTTTCCTGCACTCGTGTATTCAATAGCAAGTAGGAAATTCCTTAGGGAAAAACCTACAAGTTCGTCCATTTTGTAATATTCATTCATTGTGTGGGGAAGAAAACGTCCTCCTTTTCTTCCTTGCTCTCTCCTTTGTTGTTAGCGTCACCAGCAGTATGTCCAGCTTGTACTGTTCTGTATCCCCGCTGATGAGACAGAATGAGTCCTTGTTTCGGGTAAGCCTGATTTTGAGGTCATTTCCATAGATGAGAAATTAATCTTGGAAGAAGAGGTCTGAATGTACGCGTCCCAGAAGGCCAAAGTTGCAACTGCCTGTGGCAAACCCTGCTCTTTTTTCAAAATCATGATTGTCACCCTCCAGCTCCTTGGCTTAAAAGTGTGCATATGTATCCTTGTAGAAGAGTCCTGGGGAAAGCTGTGTGTCAAGGGCTTTACTACTGTAATTTAGAATGCTCTTGAGGTAGGCTCTGTAGGCGTACATGTTATCGCTCTAAGCGATGAGACGATTGCTCACGGTAATGTCAACCTGATTAAGCATGGATGTGAGTGGGTAAGCGAACGTCGCCACTTTAGCGGTTTCAGCTATTTGGAACAATCCGCTTTTACGATTTTACACACAAGATGCAGTATTGTGTTGTTGTGATCCAAATACATATCGTGGACCCCAACACAAAAAACTCTATAGATGCTAACTGTGTCAAAGCTGCTAAAGGTGATACCTCCATGAAAAGGCTGTTTTCGATGCTTGTCTGCATGGGCTTTAGGGTAAACAAGTCGAACTCTGATTTGCCGCACTTGCCCGATGCACAATGTACGAAGGCCATGCTTTAGTCTGCAATGCTCTTTAAAAAATATTTACTTTACAGGCGTTTCTCTTCTTCAAAGTTCTCTTCCTTCTCGGAGTTCTTCTTTTGTGAGCCCCTTATGAAGAACTCCTCCTTTTTTTATAGGGGGCAGGTGAACCCTAAGCCTCAAAGCGTGACGTTTCCTTTTAACACTTGTGCGTGGTCTGTATACCAGCCTCCGACCTTCTTGTGGATGCTTGTTTATGCGCTTGGCGACAGCTGATGTGACAGACCCAATCACATTTTGGGCTATATTTGTATCTGCAGCTTTAACATGCGGCTTTGCAATTTCATAACCTCTTCTCAAGAAGGGCCTTAGCTGTTCTAAAACTATGGAACAAACCTCCCACATTTAAAGGCATCTGGCCCAGACAGGTCATCAAAGATCATAATTGAAATAGTGTCACAATCTTTTTTAGAAACAGACTTAGTCAGGCTTGTTAAATTGAATATTGACCATCTAATTATTTTCGCCCTGCACATGGACCCATCTTAAGCTGTAAATACCAATCCCCAATTGTCTGCACCTCTACAATATCGCTATACACGTATAGTGTATAGAACCCTGCGTTAATATCAGGGCAAGTGTGGTCGAGTTCAACCTGGCTTCTCGCATTTTGCACTGTGCCTAAAACCCTTTTAAATTTACCATCAGTTAAACAATGTATTGTGGCCGGGGGCTTTAAGAAACACCTTCGTTTTAATATTATCTAGCATCAGATGAATATTCAAATAGGTTTCAATTCTCGCTATGGATTTGTTGATGGCATCGACAAAACTTGTAACGGTTGGGTAGTATCCATATGGAAAACCAATGTGTAAGCTCAAAGGCTCCAGCTTACGCTTTATGTTAAGTTTGGCTTCATTCAGTGTAAATTTGTTCCATGTTCTTGGGTATATGATTTCCATTACAGCTACTTCCCAATCCCCTTTCAGGTCCACAGGTTTAGCCACTTTCATGGAGAAATTAGAAATCTGGTTGTTGGGGAACATGTCCTTAGAAGCGTTTGATGGCAGGGTAATGTAAAACTGCACTGTCTTCATCTTATCTCGAGCTTTAGACTGTCCCAAACTCACACACCCTCCAGAGAGCTGGCCAACACCCAACACTTAAATTTCTGCAGCCACACCCCACCATTTGAAAAATGCCTGGCTGTTAGCCCCACTACCTTTACTTTTCAGAAACTTTTGAACCCTATACACCCTGTGCGGAACGGCGGGTACCATTTGTATCTCTACCTTGTAATAGACGCCCGACACCTCTTCCCCATCGAAAGTCCTTTAACCTGTAAATTTACAGCCCCTCTTTAAGCACTACACTTTCCACTATAAATATCTTGTTGCTGAAAGTCTGCTGGTATCCCTTCATAAACACACCTTTCAATTTTGATACCCTAATATGGTCCCCTTTTTCCTCACCATTGTAGTGAAAAGGCAACCCTACACTGTTCTCCAGACCTTTAACTAATTAGACGGTGTTACCTCTACAGGCGCTGTTTTGATGGTTCAGTGACAATTGCATTATAAACATCTATAAAAGCCTGTAGAATATTGACTTATCTGTATGTGTTGTAGGCCGTAAAATATCTCCACATCTTAGACTTTAAAGTTCGTTGAAACTGCTCTACATCAGCTGTTTTTACTTCCGTGTGTGACACAAAATGTTGAACAGCATGCTGCTTTAATACGTTCCGAAACAACTTGTTTAAGAATTATTTCCCTGCATCCGTTTGTAGTTTTTGAGGGATTCGCCTCTTCTTGAAGGTGGCTTTAAAAGCGGCTGTGATGCTAGCCCCACTTTTATCACATAGCACTTCTGCAAAGGCGTACTTGGACAACACATCTATGACGTTTAATATATAGGGGGATCCGATAATATGTTTTGCTATATCATGAAGCCTGATTTTGTCCATCTGCCATTGATAATCTATTTGTGCATTAACACTTGTAGGTCGCCTCTTATAACGCCTTCTGGCAGGTTTGTGGAGTGAACACACCTCCTCCCCTGATAACCATGTCTTCACCAGGTCTCGGTTTACCAGTTAATTTTCACCTACAGCCCTTCTATACAGAGCTTCAGCACTTCCAAAGCTACCAACCCCTCTGGTATCATAATAACGTTTTTTTTTAAACGGGACCCAGACATGTTATCAGTTGCTACAGCCCTTGACATGAAAGACGCTTGGATTTCTGTAAGTCCATTTTTATTAATAACAAAGAATATTTGCAAAACATTAACAAAACACATTTCACATATTCATAGTATATAGCATAATGGCTTTGCACTTTTTACAGACATACACTCAGTGGTTCTAGCGGGACCTTGCATAGCAGCCTCTACATCAGTATGCAGGGTATAATGCATATGCACATGGCACCATGACATTCTACGGTTTTGTTCTAACTTCACTCATGTATATAACGCTACATGCTAACTTATTTTATTAAAAACTATCTTCGGGGGTTAAAAAACCTGTCCTATTTTTTAAATAGGACAGGTTGGGGAGAGGAGTTGGACTAACGGCTAGGGCGGTCAACCTTGATCTGGGTAACTGGGTTCGAGTCTCGGCAATGACGCTGAACATCCTGCGATTCTGGCAAATAACTTAATCTCCCCATGCCTTACCAAAATGAATCTGTGTCCTAATGTAAAGTAACTGGTGCTATGTAAAGCGCTCTGATACCCGATTCGGGCCAAGTTCCCGCTATAAAACGCTGCCAGAAAAAAGACTATATTACACATGCACCTTTCTACAAGCCTTTCTATCATCTTTCTATCAAAACCCGTACACAGCCCCGGCATACCCCGTAATTTTGAGCTTGGGTCTAACAAACTGCATATATTATGGATCGCCCTTGCTCTGTACGAGTCACATAGGCATTCGTGCACAGCCTTTTGGGGATCCTTCATTTGATGGCCGTACCAAAGGCTGTATTAGTCATGTTTGACATGTGCTAGTACAACTGCTGTAGCAAAACCTTTAACAGACAATACAGCATCTTGGGGTACCACTTGAGTTTCCTTTTCACAGGCGCTGCACCTAGACTCACTGACAATTCCTGTGGCCATCGTTGTTTTGGCATGTCTGCTCTGAACACCACAAACAGTAAATATTTACATCATTAACTTTTGAGGGCTGTCCCTCGGCACCTGTTCTTTTTGGGGTCGCTTTCTACTGATGAAAAATAGAAAGAGAGACAATCCTTTAGCTAAAAATAAAATACACCATTATGCACGTTAACTGTCTATAACGTTTTATACTAACCTCCGCATTTTCATAGCCCTCAGCTGCACCCCAGAAGTCTTGAGTCAAAGAGGTCCATCGATACCCGACAGTCTTTGGAACTTGTACCCAGCTGTTGATCGACAACTGTCTGGGGAACTACTTCCTCCATAGATGCCATATCGTCATAGTTGGGTGAGTTAGGAGCCTTAGCGTGTGTGCTGAAAATCTTCACACTTTCACAGTCCTGAAGAAAGCCTAATTTATTTACATTAGATGGAGATATAGAAGATCAGTTTTTCATCACAATATCTCACCTTCATTTTAATTTGTCCTAAGGCCCTCCAAATAAAGCACCACTCGTTTGGACACTTTTGGACACTTTAGAGGCATTTTTAACTAAGACACTTCTTCACACACGCCTTCACTAACAAAACCTGCCCCACTGTTATCCGGTGTTTTAGCACAGCTGGGTTATACTTGGCAGCCCAGCTGGGAACCCAATGATGAAGTATGCCTCCAACTAGGTTGGTGGGTAAGGGTTCTTTTAATAAGCTTAATAAAAAACCTAGGAGTTTGTCCATTTTGTTATATTCATACTGTCCGCGAGCCTGTTTGTAAAGAGAGAGTCCCTAGGTGTCAGACTAGCTCACGCTGACGCTTCGCAACTATCAAACGCCAAGTATTCAGTGGAAAGAGTAGTTCTGAAGGTATTCAGCATTCCTGCAGGTACCCAACTGACCCCGCAGCAGAATTTATTTCTGGGGCAGCTACCCAAACTTATTATTCTTGGGTTTGTGGACAATACCGCTTTTAGCGGCGTCTATACCTCAAACACCTTCAATTTTAAGCACTTCGACATCAACTATGCTGTGCTGGTCCATGAGGGTTCTGTGATTTCTGTAAAACCCTACACACCCAGTTTTGGAACCTCCAACTTTATCAGGAAATATTTAGGTCTGATTTCGATACCCAGGAAGAATCTACAAGACTGCGTTGTAGTCGTGTCAAGAGAAGGATATGGGGCCGGATACACACATCGCATTCAGTCTGACTCCTGACATGGAACATAACATAATATGTGTATTTGCAAAGCACCTGTTCACCCCAACAATTTCTCTTGGCGCTGAATAAAAGATGTTTATTGTTACCTAACTCAATGGTACTCATTTTATTGACCTCAGATGGATGAAATGCTGAGTGGACCCACCAGGATTTGAACCTGTGACCATGTGGTTCAACACAGGCCTTTGTAGTGGATGCATTAATCTACTGAGCCAACAGACCCGACTGGAAGCCAATGATCATTATAACTTGATCAGTAATGCCTTGCCTTTGAATGTGAACATGGTTGTATTCTCTGTATTCAACAGTGTCATTCAGGTCAACCACGCTAGACAGATTGTTTGACTATCTTTAAAACATTGTGAAATGGGCACTGTACAGATGTGTGAGTTTTTCTGTAGGCATAAAACAAAGAAAATACTTTTTAAGTGTTTTTCCAAGCGAGAGGCTACCAGCTAAAATAGGGGCAGACAGACCCTGTGCCCTTGTCTTTAACACAGATCCGCATTACAAAGATGGAACATATTGGGCAGCCCTGTTTATGGATAGTGACAAGATTACAGTGTTTGACAGCACCACAGAGTTCCTTGAACACAGCATCTATACAAAGCCCATATTCAAGTATGTGAAAAAAGAAGCAGTGAGGATGAAGGATAACAAGATGAGGGTCTAGGATTTGTTAGCCATCACATGCGGTCAACATTGTATATATTTTATTAGTAAAATGTCAGAGTGTATGACGTTTCGAAATTTAATAAATCTATATTTGAATGATCTTGTTAACAATGACCGTATAGTTGTGAAATATTTAAGAGAAGACAAAGGTGCTATGGTCCATCCTGTTAAAACCGACTACGCCGTATGTCAAAATTGTAAGGTCGTGTAGCGGCTATAGGTTTAATGATTATAGTCTAAAATAAAGGAATTTTAAAACATGAATACAGACTGCTTATTTTTAGTCTGACTCAAACAACATAATTACAGTGCTTTAAAGATGACCATGACATAATGAAAAGTTAAGTGTTTGTTACAAAATTTTTTGTAGGGAAAGGTATTACTGTGACAAACTTACTAAAGAATTATAAGAAGAAAAATCTTCAGACACATTTGTTAGCCGTTGTTTAACTTTATACCCATTTACAGGGTACTATTGTTCAGAAAGTCTGGAGAAACATTCGTTTTTAATCCACATGGGGTGTTTGGCCACTGACTTTTTTCGAGGTACATATGTCGAAACTGGTGTGGTCCAGGAGGGGGATAGCCGTGGAATGTCTGAGGTGGGTGGCGGCGACAGGATGGGTCCCTTCAGACTTTCAAGCATGCGCCTTTGGTCACCATTATCCATGAGCTTCGAAGGGATATTGAGTTCAGCAGAGGCTTGCAGAAACTGCTCTTACCCTCCAGGAGCCTTTTTGTTTGTTAGGGGTCTGGCGTGCATGAGTCCTTTGACAAGGTCGTACATGGTGATCCAACAATCGGCTGCCCCCTGTAGAGGAATTCGCCCCGATCATTCCACGTTGTTGGGTCTTTAGAAGCTGCAAGCTTACACATAAACATCTGCTCTGCACCTCGGTACCTTTGACTTATTTTTTAATAGGTAGTCAGTAAAGATATCTGAGGATGGTGCGGGCCTTAAGCCGGCTGCTGTAGTTGCTGTGGACAAAAACTACTGGGTTTGGGCTCCCAACAGCACAGCTTGCCACAAGCTAATAATAAACAACAGAAGATGCACGTGCTGCTAATAAATTACCTGCCCTATTTTTGGCTAAACATCAGAGTTGAAACAAATGTTTATTTTGACCACAGAGTGTTGTTTATTTATTTTATTTTAATTGGACTCATTTATTCATTTTTATCTCAAAGAAATACATTTTTTACCAAGTTCATTTTTTAAGACCTTATGTACAACATAAACAACAAATAGCATATATTCAAATATATATTTTTACAAATAGAAAAATTAGACAAAGCAAATCACACACCATCAGTCATACAACTTTCACACCACACTATGTACACAATATATACAGACTCAACAACAAGAAACAATGTGAATTATTTCAACAATGTAATCAAATGGATTACAATTAAGACAAAAACATTTGTATTTTGTAAGAACCGTTTGATATTTTTCACAGTTTTAAATTTTCTTTTTAGGCTTATAGAGTCTACGCGTTTAGAACTCAAAAGAAATAATGAGTTCTCATCAGGACCAAGGTCTGTGAAAGAGAAAGGGGAGAAAGTTATTGGTATGCTATAAAACTTTAATGCTACACTGCCTTTTTCTACTGCAAGCTAATGCCTCTTACCTCTCAGTTGGGTAGAGACCAGAAGACGTGTAGGTATGTCCGAAAAATCAACCATCTATCATAAGAAACACATAAGACACCATCAACTACTACAACGTGTCTATTTTTCAAACACCATGAAAGCATACACCTCTCGATAAAGCTTACAGGGTCAAAGTGACTGGATCCCAAGAATGTATGCGAGGTCCTACTGGTGGATGCTGTGTATCTGTAAAGACAAGGGGGGCCGGTGAATACTCGCTGCGGTAGTGGGGCGTGATCAGGAGTATGAGCTGGGCGGGTATGTGCTCACCTTGGAACCGGTGGATGGATCTGTGTGTCCGGGATTACAGCCAGCGCTGATTATTCTAAAAATAGACGGAGGTAGTCTGTCAGAACTGGGTCACGGGTGTCTCCGTTATCAGATTTTCACATGAGAGATTAAGTTTGTGGCGTTGCGATTCTTACCTCCATTCAATCGCGTCAGTGCGGAGCAGTTTTCCGTGGCTTCTGCTAGGCGTCCTCGCTGTGCAATGCTTCCGGGTCCGCAAAGGATCCTGGGGGAAGTAGTTGATGTGCCGTTTTCTTCGCTTTAAATATCTTAAAGTGAAATGAGCCAGGACGGTTGAATTGGCTCGCAAATTAAAAATTAATTGAGAACTGAGTTCAACACCGTGCCTCCTGTGCTTCTGAAGGAAGCTTTCTTACTATAATGCTCCTTTGTGTGGCGCAATATCGGGGGGCTTGATTCGATTTGCTCCATTTGGTGTTTGATGGATTGTGGGAGTTGTAGTGTACGCTTGCTTGATACAACGTCAGGTAGTTGCTGTGGGGCAGCAGGGATTGCTGGTTGTTGTTCAGAGCCTGGGCATATAAAGCTCATTTTTATCTGTATGTTACTGTTTGTAATAGCTCAAAAAATGTTTTAGGGTACTGGTCTAAAGTTTTCTTTGTTGTACGGATTTAGATCAGTCTGGTTCACAATTTCTTTAATTTCAGCATCCAACCTCAGAGTCTTATTTTTCCTTATATTCCATGCATAGTCTGTAGATGGACCCAAATGTTCCAACTGCTGTCTGTTTATCTATGATTATATTTGTTGCTTGTCATGGGTGCTTTTAAATAAAAAAAGATATGAGGCATTGAGAGCTATAGAACAACTGTTCTTACCCTTGTAAAACAGGTTCTGCGTGATGTAGATTGCGATGGTGTGAATATTGAGTAATAGCTTTCTCTAGCTTGGGATGATCCCCACCATCACGCATAAGGTCATATACAATTACAAAGTTTACAAGGTTTGATGGCAGCAGCTCATCATCATTTAGATTATTAGGTATACCTTCTATAAACCTGATATGTAGAAAACTTTTGGCTAGTTCGGTATAAAGATCTTGCCAGCAAGAATAAAGCCACACAATGTTGTTGAGTGTTTGGGATAAAGCACCTGCAGCATTTTCTAAGAGATTTTTTATAAAGTAGCTTTTACCGCACTTGAGGGCCCTGCTAAAACCCTGGAGAATGGGTGGTGTAATCGTGTGTCCATAGTGTACGAGTCAGTTGCTCTAATACATCTAAAAACCACACAAGTGTTTTTTGTCCTCAGTCAGGACCCTTTAATCAAAAACAACGTATAAAGTTTTATGTAGGTGAGTTGTAATTTCCCACTTCTTTTCAGATCGGACTATGCATGGTTGATTAACAACCATAGTTTTATCATTTTCACGGTCGTCCGATGCCGAGTATTCATGCACCAGATCCTTCAGAATTTCAGAATTGATTTTTAGGCTGGTGTTGACATTTAATGTAATACCTTTCACCTTCATACATACTTTGTTGCTGTTTGTTTTGTAAGAATAGGTCTTAGGTCCGGATGAGAAGAATTTGACTATATATTCATCCTTACAAGCTCACTGGTCAAATTACCTAGATAATCACCAAAAGGGAGGTCTTCATCACTGGTTTTACTCACAAAAATAACTGAGTCGGTATCATGATACAAACAACAGTCCTGGAGTTCATCTATACCCCATAAAGCTGTAAAGGCACTTGAGGGGTCATGCAGCATGCTATGAAGATGCTTGTTACACGTTGTGGGGTACTCTTGTGTATTTCCAGCACAAAGCCGCGGACTCGTCATCAATAAACTCGCAGCTGGACACTTCATAACAAGGGCCAAAAAGGTACTTAAACAGCTCATCAGGATATATTATAATGGTTGTATTTGACATGCTTGTCGCTGAGCAAATTTTACCCATACGTTCAGAAATAGTTTGGCTAACTGTCATCTGGCAGAGTTGATCTCTATGAGAGGGGGTTGTAGGTGTATGCCCTTGTGAGCGTAGTAGTCTTCGGAATATTTTTGCTGTGCATCCCAGCTAGTACACCGTTTGGAATATCCTGAGGCCTCCTGTTTATCTCTGAGAAACAAATTAATATACAGAGAAAAGAGGTGTGTTCTAGTCCTCTTAAAATGCCACACTTTGTGTACTCTGCCAAGCCTGTAGCCTTTCTCTAAGGCCGCCTGGACCTCTGAGCTGCACCATGTACCTGTGAGCATGCTTTGTTCTTCAGTGTGTCTACGCACATTACCCTGTTTGCTCACAACGCATGTTTGACAGAAGGGAAACATTAGCTTACCGTTGACTCTGTATGGTAGCACCGGACAGTAAAGATGCCTTGGAGGAGACATTTTTTGGCATTTAACTAAACCAAAGTATTCAAATATGAGTTTACAATCTCTATAATTTATGGTGGGATGCCCTAAGAGGTATACCTTCATCTTGTTCACAAACTGGTACAGACGAGTGAAATCCATAGTAGTGTATTTTCTCACCTTCACCAGCGGCCCTATACAGCTGTATAGCATTTATATGTCCCCCAAATAAGGCTTCACAGGGCTCCAGAGGCTCTGGTAAATCACATCTTTTAAGGAAAGAGCAGAGTTCTGTATTGGATGCTAGCATATAATAATAATTACATTTATAAAGCGTCTGGTTACACTGAGGCCAGTGTGTTCCCGCGCTGCGGATCAAAGAGAACAACAATCCAACTGATAGTTCAGCAGAACAGATTAGAGGGCAGGGAACAAGTGCGTTTTAAGACCCTTCCGAAAGGTGGACTCCGAACACTCCAGCCAGAGTGTCTGAGGGAGCGAGTTCCACAGTTGAGATGCCAGATAGCAGAACGAGCGGCCACCCATTCTAGCTCTTCGGATTTTAGGAACATGCACCTTCCCTTTCCCACTAGACCTTTAGAGTCTAGACGGAAGATAAGGGATTGAGAAGTCATGCATATACCTTGGCCCCTTTCTCTGTAAAATCCGGTGGCTCACACACAAGGCCTTGAACTTTACTCTTTCCCTGATAGGGTGTCAATGTAAAGATGCCAAAGCACCATAGGCCCTTTTCGGGAGCATAAGAACTAGCCTTGCTGCTGCAATTTGAATGGACTGCAAAGATTGCAAACATTTAACATTGGCACCCAGATACAGCAGATTACCGTAGTCAAGTTGTGAGTTTACCAGACCATGCACGAGGATTTTCCTAGATGACGTAGGTAGGGTGTCCAAGGTTTTCCGTAGTCCCCTCAAGATACCAAAACAGGCGCCTGCCACCCGCCTGGTGTGGTAATCGAAGGACAACTTATTGTCCACCCAAATCCCGAGATTCTTAGCTTGCACGCACTGGGTCGGAGTGGGGCCCAAAGACTGTGGCCACCATACCGAGAACCATACTGATGGAGCCTTCCCTATTACCAATACCTCGGTCTTGCTGCCGTTAAATTTTAGGCAACTATTTGCCATCCAAACAGCCAGTTCTTGAAGGCAGGATACCAAATTGGAGGCAGCATCTGACCGGGCTTGGGTCAGAGAGACCACCAGCTGGGTATCATCGGCATAGGACAAGGCATTAATCCCAAAAGTGTCAGCGATCTTAGCCTGAGGGGCAACGTAAAGGTTAAACAAAGTAGGGCTCAGAATGGAGCCCTGAGGCACCCCCTGGGCCAACTTAATACCCTTAGAGTAATGGCTGCCTTGCATGACTTGAAAGCTGCGCCTGAATAGAAAAGATTCCAGCCACTTTAATGCTCTGCCACCTACACCTCCGCTCTCTAGATCGTGCAATAAAGTATGGTGGGCGACAGTGTCAAAAGCGGCACTTAAACCTAAAAGAATTAAGGCGCTGTTTGCCCCTCATCCACAAGCTTCCGGATAATCTCAGTGGAGTAGAGTAGAGCCGATTCAGTAGAATGGAGAGCTCGGAAGCCGGATTGTGAGGGATGGAGAAGGTTGTTGTTCGCAATATGAGCGGTCAATTGGGAGTTTACAATCTTTTCTGCTATCTTGCCAAAATAAGGAAGTAGAGAGATGGGGTGCAGGTTATCCAGCTGGTCGATGCTAATGTTCGGCTTCTTCTGTGAAGGAAGAACCACAGCCTCCTTCCAGCTTTCCGGGACCATTCCTGAGATAAATGACGTGTCTGATGTGAGGCTCCATTACGTCAATACTACCTCTAAGCAGCCTAGGGGTGGCTGGGTCCCTGGGGGAGCCTGATCTAATGCTAATGGCAATATTTTTAACAGTATCCTGTGGAGGCACAATTAGTTCGAACAGGCCCTGTGCTTCAGGAGCACCCATGGATTCCTTTCCCCCACTTATTCCAGCAGGGGCAGGGAAAGAGGAGGAGATCTTCTCGACCTTCTCTGTAAAACATTCGGCCACTCGATTGCATGTCTCAACAGAGCTAATAATAGGCTCTGCGATGGATGCCAGGGAGGAGATTTCCTTAAAGATCTTAAACAGCTCTTTAGTAGAATTTTCTGCTGTTTGAATCCTACTGTTAAAGTAAGCAGACTTTGCCTTCCTAATGTGCCGATGGTAGCTCTTTAGGCAGCTTTTATATTCTGCTTCCAGGTTGGCTGAGAAATTTTTCCTCCAGTGCTTCTCTAGATGTTTGCAGGACGATTTAGCGGTCCGTAATTCCTCACTAAACCAGGGTCCTGTTTTCCCTCTATTAGTAGAAGTTTTAATAGACCAAGGTGCGGTACAATCCAGAGCCTCAGTTATTCGGCTCTCAAGATCTAACCACTCATGCTCCCAAAGGGACCTCATAGCCAAGCCAAATTTTTCAACATACTGGTCCTTCAACAGAGTACATCTGTTGTAAGTGTTCAAATTTGGTACCCATCAGTCTGTTAAACTCGTGGGGTTTGTGACATTAAGGGCAGCAATGGTAAAAGCAGCCAAGGACAGCCGTGGGGAAAGGGGCCATTGTATTCAAAGGCTGTTGGCACGTCCTTAATTACAGCGTACCCATCCAGGTAATAAGGTCCCAGGTGGTATTTACCACCCTGTAAGGCATGTTGAATATGTATGTCTTCCTTCTCAGAGACGTACAGGAGCCATTTGATAGGGGGGTTTGAATAACGTTTCTGTTTATTGTTAGAGAGATCTGGCGGGTCTAGAGCGATACCTTTAGGTCTCAAAAACATGTGTTTATAGATGAACATACACATGGAAGTCAAAGTGGTTTTTTAAAAAGGGTCTATGTATTCAACGGTTTTTGTCATTTGAGGGGTCTTTGACTCCAAAACCTTACTTTCTTAGGCATAGATGCCACAACATCCCTGAAGAGGTAACAGGCTTTTCATAGGATCATGACTTCAGCCTGACAATAAGCTTTCACCTCTGTTTGAAAATGAAAATCCTTTTCACGGTTTTCAGCGTACCATTGTAGAAAGCTCTTTCTCAGCAAGCATTATATACTTAACACCATAGCTGTTGGGAGGCGGCATCGGCCCCACATAATTCTGGTTCGCCCAGGTGTTTAAAAAATGTGGAAAAAAACCTATACATCCTGTAAAACCAAAGGCTTTTGGCAGCTTGCTCAATTTCATGGGTAGGAAATTCATGGTGTCTATGACCTTATTTGTAACGGGCCAGCCATTAACATAAGTTTGGAACACTGGGTGATGGGTTTTACTGGCATTTTTTCACAAATCATATTTTGTAAAATAAAGAATGAGTCATGTGATTTTGAGTTATGGGCCCGCATGATATACCCTTTGCATTTGGTTTGAATGAATGTGTTAAGGAAATCACCAACACATGTTCACCCTTTCACACTCCCAGCTGTCATCCGAAGTTGGATGGTGTCCGTAAATATAGTTAGGTTGATGTACCCCAGTCCTCTTGTGTACCCTCTATATCGAAAACTATGTAGTCTTCGGTTTTGGTCTGGGGCCTCCTTTTTAACTATGTAGCAGCTGTATAAGGTTCCATCCCTAAAAGGAGTATGACACCTTGAGCATTTCGTGCCAATGCATTTGTGATCTGATTCCACATACCTTCCACACTCACGGCAAACTATTTTAGGACTGCATATCAAATCACTGTTGTGTAAGCTCAAGCATTCCTGCAAGCGACAAAACAGATTACAGGTGCAGCACCTCATATTTAGGATAGGGTCTACGACGCACCCATCCCTTTGATATATCTTACAGTGCATTTTACACTGATGATTTGCCTTAGTGTTGTAGATGTGATCACAGTGGGGGCACACTAAATTGGCTCCTAGGAAACTTTTAGGGTTCAAGATCCAGTAAAAGTGATTTTCATAGTGGAAGGCATATACAGTCTTGTTTTTTACACGTTCCTTGGTTGTAAAGTACTTCCAAGAAAGATTGTGATTAAGAACTTTCACCATCACGGCGAAATAGTTCTCAAAAAGACCTATGTCGACAATCCGACCATGCGGTCTGCAGGTATTTCAAGAATCTCAGGGGCTTGAGCTGCTCTAGACTTGATGACCGCATTAGGGGTGCTGCAAGCTGTCAGCAAACTTACAATGCTAACTGCCAGACAGGTGTTGGTCGAACTGCTGTTGAAGTTGAGCAGCCAACGTTGTTTCTTACCAATGCTTTTGCTGTACAGTACACTCTTTAAAGGCCGGGAAACACCCCCCTCACTGCCCCGTACAATGAGGGCTAGGACTCTGAAAGTGCCCTAGGCGACTAGTTCAGCCTTAATCTGTAAAAGCTTTGAGAGGTTTTCTAGAAATTCCACAGAGTCAAACACATTGTGGGACCGTGGTTTGGTGAACAAGGGGCTGTCAAAGCCCTGCCCCTGGAAGTATAGCTGGAAGAAATCAATGGGACCCACATTGTGTAACAACCTTTTTATAAGCCTTTGCACAGCCTGATGTATGGCTAAAACCACATGATCAGAGGCCCTTATGTGGTGTAGGTTAAGAAACTTAAATTCCTCATAGTGTTCTTTAGCGTTAAATATCTCTAAAGTACGACTGAAACTTTGAATGCTCTCTAAAATCAATGGCTCTGAATCCTCAGCTTCAGGAATTGGGCTTGTTGTGGAACTCGATGCAGCATCATTTTGGGGGTTTGGACTCATCATAAAAATATTTGAACACCCTGGGGCTCCTGCTGCAGCTCCTCAATAGAAACAACATCCAAATCTTTATTTGGACACACGCTCCATCCTGTACTGCTATTGAGGTTGGTGATGCAGGGTTTACACTCAACGTGGGGCTGGTTAAATGGTACGCTCTATGTGGGGTGAAACGAGATATCTGGTATGGAGAGTTTAAATGCTGGTCAAGATACTCAAGGGCCTCAGAAGTAAAGGAATTGTCAGAGTTATGGTCAGGTGTTTGCCTAACCGTTGACTGAAACACCCCATGGTCCACATTAGAAGGCCCCCTGTGCAGGCTTCTGCGGGTCTATCAATACTGGTCACCAACCCTGCCAAGGCCTTGAGAGACCCTAGGCAGTCGGAATAAAGTGTTCCTAAGGGTTAATCATTTACAATCAGGGAGTCCTTAAGCCTGTTAGGGATGATTATAGATGGATTTGGGGTGGCCCTATGGGGAGCTCCTCTACATGGGACATCACCTTATTTGAAACTATAGCATCCTTCAGGGTGTTGGAAGGCGGTTGTGGTATAACAGACTTGGTTAAGGTACCTTCTAATGTTTCTACTTGTAACTCGGGCCCACTTGCTTCTTTTTAAGATTTTTTTCTTGAGAAGCACTTTTGAGGTTTGGAGTTGCTCCAGATCTTCTGAAACAGATGCTGTAGCCATTGGCCCTATATAGATCAGGGGGGTAATGGGCTAATTCAACGGTGTAACAATCTTTTTTAATGAGAGATGTAAAGGCGCTGTTTGGGGATCTGGGTCCACCTGCTTCTTCCTCTTAAGGTTTTAGGGGTGGATTGGGGCTCTGGGACCACCTGCTTCTTCTTAAGGGATGTTTTTTTTTTAAAGGTGATTCACTTTTGAGGCCTGGAGAGGGTTCAGGCTCGCGGCACTGCTTTTACACAAACCAGGCATTGACATGTCTTAGGTTTTAAGCAATCCCCCTCAGGAGTCTCCCAACCAGTGCAGAATAGCCTTTCCTGTAGGAGATTTCAACATAATGGAGATTGGCTGGACTTGAAATGTCATGTCTATGGAGGGTCTCTGCTGGAAATGTGCATAGTTTGTCCTGGCGTACATGCCTACTCACACATTTTGCTGTAGGTAGATGTTCTGCACTGTCTTTGTGATATTGCTTAAAGGGGGCATCATCCTCTTAGCCTTGCACGGATCTTCTCCATTGAGCTTTTGAGGTGCTTCTAATATGTAACATAAAAATATATATATAGTAGAGAAAAAATTAATAAGAAACCTGTACAAACTGCTAACACTAGCTCCTGACACACTACGGGCCTATACCTTCAACACAACCCTTTATACCCCCATTACTACACGTTGGAGGACCTCTCTGTTTGAGAGAATAAAACCTGAGAGTTCATTTTGACACCCTTTTGTAAACAAGCATTTGCAATGCAATAGGTCTTGCATTTGTGAGTTTGAGCTATTGGTATTGTAAATGATAATGTCTTTTATTTATGTCTTTTGAAAACCTGTAGGCAGGGAGTAAACTTGCACTTTGTACTTCTACCCCTTGCTTACAAGAAGCAATGCGGGCAGAAAAGGAGGTGCCGTTACTGCCAGCATTGCTTCTCGTAAGCAACGCTGTGCATTTCACAAGCAGGGGTGGGAAGAGGCAGATGAAGCCAAAACAAACCTCTGTCTTTGAATGCACCAAATGTGGCAAGATAAGAGCAGGATTTACAGCTCTGTTTACAACAGAGCTCTGTAACGCACGAGCACTGGTCTGAGTGCTCAAGCTTAAAGAAATAAATAGTGCTCACCACCACTGTCCTTGAAAATTGGCGGAGCTTTTAAAGCCCATATCCTGACTACAGCATGCCTTGCAGAGACAGTGCAAACGCTGCCTAGGCGATACCAAAAAATATGACGTGGTTCTTAACATTGGTCACTAAGGAAAGTCCACATCAGTATAATCACATTTTAATAGTTATATGTACAACTGTTTATGCTTAAAACCAATACATTTTTGCAGGAATATTAAAGGAATCAGGATCAAATATGCTGCAAATTCTGCGACATGGACTGATGTCCCACTGTTTCCTGTAAGGAGGTCACGAAAGATGGAGGGACGGAAAGGTTAACAGCCAGCAGATTATGTAATTTGGTGTTTCTATTCATTCGTTCGTTCCCTGTATGCCGATCCCGTGAGTATGGGTACGGGTACGGGTATGGCAGGTGTTTGAAATATTGGCATAACTATGTTCCATGCTCCTGATGTCCAATTAATAAACTTAAGTTTTGTACCTTAGTCCTGAGGGTAGAGTGTGTCCTGTTCCCCGTAGCAAGGAGGAACAGTGCAGCGAGTCGGCCAACAGCAACAAAAGTCTTTATTTTGAGAGTGGTGTGGGTCATGAGGATCACACCTGTGGCCCAGCTGTCCCTCAGGGTGCTTGCACTGATGAGCCGCCTGACCACCACTGTTACTAGATAGTCTGTGGAACAAATCAGTTCTTCCCTCTAGCAGCAGCATGACAGAAGTCTGCCACACTGGGTGTGTGCTGCATTTCGACACACACTCCAGGTGGTGCCTGCTGTGCTTAACTGTGCAAAGTATACATTAAAATAGGTCTACACCCAACATGCGTATACTGGAAAAGCACTGATTTGGGACAAAGCGTCAACATATGCTTTCTGAACTAGTCAGCCTAATGACGGATGTGAGAGTTGTTACAGTAAACAAAGTGTATTAAAATAATTATACTGCCATACGAATGGTTAGGCAGTGTTAATTAATGTATCAGTCACCCCTACAAGATTTTGAAATCTCCAGGCGCCCCAAACAAAAAGCAGCTTCAGTGGGTGAAAACGTTTGTGATGCATTTGGGGACATTGATGGCACATTTTACAGGGAGGCCAGAACAAAGGCATTACTATTCAACTGCAGTAGAGCTGTAAGAAGGAGGCTATTTGAACAGATTTCTAATGAAGTAGGTAGATTTAAAAGTATGAGTTGAATTGGAAAAACACATTATAATGCATTTTGATGTACCTGTGATTTTTTATTGGGGTCCGACAAAAAACAGGCCCGGGCCCCAAAATAAAAGTGTCCCTCAACAGAGAACTAGATAGCTAAAAATGTGGCCCTGGTTTACAAACTGGGGCAGTATTGAACATATAAAGACACACTGTGTGTTTGGCAAGGTACGGCAGACTGCATGGATGAGCTGTTTGTTTTAATAGTAAGGAAATCAAAAATAAAACCGGCCTGGCAGACAATAAAACAGGCCAACAAACAGCCCATACACTGACCTGTCAGGCCAGCCTGTAGGGAACTGCCTGCTTGCCATATAGATTTGTCCAACCCTGATTTGCATCATGGAAAGACGAGTTCCCTTTTAGCTACCAAAGACGGGGGAATCCGAAGAAACATGAGCAACTACACAAAGAATGGTGGGCACTACATGCATCTTTTAAGACGCTGGCAAAAATGATCACATAGCAATGCACTGCAGTGTGTGCCAAATCTCAAGCAAGACTGCTGATTTTACTGTGTATGCAAAAAGCGATAGTCCTCACTAGACGAGAGGAATATTCTACAAAAATGTAAAGATTCAGAAGTAACCAGAATAACCTGCCATGTAAGCACATCTAACTCGCAGGAATGAAGAGTACCGAGGAAAGTAGCAACAGCTTAAATAGAGACTAAAACAGCAATACAAAATTATATATTTAGCGATGTGGACTGGATGTTGCAACATACAAAAGCCATCCAGTATAGTGCCAATATCAGCGCAAACCGAGACCTTTCTTCATACAACACACCCCTCCACCAATAACCGACACAACACAAGTTGATGGAGAAAGTTGTTGCAGTTTTATTAGCATAAACATTATGCCAACATGTTGGGTTATCTTACGGCGATCCAGAGCAGGCCGCCTCTCGCGACCCGCCCACCTGATGAGCCATAACCCCCGCTTTGTTAACCGTAGGGGCATTGTCAGTTTTGGGGGGAAGGTCTAACCCCTCCCCCGGCGAACCTCTCGTTTGCCCATTACTCACGCCCCTTCCCCTCGAGGGGCAGAGCGTTGGCAACCCCCGGTTGCTCAGGTACACAACCGCCCGAAGGACTAACGGGGCGCCGTCGGTCCTCCAGGATCCACCGTGGATCTCCCTGGGGGATAATTCGCTCACGCACCCTTCCGGTGCTCCTGTAGAGGGTACCCTTCTGTAGCTTCCTGTATTGGATTGCCCTGTAACTCCGCCTGCAACACAAAGACAAGTCATTAGTTGCAACAACCCCCCCCCCGATCTGCCCAAGAGCAGGGTAAGCGTATGGGAGGGAAAACGCCGGGCAGTCACTAGTCCCGCGATGCAGGGTCAGCCTGGGGGTTGGGGCGAGGGTCAACTCGCTGCTGCGTCAGGAACAAAGAGGGCGCCTGACCCTCACCCCCTGGGCTATATAGCCCTTCATCCCCTCCCCCAATAACAGGAAGTGACATCACGGGGGGACCACTGGTCCCCCCCAACCACTAGACCGCTCAGGGTCTGTGCCATCCTGTGGCACTAAGGGTGGCCGCCCTCGTAGGTGGCCACCTTTGATGTCCCGGGTCAGCCTATCATAGTGTCAATATAGGCCCAAACCCAGACCTTTCTTCATACAATACACCCCTCCACCAATAACCGACACAACACAAGTTGATGGAGAAAGTTGTTGCAGTTTTATTAGCATAAACATTATGCCAACATGTTGGGTTATCTTATGGGCGATCCAGAGCAGGCCGCCTCTCGTGACCCGCTCACCTGATGAGCCATAACCCCCGCGGTGTTAATCGTAGGGGCGTTGTCAGTTTTGGGGGGGAAGGTCTAACCCCTCCCCCGGCGAACCTCTCGTTTGCCCATTACTCACGCCCCTCCCCCTTGGGGGGCGGAGCGTTGGCAACCCCCGGTTGCTCAGGTACACAACTGCCCGTAGAACTAACGGGGCACCGTCAGTCTTCCAGGATCCACCGTGGATCTCCCTGGGGGATAATTCGCTCATGCACCCTACTGGTGCTCCTGCAGAGGGTACCCTTCTGTACCTTCCTGTATTGGATCGCCCTGTAACTCTGCCAAGGCTCTGGGTGCGGCAGCCGCCGTCCCAGAGCCCCCCCATACCTTATCTTTCCTCTATTTACAACCTGCTGCTCCCATAGCTTCTGATAGGTCAAGCAGGAAAATGGCAATCCCCACTTCTGATAGATGAACGCCGTCCTCATCGAAGCAGCCCGTACATTTGGTAAGCAACAGACTGTGCCATATGAAGCCGAATTCCCTTTGCTCAGTGAATTTGCGCATGGCACTGTTCATACGTCTGCGGGAAGTCTCATTGGCCACCCCTGATCTAGCGTCTTTCCAATGCAGTCTTGGAGTGATTTCAGACCACCATATTTCACAAGGCCCCAAAAGGTTGCTCAAATCGCACAGCGTGCCCCTCATTGTCTGTAGCAAGACCCCGCGCTCCAAGTGGACCAACTCCTCACCCCCCAGATGTAAAATTAACAAGTCTGGTGGAGATTCACCCCCGTCCAATAACTGCTGAAATACACGCTTCACGCTACTCCAGTGTAAGTCGGCTGACACTATCCACCTGATCTTTGTTGTTGAGAAACCATGCTTCCGTTTTCCGCTATCAGCCCACCGGGCTACGCTAAGGATTCTCACATTTCCTGCCACCCAGACAGATTTACCTACCAAATAAAAGATGCAAATGCTTAAAAACCATGTTTATTAACAACACTCCAAGTAATACACTGCAATCAATAACACTGACTGAACGTCACACGCATAGTACTCAAAATAAAACACAGACTTCCAGAAAAGCCACTCCTTTTCCAACCCACTCAAGAGCGAATGTATCGTTTGTAACAGTTAGACTCCCAGCGCCCCACCTGTTTTATATTTTCAACTGGCAAACCTGCCTGAAATGCTGTGGTCGCAGCTCCTATCCTAAATGAATGGGTACAAAACATTTTTCCCTGTCTTTTGCTGCCAGATAAGTCTAAACAAGTGTCCATGATGCGTTGCAGTTGGTAATTGGTCAGGGGGGTTTCGTCTGCATGGATCAGCAGGTAACCTTCCACAGGGGGGCGCTGTGCAAGGTAAGTCTCAACCAGCCGTACGGGGCAGTACCTGGCAATATCCAACTTGTTCAGCACTATTACCACGCCCGCACCTCCTTGGTCTGTTTTGGATTGTCTCAACCTTATAGACAAGCAGCCCCAACCAAAGTAGCATCCTGCCTACACAAGGCTATGCCTGATTTGTCATTCTTCGAGGTGGCCACAATCTCCCCTATTCTGAACGCACCAAAGAAGGCTAGTGCAAAGGTTGCGGAAAAAAGAGCTGCCTCGAACGCTGAACTGGTGGCCCTTTCTGTGTTGTCCAGCATCCCTTTCAAAGTCGCAAAGTCAATCGCTGCCCTATTGTCAGGAGCACGGGGCTCGCGTCTAGAACAAACCTTCAGCGCTGACCTTATTAAAAAGGAATTGGTTGGGTGAGGCTGTCCCCTCAGTCTAGCACGGTGACTAATGGCCGACAAATGCCCCGCCACCCAAGCTTGTGACTTGCCCTCATCTTACGCCCACATGATAAAATCCTGAGTCCTGGACTTCAAAGTAGGCATCTCTTGTTCCCAGTCCCCGGTGACAGCGCAGAATTTCTCCACTCCTTCCCGGTAACGCTTGACTGTTCGCGGAGCCAAAGCCAGCTCGCCTAGACCTCTCAATGGCTTCTCAGATTCAGAATGAACCACAGGTGCTCTGGGAATCTTGTCATTTCTTCCTTTGCTCTCGGCCACGCCTCCCGAAACCTGTGCCACTGGAAGCAAGAAAGAGCGTCAGCAGCTGTGTTCTGGACCCCTTGGATATGTCGTGCTCTACATTCTACATTGCAAACCAGACAAACCCTCATCAACTCTCTGAGTAGGCATAAAACTAAAGGGCAAGAAGCAGACTGAGAATTGATGGCCTGTACCACAGCTAGATTATCTGACCACATCAAGACCCTTCGTGCAGCTAGCTTCGCTGGCCAAAGATGAAAAGCTACCACGATAGGAAACAATTCTAGCACAGTGATGTTGGAAGTCACTCTCTTTTTCCGCCACACGTTAGCCATCTTCGTGCGCACCAGTCAGTGTCAAGAATAACACCAGATCCTTCCCTACCAGATGCATCTGTGAACATAGCCAGTTCAAGAGACCCTGCCCAATGTTCCCTCCAAACTACAGAGCCGTTGAAATCCGCATGGAACATAGCCCACATCTTCAGATCCTCTTTCATGCCTTTTACTGAGTCTCACCAAATGATAACTCTTACTGACTTTTGCGGACGCCCTTTCCAACCTGCGTGCAAAGACCCTTCCTGCCGGAATGATTCTGGTGTCAAAGTTTAGTTTCCCCAGCAGACCTTGCAAGAAAGCTAGCGTCACCTTGTCCTGACCTAGAGCCAAAACAATGGACTGTGCCAGATCCCGAACCTTGTCTGCTGGTAACCTACACTTCCCCTTCACCGTGTCAATCTCAATCCCTAGAAAGGTCAAAACTTCTGCAGGCCCAACTGTTTTACGTGGCCCTAAGGGGACCCCTAAAGTAGTAGTCAGTTCTTCAAACTTCTGCAATGTCTCCCTACGTAAAGGAAGTCGTCAAGGTAATGAGACACCCCACTGATCCCGTAGCGGGATTGTAACACCCACTGCAGGAAGCTGCTGAATGCTTCAAAGTATGCGCAAGACACTGAGCAACCCATCGGCATGCAACGATCGTAGTAATACTTTCCATCCAATTTTAAACCTAGCAGGTGTTGACTACTGGGATGCACCGGCAACAACCTAAAGGCGGATTCTATGTCTGCTTTGGCCAGCCACGCCCCTACACCTGCTCTTCTTACCAGATCCAAAGCTACATCCAGCGTTCAGTAGGAGACGGAGCAAGACCCCTCCTCTAACCCATCGTTAACTGACGCTCCTTCAGGGTGAGAGAGATTGTGAATAAGCCTGAAAGCCCCTGGCTCCTTCTTAGGGACAACCCCCAGTGGTGGCACCACAACGTTTTTTAAAGGTGAGCTGGAGAAAGGGCCAGCTACTCTACCTAGCAATCACTCCTTCTCTACTTTGGATTTGACCACAAGAGGCAACTCCCTAGCTGATCTGAAATTTTCAGCCTCTCTGGGGGCCTCACGGCCCACGTAGGGTATCTTAAAACCTTCGCTAAAACCAGCAAGCAGCAGGAGCCTGTCGCGTGAGAGCGGATACTTTTGCAAGAGGGGTAACATATTACTCAAGATCACAGGCGAGGGCCCCTTACTATCGCCTGCTGGAAGGCCTGCAAGTGCGCCAGGGAGCAAATCGGGGGAGGGGGGGGGGGGAAGTCATGAGGAATGGCGCTGAAGTTATTGCTTACTACCTGAATCTTTTGTGTGCTTGGAAGCTCCCCCTTGCTGTATGGTGCAAGATCCTGCTTAATGGGAGCCCCTACATTTGTTGAAGGAATGGGAAAATTTACAAGACTTCCCCTAGGCGCAATGACCGGTGTTGAAAGAGCGACAAATGGCTGGGGACGACCTCCTGAAGGACCCTCTGTTGCCCCCTCTATTCCTATAGCCACCCCGAAAAGGACTGTCTATCCTGCTGCTGTTCGCTACGCTGCGTGGAGTTGCTAGAGTCCTTACTTCCCTGCTTCTTGTCCAAGGCACCCCCATTGTGAAGCAGATTAGAGCCCATGTGGTCTAGCCACAACTGAACCTCTTTCTGGTCCCATCTCATCTCAGGACACAAGGACATCCTTCTCCGAAATTCTAAGCCGTATGTCACCCAACCTTGACCGCCCCAACGAGCTGCTTCTTTTCTTATCAGGGTACTGTACTGGACAAGCGCCTGCGCCTGTTCTGGGTGTTTCTCTAATATCACCCCCTGTAAAATAGCAAATGCATCTAGCCAATTTTCTATAGTCTTTTCCGGCTATTGTTGGTATTTGGTATTTTTATCCTCCTCTTTCACCCCGGCCTTCCTGGTATCAGTCCCTTCCTGACCTAACAACAGTAGCGAGAATATATCAATCAATTCCCGCCTCTATATCAATTCCTTGGTCGCGAAATGGACTTGCCATGCCAGCTGACAGTGACCTGACAAAAGGGGTGCGGCCGCCACTTGGGGCCCAGGGTTAGGAGTGGGAGGTGATGCTGCCAAGGGGACTAAGCCAGCAGCGCTTCCTGAAGACGAAATGGTATTAGATGACAAAGGTGATACCACAGCACCACTACCCAATGTAGGAGCCACAGACGTACCAGAGTTTTGAGCGGGAGTGACCACCCCGGGGCCAAGGGGATCACAGTATCGCTGATCATGTCTGGCACCGGTAACGCAGGAAGAGCGGGCGCCTGAAGAAGGGGAGGCGACACAATGCTTCCGCTCGTCAGCGGCGTAGAAGGACCCGCCAAAACGTCAGGGGGGTTGAGCACCTGTGGGAGTGACGAAGTGGAAGGCAAAGAAGCCGCTGGCAGAGCGCCCCACACAGAAGCCGCCGCCTTTGCTCCCCCACCGTTGTCCTCAGGTCTACACACAGTCATGGCGGTCGGGGCGGGAGCGACCCTGGCTCCAATGAGCTCTCTCATAAAGACTTTAAGGGAATCGGACAATAGACCAAGGTCCTCCCGAGTGGCATAAATGGGCGGGACCGGGACAGGGTCCTTGGGAGCGACTGGTGACACACAAGGCAAAGCGTGTCTTGGCGAGGGCTCGATTTGTGCGATCACAGTTCTGCTTTTGCCTGCTGGAGCAACTGGTGACACACAAGGCAAAGCGTGTATTGGTGGGGGCTCGATTTGTGCGATCGCCGTTTTGCTCTTGGCTGCTGGAGGGTCTGGTGGGAACTCTTTGGACGTTTGCTTCTTCGCCCTTTTGGACGATATATTCGGACCAACCTCCTGCATTTCGGAATCGGACAGGGATGCCTCGCAGATGACCCCAGAGTAAACCCCAACAGCCTCCTTCAAAAGCCCATTAGCCCAGGATAGACTCTTCCCCTTGGCCATCCGTATAAAGGCCGCCCACTGTGCTCCTTGGCTTGCATCCGGCAGCGAGTCTTCAACCTGCAACATCTGGGAGAGTAGCGATGGGGATCCATGGCTTTCCATAATCGACGGAGGATCGGTTCAAAATCTGAGGGTAGGAGGATAAGAGAAAATGAGAAAACGACCAAGCACTAGGATGGCACGGGTGAACCTCCATAGGCCCATTAATGACCCCGTCCCTGAACCCCCACCTACTTGCTCCATTCGAGGAAACTAGGCATGAGCTAACTCTGGACCCGACCAAAATTTCACTCTCGCACTGCTGAATGTAGAGAAAGAGAGGTTTAGCAACGTATTCATACTGAGTTGTCCATTAGTTCATGCCATCCTATACTTGGCACCTCCCTGCCCCCATCCCACAATGCGTTACGCCCTATGCCCCTTATTATACCTGCCCCCAATACTGTTCGCACGGTCCTCCAGAGAATGTATTCTTCGGGCACTTCTCTCTGAAATTAGAAAATTAAATTAGACTCGCACCACCATATTTCACCTCATAGACAGCCTACTGTCCACAGTAAGCCAAGGCTGCTTACTCCTGCTCTGTTCATAATGTCCAATCCAGCAACCTTATCTTGGTGGGAGCCTGCAGCAAAAGTAACAAAACCATTAGTTCTTCAACCCCCTCCTCCCCCCCCATACACCCGGCCCCAGTAAGCATACCAATTATAGCATCTCAAAATATTTGGCCTATACTCCTCCTAAATTCGTTCCCCATGGGAGGAAAAGCAGACAAGAATAACCATAATTGCCCCTTATACCTGCGCCACCTCGTGTGTGACAAATCCGGACCGAACAACTCCGTGGTGGCTGCCCTGCAGAAAGATAAATCAACACATAAATCTCCCGCCCCCTTTCCCCCCACTCAAAAGGCCACCAACTGCTCCCCTCCCTATGAAACCAAGCCATCTATGCACAGGGTATTTTAATATCGGTAAAACCGCCGTACTCTCTAAAATTATCATGGATGTATAAATGCATTAGCACCAAAAGAATCCATACAAGTGCACTCGTTCAAGAGAAAGAGCATCATAGATGGCAGCAATCCCCCAGGGACACGAACGCGTGAAACGAAAACATCAAAGCCGAGGAGCGCGAGGGAGGAGGAGGAAGGGGGGGGCACGAAAAGCGCATGCGCAGGGGACGCGCCTGCCCGACTCGCCTGCCCGGGCCCTGCAATGTACCCAGCGGAAAAGCGAGGAAGAGGACGAGAGCCACCCGACGAGGCGACGCTGGCCAGGAGACCACGCGCAGGCCATGAGGAGAGCAGGTACCCCCACAGCGACACCGCAACCCCCACTACTATGCAACTCTACCTAAAGAGGCCCCTACCCAACCACGCACCCGTGTCGGGAGGGCCAGACCCAGCGAAAACGGGACCAACGCAGCAGCTGCAAACCCCGGGAGAGTGCTCTCAGCCCCCAGACCAGTGCCGGAGGAGGCTCGCAGACGGAACCACGTGCCCCTCTAGAGGCCGCCCCCACCCACGGACCCTAGGCCAGCCTTGGGAATCCCTAGCGCAACACCCTCCAACGCTACCCCAGAATCCCAGTCCTCACCTGAACACCATGAAAAAACGCCGGGCAGTCACTAGTCCCGCGATGCAGGGTCAGCCTGGGGGTGGGGGTCAACTCGCTGCTGCGTCAGGAACAAAGAGGGCACTTGACCCTCGCCCCCTGGGCTATATAGCCCTTCATCCCCTCCCCCAAGAACAGGAAGTGACATCACGGAGGTGACCACTGGTCGCCCCCAACCACTAGAACATTCAGGGTCTTTGCCATCCTATGGCACTAAGGGTGGCCGCCCTCGGAGGTGGCCACCTTTGGTGTCCCGGGGCAGCCTATCAATAGGCAAAGAATGCAGGAAGTGTGACAAATGGGGCACTTCTCCAGAAATGGTCAAACTGTCAACACCAAGACAGCTTAAACAAGTGAAGTGGAGGAAGGAGTGCAAGAGTAGAGGAACACATCAAATAAATTAAAACATGTTAAAATGCGCGCAGCCTTCAAATAACAAGCATTGAGGGGGTAGCCACCGAGTAAAGGTACAAGCGGGAGATGAACCTAGTTCCTATGTGCATTTCCTGCTCACCATAAAGACGTACATGCAGGTAGGATTCGGCACCAGGATGGGAGACACATTTATAGAGGACTACTTAAGGAGAGGGAAGACCGTGGAATGAAAGCAGGAACAACATGGTTTAGTTAACTCACTCAAACTGGTTGGCAGTTCAGGAATCCAATGCTGATACATGCGCAGACAAGCGTGATGGTCACTCATTTTCACTTAAGAAAGTATGCTGCTTCCAGCCTTTCCAGTCAGTCTGGCAAAATCTGTTGACATCCCTTCCAGTGGCATAGATGGGGGAGTGAGGGGGAAACAATGGCACAAGGAGGAAGTATCCACATATTTCTTTAATCAACACAATGCCCCCTTCATGAACGATGAAGCCCAGCATGCGTGTAGGGGTGGGGGTCACAGAGCATATTTAAAAGAGTTAGTAAAACACGCAAATAAGAAATGGAAGGTGTGGCGGCGCTGGTTAAAAAAACAAAAGAGACAAAGGAATGCGATCCTCACCGGGACTTGATTGCTAAGAAAGAAAACAAGCACATTTACCTGGTCCGTCTCCTGCGGCGGGCTCCGGCTGCTCCCTGGGCCTCAGGCCCTACAGCTCACCCTTGGACTTCAAGAGAGCCACGTCACCCAGAAGATCTCCGCAGGTCCCAGGACCAGGCGGCAAGGGTGCCAGCTGGAAAAAGCAGCGGCTTAAACGAAATAGTACATGCTCCGTGTAACAAGCAAGTAAAGGGGCCAGTAACCATGGAAGAATAGAAATGACGACATGGCTGTACTAAGGAGGGACTAACAAGCCTCATAATAAATCAGAAGACAGCATTTACAAAGGACAAACAAACAAGCCAATGAAAAATAAGGGCTGGGGAGTGGGCGAAGCTTCTCTTAGTACTGAACTACCACAGCTCTTCGCAGAGCAGTGCTTGCGGGCTGGATCATGCTCGACCTAAAAACACACCTGTTAACTCCTTTCACTGCTCCTTTTTGATCAGAGATCGCTCTTTAGATGCTAAAGCCTTCCTTTTGAGTGGCCATTTTTTGGCTCGCTGAGCTGCCTCTTGCACAACCCCGCCGACCTTGCATGCCTCCATGGGGCCTGCAAAAAAGTCACATTTACAGTATAAGCCAAGCCTTAGCAGTCCCTTCTGAGAAGCCCTCCTACAGTTCACCACTATGGTTTTTAGACTAGCACAGCAGAAGTCTTAGACCGTTTTTAGAGTCTGGTCCTTTTTTATTTACCTGTAAGTGCTGGCTTGTTTTGCGTGGTGGGTGCCGCATCTTGACCCTCCCGGAACTGCTGTAGAGCGTCAACTGCTAGTTGTACTTCAGCGTAATCATAACCTGTCAAATCATAGATACACAGGATTACAATTGGAAAAGCAGAGTTTGTGAGACACCATTGTACAAAAACTACTCAAAACTATAGAACTCTAAATACCTATACCATGCTGAAAGCTAAGCAGATCTTCCTCACTGATAGTAATTTCCTGGAGATCCAGAGGGGTAGATCCAACATGGGGCTGTTTTAAAACTAACTCTCAAACATAGCATCACTGCTTGTTATGTTCTCCTTAGAAAATGTAAAAACATATTACATAGAGACAATCATCCTCACATGTGAGATGCGTAAATCAGCGTATAGGAAATTTATCAAAGGCATATGAGATGTAGGAACAACCTGTCAGACCTACTGGTACACAACCTAGTTAAAGTTTGGAGAAGCATAAAGTCACAATTGAAAACGGTTCTATGTCGTTGTTATTTTTTAATAATAAACTATGATTTCTACCCTGCATGACCATACTTGTACCATGTTAATTTATGCTCGGTTTATACTAAGCAATATGTGTTTTATTTTCAGCCTCCATTTAACAACCTCAGCTCTGTGAGGGCTTTTAACTTATAAACCTCATGTAACAAGCTGATGTGTGAAACCAGTAACCCCACCACGTACCCACTTTACACTAAATGCACTTTAGGGGCTGCCTCGTGCACATTCTTTGCAGCATGCATATTAAACCTCTGTGATATTTTATGATCAGTCAAAGTAGCCACCAGACAAAATACTTGTCTCTCTCCAGAAATATCATTAATCACAGGAGTTATCTGGACAGTTTTTTAAATTAATCTATTTTATTTATATTTTTGCCTGGAAACTGGGGAAACAATGATTGTGGCAGCAGTTGGTTTAAAAATAAATAAGCAAGCCTGAGCCCTTTGAAAGGGAGCATCCAGCTTATGAGTGTAAGTAAGTAAGTAAATCTTTATTCGGTTTCAATTTCCATAGAAAACCATAAAAGCATTTGCACAGTAAATTACATCATTTAAAATTCATTTTAACAAAACTGGTACAGATTTAATATAAATTCATTTAAAATTGGTATCCTTATCATTTGGCCCAAATAGTCAAACATTAATATATTACAGATTTACTCTATGTTTAAAAATACATTTTTAAAAAGTGCTCACAGTTTTACATATTTTTTCAGAGTTTAAGAATTGCAGCCAAAGCATGGCAGGACGACATTTTCTGAGACCTAAAGTTCTCAACAGGGGAATTAACCATAGCTTACGATGTGCGGAATAGTACTTGCAAAACAGTATGGTGTGAATCGTTGACTGTTCAAATGTTTCATCACACAGGCATACCGTTAAGCTTTCTTCCCAACTGTTTCTATTAGGAAAGGCTACAACCCTGTGGAAAATGTTCAGCCTGAATCTTGCTAATAAGAAGCGCTCAAAGTGTGAATCAACATAGGTTAAATAGGGTTCCATTTCTAATGTGGTCATAACCGCCAAGGAGTGTTGTACTGATGGTTTCTTAATCTCTTGGCTGATACGTAACTCTTCAATGTGACTCAACACCCTTGTTTTTTGCTCCTTCTTCGGGATTTCGACAATTGTTGTGGGGTTGGAGTAGTACTCAGCCATCCCTAAATCAGTAAGAAGATTTTTTATGTATCTTAGCCATTCTATTTTTTCAACGTGGTCCAATGTCATACAGTCTGCAACAATCTCTTTGGTAAATGTATTTTTTGTTGACGCCCAAATACGGCGACAGAGAAGTAGAGGTTCAATCTTTGCCAAGTCCTCAATTTGGGGCATTCCCAGCTCTGCATGACAAGCGAAAATAGATACTAGTTTTGGGACGGCCAATAGAAATCTCATGAAGGTATTCTCGGCTACCTGCAAGGCTTTTGTATTTTTATGTCCCCACAGGCCTGCCCTGTATAGTGCGATGGAATGGCATTTAGCTTTATAAATGTGGAGTAGTTCAACTGGTGGCCTTTTCCCTAATTTCTGGGCAAATTTTATAAGTGCCGCAATAGATCGCAAAAGTTGATGTTTATGGGCTTCTATGGCCGCTTTCCAGTTAAGCTTCTCATCCATCATAATCCCTAAATAAGGGTATTGGGTAGTTGATTCTAGTTTTTCGTTTTCAAGGAAGATACTCTTTCCATATTTCTTTGTTTGGCCTGCCACCATAACGTATGTTTTGTTTTACATTTATGGGAAGATCTAGATTGCTCATAACTTTTGCGTACCTGTTTAGGGCTTTTTGTAGCTCTCTTGGGGTGCGTGCTAAAATCACCACATCATCTGCGTATAGGAGCACAGGCACCAGGCAGTCTTTCACACGGGGCAGATCCAAGCCCCCCCTCAACATCGCTACCTCAAGACCATTGGTATAGAGGGAGAAGAGAAAGGGGGCCAGGACACATCCCTGCCTGACGCCGCGCTCCACTGTAAAGGGCTCTGACAGTTCACCCCGTACTCCAAAACGTACCCTGGAGGAGGCGTTGGAATATAGTTCTCTAAGAAAGGTTCCAAGAACTATATCTATTCCCATATCAATCAAAACTGACCATAGTTTTGCATGGGAGACGCAGTCAAAAGCTGCGGAAAGGTCGACATATACCATATATCGCTTTTCCCGCTTAGCCAACACATACTTTCCCATCATCAGGGCCAGGTTCAGGGCTTGTTCCATTGTTCCGAAACCCTCTCGGAAACCATACTGGATATCCTAGAGGGTCCCGGTATCGTCTGCCCACTCCTGTAAGCACTGGAGAACCACTCTGCCCAGTACTTTCCCCAGCGAGTCCAGGAGTGAGATTGGGCGATAACAGGACACCTCCTCTATTTCCCTTCTTGAAAATGGGTACCAAAATTGATTGGGTCCAAGATGTAAGCAGTCCACACTTCATTGTAGCTTCAAACACCCTTTTTGTGATTGGGGCCCACAGATCTAATTTGAATTTGAAGAAATCGACTGGTACCCCATCCGGGCCACGGGCTTTCCACCTTTACTTGCTTTAACTGCATTTATTACCTCATAAAGTTGTACTTCCAATGGAATTGGAAATGGTTAACCCTGTTTTAGCCTATTGTTTCCTTCTGTTAAAACTGCTTCTGGAGGTTTACCAAAGATTTTTGAAAAATGGTTTACCCAGGTTGGTCCCTCAATAGCGGCTTCTACTTTTGGCTGGTCCTTTGTATCCGTCAGAAAGGGTGCTTTCACCACCTTCCAGAATAATTCGCTGTTTTTATTTAGTGAGCTCTCATGGAGTTGGTTCCATAAGGCTTTCTTTAATTCCTCTTTTCTCACTTTGCATGCCAACCTGTATGCTTTTCTCAGGGTCCTAACCTCCTCTTGGTCTCTAATAGTTTTTGTTAGCGCTCTTTTTAAAGTTTTATGGGCTGCTGAGCAGTCGTGGTTGAGCCATCCTTTTTTCACTGCCATGTTCCCTTTTTGCTTCATTGTCAGGCATTCATTTACCTTTTCTAAAATCATCTTAAAATGGGCTAGGACTTCCTCCTCTCTTGCGCCAGTATCTAAACACTTCAATAATGCCGGGTACGCCGCAGTTACTACCTTATTTGTTAGTTCGTCAGGGTCTATCTTCCCCCATCCAAGAGTATAACCATTAGTTTTTTTTAGGTGTATGTTATTCTGGGCGAGGGTGGTCATTAAGATTTGTGCTGATGGATAGCCCTGATCTATGATTAAGTCAAAGGCTAAAGCCACGTGGTCACTTAGTGTATTTATTATCACTCTAAAGTTCTTGGTCTTATTTACAAGGGTCGCTGTGGTCAAAATATATTCGATTGTTGATTTGGTACCCCTTCCAAGATAGGTAGGGTCCAATTTACCACAGAGGGGATTTATTTCATTTAATATTACTAAGTCCAGACTAGATAAAGTTTCAATTAAGAAGTCTCCCACCACTGAATGGCTGAAGTGGGTTGTTTTCTCATCTGTTTCATGCCCCATACCGCAGATGTTACTATTATTCCTTTCACAGGGGTGGTAATTATAGTCACCACCCCAGACAATGCTTGGGGGTTCTAGACCTTGTGTTTGTTTTGTCCATGTAAGGGGTTTCTTACAGAGAGCCCCCAGCATTTTTATTCTCTCGCTATCCACTAAATTATAGTACATATTTACGAGAAGAAGGACCCGCTTTATCTGGAAGGACAGTCTCAGAATCTGATAATGTGGTTCTAGACTGAGTGCGGTAATTTCTAGCCCTGGTATAGTATTCGCTATATAAGTTATCAGCCCACCCTTTGCCCTACCATGGGTGCCTGCAATACCTGGCGAAAAATACGTTTTATTCCCCGTCAGGTGCATTTCTTTAGTAAGCCAGGTCTCCTGGAGGGCTAACACTTGATAATCTTTAGCAAACTCTAAGACACTACCATCCATAATTTTAGCGCGAAGGCCCGCAATATTCCAGAACATAATTTGTGTTTTTACTGCTTTCCTACCAAGGTCTTGTCTTTCATCTGTACTACTCTCATTATTTGAGACAAATGTCCCTAAACCCAAATTTCGTTCCTCATATGTTAGATCGGGTGTACTGCTAGTTGTGTTCCCCAAGGTAGGATTTCCCCCCCCCCCCCTCACGGGTATCACATTCGGTCGGACCAACTGAATTTCGCCTTCTGGTTTGTGTCTTTCTACTGGGCCTTTAAGAATGGTGTCACCCTGCAGGCTGATGGTTTCTGCCGGAATATGTTTTGGTAGGGAAGGTTGTTCTCCATCAAGTCAATCTACTTCCTCCAGCCCAAACAGCGTTGAGAACGGGTTGAATGTGGGTATATTAAATTCTGGAAATAATTGATAATTGTTATTCTGGTTCCCCCACTGTAACTGTGGGTGAAGTGGTTGAGGGGGTTGATTGAAAAAATGTTTCTGCAAGGGTTGATAACCTACTTCTCTCCAGTCTGGACGATATCTTCTCGTTTGGTTATGTTTTGGGTTTGTTATCAGCTCTCGTGGGTAAAAGTAACTGACATAGTGTGTAGAAATGTTATCTCCCCCTATGGCCTCATACCAGTCACCTATGCACCTCACCGCTCTATGGTCCTTGAAGTTTATGATTATCACGTCCCCCCTCTTTATCTTTTGGTCTTGATCCCACCCAAACAGCACGCCTTACTGTTAAAATTTCCCCGTTTACATGTGCGGGAAGGGGTCTAGTTTGCTTCAGCCAGTAGATGGTTTTGTTTTTTAGAGCGTGGGAGTTCTCTCTAACCCCCTCTGCTAGTTCCGGAACCCTGGTCATGACGATTGTATATGGGGCAGATTCCGGAGGTAAGTCCACTATCCTAGGTGTTGGTCTTTTTGGACTCTGAGTTGACTGTTCTTCCATTTCCCTAACTGGTCTATTTTTCATGGGTGGATTAGTCTTTGCTAAGGGAGGATTTGTTTCTGCTTGGTTCTTTTCTACAGCGTTTTTTCCCCTGTCAATTTCTGTAGTTCCATTTTTTGCTTGGGTATTTGCAAGTGGCTTGGGTTTTTCTTTATTAGTTGTTTCTTTTGAGGATTTTGCTAATGCTTTTTTCCCCTGCGTAGTGCCAGATTTTGGGGGTACACCACTAGTAGATGGTTGTTCTAGTGGTGGGGCAATAGGAACAGTAGAATTTGGGGTAACATTTTTATGCTGTGATGTTAGCACTTTCGTTAAGGCCAAGGTGTTCCCTTCTATTTGTTTACCCAACTTGTCTAGGTGTGTGCTTATTAGTCTCGTTCTCTCCAAAAGAGGAAGTAAAAGGGACTTCATTATAAACTCTATTTTTGAGAGAAGTTCATTCTCCAAGTTTGAATCAGGAGATGGCCCTGTTATATTATTCGTTGTGTGTGGAACATTAGGCTTGGGAGACCGTGTAGGTGGGGGTGTTATATCCAGGGTGATGGTTGTACTTGGTGACGAAGGAGAGGGTCGTCTCTTTCTTTTCTTTGGCTGGTTTTCTACTTGTTCTAGAATTACCGGGGAAGAAACGGGTAGTTTAGGTGAACTGGATAATCTGATGAGTTGGGGCTGATTAGAAGAGTAGAGGGGGAGGTGACCTCATTGGTGCTAGTCCTATATAACCCCTCATCCCCTATGGTCCCTAGGGGAGTGAGAGAAGTAATACTAGTGGGGGGGACAATGACATCCAGGGAATCTAAGGCTATCACATCAGGTGAACATGCTTTCCCAATCAGTCCTAGAGATGAGCGCTTACCAGTTAATAGGTCCATGGATAAGCGTTTTTCGGTGTCAGCAATTTCCTTTTCTAGGACAATAGTTACCCGTTTAAAAAATTGGTCTATAGTGCCCGTAACAGCCCCCTTTGACGTATTGACAGTTATGTTCCTTGATTTTCCAGTATCCGAGGACATGATTGCGCAGGGATGACGGTTTCAGTATACAATCACAGTTAGCGGCAAGCAATACGCAATGTCTTATGATTCGTTGGTGTATAGCAATTTTCCAACAAATGATGGTAGGGAAATTAGTCTCTTACCAGGAATCAAACGTTGGGGGGGTAGCCCGTCCCGTCCCTTGTCGACCTTTGACGGCCTTAGACGGCCCGCCCTTTGCCCGGGCTTCGCCCCGGGCGCTCCCGTGCAGTGGGGTTCTCCGTTACTTATGGGCGTAAGGACGTAAGAATGAGGGTGGGGCGGGGCAGTCAGGGAGAGCAGGCCCGGTGTCTCGGCCTCAGGGTTGCCGGGACTCCTGGGAAAGCGAGTCCCGGTCCCAACGCTCGCAGCCCTGCAGCCCTGTCACTCACCCAGCAGGGGTCAAACTCCAAAGTGATCAGCTGGACGATGCGGGACCCGCGAAGCGGGTTCCGCGAGGAGTGGTGGTAATCCTTATGAAATGGAAGCTGAAGCAAAAGGTCTGTAAGGCGTCCCACGAAGCAGCAACAGGCAAAGTCTTTTGAAGAGTGGGGGTGGAGCTTATGGGTGTAGGGGTAGGGAGAGCTACAGCGTGAGAAGTGCTCTCCCTGTCCCTGCTTGGATGTGTACAGGCCTTCACGTTTTTTATTTACAGCCTGGGGCTCTGCTTACACGACCCCTGGCTGTAAGAGGCCCAACAGTTTCCTCTTGGGAATTCCTGCATTGGGCACTTTGCCTCCGTTTGAGGAAGCGGAAGGCCTTCCTGAAAGTCTACAACCTCAATGCGTTGATCCACCCTACAGCTGACTCAGAGCATAACACTATGGAAGTGTGCTCTGGTTCATAACCACCATTTTCGGGCCGCTGGATCCAGTGCGAACCCCACTGCATGCCCGCCTGGTTCCAGAGCACCTTCATGGGTAGGTAGCTTCTGTGGACGGCCATTGCATTTTTGAGCAGCTGGGACCACCGCTCACCCTACCACAGGCATGCAGGGAAACTTCCCCAGAGCCCCAACACTATGGAAGAGAGCTCTGGGGTTGCCGCATCAGCTTTGTGCTGATGGCCCTGCACAGGATACCAGACCATGCTGCACACGCTCAAGAGCAGCACCCTGCCCACAGCGTGCTCTGAGGGCCTTATTTCTTCTTTATCCCGGGGCCCTCCATCCACCCAACAACACAAACAGCTGGCATCAGCACACAGACCTCCAGAGCGCTGCACGGAACACATCAGGCTTTAATTTTGATATAAATGGGCAGCCCACCCTGCCGCACATGCCCTGGGGTCCAGGGAAGAGCCTACATCAGCCCAACCGCCCCGGAGCAGCACCCTCCGTAAACGGGCTCTGTGGATTCATTTAAAACATTTGGGGCACCTAGCCCCAGATCCCTCACTGACCTCAAAGGGCTCTGGGGAGGCCTCAACATGTTTGGGCCATGGCCCACAATGGACCCTGCCACAAGCCCCCCAGAGTACCACCCAGAACACCATAGGCTCTCTGGTGCTGTAACCTAAGCGTTGGGCCTTGGGCCCACACCAGACTTGCAGAGCCCTGCATGTTGGAAGAGGGCTCTGTGGTTAAAACAAACCGTGCTGGGGCCTCAGGATCCCACCCCACATCAGCTCTACACTGCGCCAACCCCACACTCACCAACCCCCAAATCACCGCCAGGACCTCAGCGTGCTCTGAGGCCTAATTTTAAAATCCACAGGTAAACGGCTCCACATACCAGAGTGGGGCTCACTAACCCCCATAAAACCGGCCTCAGCATGCTCTGGGGTTTACACCAGAAGTTGTTGGACCCCATCATTGCCATCCAACATTTGGCCCACAACCCAGAGCCCCAGCACCTTGGAAGTGGGCTCTAGCTTTAAGTTCTCCTTTTTTTACGTCATTGTAGTTATACCCTCTTTTAAGTAATCTCTTGGCAGTTTCTTTATATTTACAGTTCATTTATTTCAGGTTAGAGCAGTTTCTCTTCATCCTAATAAATTCCCCATAGGGGATACTTTTTTTGAGATTTGTAGGATGAAAACTATCTCCGTGCAATATACTGTTCGTTGCCGTGGATTTGCGGTGGACTGTTGTTTCAATTTGTCCATTAGCCACATAGACCTGTGGTAAAAACTATATTGGAATGACCACTTGTCCTCTGCACAAAAGGATCCTGGAACATATCAGGGCAATTCAGAATGGTGATATGTCTTATGCCATTGCCAAACACATGTCCAAACACACTGGAAAAACATGGAAAGATGTTCGCTACAGTGGACGTGCTACCATCCCCCAACATGAGATAGGAGGGAATAGGAAACAACTACTCAGACGATTGGAGTCGCGCCTGATCATTAGATTTCGAACAAAAATGCCGAGAGGATTGAACATGGATGAAGAGATGCATGTCCACCTGTGAATCCTATATGACTAAATACTGAAAAAAGACTGCTCTAACAACTATTGAAATCAGATCTGTTGCAACAGTAATAAGACTATAAAGGCACTTAGCCATTACTAAGAAATATGGAAATAAATTGTGCAAAATGATAACTCGGGGCACTTAGCCAATATAACAAACTATATTACATATGAATAAGTGAAAGTATCTTAACTGATGGATACGTTATTCTTTGTTGAAGTCGTTTTTTGACCTATACAATTGTTAAATAGGAAAATCCTATAGTAATAAGCGACAAAAATATTGGGGATATATACTGTACAATTGAGAATCATTAACTACTCTTATGTTGACAGGTATAACTGGATATCAAATATTGTTTTTTTCTGCAAAACAAATGTTATATTTCTTTATGTGTAACTTTAAAACTACCTCACCCATAATGCATCATTATGTGCAATTGGATAGGAAGGTATATAAACTAGAAAGTAATGATGGACTATTGGTAACACTGTGACCAAGACATGCGGTCGAAACGCGTAGGTGAAGGGGATTGTTTGCAGTCTCTTGTGAAATAAACCCAAGTTAATGTATTGAGCGAGTGCGGACATTAATCTTTTCTTGGTGGAAAATATAATTGTGGGGACGTTCATCTCCGCTGTCTTGCACCGGCCGTGCAAAGTGTGCACTTGCTAAATGAACAATTTGGTGGATAATATATATATTTATATATATATATATTCATTGAAAAAACCATAGGTTATAGACCATATATAGTTAGGAATTCGCATTTACAAAACCTTATTTTACTCACACAAAACCATTGAAATTCCATATACAGTTAGTTGCACTAACTATATATCGCGCACCCGCAATCCACTGCTGATGAGGTCACATATTACATCATTCATGACATGGTCAGTGACATCACTGATGACATCACTGATGACATCTCAAATGACATCAGGAGATCTATTGCATTTTCAATGCTTGTTTACTTTGGTTCCATCAAAAAGGCATTCAGATGTGTCACACATTTGCCATAAATTCTGAATGTTAGCACTCTAGTTGCACATTAGATCACTGTAGTAAAGCTACTGCTCACCAGGGACGTCTGCTGCTGGTATTCAAAGTGCATGTTTCAGTCTGCATGTCAGAATTTTTTTAATGAAATAGAAGAGGATTTGAGAAGTCATTCAAAATGATCCCTAATTTTTCTTTCTGAAGCACTAATCATACTTTCTATGGCAAAATTAACCCCCTCATATTGTTCCTTTTTAAATTGAGTGTTTTCAGACTTACCACTTCATTCCAATCAAGATGGCTTCTGGTGTGCCATACTTTTGTCATAAGTAAGACTGTTAGCGCTCTAGTTGTTCTTTAGAACACTCTGGGACATTCTGTCATTGGGCTATACTTGGGCTACATCTGGGTGATATTTGGGCTACATTTGGGCTCTTTTGTCTCTGGTGGCCATTTTGGGAGACTGCATGTCAGAATTTTTTAATGAAATAGAAGAGGATTTGAAAAGTCACTCAAAATGTGCCCTAATTTTTCTTTCTGCAGCACTAATAATACCTTCTATTGCATAATATACCCCCTCATTTTGTTCCTTTTTAAATTAAATGTTTTAAGAGTTACCACTTTATTCCCATCACGATGGCTCCAGGTGTGCTATACCTTTGTAATAAGTAGGACTGTTAGCGCTCTAGTTGTTCTTTAGAACACTCTGGGACATTCTGTCATTGGGCTATACTTGGGCTACATCTGGGTGATATTTGGGCTACATTTGGGCTCTTTTGTCTCTGGTGGCCATTTTGGGAGACTGCATGTCAGAATGTTTTAATGAAATAGAAAAGGATTTGAGAAGTCACTCAAAATGTGCCCTAATTTTTCATTCTGCAGCACTAATCATACTTTCTATGGCAAAATATACCCCCTCATGTTGTTTCTTTTTAAATTAAATGTTTTAAGAGTTACCACTTTATTCCAATCAAGATGGCTTCAGGTGTGCCATACCTTTGTAATAAGTAGGACTGTTAGCGCTCTAGTTGTTCTTTAGAACACTCTAGGAGGCTGCAGTAGAACACAAAGGAATCAATTGACAGTCTCGGTCCTTGTTGGATGTACATGTTTTACTGAGAATGTCAGACTTCATTTTCACATGACTGAGAAAGATAATGTGAATTTACAGAAAATATGCTTTCAGTTTAGCTTATAGATCCCCTTCCAAACCACTGTGGGAAAATCATGAGATATTAGTTTTCTTTCAAACAATATTCATGATATCACAGCAGAAGGTTTTTTCACATGGTAAAATCACCTTAGAACCCACCACAATTCCTAAAACGAGTATGGTACCATCAACAAATGATTTATAATGTAACTAAAGTACTAAAACCCTCTATTAACTACAATGCTTTTTAATGAGGTGCTATCATGTATATTGGTCCCAAGATGGCTGCCAACACTTCTTGAATGAAGTGCTGACAGCCAATCAGATCAGATGTGTGGTTAGGCTCCGCCCAGATATATATCTTTTTTTGAACCTAAATTACTCAAAATCCATTGGAGCACATATATTGAGACCTAGCAAAGGCACATCGGGCTAACAGTCCCTGCAATTTTGCCAAGTTTCGTGCAAATCCATTCAGCCGTTCGAGCTAAAAGTGAGGCCAACCGCCCTATGGAAATTAACATGGGAAAAACGTGTTTTGGGACCCCCCCTTTTTTCTCGGCCCCCCCTTGATGAAACCCCCCCCAAATTGTCAGGTGCTGCTCAGAAACAAAATGTGTATATATATATATATATATATATATATATATATATATATATATATATATATATATATATTCACTGAAAAAACCATAGGTTATAGACCATATATAGTTAGGAATTAGCATTTACAAAACCTTATTTTACTCGCACAAAACCATTGAAATTCCATATATAGTTAGTTGCACTAACTATATATCGCGCACCCGCAATCCACTGCTGATGATGTCACATATTACATCATTCATGACATGGTCAGTGACATCACTGATGACATCACTGATGACATCTCAAATGACATCACTGATGACATCACTGATGACAACATCCAGTGACTGTATGTTTCTGTAAAGTTAAAATATGTCTTATATTTTGAAGAATGAGTGGATGTATAAGTGTCTGGATGAAGGATTTAGTAGGTGCATGACTGACTGATTGAGTGAGTGATTAAATGTGTCTCACTGAGTGCATGGGTTAGTGACTAAACTGTTTTAATTTGTGCATCATTATATCTGTTGTTCTACAAACTGCTGCATATGTTGATCAGTAGCTATATGAGTAACTGTATGGGTTGATTGGTTGTCCAAGTATTTGTATGGGAAACTGAGTGTGTGTGTATGGGTGGCTGGAAGGTGTGTGACTCTGTACATAGATGTGTGAGTAGTTGATTCACTATATGTATAGATTCAAAAGTGCATGTGCAAACAGCTGTATGGGCGGTTGACTGTGCATGAGTGTATTAGTGAGTGAATGGATATCTCAGTGCTACATGTCAAAATAAGTACATATGTAAAACACAGTACATGTGAGAGTTGACATCTATAAATAACTGTGCATAAGAGCCAGTGAATGTGTGAGTGGCTGTATGGATCATTGTGAACATGTATCAGAGATTGTATAAGAGAGTAAAGTAAATATGTGTTAGTATATGTTTGAATAAGTAAGGTGTGTATAACTGTATAGTTGAGAAAATGGAGGTGTGATTGATTTTTGGCATAACTGACTAGGTGTGTGAGTAACTCCATGGATGAGTGACAGTCTGTGACTGTCTGTTTACACTGATTGTATCTAAGGTTATATTAGAGTCTGAAGAGGTTCATGGTATTATCACATGAATGATATCATCAGTGATGTTATCAGTCATGTCAAATGAGATGTTTTCAGTGATGTCATCAGTGATGTCATTTGAGATGTCATCAGTGATGTCATCAGTGATGTCACTGACCATGTCATGAATGATGTAATATGTGACATCATCAGCAGTGGATTGCGGGTGCGCGATATATAGTTAGTGCAACTAACTATATATGGAATTTCAATGGTTTTGTGCGAGTAAAATAAGGTTTTGTAAATGCTAATTCCTAACTATATATGGTCTATAACCTATGGTTTTTTCAGTGAATTTTCAAGGTTTTGTAAATGCTAATTCCTAACTATATATAGTCTATAACCTGTGGTTTTTTCATTGAATTTCATTGGTTTTTTAAAAGCTAATATCTGTAGCTGTAAAATATACTCTTTATTACGTGACGTATCACGTAGCCACGTGAGACGCCTCATGACGCGTCGCCTCTGCAGCGCAAACCAAACCCGTAACGTAAGCGCGCCGGAGCACGCTTACAGATATATATATTTTTTTAACCTTAATTAGACAAAATCCACACATGCACATATCTTGAGGCCTTGCAAAGGCACATCAAACAAACAATCCCTACCGCTCTGGACTGTTTAGAATGTTGACAGACACCGGAGAGCCAATCAGCTCCGCTTCGCAAAGTTCCGATACGCGAAAAGTTCGCGAACCGGAGCGCTACCCGGAGCGCTGTTACAGATATAGCTGCCCGGTTAGCTGCCGGTTAGCTGCCTGGTTAGCTGCCCGGTTAGCTGCCCGGTTCGCGTACCAAGACGCGTCTCTACGGCGAAAAAATCGAATCTTTTTTTTTTTTTTTTTTAGCTTAGCTGCCGGTTAGCTGCCTGGTTAGCTGCCCGGTTAGCTGCCCGGTTAGCTGCCCGGTTAGCTGCCCGGTTCGCGTACCAAGACGCGTCTCTACGGCGAAAAAAAATCGATTTTTTTTTTTTTGCCCCGCGTGGCTCTATAATATCCCCCTCATCAATCCTAGGGGGTCAGGAGGGGTCTACCTTGCCCCCTTTCCTTCATTTCCCCCTTCGTTTTTCACCACATCTTGTCTCTCGAGAGACAAGATGGCAGCCGCTCCGGACTGTTTACAATGTTGACAGCCAATCAGCTACTCCTCCGACTCACGTTACGCTGCCGGTTAGCTGCCCGGTTAGCTGCCCGGTTAGCTGCCCGGTTCGCGAACCAAGACGCGTCTTTACGGCGAAAAAATCGGATTTTTTTTTTTTGCCCCGCGTGGCTCTATAATATCCCCCTCATCAATCCTAGGGGGTCAGGAGGGGTCTACCTTGCCCCCTTTCCTTCATTTCCCCCTTCGTTTTTCACCACATCTTGTCTCTCGAGAGACAAGATGGCAGCCGCTCCGGACTGTTTACAATGTTGACAGCCAATCAGCTACTCCTCCGACTCACGTTACGCTGCCGGTTAGCTGCCCGGTTAGCTGCCCGGTTAGCTGCCCGGTTCGCGAACCAAGACGCGTCTTTACGGCGAAAAAATCGGATTTTTTTTTTTTGCCCCGCGTGGCTCTATAATATCCCCCTCATCAATCCTAGGGGGTCAGAAGGGGTCTACATTGCCCCCTTTCCTACATTTCCCCCTTTGTTTTGGCCTCCTCTTGTCTCTCGATCCTACCGAGAGACAAGATGGCGGCCGCTACGGACTGTTTAGAATGTTGACAGACACCGGAGAGCCAATCAGCTTCGCATCGCAAAGTTCCGATACGCGAAAAGTTCGCGAACCGGATCGCTGCCCGGAGCGCTGTTACAGATATATATCTTGATTTAAACGTTAATTTCTCAAAATCCACTGAAGCACATATATTGAGACCTAGCAAAGGCACATCGGGCTAACAGTCCCTACAATTTTGCCAAGTTTCGTGTAAATCCATTCAGCCGTTCGGGCTAAAAGTGAGTCCAACCGCCCTATGGAAATTAACATGGGAAAATCGCGTTTTGGGACCCCCCTTTTTTCTCAGCCCCCCCTTGACGAACCCCCCCCAAATTTCCAGGAGCTGCTCAGAAACAAAATGTGCCATTTTCCTGAAAATTTCAGCCGATTCCGTCCACAAACGCCAAAGTTATTAGGCATAGAATTTTCAAAAGTCCCATAGAGAAAAAATCCTAACTATATATACCTACTGGCTATCGCCAGTAGGTAATATATATATATATATATATATATATATATATATATATATATATATTTTTATGTATTTATTTTTATTTTCATAACCCTAAATGCCCTGTTAACCCCATAACACAGGCATCAACACATGCTCATACTCTCTCACCGCCCATGTGACCCCCCCCCCACATCATACCAATCCGGGTCAGACTGTCATACATACACCAATTTTTACTCCATTTCTAGGGCATGGTACATGTCACTTTCAGTTTGATGAGTAAATGTATCCCAGTTTACTACTCACGTGCTCAGTTTTTCTGCATATTATTCCTACTATTGTTGTAAAATCCCAACTGTCTGCAGAACCAGCATTAAAGATAGAATGTCTTGGTTGTAGTACATGCACCAGTTGCTTTGCTAGTAAAATTAGGCTTTAGACTAACCGCAGTTTCATGTTGTTCACAATTCTCATTCACTAGCGAGGGTGATTTTAACAGTTTCGTCTTTTTGAAAAGTGCAAGGCCAGTGCACACCATTGTGCAATAGGTTCCTTATCTAGCACTGTTTTGTTATCTGCTTTATCTAGTTCTGTTTTATTCTTCGGTTGCAGTCTTGCAAAGTATCTGCTTGTCTTGCAAAGTCTCCAGGCTGCCATCTGGACTTCAGCAATAAAGTAACAAAAGCAGCAAGAAGTCCTCTTGTATCACAGGAGTCAAAGTTGAGAAGTGGCAGGCTCTTGAGAGAGCTTTATGCAGTCACACATCCAAAATGGCCAACAAGATCTCGATCAATTTTGAAGGAACCACACTGGGTCCTACAAGAGAAATCAGAATGACTGAGGGAACTGGGAGGGTATGCTGAAGGACACTGATGGGGCCATACATGTGGTGTGAACTCTCCTATTTCACAGTCATTGGTTCCAAGCAGGAGTGTGCTGTTCACTTAGAGGGTTCCAACTGATGCTTGCAACAGTGAATAAAAGGAAAGATGAAATGGACAGCCTCATAGCAGGGCTTGACATGAGACAAAGAGGCTTGGGGGTGATTAGTGAATCAGCAGACCAGGCTAGACAGTACACAACACTTTTCCTCCTCTACCTCCCTCTCTCCACTAATGCCCTAACTGTGCCTGCTGCAGTAAGTCGAGGGGCATGGAGATAGTGACACATGCCTTCACAGGCCCCACCCGCCCCGGCTAACATGCCTGATAAAATGAATGGCCGAGCTTGCTTTTTAAGACCCCTTCCGAGTTTTGTTCTGAATCAAATGCATATTATTTTTTATTTATTTATTTATTCATTTATTTATTTATTTATTTATATGCTTGTATAGCGCAGGATTTGACCCCCGGAGGGGTATCTCCACGCTTGGTTCTCCGTAAGTGCATTAAAGGGCTTTAAGGAGGCACGAGGATTTATGCCGTCAGAAACAAGTGTGTTTTAGTGTTTTCCCAAAGACAAAATAGTTAGCAGTTTGTCTCAGACTGAAGGGAAGTTTGTTCCAGAGGATAGGGCCCATATACGAAAGTGCACGACCACCCTGCCATGCCTTTCTGATTAAGGGAACCTGTAGCGATAATTGGTTGCTGGATCAAAGGGACCGTCCAGGTTTATATGTGCTGAATTTTTTGGCCAGATATTGCAGGCCTATGCCAGAGAGGCTTTTATGTATGACACAACAAATTTTGAATTTAACCCGCTGGCAGATGGGCAGCCAGTGGAGTTTTTCCAGAAGAGGGCGAGAGGGGGTTCTAGGCGGGACATTAAGGACCAGCCTTGCCGCAGTATTTTGGGCAACTTGCAGTCTGCTAAGCACGTCCTCATTATTAGATAGAAAAAGACCATTACAATAGTCTAACCGACTGACTATAAGGGCCTGGACAAGGGGTTTTCTGTAAATGTCCGACAGGAATGGGAATACACGTTTCAGGAGTCCAATTACCTGAAAACAGGATCCTGTCACCCAATTCGCGTGTTCTTTTAACAGTAATCCCTGGTCCAGTCGCACGCCTAGATTCTTCACTGTCTGTTTAGGACAGGGGACGGGTCCCAAGTCCAAAGGCCACCAGTACGGTGACCATAGGAGGGTGGCCTCCCCAAAAAGCATGACCTCGGTCTTGCCCACATTACATTGTAGGAAATTGGAGGCCATCCATTCAGACACCGCTCTCATTCCTTCAGCAAAAGCGTGTTTGGTAGCAGGAGTAAGAGTCTGGAATGGGAACAGGAGCTGGGTGTCGTCAGCATACGACACTGGAATGAATCCATATGCTCTCACAGTGTCAGCCAAGGGGGCCACATACACATTAAATAATGTGAGGCCTAGGCATAAGCCCTTTGGAACCCCCTTGGTGAGTTCCCTAGAGATGGAACAGTGGGAGCCCAAACTGACACTTTGTGAGCGGCCTGAGAGAACTCTCAAACCAGGACAGAGCCTGACCTCCTATCCCCACCTCCTGCAGACGACCGGGAAGAATATCATGTGATACCGTGTCGAAGGCTGCCGACAGGTCCAACAGCACCAGAATCATTGAGCCCCCTCTATCCTGTGCCATCCTGATGGTATCTGTCACAGAGAGAAGAGCTGATTCGGTGCTGTAGTTGGGTCTGAAACCTGATTGCATGTGGTCCAGCCCTCCTGGCGCCTCTATGAAATTAGACAAATGGGTATTCACATGCTTCTCGGTTATCTTGCTCAAATATGGCAGAAGGGAAATGGGGCGGAGGTTGGATAGGTCTGTCCAGGGTAAGGCCGATTTCTTACGGATAGGATTCACTACAGATTTTTTCCATTCTTGGGGTACTTGTCCTTCATTAAGTGAGAGATTAATCACTGTCTGAATCATGGGGCAAAGTAAGTTGCTTAGAGAGGCCACCATCTTGGCGGGCAGGAAATCTAAAGGGGACCCTGTTTTGATGTGACATATCAATGAATAGATATCACCTTGACTGACCTCCGGAAAGACAGGGACTGTGCCTCCATTATATGTACGTGACAAGGGAGGGGTACTATTGGCGCAACCTTTGGGGTTTGTAACTTTTGTGATTTTATCATAGATCAGCTCTATTTTATTTTTAAAGAATAAGGAGATATCATCACACAGGGATTGAGAGAAGTCGTCCGGGCTCTCCCAGGCTATAGGTTTTACAAAAGTCTGTAAAATCCTGTAGAGTTCTTTGGAAGAATTGCCCACTTCTGCCAATTGTGAAGTAAGGCAGGTTTTCCTAGCTACCCTAATGTTTTTATGATATGAGGATAAGGCAGCAGAGTATTCCTTCCTACCTTTCTCAGAGTAATTTTTCCTCCAAGCTTTTTCCAGTTTCCTACATCCCTGTTTTTCTAATCTAAGTTGATCAGTGTACTAAATCTCCTGCTTAGATGAAAGGCGCTGTTTGTGCAATTTCATTGGAGCCAACAAATTAACTGCCTCAGTAAGGGCAATGTTGAACTTAGCTAGGGCGGACTCCACATTGTCTTTAGCTAAGATGGTGGGTTCTACCCATACTTTCTGTAAGTCATCAGTGTCACCTTATGCCACTGTCTACGCCACTGGGGCGGGGGAACAGGCTGTTTATTAGGTTTGTGCAGGCCAAGGAGGAGAAATTCAACCATGTAGTGATCTGACCAGTTTACTCGGGTCGAAGGTCGACACAATATTTTGGGACGATTAGAGAAAATTAGGTCCAGAGTGTGGCCTCTTATGTGTGTAGGGCCAGTGTTCTGCATTTGGAGCCCTAAGAGAGCAAGGTCAGAAAGCAAAGACAGCATCTCAGGGAAGTTAGGAAAATCTACATGGATATTAAAATCCCCTAAAAGAAGAAAATCTTCATTAGCTTTAAAATACGGGGCCAAGAGTTCGGTCAGAGATAGAGTGAAGCCCGTGCTCGTCCCTGGAGGGCAATAGACTAATGCTCCCTTCCAATGAGCTTAGGAGGCTGAGCTAACCTTAAAGATCAACACTTCCATCAAGGAGCAGCTTCTTTGTTCGATTATAGAAACCTTCAGTCCTTCTTCGTATACTATGGCAATGCCGCCCCCAGTTTTAGTCGGACGGTCAAGCCTAGAGATTTTATATCCAGCAGGGATCCCCAAGGTGATGGCAGGGACCGTATGCGGTTTTAACCAGGTTTCAGTTAGGAAGCAGACCTGAGGTTTTACCACAGTGATAAGGTCCCAGAGTTCACAATGATGCTTGGGCAGGGAACGAATGTTAAGTAAAAAACATTTCAAACCATTTTGAACTATAGTCCCCCCTATGTTACAACCAGATAGGGTAGCAACATGAGATGCCAAAAAGCGGCAGTGAATACATGAAAAAGGGCCTTCTGGGCATGGCCAGGAATCACGAACACAACCCACTAAGGGAAGAGGTTGCAGGATTCTAAGGGCTTGGGCTGTGTACCTGAATAGGCGGTCCACCATGGAGTCAGTGCTAACTTGAGCAGCATCCATAGCCCCTAGCCACGGACGGGCGCAGACGGGCTACTCTTTGGCGTGTCTTCGGCTCTCCTGCGCGCGAACGATGCGCGCTCGAGAACAGGTGAGGGCTAAATAGCCCTGGAAATGCACCACTAGAGCGCTAACCGCTCCAGTGAGAAACAGAAAGTGTCTGGCTCTCCCTGACCCGCCCTCCGCGCAACCGTGCTGGCTACCGCGTCGGACCGGGGCGGGCAGGAGTGGTGATCGAGCCCAGGTTTCCTCAGCTGCCCTGAAGGTACTGTCCACTCCCTTTCAGTTCAGGTTAGGGAGAAGGTAATTTGAGGTGAGTGAGATGATGGAGGGTGGTCCTCACTGTTTAGTGGGTAAGTAGTGAGAGCCTGAGAAAAAAGCAGGTCATGGACTTTCTGGGAGTTAAGGACTCCACTTCTGGGCTTTCATAATCTTCGTACTATACCATATCAGAGTTTTAGGATAATTCTCTACACTGTGTGTAATTGTGATTTTTTTTTGTGAGTAGTGCCATTTTTTGTCGGTGAGAGTGGCAACCTGTGGGTTCACTGATAACTCAGGTGTCCAGGGCGATCCAAGCCTGGATTGAAGTTCAGAAGAACCTGAAAGCAGAGGGGACAGAGTCTGGGCCACTAGCCAGTGACCAGGGGCACGATAGTCGAATGCCCACTGATGTCGCATGATTTCAGGAGAAGAAGGTGAAGCTTGACTGTGTAGCCATGAGGACGAGGAGGTGTGGACCTGTCCCACAAAGGATGTCGAGTGCTGCGGTGTTGGTGCCCGGATTGGACTCAACAAGCCTTGGCAACAGCAGCTCACGCAGAAATCAAAGAAATGCTTCGGTGTGGACCAGTAAGGTCAGAAGGACTCACCACTTGGTAGGGATTCAGGGCATGTCTAGAGCAACCAGGGAATCCCAAGGAACAGAAGGGTTACCTTCGTGAGGACCCACCAGTCAACGGACCAGGGATTGCGAAGGAGCCTCGAGCAGAAATGCAAGAAGTGGGCTCACGGAACACTCGTGGAGTGTAGGCCCACAATCTTCGGTGCAGATGGTGCTCAGGGCTTGCGCTACAAGCAAACCAAAGCATAATTTCAGAAATCTTGGAAAGTTAATGCAATAGTAAATGTGCAAGATATCCAGTGGTTCCAGTTCAACTTCACTCGTGAGGGCTGCCGGACTCATGTCGGCCTTCGAGAAGTCTGGAAATCCTCTCTCCTGGGCTGAAAATACTTTGGAGTCCGGCGGGAGCATCGGAGATGCAGACCAGCAAATGCTTTGTTGGTGCCTGCTTGAGCAGGGGAGTCACTCCTTGACCCCAAGGGAGATTCTTCCGTCCTCTAGTCTTTAGTAGAGCGGTGAAGTTCCAGGATTCAGTTTCAGAGTTTTGTCCAGGTGTTTCCAGGGTCCCTTACTTATACTAAGAAAAAGGGTTGGACATACTATGGGGACCCACCTATGGGAGGGTCTGGAAAGAGGGGTGGCCAAACCCATTTCCTTTGTCCACTTTTGTGCCAGAGCTAGGGCTGTTAGCACTCTCAGAGTGCACCCACTCAGCCCCAATACACTAAATCCTGTCTGGGAGGTGGCTACACCTCCCTGTGACAGGAAACCTATTGTTCAGGCCACCCTTGCTGGAGTTTTGGTCAGCAGCAGGAGGCCAGACTCGTGTCTGTGGCTGCAGCATCTATTTTGTGATGCCAGGGCTCTTTTAAAATATTACCGGTTAGACCAGTGTGTGCATGTCTCTCCCTCTAGAAGGGTTGAATTCTACCCCGCCTCCAAGACTGGGGGGGGGTAGGAATCCAAAGTTTTTGACACCAAACATGACATGTTTCCATGCAGCCATTCCAAAGTTAGCATTTACCATGAGGTTATAATGCTCTTAAGAATATATGTTCTGGCTGCATCATAGAACAGCCTCAGAGAATAGGCACCGAAAACTGCAGAGGGGCCCAGCTCATGCATGGGCACCCTCTCACACAAAACCAAGCACTCTGCCTGCAGGTAAGATAAGGCCTGCCATAGGAGTGACTGATAGGCTTATATGTGTCAGTGATTAAAGGTAGATATAGGTAACCTATATCTTAGTAAGCGGTGCATGCACAACCTTACCCAGGCTGCAGTAGCAGTCCTGTGGTGTCATTTTGGAAGGCTTCCCAGGGGTGGCATAATACATGCTTCAGCCCCTGGTAGGCCTCTGGGGGTACCTATGCCCTTAGTACCTAGTGTACCAAATACTAGGGACTCACAAGGGTACCTCAGTAACTAAACTGGAGTGTACCTATTGTACATGGGATCAATTTAGAGAGTGAGCAGCTAGGCTGAGGTCCTGGATAGCAAGGCCCCAGCCAGACTAAAGTCGAAAAATAGTGAAACACCATATCTGGAGAGTCCATCTGCATTGGCATGGTTACTCCCAGGTCTATGTCCCACTGTATAGTCCTTCCCCATGTAGGGAAATGGACCACCTCAAAAGTTTGGGGTTTTCACCCTTCATCTGTTTTAGCCATAAGAGGGGCTTATGGTCAGTCTGAACAGTGAAGTGAGTGCAAAACAAGTATGGCCTCAGCTTCCTCAGAGCCCAAACTACATCAAAGGCCTCCCTCTCAATAGCTGACAAACGTTTCTCTCTAGGGGTCAGTCTTCTGCTAATAAAAGCTGCTGGCTGGTCCTGACCTTCATCATTCAATTGTGACAGCACAGCCCCTACCCCCAACTCAGATGCATCTGTTTGGACAATGAATTCTTTGGAGTAATTAGGACTTAGAATTGGTGCAGTGCACATGGCCTGCTTCAGGTAATCAAATGCCTTTTGACAGCTGACTGTCCACTGAACGTTCTTAGGCATTCTTTTTGAGGTTAAGTCATTCAGAGGTGTCACAATGGAACCATACCCCTTGACAAATCTTCTGTAATAACCAGCCAGGCCCAAGAACGCTCTGACCTGAGTCTGGGTGGTTGGAGAAACCCAGTCCATGATGGTCTGGATTATGCTCTGTAATGGTTGAACCTGGCCTCCACACACAAGGTGGCTCAGGTACACAACCTGACTCTGCCTTATCTGGCACTTAGTAGCCTTGATAGTTAGGCCTGCTTTCTGCAGGGCCTCCAAAACATTTCTCAGATGGACCAGGTGATCCTCCCAGGTGGAGCTAAAGACAGTAATATCATCTAGATATGCTGCACTATAGTCTTCCAGGCCTGTTAGGACTTTGTTCACCAACCTTTAAAAGTGCCAGGTGCATTTTTCAAACCAAAGGGCTTTACCACAATTTGATAGTGCCCACTAGAGGTAGAAAATGCTGTCTTTGGCTTTGCATCATCAGCTAGTCCGATCTGCCAGTAGCCAGCTCTAGGAACAAATGTGCTCAGAAACTTGGCTGAGGCCAAAGTATCTATCAGCTCATCTGCTCTTGGGATTCGATGGGCATCAGTCCTAGTGACTGCATTGCGACCCCTGTAGTCTGTGCAAAACCTAATCTCTCTTACCACCCTGGGTGAGAGGTTTAGGTACCAATACCACTGGACTAGTCCAAGGGCTATCTGAGGGTTCAATTACTCCCAAATCCAACATCTTCTAGATTTTAGTCCTGATACAGTCCCTGACATGGTCAGGTTGCCTGTAAATCTTACTTTTAACAAGCAGACTGTTCCCAGTGTCCACCTCATGAGTACACCAGGTAGTCTGACTTAGAGTCAGTGAGAACATGGTCCTATACTGATTGAGCAGCTGTCTACAATCAGCTTGTTGCTGAGAAGTGAGGCAGCCTGCAAAGGCTACACCATCAATTGAACCATCATCAGGGTTCTGTGAGAGCAGGTCAGGGAGTGGATCACTCTCTTCTTCCTGTCCCTCATCAGTAGCCATGAGCAAGCCCATGTCTGCCCTGTCAACATAAGGTTTCAGTCTGTTGACATGAAGTACCCTATGGGGGCTCCTGGGAGTTTGTGTCAAAAAAAGTGGACAGGGCTGTTCCTGGTGAAGGTTAGTGTATGTGTGCTGGTCGCCAGGAGGTGGGGAGGTGGTGGTGAACGTATGTAAGCCTACCACTGGGTATCCATTATGTTGGATATGGTTGCCTCACACACCTTTGCAGGTGTCATGCTCCATCATAGGCGTTGCTCCTTGTCAGGTAGGCGGTGCAATCCCCGATGGGCACACCTCAGAGAGGGGCTCTTTAGCGGAGATCTTTTCATCCAACTGCCTAAGGGTGAGATGCAGGTGTGGGGGCAAGAGGTTGTAGATGGAAAGGTGAATTAAAATGAAGCAAAGGGTACCAGAAACAACTTTATTCGGGTGGTCCCTTGCTTCAATGAAAAACGGAAAATAGTCTGGGCTTGCTGGAAAAAAATGTTTCCTGGCTCTAGACTATACTAAGAAGTGTAAAAATTGGTTGACATGTTTCTCGCTTTGGTACAGTGATTCGCGATTCTTCGGGACCTATATGGGGAAGTCTACAATCATTCAAGCCTATGTCGGTATCATATGCTTATTACCAGTTGTGGAAATGTAGTACCTCTGTTGCACTGTTCCTTGCCTAAAGTGGGGAACAAAAGAGGCTGGTTAAAGGGCATATGTGGCTTGATGGCCACAATCCTAGTGACCAAAAGCACACACGGTGACATGCTAAACACGTGAATTGCACTAGCATGTGTGAAATAACAGGTGAGTGCTCACCACAATGAGTAAAGAGGGAAACATGCTCTTGTGGAATCGCACATTTTAAAAAACATAGCTAGCAGCCAAAACATGAGTGTGTATCAATCAAAGTACATAAAAAACACTGCATCAGCATTCCGGTTGTATCCAAACAACGACCTCAAACTCACCTAAGGGTCAAGATTTATGTGCAACATCAATACCCGGCGGGTCGTACATCAGGGATGAGGCCTCTGTATATGAGGCGAAACCTGTGGAAAATAAATGGAGGGTAGAGGAGGATTCAGTTAGAAAGCCAGGCTCGTGATCAGTTGGAAACTCCTCCCCTCTATCCTCTGAAATATTGCTTATTCTCATGTTGCAGTAGGATAAGGGTTAAGTAGGTCAAAACAATACCCATAGGATATATTCCGGTCCCCTACCCCTGTTCGAGTGTTCCATACGTGTTGGTTGCCTAGTGGTTTCAGTGTGGAGATACCAGGCACGTGGAGCGGTCAGGTTTACTCAAAATGTAGTTTGTAATAGATGCACCGGTATGGGAAAATCACTGCACCGCCAGGGGGATGAAAAAATCTAACCCATTCTGAAATTAAAGGTTGAAAAAGCCCATTAACACGCTGTTGTGCAGTGCATGGTTTGTGTCTCCACTCCATGGCGCCTTGGTCAGTTAATTGTGGCAGCAGTGAGGATTGACGGATGTCAGGCACGGAGGGTGCCGTGTCTACCGTCACTAAAGGTGGGAGCACTCACCTCAAGGCTCCTGTGTCCATGGCATTCGTCATACCCCTCTCAGTCGGGATCGGGTAGATGCCGACGGACGTTCTCAGCCTCCATTAAATTGTGTCCCTTACGTGACGTGGGTATTTGACATGGGGCCTGGGGATTCTGTGATAATGGTTGAAAGACTGGCGGCCATATTGTAATGGTCTGTATGGAGAGGTTGAGGCTTGCGGAATGTTGATAAATCACCTTATTATGAAGCCCAAAAGTGCAAGTTTAATGAATGTATATTATTTACTAATCAAATTAATGTTACAATTAAAATACTCCAAGCCAATGGATTGCACTGTTACGTTGACGCTTATTAAATAGCCTTGTTGTAAACGCTATTCTTTATGAAGTATACACTCTCCCCAGGTAAAGGAGATAGATATCTCAACTAAAGGTCATGGGTTTGTTTACGGTACGTGCCAACCCGGCCACCACCAAAAAACACAATAGACAAGGAAACCAAATCTTACTGCAGCTGCCGGTCGCAGTAAGGCAGGGCAAGTGATCTTGGTAGTACAAGTGGTGGCCATTTTGAAGTGGTTGTGGGTGTGATGTTAACAAGGCTTGCTTAACATAGGCTGTTCTATTCCCGGTTGGGTACTGATATATATATATGACTTGAAGGGTCGTAAATAAACAAGATCATCCTGCCTGAAAACGTGGGGTCTGCCTTCTTCTTTCGCCGCGCTGCGCTGTTGGCGTGGAGGTTCGAGGATTGTGCTACATATATATATATATATTCAATGAAAAAACCATAGGTTATAGACCATATATAGTTAGGGATTTGCATTTACAAAACCTTATTTTACTCGCACAAAACCATTGAAATTCCATATATAGTTAGTTGCGCTAACTATATATCGCGCACCCGCAATCCACTGCTGATGATGTCACATATTACATCATTCATGACATGGTCAGTGACATCACTGATGACATCACTGATGACATCTCAAATGACATCACTGATGACATCTCATTTGATATCACTGATGACATCTAATTTGACATCACTGATCACATCACTGATGACATCACTCATGTGATAATACAATGAACCTCTTCAGACTCTAATATAACCTTACATACACTCAGTATAAACAGACACTCACAGACTGTCACTCATCCATGGAGTTACTCACACACCTAGTCAGTCATGGAAAGAATCAATCACACTCCATTTCCTCAACTATACAGTTATACACACCTTACTTATTCAAACATATTCTTAGACATATTTACTCTCTTATACAATCCCTGATACAAGCTCACAGTGATCCATACAGCCACTCACACATTCACTGGCTCTTATCCACAGTTATTTATATATGTCATCTCTCACATGTATTGTGTTTTACATACGTATTTACTTGCACATGTAGCACTGAGATATCCATTCACTCACCAACACACCCATGCACAGTCAACCGCCCATATAGCTGTTTCCACATGCACTCTTGAACTCATACACCTAGTGAATCAACTGCTTACACATCTATGCACAGACTCACACACCTCCCAGCCACCCACACACACACTCAGTCTCCCATACAAATACTTGGGCAACCAATGAATATCCCATATAGTTACTCATATAGGTACTTATCAACACATGCAGCAGTTTACAGAACAACAGACATAATAATGCACAAATTAAGACAGTTTAGTCACTAACCCATGCACTCAGTGAGACACATTTAATCACTCACTCATACAGTCAGTCATGCACCTACTAAATCCTTCATCCAGACACTTATACATCCACTCATTCTTCAATATGTAAGACATATTTCAACTTTACAGAAACATACAGTCACTGGGTGTTGTCATCAGTGATGTCATCAGTGATGTCATTTGAGATGTCATCAGTGATGTCATCAGTGATGTCACTGACCATGTCATGAATGATGTAATATGTGACATCATCAGCAGTGGATTGCGGGTGCGCGATATATAGTTAGCGCAACTAACTATATATGGAATTTCAATGGTTTTGTGCGAGTAAAATAAGGTTTTGTAAATGCAAATCCCTAACTATATATGGTCTATAACCTATGGTTTTTTCATTGAATTTCAATGGTTTTTTAAATGCAAATTTCTAACTATATATAGTCTATAACCTATGGTTTTTTCTGTGAATTTCATTGGTTTTTTAAAAGCTAACATCTATAGCTATAAAATGTATTCTTTTTTAAATCCCAAAATATTTTTAGATGTTTATTGATAATTTTTTTTTTAATATTTTTTTTTTCTTCGCTTCTAGTTCGCGAACCGGGAAGCTTTCCGTTAGCTCATCTTGATGCCGCGATCTAGTCGGCGAACCGGTCAACGTTACGTTAGCGGAACTGTGACGCGTCGCGGAAGCGCGACGTATCACGTTATCGCGTAATGCATCTAATGACGCGCCGCGTTAGCGCTCCCGGAAGTACTCCGGACCGCGAACCAGAAGCGATCTGGGACGCGGCGCGCACCGCGTAACGTAAGCGGAACAGGTCATGTGACTTGTTTATCAAACTTTTCATTGGTTCATTTCACTTTTGGTTTCCAAATGATGTATGACTAGGTCATGTGACCTAAAAATAACACTTTTCATTGGTTCAGAACTTTTGCTTTCCCCAAATCATGTAAACCCCTCCTTATTTCCTCACTCTGACTTTCATCTTGGTGAGAGAAAGACCATTTAGCTAGAATTGAACAATGGCTTCTGTACTTGCTGCAGCTGGTGGACCCCCACCACCACCTCCACCTCCTCATAAGAAGAGAGGACCACCTAGTCAATTTATCACTACCAGAGAGGAGGAAGAGGAGGAAGAAGAAGAAGAGGACAGAGAGGAACCACAATTTGTCCAAGAGTTGCCCCGGTTTTCAAAACGAAAAACAAGTTTCATCTGGCAGTTTTTCTCCATCCCTCCTGGATCAAAGAAGGTGAATGCTAAACATGCCACCTGCCTCATCTGTGATGAGAGATTGTCGAGAGGCACAGAGAAGAAATACAGTATGGGCAACTATACGATGCATCGACACATGAGCAGGTGGCATCCCTTAAACTACAGCCGGGCTGAGTTAAGGGATCTACAAGACAATCCCACGACAACTCCTGTGGCCAGATCTACATCCACAATGTCTTTGACGGGAAGAGAGGCACATGAAACTGTGCCAAACATTCAACCCAACTTCCAACATATGAAGTTAACTTGTATACACTGTGGTGCTATGCTGTCCTATGGCAACATGAGCATCAACCTGATGAATACGGCATTCGAAAATCATAAATGCCCTAATGCACCCAAGAAGTAATTTTTTTTTTGCTCCAGTTGAGCCGTTTTCAATGCCTGTTTTTTGTTGTTTCCCCTCCATAAAAAACACAAAAAAACATAAAACAGTTCTAAAAATACAAAAAAATCAAAAAATGTTCAAAAAAAAAAAAAAAAAAAAACAACAAAAACAAAAAAAAACAGTTCTTTTCAGAACTACCTCCCCTTTCAAACAAAATTGCTAGAATGTTTATGACTCTGGCAAGCACTATTTCTTTTGGTTCGCTTCAAGTTCGCTGACCGGTTCGCGAACTGGAAGCGAACCAAAAAAAATATTTTTTTAAAAAAAAGAAGAGTTAGTATAAGGGAAGTAAACAGAGAATAATGTAAAAAGAAAGACAGCTATAGAGAGTAAATGAGAGATACTGTCAGTGACATCATCAGCAGTGCATTGCGGGTAAAAAGAGTAGAAAACATTTACCTTATAATTCTTGTTACCTTTTTTAAATATTTTTTCATACTTTCAATCTGTAAAACAAAGAACAAACATTTTCAAAAATATTAAAACATGTATTTAAAAATTAGAAAAGACAAGGGAAAAGGTTCAAAAACAAACAGTTTTTCAACAACTTTGACATTTACAGAAGTCTCTGCTTCTCTACGTCCCCTACACAATCCTAAAGATATATATTTTAAAGAAACTGTATCTTGATGTTGATGAACTGAGGCCTATTTTGGAACATGGTGCTTTTTTTGCACTGCTAATGTCTCACAATAGTGATGCAATAGCAGCGCAAAAAAGATGTAAAGACATCATAAAATTGTGTCTAACATTTTAAATGCTTGATTTAGGATGCAAATAAGATGTGTGCTTTCAAGAGCTTTCTTTGAGGTGAGCCCTCTTTTCTTTTTTTAAAAAAAACACTACCCAGAAGTACAGCACTGAAAGCATTAAAATTGATATTTAAAAAACTCAGCTTACCCATATGTACCTCACATTTCTAAATGTATATCATAAGGACAAAAAGCATAACATTAATTATACATGTTAAATGGTTTCTTTTTGCTGTTCTCAGAATGTATCAAATTTCACTTAAATCAGTGACTTGAAGGTATTCATCATGTAACAGCGGGGAAAAAAAAACACAATCAAAATGACTGTGTTTAAAAAACCCATACAACCTAAGAAATCTGATTTCAAAACTCCTTAAAATTAACTTACTTTCAATGACGTCGAACGATCTCCTATAAACAGCATCCACTCTGTTGTGCTACAAATATTTTCAGCCCGCCACTTTCTGAAAGAAAACCTCCATCGATACGTAAAATATGTTACATAGAAAAAAAACTTCTCTCATTATATCACATGTTTCCACTAGGCCAAATCATGTTGCCGCGATTCGCAAGTCTTGTAATTCTTCCAATCAAATCCCGACATTTTCTATTTTCGCAACTTTCAAAAATAAAATATTTGAGATTATTTTCACAATCCTGGACTACTAATATCTTACTCTTCTTTGTCACTCATGTTCTCCTTTTCCTATGACACTGATACTACTTACTATGAAGCAGACTTACTTGCATCAGGTTTATATAGTTGGATTTTTAATCTAGACAGCATTGCAGACTTACATTCCCTCTACTTAAAATTTTGGTTTTAAAAACACCAGGTAAGAATTTTTAAGGTCAAACGGCAATTTTTTTTTTGAAAGTTACAACGGAATCATTACAGAATGACCAGCCGTTTCCAGACTTTAAGTAAGCTGTATAATGTCCTGATGTTGTTGATGGACCATCGTGATAGATAATTGCTACAGTAACAAAAGTCCTCCCTGATATTGACAGCTGAGAAGCCACAAAATTTTTTATTAAAGTTGACAATTTTGATCCATCAGGCCTACAACGTTGAATCATTAAAATGACATACTGGCCATATCTACGTATAAATAATGTTGACATCATATGACATTTACATTGGCTACACTCCATGTTGTGATCCGCTGCTTTTACTAGCTTATTAAAGGACACTGATTTACTGTCTGGCAAAGTTAAATATATAAATCTTTCTGAGTCTACACTAGTAGTACTTGATACCATACAGTTCTCGCAGTCATGCTGCCATTGATAAGAAAGCCCAAACAGGTGATCTACATCTACACCCTCATCTTGCAATACATCAAGCATATACATTAAAAACTCCTGACAATCTTGCTGATTATTTTCAGAGAAGTCTGTTTGACCTGAACATTCATCTAACAGATAACGAACTTCAGACACACTTTCTACTTTTGTTCCATCAGTGCTACATTTCTCTAACACAGAATTCAACAAGCAGCATAAACTTTGTTCTGAATTGAACACAATCTGTTCTTTTAAACTCTCTAGTGAAAAGAGAACATTAACAACTACATTTGCATAGCAGTTGACACCAGAACTGTTTTCAAATTGAAAACCAACAATCTCTTCAACAGTATCCACTTTCTTTCTGCTAACAACTTTCGGTTCATTGACTTTTAGTCTTTTTGCAACAACCTCCCTACTGTTACTGATATTTCTACGTTTCCGGCCTACCACACGTTTCTCAAACAAAGGATATTGAGGCAAATGTGGCGCATACTCTCTTCTTAACCTATTGTATTCCTTAACACAATCTAGATCCGCACAAATGTTTGTGACATCAGTCAATCAAGTACAATCCCGATAAAGTTCTAACTCGTGACAATGCCACATATGCCATACCCTCCTTGAACACAGAACTGCCAATATTCACCAATGCACAGTCTACACTTAAACCTTGCGATTTATGGATTGTCACCGCATATGCCAAGCAAACAGGAAACTGTTTACGGCGAACATATAAGTCTTTAACAAGCAAAAACCTAGCAGAACAACGACCAATTTGCTGTACTTCCTCAATGCCATCAAATGTAATTCTTAAAAATTCTATTTCATCTCTATTTTTGTATTTCTCAAAATCAACAACATTACCCATTGATCCATTTACCAGACCTCTTTCTACATGTAAATTCCTTCTCAAAATAATTCGGCAATTTAAACACACATTCAAAGTCTTTTCAAAACCCGCTGTCTTAGATATAGTCTTCTCTAATGAATCCAATTTTGATTTCAAATTGTCTGACAAAATAATTGTTGATCCCATATGCTCTAATTTGTCGATAGCTTTAAGTTTCACAATCTCTTGCTTTTCTAAATTCAACATTTTGTTGTTGAAGATGGCACATTCTGCAAGAGTTGGCATGAGACATATCCCAGATTTCTTCTCAGTAATTTTCTGAAAAATATTCTCAGGCTCAATCTCTTGTTTGGGATATAAATTTGACAGTAAACGTGCATTTAAAGCTTCTTTTCCATGCTCGGTCACTTTTCCAATTCTAATATCTTGTAGAATATTCTTGTAATCTTCATCTTTTGCCTGACGCATATTTTCATGCAGTTCAGCATAATTGAAGTTTAACCATATATTGACGTTGCCAATGCTCCCTAGGCACTTCCTGGTATCTTCATGCGTGAGTATTTTGAACACAGGTTGACCTTTTACTGGTGTCAGCTGCAGAAGATCTCCGAAAACAATGATGTGTTTCCCACCAAATAACACATCATATTCAGTTTTAACTACTTCTTGCATTCTCAAATGCACAAAGGCAAGCATGACATTGGAAACCATGCTTACTTCGTCAATGATAAGTAGTTTCATTTTCCTCAAGACTCTTGAAACTTCACAGCATGCATCTCCAGATAACTTGTTGTATTGTAATTTGTTGTCATGCTCCACCGGCAGCATCAGTAGACGATGCAAAGTAATACCTTTAATGTTATGTGCTGCCAGTCCAGTAGGAGCGGTGACAACACAAGACAGCGATGACTCAGTCCTTTCCTGCAAATAACAAGAGATTGCTTTAATGAGGAAACTTTTTCCAGTTCCCGCTTCTCCACTCACGTACAGTCGGACAGGCTTCAACGATGTACATGAGCACTTGTTCTTCTCATGACTTAATCCGTGCTCAATTTCATTGGTAACTTCATCATATATTTTCCTCTGCTCAACGTTGAGTTGTTTTTCCAAGTCTTCTAAGTTAACTGAATCCTCCTGAGCATGTGCCATGGCTCTTTCTACTTCATTCATAGCAGTGGCTGCTTCATTTTCGATAATAGGTCCTCCAAGTGGATCTTGACTCAATGAAACAGAACTCTGACTGTCCTGAGAACTGTCTCTGGCAATCTCGGCTGCAATCGTTGCTTCCTGCTCAATTTCCAAAGTTAGCATTTCTTGATATTTAGAAAAAGCAGGACATTCTATGGACTCCTTGGCTGCATTGAAAGAGTCTTCGTAACAGAGGAAATCTCCAAGCAGTTCCTCTTCTGCACGCCAAGGCTTGAAAAGTTGCAAAAGTGCTAAATAGAAAAACTCCTTTTTTCCTGGAGATTCACCACTCAATTTTCGATGGTTTACTAATTGGCATTTTCTTTGCTTGACCAGGCATCCCTCACTTCCAATTACAGCATACACTCCTTTCTCAATATCTTCTTTGATGTTCCTCTTGAATATATAATTTTGGAGAACCTCATATAAACAAACATTCTCAAGGTGACTGCTTCGATTTGGATAATATGTATCCAACATGTTGGTCTTCAAAATGTCGGTACTGTTTGGTTCCTTTTCTGCCAAATACTCAATTTCCCGAACAGGTTTTAGAACTCGATTTCGCGTTGCAGCAAGACCAAGACTCGCCCAAACGAGACTCCTGGATTTGGCATAGAGACTTGCTGAAGACAATCGATCAGAACATTCGTAAGCTCCGATTTCTCGATGCGACAACATCTTCAGACTGAAACTGTACAACTTCTTGCTGAGGCTCTTTTCATGGGAAATGTCCTCCCACATATCCTTCAGTTCGGTCTTTTCTTTTTTGGTGATGTAAGATGTCACATACCGAGCCACAGCCATACAATTGTCAGCCACAAACTGTATATCCATGTTGGCATTCCACATGGACAAAATCACTGGGTTGTAGTCATTGATGTACTTGGACTCTTCATTCCTTTTCAAATTGTATGTATTCTTGGGTGATTTCCTCGTCACATTATGTCGCAGAGTAGACATCAAACTGTTCACTCTTCCTTTAGAAATCACCGGTCGTGGAAAGTTGAAACGACATTTGGTGTAGAACTTGTCCTTGTTTCTGAATTTACGACGACCGTACTTTCCACAACGATGGCTTTGGAAACGTAGAACTTGTTCTCTTAGACTTTTCTTCTCCGTTGCGTTTGGAACAGCACACGTAGAATACTGTTCTATGAAATTCATCACTAAGTCATCCGGATCTGTTCCAAATTTAGGTGCATCCTTGATCCACAACAACATATGTATATGAGGGGCACCTCTTGCTTGGTACTCCTTTCTCCAGAAGAAATCCAACACCTCTCCAAGAGGTGGATTCTTTTTATTTGTGATGAAAGACATCATAGCTTCAAATCTATGATTGAAGTACCTGCATACATTCACTGGATCCAAAGAACACAGTTCTCCAGGTGTCTTGAATTCAATGTTTTCAATATTTCCATTTGCCTCTCGTAGAAATTCAAGTAAGTCTTCCCAGCCATACTCGGCACAGCTCAGAGTGAGGAACCATGTTGGAGTTCCTAAGTTCCTAAGCATACATTTTAAATCACCATGACGACGGTACCAGTACTCATTAGTACCACGCTGACACGCCATGAGATTAATTAAGTGAGAATCCAAAATACTGTCTTGGACATTGACTTTATGCATAAAGTCACTTGCCGAGATGTTTTGCATCTGTATACCACTTTTTAAGATGTGGTTCACTGCATATGACAGTCCAGACAGATCGCTTTCAAACAGGAGATGAAACAAATAGGGAATGCATTGCCGAAACCTAGCATCTTCTGCATACAATCGTAAAGTCCGGTATTCAGACGCAGGGATTTGATGAGGTCGCTCATCATATCTTCCTCCTTGACCTGTGGGAAATAGCTGTGGGAAACACCGAGCTTCCAAACTTTCCTCCCAAACACTAATGGGACTCCCTTTGGCTTGTTTCATTTGAAACAACTCAATAGCATTCCCCATGACTTCCTTGGAATGCAAAGGATGAACACTATAATGTTCATATATTTCTTCACTTTTAGAGGCCTCTACTTTCTCAATTTGGCCAGCACACAAATCGCTATCCTCTTCATCACTTACTTCCTCTTCTGCAACATATACATTCTTATAGTACTTATTATTTTTCTTCAAATACACTGTTGCCTTTTTGACTTTCCTAACATCCACTAAATCTTGCCATATTTTCTTATTCTTTGTCGGAACCCCGTTAACCAAGATAACCAGAGGTTCCTCTTCCACTTTTTCTATTCCAATTGTGTTAATGTTTTTCTTCAAATCTAGAGGCAAATAAACAACTCTTCCCTTTAATCCTCTCTGTAAATCTGCTGGAGGCAACTTCCCTGTCTTAGGCTCCATTCTTACAATAGCCTGAAAGGGATGGATACTTTGAATCAAAATAGATTCATAAGTATTTAAATCCTTCAATTCAGAAGGAATCTCAACCAATTCCAGATTATTATGAACTGCCCTAGCAGGCATCTGGTTTTGGTGTAATTTGTTACAACAATAAGTACACACACGTTGGTCCACTCCCAAATCAAAACAATTTTCTACCATCAAGTATGTGGCAAAATCCTTCCATTCACTATTATTTTCCCTTTCAGTTTTTGCATATAAATCCACTAACTTAGTCTGATTCTTATAATAAGTGCGTCGACAACATACACAAGTGAAATTAGGCCTCTCACTTGATTTCATCTGAAACGTGGCAATTTCCTTCTGAAAATTATCTGTACTGGAAACCTGTACATTATCTTCAACATTACCTTCTACTTCTGGGTCAATTTGAACATTCTCATCTTTACTACCAAAGTAACAAAACTCAATTTCTTCACAAATATTCTTGACATCTATTTCAGAACCATGCAAAAGAGCAGCACATAATTGTTTAAGCATAATTGCTGGACTCTTAGCATAATACAACATTCTCACTAATTTTCTCACTTTATTATGATGCACTGCTAGCATCCTGAAATGATGAAAAACACTCTGGCATACTCTCCTGGAAAGACAAGCCAGTGAATGACCACGCAAACCTGTCATTTGTCTCACTCTGCAAGGATCTAAATCTTGCAACAACTTCATTTTCTGCTTCAAACTTTTCTTATTAAATGTCCGTATAAAATCACAAAGCAAATTGATGGAAACCTGTTGCACACTGCAAATAGAACTACACTTCCAAATGTACACAGGACCCTTAGGACGTCTTCCTAAAACCTCATCACTTAGCGCCTCTTCTGTCTCTGTTGTCACAAGTTGTTCTTTTTCAACTGGACAACCATCCTTCACTTCATAAGCTCGACCACTGATGTCAACTGCATGCACCAAATCATTCTCCTGAAAATAAGTCTCCTCATTAAAAAATGCCTCAGAACTTGAACTATGCATCCATTCTCCGGAAAAAACTTCACAAAAGTTAGTACGATTTACTACTCTCTTCCATCTACTTTTTGTTTTGAAATCAGAAATTACCTTGCTTAGTTTCCTAATTCTATTGATTACCAAAATAAACAACTTTCGCTTAATTTCAAAAGCATGATCAATAATTTTCTCTACATTTTTCTTCTTCTTATAAAATGCCGCTTTCTGTTGGCCTTTCTTTTTAATACTTTTCAATAAATTAACTAATATCCTATTACGAAACATTCGACTTCGAATGTCCCTAAACTGTTGTTTCCTTCTACTATCATGCACAGAGTTATCTCTTCCTCTACCAGTAACATTTGTGATGGGTCTCTCCTTTCCATTTAAATTACTTTTCTTTTTGTGAACTAAAACATTTTTTTGAGCAAAACTTTTTTTACTACAAATATTTCTTAAGAATGATTTCGTGCTCTTACCCGGACCTTTCTTGGTGTTTTGAGAAGTATTTGGGGAAGAGGACTGCTGCAATAAAACATCATCCTGCTGTCTTTGACGTTTTCTAGCCTTTCGTATTCGACATTTGGAAGGCATTTTCCAAACTATGAAAGAATCTGCAGTTGAATCTGTGGAAAAATATAATATAAAATGTTATTAACCACTATTAGCAAACAGTAAATAAATAACAGTCATCTAAAACTTAATGCCGTACTAATTATTTAACATAGCAAATGTTTTCCACCAGCACTGCATCACAAAAATGACACTCAATGGTACAAAAAAGGCATACAACACTCATAAATCACTTCCTAATATTTTAAATCATTAAGTATGGATGACGATAAGATGTAGCCTATCTAAAGATTTGTTTAGGCCCTGATCTTTAGACTGGGGTAAATGTTTGTCATTCATCCACATTCAGTCCATCACCTGTTTTGTTTATTTGAGGTGAGGCCAACACATGGTTGCAGATAAGATTTTCACTGAAAAATACCAAAATAAAAAAACATGTGAAGGCCTACCAATGAAGTAAATCATTAAATGAAAACCAATACATTTCTGGAAATATGCACTACTAGTGCTTCATAAGATGTTTTGGGTCATATTTATAAGGCATTTGAGTATCTAGTATGCTATTTTACGTTCTTCCTGGTGCAAATTTATTGTAAATATGCTCCCACCTGCGGTTGGCAAATTTAGAATTTGATTATGGGAGTTAGATAGGCATGTTAATAATTTCCCAAAAATGGTGTATAACCCCAAACAACCTTTGAAGCAAATGCTCTTAGCCATGTTATCCACCTCCCATTGGATAACATGTCTAAGAAGTGCTTGCAAATGTGAAAAAAAACGGCCGCAATGCATGAATATCGCAGAAAAGTCAGCGATATTCATGCATTTTCCAGCACATGCTCTTAGCCATGTTATCCACTTCCTATTAAATAACATGGCTAAGAACTGCTCAGGGCCCCATGAGGAACGCTTTCCATTTAAAAAGGGAAAAATAACATCAAAGACACTAAAATGCCTTCTAAATATGACCCCAAACAACCTATGAAGCTCTAACAGTACATATCCTGAAATGTAATTGATTTCAAAATTCGTTTTTAAACACAGCATATAAATCAATTGTATACCTGCATTCATGGAGAAATGACTGAAAATGGCCCCATGAGGAACGCTTTCCATTTAAAAAGGGAAAAATAACATCAAAGACACTAAAATGCCTTCTAAATATGACCCCAAACAACCTATGAAGCTCTAACAGTACATATCCTGAAATGTAATTGATTTCAAAATTCGTTTTTAAACACAGCATATAAATCAATTGTATACCTGCATTCATGGAGAAATGACTGAAAATGTCCTTGAGACACATGAAAGTGTTTTCTGGAATGCCCTAGCACCATTTTTGGGACACTATTAACATGGCTACGTAACTCCCATAATCAAAATCTTAATTTGCCAAGCGCAAGTGGGAGCGTATTTACAAGACACTTGCCCCAAGAGGAACACTTTCCATTTAAAAAGGGAAAAATAACATCGCAGAAAAGTCAGCAATATTCATGCACTTTCCAGCAAATGCTCTTAGCCATGTTATCCACTTCCTATTAAATAACATGGCTAAGAACTGCTAAGGGCCCCATGAGGAACGCTTTCCATTTAAAAAGGGAAAAATAACATCAAAGACACTAAAATGCCTTCTAAATATGACCCTAAACAACCTATGAAGCTCTAACACTACATATCCTGAAATGTAATTAATTTCAAAATTCATTTTTAAACACAGCATATAAATCAATTGTATACCTGCATTCATGAAGAAATGACTAAAAATGTCCTCGAGACACATGAAAGTGTTTTCTGCAATTCCCTAGCACCATTTTTGGGACACTATTAACATGGCTAGGTAACTCCCATAATCAAAATCTAAATTTACCAAGCACAAGTGGGAGCATATTTACAAGACACTTGCCCCATGAGGAACACTTTACATTTTAAAAGGAAAACATAACATCTTAGACACTCAAATACCTTATAAATATGGCTCAAAACAACCTATGAAGCTCTAGCAGTACATATCCAGAAATGAAATTGATTTCTTAAATCGTTTTTAAAACACAGCTTTCTTCATCATTTTCTCCTTAAATCATACTATTCTGTATCTAAATTAAATAAATCTTTTCTCACCTTAGCAAATCTTTTTTGAGTTTTGAAAACAGTCTAAGAAATACACCAAATTGTCTTCAGCAGAAGAAAAAGGATGCACTCCAAAGGCTGCAGCTATTGAAAGCACAGAAATACAGATATTCTTTTCACATATCTCTCATATTAGCCAATCATACCTCTTCCCTCACTTTTTTCAAATCTAAACCCTTCCCCCCTCTGCCCTGTCTGCCTTTTTTCCATAGCAACCACCTCCTGGAAGACCTCTCATGTTTGCAAATTCACACAACAATGTTTCAATTGAACTCTGAACTCTCAGTGCACCTGCGTATCCAGTGCAATCTTTCATTAAATGTTTCTTTCTTGACCATTCAAATTACATCTTTCAAAGAACACATCCATGCACCCTAACTTTCTGTTTTCAGAAATGGAAATGCACCAATCACTGCTAATGAATCAATAGCACTGGAAATCCATAGTTTTTTTTCTTTAGAAACTCCTACTGTTTCAACTGCCCTTTCATTACCACACTTCATCTGACTGCAGAACAACCTTCTCCCACCATGTTTAAGGTCTGGATTGTTGGACATAGTTACATCCACTGGGCTCAAAGGTATGCTGAGAGCAGAAATTTACCTAACCTCAATTTACAAGATGTGGAAATTAAGTGGTTGGGCCAAAGAGGATTAAAATGTCACCAATTGATACCATTGGTGAAAACCTTTATGCATTTGCCAAAACCTGACCTGTTAATAGTGCACTGTGGAGGTAATGATTTGGGCACTTTGACAGGGGTAGGTCTGGAAATGCTTTTAAAGGACACCTTTGAGCAATTAATGGCACTTTTTCCTCAAACTGCCTTGGTATATTCCAATATATGCCAAAGACAGAAATGGAGGTGGTCCAACCAATTTTGTCCACAAATTGAGAAAGCGAGGAAGCATGTAAACAAATCTGTTTCAGCTTACATGAGAGACCATGGAATGGGCTCTCTGTACAACAATAACTTGCGTTACTACATGCAAGATATCTACAGAGGAGATGGAGTTCACTTCTCAGATGAGGGCAACAGAATTTTCATTCTGAATTTAAGACTGTGCATTGGTACCTACTTATAAGTACCTAAATGTACCATAAACCCAAAAGCTCTTCTCAGAGCTACCCTACATCTGATCACTCACAATTATTATTTTTCTCTAACTTTTTTCACTAATTATCCACAAAATTCGCTCCCCGGAGCGCTACCCGGTTCGCTAACCGAAAGCTAACCTCGCGGAATTTTTTAAAAAAAAGTTTTTTTTTCCGCACATATAAGCCTCCTCAGCCACGCTCAGAAAACCTAGGGGGTCAAGATAAGTCTACCATGACCCCTTCTACCCATTCTAAACATTATTTGCCCTCCATCTTGTATCTTAATGCGACCGAAACACAAAATGGTGGACTCCCGTGACGCTTAAGGTTCGCTAACCGGGCCGCTTCCCGGAAAGCGGTCCAAAAAAAAGGTGGGAAAGTAATTTACAGAAAAACGACTAGAGACACTCTCACCAAATATAGATTAGCTCATACTACATAACAATCCCTTCCATTCTCACAAATTTCATTGAAATTTCATTTAGCCATTTAGCCTGTAGACCTCTCCAAGTACCGTGAGGTAAATTACTTCACAAAACACATCTGAATTGTTGGAATTGACAACCAATGAAAATGTTACTTTCATTTTCTACTTTTATTACCTGACATTTGATTGGTTATATACCTGTATATATATAAAGGGAGAGAAGGAAACACAGCCATTTTGACTACTACTTCTTGTTGTACCTCCTATTTCAATAGCTTCAAAAAACTTCAACTTCTTTGTGAAGGTAAGTTATAATTTAATATATTGTGCAGTATAACTTAATATAGTAGGCTTTTTCTGCTAAATATACACTATCCCTCTGTAGTAGTAATGTATTTAGATAGACTTCTCTGTTATAGTTATGAATGGAGTAAGGCTTGTCTTGGTTAAATCACATACACTTTTTTATAGTCCTATTTCCACTCTCATACTATACACTGCCAAAAGATAAATTCCCTGATAAAAACTGCCTATCTAAAATTAATCCCAACAGTGCCCTATCTCTACTAATATATATTGTTTTTAATCCAAATTTCAGGCAAAATGGAAGGCGAGCAGCAAGTTTCTTTTGAGATGGACCTGCAAGAGAGCAGCCAGGAATTAAATGAACAAATTGACCTGGAATTTATGGATGAAAGCTTGGATAATGAACTGCTGCAATGTGTCCAAGCAGTAGATGTCCTCCTTGCAAATGAGGACATTTTGCAACCTCACCGATTGCAAACAATATTTCAAGAAAATAATAACATTTCAGACACTGAAATGTTAGAAAGTTTAATAAATTATGAAAAAGAATCAAAATAAAAAAAACACTTTAAAAAAAGAAAACAAAAAAAAACAAGAAAAACAACAAACAATTAACATACAGTATTAGAAAAGTCTTTCATTCTTTTATCCATAAAGTTCGCTGCCCAGAACGCTTTCCGGTTCGCGAACTTGGCGCTTACCACGCAAAAAAAAATTTTTTTCATTTTTTTTTTTGGACCCTCCTAGGCCCTTTTAAAACCTCCACATAAAACCTAGGGGGTCAACGAGGATCTACTATGCCCCCTTATGGTAATTTCCCCCTTTGTTTTGGCCTCCTCTTGTCTCTCGATCCTACCGAGAGACAAGATGGCGGCCGCTCCGGACTGTTTAGAATGTTGACAGACACCGGAGGGCCAATCAGCTTCGCATCGCAAAGTTCCGATACGCGAAAGGTTCGCTAACCGGATCGCTGCCCGGAGCGCTGTTACAGATATATATCTTGATTTAAACGTTAATTTCTCAAAATCCACTGAAGCACATATATTGAGACCTAGCAAAGGCACATCGGGCTAACAGTCCCTACAATTTTGCCAAGTTTCGTGAAAATCCATTCAGCCGTTTGGGCTAAAAGTGAGTCCAACCGCCCTATGGAAATTAACATGGGAAAAACGCGTTATGGGACCCCCCTTTTTTCTCGGCCCCCCCTCCACAAAACCCCCCCAAATTTTCAAGGGCTGCTCAGAAACAAAATGTGCCATTTTCCTGAAAATTTCAGCCAATTCCGTCCACAAACGCAAAAGTTATTAGGCATAGAATTTTCAGAAATCCCATAGGGAAAAAATCCTAACTATATATACCTACTGGTGACATTCAGCAGAGCAAGATCCGTAGGCAACATGCTCGTTACTAGCCACCTGGAGAAACCCCCACCTAGGGTGAATACCTTGAAAGACCAAAAAGGGTTCTTCCCTTGTGGAAGATGTAAAGCCTGTGCAAACAGCAAAAGGGTTTTCTCATATACCATACCAGATACAGGCAAGAGCATGCCCATAAGGAAGTTCATCACTTGCAGCACACAATATGCTGTTTATTGCCTACTCTGCCCGTGTGGCTTGCGCTACATAGGCAGCACGATCAAAGAACTGAAACTGAGGGTCATGGAGCATTTGCGAGCCATCGATAAAGCTGACCCCAGTTATCCAGTGGCCCGCCACTTCGCGGAGGTACATGGACGGGACCGCAAGCTACTCCAGTATTACGGTCTAGATACCATACCTATAAATGCGAGGGGCGGAGATCGTTTGAGACGGCTCCGCAGATTGGAATCGAGGTTCATTATAGACCTTTCCACTAAACACCCCAGGGGTCTGAATGCGGGGGAGGAGATGGCGTTCCATCTGGGAAAATAGAACCTAGTACAGTATATACAGGCCATAGGCAAAGAACACACCCTTTCCCTCTCCTGTCAGAATATAACATCTTGGGAAGATTGGAGTAGACACTCCGGGTGATCTTATAATACACACAGGGTCCTCATTGCGGCTGGAATGAGATGTTGTACATGACATTTGCGGACATATGCACCTGTTTGTCAGTTTGTTTGTTTGTCTATCTGCTCACAATGTGACACACAATCACCCTGTGAGAATACATGATAACACACGTTCTATTTCACAGATCCGGCATGCATGAATGCACTCACACAACGATACATACAATTGTTTCGTGAGATTTGGATTTGTACAGTGTAATGATTTTATGATCTTTCTTTTCGGTAACACATGATGGCATTTCCATGCAGTATATTGGTGGATTGTTAATTGTTTTTTGATGCATCTGGTAGAGGACCTTAGCCGATCCACGGCTCTATTTTCTAGTCTGTTTTATGTTTTGAACAGTATGATTAGTGTGTATACCCACTTTCTGTATAGCCTTGCCCATCTGTGGGCTAAACCGCATAACCTATGTAACATCTTCAGGTTGCGCCCACTAACACTCAAAGATGGCGCCCACAGAAACCATAGTGGGGTTGTCCTCTGTCGCTTTCTATGCATCAAATTAGAAACTGCAAATGTTTTACTTAAAGCCACCTAGTAATGAATAACGCTGTTACCACACTGACGAAGGCAGTACGCCGAAACGCGTTTGTGGAGGGTGCCTGCAAGGAACAATAAATCTGCACTTTTCATGAGTAACCCCCGAGTGCTGTCATCTTTTTCGTATCAGAGGAGGATTTGGAGCGTGATGATATATATATATATATATATATATATATATATATATATATATACTAATACTAGAACAATGGCAGAGATTATAGTGAACTCCAGGGAATATCTTCGTTCAAACCCCTTGTGTCTGTGGCCAATCGATGTATCAATCGTTGTTCTTTTAGGGATAGGTTCTGTTTAGGGCAATTCGGGCTGGCCTCCAGTATTAACCACTTCAGTGAGTCTGCATTGTGGTTTTTGTCAAGTAAATGCCTACACATTTTGGTGTTCTTTTTGCAGCGGAAATTACTGCGATGTTCAGTTATGCGTGTTTTGACGGGACGTGAGGTCATTCCCACATATTGCAGTCCACATGGGCATAGTAGTAAATATATGCAGTGGGATGTGTTGCAAATAGTGTGCCCCCTTAGCTCCCATTTGAAGAAGTCTGTCAGCTGTATTGTCTTGTGTATAGATGTGTATGGGCATACGCTGCAAGAGCCACACGGGTAGTGCCCTTTCACCAGTGGTAGTTGCCATAGTGTCGACTGGGAGGTTTTGTTCATCGTCCTTGGTCTGGTCTTGATCAGAATATCTTTCACATTCTTAGATCTCTTAAATGCGAACCTGGGTAGTTTGAGGGAGAGGTCACCGGTATTAAGAATTTGCCAGTGCCTTTTGATGATGCTCTTGACTTTTGTGGAGGCCGGCGCGAAAGTGGTTACACATGTCATGGGTTCGTTTTCCTTAGGGGTTTTTTCCCTGTGTTCCAGGAGTGCCTCTCTGTGATTGTTCTTGGCTCTTTTCTGGGCTTTTGCTATATCCCTACACGGATCCCCCCTCTCAGAAAGGTTTCGTGATAGGATGGCCGATTGGTTCCTGTACTCCGAGAGACGACTACAATTGCGCCTCACCCTCAAGAATTGCCCGAATGGGAGGTTGGTGCGTAGGGCTTTGGGGTGATGGCTGGTGTAGTGAAGCAGGCTATTGCGGTCAGTTGGTTTCCTGAACATGGTGGTGCTGAGTTGGCCTTCCATTAACATAATGGTCAGGTCAAGGAAGGGGATCTGTGTGCCAGACACTGTCATCGTGAAGCACAAATAAGGATTAAGTGTATTAATCCACTCAAAGAAGGCTTTGTAGGAGTTGGTGGTTCCTGTCCAAAAGATCAGAATGTCGTCGATGAACCTCTTCCACAACTTTGTGGGGGGTGAAAGTAGAGGGATTGTATAGGCCAGAATCCTCAACTGTCTCATTTGGCCTCCCTTCAAAAAAGGCCCGAGTCTTATCTTACGGAAGAATTTCTGTAACTCACACATTTGTTGAAAGTGGTCTATCCTAGGGGTCGGTACAAAACCGAGACCCTTTTGTAAGACTTGTTCCTCTTCCTTGGTCAGTTGGCGTGCCGAAAGGTTAGCCACCAAACTTATTTGCGTGCCGTCCTGCTCCTGGTGTCCATCTCCTGTGGGGGTTTTTCTTCCCACTGTACTCTTTTCTCGGGTATGTTTCCTCGCTTGCACCCGTGCGCTCTGCCCCAACGTCTGCCTAAAAAAGGTTGGTTACCACCTTGTGGGGCAAATTGGGGTGGATACTGAGGGGCATATGGAGGTAGTGCATGTGGGAATTGGGGGTATTTCCACAATGGTGGTCCCTAGAAGGGGAGGTGCTGATAGACCTGGTGTCCACCTCTGCCACCACGTTTGCCCCTGGGTTGTTGTTGTGGTTGCCAGTCTTCTCTGCTGGAATCACTCCCACTGTTGGAACCCCTTCTGGATGAGCTAGCACTAGAGTCGGATTGATAGTTTGTACCTGGTGGGATATAGTCTTCTTTTAAGTATGGGTAAACCTTCTCTTTGGAGAAGCGTTTTATGTCTTTTTGTAATTTGGTTATCTTCTTATTCACAAGGTAGTCCTTATGTTCAGTAAGTTCTTTGTTTAGCTCAGCCAGTTTAGTTTTGAAGCCTGGGTTTGGGACGGCCAATTTGAGCGCACTCTGAGCGGCTTGAAACCGGCTTAGTAGTTCGTCTGCTAGGCATTTGGCCGTGTTCACAATTAGGATAAGGAGATCATGGGTACATTTCCAAGAAATCTGGGACCATTCGATTTTGAATTGTCCGTCCTCCCAGAAGATCCTAGGGAAGTTCTTCACAATGAGGCCATTAGGTGCAATTTTGGCCTTGAAGTACTCTGCCATTAATGCGCCATGTAGAGTAATTTTTACCCATTCCCTTTTCAAATCAGATAAGGCTTGCCAGTCAGCTGTATTGCTGCCTGTAGCCGTCTCTACCTTGGAGAACCAGGCCTTATGGGCCGGGCGGCTCAGGGCACGCCTTAATCCCCGAGTTCACCTGCCTTGTAAAAAAACAGAGACACAAGACACTCCGTTGAGCGTGGAAGCCAGGTTTATTAGCTGCAGCTAAGCACAGTTGCCCCAGAAGTTAAACACGAGGTGGATTCTAAGGAGAATGCCACTTCAATCCGTGGCGCACAGTCTTTTATACCAACATATTTACAGCATCTCACTCCTTACACATACAAAACGAACCAATGAGAAAAGTTGAAAAACAAGCTATCAATGTCTCAAATACACCCCTCTCTCAGACCCCGTGTGCTACCCTTCCCAACAAATTATTCAGTGATGGCGTCAATAATCTACTCCTGCAGGTTGCAGGACATATTTGTATGTCTCAAAGGATAGTTGTGTAATAGGAGAATACAAGGAGAGAATAGCGAAGGCCAGTCGGATAAGATAATATAAAGAAAGAATAGGAGAACTAAATAGTCGGTCGAGACAGGGATCAATCGAGCAAGACATCGATTAATGAACTCAGCCAGACTCTGACATCGGATTTGGTGGACAAGGGCAATAGAGTTACTTTTTAACTAAAAGGACACGTAGCAGCTGGAAATGCAAAAATACATCGTTCGCCGTGCTGCCTGAGTGAGGGCAACACAAAATGGCGACGAACCACAAAATGGCAGCTAGATACGGGACGAAATCAGAAATCGAAGAACCTCAGACCCTCCTTTTGCCATTACTCAGGCAAAACACCAGGGACTCAAGTCAATCTGAGTCGATGTCAATGTCCATGAGGTCAACGAGCTGTTGCTGTAGCATCATTCTAATATTCTCTGTTTTCTGTGACATGGGCTTCGGGACACACATAGTGGCACAAAGACCACATATTGCAGGTCCACACTATACACAGAGACAACAAGAGAAAATGTAATTCCAAGGAAAGTTAGTATCTTCCATCCCCATGTGGACAGTAGTCCCCAAAACCATCCCATCACAGACCAATCTCCTGTGTCCTGATGTATAGACTCGGAGATGATATGTAACTTGGAGATAGCTTGGTATACTGTAGGGGCATTATCAGGAATGTACACAGCAACTAGACCCGATCAATTTACAGACTCCTCCACGATCTGCAAGGATAATATCTAAAACTATCTGGTTTGGCAACGTCATAAGACGATCTGCCTGAAGTTCGGCTGTCAGATTACTCTTGGCTCCAGAAGTTTCATTTATGGTAGCCTCAACAACACAAACTAATTGTCTGATGTCTCTGCTATTGGCCATTGGGCCCCAGAAAGGATGCAACCCTTTAATAAAGTCACCTCCCTCCTGTCCTGCTGTGTCTTTCTGATCAATAACTCCCCTGGCATGTCTTTTCCTGAAATGACATGAAGGAGCAGTATACGTTGGGGGAAGAAAAAAAGCAACATAACAAGTTCCTGAGAAATAAGTAGGAAGCCATGTATAGGTTCTGTCATGACAGATAAAATATGTGCCTTGTGATGGCACTAGTGGTGAGGGAATCTAAGGTGTATAGACATAAGTATGAGAACAGACACTCTTTTCCTGTTGATTTTTAACATTCTGGCCATTATTTTGTAAACAGAAATTACCTCTATGAGGTACAGTCCAAATTGGCGGAGAGCTCCTTCGCTTAGCCTTTTCTGTGAGCCTAGTAACATATTGTGTTATATTCCATCCATCATATGCTCCTTTCTCATCTATGGGAATCTTACTAATCTGAGCAATTTTAGCCACAGTCACTATTCCCTTAATCAAGGAACTGTGACTGAAATCTGCTCCACCACCATATGGACTACCAGGAGGATACCGTAGCTGATTCTGACAAATGTTAGAGAACATAGCCAAATAAGCCCAGGCGGACCTTCATAGGAGAATGGAAAGACTAAATATGGCATACCTCTCTCTGTATTATGAGGCATGAGCCCACAAACTCAACAATCAGTAGTATTCATTACCAGTTGGTGCTGATGCAATAACTGAATAAACTAATTATTGAAATATTCAGTTCTCCTAATCTGTTCGTGTTCTGAAAGTGTATAAAACCGATGTGGGGAGGCAGTAGTAGGAAAAGATAAAGAGACAGATGTTGGAACAGGTGCTTGCTGCCTAATATAAACAACCCAACTTACACAGGCTAAGGAAATACATAAACATATTAAAGTACATAAAATGATACCACATGGACTAACATTTTGCCCTTTGCATTTTCTTTTTAACTTTACATCATTATCATTATTTCCCACTTAGTATCCATTACTCTAAAGCGTTGCTCACGGTAATCTTCCTAGATCACTTAGCTGTGGTTTTTAGCCGTCCTATGACACTGCAAGTCCTGCAGACCTATGTCACTACTCAGGTCACAGCTTAACACTCCTACCGTGACCCTGCAACTTGATGGATAGTGGAAGAAAACATTGATGTATTTCGGAAAAAATGTAATCAGAAAAATCGTAAAAAAAGAAAAGTTCAATTGGCTTTGATCATTCTTGGCCGTAAATTATATCGAGTTTTAATAGGGATCGTCTGGTCCTTAAACAAAGCTTCTGGATTCGCTGTGTTCAAATGCAAATGTAGTGGCACGGCTTCTTGTAACACGTCGTCATCTTCTTTCTCAGAGTTCGTTTGTTCCAGGTGTGCACTGCTGAACGGTACAAATCTAGGTACTTTTTCACTTTCGTTATCATCTATGCCCTCACAAATCCATTGGTCAAAGGGTAAAGGCAAGGGTACCCTTTTGCAATGCACGCCGTGAACCCAGTTCTTTTTCCCAACGACTTTCACTGCCGTACCTGTCGTTAATAAGACTTGCCACGGCGGACCCCAACGAGGTTCCAGATTCTTTTTCCGCTGAAAGTTTTTCACGCAGACCCAGTCCCCAGGTTGGATGGAATGACCTGGATCTGCGGAGGCCTCCGGCAAATTGTTTTGAACCTGTTGATGAAGAACACGTAATTTAGTGGTGAGGTCATGCAAATAGTCAATCAGCATTGGGTATGGAATATCAGAATACTTCTTAGGTCGAGGGACTCCCCAGACATTTGCTGGGTGCCCAAAAACAACCTCATATGGACTCAGACCTAAACGAGAATGTACAGTAGTTCTCGTAGACAAAAGTGCTAAGGGTAGGGTGTCAGGCCAAGCGAGACCTGTGCTCGCCTGAATCTTTGCCAATTTAAGCTTGAGAGTGCCATTATACCACTCTACCAATCCTGTTGACTGAGGGTGGTTTGCTGCATGGAATTTCTGTTTAATACAGAGACCTGTACACACTTTCTGCATAATTTGGCCTACAAATTCACTCCCATTGTCAGACCAGACAATGCGCGGCAAACCAAACCTCCTTCAAAAGGACTTTAGCAGTAGACAAAGCAATATTGTCCTTTAGGTGGTAGGCCTCTATCAATCTGAAAAAGGCACAGACCACCACCAGAACATACTTGAGGTTGTTACAACGATCCATGTGAATATAATCGATTTGTAATACCTTGAAAGGATACGTAGGGGGAGCAAAATGACCTACTGGAGTTGCGGTTCCCTTTCCTGGATTATGCATTAAACAAATAATGCAATGCTTCACCACGTTTTCTGCACATTTAGGAATTCCTTCATTCTGCCATACTGGAGCCAAAATCTTACATATGCCTTTTGCACTGATGTGGGCTGGACCATGCGCCATAGTAACTACAGGTAGTACATAGGCATCTGGTAACAGCCATCATTGATGTTCTGACAATTCCGTCCAACACCCAGTCGCGTCCAACATTCCCGTACTTTCTCTCCACTTACTCAGTTCTTTCTCAGTAGCCTCTTCTTGAATCATTCTCACACTTTCTATTGTGTCCTCACACATTCCTCCTTCTCTGACCCATCTTGCCGGGCCCGCCACACACATACGACTTGTAACATCTCTTGCTGTCTCCTTTGCTACTTCATCCGCAAAAGCATTCCCACGACCCACATCATCGGTAATCCTTTTATGAGCACTAACTTGATTATTGCTATTTGTGTAGGCAAAGCAAGTGATTCGAGAAGGTCAGTCACCAACTGACCATGCTGTATTTTAGTCCCATGGGAAGTAAAGAATCCTCTTTCCTTCCACAAGCGACCGAAACTATGAGCCACACTGAAAGCATATTGGCTATCAGTGTTGACGTTCACTCTCTTTTCTTTTGCCAACACACATGCTCTCGTCAAAGCAATTAATTCAGCTGCTTGGGCTGAATTCTGTGCAATGCGCGCTGTCCCTACGACCGTATGTAAAGTAGTAACAGCGTCTTCTCACCATTTAGAAGCTTGAAGCAAGATCCATCTACCCATAGGATCCCATCCGGATCCACAAGTGGTGTGTCTTTTAGATCTATTCTGCCTTTCGTTTCCTCCTCTGTTCGGAGAAAACAATCATGCTGTTCTTGAATGCCTTTCTTATCCGGGATAGGCAACAATGTTGCTGCGTTCAAAGTGTTACACCGCTTGATGTGTATATGGCTAGCGCCAAGAGTGTCAGCTCATATCCAGACAAACGAGCACTCGTGAGGTGTTGTGTTTTCGTCCTTTCAAAAAAGTATCTACTGCATGTGGTACCATAACAACAAGAGTGTTGTCCATTACCAATCCAGCAGATTGACGAATAGAAATCAGTGCCGCTGCTGTAGCTCTGAGACAACTAGGCAATGCCTTGGCTACTGGATCCAACGTAGCCGAAAAATAGGCACATGGCCGTTGTTTGTCTCCAAATTGTTGCGTTAAAACTGACAACGCACAACCTTTTTTTTCATGAACGTAGAGTGTGAAAGGCTTACTGTAATATGTTGTACCTAACACAGCAGCAGAACACAAAGCAGTACGTAAATCAGAAAAACTCTTTTGGCATTCGTCAGTCCAAGGGAGAGGTTGTGGCGTATCTTTCAACGTAAGTGCCAGCAAAGGTTTAGCTAACAAAGAAAAATGTGGAATCCATTGTCTACAATAAGAGGTAATGCCCAAAAAAGGCATGTACCTCTCTTTGTGTGGTTTGCTCAGACAATTGTGCACTCGCTTGAATTCATTCTGGGGTCAAGCATCTTCCCTCCTTCGACAAGAGTTTACCTAAATAGGTAACCTCTTGGCCAGGGCCGGACTGGGAACTGAAAGCAGCCCTGGCAAATTTTGTCAGACCAGCTCCCATCCGGCATGTAGCGAGCCTGCCCCAGTCCGGCGCGTAGCGAGCGAGCCCAACGATCACTAGGGGGGTTCTCCCCCATGACATTATTGGAAAACGACAGACCAAAATGGTGAATTTTACAGCACATTTTTATCACATATTCAAATTGTATCAACCTTCAAAGCACAGTAAAGAGTAGATAATGACCTTAAACAACATCAGGTTACCCACCCAGTCATATGTACCCATAGGCATTCTTTCAGAGAGCACCAAAAATAGATACAAGTAGTGAATCAGAGAGAAGACAGTAAAAGTGAGACCAGCCCCCACATGGTGTGTAGCGAGCAGGTGCCGTGAGCAACCACTAGGGGGAGTTTGGGGGGTTGAACTTCTCCCCCCAAGAAAATTTGGGAGACAGAAAGGACAAAACAAAGCATTTTTCAACACATTTTTCATTACATATTAGATTGTATTAACTTTTAAAGCATGGTAAATGATTACCTTATAGAGCAACAGGATACCCAGTCATAAATCACAGACATTCCTACAGAGAACACTAAAAAATGAAATGTCGAGCATGAAACATGAATTTAAATATAACCAATTTATTCTTCATATAAAATAGCATAAAGACATTTAAAAACTTCAAACAATTGTGCAAAGGTTCAGAGTAAAAAGTGTACAAGACAATGTGCAAAGATTAAATGATTTTTATATCCAGAGTTTTGTAAACAGTGCTTAAATAAAGGATCTTATGTAAAGTGCAACAGTGCACAATATTATGACTGTAGGCATTTTGACATTGTAAACAGCTAACATGACCTGCCTGTAGTAGCAAATGCTTAATATAATATATACTATAAAACATAACAACGTATTCTTCTCAAATAAATGTTCTATTCAATTGCACTTTGCATTAATTTGTGTCAAGAGGGTGTTTCACAGATGAGATGTTGGAGCAAGTCCCCAAGCAACCACCCATGGGTTTTGATGTAAAGTCCTACCTACTAACAAAGGTAGACCTGGATTTAAGTCAAAAGCTGATGCCTTCTTGAGGTTTTCCAATAATGCATGTATGCGCAAAAGTACAGCACCAATACAGTTCAGTAAACATTTTAAAGTTTTCCTAAGCATAGGATTTTGTAGTGGATGGATATTACTTGTTGTTTCAGTGCAAAACCTATGCTAGACAGTAGACATAATGCTCACAGCCTTTCACTACGGTACAAAGGTGTGTGCGTGGTGCAAAGCAGGCTCAAAGAGAGCCAAAGCAAGGAGGTCAACTCTGGGTATTGCACTGCATTGTTTGATATTTATAAATGGCCCTCAAAATGTTGACGGTAACGTGCAAAAATCAAATGCTTTTCATGTCCAGAAAAAAATATATTTTTTTAGAAGTGCTCAGCTTAGATATGTGGTAACTTGAGCTCACATTTTAAAGTGTTAACATCCCTTGCATCAATTTGCTTTTGGAGGCAAAAAGATCAATGATTTTCTCATTGCTTATTCGCATTAAAGCATCTTTTTCCACAGACATAAGCATAAAGGCTTCCAAACGTGACTGAGAGAGAGAACTACGCAGCCTATTCAATATGTACTTGAGCTTAGAAAAAGATCTTTCACAAGCCACCTGAGAGGAGGAAAGAGGGAATGCCTACTTATAGGCATTAAAGAGAGAAGAGTAGGTTTTACTGTACAGGTTATAACACAATAATAAACTATAGCAGCAAGCAATACAGTCCCTGCAAGTCTTACACTTATACTTTTTTTGCCCAACATTAGCGGACTGTACTATCTCATCATCAAAGTTGAGATAATGTGTGTCTAAGTCTTGTTCATCTTCAACTTCTTGGATGATACTATACTCTTCTTCAATACTGAGTTTTAGTCTGCTCCACTTCAATGCAAAATCAAAAAACTCATGCTGCAGTTTTTCAACAGATGCTTCCGGATCAAATATAGTTAACAAGCCACTTAGTCATTGAAGAGCATTTTGTGGAAAGTTCTGGAGGATGTCTCTAAAGTTTCTGGGGTCCAGGCATGCCAAATCTACAAACAACTGGCCATGAGTTGTGAATCGACTTTGCAGGCTGGTAACTACTTTGTCCATTGCAGCATTATAAACTTCTATCCTGTATTTATCAGTAGCTGACCTGATGGGTTCATCAGTCGCAGTTTCGCCGGGCATCATCTTCTTCCTGCGTACTCGAACCTCTGGGAAGTGACTTGAATCAAAATTTCACTATCACACTGAACCAATTTTTCTTTTGCCCAATTGATGAATGTATTTGTAGCATCCATTATGCAGCTGAAATCCCGACCCTGTTGCTGTAGGGAGTCAATGGTTTTAGTCACCATTCGATATGCCTGCAGTACGTCCAGACCTTGTGTTTGCAAGTACAGCGATAAAGGAGTGGTATTATGAAAAATAAACAAATACATCTGTGCAGTCAAAATGGTATCAAATGTAACTAGTGACTTTAGAAATGAAATGGCTTTGTATCTGATCTCATCATTGAAGTTATCTGATGTGGATATCTCTTCCATAGTTTAAAGAACCTCAATGTACACCGATTTGCTTGGGTCAGTGTATAGACCAAAGATTTTTTTGAGTGCTACATCTTTTGCCCACCATCTTGTGTCTCCAATTATAGAGATGGAGCGAAACCGTGCTTCAATACTTTTGTCTCGCCACACATTCATTTCAAGGTAGGAATCTCTGAGAAATACGGCACAAGAATTTAACAGCCCAAACAGTGAAACTGCAGATACTGAGGTTTTAGTGACATCAGTTATACCAAGGTTAAGTACATGCGCGTAGCACCACACATGAATCTGATCAGGTGCTTTTTTACTCAGCCATGCTGTGAACCCATTATACTGTCCTTGCATATTGGAGGCTCCATCTGTTGAGTTACCAACACAATTTGCAACGCTAATGTTCATGGATTCAAGTGCAGTGCAAACGAGCTCACACATTGCCTTTCCAGTTGTCATTGTGCAATTAACAACAGACACAAGACGTTCGTGGACAACATCTGTGACATATCTGACTATAATAGAGCACTGGTCTACAACATTTATGTCCTGTGTTGTATCCAGCTGTATTGAGAACACTTCTTCTTCCCTGATTTCTTCAGCAATACCCTCTTTTATTAATGAGGAAATAATATCTAAGAGAGTTTACAGTTGTTTTTTAAATCAGGGTAACCAAACTGCTACGCCCTTTCCCACTCTTTGAAACCTCATGATGTTTTTTACTCTTTTTAATGAAATCCTCAAGATGGCTTTTCAATAATGGATCAAATTTTTGGAGATACTGAAGAAGTTCCCAAAAATTTCAATGATCCAATGTTTCATCTTCTAAGGTGTAGCTTGCTTCTGTAGTTGCTCGATAGCTCAGGCCTCTTTTGCCAATCAGTTTTATTGTTTCCACTACTCTTTCTAAATTGGCACGTTTTTGCTTGACTTCCTCTTGTTTTGCAGTTGTGTGCTTTTTAAAAAGATGACTACATATATCTGTTTCTTGATCGCATCATGAAGGATTCCGAAGTACTGCGATGAAGGATGCTGTCTTCGTGCTCATCGATTCTTTGATACATGTGCCTTTCATCAGAACAGCCATCAATGAAAGCACTTCTATCCGTATGTTTGCTAAAAGCTAGACATACCACACAGAAAAAGGTTTTGGCTTTTTCTGTGTGGTATGTCAACCACTGCCTTGGTTTCCCATTTTTTTGCTGATATAATCTTTTAGCATTCCAACATAGACCATCAGGTTGACAGGGATGAAACTTAAGAAAGTAATTCAAATTTTCAGATGTTGTTCTCAAAAACCATTGGTCCTCCGATAGATCAATCAAAGTCACATCAGCACATGCTGATTTCTCTACTATGGGGTCTTCTTGACACTTCTCTTTGGAATCTTCCCCACTTTCTATTTCAATGTCACCTTTTAAACACTTGGGAGCGGCCTTCTTTACTGTGGAATCACTACTCATTGCAGTCCTTTGGCCTTCATCAGTTTGTTCAACAGCTTCACTTCTGAAGCTGGTAGACGTGCTTTCCACCTTCTAAAGAAATCAAATCTTTTTTGGTAGTAAAAATATCAGTCTCTTTTTTGTAGCGGCTTGCTTCTTTCACTTGCATTTTTTTCTTCTTTTCACGTTCTTTCTCAGCTCCTCCTTTCTTGTGCACTTTCCTCTTTCCAAAAGCTGAACGAATTAAAGTTACATCAGCACATGCCGATTTCTCAACTACAGGGTCCTCTTCACACTTCTCTTCGGAATCTACATCACTTTCTACTCCAATGTAACCTTCTATATTCGTGGAAGTGGCCTGAGTTACAGTGCCTTCACTGCTTATTTAAATTCTTTGGCCTTCAGCAGTTTGTTCAGCACCTTCAATATTGAGGCTGGTAGACGTGCTGCCGCCTTCGAAAGAAATTACATCTTTTTTGGGAGTAAACATATCAGTCACTTTTTGGTATTGGCTTGCTTCTTTATCTTGCATTCTTTTCTTCTTTTCACGTTCTTTCTCAGCTCCTCCTTTCTTGTGCACTTTCCTCTTTCCAAAAGCTGCACGAGTTAGTTACATCAGCACATGCCGATTTCTCAAGTACAGGGTCCTCTTCACACTTCTCTTTGGAATCTACATCACTTTCTACTTCAATGTAACCTTCTATATGCGTTGAAGTGGCCTGAGTTACAGTGCCTTCACTGCTTATTTCAATTCTTTGGCCTTCAGCAGTTTGTTCAGCACCTTCAATATTGAGGCTGGTAGACGTGCTGCTGCCTTCGAAAGAAATTAAATCTTTTTTGGGAGTAAACATATCAGTCACTTTTTGGTATTGGCTTGCTTCTTTCTCTTGCATTCTTTTCTTCTTTTCATGTTCTTTCTCAGCTCCTCCTTTCTTGTGCACTTTCCTCTTTCAAAAAGCTGCACGAGTTAAAGTTATATCAGCACATGCTGATTTCTCAAGTACAGGGTCCTCTTCACACTTCTCTTCGGAATCTACATCACTTTCTACTTCAATGTAACCTTCTATATGCGTGGAAGTGGCCTGAGTTACAGTGCCTTCACTTCAATATTGAGGCTGGTAGACGTGCTGCCGCCTTCGAAAGAAATTACATCTTTTTTGGGAGTAAACATATCAGTCACTTTTTGGTATTGGCTTGCTTCTTTCTCTTGCATTCTTTTCTTCTTTTCACGTTCTTTCTCAGCTCCTCCTTTCTTGTGCACTTTCCTCTTTCCAAAAGCTGCACGAGTTAGTTACATCAGCACATGCCGATTTCTCAAGTACAGGGTCCTCTTCACACTTCTCTTTGGAATCTACATCACTTTCTACTTCAATGTAACCTTCTAGATGCGTTGAAGTGGCCTGAGTTACTGTGCCTTCACTGCTTATTTCAATTCTTTGGCCTTCAGCAGTTTGTTCAGCACCTTCAATATTGAGGCTGGTAGACGTGCTGCTGCCTTCGAAAGAAATTAAATCTTTTTTGGGAGCAAACATATCAGTCACTTTTTGGTATTGGCTTGCTTCTTTCTCTTGCATTCTTTTCTTCTTTTCATGTTCTTTCTCAGCTCCTCCTTTCTTGTGCACTTTCCTCTTTCAAAAAGCTGCACGAGTTAAAGTTATATCAGCACATGCCGATTTCTCAAGTACAGGGTCCTCTTCACACTTCTCTTCGGAATCTACATCACTTTCTACTTCAATGTAACCTTCTATATGCGTGGAAGTGGCCTGAGTTACAGTGCCTTCACTGCTTACTTCAATTCTGAGGCTGGTAGATGTGCTGCCGCCTTCGAAAGAAATTAAATCTTTTTTGGGAGTAAACATATCAGTCACTTTTTGGTATTGGCTTGCTTCTTTCTCTTACATTCTTTTCTTCTTTTCACGTTCTTTCTCAGCTCCTCCTTTCTTGTGTGATTTTCTCTTTCCAGCACCTTTCATATCCATAGTTAAAATCTCAAAATGATAGACAAGAGGGGTTTCAAGGTTGATGCAAACTGATAACAAATGTGAAACAAGACACATCCCACACCTAATGCATGGGGCTTGGTTATATGGTACACAGAAACTATTGTGTCACGTCATGTGCGTAGAGCTTGCTTTGCACAATTTAATTTCCTGAACAGGGAATCCTACAGATTCAGGCAGCTATAACGTGGTAAAGGATGGGAGTGGTGGTATCCAAGACAGAGTAAGAGGCTTCTCTCCAGTGCAGTTTAAGAGATAGCATATTATAGTGCGGGAACATGTTTCAAGAGTAGACTGCACAATGTTGAGTGAACATAACTCTTGAAGAGAGTGTTTCCCAGGACATACTCCGAGAAACTCTATAGAAGCTAAAATCCCAAAAGAAGGAGAAACTGCATCATTAAACAGAGTCAGACTGAGGCATGGTATGAAACAGAATAAGATGACATGCGAAGAAGAGAGTCAAGAGACCAATCCCTAGGACATGCTCAGAGATCGCACAGTACAGACAGGGTGAAATCACAACCAACAGACTCCCTGAGTAGGTGTAAAAGAGAGTGAAATTGCATACAATGCTGCCCAGGACTCTTTCAGGGGCAGTACAGTGATCATCACAACACCCTTTGGGCCACTCTTGTCTTTTCAACAAAGTGCTATGCGTTTTAGGCTTTTTTTAACACTGTTTCAACGTCATAACTTTACAGCATAAAAACTACATTCTAATACCCTTTTTTGTAGTTTCAATAAATTGCCACTCACCTTATCAGACATTAAGCACTGATGTCATGTCACACAGGCCACCGAGGTCAGAAACTGGGGAAATGTCACTCATAAACACCTAGGTACTGAGGGCAGAAACTGTGGAAATGTCACACATAAGCATCTGATAACTAGCACTTAGAGCACAGAGGCCAGAAACTATTGAAACATCACACCCATGCAGTGAAACTCTTAATAATGATTACAATTATTCCTCTGAATTTAAGCAGTTTGTGCAAGATCAGTTGTTCAGGGTACACATGTTCTGAATAGTGATGAGGCTCCCTGCCCCCTCTACCCCAACCCCCAGGCAGATCCGCCAAGAGGTCTGAACACTCATGAAAAACAAATGAAGACGTCTGCATAATACATTCCTTGACAAAACATATTGTATTGAAACGCTGGGAGCATGAACAAGCACTGACTACATGAATAGGTCTGGCTATGTTTTTATGTGGGGAGGAGAGAGAGGGGAGAAGTTAGGGGGAGAGAGAGAGAAGGAGACAGAAGAAGAGAAAGGGAGAAGTAGAGGGAGAAAAAGAGGAAGAGAGTGAGAGAGAGGATGGGGGGAATGAGAAAGATGGGAAGAGGGATGGAGAGAGAGAGGGGTGAGAGAGGGGTGAGAGAGAGGGGTGAGAGAGAGAGGGGTGAGAGAGAGGGGGGTGAGAGAGAGAGGGGTGAGAGAGAGGGGTGAGAGAGAGAGGGGTGAGAGAGAGAGGGGTGAGAGAGAGAGGGGTGAGAGAGAGAGGGGTGAGAGAGAGAGGGGTGAGAGAGAGAGAGGGGTGAGAGAGAGAGAGGGGTGAGAGAGAGAGAGGGGTGAGAGAGAGAGAGGGGTGAGAGAGAGAGAGAGGGGTGAGAGAGAGAGAGAGGGGTGAGAGAGAGAGAGGGGTGAGAGAGAGAGAGGGGTGAGAGAGAGAGAGGGGTGAGAGAGAGAGAGGGGTGAGAGAGAGGGGTGAGAGAGAGGGATGAGAGAGAGGGATGAGAGAGAGAGAAAGAGGGAGAGAGAGGGAGATATATATATATCTATATATCTCTATATATAGATATATATATATAGATCACTGGTTAGAGGCGGCAGACCCGGAAGCAGAGAACGGCCCGGGACCAGGGTTCAATTCCCGATGCGGCAGGGTCGTGGACCAGGGTCAACGGACTCAATAATTCTCGCCTCAGTGCCTACTCTAACCATGGATCACACTCGGCAACTCTGGGCATTAAGCTTGCCTCATCTCTACAACGGCCCCTCACAGACGCCGGGGATGCCTGGTTTCACCTTGGAGATACCCAGAAGGGACCATCTCACAGGGAAAGCCAGGACGGGTTCCCCAGCGGTCTTCAGCGCCAGGACACCCCGAGATGGGGTAACAGTGCGTCTTACAAGTATCATCATCATTACATATATCTATATATAGTCTGTGAGCAAGGGCGGATGCCCGAAACGCATCAGATTGCTTGGTTCAGCTTTTGAATAAAAATCTGTGCTTTATAATTACTGGATCCGCGTGATTTCCTGGGTCGCTGTGGTCGGAGCTTGGGAGATTGCATTTGTTCGATATATATATATATATATATATATATATATATCTCACACGGTTCCCTTTTCTGTCCGCATTTGTCTTTTCTTCTACCTTTCATCTCTACACCGCCGACTGGCTCCGCTTCAGCCACCTATGGGGCAACATGCATTCCAGACAGAGCACGACTGTGCTACCTGTCCGTCTCAATATTGACAGCAGGCAACACTTAAACCAAAAGGTACATAGTCGTACAGACATTTTAAGGTTATGTACATGAGATAAATGCACATCCACCGAGTCTGAAAGTGAAATGGAACACATTACGCAGTCTGTGCTCATCCCAACACCAGCCGAGGATCCAGTCTTCCTGGACCAAACTTGGACACCTCTGAGTCAGCATTTCAAAACTTTTTATAAACTGCAGCAGATCCAAAGGAAGAGACAGCTTTTTTGACATTACGTTTGTCAGCCTCACTTTCCTTTGCTCCTCAAAGTACAAACAAATGCGTGATCACACAATTACCTCCAAGATTTAAACACAACTGAATTTTTAGTCAAAAACATGTAAATTTCACTGTTAGGAGTTATCACTAAGGCACATGATATGGCAAATTTAATGGACACCATGGGGTCAGGTTTGCAGGATACACCTCTGTGTACAGTTGTACTTCAATGAGGGCCTTTCTGGCTCTGCCAGGAATTTACAACAATAAAGTGTGTCTGCATCTCACTGAATAGTTTCTCAAACTAAGAGCAAAAATAGCTCGGCGAATCCTACAGATTCCATGCCCAATCTCTCAAAGTTACAGCAATTGCTGATCACTAATATTAATCCAACCCATGCCTAGGCCGTGATTAAAGTAGGAGAACGAACAAAGCAGCCAGCCAGCCTGCTGCATTAGCTTAGTTCAGATCTCCTACTTTAATCGCGGCCTGACGACCTGGCCGCTCGCACCATGTGCACAGCGCACCAAATCAAAAATTGTAATCATGATGATGATTGATTCATCATCATAATAACACATTTCTGATGTATTGCCTGCACCTGCGACAGTCCTGTCATCAGCATGTACACACACAGCTGTGCATATACGGTGGGGGTTCCGAGCCCCTCAGTGGCCCTCAGCCTGAGTTGTGCGCTCAGCTCAGCCTCTCACAGAGTGCTGGCTTGCAAGACAAGGAGTGCTGTGTGCTACTAAACAGATCACTCTGTTGCAGTTACTGGATGGTGAATCGCCACTAATAAGTGGGATAGCTCCTTATTTGGCAGAGAACTAGCCTGGGAGTAGTGCCATGGGTGGTCAAATTACAAGGCTGAATAGTTGACAGGCACTCCAGAAAAGTAGGGAGTTTCCCTTTTTTCTTGAAGCCAGGGAAAGTGCGATCATACTAATAATAGGCTGGTATAAATTGAGACCGAGTAGCTGTGGGATTGTGCATTATCAAATGTTTTTGCAAGGGTATTGGGGAAAGTGGTGGCGAAATTCGTAAAGGCCACAGTGAACAGAGCCTGTATTTCAAATATCTACCGATTTGAACATTCAGGAGGAGAATCATCAGACAAGCAGAATGGTGGAGCAGGCAAATGAAAATGTTTGAACGAAGGGCTCTAGCCTAAATTCTAGTGCTGGAAAGAGTAAGGCATATAAGCTAAGTGTCCAAGTAGGAATCATTCACAATATAAATTTTACATTCAACAGTGTCATAACAATGATCACTAAATTGAAGAGGGTAACCAAAGGGTTTCAGCAACAGCAAACAGTAAATAGTATCAAAAATATATTTATTTTTGCTTTTCAATTATAAACTTTTTTGTTTTACAGTTTTTTCAAGAATCAAACAGTCCGGCAACATTAAACCACCAAAACCATATCTCACGAATCATATGGTGGCATATAAACACCTTTACCACATAGTGTGGACACAGTAAAGGACCACATGCACGTTATTATATATGCAGCCTAATTCACAAATTGTTATTTCAAGTGAATTATACAGTGTGGTGTATAAAAGGTGTTAGGCGTCGACGTTTCGGTCCAAGTAGGCCATAAAGATCCGGAGGACCATCTTCAGGACAAAAGAGGTTGCACAGGGGTATCTAATACAAACATAACAACATCAAAAATCAGTGAAACCCTAGGGTACACGGAGATTTTTTCAGCTCAATATAAAGAACAAAATGACAAAGTACTAGTGACAAAACACTTAACTTAAGACATAATTAGGTGTGGCATGCACCTATAAACAACCAGCAAGTGTACGCAAAAACAACACAAATGTGCCAAAAGAGAAGACCAGTGGACAAGTGCCTGTGGGACCTTATTACTATCATGCCAGGAAGATACAGAGCGATAACCCATTAATAAGGCATGCATTCATAAAATACCTGTGTACTAAATCGTGCTTGCAAAGCCAACAAAAACGCCTCACAGGTCGTTCTGAAAACCAATAAATGACTTAGTCAATTACCCTGCGTGAGCTAGAATCTCGTTTTAAAAATGAATCGTGCAGGTAATGCAACTTACATCTGGCGGCCGCCCAAAGTTCTGAAAAACAGGCAAGTATCAGAAACCTGTATATGCCGAAACTAACTTAAATATACCGCTATCCTGCCTTACACTTACCAAAAGACCTGTACATTCACATCTGTATTCTCAATAGTGTGTCATCTTTTATGGTTTGTTTATCGTTATGTAATGACACTAGAAAACCCTTTTAGTACACTTTAAGATGGCCGCCACGTTAACCGTGGAACTGACGTCCTGGCGCCTAACGTTATATACGTCAGACGCGGAAATGGAAGGCTTCCGCGATCATTCACGGAGAAGACACACGGACTCTTGAGAGCCGGCGTCTTTTGGTAAGTGTAAGGCAGGATAGCGGTATATTTAAGTTAGTTTCGGCATATACAGGTTTCTGATACTTGCCTGTTTTTCAGAACTTTGGGCGGCCGCCAGATGTAAGTTGCATTACCTGCATGCTTTATTTTTAGAACGATTCATTTTTAAAACGAGATTCTAGATCACGCAGGGTAATTGACTAAGTCATTTATTGGTTTTCAGAACGACCTGTGAGGCGTTTTTGTTGGCTTTGCAAGCACGATTTAGTACACAGGTATTTTATGAATGCATGCCTTATTAATGGGTTATCGCTCTGTATCTTCCTGGCATGGTAGTAATAAGGTCCCACAGGCACTTGTCCACTGGTCTTCTCTTTTGGCACATTTGTGTTGTTTTTGCGTACACTTGGTGGTTGTTTATAGGTGCATGCCACACCTAATTATGTCTTAAGTTAAGTGTTTTGTCACTAGTACTTTGTCATTTTGTTCTTTATATTGAGCTGAAAAAATCTCCATGTACCCTAGGGTTTCACTGATTTTTGATGTTGTTATGTTTGTATTAGATACCCCTGTGCAACCTCTTTTGTCCTGAAGATGGTCCTCCGGATCTTTATGGCCTACTTGGACCGAAACGTCGACGCCTAACACCTTTTATACACCACACTGTATAATTCACTTGAAATAACAATTTGTAAATGAGGCTGCATATATAATAACGTGCATGTGGTCCTTTACTGTGTCCACACTATGTGGTAAAGGTGTTTATATGCCACCATATGATTTGTGAGATATGGTTTTGGTGGTTTAATGTTGCCGGACTTTTAGATTCTTGAAAAAACTGTAAAACAAAAAAGTTTATAATTGAAAAGCAAAAATAAATATATTTTTGATACTATTTACTGTTTGCTGTTGCTGAAACCCTTTGGTTACCCTCTTCAATTTAGTGATCATTGTTATGACACTGTTGAATGTAAAATTTATATTGTGAATGATTCCTACTTGGACACTTAGCTTATATGATTTACATTACCCAGTCCCGGTGGGATTATTGGGTGGCTCTGTTCTAATACTATTGGAAAGAGTAAGGTGCATACAAACATAAAGTTCATGAGGTCTTTATTAGAGGATTGCTCACAATGGGACTACTTTCTATGCACTATTGTGGACATGCTGTTACAACTTGCACCCGAGTTGTAGAATAGGCTGTGGTTATATAAATATTTTACCGTATACTATTTTTGCCATATAATTTCAGACAGGTTACAAAAGAATAGCTCAATCAAATGAGAGGCAGAGTCCGTGGTGTCTGAGTCATAAGGGCTTTAATCATAAATGACTAAATGACTCGAGTCAATGGAGATCTAGTCCATCAATACAAGGGTTCGGGTATGCAATGATGGCAGGAAAAGATGTCAATGATTTATTCACAGTACATGACATATATAGTAAAATGACACAATAGCATTGAATACAGTAGGCGTGACAAGTGAAATGTATATGATAAGAACACATGTGCGTAGCAAAAAGGCGTGAATATGGGTGTGCACAGAGGCGTGAACTAGAAACGTCACAGAAAAGTGTCATTAATGGGTGGATGCTTAGAGAATTCTTGCAGAGTCAGCTGAAATCTGTGGCCTGGATATGCGCGCCGTAATATGACGTGTGATTGACGTGCATCTGGAGGAAGCTAAGAGTCTGACTTTTAACACTAGTAGAAGAGACAGAGGTCTGGCATGTCAGATCGACCTGTTCCTAAAACATATCTGATATCTGGTGTTTGGAGGATGTTTAATCTGGAGTAAAAGGTCTTTCGGGCAGAGGCTATTCTATACTGAATGTATGCGTGTCTAGGTGCAAATGCTCGAAGACAGGGGCCTACCATGGTAACGGGAGCAATGAATTTCATGAAGGAGGACAGGAAGGCTTGGCCCTTGCTCTGCAGTCGGGGATATGTTTTCGTATTTCACTAGACAGGAATGTGTTTTCGAGGAGCTGAGCTGGCTTTGCTGATAACTTGAAGGTAAAATACTGTTTTTGGCAGGCGGACCAGGCCGAGCCGGGCACCGCTCGCTTGGCAGGAAGTAAGGCAGAGGTCAGGGATGCGTCTCCATGCTGCAGCTTTCAGAGGCAGAGGCAGAAATGGCTTGAAGACAGAAATCAGGGCCTAGCTCGGCAGAGCCAGGAGAACGTGAAAGTGCACCACATAAAGACGGTGGCACGACATACTTAGGAACGGAATTATCGATCCATTCATGGTGGATCTGATAGAGGACATGTTAACGTTGGACGCAAATGTATTTGCGTCTTTAGATTCAGTTGTGGAGGGAAATTACATGTACTTGAAACTCGTACATGGAGCCGTTGGGGTCTACGTTAGGGGACACAATTGACCATAAAAATTCCAATTACCTCAGGTTGTCTGTGTGTCTGTAAGGGGCAGATTTTTGTGGGTAGGTTTAGAGGATGCGTGGAGTTGTGGGCAAAGAAAGGTCCAGGGTGATTTTAACAGGTGTGGATATCATGCGGGGCATCATGTTTGGCCAAGGGAGATGGAAAGTAGGGATCAGGTCAGTGGCAATAGGAATACATGGAAGACCATTACACATAATGTAAAGGGTACGAATAGCTACACAAAAAAGCACAAGGGTGCACTATTACCAGAAAACAAAAGGAATCGTAATCCCAGTGTTACAAGAGAAGAACTTACCTCTAGCGGAAATAGATAAAGTGCGCAAAGAATGGGAACATTTAATGCATGTTGGGGCTGTCTCTAGTTAAGCATATGGTATACTTACAAGAGGCTGCCCTAGTTTCGCTGCAGATTAGAGAGGGTAAGGTAGACACAAAGGGGAGATATCTACTGGGACGCTAGGCAGTCAGGAAATATGCCTCATTAAATTGTATGTGCTGAATGTAGATGCTAGCCTTTTTGGGAATCAATTCTAGATGATACTGTTTTATATAGCAAAACTGGTGTAGGTGGGAAATACATGTTTTGTTCTGGACAGACATGGGACAGGATTCCACCAAGAGACAGCGCTAAGCCAGGGGTGGTGAGTTCTTCGTAGCAGAATATGGATAACATTAGTGTGATACACTTCTGGAGGGCACAACAACCTATTAATATTTGTGAATAGATGGCACTCCTAATTACCTGGAATACATCATTATTACGAAGGACTTCCTATTTAAATATGAAGAGTCTGCATATTAGGCCAAATTCCTGCTGTCCCATTCCAGACCAGAGGTATGGAAAAAATCGAGCACAAGGCAGAACTAAGATCCCAACATGGAGATTCACTGTTCGGGCCTTATTGAGAAGGTTGAAGGAGAATGCTAAATAATACAGCGCAAATAAATAGGAGCTATTCAGAGTGATGATCTGAGGAGAGTGCATGGCCAAAAAGTATAGTAGCAAACAATAACTGGGACTGAAGAAATAGAAAAAAATTGCAGTTAAGAGAAGCAGCATCTACAATGCGACCGAAAAATGCTAGACTTGTTACATGTATGGGAAACACATGGGATACCCTTGACAAATTCACTTTGGTTACATATAGTCTGACAACCCAGCACAGTGACCATATAAATAGATCATGAACATATGAAATACCACAAAAGACCTGAACATTTGCTCAAAGTTGCGTGAAAAACTTTGAAATCCACAATTGTCTCAACCTTATACAAACATATTTCGACTTGAACTCATGTAGGGTTGTCTATTTACTTATATATTATTGTGGGACCTCCTCTGATGTGTATGTAAAACGTACCTTTTGCCCCAAAGATTTGTACTGAATTTTGACATTCTGTCCTGAATGTTTCTTCTGAATTTTGACCCTTTGTCCTGAATTTTTACACTCACTGTCCCAAATTTGCACCCATGCCAGTTGGTCACCCTAATCATGCTGGTTACAAGGATCATCATGAAGAAGGCTGGCTTGGCGCGTTGAGTGCAGGGGATGGAACAGCAGGGTGTGAATACTGATGGTGATGGTTTTGCACAGATGTATTAAAGGGTTGTATTGTGCGAGTGGGCGATATCTGAGGGTTACTGTTTTATGTTTCTCCGTGTTTTGCCTACATTCAGGGTCCCTTTGAACTGCAATACTGCTGTGGGATGAATCCTCCAGAGCTGAGGCCCAGAGCCGAAGTTGAAGCATTGTAGCTTGTTTCATACGGTTGGTTGCCCATCCTTGAATCTATCCCCTGCTGCCAGCCCACACTCCTCCCTTCACGGGGGTACAATATCAAGCGCCAGCGCTCAGATTGCACATCATAAAAATGTCTTATTTATCCCTAGTTAAGTCTTTCACAGCAGCACTTTCATATTAATAGCCAAATTGGGGCGATGTGACTTGTGGGCACCCCTGACCTGCCCTTGACCCCGTTACTCTTTCAGGAGCGGAGAAGAGAACCTTACCACTACATTACCAAGCTGGGTAAGACCAGGGCGGCCCGGCTAAGAAGACAATGGGAGCATTGCCTGATCCAGAGGAAGTTCGCTCGCCGCTCAGCTCAGGAATAGGTAGGGTTAGGGTAACTAAGCTAATTGAAGCAAGCAAGGCTGAACAAGGTTCTCGCCGACGCCTGCTAGAGCCTTGTGTCCTGTAACATATAGAGCTGTGCTGAGCATATACGATCAGTTAGTGGTAACGGTCGGGAATGGAATCTCCAGACCACCACCACTGCGTGCGCAACGCCAGCCAACTGTTCAATTGTGAAGACAAAAAATAGACAAAGACATCAATAATCAATCATTAACTGATGGTGCGTTCCGGGGGCACAAGAGATTCCTTTCCTCTTCCTACCAGCAATGAATTTTGTCTGCCTTACCTGCTGTGAGCCTCTGGTGTGTGCCATTTTTTTCTGCTTCCTCTTCCATTACATTATTACACTTCCCCTCTGTCTTATCACACTTCCTTCTAAACCTGATACATATGTATTTGAGCTTATATAGCGCACAGCTACCCACAGTGGGTTTCCCGGCGCTTGCTTAGGGAACCCGTCCTGGTATTCCCCTGCGCGATAACCCATTTCTGGGCATCCCCAAGGTGAAAGCCAGGCATCCCGCCACGAGGGGCCCTTGTGGAGATTAAGCAAGCTATTGCCCAGAGTTACAGAGTGGGACTCCATGATTGGAATAGGCACCGAGGCGAGAATTGTCAGGTCCGGGGAAATTTTGAGTCCAAGACCCGCCGAGGCGGGGAATTGAACCCTGGTCCGGGCCAGACCTCTGCATCAGGGTCTGCCGCTCCAACCACTTGAGCCACACTTCTCCACTTTTATCACTTTTATACCTGAGCTCATCCCTTGTGATTGTTCCTAGTCTGTATATCTAGATCTAGTTTTTCTTCAGCAACCACACAAAAATTGTTGGTTCCCAGTTAGCAAACTTCATAGTAATTCTCGAAACACGTTTCAAATTACCATTTCGAAGTAAGCAAAGTTCAGTTGCCATTTCCCAACAATCACAATATATGTCACTTCTCGTTCAGCACACATCATTGCCACAACTAAGTTATCTCACAATTGCCACTTTAAATTATGCGAGATTGAAGGTATCACACATCCTTGCCATTTCCCAGTAAGCACATCAGCATATATGACGTTCCCAGTTAGCAAAATTTCATTTTATATGTACAAATGACAACAAGCAAATCAACATGTGAATGCCAAACACAAAACAAATGTGTCAGAAGAGAGAAAAAGGACATGCTTTGGGAGTATATGAGGTGAAAGGAGACGTGTGCGCATTTCCACAAGGTCTTGTGTTCGAATGCATTTCTCAGCGGGCAGTGCTTCCATTTTATTGATGCTTAAAAACAGGCAGCTTGTGTGGGATTTTGTCTGCGAGTGCATTAGTGACGTGAATCGAAAGATCCGCTAATTGCATTTGTAAGTGAAAGAAGCAAGCAGCGCCATGTGACTATGTCTATGTGTACGTACCTGATAAGTTATAACCTCTTGGCCCACCAAGAGGTTATAACTTATCAGGTACATAGCGCTGCTTGCTTCTTTGAGTCTCTGGGCAGAAAAAAAAAGGACTCGCCTCACTCAGGCCTGCTGACTGACTGCTGTTGGTGGAGTGGCACTGTGGCAGACACAGGGGGGTCGGGCTAGGAGGCGCTAGCCACTGCCAGTAAAGTAAAATTATGGCCACTTCAAGTGGCTTTTTTTTATGCTTACAGTTACAGGCATTATCGACGAATGCTTATTGCATTGCTAATTGAAAGAAGCAAGCAGCGCGACCGACGTGACTATGTACCTGATAAGTTATAACCTCAGTCTCGGGCCGAGACAGGCCTGAGCCGAGAGTTTATAACTTAATCAGGTACATAGTCAGTCAGGTCCACTCGTCCAGGGCCAGGGCCTGGTCACGTCGCGCTGCTTGCTTCTTTCTGTCTCGGGGGGCAGAAAAACTGACTCACCTCACTCAGGCCGGCTGTCTGATGACTGCTGTTGGTGGGGTCGGTGGCACTATGGCAGACACAGGGGGGTCGGGCTAGGCGGTGCCGGCGCTAGCCACTGCCAGTAGCCAGTAGAATAAAAAAAATTTATGGCCGCTTCACAACTACCGTCCGGGACTCCGTGCGCACCTCTGCTCCTCTCGTCAGTCACGTGCAGTTAATTGCCCAATGCGCATGCGGGAAGGAGAATTACACCAGCCGCACCATAGAGAGGCGCGCCGACGCAGCAGAGGAGGAGACTGGGCATATTTCTGTGCACAGGCACCTCCCTCCTCCTCCTCCATTTGTTTATGTTAGGTTGCACACTGCACATTCAGCAGACAGCAGAGCACACCAGTCAATCAGGCTTGCTGGCGGCGGCGCTAGTATCGGGGGGGTGCCGCGCAGGCCTGCATCGGACTGTCACTTGGAAGTCTGAGAGATTCAGACATGATGTGCCTTCTTCTCCCTGAACTAAGTGAGTGACGCTGTTGTGGCTGGGGCCGGGGCCTGATTTTCAGTCCGCCCGTCACTATGACGAGTGGACTGAAAATCGGCCCCCAGACACAAAACCGGCCCCCTTTTCGGAAACTGGCCCCCAAACCCTCCAGCCTACCGGGGGATTGCCCGGTGCCCAGACTCACCAGTCCGGGCCTGCTCTTGGCGGCAATATTGCAACTTAGAAGGGGACACCTTATGATGCAGGTCAGACAAATTACGCAACAAAGAAACCGTCACATCCTTACAAACATCCTCCGAATCAGCAGCAATCAGCAAATCGTCACCGTATTGAATCAAAGTGGCACCTGAAGGTAGAATGAAAGCATCCAGCTGAGATTTCAAAGCCTGACTGTAAATGGAGGGACTTTCACAATAACCTTGAGGTGCACGCTTGAACCGAAAACTTCGGCCTCCGAGGGAGAAGCCAAAAATATTCCTACTTTCCTCAGCAATAGGAATATTAAAGAAAGCATTCTTTAGATCGATAACAGAAAACCATGCCGCTGAGGCGGGTATCATAGTAAGCAAAGCAGTGATACCTGGGACAACAGGAAACTGGGGGACAACAATCTTGTTGACCTCCCTAAGATCAATCACAAAGCGATACACAGGAGGCTGAGAAAGATCGCTGCGTTTAAGAACGGGGAGAACAGGACTGTTACAAACATTACCTCTCGTTTCTTCAACCACACCCTTCTGAAACAGATCATAGATAATAGCCATCAAAGCTCGTTCACCGTCATTAGAAATCTTGTACTGTGGAATACGTGGCAACTTAACATCAGGCTTAATAGTAACCACATAAGAAGGAATCTGCAGCAAACCAACATCATTCGGACCTGTAGCCCAAAGTGTAGCAGGAAGAGATATCAACTCAGGCGAAAAGCTATCTTTCGATAGGTATATAGGAGAAACCAATTTCTCACCCAAAGTAAGACTCACACCAGAGGGGGAACAAAACAACGTTGCATGAAGACGTTTCAACAGATTCAAACCCAACAAATTTTCTCCGCAACCAGTCGTTAAAATAAGTGGAGCTTCCAAATCGTAAGGACCAATCGAAAGAGGCAAAGGACAAGAAACTGGGTTAGCAACTAGTGCACCACAAAATCCTACAGAAATGCTTGTTAAGCCAGACAAAGGTGCCCCAGGGAGTTTTGAATGAATTATTGAACTTCTCATTGCACCAGTATCCAGAAGAAATGGCTCCGCGACACCCAAAGCAGCTACCTCAACATAAGGCCCATTCTAATCCACTGGAACTGATATGACTCCCTTACTTTGTCCATGGCTGTCCTAGCTAGAATGAAAATCCTGAAGCTCACCTTCAACACAATAATCATCATTGTAATATTGCGCAGACTGAGTATTCTGCTGATCAAAATAATTCGAAGAATTCTGAGGGGGAAAGGAACGCTGCCCTTGAGGCAACGCACCTCGCCCTCTACCCCTAGGTGCTGATTGAAAACCACCACGGCCTCGCGGCCCTTGAAATCCACCATTACGCTGCAATAAAACCGGACAGCTATTCTTAAAATGGCCTTCCTCTTTACAATAGGCACACTGATTAGGACCAAGCAAAGGTCGCGGAACAAAAGGCTCAGGTTTCTGTAGCAACCTCTGAGGCTGAGGAGGCTGCTGAAACTGACGCTGGCCAGAACGAGGGGGATAAGCCTGCTGAAGAAGAACCTTCGTTTTTAAATCCTTAGTCTTCTTCTCAGCCTTATCTTTCTCTTCTTTCTCCCTATTCTCATAATACTGAGCAGTGGCCAATATCTGTGCAGACGAAGAAACAGCCCAAGAACTTTCCGAATCTTTCAACTTATGTGACAATTCTGGAAGTAAATTAAATACAACTTTATCCACAAATAATCGCTGTCCACCCTCAGTACTCATATCCTGACCTCTATGATCAATAAATGTCTCCTCAAACAGAGTAAAGAAATCAGAGACACTCTCATCTTTCTTTTGCTTACACGCAGCTAACTTATCCCAGTTAACGCGTAAGGCAGGCATCATCGTCTTCATTAAGGTAATGATCCTACCAGGCAACTGTGTAATCAAATCATCTGGCTTAGCACCACCCACTTGTGCTGCATCTGCAGCAGATATTTCAGCCCAAGTACCTCCCAAAGCTTGATCGTGATCCTCTCTACGAATCCGAGCACACAATGCTTGTGGAACTACATTCCTCATCTGCATATCAATATCAGCCAAATTCATAATACATGCATCAACAGTCTGGGACAGCTCTTTATAGTAACCAGCAGAATTTTTACGAGGGTCCGGCAAAGACTGCTTAAGTGCTAAAACTTCAGCTCGTTTCCAAGGGACATGTACCCATATATGCTGTAAATGAGCAGGGACACCTGGAACATTGTTTGCCTGTGGAACCGCTTCTCTCCATACTGGAGGAACTTCTCTCATAGGATAATTCTTCGATCTCTGTCTAACTGTAGGATCAGGTTCAGAAATAGTCTGGGAAGAATATAAGGACGTCAAAGTAACAAGTGTCTTTATAGCACCCTCAACGTCAGGACCCACAATAAGTCCTTTATCAAACCTGTCCTGTATATCCAATAGACCCTGAGGAGTTAAATCCAACTCCATATCCTCCCATCCTTTAACAAGTGTGTCACACATGACATTAAAAACGTATCTCTGCGTAGGCGCATTCCACTGGAGAAAGGTACTCAATATATCGGGTACACTATACAGTGGACCATTCATCATCCATTTATGAGCGAGGGAGTCAAATACAACTCGTTCCTCAGAATCTGGAATTTGGCTACGGGATTGCCTTCGGGAAAAAGCAGGAGTCCTATTCAATGGCCCAAAGAGGGGGGAGAAAAGTCCAGAGACAGTATCAACTAACCGATTACGAATCGGCGAAGAAGTAGGGAGTAAAACTGGAGACGCAGTATTAAGCAAAGGAAAAGGAGAACTACCCGTTACAAGAGAAACAGAAGGCGAAGGAGACTGAGGTACAGAAGATGGTGGCAAAGGAGGTGCAGGCGGTAATACGGGAAGAGGCAATTGCGTAGGAGCCGGAGCTCCTGGCTGAACAACAGGTTGCTGCACAGGTGGTAATAATACGGGTACATTAGCACCTGGCGCACAAGGCAGAGGTAATTTCAACAAATGGGACATTAAGGGATCTTCATCAAGATCTTTGCGCTGCGGAGGTAACACAGGATAGCACCTATCAATTTCCATCCGATGCTGTCTATCTGAGATCTCAATCGCACGATCAGTCTCATCATCTTTAAACTGCTGGGCAGCCTGTATAACCTCAATCGCACAATCAGTCTCATCGTCTTTAAACTGCTGGGCAGCCTGTGTATAACCGTCATATCTTTCATTTTCCTATCTCTTTTTGCTTGTTTAATTTCTCTCTGTTTGGTTTCCTTACGCCAAAGGCGGAAAGAGTCAAACATTGCTGGCCGGGCTTTTCTTTTGAACAGAATTGATTCCAAATTATCTAATATATCTGACTCAAAACTACCATTTTGTGGCCACCGCAAAATACCATCTTTCTTCGTGTATCGGATCCATGCCTCATTAAAGGCAATGGGACCAACACCATGTTTTGAATAGAGCTCATAAGTGGGAGTTCCAACCGGAGGAATCGGACATGAATCCTCGAGCCCGGAATCCCTAGTACAGCAAAAACAACATTTCCTAAATCCGCTCAGACCACGCATTTTAAGCACACCGATCTGTTTACTAACTTCAAGGAGTGAAAGCAAAGAACACGGTACAAATGTACTCACCCCTCGGCTTCGGCTATTGCAACAGTCGAATAAAAACCTCAAAAACAAAAAAAAGAAGTGGGCGCTACCCACGAATACTTAACTAAATAGTCTTCTCACGCCAACAGAGGTCCATCTAATGTCTCGCAATACCAGTTATCACCAGAGGGTCCAAGGCAGGGTGGTAGTCAGGGCAGCAGTCATCAGCAGCCGTCGGAAAAGGAATAGCCGCGCTGCAAAAGACCTTCGGTCCACTTCGACATACAGGGGTCGCTTGACGTGGCTCGCGAATCCTCCGGAATTTTCTTGCGGGGCTTCTCACGACCCTCTGGCTGAACCGCTACCACTGAAACTGCCCCACGTTGGGCGCCAGTTGGAGAACCGGTCCTTATGGGCCGGGCAGCGCAGGGTACGCCTTAATCCCCGAGTTCACCTGCCTTGTAAAAAACAGACACGAGACACACAGTTGAGCGTGGAAGCCGGGTTTATTAGCTGCAGGTTCGGACAGTTATCTCAGAAGTTACACACGAGGTGGATTCTAAGGAGGCTGCCACTTCAATCTGTGGCAACATATTTACAGCATATCACTCCTTACACATACAAAACGAACCAATGAGAAAAGTTGAAAAGCAAGCTATCAGATGTCTCAAATACACCCCTCTCTCAGACCCCGTGTGCTACCCTTCCCAACAAATTATTCAGTGATGGCATCCACAATCCCCTCTTGAGGAGGAGCAAGGTCGCGGGCCAAGATCGCCGCTCGGGCTCCCGGCTCCGCCGGCCGCGGTCTCCCGCCCCCGCATCTAGCGCCCTACCTAGTGCCTCTCTTGTGATCCTGTGCTGTGGAGATGTAGCGGTGCAAATCCATGCGCGCCCGAACTCTCTGGCGGCTTCCTAGCCGGAGATGCGCTGTCTTAAAGTTTGCGGCCCGCCCCTGCCTGCAGCCGGGGTCTGGGGTACTCAACTGCCCGGCCACTAATGCAAAAACAATGGCAGGGTGCGTGGCGGAAGTGCCGGTCTGGGAGGATGACGACCCAGCCCTACCGGATTGTGATGGCGACTTTCGCGCACCGCCGCAGCAATGTTTATACTCGATTTGCTGCTTTCCCCTGCATATCGGAGCAACGACCCCCCCCTCCAGCTGGCCATTATGTGTGTGGGCACCCTGAGAAGATTGTGTCGATCCTGATGGCGGTGAGTGTCTCCTGATGCCCATACTGGGACTGTTTGCCTGCTGATTGATTAGCTACACCGGGACACTCTCCGCCCAGCGGTACACGCTTCGTGTGGGTGCGCCTTATACATGAGTGTGCCTGAGGGGACCGATATTGCTACTTCACTGATCGGCTGGGGCCACGAAAATGTTGCGATCAGACACCTAGGGCGGATTGGCCTGGTGCGCTGGATGCTGGATTCGAGGATTGTCGCTACTAGGGGTGAGATGGACAACCCTCAGCTGGGGGATAGCATGGCGGCCATTGTTTATTTGCAATTTGCACGAAGGAATCAGATGGAGACCGCGGGAGGAGGCCAGGATGCTGTGATGCGTGGGACCTACGCTTGACAGAAGGTTGGTTGCGATGGGTGGTGTCCAGTCATCACTGAGGAGACTGTATATTCGACGATGGTATCACTTTTGGGAGCATTACCCGGTTCTAATGACTGACTGATCAACGGCGACGGGTGGAGGTGGTGCTAAGGCAAGCCCTTTTTCCCTTTGTTTTGGGTGGATGTCGAGGATTGAGCACCATCTCTCACGCTCATTGATGACCCCTGGACAGTCGGATGGCTACTTTCTCAGAGCGATATCATCTTGTACTATCTTGTCTTTGGAAGACATCCTCTTCCCAGTCAGATACTTTGATCCACCCACACCTGTGATGAAGAGATTGGGTTGCAATCGTGAATTGAACTGGGCGGGCCTGGGTCGAGTACTGTGATGCTATTTCAGTGCGATCCGATGCGGGACTCACTACCTAAGTTATTATGGCGCTAATGACAGACTGGCAGGGATTGTACCCACTCCTTATACGTGTACTGTGTTGCATTCAGGCTTACTGTTTGGAGTGGGTGTCATCTGTGGCGGGGGGGCGGCGTGGGCTGGGGGTCTGTCCTGGTTTCCTCCTCCGTTTTCCCTTTTTCTTTTTCCTTTTTCTGTTTCTTCCTTTAGATTTTAACCTAAGTCGAGCTATAGCTCTACTCTGTTCTCTTCTACATTTCGAGTTCCATAACGGGCGACAGGCACGCTGCTGAGGGGGAGGCCGTAGCCGGAGGCAGGGGTGCAGGGTGGGGGGCCTGGGGGGGGGTATTACTGTTTTTCTTTTTTCTTTTTCGTTTCTAGGGCCCCTTTGTTCTACCTATTATTCTTGGCTTTCCCTTTATCCCTTGTTCTTTCTCTTTCTTCTTGTAACCAAGCGATGGGTTGTTTACCGTATGTTTCTTTGGTCCGAATCACGAGGGGCGATGTTTCTTGAAACAGACTTAAGTTGCAGCAGGCATGTACGGTAATGGCGTGTGCTCTGTACTGTTCAATGTCTATCCTGTTTAATACGCACTATTAACAACGCCTTGTCTTTATTAGTCCTGCTGCGAAGATCCTGATTATAGATAGCCCTTGATGTAATGTTTGTTTGATTGTATGACATCCTATCCTGGTTCTCCCTAAATTTAAAAAAGAAACCTTTTCCATCCTGGTACCTGTATGGTACGATCATCATCCTGAGTTGCAATGGGGCGATGGGGAGGCGTAATGTTGAGTACTTCTGGCTTTTATTGATTTGCTGCCCGTTATTGTAACTGCTTTGTGTATCAATAAAGGTTTACCAAAAATTAAAAAAAAAAAAAAAAACAATCCCCTCTTGCAGGTGGCAAGACGTATTTGTATGTCTCAAAGGATAGTTGTGTAATAGGAGAATACAAGGAGAGAATAGCGAAGGCCAGTCGGATAAGATAATATAAAGAAAGAATAGGAGAAGGCAAATAGTCGGTCAGGTCTCCTTGGAGATGAAGTCACCCTCTGCCACCTGGAAGGAGCGATTATGGAGGAAAGATTTTAGCCAAGACAAGGCAGACCCTGAAATACCAAGGTCTCTAAGCCGCTGAGCCAAGATATGGTGGTTGACGGTGTCGAAGGCCACACTAAGGTCCAGGAGGATCACTGCCACTGATCCTCCTGCATCAATGATCTTCCTAGCCTCTTCGAGAACTGCCACCATCGCTGTTTCCGTACCCTGGCCCGGGCAGAAACTTGTCTGTAAAGGTTTAAGCAGTTCAATGGTTTCCAGGTAGTTGGACAGCTGGCCGTTAATACATTTTTCAGCCATCTTGCTGATGCAAGGGAGGAAGGAGATCGGCCTGAAGTTAGGCAGGTTTCTGGGGTCCAGGTTGGGTTTTTTGAGTAAGACTCTAACCACCGCCTTCTTCCAGCTCGGGGGTACCGTTCCGTTTGCTAGAGAGGTATTGATCAGGTTCACCATCGGAGCAAGGATGGTGGCAGCTACCTGTTTTAAATACTTGACTGAGGCTGGATCATGTGAGACCCGCTTTTGAGAGATTGGAGGATGGGCCGTAGAGTGTCCTCACTGATGAGGGTGAACATGTCAAGTCCTGTATTCGTGTTCTGGGACTGCAACAGGTGGGGACGTGGAGGGTCCACAGGGGTGAGAGATTGGGGAGATGCTGGAGGATGTTTTGTATTTTTTGGTCAAAAAACGTGGCTAACTCGTTACAATGATTGTCCGAGAGGTCACTCGTGCAAGTAGGTTCTGGGGTTTTTAAGAGGTTTTTTTACGATTTGGAAAGTTTCACTGGACGAGCAAGATGCCGTACTGATTTTTTCATTAAAGAAGGCTGTTTGCGCATTTTTTAGAGCTTTTTTGTAGTTGAAGTTAGCCCGTTTATAGTCACTCTTGCTGTTAGGGTCGAAATCTTCCTCCACAGTCTTTCAGATCTCTTGCAGTTTTTTTAGGAGGCGGACCTCGTGTGTGAACCACGGAGAGGTGAATTTTTTCCTTGGTTTCAGATACGGTTTTTTGGGGAGGACGGTGTCGATGGAGTTTTCAATCCAGGACGAGAACTCGGCGTCCGCTGTATCAGGGTCAGTTTCATGGTGAGGCCTAGTATGCTCCAGTACCTGCTTCCATTTGCCGAGATCAAGTTTGGCCCAGGGACGAGAGAGTCTACCCGGTGCTTGGATGGGAGGTGGAGTGGTCCGGATCCGCCAGCTAAAGGGGATAAGCAGGTGGTCTGACCAGGGCACTGGAATGGGTGCTCCCACTAAGAGGTCAGGAAAGTTGCAAAAAATGGGGTCAAGCAAGTGCCCAAGATTATGCGTGGGTAGGTCATTTTGTAGGTGAAGTTGGTGGGCTGCCAGATCTAAGAGCAGTTCTGCGGCAGTGTCGTCTTTACTATTATCGAATTGGACATTGAGGTCCCCTAAGATTAGAAAATTGGGCAGGGTGCTGGCCATGGCCAAGGAGGATTCCAAGAGTGAACTGCAGAACTGCCGCAAGGCTCCTGGTGGGCAATAAATGAGAACTCCTGATAGGGAGTTGCAAGGGGATATTTGGATGGTGAAGTGCACATTTTCGCAGTCCGTCAGACGGCTGTCGTAGAATCTGCATGAAAGAAAGTCTCTGTAGATGACAGCTATCCCTCCTCCCCTACCCTTAGGTCGATTCAGGTGTTGAATAAGGAAGCCGTGAGGCAATGCCTGTACAATATCTGCGTCCTAGTACGGGGCAAGCCATGTTTCAGTGAGAAACAGGATCTCCAGTTGATGCTCTTCCAAGAGCATATGTATTTCGTGGGCATGTTTGGGCAGGGATCTGCAGTTAATCAGGGCCATGCTAATGACCGTCTGGGGGTAGTGCCTGGTCTTAGCGAGGGTAAGTTTGAATGGACAATGGAGACAGTGGGTGCAATGAGACTCACCTCTAATTGATTGAGTGCATAAGGGCTGAAGAGGCTGATTGAGTTGGCATAAGGATTCCCTAGAGTATGATAGTCTCATCTGATCCCTAGTGCCTGGCCCTAAGCCCGTACTGGCGCAGACGGGATTACCTCTGGCGCACCTCCAGCGCGCCAACGACGCGCCCGCTGCACTCATCCGCTGCACGTCCGGCGGGGAGGGGTCATATTGTTGTGTGGGGGCCGAAATCGCCCGCAACGTTAGAGCGCCGACCGCCCTTCCCAGGATGGCGGCTGTGAAGAGCGCTGTTTTTCCTGCCTAGTACGCGGTCCAGGAGACCCTAAATCGGCCACCAGCGGAGCGCGCGGTATCGGGGAATTACAAGGAGGTTGACGGTAAGAAAAGCTTTCTAGTTTTTAGCAACTGTGTCTCACTCACACAGCGTTCAGGGTGGTTATTAAAATCTGTGTCTCAATCACACACCATTCAGGGTGAGTGTGAGTGTCCAACAAGTCAAACAAGTTAAAAGATCACACGACGAATCAATTTTACAGTTTTTAAAAATAAAGACCTTGGCTCCCGGCTTCCACCTCAGGAGTCGCAAATTCTGTTAGTGAGTCTGACTGTCAGTCCGCCCTATATGTAGTGTGGGGGCCTAAATCGCCCGCAACGCTAGAGCGCCGACCGCCCTTCCCAAGATGGCGGCTGTAAAGAGCGCTGTTTTTCCTGCCTAGTACGCGGTCCGGGAGACCCAAAATCTGCCACCATCAGAGCGCTCGGTATTGGGGAATTACAAGGAGGTTGGCGGTAAGAAAAGCTTTCTAGTTTTTAGCAACTGTGTCTCACACACACAGCGTTCAGGGTGTTTTAAAAATCTGTGTCTTACTCACACAGCGTTCAGGGTGGTTATTAAAATCCGTGTCTCAATCACACAACGTTTAGGGTGAGTGTGAGTGTCCAACAAGTCAAACAAGTTAAAAGATCACACAACAAATCAATTTTACAGTTTTAAAAAATAAAGACCTTGGCTCCCGGCTTCCGCCTCAGGAGTCGCAAATTCTGTTAGTGAGTCTGACTGAAGCCCAGTATACGCCTCTTTCTCGGACCCCGTGTGTCACCCCTCACAACAAATTAATCACTGATGGTGTTCACAATCCCCTCTTGCAAGTGGCAGGACATGCTGGTGTGTCTCAAAGGATAGTTGTGTAATAGGAGCATACAAGGAAAGAAAAGGGAAGGCCAGTCGGATAAGATAGTATAAGGGAAGAATAGGAGAGGGCAAATAGTCGGCTGAGACAGCGATCAATCGAACCAGACATGGATTAACAAACTCGGCCAGACCCTGACATCGGGTTTCATGAACAAGGACAATAGAGTTACTTTTTAACTGGAAGGACACGTAGCAGCTGGAAAAGCAAAAGCATCGCGTTCGCCGTGCCGCCTGAGTGAGGGCAACACAAAATGGCGACATGACACAAAATGGCGGCTAGATACGGGACTAAATCTGAAATCGCAGAACCTCAGATCCAACCAAGTTAAAGGTAATGGGTCCTCAACTTTTAGAATGGGATCATTAGTAAATATTAGATCTAGCATATGGCCAGCCACATGAGTGGGTGACGTTACCCTTTGTGTCAGATTTAACCCTTTAAAGCTGTCAGCCAGTTGAGAGGCCAGGGGGCAGTCATCATTGTCCATATGGATGTTGAAATCGCAGAGGACTATTAAGTCAGTGTGCCTCAATGAACGTTCCCCGATAGTATCATATAACTCCAGCAGAGGTGTGAATGAAGCCTCCGGAGGTCTATAGACCAGCAGTCCAGCAATGGAGGAGACAAGGGAGAATTTGATACAGAAGGACAGCGCCTTAATCAACCTTGTATTCTCAATTCTCTTGTGCGAGATCTCAAAGCCACTTCTCATCATCAAAGCAAGCCCGCTGCCCATTCTATTGCCAGATCAGTTAGATGTGGATATCCTATAGCCCTGTGGAATAGCAAAAAGTATATCAGGGTTAGTGCTTGCTCTCAACCACCTTTTGGTAAGAAACATGACATCCCAGGAATTTGTCTCTAAAGTAAGCCAAATGTTATCAGCATGTTTGGGGAGGGATCTGCAATTGATTAGGCAGGCCCCGACAGTGGGCCTGAGTGTTGAGTCGGGAGTAGGGGGCATAGCCATAGGAATATCCTCGTGTTCACCTGTATTCAACAGGCCTTTATCCAGCTTAATGGTGCATGATTTGCAGTGAAACTCCTGATCAAGCCCCTATTGTTCCAACAGACAGAGATCCAGACATGTAGGCTCAGAGTATCCCATTGTGGAAACCACAATTAGCTGCTCCTTGGACCAAACAATACTGGCTAAGTGACTGCATTGGGCAGCATGGATGGCGCTGGCTGTGATCCGAACACGGACGGGTGCCGATGGGCTTGCGCCGATGGGCTTGCCTTTGGGATCCCTTCATCTGTCTCATCAAGGATTCATGACTGCTAGTGTCTGAACATATCTGGGCTTGCTTTGTTAGAGTATCACAGACTGTGCACTCTGAGAGTGTTGCAATTTTGCCTGTGACAAACCCCTAGTCGGAGGGCAAGGGGCCCGTGCCTGTTATGACAGCATCCTAACCATGTCTTAGGGCCATTAGCACGTGACCAGGGTGATGTCACAACACTAGTGGCCCAACACGTTCATGTGATCTGCTGGAAGTGATGTCACTTCTGGGGAAGGCCCTCAGGAACACAGAAGTCCTGGTAATGGAAGTGATGTCATTTCCTGGGGTCATGTGACCGTGTTGGGTCACTTGTGTTGTGATATCACCCTGGTCACTTTTTTCTTGATGTGAAAGACATCCCTTTGTAGGAATAATGAGGACAAAAAAATAAGATGTCATTGGAGCAAATGGTTTACTTTTGATACACGTTAGGCTGATTCTCCTACCCCTGGAAGCTTTCAGAAGCATAGAAAAACTCACAAATGTGTGCAATGGTAGTAGAGAGAGTATCTTTATTATAAAATTCACCCTTAATACAAATAAAATGTATGTTTCCCAATAGATGCTCATTTTCCGATTCATAAGAAATATTTGTTTCTGCATGCTCCTCCGCAATGACAAAATATATTTCTAATTTTTTTCCCTACTCCTTTAAACCTGTGAACATTTCAATCTGTTATCATTTTCATGAATGGTAGGAAGATTTGCTGTCGCAGATGCCGGAATATTCAGTGAAATATATATGCAAAGCAGCCAGAGACGCATTGCCATGGAAACTATTTAATATCGACATTGGGCAGAACATTTGGTCTGATTTTCATAGTTCCTCTAGTCCTCTAGGCCACTGCAACCAGTACTACAAGGAAGACCTGCCACAGAAAAAGAGCAAATGAAGTTAGTTTAGAGGTCAGTATTAGTGCAGCCCTTAAAACTCATATTTATGGGTTAATGTAGCCAAGGTGAATGCACACAACGTAAAGTGTTAAGACTTGTAATGTCATATAGGACACATACAGAGCTAATCGGAAATTATTTTCAAACAACTTCTTAATTAGTTGATTATTGGTTGGAGTTTGTCAATATTCAAGGGCTGCATAAAACTGATTATCGTCGGTCTATGACTAAGATATACTTATCTACAGTTACCCATAAAAAATGGTTTCATTACCCCTCAAAGGGTCTTCTTTTCCCAGTAGACCCGAGTGAGGAAATCACAAGCTTCCAGTAAAACTCATTTTGCACCGACAATTGGATGCTGTCATAATTTTATTCTTAAGAACAATTACTTCACTGTTTTTTAACAACCAAAGATCCAAAATGATCTAATAAATAATCGGTTACATCAAGTCAGTAATAGTTTACAAATGTTTGGTGTGAAACTCGTGTAGCTGTCCTACATATTTCAAAAAGAGAAACATCCCATCTCCACCCATGATGACAAGACTGTTCTTGTATAGTTTATTTTGATTTATTTTTTATTTTGAAAGTTTTATATAGCGCGGACAAGATCTTTGCAGATATCAGAGCGCTTTACATAGAAGGGGTACATGAGGGAGCATAGTCAAACAGATAAAACAATAGATCTAACAGTACAAATAGGTGGCTGCACAGCCAATCATGTGAGTAATAAGACAACTAATGCAAATAAGCACAGGGGTCAAACATGTAGTACAGATCGTGCCGAGTATTAACAGAGTTCGAGATACTAGTTCAAGTGTATTTAGCCATGAGGATAGCTTTTACTTCTTTTTTAAAGAGTGTAGTGGAGGAGATAAGTCTGGTTTCGGGAGGGAGTGAGTTCCAGATCCTAGGCGCCATTCCTGAGAACGAGCGCTTATATGTTTTTTCCTTCCGGAATCTTCGAGGTTTCAGCAGGAGATTGTTTGTGCCTCTAGTGTTTCTAGCTCCACCAGAGATTGTCAGCTTCTGAGCGAGGTAGCCGGGTGAGTTTAGGTGTACCGCCTTGTGTGTCATGCAGGTGATTTTCAGATGAATTCTGGCTTCAAAAGGCAGCCAATTCAGGGATTTCAAGTCAGGGGTAATATGGGAGTGCTTATTCGAACCAGTGATGAGTCTCACTGCAGCGTTTAGAGAAGCTCTTAGGGGTGCGGTAGTAGTTAGGGGGAGTCCGCAGAGGGCGATGCTGCCGTATTCTATTCGAGGGATGACTATTGCTTGTACTGCGGTTTGGAAGTCTTTGGCTGGGAGGAAGGGTTTAAGTTTCCTCAGAGTATTGATTTGGAAGTTCGCTCCCTTTGTTGCCTTGCTGATATGTTGCTGCATGTTGAGATTGGTGTCGAGTGTTATGCCTAAGGATTTTGCTGAGTCCACGATGGTGGGTTGGACATTGAGTGTGGTTAGTTGTTTAAGCCAAATTTGAGTGGTGGAGATCTTCGCTGGAGGTGAGATCAGAAGGAACTCTGTTTTCAGGGCATTGAGTTTGAGATGATTATCGGCAAGCCAGGATTGGGTGCTTCTGATCATTGAGTTCAGGAGCAAGATGTCTTTGGGGGATTGTATTTTGAGATAAAGTTGGATGTCATCGGCGTACATGTGGAAGTGTACATTGGTTGCTTGTAGCAAGGTGGTGAGAGGTTCCATAACTAGGTTGAACAGAGTTGGGGATAGAGAGGATCCTTGGGGGACGCCTAGTGTTACAGGTATTGGCGAGGACATCAGGTTGTTGCTCTTGAATTTCTGCGACCTGTTGTGAAGAAAGGAAGTGAACCACTTGAGAACAGTTCCAGATAAACCAATTCTTGTGTTTAGTAGTTCTAGTAACTTCTCATGTTTAACGGTGTCGAATGCTGAAGAGAGATCAAGAAGGATGAGGAGGCAGGTGTCGTTTTGGTCTAGCATTTGAAGTGCGTTGTCAATTATGTGAGTCATAGCAGTTTCTGTACTGTGTCCTGCTCGGAAGCCTGACTGGTGAGAGTTGAGGAGATCAAATTGTTCAATGTGTTTAGTCAATTGTAGTTGTGCGCATTTTTCCAACAGTTTGGCGAGAGTGGGAATATTGGTAATGGGACGGTAATTGTTGAGATCAGAGGGGTCGACTGTAGGTTTCTTTAGTAAAGGTGTGACTTGTCCAACTTTGAGGGAGTCGGGTATGCTTCCTTGTTGGAGAGAGCTGTTGATAATTTTAGTCCAGAGTGGGAGGAGCAAAGGTCTTTTACAGCAGTAGCAGGAAGGGGGTCCGTGAGGTGATTGGATGGTTTCAAGGTGCTGAGCAGTTTGCCAATTTCTTCTTCCGAGTATGTGCCAAAGGTTGACCATGTAGCATTGTTTTTTGGTTCAGTGGGTGCAATGCACTAGGGGTTTGAATAGAGGCTTGCGTCAATGAGGAGATCGCTCTTTATGTTGTCAGTTTTTTGGATAAAGAAAGCAGCAAAGTCTTCGCAGGAGGGGGCTTCACGCACGGTGCTGAGTGGTTGGGGTTGATCCTTAGATTGTGATCTGATTAGCTCAAACAGTTTTCTCGGGCGGTTTTTTGCTTGGTCGAGCTGGAGGCTGAAGAAATCTGATTTTGAGCGTTTTATTTTCCTGAAATAGGCGTTTCTCTTTTTCTTCAGAGCTTTTAGGTGTAGTGCAGAGGGATCTGATCTCCAGGTGCGCTCTGCCATTCGCATGTCTCGTCTATCCTCATTGAGACTCCCGTCGTACCATGGCTTGGAGATTTTAGTGGAGACTCTTTTTAGCTGCATAGGTGCAGCCTCATTAATTATTGAGGTCATAGCGTTGAGATAGTGGTCAGTCAGAGTTTGAACGTCCGTAGCGCCTGTCGGTGGGAGTAGGAGATTGCATCTGTGTGGAGGCAAGGAGCCTGGGTTGAGTTTTTTCATGTCTTTTTTTCAAACTTTGGGCTTGGAGGATTGACCCAGGTTAACTTTAACTTTTTCATTGATGAAGAATGTGACAATATGATGATCTGACCAGTCACAGGGTTGGATAGACTCAAGTTGGATAGAGTCCTCTTTGGAGGTGATCAGGTCGAGGATAGAGCCTTTCTCGTGGGTCGGGCTGTTGCATATTTGGGTGAGGTCAAGGGCATCGAGGAAATTTTTAAGACTATTTACCACCGCGTCATTGCGATCGTTCCAGTGGAGGTTGAAGTCACCAAGGTATATTTGGGTGAGCTGCCGACCGGAATTGGTTGAGATCAAATCCATGATTTGTTGAGAAAAGGTGAGGTTGTCCCTAGGTGGGTGGTATATGCTGTGAAGAGAGCATATCGGTTTGCCCTCACTAATAATGTCGAGGCATATGTATTCCCAGGATGTTGGGGATGGTAGGGAGGTGGAGTTGACTTTCAGAACATAGAGGTTGTTCCTGTAGATGCAAGCGATTCCACCACCTATTTTGCCTGATCTGTCAAGCCTAATAATGTGGTAGTTGGGAGGAACCAGGATGTCCATTATAGGTGATGAAGATTCAATTAGCCAGGTTTCAGTCAGGATGATTAGGTCAAGGTCCAGCAATAAGAGGAGATCAGCAATGGCGGCGGAATGCTTGGAGGCCGATCTGCAGTTGAGGAGAGTGCATTTGAGACGGGGTGTGTTGAGGGTGGTAGAGGGTTCTAGAGAGAGGGACTTTTCTAAGGTTATTGGGGATGGAGAATCTGCTGTTTAGTGTGGGGGGTCTGAGGGGATTTGAGTGTATTGTGGGGATGGTGAGGTGTGAGGTGGTTGTGTGATTTTGGGGGGCTGGGTCATAGGAGCGGAGAAGGGTGAGCGTGTCGAGGTCAGAAGTAGGGTTGTGGGTGCGACGAGGGCGGTTGTTGCGATTGCGAGCTTGGATTGAGGTCCAGTGTGGGGAGAGTTGAGTGAGAGAGTTAATCGGAAGGGTGGGGGACAAATTGGGAGGGCAGGTGTAGTTGTGTGAGGAGTTACAGGAGCGACGAGGGCGGTTGCTGCGATTATGCGCAGGGATGGACGCCTGGTGTGGGGCGTGTTGAGTGAGGGAGTCAGCCGGAGGGGTAGGGGACAAGTTGGGAGGGGAGGTGGAGGTGGGTGAGGGGTGTGTGAGGTGTGTGGAGAGTAGTTCTTTGATGATGTGTATGTCTTCTTTGATCTGAATGAGAGTGGCCATGATGTTGTCCATCGTGGGATAGGTGGTGGAGGTGGGGGTGGAAGTAGGAGGTGAATGACTGACCAGGGAATTCGCGTGCAGGTGGGGGAGTGGGCTGGTGTTCGTGCAGGGCTGCCGAACGTTAGAAGGCAGAACCTCTCTCACTGAATTTCACACCTGGCTAATTGCTTGGTTCACCTTTCAGCTGAGTGTAGAAGACAAGACCATTTTCCCTTTTTTAACACTTCCAAACAAGCATTTGCAAAGCAATAGGTCTCGTATTTGCGAGAGTTTGAGCTATTGGCATTGTAAATGAAAATGCATTTTATTTATGTGTTGATTTTTAAAACATAAATAAAAGGCATCGTCATTTTTAATGTCAATAGCTTAAACTCTCGCAAATGCGAGACGTACTGCATTGTAACTGCTAGACCTATTGCATTGTAAATGCTTGTTAATGACTGCTATCAAAATCCTCCACAAGGAAGATTGTCAAGGAAGCCTCAGGTGTTTCACCGTTGAAAGTTAATAAATGTGTGCTATCATTGACAAGAAATGAGAAACGCAAAGTTAGAAAAACATGGTGAGACAACAAATTATTTATTCATGAGCATCAAGGGGAAGGGACATTAAAGAATAAAGCTTGTACACAGCTGTTGAATCTGGCAGCTGGGGCACAACAAATGTCTGAAGAAAATTACAACCTTTATGTCGAGAAAGCTTTTGACTGGGAGTTCAGTTAAATAAAATACACAGCTAGGCTGGGGTCAGATTACAATGTTTAAATGAGCATGCAAATCTTTGCTATGCAGCAGCACGAGTGGGCAAATATCGGTGTGCAAAGAGCTTACCTTACTAAGCTCTTGAGACATGCGCCTACTCTCCAACGTGCACACTGGGTAAAATAGGCCTGGAATGTCAGTATGGTATATCCTAATACCAGCACCCACATTGTGAAAGAGGAGATGCGTTATCTTTGCACTGGTGAAAGTGCATTGTATAGAGTGTTGGACGCGGTCTATTGTGTGCTGTTCAAAGTGCCCTCTTATACGTTAGACATGGCTACTTAACTTAACTTCTGCACACATCAACATTTAGAAATCTTAACACGCTGCAGAAAATGTTGATAACTGCACAGTATTCGCTGTCATGCTGGCAGGCCCAGCTCAATTATTGTGTTTAGCCACGTACAATTTCCGGTGCAATCCTCGCTGGAGTGCCTCAGGGATCAATTCTCGGACCTTTTCTCTTTAACATATTTTCCAACGACATCCTCACAGACTTAAAGAAGACTGATCTGGCTCTATACGCTGATGAAGTAGCAGTCATCTCCCAATCCTTCAGCGAAATAGAAGTGGCTAAGAACCTTGAGGCATCACTCAACAGTCTCTCTGAATGGTACAGCGACTGGCAGATCACCCTCAACACAAGTAAAACCACAGCAACATTATTCACCAGGAAGCTGAACAGGAAACATATACAGATCCTCCTCAATGGGGATGAGATCAAATGGGAAAACAGCAGCTCCTACCTAGGGGTGACTCTGAACTCTAAACTCAGCTGGAGAAACCACATAGAAAAGACCTGCCAGAAAGCAGCCATTTGACCGCTACCCGCGACCCATTGAAGCACTAACCTTGCGAAACTGAAACAGCAACGCAGCATCCAAAAACTCATCACTGCTTGAAGGCAAACGCCGGCAGATACGCAAAACTCACCACTGTCAGAAGGCATAATCGCCTCGGCAAGCAACCAAAACCCTTTAGCTGCCAGATGGTATAATCGCCTCGGAAAGGAACCAAAACCCTTTAGCTGCCAGATGGCATAATCGCCTCGGCAAGCAGCGAAAATCCTTTCGCTGTCTGATGGCATAATCGCCGCAACAGGCACCCAAAACTCAACACTATCAGAAGGAACTAGATAGACAAAGACGAGACTCTCTGAGGAAACATGCTGACAATTCTGCAAACTCAATTGACCGCTACCCGCGGCCCATCACTGAGCTGACCATGTGATACAACCTCAACTGTGACAAAGAGTCACACATCAATAAGACAACCTAAACAGCGACTAAAAAAACTCGAAATGAATGTGCAGTAATGAGGCTACTGCCTCGGTATCCAAAAACTCATCACTGTCAGAAGGAATCTGACAGACGAAAACAAGACAGACGTCGAGCGCCCTCTTTGGTCCTGTCATCGTCGGTGACAGTACCCCTCCTCCTGCATAGCCGAGCTGCCCTGACGCTGTTTTACCCTGTTTTAAGGTGAGTTGTCCCTTTCGCTCATGTTTGTTTCCCCGTAGATTGCCCCTTGTTACCGTTTTGTGCCCATGTAGGAGGTTAGGCTACAGCGGATGGGGTTCCTTTTTACAGCCGGGGAGGGAATTTTTTGGGGCTTCGCCCCCGTCGTTCTCCCGTGAGGGGTGTAGAGGGCCAAGGGGGGGGGGTATGGGGTGATATCGTTTGCTGCCTGTTGTTTTACCCGGTTTCCGGCCTCGGAGGAGGGGGGCGATTAAGGTATTGTGTGGTGCCTTGGCGGGCTGGGGTGATGGGGCGGTGGTATGTGCGGGTTTAGAAGGCTGTAATGGTAGCTGGTTTCTCCTGGGGTCCGCTTTTTTTTTTTGCAGGCGGACAGGCTTGCGGCCTAGCGTTTGGTGTTCCACCCCGGTAATGCCTATTGTTGTTTGTATGCTCGTGCTCATCTTGGCCCCACCTCTGTCCATGTATGCCGCTCCGGGGTGGTGGACGCGTTAGGGCATGCAGGCTCTCAGGGCTTGGTCCGCGGGCCCAGGCGCAGGGGCCTTGGGTCCGCGCCTGGCGGCACATCAAGCTCCTTTGTTGTTTCTATGCTCGTGTCTTTGCCTTGCGTCCCCCTTTTCTCATGTATGCTTCTCCGGGCTGGTGAGCGCGTCGGAGCATGCACCGGGCCCGGGCCAAGGACCCAGGTGCTGGGACCTTGGGTTCAGGCCTGGCGGCATATCGAGTTTCCACGAATCGGGTGGGCGGAGGCCTTGTCCTGCATGCAGTGGGGGGCGGGCTCGTCCAGGTTTGGCGCACGGCGCTCCCGCAAGCGCCGGTGTCCAGTGCGTCAGGAAGTGCAGATTGATCTCTGTCCCATCCAGGCGGCGGTTGGGGGGGTTACAATTGCACATATTATTGACAAGCAAACTTTCAGTTACAGGAGGTGAAAATGACAAATGTGAGCAAATGAATTACAAGAGGTAGCATACAGCACAATTCAGGACCTGTCGCATCGGGGCGTGTGGCCCAATTTATGAGCTAGAACGTGCAGGCTAGGGGGGGCGGGCTGATACACTGATCGGCATTTAGGACTTTATAGGCTCACTTGAGGGTTGCATACCATGAACCCTCCGGACCCTCAATGATGCCCCTTTTTTCGCTGCATGTGATGAGGGAAATCCTAGTTATTCTCCCTGGGGGGGCGGGCCTTTATACCTATGCGGGCGCGAATCCATGCCTTGCCTGCCACTAGTCAGGATGCGCCTCTCCTTCTGAGAAGCATCTACAACCCCAATTTATTTTACAGCTTTCTCCTCATGGAAGGGGGGGTGTAGCTCAGTGGTGGAGTGCTTTCTTTGCGGGTTGTGGCCACGGTTTCATTCCCCTGCATCTCCACTTTCCCATGCAGCTCGGTGGGTAGAGCATAGGATTGTAGCGGAGCGGCGGATATCCCTATTTTGCTGGCTCGCTTCCGGCTGCATTGAAGTTCTCTGAGAGGCACAGGTATTTGCAGGATAGGGGTGTTAGGGCTCCCTGGTTTAGCAACAAAGAACACTGTCAGGAGTTTAGTTTAGGGAGTTTGGGCAGCTGATGTTTGTCTTGATTTTAAAGCAGGAACCGTGATGAAGATGATGCTGGAGACACCTGGGAGGCCACTGGAGGTATCGTCAGGTAGAAAGGTTGCGGCACACTATGGCCAGAGTGTTAGGGTTGCTCACAAACAGGTGTTGGATGGAGGCTAACGTTTGTTTTCTAATTACAGATTGTCTGTTGCCAAATATTTCTACCACCACAGAGGACTTGAAGTTGGTCAGGAGCAGGTACGGTCAGAGGTTCTGCGTGTAGGGGCATTACCCAGACACGGGAAGGGAAGTAGTCGCAGGGGGTTATCAACCAGCACGTAAGGTTTCAGGATGCGAGGGGGGCGTTGCTAACCTTTTCTTTTCATCTTATACAGAAGTGGCATGCTGGGGACTCATTTACAGGCCCGGAACACGATTAAGCATATACACCTAATATTGAGTAAGTACGTTCGGGGATTGGGGGATGGAGGCTCATCAGTATCTGCAAGAGGCCTGGTCTACATAAATGAGTGGTAAGGATATGTCTGACACTGACTTTATCCCCGTAGATTGAGAGACACAACCTTGACGATATGGCATGGAGAGCCAGGGCTTCCCATCTCTTTTCACGCAGACGTCACAGGTGGATGATTCATTGCCGGATGCCACACAGGAAGCACAGTGGGCAGCTTTTATTCAGATGGCCAAGGGAAAGGGTCTGTCCTGGGCCACCGGGATCTTGAAGGCCGTCGAATCTGATGACTCCGGCGTCGTATTTGAGCCACCGCCCGAGCTTGACCTCAACCAGGAGGCCGGCCCATCGAGAGCATCGAAGCGGGCCCGCAAGCCCACGTCCAAGGAATTCCTGGCAGAAATGCTGCCAGCCAAAGCGAGGGCACTGCACGTGCAGAAGGAGGTGGTGCCACAGCAGGTGCCCCCTCAGCCCTTAGCACCAGTGGCTCCCCAGGACAATGCCCGGGCCGTTGCAGGGTACGCTACACGTGAAGATCTGGGTAAGCTCTCGGACACGATGAAGGACTTGATGGCTGAGCTAAGAGGGGGACAAGTGACTTTGGGATAGGGAGGGGCCAGGGCGGCGGCATCAGTGTGGGTGAGCCAGACGATTGTTCCGCATACTATTCAGGGGGATCCGACACCCGCCAGCCCGGGGAGTCCCTTGCTAGTCACAGCCACAACTGTGCATTCTAAGCCGACGGAGGGAGCTGGGGAGGCCCCCCTCCAGTGGAGCCCGTCACCCTTCTTGCATCCATCAGCCCTCAGGAGGAGTTGGACTATTCTGCCTCAGAGATAGCCAGTTCGGTCTAGACCATCAGTGCGACTGTTACCCCTACAAGCAGTAGTATGGCAGCACCTATAATACCAGCACCTCCCACGGTCGGCACGCCTAGTGTAGTTCCCCCTTCTCAGCAGTTAGCGCCCTGCGCCGTTTCAGCTGGTCGCAGCTGCACCTCTGCTATCTGGTCACTGCTCCTTCGCCTGGCAGGTACTGTTAGCGGCCAAGGACGTTATATGGAGGGAGAGCTGATAGACATTTTTTCTCTGCTCTTATTGGGGCAGGATGAGGTGGATGTCAGGAAGGCGGGGGCGAAGGGGGATGAAAAAAAAGTTAAGTACCAACAATGGCCAGAAAAAACCATTGAGAACTGGCTACACGCATTTGCTATTCTGTCAGCTGTCATCCTAGAGAAACATCCAGAGCAAGCGCATGGGCTCATCCAATACGGAGCACTCATTCGCAATTAAGCTATGAAATGGGGGGGACAGGGCTGGTTGAACTATGACCTGGAGTTTAGGAAAAGGTTGTCCTTGTGTCCAGAAATGAGGTGGGACCAGAAGGAAGTACAGCTTTGGGTGGATCACATGGGATCTCGCACGATGCAAGGCACAGGGGCACAGAACAAGTGTCAGGGAAACAAGGATGTTAGCAGTAGTACCTTTCGCTATGAGACACGAGGTGACAAGCAGCCCTTTTGGGGGGGGTTCAGGGGGAGAGGGAGTAACAGAGGGGTGTTCAGAAGGTTGCCCCCTGGGACCTGTCCTTTGTTCAACACAGGGTCATGCTCATGGGGCAAGACATGCATATTTTTGCACGCTTGCAACATAAGTGGAGACCCCCACCCGGCAGCCTCTTGCCACTCACAGCAAGGGGGTCCCCCCCAAAGTAAACAGGATGCCGTAGGTTAGAAGGGGTGACTGGGGTCACCCACCTCACCCACCTCTCCCCTCCCCAGATTTAGCAAGGCGGCGGTCCATACACAGCACTCGGCACTACCCCCCCTTGGACACCAGCTCATGACAACTTGTTGTTGTTGGGGGTGTAGTGAACGGCCGTTTCGCCAGTGATCATGTCCAACCAGTTGCCTCGCCTAAGACAGTACCTGCTCATGCTTGACAGTCAGTTGCTACTGGCTGGGTTTAGTGAGGGATTAAAAATACCTTACGTGGGTCCTGAAGGGCCCAGGCAGGCGGATAATCTCAGGTCAGTCAAGGATCAACCTGAAGTGGTCAGGGCCAAAGGAGAGGGCATTGGGGAGAGTAGAGGGCCCTTTTTCTAGGCCACCCTTGGACAATTTTGTGGTGTCTCTTCTCGGGGTGGTGTCTAAGAAGGAGCCTGGGGCTTTCCGCTTAATTCACAACCTCTCTCAACCATGGTTTGGAGGAAGGCGCTTGCTCGGTCACGTATTGTACTCTGGACGTGGCTTTGGATTTGGTCAGGAGGGCAGGCATGGGTGCCTGGTTAGCCAAGGCAGACATCGAGTCAGCATTTCGGTTATTACCAGTGCATCCAAGCAGCCAGCACCTGCTATGTTTCAAACTAGAGGGCAAGTACTTTTACGACCGATGCATGCATGCGTACTTTGAGGGTTTCAGCAGCTTCCTCCAGTGGGCTCTTCAGTCGAGCTATGGGGTCAGAGGGGTGTCTCATTACCTGGACGATTTCCTTTTCTTCAGGAGTGATGGGTCACAGGAGTGTAGCGATGCTCTTTGGGATTTTGAGTTGCTAGCCGCGCATCTAGGGGTCCCTCTGGTGCCTGACAAGACTGTGGGTCTGGCGCAAGTGTTGACATTTTTAGGGATTGAAATTGACACTGCGGCATGAGAATCCAGGTTACCGGCGGACAAGGTTTAGGACCTTGCGCAGCACATCCAGGCAGCCATTGGTCAGGAGAAGGTGACACTAGGTTTCCTGCAGGGCTTACTGGGCAAGCTAGACTTCACCACCAGAATCATACTGGCAGGGAGGGTCTTTGCACGCAGAAATTGCCAGGGCTTCAGCGAAGGTCTCCAGAAAGTACAACCTAGTCAGGCTAAGCAGAGGGATGAAGGAGGACTTAAGCATGTTGGCGAGCTTCTTGGAAGGCTTCAATGGTTCAGTGGTTTGGAGGGGACCTTGGGTAGGGTCTCCCGAACTCACTTTGTTCACGGATGCATCAGGGAGAGAGGGCTTCGGGGTCATCTTGGACACGGAGTAGTGCCCGCAGAGATGGCCCAATGTGTGGCATAAGAAAACGATCACAGCGAACATCACTGTCCTGGAACCTTTCCCGATAGTGGTAGCTTTCCACCTGTGGCCCTCGGCGCTGGCGGCACGGAGAATCCTTTTCTGGTTTGACAATCTGGCGGTGGTGCAAGCCATCAATTCACAGTCAGCGTCCTGCCCGCTCGTTTTGTGCCTACTTAGGGAGCTGGTGAGGGTGTGCCTGGTTAACAATGTTGAGTGTAGAGCGCGACATATACAAGGGGTGCAAAACACATCGGCTGTTGCTCTTTCTCGCTTTCAGTGGGACAGGTGTCGGGAGACGTGGCCAAGAGCAAGGGAGGTGATCCCTTTTTCAGCGCATCTGTGGTTCCTACTGAATCTGAAAGGCATTTGAGGGGGCTGGGCAAGCTGTTCTTGGCACCTAGGACCATCAAGCGGTACCGGGCAGGTGTGGAGAAGGTCTGCGCAATAACTGGTGCTTGGGAACAAGTGAGGCCTTCCCTGGAGAACAGGACTCAGGACTTCATAATGTGGGCCAAGGACCAGGGGAAGACACAACCAAGGATAGCAAGACACTTGTCAGCAATCAGCCACCACGCTAGATTAAGGAGGCAGCTAGATCCTACCAAGTCTTTCTTAATAAGGTCGGCACTGAAGGGCAGGGCCAGGAGCGAGCCGTGAGCCCCTGAAACTAGGTCGGCCATAGACTTCGAAACACTGCAGAGGATGCTGGATTGGGTGGGCAGGGCCACGCACTCAGTTTTTGAAGCAGCTCTTTTTTCTGCAACTTTTGGGCTAGCATTCTTGGGGCAATTAGAATGGGGGAGCTTGTGAGGAAATTTTGTCTCAACTTCTTATTGCAGTATCCCTTATGGAGAATTTCTCAGTATGCGACGCAATTGCTCTGGAGAAGTTGAGATGCAGACAAAATTCGCAGAAACAAGAAAACGCTTCATGGATCGAGGATACAAACTTACTGAAATCAGACAAGGGAAACAAAGAGCGAGAAACAAAACAAGAACAGAGACATTGATACCGAAACCTAGAGAAAACCCAACAAGTGATGACAAACCATGAATGATCTTGACATACTCGAAAGAAAGCTACAAGATACGACAGATCTTAACAAAATATTGGAACGTGCTCAAAAAAGACTATGATATTGGAATGTTAATAGGAGGAAGACCCCTTATAACTTTCAGAAAAGCACCTTCAGTACAAGATACAGTTGTCAACAGCCACTTTCGGATAATAAAACCGCTCAGTTGGCTAGAAAGAAAACAGTTGGTATTTTCGAAATGCCTAACATGCAAGGCTTGCAAAATTGGAAAAAATATGAAAAATCTGATAGATCCAAGAGGTCGAAAATTTGAAATCAAAAGCAAAATCACTTATATATCGGATCGACAACATGTGCCTTAAAAAAGCGAATATTGGAACACATTCGTTCAATAACAAATCAAGACTATAGTTATGCAATAGCGAAGCATTTGAAATCACATCCCGGAAAAACATGGAAGGATGTAACATACTCAGGCATAGCTATGATTGATGAGAACAATAGAGGTGGAGATCGAAACACAAGGCTACGCCGTCTTGAATCGAAAGTGATTATAAGGTTTAAAACAAAGGCCCCACTGGGATTGAATGGGGATGATGAGATGTATGTTCATCTATAAAACAAAAACTATAAGATACAAGACATACACAAAAGACTTTGTGAAAAACATTCTGGTGGCCTATCGAGATTCTTCTTAGACCCCCTGAAAAGCTTTAATAGGTCAAGGAATGTCTACCTTGCCTTCTTTTTAACGTTTTGAAACTTTTAAGTAAATGGAGCAGAACGCCTTTTTAAACTGCCGTGCGCGACCGGGTGCGCGCACCCCGCTATATTTTTAAAAAATAAATTGGGTTTTTCGACCCATCAAGATTCTTCTTAGACCCCCTGAGAAGCTGTAATAGGTCAAGGAATGTCTACCTTGCTTTCTTTTTAACATTTTGAAATTTTTAAGTAAATGGAGCAGAATGCCTTTTTAAACTGCCATGCGCGACCGGGTGCGCGCACCACGGTATATTTTTAAGAATAAAAAAGGTTTTATGGTTTATCGATATTCTTCTTGGACCCTCCCTGAGAAGGTGTACGGGATCAGGTAGTGTCTACCTTGCCTCCTTTTCACGTTTTGAAACTTCTGTTAATTAGAGCGATACGCCATTTCCAAACGACGTACGTGACCGGGTAATCTCACCGCGTAGACGTCCTAATGCGCGCATGTCAAGTCATGTGACTCAAAAACAACACTTTCTATTGGTTCATAGTAGTTTCTGTTCTGTAATTTTCAACAACCCCAACCACTTCCCTCACTATCTTTTTTACTCTCAAGGGAGAAGAACCTTTTACATCTTTCTGAAGACTTTTGTGAAATGGCTGCCGCACAGAATTCATCTTCTGAATCTGAGGAAAATTATCGGCTGCCTCTAACAAAAAGGAAGGAATCTTTCATCTGAATATGTTTTACTTATCCTGAGGATCAAAAAAAAGTGAATGCCCCGAAAGTCACTTGCACATTATGTAACGCTGTTCTTTCAAGAGGAAATCCTTCAAAAAAGTATTCCTTTTCGATACATACGATGATGAGGCATGTCGGACAAGTGCACCCTGTGCATTTTGCACAGGCATCTACAAGAGCTCTGGCAACACAACTACCACTAGCTGTGGCCAGCACATCATCTGGAGGACGACCTGCATCTCCATCCATTGCACAGTTGGACTTAAGACCATTTTTGTCAAGAGTGCATATGAAATGTAACTTGTGTTCTCAAAATATTGTGTACGGGGAGCAGAACCTCACTCTGATTGAGAAAAGTATTAATGAACATCAATGCTCCCAGAGACGATGATTTTTTTCAAAGTTTCGATTTATTTTGTTCCTGTTTAACAGTTTTACAGTTGAAAATTCCGGTTCCAGTTGAAAAAATCAAAAACAATATAAAACTTGTCAAAAAAAAAAAGAAAAAAAAGTTATTTTCAGAACTAACTCATTGTACCAAAAAGAGCTCTATTCACAAGCTGAAGTATTGCCGCTTTCTCAGCACAATTATTCAAGAAAGCGGCGATACTTGGGGCATATTATGAAGGAGACGTGATACGTTATTGTCGCTTTTATCGGCAGGACCCTGCCGATAAAAGCGACGATAATGTCCTTCATAATATGTTCTATGAATTCCAATCGAAACCTATGTTAGATGTGTTTACATCTAACATTAGGTTCGATTGCAATTCATAGAGCATATTATCAAGGCCGTTATCGCCGCTATATCGGCAGTTTCCTGCCGATAAAAGTGGCGATAATGTATTGCCTATCCTTGGTAATATGCCCCAGCACCTTATTAAAAACTGCATTACAACGCCTGCCATAAGACCACTTTGCATGTCTGCCGCACAGATAGTTAATGACATGCAAAGTGGGCGTACGTCCAACCACATGGAAAATGTGGTTGGAGGTGAAAAGACCCTATCACGAAGACAGGCGTTGAGAGAAGAAGAGCTGAAATAAACTTGTTTATCGTAGGTCTGCCAAGGCCTGCTCTGATCAAGCGTTTGGCATCGTTTACATGGGGGTGTGGATCATAAAACTGAATCCGCCCCCTCCCCTTATTAACAAGGCACACATTAGCGCGTGAAAGCAGCACTTGTTTTCGCGCTGTAATGTTAACTGCCGCCGGCTGTTACAGGATTTACTATCGCATATGTGTTTGCATTGACAATAACGCACTAACACCGCAAAAAAATCCGGCGATAGTCAAATGTGCGATGTTCGTTCTTTAACACACATCTTGCTAATATACCCCTGTGTCATCTTTCTAATCAATGAATGTGTAGTTTTTAAATAAGTAAATGAAATTAATGCGCAAAAATACACTAAGGGACTGACGAAATGAGTAAGGTAAAAGAAGTGTAGTGATTGAAGAAAGTGAAATAAAAGAGTGACTAAACAAGGGGGCTAATGTATGTTACATGGCGCATCTCTGCAAATCATCAAGGATGCACCATTGACCTACGAAAAAAAAAACACCTGTGCACCACCATTGATGTATCTCATTTAAAATGTGGCACACCATGGGGAAAAACAAAACACATGTGTGACGCATCTGTGCCGTAAAGGTGTTGCATTGTTGGAGTTGCATCACATGAGCAATGTAGCTTCAGCAATGCTCCTGGTGGGCCCATTCAACTAATACTGCTTCAAGCCTAACGCCTGCTTCAAGCACGTGCAGCGTTTCCACATAGCATTGGCTTAAAAGTGATTAAGTAAAATCTTGTAGATTTCACTCACCCACTCTTAGCAGATGTTCCTGCGCAGGAACGTCCCCCCCTGTACCAGAACGCCTCCTTAAGGCACAGGTCTTTACAACATAACACATCTCACATTTATATCAAGTTGTATATATTCCACACCATGATGCATCTTTTGCACCGCTGCTGCATCACAAAAGTGACGCAATAGCGGCGCAAAAGAGACATTAAGACTTTTAAATGTGCCACAAGATGTCTAAAGATAGAGTAGTGAATTAAGGTAAATTAAGAATTAGGAGAAAAGCAGTATGGAAAAGAAAGGAAAAGTGAAGAAGTCAGAAAAGAGGACTGAGGATGCACGTATGGAAGAAAACTAAGGTAGAAAGAGAGATATATAGAGTAGGGTTGGGGAATGAAAGTAAAACACATTGAAAGATGTTGAAAGAAGGAGATTTGAGGATAATAAAAAGGAGGTAAGTGAAAGTGAAGAGGTGGAAATAACTGATTTAAAAATTGATTAATGGAATGAAGGAACTTTGTAAACCGTAGAGACGGAATACAACAGAGACACAGATTTATATTACCCAACACATCTATGAAAAATAGCATAGATACGCCAGGAAAAACGCGACATACAAATTAATCTTTGCACCAGTCATGATGGACCGCATTTCCAAATCAGTTTTATCATGTCGGAAGAATAAACAGATGCGTATCAGATCTAGAGCTGAAAGTTGACACAGTGTTTAAATTGTGTTACATGTACGACGCAACTCCAGCACTTTTCAAACTTGTTCTATCTGTAACGTGGTACATCAACCTTTACAGTTACGTCAATAGCTCCAATGTTTTCACACATCAGCGTTGGTGAAGTGACTCAGTGAAATGTTGGTAATTTCATAAAATCACTTTTTAAGGGGCTTCTTGTGACAGAACAGCCAGTCCTGCGTGGAAGTGCTCACATAAAACATGACACTGGTTTGACCAGGATAGAAAAAGAAGTAAGACAGTGATGGAAAAGTATTTTTATTTTTTATACTTACCTAAGAAATAGTAACAAAGTAATAGTAAACTTCTTTAAAAAACATAGTATATGTGGAAGAAAAGTAAAAATAAGTTTATAATGTACATTTCATAAAACAAAACAAAGTAGGAGTGAATGAAACAAAGTGAAAGACAGGAAGAGTGAGGGAGAGAGAGACAGAGACAGAATGCGTAGTATATAAATCAATGACTAAGATAATTAATTGAAAGAGATAATGGCACTGAAGGAATGACTGTGTAAAGGAAAGTATAGTGAGAGAGAAAATGAGAGTATGATGAGTGATGGTACACGAAACAAACAGTCTCTAAAAGAAACAGACTAAGAGTACGGGAATGTCTTAAGGAGATAGATAAAATAAAGGAAGACGCTAAGAGAAACAGAGTGAAAAAGGGTGAGTAACAGAAGATGAACGGGGTAGAAACAGACAAGGACTGTAAGAGACAGATAAACAGAAATGAAGTAGGGTGAGGGAACTGAAGTATAGAATTAAGTTTGGGAAATGAGCATAAGTGATGGAAGCAGAGTAAGGGAACAAATATTAAGGTACGGTAAGACAAAGGAATTAAGATTCAGGAAACAAAGGTGATAGAGGGTCGATAAAGGTGAGTCACCATGAGACAACGGGAGTAACAAACTGAAGAGATAGGCAGAGTGAAGGAAATAGTGACAGAAGAGATGTAAGAGAAGCAGGAAAGAAAATTAAACAACCAAAAATGTGGATGAGTTAAAGGGAGTGAGCGTGAGAGAACGGCACTGACAAAGGAAGGGGATGAAAGGAGTAAGGATAAGAGAGAGGGAGAGAGGAAACTATAGGGAGAAATATAAATAAGAAACAAATGATTTTTTTTTTCTTATTAGTCGTACTTAACTTATAAATGTAATATCTGTGGAAGACAATAAACAAATCTGTTATAATAAATATGTCTAAATCCAATCTAACAAAATAACTTAGACAACATATTACATGGTTTATTTTTGCTGTCCTCAGAATATATTGATTTTCACTATAAGCAGTGATTTCAATAGTACTCATCATATGACAGCGGGCAAAAAAAACACAATCAAAATGATTGTGTTTAAAAAAAAAAGTACAACATCTCTATACATAATGTAATTACCTGAAAAAAACATGTCTTAAATGTTTTTCTCTAATTCGCAATTTCTTGAGTAAGGACACTACATCTTCCACAGTTACAAACTAATTAAACCATACCACTTACTTTTAACCCCTTGGACGCTCATGACGAGCTCAGCTCGCCATGATGTACACCTCCATACAATCATGATGAGCTGAGCTCGTCATGAACAATGGGGTATCTCAAGTGCCAGCACAGGAGGAAAATAACACTAGCATCGATGGTGTTAAATACCTCTCAACAAACTTCCGTGCAAGTATGTTCTAAAAACATTTATCTCAAGTACACATTTTGTTGTCTCATACTTTTCCGCGTGGCCAAATAGCATGAGTTTACTCCTTATTTTCCCGAATTACTTAATTGTACTCTTATCCATTCTTTTCTCGACCTTTCGAGTGAAAATTCCAACGTGTTCTGTACCATCAAACATTAAGTAAACCTGTACCTGATACTATCACTATGCCAAATACAAGTTTCATTTCTAAATTTGCACACCCTCAGTCACACGATATTTCTAAACAACAGAGTTTCTTATCTTTACAGTATTAATCTTCCTACGCCAAGTAATTTTACTGAAATTTGGGTTGCAAAAATAGCAGATAAGAATTTGTTAAGTCAAAAGGCAAACGTTTCTTAAAAGTCAATTGACTATCATTGCAGAGCATCCAGCCTGTTGGAGACTTCAAATAAGCTGTGTAATGTCCTGATGATGTTGAAGGACCTTCATGAAAGATAATTGCTACAGTTACAAATGTTCTTCTAGAAATAGATATTTGAGAAGCCACAACATTTTTAATTAAAGTTGATGATTTACTTCCATCAGCTCTGCATCGTTGAAACATTAAAATTACATACTGTCCATATCTGTGGATAAATAATGTTGATAACATTTCTGAGTTACATTGAGAGCAGACCATGTTTTGATGCGCATCTTTAACTTGTTTATTAAAGGACACTGCTTTACAGTCTGGTAATGTTAAATATATAAGTCTTTCTGTGTGTATGTCAGTACTACTTGAAAATGAACAATTATCGCAAATATGTTCCCATTTATAAGAAAGGCCAAAAAGACTATCAATATCTACACCTTCATCTTCCAAAACTGTAAGCATATACATAATAAATTCCTGACAATCTTGCTGAATATTCTGAGAAAATTTATTTAGTCCAACATATATGTCTAAAACATTCAGTAGTTCTGAAACACTTGCTACTTCACTATTATCACTGCTACATTTTTCAAAGACAGAATTTAAAGAACAACAAAATGTTTGCTCCCGATTTTGTACAATCTGTTGCTGTAAAGTTTTAAGAAAAAAAACATTAACCACTACATTTGCATAGCAGTTGACACCAGAACTGTTTTCAAATTTAAATCCAACAATCTCTTCAATAGTAACCTTTTTCTTTCTGCTTCGTTTCTCTACTACTTCACTACATTTTTCCTCATATCTCCTTTTTTGACACACCATACACTTTTGAATTAAAGGATATTGAGGTAAACTTGGAGCATATTATCTTCTTAACCTATTATACTCCTTCACACAATTTAGATCTGCACTAATCTTTGTCTCATCAAAATCAATTAGGTAAAGTCCAGGTAACGTTCTAACTCAAGATAAAGCAACATAGGCCATACCCTCTTTGAATACAGTGCTTCCAATATTTACCAAAGCACAATCTACACTTACACCTTGAGATTTGTGAATAGTCACTGCATATGCCAAACAAATAGGAAATTGCTTCCGACGGACATATAAGTCTTTCACAAGCAAAAAACGAGTTGAACAATGACTGAAATGTTGAACTTCCTCAATTCCATCAAATTTGATTCTTAAAAATTCAATCTCATCTCTATTTGGGTAATTCACAAAACCAACAACATTACCCATTGCTCCATTCACCAAACTTCTTTCTACATGTAAATTTCTCCGTAAAATAATCCGACAATTTAAACATACATACAGATTCTTTTCTAAGCCAGCAGTTTTAGATATAGATTTTTGTAGAGAATCTAATTTTAACTTCAACCTTTGGGACAAAATAATAGTACTTCCTTCATGCTATATTCTATCTTTAGCTTCCAGTTTCTTAATTTGTTGATTTTCTAACTTCAACATTTTTTCATTGAACACCAAACATTCTTGTAGAGTTGGCATCAAGCATATGACTGACTTATCATCTACCTCTTTAGTATACATTTTCTCAGCTATATTATCTTCCTTGGGAAACAACTTGGAAAGTAATCGTGTTCGTAAAGTTTCTTTCGCATTTTCACTTAGTTTTCCAATTCTTATATCTTGAAGAATATTTCCATATTTAGTATCCTTTGCCTGTCGCATATTTTGAATGAGTTCAGTATATTTGAAATGTGACCATATATTAACATTTCCAATACTGCCCAGGCACTTTCTGGTGTCTTCATGTCTAACAGTTTCAAATACAGGTTGTCCTTTTACAGGAGTTAGCTGGAGTAGATCTCCAAAAACTATGACATGTTTGCCTCCAAATAACACATCATACTCTGTTTTAAGTATCTGTTGCATTCTTAAATGCACAAAAGCAAGCATTACATTTGATACCATGTTACCTCATCAATAATGAGAAGTTAAATTTTTTTAACGACTCTAGAAACTTCACAACAAGATAGATTGTGATATTTTAATTTATTTTCATGTTTAACTGGCAGCATCAATAAACGATGTAAAGTAATACCTTTAATATTATGTGCTGCCAATCCAGTTGGAGCAGTAACAACACAAGACAGTGTTGACTGAGTTCTTTGCTGTAGATATGTAGTAATTCCTTTAATTAGAAAACATTTACCAGTTTCAGCTTCTCCACTTACATGTAGTCGTACAAGTTCAAATGACATACATGAGCATTCTTTTTTTCTCATGACGAAAACCATGCTCAATCTGCTCTGTCACTTCATGATATATCTGTTTTTGCTCAAGATTAAGTTGCTTCTCCAATTCTTTTAAGTTTATTACATCCTCTTGAGCTTGCTCCATTGCTCTTTCCACCTCATTCATGGCATTGGCTGCTTCATTTTGGATAATTGGTTGTCCCAGTGGATCTTGACTCAACGAAGCAGAACTTTGACTATCTTGAGAACTGTCTCTAGCAATCTCAGCTGCAATTGTTGCTTCTTGCTTTATTTCGTCGTTCAACATTTGGAGATAATTACTAAAAACAGGACATTCTATACTACTTTTAGATGCGTTGAATAAATCCTCATAACTATCCAACTCACCAAGTAGTTCCTCTTCTGTACACCATGGTTTAAAGAGTTGCAAAAGAGCTAAATAGTAAAACTCTCTTTTGTCAGGAGTTTCACAACTCAGTTTTCGGTGATTAATCAAGTGTCCTTTTCTTTGTTTGACCAGACATCCTTCATGTCCAATCACAGCGTATACACCTTCATTAATATTCTCTGTAATATTCCTTTTAAAAGTGAAGTTTTGAAGTATTTCATACAGACAAATGTTTTCAAGCAGAGTACTAATATTTGGATAGTATGTAGCCAACATTTTTGTCGTCAAAATGTCTGTACTGTTTGGTTTTTTCTGTGCTAAATATTCAATTTCTTGAACAGGTTTCAAAACACGGTTTCGTGTTCCTGCAAGACCTAAACTCACCCACAGGATAGTTCTAGATTTCGCATAAAGACTTGCTGATGATAATCGATCACAACATTCATATGCTCCAATTTCCCGATGAGATAACATCTTCAAACTGTACGTATACAATTTCTTGCTTAGGCTCTTTTCATGAGAAATGTGTTCCCACATCTCCTTCAGTTCCATCTTTTCAGATTTGGTGATGTAAGACGTTACATACAGTGCCACAGCAATAGAGTTGTCTGCAACATATTGAATATCCATGTTAGCATTCCACATGGACAAAATGACTGGGTTATAGTCATTTATATATTTGGACTCTTCACCTCTTCTTAAATTGTATGGATTTTTGGGTGATCTTCTTGTGATATTATGTCACAAAGATGACATAAACTTGTTGACTCTTCCTTTTGAAAGTACCGGTCGTGGAAATCCAAAACGACATTTGGTATAGAATTTATCCTTTGATTTGAATTTTCGCTGACCATATTTTCCACAACCATGGCTTTGAAATCGTAACACTTTTCCTCTTAAGTCCTTATCAGTTGTACTTTAAGGTATCTCACAAGTTGCATATTCTTCATTGAAAGACAGTACAGTGTCATCTGAGTCTGTTCCAAATTTGGGAGCATCCTTGATCCATAATAGCATATGAATATGAGGAGCACCTCTCGCTTGATACTCTTTTCTCCAAAAGAAATCCAGAACTTTGCCAAGAGGTGGATTTTTCTTGTTCGTAATAAAAGACATCATAGCTTCAAATCTATGATTAAAATATCTGCAAACATTAACCGGATCCAACGAACACAGTTCTCCTGGTGTCTTGTAGTTTATATTTTCTATATTTGCATTAGCCTCCCGAAGAAATTCAAGTGCATCTTCCCAAGCATACTCAGCACAGCTTAGAGTTAAAAACCATGTAGGTGCTCCTAAGTTTCTCAGCATGCATTTCAAATCTCCATGACGACGGTACCAATACTCATTAGTACCACGCTGACATGCCATTAAATTGATTAGGTGAGAATCCAAAACACTGTCTTTCTGTTGTACTTTATCCATAAATTTCTTTGCTGAAACATTTTGGAGATGCACTCCACTTTTTAAGATATGGTTTACTGCATAAGAAAGTCCGGATAAGTCACTCTCAAACAGAAGATGAAACAAATATGGAATACATTGACGAAATCTCGGATCTTCTGCATATAATCTTGTTGTCCGGTACTCATATGCAGGAATCTGCATAGGTCGATCATCATATCGTGCACCTTGACCTGTTGGAAATAACTGTGGGAAACAAAGATCTTCCAAACTTTCTTCCCATACACTAATAGGACTTCCTTTTGCTTTTTTCATCTGAAATAATTCAATAGCATTCCCCATTGCTTCTTTGGAATGCAGTGGATAAACACTGTAATGTTCATAAATGTCTTCAATTCTGGACAGGTCGACTTTTTTAATTTTTCCAATAGAAAAATCATTATCCTCTTCTTCACTTACTTCCTCTTCTTCACTTACTTCCTCTTCTTCTACGTATACATTTTTATAGTATTTATTGTTTTTGACTAAATACAACGTTGCCTTTTTGACTTTTCTAACATCCACTAAAACTTGCCAGATTTTCGTACTCTTTGTAGGTATACCATTAACTTGAATAACTAGAGGTTCCTCTTCTACATTTTCAACACCAATTGTCTCAATATTTTTTTTAAATCAAGTGGCAAATATACAACTCTACCCTTTAATCCTCTTTGTAAATCTGAAGGATTTAATTTTCCAGTCTTAGGCTCCATATGAACAATAGCCTGAAAAGGATGTACACATTGAATCAGAATAGTCTCATAAGTATTTAAATCCTTCAGTACAGATGGAAATTTATCAACTCAAGATTATTATGTACAGCTCTAGCAGGCATTCTATTTTTATTTAATTTATTATAACAATATTTATAAATACGTTGCTCAAAACCCAAATCAAAACAGTTTTCTACCAACAAATAAGTCGCAAAATCTTTCCACTGACTATTATTTTCATCTTCACTTTTTAAATATAAATCAACTAACCTAGTTTGACTTTTGTAATGAATGCGTCAACAACACACACAAGGAAAATTTGGTTTTTCACCTGCAATGACCTTAAACTTTGTTATTTCCTGTTCAAAGTCTTCAGTATTAAAATTTCTGACATTTTCTAACACATTTCCTTCTATAACTGTATCAGTTTCTGCATTGTCTTCTTCTGGACCAAGGTAACTAACCTCAATTTCTGCACAAATCTTCTTAACATCTAATTCACATCCATGCAAAAGAGCACTATTTAACTGTTTAAGTGCTGGACTTTTTGCATAATACAACTTTCTCACTAATTTTCTCATTTTGGTATGATGCACTGCTAACATCCTGAAGTGATGAAAAACACTCTGGCATATTTTTTTAGAAAGAGAAGCCAGAGAATGGCCTTGCAGACCTGTATTTTCTCTCACTCTGCAACGGTCTAATTCTTGCAACATTACAATCTTTTTTTTTTTTAGAATTTCCTTAGTATACTTACATAAGAAATTGAGAAACAAATCAATTGAATCCTGTCGTACACTGCAAATACTACTATAATTCCAACTGTAAACAGGAACGTTAGGACGTGCCTCTAAAACTTCTTCAGCTATCACCTCTTCTGCATTTTTAAGCACAATTTTCTCTTTCTCAATAGGACAACCATCCTTCACCTCATATGCTCGACCACTGGTGTCAACTGCATGCAACAAATCGTTACTTTGAAAGAAACTCTCTTCATTAAAAAATGGCTCAGAACTTGAAGTATGCATCCATTTCCCGGAAAAACTTCATAAAAATTACTTCTATTTATGTGTCTCTTCCATTTACTCTTAGCTTTTAAAACTCTGATTGCCTTATTCAGTGTATTTATTCTATTAATTACTAAAATAAAATTGTCTCAAACGCGCGCTCAACAACATCCTCTATATATATTTTTTTCTTATAAAAAGCTGATTTCCTTTTAGAAAGTTTTTCCTTTTTTTAAAAATTTGAAACTACTCTGTTATAAATTATGCTCTTCCTGATTTCCGCAAACTGATTAGTACGTCTTTTACTGTACATATTTTCCTCACCGCAGAGTTGAGAAACATTTTTCTTTTTTCTCTGATTTCTCCTTGTAGATACTGACAACTGTTTTTCCTTTTGAACATTATCAACATTTATTTTTTTATTTTTTTTCCTTTGAGACAACTTTTTTATAAAATCCTTGCTTCTCTTACCAGGAGCACTCTTGTTTTTATCCGTCCTTTGTTGATTAGGTAATTCTTCTAATTCTTTTCTCTTCAAATGGTATATCCATTTATACAGCTTTCTTTTTCATTTCTGGTCGGCATACTGATTTATGTTTGTGATAAAAATGACAATCTGTTAAGAAAAAAGTAAAAAAAATGTTATAGACCTCTACTAGCATATAACATAGAAATTATAACCACTGGTTTACTTTATAAGTAGAATAAAGACAAAGCAACAACCTCTGAACAGAGTAGGAAATCATGTAGTGAATTTTGTTTCTAAGTTTATGACAGTCCATAGCTGTGTCAACATTATAGACGTATTTTCTGCTAATAATTTTCAGGCTTAAGAACAGTACACTGATTTTCAAGCACTGTAGGTGATCATAGTGCAATTAATATTTTTGACTATATTGTCTAACACACTTCATGAAAACATTTATTCTCATTCTCATAAAGCAGATCAACGATGAATAGTAGAAGAAAACTGACTTCAAGAATTTTTTTATATCAAAAATAATTTTATTCATTTAAAAATTCATATTCTAGTAATACTTGTAACATAATTTTATCAGGTACTTCTTCTTCATAATCAAAATTCTTCCAAATCTCTTCTTCCCCTTCTAATTCTTCCACCATTTCTAAATATTTACTGTCCAAAGTGTTGTCCATAAAATCCTCATTTTCAGAGTCAATATCCTCTTGAAAAACTCCATCTATTAATTCCTCTATCAAGTCATTGGCAATTTCAAAATGCAAATCAATGCTGTCTGAATAGTTTTCCATTTTACGAATCTTTTTTTTTCTTCTTTATCCTTTTAAAAAAATATAAAGACTAAATTATATCTTTTTCATGAATAGATAACTAAAAAGTACCTTTACTAATTTTTAAAGTACATACATTATCATACTTTGTAACACATTAACTACATAGATTAAGATAGCACCTTTCTCTTCTTTGAAAACAAACTGACACTGTGATCCTAGACATTAACACTATCCCTTTTAATTTTTTAAATAATTACTGCAGTGAAAAGACATCTTACTGTGAAATTTGTTTTTAGGTTTTCTGGACTGTAGAACTGTTGAAAGACTTTATAATTTATTTGTTGGGATCGATTTTCTGAGTTTACCACTATAAACTGCTATTCAAACTGTATACAGTCTGAAGGGGGGGCTCACAATGTACAAATCAAAACATTCACTAAACAGATTACTACTTGCCACAGAGACAGTTGCTTTTACCTTTCAACAGCATACTCAGCATCTGAATTTCACAGCATGTACAAAATTTCATGCTAACCATGAGCAACCATATCATATTAGACCTCTACAAATGCATATAAAAGGGTGCAGACAGATGGTACAGCCACAGATATGCAGAGAAGATGCCCAACACACCAACAACCATATCATAATACACCTCTGTAAATGCAGAAGAACGAGTGCACACAGATGGTACAGCATGAGTTAGAGAGATAATGAAGACTTTGCAAGAATTAATGCACGCAGACAGTAAACTGTTACAGTCAAAGGATAGATGAAGCAGAACTGGAAAGAAAAGAACACATGGACCAGGCCCATAAAAAGATAGAGCCAACAGACAGTAAAAAAGTATGTCAAAATACATATGTAGTGCAAGCAGATACAGACATGGTAAAAATAGAAGATAAAATCCTCCAGCAGAAGAGAAACAGTGCAAATATTCTGAAAAATGTTGCTTATTATTTTAATCTGCACAAAAATAAATTCCCTTTAAAAAAATACCAACTCACCTTTAAAAATGGTTTTGAACGTTGAACACTCTATTGAGTACAATGCAGATTCTTGCTTTTCAGCAGCAAACACTTTAAAAAAGAAAAATACTCAAATTTTATTAACATATTACACACATATTTATTACACAACATACACCCTTTGTGGCAAATAACAAGCCTAACAGATATATTCCCTAAGATGCTCTACCATTAGATATCCTAAAGCCTAACTAAGTTCAAGAAATGTTTTTTAAACACATCAAATAACCAAATTTTTCACCAAGATTTATTTAAAATCAAACTTCATTTACAGTGTAATCTTCCACACATTTCCAGGATACTACATGCAATCTTTATGATATGTACTGCTAGAGAATATTACGTAGCATATCTGTTACCCATCTTACTTGCCAAAAGAAATCACCATGGAACACCAAGATCACACTGTGATTTAAGCTTCTTTTTACATTATTTTGAGTGAATAATTTGCTTACTAGATTTATATTTAGATTCTGCTAATTATAGTGATTTGTTTTCTTACCTACATTTTGACAATCACTAGTTGCACAAAACTAATGACAGAGATGGAGGGAGACCGAGAGTAGGGAAGAGACACAGGGCAGGAGGGACACAGAGCGCAGGAGAGAGAGAGAGAGAGGGTAGGAGGGAGAGGAAGATGCAGAGAGAGAGCAGCATTGAAAGACACAAATGGAGAGAGAAAAAAATGACAGGAGGCAGAGAGAGAGGGAAGGCACAAAAAAGAGAAAGATGAACATGGAAAGGGAGTCACAGAGTAGGAGGAACAGACAGGGCAGGAGGGAGACAAACGGCAGGAGGCACAGGGAGAGAGAGGACAGCAGGCAAACAGGACAACAGGGAGAGAGAGAGCAGAAGGGACGCAGAGATGGACAAGCAGAGCAGAAGGGAGAGAGAGATGGAGAGAAGGAGGGTGAATAGGAGGGAGAGAGAGATAGACCACCATGGAGTCAGTGCAGGAGAAAGACTGAGAGCAGGAGGCAGAGAGAGATACAAAACGAACGCGGGAAGGAGAGAGAGATCACATGGGAGAAGGAGGGCAGGAGGGTGAGACAGGCCAGAAAGGAGAAGAAGGACAGAAGGGAAAAGGAGTAGAAAAAAGGACAACAGGGAGAGGGAGAGCAGGAGAAACAGAAAGAGTAGGACAAAGAGTGAGGGAGAACAAGAACAGGATAGAGAGAAATGCATGAGGGACCGGAAGGGTAGAAAGCAGAGGGTAGGCAACATGGAGAGGAACTGCACAATAGACAGAGATACAGAGGGCGAGCCAGAGAGAGAGAAATATATGAAGGGAGCAGCACAAAGACAGAGATGTTGAGAAAGGGAAGGAGGAACACAGATGTATGTATGCTGAGTCTACTAACTCAGTGCATGAAGGCATCTGCTGCAGGGACTTCTGTATAACCTCATAGTCACAACTCTTAGTTTCCCTTTAGCCCCACCCCTATCCTCTCTGACCCCTCACCCACCAGTGCAGCCCTCGGCCACAAACCGCACTGTAAATTTTGCCCCCATATCATTGCATGCAAATATGATACAACAAGTAACATCATACCTACAGCAACTGAGGACTATTGCCTTTGACACAGATTCATAGCTGCACAAGTTAAATAAACAGAAATTTTGGCCTCTCAATAATTTTCTGAAAACTTCCACTTACAGTGCTGGTGACGCCACAACAATATTGCTGTACCTGAGTTTCAGAAAACGAAGGGAAATCCACACAGAAAATGACTCTCTTTAAAGAATTTCCCTTCCTTTACTACGCTCACCTAGCATGACCTCATGCCGTCACTTCTCCACTAGTCACAAGTAGGCAGTGTCAGCAGCATCAATAGCGCACATAATCTACCTGCAGTTTCTGAACGTGCAAATGAGTCTGTTCATGTCTCTTTTTTTTTTTTTTTATTATTTTTTTTTTTTATTGGAACACGACAAAAAAGAAAGAAACCATGAACATACAAAGTACACAAGATAACCGTTACATAATACATAATTCATAGTTCAAAACAATTTTCCGACCTTGGGGAAATGGAAAACACAAGCGCACATACTCAAATACAACTTACAGATAAAAAAAAGGGTAAAGCTACACAATGGGAGATACACATAACTATAGCCACATCATTATTCGTACTTAAGTCTCATAAAAATCAGAAAAAGCCCCCCAAATTTTCAATCTCAATCTTTTTTTTCTTCTTGATTCAGATAACGAAAAGAGACTCCACTCTAACTTATACAATTTGTATAATCGAGCTTGCCATTGTTGAAATAATGGAGGTTTTTCTTGAAGCCATTCTGCCGCAATACATAATCTAGCGACTGTCATTATAACAAAAATAAACTGTCGACACCCAGTGATTTCCTTATTTTGACCATCCTCAGGAGTCTTTCCTAAAATCATCATTGAAGGAGTAATTTTTAGATTAGCCTTTAAGATAATAGATGAAAACTTTTCAATATCTTGAATGAATTTCCCTAATATGGGGCAGGAAAAAAAAATATGTATACAGTCTGCATTATCCATTTTACAACGAAAACATTTGCCATCATGACCTCTTCCCCACTTTAGCATTCGAACCGGTGTATAATATAAATCAAAGAGACTTTTAAAAAATTGCGCTTTTAAGTTAGCGGACATCAGTACATCTTTAGACATCAAAATCAGATTTCCCACTTCAATATCATTGTCTCCCAGTAGTTCCCTCCATTTTCCTTGTACTTTGTCCAAATCATCAGTTTTTTCTTCCAAAAACATACGATAGAGAACCCCTATCTTAACTTGTTGTGTTATACCTTCTACAATTTTATGCTCCCTTAAAGAAATTTTGTGTCTATTAAAATAATCTCGTATCTGTAAGAACTTAAAGAAAAAATCCCTGGTCAGTCCAAATTCTTCACTCATTTCTGAGAACGATTTACACTCTCCTGCATTCGAAAAAAAATCTCCCAACCTAAATACCCCTTTTTTTTTTTTGCAGTTTCCGAGCAACTCCATCCGAAAATATCATAGGTAAAAAACTAACCAAACAATATGGAGTATAATATGAGACTTTCCGTACATCAATGAGACGGGCCACCCATTTCCAAACTTTATGAGCACCTATAAGGACCTTGAATCGTGTCCTTTTATAATAATTGCCATCTATTTCATTAAAAAACACTTGTTTGGTTTGAGACCCCACCAAAATCTCAAATATAGAGGGATAGTTATGCATGTCCTCCTTGGCATCTCTTATTAACAAAAATCTCATTTTTAACAAAAAACATACTACATAATACAAGAAAAAATCAGGTACCCCCATTCTGCCCCTTTCAATTGGTAAGGTAAGATGTTTCATTGCCCGCCTGGGTTTTCCGGGGCTCCAAATAAATTTACCGCAAAGAGATTGTAGCGCCTGCAATTTAGGTTTCGGAAAATCCAGGGGTATTGATCGAAATAAATACAGAATTTTCGGAAGAACATTCATTTTGATGAGGTTAGTCCTACCAATAATAGTCAAATATAGCCGCTCCCATTTCTCCAAGGAGGTTTTGATTTTATGGAAAACATTACTCCAGTTAGCATTAACCAACTCATCCATGTCCGTTTTAATACGTATTCCTAAGTATGTGACTTCATCAACCACCCTTTCATCCCCCCAAGTTATGGCGCTTGAACAAAGTATTTGTGTTTTGGAAGCATTAAGTTTATATCCCGTTATCCTGCCGAATTCTTTAGCTAGCTTCTCAATTTCCAAACTGGCAGTTTCCGGGCTTTCCGTCACAACTGCTATGTCGTCCGCATATGCGAAGACAGAAAAAGAAAATTCAGCAACTATAAAGGGGGGGATCAACCTGTTCTGACTTAGTAACTCAATAAAAGGGTTAATATATAGTGCAAATAAAAGGGGGGAGCATGGGCAACCTTGACGGGTCCCTCTTGTAATATTGATCACATCAGATAGTCCGCCCAAAGTGGATATCCTAGCTTTGGGTTGGAGATAGAGTGTTTTGATGGCCTTAACATATCTCTGACCAAAACCCATTTTTGCCATTAAGGTCCATAAATACTCCCATGCCACCCGATCAAACGCTTTTTCCGCGTCTAATAAGAAAAGCGCTATTTTTTTTTTGTTAACCGCAGCCAAATCAAACAGGGTGATAACTTTATTGATGTGCTCAGTAGTGCTCCTTTTAGGAATAAACCCGTGTTGATGTCTGGACACTAAAGATGACACTACCCCGGACAATCGAATAGCCAATATCTTTGAGTAGATCTTATTGTCCACATTCAGCAGGGATATAGGTCTATAAGACCCTACCCTATCAGTAGGTTTATCTTTTTTGCAGAACACTACAATTGTTGCTTCGGCCCATGTAGCAGGGGGATTGCCACCTTGAGCAGCTAAAATTACCCGGTGTAGTTCATCCTTGATGTTATGCATAAAACGTTTATACATTTCAGCAGGCAGCCTATCAGGCCCTGCGGCTTTGCCCAATGCTAAACTGTTCACTGCAATTTCCACTTCCCCCAAAGTTATCGGTTGGTCAAGTTCATCGGCTATGCCAGGGTCTCATATTTTCAAATCTGTGAACATCCTATCATACCATTGATCGTCAGGCGCTACAATGTCTTCCCTCGCGTACAGTTGTGCATAATAAGTTTGGAAAATTCCCAATATACTTTCTTGATCGTGATATATATTGCCATGAGAATCTTCCATTGCCTTTATATATTCAGCGGAATGTTTCATTCGGATTTTTGTCGCCAAAATCCGGCCTATCCTTTCACCGAATTCATGGCTTGTCACTTTAGAGGTTAAAAACTTTCTAGCAATTTCTTTATCCCAGAATCCCAAGATGTTAGACCTAGCTTTAATAACCCCATTCTCCTCTTCCATCAAATCAACATTACCCAAAGCAATTTTTCTGGTTAAAGAAATCTCAGCATTTCTCAGCACTTCATATAACATATCCAACTCCCTTTTTAATTTCTTGCGCTGGCCAAATGCAAAATTAATACATTCTCCCCTAAACCCTGCTTTAAATGTATCCCATACCACGGGGATGCTAGCCGTACCACGGTTTTCATTGAAAAAGGTTTGGATCCAACCCTGCATGTGTGCAATAAATTCAATATTTACACCCAGTTTGCGATCATATGAAAAACTAGCTTGTATCTTACTTTTGGGTAAGTGGTGTATGTCTACCACTAATGGGGAATGGTCCGAAGAAATTCGGGGGTAAGTTCTAATATTTGTGCCTTCAATCAAGTTTTGGTGTAGAAAAAAATAATCCAATCTTACTAATTTCTTGTGTGGATAAGAATAGAATGTATATCCAGAGTCCTTATTTCTTAGCACCCCCCAAGTATCCACCAGCCCATGATCTTGTAATCAATTCTTAAGGGCAATATAGACCTTGGGCTTGCGACCCTTATATATTATTTGTGGATCTCCTAGTAAACTAGTACTCAAATTAATATTGATATCCCCACAGATCACTATTGGATGTTGAAAGTTAACAAGCTCCAGATTGATCTCTATCAACGGCTCGGGGTCATCCAAATTTGCCCCATATACCGAAACTAACGTAACCTGTCTATTTCCAAACTTTAACTCAGCAATGACCCAGCGCCCTTTCTTGTCTTCCAGCTTGCGCCCAACAGTCACTGAGGTATCTCTAACCAAAATAGCCACCCCCCGTATCATACTCGATTGTTTAGAGACTGATACAACTATGTAACCTAGATCCTTCAAGAGATCCCTCTTACTCCATGGGATATGCGTCTCTTGTATACAAGCCACATCCGGTTGTATATATTTTAACTCCGCTGCCACTTTATGTCTTTTTATTACATTATTTAAACCGGATACATTCAAAGCACAAATCCTTAAGCAATTCCCCGCCATATTAAATTCAACCGTCTTATCCAAGATGGTTTAACCAAGTTTTGTACAAAAGAAAAATTATATAATGACATGTTTAAATCCAAATTCCGCTCATTATATCTTGTGTCTATTTTTGCAGTACTCACTAGTCGTGTTCCAAGTTTTTTCCCCCTTTTAATTACACCCACCCGTGCCTTAACCCACCCCAAACCCCCCCCTTCTCGTGCCCCTCAACCCCCCCCCCCTTCACTGAGGCTTTAGGACCGATGGTCCTGTGATGAAAAGTTTGTCCCCCCTCCCCTGCCGCACCCCAACAGAGTTTTCACAAACCTATGATTAAACTGCCAATCAATACTGCCGGCGAGAGAAGCCCAAAAAAATCCAAATTATTTAGACATTATTTAGACATTAGTCTAATAAACTACAAATCAATACTACTAGTAATACTGCCAGTAGTATAACCCCAAACGACCAAAGTTATTTAGACATTTTGCATCTCACAACCAAATATCAAATTGAAAGCAAAAATTCCTTGGCGGCAGACTCAGTGGTAAAAAATCTGGTGCGTTCTTTGTGTATAACCTTGAGTTTTGCAGGAAACATCAAATATACCTGCGCACCTTTGCTTTGAAACTGAGCTATAAGTTGTCTGAACTGCCATCGTAATTCAACAGACTGCTTACACAAATCAGGCCTAACAAAGAATTCACAATCAAGACCTTTACATTTTTTATCAGGGCGAGCCTTTAAAAAAATCTCCTCCCTAGCTTGAAAGCTGTTAAACGCCACTAGAATTGCACGAGGTTTTTTATCTCTAAGATTTGCCCTGAACGGAAATCGATGGGCCCTTTCAACCTCCCTGTCCCAATCCCATCTCTCAGTCTGTGGCATAGCAGATTTTAACAATAAAACTATAAATCCTCGTGTGTCAGAGCCTTCTTTTCCTTCTTCAATTTGCAAAAATCTTAGATTGTTTCTACGGGCTCTATTTTCAATGTCTGTAAGTTTCCAATTGATATCTTCTTTAGTCGCTAGATGTGTTTCAATAGTTTTCCGCTGTTGGCCCATCTCATCTTCCAATGAGGATATACGCGCTTCAGCTTCAGTTGCTCTAGTAACAAACTCATTATGTGACTTGATCAGCCTCCTGACCGAGTTTTGTAATTTCTTGCAAGAGTTTTGAACCTTCATACTGTCTTCTCGATTCTGTTCATGTCTCAGTGCATGATGGGAACAGGTCAACCAAACTACCAAGCCAATTCTTACACTGGGAAGGAAACAAGCTTCCGGGGACCGGTTTCTGGCATTTCAGCCGTCGTCGGCCCGGCTTGCTTGAATCCTGATGGTGCAATGAGCAAGGGACTCACATCTGAGTATACCCTTCCACGCTTAGGGTGGACAAAATATTTAACAACAAGGGGTGGTGATGGACAGAGTCCCTGGAAGCTTGTCTCCTTTCTGGTGAAGAATTGGCTTGGTAGTTTTGTCTGCCCTGTTCCCATGATGCACTGGGCCAGGGACAGACTGATTTGCATATAGCCAGGTTCTGAGCTGGGATGGCGCAGTGAGCTAAATAACGGTGATGGATCAAGCCCTGATCTTTGGACTGGGCAAGAGTGGTCTGCTTAATTCAGACACTCTGTTCATCACCACCCCCTTTTCTGAATCGTTTTTGGCCTCTATAGGTGTGGCAGGGTATACTCAGACATGAGTTCCTTGCTCACTGCACCATCAGGATTCAAGCAAGCCGGGCCGACGACGGCTGAAATGCCAGAAGCCGGTCCTCGGAAGCTTGTCTCCTTTCTGGTGAAGAATTGGCTTGGTAGTTTAGTCTGCCCTGTTCCCATGATGCACTGGGCCAGGGACAGACTGATTTGCATATAGCCAGGTTCTGAGCTGGGATGGTGCAGTGAGCTAAATAACGGTGATGGATCAAGCCCTGATCTTTGGACTGGGTAAGAGTGGTCTGCTTAATTCAGACACTCTGTTCATCACCACCCCCTTTTCTGAATCACTTTTAGACTTTTGGCGCCCTTAATAAATCCCTGAGGAAACCAACGAGATCAAACTTTCTCCACCCTGCTCCCTTTCCATGCTCTCCACTATAGTTTTTCACACTCTTGTAAATAGCAGTGCGCGACCGGGTGCGCGCACCCCGCAACTTTTTTGCAAATTTTTTTTTTTTCGCTTTCAGGGTCCTTACTGCACCCCCTGAGAGAACCTACGCGGCCAGACAATCTCTACCTTGTCGCCTTTCCATGTTCTAACCATTTGTTCTGTACAATATATTCACTCGCAGTAACAAAATGGCGGTCAACACTTCCTGATTTCCTCTGAATCGAATGTTGACAGACGTGAAACAACATATCAGAATTCCACTCGCGCACAGCCGCACTAGTGCGCGCACCTGTGCACGCTTATAGATATATAATTGATTTCAACTTTAATTTTCTCAGCAACTACTAAACGGATTTACACCATTCAAACAAAAGCGTAATCTGCGAGCCGGACTCTACCTTTTTACCAAATTTCTAATAAATCCATTCAGCCGTTCGAGCTGTAGCCGTGTCTAAACGTCCTATGGAAAATAACATGGGAAAAAAACACGTTTTGGGACCCCCTTTTATCTCAGCTCCCACTTGACGAATCCCCCCAAAACTTTCAGGGAAGGAGTGCAGCAGACCGAGCCATCTTCTTTGAGAAATTCGCAAAGATTCGTCCACCGGCGCCAAAGTTAATACAAATAGAATGTTGCGGATTTCCTATAGAAACTAGGTCCCTACTATAACTACCTACTGGCGACTGGTTGTCTAATTTGGCATTTTTTGTTGACAAGATGTCATTTGAGATGTCATCAGTGATGTCATCAGTGATGTCACTAACCATGTCATGAATGATGTAATATGTGACATCATCAGCAGTGGATTGCGGGTGCGCGATATATAGTTAGCGCTTATAACTATATATGGAATTTCAATGGTTTTATGCGAGTAAAATAAGGTTTTGTAAATGCAAATCCCTAACTATATATGGCCTAAAACCAATGGTTTTTTCATTGAATTTTCAAGGTTTTGTAAATGCAAATTCCTAACTATATATCCACTATAACCTATGGTTTTTTCTGTGAATTTCATTGGTTTTTTAATAGCAAATATGAAAAGCTTTAAAATGTCAAGTACGTGATAGATAAAAACATTTTCGTATTTATGCACGCTGATGTGCTTTGAACGCTGCACCCCCCCCCTCCCCTCTTTTGTCTTAGTAGTACTCTCTCTTTGCAGATAGTGAACGGTAGTTAACGCAAGCCTTTGCCCCCGTTGTAATCCGTCGTGCCTGCTTGTCTCTCCATTTGATTGATTGTTGTCCAAGCATTTACTGTTTTAGAATTGGTTCTCTTTGGATCATTCTCTATTTACAAACAAGCACAAAGTCGCAATACTCTGTTTAGTCTTTGCAGATAGTGAAAAATCGTGTAAAAAAATAAAAGTAATCGAGCAAAATCAGTAGGCCACTAATTGGATCTCTTTTTGACCTCGCTAAAATAGAAATATTAGGAACAACCCTTCATGAGAAATACGAAAATAGTGAGATGAACTGAGCTCCACACCATGAGGGCTGCAAGACAGCTCGGCTCCATCACCCATCCCGCACAAAATAACGACAAACCCTATGCAAATATTAAAAATATAGACAACACACCAGCAAAGAAACAGGGTAAAACATTTTATTAAAAAACTATTTACATAACGTTGGTTTATAAGATGATGTCAGTAGTGGACCGATGTGTGAATAGGTCGAAAGCAGCACAAGGCTCCAAGATCCGGATGGCAAGCTTCTGGATGTTGGGTGCCATAGTTCAGAGTTCTGAGTTTGAGCCTTTTTCAATGCCTGTGCTTTGTTGAATCAAAATGGCGGCTTGACACAAAGCTGACTCAAGCGTTGCTACTGATGCTATGCAGACCAAAACTGGTTTTCAGTTTGTACATTTTTCTAGATTTTTCAATCCAAGTTTGGTTGACTTTGTAGAACGATGGCTTCAAATTTTCAACATACGGTGTGGTGGCCGTGACTGGGAGGGGGCGCTTCGCTCCTGCCCCCTCCCCAAGTAAGATTTTCATACGTGAAAGTACGTTAATGGTTTTGGTCCCTGAGTTGCTTCGATGTCACTGCCATTCTCAAGTGGCATAAGTTCTGGATGTTGGGTGCCATAGTTAAGAGTTCTGAGCAGTGCTTGTAACACTGTCTGAAGCTTATTTCCACCTACTGCAGCTTCACTATTCTCAAAGTAAGTGAGTGTCGTTTGTGGACCTGACTGCATTAGAAAACAATGTGATATGTTACCTTCCTAAACAGCTTGATGGAGGCCCCTGAGGGGCGGTGTGATGGCCATGGACTCGGAGAAGACGCTTGGCTCCGACACCCTCCCCAAGTCTTATAGCACTGGTGTAGCCTGAGATCGCCCCCGACATAGGCGGCCGGCTCCCGGGGTCCGGCGGAACTTTTTGCCTTTTGATGACTCTTCAATTCTGAACCTTGTCCCACAATCCGTTTGACCTGAAGACACGCTGTAGTGGGGCGCCCCTTTACCGTTTCAGTTGCCATTCCGCCCGCTTTTGCTACACTGTGCCTCTTCCGCCATTCAGCTGTTTACCGCCCGCTCTTGTGACTACAGCGTCTCGCTCATCATGTAGTTGAGTTGCTCCCGCTCTTGCGGTGCAGCGATAGGCGGCTGCCACAGGACTCTCAAAATGGCGGCCGGCTCTTCGGTTTTGGGCCTGGTCCACTAAAATGGCCCTGGGACACCTTTGAACTCGGACGCTTCCCTGATAGGGCTTGGGTCCCATTCTCGAAAAGCGTCCCCTCAGCCGTGAAGATTCTACAAAAGTCTTGGGGGCCTCCGACTCCCGCAGGCTTCTGGTGGGGAGCGGCTGCCATGATTGCTCGTGGAATGGCCACGACGGAGCTACGAGATGGTAGTGGTCTCATGCTGACGCCAGCTTTAGTCTGAAACATCCAGAAACACTGTAGACTACCAATTCGATCAGTTCCGGTAGCGCCCCAACATGACCCGGAAGAGAAGAACTTGCCCTCCCCTCTTTGACTGATGGTTCTTGTTGCCTGTCCCCTCTATTGTCATTTAACAGAACTTTTTGGACTGCTGAAAGGGGTTGTGTTCCGAACGCTGGTTGGTGGAGACATTTTGACTATATTCTTGACCTACGTTGTCGCGTAATGCGTTATATGACACGCCGCGTTAGCGCACCCGGAAGTGATCCGAGGCGCGGCGCGCAGCGCGTAACGTAAGCATAACAGGTCATGTGACTTGTTAATAAAACTTTTCATTGGTTCATTTTACTTTTGTTAATTTAATGATGAAAAGCTTGGTCATATGACCTAAAAAATACGCTTTTTATTGTTTTCGAACAATATTTTTTTTTCAAACATATGTTATAATATTCCAGGCTAATGTACTTTCCCGGAAAATTTACAAATGTCTTGCAAGTAAAATATATTCCTTTTTCGAGAAAAAGGGCGTTTCTTCCTTCCATGACGGAGCCGTTGAGTAAAAGAGATTCCGCCTGCTGTCTTAGTCGCCGATACGCCTGATTATCAGATTCTTATCGATCACTTTATGTTGCAGACATGAAAAACACAACTGCCCTTGACCATTTATCTTTACTGCGTTCCTACATTTTATACCTTTTATCCGTCATGTAATTGGACTGCTTTATTTCACTTGCCTTTTACTGATTCGAAAACAGTGACTAAAAGTAAAAACTTTACCAATATAAATACTACTACCGTGTTTTGTTTTAAAAACCTTTATTGTGAAAATGTCAGTATACAAATACGGGCCTATAACCACGTGGGCCGGCCACGGAGCAAACTGAAATCGTATATGATGAGGAGACATTTACACTGTAGAAGAACGTAACGAGCGGGCCATTAGGTTGCAAGAACAAAGGTGTCTAACAGTTGCGGAATCGGTGGACGTACATTTTGTAATTAAAATAAGACAGGGCCACTTACAATAACATTTTCTAGATATACATTTGCGGGCAAGGAGTTACGAGTCCCATTTATACCGGCGCCATTTTGGGCGAGGCCGGGCAGGTCCAATATATAGTCAAAATGTCTCCACCAACCATCACCCAGACCAGAACCCCTTTCGGCCCTTTATGCTACAAGATGGTGTCTTCCATTCAGAAAATATTGTTGGCAGCATTTTGAAAGGAAACAGAAACAGCCGTTCTCCTAGTGAGTTTCACATTGTTACATTTAGGAAGAATGTTGAAGAGTAGTATGTGGAAATTCTGAAGCCATTTTTCTACAAACTCTCAATCAGACTTGGATGGAAAGAAAAAACCTGAAGAATGTACAAACTGAAAACCAATTTTTGTCTGTATAGCATCAACAGTAACGCTTGAGTCAGCTTTGTGTCAAGCCACCATTTTCATTCAATCAATAGCGTCCCCCTGCACACATTCAGGGACCTGGTCGTGTCTTCAGATGAAACGGATTGTAGGAAAAGAAGCAGAAAGGAAAAGGAAAAAAGTTCCGCCGGACCTCGGGAGCCGACCGCCTATGTCATGTGCGACCTTTGGCCACACCAGGGCAATAGTGAAGCTGCAGCAGGTGCAAATAAGCTTCAGACAGTCTTACAAACACTGCTCAGAACTCTCAACTGAGGCACTCAACATCCAGGACTTGCCATTCAGATCTTGGCGCCTTGTGCTGGTTCCGACCTATTCACACATCGGTCCACTACTGACATCACCTCATAAGCCAACGGGGCACCCCACGCCGACTTTCTGCGCAGCATTGTAGGATGGCCACACCAGTGCGGCAACTTGCTGGACACCACCTCGGTGCCATCCGGATCTCGGCGCGTTCGAGTCACTGTGCCGGAAGAGTGACCGGAACTCAGCTGAACACGCCGTCTTTCGGCGCAGCATTGTAGGATGGCCACACCAGTGCGGCAATTTGCTGGACACCACCTCGGTGCCATCCGGATCTCGGCACGTTCGACTCACTGTTCCGCAAGAGTGACCGGAACTCAGCTGAACACGCCGTCTTTCGGCGCAGCATTGTAGGATGGCCACACCAGTGCGGCAATTTGCTGGACACCACCTCGGTGCCATCCGGATCTCGGCACGTTCGACTCACTGTACCGCAAGAGTGACCGGAACTCAGCTGGACACGCCGTCTTTCAGCGCAGCATTGTAGGATGGCCACACCAGTGCGGCAATTTGCTTGACACCACCTCGGTGCCATCCGGATCTCAGCGCGTTGTGCTGCCTTCGGCCTATTTGCACATCGGTCCGCTACTGACGCCGCCTCACGTGCCAACGGATTTTCTACGCTTTTTGTAGCCCTATGCCACATAACAGGTCATGTGACTTGTTTATAAAACTTTTCATTGGTTCATTTTACTTTTGGTTTCCTAAAGATGGAAGGCTTGGTCATATGACCTAAAAATAACACTTTTCATTGGTTTAGAACATTTTTTTTTCCCAAACGATGAAAGCCCCACCTTGTTTCTGGATCATTCAGACTGAAGCTGGCGTCAGCATGAGAGCACCACCATCTCGTGGCTCCGTCGTGGTCATTCCGCGAGCAATCATGGCAGCCGCTCCCCACCGGAAGCCTGCGGGAGTCGGGGGCCCCCAAGACTTTTGTAGAATCTTCACGGCTGAGGGGACGCTTTTCGAGAATGGAGCCCAAGCCCTAGCAGGCAAGCGTCCGAGTTCCAAGGTGTCCCAGGGCCATTTCAGTGGACCAGGCCCAAAACCGAGGAGCCGTCCGCCATTTTAAGAGTCATGTGGCAGCCGCCTATCGCTGCACTGCAAGAGTGGGAGCAACTCAACAACATGGTGAGCGAGACGCTGTAGCCGCAAGAGCGGGCGCAACTCAGCTGGATGGCCGCCACCTGGGGAGGCCCGTTCACGCCGCCTCCCCCACGCCCCCCCCTCCCCCCGGGCCGCCGCACGCCAATTTTCGGAGCAGCATTGTAGGATACCAAAACCAGTGCGGCAGTTTACTGGACATCACCTGGGTGCCTGTCGTACATGTTGTGTCAGCCATGGGACACTGGACACAGTGCCATCAACATCTCAACGCGTTCTGCTGCCTTGGGACTATTCGCACAACAGACCGCTACTGACGAGGCCTCCCCCCGCACCACCCGGGACGCCCCACGCTGTTTTTCTGTGCTGCATTGTAGGATCCCAAAACCAGTGCGGCACCCAGGCGACATCACCTGGGTGCCGTCCAGAACTCTGCACGTTGTGCTGCCTTGAGACTATTCGCACAAAAGACAGCTTCTAACCATTGTTGCTTTTTGGGTTGAAAAATGTTTAAATGTTTTTAGTTTTTGTTCCGTTCATTATAGTTAAAAGTTAATAAAGTTTTATAATCTTACTTTGTTGGAGTGTTATCTATTTTTTTTAAAACGGGTGAATGGGGCCTTGAATCGGGTTATTGTCATGTGTGGGCTTTGGAAGTGTGCTGCTGCAGGATCGGAGATTTCAAACTCAAATGCACGTTCTTTTTCTTACCTTTCCGAAGCATGGAGCGCAATAGCAGGCAGAGAAAGGGTGATGCACGTGTTGAACACTACCTGACCTGGCAAGTTGCTGGCAGTGCCCCCCCGCCCGCTCCTGAAAGAGAGCACACACACACCGCCGCCCCGAGTACTTCACAAATCTTTAAAAGACCATGCGCTTGTTCATGAGGCTTAAATGGTTTATCACCTCTTCTAGAACCCCTGCATCGACCCTCTGACGTTTCCTGGAAAAATTACCATGTAACACAATACCAAGCCCTGTCAGCTGAAACCCCCAAGGAATCGCGGGGCATATTATCAAGAGGGTTTATCTCCGCTTTTTTGGCTTTAAAAGCCATGAAAGCGGAGATAAAATTATCTCCCTATTACCAAGCTGTCGCTAACACCAGTTAGTGACAGCTAAAAGGAGATAGCGACCATCTTGGGCCCCGCTTTGCATGTCAGTGATACTTATCACTAATGACATGCAAAGTGGCGTGCCAAGATGTTAGCGACTGGAAACAGTCCCTAACATCGCTATCTCCTATTACCAACTTTTGGAGATATTCGCGCTAAGCGCGAATATCTCCAAAATCTAACACCTGCCCTGAGCAGTTCTTAGCCATGTTATCCAATGGGAGGTGGATAACATGGCTAAGAGCATTTTCTCGATAATACATGAATATCGCTGACTTTTCTGCGATAATAGCAAGGTTTATCTGCGATAAAAATCGCCGATGTGCGGCGATAATTTTTGTCTCTAAACAAGTTAGAGACAAAAATTATCGCTAGTTGTTCGTAATATGCCCCCGGGTTTTTGCTTGCAGAAATCGGGAGGCGGGAGACTAGCACTGAAATCAGTAGTCTCACGCCTGAATCGGGAGGGTTGGCATGTCTGAATTCTCTACAGCTGGGGCCATAAACTACATCCGCAGGGGTAGGTGATAGCCTGGGACCAGCCTGGCATCTAAAATGGCTGCCGTGCACGACAAAATTGTGGCATTAGAAAAAAGGCAAGATGGCGCAGCCGCTGGAAGAGATGTATCAACATATATCAGCCTCCTCAGCCACCCTCAGGAAACATAGGGGATTAGGATACGTCTCCCGCACCCCCTTATACCTAGTAATTTAATTAACGAAGCACAAAATGGCGAATTCCCGTTTCGCTACCAGTTTGCGGCCCAGTTTGCGGCCCGTGAAGCGCTTCTACCGTGAAAAATCATTTTTTTTTTCTTTTCCCCACGGGACCCTTTAATAACCCCAACAACATTCCTAGGGGGTCAAGAAGGGGATACCTTGCCCCCTTTCATTAAATTCCCCCTTCGTTTTTCACCTCTTCTTCTCTCTCGATCCTACCGAGAGACAAGATGGCGGCTGCTCCGGACTGTCACGCAGCAAAAAAAAAAAAAGCTCACGCACAGCCGCTGGAAGAGATGTATCAACATATATCAGCCTCCTCAGCCACCCTCAGGAAACATAGGGGATTAGGATACGTCTCCCGCACCCCCTTATACCTAGTAATTTAATTAACGAAGCACAAAATGGCGAATTCCCGTTTCGCTACCAGTTTGCGGCCCAGTTCGCGGCCCGTGAAGCGCTTCTACCGTGAAAAATCCTTTTTTTTTTATTTTCCCCACGGGACCCTTTAATAACCCCAACAACAATCCTAGGGGGTCAAGAGGGGTATACCTTGCCCCCTTTCATTAAATTCCCCCTTCGTTTTTCACCTCTTCTGCTCTCTCGATCCTACCGAGAGATAAGATGGCGGCCGCTCCAGACTGTTTAGAATGTTGACAGACACCGGAGAGCCAATCAGCTTTCTGCGCGCAAAGTTCCGTTTCGCGAAAAGTAAGCGGACCGGATCGCTGCCCGGAGCGCTGTTACAGATATATATCTTGTTTTGAACGTTAATTTCTCAAAAACTACTGGAGCACATATATTGAGACCTAGCAAAGGCACATCTGGCTAACAGTCCCTACAATTTTGCCAAGTTTCGTGAAAATCCATTCAGCCGTTCGGGCTAAAAGTGAGTCCAACCGCCCTATGGAAATTAATATGGGAAAAACGCGTTTTGGGACCCCCCTTTTTTCTCGGCCCCCCCTTGACGACCCCCCCCAAATTTCCAGGAACTGCTCAGAAACAAAATGTGCCATTTTCCTGAAAATTTCAGCCGATTCCGTCCACAAACGCCAAAGTTATTAGACATAGAATTTTCAAAAATGCCATAGGGAAAAAATCCTAACTATATATACCTACTGGCGACCGCCAGTAGGTAATATATATATATATATATATATATATATATATATATATATATATATATATATATATATATATATATATATATATATATATATATATATATATATATATATATATATATATATATATATATATATATATATATATATATATATATATATATATATATATATATATATATATATATATATATGTAGTTATAGTTAGGACCTAGTTTCCATAGGAAATCTGCAACATTCTATTTGGAATAACTTTGGCGCAGGTCGACAAATACACACAAAATTCTTGAAGAAAATGGCCTGCTCCGCTCCTTCCCTGAAAGTTTCGGGGTGATTTGTGAAGCGGGGGCCGAGAAAAAAGGGGGGGTCCCAAAACATGTTTTCTCTATGCAATTTTCCATAGGGACCTTTAAGATGGGCTACAGCCCGAACTGCTGAATGGAATTATACCAAATTTAGCAAAAAGGTAGAGTTTGGTTAGCAGATTACGCTTATTGTTAAATGGTGTAAATCCGTTCAGTAGTGTCTGAGAAAATCTAAAGTAAAATCATAGATATATCTATAGACGAAGTACCATACGAGTACTGTCCGAGGATAGTGTCCGAGCACGAGCTGCATGCTAATTGGCTGTCGACTGTCTGTCAACACTCCAAACCAGGAGGTGTTGGCAGCCCTCATGTGCCTCGGTAGAACCGAGGCACAAGAAAGCAGCGAAAGAAACGCGAAAAACACGCAAAGGGGGCAGGGTAGAAACACCCTGACCCCGTAGGCCTGCTCAGGGGATCCCACAAGGACCCCCTAGGCAAAAAAAAAGTTGCGGTATACGCGTAAGGTACGCGTATGCTGTGAAAAAGAAGAAAAAAACCCGAAGCCCGCTTTATTGTTAATTAGCCCTCGGGGGGGGGGGGGCAAATCCCGGGGGGAATGTTTTTATTTATAATGGGTGGCCCAGAGGGGGGACCACTCCTCTGACCAGTCCTTGGCCAAAATCCTTTGTAATTAGATGATCAGACAAGAGGCACACCCTTCTCGTACATCATGGACAAGACATGGAAAGAACTCCCCCTCAGCATCAGATAAACCCCCACACTGAAAGCATTCAGGAAGAGCCATAACACTTGCCTTTTGGAATGACAAAAGCTGCACAAAACCCCCCCATATACTCCCCCAGTGCCTGGAAATCCTCACAGGTGAATAGTCTTTTTATAATGCTTCACAACCAATCAAAAAGAGATGTTGAAATTTTCTGTTTTTAACTTATGAGCAAATCAGATATGTTTGCATGTACATGCAGCGAGAGGCAATTATTAAAGATGACTTGCTTGCGCAAGACCCCGAAAGGTTTCTTCCAGAATAAGTACGCACTTCACTGCAAGACCCCATTTAATGATTATCCAGGCTCTGAAGCCTAAACACGTCAGAAATAATCTCTCATCACTTTCTCTTCTTTTAAGTGTATTGTGTGTGGCAGACTGTGTGACCCTATGTCCAGGGCCCTGGAGAATGCCACACCCCAAGACCAGCTACTGCTGTGTCCCGGAGCAGTGCAGCCCCCTTCCCACCATTTAAAAGCCCCGGGGTGAGGTGTAAATTAATTGAGACTGAATACGTTGGTACAGCCAACTGTGCTTATGCTACCAGGAAAACACAACAACAGTACATGGCCCAGATTTCCATTGTAGTGATTTCTTAGTTAGAGGTCAAGTTGTCAGATCGGCACACACACAGTCCCTCATGGCTGGTATACACCCGCAACACCCCTCATGGCTGGTATACACCCACACTACACCCATCCAGCGCATCCGTCACTACACACGTGACCCTATCTATAAAAAAGACAGAGCGTACAATGCCCCAACGGTCCCGACGACTCCTCGTGTCCTTCTGGAGCCGGCATTGCTTTTACACATGTGGAGATGCTAATTTGCATGTGGAAATGCAATCTTGTTTGGATTTTGAAAGTGAGAACAGATTTCACTGCTGTGTCTTTCAAAGTTCAAACTAAGTTTGCTATGGGAGGGCGGGAGCCGCAAGACTTCTGCCCTCTCATGGCAAACAGCAGTATCCCGGGGGTAGGCACCACGGGACACTGCAGGAACCAGCTCTGGGCGTGGTGGGCTCTTGAGGGCACCAGGCTGAGGGCCACTGAGCCCCTGTCACACAATACAGAAATCTCCGGGGGGTGGTTGTTCCCGGGGTTTGAGGTCCACACACTTTTAATTTTGTAGGGGGGCGTGGATGAACAAATGGCGCAAGGGGGTTGTAAATGTGGTACACAGTGTTTTGTTTTAGTTTGCTTTCCATTTTGTCTTGTAGAGGATCCAGAGTAAATGTAACATTTTTTTACAGCCAATACCTTTCAACGCTACTCTCAAACGGCTTTCTGTGGGAACGGTTCACTGTTGTCAGTCATAATGTGACGCATTTCTAAAGGAGTATTGGAAAAGAAAGTAGTAGATGGCAGGTTAGGAACACTATTAACTCTGTACAGTGCCCATAAGGTGGTGGAGAGGGATTATGAGGGAAACATTTTTTTTATATGTTTTAAGGGCCATTTATATAATTGCAGTGTGGTGTATAAATCCGAAATATATATGTGTAAACAGATATACAATTACTTTTTTTTTTAAATATGGATAAATATAGATGGAAATGTCCAAAAAATAAATACCATAAAACCTGGAGGTAAAATTATAAGTAAAAAAACTCTACTGTTAAGTTTTTTTTTTACTATAAAAAGTATACACGTGTTTTTAAGTTTTTTTTTTTTTTTTTAATCTTTATTGTGCATTTAAGTATGGTTACACTCACAGGGCCTACAACCACAGGGGCCGGCCGCTAGAAAAAGTAGTAGCAATCAAGGTTTACCACAGTTCTATCGCGGACATCCTAGAGGTCCGGCAGCAGTGCAGGATAAGATTCGTAGCAACTCAGGATGAAGCCAGGACATAATAGTATTTTGTTTTTTCATAAAATAAGAACAAAGAAAAGAAGCAAACAAGTCTCAAGGCCTAAGACATTGTATATGAAGTTGTGCTCGTACGGGGGGGGATCCTAAATTGCAAGATGAACAAATTAGTAAGCGGTGGAGTTGGTCGGGGGGGTCAGTGGGGAAGTCAGAAATTAGGAACAAGAATAGATTAAACAAGGAATGTCGGATCAGGGGGAGAAGGAGGTGTCTGGATTATCCTTGAACGGGGGTGTACATATGTTCCCTCGATAGGCGTTCCACTGACTCCAGATTGTAGTCCACGCCCCAGGCTTGCCCCTAGCCAAATACACAGTCTGCTCTCTGAACATACACCAATCCATATTTTCCTTCCATATTGACACAGTGGGCGGCCGCCGGGAACCCCACAACTGCGCAATGTCTCTCTTTGCGATCATGTTCCCAAGGGCCGCCCACCGAGTCTGGGCGACGTTGTAATCATTCGGCTCCCACACATTCAACAAACATCTCCGGGCCTCAGGTAGCAGAGCAACCCCGGTGACACACTCCATCACAGCATGCACTTGATTCCAAAATGCGGCCACCTCCTGGCATTCCCAGATGATATGGAGGAAAGTAGCACTCAACCCACAGCCACGCTTACATAACCCATCCGCAGAAAAACCCATGGAGACCAACCGAGGACCGGTGACATACACGCAATGAAGGATCTTAAGCTGGACGAGACGGAGACGGGCGGGAATGGCCACCTCCTTAGGGGAAGATAGTGCTGACTGCCAGTCTTCATCATCCAGTTCCAGCCCGTCCCCAGTCCAGGCCTCCCTGAGACGTACGAGGAGATCTGCCCGATTGTTGATCAACTTTTTATATATTAGTGAAATCGTACTATCAGGCAGATGACCATCGAGTACACGGTCTTCCAGCGGGGAGGACTCAGGAATATTGGCATCGGAGGCGAAGACCGAGGTCAAGGCATGACGAACCTGCGCATATCTAAAAAACTCCCTTTCACTCAGCTCATATTCATTCTGTAATGCCTCAAGTCTTGACAGCACCCTTAACACAAAGGTCACCCACTCTGCTAATACCAATCATATCCCATTTCTCAAAACCTTTCGTTGTCCAGAGGCATCCCAATCTCTCCGACGCATACAAAGGAGTCGTGCGTGTCAATCGATCCTTCCAACCCAGGGCAGCATTTGCATCACACCAGACTCGCACGGCAATGTTAGTGGGTCCTGTTAGATTTCTCCTTGCTTCCTTAGAGTAGAGTGCCCTGTTGTAATTCCCACCCGGCAACTGATACTTGTCCATCTCAAATGCTGGGTTTGGGCTGGGTTCATACGTTGCATGATTAATCGCGCTCAACTGGGAGGCCCAATAGTACCGCCTGATATCTGGGAGCGCCATGCCCCCGTCATACCAAGGGAGGGTTAGCTTAGCGAGAGCGATTCTTGCACGCCCGTCCCAGATAAGCCGCCTCTGTAAGCTTTCCACCTCCCAGAAGTAACTTGCCGGGATGATGTCGAGTGAGTTCTGAAGTGCGTACAGAAAATGTGGCAGGGACATCATTTTAAAGAGCGCGGCACGACCAAGCGTCGACAATGGCAATCTACGCCAACTAACCACGTCAAGCTTCAACCTCTGGAGAGGGGGGAGCAAATTGCGCTCATAGTGAGCAACAGGGTCCAATGATATGAAGTTCCCCAAATATTTGAATCCTGTCTGCGAAACCTGAATGGGAAATCTACGCGGCAAGGGGGGAAGACCACCCGAAATCACATAGACACAGGATTTAGTCCAATTGATAACTTGACCTGAATTCTTGCCAAACGAGGTGAGAACATCGAACAAGATGTTAAGCGATTTTCGGGCGGAGGTGAGGTATAAGAGGATATCATCAGCAAGGGGGGTAGACTACCCGAAATCACATAGACACAGGATTTAGTCCAATTGATAACTAGACCTGAATTCTTGCCAAACGAGGTGAGAACATCGAACAAGACGTTAAGCGATTTTCTGGGGGAGGTGAGGTATAAGAGGATATCATCAGCATAAAGCGAGATCCGGTCTTCAAAATCGGGAGTCCACTGAATACCCTTTATCGAAGGCTCCCAGCGGAGCCAAGCTGCGAGGAGCTCTAAGGCAAGCGCAAAAAGCAAGGGAGACAGCGGGCACCCCTGTCTCGTACCCCTCCCAAGAGTGAAGGAATTGGATACTCGGCCGTTAACAACCACCTGAGCCAGCGGTTCCTTGTATAGAAGTTTCACCCACCCGATAAACTTCGAACCGGAACCAAATTTCGCGAGGGCGGCCCAGAGATAAGGCCATTCGATAGTATCAAAGGCCATTGCGGCGTCCAAGGAAGCCAAGATGGCCGACTCTTGAAATGACCCCGCCCTCGCGAGAACACTATGCAAACGCCGCAAGTTGAGTGCAGTGTTACGATGCGGGATAAAACCAGATTGGTCCGGATGGATCAGGTCACCAATCACCGTAATCAACCGATTGGCCAGAACTTTAGCTATGACTTTAGGTTCAGCGTTCAACAGGGAGATGGGCCTGTACGAGGAGTAGCGATCCCGAGGCTTGCCCTCCTTAGGAATTACCGCAATTGTAGCTAAACGCTGATCACAAGGGAGGGCGCCAAGGTATTGTGACTCCATGAACATATCTCGGAGATATGGTGCGACTTCATCGGGGCACAATTTGTATAATTCGATGGGTAGACCATTCGGGCCCATGGACTTGCCGGAGCGAACAGAACGAATAGCGATCGCAATCTCATCCGCAGGCAATGGAGCATCCATTAGGTCTCGGTCCACCTCCGATAGGCATGGCAACGCAATATCGCGTAGCAACAAATGGGAGACTTCCTCATCTCTATCAGACACCGGGGAATACACAGTACGAAAATAGTCCACAAAACACTCCACAATCTCGCTCAGGTCAGTCACACACTCTTCATTCAAATTCTGAATCACGGGAACCACACGATTCGCACTTTCTTTCTTATCAAGCCACGCAATCAATTTACCCGCCTTGTCCCCGACATCGTACAATCTGCCCTGCTGCTCCCTGTGCATCGTTTTGGCAGCATCCATGACAAGGAACTTATAGTCCAGCTGCTTCAGACCAAGGGCGTGGAGTCGATCATGGGTAACACCTAATTCTAAGTCATTCTCCAGTTCGACTATTTCGGCCTCAAGACGCACATCCTCTTGATTCTTGGTTTTCTTGGCTTCAGAAATCAAGGATAAGGCATGCCCACAAATGACAGTCTTGAAGGCTTCCCATAGTGACACAGATGAGGACACAGACCCCTCGTTTTCAAGGAAGTATTGATCTAGGGACTTTATCAAACTGGCACGGGTCTTGGGATTACGCAAGTACCAGGGGTTTATGGGAGCGACTCGCCCCGCACTACTCACTCCAGTATCCATACAAAGCCACAATGCGGAATGGCCTGAAATGCCCTGGGCGAGGTGTCTAATCTCTCTAACAGAAGGGGACAGGGCAGCAGGCATGAGAACGTAATCAAGTCTGGAGAGACTTCCATGGGCCCCAGAGTGAAAGGTGTACTGACTCTGCGTTGGATGCATCAACCTCCAGCCGTCTACCAAACCAAAAGTGTCCAAAAATCCACCAAGCCATGACTGGGACTTAGGAAGATCCCTGGGGGGGTGACGGTCTACGGTACCAGAAACAACCGAGTTAAAATCAACGGCCATAACCAAAATACCATCAGGGAGTCCCAGCACCACTCGCCCAATATCTGAAAAAGTGTAGGTCTGGAGACCCGGACGAACATATATAGTGAGCAACGAAATAGTCCTACCCTCCCATCTGCCAGTGAGGGCCCCTGTCGTCGAGGATTACATTGTCTATCTCCAGGGGGAGAGAGGACCGCACAAGAATGCCCACCCCCCTAGAGCCAGTGGTGAAACCAGAGTGTGCGACAAGGCGATAACACCACCTATTCATGGCATGACACATGTTCCCCACCAGATGGGTCTCCTGTAAAAGAAAAGAAAAAAAAAATCAATTGCGTGACCCTTAATTGAGTGACGTCCCCTGGTCACAGCGTTATGCCCATGAATTGGGTTGTAAAGTTCCACAGAAAGTTTCAAAATAGCTCAAATTTCTTCAAACATCTTTATTTTCGTCATTTCCAAAATTATTTCCTCAAAATAAGCAATCCAACCTTATGGAAATATTACTTTTGCGTCCAATGCATTTCGGCTAAGTAATAGCCTTCATCAGGGACTGGATTCTACAAATTAAATAAACACATGTAAGGATATATCAAGGACTCCATGTCTAATTCACATCTACTTTGATGATAAAGTCTCAAAATGGTACATAGTAATGTGACTTCTAAATATCACCCCGTGAATCAGAGTGATAAAAAGAAAAAAATCAAAACATAAAGAACTAATTTAGCGAGTGTGAGAAGTTTGAATCAATTACGCTTAGTCTGTGAAAAAGCCGGAACTAGATAGTTCGAAGCATGTAGTACAAACACCCCTCCACCAGATAAATGAAGATAAAAATAAGCCGTGCACATGTAATGGAAAAAACAGTTCGAATGTGGTTACGAGAAGAGCCCTTCGCATACACTTCATGCCAGAATATGAAAGGAGAAATGTGTACACCCGCTTACCGGTTAGACTGAAAGAAAGCTCCTGCGCGCCATTCGCGGAAGTTGTTTTCCGATCGAGTACGAAGGCACAGGTTAAATCACCGCGCTGATAGTTAATATAGAAAGCGGACTAAGTCCCTAGTGATTCAGTGAAAGCGGCCAAGATGGTAAATATAGAAAACAGACAAAGGTCCGTAGTCATTTAGTATAAGCGGCCATGATAGATAAGGGTGAAATGTATGGTAAAGGGTGAAAGAAAATACGGTGATCCTCATACATAAAAAGCTCTTAGTGACATTGTCAGCAATTAAATCATATAAAATGACAAATAAAGACTGTACCACTGCCCTGTTCATGAGCAGTAAAGACAGACTAAATAGACAAATAAAACAAACAGCTCTGGAAAACTAAGTAGGATTAATCAAAATAAGGTGGTTAATAAAGTTTCAGAATCAATTAAGAAAAGAAAAACAATAAACCATACGCCATTACTATTACAAGGAGGCAATTATAAGAAAACATGCACAGTACATTTTAGTTAAACGTATCATGATAAAGCTCATAGATAACAGCTGAATTCAGTCCGGTCATTCATTCCAGTTGGTTTAAGAGTTTCCAATTTAAAAATCCAAAAGTTTTCTCTTTGCAGCAGGTTCTTATGGTTGTCAACACCTTCACGTTTTTTTACAATTTCTAGGATGGTAAACCTAAGCTGGCTAAGGTTGTGTGAAGCTTCACAGAAATGCGTTGCAACAGTTGATTTGGTATATTTGTTGCGAATGTTCGACTTATGTTCATTTAGTCTTACTTTCATCTTTCTCTCAGTCTTTCCCACATATCCTTGCCCACAGGGGCATTTCAATAGATATATAACATTCATAGAATCGCAGGTTGCTGACACACGTAATTTGATCTTATATCCTTTACTTGGATGGTGATGATATTCCCTCTGATGATATTGTTGCAGTGACTGCAGTTGTGACAAGGCAATGTACCATGAAAAACTTCATTGATGCTCTCTGTCCTGGATTTAATCATGTTACCTAAGTTCATTCCCCTTTGATATGCAACAAGAGGCATTTCTTTGAAGACATTATTGAATTCTGCTTCAGGGATAGTATCGCCCAATGCTTTTTAATGATGTTCTTAAATGCTTTGCTCTTGGTTGAGTATTTCGACACAACAACGATTCTTGTGTTCTCTTTTTTGGGGGCTTGAATCAGCAAGTCTTTCCTTTCTCTTTGTGCACATCTCAACTTAGCATCATCTAGTACTTTTTGGGGGTATCCTCTACTTTTGAATCTTTCTTCCATCTCGTTGATTCTAGTCTCTGATATCTCAGGGGATGATACAATCCTTTTTATTCGCAACATTTGCGAGTATGGCAAATGAGTTTTCAATGGATTATTGTGAAAGCTGTTATGATGCAATAAATTATTGCGATCTGTCGATTTCCGATAGATGTCTGTTTCAAAATGCAACCCTTTCCTGCGTATTTCCACATCCAGAAATGTGATCTTGGTGGCATTGATCTCCGATGTAAATTGAATGCGTTCATCACGTGTGTTGAGTTCACTGATAGCATTTCTTAGTTCAAATTCTGAGCCAGTCCATATGATGAACATATCGTCTATGTATCTCACTATCATTTTCGTATTAGACTTCCAAGGTTCCTGATTAAGGATATGTTTGGTTTCAAAATGTTCCATGTATAAATTTGCGTAGACGGGGGCTGCCGAATTTCCCATGGCAGTCCCGGTCAGCTGCAAATAGAACTTTTCCTTCCATGTGAAATAGCTATGGAAAAGTGTGAAGTGTAATAGTTCCATAAGGAACACTTTAAAGTCCAATTCCATCTCTGTATTGAGCAAGGTATGCTCTATTGCTTCAATTCCATCTTGGTGGGGGATGGACGTATATAAAGATTTAACATCCATGCTGCATAACGTAACTTGTTCGTTTTCTTCCAATTGGACCATTCCTAGTCTTTCCAAAAAATGGGTCGGGTCCTTTACAAATGTCTTCATCCTCATCACATTTGCCTGCAAGTGTCTATCCAATAGTTGACCCACGGGTTGATGTATACTCCCAACTGTTGATACAATGGGTCGAAAAGGAGGGTGAACCAAGTCTTTGTGTATCTTCGGCAACATGTATATTGCCGGACTCCTGGGGTAGTTTGTGATAAAAAATCTTTTAGTTTTTTCATATATTATCCCATCATCGAAAGCTTTATTGATAATGTCCTTCAAAATCTTCGCAAATTGATCAGTAGGATTATGATCCAAAGCAAATATACTTGTTTGTCCCCTAGATGTTTTTCCACTTCTTGTTCATAATAAGAAACATTCATAACAACTATGGCTCCTTCCTTGTCAGCTTTCTGGCAGATGATATGTGGGTTATTTGCAATTTTCCGGAGTGCGTCAATCTGTTTTTGTGTTAGATTGTGCTGTCTTGATTTTCTCTTAAAGCTCAATTTTGATAACTCCGCTTTGACCAAGTTCTCAAATGTGTCCAACGTTTTATGTGACACGGGTGCCTCATAAGTGCCATGTGGTGTCAATCCCAGCAGTTGGTCTTCTTTAGCATCACTTCTTTCTGTTATAACGTTATCAAAAAAATGCCTGAGACGTAGTTTCCTCATGAGTTTATAGAGGTTCACCTCCAGCTCCAATCTGTTTGTTTCAGTGGTACGGACAAAGGACATTCCTTTTTGCAATGTTTCAATAGTTATGTGATCAAGTTTGGTGTTGGAAATGTTAATGACTAAGTTGTTTAAGTCGTGGTTTTCTTGGGTTTGTCCTTCTTCTTCTCCGCCGCTACACTCCTGGTGGTATCTGGAGTGTAGCGGCGGAGAAGAAGGACAAACCCAAGAAAACCACGACTTAAACAACTTAGTCATTAACATTTCCAACACCAAACTTGATCACATAACTATTGAAACATTGCAAAAAGGAATGTCCTTTGTCCGTACCACTGAAACAAACAGATTGGAGCTGGAGGTGAACCTCTATAAACTCATGAGGAAACTACGTCTCAGGCATTTTTTTGATAACGTTATAACAGAAAGAAGTGATGCTAAAGAAGACCAACTGCTGGGATTGACACCACATAGCACTTATGAGGCACCCGTGTCACATAAAACGTTGGACACATTTGAGAACTTGGTCAAAGCGGAGTTATCAAAATTGAGCTTTAAGAGAAAATCAAGACAGCACAATCTAACACAAAAACAGATTGACGCACTCCGGAAAATTGCAAATAACCCACATATCATCTGTCAGAAAGCTGACAAGGGAGGAGCCATAGTTGTTATGAATGTTTCTTATTATGAACAAGAAGTGGAAAAACATCTAGGGGACAAACAAGTATATTTGCTTTTGGATCATAATCCTACTGATCAATTTGCGAAGATTTTGAAGGACATTATCAATAAAGCTTTCGATGATGGGATAATAAATGAAAAAACTAAAAGATTTTTTATCACAAACTACCCCAGGAGTCCGGCAATATACATGTTGCCGAAGATACACAAAGACTTGGTTCACCCTCCTTTTCAACCCATTGTATCAACAGTTGGGAGTATACATCAACCCGTGGGTCAACTATTGGATAGACACTTGCAGGCAAATGTGATGAGGATGAAGACATTTGTAAAGGACCCGACCCATTTTTTGGAAAGACTAGGAATGGTCCAATTGGAAGAAAACGAACAAGTTACGTTATGCAGCATGGATGTTAAATCTTTATATACCTTCATCCCCCACCAAGATGGAATTGAAGCAATAGAGCATACCTTGCTCAATACAGAGATGGAATTGGACTTTAAAGTGTTCCTTATGGAACTATTACACTTCACACTTTTCCATAGCTATTTCACATGGAAGGAAAAGTTCTATTTGCAGCTGACCGGGACTGCCATGGGAAATTCGGCAGCCCCCGTCTACGTGAATTTATACATGGAACATTTTAAAACCAAACATATCCTTAATCAGGAACCTTGGAAGTCTAATACGAAAATGATAGTGAGATACATAGACGATATGTTCATCATATGGACTGGCTCAGAACTTGAACTAAGAAATGCTATCAGTGAACTCAACACACGTGATGAACGCATTCAATTTACATCGGAGATCAATGCCACCAAGATCACATTTCTGGATGTGGAAATATGCAGGAAAGGGTTGCATTTTGAAACAGACATCTATCGGAAATCGACAGATCGCAATAATTTATTGCATCATACCAGCTTTCACAATAATCCATTGAAAACTCATTTGCCATACTCGCAAATGTTGCGAGTAAAATGGATTGTATCATCCCCTGAGATATCAGAGACTAGAATCAACGAGATGGAAGAAAGATTCAAAAGTAGAGGATACCCCCAAAAAGTACTAGATGATGCTAAGTTGAGATGTGCACAAAGAGAAAGGAAAGACTTACCGATTCAAGCCCCAAAAAAAGAGAACACAAGAATCGTTGTTGTGTCAAAATACTCAACCAAGAGCAAAGCATTTAAGAACATCATTAAAAAGCATTGGGCGATAATATCCCAAGAAGCAGAATTCAATATCGTCTTCAAAGAAATGCCTCTTTTTGCATATCAAAGGGGAACGAACTTAGGTAACATGATTAAATCCAGGACAGAGAGCATCAATGAAGTTTTTCATGGTACATTGCCTTGTCACAACTGCAGTCACTGCAACAATATCATTAGAGGGAATATCATCACCCATCCAAGCAAAGGATATAAGATCAAATTACGTGTGTCAGCAACCTGCGATTCTATGAATGTTATATATCTATTGAAAAGCCCCTGTGGGCAAGGATATGTGGGAAAGACTGGGAGAAAGATGAAAGTAAGACTAAACGAACATAAGTAGAACATTCGCAACAAATATACCAAATCAACTGTTGCAGCGCATTTCTGTGAAGCTTCACACAACATCAGCCAGCTTAGGTTTACCATCCTAGAAATTGTAAAAAAACGTGAAGGTGTTGACAACCATAAGAACCTGCTGCAAAGAGAAAACTTTTGGATTTTTAAATTGGAAACTCTTAAACCATCTGGAATGAATGACCGGACTGAATTCAGCTGTTATCTATGAGCTTTATCATGATACATTTAACTAAAATGTACTGTGCATGTTTTCTTATAATTGCCTCCTTGTAATAGTAATGGCGTATGGTTTATTGTTTTTCTTTTCTTAATTGATTCTGAAACTTTATTAACCCCCTTATTTTGATTAATCCTACTTAGTTTTCCAGAGCTGTTTGTTTTATTTGTTTATTTAGTCTGTCTTTACTGCTCATGAACAGGACAGTGGTACAGTCTTTATTTGTCATTTTATATGATTTAATTGCTGACAATGTCACTAAGAGCTTTTTATGTATGAGGATCACCCTATTTTCTTTCACCCTTTACCATACATTTCACCCTCATCTATCATGGCCGCTTATACTAAATGACTACGGACCTTTGTCCGTTTTCTATATTTACCATCTTGGCCGCTTTCACTGAATGACTAGGGACTTAGTCCGCTTTCTATATTTACTATCAGCGTGGTTATTTAACCTGTGCCTTCATACTCGATCGGAAAACAACTTCCGCGAATGGCGCGCAGGAGCTTTCTTTCAGTCTAACCGGTAAGCGGGTGTACACGTTTCTCCTTTCATATTCTGGCATGAAGTGTATGCGAAGGGCTCTTCTCGTAACCACATTCGAACAGTTTTTTCCATTACATGTGCACGGCTTATTTTTTTCTTCATTTATCTGGTGGAGGGGTGTTTGTACTACATGCTTCGAACTATCTAGTTCCGGCTTTTTCACAGACTAAGCGTAATTGATTCAAACTTCTCACACTCGCTAAATTAGTTCTTTATGTTTTGATTTTTTTCTTTTTATCACTCTGATTCACGGGGTGATATTTAGAAGTCACATTACTATGTACCATTTTGAGACTTTATCATCAAAGTAGCTGTGAATTAGACATTGAGTCCCTGATATAGCCTTACATGTGTTTATTTAATTTGTAGAATCCAGTCCCTGATGAAGGCTATTACTTAGCTGAAATTCATTGGACGCAAAAGTAATATTTCCATAAGGCTGGATTACTTATTTTGAGGAAATAATTTTGGAAATGACGAAAATAAAGATGTTTTGAAGAAATTTGAGCTATTTTGAAACTTTCTGTGGAACTTTACAACCCAATTCATGGGCATAACGCTGTGACCAGGGGACGTCACTCAATTAAGGGTCACGCAATTGATTTGTTTTACTTGTACTCAGAAGGAGGGTACACCCTGGAGCACGCAACAACAGTAAATAAGGGATCTAAGAGTGCAAGCGTGACGAAATTAATTTTGTCATTATCTTCTCCTGTAAAAGAACCACATCGGGGGACAGGTGACACAAGAATTGCAGCACCACTCCCCATTTTATCCTATCACCCAACCCATTAACATTCCAAGATATTAACCTCAACCCACTACCCCCATCCCAACAAGTGATGCAGAACTCACCCCACAAAGAGCACAACATTCGAATCATAGAGAAAAACAATACGTTGCCTTGAAGAAGAAAAACAATCTACAAAAAGACCCTGGAGGAGGAAAGAGACCCACCACCCCTGCCACCCTCGGGCACACAACAATGAAATACGACAATAAGGAATTATAGAACCCAGCTGCACAAAGTCAAGTGTTCGGAAATCAGGGGCCGAGTCATCATTTCTGCTCCGGCTCACCACCCTCAGCACCACCAGGGTGCTTAGTTCTGTCGTTCCGGGCAGGCAGAGAATCCAGCCAGTCACTCACATTCTCTGGTCGGTCAAAGAAAAATGTCCGGTCCTCGTATTCCACACGAAGTCTGGTAGGAAACAACATCGCGTATTTCAGGCCCAAGTCACGGAGTCGTCGCTTCACACCCTGAAAACCCATCCTTTGCCTCTGGAATAGCTAAGTGAAATCTGGGTAGAAGTTGACTGTAGAGTTTTTGAATTTTACCGGGCCGCTAACCCTCGAAGCCTGCAGGATAGCATCCCGGTCTCTGAAGTGAAAGAGCTTGGCAATGATAGGCCTCGGAGGGGCGCCCGGTTTCGGCTTTCCACCCGGAACGCGATGGGCACGCTCCACTGCAAAGAACTTGCTCAGTCCTGTAGGGGCAAGATGGTTCAGGCAAGGTCCTCCACCAGGAGGTCCATTGAATGGTTGTCTGGGTTTTCCGGGACACCTATGACGCGGATGTTGTTGCGTCTTGCCCTATTCTCGAAACCCTCCGGTCGATGAGACATGAGATCGTTAGATGATTTCAGATTGCCAATTTCAGTGTGAAGTTCCGACACATCGGCCGTAAGGCTAGAAGTCTTCAAATCCAACGATTTCACCTTCTCGTTAGTTTTAGACAAATCGGCTCTGATCAAGGTGACATCCATAGAAACTGTGTCGATTTTATGAGCTAGAGCTTCATACTGCTGGCCGATGGTCTCCTTCATGCTAGCAATAGCGCTCATGACGTCTTGAAGAGACGGATCAGTAGGCACGGTTGAATCTTCCTTGGTGTCCTCGGGGAACGGCTAGCGCCACCAGGGGATCCTTTAGATTGAGTATACCGATCCATGATATTGGTTTGGACCGATCCCCCGTGAATGGGCGACTTAGTTTTCAGTTTCTCAATGTCGGCCCTAGCAGCCATACTGGAAGACAAGCCCCGGAGGGGCCCGTGAGACCTGGTGAAATGGCCGCCTGTGGGCAAGTCACCAAAAGTCTACTGAAGCAGGCTCATGTGGCCGAAGTAGAGGAGAGAAGGCACACTCTGAGAAAACAGAGCCTGGATGGATCTCCAACAGAACGGAACTGTCGCGCAGTCAGACAATGCCAGGACCCAAAAGTGAAACCGAAAGCTGATGCAGGGCTACTGGGGGAAGACCCCTCGGCCGTTGTTGTTCAACTCCGTCCCGGTGTGCCAACTTGCCAAGTCCCCGGCTTACCGCAAGGTGGGCCTCAAAAGTTCGGATCAACGTAACTTCGGTTCCCAAAGTCCAAATCAAAATGTTTAAAGAGCAAGGAGATCAGCTGAGGTTCATCTTCAATAGCCCATCTGAAAATTCAGGATAACGTCAGGATAAGTTGCGAAGAGTGGCGAGGGTCCTGGGAGCTCTGTGCTCACGCGGCCATCTCGGACACTCGCGTAGCTCCTCCTCCTTGTGTTTTTAAGCTTTACTTAAGAAACACTATAGGGATATTGTAGTTAGATATTGCCATTTAACAAACGTTTGACATTCACTGAAAAAATCATAGGTTTCAGTTACGATAAAGTTAGAAATGATCAGTTAAAAAACCTTTGAAATTCACTGACAAAACCGTAGGTTTTAGCCACATTATAGTTAGGAATTCGCATTTAAAAAACCTTAGAAATTCACAGATAAAAATATAGGCTTCACACATGTTATAGTTAGCTGGTCATTTCACTCATACAAAACCATTGAAATTCCCCCGTTATAGTTAGTTCAGCTAACTATAACTCACGCGCCCGCAATCCACTGCTGATGACGTCACATATTACATCACTCATGACATCTGAAATGACATCACTGATGACATTTCTAAGGTTTTTTAAATGCTAATTCCTAACTATAACGTGATTAAAACCTATGGTTTTTTCAGTGAATATATATATATATTCACTGAAAAAACCATGGGTTATAGACCATATATAGTTAGGAATTAGCATTTACAAAACCTTATTTTACTCACACAAAACCATTGAAATTCGCATATATAGTTAGTTGCACTACCTATATATCGCGCACACGCAATCCACTGCTGATGTCACATATTACATCATTCATGACATGGTCAGTGACATCACTGATGACCTCACTGATGACATCTCAAATGTCCTTCCCTCTCCAGTCGTAGAGACAGGTGTGGTATCTCTCCTTGATGTTGTAGATATTTGTGCTGCTGGTTCTAATATAGCATTCTCTGTCTTGTAATTGGAGCATGGCCTCATTATCGTCATTTCAAATGGCCATAGCACTATATTACATATATATTGACGCTCCAAACTTCTTTAACAACGGCAAAAGAATGGGCGGCACTCCACAACTCTCAGTTCAAGACTCTTGCAATTTATTGACAATCGAAATCAAACAGGACGCTTTTCCTCATCACGCCTTAGTCTGCTGTGACTGGCGCCAAATTCGTTGGCAATTTAAATAAAGTTGTATATTGACGTCAATCTCCTGTTAGACACAGAAGAGAGACTAACACAGTAGTATATACAGCAGCCATCTTGTGATAGTTTAAATTAATACATGAGGTATATGGCCTGTTTTAACATGCAAACATTATTAAGCCCTGAATGGGCAATCAAATAATACAATAAACAATTCATTTAATCATTGATCATCGATTTGCATTCATTAACAGTAACAAGGAAAGTGATAGGTTCCATTTAAAATCATTCTTACAGACTGTAACAAAAATAAATATTACTTTACAGAAGGGGGTAAGTATATAGATACATAAATGCTGTCCTGCATCTCAACTAGCCCAGATGACTGGCTAATTCTTCCCCTGTGTTCAGTCCTAATGGAGACTCTGTACGGAGATCTATGATAAACCTCGACTCAACTTTCCTCACTTGCAGCTCTCTGTTCCCTCCTCGATCTTTGGGAGGTATTTGGTCCAGACAATGGAATTTCAGGAGGTTGCGATCACTATTATGTTTCAAGGCAAAGTGTCTAGCTACAGGGTAGTTTGGGTCATGATGTTCAATTGCTCTAGCATGTTCTAGAATTCGCTTTTTAACTGGGTGGATTGAGCTCCCAACATAGTATAGTTTGCACGGGCATTCTAGACGGTACACGCAGTATGGGCTTGTACAAGTGAGAGATATGTTAATTTTCCTCACTATCCCTGTGTCTGGAATTTCATATGAGGTGACTTTGCAGCTCGATTGGCAGGCATTACAGTTTTGACATGGGAAAAACCCAGTCAGGTTTCCCAGTCGTGGTGATCTCAGAATGGTGTCAAAGTGACTGTGTATCAAGGTGTCTTTTAAGGACCTGTTCCTCCTATAGGTGATTTTAGGATGCAATGATAATTGCTTTCCAATCACTGTATCTGTTTTTAGAATATTCCAATGGCGACTCATGATACTATGAATCAAGGGGGAATCATTAGAAAAAGTTGTAATGAAGCGAGGAGTTGTATCTACACTGACTTCTTTCTCCCTTGAATGTTAAAATGGACTTGCTCTAGAGATTGAATGAACCTTGTCATATGCCTTTTTCAGTGTGTCATCAGAATATCCCCTCAATTTGAACCTCCCTATTGATTCTTGCGCTGCTTGCTCAAAATCCTCAGTGAGTATTCAGTTTCTTTTAAGGCGCAGTAGTTCCCCAAAAGGTATACTGTTCTTTAAGGGTTTGGGGTGGCAACTACTTGCTTCTAAGGTGGAATTCCCGGCGGTGACGTTCTGGAAAAGGGAAGTGCAGATTTTACCATCTTTAATGGAGACTTTTAGATCAAGAAAATCTACCTCATGACTACTTATAGTGTCACTTAGATGTAAGTTGAGATCATTGATGTTCAAAGATTGGATAAACAATTCAGCCTCTGTCTTAGAGCCTTTCCAGAAAATGAATAAATCATCAATATACCGGTGCCACCCGATAATTGATGTGACCCATTTTTGATTGTCGTCGGACTAGGCCACCTGTTTCTCCCACCAGCCCACGAAAAGGTTCGCGTAGCTTGGGGCGAAGCAGGTGCCCATCGCCGTCCCACTCCTTTGCCTGTAATATTGCTTCTGAAACAGAAAGATATTGTTATGCAAACAGAAATGCAAGAATTCGACCAACATACTGTTGTGTTTCATATATTTCAGAGAGCGAGTTTTTAGGAAGTACTGTACTGCCTGTATTCCAAGGTTATGTGCTATGCACGTATACAGTTCTGTCACGTCTAGCACTATCATCAGCATATCTGGTTCCCAGGGTGTGTCTGAGATGATGCGAATGAAATCAGATGTGTCCCTTATGTATGATGAAAGGGTTTTGACATGCTCAATCAGAAAAAATTCAAGAAACTGTGACGTATTTTCAGTTAGACTGCCCTTCGAGGAGATTATTGGTCTCCCTGGTGGCCGTGTTGAATGTTTGTGAATTTTTGGTAAGTGATAAAAGGTAGGAGTTATAGGCTGTTGACATGTCAGAAACTTTAATTCATTTGCATCTAACATCCCTTCTGCTGCCCACTTGTCAAGTAATAGGTGATATTCCGTAATGCTGGAGTTGTATTCAGCTTTAGTAATCTTGGTGTAACAGTCTGTGTCCTTAAGTTGTCGAAGCGCTTCTGTACTCTGTATTCTCTAGTCATTAAGACGATATTGCCGCCTTTGTCTGACGGCTTGCATACTATATTGATGTTTGATTTCAATTTCATCAGCGGGTTTCTTTGGGCCAGTGATAGGTTCCATTGTTTGTTGTTAGATTTGGAGAATCTTTTGATTCTCAAACTTAGTAGATCCGTTTTAACAGCTTCCTCGAAAACATCAATGGCGTCATGTGGCATCATAGGGATGAACTTAGATGCCGGTTTGAAGTTTGTGCTTGCTCTGGTCTGAGATACTCCAAATTGTTCAGCTATATCAACTAACTCCGTGATTGTTGGGTCTGGATCACTTTTTTGAGTTGCATCAGGTCCAGATCAATTAGTTCCAAATCCGTTGTTTGGTGAGCAATTCCCATTTGTGCCTCACCATTTAAAGCATTTTTAAGTTTATGGAACTTTTGAAGTTTTAGTTTCCGAGAGAAAAGGAACAAATCATTCCTGGCCTGGGTAAATTCAAAATCACTGGTAGGGCAGAAACTCAGTCCTTTCTTTAAAACCTGCTCTTCAATTTTTGATAGTTTGTACGAGGTCAAGTTGATAATGGTGAGATCTTCTTGAGAACTTATCTCCTGGTGCCTCTCTTGCTCCTGGTTTGGGTAGCCATGCCTTGATTGCCTGTATCCACTGGAGGATGTTGTGTGTATATATATATGATAAGGTTTGTGTTATAATTAAAAAAAACGGACTAAAAAACAGACAAAAAAAGGACTAAAAATAGAAATAGGATGCATTAGATAAATCTAGAATGAATAAGGTGTGAATTAATAACATCATTCATATGTATATAGTGTAAAATATATAAAGTAACAATGTACACTACAACTGCCATATTGCCCTCCTCACAAGAATAGGAAATGACGTCAGGTCAAGTTTAAATCTGTGATGTGGAAAGAGGGCTTTACCCTGAGCAAGGTCTCAGCAGAGACTGAAACGTTGGTGGTTTGTTTGTTTGCTTAAGGAAATAAAAGATCTGCATAACAGAAAAGCAAAACGGAGTGCAACCTAATTTATTCCTCATTGGGGAAGTGTGCGAAAATGTTACAGTAACCGAGCTTGGTTAGGAAGTAACGCACCACACGCAGAGCGCCATGCCAGGAAAGAAGCCATGTGTGTAAAGATGTATATATGTATATATATATCTATATCTATATATATATATATATATATATATATATATATATATATATATATATATATATATATATATATATATATATCCAGAATAGTTGCCTGCTGTAGAAAACTCCGCTCACACAGGTAAATTACTGCCAAATTTCGTTTATTGCAGGAAGCAGCATGCGACCTCGAACTGGAACTCACAAAGTAATTTCCCTCCCAACGCGTTTCATGTTCAGAAAAACACTTCATCAGGGGCTCTAGGACCATAAGTAACTGGCGATGCACTTTGGGGAGGCAACCTTTGTATTCAATTACTCGACCTCAGTGGGCGTGGCCAGAAGAATGGCCTGCTGTTAATCGTGGTTCTCGTAGTTAACCTTCAGTGAGGGGGCATCACCCTTTACTTTACTTTCCGTCTGTGTTATCAAAGTGGATTAGTGGCCCAATTGAAGTACATCGTGCTGCTTGCTTCCCCCCACACAAACACGACACCTGTGTCCATTGGTAAGCCCGTCGCTTGACGCACTCACTGTGGTGCCGGAACAGCACCGGGGAGTCTTCCGCAGCTCAGGCGCAGCGGCTCAAAATCCAACCAGAATAGTTGCCTGCTGTAGAAAACTCCGCTCACACAGGTAAATTACTGCCAAATGTTGTTTATTGCAGGAAGCAGCATGCGACCTCGAACTGGAACTCACAAAGTCAGTCAGTCAGTCAAAGAATCTTTATTCAATTTAGTTAAAAATCATACAAAGAGGATTAAAACACAATGAAACAATTTCATACCAGTCGAATTCATGTGGCAAAATATTTAAGCTAAAAACAAGTTAATAAAAGGATGTTAAAATGCAATTCATACGGGGAAATCTTATAATATCTTGCGTGATCTAGATATAGCCACCGCCACTAAAAAGTTTGCCATACAAATTGTGATACGGATGTTATACAATGATTGAAGGTAAAACATGGCTGGTCTCACCTGGAAGAAACCAGCTTCATTTAAAACAGGTAACAAATATCTTTTTCTATGATCCGAAAAGAAACCACAAAACATAACAAAATGCAGGGTATCTTGAACAGAAAAATTATCACAAGTACAGGGAGGTGCTGACTCTGGTTTCACCCATGTGTTAAAACTTCCTAAATAAAAATGTATAAGGTTAAATCAAAATTTAGTCAAAAGAAACCTGTGAAAAGGCTTGGTGACAAAGCATAAATAAGGTTCTAGTGCGATAGAGTTCACTAGCAAATAGTGTTGTCTCACTGCTAGCTTCTGCAGTTCCCTTTCCTCATGACACACTCTTGCCCTTATCATAAACTGTTTTTTAACAATGTCTACATTCTGTTTCTTGATTGCCTGCTGTAGAAAACTCCGCTCACACAGGTAAATTACTGCCAAATTTCGTTTATTGCAGGAAGCAGCATGTGACCTCGAACTGGAACTCACAAAGTCATTTCCCTCCCAACGCATTTCATGTTCAGAAAAACACTTCATCAGGGGCTCTGGGACCAAAAGTAACTGGCGATGCACTTTGGGGAGTCAACCTTTGTATTCAATTACTCGATCTCAGTGGGCGTGGCCAGAAGAATGGCCTGCTGGTAATCGTGGTTCTCGTAGTTAACCTTCAGTGAGGGGCATCACCCTTTACTTTACATTTTGTCTGTGTTATCCAAGTGGATTAGTGGCCCAATTGAAGTACATCATGCTGCTTGCTTTCCCGCACACAAACACGGCACCTGTGTCCATTGGTAAGCCCGTTGCTTGACGCACTCACTGGGGTGCCGGAACAGCACCAGGGAGTCTTCCGCGGCTCAGGCGCAGCCGCTCAAAATCCAACCAGAATAGTTGCCTTGTAGCAGCAACTGTACATAATTCCTACGCTTGGGAGGATTTAATAAATCACTAAAATTATCCATTCGATACATAGTGCAAAATGTGTCAGGGAATTACCTGGGTCCTACTGGTAAAACTATAATAGACCATGTGGCAACTCATGTTGTCTGGTCATATCCCCAGCCGGAGGATGGATCGGAAGTAGACTAACAGGTGGCATAGACAAATGAGTGTTATACTTAAAATCAAATGACTAAGAATACGCCATCCGGCTACCTTATCATGCCTGAAACTTGGTTGGTGCCCAACTATCACCTGGAGGTACTGGAGATTAAGATAAACATGTATACATGTCTTCAGTTACATTAAGACCTCCTGGAGACATTGTATCCAGCTGTAATATATATCGAGGCTCCAATCTCCGAAGTCTGGCCTTCCTGTCACCTCCTAGCCTACTGGCTTTGACTGCGTCAATAACAAAATATTTGAGGCTGGTATTGTCACCCTGATGTACATCGCGGAAATGCCTAGCCACTGGATACATATTGCCCTGGTTGGCTATTGCTCTTAGATGCTGAAGTATGCGTTTGTGCACAGCAAGCTTTGTACTCCCAACATACTTCAGCAAACAAGGGCACTCTAATACATAGATGGCGTATTCCGTCTTACAAGTTAAAGCTTGGATGATTAGATGATCCTGATTGCTAAATCCATCATTGTGCATGTTTTTGTTAATCCCATGTACATAGGATTTACAGGTTTTGCAACTAAAAAAGCCACTGTTGTTTTGCAGCCACATTTTTTTTTCAATGGTCTCAGGGCATGTGTCTACTAATTGATCTTTTAAGGAGGGGGCTCTGCTGAAGGTAAGAGAAGCTCTACATGGTAACGTAGATCCAATGGCAGGGTCATTCTATACAATTGGCCAATTTTTAATGATGACATTATAAATTGCCTTGTGTTGTTTACTGTACCCGGTAATTATTCTAAACGTGTTGCTCTTACTACTCCCAGGTTCCGCATTGTTAGGAATCGGTTCCCGATTCGGGCATCCTTCCTTCCTGTATTTATCTAGCAGATCCTGTCTGCTGTGTCCCATAGATTTGATGCGGGCACTTTCAATAATCTGGCCAGAATACCCCCTCTCTAAGAATCTACACATGCTGGCAAGTTGGGCCGTTTCTAAATCATTTGGGTTACTACATACCCTCCTAATGCACAGCATTACCCCATAGGGGATGCTGGCAATAAGGTGGACTGGATGCACAATCCCCGCATGCAGGATAGTATTTCCCGCCGTGCTCTTGCGGAACAGTTTGGTTTCCAGCTTGGCATTTCTAACATTTTCGTGCAGATTCCTCAATTGGCGCCAAAGTTATTCCAAATAGAATGTTGCGGATTTCCTATGGATAATAGGTCCTAACTATAACTACCTACTGGCCACCGCCAATAGGTAATATATATATATATATATATATATATATATTCACAGAAAAAACCATAGGTTATAGTGGATATATAGTTAGGAATTTGCATTTAGAAAACCTTGAAAATTCAATGAAAAAACCATTGGTTTTAGGCCATATATATATAGGAATTAGCATTTACAAAACCTTATTTTACTCGCATGAAACCATTGAAATTCCATATATAGTTAGAAGCGCTAACTATATATCGCGCACCCGCAATCCACTGCTGATGATGTCACATATTACATCATTCATGACATGATCAGTGACATCACTGATGACATCACTGATGACATCTCAAATGACATCACTGATGACATCACTGATCACAACATCCAGTGATTGTATGTGTCTGTAAAGTTTAAATATGTTTCACATATTGAAGAATGAGTGGATGTATAAGTGTCTGGATGAAGAATTTAGTAGGTGCATGACTGACTGTATGAGTGAGTGATTAAATGTGTCTCACTGAGTGCATTCTTCATCCAGACACTTATACATCCACTCATTCTTCAATATGTGAAACATATTTAAACTTTACAGACACATACAATCACTGGATGTTGTGATCAGTGATGTCATCAGTGATGTCATTTGAGATGTCATCAGTGATGTCATCAGTGATGTCACTGACCATGTCATGAATGATGTAATATGTGACATCATCAGCAGTGGATTGCGGGTGCGCGATATATAGTTAGCGCTTCTAACTATATATGGAATTTCAATGGTTTTATGCGAGTAAAATAAGGTTTTGTAAATGCTAATTCCTAACTATATATGGCCTAAAACCAATGGTTTTTTCATTGAATTTTCAAGGTTTTCTAAATGCAAATTCCTAACTATATATCCACTATAACCTATGGTTTTTTCTGTGAATTTCATTGGTTTTTTAATAGCAAATATGAAAAGCTTTAAAATGTCAAGTACGTGATAGATAAAAACATTTTCGTATTTATGCACGCTGATGTGCTTTGAACGCTGCACCCCCCCCCTCCCCTCTTTTGTCTTAGTAGTACTCTCTCTTTGCAGATACTGAAGGGTAGTTAACGCAAGCCTTTACCACCGTTGTAATCCGTCGTGCCTCCTTGTCTCTCCATTTGATTGATTGTTGTCCAAGCATTTACTGTTTTAGAATTGGTTCTCTTTGGATCATTCTCTATTTACAAACAAGCACAAAGTCGCAATACTCTGTTTAGTCTTTGCAGATAGTGAAAAATCGTGTAAAAAAATAAAAGTAATCGAGCAAAATCAGTAGGCCACTAATTGGATCTCTTTTTGACCTCGCTAAAATAGAAATATTAGGAACAACCCTTCATGAGAAATACGAAAATAGTGAGATGAACTGAGCTCCACACCATGAGGGCTGCAAGACAGCTCGGCTCCATCACCCATCCCGCACAAAATAACGACAAACCCTATGCAAATATTAAAAATATAGACAACACACCAGCAAAGAAACAGGGTAAAACATTTTATTAAAAAACTATTTACATAACGTTGGTTTATAAGATGATGTCAGTAGTGGACCGATGTGTGAATAGATCGAAAACAGCACAAGGCTCCAAGATCCGGATGGCAAGCTCCTGGATGTTGGGTGCCATAGTTTAGAGTTCTGAATTTCAGCCTTTTTCAATGCCTGTGCTTTGTTGAATCAAAATGGCGGCTTGACACAAAGCTGACTCAAGCGTTGCTACTGATGCTATGCAGACCAAAACTGGTTTTCAGTTTGTACATTTTTCTAGATTTTTCAATCCAAGTTTGGTTGACTTTGTAGAACGATGGCTTCAGATTTTCAACATACGGTGTGGTGGCACTGACTGGGAGGGGGCGCTTCGCTCCTGCCCCCTCCCCAAGTAAGATTTTCATACGTGAAAGTACGTTAATGGTTTTGGTCCCTGAGATGCTTCGATGTCACTACCATTCTCAAATAGCATAAGTTCTGGATGTTGGGTGCCATAGTTAAGAGTTCTGAGCAGTGCTTGTAACACTGTCTGAAGCTTATTTCCACCTACTGCAGCTTCACTATTCTCAAAGTAAGTGAGTGTCGTTTGTGGACCTGACTGCATTAGAAAACAATGTGATATGTTACCTTCCTAAACAGCTTGACGGAGGCCCCTGAGGGGCGGTGTGATGGCCATGGACTCGGAGAAGACGCTTGGCTCCGACACCCTCCCCAAGTCTTATAGCACTGGTGTAGCCTGAGATCGCCCCCGACATAGGCGGCCGGCTCCCGGGGTCCGGCGGAACTTTTTGCCTTTTGATGACTCTTCAATTCTGGACCTTGTCCCACAATCCGTTTGACCTGAAGACAAGCTGTAGTGGGGCGCCCCTTTATCGTTTTAGTTGCCATTCCGCCCGCTTTTGCTACACTGTGCCTCTTCCGCCATTCAGCTGTTTACCGCCCGCTCTTGCGACTACAGCGTCTCGCTCACCATGTAGTTGAGATGCGCCCGCTCTTGCGCTGCAGCGATAGGCGGCTGCCACAGGACTCTCAAAATGGCGGCCGGCTCTTCGGTTTTGGGCCTGGTCCACTAAAATGGCCCTGGGACACCTTGGAACTCGGACGCTTGTCTGCTAGGGCTTGGGTCCCATTCTCGAAAAGCGTCCCCTCAGCCGTGAAGATTCTACAAAAGTCTTGGGGGCCTCCGACTCCCGCAGGCTTCTGGTGGGGAGCGGCTGCCATGATTGCTCGTGGAATGGCCACGACGGAGCTACGAGATGGTAGTGGTCTCATGCTGACGCCAGCTTTAGTCTGAAACATCCAGAAACACTATAGACTACCAATTCGATCAGTTCCGGTAGCGCCCCAACATGACCCGGAAGAGAAGAACTTGCCCTCCCCTCTTTGACTGATGGTTCTTGTTGCCTGTCCCCTCTGTTGTCATTTAACAGAACTTTTTGGACTGCTGAAAGGGGTTGTGTTCTGAACGCTGGTTGGTGGAGACATTTAGACTATATTCTTGAACTACGTTGTCGCGTAATGCGTTTTATGACACGCCGCGTTAGCGCACCCGGAAGTGATCCGAGGCGCGGCGCGCAGCGCGTAACGTAAGCATAACAGGTCATGTGACTTGTTAATAAAACTTTTCATTGGTTCATTTTACTTTTGTTAATTTAATGATGAAAAGCTTGGTCATATGACCTAAAAATTACGCTTTTTATTATTTTCGAACAATATTTTTTTTTCAAACATATGTTATAATATTCCAGGCTAATGTACTTTCCTGGAAAATTTACAACTGTCTTGCAAGTAAAATATATTCCTTTTTCGAGAAAAAGGGCGTTTCTTCCTTCCATGACGGAGCCGTTGAGTAAAAGAGATTCGGCCTGCTGTCTTAGTCGCCGATACGCCTGATTATCAGATTCTTATCGATCACTTTATGTTGCAGACATGAAAAACACAACTGCCCTTGACCATTTATCTTTACTGCGTTCCTACATATTATACCTTTTATCCGTCATGTAATTGGACTGCTTTATTTCACTTGCCTTTTACTGATTCGAAAACAGTCACTAAAAGTAAAAACTTTACAAATGTAAATACTACTACCGTGTTTTGTTTTAAAAACCTTTATTGTGAAAATGTCAGTATACAAATACGGGCCTATAACCACGTGGGCCGGCCACGGAGCAAACTGAAATCGTATATGATGAGGAGACATTTACATTGTAGAAGAACGTAACGAGCGGGCCATTAGGTGACAAGAACAAAGGTGTCTAACAGTTGCGGAATCGGTGGACGTACATTTTGTAATTAAAATACGACAGGGCCACTTACAATAACATTTTCTAGATATACATTTGTGGGCAAGGAGTTACGAGTCCCATTTATACCGGCGCCATTTTGGGCGAGGCCGGGCAGGTCCAAGATATAGTCAAAATGTCTCCACCAACCATCGGCCAGACCAGAACCCCTTTCGGCCCTTTATGCTACAAGATGGTGTCTTCCATTCAGAAAATATTGGTGGCAGCATTTTGAAAGGAAACAGAAACAGCCGTTCTCCTAGTGAGTTTCACATTGTTACATTTAGGAAGAATGTTGAAGAGTAGTATGTGGAAAATCTGAAGCCATTTTTCTACAAACTCTTAATCAGACTTGGATGGAAAAAAAAAACATGAAGAATGTACAAACTGAAAACCAATTTTTGTCTGTATAGCATCAACAGTAACGCTTGAGTCAGCTTTGTGTCAAGCCGCCATTTTCATTCAATCAATAGCGTCCCCCTGCACACATTCAGGGACCTGGTCGTGTCTTCAGATGAAACGGATTGTAGGAAAAGAAGCAGAAAGGAAAAGGCAAAAAGTTCCGCCGGACCTCGGGAGCCGGCCGCCTATGTCATGTGCGACCTTTGGCCACACAAGGGCAATAGTGAAGCTGCAGCAGATGCAAATAAGCTTCAGACAATCTTACAAGCACTGCTCAGAAATCTCAACTGAGGCACTCAACATCCAGGACTTGCCATTCGAATCTTGGCGCCTTGTGCTGGTTCCGACCTATTCACACATCGGTCCTGGATCTCGGCGCGTTCGACTCACTGTACCGCAACAGTGACCGCAATTCAGCTGGACAAGCCGCCATTTTCATTCACTCAATAGCGTCCCCCTACACACATTCAGGGACCTGGTCGTGTCTTCAGATGAAACGGATTGTAGGAAAAGAAGCAGAAAGGAAAAGGAAAAAAGTTCCGCTGAACACCACCTTGGGCAATAGTGAAGCTGCAAAAGGTGCAAATAAGCTTCAGACAGTCTTCAACTTACTCTGATTCTTATAATAAACTTCAGATAGTCTTACAAGCACTGCTCAGAACTCTCAACTGAGGCACTCAACATCCAGGACTTGCCGTTCGGATCTTGGCGCCTTGTGCTGGTTCCGACCTATTCACACATCGGTCCACTACTGACATCACCTCATAAGCCAACGGGGCACCCCACGCCGACTTTCGGCGCAGCATTGTAGGATGGCCACACCAGTGCGGCAACTTGCTGGACACAACATCGGGGCCATCCAGATCTCGGCGCGTTCGACTCACTGTACCGCAACAGTGACCGCAACTCAGCTGGACACGCCGTCTTTCGGCGCAGCATTGTAGGATGGCCACACCAGTGCGGCAATTTGCTGGACACCACCTCGGTGCCATCCGGATCTCGGCGCGTTCGAGTCACTGTACCGCAACAGTGACCGCAATTCAGCTGGACACGCCGTCTTTCGGCGCAGCATTGTAGGATGGCCACACCAGTGCGGCAATTTGCTGGACACCACCTCGGTGCCATCCGGATCTCGGCGCGTTCGAGTCACTGTACCGCAACAGTGACCGCAACTCAGCTGGACACGCCGTCTTTCGGCGCAGCATTGTAGGATGGCCACACCAGTGCGGCAATTTGCTGGACACCACCTCGGTGCCATCCGGATCTCGGCCGGTTGTGCTGCCTTCGGCCTATTCGCACATCGGTCCGCTACTGACGCCGCCTCACGTGCCAACGGATTTTCTATGCTTTTTGTAGCCCTATGCCGCATAACAGGTCATGTGACTTGTTTATAAAACTTTTCATTGGTTCATTTTACTTTTGGTTTCCTAAAGATGGAAGGCTTGGTCATATGACCTAAAAATAACACTTTTCATTGGTTTAGAACATTTTTTTTTCCCAAACGATGAAAGCCCCACCTTGTTTCTGGATCATTCAGACTGAAGCTGGCGTCAGCATGAGAGCACCACCATCTCGTGGCTCCGTCGTGGTCATTCCGCGAGCAATCATGGCAGCCGCTCCCCACCGGAAGCCTGCGGGAGTCGGGGGCCCCCAAGACTTTTATACAATCTTCACGGCTGAGGGGACGCTTTTCGAGAATGGAGCCCAAGCCCTAGCAGGCAAGCGTCCGAGTTCCAAAGTGTCCCAGGGCTATTTCAGTGGACCAGACCCAAAACCGAGGAGCCGTCCGCCATTTTAAGGGCCATGTGGCAGCCGCCTATCGCTGCACTGCAAGAGTGGGAGCAACTCAACAACATGGTGAGCGAGACGCTGTGGCCACAAGAGCGAGCGCAACTCAGCTAGATGGCCGCCACCTGGGGAGGCCCGTTCACGCCGGCTCCCCCACGCCCCCCCCCCCCGGGCCGCCGCACGCCAATTTTCGGAGCAGCATTGTAGGATACCAAAACCAGTGCCGCAGTTTACTGGACATCACCTGGGTGCCTGTCGTACATGTTGTGTCAGCCATGTGACACTGGACACAGACCGCTACTGACGAGGCCTCCCCCCGCACCACCCGGGACGCCCCACGCTGTTTTTCTGTGCTGCATTGTAGGATCCCTAAACCAGTGCGGCACCCAGGCGACATCACCTGGGTGCCGTCCAGAACTCTGCACGTTGTGCTGCCTTGGGACTATTCGCACAACAGACCGCTACTGACGAGGCCTCCCCCCGCCCCACCCGGGACGCCCCACACCAATTTTCGGAGCAGCATTGTAGGATCCCTAAACCAGTGCGGCACCCAGGCGACATCACCTGGGTGCCGTCCAGAACTCTGCACGTTGTGCTGCCTTGGGACTATTCGCACAAAAGACAGCTTCTAACCATTGTTGCTTTTTGTGTTAACAAATGTTTAAATGTTTTTAGTTTTTGTTCCGTTCGTTAAAGTTAGTAGTTAATAAAGTTTTATAACCTTACTTTGTTGGAGTGTTATCTATTTTTTTAAAAACGGGTGAATGGGGCCTTGAATCGGGTTATTGTCATGTGTGGGCTTTGTAAGTGTGCTGCTGCAGGATCGGACATTTCAAACTCAAATGCACGTTCTTTTTCTTACCTTTCCGAAGCATGGAGCGCAATAGCAGGCAGAGAAAGGGTGATGCACGTGTTGAACACTACCTGACCTGGCAAGTTGCTGGCAGTGCCCCCCCCCGCTCCTGAAAGAGGGCACACACACACCGCCGCCCCGAGTACTTCACAAATCTTTAAAAGACCATGCGCTTGTTCATGAGGCTTAAATGGTTTATCACCTCTTCTAGAACCCCTGCATCGACCCTCTGACGTTTCATGGAAAAATTACCATGTAACACAATACCAAGCCCTGTCAGCTGAAACCCCCAAGGAATCGTGGGGCATATTATCAAGGGGGTTTATCTCCGCTTTTTTGGCTTTAAAAGCCATGAAAGCGGAGATAAAATTATTTCCCTATTACCAAGCTGTCGCTAACACCAGTTAGTGACCGCTAAAAGGAGATAGCGACCATCTTCGGCCCCGCTTTGCATGTCAGTGATACTTATCACTAATGACATGCAAAGTGGCGTGCCAAGATGTTAGCGACTGGAAACAGTCCCTAACATCGCTACCTTCTATTACCAACTTTTGGAGATATTCGCGCTAAGCGCGAATATCTCCAAAATCTAACACCTGCCCTGAGCAGTTCTTAGCCATGTTATCCAATGGGAGGTGGATAACATGGCTAAGAGCATTAGATCGATAATACATGAATATCGCTGACTTTTCACCTGCCCTGAGCAGTTCTTAGCCATGTTATCCAATGGGAGGCGGATAACATGGCTAAGAGCATTAGATCGATAATACATGAATATCGCTGACTTTTCTGCGATAATAGCAAGGTTTATCTGCGATAAAAATCGCCGATGTGCGGCGATAATTTTTGTCTCTAAACAAGTTAGAGACAAAAATTATCGCTAGTTGTTCGTAATATGCCCCCGGGTTTTTGCTTGCAGAAATCGGGAGGCGGGAGACTAGCACTGAAATCAGTACTCACACGCCTGAATCAGGAGGATTGGCATGTCTGAATTCTCTACAGCTGGGGCCATAAACTACATCCGCAGGGTTAGGTGATAGCCTGGGACCAGCCTGGCATCTAAAATGGCTGCCGTGCACGACAAAATTGTGGCATTCGAAAAAAGGCAAGATGGCGCAGCCGCTGGAAGAGATGTATCAACATATATCAGCCTCCTCAGCCACCCTCAGGAACTATAGGGGATTAGGATACGTCTCCCGCACCCCCTTATACCTAGTACTTTAATTAACGAAGCACAAAATGGCGAATTCCCGTTTCGCTACCAGTTTGCGGCCCAGTTCGCGGCCCGTGAAGCGCTTCTACCGTGAAAAATAATTTTTTTTTTATTTTCCCCACGGGACCCTTTAATAACCCCAACAACATTCCTAGGGGGTCAAGAGGGGGATACCTTGCCCCCTTTCATTAAATTCCCCCTTAGTTTTTCACCTTTTCTTCTCTCTCGATCCTACCGAGAGACAAGATGGCGGCCGCTCCGGACTGTCACGCAGCAAAAAAAAAAAAAAGCTCACGCACAGCCGCTGGAAGAGATGTATCAACATATATCAGCCTCCTCAGCCACCCTCAGGAAACATAGGGGATTAGGATACGTCTCCCGGACCCACTTATAACTAGTAATTTAATTAACGAAGCACAAAATGGCGAATTCCCGTTTCGCTACCAGTTCGCGGCCGCGCTTCTACCGTGAAAAATCATTTTTTTTTTATTTTCCCCACGGGACCCTTTAATAACCCCAACAACATTCCTAGGGGGTCAAGAGGGGGATACCTTGCCCCCTTTCATTAAATTCCCCTTTCGTTTTCCACCTCTTCTTCTCTCTCGATCCTACCGAGAGACAAGATGGCGTCCGCTCCGGACTGTTTAGAATGTTGACAGACACCGGAGAGCCAATCAGCTTTCTGCGCGCAAAGTTCCGATAAGCGAAAAGTAAGCGGACCGGATCGCTGCCCAGAGCGCTGTTACAGATATATATCTTGGTTTGAACGTTAATTTCTCAAAAACTACTGGAGCACATATATTGAGACCTAGCAAAGGCACATCGGGCTAACAGTCCCTACAATTTTGCCAAGTTTCGTGCAAATCCATTCAGCCGTTCGAGCTAAAAGTGAGTCCAACCGCCCTATGGAAAAATGAATGGAAAAAACGCGTTTTGGGACCCCCTTTTTTCTCAGCCCCCCCTTGACGAAACCCCCCTAAATTTTCAGGGGCTGCTCAGAATCAAAATGTGCCATTTTCCTGAAAATTTCAGCCGATTCCGTCCACAAACGCCAAAGTTATTAGACATAGAATTTTCAAAAGTCCCATAGAGAAAAAATCCTAACTATATATACCTACTGGCGACCGCCAGTAGGTAATGTATATATATATATTATTTAATTAATGTCTTATTTATTTTGCGCAGGGAAACTTACTCAGGAATTGAACTTTGATAAGGACTAAACTACAAGTCCCAACATGCCGCATGAACTTGCAATCAACCAGCAAGGCCCATTGGGGTGGTGAACCAATCGAAGGCATGTATATAAACGGAACCTGATTCGCTGCTCGAATGAAAATGGGCCTTTGAGGAAGTGGCGTTCCAGCCACGAAACGCGTCAGGCCGCAATTATTATACCAGATGGTAAAGGCAAGCTGATAATGGAAGCCGGAAGGCGGGCAAGCTGTAGTGTGCGTCCTGGGAGCTCAAGGGCATTTGTTTGAAGAATATATATATATATATATCTCCATCCTACTGGCGGTGGCCAGTAGGTATTTATAGTTAGAACCTAGTTTCCATAGGAAAATCATTTTTTGATTTGCTAATAACTTTGGCGTCGTTTGACAAATCTTCTCAAACCTCTGGCAAAAAAGGTAGCTCTTGGTTTAGAAAGCGACCTTTTTTTTTTTTTTTAAATGGTGTAAATCCGTTCAATAGTTGGTGAGAAATTAAAAAAATATGAGTCAAAAAATCAATTTACCATATGAAACTTTAGCCAGGGCTACAGCATGAACTGCTGAACGGAATTACACCAACTCTGTACTGCTTGGCTCAGAAAGCGACCTTTTTAAAAAATAGTGTAAATCTGTTTAGTAGTTTCTGAGAAATTGTAAAAAAACAAATATCGATATCTAGGGGCGTGGAGGTTACACAAACCCTCCCGACCACTAGCTTCATTTTAATTGGCTGTCAACACTCCAAACAAGGAAGTGTTGGCAGCCATCTTGTGACTCGGTAGAAGCGAGTCACCAGAAAACAGTGAAACAAACGCGAAAAACAAGAAATTGGGTAAGGGTAGAAACACCCTGACCCCCTAGGCCTGCTCAGGTTGTCTCAAAAGGACCCCCTAGGGCCCATAAAAGCATTTTTTTTAAAGAAATTGGCCGATTTTGCGATGGGTGCACAAATCCTGCTTCATTTAAATGAGGCCCCCAGGTGGGTCAGGTCCCAGGGGCATTGCCCAATTTATAGTTTTTAACTGCGGGGGCCCGCCGGGACCCCGGCAGCCCTGAGGACCGCCACCTCCCCAGGGCTCTCCTAATGATCTGCGGGAGGGCACACGGCCCTCCCTCAGCCCCTTGGACCCCTTGGCTTGTTTTTTTATGTTTGGGGCTCCTGGGGCTCCCTTAATGATATGCAGGAGGGCAAGTGCCCCCCCCCCCCAAGCCCCAGGGGCCTCCATCTCCCGGGGCTTTTCTAAAATATTCACAGGGGCATGGCACCTCGCAGCCCTGGGAACTGCCACCCCCGGGCCTTGTTTAAAAAAAAATATATAAACCTGTGTGGGGGACACAGATAGTGACCCTGGCTTTAATAAGCGTGCTTTGGAAGGGGCCCCCTCCCTGGAAATGTGCAAAAAAGAGTGGGCAAATGGTGAATTTTCAAGAAAATTTTAGAAAGCAAGAAGGGTATTAAAGCAAACGTGAATGTATAGTTACAACATCAATAAAGAGTCTTCATATGATTATAACATAGGTAGCTGCTTATTAATTATAACCACAGAACTTCACAACAGACATAATCCGCTTTCGTAGCTTTGTGGACTAATGCATCTCCTACAAAGAACTATGTTAGGACCGCATTATCAAGGCTTCACATTCTAGTAGGTCTTCTTAACCTTTCATCCTCCCTAGTGATAAAATGAGTTTTGGTATCGCTGTGAAACAAATATGTGCTGTTCAGTCGCAGGATGCTCTAAGTGGTGAACACATCACGAATACCCATTATGCTACACACCGTAAACTTCACTCAAAGGGTTTTCATCTCTGGAGAGTCTGACAAGTTGTGACTGGAACATAACAAAGCAATACAAATAAAATGGTACACTGTATGTTAGGGATTAGAGAGCACTTCAGCACAACACTTGGACCAACAGTTAAACTTTGACTTATTAAAAATTCCATGGGGCACCCAGGCCCGTACACTGCTCAGTTGATTATGAGACCTCGCAGGAGGGACCAAACAGTGACGGAAACACCCCCGTTTCTTACACAGCTGGACGACCGTCACTGTACATTAATGGATATAATCAAGGGCTGCACACATTTTACCTGAATCCCCCACCTACTAGATGGACTTACTCCACTCCAACTCCATAAGTGGATGGGGATCGATCGGATGCTTTTGTGTTCAGACTCAGTCATACGACAAGGCGCAGACGGAGTCAGGACAAAAATGTGACTTGACCCTTGCCACAGCAGAGGTCACATGGTGTGGTCTACTAGGTCCCTCTTTTCTACCCTTGTGCAAACAACATTTGGCACAAGAGAGGTAGGAGATGCACTGAAGCCCTGTCCAGCAATAACAGAAATGGCCAATCACTGCATGGCTTACAGTGATTGACCATGATCCGTGGGCAGAACCTCCCACTCCAGCTGTGCCATGCTGTCTGCACCTAGACTAGTCCTAGCAACTATATCTGTGGGCAACGGCGGTCAGTAGGGTTGGGGGCAGATGCCTTTGCTCTTTGTGCCTTGAAGTGATATTACGCTTCTGTGCTGTGCACTACCAGCCTTTTATTTGTGTTTTTAATGCTTTAAAAAAAGAGTGCTCTTAATTTTACCTACTGCTGCTAAATTGTTCTATTTTACCTGTGTGCCTTCTTGTGATTTCTGGTTACTGCATTGCTGTGTGTTGCAGGATGCTGTAACTCCATTTTCGCCTTCCTTTGCCTCCTTGGCGGCCATCTTTCGCCCTTGTGTAGGGCCATTTACCAGCACCATTTTGGGTGGCACTCCAATCTCGTGCAAGTCCTGTCTCTCCCCTATTTAATGGCCACTGCAACACAGACCCGCAGCGGACGTGTGCAGTAAGCGTGCCAAAGGCAAGCCGGTCTGTGTCTGTCCGCATCCGGACCGCGGCCAGCACCAGCCATGCTGCCCCAACGGGGCCCTGTTTAAGAACTACTAGGTGCAGGAAGCAGTTATGGGATTTGAATTTGATGAGCTGTGCTAATCCCACTCGTTCTGATTTTCACTCAGAAAACCCTGAGCAGGCTCTCCAGTGCAAGTCCTGATGAGTTTGAGGGGTCAGAGGGAAAATATGGTGCTGGGGCAGTTAGGGATAAGTCATCAGCAGTCAGTTCTAATGATGACAAATCCCTCATCAGAGCCTACATGGTGAACTGCAGTTCGCTTCCCAAACATGCAGATGACATTTGGCTCTCTTGAGTCTAATCTCTGGGACCTTATGTTCCTGACGGAAACCTTGCTAAGGGATACGTCCAACCCTGACAGTTTGCTTGCCTTACCTGCGGGTTTTAAGATCTCCATGGTCAATCAAGCGGATAATAGGCAGGGGGAGGCCTAGCTATTATCTTGAAAGACGTGTGGGAGATTTCATGTAAAAACATTGAGAACATAGGGTTGATTGAGGCCATGTCTTTTTCCATTAAAATTTTACCAGGGCTTACTTTTGCGGGCATTCTGGTCTATCGACCCCCAAACTCGACATCTGACTACCTTTAGAAGGTGGTTGACATTACTGCCGAGCTCTCATTGAGGCATGCACATTTTATGGTTCTTGGTGATACCTTGCTGGACTCCCCAGGGTGTCTAGTTTTCAGAAATGTGTGGGTTTGGCAGGTTTCCCTAGATGGCCGCTGAGCCCGGGGCCAAAAACCCATGGGTCCCTCCTCGCTAACCCAGGTTGTTTTGTGATGGGTAATTTTGAATTTGCCTCAATGGGTTTTGGGCCCTTGCCTGTCGCGGGTACTTGACCCACCCACACAAATGAGGTACCATTCTTCTCGGAAGACTTTGGGGAATGCGGGCTGTGTAGAATTCTGTGGATCCACACAGATTCCAGAACCTTCCACCACAGAAATGTGAGGAAAATGTATTTGTTTGGGACAAATTTTGAGGTTTGCAAGGGATTCTGGGTAGAAGAACCTGGTGAGAGCCAGACAAGTCACCCCATCCTGGATTCCCCTGGGTTTCTAGTTTTAAAACATGTATAGGTTTGCTAGGTTTCCCTAGGTGCCGGCAGAGCTAGTGTTCAAAATCTACAGCTAGGCACTTTGCAAAAAAAGTGTCAGTTTTCACTCTGAAAATGTGGTGTGTCCTTGTTGCATTTTGGGCCCTTTCCTGTCATGGGCGAAATGCCCACCCACACAAGTGAGATACCACTTTTCTTGGAAGCCTTTGGGGAATGCGGGATTGGTGGAATTTTCTGGATCCACCAGATTCCAGCTGCTAGGTGCCCCAGAAATATCAGGAAATTTGCTTTTTTGGATACATTTTTAGGTTTGCAAGCAATTCTGGGTAACAGAACCTGGTGAGATCTAGTCAGGTCCCACCATCCTGGATTCCCCTGGGTGTCTAGTTTTCAAAAATGTATAGGTTTACCAGGTTTTCCTAGGTGCTGTCAGAGTTAGGGTTCAAAATCTAGAGCTAGGCACTTTGCAAAAAAAGGTCCGTTTTCACTGTGAAAATGTGGTGTGTCCATGTTGCGTTTTGGGCCATTTCCTGTTGCAAGCCCTAGGCCTACCCACACAAATGAGGTACCATTTTTCTTGGAAGACTTTGGGGAATGCGGGGTGGGTGGAAATGTGGGGATCCACACAGATTCCAGAACTTTCCACCACAGAAATGTGAGAAAAGTGAGTTTTTTAAGAAATGTTAGGTTTGCAAGGGATTATGGGTAATAGAACTTGGTGAGAGCCAGACAAGTCACCCCATCCTGGATTCCCCTGGGTTTCTAGTTTTTAAAAATGTGTAGTTTTGCTAGGTTTCCCTAGGTGCCGGCAGAGCTAGGGTTCAAAATCTACAGCTAGGCACTTTACAAAAAAAGGGTCAGTTTTCACTGTAAATATAAAGTGTGTCCACGTTGTGTTTTGAGCAGTTTCCCGTCGCAGGCACTAGGCCTACCCACACAAGTGAGGTACCATTTGTAACGGGAGACTTAGCGTAACACAGAATTGTAGAGCAATTGTTATTATCTATTGACTTTTGATGCATTTCTGCCTTCCAAATGAAAGACAATGTGTAAAAAAGAAGTCATTTTGAAAGATGACCTATAAGTCTCATGCTAGTATGGGACCTCACAATTTCGGAAATGTGCAAACATCTATTCTTTCTAAACTCTTTATTTTGTTCCAGTATAAGAAATACATAGGTGTCTTTCATATCAATTTTTCCATGTATATATTTTCCCAAAGGTATTGCTTTATACCCGGTACATAATAAAAAACCGTTGCAAGACCCTACTCAGTTATTGGCTCTGGGTTGCTTCGGTTCTTGGTGAACACACCCGTCCTATATATCCCCACAACCAGAAAGGTCTAGCAAATGTAACAATATATTGCTTACAAACAGCTGTCATATTTATAACAAGTTAAAGGTGAAAACATTGACACGTGGTAAAGACGCAAAAATTATTGATGCGCTGAAAATAAGTCTTTAAATCAGTTTTTAGAATTCCCAAGCATATAGGACATGCTAATGTCAGATTAGAATTTGGTCTGAAAAGGCAATCTCTGGTACAACAATATGCCTTTTAAAAAATGCAATACTCATTATATCGCTCAGTACAAGATACCCTTGCCAACCAATGTTGGCAGGAGATAACGAGGTACGAGCATGCTAGCAGCTGGAGATCCTTTTTAAGCTAGAGTTTAAATAATTTTGATTGCCCAACATTTGAAGAAGAGGGGAGGAGCGAATCTGTTTTTAAACAAACATTAAATAGAACAGCCAACCTATTATCAATTGTTTTAGATAAAGATGAGCTCAGAATAAAGCATCATTGTTGGTCAATTACAAACTCATTTATCAAATTACAACCCCAACCATACTTGTTGAACCACCTAAAATCATTCTTACGGGAAAACTGTATGGTATTGCCGTTTGGGAGATACCCCACTAATTAGGGAATCCCTAAATGGGAAAAATAATGGTGCTCTAATCTTTGTAGGTTATGTGGTTCCTATGATGAAACTTTACTACACATTGTTACTACATGCCCCCATTTGCTAGAAGAGCGGAAGACTCTGTTAAGACCTATTTTTAATGATTTGGGGGTAAGAACATGTTGTCACGCCATTATTACTTGTCTCATTGGGTCAACGCCTCGTCTGATCTCTCAATTTGTAAAGTTCATCTTTATAGCCGAAAAAAAAAACTACTAGCCAAAACTGATTCCAATTGTTAATTCTGCAATATGCTGTTAATGCAAAATGTTAATGAAAATGAAAAATTTGTTTTTAAATTCTACTTTTAATAAGCTACAGATAAACTTCACATTATAACCGTTACAGGATTGATCAATTTTAAGACTGAAGCTAAAACGTTTTATAGAATTTTACAATAGGGTTTGGAAATTGTCTTTTAGCAACCCTGCACAAATGCATCTTATATATTGTTGCCCACTATTAATGCTACTAAAAATTTTGAGTGTATAACGGTATACAAATAATGTTTTTTTACATACTGTGTTTTATCTCTGTTTGAAATTATTTTTATTAATTAACAAATAAAGCAATTACTTACTTGGCTATTTTTTCCCACATATTTTCAATTTTTCCTATATTCAACAGTTAGTTTCTATGAAGAAACCTTGAAGTATCTACACAAATGACCCCTTGCTGAATTCAGAATTGTCTACTTTTCTAAAATGTATACCTTTCCAGGATACATTATTGCTTTCTTACCCATTTCTACCATTAACTTGAAAGAGGTTAAAAGCACAAAAAATTGGCTCTGTCCCAGAAAATGCCAAAACTGTGTAAAACATTTTGGTTTTCAGACAAAAGTCTGCTTGTCCCTGAAAGCTGGCCAGATGGTGATTTCAGCACCACAACCCCTTTTTGATACCAGGTGCTTTCATCTGTAGCATTTTGTCCCATTTTTCCCCAAAACCCCCCATAATTATCTGTATTGTATTTTGGCTAATTTATGGGTCCCCTCCAGGGAATCCAAATGATTTATGATGTATGGAAAAAAGGACTCAAATCTGGGGTGGATACCTTATGTGGTCAAATGGTTACAGGGTCCTGTGCGCGAATACCCCAAATAGCCAAACAAAAGGCTTAGCACAGGGGGGAAAAGGCCTAGCAGCGAAGGGGTTAAACAGAGGTGTTTTAGCTGTGACCTAAAGTGGCGATGGTCTAAGCATGGGCGAATTTTGCGAATCTCGCGTTCGCGAATTTTGCGGATTTGCGAACTCGCAATCCGCAAAATCCGCGAATTCCCGCGAATTTGCGGATTTTTTTTTTTTTGTGTTCGCCCGTGTTTCTGCCAGTTCGCGAGGGTTTTTACAATTTCACAATTTGCGAACTTACCTGTCGGGTCGCAAGTTTTGCGAACTTGTTGTTTCTACGTGTCCAGCCTGTTTGGGACACTCTTCTTCATCACTGCCACTCTCTGTCACCACTGCCACTCTCTGACTACTCATGCCACCCTCTGGCCCACCCATGCCACCCTCTGTTTCATCACCACACCCTCTGGTTGTCCAGTGTACATTATTTTCGGCAAAGCAAAGCACACCTTCCCTGCCTCAAGTGACCTGAATTAATTTGGGGCTGATTAATGTGTCACAGAATATTTTTTTAGCTGGCACCTGCTTCCTTAGTGCGCCCTGATTAGTGATCTTTTGCACTTGCTAAGTGCTTTCATTGTTGCAAAATTAGTTACAACACCTGCCCTGCCCCAACTGACAATAATGAATTAGGGGCTGATTAATGGATTTTAACTTCCAGCCTGGCTCCTGCTTGTCTTCCCTTAGCTGTAATTCAGGACCTTTGTGGCATATGTGTAACTATTCTGAGGTTCAGAGCAGGGTCACATAATAGTTGCAACTGGCAACTGAACTCTGGAGGGGCCCCTCAGGAAGCACTACAGGAAATGGCTACTAATGATGAGCCTGAACTTTTGAACCTGGTAAGTAGTTTCAGTTTTGCTAAGATCGTATTTCTGCAATTTAGCACTTATTCGCGGGGCGCGAAGTTGTACTGGGAAGCCGCAAACTCACGCGAACAGTGCGAGCAGTGCGAGCAAAATCCGCTGCTCGCGGATTTGCGGATTTTGCGGGAGATTCGCGAATCTCGCGGATTGCGAATTTCCCGAAAATCCGCGAGCGAAACGGATTTTCCGCCCATGCTTACGATGGTCTGTTCCTCCTAGATTGGCTTGCTGCAAGGCACTGCAGCTTTGGGGCCTCTCCCTCTGCATTGCCAGTCTCGGAGGGGGAGTGGCTCATCGAGGTGAGGGGAATTAGGTCTATTTCTGGTACAGTACTCCTATTCCATGAGTGCCCCCAGGAAACATGACGCTCGTCTCTCAGGTTACTTATTGACAAGAATCTGTAATCTGCATTTCTGATAACTTGCAGAAGTATGTGCTTTAGGTGGGAAGTGAAGGGAACCATACCCACTCGGGCCTTCTGCTGCTGCTATTTGTGTGGAGTCAGCAGTGCTGAGGTAACACCCACACAGCTGTCACAATAAAACTGCAGGATAGTCTGCACAGGAGAGTCATTTGGTTGTGTCCACCATTCTGATCGTGAGGCCTTACAAACATATGCCATTCTGTTCACAATTGGGCGGAATGAGGGTGGCTCGCGACCCACAGTGGGAATGCTGCCTGTGTTGGACCGAGGTATGCTTTTCCGGCCAGAGCGGTGCATCTGTGGAGCCGGGTTTGAGTCCCGGTGACATCTTGTGATGATTCGTCTTCTGCGGCTCCTCATCTTTGAGGCCGGTTGCTTGGCCTCCAGTCTGGTGTTCGGATGGAGCAATGGAGCATGGGGTCAGTGGTCTGCAGCTCACCAGGGTCATGATCTTTTGATGTTTTGGGCTTGATGCGGTCACATGTGGACCGAGGCCGAGGGGCAGAGAGAATGAGCTGCTGTGGCGAGCCTATTTAAAGGGAGAGTAGGGGGTGTTGTAGCCAGCGCTCCCATCTCAGCTGTTGCAGGGTCGGCCTGTGTCTCTTTGTTGCCTCCACCCATGGGCGTAGGACTAGACCAGGGTTAGGATAACTTGTTTAGCTTTAGCTTCTAGGTATAAGCTCTGCAGTCTGATCCCTCATCTCCTTATTTCAGACCAGATATAAGCTTGTTCATTACTATTCTCCAGGCCAATTAATTAATAGCTTTATCTGTACAGCCTATATGATCTCTACCACTGGTATTGTTGTAACAGAACCAATGGCTGCCCTGCTTGCAGTGGTTTTCAATATATGCCAGTGATTCCGTAATTCAATAATGAAAGAGTTATGGCTTTGCTTGTTCGGTATGGTCAGGGACTAGTGACCACCCCCCCCTGTCTTGTGCACCACCAAAATTAGACAATTAAAGCAATGGGACATGCGAAGAGTTTCTTTGGAAGGCGGGGGGGGTCTCACCACCCCCCAGCCGTATTTATTAAAACATGAAAACAAATAATTGTTTGGGGAAATAAACCATATTTACACAAGCATTTGATGCAGAAAATTCGACACTAGCTTATAATCAATGTAGACAGGTATCAAATGGCTAACCTTACCAAATGTCTAATACAGCAGGTTTCCTAACCGAATCTAGCATCCTACTTATTAATTTTCTGCATATCCTTGCTTTTGGGCCTACGGCAAGGTCGCTAACCAGTGTCACATCCTTATTAACCAGATACGCCCTCACATATGAGTGCGCTTGCGCAGAGGGCCTGTTTAGCGAGAGGGTACTATCCCCCCTTCCGGTTACCCCGTACGCTCCATGAACTCCATTAACCAAAAGGGGAGCCCTTGCACTCTGCGCCGTTTAATGACGTCATAGTGCACTACAAAGGGAACCTCAACTTTTGGAGAAGTTGGAGCCTTGTAGATTAACAGTGCCACATTTTTTCAGGAATCAGCTAGTCATATCAAGAAAAGTACAAAGACAAAAGAACAGGACCAGGTAGAAGAAAGTGGAGAATATTCATGTGGTGGCTGGGACTAAGGAATAGGAACAGGCAGACAGAGCATAAGCACCAATCAGAGTACCCCTCCCAGGCCACAGGATGAGACAGGCGCTTCCAGAAGACTTTGAGTATAAGCAGCTGGAATTACTTGGTGCCTAACAACATGCTTCCTAAGGTAAGGTTCCCGGTTCTCTCTTTTACTTCATTTTAGTGTTTAAACAGCGTTCTTTTGTTTGCCCCAACTTTTTTATTTCATTCATGTAATTTAATTTTCATTCCACTGATGTTTCCTGTGGCATTTACCCTGCTGCTTCCTGTTCCCCTGACTTTGAAAGTATATCTTAGTAAGGTCCATCGTATTGACAGCCCACTACTTGGAGCTCATGGAAAATCTAAAGTGTCATGAGAGCTTGTGTTTGTCATTCCTATTGAACCACTACTAAAATCTATACTTTATTTTGTAAAGATTGCACCCTGCTGCTGGTAAGCACATACAATCTCTCCAGTGGCATTCACCTGGTAAAGTGCACAAATGAGTGTTTGCAGCAGTCGAGCTCTCTCCCTCATCTCCTTTACACCCGTGTTCTCCCTACATAGAGTTTTTGTTCTCCAGATATACATGATCTGTATTTTAATTGTTATATAGCATTACTTTGTATATTATTTGTTTTCTAGCTTCTTTCAAGGCACTTAATACTGCCATTGCAGGAAAATGACCAAATAACTCTGTGACACAATGAGAAAACAAACATCTACTTTTGCTGTCAAAGTATTCTTTGATTGAGACATACAGACAACAATATTTGATTTGTTGAGTCCATTTCACAGAGTACACTGTAATAGCTGGTCCACAAAATCTCAACTGTAATCTCAAAGTTCAACTCTTAAAGCCTGTACCTTCATCAATTTTGTAACATATAAGGACATTTTTACAATTTGTACTTCAATTCTGGTGTAGCTTACCATGTCATCATAGCAGGAACTGGTTGCTTGCATCCATATGGTATGAGCATGAGAATATGTACCTGGATTGAGACAGCACATTAAATAACAACCAAACTGCATCAATTTGATAATGAAACCAACAATTTTTATTTGAAGTTGATCCAAATGGACAATACATTGTATTTATCAAAAAGATGAATACTGGAATTATTGGAAATTTTCCATTATCTGCAATGTGTCTGCATACATATAGCTACAGAGAATGTGTAACACTTTTACCCAAATAGTAACAGCTTTGTTTTTTCAATTGTAGTTATTCGATCATTCAATTACACAAAAATAAGTGGAAGCTGTGATATTGCTCTGTATTTCCAATAGTTTGAGAGTCCATAATATCCAAAAATATACACATAATGTACTTAAATAAACAAAACCTACTTTTATGAGATGAGTATGTGCTCTTAGTCAACAGAGGAAGGTTCACTAAGAACAAACAAACAAAAGACCCTAATTTAGGACATTCTTAAAGCCGTTGTTTATGTATGCCTTAGGGCAAAGTGTTGCATGTCACAATACTAAACATAAAAATATACATAGATAAAAAAAGACATCAAAAACATTGATTTAAAAAATATATAGTAGATGTTCAGCAAATTATTTAGAAGTGTATTTATATCTAGTATTAAACTAATAATTTACTTAACAATTCAAATAAAAATAGTTCTTACAATAATAAGGGTTAGTCGGTGAACCACAGTAACGGTGATCGTGGTATGAATGCTGCGAGCTTGGTGGTCTGATCGCCGTAATACGAGATGTGTGAATTGCATTTAGAAATGTTGATATACATGTAGCAGGCCTATGTGTGCATCTGACACATATACAGTAGAAATGCTCACACAGATATTGATATGGAAAAGTTATCACCTTTGCTTCAAAATCTCTGCAGCAACACCAAAGGCACAGCTGTAAACTTGTGATACCGCAGTGGGAAAAGCGCTATTGCTGCGGGCTCTTGGCAGCCCCAGTGTTCAGGCGGTCAGACTCATAATAAGTCTGCAATTAAGTATAAATATTAAATGATTATCTAAGTATGCAATTAATGTCCTCATCTTAAAACTATGTATTATACTTGTCAATTTTGATTTTGTAATTTTAAGGCATACATAATCACGAATATTATTTTATTTTAACACTAGCAGCCCGCCCCAGCATTGCCTGGGGCGGAAAGGGGTTGGGGGCAGCATTTGAGGCTTGCGTGCACCGCCCCGGCCCCTGCCCGCCACGACATTGTCTGTGAGCTTGCGCCCAACCTCCTGCCCCCTCCCCCTCCCGCCCCGGCCCGGCCCGGCCCCCTCACGGCCCGGCCCGGCCCCCTCACGGCCCGGCCCGGCCCCCTCACGGCCCGGCCTGGCCCCCTCCCGGCCCGGCCCGGCCCCCTCCCGCCTGCCCGTGTCCCAGAGAACCTCATCCTTACCTCAGCCGCCGGTTCCGATCCAGGCGCCCCGCCCACACAGGTCGCCACTTCGCCCAGCAGCAAGCAGGGCAGCGGCAGTCCTCCCAGCAGGTCGCCATCTTCGCCGCCATTTCAGGAAGTGTTGGGAGTGCAAATGATGTCATCACGCAGACATCGCGGCCGGCGCTACTTGCAAGGGACTACTTTATTTTTATTTCTAAATTTTTTAAACAACGTATATTTTTTATTTTTAATAGCCTATGTCCTTCTGCTTGCCCTGAGGTTTTCAAATATGTCTTGGGTGTTTTGATTGGTGGTGTACTTTTCGAGTTTACCTGGCTCAAAGGACACAGTTCTCTCTTTATAATAGTAGTATAGATGAAACATATTTCACATAAGATAATTTACCAGTAAAAATATGCAGTATGAGATCAATCAAAACTATCATTTCACAGGAATATTGATACAGTAACTAAAACAAACTCAAAAATTACAGATTGAGAATATCAAGGATATTCTAGTCAGAATTCAATTAAAACTGATTCATGATTGCTATCCTGGAAATTGATGATAACAGGTTCTCCAACTACCAAGCTCTGTTTTAATGTTTAGTGAAAATTATTTTTCTAAAATACACTTTCTATCTGTTTCACCTTATTGCAGAGATAGGAGTAGATGAAAATCATTGTATAATATCATGTGAATCATCTTGATAGTTGAAGTACTATAAAGACTACATGGACTTAAGTTTTATAGAGCTATTGTTTTGGACTTCGAGGGTGTTAGACCTGACATCTTTTGGCGTGATTACCCCTCTCTTTTTGCCTCTGCCTCCTGTATTTTTGATGCTGTGCTGGATTCGTTTCTGCTGGTTTAGATGCTTTGGACACTCTGCCACTGCTGATCAGTGCCAGAGTGTAAGTGCTCCCTATGTAAATTGTTATTCTGATTGGATATACATGTTTGGCATATTTGTATCACCATGAAGTCCCTCGTAAAGTGCACTGGGTGTGCCAGGGCTGGTGATGACAAATGCTACTAGTGGGCCTGCAGCACTGATTGTGCCACCTACAGGAGTAGCTCTAAAATGGTGTCTCGGGCCTGCCACTGCAGCGCCTACGGGCAGTTTAGAACTGCCATGTCCTCCTGGTCCGCGTCCCCGCTGACCAGGCCTAACCCTTCCCTTTTCGTGCACATCAGTCATCCCTATGGAAGGCCCAAGGTACCCCCCTGGGCAGGGTGCAGTGTATGTGAAAGGTAGAGCATGTACTAGTGCAGGTGACATGCTCTGGTAGTGAATTACAGCCATTTTCGTTTTTCACTATTGTAAGGCTATCTTGCTCCATAGGTTAACGGTGGTTAACGGCATTTCTTCCCATAGGAACAAGATAGGACATAAGTATCTAGTATCCCTGAACTCAGAATTTAATAACGCATCTTTTAGGAAAGATGGTTTTTAGATCCTGTGTTTGAGGACAGCGCTTTTAGAAAGTTGCCGTTCTCTTGTCTGACCCTTCTGTGTGCCTGAGACTGTTTGTGTATTGACTGTCTGGTTTGTGAGTGACAGGGGCTGGGGAGTCCCCCCAGAGGCTGGATGAGTCAGCACTAGGCTGAGTGGAGCAATTGCTACCTGAGTGGTGGGAGGAGTTAGCACCTGGGCTGAATAGGGCTGTGCCGGCCTGCCACAATGCTGGCTCCACCTCCTGCTGGGCGGCTGAGGACTCTGCCCCTCACTCTGAAAGGAAAGATGCAGCCAGCAAAACAAAGTGCTCAAGATCCACCCAGAACTGGTTCAGACCGGGCTCAGGGCCCACATGCACAGAGAGAACAAAGACTTTAGGGGTATAAGTACAGGACCCCTGACAACAGAAAATTAGATCATCCTGGAAATCAAGAAGGAACCTCTGCCAAGGAGAAAGCTGACTCTGAAGAAGGAAGACTGTCCTGCTGTTGCTCTGCTGGACTGACCTGCTGTTGCTTTGCTGCCAAGGAGAGGGGAAGGACTTTGCTGTGAGCTGTGTCCCCTGTCTTGAAGGAATCTCCAAGGGCCTGAGAAGAGCTGGCTCCCTGTTTCCGAAGTCCCAGGAACAAAAGGACTTCACCCCCAGTCTCCCTGAACTCTGCTGAGAGAGTTCTGTCCTTCGTAGAGTGCTTGATCCAGTTGTGGGGCCTCTAGAAGTTGAACCTGAGCTGGGAAGCTTGAGACTAAGCTGAGAAACTTGTGAAGCTGAAAAGTGTCGCATCGCTCGCTTGCGGAGCGCATCCCCGACAGTGCGAGAAGTTTCCCGCCGCTACGAAGGTCGAGATCGGCGCAGCACCTGACATCGCTGCCGAGGCCGTCGCACCCTTCGTTTGCGGGACGCACCAGACCGGTGCGGGAGAATCCAACATCGCTGCGAGTGTCGTCGCAGAGCCTGTCGCCTGGGTGAGATCGCCGCACTGCTTGCTTGCGGACCGCATCACGTCGCTGCGAACATCGTCGCAGAAACATCACATCGAGGAGCTGCGAGAGAGAGGGTCACCGCTGGTCCGCGCATCGTCGCCCCGGAGATCGTCGCAGCCCCTCCGAGATCATCGCATCGTGCCTTGGCGAGAACAGACTTCCCACGGAACCTACGCACCGGAATCTACGCAAGCTACCTTCCTCCCCTTACAGACCGGATTCGTCGCCGCACGCCCGCTGCTGCAGCGGGGCTGTCGCATCGCCTCCCCAGGGTCTCAGGAGTAACGCATCGCTTGTTTCCACCGCACCAGCTTCCTGCTTGTGGAACTTTGTTGCATCTAAAAGGTACTGTGAGTAAACGTGACGCAACTGTGAACTTTTCACGCATCTGTGGATCATTTGATCACAAGTTAAAGAACTTTGATTACAACCTGAACTCATTTTTGAAACCATAACCTTGCATGGTGTATGTTGGATTTTTGCCGTTTTTGGTCTTGTGTAGTTTAGAATAAATATCTTTATTTTCCTAAACTGTTGTGGAATCAGTTTGTGGTGTTTTCACTGTGTTACTGTGAGTGTTGGTACAAATACTTAACGCATTGCCTCTGGTTAGCCTAGACTGCTCAGGCCAAGCTACCTTGAGGGCGAGCAGGGGTTATCTGAGAGGGTTATCTCCTTGTCCTGACTAGAAGCAAGGGTCCCTATTTGGACAGTGGTACCTACCTCTGCCAACTAGAGACCCCCAGTTCTAACAGAGGGGCCACATTGAGAAAATAGCTACCATTAGCAAATATCATTTAGAATGCTTCAGCTGGTCCTACATATGAAGAAGTACTCCAATTATCTTATACACAAAGTTACTTACTGGCACTTTGCCTTGGAACTCAAAATGGTATTAATTATATTGCTGCTTGTCAAAATTGTAAAATCAAGATTAATTTGGCCACTATTATCGAATTCTAATCATGGAAAAAAATCCCTTTTGTATTGTCACCACATTTTGTAGGTAAATATATTTGGTACTTGTGAAGAATTGGGTAATTCGTTGACAGGGTTGGAAGACATACTGAGATAATAAACTCAGTGCCTATCAGGGCCACAAAATTCTCTAAATTAAACTGTGCTTAACCCTCCGGTAGCTTGACATAAAAGCAGTAGGTCACTAAATTAAATGCAATGTGTAAAGTATTTACTCAGCACACAAACGGAAATAAAGAAACAACACAATTCAAGAACAATTCCAATGTAATTTACAACTATAGAGTAAATGTTAATGAATTAAACGATACCAGAACAACAAAAATCCAGTCAGCAAGCCTGGAGATAAGAAGCATCAATTGCCATTTGTGGGTATCTGATTACCCTGGACCGGGACAAAAGCACTAGCTCAGACCGAAAGTTCTGTGCCCAGCCTGCGGTCTATCACATAGTTTGACATGCTGGGGTTGTACCTTAAGCCCTTAATGCAAGTTCTCTGCAGAGTTGCTGTGGATGGCTTCATGTTGTTTGGCCTAAGATCCAATGAAGCTGTCAGCTTCATGACAGGGCATTGCGGGGCTTCTGACCACTTGATGACTGATCCCATGAAGCCCTCCGGTAGGAGTGGGGCATCTCTGTGAAAATTTGCATCGCATTGCACCGGATCTGGTGCAGTTTTCATATGGGATGCTACGACTTGACTCTGCAAGGCTTTGCATCTCTTGTTAATGAGCTTCCAGATGTGCAGGGGGCTCTGCAGGGTTCTGCATCATTTGGTTTCAGATATGTGCTCAAGTCTTCAAGCAAAAGCTGAACAACTGAGCGATGCTCTACGACGCTTTGCTTTTAATCTGATGAATCTTTCATTTAGACAGGGAAAATCTTTCTCCAAAGCTTAGCAAAGGGTCAAATACCTGGAAGGCACCTCTTGAGGATCAGGACTGAACTCCAGCAGATGGCAGCAGCATGGCTCAGGAGGTCCAGTTCGACTTGGTCAGCTAGGCATGTGCAGGAAGGTCTCTTGAAGCTTTTTGTGCCCCTGCAGGTCACATACACGGTCAGCTAACTAACCCTTGGATTAATTCTGGGTAGCCTGGGTTCAAGGCAAGCAGGATAAATCTTCCTTGTTCAGTCAGCAGGGCAGTACTTCTTCCTCAGATAGGAGAGTAGTCTTTCTTCTGAATCTTCAAACAGCTCCATGAAGGTTCTGATGAGATGATATGAAGGTCCTACCTACTACCAGGCCGTGTGGTGGGCAATTCCCTGACCTACCCTCAAAACTGGTCCCTGTCTGCTATTCCCCTTACCCTGAGTTTGATTCCAAACTGTATAGATGGCAAAATGTAGGGTATGCTTGGTGTCAGGTTACTTTGTGTGTGCTGCAGGTTGGACCCTTTCCAATCTATTCAGGGCAGGATACAGCCATCCTGACACACTCCTCACACAAAGGCCTAATTTGTTCACATATCTGGAAGAAATACATAAACCACAGCAGCAGAGCCATTCACAGTAATGTAACCCAGAACACTGGCAGAAAGGTACCATTAATTTTGGCAGGAAAATGGTAACCTCTATCAGTGACATTTTCAAAATTGTTACTTAAAAAGAGGTTTGAAAATTATCATTCATTGGAGTGTACAATGCTAAAGATCTATAACACCAAATGCGTTGCAATTGCCACATATGGTTCCCCCTTATGGGGTTACATAAAAGACGACACAATCCAGAAAGTGGAAAATAGGTTTTTACGATTGCTGCTGTCGGTCCCACAGTCTACCCCAACCTTCTCGACACATGTGGAACTGGGGTTGGATTTTGTTTCCGACAGGTTACGGCTAGCCCCAATAATCTTCTGGCTAATAACCTGACTGAACAGCGAATTATCCCTGAACCACTCTATCATGGCTGACGTCATGTCCTTAGATCATTCCAATAGGGTGCCCTGGCTGGAGTACATAAAAAGGTCCTTAGTTGAGATGGGACACCCAGAACTTTTTTACTCACCCTCTTGCATTAGGAAGGATTACATTGGCATGATCAAAAAACACTACATGGAGGGGGCCAGACTGGTACGAGAGGAAAGGGAATTGATGAAGCCAACTGTCAGAAGTCATTATTTGCTTCTACATTCCCCCTCAATGGAACCATATCTTGCCATTGTCACTAAACCATTTCATAGGTTCTTGTTGACTAAGTTCCGTTTTAATTTAATACACTTCCAGTTAGGTAGCTTTCCTAGATGGGCGAATCCGGAGGCAGCCCCATTTTGTAAATGCGACAATAGATCTGTACAAAATACAATGCACTTTACTATGTTCTTTTGGTTTTTTACTGTGGAAAGGGTTACATTTTTGTTACCTATTTTAAGAAAGGAAGGCTTTACTCAAGTAAGGCCTGCTGTAATTTACCTTCATTTCCTAGGTAGCACTTATGTTACATTTAGTGTTGCTAGTTTCTTGGTAGCTGCGATAAGAACGAAATCTCGTTTAACAAGAACATGAATTTATTATCACTTGAACTGTTTACATTCCATGAAATGAAATCTTTATAATCAATTGTACCTTTATAAATCCTGCTGCTAATTTGTTTTAACTATGTGTTATCCTGCATTTGGAATGTATGTTGTGAGAAGTTGGCCTGGTATATAATGCTCACTAGTTCTAGTGATCACTTTGTACCATGCCAAGCAACCCTTATGATGATGGTTGTAATTCAACCTTGTAGACCAGTTATCCTAGTGGTAACGTGGACAAAGCAGTCTTAGGCTAAACTCTGAAAGGCATGTGAAGCCAGCTGTTATACCATACACAACCCCCTTGAATACCAAATGAAAGGGACACCACACAGATATATATTGAAAATATATATTGATTTATTAACTATAAAATCCCCTGGACTCTTTATGAGCACAGAAGCACAAGCGTTAAATCACAAGACAGTTTAAAATACACAAAAGTTGCACAATATGGATGAGCCCTAGGGGCCACCTAAACCATATACTAAGAAAGTGGTATAAGAGATACCTAGAGGAAAGTGAAGAGGCCTAGGGCCTTGGGAATCGCTGGAGCTATTCGAGACTGGAGTTAACTAAGTCGGGAGAGGCCCACGGGACTCGGGTGCAGTGTTCAAAGTGCACGCACTTTCCAATACAAAGTCTATGGTGCGTAAAAAGTACAAAGTTAGAAAGTTAGGAACCTTCCGAGTGACCTACGGAGCTGAAACTTAAAACACAGGCCCTTGGGATGTGTACCAGTGCAGGAGCACCGGCGGAGCTGAGTTACCTCACCCACAGGAAGCGGGTGCACAGGGTCGAAGTTGTGTCGGGTTTCGTCACGCTGGTCGATGGTGCTTGGAGCTGAAGATGCTGCAGGCGGCTCGATGAGAAGAGTTCCGGTGGATCCAAGGGTGGATCTGAAGATGTGAAGACCTGAAAGCAGAGGGGACAGTGTTCAAAGTCACTAGCCAGTGACTACCGTGGAACCAGATTGGAACCAGGCGATGTCGGGTGCAAACAGGCGTTGTCGGGTAGCTTCTTTCTGCAGCCACGTGGATACCCGGGGTCGAGGACGTCCAGGAGTCGGTCACGAGCTGTCCCACGTAGGCTTCTCGCTGTTGGCGGTGTCGGCGACCTGATCGGAGCAAACAGGCCTTGGCAAATGCAAGCCACGCAGAAGTTGAAAGATGCTGTTCACTCGGACCAGCAAGGTCAGAGCGGGTGCTCCTTTTCACAGGAGCTTGGGTAGGTCTAGAGCAACCAGACCGGCTGTTTAAATCTTCGGGTTCGTCGCCAAGATGGCCGCTGACCACGTGGCTAGTGGCCGGGATGGCGCGTCGAGTGGCACAATGCAAAAGGGCCCCACGCAGATCGTGGAGATGCTGGAGGGCTGATCTTCGGTGCAAGGGCTGCTCGGTGGTGGGGGTTCTCAATCCCCAAAGCACAACGTCGAGGATGCCTCAGAAGCTGCGCAGTCAGCTTTTCGGGTGTCTTCCAAGAGGTCCGGTCCCACGTCACTCGGTGCCTCCACGGGTCCCTTCTTTGCAGGGACTGTGGATCGGGCTCTGAGAGGTCTGGGAATCTGGTTCTTGTCGGGCTCTGGGCTCGGGCTCCGGCGGGAGGCGGCGGCAAAGCAGACGTCGAGTTGCTGGTTGGTACCTGTGTTCACAGGGTGGTCACTCCTTGGCCACAAGGGAGATTCAGTCTTCTGTGCAGCAGAATGTCGAAGTCCAGTCTTCTTCTTAGTTTTAAGTTGATTTCGGGATGATCTGCTGTGCAATGGCACTGCTCCCCCTCTTATTCCAATCTAGGGGGTGGATCACCTACTAGGTCCCTCCTCTGGGAGGAACCAGGAAGGGGGGCGGTTAGACCCCCTTTCCTTTGTCCAGCTCCGCGCCAGGACTGGGGCTGGAAGGCCCCAGAACCGGTTTGGGCTGGCCTATGCACGGGGACACCTTGTGTGCCCCGGGCATGTCTGATTCTATTCAGCCCTGTCCTACCCAATACACAAAATCCTGTCTGGGGTGGTGCTCGCACCTCCCAAGGCAGGAAACCCTTTGTCCAGGCCACCATCTGCCGAGTTTCGGTCAGCAACAGGAGGCCAGACTTGTGTCTGTGGTGGCAGCGTCCATTTTGTGAAGCTGAGGCTCTGTTTAACTTTAACCGGGGTTAAGGCTACACACATGTCGTGTCCCTCTAGAAGGGTGGAATGTTATCCCCGTCGCCAGAATTGGCGAGGGGATAGTATTCCAATTCGTATGACACCTTACTCGACATGTTTTGATAAAGCCAAACCAAAGATAGCATTTAACCGCGAGGATTATAATGCACTTAAGAGTATATGGTATGGCAATATCCCGGAACAGCTTAGGGAGTGGTTCCCGACAGCTGCAGACAGGCTCAGCTCATGCCAGAGCACTATCTCACATATTTCCAAGCACTCTGCCTCCAGGATTGATGAGGCCTTCCATAGGAGTGGCTGATAGGAACATATGTGTCCAGTTTAGGGTTAGGCACAGACATAATGTACCTAAGTAAGAGGTGGTTACACCGACTTACCCCAGCTGAGTGATCAGCCAGTTGTGTCAAATATGGAGGCCAGGCCAGGGGTGGCATAATACATGCTGCAGCCCCTGGTAGGCCTTGGATACACCTATGCCCTGGGCACCTAGGGTGCACTTATACAGGGGCTCATAAGGTGAACCAGTTCCAATTCGTAATGCACCTAGAGTGCATTGGCAGTAATTTAGAGAGAGAACAGCAGGCTGTGGGTCTGATTAGCAGGCCCACAGCCACATTAAGTCAGAAACCAGTGAAGCAAAAAGCAAAAATTTGGGGTGACCATAGGATAGCAGACCCTACTCTCCTACATAACCCCCCCCCCAAACGCAGGGACATTAGACTAACCTTGACCAGTTGTGTCTTCATGTTCTAAGTGGAAGTACCTGGAGAGACCATCTGCGTTGCCATGGTCAGTCCCTGGGCGGTGCTCCACTGTAAAGTCCATCCCCTGTAGGGAAATGGACCACCTGAGTAGTTTGGGGTTTTCACCCTTCATCTGATTAAGCCATAGGAGGGGCTTATGGTCGGTCTGAATCTTGAAGTGAGTACCAAATAAGTATGGCCTCAACTTCTTCAGGGCCCACACCACAGCAAAGGCCTCCCTCTCTATAGCTGACCAACGTTTCTCTCTGGGGGTCAGCCTTCTGCTAATGAAAGCAATGGGTTGGTCCTGGCCATCTACATTAAGCTGTGAAAGCACTGCTCCCACTCCCAACTCAGAAGCATCTGTTTGGACAATGAACTCTCTTGAGTAGTCAGGACTCTTCAGGATAGGTGCAGAGCACATGGCCTTCTTCAGGTCATCAAATGCCTTTTGACAGATTTCTGTCCACTGAACCTTTTTGGGCATCTTCTTGGATGTCAGATCATTAAGAGGAGTCACAATGGACCCATAGTTCTTAACAAACTTCCTGTAGTACCCAGTCAGGCCCAAGAAAGCTCTGACCTGAGTCTGGGTAGTTGGAGGGGACCAGTCCTTGATGGTCTGGATCTTACTCTCCAGTGGTTGAACTTGGCCTCCACCTACAAGGTGGCCCAGGTATACAACCTTGCTCTGCCCTATCTGGCACTTTGTTGCCTTGATAGTGAGGCCTGCCTTCTGCAGAGCCTCAAGCACTTCCTTCAGGTGGATCAGGTGATCCTCCCAGGTGGAGCTGAAGACAGCAATATCGTCCAGATAAGCTGCACAAAAGTCATCCAACCCAGTGAGGACTTGGTTCACCAACCTTTGGAAGGTGGCAGGTGCATTTTTCAAACCAAAGGGCATCACCACAAACTGATAATACCCACTAGGGGTAGAAAATGCTGTTTTGGCTTTAGACTCCTCAGCTAACCTGATTTGCCAGTAGCCAGCTGTCAAGTCAAATGTGCTCAAATATTTGGCAGAAGCCAACTTGTCAATGAGCTCATCTGCCCTTGGAATAGGGTGTGCATCTGTCCTGGTGACAGCATTGAGTCCTCTGTAATCCACACAGAACCTCATCTCTCTCTTGCCATCTTTGGTGTGAGGTTTGGGGACCAGAACAACTGGGCTAGCCCAGGGGCTCTCTGAAGGCTCAATGACACCTAATTCCAGCATCTTTTGCACCTCAGTCTTTATACAGTCCCTGACGTGGTCAGGTTGCCTGTAAATTTTGCTTTTTACAGGAAGACTGTCACCAGTGTCCACCACATGTGTACACCAGTTAGTCTGACTGGGTGTCAATGAGAACATATGCCTGTATGCCTGTAGAACTTGTCTGCAGTCATGTTGCTGATGTTCAGTGAGGCTGCCACCTAAGGCCACACCATCAACTGAGCCATCCTCAGGGTTCTGAGAGAGCAGGTCTGGGAGAGGGTCACTCTCTTCCTCCTGTCCCTCATCTGTAGCCATGAGCAAGCCCATGTCTGCCCTGCTGACATATGCCTTCAATCTGTTCACATGGAGCACCCTGTGGGGGCTCCTGGGAGTTCCTAGGTCCACCAAGTAGGTAACCTCTCCCTTCTTTTCCAGAATTGTATGGGGTCCAGACCACTTGTCTTGGAGTGCTGCTGGGGCCACTGGCTCCAACACCCATACCTTCTGTCCAGGCTGAAATTCAACAAGGACAGCCTTTTGGTCATGCCAAGCTTTTTGTAATTCTTGGCTAGCCTCAAGGTTTTTAGATGCCTTTTCCATGTACTCTGCCATCCTGGAGCGGAGACCAAGTACATAGTCCACTATGTCCTGTTTAGGCTTTTTGAGAGGTAACTCCCATCCTTCCTTCACAAGACACAGGGGTCCTCTTACAGGGTGCCCAAACAACAATTCAAAGGGGCTGAAGCCAACCCCCTTTTGAGGGACCTCTCTGTAAGCGAACAAAAGGCAGGGCAGAAGGATGTCCCATCTTCGCCTGAGCTTTTCAGGTAATCCTTTAATCATGCCCTTTAGGGTCTTGTTAAATCTCTCAACAAGCCCATTGCATTGTGGGTGATAAGGAGTGGTGAACTTGTAGTGGACACCACATTCCTTCCACATAGCTGTCAAATATCCAGACATGAAGTTGGTACCTCTATCTGATATTACCTCCTTAGGAAACCCCACTCTGGAGAAAACTCCAAGTAAGGCCCTGGCCACAACAGGAGCTGTTGTGGTCCTAAGGGGAATTGCCTCTGGGTACCTGGTGGCATGATCCACTACCACCAGTATGAATCTGTGCCCAGATGCTGTAGGGGGATCCATTGGACCAACAATATCAATCCCCACTCTCTCAAAGGGGACCCCCACCACAGGTAATGGTATCAGGGGGGCCTTTGTTGTTCCACCTGCTTTACCACTGGCTTGGCAGGTTTCACAGGAGCGACAAAACTCCTTGGTGTCTTCAGACATGTGAGGCCAGTGAAAGTGAGGGACAAGCCTGTCCCAAGTCTTGTTCTGGCCTAGGTGTCCTGCTAAAGGAATATCATGGGCCAAGGTGAGTAGGAAGCCCCTAAATTGCAGAGGTATAACCAACCTCCTGGTAGCACCAGGCTTGGGGTCTCTAGCCTCTGAATAAAGGAGTCCATCGTCCCAATATACTTTATGGGCACCTTGAGCATTCCCAGCAGCCTCAGCAGCAGCCTGCTGTCTGAGGGGTTCAAGAGAAGGACAGGTTAACTGAGCCTGCCCCAAGTCTGCCCTAGAAGGTCCCCCTGTCCCCAGAAACTCAACCTGATCAGGTTCAAGTTCTTCAGGGACAGTTCCTTCAGGGGTCTCAAGATCAGTTTCCTGTGAAGCCTGATCCTCACTTGTAGGCAGTTGGGAAGGCGCAGCCTTAACCCTCCTGTTCTTCTTCTTGGGAGGTACTTGGTCCATTGTTCTAGGATCCAAGACCTGAGGTTCAGAGAGGCACTTTTTGGCCTGTGACCTGGTCACAGCAAGGACATGTGATGATATCCCTAACATCTCTGCATGAGTCCTGTACTCAACTTCTGACCATAGAGAGTTCTCCAGGTCATTGCCCAACAAACATTCTACTGGGAGATCAGCACTAACCACAACTTTCTTTAGGCCAGTTACCCCTCCCCAGGAAAAGTTAACAAGTGCCACACTATGTGTAGTAGTGACATTGCTGGCATTGGTCACCAGGTAATCATCGCCTGGCATGTATTGTCCAGGGTCCACAAAGTTAGGTGTCACCATAGTGACACTGGCACATGTGTCCCTGTAAGCTTGAGCCACTTTGTTGTTAATCAAAGGTGTCTGTCTGTATTTGCCCAGGTTACTGGGACTTATGTCAGGGGTCAAATCTATGTCCCCTTCACAAACCAGAACAGCCTGTGTAAGAGTTCTGACTAGGTCAGAATCTCCTTCAGTTCCCAAAGTGATTCCCACTAAACCCTTGGCCTGAGGACCAGCACTGCTAACTGTACTAGTGGGTGCAGGTGCCTTAGGGGCTGCAGTGCTGGGGGCTCCACCCTTTTTACACTCACTTGTCCAGTGAGAGGTGTTCTTACAAGTTTTACACCAGGGTTTCTTCTGACCTTCTTTCTTCTTCTTCTTGGAAGTTTGGGACCCACCCTCTGTCTCAGTTTGGGGCCCTGTTGAAGACTTCTGGTCTTTAGCTTTCTGCTCCCCACCCTTCTGGTCTGTTTTCTTCTGGTCACCACCCTAGTTCTGGTTCTGGTTCTTTTGCTTAACTCTGGTTCTTACCCATTTATCTGCCCTCTTTCCCAATTCTTGGGGAGAGGTCAAATCTGAGTCAACCAAATGTTGATGCAACTGCTGGTTCTGACAATTATTTAAAATTTGTTCTCTCATCAGCAAATTATACAATCCTTCATAGTCTGTAACCTTGCTTCCCAGCAACCATCCCTCCAGAGCCTTAGTGGCACACTCAACAAATTCAGACCAGTCCTGAGTCTGTGTCTTCTGGGTATCTCTGAACATTAACCTGTACTGTTCAGTGGTTAAGCCTAACCCATCAATCAGAGCACTCTTCAGGACCAGGTAGTTTCTAGAATCCCCATCACTAACTGTGAGGAGTCTGTCTCGGCCTCTACCTTCAAAGGAGAGCCACAAGATTGCTGCCCACTGCTCCTGAGGGATCTGCTGTACTCTGCAGGCTCTCTCCATTGCAGTAATCCATTTATGGATATCATCCCCAGCTTTGTAGGGGGGCACAATCTTACTCAGGTTTCTATTATCAAAAGACCTGTCTTTATCCTTGTGGATATTGCTGCCACCAGTGGGTTCTATTACCCCACTCTCTCTAGGCTGTCTTGCTCTAGCAAGTTTCTCCTTAGCCAGGGCAACCTCTAATTCTTGCCTCTGGATCCTAAGCTCAGCCTCTCTCATCTTGGCCTCATGTTCCCTTCTCTGAGGGCTAGTCATCTCCTTTCTGGAGTGACCATGAGAGCCTCTAGAGACATGGGAGGTATTGGATTCACCTGAGTGATGCCTCCTCCTCCTATGGCCCTGGTTAAGTCCACCTGAGGGTCTGAATGGGTTGTTACCTGATTCATTCCCAAGTTGACTTAAGTTAGCCTGGTTCAGTCTACTGACCAGCACCTGACTATCTCTGTCATCATCTGACTCACTGCTTTCCACCTCCTCCTCCTCTTCTTCTTCCTCTTCCTCTACATCTACTTGAGGAGCTCCAGTGGTGGAGGCTTCCTCATCTACTAGGATGATAGGGGCAGGGGTGTCTACAGTGTCATCCTCTGAAGGATGGCCTCCTTCAGCATTCCCTGTGGGGTTTGCTTTAGAGGTCTTTAGAGCCTCAGACTGATCCAAGAGCTCTCTTAGGTGGTCTGTAGTAGGGGAAGGCCCTGTCTTCAGACCCATTAAGACACAAAGCTGTCTTAATTCCTTAAAAGGAAAAATAGCAAACTGGGATGGTGCCCTTGGAGGGTCACTCTCAACAGGAGTAAGTCCACTGGACCCCTCTGTTCCAGACATTGCTCTTAGTGTGGGTGGATGTGTTGCAATCTACCTACACTGGTGTTTACCTACTAAACCTATCTAGTAGTTGTAGCTAGGGTGTGCTATTCCCTTTGCTCTACAACAACTAAGTTCAGTAGAACTTAAGTATACTAGTCTTGTTTTATATGTACCTAGCAGGTACCTGTATGATCTTTCAAATGATAATCTCAAAGATTGTAATGGTAAAACAACAGCAAGCTCAGATCCCAATCCGCTGCTCACCAATGTGAGAAGTTGGCCTGGTATATAATGCTCACTAGTTCTAGTGATCACTTTGTACCATGCCAAGCAACCCTTATGATGATGGTTGTAATTCAACCTTGTAGACCAGTTATCCTAGTGGTAACGTGGACAAAGCAGTCTTAGGCTAAACTCTGAAAGGCATGTGAAGCCAGCTGTTATACCATACACAACCCCCTTGAATACCAAATGAAAGGGACACCACACAGATATATATTGAAAATATATATTGATTTATTAACTATAAAATCCCCTGGACTCTTTATGAGCACAGAAGCACAAGCGTTAAATCACAAGACAGTTTAAAATACACAAAAGTTGCACAATATGGATGAGCCCTAGGGGCCACCTAAACCATATACTAAGAAAGTGGTATAAGAGATACCTAGAGGAAAGTGAAGAGGCCTAGGGCCTTGGGAATCGCTGGAGCTATTCGAGACTGGAGTTAACTAAGTCGGGAGAGGCCCACGGGACTCGGGTGCAGTGTTCAAAGTGCACGCACTTTCCAATACAAAGTCTATGGTGCGTAAAAAGTACAAAGTTAGAAAGTTAGGAACCTTCCGAGTGACCTACGGAGCTGAAACTTAAAACACAGGCCCTTGGGATGTGTACCAGTGCAGGAGCACCGGCGGAGCTGAGTTACCTCACCCACAGGAAGTGGGTGCACAGGGTCGAAGTTGTGTCGGGTTTCGTCACGCTGGTCGATGGTGCTTGGAGCTGAAGATGCTGCAGGCGGCTCGATGAGAAGAGTTCCGGTGGATCCAAGGGTGGATCTGAAGATGTGAAGACCTGAAAGCAGAGGGGACAGTGTTCAAAGTCACTAGCCAGTGACTACCGTGGAACCAGATTGGAACCAGGCGATGTCGGGTGCAAACAGGCGTTGTCGAGTAGCTTCTTTCTGCAGCCACGTGGATACCCGGGGTCGAGGACGTCCAGGAGTCGGTCACGAGCTGTCCCACGTAGGCTTCTCGCTGTTGGCGACCTGATCGGAGCAAACAGGCCTTGGCAAATGCAAGCCACGCAGAAGTTGAAAGATGCTGTTCACTCGGACCAGCAAGGTCAGAGCGGGTGCTCCTTTTCACAGGAGCTTGGGTAGGTCTGGAGCAACCAGACCGGCTGTTTAAATCTTCGGGTTCGTCGCCAAGATGGCCGCTGACCACGTGGCTAGTGGCCGGGATGGCGCGTCGAGTGGCACAATGCAAAAGGGCCCCACGCAGATCGTGGAGATGCTGGAGGGCTGATCTTCGGTGCAAGGGCTGCTCGGTGGTGTGGGTTCTCAATCCCCAAAGCACAACGTCGAGGATGCCTCAGAAGCTGCGCAGTCAGCTTTTCGGGTGTCTTCCAAGAGGTCCGGTCCCACGTCACTCGGTGCCTCCACGGGTCCCTTCTTTGCAGGGACTGTGGATCGGGCTCTGAGAGGTCTGGGAATCTGGTTCTTGTCGGGCTCTGGGCTCGGGCTCCGGCGGGAGGCGGCGGCAAAGCAGACGTCGAGTTGCTGGTTGGTACCTGTGTTCACAGGGTGGTCACTCCTTGGCCACAAGGGAGATTCTTCTTCAGTCTTCTGTGCAGCAGAATGTCGAAGTCCAGTCTTCTTCTTAGTTTTAAGTTGATTTCGGGATGATCTGCTGTGCAATGGCACTGCTCCCCCTCTTATTCCAATCTAGGGGGTGGATCACCTACTAGGTCCCTCCTCTGGGAGGAACCAGGAAGGGGGGCGGTTACACCCCCTTTCCTTTGTCCAGCTCCGCGCCAGGACTGGGGCTGGAAGGCCCCAGAACCGGTTTGGGCTGGCCTATGCACTGGGACACCTTGTGTGCCCCGGGCATGTCTGATTCTATTCAGCCCTGTCCTACCCAATACACAAAATCCTGTCTGGGGTGGTGCTCGCACCTCCCAAGGCTGGAAACCCTTTGTCCAGGCCACCATCTGCCGAGTTTCGGTCAGCAACAGGAGGCCAGACTTGTGTCTGTGGTGGCAGCGTCCATTTTGTGAAGCTGAGGCTCTGTTTAACTTTAACCGGGGTTAAGGCTACACACATGTCGTGTCCCTCTAGAAGGGTGGAATGCTATCCCCGTCGCCAGAATTGGCGAGGGGATAGTATTCCAATTCGTATGACACCTTACTCAACATGTTTTGATAAAGCCAAACCAAAGATAGCATTTAACCGCGAGGATTATAATGCACTTAAGAGTATATGGTATGGCAATATCCCGGAACAGCTTAGGGAGTGGTTCCCGACAGCTGCAGACAGGCTCAGCTCATGCCAGAGCACTATCTCACATATTTCCAAGCACTCTGCCTCCAGGATTGATGAGGCCTTCCATAGGAGTGGCTGATAGGAACATATGTGTCCAGTTTAGGGTTAGGCACAGACATACTGTACCTAAGTAAGAGGTGGTTACACCGACTTACCCCAGCTGAGTGATCAGCCAGTTGTGTCAAATATGGAGGCCAGGCCAGGGGTGGCATAATACATGCTGCAGCCCCTGGTAGGCCTTGGATACACCTATGCCCTGGGCACCTAGGGTGCACTTATACAGGGGCTCATAAGGTGAACCAGTTCCAATTCGTAATGCACCTAGAGTGCATTGGCAGTAATTTAGAGAGAGAACAGCAGGCTGTGGGTCTGATTAGCAGGCCCACAGCCACATTAAGTCAGAAACCAGTGAAGCAAAAAGCAAAAATTTGGGGTGACCATAGGATAGCAGACCCTACTCTCCTACATATGTACATTGAATTTTATACCTTTTATGATTTTAACAATCGAATAAAGTGTACTTGACTGACTGACTGACTGAGTGTACACCATATATTAATCAATCCCCATTCTGAAGTTAGCACTTATAATTATTTAATCCAGTGGTATTCAATGGAAGTAATGGGCCTTTCAGCAGTGAAATACAACATTAGGAGTTTTTTTTTTTTTAAATAACATTAGGAGTTTTTAACTGTCACAACATGTAAACCTTGAACACACATGCCCTACTGTTTAAACACCATTTCACCTACTCTATTAGCATTTAGGGCCTACCTTAGGGGTGAGTATAAAAGTGTTAAGAAGCATTGGAAATGCAGTAGGTCTCGCATTTTGTTGATTTTGAGTTTTTGGTATTGTAAATGGTAATGTATTCTACCTCTATGTTATAGATGTATTAGTTTGTGTGTATTGGAATTATGTGGCTTGTTTTGGGATTGTTGGATGTGGAGAAGTATGTGTTATAAGGAAGGTGACTGAGTATGCGACGAGCAGTATGAGTGAAAAGGATGGAGAGTAATAAGCTGCATGTTGCTGAAGGAATGAGAGTAGGAACAGTAGTGTGAATTAAAGGAAGGAGAGTGATGAGCCGAAAAGCTGTGTGAGTGAGAAGGAAGGAGAATGTAAAGAGCAGCGTGACATTGAAGGAATGAGACTGAGAAGAGCAGTGCGTGGCAGAAGGAAAGATATTGAGAAGAGGAGCTCAAGGTATAATGAAGGAGGATGTAAAGAGTAGCGTAAGGTACTTGGAAGGATAATGAGAAGAGCAGCATGAGGCATATTGAAGGATAATGTAAAGAGTAGCGTGATGTATAAGGAAGGATGATGCCAAGATCAGCGTGAAGCATTAGGAAGGAGAATGAGAAGCTTAGTGTGAGACATAAGGAAGGAGATTAATATGAGGAGCATTATTTTTAAGTAGAGCGTGGGAAGAGCATTGTGTTTTATAATATGTTTTTCCAGTACATTGGACAATCATAGTTTTCAATCCTTTTTGATAAGGTTTTTTCTCTTCTGTAGATTTCTCAGTAAATCTTGAATAGAAAGCATCTGGGATAGAAGTGAATAATATTTGTAATTGTTTCTAATAAGGCTTATATTGTAACATGTGGTGGTTTATATAATATGATTATTAAGTAGTCCACTGAATATTTATTTATGTTGTGTGAAATATAAAATATCATTCCTTGTTGTATTTCATATATTGGTAGTATGAAAATATTTTTTTTTTGAGAATATTGCAATTCCATGATTTGTTTGTTGATAGTTGTATTTTTCAAAGAGCATATGATGATATTGTGGTATTGCATAAGCATTATCTGGTGTGTTTCTAGTAGTATTTATTTCAGTTAGACAAAGAATATCTGCAATCATGAGCTTGTTATCTGCTGTTATTGATTTGAAATGCTTTTGAATTGATCGTATGTATTGTGCAATAATATTTAAGTTAATGCTGTATGCGTGTAATTGTGGCACTGATATTTGTAGTGGCATTTCTGTCCTTAACCGTTGCATTTCGATCTTAACTTTTTGATGCTGGCTTAAATCTTATCTGGAGGACATGTGAAGGGAAGATATGAATTGGAGAACTGCGGTGGCATTTCTGTAAGCCTTGAATTTATTTATTTATTTCATATTCTATGTAACCCTCTGCCTACCGCTCCCTTACGATTTTTAATGTACTCTAACCGCGGCTGGCTCGCGCTAATTTCCACTGGATCCCATTGAAAACCCGGCCTGCTCCTTCCAGCCATATGAAACTGTAGTGTGAACCCAATCTCTACACTGAAACTTTATCCCTTTGCAGTTGATGTAGCGCCTTTTCGACCTGACAATATTGGAGCCCTTAGGCGCGGGGTCGGTTACGTTTGCCGGCCCTCGAGGGCTGCTCTGCCTTTCACTTTCTTCTGTTTACTTTTAAATAAATCTACTGTAGAAATTGCGCTATCCAACAGTGGCCTGTGCCCTCACAGATCGAGCGTGGGGACGGACCCAACCTCTCGGCACTGACCTTGGTTCCTGGGCAATTAACCACCCTGAAAGCCCGCAGCCTGCAATCTTTAGCGGGCCGGGATGCAGCAGTTTGTATGAGGTTGCAGATGGAGGTCTTGGACATCCTCGTCCATGGTCAAATCTGATACCAATGATTTAGTAAAACAATATTCTGCAACGGGGTGATTTTGTACCTCCCCTTTGTCTACTCTGGTTCAAACCGGCCAGCACCTGCCACTGAGGAGTCGTTTTTTAAGCAAGTGGGACCGTTCCCCTCAGCCCCTCTCAACGTGGCAATGGCAGCTGTTCAGGCTGTTTCAGAGTCATATTTGTGAGGAAACAAAAACTTTTGTAAATCCCATCATTAAATGCGCCCCTTTATCCCGCGCACTGACAAATGACTTACTGTTACAGCAATACCGTCTTGTGCTCACCTAGTGATAACGCCCCCCTCCTCAGGGGCACCGTCACCTGCTCAAACCCATCCTGTGGCGCGTGATCTTGCCACCATCCCGCAGACTGGGACTGAATCTTTTTGCTTCCTGGCCGTGTGCTTCAGATCCACTGTGTTGACTCAAGGTGACCCTTGCGGGAGTGAGATTTTTATCAATTATCAGATCGCTCCGACTCCTATCTCACTTTAATCGTTTGGATCGATTGTTGCCTGTCATTGAGTAAAAGACAACCCTTCTTCAGGTCAAACCAGCCCCAAAACTGACACAACTCTAAAGAACCACTTACTACGGATAAGTTTAAAGATTTATTATAAAGCCAAAATTAGTTGCAGGTACAGACATCTCAATATCGGATTCAAAAGGTACACAGGTAATAAGATGAACATGAACTCTCTAAGAGATCTTAATCGACAGAAGAAAACCACCAAGACTAATTCAAAAATCAGTAAGTTAAGTATCATCGACACCAGATGAAGCTTGAGCGTCATTTACAGAAAAGAAAACAAATCAGGTTAGACTGTCCCTACACTGAACTAAGTGACATCCCTACTTAGCAGAGTCTTATCCTAAAAAGGTGTCAGCTGTGGTGACTTCTAAAGAAGGTCACACACTTCTCTTAGTCTTAGGTGAAACCCTATCATAGCAGTCATGTCCTCTCTGCCTACCCATCCGCTCTCTTAGGGTCCTCAGGCCGTCTGCTCTGCCTCCTCCCCAGGGTGCTATCCCTAATACAAAATCACAATATGGGTGGAACGCCCCTCTGAGACGCCCACCACGTACACAATTCACGTGGTCTCGATTCTGGTTTTTTCCATAGTTTCACTTCTTCGGGCCGCTTGTTAAAGTTGACCTTGCTTCCCAGGCTCCGTCTCCAGCATGCTGGTACCCCCATGACATTCCAGTAGACTCCTCCGGACCCGAGCCTATCTCCCTGAACAGAGCTCTATTCATCAAGCTCTTTGATTGGTACCCCCTCGCACCTGCAAACAGACACTCCGAAGCAGGGCCCCAAATTCCAGGCTCTCCTTATCAGGCTAGGCCATAAAAACTTCGACCAGCATTGGCAATTTATTTTAACGAGGCTCGACTTTAACTAACACGTGCAGATCAAAGAGGACACTTTATCTTTCCAGACCTACTAAATTACGTGCAGTAGCCTGCATCCTGTGAACCCTTATTTCTTACCTTAAAATAATATGCTAACACACCACACTTTGGTTATATGAAACACTTCTATAAAACATAGCTTTTAACATATAAGCAGAAATCATTGAATAATAGTGAATCCATGTTACATGAAAGATGCAATTATACATTTCGTTCTTATACATTGCCATGTGGTCTGCACGTTTCTTCATTTTGCACATCACATCCTTCTTCATTTAGCAGCTACATAACATGGAACCTGATTAACACATCTAACATTTCTAAACATTTCCACACATTTCTATATTAGCCCACACTCTATATGTGCTCTCTATATTTAACAAAGTAATCGTGAATAAATGCGGATACATATTTTCATATCTCTAGTCACCTTAGCTAACTTACGCAACTGGTTTGTAAATATGGCCTATTCATACATTTCATTCAAATTGCGCTCTCTCAGTTCCCCCCTTTGATGACCTCCAGGGGTCATCACTAGTATCAATTTGAATGGGTCAAACAGAACTTGTTGCAAGGCTCCCCCTTTTTATCGTTTCTAGAGCCCTCAGACTTCTGTATTGATGATCTTGCATAGCAGCTAACCTCTGCTCCTGCTCTCTCATAGACCTTTGCAATCTGTTCGACCTTTACCATTTGTATAGTCTCACTAAACCCCACAATATGATTATGCAAATCACAATTATGATGATAGGTTTCAGAATATACCAGACAAAACTCTTCCCGAGATTGGCAAACCAACCTCCAACTTTACCCATCCCATGACCTACTTTTTCCCAGACATTTACCCTTGTTAGGTCCTCAATCTCTTGGTGTATCTTGGTTATATTCTGTATGCCCTTCTCAAGAGGTTTTGAGTTGTCTGGAATGTAAGTACAACATTCCTGGACCTTCAAAGCCTTACAGACTCCGCCCTCTTTTGCTAGCAGAACGTCTAAAGCAAGACGGTTCTGAAGAACCATTGCCCTTATCGATTGCATCTCCCCTTCTACCAACATGAGTGATCTAGACGTGCTGGCGGACAACCTATCTACAACCGTTGCCAGTCTCCTGATTTTGACATCATTCAGTATGATCCCCAAAAGAGGCATCACAGCACCAAATACATCTCCAACTACCTCAGCCTCACCTACATCTCTTCTCCCCCTTGCTGAGGCTTTTCCCTCTATAATTTCTAAATCTTTTGCATGATATATTTTGGGAAAAACAATTGCCAAATAACATGAACCATACCAGTTGTCAGGTAGTTTCACGTAGGCATTTCTTCCACATACAAAATATACATTAGGAATCACTTGCATTTCTTTTAGGAAATCCTTTGTATAGTACTCCAATCGAAAAGCATGTTCACAGTTAACTTCTCCTACAAATACATTCTCATAATAAGTTTTACCTCGGTGTATACATAACTTCCCTTTCTGTGTGCGATCTAAAGCTATTGGACCGTTGCTACCCTTCTTTTTATGTGCCTTCTCCTCCTCGGTCCAATCTGTTTTCTATTGTCCTGACATTTTCAGAATCTTTTGTCTTCTGTACCTGTCATCCACTTGCCCTATAAACTTCTTCTCAATCTCTGACACTTTGCAAGTCAGATTATTTCTACGTGCATGTGAAGTATCTAGGGTATTCCAAGGAAGGAAGAATTTCGCCAATCTATCTTCCTTCTTGTAGTAGTCCCATTTGTTCATTTGCTTATAGTTCGGGACTTCTGGTAATACTGAATCATAATTCGAGAAATAATACTCAAAGCTATCTCGACCAGAAAATATGCTAAGTATTAAACTACATGAAATTCCATAGGTCAATGGAAGGTGATGATATCTGATACCTTCGTCTACAGAAGCCGGCAATTGCATGCAGACATAGCAATCCTTGGCCTCCATGACGTCAATGTATTCATATAACAGTTTAGCATAAGCGTTAGTTTTAAAATTTCCCTGTGACTCATCTACATGTAACCTACGGGCCTCTGCTGCCAGCAACGCTTTCCCCTGAATTGCATTGTCCTCCTCCTTTTTACCAGCAACAGCAGGTCTCGATGTCGCTACAGGCTTTGCATCTGTTGCCTTTGTTACACTCGCATGTCCCACTATGTATGATACAGTAACCACTATGACTATAAGGAAAATCACTACTGCTATAAGTGTGCCTACTATGCATTTTGCCTTGCGGTTCGGACCACCGGTCTCCAAGTTATCAAACAGTGTAGTTTCTTTCTGAAAAGTCTCTTTTGATTTCTTCACTCTGCTTTCATTCTGCTTTCTCAGTCTGTTAACCATACTTGGAAGCTGGTAAGGTCTCTTTGCAATTTAGTCTCTTTAATTTCAACGACAGACACCCTAGCCCTTCTCCGTCCTCTAAATGGAATGTCCCTAATTTTCTTCTTCTTCCACTAGGCGCTAGGTTATCTCCTTTCTCTGGCTCATTTACAAAGTCCTTTAGGAATCTACGATTATTCTTGTTCCAGCGGCTCTAATAGCATATTCCAGCAATTCTAAACGAAGGATGGTTTCTTCGTGCTCTGGTACTGGGTGACCCAAAGTTGGAAATTCTAATCTGTTCAGTACCAGGTGTTTGATCCTGCTTAAATACAGAGGGATAGGGAGAGTGAACGTTAACAACCCTTCGGTCTCAATTCCAGGTGTCAACAGTCTTACTTCCACTGTTACGATTGGATCAAGGTTGGTCACCTGCACTTCCCTCACCCTCCCGGATCTCTGTCCCCAAGACATCTGCCGCCAAATAGGTCCACTCAGGAGTGGCGTATCTTCTGCAGGGAACACGTACCCTCCTTGATCTTCTTGGACCCTCAGATTCTGAGTCCACTGCACCTTCGTCTAGGTCTGAGTCTTCAGAAATTGGAACAAGAGTTCTCTCTGGATTTGCTCTCAGGCTTGGCCTTCTCCTCCTTTCCGGCCAGCTAGCCTCTCCACTCCTTGTTCTCCTGCTCCTTGTTCTTGCACTCGACTCTTGACCACTTGCAGCTTGATCAGTGTCTGATTCGTACTCCCAGCTACTTTCTCCTTCTGTGGCAACTTCAGTTTTGCTGGTGTATTGACCGTCCTCGGCCTGGTCAGACACGCTCCCGGTCTCTTCTGGCACCTCTACAGCTTGGCTGGTCCCCTCTGTGGATTCTCCGTTTTCAGCTGGATTTTCATCCGAGAGAGGAGCTGTTTCTTCCGGAGGTGCTGGAACTCTTCGGGTGTGTGACGCGTGGATCCAGTTGGGCAAGCCTCCACACTTCACTGCAGTGTTCGTCACCAGTATGATCTGGTAAGGCCCATGCCAGCGCACGTCTAAGCAATTCTTCCTGATGTGCTTCTTTACCACGACCCAATCGCCGGGGCACAGATCGTGGCACAAGTCTTGGGACGATGGAACTTCAGCAGCCTGCACCTGAAGAGACACAGAATTAATGGCGTCAGATAGTCCCTTGCAATAGTCCAGGATCAAATCATCTGTGATGTTCAACAGTGCTGTAGTTGGAACTGATGGCAGTCTCATAGCCCTCCCCATTAACACCTCGTGTGGAGAGAGACCTGTCCTTCTGTCTGGTGTGCTACGTATGCTCATAAGGACCAGTGGCAGTGCATCAGGCCAGCTCAAGGATGTCGATGAACAAACTTTGGCAATGCGGGACTTAATCGTGCTGTTGATCTGCTCCACAATTCCTGAAGCTTCCGGTCGATAACTACTGTGCAATTTCTGGTCTATATTCAGGGCTGAGCAAAGCATCTTCACAATTTCGCTGTTGAAATGTGTTCCCCTATCTGATTCCAAAGAGGCCGGCACCCCGAAGCGCGGTATCAGTACCCTAAGCAACAATTTTGCTACTGTGAGTGTGTCACACCTACGGGTGGAGTAAGCCTCAACCCATCTGGAAAAAATGCAGACAACCACCAGGATGTATCTGAGGCGGTTACACCTCGGCATTTCAATGAAGTCTAGTTGCATCCTATTGAAGGGCCCCCCAGACCTCCCTATGTGACTCAAAGTGACTGGTGTCCTCTTTCCTACATTCAGTTGTTGACAGATCACGCAACGTTGACATACTGCTTCTGCCGCTACTCTAAACTCGGGGTTGTACCATGTTTGCCTGAATACCCTCACCATAGCATCTCTACCTATGTGTGCTGGCCCATGTATTCTCCTTGCCATTGGACTAACTAGTTCGTTTGGTAGTACTGCCCTCCCATCTGCGGAGACCCAAAAGTCCATTTCACTCTTTGTACAACCTTCAGTTTCCCATGTCTTTTTCTCGAAGTCAGGTGCATTCTCTTGTATACATTTTAACTCGTCCCAAGTGTCTACAGTTTCCAACAACATGGTTAATTCGGTCCTTTCCTGAATCCCACTCACTTCCACCTCTGTAAAGGAATATCCTTGTTCTGCACAGTAGCGGGCAACCTCGTCAGCATACCTATTGCCTTGTGACACAAAATCGGTATTTCTAGTGTGAGCTGTGCATTTTACAACGGCAATGGCTGCCGGACCTTGTAGTGCTTCCAACAACAGCCGAACAAATTCCCCGTTTCGAATAGGTGAACCTGAAGAGGTCATGTAACCTCTTTGAGACCATAATTGCCCATAGTCATGAACTACCCCGAAATCATACTGGCTATCGGTGTAAATGGTGACTCGAATGTTGTTACCTGCTAAACAGGCGCGTGTCAATGCAATGATTTCAGCTACCTGAGCGGAGTGTACTCCTTCCAGGCAAGCGGCTTCCACAACTCCGGTAATGGTGCAAACGGCATAAGCTGCTCTCAGCTGACCAATATCGTCTCTTACGCATGAGCCATCAACAAAGAATACTTCATCTGGGTCAGTCAATGGCTCATCTACGATATCTGGTCTTGGTTTGGTGCATAGTTCAGTCACATCAAGGCAATCATGATCTGTACATACATCATCATCAATGTCATTTGGAAGTGGCATCAAAGTGGCAGGATTCAAAACAGAGCATCTCTTGAGAGTCACGTTCTCGGCAGCCAAAATGACTTGCTCGTAGCGCGTGAGTCTGCTATTTGTCAGATGCTGTGTCTTGGTCCTGGTCATTAACAGTTCTACAGAATGAGGCACATACACCACTAACTGGTGTCCCATTACAATGTTCTCACAACACTCAATGCTGACACCCGTTGCAGCAACGGATTTGAGACATCCGGGCAACGCTGCGGCTACTGGATCTAAGGTAGCCGAGAAGTATGCAACTGGTCTACGGGCATTTCCATGGATTTGGACCAAAACTGACAATGCACAACCTTCTCTTTCACAGCAGTACAGTAAGAATGGCTTTTCGTAATCTGGCATTCCTAGAGCAGGGGCAAGACACAAGTCCTCCCTCAACTGCAGGAATGCCATCAAACAATCCTTGTCCCATGGTACCGGATCACTCACCTCCTTGTGCGTCAGTTTTTGTAAAGGTTTCGCTTTCAGTGAAAAGTTAGCTATCCACTGTCGGCAATAACCAACCATTCCTAGAAACATCCTGACTTCTCTCTGTGTCGTGGGCGAATTCATTTTCATGATCGCCTCTATTCTGTCTGGTGACACCTTTCGTTTTCCCTTTTCAATTCTGTGACCCAAATACTGCACTTCTGTCAAACAGTACTGTAATTTGCTCGGAGACACCTTGTGTCCGTTCTCAGCCAAGTGATTCAGTAAGGTGATGGTGTCTAATTTGCAAGCTTCCTCAGTTTCTGACGCCACAAGCAGGTCGTCTATGTACTGGACCAGAACCGAGTTCCGTGGCAGTACTAGACTTTCAAGATTTTTCTTCAACAGCTGGTTAAAAATTGATGGGCTCTCTGTATACCCCTGTGGGATACGACACCATGTTAAAACGCGATTTTCCAGTTTAAAAGCGAAAAGACATTGGCTCTCCTCATCTAAAGGGATTGAAAAGAAGGCCTGGTCTATCACTGTGAACCACTCAGCTTGGAATGGTATCTGAAACAATATCACTGATGGATTCGGTACCACTGGACAACACGAAACAACTATGTTATTAATCTTTCGAAGGTCCTGCACTATTCTGTACTTCCCACTAGGCTTCTGCAAACCCATAATCGGGGAGTTACATGGGCTTCCTACGATTTCCTTCAGTATTCCCTGTTTAATCATGGATTCGATCACGGGTTTTATTCCTGCAATCGTCTCCGGGGTCAACTTGTATTGGGGTGTTCTTGGATACTCAGCATTTGGTTTTACCATGATCTTCACTGGCTCTACCCCTTTGATCAGTCCTATTTCTTCCCCAGTGAAATCCCACACTTCAGATGACACCGCACCTCTTAAGTCCCATGGAAGCTCCTCCACCGTCAAGGTGGGATACAGCTCCACACACAGCCTTGAATTTGCAACTTTGAAATCAGCGTCATCATCGCTAGTCAGTACTTCCACTCCTTGGGGTGTGCAATATATAGTACAATTTAGTTTGCATAACAAGTCTCTTCCCAACAGACACACAGGGCTGGAGTCACAGACCACAAACTGATGCTCATCACTGTACTTTCCTATTTTCACTGATACTGGCTCCGTCAAAAAACTGGTTATTCTTCTGTTTGCTACTCCCACCACTTGAATGGTTTCCCCTGACATGGGCAGGTCCAGGACCACTGCTGATCTTATAGTGGATCGAGTGGCTCCTGTGTCTACCAAGAAGGTTGTAGGGCGCCCTGCTACTTCAGCCTCTACATACGGGCCCCTTTGGTCCACCTCCAGAACTGCCCCCAGGGTACAGTCCTCCATGTTACTCACACGCTGTCCAGTCAGTGGATCAACGTAATAGCATTCCTCTCCTCCTACGAAAAGTGGCATTTGTCTATAGGTCTTTCCCCATGTCGAAATTCTGGGTGGTTGAGGGAACTGGGCTCGAGGGGTGGGGTCCCCCCTTTGACCATCTTTCCCTTGTGTATCATTGTCCCCTTCGCCAGACTGCTCTGGACTTCTTCCTCCTCTGGTTCTAGTTCTCCAGTCTCAATATTATAGGGGCACTTGCCTTTCCAATGCCCCACCTCGTTACACTGCTGACATCTGGTCGTCTTTTTCAACGTCGCAATATCTACCCTAGGTCTCTGTTTTTCCTCATCGTCTTAATTCTGATTATTTTGCTTCCTTCCTAATGTCCCTGTTCCCTGTTGCCTCTGTCCGCCCTTTCCAGCCGACTGCATCTGCACCATCATCAGTTTCTCCTTAAGTTTCTTTGCTTTGGAGTCTATCTCATCGCTGCAGTACCTTGCATATCTCAGAATTTCATCTAATGGTTTGTTTTGCCAACAAATTAAATGCTCCTGAATCATCAAACTAATATCAGGTCTCAATCCCAGAACGAACTTTGACACAAACTGTCCTATGTCTTTAGGATCCATTACATCCCACCCACTGTACTGTTTGAACGCTTTCAGCAATCTCTCATAATACTCATGGACAGTCTCTTTAGGTTCTTGGGTGGTCCGATCTATCTTAACCTAGTCTATGTCCTGCACCGGCACCTTATCCTTCAGCCATGCCATTACCCTTTCGTACTTTTCCATGACTTTTTCTGATGGTCCGTTTGTCTGGGCATCCCTATCCGGTTCAGATGTTGGCCATTCAACGCTAATCTTACATGCTGTCCACAAATCCCCTGGCACTACAATGTCAAACAGGGTGTTCAGGTCTACCCACAGTATCTTGGATATCTTTACGAACCTCTCTACCTGCTTATACCACTCCACGGGGTTCTCCCTCAGCTTAGGAAAAGAGTTGGTAAATGCCGCTAAGTCCCCTCTACTCCAGGGCACATGCACATAGTTTCCATTCGCAATTTCTCGCAAAGGGTATGCTTCCATTCTCTGTGGCCCTCCCTCTGGGGACATCCCAATTGTGTCCCTCTCTTGGACCATCTTTCCTCCCATTTATCCAAATCTCTCCACGTCCTTATACCCATGATCAGTTCTTTTATGTGTGTTTTCAACCCGATCGTTCTCCTTTCGTCTAAATCCTGATCCGTGCAATGCAGCCTATGGTTACCCTGTAGTGCTTTAGTCCTTGATAGGTCTACCGTGTACCTGTCTGCCAATTCAAATAGTCTTTCATGTACTGCCCTCGCTTTCAGAGTAACATCCTTTGCTATAAACAGTACCTCATCTTGTTCGTACAGGTCGATCCTCTCCATTGGCAATGTGCCATCTATTATTTCGTTTAAGTCCGATTTTAGTCTGGTTACATCGAGTCTCCTTGCCTTTACCTCGGCTCTTAGTACCTCATTCTTAGATGGTCCATTTACATTCCTCCCGTCCCAACTCCGAGTCATACGCCTAGGCTCAGGTGAGTTACGAGGAGTGGTCCCTTGTTCCCATCTTTCTAAATCCCATGCTCTTCCATCTTCTCTCGGTGGGTGGTGAAACAATGCTCTATTCCCCACCATCCCATTCAGTCTCTTTGGTTCTGCCTCTCTAGACACACGATAAGACCCTCCACTGTTCTCTAAGCCTTCGCAATTCCCTTGCTGTCTAGTGTCACTCAGTACCTGATAAGGTCCCTCACAGCTCTCCATGTTCCCGCGATCCCGTCCGTGATCACTGGATGCATGGTGAGACCCTTCGCGACTCTCCATATTCCCGCGACTCCAATGTTGTACATTTTCGCCAGGTGTGTGATGAGTGCAACTGAAGCTGTCCCTGTACTCCTGCGTTCTTCGATCTCCCTCACTGAGAATGGGGCAAGGCACCCCTCCACATCCTGCATTCCTATCCTCCTGCTCCTGTCTACTTCCACTCTCGATGTGGCGAGTGTCTCCTTTACCGTCCTGACTTTTCCCGTCCCACTCTGGACCGCTTTTGCCAGCTCCGCAGTGAGACAGGGTTCCGTTCTCTCGGTTTCCCCATTCCGCTTCCGCTCCTAACCTGTTGTTTTGAGTTTCTATGGCCGCATCCCATTCTTTCAAGTACTCCCTTAACTCCCTAAAGGATTTCAGCCGTGGTCCTCTCAGATCCATCCGCCCTCTATGACCCCCTTGATCCATTATGGGATCCACTACTGAATCCAATGGGGTGCTCCGACCTCTTGGTCCTAGCAACTGCCTTTGTGAATTAATCGTATTGTTCCTGCTTTCCATTTCTGCTCTTTCCCTGTCCAATCGTACCTGTTCTTCCTCTCGTGCTCTTTCTGGGTTGTAGATCGACACTACAGGACCTATTGTAACAGGTACTTGGAGAGCGTCTGGCAACTGGTAGGACTTAGCATGCTCCATTTCTGGCACTTTTTGTACCACGAACCTTCCAACTACTCTCTGCACTGGACTAGGTTGAGGTATTTCCTCGCCCTTGGTGGGTTCCCAATCGGTTGTAGGGAGTGGTCTATACTCTCCTTTACTCGCCCCGTCCCCCCTTTGGAGCTGGGCACCTTCCATCTCTCTATTGTACGGAGGTGGTCTGTCCATCAATAACCTATTTATCAGACTGTCCTCTGTCTCGCTCTCATCATCCTCCTCTGGTGGTTTCTTGTCTCCTGTAACTTCTATCACTGGGTACAGTTTATCTGCTTCAATTCTCTGCACTCTCCACTTTTTAGCTTCTTCATCCCATTTGGCATCCTGCACTGCTCTTACCGATCGTTTCACTCTTTCTTGGCGCCTGTTCAAGCTCCGGTCGTACGCCGCCCTGAACCATGCATTAAGGGCTTCAAACTGTGTTGGTCTGGGTAGAGGTCTCGTCGCAAGCATTACTGCTTTCAGCTGGTTCAATGCTTCCAACCTAAACGTTCCGTATTGCGGGAACGTCAGTTCCTCATTTCCCTCTGTTATCTTGCTCCACTCAGAGATCCACAGTATAGTATGTAACCCAACATTCACAGCCATATAATGAGCTGGTGCACCCTCCTGCGGGGCCTCTTCCCCGTCATAAGAATTCCTTCTGTCTCTTTTAAAGATCTCCCTTAGACATTTAAAACACTTCATGTTCAAAATCTACAATTTTCCTTAATTCTCTTCCTTTGTTTACTTCCTGATGACAATTCACCAGTCCCAGCGCGGCTCTCGCTAACCGGCCTATCCCAGCGCGGCTCTACACCAACCGGCGTATCACAGCGCGGCTCGCGCTAACCAGCCTATCCCAGCGCGGCTCGCTCTGACGTCATTCGTCCCCTTTGCAGCAGTTCCCCTCCTTTCTCAGCTCATCTCCCGGTCATGCATGCGTCCCATTCATACACCGAAAAATGACTACTTCCGACCAAGCGATCACTCTTCCCCCCGACTGTACATCCACAGTCTAACTGTAATTGTCACCTCAACTGACAAAACGTCTTCCGTAACGTTCAGACGATCGCCTTAACTGATAGGTTACTTACACACAGTAAACGTCTGACCAGCGTCCGTTACTCATACACTCACTCTTACGTTCCCCCTATCACGGTCCTGCGGGCGATCAATGGTACCTCATGACCCCCTTCTCAATGGTAGACAATTACTCTGGATGTCCGATACACCCGAACCACCCGAACCACTTAAGTTCCTCCTCTGAACCTAAGATTTTCACCAGGTTGCGCGCGCTCACAACCGTCTCATTCACACTACAGGCATTCAACTCCGCTTGACATTACGACACATGTACAACAGAAAACACCGCAATCTGACAACGCATGACCCTTTATACTCACTTTCGACCGTTTCTGCTGCTTTTCTCTCTCGTACCGTCAACACCTTCTTCGGCAGGTGGCTCTTCTTCTGGTCATCAATCACTAGGGGCCTTGGGGTAATCTTAACCTAATCTAGGTCGCCTTCCTCAAGAAGACAACCATCTTTCTCTGCTACCAGCTGCGGGAGTGAGATTTTTATCAATTATCAGATCGCTCCGACTCCTATCTCACTTTAATCGTTTGGATCGATTGTTGCCTGTCATTGAGTAAAAGACAACCCTTCTTCAGGTCAAACCAGCCCCAAAACTGACACAACTCTAAAGAACCACTTACTACGGATAAGTTTAAAGATTTATTATAAAGCCAAAATTAGTTGCAGGTACAGACATCTCAATATCAGATTCAAAAGGTACACAGGTAATAAGATGAACATGAACTCTCTAAGAGATCTTAATCGACAGAAGAAAACCACCAAGACTAATTCAAAAATCAGTAAGTTAAGTATCATCGACACCAGATGAAGCTTGAGCGTCATTTACAGAAAAGAAAACAAATCAGGTTAGACTGTCCCTACACTGAACTAAGTGACATCCGTACTTAGCAGAGTCTTATCCTAAAAAGGTGTCAGCTGTGGTGACTTCTAAAGAAGGTCACACACTTCTCTTAGTCTTAGGTGAAACCCTATCATAGCAGTCATGTCCTCTCTGCCTACCCATCCGCTCTCTTAGGGTCCTCAGGCCGTCTGCTCTGCCTCCTCCCCAGGGTGCTATCCCTAATACAAGATCACAATATGGGTGGAACGCCCCTCTGAGACGCCCACCACGTACACAATTCACGTGGTCTCGATTCTGGTTTTTTCCATAGTTTCACTTCTTCGGGCCGCTTGTTAAAGTTGACCTTGCTTCCCAGGCTCCGTCTCCAGCATGCTGGTACCCCCATGACATTCCAGTAGACTCCTCTGGACCCGAGCCTATCTCCCTGAACAGAGCTCTATTCATCAAGCTCTTTGATTGGTACTCCCTCGCACCTGCAAACAGACACACCGAAGCAGGCCCCCAAATTCCAGGCTCTCCTTATCAGGCTAGGCCATAAAAACTTCGACCAGCATTGGCAATTTATTTTAACGAGGCTCGACTTTAACTAACACGTGCAGATCAAAGAGGACACTTTATCTTTCCAGACCTACTAAATTACGTGCAGTAGCCTGCATCCTGTGAACCCTTATTTCTTAACTTAAAATAATATGCTAACACACCACACTTTGGTTATATGAAACACTTCTATAAAACATAGCCTTTAACATATAAGCAGAAATCATTGAATAATAGTGAATCCATGTTACATGAAAGATGCAATTATACATTTCGTTCTTATACCGTGCCATGTGGTCTGCACGTTTCTTCATTTTGCACCTCACATCCTTCTTCATTTAGCAGCTACATAACATGGAACCTGATTAACACATCTAACATTTCTAAACATTTCCACACATTTCTATATTAGCCCACACTCTATATGTGCTCTCTATATTTAACAAAGTAATCGTGAATAAATGCGGATACATATTTTCATATCTCTAGTCACCTTAGCTAACTTACGCAACTGGTTTGTAAATATGGCGTATTCATACATTTCATTCAAATTGCGCTCTCTCACCCTGTAGCGAGCCTGCTGCCTGCGCCTCCTGCCTAGTCAGCCCTTAGACACCCTTTGGGACATGGTTCCAGGCACCGCCATTCTGGCTCTAGGTGCTGGTCAGTGGCTCACCGTGGCCAGTCTGCCCAGTTGTTTTAATCCTGCTGTCCTCTGCCAGCTGGATTCCATCATGCCTGGGGTTGAGTCAGCTTCCCTGGGCATGGGGAGATTCAATTGCGGGATGGTGTGTGGATTGCAGGGACTCCGCCAGTATCTCCTGCCCTCTCTTCCTCGAGGTGCTGCGATGTGAATGCCCCGGTCGGTGAAGGGCTCACCCGCTCCACAGACTTCGCCACTCCGCTGCCTCTGTCATTCCGCAGTCCTGTATGGGTGCTTCTAGATGCCGTACAGCACGCTAGGCAGCTCTAGGGGCAAAACACCGGGCCACAGCACAAATGGAGGGCGGTCGGCCCCTGGAGCTTGGGGAGAGTTACGCCGAGATGCAAACCGCACTCTAAATCCATTGGTGCCGCTCCCCTAGCTCCCTGATGTAAAAGGTGAGCTGCCCAGAAGGGGCGTCGCCTTATATCCCCCTCCCCCTTTCTTTCATTCCTTTGTTCTTGGCGCGGCCATTCCTGGTGGCGCTAGCCAGCGCTAACCTGATCAGTTCCTTGGGGACTGGCGATGTTATGGCAGGGCCCTCGGGCCCCCTTCGGGGGCAGCCTCTGCTAAAGCTGCTTTCCTAGTGGCGGACGGTGACATTTAAAAGCGGTAGGGCGTAAAACGTTTGTCATACTCCACCGTAGCGAGCGAGCGTAGCGTGTGAGCCGGAACCACCTAAGGGGGGTTCTGGGGAGTTCTCCCCCCAAGATTTTTTTTTAAAAAGAGTGGGAAAATGGTGCATTTTCAAGCAAATTTGAGAATAGCAGGAAGGTTAATAAAGCAATTGTGAAAGTGCAGTTATTAGAATATTAAAGAGATGACATATAACATAGGTAGCTGCTTATTCAGTATTACCACAGAGCTTCAAATCAGACTGAGATATAATGCATTTCTGAGTACCTCACAGATGTTTTTTTATTCAACAAAGAACTAAACACAACAAAGAACTAAACAGGTCGCAAACTAGCAGCATTCAACATGTTTACTTTTTGTATCTAAATTCAGCACTTCTGTCTTTAAGGGCAGCAAAATGTTCAATTACTTGAATGTTAAAGTCAGCGATATTTTGAACAAGCTTGCTCTCTATAGAGAGCATTGCCACCGCATTGAGTCTTTCCTGAAGCATGGTGTTCCTCAGGAATGTTTTAATCCTCTTTAAAGCGGAAAAAGATCGTTCTGCCTCTGATGTTGTTATAGGAGTGGTAATGACAATTTTTAGTAAAGCCACTGTCTCTGTAAATGTCTTTTCCATATTAAGTTCATGAATTAAAGACAGCAAAGACCTGGCATTTTTGGCCTTCTGGTACACAGGCATTGAATACAGTACAGTTAACTCAGTTTTCAAGTCCTCTTGGTTAAGCATTGGATAAGCTTCCAAAGCCTCATGCAGAGTATGCTCAGGGAAGGATTCATCATATTTTGCAAAGTATTTACTTTCCAATAATGAGGCAATCTCCAAATGTTTTGTGAAAGCAAAACGCTCTTGAGCATGCACAATTACAATGCCACATATCTCTTTTGCCTTTCGGACCAGAGTGGTGATGTTTTTCCTGTGGTTTGAGAAAGTTGAAGCCGCTGGCAGTTGGCTGTCTAAATTGTCAACCTCATCTCTCACTTTGTTTATGCTTCCGACAAACTCAGCGGTATTCTTTTTCACAGAGACAGTATCTATGTCTCGTCTCCACAGCTGACATTATCTTTTGAAATAAATACAGAAAGTCTCTATCTTTTAGTGTTCTAGCAAAGCCACGGGCTTCACTGTGAGTTTTGAAATCAAAAGTGTCATTGGCTTCTATGGCTTCAAAACATTTCACTAGGTCCTCCCTATATTGAAATATTAGTTGGACTGTGCGTATGTTATAGTTCCAACAAGTTGAGGCTCCCCTGGGAACCCTTTTGTCCACAATCTCCTGAAGTGCTTCCGTTCTTTTTGGGGAACGTGAGAAGAATGCTGCCATGCCTCCTACATCCTGAAAGAAAATTCGTGTCTCGGAGATCTTTGATACTGCCTGTTGCAGAATAAGATTAAGTTGGTGGGCATAACAGTGGACATAATGAGCATAAGGGTACACATCTCAAATTCTTTTCTGTACTCCACCATGGGTTCCACTCATTACTGAGGCACCATCATATCTTAGTGCAATACGTTTTTTTTTATGCACCTCTGAAAAAATAAAGTTCAGTTGATGCAGTATAGCTGCAGTAATGGTTTCTGCAGTAGAGTCTCTTAAATGAGTGAAACCATAGAACCTCTCTACAATATTATAGCCATTATCCAGGTACCGAAAGACTAATACGGACTGTACTTGTGTGGCCACATCAGTGGTGTCATCATCCTGAATAGCTACAAAGTCTGTGTTTTGCAACTCTTGGACAATATGACTTCTCATCATTTTTAGCATACACTCAAGGAGTTGATTTTGTATAGTTTTAGAGATGCCATTAAAGACTGTAGCACTTGCTAAATGTGCTTCAATTTCCTTGTCTATGCTTGCTACTAAATCCACAAGGCCTAAGAATATTCCAGGATTTGTGGAACCTTCTGATTCATCATGGCCTCGCAATGCCAGTTCGAAAGCACCACAGAAACTAATGCAATCAATTATTTTTGATAGTATGTGTCTATTCCTATCAACGGTTTCATTGTGTTTCTGTATTGTTTGGCGATATGCATCGTTTATGTGCTGCTCAATCGGGGCGTCTCCCAACATTCCAAGTCTCGTCACGTTTTCCATATGCTTTCTTGTGTGTGCATGCTTCTTTATTTTTTCAGACAGATGCTTCAAGTCTATCACTCCTTCTCATGTCCAAGGAAAGTCACCATAAAACAGCAAGCAGAAGAAGCAGAACAGTTTGTTTTTTGAAGGCAACTTCCCTCACAATGCACATGTGCCCAGTTTAACTGCAATTCCTATTTTTTTTTAATTAGTCCTCATTCACCAATAGATAGTGCAGAGCTGCTGGAATTACTCCTGTGGCCTCCATCTCAAATAGAACCAACTGGAGCGCTCTGTAGCTAATTGGAGATGCTTTACACAAAACCTCACTGTGTGATTGTTCTGAATCCTGGGCACCCTACAGAACCAGGGAGGTAAAGTATGACAGGTGTAAAGGCCTAATCATTGGACCAATGTCTTCATTGATCAAGAGTACTTAACCAAGCCTCACATGGACCCCAAAAGTCTAATCTTTTATCCCCATTGTTATAAAATGTTTTTTCTCCAATTTAACTCTATCTAGTGTCATTGTGTATTTAATAGGAGTTTTGTATTTCCTTGGCGATCCTTTGAGGATTTAGTTCTGGTATCTCAACAGTATTTTGGGTGATCAGTATACTCAAATACCTAATCACCTCCTTTATTGTATGGACACAAGTACTCAGATTCCATACCATACATTCAGTTTTTGCGGCGTTTATTTCATATTCTGAAATGTTTCCAAACATATATAAGTGGGATTGAGACATTTGGGTCTGGTGTAAAAACCATTAAATCATCGGCGTATAATGCCACCTTTTTGTCCCAACCCTTGAATCTGAAAGATTGTATACCTGGGTTTTGTCTACATTTTTCAGCAAGAGGCTCAATATATAAATTAAAAAGCATTGGGGATGGGGGGCACCCCTGCCTAGAATTTTGACAGGAGGAGATACATTCCCATTCTCTAAAGTTCTTGCCATAGGTGTTTGGTATAACAAAGAGACTGATCTGCTAAAGTTTTTTTGTAAGTTGTACTCTTTTAGTATATATTCTAAATAGACCCAGTTGACTCTATCAAAAGCTTTTGTAGCATCTATCGTTCTTATGGTTAATGGGAGTTTGTATACAGTAGCTATATTGATTGCGCCTATCGAATTGTAAGTAGGTTCAGCTGTACCTCTTCCTTTAACGAATCCCTTTTGGTCTGTATGCAAAAGATTCTCTGCTAACCCATTCAGCCTCTCTGCCAATATTTTTGAGTAGATCTTGTAATCGATATTGAGCAGAGAGATAGGTCAATACGAATCACAAGATCTTGGTGATTTAGAGGGTTTAAAAATTAGGGACACCATGGCTTCATTCCATGACGGAGGAATATCTCTTCCTTCTACAAAGATATGGGCAAATAGTGTCATCAAAACTGTGGTAAGAACATCTTTTAAAACTTTATAGAGTTCCGCAGATAGCCCATCTGGGCCTGCGGCTTTCCAAGTTTTACCCAAGTCAATGGTTTTCCCAATCTCAGACCTAGAAATCGGTAAATCCATATTCTGTGACTTATCGTTGGGTATCTTTTTAATAGAGGTATGACCCAGCCATTCTTTTATCTCACCTATTTGAACATTCAGATCCTCACTGTATACTACCTTGAAATGAAGCTGGAAGGCCTTTTCGAATACATCTGGGGTCACTAATGATACCTCTGGCCAAGTCTTGCTTATTCTTCCGTGCCAGGAGTTTCCCACAACTCTCTCCATATTCAAAATGAGCTAATTTGCTAGCTTACCATTTTCTTTTCAGCGTTAGATCGGGGACTGCTGCCAAGTCAAGTCTGAGATTCTACCCTTTCTAACATACTAGTGTCTGAGGGAACACTCTGGTGTGTGTTGATATGATTCTCGATTGCTTGTATTTCTTTTTCTATTCCCTCAACTTCCACTTTGCATTTTTTCTGTCCAGCAATCTGTATGGAGGTTATTAAACCCCTTAAGAAACACATGTATGCATCCCAGACAATGTGTATCGGGCACTACCCAAGTTTATTTGAAAAAAGGCATCTGTTTCTGATGTTAGTTTCTCAATTATTTCTTCCTCCAGAAGGATGGCACGCTCCACCGCCCATCTACTGGAACTTGGCCGACTGGTATCTTAAGAGTTAGAGAGACAGATGAGTGATTAGAAAGATGTTCCCCTACACGATTAACGTCCTGAACCCATTTCTTCAGCATTATACTCAAAAGGAAATAGTCTATTCTTGACTTACATTTATGTTTCTTATTATGGAAGGTATATCCTCTTTTCTTGCCCAACTTGTTTCTCCACACATCATACCAAGCAAGTTGTTTCATTGTGTTTTTAATCAAAACCGCCATTTTATGATTGAAGATAGCTCTACTTCTCTGTGATTTATCGAGAGTCTTATCCAGGACAACATTAAAATCTCCAGCCAATGTTAGTGGGTCTGTATAATTCAATAGCTCAGATAACAGACCGCTGAAGGGTCCTGGATCATCTGTTTTCGGGCCATAATAACCGGCCACTGTAAACTTGAATGTATGGCATTTGATCCTGGCAATAACCCATCTCCCCATTTTATCCACCGAGCTGGACTTGAGAGAAACGGCTGAATTTTTCTTTAAAATGATAGCTACTCCCTTGGTGGAGTATTGCTGCGAAGTGCAAACACTTTGGATCCATTTTCTAGGTTTACAAAGAGACTTTGACTCACTCTCCAACAAGTACGTCTCTTGCAAGATAAGGATCTGCTCTGGTGTATCTCTTAGATTTTAAAATATTTTGTCCATCCTGTATTTTGTCCTTAAACCGTTGAGATTTCAGGAGAGCACCTTTAGTCTTAAATTCTGATTAACCTCAGGGCAGACCATTACTTTGATCTCTACTCCTACTAAAACCTTCTATTGCGATGAATTGGCGATTTGGACCTAAACCTTTCTCCCACTTATCCCCACCCAGTGCTCCCCCTCCACCCCTTTTGTGAACCTCCCCGAAGAAACCCCCTTTACCTTCTCCAATCCCGCTACCTAGGCCTATGGGGCACGTCTTTTTAGGACATGAGCTTAATCATTTAACTTTTGCAGACCTCCATAAACTGGGTTTTACTATTTTTCTATTTCTTGCCCCCCCCCCTTAAAATGGACTGCAAAAAAGACTCAGCCTCTTAGACTCTTCTAAAAATCCCCAAGCTGTTATTGTGCTTTACTTTCAATAAAACTGGGAATTTTAGTTGTACAGTAGCACCCAATTTTTTTAACTTTTCTAATAGTTTACCCAGTTCCCATTGCCTTGAAGCCTTGATTGCAGAAACATATGATCTGATCTGGAATGCTATGTCGTCTACAGTCAGAGAGTTTAATTTCAGTGCTTTATTAAGTATTTCCTCTTAGAGTAAACGTCAAAAAATCACTAGGATTTTCCTTGGCCTTGTTTTGTTTGGATTGAGCCTAGAAGGATCCCTGCATACTCTCTGCATGTCTGCCATTAGAGCCTTCTCTGAGCACTCGACATGAGTTGCTTGCTTTATGAGTTTTGCTACGTACTCTTTTATTCTACTCCCTTCTACTCCTTCCAGAACTTTGAGCAAACGTATGTTATTTCTCCTCTGAGGATTTTCTAATGACTCTAACTTATCTTGTGTTCCTAGGTCTCTTCCTTTTAATGCCGCTATGGTCTTTTTATTCTCTTCCATCTGATAGTTAGCTCAGTTACAGAGAGCTCTAAAGCCATTGTTCTAGTAGCAAGTGAATCAATTTTAGTTTCTGACTTTTCACATGATTTTTTGATATCCACTTGATTGCATTCTGAAGTTGAGAATCTATCTTTCATTTTCTTTTTTTTTTTTAATTCAAATCTTTTTTATTAAAGGACAAAGCTGAAAATAAAAACAATACAATGACTCTTCCAAGGTACAAATGAGTAGAATGATGGCACCAAGACACTTACAGTAATCAAATCAAGTCAAAGAGGAGATAGAAGAAAAGTGGGAGAGAAAAGGAGAGGAAGAAAAAGAGAGAAGAGAAGAGAAGAGAGTAGAGAAGAGAGAGGACAGGTGTATCCATAGAGCGGTCATAACCAGTTTACCCAAACCTGGTTCGGCATGCATGTATTAGGAAGTATACAGTAAGCATATATGGTTGTACACACTAAAATTCAATAACAATTCTATGGAACAAATAGACCATTGAGATGTGCCTCATGGGGGTTCAAAGTGGCAGGATGACGCATCCAGGGATGACCAGAGTTTGTTGTTCGAAGGCTTCCAAGTGGCTGACTGTAGCGCAGGATTGTCTGCCCCTCTTAGAAAGGAAAGCCATTCCAGCCATATTTTAAAGTTGATTTCAGCAAAATTTTTCCACTTGTAAAGTATGACCTTGCACGCCAATGTTAGCATGATATCAAGCAATTGTCTATCATGAGTCTCTGGCAATTGTTCCTCCAGAGGGCCCAGAATGACATATATAAATTCTTGAGTAGGAGTTATTCCAAATATCTGTTGAATATATGAAAACACTTTATTCCAGAATGGACGCAGTAAGGAACAATTAAAAAGCATGTGTGCTAAGTCACCTGGCGCTTCTTGGCAGTTCCAACAATTCCAACAGTTCCAACAATTAGGCGTGTCCCTCAGATTACATTTAAACAGTTTCTGAGGGGTCCAGAACACTCTGTTCAACAACATATATTTCGTTTGGCATAGGATCGGGGAAACCTTGTTTGTTAGTGCGGTGTTATGTATGACCTCCCAATCGATCACTATTTCTGTGGAGTTAGGCTCTGATTCCCACTTGGTTTCGGACAACTTATGTGGCTTCTTGGGCAGGGGGAGGAGCAGTTTATATACTCTAGAAACAAAATGACCAGCATTGTACAGTAATCGGAGGCGGTTCACCAGCCAAGGCGGGTCTTTCATTTTCTTAACAAGGGCTTGTAGCATATCACACATAGAGCGGGGCTGATTTTCCTTCCCAATATCATCATGTATTGTTCTTGAGACCTGTGTACAAACACTGTCATGTTTTTCCATATTGAATTGGAGCTGCTCTTTATCCGACATAACCTGGTTTTCTGATGTCACTGTGGAGTTGTCTAAATTGCTCAGATCCCCCTCTGTTACCACCACAGTATTGTCAGCTTCATCAGTCATCTCTGATACTGACAATTCAACTTCATATTAGGGGGAGGCAGGCGCACAACAACCATTGGACTCACCGGGCTTCAGCCCCCCCCATCGTGTAAATGTAAATGTCAAGGTATTTGTAGAGCGCACTGTCACCAAGCGGTTTCCTGGCGCTATTACTCATACCGCTGTGGAACCCCTCCTGGCTTTCCCTGTGAAGTGTCCACTCCTGGGCATCCCCAGAGTGAAGCCAGGCATCCACAGCGCTGTTGGGGCCGGTGTGGAGGTTAAGCAAGCTATTGCCCAGAGTTGCAGCGTGGGACCCATGATTAGAATAGGCACCGAGGCGAGAAATCAGGTCCGAGGAATTATGAGCCCAAGACCCGCCGAGGCGGGAATTGAACCCTGGTCCTGGACCAGAACTCTGCATCAGGGTCTGCCGCTCTAACCATTGAGCCACACTCCTCCACTCCTCCTCGTGTGCGGCAGCCCGGGATGAGACAGATCCCGGGCACACACAGAGCCGCACCCGAACATTTCACAGGTCTTTAAAAGACCATTTGAATGTTAATTAGGCCTTGCAGTTGTTTCACCCATTCTAAGAGCCCCTGTAGCTCCACTCTGCCTACTGATTACAGGTTCAGCCCCCCTGGAAATTTTTTCTTAGCCCCTCCCGAAATTTGGCTCTAGTTGCGCCTCTGGGGGGAGGTATCAATCACAGGTAGGGAAATATGACAGTGAACCACTTTGGTCCAATATATCAGACCTGTCTGGTGGTTTTAACGTACTGGGGGTTACTTTAAAGTAGCCAATGGGGGTCCTTAGACGAAGAGGCGCACTTTTTTTTATTAGTAGCTCTAATTTTCGCTGCACTTGCATCTTTTGCAGTTTTATTCGGTAATACTGTTTTTTTTATAAAATTTAGAGTGCTGTTTTCCCGCTTTTTCTGAGTCCCCACCTCCTTGACAATCAACAATGTGTAGGTTTAACTTAGCGCTCCTAAGAGAGTACCTGGTTTGCCCCCAGCCTGAGTTTGTTGACATGCAGCCACTTTCCACACCTCTTCGCCGCTCAGTCTCACCTTTCTTGCAAAGCCAAGGCACTCCGGGGACTCTGCACCACTTCTCAGCCTCACACACCCCCTCCGTAGCTCTCCTTACTTGCTCGCCCTCCACTTTGCTCGGGAGCTGTGGTTGCCTCGGTTTTCCTTCGGCTGTGCTGCCCCTGCCTCGCCCTCCCTGGAAAGGAAGCACAGCCATGGCCTTCCTCCCCCGATCAAGCTCCTGAGCAGCAGCACCCAGAGAGGCTTCCACGCCACACACCACCTCGGCAGCCACCCTGCAACTCCGTCCGAGGAAGTCTCACCAGGCTGATGTCCCGGGGCAGCCACAGCCGCCACTTCTAGCCCCGCCAAAGCACGCCAAGAACCTCAATGGCTCCGCCCCCAGAACCACAGAAGGCAGACCTGTAATCGACAGGACCAGCAGGGGCAGCACAATGCGTCCTTTCAACCCAGCCCAAGGTAAGGATCCTTGTAGATTCCTCGGAATTTGGATTTAATATCAGTAACTAAGCTTAACATTAGAAGCGATTAGTCTCAGGCTTAGGTCTCCAAGATTTTTGACATATGGATACTTGTTCTGATTTAGCTTTATGCTCCTGACCTTCAGGAGCCTCCGCAACCCGCTACTCGCCGGCCACCATGTTCTTCCGTTGTATTCCCTTCTTAGGTCCTGCTGCATTTCCTTATTGTTTGCAGCTTAGCTACAGCCACTTTCCAAAGGCTGGTTACAGACGCTTTATCAAAACCTAATTTGAGACAAAAGAGATGCACAGGCTGTTCTTGGGAACCAGCTTCTTATAAAATGTTACTTGTTAGCCTGCCTACAAAATAGCACAGAAACCATACATTTAGGGAGGGCATATTCTTTGAAGGCAAAAACTGAGAGAATAAGCACTTGTGTTTATAATCATTTTAAAGGCAAATTCCCACACAATGCACGTGTACCCAGCCTGCTGCATTTCCTAGATGTTTGTTGTATGTGACCTAATGTACAGACAAAAAAACACAATCAACACTTGCGTTTATATAAATTTTAAAGGCAACTTATCACCCATTTCTGTGCACACAAACAGCTGAAGTTTCTTGCTGTATGTGGCTTAGTTACAGCTGCATTCACAGTCACTATATCAGCTTTTCACACTACAGACGTACCCTTTAAAGTTTAAAAGTGAATTTTATTATCACCTACATTTTAGTTACATTACACACACTTTGCTCACCTTGTGTTGTTTTATTTACAGCCATGTTCTTTTAGTTTGTGTAACACAAATCACATACACTAAAATTTCAGTCTGCCTTGCCTACAGATGATTTCACACTGCTTAATTTGTAACAACAGATATTTCGAGGATCTCATGAGGTTGCAGCTAAACACAACAAGTGCATCTAGTTTAAAGCACACAACTTGCAGACTAGGCAGCTAGGAACCAACGTTCAAGTCTCATCACTTCATTATTAATTTGTTATTTTGAAAGATTTATTTCACTATAGCTTTTACAAATAAGTAGACCCTCAAATATAACTCAGTCACTGGTGCAAATTATTACATTTAAGTGCTACATGCTACTACTAAACAATGAAAACAATAGCTGCTATTTATCAGTATACTCTCTCTAGATATAAAACATCATTACACTTTTTAAGCTCCTTTAATATACATTATTTATTTATTTATTTATTTATTTATTTATTTATTTGAACTTGTAATGCGCAACAGCTACCCGCAGTGGGTTTCCCGACGCCAGGGATAGACACAAGAAGAAAAAGAAGAAAACACAATACAGTACAATGAACCAGCTAATGCGAAAGTACTGATCTACTGAAAGAGCAGAGTTTTAAGTCTTTTTCGAAAGGGAAATAGATCAGTCTCAAATTTCAGGGCGATAGGTAGTGCGTTCCAGGATTTGGGGCCTAGATGGGAGAAGGACCGACCCCCCATCTTTACAAGTTTAAATCTTGGAACAGCAAAATCACCATTTGCAGAAGATCTCAATGGGCGACTGGGTTTGTAGGTTTGGACAAGACTGTGTAGATATTTAGGGGCCGAGCCCTGTTTAATTTTAAAAAGATAACACTGGGCTTTGAATTTGATACGGCTCGGGACCCTAAGCCAGTGTAGATCACGAAGAGCCTGTGAGGCCGAAGATCTCCTCGGTACATTACAAAGAAATCGTGCCGACGAGTTTTGCACCACCTGAAGTTTGTTGAAGGTTGAAGTGTCGGCACCGAGATAAAGGACATTTCCATAGTCCAGGCGGGAGATTACTAACGCCTGGACAACGGTTATCTGGGTGGCACGGGGCAGCATCCATAAGATTTTCTGAAGCCACCTCAAGGTGGCAAAGCAAACGGAGGCCACCTTAGTGGCCTGCTGCCTCATAGAGAGCTTGTCATCTATAAAAAATCCGAGGTTCCGAACTGCAGAGACCGGCTGGGGGAGGGGCCCCATGTCACTAGGCCAGTGCTGAGGGCCCCAGAGATCTTTGTTCTTCCCCACGATGACGATCTCGGTCTTGTCACCGTTTAACTTGAGGGGATGCCTCTGCATCCACTCAGCGACACGCGACAGTCCGGTCTTCAGGACCGATATACTGTTGCACTCACTGATGGAAAGGGAGAAAACAATCTGAGTGTCATCGGCATATGAAAATATTGTCAGCCCAGAGTCCTCCACGATGGAAGCCAGGGGTCTAACATAGATGTTAAATAGTAGGGGGCTGAGTATAGACCCCTGGGGAACGCCATACGCCGATGAACAGGTAACAGATACAGCTTTCGTCGAAAAGACTTGGAAAGTGCACTCACTTAAAAAGGAAGCAATCCAGGCAAGCGCAGGACCATCTACTCCCAGGGACCGGAGAGAGTTCAAGAGAATGGAATGGGACACGGTATCGAACGCAGCACTCAAATCCAGAAGGATGAGTGCAGATGTCTCCCCGCGGTCGATACCGTGCTGCAACCTCTCCGTCACCCAAAGAAGCGCGGTCTCAGTGGAATGGTGCGCTCGAAAGCCGGATTGGGAAGGATGTAAGAATCCCGAGCTTTCAACAAGATGATTTAACTGAGTGTTAACATGCCTTCCCAACACTTTTAAGAAAACGGGCAACAAGGATATGGGTCTAAAGTTAGCAAGATTGGACACATCCGCTCCTGCCTTCTTTAGAAGAGGGACAACCATCGCATGTTTCCATTCCTGTAACACATGGGACTCAATTAAAGATGCATTAAGAAGTCTCATAAGAACCCGCCGGGGTTCAAGGTCCAGTAACTTTAGGACTTTCGCAGGTACTGGATCACGGGTTGATCCAGATCTAACACTGTTCAAACAGGAAAGGAACGAGTTATCATCGAACAGTTGCCAATTTGTGACTTTCGCCATTGGAAGCGGTCGTTCAGTCACCGCAGTCTGTCCTAATCGGGGTTCAATTACTGTCAAGGGAATGCTCATAGAATCGTATATGCGTTCAACCTTGGCAATAAAGAACGCAGCAATAGAATTGTATTGGGCTTCCTCCAAAGCTGGAGGGATCGGAACAGTATCCGCTCCTGTTAACTTCTTGACAACAGAAAAAAAGAGTGCTCTGACAATTCTGTGATTGCGTCACTGTACTCACAGTGTAAGCAGCTCTCGCAATTTTACATTATGAGTGATACCCCTTCAGAGCTTCTTTATAAGCAGCTTTCAGAGAAACAGAGTAGGAATGCCTCCATTTCCTTTCAAGGGCCTTGCAATTGTCTCGTAAGATCTTCAAATCATCAGAGAACCAAGGTGCAGGGGGACGATGAGACCTAGAGTTTTTCGGCGTTAAAGGGAGAAGAGTAGTTACAGCACTAGTGAGCCAGTGTGATACTGCGGTGTTCAGCTCCAGAACAGGAACATCAATGTCAGGGCGAGTATTCGAAAGGTGCTGGTTTAACTTTGTGATGTCAAGTTTACCCCACCAATGGATTAGTTCGCCCTTACCGCAGCCACTCTTCACCAGGCTCTTGGCATGAGATAAGGAAAAGTGGACTGCAAAGTGGTCAGACCACTCAAGCGGGTGGGCACTCTGTGAGCAGTCAAAATGAAGGTTGGAGAGAATAGGATCCAATTGATGTCCAGCAGAATGAGTGGACCCAAAATTACGCAACGAAAGATTAAAAACTTCAAGATCAGATAAGAAGTGCTTGCTGGTAGTGCATAAAGGATCTTCAAGGGGCAAATTAAGATCACCTAAAATGGTGAAATTTGCCGCCCTGAGAAGTAGGGGAGCTATAGTCTCAGCGAATGAAGACGTCCAGATGTTAGCATTGCCTGGAGGGCGATAAACCAGAAGGCCCGACAGAGTGAGTTGGGGATTAATTGCTAATTTAAAAGAGGCAGCTTCGCATCCGGACAGGGGAAAGGCTTCAAGCTTACAGATGTAGCTAGATTTGAAAATTATAGCGATGCCCCCCCTTTTCCGGAGTCTCTGTCCTGCCTCACTATAACGTAGTTGTTAGGTAATGCAATGGCAATGTCCGGACCAGAGCTTTCATGGAGTCAAGTTTCAGTGAGAAATATGGCATCAGGCTGCTCATCAACGATGAAGTCGTAAATATTTTGTTTATGTTTTGGGAGGGACCTGCAATTAATGATCCAAAAATGGAGTGGAGGGCAGGTAAAAGAAGTTTTTACGTCCCTCCGTCTACCTCGTGTTCGAGTATGAATCATTGCTTTGCATCTGGCCATTTTGCCAGTAGAGAAATTACAGCATGGGCATTTAAAATTATGAGTCGGTAAGATACAGGAAGTGCAATCAGCGTGTATGGGAGGCCGTAAGAATTTCAAAACCTCACCAGTATAAGTATGGATCCCGGAAGACACGCAGCAGGCTGCTGAGCCTGCCATAGGAGTCGTGGCCCCTGGGAACGTCCCGGCGCGGACGGACGCAGACGGGCTGAACTCAGGCATAACTCCGGCGGAAGTCCGGCGTCCCCGCTGTACGTATCCGCTGCGCGTCTGCATGACCTCCTTATATAGAGGTCTAGCGACCTTATGACGTCGAGACCGTCAAAACGAGATGGCGCCGCCAGGCGTCCTACTCTCACCCAATATGGCCCCCAAAGTGCAAGCAACCGGGACAAGGACCCGCAAAACGCGGTGCTTTTACAGATTATAGTGCAGGCAAGTGGGCATCAGTTTAAAATCAGCGGAGAAGGCTAAAATCACATTTTATCTATTAGAGTTATCATAACTTTTTTTTATTGTACATAAAGTAGCTATTTAATATCTATTTAAAATGACACACATTTAAAAAAAAATTACACCTTATATTCAATTAAATCATAACACAAATGACCCTTCCAATTTCAAATGTTTTTTCAAAGCACTGTTCATAAAAGATTACGATCATTATAAAAACAAAATACCACTTAAACTACAAATACTTTAGCAAACATTTATTAACATTTTGCAGTTTTTTACCCTTTTAAAAGTTACATTTTGAAGTACATCTTCGGATTTGTCACTCAGAAGATTCTGCATAGCAAATAGATAAATCTTCATTGCAAACAAAGGTAAGAGGGACAACATTTGTCCTAATACTATATTAATTTATGAAATATTAGCATTATTAAAATGCACCATGCACTCTGCTTACAGTACTCTAATCATCCAGTCACTATCCATGTACTTATGCAATGAGCCAGGCACTAACATATGCACCGCTACAATTCCAGGAGCACTACTCATGCAGCACAGCCATCTCCTTGTCACTACCCATGCAGACTTCCATTCACCGAGCCAGCACCATCTACTTATCAAATCACTCAGCCAAAACCCAAGCACTTATAAATTAACCATGCACTCTTCTTGCTGTACTCTAGTCATCCACTCAGTACACATGTCCTCATGCAATGACCAAACCACTAACACTTGCACTGCTACAATCACATGAGCACTACCCATGCAGTCCAGCCATCTCCCTGTCACTGCCTATGCATTTTTCCAATCATCCTGTTAGTACTATGTACTTATCCAATCACTCCGCCAAAACACCAGCACTTATAAAATCATTATGCATTCTCTTTGCAGCACTCATCCAGTCACTACTCATGTGCTCATGCAATAACACAGGTACTAACACATGCAGTGGTACAATAACGTGTGCAATGCCCATGCAGTCCTCTAATCACCCAGCCAGCACCATGTACTTATCCAATCACATTGCCAAATCCAAGCACTTACAAATTCACCATGATCTCTCCTTGCAGTACTCTCATCATTCAGTCAGTACCCATGTACTTATCCAATCACGCCACCAAAACTCAAGCACTTATTAATTCGGCAAACACTGTCTTTGCAGCACTCTAGTCATCCTGTCACTACCCATTATTATTATTATTATTATGTTTCTTATATAGCGCCTGAATCGACCCCCGAAGGGGTATCTCCGCGCTTGCCTTGGGAACCCGTCCTGGCTTTTCCCTGTGAGATAGCCCCTACAGGGCATCCCCAAGGTGAAAGCCAGGCATCTAATTACTCCGCAAAAACACAAGCACTTATAATTTCTCCAAGTAAACTACTAACTAGTTGACCAGTTAACTAACTCCTAAAAATAGTCAAAACCTACCTATATTTAAAACACTGATCTAATTTCATCAGAAACTATTTAACTTCTGTCTTTTAAAAGTCTTTATAATAGGTTTTAAAATGACAAATAATTTTTACCTACTTTTAAAGCAAACCTAGGTTATTATACAATGTCTTATTCTCATATCTTTCATAATATTTTCTTTGTTACATTTCTTAGATTACATTTAGATTTCTATCATTCTATCACCCACTATCTCTCACATTTTCTTCCACTAAGCTTTTTCTTATTTTAATTTTTAAATATATCTAACTCCTTTTTCAGATATTTTTTACAGCAATCACCAAAACAATATAAAATTCACTTTTTCTAATGCTCTCTCTCAGTTGCATACAAACAACTTTTTCATTCATACTATTCTTATACAAATCTATTACTCTTACCTATATTATAACCCACTTACATTCTTATCTATCCATTTATTTCCAAACCTTATCATAACTTTACCTAATTCTGTCAAAAACTAAATTTAAAAACCTTTTTTCACATTAACAATAGCAGCACTTATGATACTATATAAAATAATTCATACATTATGTTTCAAGAAAGCATTTTACTTTCCTTTTTCTCAGTTCTGCACCAACTAATACTCTAACAATTAGTCAATAAACTTTAAAACTTATTACACTTTTAGTTTATTATTTATTCTAAAAAATGTAAAGTGAACATAAAATATGCCCTGGTCCGACCATTTTCTGATCAGCTTTGAAATTAGAATGTTAATTTTAAGAGTTTGGACAAGGCTGAAGCCATTTGGTTTAGAAATTGGAAAAAACTGAAGATAGACTGTCTCAACACTCATTTAATAAACTCAATGCCTACTCCAAAAGAACGCAGAGTTACTGATCATAATATAATTAATAAATGGCTATCTGAAGCTGTAGATACCATTATCCCACTCACGAAGAGTAAGCGTAGATCCAGTAACCCCCCAGTTCATTGGTTTTCTTAACCATTAAAAATAGAAAAGAGCAATTGCTAAAAAACTGGAGAGACAATGGAGGAAAGCCTATGTTTTGGCCAGTAAAGAGAGTTACAAACAAGCCATAAAAACCTATCATTTGTCATGGAAGATCGCAAAAGCAGATTACATAAAGAAAAACATTCTAGAAGCACAAAATAATCAGAGAACTCTCTTTTTAAAGTAATAAAGGACCTATCTGGGGCAGCTCATCAGCCAGAACCCCCTACACTGTCCACCCCACAATGTAACCTCCTTGCAAATTATTTTCATGAGAAAATCTATAATATTTATTCGGATTTTAGGGGATCGGATGACTTAAACCCAACCATTACTATGGCCCCAACTCCGAGCGATTCCAATGAACTGGGTGATCCACCTAGGAATCTGCTTACCGATTGGAATCCACTAGATCTAAATTCTTTTGCAGAGATTCTAAGGAGCATTACATCCGGATCACTGAATGACCCCATGCCAGCCCACATAATAAAACAACTTGACCCAAGGATCCTAAATGAAATCAGAACGCTTTTAAATGTGTCACTGGCTGAAGCAGTGGTACCAGAGACATGGAAACATGCCATGGTTGTTCCACTACTCAAAAAAGCCAATGGAGATCCAGAGATCTTTTCAAATTTCCGCCCTGTTTCACTCCTTCCAATCTTTTCTAAAATCATGGAAAAACATGTGAAGAGAAAATTAGCAGAATTTGTTGATACCAACAGGCTATTACACCCATCTCAGTCAGGTTTTAGAACTGGGTACTCCACCGAATCCACTTTATTATGAGTGACGGAAACCATCCGCCAAACAATGGATAAGGGTGGCACGATGGCACTCATCCTATTGAATCTGAGTGACGCCTTCATCACCATATCCCACAAAACATTAATTCAGACTCTTGAAGGGGTAGGAGTGAGGAGTACAGCTCTGAATTGGTTAAAACATTTTCTATCCAACAGATCATTCCAGGTCTTTTCCAAAAACAACACCTCCAATATTATGACTTCCTCTTATGGAGTGCCTCAGGGTTCAATATTGAGCCCATTGCTTTTCAATATTGTAGATAAGCCCACTAGCAAAAATAGCAGAGGAAGCTGGTCTTACAATATTTTCTTATGCGGATCATACGCAGCTGATTTTCTCCCTATCGGCAGCAGACAAATCTGAAACATCTCCCCTACTCAGTGGGTTGCAAAGAATGGCGGAATGGATGCTCACCAAGAAATTGAAATTGAATGGTGAGAAAACTGAGTTGCTTATCTTTCGAGAACGAAAAGATCTCTGGGGACCGGCATTGGCCTATGGAAATGGGTCTCATCCCGTCACCAGTTCAATCTGCTCGAAATTTGGGTGTTGAAATTGACAAAAAACTGTTGATGGGACCACAAGCAGTCAAAACGGCACCCATCTGCTTTACCATTCTAAAATGGCTGAGGAAAATTATCTGGCAGCTCCTTGAAGGGGCTCAAAAACAGTGACCCAGGCCCTTATTGGTTCTAGATTAGACTACGGAAATATTATTTATCTAGGGACAAACAAAGAGATAATACGTCGGTTACAGATCGTTCAAAATGCGGCAGCCAGAGTTCTTTTACGCCTCCCTAAGCGAGCACATATCTCTGATCATCTACACTGGCTTAAGATGGGAAGTTGATGTAAATTTAAAGCACTGTGTTTTATGTTCAGGATAAATACGGGGGAAGCCCCAGACTACCTATGTAAGCTGGTTCAGAAATATACCGCCTCCCGTAACCTGCGCTCTCTAAATCAGGCGAGATTGATTGTCCCTAGAATCAAATGTGCGCGAATGGGCGGCCGCACATTCGCATACATAGCACCTACGCTATGGAACTCAATCCCGCTACATTTACGTCTAGAACCAAGCTACAGAAAATTTCGGAAAGGCATCAAGGCCTGGCTTTTTAACCAATAATGTTGCATAGGCTTATTCTCCGTATGATGGTGTATGAATCCAAAGCGCTGGGAAACCCTCAGGGTAGGTGTTGCGCCATACAAGTTAAAAAAAATAAATAAATAAATAAATATGTAAACAAACAAAAATGCATTGGAATTACATTAACTATGTTTTTTTAAAAGTGTTATCCCCGTTTACAGGTTGCATACCAAATTACAACTTCGACAAGACTATTACAAAGAAGACTCTACATTAGGGGTGGTCTGAGTTTGCCTAGCCGCGCTACGCAAAACTCAGCAAAATGGTAAAAAATCTCTGCGAGCACACAAAAGTTCAGCGAAAACACGGAATTGCTTGTTCCGCCCGTTCACAATACAATTTTCCGGGTCGCGAATGCTGTTTGCGTGCTCGGGGAGAAATATCTCGCTAACGCATTTTGAAAGCTCAAACAAGCAAAACATGTTTGGGCAATTCTGCTTTCTCCGCGGAACGCGAAATTACCCAAATTCCGCGAGCGGAACAGAATTTACCACCCTGGCCTACTCCACATAGCAAAAAAGTGATTGTTTCTTGCACAGAAAAAGGTACGTCAAATTCAATAATTTTATATATCTACATCATGTAGTTGCATATTGCCATTATTTATTTGACTTGCTTCCAATGTAACTAAGATATACACATATCCAAAATGTAACACTGCACAATACAGTTTACCTTCCAAGAAATAGATAACTGCCTACAGTAACAAACCCTTCTCTAGGTACTTCTAGTTCTAGATGAGTTAGTATTCACTATAATTGGATCTTTTGTAAGCATACCACAATTATGTCAAGTGGATTTCTAGATAATATCCAAACAGCCATTGTACATGACTACAAACAAGTCATCTATCAGCCTAAGCCACTTAATAACATTGCCAGAATTGTCGCAAAAGGTAGCCCTCCTATTGCTTTACTTTTCCAATGCACAAGAAAAAAAATGTTGTTGGTTTTTAATTCCCACCATGGATTAAGGTTTAAATTCAGTGTCTGCTTCCTTATCATATAACAGCTCAAACTCTTCCCAAATTTCACAAACATTACTACTACAATCACCACACATACTTTACTATTTTATCATTGTAAACCACTTACTATGTATCGAATAAGGGACCCTTTGTCCTTAGACTTTTTACCAGTGTGCACTTTGATTAACCTTTCGCTTTCCACCGGCACGGTCCCTGCTAGCTGGAAGCAGGCGGTGGTTACGCCGATCTTGAAAAAAACGGGTTTAGACTCTCTTAAACCTGAGAACCACCGGCCAATATCACTTCTTCCATGGCCGACGAAAGTAGCGGAGGCACACGTGAACAGAGTCCTCTCTGACTATCTTTTGCGTGCTAATATCCTTGACCCAACACAGAATGGCTTCCGCACTGATCACAGTACGGAGACAGCCCTTCTTTATATGGCGGAATATCTACGTCTGGGGCTAGATTCGGGTCAAACGGCGGCGCTTGTTTTATTAGACCTCAGCGCCGCCTTTGACACCGTCTCGCATAAAATCCTTCTCCAGCGCCTGGAAGAAGCTGGCATTTCTGGGACCGCCCTCCAGTGGTTCCGCTCTTTTCTTGCTGACCGTTCCTTTTGCGTAGCCATTCCACCCTATCAGTCCAAAATCCATCCACTGGACCAGGGAGTCCCCCAGGGATCCTAGCTGAGCCCCACGCTATTTAATCTGTACGTGAGACCGCTGGCTGATGTCGTTAAGAGGTGGGGCATGACTATGGTTTCATATGCCGACGACACTCAGCTGGCGGTCACGCTCAGCGGGGACGCTGATTTGGACAACCCTAGGTTCCAGAATGGGCTGAGAGCGCTCGCCAGCTGGATGAATTCCAACCATCTCCAGCTGAACGCCAAAAAAAACGAGATTATGAGCATCGGTAAGAAACAGGAGCTCTGGGTGATATATGGTAGCCTCCGGAATTGGGGCCGACTCCGACTCCGGTAACGGAGACAAAAAATCTCGGTTTCTGGTTTGACCCTGCCCTTAGTTTTGTTTTCCATACTAAAAGAGTGGCCGCCAGCTGTTTTGGCATTCTGCGAGGATTAAGACCTGCATTGAAATTTTTCGATGCCTCTACTAGGCAGCTGGTGCTGCAGGCAACGGTGATCTCTCGGCTTGACTACGCCAGCTCTCTTTTAGTGAGGTTCAACCAAGCGGAAATTACACGCTTGCAATGCATCCAGAATGCAGCAGCCAGAGCTGTAGTTGGCTTTCCCCGGTTTTGTCCCGTTGTTAATACCCTACGTTCCCTCCACTGGCTCCCAGTCAAGCAGAGGATCCAATTTAAAGTGTTCTGTCTCTCCTACAAAATTCTCAAGGGCCTTGCTGCTCCGATTCTTTCGAATCTTTTGACACCTTATGTTCCTGCTCGCCCCTTAAGATCGTCAGGCCAGTGTTGGACTTGGCCTTTTTCCCCCAAAATTTTTCGCTTTTGACCCCCTTACCTAGGATGTCTCCCCCATGGGATTAAACCTGTATAGGCCATGAGTGGTGTGAGACACCTTGTTGAAAATGTAAAATTACATGATGTTAAATGGTGTACAGAAAATATCCCCCATTTTAAAACTGCACCTGACTGAAATGTACTGAGACTTAAAATGGATGCCATGGCCCTGGGTAGTGCCACCTGATTGCGTTAGGTTGGCGGTCTAGTTAATATTACCCAGCTACCCCTAGCTTTTGGAGGGAAAGCCTGGCACCCAGGGTGCTCACCCCCTCCCCTAGAACCAGTTTAGGCTAGATGTGCCAACATTCTAGAAGGTCCTGGCACTGCCTGGGAGGAGGGTATAAATAGGGAGAAGTGTCACCAGAGAGTCAGTCAGCGCTGGGACAAGAAAGAGAGGGGACCTGCTGTGAGGTGCTACCGCCACATGGGCCTGTGAGCTGGGCCCTGCACCCCTATAAAGCCCCCCCTCTGCTGTCCCCATGGGCCCCTGACAAGGGAGGACTCTTCATAGGTCCCTGACGCCGTGGGACCTTGAACTACGCCAGCGCTGAGGGAAAAAGGTGCACAGAAGAGGAGGAATGCTGTGGGCTTGAACCCCCCAGGAGGTGAGGAGTGTGCCCCTGGGGCTGGCTGTGGAACTGTTCGCCCCCCCTCCGTGAGGAGCCTACTTGGAAGCCCTGGTTTGCCTACCTAAGCGCTGTAAATTCCAAGACTGTTGCTGCCCTGACCTGAACTGTCCTGCCTGGGAAGCGTTATAATTTGGAAGCGCTAGAGAAGGACTGGGAGGAGCTGCGTGTCCCTAGAAGCCCTGAACTGCCTCTATTCTGTCGGGCTGAGAGGGAGGAGCAGTGCGCTGAAAATAGCGTCATCTGCTGAGGAGAATCGCGCTGTGGCCTGAGGGCACTGTGAGGGGACTCGAGCTGGAGGAGCCTACCCTCGTTTTGGCGCGCTATCCGCCATTTAATTAATTAATTAAAAAGGGAGCCTACCCCTTGCACCGCCGATTTCACTGCCGCAGCCCGGCGCTGCGAGGAGGCCTTTCCCCGCTGTGTGGCGCATCGTTGCAGCGACCCCCGGTGTCAGGAGGGGGCCGCCGAAGTGAGGAGAGGGCCACGCTAGGCCCTGAGGCCGCTGTCTTCCGCCTCACGTGACGGGGGCCTGACCGCGTCATCGGCCCGCCCCCGCCGCGCACTGATTGGCCTGCGCGACCGTGAGCCAAAAAGGCTGCGCAGGGATTGGCTGTCGGCCCGACAGCCAGAGAAGGAGCGGAGGACCGAAGTCTCGGGTTCTCTGTACGGAGTGACCGATCTGGGAGGCCACCCCGCCGGTCAGGACCCGAAGAAGGCTGTCTGGATATCCCGGGCCCCGTGAGGAAGAAGGGGCCCGGCTTTTGCGAGGAGAGGGCGGGGACCTCGAGGCACAGGATCGGTGCCTGGCCCGCCTCCTCAACAGCCAGCGCGAAGACCGGAGCGGGAGGCCACCCCGCCGGTGAGTGCCCCGGGCCAGAGGGAGGGGCCTGGGAGGAAGGAGGAAGAGCGCCGGTGTCGGCGGGGCTCTCGTGAAGAGAGGAGCCCCGTGCGAAGAGCGACAGCTGCCTGCAAGAGGGCCCCGGTTGGACAGGGAAGCCCCGCTATGGCGAAGGAGCTGGGCGGGAGCCTCCCTTGCACTAGGCCCCCGCCCCCAAAGGAGCCGGCAGCCCCAGGAAGGCCGCGTTAGGCCTGGAGGGCCCCGAGAAGAGCGCCAGAGCTGCGCAGGCCTCCCCTGACCGGCCCCCTCTCAGAAGAAGGGCCGGCTTTGAAATAAAGGGACCCCCAAGGAGCACGAGACCGGGGGTGGTGTGGTGAAGCCCCGGAGGGAAGCCCCGCTGTGCCCACCCATAACGGAGCGAGAGGGAGGGGGCGTTGAGGTACGAGTCGGTGCCTGCCCCTCCCCTCATCTTGCCTAACAGTCCCAGAGGACCCTGCAGAAGGGGGTCCGAGCTTACAGGAGAAGAGCACAAAGAGTCTCCTGACCGGCCTCCTTGAGAAAGGGGCCAGCAGCGGGAGGAGAGCCCACAGCCCAAAGGACATCCCCGGGAGCAGCCGGTGAGTGGGGCATCTGAAGAGGGTGGAGAGGGCAACGGGGCACAGGGTCGGTGCTCGCCCCACCCCTCTTCTGTTGGAAACTGGGTAACACCCCCCGAGGACCCGGAGGGACTCCCCGCTGCTAGTAGTCGGCCGAGACTAATTGTCCCTACAGTGGACCTGTCTATTTGGGGAGTTGGGTTGTGCTTCTACCCCTGCTGAACCGCCCCCTTTTTTTACATTGTAGGTGATGGTGCCCTATGGCAATGCAGCTTTGGTAATGTGTCCCCTGCTGGTATGATAAGACCCATGCATTTATGGTGATGGGGGACCAATGATAATGTGCTGTGATGACATGCCCAGTATTACGCCTAAGCTAGGGGATTGATGCCCAGGTGCAGTGGGATCCAAGCCTGGTTCATATGTTATTGATGCCAATGCACTACCTGATGTTTGTGTTGCAGGTTGGGGGCTAAGGAGTCATGTTCCCCAGGTCTTTTCCCTAAGGCTATAACACTGGGGTTCTGTATGCCCTGTAGAGCTTGCGAAGGTGGCTTAATGGTCCTATGGTTATACCCGCCTGCTAGTGGATGCTGGTATGCCATGATGTCTTTCCTTACAGGGGTTATGCAGGATGCTGCCTTTTGTAATTACAGCCGCTACCAAGGATGAAGGCCTGAGTTGGCCCTGCCTGGCGCGTAGTTCCCTAGGTGGAGGGGGGAAGAAACCTAATGTTTTATTACAGGTGTTCCTGCCTAATGTTAATGCTAGGTGATTCCTATTCTTTTTGCAGGAGTCGCCAATGCCAGCTATTTTGGGTTCTTACCCCTAATGTTTGATTGCATGTTTAATGGGCGAACACGCCAAGTGAATTTTTCCCTTACATAGATGTCATTGATGATATGTGCCAAGTGCTAACCTTTTTATATTTCAGCTAAACACTATGGACTATGGACTCAACCCTTTTTGGCCCATGTAAATAATCCCTCACTGAAATACTTGGCTTGGGTGCCAGTTGGCGCCTTGATGTGATTACCAGTGTATTTTTCCTTTTACCTTACAGGTTGGAGATATCACTAAACTTCTTCTTTTCCAACCAAAGGTGGAGTTGCGTCTCTTTTGTAGTGTGCCTGGTGTGTCGTCTGTGGATACTGCGTGAATGCTTCACATGTCCTTGGAGTTTGGCCTGCCCGCTTGATGCCATGCTACCCCCTTGAAGATTTGGGTAACCCCCATTTCCTACAGCCAGGATTTGGCAATAGTTCCTCGGTTCAAGCTCAGCCGAGTGGGAGGTCGCTCCTTCAGAGTTCGGGCCGCGGCTTTGTGGAACTCTCTACCTTTAGAGTTACAGGCGTCCGTTAATCTCCTCCTGTTTCGTAGGGCCATCAAGACTTTGTTATTTCCCTGAGATTGACCGTTCGATCTACTGTTTGGTTGTTGTGTTGTGTAGGATACCTTGTCAGGCGCCAGGACGCTCCTTTGCTGGAGCAGCTGTGCGCTGAATAAATAACCCTAACATAACATAACATAATACAAGCAAATTAAAAACAATGCCGACCAAATAGTACAATTGCTATTTTACATAACTATTATAAACCTGCACACACTTGGAATAACAATGATTTACACTACATTATGGATCTTAAGAGATAATTTATATACACAAATACATGCAGTTACTAAACAAATGCATCTTCATCCAGAAGAATTACCAAATTATATACCACAAAATAACACAAAATATTGACTTTGTTTAAGTACATTTTATTATGTTGACACACTTCATCATATTGATCCTTTTATATCCAGATATTAAAAGTGCATTGAATTTACCAATACATTTAAATTCAGGCATATACTATATTGTGTCTCAGGTATCCTGGAAAGAATTCCAATTCCGCAATGGTTTCTTTATTCTTTCATAGTGAGTTTTTTTGTACTCTCTTCATAAGAGTTGGTTAAAGAGAAACAGCCAACACGCGTTTCACCCCCTTACATGGCCATCTGGCCCGGGGCTTCCTCAGGGCGAGTACATTTTTAAGTAATTAAATCTGCGTCGTCAGTCATGGAAATAGCGTGGAAATTCTCAAAATCTAGGCATAATGCCGGTGCGGAGGCGGCGGTCTGGTCACGTCGATGTACTATGCATGAATGCATATACTATTTCAATTTTCAAAAATGAACATACTTATTTCATTTTGATTCACATAGTCAAGATAACAAAGGAATGCCTCATCCAAATGGAACATGTTACAATTCAAATTATAAGCTTTGAAGAATTAGTGCAATATATTTATCGACTTGCCAACAGTATTTAAGTACCAAACGAAAACTCAGTAGCTTTTGAACTAACTCCCATAAGTATAAATACAATCAATGAACAAAGACTACAAGCAATAAAACTAAAATACAAAAGAGAATCACAAAAAAAGTACAAACAAATTATTTACACATAATACATGTACAGATATAAATACAAGTAGGCGAACAGTGATATCTAATGCACATATTACTAATGCAAACACATTGCTATTGCAACAGACACATACATGTAAAGATACAAGTAGCAATGCAGCCATTCAAAATACACAAGCAGAAAATACTATACCTGCCAACATTAACTTTAATATAATTACAGATAGGAACTCAACAATACTTATTTCTATTATAGAACCAAATCTGCAAACAATACCATTTACTAATTCGGAAACTAACAAAATAGATCCCTATTAGAAAGTTTAACATACTATTACTATTACCACCGATAGTATTAATGTTTTAAGTTTAGCACCAGCAGAATATAACATTCTGAGAGGTTTATATGAAGACAAAGATTCAGAATTCTTAGCTTTTTCAACAATCTTTTTTGGACAAAGAAGACCGAATAACAAAGATAGACACTTACCTGTACATTACAGTACAATATGTCAATGGGAATTAAGAAGTTGTGACAGGAGAATAGCAAAATCTATCACTAATATTTTCTTTAAACTGAAAAAAATTACATATAAAACAAATACAAGGAAAAATAAACATATCACTACAGAAACATTTTACAGATGCGAAATGTATTACTGTAAAAGACATTAAATACAATTTAGAAAACATATTACAATACAATGAAGGGTACAAAATGCTTAAAAACAATTCGGAGTTCTCCACCATATTGAGAACATTGCAAAAAAAAATCTTTTTGCTGTGATACAACAACTTGGAATACTAACATTTTTCCTAACTTTATATGCAGTAGAAACAAATGCCGCCATTTAATAAATATACTATTAAGAATACTACAACTTACTGAATGCACACAAGATGAGTTTGAAAATATTCATTGGGAAACAAAATGTAAATGAATACAGGAAGATCCAAATACATGTGCAAGACAATTTGACTTTCAAGTTAGAAATGTTTTTAATAGCATTTTACTACATGCCAGTAACCCAATTGGCAGATTAGTAGAATACTGTTAAAGAGTAGAATTTCAACAGAGGTTCATCACATATACATGCTTCATTATGGATTAAAAATGCTTCACAATATGAAAGCATAATCTAGATGAAGTAAATGCCTTTATTGATAAATATATTAGATGTGCAAAATCCCGCAAGCCACAGCTACAACATTTAATACCACTACAAAAGCATAGCCACACAAAAAATTGCCGCCAAAAAACACAAAGATAATGCAAATATCAATATTCTAAATATCCAATGCCACAAACTATGATCCTTGAACCATTAATCGTAGAAACACCAGATAAACAATTAAAAGAACAGATTCAAAAAATTAAATTCATGATGCTATGCATACACAAGTTTTTAATACTTTAGATTTTGATCGGTATTTGTAGATGGTTCAATTGGATACAAACTAATATATTACATGTATGAAATCAATGATAGAAAAAAAACTAGATTTGTAAATATAAGACTGGCAGAATGCTATATTAACCCCTTCTGTGCTCGTGATGGAAGCACTCCGTCACACGCCATGGACACGCTGCCCACGCTGCAGGAATTCTGCACCTGCGTGGGGCGTTCTATTGAGCGGGCGGGGCTGTGACGGAACCACTCCATCACAAGCATAGCGTGCCCGTGGCTCGTGATGGAGTGGTTCCATCACGTGCATGGCGGCGCTGCTGGGATCCCTTCCCCCCCAGCGCTGCGGCGGATTACCGCCACGGCCAAGGGGTTAATAACTCTAATTCAATTCTCGTGCAATCTTGGAGAGCAAACATAGATTTGCAATTTAAATTAGATGCTTATGCATGTGCAGTCTACATAATTTCGTATATCAGTAAATCACAAAGAGGAATGAGCAAAATACTTGCACGTGCCACTAAAGAAGTACATCACAATACCAATATCAAACAACAATTAAAGCATAGGCAACACACTCTTAACTGTACTGAAATAAACGCTCAAGGTCTTTTGTATTTATTAACAAACACCCTCCAGAAAAAATAAAATATCTAATGTGTGACTTAGATACAATACATTCATTACCAGATATATCTACTAACATTCAATATTACAATAGTATAGCAAAATATAGCAAGCGGCCAAAAGCTTGAGAACAATGTACATTAGCAGATTATGCTTCAATGTATAATCAGGAAACCACACATACAATAGCAAATAATCACAATGACAATGAAAATTTGCTTTCTGAAACAAGTTTTTATAGATCAGATGAAGAGGAAATTGAAATTGAAACATTAGACCATGAAAACACACATACCCACATATAAACAATGGATTGTTTAATTAAATGCAGAAAAAAATATACGTTATTGCTGATTTAACAAAAACAGTGAACATTATTATAGGGAACTGTTAATGTTATACTATCCATGGAGAGAAGAAAGCAAAATAATGCTAAACAACAACACATTGTTACAAAAATATATGCAAGTTAAAGGCATTGCTATTATACAGTGTGACAAATATAATAAACAAATTGAAATTATTGCTGACTTACATATAACAAATAATGAGACAGCATTAATACCTTTATTATTACAAATAAATACTACCAGTCACAACACTATATCATGTAATTCAGTATTAAATAATCAGCAAGATACTGAACAACAGATTTTATATGGCTTATCATTAGCCTTAGGTCTTAGAGCCAATACTGAAGAAGAAACATTAACTAATTGAATCTTAACAAATGACAAATACTGTAATATTATGCAGAATGTAACAACTGAGCAACTAATCTTTATTTACCATAATTTAAATTGGGTAAAAACTAAAGAAACACCATGTTATACATTTTGTACTAGTGGAGCAGGAGTCGGAAAACGTTTTTTTTTGGTTCTGCACTTTATCAGACATTAGTACCGTATTACATTAGTAAAGTTGGATAAACATCCAGACAACTTTTATCTATTGCTTACTGCACCAACTGGTAAAGCAGCACCTAATATTAATGGGAAAACACTACGTAGCACATTTAAAATACCTGTTTCACAAAGTTTTACTTTTAAACCACTTAGACATGAAAACAGGACTCTCAACTAAATCAGCTAATGCATCAAAAATACTAATAATTGATAAAATTTCAATGGTTGGGACAAATATGTTTAATTTCATACATAACAGATTACATGAAATAAAAGCATCAAATCAACCATTTGGTGGCATCTCCTTTTTAGCTATTGGAGACTTTTATCAATTAAAATCAGTTTTTGACACATACATATTTGAAAAGTTAAAACATTCATATGGGCTACTAAGTACTAACTTATGGGTAACACATTGTAACATTTTTGAACTCACAAAACTTATGAGACAATTAAATGACCTACCATTTGCAGAATTATTAAACGGGTTAAGAGAAGGAAACCATACAGAAACAGACATTTCACTTATTAAACAACGTCAAATACAGCCAAATCAAAATACCATAAAAAACTATTCCATATGTTATGGCAACAAACAAAGAAGAAAATAATAATAACATTTTATTAGACCATATACAACAATATCCAGTATTTACAACAGTAGCCATTGATACAGTAGTTTCTGATCTTACAGAAGCAGTAAAGCAAACAATATTAAAGAAAATACCAACATATCCAACTAAAACTATGGGACTTCCTTACACTTTAAATATAGCTTTACAATTACGTTACAATCTAATTTGTAATATTACTGTTAAGGATGGTTTACTCAATGGGGCAACTGGAATAGAGCAATTAGTAGAAACTATCAACAATATCCCATGTACAGTTTGGATAGATTTCGATAATAAAACAATTAAAAAAACACAGAAGGAGAGAAAACAAACACTTATATAACACTCAAATTATGGCATACTGGACACCCATGCATCCAATACACAACAACATTTATAACTATTACATGTAAACAATTTCCATTGCGCCAAGCATCAGCACGGATAATACATAGGACACAAGGTGAAACTATTGAGCCCAGTTATATACACTTTAACAATACTAAAATACACCATTTGCATTATGTTGCTTTAAGCAGATCAAAATCAAATTTAAACATATACATACAAAATGTTGATGAACAAAAAATAATAAATATGTTATAATGGGTAATTTTAAAATTGACTTAAACAATACAAACAGACAAACATAATTACTACAAGAATAAATGCAGACAAATTTTCAGTGCAACCAATTAATTAATACTTATGCTACTAACTACCAATCAATATTAGATCATATATACACTAATTAAAATATAAACAACTATGGAACTTTAGAATGCTATTATAGTGGTCACAAAGCTTTAGGGATAGCAATTGAACACATTATATATGTGATGAAGAAGATGCAAATGATGTAGTTTATATAAAAGATACAGAGAGTGAATCACACATAAAAATGAAAAAATACCTAGAAGTGCTACGTGCCTGAAGAGTTGGAGGCTATAGCACCATGGTGAGCGCAATTGAGAAGACCGTGGATTAATTACGGAACAGTGCTTGTTGGGTGAATAAAAGTGTGCTAAACAAATACTCACTAGGCAACCCAGAAGGAAGCCGTGGAAGTTATGGTTTTAATCCTGTATGGATGGGGAAGTAGGGTGAGTCTGGCCCCAAGATCACGTCCTGGAGAGAAAGACAAGGTAATTAACAAGGGGGGGGCCGTACATGAATAAAGTTAGAATTAGATATGCAACACTCACTTGTGAAAATCAATAGGACACATACACAGCGCTCCAGATACCAGATTACTGGTGAAAAGTGCACAGGGCGGGTGCTCAGATTTCCGAGCAAGCCCCAAACGCGTCAGTAGTTTCGGCGATCACCACGATGTTGACAATATCCACACCACGTAGTGAGTTACTGAGTCATGCTGGGGCAAAGGAAGAAAAAATTACAAGTGAGGGGCACGGGGCCAGGGCAGTAAAGGCGTCCAACAATACAGAGCACTTACATGAGTAAGACTCCATTATTTGGTCGATTAGTGGAGACGGGCAGCCACTCTGTCTCATGCCGGTGGAGCCTGATCTCTACTGTGGTTAGTTATGTTATATTATGTTCTATTATTTCCATTTGCAATCCGCACAGATACTACAAGAGTGTCACGGCGTAAACCTTGATAGATAGAAAGGGCCAGATTAATTGAAAAGGAATGTTTTCAATTTCTTGTTAAAAAGAGTGGGGTCCTGAATGCTATATAGGGCAAACAGCAGCGATTTCCAGGACAACGGGGCTTTCAAAGCAAGTGAGCCACCCCGTCCTCTGCAATCGGAACCGAGGGACATTGGCCAAATCTTGGTGTGCAGAGCAGATTCATCTTGGTGGAAGCGTTTTTGGAGATAGATTCGTCCCAGGGCATGAAGAGCGCGATGGGCTATAACTAGGCATTTGAGTTGCACCTGTTCTGCTATGGGCAACCAGAGAAGCACTGCTCTCAGATGTTGTCTCTCGCTGCTTCTGTCAGGAATGCCAAGGAGAAGCCTGGCTGCCGTGTTCTGAACCACCTGTAATCTGTTCAACAAATAACCCGGAGTGCCAACATAAAGAGCGTTGGCATCATCTATCCGAGATAGAATAAGGATGTGGGCAACCATTTACCTAGCAGCCCTAGGAAGGAGGGGAAGAAATTTCCTGAGAGCTTTTAGTAACCCAAAGCATGTCACAGCCAGCTTCCTAATCTGAGTTGAAAAGGTGAGGTTCTCTTCGAACCAAATCCCCAGATTAGCCTGTTCTGGCAGAGCAAAGTCGAACGGACAGAATGTTTCTCTAAACTGGGGGAAACTTTATGAAGAGAAGGATTTCAGATTTCTCTTCATTGCATTTGAGTTGCGCGGCAGACAGCCAAAGGAAGACTGTAGGCAAGCATTTTTGTGCAGCATTGGTGGAGCCCTCATTTTTAACCCAAGTAAACAGAAGCTGCGTATCATCAGAGAAAGCAATGATTTTTGCGGTGAAGTACTCTGCCAGTTAAACCAGGGAGTAACATAGATATTAAAGAGGAGCGGACTCAGGCAGGATCCCTGTGGGATACCTGTAGACACTCTCTGGGGTGAGGAAAAGGCCAGAGGGAGCCAGACCTGTTGTGTTCGGTCCTCCATATAAGATTTAATCCAGCCGCAAGCAAAGCCAGAAATACTAATCTTAGCCAATGGGGTCAGCAACAGTGAATGGGGAACCATGTCGAATGCCACTGAGAGTTGAAGCACAATCAGTGCCGCACTCCCACCGGCACCCAGACAGTCACAGATGGCCTCCGAGACTTCATCCAAGGCTGATTCAGTACTGTAATTGGCCCTGAATCCTGATTCAGCTCAGACAGACAGACCTGAGCATTCTTTAAACTCAGTCAGCTGTATGAACACCACTTTTTCACTCACCTTAGCCATACTATGTAAGAGGGAAATAGGGTGACAGCTCCCTGGGCACATATAATCAGGAAAGGGCTTTTTCAAAAGAGGAAGAATCGTGGCCTGCTTCCAGGCTGCCGGGACATGAGCCTCCTTAAGGGACATATTGATAAGCTGGTAAACTTCTGTGTAAACAGTTTCTGCAACGGCAGCCAAAAGCCTGGCAGCTGGCAGTCTGATGGTGAGCCTGATTTCAGGCCCTTACGGTTTCTAAGTGAGCTGGATAAGTCAATGGGTGCCCCGACATCTACATTTTGAAGGGGAAGACAAGTGGAACCCCTGAAGCCAGGGGGATAGCTATATCCTTAATACAGGAGGCGAAGGACTCTTAAATAGTGCACATTTTCTCCACGAAAAAACTGGGGAGATTTTCACACCACTAGTTGGAAGAAGGGAGTGTGCTTGATTGTGCATTGGGTGTCAGGAAACTCTGAACAATGGAAAAAATCTCCTTAGTTATTCCTGGCATAATCAATACGAGTCGAATAGTATGCACTTTTAGCATGCACTATGGCAGTGTAGTAGATTTCTTTGTTTCTCAGCCTATGTTTAGAACCAGGACAGTAATCCTTGCTCCAGCCCTGCTCCAATTTCTTGCACTCCTGCTTTAGCTTCTGCAGGGCTGGCGTATTCCATGGTTTAGAGGGAGAATCCCTGGACTGCCTATGTAGGGTGGCTGGGAAATGCGCCGCACGGTGCTAGCGATCCAAATATTTAGAAATCATATTCTCTAGAACACAAAAAGAAAAATGAATAGCTATTTTGTGGCTAACAGTATTGAAATGTAAAAGCAAAAACATTTTAAAACTGAAAAGGTGAGGGCTTTTGGCACAGTGAAAGAGAGGAAAGGTGATTGTTTTTGAGGCATGCACAATACATATGAAATTGTGGCAGAAGTTATACAGAAAGAGTTTGTGGGAAACAAAATAATGAGGCCGGTCTCAGAGTGAAAGAGAGAGAGGGTTATTTATTTATAAAGCATGAAAAGCAAGTGTTAATTAAATATTTACTAGTCAACGTATCAAGAATTTTTTATTCTATTAAGAACACAGAAGCGAGGATTATGCTTCTCATTTCTTTACTACTAATTTCAGAAGCCAATCACAATAAAGTAAAACACAAACTACATTATCCATGTTTCCCTGTACCTCCCTTGTCATGTGCTCTAATCATTTGTGAGCTGCCCATATAACTGTAGAAGTCACCATTTTGTGTCCTCTTTCTTTGTTAGATAAGTCAATAAGAACAGAATATTCCAAAGGGAAACAGGGTAAAAGTCACCAAAGATCCATACTACCCAAACGTTGACTTAAAGCTTCCAGTAGATCCAGCAGGGATGTATATCAACAACCACAGCCAGCGACTGAACTCTGCAATGGGATTAAAATTGCAGTATATAACTCCTCTTGAGGGATAGAATTCCAAAGCAGAGTGTACCTCTCTATAGAGAGATCCCCCAAATACAATCTGGCATCATAAATATAAAGCACAGACTATTGCCAACAATAATCGGGTGGGAGAAACAATTGAATTGAATTATAGCTTCAAAGACAATTGAATCTAGAGGGTGGGATAATCCTTGCCTGTGTGTCCTTAATAGAATTGAAAATTCTTGACGCCTCAACTAGAAATATTTTCATTCTAAGTCAGGACTGGAGGCTCCAATTATGCTAGATTAATGTTGTGTTACCACCACAGATACCACATCTGCAATAGGTTTATAATAGTATTTCCTAAAGTGTTACGCCCACATTGGTTGTCTGCACATCGCGTGATGTCCCCTCTCGGTGGGAGGTACACATATTGCATTTGTTCAGTAGGAACAAGAACAGGGACACTACCCGTTTTCTTGATCTGGGGCTTGTGGTAGCAAAGCGCTTGATCACTAAGCAATGGAAATCCCCGCTGGCACCTCACACAATAGCCTGGCACCGTTCCTTACTCAATTGGGCTAGGGCAGAGGGAGTATCACTGCACAGGGAAGACCTGCTGAGCATCCGTAAGTTCCCTATGGTGGCCCACTAGGATGCTATGGTTTGAAACCTACAGGGCATGGTCACTACTACAGGAGAGCGTTGGGACAAAAATCGGGACTGATGCCCAACCCCTGCATTTCACAGTGCACATATATGGAATGGGCCTCAATTGCTCAGACACAGGACCCCAATTCATGCAGCTAATACTGAGCTCTGTCAGGACTGACCCCCTTTCAAATGCATGGGGCGACAGGTCTAAGGCGACTACCTTATCCTTCCTTTGGTTCCGATCTGCAGTAAACCATGTTTGAAAGGCATAAAGAATGTTCCACTATAAGATTTCTTAGCATTGCCCTACCAGTTGTAGTGGCATTATTCTACATAATTTATTTGCTTTCAGTGACCTGATAGATAGCTTGCTTGGTATTACTTGGGGTAGCATACTGCTTTGCCTTAACATTGTTAAACATGGTGCCAGTGCACTGTTCATGTTGTATGTTTTTGTAACAGGAATAATGCTAATATAATATAAAGATTTAAACAAAGAATAATTTAAAAAATAATAGTATTTCTTATATGTAGTCTCAGAGGTCTAGCCTGCCTCTCTCATGAGATCTTCTACACAAGAGCACAGAGCATATGATTTGGATGCCATGGCTCCTCTGGCAGAATACGCCACAAAGACAAAAATGTTGACAACTGCTTCGGCCTGTAGTCATTTCATCCACCTGGCTAAGGTAGGCGCAGACACTGGTTTGTAGGGTTTTTGTAAGGCAATGAGAAGTTGTCCTCCTGCATCCTATCTCAAAGTAGCGATCTCAAAATACTTTAAGCATAATTTACTATTGTTTGTGAAATTCGGAGAGGTTACCGACATGAAATTAGATTTGGTGCAGCCTGTGATAGTAAAGGAAATACTCTACCTGATAGATCCAATACTTGTAAGTCTGATACTCTCTTACAGGAAATCAGACATAATAACATTGTGAGCTTGGCCCGAAAGCTGTTTGCATGACAAGTATTTGTTCGAAGGCCATTGCTCCAAGATTTTGAGAACAACATTCACGTCCCAAATGGTTGTTTACTTGGGTCTCAGAGAGTTGGCCATATGGATACCTTTCATCCAACAGCAGACTAGAGGCTGTTCACCTACTGGATTACCCTCTACTTGGAGGTGTCCTACGGAGATTGCTGATCTAAAGGTATTAACTGTTTGGTATGCTAAACCGGATGATGCTGGTTCTGATAGAAAGTGTATTACCATACAATATTGTGCCCCCAGGGGATCCACACTCCATGTGTTGCACCAAGCACACCATCTCCTCCACGCTGAAGTATATTTTATATGGGTGTTATCTGCCCAGGTCTGCCTGATAAAGGATGCAGCTTGTTGCGAAATACCTTGGGTATGCCATCTTTCCTGTAAACTAACCAAGCCATCGGCTTGGGTTGACCTGATGGAAACAATGGGTGATTAATGCCTTCTGGTTCTAGGAGGAGATCCAGCTGAACTGTGAGTAGAACTGGAGGCGCACTAGCTAGAGTTAGGGCTACTGCTAACCAAGGTTGCGCTCTCCAGTAAGGTGTCACCAGAATGATTTCTATTCCTTGTTGTCTTATCTGTGACAGGACAAGGGGAATCATCAGGAATGGGGGAAAGGCATGACCTTGGAATTGAGCCCAGTCCTGGAGAAACGCATCTGTAGCCTGGGCATCCAGAACCAGGAGCCAGCTAAAAAAATATGTCAGTTGCCAATTGAGTCATGAAGCAAACAGATTTATTTTGCACGAGTCCCACAATTTGTTCAGAGCTTGGAAAACTGAGTGAATTTGTTTCTAGTCGCTGAAATCTCCTAAGCGTCTGGAGGTCCAGTCAGCTATGGTCTTCATCTTGCCATGTAGATACTCCACTGTGAAGGAGATGTAGTGATTGAGGCAGAAGTGACAGAAGTCCTTGGCAATGTCTGCTAGTAGACAGGACTTTGTCCCCCCGAGCCGGTTGATGTAGTGGAATGCTGAGATGTTGTCCATTCCCAGTAAGAGTCAACAGTCCGTCTTTATCAGGGAGAGACTCCTGATAGCAAAAGAGCCCGCCAGGAGTTCCAGGCAATTTATGTGGAGACTGAGCTCCGCCTCCGATTCTCTGTCAACATCGTCCCACACCTCACTCCCCAATGCAACCAGCTGGTGTCCAATTCGATCCCTATTTCTGACAAGGTGCCGAATATGGCTCGACCATTCCAGGACTCCATGTGGTCCAACCACCATGTTATCTCTGTCCAGGCTTCACTCATCAGTGGAACTTGTTCTTTGTAAGAGAGACCCTTGTGTAAGTGTTAGATTTTTAATCTCTGAAGGCTCTGTAACATAGGGGGCCTGGAAATATGACTTGTATCGATGAGGCCAGAAGTTCCATGATTCTGGCACTCTACCTCAACAACACATTCTGTTTACCCAACGCAGACCTCAATTGCCTCTTGGCATTGCAAATCTTTTGGGTTGAAAGGAGCAATTGTGCTTGGACCGAATCTATCTGGAAACCCAGAAGTTTAATTTGCTGGGCTGGTGACAGGACGACTTCTGGAAGTTGATAAGGAATCCCAGAGTGCTTCTGCGACTGGTCTTATCAATTTAGTGATACACCACGGGGCAGATGAGAGACCAAATGGAAGGGATTTGAATTCCATGCACTGTCCTTGCCATATGAACTGTAGAAATCATCTGTGAGGTGGGACTATGGGAACGGAGAGGTAGGCATCCTACATGACCAGACGGACCATCCAGTTGCCTTCCTGTAGAATATTCCTTGGCAAGTGAATTTCTTCCATTTTGAAATGTCTGTACATTATCCAGATATTGAAATCTTTGAGGTTTAGGACTAGCCGGTGACCTCCGTCCTTCTTTCTGAACAGAAAGATGGGGCTCATGAACCTTTTGGGGTGTGGAGTTGACAGGCATATTGCTTCTTTAGCTAAGAGAGTTGGAATATAAAAACGTGTTCTGTTTGATAAACATACATTTGTCTTGGGGAGCCAGACTCAGTTGGAGATTCGTGAAATTCCAGTTTGAAGCCTTGAATGATCTCCAGTACACATGGGTCCATGTATATGCATTTCCAGTTGTTGTAAATAGCACCACTCTTCCTGCCAATACCACTTCCGAGAAGGAAATAACTCTTAATGGTATATCCTGTGTCCTTGATTGTATTCTGTTGTCCACGTCTCGATCTGCGGCAGAACCTGGGGTGGCCACCTCTGGGTTGAATGGGATAGTATGTGGGATCTGGTTGGTCTCCATACAAACCACCTGTGCTGTGGGCAAAGTAGCCTTGTTGAGAGCTTTGGTAGGGCCCGGGGCACATCCTCCATTGCGCCCCGCCCAGACGAAAAGGTCTTTCCAGAGTACTCTTTTTAGTGACATTTGGGCCTTGTCTATAGTCGTGGAGGTGGCACAAAATGTGGACAGTTTGTTAACGAAGGAGCCTCCGAATTAGGCTGACTTCCGAATTGGATAGATCATTGAGTTTAGGAACCATTCTCATCAGAGATGGTGCAGTTGGTGTTCCCTAACATGCAGACTGCTCGCTGAGCCCAGCCTATCAGATCATCAGCATTCACTAGGGAGTTGGACTCTTTGACATAGTACGTGAAGTCAAAGTTCTTAGTCAAGTGTACTGTCATGTCATGTAGTTTATCTTGGAACATCCAACATGAGCGATCCAGGCCGATTTTCAGATCCATTTCATATTTTTTCCATAAAAGTGACCATGGTAATATCAACCTCTGGTGTGTCCGCAACCTTACCCTTCAGGTCTGGGTGGGGGAACTCCATGCGGAGGCGTGCACGTACCTCTTTATTGAAGCTTTGCCCGTAGATGGGTTTGAAGGGATTCCGCAACCTCTGGAGGGGGAACCCATTTTGACTACATGTGGTGAAATATTTCAGTGGCCTCGGATTGGAGCACCAAAGGGGTCTTGCCTTCTCACCCTCATCACTGTCTTCAGTGTGGGAAGAGCAGTCTGAGTCTAGGGCCTCTGCATACTGTGAGCTGTGAGACTTATAGGGCTCTCCCTGTAGGTTGAAACTATAATTGTGTTCAGTCCCTCTCAAAAGCCTTAACATATTCCTGTGGCTGTGGTTTACTCTGGACTTTCCCCTTTTTTGATGACCCACCTCTTTGCTGGCTGGAGGAAGCTGGGGCTGTCAGCCTTGTTGGCATGCAAACTCTCACACCTGCCCCGTGAATAGACCTAGCGCCCGTACCAGGGCCTTATTCACAGATTGCTGTACACTGTAGTCCAGTGCATCCACCAAATCCAGCTCTAGCTAGTCATCACCTTCTTCATGGTAGTAGTTTGCCTCCGCCTCATAGGGCTCCCGTTGTGCCATTCTAATTCACTAGGAGATGAGAGAGTATGAGGGAGTGGAAAAAACCCTGCCTGGCAAAAGATTGTGACTTAATTTAAATGTGGAGGGAGCTTCCTGGACCAAAAAATCCACTTTAGGCAGAGCCCATGTACATGTATACAACCCTGCACACACTTGTGAGACAGGCAATAGAGGGAGCATGCACCCCTGCCACCACAGACAGAGCCAGGATGCGTTATTGTGTAGAAAAAGCTAGCAAATGATCTGCTCAATATCCCTGAGCGTCGCGTTTGATTTCTACACCTGCGCGTTGCCTGGTCCTTTTCGCAAGTAAAAGAGGACTGTGCACATCAGCAAGAGATGTGCTGTCTGCTCTCCACTCCCGCGCCACTGAGGCAGCAAGCAGCGTTGGAGTCCGGCCGCTGTTAATGTTAAAAAAAAAATGAAGGCAGAGTCCCAGTGCTGTAGCACAAGAAGTGGGTGATTAGTCACCTCATCACTAATGCCCTCATAGAACCACAACGCCATGAGCCATGAGACTCTGTTGGACGTAATATGTGCGCAATACAAATATCCTGACTTGACTTGACTTGAAAACGCATAGAAAGCATGAAATTTGCAGCAGTTGGAGGTACAGGGTAACATGGGTAATGTAGTTTGTGTTAATCTTTATTGTGATTTGATGCTGAAATTAGAAGTAAAGAAATTAGAAGCAAAATACGAGTCTCCAGTTCTGACTTAGAATTTGTGGCATGTAAAAACAAAATGGCATAGAAATAGAAAAGAGACGGGCACAGTCATTTCATGACAAAATGGCTTTGGGCCAAAGGTTTCTTTCAGTGAAACAGATGGAACATCGGCAGCACACAGGGGCTATGAGTGCTTTTTTGACAAGGGTTAAAATTCCAGCTGTGAAAATTCTATTTTTATATTCTTTTCCAGTTTTCTGATTTACCCAAATGAAAGATTTCCCTTTGTAAATCACCCCATACCAGTGTCTGGAAGATTTGTGGCCTCTTTAGTCAAGCCAAAGCCTGTCAGACATTTGTAACATGCTGTGGAAGGGGACCAGGATTGCAATAAAAGAAATACCTTAATTTGTGGAATGAGACTTTGGGGATGGTTGTGCAAGAAAAAGAAATGCATGGGGCAAGTCTCGAAGTGAAAAAAAGGAAGGGCTATTTGTTTATAAATCATGAAAATCAAGCTTGAATTTGTAAAATCAAAACAGCATGGAAAAGGAAGACGGACAGCACACTTTTTCCATGACACAAAGGCTTTGGGTGAACAAAAAATTATGCAAAACAGATGGCACAGTGTTATCTCACAGGGGCTATGAGTGCTTTTTGACAAGGGTTCAAACACCAGCTGGGGAAATATGATTGTTATATTATTTTCCTTTTTTTTCTATTTTACCTAAAAGAAAGATACCCTTTTGTAAATCACCCCCTAGCAGTGTCTAGGAGATTTGTGGTCTTATTTAGTCATGCCAGTCCATGTCAGACATTTTTGACATGCTCTGGCATGGGGAAGGGGGGCAAGGTTTGCTATGAAAGAAGCCTTTAATTTGTGGAATGCGACTTTGGGGATGGTTGTGTAAGAAAAAGAAATGCATGGTGCAAGTGCCAGAGTAAAAGAAAGGAAGGGTTATTTGTTTATAAAGCATGAAAATCAAGTGTAGATTTGTGGTATGTATACCACAAGTCCAGAGACTGTTTCGTGCACAGTCTCATAAAATGTTTAGTCATTGGATAGGATGAAGGTACTAAGTGGTGTAGTGGTAAGTACAAAGCAGAACCAAATGTTAGGGCAAGGGTCAAGGTCCCCCAAATAAGATTTAATTTATGTTTTTGTAGTTTTTAATATGTTTCTCTCAAGTCAACCCAGATGAAAGATGTATCTTTAAAATAACCCACTACCACTTCTGGAGGGTTCTAACACAATTATACCTGAAATAACTGTAATGATGAGTTGAAGCGGGTAAGTGGTTTAAAACAAAGATGTATTGCAGCACAGCACAGTACGTCCAACAAAGTTAAAAGCAAACAGATAACTGCTGTTCAGCGGATCCAGAACAGCAGGATTAAACGCACGCTCTATAAATTCCAAGCATAACAAAGGAAGACATGACAAAGGTAAGAGAAGGATGTTACACATCTCACCCCATAAAATAAAATAAAACATAATTAAACAAAAAAAACAAACATAAATATAAAATGCCCCAGCTAAGATCTATATCTCACTGGCACAGACTTGGTTTGACTGTTTGCTTTTACTCTAGAAGCAACAGAAAAACCCTTACCCAAATCAGCACATTTATCCCACAGGATTTTAGGATAAGAAATATTGGAATTTTCACAGCTCCTTTATTCTACAACTTTTCTTACATTCCACACTTTACCATCCTGAGTGACCACACTATTTTTGCAAACCTTCACCACTTTAATCGGATGACAAAATTTGGAACTACCTTTGACCAAGAAACCAGGTTTCTTGATCCTAACCAAATCCCCAACCGCAGGAACCCTTAGCCCTCATTTTTCATCAAAACTCTACTTCATCTTGTTCTGCTTCTCTCTCACCCTACCAGCAATGACATGCAAATCAATATCGTCAACCTTCTTGCTGGATTTATGTTACATCCTTGTAAGGAATTTCAGAAGACTTGGATAGGTTACAGATGATAAGTTTATTCGTCTTAGATGGTTAGATAGGTTTTCCAGTATCTATGTAATCAAAGTCCCACCAGGAACATCCTCTCTGCTGCTCAGCCCAGGATCCAACTGACAGTCCACTCACAGCATACCAAACATTCCAATGACATCAATTTCAATTTGTAAAGCTTTATTCGACAATTGTCATAAAAGCATCCTTCCTATCTCTAATGCAATAAATACTATATTTAAAAAAAAAATTTAAAACACATATTAAACATTTTGACAGCCGAATATTACATGATAAATACTATAAGGTTAAAATTCAATTAGTTTCTATAAAAAAGAACAATTCATACAATGCAATAGGATAATTTGGTAGACAACACTAATTCATAATATATTCACATTTGTCTTTAAAGTGCGTGTGCGTATTGACCATGCCCAGGCAAGAAATTTAGCTACGGCAACTACAAGAGGTGTGGAGCAATCCGTTTCAAGTATTCTCAGGGCTGTTGATTGACTACGTGTGCCGATATTTTGGCACACTGGCTTCAGCCATTTACGTCTAGGGGTAGCATATAGTGGACAACAAAACAGCAGATGGGAAATATGTTCAATTTGGTCCTTACAAAAATAGCAATGATCATCCCACATGGGAGACCAATGTTTTTTGAAAGCATTTACTGGTAAGGTTCCAATGCGAAATTGGAAATACAATTTCCTATCGTAAGGGCGTTCTATAATATCCCAATATATTTCACATGACGGATACATTTTAATGTCCCAGAAGCGAGTTGTCAGTGCTGATTGGGAACCTTTACAAAACATTACTGCGTACACCATTTCCCAGTACAGTTCTTTCAATTTTGCTTTCGATGGAAAGCTAGCCACATCATAGTTTCCCCATAGATGATCCAATTTTAACAATACAAGAAGCCCCTTGAGTTCTTTTAACCATTTGATACAGTGGAAACGGTCAAACTCAATGACATCCTTCAAAGCTTCAGCATAATGGCCCAGCTCTGGGGTCACCATCAAGCGCCTCCAGTATAGGAGTGGCCGTAGTCTGGCTATATCCTCAATATTTTTCTTGCCAAGGTCCAATTTCAGAGGGAGCATGGGTGTGCTTTGTGGGACCATGACTAGCCCTCGCAAAAACCTGTTTTCTGCACGTCTCAGTTCTCTCAGATTTGAAAACCCCCACAGTTCAGACCCATACAAGCAGGCACCTAATACTTTCATATTGTATATCTCTAGTGCAGATTTAACCGGCTTTGTTAATGATTTGCGATGTTTCAGTGCTACTGCACCAGCAAGCTGGTTAAACTTTAATAGAGTATTATCAATATGCGATTGCCACTTCATGTTTCCTTGCATGGTGATGCCTAGATAGGTAAAAGCGTCCACTTTCTCTAGAGGGATACCTTTATATTTGATTACTCCTTTGAAAGAGGACTGATAGTTTAGGCACATGAATTTAGTTTTAGTAGTATTCAATTCAAGTCCTCTACTATCACAGAATTCCCCAAAGGCGTCAACCACTTTCTGGAGACCGCTCGGAGTGCGTGAGAGTAGGAGCGTATCATCCGCGAACATTAGAACTGGGACGTGGCGACCTGCTATAATTGGGGCGTCACTTGGGGATTTCATTAGGTGGTCAACAATTCCGTTAATATAAATTGAAAATAGTGTTGGAGCTAGCACACAGCCTTGTCTAACTCCTCGTTCTACTGGGAAGGGATCTGTGGCTTCACCTTGCTTGCCCCATCTAATTTTGGCAAAGTTATTGTCATGGAGGCGGACAAGGAGGGTAATGAGTTCCTGGCTTAGACCTACATCAGCCAGGGTCTGCCACAATTTTTCTCTGGGGACTAGGTCGAAGGCTGCTTTTAGGTCTACAAAGACAGCGTACAACGATCCCTTTTTGAGTGTGACATTTCTCCAGTAGATTGTTAAGAAATAGAGAACTTGGTCAACACTACTAGTCAGTGGGCGGAACCCTGCCTGATATGGGGATAGTATATTTTTGTCGTCAATCCATTGTTGTAACTTATTCTGGACTAGTCGACCCATCACTTTTTGCGCTGTGTCTATGAGACTAATTGGTCTGTAGTTTTGGGCTAGTGTTTTGTCTCCTTTTTTAAATATGGGGATTATTTCTGCTCCCTTCCATGAGTGGGGCACTTCCCCCCCCATTGCCACAGCATTAGCCAGCATTTTAAAATATGAACACCACGCATTCCGGTCCGACAAAAATACGTCGGCCGGGATGCCATCCATGCCTGGCGCTTTTCCTCCTGCTATGCCATCCAATGCTTTAGTTACATCATTCTCATCGAATATTTGATTTTTAAAGAAAATAGATGGCGGAGGTTGGACAGAAGCATGGACCGGATTGCGGGCGTACTGTGGTTTAAAAAACTCAGTCCATTTATTAATAGGGACATTATTTTGTGGCTGGGCAGCTAATCCTCCCCTCTCCCATTTTACAATAGCCCAAAAGCGCTTGGAGTCCTTGGCAGCGCAAGCTTCCTTCAATTCCTGCCACCCTTCTTCATCCCAGCGTTTCTTGGCCTTTTTTTGGGCTTGTCTGTATGCATCTCTTGCTCTCCTAATTCCTATTGCATTGCCAGTTTTTAGTTCTAAACTCAAATTAAGTCGTGCCAATCTGCAACTTTTGTCATACCAACCTTGTCTCTGTTGGGTTTTACCCTCTTTACTAGAATCTACTCTTTTGGTAAAAAAACTTTGCAATTCAGAGAAAAGTTTTTCATGGGCCTCCATCATGTAGTCTTGGAAGCTAGGCATCCCTTGTTTAGACTTGATATTGTTTACTTCATTTACTACTAACACTTTAAGTGCCTCTAATTTTACATTATCTTTTATCATCATTCTCCATTTGAGGTGGCGCTGGTTGTTAGAACATACTACATCCTGCGTCACCATTCCATTGTCATTAGAGTGCGATGAGGGCTTGCAGTGGAAAAAAAAGGTTAGTTTTAGGGGATTATGATCGCTTTCTAGTCTAGGTTCTACAACCATGTCTAGCATTTTGCTCCAAAATTTTACATCTATTAATATATAATCAATTCTACTAGATGAGCGCCCATTGTCAAACGTATTATTACCTACTAGATCGGATGGCGAACGCCCATTTGCCGCTCTCAACCCTCTGGCTAAGCAGAGACTTTTTAACTGGATTGCCACATTACTCCATTTTTTAATGGCAGGCAAGTCCAACTGGGGGATTCCCCACTTGGCATCCTCTTCCTCAGACAAAATCCTGTCCTCTTCACCCAGGGGCTCATAGGTTACATTGAAGTCACCACCTACTATTATTTGATTTTGTGGTGGTAATAATTCTATGTTCTGTTCTAAAACTGCTAAAGTGTTAGAAGATTGACCCCTAGCCACTCCCCTAGCATAAACGTTAAAGATGCTGAGCTCTTGGCCGTTATCCCATCTGACAGTAAGGGCCATAATGTCATTTGATGGTATTGATAGTTGTGTTATGATGACATTTAAAGATTGTCGTACCCAAATTAACAAGCCTCCGGAAGGGCGTCCGAGGCGGTTTCTAGTTGCCGGGATGTGATAATTTAAATATCCCACTTTGAATGTTGGGGTAAGAGACCAGGTTTCTTGCAGCATAATAATGTCGTGCTGATTAATATATTCAGCCCATTCCAGAGTGTTTATCTTGCTTGCTATGCCTGCAATATTCCATGATACAAGGGATAGTATATTAGTTTTACACTGGTCTAGTAACTGATCTTCTTTCTGATCGCTTGCATTGGTTGGCACTTCTAATAAAGATGTTTTTCCATCCCTTGGGATAATCTCGGTCTCTCTAGCCCCAGTAGCACATATATAAACTTCGGTTGCTATCTTTAGCTCTTTTGGAGCGGGGTTATTACATGCCAAGTGCGGTGATTTCTTTTTCTCTATATTCGGGTTAACCAGATTAGAGCAGTTTATGTTTCCATCTCCTACGTGTTTTTGCTGCAACGGCCTAATGTGAGAGGCTAGATCGTGGCTTTCGAGTCAATCACATTCGTTTAAATCAGATAAAGCCGAAAAGCAGTTTTCCAAGTTTAACCCCCAGTCACCGCTAGGGCCACCCCTATCCCTTCTAGATCCAACCACTGACCACTTGGTTCTAAGGATAGTTGGTTTTGCTAGTAGACCTCTTCTACTATAGAAGAAGTCTAACGTTAGCAGGACTATTTCTGCCGTTCTGCGTTGGGGTGGAAGAATATTTTGTAGGATGTCTGGCAATACATCTGGACCCTTCAGATTTAGTACCACACAATCCCCGGCAAATTTCTTGGGTTTAGACCCTATCCACTTTACTCTTCTTGCTGATAACAAATCCTCAGACAACTTTTCTTTACCCCAAGGAGTTGCTTGGATATTATTACCTAGCCACTGCAATGATTTATTTAGGAGGGAGTCTGGGGTCCCAATCTGATCTTTTCTCAATATTGGGACATTGGCAAGTACTAACACTAGAGGTGACGCTTCCACTATCAGCTCTACAGGATTTGAATCAAGGTGGGAGTCAGATATAAAACCATTCTCTTGTGTTGGAGGGGAAACTAGAACAGTGGGGTTGGTAAGATCACTTGTGGCACTAAGAGCACCAGTCTGCGTTGGTGCAGATGTAGCTTTTACGTTCTCAATCATATTTTCCTGAAGCTCGTCTATTTTGTTTATGATCGAGTTCGGAATGTCCCCCATGTTGTCGTTTGCTGTTTTTAGTAAGGACTCTAGTTTATGTACTTTGTCGGACAAGTGATCTATTTTGGATATAAGTGGTTTAATTATTCGTACAATCCTAGATTCTAACATGCCCATAAATTTGTTCGATAACAAATCATCCCAATCTATAGTGCTACTCCCTTCCTCTGCTATGTCATCAATTACATTTTTGTATTTAGTGTTAGGCGGAGTTGATGGTTTTTTACTATTCGATCGTAGTCCTGGTCTTTTAGAGGGAACTTTAGTGGACCTCTTAACTGCTCTTGGAGCAGGGACTGGCGTTGGCGGGGTGATACTGCCATCAACTAACACTAAATCATTACAGTGCAGGTTGGATTCATCTACCATTAGTGATTCGTTATTTGTAACAGGTTGTGAAACATTTATAGAAGCATTTAGTGCAGAACAAACAACATTTTCCACGTTTTCAGCATCACTTAGATTCGTGGCTTCTATGTCCAGATCGATTAAGCAAGACACTTCTGTTTGAGCACAGGGAGGGGAATCATTAAGCCCTAGGGAGGACCTCCGATCATTGATTATTTTTGTCACCCTGTGTACTAGGTAGTTCTCCATGGTATTGGCAGGGGTAATAGGTGTTTTCTGCTTTGACATGGTTAATCAAGAAGGCAGAGTAGAGTAGCAAAATAGCCCCCGTACGTATACACAGTCAAAAGCAAGTAAACACTGTGGCAAATAACTCACGGTGCAACAGATGTTAGTGTCCTGGTCCAGTCCAGTCGTGGCCAGTCTTGGACTGTCTTAGACTGTCCGCCCTTCGTCCGGGCGTCCCGCTCGCGTCCCGCGACGCAGAGGACGGCGGGAATTTCAAGCGCCTCCGGGCGCGATGACCCCAGGGAAGGTGTTCCGGGTCAGGGAGCAGGCTGGGAAATGTAGTTCCCTTCACCCGGCGGCCGCGAGGGAGACTCGAGCGGCGGCGGGGAGGAAACCAATGAGCGCCAATGCAGGTAAGCGTGGAGGACTCTCGGCACCCCCAGGCAGGTTGTAGTAAGTTGCTGGCAAGACACCCGCTCCACCGAGGACGGCGGGAATTTCAAGCGCCTCCGGGCGCGATGACCCCAGGGAAGGTGTTCCGGGTCAGGGAGCAGGCTGGGAAATGTAGTTCCCTTCACCCGGCGGCCGCGAGGGAGACTCGAGCGGCGGCGGGGAGGAAACCAATGAGCGCCAATGCAGGTAAGCGTGGAGGACTCTCGGCACCCCCAGGCAGGTTGTAGTAAGTTGCTGGCAAGACACCCGCTCCACCGAGGACGGCGGGAATTTCAAGCGCCTCCGGGCGCGATGACCCCAGGGAAGGTGTTCCGGGTCAGGGAGCAGGCTGGGAAATGTAGTTCCCTTCACCCGGCGGCCGCGAGGGAGACTCGAGCGGCGGCGGGGAGGAAACCAATGAGCGCCAATGCAGGTAAGCGTGGAGGACTCTCGGCACCCCCAGGCAGGTTGTAGTAAGTTGCTGGCAAGACACCCGCTCCACCGAGGACGGCGGGAATTTCAAGCGCCTCCGGGCGCGATGACCCCAGGGAAGTTGTTCCGGGTCAGGGAGCAGGCTGGGAAATGTAGTTCCCTTCACCCGGCGGCCGCGAGGGAGACTCGAGCGGCGGCGGGGAGGAAACCAATGAGCGCCAATGCAGGTAAGCGTGGAGGACTCTCGGCACCCCCAGGCAGGTTGTAGTAAGTTGCTGGCAATGACATCACATTCCACTCACACTGGCTGAACAGCAGAGGCATAGAAACAGGGAAGATGTGATGTAGAAACCTTAGATATAACACACCTTCCCTCTTTATAAAATGAACAAAGAGAAAGCAAATGTAAATAGCAACAGTGCAGTAACATCACAGTATAATCAATATGCACATAAGTATGAAAAACACACTAAAAATAAGCAAGGTGAAATGTGATGTAAACATAAGCAATAAAGGAAAAGAAAACATGTAATAAAGTACAAAGTGAGAACAGTATGACAAATTTTACAGCACGAAAGGAATACAGAAATAGAAAAGACACAAATCTCCTTCCTTAGCAGAGAAACATTGCAGTAAGAAGTTTCAAAAGGAAGGAAATAGTAAAAGAACGGAAAAGCAAACTAAGAAAATGTACATAAGCAAGAAGTAATAATACCACGAAGACTAACAAAGAAGTAGTGCGCCAGTGTGACCACCACAACTACACCAACTGGCCAGGCTAGTGAGAAGAATGGAACCAGTGAACACAGCAACAGGAAGAAGGAAACAAAGGAAGAAATGAAAGTAAAGAAAGTAACAGGTGGCGTACACCTAAGACATCAACCAAAAGGAAGACATGTAGAAAAGGGAAAATGGTGAAAACCCATTAAAGAGAATCACCAAAATTAAATGTAAGGAAAATGCGATCTGTGTAAACTGTACCACACCGAAGATAAGAGTACACTCACACCTAAAAATAGACCACAAGTGAAAAATGCAGGGAAAGTGTGATCTGGGAAACTGAACTAGACAGCAAAGAAAATTCAGTAACACCTCAAATTAGACCACATAAGTAAACCTGCACACAATTTGACAATTAAACAGTAAATATCAAGTACTCATGCAAAGAAACAGAGGAACAAAGAAAATGCTCCAGGAAAATGCGATCTGGGTAAACTGAACTACACAGCAAAGAAATACAGTCATGCCTCAAGTTAGACCACTTATGAAACTGCAGGAAAATGCGATCTGGGTAAACTGAACTACACTGCAAAGAAATTCAGTCACACCTCAAGTTAGATCACTTATGAAAACCTGCGAACTAAATGAAAAATGCATAGTAAGTATCATCATATAAGGAATCAGAGGAACAAGAAAAATGCTCCACAACAAAGTACAGACAGCAGAACGTATGAAAACATGCATGCCAAGCAAGAAATACATTATTAATACAGAAACATAAATGCATAATAGTAAGCCGCCGTAAAAGTGGGAGCCAAAATTAAAATAAACATGGAATAGGCAATATGGCAGTACATAAAGGAAATGTAGAAAGGTATCATTTCAGAAATAAAAGTGCAAAGTTGGAATAAGCGTCATATTAAAGTAGGTGTAAAGTTTCAAAACAATGAATTAAAACAAATAAAGTAGTCACCATGGTCCGTAAGGAACACATGCTGGTCTTGGAGAACATGTAGCTATAAGAAAACAGTACCTTGAATTGAAGGTTACCCTATTCAGAACACTGGCAGTAAACGCTGTGAGGTAAAATGAAGAAGAGTGACACAACGCCTTGAAGTATGTCACGTCTAAGTAAATCCAATTGCTCCGGCATGTAGAATGTAAGGCAAAGTGACAGTTCAAAATAGATGATGGACGCCTTCAAATTCAGTTTCTCCGACGAGAAAGACGGAGGCAGTGTAACTTAAGCGCACCACGGAGGTGCACAGGACAGCAAAGCTGGGAAACTGTCAGCAAAGCCCAGGTGCCGCTTGACATCAACGCTTGAAATAACTTTATCAACACACAAGAAAATAAAAACGTGGTTGGGATGAAGCTGAAGTAAGTTGAATCTTGCGAGACACCTAATATGCTGAAAAACATCTTAATGAGTCCAACCGCAAGAAGGCGGCACCGCGCCGGAAGGCTTACGGCACGTTGCACCTGGCCACCATCTCAAAGCAGATTGAGAACTGCTTAGCAACAATGACGAAGTAAAGAAGGCTCCACGAGATCTGAAACAGAAGATACGGTCGCGTGTGGAGGACTTGAATAGGGATACCGTTAGAAGAGACTGCACAAGCTCCAAACGGCCCAAACTCTCAGCCGGTCCCAAATCAGAATTAAAGCAGTATACATGTGAGTAAAAACGAAATATAATCACAGCAAACACCGCATTAAATGTAAAAAAAGACAACTGCTTAAGTTCACGGTGTAAATGATGCACACTTGTAAATATGGTGCATGTTACAGAACCCAACACTTAATATACACTGCATTGTAATACTTGCGTGAAGAAGCAGTAGTTCTCTGTAATTCAGTTCAATTGATTTCCCAGTAAGTAGGTTAGATGTAGTCTTAGACGTAGTGCCACATTTTTTAAATGCTGCCAGGTCCACACTTCAAAGGCAGCAGGGTGTCAAAGCAGCAAGAAACATGGCAGCAAGTAACAAGGTCCTGTCAGAAACAGGCCGCAGGAATCAGACTGTAGAGATCAAGCAGAAAGTAGCAGGTAGCAGGAAGCATATGCCTAGTTTGAAGCAGGGAATAGGTAGAAAGTAGGCAGAAAGTAGCAGGTAGCAGGAAACTTACACCATGTCCATGGGCTGTCCGGTGAAATTTGGACACTGGTGGGGCGGGAGGGCGTAAAATCCTAGTGTAGGTTTGTTTTAAGTAGAAACTTGAATAAAAGTACCTTAAGAAGCTTGTAGAAGGTCCTTTAAAAGCTTGATGAAAGTCCTCACGTGTAGTTTTGATGCCATCCTCGTCGCCAAATTTATGTTACATCCTGGTAATGAGTTCCAGAAGACTTGAATAGGTTACAGATGATAAGTTTATTCTTCTTACATGGTTAGATAGGTTTTCCAGTATATATGTAATCAAAGCCCCACCAGGAACATCCTCTCTGCTGCTCAGCCCAGTATCCAACTGACAGTCCTCTCACAGCATACCAAACATTCCAATGACATCACATTCACACTAACATTCCACTCACACTGGCTGACCAGCAGAGGCATAGAAACAGGGAAGATGTGAGGTAGAAACCTTAGATATAACAATTTCGTTATCCATCGGGCAAATGTCAGAAACAGGATCTCTTTCTTTCAAAAGTTTAAAAGGACTAACACCAGTACCCAAGTGGAGAGTAATACGGTACATCCACAATCTCTTCCTCAAAATATCTCTCCAAAACTTACAGGACCTACTGACTGACTCAATCCTCTCTTTAAGAACCCGATTAAATCTTTCAACTTGACCATTTTCCCTAGGTTCATAAAGAGAATTGGTGATATGTCTGATACCACTTCTGGTGAACAACTCCTCTATCTCTTGAGAGACAAGTTGCAGTCCATTGTCAGAAACTAAGTCTTCCGAACACCCTTCCTTAGCAAAAACGTCTTTGAGAAATGATATAACTACTAAGGACATGGCATTAGCAACATATTTAACCTCGGGCCATTTAGAGTGGTAATTCACAGTCACAAGAGCAAAACGAGCATTAGAAGGTTAACGTTTGAAAGGACCAGAAAAATAAAAAGCTACTTTTGGCCAAGGGGATTCAGGCCAAGTAACAAGTTTGAGAGGAGCAAAAAAAACCCTAAGCATCTTGTCTCTGTTAATACACAAAGACCAATTCCTGACAGTTCTGTCCATCATCTTATCAAGACCGGGCCACCAAGAATTGGCTCTAATAAGGCACTTCACGGAAGACATGCCACAATTCTTATCCTGGGCCAGCTGTAAAATCTTATTCTGCAAGTCTATGAGGGAAATGGTCTTACCACCCTTAAAAGAGTAAACCACCGTCTTCCTCAATTTCCTCAGCAACCTGACAGAAAGGACTCAACTCAGGTGAACCCGATCTCAAATTTTGCAAAATGGATCAGCAAACTGGATCAATATCCATTTCTTTTCTCTATTCAACTTCCGATGTGCCTGAAAACTCTGAAGAAAGAAAATCCTTGACAGATACACTCATATCCAAATCATGATCAGTGCGAACACTGGGGCTGTCAGAGCAGGGCAACCTCGACAAGCAATCAGCTGCAACATTACTCTTACCAGGAACAAACTCAACCTCAAAGTAGTATTCCTAAAGTCTGGAAGTAAGGCGGGCAATGCGTGCAGTGGAATTCCAGCCTCCCCCAGGGGACAAATCCCAACAAGAGGTTTATGATCAGTTCTAAGTAAGAACCTGCTACCCCAAACATAATTTCTGAAGTGTTCAATAGCCCAAATGCACACTAAAAGTTGTCTCTCAATAACGGCACACCTTCTTTAAGCTTCTGAGAGAGTTCTGGAAGCAAACGCTACACACCATTTATCTTTAGCACACCTTTGACTCAACACAGCTCCCAAACCACATAAACTCGCATCAACTGTAATCACACACAACTTGTTAAGACAAAAGGATTTTAGAGTGGGGGCCACCACAATCTCCCTCTTAATCAATTGAAAAGCAGATTCTTGTCTTTCTGCCCAGCAAAAATCAGAACCTTTCCTCGTCAACTCCCTGCGAGGTTTCATTTTAGTAGCAAGATTAGGTATACATTTGCTGTAGTTTTCGCAGAGATCTTCAAAAGACAACAGTTTTTCTTTATTGTCAGGTGATGGTGCCTTGACAATAGCATCAACCTGGGATTTTTTGGCCACAACTCCATTACCTGACAGAGACTGGCCAAGATCGTCAACAGATTCACAGAAAATTTTGCACTTTCCATTCTTGAGTGTTAAACCAAAACTTTGTTGTCTATCACATACAATCTTGACAGGACTTAAATAATCTTCATTGGTATTGGAAAAAATAAGCATGTCATCTTGAAAGCATTTGACAATAGCACACAGGTCTTTAAATATATAATACATTGCTCTCTGAAACACGGAGGTCGCAGAGGCCAAACCAAAAGGCATCTGTTTAAACTGGAACAAACCATGTGGTGTTTTAACCCCTTCCATGCTCATGACGAGCTCAGCTCGTCATGCAGTACACTGCTTGTGTGCTCATGATGAGCTGAGCTCGTCATGATCCATGGTGTTTAAGATTTCTCAGCACAGAGGGGGATTTGCTGCAGCATTGAAGATGTTAAAGCCTGTGAACATTCTGGAATCTTCAGGAAGAGCTATCTGATGATAGGCCGAACGGAGATCCAGCGTGGAGAAAATATGAGCCCCTTTCAGCATGCATGCCATCTCATTGATGTTGGGAAGAGGATGACAATCAATGACTAATTTAGAATTGAGCACTCTAAAGTCAACACAGAGTCTCAATCAATCAATCAGGGGATTTGTAAAGCGCGCTACTCACCCGTTAGGGTCTCATGGCGCGGGGGGGCGGGGGGCGCTACTGCTCGAACAGCCAGGTCTTGAGTTGTTTCCTGAAGGCGAGATGGTCCTGTGTCAGTCGGAGGTGGGTGGGGAGGGAGTTCCATGTCTTGGCTGCCAGATAGGAGAATGACCTTCCTCCCACGGTGGCTTTGCGAATACGTGGGATGGTGGCAAGGGCGAGGCTGGCGGAGCGGAGCTGGCGGGTTGGTGTGTAGAACGCGAGGCGGTTGTTGAAGTACATGGGGCCCGCGTCATGGAAAGCCTTGTGTGCATGGGTGAGGAGTCGGAATGTGATTCTCTTGCTGACGGGGAGCCAGTGCAGATTCTTCAGATGGGCAGAGATGTGGCTGTGGCAGGGGATGTCCAGGATGAGTCTTGCCGAGGCGTTCTGTATTCGCTGTAGTCTTTTCTGGAGCTTGGCTGTGGTTCCGGCGTGGAGGGTGTTTCCGTAATCCAGGCGGCTGGAGACGAAGGCCTGGGTGACCGTCTTCCTGGTTGCGGTGGGGATCCATCGGAAGATTTTACGGAGCGTGCGCAAGGTGTTGAAACAGGACGATGAGACAGCGTTGACTTGCTTGGTCATCGTGAAGGAGGAGTCTAGGATGAAGCCCAGGTTGCGTGCGTGGTCTATGGGTTTGGGGGCGGTGCCCAGGGCAGGAGGCCACCAGGAGTCTCAAGCTTTTGTCAGGTTTCCAGGCTAAAACAATGGGGGAAACCCATTCCGAGGACTCAACCTCTCCAATGATACCTACCTGAATCATCTCATCTAACATGTTCTTCAATTCTTCTCTTACGATAATGGGCGCCCCTCTAAGCTTTTGTTTAACTGGTATAGATCCTTCTTTGACTTTAATTTTATGGCTGAAACCAACCAATTTTCCAAGCTTTTCTGAAAATCATTAGGATAAAGTTTTGGAAAATGAACATTGCTAAAACAATCTGTTACAGCAGACACAGGCTTTTTGCTCCTGGGGTTCAAAATGATACCCAGTTTGGCTTGATCTCGACATTCCAATACATTGACACCTTTACCAGCTACATATAAATTGATGCGGGCTGACCATTCCGTAAATTCAGTATCAAGTTCTTGAAACCCAACCATGTCAATTTTGGGTTTCCAGGCTAAAACAATGGGGGAAACCCATTCCGAGGACTCAACCTCTCCAACGATACCTACTTGAATCATCTCATCTAACATGTTCTTCAATTCTTCTCTTACGATAATGGGCACCCCTCTAAGCTTTTGTTTAACTGGTATAGATGCTTCTTTGACATTAATTTTATGGCTGAAACCAACCAATTTTCCAAGCTTTTCTGAAAATCATTAGGATAAAGTTTTGGAAAATCAACATTGATAAAACAATCTGTTATAGCAGACACAGGCTTATTGCTCCTGGGGTTCAAAATGATACCCAGTTTGGCTTGATCTCGGCACTCCAATACATTGACACCTTTACCAGCTACATATAAATTGATGCGGGCTGACCATTCCGTAAATTCAATATCAAGTTCTTGAAACCCAACCATGTCAATTTTGGTCCCATCAAAACTCTGTGCAACAACATCAGACTCCATGAGAGAATCTAAATCAAATAGTTCACCAAAGCATTGAATGCAATACTCGTTGGTGATGATAGTTCAAGGCCCACCAGAATCCTCCATAAGCTCCAAATCCTTGCCCAAAATATGCACCAAACACTTTGCGGGACCAATATTAGATGCAAGAGAGTCCACAGGAAAATTGTGAATGGAAACAAATATTTAAAAACTCAGGATCGTGAGTCTCACCAGACACACTCAAAAACTTACCTTTGGATGACATCCACACTTACTACACTCCTTGCCAATCACAGGCAACATGGAAAAGAAGCAACATGACCATGATTACCACATCTAAAACAATGGAAACCCTTAAAAATATTACTTTTGTTGCTAAAAATATTTCTAGAAGAACCTGGGGGTAACACTGTTAACATCTCCCGAAATAGGGGTTTTAACAGCCTTATTAAAAGACTTCATCCACTTTTCCGATTGCTCATGAGCATTGGCACTACTAATGGCAGCTTCCAAATTATGATCACCCATTATCCATAACTGCTCTGGTACTTTTTTGATTTTAACATGTACAATAATTTGGTCTCTTATCCTTTCATCTATAATCATACCAAAATTGAAATTAATAGCCAAATCATGCAAAGCTGTAAGAAACTCATCAAAGCTCACCCTATCTTCTTGAGCTCCAGTATAAAATGTAAATCTATTAAGAGCAACACTAGTGGTTGGCTTAAAACGATTCTCAATGCGCAGCAAAGCTTCATCAAAGGCATTGTAATCCCCACAAGATCAGACAGAAGGCAAAGTCTTGTCCTTCCCAACCCAAACAATGCAGAAATATTTATTTTTTCTTTCTGCTGACATCCTTTCTTCATTAATTGCTTTCAGGTGTGTAATGAACTCTTCTTTCCACCTTTCCATCTAATAGGTGGCTCACCTTTGTTTTGTAAAAACTTACTGGGAGGGTCAAAATGCATACTGTCACAGTAAAGATCAAACAATAATACAATGCCACAACTCTGAACACAAATAAAATAATTACGCAATAGAGCAGATGCTTTTACCATATAAGCATGCTAAACAAACACAAAAAGAGCAACCAAAATAGTGCAAAGTGCAGTACCTGAGGTGTGCAAATCACTGTTGTAAAAAAACTGAAAATATAACACAGCTAAAAGCTGTGAGGGTGTGCGTGTCCCTGTAATGAAAGCTGTACTGTTAATAAATAGCCCTGGAAATAAGGTGAATATGGTAAGATTGTTAGGTGTGCGTGTCACTGTGGCAATATACTCTGCAGGGACAAGGCTATTAGGGAAAATAGCTGTGGAAGTGCAGTGAGGTGTGCGTGTCACCGTTGCAACACGCTATGAAGATACCGAGCTGTGAAAATGCAGCGAGGTGTGTGTGCCACCATTGCAACATGCTGTGAAGATACACAGTTGCTGTAAGTATCCAAAAAATGCCAAATGAGAAGCTCAACAGTGGCAGATAAGTAGCGTGGGAGATCAGCAGTGTAGCAAACAAACACCGTTGCCATGGAGACAAATACCGTGAATAAAGATGGCCACCATATGCAGTTTACGGACAGCTCTTGATGGAGAGTTGGGCAAAGAAGTTTCAGTCGAATAAGGAAACGTCAGCGATGACGTGTAACAGCATACATCTCCACCACAGGAGTAGGTTTTGATGAGTGAAGATCAGAAGGCGGCTTTGCGAAAAGTACAGCAGTTAGCCGTTGAAAGTTCGCAAACAGCAGGAGCCCCACCCAAACATGTCGGAAATGCTTGGAAGGGCGGAATATGATGACACCAACAACAGAAGAACTTGAAGCAGACAGGAACCACAGAAAAACGTGGGTACACAAAGAAACATCTTGCAGGGTCCTGAAGACAGCACCGCACATGTGCTGCTAAGAATAGTGTAGCAGGGTGTCTTCCATGTCCTTCGTCGCCACTTGTAATGATGAGTTCAAGCAGGTAAATGGTTTACCACAAAGATTTATTGCAGCACAGTACGTCCAACAAAGTAGAAAGCAAACAGATAACTGTAGTTCAGTGATTCCAGAATACTGAATGGCAGGATGAAAAGCACGCTCTATAAATTCTAAGCATGACAAAAGAAGGCATAACAAAGGTCAGAAAAGGATATTACAACAACATATCCCGCAAATGTGACATGCTGTGGCATATGTCATGACATATGTCACATGCCAGACTTGGGCTCCCACCCCTTCTCGAGAACGCCTTAAACAGGGAAAAGCACATGAATGCAATCCACTTCACAGATTCCAGCATTGGAAGCATTTGGTTATTTTTTCTTTTATTAGGTAACTTGCCATTTTTTACCACCCCTTTATTATTTAGTTTTGATCCCTATGGAAACATTTTGAATTGTAACGAGGAATATAGTATATTTTTCACTCTGTAGGCATCAGTCTATTTTATCATGTCTGTAAAGTGTTTAATATTTACGTGCGCACACTCTAAACATTGTGAAAAATACATTTACCAAGTTATCACCTTTAATTCCTTGTGCTTGGTGACCCTTCTTAGGTTGAACAGTGCGCTTTGCAAACAGGCAAATGAACAGTGACGCCAGCATGGATCGGGGGTGGATGGTGGGTAAGGAGTTTTTAAGTGTAAGAAAGACGAAATATTCACATACCTCCTCACCACTCTGCCCCATGTCGTCTCTTCTCCACAGAACAGGAAGCAGCTAGAGTCCCCTGAGCAAATCACAATGTTGTAATGCAGTGCTGTAATGGGCGACTGGGGACCTGTACATGTTCTCCATGCAGGCTGTAATGCAGCCTGCATATAGAACATGCTAAAGTGCGCATAACTGTTTAGCCGGCCCAAGAGGACCGGCAAAGCATCATGCGCACTTTAGTGTGACCACTACATCTCCCCTGCTCTGTCAGAAGAGCAGCCCCAACCCACCCCACCCCCTTCCTGTCGCAGCAGGGAAGAATAAAATGATAATAACATCAGGTTATTATCATTTTTTTTTCCTTTCTTTACTGCTGCACAGCAGAAGAAGGGCGACGCTCCTTTGCCTTAGCGGAGGAGTATACCAATTAGGAGTATGCTAGTTCAACCATGAAAAGGGAGACTGGTTAGCAGGGTTAAAGTACACATAGCTCGATAGTGTGCAAAAATATAGGGTTCAACAAAAAGCAAAAAACCTAGGGTGATCAAGTAGAAAAGATACATTTCTTACACAGGCCACCAGGAACTAGGGTAGATTAACCAAGCTCTTGATGGGCTTCCCTGCTCAGGGGAAATAATGTGGACCATGTACAGCGCCTGCTGTGGCACTTGTTTGGTCTACTCCTCTGTGAATCTATCTGTATCCCCCTCTCAACATCTAACCTACCCACTAACCCTGTCCGTAGAAAACCCTTCTCCTCACCTGCAGACCCCATCTGTGAGGTGACTAATCCTCATTTTCTCACAGATGTATCCCAGTAGATGGACTGTACCATCATGGCCAACAAGGTTACAGAAAGATCTGGAAAAGTTCTGTCCACAAGGCTAGCTACCAACAGAGGTCAGTGATAGCTTTCAGTGTCAGAAACCAGGCCCCTAGCCATTTGCTCCAATCTGGGCCCTTGAGTAGGTCTCACTTTCAGCCGTGTTGCTGGCAATGAGTCCCCATTTTGATCTTGAGGTTCTTTGGTTTCTTAGGTGTCTCTGAGTGAGGGGACTACAACTTCAGATTGAAGACACCCTCCTTACCTTCATTCTTACTTACACCATCTCAAGACCAAAACCCTGAGACTGACTCCTCAGCTTAAGCCCTGTACCCTGAGACAGAGCATGTGCCTGGCAGTTCATGACCTCCTTAGTGGGCACGCAGTTCCCCTCAAGGCTAATACACTCTAACTGTGTCATGTAGGGGCCTCCCTTGTGCAGGTTTTCTGTCCCCTGGGCCAGCATAGGTATCTCATCCAGCTCAGAAGCCTTACTATGGTCAATCTTAGGGGGTACTCTTCTCAGAGCAATTAGCCCATAACCTTTTGGTCCTGTGGATATCTACCCCCTTCCACTTATTTTTAGTCAGAGTCTACATTTAAGGACAGCACTCAGAAATCTATGCTTTCAGGGCACCAGGGGCAGCCACCCCTCCTGCCACTTTTCTCACCAGTGAGAGCTCATTAGCACTGAGGAAGTCAATGGACTTCTGGGGACTGACAATCACCCTTCTCTGGGTAAGCACCCCCTTCCATTCAAATGATTAAATGGCTGTATGGTGAACATATCCCTGCAAATTTGCATGTGTTACCCCACAGACCTGCCCTAATATGTACTGTTCTGGGGAATCCATCCTTGCTACCTCCATGGTCTGTCTGGTAAAGATATCCGGCAGAGCAGTGACAGGGACATAAATTCACTGTGACCTCCTGGAAGTGATGTCCACCACACTCCTATATCACCAGTCTACCTTTTTGTTCCACCTCCCAGCAAGGGAGATTAGGGCATGCTCTACTCTCTCCTTCTAGAATAATCACTCCTAGGCTACACTAGTCAACACCATGGAGTGAGCCCCTGTGAGTGGCTTCCGGATACATACTGAGTCCCTTCTCTTTTGCCCTGTCTGTAGACCGTCATAATACCGGGCCTAGTGAAATGCACCATGGGCTTCTTCTCACCAACATCCCCTTTCTTCTGCTTGAAGTGTTATGGAAATCTTTCCCATCAAAACTCTTTCAGGGGAACCTTTCTCTAGGTGTCATTGACTTCATCTTCCCTGTGCGAGGGAAACCTGGACCAGCCTTCCTATGGTCACTGCAGGGTAACTTCTTGGATATACTTGTGCTGAGCCAGAGGTCAGCTTCTTTCCAAAGTTTGCTAGACACAGTGAGTCTGCAATGTGTCAGGTTCTGGCATAACATTGTAACACACTTACTCATGATATGTCATCTTATACAGCCCATCATAATCCTATATCTTACTGCACTTCACCCAGCCTTCCAGTGGCTTCCTTTACTTGACAAAATCCTCCCAATACTCTCATAGGTAGGGACATGCATAACCTGATCAGCTGCATGCAGGGCTAATAACACACCGCTCTGCCTAAAAATTAGTTGGTCTGGTGCTCGAAAGTCCCCGATACATAAAACAAGGTCCTAGAAAACGATGGCCCTCTCAAATAAGATACATTCAATTGAGTAGAAAAAAATATCATATTTATTTACATTATTTAATCAGCATTATACAAAAAGACATGAAAGAATGTATATCACAAAAATGAATATACATCATGAGTCACACACACACTTGTTCTATCAAACCAGCCACACATGAATATACTCAGACAGCCCAAGCAAGTCATAATTAGATCACATTAAGTGTATTCAAGTGATAACAAAAAGTCCTCCCCAAGTGTATTGGCAGATGTGAGATATCACCAAAACAGAACCAGTTAGCTGGACGAACAAGCAATCCTCAGGTGGTAATACAGTACAAGATACAATTTCTTCTCCGGGAGGGAGATAGAGGTGGTGTACTGGCAGATGTGAGAATTGAACTTAACAGCGACAATAAGCAAGAGAGAAAGGCAATCCTCATTTAAAAATACAGTACAAAATACGATTTCTTCTCCAAAAGGGAGATGGAGGCAGGAGAGACACAGAAGCTCCAGTGCCGACGTGCATTTCCGTGTCAAGCCTGGATCTGGTTTACACCATCATCAGGACGAGGCAAAACAGTGTGGGGCTCATGAAGAAGAGTAGAGCCTATGAGAACAGCAAAATGTACATGTACATACAAACACAATATATTGAAAAATATTTAGATCGGGTGTAGATAGATAAAGCATCCCCTATACTATATCATAATCAAAGGGATGGCACAGGTTAAGATGGACTTAAAGGATAATTAAACAAGTGTAAAGGCCAGGGAGTGTGCAAAACAGAATTCAGGAAAAGAAAATTGACCAATAAGGACCAACAATCAATTAAAAATGGGACTTAAATCACTGTATGGTACTGCAAAACACAAGTTCTAGATCCCACAGCTGAACACCAATGTAACAAACTGGATTAGTATTTGGGGTGGGCGACTACCCATCAAATCACACCCCTCAAAATCACTAAACTCACCTGGGATCAGCCCCTGGTAGATACAGCACAGAGCAGACAGGCTTAACTTAGGGGATGTGTTAGGTCTTTATCCAATACCAAAACAGGAATGAAGTCAGAATGCAAAACAATTACATGTCCAAACTGAACTTGAAATATAGAGTAAACTGACACAAAATCAATAACATTTGAGAGCAAATTGATACCAAACGTTCAACAATTCAATTAGAGGAGCCAGACATATGAATTGGTAAATGTGTATGTGAGAATAGTGACAAGAAGTGCAAAGAGTCAATGGTAGTCAATGGTTACAGAAGATCAAGATATATGCACCATTTGTGGCCACACATGATGGAGCCTTCGTCATATACAACACATGGAGTGATCCCAGGGAAAGTCTGGAAGCTACAATGTTTGAGAAGCTTTCAAACTCCCAATCCAACTTTTTCATTTTCTTGAAGAAATACTGTCTTCTTGCAGGGCAAATATGAAATTGGGCAGTTCGGATCCCTGGTGCAGTTTGGTCATGCTGGGGCTCTGTAGCTTTTGCTGTATTTGCTTGAAAAAGGTTTTTAGTCACAAAACAGAATTGGATTTTGTAATTTTTTCAGAAATGTTAGAGGTTTGCAGTGGAACAAATTTGAAAGTCAATGCCATTTTGTGGAACTACCGGTTGTGTGCTGTTCACCATAGATCCCCTTGGATTTGGAGTGCCCTATCAGACAAACGACGCCCAAATTCCGCAAGGACTAAGCGGACAGGAGCACCTTGTGGAACGCCGACTTAGCCTGCTGCAGCCGCCCCTCCTCGCCGGACCCGCTTCGCGGTGTGCAGCGGTCAGTCACTACCTGCAAGGGCCTTGCTCTATTTAGACCGGCAGGGCTGCGAGCATCAGCGGTGGACTCCAAGGACCAGGAGTCCCCGCGCGCCCGTATCCAGCTGGGCTGCTCTCCCTGACGGCCCCGCCCTCACCTTCCTGGTAAAGCTGCGTTCTGGGTCATTCACTGGAGTGCCCTATCAGACAAACGACGCCCAAATTCCGCAAGGACCAAGCGGACAGGAGCACCTTGTGGAACGCTGATTTAGCCTGCTGCAGCCGCCCCTCCTCGCCGGACCCACTTCGCGGGTCCCGCTTCGCAGTGTGCAGCGGTCAGTCACTACCTGCAAGGGCCTTGCTCTAGATAGACCGGCAGGGCTGCAAGCATCAGCGGTGGACTCCAAGGACCAGGAGTCCCCGCGCGCCCGTATCCAGCTGGGCTGCTCTCCCTGCCAGCCCCGCCCTCTCATCGACCAATCATACAGCTATTTACGGGTAGTGTAATTTCCGCAACGAGGGGGGCGCGCGGGAGGGCGCCGGGAGAAGCCCGGGACAAGGGCGGGACCGTCCGTGACCGTCAGGGACCGAAGGAGGCCGGGCTGGGCCCACTCCCTAACATTTTAATTTACGGAACATCCAAGGTACTGTTTTATATGAGATAATATTTTTGGACTCCCGATATTGTCTGCCCCTGAACACTGTTGCCTGGTCCATTACCTATAGTGAACCCTCCATTCTATTCCTCGTTACCAGACGGGGGTCAGCAGGGTCTCAAGCCCTTACTGAATCGCCCAGGAATAAGGTCTAGTAGGGGGGGTAAACGCTACAGAATAGGACTAGATTTTGAATACATGGTTTGTAGATGTTTTAGCTGAATGATCTTGCCTACAGGTGGCTCATTTGAGACCATTTGGGTCGGATTTTAGGCTATTTTTGAGATAATCACACATTTGAATTTTCTTGTAATTGATCTAGGATCTTAGTTTATAGAATTTATAATCTGTACACGGTATATAACACTGTTTTATTGTTTGTCTTGCTGGATCTGTGGCCTGCTTTTATCATCCTATATCACCTACCAGTGTAGTCCTTGATCTTTGAATCTACTCTTACTCACTTGTAATCATGTCAAAAAAATCGGCCTCTGTCACCCCGGCACCACTTAAAACCCTAGACTCCTTCTTAGTACAAGTGGTTAAAAAAATAAATAATGACAGAAGGGAATCCTTAGGTTTGAGTCAATCACCAATTTTGCTTCCATTGACCCCGACCCCAGTGCACAAACTCCTGATTCTCCACTGCCTGACCCCACAATTCTCATACCTGACGCTAACTTAATAAATTTGGATCTGTTAGCTGATCAGTCAACAAACGTTGTGTCTGACTCTGAGCAACAGCACAACACTGCTGCAGAAATTCCCTCATCTTCTTCCCCTGCTACGCGTCCTGTGAGAAATTGCAGAAAAGCTCAAGCCAAACGGGGGGGGGGGAAACAGCCAGGAAAGAAAAAGATCACCTCACCCCTTAGACATAAAGGGAAAAAAGTGGAGCGCGATGACGTTGATGAGCTCAGACAAATAATTGACGATGATCTATTTAACAGGATTTCAGACATGATAGACATCAAAATCAAAACCATTATCAAGCCACTTATCGGGAAAATAGATAAATTAACATCTGAAATAAAAAAGATGGGAGGGTTGCAAAGTAAGCTGGTTAATGACGTGGAGAATTTAGTCAACGAAGTTAGCAAACCTGTAGTTGCTGTGGAGGAAGACCTGGGCGTTGATCCAGGCCCTATGGATATTCAACAACAGTCCATCTTGGAAGGCCAACTACCACCACCTGCTCCCACCCATGATGTAACCAGAGAGCCTCCCATATCATAACCTCAGGAACCAACACCACTGCACTTAGGGGATAACTCCTCACAATTTCTCTTGGAAGCTTCACCATTAGTCCTTGTATTGGCGAATGTCCCTGTTTTATCCCAGGAGCAAAAAGAATCCGCCCAAGGACTAAAGGACAAAGCTTTATATTGGCTCACCAATAATATGCGCATGGCAGACCAGGGAGCTGATCAGCTAGCTGGGGAGATTGTCATGGCAAGGAGGGTATCATGGATTGGGAATAAGACTAAGAAGTTTAATGGGGACTGTGTTATACTAAATTTTGCCAACGCAGATGTACTCCCTAACATTCTCGCTAACATCCTCCCACCGCAACGTAGAACTGGATCCATAATTCCCCTTACCCTGAAATTCTTTTACACTGAGACCCAGATGGCGACCTCTTCTAACATCTCCAGGCCTAGAAGGAATGCTAGAATTGCTCAGTGGGGTGGGGAAACTAGGCCCAGATTTAACAACAACCTGAGTAGCCGTGGGTTAGGGCAATATAACTTCCCGAATGGGCCAATGGCTAGAACACCAGGGCTATTTTGGCCCAATTTAAATAGGTGGGGATCAAATACTCCTGGCTATGAAAATAGAGGCCAGGGCAATGGGTTTATGACTAGGCAAGGGAATGAACATTTTCTTATGCGACCTAATACTCCCCAGCCTATGTGGAATCCAGCAGCAAACGGATGGGGCCAGGTGCCCACTCCCTTTGACTGGGGATTGGGAGTGGGAAACAGATATGGAGTTCTGTCGGGCCTAAACGACTGCGACTGACGCATAGAGGTTACAAACCAAGGGATAGATGCCATAGCCCAACAATTGGATCAGTCCTATCCCCAGTCAGCGCACGAAGGTCATAACATAAGTTTGAATGATCACCCAATACCCATGTCTCACCTGCCCGACCACAGCCCGATTCCGGGTTGGGGTAGTGCGAACTTGCACAGCCCATTGGATGAAGGATTTAACGAATCAATCCAAACACCCCGTGAGCCCGAAGTGGCATCGGCTCCGTGCCCAGTACCGGAGACATTCATGGATTCCTGTAGGCTAATAAGCTGGAATATAGCGGGGCTAAATGGCAAGCGTCAGGATAAATCTTGGTCAAGCTTCGTCCTAGGCCACCATATTATAGCCCTTCAGGAAACGTGGGATACTTCTGACAATTTGTGGTGGGACGGGTTTATCAGTTTTACCAAACCTGCCGTTCATAGCCGCACGGGGAGGGCCAAGGGGGGCCTTTTATTTCTGTTCTCTCTAGACTTAAAGGGTAGCTGCAGGCAGATAAACACTGACTCTCCCAATATCCTGTTGGTAGAAAGAGTGATCAAAAACACTAGTAGGACTATTTTTATAAATTTCTATAATTCAGGGAACAGTGATAACAGAGGCCGTAACATTACTGACTTGGATGGTATTTTAAATTCGGACAGTCAGAACAATACGCTTGATACAGACTATATTTTATTAGGCGATTTTAACATCCATCCGTGTAATCTAAACTGCAGGAGAAGCAGCCCTGATGGGGACGATGAGCCTGAGGGACCTCACTTTGAACATTCTACTGAGGGAGAGGAGTTGGAGGATTTTCTCGCCAACTTTGACCTCTACGAACCAGAAGGGGGCATTAGACAGCCAACCTTCACTGGTACCCCTCATGGTACTATTATTGACTATATATTTGTATCCTTAGGCACTCTTAGCCGGGTCAATACCTATCGTACCACACAATCACATTTTAGTGATCATAACCCAGTTGAGTTAGAAGTGGCTTGGGGAGGCAACATAGGACCATCACCCCTGAAAGTAACCGCCCACCCCCTAAGGACCACTGGCCAAGGAAGACACATGAAATGGGCAAAGGTGGTTCCGGAAAAATTTTATGCCAAAAACTTCTTAAAGATTAAGAGTCAGGTCGAGGTTTGTAAAAATCCTTGCGCACAGGGTCAGGAAATTGTAGAGGCCTTTGAGACCATATGTGTGCAGGTGTCACAGGACCTCTTGGTTAAGACTAAAAACGTAATTCCAGGAAATAAGCGCTGGTTTGACTCAGCATGCTCAAAAGCACATAGAGCATTATTGGTAGCCCTAAAAAGTATCCCCAGGGCAAAAGATGAGATTACCAGACTCAGGAACACGTACAAATCAGCAATAAAAAAGCGAAAGGACACCATTAAACAAGAAGCATGGGAGGACCTCCTTTCGGCGGCAGTCCTGAAGGATAGTAAAAGATTCTGGGAGATTATCAAACAGCCCTTTTTCTCAGATGATGACAATGATATCATGGACTGCGTTATTCCTGATGAAAAATGGTTATCTCACTTTAAAAATGTGTATGGGGACACTGCTGATATAACTACAGACGCCCCGTTGACAGGATCAGCCACCTGCCCCATTATCTTTAACCGAGATGAGGTGGAGAAAGCCATTATGTCAACCACAAAGCACAAGGCACCTGGTCCTGACGGTGTGCCCGCCGACTTTTTTATGTATTCCCCAAAATTGTGGGCTGAAGTCTTGGCAAATGTTTTTAAAGCAGTGAACGATAAACTTGTACCTGCATCATGGAACATCTCTACCATTGTCCCCATTTTTAAAAAAGGCCAGCGGGATGACCCGGGCTGTTATAGGCCTATATCCCTTCTGGATTCCTCGGTAAAAATTTTAGGCAGAGTTCTTCTATCTAGGCTGAGGGAGAAAGTTGAGGGCTGTGGTGGATTGTCCGAAATCCAATATGGATTTAGGGAGAAAAAGGGCACCATCGAACAGTGCATTAACTTACATCTGCTTATTTCCAAATATACTACAGCAAAGGAGGGGTCTTTATATCTTGCATTCATGGACCTCTCCTCTGCATTTGACTTGGTCAATAGGACTAAGTTGTGGTCCATTCTGCTGGTGATAGGCATAGATGAAGCATTGGTCACCTTTATGGCCTCCCTGCACCAAGAACTTTTCTCGAGTGTACGCGTGACTAATGAGGGTAGGTGTACTGCTCTCTTTAGATCTTTAAGGGGTGTGCGGCAGGGCTGCATCTTGGCCCCCCTACTCTTTACCATCTACATCAATGGCCTGGGTGCGCATCTAGAGGGGCAGGAAGCCGACGTCCCGCGTGTAGGAGCAACAAAGATCCCGGCACTCCTATACGCGGATGATGCCGTGCTGATCGCCCGCACGGGAGTTGGCCTCCAGCGCCTATTGAACGCTTTTGGTACGTTTATGGACCAACTAGACCTTAAAATAAACGTAGCCAAGTCACACACTATGGTGGTGGGCCTAGAGTGTCGTAGGAAGAGAAACAAAACATTCACTTGTAGGGGGGACCTGGTCTCTAGGGTATCCACATTTCCTTATCTAGGCATATTGTTTGACCAGAGAGGGTCCTGGGGACCACAGGTTAGAGCTAAGAGATTGGCCGTCACACGATCATCCTCCGCAATCTTGAGTTTTGCTGGTAGGCTAGGAGCCAGGCCTATGGAAGCCATCTTAAAAATCTACAATAGTAAATCTGTGGCCATTGCACTTTATGGCGCCGCACTGTGGGGATACGCAAACGTGGAGCCAATACAGAGAGCAGAGAATAGATTCATCAGAGCCCTGCTCTCTGTACCTCAGTCCACCCCAACGTATTCCATACATAAAGAAGTCGGCCTTCAGTTTCTCTCAGATAAGTTGAGCATGGCCCCTCTGATTCTTTGGTTAAAAATATGGATGAACGAAGAACTTCCATTAAACCACAAGATCCTGACCGATGTCCTGTCCCTCGACAAATCTAACAAAATTCCTTGGCTGGCCTATCTGGCCAAGGCTTTTGCTGATTTAGGCCGCCCGGAGCTTTTTACCTCCCCGGAGTCCATTAGAATTCAAGATCTCGACTCTGTCAAAAAATCTTTTTTGGGAAGGAAGGAGATGTGCCGCGAAGAGAGTGAACTGGCAAAGCCGGCAGTGAGGGATCATTGCCTGCTGCTTAGTTCACCTTCACTTGCACCATATCTTGGCTTCGTTACACTTCCTTTCCATAGGTTTCTTTTAACCAAATTTAGATTTAATTTGCTGCATTATTATTTAGGCTCTTTTAATAACTGGCAGAAACCAGAACTAGCCCCGCCCTGCAGCTGCGACCAGTTTTCAGTGCAAGATACAATGCATTTTGTTATGTTTTGTGGTTTATATTTAGAGCCTAGGAAAAAATTCTTGTTGCCAATTCTCAAGAAGGCCGGCTTCACACAGGTAAGACCGGCTTTGCTCTTCTTACAACTACTACCTAACCCCCACATTACTTTTTGCGTTGCCAAATTCCTGGTAGCCGCCTCAAGGGCGAAAGCTGTCTGCCAAGATTAGTTATAAATGCCAAACATATTTTTTAACTGCTTATTATACATTTTAAAATTGTTGCTACATTTCTGTATTATGTGTATTATGATAAATGTTGTATGAAGCGTATTTTATGGTTCATCTCTTTGTATGGTTTTTAAATAAGCCGAATAAAGATATTTTGACTGATTGACTGACTGACTGACTGACTGACACAAAAGTCACCTGGGATCAGCCCCTGGTAGATACAGCACAGAGCAGACCGGCTTAACTTAGGGGATGTGTTAGGTCTTTATCCAATACCAAAACAGGAATGAAGTCAGAATGCAAAACAATTACATGTCCAAACTGAACTTGAAATATAGAGTAAACTGACGCAAAATCAATAACATTTGAGAGCAAATTGATACCAAACGTTCAACAATTCAATTAGAGGAGCCAGACATATGAATTGGTAAATGTGTATGTGAGAATAGTGACAAGAAGTGCAAAGAGTCAATGGTAGTCAATGGTTACAGAAGATCAAGATATATGCGCCATTTGTGGCCACACATGATGGAGCCTTCGTCATATACAACACATGGAGTGATCCCAGGGAAAGTCTGGAAGCTACAATGTTTGAGAAGCTTTCAAACTCCCAATCCAACTTTTTCATTTTCTTGAAGAAATACTGTCTTCTTGCAGGGCAAATATGAAATTGGGCAGTTCGGATCCCTGGTGCAGTTTGGTCCTGCTGGGGCTCTGTAGCTTTTGCTGTATTTGCTTGAAAAAGGTTTTTAGTCACAAAACAGAATTGGATTTTGTAATTTTTTCAGAAATGTTAGAGGTTTGCAGTGGAACAAATTTGAAAGTCAATGCCATTTTGTGGAACTACCGGTTGTGTGCTGTTCACCATAGATCCCCTTGGATTTGGAGCTCTAGAGCAAGTAAAAATTAAAAATAAAAAACTTTTTCCTGGTTCCCAAGCAATCACAAGAGTACACATAAAAGACTCCCAGTACCTCAGGGGCACCTAGAGACTATCAGGGTGTTAGGCTGTGGCTATCCCCAAAGTCCACTCTAAGTTCCAGTTTCTATTTGTCTGTTGGGAATTGTAGGGAAAAGGCCTCTTGAAGCTTTTTGTGTCCCTGTCACCACGCAAGACATCATTTAAATGACCCTTGGGGTCTACTTTTTTGTCCTGGGTAAAAGGGGGGGCAGGTTAAGACCCTCAATGATAATCATAGGTCACCGGCAGCAGGTCCAGTCCACAACTGTTCCTCTGCATATTCTGAAACCGTACTGGTGGTTTGTCCTGGAGGGCCACATTTGTGGATGGCACTAACTAGCATTTTGGGTGACCTCTTGGCACTCTAACCAATGGGGTCAAACGTCCCAGGGGCAGCCCTGCCTACTTTTCAGTAGTTCCGTTTTATCTTACTACAAACGGTCCAGAATGTCATGAGTCAGGGCATTTTAAAGATAGCGAAAGTCTTTCGCCACACTAAACTTTGGCTCTGAGGGTGTGTAGGGGAGGGCACTGTGGTATCCATTAGTGTCCTCCTACATATAGCACTGAAATCCGCGTTCAAGCAAACCCTGTACCCACGATAAACTGAGAGACAGAAGTATGCAGACAAGGAATGCACAAGAATTGTCATGGAATCCTCTTTTTACCCCTTCAAGAGTGTCCAGGTGTTACATGTGGCACAAACAGGTGTGTCAGACAAGATTTGACACAGTAGTGTTAAATCACATGCCCCCAACCCCCATTTTGAAGATTCTGCAGCTCTCAGATGTGTCATCCCTGACCATTCAGGTCAACCGATTGCGTAGACCCTGGAGGGAATTTTCCACCCTGTTCACACCCCACTCAAGGCTGAGCACAGGCTGGAAGGTGCCAAATGCTAATGTTTATTATTCTTCTAAAAGTTCAGGCAGATAACGTGTATTTTTCAAAATGTTTTTCCTCTCATATCTATTAAAAATCTGCCTTCATCCTTGAATCCGATTTTTAATAACTATTACATTTGCTGGTTTAAATATTTTTCTAGGTGGTATATTTCCCAAGTTATCAGTATTAATATTTTAATCTATATTCAATTTGGCTACATTGAACAGCTATACCTGCCAGAGGTAAAATAGGTGTTGGGCCTTGTCACTGTAGGGACATGTTAATTATTATGTTCTACCCCTCACAGTTTGAAATGCTATTCACTCTCCCTCGTGGACTGCAAAGAATACCTTAGGGTGACTTACTACTATTTGAAATTGACGTCTTTACCTTATCAAAAAGTGTTACCTTAATAGGTTGCACTGCATGTTTTAGAAAGCACAAGTCAGGCCTGAAGCCATGTTTGCCCCGCTACTGTAGTGTAGTGAACTTCCTACACCATATACCAGGAAATACATGCAAGTTAAATGTTACAATTGTGTATAAAACATTCACACTTTATTCCTGTTTAGCAGGGGTACAGCGCTTAGTAATCCAGCAAAAGTATGGTCCACAAAAACGTGGAAAATCTGGGGTGACCATGCAGAAAAGGCAGATTTCCTACAACATCCATTAATTAAATTTTTTGTTAGATTTTATGCAAATGAAGAGGGGACTTTATTTCCCTTCATAAAGCAATTCACCAACTTCAGATATACATGAGTACGAGGTTCAGGAAAGGCTTTGTAAAACGTATCACATATAGAATCAGCTTCAGTAGCTTTACCACCGTGGACCCCTGAAGTTCTTTTATGATCTCTTCTAGTGTAAATGGTTGTTCTAATGCTGCCTTTAATTGCTCTTTCCTTGGTGTCTTTGCTGACCGTTCAAAGTTTTCCTTTGAAAGGCTCCTCTAAATACCGTGTATACATAACATTTGAATCTCCTAAGTACTTCTAAAATGTCATCAGTTTCATTATTTACATCTCAATTGTTATCAAACACACCCAAAATAATATTCACAGTTTTAATTTGAGCCACAATATTTTACTGATGTATTCGCTAAGCGAGTGCCATAATATGCCTTTGATGTCAACTGTATGTGATGACCACTTGTTCATAGATGCAAAAACCCCAGTTGATGGACAGAATGCAGAACAATGTCATACATTCACCCCAGTACAGAGATCTGGGCCCGAATCCATCGTTTTTTTTTATAGATAACAATTATTTGAAACGTCTTTGACTACGAACCACGGTCCTGTGTCCATATTGCAGCGTTTATAGATGATTGCATTCGTTTCTATCTCTCTGTCTCTGTTTCTCTCTCTCTTGGCTCGTAAAATTGAATGTTGTCCCCGAATAGGAGCCATACTGCACTCCAGAAAATGTATTACCAAGATTTAACCTTAATCTCAATAAATACCTTCATAAAAATATCATGGCCATGTACTCAGAACATTAAATGATCAAATGCCCATATGTGTGGTCGCCCCTCCCCTTGTGTCTTGCAAATGTAAATATCCGGTGAAGTAGGATTGTAATCCGAAATGTGCACCTGTGCTTTATTTAATGGCCGCTTAATAAACCTTCAATGCGGGAATAATGGCGTTGCAGGGAAGTGTTAAAGTTATTTCCTAACTTAGTTGATGTCATAAACGGTGACAATTATTTTATGTGAGGTTTCATCAGTGACGCTATGTGTAAGTTAATGGGAAATGCATGGGCGCAAGTTATGGTTTGCACATGGATTTACAATTAAATGCTATTAGCTTGAGCCATGCTGATCATAACTAACATTTAAAAAAAATACTTTCAAGTGATTGTTTTGGGTTTTCTGACACTACATCTATCTCCCAAATTTTCTATTTTGTAAAATGACCACCCCTCTGGGTAGCGGCACTATACATTGGTTAGATTTTTTGCTTTCACCAGCGGGGAGGGTTACCAGGTAGGCTGCATACAGATACTGAAACTGTCTTTATTAATGATATGTGCGCACCTATAAATAAATAAATGAAGTTCTTAAAAGACAGTTTTGAAGCTGGGTTAATGAATAGGGCTCAAGACCTGGCTAATTTGCTGAAAGTCTTCCTGTTAACACTTTAGGTTGCAGCAGAGGCAATGCAAAGCACTTATTACTTAGGCTCAACACACAACATTCAATAAAACAGCTGCTGGTCCTCCCTGCAGCATCCTGTGATTGTCGTTGATCCTCGGATAAAAAGTAGCAGAGACCTCAAAGTCAAATACGTGGGATGAAAAATAGCTTCATGTCGGGGACAGCGGGCTGCTGTGTTATCCCACTGTGTTTCTCTGAACTGTGTTTCAAAAGGGCTACTGAGAGAGAGGCAGTAGGTAAACTCGCTGGAAAAGGACAGTTTGGGTTAAGCAGAAAATTATCCTCATTCCATACACTTGTTGGAAATTGTTCTTTAGTTGATAATTGCACCACAATATGTTTCTACTAAAACATATCAATTAGACGTGTTTGGTACAAAAATCTGGCTACTAGTAGAATGACAATATTTTCGGTTCTGTGACAATTTGTGGACGATAGGAAAAATATTACAATGATAACGTTCCAGACCTCTTGTTGTACAGTGCCTGCATAGGCCTCTCTGAGAAGACCCTGGAACGCTTCAGAAAGCACTGCGTGTTTGCCTTCTGTTTCTAGGATATAAAGAGGCCATCCGATTTAATGAACTCACAATAGATCTCACAACCCATATATACATCATCAAATAAAGCAAAGTCCCAGAGGGCTTTTTGTTGGTGAGTGTTAGCAAAGTAAGACTGGGTGTACGGAGAATTGTATTCTGTATGCCGGATGGGTTTTTAATGACTTCAATTACTAGGCGTATTTACATAACCAGATGCTGAACCCGATAATTAAGTGGTAGTAACTCCTGATATTTATAGTGCTTCGGAACCACAAAATCTGATGCATTAAGCGCGACACAAACAAAATAACATTATTGTTAAAAATTGGGTTCCTGGTTGGCTTGGGTGTGAACCTTGGTCAAACAGCAACCACAATCCGAGTCAGGGTAGGGCACAAACAGTCTCCAAATTAACTTGAGCTCACCACCTGAAGCTTGACAAGAAGCAGTCAGGTTTAACGTTGAAGCAATGTGTAAAGTATTTGTGCAAAACATCAAACAGTGAAACCACCACACAAAGGAGATACCATATCAGGTTAAAAAAAAGTAATTTAATAAATTAAAGACGAAAATGGCAAAGTTCAATCGGTAGGACTAAAGATATGAATTTTTAAACAATTATCTGCAATATAGCACCAACAGCAACTATCTGGTCAAGCTGGATCGGATCAAAGTCAAAATTTCAGGCTGACCGCGATGGAGCGGGGGTCGGATACAGTCACAGAATAGTCCTGCTGAATGTTTAGCTTCTCAAGTCTTGTGCCAAGAGTACTGTTTGTGTTGGACATGGTTGCGAGGAGCAAGATGGCGTGGTGCAAAGAGCAGGCTGGGCATTATGGATAGGCAGGCTGGAGCTTCATGTTGGTGGTCCCTATGGGCTGTCAATGCGGCTGTGCGAAAGGACCGGGTGGCAGCTACTTGTGCTGAATTTTAGAGTGAGTAGCATGATTCCCCTGCCAATGGGCCCAATCGCTTGATTCTAGAGCTCGAGAGCCACACTAATAGTCTGGGACCTGAGAGGCACCACCTGGGATCAGGAACTGTCTAATGAATGGTCCAGAAGCTGTTGGGGAGCCTATTATATTACAGAGGCTCAGATCAGGATGCCAGCAGACTAGCAGTTTGAGTCACTCTTGCCCATCCAATTCTTCTTTCCCAGGCAAGAGGACAGTAGGTCAGCAGTTCCTTTACAGCAGCAGCTCACCATAGTAGCAGTCTTTCTAGCAGCACAGCAGTCCTTCTTCATGGTAGTGTATCCACAGGTCCAAGAATTTCCCACTTTCCCTGTCCTTGCTCCAAGCTTGCTGAAGTGACAATCGGTAGGCCCTTTGTATGAAAGAAGAGCACAGGCTCATCAGGTGTAAGTGAGGTTGTGCTCCATACCACCGTCCATCCTGCCAGGAGATTGCTCCCCCAGGCACACCTAATCTTCTAATGTGTGACTGTCTGGGAGTAATTCACAAAATCTAACTGTCAGTTACACAAACTCATGTGACCCAGGTCAAGCTATAGGCACAACAGGGCTAGGTCAGTAAAATGCCAACTTTCTAAAAGTTTGACAAGGTAATGGGCTACCCAAACTTCCCTTGTGGGCTTGGATAATGAAAGAAACAGGTAAAGTTGCCAACAAGGGATTCATTCAAAATTAATAAATCAAAATAATTGTGTTGTAATTGTAGTGACATCTGATGACACTTAATGGGATATTTCACAATAATTAAAAAAGAACAAAAAAAACAACATATACAATCAATGGGTGTATCAGAAGTAGTTGATTTATTAATAAAAGAAAATTAAAAATAGAGGGACACAAAAAATAACAATTAAATCAACAAACAAACATGGATTTTTTTCCGATTTCCGATTCATATTGTTGCAACTGAAGAGCTACATAACAAATATATTAATTACTCTGCTAACAATTGTGGATTGAGATTGACAACCATTCCCATAAACAAAAATAAATATTCCCCGCCTCCTAACAAATACACGTTGATAACAGAAAACATATATATTACATGTACAAAAATAGCTTGATTCACAATGCATGAAATCCATCTTCATTAGAAGAAGCCTATGAGTTTGTCCATGGTTTTGGGGTTCAAATCTCAAATAAAAAAAATTAACAGTAAATAGAACGAGAAGAGTGGATTAGGCATCAACGTTTCGGTCTCTGTAGTGCCCAATCTGTGAGACCTTTAGTTAAATAATTTAGAGAGCAATTCAAAATCTCAATATAGGCGTCTTCAATTAGTTCATGGAATTGAGGAACAGATATAGATCAAGTGGCATATCCATGTAGAACAAGAGAATAAATATCTTCTTTCAAAGTCATCATTTGGGAAGCCTAATCAGTTTAGGTTCCCACGTTGACTGTATCATACATGCCGCAGTGACTTTAAAACAGAATATTTATTTATGCAGACTAACTGGAGTCTTACTTGTACATGTTTATCCCAATATATAGGACATTTCCATAGTCCAAATAGTCTATGATAGCTCCCTGGATCATCATGTTTTTTAAATGGAAGGGCAGAAGAGGTAAGGTGTTCAGAGAAGTGTATAATCCCAAAGCAAGTTGCTGTAACTTTGATGAGCCAAGGGAAAACTAAATGCCAGATTTCAAGCCAATTTTCAGAATCTGAGTGTCAGCCCAAACCTATTAGGTCATCAGTCATCAGTCCAGCTATTTGAATCATCACCTACCGTTAACATTTCCCTTTTGCCTAATTAAAATTAAGCTTACTTTGAATCATCCATTTGGCAACCACTGACAAACATCTCTGACAGTTACAGCAGGTGTGAACAACATTAGTTACCAACCTGAGGAACAATTGAGTGTCATTTATAGCAGTAAAATGTGAAACTAAATGAGGATATCAGAATTACAAGAGGTCTTGGGTATGAATTAAATCAAGTAGGGCTAACGGATTAAACCTGTGGAACCGCACAAGTTATATTTTGGTTGAGGATTTGAATACCACAAGAAGTATGATTACGATCTCTTCTGCAGTAAAGAAATGAACCCAATTAGGAAACTGCCCCTATGCCCAACTGACTCAGTATGAACACAAGTTAAGGGCAGGAGACACAGCCAAAAGCAGCAGATTAATGTAGTAAAATAAAGAAATTATTAGCAAGGCATTGGTTGTCTAAGACATTCGCCAAGATCAATTCTCTAGAATGACCTGGACTACAACCTGATTGTGCAGAATCAAGCAGTGTTTTACCTACAGGTTGATCTGTGTGGCCTTGATGACATGAAGTGGGCATGTAATTGACAGGGACAGTAGGATCACCATTCTTTTTGATTGAGTGACAATAGCGGTGTGGCTTGTTTTAAGGCAGGGGGGACTTGACTTGCCTGAATGATAAATTCATTAGTTTTTTGCCCCAAAGATATAGATCACTAAATATATGATCCATAACTTATGAGGGTTCAAAGCTAGTTTTCTGCCTATGTCTCACTATACCATCCTCCCTAATTGTTGAAGCTGCAAAAATTTGCTTCTCACTGTGGTACGATCAGAATTTTTAACAGTGGGAAAAAAAAATCTCTTAGCGTTGATGGCTCTAATATCTCAAATTTTATCATATAAAACTCAGAGTTGGTCACAAAGGGTTTGTGAAGGCAGAATTTCTGTCATCACATCGAGCAGTAGTTAGTGCTCTAGCATAACAGAATAACTTTTTTTTGCTGGCTTTAGAATTCTGAGCACTTTACCACTGCTAACCAGTTCTAAAATGCATAAGCTGTGTACTCTAAACATTGTAACATTTGCTTATCCACAACTTGCACATTTAATTTAATTGTAAACCCCTCTCAAAATGCACTATATGTGCCTAGGGCCTGTAACTTAAATGCTAACAGTGGGCCTGCAGCACTGATTTGCCACCCACTCAGAATCTCTTTAACCCCTTCGCCCCATAGCAAAATCTGCCATGGTGCGAGGGGGCGTGGCGTGGCATGGCTGGGCATGGCTCTCGGGTACCCAGGACAGCTCCCGGCCATCATGAGTCACAGTAGGCATGTGCTCATGATGGCCGGGAGCCATCCGAACTCCACCCACTGATTAATTCTCCTGCACAGGCGGGGAATTAACTGCGCGTGGGCGGAGCGGCAACGTTCAGATGGCTCCCAGCCGTCATGAGCACACGTTTACTGTGACTCATGACGGCCGGAAGCCATCTTGAGCATGTATGTGGTTAAACATTTCTCAAGCCTGCTATTGCAGAGCTGTCAGCAGTTCTAAGCTGCTTTTTCGACCTGGCAAGTTAACCTACTTGCCAGGTCCACACCTAACTTTTTATTACACATAAGACACCCCTGACTTAGCACTAGGTAGCCAATCGGCAGAGTGCCATCTATTTAAAATTTGGGACATGCGCTTTAAAGTTTTGCATGTCCTGGTAGTGAAATACTCTTACATTTGTTTTTCACTACTGCATAGCCTATCTCTTCCGTAGGTTAATATTGGGATTGACTGATGAGTGTGTGTTCAGTGCAGCGAGTGAAGTTGTTACAATGAGAAGGACCAGTCTCTTGCCTCAAAACGTGGAGAGATTGACCATTATCAAAATTAACCAACATTTTCATACCACACAATTACACCATTCCTGAAATATCACAGAAGGAGGAAGAGGAGAAGGATTGGTCAGAATCAAGTATGTTAGGTGACCAACTATTTCTCGGTGAATTTCTTTCTTTGCAAAAAGAAAAGGTAGCAGTGGAACATTCTGTTTTTGTTGGATTATGCTGCCACTATTTTGTAGTCATATATTGTCAGACTGCGATTCCTCAGAGCTGGCTCAATGCCAGAATGTCCACCTACAGGAACTGCCAAGGCTAAATATTGGTATGTTGCAGACTTTGTGAGTGGCCAGGTGGGGGAAAGGTTGTTAGGGAAGGTCTGAGGGGAGGGAGACCTGTAATGGAAGAGAACAGTATCATAATCAAACCTTCCTAAACTCTCCTGCTATCCTCCTAATGCAAATGTGCTTTTGGTAATCACCTGGGTGTTTTTTCTGTAGTTTTCTAAATAGGGAGTAGAGATTACAGATATACAAGACAATGGTACAAAACAACCTGTGGGACAGCGTTTTCAACAATGAGCAAGGAGTACATGTTCTTTAGCACAATGACCCCCAATACATATGAACACCTACCAGACCCCACTCTTAAGCATTTTAAGTGGGTCTTGGTCTTGCACTCTGTAAAGCAAGGTTTCAGCTTGTTACTCTTCTTTTCAAAAGGCTTTCTTGCACAGGTCGTAGTATTTCAACAATTTCTTTCCCAAATAGTCAAAGTTCTATCAAAAGGATGCCGGACCTGCCTCACAAGGTATTTACATGTGTTTCAAAAAATTATGCCATTCTGGAGCTTTTTGGCAAAGGAATGAAGGAATGTGCTCTTACCCCGATTTAGACCCGATCTCAAACTTACTGCCTTAATCACTTAGTCATGGATGTTCTGCTCATCAGCATTTATACCCAAGCCTCTCCAAATATGGCCCTGCACTCAAGAGGCTGGGAGATGTGCTCCCAATAAACATGTCATAGTGAAACAGGCCTGCTATAGAAATAACAGTTTGTATACAATAGGGTAACCCAGTATCCCTCAGAACCTGGGCAATTTATTTATTTATTTATATATTTATTTATGCAATTTTATATAGCGCAGACTTTACCCGAAGGGGTCAGAGTGCTTCACAGAAGGACCAATAAAGATACACAGGAACAAAATACAAAAGCAAACAATAAGTTACATGGATCAAAAGTGACACTAGTGAGCAACCAAAATACATGAGGTAGCAATCGGTGCATTATAGGAGAAAAAAGTGATAAGGGTGCAGGTTACAAAAACGTATAATAATACAAGTAGAGGTATAATACTGCAATAGAAGGCAGACACTCCAGCACAATAACAAACGTTACGTAGGCAAAGGTGGCCCTTGTGCAAGTCTCTAAAACAAACAAAATGTGCGAGGTAGCAAACATTGTGTTACAAACAAAAGTGACGTGTGCAAGTTCCAAAAGGGTACCATACATAGGTATTGGGAGATTACTAAACATTTAAACTACCAGAACACCCTGGGGAGGACGTACCATAAACCTGGCCAATAGACTTTCCAGTAATGGGAGGTCTTCCTTCAGACGAAGGCAAGGGTGTGAGTTAGACTTGGAGGTGCCTTTGGAGGAGGAGAACTTTAAGGTCCCGTTTGAAGGCCTGAGAGGAGGAGGTAGTCCGGAGCTGAGGCGGGAGTGAGTTCCAGATTCTCACTGCGTTGCCTGAAAAGGGTTGGGCCATCGATCTTTCCTTCTTGAAAGTGGGGGGTTCAAGCAGAAGATTTTCCGCATTCCGAGATGGTCTAGAGCCTCCAGAGAGTTTCAGTTTATTCGCCAGGTAGCGAGGAGAGGAGGAGTGCAAGGCTTTGTGGGTGATACAGGCAGTCTTGTAGATAGCTCTAGCCTCGATGGGAAGCCAACAAAGGGAGGATAGCAGCGGTGTGATGTGGTCGCTTCATTTAGCCCCATAGATGAAACGGGCTGCTGAGTGTAAGACCGATTTAAGGGGGGGGGCAGGTGGGATTTGGGGAGGCCAGTAAGGAGAGAATTGCAGTAATCCAGTCTGGAGAGGACCAGCGATTGCACCAGTGTTTTAAGGTCATGCTCAGGGAAAAAGCGACGGATTCCCCAAAAAAGTCGCAGTTGGTATCGTGCAGACTTTGCCATGGAATTGATGTGAGAGATTAGATTGAGATTGTTGTCGAGTAAGACACCAAGGGATTTTGCGCTTTCAACAATGATATGCTTATTGTTAAGTAGGTTCGTCTGATCCATCCAAGATTGAACCGGGGGAGGAGAAAGTGAGGAGGAGAGGAGGAGGAATTCAGTTTTGGAGGGATTCAGAATCAGTTGATGAGTTGACATCCAGTTTTGGATGGAGTCGAGAGTTGAGCTAAGGATATCGAGATCGTGGGTGGAGGCAACCTTGAGGTAGATTTGAGTGTCATCTGTGTAGAGATGATAATGGATCCCAAATTTACTTAGGAGATTTCCCAGGGGTTCTAGGTAGAGGTTGAACAAAGTAGGTGCAAGTATAGAGCCTTGAGGAACACCTTGACCTACCGCCAGAGGAGATGAAAGGCTGTTCGCTATTTTGATCATTTGGGATCTATCTGAGAGGAAGGAAGCAAACCATTTAAGCACATTACCCTCCATGCCCATTCTCTGTTGCAGAGTATTGAGGAGAGTGTCGTGGTTGACAGTCTCAAAGGCTGCAGAGAGGTCAAGGAGAATAAGAAGACAGGACCCCCCCGAGTGGAGTATCCTCAGGGCGTCATCGATCACTTGCAATAGGGCTGTTTCAGTGCTGCAGTTTTGGATGAAGCCGGACTGACATGTGTCAAGAAGATCATTGTCCTTGATGTAACGAGAGAGTTGTTTCGCTACACATCTTTCTGTGATCTTCGCAAGAAAGGGAAGGTTAGTGATGGGGCGGTAGTTGTTGAGGTCATTCGCATCAGCAGAGGGTTTTTTAAGCAGAGGGGTGACCTGCCCTGTTTTGAAGGAGACAGGAAGGGAGCCTTGGCAGAGGGAGAGGTTGACCAGAGTGGTCCAATAGGACAGTGAATGGGAATAGAAGTTGATAGCAATGGCACTAGGGATGGGGTAAAGAGAATGGTTGGGAGCTTTGTTTCGAGGATGCATTTGAGGAGGACATCTTCAGAGATGAGGTCAAAGTTCTGCCAAATGGCTACGGATTTGCGCTCCTCAGGAGGGGTAGGGTGAGCGACCTGAGCCACAAGGGATTTCACTTTTTTGTCAAAGAATAGAGCAAAGTCCGTTGCTTTCTTTGTAAAGTCCTCCAGCTTGGAGGTAGGGGGAGAGTGGTTAGGAATTTTGATGAGATCGAATCGTTTTTTGGGTCTATTTTTGGCAGAGTCAAGGAGGGTTCTGAAGTGCGACGCTTTCCCAAGGAAGATGTTCTTATGGTATTTGGATCTTGCAGAACGCAGCGTGGCCAAGTTATCGGTGGAGGGCGCTTGCCTCCATTGTTTCTCCAGGTACCTTAGCTGCTTTCTTTCTTCATTGAAGGATTTGTTGAACCAAGGTGCTGACGGAGTGGGCCTAACCTTTTTGCTTTGGAGAGGAGCGACCTTATTGATTTCGAATGCAAGGACTGTGAGGCATTGGGAGGTGAGTTCGTCAACATCTAGGTTCGGGTCTAGCTTTGGAAGTGATAACAAGGATGATTCACAGAAGGAACCAATGTCAATATTTTTAACATCACGGAACCAGGAGATAGCCCTCTTAGGTTGGCCAAGAGTAATAGAGTGTGAAAGGTGAAGAGAGAATGGGACGAGAAAGTGGTCAGACCAGTCTACATGAATAGGGGTAGTGATAGAAAGTCTGTCTGCTTTGGAAATAACAAGGTCCAGGATTGAGCCCTTAGAGTGTGTTGCCTGTGTGCAGTGTTGTATAAGATCGTTTGTAGAGAGGAAGGAGGCAAGCGAGTTCGCAGAGGGATCTTGCGGTGAGCCCCAATGGAGATTGAAGTCCCCCACAAAGGTCTGATTGTCACTTTCTGAGTGTTGGTCGCTGATGAAGTCAGTGAGTTCTTCCAAAAACTAAGGGTTGCTCCCCGGTGGACGGTAAATGACATGGAATCTGAGGGGTGAGCGATGGTGCAATTGGAGCTCAAGAGAAAGGCCTTCAAAAGTGCGGAAAGAGCTGAAAGGAAGAGCCTTCAGTTGAAGGGAGTTTCTAAAGATGACTGCAACACCTCCCCCAACGCCGTTGTTTCTGTCTTCTTGAGTATAGAATAGCCTGTGGGTAGTAGGAGATCAAAGATAGAGTGTGAGGTATCGTTGAACCAGGTCTCTGTGAGGAAGAGCATGTCAACCTTGTGTATGGTGATGGTATCGGAGATTTGAAGTTTATGTTTTACTGCTGATCTGCAATTGTGGAGCAGACAGCGCAGCTCTGTCAAGACTGTTTTGGTGATGGGGGTACTTGGGCTCTGCAGGGTGATTGAGATGTTGTACTTGTACAGGGGTGCTCGGGAGGGTTTAGGTGGGTGCGGGGTTGTGACAGAGGAGATGGTCGGAATAGAGTAGACAATAGGGTAATCGGGAGGTGCAGGTTGAAGAAGGGTGGCATTCGAAGGCTTGTGTGAGATATCCACGTTTGCCGATGAGGGGTTGGGCTTAGTTATAGTGGGGTGAGGGGGCAAGGTGCATGTCGTGGGGTGGTGAGGGTTATCCACAGGAATGGGGGTGTATGGAAAGGAGGGAAACTTGGAGCTTAAAAGTGAGATGGCACTTACAAGCTGGGAAATAAAGGTGATCAGGGAGTCTAGCTTATTTTCCAGGGAGAGTAAGGTAAAGCACAGGTTGTTGGGTGGTTGTAGGGAGACAGGAGGGGGTGGAATTGGAGGGGGAAGGCAGGGAGAGGTTGCGGTGGAGGAGGCGAGTTGGGGTGTGGGGTTTAAAAGTGGGGAAAGGTGGATGTTGAGAGTAGGAGTAGGTGCGTCAGAGGCGGAGGGGGAGTTGTCTTTGTTGGAGTTGCAGGAAGGAAAGGAATTAAGGACAAATTTAGTAGAAGATCGGTACAGATCCGGGCGGTATGGTAGAAGGAGAGGGGAGGATTGAGTGGAGTCATGGGAATGTGGGAGGTTAGGGAGGAAAAGAGGGGAGGTGGTCAAAGGGGTCCTGTCATTAATAGGGGGTTGCTGTAGGGAAACGGGCATCTGGCTGAGATGGGGGCTGAGAGAAAGGGAAATTGACGAAGGGGAGTGGTTCTGCTGTGCCCGAGGGAGGGAAGAGGAGAGGGATACCAAAGGGGGAAAGGGGGTAGCACAGCATAGCTGGAGGTGAGGGTGGGAGGAGAGAGATGCAGTGAGTACGAGGGGAAATCGGGGCAAAAACCGGGGGGAGGTGGGGGGAAGAGGAGAGGGGGGATGGAGGAATAAGCTGAGCGTAGGGAGGGTTAGCCTGGGTAGAGGGTTGGAGAAAAGGTGGACTCAAAAGGGGGGTGACGGGTAGGAATATGGGTGAGGTGAGGAGATTGGGGAATCGTGAAGGTGTAGCTTGGGCGAGAAGCGTATTGGTTAAAGGTAAGGCTGAAGTGAAGAATGAGGGGGCAACCTGTGAAGGGGGAGGAATAGGAGGGTGGGTGGAGGGAAGAGGGCCTGCCTGTGATTCTCGAGGGTGCACCCTAATGGTGTGTAGGGGGGTCAGGGGAGGAGAGAGTGAGTAGTGGGTGTAGCTAGGTGAGGAGTTGGGGGAAAACCCAGTCACAGAGGAGGGGAGAAGGGAGGGGAAGAGGTGGTCAAAGAGCGAGAGACAGGAGTCTTTGCCTTGTATCATGACAGTACCGTTGTTATAGAGTGAGATAGTGAGGTGGCCATTGAAACGCTCAGAGGGGGACATTTTTTGTTGTTTGCCATGCGAGATAGAGGAGGAGGAGGTGACGTTAAGGGAATGATAAAAGCTTGTGGACCAAGAGGGGGTGTCGCGAGTGAAGAAGATGAAGTCGTTGTTGAGCCTCCCAAGATGACCATTGTAAAATTGATCAACAAAGAGGGAATCAGGGAAACGTTCAATAGTGTTATGTTTCAATCGTTTTGTTGAGGCTTTAGTCTGGCCGGGAGGATAAATGATTTTATAGCAGTTAATTCCAGCCTTAACTCGAGTGGTGGCCATGTTGGGAAAATGGGCTGAAGGAGGGTGGGGGGGAAATGAGACAGGTATTACTAGGAAGGCTGTGGAAATGATAGGTAAGAGGGCAAGAAGGAGGCACATAATCCAAATGCTGGGTGAAGAAGTCAGAACTAGTGTGTCGTCCGGGAAGTGGGGTTGGTATGTGTTAGGCCCTTCATCAAAGTCTGGCCTGGCGTCCTAAATGCCTCAAAGACTCCCAGGCCACCTCAGCAGGGGGGCACAGATGTCATGAATGCATAGTCCATAATGTCCAGGCTGCTAGCAACGCAGCGTGACTCATAACGCAATCAAACAAAACTGTCTAGGCTGATAAAATTGTCTTAAGAGAAGCAGCTGGCACTACTTGCTGCACAGCAGTTAAAGGCTTAAGTGGAGCAGCTGGCACTTACTTGCTGCGCAGCTGTAAAAAGGCCTAAACGGAGCAGCTGGCACTACTTGCTGCGCAGCTGAAAAAGGCCTAAACCGTGCAACTGGCACTAATTGCTGCGCAGTTGTAAAAGGCCTAAACGGTGCAGCTGGCACTACTTGCTGCACAGCTGAAGAAGAGGCACCAGCATCCTCCTGATGGTCATACGGCTTCCTTCACGGCCATCCTGACGGTTCGCGCTGTGCGACAAGGTTGGAGAGATGAACCCAGTTATACAGGGTTGCTTGAGCCAAAGACTACGCAAAGCAGCCGCACGCTTTACTCTGCCACTAGCCCAGTGGATTGCAGCTATTGCTGATGGTCATGATGGTCTGATGGTCATGCGCTGAGTGACAAGATTGGAGAGATGAGCCCACTTATACAGGCATAAAATGGCGGTTGGTAGTGAGGCTGTGGGATCTCGCCCACCTTAACCAATATGGCGACCGGGGCAATGATTGCTCACCTCAGCCGTTAAAGGACCCAGAGGTTCCAGCCTCGGGTCCCCATGTGGTCCGCTACTCCGCGTGTCACCGATCGCCGTAGATCACCTTCCTCCGACCACAGGACACTGGCGTCGAGCTCAGCTCTTCCAGTGTGTTTCAATAACAGGAGATGTCATACGTGTCTGCCATTTTGAGGTCAGGCAGGCTGCATGACAAACAGCCTGCCAGCTCTGTGAACTCTGCACCCAGCCTTAAGTGCTATTTACTGCACCACAACACTGTTGCTCAGTTGTTATGTACCAATAGGAGTTGTCCCTTAAAAAGGTTGGGGTATTATTTAAAACGGTAGTGATTCAGCCGGTATTGCATTTACAAGGGCTGTCTCATTCACAGCCTACGCACAAGGAGAGTAGTGATAGGACCCCCGATCATGCCAAATGTTAAATGAGCGTTCGGAACCTTCCTTGTGCTGCGCTCGGGTGATCGGGTACCGGCAGCCTTCTGTAGGGGATTACGGTGTCAGGCTGGGTTAGCGCGCAGCGGCCGCTATTTTATAAGAGAGGAGCGCGGTACATGAGGATCGTTCTTCCAGCGCAAAACAGCGTTTTACACCCCGTGGTGAAGGTCAGGCACTAGGCTCATCCCAGTCTTCCAGGTCGGATGATACATTTTGGAGTTCGCGCTCTCAAGGCAGAGGTAAGTTGCGTGCTCCGGCAGTTTGCGTTTCAACAAAGCCGCCATTTTACCTCTTGCCAATTTCCCTTGGAACGCAAGTCAAAAAGGGTACACACTTGTTATGTGGCCACCCTCAGTAGTATTCGGGTGAGCTATTCATCAGGGAATATATTTGCGGTGAAACCTGCTTGTAGAAGTGAAGGCGATGAGCATTTGCACCATTTCACAGTTTTTCCAAGGTGTCGGGTGCCGCCATTTTGTCATCATGTAATAGAATATAATTGGTTTTATCGGATGCGAAATGTTTCTTTAAGTACTTGGACTACTCAAGAGTCTATACATACAATGACAAATATCTGTTAATAAATCTGTATGCATTTTGCATTCTGCTCTGAACAGGAACAAAATGTGTGTTATTTATTGTATGAAAAGGAATACTGTCTTGTTACTTATTGGAGGCAAATTAACATATGTACCGTATTGCACTGTACATAGTTTCACTAATTGCATATTTTTATCTTCACTGTATATAATGCAGCGGCGGTTCTACCATGGGGGCGTTTGGGCGCTGCCCCCCCTGCTTTCTCGCCGTGTAAGAAGAAGGCAGGAACAAATAGTAGTTATTTATTTATAACTATCATTTGTTTCTGCCTGCCCTTCTCGCACGGCGAGAAAGCAGTCAGCAAAACAGAACTTCCTTGTTCCTCGAGCCTCAGGGCAGGGGGGAGTGGCTTTGGGGAGTGGCTTGCCCACTGTAGTTAATACTGACTGTTTGGACAGCCTGAGAGGCTGTCCAAACAGACAGTATTAGCAACAGTGGGCAAGCCGCTCCCCCCAAGCCACCACCCACTCTCCGTTCTCCAGGATGCAGACTAGGAGAAATGACGCTGTTAGGGCAGCCGGCCGAACCAATCAGCGCCAGCTGCCATGGAGGGGAGGGAAGCTGCCTGCAGCCTTCAGTGACGACGAGAGCCCACGTCAGACAAAGCGGCGGCATTCTAAATGCAGGACGGCGGGAGTCTGCAGTCTCGGACGGGACTCGAGTCGGGAGTCAGCGCGGAAACTAGCCAAGGTAAGTTTTTTATATTTATTTTTGCCAATGCCAAACATGTGTTTTGCTTAGCTTGCGCGGTGATGGTGTGCAGTGGAGCTGGCATGTTGTCTCCTGGCGCTGGCGCACCTTAATGGCAGTTTGGCAATCGTGGCAGCTGGTGGAGGAGTCGGAGTAATTACAGGGCCATTCCAGCTGGTGGATCTGCATTGGGGTTCATAAATGGTTATGTTTAGTGCTGGCTTGGCTTGTGAACAAGGTGTCCCATTGCTGCCAGTGAGGTTTCTAAAGTTTAGTCAATCTGGAATTGTTAAAATTGTTAGCTGATGAAGGTACTGGCAAGTGGCAAGGTATCCATGCTCATGTCGCTGTTTCCAATTTGCCAACCTTGGGTCACCGTAGCAATCAGCGTCAAGCGTTTAACTCATTGAGTTTCCCAGAGCCCAACAGTTACTCAGCATTCTTTTATGTCCACCCACTGGTGCCACAATAAAGTAAATTAAGGAGCAAGGAGGTCAGATCTAGCGGCCCAGGGTAACTTTATTTGCTTTTTTTCTACCATGCTTATTAGTGAGTAGCAAAGTGCTGTACATTTTTTGCACTTTGACACACCAGGGCTTTTGTTTTGGTCCTCTTCGCACTGTCGTCCCCTGCATACACACACAGTGCTTGTAATGGAAATATAGCAGTGCAGTGGCCCACGGCAACTGTTTGCTACTGAGAAGTGCTGGCACTATCACGTTACCTGCTGAGAAGTGCCGGCAGTGGCGGCTGGTGACATTTGGGCTGTGAAAGTGGTTCGGCGCTCGATTCACCTGCCTCATGCAGGCCTGCCGCCGTGCGCACGCTGTGCGGCCTGGCAGCAGGTGGGAAGCCCGTAGAGTCGACAATCCCCTTCTGTAGCGCGAACTAATCTAAACCCCAAGTGCCGCCATTAGACCCATGCATTTTTTAATGACTCTCCTATGCTTAAATCATGGGTGCTAATCAGAACTGTGCCAAAACGGACCCCATTCACTGCATAATATCAGAGAAACAAATACTCCTCCGTGAAACAATGCCTGCACATTCTAAGACCAGGCAGTAAATATTAATCACCTATGAAAGAGAAAATGACGATCTAATTATGATAAATAATGCACATTCAATATTTGCAAGCTGCACGGCGATGAATTACGTTTCTATTTATTAGTATACACTTGGAGTACAGAAACAATGTCATTCGCTACCAGTCATTCATCCTGAACATTTACGCCCTACCACTTTCAAATGTCACCAGCCGCCACTGAGTGCTATTTAATGTAATTCACAAACTGATGTCAGTTCATTGCCGTATCACTGCAAATTGGGACATAGGCAGGAAGTAGCCGGCGAACGCTGGCCTGTACCTTGTCAATGTTGGCACAATAGCGATCGAGATAGTGATGCCCTGTTGGTTGCCTGACAACCGGAATGACGCGTTCCTCATGGAGGACGGTCTCATGCACGGCGCGATTTTTTGGAATAAATCATTTCCAAACAAAGCACAATTCAAGCGCTATTTTCTCATCAAACCAAAACATATACATATTAAAGCGGACAGCAGCCGCGAACGCTGGTCGGTCTCATTCTCATCCCGATATGCTAACAAATGAGGAATCGGCCACATCACCCCGCGTTGGTTGCTTGGCAACCGCAAGAGCGTTTGCATTCTGGAACGTCCTCGCGCACAGTAAACTGAATTTAACGAGTACTTTCACTGACCGGCTGCAAAGCGGATTCAAGCGCTACAGCAGCAGGAGGAAATTGTTTGCCACGTTCGGCAAAGCAAAGGTGAGGGAATTGCATGTAACAAGGACTTCCCAAGAATAATAATTATTCTAAGGTTATTAATATTAAGATGGATCTCACAACGCCATTATTCTGCTTCCCAACAGATCCCATGTTGATCCTATGTTGAGACTGAAATCACACAGCCTCACTACAAATTGAATTTAGGTGAGTTTTATCTTGAACAGCACTGATCATGACTATGAAATGGTAGCTAAATGAATGGGAGAGTAACTATTGCACCCATTTTCTCACCTAGCCTTACTATATGAAGGAGATACTGGGCTCCTGCTAGGATACCAGCCCCATCATTGAGAGTGACCCTAATGGTGCCATACCCTGTGAGCCCGCCTGAGCTTGCTTAGGTGAGTCTTCACCACTAGGTGTGCCACATTAATGTCTTTTGGCACTATACACCTGAACAAAAACCTGACCGCCAATTTTATTCTTAACAGGCTGTCCAATTCCTGTTCAAGTCCTGATGTAGACCCGCACTGAGCCCCCAATAGTGCAGACCCTGGGTTGAAACGTCACCAATTTAAACCGTGGACCAGTTGAGATAGCCTGCAATGAGACTTATTCATTCAGTCCGCAATGTGATTTGAAATATTGTGTTCTCTGGCCACCTCCCCCACCCTTATATCTTACTCCCCCAATCACCTTTGTATATATTACACAGTCACTACAGCACTGAGCACCAAATGTCACCCTTGTCACATGCTACTTGTCTCAATGGGGACCTTTGACCCTGCTTGCAGGCAGGTCGCTCCCTACACCACCACACAGCCGCCAGCTGACTCATTGCTCCTGCCTACCTGCCGCTGCCGTTTCCCGCTCCCTCGTTCCCACCGCTGCGTCCCTGCGGCCCCGCCTCCCTGTTCTCCATTGGATACCCCGCTCCTGCCTCCCAGCTGCTCCTCCCTCCCTTCACTCCTCTTAAGGGGGTTGAGCAGTGGCACAGAGGCGACCTTTGACCCAGCTTGCAGGCAGGTCGCTCCCTACGCCACCACACAGCCGCCAGCTGACTCGTTGCTCCTGCCTACCTGCTGCTGCCGTTTCCCACTTCCTCATTCCTGCCGCTGCATCCCTGCAGCCCCACCCCCCTGTTCCCCATTGGATACCCCGCTCCCAGCTGCTCCTCCCTCCCTTCCCTCCTCTTATGGAGGCCGCGCAGCGAGCACACTGCTGGCGTGCCAAAGGCAAGCCCATTCTCGCCCGTCCGCGCCTGGACCGCGCCGGCGCCAGAACCCCTGGACCCCGCGAATGCCACAACACCAGACTCCGCTATGACGCTAGCACCCTCTACGCACTCAACGCCGGCCGAAACCACACCTGCTTCCAAGCCCACCGAAACTGACTCACGGACCTTTCACCTGCCACGCCTGCAGGTTCACCTGCGACAGAAACACCAAACCTCCAAGGACTGGACCCAAACACCTCCTTTGCATACTCCTCAACACCCGCTCCGCACGCAAACACGCCGTCAAGCTCTGGGACCTGCTCGACACCTCAGCCCCAGACGTGGCCTTCCTGACCGAGACCTGGTGGAACGACTCCTCGGCGCCCGACATCGCCATAGCCATCCCGGACGGCTACAAGATCACCCGCAGGGATCGTGCCAACAGAACCGGAGGAGGAATAGCCATCGTCCACAAGTCCACCCTCAAGGTCGCCACCCACGCAGACAACACCCTCAATACTGGCGAACACCTGCACTTCCGGATCCACACTGACCCCACCACCACCCTCAGAGGAGCACTCATCTACCGACCACCCGGACCCTAGCACAATTCAGCGACTCCATCGCCGACCACGCCAGCACCCGCGCACTCGCCTCCACAGACTACATCCTCCTGGGGGACCTGAATTTCCACCTCGAGAACAACAACGACGCCAACTCCGCCACCCTGATCGACAATCTTGCCAACCTCGGCCTCAGACAACTCGTCACAGCCCCCACCCACGCCGCTGGCCACACACTGGACCCCATCTTCTCCACAGGTGCCCACATTGCCTTCGACCACACCACCGAACTCCACTGGACCGACCACCTCTGCATCCATTTCACCTTCAACAAACCAACCACCGCACCCAACATCTGCCTTGCCGCTGCTGGAGCAAAGTCACGAAGACCAGCTGATCACCACCCTCGCCCAGATCCCACCCACCAACCCAGACGACGCAGCCCGCAACCTCAGACAGTGGATGGACGACTGCGCCAACACCCTCGCCCCACTCAAGAAACCGTCCAATAACCACGCCAGCAAGAGAGCCACATGGTTCACCGACGAGCTGCAGACCTCCAAACACGCCTGCCGGAAACTGGAGAAGATATGGCTCAACGAACGCACTTCGGACAACCCCGCAGTCCACAAGGACGCCACTCGCAGACATCAACACCTCATCAGAATAGCGAAGAGGTCCTCCTTCAAAGACAGCCTGGATAACAACGCACACGACAGCAATGAGCTCTTCAGCATCATAAAAGAACTCTCCAACCCCAGCGCCAACACCAACAACATACCGCCCTCTCAAGAATTGTGCAACTCATTAGCCATCTTCTTCCACCGCAAGATCGCTGACTTCCATGACAGCTTCAACATCATGACCGCCCGACTACGCCAGACCCCACCCCCCCTGTGAACATCACCAGCGCCATCCGCCTCACCTCCTGGTCCAACGTCAACGACGACAAGTCACGCAAGGTCATGAACTCCATCCACTCAGGATCTCCGTCAGACCCGTGCCCACCCCACGTATTCGACAAAGCAGATGCTGCCATCGCACCCCAACTCCGGAAGGTCATCAACATCTCCTTCGAAACAGCAACATTCCCGGAAAGCTGGAAACACGCCGAAATCAACACCCTCCTCAAGAAGCCCAAGGCGGACCCCATGGACCTCAAGAACATTCGCCTATCTCCCTGCTCCCATTCCCGGCAAAGGTCATTGCGAAAATTGTCAACACGCAACTGGCCCGCCACCTGGAAGACAACAACACCTTCGACCCGTACCAGTCTGGGTTCAGATGAAACCACAGCACCGAGACAGCCCTCATCGCCACCACAGACGACATCAGGCACCAACTAGACAACAGCAAAACATCAGCCCTCATCCTCCTAGACCTGTCAGCCGACTTCAACACGGTCTGCCATGGCACTCTAAAGACACGCCTCCTAGAAGCCAGAATCCAAGAGAAGGCCCTTGACTGAACCACGTCCTTCCTCTCCGGCAGAACCCAGAGCGTCCGCCTCCCGCCCTTCCGATCCGAGGCCACTGACATCAACTGCGGTGTCCCCCAGGGCTCATCCCTCAGCTCGACACTTTTCAACGTCTACATGGCCCCCCTTGCACAAGTGACCCACCAACACAACCTCAACATCATCTCCTACACCGACGACACCCAGCTCATCCTCTCCCTCACCAAGGTAGCGCACACCGCCCAAACCAGCCTCCACGAGGGAATGAAGGCCGTCGCCAACTGGATGAAGAACAGCCGTCTAAAGCTGAACTCGGACAAGATGGAGGTACTCATCCTCGGACCCACCCCCTCAACCTGGGATGACTCCTGGTGGCTTACCACACTGTTAACAGCACTAACACACATCGACCATGCACGCAACCTCGGATTCATCCTCGACTCCTCCCTCTCCATGTCTAAACAGGTCAAGGCCGTCTCCTCCTCCTGCTACAATACCCTCCGCATGCTCCGCAGGATCTACAAGTAAATCCCGAATAAAACAAGAAGAACGGTGACACAGACCCTCGTCAGCAGCAGACTGGACTACAGCAAGGCACTCTACGCAGGAATCCCAGCCAAACACCTACAACGACTACAACTCATCCAAAACGCCTCCGCCTGACTGATTGACAACGTCCCTTGCCGCAGCCACATCACCCCCCCATGAGAGACCTACACTGGCTTCCCGTCGACAAGAGGATCACCTTCAAGCTCCTCACCCACGCACACCAAGCACTCCATAACGCCGGACCAGCCTACCTGAACAGCAGACTCAACTTCTACACCCCGACCCGCCAGCTCCGCTCCGCAAGCTTCGCCCTCGCCGATGTCCCCCGCATCCAATGAGAAATCTCCGGTGGCATATCCTTCTCCTACCGAGCCACCAAGACCTGGAACACCCTCCCTACCCACCTACGTCAGACCCAAGACCTACTCGCCTTCAGAAGATTCCTCAAGACCTGGCTCTTCGAGCAGTAGCGGCACCCCCTCCCCTCAGCTCCTTGAGACCCTCACGGGTAAGAAGCTCACTTTACAAGTGTTCTGATTGATTGATTGATTGATTGATGTATTTTTGACAGCCTTGCAAATGTAAATTTTGGGTATTTTATGAATGAAGCAATTTATAAAAGCTCTTCAATACCTTATATGGTTTGCGTGCGTATTACAATTAATTTGTCACTGTATGTATAGACTCTTGAGTAGTCCAAGTACTTAAAGAAACATTTTGCACACAGCAGAACCAATTATATTCCATTGCTAGAGAAATAAAGCGTATAAATCTCCTGGGGTTGTTAACAAGGAGGCAAAGTGTACTCGTTTACCATTATGGGCGGCAGGATAACAAAACAGACAAAATAAGGTGCTTCAAGATAAAGTTTAAAATACAGGCACAATGCACAAGGAGTGTCAAACAATAGCAGCAAAGCAGAATGTCAGTGGACAACTCCACCAGTACTTGGCTGTGACGCAGTGTCCATGTATTTTGCCGCACAACACAGGGGAACATGACGGAAGAACAATATAGGCATGTATTTTGCCACACAACACACAGGAACATGGTGGTGTAACAGTATTGGAACCTTTAGAGGCGCTTCCCATGACACATATATGGCCGGATTACAATTGAACCAGTGTACAGTGAAAAAGCCTCCACAATTGCTTCATGATATATGAGACAATACTTGCCTCCCTTGCATGCCTATTTTTTTTGCATCACTTAGCAGGGCTGCCCTAGACAATCATTCAGTGACATGAGTGTCAGTAGCAAATTCCAATGTGTTGCCTGCGTCAAAGATACAATTGTATACCTACTACCTAACCTACCCATGCTTAAGTTGAAAGAGGGAACTACAACTATTGCAATAATGAGTGAGTGAGTGAGTGATGATTGATATGGTGGCAGAGAGGAAGGAAGGGTGTTCAATTAATATTAAACTTGATTTTGATCATTTGCAATGTTTGGGGCCTGATCGGTGATCAGTTTTCCAGAAGGTGATTGGCCCTTTCAAATTTAGCAAGATTTATTTGCAGAGTCCTCTCCTTTTTTCTGTCACTTTAGTTAATGAACACAAACCCATACTACAATTGTGCCACATGGTTCACCGACGAGCTGCAGACCTCCAAACACGCCTGCCGGAAACTGGAGAAGATATGGCTCAACGAACGCACTTCGGACAACCCCGCAGTCCACAAGGACGCCACTCGCAGACATCAACACCTCATCAGAATAGCGAAGAGGTCCTCCTTCAAAGACAGCCTGGATAACAACGCACACGACAGCAATGAGCTCTTCAGCATCATAAAAGAACTCTCCAACCCCAGCGCCAACACCAACAACATACCGCCCTCTCAAGAATTGTGCAACTCATTAGCCATCTTCTTCCACCGCAAGATCGCTGACTTCCATGACAGCTTCAACATCATGACCGCCCGACTACGCCAGACCCCATCCCCCCTGTGAACATCACCAGCGCCAACCGCCTCACCTCCTGGTCCAACGTCAACGACGACAAGTCACGCAAGGTCATGAACTCCATCCACTCAGGATCTCCGTCAGACCCGTGCCCACCCCACGTATTCGACAAAGCAGATGCTGCCATCGCACCCCAACTCCAGAAGGTCATCAACATCTCCTTCGAAACAGCAACATTCCCGGAAATCTGGAAACACGCCGAAATCAACACCCTCCTCAAGAAGCCCAAGGCGGACCCCATGGACCTCAAGAACATTCGCCTATCTCCCTGCTCCCATTCCCGGCAAAGGTCATTGCGAAAATTGTCAACACGCAACTGGCCCGCCACCTGGAAGACAACAACACCTTCGACCCGTACCAGTCTGGGTTCAGACGAAACCACAGCACCGAGACAGCCCTCATCGCCACCACAGACGACATCAGGCACCAACTAGACAACAGCAAAACATCAGCCCTCATCCTCCTAGACCTGTCAGCCGACTTCAACACGGTCTGCCATGGCACTCTAAAGACACGCCTCCTAGAAGCCAGAATCCAAGAGAAGGCCCTTGACTGAACCACGTCCTTCCTCTCCGGCAGAACCCAGAGCGTCCGCCTCCCGCCCTTCCGATCCGAGGCCACTGACATCAACTGCGGTGTCCCCCAGGGCTCATCCCTCAGCTCGACACTTTTCAACGTCTACATGGCCCCCCTTGCACAAGTGACCCACCAACACAACCTCAACATCATCTCCTACACCGACGACACCCAGCTCATCCTCTCCCTCACCAAGGTAGCGCACACCGCCCAAACCAGCCTCCACGAGGGAATGAAGGCCGTCGCCGACTGGATGAAGAACAGCCGTCTAAAGCTGAACTCGGACAAGACGGAGGTACTCATCCTCGGACCCACCCCCTCAACCTGGGATGACTCCTGGTGGCTGACCACACTGTTAACAGCACTAACACACATCGACCATGCACGCAACCTAGGATTCATCCTCGACTCCTCCCTCTCCATGTCTAAACAGGTCAAGGCCGTCTCCTCCTCCTGCTACAATACCCTCCGCATGCTCCGCAGGATCTACAAGTAAATCCCGAATGAAACAAGAAGAACGGTGACACAGACCCTCGTCAGCAGCAGACTGAACTACAGCAAGGCACTCTACGCAGGAATCCCAGCCAAACACCTACAACGACTACAACTCATCCAAAACGCCTCCGCCTGACTGATTGACAACGTCCCTTGCCGCAGCCACATCACCCCCCCATGAGAGACCTACACTGGCTTCCCGTCGACAAGAGGATCGCCTTCAAGCTCCTCACCCACGCACACCAAGCACTCCATAACGCCGGACCAGCCTACCTGAACAGCAGACTCAACTTCTACACCCCGACCCGCCAGCTCCGCTCCGCAAGCTTCGCCCTCGCCGATGTCCCCCGCATCCAATGAGCAATCTCCGGTGGCATATCCTTCTCCTACCGAGCCACCAAGACCTGGAACACCCTCCCTACCCACCTACGTCAGACCCAAGACCTACTCGCCTTCAGAAGATTCCTCAAGACCTGGCTCTTCGAGCAGTAGCGGCACCCCCTCCCCTCAGCACCTTGAGACCCTCACGGGTAAGAAGCTCGCTTTACAAGTGTTCTGATTGATTGATTGATTGATTGATGTATTTTTGACAGCCTTGCAAATGTAAATTTTGGGTATTTTATGAATGAAGCAATTTATAAAAGCTCTTAAATACCTTATATGGTTTGCGTGCGTATTACAATTAATTTGTCACTGTATGTATAGACTCTTGAGTAGTCCAAGTACTTAAAGAAACATTTTGCACACAGCAGAACCAATTATATTCCATTGCTAGAGAAATAAAGCGTATAAATCTCCTGGGGTTGTTAACAAGGAGGCAAAGTGTACTCGTTTACCATTACGGGCGGCAGGATAACAAAACAGACAAAATAAGGTGCTTCAAGATAAAGTTTAAAATACAGGTACAATGCACAAGGAGTGTCAAACAATAGCAGCAAAGCAGAATGTCAGTGGACAACTCCACCAGTACTTGGCTGTGACGCAGTGTCCATGTATTTTGCCGCACAACACAGGGGAACATGACGGAAGAACAATATTGGCATGTATTTTGCCGCACAACACACAGGAACATGGTGGTGTAACAGTATTGGAACCTTTAGAGGCGCTTCCCATGACACATATATGGCCGGATTACAATTGAACCAGTGTACAGTGAAAAAGCCTCCACAATTGCTTCATGATATATGAGACAATACTTGCCTCCCTTGCATGCCTATTTTTTTTGCATCACTTAGCAGGGCTGCCCTAGACAATCATTCAGTGACATGAGTGTCAGTAGCAAATTCCAATGTGTTGCCTGCGTCAAAGATACAATTGTATACCTACTACCTAACCTACCCATGCTTAAGTTGAAAGAGGGAACTACAACTATTGCAATAATGAGTGAGTGAGTGAGTGATGATTGATATGGTGGCAGAGAGGAAGGAAGGGTGTTCAATTAATATTAAACTTGATTTTGATCATTTGCAATGTTTGGGGCCTGATCGGTGATCAGTTTTCCAGAAGGTGATTGGCCCTTTCAAATTTAGCAAGATTTATTTGCAGAGTCCTCTCCTTTTTTCTGTCACTTTAGTTAATAAACACAAACCCATACTACAATTGTGTGTCTCTATTTGTTCTTCAACAGCAGTACACTATATGTCTATCTGGTTCAGGTCAGGATTGGGATGGAGTTATTTGGAGTCGGTAGGCGGATGGAAGGAATTAGGGTGAGACTACCTCATCAACAATTAGAAGAGGGAAATGATCGACTTTGATGCTAAGTACTATTACTAAGCTAATTGGAATGAAGAGAGGTATGTTGATTTGGGAAATGCTGCCGAGTGTGCGTGTTGCACTGGTGGAAAAAATGAAAGTCTAAGTCCTCTTGTTCTTTGCTGTGCCTCTGAGTCTTCTTGGTACACTCCTCATGAAGCTTACTTCCCTTTTTCCCTTCTCCTTGACTCAGCAGTACAGTTTCTGTTTTACAATCCGCAGGCCTTCTCATCTCATACCGGAGCAAAAGGTGAAAGCTAAGCTTATGCTTCTGCTTACCTGCAGGAATGGTCCGATTGGCATCCAAGAGTGACAGACATTCCCAAGCAGAATACAGATGCACTACCAATTTTGGCAATAGAGTATAATTTTTGTTTTAACAATCATATTTTTGGAACTGGGTTGCTTCACTGTTCCATAATTTGATTTTTTCAAGCCTAGAAGACAGAACATCTAGATATCTGATAATTTGGGTCTGTGGGGCAGAAGGACTGTTTGCTGTGCAGTTAACTGTACTGTGTGTTCATACTCTTTCCTTCGTTTCCTTCCACAACAGATTAATGATGATGATGTGCTGCTCATTGCCCAGAAGAATATTGTTCTATGTGTAGTGTTTGTCTTTGTCACACATTTCAACAAATCCTCTTTCCCAACCATTTATCAAACCCCTAATCCTATTACCCTAGACTGCTTGATTTATTGAGGTGCAACTTAATTTACACCATAAATGCATCACGCTTTTAGTGGGGCAGAGGTGGTGAAAGTGACACCGACTCACTGCAGGATCTTTTATAACCTATGAAATAGTCCCTACTGGCCCCATTTACCCACCCACACATAAAAGTGATCCATATTTTATATACAGAAGAAAATAATTCGTCAGCATCATTATTCAGGCCTTGTGTTGTATAAACGATTAAACTTTTCCACTCCAGACTTTGAGTCTACTTTTTATGACTTTAGTATTTTGTAACTTTAGTTTTAATCAAATACTAGCTCCCCATTGCTCAGAAGAAGTTACTATTGCTGTTTTTGTTATATTATGACTATCAGGTATTCTTTGTTGTGTCATGTAGTAGTCAGGTCTCAATTCTTTGTAAAGTTATGATATAATTTATAACCCACTAGCTCAGTGTTTTTATTTGAATTTAGTTGCCTGCGATGGATAATCCTTCTGATTAATCCTAAAGTTGGAGGTCACCTGGGTAGGAGTGTAACCTTGCTTGTGAAGTTGTGATGCCTTCTCTATTATTGCTTCATCTATATTTAGGTAAGAGAACTATAGAGTGCAGTGAACTAGTTAGGTTAGTAAGTAAGCAACTAACTTTTACAGCAGATAAGTAATCGTTTATGTAGGTTGTTGTAGGCAATATAGGTCATAGCAGCAATACCCCTAATGGTCAACATAGCTACAGAGGGTATTAAGACAAGGGTATTTAACTAACTATAACTAACTGGTATACAGTTTTATAAACAGATTTTAAAAAACAGGCTGCATAAAAAGGTAGCAGTGCAGGGTATTAGAACACACATAAACTACTCCTGGCATAAAGTGTGGTAAAATAAATTTCTCCTTCAATATTTTACAAAAAACACCCTCCCCACCCACAATAGCCCCACCCCTCTCCTCAAACAAATTAGCCCATCCCCAACCCAGTCCAAGATAAAAACATCTATTCACAACTCTCTTCCCACTCTATCCACCCACAAGTCTCCCCACACCAAGAAACTATTCAAACTACTTTGAACGAGAAGAGGGAATTGTCCATATGGGTCTGGAGCTGGTCCAGGCTCTATTCTATACTCTATACTCCCTAGCCAGCTTTCAATGCACTCAAGCCTCTGCAGGAGCCAACACTACAATTGCTTGTCTGAGGGGGTAAAAGCAGTGATAGTCAGCGCCTCTGACAGTTGTCTCTAGCAATGTAATACCCGGCAGACTTGCACTGACTTGCTGAACCAGGGCCTGGGTCAGAGGCAGTGTTAGAAATTGGGGTCTCCAGTTGGCAGAGGTAGGTACCTTTGTTCAAATGGGGACCCTTGCTTCTAGTCAGGGTAAGGGGGATACACACTTTAGATAACCGCTGCTCACCCCCTTTGTAGCTTGGCGTGAGCAGACAGGTTTATCCCAAAGGCAATGTGTAAAGTATCTGTACCAACACTCACAGTAACACAGTGAAAACACCACACCATTTTAGAAAAATAAAATATCTTTATCTAAACTAAACAATACCAAAACGACAAAAATCCAACATACAGATATTACGAAAAATTACTTTGAAAAGGATATTGCAAAAATAAGCTTGTAGAAATCAAATAGCACCAACTGAGGTTATTACAATGTCAGGACAGTAGAAAATGCAAAGTACGGCGCCGCCCGCGAGAATCGTGGCTTCGGGCGCGGAGTCACACAGACCTCCAAACAACATTACCGTGAAAATGAAGTCGGTGATGATGCACAGCGTCGAAGATGGCAGAATATGGATCCAGTGGTGATGCGACGTCGGAAAGTTTCTCGAGTCACCCTTGTCAGATATCGGCAAAATGTGTAATTCTACAGTCACACAAGGACCTGCTTTTGTGGGTGCAGATGTATTAATTTTTTGTGATTCTGCACTCAGCAGTAAATCAGAATGAGGGTGACCATGAGGGTGCTCAGAAAGCAGAGAAGTACCTTTTACACAGATTCCTAGTACATATCGATATCAACAAGGAAGAAACAAAGACGTTTTATGATTTGCAGACGGCAAAGAACCAGGCAGTGTCATATTTTATACTATCACATGTACATACAATTTCTAGGGCTACACTGGCTTAAATAAAACAAAGAACTACTAGTATCCCACACTGAATGTTAAAAGTATGAATGGTTTCCGATTTCATTACATTTGTGTTCAACTTTTTATATAACACACTGGTATGACGAGAGATGCCGCAGAGCACAAGGACATCTAGAATAGGGAAAGAGAATATGTGGGGAGGTAGAGATTCATGATAGAACACTTGGAGGAAGAGGTGTGAAGTAATTTGCTGTCTATTTCCTCCCATGTGCACAGCCCATGTGGGAGTACCTAAATGACATATACAATGTTACCACTGTGCACTTCGTTGAAGTAAAACTATACTTTACACAGTATCTTTCACTGTGTGAGTCCTGGTCAGAAGGCCCTACCTGAATTGGCACCGAGAAAATCAACGGAGAAAAGTTTGTCTGAGGCAGAAAATTCCCTCCCTGGCTACCGGTTTCACTTAGCTTGAAAACACATTTGTTTTCTTATCAAATCTTATTCATGTGTTCTTGAATAATTTCAAAGTTCAATCATGTAATCAATTGTTGTAACACCAATTACTTAATTGGCAGATGGAATCCAAGTACACGTGTTATAATTAAAAATTTTGCTGAATCATCCATAATTTGCAATATGATATTGTTTAATGCTAAATTAGTCCCAGAGTCCTGCCCAATGCATTTTGGGTCATTGTAGAACTTACTTCGGGGTCCTTCAAATAACAGAATCTGTTAACATGTTCAGAAATGATCAGCGAAATCTCGAGCTTAATGTAAATCCCAAAAAAAGTAACATTTTGTATGATTTTTCAAACCATGCACATGGCATCTAATCTGCAGATAAACACATGGTTTAGATTGATTCAGTTCTAGTGGCAATTGCTGCTGTTAACAATAAAGTCATGGAAATGACTTCAGGTGCATTTTTATTTTACATGGTATATAGTACAGTCAATAAATGAGATGTTTGAAATTGTATTTGTTGAGAAAGGACGAAGCCCCACTCTTGAAACAACCACAATCCTTTTCCGGGTGAACCACAAAAGTTTCTAAAATAACAAGTGCGTAGCCCTCAGGTAGTATGCCACAAAGCAGTCATGCTTAACTTGGAGGCAAACACAACATAAGATCCCAAAACGATAAAAAAAAACAGAGCGAATGGTCATAAATAAAATAATAGAATGACAAATCCAATCAGAAGAACCAGAGATCATGAATTTCAAAGCTTTTAGTGAAAATAGCATCAAGAAGCAGAAAGTGCCACAAGCGTTTTATCATGTAGCGCTAGACCGGGAAAATGTTAGAAGTGCAGGCCGACCACGATGGAGCACGGGTCGGATACAGTGACCAGATTAGCCCAGCTGAAGAGATACCTTCTTAAGCACGGCACAAAGATTTCCATTCACACTGGAGGCCAAAGAGGTGGCTTTCAGCACAAAGAGTAGATTATGCATCGCGGACGGCCATGCTGTGTCACGAAGAGCTGGTTATCACAAGAGCTTCACATTGGTGATCATTGCAGGTGGTCAATGTCAGCATGAAGTTCAGTTCTTCCGTTGCCAGTAATTGTGGATGGTTACTTTTGGCGTGAAGTGCAGCTCCCACTGAAGCTTTGTATTGCCTGTCTTCACGGGCAACAGAGCTTTTGCATGTGCTTGCCTGTTCGAGTTTTTGAAGAGTCCAAACTTTAGTATTTTTACCTTTTACTTCGGGACCAGACCTCACTGGTACCAGAAAAGGTTTCAGTACCAAGAGGCATTTCTTGGGGATCAGGACTCACTCCATTAGAGACCAGCAGGGCTAGGACAGGTCCTGGCAGATTTACTTGGTGCAGGTTCACTGGTGTGTTTTAGGGAGGCCTCTAGAAACTTGTTATTTCCCTGTAGCTCACTGAGGAGGTCAGCCAACTGACCCTTGGAATCAACTTGGGATCATGGAAAGCAAGTCCAATCTTACTTCTTCAGACAGCAAGGCAGTGTTTCCGGCAGCAGGCAACTCTCTTTCTAAATCCTCTACAGGTGCAAGAGTGTTATGATATGTGGTTCTGGAGGTCCAATATTTATATCTGGTGTCAGCCTTTTTGTGCTGGGACTCCCTGACCTATCTTAAAACCCACTTCTGGTCAGTTCTTCTGTTTCCCCTGGTCTTGGCTCCAAACAATCTTGGAGGACAAAGGCAAGGGCAGGCCTGGTGCTAGGTTTGTTTGTTTAAAACTGCACTATAGGCTGTAGTGTTAGGTCTGAGAAATGTTTTAAAAGGCTACTATAGTGGGTGTAGCAATGGATCCTGCTGCCCAATAGCAGTATTTATTTTGCAGGTCATTGGTACATATAGTACCGTATACTAAGGACTTATAAGTAACTTAAATGTACCAGTCAGGTGTAGGCAAATTGTACCATGTTTTATTGAGAGATCACAGGCACTTACCACTGTTTAGCAGGTACAAACTGCACAGAGTCCTAAAAGCCAACACAAGCAGGTTCTCCAGAGAAAGGCAGAGATCTGGGGGGACTCTGCAGAAAGGGCTAGGTCCAAGAAGACTACTTTTGTGATTTGAAGCACAGCTAATACTGGAAGTCACAAATTAAAATCACTCTTTGTATGGCGCAGGCCCGAAGTGTGGGATAGTGATGCACACTGGGCATTACTGGAAATGTTTATCTTATTTTTAAAAGAAATGCAGGTGTCTAAGTTTTAAAATCCGCACAATGTTTTGAACAAACAATGATTACGATGAATGTCCCAGGATTACATTTGGGGACATTGGATTACATTGAAAAAATGGACAAGAAAGTAGGGGGAAGGATCCCTATGTTTGCAGTGAGGCAGGTGGGGTGCGAATTAGCTCCCCTAAGTATATTGTAAGTTTCAATTCTGACATTGCCACCTTTGCTGAATGTTGGTGTAGCTGAATGCCAACACGCCTAGCCTTTATTCAACCTCACACCTCTTCCATCATCCTACAATCACCCCTGCTGAATCTTTTTCATCCCTGCTTTCTAAATAAGTTTCCATTTTAGAAAGTCAAATGCAGGGATGGTGGTCTCCTGTTGGTTGCAGACCTCTATCCCTACATTAGCAGTCATTACAGGGGCTCCAAATAGGGGTGGGTAGAATTTGCAAAATTGACTTTCGCAAACTATCGCGAAAATCTCCGCAAACACGCGGAAATATCACGAAGACGCAGAAGTTTTTTTCCCACCTGTTCGCGACATTTTCTGCGTGATAGTGTTGGAAATGTCAAGCCAACTTGGGCATGCGGTTGCCTATGGGCGCGGCCATCTTGTTTTCCCGCCCACTCACGATCTTATTTCCTGTTCTGGGTCGCGCAATGCATGCTCGCGTCCGTTAGCGATACGTATTTCCTGTTCAGAAACACTTTTACGTGTTCGCAACGCTTTTTGCATGCTCGGGTGGAAAATATCACACAAATTTGCCCAAGCGGTAGCAATGGGCGCGGCCATCTTGTTTTTTCACTCTATTGCTATGGTTCTGGGGCCTGCTTTTGAATCCTCCCTATATATTTTCAATCCTTTGTTTCTAGACACTTTTTTAAATCTTTTTTATTTATTATCTCTCTGATATTTTCCTGCTTCGATATTTTTGGTTTTTGTCTACGTTTTGTGTGTTTTAACTACTTTTTCACTCTTTTTCTATTGCCTGCTCTTTTCATTTCTTTTACTTACTTTTTAAATTTTTTCACCTTATCTTTCCCGCCCGGTCTACCACAGAACCATGTGTAAAGGGTAAAGGGCTCGACGCAGGAGCCAGAGCCGCGACCGCCTTCCTTGTGGAAGGCGGCGCTCACGATGGGTGCAGGCACGGGCCTTATTTGGGGAGTTGGAGTTGGCTGCACTGGTTTTCTTTGTGCAGTGCCACCTCCTCTTAACCCTGGCAGCAGGTGGCAGGCCTAGGTCCGGGTAGGGGCTCCCGGAGCATCAGCAGCGGTCGGGGAAGGTACGCCTGGCAGTGTTTCGCTACACAGGGGGTTTGGCGCACCCAGAACAAACTGACGCACCGGTGGTCCGATATCCTGGATTGGGCGCAGGACCTGCTGGACCTGCTAGGAGTGGAGGTTCCGAGTCTTGGACTTGTGAGGAACTATTTAATTATTACTACTTTGTGTCTGTTCTTCTGCTCTGTGTTTTATATTGCGAATATCTTTTTTTTCCAACCAGCTAGAATGCTGCTGCTTACATTACAGGTAAATTACATTTAAAAGTCTTCTCTGATTGTTATGACAGAGGTGCTCTTCTGCGCTACTAATCTTACTTGATTGCAACTTTGCGTTTGCGCTCGCTTAGCGTGATTATGTAAGAGTTTATTTTAGAGAAATTAAGTTATGTAGTGCTATAGTGACTCTAGTCCTTACTTTGTCTTGTCACTGTGAGATAGGGGCGGATTGATACTTAGGTTTAGTTACTTTGTATGAGTTTGTAATTGATTTGTGGTATGCGTGATGCCCCCTCTGTTACGTCATGTGCTGCTAGTACCCCAGTCTTTAGTATAACCTTTTCTAGTTTGTTCAATGAGTGGTAATAGGCTTAGCACTAGCAGAACATCATCATCAATCAATCAACCAAAAATTTGGTGTATACAAAAATGTAGTCATGTGTCCTCCATTTGACCATTTATGTTGCATTATTGAGGACTAAAAGAAGTGGAAATGCATACTTAATGTACAATTGGCACGCATGGAATATGTGGGCTAGGTCAGGTGGTACGTACTACTTAGGCTTAGTTAGTATTCTGGAAACAGAATGGAAGACTGGATTAGTGTTGATAAATAGTAAGTAGTCGATCCGCAAATCCCCCGATACTACTTGTTGACCAGATGAGATCGGTCAATTTATTAATTGTAATTTTTGTTTACATAAATGTTTTTGTGACCGACCTTTAAAAATATTTTTTGTGTTTCACACCAACCATCAATGTTTGTCTCTTTCTTATATCTTTCATGATCAGCACCCAGGGGCAAGAAGACAGGGCGGGAGCACAAGAGCACCATGAGGGACAGGAGGACCTCGACGAGGGCTCCTCTGCTGGCCCTAGTAAGTCTTCTTGTTTTTTATATTAATAATTCTTATTCCCTAACTTTTACTGCACCATATTTTTTCCGAACTATTGTTTCCGTTTCCTAATGCTATATTTTACCAACAATTATCTGGGTAGCAAAACCGGCCACGGCAAAGTGCTCGGCCGGCCCCCCTGGGGGAGGTTGGGGGTGTGACTGAGCTCTTTGCCGGGGCCGGTTTTCGGCCGATTTTGTTACAGGGCCGATTTTGCAGCTATGCTGCATAAACGGCCCTGTAACAAAACCGGCCCCCAGGGGCCCAAAACTGGGCCCCACCCTTGCGACGCACCGGGGATTGCCAGGTGCCCGCAATGGGCAGTCCGGGCTGGACAATTATCCTTTGATCTGGACTATCTGTTTCGAAATTCTTGCTATCCCTGCCTCTAACTGCCTCTGCTATGATGACTATCTGTACCACTACTATTAGCCTGTCTGTCTAAGCTAAGCTTGGCAAGTTGGCCACTTTTTATTTAAAAGGTTTTAAATAAAACTCAGATTCACCAGTAGCTCTAGCCATTGAGTCTAGTCCTTTGAGTTGTCCTCTTGTACTACTTCTAGTCTTACTGATCTTGAGTCTATGTTAATCTTGAGGCTTTTAGACAATTCCCACCAACAAATGCCCCACCAGATTAATTACTATTTTGATAGTATAGGACATACTACTACTGATGTAGGTATTTTGCACATGCAGAACTTTGCACAAGAAAATAGGATGTTGGTGATGGATGGAAGGTTGGACCTTCCTCACACCTCAATCAGAAGTTCAGAACCCACCACAATCCCCTGCCGGACTAGTTAATGTAGTGTCTCGTCATAACTATTAGCTCTCCGAACCCTCCCCCCAAGATACACAACCCAGAACATAATACACCCGACCTCTCAGTCGTGAAAGCAATGCACACCCTACCTTTCGCTCGCTCACTCGTGTAAGTCCACACCAAATACCACTGAGTCTATGTAAGTTCAAAAGTTTTATTTTGAATTGACAAGCTCTGTACGTTGTTCTATAATGCAGCACCAACAGGAAAATGCATAACATTAAAACAATAAACATTGTTACACTTACTTACAGTTACAACAACTAAAAGTCCATAGAAAAAAATAGGAAATCATGATAACTGAACAGTGGTAGGAATATAGTTTATATAAAATTATAAATGAAGATCTCTGAGTGAATTCTGGGTACCCCTCACCTTAGAAGAACCTAGTACTGGTAGTTGTTACATCATAAGTTCTGCAAAGCTCTGGTTTGTAGAAGGGAATCTTCCGTCTGTAATGAGAAAAATGGTATGCGTTAGTATATTGCAGGCATTTCTCAGCTATGCCAAAAGTGTGGCATTTGTATGGATAAGCAATATGGACTAACACCAGAACTTCATAAAAAAGTGGCTTGTTAATGTTTTGGTTGACCTTGTACGCAGCGCTTAGACAGTAGCAGTATGAGGTCATGTGGGCACAAAGGGGTCTTATACAACAAGCTGCGAGGTAACAACACATGTGCAAAAATAAAAGACACAAAGGTAAAATGGTTGCATGGCTTGGGGGGTTCCTCAAGGTTCCATCCTGAGCCCCCTCCTTTTTAACATCTTTATGGCCCCCCTGGCGGTGACGGCGGAGACTTTCGGCGCCCGGATTGTCACCTATGCTGATGACACCCAGCTCCTCTTTGTAAGCAACAAGGATGGCCTGTTTGATGGTGCCCAGGTCAAGGGCTGTTTGAGCGCTGTTTTTGAGTGGTTTGGACGTCATGGGCTGAAGTGCAACTCCGACAAGTCGGAGTTGCTCTTCTTTGGCTGTACCTCTGAGTCTGATTGGAAACCCTGGTGGCCGCAAGATATGTTTCCTCCCACTAGTTCGTCTTTGAAAGCCAAAAATTTGGGAGTTATGATTGACAACGAGCTATCTTTCGGACCGCATATTTCATCTCTTACTGGGAAATGTTTCGGCATCCTTCGGATGCTTCGTAAATTCCTCCCTCTAGTCTCTATCCAGCACAGAAAAATCATTGTCCAGGCACTGATTGGCTCTAGGCTGGATTATGCTAATGTTTTGTTTCTGGGACTTCCCAAATATCTGGTCAGGCGTCTGCAAATCGCCCAGAATTCTGCAGCCCGAGCCATCTTTGGTCTTCCAAGAAAAGCCAGAGCCACTGATCTTCTCTCAACACTACACTGGCTTCCAATTGCTAAAAGGATTCTGTTTAAAACTTTGACCACGACTTTCAAGGCCCTACATGGCATAGGCCCCAAATATATTTCCAAACGATTGTCCTGGTATAACCCCCCAGATCTCTCAGATCTTCGTCCCTATCAAAAATGAGTGTTCCCATTATCAAGCGTGCTAGAGCAGGAGGACGGTCTTTTCGCTACTTAGCTCCTCATGCTTGGAATGACCTCCCAATCTCTTTGAGACAGACTTCTAGCCTTCTGTCCTTCCGAAAGGCCCTTAAGACATGGCTTTTCCCTTAATTTGATGCTGCTTCCTGTGTCTGCAAGTCCTCTTAGTGTTATGTTCTCCCTTCTTCGGTTGGGTTTCCTTCGATAAAGCGCCGGGATACTGCGTGGAGTGGCCGTGTGCTATAGAAGTATAAAAATAACATAACATAACATAACATAACATAACATAACAATAACTAAGCAAAGACTAGAATGACCCTAGGGACCATATAACTACTAGTATCTACTCTACTACTACCTGATTTGTACTAGTGATGTATGTTGTATATTTATATATTACTATTAACTCATTTTTAAATATTGCTACCAATAGGGGGAGGTGTATATGACACCTAAAAAATGTGTAATGTTTTTTAGGCACACTACCGGACACCTGTGCCGGGGCCAGCGGCGAAGGCGACGCGGCTGGCGAGGATGCGGCACCTGTGGATGGAGCTGCAGGGGCGAGCCAGCACCAGCACCAGTGGCGGGCAGTGGTAAGTTAGATTTATAATCCTTAACTATTGACATTACACTCACTGCAAGGGTGTACTGTTTCTATACTGTACTGTTGAGACTTAGTAAGTAAGATGTTGTTGTGAACGTTTGAAGAGTGAAGACACCCTTTAATTGGCATTAGTAAAGGCATTAGGGGCAGGAGTATTGAGTAACCATTGTCCTCTTCTATCTTTGAAATTTTTATGGAGAATACTAAAAGTCAGATCAGATCACCTGGTGTTTACCTAAAAAGGGAAAGACTGGTGGAAGGAAGAAGGACGGGCGAGATTTAATATGTATGACTGACAGAGAGAAGGATACCTGTGATGCAAGCATGCAAATTGCAAAGGTGGCTGATAGGAATCAGAGGCATTGTTGATTTAATGCCTGAAAAAATCCTGCAAATGTTAAAGCCCAAGCAAGTGGGAGGATAGATACATACCATAAATGTTATGTACTGTGCTTTATAGTGCTACCATGCCACTATGTGAATAGTTAACTTGTCTTACTGTTTTTCTAAGAGTATATTTTACAATAGTCTTGTTTTTTCTTTTTGATATACAGCTACTCCTTCGAAACCGGATCGAAAGGAGTTGGCCACCAAGGCACGGCGCCGGAAGCTGGAGACCATACAATTGGAATATCATCAGCTGGTGGTCCTGGAAGAGCAGGAGGAGGAGACGGGAGCAGCTGAAGCCTCCTCCAATGCCCCGGGCCCCAGCCACCGGCCTCCAGCTGTACGGCGCCACCGTCTGGCGGCCGCCCGCCGCCGCCGCTTTTCCATCACAGGTGCCCCCCACTGTGGCAGCAACTGCCGCATTCTAAAGCGCATCGTCACCCTACTTGAGGAGGCAGTGTGTGTCCTCCAAAGACAATCCCACCGGACATAGGAGACCCTGTTTATTGCCCCTTTTATATTTATTGTTTAGGTAAGTGGGAATCGGGCGTTGGAGTTTTGGACAATTGGACATTTGGGGGGTCATTAGGATGACGGGCGGACTTAGTCTGCCCACCATCCTATAGGATTATGGGACCGCCTGCCATGGGGCGGGGGTCCTGTGGGGGATATTAGGGGATGCGCCCACCACAGTGGCGGGCGCATACTGCATTTTTAACATTGTGGCGGGCGGTGCTCTCAGCACCGCCCGCCACAATGCTAAAAATGCATGTGATGCATATGCATACAGAAAGTGGCAGGCACCGCGTTAGGGCCCCCAAAGTGAGGACCGCCTGCCTTTTCGCAAGGCGACTGGGGCAGATAAGCGCCAGACGGTCTTTCCGTCCGCCGTGATCCCTGGCCATAGTAATATGGCGGGGGGAAATGGGTGGCGGGCAGACAAGGATGTCGGGCGGATCGCCACCGCCCGCATGACGATGGTGATTTGCCCGACATTCTAATGGGCCCCTTGGTTGGACTTTTTCCTTACGGTAATTGGTTGGGGTTAGGGAGAGGGGTGGGTCAGGTTTGGTGTTTTTTTTTTACATTGTTTATTTTTGCTAGGGTTATTAAATCAATATTTCTACTTTACATACAATGTTGTTAATGTTTTGTGGGTGGGGTTACTGTTTACCATCACTCTGTTTCCTTGGTGGTGCAGGTCTGCCCATAGCCAGTGTTTGATTTAAATAATTGGCTTACTGTGTAAGACACAAACAGGTTTAGTTGTCCTGCTAGCACTGTCACTCTCCCTCTTCTAGTCTATGCATTATTTAACTGGACTCAAAGGGGTGTGTTGATTGATTGACAACATGTCCATTATTAATTATGCCTCCCCCAAACTTCTCTTACCTTAGCTTGATGTTAACTTGGGCACAGCGATGGCTGCATGGTGATGATGGTTTCCTTTACTAACATGCCATGATTGTGGTGGTGGTAGTAGTAGTAGTAGACACTGGCAGGGCAGCAGCATTTTCAAAAACAGAAAATAAGACAGTAGCCTGAGAGAGACTGTTTGAGGAGTAGTAGAATGAAGTTCAGTACAGAACTTACTGAGCAACAATAATATGCAAAAATATTTTACAACAAAACATAATGGTGGTGGGGATAGCCTACTAAACAGAGTTACAAATTATAGTTGTGTCGAGTCACTTGACTAGGCGAACAGTACACTAGACACAAGGGTAACAGTTGGTGCTGTATATGAGGATGACAACAAATCCAATCAATGCCGGCAATTTTTGCGGATTTGTATGTTCCTTTGGTAAATAAAAATCACCTCTAAAATATACTGCTCATGGGTGGGAAATCCATTGTTTTTTTGCACTCCACACCACCCCAGTTCAGACATGGCCAAATGCAAATCAGTCTGACCCTGTGCCTCATTGGAACAGTCCAGCCCGAACTGCCAAGCCATGCCTTCCCTGGACCGGAAACAAGCTTCCGAGGACCGGTTTCTGGCATTCCAGCTGTCTTCAGCCCGGCTTGCTTGAATCCAGTGGTGTGGAGAGCATGGTACTCAAGTCTGAGCATACCCATCCACTCGGGGTGACAAATGCAAAAACCACAGTTGATGGACAGAATGCAGAACAATGTCATACATTCACCCCAGTACAGAGATCTGGGCCTAAATCCATTGTTTTTTTACACTCCACTAAGCATGGGCAAAATTTGCGAATTTGTGCAAATTTGCGGATTTTTGTTTTTTTGCGTGTTTGCGGGGTTTTTTGCGTGTTTGCGTGTTTTTGTGTTTTTTTGCGTGTTCGCGGGGCTTTTTGCGTCTTCGCGAGCCGCTTGCATAGCGAAGTTACCCATGCAGTTGTTTATGGGAGAGGGAGAGAGAGAGAGATAGATAGATAGATAGATAGATAGATAGATAGATAGATAGATAGATAGATAGATAGATAGATAGAAAGAGAGAGGAAGAGAGGGAAAGAGAGAGGGAGAGAGAGAAAGAGAGAGGGAGAGAGAGAACGAGAGAAAGAAAGAGAGGCCAGATCTCTGAAGGGCCAGATTCCTGAGTTGCCCCTACAGAACATACAGCTTTTTATTTTTAGCAAAATGCATATGAAAATTGTGCTGTAAAGGTCTCTTTTAGTTTAACCCCTCCTGACAACTCAAAATGGGTGTATTTGCCATTCTCTCCCTTCTTCCTGTTTTTTATATCTGTAAGTACTTCCTGATGAGGTTTAATTCCTTAGACAGGTGCCTCGTTGCCTACTTGTAACTATTCTCTGACACTGCTTCAAGGGTCAGAGCAGGGTCAGAGAATAGTTGCAAGTAGGCAACGAGGCGCCAGGAAGCAATTAGCAGCAGGTGTCCAAGTTGAAGTTAATTTGTTTGTAACCCTTTTGTAAAAGGTTACAAAGAAATTAGGTTCAACTTTTGCACCTGCTGCTGTAACCCATGCTTGGCTGAAAATTCGTCCCCCCTGATTCGCTGATTTTACCGCGATTTCGTGAGATTCGCGGATCGTGAAATCGCGGAAAATCCGCAAGTTCGCCCATGAAACGGAGTTTACGCCCACCCTTACACTCCACACCACCCCAGTTCAGACATGGCCATATGCAAATAAGTCTGACCCTGTGCCTCATGGGAACAGTCCAGCCCGAACTGCCAAGCCATGCCTTCCCTGGACCGGAAACAAGCTTCGAGGACCGGTTTCTGGCATTCCAGCCGTCTTCAGCCCGGCTTGGTTGAATCCAGTGGTGTGGAGAGCATGGGACTCACGTCTGAGCATACCCATCCCACTCGGGGTGACAAATGCAAAAACCACAGTTGATGGATAGAATGCAGAACAATGTCATACATTCACCCCAGTACAGAGATCTGGGCCTAAATCCATCGTTTTATTGCACTCCACACCACCCCAGTTCAGACATGGCCATATGCGAATCAGTCTGACCCTGTGCCTCATGGGAACAGTCCAGCCCGAACTGCCAAGCCATGCCTTCCCTGGACCTGAAACAAGCTTCCGAGGACCGGTTTCTGGCATTCCAGCCGTCTTCAGCCCGGCTTGCTTGAATCCAGTGGTGTGGAGAGCATGAGACTCAAGTCTGAGCATACCCATCCCACTCGGGGTGACAAATGCAAAAACCACAGTTGATGGACAGAATGCAGAACAATGTCATACATTCACCCCAGTGGATTTTTGCATTTGTCACCCTGAGTGGGGTGGAAATGCTCAGACGTGAGTCCCATGCACTCCACACCACTGGGTCAGACTGATTTGCATATGGCCATGTCTGAACCGGGGTGGAGGGGAGTGCAAAAAAACGATGGATTCGAGTACTGGGGTGAATGTATGACATTGTTCTGCATTCTGTCCATCAACTGTGGTTTTTTGTATGTGCCACTTTCAATGCCAGATGAACTGGAGGGTGTGCTTGGAATGTGACTCTGTGCAGCTACATTGTGACTTCTACTACCACTACCAACTGAGGTGGTTGAGCTGGATATAGGTCCATTCCGGGCCTTTGAAAATATGGCAGCTGGAGGTGGTGGTGGTGTAACCTGTGTTGGTGTGATCCGTGCTACATCCCGCTCAGTAGCAGCCTTTCTGGATAGGGTGAGAATGTTGGTCTCTATCCCGTTTGGGGCGGGAGTGATGTGCGTGATGACTGGCTCGTCTTCATCAACATCATCCCCCTCTTGTACATCTTCCTCTATAACTCTAAGTTTTTCTGGAACCTTCTTTTTCAGAAGCATTGTTTTGTGGCGTGCATCATTCTGAGACTGAGCTGGTGGCTGCCGAGTGGCTTCATGATCATCAGAAGCGGGGCTTGAAGAAGAAGATGATGGACTAAGCCTCCTTTTCCTTGCTGGTGATCTGGAAGACAATAGATCTTCCGAAACAGTTGTTTGCTCCACTTTGTCTGCAGGAAGCTCGATTTCCTGAAATGCCCCTACTTCAGGAGCAACAACTACCATTGTGGGCTGTTCTTGCGGCTGCTGCTGTTTTTGCAGCTGCTGTTCTTGCGGCTGCTGCTGCACACTTATCTGCTGAGTTTCCGCCTGCGTTGATTGTGTACTACTTTGCTATAATGACATTTCAACATCGCTGCTCGTTAGTAGACTGGCTACCTCTGCGACACTCAAGGGCTTGGGACTAGGTTGATGGGATTGGACTGCTGGTGCAGGTGCTGCTCCCAGCTTGGTTCCTGGACAACGCTGCTGCATGCGCAATTGTTTTGGTCCCAAAAAAAACATTGGCCAGCACACCAGTCGTGGTTAGTAGCACTTCCTTTTTCTGTTCCTTCTTCTCACCGGCAACTTTCATGGTACTGGACCTGGTATTTTTCTTTGGGGCCTTCTTCGCCAGATGTCAGGCAGGATGCAGGTGCTCAAGTTGTGGTCACACATGGACGTGATGCGCAGCAGGACTTCTGGCTGGCTGGCAGTACAACGGGTGATGATGAGGATACCTCCTCTGGCTTTTTGTGCACCTAAAAGCAAATAAGGCAGGAGAAGAACATCAGTGAAATGTTGCATTTGTTGCTGTGGTTCAGTTACTACTGTACTAGTACAAACAAACAAAATATATAGTCTAACCATTTCTGAGACTTTGCCAACAAGGGCAATGTTATACTGTTGTGTACACACTACACTATCAGGAAGGATAGGAAAGAGAATAAGAACCACCAAAATAAAAATGTAATGGAAGTGGGGTGGAACCTATTTGCCATTACATTATTTGAGCATCACATCATTCATGGAGATGCTGCTGGCAAAGGGGATGGATGGAAGCAGTAAGCCATTAGGAATAGCATGCAGGCCAATATGGCAAAAGCAGGACACTAATAACTCCCACCACAAACAAAGGACACCAGCCACATGGACACTCACAAATCACAAGCAACAAGCAGGAGACCTGGGAAACACCATGAACTGACAAAAGGCCTATTAAAATCAAGCAAAGGATGCATGCTAAAGCACACCGCTCTGCCTTTTTAATGCAATAAAATGAAAAACGAAAATACACAGGCCAAAAAAAAGGTCTACAGGGTGCATGCATTGCACACCAACACACACCACACGCACACAATAAAGGCATGTCTATAAGACTCCTAACATCAGAAACCTCACCCCAAAAAACACATTTCCCAACTCAATCCAATGCAATCCATGCCCTAAATGATGTCTAAATTCAACAGACCACCCAGAAACACTTGTTTAATGCACCTGTGGCCACCTGCTCTGAGCCTACTGGAAGAAAGCAGGCCTGTTGGCAGACAAGGCCAGCCAAGCTTGCAGGCCTAGGCTTCAAAATGGCCACCAGCCACATGGCCAGACCCAACAACAGAAACCCCACCCCAAAAAAAACCATTTCCCAACTCAATCCAATGCCATCCATGCCCTAAATGATGCTTGAAAATGAAATAGATTCAAAACACACCATAGGAACAGTTGCTTCATCATACACCGACCCATGACTAGTATGGGCCTACCGACTACTACTATCAACAACAAGTTAAAAAAAGGAATGATAAGTACTAAAATTATATTGTAGTTGCAAGTGCAACAACTGCAATGCTCCCAATCAAACAGACACAACAAGCACTTACTTGTAAAATATCCAATTTAAAAATCCTCAAATCCAATGATAATGATGCAGCAGACAAAAAGAGTGATCTTTCCTGCTCAAAATCCAAAGGCGGAATGAGCAGGATATGAACAAAGAACTGGGAGGAGCCTCCTGGACAGGAACAGGAAGTTGGACATTCTGTGGCACTTCCTCCCTCTCCCCCCTTTTAAAAAAGGACTCCTTACACAAAAAAGGACAGCCAAATGTCAATCTGAGGAGTTTTTCTCATCCAAATCATCATTTACAGAAGGTTTTATGCTGCTAGAGATGATATTCTTCTCCAGATTGAAAATTTTACATGTTCGAGTTCTCGAGCTTCACCTTACTTCCGCCAGATGTTGACTGCACGTCCAAAAAGACGTGTTCGCATTCTCTTGTTCCCTGTCGCATTGGATATGACGTGTTCGGGTTCTCTCGCTCCTTGAAGCGTTCGATATGACGTGTTCACATCCTCACGCTCTTGCTCGTGGTGGAGAATGACGTGTTCAAGATCTCATACTCTCGCAGTGCATGATCGCTAGAGAAATGACGTGATTGCGGGCGCGAACTCGCCCGAGATAGCGCAAATGGCTACCATCATCTCGTGGAGCACTCGACCGGATCGCGAAAAATTGCAGGCGAACGCGGGGATCCCGGTAAGGCGATTGTGCTACAAAAACGTATTTTCAAAGCGCTAGCATGAAAAAAATCTCCGGTACTCTGCGGATCGTGGAAATTTTGGCATTTTTGCGCTCTCCGCGGAACACAGTACAGCTTAGAATATGAATAATATACATTGAGGTGAAAATGCAATCAAGTTCTGAGTCATTACATATTAGTTATTACGCCAGTTATGAGGACGGAGGATCATCATGTGCTGTAAAGCTTCGGGGAGTACAGATATTTCCCCAGTAAACATTCAAATCATTCCAGATGGAGGACCAGTTCCGGGGGCATCCCCGTGCCACATATACTGTCTCTTTCCTGAACATGCACCAGTCCATGTCCGTTTTCCAGGCCTCCAACTTGGGCGGGTGTGTTGCCCCCATAATTGTGCAATATTCTGTTTCACAATCATTGAACCCAGTGTGACCAAAAGTGTGCATTTGGTGTTAAGGTCTGTGGGCTCCCACACATTCAGGAGGCACCTCTCTGCATCCGGGCCGATAGTAATTGTAATAATCTCACTAAGGTCTTTGTGTATTTTGCGCCAACAGTGCTGAATCAGCTCACATTCCCACAGGATATGCATAAAGGTCCCTTCCTGGGCACACTGTCTCCTGCATCCCCCATTCTCCGCCCTGCCCATACGCACAAGACATGGCCCCATTATCTACATTATGTGCAGATTTTTAAGCTGGACGAGTCGCACTATGGCTGAGATGGCTACTTCTCGGGGAGAGGCTACTGCCTCCTGCCAGTCCTCATCATCCAGCACTATCCCATCCCTTTCCCAATGTTCTCTAGTGCGCTGGAGAGGGTCAACAGAGTTATTAATCAGTTGTTTATAGCTCAGTGAAATGGCTTTTGTTGGCAGACAGCCATCTAGTATTCGGTCCTCGAGGGGCAAGGACTCCGGGGGGACTACATCCTTTGTCAGTTTCGATAGTAGGGCATGTTGAATCTGTCGGTATTGGAAGAGCCCCGAGTCTGACAAGTCGTATTCTTGTTGTAAAGTAGTGAAAGCTTTCACATCCCCTTTCACCCAGAGGTCCCTTATTGTGGAGATGCTGATTGAGTCCCATTTATTAAACCCCTTTGACTTCCACAGGTTCACCAGGGGTTCGAGTCCCATAAAGGGCTCCCATCCAAGCCCAAGCTCCTGTTTGCGGCGTGCCATATTTGAACCGCATGCTTAGTCGGTCCTGTTAGGGAGAGTCGCCCGGGTTTAGAGTATAGTACTCTGTTGTAATTTTCCCCCAGCAGGAGCCACCTGTCCATGGCGTAGCCCGGGTCATCAGCGCACCGATATGTCCCATGGTTTATGGCCGCACGGTGTGCTGCCCAATAACATTTTTTAAGGTCCGGGAGGTCAATCCCTACATCATACCAGCTAAGATTGAGTTTGGCCAGTGCTATACGGGGTTTCCAGTTAAACTCCAATTGGCATCTTGATCCAGCAAGAGAGTGAATGAAGCAATCACTACCCGAAAGACCATAAGTAACAACAAGGAAGCTGACCTTTCAGAAAGAGACTTGCCTTTCTCAGACGAGATACATGTTGTGCTGGGGTGAGACTCAGTCCTCCAGCGGACACTGCTGTATCGGAGGGAGGAGCATCCTACAAGCACAAAGGCGCCAACAGTTTCCCGCTGCGCTTGAAGCCTTGCCTTTCTCAGACCTGATACCTTTTGTGCTGGGGTGGGACTCAGTCCCCCAGCGGACACTGCTGCTCCAGAGGGAGGAACCTCCTACCAGCACAAATGCACAGACCATCTCCCACAGCACAAGACGCCTTGCCTTTTTTAAACCTGATACCTGTTTTTCTGGGGTGGGACTCAGTCCCTCAGTGGACACTGCTGCACCAGAGGAAAGAGCTTCCTACCAGCACAAAGGTGCTGACAGTCTCCGTAGCCCCATTCGTGCCTGGACCAAGCCCGGGCAGGCCTGTCTGCATCCGTCCGTGGCTGGACAAGGCTGGGCTGGGCCTCCCCTCTTTTCGTTCGCATTTCTGGAATTTCAATTGGACCCTGGACTTGTAAGATATGTGTACATAGCAAAAAGTTTAAAAAAATCTCTCTAAGCAGAAGAGGTGTGTCTCATCAAATGCAGTACAGAGATTGACTAAAATGGATGGCGTTTTCGAACTGTTACAATGGGAACTGTTATGAACTAATGAAATGCTTTTTTTTATGGTCACATGGCAATTGTGCACCCAGCGCGCAAGGAGACCTCACCGATGTGATTTGGAGGAAATATATTTACTATAATATAAATAAGTTTATTACATTTAGAAATATATAAATGTTTAAGATATTATTGCTTGCTCTAATATACACTTTAAAGTTATTTAGATATAGTTTTGACACAAATGGAAAAAGGAAATGTCGTACCCTGCGTGACACCATACGTCTATGACATAACAAAGGGCGTGTTGGTGTGCACTCATCGCATATGCAACGCGCAGCCGGCACGACCTCATACGTATATGACAACGCGTGGCTTGGTAGTGCGTACCCGTCGGATACCAAAGTAGCAGCTGAGGCGACTTCATGCATCTATGATGTTATGCGGGACGCGGTGTCACGAACCCGTCGGATACGAACTGGGCATCATTTACGAGTTTAGCAATATGGTGGATCGGATTCGCGTGGTGATGGAGCTTGGTACGCTACCTGTGTGGAGTACAGTTTTCTCAACAAAAAAAAAAAATGATATTCATATTTTTTGGGGAAGATATAAAACATTACATCATTTTTTAAGGTAAGAAAAGGATAATAGAGTTGCAAAATATTAAAAATAATTCGAAAACATAGGTTTTATAAATATAAAATATGAAATTAACATTTAAAGAACCTTTAAAATTCACTGAAAAAAACATAGGTTTTACAGACTTTATAAATAGGAATTCGCATTTAAAAAACCTTAGAAATTCACTGAAAAAAACCAGAGGTTTCAGGTACGTTATAGTTAGTTAGACATTTGACTTATATAAAACCAGAGAAAATTGCCAGTTATAGTTAGTTGAGCTAACTATATCTTGCATGCCCGCAATGCACTGCTGATGACATCACATATTACATCACTCAGGACATGGTCAGTGACATCACTAATGACATCTCAAATGACATCACTGATGACATCATCCACGTGATAATCTGATGCACATACTGATGTTCTAATATAAACTTTGATATACTCTGACAGACCACTATTTTTGAAACCATACACACAACAATGCCAGATACTCCATACCACTGACTATTTCCTAGGTGACTCATCAATACAGTACTATATTATGCACTCATACACCTATACATGCAGTCACACTCTACCACTCATCCATAGAGTTAGTCACACACCTAGTCAGTCATGCAAAGAATGAATTACATACTCATTTACTCATGTATACAGTTATACACACCAACTGAGTTATTTATACACACACCACCACTTTTTTATGCAGATACTAACACATACTTACTGTCTTATACAATCACTGATACAAGCAGACGCTCATTTATACACCCACTCTTCAAATAACTTACTCTCACGTATAGTCATTTATACACTCGAACACATCGGGGGGGTGACAGACTACAAAAATTGAGAAGACTGGAGTTGAAACTCATAATTAGATTTAAAACAAAACATCTGAAGGGCTTGAACGCAGATGAAGAAATGCATGTTCATTTGTAGCAACAGAGAAGAAAATGACAAAAAAGAGGACTATGATTAACGTGTATTGACTTTGGTATGAATTACTGTGTGAGTTGGTAACTGTAAAAAAGGGCCTATGTGTAATCAATTTGGGTACAAAAGTGGGACGTAGGGCACTCAGCCCGGTTAACAACCAACATAATATCAGATACTTTGAGAAACAAACATGAGCCTGACAAGAGCGCAATGATAATGTCAATTGCTATCAAATATGTATTTATTTCTACTCAAGAATCATATTTTAAGTATCATTTATGTTATTAGACTTCCCACAATGATACCCAGTCTTTGAAATTATTTAAAACAATTCTGAAACACAAAATAATTTGTAAAAACTGCATGGCCCAGAATGCACCACATGGTAAAACCCTTGTGAGAGTATAAAATGTGGAAAGGGAAAAGGGACTCTTGTAGAACACTGCTGTGACCAAGAACGTTTGTTCGAAACGCGTAGGAGTTTGCATGAGACCTGTAAAATAAATCTACTGTGAAAGAAGAGTGCTGCGTCTTTGCCTTTATTTCGAAAAAAAAAAAAAAAAAATATATATATATATATATATATATATATATATATATATACATTTTGCATAGGTTCCAAATCCAACTAATTAGAAGGACATAGAGAGGGCACACCAAGAGATCTTTGCACAATTCCTTTATTGTGCGCTCATAGAACAAGGACGACGCGTTTCGGCGTAATCCTTTTTCAAGTGGCCACCATTTTGCATTTTACCACTTATAAGTCCTTCTTTTGTGCCTGAACACATAAACATAAAGGAAATACTCGAATGTAAAAACAATCCATATTATAACAGTGTTTCTCTATATACATATATACAACCTTTCAACATTATGACCACATTGTATCTGTATATGTACAAGGCTTTCGAGCGGATATTCCATCGGACAGGACCCTCGTGGTGAGTTTCCTAGCAACACTCTCCTGCTACGGGATACCGAACTACAGTTTCGCGATGACTATCGGGAAATGGAGTACATAACATATCTCCTGGCAAGCATCGTGTGCTGCGCGATTCCACACTACAGAGTCGCATTGGCTATCGGGAATTGGAGTCTACACCAATTACGGGATTTGAGACCTTAGTCAGACTTATACCATCGGGTCTCCCCTTATGATTCATGCCAATATGACCCTCCATCATACGCCAGGGGTATTATGTAATTATATGGGAACTCCCTTTTGTATTCCTACATATTCCTAGGATAGTACACCAGCATGTGGGTGCTCCCACTAGTTCTACTGGAGTGTTGCTCAAAAAAGGTGGCCGGTCTACTGTTCGAGTGCTATTAATCGGAGGTGAGATATTAAACAGTGAGATTTGTGAAAACTATAAAACAATACATAATGATAACGTAATTATTATACAAATGATCAGCAACCAACATACATTTCTCCCTAGTGAATATAGCAGGGCTCCCTATTGTAGCTATATAGGTGGCGGGACGACTAGCATCTGTCCGATGCTCCACAATTGTGGTTATTCTACCCCCTCTTCTCTACTAGCACAAATACAATTCATGAGAGCCCCAGTGCTAAAATCGTGACGGTGATTACTATTAACAAACAAAGCTCATCAGACTGCGGGATAACCGATGCCCTGTCCTGTTACAGCATTAGATGCCTATATGTAATGATAATTCTTCCCCATAATTGAGTCCCTTTGGAGTCTTACTCTCCATATCTATGATGTTCTTGGACTCTCTGACCCGCAATTGCGCTTCCCGGTCTCCACCCCTGATATTCTTGGGTATTTTATTAATGCCATAAAATCTTAGGCTCCCATTATTGCTCTTATGGCTCTCTTCATAATGGCGAGCCATCGGGTAGCTGTGGTCCTTATTGATGATTGCACGTAAGTGCTGCAGAATCCTAACTTTAAGTGGATGCTTGGTGCTGCCCACGTACTGGAGGCCACATGGGCACTCCAGTACGTAGACAGCAAATTCTGTATTGCAGTTTATCTGGTGTTTGATTGTCTTCACCTGACCTGTCCCTGTCTTATAATCTTTTCGAGATTTCCCATTGCGATCACATTTGCAGTTACCGCAAACGGAAAAACCATTCGGAATGGGAGGCCAGTTCTTTTTAGATGTCTCACTCAGGTAGCTGTGCACTAATCTGTCTCTAAGGGATCGTGCCCTACGATATGTTACCTGCGGTCTTGTGCCCACTAACCCTCCAATGATGGGGTCAGTTGCCAGTAGGCTCCACTTGGCCTTCATCACTTTTTCCAGGGCCCATGCCCCCCTACTGAAATTAGTGATCATGCGTGGTGCATCAGGTTGGCTCTTATTTAGAATTCCTTTTCTTCTCTTATCACTGGCAGATGTTCTAAACAGGACTTCCTCATGTTTGAGACCTTGAACTTTACTACAGGCAATTTTTAGGGTTTCGTCCCCATATTGTCTTTGAGTGAAGCGTTCAATCATTGCTTTCTGTTCACTCTCAAAGTCACTGTCGATGCTGCAATTGCGGCAAGCCCTCAACAACTCCCCATAGGGAATACTTCTCTTTAGGGGAATCGGATGGTGGCTCGCCGCATGCAGCACCGCATTGCCAGCAGTTGCCTTGCGAAACAGACGTGTGGTTAGGCCACCCTCTTTCACCTTGACTGCTACATCCAGAAATTCGCAATATGTATTGCTGATGGTATATGTGAAACGGAGATTAAGGTAATTGATTCCTAAATGATCTATGTACTGTTTTGCTAATGTCTCAGGGCCATTCCAAATTATGAAAAGGTCGTCAATGTACCTGACCCACATTAAAATGTGGTCAGTGTACATCTCAGACTCCTGTGACCAGACAACCTGTTCCTCCCACCAGCCTAGGAAAAGATTCGCCAGGCTGGGGGCAAAACAAGTCCCCATCGCGGTCCCAGATCGTTGTCGGTATACCGCTTTCTCAAAGAGAAAAATGTTTTCCTGTAGACAGTACAACATCATTGTCTTAAGCATGGCATTATGTTCATAACAATCCACGTGTCGACTCCTCAAGAAATGCATGCACGTTTCTACCCCTTTCACCAGGTTGATGCATGTATAAAGAGAGCATATGTCCATGCTTATCATGTATGCGTGTATATATGTATATAGCTATATCTCAAAATTGCAGCAAATATACTGTGGGGCTTAAACACACACAACACAAAAGTTACATGCTGGGTTAAATTATTTTATGAAACCATATAACATGGCATTTGTGTTTTTTGACCATTTTTCACTGAACCCAGGTAGAGTCAGGAGAAGACAGCCACAAGTATTTCGACCATTTCCAAATCTTGCCAACATAAAAGAATGGGCTATTATCAAAACATTCAGATTGAACATGCAAACCATACTGGATTTGTGTTTCAGCTGGAGCCATATCTTCTGCCTCACAATGGAAATCCCCCATCAATCACACCAATTGTCAAACACATGGTAGTACTTCATTTTGTGGCCACATAATCACTCCAATACACTGTAGCAATATCTGGTGAAATGCCACAGGCAACTTTAGGACCAGATAATTAAGATAAGGACCAAAGTGCAGGTTGCACGCTCTCTGTCCTCCCTCGAGACCAGCGCTGATTCAGCGGTAACTTCCTCATTATTTAAACAGTTTAAAGCGGCGAAAACTTAATTTTATTTGCAACAAATTTTACCTATTTGGGCTTTTTAAAATACTTACTGCTTGCTGCTGGAATAAGGGGTGCACTTGGCGCCCTGCAGTTTCCTTGGTCCACCGCCAGTCATTAGCGGACAGTTTGTTGTAGAGGGAGACTCCGGGGGACAGCCTCGTTACGAAGGAAGTGACTCACTTCCGGGTAGGGCCAGTGGTAACTGCCATCTTGGTTGGGTTAGCGGTCTAGTATCTCCGCTCCCAACCATACTCAGGCACTATAACTTCACCAAATGACGCGAAAGCGCAGCGGACGCACGGAGCGGGAGCGCCGCCAGCGGGCACGCCGCCAGCGCCAAAGGAGTGCCAAAGGCAAGCCCGTCTGCACCCGTCCGTGCCTCAACCGGGCCCGGGCCTGTCCCCCTGGATCTTCAGGATGCCATAAAACAACATCTAAATCAAGGGTGATTACTTACACAAGTTCTCAACTTAGGGACTTGAGTAACTCCATTAATAATCATGACTGTACTGTCTTTAGCCTGGGCGATTTCACTAACAAAATACCAGCCACTTGCCCCAAATGCCTGCTTAAGGTGTCCCCAACCGCTCTGGCACTATCCCCCAGTAAACACTTTTCTCATGTTAATTCTAACCCCATTCATTTTGTACTCATCAATGCTCGCTCCCTCTCTAAGCACAAAATTGAAATACAGGAATTACTAACCAATCATAAGTTAGATCTTGCGTTTATAACCGAAACGGGGGGTGACTCTTCTACAGGTCCTGACTTCTGTGCGGCTACCCCAGTAGGATACTGTGTATCAAGACACGATAGATTGTTAAAAAAGGGCGGCGGGCTGGCGATTATTCATCAAGAAACTTTCGCCATAAAAACTGAACCAATTACATTATCAGTGTGTGAAGCACTGTCCTTTTCTATCACTTTTCCCAAGACTCAGACATTTAGAGGATATTTGATTTATCGTCCTCCAGGCCCTCGAGCAGGCTTTCTTAAAAATGTACACAAGCTTATGGAACCGATGGCAGGAACTCCCCATTACACCATACTGGGAGATTTTAACTTCCATCTAGAATCTTTACAGGATAATGAATCCTCATCCCTTATAGCAGACCTATGTTCAGCAGGCTTACAACAGCTGGTTATAACACCTACTCACATGGCGGGTCACATCCTCAATGGACTATTTACAAGCAATACTAATATCTCAATATCCTCTGTCCTACCACTCATTTGGACTGACCATTCTGCAATATTCTTCACTTTACAAATTAAAAAAGCTGAGGAAAGCAACACTATTTCGCGTACACCTAAACAAGTTCGGGCATGGAAAAATACTGTTATGACTCTCTTGCAAAAATACACTGTCCTCTACCCAGCAGGAAGCTATAGCAGATCCTGACATAGTGCCCAATAACTACACTTGCAAAAGAGGTGACAGTTTAAACAGAGCGCACAGCGTGTGTAAGTAAATTAAATCAACAAGTAGGAAGGTGCTCAAAGTGAACAAGAGTCTGTCACCAAGACTCTCATAAATAGCCAATGGATGGCTAACAACAGTACATAGAATTCACCAAGCACTCAATTATCAAGTCCACTTTCAAATTCGCAAAATAGGTAAGTTTCTTCAGATTCCTTCTTTTATTCGGTCATCCAATTGAAAGGACATCTTGATACAGCAATACAGCCAACACGTGTTTCGTCTAGTCTGTGTTTGACATATAGACTTCTTCAGGGCTGCAAATAATTACAATAACCTAAGTTTAGGTTTGTAATACCAACCAATATAGTACATCTACAAAATTGTAACATTAACATAGGCTAAAAATTACTTCTCAAAGTTACCGAACAGTGTAACACAGAGAAAACGTAAAACTAAAAGAGGTCCCAAATACCAAGCGTGAAAAGTTGAATCACCAAAGCGTGACAGAACAACTCGCCAGATTGGCAGTCCAAAGTGTGAAACCCAATGTAAAACAGAGTCAATCATGGTAAATAAATAAGTTAGCAACGGAGTAGAATCATACCCCAAAGAGGAATAAATTAAATATTCCTCAAGCCTCGGTATAATCACGTCTTCTCATCTGTCTGAAAAATTAAAGTACCCTAATCACAAGCCATTCACAAGGGATCAATGATGAATAAAAGCGCAAAAAAACCAACATAGGTAAAACTCACCCACAACCGAGGGTATATACATCTCTTGTAGCACGTCTTATTATTATCATCATCACATGTGTGAGGAAAGGGTAGTAACCTCAAACCTCACAGAATTCAGGTAACAACTGCAAGTAAAACGTAACAGAAAGTAACTTCACCATTCACTGGTGATTGCAACAAAGCATATTTGAAAAAAACAATTTAAGTCGTCCCCTTACCTATCTGTATGCCGATTTTATAAATCCAATAATCTTTGTCCCATGATATAAGTAATCATCCACTGAAAAGGTACCTGCCAAAAATATAAATCATAAGCTCTATACGTCTAACTGAGATTGCCAAATGCAGTGATTTAGTGAAAATAAGCCCATAAGCTTATAATAGTAAGTAACCATTCACCTCGTATTAGAAGTCTCCGAGAGTATCCGACGTTCCGTATTTCCGCGTGCTACGCGGGCGCCATCTTGTGATGGCTTTAAATAGTAACTAAGAACATGCGCCATCTTGGAACGGTGCTATCGTCTAGAATCATGTTACAGCGTAAACTTGAAACTTTAAATACATTCTACAGCACAATGGCCGCATTAGGATAATTGCACGTATGTATTCACTGTTGTATAAAATTAAGTAAGTCTGTAAGTTATAATTACGAGTAGCAAATCACCTCTTATCCAAAGTGAACGTCATTCAGAATTTCCGCGAAATAAGCGGGCGCCATCTTGTAATGGCTAAAGGTAAAATGAGCATAATATAATATGATAATGTGAACCTTCAATATCGTGTCTCAACACACTAACTAACCTAGTAAGTAAACACTCTCCACACTGCAAATGAAAGTAGCAATGCCAGCTAATAGCACTGAACAGTTCGTACTCCATGTATGAATGAATGATACATGTATGTATCGAAAACCTACTAGCTGTAATTCAGTGTTACATGCTAAAAGTTGCCATCCTTCCAGTCAAATTAAAGCCATTCCATATGGTGAAATGGTGAGGGCAAGACGTAACTGCTCTAGAGACAGTGAATTTGAGTCTAACCTCACAGATCTATCTAAGAGGTTTATTAAACGTGGTTATCAGAGGAAAACTGTTGAGGATGCGGCATTAAGGGCAAGAAAACTCAAGAGGGTTAATACTCTTAGTAAAAGGACAAGTGAGAATAGTACTAAAGATATGAAAATTAGATTTATTACAAACTTCAGTACTGATAGTGCAAAACTGTACAGCATTATGAATAGACATTGGCACCTATTGAGCATGGATGAAGATATTTTGCCTTTTGTTGGGGGTAGACCAGAACTGACTTTTAGAAAAGGACGCACACTGTCGAATTGTATTAGTCCTAGTTACCCTGTGAACAAAATTGAACCTGATTGGCTAACTGCAACCTCTAAAGGTTTTTACAAATGTGGCAGGTGTCGTCCTTGCAGATGGGCTAAACCTAAAGTTAAGACTTTCAATTACAATGATACTGGGGAATTTTGTATAAATTTCCTCATTAACTGTGATACTACTTTTGTAGTTTACGTTATAGCCTGCTCCTGTGGGCAGATCTATGTTGGAAGCACTATCAGAAAACTGAGAGAAAGGATGGTAGAGCATTTTAGAGCTCTCAAGACAGGGGACACCCGTTATCCTATTGCCTCTCATATGGTTAGAAATTATCAGGAGAAGAAAAACATTTGTTTACATATCATGGAATTGATCATGTGAAACGTGACCCAAGGGGTGGAAATAGACAACTAGTACTCCGACGAAGAGAAGTGATGTGGTTAATGAAACTGAAAGCAGTGGAATTAGGGATGAACATTGACCACGAATTTGAATATTATTTAGGTAATGAAAGATGAAGAATATGGTTATCTTGTCCTTATTCCTGTCATCTTTGAAATGTGATTCATTTGATCTGTGAGTGAACTACACTGATCTACTTATGTTTACTCTATGGAATGCTTAATCTTTTTTACTCCCTAATTACTATCTCCTCATGCTAATCTTTCCTGACCTTGGTTTTAAGTGCGTAACATTTACCCAGTAATGAGCCATTCCTATAAGGGTTTTATGACTCACACCATTCGGTCTGACAGTAGCGTTCATTTGTGGACTGTGATTATATGTTGCGATTATACTAAATACAGAAGGGAATAGTAGCTTTGATATAGTGGAGATTGCTTAGTACACATATGGATACGTATTTACCTTAGTATCATTCATGCATACATGGAGTACGAACTGTTCAGCGCTATTAGCTGGCATTGCTACTTTCATTTGCAGTGTGGAGAGTGTTTACTTACTAGGTTAGTTGGTGTGTTGAGACACGATATTGAAGGTTCACATTATCATATTATATTATGCTCATTTTACCTTTAGCCATTACAAGATGGCGCCCGCTTATTTCGCGGAAATTCTGAATGACGTTCACTTTGGATAAGAGGTGATTTGCTACTCGTAATTATAACTTACAGACTTACTTAATTTTATACAACAGTGAATACATACGTGCAATTATCCTAATGCGGCCATTGTGCTATAGAATGTATTTAAAGTTTCAAGTTTACGCTGTAACATGATTCTAGACGATAGCACCGTTCCAAGATGGCGCATGTTCTTAGTTACTATTTAAAGCCATTACAAAAAGATGGCGCCCGCGTAGCACGCAGAAATACGGAACGTCGGATACTCTCGGAGACTTCTAATACGAGGTGAATGGTTACTTACTATTATAAGCTTATGGGCTTATTTTCACTAAATCACTGCATTTGGCAATCTCAGTTAGACGTATAGAGCTTATGATTTATATTTTTGGCAGGTACCTTTTCAGTGGATGATTACTTATATCATGGGACAAAGATTATTGGATTTATAAAATCGGCATACAGATAGGTAAGGGGACGACTTAAATTGTTTTTTCAAATATGCTTTGTTGTAATCACCAGTGAATGGTGAAGTTACTTTCTGTTACGTTTTACTTGCAGTTGTTGCCTGAATTCTGTGAGGTTTGAGGTTACTACCCTTTCCTCACACATGTGATGATGATAATAATAAGACGTGCTACAAGAGATGTATATATCCTCGGTTGTGGGTGAGTTTTACCTATGTTGGTTTTTTGCGCTTTTATTGATCATTGATCCCTTGTGAATGGCTTTTGATTAGGGTACTTTAATTTTTCATACAGATGAGAAGACGTGATTATACCGAGGCTTGAGGAATATTTAATTTATTCCTCTTTGGGGTATGATTCTACTCAGTTGCTAACTTATTTATTTACCATGATTGACTCTGTTTTACATTGGGTTTCACACTTTGGACTGCCAATCTGGCGAGTTGTTCTGTCACGCTTTGGTGATTCAACTTTTCACGCTTGGTATTTGGGACCTCTTTTAGTTTTACGTTTTCTCTGTGTTACACTGTTCGGTAACTTTGAGAAGTAATTTTTAGCCTATGTTAATGTTACAATTTTGTAGAAGTACTATATTGGTTGGTATTACAAACCTAAACTTAGGTTATTGTAATTATTTGCAGCCCTGAAGAAGTCTATATGTCAAACACAGACTAGACGAAACACGTGTTGGCTGTATTGCTGTATCAAGAATTTCCTTTCAATTGGATGACCGAATAAAAGAAGGAATCTGAAGAAACTTACTTATTTTTCGAATTTGAAAGTGGACTTGATAATTGAGTGCTTGGTGAATTCTATGTACAATAACTACTCTTCTTGGCTTCATAAAGCCTTCAGCATAACAGTGCCAGTTAAGAATGTCAAAACAACAAGTGATGGACCGAATGTGGATCAATGTCACACATTCCCCCAGTCAAAAGATCTGGGCCCAAATCCATCGTTTTTTTGCACTCCACACCACCCTGGGTTAGACAATGGCGATATGCAAATCAGCTCTGACCCTGTTTTCCCATGGGAACAGTCCAGCCCGAATTACAAAAGCCATGTCCTTCCCAGAACGGAATCAAGCATCCGAGGACCGGACCGGTTTCGAGGTAACACCTCTCATCAGCCCGGCTAGCTTGACTCCAAATGGTGTGGAGTGCCTGGGACCCACGTCAGCGCACTTAGGGCGGCAATTGCAAAAACAACAAGTGATGGACCGAATGTGGATCAATGTCACACATTCCCCCAGTCAAAAGATCTGGGCCCAAATCCATCGTTTTTTTGCACTCCACACCACCCTGGGTTAGACAATGGCGATATGCAAATCAGCTCTGACCCTGTGCCCCATGGGAACAGTCCAGTCCGAACTACAAAAGCCACCTGTTGTGTTTGCCAGTTAAGAATGTCTCCACTAATCGAAAGGTGCCTTCAGCCGCATGGTTTTCAGAGGCCTTAAGATTGGAAAAACAACAGTGCAGAAATCTAGAGAGAAAATGGCACAAATACTATGACAATAATGCAAAAGACTTATATAAGGACTCACTGACTAAATACAAGCACCTCATTGTAGCAGAAAAAAAGTCAGTACTATCAAACACAAATAGAGTTGGCTCAAAATTCCACCAAGCAGCTATTTCAGGTGGTAACCAAACTCTCCAATACACCTACAAGCATGGTCACAGAGGTGTCACCTGCTCTGTGCCACTCTCTTGCTGATGTTTTCGAAGACAAAGTGCTTCAGATTTATTCTATTTTTGCTACACAAGTTAAGCCAGAGCCCCCTGCTAGAGATAGCCTAGCTAATCACACAGCTACTGGCTTCGCAGAATTTAGTCAAGTTTCACCGGAACTAGTAAAAGAGCTCATTGCCTCCATAAAATCGGGTTCCCCTCTGGATCCTTGTCCTCCTTCAATGGCAAAACGTATTCCAGAACACATAGCCCCTATTCTTACTAGTATTTTTAATTCAATGTTCCACACTGGCCTATACCCATTGATTTGGAAGAAGGCCATTATTAAACCCCTATTAAAAAAACCTACCTTGGATCCCACAGAACCCAAAAACTATAGGCCGATTGCTTGCCTTCCTTTCCCTGCAAAGATTGTGGAGAAAATAATGAATATTCAATTATCTCAATTCATTGATCAAAATAATCCTTTGGACTCCACTCAATTTGGGTTTAGGAAGGGTCATGGGATGGAGACAGCCCTTATTAAGGCGGCAAACGAAATTAGGATGATTTCAGATCAAGGGGGTGCGGCGGTCCTTGTTCTATTGGATATGTCCGCAGCCTTTGACATGGTCGATCACTCCATTCTAATCGACCGTGTCTCGGCCATGGGCATAGGACATAAGGCCAAAGTGCTACTAACCTCTTTCCTCGCTAATCGCACTCAAGCGGTTAAACTGGGCAAATCCTTTTCTTCCACGTTTTCTCTTCCATGTGGGGTGCCACAAGGATCCTCCATTAGTCCGACCTTATTTAATATCTACGTGTCGGACCTGGTCAGGATCATTAAAAAGCTAGGGATGGGAATAACGTCATATGCTGACGACACCTGACTGGTGTTGGCAGTACATAATGATGGATTACAAGTGGCAGCCAGCTTTCAGGAGGGAATGTTAGCCATCAGTTCCTGGATGGCACGAAACTGCCTAAGGTTGAACTCCAATAAAACAGAGGTTATGACCTTTGGCAGTTTAACCCCTGGCTGGTCCCCTTCGTGGTGGCCAACCAAGCTGGGACCTCCGCCTCAACCAGTTAATAAAGTCAGGAACCTTGGAGTTATGTTCGATGACAAGCTCTCGTTCATCCACCATGCAAATGCAGTTGTATCTGCTTCCTTTAACACTCTCAGAATGGTAAGGAAGTTGCTCCCTTTTCTCCCCTCGAGTGCAGGAAAGACTCATGTGTACGCTGGTTATGGCAAAAATCGATTATTGTAATGACCTCTTTCTGAATGCTCAGGAGACAGTCTTAAATAAGTTACAACTAGTGCAAAACACTGCAGTAAGAATGCTGTCTGGTATGCCTAAATTCAAATATATTTCCCCAGTTATTTGCCAACTACACTGGCTACCAATCAGAAGCCGAACTAAATTTAAGGCTTTATGTATAACATATAAAGCGATCAATAACTCCGGTCCGGAGTTCCTGAAAAAGGCACTCTGCCCATATATTCCTACCAGAACCCTGCGCTCCTCCTCTGCACGTTGCCTATCCATACCACGTACAAAGAAATCATCTTGGGGAGACAGAGCATTCATAGTTGCCACTGCCAAATTGTGGAATACCCTTCCACTACATATCAAGGCCAGCCCATTCCTCATTACAATCAGGAAGTTGGTAAAAACATGGCTGTTCAACCAGTAAGCACTCTCTTCAATCCAATGTCCCTTTATCTTTCAGCGCCGAGACACCTCCGGGTAGTTGTGCGCTATAAAAATCTCATAAATAAAAAAATAAAAAATAATAAACTTGTAATGGTATGCTACAAGAAGTTATTTCTTCTATGACAAGACACATCAACAGCTTCATACAGTTTCCATGACATGAGATTTTGCTAATTTGAAGGGAAATGTATATTGTTTGAGTCACCTACCACGTGCGGCTGGAGCAATTGGTGGTACACATATTGTCTTAGCGCCACCACATGCCATGGAACAAGTCTACTGGAATCATAAGAACTTCCATTCAATCACTTTTCAAGTGTCCTACTTGCCTGATTTGTACATCACAAGTGTTGGTGTGTGTTTCCCTGGATCAACCCATGATTCCTTTGTACAACGGAATAGCGGCATACCCCAGCATATGGCACAACTTGGACCTGAGAGGGCCTGCCTTGTTGGTAAGTACAATCTCTTACAATATTGTGTGGGTAATTTCAGGTTGAATAATCTAAATATTGTGTTACACGTGTTGCCTCTTTTTTTATCTTCAATATTGGAGACTCAGCTTATCCTATTCGACCAAGGTTGTTAACAATGCTGAGGAATCCAATGCCCAGGGAAGTCGACTTCAGGGAGGTCCATGGAAGAACACACAGGCCAGTGGAATGGGCTTTTGGTCTACTAAAAGACAGATGTTACTGTCTGGATAAGACTGGTGGAGCCCTCCTTTACTTACCCAATAAGGTGTGCCAAATCACCCTGGCCTGCTACATGTTGCACACCATAGCCCTGCAACAGAACATCCAGTACATCGTAGAGGATGGCGAGGATGAAGAGCAACTGGGTAAGGATTGTGAAATAGCAATTTAAGACAATACTGATGAAGAGGAAGGAATTTACTTATGTCAAGATGTTATTAACTTCTTCAACTGAGTGTAAGTATAAAGTTACATATAATGACATAAAAGTTAAACCAATTTTCAATCTAATGAGAATAACAGTCTGTGCTGGACATTTTTCAGAAAGGGCAAGTTGATGAAATGCAGGCCACCGATTGCCGTTGATCAAAGTGTTGACACATTGACTACTGGGTTTAGACTGTTTATCTATGAATGTGCTAAGTAAACGTGTACTCAACAGGATTAATTTGTGATGTTTCTTATGTGTAATTCAATCAAATATTTGTTTTTATTTTGATCTGGTTTAGGATCCTTCACCATATCATCATCTGGACATTTCAAAGTTGTGACATTTGCAGTTATATTCTGCTGATACAAAGTAAAAAGAGAATATGGGTTGATCCTGTGGAAGACACACACAGACTTTGAGTGTACATATCTTGTACTGAGACAACTTGCATAGTGATTGAATGGGAATTTTTAGGATTGCATTTGACTTCTTTTCTGTTGAATGTTGGCACCAAGCCATTATGTGCTGCTTGTATTGCTCTAAACACATGTTGTAGTTGACCCAAAGCCTACTAATCTCCCTTCACATTGGCAAATTGCTCATTTTATAAGCGTATAAAGCTGTTGATGTGTCTCATAATTGTAGAAAGAAAGTCTTGTAGCACACCAGTTGGTTGTGACATTCCCCCAGATACCGCTACAGTGGAATGGAATGATTCTGTGGCTACAGAATTGAGTACTACCATGACCTATGACTCAAGGGCCTGGATACCCTATGGGGTAATTAGCTGTGGTTCATAAATCCTGATTGATTGGTGTTATTGTAATTCCTCTTGTGAGGCAGAAGATCTAGCTCCAGCTGATGACCTAATTCAATACTGTTTTGCCTAATGAATCTTATTGTGGGACGGTGTGGGACTGGTTTAAATCTTTCTTGACCGGCCGCCAACAAGTGGTCTGGGCACCTCCATTCTCCGCTGAAATGCCGCCGCTAGAGGTCGGGGTTCCTTAGGGGTCCATCCTGAGTCCCACCCTTTTTAATATCTATATGGCCCCCCTGGCGGCGGTGGCGGAGTTCTTCGGTGCCCAGATCATATCCTATGCTGATGACACCCGGCCCCTTTTTACGTGTAAGAAGGGAGAGGCTTTTGATGGTAGTAAGATCAAAGACTGCCCGGGTGCGGTTTTCTGGCGGCACAGTCTGAAATGCAACTCCGATTAGTCAGAGCTGCTTTTTTTCGGCTTTCCGCCTGATCCCAGTTGGAAAACATGGTGGCCCCAGGACATGTTTACTCCTGATGCCGCCTCTGCAAAGGCAAAAAACCTTGGTGTGTTGTGTGATGACGGCCTTTCTTTCAGACCCCAGATCATCGGGTTGTCTGGGAAATGTTTTGGCATTTTGAAAATGCTTTGGAAGTTTCTTCCGCTGCTGTCTCTGCAACACAAAAAAATCATCGTTCAGCCTCTAGTAGGATTGCGATTGGATTACACGAATGCCCTTTATCTAGGACTGCCTAAATATCTGCTGGCCCATCTGCAAATTGTGCAGAATTCAGCGGCAAGAGCCATGTTTGGTCTTCCGCGTAGGACAAAAGCCTCCGAATTGCTCAAGAGATTGCATTGGTTGCCTTTCTCCGAAAGAATTACCTTCAAGATCCTGACTCTTGCTTTTAAAGCCCTTCATTCAATTGGCCCTAAATATATCGGGAAGTGCATGGCCTTTTATGCGCCGAGGAGGACTCTACGGTCGGCCATGTTAGCCAAAGCCATTGTCCCTTTTATCAGACTTGCCCGGATTGGAGGTTGTTCCTTCCGATATTTGGCTTCACGTGGCTGGAATGAGCTTCCTGTCTCCCTAAGGAAAGCCAACAGTCTCCTTTCTTTTAGAAAGGAGTTGAAGACCTGGCTTTTTTCCGTATGATCTCTAGCGGCTTCTGTGAGTAGCAGTGTTGTGTTCTCTTCCTGAGTTCTCTTTGCCAAAGCGCCGGGACACCCCTCGGGGTAGCCGTGCGCTATAAAAGAGACATTACATAACATAACATTGTATCAATGATATCCCCTTCTTACTTGGCGGCAAGGTCTGGAATTGGAAATGTTAAAATTGCACTGTGTATTTGTGTTATGTATGGTGTTTCAGAAACATTTCACTGAAAAATCTTGACAATGGTAAAATACTAATTGATGTGTTTTTGGTATTTGTATTCTGTTGTCTTGGTAGGAATTTGTGAGAAACATTACCTACTTGTAATTCTTTATGAATAAACTATCATGTGATTATTTACATTTTACAATGTATGACGGAAGGAAAAATGAATAAATGCAGAAAAGAACTACAACATTAGTCTTTGATTTTACTAGTTTTTCTTTTATTAAAGAAAACCAAATAAACTAAAACAGGATGAAAACTAAACAGCAAACACAAAATGAAAGTCAGTCATGGTGAATGAAGCCATTATTGAAGAGCCAAAACTGTTTGAAGTCCAATGCCCAAAATACAGCTGGCTTCAGAAAGGTAAACATGTTAAGAAAAGAGTCCACATAGTAAAAGGTAGTCACACACGGGAGGAAATTAGGTTCTGCATCTCTTAATAGTGGTGGAGGTCTTGATATCCTCTCCTGGTAGTCCGTATGAACGTGTACTCCTGTGGAGAGCTGATGGATCCACAGTTGCAGGGACTGAGGTGGGTACAGGTGTTTCCTCTTGTGGCAGGACTTATCTTGCTGTGGCTGAGGCAGATGAACTTGGGCCAGATTTTGTTGGACAACAGAAAGGGAACATGGTGCTGAAAAAAAGCCCTGCCCATATGGGTGTACATGTCACGCAGTACCCCAGTCAAGGAGCCCAAATTGGAGTTCAGATTCTCCACCTATACATTGTGCTCCCTCTGCAACTGCTTCATTTCCTCGAGCTTTGAAACTACCTGGCCCATCATGTCTTGGGACAGTGTGATGGATCCATATACTTGGTCGTTGGTGTGCTGGGTGACAGGGAACCCAGTGGCCTCACTATGCTGGTCCACAGATTCCCTCCCATGACCACTACACCCACTCACATTTTCTCCTGAAACACTGTGCCCCATCCCACTGGGTCCAAGCTGGAATGGAGGAAGTGGTGCTGTTGTCTTAACAGCAACTATGACTGGGGGGGAGCACAACATCGGTGTGATGTTGGTTTGAAACAGGAAGCTGAGGTATCCTTAAGCTGAGATTTTGTAACAGCTGGGGTGATAGGTGTAGGTGTGAGCAGAGGGAGACTCCCTGGAGCCATCTGCCTAGGCAGACCAGGTGGATCAGGCCACTCCTCTTCATCCAGGTTGATCCTGGTTTGGAGTGAAGGTATCCTCGGTGGCAGATGCTTTGCCACGTGCCTATTATGAATGCCAAAAAATATAATAAATAAAACACATCCAATGAGTTTTTAGCACAATGAGTTTTAAGCACAAAATGTACCAGCGTAACAAGTAGAAACAAAATGCTCATTTTAAAGAAAATGCACTTCCTATCACAAAATCATCAAATTTATTAGACAAAACAACTTGTCTTCCCCACCTAGTTATCGTTCTCTTCTGTTCAGCACCATCAACTCCTGACTCAGCTTCTTGTGGCATTAGACATCTCCTCACATGCAAGCCTTTCAAGACAACATCTTGTAGCCCACTTGATGGACCACTAGATGATTGTTGCATGTTAGGATCCTTCTTTGGCCCCATCTCCTTTCTGCTAAAACTTCTTCCTTACCAATTTGAGCAGTGTCCATGAGCCAATTCTGTTTCCTTCTACCATGACTTCTAATATTGACCTCATTTTCAAAGTTACTACACTTTACTAATTTGGTGAAATGCCAAACTTCATCATTACTCAACTTGGCAGAATTAGTAAATACTTTCACTACTATGAGGGCTCCTTAGAGCACACAACTATTTTAGCCCTTTCCCTTTGTTCTTTCACATTAACCCAATCTCCCCCAATAAGTTAAACATTTTTCACACCATGCCTTGAATCATAGTCTCTCTTGTACTCATGCTTTCCTTATATTATCTTCCACCTTCTCTAAGAGCCAATTTTCCACCCAGACTATCAAAACAATAAGCACAAATCAAAACTTTGTTTGTTACCCATAAATAGAGGAAAAGTGGGCCCCTAAATGGCCTACATAACACCTCATACACATCTGTGACAACCATTGACTTTAGCATCCCTGAAACATCTTCAATTCAATCTGTCAAATATGAATGGTTTGGTGGGAGAGCTTTCTGCTTTCAAAGCACCATACCATGGAATGCGATGCTTAGTACCTAAGGCAGGGGAGTAACTCAGCCGTCTGCAGCCTGCGCGGCACATTGATGGGCGCACAAAACTCCAGCGTGCTGCATTCAAGCCAAAGCCACTGATTATCTGTGAGATATGTGAGACCCGTGGTACCCTCACCACCTTCTGCAGGGGACCCCATCATTTTGCATAATGCCACATTCAGCAAGAAAAAGATTCCTTGATAAAATAACCTACTTGTTTTTAATAGCTTCTGGCCCTAGCACATGCCAACGTGTTTAGAATAAACATCTGACTGCTGCTACTTCTGGTTGTTCAAGGTTCTGCAACATAGACTGCTAGAAGTTGTTAACTTCCACTTCTCCATTCCTGTCTTCTGTGCTCTTTAAATCCACTACAAAGTGATACTAAAGTGGTAAGTAAAATGTACATAAATGCTGGAATGCCTGTTGGAAGGTGCTTTTTAAATTAAATAAATACATTGACGTAGGTATATCTTGTACCAGTTCCCTCTTATTTTAGTAACGTGGGCTGCTCAGAGGTAATAGTGGCATTCTTCAAAACATATTCAGACAATATGAAATTAGTAGCGATACATGGATTCCATCTTCAAGAAGCATCATGAGTAATGGAGAAACTGAAGCATTGTCTTACTTAAGGATTTTCGGAGAGGCAATTAGTGAACAAACAAAATTCAACTACACTAAGGGGTTGAAACAGTAGTAATAATAATGATATATCTTGAAGATGTTGGAGTTCTTCTTCAAATCCTTTATTTTCAAAACATTTAGTCAAACATATACAGCCGACGCGTTTCGTCCCAAACTGGGATTCTTCAGGGCTGTCGGTAAAAAACATATATACATATGATCAGTATTGTATGAACTGAAATACATATACAATTTACAAATTTTAAAAACATTTAGCAAACCAATTAAAAAAACGCTTTACTACCATAGACGTGGAGCCTATGCATATGTTTGATGTTAAGGCATTAGCTCACTGTCCATCTGACAGCAGGGTAGTATAAGATGGCCTTAGGCTATGTACACGTGTATATACAGTATTTACATGTGAAATCTATATCTCTACACTTCAAATGTACAAGATTGGAAAATACACATATATCTTACATTTTCAAGAGATGGGAGACAAAATTAAACATTTGGCATAAGGCCCATGTGTTTGACCATGACACAAACGGAACGCACTGGGAGAAGGCACCCTGTATGTAAATAGATGAAAGCATGGTGTAAGTCTGACTGCTTGGCCCAAAAAACGGGGATATAAGGATCCTATCAAGTCTGTTTCTATCATTAGTGGTACATGGGGTCCACAAACTCATTTACCTTTAAGTTGGTCGGACGTCGCGTGCGTGGGAGAAAAATGGAAGCGTGGTCCTGGGGTCACCTTGCCAGCTACAATTTATCCTATTATTTAGGTTCTTCCCGACGCTATTATTTTATCTGGGACATGAAAAGAAAAAGAAATCTATGTGAACATATCAACTTTTGATCTTGTGTTTTAGCACAGCAGAGTTTTAGCAGAGTATAGTGAAACTTGTTGACTTGGGGCACCTCTGACTACCTAACTCAAAGTTAAGTTCTCCTTATAATCAGTCTACTTACTAAATGAGTGCTAGCGGGCGACAGCAATACAGAATTCTTAAAGGTTCTTCGGAGGTATGATGGAATTGTGCCACCTTACTGTAAGCACTGTCTCAGTCCGTATGCTGAAAGATATAAACAGAGCAAGAAAGGGGCTTGTACCCTGTGCAACGGCTCATACTATAGATATGTAATCATTAATTCGTTGATGGCCAAGAGTAATTAAAAAGGGGAAAATAACTGTCAAACATAGGTTACCTGAGTCAGATGTGTAAATGATGTTGGACTGGAGGTCCTGTAAGTCCTATGGAGGAGGGTGTGGGCACTGTATCCCAGCAGGCCTGTTAATGAAAAGTAAGCAGGATCCTGTTTGTCAAAAAGCCTCTAGCTCCAAGGACATGAAAGAATAGCATGCTTGTATTTAAGAGGTACCATATGACCTAACGCCTCCAGTTTAGAATATAAATACAAATTGGCAAGTGCCAAATTATGCTGCCCCGAGTACAAGATCAAAAAAATGAGCATGTCATATACCCAACCCTAAGACATTAACTAGTAAGTCCTTATCCAATAAAGGGTTATTTGTATGGGGGGGAAAAAGGACCCAGAGTTTCCCAATCCAAGATGCTCAATTGGAAAATTGGTCCCCAAAGCCTAAAGAACAAAATGTCCCCATTGTAGAGGGAAATGCCCAAAGCCTAACCTAACCTGAGGAGAAAGGTAAGTCTGCAGAGGTCAGCCAGGCTCTACTGGTTACAAGTGAACTCACCGTTATAGTAAAAAGCGGCCGGCGCCCATCCACAGCCCTCGTCCTGACCAACACCCGCAGCGACGTCGTGTGCTGAAGATGTCGGTCCATACTGCTCCCTTTTTAGTAGGGGAGATTGAACCGATGGTTTGCACCTGGCCCACGATTCCCGCCATCGCGCGAACGCGCTGTACTGAAAGGCGAAGGACTGAGCGTATTGCCGACTGTCATGAAGACGGCGGCCATATTGTAGTGTCTAAAGGAGCGTAAGTTTATATGGTCCAGAATGCATAAAGCTCACTGTTCTATCTAGATGCCAACCCCTGAGTTGACCGGTATATTCTTTATTTTGCGTGTGCAAATATTAATGCTTTCTACGAAAAATAACCATATTCAATCTGGCAGATAAATAAGTAAAAACCGAACGGAAGAATCAAGGAGAATAGAACCCGAACCCGTAATGAGGATAGCGCTGATAATCGGGCCCTTATTCATAATGCCATTAGGGGACAGAAACTGCATATTGATGCAGCGTTTACTGGTAAGGAAACCCATCTCGCATACCTCGATCGGGGTGAACCTAACGTTGGCGGCCATCTTGGAGTATCTGGGGTGAGTCGAAATCTCTGAAACGGGTTAAGAATAAAACCCGATTTAATATTTTGAACACGGCAAAGATATAAATCCTAGTGCTTGGCTCACTAATGAAGTCCGGGTTGATGTAAACTAAACCAAATTAGATGAGGTCAGTGTATCGGGATAAGATGTCGAAAATTCGGCAGATGTCGTACTTGAGCCTAAAAGGTCAGCCTAATATACCTTAAGCCTGCAGACTCAAAAAGTGGTGAGCGCGGGAATGAGGGTGAGCCACGGGTGCGTGAACAAGGGTGTATGCCTTAAATGGTTAGGCAAAAGCATGGAGAGAACATGTAAATGTGGCGGCCATCTTTAACAGTGCTTCTGTTTAAGCAGAGCAAATGGATGATAATGTAGGCTGTATACATAAGGGCTAAGTTGTAGTTGAAAGGCCAACTGTTGTCTACGAGGGGCGGTAGAGGGCACAAAAAGAGGTCAATGGGATACAGACCTGAAAGACGCATCATGCGCGTTTGTAAGTGTGTACTGGGATTTCCAAGTGATATATATTGGGCCAAGTTACTCCATATTAGGGCGTATGCTTTGAGAGAAAAAGGGAGGAAAGAAGGGGCAAGATAAAATAAGCTGGAAAAAGTAAGCCAAAGAAGTGAGCCAACAAAGATAAATGGTTCACAAACAGATAGACCAATTCAAGTGGGAAGAAAGAGGTATATACAAATATGTACAGTATGCAAGCAGGCAGACCATTCCTTCGATGTTAAAGTTTACAACAGTGTCATAATAAACATGATTGTAATCTCAAGTGATCAGCATGGCAGAAACAGAGCAGAACATGATATAAACAGTAAGTGCGGGCTACTCCAGGAAATAATGTAGCTCATCTTCGGTGTTAAGACCAAGTTCAGTACACCGAAGTCTACAAATCCAGCCCGCCTCCCGTTGTCTTAATGCCAGTTCTCTATTTCCTCCCCTTGGGTGTGCGGGTTGGTGATCTATGCCCATGAACCACATGTTGTCTGTTTCTTTGTGGTGTTCCTGCATATGAAAGGTCAAGGGGTATCTCAGGTCACCATTACGTCTTGCTCCTACATGTTCTTGGATGCGAATCTTTAAGGCTCTCTTGGTGCTACCAACATAAATCTTATCGCAGCCGCAACCCAAAACATAAACTACATATTTTGTGTTACAGTTGATCAAGTGATCTATTGTATAGGTTTTGCTTGTGTTGAAGCGAAATTCCTTAGTGCTATTTCTGCCTAGTGCACACATATTGCAATCGCTACATGTGAAGAAACCTTTAGTGGGAGTCTTTAGCCAGTTGGTCCGCTTTTTCGATTCTATGTAACTGGGGCAGAGGATATTACGTAGGTTTGTACCTCTCCTGTAGCAGACTTTTGGCGTCCTGGTAACCGAATCCTGTAGGCTCGGTATGTCCGCAATCAGGTGCCAATGTTTTCTTGGGATATTAAAAATTGTGCTGCTCTGGTCTGAGTATTGTGTGGTAAACGACAGGGGTCTGCTAGTATCTGCTGGCCTATGTTTGGGGGCCAAGGTGCTTGTTCTGGGCACGTTTTGGACTTTTTTGTTGGCTTTCTCAAGCGTCTTCCTCGGATAGCCCCTTTCAAGGAAACGTTTTTCTGTTTCCTGTATATTGTGTTGAAAGGCGTCCTCCGTGCTGCAATTACGGCGCATCCGAATCATTTCCCTGTAGGGGATGTTCTCAATGATATGTCGGGGATGTGCGCTCTCGTAATGTAAAATGCTATTGCAAGCTGTCGCCTTGCGATGGGTGCGACTCTGGATTTTGTTGTTTTCCACAAAGAGGTTTACATCCAGAAAGTCAATTGTTTTCTGGTTGTGTGTCATGGTAAAGCGGACATTGAACGGGTTGTCATTGAGGTAGCCAAAGTAATCAAGGAGATCTGGGGTAGGTCCATCCCAGACCATGATCACATCATCGATGTACCTACCCCAGAAGATGATGTTATTCATCCAAGCGGCCGCATGGCGACCCCATGCATGCTCCCGCTCAAACCAGCCCATAAACAGACCGGCGTAAGCGGGAGCAAATTTGGAGCCCATCGCGGTCCCTTGTATTTGGTGATACCATGCTGAATCATGAAGGAAGTAATTTTTTGACAGTATGATATCTGTCATCTCAAGGAGAACACCGTTGTGTGACAAGTGGTCTGCTGTGCGTTTGTCTAGGAAAGTTTCCAGAGCCCTTAATCCGAATTCTTTTTTGATACAAGTGTAGAGTCCTACTACATCTAGTGTAACCAAATGTAGAGAATCTGTCCAGGTAAAGCCCTCCAATTTGCCTAATATGTCCTTGGTATCCCTCAGGTAGGCAGGGAGGTTTTGTACCATGGGCTGGATGAGAGTATCTACATACTCAGAGAGCCTTTCTGTAGGCGAGCTAACTCCGGAAATGATGGGGCGGCCAGGTGGGAAGGGACCTCCTTTGTGAATTTTGGGGAGTATGTATATGCAGGGATAAGACGGGGTTATTACTGTCAGATATTGGCACTCCTCTGCACTTAGTAAGCCTATCTCACGCCATTCTGTAAGTTTCATGTTTATAAATGATGTGAGTGCTTCAATGGGGTTATGGCCTAATTTGGTGTAGCAGGTGGATTCAGAAAGCTGTCGGGAGATTTCATTCATATAATCATCCTTATTCATGATGACTACATTCCCCCCTTTGTCAGCTTCACGGATAACAATTTTTTCGTCCGATTGTAGTCTTTTCAAGGCTTCTGATTCTGTCCGGGTAAGATTGTATTTTGGCGGGGAAGCACGTTTGGGGTTTTCAAGCATTTGGTGGAGGGAATGGCTAACTTTCTCTCTGAAGGTATCTATATTTGGATGGGTGCCAGTAGGGGTAAATTTTGATCTAGGTTTTAACCCACTGTCAATATATACATCTTCAAAAACATTCAATTCCTGTCCCACATTTTCAATGTCAACAGAAGTGTCAAGTTCAACAGAGATCATTGCTTGTATGGTATTTATTTCGTTGACAGTGTAATCAGTAACAGTGTTGACATTGTGCTGAATAACATGATTAGAAGGGTTACGTGCAAAATGATCTTTAAGTTTAACCAAACGGACAAATTTCATTAAATCAACAAATATATCGACATCTCCACCCTTTTGGTTGGGGCAAAAACCTAAACCCTTATTGAGGACAGAGATTTCATCCTGATCTAGTACTCTCTCTGAAAGGTTAACCACAATGGACTCAACTGTGTTGTTATTCTCAGAATTAACTATTGCGGCGGATTCCCCTTCTTTTTGGACCTTGTTACTCTCTCCACCGTTTCCAGATTTGGTTTTTTCGAGTTTCTGTTTGCGTTTCTGCCAGAGCCTCCCTCCCCTTCTTGTCTTTGAGGTTCTTTGTGAACCGGTCGTGCCCCTAGCCTCCACCTCGCCATCTCCAATAAAAAATTATTGGGCCTTATATCAGTTGTGTTGGAGCTTATTGGTTCCGTCGTGGAAGCAGAGCTTGCCGCAGACGAGAGTGATGTAATGCTGCTCGCTGAACTTAATTCTGGGGTCTCCGCTCTCTGCCTCTTACCTTCCCCTGGGACTTTCACCTTATCATATTTCTTGGAAAAGGTATAGACCCTCCCATCGCTGTAATCCTTGTCGTCCCTCTTAATCTTCCTCAGCTTCTTGTCTCTAAGGTAGATCTGATGTTTTTCCAGTACCCCATCCAATATGGCGTAATTTTTCTTTATCACATCTTTCAGGTCTGATTGTGCTATCTCCTTTTCAAGTTCTTCTATCTCTTGCTGGGCCTTTGCTCCCTTTTTTTCGGCATTCTTAATAAGGATCCGCATCATTGTAAATGATGCGTTCCGAAGGTTGTTTTCCCAATCTTCTAGTTGGTCAGTGTCTAGGACTTCAAATGTGGGGAAAATAAGTATTCTCAACCCACGTGGGATTTTTTCATTCTCTAGATATTTTCCCAATGTGGTGCCATCCCACCACCGGGACATCTCATTCATTTTTAATTTTTCCAATTTCTTGAACTTGACTTTAAGGCCATCTTCCTTCGGGATTGATGTGCCTGTTGTTTTTGCCCCAGGTGTAAATAAATCCTGGGCAAGCTCCTGGCGTCTATCTTTAAAGCTAGTCATGTTTAAGACAATCTTATATTATCAAATAATCTCACTTCTGTGACAGAAAATACTTAATTTGGGTATAGGGTGTGTCAGTGCTAATGAGGGTGAGCCAAAGTCAGAAACTGCATAGATGATGGACCCTTTCTAGAATAAGCACCTGACTATCTTTCCCTTATGCGATATTTTAGCCCTTAAGTTCAAACAAGGGGACTGTGTGCACACTGAATGGCACCCATCATCACTGTGCCTTTTCCCTAGGGAATTTTTTATAATTCAAACAACCGCAAAGGTGCACCACAAAAATTGAAACAGTAGTAATAATAATGATATATCTTGAAGATGTTGGAGTTCTTCTTCAAATCCTTTATTTTCAAAACATTTAGTCAAACATATACAGCCGACGCGTTTCGTCCCAAACTGGGACTTCTTCAGGGCTGTCGGTAAAAAACATATATACATATGATCAGTATTGTATGAACTGAAATACATATACAATTTACAAATTTTAAAAACATTTAGCAAACCAATTAAAAAAACGCTTTACTACCATAGACGTGGAGCCTATGCATATGTTTGATGTTAAGGCATTAGCTCACTGTCCATCTGACAGCAGGGTAGTATAAGATGGCCTTAGGCTATGTACACATGTATATACAGTATTTACATGTGAAATCTATATCTCTACACTTCAAATGTACAAGATTGGAAAATACACATATATCTTACATTTTCAAGAGATGGGAGACAAAATTAAACATTTGGCATAAGGCCCATGTGTTTGACCATGACGCAAACGGAACGCACTGGGAGAAGGCACCCTGTATGTAAATAGATGAAAGCATGGTGTAAGTCTGACTGCTTGGCCCAAAAAACGGGGATATAAGGATCCTATCAAGTCTGTTTCTATCATTAGTGGTACATGGGGTCCACAAACTCATTTACCTTTAAGTTGGTCGGACGTCGCGTGCGTGGGAGAAAAATGGAAGCGTGGTCCTAGGGTCACCTTGCCAGCTACAATTTATCCTATTATTTAGGTTCTTCCCGACGCTATTATTTTATCTGGGACATGAAAAGAAAAAGAAATCTATGTGAACATATCAACTTTTGATCTTGTGTTTTAGCACAGCAGAGTTTTAGCAGAGTATAGTAAAACTTGTTGACTTGGGGCACCTCTGACTACCTAACTCAAAGTTAAGTTCTCCTTATAATCAGTCTACTTACTAAATGAGTGCTAGCGGGCGACAGCAATACAGAATTCTTAAAGGTTCTTCGGAGGTATGATGGAATTGTGCCACCTTACTGTAAGCACTGTCTCAGTCCGTATGCTGAAAGATATAAACAGAGCAAGAAAGGGGCTTGTACCCTGTGCAACGGCTCATACTATAGATATGTAATCATTAATTCGTTGATGGCCAAGAGTAATTAAAAAGGGGAAAATAACTGTCAAACATAGGTTACCTGAGTCAGATGTGTAAATGATGTTGGACTGGAGGTCCTGTAAGTCCTATGGAGGAGGGGGTGGGCACTGTATCCCAGCAGGCCTGTTAATGAAAAGTAAGCAGGATCCTGTTTGTCAAAAAGCCTCTAGCTCCAAGGACATGAAAGAATAGCATGCTTGTATTTAAGAGGTACCATATGACCTAACGCCTCCAGTTTAGAGTATAAATACAAATTGGCAAGTGCCAAATTATGCTGACCCGAGCACAAGATCAAAAAAATGAGCATGTCATATACCCAACCCTAAGACATTAACTAGTAAGTCCTTATCCAATAAAGGGTTATTTGTATGGGGGGGAAAAAAGGACCCAGAGTTTCCCAAACCAAGATGCTCAGTTGGAAAATTGGTCCCCAAAGCCTAAAGAACAAAATGTCCCCATTGTAGAGGGAAATGCCCAAAGCCTAACCTAACCTGAGGAGAAAGGTAAGTCTGCAGAGGTCAGCCAGGCTCTACTGGTTACAAGTGAACTCACCGTTACAGTAAAAAGCGGCCGGCGCCCATCCACAGCCCTCGTCCTGACCAACACCCGCAGCGACGTCGTGTGCTGAAGATGTCGGTCCATACTGCTCCCTTTATAGTAGGGGAGATTGAACTGATAGTTTGCACCTGGCCCACGATTCCCGCCATCGCGCGAACGCGCTGTACTGAAAGGCGAAGGACCGAGCGTATTGTCGACTGTCATGAAGACGGCGGCCATATTGTAGTGTCTAAAGGAGCGTAAGTTTATATGGTCCAGAATGCATAAAGCTCACTGTTCTATCTAGATGCCAACCCCTGAGTTGACCGGTATATTCTTTATTTTGCGTGTGCAAATATTAATGCTTTCTACGAAAAATAACCATATTCAATCTGGCAGATAAATAAGTAAAAACCGAACGGAAGAATCAAGGAGAATAGAACCCGAACCCGTAATGAGGATAGCGCTGATAATCGGGCCCTTATTCATAATGCTATTAGGGGACAGAAACTGCATATTGATGCAGCGTTTACTGGTAAGGAAACCCATCTCGCATACCTCGATCGGGGTGAACCTAACGTTGGCGGCCATCTTGGAGTATCTGGGGTGAGTCGAAATCTCTGAAACGGGTTAAGAATAAAACCCGATTTAATATTTTGAACACGGCAAAGATATAAATCCTAGTGCTTGGCTCACTAATGAAGTCCGGGTTGATGTAAACTAAACCAAATTAGATGAGGTCAGTGTATCGGGATAAGATGTCGAAAATTCGGCAGATGTCGTACTTGAGCCTAAAAGGTCAGCCTAATATACCTTAAGCCTGCAGACTCAAAAAGTGGTGAGCGCGGGAATGAGGGTGAGCCACGGGTGCGTGAACAAGGGTGTATGCCTTAAATGGTTAGGCAAAAGCATGGAGAGAACATGTAAATGTGGCGGCCATCTTTAACAGTGCTTCTGTTTAAGCAGAGCAAATGGATGATAATGTAGGCTGTATATGTTTGACTAAATGTTTTGAAAATAAAGGATTTGAAGAAGAACTCCAACATCTTCAAGATATATCATTATTATTACTACTGTTTCAATTTTTGTGGTGCACCTTTGCGGTTGTTTGAATTATAAAAAATTCCCTAGGGAAAAGGCACAGTGATGATGGGTGCCATTCAGTGTGCACACAGTCCCCTTGTTTGAACTTAAGGGCTAAAATATCGCATGGGGGAAAGATAGTCAGGTGCTTATTCTAGAAAGGGTCCATCATCTATGCAGTTTCTTACACTAAGGGGTTATTCACAAAGATATGTTACACATGTGTGAGATATACATGTGTAATTTACTATTACACTTGTATTACTTTGAGAAATTTGCAAAATCTGAGTGTAAAGTTATGATAAAGTCTAAACGTACATGTCCCCACCCCATGAAAAGAGGGAAGAGCCAAGCTTACAAATGTGAAGTTACTACTGCCAAAAGGGAGCTGTAGTACATCCAGCACTACATACGGCCAAAAACTGATATTGTAACAACCTCCCAGAGAAAATAATGGAGATAAAGTCTTTAGGAAATAATGTGAACTTATTTGTTTTTTTTTAATTGTTAGAAAATCATAACATAAAAAACATGTTTCAACATATTGTAAAAAACATTTTTGAATTTAAAAATGAATGTATGTTTCATTAAAATCTAATTAAATTCGTTAAAATTCACCCTGAGCATAATTTTCAATCATTACTATTACACACTTAAAATATAAATATTTTACTTTGTGTGGATTTTTTAAATTTAACTTTCAGAAAAATATTTCTAATTTAACATAATTAACTTAATTGAAGTTTGAATTCAAAATTAGGTTACCAATTATTTACCATTAGATTTTTTTGTTCTATTTTCAAAGTAGATATATTCAAATAAATGATATTAATACTTAACATAAAAATATATACATATATATTTTTTAATTTTCCCTATACTTTACCATACAGCGAGGGTGAAGGTCTCCCCATAGTACAGTATAGGGCCAACTTTAAATATATAGTAAAATATGAATAATTAGTAAAAGTATTTGGTATTTATTTATATGCTTAACCGGTTTAAATAATTTAATTTAGGTTATCATTTTTTTCCTATGGAGTTGTCTTTTTTTGGTATTATTTGGCTGTCAGACGCAGGGCACCCTGATATTTTTTTGCATGCCACAGTTTCTGAACGTTTAACTTATAATGTATTGCTGTTTTCCTTTAGGAGAGCTGGTAGTCACCGGGAATGTGTAGTCATTTTAACTACTGTATTTTATTAGTTTAGTGTCATAATTGTAAAATTGTCTATTAAAAATGAATTTCAAACTATGTTTGTATATGTAATTGTTTGACTTTTATGATTCTTCTTTTCTGAATCGAATAAAGTTTTTGAAAAACGAAACGTGTAGTCATTTCAGAGGTGATCCTCTCTAGGGTACATGTCTGCGCAGATAGAATGAACTAGTGGCATTATTGATTATAAAGACATCTCCTGCGGTGGCTAAAAATCCCTCAGGCGAGGAAAAAACCTCTAACATAACCTATATTCTTGCAGGGTGTACTCGTCGTGCCCATTATTCTTCGTCTAGTCCTGAAGCTTGGAATTATATACTTAGGTCACGCTCGTTACCAGCTACAAGGAAATGCCCACTCTTGTGTCTGGCAGGTGCAGACATTGATACACATGTCCCTGCAACTGTGAAATATAAGTGCAAGAATGCACGCACACGCCTTTGGCTTTTAGGAATGTTTTCTTAACCTATACACTGACACCTCCTCTGCTTTCCTACCGCGACAAAAGTTTATTGGTGTTGCTTGTCACAACCTCAATGAAATATTTACTCAAATAAACGTCGTTTTACAGTTATGTCATGTTAATAATTTAGCAAGGACACATTAAAAGAAATTATTGACCATAAAAATCGAAGATTATATCACACTTTCTAAATGCAGCGTTTACGTGCTTCAAACAATATTTTGTTATAGGAGTAATTATTCGTGGCATAAAATGTCGCAGATACCACCCGCATTTCTGCGATTAAATTAAAATATTAGGCAGAAGGATCTAAACCACAGCTTGCCTTAACGTCATAGCAGACAAGGGCATATGGTGAAGCTTTCTTGCTAGTTAGACATTTCCCAAAGTTTCCGAAAGAGCAGAAAAATGTAGTAAAATGTTTATTCGTGTACATGCCATTCTGTGGTTATTGCTGCAGAGTTATGTTTATAAATGTAAATGGACATTGTCTGCATGTATTGGTCGTTCTGCTGTTCAGTTATCTCCTGTGTTTAATATTCTTTATACAGATTGCATCTCTGAGAGTTTATCTTTTCGTAAATGCAAAATTAAGTTACAGAAAGTTTCATTAAATGTAATTTGATTGTGGTTGTCCAACTCTCAGATTGACGTTAAGCTATTTTCATTTATCTGTCCGCTCTCATTTTTTGCTTTGAAAAAACAGGGCGTCTAATTGCTCTGTCCAGAAATCTTTATTTGGAAAAACATAAATATATGTTGTCACGTTTTGAATAAAAGGGTGTTCTGTGCTTGCTGGTAAAAAGAGTGCGCCCTTTTAACGCTTGTAAAGCAGTATTTTTTTCTAAGGAATATTCAACATTTACTTAATTTGAAAATGTTGCTACTTTGCCAGAAACAGAATTTTTTCTGAAATCACATATTTGGAGACTCAGTTCGAACGACATAACCCATAAAATTCAAAAACTAAATTTAATAAAAAGAACATTTTGAAAAGCTCAGCTTTCCGATATGCAACGTAGCTGGCAAAATCACTAGACTCTGATTTACTTTTACACATATTGAATGCACAAAAACAGTGTGTTGCATTTCATATTGAAATGGTACATTTTTCAATGTTTGCGTCTGCAGGTTAAAGAAGTATTTCCTTTAACTCCTCATACCCCTTCCAGGATGTTGGTATTTCATATAAATGTGTTTATTTTGTGGCAGAACATTGATGGCATGATCAAAATAAATCGTTGTTTTTTGGAGACATCTTTGACTAGGTGCCTGGAGAAGAAAAGTTCTGAGTTTGATTGTTTATAAGTGTGCTACCTTTAATGGGGCCAGGGTAACAGTGGTAGAGCCCAAATAGCAAGTGGGTAGATAGTGATGTAGGGATGACGCAGGTTATTAGTGTCTTCATTGAAAAAGGCTGTAAAGACCAGACAGAGGGTCTTGGGTAGCCAGAAAAGACCAAGAGTGGGTTTGACACATGTCTAGTGCCTGAAACAGGTGCCTATTTTGGGTTTGGCTGTGCTTTCCATTCAGACTCCAAAGTATTTGATGGAGGTCTTCGGTATTGGGGGTGGTGCCACGGAGGAGGAAGACCGCCCTTGGTCACTCCAAAAGTGGGTATTTTTTCCTAGTAAAAGTATTTCCATTTTGTTTGCATTCAGTGAAGACAATTTGCATTCAGTCACTCTGCGACAGCTAGCTTTCCCTTTTGGAAGTAGGCCAAGTCTTGCGTAGAGCTGTGTATCGCCAACAAATGATAACAACGCAAGCCTGAGGATTTAACGACCTGTGCCAGAGGTTAAATATAAACATTGAACAAAGGTAGGGACATCAATGAAGAACCCAGTGGAACGTTTTAGTGTAGAACATGAGGTTGGGAGCTGTGAGTAGAGTTTTACAGGACAGCATATCAAATACGGCGCTCAAAATGAGCAGGATCAGGCCTTTGTCTTTGTAAAGGGCACTATGGAGTTGCTTGGAAACCACAAGCAGTGAGGATTCCATGCAATTCTAAACAGGAAGGGATGGGAGGGCCCTGAAGCTTGAGGAACAGTTCTCATTTGATCAGATATACATGTGAGGTGAAATGACTTGGCCACAGAGGGTCAGCAACTCAGGAAGACATAGAGGTTAGCGGGTTGAGCGTGGGTGTAGAATGCTCGCAACTGGCAGTGCTGTATCATGTAGCCTCGCAGCAGGTGCATCAGTGGGAAGTCCGAGTAGATGTCCTCTATTTTGCAAGTGAAATACTCTGCTAGTTTCTAACAGTGTGCACCGGAGGCTTCAATAGGGTCTGCTTGGTGTCTGAGAAATTGCAATCTAAAACCCTCTTTAACTGTAAAGTAGGATTTTATGTTACAATTTTGAAAATGGGAATATTAAATCAGTAGGATTTGGCGGCCACAAGCTAAGCGGTCGCGGCTGATGCTGCCTTGGGCCTGAATTTGCTATCCACTAACACATCAATAACAATCCGAGAGGCAGACAAAGGGGGAAACATTGTGATTATGGACAGGCAGGATTACAAAAATGAGATCCTGGGGCAATTACATGATAACACCTGCTATGAAACAACTCAGGGCCAACCCCACAAGTACTTTGACACTTCTTTTCAACAAACATTTGAAAGCTTGGCATAAGGATGGTCTTTTGAGCATAGAAGAGTTTCTGTACCTGAAGGTAGAAAAGCCTAGATTCCCTGCCTTGTATACACTACCAAAAGTTCATAAGAGCTTCCCATTCCCACCCGGTAGACTAATTGTCTCTAGCATAGGAGGTCCATCTGAGCGAATCGCTGAGTATGTTGATATGTTTTTACAACCCCTGGTACAGAACCTGCCTGCGTACATTAGAGACACCAAACACGTCTTGGGTCTATTATCAGACTGAACTTGGGAAAATTACATTATTTTGGCTTCAATGGACCTGGTCTCTCTGTCACAAATATTGATCCAAGCATGGGCATGGATTTGGAGTGATAAAGGAAGCAGATTTAGTCAATATATTGTGTACTGGGGGCGTTATATTGATGACTGTTTGCTCCTGTGGTCAGCGTCAGAACAAACACTACAAGAATTCTTTCTTTTTCTCAACGCCAATACACTTGGTGTACAATTAACACATCATCATAGTAAAACTAACCATGTCTTCCTGGATGTAGAATAGTATGTACATGATGGCTCAATACACAGTAAGTTGCACCATAAACCCATGGCATGCAACTCTGTGTTGCATGCCTCTAGTGCGCATCCCGTCCATCAAATTAAGGCCATCCACTAGGGGGAATTCACGAGGGCAAGGCGAAATTGCAGCACAGACTTAGAATTCCAATCATGCCTAAAGGTCATGAAGAGGAGGTTCAAGGCCAGAGGCTACCAGCAAAAAATACTGGATTTAGCCGAGAAACGCATACAACATGTGACTCGTATTGATACACTGAGGGAGAAAGAGTCCACAAACACAACTAGCCAACCAGTAAGACTAGTTACTAATTAGAATCAGAAAGCAGACTTCATGACCAGAAATATGTACAAACATTGGAACATCCATAGAGCTGATAAATCCCTGGAGAAATTCACCACAGGCAGACCCTTGGTTATTTATAGAAAAGGATCCTCACTGAGGAGCATTTTGAGTCCAACTGTTCATAGTGTAAATAGAGAGAATGACTGGCTAACCAAACATGCATTAGGTTTCCACAAATGTGGAACCTGTGGCGTTTGCAAGTGGGCATTACATAACACTTCAAAATTCCAAGGTCCCGATGGGAGGGAATACCAAAGTAGGCAGAACATTAACTGTATGACTCGATTTGTCATTTATGTTATTGTATGTAGATGCCGTAAGCAATATGTGGGGAGCTCTATTCGGATGTTGAAAGTTCGCATTAGTGAACATGCCAGAGCTCTGAAACGGGGATGCTAGATACCCAATGGCTATACATGCCTTGACCTGTCGAGATCAAGGACAGTACAAACAATTTCATTTCTTTGGCATAGCAGTGATTCCACCACATCAGAGATGCGGAGACAGGGAACTGTCGTTGCGCCGGGCAGAAGCAACCTGGATAATGCGCATTAAAGCGGTGGAGCAGGGACTAAACACAGATAGCGAGTTACAATACTTTTTAGGGGATTGAGTACCCACAGATAGTAAAGGCCAGGGTATTGATTGCATGTATCCTGTATTGAATGTGTTAATATTGCTGTTTAAAAGGATGGTATCTGTGACATCCATCAATGATTCCAACTATGGTGTAAGATACAGGCTAATTTTGAATCTGTAGCCCATTGACATGATGCTTCACAGTTCAAAGTGCCCTCATTCCATATAGTTCATTTTAACGTATCACAATTCCACGAACAGCATCATTTACCTCGCCTCCGGTCCGATAATTCCGCAGTGCCAAATTTATCGGACCGGACCGGAGGCGAGGTACATGATGCTGTTCGTGGAATTGTGATATGTTAAAATGAACTATATGGAATGAGGGCTCTTTGAACTGTGGAGCAATATTACGGGGTGTTTCAGGCCGCACGAGTGACGGTGTGTAAAAGACACTATATTAATAGGATTGTAGAGTTGGATGATTGTTGATCAAAGGAATCTGAATGGTGGTAGAGTTATTGAATACCGGTGCGACTGAACTGAAGGCAGGGACTGCTTATAATTGTTTCGATTGAGAAGTAGACAGGGCAGAGTTTATATAAAGTTTGGGGTGGACTGCTGGATACGTGTGGAGTTTACATGACTCCCTCCTTCAGTTAGACAACATATCTGCATTAAAGCCCTGATGATGTCCCAGGAGGGGACGAAACGCGTCGGCTGTTGACTGTGTATTTAACATTTATTGAGCTGACTGACAGCAACTCACAGGTTGAAATAAAAAGAATAACCTTCATACAACATTCGCCTGGAAGATTGGTTTTGGGATGGTATTTATTAATGTGATATTGCGTATTATAACACATAACGGTGTAGTAGCACGCTCCTCCATAATTTTGATTTATGTAACTAGTACATTGTTTGTGGTATCCTTGTTAAAAGAAACAGTGCTAAAACACTCTTCCAACATAGATCTTGCCCAGGAAATACGACGGGCACATCGTGACCCGTTTAAAGAAATCCAGCTAAATAGATGACTACGAAAATTTTAATCAACTTCCTAACATGCACTGTTAAAGAGGTGATTCTATCTTTGGGTTTAACGGAAGAAAGTATAACATCTAAGTACTTCTCTAATCCATTTTCCTTTTACATTAGATTGGATGTATCCCACATTACTGTTACAAAACAGTGGGAGCTGGGCAAAAGAATGGAGGTTTTAAATAAGATGGGGCTAAGGCTCAACTGAAGTTTCCTGCATCACTGCTCATCATGTTGAATAACCACATGTGTATGTTCCACTCAGTCGAGGAGGTTGATGCTCCTATAGATAAAATGAAAGGTGGGTTAAAAGTAGGAGTAGGTGGAATCAAGGTGGGGCCCCTAGCCAGTGAGACCTGTGATCGAAGCGTTAAAGCAAAGTTTTTTCTTATATAGCTCAAAGGACAGAGGCCGATTAGGATCTAGCCTGATAGAAGGGAAGGTTTCCCGAGGTGGGGGTCCACGGGGGATGTGGGGGGTGGTAGAAGGATTCACAGGGTGGGGAGCAGTGGGTAGAAATTTAAAACATGTCCTTAATCGCACATTTATAAGTGACCGTCTGTTCTGGGTTTTACCCTCCGATGGCAGGTATTCTCCCTTTGAGTAGCGAGGTTAAGTTTATCTCATGGAATGTTAATGGGTTAAGATGACCCAGTAGACAAAGAATTGTGTTGAAATATCTAGAGCTATCACCGCTCAAATTTGCCTTATTCAGGAGAGACATTCAAGCTATACAGAGTGTTTTATTACATTCCCCAAATATTCCTGGGTAAAATATTTTTGCTCCTATGAGCAGACAGTTCACAGAAAGGGGGTAGCTATACTGATAAAACAGGGGCTGGATGTTCCATTAAATCCACTCATACTGACCAAATAGGGAGGTGGATAGTAGCCATATTGGATTTTGGAGGCGTGTGCTATCCGATGTATATTTGTATATTACAATCTAATTTGCTTGAAGTAGTCTCGCCGATAATTATAGGAGGCGATTTTAACGTTCTTCTTGACCCCCTAAAAGATAGATTCAATCAGAGCCAACATGTGGGGGCATCTCGAGTACGTCGAGCTTTGAAAAACATGTTACATGGTCTGGTGCTTGTGGACGTCGGAGGGTAAAGATGGGCGATAAACAGGAGTTTATGTGCCATAGTAAGAAGCATGGCCCCTCATCCAGAATTGATTATGTTTTAACTGACAGGTCAAGTCTGGTTAATATGACTTGTATATATGTCTTGCCCAGTCATATATCAGACCATGCCCCGGTGTTGTTTTCCTTTGCGGGAAAGAGGCATAATTTACACCCCAGATGGACCCTTAAAAGGTCTATGTTGTCAGATGTTGAGATAGCGAGGGCTCTTAAATTAGCTACCCTAGACTACTTTTCTGTAAATATTGGTTTGACTTCCTTGGACTACGTCTGGGAAGCCTTTAAGACTAATATAAGGGGCCTGCTATATAGTCTGATTTGCACGTTGAATAGGGCAGAGGTCCTGGAGCTAAGGACCCTGGAGGAGAAAATTCTTCTCTTGGATGAGGAGAGAACTCGGCTCAACCAAGGGAGTTCTGAAAGGCTCTTACAAGTCCAGATGGACTTGAAAGATGCTCATCAGGAGTATAGGGGTAGGTTAGATCACAAGTGCAGGGCACAATGGATGACTAAAAATATGCAGAACTTTGAGTATGAAGAGAGGGCAGGCACCCTCCTGGCATGGAAAGCAAGAGTAGATCGTTCAAAGAATAACATCGATGAATTAATAATAACTTAAAGTGGGGAGAGGTCAAGAAGCCTAGAGGACATGCAAGCCTGCCTTCTCTCTCTATTCTCAGAGCTATATAGGGAAGAGACAGTGCCTAACGCTGAAACCCTTCAAACTTGGCTGAGAGAGAAATCCCTGCCGATTTTGACAGATGAGGGTCGTGAAAGTCGAGAAACGGCCAATACAACACTGTTGTTTCCACGCATAACCATAACCATGCATGCGCGGTTACCACAAATAGCCTTTACCATGCATACCTTTACTAGGAGATAAGTTGTAAAGGCATGTGTGATAAAGGTAAAAAAATAAGTGGGGTATTAGAGGGGTATTCCCCCCAAAAAAGCATGAGTTTAAAAAGGAGGTTTGGGGGGTATCCCCCCCCCCCCAAAAAAAGAAAAAAACACACCTGTTTCCGTCATTTTAAGTTAAAGAAGAAAAAAGATGTGGAGGCAATCAGCGTGATTTGAGGAAATGGAAAGACACCTCCGCTTCCTTTAACGACGTAAAACGCAAATCGGAAGTTCTTGGAGTGGAGAGGTAAGGGGGAATGAGGGGGTGGTGTTGTGCAGGTATAAATTTTAAGGGTACATTTTAAGGGTTAATTTGTAGGGATAGGAGATATCCTCCAACTTGAAAATGCCATTAAGATACATAATGTGAATGTTAAAGGCATTTTTGTGGTAAACGATATGCGTGGTTATGGCATTCGTGTTATAACGCATGAGTGGTAAAGGCATGCGTTGCAATGGAATGCTTTGTAACGTCATACAGATGCTCCAATCACTGAGAATGAAATCAAAGCCCAAATAAGCAAATGCAAAAATACCGATGCGCTTCCCAGTGAGGTCTATAAACTCCTCCTGGATGAATTGGTCCGATATTGGGTATCCTATTCAACTCAGTGTATAGATCGGAAGGACAAGCACCCAGTTCTTGGAAAGAAGCAACCATTGTACTTATCCTGACACCTGGGAAGGATTCCCTAAAAGCAGACTCTATAGACCAATCTCCCTGCTGAATGCCGATTATAAGATCTTCATGAGTGTCCTTGCAGGGAGATTGGTCAAGTTGGCCCCTCAGCTGATAAATTCTGACCAAAAAGGTTTCATCCCTGTGAGATATATCCAGGAGCAGATGCACCAACTAATTGGTTACATCAACTTGGCTACGAGGTGATTGAAGCCCTTGGCCGTAGTGGCGTTCTGCTGGGTATATCTCTGGGAGGTACTTAGGCAGATAGGCTTTGGTCCTTTTTTTGTTCAGACCCTGATAAATTGTTACCAAGGAGCCTCTGCAAAATTTTATTAAATGGCATGTTAACCTCTAAGTTCAGCATCCAAATAGGAACAAGACATAGAACCACTGGCACAAGCAATAAGATCAGACAACGTAATTTCCCCCTTTAAATCTCAGCAATATTGTAGCAAAATGGCTCTTTATGCATTGGCCGTTATACCAAGGGTTGAAGCACTGTTGGAAGAATTTGGCTACCTTTTAAGATATCTAGCCAACACCTCTAAAAAAGAGGTGATGTGTTGGAACATTGACAACTGGGAGGGTACCATGAGTAATGAGTTAAAATACCTGGGTATTACTATCATTAAAGATCTTGATAAAATACCCCAGATTAATCTGAATAAGACCATTAAAGAAGTGGACCGTCTATATGCCAGATGGAAAAAATCTCCCCTCAACAATTTTTGGTAGGGTCAACTTGGGACGAATGGTTATTTACCTAAGTTGACATACCTGTTTAATGGGATCCCTCTTGATTTCCCTAGTAAATATATCTGTAACATCCAAAGTAAGATCAGAAGTTTCAACTGGGCAAATAAGGGCGCTAGACTGTCGTGAAGAAAGCTGAGACGCAGGCTCGCCTAAGGAGGGCTAGTTCTTCCAGATATTGGCTGGTACTCTGTTGCTTTCCAATTTAAAAACCTCTGTATGTTACTTGTAAAACAAGAAGAGACATCTTGGGGGAGGCTATTGGGGGAAATAGTGAAAGCAGAGAGTGGTGGTGGAGGTGAAGGCTTGCTGTGTAAATTTGGAGCACCTAGGTTCTTTAAGAATGTGTGCTTGAAAGTTCTTAGGGCCGCCCTTAACCCATGGTATAAGGTCAGATGTAGATGGTGGATTGTGTACTATTCGGATTTTGCTCTGATCTGGGACTTCCCGGGGATGCCGTTATGCCTGAAGGATAGATAGCCTTGTGATCCCAATAAAAGGGTGGGCATTACTATCTGGTCAGAGCTTTTATCCTGAGAAGGAGTGTACCCCTGGGAGGTTTTAAGAGCAAAGGTTGGAAGTAGCGTTTCCAGATTTAAATACTTGCAACTAGCCTCCTTGTTCATAGTGGAAAAGGAGGACATACAAGGAGATTGGGGGGCTGAGTAATCTTTGCAAGAAGTACATCTCAAAAGAAATTACGTTTCTAACTGGTAAAATAAGATCTTGGAGGTGGGATATATGGAACATCACTGCAGCATGCAGCCTGGAATCAGTCTCCCTTTGAGTCTGATATTGAAGACCTATATGAACCCTCCCTGAAGCTTCTTTATAAATATGTTAAGCCGGCCAGATTAAAAAAAGAACCATTTCTTTGTTAATAATCGGCTTTCCTATACACCTGCAAAGATTGCTAAGTTTGCACCACTATCCTCCCCCAAATGTCCAAGATGCAACTTGGATGCTAATGATATCCATATTTTCTATCAATGCCTCAAACTCAGAGCTTTCTGAAGGGGGGTAGGAGATGTTTTATGTTGCATTTTTAAATTTAAAATCAATGTTAATGTCTCCCTGCTAATATTTGGGGACGACAGTGCGCTTGGCAAAAATCTTCAACAGGAACATAGAGGCTTTTTGTTATACCTGGTTTCAATAGCCCGAATCAGTATGAAGTGGAAAGAACCGCAGCACCCATCGTGTGAGGCCTGGTTAAAAGCTGTGCTTGCCATGGCCCGTTTGGACCGGGTGGGGGGAGATATTGAGAGTGATGTCAACATCTGGTAGGCCCTAGTGTCCTGGGGTAGGGAGTTGAGTTTGTTATAGCTTCTCTTTGGTTCTTCCTGGTCCTGTAATTACACCAAGCTTCCAACAAAGAGCTGGTCTGGTCTGGTTTGGCCTCAGCTAATGCACAGTTTTGAATGATGGCTTCTTTTTAAGAATAAAACACACAAGATGATGGACGGAATGTTGCACAATGGCAAAACATTCACCCCCATTCATAGATCTGGGTTTAATCTATCATTATTTTGCTCACCAAGCCACCCCAGTTCAGACATGGCCATATGCAAATCAGTCTTGACCCTGTGCCTCATGGGAACAGTCCAGCCCGAACTGCAAAGCAATGTCTTTCCTGGACCAGAATCAAGCATCCTAGGACCGGTTTCTGGCTATCAGCCGTCTTCAGCCAGGATAGCTTGACTCCAGTGGCGTAGTGAGCAAGGGACCCACGTCTGGGCATACCCTTCCAACATAGGGTGAACAGCAAAACACACAAGATGATGGACGGAATGTTGCACAATGGAAAACATTCATCCCAAGTCACAGATCTGGGTTTAATCCATCGTTTTACACTGTACACTGTAAGACGCAGCATTATGGTTTTTAAGCGTGGACTAGGCGATGGCCATGATCTTAAAAATTTGAGATAATAACCTCTTTTCAACACCATTTCCTAGGAATTGACCATGCAATTGCCAACTTGACCAATCCGTTGGGCATTCATAAGTGGCATAGGTCGGCGCTCCTGCACCACCTGTGTTATTCATCATCTCTGCACTTTGCAGGAACACTCCGGTAAGAACTCTTCCTACAGGTTCACCAATGACTAGCAATCCTTTGTGCACCAACTCACAGTTCCTCACTCCCTTTTCTTAGAGTTCAAAACATCCATAATTCTTTCATTTTTCTTCTCAAATATCAGCACCCAGCTGGGTCTCATGTGAGTATTCTTTTTCCTCTTCACTTTACGAATCACCTGTGGCACTCACTTCCCACGCGGCTATGTAATAATCCATTCAGGTACCCTTAGACTAATTCCTCTGCTCTTCAATTCAAGCAATACTGCAACCTTAATGGCAACCCACTTACATTATCCTTCTCTTTGTAGATGTCCCTACATCCATAGGTCCTGAAGAGACCCTACATAACACACATGGTTGAAATGTTGTCAAACTATTTTGACCGTGCTTATCATTGTTTATAGTCGTGGTCTACTTTTGTACATATTATAATAGTCGACTTTTGAATATTTTGGAAAACCAAATACCACTATCACGAATTTGTCACTAATGTCTTAGGTTCCAGTTTTCAATGGGGACACTACGCAGAATGGTTCGTACTTCTTCTGTAAATATTGTTTATAAATATATAAACACAAATTGTGATAAAGTGTAACATAAGTCTACTTGGTCTTTTTCTCCTTGTGACATCACTTTAACCCTCTCCATTGTGATTGCGCATTTACGTACCATTATAGACTCTTTGTACTATTCCACAGGAACCACTGTTTCTGATAATAATATAGCATAAACAGTGGCAGCTCCTCTATGGGGGTGTTTGGGGGCCGCCCCCCTGCTTCCTCGCCGTGCGAGAAGGCAGAAACAAATGGTAGTTATTACCATAACAACTACCATTTATTTCTGCCTTCTCGCACCGCGAAAAAGCAGAAGTTCCTGGTTAAGAGTGGGCGGTGTTACTCGAGTAACACCCCCACTCTCCCTGTTCTCTCTGTATGCTGCAGCATACAGAGAAAATGATGCAGGTGGGGCAGTGGCCGCACCAATCAACAATGCGGCGGTGGAGAGGAGGGAGGCTGCCTGCAGCCTTCCTGATGACGTCACGTGCCTGGCTCCAGGAATTCGAAACCAGGACGGCGTCAGTCGGGAGCGTTGTAATGGAAGGTAAGAAGTTTTACTTTTATTATTCATCCCGCCTCCCCCATCCTCTCCGCAGCACGACAAACCCATTTCCACATCCCCCTACCCACACCGGCCCGTAATGCCATCCGCGACTGCTAGCCAGTCTACCATTCTATTGGGGTATTGTGAGCCGACCAAGATTCAGACCAGGGAGTTTGTTTTTGGAAAATTAAAATGCAGTGTTCTCAACACACTAGAAGTTTCTCCCAGTGAGTGGTCAGCATTGTTAATTTATCTACGCTTGATATGGTACTGGACAGTAAATTAAATAACTGACAGTGCGGTTGAAATCCCTCGCTAATGAGGGCAAGCCTTCTGGCACTATGGCAGCGGAAAGCCCTAAACTGTGCTTTCGAGATTAGACCCTGCGCTTGTGTAGCCCCACTGGAAATGTAGTGCTTCCCCAGGCTCGAAACGAGTTGGGGGAACCCTTAGGTCAGCAAAAAGCATATCCCCCAATGTTCAATTACCTCCTGTTATAAGCAGCCTCTAAAAGAGGCCTTGCATCTGGAGTGAACAGTCTAGCCAACTAAGAGGGGTGTAGAGCGTTGGGGTGGAACAGCTTGTGCTACTTCCTTAGCTCGGACAGGATTTTGGTCTAGATAGCGTCTAGTATAGGTTTTGTGTTTGAATGATGTCATTATCATATGAAATCTCTTATTTTTTTTTTTGCAGAGTTTTATATAGCGCGAACTAGACCGGAATCGGGTATCAGAGCGCTTTAAATAGCACCAGTTACGTTACATGAGGACACACATTCATTTTTAGGCACGGGGAGATAAGTGATTTGCCCAGAATCACAGGAGGTTTTGGCGTAGTTACCGAGACTCGAACCCAGTTCCCCAGCTCAGAGGTCGAGCACCCTAGCTGTTTGCAATTTCGCTATTGCATTATTCACCTTCTTGCTTTATCAAATTGGCTTGAAAATGCACCATCTCTCCACTCTTTTTTCAAAACTTTCCTGGGTGAGGACCCCTCCAAACCCCTCTTATGATGGTTGAGCTCACCCCCTACCCTGGCTTGCAGGAGGGCACTGATCCAGAACATTTATGCCCCACATCTTTCACAGATCACCAGCCACCACTGAGCATAGATACTTTACACATTGCCTCTGTTGAGCCTGACTGCTTGTATGAAAAACTATAGGAGGGTGAAGCATAGGTGAATTTAGTGACTATTTGTGTTTCAGTCGGACTGGGATTGTGGTTGTTTCTTCAGCAGGGTGGACACCCCACTCAACCAACAACCCAATTACTCACATTAAGGAGCTAACATTTATTAAGAATAAGATAACAACTGTGATGGAGTGCCCTTCTGGGAGAAACAGAAGCCTTCAGATCCTTCAAAGTCTTCTCCAAAGACAACCTAATACTCAAATGTGTCTCTTTCTCCACTACTGATTTCAAATCTGACATCAAGTCACTGCTACACAACTTTTTGAAACAAACCTGCTATGAACTTTCTGTATTATTATTGTACTTAAGCAAGGTTCTCTCACAAGTAGCTCAATGTAAGATCTGCATCAGCACCAGAAATGAATAGTTCAAGAGGCTGGGTAATGGAGACCGCAACCAGCACCAAAAGAAGCAACTGTCAACTGACAAGTACAAATATCCCTACACAACACCCAGGGTCTACATTCTAGAGAAATCACTTAGCAACCAGGAGCAGCACTCCACATTAGAGTACAGAAACAAGACACTACACCACCTTCCCTCCAATACTTAACAAAGAACAAGGAGGATAACATAAAGTGAAGAGCAAAGAGAGCTGAAAACTATACAATGCATAGTGACCAAAACCAAAGAATATGAAAATAAAGCATAGCACTTAAATATAATCTTGCAATGTAACAGGACATCTAATGACTCTGCGAGGCGTAGAGACCTCCTTTTGCGAGGTGAAATCAGAAGTAACTTTTGAAGGTTCAATTATATCAGTGAACTGACATCTGGCCACTCTGTTTAAATTCCACAACCTGTGATCGCTGATCTTGATGGCATTCTTAAAAACCTTAATAACCTTGAATGGTTTTCTAAATTTCAAATTTCCTTTACCCAAGTGAGGACTTTTGATCTTAACCCAATCACCCACAGAGACCTTAGATTTTGACAGCTTTGCGCTCATTGAACAAATTCTTCCTTTTCTCCATGACAACACGTTCTCTTTCTCTCCAACCATCTACGCCTCCAACATCACCATCACAAACTGACCTTTTTGCCACGACCCACGATGGACAAACCTGTGTGTCCGCCACCCTTTTCTTGAACAAGCAAAAAGAAGATAGTCCTGTACAAGAATGTGGAGTAAACCTATATTCTCTCACTTTCTTCCTCATGGCCACCTCCCAGTTCACTCCTGTCACAATGGCTTGCTGCAAGGTCTACTTTAACACCTTCACAAACTTTTCAACAATGCCGTTGCTTTCAGGATGGTAAAGAGCCGCATTCTTGTGTCTGATCCCTCTGCAACACAAAAAAATCTTCAACAATCCTCGAGGTAAATTGAACACCATTGTCCGAGAGCACTGAAATCGGGAAACCCTCTCTCTCAAAAAGTTCCTCCAGAAAATACAGTCTTTATGTCTTCTTTTCTTCTTCTTTATTTTATGTCACAACATCCCAGCACAACGGTTGTCCATTCACCACATAGATCAACCTCAGTGGACTCGGCAGAGTTCACTACTTTAATGTCTGGCCACCGCGAATACATATCGATGCAAACTAAAACATAACGATCACGTGTATGTAGCTTTACTGGACCTAAAATATCAATGGCAATATCTGAAAAAGGCTCCGTGGACGTTCCCTCAGTACCATGTGTTGAGTTCTGCACTTTAAGACCTTATCGCTGCACATACATTCTGCACAATACCTAACATCCCTCTCTACATAAACATCCATGGCCAGCCACCAATATGCTTCCCTAATTATCTCTTTGTTTTTGACTATTCCCATATGACTGGCATGGGCGCTCTTTAGTAGCCGTTCCTATAGAGCATGAGGAGGAACCAACTTACTGCCCCTCTAGCGGATACCATGAACAACAGCTAATTCCTCTTTGACTTGCTAGAACCCCTTAAGGACAACAATCCTTCTCACACCATGCATACAACACAATCTTTTGCAAAACATCATCTTTTGCTAAAAACTCTCCCCATTCCACTTCAGAAACGATGCCATCACTAACCATGCACACATCAACATGATCCTCGAGTTCTTCTCCTCCAAACCGTTCACTCTCTTCAGCCACCTCATCATGAACATCACCCAACTTTAATAAACAGTAAGCCAGAGTGTTACTGGCCCCAGGAACAGAAGAAACTATGATGCTAAATTTTTGCAGTGCTACAACCCACTTTCGTATGCCGTGGGAAACAAAATCAATTATTTTCTTGATAAACACCTACCTCAGCAGTTTATGGTCCCTTAATACCTCAAACTTGCTTCCACAAAGAAATCTCTGCAATTTACGGATGGCCCAAAAGATGGCAAGAGCTTCCCTCTCAACCACCGAATAGTTGCACTATGCACCCCTCAAAGGTCTAGATAAAAACAAAATAACCTTCTCCTCCCCTCCAGAGTTCTGGAGAAGAACTGCACATAAGCCCTTGGAATCTTTCTTAGGGTCAAAACCACCTAAATCAGGCAAATTGCTCAAACCGGCTTTCATATTCTTGAATTCATCATAACACCCTTTAGACCATGCAAATTCACATCCCTTCTTCCGGAGATCCCTTAAGTGACAAGTCACACCAGCAAAGTTTGGGACAAACTTGTGCTAAAATTCTGTCATCCCCAAGAACTTGACAAGCTAATCCTTATTCTGAGGAACTCTAAGCTTGCAAATTGTACTACCTAAAGCAGGCTTGGGTGTAATGCCACTCGCTGACACTAAATGTCCTAAGTATTCAATCTATGCTTCATCAAAAATGCATTGGTCAGCTCTCAGTGTTAAGCCAGCATCACACAATTTCCTAAAGACCACTCTCAACCTGCTATTGTGCTCTTCGGCATTAACTCCAAACACAAGATCATCATCCTGATATACCTTTACACCATTCACCTCTTTCAAGATATGTTCCATAACTATCTGAAACATTGAAATAGCAGAGATGAGACGAAAAGGCATACTCAAGAATTTGAAGGTGCCGAGCGGCGTAACAAAAGAGGTGAGATCTTGACAGTTGGAGTGTAACCTGACATGGTGATCCATCAAGGTTAAATCGAGAGGTGAAAAATGCTATGCTCCCCCAAGAGAGCATAACATTTCACTGATGTTTGGCAGGGGATAGTGATCCACCCCCACTGCCTTTTCGAACACTCAAGTCCACACAAAGCCTGGCCTCCCCATTGACCTTGCGAGTCATAACAATCAGAAAAAAACATTCCGTGGCTTGGACTTTTCCTATTATGCCACTTACAATCAACTTGTCAAATTCAACCTTCCTGCTCTCCTTCACAACAAGTGGTACACCTAGAACTCTAGCTACATTTGGTACTTCACCAGGCTTGATCCTCATGAAATGCATATAATTTTTGAGACACCATAGTTTGCTGTCAAATACGTCAGGGAATTCCTTTACCCAGACTTTCCATCCATCATTTACTTGATCGACAGCGGGCAGCTCCTTGAAACACACCGATGGACTCTCAGTGGGATCCAGGAACACCCGTAAATCACGTTGATGAAACCAGCTTATGAGGGAATCACCCTTCATGGACACATACACTTTACCCGGGATGATCCTTCCCCTAAAATAGATCATGCCCCAAAAATAGCTTAGAAGGTCAATCATTTTTCTGGTTTTAACAACTTAACCTTCTTAAGCAGATATTGCTCAAAGAAAGACCTGAGAATTAAAGTCACCTTGGCTCCAGAATCAAAGCGCATCTTTATTGGTGCATCATTGACCAGCACCACCTCCATGGGGCTGTCACCACTAGATTCCTTGACCTGACAGATGTTCACTTGCTCAAGCTCACCTTCACTTTCATATAGATCCACTTTCTTAACTTTCTTTTGACCTTTACTGGATGTACAACATTTTGTAAAGTGATGCTTGCGCCCACAGTAGCTGCACATAACCTTTAAGCCAGGACAGCCCTTAAAGTTTCCCATGTGGCCAGTGTTACCACATGTGAAACATTTTCCTGGTAAAGTTTTGGAGAAGGATATGTTCTCTACCTTTACGGGCATTTTATTTTTTACAACCTTTTCTTCATCTACCTTCCATACATTACCGTCACTCGTACTCTGGGGTGCAGTCTTGCGAATCGCTTAAACACAGGCCTTAGAATGTTCAAGACTTTTTGCTATAGTGAGCACCTCATATACTGAGGAGCTATCCTTTTGCCATAAACTTTCCCTGGCTTTATCAATGCTGCAACCCAACATTAGTTGGTACCTGAGACATTCTCCATTGAAGTCCCAAAGTTGCACGTTGAAGACTATTTGCACAAATCAGTAATATATTGTTTCACAGACTCCTCTCGTCTTTGCATCCTTTTGCAAAAGTAGTACCTCTCAAGAACCGTGCTCCCTTTGGCATAGTGCAAATCTTATTTTTTTATACAGATTTCAAAGCGTTTAAACCTGTAGCATCACTGTCCAAGAGTTCAGGAAGATGCTCAAATACCTCTTGTTCCTCAGAACCTAAACAGTGCATTAAAAGGACGTTTTCCTCCCAGCACTGAGTGATGTCCCACACACTCTTGCATAGTGAGTAAAAACTTTCTTACACTTAACCCAGGCTAAGACTGGTTCATCATGTGAAGATACAAACAACAGGAAGAGCAGACACATTTTACATTATCATTACCTAAAGAAGAGAAACAAACAACCTACTAAAACAGCATACACTATGAACTCCAGGATACACAAAAATTGGTAAGCTGTGTGTATCAGCGCAGGACGAAATTAGTGTCAGACAAACTTGCCTAACAAGGATGACCTGTGGAAATGAGCGTAGGGTGAACAAACTGACTGTCAAAGCTGTGGGCATCAGCGTACCCCAAAAACTCCAAGAGAGTCAATAGGCAATTATAGGCAAATTATGTAGACAAAAGTGTGTGTGGCACTGATGAAATAACAGGTAGACAAAGCTGTGCGGATTAGCGCACACAATAAACTCCAAATGAAGTAAAATGCAAAAACTGGCAGGCAAAGATGTGAGCATCAGCACACATAAGGAGCGCCACGTGAAAATTGGCAGATAAAGATGTGCACATCAGCACACACTACAAGCATGAGGTGATTGTAAAACTGGCAGACCAAGCTGTGCGCATTAGTGCAGACAACGGGCTTCCGGTGATGCCCAGTGAAAGATGATGACTGATATGTCTGACGCAGACACAAGGGGGCATATTACCAAGAAGTGCGTTAGTCAACGCACATCCCCATATCGCTGGCTATTGCCGGATTTCATCGCCGTTTTAGCTCGCAATTATCAATGCGCATCACGTAGGCGAATTGATATCTGGCGATAGTCGGCGATATGGCACATTAGCGCATGAAAACAAATGTTGTTTTCATGCGCTAATGTGTGCCTTGATAATATGGGGGGGTGGAATCAGCGTTATGATCCACTCCCCCATGTTATCAATGCCCTAACACCTGGTCAGAGAAGGCATTGGGAGACCAACACACACTTAAGGATTACCCCAATCCAGCTCCAATGCAGCTGATAGCTGAAAGCTCCTCTATAAAGAACACTACATCACAAGAAACTAACAGGCCACTCCCACTCTCTGATCAAAAATCCCCCTACAATCGCTGATTTACTATATCTTTGTTAGCGCTGCCTCTGTGGTGCGCGTTCTAGGGTCCACCCCCACTGTGGTACGATGTGGGAAACTACATTTTCCTGTTGCTAAATGGTGGCTGCGGTGTCCTGTAAATGTACTTTAAACATTGCAGTATATTTTCTTTGTATTTCCTTTTCATTGTTCATTTTCCTTTATATGTTCTCCTTTTTCCCTTCTGGATGTAATTATAGGGAACTGCATATCCCAGAATCCCCACACAACAGTCACTTTGGGTGTGGTTGCCTATGGGTGTGATCATATCCCAGAATCCCCACACAGCAGTCACTTTGGGTGTGGTCTGCCTGTAAAAGGAGCCACACCCATTGGGCATGGCTCACTATTCTGGATCCTGTGTGGAAGCCGCCTCTCTCTCTTCTGCTGACCCGTGAGTTCATTTCAATTTACTTTGAGCCTGCAGGTAAGCCTCTGTTGTTTGAAGGCAACAGAGTAACTTCATTTCCTTGTTGGAATTCGTGCACTTTGGAGCTCATTTGCTGCATTCTGTGTTTTGGCAGCACACTATCATGTGCTTTGGGGTTCATTTTGCAAACTACATTTTGGCAAGAATACAACTATGTGCTCTGGAGTTTATTTTGAGGATTACACTCACACTGTTGATTGCACGTTTTGGAATTTATTAAAACATTGTGTTGTCGAGCATTAGGTCCAGCATTACGATTTAGAGCTCTGGCTCATTTTTGCATATTGAGTTGGTGATCATAGGGACTAGTGCTCTGGGTCCATTTGGCAGAGTGTAAGTGGAACTTTCAGATTAGCCCTTTGGTACTTTTGGTATGTTGATGTTTCAAGCGCTTGGGCAAGCTTGCGCTGGGGCTCATTTGTATACTGTCATAATTATGATATATGCTCTGTATATTACTGAACTTTACTGTTAGGAAAGTGTGATTCTAACACATTCCTTGGAAGTGTATTTTCTGTATAACTTGTATCACTGGCTCGTGATAAAGTAGAGTCTAGACACTCATTAGCAATAAGACTCTGCGTAGCAGAGTATGGTACCTGAGAATTATTTATACTGATTGTTATTGTTTGTATGTTTATCTGTTTGTTTGACAGGTCTCCCTCCCAGCTGTTCCCTTCCTCAAACCCTTACCCCCACTTGGTCACTCTAACTTTCAGTGCAGTAATAGCATCCTGAATTGGAGGTACCGGGAGGTGGGCCCATAGAGCAAAGTACAGGCACTGAGGAAGTGGCGCTCTGACAATCTTGAACTTTGAGCATGTATGGGATTCCCCTATCTTTTGGCTAAGTTAGCGCTACACCAATACTACAAAATGCACACATACATTCGATCCACTAGAGACAGAAGTTGTAAGCTGGCCTTGGGCAAAGTTTGAAAGAAATGTGAGAAGGGCATGAAAAAGATTATGCTCAATGGAGTCGCCCAAAGCTCAATGGCGTTGCAGTGTAAGGTACAATTATGAAACAGCTACAAACCCATTCATTAGTAAAACATAGGTATGAAATAAGATGTATTATTAGTTTTATTTGATTTGGAATTGCCACCAGTAAGCTGACATTACCCTTTAAAAATTGCCACAGCCTCCCTATGGAGAATAATACTGATCAGAAGACTATCAACTAATGCAATGGCGGTGTAGGACCTAACAAACACGGCAATTGGATCATGTTCTCATTTGTGAGGCGAAGACAGCCTAAATCTCAGTGCATACTGGTGAGCGCGCCGAGTTTTTTTCAAGGAATCAGCCTTTTTGCTCGTTTGACTTATCATTACTTCTAACAAACCTTGGACCATTGCCTAAAAACACAATAAGAAAGAGTGAAGTGATGCTGGAGAAGTGAGATTGGATGCCAAACCTTGGATTTTGAAGTGACGTGTTCGATATTTAGCCCTGAGGAAGCCTGTTTGGGTGAAACGCATTGGCTGAGGCTGCGTGTATCTCAGAATTTGTGATATCAATAAAGAAGAATTTTCCACACTGAAGACCCTGAAAGATTTGTCACTTTTGCATATTATATGCTATGTGATTGTGTGCCTCTCATTGTTCTTTGTACTGATTAGTAGACTTGCTGCTGTTTGGTGAAAAACATTCCATCTGCCTGGTAATGGAATATCTGTAGCTTTATACTGACCTCTGAGTATGAAAGACTACTTCAAAGGCTAAGGAAGAAAGCTGACCCTCAAGGAGTCTGGTCCTTTATATTGAGCCTGCAAGTTGTCGTAACATTTTTCCAAGAGTTGGGAAGTGTTAAAGGTCCTGGAAACAGAAAATGCTTTGTCAATCTAGAGTAAATCCAGCAACCAGGTGCAATTGGAAATTTTGCTTTAGATCTAATTGAATTAATTGTGGGTTTCTAACGTGCTTGAATCGACTCCCAAAGGAGTATCTCTGCGCTGTAGACCGCTGGGGAACCCGTCCTGGCTTTCCCTGTGAGATGGTCCCTACTGGGTATCTCCAAGGTGAAACCAGGCATCCCCGGCGTATGTGGGGGGCCGTTGTGGAGATGAGGCAAGCTAATGCCCAGAGTTACTGAGTGTGATCCCTGGTTAGAGTAGTCACTGAGGTGAGAATTATCGAGTTCGCTGGTCCACGACCCTGCCGCGTCAGGAATTGAACCCAGGTCCCGGGCTGTCCTCTGGTCTCGGGTCTGTGACCTCTAACCAGTGAGCCACACCACTCCACTGATGTGTGGATTCTTTTCACAATGTGAACCTGTGCCTGGTGTTTAAGAACACTATCTTGAATGTTCGGACAGCATCAGCAAAGACATTTTAAAATGTTTTCCGAAAGTTGCGACTTGTAAAGTTTTCATTTCTGAAGGATCAAGACAAGGTGACCAGATTACCTGAAATGATTCAGCTTTGCTAGCTACATTTCCTCATTTGTCTCGCCTTCTGGAGCCCAGTTCTGCCAAAGCTTCAGCCTTGCCCCACTGAACATTTCCAACCTCCAAAAAGTTTTAAACTTCAAAGGGAAAATTAAAGACTGTTTGAAACACCAAACATTGCCCAATCTCCTTCCACCTCTTGGCAACTTATTACCAGGTGGGTCTAAGAGGTTATTTCTCACCTCTCTCAGTACAGTATTGCCATAAAAGTGGACCATGTCCTCTCAACTGCTCCCATTGTACATTGACTTCTTTATTTCATTGTTTCATATAAATTTGTTTTTAAAAAACAGATAATCATTGTAGGAAATGGGGTTGTTGATTTAGAGGGGGGTGATATCCTACTTAAGCAGAAACCACAATTCTTGACAGGATGAAACACAGGAAAACCCCAGATAAATCTGTGCTTAACCCTCTGGTAGGTTGGCACAAAAGCAGTCAAGCTTAGCTTAGAGGTCTTTTAAAACATTTTACGAAGCACGTCAAACAATAATAAAGTGAAAATACAGCACAAGTAAAATCCCACTTCAAAATAGATTAAAATTGAATAAAATATTTAACAAAGCAATACAAATCCAATTTGAAAAACCAGAGATATACAGTTTCAAAGATTTAAGTAGAACTGGTGCTTTAAAGCAGAAACCACCAACTGCAGTTGTCTGCATTCACAATACCAGGATAAAGTCACAAGTTCAGGCTGACAGCGATGGATTGAGTGCTGGATACAGGGACCAAGTTAGGTCTGCTGAACAAAGTACCTGAAATCCTGGTTGTGGAGCGGTGCAAGATTCATCATTGGGGATGCATTGCGCAGAAGCTGTGGGGCTGTGATTAGAGGTCCTGTGTTGAGGATGTGTTGCGCAGTGGCGGTTCTGAGGAGTTGCAGGGTTGGGATGCGAGGTCCTGCCTCAAAGTGGCACCTTGCAGTGTTGGTTATGATGCGGGCTGCAAGGGGATGTACCACGCTGTGTTGGTTCTGCACAATGGACCACAGCTGTGCTGGCAGAGCACCTAAAGGCACACTTCCAAGGTTTCAAGACTGAGGCTGCACTACTTGAGGGAGGGGGGCAGGACTCGTAGTATGCAACGTCCAGGTGCAAGGTTCATGACGGTTGGAGTCTTTTCTGTCCCTGTGGCTCTGATCAGGAAGCTAGCGAACTAGCCAGGGTCCTTAAGTCAAGGTGCTGGTCCAGTACTTTTCACTTAAGCAGCAGTGCAACATTGATTCTTGCAGCAGAGCAGCACTACAGTCCTTCTGAGTCATCCACAGGTTCTGAGGTGTGCTTAAGAGTTGGGGTAGAGGGTCCACTAATTATACCTGGTGCCAGCTTTGAAGTAGGGGAGTTTTCTAGAGGGTTCCACCCTCAGAAGTCTTTGGAATTTCCTGCATCCCTGTCCTGGCCCTAGCTTGTTTGGGGACACAAAAGACTAATGTGAAACCCTTTTGAATGTGCTTAGGCAGAGTCTTTCTGGTGTGCAAGTGTGATAGGTGACAACTCCAACCCCCTTATCAAGTCATAGTTGGCCTGTCCTACCTATTCACCCTTTGTCTCACTGTCTGGGAGCAATACACAAAGGCCACCTGCCAGCTACACCTAGTCATGTGACCCAAGATACAGGCTGCAGACACCAAATGTTCAGGACAAGTAAATGTCAACTTTGTATAAGTGCCATTTTCAGAATTGTCACTTAAAATCTGACTTTACGATTAAAGGGGGTTTTAAATTACAAATCTGTAGACACCAAACTCGATATTCATGGACGCTCACAATTGAAAGTAATCACTTATTAAGTGTAGAAAGATAACCCAATGTTATCGTTTGGGCGAGGTGGACCGTGGAGTAGTGAAAATTCAATGTAATAGTTGTTTTACTACCAGGACATATAAAAGTTAAAAGTACATGCCCAACTTTTTGAATACACTGCACCCTGTCCTATGGGATATTTAGAGCCTACCCTCAAAGTGACTTATATGTATCAAAAGGAAGTTTTAGGCCTGGCAAAAGGATAATTTTGCTAGGTCGAACTGGCAGTTTAAAACTGCACACACAGGCTGCAATGGCAGGTCTGAGAAAGGTTTTAAATGGCTACTTAAACAGATGGCACAATAAGTGCTGCAGACCCAGTAGTAGAATTTAATTTACAGACCTTGGGTACATATAGTACCACTTAAGTATGGACCTACAAGTAAGTCAAATATACCCTTTTGGATGGAAGCCAATGTTAACATGCTTTTGGGCGGGACAGCAGAAGTACTTATGACTGGTGAGCAGTGTTAAACTGTGCTAAATCCTAAAAGCCAAGAGAATGGGTAGAGAAACAGGAGGCATAAGGCAAAAAATTTGGAGATGATCCTGCAAGTCCAACAATCTTCATGTCTTAATTGCAATCAAAGGTAGCCAGACCACGTGTTGGCACAGAAACACCCTAAGTTAAACAAGGTCCCACAACAATCCACAGTGTTCAAACTAGTTTAAGAAGCGTGGGGCACCCTATACCATTGTACCACTTAAGTAGGGACCTACAAGTAGGTCAAATATACCCTTTTGGATGGAAGCCAATGTTAACATGCTTTTGGGCGGGACAGCAGAAGTACTTATGACTGGTGAGCAGTGTTAAACTGTGCTAAATCCTAAAAGCCAAGAAAATGGGTAGAGAAACAGGAGGCATAAGGCAAAAAATTTGGAGATGATCCTGCAAGTCCAACAATCTTCATGTCTTAATTGCAATCAAAGGTAGCCAGACCACGTGTTGGCACAGAAACACCCTAAGTTAAAAAAGGTCCCACAACAATCCACAGTGTTCAAACTAGTTTAAGAAGCGTGGGCCACCCTATACCATTGTACCACTTAAGTAGGGACATACAAGTAAGTCAAATATACCCTTTTGGATGGAAGCCAATGCTAACATGCTTTTGGGCGGGACAGCAGAAGTACTTATGACTGGTGAGCAGTGTTAAACTGTGCTAAATCCTAAAAGCCAAGAAAATGGGTAGAGAAACAGGAGGCATAAGGCAAAACATTTGGAGATGATCCTGCAAGTCCAACAATCTTCATGTCTTAATTACAATCAAAGGTAGCCAGACCACGTGTTGGCACAGAAACACCCTAAGTTAAAAAAGGTCCCACAACAATCCACAGTGTTCAAACTAGTTTAAGAAGCGTGGGCCACCCTATACCATTTAAAATATATAGAACAAAGTCCCAATAAAACAAGTCATCCACTGTGAGCCAAAAGAGGAAAATTAAAATTTCTTTTGATGTGTACAATGGTTGCTATTGATTTTCTTCAATTGACTTTCACTTGACATCGCAGACACATGATATATCAACCAGTCACAAGATTCTAACCATCGCCAACAAATCCAAGGTGCAAGATTGAAAAGTAATAATATTGAAAGATTTTTGTAGAGGATCATGTAAAAAAGACTCCTCATAATGAAAAGCATAAATTAATAGAAAACATAGCCCATATAAACTAGAATGGGCCCCAGTAATCAATAACCTAAGATAACTGGATGAAGATTCAGTGATAAATGTACCTGAACCAGAAACCAAGCATATTGCACCTTCACTCCTGTGTGCTGGATCTAAAAACCCGAGCATACAATATTATGTACCTGAAAAGTCAAGAAAAAAATGCAAACAGTTATAACCAATCTGTCTCAAAAACGTCTAGTTATCCAGAAGCAATGATTATTTTGCACATCTAAATTGTTGGAGTACTTGAGTGAAAAAACCTTCGATAAGTAAGTGTCTTTGCATTTAGCATTGACAGCCGTCATGATGTCAGTGTCTATTCTCGTACTTAAACGAGTAATTGCAGCAACTACAGCAGTTTGCTCTGTTGTTTTTGCGGCGTCATCAGGAATAGAATTCCATGCAATCTGTATGCTACCGTGCTGATGATGCAGGCTGTGAATTTCATGAGTCCAAGGCAAGCAGTCTTTCAGCATTGACACCTGTTCCCAAAGCATCTTGTGCTTTATTGTGCACCCTTTTGAATCTCTGAATCCATTCTGGCTCCAGTAGTGTGCATATTCATTGTATGACTGGACACAATAATACAGATAGCACATTATGAGTGTGGGGAATACAGGGTACACATTTTCCAAAGACAGTATTAGAGCCCTAAGATCAGCCAACTGTGCAGTGCAGTCAACAAGTAACTGCATGTACGTCTTCACAGGGTGGAATTTTCCATTCTGCATGTGCCCCGTTACAAAAGCTAATGCTGCTAAATATTGATGGTGTATCCCTACGGCAGGCTGGGCAGAATCATTAGTATATATGATGTAATCATACGGATATAGAGACATTCTTTCATTAGGCAGAGGATATTCATGTTGGCATGTTGGTATTGCAGAAAGGCTTGTGTTTGCAGTGTAGAGTTAAATCTGTAGTCTACATCTGATATGGTGAGTGAGGTAGCCTATTGTATCCAAGGTGGATGTAATGCTTTTGTGCCCATCGTGATCTCTCATTGGTAAGGGGACCTACTCAAACTTTTTCATTTGTATGTGTTAGGGTGACATCAAACTAATGTCTGTGTTCCTGGTATGTTAAAGGTATTTCTATTTCTTCTAATGATATGATATGATGCATAGTTGTTTGGAACTTCATCTTGTTTTTAGTTGTGAAATAGCCTTGTGTTCACTGCTGGGAATGTAACCCATGAATAGAACACATCTATCTAATATGCTTTGTGAACCTCAACCCCAAAGGGTAAGGCCATGTTGTAATAGCTTTTGAATAACTGCATGTCTGCTGTTTTCGGCAATGTTAAGTGCTGCTGGGTCTTCTGTGTCAGACATAATCTGAATGGAATTCAGAGGGGGTGACACACTCTGAAAATCCTTTGAAAAGTTCAAGCTTGAACAACCTACAGCCAATACAAAGGGGTTACCTACTCAGCTGAGGAGGATAGTCCCTACCACCACTGACGTCTCCGGTTAGGAGGTATGTAGGGGTCTCTGGGTATGCACGAGAAAACTACTCAGGAAATCCACTAAATAACAATTTCCAAGGTTGGTGGTGCTATGTCATACGGTTTCCACTTTCTCAGTAGGAACTTTCGTTTGTTGGACAACATAAACGTTGGAAATGGAATGGTGCCAGACTGATTCTATGAACCCCTCAGGATATGTTGGCCTACAGACCTGCTAGCTCACGGTGCCACCATGAGTATTCCTAAACCTAGCAAGGTACCAAATGGTTTGGGCAACCACAGAACATTATACCCCCGACCCCCGTAGGAATCTTGGTAACAGATATAGAACATTTTCATTCAGTCACTCATGCTCACTCGGAGAGATACACAAGAACTGCACAAAGGGGCATTTTCACTATTTATTGAACCATTGTTATTCTGTATAAAATAAGCAATGCAATAATTAATAGACAGAAGCAGATAAAAGTGAAACACAATATAAAAACAGTGATAAGGATAAATGATTCCATCATTGTGCTAAGACGGTGTGTATATACAGCCATATAAGTACTGGGTATAGTGTATTCCTACTATGCGCTCACTAACCTAGTTGCCTAGGAAGGGTGTTCTGCCAAGAATCCCCTACTGGATGATCTCCAGTTGCTGCCCTACCGTTGATGTGGAACTTCTGCTGGTTACCATACCTTTCTAGATATTCAAGAATAAGCAGGATAAGAACAGTGTTAGAAATACAACTTTCTTATAGACAGGGATTCCTGATTGTGTACGGGTTCTATCTCTTTTGAGCAGATCTCGTCAAGATAAAGAGAAACTATCACAACACGCTGTTTTTGAGGGAATCTATCGTGATGTACTGTTTTATGATTACCAATTAACGTTTAAGCCCTGAAGAAGTCTCATTGTGTGAGACGAAACGCGTTGGCTGGCTAAGAAGGAAATCCATTAGTGTCCTTGGATTTTTTCTGTGTTGAAATACCACAATAAAGAACTGGAATCAGACAATCTTATAAGAATCTGGACCTTTTTTTACAAGATCGTGCACTTTTATATGTATTGTGGACATTGGAAACTATAAGGAAAATATTTCTTGGATGGGTGCTGATTTCTTATCATTCATTATGATCTTACTCCCTCTTGTGTGAAGGTAAAAGTAAGAAGGTCCCTGTCTTGCTCACAAGTAGGACTTCCCTTCTCGCAGAGGGTAAACAGGAATCAGATGTGATGAGACTCTGACACAGTGACTCTGACACAGTGACGACCTCACAGTGACAGCAGAGCGCTCCTCTAATTTGAGCACTGAAATACATGTGTATTTATAATAACAGTATCCATGCTTCCATGTCAAGGCTTCAGCTGGACTGACATTGTTTATTGTCTGCTCTGTTGCCTCATGAACGAAAGCAAACAACAACATTTGCACAATGTGTGTCTAGGGTTTGTACTAAATGTTCAAGGTATCATGACAGTGTACTTATAAAGTGAAGTTGTAAGCATTGTGGTTTCAGAGAAACTAATACTGCACTGCCATGTAAGCAAAGGTGTCAAAAGTCACTGTGTAGAACAGAAAGCCACTTAAGAAATATGTACATGTAAAATGGCAGTGTTTCTTTCTGGGCCTACCCTAGCCATGTGACAAAGTTACAAAATATTATAAAAAGTAAAGAATATATCCTCATCACACTAAACCAGTTAATGAGAAATATGACGTTTGTTTTAGTCACTCAATCTACTAATAAATGCAGTTCTCTATCCCCAGAGTGCACCCATAATAGGCAATTTGGAGCCCTCCCCCAGAATCACCATGCGAATCGTTACCACCATGGGCATAGTAATGCTAATATGAAATAACTTGCCCGAAAAGAACAATATCGTTAAAATATCAGTGGAAAAAGAACCATGGAAGGGCCCAAACAATGATAACGAAAAAACAAAGAAATAGTCAATCATTTCTCTGTGAATGAACAATAACTATAGTCCAAAACAGATATAATAAACAAGCCTTGACTCAACCCCCGTTCAAGTCCGTACTTCTCGTGACTACAGAGATTTTAATGACACGCATGGCGCTCTCACCGTAACAGCGTATACAGCATTGTTCCAAGACACGGCATTCCTGTTTTTCTATACGGCTTATGACCTACCACCTACATATGTTGTCTATAATACAACAATATATGCAAATCAGACACAGCCACATTTTAATATTGCTGAGAGCCATTGCCATTGAACCCCACATGCTCTTGCTTTAATAACTAAAGATTCATTGCCCCACCCTCCACGTCCCTTTGTCCTGATGAAGACCCTCTAGCAAGGTTTACACTACGCCTGCATCTACTTGGGTCGAAACGTCAACACTTTCTCCTGTGTTCAGCCTCTTCCCTGACTTATCATTGGTGATTCTGCTTTATTTTGAGGCATGATTGTTGAATTAATTGATGAATTGTTCTTTCCATTGTGTTAACCTATTATTATTTCTGGTGTACTCAGGTCTAATTGACCAGTGTTATAATTCCTATACCTTCACTATCCCATCACTACCCTTCCCTGTCCTACCCCACATGGCACCTTCACAAATGCAAAAAAGTGCTTTTGTGAAAGAAATCGCAAATTACCACCAACTTCAAGTTGGTGGTAATTTGCGATTTATTAATGAGAAATCGCACAACTTGGGTGCTTCATACATTGCATTTAAGGAATTGCAAAATTTGCGATTCCTTAAATGCAATCGCAAAATAAGGAATCGCAAATTTGCGATCCCTTATTTTGCACTCAAATTTGCTACCTACATACCATTTCGCAAAAATGAGTTTGCAAACGCCAAAATTCGTTTGCGAACTCATTTGAGCTTCATACATATGGCCCATAATTACCAGAGTAATTCATATTAACAGATCTTTATCATCAATTCTCAAACCACAGAAGTTAACACAACCACAGCAGACCCAGAGTAATATCTCCCTATCAGTATTTGCAGGGTCACCGTGCTAAGGGGGGGCAAAATCGGTTTCCGAAGGAAGATTATGCAAATAGTTTTTTCAAATTTGTAATCAGCCATTTAAGACTTTGGCACTGAAAAAGTATGTCACGCTGATGGGACTCTATGAAACACGTCGGCTTTCAGCGAAATAAACTGAAGAAAATAAACAACCACCATTGTACACAGTCAGAAGAAATCTGACTTTTCCTCTTTTGTGCTCACAGTGGATGACCAATCTTTATGTCATATTTTTTTTTACAGAATTACATTTTTTAACTAGAACGGTTGAGATTTTTCACTTATTTCTTATCTGCTTTGTGTTGCAGTACATGTGCTTTTTTTCTGAGATAGGCTTTTATGTTTGTGAAAAGTTTTCAAGGTGAGGCAGGTATCCCTCACAGATAACTGTTTTCTTTGCAGAAATTAGATTGTTTTTTTCTATCCACATCCCACTTCAAGGATGTCACCTCTCTCTCTAATCCACTTTCCAACAGTTAACTATGTGAAATGGCTGAATATTGCTAGGTATTTGAAACACCTTAAAGTTTATCTTTAAGATAGTCACAATCTAGTGAAGCAGAGTCATGATCAGAAAGGCACCCTAACAAACTTTGCCATGTATTAAGATATACGTTTGCTGAGCTTTGTAGGGATCTTGCAGCATGCTCTCGGAATCAGTACTACCCGTTATTTAATTAAATTGAAAAGATCCCGGCACTCTAAATAATGTTGCACTTAGACTGGTGAATCAGTTTTTCTGGGACACCTGTATGCTGGGTATCTGTCGGTCCACAATATGTGTTCATTCACTGTAGTTCTATTTTATTTGACCCCTGCCAGAATTTAAGCACAACTGCTAACTTTCTAAACTATGTTAAAGAAGGTCCGACATGACTTTATTAATTTTCACGGACAACATTTGTGCTTGCCTGCTAAGAGGATGCTCCGAGTAGGTCTCAAAAGAGGGTGTGAAACTCTTATCCACACTGACCCTTCAGGCAGGGTCGGATTGGGATCACAATTTGGCCAGGCCACTGACGAAACAAAGTGGCCCACATTCGCAGACCGTGGCCCATAATCACGGGGCATGGCCCACATTCACGGGCCGTGGCCCACATTCACGGGGCGTGGCCCATATTCACGGGGCGTGGCCCACCTTCGCGGACGTGGCCCACATTCGTGGGCATGTCCTTTCCTGAAACACACAAGGAATGTAAGTGGGAGGATATTGTTCTTGAGAAGGACACAGGGCCAAGGTGATAATGTCCTACAAGCTGAGCAACTTAAAAACAGCGAAGCCCATTTCTAATACAAAATTATTCCCCAGCCCTCCAGCGCAGGAGCACCTGAAAAACAGCGAGGCCCTTTTCTATTACAAAATTATTCCCCAGCACAGGAGCACCTAAAAAACAGCGAGGCCTCTTTCTCTTAAAATATTATTTCCCAGCCCTCCAGCGCAGGAGCACCTGAAAAGCAGCAAGACCCCTTTCTTTTACAAAATTATTCCCCAGCCCTCCAGCGCAGGAGCACCTGAAAAACAGTGGGCCTTTCTCTTAAAATATTATTCTCCAGTGCAGGAGCACCTGAAAAATAGCGAGGCCCCTTTCTATTACAAAATTATTCCACAGTCATCCTGTGCAGGAGCACCTGTAAAGCAGCGAGAACCCTTTCTATTACAAAATTATTCCCCAGCCATCCAGCGCAGCAGCACCTAAAAAACATAGAGGCCCCAGCTATTTGTAAATTACTCAGCCCTCCCCAGCACTTCAGTGCCTCAGTGCAGTGGCATGGTAGGAGAGTAGAGGAGATAAAGCAAAAACCACATCTGCTGGGCCATCCATGGGAGTGGAGGGGGGATAAGATGGTGTGAGTCCCCAACATCACCTGGCCTCCACAGCAAGACCCATTCTTCCTCACCCACTATGCCCTGAATGAGATGGGCTGTGGGTGATGTGTTAATGTAAACACTGTTTCTGGGCTGCGGGGCCCCAAGGGGGCCGAGGTGAAAATGGCTCATAGGCCTGAGCAACACCTGTCCCCCTGGGAGGCCAGTTCTGGCACACAATCATCACCCCTACCCAGCCAACCATTAGCATGATTGCTTGGCAGGGCTGGGGGTCAAGGAGAGGCCACATCTGAACATCGCTGAAAGGCCACCCAAGGAAGCTGCTTTCCTCTCCCTGTCAGTGCTCTCTGTGGACTGGGAAAAGGGGAAAAAAACGGCCCACAGAGTGCACTGAGACACCGGACTTCGGCCCATGCCCGAGTGCCCACAGTGCCAATCCGCCTCTGCCTTGAGGGACATAGTGAGTGTTAGCAAATATTATATCAATGCGTAGGCCTTTACATACAGGCTCTGGTCTTTTGCAGGGTGGAATTATCATTACATAGGTAAAATACGTAGTTTTCTAATGAATTATAAACAGTTCAGAATGTCAGAAAAAATGTAAGAGAATCCATCAACGGTGGTTATAGAAGTCTGGGCAGATTGCAAAATCTGTGAGTCTTTTGAGGTAGCCCTGCACTTCCTGTTCCATAAGAAAGCACACATTTTTTATTTTACATGATCTCACCACTTATCCCTGGTAGTTTGGTTTAATGGAGGGTACAAAGACGAATGCAGTGTTCTCCATGACAACTCGGTATCACTCTTGTCGCAGTTACGTCATTTGTGTTACGTCCTTTGAGGTAGCAAAAGCCACTGTTGGCTTTCAGATACCAGTTTACATCATCGCCCTGGAAGCTGGCGTTCCAAAGACACAGATACAATTGAATCCCTTCATGTCCATTCGTTCACTAAAAGCTAAGCTAATCATTACGCTTTTTACCAATATTTCGAAGGATTTTTGTGTTCCTCCTAGTAGCCTATCCTGTCCTACATATGTACACTACAAAGCTGCTGGGTAGTTTCAGACATACAAGGTAGGCAAGAAGAGATGAAGCATGAAGATGAGAGCTTCCATCTTGATTCAAAGTGTCCCAGTTTGACATTTTAGTCCTGAGGCTAAGGATCTGGTGGCATGCCTCCTTCACTATGAAATCAGGCCGTACAACAAAGTGAGTGGTCTACATTCCTGCTCTGGGAAGTTTGGATAACTATTCACAAAGAAGTACATATTTGCAGTGATATCTCCGGATCCATATCTTTGTTGCTTATTTGCAGGTGGATTTTGTTTATTACTAATTGACTAAGATTAAACAATTGATTTGTGTTGGGAACGTACACTTGCTCACATGAGCTGTCACGAGCGTTCAGGTGTGTCTGGCTGCTCGTGACAAGCTCGTGTTGTGGGGACACTATGTTATTGTTTGAACATATCGAATGTGGGCAGTTATGGCTGTGATCTGTTGTCTGCATTACTAGCTTGGATTTGAAGGCGAGAGCTTCTGAATAAACTCCGTCTACCAACTACTACCTTCTGGTGTTATTTCTGACTTCCCTACACTGGCGACGAGCGGGAGTTCCATTACCTGCGTTAAAAGGACTTCGATGGAATAAGAATTATTTTTTTTTCTTATTTATTCTGGAATTTTTTTTTTTTTCTTTTGCATGGAAATCGTTCAGCGCTATCAAGATTTACACTGAATAGCGCCGGACTACTGCTATTCTAAGGGAAGCGGAAGATCATCGTTTTCACAACAGGGAATTTAAAGATCTATTTCTTACTTGTGTGGCGTCTTTTGAAATCGTCTATTTTGACTCGCGAGCTTTGGTTACCAGCATACGCGTGCAAAGGTTCGCGCATGGAACTTTAAACAGCGCTGATCAACGCGACGTCTTGTGTCATCGCGCAACATTTGGAGCAGTAAAGATGAGCTTCTAGGAGACGATCTTGCTATTCTCTGGATACGATCTTGCTAGTCTCTATCATCACGTACCGTAGGAGCAGTAGAGACGAGTTTCTTGGAGATAATACTTTACTGATCTCGTTTTGAGACGTTTTTCAATCTGGAAATAACTGTGCAGATCGCAACAACCCTCAGTCATCAATCACCCTGTGGAAATCATACTGATGATATTTATCCATTGGAAGGTTTCAGTGACACGCAAAATACGTGTTGTGTAACTTCAATTATTTACTGTGACTTTAAAGTTGAAATATTAAGTATATATATATTTTTAATATTTTTTTTTTTTATTATTTTTTTTCTTTATTCTTCATTTAAACTTACACATAGTGTGTTAAATAATTGAATTAACATGTCTGGTATTGTACCTCCTCCTTCATTTTTGTCATCACCTGGTGAACCACCCATGGCTTGGGAGATTTGGGAACCTGTCTTCTTGGCTTATGTAGATGTATTGGAAGAAGGGGAGTGTGAACCAGAAAGGAAGCTATCACTGTTAAAACATTGTTTGGGTGGTATAGCTTTTTTAAGAATTCAAAACATTACCTGCTCTAGTAAATCCGGGGAACATTAATGTGTACGAATATGCCTCACTACAGTTAAGCTTAAGATATGGAAAGAAAAAGAATGTTGTCATGGAGAGGTTTATATTCTATTCTCGGAAGCAACGTGCAGATGAACCTGTAGAGGATTTTGTATCAGCTTTAAGATCCCTGGCTGTTACGTGTGATTTCGAACACATATCTTATGAGCAAGTATTAAGGGACCAAATCTTGATGAGAACTAATAACAAAAAAGTGCAGGAACGTCTTTGGACAACCTCTGATATGTCTCTTAATAATGCCATAGATATTGCGAAGTCTATAGAACACTCAGAGAAATTTGTCAAGGAGATCAGGGGTAATGATAAAAGTGATGTTTTTAGTGTACCTAAAGATGTGGATAAGTTTAAGAAAAGTTTTTCGCAGAGAAATGAATTTTATTCTAGAAATGATAACAAGTTTAGGAATCAGAAATATGAGAGAAAAACCTCAAAACTATTGTGTTTTAGGCGTGGAAGCGACGGACATTTAGCAGATTATAAGAATTGTCCTGCTTTAGGGAAAACATGTTCAAAGTGCTACAAGAAGGGCCACTTTACAAAATTTTGTAGATCAGTACCAGGGAAGATGAATTGTGTACATGAATGCTGCGAAGAGTATCAATTGGATGATGAAGAAACATTTCAAGTTAACACTGTTATCAATGTATGTGAGGATGGAGACTGCACTAAATTTCCATCTTGTATTATAACTATTGATGAAGTGAGTTTGGAGATTTTCGTAGACTCATGTGCATGGTATACCATCATTTCTTTAAGTGTTTTTAGAGATAAATTTCCGAATAAGAAGTTACTCGAATCTGATGTATCCCCTGGTGGCTACACAGGCCACAAAATTGACCTAATTGGCTATTTTATTGCAAATATACAATTTTCTGACCGACACATATCAGGAAAAATTTATGTGTCAAGATCTGGGTTGTCGCTTTTAAGTTGGCCACACCAACACCAATTAGGGATGAAAATTGATCCCAGGGCTGATCCTCCTGTTTATGTTGTGCAACCATTGAATGTATCCAGTGTTGCTGGGGACAGTTCACTACTTGTAGAGAATTTACGTAAATATTTTCCCACTGTTTTCAGTGGTACTTTGGGTCGGTATAAAGGATTCGAACATGTCATCAAGTTAAGTGAGAATGCCATTCCTGTGAGACATAGAGTAAGGAATGTTCCTTTATCCTATAGAGTCAAACTTAAAGAAATGCTAAAAGATCTATGTGAGAAAAATATTATTGAACCAGTTGAGTCGTCACCTTGGGTTTCTCCTATTGTGATTTCGGTTAAGTCCAACGGCGAACTCAGATTATGCATTGACCTCCGCAGTGTCAATGGTGCCATTTGGGTGGATTCGCACCCCTTACCCAACCTCCATGAGATGGTTTCGACACTGGCTGGTGCACAAGTTTTCTCGTGTGTTGATCTAGCCAGCGCTTACCATCAGGTGGTACTTGCTGAGGAGTCCAAGAATATAACTGCTTTTATCACGCCTGAAGGTTTATACAGGTTTTGTCGCATGCCTTTTGGATTGGCGAGTGCAGCCTCGGTGTTCCAGAGGTTAATGAGGGATACCTTGGAGGGTTTGAGTGGTGCCATAGCATTCCAGGAGGACATTTTAGTGCATGGAAAAGATGACATTGAGCATGACAATAACCTAAGGTGTGTGATTGCTGCTTTAGCGGAGAAGGGCCTCACACTACGCCTTGACAAATGCAAATTTAGGCAAAAGGAAGTGGAATACCTAGGGCATACTATTAGTGGAATGGGAATCAAACCAAAGAAGAATCATGTTAAGAGCATCACGAATGCTCCTGTGCCTACATCAAAAGAACAACTTGTGGCTTTTTTAGGCCTTATCGAATTTTATGCTAAATTTATCCCAAACTTTTCGGTAAAAGTTGACCCGTTCAGGTGTCTTTTGAAGAAAAATGCTAAGTTTGTTTGGACTGATGAAATGACACATGCCTTTCAGTCCTTAAAAATGTTTATTGTGAATGCTCCGTGTCTAAAACCTTTTGTTGTTGGTGTGAAATGCATCATTATGGTAGATGCTAGTTCTTCTGGTTTAGGTGGAGTACTTCTGCAGAAGGATAGTGAGAAAGAATGGGTTGTGGCCTATGCGTCAAGAGCTTTGAGGGATGCTGAAAAGAATTATTCTGTCATAGAAAGAGAGTTACTGGCATGTGTTTGGGGAGCTGAGCACTTCAGACCTTTTTTGTGGGGTACGAGATTTTTGATAAAGACTGATCATAAGCCTTTGGTGTATCTCATGGCTCCAGGTGGAGGCAGAACTATGTCGGCACGTCTCGCAAGATTAGCGTCAAGATTGCAATAAACTCCGTCTACCAACTACTACCTTCTGGTGTTATTTCTGACTTCCCTACAATTTTCATCTTTAAATGAAGTATAAAAGGTGACTGAGCTGCTAATTTTTTTTACAAAAGTGCGCTTTTGAAAAAACATAGATAACGCAAGATTTGACAAATAAAGAACCCCACACTGCTCCAATAGATTGTGTATCATCTTTGCATCTGTTTACAATGCAGATATGCTTTTAAATGCCTGTAAATATTCACAATATGCAATGTAATTGTATATTTGGTGTACATTATATATATCATAATTGCAATTTTCTTTAATGAACGACAGTTTCTTTCAATGTCTTAAATTTATGTTCTCAGCAATAACATTTAAATGTGAGAAGAGATGAGATCACTGCTTTGTATGTCAAATCAAAAATCAAACTCATCTATATATATCCTTCGTTTTTCCTGACATATTTCATGCATAATGGAACAGATGTGTCATGTTTACGCTATTTTTTGTTAGAGTATTCTCAAGCTAGATGTTTGGCAAATAACGCATTTGGCATTTTTCCTGTACATCTGACTGCAGTGTCCTGGAGCAGAAATCTATGTCAAAGTAACTGGAGAAAATGTACCAACGGAAATATTCTTGCTTAACGTTTGTACAGCCCGACTGTGAAAAAAATATGATTTTTGATAAGAATAACATGAATACCCGCTTTGCATGTTTTCATATGTATACAGGCAGAACAAGGTTTGTACGAGAAATTACTTTGTAATCACAGAACAGGCAGTTGTTAATCGTTTAAATCTAAAAATAACAACAGAAATAAACATAGTAAATACTAGGTTCAACTAGAAAAGATTGGAGCCAAGCTAAAATGGTTACAACACGGATTTTAGGTAGGATCAAACTGAGACAGAAACTAGGCCTGGGCTCCAAAATCAAAGTGTCCTCCCGTTAGCGAATCAGATAGCGAGAAAAGTGTCCCGTGTTTTTGTAAATCGGTGCTGTTTTGAACTTGTAAAGAGACTAGGGGGTAGATGTATCAACATACCCTTTTGCGATTTCTAAATAGCGATTTTTAAGGAATCGCTATTTAGAAATCGCAAAATGGGATGTATGTAGAAAATCGCTATTTTTTAGCGATTTCTTATTCTTCCTTATTTGCGAATTCGCAATTAAGGAATAATTTCCCATTCATTCCTATGGGCCAGGAGGCCCATAGGAATGATGTTAAATAATTCTCAATTTGCGATTCGCAATTTACTAATCGCAAATTGAGAATAATTTCAAGGGTGCAGGGATGTCTCAAGGACACCCTGCTGCACCCCTGAAATTTACATGTGTGTGCATATGGCGCACATACATGCCCTATGGGCATGTATGTGCGTCACATGCCACCTTCACAAATGCCAAATTGTGCATTTTTAAAAGAATTTGCAAATTACCACCAACTACAAGTTGGTGGTAATTTGCGATTTCTTAACCAAAATTAGCAATTCCAAAATGCTGCATACATTGCATTTAAGGAATCACAAAATTGCGATTCCTTAAATGCTTAAGCAAAATAAGGAATCGCAAATTTTTGCAGTTCCTTATTTTGCAAATTTTTGTTACATGTCAAAACATGCAAAAAGACCGTTTGCGATTCGCAAACGCCGAAATTCTGCGATTTCCAGGCCTTTGCGAATCGGAAACGGCTTGATATATCCAGCCCTAGGCATTTTACAATAGAGAATATGCATTTACAAGGTGGGGAGACTACATGCATTTGTGCTGTCTGCAGCCAAGGCTTGTGTTAATAACAGAGAAATCAATATTAAAATCGGCCCACAAGACCACAAAACAGGCCCAGAAAGTGCCATAAAATTAACCCACACTGACTGTCACATCAGCCCTTCAGGCACTACAAGATTGGTCTATAGGCCAGTTGGCCACTGGCGTCAGAGCAGATGTTAGAAGATGGTGACTGGCTTATAGAATAATCGAGAAACGGAACATTAACCCACCACTTGAGGTGCCATTAGCTGGAAATAGCAACCGTCTGCCCTTCTGTCACGGCTACTGTCCATGTGTGGATGGTGCATTCTCATGATTTCATAGCAAAAAGAACACTACAACAGGGCATATTGTCATCTCAGAAGGCATTCCTTCTGGTGCAAGAAGCAGCACACATGGTCATGAATAAAATGTTGTGTTTGATATATTAAGACCTAGAGGGCTGTAGAAGCGAATTGGATTGTTATTTGGGGTGGATGTTCACCCACAACAAGGAACACCCCTAGCAACTTCTCATGGTAAACCCTAAAAGTCACCAAATTATCAGGGGATCTCCTCCCTTGTACCTATGGTGCAGAGCAGACAGGCATAAGATAGGTAATTGTGTCAAGACTGTATGAAGTATCAAAACAGTAATAAAGTCAAAACGCCAAACAACAAAAATACATTTGCAATTAAGAAAGGAGTAGTAACATTTATTAAACAAAATGACACCAAAATGAAATTCAACAGAGGAACTGGAGATTATAAGTTATAAATCTTTTAAGTGAAAATATTGGCAAAAAGCATGAAGCTTCAGTGATAGTCTGTGGTTGCGGTAAACCAGTACCTACATGCACTTTGAGACAAACAACGATGGATGCCAGGGTCAACAGATTTGTCAATGATTTTTCCATTAGGACTCAGTTTGAAAAAGACTTCCAGCAGGCTTTATCCTACAAGGTTATTGCATTGTCAGATAGCCATTGGGCGATATCCCACTGAAGCCATTGGTTTAAGTCGAAAAACTTCTGGTTAGCAGAAATTAGAATATACTTGCGGGTAACGTTCAACCGTCATCTGGATATCTGAGCACCTTCTGCCAAATAGATTTTCTCATTGTGATTTGTCTCCGAAATAAAAATTCCTTTTCATCCAGAGAGGAGTTAAGTAATTCAGACAGGAAGGTTGAATTTAAAGGCTTTAATCCAACAATGGAACACCAGCAAGAGAGCAAAGGTAGGCACAGCCTGCTCCTTTCCTTCTACTAGACAACCATCTCAAAGGTTCACCCATTTGCTAACAATTTGAGAACCCTGGAAGCTGCCTTGAAGAAAATCAAATACAAACAGCACAGGCATGTCTGCTAATAACAATATATACAAATGAACATAACAGAACACAACTTTCCCTCTTATAACTAATGACAAAGCAAAAACACATACATGCTATTTACTATAATAAACTTGACTCTATGTAAGCAAGAGCAAAGCATGTTCAGTAATAAAAGAATATAGAGAAAAGAAGAACAAATTAAGGAAAGAAAGGAAAAAAGGCCAATCTCATATTCACCCCCTTTGTACATCCTTCTGCTCTCCCCACCTTCATTACAATCCCAATATAAAACTTTGAGACATCAGGATCCCCTCTATACACAACCCGGTCTCCTTTCAAAATTGCAATTCTTTTAGTGCTCCACACTTTTCCACTCTCAACTTGACAGCATTGCGTAAAACCTTTCTAACCTTCAAAGGTTACATGCATTGAATATCTCCCTTCCTAACCTTAACCCACATGCCTTCCTGAATCACTATTCTATTGGACCCCTTCATTCATACCAATATTTGTAACTTAAATATTTATCAATGGTCTTCCTTCCCACAGTCTCCAAATGAAAATGAACACTAGTGGATTCCAATAACCACTTACATTTACCTTTAGCTCTTGCCTCAACCTCTCATGACTTCAAAGGGGGATACTTCCAAGGCATCATGAATACTTATCCTATACTTTCACACTGATTTCAAAATTTGCCCCTCACCACTCTTTGTTGTTCTTTACCACTAATTTCACAGCATTCTTAATCAATCTGTTAAATCTTTCAATACTACCTTTTGCACTAGTATCATAGAGCGATTAGTGTGATATGTAATTCCCAACTTCTCAAAATAATTCTCAGCCTTCCCAAAGGTGAATTGAACCCCATTATCACTGATGAGCTGAACTGGAAATCCTTCAGTCATGAAAACAATATCAATAAAATATAACACATCAGTATCCACCGCCAATTTATAATTTACCAATAAATTGCCTCAATCCTGAATAAAATTAAAAAGTTGTGCAAAATTAGGATTGGGTGTGGTTAAAAAATCGTTATTATAAAAACTAATAAAACAGATTGAAACACCCCGTGTGTAGATTAGGACTTGAAAGTTAATATTACCAGTAGGGATTACTTTAGCTCTACCCCCTGAGGCACTACTGACCCATATTGATAAGCCCCCCAATGGTCTACCATATGTGGAATTGGGGGGAATAATATTAAAACATTCGTATCCTTCAAGATATAATTCTTTAGTGGCCCAGGTCTCTTGGAACAAAAGGATATCAAATGTATTTATCATATCTACCCAATCCACTGAATTTAGCTTTGAGGCTAAGCCTGCCACATTCCAACTTAGAACTATCAAGTGGGTGGGGGTGAGGCACTCAAGGGCTATCACGAACAATCTCCTCAGTATCCCTATGCACCACCAAACTGTTAGGGAAGGTAATGTTTGAGGGTCAATCAAGGGTATCTAAGTCAGAGATAGCCGAATATTGATTTACACACTGGGGGAAGGGACTGGGAAGTGGATGCTGTGTCGGTGGGCGTTTATAAAAATACCCGAGCGGTAGGGCACAATTATTAGTTGAGAAAAGACTATTAGTTTCCTTAACTGCAAGTATGGATCCAACAGTCCTTGGGCGTGAAAAATTAATAACGATACAATCACCTCTGATAGTTTTTGTTGTAGGTCCCACCCACCCCACCCTATGGACTATTAACATTTCACGCATATCGGGCCTCCTGTAACTTTTATGTTTAGCCATCCAGTCCACAAATTTATTTCTTAATTGTACCCATGACTCTGGTGTATTTTTCTCTAATGGGGGTAACCCTGCAAGGACTAGCACGTATGGACAGGAAGCAGGTGGTAAATTCAAAATGTCCTTATTTGATTCAGCTTGCCCCTTATGGCCAACCACAGCAGTACTAGTATTAACTGTCGCATTACTATGTGCGACATTTGAATTAACAATTTTGGATGTGCCAGCGCATATAGGTTTATTACAATTGATTGTGATTGGCACTAATTTTTCAATTTGGGGGACTGAGGGTACAGGAGGAAGTGGTTGAATTCCTGGCGGGGGATTTTCCTGGGTATTTACCTGGTTAGTTGTATCATAGCTTTCCCTACGGGGTAATGTAGCTTTAAGAGTTAGGGTTTCCAAACGATCTAAACTTTTCCACAGCTTATCAAAGATTATGTCCACTAGCCCTTTAATACGGTTGTATACTGTGTCAACAATGATATCAATAGCAGTGTCCCCAAGTGTAAAGTCTGAGAAGCCAGTTTGTGTAGACTTTGTCTGCATAGTGTTACATTGAGTGTTGAGTGTCCTCGTCAACTACAATGATTGGGTCAATAGAATTATGGGTCGCTGCTTGGGATTGGATCAACAGTGGCTGTATTGCTGAGTTTAAGCATGGAGGCTATCTTCGTTTGGGTTCAGGGCAGGGTGGTTTTGATGCCTTCCTCTTCTTCTTTGTCCCGCATATTTCTGGATCAGGCGACGGGGGTGCATTTACTGTGATCAGAGGATCGGTCAAACTTAGATCGGCCTCGGGATTAACAACTAACCCAGGAATGTCGGGTCCTTCCATGTCTAATGAATTCTCTCCAGTTACAATTTGTGGTGAGTGTATAGTTACTATGTGTCTATGGTATCATGATGATTAGTGCATGGTTGTTTAGAAGGGCCCACAGACAGTCTTCTCTCAGCCAGCTGGATTTCACTACTCACCAGGTTCATAGCGTGTTCCAGCATAGTGTCAATGGCATTTCCAGGAAGTCACGCTATACGCTGAACCTAGGCTGCAAGTACTTTCAGATTAGATCAGAGTCTGGAGACCTTCTGAAGCCTCATTGGAGCTGCTCAAAAATGTGACCCATTGGATAAATCACATTGACTGGTCTTTAGCAACTGATCTATGGGGAGGAGCACAGTGTAGACTATTGACTAGAAAACCCTGTAAAGCCTGTTTCCAAGCAGAGGCAAATGTCAGGATATGCCAAAATGATTTGAAATCATGCACAGAGATTTAAAAATCTCTGGTCTTGGTAAAGTTAATATATATTTAATTCAGTAATTATAGTAACATATCCGTGCTATAAAACGAGGGAGAGCATTTATCTGGTCCTGCAAAAAAATAGGTGGGGGTCAAGAAGAGGATGGACGTTAATGACAGACAAGAGCATTGGTTGGATAGGAGGACACAGTAGTTTATTACAACAGCTCTAGTTCTAGCACCTTTTTAAATGCCCACACTGTGATTTTACTTTACCCCCTTGGGGAAAACGGGCCTCTCAACATCCCAACTTGGCCAAGCGCTCTATTCACCCTCTGATGCTGAGGGCGGGCTTGGTCAATTGTCGTTCTCTTCCTCGCCATGCTAGTGAGATCTGGATGTCACTTGTCTCTCATGCCTGGGATATCCTGTTTCTCACTGAGTCCTGGATAAAAGACACTTCTAATCCCGATATCCATCTAGCTACTCCCCCGGGCTATCTTTTTATGGGTATTAATCGAGAAGGTGGAAAAACTGGGGGAGGTCTTGCTATCATTTTGAAATCACATCTTAATTTGACCATCAGGAAACTTACGAACATCGGACTGATTGAAGCCATGTACTTTACCATCTCAGACTCGGCTGCTGTGATTCTGGCTGTCATTCTAGTGTGCAATCCCCCCAACGTATCAGCCCCCTCTTTAATGCTACTGGTACACTTGATAGCGGATCTTTCCCTCAAACATCCGCACTTTATAGTGCTTGGTGATTTCAATCTTCATGTGGAAAACCCTTTATGCTCTCAGGCTACTCATCTATTAGAAACTCTGCAGGGTCTGAACTTAAATCAATTAGTGCAGGGCCCGACTCATGTAGCGGGCCATACTCTTGAATTAATTTTTTCTAATCATCCTGGTATCATAGTACACTCCTCTCTCCCCCTCACCTGGTAAGACCATTACCTTCTCCCTTTTGACCTAATGCTTCCCTCGGTACCCAGCCCTGTTGCACTCGGCAGGGAGTACGGGAGAAAATGGCACAAAGTCACCTGTACTTCCTTGGATCCCTTATTCTCTTACCATCCGGACCCACTGTCGAATGATATTGACGTATGTGTGGCCAAACTTAATTCCTCTCTGTTGCTTGCCATTGACACCATTGCACCCTTACAACCTATTACCTCCGCAAGATCCCGACCATCTGCTCCTTGGTTCTCTCCTGCCCCGCGTGAGGAAAAGAGCCGCTGTAAAAAATTAGAACGCAAATGGCGGCAAACTTATGATTCTGAGGCTAAAATTATTTACAAGACTGCTCTAAAAAACTTCTTGAAACTAAAACGGTCCACGATGAGAGACTTTTTTTCCTTACAAATCAAGAACGCAGATAACTCTTCAAAAACTCTTTTTAATATTGTCAAGGACTTTGTTAATCCCCCCGCTATGGTGCCTCAGAATTCCTCTAGCCAGGCCTTATGTAATGGTCTGTCTGAATACTTTCAAGATAAAATCAACAACATGACGTCTTCTTTCTCTTCTGATTTGACTCCCCCGATTCCCAGTGACAGGGACCCTGAGAAAGTGTCATTGGTGTCCTTCAAAGAGTTAACTATTGAGTCCGCACTGAATTTGTTTGCCCAGTGCAAATCTGGCTCCCCTTTAGACCCGGTCCCTGCTAAGGTTATGGGCAACCTGGCTCCCCTACTGGTCAGGCCACTCCTTTCCATTTGGAACACATCCCTGCGCACAGGACAATTTCCGACTGTTTGGAAGGAGGCAATGTTAGTCCCCATTCTGAAGAAAGTGGATGCGGACCCGGCGCAATTTAGTAATTATCGTCCCATCTCCCTCCTCCCCAAACCGGCGAAAATCCTGGAAAAGGCGGTGCAGAAACAACTGGCGGCATATTTAGAAACCAACTTACTGCTACACGACTCACAGTCTGGATTTAGAACTGGTTTCAGTACCGAGACTGCTCTTTTGGAGGTCTCTGAGACGATCCGGGAGTGTGTGGATAGGGGCGAGGAGGCCATGCTGGTCCTCCTCGACCTATCCGCCGCTTTTGACACGGTATCCCATGAGATACTACTGGATCGTCTGAGCCAGACTGGAATGGGTGGCGCTGTTCTGACTTGGATTGGCTCCTTTCTCAAAGGACGAACTCAGAAGGTCCTTCTTAGACCTTTCGAATCAGAGGGTAAACCCCTCCTTTGTGGCGTGCCACAGGGCTCTGCCCTGAGCCCCCTGTTTTTTAACGTGTATTTTGCCCCACTGGCTAAGGTGGTGGAGTCCTGGGGGGTCAGAGTGATCTCTTATGCTGATGACACTCAGCGTGTGTTTTCATTTAGAGATCACTCTGACTCCAGTTTCACCAGTTTTCGCCATTGCCTTGGCAACATATGTTCCTGGATGACCTCCAATCATCTTAGGCTTACCACTGATAAGACGGAGGTCTTATTTTTTAATCAGAAAACTACGCTGCCTGCGAGTCTGTGGTGGCCGACTGTGCTTAATCCTCCTCCCACTCCAGTCCTAACAGTACGTAATCTGGGCTTTCAATTTGATAACGCTCTTTCCTGTAAAGCTCAAATCAACAAGGTCACATCATCTTGCTTCGGGAAACTACGTATGATCAGAAAGATTTTTCCGTACCTTCCTCTGGATGCCCGTAGAACCATCATCCACGCCCTGATCACTTCACATTTGGATTATGCCAACAGTCTCTATGCCGGTGCCCCCTTGTACCAAATTGAGCGTCTGCAGATCGTTCAGAATGCGGCGGCGAGACTGATTGGCAACATCCCCTATCGTCAGTCGGTCGCATCCTATCGTAAGAAGCTACATTGGCTTCCCATCGCCGGTCGCATTCAGTTCAAGATGCTGACTCTTGCTTTTCGGGCCCGGGATACTTGAGAAAGAGACTTGTACTATCCCAATCGGTCAGATCCTTGAGGTCGAACAACTTGCGTCCCTTGATTGTCCCTCGCTTTCGCCGTTCCAGAATGGCCGGTAGAGCGTTTGCTGTAATGACCGCTAAACTCTGGAACAGCCTCCCACTGGACCTTAGGTTTATTTCCTCTGAATCTCTGTTTCGCAGTAAATTGAAAACTTGGTTGTTCTCCATCTCTTAAAGTGTTTCCCTTTTCCAAGTCTGCAGTCTACAGCGCCGGGACACCCCCTTTGGGGGTAGCTGAGTGCTTTACAAGCTTCATAAATAAATAATAATAATTGTTTGATTAAAAAATGTATTCCTTTGTTAATTGGTTCAGGTAATATTTGCTACGATATGTGAGTAGCAATGAAATCATAGTACTCCTAATTGATTTGTGCAATCTCTAATAATAATTTATCTGAGTAGATGAATGTTGTATGTTTTTATAACAATTTTATTTGTGACAATAAACAGATTCCGAATAACTGGGGGTCTGTAATACTAGTGGTCCTGCACTTCTAAGATAAGTCAAAGGCCAGCAGCAAATACAGACACAGGCTGTACATTAACAATCACCGACTATATTAACTTTACTTGGCAATAAAGCATTTTACCATGAAAGACACTGTTGAATCATTTATATAAATTAACCAACTATAAGAAATTTCACAATTCCATTTGACTTTTTTCAAATATATATTTAAGATGAAAGTTGTTGTTTTTAACAAAAGACACCTTTTTTCAAGATTAACTATCAGTTATTGTGGAATGCACTGTTTGGTTTCATATTGAAAACAAGTTACCTCCTAAAAAACAATAAAAAACAATCAAAGCAGGTCAGCCAGGTTGAACTCAGACCAGCATTAGTGGAACCACCAGAGATTGACAAAGGGAGCACCCTTTATGACAAGGGACACTTCATCAGTGCTATTTGCACCTTCTGACTAGTACTCAACACTAAGCTGGCAAAGCACTACGCTATGCTCGCTTAGTTTTCGAAGTTTGCCCTACTTCGCACTACGTGAAATGCACGTAGCAGAGTGCAAACACGCGTAGCGGTCATTTTTTGCTTGCTCGCGGTCCTCAACGTGGCAACCGCGAGCAAGCAAAATGACATCCTAGCGAGACTTTTTCATTGTTCGCGATCAGCAACATCAAGTTGCCGATCGCGAGCGTGGAAAATAAACCTCCCTGTGAGCTTCTCAACGCGGCGAGGTCAGGTTTCTCATTGCAAGTGGTCGCGTATGCTCACGACCGCTTTCAATGAGAAACTACCAGTCCGTGTTGAGAAAGCTGCTGCTCGAGTAGAAATCTACTCGAGCGGCAGAAAATGACTGCTTGCACTGTGCAAGATGCAGTTTGCACTGATTGCACAGTGCAGACAAGCATCCGGCTCTGTGCGAACAGCATCTTGCACAGTGCACTACGCAATTTACGACGCTACGCGTAGCTCGCAGTGCACTTTGCGTAGCTATGCGTAGCGCTACTTTGTAAACTACGCCCAGGGTTACTTGACACACAAGCTAGAAGAAAAAGAAAGAACTTTGGAATACTATTCAAATTGAGGGTCTCACTTAAAAAACAGACTTATGGCATGATAAATCTTGCCAGCTAAGGAATCGTTAATTGTTCCCCCCTCCTGAAGTAAATTGAGCATTACTGATGGGGGCTACTGTAAATGTACTGTAATGCCTATTGCCTTCCCAAAACCTTTTTTCATCATCTTCAATGGACTGAATACATATTAGATTATATTAAACACTCCCAGAAGAAATTGCACTTGTTGCTAAAGTCAATATTGTACATTTAAGTGCATGTGTATCTTACAAGTGTACACAAGGTGTGACATACCTGAAAAATCAGCTTTTAGGGCTGCAAATTTATTCCTATAATGATTTACTTTATTAGGTCTAGAGATTACCATTCCCTCACCCACCAAGGTGACATGCTTCGTCATCAGGTTGTGTCCCTTGTTGGGTGGGGTATGTAATACCTATCAGGTTCCCCCAGGATCATTTTTCTGTTTATTTTTTTCCCCAAGAACACCACACCTTGTTGTGTGCACTTATGACCTGGGAGGAGGCGTTGGACCGATATAATCCTCTCTTTTCCTTGATAATGAGCCTACATCTGTCATTTGCCTGTTACTTAGCTACTAAAATCAAATTGCCATTTCTCTACGTAGGGCCTGTATGTAAAAGATATAATGCCACCTACATGTAACCACAAAATGCAGGGAGGTTGATCATTTTTTGCACATGCTCCTTTCACTTGGAAGTCATTGTCAATGGAATTTAGGTTCCTAGACTCACTGATAAAAGCGGACATCTTTTTTTGGCTAGGACGTTTTTCAATATCAGAGCCAAGGGGAGGTAGGTGCTTTATAACACCAGTCAATCAAAACATAAAAAAACCTTGGTCCTCCGAGAAGGAAAAGCAAACAATGCAGCAAGGATTTCAGGGTCAATTTGTACGTAGCTAATTACGTGATATTGATTTGTATGGTGCAGGTTTTCACCTATGAGCAGGTGCAACTGGTACAAATAAGAGAGGTGGGGCAGCGGGGCAGGGGTGCGGCGGGCGGGGGAAGTAAACGGATGACGAAATAAGCCGAAGTTAAGTGGATTTTTATTTATTTATTTATATTCCCTATTCTGTCATCTGTCGACTCTCGCCCCCCCTCCCCACCTCCACTGAACCGCGCCACCGCTTTTACCTATACCAGCCACGCCTGCATTTGAGGGTATCCAGGCTCTGGAGCTTCTAGTTGAAAAGATAGGTCTTCAGTTTCTTGCCGAAATGGAGTAGCAGTCCTGATATATAGAGGAAGTTTGTTAAAGCTCTTGTCGGCAATGAAGGAGAAGGGACACCCTCCAGACTACAGATACTGGGGACTTACGCAAGTCTGGTGGAGTGTAGCTTTGAAGTCGGTTGTTGAGGTATGCTGGTGAGGAGTTGCTTAGGACTTTTTAGGCATGGATGAGCAGCTTGAATTTGCAACAATTCTGCATGGGTAGCCAGTGTAGTTCAGTGAGGTAGGGAGTGATGTGAGCGCTTCTGGGGATGTTTAGCTTGAGTCTGGCGGTTGTGTTTTGGATGGTCTGGAGTCTTTGTCTTGGTTGGTTGGGGGTGCCCTGCACTGCATTTCTACAAGTGAAATCCATAATCGTAAAAAGAATTACCAATACCAAAAGAGTTAGGCCTTTATTTTTTTTACACAGTTTTATATAGCGCAAACTCGATCCGAAAAGGGTATCAGAGCGCTTACATAGCACCAGTTGCTTTACATGGGGACACATTCATTTTTGGTAGGCCCTTGTAAAGTGTATCCACACAAACTCATAACATGCAGTGACCACCACACTGAAAACGCTGCCTGCGCATAGGCAAACCCCTCATACTACACTCACAAATTTTAAACTGTAGACCACTTACTCTGCACTCACAATTGACAATTTCAATTGTGCATTCACCCAGGCGCACCCCTCACAATGCACTCACACAAGCACACTGCTCACACACAGGTATATCCCTCACATGGAAGGAAAAGAGTTGGGAAGATGGTGGCATAGTACAAAGAACTCGAGTATCTGGTGTATCAGTCCAATAGTGCAATTCAAATCTGTTGAGGTAAGCTGCACTGAATGTCTACTGAGGCTATCTAATGTTCCTCTTGGCATAAGAAAAGTCCCACTTGAAAACAAGCCCATTGGTCTCTAAAAACAAGGCAATGGTTTTCTTTGTAGTGCTACCATATGCTAAAGTAAATAAAGATTTAAAGCAAAAATAAAATAAAAATATATGACGGATAAATGTGAATGGCACGTGCCCTGATAAAAAAATAAAAAGTAAAGCTTTGCATTGGTCTGCTGTCTTTTAACAGTGAAAAATTATGCAGAAAACCTTTACATTAAATTTAGCACAGGGAGCAGTAGCACAGTGGGTCCTTGGCTCACATGCATAGGACATACAGACATACATCACTGGTAATGGACATCAAAATCTTCCCTGAAAGACACGGAACAAGTGTAGAACTGAAGAACATGTGCTAATTTCTTTCAAAGACACTGCAGTGCAAGCTTCCTTCAAATACATGGAACACATGCTACTGCAGGACCAGTAAGTGCAAGTTCCCTTCAAAGACATGGAACAAATGTGGTATTGCAGGGCCAGTGCAAGCTTGCTTCAAAGACATGGAATAAATGTGGTACTGCAGGCAGTGGTGCTGGCACAATTTTCAGAGTGGGGGTGCTAACATCATTGTTAGATTGCTGAAGTCATAGGGATTGTGAAAAATCAAAGCATTGCACAAAGTATAGCATTTGAGTCATACCGATTAAAAAGGTGAATGGTAAGGGTGTTGTTTTATAGCTAGTAGTGCATTTTGGAGCACAATGCCACAATATATTACAAAACGCATGGGATGGTGGTACACTGTTGTTGGACTTAGCATAACAGCGTCACCCCCAAACGTTTGGCCTTCATCCTCCTGTTTTATGAACACGTTTTTGTTGGCTTTTAGGACTCTGGGCACGTATCCACTGCTAATCAATGCTAAAGAGCTTTTGCTCTCTCCTCTAAACATGGTAAAATTGGCATGCACCCAATTGGCACATTTAATGTACTTGTAAGTCCCTAGTAAAGTGGTACGACATGTATACAGGACCTATAAATTAAATGTCACTGGTGGGCCTGCAACACTACTTGTGCCACTCACTAAGTAGCCTTTTAAACAGGTCTCAAGCCTACGGTTGCAGCCTGTTGTGCAGGTTAAAAATTGCCATTTCGACCTGGCAAAATAAATCGTTTGCAAGGTCTAAACCTTCCTTTTTCAATGCATATGAGTCTCCCCTAAGGTAGGCCAGAAACAGCCCAGAGGTCAGGGTGCAGAGTATTTAAAAAGTTGGACATGTACTTTTAAGCTCTACATGTCCCGATTGTGAAAAAGTCTTACATTTGTTTTTTCACAAGGCTTACCTCTCCAAAGGAAAACATTGGATTGCTTTTTACATTTAATAAGTGCTAACTTTCAATTGGGCGTAAAGAATGGAACTACAAAAACTTTAATTGTAAAGTCAAATTTAAATTGACAATTCTGAAAATCTCCCTTTATAAGGTTGGCATTTTCTTGTCCCAAACATTTGGTGCTGCACTCAGTATCCTGGGTCACATGACTAGGTGCTTGGTGTAGCTGGCAGTTGGTCTTTGTGTATCGATCCCTCCCAGGAAGTGATAAAAAGAGCAATAGGTGTTGACAGGATGGGCCATCTCTGACTTGATGAAGGGGAGGAGCTATCACATAACACACTTTCACATCATAAAGGCTCTGCCTGAGCACACTCACAAATAGTTTTCCACAAAAAAATAATCTGAGTCTTTTGTGACTCCAGGCAACCTGGGGCAAAGGCATGGAGGGAGGAAATTCCAGACACCTCCAGAACTCTCTCTTATTTCAAAGATGGCACCAAGCATAAATATTGGACCCTCAGACCCAACTCTTCAGTGCACCCCTGGACCTGAAGGACGGCAAGAATGTCTGCTACTCAAGGTTTTGCCCTGCTGCCTGCTGACTGAATGGCCTGCTGACTGAATGAAGGGACTGGACCTGCATCATGAGGTGGCCCGACAATTGAAATTGCCATAAATGAGGATCAATGCATTGAGCACTTCTCGAGGGTATACAATGGTGAGGGAAATCTTGATGTCCAAGTTAATAACAATCAAGGGGAAATTTCCCTGGATTCTTTGACCCGATATTTTGATCTACGGTTCACACAGAAGAAGTGAATTGGGCTCTTTCCGCAAGTTTGAACGATAAGGCTCAAGGGCCGAAGGGGCCCCCGTAGATCTGTATAGGTCAAATATGACTTTATGTGGCCCAATTATTACCCAGGGAATAACTGCTAGCTGCCTTGCCACTTTTTTAAAAACATCGGTCAAATCGATTATTGTGCCAATCTTCAAAAAGGGGGTCTGTCAGGATCCTGGATGCTATAGACCCATTTCACTATTGGATTCCTTGACTAAAATAGTTGGTTGAATAATCTTAGAACATTTACATGAATGGCCAGAGGACAATAAAGTCTTATCTGATATTCTATTCAATACAGCATCCGAGAAGGCCCAGGAACGATTGAACAGAGTTTAAATTTAGCTATTTTTGTTGGGAAGTATACTCGGGTGAAGAAGAGCATGTTGTTTTTAGCTTTTGTGTATCTTACTGCAGCCTTCGACTCTGTGAGGCATGGTGAGCTGGGGGAGATCCTTGAGGCTATGGGGGTGGATATACAAATTATCTACTTTCTCAGACGTCTATATAGTGATGCCAAGGCACAAGTTCGATTTGGTCTGAGTGGCGATCGCTCGGCCCCTTTTCCAATAAAGAGGGGGTTAGGCAAAGATGTGTTCTAGCACCTTTTCTTTTTAACCTTTATATTGATGGTTTGGGTGAGGCTCTGCTTAAGGATAGACAAGATTTTCCCCAAATAGCCGGATGTCCAATACAGCCCTTCTTTACGCGGTTGACGCAGTCCTGATGTCTCGCACGCAAGTAGGTTTGAAGAGGGTTTTTCTAGTTTTATGAGTAGTCTCGGCCTCAGGGTGAATACTTCGAAGTCTTTTATAATGAGAGGCAGTGGTAGCCAGAGGTGCAGGGATATGTTTGTGTAAGGACAGAAGATAAAATCCACAAAGAGATTTTCATATCTTAGAATATTCTTTGAGCAAAAAAACTATCGTTTGTAAGAACCACAACTGCATTTGTTAACTTTTCGAGAAAGCTGGTCAGGAGACCGCCCGTAGAGCTTATTCAGTTTTACAAAACAAACGTATTTCCAACTCTTTGTATGGGACAGGGGTGTCTACTTTTGCCGATATGTACCCTTTACAAATGGTGGAATCATTTTTCTACAATACATCCTGGCTTTTCCTAGTAGCATATCCTCGTATGTTTGTCATGCTGAGTTGGGCCTACCATATATCTCAGTTCTTATAAAAATGGAACCTATTCTTCTATTACATAGGATCTGGACAAAAATTGAGACAAAGTTAAATTGGGATATTTTAACGGATAGTTTGAAATTGGAAGGGGCCCTAAAGATTCCCTGGGTAAAGCACGTCCTAAATTATATGACTTTGGCCATATAGAATATTTCACTGACCCAAGCACCATACAGATGATCATAAGAAAGGACGTAAAAAAAGAGGGCCTACTGTTACTGGACACAATTAGAACGTCGGCAGAGATTTTAAAGCCTAGTGTTCAGTATTACCAGTTGATTTTAACCACTTTTAGTATAAAACCATATTAGACAATTGTCCCTGGTGGTCATGACAAGTTTCTATTGACTAGATTTAGGTTTGGGATCTTCCACAGACTTGTAAGTTTCCCAAAAATTAGCGACTGGGCCCAAGAAATGCAATTGGGTCCTTGTGATAATCGATCAGAGCAATCCCCAATACACGTCCTCTTATTTTGCAAATTTTATAGTAAACTAAGGAGAGTATGGCTTGTCCCAATTTTAAATTCTCTGGGGATTAGGCAATCTGGACCTGAAGAAGGCTCTGAAGGACTGCAAGAAGGTCTGCTACTCTTCTGCCCTGCTGCCTGCTGACTGAATGAAGGGACTGGACCTGCATCATGAAGCCAGGACCACCAGAGTGACTCCAAGGGCTATTTGGATAGTCTCCTGATCAGACCCTGAGTGACAGAAAAGGTTCTGACCACCTTGAACCCAGCATGGACTCTATCTGCTATGAATCCTACCCCTGAAGTAGTGCTAGCCAAGCCTGGGCCCTTGAAAGTGGGCCTGAAGTTGATCTCTGAGCCCAGCTGTGGTCCTGTCTAGCTGAAGCAATGAAACGTGACGCATCTCCTTGTAGCTGCATCAAAACTACAGTAGCATGATGCATCACTGATGCCAGACCTCGCATCTCAAAGTCTCCTCAGAACTGCCACTGCATGACAAATCCTTGATGCAATACTTCTTATCACACCCCTTTATTGACGGCATCCTTGATGACAAACCCAGGACTCAGCATCACGATCCTGCAACTCTTCAGAACCCCCACTGCACATCCTTGATGCAGCATCTGGCAACGCTCCAAAACCATTATTTATCGTACTTTTGTTTAGCTAGCTTAACTTGGTCATTGTATACGGCCCGCGATTGGCCTGATCTTGTGACTTTGTCCCATTCCAGTACGACCAAATAACCACAGTTGGCCCTTTGTGCTTTTAGGCACTATTTTTACCTAAAAACTGAAATTGCATATCTCCGGTTCTACTGATTTCTATTTTTGCTGTTTTGGTCTCAAATAATTTATTACATTCTAATCTATTTTTCTAAATTGGTGTGGGATTTTTCTTATGTTTTCCTTTTGCTTTGTCACTGTTTGAAATGCTGCATACATACTTTACACATTGCCACTAAGATAAGCCTAACTCTGTCAGACTACCAGAGACGTAACCACAAACTAATTTAGGGTTTGCTTGTGTTTCAACCTGACAAGAATTGTGGGTGCTGCTTGAGTATGGTTCTATCAGCCTAAACCAGTAACCCAACCATCATTTACTGGAAGCACATTTTCCATTAGTATGGCAATACAATTTGCACTGCCATGACGTTTCACTGATAAAAATACACCGCACACAAACAAACAATGTTTTTCACCTTATATGTACCATTTGCACATCACAAAATAAAGTCTCTTGATTTGTTTTGACCCTATTAAAATCATTATTTCCATCGCACTTCAGAATTGTAAAAAGAACTGTATTTGTGCTTTTGTAATGGCTGCAATATTTTAATATATTTTTATATTTCATTTACAGGTATTTAAATGTTTTGTTAGAAAAAAACAAAACTCTTACATCCTTTCCTTTTGCACTCCCTGTACCCCAGCACAAAATGTCAGATAGTTCTCTTTCAAAAAAACTCTAACTTTGCATTCAGAGAAAGAAAGTTAAACACCAAATTCCATATTAAAAGAATTAGCCGCAATTTGTTGGAAAACACAGCTTGACATTTGACCTCTGTTTGAATATACTGCAAATGTGACATGATAAAAATCTAAATTTAAGGGCACCTTTATTGCTCAATCACCTTCTAAACTAGAGCCTTGCAGCAACCCCACAACCCTACTTCCAGCCCCATTGATTGTAAGGCCAGTGAAAGCTTGCTTAAAAGGTATGGAACAAACACGGTACTGCAGATTCAGTCAGTTTGAGCTTCCTTTAAAGACATGGAACAAATGTGGTACTGGGCAGCACCATTTAAGTCCAACCTTAAATATTACAGCTTTTCAGAATTGTGTACAAGTGTAACAGGAACAGCAGTTGGGTGTGTGAGTGAATGTCTGACTTGCATGCATTGCAACGTACAGTAGAAGGTAGAAGTACACACTTCCCTCACACCTATAGAACATACATAGTGTTTTGCCAGAAACCATGCATGCTTCCTTGCATACACAGAACATGGACAGCATCAGCAACAGCAGTTCAAGCCTGTGTGTAAACATGCACATACAATGTTCAACATTTGGCAGCGGTGTAAGTTCTCCTCACATACATCACAGGTTGAAGATTGTCCGCAGCAGTACACATACAAATAGTCCTCCCATTCAAAGAACGTTTAAGCTTATTTTAGGCACACAATACTCAAAGTAAAGTATAGATGTGAGTGAGCCACTGAAGGCGATAGCCATATGTTAGTTCTGGTTCAACTCGACGACCTCGTGAGCCCTCAAAACTAGCTGAGCTTTCTTGTGGCTTCTGCCCGCTACCCAAGCTTTAACCTAATAAACAAAGTATGAAAGCCAAAGCATTTAACTTTGATGTTAAACAGAATCGAGTAGGGAATATCAATCTAATGGTAAAATTACATAATGTGGAAGCAAAAAACCTGGGACCAATCTAGACTTGACCACTTGATCAAACTGTGTGATCCTAGGCAATTATTTATTATATTGTGCCTCCTATTTAGTCATCCTTCCATAAGAGAAAACCTTGAAATACTTGAGGATCTGTGCAGTACAAAAATATTTCTTGTGTTTGACTTAATGGATATAATGTTGCCCTGAATAAAATAACAAAATAGCCCACATGTAGTGCACAAATGACAACTGACTTGGCTCTTCCTTCACTAATGGTATTTTCATATGGATGGAGGAATGAGGATATTAATGTTTGAAAGTTCATGTTTAAACACTAATCAGATGTATTAAGGTGAAATGATTGTTAAAGAAATATACTTTTTTGAATTTTGAAGACACTTTTTCATACTTTTACATAATATTTGTTTCACGGTTTCCATGGCAACCTCTCCGTTGGCTCAGCTTGTGATGGACTTTTAGAGACAGACCCTTGACTCAGCGCTCCTTGTTAATTTGTTGGATCTCCCACCTCTACTACAGCACTTTGAATAGCAACATCTTATTTTTCTAGATTCTGGTCCGTTTTTTCTAGTCTCAAAAGGATAACTATTGCTAATTCTGGTTTAATTAAAGAACAATTGTGCTTTATCTATCCCAAGAAGATGTTTTAATGTTACCTGTGCCTCTTTCACCTTAAAATGAAACAGAAATTTCTAAAATAGTTATATTTTTTATTTGGAGCATTCTGTACTAAGCAAGTCTCTTGGTTTTATTTTGAGCCGCTATTGTGTGGGTAAAATGTGAAACTAACTATAACATCCCTGTAACATTTGTTTTTTAGTGAGTTTGTATCCTTTTTTTACGTAAAGTAATATCAATCAATCAAAGACATTTATAGAGCGCACCACTTACCCGTCGGGTCTCAAGGCGCTTAGGGGGGGGGTGCCGTTACTGCTCGAACAGCCAGGTCTTGAGCTTCTTCCTGAAGGAGAGGTGGTCTTGGGTCAGGCGCAGGTCGGTCGGGAGGGAGTTCCAGGTCTTGGCGGCCAGGTAGGAGAAGGACCTTCCTCCTGTTGTCGCTCTACGGATGCGTGGGACGGCGGCGAGGGCGTGGCTGGCTGATCGGAGGTGGCGTTTGGGAGCGTAGAAGTTGATTCGGTTGTTGAGGTAGCTCGGGCCTTGATCGTGAAGGGCTTTGTGTGCGTGGGTGAGGAGACGGAAGGTGATTCTTTTGTTGACGGGGAGCCAATGCAGGTCTCTCAGGTGTCCGGAGATGTGGCTGTTACGTGGGATGTCGAGGATGAGTCTGGCTGAGGCGTTCTGGATCCGCTGAAGTCTCTTCTGGAGCTTGGTGGTGGTTCCGGCGTAGAGGGCGTTGCCGTAGTCCAGTCGGCTGGTGACGAGGGCCTGGGTGACGGTCTTCCTGGTCTCCGTGGGGATCCACCAGAAGATCTTCCGTAGCATGCGCAGGATGTTGAAGCACGCCGAGGAGACGGCGTTGACTTGCTTGGTCATGGAGAGGGAGGAGTCCAGGATGAAGCCCAGGTTGCGTGCGTGGTTAGTCGGTTTGGGTGCGGTGCCCAGGGCGGGGGGCCACCAGGAGTCGTCCCAGGCGGTGGGCGTGGAGCCCAGGATGAGGACCTCCGTCTTGTCTGAGTTCAGTTTCAGGCGGCTGGTCGTCATCCACTCGGCTACCTCCTTCATCCCTTCGTGCAGGTTGGCTCTGGCGGCGGCGGGGTCGTTGGTCAGGGAGAGGATCAGCTGGGTGTCGTCGGCGTAGGAGATTATGTTGAGGTTGTGTTGGCGTGCGATGGCCGCGAGGGGGCTCATGTAGACGTTGAAGAGGGTAGGGCTCAGCGAGGATCCTTGAGGGACGCCGCAGATGACTTCGGTGGCTTCTGACTTGTACGGTGGTAGGCGGACTCTCTGTGTTCTTCCGTTGAGGAAGGAGACGATCCATTCCAGTGCCTTCTCCTGGATTCCGACGTTGCTGAGGCGTTGCACTAGGGTGCGGTGGCAGACAGTGTCGAATGCCGCGGAGAGGTCTAGGAGGATGAGGGCCGCTGTTTCTCCGTTGTCCATCAGGGCTCGAATGTCGTCGGTGGCGGCGATGAGGGCGGTCTCGGTGCTGTGGTTGGCTCGGAAGCCGGACTGCGAGGGGTCGAGGGATCCGTTCGTCTCGAGGAAGGCGGCCAGCTGTTTGTTGACGGTCTTCTCGATGACTTTGGCTGGAAACGGGAGGAGCGAGATTGGGCGGTAATTCTTGAGTTCGGTGGGGTCTGCTGTAGGTTTCTTGAGAAGAGCGCTGAGTTCGGCGTGCTTCCAGCTCTCGGGGAAGGTGGCGGTGTCGAAGGAGGTGTTGATGATGTCCCGCAGGTGGGGTGCGATGACAGCGTCGGCCTTGTTGAAGACGTGGTGAGGGCAGGGGTCGGTCGGAGATCCGGAGTGGACGGAGTTCATCATGCGGACGGTGTCTTCGGTGCTGATCAGAGTCCAGGCTCGGAGGGCGGCGGTGGGCGGCGTAGCTGTGGTCGTGGCGTGCGTCGGTTGGGTGCTGAAGCTGTTGTGTATGTCCGCGATCTTGTTGTGGAAGTAGGAGGCGAGGGAGTTGCAGAGATCTTGCGAGGGGGTGATGTTGTTGTTTCCGGCGTTGGGGTTGGAGAGCTCTTTGACGATGTTGAAGAGTTCCTTGCAGTTGTGTGCGTTGTTGTCCAGCCGGTCCTTGAATGCAGTTTTCTTGGCGGCGCGGATCAGTTGGTGGTGCTTCCGGGTGGCGAGTTTGAGGGTGGTCTTGTTGTCCGGTGTGGGTTCCTTTCTCCAGGCTTTCTCGAGAGCTCGGCGGTAATATATAATTACCGTACGGTAATATGACCACCAGACATGGCCGCTGGGCGTGGCCTGCACACATGCCCTGTGGCAAACCCCCTTGCATGCACCCAACCCCACGATGTGCACAGACAAAGGCTGTGCGCAGAAAGAGCATGGTGTGTGAGTTTTTTTTTCCAGATCAGATATATGGCTACCTGCAGATTCTTGATTCAGGCCCAAAAACAATTTTGGAGCAATTTCTTGCTTATGAGGGGTCCTTGTGTCCTACCCCAATATGTGTTTCCAAGCACTATTTTTCCCTCCCCTGGTTCAAGCGACAAACAAAATGGGGGCCACAACTTTCCTTTCAGGTTTTGACCAGCCAATCAGGGCATTGCTATTCCCCCAGATTCATGGCTCCCCTGCGGGTACCCCCATACATACCCTCGTGTAGATCGGCGAAGTATCCACATCCCTAGATATCCATATTTTTCTTTCTTTAAGTACCGCAAAACTACTGAACATTTATAAAAAGATCTCTTTCTGAACCAAGACCTAGCCTCTGCCAAATCTATTGTCATTCCATTCAGCGGTTCAGACTGTGGTCATGATAAATACATGCAAAATCCCATAGACATTGCATGGGGAAAAGGTGTTTTAGGATATCCCCTTTTACTCACCCTGCTTAACTAATCACCCAAAAACTGTCCAAACATCACCTAAAGTAACTGGAATACTAGTTTTGAAAATGTTGTGAACATTTGGCCCAAAGTTATTAGCAAAACAAAAAACGCTTTGCCTGTGGGAAAAGTTGGTCCCAACTATAACAACAGCCTGGCTACTACCAGTATGTAATATGTATATATATATATTCACTGAAAAAGCCATAGGTTTCAGGTCATATATAGTTAGGAATTAGCATTTAAAAAACCTTTGAAATTGCACCTATATAGTTAGTTTGTACTAACTATATTTTGCACACCTGCAATCCACTGCTGATGATGTCACATATTACATCATTCATGACATGGTCAGTGTCATCACTGATGACATCACTGATGACATCACTGATGACATCTCAATTGACATCACTGATCACATCACTGATGATATCATTCATGTGATAATACGATGCACGTCTTCACACTCTAATATAACCTTTGATACACCCAGTGTTAAACACAGAGTACCATTCTTGAAACCATTGACACACCAATACCAGTTACTACATACGCACATACTGATTCCTAGGTCTATACACACATCCACTCATTTACCTATAGAATCACTCACAAATACAGTCACTCATCAATACAACACTATCATCTGCACTCAAACACCTATACAGACACTCACACTATGCCACTCATCCATGGAGTTACTCACACATCTAGTCAGTCATGCAAAGAATCAATCACACTTCCATTTCATCAACTATACAGTTATACACACAACATCTTAGTTATTCAAACATATACTAACACATACTTACTTTGTTATACAATTACTGATACAAGTACAGAATGATTCATACAGCCACTCGCACAATCAGTGGCTCTTATGTATAGTCATTTATATATGCCAGCTACCCACACACACACTCAGTCTCCCATACAAAAACTTGGGCAACCAATGAATCACACATATAGCCACTCATATAGCTACTCATCAACACATGCAGTAGCTTACACAATAACAGACATACTGATGCACACATTCAGACAGTTTAGTCACTAACCCATGCATTCAGTAAGACACATTTAATCACTCTCATACATTCAGTTATGTACCTACTAAATCTTTCATCCAAACACTTATACATCCACTCATTCTTCAATATTTAAAACATATTTAGACTTTACAGAAACACACAGTCACTGGATGATGTCATCAATGATGTCATTTGAGATGTAATCAGTGATGTCATCAGTGATGTCACTGACCATGTCATGAATGATGCAATATGTGACATCATCAGCAGTGGATTGCGGGTGCGCAAAATATAGTGAGTCCAACTAACTATATAGGTGCAATTTCAAAGGTTTTTTAAATGCTAATTCCTAACTATATATAACCTGAAACCTATGTTTTTTTCAGTGTATTTGCACTGTTTTTTAAATGCTAATACCTAACTATATATGACCTGAAACCTATAGTTTTTTCAGTAAATTTGCAACGTTTTTTTAAATGCTAATTCCTAACTATGTAAGGCTTGAAACCTATGGTTTTTTCAGTGAATATATATATTTAATATAATATATATATAATTTTTTATATATATATACAAGTTTTTTTATATGATTACAGGGTCCACGCACCGTGAGCGCTCCGTAAGCACACCGTAAATGCTCTGTGCTCTTACCCCGACAATTTTTTTAAAATTTCTAAAACATAATATCTACGTTTTTAATGTAGATGTTAAAGGTAGACAATATCTGCTTTAATGTAGAAAATGTTTTTTTAAACTTTTAACAACAGTATATTACTTTTTGAAGTAGTAACAAATCTCGCGAGGGTACTTCGCATGTGCACGCAACTTAAGAGCTCCGTCCGCGCACCGTAAAAGCTTCGAGCTCTTACCCCCGAAAGTTTTATAAACTCTAAATCGTTATATCTACGTATTCATTGTACAATGTAAAAGTACACATTATCTGGGATAATAAAGAACGTGTTTATTTTAAACTTTTAAAGACCATATATAACTTTATTAAGCAATTATAAATCTCGCGATGGTGCGTACCACGTAAGTGCATCGTAAGATGACGTAAGCGCTCCGTAAATAAAACGTAAACGCGACGTAAGCTTACGTAAGTGCTCCGTAAACGCTCCGTAAGCTTACGTCCAACCATGTGACCTCATAACAAAAGATTTTATTGGTTTATAATACTTCCTACTCCAATTCTTGAAAGACCCCTCCCATCTTCATCATTCTTTTTTGGCTTTCGAGGAAGCAACATCTTTTTTCATCAGCACTTTGCTCTTGAAAAATCTACTGAAATGGCTGAACAGCAGGAACCTGAGCATTCTGAAGACCAGGAACCTGAGCATTCTGAACACCAGGAACTTGAGGATTCTTCTACTTCATCTTCAGAAGAGTTTGTTCCTGAAACCCCTTGATCATCAAAAGAGTCCATAGTTTGGAAATTATGATGTGCATGTACACAGGAATTCATTATTTAATAGTATTCAGTGGTAACTAATGAATATCTAGGGCCTGTGGCACTGTTTTCAACACAAAGAAGTGCAAACAAAAGTGAAAACAAAAGAGAAGAGGTGTGAGAAACAGAGAGAAGGAAGTGCACTGGAGGAAGTGGAGTGCCAATAAATGAAGGTTTACTAACAGGTATGAAATGGATAACAGAGTGAAGGAAGGAGGATAAGATCAAACCTAAAAAAATAAAGAAAGAGGGAAACTGACTGAGGTAAAGAGGAGGAGTGGTAGAAAGAGAGAGCAAAGAAGATTAACTGTAAGGGAGAGACATGTAGAGAGAGAGGGAGCAAGGGACTGAGAAAGAGTGAGGCAGTTATTCTGTCACAATAAGAGAGTGATAACAAACTTATTTTTGATTCTCATACTTACCTTATAAATAATGAAAACTTAGACACTGAAAATACATCCAGTGACTGTGTGTTTCTGTAAAGTTTAAATATGTTTAACATATTGAAGAATGAGTGGATGTATAAGTGTCTGGATGAAAGATTTAGTAGGTACATGACTGAATGTATGAGTGAGTGATTAAATGTGTCTTACTGAATGCATGGGTTAGAATATACAAACAGAGGTGCATATTTACAAGCCCCTTGCGCAGACAAGAATGTGAAATGGTGTGAGAGATGCGTAAATGATTTTATATTCTATCTTAATTGATGCCATATCATATTCTTGTCTGTGTGCCAATTTTATTATTCTGCATGCATTTACTGCTTGCACCCATGTCAAACATTGCGCAAGGGGCTTCTAAATATGCTCCTCTTTTTTGTATATTCTATCTCAATTGATATCATTAGCAAAATCTTTTACGCATGTCTCACACCATTTGATATTCTTGTCTGTGTGACATTTTAATCACTCTGCATGCATTTACTGCTTGCACCCATGTTAAAGATTGTGCAAGAGGCTTGTAAATATGCCCCTCTTTATCTTATATTCCATATCAATTGATGCTATTAGTTAAATCCTTTATGCATCTCCCACACCATTTCATATTGTTTTCTATCTGCTATTCCTAAGCCTCTCCATACATTCACTGCTGCGCTTGTAAAAAAGGAGCATATTTACAAGTCCAATGAAACCATTACACTATCTCTATACCAGCATTGAATCCAAGCATGAAAAACACTTTAAAAAGAAGTCTACCCTATAAGCTAAAAGATACAAACTGTAAGCACACACAGCTAACATTATGGAAAAAGATGAACATATCATTCCTTAATGCACATACACACACAGTGTGACCCTTGTGAAAAATATTATAGCCATACATTTTACCAAAAATCATTTAGCATGGTAAATCGTTTTAGACACAGAACACAGCCCATTTAAATATGCACTACATTACATTGCTGTAACGTAACTCATCTCAAAATGTCATTTCTAATATGCACCATTCATGTATTCCCGGCATTACATACTAACATAAGACACAATCCAAATTGAAACAATACCCTATAAGCTAAGAGATGCAAACTGTCAGAAAATACAGGTAACATTATGGAAAAAGGTGAAAATATGATTCCTTAATTCACACAGACACTCACTGTGATCCTTGTCAAAAATCTTTAAGCCACACATTTTATCAAAAAACATTTAGCAATGTAAATCGTTTTACACACATAGCACAGCCTATTTAAATTAGCACTATATTTCAATGCAGAAACCTGACTCATTTTCAAAATACAAAAACAACAGTTGATGGACAGAATGTAGAACAATGTCTTACATTCACCCCATAACAAAGATCTGGGCCTAAATCCATCGTTTTTTTGCACTCCACACCGCCCTAGGTCAGACAATGGCTATATGCAAATCAGCCTTGACCCTGTGCCTCATGAGAACAGTCCAGCCCGAACTACCAAGCCATGTCTTTCCTAGACTGGAATCAAGCATCCAATGACCGGTTTCTGGCTATCAGCCTTCTTCATCCTGGATAGCTTGACTCCAGTGATGTGGAGAGCCTGGGACTCACGTCTGAGCATACCCAGCCCACTCGAGGTAAAATTGCAAAAACCACAGTTGATGGACAGAATGTAGAACAATGTCTTACATTCACCCCAGTACAAAGATCTGGGCCTAAATCCATCATTTTTTTCACTCTACACCACCCTTGGTCAGACAATGGCTATATGCAAATCAGCCTTGACCCTGTGCCTCATGGGAACAGTTCAGCCCGAACTACCAAGCCATGTCTTTCCTAGACCAGAATCAAGCATCCAAGGACCGGTTTCTGGCTATCAGCCTTCTTCAGCCTGGATAGCTTGACTCCAGTGATGTGGAGAGCCTGGGACTCACGTCTGAGCATACCCAGCCCACTCGGGGTGAAAATTGCAAAAACCACAGTTGATGGACAGAATGTAGAACAATGTCTTACATTCACCCCAGTACAAAGATCTGGGCCTAAATCCATCGTTTTTTTCACTCCACACCACCCTTGGTCAGACAATGTGCTTTTAATAACTCTCCTTACTTACTTGCACTCTTGGCATCTCCTTAAACAGCGGGCTCACGCTGCAACGACTCCCTTCATCTTGCTCGCCATTCCCGAGGGCGAGGCGCGCCACGAGACACGCCCCCTCTGTTGGCCACGCCCCCTCACCAGGTGTATAAATAGTGCGCCCAGACCCTTTGGCGCGGCACTAATGACCGGACTCCTGAGGCGAAAAGCCGGGAGCGCTAAAACTTGCCTTTTTAAAACTTTGTTGTGATACTGTGCTTTTAATAACTCTCCTTACTTACTTGCACTCTTGGCATCTCCTTAAACAGCGGGCTCACGCTGCAACGACTCCCTTCATCTTGCTCGCCATTCCCGAGGGCGAGGCGCGCCACGAGACACGCCTCCTCTGTTGGCCACACCCCCTCCAACGCCCTGACCCTCCACCATAAATCATGTGTCTTGGTAGGAAGCGCAGCGGACGAGCACAGCGGGCGCGACGATTGCGCGCCGAAGGTGCGCCTAAGGCAAGCCCGTCTGCGCCCGTCCGCGACTGGCCGGGACTAGGGGCACGTCACTCTGCCCCGCTCATCACCTATACCCCGGACCTACTACTTAGCCTCCAGGGTCCCTGGCCCATCACGGCCTCCATTTGTTCTCGCATTTCCTCATTTGGTCTCTCCCCCACCACCCCCCCTCACCTCCCTCTCTTTACTGTTGACCCCTCTCTTTCGCCTGGTAACATTGCTTCCTCGTCAACCTCCAAAGCCCTTACGGCCTTTTATCTCAATACCCGGTCCGCTGTTGCCCATGCGCATGAACTCTCGGTCCTGCTAGATCTTCATGCCCCAGATCTTCTTTTCCTAACCGAGACCTGGTTCTGCGATGACTCCCTCCCTGCCCTACTATCCAACTTACCGGCCACTTACTATGCCCTCAGGGCGGACCGCCCTTCAGGCAGAACCGGGGGTGGCGTGGCGGTCATCGCACGTGCCGATCTTCCCTTTCAAATTCTATCCCTGTCTGACATTGCGACCACCGAATTTCTGGTGATTCGCACTATCTCCACCTCTCCCCCCCTGACCTGCTTTCTCACTTACCGTCCTCCTCAATCCCCCCTACAGTTTCTCCCTGACTTCCTAGAAGTCTTGGCCACCATTACAGTCAATAACTCTTCCATTCTGCTCCTTGGCGACTTTAATTTCTGGCCCTCCGACCCCGCCGAATGTCCGTCCTCTAAGGAATTCTCCGAAACCCTTCAATCCCTCAACTTCATCTCCCATGTTCACTCCCCCACCCATATCAAGGGTCATACGCTTGACCAGATCTGGTCCCTGAACTGCCCCGTGGAATCTCTCTCCATTTCGCCTTGCTCTTGGTCTGACCACCTCCTGATTTCATTTTGCATTCCTATCCACCCCCCAGTCAAGCCCCGCCGCCCCAAAAACACCTGGGTTCGCTCATGGGGCCGAGTTAACCTGGAAAATTTCTCTTCCCTTCTTATCTCCTCCCTCCCCTCCCTACAGGACCTTTCCACCTCCTCCCAGGTTGATGCCATAGACCAGTGGCTCTCCTCTGGCCGCGACTCCGTTGCCCCGCTCAAGCGCATCACCTCTAAACGTGACAAGGACGCTAATCGGTGGTTCAACGAAGAGCTTAAGGCCACCAAACTAAAAGTTCGCCACGCGGAGCGGGCATGGAGGAGAAACTATTGCCCCACTCTAAAACTGGAGTATACCAACTCTCTTACCCAGTATAAAAAAGACATCCTGGAGGCCAAAACATCATATTTCTCCTCCAAAATTCTAGCCGCGGAAAACCAGTTTAAGGAGATATTCACCATCGTCCACAACCTGGCGTTCTCGGACAGAACTACCCTGAAACCCGCCCCGTCCGAAGAACTCTGCCTCTCTCTCAACAATTACTTTATTCATAAAATTGCTACCATCAAGGCCAACATCCCTCCCCCCTCTCCCTCCTTTGCTGACCCCCAATGTCCCCCTCCCAAGGGTGAACTCACCACCCTCCCTCCTATCACTCGGGAATGTTTGACCTCCCTGGTGCCCCTGGTCAAGTCTGGCTCTCCGCTTGACCCCTGTCCGGCTCACATTCTCCGCCATATCTTTGTCTCTTGCCCAGACCCCCCCCTTCACCTCCTCAACAGCTCTCTTGCTCAAGGCGTAGTTCCCAACCCCTTGAAGTCCGCGGTAATTGTGCCTATTTTGAAAAAACCCGGGGCAGATCCTTCTATCCCTGCCAATTTCCGCCCCATCTCCCTCCTGCCATTCTTGGCCAAGGTGCTCGAGCGCCATGTCACCTGCGCTCTGAGCTCCTTTGTGGAGAAGCATGGAGCTCTTGCCCCTCGCCAAGCCGGCTTCCGCCCCGCACACTCTACGGAGTCCGTTGTCATTTCGGTCCTGGACAACCTCAGGGAGGGTATGGATACCAATCAGCACCAGGCCCTTGTGCTCCTCGATCTCTCAGCTGCCTTTGATACGGTGGATCACACCATCTTACTTTCCCGTATCGGGGCGGCGGGGATCGGGGGGACTGCCCTGGTCTGGTTATCCTCCTTCCTGAGCGACCGTACCCAGGCTGTTCGCCTGGGTGACTTCACAGCGGACGTCCGGAAAGTCCGGTGCGGGGTTCCCCAAGGTTCTTCCCTTTCCCCCCTCCTGTTTAATCTGTATATCGCCCCTCTGATTTTCTCTCTCCAACAGATGGAGGTCACCGTATTTAATTATGCGGATGACCTCCAGCTTGTCTTTAATCTTTCCTCTTCCCCCTCTTCTGTTCTAAACTTTCAATCTGTCATGCTTCATATCAGGGACTGGATGAACCACAATCACCTCAAACTTAACCCCGACAAGACCGAGTTGGTGTTGACGGGTGGTTCATCCAGCCCCTGGTCCTCTCTTTTCTGGCCTCCCTCTCTTGGCCCCTCTCCTGCACCCTCCTCCTCTGTCAAAACCCTAGGCATAAAACTTAATTCTCAAATCACCCTTCACTCCCAGGTTAGCTCTGTGGTATCTTCTTCTTTCCTTTCACTGCGCACTATACACAGGGTGTCTCGTTACTTCACTTTCTCTGCTCTCAAACTTATCATCCTGGCCATGGTGGTGTCCCGCCTGGATTACGGCAACGCCCTGTATGCCGGCATTCCTGCATATAGCTTGCGTCGCCTACAGCAGATTCAAAACCAGGCGGCCCGCCTGGCCTTCAAACTGCCAAAATTTCACCACTCTACCCCTCTTCTGAAATCTCTACACTGGCTCCCCGTGCGAGCCAGAATCCAATTCAAGCTCGCCTCCATCACCTTTCTGGCCAGACTTGGCCTGGCACCAGCGTTCATCTCCTCTGAGATCGTTCCATATGTTCCCACCAGGGAACTTCGCTCGTCTTCCCAGTCCCTCCTCACCATCCCACGCTACCGGAGAAAGAAGTGGGGAGGCTCTAAATTTGCCACCCTTGCCCCAACCCTCTGGAACTCCCTTCCCCTTGAACTTCGTACTATCACTCTCTACTCACAATTCCGTAAACACCTCAAGACCCACCTGTTTAAGAAGTCTTTTGAATAACACTCCTTAGCTCTCCCAGCCTTTTAGCCCCGGATCCCGTTAGCTACAGCGCCAAGAAACCGCTGGTATACGTGCGCTCTAAAAGTAATTTTAAACTCAAACTCAAACTTAAACTAATGCAAATCAGCCTTGACCCTGTGCCTCATGGGAACAGTACAGCCCGAACTACCAAGCCATGTCTTTCCTAGACCGGAATAAAGCATCCAAGGAGCGGTTTCTGGCTATCAGCCTTCTTCAGCCTGGATAGCTTGACTCCAGTGATGTGGAGAGCCTGGGACTCACGTCTGAGCATACCCAGCCCACTCGGGGTGAAAATTGCAAAAACCACAGTTGATGGACAGAATGTAGAACAATGTCTTACATTCACCCCAGTACAAAGATCTGGGCCTAAATCCTTCGTTTTTTTGCACTCCACTTCACCCTAGGTCAGACAATGGCTATATGCAAATCAGCCTTGTCCCTGTGCCTCATGGGAACAGTCCAGTCCACTAACTATATATCGCGCACCCGCAATCCACTGCTGATGATGTCACATATTACATCATTCATGACATGGTCTGTGACATCACTGATGACATCTGAAATGACATCACTGATGACATCTCAAATGACATCACTGATGACATCACTGATGACATCTCAAATGACATCACTGATGACATCACTGATGACATCTCATTTGACATTACTGATCACATCACTGATGATATCATTCATGTGATAATACAATGAACCTCTTCAGACTCTAATATAACCTTAGATACAATCAGTGTAAACAGACACTCACAGACTGTCACTCATCCATGGAGTTACTCACACACCTAGTCAGTCATGCAAAGAATCAATCACACCTCCACTTCCTCAACTATACAGTTATACACACCTTACTTGTTCAAACATATACTAACACATATTTACTCTCTTATACAATCCCTGATACAAGTTCACAATGATCCATACAGCCACTCACACATTCACTGGCTCTTATGCACAGTTATTTATATATGTCAACTCTCACATGTACTGTGTTTTACATATGTACTTACTTTGACATGTAGCACTGAGATATCCATTCACTCACCAATACACTCATGCACACAGTCAACCGCCCATACAGCTGTTTCCACATGCACTTTTGAAACCATACATCTAGTGAATCAACTGCTCACACATCTATGCACAGAGTCATACACCTCCCAGCCACCCACACACACACTCAGTCTCCCATACAAATACTTGGGCAACCAATCAATAACCCATATAGTTACTCATATAGCTACTTATCAACACATGCAACAGTTTACAGAACAACAGACATAATGATGCACAAATTAAGACAGTTTAGTCACTAACCCATGCACTCAGTGAGACACATTTAATCACTCACTCATACAGTCAGTCATGCACCTACTAAATCCTTCATCCAGACACTTATACATCCACTCATTCTTCAATATGTAAGACATATTTTAACTTTACAGAAACATACAGTCACTGGATGTTGTCATCAGTGATGTCATCAGTGATGTCATTTGAGATGTCATCAGTGATGTCATCAGTGATGTCACTGACCATGTCATGAATGATGTAATATGTGACATCATCAGCAGTGGATTGCGGGTGCGCGATATATAGTTAGTGCAACTAACTATATATGGAATTTCAATGGTTTTGTGTGAGTAAAATAAGGTTTTGTAAATGCGAATTCCTAACTATATATGGTCTATAACCTATGGTTTTTTCAGTGAATTTTCAAGGTTTTGTAAATGCTAATTCCTAACTATATATGGTCTATAACCTATGTTTTTTTCAGTGAATTTTCAAGGTTTTGTAAATGCTAATTCCTAACTATATATGGTCTATAACCTATGGTTTTTTCAGTGAATATATATATATACATACATATATAAACATATATCATCTGTATATCTATATAAATACAAACATAAATGCATGCATACATATACTTATATGCATACAGATGCATGTTATTTACATGAAAGTTGAAAAAACACTAATAAAAGCAAAGCTAAAAAGCCACCTCATTACAAACAGAATGGCTTTAACTTAAACGAGGGCGAGATCTATTGCATTTTCAATGCTTGTTTACTTTGGTTCCATCAAGAAGGCATTCAGATGTGTCACACATTTGCCATAAATTCTGAATGTTAGCACTCTAGTTGCACATTAGATCACTGTAGTAAAGCTACTGCTCACCAGGGACATCTGCTGCTGGTATTCAAAGTGCATGTTTCAGTCTGCATGTCAGAATTTTTTTAATGAAATAGAAGAGGATTTGAGAAGTCACTCAAAATGATCCCTAATTTTTCTTTCTGAAGCACTAATCATACTTTCTATGGCAAAATTAACCCCCTCATGTTGTTCCTTTTTAAATTGAGTGTTTTCAGACTTACCACTTCATTCCAATCAAGATGGCTTCTGGTGTGCCATACTTTTGTTATAAGTAAGACTGTTAGCGCTCTAGTTGTTCTTTAGAACACTCTGGGACATTCTGTCATTGGGCTATACTTGGGGTACATCTGGGTGATATTTGGGCTACATTTAGGCTCTTTTGTCTCTGGTGGCCATCTTGGGAGACTGTATGTCAGAATTTTTTAATGAAATTGAAGAGGGTTTGAGAAGTCACTCAAAATGTGCCCTAATTTTTCTTTCTGCAGCACTAATCATAATTCATATGGCAAAATATACCCCCTCATTTTGTTCCTTTTTAAATTAAATGTTTTAAGAGTTACCACTTTATTCCAATCAAGATGGCTTCAGGTGTGCCATACCTTTGTAATAAGTAGGACTGTTAGCGCTCTAGTTGTTCTTTAGAACACTCTGGGACATTCTGTCATTGGGCTATACTTGGGCTACATCTGGGTGATATTTGGGCTCTTTTGTCTCTGGTGGCCATTTTGGGAGACTGCATGTCAGAATTTTTTAATGAAATAGAAGAGGATTTGAAAAGTCACTCAAAATGCGCCCTAATTTTTCTTTCTGCAGCACTAATAATACCTTCTATTGCATAATATACCCCCTCATTTTGTTCCTTTTTAAATTAAATGTTTTAAGAGTTACCACTTTATTCCCATCACGATGGCTCCAGGTGTGCTATACCTTTGTAATAAGTGGGACTGTTAGCGCTCTAGTTGTTCTTTAGAACACTCTGGGACATTCTGTCATTGGGCTATACTTGGGCTACATCTGGGTGATATTTGGGCTACATTTGGGCTCTTTTGTCTCTGGTGGCCATTTTGGGAGACTGCATGTCAGAATGTTTTAATGAAATAGAAAAGGATTTGAGAAGTCACTCAAAATGTGCCCTAATTTTTCATTCTGCAGCACTAATCATACTTTCTATGGCAAAATATACCCCCTCATGTTGTTTCTTTTTAAATTAAATGTTTTAAGAGTTACCACTTTATTCCAATCAAGATGGCTTCAGGTGTGCCATACCTTTGTAATAAGTAGGACTGTTAGCGCTCTAGTTGTTCTTTAGAACACTCTGGGACATTCTGTCATTGGGCTATACTTGGGCTACATCTGGGTGATATTTGGGCTACATTTGGGCTCTTTTGTCTCTGGTGGCCATTTTGGGAGACTGCATGTCAGAATGTTTTAATGAAATAGAAAAGGATTTGAGAAGTCACTCAAAATGTGCCCTAATTTTTCATTCTGCAGCACTAATCATACTTTCTATGGCAAAATATACCCCCTCATGTTGTTTCTTTTTAAATTAAATGTTTTAAGAGTTACCACTTTATTCCAATCAAGATGGCTTCAGGTGTGCCATACCTTTGTAATAAGTAGGACTGTTAGCGCTCTAGTTGTTCTTTAGAACACTCTAGGAGGCTGCAGTAGAACACAAAGGAATCAACTGACAGTCTCTGTCCTTGTTGGATGTACATGTTTTACTGAGAATGTCAGACTTCATTTTCACATGACTGAGAAAGATAATGTGAATTTACAGAAAATATGCTTTCAGTTTAGCTTATAGATCCCCTTCCAAACCACTGTGGGAAAATCATGAGATATTAGTTTTCTTTCAAACAATATTCATGATATCACAGCAGAAGGTTTTTTCACATGGTAAAATCACCTTAGAACCCACCACAATTCCTAAAACGAGTATGGTACCATCAACAAATGATTTATAATGTAACTAAAGTCCTAAAACCCTCTATTAACTACAATGCTTTTTAATGAGGTGCTATCATGTATATTGGTCCCAAGATGGCTGCCAACACTTCTTGGATGAAGTGCTGACAGCCAATCAGATCAGATGTGTGGTTAGGCTCCGCCCAGATATATATCTTTTTTTGAACCTAAATTACTCAAAATCCACTGGAGCACATATATTGAGACCTAGCAAAGGCACATCGGGCTAACAGTCCCTACAATTTTGCCAAGTTTCGTGCAAATCCATTCAGCCGTTCGAGCTAAAAGTGAGGCCAACCGCCCTATGGAAATTAACATGGGAAAAACGCGTTTTGGGACCCCCCTTTTTTCTCGGCCCCCCCTTGATGAAACCCCCCCCAAATTGTCAGGGGCTGCTCAGAAACAAAATGTTCCATTTTCCTGAAAATTTCAGCCAATTCCGTCCACAAACGCCAAAGTTATTAGACATAGAATTTTCAAAAATCCCATAGAGAAAAAATCCTAACTATATATACCTACTGGCGACCGCCAGTAGGTAATATATATATATATATATATATATATATATATATATATATATATATATGTGTGTATATATATATATGTGTGTATATATATATGTATATATATATGTATATTACCTACTGGCGGTCGCCAGTAGGTATATATAGTTAGGATTTTTTCCCTATGGCATTTCTGAAAATTCTATGTCTAATAACTTTGGCGTTTGTGGACGGAATCGGCTGAAATTTTCAGGAAAATGGCACATTTTGTTTCTGAGCAGCCCCTGAAAATTTGGTGGGGTTTCGTCAAGGGGGGGCTGAGAAAAAAGGGGGGTCCCAAAACGCGTTTTTAACATTGAGTTTTCCATAGGGCGGTTGGACTCACTTTTAGCTCGAACGGCTGAATGGATTTGCACGAAACTTGGCAAAATTGTAGGGACTGTTAGCCCGATGTGCCTTTGCTAGGTCTCAATATATGTGCTTCAGTGGATTTTGAGAAATTAACGTTTAAATCAAGATATATATCTGTAACAGCGCTCCGGGCAGCGATCCGGTCCGCTTACTTTTCGCGTTTCGGAACTTTGCGCGCAGAAAGCTGATTGGCTCTCCGGTGTCTGTCAACATTCTAAACAGTCCGGAGCGGCCGCCATCTTGTCTCTCGGTAGGATCGAGAGAGAAGAAGAGGTGAAAAACGAAGGGGGAATTTATTGAAAGGGGGCAAGGTATCCCCCTCTTGACCCCCTAGGAATGTTGTTGGGGTTATTAAAGGGTCCCGTGGGGAAAATAAAAAAAAAAATGATTTTTCACGGTAGAAGCGCTTCACGGGCCGCGAACTGGGCCGCAAACTGGTAGCGAAACGGGAATTCGCCATTTTGTGCTTCGTTAATTAAATTACTAGGTATAAGGGGGTGCGGGAGACGTATCCTAATCCCCTATGTTTCCTGAGGGTGGCTGAGGAGGCTCATATATGTTGATACATCTCTTCCAGCGGCTGTGCGTGAGCTTTTTTTTTTTTTGGCTGCGTGACAGTCCGGAGCGGCCGCCATCTTATCTCTCGGTAGGATCGAGAGAGAAGAAGAGGTTAAAAACGAAGGGGGAATTTAATGAAAGGGGGCAAGGTATCCCCCTCTTGACCCCCTAGGAATGTTGTTGGGGTTTTTAAAGGGTCCCGTGGGGAAAATAAAAAAAAAAATGATTTTTCACGGTAGAAGCGCTTCACGGGCCGCGAACTGGGCCGCAAACTGGTAGCGAAACGGGAATTCGCCATTTTGTGCTTCGTTAATTAAATTACTAGGTATAAGGGGGTGCGGGAGACGTATCCTAATCCCCTATGTTTCTTGAGGGTGGCTGAGGAGGCTCATATATGTTGATACATCTCTTCCAGCGGCTGCGCCATCTTGCCTTTTTTCCAATGCCACAATGTTGTCGTGCACGGCAGCCATTTTAGATGCCAGGCTGGTCCCAGGCTATCACCTACCCCTGCGGATGTAGTTTATGGCCCCAGCTGTAGAGAATTCAGACATGCCAACCCTCCCGATTCAGGCGTGTGACTACTGATTTCAGTGCTAGTCTCCCGCCTTCCGATTTCTGCAAGCAAAAACCCGGGGGCATATTACGAACAACTAGCGATAATTTTTGTCTCTAACTTGTTTAGAGACAAAAATTATCGCCGCACATCTGCGATTTTTATCGCAGATAAACTTTGCTATTATCGCAGAAAAGTCAGCGATATTCATGTATTATCGAGCAAATGCTCTTAGCCATGTTATCCACCTCCCATTGGATAACATGGCTAAGAACTGCTCAGGGCAGGTGTTAGATTTTGGAGATATTCGCGCTTAGCGCGAATATCTCCAAAAGTTGGTAATAGGAGATAGCGATGTTAGGGACTGTTTCCAGTCGCTAACATCTTGGCACGCCACTTTGCATGTCATTAGTGATAAGTATCACTGACATGCAAAGCGGGGCCAAAGATGGTCGCTATCTCCTTTTAGCTGTCACTAACTGGTGTTAGCGACAGCTTGGTAATAGGGAGATAATTTTATCTCCGCTTTCATGGCTTTTAAAGCCAAAAAAGCGGAGATAAACCCCCTTGATAATATGCCCTACGATTCCTTGGGGGTTTCAGCTGACAGGGCTTGGTATTGTGTTACATGGTAATTTTTCCAGGAAACGTCAGAGGGTCGATGCAGGGGTTCTAGAAGAGGTGATAAACCATTTAAGCCTCATGAACAAGCGCATGGTCTTTTAAAGATTTGTGAAGTACTCGGGGCGGCGGTGTGTGTGTGCCCTCTTTCAGGAGCGGGCGGGGGGGCACTGCCAGCAACTTGCCAGGTCAGGTAGTGTTCAACACGTGCATCACCCTTTCTCTGCCTGCTATTGCGCTCCATGCTTCGGAAAGGTAAGAAAAAGAACGTGCATTTGAGTTTGAAATGTCCGATCCTGCAGCAGCACACTTCCAAAGCCCACACATGACAGTAACCCGATTCAAGGCCCCATTCACCCGTTTTAAAAAAAATAGATAACACTCCAACAAAGTAAGATTATAAAACTTTATTAACTTTTAACTACAATGAACGGAACAAAAACTGTAAAAACATTTAAACATTTTTCAGCCAAAAAAGCAACAATGGTCAGAAGCTGTCTTTTGTGCGAATAGTCCCAAGGCAGCACAACGTGCAGAGTTCTGGGCGGCACCCAGGTGATGTCGCCTGGGTGCCGCACTGGTTTTGGGATCCTACAATGCTGCTCCGAAAATTGGCGTGGGGCGTCCTGGGTGGTGCGGGGGGAGGCCTCGTCAGTAGCGGTCTGTTGTGCAAATAGTCCCAAGGCAGCAGAACGCGCTGTGATGTTGATGGCACCCAGGTGATGTCCAGTAAACTGCCGCACTGGTTTTGGTATGCTACAATGCTGCTCCGAAAATTTGCGTGCGGCGGCCCGGGGGGGGGGGGGGGGGGGCGTGGGGGAGGCGGCGTGAACGGGCCTCCCCAGGTGGCGGCCATCCAGCTGAGTTGCGCCCGCTCTTGCGGCTACAGCGTCTCGCTCACCATGTTGTTGAGTTGCTCCCACTCTTGCAGTGCAGCGATAGGCGGCTGCCACAGGATTCTCAAAATGGCGGCAGGCTCTTCGGATTTGGGCCTGGTCCACTAAAATGGCCCTGGGACACCTTGGAACTCGGACGCTTGTCTGCTAGGGCTTGGGCTCCATTCTCGAAAGCGTCCCCTCAGCCGTGAAGATTCTACAAAAGTCTTGGGGGCCCTCGACTCCTGCAGGCTTCCGGTGGGGAGCGGCTGCCATGATGGCTCACGGAATGACCACGACGGAGCCACGAGATGGTGGTGCTCTCATGCTGACGCCAGCTTCAGTCTGAATCATCCAGAAACAAGGTGGGGCTTTCATCGTTTGGGAAAAAAAAATGTTCTAAACCAATGAAAAGTGTTATTTTTAGGTCATATGACCAAGCCTTCCATCTTTAGGAAACCAAAATTAAAATGAACCAATGAAAAGTTTTATAAACAAGTCACATGGCCTGTTATGCGGTATAGGGCTACAAAAAGCGTAGAAAATCCGTTGGCACGTGAGGCGGCGTCAGTAGCGGACCGATGTGCGAATAGGCCGAAGGCAGCACAACGCGCCGAGATCCGGATGGCACCGAGTTAGTGTCCAGCAAGTTGCTGCACTGGTGTGGCTATCCTACAATGCTGCGCCGAAAGTCGGCGTGGGGCGCCCCGTTGGCCTGTGAGGTCGCGTCAGTCAGTGGGGGCTGTTTGAGGATCTGACTGCATTGGAAAGCAATGTGATGCTGTGCGTCGCCCCCAAGATGGAGGCTCCTCGGCTGCAGTGGGGCGCCCCTTGGTGTTTCACTCGCTATCCATCGGCTACAGTAGGCCGAAGGCAGCACAACGCGCCGAGATCTGGATGGCACCGAGGTGGTGTTCAGCAAGTTGCTGCACTGGTGTGGCTATCCTACAATGCTGCGCCGAAAGTCGGCGTGGGGCGCCCCATTGGCCTGTGAGGTCGCGTCAGTCAGTGGGGGCTGTGCGTCTCCCCCAAGATGGAGGCTCCTCGGCTGCAGTGCGGCGCCCCTTATCTTTTCACTCGCCGTCCAACTGAGTTGCGTCCGAACTTGCGGCTACAGTAGGCCGAAGGCAGCACAACGCGCCGAGATCCGGATGGCACCGAGGTGGTGTCCAGCAAATTGCCGCACTGGTGTGGCCATCCTACAATGCTGCGCCGAAAGACGGCGTGTCCAGATGAGTTTCGGTCACTCTTGCGGTACAGTGACTCGAACGCGCCGAGATCCAGATGGCACCGAGGTGGTGTCCAGCAAGTTGCCGCACTGGTGTGGCCATCCTACAATGCTGCGCCGAAAGTCGGCGTGGGGTGCCCCGTTGGCTTATGAGGTGATGTCAGTAGTGGACCGATGTGTGAATAGGTCGGAACCAGCACAAGGCGCCAAGATCCAAATGGCAAGTCCTGGATGTTGAGTGCCATAGTTGAGAGTTCTGAGCAGTGCTTGTAACACTGTCTGAAGCTTATTTGCACCTGCTGCAGCTTCACTATTGCCCTGGTGTGGCCAAAGGTCGCACATGACATAGGCGGCCGGCTCCCGAGGTCCGGCGGAACTTTTTTCCTTTTCCTTTTTGCTTCTTGTCCCACAATCCGTTTCATCTGAAGACACGACCAGGTCCCTGAATGTGTGCAGGGGGACGTTATTGATTGAATCAAAATGGCGGCTTGACACAAAGCTGACTCAAGCGTTGCTGTTGATGCTATACAGACAAAAATTGGTTTTCAGTTTGTACATTCTTCAGGATTTTTTTTTCCATCCAAGGCTGATTGAGAGTTTGTAGAAAAATGGCTTCAGATTTTCCACATACTACTCTTCAACATTCTTCCTAAATGTAACAATGTGAGACTCACTAGAAGAACGGCTGTTTATCTTTCCTTTCAAAATGCTGGCAACAATATTTTCTGAATGGAAGACACCATCTTGTAGCATAAAGGGCCGAAAGGGGTTCTGGTCTGGCCGATGGTTGGTGGAGACATTTTGACTATATCTTGGACCTGCCCGGCCTCGCCCAAAATGGCGCCGGTATAAATGGGACTCGTAACTCCTTGTTGTGTACTGGTTGAACAACCTTGATATCACGAGATATGAATGCAGTTTTGATGCTCATGGCGGGCGGGGACGAGAATTGATTGAATATTTCGACATCCCTATTGATATTAAGTTCTGATGTGTTATTGATTACTGTACTATTGAAAGTTCGAATTAACGTCACCCATGGTACTTGCACGCAAATGTATATCTAGATAACTTTTTTGTAAGTGGCCCTGTCGTATTTTAATTACAAAATGTACGTCCACCGATTCCGCAGCTGTTAGACACCTTAGTTCTTGCAACCTAATGGCTCGTTCGTTACGTTCCTCTATAATGTAAATGTCTCCTCATCATATACGATTTCAGTTTGCTCCGTGGCCGGCCCACGTGGTTATAGGCCCGTATTTGTATACTGACATTTTCACAATAAAGGTTTTTAAAACAAAACATGGTAGTAGTATTTACATTGGTAAAGTTTTTACTTTTAGTCACTGTTTTCGAATCAGTAAAAGGCAAGTGAAATAAAGCAGTCCAATTACATGACGGATAAAAGGTATAATATGTAGGAACGCAGTAAAGATAAATGGTCAAGGGCAGTTGTGTTTTCCACTCCTGCAACATAAAGTGATCGATAAGAATCTGATAATCAGGCGTATCGGCGACTAAGACAGCAGGCCGAGTCTCTTTTACTCAACGGCTCCGTCATGGAACGAAGAAACGCCCTTTTTCTCGAAAAAGGAATATATTTTACTTGCAGGACAGTTGTAAATTTTCCGGGAAAGTACATTAGCCTGGAATATTATAACATATATGTTTTTAAAAAAAAAAGTTCGAAATCAATAAAAAGCGTATTTTTTAGGTCATATGACCAAGCTTTTCATTATTAAAATAACAAAAGTAAAATGAACCAATAAAAAGTTTTATTAACAAGTCACATGACCTGTTATGCTTACGTTACGCGCTGCGCGCCGCGCCCCGGATCACTTCCGGGTGCGCTAACGCGGCGTGTCATATAACGCATTACGCAACAACGTAGGTCAAGAATATAGTCAAAATGTCTCCACCAACCAGCGTTCGGAACACAACCCCTTTCAGCAGTCCAAAAAGTTCTGTAAAATGACAACAGAGGGGACAGGCAACAAGAACCATCAGTCAAAGAGGGGAGGGCAAGTTCTTCTCTACCGGGTCATGTTGGGGCGCTACCGGAACTGATCGAATTGGTAGTCTACAGTGTTTCTGGATGTTTCAGACTAAAGCTGGCGTCAGCATGAGAGCACTACCATCTCGTAGGTCCGTCGTGGCCATTCCACGAGCAAACATGGCAGCCGCTCCCCACCAGAAGCCTGCGGGAGTCGGGGGCCCCCAAGACTTTTGTAGAATCTTCACGGCTGAGGGGACGCTTTCGAGAATGGGACCCAAGCCCTATCAGGCAAGCGTCCGAGTTCCAAGGTGTCCCAGGGCCATTTTAGTGGACCACGCCCAAATCTGAAGAGCCGGCCGCCATTTTGAGAGTCCTGTGGCAGTCGCTTATCGTTGCATCGCAAGAGCGGGAGCAACTCAACTACATGGTGAGCGAGACGCTGTAGTCGCAAGAGCGGGCGGTAAACAGCTGAATGGCGGAAGAGGCACAGTGTAGCAAAAGCGGGCGGAATGGCAACTAAAACGGTAAAGGGGCGCCCCACTACAGCGTGTCTTCAGGTCAAACGGATTGTGGGACAAGGTCCAGAATAGAAGAGTCATCAAAAGGCAAAAAAGTTCCGCCGGACCCCGGGAGCCGGCCGCCTATGTCGGGGGCGATCTCAGGCTAAACCGGTGCTATAAGACTTGGGGAGGGGGTCGGAGCCAAGCGTCTTCTCCGAGTCCATGGCCATCACACCGCCCCTTGGGGGCCTCCGTCAAGCGGTTTAGGGAGGTAACATATCACATTGTTTTCAAATGCAGTCAGGTCCACAAACGACACTCACTTACTTTGAGAATAGTGAAGCTGCAGTAGGTGGAAATAAGCTTCAGACAGTGTTACAAGCGCTGCTCAGAACTCTGAACTATGGCACCCAACATCCAGAACTTATGCCATTTGAGAATGGCAGTGACATTGAAGCAACTCAGGGACCAAAACCATTAACGTACTTTCACGTATGAAAATCTTACTTGGGGAGGGGGCAGGAGCGAAGCGCCCCCTCCCAGTCCGCGCCACCACACCGTATGTTGAAAATCTGAAGCCATCGTTCTACAAACTCAACCAACCTTGGATGGAAAAATCTAGAAAAATGTACAAACTGAAAACCAGTTTTGGTCTGCATAGCATCAGTAGCAATGCTTGCTATCAGAGTGCATGAGTTTCATGCTCGATCGATTGAGCTAGCCGGATCGGGCAATAAAAAGTATAAAATAGTTATGTAAATAGTTATTTAATAAAATGTTTTACCCTGTTTCTTTGCTGGTGTGTTGTATATATTTTTAATATTTGCATAGGGTTTGTCGTTATTTTGGGCGGGGTGGGTGACGGAGCCGAGCTGTCTTGCAGCCCTCATGGTGTGGAGCTCAGTTCATCTCACTATTTTCGTATTTCTCATGAAGGGTTGTTCCTAATATTTCTATTTTAGCGAGGTCAAAAAGAGATCCAATTAGTGGCCTACTGATTTTGCTCGATTACTTTTATTTTTTTACACGATTTTTCACGATTTTTCACTATCTGCAAAGACTAAACAGAGTATTGCGACTTTGTGCTTGTTTGTAAATAGAGAATGAACCAAAGAGAATCAATTGTAAAACAGTAAATGCTTAGATAACAATCAATCAAATGGAGAGACAAGCAGGCACGACGGATTACAACGGGGGTAAAGGCCTGCGTTAACTACTCTTCACTATCTGCAAAGAGAGAGTACTACTAAGAGAAAAGAGGGGAGGGGGGCAGCGTTCAAAGCACATCAGCGTGCATAAACACGAAAAAGTTTTTACCTATCACGTACTTGACATTTTACAGCTTTTGATATTTGCTATTAAAAAACCAATGAAATTCACTGAAAAAACCATAGGTTATAGGCCATATATAGTTAGGAATTTGCATTTACAAAACCTTGAAAATTCACTGAAAAAACCATTGGTTATAGACCATATATAGTTAGGGATTAGCCTTTTCAAAACCTTATTTTACTCACACAAAACCATTGAAATTTCATATATAGTTAGTTCCACTAACTATATATCGCGCACCCGCAATCCACTGCTGATGATGTCACATATTACATCATTCATGACATGGTTAGTGACATCACTGATGACATCACTGATGACATCTCAAATGACATCACTGATGACATCACTGATGACAACATCCAGTGACTGTATGTTTCTGTAAAGTTAAAATATGTCTTACATATTGAAGAATGAGTGGATGTATAAGTGTCTGGAGGAAGGATTTAGTAGGTGCATGACTGACTGTATGAGTGAGTGATTAAATGTGTCTCACTGAGTGCATGGGTTAGTGACTAAACTGTTTTAATTTGTGCATCATTATATCTGTTGTTCTACAAACTGCTGCATATGTTGATCAGTAGCTATATGAGTAACTGTATGGGTTATTCATTGGTTGTCCAAGTATTTGTATGGGAAACTGAGTGTGTGTGTATGGGTGGCTGGGAGGTGTGTGACTCTGTACATAGATGTGTGAGTAGTTGATTCACTATATGTATGGGTTCAAAAGTGCATGTGGAAACAGCTGTATGGGCGGTTGACTGTGCATGAGTGTATTAGTGAGTGAATGGATATCTCAGTGCTACATGTCAAAGTAAGTACATATGTAAAACACAGTACATGTGAGAGTTGACATATATAAATAACTGTGCATAAGAGCCAGTGAATGTGTGAGTGGCTGTATGGATCATTGTGAACATGTATCAGGGATTGTATAAGAGAGTAAAGTAAATATGTGTTAGTATATGTTTGAATAAGTAAGGTGTGTATAACTGTATAGTTGAGAAAATGGAGGTGTGATTGATTTTTTGCCTAACTGACTAGGTGTGTGAGTAACTCCATGGATGAGTGACAGTCTGTGACTGTCTGTTTACACTGATTGTATCTAAGGTTATATTAGAGTCTGAAGAGGTTCATGGTATTATCACATGAATGATATCATCAGTGATGTGATCAGTCATGTCAAATGAGATGTTATCAGTGATTTTATCAGTGATGTCATTTGAGATGTCATCAGTGATGTCATTTGAGATGTCATCAGTGATGTCATCAGTGATGTCATCAGTGATGTCATCAGTGATGTCACTAACCATGTCATGAATGATGTAATATGTGACATCATCAGCAGTGGATTGCGGGTGCGCGATATATAGTTAGTGGAACTAACTATATATGAAATTTCAATGGTTTTGTGAGAGTAAAATAAGGTTTTGAAAAGGCTAATCCCTAACTATATATGGTCTATAACCAATGGTTTTTTCAGTGAATATATATATATATATATATATATATATATATATATATATATATATATATATATATATATATATATATTCCCAATCCTGGCTTAGGTTTCAAGAACAGGCACCGACTCCGTGGATGTGATCAAAGGTTCTTTATTCACCAATACAAGCAATCAAGACGCGTTTCGGCGGATGGAACCGCCTTGCTCACTACATCTGTTTTACACCTTGCTTGTGAACTACATTTATACTGGTGCAAATTGGTTAATTGGTAGAACAACCCTGTGACAAAACTGACATGTGATCGTGAACATAGAAGAGTTAGAAGCGCTTCAGAATTTTGCAAGTCATTGTGACACAATATAAAAATCAATTATTATAAATGTTTGTAAATACATCTTTACATATATGCATTTCCGTCAATGTGTGCGGGTTGATGATAACTGTACATCAAAAATTTTTGTGGTGTCAAACAAATTAAACAAATGAAAATGAATAGCCTGCTATCACACACGTGTTGGTTAAGAAATGGAAGAGTTCCTTCAACGGCATGTTTAAGAAGAGTCTAATCGCTTGCACTCTGTAACCTCGTGGGACTGTTCTCCGCGACTCACATGTATGGTGTGTCTCTGGTTGGGTATGATGTCCGGTAAGTTGACAGCATTTTGGAGTGAGTGTACGAATGCCCTAATGTCACCGTAGCTGCTTGGAGTGAATACATTCTGGCCTTTGTTGTGAATTTACTGAAGGGTGCTTTCCCAGATCTGGCCCACTGGAACAGGGAGATGGAAGTGCAGCGGGCACATCGCTTCCCAATGTTCAGGAAATCTCAGTCCAAAAATCAATGGGAGCGGCCTAGAGCAATATTGATCTTCATTGGTAACTTTTTGCTAAGGCAAGCAATTATAGACCGAGCTAGACTCGACTCAAAAAGAAAATTAAAGGGGCACACTTTCTTCGCTCTGCCAGACTTTTGCCACACAACGGTCGAGCAGAGATGGAGGCTACGCCAAATGATCACCCCATTTCAGGGTGCAGGCTGTGAAGCCTTTTTGCTTTTTTCTGCATGACTTAAAGTTATACACAAGGGGAGGGTCAGAATGTTTTTTTCTGAGATAAAAGCCCAAGAGTACCTCACGGAACTGTCTGAATCAAGGGGGATGCGGGTTCTAGCCAATGCAGCAGAGAGGGAAAGGGGTGGTATAGGGAAGGACTGATGCTCTCCTCAAACTGATAAATGTACACCCTAGGAAGATAATGCATAAATCCAAGTGATGCTTAGGCTGGCCAGTTACTTTTCGACCAGCAATGTACTATGGGTTATGGGGCATCGGGAAATGGGAAGTGATGCCATGAAACATACTGTCTGCTTATTGCTGAGGTATGTTTTTATGATAATAACTTGGGGTTGGAGCTGGGGTTGGGGTTTGGTGGTTTATCATTGTATCATTTATATTTTTTCATTCTTTTCTAGAACGACTTAAGGATCTATTTTTCTGGGGTTAGGAATTAGCTGGTATTAGAGGCCCCTCGGGGGGGGTGGAGTGGATCAGCGTTGCCGGAGCGGGAGTCGCCTTGGCAATACTTAGGTCATTCTTGACCTAATTGCCTGTAAGGGAGGTAGGGGGCTGGGGGTGGGGCTCGGGTGTTTTTTGAGTGGGTTGGTGGGGGTTCAGCACAGTGTGAGGTATTTAGATGTGCGAGGCTAATGAAGGGGCAGCATAACAGGATTCAAGATGGCTGGTTATTTAAGGAGACTCATAGAGTGAGCATAAGTGGAATGGAGGGCAAGGAGAGATTTATTGCAGCAAGGATTTACTCTAAAGAATTCCGAAATCTTAAGGCATGAGTTTGCGAATTCTTACTGTGAATACATGTGGGCTCAATGACCAGAACAAGAGGAATAAGGCAGCAACCTGGTTGAAATCTTTACGAATAGACTTTCTTTGTGTTCAAGAGACACATATAGAGAGCAGTACAGCTCGTATAATAGAACAACTTGGATTTAAATTACTGGCATACACAACGCAGGGTTCTCGAACTCGGGGCGTGGTATTCTTTACTTGGAGGAATGATGTTAGGGTCCTTAGAAAGTCCGCAGATCAATGGGGCCGGTGGGTAATGATCGAATGTTTATTAAATAACTTCAAATTTACACTCTGCTCATTGTATGGCTCAACATGCAATGACCCGGAACTCCTAGAAACCCTAGACTCCAGTTTGGCCATGTGGTCTGCTCCGATAATTATCTGCGGGGACTTTAATATTAATGGCCTGGGGATACGATGGGGCTCATTAGGGAGTAAGTATCTTGGGAAAAAAAGAAAGGTTGGTCTTGCTCTAACTAATTTAGTACGTAATAATGGCCTGACCGATGTATGGGTTCATCTGAAACCATCTGATCCAGGCAGCACTTTTTTTCAGCTCCACATAAGGCAGTTTCTCGGCTAGATTACTTTTTTTGTTTCTAATCAAATTATCTCTATCTCGTGCAATGAGAGGCCCACTTGCAATATTTGGGATCACAACACATTAATTCTGACTGTTTCATTTTATACTGACTGAGAAAAAAAATGTGGGATACATCTTTGAACGGAGGTCGCTATATGATCCTGATTATATTGTATTTATGAATGAGTGGATTAAGGAATTTGGGGATTTTAATCGGGGGAGCACTAGTGTTGGAATCATTTGGGATGCTTTTGGGGTGAGAGGAGAAACAACAAGCTATAGTTTACGACGCCAAAAGAAGGAACGACTCTGGGAACAGACAGTAAGGGAAGAATTAAATAAACTTGAAGAAGCCCTAGCCACAGCTATTCATACTGGAGGACTGATAGACAGAATCATATCTCAGCTGGTTATTAAAAAAGCTGAGGTAGGAGATCACCTTGCAAAGAAAGCAGCTGAGACATATTTGTCTGAAAAAGAGCACTGCTATGAGTTTAATGAGCGGGTGGGACATACTCTTGCCGTTAGAGTTAGGCAAAAACGGCAGCCGGGGAGATCTCTGAAATCTAATTCATAGAAAGGTAATAACTGACACATTGGGTATTCGGGAAACTTTTAGGCTATTGTATCAGAGTTTATATAGCAGAGGACCATCTGCAGAGGTTGCTGTTTTTCGTAAATCGTTAGGTAAGGTAGCTATACAGAAGGTAGACCCTGTGGACAGGGAGGACCTCGAGAAGGCGTTTTCCCGAGAGGAATATGAGTGGCCTTGCAAGATCTCCCCTCCGGAAAGGCTGTCGGTCCAGATCAGATCCCGCTGGAGTTTTCCTAGATATTTAAAGATTCTATCAGTCCAGACTTTATAGAAGGTATGTTCCAAGTCCAAAAGGGTGGGCCTGCTCCCGAATACGGGGCGGGAGCAGATGTTGTTGTTTTCCTGAAAAAAGGAAAGCCAGCTATCACATTACTCAACAGCGAGGTAAAAAAAAAATCAAACATTTCGGCTACACGATTGAACGCCATTTTAAAAAGAACAGTCTACCCTTGTCAACATGGTTTCATGATGGGTCGGTGAACTACACAACACATACAGCGGGTGATCACTCTCTTTGATGCGATGGAGATCTCAGGAGACCCTATGGCTGCTCTTTTATTAGATGCTAAGAAGGCATTCAATAGGGTCTCCTGGGATTTCCTATGGGAATCCATGAGATGGTTTGGGTTGGGTGAAGGGTTTATTAAGTCTATTCAAATGTTATATAGGGCACCTACTGCTCAATTAAGGGTAAATGGTAATTACACACTTCCTTTTAATATACAGAGAGGAACACAACAGGGGTGTCCGTCCTCACCACTGCTATTCACTATTTATATGGATCCCCTAATAAGGTTACTTGAGTCTAACACTGGAATTTGCCCAGTTGTAAGTCAGGGGGTCGAATCTAAAATCCTTGCATATGCTGACGATATGGCTATTGTTACCTCAGACCCCTTCTCGGCACTAGAGGTGGTTGAATCCATTTCACTAGAGTTTGGCTCATATTCTGGATATGAACTTAATAGATCCAAGACTCAAATAATAAAGAATCGGGTTGTCAACTATGAGGATTTTCGTGTCACAGATTCAGTAATATATTTAGGCATAAGGGTTACATCTGATTTAGGAAATCTGGTGGCCAAAAATATGGAACCGTTAATTTGGAAGGAGAGGCTCGACTTCGATAGGCTGAATAATCTCCATCTGTGTAACATCATTAAGATAATGTTTTTACCAAAAGTCTTGTATTTTTTTAGGGTAATCCCTTTGGAATTTCAAAAATACTGGTTTATTATTTTGGAAGGCTTAGTTAATAGATTTATTTGGGAACATGGGAAAACTAGGCGGGCGTTACGGTTTATGTCTTTGTCATGGGAAAAGGGGGGTTTTTCAGTTGCTGATTTCCACAGCTATTATTGGGCAGCTGCCTTGCATTACATGGGGATTCTAGTGGGGTCATCTCCAAGGGATATGGAATGGGAAACGGGGCTCCCAGATGTTTATAAATTATTACTGGGTGAACATGCTGAGAACTGTTTCAGGAAATTTACAGAGCCCAGAGGACAAAATTTAAGACCCTGCTAGCAGCCTTTAAGATCTGGGGGGCCCTAAAAAAGAAGATCGGTCTGTGGAGACTCACCCATTACACGGTGCTGTATAAAAATCCCACTCTGCCAGAAATCTTTTCAGATGAGACTATGGCAGGATGGACTATTAAGGGCGTTTGAAGGCCAGGGACCTAATCAGGAAATAAGGGTTTTGTCAATTTAGCGATATTCAGATGGAGTTCGGGCTGGAAAGGGGAAACGTTTTAAAATATTTACAGCTGCGTCGTTTTCTTGGGAAGAAAATTTGGGGGCTAGCGGGTTTAACAGCAATGCAATTATAGATATCATGCAACACAGTGCTAAGGGATCTATTAGGCTAACATATGCAGAGCTGATTGGTTTAAAACAGGATGATCTAACTAAGCATGAGAGTAAATGGGCTGTGCGAATTGGGGCTGCTCCAGATGCACTTCCAAAATCTATAGAGCTGGCCCAGACGGTCTTGTGTTCTGCTGGACTTCAGGCGCAACACTTTAGAACTGTTTTTGTCCAAGATGTGGGGGGGACGGAAGCAGACATGTTGCACATGTTTGCTTCCTGTCCTCGGCTCCGAGGGTTATTGGGGTCAATTACAGAATGTATAGATCATTCACTTGGGTTAAAAACCACACTAACCCCTAAATTAATCTTGTTAGGTATCAGCAGCTCATGATCAAACAAGATAGCGCATTAATTCCTTTTTATCGCTATGGCGTTTCTAAGGATCAATATTGCTTCCACTTGGTTAGATCCTCCTCCCCCTACCTTTCAGCAATGGTTGGCTCGGCTGCTCTCTATATACATACTACAGAGGGCAATCTACGAGAGGAAGGGGAGGAAATCGAAGCTGTTGGACGGAATATGTTTGATCCCATAATAAAACGGAAGGAATTAGACTACTGAAAATATTATGGGATCAAATTCTATAGAAGGCTGATATAATTTTGTTAAATATATTCTAATTATGGGAAATGTGATTTATGGTAGAATTTCCATTGTTATACTTGTTTACTGGTGATCACTCATATGCTAGCAGTTGGTTTCCATATACCCTGTTTAATTTTATGATCTATTTTGTCTCTTATGTCTCCCTTCACAAAACTTTGCATTTCTTTTTTGTATATCTTTGTTGTTAATACGCCATATGTGATTCGGATGTGCGGTTCTGACTCGTACAGAACCCGTCAGAAAATCTAAATCGCATGGCTTTTATCCCTATAGCTCGATTGTAAAGTCCGGTATAACTCTAATGATTTAACTTTAAATGATTTGAAAAGTACATAAAAATACGAATTTACATTTAAGTCTGCGTTAATAACAATAACATCCGTCCAAGTGAGATAAATAAAGAATGAACTAAATAGCAAGCACATTAGTACGAAAATGTAAAGTCTTACATGTATGTACAATTCAACTGTTCCAACATGGCGGTACCAAAACACTCAGTCTGCTTTCTATGTTGAAGACCGAGTAAACTTAAATAGTTTGTTATGGTGACAGCAACTTGTGTGATCAAGCGCTCTGTGGAGTGCGAAACGCGTCACGTTGATTTATGGAGTAATAAATTCAACTTTTGTGGACTGGTACGTGGACTGTGGTTTTGTATAACGACGCCCGAGTGTTCGCTAAGGAACGCCATTTCTAAAGGATATTGTAAGCCTGTGGCTCCGCCGGAATGAGCCACCCCAGCTGAAGGCGAGGGGCTGTCAGAAGGAGAATTTTGTTGGACAATATTGATTGAAGACAACCTACGCGGTCGAATAACAGGTCTTGCCATTTGGAGTTCAAAGGACTATCCGTAACGGAAGACAAGGACGTTAAAACCATCGTGTGGAGAATGGCATCTACATGAGGTAAGCGTCTTGTTCTGTCTAAAATGAGCCGAATGATTTTGTATTTGCAAGATTGAACAAGTCAATTAAAACAAGCCCTGGATCAAATGAACTATACCGGGCCAATTGTGATTCTAGACTGAACTGTTTAAGACATTGGGGAACTCTGTAGTTACAGAGGGGCGCCGTTTCACAAGACAACGTACCACATTACGAGTCCAAGGGTAAAACTGTTGTATTACCCAGTAACAAGATGGATGATGAAAAAGAAAGAAGAGAAGCTGCTATGACTTTATTCGCCAGAGCACCTGGGAAAGGGACAGCTCTCCCTACACCTAACAGGGCAGATAAAACGATTATGGACCGATTACGCAAATATGAAAAATTGCACAAACTGGAAGTCTCGAAGTGGTGGGAGGCGACTTCATTACAAGACTAATTGGACAAAAATATGATTCCAAGAGGTCTACGTCTGTATTTAATTCCATCCTATGATTCATTAGACCCGCAAATGTTAGAGGATTGGTCAGAAAATGCTACCAACAGCTCCAGGGTGATGATGCAAATCCTGGTAAAGTATGCTTGGGCAGACAGAGTCAAAATTAAAAAAGGAATAGAAGAAATACCGGAAGAACTTAATAAACATGATAATCAAGAAACAATCATCAAATTTATAGAAGAAATGAAGAAACGACTAAAAGCATTGGAAGATGATATAAAGAAGAGAAAACAATACAAGTTACAATAGAGATTGTGGTGACTATGAGTCAGGCAGGATACTCACGCATAGCAAAAAATATGATCATCTATATGACAATAAGGCCCAAGCAACTACGACTCCAAATACTAATGAAGAAACGGAAACAGAGGATGACGAAACAAGTGATTCACTAACAGAGATGTCGGATCTGACGATAAGCTCAGAAAGCATTAAATCAAATGAAGGAGCAAAACCCAAATAGAATAATTTTTTAGTGCAATACCGGCTCATGAAACAGAGCCGGCAAGCCACCAGATCATCAACGAGACTACAGGAGAAGAACAACCCACAAACATCAACTGTCAGAGGAAGACCCAGAAATACCAGATCAAGAGAAGGAAGAAACGCAAACAGAGGAACAAACAAAACAGACAATCAACAGCCGGTGGGAACCAAAGGGGTGCAATACCAAAAGAGAAAATAACCATGGATGAGACACAGGTAAATAAAACTATAATCAACTTATCGGATATACTAATAAGTCAGAAAGACAAAAGAACCGTTTGTCTAGGTCTATCATTTTGTCCAACGGTACCCATGAACTATGTAGAAGAAAAAATTGACATTTTCAAATTTTGTAGAAAATTAAAACTGAAAAAATGGCACAAATTAAAACCTAGCAAGAGCAGAAAACAATGGAATAAAGACTTAACTACAGACAATGATAATATGATCATAGGAGACATTGATAACTTAGTGGCTATTGATGAACTGAATAATGAACAAGATGAACTCGACCTCAGCAGTGAGGCGATAAGAATTCTGGATGCGTTAGAAATCCAACATGATCAAGCGGCTGGCACAGCCTTTAAACCAAAATCGACTTTTACTCCTAAAATGAACCATGACAGCATTGATACCTTTCAAGAACAGATAGGAAAAGAATTGTTAGAACTAAGCAGTCAAAATTGGACAAAAACTATGAAAAAAGTTAAATACAACATGACTGCCACACAGAAACAAGCAATGCAAGATCTTGCAAACGATGAAAGTATCCTCATCAGACCCGCGGACAAAGGCGGGAACATCGTCATAATGCCCAGGGAAATGTATATATTAGAGGCAGAAAGACAATTGTATGATGGCAAAACATACAAACCCTCTAATCGTAATGAATACAACCAGAGTATCAAAGAAATATGGGACAAACTGAGAGAACGGAGGGAAAAGGGTTGGTTGGAATGGGAGGAATATTGTTATCTCAAAAAAGACCATCCGATTCTACCCATCCTATATACCTCCTTCCCAAGGTACACAAGTGTAAACTGAATCCCCCTGGAAGACCCATCATCTCTTCCAGGAGATGTGTATTGGAAAACCTCTCACGATACATAGATCATTTTCTGAGAGATTTTGTGGCAGGACTTCCTACGTATGTGAGAGATACAAAGGATTTCCTTGACAAAATCAACAGAGTTGTCATCGACAAGGATTGTCTACTAATAACCATATACGTAAATGCCCTGTATACTATCATTGAACACAAACAGGGAATGGAAGCGTATGCAAGATTCCTCAAAGGGAGAGACATCACATTTTTAGGACACACCACGATGTTATTAGACATGATCAAACACTGCCTTGAAAATAAGTTTTTTGCTTTCAACAATAACATTTTTGTACAATCCCATGGTACCGCAATGGGTACTTCTTTTGCACCGAGCCTAGTGAACCTCTTTATGGGAGCATGGGAAGCTGACATAAAAAATGATGTACAATACAAAGAGGACTTCAGCAAAGTCAAATTATGGCTACGGTACATAGACAATATTTTTGTCATCTGGAAAGGTGGGAAAACACAGGCCTTAGAATTCATTGAGAGGTTGAATAAGAACAACAGAAACATCATCCTCACAAGTAACATTAGTGAGAATGAAGTTGAATATCTGGATACAAAAGTCCAAATTAAATAGAACACCATACATACGGTACTTTTTAGAAAAAGTACAGCAGTTAATACTCTGCTACATGCGGAGAGCATTCATCCAGAAAACCTCAAGTGGAGCATCCGCTTTGGGGAATTACTAAGGGCAAAATTAAACTGTACCAATAACAATGACTACCTATCAGAAGAAAAAGTGATGACTGGAAAGGGGCGACCACTCGGTCCCCCCGAACGTATGGTGGGGGGCCCGGATCCCCCCGGGAAACCATTTTGGGCGGGGGGCGTGTCTCGGCTGGTATGCCCGAAGCGGCGTAGCCGGGGCGCGCCTTTTCCCGCCCAAGAGGGGTTGTCCTAGACACCTACACCACTGGCCACGCCCCGTAGGTGTACCAGAGGAGGGTACACGCCCTCCCGAAGAGGAATAAAAGGAGCAACGATCCAAAGAAGCATCCTCTTGTTCCTGTGCTTGGAAGCTGCACCCTCTCGTTGCACGTGAGCCCTAGACGGAACAAGGAGCAATTTTGAGAACTTGTAATTTTTGTGTTTCTCTTCCAGGGGCCTTCACTTCGGACCTCCAGATCCAGGACCTCGTCGAGCAGCTAAGCAGCAAGGGTAGAGTATCCGACAACGATGCCTGGCAAGAAGGTCGGAAAGAAGGCAGGGACGGAGCAGATGCTCCGCATGTTGATGAAAGATATGGCGAGCATGAAAAAGCAGATGGCGGCAATGAACAATACGGGCAGACCGAAGAAGGTCATCGGACCAGCATTGCCGGGAGTAGTCCCCTCAGGGAGAGGTAAAAGGGCCAGGAATAGGGCGGCAGGGGGGGGAGGCCCCAGTTCCCGAGTCACCCCCGGTAAGCCCAGTTAGTCCAGTCGAGGCCCCGGTACCGATCCCGGATGCAGGCCAACCGATTCCGGTTGTAGTTACGCCCACCAGTAAGGAGGAAATGCCTCCGGAGTTGGCCGCCCAGTTGGCCGCATGGCTAGGAAAGAATACCGATGGTGCAGCGGCACCCGGAGACACGGCCAGAGAGGCTAGGTTGCTAATGGAGCAGTTGCGGCAATCGCAAGATGCTGCGAAGGTGAATCTCCCTCTTGTCCCCTCACAGATTCCCTCGGGAGAACCAGCGGCTGGCGGTGGAAAATCAGCGGGACCGGCCATGGAGTCTGGTAAGCAGCCACTGCCAATGGCACATGGGGGGTCTTTACCCTCAAGAAGGGAGAAAGTAGTACAGCATATTCCGCTGGCCACGAAAGAAATGATTTGGGCTGATAAATATGTGAATATGTTTTCGCTCCTGACTGATCATCACGAGATTGAGTATGTTAAGGCTCAGAAGGATTTGTTGCATCCGAGTGTGTGGCGCGCAAAAATGGCGGGCTTCAGGGTAGATGAGACGATCTCTAATTGGGCCAAGGCCTTTGGGATGTTTACTGCTGTTATGGGTGAACGTAAGCCAGAGATTTTAACTGAATTGGCCTGTTATCAGACACGCATAATGGATTTCTATGAAACATACGAGGGCGATCAATGGAGGGGTTATGATAGTAAGTTTCGTAAGGCCAAGGAGCACGACTCGTCTCTGACATGGGACTGTCTCGACTCCGTCTCTTGGCAGAACCAGCTCCTGCCGGGCACGACGAAGTCGTCCTCGCTTGGCGAGTATGGGTCGGCGCCTTCCCGCCATCAATCGGCTGCACCCTTTCGAGCAAGCCCCGCTCGTGATCACCAACCCAGGAGTGGGGGGAATGGGGGTAGAAAAGGGGTCTGCTGGAATTTTAACAGAGGCAAGTGCACGAGGCCACAAGGGACATGTAAGTTCAGGCATGAGTGTGCAGGATGCGGACATTCTTCACACCCTGAGAGTTCGTGCAGAGCCAAGAATGGTGATACCGGGGGTAGAGGAGGTGCCAAACAGGTCTAATATCGGCCGCGGGGTACCACTACCTACCCCCGTAGATATCATGGCAATGATCCCCTGGCTAAACGAATACCCTGATCATGTCTCCGCTGGGGTGTTACGGGACGGTTTCTCGTATGGTTTCCACATCCCGGCGGGGGATTTTCGGGGGGACTCACTGTGTAAAAATCAACTGTCCGTTCAGCAGCACCCGGCGGTTGTGGAATGCAAGATTGCGAAGGAAGTTGCCCGGGGCCGGGTCGCTGGCCCATATAGGCACCCGCCAGTTCCAAATTTCATTTGTTCACCGTTGGGAGTAGTCCCCAAGAAGGACCCAGGTGAGTTTAGGTTAATTCATAATTTGTCGGCTCCTAGGGGTCTTTCGGTGAACGATGCGATTGATCCAGGAGTCTGTACGGTGCGGTACGCATCCTTTGATGAGGCTGTCGCCATGTTGAATCGCCTGGGGCCCGGAGCGCTGATGGCAAAATCGGATATTGAATCAGCGTTCCGGTTGCTCCCGGTACACCCTCAGGATCAGCGCCTTTTGGGTTTTGTGTTTCAAGGACGCTATTACATGGATAGATGTATGCCAATGGGTTGCTCCATCTCTTGTGCTTACTTTGAGAAATTCAGCTGTTTTCTGCAATGGGCGTTCACCAGAGCTACGGGCTATACACAGGTTATGCACTACCTAGATGATTTTTTGTTCTTGGGGCCAGCCGATGACACGGAATGTGCACGGGCTTTACTGGAATTTTGCAATCTCATGAAACGGTTCGGCGTGTCATTGGCACCGGGGAAAACGGTGGGGCCGTCTACTTCACTCGAGTTTCTTGGAATTGAGCTCGATTCAGTGGAGGGATGCTTCCGTTTGCCCAGGTGCAAAGTAATGAAATTTAGGGCCTCGCTAGAATTGTGCATTAGCAAGGAAAAGGTAACTCTCCATCAGTTGCAACAAGCGGTGGGCCAGCTGAACTTTGCCCTCAGAGTGATACCAATGGCCCGCCCCTTTTCCCACTCTATTGCACAAGCCATGGTCGGTCTCAAAGAGGGACACCACCGCACGAGACTGTCTGCAGAGGTTCGCCAGGACATGCGCATATGGTTGGCATTTCTGGCGGATTTCAACGGTCGAGTGGTATGGAGCAAGCCACCAGCATCCTCAGACGAGCTGGGTTTGTGGACCGACTCGGCTGGGAGCGTGGGATTTGGCGCCATCTTTGGTAATCGATGGTCGGCGCAAACATGGCCGACGTGGTGGCACGCCAGTGGGCTCACAGGTAACATTGGGTTTCTTGAATTGTTTCCCATTTTTGTGGCCCTGAAAACATGGCCGGACAATTTCCGTGATCGCTCAGTGGTGTTTTGGTCCGATAACATGACCGTGGTTGAATGCATAAATAACCAGGCAGCACGCTGCAAGTGGTTTTTGAGATTATTAAAGGAAATTGTACAACTGTGCATGAGACTGAACGTTCAGTTTAGGGCAAGGCACGTGCCGGGTGTGCTGAACCAGGCGGCTGATGCACTCTCTCGTTCCCACATGCAGGCCTTCAGGGGTTATCTACCTTCCGCGGATCTAGTGGCGGCACCATTCCCCGAAGCTCTCTGGTTACTCGGTGCCCCGGATTACAGGACCTCGTGGGAGCCAGCCTAGCCCCCAGGACATGGAAGGCATACGAAGGAGCGTTTCGTTCCTATTGTGCATTTTTGGGTCCAGAAGGGGGGGATAAGTGGGGGCAGGAGGAGTATGTACTGAAGTTTTTAGTAGCACTCCACAAGGCGGGCCGATCAGCAGCAACGGCCAATAGGCACCGGGCCGCCATTGCATTCATGGCGCAGGCGTATGGCATCAAGGACCCTACATCTGCTTTTTGGTAAAAAAGGCACTGCGAGGGTGGCAACGCCTCGAGGGTCGTAGAGTAGACGAGAGGCGCCCGATTGGGGTAGAAAGATTGTCCCTGTTGATGTCGGTGCTCCCCGCGACATGTTCCTCCCAGTCCGAAGCAGTGCTATTCCGGGCCGCTTTCGCATTAGAATTCCATGGGGCTATGCGGGTGAGCGAGCTGGTGGCAAGAAATAAGAAGGATATGGGGGGAGGCCTGTGTCGGGAACACGTTCAGATTAAGGGTGATTCAATGGTAATCACAATAGCCAGGTCTAAAACCGATCAGGGTGCGATAGGGGACAGTATTGTTGTACAGCGCATGCAAGGGTCCCCCATGTGCCCGGTGCAGTGCGTTGAGGAATATCTGGCGCAAAGGGCGATAACATGGGGGGGGAGCTTGCTGAGACACAACGACGCCACCCCACTGACAAGGTTTCAGTTTCAGCGGGTGTTAACTTTGGCAATCGCGGCAGCGGGCTTGGACCCGAGCGATTTCGGGACCCATTCCTTCAGGATAGGGGCTGCTACAGAAGCTACAGCCAGGGGTCAGAGTGTTGAAATGGTGAAACAATTGGGACGATGGTCCTCCAACTGTTATAAGAGGTATGTGCGGTTGCACATGTTGTGAAGCCAATGTCATGCACTCACGCTTCTTGTCTTTTGTTTGGTTTACAGTTTCGCGAGCTTGCGAGACGGGGCGGACTGTTCAGTCGACCCGACACCTGGGGACCAGCGGTCAAGGACCACCGGCTGAGGAAAGAGTGGTGTGGGTCGTGGGCCACTCATACGTGAGGCGTGCCGCGGACGTATTCAAAGCAGGTGACATGATTCACACAGCTGGGGAATACGGGTACAGGGTGACCTTCCATGGAAGGGGCGGGCTCTGTATTGACCAGTTTCAATGTTTTGTCGAGGGACTGTTAGGGCGGACAAGGTCACCACCGGCTATAATCATAGTACATCTGGGAGGCAATGATTTGGTGGCGCTCGGACGGCGAGTACTCCTCGAACGGGTTCTATCCACTGTTAGCTGGTTGGCAAAGAGGATTCCGGGGTGCACGATAGCATGGTCACACATGATTCCAAGGAAGGTGTGGCGGGGGGCCCTCTCTGTGTCAGCTTTGAATCATTCAGTAAAGAAAGTCAATAACAAACTTGGTAGATTGTTTTGTTCAGCACAGTTGCACAGTATTCCGCATGGATGTGTTCGGGGGGATCACATGTATCTCGGAGATGGGTTCATTTGTCCCGGGAGGGGAATGTCTTACTCATAGGAGACTTCATAGCATGGTTAAGTGGTTTGTGTAGGCATGACCTTTAGTAGGAGTGTGGGGGGTCCGGATAGCCGGTCAACTATCCGGCCTGTGGCGGTAAGGTCATGATCGGTGAGCAGTAATTTCAAGATCCCTGGAGGAAGGGCGCCACCCATTATGGATGGGAGCGCCCGGGGGGAGGCGGCCATTGGCCCCTCACACGGGGAGGCGGCACCCACTAAGTATGGGGTCGCCTAAGGGAAGGCGGTCATAGGCCCCTCCCAGGGGAGGAGGCGGCTCGATGCCCCTCCTAGGAATTTCCCGGGGCCAAGGTATCCGCGACGGCGGATGTGATGAACAGTGTGGGGTGGGAGGGGGGTCCACGCTACCTTCTAGACACCTCACACGAGTCCTCGGACGACCATTAAGATGGCGTCGAGTTAAATAAGGGGCCCCCGCTAAGACAAGGGAAATTGGAAGTTGGCACAGAGGTACAGTCCTCTGTGCACCCGCCCCTCACAACGTGAGGGGGGAGTTCTGGTAGTAGGGATCTGACACCGGTTACGACCTTGCTGTTGGCCCGTAATGTTAGGATGTACAATTTTTTAGAAAGTATGCATTTGCAGGATGTTTAGACTCGGCTAGGATAACCTTTGTATTAGAGATTTGTTAAGGTTAGCCAATAAACGTGACTGCATCGTATGTATAAATGAAAAATTGTACATGATATGAAACTGTATTTTAATGTTTTAATTTTGTTTCATATTTTAATAAATACGGCCGGGAGGGTAACTCCCTCCCGCCTTCCAAAAGTTCAGAACTGCATCCGTCTTCCCATCCTTGGGGATTGTGTTGGGAGGGGGTGATAGGCATCCCGGCCATATGGAAAGGGGCGACCACTCGGTCCCCCCGAACGTATGGTTGGGGGCCCGGATCCCCCCGGGAAACCATTTTGGGCGGGGGGCGTGTCTCGGCTGGTATGCCCGAAGCGGCGTAGCCGGGGCGCGCCTTTTCCCGCCCAAGAGGGGTTGTCCTAGACACCTACACCGTTGGCCACGCCCCGTAGGCGTACCAGAGGAGGGTACACGCCCTCCCGAAGAGGAATAAAAGGAGCAACGATCCAAAGAAGCATCCTCTTGTTCCTGTGCTTGGAAGCTGCACCCTCTCGTTGCACGTGAGCCCTAGACGGAACAAGGAGCAATTTTGACCCACCCAACAGCCCCTTATGGCAACATGAGTGCAATGAAGTGATTTGCTTTGATAGTGTCTTTTTTCCCCAGGGTCTTTGCATATAATAAAGATGTCAAGTTTGAACGGCAATCAACTGACTTGCTTCATAACATGTTTTCACTCAGTTGAGCGGAGTTCACAGTCTAATTAACCAGAAAACCTCAAGTGGAGCATCCGCTTTGGGGAATTACTAAGGGCAAAATTAAACTGTAGCAATAACAATGACTACCTATCAGAAGAAAAAGTGATGACACAAAGATTCCTCACTAGAGGGTATCCTATGTGGGTCATTAAAAAAGCGAGCAAAAAAGTAGCAGAAATGAGAAGAGAAGACTTACTGTCTATCAGAGAGAACGATGACAATGATAAGGAGGAACAGGGTACAACCAGAGTCATCCTGACATACAATGGGAATTCAAATCATATTAAGAAAAGCTTGGTTAAAAATTGGAACTTATTAAAGAACGATCCAATTATCAGTGACACTCTTCCTGCACGACCAAGCATAACCTACAAGAGAGGGCGCACCCTTAAAGATATCCTTGTACATAATGACATAGGTTAAAGCATAATCCCCAGAGGGATTAACTTACAGGGCTTTTATCCTTGTGGCCACTGCAAGGCCTGTGCAAACAGCCACATGGTAAAAGAATACTGGAACCCAAGTAGAAAGACAATGCAACAAATCAAACAATTCTTGACATGCACTACTACCTTTGTCATATATGCATTGGTTTGCCCGTGCAAGTTAATCTACATTGGCAGTACCACACATATGGCCAGAAAACGGGTACTAGAGCATTATCGTGCTATAAGTAATTCGGACCAACAATATCCCATAGCACGCCACTTCGAAAGCCATCACTTTTCAGACCCCAAAAAACTAACGTACTACGTTCTAGAACAAGTAAATCTAGGTCCCAGAGGGGGTAATCGGCTAATGAAGTTGAGACAAAAAGAGTCTAGATATATTATAGGCTTATGCACCCGTTACCCAAAAGGCCATAATATTGATGAAGAATACAATGTACATCTTCAAGAATAATATTGTAGAGTACTGCTAATGAAATGTGTAAAATCTGAATAGCCTAGTATGTTCCTTCTTTTTCTAAACCTGTTCTAATTTTCTGCTTCTCATCTCTTCTTTCCCACAGATGCAAAGGGAGGGATGGTGTCTTGAGGTCCACGACACAAGTACCCTAATCCTTTCACTGTGGTCGTCTTCTTCCATCTGAAACGAAAGTATTTAATTTGAATTTGGATTACTGTTTGCACAAATTTGCATTGTTTGGGTTGTCACCTGTTTTCAAACTATCATTGGCCGAAATTGCATTCCATGGTTACATGAATGGACTATCACTCAAACATATACTGAATCAATTGTAATAATTATATGGAATGTAACTATTTATGTATGCTGTTGTTTTATGCACAATAGTATGGCCAACACACCAAACTATATGGGATAAAACCAGCCAATTCACAAGACCATCAATTCCACTAACCAGGAATTAACTCGAACACAGTCCCCGTATCAATGATATGACAAAGCAGAATGATTGTGAACATTTCACATACCACGCAATTGCGATACCCAATGGGTACCATCGTAACCTCCACGTACACACGCCCCCACTTAATACGCCATATGTGATTCGGATGTGCGGTTCTGACTCGTACACAACCCGTCAGAAAATCTAAATCACATGGCTTTTATCCCTATAGCTCGGTTGTAAAGTCCGGTATAACTCTAATGATTTAACTTTAAATGAATTGAAAAGTACATGAAAATACGAATTTACATTTAAGTCTGCGTTAATGACAATAATATCAGTCCAAGTGAGATAAATGAAGAATGAACTAAATAGCAAGCACATTAGTACGAAAATGTAAAGTCTTACATGTATGTACAATTCAACTGTTCGAACATGGCGGCACCAAAACACTGAGTCTGCTTTCTATGTTGATGACCGAGTAAACTTAAATAGTTTGTTATGGTGACAGCAACTTGTGTGATCAAGCGCTCTGTGGAGTGCGAAACGCGTCACGTTGATTTATGGAGTAATAAATTCAACTTTTGTGGACTGGTACGTGGACTGTTGTTTTGGATAACAACGCCCGAGTGCTCGCTAAGGAAGGCCGTTTCTAAAGGATATTGTAAGCCGGTGGCTCCGCCGGAATGAGCCACCCCAGCTGAAGGCGAGGGTTTGTCAGAAGGAGCATTTTGTTGGACAATATATATATATATATATATATATATATATATATATATATATATATATATATATATATATATATGTATATCTACACAAATAATATATATTTTATCAAAACAATTACGTCGCACTCCAGGGATTTGGTAATAGCAGTTTTATTCCATGATCAAGACCATAAAGGTCGAAACACATTGGTGATGGTGGCAAGTGAATGAAACTGCTATAACCAAATCCCTGGAATGGAACGTGTTAGACCTGGCATCTTTGGCGTGGTTTCCCCCTCTATTTTTACCTCTACCTCCTGTATTTTTGATGCTGTGCTGGATTTCGTTTTTGCTGGTTTAGATGCTTTGGACACTCTGCCACTGCTGATCAGTGCCAGAGTATAAGTGCACCCTAGGTAAATTGTTATAATGATTGGATATACATGATTGGCATTTGTATCACCACGAAGTCCCTAGTAAAGTGCACTGGGTGTGCCAGGGCTGGTGATGACAAATGCTACTAGTGGGCCTGCAGCACTGATTGTGCCACCCACATGAGTAGCCCTAAAATGGTGTCTCAGGCCTGCCACTGCAGTGCCTGTGTGCAGTCTAAGAAATGCCATGTCCTCCTGGTCAGTGTCCCCACTGACAAGGCCTAACCCTTCCCTTTTTGTGCACATTGGTCACCCCTATGGAAGGCCCAAGGTACCCCCCTGGGCAGGGTGCAGTGTATGTAAAAGGTAGAGCATGTACTAGTGCAGGTGACATGCTCTGGTAGTGAATTACAGCCATTTTCGTTTTTCACTATTGTAAGGCTATCTTGCTCCATAGGTTAACATAGGGGATGCTGGCTACAGTGGCTTCCAGCATTTCTTCCCTTAGGGACAAGATAGGACATAAGTATCTAGTATCCCTGAACTCAGAATTTAATAACACATCTTTTAGGAAAGGTTGTTTTTAACCCCTTCCATGCTCATGACGAGCTGAGCTTGTCAAGAGGCACACTGGAGCTGTGCTGATGACGAGCTGAGCTCGTCATGAAACAATGGGAAAACTCATAGTCCAACACCGTGGGGGAAAAGCCTCAGCAGCCAAGTGGTTAAATCCTGTGTTTGAGAACAGCACTTTTAGAAAGTTGCTGTTCTCTTGTCTGACCCTTCTGTGTGCGTTGGCCTGTTTGTGTATTGACTGTCTGGTTTGAGAGTGACAGGGGCTGGGGATTCCCCAGGAGGCTGGTTGAGTCAGCCCTAGGCTGAATGACTGCATTTCCAACTGGAGTGGTGGGAGGAGTTAGCACCTGGGCCTGAATAGGGCTATGCCTGCCTGCCACAATGCTGGCTCCACCTCCTGCTGGGCGGCTGACGACCCTGCCCCTCACTCTGAAAGGAAAGGAGAAGCCAGGCAAACAAAGTGCTCAAGCAACACCCAGAACTGGTTCAGACCGGGCTCAGGGCCCACTTGCACAAAGAGAACAAAGACTTTTTGGGGTATAAGTACAGGACCCCTGACAACAGAAAATTAGATCATCCTGGAATCAAGAAGGAACCTCTGCCAAGGAGAAAGCTGAATCTGAAGAAGGAAGACTGTCCTGCTGTTACTCTGCTGGACTGACCTGTTGCTTTGCTGCCAAGGACTTTGCTGTTGTGCTGTGCCCCCTGTCTTGAAGGAATCTCCAAGGGCCTGAGAAGAGCTGGCTCCCTGTTCTGAAGTCCCAGGAACAAAAGGACTTCACCCCCCAGAAAACGTGCACAATCCATCTAACTAGGTAAATATCCTAAGTTATACATAGGCTTTTTAAATCTCTAAAATCTCATTGGACATAACTCAATAGGAGTACTGTCAGATCAAGTACCAATATAATTGATTATGAAGATGACATCACCATATATTCTAAAGTGAGCGAAGAGGTGTACAATAATAGCATCAAAGACTATCATGAAATGATCTCTAAATGGTATCACATCAATATGTTGAACACGGATGAATATCTATACTTGAGGTGTTTAAGTCCCGTCATCCCGACCTTTTATTATCTCCCCAAAGTTCACAAAGACAAGAACAATCCACCGGGGAGACCTATTGTGGCATCAAATGGGAGTTTAACGGAACATCTTTCGATCTATATTGACTCCTTTCTCTCTCCTTTAGTGGTATCTTTAAAGTCATATTTGAGAGACACTAAACATTTTTTGAACTGTATTGAAAACATTGATTGGAAAGACAGCTATTGCATGATGGTATTTGATATCACTTGCTTATATACGTGCATTGCACATGATGACGGTCTTAAGGCGGTACAGAGCTTTTCAGATAAACGTCCTGTTAGATTCTATGAACATAACAAAATGTTATCTGACTTCATTATGTTTTGCTTGAACAATAATATGTTCTTATTTGGGAAACGGCTATATAAGCAAATGTCGGGCGTGGCCATGGGTACCTGCTCCGCCCCCAGTTTCGCGAACATGTTCGTGGGCTGGTGGGAGGAGCAGGTGGCCTGGACCGACGCAAATCAGGAGTGGAACAGCAAAATAGTTGGTTGGTATCGGTATATCGACGATCTTTTTATTATAATGGATTGTCCCACTGAATCAGCAGCCACTTACATAGATATGCTGAATAGAAATGATGTTAACTTGAGGTTTTCGGGTGAAATAAGTAAGACTTCAGTTAATTATCTGGATCTCACAGTATACATTGATGAAAGAGGTAAAATACAGACCAAACTCTTTCGGAAAGCCACGGCTGGTAACTCAACACTTTATGCTACGAGCAGCCATCCCAAAAAGCTAATTGAAAGCATACCATTTGGCGAGCTACTGTGAATTAGAATGAACAACTCCAATGATGTAGAATTCCGCAAAGCTGCCAATTCTAGTGTGCAACGATTCAGGAAAAGGGGTCATAGTGAATCGGTTCTCTTACAAGCCCTGAACAAGGTCAGCAAAATTCATCGTAAAGATCTTTTGCAGTCTCAGAAGAAAGAGAAAAAGAATGGGGCATTCAGAGTGATAACCACCTTCTCTGAAAATGCATGTGATATCGAGAGAATATTACATAAGAACTGGAACATCTTACTCACTGACCCCATAATTAGGGAAGACTTACCTACTAATCCTTTGGGCACCTTCAGAAAGGCCAGATCCCTTAAGAACAATCTAGTGAAAAGCCATCATGTGGGACTTACAACTCAACCCAAATTGCCACCTTTAAAAGGTTTCTATCCTTGTGGCCGTTGCAAGGCCTGTAAATTTAGTAAATGTACACTCACTTACAAGGTACCAGGGTAGACCACACCTAGATGTATACAGAAATTCCTAACATGCTCTACCCCTTTTGCCATTTATTGCTTGATTTGTCCCTGTGGGCTTAGGTACATAGGGAGCACCACCCATCCGGTAAAGGTGCGCATTTTGGAGCACATGCGGGCCATCAAAAACAACAATGAGGCCTACCCTGTAGCTAGGCATTTTGACAAGGAACACAAACGCAACAATGACCTGTTGTCGTACATCTGCCTAGATAGTGTTCCGATCAATGTGAGAGGGGGAGATCGTTTACAGAAACTTAGCGACTAGAATCTCACTATATTATAGATCTCCAGAGCAAAATGCCGAAAGGACTTAACATGCATGAGGAACTATCAGTACATTTGGGATAATATGCTTTTACTATCAATGTTTGATGTTGTCTATTGATATGTTTGAATACAGTTCTTGGATATAATTATGTTATGTTTTGACATGTTTGACATGCAACTGGGATCTGTTGAACTGACATATTGTGATTTTTAGTGTGTCTGTCGATTAGAACTATGAATAGTTTGCCAATATATGAATTTTAAAAATCCTGCTTAGAGTTACTAATGAATTGTTTTTTATTTAGATAGTAAGAAGTATAACCACTACTCAGGCCCATCCAGGGCAAGATTTAACAACGGGTGAACTACAAGGGCGTGTTAAGGGCTTGCCCATACAGGGCGTAAATTCATAATCGATAATATTGGAACTTGATCTGACAGTACTCCTATTGAGTTATGTCCAATGAGATTTTAGAGATTTAAAATGCCTATGTATAACTTAGGATAATAACCTAGTTAGATGGATTGTGCATGTTACAAGATGGCGGCACCCATACATTTTGCTTGAGTCCCTTGTCTATGTTGTTGGAACATGAATGTGTAAAGGTTATAAAACAACAATGGCCGCCGCGTCTCGCTGTGTAACAATTGACGAAGGCCGATGCCGAAACGTGTCTTACTATGCTGAATGGTTTCCGAATAAACTAATTTGTGAAACCACCCCCGCGAGTGCTGCAATCTTTTTTCAGGAAGAATACCTGTGGATGTGGTGAGCAGAATACTTGAAACGGGTACACCCCCGTTACGTGGGCACCCGCTCATGAGTGCGGCAGGCTGGTGCTGTGGTAGCTGCGATATATAAATATATTATATATATATATATATATATATATATATATATATATATTCACTGAAAAAACCATAGGTTATAAACCATATATAGTTAGGAATTAGCATTTAAAAAAACTTACTTTACTCACACAAAACCATTGAAATTCCATATATAGTTAGTTGTACTAACTATATATCGCGCACCCGCAATCCACTGCTGATCATGTCACATATTACATCATTCATGACATGGTCAGTGACATCACTGATGACATCACTGATGACATCTCATTTGACATTACTGATCACATCACTGATGACATCATTCATGTGATAATACGATGAACCTCTTCAGACTCTAATATAACCTTAGATACACTCAGTGTAAACACAGACTCACAGATTGTCACTCATCCATGAAGTTACACACACACCTAGTCAGTCATGCAAACAATCAATCACACCTCCATTTCCTTAACTATACAGTTAAACACACCTTACTTATTCAAACATATACTAAAACATATTTACTCACTTATACAATCCTGGATACAAGTTCACAATGATCCATACAGCCACTCACACATTCACTGGCTCTTATGCACAGTTATTTATATATGTCAACTCTCACATGTACTGTATTTTACATATGTACTTACTTTGACATGTAGCACTGAGATATCTATTCACTCACCAATACAGTCATGCACACAGTCAACCGCCCATACAGCTGTTTCCACATGCACTTTTGAACCCATACATCTATGCAGAGAGTCATACACCTCCCAGCCACCCATACACACTCTCAGTCTCCCATACAAATACTTGGGCAACCAATCAATAACCCATATAGTTAATCATATAGCTACTGATCAACACATGCAGCAGTTTACAGAACAACAGACATAATGATGCACAAATTAAGACAGTTTAGTCACTAACCCATGCACTCAGTGAGACACATTTAATCACTCACTCATACAGTCAGTCATGCACCTACTAAATCCTTTGTTCAGACACTTCTACATCCACTCATTCTTCAATATGTAAGACATATTTTAACTTTACAGAAACATACAGTCACTGGATGTTGTCATCAGTGATGTCATCAGTGATGTCATTTGAGATGTCATCAGTGATGTCATTTGAGATGTCATCAGTGATGTCATCAGTGATGTCACTGACCATGTCATGAATGATGTAATATGTGACATGATCAGCAGTGGATTGCGGGTGCGCGATATATAGTTAGTACAACTAACTATATATGGAATTTCAATGGTTTTGTGTGAGTAAAGTAAGTTTTTTTAAATGCTAATTCCTAACTATATATGGTTTATAACCTATGGTTTTTTCAGTGAATTTTCAAGGTTTTGTAAATGCTAATTCCTAACTATATATGGTCTATAACCTATGGTTTTTTCAGTGAATATATATATATATATATATATATATATATATATATATTATATATATATATATATATATATATATATATATATATATATATATATATATATATATATATATATATATATATATATATATAACATTTCTATGGCAAAATGAAACCCCTTATTGTGTTCCTTTTCAAATTAAATGTATTAAGTGTTACCACTTTATTCCAATCAAGATGACTTCAGGTGTGCCATACTTTTGTCATAAGTAAGACTGTTAGCGTTCTAGTTGTTCTTTAAAACACTCTGGGACATTCTGTCACTGGGCTATAGTTGGGCTACATCTGGCTGATATTTGGGCTACATTTGTTTTTTTTTGTCTCTGGCGGCCATCTTTGGGCTACATTGGGCTTCATTGGGCTTCATTGGGCTACATTGGGCTACATTTGGGCTCCAACATATATATAGCCCAATGTAGCCCAATATATATTTTTCAAAGTTAATTTTCGTAAAAACCACTGGAGCATATATCTTGAGACATAGCAAAGGCACATCGGGCTACCAGTCCCTACAATTTTGCCAAGTTTCGTGGAAATCCATTCAGCCGTTCGAGCTAAAAGTGAGTCCAACCGCCCTATGGAAAACTCAATGTTAAAAACACGTTTTGGGACCCCCCTTTTTTCTCGGCCCCCGCTTGACGAAACCCCCCCAAATTTTCAGGGGCTGCTCAGAAACAAATTGTTCCACTTTCCAGAAAATTTCAGCCAATTCCGTCCTCAAACGCCAAAGTTATTCAACATAGAATTTTCAAAAATCCCATAGGAAAAAAATCCTAACTATATATACCTACTGGCGACCGCCAGTAGGTAATATATATATATATATTATATATATATATATATATAACATTTCTATGGCAAAATGAAACCCCTTACTTTGTTCCTTTTCAAATTAAATGTATTAAGTGTTACCACTTTATTCCAATCAAGATGACTTCAGGTGTGCCATACTTTTGTCATAAGTAAGACTGTTAGCGTTCTAGTTGTTCTTTAAAACACTCTGGGACATTCTGTCACTGGGCTATAGTTGGGCTACATCTGGATGATATTTGGGCTACATTTGTTTTTTTTTGTCTCTGGCGGCCATCTTTGGGCTACATTGGGCTTCATTGGGCTTCATTGGGCTACATTGGGCTACATTTGGGCTCCAACATATATATAGCCCAATGTAGCCCAATATATATTTTTCAAAGTTAATTTTCGTAAAAACCACTGGAGCATATATCTTGAGACATAGCAAAGGCACATCGGGCTACCAGTCCCTACAATTTTGCCAAGTTTCGTGGAAATCCATTCAGCCGTTCGAGCTAAAAGTGAGTCCAACCGACCTATGGAAAACTCAATGTTAAAAACACGTTTTGGGACCCCCCTTTTTTCTCGGCCCCCGCTTAAAAACCCCCCCAAATTTTCAGGGGCTGCTCAGAAACAAAATGTTCCATTTTCCAGAAAATTTCAGCCAATTCCGTCCTCAAACGCCAAAGTTATTCAACATAGAATTTTCAAAAATCCCATAGGAAAAAAATCCTAACTATATATACCTACTGGCGACCGCCAGTAGGTAATATATATATATATATTATATATATATATATATATAACATTTCTATGGCAAAATGAAACCCCTTACTTTGTTCCTTTTCAAATTAAATGTATTAAGTGTTACCACTTTATTCCAATCAAGATGACTTCAGGTGTGCCATACTTTTGTCATAAGTAAGACTGTTAGCGTTCTAGTTGTTCTTTAAAACACTCTGGGACATTCTGTCACTGGGCTATAGTTGGGCTACATCTGGCTGATATTTGGGCTACATTTGTTTTTTTTTGTCTCTGGCGGCCATCTTTGGGCTACATTGGGCTTCATTGGGCTTCATTGGGCTACATTGGGCTACATTTGGGCTCCAACATATATATAGCCCAATGTAGCCCAATATATATTTTTCAAAGTTAATTTTCGTAAAAACCACTGGAGCATATATCTTGAGACATAGCAAAGGCACATCGGGCTACCAGTCCCTACAATTTTGCCAAGTTTCGTGGAAATCCATTCAGCCGTTCGAGCTAAAAGTGAGTCCAACCGCCCTATGGAAAACTCAATGTTAAAAACACGTTTTGGGACCCCCCTTTTTTCTCGGCCCCCGCTTGACGAAACCCCCCCAAATTTTCAGGGGCTGCTCAGAAACAAAATGTTCCATTTTCCAGAAAATTTCAGCCAATTCCGTCCTCAAACGCCAAAGTTATTCAACATAGAATTTTCAAAAATCCCATAGGAAAAAAATCCTAACTATATATACCTACTGGCGACCGCCAGTAGGTAATATATATATATATATATATATATATATATATATATATATATATATATATATATATATATTCACTGAAAAAACCATAGGTTATAGACCATATATAGTTAGGAATTCGCATTTACAAAACCTTATTTTACTCACACAAAACCATTGAAATTCCATATATAGTTAGTTGCACTAACTATATATCGCGCACCCGCAATCCACTGCTGATGATGTCACATATTACATCATTCATGACATGGTCAGTGACATCACTGATGACATCACTGATGACATCTCAAATGACATCACTGATGACATCTCAAATGACATCACTGATGACATCACTGATGACATCTCATTTGACATTACTGATCACATCACTGATGATATCATTCATGTGATAATACGATGAACCTCTTCAGACTCTAATATAACCTTAGATACAATCAGTGTAAACAGACACTCACAGACTGTCACTCATCCATGGAGTTACTCACACACCTAGTCAGTCATGCAAAGAATCAATCACACCTCCATTTCCTCAACTATACAGTTATACAAACTTTACTCATTCAAACATATACTAACACATATTTACTCTCTTATACAATCCCTGATACAAGTTCACAATGATCCATACAGCCACTCACACATTCACTGGCTCTTATGCACAGTTATTTATATATGTCAACTCTCACATGTACTGTGTTTTACATATGTACTTACTTTGACATGTAGCACTGAGATATCCATTCACTCACCAATACACTCATGCACACAGTCAACCGCCCATACAGCTGTTTCCACATGCACTTTTGAAACCATACATCTAGTGAATCAACTGCTCACACATCTATGCACAGAGTCATACACCTCCCAGCCACCCACACACACACTCAGTCTCCCATACAAATACTTGGGCAACCAATCAATAACCCATATAGTTACTCATATAGCTACTTATCAACACATACAACAGTTTACAGAACAACAGACATAATGATGCACAAATTAAGACAGTTTAGTCACTAACCCATGCACTCAGTGAGACACATTTAATCACTCACTCATACAGTCAGTCATGCACCTACTAAATCCTTCATCCAGACACTTATACATCCACTCATTCTTCAATATGTAAGACATATTTTAACTTTACAGAAACATACAGTCACTGGATGTTGTCATCAGTGATGTCATCAGTGATGTCATTTGAGATGTCATCAGTGATGTCATCAGTGATGTCACTGACCATGTCATGAATGATGTAATATGTGACATCATCAGCAGTGGATTGCGGGTGCGCGATATATAGTTAGTGCAACTAACTATATATGGAATTTCAATGGTTTTGTGTGAGTAAAATAAGGTTTTGTAAATGCGAATTCCTAACTATATATGGTCTATAACCTATGGTTTTTTCAGTGAATTTTCAAGGTTTTGTAAATGCTAATTCCTAACTATATATGGTCTATAACCTATGGTTTTTTCAGTGAATTTTCAAGGTTTTGTAAATGCTAATTCCTAACTATATATGGTCTATAGCCTATGGTTTTTTCAGTGAATATATATATATACATACATATATAAACATATATCATCTGTATATCTATATAAATACAAACATAAATGCATGCATACATATACTTATATGCATACAGATGCATGTTATTTACATGAAAGTTGAAAAAACACTAATAAAAGCAAAGCTAAAAAGCCACCTCATTACAAACAGAATGGCTTTAACCTAAACGAGGGCGAGATCTATTGCATTTTCAATGCTTGTTTACTTTGGTTCCATCAAGAAGGCATTCAGATGTGTCACACATTTGCCATAAATTCTGAATGTTAGCACTCTAGTTGCACATTAGATCACTGTAGTAAAGCTACTGCTCACCAGGGACGTCTGCTGCTGGTATTCAAAGTGCATGTTTCAGTCTGCATGTCAGAATTTTTTTAATGAAATAGAAGAGGATTTGAGAAGTCACTCAAAATGATCCCTAATTTTTCTTTCTGAAGCACTAATCATACTTTCTATGGCAAAATTAACCCCCTCATGTTGTTCCTTTTTAAATTGAGTGTTTTCAGACTTACCACTTCATTCCAATCAAGATGGCTTCTGGTGTGCCATACTTTTGTCATAAGTAAGACTGTTAGCGCTCTAGTTGTTCTTTAGAACACTCTGGGACATTCTGTCATTGGGCTATACTTGGGGTACATCTGGGTGATATTTGGGCTACATTTAGGCTCTTTTGTCTCTGGTGGCCATCTTGGGAGACTGTATGTCAGAATTTTTTAATGAAATTGAAGAGGGTTTGAGAAGTCACTCAAAATGTGCCCTAATTTTTCTTTCTGCAGCACTAATCATAATTCATATGGCAAAATATACCCCCTCATTTTGTTCCTTTTTAAATTAAATGTTTTAAGAGTTACCACTTTATTCCAATCAAGATGGCTTCAGGTGTGCCATACCTTTGTAATAAGTAGGACTGTTAGCGCTCTAGTTGTTCTTTAGAACACTCTGGGACATTCTGTCATTGGGCTATACTTGGGCTACATCTGGGTGATATTTGGGCTACATTTGGGCTCTCTTGTCTCTGGTGGCCATTTTGGGAGACTGCATGTCAGAATGTTTTAATGAAATAAAAGAGGATTTGAAAAGTCACTCAAAATGTGCCCTAATTTTTCTTTCTGCAGCACTAATAATACCTTCTATTGCATAATATACCCCCTCATTTTGTTCCTTTTTAAATTAAATGTTTTAAGAGTTACCACTTTATTCCCATCACGATGGCTCCAGGTGTGCTATACCTTCGTAATGAGTAGGACTGTTAGCGCTCTAGTTGTTCTTTAGAACACTCTGGGACATTCTGTCATTGGGCTATACTTGGGCTACATCTGGGTGATATTTGGGCTACATTTGGGCTCTTTTGTCTCTGGTGGCCATTTTGGGAGACTGCATGTCAGAATGTTTTAATGAAATAGAAAAGGATTTGAGAAGTCACTCAAAATGTGCCCTCATTTTTCATTCTGCAGCACTAATCATACTTTCTATGGCAAAATATACCCCCTCATGTTGTTTCTTTTTAAATTAAATGTTTTAAGAGTTACCACTTTATTCCAATCAAGATGGCTTCAGGTGTGCCATACCTTTGTAATAAGTAGGACTGTTAGCGCTCTAGTTGTTCTTTAGAACACTCTGGGACATTCTGTCATTGGGCTATACTTGGGCTACATCTGGGTGATATTTGGGCTACATTTGGGCTCTTTTGTCTCTGGTGGCCATTTTGGGAGACTGCATGTCAGAATGTTTTAATGAAATAGAAAAGGATTTGAGAAGTCACTCAAAATGTGCCCTAATTTTTCATTCTGCAGCACTAATCATACTTTCTATGGCAAAATATACCCCCTCATGTTGTTTCTTTTTAAATTAAATGTTTTAAGAGTTACCACTTTATTCCAATCAAGATGGCTTCAGGTGTGCCATACCTTTGTAATAAGTAGGACTGTTAGCGCTCTAGTTGTTCTTTAGAACACTCTGGGACATTCTGTCATTGGGCTATACTTGGGCTACATCTGGGTGATATTTGGGCTACATTTGGGCTCTTTTGTCTCTGGTGGCCATTTTGGGAGACTGCATGTCAGAATGTTTTAATGAAATAGAAAAGGATTTGAGAAGTCACTCAAAATGTGCCCTAATTTTTCATTCTGCAGCACTAATCATACTTTCTATGGCAAAATATACCCCCTCATGTTGTTTCTTTTTAAATTAAATGTTTTAAGAGTTACCACTTTATTCCAATCAAGATGGCTTCAGGTGTGCAATACCTTTGTAATAAGTAGGACTGTTAGCGCTCTAGTTGTTCTTTAGAACACTCTAGGAGGCTGCAGTAGAACACAAAGGAATCAACTGACAGTCTCTGTCCTTGTTGGATGTACATGTTTTACTGAGAATGTCAGACTTCATTTTCACATGACTGAGAAAGATAATGTGAATTTACAGAAAATATGCTTTCAGTTTAGCTTATAGATCCCCTTCCAAACCACTGTGGGAAAATCATGAGATATTAGTTTTCTTTCAAACAATATTCATGATATCACAGCAGAAGGTTTTTTCACATGGTAAAATCACCTTAGAACCCACCACAATTCCTAAAACGAGTATGGTACCATCAACAAATGATTTATAATGTAACTAAAGTCCTAAAACCCTCTATTAACTACAATGCTTTTTAATGAGGTGCTATCATGTATATTGGTCCCAAGATGGCTGCCAACACTTCTTGGATGAAGTGCTGACAGCCAATCAGATCAGATGTGTGGTTAGGCTCCGCCCAGATATATATCTTTTTTTGAACCTAAATTACTCAAAATCCACTGGAGCACATATATTGAGACCTAGCAAAGGCACATCGGTCTAACAGTCCCTACAATTTTGCCAAGTTTCGTGCAAATCCATTCAGCCGTTCGAGCTAAAAGTGAGGCCAACCGCCCTATGGAAATTAACATGGGAAAAACGTTTTTTGGGACCCCCCTTTTTTCTCGGCCCCCCCTTGATGAAACCCCCCCAAATTGTCAGGGGCTGCTCAGAAACAAAATGTTCCATTTTCCTGAAAATTTCAGCCAATTCCGTCCACAAACGCCAAAGTTATTAGACATAGAATTTTCAAAACTCCCATAGAGAAAAAATCCTAACTATATATACCTACTGGCGACCGCCAGTAGGTAATATATATATTTATATATATATATATATATATATATATATATATATATATATATATATATATATATATATACACATAACATTCTTAAACTTCCAAAAAACACTCAGTCACTGGATGATGTCATCAGTGATGTCACTGACCATGTCATGAGTGATGTAATGTGTAACGTCATCAGCAGTGCATTGCGGGCGTGCGAGTTATAGTTAGCTCAACTAACTATAATGGCAGAATTTCTCTGGTTTGGAATGAGTGAAATGTCTAACTAACTATAACGTCCCTGAAACCTGTGGTTTTTTCAGTGAATTTCAAAGGTTTTTTAAATGATCATTTCTGACTATAACGTCCTTGAAAAGTGTTTTTTTCAGTGAATTTCCAAGTTTTTTTTAAATGCAAATTTCTAACTATAATGTCCCTGAAACCTACGTGTTTTTATTGAATTTTCAAGGTTTTTTAAATGCTAATTTCTACCTATAACATCCCTGAAACCTATGGTTTTTTCATTGAATTTTTGAGGTTTTTAAATGCTAATTTCTATCTACAACGTAGTAGTCACGTTTGCAGAGTGGTGCAGAAAGGGGCCTGGGTCTCCGACCAGTGCTCACAAATTCTGCTGCATAGGACTTACAGGAGGTACCAGGAAGGGTACTTTGCCACCAAAGTCCTTCACATGTAACGTGGACTTCATCCTCCATCCAGTACTGTGCCAGGAAGTGCATTTGCAGAGTAAGCATGGCCTCCGAAGACCTCTTAGCAATCCCACTGTGTGGGACTTACTGGAGGTAACCGGAGGGGTAGTTGGCCCCCAATCTTGGGGGCCACAACTACCCCTCCTATTACCTCCAGTAAGTCCCACACAGCAGGATTCCTAAGTTCTCATAGCAGGCCATGCACCGTTCCCCGCCACACTGCAAACGCACTTCCTGGCACGCTCTTGGATGGAATTAAAGTACCCTTAGGGGCCAACTAGCCTACCTGATACCTCCAGTATGTTCCAGATAGTGGGATTGCTGACAGGTGGACACAGGCCACGCCCCCTTTCTCCACCACTCTGCCAACGCGCCTCCAGGTGTGTTCTGCGATTAAGTCCCCTTGAATCCTGAGGGTCTCCGGGAGCCAACTAGCCCACCAGGTACCTCCAGTAAGCCTCACACAGCTGGATTGCTGAGAGTGTTCCAAGGCCATGCTCCCTTTTTATACCACTCTGCCAAAACACCTCCTTGTGCACTGCTGCTTGGGGTATGAAGTCCACTTTAGTCCTGTGGTCCTCAGAACACTAGAGGACCTCTTCGCCCCACCTGTGGTAAATAAATTTACCGGACTATTTTTCCATACAATAAATAACAATAGGAATAGCTCAATCAAATGAGAGGCAGAGTCCGTGGTATCTGAGTCATACGGGCTTTAATTAAGCATCTCGAGACGCGGGACATCGGGTTCCATCACCACTAAGGTTCAGGAAGGGATATTCAACATTTTATTAACAGTGCACAATATATATAGTAAAACTGTATAATGGAGATGGATACAGTAGGCGTAACAGGTGAAAAGAGAAGAGATAAGAACACATGTGCGTAATAGAAGGCGTGTACAAGGGCGTACACGGAGGTGTGGGCTGGAGACGTCACAGAAGTGTCATAGGTGGGTGGATGCATAGAGAAAGTCTGCAGGGTCAGCAGGAACCTTTGTCCTGGATGCGTGCGCAACTGGGCATGACGTGTAACTGGGGCTTGACTTTAGCACTAGTAGAGGAGTCTGGTGTCTGGGATGTCAGATCGACCTGTACCTATAGCATATCTGGTATCTAATGTTTGGAGGATGTGTTGTCTGAAGTAAAAGGTCTCTCGGGCAGAGGCTGTTCAATACTGAATGCTAGTGCGTGCATATGGTTCTTCATGCAATGCGCGGGGGCCATGGGCCTACCATGGTAACGAGTGCAGTAAATTACTTGCAAGGAGACAGGAAAGCTGGGCCCCTTTGCTCTGCAGCCGGGAATATGTTTACCTATTTCACTAGACTGGAATGTGTTTTTGCGGAGGCTGAGCAGATAACTTGTAGGCAAAATACCATCTTGGCAGGCAGGCCGGGCACCTCTCGGCTGAGCAGGAAGTAAGGTAGAGGTCAGGGATGAATAAACTAAACTGCAGCTTTTCAGAGTGTTCAGGAGGCTCGGAGCTTGAATTCGGGCCTGGCTCGGCTGAGCCAGAAAACGTGCATCTAGAAATTGAAATGTGCACCATGTAAAGACGTTGGCAACATAGTCTTAATATCAATATAATCGTTTCTTTCATGGAGGGTCTGGTAGCTGACATGTTAACGTTGGACGCAAATGCATATGCGTCTTTATTTTCGGCCATGGAGGGAAAATGCATGGACATCATGCACATACATGGAACGTTGGGGTACACGTTAGGGGACATACTTGGCCATAAAAATTTCAATTACCTCATTCCCTCCTTGTCCCCTACGTTCCCTTCAGGATATATCTATTTTCATGAGACCATCTATCTGTTCGTATAACATCATCTGCTCATCTTTTTTTATACGGGGACTGGAACGTGAACTTGGACGGGGAATACAAGCGGTGGCGCACAAGCCGCAAATCGCTGGCCCACATTGTAAGCAGAGACAGCAACTGAATACTATGAGCAGTATTAGTCCTAGGAATGACAGTACTTTCCATCCCCAGGCAGATATCACATTCCAGAGCCAACCAGACCAAGTCCATGTACCTGGATTCTGATGCATCTCGCGTGCAATCTTATGTAGTCTTGTTATTGCTTTGTATACTGACGGTGCATTATTTGGAATGAAAATACAGCAACTCGATCCGATCACTCTACAAGCTCCGCCTCTATCTGCCAAGATGACGTCAAGAACGAGACGGTTCTGAAGAACAACAAGTCTCATAGCAGACTGTTCTTCCGTTAAGTTACCTAAGGCAGAGGTAGTTTCGTTTATTACTGCCTCAAGTGTTCTTGTTAACTTGCGTATTAATTTGCTGTTTTGAACGGGACCTACGAAGAAAAAGAATCCCTTATTAAAATCTGTATACTGTTCCCAAGTTGTCTCAGTCTGATCGACAATTGGGAAATCTCTCTTTCTCCTACTTCTGACGTGTACTAGTCGTGAGTCTCGGTGATAATGGGGTGGGGCTAGAAAAACTGGTGGTAATAGGAATGCTATGTAACATGTCCCATCCCAGTCCAAAGGTAGACGTATATAGGCTGTCTGACCACAAATGAAATAGGAATGGCGGGAAGCTTTGAAAGTAGACTTTCCTTTATCACTGAATTCGACCACAGTATTACAGTCACTGTGTCCTAGATGTACTGAACCATTCTTTCTGACGCATAATTCGCCTTTTACTGGTAAAACTGTTATAGACGGCAAGTCTGAATTAGTCTCGGACTGAACGTTCAGAATCATGAGATTAAGGGTAAAATTTCCTAATCCATACACTTCATTTTCTAGATCGGTCCCTGTCCTTTGGGGAAGACCATCCTTGTCTGGGAAACATGCTTTATTCATAACTGTGTTCAGATTTCCCCATATCCAATTGCCTTGGGACACTTGGGACTCACTGCCTAAAGATGACATTAAAGTAAACCATGCACCGCACGAACCATTATGTGTAAACGGATAGGGAAAGAGGGGCAGAACTCCCTTGTATTTCTGGTAGGGAGGGAGTCGGCCACATACCCAGCAATTCGTGGCATTGCTGGTCTGATGAGAATGGTGTAACATACTGATAAAAGTGTTGTTGCGCAGTGCTAGACGATAGGACAATTCGTGTGGTGGCAAGTCACTAAAAGTATGCTCAATGGTGTCATTGGAAGAAGAATGTACGTGTGAAACAAGAGGAAAGAAAACATGTAACGTCCAGCTTATGCATATGATCGTAAGACTCAGAAAAAACATAAAAAGCAACGTTATGATACATCTGCTGCGCAGATCTTTACAGTATTTCATTTTCTTGACTTTCTGTCTATCTCTCTGACTATTTGGGTTTGGGTCTATCTTAAACATGTCAGAAACCTGTCTAACCGCTTCACCCGAGGGGGACTTAAACAATTAAACGCTGTCTGACTTACTAGACCTCAACTTTGATTTATACTCCTGCTGCGGAGTTTTCTCTAACAGGGGGAGTTTAGAGACTGTATCGGGAATGGGGCAGTCCTTGGATAAAGTCTCTGGATTCAGTCCATGAAAGCGTTTGACGTGACTGGAATGCACCCAGCCTTTTCTGCCTTCGATCTTCACTGCGGTCCTCATCGTCAACAACACCAATTTCGGTTCCTTCCACCTGGGCTCCAAAGGACTTGATCGATCGAAATTTCGTACATGGACGAGGTCCCCAGGAACGATTTAATGCGGTTTCACTTCGGTGTTGTCCGGGAAGGCAGCCGCGACCTGTGAACGACAAGATTGTAGTGCAGACATCAAGGAAGCCAGGTAATCTGTCAGCATATTACTGTCAAAATCTGTGATTTTACGAGGCATAGGCGTCCCCCACATATTCGGCGGTCTGCCAAAGACCACTTCGTACGGGGATAGCCCTGTTCTTGAATGAGCTACCATACGCATGTAAAAGAGGGCAACTGGCAAAGCTACCATCCAATCTACACCTTTTTCTGCACAGACCTTAGCTAAACGTGTTTTCAGAGTCTGATTATGTCTCTCGACGAGACCTGCTGCTTCGGGATGCCGTACACAGTGGAATTTCCATTGATATCCTAACAGGAGTGATACCTGTTTCATGAGTTCAGACGAGAATGGCTGACCATTATCTGAGTATACGACACGGGGCATACCATATCGCGGGAAGAATTCACGAACCAACTGCTTGGCAGTGGTTACAGCAGTGTAATCTGGGACTGGATAGGCTTCTGTCCATCTGGAAAGGGCACATACGACTACGAGGACATACTTGAACCCTCGGCATCTGTCCATCTGGATATAATCCATCTGGAGGACTTCAAAAGGATGGTCAGGAGGATGAAATCCACCTAGTTCCACGGGAATGCCTTTTCCTGGATTGAACTGGCAACAGATCATGCAGGTACGTACTTTCTGTTTTGCTGCTGCGCGCAAATGCTTGTTAAACCAGATATTCTGGATGCTGTCTAGCATAGCTTTTTCTCCTAAGTGTGCTGGACTATGTGCTGTATTAATGATAACTTGGACCATAGAGTCGGGGAGAAACCATGTGGCTTTTCCCTTCGTCACCCATCCTTGATCTGTCTGGACCCCTCCTTGTTCAGTCCATTTCTTGATTTCGTCCAGAGTGGCATGTGTCTGTATGTCGAGTACATCTTGTGCGGGATCCCTGACTGTCATACAATGTGTCAGTGGAGTTACTTCAGTCTTTGTCACGTCAGTCGATATGTCAGTTTGAGTCTGAGCTGTAAGCTTGGCTGTTCGATCTGCCAGGTCGTTACCCTGGGAAATAGTGTCTGTAACTTTAGTATGTGCCTTGCACTTCATGATGGCTATGGCTGTAGGCAAATGTATTGCTTCTAACAGAGCTTGAATGAGGGGACCATGCTGGATCTTGGCTCCGTGGGAGGTCAAGAAACCTCTCTCTTGCCAGAGAACGCCGAAGTCGTGTACGACTCCAAATGCATATTGTGAATCTGTGTATATGTTTACTTTCAGGTTCTTGGCTCGTATACAGGCTTGGGTCAGGGCAATGAGCTCTGCTGCTTGAGCTGACAAGGTGTCAATGCGATGTGTTTCTATGACTTCAGTTTCAGTAGTTACTGCATATGCGGCCACCAATTCTCCTGTACTTGTTCTCATACATGAACCATCCACATAAAGTGTCAGGTCCGGGTCGGGTAAGGCAATGTCTGTCAAGTCTTGTCTTGGTTTCGTGATTGTGTTAATGACTTCCACACAGTCATGTGGTGTAGGATCTGTTGTGTTCGACGGTAAAAGTGTAGCAGGGTTTAAAGTATTGCAACGTCTGATCTCTATATGTGGCTGAAACAGTGTCAATTCATATCCTGTCAGTCGTGCTATGGTCAAGTGCTGAGTCTGTGTCCTGTTTAGGAGAACTTCCACGGAGTGTGGAACCTGTACTGTCAGGGGATGTCCTAATACTATGGAATCACTTTGTCTGATTGCTAGAGCTGTTGCTGCAACTGATTTTAGGCACGCAGGCAGAGCCTGGGCTACTGGATCTAACGTACTAGAAAAATAAGCACAAGGCTTGTGTTTGTCTGCCTGATTCTGAGTGAGAACCGATAACGCTGTGCCATCGCGTTCAGTGACAAAAAGTGTAAAAGGTTTGCTGTAACATGGTGTCGCTAAAACTGGTGCCTGACATAAAGCTTTCTTTAGTTCATCAAAAGCTTGTGTATGTTCCTGAGTCCAAGGGAGGACAGTCGAAGTCGCTGCCTCCTGTGTTGTCAACTGTATGAGTGGCTTCGCTAGATATGCATACTGAGGGATCCATTGTCTGCAGTAAGAAGTGAGGCCAATGAAGGCCCGTACTTCCTTTTGTGTCTTGGGCTGTGAAAGATGAGCAATTAACTGGATACGATCAGGTGTTAGCTGTCTACCCCTCTTGGACAGCAAGTGACCAAGGTAGACCACTTGCTGGGCACAGAATTGCAGCTTCGAAGGGGACACCTTGTGTCCCTTTTCTGCCAGAAAATATAGGACTGTCAGTGATGCACGTTCACAATCTCGTTCTGTCCGGGCTGTGATCAATAGATCATCAACATACTGGAGTAGGGCAGTGTCAGTAGGCATGTGAATACTGTCAAGTTGTCGTTTCAGTGCTTGGCTGTAGATACTAGGGCTTTCTGTGAATCCTTGAGGAGCACGTGCAAATTTGAAGCTTCGGCCATTTAAACAGAATCCGAAGAGGTATTGGCTTTCCGGATGAATGGGGACACTAAAGAAGGCGTTCTTGAGATCGACTACAGTAAAGAACGCAGCTTCTGAGTCAATAGCAGTCAATAAGGATGAAATATCCGGGACCACTGGGTACTGTGGTATTATGCATTTATTTAATTCTCGAAGGTCTATCACCAGTCTGTAGACCGGAGGTGCATTCGGGTCAGTTCGTTTAAGAATCGGAATGACAGGAGAATTACAAACATTTGAGTCGGTTTCTACAACCACTCCTTGTGCAATGAGCTCGTCAACAATTCTCAGTAAAGCTACTACAGCATCAGGTGATAACTTGTATTGTCGGATACGGGGTAGTACAACTCCTTGTTTGAGAGTGACTCGGTATGGTGTAATGTGCATACAACCTACATCAGTTGGACCTTGCGCCCATAAATGTTCTGGTACATTCTGCAATCTTGGATCAAAATCTCTCAACACATAATGACCTTTAAAATCACGTAAAAACAATCTCACTCCTTCCGGAGAACAACAAATAACTGCTCCTAGAGCTTTCAGCGTTTTAATACCAAGTAAATTTTCAGGACATGATTTCGTAAGTAACAAGTCTGTAGTACGAGATAATGGACCAACTGCTAGAGGAACTGGTTTTGACACTTCATTAACAATAGGCTTTCCTGAAAATCCAAGGGAAACATTCTGTGAGCCTGAGAGGGGTGCCCCTGGAACCTCGTCATGACTGATGGTAGTCCTGCTCGCCCCCGTGTCAATCAAAAACTTTCTGTCTTTCTCTAATACCTGACTATGTACATAGGGACCCTCTTGATCTACTGGAACCTCGATAAGGGGCAAGCCAACCTCCCTCTCTAGGCTGTTTCATGAGTACTGCTGGTAATCTGGGTAATCTGACTGAGCATACTGGTACATTTGTTGCGTGACATGTTGTGTGGCAGCAATGGGTTGAGGTTGGGGTACTGCTACTGTCTGTTGTGGATTCTGTGGAGGTTGCGTATTCTGCGGAATATTTTGTGGAACTTGTTCCTGTCTAGGCGGACGCGGTCTTTCTTTCGTTTTGCCAGTAGCTATATTGTATTTCAGGACAGTACATTCGCTTATATAGTGACCTGGTTGTTTACAATAGTTGCAGTTCCCTTTAACAGGAGCTGCAGGATGACTGGACTGTGGCGTCGTACCCCTTTTCTGACCATCAGCTGGGACTGACTGAGCCACTAATACTTTCATTTTCGTGTCTTTTATACGTCTCTGTTCATGTTCGTGCTCTTCTCTAATTCGGTTCTGGTGGTACTGTAACATTTGTAACATCTGGGAAGGGGTATTAGCTTGCCAAGTACTCTCGACTTTTAATACTCTATTTTTAACTTGTGGTAGGGAATTCTCTACTAATTTGGTTACAAACAGATGTGGATACGATTCACTACTTGTTTTCAGGCCGCTATTTATAATGAAACATTTTTCGAATCTGGAATAAAAATCACTAGTGTCTTCATCTTGTTTCTGTTTGCAGGCTGAGATAGCATCCCAGTCTTCCTTTTTAGTTGTCAATAACCTCGGCAGGACCTGTACTAATAAACCTGGTAATGCTTTAGCTTTTTCCCCAAGACCAGTACCTGGGATTCGCGTATTTTCTTCGTCTTCTAATGCTGCCCAATCTATCTTCTTTTCACCCACCTCCCATTCTTTTTCTTTGAGTTTTTCGTAAGTGCCAGCAGGCAACAGAACTTTCAACATTTTAATGATATCGGGATACGTATACTCTCCCATGTGAAGCATGTCTTTTAATTCTCGGTGAAACCCTGCTGGATCTTTATCATGACAGGGTACTAATTTTTTCATTTCCAATAATTCTATTTTCGTTAAGGGCGTGTATACGAATACACGTTCCAATGTATCATCTGCCTTCCGGACTGGATGAACTTCTCGTAAGGGGTTCTGTCTGTCTATGTAAAATGTTTTCCTTACTGGGGGTGGAACTGAAACAAAATGTGGAGTCAGGAAAGTTCTATACTTGTGTCGCTGTTCTAGAATAACTTTAATTAAATCGGTACCTAGGCCTCTCCATCTACCTAGGAGTAACTCTTCCAATATATTATATAGGGGACCTGGATCAGAATTCTGACTTTCATACAATGTAATGAGATGTTGAATCATGTACATACCAGTTAATCGCTGTTCATCTGGGGAAAGATTCAAAAATGTTTGCGCTACTGAATCATCTTTATATACGCTAATATTGTCAGCCCATTGTACTGCTGATCGGGCTAGTTCCTGTTCATGCATGGAGCTAAGTTCACTGTAACCTATTTGTTGTTTCAGTACTTTATCAGTGGCCTGGAATAAATGCTCAGGAGAACATTGGTCTGGTATGGGAGAAAGAAAATGTTTCTTGCTTTCTAGGTGTATGGGTTTGTCAAAGGGTCTCCCCCTACCTACGTATGCTATTCTACCTGCATCTGTATCATATTCTCCTGGGACTTCATCATCATCATCCCTTCTATCGGCCTCCTTCTCTATTCTTTCCCTTTTGTGTATGTCTATAATTACCTTACGAATCTTCCTGTACATGGCTTCTATGCAACCCTGTCTACTATGTTTTCCATCGGCTATGTTGTCACTCCATTTTATCAGAACCTTCATCTCATCATTCTTATAACCGGGCTGGTCTCGCTCCCTTATCAAACAATTTATCAAAAACTGTAAGATCATACCTTGAGTCTCCACCTTCCTATGTGCCATGGCCTCTTCAATACTGTCTGGTCTCTCCCCTGTTCTAATAAAGTGATATATGTTGTCTAGATGTTCCCGCATATCTGGTAGAATAGTCAAATAATTCGTAACACGTCGTAGACGTGTTGAATATAGTATCATATTGTCTTCGCCTGGTACTAGATCATATCTGCAATCAGTGAGGTAGTGTTTAAGGGATGCGTATGTAGTTACTTTCGGTGTGCGTTGTAATGCTGCTTCTCTTAGTGTGGTTCGCTTTATTTGAGGCGGGGTGATAGGAATACCTCCTACTGCTCCTCCTGAAGTGTGATCATCAACTATTACTGGTTGCGCTGTCACTGGGGGTAATGTAGCTGGTAAAGTAGGTGTAGTAGAAGTTGGTGGAGGCAAGGCAGGTAGGCCCTGGGTTGCGGGCTGAATAAAAGGATTCCCAGGACCAGTTGCAGGAGGGACAGCGTGAGGAATCGTGTCATTAACAGGGTTGGGAGGATTAATATTTCGGGGAGGATTTGTATTCGCATAATCTGGGACAGTGTCATTTAAGTAGGACGAAAGGAAAATGTCTGCTGCGGTCTGTTTATGACGAAGTTTAGTTGGCACTAGTGGTGGCGGTAAATTACTTGATACTTCCGAGGAGGCCTTAGGTAGACCCTCGGCGAGAAGAGGGTACATGCCATTCATAAGGGCATTTCGTTGTCGGTCTATTTGTTCTGCTCTAACTCGTTCACCTTCTTCTACTAGTTCTTTTTCTTGGGCTTTTTCTGAATCTTCTCTATGTTTTTCTGCTCTTCTAAGTTCTTTCTCTGTTCTTCTATGCGCTTCTATACGCCATAATTCTATGGCATCTTTCTGAGATTGTCTGGCTTTCTTTTTCCATAATGCCTCTTCTACTCTCATGATGCACTCACAATCCCATGTCCCTGAGACAGGCCATCTATATTTCTCATCCAGATCCTTAGTATAATCAACCCATAAGTCTAAGTACAGTATGGCGTCTAAGCCATGTTTATGGTACATAAAATGTCCGGGAGTGTCCCTAGGCGGGACGGGAACTGCTTCTTCGAGTATCCCTTTCCTGGTTCCTATCTGACGTAATTTCGAAAACAGTGGCATATTTGTACTTACTTGAACGTGAACACAATAAACACAATAATGGATAGCAAACAGTCACTCATACCACGACATTAAAACACATTAAAACATTTTCAGACTGATACTACCTGGTACATAGAAAAACACAATTCTAAGAATTCTCGAGATTCAAAACTAGAATACTGGATCACTAGATGCACTGCTAAAACAGTACAGACATACCGGTCTCATAAGAGACACGTCATACCGTATTCACCTAAGTGAACACGTCTGGACCGGATCTGTGTACCCAGACCCGTCTTGACCGGGCACAAATCAATGAACCCGTCTAGATGCGTCCCCAGCAACGGTACTCACCGGGAAGCAGAACTTGAAGGCCTCGGAAACTCAACACTGGACTGGACTGGACTGCTACTACGTCTGGCTTCTACTACGCATGCGCTTCGGAACAGGTGGGCTTCCAGATACCTCGGACCTTGCTCTCTCGGCTTGGGCTCTGGTCGGGATCCTCCGCATTCCTCACCGCCTCGTCTGGATGCCGGACCGCAGTCTCCGTCTCCTCCGTGGGCCTGAGGGAGATAGCAGGAAAACCCGCAGGTGTGCACAGGGTTCCGTCACGGCTGTGGAAGGGGTCAGGGCCTGCGTTACATCGCCGGCGCGTGGGGAGGGGGAGGGGTCCCTATCGGGCGCCAAATTATGTGGTAAATAAATTTACCGGACTATTTTTCCATACAATAAATAACAATAGGAATAGCTCAATCAAATGAGAGGCAGAGTCCGTGGTATCTGAGTCATACGGGCTTTAATTAAGCATCTCGAGACGCGGGACATCGGGTTCCATCACCACTAAGGTTCAGGAAGGGATATTCAACATTTTATTAACAGTGCACAATATATATAGTAAAACTGTATAATGGAGATGGATACAGTAGGCGTAACAGGTGAAAAGAGAAGAGATAAGAACACATGTGCATAATAGAAGGCGTGTACAAGGGCGTACACGGAGGTGTGTGCTGGAAACGTCACAGAAGTGTCATAGGTGGGTGGATGCATAGAGAAAGTCTGCAGGGTCAGCAGGAACCTTTGTCCTGGATGCGTGCGCAACTGGGCATGACGTGTAACTGGGGCTTGACTTTAGCACTAGTAGAGGAGTCTGGTGTCTGGGATGTCAGATCGACCTGTACCTATAGCATATCTGGTATCTAATGTTTGGAGGATGTGTTGTCTGAAGTAAAAGGTCTCTCGGGCAGAGGCTGTTCAATACTGAATGCTAGTGCGTGCATATGGTTCTTCATGCAATGCACGGGGGCCATGGGCCTACCATGGTAACGAGTGCAGTAAATTACTTGCAAGGAGACAGGAAAGCTGGGCCCCTTTGCTCTGCAGCCGGGAATATGTTTACCTATTTCACTAGACTGGAATGTGTTTTTGCGGAGGCTGAGCAGATAACTTGTAGGCAAAATACCATCTTGGCAGGCAGGCCGGGCACCTCTCGGCTGAGCAGGAAGTAAGGTAGAGGTCAGGGATGAATAAACTAAACTGCAGCTTTTCAGAGTGTTCAGGAGGCTCGGAGCTTGAATTCGGGCCTGGCTCGGCTGAGCCAGAAAACGTGCATCTAGAAATTGAAATGTGCACCATGTAAAGACGTTGGCAACATAGTCTTAATATCAATATAATCGTTTCTTTCATGGAGGGTCTGGTAGCTGACATGTTAACGTTGGACGCAAATGCATATGCGTCTTTATTTTCGGCCATGGAGGGAAAATGCATGGACATCATGCACATACATGGAACGTTGGGGTACACGTTAGGGGACATACTTGGCCATAAAAATTTCAATTACCTCACACCAGCAATGTGCCTAAAGGTGCGTTTGCAGAGTGGTGTAAAAAGGGGCGTGGCCTCAAACCACCTCTCAACAATCCTAATATATATATATATATATATGCTTTAGAAACAAAAGAGTTATTTGTCGAGCTCCTAACAAATTAATTTACTTGGGTGGTGCTATTAGGGGCTGCCTTTTTAAATGGACACACAACTCTATGGCCCTGTGGAAGGCTTCGGATAAAATGCATGGGCTATGTTTTGATTGCACAATGCACTTTGATTGCTAAATATATTGCAAGTTTGGAAAATATAAAAACTGATTTTGGAAGTCTCTTAGTTGTGCTGCGTGTTACTTGAACCAGGAAGAATGTTAGAAATGGTTTTGTGAGCCGGATGACGATCAAAGGTTTCGCACACAGGGTACTGCACTTTAGATTTTTCTGAGGGGTGCTCCTGGCATGTAGGAGACTGTTGAAGTAACTAGCCTTTCTTCAGGCCCGATTACCTTTAGAGCAAGAAACTCTACACAAGACCGATTTATGGTGTTGGTACAGGATAAATGAAAATCATTGGATTTAGAACTTTGGACAAAAGTTTCAGCAGCTGTTCATACCCTTTCCAGATGAGAACAATTCATCAATATAACACCCCACATCATTAAATGATAGTTATACATATCTAAAGTACTGGTGACCTGTTTCTCCCACCAATCCATGAACAAATTAGCATAGCTGGTGGTGAAGAATATCCCTATTGCTGTCTCTGAATGTGCTAAAATCCTGGTATCGAACAAAAACAAATTGTTGGTCAGACAGTACGGAATTATGTTGATATGACAATTGAACCCGATTTCTAGTTTTGCTTTTGAATCTCTCCCTGATGACTTGTGAGCCTACTCTTTGCATTTACGACCTGCGGCCACACCAAATGTACTGGCCTTTAACCCCATAAGGGGGGGTGTTGGCCAACGGCCAACACCTGCACTACCTCCCCAGTATGTCTATACTGAGTAAAGGTGTAAAGGCCCCTCTTGTGCTCTTCACAGGAAGGATTCCTTTATGTAGATTTTACCTCAAGCTGCTTGGTAAGAGCTTCCCAATCGGCCTAGGTATTTATTTTTCCTTTACTGCAATGATGACCAATGCGCAGGGCACGTTAATGTCCTTACAGTAAGTCAAACATGCTTATTTTACTTTCACTGAATTAGTGCTAGGGACGTATCACAGCATCTAAGCACTGATTCTTTTGAGAGAGGTTTAGTTGGAAAGTGGCGAATCCCCCCCCTTTCCAATGATATCTCTGCCTAGTGGATCCCTGCTTGGGGATCTCCGAGGAGTGCTATTCCCAAGCAGAGATCCACCCACTAGACACCAGGGATTTTCACATAGCGACTCCATGGGCAAGGACTTATGCTCCCCAACCCCTATAAAATTCAGTCTTTCTTCTTCCCCTGGGTAGCAGATGGGATAGTTACCCCCCTAACTGCCCACTAGACGCCAGGGAATATATATTTTTTAAACCATAGGGGTAGGGCTGCTTGGCATGGGCATGGCCATGCTCCCACCCCAAATAGATATTTTTTACAGTCTTTCTGCCCCTCCAAGTGGTGATTGGTGGCAATTACCCTCAATTTGCCCCTGGGGCGGCATAAAGCCCATTAGACTCCAGGGACTGAAATTATGCTGTATTTTTTTGGGGGGGAGGCCTTGCTCACCCGCACCCTGGGGTCCAATAGACTTTCTTCCCGAGGGTATTTTCATCGTTCATGTGGACTTTTAAAATGACACTAAAACAAACAAAATGAGTTGGTGGCCTATCCTGGCATTGAGACATACCCCCACCCCAGAAGATGCAATAGCTTCTTTCTACCCCAAGGGGGAAGATAAGCGGTTACTCCCTATTAGGGTGGTTGCTCCAAATATGCCCCCATGGGGTAACAAGCCCACTAAACACCAGACATTTTGCATTTGGGGCAAAAGAAAGGGACGTGGGCATCAGTTTGTCAAATTAAGCCATGACCTACCCCAAAGGGGACAAACAAGGATTTTGGCCTCCATGGAGAGCAGCAAGGGAGTTTACCACCAATTTGGCCTAAGGGGCAAAAAGCTCACTGAATGAAAGGACTATTTTGTTTTTAAATAAAACAATAGGGTGGGTTTGGCCCATCCTGACATCAGGCACCACTCTCACCTCTAAAGACTCAACAGTCTTAATGATCTTCTGTAGACTATAATTCCCTTCCTACAGGCAAGTGAGAGGACATTTGATTTTTTTGGGTGTTGTTTTTCTGTACAGGTCATGTCATGGTGAATGGCTGCATGTTGTGGGCTTGGAAAAGCCACCACCTGGAGAAAACTACCAGACCTAGATATTCCAGAAAACTAGTATTTCCCCACTTGTTCTGATAAATGCTTGCATGGGTGGGCCTGGTGTTTACAACAGGAAAAGCTCAAAAGGTAAAGTGGAGACATCAATATTTTCTTTTTAAAAAAACTAACCTAATTTCACAACTAGGGAAAGTTGTATTAACTGGGGACTGGCTCGGCTGCCACATAGGGTAACCTGCCAAATCCACACATTTCTGAAAAGAAGACGCACAAGGGATTCAGAGTGTTGAGCTTTGCATGGATCCCATAGGGTTTTCTAACCCCGAATGCCCTGCAAACCTCAAACTTTGTCTAAAATAATGAATTTTGCAAGAATCTGGAGGAATCCACACATTTCTACAAACGAGCATTCCCCCACTGGTCCCTATAAAAATGCTTTTGCCACTTGAGTGGATAAGCCTGGTTACAACGACAGGAAAGCATCAAACAAGGATAAACAAAAGTCCCACAGTTGCCATGGTTTGACCTGTTCCTGTCACCCACACTAGGCCAGCCACAGAACGGTGGCAGTGTTTTTATATTGACAAGTGGAGGAACAGTGGGTGGTAGGAATTTTGTGGATCTCTCCTGATTTCTGAAGTTTTCATCACGAAAATGTAAGGAAAATGCGTAGTTTGCCATAGTTTAAGGTTTGCAGGGCATTATGGATAAGACATTTTCATGGGATCCATGCAAGGCACACCACTGTGGAGACCCATGACTGTCTATTTTTCATAAATGTGTGTGGTTGGTAGGTTTTCATGGGTGGCAGTCCAATAAGGCCTCAAATACAGAAGCTTCCTTTATCACCGATCTCTACTCGTGGTGCTTTTGGGCCTTTTGTGTGGTGGCTTCTTGGCCCAACCACAAAAGCGGGGTACAGTTGTTATCAGTAGACATGTGGACACTCTGAGTGGTATCCAATTTGTGGATCCCCACAATTTCTGGAACTTTCTTGCACATAAATGTAAGGAAAATGTATGTTTTTAGTTGAAGTTTGAGGTTTGCATGCAATTTGGGGTAAGCAAACCTTTGGAGAGCCATGCAGGTGACCCCTCCCAGGATTTTTCCCTGGTCTCTAGAATTCAAAAAGATGCAGGTTTGCTGGGTTTCCATAGGTGCTGGCATTGCTAGGGCCCACAATTCACAGCTACCCATTTTGCAAACTAAAGGGTCCGTTTTGAGTGGAAAATATGATGTTTCCATGTTCTGTTTTGAGCCCTTTCCTATAGTGGGCACCAGGTCTACCCAAACAAGTGAGGTACAACTTTTATCGAGAGACATGGAGGAATGCTGGGTGTAAGGAAGCTTGGGTATTCCCCTCATATTCCAGAACTTTACGTCACACAAATGTGAGCAAGCTGTGTTTTTTAGTCCAGGCAAGGGATTCTAGGTAAAGAAATTTGGTAAGAGCCACACAAGTCCCCCCACCCTGGATTCCGCTAGATGTCTAGTTTCTTTAGATGCTGCCTGAGCTAGGGTCGAAAATCCACATCTACCAACATTGGGAAAACCGGGTCATTTTTGAGTGGACAGATGAGAGGAATTCATGTTGCATTTTGCCTGTTTCACACAAGTGAGGTACTTTTTTATTAAGACAAGACATGTGGGACCAGAGAATAGTAGAACATTTGTTGTTACTAATTGGATTTCACTGCATTTGTGCCTTCCAAATGTAAGCAAATGTGTAAGAAAAAAGACATTTTGAAAAATGCCCTCTGAATCACACGCTAGCATGGATGCTCACAAACTCAGAGATGTACAAATAACGCTACTTCTAAACTTGATATCTTGTGCCCTTTTCAGTAATACATAGGTTGCCTTTATACCCATTTTTCACTCTACGTATTTCATCATAGGATTGGGCGTATATTTTGAACCCAATGAAAAATGAGTGTATTGTGCAGCGCAGTTGCTGGCTCTTGGTACCTCGGCTCGGCTCATGGAGAACCTACAAACCATATATATTACCGCAACCAGAAAAGTTTTGCATACATAATTGTATATTGGTTTTATAAATCGGGACAACAAATTAGAAGTGAAAATGTCACCAATGGCAGTTTTTTCTACCTATTGCTTTATTTCAACAGTTTGGTCTCTTTGGGAAAACCTTGAGGAATCTACAGATATGACACTTTGCTGAATTCAGAATTGTGTCTACTTTCTGAAATCTATGGCTTTCCTCATTCACCCATGGATTTCAGACGGTTTTCCACCACAAACCGGAAGTATTTCGAAAGCACAAAAAAACTGAAAACGCTCTCTCTCTAAAAAGGCCAAAACTGTTGAAAAAGTCTTTTTTTGGATTCAGCTCTGCATGTTCCTGAAAGCTGGGAATATGGTAAATTTAGCACAGCAACACTTCTATGAATGCCAATTTTAGGAGAGAAACAACTTTTTGCAAAACACTTTTTCCTAAAAATAATACATTTTTAGCTATATTATGGCCATTTTCTCTGTCGCCTCTTGGGGAATCCACAAATTCTTGGTACCTTTAGAATCCTCAGGATATTAAAAAAAAAGAACACAAATTTGGTGTGGATACCATATGTGTGAAAAAAGTTATGGAGCCCTAAGCGCATACTACCCCAAATACCCCAAAAAAGGCTCTGCACTAGAGGCGGAAAGCCCCAGCAGTTAAGGGGTTAATGCTGTTCCACCTGCCTGTACTTTTCAGATTGAGATTCAGACTATGCTGAGAACCAGAACAATCCATTCGCTGTCACAAAGAGCAGGTGATTTACAGAACTTAGTCCGGGAGATCCTGATGATTAGAATGGTCCCTTGGGTAGGAAACTCGCAAACAACGGAAAGGGGGATTACATTGTGATAACATTTAGGAGGCCGGAATATCTAAAACATATTATTTTTATTTATTTATTTATTTTACAGATTTGTAAAGCGCATGGCTGCCCTTAAGCGTCCCAGCGCTAAAGTATTACAAGTATATTACATCACACATCCAATCCACCAAGCAGAATTGTAGCAGTCCCCTTGGGCTTCTCCTACAAACCAAAGGATTTTTTAGGAGAGAGGGGGCTTTACCCAAAAAAAATCGGGGTCTCAACGACTTAGTGTATGATATTCTCATCTAAAATAATTTAACGCATCTGTCAACATTAGATTATCAAGACTGACTTGGAAACAAGATTGTAGCATCCTCTACAATTTCTTTTTTTAATATTTTTATTTATATTTTGACAGAAACCAAAACCAAAAGAAACCATGACAAAATTGGTTACAGTCGTGCATAGACATACATATAAAGACCATGCTCCATACAATCCCACATCGTAACCCCTTAGGGCCTCATGAACCTTTAAGTCTCACCCATTCACATTTCTCTGTTGTAGTGTCCCATGTTTCTTCCCCTTCAGGAATGCTTAAAAACTGAAGTAGCATCCTCTACTATTGTCAGAGGTCGTCTGGTGATGGGGATATGCCTCTATTATTGGAAGCAGAAACTTTCAAGGAAAACTTACAGGTTATAACGCCACATACTGTTCAATCTAAAAAGATATTCGGAGTAAGTTTGGTTCAGATAAGCGGTCAGCAGAATTAAGCAAACTACACAGTATAAAGACGGGGTTTATAACACCAACTGATTCAATTCACCATCCAACTTGGAATGCTACAGAAGTGCAAGCACATTATCAAATATAGGCTTGTTAAATGAGCTTGAGAATTTTTACTTTTTGTATGCAAGAAACGTGAGCCACGGTCAAGTACTCTGTAGATGGTTTAACTACTCTTTCGATTGCTATAAAATATACACTACGCCAGAAACGTCATCAATATACGGTAGTGCAAAGGGATGCCTTGCAATTCTTATCTCAGCCCATCTGCCAAAAAATATAATAGGTCTTGATCGGATTTTCAAATATGATATTTCTACATTGATGTAAATAAAGAGATTACACTCACCATAGGAAGCTGGCTCTTTATATGATATAACAGAAAAAGGTATACCATGCAAAGAGTCCAGGTATTCCATTACTATTTGATAGGGGCTTGCTTTAGCAATCCTAAGGTGCTCCCCTAGGGGAAGTGTGGTCAAGCAGCCTTAGGTTTATCAGAAAGGAGTGTTAAACACCCGCAGCGCGCACACATCCAATACAAGATTTGCACGCCTCCATAAGGAGATCCACACCAATTTATTCAAATAACACTTATTTTTATATAACTATAAGCACAAGGATCATCAAAATCAGGGAGGTACTTTTTGAAATAGCAGGTTATAAAAAACTGATTTTTGATACTTTAAATCGTGATTAAAGCACTATGCTGGGATGTTAAGCTATGGAGAAAACATATGCGGCATATGGTCACTTAACAAGGTAATTACGGGATCCTTTCCGGGCAAGGTCCAAGGCAGCACAAACGGGTCACCTTAGGAGGCACCAGAGCATCCAGGTGCAGAGGTGTGTTTTCAGCATCAGGTGACTTTGATATTTTAAAACATAATTGAAGCACTTCCTGGTAATGTTAATCACTGGAGGAAAAACATGTTTTTCATTCAGGCACTCAACAGTGACTTACGGGGCAAATCTTCTGGAATTAGTGCGAGTATGGGTGAGGTCCAAGGCAGCACCAACAGTTAACTTCGGGCAGCATTAGGGCGAACAAGGGGCTGAGTTGTCTTATCAAGATCTGCCCCCCCCCCCCCCCCCCCCCCCCATACGAGCCAGACGAATGTTGTGTGTATGGACGAGGTCAGCATTGGAAGATATGAAGGTCCTTGTTGGCTTGTAGCGATTGACATGCTTATTGAGGTAGTTAGCGCCATGGCATTGAATTTGATACTTTCCTTCATACGCAACCAATGCTAGGACTTCAGGATGGGAGTCATATGGAATCTGGGTTTTGCTCTCAGAATTGCCCTTGCTGCAGTGTTTTGCACCACTTGCAGACACTGAGTAAGGTAATCAGGCAGGGCAAGGTATGGGCTATTGTCGTAATCCAGTTTTGATGTCACCAAGGCTTGAACCACAATCTTCCTACTGTCCTGTGACAGTAATGGGAGGAATTTCTTTAACCTACGGAGAGTACCGAAACAGGAAAACAGTGCTTGAACCTGTGGACCCATAGAAAGGGTGTTGTCAATGACAATGCCTAGGTTTTTAAACTTTTCCTGGGATAAAAGGGGAGGGGCCAATTTATCTGGCCACCATGTACTCCAATTACACACGGTGGCTTGGCCAAAAAACACAACCTCTGTTTTTTCTGGGTTATACTTCAGCTGATTTATTTTGAACCAGTTAAATACCTTTGTGAGGCAGAATCTAATATTGTCTCCATCAAAGTTGGTTCCTTTTTCACACGTAAAAAATCAGTTGTGTGTCATTGGCGTTAGAGATAATCTTAGCACACTCTTTCTCTACTAGAGGTGCAAGAGGTGATAGATAAATATTAAAGAGAGTGGCACTGAGAATAGAGCCCTGGGGTACTCCTACGTTCATGTGAGGCATTGGAGATGAAAACGGTGGCATCCAAATATCCTGGGATCTATTTTCCAGGGTGAGGTCATCCAGGCCTGTGCAGTCTCACCCTGACCCACATTCCGTAATCTGTTAAGGAGTCTCTAATGTGGGATGGTATCGAAGGCCGCCGACAGGTCAAGTAAAATTAAGACTGCCCTACCTCCCTGTTCTAGTTTTTCCTTAATGTGCTCTGTCACTTCCAACAAAGCAAATTTTGTACTACACACTGTCTAAAAACCGGATTGAGAGATAAGCAACAGGTTTCAGTCTTCAATGTACTCTAAGAGTACTCTGTTCACATGTTTTTCTAGGACCTTAGATAATGCAGGGAGGAGGGCGATAGGCCTGTACATGGCCGGGTCTTTGTGGTCGGCGGTCGTCTTTTATTGGAGGGGCAGGATTATAGCCTGCTTCCAGATATGCTGCATTTTACCAGATGAGAAGGATAGGTTAAGTACCATGTGGACAGTGGAATGGATAGTAGATGCTAAAGGTGCTAATAGTTTATCTGGTAGGAGAAAACTTGGGATCCAGACTTAAAGCCTTTGACCTAATTAAGTGATTTATCTTTTTGTAATTCGGGAAATACTAGCAGTGTGTAGGTCTGCGGGGAGCAGAGCTTTTCATTCTGAAATTGGTAAAAGATCTGATCCTTTGCTGGTATTTCATCAAAGGACTGATGGATTTCAGTGATCTTATTGTAGAAATATAATGTACAACAGGATGTGGGAGCACACAGCTGACCTCTCAGGCAAGGTTCGCCCCTGGCATTCTGGAAAAAGCAGTCTCCGCGTAGCTCGCTCCAATATTTTTGAGTATTTCGCGAAGGTTGGTGCAGATAGTGCTGATCTCTAGACACATGTTTCTGGTTTGTTAACCATCATCAGTAGAGAATACAGTCTTGTATTTTGGCGTTTGCAGAGTAGGCTGCCAAACATTATATCAGGTCCAGTACCTCTCACTGGCACACAGGTGCTTCATCCACGAGCTCGTCAGCTCAATGACTCACCGGAGTACTTTAATTAGACAACAGGATGTGGGAGCACACCGCTGACCTCTCAGGCAAGGTTCGCCCCTGGCACTCTGGGAAATGTAGTCTCCGCGTAGCTCGATCCAATATTTTCGAGTATTTTGCCAAGGTTGGTGCAGATAGTGCTGATCTCTAGACAAGTGTTTCTGGTTTGTTAACCATCATCAGAAGAGAATACAGTCTTGTATTTTGGGGTTTGCTGAGTAGAATGCCAAACATTATATCAGGTCGGGTACCTCTCACTGGCGCGCAGGTGCTTCATCCACGAGCTCATTAGCTCAATGACTCACTGGAGTACTTTAAATAGACAACAGGATGTGGGAGCACACCACTGACCTCTCAGGCAAGGTTCGCCCCTGGGATTCTGGGAAATGCAGTCTCCGCGAAGCTCGCTCCAATATTTTCGAGTATTTCGCCAAGGTTGGCACAGATAGTGCTGATCTCTAGACACGTGTTTCCGGTTTGTTAACCGTTATCAGTAGAGAATACAGTCTTGTATTTTGGGGTTTGCTGAGTAGGCTGCTAAACATTATATCCGGTCCGGTATCTCTCACTGGCACGCAGGTGCTACATCCACGAGCTTGTCAGCTCAATGACTCACGGGAGTACTTTAAATAGACCACAGGATGTGGGAGCACACCCCTGACCTCTCAGTCAAAGTTCGCCCCTGGCATTCTGGGAAATGCAGTCTCCTCGTAGCTCGCTCCAATATTTTCGAGTATTTCGCCAAGGTTGGTACAGATAGTGCTGATCTCTAGACACGTGTTTCTGGCTTGTTAACAGTCATCATTTATTATGATGCATCGGGGCAAATTGAATGCTGGAGTACTGGAATGTGAGTCGGTGTGCGCCCACCCCCCTCCTATATGAAAATGCTCCCTTGAGCTAACGAGCTGACGAGCTCTGGTTGATGCACCTGCACCCAGCAAGTGGTACTGAGACCTGAGAAGACCTTGGGCAGCATCTCCCGCATCCCCCAAAAAAGTGTTGCTCTCTACGGAAGAAAGACAATTATCCTGAAACACGTGTCTAGAGATACACAGCACTGGCTGCACCAGCAAGGGTGAAAAACTATAGCCTGACATTGGACAAAAGTGTTATCATGCACTGCATTTATTATGATGTATCGGGGCAAATTGAGTCCTGGAGTGTGAGGCGGTGTGCGCCCACCCCCTCTTGTATGAAAAGGCTCCCTTGAGCTAATAAGCTGACAAGCTCTGGTTGATTCCCTTGCGCCCAGAGAGTGGTACTGAGACCTGAGAAGACTTTGGGCAGCATCTCCAGCATCCCCACAAAAAGTGTTGCTCTCTACTGAAGAAGGATAATTATCCTGAAACATATGTCTAGAGATACAGCACTGGCTGCACCAACAAGGGTGAAAAACTATAGCCTGACTTTGGACAAAAGTGTTATCATGCACTGCATTTATTATGATGCATCGGGGCAAATTGAGTGCTGGAGTGTGAGGCGGTGTGCCCCCACCCCCTCCTTTATGAGAAGGCTCCCTTGAGGTAACGAGCTGATGAGCTCTGGTGGATGCACCTGCACCCAGCGAGTGGTACTGAGACCTGAGAAGACTTTGGGCAGCATCTCCAGCATCCCCCAAAAAAGGGTTGCTCTCTACTAAAGAAGGACAATTATCCTGAAACAAGTGTCTAGAGATGCACAGCACTGGCTGCACGAACAAGGGTGAAACACTATAGCCTGACATTGGACAAAAGTGTTATCATGCACTACATTTATTATGATGCATCGGGGCAAAGTGTGTGCAGGAGTGTGAGGCGGTGTTTGCCCACCCCCTCCTGTAGAAATATAATGTAACCTGCTTGGCCCAATTTGCTGAAAGTGGGGCTTCTTTCTTAGAAGCCTTTGGGGAAGTAAAACATTGTTACAATAATAAAAATTGATTTCCCTTGTTTAAGGCTTGTTCAATCTTCTCGTGGAACAAAAAATGTCAGGCCTCTCTAACTTGCTTGCAGTGGGTTATCTTCAAGAGTATAGTGTTTCTGCCATTTCCTTTCAAACCTTCTACAGGTATTTTTGCTATTTCTACAAGATACATTAAACCAGGGCGCAGGGAGGTGAGTCCTCCTTGAAGGATGAGAGAACATAAGAGCAGCGGCCTCAGTGTTGTATACAAGCAAGGATTCAAGCGAGAGGGCATCTGCTTCAGGGTTGTTGATTAATGTCGGGATGGATAGTTCGAGAGCCTCTGTCAAGTGCCAAGATGGATATTTTGTGTAAGGCTTTGTAAATATATATTCCGTCCTTATAATTTTTGGTGGAGAACCCTTATTTAATTTAGGGATTTTAATAAGAAAGTGATCTGAGCAGGTGATGGGAAGTGGAGGGATTAGCCCTTGTTCTATGTTACAGAAAATCTGGTCAAGAGTGTGTCCCCTGTTGTGTGTGGGAGCAGATATCAGTGGGTTCAGGCTATAAGCCTGAATGGTGTCAAGCAGAGAAATTGCTCAAGGGTCCTGAGTTTTGTCCATATGTATGTTAAAGTCCCCCAAGAGGAGGAATTGGTTATATCTTAGGATTAGCGGGGTAGTGACTGCTTTTAATGAGGTGATGAAGTTGCCAAGTGCCCCAGGAGGCCTGTATAACAAGATTCCAGCTAGACATTGGTGGGGGATATCGTGCAGTGGAAACCTAAGCATTCTGCCCCCTCAATATTATCTAGTATGATAAGTATGCAGTTTAACTTGTGTTTAAAATAATGACAGTGCCACCTCCCTCCCTGAATGGGAGGATTTTGTAGCCCGCAGGAATGGCAGAGGCAATAGTAGGGTTTGAGGCCTCAGACAACCAAGTCTCCGTGAAAAATAAGAGATCAAGTTGCTCATCTGACAAGAGGTCATAAATATGTGCTTTCTGTTTATACAGAGAGCATGTGTTAAGTAATACTGCATTAAAATTCCCTACTTTATTAGATTAATTTGTCCTATTGTTTGAGAGGAGGTCTTAAATAGCTCATCAAGGGACCAGGGAAAGATCCAATTACAGCCGTGACATTGAAATTTTTCTCGAGTATTTAAATTATCAAATGAGCATTGGCCAAGGCAAGGAACCTTTAGATTGAGAAGATCATTACGCTCATAATACAGAATATGTCTTCTATCTTTAGAAAAAAGGGCAGCCTGGCAGGCACCGGCCACCTTCGGGACTCTGGCAGGCGCAGACTGGCGTGACTTGGGCGCGCCCGCTGCGCGTCCACTTTGCCATATGGTGGACCACCTGAAAACTAGACTGTGCACTTACATCCAGGGTTAGTAGCAGGGCAGAAGTGAAGAACAGAATTTTAATCCAGCCCTCCGCTCAAACGGCAAAGCAGACGCGGCGGAACGAGGTGGATTGGACAGGACTGAGAGCGAGTACGCAGTAATAGAGGCAATCTAAATGGAGATCAGTCCATCGGAAAAAAAGCTGCAAATTCGGACTGGGGGAACAGTCGGGTTGAACCAACTAGGGGGCTCAACTCTTGCAGTGTTTAGGGACGTGGTAATGCCTTTGGTCCTCCTCTCCATGGACCATAGGTTACAGATGCAGAGCAGTCTTTAGGCATAGGTTTTCGTCACTGGGGGCACTCGCAATAGAGGGGTCCTGCAAATAGAGACTGCAGGCAGCATTAGGAAGTCCAAAGTGGGCAAACGGAAGGTGGACGGTGCTTTGCGGTACTAGGGTTCTGTAGTCTCACAGTCCTGTTTGGGGTGCCTGCAGGATGCAGGGAAGCAACAGAAGTCCTTGAAACTTTATTTAAAGTAGACAGTCTTCCCAGGCTTTGGAGGCACAACAGCTGCAGGACAAGATGTCTTTGGTGCAGTTTCAACAGGTAACAGCAGACAAGCCGGCATGTCTGGTGCCAAGTCAATTGCTCTTCTTCTTCCTTCTGCTTCCGCCGCTCTTTAGTGTCCTCCTCCTTCATAGGTCATCATGATCTGATTTCCTGGTGCATGGGCTCTCCTAAATACTGAATTTAGGGGTGTTAGGTTAGGGAAGTATAGGATAGTAGCCAGTGTGCTACTTACCCCTGGGGTCACTGCACCCCCTATATGACCACTTCTTAGGGAAAGTGGGCATAATCCTGTCTCAGAAATCTTAAATTTGCCATCACCAAGATGGTCACTTCTGAAAAGTTGCATCCACTTGAGGTTTGTAGCAAGACAGGAAAGGTCCAAGGGTTCTAAGGTTTAAACAACGCTTTGATAAGCTGCTTTTGTAGGTAGATGGAGACACACTCGAAGCTCTGGACCTCTTGAGCTTCATAAAGAGATACAAGTTTGAAAGGTGGAGAGTGTGTACTCCTTGAGAAATCACAATTGTACTTGTTTGGATTAGTATCCGTTCTTTCAAATGGTCATATAAAGGCCAGAACTATTTCAGGTTGCAGTGTGACATCTTTATTATTTTTTAGTGAGACATGGACAGCCGACACGTGTTTCGCCTCCTATTGACGAGTTGCGCACCGGGGCTTTCTCAAGGCTATTTCCACATATACAGCGTATATTATTACTGTTTCCCAATTTGAGAATATCCAAGAGACAATAGTTTCAATACTCGAAATGCATAATTCTTCTGTAGGTTCTTAAATGTCTCACCGGATTTTACAGTCGGTCGAATACAGCACACACGTGAGGTGATCGCCTGCTAATCTGAGGTTTGTCTTGCCTAGCTATTTTACAGCCTTTCCAGGTGCCAAAGGGCTCTGGACAAAGTGGGCTGTTTTTTTTAAGTATGGACGAAATTTGCAAATTTGCGGTAAGCAAATTTGCACGAAAGCGAATTCGCGGTCTGCAAATTCTGCAAATTTGTGCGAATTTGCGGATTTTTTATTTTTGCGTGTTCGCTGGACGCTTTGCGTGTTCGCGGGTTTTTTTTTCAGCGCAGCGACCGCAAAGTTACCCATGCAGTCGTACATGGGTGCGGCCATCTTGGTTTCAGTGTTCGCGTTGCGTATTTCCGTTTCCGGGTACCAGTTGCATGCTTGCGTTGTGCATTTCCTACGTGCGGGCCGCAATTACGTGTTTGCGTCTGTTTTTGCGTGCTCAAGGGGGGAAATATCGCGCGAACTTACCCAGGCGGTCCCAATGGGCGAGGCCATCTTGTTTTTCATTCATTGCTATGGTTCTGGGCATCCTTTTTCTATCCTCCCTTAATCTTTGCAATCCTTTGTTTCTTTGAACTTTGTTTTCATTTCTTTTACTCATGGTCTATCTCTTTATTTTTCTACATCTATATTTTGTGTTTATTTGGTTACTTTAAAACTACTTTTTTTAACTCTTTTTCTTTTATTTACTTTTTCCCTATTATCTTTCCTATTTTCCATTCCTGTCCAGGACCATGGCAAAGGGAGCCGGGAAGAACAAGGGGAAGGGTCCCGCACCCCGTACCCGGCACCCATGCTGGCGATTAGGGGGGCAGAAGTAGTTGCCCGGGAGATCTTCAGCGCGGTGGAGGTGGCTGCACTGGTTTTCTTTGTACAGCGCCACCTCCCCAATACTGTCGCGGCAGGCCCGGTGCTGAGTACGGGCTCCGGGAGCGTCGCCAGCTATGGGGAAGGTGTGCTGGGCCATGTTTCGGGAGTCTTGGGTCAGGCGCACCTACAGGCAGGCGACGCACCATTGGTCCGACATCCTGGAACGGGAGCAAGGCCTGCTCGACCTGCTTGGAGTCGAGATCCCGGGCCTTGGTGAGTAGTAGTAGCTAGTATTTAATCACTACTTTGTTTTCTCCTGCTCTGTGTTATGCTATTGCAAATATTTGTTTTTTCCAAAGAGCAAGCATGCTGCCGATTACATTGCAGGTAAATTAAATTTATGTTTCAAAAGCTTCTTTGATTGCAGGTGCTCGCCTGGTGTTCACTGGGGGTGCTACTATGCTTACTTGTTTTCAATTTTGTGCTCATCATTTTGCCTGGGTGATTATGTATGAGTGTACTTTACAGAACTGCCTAATACTAGACAGTAGAGATTACATTGCAGCTAAATTATGTTTCAAAAGCTTCTGTGATTGCAGGTGCTCGCCTGCTCACTGACGGTGCTAATATGCTTACATGTTTTCAATTTTGTGCTCATTTGGCTTGAGTGACTATGTATGAGTGTACTTTACAGAACTGCGTAATGCTAGACACTAGAGACTCAAGTCCAGTCCTTCCTTTGTACTCCTGCCACCAAGAAGAAGAAGGTGGTGGATTGATTGTTTGAGTATATTATGACTGGTTATTTAGTAGGAAACTTTTTAGTGGTCCACAATCATGACAGACTGTGTCTGTCACTTTGCGTGCTTCGCAGTGCTGCTTGCCAGCCCTAGTAGAACCTTTTTGTAGTTGGTTTTGTGAGTTGCATAACTTTCCAAGTAAACAGTCTTTGAATCCAGTAATACTAATATCCTACTAGACCACACCAGATCGGTCAATAAATTTAGTGCAATTTTTGTCCATTTCCCCGAAATAATTGCTTATTGTTTTTTGGAAATGTTTGATTTGGTTGACAACATTCATGCATGTTTGTGTCTTTCTTTCTTTCATGTTGTACATCAGTTGCCCCCAGGGGCAAGAGGACAGAGGAGGAGGTAGCAGCGCCGGCGGAGAAGGAACAACAGCAACAGGAAGGCCAGGATAGGTCCGCCGAGGGCTCCTCTGCTGGCCCCAGTAAGTTTTCCTGTTAATATTATTAATTATACTTCCCTATCTAGTAAAGCAGCTATTTATTACAAACGTTCCTCATAATTCTATTTTTTCCTAAATCGTCTCTGATCTTCTTGTAGACTGTTTCAAATTTCTTATCCTGCCTCCACTATGACTCTCTGTGCTACTACTACATTATTATCAGTCTGTCTGTGTATCTAGGTAAGCTTGCACAGTTGGCAAAAGGTGTACTGTTAAACAAAACTCCTATTCAGAAATAGCTCTAGGCACTGAGTGCAGTCATCTAGGTTGTCCATAATGTCCATAATGTCGATTGAAGTCTTCTAAATGTTTATGCTTTGACAATTCCCAACCATAAAATGTCAATGGCCATTGGCCACCAAGAATAAGATACTAAGTTTACTTTTTGATTGGATAGGAGGACATACTACTACTGTTGCAGGGACTATTCTGCACATAGAGAACTATGGACAAGAAATAGGGCATTGGTTATAAATTATAATAGGCACAATTAGACTTTCCACATACCTCAGTCATACCAGAAGTTGAACCCCAATCTCCTTACTGACTAGCTAGTGTGTCAGAGAGTAATTATTTTTTCTCCCGAATGCAGCGATGATCGCCAATGATTATATAACCCAGAGAACATAAGACTATGGAGTCAGAGTCCCGACCTCTTAGACTCACCGACTTATGCTTGTAAATTGCAAACCCTTTCGCTCACTCACTCATGACCAAAAACCACAGAGTCTATGTAAGTTTTAAAGCTTTATTAAAAGTAAAACAGTAGCTCTGTGTGCACTCTGTAAAAATGTAAATTGTGCATTATATAATAACATTTATTTAAAATCAATGTCATATAACAAACGGAGAACGACAGAAAAGTGGCTGATTTCACACATTAATTGTGGGAGAGCCCTCACCTGGTTGGAACTACAAGCCTTTCTGGGGATGAATCGTTGACGTTGATGACTCCTATTAATAAACCCTGATGATCTTGCTCTTGTTCGTAGAAGGGAAGCATCTGTCTGTTATGAGAAAAATGGTGCGTGTTAAAAAGCAAGCATTCATCAGTTGTGTCAAAAAGTGTAGCATCACATGTTATGGCTAAGTAAGCATAAATAAAAAAACACCCTTCCCTGAAGAAAGGGACATTTTTTGTTTAGACCATAGTATCACAAATTATTACATTGGTTTATGTAGTATAGTACTAGTAACTTTTTTTCATTCCTAGACAAAATAGGGAGTGGTTTATGGCATCTAAAAATATTAAATGTTTTTTCTAGCCTCAACACCATTGGCACAGACAACAACCACGAGTGCCGGGGCCAGCGCGGAGGTGGGCACTCCAGGGTCGGATGCGGTGCCACAGCCAGCAGCAACTGCTGTGGGGATGCCAGTGGTAAGCTATTATATTCCTTACTTATTGAGATTGCAGAGTTGGCTCTCTGCAGAGGTGTATATGTTGTACAGTACAAGTACACTTTACTGTTAAGAAGACTTACAAATTTAGAACTAAGTTTTTGTCAACCAGGTAGAAGACAGTCACCCTTGACTTCTCATTAGCATTAGCAGAGGGAGTTGACGAGTAACCAATGGCCTCCTCTAAATTTGACTTCAACTTATCGAGAAGCCAAGTCAGATCAGAGATGAACTAGATGGATGGGATGAACAAAAAGGGAAAGACGGGTGTAAGGAAGGACGAGCAAGTGAAAATTAATGACTGGCAAAGAATAATACTTCTTTAATGAATGCTGCCCGAGGTGGCGGGGAATCTGATGCATGGTCTGATGCATGGCTGGTTGAAGGCTGAAGCAAGGATGGGTGGAAGGAGAAAGAAAAGAGGACTGGCTGGGTGGGTGAAACACACTGTATGTGTGCGCAATATATCCTTTGGTTCAAATTCAAAAAATGCAAGTCAAGCACGGAATGGATGCATGGCTGGCGTTTTACACAAAAAATCAAAAGGTTGTTTTTCGGTGAGAAAAAGTAAGGTTTGTCCAGTTGAGACTGAGTCAGACATTAAGAAGAATGATTGACATTTACTGTGAATGGATGGATGCCTGCCTGCCTAGATGGTATCTTCCTCATACTAGTTAACATAGGTGTATGTAGACTGAGTAGACGGTCACTGGATGAAGAGTGTTACTTTGAAGAGCATGTAACACCGCACATCCGTGCCAGAGTAGCAAAGCAGAGGAAAGTAGAAGTTGTAATTTTTCCGAATACTACCATGACTAGGTAACAGTAGTTTGCAAGCACAGCATGTATCCGGCGATTACGGTGACCACTCACTCACTACCTCTGTTAATAATTTTTTTACAAATCTGTCATTCATGTGTGGCCTATCGGTGTTCGCTCAATCAAAAACAAAGCACCTAAATGTCATCCCATATGTAAGCAAATATCCTGTGAAGGTATAGATGATCATATTATTTATCTTCTTCATTTTCCTTTTGTAGTAGTCGGGGGCAGGGCAGGGTGAAAGTTAAATTAATTAAGCAGTAGCCCTTGTAACAGAGTATGGTCAGTGCCGCCCGTAATAGAAAAGTAAGAGCTTCACCAACTGCATGTACTGGACTGGTAACAGTAACGCAAGTCTGTGTCATCATGGCTTGCGTCTGTTTTTTTCGGGTGCAAGTTGACTGCGCTGGCATTATGTCGGCTTCCACAGGTTTATGTACCAATTTTGTTAAACAAGAGAGAAGAAGAAAACTGGTGCACTGTCTGAGTCTAATGTAGTGAGTCCGTGCTAGTAGAATTCCTGAAACTCCCACTAATGTTAGAGCAGTGGGTGACGAAGTGGGAGGTTAGATAGATACGTGCCACAAATGTTATGTACTGTGGTTGCAAGTTGCTACTGCTACTGTGACACAAGTTTCTGCTGAATTATTTCGTGTTAATCTTAAAGAGCATTGGTTACAGTATGTTTTTCTTTCTTCATATAGATGCTCCTTCTAAACTAACAAGGAAGGAGTTGGCTAGACGGGCCCGGCAACAGAAGCTGGAGGCGATTGTCGCCGAATACCGGCGGCTGGTGGCCCAGGAGGAGGAGGACATTCAGTCACAGTCGACATCAACATCCACGACGACAGCTGCATCCTCGTCCACCCACCTTGGGTCATCCAGTCAGCGCAAGCCTTCAGCAGTACCGAGCCGTGGTCCCGCAGCCACCCGCCACCGCAAAGCAGCAAAAAAATCAGCTGCTCCCCACAGCAGGTGCAAAGCTCGTCTGCACTGCTTGACCCTCAGAGTGTCCAACCTTGAGCAGGAGGTTGGGAGGCTGAAAACCCTGCTCAATGACCTCTGGAGAGAACACCGTGACCACCTGGCCAAAGGACACCGCCGGCGGAAGTATAGGAGAGACTGTCCCTTGCCCCTTTTTTAAAGACTTTTGGGGGGGTGTGAATTGGGGTTGGGGTTTTTGGACTGGGGACATTTTTTATTTCATGGCCATTGGTTGGGGTTAGGGAGGGGGTGGGTCGGGTCTTCTTGCGGGATAGTTTATATTTTTGTTAGGGTTAAAATAATTATTTATTTTCAACTTAAACATAGCATCCACGTTTTTTTACTGTTTTGTGGGGGAGGCAGGGGTAAGTTAAGTGTACGTTTGTTTTCCTGAAACTTGACTGGCTGGTTGATTCAAATTGTCTAATTGCCCAAATTTGTCCAAAAGTGCCACTGACAGAGTTAGTGAATTCAATTGTCCTACTACTTTACTAGTACTACCGTCAGTCTGTCCTCTCCTCCTACTCCATTATTCTTCCTCCCCCAAAATGCTTATCTTACCTGTGATTCTTGTTTGAGAATAGGGCTAGGCACAGGGCTGGCTGCATGGCGATTAAGGTTGGGTATGGAATCCTGGACGGAAGAAATGTTATCATTGTGGTGGTAGTAGTAGTGGTACACACTGGCAGGAGCAGCATATAAAAAAAAGGAAATTAAACATTGAGTGGCCTGAGCGTAGCATTAGAACAGTACGATAGATAGTATGGTAGAGAACAGTGCCATTAATTGTAGTCTAAGCAGTGCTAAAGTATTCAAAATATAAGTACTAGTTGGGTGGAGTAAGGCTACTATAAGAAATGGTATTGAAGGTGAAGGACACAGCAGCGTAAGCATTCGATTTGTCACGTGTAGGAGGATGATGTTGTTGATGATCAATCCACGATGGCGCACATGAAATTCTGATTTGAATGATTTTTCTGTTGTTTTGACCTTATCCTCCCCACCAAGTGTGTGGAATTATTGTTGTCATTTAGTTACACCTCAATGAAAACCACACAGCCTGGGGGTAGAGGGTTAGGGTTTGAAAATTGGATGGGAATGGGGTTTTTTGGGAAAGTTTTGTGGAGAGAGGAAAAAAAACACAGCATGGACAAACAACAAATGAAGATAAACAAATCTTTGGATACGAAGATATCCATAAATCTTTAAAGGGACATAAAGGAAGTGCATGCACTACTGCATGCATGAAGTTGTATGCTAAATGGATGGTTTGGTTACTGAAAAGTAGTACTTTCTACAACTTACTAACTATGAAGAAACAATGTGAAAGTACAGGGCTGCAGTAATTACACAATTTCACTTGCCTATCTGCCCTCAGAGAGAATAAACACTTATTAGTACATTAAATTAGTTTTAAAAATAGCAAAGAAACTTATAAAATAGCTGGAGGGATGAATTTGAAGCAAAGAGCAAACAAATGCACAGAGTCACACTCATAGAAGTTCACAACATCAATAACATTATTTAAAAGATAAGAAGTGAAGAGGATACTGTAACTGTATGTTGTAGTTTTCCTGTTGAATTTGGGAAGTTGCATGCATCCAGCCATTCGTCCTATTCGCGGTACTCCTCCATTCCATCTGAAGCTGCGTCGATCAATCCTGGTGACCAGACACACTGTCCAATGCCTGCTGGTGGATGCAGAATAGCGGAATAGCCTGAGTTCATCGTTTTTCTCATCGCACAGGGTAAAATCTGGCCTGTAATTGTTGATGAAAAAACAGGAAGTGATATTAAAACACCACGGAGCAAAAAATATAATGTACGCTGTGTGGTGCAAAAATAACATTTTCAGTTTCAGAGGCGAGAGTATTACATACAAGCATCATTTCTAAAGTGCGTACTCTGAGTTACCTTTTCAAGGATAGTAATTAGCACACAGCAGGGCAGGGCTATGCAGACGGTCAAGGCAGGCACCACTGAGTGAAGCAACCTGATGTAGCATACCTCTTTGACACAGACAGACAAAGCATATCTAATTGTATGCAGCAAGCCACATAGCCGCAATTTTACATGAACTGCTGTCTGGACTCTGGCATAACAGCACTACACTGGCTCGACCACTCCATACCACGTCTAGACAGACATGTAGTTCTGCTGTAGTAGTTGTTGTTCACTGGTTTACCTATTTCCCACTCACGAAATGGCCATAATATTTCCGTAAACCGACGATGATGATCCATCCATCCCAGTGAGTGACTGTAAAGAAAAAAGATATTATTTAACTTTGATCATCAACACTCATCATCATCATGGTATATTGACAAACAGTGAGTCCAAGGACATTTTGCATATTGGAAAATGCAATGTACTGGCCCCTGCAGTTGAAGTACAATTTGAATTAAACAAGGTAAAAAAAAACAGAGTAGACTTGAGTTACATTTAGTGTGTAAAAGATTAAATAATAACAGAAGACATATGACTAATTTCATGCACAACAAACAAACAGCAATTGCTTTCATCGGAGCCAAACAGCCATTGCGGTCCACTGCATGCCATCTTCTCATTATTCATTACCTGTTCCACTTTTTGTCCTCATTTTGTTCTTAAAGTGAAGGCCCACAGGGCAGCTTCTCCAGGCAATTTCAGAAGTAACTGTCAGCAATCAGCATGTAGTCAGTAATTCCAGTCCCACTTAAGGGGACTCCTCTACGAAGCCAAAGTTTCTTGATTCTTGGTAATCCAGCCATCTTCCTTGAGGGAAATGGATAGGGGGAGTCTGGAGGAGGAGGATAGAGGAGCATGACTGAGTTGTGAACTTGTGAACCTCAGGAATGCAGACAGCGGCACCTTCAAATAAATATGGAAATAAGATGAAGACAGTACTGCTGATGGATTTGTTGTGATTAGAGGTTTGTTGTGGTAAAAGTTGCAAAACAAAGAAAGACACATAGGAATAAAAGTGAATAAGGACAAAAAAAGGAAGTCATTTTCAGGCCTCGGTGTCAGGGAAGTAGAGCTCGTCCTCAAACTCTGTGAATTGAGACTGGAGTAGGTCAGCTAATAGAGAAGAACCTCCGTCACCTAAGTCGGTGTCCTCTTCTTCCTGCATGGATTCACATATTTTTTAATCTGGTGGTATGAAGTGCTGATTCATCTTGATCATTGTTAACCTTTCCACATTTTTGGGCGAGAGGCTGGTCCTTTTTGAAGCTACAATGGCACCAGCAGCACTGAAAACACGTTCAGAAGACACACTTGCGAGTGGGCAAGACAAATCATTTAGAGCCAGGTTGGTGATCAATGGCCATTTACCCCTTTTCCCACACCAATACAGCAATGGGTTCTGATTAAAGGAGACCTCTGTTTGGTCATCCAGATAGGCCTGCACCATCCACTCAAGGTTCTCCAGGGGTGCTCCACTTTGCGTACCATCTGTGGCCTTTGCATCAGCACTGGAACGAGCAAACCCTTGATGAGTTATCCAATTCGCTTCCAACAATATTATGGCTCGGCCTGGTGCAGGTGAGAATGATGATACGGTTGCTGGTGTAGGTAACGGCTGTGAGGGAAAGTGACTGCCTTCGGCCACAGAAGTTGACCTTGAGGCCGGATGGCCTGCTGATTCAGTAGTACTTCTGCCGGTTCCTTCAATTTCTGGCCGCTCTTTTTCAAACCGAGTGGCTGACAGAGCTAGCCAATGTTTGTACTTTGTACCATCTGCTTCATTAAAAGGAATGCATGATTTGCTGGCCACTGCTTTTTTGTACCGTGGATCCAGAATGTAATGTTGTTCTGTATGTATTTTTTTAAGCCTTTCATTGTCAACGAGGCGGGTTAATAACAACTGATATGCGTCTTGCTAGTCAGTATCAACTTTGAACGTTGAAGACACCACCTTCAATTGGTGCTCTAGCATGTGCAACAATGGGATAGCTTTGCCCAAAGTACAGTCCTCCCTGCTGACTTCACGCGTGAAGACCTCAAAAGGACGAAGCATGTCTGTCAGGCCTTTAACTAGCTTCCATTCCTCCAACTCTAGCCTCATGTCTATCAAAGTAGAACCCAGTACAAAGACATGCTCATTGATTACCAAGCACTGCTCAGACAGACCCTCAAGCATGTAGAAGGTTGAGTTCCAACGTGTTACCACCTCCTGGATGAGTCCTCTGACTGTCAGTCTACGGTTATGTTGCATGTTCCTCAGCTGCTTCCGGGCCTTAAAAGAATGGCTGAAATGTGTGCAGATTCTTTGGCAGGTGGTCAGTAACTTGCTGAGTGTGTTATCTTTATTCAAGAAATCTTGAACTACAATGTTAATACTGTGCACCAAACATGGCACTCTGACATGGCCTTAACTCTATTACTGCCATTATCCGTGGAAACATAACCAATCATGCGTTTTCTTGGATGCAGCCATTCAAAGATCTTACTCTTAGACTCATCCAAAAGGTTTACTGCAGTATGGGATTTCTCCATGGCAAACATGGCTACTGTTGCATGTTTCCAAATAGCTTGAAAACTGTGTCTGTGTCAACACCTGCATATAACTTTTCTCTAACCCCTGCAAAAGAGACCCAGTGTGCAGTGATGCACATGTAATCAAGGGCTTGGCAACTGGTCCACATGTCTGTTGTCAGGTGGATAGTGTTAACAGCACTCTTCTGCAAAGCTGCCCTAATCACCTCCAGCACATCTTGATGTAATGCTGGAACCACAACTCTGGCAAAATAGGACCGGCTAGGAACCTTCAGTTTAGGGCAGACTGTTGCCACAAATTCTAGAAAACGCACCCCACCCACAAAAGAAAAAGGGAGAAGGTCCAGCGCTAACATTTTAGCCAGCATTGCATTATAAAGACGTGCCGTTGGGTTGTTGCGTTCAAATGGCCCATCCGACCAAAACATGCTTTTAATGGATCGTCTGGAAATTTTTCATACGTGATGATGATGCAGACTTCTTCAACCCAGTTAAGCTCATTGATGTACTTTTTTGCATTGGTGTCTTTCCCAGACTCTTAGTGCACCTCATATATGTTGCTGGGATTGAGGGTGTGGGCGCTACCACTGCAGTGCTGCTGCCAGGGGTACTGGGTATACCAGAAAAAATGTCTGTCGCTTCTTCACTTCCCCCTGCACAATCAGCCCCTCATCATCATCAGATGCCATATCAATGGATACATTTGGATTTGTAGTACTTTTGGCTTCCGGATCTTCCTTAGGTGCGCCTCCCAGGGGATAGTGTTGTGTTTTTGGAGATGACCTCTCTGGCCTCCGGTACCATAGTTGGTAACAAGCTTACCCCGACTAACTACAGTTTTACAAATCGAACAACCGACTAGGTTTTCCTCCTTTTTGCTAATACTAAAGAAGTCTCAAACTGGGGACTGGAGATGACTGTCGGTGGTGGAGGTGCTACTTTCAATGCCAGATGAAGTAGAGGATGGGCGTGTCCGAATTTGACTCTGTTGTGCACTTACAGGTTCAGCACCACTACTTGAGGTAACAGAGGTCGAGCTGGATGAAGGTCCCTGCCGGCCCTTCTGAAGAGAAAATATGGTAGCTGTAGGTCGTGTTGGTGTAGTAGTTACCAGTGTTGGTGGTGGTACCAGTGCCACGCCGCCCACATCCCGCTCAGCAGCAATTCGGGATAGGGTAAAAATGTCTGTCTGCTGCATGCCCGCTGGATCTGGGGTGACGACTGTGATGACTGGGTCATCATCATCAGACTGTTCATCAGCAGCAGAATCCACCACTTATACTTCTTGTTCGTCGTCTTCCTTTTATGCTTAGCTACCTTTGTCGGCTCATGGCGTGCCTCCCTCTCAGACTGCATTGGTGCATTCCAATCAATATCTAAATCATCAGAAGGAAGGGGGCTTGAAGAAGAACTTGTACTAGCCCTCCTTGACCTTTTTCTTGCTGGGGATCTGGAAGACAATGGATCATCAGGAGGAGTGGTTTGCTCGGATGATACCTCTGCTTGAATCTCGATTTCCTGATGTGCCCCTACTTCTGGAGGAACAAGCATTGTGGGCAGTTGTGCCTCTCCATGCGCCTCTCCATGCGTCTCTCCGTGCGCCTCCACTTGCCCCTCCACTTGCGCCTCTACTTGCGCCACTCCTTGCGTCACTCCTTGCGCCTCTCCTTGCACCTCTCCTTGCGCCTCTCCTAACTTTACTACTACTAAATTGAGAAAAATCCTAATTTTAAGACTTTTGGTATTCACAGAAGGCATTTAGGCGTCCTAAAGTTAGTAGTCCTAACTTTACTACTACTAAATTGAGAAAAATCCTAATTTTAAGACTTTTGGTATTCACAGAAGGCATTTAGGCGTCCTAAAGTTAGTAGTCCTAACTTTACTACTACTAAATTGAGAAAAATCGTAATTTTAGGACTTTCGGTATTCACAGAAGGCATTTAGGAGTCCTAAAGTTAGTAGTCCTAACTTTACTACTACTAAATTGAGAAAAATCGTAATTTTAGGACTTTCGGTATTCACAGAAGGCATTTAGGAGTCCTAAAGTTAGGAGTCCTAACTTCTGTGAATACCGAAATGAGTAAGTTCATTCTGTGAATACCAAGAGTAGTAAGTGCATTCTGTGAATGCCAAAAGTAAAAAGTTCATTCTGTGAATACCAAAAGTAGTAAGTGCAATCTGTGAATACCAAAACAGCAGTAAGTTTAGGATTGAGTCTTAAGTTCATTCTGTGAATCGGGCCCTGAGTACCCCTGGGCATAATGGATGAAAGCAGGGCAGACTGGGTGCAGGCCTATGGCACAAAGCACACTGCCTGGCTACAAAATGGCCCCGTGACCCCCACCCACATGGCCAGGCCCTGCCTGGACCAGTCCTCAAAATGGCCCCCAACCACATGGCCAGGCCCCATCATCACCCCAAAAAATCAAAAAACACACAAAAATCACCGCAATCCAATGCCATCCATGCCCTACATGATGTTTAAATTCAAGAGACCCCACAGAAAGCCTTGGTCCATGCACCACTGAGCACACCAAAATTAAAAAACAAAATTCACATATAACAGTGAGCTATTCAATTCCATGACATGAATGAAATTTAAATTCAACAAAACTCACAGAAACAGTTGTATCATGCACCCATGACTAACCCTGGGCCTACTGAATACAGTGCCTACCCATAATATATATTTTTTAAGTTGTGAAAAAGTTTAAAAATTGGAGTTGCAGCAACTGCAATGCCCCAAACAAACAACACCAACTTACTTGTAAAATCTCAAATCCAAAAGTGATCCAAATAAAAAGTCCTCAAATGCAAATATCCAGCAGCAGCCACAAAAAGTAATCCTTCCAGATCCAGATCCAAATGAAAAGTGACCAGGACATGGACAAAGCACTGGGAGGAGCCTGCTGGACAGGAACAGGAAGTGAGAGACTCTGGGGCACTTCCTTCTTCCCACCCCCCAAAAATGGACTCCTTGCACAAAAAAGTGTAGCTAAATGTCAATCTGAGGAGTTATTCTGATCCAAATCATCATTTCCAGAAGGTTAATGCTCCCTGCGGTAGATTTCTTGTGCAGAATTGCAATTTTTGCAAGTTCGGGAAAGCGAGCTGTTCAAATCTCCCGCCGGAAGTAAGTTGCGCGTCGCATCTACGTGTTCACAATTGTTTACTCCCGCGATGCGTGATCGCGGGCCCTTATGACGTAGTGCAAGATGGCGGGCCGCTATTACGTACTCGCGGTCGAAAAGTCTCACGCGATCACGCAACAAGATTCAAAATGGCGCAGCGCAAGCAAACCGGGAGGAAAAACAACTCTGCGAACTCGGAATCATAGTAAGTCAACGGCGCGCGCACGATATTGTATTTTTGAAGCGCGACCAAGCAAAAAAATCCGCCAGCTTGCAAATTGCGGATTTTTGGGCAAATTTGCACGATTTGCGGACCGCGAATTTGCCAAAAATCCGCAAATTCTGTGAACGGAACGGATTTTCAGCCCATACTTAGTTTTTTTATGGTAAGAAAAGAGATATCCTCATACCATAGGCTGTGGGCCTCGTTGAATCTACCCCACCCTGGAATGCTAATCTGCAGGTCATCCTGTGGGCGGGGTTGCAAAGCACCATGTGCCTTTGCAGGCTTGGTTTATGGCCACCTTACAGCAAACACACTCACCCTGTGGTAAATTAATTTTACCGTATCATTTTTCCATATAATTAATTACAATAAAAATAGCTCAATCAAATGAGAGGCAGAGTCCGTGGTATCTGAGTCATACGGGCTTTAATTAAGTGGCTCGAGCCAATGGACATCGTGTTCCATCACCACTAAGGTTCAGGAAGGGATATTCAACAATTTATTAACAGTGCACAATATATATAGTAAAACGGTATAATGGTGATGGATGCAGTAGGCGTAACAGGTGGAAAAAGAAGTGATAAGAACACATGTGCGTAGAAAGAAGGCGTGCGCAAGGGCGTACACGGAGGTGTGTGCTGGAGACGTCACAGAAAGTGTCATAGGTGGGTGGAGTCATAGAGAAATTCTGCAGGGTCAGCAGGAACTTTAACACAGATGCGCGCGCAATTAGCATGACGCGCGATTGACGTGGAACTGGGGAGAGCTGGGGCTTGACTTTAGCACTAGTAGAGGAGACAGAAGTCTGGCATGTCAGAACAACCTAAACCTAAATCATATCTGATATCTCGTGTTTGGAGGATGTATTTATCTAAAGTAAAAGGTCTCTCGGGCAGAGGCTGTTCATCACTGAATGCTAGTGCGTGCATATGTGTCTACGTGCAATGCGCGGGGCCATGGGCCTACTATGGCAACGGGAGCAGTAAATTACTTGCATGGAGACAGGAAGGCCGGGCCCTTTACTCTGCAGCCGGGAATATGTTTACCAATTTCACTAGACTGGAATGTGTTTTCGCGGAGCTGAACAGATAACTTGAAGGCAAAATACTGTCTTGGCAGGCAGGCCAGGCCGAGCCGGGCACCGCTCGCCTGAGCAGGGAGTAAGGTAAGGGTCAGGGATGCAGATCCATGCTGCAGCTTTTAGAGATAGAAATGACTTGAAAAGAGACTCGGAGCCTGAATCCAGGGCCTAACTCGACTGAGCCAGGGAAACGGGTGCATTTTTAGACGTGCACTATGTAAAGACGTTCGCAACATATGCTTAAAAGCCATATTATCGTTGCTTTCATGGGGGATCTGGTAGATAACATGTTAACATTGGACGCAAATGCATATGCGTCTTCATATTCGGCCATGGAGGGAAAATACATGTACTTCAAGCATGTACATGGAACGTTGGGGTACACGTTAGGGGACATACTTGGCCATACAAAATTTTAATTACCTCATTCCCTCCTTGTCCCCTACGTTCCCTTCAGGATATATCTATTTTCATGAGACCATCTATCTGTTCGTATAACATCATTTGCTCATCTTTTCTCATACGGGATTTGGAACGTGAACTTGAATGTGGAATGCAAGCTGTGGCACACAAGCCGCAAATAGCTGGTCCACATTGCAAGCAGAGACAACAACTGAATACTACGAGCAGTATGACTCCTAGGAACGACAGCACTTTCCATCCCCATGCTGCTATTGTGTTCCAGAGCCAACCAGACCATGTCCATGTACCTGGATTCTGATGTATCTCGCGTGCTATCTTATGGAGCCTTGTTATTGCTTTATATACTGACGGTGCGTTATTAGGAATAAACACACAGCAACTCGATCCGATCACTCTACAAGCTCCACCTCTATCTGCCAAGATGACGTCAAGAACGAGACGATTTTGAAGAACAACAAGTCTCATAGCAGACTGTTCCTCCATTAAGTTACCTAAAGCAGATGTAGTCTCATTTACTACAGCTTCAAGAGTTCTTGTTAACTTGCGTATTAGTTTACTATTTTGGACGGGGCCTATGAAGAAAAAGAATCCTTTATTGAAATCGGTATATTGCTCCAATGTCGTTTCAGTCTGATCGACAATTGGAATATCTCTCTTTTGTCGTACGTGTGTGAGATGAGAATTCCTATGATAATCAGATGGGGCTAGAAAAACAGGTGGTAATAGAAATGCAATAAAACAAGTTCCATCCCAGTCTAGAGGTAAACGTATATAGGCTGTCTGGCCACAAATGAAATAGGAATGGCGGGAAGCTTTGAAAGTAGACTTGCCTTTATCACTGAATTCTACCACAGTAATACAGTCACTGTGTCCTAGATGTACTGAACCATTCTTTCTGACGCATAATTCACCTTTCACTGGTAAGACTGATATAGACGGCAAGTCTGGATTGGTCTCGGACTGAACATTCAGAATCATGAGATTAAGTGAAAAATTACCTAATCCATACACTTCATTTTCTAAATCGGTCCCTGTCCTTTGTGGAAGACCTTCCTCGTCTGGGAAACATGCTTTATTCATAACTGTATTCAGATTTCCCCATATCCAATCACCCTGGGAAACTTTGGACTCACTGTCTAAAGAGGATATTAAACTAAACCATGCACCGCACGAACCATTATGTGTAAACGGATATGGAAAGAGGGGCAGAGCTCCCGTGTATTTCTGATAGGGAGGGAGTCGGCCACATATCCAGCAATTCGTAGCATTGCTGGTCTGATGAGAATGGTGTAACATACTAATAAAAGTGTTGTTGCGTAGTGCAAGACGATAGGACAGTTCGTGTGGGGGCAGGTCACTAAAAGTATGCTCGATAGTGTTTTTGGATGAAGAATGTGCATGTGAACCAATAGGAAAGAAAACATGTGACGTCCAACTTATACCAATGATTGCAAGACTCAGAAAAAACATAAAAAGTAATGTAACAATACATCGGCTTCGGAGAGATTTACAGTATTTCTGTTTCTTAATTTCCTGTATATCTCTCTCACTATTGGGGTCTATCTTATACATGTCAGGAACCTGTCTAACCGCTTCACCCAGGAGGGGACTTAAACAATTAAACTGTCTGACTTACTAGACCTCAACTTTGTTTTGTACTCCTGCTACGGAGTTTTCTCTAACAGGGGGAGTTTAGAGTCAGAGTCTGAATCGGGAATGGGGCAGTCCTTGGCTACAGTTTCTGGATTCAGTCCATAAAATCTTTTTATGTGGCTGGAGTGGAGCCACCCTTTCCGTCCTTCCAGCTTCACCGCGGTCCTCGTTGTTAACAACACCAGCTTTGGCTCCCTCCACCTGGGCTCCAAAGGACTTGATCGATCGAAGTTTCGTACGTAGACGTAATCACCAGGGTTAATCTCGTGCGGTTTTACTTCGGTGTTGTCCGGGAAGGCAGCTGCGACCTGTGAACGACAAGATTGTAGTGCAGACATCAAGGAAGCTAGGTAATCTGTCAGCATAGTACTGTCAACATCTGTGATTTTGCGAGGCATAGGCGTCCCCCACATATTCGGCGGCCTGCCGAAGACCACCTCATACGGGGATAGCCCTGTCCTGGAATGAGCTACCATTCGCATGTAAAAGAGGGCAACTGGCAAAGCTACCATCCAATCTACACCTTTTTCTGCACAAACTTTTGCTAAACGTGTTTTCAGAGTCTGATTGTGTCTCTCAACGAGGCCAGCTGCCTCGGGGTGTCGTACACAGTGGAATCTCCATTGGTAACCTAACAGGAGTGATACCTGTTTCATAAGCTCGGACGAGAATGGCTGACCATTATCTGAATATACAACACGGGGCAAACCGTATCGTGGGAAGAATTCACGAACCAACTGCTTGGCCGTGGTTACAGCAGTGTAATCTGAGACTGGGTAAGCTTCTGTCCATCTGGAAAGGGCACATACGACTACGAGGACATACTTGAATCCTCGGCATCTGTCCATCTGGATATAATCCTTCTGGAGGACTTCAAAAGGATGGTCAGGAGGATGAAATCCACCTTGCTCCACGGGAATACCCTTGCCTGGATTGAACTGGCAACAAATCATGCAAGTACGTACTTTCTGTTTTGCTGCTGCGCGCAAATGTTTGTTAAACCAGATATTCTGGATGCTGGACAGCATAGCTTTTTCTCCTAAATGTGCGGGACTATGTGCTGTGTTAATGATAACTTGGACCATAGAGTCGGGGAGGAACCATGTGGCTTTTCCCTTCGTCACCCATCCTTGATCTGTCTGGACCCCTCCTTGTTCAGTCCATTTCTTAATTTCGTCCGGGGTGGCATGTGTCTGTATGTCAAGTACATCTTGTGTGGGATCCCTGACTGTCATGCAATGTGTCAGTGGAGTTACTTCAGTCTTTGTCATGTCAGTCGATATGTTAGTTTGAGTCTGAGCTGTTAACTTTGCTGTTCGATCTGCCAGGTCGTTACCCTGGGAAATGGTGTCTGTAACTCTAGTATGTGCCTTGCACTTCATGATGGCTATGGCTTTAGGCAAATGTATTGCTTCTAATAAAGCTTGAATGAGGGGACCATGCTGGATTTTGGCTCCGTGAGAGGTCAAAAAACCTCTCTCTTGCCAGAGTACGCCAAAGTCGTGTACGACTCCGAATGCATATTGTGAATCGGTGTATATGTTTACTTTCAGGTTCTTGGCTCGTATACAGGCTTGAGTCCGAGCAATGAGCTCTGCTGCTTGAGCTGACAAGGTGTCAATGCGATGTGTTTCTATGACTTCCGTTTCAGTGGTCACTGCATATGCAGCCACCAACTCTCCTGTACTCGTTCTCATACATGAACCATCCACATAAAGTGTCAGGTCCGGGTCGGGTAAGGCAATGTCTGTCAAGTCTTGTCTTGGTTTCGTGATTGTGTTAATGACTTCCACACAGTCATGTGGTGTAGGATCTGTCATGTTTGACGGTAAAAGTGTAGCCGGATTTAAAGTATTGCAGCGTCTGATTTCTATATGTGGCTGAAACAGTGTCAATTCATAACCTGTCAATCGTGCTATTGTCAAGTGCTGAGTCTGTGTCCTGTTTAGGAGAACTTCCACAGAGTGTGGAACCTGTACTGTCAGAGGATGTCCTAACACTATGGAATCACTTTGTCTGATTGCTAGAGCTGTCGCTGCAACCGATTTTAAGCACGCAGGCAGAGCCTGGGCTACTGGATCTAATGCACTGGAGAAATAAGCACATGGCTTATGTTTGTCTGCCTGATTCTGAGTGAGAACCGATAATGCTGTGCCATCGCGTTCAGTGACAAAAAGTGTAAAAGGTTTGCTGTAACATGGTGTTGCTAAAACTGGTGCTTGACATAAGGCTTTCTTTAATTCATCAAAAGCCTGTGTATGTTCCTGAGTCCAAGGGAGGACAGTCGAAGTCGCTGCCTCCTGTGTTGTCAATTGTATAAGTGGCTTAGCTAGATATGCATACTGAGGAATCCATTGTCTGCAGTAAGAAGTAAGGCCAATGAAGGCCCGTACCTCCTTTTGTGTCTTGGGCTGCGGAAGATGTGCAATTAACTGAAAACGATCAGGAGTTAGCTGCCTACCCCACTTGGACAGCAAGTGCCCAAGGTAAACCACTTGCTGGGCACAGAATTGCAGCTTCGAAGGTGACACCTTGTGTCCCTTGTCCGCTAGAAAATATAGGACTGTCAGTGATGCACGTTCACAATCTCGTTCTGTCCGTGCTGTTATTAACAGATCATCAACATATTGGAGTAGGGCAGTGTCAGTAGGCATGTGAATACTGTCTAGTTGTCGTTTTAATGCTTGGCTGTAGATACTAGGGCTTTCTGTGAATCCTTGAGGAGCACGTGCAAATTTGAAGCTTCGGCCATTTAACAGAATCCGAAGAGGTATTGGCTTTCCGGATGAATGGGAACACTAAAGAAGGCGTTCTTGAGATCGATTACAGTAAAGAACGTCGCTTCTGAGTCAATTGCAGTCAATAATGACGAAATGTCTGGGACCACTGGGTACTGTGGTATTATGCATTTATTTAATTCTCGAAGATCAATCACCAATCGATAGACTGGAGGTGCATTTGGGTCAGTTCGTTTAAGAATCGGAATGATAGGAGAATTACAAACATTGGAGTCAGTTTCTACAACCACTCCTTGAGCAATGAGCTCGTCAACGATTTTCAGTAAAGCCACTACAGCATCAGGTGGTAACTTGTATTGTCGGATTCGGGGTAGTACAACTCCTTGCTTGAGTGTAACTCGGTATGGTGTAATGTGCATACAACCTACATCAGTTGGACCTTGTGCCCATAAATGCTCTGGTACATTCTGCAATCTTGGATCAAAATCTCTCAACACATAATGTCCTTTAAAATCACGTAAAAATAATCTCACTCCTTCCGGAGAACAACAAATTACTGCTCCTAGAGCTTTCAATGTTTTAATACCAAGCAAATTTTCAGGACATGATTTTGTAAGTAGCAAGTCTGTAGTACGAGATAACGGCCCAACTGCTAGGGGAACTGGTTTTGACACTTCATTAACAATAGGCTTTCCTGAAAATCCAAGGGAAACATTCTGTGAGCCTGAGAGGGGTGCCCCTGGAACTTCGTCATGACTAATGGTAGTTCTGCTCGCCCCTGTGTCAATCAAAAACTTTCTGTCTTTCCCTAATACCTGACTATGTACATAGGGACCCTCTTGATCTACAGGAACCTCGATAAGAGGCAAGCCAACCTCCCTCTCTAGGCTGTTTCATGAGTACTGCTGATAATCTGGGTAATCTGACTGAGCATACTGGTACATTTGTTGCGTGACATGTTGTGTGGCAGCAATGGGTTGAGGTTGCGGTACTGCTACAGTCTGTACTATCGGTTGTGTATTCTGATTCTGTGGATGTTGCGTGTTCTGTGGAATATTTTGCTGGACTTGATCCTGTCTAGGTGGACGCGGTCTTTCTTTCGTTTTTCCGGTAGCTATATTGTGTTTCAGGACGGTACATTCGCTTATATAGTGACCTGGCTGTTTACAATAGTTGCAGTTCCCTTTAACAGGAGCCGCAGGATGATTGGACTGTGTCGTACCCCTTCTCTGACCGTCAGCTGGAACTGACTGAGCCACTAATACTTTCCTTTTCGTGTCCTTCATACGTCTCTGTTCATGTTCGTGTTCTTCTCTAATTCGGTTTTGGTGGTACTGTAACATTTGTAACATTTGTGAAGGGGTATTAGCTTGCCAGGTACTCTCGACTTTTAATACTCTATTTTTAACTTGTGGCAGGGAATTTTCTACTAATTTGGTCACAAACAGATGTGGATACGATTCGCTACTTGTTTTCAGGCCGCTATTTATAATAAAACATTTTTCGAATCTGGAATAGAAATCACTAGTGTCTTCATCATGTTTCTGTTTACAGGCTGAGATTGCATCCCAATCTTCCTTTTTAGTTGTCAGTAACCTCGGCAAAACCTGTACCAATAATCCTGGTAATGCTTTAGCTTTTTCCCCGAGACCAGTGCCAGGGACTCTTGTAGTTTCTTCGTTTTCTAATGCTGCCCAATCTATCTTCTTTTCTCCCACCTCCCATTCTTTTTCTTTAAGTTTCTCGTAAGTACCTGCTGGCAACAGAACCTTTAACATTTTAATGATATCAGGGTAAGTGTACTCTCCCATGTTGAGCATGTCTTTTAATTCACGGTGAAACCCCGTTGGATCTTTATCGTGACAGGGTATTCATTTTTTCATTTCTAGTAATTCCATTTTTGTTAGGGGTGTGTATACGAATACACGTTCTAGTGAGTCATCTGGCTTCCGGATTGGATGAACTTCTCGTAAGGGATTTTGTCTGTCTATGTGAAATGTTTTCCTTACTGGGGGTGGAGCTGAAACAAAATGTGGAGTCAGGAAAGTACTATGCTTGTGTCGCTGTTCTAGGATTACTTTAATCAGATCGGTACCTAGGCCTCTCCATCTACCTAGGAGTAAGTCTTCCAATATATTATATAGGGGACCTGGATCAGAATGTTGACTTTCATACAATGTAATGAGATGTTGAATCATGTACATACCAGCTAATCGCTGTTCATCTGGGGAAAGATTCAAAAATGTTTGCGCTACTGCGTCGTCTTTATAGACGCTAATATTATCAGCCAATTGTACGGCTGACCGGGCTAGTTCTTGTTCATCCATGGAACTTAGTTCATGGTAACCTATTCGTTCTTTTAGTACTTTATCAGTGGCTTGGAATAAATGTTCAGGAGAACATTGGTTTGATATAGCAGAAAGAAAAAGTCTCTTGCTTTCTGGACGTATTGGTTTGTCAAAGGGTCTTCCTCTACCTAAGTATGCTATTCTACCCATATCCTCTGTTTCCGTATCATCCTCTTCTGAGGCTTCCTGATTATCTTCTCTATCGGCTTCCTTCTCTGCTCTTTCCCTTTCGTGTATCTCTACAATTACCTTACGAATCTTCCTGTACATGGAATCTATACAACCTTGCTTACTATGTTTGCCATCAGCTATATTGTCACTCCATTTTGTTAACACCTTCATCTGGGCCCTATCATACCCAGGCTGGTCTCGTTCTCTTATTAAACAATTTATCAAAAACCGTAAGATCATATTTTGAGTCTCCACTTTCCTATGTGCCATGGCCTCTTCAATACTGTCTGGATTTTCACCTGTTCTAATAAAGTGATATATGCGATCCAAATGTTCTTGCATTTCTGGCACTAGAACCAAATAATTTGTAACACGTCTTAGACGTATTGAATATAATATCATATCTTCTTCGCCTGGTACTAGATCATATCTGCAATCAGTGAGGTACTGTCTAAGGGATGCGTATGTAGCCAATTTTGGCGTGCGTTGTAATGCTGCTTCTCTTAGTGTGATTCGTTTAAGTTGAGGCGGGGTGATAGGAGCACCTCCTACCGCGCCTCCTGAAGTGTGACCATCAACCATTACGGGCTGCGCTGTTACTGGCGGTAAAGTAGCTGGTAAAGTATGTACAGTAGGCGTAGTAGAAGTTAATGCAGGCACTATAGGTGGGCCCTGGGTATCTGACACAAAAGGATTGCCAGGGCCAGTTGCAGGAGGAGGGACATTGCCATTAGGGGGAATCGTGACATGAGCAGGGTTAGGAGGATTAACATTTCGAGGAGGATGTGTATTTGCATATTCTGGGACAGCGTCATCTAAGTAGGAAGAAAGGAAAATATCAGCTGCGGTCTTATTATGACGTAGTTTAATTGGAACTAATGGCGGCGGTAAATTACTTGGCACTTCCGGGGTGGCCTTAGGTAGGCCCTCGGCCAGAAGAGGATACATGCCATTCATAAGGGCATTTCGTTGTCGATCTATTTGTTCTGTTCTAACTCGTTCACCTTCTTCAACTAGTTCTTTTTCTCGGGCTTTTTCTGAATCCTCTCTATGTTTTTCTGCTCTTCTAAGTTCTTTCTCTGTTCTTCTATGCGCTTCTTTACGCCATAATTCTATGGCATCTTTCTGAGATTGTCTAGCTTTCTTTTTCCACAATGCTTCTTCTACTCTCATGATGCAATCAGCATCCCATGTCCCTGTAACGGGCCATCTATATTTCTCATCTAGATTCTTTGTGTAATCAACCCACAAGTCTAAGTACAGTATGGCGTCTAAGCCATGTTTGTGGTACATAAAATGTCCGGGAGTGTCCCTAGGTGGGACGGGAACTGCTTCTTCGAGTATCCCTTTCCTGGTTCCTATCTGACGTAATTTCGAGAACAGCGGCATATCGATACTTACTTGAACTTGAACACAATAAACACAGTAAATACAGTAATGGATATCAAACGATCACTCCTACCACGACATGAAAACACATTAAAACATTTTAAACTGATACTACCTGATACATAGAGAACACAATTCCTGAAAATCTCGAGAAACAATACTAAAGTACTGGATTACTAGATGCACTGCTAAAACAGTACAGACCGGTCTCTTTAAAGAGACACGTCATACCGTGTCCTCCTAAATGAACACGTCTGGACCGGATCTGTGTACCCAGACCCGTCTTGACCGGACCCAAATTAATGAACCCGTCTAGATGCGTCCCCAGCAACGGTACTCACCGGGAAGCAAAACTTGAAGGCCTCGGAAACTCGACACTGGACTGGACTTCTACTGCGACGCTGTACTTCGGAACAGGTGGGCCTCCAAATACCTCGGACCTTGCTCTCTCGGCTGGGCTCTGGTCGGGATCCTCCGCATTCCTCACCGCCTCGTCTGGATGCTGAACCGCAGTCTCCGTCTCCTCCGTGGGCCTGAGGGAGATAGCAGGAATACCCGCAGGTGTGCATGGTTCCGTCACGGCTGTAGAAGGGGTCAAGGCCTGCGATACATCGACGGCGCGTGGGGAGGGGGAGGGGTCCCTGTTCGGGCACCAAATTATGTGGTAAATTAATTTTACCGTATCATTTTTCCATATAATTAATTACAATAAAAATAGCTCAATCAAATGAGAGGCAGAGTCCGTGGTATCTGAGTCATACGGGCTTTAATTAAGTGGCTCGAGCCAATGGACATCGTGTTCCATCACCACTAAGGTTCAGGAAGGGATATTCAACAATTTATTAACAGTGCACAATATATATAGTAAAACGGTATAATGGTGATGGATGCAGTAGGCATAACAGGTGGAAAAAGAAGTGATAAGAACACATGTGCGTAGAAAGAAGGCGTGCACAAGGGCGTACACGGAGGTGTGTGCTGGAGACGTCACAGAAAGTGTCATAGGTGGGTGGAGTCATAGAGAAATTCTGCAGGGTCAGCAGGAACTTTAACACAGATGCGCGCGCAATTAGCATGACGCGCGATTGACGTGGAACTGGGGAGAGCTGGGGCTTGACTTTAGCACTAGTAGAGGAGACAGAAGTCTGGCATGTCAGAACAACCTAAACCTAAATCATATCTGATATCTTGTGTTTGGAGGATGTATTTATCTAAAGTAAAAGGTCTCTCGGGCAGAGGCTGTTCATCACTGAATGCTAGTGCGTGCATATGTGTCTACGTGCAATGCGCGGGGCCATGGGCCTACTATGGCAACGGGAGCAGTAAATTACTTGCATGGAGACAGGAAGGCCGGGCCCTTTACTCTGCAGCCGGGAATATGTTTACCAATTTCACTAGACTGGAATGTGTTTTCGCGGAGCTGAACAGATAACTTGAAGGCAAAATACTGTCTTGGCAGGCAGGCCAGGCCGAGCCGGGCACCGCTCGCCTGAGCAGGGAGTAAGGTAAGGGTCAGGGATGCAGATCCATGCTGCAGCTTTTAGTGATAGAAATGACTTGAAAAGAGACTCGGAGCCTGAATCCAGGGCCTAACTCGACTGAGCCAGGGAAACGGGTGCATTTTTAGATGTGCACTATGTAAAGACGTTGGCAACATATGCTTAAAAGCCATATTATCGTTGCTTTCATGAGGGATCTGGTAGATAACATGTTAACGTTGGACGCAAATGCATATGCGTCTTCATATTCAGCCATGGAGGGAAAATACATGTACTTCAAGCATGTACATGGAACGTTGGGGTACACGTTAGGGGACATACTTGGCCATACAAAATTTTAATTACCTCAACCCTTGGAGGTCAGAAACTCGTCTCGGTGGATGGCTGCTGAAAACAGGTCAGCCACCAATAAATGGTAGGTTTTCAGGCTATACCTCTCAGGTGCCCTCTGGGTCCATGTATTACTAAATCAGACATTGGCTTCAGTGTAGGATTATTAATACAAGATGTTTGATACTAACCCTAGGCAGAGTTTGTGGAGTTGCACTACACAAAGGTACGCGAAGTGCAAAAAAAACCTCAGTCACACTACGCGGAGCTTCGCAGGCAACGGAGTACGGTAGAAAAATGCTGTTCGCGGTGATTACACAGTGCCGGATGCTTGTCCGCATTGTGCAATCATTGCAAACAGCACTATGCACAGTGCAGGCTTACCTTTTCAGCCGCTCAAGTGAATTTTTACTCCAGCAGCAGCTTTCTCATCGCGAATGGGCAGTTTCTCAACGCGAGCGGTTGCAAGCATACGCAACCACTTGCGATGAGAAACCTGACCCCCCCCGCTTGAGAAATCCTGCTGGGATGCAGAATTCACCGCCCAGGGTAATTTGATACAAAACATTCCTATTTAGAGTGAAGCCTTCGTGCAGCTGAGGAACTCATTTTCACCAGTGTCCAGCACATCCTTTTAAAATGGGTTCCTTGATCACTTGTAATAGCAGCAGTGGAACTGACCAGTGCAGCATACCTCCTCATGCAGTTATGGACTTACATGTGGTATAGCGCACCCTGTCTTACGGCGGTAAGGCCTGCAGCAGGGGTGACTTATTTATACTGCATGCAGGGCACACAGGCGGTGTGCCATGTCATGTTTTCACTTTTGTCTTCACCTAGGCACTCAGCGTATAGTGGCAGTGTACATGAGCTTGGTGAGGGGTCCCGTAGGGTGGCAGAATTGGTGCTGCAGCCCCAGTGAGACCCTGTTTAGTACCTCTGAGGTACCAGGGGTACCATTTACTAGACTTACAGAGGGTTCTAAAGGTATTGTCAATTAGGGGAATCAATTGTATAGTTTTAGGTAACTAGGTAGCAATCACATCATATACCAGGCAAAAGGTGGGGGGTGACCATGTTAAAAAGGGCACTTACCTACCCTCATAAACTTCTATTATAATGTGTTAGATTCACATAAGGAAGAACCAACGATAGCCATAGAAGTACAGCAGAGTTTTTATATATTCTTTCAAACACAAAGTTGTTTCATCTTATTTGAGTAGGCAATTTCAATTTACAATTATGTATCAGAACTGTCAAGAAAGTTTGTGGCTGAGGAGATATTGTGGGGGACGTCAGTTCCATTTTCTTCATTCAAAGTATGTGTAAGTGCTTAATACAGTGATTTGGAGGTACAGCTTTAACCTTATAGAGTCTCAAGGGACAACTCTATGGACCTTGTTGACATTTACTGGAAGAGGAGCTTCAACAACCACCAACCATATATTAATCTCTGATAAACTCATTGCATATGCCAGAGGTCAGAGGGTAACTAACCCAATTGGGGCAATCATAATCCAGTAATGTTTGAGTTGACTGTTCCCTTATTAAAAGCTCCTCCACACATCTCTAGCGGTAATTAGAACGTTCACAGAAAGAATGGGTTTTATAGAGAATGATCTGGGTTGTTGGAAAGGGTGGAATGGGCCACAACACTTAGTTGGCTATGGTGGTACTATCTGCCTACTTAGAAGCATCTGTGAGCAAGTTAAAGTTTTTGTGCTGCACAGATGGGGTCCACAGGTAACGGGGAGGATTCTCTATGGGTTAGCTCAGTGGCCCGTAAGAGCATAAACAGAAGGATCCAACTGGGTTCAGAGAGGCATAGAACTGGCAAGTATATTAGAAATGTTATCCTTAAGGTAGGCACAGGTAGCACTAAAGGAAGCATGGTATGTAAGTAAAAGGTAGGACATTTACTTTTATGGTTTTCATGTCCTGGTAGTGATAAAAATTCTATGTTATATTCCACTACTGTGAGGCCTACTCCTTCCAAAGGTTTGCATTGGAAATTCCATAATACACCATTGAGCTATAATTTCTGATCGGAGAGGACTAGCTTTTATTATTTCATTTGTTTCGAATGTGAAGTGTAGGCTATATACACAGACACACGTGCCAGGGAAAGACTGGAAACCAGAGGTCAACAAAGGTTCACCATTCCAGTTCTATATATTTGTGGGACCCACACCCATATCAAGCTTATGCTCTGAAACAACAGGCAACCGACACACCTCTCTGTTCTAGAACCAGACCATCATTTGATTCGGTCAAGGTTCCAAACAGAATGTAAATGTGCATAAAAAACATAACCAGGTGTAACACATTACCCTTAAAGAAATATAATACAATGAATAAAATAATAACTAAAACTTACATACACATTTAACTGCTAATACCACAACACCCCCCTTCCTTACACAAAACAAAATTATCAAGTCAGAATAAAATCACACAATTTAGAAGGCAATATGATAGTGTGCTGACTGTCAGAGCATAAAAGTTCCTGGTATGATTTGCTCTGAGCCAATACAGCAGGAAAATTGGAGTCAGCTGCACCCCTTTATCAAATGCACCCCTGACAGCAGAATCCTTGCTGCCCACATTGACTTAAGTAGCAGATATGGAGACAGCCACATCAGAGGTGCTCCTGTCTTGAATCCCTGGAGTAGGTATGACCCCACAGTCAACATCATAACTCATGATAGAACCTTCATAAGGAGCTCTGTCAGAATACATGCACCTTGAGGAAAAAGAAATTTTACATGGCCAATATGTCCCCTGCGTGTACCCCAACGTTTAGTGTACGTACATGTCACCCATGCATTTTCCCTCTATGGCCTGCAATAATGATACCTCTGCATTTACGTCCCACATTGGGATGCCAGTCACCAAGTCTCCCATAAAAGAAACGTTAATTTTGCACTGAGGCCCATGTGGCCCATGTGTTTGCACAGTGCACTTTTCATATATCGCGATAATTCATTTCTCCATTTTGTGGCTCAGCTCAGCCAGTCCCCGAATTCAGGTTTTCATGCCTCCAGACACTCTGAGGGCTGCAGCTATGTGTCCCTGACCTCGCATACTTTTGGCTAAGCCGAGAGGGGCCCAGCCCGGGGTGCCAAGACAGTATTGTGCATAAAAGTTATCTGCTTGCTCTACAGAATCACATTCCTGCCTGGTGAAGGAGGTAAACAGAACCCGTCTGCAGAGATAGGGCCTAGCCTTTCTGTCTCCGTTTAAGTGATTTGCAGAGCTCGCGTCCATAGAAAGCTCAAGGCCCCCACGCAATGAACGAAGAAATAGAGACCCACACTGGCTCTCGGTGATGAGCGACCTTTGCTTCAGATAATACATCCCCGGATTTAAGATATCAGATGATACCAGACGTGCTGGTCGCCCTGACACTGAAGGCCTCCCTACTAGACCGAAAGTCAGCTCCCCCCAGTTACACGTCAGTTGCACGTCATGATCAAGTTGCGCACACAAGTAGGGCAAAGTTCCAGCTGGCCATGCAACCCCCTCCATGCATCCACCCACTTATGACTCACCTATTACTCCTCAAGTGAACGCCTACATGTACGCCCATATGCACACCCACATGCTCTTATCTCTCTTTCTCTTGCTCTGCCTGGAGCTCTCCTCCCTATGAGCGAATTTGAATGTATAAATATTGTACTCTGTGAATAAAGTTTAGAAGACCCTTCCTGAACCTTCGTGGTGATGGAACCGATTCTCCCCTAACTCGAGTTATTGAAATAAAGCCCTTTTGAATCGGACACCACGGACTCTGCCTCTCATTTTATGCATGACCCTTTGTTTATTTATAGAAATTATGACAGGGTAATACTTTATTTACCACAACCTAAATATTCCCACTTGAGTTTCTCTTAACCTAACAACCCTGTCCTTATTTCACCAACCTCTCCCATTCGCATCGGTACCGAAAGACACGTGAACGAGCAGAACCCCAGGCTACGGAGAACCGGCATCAAACAAAACATTCTACCGGTACTAGACTATCAAGAGAGACCACGATTCGAACTACCAATAACAAGAAACCTAAAGAACAAAATGGATTGCTCTAAACATTGCAGCAAACCAGAAACAGCTAACTAGAAGGGGTAAACAAAGGACGCTAAAGTATCTACTTGGAAGGGATAACAAAATCTAGCCTCAGAAATAGTTGTCTAAGGTCAACACGTGTTGGTATCCGTAAGAAGAATATCTGTTTGAGTTATTTAAGATCATCGCTTTCCTAGAATTGTTTGTCAACGAGGGAGTCCAAAGTAAAGAGTATCAGTGCTTCAGTATAGCATTCTTCAATATCCAAAAGCTAATCAAAGTGTGTTTGGAACCTCAAAACCGTGTAGTCAACCAAAATAAATAGAAGTTATGTTGTATGTTATATACGAATGACCTACACCTGACGAAGGCCCCCTGGCCGAAACGCGTTGTGTTCCACCTTACTGCATTTGCCTTCTTCACTTTCCCATCGACTAATCATATCGTATAGCACTCGTTAATTTTTCTTTTTGCACTATTGTTGAGTGTGTGTAGTTTATATTTGTATGTACATTATATGTTATTGATTGTTAAATTATATGAAATATATGTGTCTTTTATAAATGAATTGAGAAAAGAATAATGAACAAAAAATCAAGAAATATAAAATAATAAAAAAACTTATAATTTTGATACATCACTGTCTCAGTAAATCATTATGTGTTAGCATTTAATATGTAATATAGGGTCAAGATAAGGGCGCTTCAATTATCAATAGTTTGCTAAATACTGTTCCTTTTTCTCTAAAAATGTTGATATTTTCCCTACAAAAAGCAAACTAAACAATATGTAGGGGTCCCCATTTTTTCCACAAACTAATACTTTATTTACCACATAAATCTGGCGCCCGAACAGGGACAAATCCCCTTCCCCACGCGCCGGAGATGTAGGTCCAGCCCTTGCCCCCTTCTACAGCCGCGACGGACTTCAAAGTGTACACGCCAGTGGGACTTCCCGCTTACTCCCTCAGGCCCACGGAGGAGACGGACTGCGACCAGGCATCCACACAAGGCGGTGAGGATCGCGGATCATCCCAACCAGAGCCCAACCCGTGAGAGATCAAGGTCCGAGGTTTCCAGAGGTCCACCTGTTCCGCGCATGCGCAGTATCAAGTATCCGAGGCCTTCAAGTTCTGCTTCCCGGTGAGTACCACTATTGGGAACGCATAAAGATAAAGACGGGTTCATTTACATGAACACGGTAAAGACGTGTCTCATTTACGAGACCGGTATGGTTGTGCTGTATTCCAGTGCATAAAGTTAACTGTTATCAAGTACATAGAGTTAAACTGTATCTGTTTTAGTGTTTTAGTGTTCTACTGTTAATGATTGTTTCAGTCAGACTATTTTGGTGTGTATTGTGTTTTTATTAAAGTTAGTTTCAACATGCCACTGTTTTCAAAATTACGTCAGATAGGGACCAGAAAGGGAATACTAGAAGAATCAGTTAACATCCCGCCTAGAGACACACCTGGTCATTATATGTATAATAAACATGGGCTAGATGCCATATTGTATTTAGACTTATGGGTAGATTACACAAAGGATTTAGAGGAGAAGTACAGATGGCCTGTCTCGGGAACGTGGGATTCTGAATGTATTATGAGAGTAGAGGAAGCGCTATGGAAAAAGAAATCAAGACCCTCTCAGAAAGACGCCATTGAGTTATGGCGCAAAGAAGCACATAGGAGAACAGAGAAAGAATTCAACAAAGCGGAGAGAACTAAACAAGCAGCGGAAAAAGCCAAAGAAAAAGAGCTGCGGGAGGAGGGGGAACGGGTCAAAGCAGAACAGGGTGATAGAGAAAGAAATGCCGTCGTTACTGGTATTTATCCCGTCCTCTCAGAAGAACTAGCTAGAGTGACCCCCTCAGAAACACCCCGTAGATCGCGAACGCCACCACCTGTACCGTATAGGGTACGTAGAATAAAGCCGACAGCATCCGAGGCGTTTATTTCCTCCTATCTAGAAGAGTCCCCACCGGACTACGCAAACGCAGATTTCCCTCCGCCCCCACCAGCGGAACAGCTCCAACAGCTCCAGCAACTAGTGAAAGACGACGTGGGGCCCGGGGCCGTAGGGGGAGGGGAGCCTACTATAGATGTAGCAATCCCCCACTGTATATACGATCCAGAACCAGGAAAGGGCTCAATGCTCGTGATTTCACTAAGACTAAGACAGGCCGTCGCATATTTGGAGAAACTACCAGATATGAAGGACAACTTAGATAAAATATACCGTTTCATTAGGACGGGGGAGGGACCCGAGAGTATAGCACAGGCCACGCAAAACAGAAAGGTGGGGGTTAAGAACTACATCCTTCGTTTTGTTATTAACTGCCTGATCAGGGAAAAAGACGAAGGAGACGGGGATGTAAAACCTGGTTGGATAGAATGGAGTGATCACATAGATGCCGGTCGGCATGATAAAACGGGACAGACAGATAGCATGATGAACAAAATACGAAAGGAAATAATAGCAACATACAAAGCAGAATCTGACAAGGAGGGTGAGTCATCAACGGAAGAGGTAGAAGAGGGGAAGGACAAAATAAATTATGTAGGCAATGCACGACGGTTTGACAGGCCCAAATGTCTCGACTACCGTAAACAGGGGCCGGCTATAAAAGAAAGGTATTCCCTTGAAAATCTATTCCAAGCTACTGAAAAAGCACTGGACCGACGGATAAAGAACGAGCGATCTCACACCCCACACGAAATGGAGTTGGCCCGGTCAGCCACCCAGTGGGTGTCCAATTCTAACATATATAGCAATGATATAGTGGCCCAAACGTTCTTGAGCCTTCCGCCGAACGAACAGCGTTTGGCCGGTATTTACATGGTCCAACATTTAATAACGTTGTATGAGAATCAATATTCCGATCCCGGTCAATTGTATAAATTACTGGACGACATAGTTCTAGACAGATGGACAGGCCTGGGTACTGAATTAATTAACGTCATCCTGGATCAACGACATAAGTACTTAAATTTTCTGACCACATGCATGCTTCCCGCCCCACACCGCGACAGAAAGCACCTATACGTAGACAGACAGAACCCCCTACGAGAGGTACATCCCGTCAAAAATGCAAACAATGTGCTTCAACGGGTTTATGTTTACACCCCCTTGACGAAATTAGAAATACTGGAAATGAAAAAGATGTTGCCCTCCCATGATAAAGACCCGGGGGGGTTTCACCGAGAATTAAAGGACATTCTCCGCATCGGAGATTATACGTACGCTGACATTCTGAAACTATTGAAAGTACTATTGCCAGCAGGCATTTATGAAAAGCTAAAGGAAAAAGACTGGGAGGTGGGAGAAAAAAAGTTAAGCTGGGAAGCATTGGAAACAAAGGATAAAGACAGGGGCCCGGGGGTTGGTCTTGGTGACAAAGCTAAAGAACTACCTGAACTCCTAATACAGGTTTTGCCGAGACTATTGACTATTAAAAAGGAAGACTGGGATGCTATTTCAGCCTGTAAACAAAAACAAGAAGAAGACACAAGCGACTTCTATTCTAGATTTGAGAAATGCTTTACTATTAATAGTGGCCTTAAGCCCGGTAGCGAGTCATATCCCCATCTTTTCGTGAGCAAGTTAGTAGAGAATTCGCTACCCCAGATCAAGAATAGAGTACTGAAGGTTGAGAGTACTTGGCAAGCAAACAGCCCTTCACAAATGTTGCAGATGCTACAATATCACCAGAACAGGATTAGAGAAGAACAGGATCAGGAAAAGAGACGCATGAAAGAGACTAAAATGAAGGTGCTGGTTGCCCAAACGGTACCAGCAAACACGAACAAAAATGGCACAACGCCTGTCAAGGGGAACTGTAATTATTGCAAACAACCAGGTCACTATGTAAAGGAATGTGCTGTCCTGAAACACAATATAGCTACAGGCAAAACAAAAGAACGACCACACACTCCTAGGCAAAATAGCACCCCACAGAACACACAACAGACATTAGCGACTTTTCCACCCCCACCACCACCTGTTAATGCCACCCAACAAATGTATCAGTACACACAGTCAGACTACCCGGAATACCAATCTTTCTCATGAAACAGCCTCGAGAGGGAAGATGGCTTGCCCCTTATTGAGGTTCCTGTAGATCAAGAGGGTCCCTATGTACATAGTCGTGCATTGGGAAAGGACAGAAAGTTTCTGATTGACACAGGGGCGAGCAGAACTACAATCAGCCATGACGAGGTTCCAGGGGCACCTCTCTCGGGCCCACAGAATATTTCCCTGGGATTTTCAGGAAAGCCTATTGTTAATGAAGTATCGAAACCAATCTTCCTAGGGGTTGGTCCACTGTCACGTACCACAGACCTGCTACTTACTAAATCATGTCCAGAAAACTTACTTGGTATAAAAACATTAAAAGAACTAGGAGCAGTTATCTGTTGTTCTCCAGAGGGAGTGCGACTGTTCTTACGTGATTTTAAGGGACATTATGTGTTGACAGATTTTGACCACAGACTTCAGAATGTACCACAGCACCTATGGGCACAAGGTCCGACTGACGTAGGTTACATGAACATAACACCACACCATGTCACACTCAAAACAGGAGTAGTACTACCACGTATACGACAATACAAAATACCACCTGAGGCCGAAGTGGCCTTATTAAAAATTATTGACGAACTCATTGCACAAGGGGTGGTGGTGGAGACTGACTCGAATGTGTGTAACTCACCTGTCCTTCCTATCCTTAAATGATCAGACCCTAATGCACCACCAGTTTATCGACTAGTTGTTGACCTTCAAGAATTTAACAAATGCGTAGTCCCACAATACCCAGTGGTCCCAGACATTTCTTCATTACTGACTGCTATTGCTTCTGAGGCAACGTTCTTTACAGTCATTGACTTGAAGAATGCCTTTTTCAGCGTTCCAATTCACCCAGACAGCCAGTATCTTTTCGGATTCAGTTTAAAAGGACGCAGCTTTAGATTCACGAGAGCACCACAGGGCTTCACAGAGAGTCCTAGCGTTTACAGTCAAGCGTTAAAAAGACAGCTGGACAGTATTAATATGCCTACCAACACAGCACTGATACAGTACGTTGACGACATCCTAATCACAGCACGATCAGAAACAGACTGCGAAGATGCATCACTGAAGGTTTTACACTTTCTGGCAGACAAGGGGCACAAAGTGTCCCCTTCAAAATTGCAATTCTGTGCACAGCAAGTGGTGTACCTTGGACACTTGCTGTCCAAGAGGGGTGGGCAGCTGACACAAGAACGTATTCAGTTAATTTCTAACCTTTCACAGCCCAAGACACAAAAGGAAGTACGGGCCTTCATTGGCCTCACTTCATACTGCAGGCAGTGGATTCCCCAGTATGCCTATCTAGCCAAACCACTCATACAGTTGACAACACAGGAGGCAGCGTCTTCGACTGTCCTCCCTTGGACACAAGAACACACCTTGGCATTTGAGGAATTAAAAAGAGCCTTATGTCAAGCGCCAGTTTTAGCGACTCCTAGTTACAGCAAGCCCTTTACACTTTTCGTTACTGAACGGGATGGAACAGCATTATCTGTCCTCACACAAGATCAAGCAGGAAAACACAAGCCTTGTGCTTATTTTTCTAGTACACTGGATCCAGTGGCCCAGGCTCTGCCTGCGTGCCTGAAATCGGTTGCAGCAACAGCCCTAGCCATAAGACAAAGTGACTCGATAGTGCTGGGACACCCCCTGACAGTACAGGTACCGCATGCAGTGGAAGTTCTCCTGAACAGGACACAGACACAACACTTGACCGTAGCGAGACTGACAGGATATGAACTGACGTTATTTCAACCACACATAGAGATCAGACGATGTAACATACTCAACCCTGCTACACTTTTGCCCTCCAGTACAGTAGATACCGCACCACATGACTGTGTGGAAATAATGAATATAGTGACGAAACCAAGACAAGACCTGACAGATGTTGCACTCCCAGACCCTGACCTAACACTCTATGTAGATGGATCATGCATGAGAACGAGCACGGGAGAATTAGTGGCAGCATATGCCATGACCACTGATACTGAAGTCATAGAGACACAAAGAATAGACATACTGTCAGCACAAGCAGCAGAGCTCATCGCTCTGACACAAGCCTGCATAAGAGCTAAGCACTTGAAAGTGAACATTTACACAGATTCACAATATGCTTTTGGCGTGGTTCATGATTTTGGAGTACTTTGGAGGGAGAGAGGTTTCTTGACCTCTCATGGGGCCAAAATTCAGCACGGCCCGCTTATTCAGGCCCTGTTGGAAGCAATACATTTACCTGCAGCCATAGCTATCCTGAAATGCAAAGCACACACCAAAGCTACAGACACCATTTCCCAGGGTAATGACCTGGCAGACCGAACTGCTAAACTTACAGCCCAGACGCCGACAGACACGACAAAGACAGAGGTACCATTACTGACAAAAACTATGACAGTCAGGGATCCTTCTCAAGATGTACTCGACATACAGACACATGCCACTTCAGATGAAATAAAGAAATGGACTGAACAAGGAGGGGTCCAGACTGACCAGGGTTGGATGACTAAGGGCAAAGCGACATGGTTCCTTCCTGATTCCATGGTACAAGTGATTATAAACACAGCACATAGTCCAGCACACTTGGGAGAGAAGGCAATGATAGACAGTTTACAGAATATCTGGTTTAACAAGCACCTGCGTGCAGCAGCGAAACAAAAAGTAAGAACATGTATGATCTGTTGCCAGTTCAATCCAGGTAAAGGCATCCCGGTGGAACAAGGCGGATTTCATCCTCCTGACCATTCTTTTGAGGTCCTCCAGATGGATTATATCCAAATGGACAGATGTAGAGGTTACAAGCATGTCCTGGTAGTTGTGTGTGCACTAACTAGATGGACAGAAGCGTATCCAGTCCCAGATTATACTGCTGTGACAACGGCCAGGCAATTGGTGCGCGAATTCTTTCCCAGATACGGATTGCCCCGTGTCGTTTACTCAGACAATGGTCAGCCTTTTTCTTCTGAATTAATGTTAGGATATAACTGGAAGTTCCATTGTGTGCGACACCCTGAAGCAGCAGGTCTTGTAGAAAGACACAATCAAACAATAAAGACGAAACTAGCAAAGATCTGTGCAGAAAAAGGCGTGGATTGGATGGTAGCCTTGCCGGTTGCCCTCTTTTACATGCGTATGGTAGCTCATTCCAGAACAGGCCTATCACCATATGAAGTGGTTTTCGGTAGACCGCCGAATATGTGGGGTACGCCTATGCCTAAGAAAATAACTGATGTTGACAGTAACATGCTTACAGATTACCTGGCTTCCTTGATGTCTGCACTACTCTCTTGCCGTTCACAGGTTGCCGCCGCCTTCCCTGACAACACCCAGGTCAAGGAGCACGCCATAGCTCCAGGAGATTATGTGCTCGTCCGTAATTTTGATCGATCAAGCCCCCTTGAGCCGCGTTGGAAGGCGCCGAATTTGGTGTTACTAACAACGAGGACAGCCATCAAAGTCGAAGGGAGAAAAGGGTGGCTCCATGCCCATCATTGTAAGCGGTACTTTGGAGACTCTGGAACTTTGGTTAAGAAAAAAGACATTAAAGACATTACAGACTTTGAGCCCCCTTTGCTAGAAAAGACTCCACAGCAAGAGTACAGGTCCAAATTACGATCTAGAAAGCCAGACAGCGTTTAATTGTTTAAGTCCACTAGGTGGTGAATCGGTTAAACAGGTTTCTGACATGTATAAGATCGCGGACCCCAATAGTAAAAAGAGCAAAATTAAAGAAAAATACTGCAAGATATTACGCAGTAGATGTATAGTAACTCTGATTTTTCTGTCTCTTCTGTGCATCGCTATAATCTGTATCAGCTTAATACTACATGTTTTCTTTCCTCCTATTGCCTCACATATGCACTCTTCCATTAATGACACCGTAGAGCATACATTTAGTGATCTGCCACCCCATGAACTGTCCTATCGACTGGCCCTGTGCAACAATACTTTTATTCGGATGTTGCACCGTTCTCATCAGACCAGCAATGTGACCGATTGCTGGGTATGTGGCCGACTCCCACCCTATCAAAAGATGAAGGGAGTTCTGCCCCTTTTCCCTTTTCCGTTCTCCCACAATGGTTCGTGCGGAGCATGGTTTGCCTTAATGTCATCAATCGACAAAAAGTCCTCAGTATACCAGGGTGACTGGATATGGGGAAATTTGAATAAAGTAATGAATGAGGTATGTTTTCCAGACGAAGACGGACTCCCCCAAAGGAAAGGGACCGATCTAGAAAATGAAGAGTACGAGCAAGGAAATGCTTCCCTCAGCTTTATAATACTGAATGTTCAGCCCATGCAAAATGCGGGTCCACCGTCTATTTCAGTCCTACCGGTAAAAGGTGATTTGTGCGTTAGGAAGAAAGGATCAGTACATATGGGACACAGCGAGTGTAATGCTCTGGTAGAGTTTAATGATAAAGGAAAGTCTTCTTTCAAGGCATCTCGCCATACCTATTTCATTTGCGGTCAGACAGCCTATGTACATCTGCCCTTAGACTGGGGTGGGACATGCTATATAGCGTTCCTGCTGCCACCCGTCTTTTTGGCCCCATCCCATTATCATCGAGATTCACGACTAGAGCATGTTAGACACAGGAGAGAGAGCGACACCTCAGGTATTGATCAGACTGAGACAGCCTGGGAGCAATATACAGATTTCAACAGAGGATTCTTTTTCTTCATAGGTCCCGTCCAAAACAGTAAACTCGTACGCAGGTTAACAAGGACTCTGGAAGCAGTTGTGAATGAGACTGCATCTGCACTGGCAAACTTGACCCAGGAGCAGTCTGCCATGCGACTGGTTGTTCTTCAGAACCGCCTTGTTCTTGACGTCATCCTGGCGGATAGGGGCGGGGCCTGTAGGGTGATCGGCTCCAGTTGCTGCGTTTTCATACCGAATAACGCGCCATCTGTGTACGCAGCAATAACAAGGCTCCACAAGATTGCTCACGATATACATCAAGACCCAGGCACATGGACTTGGTCCAGTTGGCTCTGGGGTGTAATATCAGCATGGGGATGGAAAGTGTTGTCGTTCCTAGGAATGATACTGCTTATGATATTCAGCTGCTGTCTCTGTCTGCAGTGTGGCCCGGCCATTTGCGGCCTGTGTGCGACTGCCTGTGTTCCACATCCACGTATACAAAGGATCAAAGATGAACAAATGATGCTGTATGAACAAATAGACGGTCTCATGAGAATAGATGTGACCTGAAGGGTACAGTAGGGGACAAGGAGGGAATGAGGAAAAAGAAATTTTACATGGCCAATATGTCCCCTGCGTGTACCCCAACGTTTAGTGTACGTGCATGTCACCCATGCATTTTCCCTCTATGGCCTGCAATAATGATACCTCTGCATTTACGTCCCACATTGGGATGCCAGTCACCAAGTCTCCCATAAAAGAAACGTTAATTTTGCACTGAGGCCCATGTGGCCCATGTGTTTGCACAGTGCACTTTTCATATATCGCAAGAATTCATTTCTCCATTTTGTGGCTCAGCTCAGCCAGTCCCCGAATTCAGGTTTTCATGCCTCCAGACACTCTGAGGGCTGCAGCTATATGTCCCTGACCTCGCATACTTTTGGCTAAGCCGAGAGGGGCCCAGCCCGGGGTGCCAAGACAGTATTGTGCATAACAGTTATCTGCTTGCTCTACAGAATCACATTCCTGCCTGGTAAAGGTGGTAAACAGAACCCGTCTGCAGAGATAGGGCCTAGCCTTTCTGTCTCCGTTTAAGTGATTTGCAGAGCTCGCGTCCATAGAAAGCTCAAGGCCCCCACGCAATGAACGAAGAAATAGAGACCCACACTGGCTCTCGGTGATGAGCGACCTTTGCTTCAGATAATACATCCCCGGATTTAAGATATCAGATGATACCAGACGTGCTGGTCGCCCTGACACTGAAGGCCTCCCTACTAGACCGAAAGTCAGCTCCCCCCAGTTACACGTCAGTTGCACGTCATGATCAAGTTGCGCACACAAGTAGGGCAAAGTTCCAGCTGGCCATGCAACCCCCTCCATGCATCCACCCACTTATGACTCACCTATTACTCCTCAAGTGAACGCCTACATGTACGCCCATATGCACACCCACATGCTCTTGTCTCTCTTTCTCTTGCTCTGCCTGGAGCGCTCCTCCCTATGAGCGAATTTGAATGTATAAATATTGTACTCTGTGAATAAAGTTTAGAAGACCCTTCCTGAACCTTCGTGGTGATGGAACCGATTCTCCCCTAACTCGAGTTATTGAAATAAAGCCCTTTTGAATCGGACACCACGGACTCTGCCTCTCATTTTATGCATGACCCTTTGTTTATTTATAGAAATTATGACAGGGTAATACTTTATTTACCACAACCTAAATATTCCCACTTGAGTTTCTCTTAACCTAACAACCCTGTCCTTATTTCACCAACCTCTCCCATCCAGTAACACAGAATCTTTACTAAACCTAATGACTTTTACAGGTAAAGAGAACTTAGACTGGCATTTACAGGCCCTATAGTGTTTCTTCATCAGCACCCTCTCATTTACAGCCATTTGGACACTTTTAGGCCCTGTCCTGCTATCCTACTGAGCAATCCGTATGAGCTGCTTGGCCGCCACTGTCTCTAAGAAGTTGAGCAGCTTCCCCCTCACTATTCACCATGGCAAGCCACAACCCAGCAGAGAAATTTTAAAAAAGTGCACTGAGTCCTAAGCCACAAAAAATAAATTTCTCAAAAAGTAGAGGATAAAAGGAAAAATATTTGGTGGTGACGCTGCAGAGAGGGCCTGTCCAAAATCATTGTATTTGGGGAATGACAGAGCATCCCACCATATAATGAGTTCTTGTACTGAGAGTTAGTTTTTGCAATCTCTTATAAGTTTCTTAGCTGACTTGCTGGAGCTTGTTTGTAGGGAATTGAACATGTTTCTCACACCTGTGACTTGCACAATTGTTTCTAGGGACGTTAGGAATATGTGGGTCCTGTGAGCACTGTCCCATGCTGCACCTGATTGGCAAGCCCCAATCAGGGCAAAGCCAGTCTTCAGTGGTTTGTGTTCCAGTTCATGGGGGACCTGGCCTGGCAGCACAAGCTGAACTGTTATTGCTGCAGCAGCATCGAGATTGATTTGCATATGGTTGGGTCTAAACTGAGGTGGCATGATGTGCAAAACAATGATGGTCTGGGATGCAAATCTGATGATTACTAGTGGCTGAGATCTATCTATCTATCTATCTATCTATCTATCTATCTATCTATCTATCTATCTATCTATCTATCTATCTATCTATCTATCTATCTATCTATCTACCTATCTATCAATCTATATTAAAACATAAAGGTTAAAGTGACAAGAAGAACGAAAACAATGAAATTCACCAATAATAGTTTATCAAGTTAACTGTCAGGTTAGGTGGGAGGAAATCTGTGATTTCAGAATGTATTCAGTTGTGATAAAACATCTTTCAAAGTGAAAAGACCTTTGCAGAATCTGCTTCAGCACTCGCTGGTTGAACTGTGGTTTGACAGTGAAGCACGTGGAGTGATTTGTTTAAATGCCGATAGGATGACCACCGGACCACTAGATGTGAATTGGGCACCTCCATTGGACTCAATCCTTAAAGAGGTTTTTACCTCGATACACAGGTCGGATGTTGGGTGTTTATAAAGAACCAAAGTCTAATAAATTAAATGGAAGAATAAGATTGGAGTGCAACATTTTTTATTGTTTTAATTATATACATTGGGGTATTACTTGTGGACACCCCCACCCATGTAGCCGGACACACGCTCGACCCTATCTTCACATCCAGCAAGCACATCTCCTTCGATCGCACCACAGCTCTCCACTGGATGGACCACAGCTGCGTTCACTTCAGCTACAAAACCTCCTTAACCCACAATCGCCCTCAACGTATTCCTCGAAGATACTGGAACAAAATCACCTCCGACCAACTCCTCACATCACTCAAACAAAACCCTCCCACACTCTCAATGGTCCCAGACCAAGCGGCCACCAACCTCAGGCAATGCATTACCCACAGCGCAGATGAATTAGCACCCCTGAAAAAGCCCCAGATGAAATCAACCAGCAAAAAAGCTCCCTGGTTCAATGATGAACTTAAAAAATCCAAGAAGCTATGCCACACCATGGAGAAGAATTGGAGAAAACACCCAACCTCAGACAACATGACCTCCCTCAAGACAGCCATGCGCAAACATCACCAAATGATTCGATCCGCCAAGAAATCCGCTTTCAAGGATCGTCTCGACAACAACACTCACAACAGCAAGGAACTCTTCAATATCGTCAAAGAATTCACCAACCCCACCGCAGCATCCAACGACATCACTCCCTCCCAAGACCTCTGCGATGCACTATCCTCCTTCTTCTACAACAAAATTGCCGACATCCACAACAGCTTCGAGAATTCTCCCAGCGATCAACCCACCCCACCCCCTTCTGATCCTACTCCTCCAACTAACAACCTCAGCGCCTGGAACCCAATCTCCACTGAAGACACCATTCGCCTCATGAACTCAATCCACTCTGGCTCGCTTCTGACCCCTGCCCCCACCACATCTTCAACAAAGCTGACTCCATCACCGCACCCCAACTCCGCGATGTCATCAACTGCTCGTTCAACTCTGCTACCTTTCCAGAAAGCTGGAAACACGCCGAACTCAGCGCCCTTCTGAAGAAACCCACAGCAGACCCCTCAGAACTGAAAAACTACCGACCCATATCCCTCCTCCCTTTCCCTGCCAAAGTCATAGAGAAAGCCGTCAACAGCCAGCTCGCCGCCTTCCTTGAAGCCAACAACTCCCTCGACCCCTCACAGTCCGGCTTCCGAGCCAAACACAGCACCGAAACCGCCCTCATTGCAGCGACCGACGACATCCGAACACTACTTGACAACGGAGAAACAGTGGCCCTCATCCTACTCGACCTCTCCGCCGCTTTCGACACAGTCTGCCACAGCACCCTTATACAACGCCTCAGCAACATCGGCATACAAGGAAAAGCCTTGGACTGGATCATCTCATTCCTCGCCGGGAGAACTCAAAGAGTCCGACTTCCCCCATTCTACTCAGAGGCCACCGAAGTCATCTGCGGCGTACCTCAAGGATCCTCACTCAGCCCCACCCTCTTCAACGTCTACATGAGCCCTCTCGCATCCATCGCACGACAACACAACCTTAACATCATATCTTACGCCGACGACACCCAGCTAATCCTTTCCCTCACCAAAGACCCCAACACCGCCAAAACCAACCTTCACGAAGGCATGAAAGAAGTTGCCGAATGGATGAAACAAAGCCGTCTAAAACTCAACTCAGACAAAACGAAGGTGCTCATCCTAGGATCTTCCCCCTCAGAATGGGACGACTCTTGGTGGCCTTCCGATCTGGGCACAGCACCCACACCCACAGACCATGCACGTAACCTCGGCTTCATCCTAGACTCCTCTCTCTCGATGTCCAGACAAGTCAACGCCGTCTCGTCCTCCTGCTTCAACGTACTTCGCATTCTCAAAAAGATCTTCCGCTGGATCCCCCTCGATACAAGAAAAACTGTTACCCACGCACTGGTCACGAGTCGGCTGGACTATGGTAACACACTTTACGCCGGAATCACAACAAAACTACAGAAAAAACTCCAGCGCATCCAAAACGTGTCAGCGAGACTCATATTAGACATCCCTCGCCAAGATCACATCACTGGACATCTAAAAGACCTCCACTGGCTTCCCGTCAACAAAAGAATTACTTTCCGCCTTCTCACCCACGCTCACAAGGCCCTCTACAATCTAGGACCCGAATGCCTCAACACTCGACTGTCCTTCTACAAACCCACCCGCCAATTAAGATCGTCCAATCAAGCCCTCGCCGTAGTCCCGCGCATCTGGAAATCCACCATGGGTGGCAGATCCTTCTCCTTCCTGGCTGCCAAGACCTGGACTCACTCCCCACCCACCTCCGCCTTACTCAGAACCACATCTCCTTCAGAAAAGAACTGAAAACCTGGCTATTCGACAAATAATATACCCCTTCCCCTAGCGCCTTGAGACCCTCTGGGTGAGTAGTGCGGTATACAAATGCTCGAACTTGAACTTGAACTTACTTCCATGCGTCCACAGGGGCCGTCCGACCTCACGGTGGTCGTGTGCGTCGGACGGTCGGACGCCGTCCGATATGCGCACGCGTCAAATCTGCCCACAGCGGAATGTCCACCGCGGCGAAGCAGTTAAGGAAGATAAGTTGCGCCCCCACACGCACTGCTTATGACTTCACATATTACATCTCTCATGAAACGTTAAATGACATAATTCATAACTTTGCTGGTGACATCTCGAATGTCATTATTAGCATAAATATCTGAATTAAGAGGTTTTCCATGGTTCAGCGAGAAGATGGGCTACAAATTCACATATATAATTTTTTATATAAAAGCATATTAGTGTTGACATTGGAAAGGAGATGCATGGAAGCACCTGATGGTCAGATTCTTATGGGCTGGGAATGAATTACAAGTGAAGGAAAGGAATTTGTAATATATATATACATTTATGTTAAAAGCCAGTGGCATATTTTAAACATAAATGTAGCATGATCGGGTTGAAAGAAGTCCCCAGACGAACTACCATTTTAATAGTAAATGTCATCTGAACCTGAAAGACCACTCACTGCTGCACTGCACTGCAATCGGCAGAAGAGAATCCAAGGAATCCAAGGAAAAGCACTGGAATGGATCACCTCGTTCCTCTCCGGAAGAACCCAGAGAGTCCGCCTTCCACCATTCAAATCAGAGGCCACTGAAGTCATCTGCGGCGTACCTCAAGGGTCCTCACTCAGTCCCACCCTCTTCAACGTTTACATGAGCCCCCTCGCTGCCATCGCACGCCAACATAACCTCAACATCATCTCCTACGCCGACGACACTCAACTGATCCTATCACTCACCAGAGACCCTAACACGGCCAAAACCAACCTACACGAAGGAATGAAAGAAGTAGCCGAATGGATGAAGCACAGCCGTCTGAAACTGAACTCAGACAAAACAGAAGTCCTCATCTTAGGTACCTCCCCCTCAGCCTGGGACGACTCTTGGTGGCCAGAGGCCCTTGGAAAAGCACCCATCCCGACGGACCACGCACTGAACCTGGGCGTCATCCTGGATTCCTCACTCTCGATGAACAGACAAGCCAACGCCGTCTCTTCATCTTGCTTCAACATTCTTCGCATGCTCAAAAAAACATTTCGCTGGATCCCTACCGAAACTAGAAAAACAGTCACCCACGCTCTGGTCACGAGCCGACTGGACTACGGAAACACCCTCTACGCCGGCACCACCGCAAAACTCCAGAAAAAACTACAACGCATCCAGAACGCCTCAGCCAGGCTCATATTAGACATCCCACGTAAAGAACACATCTCTGATCACCTGAAAAACCTCCACTGGCTCCCCGTCAATAAGAGGATCACTTTCCGGCTCCTAACCCACGCACACAAAGCACTCTATGATATCAGACCCGAATGCCTCAACACACGACTATCCTTCTACACCCCCTCCCGCCAGCTACGATCCTCCAACCAAGCCCTTGCCACTGTACCTCGCATCAACAAAACCACCATGGGAGGTAGATCCTTCTCCTACCTAGCAGCTAAAACTTGGAACTCACTTCCCACTCACCTTCGCCTTACTCAGAACCACCTAGCATTCAGAAAGCAACTCAAAACGTGGATATTCGACAAGTAACTCCCCACCCTTCTTCAAGCGCCTTGAGACCCTCTGGGTATGTAGCGCGCTATATAAATCTTTTGACTTGACTTGACTTGACTTTAACATGACTTTTGGCTACGCATTTGCACTGGCATTCTGACATCTATTAATGTGCTGTGTGGAGTCTGGAGGGTATGCCACTTGAATGGGCTCGTTTCCAGCCACTGTGTTTCCTGTAAATATTAAATGAAATGTATTTGTGGTGCAGCTGTACTAATCTGAAAGTCACTTACGAGAGAAACAAGCATTTTCAATGCAATAGGTCTTGCATTTTTTTGGAGTTAGAGCTGTAGACATTGCAAATGGTAATGTTTTAAACGTATGTGTTTTGGTTTTGAAGTGTACTGCTTGTATGTGTTGTAGAGTGAAATTATGTGCGTTTTGTATTTGTTATTTGTGGATTTTTGTGTGTGTTGTGGATTGTATTTGTGTAGTAGAAGTATGTGGCAGAGTGTTCATTGGAAAAGGATTATGGGATCAATAGATAGTGCGAGACAAAGATAGTTTGAGTGGCTAAAGTAAAGTCAGAGAGAAGGAATGGGTCGGTACATCTACCAATTTGTGCACTTGAGAAAGGTTATGATAAAACCTGGAAGTGAGAACCCCTGGAAAAGAAAGTTATTAGGCATGTGGAGATATTAAGACTACGCTGCAATAATTTTTCAAATTTATTTGCTTAATTTAAAGAAGTTTTTTGTTTTAGTAGGTCATGTAGATAATGTGTTCTATGAAGATACAAAAGAATTTGCTTTATTTACATTTTTTGTTATTTTGGATTTTCGACTTTTATGCAATGTTAACCTCTGGAGCTTTGAAGCTGTGGAAATGGTTGATGAAGTCTGTAGCTGAACACAAAAAATAGAAAACAAATTCAATTATGCTTGCAGAAATGCGGGCAGTGGAGTTTGTAGCTGTCCTGCCTGCTACCGTACCTACAAATTATCATTGAGTAAATGCGGGGAAGTCTATAGCTATGAAATACAAGCATTTGCGATGCAATAGGTCTCGTATTACTAAAAGGTTGACCTATTGGCGCTACAATATTATTAGCTACGCCAATAGCTCAAACTTTCAGTAATGCGAGACCTATTGCATATGCTTGGTTTTTAGAGCAGGCACAACGATTGTTAGCAAGCATAGACAGTGATGCAGGAGCTGGTACAGAGAAAGAAGATACCCAAGTATTGTTGCATACAGAGAATGCCAGCACCCATTGCTCGGGTAGCCTTCAACTCATGCGTCAGCAACAGAATCACAGAAGATAATTCACTCTAAGAAGTGCCCATTACACTGCTATGGCTATTTAATGATGGCACTGCACATGCAACGGAACCAGGTTCACAGGATAGCGCCAGAACTGCGAGGAGGACACACTGCCTGCCAAGTTACTGCATGAGGCACAATGTGTGCAGAAGCCCTTTGGCGTCTTGCAGGATCCTGTGCAGCATCCAAAAGGGGCAACGGGGAGGGCAAAAGAGCTACAGCAAAGAGGGGAAAAAAGTACAGAAAAGGTTTAGATAAGAGAAGGGGAGAAATGAGCAGCTATGGGAAGTAGAAGAGAAAAGGGGAACAGAGCAGGGAGGGAAAAAGGGGGCAGAGCAGGAATGTGAGAGAGAAGAGAAAAGAAGGAAGAATAGTGCGGGTGGGAGGGGGAAAAAAAAGCAAAGATTGGGGGAAAGAAGAAAGAGTGCAAGGGCGGGAGAGAGAAGAAAGAGTGCAAGGGCGGGAGAGAGAAGAAAGAGTGCAAGGTCGTGGGAAAATAAGGAATAGTGGGAAGGGAAGGCTTTACCGCTGGTGGTGCCCGGTGCAACAATGTTTGTTGGTGCCCCCCCAATGACCACCTCCATCATGGATTCCCTCACTACCACCATTTAAAAGTGCCCCTCAAGTTTCCATAACGAGTCTTTCTCAGATGCATTTAATTTGTTTTATAGAGCCACTCATACCAATTTAGGGTGCCAGAGCACATTACATTGCACACATATTACACAGAGACAATCAATCATACATGTCTAAATCAGTGTATAGGAAACGTTACATAGGACTGAGGACTACAATAAGAGTCATGTCATCCATACTGGTAGGCAGTATAGTTTAAGAGTACTTGGTCTGGAGAAGCACAAACTTCGAGTATAAAACATAATATCATGGTTGAGAGTTTTCTTTAATAATTAAAATTGATTTCTACCCAAATGAACCCATTTTGCAACATTAGGATAATGAAAGACTTGGAGGGGGGGGATGATAATGTATAACCTATACCATGCAGTTTTCATGCAGTTTTCATGCAGCTCTTTGATGATAGTTAATATCTCACTATTCTACATTATGATTTTAACTTATAATCTGCAAGCAAAAAAATCATCTATCTGACAAAAGCAGTAACCTACTGACCAATTTACATTATATGTTATTTGTGATTGCAAGGTACCTGTTCTTTACAGAAGGCATATTAACCTTCTGCTCTACCTTACAATGAGTCGAAACTTCCACTAGACAAAACGTCTATCTATCTCCCTCTCCAGAAAGAACATTTAACACTGGTTATTGTGACATTTTTGATGTTGCTTGAAAATTGCAGGAGGCAAAAAACGCAGAGGCTGGTGCTTTTAAAATTATAATATATGGCGCCTTCATCCGAAGTCAATGCCCGGTGCAGTGGCACCGGTCACACCACCGTAGACCCACAGGAGAGGTCAACACATTACAACCTGCTGCTCATCCTTCCAAGGTTGATAAATTGAGCACTGTTAAATGTATTACCCTGTACACCTGTTTGAAGTGTTTACAAAAGGTAAAACTGTGATACAAAGTGTGTAGGTCCAAGGAAGCTACAACCCTAGAGGCAGCAGGTGAAAAACATCCAATAGACTTTGTTCATGGGCTGCTCTGCAGAGAAGTGTGACCGGTGGCTTTCGGTTTGTTTTTTCAGGCAGTGTCCAGGTCCAGCTTCAGCTACAACTATGGTGAGTGAGAGTGAATGAGGAGTGTGAAGGGACTGAGTCAGCACCATGCAGTGTGGGTTGGAGTGGAGGCAACATCAACAAGCATTTGCAATGCAATAAATCTCACATTTGTCAAAGTTAGAGCTATTGGCTTTGTAAATGACAATGTCTTATCTATGTGTTTTGTTTTTAAGTGTGGTGGATCTGTGAACAGGGAGGCAGCTGCAGCATTGTCTAGAGGACTTAGAAGGTGGAATTAATGGCAGAACCAAAGATGCAGCTAGCAGCACTACCTACAGGACTAAGAATTAGGGATTACCACTGTGACCAGAGGCACAGTTGCAGCACTGCCTATATGATTTAAAATGGGGGAGTAACTGACGGGACCAGAGAAGCAGCTAGCAGCACTGTCTAGAGGATTAGGAATTATCAACAGGACTAGAGAAGCAACTAGCAGCACTGCCTAGAGGACTAAGAATGAGGAATTACCACTGGGAATAGAGACACAGCTGCAGCACTGCCTCGAAGACTTAAAATATGGGAATTTCTGATGGGACCAGAGTAGCAGCTAACATCTGTCTGGAAGACCTAGAGAAGCAGCTAGCAGCACCGACTAGTGGACTTAGAATGAGGAATTACAGACTTGACCAGAAAAACAGCTAGCTGCACAGCCTAGAGGACTAAGAATGAGGAATTACCACTGGGAACAGAGACACGGCTGCAGCACTGCCTAGAGGCTCTTAGACTGTGGAATTATCGACCTGACCAGAGTAGCAGCGAGCAGCACTGCCTAGAGGATTTAGATTGAGGAATTACCACTGGGACCAGAGAAGCAGCTAACAGCACTGCCTAGAGGACTTAGAATGAGGAATTACAGATGGAAACAGAGTAGCAACTAGCAGCACTGTCTATAGGACTTAGAATGAAGAATTACCTTTTGGACCAGAGAAACAGCTAGCAGCACTGCCTAGAGGACTAAGAATGAGAAGTTACCACTGGGACCAGAGAAGCAGCTGTAGCACTGTCTACAGGACCAAGAATGAGTAACTGCCAATTGGACCAAAGAAGAAGCTGCAGCACTGTCTAGAGGACTGATAATGGGGAATTACCACTGGGTCCAGAGAAACAGCTGCAGCACTGTCTAGAGGACTAATAATGGGGAATTACCACTGGGAACAAATTCACAGCTCTAAAAGATTAACAGAAGATTCAGTCAAGACTGAGAACAACACAAAAAGTTAACAATATTTCGCATTTTGTGATAAAGGTAATACTCTAGGTCGTTTGCAAGAGCTGTGTCCAACCAGCACCACTATCTAGGCAATGAACACTTACTAACACAATAATTAAGAGTGCAAAACCCATTTAAAGACCAAGTACTAGACTCACAATCTCAATAATCCCCCACACCAGAGTATGACTTAATTCACCATAAGCAAATAAAACATGCAAAGAAACAATAAGAAGAAAAATGTGGTTAGGCAACCTACTCCACAGGAGGGGGTTTGCAACGAGCCCAACTGAGTTGGAACTTACGAGAAAAGTTGGCAATACCTGGGAAGGTTTAATCGTTATTTTACGATTTTATATTTTGGTTCATTTACAACAATTTATGATACTCCTACATTGAAAAAAACGCATAAATTAGAACCTTAAATTGAGTTGGTTGCTTACTCTAAAGTCAATTATTTTAAACATTCGAGTCACTATGATGCCTTTGCTTATATGTGTAGGATTGAAGAAGTGTTGTTAAACCCTAATTATTTTTTTTAGGAACTTAAAGTTCCTATAAGCCAGAAGCTTGCTTTGTGGCATTCATGAACTAAGTGTGTGTTCTCTGACTGCATTGAAGGTGGGAAGCACTGGTGATGTCATAACAATATCACTCAAAAGTGGCAGTTAGTGGAAACCTTAACAGAGAGGACCGGGGTAAAGAGGACAATGCATGGAGTTTGGCAGAACCACATGTTGTATGTTAACCTTGTTGATATTTACATTGGCCTCACTGACTGAGTTACTGTCATGTCACCTGTAATTAGCCCATTTATGGATTTATTCCGTTTGCCGCATAATCGCCCATGTGGTGCATATCTGACACATTTCATTCAAATAATGTGTTTCTTGCTTACAAAGAAGGATTAAAAGTGATTTTTGAAACAAACATTTAACAAGGTTGTGCCTCGCACTGGCACCTGCTTGGAATAGGTTAACTACTTATCAACTTTCAGGTGCTCATTGCTGTATTCAGGCGTTAAAACTGGTACTAATGATGTCAAACATTTGCCTAGGCAGTTAATGTATTTACAAGACAGAATAGCAAAATAATAGTACCACAGGATATGGTAGAATATGCTGCATTTTTTTAACACGCAATGTATTCAACCCTGCTCATAAGTTGCTTTCCCAATATTGGGTCTAAGCTCCAGTGGCTCTTTTAAGATGACGACAACAAGGCACTTACCACTGAACGAAATTCATTGAACATTTTTTCACATGTTTATTCTATAAATGCAATGTAACTCGAAGATTGGCTAAAGTCCTTCAGTGTTAAGTGGCGGCCGAATAAACATGTTTTATGACATACCTAACAATTTCCACTGCTTCGTCTGCAAACACTGCTTTCGAGCAGCCGAATGCTAAATGAGAGTACAAGATGAATGCCGCATTCATTTAGAGCCCACAAACCAAGTAGAATCATTTAATACCTTTTACAATTTATCTCGATTTAATCTACGAAATAATAGCAGGGCAAATAATTAGTCTATATAATAAGTTCAGATACTGCAGCATTAGTTCAAAATCTCCAATCATGTATTTTATCTCCGGACTGGGAGGCGCGTCTTGACTGCTGTTGTGTTCCTGGTTTTGGCACGCCCATGACGCCATGAGCGTGCAACGTTGAGTCATGTGACTTGCTATAATAAAGAGGGGCCCCGCACGCACATACGCAGTCAGGCGCGCAGACGGAGAGCCAAGAAGTTATTCCCAGTGTCCGTCTCTGTTATTTCTAGAGCCACATGTAAGGCCTAGTTGCACCTAGATGCCCCGGAGTGTAGGCCCCAAGTTGAGACCCCTAAGGTTGTCACTACTCACTTCAACGATACAACAACTGGCGACGAGGGTGGCTGCCGAATCCTCGCCGGGGGTGCGTGTGTGCCTGCTGTCCCGTGCGGCGGCCACGAGTCCGTTCCTTGGCTCGTGGTGCTCGTGCCTCACGCCCACACACGCACTTGCGGTGCACACTTGTGGTGAAGACTCCGATCCCTGGGGGTGTTCAGGTGAGCTGAGTGCTGCCGTCCCACGCCGGCTGTCGAGGCCGTGCTGCACAGCGCTATCCTGCGGAGCGCACTGCTGTGATCGCCTGCCCGCGGCAGGGGGCCGTGTGCACTTCAATCGGTGGCTTCACGCCCAGGGCCGCACCTGGCCTCCCGGCACGTGCGTGAAGCGCGCTTCTGTCCGTCTCGCACGGCGAGTGGGGCGGCGCCCTGCCTCCTCTTACGCATCTAGCGGACACGGCGCCTGCCAGTCCCACTGCTGGCCTCGGTTGCCCGTGGTGAGCGCGCCGGTCGCACGCGCCTCACCGGGCTCCCCGACGGGAGTTGCACCGCCCTGGACATCGGCACCAACATCACGGAGAGGGCGGGCCCTGTGCTCACGAGGCCCCGCGCCTAGCAGAGGCCTACATCCGGCCCCAACGGGCGCAGTCTCCATCAGGCTCCCCGCCCATCAAAGACTTGATCAGGCGCCGGCAGGGCGATGGCCACGATTCCGCCCATCGAACCTTTTGTGGTGGAGGGGGCGCCCTCGGCGTTAGCTCCAAAATGGAAGGAGTGGGTGGACAGACTCCTGGTATTCTTCGAGGCCACGAAAGCCCATAAAGAACAAAAGCGAGCCATGGTGCTCCACTCAGGGGGCAAGGACATACACTCTATCGCTAGAACACTCACAGAGGCGACTCCCAAAACACATCACACGCTGATAAATGCCCTAAATGCCCACTTCGAACCCATGGCCAACCAGGACTAAGAAAGATTTGTATTCAGACAAGCGCGTCAGCTGCCGGAGGAGTCGCTGGACACCTACCACACCAGACTCAAAAAGCTAGCGCTATCCTGTGGGTTCGCAGACGTCACGGAGGAAATCCGAGGACAAATAATACAGGGCTGTGCCTCTGCCAAACTGAGGGAAAGAATATTGGAAGAATCAGGCAAACCGTTAGCCGACATCCTGACTCTCGGTCACACAAAAGAACTATCCAAAGCCAGGGCGGCACACATGGAGGCAGCATTGCAAGCAACAGTCAAGGCGGAACCCGTCAACAAACTTCAGGTCCAAACACCGTCCAAGTGGCACAAAAAGACATCCCGCACACCGAGTGGGGCATCTGGACATACATGTGGATACTGTGGAGGCCCGAGTCACCCGGCACCAGAATGTCCGGCTAGAGGGAAGCGCTGCTCGGGATGCGGCAAGCTCAACCACTTCGAGAAAGTGTGCCGCTCGAAAAAATTCCGCAGGCCCCGCCAAGTGGTAAATGCAGTGCCGGAAGGTGAACAGAGCCATAGTGACATGGACGACGATGAAGAAGAAGAACGGTCGGTGCACAAGGTACACATGATTGGCACCGCTGCCCGTCGCACCAGAACGCTCCCACAATGTTCAATCAGAGTGGCTGAACAAGACATCATGGCGGTAGTGGACACGGGAGCCTCCATCAACCTCATGAGTGCAACGCTCTACAGAACCATGACACCGCCTCCGGCCCTGAGCCCCATGCCCATAACTGTATTCGCGTATGGGCAGGACATCCCTCTCAAGATCCGAGGCAAATTCCGAGCGGCAGTCCGCCATGGGGACAAAACAATCAACGCGAACATCTTCGTATCAGAAGAAGGACAGGGCATGCTGCTAAGCTGCAGAGCGGCCGAAGACCTGGGTGTCGTGACCTTTGCCTTCGGCGTTCATGAGGAATCGGTACAGCAGCTCATCATGGAATTCTCTGATATATTCGAAGGCATTGGACGTTTCAAAGGCCGTGAAATACACCTGCATGTCAACCCCACAGTACAGCCGGTAGCCCAGAGACACAGACGCATTGCTTTCCACCTTCGACCCTTGGTGGAAGAGGAGCTTCGAAAATTAGAGGCGGCTGGCATCATTGAAAAGGTCTCAGGCCCCACCCCCTGGGTGTCGCCCATTGTGGTCACGAGGAAGCCGAAACAGCCAGGGGCAGTCAGAATATGCGTGGACATGCGCCTCCCCAATGCAGCCATAAAGCGGGAACGTCACATAACTCCCACCATTGACGACCTAATCGGAGAAATGGCCGGAGCCTGCTGGTTCTCGAAGCTGGACCTACGGTCGGGGTACCACCAGCTGGTACTGGACAAGGAATCGCGAAATATAACCACCTTCTCGACCCACATAGGCCTCCGAAGGTACACCCGACTCAGTTTTGGAGTTTCCAGCGCAGCGGAGGTGTTCCAGAATGTCATTCAAGAGCTGATCACAGGCATACCAGGGGTGATAAACGTCAGTGACGACATAATGATACATGCCCGTACCATCACAGAGCACAATCAACGGCTAACCCAGGTATTCCGTAGGCTGAGAGAGGCTGGACTCACTCTCCACAGAGAGAAGTGTGAATTCCTACAAAGAAAGATAGGATTCTTTGGGTACGTCTTTTCCGCGGAAGGAGTCAACCCAGACCCGGATAAGGTCAAAGATGTCAAAGACGCACAACCCCCTACCACAATCACCGAAGTTCGAAGTTTTCTCGCCATGGTCAATTATTGTGGGAGGTTCATTAGAGACCTTGCCAACCTCACACTTCCCCTGCGGGAACTCACGAAAGACTCCACGCCATGGACCTGGGGACCTGCACAGGAGAAGGCATTCCAGGACATTAAGGCATCTCTCTCGAGCAACACGACACTGGCATTCTTTGATCCTCGAAACTCCACCCTGATAGCAGTAGATGCTGGGCCTGCCGGGCTCGGGGCAGTCCTAATGCAGAAACAAAGGGATGAACTGGATTGGGTGCCGATTGCTTTTGCGAGTCGCTCACTCACGGACACGGAGCAACGGTACTCCCAGATTGAAAAAGAAGCTATTGCCATCCACTGGGGATGCTGACATTTCCACCTCTATGTGTATGGCAAGCCATTCACGGGGGTGACTGATCACAAACCCTTGGTGGCCCTATTCTCGGGGACCTCGACAAAACCACCGCCCCGCATTGAGAAATGGATGCTTCAACTGCAGGAGTACAACTGCAACATTGAATACCAGCCAGGGGCAAAGAATCCGGCAGACTACCTCTCACGCCATTCCCGGCCGGCGACCCCGGAAGAAATGGAAGAGGCGGAAGAAACGGAAGCCTATGTCAAGTGGGTGACAGCGCGGTCATGTCCGCGACCCCTCTCCGTGGTTGACATAGCGAGTGCCACGGCGCAAGACGTCTGCCTACAGAGGGCCAAGGAGGCTCTCCGAAAGGCGAATTGGCACCGTGCCAAGGAAAGTTGGAAAGTGCTCACACCAGAAGCCAGAAAGATAATGGAAAGCCTGCACCATGTCAGAGAAGAGTTAAACGAAGATGACACCGGATGCCTGCTGAGAGGGCATCGCCTGGTTATACCCGCTGCGTTGGCCGAACAAGTGGTGCAGCTCGCACACGTGGGTCACCAGGGAATGGTTAAGACCAAGGCACGCCTAAGAACAAAAGTGTGGTTCCCCCTGATGGACGAAATGGTGGAGAACGCGGTGAGATCATGCCCAGCCTGCCAAGTCACTGGGGACGCTCCTCGTGAAGCCCCGATCATAGTGGAACCACGGCCACGACAACCATGGGAAAGAGTCAGCATGGACTTCGGCAGCCTACCGGACGGGAGACACACCTTAGTGATGATTGACGACCATTCCAAATACCCGGAGGTGGAAATAATAACCAGCACGAGCGCCGGGGAAGTCATACCCAAGCTGGAGAAGATTGTTGCCGCTCACGGGGTAATGCGTGAACTACGCACCAACAATGGGCCCCCATTTCAAGGACAAGAACTGGCCAATTATCTATCCTCCCTCGGCACTCAGCATCGGCGCATCACCCCTCGCTGGCCTCAGGCTAACGGAGAGGCCGAGCAATTCATGAGAACTCTGAACAAGGTCATTCGCATTGCACACGACAAAAGCCAGTCAATAGAAATGGCCATCTTCACGTTCCTCCGGAGCTATAGACAGACCCCACACTCAACCACAGGGGTAGCTCCAGCACACGTCCTCATGGGGCGGGTAGTGACTGATTCCATCCCCCACCACCCGCGGTGGACACCTGAGGGGGCGGATGAAGACCGGATCGCGCAGAAAAGACAAGCCACCTTTGCTCAAATCAGCAAGAGAAGAAGGGCTGTGATGGTCAAGTTCAGCAGAGGGGATCTAGTGCTTCTCCGAAACAGGGTAACCAGTGGAAAATTTAGACTCAACTATGAAAGAGGACCGTGGCGGGTGATTGGTGTGAAAGGCACCCGTATCATAGCAGTCCGGGGGCGGGAAACAGTGACAAGAAACGTGTCACATTTCAAACGCTTCCATCCAGAGCCAACATCACCCTGCCCTCCAACGTTCAATGCTGGGAACGAGGCTGCTGTCAGCCCTCCTCACCAGGAAACAGTACCCAGCCAAGAAGCCACCCAGAGAAGCAGCACTAGTGTGGAAGTGAATGGCGAGTTAAATGAAGGCTCTGAGGCCCTGGAAAACATGCGACGTCCCGAGGTGGCAATCAGTAGGTCGCCGACAACAGTCCCGGCTACGGCAGAAGATATCCTGAGGCGAAGGGAGTCGCAGTATGGACTGAGAAGAAACCCCACACCCTCCTGTCGGCTGCGCGACTACTTTACGTAAGACTGTTCTTGTAAGAAAAAGAAAAAGGTCAAAGCTAGAAAGTGATAGTTATGTCAGTGATCATGCCCAGTAATCTGAATAGTAGTTGAGCAGAGTTTGCCAAAAGAAAATATCATGACAGACTGTTTGACAATGTTGTGTGTTCTGTTTTCTTCATGTTTTAGGAGGAATGTTGTGTTCCTGGTTTTGGCACGCCCATGACGCCATGAGCGTGCAACGTTGAGTCATGTGACTTGCTATAATAAAGAGGGGCCCGCACGCACGTACGCAGTCAGGCACGCAGACGGACAGCCAAGAAGTTATTCTCAGTGTCCGTCTCTGTTATTTCTAGAGCCACGTGTAAGGCCTAGTTGCACCTAGATGCCCCGGAGTGTAGGCCCCAAGTTGAGACCCCTAAGGTTGTCACTACTCACTTCAACGATACAACAACTGCCAGGAAAGTTTGTTAGTTAAATAACGGTAAAGGCAGTCAAGTGGGAGCGGACAGCACAGTTTAATTAGGCAGCTCTGTGGAAATCTATCCATGGGCTGGAGGAGACTGTGGAGCAGAAATGGGAGGAGCGACCAACAGAAGAACCCCTGGATGGTGGGAGCTCCAATTACCCTGGCGTGGGGCTGGCTGCAGGTGAGCGGGAGCAGTATAGGGGGTTCGGAGAGCAACCATGTATCTGTATTCTGGATAAAAAGCGCGTTCATGTTTGGGATGAAACAAAAGTGCAGACGATCTATGACAGGGCCGGTCCTAGAACTTCTGGGGCCCCAGGCGAAAGTCAACATGTAAGGCCCCTCTAATGTGCATGTAACATCACAAGAAGTGACATCACAGAAAGTGACATCACAGGACTATTGATCTTTTTTGGCATCACTGAAGAGACCTAATGTGGATATCAGTAACATGGTCAAAAAGAAATATGCAAGTGAAATAATTCCATACATTTTAAAACTGTATTAAAAGGATTACATTTGTCACGTTGGATGAAAAAGATAGATGCGGCTCTCACAAAGATGCATATTTTTTACTCCATGTTAACTGATTGTTTGGAGATGAGTGCAAGTTAAACATTCCAGTTCTGTCTTATAAAGGGGAGAGATCCTGTTGAGGTAATAAGGGGCGGGATCATTCAAAATATAAAATTAAACAAGAGAGAATCCCTCACCCCATGGATATTATTGCAAATTTCAAAAAGCTCCGTTATCTTTCCGTGCCATTATTGTGCCACCCTAGGATTACATTAATGCTTAGTAATTTGTTTTAACGTAAATCCTCTCACCAAGCTGGCAGTTAATAGCTCACTGTTCTATGTTAGGAATTTGACTTATAATCTGCAAGTAACAAAAATATCTTACTGACAAAATCAGTAACCCACTGACCTATTCACTGTAAGTACACTTTTTGACCTACATGGTACATGTCCTTTGCAGCAGGCACATTAACCCTCGGCGCTACCTCTTCACAAGTCAAAACTTCCACCTGACAAACTCCATCTCTTTCTGGGAAGAACATGAATTACCGGAGTTATCATGACATTTTTATAATTGACGAAAATTGCGAGAGACCAGGAAGGAGGCAACAAATGGTTTAAAAAACATAATATACTTGCAATCACGACGCCCCCACCCGAAGTCTGCTCTCGTTGCAATCTCACCGGTGTGCCCTTAGTGACAGAGTCACTGTCGTTCTTGGGAGTACTGGTTCATAGGCCTGCCCGCAAGACTGGAGGTGAACTTCAGTATGGATTGTGGTGGACAGTCCTTCAAGGTTAACCCACATTTACCACCACAAGGGTCCACCTGCTGGTGTTAAGACACTAGGGCTTCTAAAGTCTTGCGGGCCTTCTAAGGTCTAGCAAGGGAAAGTGCTTCCTCAGAAGAGTAGTCGGGTAGGCTGATCCTGGTTCCCCAGTCCCAAATTTGTCAGCTCTGACGATGGTGCCACATCCTACTGAGACAAACTTGCATTGCCTTCAAATACAACCCAATTGTACCCCGCTATAAACACCTGAATGCGACTCAGTTCAAATTACGCACTAGAAAAGAGTAATGTACTGCCTAAAAAAAAAGGAACATCTTGGAAAAAGCAAACACTCAGGGGAATGCAAGATTAAGTAACACATGTTAAATGTTAGAAGGAACAACATAGTTATTTTAATGCTATTGCACTTAAGGGCATGACTGCAGGGCCCTGAAGGAACATGTTTCAATGTCCATTACTTATATCCTTACAAAACTTAAGCGGTATGGTTTAAAAAGACCGCATTTGTGAACACAGAGCCACGGTATGCCTTTTATTTTCCTTTTTTTATTTTATTTTTTTATTTTTTTTATTAGACGAAAAAAGAAACACATTACAATACACATTGCAGAGTAGGTTTTAAACATAAAGTAAAAAAAACATTATTGAAAAATAGCTTTGCACATCCATATAAATGATCAGATGATAAGTACTAAAGTGGCGGTTTTAAAACATAAAAAATTGATATCGACAAGGGGATAATAAACAATATTCCTAAAGGAAAAAGACACACATCAATCAATACCCAATAACGCAATAGATCTTTAGCCAACCCATTCAGCCACCGGTGCCCAGATTCTAGTTGCCAATAACCGGCTCCTCCCCCCTTTGCCCGAAAACACAGAAAATTCTAGCCGATGGAGGGCTAACAGTCTTGCTCGCCATTGTGCAAACGTCGGGGCTTCAGCAGATAACCACTGAGAGGTGATACATAGGCGTGCCTGGGACATAGCAATGAATAGCAGAGCTAATTTGTAGAATGAATGGGTACCAGCTAAGCTATTGCCCACGTCAACCCCGAATATTACTAATGCAGGAGTCACTGAGCAGCTTATCTTAAGTATGGAATTGATAAAATGCTCAATATCATCAAAAAACCCTACAAGTACTGGGCAGGCATAGAACATATGTATTATGTCTGCGGTCGATGAATGGCAGCGAGCACAAGTGATGCCCTTACTAGCACCCCATTTTGCGATCTTCATTGGTGTATAGTACAGGTCTAACATAGCCATATAACTTTGTGTCTTTAATGAACCTGATGCGATGACCTTACTAGCAAGTTCCAATGCCAGGGCTAAGTCAATACCTGTCCGACCTAATTTGGCTTCCCACTTGGCACTTTGTACTAATAAGTCGTCCGGAAAAGTTGACACTATATATTGATAAAGTGCCCCTAATCTACTTCTTTTCAGAATCATCTCAATAATTGGAAACTTATCAAGAATAACTGATGAGGTCTTCAGTTGTTTATGCACAAAGCTTTGTATTTGTAAATATTTAAAGAAATTGCACGGGGGTAATTTATATTCATTCCTAATATCACTGTATACTAAGATTAGCCCATCTTCTACCAGGTCGCCCAGCATATAGACACCCTACCTTCGCCAGCCAAGCATTACATGGTCTTGAAATATACTAGGAAACACTCTGCTACTTTTAAATGGCATATAGAAATTCAAATTCGGAATATCTAATTTCTTCCTAATCTTCCGCCAGATAGAGCACGCAGCAATCAATACTTTGAAGCGTGTCCTTTTGTAGTAGCTAGGCTCCAAAATTTACAACAGTATACCCTTAGCAGCTTCACCTAACCCTATCTCGTATATAGTAGGTTGGTTGGATATAGGTACATGCGCCCTATCGCCACATATCAACACTCCCATAGTTTGTAACATAGCTGCCCAATAATAGATAACTAGGCTGGGAACCGCCCAGCCCCCCCGATCTCGAGGAAGATACATCCACTTAGCTGCTCGTCGTGGTCGTCTATATCCCCACAAAAACCTACTGCAAACCCTCTCTGCCTTAACCAAGCTGTTTTGAGAAAATAACAAAGGAACGGTTCTAAACAAATATAAAAATTTCGGGAGGACTATCATTTTCAAGACACTACAGCGGCCATATAAAGATAGATGTAGGTTGTCAAGTCTCTCCAGTTTGGTGTTGACTGCTTCTATCATTGGGAGGATATTTAGTTCCGGAATCCTATCAACTGTAGAGCTTATCCGCACCCCTAAGTACATAGCTTCAGAAACCACTGGGGCATCGGATATAGGCATATCGGGAGTCTGAACCACCTGCGTTTTTGAAACATTGAGCTTATAGCCCGACACTGCTCCAAACTGTTTGGCTAATTCCTTCAATGCCAGAAATGCAGATTGGATGTCAGATGTTATCACAACTATGTCGTCTGCATAAGCTAACAGGTTATAAGAGATGTCACCAGCCCTAATTGGGACTATAGCCTGATTAGCCAGGATCTTAGAGAGAAACGGATCTATATATAGGGCGAACAACAGGGGTGAACAAGGACACCCCTGCCGTGTGCCCCTAGTGATAGAAAAAAAGCTAGTCTGTTGCCCTGAGATGCGAAGTTGGGCCCTTGGGGAAAGATACATAGCAGAAACTGCATGTATAAATCCATCTGGAAACCCCTTCCATCTAAGTACTGCCCATAAAAACCTCCAGGAGACCCTGTCGAACGCCTTCTCGGCTTCCAACAGGATCAACCCGAGGGGCGATTTTGTAACATGAGCCCAGTCTAAAAATGCAATAGAACGCCTAACATGGTCCGCTGTGTCTCTGCCTGGAATGAATCCATGCTGATAAATGGAGACCAATGGAGTGATCACTTGCGCCAGTCGACAAGCCAGGATTTTAGAATAAACTTTCGAATCTCCATTGATTAATGATATTGGCCTAAATGATGCCGGGAGCAGCTCTGGTTTCCCTTTTTTCTTGAACAGAACTATAGTTGTATTTTGCCATGATTCCGGCACTATGCCCTTCTGCGCTGCTCTAAGGACCTCAAGAATAAACAGTTTAATATCATCGAAATAAATTTTGTAAAATTCCAATGGGACAGCATCTGGGCCACAGGCCTTACCATTAGCTAAAGATTTAACTGCTAACTCCAATTCTTCCATTTGGATAGGAGAGCCCAAAACTTCAGCCTGTTGTTGAGAAATTTTAACTGTCTCAACACCATTGAAGAACTTCTCATAGCCCTCTCAGCATCCAACCCAGGGATATCCTCCCTATCTTCCGTATACAGGGAGGAGTAAAAATCCAGGAAGACTCTATTAACTTCCTCTTGGGTATCATATATTATTCCATGTTGATCCTGGATTTTTACTACCTGACTCTGTATAGTACGCTGGCGGAGTCTCTTGGCTAAGACCCTACCAGAATTCTCCCCAAACTCAAACATCTCTGTACGATATTGTAAGTACTTCAAAGCTAGATCTTTTCCAAATGACTCTAATACTTGGGCTTTCAAAATTGCTACTTTTTGTTGACTCAGCTGTGTTTCATAACTATTCTTGATATTCAGAGTTAGTTGATTCTCTGCCTCTCTTAACTCCTCGACACGCCTACGCATCTGCTCTTGCTCAGACTTCCATCTATATGAGGTGAAGCTTTTAGTCTCCCCCCGTAGTCCAGCCTTCAGTGTGTCCCATACTATTTGGTCAGATGCCGACCCAATATTTATCTCTAGGAACTGTGCTATCCACTTTTTAATATGGCCCCGATATTCGTCATCATAAAACAACTTTCTTTCGAACGTCCACTCCCTAGGGGGTTTCCTAGTTCGAGGCCATCCGCACTCTGCTATTAATGGGTTATGATCTGATATGAGTCGTGGGAAACAGGAAATAGTAGAAGCAATTGCCATCTGCTCTGAGAGAAAAACATAGTCTAACCTAACATTTTTGTTATGGGGATAAATTGGTTGTTTGTACATGGAATCTATGCGGCCTTAATGATAGGAAAAAGCGAGCTCTCTTTGCTAAAATTGTTCATTTGATGCGGAGAGAATTATTCAAAATTTTGCAAAGTTTCGTTAAACCTGTAGCCAGTGAGAGCTCTGATGTTGCCTCACAGACACTGTGTGATGAGATTTCCAAGTTTTTTGAGGACAAAATTAATTTGATTTATAACAAAATTATTGCTTCCCAAAGCACAGTAACTCAGACTCCCCCCACATGTATACCCCAGGCACAGATTAAAAAGACACTTCTTACTATTCCTTCAATTAGTGATTTGGATCTTCCTCTCCTCATTAACCATATGAAAACCGGCTCCCCCAATGACTACCTTCCTGCCAAAATGGTGGCCCCTTTGATCTCCATCCTGGGGCCCTCCATTCAGTCAGTAATGAATACCTCATTAGCAAAGGGACAAGTCCCGAGGGAATGGAAGATAGCGGTGGTAAACCCTATAAGGAAGAAAGCGGCTTCCCCCTGGACAGATCTTTCGAACCTCCGGCCCATCTCCCTCCTACCCTACATCGGTAAGATGACAGAGAAGCACGTGAACACCCATTTATCGAATCATCTTGAGGCAGCAGAAGGCCTGGACCCTTCACAATCTGGGTTCAGGCCAAACCACAGCACCGAATCGGCCCTACTAGCAGTGACCAATAACATCAGGACGACACTGGATAGTGGGGGGTCTATGATTCTGGTGCTGCTGGATTTGTCTGCTGCCTTCGATACGGTGTCTCACGAAGTGCTTCTCGACCGTCTGAGGGATGTAGGGCTGGGAGGTGTTGCTCTGTCGTGGGTGGAAAGTTTCCTTTCCTGCCGCTCCCAAGAAGTCAGGCTGGGCTCCCATAAATCCATCTCCAGGGAGCTCACCAGGGGGGTGCCACAGGGCTCTTGTCTTAGCCCCACATTATTTAATGTGTATGTGGCCCCCCTGGCCGACTTAGTGAGGTCCTTTGGGTTTACCCCGATATCCTACGCCGATGACACCCAGCTTCTGTTCCCCTTCAAGACTTTTACACCTGCTCTGCAAAAATCCTTTGCAGAAGGCATGAAGGCTGTGTCAAAGTGGATGGCCGAGAATTGCCTACAATGCAACGTAGGCAAAACGGAAGTTCTATTGTTTGGGGAAGCAACGACATTGTGGTCTGGAGAATGGTGGCCCCCAGAACTAGGACCAGTACCTGTCCCAAAACAGACTGTCAAAAACTTAGGGGTGTTATTCGATCAAGCCTTGACTTTTAAACATCATGTCAATCAAGTTGCTGGCACATGCTTTGGGGCCATTGGACTTCTGAAAAGGGTGTTTCCCTATATACCGGATAGCCACAGGAAAACCCTAGTCCAGGCGCTAGTGATTAGTAGATTGGACTACTGCAATGGCCTTCTTCTGTCAACTAATGAAGGCCAATTAAAAAAACTGCAAGTAGTCCAAAATACGGCGGCAAGGTTAATTCTTAATGTTCCATCTAGAACTCCCTCCCGTCCTCTACTAGCTAATCTTCACTGGCTGCCAGTGCGACAACGCACGAAATTTAAAATTCTGTGTACTATTCATAAATGCCTGTTAGGCAAGGGCCCCAAGTATCTTACTAATGTTTTCCAACCCTATGTCCCAACCCGATCCTTACGATCAAGTAGTCTTCACTTACTACAGGTTCCTAAAATAAAAAAGTCTCGTCAGGGAGGCCGTGCTCTGGCGCACACAGGACCCGCTCTTTGGAATTCCCTTCCCCCTAAACTTAAAACAATCACTAACCACTTATCCTTTCGTAAAACCCTCAAGACTTACCTTTTTACTATTGGTTAATCTGTCCATGTTTTGTGTACCCTAGAAAGTGAACTGGTGTGATGTAGACCTCCCTTAGCAAGCAAAAGCGCGGAGATACCCCTTCGGGGATTTATTCAGGCGCTATAGAAGCATATAAAATAAAATAAATCCTGCCCCATCAGAATAAGAAAGAATCAGAAGCCAGAACATAATGTGCTTATACTCAAACTGTAATACCATTTCTGCAATGCAAACAAACACTCTTTTTGTTTTTTTCCCCCAGTTCCCTCCCCCTCTTGAACCCTCCTTCCCCCCCACCCCCATTTCTTCCCCCCCCACACCCCCACCACCCAAAGTGAGGCTTAAGGACCAAGTCCTCAGTGATGTTGAGCTGCTATGACCGTGCCCCCCCCCTCCGTCAGCCTCCCTACCAACACCTGTGCCATTCCTTTTCCCCCTCTACTCCTTACACCATATTTCCTTCTCTAAAAATTCCCAAATAGTTATAGGTACCACAAAAAAGAAAATGGGTTTTCCAGAATCAAGAATAAGAGAAAACCCACCACACAGTTATAGGCTATTAACCTTCATAGCCTTCATAGCCTGATCATTGCAATCAACCTCTATGTCCAACCTAATGTCTTAGTCATAGTCGTAGAGATGAAAATTCCAAGGTACCCCGTTACATCAAAACTAAGCATTTGAATAGCAAAATTTAGAAGCAGAGTTCACTGGAAAAAAAGATAGGCACTTATAAACATGAGCTAAGGAAAAAAAAAAAAAACAAGCGGTGAACCACTCAGCTGGCAAATCAGGCCCACTCAACACAGAAGATTCCCTCTGAGCAAGGTGATCACTATATAATTGAATATCTATCTTTTAGTATGCTCAGCCATCTCCTTTAAGTAATCCCGTGCTGAATTGCACGATGTAAAGAACCTCGCTTTCCCATTTACAATAACTTTTAACTTAGAAGGATTAAGCAGGAAAACCTGTGCTCCTGCTTCTTGAAAAGGAGCAATTAATTTTCGCATTTGCCAGCGTTCTTTGACAGTCATTGGGCAAAAGTCTGGGCGAACAAAAAACTCACAACCCATAGCGGCTCTTTTCTTCTCCGGCCTTGCTAAATCGTATATGGCCTCACGTAGCAAGTAATTATTCAGGCAAATTAGAATAGCCCTTGCGTAGAGATTCTGACTACTTTGACCTTCCTTGCCCCGATTTCTCAACACAAAAGGGAATCTATGAGCACGGATTATTTCAACATCCCAGTTCCAGGCGGTTAATTCGGGGAAAGCTTGCTTGAATAGCTGTACAACAAATTTGCGTGGGTCTGCTCCCTCCTTTGATTCTTCAATTCCTAGCACCCGCAGGTTATTACGGCGTGCCCGATTCTCAAGGTCTGTAAGCTTCCATTCGACGTCGGACTCAGATCTTTGTAGGGACTCCACAACCCTCTGTTGCTTCACTAGTGTATCTTCGACCGATGAGACTCTCTCTTTCAACTTCAACCACCCTCGTGGTTACTTCAGCGCAAGTTTTGACCAGCCGTCTCACGGTGTTCTGTAATTTCCTTACTGGTCCTTGTGTGCGTAAGCCTTCAGCTTTTGTCTCGGTTCGATGAGCCATGATAGTCTTATAGATTAAGCCGAGGGTGATTGAGCCCTCTTCCAGCTCCTCTTCCAGCTCCTCCTCCAGGTTCAACTGCGTAACCTGCTGGATTTGATACTGCTGTACTCCCTCCGTAGAGTCAGTTATTTTCTTCACTGTAATCGGTAAGGCGGACCGGTCAGGTTGGTCAAGCTCTTCTCCTTCAAAGTCATCTGGTAAATCCCCCCAGTCCCCCAGATTACTGGAGCTATCTAACTCATGCTCCTTATCTGACAAGTTCGTTAAATCTGACATAGAATAGAATTTTCCATCAGATTCCAGTTCGACAGTTTTGTAAACTGAATCTAGCATTGTTTCTGATTCTTTCTGCAGAGGATCGTTTGTTTTGTTTGGTGGCGTTGCTGCAGCGACTGTGGTCTCTTTGGTCTTCACCGTTCGCCTTTTATCAAATATAGCTGTAACCGTCTTCTGCTTGATAGGTGTCTCTTGAACCAGAGGCTGGTGTGCCGCTGAGTCGCGATATTGACTTTGGATGTCTCCTAGGGCACCTTGCGCCGCCGATGATTGGTTACTTGAGGCTAGCACCGTATCTTCAGGCGCTGTACTCTCCACTTGCTTACTGGTAGCCCCTTCAGTCTTAATCTTTGTAGCACTCCCCTTAGCCTTAGGATCAATGCTAGTAGCACTTGTAACACTTGTAGAGCTTGTAGAAGCCAGATTTAGTTCTCCAGACGCTAATGCCCCAACTGGCAATTCAACTGCTGCCACTCCCTTGTTCCTGGCAGAACCCCTGCCCTTTGGCGCCATCTTATAGGCCAAGCGTTAAATCAAAGCTGAGTGTTCCTTCCTTAAAGTTTGTTGCCAAGTCTCTAATATGCCACTTCCTTATGCAACATCTATCGACAGTAATGAAACGCTTTAAATGAAAAAACTACTGGTCCCAGAATGCACCAGACTAGCTTACTTGTTTTCGCTGTTTTCGCTGACTTTCAGCGTCGCCTGTTGTAGAGCGGTATTTTGTATTGCGGTATTGTGTCCTTTAGGAAAGTCTGCGGAGTTTTAAGAAGGCAAGCAGCAATGTACGTCTAAACTCGAGGTCGAAAACGTGGAGCTTCAGTACAGGCGGGTTAAAGAGACAGTAAAATATTGTGAAAAAACAAGGCTCTTATATTTCCTCTCGTACCCATTTGATACAGCTTGCAGCAGCACTCACAGAAAAATGCCGTTGGATGCTCCGCTGTGTGGCGTCTATGGCGTCTGTATCGACAGCTGCAGTAGTGCACTCCGGGTCGGCACAGGAGCCGCGACCAGATCACCTCCCCCTTCACCTCCGGGCCTCCGGGCAAAACAGCTCCTACGGACTTCAATCAACCGCGTTGAGAAACCATCTCACAAACCATGGAGCGCGGATATGAGAGCGCCTGAAATCTGACGCAGTCAAAGAAAAAACCAGCGTGTGAACACCACAGGTAGGAAAGCTGAACGGGAGCATAGGAATAACACCTCACTCGGCCACAGTTGCGGCCGCCATATGCCTTTTATTTTCAGAAATCAGTGAGTGCTTTTGACTGAAAAGTTAAGGGCATGACTGCAGGGCCCTGAAGGAACATGTTTCAATGTCCATTACTTATATCCTTACAAAACTTAAGCGGTATGGTTTAAAAAGACCGCATTTGTGAACACAGAGCCACGGTATGCCTTTTATTTTCCAATAAACCCATCAACCAGATATTGCAGTACATCCAGGAATGGTGCACTTTTCTACCCGGGGAAATAATGTTGTTCCAAGAAAGAGGAGATAACAAATGTAGTGCTTTACTGGCAACCTCTGCAAAGTGGTGCTAATGTGTTTTGGGTGTGAATAAAATCAACCTGACCACTTTGTGACCCACTCTGTCTTGCTTTATTTAGTTATTTTTATTTCTTTCCATTCTGAGGCAACACTTTGGAATATAAAAATGTCTACCAACAACATTTCCAGCAAAAGTGTTTTTCTTTTTTTGATCAATTCCACGGAGGACCAAATAAATGAAAGAAGAGGAAAGAGGGAGTGATGGCTACAAGGCCCAGGGAAGGCCCCCCCCCACACTTGGATCTTGCAGCTTGCTCCAGTGCTTTGAGGCCCAGGGAAGAGGTACCCCTCCCCTGGGCCCCAAGGCAGTAATGAGGCCTTCAGCAAAACACTGCTCTACCACCGGCAGTTCTACATACATTTGAAATGCAGATTCACATGGTTGATGCAAAGGTTAAATAAAAACGCCAGTTGATCTGGCTGCCCCCTCCACCCCTTACCCACCTTTCCTTACCTGTTTCCGGCTGGTCCTGGAAACAAAGAAGCCTTCTGTCACCTAGCAACAAAATGCCTTGAATGGCCGGTACTTAAGAGAGGCCCCAATCTGTTTGTTTCCTCCTTCAACCCCTGCACCCCCAGGAATGCCACCACAACCTGACCAGCAAGTTCAAAACATCTCACATTTGTAATGCAATTGTGTGGGGCGGAGGGCCCTGGAGGAGCAGGTTGGCTAACTGTGAAAGTGTGGCCTTTCACAGTGAAACTGGCCCCCTGTTTATTAAATGAGCGCAAAGCCCTGGACAGCTGCTCACACTGCCCAGGGCTTTCACACAGCCCTGATCTATGAGAGGAAACTCAGGAAGTGATCACTGCTTGTTAACATGCTGCTAATGCTTGTTCTTGTAATCCAGCGGCGGAGCTATTCTCAGCCAAACTCATTAAGCCTACGTGAGTGGTGGGTGAAGAGTTTGGCAAAGAGCTGCAATTAGGAACGATGCAGTAAGTTAATATCTAGCTCAGGGGCAATAATGAATTTTGGTCGCAGACTGGGGCAATGGTCGCCTGAGCAAATGATGACCTTATGCAATTCAATTTGCTACTCAAAAGTGGCATATGGGGCAGAACTGTGGGGGGTCACTAATGTTGCAAAATTGCAGATAGAGTACAACAAATATCTGAGGAGGCTCCTCAAAGTCCCACAGGGTGCATCTTCCTACATCATACACGAAGAACTGAGGTGGAGCATTTATAGAGGACAGGGTGGGGAGCAGGCCCCTGCTAGCATGGCTAAAGATTTGGGTTAACCCAGAAGCTAGTCTGACTAAACAAATAATTAGGGACTGTTTGGGGAGGGATAGGAAAATGAATTTCCCATGGCTTAAGTATGTAAAGGGTGTCTTGGAAAGCATCGGCTATGAGGACCTTTTCCTGACCCCGTCTGGTATAACAAAGCGGGATCTAGCTAGGGCAAAGGTGATGTTTTTCTAACACAAAGCCATAGCCCGAGAAGCTAAGGATGGGGATTAACAATCAGTTAAGGCATATGCCCTAGTAAGGCCCTGCGAAGGATTAGAGCCTTACCTTGCCCTTATACACAATGCCCAGGACAGATTTTTAATTACAAGTTTTAGGCTCAACCTTTTACATCATTTATTAGCCGATCCGGCAAGTTTTACGAATTCAGTTGAGTCAAAGGGTCCCTGCGGCTGCGATCAACGATCTCCGCAGGACACCCTTCATTTTATATTATTGTGACCATTTTATTCTTTACCTAGGCGTCGTTTTTTAATCAGTTTGCTGAAAAAGCCCAAAATTAGACATGTGAAGGAAGCCCCTTTATATCTACAAATGACCCAAGACCCCCTGACCTTACTATTTTGTGACAAATTTTTAAAGATTAGCTGTCAAGTTAAGAGATACTAGAGGGACATGTTGAGCAAAATTCCACATTAATTTAAACTAAAAGGTGGGTTGAGCGACGGTCCCAAAGATCAATTATAGGAGTAACAGTTTCTGCATCCTTCTTGTTTTTGTTTTAAACTGTATATGCTGTCTTTTAAATTGTACTTTTATGGCGTTAAATGCAAAATGCTGAATAAAGAACTTGACTAACTGACAAAGAGCCTCAATTAACTAACAAACCAAAGTGCACACGATCTAGGAGCAGAAACACAGGAAGCAGTAAAAATGTACTTGGAAGAGAAACACATGAATGTGCGTGAACACAAGTCCGAGGCAGACCCAAACAAAACTTGGAGGGTGAATGCTGAAATAAAATGTAAGCAGCTACGTCTGAGCACCCACAGTGTAACACCAGGTGGAAAACATAATAAAATAGTCACCCCACGAGCAGATCAACAGAACAAAGCATAATGATATTGTTCTAAGTCTCTGCTCCTTGGAAGAAAAAATGAGGGACAAAGAGGCAGGACTGGCAAGTAGTAAACAAGGATTTTTAAAGGACATTGAAAAAAACAAATGAGAAGCAAGGAATGGTATTTGGTCCACATAAATATATGTATACTAAAGTATACAAGAGGTCAGACACTCACGCTGACCTAAAAAACGGGTTTGTGGGAGAGCCGAACTCTCTTTCTATACATTAAACTGAATGTAGCAAGAATCAAAGTTCGTAGGTGCACCCGACAGCTGTTGACAGAACCCACGGGAGAGGTAAAGAGACATCTCTTTCCACATGTACGTAGATGACACACAGTTGTACAACAAGATTACATTGACAGAAGAGATAGATATCATGAACAAAGCACTAATGGAATACGATCCATTGGCTAACCAGCAATCACTTGAAATTTAACCCCAATAAAACGGAATTTCTGCTGATTTCCCCACAGAAAGCGCTATGAAATCCTAGAGTGGACCAATTTGATCACGGCACTAAACTGTACACCAAGGATTGTTGACTCTACCAAATCCCTGGAGATCATACTAGACAAAACCCTGAATATTCTATCTCATATTAACACAATGGCAAAAAATGCCAGGTTCCACTTAAGCTACCTCAGAAAACTGAAACCCTTCTTAAATAAGTCAGACCTCAAAACAGCAGTCCAGGCACTAGTAATATCAAGGATTGAGTACGGTTGCCCAACCTTAGCTGGTCTGCCCCAGATTTCAACAGCCCTGCTGAAAGACTGTCTCGATGCGGCCATAAGACTTGTAACCAGCTCCAGGAAATTCGACCACATCACCTCTCAGCTGAAAGCGCTTAACTGGCTGCCTTATGAAGCGAGAATACAACTAACAACAACATGCATTATCCACAAAGCGATAGAGTACAAAATACTAGTGTACCTAGCCCAGAAAATCACACTATAGGAGGATGCCGTGTCTCCCGGAGCCATGGAGATCTGTTACTAAAACCTCCCTGATTCCGTAAGAAAAGAACTAATAACTGAGCATTCTCTGGGGCAGCACCCAGAATTTGGAACGCTCTCCCCCGTAACATTAGAATAATTTTGTCAATCTCTGCTTTCAAAAATGAAGCCAAGTCTTTTTACATGAGTAAATATCTCCCGTAATCGCAGCAGACTCGCCACTATCATTGTTCCACCACGATTATATGCATGCTACCTCTATTCAAACATTAACCTCTTTGGGGTATTGTATATATGTTTATTAAGCTTTAATGTTTTTCGCAAAATCTTTGTATAACTACTAATAACTGTTTATTGATATGAAAATGTGAAGCGCTCTGATACCTCACTCAGGGTCATGTTTGCGCTATAGAAATCACCCAATAAATAAAATAAATAAATCAAGCTACAGAGAATAATGCCAAGGTATATGCATCTGACTCTAATAGAGGGAGTAGTTTACCACATAGCTGAGAAGTCGCAGATTAATGCTATAGACAATGCCCACTATAGAAACTTCTTGCTAACCAATCTCACAAGGTAAGCAGCACCAGAGAACTCTGCCAATAACCACCCCACCTGTAGCCCACATAGTGTCCCATGTAAGTATGGAGTACACTTGAGTAAACACTTAAAACAGAACGGTGTGCCATTAATAATTTGAAGGTGCGACTCATACTATAAAACAAGTAAGTGTGCATGTATAGTTCCTCGACACAGGACCCATAGGCTCACCACTAGCAAGTTATGATAGATCACTGTTTAGATGTCCCCCAAACCTACCAGAGACTCAATCAAAACTCATAAAATCAGAAACATCTCCTTAATAATATTGGATGTTAAAGTACAAGTCAAGGTGTTAATTGAAAAGAAAAAACACTTTATGAGCCATAAATCTGTGGTAGATTTGTCACCACCAGAATAGCTGGGGGATAAACAAGAATATAGATCTGAATATAGTTGCCAAGATGAGGATACAAGTGGGTCAAGCAGTGGAAATTAAATAACTGTTTACAATGATTTATAGGTTTGGGATAAGGAACTAATTTAATACCAAAGCAAAGTTTCAGCACCATGCTCCATCAGCTAGGAATACTTGTGAAGGCTTTTGCTGTGTCACCTTCGAGATTTAATGAAGTACCATCTTGCTAATTCTGATTGATATCGAAAGAATGGATATATACGCAGGGAATGGGATGTGATAATACATGGCAAACTGCACAGTCCTGGTGAGATGGAACAATTACCATTTTTTTATTTGCAATTAAATGCTAGGATGCCAGGACTCAGACTTCAACTGAGCTATGGTGGCTATGTAGGTAAAATACAAACCATTCAATAGACAGTGACTTTTAGTTTTAGATACTTCATAGGGGCAATCCATATGTCCATCATCAATTGCTAATATGCCTTAGCTTTACATTTAAAGTCGATTGAAGAAGATACAACTAGAAAAAATGGGAGGATACTTCTCTGTCATAATATATCAAACTCAGGAAACACCAGGATTCATGAAATAGAAGAGTTTCCACAAATGAATTGGTCTCCTGTTCCAACTTATAAGACAGTGGTCACTAACTACATAAAATGAAGGCACAAAGACTCCTTGTGATCCACTACAAATCCCATGAAACTAATAATAATAAATGAGTATAGAGTTCTGGAAGCAAACCTGGCCTAAATTAGAAAATAAGCATTTCATCAGATGTTGTATTAAGCACTACAAATCTTCTATTGCTTACTTCAGAATTGTTGACAGAGTGGTAAAGAATACAGTCATATGGTTGGTAAGAGAGTTTAGTCCACGTCGATGGTGCCCAAATTCTTTTACAGGTATTATATGTGTAGCACATTTGTAGGACTTCTGGAGGTTTTTTTTATATTCTCAAGTACACAAGATGATGCCTGGTTCTAAGCCTTATAGTGGCTGTGCAATACATTTTAAGAAATTGGGAAGGGCTATTGAAATGAAGATGGAGCCACCACTGGAGGTAAGACTCTTAATTCCTTCAGGCAGCAACGTCTTGCAGCATGGTCTTTCAGCAATCGCCAACTGCCAGCACCTCCGACAACTCTTTTTCCATTACTCCATCACCGCACCCCTGTACGTTCCACATTTCAAGGAATGTAGTGCAGAGGCATAACATATCCCAGCCCTTTAACAATGGCAAACATTAATGAGAAAAACAGAACACAAATTAACAAAAGCTCATTCTAAAACAGTGAAATAGACTATAAACTGCAACTCTTAACAATTGGAACATATACAACAAAAAATAAGAGGTTACATTCCAGCGTATACGTTTGAAAGAATATCCAGAATGGAAATTCAAATCGTTACATAATCCTTAAAGGGATTAGGTACACACTGTGATAATGCAGACCGAGTTTGTTGTAGAAACTCTCCACTTTTGGAACCATCATTGCATGTCACGAGACTCTGAAACAACTCTAGCTTATCTTTAGGAATCACCACCACTCTGCTGTCATTTCACACACACACCCATCATTCGAGTGTCTGGCATGAGAAAACACTTGGACTACATGGACAGGAGGTGGAATACCATGAATCACCTTTCACAAAATCGCCAGGCTTTCTTATCTTCACCCAATACCTATCTTTCACATGCACCTTTCTCTGACTACCCTTCTTGGTTATACAACAAGCTTGAACCGTAGCCCTGGCTTCGACACCCTTGGCCAAGGATGAAGCATCAACAGTTTGGTGAGTCATCCTTATCTCTATTCATTTTGGAACTAGGGACACACACTCTCAACAAGATAAAAAGTATTAACCCCCAGATAGATTTGGTGTAGCCTTTATGGCCCACAATTTATTTCCACCAATTATTTCCAATACAGATTATCGATTAATGTCAATTGCAACTGATCCTTCAATGCATGGTTGACTCATTCTACCAGCCCATTACTTCTAGGCTGGTATAATGAGGTCTGTGTGTGATTGATGCCATACTTGCTAAAAACAAATTAATTTCATGCGAAACCAATTGCGTTCCAATATCCATCACAAACTTGTTAGGATACCTTTCACGATTGAAAACTCTCTGTAAGAAAAGTACCACAGGATTCGTATCAACATTATTCACAAATTTGACCTCCAGCAACTTAGACATGTAGTGCAACAAAACCAAAGCTTACTTAGGAATTTCTCCTCTAATATTAATGGAACCATAAATATCTATAGCTAACTTGGACCATGGTGCCAGTAACAGATCGGTAACTTGGGTCTTGTTACTCTTAATACAACTCTCTCAATCACCTACAAAACATTCAGCAGCTTTATCAACTCCTGGGCACCAAAAATCCTCTCTTACTCTCTGTTTCATGGCCCAAATTTCATTTGTATCTTCCTCAAACTGATAGTTGTAACCACATGCACATGAGGAACACATTCTGAACTCAAATTCATCACATTCAGCCAACCACCCTCATCCCAACCTCTGACCTGAGATAATACAGTATCCTCCTCAAGTCCTCTCCATTTTTATTCAGAGATGACACCATAAGGCAACCCAAATATCTGCCTTGTTTCATACACCACATTTTCACCTTCAATTGCATTTTCACAACTATCAGATACTGGCATTCTAAATAAATAATCTGCAGCCACATTCCATTTACCAGTTACATACTTCTTGTAATAATGATACTCTAGTAGGTGATACAGTCATTTAGCCACTCTGGGTGTAGCTATTCCACCTCATTTTGTGTTAAACAAATCAACCAGCGGTTATGGTCCATTCTTAGCACAATTGGGACCCCCCAGCCAAATGTTCTAAAATGTTAATTAGCCCACAATAGCCGCCTTTTCAATGGTAGATTGGGTCAACTCTGAAAACTTAATTTTCAGGAGGCAAACACAATTATCTTCTCCCTACCGAGACCTCTTTTTACAGTAACACTGCACCAAGGCTGTTATTGCTGGCATTGCTGAAAAATACATTTACATCACAAGGGTTGAATGGTTTTAAAGGAAGGGAAGCTGCATTGTCTCCCTTAATCACCTCTATCGCAAGCTGGCATTCTTTACTCCAAACATAAGCACATCCGTTTTTTATCAAATTCCTAAGGGGCGCTGTCTTCTGTGCAATAGGACGAACAGACTTAGAGTAGTACTCAATCAGACTTAAGTAGGACTTCAGTTGTTCCTTATTTGCAGGAGATTGCAAATTCACAATAGCTTTCAAAATCTTCATTTTGGGCTCCACTCCTTTAGCAATTACATGGTGATCCACATAATCCACATCATTTCATTCAAACTTGCACTTGCCAAAAACCCACCCAAACTGCTCTCTCTCAATCTGAACAATACTTTGTTCAACCTTTTTTCGTGCTCAGCCAGATTACTCCCAAACACCAAGATGTCATCTTGGAAGTACAATACATCAGACAAACCTTGTAACATCAACCTTATCAATCTCTGGGAAACCAATAAAGCTGATGCCAGACTAAAAGGAATTTGTTTGTAATGAAATGTTCCCAAGGGAGTGATAAAAGAAGTGAGGTATCTGGAGAGGTCCGTCAAGACTACATGGTGGTATGCCGCCGACATGTCCAGGGGGAAAAATCCCTTCTCAAAGGTACATAGCCTCTTGTTGATATTGGGTAGTGGTTTGCGATCCATCCACATATTATGATGGAGCTCATGCAAATCAAACCACAACCTCAACGGTAGATCACATTAATGGGCAAGGACAATAGGTGCCAACCAGTCAAATGCTTTAATGGCATCAATAATGCTAAGTTTGCAAAACCAATCTCGACACACATTGTTGGATGGTACGGTACAAGGCGTACTAAAGTGTAATGCGTGTTTCTGTATGTGTGCATTCACATTGACCAATGTGTTGTTTGTGGCACTTGTGTATTGCTAATGGATAGGTGTGCCCTCGGTGTGTCTTATATGTTCACTCATGTGACATGGTGTGCCACGCATATCTCATGGCAGTCTTTGCTTTACCGTCACATGCTTACATATATGTGCAGTGTCCATCTCAGGATGGTTGTCAGTGACATGTGTCCATTTACATCTCAGCTAGGAGGAGGCCTAATCCCATACGTCACCTGACAGTGCTGGAGGACGTAGAGGATATAGCGATCATTCGTAGGTTTCGCCTTGACCGACCGACACTGAAGACCCTTTGTGATCTGTTTGAGCCCAACCTGCAGCCACGTCGCCACTACCCAATAGCATTCACACCCACATACAAAGTGATGGCAGCCCTCCACTTTTTTGCTACTGGTTCCTTACAGGATACTGTGGCCAGCGCTGCAGGGAGGTCGCAACCCATGTTCAGCCTGGTGCTGAGGTATGTACTTGCAGCCATGATGTTCTTTAAGGATAGATACATACATTTCCCTAGGGGAGAAGAATTGGCCAGTGTGAAGCGTGACTTCTATCCCCTTGGGCACATCCCACATGTTGTTGGTGCCATCGATTGTACCCATGTAGGTCTGGTGCCACCACAGGCGAGTGAGCACATTTTCAGAAATCGGAAACATTATCATTTGATCAATGTGCAGGTGGTGTGCCTTGCGGACATGATTATATAACATGTGTGTGCAAGATTCCCCGGCTCTGCCCATGATTCTTACATCCTGAGGAACAGCATTGTGCCCCGGATGATGGCAAATCTGGTACCTGTGCGTGCTTGGATTGTGGGTGAGTATGCCTAGTGGTATGGTGTGCTGCCCTCCTACCTGCCCTGCTGCCACAGACCTGTTGCCTCGCCACGGTGGGTCCTCGCACACTCTCCCTGCCTTCCACAGTTGGTGTTGTGTCCTGGTCGTCCCCTGGGACAGGGAGGGTGGTGGTGGTGGTGGCCGAAGTGGCAGGGGTGGAGGCACAGGCCGTGGCTGCAGGGGTCTGCTGTGCATTTGTTGGTGCAGCAGACGTGGTGGTGTGGATGATTGGGTCCTGGGACCTGTTGGTCCCTGGCACACAAGATGGGCAGGCCTGGAGCTCATCGTCCAAACTATCCTGGGAGTCAACATCTGAGAGTCCATGTACCAGGGGTGGAGACTGGCTCTGCTGGTTGTTGTTGTCATCAGCAGCGAGTTCTTCATCACCTGTGGATTAGATTGTGAATGGTCAGTGTTGGTCTCTGTGCAAGTATTCTGTTAGCTGCATGTAATCAACTGTCAGTACACTACACAATTGAGAGATCTTCACTACTATTAGTAATGACATTACTGACGGTAATTGCATGGTGGAGAGGAACATGAATAACTGGTACATGTAATGTATCGATGCATTGCATGCAACTGCTGCTGTGTGCCGTGCTACACGCCTCCCTCCCCCAAACAGAACTCTCATGCAAGATGGATACCTACCTGTTTGGTGAGGGTAGACAATGCAATGACTGACACATGCTCCTGGGTTGTCTGGGGGGAGGGCTCCATCTTGGTAGGCTGTGGGACAGGGGGCATGGTGGGAGTAGTAATACAGGCCTCCCTCCCACAAACAGGCCTCTCATGCAATATGGATACCTACCTGTTAGTTTGTTTTATGTGCTGCAATGGCTGCCACATGCTCCTGGGTGGGAGAGGGCTCCATGTTGATGGGCTGTGGGACAGGGGGCATGGTGGGAGTAGTAGTACAGGCCTCCCTCCCCCAAACAGACCTCCCATGCAAGATGGATACCTACCTGTTAGTTTGTTTGGTGTGCTGCAATTGCTCCCACATGCTCCTGGGTGGGGGAGGGCTCCATCTTGATGGGCTGTGGGACAGGGGGCATGGTGGGAGTAGTAGTACAGGCCTCCCTCCCCCAAACAGACCTCCCATGCAAGATGGATACCTAACTGTTAGTTTGTTTGGTGTGCTGCAATGGCTCCCACATGCTCCTGGGAGGAGGAGGGCTCCATCTTGATGGGCTGTGGGACAGGGGGCATGGTGGGAGTAGTAGTACAGGCCTCCCTCCCCCAGACAGACCTCCCGTGCAAGATGGATACCTACCTGTTAGTTTGTTTGGTGTGCTGCAATGGCTGCCACATGCTCCTGGGTGGGGGAGGGCTCCATTTTGATGGGCTGTGGGACAGGGGGCATGGTGGGAGTAGTAGTACAGGCCTCCCTCCCCCAAACAGACCTCCCATGCAAGATGGATACCTACCTGTTAGTTTGTTTGGTGTGCTGCCATGGCTGCCACTTGCTCCTGGGTGGGGGAGGGCTCCATTTTGATGGGCTGTGAGACAGGAGGCATGGTGGGAGTAGTAGTACAGGCCTCCCTCCCCAGACAGACCTCCCATGCAAGTGTGATACCTACCTGTTAGTTTGTTTGGTGTGCTGCAATGGCTGCCACATGCTCCTGGGTGGGGGAGGGCTCCATCTTGATGGGCTGTGGGACAGGGGGCATGGTGGGAGTAGAAGTGCAGGCCTCCCTCCCCAGACAGACCTCCCATGCAAGATGGATACCTACCTGTTAGTTTTTTTGGTGTGATGCAATGGCTGCCACATGCTGCTGGGTGGGCTCCATCTTGATGGGCTATGGGACAGGGGGGCATGGTGGGAGTAGTAGTTCAGGCCTCCCTCCCCCAAACAGGCCTCCCATGCAAGATGGATACCTACCTGTTAGTTTGTTTGGTGTGCTGCAGTGGCTGCCACATGCTCCTGGGTGGGGGAGGGCTCCATCTTGATGGGCTGTGGGACAGAGGGAATGGTGGGAGTAGTAGTACAGGCCTCCCTCCCCCAAACAGACCTCCCATGCAAGATGGATACCTACCTGTTAGTTTGTTTGGTGCGCTGCAATGGCTACCAGGTGCTCCTGGGTGGGGAGGACTCCATCTTGATGGGCTGTGGGACAGGGGGCATGGTGGGAGTAGTACAGGCCTCCCACCCCCAACAGACCTCCCATGCAAGATGGATACATACCTGTTAGTTTGTTTGGTGTGCTGCAATGGCTGCCACATGCTACTGGGTGGGGGAGGGCTCCATGTTGATGGGCTAGGGACAGGGGGCATGGTGGGAGTAGTAGTACAGGCCTTCCTCCCCCAAACAGACCTCCCATGCAAGATGGATACCTACCTGTTAGTTTGTTTGGTGTGCTGCCATCGCTGACACATGCTCCTGGGTGGGGGAGGGCTCCATCGTGATGGGCTGGTGGGCTGGGGGCATGGTGGGAGTAATAGTACAGGCCTCCCTCCCCCAGAAAGACCTCCCATGCAAGTGTGATACCTACCTGGTAGTTTGTTTGGTGTGCTGCAATGGCTGCCACATGCTCCTGGGTGCGGGAGGACTCCATGTTGATGGGCTGTGGGACAGGGGGCATGGTGGGAGTAGTAGTACAGGCCTCCCTCCACCAAACAGATCTCTCATGCTAGATGGATACATACCTATTGGGTGAGGGTGGACAATGCAATGGTGTTTGGGTTGTTCAATGTAGTACTTATCAGTGTGTTATTTGACATTAGTTTGTACTTACCAGCCTCCACTCCCCCGGCTACTCCTGTGAGACTCTCAGGATGCAGTATGGCAAGCACCTTTTCCTCCCATGGTGTTATGTTATGTTATGTTATGTTATGCGTTTTTATTAGGCGCACAGATGCTCCAGCAAAGGAGCGTCCTGGCGCCTGACAAGGTAGCAGCACAACACAACGAAACAATAATGTTGTGAATGTGAATGTTTTTGGTGGACCACCGCCAGTTCTCTGAGCCAGCTCCCGGTTCTTTCTCCTCTTCTCCTTGACACACCTCTTGAGATCATGCCACCGCTTCATGATCTCCTTCTTGGATATTGGGGTGGGCCCTACTGCATTGACCCTTTGAACTATCCTTTCCCACATTTGTGTCCTTGTGGCTAATGGTGTCTGTTGGACCAGGCTACCAAGCAGTTGTGGTTCCACTCTCACTATCTCATTGACCATGACTGTCAACTCACTCTCAGTGCATTTGGGCATTTTCTGTGCTGCCATGGTGCGTGGTGTATGAAGTGTTTGTGGGTGCAGGGGTGTGTGTGGTGGGTGTAGTGTTGAGGTGTGAGGTATGTTATGTGGTGGGGTATTGTTAGTGCTGGTGTGTTGGTGGTTGGGATGGTGGTATTGGTGGTGGTGGTGGTGGTGTGTGTCCTGTGTTCTTTTGCCTCTCCTGTCAGATGTGGTGTATGGCCTTCTCTTCTGGAGAGCAGTAGAGCTCGAGCTCTGCAGTGCGAGCAGTCGAGCTGAAGAGCGGAGAGCTGAACGCGGGTCGAAGCGGCGTTGAAGAGGTCCCGGTCCCAGTCCCGGTTGAAGAGGTCCCGGGTGTCCCGGGTGTCATGAACGAAGGCACCGGAATGTAAGCAGCGCAAGCAGGCGTTTAAACATCAGAGATTTCTGGTGTCCTGAGGCTCCCCGCATCACCGCACCGCACTGCACCAAATTGCGCCAGAAGAGAGGCGGTGAGAAGTGGGAGCCGGGTGCGGGACGGGTGCGGGAATAGGCCGAGAGCCCTGAAGCCCTCAGAAAGCACCAGAAGCGCCAGAAGCATTGCGAGCCTTGAAGCCCCCCGAAAGCCCCCTGAAGCCCTGAAGTGCCACAAGGCGCTGAGGCACCCTGCACCACATCGCCCAAAAAGCAGAAGCGGGTCAGGTGCAGGTCAGGTGCGGGCCGGGAGTGGGCTGTGCAAGTAAAATAGTTGAAGGGCTGAAAGGTGCCCTGAAGAGCCCAGAGGCACAGTGCTACACTCCTCTGGCCGTTGAAAAGTGCCAGAAGTCGAAATCGAAGCGCTTGAAGCATTGGAAGCGCTTGGAGCTGGAACATGAATCAGAGCTAGGAGTTGAGAGCAGAGGCTAGGCAATAATACGGACAGCAACACCGACAGCAATTTGTCCAGTTAACCAGCGAAGGAGCGAAGGAGCAAAGGAGTAGCACCATCCTGCGAGTGAGCAGCAAAACACGGTGAAGAGTGGTGGAGGGGTCCGAGTGGCAGTGGCGATAGAGGTGGTGCGCATCAGTAAAGGAAGTCACTGTTGGAAAGGACTTTTGGAATGGAGCGTAGAGGAGTGTAGCGGAGTGTGGAGAGGGGGGTTATGACAAGGTCAGTTATTTTAATAACAATCGCCATACGTTTATCACTGACTACCCCACCACACAAAAAGCCACCTCCCGAGTACCCAGCGTACCCAGTGTACCCAGTGTAAAGGTTCCAAAGGGAAAGCAAAAAGCCTCGGGTCAGTTTGGAATTAAGTCTGCTGGCATAATGAGTTTGGAGAGGACACAGAGGAACCCCCCGCAGACCATAAAACGGAATTCCAAAACGAAAAGACTCCCAAGCCCCTCTGGAGACACTGCAGCCAACCCCCCCACCACCACACTATTACCCCCAATTTACTCAATCTTTGGCTCAATAAAGTCAAATGGAAAATTTACATTCTTGAAAGATCCTGTAACAGCAACCCCAAATGGATTACAAAAACCAATGACCTCCAGCAAGGCAATTACGCAGTCAGCTGACCAACAACCACCACCACCTAGCATAAACATTACTTCAGCAAGGGGCACTGGAATGGATGAATTAGGCAGGTGTATACAAACACCCCAGGGAAACAACAAGCATAATTTTCAAATACTAGCCCAAGTACACACGGGGCACACTAAAACAGAAGTCATGGCTCGGCCCAAGACTCGGCCCAGGAACAAATGAATCATCAGATTTCCTCAAGTGTTATAGAGTGGATAATGGACAGTCCCAGTGAAAAACCCATGGAAGAGAGTCCGTCAAACACACGGCTCCAAAGGACCACAATGACACCAAAATTGCGAACCCAAATAGCAAAAGAAACAAATATGCACTCTCCAAGGGCAAGTGTTTCACTGGTCATTGGTGATGATGAAGGAAGCTACATCGTTAGCACCACAGAGGAGGCGCATAAGGTACAACCAAATAACCACTCGACTCCAAGACTGGACTCACGTTTAAATCAATTAAAGCAAAAAATTAGCAAAGAGAGTGAGGGGTGCGATCTCTGGTCGAACTCCCAAATCCTCTTGGATAAGCATCAAAGCATAACATCTTGTAATGTAAAGCAAAGCAAGCAAACAAGTGAAATTGGCCCCAAGTTAACAAAGCCAATAGCTGTAACAACGGAGGTACAAGGAAACATTTCAAATAAACAGCTTCAAAGAAATCTATCAATCCAGGAACTAGCAACTAATAACTTAATTGAGATATCCAGTGGGTCAAATCGGGATGTAAAAAACAAAGGATATTTAGTTTCTCCCAATCGCCCTGACACTGAGCGCAGTCAGGAACCAACAATAATAGAAATTTCAAGTATGTTAGTGTCATGCGACCCATCACTTGCAAAAAGGTCACTACACAAAGGTCCCTCGTATACACAACATGAGGAATATCGGAAGCCAGTGGCTCATGATGAACACGCATATAGTAGAACTACGTCAAACACTGATGAAGCAAATGCATGCATCCAAGCAGGAATGAGCGGTCTCAGCCAAAATCTGGAATCCATAATTGCACTACATAGTGCACTGGGTGATATCTTGGAAACCTCAATTAAAACGTTGAATATGCAGTCAGACAAACTTGACATTCAAATCCATCTAATGAGTACAATAGCAGAACACATGTCCAGTATAAACAAAAAATGGATACCTTGGGAAATCTGTTTGATGTTCTTCGAGACCATTCCCCCCCTGGATCCAGGTTCCAAACTGTACTTGCAGCCCATTACTGGAAAAGTTAAAAGATTTGCCGTCAATACTCATAGACATCTTACATGAATGCAATTATGCAAATCTGGGTGCCAATAGCATATTAAATGAAAGAGACCTTATCGCTTGGCAAAAAGATGCTCATAAAGAAGCTACACCAAGTCGGGAGTAGAGAATGGTAGACCCGACAACATCTGCAATGCAACAGATAATAGATAAAGAACCCTAAAAAAAAAAAACAGACGACAATCAGGAAGAGGAAAATATTACGGGAAACAGTTCAGGACTCCGGAATAGTACAAACCATGAAATTTTAGAAAAAGATCAGCACGAACAGGACAGCGAAAAAAATCTGCACACCAAACACCCGCTAACCAAAAGGCAGAAAAAACGCACGAGAAAAAATAGAAACCAACTATTAAACCGTATGCCTGCCACTAATCAGGCCTTGATTAATTTCCCGATCTTTGACTGTCGAAAACCATCATCTAAAGCCAAAGAGGGAAACGTGGAGGGATCACATCAGTTGTCAATAACACCAAATTCCCAACGTAGCCTTCGAAAAAACAGTGCTACTGTAAAAGGGCAGCAGTTAATGGCCAAGGACACATGTTGCAATGACTCGAGCGTCAACAATATTTGAGGAGATAATCCATGCAACAAACTCAGACACAGATGACTCAAATAAGGATGAACAGGAAATCCTAGCCACATCCTTAAGTGGGGCGGACTGGAGTTTGGAAAGTATCGATAATGATCACAATCTAGGACAAAAAACTTGGGCTAAGCAAGAAAGTACCAATTACCATGCAAGGAAACAAGAGCACAGTAGACACGAGTCAATCAAGCACAGAGGCCAAAGGGTAGTGATCAAATGTCCAGACAATACATACAAAGGTCCAGACAATATACATAAAGTCACTTTAAGTCTTGAAACAACTATGAGTAACAACGTCATCTCCAAAAGGGATAAAACCAAAACAAGACAAGTCATAGCAACAGCTGACCAGAATAAGCCTGATAAACTACAAGTAAAGATTATTACCGAGCAACATGACCCACATCAGAGCATTGGACCAGAAAAGGCTACAAGGCCAGGTCCTATTTCAGTGAACATCATTAATGATTGCACACCGAATATAGAACTAGGTGGACACAAAAGAATAATTCCGAGAATAAAAACTAAGGAAAGCATACCACCGGAACAACCAAGGAATGATAATTATAGTCAACAAGTTAATAACACAAGGGATGAGGCAAAGAAAAATGGAAGCAATAAAATAGCGAGAACTCGGCCGCATGACAACATGCATGGTATAAAACCAATAATAACTGGAAGGATACTTTTCATACCTAATTATAAAATGCAAGGTACGCAAGATTATCTAAACCGAGGAAACATCTTACATCTAAAATCGGCTATCCCGAGCCTCAACCATATAACGTCCGCAGACCTATTGGCAATTGAATTCATTACCCTTGGAAACAACACAGCCAAGGAAGGCACCCTCACAACTTGGAGGAGCACGGAAACTGTTAGTCAGTTACTCAACGAAATTAAGAAATTTGAGGAATGGGGGATCTCACTGAAGGAAGATGCAACAACAGGTTACCCCTCGCCCCTATTAAGGAAGCTCATCAAATTAGGAGATCATACTGGGGCAAACCGATATACATATTCGGTACTGCAAGGGGCAAGGGGTGCATATATTTCCAAAATTGACCAACAGAACAGAGACCACCCAACTGAAGACTGAATCCAAAGTGGGGCGTGTAACACCGGAGATAGCATAGTAAAAATCCTTTCTTGGAACATCGCTGGTGCCAAAGAAATCCTAAACAACAACAGGAAATGGATACCTGGAATACTTATGACATCATTGCCCTGCAGGAAACATGGCTAACAGAGCCAATTGACGTACCTGGTAGAATCAGTTTTCATGTCAGTGCAATTCGCATTTAGCGCTATAGACGAGCGAAGGGGGGTCTGTTGGTTTATATAAGTACAGCCCTAAACGTCGAGGCCTCCCAACTGGCATCCTCGAAGGCAGATATGCAAATAATCAAAATTGAGAGGGTATCCCAGGCTGGTATTGGAACCATCATACTAATTAATATATACGCCCATCCAAAAATGAATGTAAAAAAAGAATTATTTTATGCCATTAACAATGTAATATCAGATTTCCGTTTTGAACATCCAGAATGGGAGATAATCCTGACGGGCGATTTCAACGTTAATCTTATGCAGCTTCCAGAAGAGGAAGAGAATATTATGGCTGCCAATGAATTCTGGGTGGTTGACACACAGGAGATCCCGCCAGCCAAGAAGACCGACCGTGTCGGAAAACAGTTGTTGTGGGCCTTGGAAAATCAGGGGTTGCGTGTACTAAATGGAAGAGTCAAACAGGATAAACCCCCCTCAATCACCCACATAGGTCTAAGCACACGTACAATTCTGGACTATACCATCGTCTCGCTTCCCCTGTTGGGGTTAATCAAAAACTTCCATATTCAATGTTCAGTGGATAGTGACCACTCAATGCAGCATATTGAGATTAACCTGGCACCGATTAAACATCCAAAATCCCGAACAACAGCTGGAGAAATAACAACAATCAATCTGAAGCGTTTAAGATGGACGACTAGTTCATTACGACAAATAGCCAAAGACGCTAAAAACTTACTTCAAACCATAACCAACGAAAGTGACCTATGTGTAGAAACATGGACCGCCTTTTTGAAGACACCACCAAAAACTGGAGCCAACTTGAGCAAGAAATCAAACCAAAAGAAACATGGTCAGCCTAGCAAGACCATACTATCCTTAAGAAGACATCTGCGGAAGTCCATGAGGCAAGCAAAGGGACGCAGTTCACACTCACCCATTTGGCAAACAGTCCGATTAATCATGAAACAATATAAAAAACAAATCTGGATTGAAAAAAAAACCCAAGTGACTGACTTTTGGACCAAGTTATTATATAACATAAAAAAACCAGACTACAGAGCATTTTGGTCACAAGTAAATTCACTAAGCAGACCAGCTCAAACAATAAGCATGACTTGTGTTACGGAAAAGGCATGGACTCAACATCTACTTGATACTTTTTCAGTAAATTCATCGGTGCCATCTACAACCATAACTCACAACATAATAAAAACAGTGGAACTGGAGACCTCTGTCCCTGTAAAACTCAACAACTGGAATGCCAATCAGCTACGTGGTGATCAAACATCCACTTCACATGCGGAATTAGATACGTTGCAAATAATTAAGAAAAGCAGGCAAGACTTTGCACCGGGACCAAATGGTGTCCCCCCGGCTATTTACAAGGAGGACCCACAATTTTGGGCACGCAAGTTAAACATCCTATTTAGGTCAATAAATAACACGAGTCGGCTCAAAGATAGCTGGCGAGGAGGAGACCTTAAAAATCTATCTAATTACCGTTTGATAGCACTTATCGATGCAGAAGCAAAATACTATGCATCCTTGGTGCTAATTGACCTTCTAAAATGGTCTGAGGATAATAGGAAAATTCCGGTAAACCAGACTGGGTTTCGTAGGGGTACAGGCACCATGGCATTAAGTTTAATCGCCGAAAAAAGTATGCAAAACCATCAAGCATTGTACTCCTGCTTTGTAGACTTCAAGTCAGTATATGAAAGGGTTAACCCAAAGTAGTCAAAGGGACCTGGGTAAGTAAGCATTAAAGACAGAGGGGTCCCAGACTGGGAAAGGTTAGAATCATGAAAAGTTCAAATTTAAATTAATCAATATGCAAGAATTGAATTTTAACAGTACAGTTGTTTTTATTCACAACATACCGCAACCAAAAGTTGGTTCATACAGTTTGAATCAAAAACAATTATTAGAAAAACTTCACTAGTCAAGAAAGTAGAATTACTTTCTTGACTAGTGAAGTTTTTCCTGCATTTTTCACCGATATCCTTCACACCACCAGCACTCCCCCACCCCCTTTCCCTTTTGCGCGCGTGGGCACAATTGTGTGAATATAATCTAATAATTGTTTTTGATTCAAACTGTATGAACCAACGTTTGGTTGCGGTATGTTGTGAATAAAAACAACTGTACTGTTAAAATTCAATTCTTGCATATTGATTAATTTAAATTTGAACTTTACATGATTCTAACCTTTCCCAGTCTGGGACCCCTCTGTCTTTAATAAAAAATTGTAGACTTTAAGGTGGCTTTCGAGCGAGTTAGCCGTCAGTTACTCTGGTGCAAGTTAAAACAGCAGGGCCTGAAGGATACAATTTTAAATCTTATAATGGAATTATACACAGACACCTGGATGCAGGTAAAAATTGCTAATGGGCATCGTCTAACACAGAAGATTAACACATATGATGGATTAAAGCAGGGCTGCGTCCTGGCCCCCCACCTTTTTAATCTGTTCATGGCAGACCTAACCACAAGGTTGGATGGGATTAATGCCCACCCGCCGCGGCTAGGAACATTAAGGCTGACACATCTCTCCTAAGCCCATGACGTGGTGCTCCTATGTCAGACAAAAATAGGTCTCCAACGCCTCCTGCATGAACTGGCAGAATACACAAAATGCAATCTTCTTGAAATAAATAGCCAGAAAACAAAGATCATGATAATGACTCGTCGGCGTAACATACAGCCAGTCTTTACCATAGACAATAAGAAACTGGAAGTTGTGGACAATTATAAATACTTGGGAATACAACTGTACAGACGCCTTAACTTTTCTTTGCACTTCGATATCATCGAAAAAAGGGAATAGCCCTGTTACACGCATTCAACAGTATTTCCAAGCAGCTAAAAGGCCCTTTTTTTTAATCCCCTTCTGACAGTCATTAAAGCCAAGTTACTCCCTACAATCGGCTACAGCAGTGTGCTTCATTATGGCAGAAGTGCACAGCTTCTTGACAAGATTCAAATTAGAGTCTATAAACGGGTTTTCAGTTTACCATTGCCTCACCTGCGCAGGTCCGACTGGAGTTTGGCCTACAATCTCAAGAACTGCAAAAAAAGTATGAGACCATCAAATTCTGGTATGACATATGGATGAACAGGGAAACAGATATCAACCTTGCCACGTGGAAAGCTATGCTAAATAATCCCAACTCTCAGTATGCCAAGTATTTAAAACTGTCCCTTGAGACTACCGAACTTGCATGTTTGTGGCAAACTAAGCTACCGGTACCATCATTTAAGCTAGTTGTTAAAAAAGCTGCAAAAAGGCACTCGCTGGTCAACGATAAGTCGATTTTTAGTCACCGAGCACATGCCTGGATGTTAATTCAATCATACAGCGTGCTCAAACCCGCAGCCTATCTTGGGTTTTTTTTTCTGCATAATTTAAAACGAAATACCTCAGCTTAAGGATGGGTAATCTGCCGACAAACACAGATAAACCAGACTGGAGGAAACCTGACACCAAGGAGTGTGATCTATGTGGCAATGCAAAACAAGACTTTATCCATCTACTCTGCATCTGCCCTGCACTGGATCAGGAACGACGGCACTGGCTTAAGGCAAAGTTTATTGAACATGGAATACGTACCTGTCATTCCGCCGTTATGAAAGTCCTGTGTGCAGCAGATCCACAATTTATCTGCACATCAGTCAAATTTGTCATGAAGTTTGAGAGCAAAAGGGGTGTCACTGCACAAAGCTGAAAATTAAGATCATGCTGTTAATCTGAGAGTAAATAACTCCTACAGTGACACGCAAGAAATTGCACCCGCCATTCTTCCTTGCCAAGTCAGTGGATGCAGTGGAGGAAGATGAGTCAAACTCACAGTTCCACAACTAGTTAATGGACATTATAAAATCAAATTGACTAGGCACTGAACGTTCTTTTATAAAAGTTTGTCAAAACTATGAATGCATATTGACCAGTTCTAATTCAATGTTATTAATTTATTTTCATTTTTTTTAATTTTGTAATGGTTTTTATTAACTATACAATAAAGTTTTCTACTTCAATTCTTTATTTCGACAAAAAATTGTCATAAAAGAGCACAACAATAAGACAGTAAAAATAGTACAATAAAATGTTTAAAAACAAATATTAGTAAAACCAGTCCACAGCAGTGACAACTACTAATATATCACAGGTTCTCTCACCTACCCTGCTAGTGTGGGAATACCCGGTCCAATATAAATCTACAAATATGTCCGCTTTTTCCTAGTTTAAAAATTTAGCCTCAAGTGCCCTTCTAATAATCCACATTGCTGCTAGGAACTTAGTAACAGCAAAGACCACAATCGGTGAAACATCTGTCTTTAAAATTCTGAGCGCCTGTGAGCAGTGGGTCATCCCCAGATTTTTGCATATTGGGATGATCCATCTTTGTCTCTGATTTAGATAGGCTGGACAGAAAAAAAACAACATGGCCATCAGTTTCTAGGTCTGCATTACACCCTGGACAATTCTTGGGCGATAATGCACGCCATTTAGACGTGTGTGATCTAATGGGTAGAAAACCATGCCGCCATTGGACGAAGAGCTTCCTTGCAATAGCAGGACTGATGTCATCCAGGACTTGCTCCAATTGATAACAGTCCTTAGACACTAGAAATGTGGCTGTAAGAGTGCCCGGTTGGGCACTAGATGATAAAAGAGCCATTTTGTTGTCCCTGTATATCTGAACCAGATGTTTCCATGACATTCCAGCACAGGTGTGCTCCGGATATAACCACATTGATGCAAGACCAAGCTTCTCAAATTCCTCTCTGACATGCTTGATCCAAGGAAGTTTACCCACATTAGGCAAGCCCAGGATTTCGATTAGCTCTTGCCTATATGTAGTCAGCTCTGGGGTAGCCCAGAGCCTCCTCCAGAAGGTTAGAGGTCTGAGGGCCAGTTCTTCTTCAATAGGTCTGAGGCCTAGGTCGAGTCTTAAAGGTACTAGTGGAGTGCTCGGGGGCAAGGCTACCAGCTGCCTTAGAAATCTGTTCTCCGCAACCGTGATTGCTGAACCACTCTTGTAACCCCACAGCTCAGCCCCATAGGACACGGCCCCCCTTGCGCTTAATTTGTAGATTTCAAGTGGGGGACCGATTGGCTTAAGCGTAGATTTACTCAGAAGTTGCAGGATACACCTTGCTATCTGGGTCCTCTTAAGTCGCGATTTCAGCTGGTGCTGGACCCAGGTAAAGGATTCATTAAGGGTTAGCCCTAGGTAGTCAAAAGTGTGAACCCTTTCCAGCCTGACTCCCTCTATCGCAGGGTTAGGGCGTGTTGTTGCGGGGGGAATAAAAATCATAAATTTGGTTTTTAAGGTGTTTATTTCCAAGCCCCGCTCATTGCAAAAGGAGACAAACCCATCCAAGAACCGCTGGATACCCATTGGAGTTTTAGAAAGTAGTAAGGAATCGTCCGCGAGCATAATCGCGGCAATCCGGGACCCTGCAAGCCTTGGAGCGTCACTTTCTTGTACCGCCTCCAGGTGTGCGATTACCCTGTTGACGTAGAGGCAGAAGAGGGTAGGCGCCAAGACGCACCCCTGCCTTACCCCCTGCCAACGGGGAATCTAGATGTTAACGAGCCATTACTACCACATCTGACCTGTGCATAATTCTCCTCATGCAGTCGGATTAGCATGTTGAGTAGTGGGGGTGGAATACCAAGCTCCCCAAGTACAACCAAGAGCTTCTGATGGGGGACCAGATCAAATGCTGCCCATAAGTCAACGAAAACAGTATATAGTGACCCGCCCCCAATCTTGATAGTTTTCCAGTAAAGCATGTATAAACGAAAAATCTGGTCCGTGGCAGAAACAATCTTCCTGAAACCTGCCTGATAGGGGCTCAGGATAGAATGCTCCTCAATCTAGTCTAGAATGCGATTTAGAATGAGCCGTGCAAAAAGCTTTTGGGGCACGTTGATGAGGCTGATCGGCCTGTAATTGGCTGGGAGCAAAGGTGAACCCTTCTTAAAAATAGGAACAATCTCTGCCCCCAGCCCCAGCCCACGGTACCTCCATGCCTCCCCATATGGCATTGAAGATGACCGCCAAATAAGGGACCCATACCACAGGTTCATGCTTTAGAAGATCGCCTGGTAATTTGTCTAGACCCGGTGCTTTACTTGATGGGAGGTTAAGAATAGCTGTGTGTACCTCCCTCACAGAAAACATGTACTCTGTCATTTCTCTCTGGATATTGGGTGATACTGCCAACGGGTTCAGAGCAACGGAGAGCGTGTCCGCCTGATATAGGGTGCAGAAATGCTCTTCCCACACCTCGGCGGCCACATTGGGGGCCACAGCTGCAACTGGCTCAGCCGAACCAAAGTTTACAATTTGCCAGAAGGTCCTTGCGTCTCTTCCTGCCAGGCTAGATGTTAAATTGGCCCAATGATCCGACTCCCACTCGGCTTTGGCATGATGAATTAATTTCTTGTATGCAGCCCTCTTTGCTTTAATCAGTACTCTGTTGTGGTTTTGCTTCAGTGCACTGAGAAGCTCTGATTTCGCCCTTCTACATACCGGGTTAAACCAGGTAGATTTGTTACCTGTTTTTATCCCTTTTCCCACAGGATTAAGGATCTCCGCTAAACCAGCAGTTAGTTCCTGGTGCAAGGTCCCTAGCTTGGCAAATGCTGAGGCGGAGGGGAGTTCAGATGCCAGGGGAACTACAGCTTCTAGTGCTGTGGCTGCTTGAGCATATATTTCAGCCACTAGCTCAGGGCGGGTTACTGCTTTGTCCCATCTGATTCTTCGTCTATTACTAGTAAGGAGTGCCCGATTGTCTGGACCACTCCCTCCGTTTCGGCTATCTTTAGGACAACCAGATGAGAGGAAGTCAAGGATCAGAGGGTTATGGTCACTTTCACCCCTGGGTTCCACCTTAAAATCAATAACCTTGTGCCACGCACAGGCCTCATATAGTCCAGGTGAGCCTCATGGCCAGGTTTATTATAGGTATGCTTAGCGGGCATATCCGAGATTACGTGGCCATTGCATGCCCTTATTGAGTGGGTTAAAGTCAGGGCAAGAATTTGCAACGCCAGCGGTGCCCATGACTAGGGCGGGGGACCCACCACCGGAGGTATTTTCCAGTAATTGTCCTCTTCCGAAATTGCGCCTTCCAGCAAAACTGCCAGTGGCTCAAAGTGGGAATTAAAGTCACCACCTAAAACAAAGGTGGCCCCCTGGGGAATCCTAGTTAGAAGCGCGGAAAGCTCTTCAATGGTTTTTGACTCCGTTGTGACGCTAACTGGTCTAGAGTAAACATTGACCAGCGCGAGTTTGGAGGCATCAGGCCATATCAGTATAATACATTGTACATCCTCCGACCTGTCTCCAATATCCTGACACTACACCCCAGATGGGTTTTCACCCAGATTGTTAGCCCCCCCGAAGGCCTCTCCTTACCCCCCCACTTTGCGGGTATAGAGAAGGAAGCAAAACCGCACATGAGTTGCTCCTCTCTTGCCCACGTTTCCTGCAGGAGACAGACATCATTCATGTCAATAAAAGTACCCCATTCTAAGCAGGCCAGTTTATTGCATAACCCTGAAATATTCCTTGACAGGACTTTAAGCAGTGTTTTACCAATATCTGCCTTTGAGGTTGACATAGAGTGGGATTCCACCCCACTATATTAGACGAGTTAACTCCCATTTCAGGCCGAGGATTGGGTACCACCTGTGCTTCCCCCAGTTCTATGTTCATTCCTCTCCCCTCTGCTGGAATAGGCTGTAAATGTATGTAGCTTAATAAACCATCAGGTCCCCCCAGTCTTTTATCAGTATAGCGTCAATCGACCTGGTCCAGGGAACTGAACCTATTGTCATGAAGATAATTAACAGGCATGGGGCAATGTAAGGATTGTATTCAGACCCTCCGATATGGCTCCTAGCACCCACCCTAGTCCACCCTTGTTCACATCCCACATCATCTTGATTATTTGGGGGTGGGTAAAAAAAAGATAATGGGCGGGACTGAATTTTGGTACCGACAGTATCACCCACCAATTTCAAATGTGTAAGACTATCCCTGTGTTCCTGAAATTAACCAGGACACAGTCACCCTTCATGTTTTTAGTTGTTGGACCCACCCAGGGGACCCTTCTGACCATAACAATTTCGGATGCCTGGTGAGGAGGAAGGGGTCTATGGATGTTCAGCCAACTAACCACTTTGTTTTTTAGGGAAGAGAACGATTCAGGAGTAGGGCCACTGAGCTCAGGGACTCCGGTTAGTACAACTACTAGGGGAGCTGCCTCCGTGGGCAGGTTGACTATCTTGCTCCACTTTAAACAGTCCTCCACTACAGTGGGCCTCTCTACCTTCTCCCGACCCGTACCACTGTTTCTGGTGGGATTTACCCTGGCTACAACCGTTGGCGCCGGGGCCGTCAGTACAATGTTTGCTGGGACCGAGTTAATGATGGGGGGGGAGCGGGCACTAGAGGTACCCCCCCACCTCCATCATCATTGCCCTGCTGTACAATCGGGACTAATTTAAGATACTTCATCATCTCCCCGGTGGCCTGTTCAATAGTTTGTAGCCTATGATCAATAGAATTAAGTCTGGCCAGCAGAGGGTTCTTCAAAGATTTCAGAGTAGTTCCCATGGCGAGGATCAGCTGGTCTGCCCCTGCTTGCACTGGATCCCCAAATCTAAAAGCATTGGGTTGGGTTGTCGCAGAGATCTGGGGAACTGAGGCTGTTGGAGAGATGATTACAAGGAGGGCTTCCCTAGTTTCAGGTTGGACCATGGAGTGATTGACTTCAGGTCCCCTATCAAGTTTCGCCTTTTTCCCGCCCCTCCCCTGGGCACCACGTTTCCTCTTAGGGACCGCCCCTTTCCATGCTCCCTGTGACTGTCTATGTACTAGATCCAGCCCACCCAGTGTTACCAGTGCCAGCAGGCGGCGATAGCACCACCTCCTCTAGGACTGATCACAATGGAGCACTGGCACCTTGTGAGCTGCTCCCAAGATCTTGCAGAACAGCTGTAATGGTCTGATCAATGGTGTCTGTTGGACTTGGCCCTTAGGGTGGGTTCCCCCTAATCTTTTTGCTTTTATTTGTGACCCTGTGTTAGTGATTTTTGGGTCTCTGCGCACTTTTCCCTGGGTCCCAGAGTGAAAGTGCGTGCGTGTAGTATGGCTGGCCTGTCCTCCCATAGGAATGCATGGGGAATGTATGTGTCCCTGGTAGTTCCTGATGCGTGGGGTGTACAGGTTCGAATCTGATATGTACGAACTCATGAGAGTGAATGCTTCGCAATGGTGTATGTGGCATGAGTGTGTCTTGTGTACAAATGCCACTTCTAGGAGTTGGCATATTAATGTAAAATATGCCTGGAGCGCGATTGGCTGGAGCTGGCTGGCATGCCAGGCTCCAGGAAGTCTGGGTGGGTCTGCCCGGTGGTGAGTGTGAGATTAGCATGAGTGATGTGTGGAAGGAGTGTACCTGTGTCCTGGATGGGCTGGGTTTTCCCCACACAATGCTGGCTCCGCCCCCCCCTGTGGTGTGTCTAACGACCCTAGCCTCCCCAGTGAAAGAAAGGGGTGGTTGGGCCATCAAGGGTACTCCCAAACCAGCTGCGACTGGTTTCTCCCCCACCCTGCACCTCCAAACAAAGGATTTAGCTGTATAAAAATGGGGCTGTGTCCCCATGAATGTGTTCTCTTCCAGGATCCTGAGGGGGCTGCTGCTGCTGTCGCTGGGCCAGAGGACCGCCACTTGGAGTGTCTCCCTGCCTGGAGTCCCAGTGTGCTGGCTCTGGGCCCAGCCTTGCCCCCCTGCCTGCCTACATGGACTTTTGCTGGACTTGGTTGTCCTATAGCGCCTGGGGGCGCTGCATTTGATTGATAGCGCTGGGAGCGCTTTACTTTCCCCTTGTAGCGCTTGGGAGGGCTGTGACCCTGTTCCTAGCACTGAGAGCGCTTTATTGATGCCCCTGGCGCTTGGGAGCGCGTGGTCTGCTGGAGGCCGGTGCCCACCCGGCATTTGCCTGTTCGTTTGCCGATCGCGCTTCCCCGCCCCGCATTTTGCGTGGGGAAAGCAGGGGCCGCCCTGCGTGTTTCCGCCGGTTCGCGGCTGCCCCCACCGCACCTGTGGCTGTTGTTATTGCCCTTTTTGGGCTGTGCCCCTTTATTTGAATTTGCGAGTGCCCACCTCGCTTCCTAATTTAATTGGAGGCCCGTGCCCACCCGGCATTGCCCCGTGTTTCACCGCCGCAGCTCGGGACAAGCAAACTCCTTCCTGCATCACCGCCGCCCGGCCCGCGACCAGGAAGTCAGGCAGGCCGGGGGCGGGACTGTGGGACAACCCTGTGACGTCATTCCCGGGCCGCGCTGGGATTGGCTGCCGGCCCGGGACTTGACTGGAGGCCGAGAGAGAGAGGAAACGCTGTCCCGCAGTGAGGCTCCCCTGAGGAGGGAGCCCCGACGCCCAGGAGAGTCCCGAGGAGCGGGAGCTCTCCCCTGACAGCCGCCGCCCAGAAGAAAGGACCGGAGTCCCCCACGAACCGCCCGGTAAGTGAATGAGGGCTGGTGGGGACTCCGTGACTGCAGAAGGCTCCTGGGAGCAATTCCAAGTTCAGAGTCCCCAGTGGGGGGACTCCACCATTACAGCCGCATTGTCTGTCGAGCCCGGTGAGGCTCCTGGGGCATCTAGATCATTTTTGAGCCTGTCGAGGCTCCACCAGTCTGGGGGCAGTTTCCTTTAAGTGCAGAGTCCCCCGTGAGGGACTCCAACCAAGCGCTATAGTTTGTGTAGAGCCACGAGGCTCTGGGGGCATTTCCTCCTGATGCAGAGTTCCCTGTGAGGGACTCCAACGCCCCACACTTGTGCCTAGAGCCCTGAGAGAGGCTCTAGGCGCGCCAAGTGTTCCTGGGTCCCCCGTGAGGGACTCCACAGCCCAGTGAGGCTGCACCTTTGCTTTGAGAGACCAGAGAGGCTCTAGGGGGGCACATCTTTGTCCTGGGGCACCGAGCCTGCGAGGCTCCCACGTGTGTTTTGCCCCGCCATCTTCACAGCTGCCCAGCACTTTGTGGGCAGCTGCCACGTTTAGGCCCTGACATTGGGACACAGGGACTGTCACAGGTGGTGGCTAATGTGGATTTTGCGCAATTGTGTTTTCCTTCCTTGATGCACCTCTGAATGTGTTGATAATGCATCATGTGCCTTGTTCTTTACACCTCTGAATGTAGATTATGCATCATGTGTTTTCCTTCCTTAGACCCCAAAATGTATTGTGATACTTAGGCGGTTGTTTCTTGCTAGGACAGGTGTTGCTAGCGAAGCCCAGGTTCCCTGTGTAATCTCCTAGGATAGTGAGGATTGCATAGGTGGTGCTCATCTGGTACCAGTAGTGGCTGGTTGTGTGTTACAAGTTCTATTTTTGTGCTACAAGTATTGTATTCTAAGTTCTAAAAGTGCTGATTCCTGACAGTGGTCCATGTGGCCCTGTCCCCTGTACATATTATCCCCTGTAAATTCTGCCCGTGCCTGTTGGCACATTGTAAAGTGTGTGTTTTATCTAATGTGTTTTGGTGTAATACAAAGGCTATTTTTATATAACCTTGTGTGGAGTTTCCTTTGTGGTGGGCCTTGGGTGTTGTTGCTGGGGTGCGTGCGCAAATACTTAACTCATATCGCCTCCAAGTTTAGCCTTGCTGCTCGCGCCACGTTACCTAGAGGGTGAGCAGGGCTTATCTTGGCGTGTAACTCCCTTGCCCTGACTTGGGAGTGGTGGTCTCTGACTGACTTTGGCGCAAGCCCTGGCCAGCCAGGGATCCCATTTCTAACAGTGTCCAGCAAGGCAGTGGAGGTTCTCACCTCCCTTTCTGGCGTTTTGGCAGTAGCTAATAGGCCCAAAGAAGATCTTCTAAGGGATTCGATGCCTTCGGAGAGACAATGCTCAACCACAGCAACCTCACTGGCCACTACAGAGTTAGCTCTAATCAGGAAACTGTCCAGTGTACCTGCAACCGCGGTGCTTGAAGCCGTCGCTTTACTCCTTAGTTCACGAGCCGCCATAGTGGGAGCTTGCACCTGCCCTCCTAGTTAGATCAGGTGAGTATATTCCAACAAGTCAGAGCCAAGAGAGTGGGCCCGTTCCGGTCCTGCACGGTCTGGAACGGCCTAGAATGGGCCCGCCTTTGGCCAGGGCTTCGCCTGGGCTCGTCCCACGAAGCCTGTTCAAATAAGGAAAATAGGAGGGGCTTCGTAGGGGAAGAGGACCAGCTGGTGTCAGGAAGGAATGCTGGTCCTCGCAGTCCCCCGCACCCGCGTCCAGCAGCCATCTCGCGGCACTGACCCACAATGTCTCCAGCAACAAGGACCCTTCTGGAAAGCAGCAATGTCCTCTGTCCTTTCAGCTCCCACCAGCAGCACAGAAGGGAAGCTCTAACAGCGAGCAGCTCCCGCGAAGCGGGGGCCGCGAGATGTAAAAAAGGCTGTGAGCAGTAGGCGAGGCTTCGTAGGGGAAGAGGACCAGCTGGTGTCAGGAAGGAATGCTGGTCCTCGCAGTCCCCCCCACCCGCGTCCAGCAGCAATCTTGCGGCACTGACCCACGATGTCTCCAGCAACAAGGACCCTTCTGGAAAGCAGCAATGTCCTGTGTCCTTTCAGCTTCCACCAGCAGCACAGAAGGGAAGCTCTAACATCAAGCGGCTCCCACAAAGCGGGGGCCGTAAGACGTAAAAAAGGCTGTGAGCAGTAGGCGGGGCTTCGTAGGGGAAGAGGACCAGCTGGTGTCAGGAAGGAATGCTTGTCCTCGCAGTCCCACGCACCCGCATCCAGCAGCAATCTCGCGGCACTGACCCACAATGTCTACAGCAACAAGCGCCCTTCTGGAAAGCAGCAATGTCCTGTGTCCTTTCAGCTTTCACCAGCAGCACAGAAGGGAAGCTCTAACAGCGAGTTTTACTTACTCTTTCTCTTCTGGAGTGTTGCAAAGGATTGTGGTTAGTGAAGGGGCTGGTTTTATGCTCAGCTGAGTGGGTGTGTCCAAATGGTATTTTGATGTCAGGTGTGTTGTGGGTGTAGGCTAATGGATTTGTATTTTTTTGTGGGGATCTGTTCTTTAATTGTTATGTGTTTTGTGAATTTGTCGGGCATGGCTACTTTACTTTGTGCCAGTTTTGGCATGTTTGCTGTGTTTTGGCATCGGCCGCCATGTTTTTCGTGTTTGATCCGCTGTGGTAGCTATGCTGTGGCTCATCCGCTGTCTCTCCAATTCATTCCTGTTAGCGACCGTGGCGGTCGGAAACCCCGGATCGTACCGCGGGACCATTGGGGATATACTAATTTCCTGTGCGGTGTCTCCGCTTTGCTTGAGGAGTGTTGTGAATTTTCCACTGCGTTTCCGACCATCACGGTCGGGTTTTGGACGTCTCCGCCTTCGTCGAGTGGTTTTTGTTAGCCCGCTACCGCCGAGGTCAGTCTTTTTTGGCAGTTGATCCTTTTTTGACAGCCGGTTTATCTGCGGACCATGGCGGTCGGGGTTATTTTCCGCCTGCTATCCTAATGGGGCCCTATGATTTCCGATTTATTCGCCTGTTATCTGGAGAGACCTCAGTGCTGCATCTTTGAGCCCAGTACTGATCCTGAAAAGTAATTCTAACCGTACTTACCAGTAACTTGAATTTCCTTCCATAGGACATCATTGCCTGATTTTTGCTGAAAAAGTTTCTGTGTCGATTTTTGAAACTTACAAATATTCCTCTAACATCAGACGAACTACGAATTCCGATTTACTCACCTGTTATCAGGAGAGACCTCAGTGCTGCATCTTTGAGCCCAGTACTAATCCTGAAAAATTCTAACCGTACTTACCAGTAACTTGAATTTCCTTCCATAGGCTAACAATGACTGGTTTCACTTGGAAATTCTTTCAAGGGTGGAGTTTTGTAACTTTAAAATAATCATCTAAAATCAGCCGAACTACGAATTCCAATTTACTCACTTGTTATCAGGAGAGACCTCAGTGCTGCATCTTTGAGCCCAGTACTGACCTGAAAAAGTAATTCTAACTGTACTTACCAGTAACTTGAATTTCCTTCAATAGGCTAACATTGACTCGTTTCACTTGGAAATTCTTTCAAGTGTGGAGGTTTGGAACTTTAAAATATTCACCTAAAATCATCTGAACAACAAAATCCTGTTTACTTACCTGTTATCAGGAGAGAACCCAGTGCTGCATCTTTTAGCCCAGCACTGACACTGAAAAGTAATTCAAACTGTACTTACCATTAACTTGTATTTCCTTCCATAGGAATCCATTGTCTGGTTTTCACCAGAAAAGTTTCTAAGTGTCTTTTTTCACAAACTACAAGTATTCCTTAAAAATCGCCTGTATGACTAACACACATTCTTTCATCTGTTTACAGGAGATGCACCAGTGCTGGATCCAGGATCCACCACTGAGTAAGAAAAAGTAACGATAATGCTACTTACCTGCTAAGTGAATTTCCTCCCATAAGATAATTTCCTCCCATAAGATAACATTGGTGATTAAATGTGAAACAGTTCACATTGAGCTCTATGTTGCATTGTGTTTGAAATTGTGTTGCCCATTGCAACAACTGTAAATACTGTACTCAAAAGTCTATTGCCTATTTGCAAAGTATTTAAACTAAAGTAATTCATCCTGAGAAAGTATATTTTGTAAAGTAATGTATAATGTATTTATAATGTAATTTAAAAAATAAAATATCTAAAAATAAATAGTTTTAAACAATGTAGTAAAAAAAAATATAATAATGAATACAGTTAAAAATTGGCATTTACAAAACCTTTGAAATTCACTGAAAAAAACATAGGTTTCAGACATGTTATAGTTAGGAATTAGCATTTCCAAAACCTTTGAAATTCACAGAAAAAAACATAGGTTTCAGATATGTTATAGTTAGGAGTTAGCATTTAAAATACCTAAGAAATTCACTGAAAAAATCAGGTTTTAGGGGTGTTATAGTTAGCTGGACATTTCACTTGTACAAAACCATTGAAATTCCTCTGTTATAGTTAGTTGTACTAACTGTACCTCGCGCTCCCCCAATCCACTGCTGATGATGTCACATATTACATCATCCATGAAAGAAAGTCAATTTCTCCCGCTAGCATCCATCAGTTCTTCCATATCCGAGTAGGTTTCTGAGCCTGATTCTGATATAGTGATGTTGCGTTGTTGTGTACTTGCTCCAAGCTGTTTAAATTGTCTTATGGCACCGTCGTACTTCTTGCCAAACGTTAAGATCCGCCCAATGGCATAGTCCTGCTTGTCCCTCAGGAATTTGCTTTTCTTCTTCTGCTTGATTTCATCCTCATATTTATCAAGCCTTTTCTCCATTTGTTCAATTGCTTTAGTTATCTCATCTTTTGCGTCATGTTTGTCAAGTTCCTCCTTCAGTTTGCCAATGTGCTTGATGACCTGTTCCAGTTCCATGGCTGCACATGTGGACAGTAGGCCAAGCATGTTCTTGCATGTCCCTGCCATGAGCTCGGACCATTCAACTATCAGCTTGGGATGGGGGTTATGGTAAGTTGGTGTGATCATAATTCGTAGTCCTCTCGGGACCCTGCCCACTTCTATGTAATTTTCCAGAGAAGTTACCTCCCGCCAGCAGTTCATTTCTTTTTTCAAAAGTTTTTCATAGTGGAACAGCATTTGTTTTAAGGTTTTATCAGGTGGTGTGGCCGTTGCCCCCGCCTCATCTGCCTTCTCACAGTTTAATCACTATCCCATATATTTAGTGAAACACTTTAAATTAGTCACTTATACAGTCAGTCACAGTGCTACTAAATCCTCCATCAAGGCACTTATACTTCCACTCAGTCTTCAATGCAGATTGCTATATATATAAAACTTATTTAAATATCGAACCAAACCACATTCACTTGATGATGTAATCAGTGATGTCATCAGTGATGTCACTGACCATGTCATGAATGATGTAATATGTGACATCATCAACAGTGGATTGCGGGTGCATGAGTTATAGTTATTACAACTAACTATAACGGAGGAATTTCATTGTTTTTGTACGAGTGAAATGTCCAGCTAACTACAACACCCCTAAAATCTATGTTTTTTTCAGTGAATATATATATTTCGGGCTAACCTCTCTGTTCGATATATATACATATATATATATATATATATATATAATGCCCCTGCACTCGTCCAGCAAGAACCAGCACTCCCCAATATCTCGGGGCACCGCCAATCCACACAAACGAAAGATGACCCAGTCTTGAGGTGAAGAAATGTTTTTTATTCAGTTCCGTTGCAACGCCACCAGCATAACGTTTCGGCCTGCTCAGAGGCCTTGGTCACATATATATATATATAATTTTACCTACCGCCAGTATGTAGTTATAGTTAGGACCATGTTTACATAGGAAAAGTGTTTTTTGACTTGCCTATATCTTTTGTGCCATTTGACGAATCTTCATGATTTTGCTGGAAAAATAGTGTGGCAGCTGTTCTTGTTGTGCATGTAAAGTTGCATGGAGATCTGTCAAGTAAGTACTGAGAGAAGGGGGAGGGGTAAAAAAAAGTGTGTTTCCTGTGCTAATTATCGTAGGAGCTTAGAACATGTCTACAGCCTGAACCGCTGCACATAATTACAACAAATTTGGTAGAAAATTAGTTTTTGGTTCACAAATTGATCGATTTGTAATTTGGTGTAAATCCATTCAGCAGTTTGTGGGATATTTAATGAAATATAAATGTGTTTCTCTATGATCTGGCCTAATTCGTGAATAGCGATGAGCTTATGCAGAGATCTACGGAGCTCTAATTGGCTGCCAACACTTCAACCAGGAAGTGTTGGCAGCAATCTTACGACTTGGCTTCAGCCGAGTACCTCAACAAAACGCAAAACAATATAAAGAAAAGTGGGCAGTGTAGGAATGCCCTGACTCCCAAGCCCTGGTCTTAGGATCCCCGCGGGTCCCCCAAGGGTAAAAAAAGCACTTTACCAAACTATTTTGCTGTGAAATCACTGCATATTTGCTGCAAAAAAGAAAAGAAAAAATAAGTGCAGTCTCCTGCGATTGTTCAGACTAGAGCTCACAGGTGATCCAGGTCTTTTATTCTAAAATTGAAGGGGGGGTTGCATGGGGCCCCCCCTCCTTGGCAATTACGCGGCCCTGGGAGCCACCACCTCCCAGGGGCTTATCTTTCTATTATCAGGCGCTGTGTGAAACCCTGGGCCCTGGGGCCAACCACCTCCCCAGGCTTTATTTTTAACAATTGTGTGGGTGTCTGCACGGACCCTTCCAAGCCTTGGGGACTACGACCTCCCAGGGGCTTTAAAATAATATGTTGTGTGGGTTGCACGTACTTCCCTGAGCCCCGGGGACCACCATCTCCCCGGAGCTATATAGAACAAAATGGGGGTGCCTCACGGACCCACCCTCCCTGGGGCTATATAGAAAGAAATGGGGGTACCTAGTGGATCCACCATGTCCCGGGAACCATCGCCTTCCTCAGGCTAAGTTTAAAGTAATGGGGGTTCTTGCAGAGCCTCCTGGTGGTAGGTTCATGAATAACAAAGGATGATGGTGGCACTACCCCCCTTCTGGAGTCCTATCTGGGTCTAGGGATCACCACCCCACATGGCTGGTTCTTGCTCTGTTCCAGGGTGCCCACCCCAGGACCTATTTTTTGCTCTGACTTGAAGTGAGCTTTGATGGCTCCCATCAAGTCAGAATAAACACAAACTCCAGTCTCAGCAAACGAGAGCTGTGAAACCGCTCCTGCTTGCTGAGAGCAGAGTTTTCATCCAATTCCCTCTCCACGGGCAGGAACCAAGGGAAAAGGATTACTCTCACACAGATGGATCTGCATGTTTTACAGCTCCCTGTGTGTAAGAGCAATGTTGGCTCCTGCATGAGGCGGTGAGCCAGCAGGGACCGTATGGGCTTGCAGGCTTCCCCCGCGAGCCCCAACAGAGGTGACTTGTTGCCCTGTGTGGGCTTCAGGGCACCCAGCATTTGAAGGCTGGGCCCTGGTGGATGGTATCCTTGGGGCCAAAACTAGCCCAGGGAGGGGGGCTGCTTGGCCCTCCTTCCCCATTTAGTTAAATCAGGCCACAGAGAAGGGGTCCCCAGGGCCAAAAATAGTCTAGGGAGGAGGGCTGCCTAGCCCTCCAACCCCATTAAATGGTGGCTGGGCCCTGAGGAAGACGTCCCCCAGGACTGAAATAGGCTTGGGGAAGGGGACCATGAGGCCCCCATTGTATTATGATGGGGGCTGGGGGATAGGGTCCTTGTGGGGTCGAAATCTTCCCTCGGAGGTGGGCCACGTGGGCCCCCTACCCCACTGAAATTATGAAAACCCCTCTCCCCTATTATAGAGGGACAAATTAAACAAACAAACAAAAAAAGCAGAAAAACGTGCAGAGAATGCAAAACAAAGGGCAGAAATATGATCAGGAAAGGTAAAAATAGAGGGAAGAAAAACAAACAAAAAAGGCAAACAGGGTAGAAAAACAAACTGGAAAGGCAAAATAGAGGGCAGAAAAAGAAGCAGAAGAGGGCAAAACAGAGGGCACTCAGACACTCACCCACTCCCAGGCCCATTTAGCCACTCAGGCATTCACTCAGAGACTCACGCAACTACACACTGACCGACTGAGTCCCACACACCCACTCACAGATCTACTCAGAGACTTATGCACTCACCCACAGACCCACTCCTAAACCCATGTACTATTCACAGAGCCACTCAGAAACTCATGACCCCACTCACAGATTCACTTAGATAACCAAGCACCTACTCACAGACCCACTCAAACTCTTACAGAAAACAACATTAAAAAACCTTAGACATTACCTGTAAAAAAAAAGGTTACAAGGATGTTATAGTTAGGCTTAAATTCCACTCACACAAATTCAGCTAAATTTAGCAGTTATAGTTAGCTGAGCTAACTATAACGCACATCCCCCACAGTGTACTTCTTAATACCTCACATACTACATCACTCATGACATGAACAGTGAACTTACTCATACAGTTATTCAGACACCCACTTACTCACCCATACTGTCACTTACACATCCACCCACCCACCTCTATAGCCACTCATTCACCCTTACAGCTACTCAATCATTCTTACAGCCCATCACCCACCCTTACAGCCACTCACTCACCCACATAGCCATTGAAACACCTACTCACTCACCAACACAGTCACTCACACAGCCATTTACTTACCCACACAGCTATTCACACACCTACTCATACACCCATACAGCCACTCAAATAACCACTCACACATCCATACAGGGATTCACACACCCACTCGCACATGGATACACACAGCCGATACATCTGTTAAACATAGTATCACTTATAAGTGTAATAGAAAGTATACTATTTTAACTTTAGTAGTACTTTGGTATATATGTTTAACAATCATAAATATTTAGAAAACATTCACTCACTGGATGAGCTCATCAGTGGTGTCATTTGAGATGACAATAGTGATGTTATCAACAGTGATGTTCTGAGTGATGTAATATATGAAGTTATAAGCAGTGTATTGCGGAGCCCTAAGTTAGAGTTAGCTCAGCTAACTATAACTGCTGAATTTTTACTGGCTTTGTGTGAGGGAAATCTGAGCCTAACTATAATGTCCCTGTAACATTTGTTTTTTTAGTGAATCCCTCTATCCATCCATATATCCATCCATCGATAGATAGATATAGATATCGATATAGATAGATATTCACTGGAAAAAAACAAAGGTTACAGGGACAGGCTCAGATTTCCTCACACTAAACCAGTGAAATTTAGCAGGTATAGTTACCTGTGCTAACTATAACTTACACCCCCGCAATGTACTGCTTATGACCTCACATATTACATCACTCATAACATGGTCTCTTTTTATTTTGCTGTGGATCTACAGCACCACCCATGAATTAGCTGCAAAATTCAATAAACAAACATGTTCTAACTCCTGGTGGTGTCCCTGTGGGAGCCCCCCACCATATCTGGGGGAAGGGGGATCAGGGTATTCCTACTCTGCCCCCTTTTCTTTTTTTTTATTTACATTTGTTTTGGACTCTGCTTCAAGCCGAGTGCCAAGATGCCTACCAACTCTTCCTGGTTGTAGCTGTTGTACTATTGTAACATCTTGTATCTATGTGCCAAGGGGTATGATATTGGGTAGCTATAGTCAGTCCAAAATGACGCTCCAAGATTACTGATTTCTCGATCCTACATTTTGTACCATCTGAGGGCTCCTCCAGAAGCTTGGTTGTTTGCCCATTGAGAAATGCATACAGTTTAAAGATTTAAGTAAATCACACAGACGCATGTATGCGTTAGGAGCCACCATTCTCTCTAGACTTCACCTATCCAGAAGATCCCTCTGTCATCCTGCTTAACCTGGTGGTTACTCCATGGTTTAAAAAAATTAGGTTACAAGGCTGCTGGTTCTGGGCCCTAGACATGACTTATGGAATAGCTTGCCCACATACCTAAAGAAAATGCAAAACCATATTGTTTTAGGAAACAGCTCAAATCGCTATTTGCAACCTAGATCTTTTACCGGGCTCTTACAGTGCTTTCCCCTCACTGTTTAATTTTCGCTGTGTGGTACTCTGAATTAATAGTGTATCACTGGGAAGCAACATTGCTGGGGCAGCCATGTGATTTATAAATCCTTTTAACATAACATAACATAACATGTTCTACTACTGTGCAACTGAAAGTGTTTGCATTCAGTAATTCAATTTGCGTTCTTTTCTGCTTTATGTGGATCATCTAGCTAACCCTCCCAAAGGACCAGTCCCAGAGGTCACTCTCGGCAATGTTATCGCCACTGACAAAGGTAGCCTAGGGTCCCAGCCACCCCTGTGTAGCAGAAGCCACCATCAACTACTGCCCTCCTCCGTAAAATTGTGTATGACCTGGAAGATCTGAAGAAGGGCTAGCAGGACCTTGCTAAAAGACTGGAGGCTATGAAGGCCTATTTGTTATAGGGAAGGAGGAGTTAGAGTTGTTGTGGGACGTGAGAAAAGTTGGAGATAAGGTTGTTGGGAATTCAGGGTTTGAGGGTATTGTTGTAAGTGAGTTTTTTAGGTTGGTTGTGGGAAGAGAGGCTAAAAAGGACAATAGCGGAAAGAAGGGAAGATACTTGTTTGTATGTTGTTATGCTTTCTTGGGTGAGGGGGTGGGCCAGTCATGGAAGGAGAGGGTAGGAGTTTATTTTTAATAATATATGTTACTTTTTTACTTGAAAAACAGGCTTTGCATTAGTAATTAGTGTAAAGTTGTGGTTAATTAAACAGGACACACAACGTAGAGATAAGAGGCTGACCTTCACATCTGTTCCAGCCCAAAGCAGTTGTCAAACAGTGGTATTCCAAGGCCTAAACAAAAAACTGACTACACAAGCCTCCCACCCTTTATTACTTGATCAGTCTGTGCTACACCCATCCTCCTATCAGTAATAGGCGGATTTATTCCTTACTCATTGCCCTATCCGACTCTCTGTTAACTAGTGACCACTAACGGGGACTGTCAATATACACCAAAACAACACTCCCTCCTTCCTGAAGACTTCTATCTTACCTGCGTAGATTAGGTGACATCTGCTACCTCCAACAGTTGGGCCATACCTCACTTCATGAATTTCCAAATGCAGTTCTTAATGCAGGTGGAAGTGGCCCAGTGCACAGGAAAAACAAGGTTCTTCTTACTGCAAATAAATCTGGAGGTGTGATCTAGCCAAAGCATTCTTATTATGCATCATAGGCAACTAGACTAAAAGAGAACACAGGGTGAGTGGACAATCCATGACTGAGATAATCATGTCAACAAAGCAACAACTAGCAACAACTAGCAACATAGTGTTGAGTTGTTTCCTAAAGTAAACATAATGAAGCACTTAAGTCTCATGAGTTAGAACTCAGAATACGTTTGCTTCAAAAGAATCCACCGGGCATTGAATGTGTAAAAACATTGCGTAATTAATCTCTTCACTATAATACCCTTTCATGCCTGGGTAGGAAGCATGGGTTGGGCAATGTATACATTTTGATAACCACTTCCTGTAACAGCTTTAACCCTTCCACCCCACTAAGTGTAAGATCTGTTGATGGTCAAAATTAACAGACACCGCAACCTATCAAACACAACCTTGCACATCATTTTAAAATTGCACATCAATTTGAAATTGCACATCATTTTAAAACTGTGGGGTGTTATTGTGTTGTGCTCTGTGGTTATTAACTGTACCTGTATTTTTAAACTGTTTGTTCCCGGTGTCCCTGTGCTCCACTGCGGCTTCCCTTGTGCCGATTGTAGTGGAAGCCAGGTTTGGGCGCCACTTTGGGTGAGGACTGTTCCCCTGCTCGACCGGAGCTAGCGTTCTAGTTGGGTGAGGGCCTTGCGCGATAAATAGCAATGCCTCCACGAGCGCGCCGTCTGCGTGCCGAAGGAGTGCCAAAGGAGGGCCCGTCTTTGCCCGTCCGTGTCCCGGACGGACCCTGGCCTGGTGGCCCTGGCGGTTGCCCAAGGCGCCTTCATTCCTCCAGACACAGAATAAGGTATTCTCGTGAGGAGCTTAGTTCCCTCTATGTGTCCGGCTGTGGGGCTGATGCTCAGTAGAAGGTGGCCGACTCGCCTTCCAAGATGTGCGCAGCTTGTGAATTCCGTTTCCAACCGGCGCTGAGCGGCGCGGTGGGAATGGGTGGGGTTTCTACGGAGATCAGGGCAGGTTTAGTTAATGCCAGATCTCTGGTGAAACATACTGCAGAGGTCTTTGATATCCTGACTGATAATGACTTTGACCTTTTGTTTGTTACTGAAACCTGGATGAATGGCACGTGTGCCCCGGCTGTTGAATTAGCTATCCCAAGGGGCTATAAAATATTGAGGGCTGATCGTCCGTCTGGGCGAGGGGGTGGCGTAGCAGCTATCTTCCGAGACAAGTAGACCATCATATGCGAACATCTGGATGTGACGATGGATGCTGAGCTGTTCCATTTTTTAGTGGTGCTCAGCCCTCACTTTACTTTGGGGGGGACGCTGGTGTATCATCCTCCGGGCATTCTGGGAAATGTTATTGGAGCCCTTGAGGAGATTATTGTGCCACATGCCCTTAGGTTCTCAAGATTTCTCCTGCTTGGGGACTTTAACGTTCATGTTGACAACCAGGACTCTGCTGAGGCCACCAGGCTTGGAGAGGCCTTAACGATGGCACAGCTGAAGCAATGGGTGGATGCTCCTACTCATGTAGGGGGGCACATTCTAGACCTAGTTTGCTCAAATTTTGATCTACGAACGGACAGCCCTGAGTGGGTTACTTGGTCGGATCATGGCCTCATTAAATTTAGTTGGGCGTTGGAAAAAGGGTCGGGCCCTGGGGGCACGCCTTTGCTTGTTCACTCACACCGGGTCAACTTGGCTAAGTTTGCGGACTCCCTTGATCATAGCCGCCCTTTTCCCCTGCTTGATATTGAGGAGGCTGTAAACACTTTTAATAGCTGGCTGCAAGAGGGTGTGAGTGCTTCTACTAAGGATGGTGGTATCCGTAGGATGCGTTCTTCCCACTCTCAACCATGGTTTACCCATACCCTCCGGGAAATGAAGGGGCGTTGTAGGAAATTAGAACGAGCATGGCGAACCGCATATCTCCCAGAGGCCAAGAAAGCTTTACGAGCGTCGCAAAAAAACTACTATGCGGCGATTCGCTCAGCCAAGAGCCAATATTTTGCTGGGAGAATCGCCAAGGCTCAAAATAATAGCAAAGAAATGTTCACTATTGTACAAAGCTTCCTTTCGCCATGTGCGGAGCAACCGAGGCTGCCTTCCTCCTCTGAGTGGTGCGAGGAGCTTTCCTCGTATTTCGTGGAAAAAATTGATAGGATACAGTTAGACCTCCAGGTTGTGTGCAACAGTTTTAATTCCCCTCTGTCACTCCCTCTGTTTTCTGGGGTTGGATCTACTGCTCAGTTCATGGCCTTTCCTCCCCTGGCCGAATTGGACATCCGGGAGATACTTGAGATATTGAAGTCAGGCTCCCCCGCAGACCCTTGTCCGGCTAGTGTCCTGGGCGGGGTGGCTGCTATGATCTATAAAGAGGTCACCCAGATTGTCAACCTTTCACTGTCTTCCGCATGCGTTCCGGCATGCTGGAAACAGGCTAAACTGTTGCCCCTTTTGAAAAAGTCAGGGGCTGACCCCTTGGCCCCATCCAGCTACAGACCCATTTCACTACTTCCAGCTTTGGCCAAAGTATGTGAGAAGGTGGTCTTTAAACAGCTGGATCATTTCATCGAGTCCTCCCAGCTACTCTACCCGTCTTAGTCAGGGTTCTGCGCTGCCTACAGCACAGAGACGGCGCTGGTTGAGGTGTCTGAGGCTATTCGCGAGTGCCTGAACGGAGGTGGCGGAGCGGTCCTGATACTACTTGGCCTCTCTGCCGCCTTCGATACGGTGCCGCACGCCCAGCTCCTTACCCGACTGTCTGCTGTGGGCATCGCAGGCCAAGCACTGGACTGGCTATCGTCCTTTCTGCAGGATAGATCGCAGGAGGTCTGGATGCCTCCCTTTTCATCTACCCCAAAGAGGCTTACGACTGGTGTCCCGCAGGGGTCCACGTTAAGTCCCCTTCTTTTTAATGTTTACCTGACCCCTTTGATCTACCTTGCTGAACAACTAGGGGCCAAAACAATGGCCTACGCTAACGATACTCAGCTCCTGTTTACTTGGCCTAAGGACAATCTTGACACATCGTCAGTCCACCATTGTCTCTCTTCCATTTTTCGCTGGTTAGCCCTTGCCCAGCTAAAATGTAATGAAGAAAAATGTGAGGTCCTCTTTTACGGATCATTTCCTGACAATTTTAGGGAACTCCTACGGCCTCCAGACTTGCCCTCTCCTAAAAACATGGCCCGCCCTGCAAAAAATCTTGGGGTCTGGTTTGGGAGTAACCTAAAATTTGAAGAGCACATAAAAAAACTAACGAGCATTTGCTTTGGTACTCTCAGGGCTTTACGTAGATTTTTTCCTCTCCTTCCGAGAGAAGCAAAGGAAACTGTTTCGCGAGCCTTGATTTTGTCAAGACTCGATTATGCGAATGCCCTCCATAGTGGCCTTCCTGCCTACCTGATTCAGAGGCTCCAGGTGATCCAGAATTCTGCTGCGCGCCTTTTGTTGCAACTTCCCAGGAGATCCAGCGTCCGGTCTCACTTGTTGAGTCTCCACTGGCTACCCGTGGCGCACAGGATTCTGTTTAAAACGCTAGTACTTGCGTTCAGAGCAATTCATCGGACAGGCCCCAGTTATTTGAGGAAAAGATTTGCCTTATACACCCCATCCCGTTCCCTTCGATCAGAGAATCAATGCCTAATGGCTGTCCCAAGATTCAAATTTGCCCGAATAGGAGGCCAATCGATCTCAGTTAGGGCGGCAAGGGCCTGGAACGCCCTCCCTCTCACACTTAGATCGGTTCAGCCAATCGAGATTTTTAAGAAAAGACTTAAAACCCATTTGTTCAAACTCTGTGAGTAAGTACCTGACTCTGATTTCTTTATTTTTCTCTCCCCCTGACAGTCTGCTTGTATCTTACACCCCGCACCAGGATACTATTTCAGTAATTGAGCGTGCTACAAAAGCCTTTAATAATAATAATAATAACCTGCAAGAAGATGGTTAGGGGTTGAGGAAAGGTCAGTGTTAGACCTGACAGCCTTAGAGTGGTCGTCCCCCAACTTTTTGCCTGCCTCCTCCACTTTCTGACCTCATTTTTGCTTATTTTAGGACACTGTGCACTTTACCACTGTTAACCAGTACTACAGTGCTTGTCCATCTCCCCTAAACATGGTAACTTTGGATTAACTCCAATTGGCATATTTCATGTACCTATAGGTAATGAAAGGGCAAGCTATTCCATAAACATGACTTATGGATTAGCTTCCCCACATACCTAAAGAAAATGCAAAACCATAATGTTTTAGGAAACAGCTGAAATCGCTATTTGCAACATAGATCTTTTCCCGGGCTCTTACAGTGCTTTCCCCTCTCTGTTTAATTTTCGCTGTAGTGTGTGGTACTCTGAATTAATAGTGTAGCACTGGTAAAGCAACATTGCTGGGGCAGCCATGTGATTTATAAATCCTTTTAACATAACATAACATAACATGTTCTGCTACTGTGCAACTGCATATAAACAAGTGTTTGCATTCAGCAATTCAATTTGCGATCTTTTCTGCTTTCTTTGGAACATCTAGCTATCCCTCCCAAAGGACCAGTCCCAGAGGTCACTCCTGGCAATGTTATCGCCACTGACAAAGGTAGCCTAGGGTCCCAGCCACCCCTGTGTAGCAGAAGCACAACCACCACCATCAACTACTGCCCTTCTCCATAAAATTGTGTATGACCTGGAAGATCTGAAGAAGGGCTAGCAGGACCTTTCTAAAAGATTGGAGGCTATGAAGGCCTATTTGTTATAGGGAAGGAGGAGTGGGAGTTGTTGTGGGACGTGAGAACAGTTGGAGATAAGGTAGTTGGGAATTCAGGGTTTGAGGGTATTGTAAGTGAGTTTGGTAGGTTGGTTGTGGGAAGAGAGGCTAAAAAGGACAATAGCGGAAAGAAGGGAAGATACTTGTTTGTATATTGTTATGCTTTCTTGGGTGAGGGAGTGGGCCAGTCACGGAAGGAGAGGGTAGGAGTTTATTTTTAATATAATATATGTTACATTTTTTTGCTTGAAAAACAGGCTTTGCATTAGTAATTAGTGTAAAGTTGTGGTTAATTAAACAGGATGCACAACGTAGAGATAAGAGGCTGACCTCCACATCTGTTCCACCCCAAAGCACTTGTCACACAGTGGTATCCCAAGGCCTAAACAAAAAACTGACTACACAAGCCTCCCACCCTTTAATACTTGATCAGTCTGTGCTACACCCATCCTCCTATCAGTAATAGGCGGATATATTACTTATTCATTGCCCTACCCGACTTTCTGTAACTAGTGACCACTAACGGGGTCTGTCAATATACACCAAAACAACACTCCCTCCTTCCTGAGGACTTCTTTCTTACCTGCGTAGATTAGGTGACATCTCCTACCTCTAACAGTTGGGCCATACCTCACTTCATGAATTTCCAAATGCAGTTCTTAATGCAGGTGGAAGTGGCCCAGTGCACAGGAAAAACAAGGTTCTTCTTACTGCAAATAAATCTGGAGGTGTGATCTAGCCAAAGCATTCTTATTATGCATCATAGGAAACTAGACTAAAAGAGAACACAGAGTGAGTGGACAATCCAAGACTGAGATAACCATGTCAACAAAGCAACAACTAGCAACATAGTGTTGAGTTGTTTCCTAAAGTAAACATAATGAAGCACTTAAGTCTCATGCGTTAGAACTCAGAATATGTTTGCTTCAATAGAATCCACCGGGCATTGAATGTGTAAAAACATTGCGTAATTAATCTCTTCACTATAATGTCCCTTTCATGCCTGGGTAGGAAGCATGGGTTGGGCAATGTGTACATTTTAATAACCACTTCCGGTAACAGCTTTAACCACATCCACCCCACCAAGTGTAAGATCTGTTGATGGTCAAAATTAACACACACCTCAACCTATCAAACTCAACCTGCATGAAGATGGTTAGGGGTTTCATGAATGAATGGATTGAGGAAAGGTCAGTGTTAGACCTGACAGCCCTAGAGTGGTCTTCCCCCAACTTTTTTCCTGCCTCCTCCACTTTCTGACGTCATTTTTGCTTATTTTAGGACACTGTGCACTTTACCAATGTTAACCAGTACTACAGTGCTTGTACCATCTCCCCTAAACATGGTAACTTTGGTTTAACTCTAATTGGCATATTGCCTTTACCTCTAGGTCCTTAGTAAAGTGGTACCCCCGCGCTCAAGGCCTGTAAATGAAATGCTACAAGTGGGCCTGCAGCCCCGATTGTACCAGGCACTGACATAGCCCTCTAACCATGTCTCAAGCCCCCTGCCACTGCAGAGCCTGTGTATGCAATTTACACTGCCTTTTTGACCTGGCAAAATAAAACTTTTGCCAGGTCCAAATATGCCCTTTTTATACATATAAGTCACCCCTCAGGTGGGCCCTGTACAATCCAGAGGGCAGTTTGCAATCTATTTAAAAGCCAGGACATGTACTGGTAAGCTTTACATATCTTTATAGTGAAAAACTCCCAATGTCGTTTTTCCTTACTGCAAGACCTCTCTCTCGCTTAGGTTAACATTGGGATTTCAATGGATAAAACATTGACATTCTTCTGTCATTTCCCCTCTCAGGTACAGAGCTAAACCACAAAGCTGGAGTTCTTTGGAGCATTCTTTTTACAGACGCGATGCCCTGTTAAATGCAAAATTAAAAAGGTCAATATTGGAGACTCAAGGAAAGCGAAAACCAGCATGATGAGCAGGAAGGCAGTGGATAAGCTGGTGCAGCCATTAACTAAGAAGTGAGAAGAACCAATGTTATACTACCAATCCCAATTAGCTGTGTGTACCAGACTGATCACTTTAACAATAGCCTCCTTTTGCTTTGTCCAGTCAATCAAATCACAAGTCAACCACTAAATTAGAGTGTGCCATTTGAGCCACTACTCTGCATTTCCTAATCAATGTACTTCTCTCAGGAACAGAGGTAAAGGCCTCTTTGAGTGCTCTTGCTTCCATTTCAGCAGATAGGCCATGGTCCTTCTTCTGGCTGTTGTAAGTAGTACTTTAAGACTCCACTCAAATGAGATAGACCTGTGTTGGTAAACAAGAAAATGAAAAGAAGGTGAGGAATAGTTTAGTCAGAGTAAATGAAGTGGCTGGTCTCAGAAGTACCTAGAGATGTTATATATCCCAGTAAAGTGTGAAAGACAAGATTTGATGTAAAATGATCTACCAAATATTACATTGTCAATTTTAGTTTATCAGACCAGATTAGTCTGGAAAGTAGAATTCATACTAAAACTCGGGGGTCCACCTGGAGGATAATCACTGGCCAAACCTGAGATGTCAGACCAATTGCTCCCATCATCTTCTGTTGTTTCAGGAGCACTGTAATATTTTGGAATGAAGTTCGCTCATATTAATCATCACCAATCTCTCAAAAGGCGAGAGACTGGCCCTTTTAACTGCGAGAACTGCACCTGCTTAACTAAAAACACACTTCAAAGACACACCAGCTACCGGACATGCAAGATACCTTATTGCCAGCTTGCTATGCTCTGGCCTCTGTGCACTCTTCCCATACCAATAGGTCAATGGTTCTTGATCTAAGTACACCTCTGTTGGGTCATAAAGATAGTCTTGGAACCATATTCTTAATTAACATTGGTGCTGCCACTTGCTCCGCATGTGTTACCTGTGCCATTGTACTTGACCTAAGTGCTGCTGAATGAAACCAACCCATTGCAGAGTTTGGCAGTGAACTTGTAGTGGGTATTGCTCAGTGTTTTGGAGTTGCTGGCATGGTGTTTGCTGCTGCACAGATTGTAAGCCAAAAATACAGTTCTCAGCGGAAGATGATTGTACTTCAGAACTTCTGCCCCAGCCTCTCATTGACAGTCATTCTTCTTGATCACTCACTTTACTGAAAATGCAAGTCTTGTAAACTAAGACACCAGTTTCAGTAAAAGTAATACAAGTGGCCAGCGCTGTTTTGTATCATAGGCCTAATGCATTGTACACCTAGAAAACTGTAGTCCATTTATTGTGTCTACCTCACTGAGTCCTTCTTTGTTTTGCTGGGTCTGGACATTTGGGAGCATCTACCAGTGGTTTGTTGTTTTGTTGACCCCCTCATACACAGCACCAGGTAGAAGGAGCATTTTGTTGTAGGGGTATGAAAGGAAATTGATACCTCAGAAGTGATGTGTGTTTAAGGACTGTTTGCAGTATGTATATGCAGGCACCTTCGCACAGTCGGGAGTGGACTCGGAATAGTGACTGGAGATGCTGTCTGCTAAGAGACAGGAGGTAGGACTTACATATGAGCGAGGGCATGACTTCTGGTTCTTGAGGGTTGGCACGTATTCATGAAGAAGTACTGTCACGCTGCCTGCACGATACCACTTTCATTGGCCAGTGCACTGTCCAGTCATGATCTGAATGCACCTGTTTCAATAAAGCAGCTTTTCTCACAAACAAAAGTGGTTTGAGTCCGGACTGCCCACTCACCCAAAAGCAGTTCTCAGGGCGACCTGATGAAAGACGTGGCTATCTGGAAAAGACAACTAGCCAACAAACAACGGACATTGGAGCGGGTGCTCTGAAACAAGACCCCAAAAGGCGTAACTCTTCATGTCTCAGAGGCCCTTAGATGATTTAAAATGGCATGAATAGGCCTAAACATGCTTTTCACCATTAAAGTGGACTATATCCCTCTCCAGTTTACACACTGCCATTACGAACAAGGGTAGAAGGTGGGCAGGTTACTGGGGGTGCAGCTTACAAACGGGAGAAGCAAACGGTCATACCGGCGATTCGTGACTCGAGGGGCCGATTGGTCCACATCCTGCACAGATAGCCGATATCTTTACTTGTTTCTTTGAAATTCTGTACAGTGCCAAAATCTTTGATGATCCTCATGGAGAATTGGAGTTTTTGCACAGGTGCACCAGCTGTCCCTTTCTGAGGCAAGCAGGCTATTATTGGGCAAAGAAATTACAGAAGACAAGATATCTGCTGCTGTCTCTGACATGAAATACAACAAAATGCCTGGAAATTCTGTATTCTCCGCTGGAATTCTATTAACAGAACAAACAGTTGGTAACAGCACCCTTGTGTAAGGACTTTAAAGAAGTGGGAGGGAAGAGGGTTTCTAGCCGAGTACAACACAGCGAATATCTGTCTCCTCCTGAAGGTGGACAAAGAAACCATCCAATGTACCAGAACACACCAAATCGTGCTCCTTAATATTGATAGGAAGATCTTGGCCAAGGTCTTGGCAACCAAACTTGAAAAGGTATTGCCTAGCCTGATACATCACTCGCTGGTGGGTTTTGTCCAGAGATAGCACATGCACTGTGGCAGATGAAGAAGGACAAGGTAGACCGGATAGTGGTTTTCTTGGATGCTGAAAAGGCATTCAACCACGTTCAGTGGGGATACTTATTCTGTAAACTAAAGTGGGCGGGACTTGGATTGGGTTTCCTGGCAAAGATCCATTGGGTATATTCTAACCCCACTGCGCAAATCGACTGAGGAGGACTCATGTCTCAGGCCTTTCCCATCCACTGGGTAATACACCAGGACTGCTCACTCTCCCCACCTCTATTTCTCATAGTGTTGGAGGTACTAGTGGCTGCCATCCACCTAAAGAAATTAATTAGGGAAATTACAATGGCCGCAGAAGAGCTTCTTACTGTCTTCGTCCCTCAGACATCGGTCTCATCACTTATGTCCTTAATAGAAACCTTCTCAGCAATTTCTGGATATAAGATTAACTGGGGAGAAATGAAGCACTCCCCATTGCCAACTGCTCACTTGCCTGGATGGACAACACATTCAGATGTAAACGGAGGACTACCAAGCTGAAATACTTGGGAATCCTGATCAATAATGGCCTGGACACTAAAGCAATAGATAACTCACTGCCATTGTTGTCAGGCGCTGACCGGTTCCTACAGCGTCCAAAGCGCCTACATTGATTCCTTCATGCGTCCTGAACTACAACTCCCAGAATTCCTGGCGGGGGAGGAGCAACTTCTATATAGCCCAGTCAGGTCTGGGAAAGGATGCGCGTAATCTGTTGATTCTTCGTTGTGTTTGTGCCTCGAGTCTCACGCTGGCTGCGTGGAGACTCTCTCTCTGGATTACACTCTGGATCCTGCTGTGAGGGAGCCGTTTCGGATCATCACACCGCGCTGAAGGAGTCTTCTGCCTTTTTTGTTGATTCCAGTATTTCTTTCCTACGGACGCTGAATTAGCGCACGTTTCGTTTGGAGGAGCCCTGTCAGGATATGAGGCGGAGTGACAAAGACTGCTGTTGAGGTATCGTTCCGCGCTGTAGAAAGCGCTTCTCATTTCCTCTCTCTGACATTTCTGTGTTGATTATGCAAGGAGGCCTCCTGTATAATTCCGAACACCGAAAGGGAGTTTGTTTGTTTATAGCGCTGTGGATGTGCTTTGACCCTTGGGAGTCAACCCGAGGACTACTGTGAACCTAGCTATCGTCCTTTGATCTAAATCGGAACTGGCAGCTGGGTTTCTATATTCTGTGTCGCGGTTTCTTCCAGCCTTCTGCTGCGCTGAAGGAAGCGTGGTGGGCTTGTACATTCCAGTGGAATTCTGTTTCTTCACTTAATGGACCCTGAGTTTATTATTTTCAGTTCTCATTTCTTTGCTCTGAACGGGCGGAGCACTTATGTTACGGGCTCAACCAAATCTCTTGCTGAGTGAGAAGAAAGCCCTATTTCTGGGAGATGTGTTTATGTTAAACTCGGATAGTTGGTATGTATGATGAACTACTGCAGTTTGTACGTATGTGGTATTCCTGAAGTATATGTTTTACCAGTGTGGTTTCTTGTTGTAGATATCTAAGTTGATACTGAAGTCCCTACCTGTGAGAAGTACCCTACAGGAAATCACTGCCAGTGGAAAGGTATTAGCAAGTCCTAGCGAGAATACATGAGAGTAGTAAGTTTGCTTGTATATGTATTAAAACTGTGTTTTATATTGCAGGTTCTCCCGCTTCCCACTGGTCCCGGCCTTCTTTACTATTTTCCCTCGCCTGACTACCTCACTACTCTGAGTTGCTTCTTTCCAGAGTTGGGGAAGTCTGGAGGTAGACCCCTTTTGGCATCACACAGGAACCCGAGGAGTGGTTAGATACTGACAATTGTTGTCTAAGACTGATAATGACTTCCTCAAGTGGTTTGAAGTACCGGGTTTTAAGAACCCAGCGGTGCCAGGGTACAACACCCGAAGACTTCGAGTTCTCCTGTTTTGGACTACAGAAACACAGAGTCTTCTAGGTGAAGTCAAGGATCGCATTTATTAGCTGCAGCCAGTAACAGATATCCTGGAAGTACAACAACGTGTATATTCTCAGGAGACTGCTCAAAACTACAAAGCCAGCCTTCTTCTTTTATACAGAATATTATGCTTTAGGCAAACATTCCTTATTTTACAGTTGACCGTTCACATATTTCTACTACAAAGAAAAAGCAGAGTCATGATGACAAGCCCATATTTCAGTTTGTTCAGCCCACAATTAACTATCCGGCAAGGTCCAGTATTTTCCATCAGATATCGACAGACCCCTAATAAAAACGGGCACCTCCGCATCGTAAAGAAAGTCATAAAGAAAGAAGCAGAGGAAGGTGTGTGTGAGATTAGACACAGTTTGTATGTGATGAAAGAGGTTTACGACATGCGCACCTGGATGCTAATCTCATTCGGCCACTGGGAAAGGAACTGGTCGAACAGGTTTGGCTTCAGGCAGTGGACTCAGCTCGCCCAGGTCACAAAGGAGTCAGCGAAGGTATATGTGTCCTTCTGACTCGATCTCGGCTTCAGTCATATGGCCTAGGTGAGGGCAATAACAAAATGGCTGCCGCTCACAAAATGGAACCCGAGGGTTCAAGACGGAAACTCCGATTTCGGGGGGATTTCATCACTCGGACATGACGGAAATGCTTGTGCATAGTATCTCAGTCATTACCGGTCTGCTGATACAAAAATCGTCATGGTACGACGATGTTTATAACACAGGTCCAAAATCTTAAGTACTACAGACCCTCCTTTTGCCCTTACATAGGCAATAACCTATACTCACGCTAATCTGAGTCCTGGTCGATATTCATGAAGTCATTCAGATGCTGCTGTAGCATCACCCTATTACTTAGCTCGTTTCTTGATACAGGTTTCCTTACACACGATGTAGCACAGAGGCCATATATTGCAGGAGCACACTATACACACAGACAGAACAGAAAAAGGATGGCTAAGATCATCCCAATGACTATCAGAATCAGCAACTGGATTGGATCACTTTACATACCCCACCTCGATCTGCAAGTATGACATCTAACGCGACCCTATTCTGAAGAGCCATAAGGCGATCTGACTGGTGCTCAGCCGTCAAATTACTAAGGGCACCGGCAGTTTCAACTATAGTGGATTCAACCACTCTTGTCAATTGCCTTATGTTCCTGCTGTTAACCATAGGTCCCCAAAACGGCAGAAAACCTTTCACAGAATCTCCAAATTCTTGCCCTGCAGTGTCTTCTTTACTCACGACACCTCTAACTATCCTTATCCTGTGGTAATCTGCCGTTGCCTTGTAAGTGGGACGCAACAGGAACGAAACAAAACATGTGCCCGAGAAGTCAGGGGGCAACCATGTATAGGCTCTATCATGGCAGATGAAATAGGTTCCCTTAGCTGCTAGAAACGGAGGGGAAGTCTGGGACGCAAAAACATATGTCTCAGTGCAGATACTTCTCCCTAACTGAGCTCCGGGATTCTTGCCATTACCTTGCAAACATAGGTGACCCTGATGGGGTACGATCCAAATCGAGGAGGATCTCTTTGCTCGCTGACTCTCACTCAAAGCAACTCCATACTTTGTCACATTCCATCTAACGTAAGCTTGCAACTCATCTCTAGGAATCGTTCTATACGAGTCAATTGTTCTGCTCATATTTGCAATTCCTACTACCAATGCTTTGTTGCTCGAGTTACTTCTCGTGGAATGCGGAGGATATGGTTCAATAGCATATATGAACATCGTCTGAAACGCCCACAAAGAACCATTGTAGCTAAACGGTAAGACCAAGTATGGGATACCTTTATCTGTTGTATGTGGCATAAGACCACACACCCAACAATTAGTTGTATTCACTACTAGTTGCTGTTGGTGCAAAAGCTGGATGAAAGAGTTATTGATAAACTCTAATCTTCTAGTGGACTCATGCTCAGGCAGAGGGTGAAAAAAATGCAAAGAAACAGTAGGAGGAGGTATGGACTATGAAGTGGGTGCAAAAGTCACTTGAAAAGAGAATAAGACATATCCTATTAAAAACATCATTACACTAAACAACATACAAATGCATAATATCAGAAATTGTTTTCTTGTCATCAGTATACACATTCTGGCTTTAAAGTTCATCTGTTTGGCAGGTCTCTCCATCTTGAAAAACTCTATCCTCTCTAAGTAGCTGCCCGCGGCGGTAGAGTGTTTCTGCTAAGGAATGCTTCTGTCAGTCCAGGGCAACTCCCTTAGACCAACCAGAACTGTCGAACTAACGTCTTCAGCTGCACTCCAAAGACTTTAAGCAACCGCGACCCTAGCAGCTGGACAAGATGGCAGTTCAAAAAACAAAAATAAGCAAGTTTCTCAGATGAGAGAGCTGCACATTCAAAAATAAAAAAGATTTTTATTTGTCCATAGTTCTCGGCCTCAGATTATAATGGCTTCTTCCTTGTACTGTCTTGTCCTGAAACAGGAGTTCAGGCTCCGTAGTGTCCAATCGACTTGACGGTGGCACAGCTTCTTGCAAGATATTGTCGCTTTCTTGTTCAGAAATCGTTCCTCTTACACGTGCATCGCTAAAGGGCAGAAAACGTGGCACAGTCTCAGTTTCAGAGTCAGTGATATTCTCCTGGATCCTACGGTTGTACGGGAGAGGCAGTGGGACCCTCTTACAGTGTACGCCGTGGATCCAATGCTTTTTGCCTTCTACTTGAACAGCTGATCTCGTTGAAAGAAGAACAAGGTGGGGTCCGGTCCAACGGGGCTGTTCATTCTTTGTCCGCTGGAAATTCCGGATAAGTACCCACGATCCAGGATCCATAGGATGTCCTGGAGCTTCAGAGACCGGAGGCAGTGTATCATGCACCTGTTGGTGTAAAACACGCAATTTAGCCGTCAATTCGTACAGATAATCAAGCAGTACAGGATGTTCAAGTTCGCTATACTTTTTCGGCCTTGGCACTTCCCATATATTGGCCGGGCGGCCTAACACAATCTCATAGGGACTCCCATTCGCGAATGAATAGTCATTCTCGTTGATAGGAGTGCTAAAGGGAGAGCGTCAGGCCATTTAAGGCCAGAACTCGTTTGGATCTTTGCTAGTTTCAGCTTCTATGCGCCATTATAGCATTCTACTAAACCAGCTGATTGGGGGTGATTTGCAGCGTGGAACTTCTATTGAATGCCGAGGCCCTCACATACTTTCTTCATCACTCGACCCACAAACTCACTTCCATTATCACTCCAGACCATTCTCCGCATTCCGAATCTAGGCAAGAATTCCTTGATAAGGGCTTTAGCTGTGGATATGGCAGTATTATCTTTTAGGTGGTATGCTTCCACCCATCTCGAAAAGGCACAAACAACAACGAGTACGTATTTCAAATTGTTGCACCTTTCCATGTGAATGAAATCTTGCTGCAAAGCCTCGAACGGATACGTTGGAGGCACAAAATGACCAGCTGGAGTTGGAGTTCCCCTACCAGGATTGTATTTCAGACACACCATACAATTCTTCACCAAGTTCTCGGCACATTTTGGGATTCTCGCATTCTGCCAAACCGGAGCCAACAACTTACAAATCCCTTTCACACTAATATGTGCCATTCCATGAGCCATTGTAACAACTGCAAGCACATATGCATCGGGTAACAACCATCTCTGATGCTCTGACAAATCAATCCAACAACCATTTGAATCCAATTTACCCTTACTTTCTCTCCATTCATTCAACTCTTTCTCTGTAGCTTCCGCTTGAATGGATTTCACGCTCTCAATCGTATCTTCACACATTCCAACATCACCAACCCATCTTGCAGGGCCTGCTACATACATTCGATTCATTACATATTTTGCTGTCTCTTTTGCGATTTCATCAGCAAATGCATTACCACGACCAACATCATCAGTAACCTTTTTGTGTGCACTGCATTTCACAATCGCAACTTGTAACGGTAGGGTCAGTGACTCAAGAAGCTCATTCACCAACTGTCCATGCTGGATCTTTGTCCCATGCGAAGTTAAAAACCCACGTTCACGCCACAAACGTCCAAAGCTATAAGCCACGCCAAAAGCGTATTGGCTATCAGTATATATGGTCACTCTCAAACCTTTCGACAACACACACGCTCTCGTGAGTGCAATCAATTCTGCTGCTTGTGCTGAATTATGTGGGATACGTGCAGTTTCAACAATCGTATGCAAAGTTGTAACAGCATATGCTGCAGTCGTATCATCATTCGGCAACTTAAAGCACGAACCATCAACCCATAAAGTACCATCACATTCAGAAAGAGGAGTGTCCTTCAAATCTATCCTCCCTTTCGTTTCTTCTTCAGTTCTTCAGTTCTCAGAAAACAGTCATGCTGTTCTTCATTATCATCATCTGTCTCAACTGAAATCGGCAACAATGTGGCTGGATTCAACAGGTTACATCGTTTAATGTGCACATGACTCGCTAACAACGTCAGCTCATAACCCGACAACCGAGCACTAGTTAAATACTGTGTCTTCGTACGATTCAACAAGGTATCCACTGCATGTGGAACCATAACCACTAACGTGTTATCCATAACCAAACCAGCAGACTGTCGAATTGAAACAGCCGCTGCCGCCGTAGCTCTCAAGCAACTTGGCAACGCTCTAGCTACCGGATCTAAAGTCGACGAAAAGTATGCACATGGACGTTGCTTATCGCCAAACTGTTGAGTCAAGACTGACAATGCACATCCCTCTCTCTCATGAACATACAATGTCAAAGGCTTACTGTAGTCGGGAGTACCCAACACAGGAGCCGAACACAACGCATTGCGTAATTCGGAAAAGCTCGTTTGACATTCGTCAGTCCAAGGTATAGGATTTGGAGTATCCTTAACAGTAAGGTCTATCAAAGGCTTCGCTAACAATGAAAAATTAGGGATCCACTGTCTACAGTACGACGTAATACCCAAAATGCACGTACTTCTCTCTGTGTCGTAGGCACATTCATTTTCGCAATAGCTTGAATTCTTTCTGGGGTCAGTTTCCTTCCCTCCTTCGATAAGAGGTGACCTAGATAGGTTACTTCTTGGCGACAAAATTGTAACTTCGAGAGAGAAACTTTGTGATGACAATCAGACAAGTGATGTAGTAACAACAAAGTGGCTTCCCTGCAAATCTCCTCAGTGTCAGCAGCGACCAATAAATCATCTACGTATTGAATAAGGGCTGCACCATCAGGCAAAATCAACAGATCAAGTTGTGACTTCAAAGCTTGACTATAGATCGATGGACTCTCGCAATAGCCTTGGGGAGCGCGTTTAAAGTGAAAACTGCGACCTCCTAAAGAGAACCAAAAATGTCCCTACTCTCCATGGCAATCGGGATGCTGAAGAAAGCATTCTTCAAGTCAATCACCGAAAACCACGTGGCAGTAGCTGGAATCAGAGTCAACAAGGCTGTAATGTCGGGCACAACTGGAAATTGTGGAACAACAATTTTGTGCACTTCGCGAAGATCAATGACAAACCTATATACAGGAGGCTGTGAAGGATCAGTTCTCTTCAAAACAGGCAAAACAGGACTATTGCACACATTACCTCTCGTTTCCTCAACGACTCCCTTTTCGATCAGATCATAAATAATTGCTAAAAGTGCACGCTCACCATCACTCGAGATGCGATATTGTGGAATGCGCGGTAACTTAGCATTCGCCTTCAGTGTCACGACATATGGGGGAATGTCCAATAGACCCACAGCATTCGGACCAGTAGCCCACAATGAATCTGGTAAGAGGGACAATGCAGATGGAAGACAATCTTTCGACACGTACATTGGAGAGATCACCCTCTTACCTAAAGTAAGATGTACTCCTGATGGAGAACAGTACAATGTTGCATACAATCTCTTTAACAAATCCAATCCCAACAAATTCTCATTACAACCTGTAGTCAAAAGAAGGGGTGCTTCGATCTTACATGGACCAACAGAAAGAGACAATGGAGCAGAGATCGGATTCGTAACGGGGGCGCCAGAAAAACCTACAGAAACATTATCAAAGCCAGACAAAGGTGCGCCAGGGAGTTTAGAATGCATAATAGAACTCTTTGTAGCACCAGTATCCAACAGAAAAGGTTCCGACACACCTGATGTAATCACTTCAACATAAGGTCCACTCTGATCTACTGGAACTGAAACAACTCCCTCTCTTTGTCCATGGCTGTCCTAACAATCATTACCATTTGCTTCATCACCTTCAACATAGTAATCATCCACATAGTACTGTGTTGACCTACCGGACGAACTTTGCTGTTGATCAAAACTATTCATCGAGTTCTGCGGAGGCAAAGGACGTACGTTCTGTCCGCGACCTCTACCTCTAAACACTTGTTGAGCACCTCTACCTCTCACACCAGAAGCACCATTCGTGCGTTGTAACAGAACCGGACAACTATTCTTGTAATGACCCTCTTCTTTCCAATATATGCACACTGATTAGGCCCATACGTAGAACACTGTTGAGAAGACTCGTTTCTTTGCGAGTTTCTCGAATACTGTTGAGGTTGCTGATAATCGCGCTGACTAGTAATACGTGGTGGATAAGCTAGCTGTAGAAGAACTTTAGTCTTCAATTCCTTAGTCTTCTTATCCACTTTCTCTAACTCATCTTTGCGCCTATTTTCATAGTACTGGGCAGTAGCCAAAATTTGGGCTGACGTAGAAACAGCCCAAGCGCTTTCAGAATCCTTCAACTTATTGCACAATTCAGGAAGCAAATTATGTACAAATTTGTCAACAAACAATCTCTGACCACCTTCTGTAGCCATATCCTGACCACTATGATCTACAAAGGTCTCTTCGAACCTCGTGAAAAAGTCAGACACTGTTTCGTCTTTCTTCTGCTTACATGCAGACAACTTGTCCCAATTGACATGCAACTCGGGCATTAAAGTCTTCATATATGCAATAATTTTCTCAGGAAGTTCAGTACTCAAATCCTCAGGCTTAGCACTGCCTACTTGTCTAGTGTCGGCGTCCCTAAGATTAACCCATGTATCACCTAATTCATCCGCATGATCCGTATGACGAATCTTACTCCAAATAGGTTGTGGAACAACATTACCAAACAACATGTCGATGTCCGCCAAATTCATAATACACAAACTCACAGTTTGAGTCAGCTCTTTATAATATCCTGCTGGATTTTTGCGTGGATCAGGCAAAGACTGCTTAGTAGCTAAAACTTCAGCACGTTTCCACGGAACATGTACCCAAACACGCTGAAAATGAGCCGGTACAGCTGGCGGAACATTACCTGGACCAGCAGCAACTTCCTCCTTCCACACCGGAGGAACTTCTCTCATCGGATATTGTCGTGCCTTTCTCCCAACTGAAGAATCAGACTCAAACAATTGTCGAGAAGGAGACGCTTTCCTAAATGACAACAACATCGCAATCGCTTTCTCAACATCAGATGGACTCACAATCGTTCCCTTCGCAAACTCGGAACGTATACCATACAACTTGTCAGGAGCTTGTCCTACTCCCTTTTCCCATTTCTCAACAAGGAAAGGACACATAGTATCGAAAACGTACCGCTGCTTCGGTGCTTCCCATTGAAGGAAGACATGCATAACACCCTCAAGATCATACCGCATATCGTACGTAATCCATTTACGCGCCATTTGGTCCAAAATCGCACACTCCTCTATATTTAGCAACTGACTACGTGACTGTCTACGCTCAATAACAGGGGACATACCCATCTGTCCCAACAAAGGAGAAAAGAAACCAGTAACTGCAGTAGTCATTCGTTGTCTAACAGAAGGAGAAGGTGAAAGAATAAGAGAAGACGGAACAGTAGCAGAAGAAGAAGGCAAAGTCGGAATGGAGGAAACATTAGGACCAGGCGTAGAAGTAACAGACGAAGAAGGAGACAAAAGTGGCGGCCCCTGGGGAGGCTGCGCCAAAGGAAGAATAGCCAACGAAAAAGGAGCTGGCTGTTGTGGAATCACAGGTGGCACAACAACTGGGGGTCGTGCAATCACAACTGGTGGCGGTGGTGCCGTAGCACTTTGTGCATAAGAGGGTGGTGAAGTCAAAAGATGTGATATTAAAGGATCTTTCTCAAGATCTTCCCTTCCTTCCTGTTTTTTACGCGGCAACACTGGGTAGCATCTGTCTACCGCTAACTTCTTCACCCTTAGCATTTGTTCGTTTTCTTGCTCTTCCTCATTATCTCTAAACGCAACTGCAGCTTGTACCATAGACATACCTCGTTCTCGTTTATTTTTCTTCGCTAAATTAATTTCTCTCTGTTTGGCTTCTGTGCGCCATATGCGAAAAGAGTCAAACATTGCCGGCCGGGCTTTCGTCTTAAAAAGTTTAACCTCTAAATTATCCAAAATCTCTGTATCAAAGCTACCATATTGAGGCCATTTTAAAACACCATCTTTCCTGGTGTATCGGATCCATACTTCATTATATGCGATAGGGCCTACGCCATGCTTCACATAGAGTTCATACGTTGGAGTTCCAATCGGAGCAACCGGACACGAGTCCTCCAATCGGGAGTCCTTATTACAGCCAAAACAAAACATATTTCCAAGTCTGCTAAGACCAGGCATCTACGCTCTCTAGTCTAGCTTCAAACTTCAAAGGATTATCGAATACGATAGTCTCGCGAATACACGAGTCCTTCGGCTTTGGGATTTGCAAATTCCAAATCAAAGTGATCCAAAAAGGATACCAAAACTAAAAATCAAACTAAGGACTGGGAGACGCTCCACTCATACTTAACTGAAGATATCGATGACGTCACCAGAAGACTCTTCTATCGTTTTGCTCTACCAATCATCAAGGGTCCAAAACAGGGCGATAGTCAGGGCAGCAGTCCTTCGTAGCCGTCGGAAAGCGGGGAACCTCGCAGCAAAGACTTTCGGACCACGTCGACATACAGGGGTCGATGAAGTGGCGGCCTTCCTCCAGAATTTTCACACGAAGCTCCTCACGAACCTCTGGCTTGGACCGGTACCGCTGAAATCGCCCCACGTTGGGCGCCAACTGAAGTACCGGGTTTTAAGAACCCAGCGGTGCCAGGGTACAACACCTGAAGACTTCGAGTTCTCCTGTTTTGGACTACAGAAACACAGAGTCTTCTAGGTGAAGTCAAGGATCGTATTTATTAGCTGCAGCCAGTAACAGAAATCCTAGAAGTACAACAACGTGTATATTCTCAGGAGACTGCTCAAAACTACAAAGCCAGCCTTCTTCTTTTATACAGAATATTATGCTTTAGGCAAACATTCCTTATTTTACAGTTGACCATTCACATATTTCTACTACAAAGAAAAAGCAGAGTCATGATGACAAGCCCATATTTCAGTTTGTTCAGCCCACAATTAACTATCCGGCAAGGTCCAGTATTTTCCATCAGATATTGACAGACCCCTAATAAAAACGGGCACCTCCTCATCGTAAAGCAAGTCATAAAGAAAGAAGCAGAGACAGGTGTGTGTGAGATTAGACACAGTTTGTATGTGATGAAAGAGGTTTACGACATGCGCACCTGGATGCTAATCTCATTCGGCCACTGGGAAATTAACTGGTCGAACAGGTTTGGCTTCAGGCAGTGGACTCAGCTCGCCCAGGTCACAAAGGAGTCAGCGAAGGTATACGAGTCCTTCTGACTCGATCTCGGCTTCAGTCATATAGGCTAGGTGAGGGCAATCACAAAATGGCTGCCGCTCACAAAATGGAACCCGAGGGTTCAAGACAGAAACTCCGATTTCGGGGTGATTTTGTCACTCGAACATGACGGAAATGCTTGTGCATAGTATCTCAGTCATTACCGGTCTGCTGATACAAAAATCGTCATGGTACGACGATGTTTATAACACGGTTCCAAAATCTTAAGTACTACAGGTTGGCCCTACTGGTTTAACTCTGTGGACGGGTGAAGATCGTGAAAAGGGTCATGACTCCCCAGTTTAACTCACGCATCTAGCCCCTACTTTGGAAATGATGAAAAACTTTGTATGGGCAGGGAGAAAACCATGACTCAAACCATTGTAGTTACATGCAGAGACAAAAGTCAGGACTTCGCCTACCATATATGCACATGTTCTCCACAGTGCACCACATCTCGCAGTTGCAATACTTGATGGTGGATAGAGATGAGCGTCCAGAGTGGGTCCACATCGAGAGCACGCTGGTGGGAGTGCCCCCCAGCTTATCTATTTTCAATGGATTGAAGCTGTTAGGCTTGCGAGGTTAGCCGCGGCTTTTGATGGCAATGTGGACAACATAAAAAGAAGCCCACAGACTAATTGGTGTACACAGTTCACTCCACCATTGTGGTCCAATATCGGCATTTGTGTAGGTCATCACCCAATCAAATGGTCAATCTGGGATTGATGTGAGATTCGAATGAGTTGTGATGCATATGATGATGGGACTATTAAGACTTTCCAGACGCTTTGTAAGTAAATCACCCTCCCTTGCATCCCAAGGATTGCCATACTGGCAACTCTGACATTGCCTTAAGGGCACAATAGGGCTGACCCAGGTATAGATATGGTGGGAATTCCTGGTCCATAATTACTTGTTGAAGTGGGAGAAAGAGCAAGACATTGTCACAAACCTTTATCAGTTTCCTATCAATCATTTATACTCGTACACCACCCTGTCTGCAACCCAGACATACTGGCAAGACCTGTTAGGAGTACAATATGAGGACAAGGACTTGAGGAAGCTCCTGGACACACACAACCATGCAGTTAGAGAGCTGGATTGTAATTTATGTAATTTAAGACACTAAATAATTGGTACTGGTCACCCTGCAGACTAAAACCAGCTAAACCCTTACTGGACTACAGGTGCTGGAGATGCGTCCAAACAGATGTGACCTCTATCACATATTATGGTCATGCACTAGACTCTGCAACTTCTGGGTAGACATTTGACGTACATTGCATGCTACCAGTCTCTTTCCCTTTACTAAATCACCCAAATTGCCCACCTTTTGAGGGAAGTATCAATAGGTTACAAGACCATTTGCAGAAATTTGAAAATGCATAGGGTATGTTTCTACATCATGTCGACCCATAGACTGCATCCCATAGGGCGTGAACCCCCCAGCTGCCTCTACAAGTGTTAGCAGTGACCTCCAGATCCTCATTGTGGACCTCATCGGGAGAAGGGCAACACAATCGGAGGTCCAAGGAATGACGAAGTGGGGCAGTGTGTAATATAAATGTGGAAAGGGACAGTCAATATTGACTGCAGTGGGAGGACACTTTGGACCTGTGAGCAGAGGTGGACCCTAGGAATTGGAGTCAACTAGATTGAAGTTAAGGTGACAGCTGACATACTGTCTGGACAGTCACTGAGGCAGGAGGGAAGGCAACTATCACTTGTGACTGTCGCTCACCTCTTTCTTTTTTCTACACTATTCTTTTAGTTTGCATATTTTAGCCCACTTCCTTCCATCTCTCTCTAAATTTGGATGTACACTCTACTGTATCACATAGGCAGAGGGAGTGGAGGGATACTTAATGTGATCTCAAGCAGTAGGGCAGACTGTTGAATTTCTCTTGATTGACTTCTGTTTGATTGGTTGCTTTGATGTTAGACTGCATATGGACTTTCACAGCTGATATGTATGGACTAAGAGCGCTCCTTTTGTCAGGTACAGTGTAGACTCAATAATTCAATAAAAATAATTAAACAAAAGAAAATAGTTATCATACCCATCTTGTCAACAATCAAATCTCAATAACCCGTTAGGTTAACACAATGGCCTCCTCCACATCCTCAAGCTCCTCAGGAAACACCCTTTTCCACTTCCATCAAAGACCTCCAGTGGCTCCCCTTTCACAAATGCACCCTCTTTAAAATCCTCACACACACATAAAAAGCACTGCACAACCAAGATCCTATTTACCCAAACATCCAAATCAGCTTCCACAAAATGACATGACACCTCCACTCAGCAAGCCTCTTACTACCCTTCGTTGCCGGCACCTGAAAGACCAGAGTTTCCATCTGTGTCATCTCTTACCTGGCTCCTAAAGCCTGGAACAGCCCTCTGCTTGCACCAGAGCCACCAGTTCAGTCCTTCTCAAAGCACAAGGCTAACCTTTGGGATGATGCGCACAGTACAAATACACATAACATAGCTAAAAAAAACACATTTCAACATCTATATTGTGCTTGGAAAACAAACATGATAGGAAAACAACAGCTTAAAAACAAAGTTAAAATAAATGGTCTATAAATTGTTTTTTTCTATTGCCCCAAGGCTCTAGTAGTTACCATTAAATTGTAATTCTTAGAATAATGCAAGCTTCGAAGAAATCGAGGCATGTGCAGCAGAGAGAATCCCCCTCTTAAGTTGTGCTGGAAGCTCAGAAATGTTTTATTTGAATGCTGTCTGAAGAAGTGGCAACCATTTTGCAAGCTTGCAAATAAACAGATCCCATTGGCCTAATTAGGTAGGAACTCCTTGTTTTCTTCGGATGAATGATATTTATATTATAAGTTTGCTGTACCCAGAACCTGAACTCACACGATCACACCACACACTCACTCTCTAGCTCTCACTGGGGTTCTATAATAAAGGCAAGTAGAAGAACTCTTTTTGAATTTCCTACATGCTTTTGTAAATCAGCCTGAAAACTCCCACCTCTCTACTAGTAAAATGACAAGGAAGACATTTTGTTTTCTACTTGTACTAATTGTATATGATTGTGACAAATCTTTTCACATTCATTGTATTCCCATTTTGATGTTTGGGCTCTGACTCACAAAGGCATGTAACAGTATCCTAAAAGAGTACTACAAGAGTATTTTGACAGTTCCATATTATTATACAGTGTGAGAAATTGTGTTGCTGGTTGAGTGGGGTGTTAACCCTGCTCAAGCAATAGCCACAATACCTGACAGGGGTAACCACAAAAGACACTAAATTAACCTGTGCTTAACCCTCAGGTAGCTTGTCACAAACGCAGTCAGCTCCACTTAGAGACAATGTGTAAAGTATTTATGCAGCACACAAACAGTAATAAACTGAAGACAAAACACAAGAAAAATACCACACCAATTTTGTAAAATGGAGTACAAATTAAGAAAATATTTGACACTAAAACAGCAAAAATTCAATCAGTAGAATCCTAGTTCTGCATTTTTGAAGTGCAAGGTAAAAATTTGCGTTAAAAGATCAAAGCACCAACTGCGGATATCTAGTCACGCGAGATTGGGTCAAAGTCGTAAAATATGTCTCACAACGATGGAGCTTGAGCCCAATACAAAAAGTGGATTTGCCCTGGTCAGTGTTCACCTTCATACTTTAAAAGAAATTTCTGTAAAAAGTTGTTTAAGAAGGTAAAGTTCAGTGGGCAAAGGCTGCAGGCAGTGCCCAAGTTGGCGGCATCCTAATCAGGGTGCTGCTGGACAGTCGCAGTGAAGATTTCTACATTCAGATGTAATCTATTTTTTGGGAGTCAAAAATCTCCAGCGGAACGAAGCTGGAAGCTGTAGCTGACAAGAGTTCCACAAGGCAGGTTAGGAAGGACTTCTGAACAGGATTTGCTGCTATGGAGAAGAACGTAGCAGGAGCAGCTGCAAAATCAGGCCAATGTCGATAAACCCTGAGTCGATAGATGAACAGGTTGGTCTCGGTCTCCTCTCAGTTCTCAAAGAAGTTTTTAGCTCAAATATTTCTAAGACCCAAGATTTGGATGTTTGGCTATCTGGGTACCTTTAACATCACAAGCAAGAGTCCAGGACTAGAGAGACACCACTTAGGGGGTTAAGATTCATTTAGGCTGGGTCCAGGTGCAGTTTCAAAATGTCTGGAGCCTTTTCTGCTCCTGAGGTTCTGATTAGAAGACTAGCCCTTGGAGCCACTCTGGTAGTCTTGGGTTTGGCAGTGAAACAGGGCTCAAGAAGTATGACAGGCCTCTGAGGGTTTAAGGCAGGCTTCAAGCAGCAGAGAAGTCCTTTCAGGTGCAGCAAAGCAGTTCTATGAGCAGCATACCGCAGGCTACAGCAGCAAACAGTCCTCTGAGAGTCCTTCCACAGGTCCAAAAAGTAAACTGAAGAGTGGGTCCGGGGTCCAATTTTTACACATGGTGCCTTCTTTTAAGGAGGAGAAGTTTCTAGAGAATTCTCTTTGAGATGCTTCAAGTTTCCTGCCTCCCCTGGCTCCAAGATGGCAGCATGATCAATGCAGTGGTGACAAACCCTATGTATGAAGGCTGAGCGCAGCCTATTTAGTTGCAAGTGGGGCTGTGCACAGCTCCAACCCCATCCTGCCAATTATGGCTCATTCATGCACACCTAATCCTTCTATTGTGTGGCCATCTACGAGAAATAAACAAAGTCCACCTGCCAACTACACCCAGTCACATGAGCCAGGAACAGGCTGCATGCATCAAATATCTAGGGCAGGAAGATGTCAACTTTCTAAAAGTGGTGTTTTCAAAATTGTAATTCAAAATCAGACTTTACTAATAATGAGGATGTTTAATTACATAATATCAGATACTAAACATTAAATGTTTGCCTGTTCTCAATAAAAAGTTAGCACTTGTTTAATGTAAAATGAATTTAGGAGTTTTTCACTAACAGGACATGTGAAACTTAAACGTCTATGTCCAACCTTTCAATCACAATGCACCCTGCCCTATGGCTATCTGGGGTCTACCTTATGGGCGACTTATATGCAATAAAGGGTAGTTTAATGCTTTACGAGGGAGTTATTTTGCCACGTCGAATTAGCAGGCTGCAATGGCAGACTTAGGGCATGTTTTAAGGGGCTGTTTAAGTGGGTGGCACAATAAGTGCTGCAGGCCCACAAATATTAATTAATTAACAGGCCCTGTGTATATGGTATGCAACTTTACTAGGGACTTATTAGTAAATTAAATATGCCAATAAGGTGTACGCCAATTTTACCATGTTTAGGGAGTGAGCACAAGAACTTTAGCACTGGTTAGCTGTGGTAAAGTGTACAGAGTCCTAAGGCCAACATAAACAAATTAAGAAAAATAGGAGGGTAAAGGCGAATGGTTTAGGGGAAGCCCACCCTAAGGCTGACAGGTCTAACAGTCAGCATTGATGGGCTAATGCATCTAGACTTTATAATAATTATAATTAATTTCCTCGTAGTGGAATCGCATTGTTGATCACTCAGGTGTACTCTGGTCTAAGTAAATCTTTGTTTTATATATTAGATCGTCTTACTTTACATGGCACCTTTATGTTTCGTTCAGTGGATTTAAATCATAGACAGTCATGAATCCTATCTTGTCAAAACGTTTCTATGATAAACTGTACTGTTAATAACGCACATGTATATTCTCTTCATATTAGAAATGTATACTGTCGTTTTTTCCTCACGAAGCAATTGCAATATGTAATCAGATTCTACAGAACAAGCCTAGTTGTACTGGGTGAGTGATATTCACGGATGTGGTTTGATTTAATTCTGATGTAATCTATGTATGACCTTTATAGAACTGTCTTCCCTACTTGCTTTCATCTTCCAAAGGTATGAAGACAGCCGTTACTAGCTTGCTCTTCTGTATTTGAGGTTAATACAACAATCAAGGTTCCATGCTTTAGTTTTTAATTTTTACATCCATCATGGTGCCCTCATTGTTTTCATCAGTGACTTTTGAAAGGGCAACAGGAGTGAAATTACAGAACAATACGTGTGTGGAAAAGGTCATGACTCACGGTAAAAGCAGATGTCTGCAGTTGCATTTCTCGCTGGTGTAAGACAGCATTTGTTGAGATCTGAAATAATTCCCACATAGTTATATTGTATTGTGGAGCTTATATTACATTGCAGAACCTCAGCAAGCAGCCTTCAATGCTTTGTTATGCGAGTCTTTTCTCTTGCAGACACCGAGGGCTCGCTTTTACATTGTTCTTGACAGCAGAACACTGCGTGTTCTTGAAGCTGCGCGAGCGTGGCATGAAGCGCATTATAAATGTCCATATCACACTAAGAATATAAGGCAGCCATTGCATCTCTTCAACGTTCATTTTTAATTCCTCTATTCAGGGCACATTTACAGCCGATAAAACAATGTGTGCCTTATCTTTTCTTGAGAGACAGCTTTAGAATAATCAAGCCTGGATTTTGGAAATTAGCACATCGTTTCGCGATTAATTAAAAAGAGCAACATGTGCTTTTGACCATAATTTGAAATGTGCCCTAATCTTTGGAGAACTTTCTTGAGATCCAAGTTCAGGTTAAATTGCTGAAAAGTTTAGGGTCTCTGGATATACTGACTATGGTGGATTGGTAGGGAAATGTTAGCAATTGGGTAACTACAGTGAACTGACACCCTGTCTGCCTGGTTGTAAGAAAACTGCCTGTTCTAGCAAGCATAGGCAAAGCCAACCGGTTTCTTTTAGGGCAGTAACACGTCTTGGCCTGTCAAAAAGTGACAAAAGTTTGGGTTTATTGCTAACACAATAGATAGGTGTTAGGCAGGCCTTTAACGTGTTGAGTCTCAAAGAGGGGTGGCCTAATAAGCGTGCCTAGGAATCCTTTATCCTTTTTAAGAGGCCTGCCATAAGTGAATAAGAGTGTGGCTTGAAACATGTATTCTAAGATTATGGGCTTCCCATTGCGCAACACCTGAACAGTATAAACATTACCTAGGTCTGTGGAAGGCGTAGTGGTCTTCAGAGTCAATCACTTCTGTTCTTTCCTTCACAACACGTTGCTCAGTATTGAAAGTTAGACAGCCTTTTTTCTCCCAACATCATTTTGAAATCTTTATTCTCAAATCCCACCACAACACTTTCCTCCTTAGCATCTCTCTTCATTCTCTCCTCCATGTACTTCCTTGCATCTCCTTACTTTCACCGTCTCCATACACACACCCATTCTCCTCTACCCACTTCCTTTTCTTTTGCTTTTGCCCTTTCAGTATTTGGACAGCTATGTACCTCCTTCACACACTCACAACGAATCACAATTACATTTGCCACAAGTGACCATTGGGCTCTGAGCTCTGCAGAGGGGCCAGGGGTTGGATTAACATGCAGTTTAAATACTTTTATGGCCCACCGGCAGGCACAAACGAGCCCTACCCACAACCTGAACTCTCCCTGACACATAGAGGCAACTCAGTTCACAGCAGTGCTTAATTTGAGCCAGTGGTTTCCGGTGCTCGGCACCAGCACTTGATTGTCAGCACCAGCACTTATGACAGTCTGCACATGATTACACTGTCAGTCGAAGTTAGGGATTCGGACAACAGCTGTTTATTAATTCAATACACAATAAGAAAATGATTAATACCTACCACTAAGTATGGGCGAATTTTGCGAATCTCGCGTTCGCGAATTTTGCGGATTTGCGAACTCGCAATCCGCAAAATCCGCGAATTCTCGTGAATTTGCGGATTTTTTTTTGTGTTCGCAAGGATTTCTGCCAGTTCGCGAGGGTTTTGTACCAGTTCGCAATTGCGAACTTACATTTCGGCTCGCAACGGTCGCGATTATGTTGTTTCTACGTCTGGTTCATCATCACAGGTTCCCAGCACCCTCTGTTTCACCACTGCCACCCTCTGTTACATCAATGCCACCCTCTGGTTCATCATCACTGTAGATTATGGGGGGGAAAAGCAAGCACACCAGCCCTGCTTCAACTGACATGAATTAATTTGGGGTTAGTTTATTAATGTGTCACTGTTTTAAAATTCCAGTCTGGCACCTGCTTCCTTATCTGTAATTTGCTTTCTGTTGCAGTGCATTTTTTTTTTCAGGACCTTTGTGGCCTACTTGTAGCTATTCTATGAGCCTGCTGTGAGGGTCAGAGCAGGGTCATACAATTGTTGCAACTAGCAACTGAACTCTGGAGGGGCCCCAGTCAGGAAGCACTACAGGGAATTGTTACTAATGATGAGTTTGAACTCTTGCACCTGCCGAGTGCTTTCAGTTTTGCAAAACTCGTTTTACTGCAATTTCGCGGGATTTGCGGGGCGCGAACACTCGCGAGATCGGATTCGGAAGCCGCGAATTCGTGCGAATATGCGATTTGTTTTTTTGCGGTATGTTAGTTCGCAAGGTTTTGTGCGTTTTCGCGAGCCGCTCGTAGCGCAAGGCGCGAAGTTACCCTCGCGGTCGTTCAAGGGCGCGGCCATCTTGTTTGCCTGACGTATTTCCGTTTCCGGGCGCGAAGTGTAATCTCGCAAAGTGTGCGGCTCGCCAGTACAGTTTCGCGAGTGTTCGCGAGGAAAATCTCGCGCGAACTTACCCGCGCGGTCGTGAACGGGCGCGGCCATCTTGTTTCTCATTCATTGCTATGGTTCTGGGCATGGTCTTTGTATCCTCTCTAAATCTCTGCCATCCTTTGCTTGTTTGAAGTTTTTTTTAATCTATTTTGCTTATTATCTATCCCTCTATTTTCTAGCCCTATATTTTTGTGTTTACTGCTACTTTTGGTTAATTTTAAACTACTTTTTTAAACTCTTTTCTTTTCTTCTCTTCCCTATTCTATTTTCTTTATTCCTTTCCGCCCAGACCATGGTGAAGGGAGCCGGGAAGCATCCCAAGAAGGGTAAGGGTCCCGCACCCCGTGTCCGGCTCCCGTGCGGGCGTTTGAGGGAGGAGGAGGTCGTACCCAGGGAGATCTTTAGCCCGGAGGAGGTGGGCCAACTCATTTTTTATGTTCAGCGCCACCTCCCCAGGACCATCATGGGAGGCGGCAAGATCAGTGCTGGGTACGGGATCCGGGAGCGCCGGAAGCGGTGGGAGAAGGTGTGCCAGGCCATTTACCACCACTCTCGGGTCTGGCGCACCTACAACCAGGCCACCCACCGCTGGACGGATGTCCTGACCCGTGAGCGAGATCTGCTCGACCTCCTTGGCCTTGAGATCCCCGGGCTTGGTGAGTAGTAGTAGCTATTTCTTTACTACTCTGTTTTCTCCTGCTGTGTTATTATATTGCAAATTTTTGTTTTTTACCAAGAGCAATAATGCTGCTCATTACATTGTAGGTAAATTATATTTCAAAATCTTCTGTGCATTTCAGGTACACTGCTCTCCTTCTTCTCAGTAGTGTTGCTACTATGCTTATTTGTTTTAGATTTTGTGTTCATTTCATTGGCCTGTGAAATTATGTATGAGTGTAGTTTAAAGAACTGTGTAATGCTACACACTAAGGTTCAGATTTTTAATTACCGGCGCATCCCTGTAAAGTAGCAGGGATGCGCCAGTAATTGTGCGTCACGCCACCATCACCCATGGTGCGCCGTATTTACAATGCGGCGCACCATGGGCCCAAAACGTCACCAAAGCGTTATGCATCTGTGCCGTAAAGGCGGCGCATTGCTGGAGTTGCGTCGCAACGATGGTGCAGCTCCATCAATGCTCTGGGGTGCCCTATCTCCCCAATGCTGCGTCAAGCCATACGTCTGCTTCAAGCAGGCGCAGGGTTTGAGTCACGCATCATTGTCCTCAAAGTGACTGATTGAAATCTTGTAGATTTCCCTCAGCCACTTTTAGGATGCGTTCCTGCGCAGGAACGCCCTCCCTTGCGCCGGAACGCCCCCTATTGGCGCAGGGCTTTACAACGTGATGCATCTCCCATATGCGTCACGTTGTTAATATACGCCGCACCATTGTGCCTCTTTTGTGCTGCTGCTGCGTCACAAAAGTCACGCAACAATGGAGCAAAAGAGCCGCAAGGGGCTTCTAAATCAGCCCCTACAGACTCAAGTCCAGTCCTTCCTTTGTACACATGGCGATAAGAAGAAATAGTGGTGGTGGATTGATAGTTTGAGTATTTTAATGACTGGTTAATGTAGTAGGAAACTTTAGTGTTGTCGCTGATCTTCAATCACGATGGACTTTGGCTGTCACTTCGCGTGCTGCGGACTGCTGCCTGCCAATCCTAGGCAAACCTTTTTAGTACTTTGTTTAGTGAGTTACATAAGGTAATTTCCAATTCGACGGTCCGCAAATCAAGCAATACTAAAGTAATAACGTAGTCGACCACATGAGATTGGTCAATAATATATCCCGTGGAGTAGTTGTCTATTTGCTATTTCGCAAAAATATTTTGTTAGTTCTTTTGAAATGTTTGATTGGGTTGACAAATATCATCCATGTTTTCTGTTTTTCTTTCTTTCATGTTGTACATCAGCTTCCCCCAGGGGCAAGAGGAGGACACAGGAGGAGGAGGAGGAGGGTGCTGTTGACGATGCAGGCCAGGACCGGGCAGGCGAGGGCTCCTTTGCTGGCCCCAGTAAGTTTTAATTTTAATATAGAGTACTTATTTTTTCCTAGCGTTCCTCATTCGATTTTTTCTAAATCGTCTTTGATCTTCTTGTAGACAGGATCTAAATTCTTATCCTGCCTCGACTATGACTCCGTGTGGTATTACTAGAATATTCTTATTAGTCTGTCTGTGTAGCTAACTAAGATTGCACATTTGGCATTTCCATTGGACTCCCATTCTAGTCAGCAATAGCTCTATGCACTGAGTGCAGTCCTCTGGGATTGTCCATAATGTCTTTTCAAGTATTCTAAATGTTTATGCTTTGACAATTGCCAACAATAAAAAGGTGAATGACCACCAAGAAAGAATAAGATACTACTTTACTTTTGGTTTGGATAGGAGGACAATCCATTCTACTACTGTTGCAGGGACAAATCTGCACAAACAGAACTATGGACACTAAATAATGCATTGCTTAGCTTATCAATTATAATAGGTGCTGTTAGACTTTCCACATACCTCAGTGATAACAGACTTTGTAGTTGAACCCCCAATCTCCTTACTGACTAGATAGTGTGGCAGAGTCATTTAGCTCCCAAAGTCACCGATGGCAGAGGCACGGACTTATGCTTGCAAAAATTCCAAAACCTTTAGCTCATCCACTCTAGTCTGGAGGACCGAAAACCACAGAGTCTATTTAAGTTTAAAAGCTTTATTAAAAGTAAACACATTTATTAAAATCAAGTTTGTCATAAAAGTAAACGTTTACCTGGAAATGGAAAATTGCTTAGTGCTGACGATTAATTGGACACATTTCTTGTGGTCGAGCCGAGCTCTCACCTGGTTTGAACTTGATCCTGCTCGTGTTCTTAGAAGTCAAGCTTCTGTCTGTTAGGAGAAAAAGTGGTGCGTGTTAAAAATAAAAAGCAAGCATTCATCAGTTGTACCAAAAAGTGCTGCAAGACAAGAGCCTTCCCTGGAAAAAGGGACATTTTTACTTTAGAGTAGACAGTCACAAATTATTAAATTGTATACTGTTTTTTTCACATTTCTTTCTTCCTCCTAGACCAAATATTATATAGTAGTGAGTGGTGTATTCTAACATTATTAAATGTACTTTGTAGGTGGAACATCTGGAGGCGGGGCCAGAGTCGAGGTGGTGGTGGCATTGGACGAGGACAACTCTGGGGAGGAGGCGGTGGAAGTGCCTGACAAATCTGTGGGGGATGACACGGTGGTGGCGGGCAGAGGTAAGCTATACATTCCTTACTCATTTGAGATTGAAGACTGCAGAGTGTGCTTTCTGCACGGGTGTATTATAAATAAACCAGGTAGTAGCCTCCTCTAAATGTACTTCGACTTAGCTGTGAAGTTTTTGGCGAGAAGAATCCCAATCAGATCTGAGGTGAACTTGATGGAAGGGATGAACGAAAAGCGAAAGAAGGGTGTAAGTAAGTGTGGAAGGACGAGAAATGTAATGATGACTGGCAAAGAAGAATGATATGTGTTTGCTTGGTCCCGAGGTGGCTGGGAAGGAAAGAATATGGTATGGTGCATGGCTGGGTGAATGATGAAGCAAGGATGGGTGGAAGGAGAACAGCCTGGGTGGGTGAAACAGAAACTGTATGTGTGCATATACTTTGAATGGATGGATGCCTGGATCATTCATGGTACTATCTGACTCTTCGATAGCATATGTATATCTAGAGAGAGTAGACGGTCACTGGATGAACTAAGTGTTACTTTGAAGAGCATGTAACACCGCACCCGCACGTCCATTCCAGTGTAGGAAAGGCAAGGAAAAGAAGTTGTAATTTTGTCCAAATACTACCATGAATAGTAGCAGTAGTTTGTATTGCAACTGCAAGCACAGCATATATCCGGTTATTACGGTGGACACTCCCTACCTCTCTTAATAACTTTAGTTTAGTAGTAGTACGTCATTCATGTGTGGGGGTATCACTGTTCACTCAATAATAAGCAAAGCACCTAAAGTCATCCCATATGTCATCAAATACATCCCATGTGAAGTGATAGATAATCAGATTATTTAGCTTCTTTATTTTCCTTTTCTAATACTCATTTGCACTGTAGGGTGAAAGCTAAATTAATTAAGCAGTAGCCCTTTTAACAGAGTATTCTCAGTGCCACCCGTAATAGAAAAGTAAGAGCTTCACCACCTGCATGTACTGGACCGGTACAGTAACGCAAGTCTGTCTCACTCACCATGGTGTGCGTCTGTTTTTCTCGGGTGCAAGTTCACTGCGCTGGCATTATGCCGGCTTGCATAAGATAACGTACCAATTTTCCTAAACAAGAGAGAAGAAGAAGAATAAGACTGGTGTACTGTCATAGTCGACTGTAATGGAAGTCCATAGTGCTTGTAGAATTTGTTCCTTAAACTCCCACTAATGTTAGAGCAAGGATGAAGAAGTCGGAGGTTACATAGATACTGTCCTCAATAGTTATGTACTGTGCTTTCAATTTGCTACTTGTACTGTGACAACTTTCTGCTCAATCATTTTGTGTTAATCTTAAGGAGCATTGGTTACAGACTATGTCTTTCTTTCTTCATGTAGTTGCTCCTTCCAAATCCAAGAGACCATCAAGGAGGAAGGAGCTGGCTCGAATGGCCTGGCAACGGAGGCTGGATGCCACTGTCGCTGAATATCTGCGGCTGGTGGCCCTGGAGGAGGAGGAGACGCAGTCTGGTACAACAACAACGTCCACAGGGACAGCTGCATCCTCCTCCATGCGGGCTGCCAGCCAGCGCAGTGCTCCAGCGGTACGGAGCCGGGCTACCAAAGCCAAACGCCACCGCCGAGCAGCAAAGACAGCAGCTGCCCCCCACAGGATTTGCAAGGCACACCGGCGCCGCTTAGCCCTCAGACTGTCCTACCTGGAGCAGGAGGTCCTGAACTATAAGAACTTGGTGGAGGGCCTCCGCTTCGAACATGCCACCCTCCGCAAGGAGCATGATGCCCTGGCTGCTAAAGCCAACAGCACCCTGCCATAGTGTCCCTTGCCCCTTTTTTAGAGACTTTACGGGGGTGGGAATTGGGAGTTGGGTTTTTTGGGGACTTTTGAAGGACAATCGTTGGGGTTAGGGAGGGTCTTGCGGGAGATTATTTTGTTAGGGCTATAAAAATATACTTTTTGAAACTTTATCTGACCATACCTGTTTTTTACTGCTTTTGAGTCTGGTGGGTGGGGGTTTAACAGTAAGTTTGTTTTCCTGAATAGTCCTAGGACTTTAGTAGTACTACCGTCAATCTCTCGTCTCTCCTAATACTCCATTATACTACCTCCAACCAAACGCCTATCTTACCTGTAATTTCTGTTTGCAAGTAGGGCTAGGCCCAGGGCTGGCTCCACGGGAAACAGCGAATAAGGTTGGCAATCCTGGGCGGATAAAATTTCCTCATAGCGGTGGTACTAGTGGTGTGACACAGTGGCAGTTGCATGCCTATGAAAAAAAAGAAAATGAAATCTGGTTTGTCCTCCTGAGCAATACAACGGTACAATAGAGAATATAGCAGGTGACAGTACACTAGAACAGTGCCACATTGTAGCCTAACAAATGGTAAAGTATAACTACTAATTCGGTTGAAGTTCTTTGACATTAGCCATGGGTCTTTGTCAAGCAGAGTAAGAATATATCCTCGGATTTCTTCACCAGCCTGTTGGTATCACCTTATCCTCCCCAGCAAGTGTGTGGATTTATTGCTGTAATTTAGTCACACATCAATCAAAACCACACAGCCCGGGGGAAGAGGGTTAGGGTTTGAAAAATGGATGGGTACGGGGGTTTTTGGGAAAGGTTTTGGGAGACAAGAAAAAATAGCACAGCATGGACAAACAATTGTGAACATAAACAAATCTTTGGGTACAAACCTATCCATCAATCTTTGAAAGTGCATGCACTACTGCATGCATGTCAGTGAAAAGTAAGTAGTACTTTCGACAACTGTGGAAGAAAGAATGCGACAGTACAGGGCGTGTGTGGAAATATTGATAACTATATTCAAGATAAGGTCTCTGTTGCCAGATACCTGAGAGCCTTGCTGGTCACTATAAATCCATTCACAACACTCAATGGGGTTGGTCTGGAAGGTATAGTAGATAGAAAAGGAGAAATTGCTCTTTTTCTAGGTGTCCCCTCACTCACCACGGTTGCCCCTTGGTGACATGCTTCATCATTGGGGCCATCCCAGTGCTCTACGGGCTGGGGCATGCTGCGACTTGCGAATTGCGTAGGAGCACTTACAAATGACTATGTGTGGTGCAGATGTGATAGTGGAGTGGACTAAGTGATGTGTTAAAGGATCAATTTAGAAGCAGAGAGAGATCCAAGAAATGCAGTCACAGTCATAGAAAGAAACAATGGATACTGTATCTGTATGTTGTTGTAGTTGTCCTGTTGAAATTGGTAAGTAAGTTGCATGCAGAAAAAAATTCCTCTTATTAGCGGCACTACTCCATTGCAGCTGACGCTTCGTCCATCGATGTTGTTCACCAGAAGACACCCTGTAAAAAAAGCACAGCATGGACATACAATTGAACATAAACTAATCTTTGGGTACAAACCTATCCATCAATCTTTGAAAGTGCATGCACTACTGCATGCATGTCAGTGAAAAGTAAGTAGTACTTTCGACAACTGTGGAAGAAAGAATGTGACAGTACAGGGCGTGTGTGGAATTATTGATAACTATATTCAACATAAGGTCTCTGTTGCCTGATACCTGAGAGCCTTGCTGGTCACTATAAATCCATTCACAACACTCAATGGGGTTGGTCTGGAAGGTATAGTAGATAGAAACGGAGAAATTGCTCTTTTTCTAGGTGTCCCCTCACTCACCAGGGTTGCCCCTTGGTGACATGCTTCATCATTGGGGCCATCCCAGTCCTCTACGGGCTGGGGCGTGCTGCGACTTGCGAATTACGTAGGAGCACTTACAAATGACTATGTGTGGTGCAGATGTGATAGTGGAGTGGACTAAGTGATGTGTTAAGGGATCAATTTAGAAGCAGAGAGAGATCCAAGAAATGCAGTCACAGTCATAGAAAAATACAATGGATACTGTATCTGTATGTTGTTGTAGTTGTCCTGTTGAATTTGGTAAGTAAGTTGCATGCAGAAAAAAATTCCTCTTATTAGCGGCACTCCTCCATTCCATCTGACGCTTCGTCCATCAATGTTGGTGACCAGAAGACACCATGTCCACTGCCTGCCTGGCGGATGCTGAATTGCGGCTCGCTAATGTGAAGCCTGACTCTATCCTTTTTTCCCCATTGCACAGACTGAAACCCGGCCTGTAATTATTCAACAAAAAACAGGAAGTGATATAATATTACAACACCACTGATAAATAAATATAAGGTATGTAGGCCGTGGAGTGCAAAAAGTCACACTTTGATTTTCCTAGTACACAGTACAATATTTTTTAAAGTGCCTACTCTGTCTGAGTCACCTTTTGAAGGATAAATAAGTATGGGCAAATTAATGTAGCGGATCTTTCCCCTCAAGCTAGGTGTACTGTAAACTGTGTTTTAGAACAAAATTAGATCTTCCCAGCAGTGCTCCCACCCAGACCCTTACTAAAGCCAGTCGCAAAAATGTAGAAGACCCCCAATCAAATCTCAAAAAACGAGGCCTAGCAGAAAACTGGTGACAAAACGTACTTTGAAAGTAAAAGTAGGCCCAAATACCCCCTTACCCACCGTGGATTGCATTCAAACCACTTGCAAGCAACCAAGCAAAAGTATCCATAGCCAGCATCGCTCCAAGACTCGAAAAACCCCCCACCCAAACACATGCAATAGAAATACTGCTAACCCTAACGAACCCTAAGTTAAGAATAGTGGCAAAGGCTTTCTTTAACTATGCCAAATCCCCCCTTTCCCACCATGGATTTTCTTCAAATGACTTGCAACCAAAATTACACATTCTCACGAGTGCTCTAAGACCCCAGAACTCAGTTGCAAAAATCTAGAACACCCCGAAACACATGCAATCCTGCTGCTAGGGTTAACCCTAACGAGCCCTAAGTTACAAAAAGTGCCAAAAGGCTTTTCCGCGTGGATTTTGTCCCAACCACTTCTATCCGGTATTAGACCTTCCCAGGAATGCCCCAAGACCCGCCAACCCACCCGCCAAAAAGCATAACACCCCCAAACAGGCCAAAAGCAAACTCTCATACTTACAATATTTCTCGGCTTTCGGTCCAAACGTGCTGTGTAGCTAGGCCATAAGTCCGGTTTACCACCACGGATTTCCTGAAAAGCAAATGCAATCAAGATTAGAGTGTCCCAGCAGTGCTCCCAGACCCCGAAACTCACCCACAAACAGCCGGAACCCCCTCAAAGAGCACCTCAAAGGCAAGCAAGTCAGCAAAAACACCAAAAAATTTCCGCCTCGAATTTGGTCCAAACCACTTTTATCCGGTATTAGAGCTTCCCAGCAATGGCCCCAGAGCCGTAAACCCAGGAGAAAACGAGTAGAAGACCCCCAAACAGCCAAAGAGCAAAAGTACAAAAATGGAGACTTAGTCATTTTTTGGCAAATTTCCCAAATCACTCCGCGCGCGCTCTGCAGCTAGGCCCTAACTCCCCTCTGCCACCATGGATTTGCTTCAAACCTCTTGCAAAGTAAAGTATCCATAGCCAGCAGTGCTCCCAGACCCCGAAACCCACCCACAAACACCAGGAAACCCCCCAAACAGGCCCCCGAAAACGCTACATTGAGCAAAATGTCAGAAATAGCCACAAAAAAAATCGGCGTGGATTTTGTCCCAACCACTTCTATCCGGTATTAGACCTTCCCAGGAATGCCCCAAGACCCGCCAACCCACCCGCCAAAAAGCATAACACCCCCAAACAGGCCAAAAGCAAACTCTCATACTTACAATATTTCTCGGCTTTCGGTCCAAACACGCTGTGTAGCTAGGCCATAAGTCCGGTTTACCACCACGGATTTCCTGAAAAGCAAATGCAATCAAGATTAGAGTGTCCCAGCAGTGCTCCCAGACCCCGAAACTCACCCACAAACAGCCGGAACCCCCTCAAAGAGCACCTCAAAGGCAAGCAAGTCAGCAAAAACACCAAAAAATTTCCGCCTCGGATTTGGTCCAAACCACTTTTATCCGGTATTAGAGCTTCCCAGCAATGGCCCCAGAGCCGTCAACCCAGGAGAAAACGAGTAGAAGACCCCCAAACAGCCAAAGAGCAAAAGTACAAAAATGGGGTATTAGTCATTTTTTGGCAAATTTCCCAAATCACTCCGCGCGCGCTCTGCAGCTAGGCCCTAACTCCCCTCTGCCACCATGGATTTGCTTCAAACCTCTTGCAAAGTAAATTATCCATAGCCAGCAGTGCTCCCAGACCCCGAAACCCACCCACAAACACCAGGAGGCCCCCCAAACAGGCCCCCAAAAACGCTACATTGAGCGAAATGTCAGAAATAGCCACAAAAAAAATCGGCGTGGATTTTGTCCCAACCACTTCTATCCGGTATTAGACCTTCCCAGGAATGCCCCAAGACCCGCCAACCCACCCGCCAAAAAGCATAACACCCCCAAACAGGCCAAAAGCAAAATCTCATACTTACAATATTTCTCGGCCTTCGGTCCAAACGCGCTGTGTAGCTAGGCCATAAGTCCGGTTTACCACCACGGATTTCCTGAAAAGCAAATGCAATCAAGATTAGAGTGCCCCAGCAGTGCTCCCAGACCCCGAAACTCACCCACAAACAGCCGGAACCCCCTCAAAGAGCACCTCAAAGGCAAGCAAGTCAGCAAAAACACCCAAAAATGTCCGCCTCGGATTTGGTCCAAACCACTTTTATCCGGTATTAGAGCTTCCCAGCAATGGCCCCAGAGCCGTCAACTCACCTGCAAAGAGGTAGAACAACACCTCCACAAGTGCTGAGTCTTTCTTCATTGGGCGTAAACCAGCCCTCTGCTTTGATGGAAATAGGAGTCTGGAGGAGGAGGATAGAGGAGCATGTTCTTCTGAACTTGTGAACCTGAGGAATGCAGACTGCGGCACCTTCAAATCAATTAGCAAACAAGTGAAGACAGTTCTGCTGATGGGCTTGTTTTTGTGATTATCTGATTAAAGTTTGAATTATATTAACTGTGCACAACAAAGAAAGACAGACACACAGGAATAAAAGTGAATAAGGACGAAAAAGAAAGTTATTGATTTGTTGTCTCATTTTCAGGGCTCGGTATCACGGTCCATGAATGAGAATAAGGCTTCGTCATCATACTCTGCGAATTCAGGCAGGGTGAGCTCAGTGTCACCTGACAGAGAAGAAATTCCCTCATCTATGTTGCTGTCCACCTCGTCTTCATCCGGCGAGCTTTCTCGTACTCTGAAATCTGGTGGTATGAGGTGCTGATTCATCTTGATCATTGTTAACCTCTCCACATTTTTGGGCGAGAGGCGGCTCCGTTTGGAAGTTACAATGCCAACAGCAGCACTGAAAACACGTTCAGAAGACACGCTTGCGAGTGGGCAAGACAAGTAGTTTAAAGCCAGGTTGGTGAGCTGTGGCCACAATTCTTTTTTCCCATGCCAATACGCCAATGGGTCAGCATTAACATAGACCTCTGTTGAGTCATTCAGATAGTCCTTCACCATCAACTCAAGGTTCTCCTCCAAGGTTCCTCCACTTTGCTTAGCTGTTGCTGTGACCTTTTGAGAACCAAACCCAAGCCGAGCTAGCCAATCCTCTTCAGCCTCCAATGTTACTGTTGTGTCTGGTGGTGCAGATGATCCGGTTGCCGGTCCCTTTAACGGCTGAGAGGTCACTTGTGCCGCAGCCACAGGTGCAGAAGTGGATTGTTGTGACTGGGGATGGCCTGCTGATGCTGATGTACTGCCTTTTCCTTCAATTTGCTGCCGTTCTCTTTCAAACCTCTTGGCTGAGGAGGCTATCCACTGTTTGTACTTTGTAACATCTTCATCAGCAAAAGGAAAGAATGCTTGGCCTGCCAGCGCCTTTTTGTAGCGTGGATCCAGAATAGTAGCACAAATGTAATGCTGGTTTGAGTGGATCATTTTAAGACGTTCATCACCTTGTAGGTGCTCTAATAATTTCTCAGCCAGAACAAAAGGGACTTGGTTTTCTTCATCTTTTTCAAACACAGAACACACCTCCTTCAGTTGGTGCTCCAGCATGTACAACAATGGGATAGCTTTTCCCAAATTACAGTCCTCCTTGCTGACTGCAGGCGTGAAGAACTCAAAAGGACGAAGCATGCGTGTCAGGCTTTTAACTATGTCCCATTGCGCCGCACCCATCCTCAGGTCCTCCTTCTGAGCTGTACCCTGTGTTAAGAAATAGTGATCGAGTACCGTATACTGCTCATACAGACGCTCAAGCATGTAGAAGGTTGAGTTCCAACGTGTTACCACCTCCTGGATGAGTGCTTTCACTGGCATTTGACGTTCATATAGCAGGCTCCTCAGATGCTTCCGGGCCTTAAAAGAATGGCTGAAATGGTTGCACATTTTTCGGCAGGTGTCCACTACTCTGTACGCTGCACTGTCTTTATCACCCAAGAATTTTTTGACAACCAGGTTTATACAGTGCGCCAAACACGCCACTCCGAAATAGTCACCCAGCTGCATGGCCTTAACTATATTGGTGCCATTGTCCGTGGAAACATAACCAACCTGGCGTTTTTTTGGGGACAGCCAGTCAAGAACCTTTGTGTTAAAGACATCCAAAATGTTTTGTGCTGTGTGACGTTTCTCCAAACCAAACATGGCTAGTGTTGCATGTTTCCGAGCAGCTTTAAAAACAATGTCCGGGTCAACATCTGCGTTTAGCTTTGCTTTAGCCCCTGAAAAAAAAAACCAGTGTGCAGTGATACACATGTAATCAGCGCCTGCGCCACTGGTCCACATGTCTGTTGTCAGATGTATAGTATGAACAGCACTCTTCTGCAAAGCTGCCCCAATCACCTCCAGAACATCTTCATGTAGTGCTGGAACCGCAACTCGGGCAAAATAGAACCGGCTAGGAACCTTCCATTTAGGGCAGAGCGCTGCCACTAATTCTAGAAAACCAACCCCTTCTACAAAAGAAAAAGGGAGAAGGTCCAGAGCTAGCATTTTAGCCAGCTTAGTGTTATACAGACGTGTCATTGGGTGGTTGCGTTCATATTGCGCTTCTGTAAACAACATCTTTTTAATGTTACCCTGGACCAAGGATTTACGGGATGATGATGATGATATCTTCGACCCAGTTACGCTCGCTGATGAACTTTTTCGCATTGGTGTCTCACTCTCTCCCACACTCTTAGTGTGGCTCACATGGGGTGTGCTGCTGACAGGGGTACTGGGTGTAAGTGAAGTGTTTGAATCGTCTTCTTCCTCCTCGTCATCATCAGATGAAAAATCAACGTTTTCATTACGTGCAATTCGGGCTTCCTTGATCGCCTCTAGGTGCGCAAACCATTGGACAGTGTGCGTTCTCCTAAGATGACCTCTCTGGCCTCCGGTACCATAGTTGGTACCAAACTTACCACGACTAACTCGAAGCTTACAAATGCTACAAATGGCTACTTTTTCCTTTTTTGGGCAAACACTAAAGAAGTCCCAAACTGGAGACTTGAAATGTCTTTGGGGGCCGGAGGAGGCGGCGATACTGGTGGTGGTGGTCCTGCTGCTAATGCCAGATGAAGTGGAGGATGTGGATTGCCGAACTTCAGTACGTTTTGCACTTTCACCACCACTAATTGAGGTCGAGGTGGATGGAGGTCCCTTCTTGCGAGGAAGAAATATGGAAGCGGGAGGTGTTGGTGTACTAGTTAACTCCAAATCTAATGATTGTTGTGTTTCCATTTCCATTGCCTCCTCGTCGACATCATCATCACGCTCAGCAGCTTCTCTGGATAGGGTCAAAATGTCTCTTTGCTGCATGCCCGCTGGGGCTGCAGTGACCTTTATGATGACTGGCTCGTCGTCATCGTGAGAGGCTTCATCAGCAGCAGTATCCGTCACTTCTTGTTGAGCCTCATCACACTCCATAGCTATGAGTTTTTCGACGACCTTCCTTTTACGCTTAGGTATCTTTGTCAGATCATGGTGTGCCTCACTCTCAGACTGCTGTGATGATGGTTCCCAATCTTTATCCAGAATGGGATCATCAGAAGGAGGTGGGCTTGAAGAAGATGTAGACACCCCCCTTGATCTTTTCCTTGCTAGGGATGTGTAAGACAATGAATGATCATCAGGAGGAGTGGCTTCCTCAAATGATACCTCGGTTTGATTGTCAATTTCCTGATGTGCCCCTACTTCGGGAGGAACAACTATTGTGGGCACTTGTGACCCTCCATGCACCTCTGCTTGCGCATCTCCTTGCGCTGCCTCTCCTTCCACATGTACTCGGGCTTGTACTTGCACATGGTGTTGTTGTTGCGGCTGTGGTTGTTCACCACTTGTCAGATGAGTTACAACAACCTGTGTTGATTCAGGGACATTGCTGCTACTTTCTTGCGATGAGCCAACATCACTGGTCGATGGTGATTGAAGAAGTACACTGACTGCCTCTGAAGCACTCAAGGGCTTTGACTTAAGTTGGCGTGGTGGTGGAGGCACTGAACCCAATGGAGCGGGGGTGCTGCTCCCAGCTTGGTCCCCAGCAGATCCTGCTGCTGCTGCAGGCGTAATTTTTTTTTTGCTCCCAAAAAATGCGGCGGCCGGCACACCAGCCTCCTTGGTAACTTGCTTCTTCTGCTCCTTACTAGCAACTTTCTTGCTAGAGGAGCTACGGAGACCTTTTTTTGGGGCCATCTTCTTCAGAGCAGGTCAGACAGCAGGCCGCAGTTGCACGAATTGTAGAGTTGTCTGAGGCCAGACGTGACGTCGCGTGACGTTATGCTGCACACACACACCGCTGCAGGACTTCTTCCTGGCACTGGTGGTTCTCTTGAGTCTTGTGCACCTAAAAGCAATGGAAGACAGAGGAACATCAGTTCAGTTATACACCCCAAAAAAATCGAAAAAAAACAGAAAAATCAGCACAATCCCATGCCCTCCATGATGCTTAAATTCAAGACACCCCACAGAAAGACTAGGCACATGCAACACTCACTAGTCACTACCCCTGGTGAAAAGGCCACAACAACAGGCCAAAAAAACGAAAATCACAGAAAAATCAGCACAATCCCAAGCCATCCAGCCCCTCCATGATGTTTAAATTCAAGACAACCCACAGAAAGACTAGGCACATGCACCACTCACTACCCCCTGGTGAAAAGGCCACAACAGGCCAAAAAAACGAAAATCGCAGAAAAATCTGCACAATCCCAAGCCATCCAGCCCCTCCATGATGTTTAAATTCAATACAACCCACAGGAAAGACTAGGCCCATGCACCACTTACTACCCGTGGGCATAATGGATGAAAGCTAGGCAAAATGGGTGCAGGCCTGAGAACACTGCCTGCATTCAAAATGGCCCCCTCCATCACAGCACATGGCCAGGGCCTGTAGCAGCACTCAAAATGGCCCCCAACCACATGGCCTGTCCACAACAGGCCAAAAAAACAAAAATCACAGAAAAATCAGCACAATCCCATGCCATCCAGCCCCTCCATGATGTTTAAATTCAAGACAACCCACAGAAAGACTAGGCCCATGCACCACTCACTACCCCTGGGCATAATGGATGAAAGCTAGGCAAAATGGGTGCAGGCCTGAGAACACTGCCTGCATTCAAAATGGCCCCCTCCATCACAGCACATGGCCAGGGCCTGTAGCAGCACTCAAAATGGCCCCCAACCACATGGCCTGTCCACAATAGGCCAAAAAAACGAAAATCACAGAAAAATCAGCACAATCCCATGCCATCCAGCCCCTCCATGATGTTTAAATTCAAGACAACCCACAGAAAGACTAGGCCCATGCACCACTCACTACCCCTGGGCATAATGGATGAAAGCTAGGCAAAATGGGTGCAGGCCTGAGAACACTGCCTGCATTCAAAATGGCCCCCTCCATCACAGCACATGACCAGGGCCAGTAGCAGCACTCAAAATGGCCCCCAACCACATGGCCTGTCCACAACAGGCCAAAAAAACGAAAATCACAGAAAAATCAGCACAATCCCATGCCATCCAGCCCCTCCATGATGTTTAAATTTAAGACAACCCACAGAAAGACTAGGCCCATGCACCACTCACTACCCCTGGGCATAATGGATGGAAGCTAGGCAAAATGGGTGCAGGCCTGAGAACACTGCCTGCATTCAAAATGGCCCCCTCCATCACAGCACATGGCCAGGGCCTGTAGCAGGACTCAAAATGGCCCCCAACCACATGGCCTGTCCACAACAGGCCAAAAAAAAAGAAAATCACAGAACAATCAGCACAATCCCATGCCATCCAGCCCCTCCATGATGTTTAAATTCAAGACAACCCACAGAAAGACTAGGCCCATGCACCACTCACTACCCAGGGTGAAAAGGCCACAACAGGCCAAAAAAACGAAAATCACAGAAAAATCAGCACAATCCCAAGCCATCCAGCCCCTCCATGATGTTTAAATTCAAAACACCCCACAGAAAGACTCAGTGCACCCACCACTGAGTACCCCTGGGCAAAAGGCCCCAAAACAGCCCAAAAATCGAAAATTCCAAAATTGTAGTTGCAGCAACTGTAATGCCCCAAACAAACTTACTTGTGAAATTTCTAATCCAAAAGTGATCCAAAGAAAGTCAAAAAGGCCTCAAATCCAAATGTCCAGCAGCATCCACAAAAAGTAATCCTTCCAGCTCCAGATCCAAATGAAAAGTGACCAGGAGATGGACAAAGCACTGGGAGGAGCCTGCTGGACAGGAACAGGAAGTTGAAGACTGTGGGGCACTTCCTTCCTCCCACCCCACCCCCCTCCCCAAAATGGACTCCTTGCAAAAAAAGTGCAGGCAAACGTCAACCTGAGGAGTTATTCAGATAAAAATCATCATTTCCAGAAGGTTTATGCTGCTTGCTGGTGGATTTCTTGTGCAGAATTGCAAATTTTATATTTTCGCGAGTGCGAGATTGTTGCTGCTCGCCGCATCTCCGAGCTCGCAATTGCGAAGTCCCGCGATACGTGATCATGGCGTACTCGCGTTGACAAACTCTCGCTGTGCAAGTTGGCAAGCCGCGATTACGTAATCGCGCTCGCCAAATTCCCGCTGGATCCCGCAGCAAGATCCAAAATGGCGCAGCACTCGCAAAATATCAAGAAAAACAACTCGGCAAACACTGAATGACGGTAAGTAAACGCCGCGCGCCGCAAAATTGTATCACCAAGAAAAAAAAAATCCGCTGCGTGCGAATTTGCGGATTTTGCGGGAAATTCGCGAATCTCGCGGATTGCGAATTTACCGAAAATCCGCAAAATCCGCGAGCGGAACGGATTTTACGCCCATGCTTACCTACCACCCAGGCCGCATTTATAGCTTTGAGGGCCTGGAATTGTCACACTTTTATGATTACCTCACTTCTCATTCCTGGGAACAAGTGGGAGCAGGCCCAGCTATCCAGATCCTTACACTGGTCTCAAATAGCAAGTCTAGACCTCTGTTTATCCACATGTGTAGAGAGTGTTCTGGTGAGCTGTGGGTGTGGTGACACTTTCATTGGATTTACTAAGTGGGAATGACTCCAGGACACCCAGCAACCAATAACACTAAGTTCCCACACACAGCACAAATGTCATCCTTTCATCAACTAAAGGTGGGACATGGATATATTACTTATGTTGGTGAAGGGATGGCATGTTTGCATTATTCTCTTTTTGTTCCATATTAAATTACCTCCTTATGATGGACTGAATAGTCCAAAATGCATTGAGGAATGATTACGAATGGTTAATTTTTTTACATTTGAAACATGAATACATGGTACTTTATTTTGGGAAGTTTTCAAGAGAAATGATTTGAATACATTTGTGAACCAACCCAATGAACAAATAAAAGATTTGCTTATTATTTGGCTTGGCATAATAATGGGAAAGGATTGACATAACAATGATAAAGGATTGACATAGCCCTGTTAGGGAATAGAGTAGGAGTGCTGAGGGAGACATGATGTTAGGAAGGCAGAGTGCGACTATTGACTTTGTTTGCACCCTGACCAGAGGGTGGTACCCTTTAGCATCCGAAAAAGCATCTATTTGGTTAAAATGTATTGACGAAAAGCAGAGTGCACTTGAACAATAATTAATTGGTTTACATTTCATTTCTGGTCATCTATTAGCACCCAAAGAAAATGTCATTTGGATATATCCAAACTATCGGAACATAGCGTTCAAACTTTAGGATGCTCATATGAGGAGGCACAGAGAATGTATTCATTAATTAATGACCTGGAAGTTACCACTAAAAGCTCAGGAACAATTATGAGTCTTCTGCGACAGCTGTTATACAAGTCAAAAAAGGAAACAAATCAACAATTGCGCACAACAACTATAATCAAATACCACAAGGTACAACACCCAGAGGTCTGAGGAGTGCACTCAAGCCTACGTTAGGGAAAATTAATCAAAGGTTCGCATAATGATGGTACAAATCTTAAATAGATTCTCGTTAGATTTAATATTACTGATTGTAGAAGAACTATCATGAACTATCAAGAATATTAGAGGATATAACCATTGAGATTACACAATTAAAAACTGAAAACAGGAAACAGATCGAAACTGAAATTTTGGATCAGATAATAACAGACATCAATAGCCAGTTAGAGCAATATACATCTGAGATTAATAACAGAAAAATCTAAAAAAGCAAGTGCAATACCATCGAATACGAATTAAGAGACGTATATAATTGGGCTGAAATATATGCGAGACGAAGACAAACAAAACCAACATCTAGAACAATGGAAAGTGATGAAGATCCCTAGAATTTTGTAAGGTGGACAAGGGATGAGCCTTGGTAATCATGGGTAAACAATTCTATATAAACAATGTAAGGACTCATGTAAGGGATTCTACAACATACATGATGACTGTGACAAATGCCACAAAAGAATTTGTTAAAATATTGAAGAACATGTTATGTTAATAACACTTATATTTCATTCAAATACCAAAGGTCTCTTGGCTCAAAGGGTTATGATACTATATTGCAGTAGATATTAATTTAATGAGGAAGTCAATATCTTCCAAAAGCCTGTTCGAATAAGGAGGAGGGGGAGAAGAGCAGTTACGTTTCTCAAACTTTTTGGTAATTCGTTCCAGATCTGTGGTATCAGAACTGAAAAAGCCTGATCGCCAAAGGTAGTTTTATTAAAGCGTGGGCTGGTCAACAAAATCGCCTCAGAGGAGCAAAGGTACAGTTGAAACACATAGTGCCTCAGCATCTCCTCAATATAGGCTGGTACCATGCCATACACCATCTTGTGGGTAATACACAGGCCTTTAAACCAGGCCCTCTGTTTGACTGGTAGCCAATGCAATTGTTGCAGCAGTGGTGTGGCATGCACCCATCTTGGTAGCTTGAACAATAGTCTTGTAGCATCATTCAAAGCCACTTGAAACTTACCCAGCAGCTTAATGGGGAGGCCGATGTACAGGGAATTGCCATAGTCCCACCATGACATGATCAATGCAGCCACTAGTTGTAAAAGAAAGAATAGGAAACAATTTCGGGAGCTGTCTAAGGAGACCTGTGTAGCTGCAAACCACTGTCACTATCTGCTTAGCCATCAACAGGTTACTATCCAGCTTCATACATAGGCTTTTCACTACTGGCACAGATTCAGGGACAGGACCTAATTCTCGGGGCCAAAATTCGTCCATCCACGGACTTCCCTTCATGGTAAAATTTATCACAAGAGAAGGCATAAGAGGGAGTTATTTGACAGGTCCAGTACACTTGCTCCCAAGACCAAGTAAGAAAACATTAGTGGGGTACTTGTTACTTAGGTAAATGTTCAAATGCCCATGGCGAGAAGGGAGCTTTCTTCTTAGGAAGTGGTGGCCTCACACACCCATTAGGGTGTCATGCTTCATTATTGGTTGGTGCCTGAGGGTCCTTTTTCTACACTAAGCACGTGCACCCTATCTCTTTACTATATCTCAGTACTCTTAGACGGTGGTAATTCCTATTCTGTCTATTGACACAAACTGGTTTTGTGTTTCATCCTCTGTTGTTTAATTCTTCTTTTTATTTTGACACTCTTATGTTGATTGCAATACATTTAGTTGGAAGGGGTAAAAGAGTGGTCCTAACAAAACCCTTTCTCTCTTGTTGTTTCATATGAGTTAGCAGCGTGCAGCTGCGAGAGTCCTTTTTTAATCTAGCTCATTGGGTGATATAATACCATAAAGTGCTACGTCTAGGCCTTTGGAATGGAGGCATCAGGTTTGTCGTTTACCAGAGAGGAGGCGGATGCCATACTTAGCGATCCCTCATTGTTTGCGGATCCCTTGATGGCCCAAACCATCTCACAAACGTCCGATTGGGACAAGTTGGGGGAACTAAAGAAAAGCAGAATTAGAGCTATCCTACATGGGACAATGATGAAGGAATACCTCACGAACAAAATGGCCCCAAAGGGTCTATTGGTATCCAATGCCCCACGAATATTTCTAGAGGACAGCGTATTCAGGAAAGAGTGGGCCCAAATTGCTTGGCACTGTACGCATGATTGGGCCCTCCTAATCATAAAAACAGCAATGCGTCTATCAGAAGCCCTACTAATTGACATACAGGCCACAGAGAATCATATTAAAACCACGATTACGGGCTTTAAAAAGAAACTGGAGGAGTTTAATAAAGAACTCAACGAATACAAGGAAAACCTTGCACAATCTAAAATCACCAAGTTCCAGAAAGATCTTAAAAGATGGTCCTATGAGAAAACCTACCCATATGCCAGTGATGATTATACTCCACCAGACCGTACTAATCACGATCTCAATACCACTGACGATTCAGATTCTAGTAATTCGAGTAGTGGCAGCCGAGGGAATAGACCACGCGGTAGGGGCAGAGGGAATCAACAACGAAACCAATACAATCCACACTGGTTTCCCTACCCACATCAGGGACCGGGTGCTTATCAGCCTAACCCCTACAACCAGCCGCCATTTCCATCTAATTTTGGTTGGAATCCACATTTTGTTCCCCCTCCACCACAACATTTTCAACAAAACATGTATCCACAACCTTCTTTAGGGTTTGGCCGGAGAGGCAGGGGGAAGAGGAGAACAGGGAATCAAGTTCACTGGGGGCCAACAGAATCCGTAGGGGACAACACGCGGAGCAAAACTCAGGATCAGAGAGCGGGCCCGAGCAACCAAAAAGTCTAATAACAAATTTATCAAACGTAACTCTGACCCCCGATGAAATCTCTGTCTTAGAAAGGGGTTTAGGCTTTATACCTACCCCCCGCTTGGACCGTTTCAAATTAAGATGTGAACTTGGGGAGTTCTTTAGAAAACTTAGGCTTAAGACTTTCTTCGAACAACAGGAACATACCACTCAAGCATCCTCTAGTGACACCAATTTCAAAATTAAATCCAACTTTAATCCTCCTACTCATCTAATACCAGCAGATATCATAGCGTTTGAACACGCTGTGTCCCTTGAGGTAGAAGCATTGACAGAGCCGACCCCTTACAAGAACCTAACAGCAGGAGAATATAAAGCCATACAAAATTTACAGAAGAACACAGAGATTGTGATCAAAAGTGCGGACAAGGGGGGTGGTATTGTCATCCAGGATGCCATTGCCTATGACAATGAATGTAAACGCCTCCTGGGTGATACAAATAGCTACACCATCCTCCAACAGGATCCTTCCCCTTACCTTAAGGATGAAATTGTAGATTTAGTCAGTACTGCAGAAAGGGATGGCTACATCAGCAAACAAGAGGCTGACTTTTTGACCAGTTCTGAAGAGAAAATACCATATTTTTACACCCTTCCGAAAACCCATAAAAATCGGGTTCCACCTCCGGGAAGACCTATTGTGTCAGGGATTGGCTCCCAATTGGAGCCACTCTCCAAATATTGCGATTTCTTCTTCAAACCCCTGGTACAATCCACCAGTACCTACATCAAGGACACCAAAAGCCTCCTTTCGATGTTGCTTACTGTAGAACTACGAGAAGAACCATGTTACCTGGTTTCCCTAGACATCGAAAGTCTATATACCTGTATTGTAATTGTAATTGTAATTGTAATTGTAATTGTAAAAGTATTTATTGAGCGCGGTTGCTGCCCGCAGGCGTCCAAGCGCTGGGTTGAAGGGAAAGTGACTGGAAAGGAGCTAAGGTACATAGGATTGAGCAAACAGCAGCGTCTTTAGATTTTTCCGGAATGCGAGGAGGTCTGGGTTGGAACGGAGTGAGATGGGAAGAGCATTCCATAGCCTGGCGGTGTTCAAGGAGAACAGCCTACCTCCGGACCTGGCTCGCTTCACTCTGGGAACAACGGCGAGGAATGCCTCCGTCGACCGAAGGTTCCTCTTAGGGTGGTAGGGGGTGACCAGGTCGGTGTTTATGGCAGGGCCCATTTTCCAAAAGGCGCGGTGCGCCAAGCATAGCGCCTTAAAGGCCACTCTCTGCCTCACTGGCAGCCAGTGGAGACTTTTTAGAGCAGGTTTGGCCGACTGGGTGCGCGGAATTTTCAGCAGGGTGCGTGCTGCGCAATTTTGAACAATTTGCAATTTCCTGAGGGTCATCTCCGGGGCCCCCAAGTATAGTGCATTGTTTGAGTCCAGGCGGGATTGGATAAGACCTTGTACTGCCACCTTTTTGGCCTCTAGGGGAAGTAACGGGAGCACTTTCCTCAGGATTCTAAGTAGGCCAAAACAAGTGGCGGACAGCTTTTTGGCCTGGGTGGAGAAGGAAAGTTTGTTGTCTAGCCATACTCCCAGGCTTTTAACACTTTCCTTGTGAGTGGGGGGGGGACCCAGAGCACTGGGCCACAAGGAGGTGAAAGACACAGGGGAGGTTGGGCCTAGGAGCATGAGCTCCGTCTTTTCTCCGTTTAGTTTAAGGGAGGAGTTTGTCATCCATCCCTTAACGTCCTCTAGGCAATTTAGCAGGTCTGCTGGGGAGTGAGTGTTGTTCTCCGTGGCCAGCGAGACCACAAGCTGGGTGTCGTCGGCATATGACACGATTTTAATGCCATATGGTTCGACAACACCCGCCAGCGGCCTCATGTACACGTTGAACAGTACAGGGCTCAGAGAGGAGCCCTGTGGCACTCCGCAGCTCAAGGGTTTCCTGGAGGACACTGTCTTTCCGTCGAAGATCTGAAACGACCTCCCAGACAGAAAGGAGTCAAACCACCTTAAAGCGTCACCTGAAACTCCGATGTTATAGAGACGGTCCAGCAAGGTGGTATAGCTGACCGTATCGAAGGCGGCACTTAGGTCAAGGAGGATCACTGCCACTGATCCTCCCTGGTCCAGTATCCTTCTAGTTTCTTCGGTGACCGCTAGTAAGGCGGTTTCCGTGCCGTGCTTCGGTCTGAAGCCTGTCTGGGATGTATGTAGTAGAGAGTGGTCCTCCAGGAACTGGACCAGCTGCGCATTTATGTGCTTCTCTAACACCTTGCTCGCCCAAGGGAGAAGTGAGATGGGGCGGTAGCTGGAATGGTCGTCTGGGTCTAGGCTGGGTTTCTTTAACAGTGCCCGTACCATGGCCTGTTTCCAAGCCATGGGGACTGAGCAAGCGGATATGGATGTGTTAAGGAGATCCAGGATTGTAGGCAGGGTGGTTTTGCTAGCCTGCATCAGGATCTCTGGAGGGGCAGGATCACAGGGGGAGCCCGACTTGACTTGTCGTGCCACCTTGCTTAAGGTGTCGAGGTCCAGAGGGTGGAAGTGCTCGAGGGAGGGCTGGTCTGGGTGGAGGGGTGGTCTAGGGGGGAGTGAGTTGCTCGAGTCCAGGGATGTGGCTGCAGTTGGGAATGTGGAGTAAATTTTTTGAACTTTGTCATGAAAAAAGTCCGCGAGCTCGTTGCATTGGTCCTGGGTTTTGTTAGGTGGGGGGACCGTGTTGACATTGGAGCATTGTTTTATAATTTGGAAGATTTCTTTTGGCTTAGATTTTGCTTCTAGAATTTTCTCAGAGTAGTGGGTTGCCTGGCCTGATCTGATCCCTTCTTTGTAGGCTCTGATCGCCTCTTTGTAGGCAGCCTTCTTGTCTGGGAGGAAGTCTAAGCGCCAGGCTCTCTCTCGTTGTCTGCAAAGGCGTTTTAGTTGTCTTAGAGAGTCGGAGAACCAGGGGGCAGATTTCTGTAGTCTCTTCGAGGAGGACCTACGAAGCGGGAGGATCGCGTCTAGCGAGTGGGTGATCCAACTCTCATAGTGGGCGTTTGCCACATTAGGGTCTGGGCAGGGTAACGGGCGAGTGGAGTCTAAGTTGTGCATCCAGAGCTCCAATGGGAGTTTTGACCAGTTCCTCCTGGTGGTGGTTTGGGGAGGTAGCTGGGGGGTCTTGTGTTTGACCCAGGTAAATGGGATCAAAAAATGGTCCGACCATGGAAGGGGGATGGGTTGATCCACAGTTAGATTCATTCAGTTACTGAAAATAGGGTCGAGTAAATTGCCTTTTTCATGGGTCGGGGCGGCAACCAGTTGGAGCAGTTGGAGAGCTTCCAGGTCCTCTTGTAGTTCCTGAGCAATGTGGTCTGAGGGGGAGTTAAAGTGGAGATTGAGGTCACCTAGGATTGTATGGTTGGCAGAGGAGAGGATTCTTTGCGCTGTAATTTCTGGGAGAGACCTGTGGAACTCTTTTACAGGCTCGGGGGGGCGATAGATTAGGGTGCCGGAGAATGTGCGATTGGCGTTAAACTCTATGCAGAATGCTACACTCTCGCACTCAGGGATGGTTTCTGCTGTAATACGGCATCGGTACTGGTTCTTTAAAATGATCGCCAGACCTCCGCCTCTCCCTACCGGTCTATCCACTCTGAGGATGTAGTAGCCTACGGGTAGGGCTTTTACCACGTCTGGCTCGGAGTGGGCAGTGAGCCATGTTTCTGTCAGGAATGCCGAATCTGCTTTTTCCTCCTCAAGCAGCATGGAGATCTGTGTGCTGTGTTTAAGTAAGGAACGGCAGTTTAGCACGTACATGCTGTACGTTTGTGTCGCCGGCGACGGGGGTTTGCAGAAGGATTGTTTGCACCCTGAACATCGGGCAGGTAGTTCTGTGGGTGCGAAGATATGAGAGCACTGGGGGATAGTAGTCCTACCTATGCTGTATAAGGTCGCCGAGCTGTAGGTCCTGCTCTGGGTGGGGTGGGAGCCGAGGTTTGTGGCCCCGGGTCCCGGCTGGTCGCGGACAGGCGCAGACGGGCTTGTCTTAGGCGCGCCTTCGGCGCGCAAACGGCGCTCCCGCTGCGCTTCCTGTAGATGCACATATTTAACCAGAGGGGGGGGTGTGGCCTAAGTGGGCGTGGTCAGCGTGCACGCCTCGTCTGATGGTGGCCGCTGGGGCTGGTGAGGAGCGTCAACAGCGTTTTGATCAGCTGTGCGCTAAGTGCAATCAGGTCCTGGCGGTGGTGCAGGTTAAAAGCAACAGGTTATGTGACACCACGCAATATTTAAAAGTAAGCTTTGTTTTTAAAATAGATTTACACAAGTATTTGCCAACACTCGTACCTCCAGCTCCCGGCTTTCCGCCTCTTCCCCGTATCCCGCAGGATGCAACCTTGAAGGTCCTTGCAGATGTACTGGAACAGACAACTTGGACATACAACACCTCCAAGACCTTCATCATTGAATGTGCTACTCTAGCACTTAAACACAATTTTTTCCAGTACCAAGACACCATCTATTTACAGAAGACTGGCACTTCAATGGGCAGTACTTTTGCCCCCAGCATTGCGGGGCTGTATGTATATAATTTCGAGAAGAAACATATTCTGAACGCTAACAACCCTTACACTCTCAATGTTATCCTGTGGCAGAGGTACATTGATGATGTGCTTTTAATTTGGAAAGGGTCCGAAGAAAGCCTTTTAGCGTTCTTTGATTGGGTGAACACTTGCGACCCCCACCTTAGATTCACTCACCAATACAATTCTGAATCTATTGTCTTCTTAGATGTGACCCTTACCAGAGCTGGCAACCGTCCTGTGAGTAAAACCTATCACAAACCTACTAGTACCAACAACCTTCTCCATTTCACGAGTTTTCATCCGCGTCCCTTAAGGGAAAACCTCCCTTTCGGCCAATATCTACGCATACGTAGAAATTGTAGTAATCTCAAAGATTTTAACACCCAGGCTGATGACCTAACTGTGAAATTATCACAGAGAGGTTATCCCAAGAAAATACTACAAAAAAGCCGCAAGAGGGCGAGGAACAACAATAGGGAGGCCCTTTTGGAAGACCAAGAAAAGGAGACAGAACCCAATGTCCCCCTGACGTGTGTGACTACCTATAGTAATATCTCCAATTCTGTCAGCCGCTGTATCGGCAAACATTGGAGAATACTAACAAGTAATGGTCGCAATTGGCAAAAACCTTTATCCTCCTATAAAAGAGAAAGAAGTTTACATGACGCCCTTGTACATATCCGTCCCAGAACTAATCAGACTGTTCATCACCAATCTGTCCTCAATGTCTGGGGCTTACCACCTGTGATGGGCCATTTCCCTTGTGGGGGATGCAGTGTGTGCCACCTCACCACCACTACCAAGGTCTTACATTTGGAAGAAGGGAAAGAATGGCATTTGAGAAGTCATACCAATTGTAATTCAAGTAATGTCATCTACTTGATTACTTGCCCATGCCATTTGAGGTATGTGGGAATGACCACCAGGAGGATAAAGACACGCATTGGGGAACATCGCAACAATGTTAGATGTGGCAGGAATACTACCAAACTAACTACCCATTTCTTGGAAAATGGTCATAGCCCCAATGATGTGAAATGGGTGGTAATAGAACAAATCAATTCAAACAATGAGGGCACCCTTTTTGAAAAGGAGCAAAGGTGGATATATCGCCTTTCCACACACCTATATGGCCTCAACGATGATATTCCGTGGGGTACGGTAATGCGGAGATAATTGTACCATTATTCTCCTTGACATTGCAGGTCTGTCTGTCAGTGGCTTTTTGTCTGAGGCAATTGATATATGAGTTACTTAAACCCCCCCCCCCTTTCTTTCTCCATAAGCCACCTTCTGCTTTACGTTTTACATTTTTTCCAACATAACTAAAATGCAGAATTATGTAATTGTATACACTGTTGGGGTTAGGTTGATAGAGCGACCGACTGCCTGCTTACTTAATGAATTCTTCCTGGGATGCATTCTGACATCCTTGGATCCCGTAAATATACTGGCGATATAAGCCTCTTTCTGCTACTGTTATCACCAACAATACATCAACCTTTTTTAGTAAAATAACGGGTTCCTTTCGGTCCACCATACCGATAGTTGATGAACGAGGCATAGCTAACAACGATCTAGTGAGGCCCCTTTAAGTAAAAAGAGATCTTGCAGGAGCACGTGACCACAAACAACGCGAGCCACGCCCTCTCAGCACTTCCGCGTTTTTTCTCACAAAACAAATCCGCGCCCACATTGCCGCTAGGTTGTTGCGGGCGGCGGTTGTGGTCCAAGCAGGTTCACAGGCGGGGAGTCGCATCGGAGCAAGTAGGTGCACGTTTCTTGATCTAATTACCGCCAGCAGTTTTGCAACTGAATTCACACGCTAGCGGAGGTCTTCTAACATAATAATCGTACTGTGTTATGCTAATAGATGGACCGAGCGTGAAGGTTTCCCCCCACCGTCAGCCCATGATGTCCCACAACGGACTTTTTAATGTGAGTTTACCCTCTCTGACACGACATTCTACTTGTGTGTGCCCCATTCAAATGTCGTTTTTGTATTTTTAATAATTCCTAAATCGGGTTGGTCCTTCAATTTGACGAGCACTTTTACAAATTAAATATCTACCCTTTAAACACGCAGACAAAATATGTTTTGCGTGTTATCTGATTTAGGCTTCATAGACAATGAGCATTTGTTTGAGAATGAGAACTCATATACTGAGACAGCCTTCCCCTGGGCTTTGCACCCTGCATTTTCAATAGTATAATTCTTTGGAGTAACTACTCTGACTTATAATATAGGTGCATGTTTGCTGAGATAAAATGAATTTTGACAAATTATAGAACAGTCACATTTAAAACAGATTTGTTTGTCCTTCTTATTTTTCAGACTTTTTGTCTCCCTTCATGAGGCGAGACTTTTGGGAGATTCATCCATTATAGGAAGTCTACACTAATCAGGTTGTATTAGCTTCCAAAAGAATTTTTCTTCTCTACACCTTAGGCATGGACACCTTAGTGAGTGCCCACCAAGGAGTATGAATGAGTGTTTTGGTCCTGACGAATGCTGAGCCGACTCTGGGCTCCTTAGCAGAAACATGTTGACCATCTTTGTTTTCTTGTCACTTCAGTGAGGACTTATTGGTTCAAACTAACTCAACCAATCACCAGTCCATTGTTTTTCACTGTTTTTACTAGAGTTAGAGCTACCTTCTCAATAAAATTATTATTTGATGAGTAGCCCATACTCTTCTTAAGGCACTTCCCAATCACCATTTCCGTTCTTTTTCAATCCTTGTGGACCCAATGAAGACAACTGGCTACCGACCTTTACAGTTGGTGCCTGAGGGTCCTTTTTCTACACTGAGCACGTGCACCCTATCTCTTTACTATATCTCAGTACTCTTAGACGGTGGTAATTCCTATTCTGTCTATTGACACAAACTGGTTTTGTGTTTCATCCTCTGTTGTTTAATTCTTCTTTTTATTTTGACACTCTTATGTTGATTGCAATACATTTAGTTGGAAGGGGTAAAAGAGTGGTCCTAACAAAACCCTTTCTCTCTTGTTGTTTCATATATGCTTCATTATTGGGCTTTGTTCCTTGTGGGTTCGGTGCTGCAATACCCACAGACCTCATAAGAGGGCTCTTTGGCAGATATCTTTTACATTTAGCCATGATGGTGAGTGCAGGTGTGTGGGATAATTGGAAATGGTGAGTTAAAACTACCTAAGAGGTATGGTAACACATGTTTAATCAGACATCCCCTTGGTAAGGACAAAAATGTGTATAGAATGTACTTCTAATTATGAAGACTGGCAATCTTTCGGTATGTGTTGGTTGACATGTTTCACGCCTAAAGGGTCCATGAGGGATCTGTGATGTTTCTTCAGGGCCAGAAAATAAAAGTGATAGTTATCCCTACCCTTAGTCATGGTTGGGTGTGTAGTTTTGTGGTATCAAATGATTACCATCAAGCTATTTAAGTAAGGAGGTGAACAGAGAAAATATAATAGTAAGTCAAGCAGGTACCACCATTGTATACCCCAAGTGTGGTCCCAAACCAACATGAAAAAATGAAAAATAAAGTAAGCATGATCATGTCATGTTCTATTCTGCGGGTTTGCACATACCCTTTGATGCATTCACAAGGAGTGTTCAATGGCATAGATATATTATGTACAAATAAAAACATGCTCAGAGAAGAATGCATAGCTCCTGTGAGGCATATTGTGAAGTGACACACCCCAGTTATTTTTGGCAAGTGAAGTTCTATGTAGTGTGACAGTTAAAAAACGCTTTAAAAACACACACAGACGCACAACACTTGCAAGGTGAACTAATGTAAGGGTAGGGATATAATTCTACCCTACAATGAAGGAAGAAATGCACCTTGGGTCGAAAGCAGATGACCGCATGTTAGCTGCAATGGAAATTTCAAACAAAAAAAGTAAGATTACAACAAGAAAATCAAATGTCAAAGCAGGCGTCCTGTTAAGAAGGTAGAGGTCAGCTCAGAGTAAATGACAGTTACTTGGATGATTGCGGAGACTGATGTTTTCACCTACCCTGCATGCTGCTCGCCCAGAGGTTATTGCAGCCGAGCAGAGGCACCAGTAAATTCACCCCAAATCCCCAGCTGAAATAAATCTCATTCTGCAGAATCTATGATGGCCAACATGTAGACATGGTGGTCATGTATGAATGATGTGAAGCAGGTCTGTCGGTTCATGGTTATAGCATGCTGTGTTACAAGCCAGCCTGTATTTAAAATTGTGTCAAATGGTCTTCTATGTGTATGCTACTGGCACTTGGTACATAGAATATAGAAGTATCCCATGGCCGGCATTTCTTTTAAAAGATTACAAGCTTAACCTGTGTGAGAAATAGAAGTTCTGGTGTGGCGGCCATATTGGAAAGGGGGTAGATTTCGAACAGGGTGTTATTTATGTATGTTTATATTTATATACGTGATAGACTCCAATAAAGTAGGAGTGGCGATACTTAGGTAAAGAGACCACATTGTTCTTCTCGAATGTAGTCCACCAGGATGGAGCAAGTAAGGAGGTGGCGTGATAATGTGGGTAGAGATCTAAAGTATATATGTGATCATGTCACTACATGAATTAATTCAGTGATATCAATCGATGACTATGTATAATATGTGGATGTACCCAAATAAAAGGTTTCCTGTGGATCTATAGGTATCTCCTTGGTATATCTGACTGATGGTGCTGGATATGGTGGTGTCTCAACAGACCTATTGTGTCCACATTAATTGGATTTGTTCTCAATAATGTTAATGCACTGCTGTGGATACACAGCCTATTACTATGTAGATACGCAGACTATTCCTATGGTTGTATACTGTCTCGTAGAGGGCGTACAAAAGGGGGGCATGTACTGTACTACAAGAGTGCATTGACATGTCAGCAGTGATTAGTTACATTCGGTCCAGGGTATGTAATCGTTGGGCCGTTTGATATGTTTCTGGAGGCAAAAGACCCATTGTTGCTCTCTACTGAACAGTGATTCAGTACTCCATCTGCCATTGGCCTCAAGAATCATCCATTTTATGCTTTCTGGTGTGTGGTTGCATTAAAAACAATGGGTCGACATTTTGGTAGTAGCTCTTTTGCAGCCGATGTTACTGCGATGTTCTGTGATCCTGGTTTTTATCATCCTTGTGGTCATCCCAATTTAACGTAGTGTGCAGGAGCATGTGATGAGGTAAATACAGTTCTTAGTGTTACAATTTGTGTGACCTTTTTGTTCCCATGGACGTGTTTTCCCAGTTCGCTCTCTTTTGTTGCTTGAGTATAGGCATATGAAGTGCATGTCCCTCATGGGTAATGACTGGGGGAAGACCCCTGAGTGTCCTCTGGGGGTTCCTCATGGGAGATGGAGGTCGTGTGGGAACTAGGAGGTCTTTTAGGTTGCTTGTGGGTTTATATGCAAACAAGGAGTCAGTAATGTCTAAAGTCCCTGTTTTGAGAATCTGACAGCGTTTTTAATGTTTTTTGAGCCTGGTTGGAAGATGGTGTGAAGGTAGTGACACAGGTGACAGTGTTCATGGTATCCTTCATTTTTGTTTCCAGCAGGAACAGGCTATGGTTATTTCTTGCCCTCTTGTACGCTTGGATAAAAATCCTTGATGGGTAGTGGCGTGCAGTCAGATTGGTACTTAACACCTTAGCATGTACATCATATTCTTTAAGTGTGTTGCAGTTCTTCCGTAAGCGGAGAAATCGACCCCTCAGGAGGTTGTCTCATAGGGCTTTGGGATGGTGGGTCTCGTAAAGAAGAAGACTGTTCCGGTCTGTAGGTTTTTTGTTGTTGGTAGTAGACAATTTTCCATCTTCTCTGGAGATAAGAAGATCAAGAAATGCTACTGGGAGCTCTGATACAGTGGTGGTAAATCTTAGTAATGGGTTCAGAGTATTTATCCAGAAACAGAAGACAGCACACTTGGCTGTGTCTCCAAGCCACAGGATTAGGATGTCGCCTATGAATCTTCGGCATGTTATAATGTAAGCCTTAAATGAATTCTCATCTGTAACGATATGTTCTTCCACGAAGGCCACCATGAAGAGAAAGGCCAGGCTTGTTGCAACGTTTCCTGTGTTTGATGGTACAATTGTTTCCACCAGGAGGGTGGTTTTCATCGGGAAATAACCTTTACAATGCAGTCATTACATCGCACTACCTTTACATAGCAGTCATTACATCGCAACATCCTTTACATCGCATGTTATTACAACCCAGTCATTACATTGCATGTCACTACAGCTCATGTCATTACAATGCATGTCACTACAACGCAGGCATTACATCGCAAGTCATTACAACGCATACCATTACAACGCGTAGTACCCTTACACTATCCAACACTTACCCTACTGTTGCACTCACTGGAGTTAGAATAGTATTTTTTACCCCTACACTATCCAACACTTACCCTACTGTTACACTCACTGGAGTTAGAATAGTAATTATTACCCCTATACTATCCAACACTTACCTTAAATGCAAAGTAATGGTATGCATTGCAATGGTATGCATTGTTAAGGTATAATGTGATGTAATGGAATGCGTTGTAAAGGTAGTTTCTGAAAATGCAATGCAATGTAATGGCCTGCTATGTAAAAGAATACTTTATAAAGCATGTTGTGATATAAAAACTGCGTTGTAAAGTCATAAATTGTAAATGTATGTGTTGTAATGTGATAGATTCCTTTTAATCACTTCAATGTTCACATCCTAGGGTATGCTGGTGTATAGCACTTCCACATCGAGTGTGACTAGTAGGTTAATCTCATTCTGTGCGGTAAGGTTTTTTAGTAAATCAAGTACATCCATCAAGTCTCTCAAATATGTTGATGTTCGCATCACAACTGGTCTTAGGATGAGGTCACAAAAACTGCTCAGAGTTTCAAGGAAGGAATCAATCCCATGCACAATTGGTCTCCCAGGTACTGGCTGAATCCCTTTGTGAATTTTGGGTAGCGTGTAGAAGTAAGGAATCTTGGTTTTGAGTTTACCAGGAAATCTGCCTCATTTTTTTTCTTCAGTTTTCTGTCTCAGCTGAACTAACCAGGTGAGTAATCATGGTTGTTAACCTGGTAGTTGGGTCAATATCAATTGGAGGGTAATGTTTGTTGTTTGAGAGTTGACGCTTGCATTCTTCATCATAAATTACAATTTCCTGGAGCACAATTTCCCCTCCCCTATCGGCTGGTGTGACTATAACAGATGTGTCCTCTGTTATGGTTCGTATGATGTCCCTCTCCTGTGTGGATAGGTTGTTAAAGGGTTCCTGAGGGACCAACCTGCCCACATCCTTGAGTACCGCTTTTTCAAAAGTGGTGACTTCACTTGGAGTCAGTGCTGTGGCTGTTGTAAACCTGGAGGAGTTCCACAGGCTAAAGTCCTCTGGGTCCCTGATGGGTTTATCTTGAAAAAACTCTGGTATAGGTATTTCCCGGAAGAACTGCTGTAGTTTCTTGCAATGAATCAATAATTTGTTGATCTTTTAATCTAGCCACATCCTCCACCACTCCAGCTCTAGGAGCACTTGCCTTTTCCACTACAATAAGGCCGCTAAAACTGATCAAATGTCACCTATGAACCTGGAGAACAATCCTTGAATACAATGAAAGTATTGAATGTTGCTAGTTTAAACAAATGGATAGCCGTCTTTTACCACATGTAGGCCTTACGAACAGCAGTGTAAGGCACCAACCTCTGATCTACTCCATAAAGACCACCTATGTGCTTATTGTAGTCTAAATGCACTTCAGAAACCTGACCCCAAACAGTCACAGGTGAAGTGCTTTCATCATTAATGGTTGTCAGCATGTGGACAGCTCTCATGTCAACAGATTTCACAGCTAAAGGTTCACCACTTTGCAAATCACTGCACTGTCCCCTTTTTACAAACATGCTCTTTAGGGTAACCTTTATGGGTAGAGCAGATTGTGCCACAAGCAACAGTGTCCTCTCTGAATAATTTCCTGAACAAATGTACACTAGTATAGAGGTTACCTACGTATAAATGTTAACAAGTCCTCTATCAAGTTCCCAGAAAATGTTCTCGCTAGCCCCAAAAGTGGACAGACAACTAGCGGGGTCATTATGGCGCCCCTAACAGCATACACCTTTAAATTATAGACACATCTAGTACTACTCTCAGACAGCATTAACATCTTGAGTCCATAATGTACCCTCTTGCTAGGAATGTACTGTCTAAAATCAAACGCCCTTTGAACTGGACCTAAGACTCATCCACAGCTATTTCATTGCCTGGAATATATATCTCTGAAAATTGCTCTACAAAGTGATCAACGACAGTTCAAATCTTAAAAAGACGGTCACGCACAGGGTGATCTTGTGGTAATACTGAAGTATTATCAACAAAATGCAACACCCGAAGCAAATACCTATCACGACTCATGGTTGCAGGAAATACAGTCATTACCATCAAGGGACTAGCAGACCAATATGAAGACAGCAATGGCTTCTTTATCAGGCCCATCAAAAATGTTAAACCCAAGAGCTTCTTCTACTCATGTAGATTTGTGGGAGTCCACTGGCTAGTTCTAGAATGGGGCTTAAGTCTGTTGTCCCTGAAATACTGTTCAGCATACAAATTAGAATTGTCAATAATTTCATTAAATGATACATAGTCCATAAACAACTGAAAAATATAAAGGCAAAAAGTTTTCAGTATTCACGTTACACCCTGCGACATCAGGGAAGGCAGGCAACGCATGCTGCAGCAAGTTTGGGGAGACCCAGAATGCAGCACTTCTAATGGGAAGCCTTTCAGACACAGGCTGCAGCCCAGGGGCCTCTTGCTGCACTATTAGCATACCAGTGTCCTCCTCTAAAATAGTGGCTTCATTATTGGATGATTCCTCTGGGACAGAAAATTCACTGCCAGAATCCTGCACTTCCTCCCCTGCCTCAGATGTGCAGAGTCAGGCTCATAATTACGATCAGAGGAAGATTTAAAAAGCATACCAACAACCTGCTGAGCAGTAATCCTGTGGCTAGCTATAATCCTTACTAATAAAGTAACTTGACAAATAAGTCAACAATAACCAACCCTGTGCAGAATAAGTAATAAACAAAGTGTGGCTTTATCAAACAGAAAATAAAACTACTGGTAATCTGGAGGGAAAGGTCAATCAATACAAAGCACACAAAGACCTACATACGCAAAAACCACTCACTTGAAAGGGACAGCAAGACACACCAGCAAATACCACAAAACAAAATATGCTGCTATTATTAAACCATTTAGAAAAAACACATTCATGCAGGGAAATGATACTCATTTAGAGTAAAAAGTGTAAAAAACGTTTTCTTACCAAACACATGCAACTACACAAATTGCAGACCTGTAAGTGCTGGAACCACAAGCAGGAGTAACAGCAAAGGAAATCAAAAGCTGTGTGCTAGAATACAAAAGAGAAATAAAACATTACTATCACAAATGCAAAGGATGACAAGAAATAAAACAGCCAGCATTCTAAAATACTATGTCTGCCAATCACCACCCAGAAGCCAGTCGGCACACACTGCCAACAAAATCCCATTTCAGACACCCTGCCATCCAAGCGCCAGTGCACACACACACCACCAGTCTCCGCAGACTGCCTGGCAAGCACCAGTCAACATACACCACCAGGGAAGCACCACCCCGCACACACACCAGGCAGGTGCCAATACACGCAACCCACCAATCAAGCGCCCTTCCACGCACACCACCAGCCAAGCCCCAGTCCATACACACACCACCAGCTAAATGCCAATACACACACAGCCAGACAAATGCCTGGTCACACAGACTGTCAGCCGAACTCCAGTTAACTCACAAAGAAACTTTCCCTGGTGTCTAGTGGGCCTTAAACTATCATTGATCTGCCCTTATGAGAGAAATGGCCAAAATATGTCCCCAAAGGCCAAAGGGAATATGTATTAACAACCACACGAGAAACCCATAGTCCTAGTAGAGACCTGGGTAAATGTAGTAACATGCGACAATGTCTCAACAGGAATCAATGAGGGGATGTAATTCAATGAGTAAAATAATTGCAATACTAACAATAAATATTGACAAATACTACCAGAAACTCGACTGAATGCAATTATATTGTCAGTGAAGACATGAAAATGAGACTTCACAAATCACAATGCAGCCCCAACCATGCATTAAAGTTGTGAACTAACTGAAAAGGTAAACACTTTGTGCTCGTGACGAGATATTAAAACGGCACAAGTGAAACAAGTGAAATAAACAGTGCTAGAGCGTACTAAACCAGAGTTCAAAACGAAATTATGCATTAATAATTTGAAATCCCAGCGGAATTACCCCAGCCTTGAGGTATTCCATCAGCATGCGTGCAAGAAGGCCTGTGCTTATCTGTTTCTTTTTTAGTTTTTCAATCTTGTGTAACAAAACTGGATGTTCCGGGGTACTGACACCAAATTAGAACAGAGCCAAAAAGAGCTGGCTGAGGTTGCAGAGCCAAAGACTTGCACACGCTAAATTTGGTATTTGAATTATGACATGGTTTTAAATAAATTCTTTCATAAATATATTCAATTCAATTCAAAAAAATATCTTTATTTCGGTAAGATTTTTTACCATAAAAGACGTTTAAAACATACATTTTAAAAACTGATATTTCATAAAAAATTGTACAGTGTAACAAAGAGTTTTTGAAATCGAGCTTTTGCACAGTCCCATATTACACTGCCGTGTCCTGGGTACGGAAAAATCAGTTGCCAGCCCTGAGGCATTTCCTTCTGATGAGCCAAACAGCGCCCAGGTATTTAGCCACCGCGAACACAATGTAGTCGGTCAGATTAGTTTTCAGGACTCTAAAAGCGGCCATGCACTTCACAAATCCCAGATTTCTACATAGAGGGACAATCCAGCACTTGCGGATCTCTCGGTAGACAGGGCAGAAAAAGAGAATGTGAAGTTCAGTTTCATCCGAGGTTCTACATGCTGGGCAAGTACTGTTTGCGTGAAGACTCCATTTACTTGTAAATGATCTGAGAGGGAGGGACCCATGTCTCCACTGTAGGTATAATTTCCTGAGTAGAGGAGGGTAAACTTTATCCAGAGTCAATTCAAAGTTGTAAGTGGCTTTAAAAGACATGAAGGAGTCTGTCAAAGTCCCAAGTTTGGATTGGTTGAGAAGCAAGAATAATTTACTGTCACGGTATGCCTTAGCTAATTCCTTCTTGGGAATGAGTTGGCAAGTGGCCAAGGGATCGGACCACATTTTAGAAAGTCCCAAACCCTCCAGTTCCAGTTTGATAAAATTAAGCCATTTGATTTTTCCAGCATCCGGCATAGCAAGGACCTCCTGAAGTCCCTGTCTGTAGCTGACCAATTCGGGAGTTGCCCATAGTCTGCGTTAGTAGGCCAATGGGCGGAAAGCCAAATCTTCATCTAGCGGACATAGACCTAGATCCATCCTAAGGGGGACAAGGGGCGTACTGGGAGGTAATCCAACAAGCTTCCGGATGAATTTATTCTCCACTTTCAAAAGGTCTGATGTTCCAACATGGCCCCAGAGTTCAGACCCGTAGATGGCAGCCCCCTTAGCCTGTGTTTTGTAGATCTGCATGGGAGGACCAATGGGCCTGATTGAGGATTTGTTGTTCGCCAATAGCTTCATAATGCCCCCCGAGTGTTGGGTCAGTTTAAGTAGGACCTTCTCCAAGTGCGTGTTCCAGGATAATTTGTCATTTAACGTAATGCCCAGATATTCGAAGGTTTTCACTCTCTCGAGCCTGTTGTGTGCAATACTGGGGCTGAAGTGGAGTTTCTGTGGGGGATTGAGGACCATGAATTTAGTTTTAATAGCGTTGATTTCCAGACCATGGGCCTCACAGAAATCCGCAAAGCCATCGAGGATGCGCTGGATACCCATTGCCGACTTTGATAACAACAGGGTGTCGTCGGCAAACATGATAGCCGGCACCCTTTCGGCAGCCAGTTTTGGAGCATCGGAGTTGGGCACCCCCTCTAAGTGAGAGATAACCCCGTTGACATAGAGGCAAAACAGGGTCGGTGCAAGCACACAACCCTGTCTTACCCCCCTGCCAACGGGGAACCTCTCAGACAGTACACCCATCCTGCCACATCTCACCTGTGCAAAATTTGCGCTATGGAGGCGAACTAACATTTTCAACAAGCCTTCAGGAACCCCCAGTTTGGCCAGGACCTCCCACAGCTTGGTCCGGGGGACCAGGTCGAACGCCGCCCTCAGGTCCACAAATACAGTGTAGAGGCTGCCACCCTCCAACTGCACCGTTTTCCAATAGATGAGGACAAGCCGAAAGACCTGGTCAATGGTAGAGACCTTCTCCCTGAATCCTGCCTGGAAGGGGCTCAGGATATTAAAATCCCTAATCCACTCAAGCAGGCGATTTAACAGCAGCTTTGCAAAGAGTTTTTGGGACACGTCAATCAAGCTTATTGGCCTATAGTTGGCCGGGAGCAGAGGCGATCCCTTCTTGAAAATTGGGACTATCTCTGCCCCCGGCCAAGTCGGGGGGATTGGCATGCCATTCAGGATTGAATTAAATAACACCCTGAGGTAAGGAGCCCATATCTTTGGTTCGTGTTTGTAAAGGTCGCCTGGCAGCCTGTCAAGGCCCGGCGCCTTTCCGACAGCCAGGGACGTGATTGCCATGGTGATCTCCTCCACGCTAAATCCGTCCATGGGGGCTACTCTGTCAGTGGAAGAATGCAACACATCTTCAGGTAGGGTCATCACCAGATCGCTACTATGTGATTTATAAAGATTTTTAAAGTGTTCCTCCCAAACAAAGGGTGCTACATTGGCCTCCACTGCTGCAAGTGGTTCAGCTGAGCCATGCTTGACGATCTGCCAGAAAGTCCGGGCATCTCGGCATGCAAGAGCAGCTGTCATTTTGGTCCAGTTCCCCTCATCCCAGTCTACTTTGGCAGCACGGAGGGCTAATTTATAGGCTAATCGTTTCTCCCTGATTACGCTTGGAGTGTCTCGCACTTTGAGTGATTTCAGTAGTGCAGCTTTTGCTGTCCCGCAAGAAGCGCTGAACCAGGTGACTCTTTTCTGCTTGGACATGTTTGGCCTGGCCAACGGGTTCAGCACCTCTGCAAGATTGGTGCATAACTCGGAGTGAATGGTACCAAGTTCCGTCATTTGTGCCGGCTTATATGGGGAGGAATTGGATGCCACAGGATTACCTGTGGAGTCAGGTCCTGGATCACTAACTGGTTGGTGCATGCAGCGCTCAACTTTTTCTAAGGCGGGGACAACTAATGCATAAAGTCTCCCGATGTTACTTGGGTTTTCCAGCAATTTAGCCCATTTAATTCTACGTCTGTTGCTGGATAGTGCAAGGTCCACCTGAGGTGCGGAATTTTCATTAACCGTGACTGTTTGTGGCCCCTGTAGCTCAAATTTTAATGAAAGCAAGTTATGGTCACTATCGAATCTGGGAATTACACCAAAATCTTTCACTTTCCCCAGTCCCTGACTGAGACCATGATGTAGTCAATTCGTGACTCGTGGCCCAATCTGTTAAAAGTTATTTTGGCGGGATGTCACCTTTTATCCGGCCGTTGCAGGCCCTCAGCGAGTGACTGAGCGTGAGGGACGTTATTTGGGTGGCAAGTGGAGTCCAGGCCCTGACCAGTGGGTCTGTCAGGGTGGGGATGTTCCACAGTTCGTCCTCTTCACTGGATATGCCCGCCAAGTGATCAGGAAGAGGTTCATACTGATGGTTAAAATCCCCTCCTACGATTAATGGGGAGAAGAGGGTGAGCGAGTCAAGAAACAGTGCTAGGTCCTCAACTGTTCCCGAGGTGGCTGCGACCCCCACCGGTCTAGAGTATATGTTAACCAGTGTAACTTTTCCTCCGCTTGGCCATTTCAGAGATACACACTGGAAATCCAAGGAGTTGGTTTCCAGATGTGTGGCCCTGCAACCCAAGTGGGACCCAACCCAGATCAAAAGTCCTCCCGATGGACGGCCCTTCCTTTCCATTTTGCTTGAATCTCAAAAGTAGCAAAACCCGGCCGAGAATATTTTTCTCTCGCCCATGTCTCTTGGAAAAGGCATATGTCATACCCTTCAATGAGTTCCCCCCATTCAGGTATGTCTACTTTGTTGGCTAATCCGGCTACATTCCAAGAGAGAATAGAAATTACTCCTGGAGCCTCTGGTGTGTTATTAGTGGCTAGTGGCAGAGAACATTCATGTAGGGTGAGTATGCCATGTTGTTTGGGTGGAGGAGTGTCCGTTGGGACACTCTTTAATTTTGGGCTAGACAGTGTGGACGGGTTATCCTTGTCGTTCATATGTGATTCAGTTTTAGTTAACTTTAGTAATGTGGCATCACGCCTGCCTGGCCCTGCTGTGGAGTTATGAACCCCCAACTGGTTTTGTGGTAGAGGAGAAATTAAACGGCCCGTGTGTGCATTTGATGTGGTGAGAGTTGGTGATTGACCCATAGGGTGGATCTGGCAACTTGGTGGAACGGGTGCTGAGGCTGTGATGATTGGCAGATGTGAACGTCAATCCACTTCCTCAAGACACCCGTATCTGTTGGAAATCGGTACCCCGTTCCAGCCACCAAGTGTATCCACCCAGTGATTAGATGGCCTTCCCCAGGTACCGTTCCTCTCCGGGATCCTTCTCCAGTTCCCTCCCTGGTTTGGATGGGAACGGGGTGGGTAAAAGAAAGTGAGGGATCTGGATGCTATTGATGAGTTTGTGCTGTAGCCATTCCAGGAGTAGATAGCATGTGCAGTATTAGAGTCCTCAAAGGAGACAATCACACAATCGCCGCTGATGGACTTTTGTGTGGTGCCTACCCATGGTACCCTACGCACCATAAGGATTTTACTCCTTAGGTGGTTGGGTATTGGCTTGTTGAGATTGAGCCAGTGGATCACCTTGTTCTTTAATGAGGCAAAGTTTTCCTGCTGGTTATAAGTCAGTTATGTAACCCCTGTCAGCACTACAACATAGGGACTTACCTCAGGGGGAAGATCTACATAGCCCCTGGAGCGTGTGTTATTGGTGCTAGCTCTCTGAGGTAAGGAATAGTTAGAGTTATGGCCATTTGCCCTCGGGTTTAAGTGACCTATCGAGGATGATACCAATTGACCTGGCATGGCTGATGGGGTTGATGGTAAGTTTTCAGCCGCCGGTTGGTTGGTAATCATCGTTACCCAATTGGTTGGGACATGAGTATTTACTTTAAGCCGTGGTTTTGGAATTGGTTTGGCCTTTGAGATAACAGTAGAGGTGGCTGTTGAAGGTATAGTTGGGGAAGGAAGTAGGGTAGCGTTGGCAGATCCCATAGACTTGACCTTCGCGGGAGCCAACGAGATAGCAGCAACTGGGATTGTAGGGATGGGTGGAGCTGTAAGGGGAGAGGTTCCATGCGGGCAGGTGGGTTTATTATTCTGCATTGTGATGGTTGCCAAATTTAAAATACTTTTTTCGATTTCCAGGAGCTGTGTTTCAATGTGTGAAAATCTCACTTCAAGGGGGGAGAGCAATTTTTTAAGTGTTTCCCAGACGATTGTTAGGAACTCAACTTCCTTCCCTCTGATGGTGCAGAGCGGGGCCCCAGTAGTGTCACTTTCTATTATAAGGTCATTATTTTCCTGAATAACTACCGAATGTGGGGGGATATCTTCTAAACTCATTTCTGAAGAGTGAGTAGAAGTCACAGGGGTGGGAACTGAGGGAGCCTGAGATGGTGCCTTAGTAAATAGCTGGGCCTTTGCTATTTTAGCCTTTTTCCTTGAGTATGCCAAGGTGTTTTTGCGCTTCCTTTTGTTATATGGTCCATTTTGTGACGTGGGAGGGTTACCTCCTTTTGGTGGCATGGCTTTATGGATTAGCGCTGTTGGCGATAGGCCTACCTCAGCTTCCTTTTTTTGCCCAGCAATTTCACCCTGATGGAGTTGTCTGGAGTTGATGGGTTTTAATGGAGATCCCCCCTGCAATGAGGGTATAATAGCTGTTTGTGGCTGGTGGATATCTACGTGTGTAACAATCAAGGTAGGAGCAGTACCGTGTGGGCAATCAGGTGTTTTAGCCCATGCAATGGGCCCTAGGGAGGGTTTTTGGCAGCATTTAGCTCTTCTGACAGTCTTCTAGCGGCTTCTAGTTCAATAGACACCCTATGCTGCATCTTGGATATTTCTGTATCAATAGCGGTGTGAGTCCTGGTAATAAAATCGTCTAAAGTGCCGTTTTTCAATTTAGATTTGGCCGCTCTATCTCTAAACTCTCGGGTTGCCATAGTGGTTAGACAAGGTAATCAACGAGATGAAGGCTGTGGGGGAGAGCGGTAGGATCAAATGGTCAGGCCCAGTCCAGTCTCTACCTTCCTCTAACGGCCTCAAACGGCCCGCTCTTTGCCCGGTCTTCGCCCCGGGCTGCGTCCCGCACTGCGGGAGGTCAGAACTAATTTTTAGGAGGCGTTGAGGGCGGTGGGCGTGCCAGCGGGGAGAGCGGACCGGAAGCTGGGCGTCGGTCACGCAGGGACTCCTGGTTGTTGGAGTCCCTGCTACGCTCGCAGCCCCGCTGGTCTTCCTTACCCGGCTCCGCCTTTCTTCCTCCTCAGTGCAGCAGCAGCACACCCTGAACAGCAAGGCGACGCGGCACCCGCGGAGCGGGTGCGGCAAGGTGTTGAGCCGGCTGACAGGGAATCCGCAGGTAAACGCTCCCAAGAGTCTCCCAAATGGCAAGTCTTTCCGTGACAGTGATACACACAAACGAAGCTGGGGAGATGGTTTTTTAAAGTGATCAGGTGGGCGGTGGGCGTGCCAGCGGGGAGAGCGGACCGGAAGCTGGGCGTCGGTCACGCAGGGACTCCTGGTTGTTGGAGTCCCTGCTACGCTCGCAGCCCCGCTGGTCTTCCTTACCCGGCTCTGCCTTTCTTCCTCCTCAGTGCAGCAGCAGCACACCCTGAACAGCAAGGCGACGCGGCACCCGCGGAGCGGGTGCTGCGAGGTGTTGAGCCGGCTGACAGGGAATCCGACAAACGAAGCTGGGGAGATGGTTTTTAAAGTGATCAGGTGGGGGGTGGGCGTGCCAGCGGGGAGAGCGGACCGGAAGCTGGGCGTCGGTCACGCAGGGACTCCTGGTTGTTGGAGTCCCTGCTACGCTCGCAGCCCCGCTGGTCTTCCTTACCCGGCTCCGCCTTTCTTCCTCCTCAGTGCAGCAGCAGCACACCCTGAACAGCAAGGCGACGCGGCACCCGCGGAGCGGGTGCGGCGAGGTGTTGAGCCGGCTGACAGGGAATCCACCAAACGAAGCTGGGGAGATGGTTTTTTAAAGTGATCAGGTGGGCGGTGGGCGTGCCAGCGGGGAGAGCGGACCGGAAGCTGGGCGTCGGTCACGCAGGGACTCCTGGTTGTTGGAGTCCCTGCTACGCTCGCAGCCCCGCTGGTCTTCCTTACCCGGCTCCGCCTTTCTTCCTCCTCAGTGCAGCAGCAGCACACCCTGAACAGCAAGGCGATGCGGCACCCGCGGAGCGGGTGCGGCGAGGTGTTGAGCCGGCTGACAGGGAATCCGCAGGTAAACGCTCCCAAGAGTCTCCCAAATGGCAAGTCTTTCCGTGACAGTGATACACACCAATATATATTAAATATATTAATTTACGTATAATTTCATTTTAAATTCTGCTCCAATACATTGTAGCATGCTTTATTTCATTTGCTTGTTTCACATGCACTATTGTAATATCTCTCCTGTGGCTACTGTGCACCCCACCAAACCCTCCCAGAGAAGGACTGACCCAAGTAACGTCCTCTCCCGAAGACACGCTGTAAGCAAATGGCTTCCAGAATGTCACAGCTGCATTTTATAACATTGCATGGTAAGCGCACAATGATGTCATCAATTTTCTGGGGAGTGTTGGGAATGGCAGTGGCACTGCTCCTGCTACCATCCCCAGTGGGGGTCTGTAGATGTGAGGCCCAAGGTCTCCATCCTCAGCACACTCCACCGTGGCTGAGGAGGGAACCTTTCCGTCCTCAGCACAGAATGGGTTAAAAGTAGGGTTTGTTTCTGTCAAAAAGGGTTCTTTTAGGAAGTTGCAGGAGTCAGGCTACACAGAAAGGCCTGAAGACATGTTTTGAGTGTCAGCATAGTAGATGGCACAACATGTGCTGCAGTCCACAGAGGACATTTAATTTTTCCACACCATTGTTGCATTTCCTGCACCATATATTATAGCCTTACTGGAAAGTTAAATATGACAATTATGAGTTAGCAAATGTGTCAATGTTTTCCCATGTTTGAGAGGTAAAAGCACATATACTGGAGACTCTACAGAGCCCCAGTGAATTGAAAAACGAGCATTGGCAAAGCCAATACGTCACGCCTTAAATATGCCTGTTTATTATTTTGTATGTACTAAGTTAATGTTTTTGCATAAATGTTCGAGGCTACAAATGCAAACTGTATTTGGCATTTTAATTAGTATGGAATAAAATGTATGATTGAATGAGTGTGTAAGGAAATATGGGCCAGATGTAGGTAAATTAGATTTACCGATTTTTAATTACCGAATTTTACCGATTCGGTAATAAAAAATTGGTAAATCTAAAGTGTGGATATGTAGGTATATCCAGATGTTGAAATACCGAATCTTTAACAATCGGTATTTACCGATTCTGTAAATACAGAATCGGTAATGCCCATTCATTCCTATGGGCTTCAAAGCCCATAGGAATGAATGGGCATTACCGATTCGGTAATTACCGAATCGGTAAATACCGATTCACACAAGGGTGCAGGGGGTGTCAATTTGACACCCTCTGGCACCCCCAAAACAGGCACGGGTGCCATGTGGCAGGCATACCTGCCCTAAGGGCAGGTCTGCCTGTCACATGGCATAGGTGTGCATGCACACATGTGCATGCACACCTGAATCGGTATTTTACCATCAAATTGGATTTGATGGTAAAATACAGATTCGTTAAGGCTCCTGGGACTCTGAAGAGTCCCACCTACATCGGAGAATTACCGAATCGGTAAAAATACCAATTCGGTATTTTACAGAATCGGTAAATTTACCGATTCGGTAAAATTACCGATTATGTAAAATTGAGCCCCTACATACCATTTCAGGTATACCGGTCGGTAACGGCCGAAAATAACGATTTTCGGCCGTTACCGACCGGTATACCTGAAATGGTATGTAGGGGCTCAATTTTACATAATCGGTAATTTTACCGAATCGGTAAATTTACCGATTCTGTAAAATACCGAATTGGTATTTTTACCGATTCGGTAATTCTCCGATGTAGGTGGGACTCTTCAGAGTCCCAGGAGCCTTAACGAATCTGTATTTTACCATCAAGATGGTAAAATACAGATTCGTTAAGGCTCCTGGGACTCTGAAGAGTCCCACCTACATCGGAGAATTACCGAATCGGTAAAAATACCGATTCGGTATTTTACAGAATCGGTAAATTTACCGATTCGGTAAAATTACCGATTATGTAAAATTGAGCCCCTACATACCATTTCAGGTATACCGGTCGGTAGCGGCCGAAAATAACGATTTTCGGCCATTACCGACCGACCTACATCGGGCCCTATATGTACCCAGTAATGAATGTTTTATTAGAACTTTATGTATATAGCTACTCTGTGTGGTTAAAATATCAAATACGGATGCACAATTGCTTTGTATTTACTGAAGTGCGTTTTTAATTTAAATAAATTACGATTTATTGTGAAGTGTGGAAGTTGATAATTCTAGGTGTCGAGAAAGATAAATGAATCACACACGGATAATTGTAATATGAGATGTGAAACTAGCACAGGAGCACAGTCTCCATATGGCTTAGCTGTATCCACTTTTTGCTTAATTGTGCTTAATTGTGCTGTTGAACCTAAAATCCATGCAAGAGCAAACACAGCACAGCAGATGTGTACAATTAGGAAGGCTATTGAGGTACTGTCTGGAGGGAGGATACCAGGACGCCGAGCCAATTTCATATTATGAAGGAAGAAAAATAAGAGAGGAAATACCACAGCTTGTCCTAAATAACTGAAAAGTGTCAATATACATAGGGTACAATAAAGCAAAATTTTTATTTGTTGGGACTGCGTAGTGAGTTTGAAAGAAATGTTGGATGTATTGTATTGTAAGTCATTTCTAAGGGAAAGAACGAGTTTTGACGTCGTCTTCAGTTTTGGAGACAAATGATACTTACATTAATAATAAATTTAACCGAGCATAAATGTGAAGCCACACTGGCACAGTGACCCATCTGAAACAATTTTGAGAGGCAGAACAACTTCACAACTTTGTGGTGCCAGGAAAATGAAGTTTGAAGTACTCATCAACGGATTGCTTTATATCACTGGTGAAGAAAACAAGAGTCTCGCAAGCGAGTATGCTCGACCCTAGAAGGAACAAGGCTGGAAGATGCAGCTATATTTATTAAAGTACGTGCAACACTATGAGGCACGCTAACACTCCCAACCAGTGACATAACGAAACTTGAGGGGACCCCCCCTGCAAAGTACATGGAGGGGGCCCCCCATTGTCCACGCCAGTCAAGAGTTCTCAGGCCAGCGACCCGCCATACTGCAGGGGCTCACCCCAGCCATAAAAAAAGGATTCTGGTTTCTCCATTGGTCACATCCGCCCTATCATCGGGCAATTTACATACATCAGTAAATACTGCTGCTTCGCACTCCAGCAAAGTTACATAACACTGCATCCAGCCGGCCCACCAAACACAGCCTCCTACTTGATGACCCACCTTCAAGCGATGCCCGCTCAGTTAACCACATCCAAACGCCTACCACTTCCGTCATGCCTGCTACTAACGCATCCATTACACTCTACTCTCACCCCTACGAAACACGCAATTGTCACACCTCATTTCACAGCTCACACTCTCGTTCTTTAAAATCATATCCCTCCAACCTAAAAATACTTACACTCCTCTAGACTATCTATACTCGTCACAAAGCATTTCTATGCCTCGTTCAGGGGTAGTAAGTGCAATTTAAATGCAAACACAAAAATACTGTACCATCATACATATATTTTCTTTTCTTTTTTTTTGTAGAGTTTTATATAGTGCGAACTAGACCCAAACCGAATCAGGTATCAGAGCGCTTTACATAGCACCAGTTACTTTATATGAGGGCACACATTACTTCAGTAAGCACACTTCCAACAAACCTTCCATATCCGACTGGAATTCGTCGTGCATGGCGAACAGATGTTTTACAACTTTCAGTTGGAACTCAATGGAGGCTTGACTTTCTTTTTACAGAGCTGGCGACAAAGATCATCGCCCAGATAAGACCGACGACTTTTAATATTATGTATGTTCCATCTCTGAGAGAACTTTATCTCAGTGGCATGTTTCTTTTTCCAGAGATAAGGAAGTAAACTCACTCTACTCAAAATTGAAATGCTTCCGTTCTTAGCGCTCAAATCATTGATAGTGGAAAGTTAAAATAAATAGGGTTGTACCACTGCTCCTACTTCCAGCGACCACCACGAGTACCTTATTATGCAAGTGAAGACAAAACAGAGAAAACCATGTCATGCGTGAGCTTTGTAGTGTCCAATTACAGTGACTATTCTTTTATGAGAAAGAGATGGAAAAGTTTGGGTCTCATAACAGATTGCATAACACACACACCTGGGTTGCATCCAGATTGGAATGAACACCGTCAGGAAATGAGTTGCGCCTTTTGTGCCATTCACATGGCAGGCAAGTTTAAAAAGGTTAAACTGGGGGAATATGGTGTAGAAAGCAACTTTAACTGGGTAGACAGATTTTCCGAAAACGGGACATACATGCGTGTGGTCGGTCATTCATTAGCCATGCGAATTACACCTGAGGTGATGCAATACCTAAACAACACTGTTATCTACACAAAGCTGAGCAGGTATGAGTAAGCGGTAAAAAAAGAACAAATACAATAGAATTATTTATTTGGCTATGCAAGATGCTGCGCTGACTGCTACTGCGCGCTTTAACACTACAGAAATTAACACATACGAAGAAGAGCAATTAATACCAGAGCTCCTTCCAAATCAACTGGTAAAGACTCAAGAGGCTGCTAGCCGAGGAGCTCTGTTCACAGTTGTTACTTAGGCACTTGGTAATCCTCACCGTTGGAGCGTCACACACTGAAGCACTTAGACCTAGAGGTGGGCAGGCAACTTATAGATCTTGCCGGGCTCTGGGTCAGCTCCAGGTTCTCATGGAACCTCGAGCCCAAACAAGCCAAGTTTTCTCATGGTTCTGTCTGCCACCTGCGCTATACTGTATCTCACAAAGTTAAAAAAAAGGACTAAAAGTTGTGTTAACCCCTTCCATGCTGATGACGGCCCCTTGCCGTCATGCATCACAGTGCTCGTGTGCTGATGACAGCTGGGGGCAGTCATGAACCCGCCCACTCATTAGAAGTGCCGCACAGGCGCGGAATCGCAGCCGCGCCCAAGGGGTTAAAAAAAGACAGATATCCCTTTAGTGGTTGACTTGTACAAAGTGAAACCAGAAAGCCCAGGAGGAATCTCAACTTCCCCACTTAACCACACTGTATTCTCAGGCAAATATTTTGCATCAGCCCCCTTTCTTCATTACCTCTCAATATAAACCTATAATGTAACTTATTAATGTCAAACCTGACGCATGTCAAAGGAATGTACTATTTTAATTTTGAATAGAATTTACTATATTTTGATGACGGTAACATTTCCAGGGCTCAGCTGGTGCAAGGACTCTAAGAGCCAACCCAGACCCTTGGGGGCAGATCTACAAGGAAGTGCTGCAGCGGGCACCGCAAGACCCTTGGCTGCGCCACGCTCCAGCACTTTCATAGCACAGGAATGCGACATATTTACTAGAATATGTCGCATTCCTGTGCTCTCTCCTGCGCTGGCACACAAACAGCTGCCATGCGCCGGCACATGCACCCTTGCACCATGGTGCAAGGATGTCAGCACCATGGGGAGATTGTTTTTGTGCAGGAAGGGGCACCTTCCTGCACAAAAACAATCACAATAGGCTTTTTCCTCTTTCAATGCGTGCTGTAGAATGCAGCATGCATTGAAAGAGGAAAAAATTCGGAAAAAATATAACATTTCTCCTCTTGCGCCTCCCTACGCCACCTCTAGGGTGGCGTAGCATTCAGACGCATCTCCAGATTTACGATTTCTCGTAAATCTGGAGATGTGTCTTGTTCCACGGGTGTTGCTTGGGAACACCCACAGCAACACCCATGGAACGCCCATTCAACGCAAAGTGCTGAGTGTGAAGGGGCCGTATTTACAAGGAGAGGAAAAGTCACGCAGGGTGGCTTTTCCTCTCCTTATAAATATGGAGGAGCCCCCTGCGCCACCAGTACGTCATGAAAAGTGACGTAGTGGTGGCGTAGGGGGCTTGTAAATCTGCCCCTTGGACTCTTCCCTCCTAATTTGTTGGTGTGCCACTGCCCACCTCTACTAAGACTCTGGAACACCGAAGATGGACTCACTGGCTCTAACACACATCATCCACAGGCACAGAAACATAATTTTAAGGTCTGGAAACACACTGCCATCCTGTGAGCCTGTTAACTTTATTGCGATTTTATATAGCGCGAACATTACCCGAAGGTGTCAGAGCTCTTTACATAAAAACCTGTTGATCATAAGCTCATAAACCTATAAGCATTCATACAGGATAAGTGTATTTAGCATTGATACAGGATAACTGTATTATCCTATTGATGTATGTACTTTATTGAAACCATCAAGGGAATAAATCAATCCATTGAATAAACAAGAATACGGATTCCCTGATGTCTCTTTGCTTGACGTTTGGAATGAGAGAGCCACTGGGACAGCAGGTATTTTTGTTAGTTCTGCAGTATGCTTTCCTGTGATGCCCCATTTGAAGCAAGCAGTCAGTGCAAAAGACAAGTTACATTTCACAAGACTTTTGAAGTATCTGAAATGCTGTTGTGATATGATACCAAAATGGACATCTGGGGTTGATAAAGATAGTTTTCTAGTTTGGGAGGAGATGGTACCCTAACCTGTTCCAACTGAGAGTAAATAGATTAACAGACAATAGATCTGTCTGCAGCAAATTCTTACGTAGGCACGTGTTTCCCGCCATGAAAGGTAGCCACCAATCACAGTATCTTAGTGCACTTCCACAGCTTTCATTTTTTCTAAATTAAAGTATTCACTGTTTCTTCTTTTGTCACCTTTCAGTTGATGTCTCAACATTTCAATCCTTGCAAGAACTCTTAACAATTATAAAAAATGTTAAAAATTTTGAAATAAAAGAAGCATTGGCATTGACAATGGGTCTGGTGTATGAATGTAGGCGCCTTAACTGCACTGTACATGAAACCATCTGGTGGGGCCTTCGTCGGGATCCCCCGGCCTCACAAAAGCTCATCAGTTCTGACAAAATCTAAACACCTCGTGGCAGCAGCATGTGGCAGTTTACCACTGTTGACCGAGAGGATAAGGGCAGAGCGTATTTCAGTCACTCACCAAAAGAACAGCTTGGAGCAGAAGTTGGCGTCTGTAGGGGGTTGAGTTTCTCGTCCCTGGCCGTGGCTTCCATATTTCATGCTCCTTTAGCAAGAGTAGGCAGCCGGGTCTGCTGTAGTGCACCAAGCAGCGAAGGTTCAGTTTACACACAACTAGCCCTGGAGAGGCACCGAGACAGCCCCCACTTCCTGTCTAAATGCTCTGAGATAATAACATCAGGTCTCAGAGGCCATGCCTGTGATGAAAGCTCATTCTGGGGCCCTGTTCTGACCGACTTTTTCGGCCCTCCTTTGGGGAAGGATGATTGGAGGTGACTCCAGCCTATTATTATTCTAGTGCAGGGATTAGAACTATAAACAGGGCCTATTCATAAGGCACAGTAATACACTTTCGTACCCTTTTCCTTAGATCAGGGCTTATAAACTTAAGTTAGGGGATAGACTCATTAGTATTAGTGATAATCCGTCCTTTTGCAAGAGTGTTAGTATACCTTCTATGGAGTTATGCTTATTTTGGGCCTTGTAGGCCTCAAACGGGAGAAACTCCATCTTGCTTTCTGCCCCGGCAGCTTGAGATGCTTCTAGGTCAAGTGTAATGTTTTAGTTTCGAAGTGTTGTTCGCTTGGAGAGAACCGGCTCAGGCTAACCCTTATCGAAAGACTGTATTTTTCTCCACTCCGAAGACACAACATCAGGCCGGCCGGCTGGGAACGTGTCCTTGGTACGGGGAGGTACAAGAATTTGGTGGGCGGCAGGTTACTGGCCGTAACTTTCCATGAGAGGACAAGCTTCCATATTAGCGAAAGCGTTAGGCTGTGAGTGAGTCAGTCTGTAGGCGGCAGCTAGCCGTTAGTATCAATGCCATTAATTATTTCCAGGCGGACAGTCGCCATTTTGAAGTCTGAGAAAGATCATAAGCTGAGACTCTCTGAGAAAGACTGAAGGAGAAGGAGAAGTAGCGCAGAGCGATCAGAGACAGAGAGAGACAGCAGCTAATAACGAGGAAGGTTCCAGTGACTTGGAGGGAAGCAGAGGAGACAGAGCATAGCGGTGCAGACGTGTACTCGTGACTGCTGAGGTGTGATTCCGAGACGAGCCAAGGCACAGACGAGAAGGGAACCTAGATGACTGCTGAACCCAGACCCCACATTACTAAGGTGATGTTGACCCTTTCCCCTATAGTGTGCACATTCTAACCTTTCACTTTTCTTTGCAGAATATATGTTATAGTATGGTGTTGTGTTTATAATCATTGTAATAAAATACCCCAGTTCTTAGTGAACCGACATGTGCCTTGTATTCTTGTTCAATCGGGGTAACCTGGTCTTCTAGTCAGACATTGTTTGCATGAACGGATGTAAATCCCGGTCAGGTAAGAGGTGACTGAGCAATGAGGGAGAGAGGGAACATTTGATGTCAAGAGCAGAAGGTACATACTCTAATTTGGAACGCCGTGCTAATTTGCATTACTGTAGTATCATCCCAAGTAGACAATGAGATATTCCTTTCAAAGGTATTCATAGGAGAGTGATCGTCGTTGGTAAGCGGCGTTAATGAGAACACCAGGTGGGAGACTGGTGCGTAGATCCGCCGGATTGCGGATCGGGTTGTAAGTGAGTGAGCACTGGGAAGGAGACCAGTGTTTAGATCTGCCGGATTGCGGATCGAGTTGTCAGTGAGTGAGCACTGGGAAGGAGACCAGTGTTTAGATCTGCCGGATTGCAGATCGGATAAGAAGAGAGCACTGGGACTGCAGCTCAGTGTGTATAGCACGCCGGATTGCGTATCAGTGTGTGAGGATATATAATCAGGCCTGCCCGAGGGTAGATTAGTCTGGGCCGAAGTGGCCGTGAGACTAGGTGGTATGAATAGGACATTGTAGAAAACCTATGCATGTGTATTGCTATTTCTCCCCATCCTTAGGTACGAGATGTACATACTTATATCTATACCCATTGTAAATACGTTCTAAGGAGGGAAGTGAGTACGTTCCGACTGGGTTAGAGGGGCTCTTAGGAGCTGATCCCATCTGGTCCGAGAATCCGGTCGTTTCAGGCCCCCACCCCCTTCCTCCTTCCAGGCCTGGCTCTGACTGAAGAGAAACAATGTCAGTTGAAACATTGTTTTTCTTCAGGCAGAGGGAGGGGGCGAGGGGCTCTTAGCAGACTGCAGACAGCCGACAGCCTGCACCTGCTTCAGAGCCTCACAGATCTGATCTCCACCGAGGAGCTGAGGGGCCCCCTTCACCTACTCAAGGCTGAGGGGCCCCCCGCACCGGGGGGGGGCGGGCTGCGGGGGTGTTTGTTACGCCCCTGCTCCCAACCAGCTGGAACTTTTCGATTGGACTATTGAAGAATTCCTGACTTCAAAACTCCTTGCAAATGTTATTCCAGTTGCCAGCGAGGCTCAAGTGAGGAAGCGACTGGGAATTGTAACAAGAGAAACAGGGAAAAAACTGTAAACCGCCTGTACACGCCGCAGCCGCAGCCACTGCCTAAGTAAACAGAGGCAGGCGGGCGAGTGCTGGTGCTGGAGGGGGGATTCGCAGTGCAAGGTATCTCTGCCATGAGAAACTCACAGCTGTGTGTGTACTTGGAGGGTGGCGGTGGATTCTTAGCAGAAGGTAGGAGGAGGAAAGACACAAACTGGCTGACAGAATGGATTATGAATAGGGCTCCCGGTTTTATGGTATTTATTTTTTGCCGTTTCCGTCTGTATTTATCCATAATTATTTTTTGGGCATGTTTTCTGTATTTATCCACATATATTTTTGCCGCAAGCAAAAGACGCTGCTACAGCTAGTATTTTTCCGCATTTATTTAAATTGACAATGCACACCAGCGCCCGGTTGTTGTTGATCAACACAATACATTCATCTGAAAACTATGAATGTAGAAGTGCCTTCCCAGTGGGTTCTTGTGTTTGGAGTGACAGCCACTTATTGAAGTATTATACCTCTATTTGTATCCAGTATGCTTATGTAACATGCACACTTGTCAATCTTTCCTCTTGTAACGTATTGTTTGCTACCTCATCTTGTATCTTGTTTACTGTTGTTACTTGCAGAATTGTCACTTTTTTCTCATGTAACGTAACGTTTGCTCTTGTACTATGCACACTTGTAGTTTTCTCCTCATGTCATGTTACTGTTCCTATTGTGAAGTGCTCTGACACCTTCGGGTAAAGTCTGCGCTATATAAAAACGCATACATAAATAAATGCCTTGCCAGGAGGCCTAAACTCAACAATCTGGAAAGCCTGTGCCTCTCCTAGCACACACGCAGGCACACAAGCAGACCCTGGCCGGTGCACCTACTTCTTCATTTCTGGGCAATGGGGGCAATTTTATGAGCACCAGTTATGTTACAAAAAGACACACATATATAGTGATGGGGCAGTTAAGTGATATGCGAAGGATGTTTAGGCGACGCCCGAACTCGGTTCCCCAGACCAGGAAATGTAAAACACCCCTTTCCAGGAACAAAAAAACACCTTTTGAGGCAGAGGTCAAGGGGCTCTGGACCTTTTGCCATCTGCCGGGGCCCATTTATGACTCCGATGTCACCCGCAGGGAATGTGCGATTTGGTGGAAAGCCTTCCCCCTCCTAGCACACACGCAGGCACACAAGCAGACCCTGCACACAAGCAGACCCTGGCAGAGACACAAGCACACACGCACGCACACCAGTAGACCCTGCATGCACACAAGCAGACCCTGGCAGAGACACAAGCACACACGCACGCACACAAACAGACCCTGCACGCACGCACACAAGCAGACCCTGGGAGAGACACAAACACACACGCACTCACCATGCACACAAGCAGACCCTGGCCGGTGCACCTACTTCTTCACTTCTTGGCAATGGGGGCAATTTTATGAGCACAAGTTATGTTACAAAAAGACACACATATATAGTGATGGGGCCGTTAAGTGATATGCCCAGGATCCCAGGATGTTTAGCCGACGCCCGAACTCGGTTCCCCAGACCAGTAGAGAGGATTAAAAATACAAGGAAATGAACACGGTGAACACTGGGGGTGCAACAGCCGGGGCTGCGTACGTGGGGTGGGGAGGGAGGGCAGGAGCCTAAGGCTGCAGAGGGACAGAGAGAGGCAGGAGCGACTTTTAACGCGTATCGATCTGTCCCCTGAGGACACATACATCTACCATGAAAGGACAAATGGCAGTGGGCTGGCGCAGGCTAACTCTGATGGTGGGCTGGCGCAGGCTGACTCCGGCGATGGGCTGGCGCAGGCTGACTTGGGTGGCATAAGTCCTGGATCCCTGGAAGGCGTCTTCTAACATTGTGGAGGCAAATAGGAACAACAGGCAGGTGAGCCCCCAAAATATAGGGCAAATGTTACCAGGGCGGGGCTGAGGGTATTAGCACGCCCACACTGTGACGCTTTGAAACAACCAGGATTGGCTCAGGGTCACTTGAAGACCAATAGGTCCACAGTACGTCACTGGAAGGAACTCCCAGCATCAGAGCAAGGCACGACAACTCTGAACCAAGGCAGCAGCGTGGCAAAATTTCCTCGTTTACTCGTATTTTTCCGTTTCTACATATAAATACAGACAAAGGAAAAATACTTTCTCGTCTGTATTTATATGTAAAAATCCATAAAAACGGAAAACCGGGAGCCCTAATTATGAATGCCTTCATGAAGCCGAGTGAAAGGAAGGGAAAAGAGAGTGCTCAGGAACAAACCTATATGAAACAGAAAAAAGCAGGACTAATTTACGGTATCCACGAAACAAAAGGAGGCATTGCAGAAGGGCAGGAGCCGAAGCCAATAGAAAGATGGGAGGTTCTTCAACCACACGTACCAGATACACTATGCCTCGCAGGGAAGGGCATGCGCGCTGCACTAGGCTCGCCCTAACCAGCAGCATCAGTCCACAAAAAATGGGGATGACCATGCAAAAAGAAGCACTTCCTCATCAATAGATCGACAGATAACTAAGATAGATAGATAGATAGATACATAGATAGATTCTTTAAAGTGCACACCAGCATGGAGCGTCTCTAATTAGAGCCTGCATGAGAAATACATGAGTGTATTCAGCTACTTAAGATACTATTTAGGATACTGGCATAGAGATCGTACCCCTCTGAAAGCCCTGACTATGTTTGGCAAAAACTATAAGCTGTATGGAAGCACAAGGCAAAAGAGGTGACTGTCTGAATGACCCAGACAGAGAAAGGGTTCAATGGAAACGTTTATGGTAACACTTCAGCTGCTTTTTCAAAGTGGGATTATAAAATATAAAAAACACAGCTGTTCTAGCAGCTCAATTTCATAACTGTCAGCACTGCTGAGTAGCTCTTGGGGAATTGCATTTAATGCCGATACTACATCATATTTGTTTTACATTTGTTCTTAATGTTTGCGCAGGTGGCTTAGTAATTATGCACGTTTCCTCGTGTGTGCTGATAATGCCTTTTACAGACTTGTGTATATTTTTTTCTCCTGCATATATTTACAGTTAGTGCTCTAAAATGGCAAAGCTTTTTCTTATGCCATAAAAAAACTTAGGGAAATCATACGATGGGAATATATATCTGTTGGTCTTGTAGAAATGTATGTACATTTGGAAAGATAATGTTTTTGGATCACAAACAGTGGTTTTGTGTGATGTCCAGGAGTATAGCTTGGGCAGTAAGTTTGGGGGGACTTCACATTTTCCAACAACCACCCTGGCATATAATGGTCAAATATATGATATGACAAGTAGGGCAGATGAAAGGGGCAATGAGAAAGGGAGACAAATGCATATTGGTAGGAGCAAGGGGGAGAGTTTCAGGTTTTCCAACAATCACACAGGCATATATTGTTGAAATATATTATACGACAAATAGGGCAGATGAAGGGGGCTAAAGGGGCAAAGAAAAAGGAGATGACTGCACATTGGTAGGGGTGCTAAGTTCCAGAAAACACAATATTTTGAAAAATAATCAAAGCAGAGAGGGAGAGAGTGTGTGATTTTATCTGTGTTTATGTAAGAATTCCTGGTGAAATCCGGCAGACACCTCACCATACCTGACTGAAAGTACCTGTACCCAACTATTTACCAGAAAATACATTTATTTCTAACCCCCCTCCCCACCACCACCAACGAAGCTACACCCCCAGGCAATGCCAAAAGAAAAATAATTGTATTCCAATAACTGTTCCTAGGGTCTGGAAAGAAGCCCTCAAAGTATAAAACAATTTTTAAAGCCAATAGGTCTGACTTGTTTATAGTTTATACATGCATGCACATGTAGATAATGCATACAGTGCCTCTACTACAGAGATAACATATATTCGGTCACACAGACAGCACATATACATTCATATATGTGCCCAATTACAACATCTATGCAAGTATCTATATCCAAAATGATAACCTGGAAGCGTTACCCTTTCACACAGAAAATACACATACAACCTCACTGGAAGGTGTTGAAGAAAACCGATTTGGCACTTCAATCGGAATTACCAATACCATAATGTATACAGTCAATTACAGCACAATTAAAAATTTTGATGCATAAAACGAAGAATTACCTAAGAAATAAATGTTTAGGACCATTTCCCACTGATCTTCTCTGCTTTACCCATGGTTTCCAAAGTTGTAGGTTGTTAAGCGGATCACATAATCATTTCGGGTTCCAGTTTTCACTCGAATCGGGATGTATAACATACTTACAATGAGGGCTAAAGTCAGCCAGCCAGAAACTATCAAGCAGTATAGCATTCACCTTAAAAAAATTATAATGACCAATACTACGCATTTGTGTGGTAGTAGTAATTATTTTCATAGTGACCGTCTTTTATTGGTTTTCATTAAAGTTTGAGAGTATGACTGTATGAGGTGGTCAATTGTTTTATGGGACCATGTGTGGAAGAACGTGTTGGTAAATGCTTGCTGTGTTTGTTGTGCATGTGTGCTTTTTTACATTTGTGCTTTGTTAGTTGGTGGTAGTGAGTAAAGTATAGAAACTAAATTAAGAATTAAGATTTTTTTTCCTTGTGAATAAAACACAATGAAAGGAATGCAAACACAGAATGCAGTCGAATCTCAGCAATATAATTCTTTAAATCTTTGAGCTTTATTTTTGTAGGTTCAATGCTGAACTTGTTTATGTGGTAAAAAGGGACCTAGGCACAAGCAGATAAGATAGAAGCTAAGGGCCAGATTCATGAAGGAAAATATACTCACCTGTATATTTACTGTTACACCAAGGAATAACTAAAGTTTTTTTCTACTCACCATTTCTGAGTGGATATTTGCACCCAGGTACAATTTACATGTTTCCATCCTCTCTAATGACGGAGTGGAACCTCCTAGGATGGTATTTAAGGGTGGGCGTAAAATCCGTTTCGCGGGCGAATTTGCGGATTTTCCGCGATTTCGCGATCCGCGAATTTCGCGAAATCACGGTAAAATCCGCGAATCAGCGGGGACGAATTTTCAGCCAAGCAAGGGTTACAGCAGCAGGTGCAAAAGTTGAACCTAATTTCTTTGTAACCTTTTACAAAAGGGTTACAAACAAATTAATTTCAACTTGGACACCTGCTGCTAATTGCTTCCTGGCACCTCGTTGCCTACTTGCAACTATTCTCTGACCCTGCTCTGACCCTTGAAGCAGGGTCAGAGAATAGTTACAAGTAGACAACGAGGCACCTGTCCAAGGAATTAAACCTCATCAGGAAGCACTTACAGATATAAAAAACAAGAAGAAGGGAGAGGATGGCAAATACACCCATTTTGAGTTGTCAGGAGGGGTTAAACTAAAAGAGACCTTTACAGCACAATTTTCATATGCATTTTGCTAAAAATAAAAAGCTGTATGTTCTGTAGGGGCAACTCAGGAATCTGGCCCTTCAGAGATCCGGCCTCTCTTTCTTTCTCTCGTTCTCTCTCTCCCTCTCTCTTTCCCTCTCTTTCTCTCTCTTTCTATCTATCTATCTATCTATCTCTCCCTCTCCCATAAACGACTGCATGGGTAACTTCGCTATGCAAGCAGCTCGCGAAGACGCAAAAAGCCCCGCGAACAGGCAAAAAACCCCCGCGAACACGCAAAAAACAAAAATCCGCAAATTCGCGAATTTTGCGGATCGCAAATTCGCAAATTCGCGAATCGCAAATTCACAAAATTCGCCCATGCTTAATGGTATTTACAACTTTCAAGATGCTACAAGTAACTTTGAGACCATATTTTATGTTACGTCTAGCTAGCGTGCATGAATGCCACCGAAGCAGAGACCTCCTGCATGGAGATGGAGAACTCCCTATCAAAAGTTTAAGTTTATTTTTTTTGTAAAAAATAAAGAAAAATATTTTAATGTATAATATAAATGTAAATTAATGTAAAAGATGTATTAGCATCCTAGAAATAATAAATACAATTTTACTATAAATTAAATCTATATGAAGCAATAAAATAATTTTAATATATATTACTTAAAATTATACAGGTTAATTCTTACATGATAATTTAAAATCAACTCACCTTCAATAACTATTCTATTTTTATCTAAAATTTAGTATACTTGGTTAAAATATATTATAAATATTTAATTATTTGTAAAAATTTGAAAGGTTTTACATTTAAATAAATTGTTTAACAGTTTAATTTTAAAAATTATACATAAGTTTGCATACGTATGCACACACACATTAAATGTTGAACTAATTTAATTAATTTTATATTAGTTCCTGTGGGGTGTTATTCAATTCCATGGTTGGGCTGGAGCACCTTTACATCTGTTTCAACACTTGTAGGGCTCAAATACCTTTAGACCTGACGTTGTGATCTGTGATTTTCATACGCAGTGGTAAGTGTTTTTGTATTTTACATCCCTCCTAAAGCCCTCCTTAAATTTCCCTAAAGCCCTCCTTAAATTTCCCCAAATCCCTTCCACTTAGTGGTAGGCATTGCCTATTTTCCAGCCACTCCTCCTTGTTTCCCCCACATGCACTACTAACAAATATTCCTATATGGGCAGAGATCCTCGCAACCTTGGAGTGGATCTCCTCTCAGAAAACATTGGAGCAGCTAAGGTTTCCAGCCAAAGGTTTTAATTCTGCATTTAGTAATATTTGAGTAATAGTGCTGTAGTATTCTACACATATTAAAAAATGCAGTTTGGAATTCGGTCCTAATTATTTTAATTTCTGACCCCTATGTCAATGCAGTCAATAACTGTACTAACTGAGGTGTTCTTCACTTATGGTATTAAACCTGCACAGTGTTGCAGGTTTGTTATTTTCCCCTACATTTGTATTATCTTTAGTGGCTATTCCAATTTCCCAACAAATCTTAACTAGATTGTAACCTGCTGTTTAGGCTGAATCGCGATTACAACTCCAGTGCTAATTGCGATCTTGTTTGTCTGGCTGCAATATATTCACCAGGTCAACCAGGTCAACCTTACACAAATGTTTTGTTTGCAGATGGGTGGATAGTGATGGGTTCACACCAAAAAGAGGTCAGGACTGCAGTTGACATGTGCCTCTCAAGTGGCTACACCCAGGAGCCATTCGTTTTGGGGACTTGATTTAGGCCTAGAGAGAGGTCTGTGCCTGTTGATCAGTAGTAATCTCTCGGATAATAATTCCCAAAATCCAATCTGCTTTTTAATGCATAGAAAGCCCTTTTAATTACTGTTCCAAAATTAATATTGGAAAGAGAACAGCCAACACATGTTTCACCCGATTGGCCCGCAGGCCGAGGGCTTTTTCAAGGCTGCTATTTACAGTAAAGGCATGGTGTTTATGTGAAACAGAGACATAATCAAGAGACCATTGATTCATACTCATGTGAGTCCAAAGAGTGTATGGGAACAATATTAGTCAATGAAGACACCAAAGAGGAGAGGGTTTTAATGAAAAAAACAGTAGTGAACAGAAAAAGCAAAAGGAATAAAGAAAAGGGAAAAAGGAGAAAAATAAAATTGTAAGAAACATTAGAATACAAGTGATAACAAAATTCCCAAGAATAGGACAGCAGTAATATTGCCCTAAAACAGTGGACTAATCAGCATGTTAAGTTAAGGAAGGTCTATAGCCAAGTGACAAAATCAAAATATGTTTATGTGGAGATCATGGTTGATATGGCTTACATATGAGATTGAGAATGGAAAGCCCAACTTTATATAGATAATCTCAAACAATTAAATATTCTCATTTGATTTTATTGGTGTATATACTATATATATTTATCAATTCTTTTAAGATTTACATATTTTATATTCTTTTTGTGTTTTTTTCTTCTGTTTTCTTTTCTTTTCTTATAGTTGTTTTTTAATATAACAAAAGTCAGTTAAAAGCATACTAGAAAAAATATACATAACCAATAGACATGAGACTGAACAAAATGTTGAAGGCAAAGCGGTAGATGTCACAACGCGCGTTTCGGCTCTTGAGCCTTCTTCAGGTTACAGTCTATTGCTCTATAAATGGACACCTGGACAAGAAAAACGACAACAACACCACCAACCTCCTGGACAACCTAGCCAATCTCGGACTCAAACAACTCGTTGACACCCCCACCCACTCGGCCGGACACACGCTTGACCCTATCTTCACCTCCAGCAAGTACATCTCCTTCGATCACACCACAGCCCTCCATTGGACGGACCACAGCTGCGTTCACTTCCGCTACAAAAAATCCTCGACCCATAACCCTCCAAAACCAATTCCCCGAAGAAACTGGAACAGTGCTGTTGACACTGACGAAAGAAGGTGAATGCTGAAAGATTATGCTGCCAGATTTTGCTAAAAACCAGATGCGTGACTGATTGCAAGTGACGCCGCTTGTACTGCATTTTTAAATCACTTTGATCATCGATCTCTGTCCAAGCAGCGCTGAATACCGAACACATGTTCGAGCGCCACACTCTTTTATCCCACTGCGCCGATTTGATTTTAAGAAACTGCACCGTGTGATTGAAATTGTGTAACCCACCTTCTAAATATCTTTATAAAATATCTGTGTCCCCTGTAGCCCCGGTCCTCCGCAAGCGCTAGGCTTGTTTGTGGGGAGGGCGCAGGGCGGTACCTTCATCTGGCCTCCTGGCTGGAGCAGGCACTGATTGGGCCAACTGACTTGTAGAGGCGGAGCTGACCAATAGCCCGTCCTCTACAAAAGCCCTTGAACTGTCACTAGCCTTTCTGTGGACACTGACGAAAGAAGGTGAATGCTGAAAGATTATGCTGCCAGATTTTGCTAAAAACCAGATGCGTGACTGATTGCAAGTGACGCCGCTTGTACTGCATTTTTAAATCACTTTGATCATCGATCTCTGTCCGAGCAGCGCTGAATACCGAACACATGTTCGAGAGCCACACTCTTTTATCCCACTGCGCCGATTTGATTTTAAGAAACTGCATCGTGTGATTGAAATTGTGTAACCCACCTTCTAAATAGCTTTATAAAATATCTGTGTCCCCTGTAGCCCCGGTCCTCCGCAAGCGCTAGGCTGGTTTGTGGGGAGGGCGCAGGGCGGTACCTTCATCCGGCCTCCTGGCTGGAGCAGGCACTGATTGGGCCAACTGACTTGTAGAGGCGGAGCTGACCAATAGCCCGTCCCCTACAAAAATCAGTCTCACCGGATGACGCGCAGCGAATACGCGCAGCAACCGCGCCAAAAACCGCGCCAAAGACTAGCCTAAGACATGCCCGTCTGGGCCCGTCCGGGACAGGACGGGGCATGGGGCACAAAACCCTCCACAGACAAGTTCCCAGGTATGAACGCCACGCAACTAAAAGCTTTACGTCCCGCTCCACACCATGATTGCATTGTACTTTCTCCACTGGGCGAATCATACTGCCCAAATTGTAAAGTGCAACTTACAAATATCCAACCTTACCCGGACCCAGTAATACATACCCAAACCCCATCCAAACGCCCCAAACGCTCGAGCTGCAACTACTCCTTTTTCTCTGTTAATTGCAGATCCTTGCCACAGCACAAACTAGATATTTTCACCCTTCTAGTGGAAGAAGCACCTAGTGCTCTCTTCCTCACGGAAACTTGGCTACATGACAGCTCCGGCCCAGATGTAGCAACAGCTCTCCCAGCCAACTATGCCATAGCAAGAAAAGACCGACAAGGCCAAGTGGGTGGGGGTATCGCGATCATACACTGCAAAGATTTCATCTGCAACATGCTCCCAGTGAACATCCCAGACTGCGAAGCTGCCTCCTTTCAAATTACTTTGAACCCGAATTTTACGCTCTCCATCCTCCTAATATATAGACCTCCTGGGAACGCTTCTACCTGGACGGCCAGTTTAGCAAATTATATCTCGCCATTTCTGCTAGACTATAAAAAATTTACACTACTAGGGGATCTAAATCTGCATCTTGAGGACCCAACCAACATGGCCTGCCGCAATTAGACGATGTAATAGCTCTAAACCTATCACTCCTCAACTCCGGCCCCACGCACAAAGCAGGACATCTTCTTGACCCCATAATTACAAATCTCCCAGAATTAAAATGGACCCTAACCAGTCCCATATGCTAGTCAGACCATCACCTTATCAGTTTCAGTCTAGCCAGAACTCCCTCCCCCAGTAATACTATACAGTCTTCAAACCCCATGAGAAACTGGAAACTACTTGACAGTAAAAAACCTGAACCAAGTGCTGACAGCTAGCACACCCGCCCAGGACCAAAACGTGGAAAGTCTCACTGTAACCACTAACCAATGGCTAGAATCCGCAGTCAACCAATGCCTCCCCCTACCGAAGGCAAATAAAAACTTCCACCGCCCACCAGCCCCCTGGTTTAACGAACTTCTCAAAGTTGAAAAATCGAAATGTAAAGCACTAGAAAGAAATTGGCGCAAAGATTACTGCCCTGAAAAAAAGATTACATACAATAAAGCTAGAAACGCATATCACTCCTCTTGCATCAAAGCACGGGCCCAACACGTGGCACACTCCATCAATAATGCCACAAACAAAGCAAAGACTCTATTCAATACAGTAAAGGACCTAGCTGGGGCCCAAACAACGGCTACTGCCCATCCTTTAACTAAAAAACAATGTCAGGAACTTGCGACATTTTTTAATGATAAAATTGAGAACATTATCATCAACATCACGACCAGGCCCCTCAGCAACTGCTCACACCAGGATATCCCCATGTCATCTGACAAAATTAACACCCTGGAAAACTGGCCCCTGGTAACGATGGACTCCCTAAAAACCTCCATAAAATCCATTTCATCAGGCTCCCCCTGCGACCCTGTCCCTGTGATTATTTTAAAACAACTTGATCCTACCCCCTTGACTGCCATAATAAACGTGCTTAATGCTTCCCTCCAAGCATCCACCGTGCCATCAAACTGGAAGCATGCAGTGGTAACCCCATTACTGAAAAAACCGTCATCCGATCCCACAGTTCACTCGAACTATCGACCTATATCTCTGCTTCCCGCCTTTTCCAAACTCATGGAAAGGCACATACACTCTGCCCTCACCACTTTCTCAGAGGACAACAATCTCCTCGACCCCTCACAGTCGGGCTTCAGAGCAGGATACTCCACAGAGACTGCCCTACTGGGCGTGATGGAAAAAATTCGACAACTGCTGGACAAGGGTCAAACGGTCGCACTCATTCTTTTAGATTTGAGTGCGGCGTTTGACACCATATCACACAAAATTCTTCTGGCCACCCTAGAAAAAAACGGCATTCGCAAGGACGCCTTACAGTGGATCAAGTCCTTTCTTTCCGAAAGAACCTTTCAGATTAAATTCAGTATCGCAAGCTCTGACATCTTCCCTGCTCCTCATGGAGTACCACAAGGTTCTATCCTGAGCCCACTGTTTTTTAACCTGTACCTCAGACCACTGGCCGATCTGGCAGATGGCGCAGGCCTGACGTTAATGACCTACGCTGACGATTCCCAAATTATTTTCTCCCTCTCCGAAGCAAACCGGTTAGCTCCTTCCCTACTCAAAACTGGACTTCAGAAAATTTTCAACTGGATGACTACCAACCAGTTGAAATTAAATGGGGACAAAACTGAGGTACTCCTACTAGGACGAAACAAAGAACTCTGGAACCCCTCCCATTGGCCGCCTGAGCTGGGTAACATTCCCCCGCCAGCCACTCAGGTTAGAAACCTAGGGGTCATTATAGACGATACTCTGTCTATGAAACAGCAGGCAAATAAAGTCGCAGGACTATGCTTCACCATAATAAAATGGTTAAAGAAAATCATTTGGATGCTGCCCCCTGACACGCAAAAACCGTAGTCAACGCACTAGTAACATCGCGTATCGACTACGGTAATATCCTCTATCTTAGCTCTAACTTAGCAGTAATCAAGAGACTCCAAATGATTCAAAACTCTGCTGCAAGACTCTTGCGAAGAATTCCAAAGGCTGAAAGAGTCTCAAAACACCTGAACGAATTACACTGGCTCAGGGTTGAACATCAGATCAGCTTCAAAACCCTGAGCTACATGTTCAAAATTAAAAATTAAACGGCTCCCTCCTATCTACAAGCCTTAGCCTCCCCCTACTTGCCAACAAGAAACCTCCGCTTCCAAACGGCCTCGAACTTCGCCGTTCCTAGATTTAAACTTCAAAGAACTGGCGGGAGATCCTTCACTGTTAGAGGTCCAATTTTGTGGAACTCACTCCCACTGCATATCCGGAAAGAGGATAGCTACACTAAATTCCGGAAATACGTAAAAACCTGGCTGTTTCAGAAACAACTGTGCTAATCAACCAACTCAGCAATTTCCTTTGACCAACTCAATGTCAAAGGCGCCGGGAAACCCTTGTTGGGTAGCTGAGCGCCATACAAATGCAATAAATAAATAAATAAACAAAATCACCACCGACCAGCTCTTCTCGTCGCTTCAACAAATACCCCCTACCAATTCATCGGATCCTAACCAAGCAGCCACCACCCTCACACAATGGATCACCCACAGCGCAGATGAACTAGCACCCCTGAAAAACCACCTAATCAAGCAAGGTAACAAAAAAGCCCCCTGGTTCAACGATGACCTTAAGAAATCCAAGAAGCTCTGCCGGACTCTCGAGAAAACCTGGAGAAAAAACCCTACCACCGACAACCTGACCTCCCTCAAGAACGCCACCCGCAAACACCACCAACTCATCCGATCCACCAAGAAATCAGCATTTAAGGATCGACTTGACAACAACGCCCAAAACAGCAAGGAACTTTTCAACATCGTCAAAGAATTCACTAGCACTAACGACATCACCCCCTCCCAAGATCTCTGCGACTCTCTATCATCATTCTTCCACAACAAAATCGCCGAAATACATAACAGCTTTCAAAACCAGTCCGAAGACCAACCCACTCCACCCACCCCCGAACCCAAACTCCCCTCTAACAACCTTTGCACCTGGAACCCAATCACCACTGAAGACACCATCCGCCTGATGAATTCCATCCACTCAGGATCGCCAACCGACCCTTGCCCTCACCACATCTTCAACAAAGCAGACTCCATCATCGCACCCCATCTCCGAGACGTCATCAACTGCTCCCTCAACACTGCTACCTTCCCGGAAAACTGGAAACATGCCGAACTCACCGCCCTGCTGAAGAAACCCACGGCTGACCCAACTGAACTTAAGAACTACCGCCCCATCTCGCTCATCCCTTTCCCCGCCAAAGTCATCGAGAAAGCCGTCAACAGTCAGCTCGTCACCTTCCTCGAATCCAACAAATCCCTCGACTCCTCTCAATCAGGCTTCCGAGCCAAACACAGCACCGAGACCGCCCTCATCGCAGCTACAGACGACATCCGAACACTACTGGACAACGGAGAAACAGTTGCTCTCATCTTACTTGACCTCTCCGCAGCCTTCGACACAGTCTGTCATAGCACCCTCATACAACGCCTCAGCAACATCGGTGTACAAGGAAGGGCATTGGACTGGATCACATCGTTCCTCACTGGACGAACTCAGAGAGTCCGCCCCCCCCCTTTCAAATCAAAGGCCACCGAATTAATTTGCGGCGTACCACAAGGATCATCACTCAGCCCCACCCTCTTCAACGTATACATGAGTCCCCTCGCATCCATCGCGCGCCAACACAACCTCAACATCATCTCCTACGCAGACGACACCCAGCTGATCCTCTCCCTCCCTAAAGACCCAAACACTGCCAAAACCAACTTACACGCACGAATGAAAGAAGTAGCCGAATGGATGAAGAACAGCCGTCTAAAACTAAACTCGGACAAAACAGAAGTCCTCATCTTAGGATCTTCCCCCACTGCCTGGGACGATTCATGGTGGCCACCGGCCCTCGGAACCGCACCCACACCTACAGACCACGCACGTAACCTGGGCTTCATCCTGGACTCCTCCCTCTCGATGACCAGACAAGTCAGCGCCGTCTAATCATCCTGCTTCAACATCCTACGAATGCTCAAAAAGATCTTCCGTTGGATCCCCACCGAAACAAGAAAGACTGTCACCCACGCACTGGTCACAAGCTGATTGGATTACGGCAACACCCTTTACGCGGGAACCACAGCTAAACTACAGAAAAAACTCCAACGCATCCAAAACGCCTCTGCCAGACTCATTTTAAACATCCCTCGGCAAGCTCACATCTCCGACCACCTAAAAGACCTCCATTGGCTCCCTGTCAACAAGAGAATAACGTTCCGACTCCTCACCCACGCACATAAAGCCCTCTACGACTTGGGACCGGAATGCCTCAACACGCGCCTATCCTTCTACACCCCCACCCCGCCAATTACGATCTTTCAATCAAACCCTCGCCGCTATTCCGCGCATCCACAGATCCACCATGGGGGGAAGATCCTTCTCCTACTTAGCGGCTAAAACCTGGAATTCCCTCCCCGCCCACCTCCGCCTCACTCAGAACCACCTCTCTTTCAGAAAGCAACTAAAAACCTGGATATTCGATAAGTAAATCACCACCCTCCCTTAAGCGCCTTGAGACCCTCTGGGCGAGTAGTGCGCTATACAAATTTTGGAACTTGAACTGGAACTATAAATTGTGAAAAAACATATATCAATACATTTACATGACAAACATATTATATACAGTGGACTTAAATACATACACATAATATATACACTTATTCAGCTTTGTGTCTTCATATGAGCAGCAAGGTAAGAGCATTATTTAATGAGTATGTCTTTCAAATATAGATCTATTGCATCAACATTGAATTTTAGCACCATTTTGAATATTGTCCTTCTATTTACATATTCACATAATTAAATGAATAAACATTTATCAGATATGACAATTGCAGTAAGTCTATTGCATCAACATTCATAATCTGTATATCAAAAAATGAATAGACATTTATCAGATATGACAATTGCAGTAGGACCTGAACTCATATTCTCAAAATTGAGTATTAGATGACATTCTCTAATTGTAACATACTTGTACCGGACAAATACTTTCTCAATTCATAAGAGAAACATATCAGTAAATTAGGAGAACATCACTTGACTTGATCACTTTCACAAGCATATTCTATATAGTGACAATGGCGAATGACGTTATCTAATATACATAACAATTTTGCTAAACCCGGAAATGATTTATGCAAGAAGAAATGAGAGAAACATGTTGGTCAATTCAAAGAACATCCATAGCTTGATTAATTTCCCGAACATATTCTGTATAATGACAGTAGAAAATAACATTCTTTAATCGTGGCAAAGCTATAAGACAAAAGCAAGCTGCTTCTCACTTAAGCTGAGACGCATATGTTGGGAAACTCCACGGACATCACATGACAAGATCTGAAAATGATAATATGACTAAGAGCTAAATAGTACCAAGCCTAGATAAGCAGGAACCTGTAGGATTTTTGCAACAACACATATCGTGATTATGTAATAGTGTGGCTAAGTGCCTAGCAGCAGCATTTGAAGATAAAGAGATCCATAATATACCAGCTCTCTAGTAATCATATGAGATTGCTCTACTATACTTACAACAATTGGTCTTGACCCATACTTACAAAAATTTGTGCAAACTCAAACCTAAATCTTGGCTAGGATGTGACAGGTCAGTGGATATAGTTCCTGTCCGTTATCTACAGTTTATTGGCACTGGGGGTAGTATAGGAATGAACTTGCTGGACATGAAAATAAAAGATGTCTATGAAGTTTCTGCCCGAAAAGAAAAGAAGGTGATAATTAATTACTCTGTTGGTTTTAAATACATATGACCGATGTTGGATACAGTCTTAAATGTATATACCTTCACACTTAAGTTATGAGGCAAATGGATGACGAGGATAAATGATAATAGCATCAAAGGAATTGTTCATTATATAGAAGACATATATACAGAAATATATTTAGCCGATTTGTTAAGAATGCTCCGACTGTGTATATGTTACATACGCATATCGTATAAAATAGAAAAAGGTACAGGTTACCTGGGGATAGCCAGAAAATTGCTTCCCAGGAGTTGGGATCTGTGTAATAATTAACGTTCATATTGCCATATCTGTAGATAGAGGGTATATATGAAATGTAATGAACTCCACGCTTTTTCAAAAGTCCATGGAACAGATATATGTATACAGCATAGTGCGTGCCATGTGAATGGAGATGTACTTGTATCATTATAAGCTCCAATTCATATAATATTGGCTACTCCTAGCTCAAATTGAGAGCTTTGTGGTGGTTAAATAAGTTTAAAAATGCCCTCGTATATTTAAACAAATTAATGTTTGCGCATGCCAATTAAAGCAAAAAAATGCAATGTGGATGAGTATAAGGTTATAAATTAAAATGGTAGGCACAAACGGATAAACCGACAGATTGGAGAGAAAAGAGAGGGGAACGCCGTAGGCATTTTATCTCACCTGCTGAGAATGGCTGAAGGTTTCTAACTCCCGGTATTTAGAAGAAACGACCGCCTGTGACTGAGGACACTGGATACAAACAGCCGCCTCATGGGAGTGAGCCGCTTTATATACTACAGGTGTCATCAATTAAGAAGAGGAAGGAAATTGACATAGAAAGAAGGCTGATACTGTGTTTTGAAAGTAGTAGATGCAGTGACCAGAATAGGGAATAGAAATAGACGGAGGACTAATGGATGAAAATAGAGAAAATAAACAAGGGACTAGTAGGAGTGTTTAGGACATGTCAGGTAGAATACTGATATATAATGTTATTGAATCGATCCGGTTTAGAGATTAGAAATAAACGAAGAGCATACAAATGTATAATAAAATTATCCGGTAAGCGTTGACATATCACAAATGGGAAAAGAAACATGAAATTGTTTTTCAAAACAATAATAATAGAAAATAAAAAAATAATGAATGGTCAGTCGACTTACACTGTCCTTGTTTTGTAATTAAGATGGAAAGTGAAATATTAAACTGAGAAACGGGAATAAAGAAATGAATATATATTAACAATTTAGATAGGAACAGTATACTGCGCTGCCGGATGAGATGAAGAACATATGACCCGATATGATTCTGTTGAAAAACTTACTAAAATTGGATAATCATAAAAGATTATTCCCTACAGGTAAACTGATAAGCTAGTTGTCAATTATGACCATAGCGTGCCCTACGGTACCCTTATTATCTAGATATTATGTATATTTCTCATGTGATGTCCCAGAGTCCCCCAAGTCCTTCATGTATTTCAAGTTTGCCATTTATCATAAGCCCCACATTCATAGTATCCATATACAATATTTGTGTGGTGTAGGCCATACAGAATTTTTTGCTGAGTATATGTATTGATTTTATTCTAAGGGTGTTCAGGGTTTCTTAATATTGGGACATAGATGTTCAACAATGATTCATACATATGTTTCTGCTATGTTAGATGATCGCTTGATCCCATGGGATCTCAGAATTTAGTCCATTATTAACAGTATTAAACATGAATATATTGTAAACCTCTAGTTTTTTTCTTATTTTGTCACAGCAGAGCCCTGCTGTGGGTACTATTTTCTCCTGTATGTACCAGCGTATGTCGTCTGATGAATGTTCTTTTTCTACATAGTGGCTTACCAATGGTGCAGCCATGTTTTGTGTGCGGATAGCCGATCTATGCTCAGTCAATCTGGTATTCATACAACGAGAGGTTTCCCCCACATATGCCTTATCACAGGGACATAGAAGCACATAAACCAAATTTTTGGTTTTACAATTTGTCATGCCCTTGTTTTCACAGTTATACCATTGTGGCAAAATGATCTGCTCTCTATGGCAAGTGCACAAGATGTACACGTTCCACATTTAAAGTTTCCATAGACTGGATGTGAATCGCTAATACTTCGTTGGAGAAGTGGTTTGTCTTTTGGCATTCGAGATCTTAATGCTATGCCCTTGAGATTTCTGTTCTTTCGATAGGCAAACATAGGTTTTTGTAAGGCCTCTGTGGCTTGTTTGTTGATGTTTAGTAAATGCCAATTGGAGCAAATAATCTGTCTTATCCTTTCATTAAGGACAGAGTGTCTTGTTACAAACACCAGATTTTGATCAGTAGTGTTCGAATTCCCCGAGAGTAGATGTTGCCTATCATAAAAACGTGCTCGCTTATATGCATGTCGAATAATTCGATGAGGGTATCCACGGTTTTCAAATTTGGCCTTCATTTCTTCAGCTCTCCGATCATAGTCCGAGAGTTTGGTGCAATTCCTGCGCAATCGCAGAAATTGCCCAAAGGGGATTGCATTTTTTTGGTTTAGTGGGTGGAAACTGGTATGATGGAGGATAGTATTGCGAGCAGTTGGCTTTGTATATAATCTACATACAACTGTCTATTCTCATGTTTAATCATGATGTCCAAGAACTCAATCTCTACATTACTATAGTGAGATGTAAATTGCAGATTTTCATCGCAAAGATTGAGCCATTGTGTGAATTCTAGCAAAACTGGTAGGTCATTATTCCAAATAAAAATGATGTCATCAATATATCGTGACCAAAAATGGACTGTTTCAAAGAAAGGGGCCTCCTCTTTGAAAATGTCTTTATGTTCAAAGAATGCTACATAAATGTTAGCAATAGTGGGAGCACAAGAGGCTCCCATGCTGACTCCTTTTGTTTGTTTGTAAAGGGACCCCCGAAATTCGAAAATGTTTTCTTTTAGTACAATGGATAAACAATCAAGAATAAATTTACTATCACAATCTACTGATTGTACTAAAAAACTGCACGAAGGGCTCCTTCGTATGGTATGTTGGAATATAGACTTTCCACATCAAGGGTGACTAGCCATTGTGTCTCTGCATTATAAGGCTTACCTTCTAAAAGGTTAATTATTTGACTTGTGTCCTTTATATAGCCTAGTATCTGTTGTATATAAGGACGTAAAATAGCATCTAAGTATTTCGATATTGGCTCGGTGACGAAGCCAATAGTATTGACTATGGGTCTTAAAGGAGGATTCTCTGCATCTTTATGAACTTCTATTTACATATTCACATGATTAAATGAATAAACATTTATCAGATATGACAATTGCAGTAAGTCTATTGCATCAACATTCATAATCTGTATATCAAAAAATGAATAGACATTTATCAGATATGACAATTGCAGTAGGACCTGAACTCATATTCTCAAAATTGAGTATTAGATGACATTCTCTAATTGTAACATACTTGTACCGGACAAATACTTTCTCAATTCATAAGAGAAACATATCAGTAAATTAGGTGAACATCACTTGACTTGATCACTTTCACAAGCATATTCTATATAGTGACATTGGCGAATGACGTTATCTAATATACATAACAATTTTGCTAAACCCCGAAATGATTTATGCAAGAAGAAATGAGAGAAACATGTTGGTCAATTCAAAGAACATCCATAGCTTGATCAATTTCCCGAACATATTCTGTATAATGACAGTAGAAAATAACATTCTTTAATCGTGGCCAAGCTATAAGACCAAAGCAAGCTGCTTCTCACTTAAGCTGAGACGCATATTTTGGGAAACTCCACGGACATCACATGACAAGATCTGAAAATGATAATATGACTAAGAGCTAAATAGTACCAAGCCTAGATAAGCAGGAACCTGTAAGATTTTTGCAACAACACATATCGTGATTATGTAATAGTGTGGCTAAGTGCCTAGCAGCAGCATTTGAAGATAAAGAGATCCATAATATACCAGCTCTCTAGTGATCATATGAGATTGCTCTACTATACTTACAACAATTGGTCTTGACCCATACTTACAAAAATGTGTGCAAACTCAAACCTAAATCTTGGCTAGGATGTGACAGGTCAGTCGATATAGTTCCTGTCCGTTATCTACAGTTTATTGCCACTGGGGGTAGTATAGGAATGAACTTGCTGGACATGAAAATAAAAGATGTCTATGAAGTTTCTGCCCGAAAAGAAAAGAAGGTGATAATTAATTACTCTGTTGGTTTTAAATACATATGACCGATGTTGGATACAGTCTTAAATGTATATACCTTCACACTTAAGTTATGAGGCAAATGGATGACGAGGATAAATGATAATAGCATCAAAGGAATTGTTCATTATCTAGAAGAAAGACATATATACAGAAACATATTTAGCCGATTTGTTAAGAATGCGACGACTGTGTATATGTTACATACGCTTATCGTATAAAATAGAAAAAGGTACAGGTTACCTGGGGATAGCCAGAAAATTGCTTCCCAGGAGTTGGGATCTGTGTAATAATTAACGTTCATATTGCCATATCTGTAGATAGAGGGTATATATGAAATGTAATGAACTCCACGCTTTTTCAAAAGTCCATGAAACAGATATATGTATACAGCATAGTGCGTGCCACGTGACTGGAGATGTACTTGTATCATTATAAGCTCCAATTCATATAATATTGGCTACTCCTAGCTCAAATTGAGAGCTTTGTGGTGGTTAAATAAGTTTAAAAATGCCCTTGTATATTTAAACAAATTAATGTTTGCGCATGCCAATTAAAGCAAAAAAATGCAATGTGGATGAGTATAAGGTTATAAATTAAAATGGTAGGCACAAACGGATAAACCGACAGATCGGCGAGAAAAGAGAGGGGAACGCTGTAGGCATTTTATCTCACCTGCTGAGAATGGCTGAAGGTTTCTAACTCCCGGTATTTAGAAGAAACGACCGCCTGTGACCGAGGACACTGGATACAAACAGCCGCCTCATGGGAGTGAGCCGCTTTATATACTACAGGTGTCATCAATTAAGAAGAGGAAGGAAATTGACATAGAAAGAGGGCTGATACTGTGTTTTGAAAGTAGTAGATGCAGTGACCAGAATAGGGAATAGAAATAGACGGAGGACTAATGGATGAAAATAGAGAAAATAAACAAGGGACTAGTAGGAGTGTTTAGGACATGTCAGGTAGAATACTGATATATAATGTTATTGAATCGATCCGGTTTAGAGATTAGAAATAAACGAAGAGCATACAAATGTATAATAAAATTATCCGGTAAGCGTTGACATATCACAAATGGGAAAAGAAACATGAAATTGTTTTTCAAAACAATAATAATAGAAAATAAAAAAATAATGAATGGTCAGTCGACTTACACTGTCCTTGTTTTGTAATTAAGATGGAAAGTGAAATATTAAACTGAGAAACGGGAATAAAGTAATGAATAGATATTAACAATTTAGATAGGAACAGTATACTGCGCTGCCGGATGAGATGAAGAACAGTTGACCCGATATGATTCTGTTGAAAAACTTACTAACATTGGATAATCATAAAAGATTATTCCCTACAGGTAAACTGATAAGCTAGTTGTCAATTATGACCATAGCGTGCCCTACGGTACCCTTATTATCTAGATATTATGTATATTTCTCATGTGATGTCCCAGAGTCCCCCAAGTCCTTCATGTATTTCAAGTTTGCCATTTATCATAAGCCCCACATTCATAGTATCCATATACAATATTTGTGTGGTGTAGGCCATACAGAATTTTTTGCTGAGTATATGTATTGATTTTATTCTGAGGGTGTTCAGGGTTTCTTAATATTGGGACATAGATGTTCAACAATGATTCATACATATGTTTCTGCTATGTTAGATGATCGATTGATCCCATGGGATCTCAGAATTTAGTCCATTATTAACAGTATTAAACATGAATATATGGTAAAGCTCTAGTTTTTTTCTTATTTTGTCACAGCAGAGCCCTGCTGTGGGTACTATTTTCTCCTGTATGTACCAGCGTATGTCGTCTGATGAATGTTCTTTTTCTACATAGTGGCTTACCAATGGTGCAGCCATTTTTTGTGTGCGGATAGCCGATCTATGCTCAGTCAATCTGGTATTCATACAACGAGAGGTTTCCCCCACATATGCCTTATCACAAGGACATAGAAGCACATAAACCAAATTTTTGGTTTTACAATTTGTCATGCCCTTGTTTTCAACAGTTATACCATTGTGGCAAAATGATCTGCTCTCTATGGCAAGTGGACAAGATGTACACGTTCCACATTTAAAGTTTCCATAGACTGGATGTGAATCGCTAATACTTCGTTGGAGAAGTGGTTTGTCTTTTGGCATTCGAGATCTTACTGCTATGCCCTTGAGATTTCTGTTCTTTCGATAGGCAAACATAGGTTTTTGTAAGGCCTCTGTGGCTTGTTTGTTGATGTTTAGTAAATGCCAATTGGAGCAAATAATCTGTCTTATCCTTTCATTAAGGACAGAGTGTCTTGTTACAAACACCAGATTTTGATCTGTAGTGTTCGAATTCCCCGAGAGTAGATGTTGCCTATCATAAAAACTTGCTCGCTTATATGCATGTCGAATAATTCGATGAGGGTATCCACGGTTTTCAAATTTGGCCTTCATTTCTTCAGCTCTCCGATCATAGTCCGAGAGTTTGGTGCAATTCCTGCGCAATCGCAGAAATTGCCCAAAGGGGATTGCATTTTTTTGGTTTAGTGGGTGGAAACTGGTATGATGGAGGATAGTATTGCGAGCAGTTGGCTTTGTATATAGGTCTACATACAACTGTCTATTCTCATGTTTAATCATGATGTCTAAGAACTCAATCTCTACATTACTATAGTGAGATGTAAATTGCAGATTTTCATCGCAAAGATTGAGCCATTGTGTGAATTCTAGCAAAACTGGTAGGTCATTATTCCAAATAAAAATGATGTCATCAATATATCGTGACCAAAAATGGACTGTTTCAAAGAAAGGGGCCTCCTCTTTGAAAATGTCTTTATGTTCAAAGAATGCTACATAAATGTTAGCAATAGTGGGAGCACAAGAGGCTCCCATGCTGACTCCTTTTGTTTGTTTGTAAAGGGACCCCCGAAATTCGAAAATGTTTTCTTTTAGTACAATGGATAAAGAATCAAGAATAAATTTACTATCACAATCTACTTGGTAGGTTTCTATGAACCAATCAACTGCACGAAGGGCTCCTTCGTATGGTATGTTGGAATATAGACTTTCCACATCAAGGGTGACTAGCCATTGTGTCTCTGCATTATAAGGCTTACCTTCTAAAAGGTTAATTACTTGACTTGTGTCCTTTATATAGCCTGGTATCAGTTGTATATAAGGACGTAAAATAGCATCTAAGTATTTCGATAATTGCTCAGTGACGAAGCCAATAGTATTGACAATGGGTCTTAAAGGAGGATTCTCTGCATCTTTATGAACTTCTATTTACATATTCACATAATTAAATGAATAAACATTTATCAGATATGACAATTGCAGTAAGTCTATTGCATCAACATTCATAATCTGTATATCAAAAAATGAATAGACATTTATCAGATATGACAATTGCAGTAGGACCTGAACTCATATTCTCAAAATTGAGTATTAGATGACATTCTCTAATTGTAACATACTTGTACCGGACAAACACTTTCTCAATTAATAAGAGAAACATATCTGTAAATTAGGAGAACATCACTTGACTTGATCACTTTCACAAGCATATTCAATATAGTGACATTGGCGAATAACGTTATCTAATATACATAACAATTTTGCTAAACCCCGAAATGATTTATGCAAGAAGAAATGAGAGAAACATGTTGGTCAATTCAAAGAACATCCATAGCTTGATCAATTTCCCGAACATATTCTGTATAATGACAGTAGAAAATAACATTCTTTAATCGTGGCAAAGCTATAAGACCAAAGCAAGCTGCTTCTCACTTAAGATGAGACACATATGTTGGGAAACTCCACGGACATCACATGACAAGATCTGAAAATGATAATATGACTAAGAGCTAAATAGTACCAAGCCTAGATAAGCAGGAACCTGTAAGATTTTTGCAACAACACATATCGTGAATATGTAATAGTGTGGCTAAGTGCCTAGCAGCAGCATTTGAAGAAAAAGAGATCCATAATATACCAGCTCTCTAGTGATCATATGAGATTGCTCTACTATACTTATATAGGATGTGACAGGTCAGTCGATATTTAGGGTTTCTTGATATCTGTAGATGTAGGATAACAGAGCATTAATTGATATTATGGCTTTAAACATTTAGAATGTTATACCTGCATTTGAAGGTATACCTGCATTTGAAGGTATAACAATTTATGATTAACTACTCTATTGTGGCACAAGAAAAATGGCTTCTTAGAGATCTGGTTGTCCCTAATTTCCAATTTATAACTTTATCCACATTCTAAATGTTTAAAGCCATAATATCAATTAATCCTCTGTTATCCTAAATCTACAGATATCAAGAAACCCTAAATATCGACTGACCTGTCACATCCTAGCCAAGATTTAGGTTTGAGTTCGCACACATTTTTGTAAGTATGGGTCAAGACCAATTGTTATAAGTATAGTAGAGCAATCTCATATGATCACTAGAGAGCTGGTATATTATGGATCTCTTTATCTGCAAATGCTGCTGCTAGGCACTTAGCCACACTATTACATAATCACGATATGTGTTGTTGCTAAAATCTTACACATGACAAGATCTGAAAATGATAATATGACTAAGAGCTAAATAGTACCAAGCCTAGATAAGCAGGAACCTGTAAGATTTTTGCAACAACACATATCGTGATTATGTAATAGTGTGGCTAAGTGCCTAGCAGCAGCATTTGAAGATAAAGAGATCCATAATATACCAGGGGCCTTATTTATGAAGGCCTTGCGCCGCCGGTGCGTCACTTTTAAAATGGGAAAAAGTGACGCACCGGTGGCGCAAAGCCTTCATAAATAAGGCCCCAGCTCTCTAGTGATCATATGAGATTGCTCTACTATACTTACAACAATTGGTCTTGACCCATACTTACAAAAATTTGTGCAAACTCAAACCTAAATCTTGGCTAGGATGTGACAGGTCAGTCGATATAGTTCCTGTCCGTTATCTACAGTTTATTGGCACTGGGGGTAGTATAGGAATGAACTTGCTGGACATGAAAATAAAAGATGTCTATGAAGTTTCTGCCCGAAAAGAAAAGAAGGTGATAATTAATTACTCTGTTGGTTTTAAATACATATGACCGATGTTGGATACAGTCTTAAATGTATATACCTTCACACTTAAGTTATGAGGCAAATGGATGACGAGGATAAATGATAATAGCATCAAAGGAATTGTTCATTATTTAGAAGAAAGACATATATACAGAAACATATTTAGCCGATTTGTTAAGAATGCGACGACTGTGTATATGTTACATACGCTTATCGTATAAAATAGTTTGTAAAGGGACCCCCGAAATTCGAAAATGTTTTCTTTTAGTACAATGGATAAACAATCAAGAATAAATTTACTATCACAATCTACTTGGTAGGTTTCTATGAACCAATCAACTGCACGAAGGGCTCCTTCGTATGGTATGTTGGAATATAGACTTTCCACATCAAGGGTGAGTAGCCATTGTGTCTCTGCATTATAAGCCTTACCTTCTAAAAGGTTAATTACTTGATTTGTGTCCTTTATATAGCCTGGTATCAGTTGTATATAAGGACGTAAAATAGCATCTAAGTATTTCGATATTGGCTCGGTGACGGAGCCAATAGTATTGACAATGGGTCTTAAAGGAGGATTCTCTGCATCTTTATGAACTTTAGGAGTTCCATAGATGCATGCTAATCTGGCCGATCCCACATTTAGATATTCAAATTCTTTGCGACAAATGATGTCATCATTATATGCTTGGGTAGTTAAACGTCCAATTTGGGATTTGATAACACCAGTTGTATTTCTAGTGATTTTGGTGTAGAATCTTGTATCACTAAGCATACTCTCAATTTTATCAATGTAGTTATCAGTGTCCAGGATAGCTATCCCTCCACCTTTGTCACAACTTTTAACAGTCACATTGGTGTTGTTTTTTAAGGTATCCATAGCTAGATGTTCGTCATGTGTGATGTTGAACAGTGTTTTAGGTATGTATTTGGTGGCATGTAAGTTGTTGTTTTCAAATATGCCCACCTCAGGTGGTACCTGATCTAGTGTTGGGGTGAACACAGATCTGGGAGCTAGTCCTGATTTGTTGTTCTCATGATTGCTGGTATGGTTATCTTGAAAGAAAAACTTTAGTGTCACTTTACGCAAGAATGTCATGAGATCTGTAAAAAGTTCAAATTTCTTTATCCCGGCATGAGGGACAAAAGATAGTCCCTTTGATAGTAGGGATATAGTTGATTGGTTTAAACTACTTTTGCTCAAGTTGAAAATAGGGACAGTATCTATTGCCTCCAATATTTTGCATTCCTTGTCTCTAGATATTGATTGGAGTTCCCTTGAGGTCCCTGGAATTGCTGGGGGTATGGGGCTTGTGGTTGGTATTGGTTGGAGTTCCCTTGAGGTCCCTGGAATTGCTGGGGATACGGAGCTTGTGGTTGGTATGGCATTGGTTGTTGGAAATGCTGTTGTTGATGCTGTTGTTGATTGTATCCCTGATATCTGGGCCTCCAATTGTTTCTGTAATTGATGCGTCTCCCTAAAAAAGGTTGTCTAGTTTGTCTTCCTGCATATCCATGACCTCTAAGATCAGATGTAAATGATCCATCATCACTACCAGAGCTGGATGAATTGGAAAATGTTGTGAATTTTCTATTAAAAGTAGGATTAGTTTGATTGGGAATGGCATCATTGTTTTCATCTATTTGTGTGTAGAACCCATCTGCGAGATAGGGATATACACGTTCTTTGCTAAAATATCGGATGTCTTTTTGCAGCTTGTCTGCTTTACATTTAATCAGGTAGTCGCTGTATGAATTTAATTCTTTTTCAATGTCATCGAGTGTTTTTTTGGCATCTGATAAAGATGGGGAAGATTTAATTTTTGATTCTAGCTCTTCAATTTCTTTAAGTAGTTCTAAAATGAGCTGTTTTGCCGTCTCTACAATTAGCATCATTAGGTCTCTTGAGCAACGATTCGCAATACGAGACCATTTCTCCAAGAAATCTTTCATATTGCCAAACAACCCAGGTATATTTTTTATTTGGAGACCCTGTGGAATGATGCCAGCTTTGAGGTAGTGTAACATATATTCACTATGAAGTTCAATACGTTTAGTTTTTTTCTTCAAAGCAAGGAGTTTAATTAATTCCGAATTATCACCCATATCGTTTGTTGTTCTTTTGTCAAAAGAGGCTGATGACCCTACCATAGACATAAAGTCTGCATCAGTAAATCCAAATGTTTCAAGGGTTGCCATACTGTAAACAGTAATGACGTACACCTGGTGAGATAATACCAACAGTGTATATGTATTTATATAATGGTTAATTGTCAAAAAATTGTTAATGTCCTACCCAATCTGTCAATACAAAAATAAAGTGAACATATATCTTAGAAATAAACAATGCAAAGTTCACAGTACATATTTATAATTAAGGCGTGTAACATGTAATTATAGTAAGAGCAATACATACATGTGCTGCCCAAGGGTTCCTTGCTGTAAAAGTAGACACAAAGCTATATATTATGAAAAACAAATTTAGTTAAAACACATATATTGTAACATGGTGCTAAAATTCAATGTTGATGCAATAGATCTATATTTGAAAGACATCCTCGTTAAATAATGCTCTTACCTTGCTGCTCATATGAAGACACAAAGCTGAATAAGTGTATATATTATGTGAATGTATTTAAGTCCACTGTATATAATATGTTTGTCATGTAAATTTATTGATATATGTTTTTTCACAATTTATAGAGCAATAGACGGTAACCTGAAGAAGGCTCAAGAGCCGAAACGCGCGTTGTGACATCTACCGCTTTGCCTTCAATATTTTGTTCAGTCTTATGTCTATTGGTTATGTATATTTTTTCTAGTATGCTTTTAACTGACTTTTGTTATATTGAAAAACAACTATAAGAAAAGAAAAGAAAACAGAAGAGAAAACACAAAAAGAATATAAAATATGTAAATCTTAAAAGAATTGATAAATATATATAATATATACCAATAAAATCAAATGAGAATATTTCATTGTTTGAGATTATCTATATATAGTTGGACTTTCCATTCTCAATCTCACATGTAAGCTATATCAACCATGATCTCCACATAAACATATTTTGATTTTGTCTCTTGGCTATAGACCTTCCTTAAATCAGTTTGTTCCCTATGTATAGCAGGTGCAACAGTAGTATATAGGGGTCCCCTTTTTTCTAAATATTTACTAATCAGCATGTTAAACACACTTTTGGATAAAATTAGATAATTAGCCTTAAACACACCCACATTTGGGAACAGAAAGTAGCTTCTGTTTAGAGGTAGACATAAAATCCATCATGTCCGGGTAGCATTTCGAGAGAGACACATATTTCATCATAAATTGACATGCAATACTTTATAATCACCTCATTTTATACGGTGATATCATAACCTGAAGAGAGCACCCAACAAATTGCAATAGGCTATAGGAATTCACTACAGAACACTGTCTTTTTAAAAACAAAAATTGGAAATAAAAATCCTAAACAGTTAAAGAGGTTCAATTACAATTCACCGTACTACACTTACCAAAAAGTCTTGTAGTAGTCATGCAGTCTGTGGAAATAGTGAAAGTAAAGCAGAATAAGAGAGATCTGCAGTCTTCAAGATCATGTTACATTTTTGGTGTGCTACTGGTCCATGGTGGGCCAATAAAGATATCAATAGGACCCTTCAATTGTCACCTGTTTTATGCGCATTGACTTTGAGACTGCGGATCAAAAATCCCAGTCATGGATTCCTAGTGCAGAATAAAGTAGGACATAAGAGGCACAGTCAATCTAATACGATCGGTTACGGAATTCATGTACTATTTTATATCGCTCATATAGAAACGTACTAAATCCACCTAATTAATCAGCATAGTTGACAGAGACCTGTATCGGTTGCATATTAGGTGTACTCACGGCCCATGTGAATCATGTAAGGTAAAATTAGACCCTTTCAAATGACATGTTACCTCAGCGTGCTTCTGCAAAGGATCATCCATTCAGGGTTAAAACAATAAAAATATAGTAAAATGTATGTACAGAAATTCTGACTCCTAATATAAGAGGCACGCTCAATCTAATGCGATTGGTTATGAAATTCATGTACCGTTTTGTATTGTATATAGGAACATATTAATTCCACCTAATTAATCAGCATAGTCGACAGAGACCTGCATGGGTTGCACATTAATCGGGCTCAAGGTCCATGGTGACCGCAGCATTCTTTCACAAAGGATCAATCAGTCAAGATTACAGCAATAGAAATATAGAAAAATGTATGTACAGAAAATTAGTCTCTTAGGTCGCTCCAAAATACTGGGTGAAGGATTCATGTAACAAAAGGTGTGGCCCATAGGTAAATATGAAAAATCCGCCTAAGTAAACAGCGCAGTCAGTAAAGTATCAGATGTCACATTAATCCTGCGTGCATTGGAAGAGGTCTGCCTATGCGCGCATGGAGATAAAACTGTCGATAGCAATTTAGAATAAACTCCTACAAAACTGTAACACTCTGACTTACTTCTGTGCTCTGTTGAACGAAAATGGCCACTGCGGTCCTGAAGAATTCTATGGTTACAGCACGCGCATGTTCATATGATTAAATAGTCCCTGGAGACCTGGCATGAAGTCAGCGTCTGAGGTCAGAGGCATATTCTTATGATGTGGTAAAGGGCATGGAAAAGTTTCTGTAGACAATAATCCTGATTGTAAAGCCAGTACATTTTAAATCTTTTGGACTGGCTGATACTAATGTAATTGAAATGTGATGTACTTACGATGTCAGGGACAAAAAAGAAAAGAAACAATAAAGGAAGGAATCTGCTGGACCAAAAGAGAAGAATATTAGCTAGTGGAAAGACAGGGAAAAAAGGGAAGATTTACTGCAACCAATATATTAAAGTTCTAATGGCATAGTCAATTATTTTCAAATTAGTGATCACATTAAGAGTATGAGTTGGATGAAGATAGAAGTAATTAATTATTTTATTAAATGTTGTGAGGTCATATATAGTCATATATAGTCCAAGCTTTTAAATCAGAGACATATTTTCATTGATGTCTTGATAAGAAGGGGAGATGCACGGGAAAAATGCTATGTGTCAAAAGATCATATCAGTGAAAAGACCTATTAGTACCGTAGTGTAGTTAGTACCTTAGTTAGTCGGATGGTCAATAGCATAAATAGAGGTTCCAAAATGTTTGATTAATAGATGAAAAATTACACATCGAAAATAGTGTATTTATACTTAGCTTGTTTCAGAGGTATCATTGAGTTCATGACGAATAGAAGGGTGTCCTATATTAGGAAGGCAAGGAAATGGGAGGTGATCAAAAATTAATTGTGAAGTATTTGAGGGTAAAACGCCATACCAGTGAGATATTAATCATAGACAGTGAGGATACTAAGCTAAGGTGAAATGGTGACAAACCAAAGGTGAAATTTAAATTGATGAATGCAGAGGCACTTTTTCCTCATATGCAGAAACATGTTGACCACTCGCTGAGCGGATATTCTGTCAAATCTGCTACCTCACTATTGTTTTTACGTTTAGGGAGCTGGGAGAAAATATTAAAGCCTTCACTTCTACTCAGTTTCACCTAATTTTATTCACTTCACTAATTATTTCACTTGCACTGCTTTTTACAGTTGTAACACCACACTGACACCACTTTTTAGACAAAACGTAAAGTCTTCTTACTCTCACAGTCCTCTTTTCCAACTTGTGTGACTGTGTGCACACTAACTCCTGGGTAAGGAGAACCCAAATGATGTAAAAGTGGTGGAACAGATCGACAACTGATGGGAAAATTCTCACCTTGGGTATGTGTTGCACGTGCATTTGTTTATATGGTATCACGTGTTGCCTTAGTTTAATCTAATTATATTTAGTTCACAATCCCCTTTTTGTCATGCCAACGGTTGTCTGTGATTCGAGTGTGCTTCTGACTCCTGGATCCTTTTTGTGTAAATTAGATGTTTATGTCACTACAATTCCTTCGCATTCCTTTGAACTCCCCCTTGGGGATATTTTGTATTGTTTTGGCAAGATGGCAGCTGTTTTCCCTGAAAATTGAATTAGCTGATGTGGGTTTGCAGAAAGCCTTGGTATGTATTTTATATAGGGTACTAAAACTGCTCCTACTAAAAGTTGACAACATCGGATGGGAAACTGACGGCATACTCATTACCATTGATGTGGTAAATCTCTATACTTCGATTCAACACTCGGATGGAATGGAAGCAGTACAGAAAACACTAGCCACCAAACATGCACATTTTTGGGAATCTAACCAGGTGCTTCTGGAGCTGCTACTCTTCTGCTTCACGAATAACATGTTCTCCTTCAACACACAGTACTATGTGCAACTACAGGGTAGTGCAACGGGAGCAAAATTTTCGCCACCCTATGCATGCATTTTCTTGGGGGAAGTTGAAAAAGTCTGGCTGTGGGATGAAACCTTCTCAGAATATACCCCCCACGTATTATACGGGGGGATGATATATTGATGATATCCTGTGCATCTTGCATGGTCCACAGGCTATTCTAAATGAATTCCAACAAAAAAACAATGTGAATAGATGGAACATACAGACAACTTCTAATGCCTCCACATCAGAAATGGATTTTTTAGACATCACCATTTATGTACAAGACGGTAAACTACATACCAAGGCCTTTCTCCAAACTCACATCAGCTAATTCAGTTCTCAGGGCAGACAGCTGTATCCTGCCAAAACAATACAAAACATCCTAAAGGGGTAGTTCAAACGAATACAAAGGAATTGTAGTGACATAAATATCTACAAAGACAAGGCAAAACACCTGTCGAACAGATTGGCACAACGTGGATACCCTACAGGACAATTAGAGAAAACAGCTGACGAATGTGAGAAAATACCATGCATTTACTTATTACAACCAAACACCTAACCAAGAATGAGAAATCATCAAAGCTTTATTTCGATATAAATATATCATAAAAGCATTTTCCAATTTGTTTTAAAAGAAGAATTAAGAGCAAGATTAAAAGCATAACAGGATAAAAAGTATTCCCCTCTTATACAATCAGTAAATATCAGTTCAACCAGAGAAAGGAGAACACATGGTTATAAAATCAATTACCATCAAATCACTGAAGGAAAAAATACATAGTACATATTGTTTAAGATTGAATTAAATAGTCACAGCTTTGATATAAGGTTAAAACGCGGATTAGGAGAGAACTTCACCCATCACATAACTTTTTCGAACTGATCACCCATGACCACCTGAGGAATTTGGCCACCCCACAGACCAAAGTAGTGTTAGTATCTGTGCGTAAAATTCTCAGGACTTCACAGTGGTTCCTGGTTCCTAATTGGGAGCAAATCGGATTCAACCATTTTTTCCTCGGTTTTACGTAAGCAGCACAGGCGAACATAAGGTGCGGGACACTTTCCACTACTTCATCACAGTGGGGACAGGATGATTGGGTCTGGTACGGGGGTTTCCAACTGCTAGTAAATTCTCGGACAGGAAGTGTACCCAACCTAAACTGGATATAAAGAGCCCTGTCTTTAGGTTTCTGAATGAAGTCAAGATAGGGTTCTAAGCTTGGGACCTGTTTGTGTAGACGAAAATCATCAGTCAGCCTACCTGGCCTATGGTTTCTGGTCTCCTGACTATCAACCCAAGCCCAGTAGGCACTCTTGATGTCTAACTTACTCAATAGGGTCTCTGAGTCCCAAGCTTCTCTAAAACCCAGTTCTATAAGAATTTTTTTTATGTTCAAGAGCCAACTGATTTTGTGAGCTCCCTCAAGGTGTATCACTTCTATTAGACCGTCGGCATATTTGGATAACTCAGGTGTACGCCGCAGACGAGCCCAATAGAGGAGAGGACGTAAAATGGCAAGGTCTTTCAATGAGCAACGTCCCAAGTCGCTCAGCAAAGGCTTAGTTGGGGTTCCTTGCGGCAAAGAGACCAGCTCTCTAAAAAATGTATTTTCTGCCTTAACCATGTCGTCAACTTTCTCAAAGCCCAGAGCTCAGCACCATATAGTGCTGAGCCTACGGCCTTGTCAGCATAGATCACAAGCGCAGGAGCAATTGGCCTGAAACTTGAGGAGCGTTGCTCTCTACCTATGGCTCCAACAATCCTCTTGTGGTTCAGAGCCATTTTAGCAATATGAGGTTTCCAGGACAATTTATCTGAAATTCTGATGCCCAAGTAATCGAATGTTTTAACGCACACTAAAGGCACCCCATCTAGTGTAAGGATAGACTTTGACTGTCTACAGTGGTTAAAAAAGAGAAGTTTGGTCTTTGTTGTGTTAATTACCAGGCCCCTCAAATTGCAAAACGAGTGAAACCTATTTAACAATTTCTGAAAGCCTGCGGGAGTTTTAGAAATTAGTAAGTTGTCGTCCACAAAAAGTAAAGCCTTTCGTCCGCCAGGACTGGGGCATCTGCATTTATTTCTAGTAGATAAGAGAGAACCCCATTCACAAAAAGAGAAAAAAGGGTTGGGGCCATAACACAGCCCTGATGGACACCTCTCTCAATTGGGATTTTCTCAGTTTTTTGGCATTGTGTACCCCACCTGATTCGGGCATATTTGCACTCATGCATATGCACCAAAAGGTTCAGTATCGGCGGGGGTATCCCCATCTCATGTAAGACCAGCCAAAGGCGGTCTTGTGGGACTGGCTCAAAGGCAGTCTTTAGGTCGATAAAAGCGAGGTAAAGACTGCCCTTGCCGATGGTCACCACCTTCCAATGTAGCAGGGCCAACCTAAAGGCCTGGTCGATTGTACTTGTACAGGCCCTGAACCCTGCCTGATAGCCTGACAAAATATTATTCTCCCCAACCCAGGAGAGGGTCCTCTCCAGGAGGACCTGGCCAACCACCTTCTGACCGACATCTATAAGACTGATTGGGCGGTAGTTGGCAGGGTCACCCCTAGAACCCTTCTTAAAGATGGGGATTACCTCCGCCCCTTTCCAGGAGGCGGGCACAGTTGCCCCTGCCAGGAGGGCATTGATCAAGAGGGCAAAGTATATGGCTCATTCTCTTGGGCTAGCATGGTATTGGTCACCTGGTATGCCATCCTGGCCCGGGGCCTTTCCTGGGGTGATCTTATCTATAGCTCTCTCGACCTCACTAACCTCTATTGGTTGGAACGGGTCAGGGGGAAGGAGAGACAGTTGACAACAAAAGGACTCTTTGTACCCTGGATTACTAACTCCTTCATACAATTTTCTAAAGTGTTCATACCATTCCTGATTGGTGATGTGGTTCGGGGTCTGGTCAGGGTCATGACCATTGGATCTCCTGGCCAAATTCCAGAACAAATCACAATTTTTGGACAGGCTAGCCGCCTTCAATTCTGACCAATGGGATTCCTCCCACACCCTCTACGCATCAACCATGGATCGTCTATAATCAGTTCTAAGCCATTGGACCTCCCTAATATTGTGGTTCTTAACTGCGGAGATCAGAGAGGACTTCTTTAGTCTGCACTCCCTATTGTACCATACTTGTGGTGACTTACGGGTCATGGATTTGTTATTAGGTGCGAATGGTTCCAGAAAAAGGGAGCTTAAATTGTCAGTTGTATTGGTGTAAACATCCCCAACAGTTTGAGCCCCTTCCATTTCTCTGCATGCTTTGATCAATTTGGTGGTCTGGGCGCTCAAAATTTCACCAAGTGCCAACATTTTCCGCTCATTGATAGCGACTTTTGGCCATTTGAGAAACCACTTACAGTTAGATGGTATAACTTCTTTGGATAACATCATGTGGCCACTATTAGAACGGGATGCCTCGCTAAGCCAGACATCCATCATTACCAAAGAAAGTGGGTTATGGTCAGTATCAATTTAACAATCATATCAACCACTTGACTCCAGAGTCTCTTGTCGACCAATATGTAATCGATTCTGGAGGGGCATGAAACCCTATTAAATGTATTAGCTCCTAAGACATCTGAGGTGGTTCTCCCATTGAGAGCCCGTAGTCCAAATTCAAGTACTAAGGCGTTTAGTTGGATGGCCAACGGTGACCATCTCTTGACTGGCGGAAGTGTTAGAGCGGGTATGCCCCATCTCGCATCTTCCTCCTACGTCCCAATGAAATCATTAAAGGCCAAAGGTTCGAAAGTGCAATTAAGGTCACCAGCCACCATAACTTGGGCACTAGTTGGACATAAAAGAAGTTCATTAGATAATGTAGAATTAATTGGTGACTTAGCTCCTCCCCTCGTGCCTCTAGCATAAACATTAAAAAGTTCGATGGTAATGCCTCCAGTGGGCCCCCTCAGAGGTAATCTCATTAAGTCCGGGATGGAACAAATATGATGAGTGACCCTACAATTAAGAGCAATGTTCACCCAGTCCATAAGCCCTCCTGACGGACAACCATGCCCTTGGGTAATTGCAGGTATGAAAAAGCACGAGTAGCCGTGTTTATACAGTGGTACTAAGCTCCATGTCTCCTGGAAGATACATAGATCATAGCCATCTATAAGACTGTCACAGTGTGGCAATGGTAATTTACTTTGAAGACTGGATATGTTCCAAGAGATTATTTTAATATTCGCAAATATTGCCCTTTGGGTGTTCACACAGCTTCTAGGGGCCAAGATATGGGAGGACAAGGCACCGTCTGAGGCAGAGTCACTCAAATCAGTGGTGGTAGATAACATAAGATTGTCTTGTTGGTGGGCAACCAGGATAGGAGATATTGTGTATGCAATAGGGGCTGTACTGATGCTACTATTAACAGGATTAGTGTTAGCAGGTAGTCAATCATTTGCATCAAGTGCGGACTGACCCACTATGGCTGAAACAGGGAGAGGACTACAATACCTCATAGATTCCATGCTGGGGAACCGCCTGAACTGTATGGCAGATTGGCCTGGGGGAAAGGTTTTAAAGTCCAGTGCTAGAAGGCCCTCAGCGAGCACATGATTTGTGAAAGTTAACTCAATGGTATCTGTACAATTATCCCTGGAGCTACTTCTACATGCCCTGATTATGTTCTCCCTTATCAGGGATCGGCACCCCCTTACGTGATGAATCCAATGTGTTGCCTTATTGATCTGAGAGTCCTCATCTTCTCTGGAACATGTTATAGGGACATTAACCATGTAGACTCTAGGTTGGGTAGACTTGGGCCCAATTCCTGGATTATACAAAGGTTGGAATAATTGATCAGGACCAAGTCTGATATATGCTGGATTGGGGGCAAGACCAACACTGGAGGAGCGGGAAACGTTCTTAGCAGAGGGCTGTTGTAGTGGCTTGAATATATTATGATCCACTTGTCTATTCTTCTGTCTAGTGGTGCTATCTATCGTATGTGTGATCATTACACTCGGGGTTTTGATGTTATTTCCGTTAGGGATTAACTTATTTTTGTCCCACCCCGCTTCTCTATGAACTTTAAGGTCAATACCCCTGACTGAGGGACCAGTAGGATATTTATTTACAACACCCAGTAGTTCATGCATTATCAGCTTTAATTCTCCTATTTCTGCTCTAAGAGAGGCAATTAATTGGACAACATCATGTAAACTTCCCACATACGGTATTACCCCCGTGATCCCATCGGTCATACAGTTTCTGGGAGCTACTTCCTTCCCTACCTCTTCAAGTAGATCTATGGTTTCAACTAATACCGAAAAGCGATTAGAGCAGGAAATTACTATAGGCTCCAGAGGTACATGTTTAGAAGTTGTTGTGTGCCCATTCCTGGGTTCGATATGTTTAGCTGGAGGTTTGTGAAACATCTAGGGTACAGTAACTGCTCGAATAGGACTTGTATTCTGGGGGCTACATAAGATAGATTTGCTCGTAATGGCGGAGGGCAGGGAAGGATCCAAAGGCAGGATATCCCCACATTCAGCTACTAGGGTCTCAATTCTTTCAAGTGACTGTGAAATGCAGGGGTTTTTGGAAGCCTTCCTTGCCTTTTTCCTTTTAGCCGCCCCCCATTTCCCGCAAGTGACCCGCCTGCAGGGTCCACAAGTTTCCTTTTTCCCATGTTTACTAATTAATAGAGAATAGAAGTAAGCCCAAAACAAACTCCCACTCCTTAATGGGTTCAAATATGTTCTAAGTCAAGCAAAGTCAATGGGGAAAATTCCAACGATACAGCCAGGTGCCGGATATATCCTATAGATCGTGTTAAGAGTACCTTTACAACATCATAGGTGGACGGGTCCAGTGTTCTGAATGCAGGCAACAGAGGGGTGGCCCAGCCCAGCCTCTTCTGGGCTAAGACGGGCAAGGACAGGCCGGCCTTCACCCGGGCTTTGCCCGGTTGCTGCCCGCGCGCGTCCCGTGCTGCAGGTGGCGCAGTGCATTTTTGATGGCTTGCGGCTGACGGCGGCGCCAAGCGCTGACGCTGGCTCTAGGCGCCGGGAGTGGTGCTGGGAGTTGGAGTCCCCCCGCTGTCCGTTTCCCTCATGGCGGATCAGAGCAAAGTTCCCTCGGGACCTGTATCGCCGGCAGTAGAGGTAAGCGTTGGACGGTTCCCCTCACGGTCGTCCGAGAATTGCCCCTAGTTGTTTGCGCGTCCCGCTCTGCGGGAGGCGCGGTGCACTTTTGATGGCTTGCGGCTGACGGCAGCGCTGAGTTCTGACGCTGGCTTTAGGCGCCGGGAGTGGTGCTGGGAGTTGGAGTCCCCCCGCTGGCCGTTTCCCTCACGGCGGATCAGAGCAATATGCACTCGGGACCTGTATCGCCGGCAGGAGAGGTAAGCATTGGACCGTTCCCCTGTGAGAAATCAAACACAATTAGATTCTTGACTGATTTTCATAATGGCCATTACCACTTTCGGAATACCCTAAAAAAAGACATGGGTACCTTCTAACTAAAAACATGTCACTAAGGGATCAGATTGAAAACGTTCCCCAAATAGACTTTAGGAGAGCGAAAAACATAAACAAATCTTGTGCAGATGAGAATATATTGACAAATGAAAAGAACCAAAAACCAACTTTCTGAAAAGACCATGTGGATTTTATAACTGCCATAACTATAATGTGTGCAAATTGGGAATAAACAAACGACTCCAATTTACTTTCAACTCACAAAATACAATCAAAATCAGGGACTGGATTAGTTGCAACTCGACTTACGTAATTAACATCATAATTTGCCCATGCAATAAACTGCATGTGCCAAGTACCATCCGACCCCTCAAGACTAGGATTTTGGAACACTATCGGAATATCAACAAAACCGACGTAGGACCCTCTTTTGACAGTACACTTTCAAGAACACCACTTTAGGACTTGGCATTTTTGGCTAAAGTTCCCTAACCTTTTTTTGCTTTCCCCTAGACCATTTTCCTGACAAAGAGTTGCCAATTTAGATGCTTTGGGTGCTTTGTCACTGCTGATCAGTGTCAAAGTACAAGGGTTCTCTATGTAAAGTGTAAGGATAATTGGCTGGCCATGATTGGTTTGCTGTTCAAACCAAGGGAGAGGCTGTTGGGACTGTGCTTGGAGGTGCTGGGTCCCTGTGCTTGAGCAAGACTGTGCTTTGTGCTGAGTCTTGAACCCCAAGGGCTTGAGGTGAGCTGGCTCCCTGTTTGGAAACACAGAAACATAAAGGTTTCCACAGAAGTCCCAAGCAACGTGGTGTGCGCGTGCTTTTGCAGCTTGAGACCCTCAGAAGTTGTGCCTTGTGATCGTGGGCACGCAGGAGTAAGATGAGACTCAGACACCCAGGGTGCGTGTCGTGGTACAGGCCAAGGCGTTGGTGAGGAGCGCCTGGTCGTTGTGTGCACAGGGAGATGAGGTGAGACTCGGACTCGCAGAGTGAGTGTTGTGGTGCAGGCCAGGGCATTGGTGAGGAGCACCTGGTCGTTGTGTGCACCGAACGAAGAAGTGAGTCTCGGATGCACAGAGTGCGTGTCGTGCTACAGCCAGGGTGTTGGTGAAGAGTGCCTGGTCATTGTGTGTACCGAGAGAAGAGGTGAGATTCGAACATGCAGGGTGCATGTCATGGTGCAGCCAAGGCATTGGCGAAGAGTGCCTGGTCGTGGTGTGCACCGAGCGAAGAAGTGATACTCGGACGTGCAGAGTGCGTGTCGTGGTGCAGCCAGGGCATTGGTGAAGAACGCCTGGTCATCGTGTGCACCTGGAGAAGAGCTGAGACTCAGACGCGCAGGGTGTGTGTTGAGGTGCCAGCAGAGGCGTTGGTGAAGAGCGCCTTCTCATTGTGAGCACCAGAGAAGAGGCGAGTCTCGGACGTGCAGAGTAAGTGTTGAGCTGCAACCAGAGGTGCAGGTGAGAAGTGCCTGTGTAGTGTGTGCACCAAATTTGAAGTAAGTCCCCACAGTGCTGAGGGCGGGTCTCGGTGTTCACTTTGACTGCCGGAAGAAGGGCCAGGTCATTGGGCCCTGTGAGTGAAACAGCAGTGGCCTGGACCGACAGCCCCGGAGGAGCTGAGCTGTTGGCCTGAGCTCACCGTACCCCATGACGGAGTTCTGGGTCAAGGCCCAAGTCGCTGAAGGAGGAGAGGAGAGTGAGGTGGTGTCCCCCCAGGTAACGTGGATCACCACCTGCAGTGGGGTGCGGGCTCGGAGGGACACACTCCCTACCTCTCGCTTCTGTCAGCTGTATGAGCCTGTTGCTTCGGCTCGGATCTAGCCCTTTGCTGGCCCAAGGAGGAACAGTACCGGGGCCAGAGTGAGAAACTGTACTTTTTTTTTCATCATTGATCCATATTGGGGGCACTATTAACGGAGCACCTAAACTGTTGTAATTCACTTTGCATTATTGCTGCTAATGAACTATCGAACTGTCGTATGATGCCTGACCTCATTTGTGCCTGACGAACTACATGCTTGGTGCACTACGCACTGTGTTATTTTTCCCTTGCAGAGTACATGATTGTAACATGGTACATTGCATTATTTCTTTATTGTACAGTATCTGATTATAATTTGGTGCAGTGCATTTTTTCTTCATTGCAGAGTACATGATTGTAGCATGATGCATTGCTTTGTTTCTTCCTGGTACTGGGCATGCTGGTAGTGATACGCATTGCATTATTCCTTCTATTGCAAAGTACATGACTGTGGCACTACGTATGGCACTGCTTCTATGTTGCACAGTACAAGAGAAATCGGTACGCATTGCAGTATTTCTTTTCTTTTGCAAAATGTGTGACTCTAGGATTATGGCTTTCCTAACCTTTTGGAAACAGTTAGAAGTAAGCTTAACTATTGGTTAGAAGCAGTGGTTGGGATTAGAACCTGTGGTTGCTCATATTGTGCACTCATGCCTTGGAGATAAGCCTGGTTGCTCGTTCCAACCTACAAAGGGGGTGAGCAGGGCTATCCCAGACGGTGTCCTTACTTAGCATAATGTTGAAAAGAGGGGTCAAGGACTCCAACCTCCAGCATTTGGTGGCGGCGATGAGGGATAAGGGCCCCCACTTTCAACATTTGGCGGCAGAGCGGTGGGATTCGATCCAAATATAAATTAAACGTGTATGAGTAAAATCACTCACAGTAATTGGTGTTCATCATAAATTGATTGCAGACCACGACAAAACAACATATTGTTTTTGATTTGGTGGTTCTATTGTTGAGTCACCTTGTTTGGTGGTTCTATTGTTGAGAGCCAAGATAGCCTGCGAGGCTGAGGCTGCAGAATTAGAGTTTGACATTGAGGCACTGTTCACCTACAAGGTTGATCAGTTGAGGAAATTGTGCAGAGCTTTGAGATGTCCCATGAAGAGCAGCGCCAAGAAGGAGGAGCTGCAAGTGGCCTTGAGGACCTGGTGGGAAGCCAAAGAGGCTCACAAGACAGGTGATGGTGAGGTGGATGAGGATCACCCAGGCAATGGATTTGGTCCACAGGATTTGCCAATGGATGGACCCGCCACAGGGGTTGGTAGGAGCCATTCAGCGAGGAGTTTTTCACCAGAGATGGAGGAAAATCAAAAGGTCAGGCTGCATGAGTTGGAGGTGTCAGACATTAATACTCAGAGGAGAGCAAGAACACTCTTGCATTGGAAGAGGAATAGATTTTCTTCGCTCATGAGTTAAGCATGAGGGAACTTGACATTAAGGGTAGACAAGCAGAGTCCAGTATGATTGGTAGCAGCGCACAGCCAGTGCCAAGTGTGAATAAGTACAAGTGTGAACTTGAAGATTGAGTAGTGGCTAGCATGGTGAATGATTTGAAGGGGTTATCTAATCGGGCCCAGGTTAGCCTAGGCTCTGAAATTATTTTCAAGGACTGCACCACCCCGGGTCAAGGTGTGGGCTCTTTGATTCCCAGGAACTTGCATGAGAACCATGCCCCTGGCCATGGGTTCAGGGGCCTGAAGGGGTCTCAGAGAGGGAAGAAGGGACAAGTAGCACAAGGAGATCCCAGAGTAGGGAGTAGGAGTTGCTGGCTAGTCCCTTGTCTCGAAAGAGTGGGAGGCAGAGTGAACAGCACCCCCTGGGATCAGCAGCACCACCCAGGAAACTGGGGGGCCATAGGAGAGCCCTGGATTGAGGTCTTGTGCCTAGTTGCCAGCAATGTGGGGAAGAACACCTAGCGTCAAGAGGGCGTGGGGAGTCTGGAGTCAGAGCTCCTGCAGTCCTAAAGTTTGTGGATGCCATTCCTAAGTAGCAGGCCCGGAAAAATAAATGGAAGGTTAAGAGAGGGTTGTGCTCCCAGTGGGACAGTGTCCAGCCAGGGAGGCTGGGACCCCTAGGAGTGACCAAAGTAGACCCACTCTTTGGCGTAATTGCCGGTCTTGGGCAATTTCATGAACTACAAACATGGCCGCCATAAGGGGGTGCACATGTGCAGAAGCCGACCAGTCAGGCTAAAGTGCAGCCGCACCCGAGCCCTAACGCTTTGTGTCCTTGCTCGCAGGAGTGGATTCTTACCTTCCGGTTCCTTGTGTCACTTCCTGGGTCATCGGGATTCTTCATCCGCGTCCATCTTCATGTCTGCGTTGCTCCTTCGTCCGGACCCTTGCCCTGGCAGTTCCATTTTCATGTTCTTCTGACTTCGTTGTACTTCGTCTTCCTCCTCTAAGTGGTGCCTGCAAATAGAAGAAGATATGACAAGAAAAGCTACATTACTGTCTTATAGGTAACAACGCTCTGCACTGCCATTAACTTTACAAACTTTTGATTAATGCATGCATATCTGATATATCTGATCATATCATATCTGAACTAGCGCTCCAGCCGCTGAGGACACCCCTCCTTCAGCCTGCATTTGTACACCTTTTTCTACCTATGACAAAGAGAAAAAGGGGACATTAGTTACTTACGCCTGAATTAAGGTTACTCTTTTAGTTTTGCCAGAATAGAACATTTCTTTGGGAATTTATCACACGTGTAGAAGTCTTGTAACAAGGTGGGTTCATTAGCATGGATATTCTTATTGTTTCTCTGCATTTATGTCAGTCCTTTTTTTCTTAAGTAGTTTCTTGTCTTTTCCTTCAGACTGGATTTAAGCCTATTGAACCAAGTTATGTGAATATGTTATGTTATGTTTTGGGGTATTTGTAAAGCGCACGGCTACTACAAGAAGTGTCCTGGTGCTAAGAGGTCCCCCTTGAAAAGAGAGACAGTATGCACGCAAAATCCTACACGTCCCCATTACTGATGGAACAGCCAGGTCTTAAGTTGGCTCCTGAAACTAAGAAGCTCTCGTTCTTGTCTGAGGGAAAGAGGCAAAGTGTTCCATAGTCTTCCCACTACCACCTTAGATAGAATACCTTAGAAGAACGGAAATATAAGGCAGAAATTAGCATATTTGAGCAGAGATAGGAATTATAAGTTGACTTTTACATTATGCTTACCAGTTCTCACTTTTTCCTATCTATAGCTTTTTGGCCTTGACCCTGCCTGGTTCTTGTTCCACATGGGGTTCGACGTGGGACCCTTACCTCTCCTTGTTTTGTTTCCCTTCTTCCCCAGGTTACCATTGCCACTTTGACACTGTTGGGTGCAATAGGTGGTTTTGGGAAGTTGTGGATCTTTCTTCGTGTCCATGATATTCCTGCGGAAATAAAGTTGGCTCTTAACAGAACGTGAATCCAAAAGAGAAAAGTTTTCTTCCAGCCCGAAAGCCATGGAGATGAGTCAGGTATCCCTTGCAGACTAAGACCATATGTTGGAGAATCTACAGAAGGAAACGCAGTCCCAGTCAGCACAGGTGGATTCGATCCAGCGGTGTATGAGGTCTGATTCAGGTGTAGGAACCCAGAATTCTAGCAGTGATACAAGTTACCACACCACCGTCCATTCCTCAGGCCCCCTGTGAGCGTTTTTTGGGTGATCCTACTAAGTTTGCAGCCTTTATCAGTCAGTGCCGCTTCACTTCATGTGTAAGGCTGCTAGCTTTCCAACAGACCAAGCAAAAGTGGCATTTGTTATTTCTTATCTAGGGGGGTCTGCTGCAAATTGGAACATACCACTAATAGAAAGAAACGACCCACTAATACAGGATTATAATGCCTTGAAGAGAAAATGTAGGAAGTTATTCAACAGACATTCCTTTATGCAGTTGGTAGACACTGAGCTTTTGAATTTGAAACAGGGAATTAAAGATCTAACCACATACATCTCCACTTTTAACAGATTGGAAGCAGAAGCTGGGTGGCCAGAGGAAAAGCATAGTGCTTTGTTTTTCAGATTGTTGAGAGAAGACTTAAAAGATTTATTTGCACAAGTGGTTGACCCTCCTGAGTCTTGCACTGCCCTTATTGACCTGGTGTTCAAATTGGACCATAGAATAAGAGAAAGGAGGAGTGCAAGAGGCAGGTCAGAGGGGTGAGTTTTTGCTTATAGAGAGAGAAAGCCTGACCCCGAAAGATTGTATGAGGAACCAGAACCAATGCAAATAGGGAGTATAGGAGGCCCCCTTAGAAAATAAGAGAGGCATAGAAGACGAGACAAGAAGTTGTGCATGTATTGTGGAAAGCAGGGTAATTTCTTAAGAGACTGTCCTGTAAAGCCAAAACTGACAAAGCGATCGGAAAACTAGTGAGCCTGAAGTCTCAGGAGACAAGGATTTGAGGAAATTCAGGATTGATTGTCTCGCAAACGGAGGTACCAGCATCTCTGCCACATCATGCCAAGCCACAGAGAGACTATGGAGAAGCAACTATTCTGACATTCGCCAGGGAGTAACTCAAAGCAGCTCCCTGGAAGTATAAAAAAGACATCCAGAACGAAAAAACATAATTTTTCTGCACTGGGCAAAGCAAAAAACAGGCCCAGGGAGCTCTTTAACATCATTAGACAACAAACATCCAAGCCCACTACCTCCTCAGTGCTAGCCACCAAAGAACTCTGTGACAACTTTGCAAACTTTTTTGAGTACAAGATCAACAAGATCGAACTCTCACTGGACATCAACATCAATCCCCTCAGCAAGATCATCTCACCTGGGACCAAGGACTCCACATCCACGCCCCCTTCAAAATCCTGGAAATGTTTCATCCCTATACAGGAAGATGAGATAGTGAACCTGATCTCCACATCCAAGCCTGCCTCACACACTCTAGATCCTCTTTCACCACAACTGACCAAAAAGCTTAGACTCTCCCTTGCCCCGCTCTGGTGCAAGATCATAAACAGTTCCCTGAGATCCGGAGTCATCCCGGACTGCCTCAAAGTTGGGCAAGTCACGCTATTTCTAAAAAAACAGGACTAGACAAAAAAGATCTGAATAAATACAGACCAGTTTCGAACTTACCACTTTTATCCAAAACCTAGAAAGATGCGTGGTCCTGCAACTAACTCAACACCTGGAAAGCATCAAGCTCGTCGATGCCCACCAATTGGGCTTTGGAAAGGGCTGCAGCATGGAAACCGCGATCCTCAATGTCATTACACATGCTACTATTGAGTCAACATTAATCATAGCGGAGAAACACCAAGAACTCATTGCGTTTGATCTCATCTAGTCGCATCAGTTTCCGGCTATTTTAGGGTTACCCTGGTTAGGTCAACACAGTCCATTCATAGATTGGAAGGCGATGACGTTAACCATTAACCACGATTACTGTCAGGAACATATTCTTCAGAATACAGGTGATCCTGAGAAAACCATTGCACTCACTGGTACTGTTGAATGTACATTACCTCGTTTTATCAAGACCTCAAGGAAATATTTGACGTGGAAAAGGCTTCTAGCCTTCACACATCATAGGTCCTATGACTGTCTGATAGATCTGCTGCCTGGGGCTCCTATTCCCTGTGGTAAGACTTACTCCTTAACAGAAAAGGAGAACTTGTATTTGAGAGAATACGTGGATGAGATGTTGAGGATTGGGTTTATTTATTCGTCCTTCCAGATCACCAGCATTGTCATCTATCTTTTTTATACCGAAAAGAGAAGGGGGTTTTAGATGCTGTATAGATTATAGGGCATTGAATGCCATCACCATTAAAAAGAGGTATCCCCGGCCACTGATTTCCTCCCTCCTTGATCAGATCAAAGACGCTCAAGGGTTTACTAAGTTAGATTTACGAGGGGCCTACCATCTTATGAGAATCAAAGAAGGAGATAAGTGGAAAACAGCTTTCTGTACTAAGTATGGTTTATACTAATATTTAATGATGCCATTTTGGCTGTGTAATGCCCCCTCTGCTTTTCAGTATTTAATCAATGAAGTCTTAAAAGACATGTTGGATCTGTTCGTCATTGCTTATATCGATGACGTCTTGATTTATTCCCCATCTATGCAAGAACATGAAATTCATGTTAGAAAGGTCCTTGAACGTTTACGAGACAACCACTTGTACTGTAAGTTAAAGAAGTGCCATTTCCATACGCAATTAGTCCGCTTCCTAGGATTCATGGTGTCTCCACAGGGAATCAGTATGAACCCACAGAAGGTAGAAGCCATTACTCGCTGGCAAGCTCCACAAATTGTTAAAGCGATCCAGAATTTTCTTGGTTTCGCCAATTTCTATAGACGCTTTATTAGATTAGCTTCTTGGCCTGGTCCATGCCTGGTTCTGTTTCACCTGGGGTTCAACATGGGACCCTGACCTCTCCTTGTTTTATTTCCCTTCTTCCCCGGGTTACCATTGCCCCTTTGACACTGTTGGGTACAATAGGTGATTTTCGGAAGTTCTGGATCTTTCTTCATGTCCATGACGTTCCTGTGGAAATAAAGTTGATTCTTGACACTCTTACCCTAGCGGACAGGATGACTAGAGGTGGTATCCCGACAGATGGGTCTCCCCAGGGTACCACTACAGGGGGGGTTGGCATTGGTCCAGCACCCCTTGAGGGGTCCCCCTAGCGGGGAGGTATCCATGGAACAGCGTTGTTGTCTCAGGGGGTAGTGATCAAGAAGTCCCCCTGGGGTCAGGAAGGCGAGGAACTGGAGGGACTCCCTGTGGTAGATGGCCTGCGTCCTGGTTCTTTTGCCCAAAGCTGGGAAGTCCATCAAAGTAATGATTGGTCTACTCTGACTTTTGGCTGGAAGTGGGTTGTGTGTGACTTGGCCTTTTTGACTAAAGTTCCCTAAAGTTTTTTGCTTACCCCCTAGACCGTTTTCCTGACATAGAGTTGCCAAATTTGATGCTTTGGGTACTGTGCCACTGCTGATCAGTGTCAAAGTACAAGAGGTCCCTATGTAAAGTGTAATGGTAATTGGTTGGCAATGATTGGTACGTTTGCCTAACTAGTAAAGTCCCTAGTGATGTGCACTGAGTGTGCCAGGGCTAGTAATGCAAAGGTGTGCGGCTAAGGGAACTCAGGTCTGCAGTGTAGGGCCTGGGCACAGAGTTGTCCTGGCAAGTGCAACCACTTGTCAGGCCTTACTTCCCCTTTTGCATATTCATTGGGCACCCCTGTGGTAAGTCCTGGGTAATCCCTAGGCAGGGTGCAGTGTAGGCGAAAGGCAGGACATATACTAAGGTGTGTGTTATGTCCTAACAGTGAAAAACATTCCATTTCGTTTTTCACTGCTGAAAGGCCATCCTGCCCATAGAACAGAATGGGGAGGCTTGATGTTGTGTTTGCTGGCCTAGTATGTTTATAATGGAGAGGTGAAGTTTAGTATGAATGAACTCTCAGTATCATAACACATCTTTCAAGTAAAGTGGTTTTGTCACTGTGTGTTCAGAATCCACTCTTTAAGAAACTGGCTGAGTTATGTGCTTTAAGCATTTCTGTGTGTCTCTGTTGAATGTGGATTGACTGTCTGGATCTGAAAGATGAGAAGAGCTGGGAGAGGTCTTGACCTAGGGAGGGGTTGAGATGGCATCAGGCTGCCCTGCATCTGGAGAGTAGGGGAGGAGAAGCCCGGGAGGTGAAAAGGCTGGGGCTGGTGCTATAAAACAACTGACCCATCTCCTGCTGAGTGATTAAGGATCCAGATCCCCATTATCAAAGGGAGAAAGGTGGCACTGGGAGGCAGACACCCAGAACTGATTTAGGGAGCACAAACAAACTTCAAAGACATTAAGGGGTATAACTATGAGAGTTGAAACCCCTGAACTTTGGAATGAAACAGAAATGGATTGAGACTGAAAAGGATTGGATCCATTCTGTGGTCAAGAGGAACCTCTGCTAAGAAAGGAGCAACTGAAGAGACTGCTGTGGAAAGACCAACTCTCGTGATCTGGGGCTGGTCTACAGTTTGCTGTTTTAACCAAGGAAGAGGCTGTGGGGACTGTGCTTGGAGGTGTTGGGTCCCTCTACTTGAAGAAGACTGCTGTGTGCTGTGCTGTGTCTTGAACCCCAAGGGCCCGAGGTGAGCTGGCTCCTTGTTTGGAAACACAGGAACATAAAGGTTTCCGGGGAAGTCCCAAGCAATGCGCTGTTCGCCTGCTTTTGCAGCTTGAGACCCTCAGAAGTTGTGCCTTGTGATTGTGGGCATGCAGGAGTAAGCTGAGTCTTGGACACCCAGGGTGTGTGTAGTGGTGCAGGCCAAGGCGTTGGTGAGGAGCACCTGGTCATTGTGTGCACGGGGAGATGAGTTGAGATTCGGACGTGCAGAGTGCGTGTCGTGGTGCAGGCCAGGGCGTTGGTGAGGAGCGCCTGGTTCTTGTGTGCACCAAACGAAGACGTGAGTCTCCGACATGCAGAGTGCATTTCGTGATGCAGCCAGGGCTTTGGTGAAGAGCACCTGGTCATAGTGTGCACCAGGAGAAGAGGTGAGACTCGGACGTGCAGGGTGCGTGTCGTGGTGCTGCCAAGGCGTTGGTGAAGAGCGCCTGGTCGTGGTGTGCTCCGAGTGAAGAAGTGAGTCTCGGACGCGCAGAGTGCATGTTGTGGTGCAGCCAGGGCATTGGTGAAAAGCGCCTGGTCATCGTGTGCCCCGGGAGAAGAGGTGAGACTCGGACGCCCAGGGTGCTTGTCGAGGTGCAAGCAAAGGCATTGGTGAAGAGTATAACCTTGAATGGCTGATCCTTTGCGGCAGCACACTGAGGTAACATGTCATTTGAAAGGGTCTAATTTTACCTTACAGGATTCACCATGGACCGTGAGTACACCTAATATGCAACCGATACAGGTTTCTGTCGTCTACGCTGATTAATTAGGTGGATTTAGTACGTTTCTATATGAGCAATATGAAATGGTACATGAATTCCGTAACCGATCGTATTAGATTGACTGTGCCTCTTATGTCCTAGTTTATGCTGCACTAGGAATCCATGATTGGGATTTTTGATTAGCAGGGCCAATCTCAATGAGCGTAAAACATGTGCCAATTGAAGGGTCCTATTGATAGCTTAATTGGCACACCACGGACCAGTAGCATTCCAAAAATTTAACATGATCTTGCTGCCTTCATATATCTCTTACTCTGCTCTACTATCGCTATTTCCACAGACTACATGACTGCTAAAAGACTTTTTGGTAAGTGTATTACCCTGAATTGTAATTTAACCTCTTTAACTGTTTAGGATTTTTCCTCTGAAAATAAAAAAAAATAGTGTTCTGCAGTGAATACTTATACCCTATTGCAATTTGTTGGGGGCTCTCTTCAGGTTATGATCTTGCTGTATAAAATGAGGGGATTTTCAATTATTGTAATGTATTCATTTTATGATGAATGTATATGTGTCTCTCTCCGAATCTCGCAACGCAACTGGGACATGATGGATTTTGTGTCTACCTCTAAACAGAAGCTACATTATGCTCCAAAATGTGGTAGTGTTTAAGGCTAATTATCTAATTTTATCCAAAAGTTTGTTTAACATGCTGATTAGTCCACTGCTTTATTATTGCTGTACTATTCTTTAGGATTTTTGTTGTAACTTGCATTTTGAGGTTTCTTACCATTTTTATTTTTCTCCTTTTTCCTTTTTCTCCATTCCTTTTGCTTTTTCTGTTCACTACTGTTTTAAAAAGCTCTCCTCCTTGGTGTCTTCATTGACTCAATTTGTTCCCATTCGCTCATTTTAATCACATGATCATGAATCAATGATCTCTTGATTATGTCTCTGTTTCACATAAACACCATGCATTTACTGTAAATGTCAGCCTTGAAAAATCCCTTGGCATGCTGGCCAATCAGACGAAACATGTGTCGGCTGTTCTCTTTCCAATTGTACTGTTGGAACAATAATTAAAATGGCATACTATGCTTTAAAAAGCACACTAGATTTGGGGAATTATTGTCCAAGAGATTACTACTGACCATTAGGCACAGACTTCTCTCCCGGCATAAATCAACTACACAACTCTTGTAGGCAAACTAAGTAACATCTGGTTTTGCACACCTTGTAAAAAGGAAAAATATACTCTGGCCCTCATTACAAGTTGAGCTAGCCCAAACTGAGGTGGGAAATACCTCCTATTCAAGGTTTTCAGCAGTAGAATGTAATAAAAAATGCAATATCCGTGTTCAACACTCTAAATTAAATATTTTGTGCTTTTTCGGGGGCCTTCTCTCTCTCCCCTGATAAATTTGAGCAGGTTTAACCTACCGGAATCGATCAGAAAAAAACTGCAAGGTTGAAATACTTATCACACAGCTATTAATTCTAATGCTCTTGTATTCAATTAGTGTGTTATCTCATATTCCCATAGTTGAAGCAAGAAATAGTGTCTTAATTACTCATCTAGGAAAATACCACAACCTCCCATATCAAAATTCACAAGGTGTGCAATTACCAGCGGGGCACCAAGAACCCGGTCCCAGCGTATTTAATTTGTAATATAGTAATCAGTCTCTCCATTTTTTTAAAAACCTTTTTTTGTTGGTATTTTGCATATATTCAAACATTTATCAGTACACTTGTCTCATATATCTTACATGCACCTCTTTTTTCCACACTCAATGACACTATAGCTTCATTATATGCTACATGTGTGTTTACATACTTAGACTTATAGATTAAATGGCTTCAGATATATACCAGACTTTTCTCCTCATCTCAGCTCTTCCCCAATATTCAATTGGGGAAGAGCTGAGATGGGTGTCCACTCACAATATTCTATATCAAGACCCATCTATCCCTGCAAGGTAGGGATTGCCTTACAAATTCCATAGCTTAGGCCTTACTTTTATGTGCATGAGTTCCATCTCCCCTTATGTTAGGATTTACCTAACATCTAACGCATATCATAGTAAATAAGTCTCTAATGGGTCCCATATATCTTATGGGTGTGATGATGGCGGGAGTAGTTCTGCATATGCCAAAGTTTGCTCCTGCCAGAGTACCTGATCACGGATCCAGTCCTTAAACTTGGGGTGTTCTTCCCTGTCCCCATTTGCAGGCCTCCTTTTGCTTAGCCAACAACAGCCCAAGTGCTACATATTCCCTGTATACTACAGTTATCTGTTCAGTGTAGCCTAACAGAGCTAATATCAGGGATGCAGGTATTAGAGTTGTTGTTATCTGTGTCATCGCTGCAAAAACTTGTTGCCAGTATTGATGTATACTATTACAGTCCCAGGCAAAGTGCATGAAATCCGCCCCTTCAGCTCTACATTTGTCGTACCTATCGTCTCTGATTTTGAATTTATGCATTTTGGCCGGCGTTAAGTATATGCGATGTAAACATTTTAAATGAATGATGCATGAGGATATCCACCCGGTTTGTGTGCAGCAGCATTCCCACTGTTTATCTGTCATTTGAAATCCTAGCTCTTTTTCCCATTGTACTTGTGTGATGCATTGTTCTACCGAAGGGGCACTTTGAATTTTATGATATAGTAGGGGACCGTATGTTTAGGTGTCTCTAACTGCAATAGTATATGTAGTGGGGATAGAAACGGTGGTTCTAGGAGAAAGGATGGTGTGTTTGCTTTAATACTCTATCAGTCTTACATAGAGGAATACCTCCATGGGCGTGGGGTCTACCATGTTAAAACATTGCTCCAGTGTGCGGAATGTACCGTCTATATGTAAATCGCCCTAGTTCTTTATATTTTTCGCAGCGTCTGTTTAAAGCAAGTTTCTTGTACCACTTGCATATGAGGATGATATAGGAGTGGTAATAGGGGAAAATATTTCATTGGGGCCTTGAGCAGCTCTGCAACGCCCTCCCGAGGCTTGGGGGTAGTGTTTATAGTCCCTGAAAGAGGGATTAGATCAGTGTAACCCTGTTCCACTGCTATGTGTGGCATGTATGGGCGTGGTGAAGTGAAATAGAGAACGATGATGGATTCAATCCAGATCTATGACTGGGGGTGAGTGTCTGAAAAGATTCAGCGCTTCGTCCATCATCTCCTTATCTTTGCTTTGTTTGCCCTAAGTTGGCAGGGTATGCCCAGACGCGGGTTCCTTGCTCACTGTGCCACTGGATTCAAGCTAGCCTGGCTGATGAGGGCTGTTAGCCCGAAACCGGCCCCAGGATGCTTGTTTCTGGTCCAAGGAAGACATGGCTTGGCAGTTTGGGCTGGACTGTTCCCATGAGGTACAGGGTCAAGACTGATTTGCATATAGGTGTGTCTGAGATGGGGTCACAATGTGAGCTAAAGAACAATGATGGATTCAACCCAGATCTGTGACTGGGGGTGAGTGTCTGAAACGTTTCAGCGCTCCGTCCATCATCTCCTTGGGTTTGCTTTGTTCACCCTAAGTTGGCAGGGTGTGCCCAGAAGTGGGTCCTTTGCTCACTTTGCCACTGGATTCAAGCTAGCCTGGCTGATGAGGGCTGTTAGCCCGAAACCGGTCCCAGGATGCTTGTTTCTGGTCCAGGGAAGACATTGCTTGGCAGTTTTGGCTGGACTCTTTCATACAGGCACAGGGTCAAGACTGATTTGCATATAGCTGTGTCTGAACTGGGGTGGCAAAGTGAGCTAAAGAACGATAATGGATTCAACCCAGATCTGTGACTGGGGGTGAGTGTCTGAACAGTTTCAGTGCTCCGTCCATCATCTCCTTGTGTTTGCTTTGTTTGCCCTTAGTTGTCAGGGTATGCCCAGACAAGGGTCCCTTCCTCACTTTGCCACTGGTTTCAAGCTAGCCTGGCTGATGAGGGCTGTTAGCCCAAAACGGGTCCCAGGACGCTTGTTTCTGGTCCAGGGAAGACATGGCTTGGCATATCAGGCTGGACTGTTTCCATGAGGCACAGGATCAAGTCTGATGTGTATATAACTGTGTCTGAACTGGGGTGGTAAAGTAAGCTAAAGAACGATGAAGGATTCAACCCACATCTGTGACTGGGGGTGAGTGTCGGAAAAATTTCAGCGCTCCGTCCATCATCTCCTTGTGTTTGCATTGTAAAGGAAATATGTCTGCACTAATATTAAGATGTGTGAAATTTGAAAACAGGTGAAAAACTAGATTTGATTAAATCCAAGACTGATTGGATTACAGTTATCCATTGTGGTCAAAGATGTTTTAACATTTTCAATCCATAAATTTATCGCTGGCCCCAATACATCTTAGATTCCAGCTGCTCTCTTATCAAAATATTGACCCAGTATATTCAGGGTCAGATGAATGAGAGCAAAGATAGGCCCAGCTACATCTGCATTCTCCCAAACAATTATTACCACACATAGTGTTATGAAGGCTTAATATTGGAGCCACTATGTTCTTGATTTCTGGGCTAAATCTTTTTCCTATCACAACACAAACTTCCCTAGTGTCAACCAGTGCAGGATCATTTGAATATTCTTGAAAATTTATGAGATGATCTCAAACACACCACAGGATGTCATGCTTCATACTGGGCATGTAGGAAGTGTTCTGTCTGTTCATTCACAAAAACATATGGAAATAGACATTGGCACAGATCGTCCGTGGGTAGTGAAGAGCTACATAAATTGCAATAGTGAAAATGTTATCTATATGATAATATGCCCCTGTTCACTGAGATATATAGGCATGCCCACACGTAAGATATGTTTGATATAGCTTAATACCAGAGTAATATCAGGTGTAAGAGAAGTACTACAAATATGACTACCCACTATTTAGAGCACAGACACTCTGACAAAGACCTAGAGTGGGCAGCTTCAGAAAAGATAGATCCCAAACATAATTGTAGCATTATTCAGAGACTTCTCGACAGGGAACAATTCTGGGTGTACCATTCCAAATCACATATACAAGGCCTAAACAATGAAATAGCCTGGCTACAGGTTGCTAACTGAGATCCCTCGTCACAAAGTTAATGGGAAACATGGACCATACTTAATGAAGATCACACTATCCACTACCAGAAGCTCCCTTTGTCCACAGGCAGGCCACTTGACGCCACACATTTGGCATTATTAGAATCCACATAATAATGCTTGGTATGTGGCTCAATACAGACATCTATGACTGATTACATAAGTAAAGGAAAAATGATAACGTCCATAGATCTCACAAGGCCTTTATCATTGTCCTGGCAGTATCATATTACACATTCTGATAACAAACCAGCTTTGATTCTCTACATGTAACCATTCTTTACAGTAATGAAAAATCATTCCTTGCAGAGCATTTCTTATGCAATGAATGATATTTTGGAAGCAGCACACAACATTCTATGATACATCATCAGACTTGATTTTCTCAATTAATTATTCTTCACAAAAAGAGTAATCCCTTTTTACAGAGCATTTCTGCTAACTAACAAGCCTTAAACTAATCTTAATTAATAAACAAATGGGCCCCCATAGAGTAATGAGTTATGGTTGGTGACCGCATTCAATAATACCTAACTTGGGTCACATTCCACAACTATTTTCTCCTTGGAATCCAGTTTGCATCAAGGGATTTCCCATTCTAAATATACAGCACGTGCAACATTACGGTATTACAACTCCCATGATCCCAGCATGTAATACACAGGTGACACACATGACCCACACCGCGGGTTCACAATTCCCATGACATTTTATGCTTGTTTGCGTTCTCAAAATGCATGTTCGTGAGATATTTCAACCCTAGCACCCAAACAGCGATTGCGAACAGTAAAAAAGTATCGCGAACAAGCAATTCTGCATGTTTTTTTACTGTTTCACTGAGATTTTCGTAAAGCGATTATGCAAATTCCGCCCACCCCTAGTACTAACCGTGAATAACAGCCATGTTCGTTTTTCAATATTGCAAGGCTACTTGTTCTCCATTGGCCAGAATGGGCTGTTAGAATTATTACATCTTATAATCCTAACTGACTGACTGACAGAACATGGTAGAAATAGTATACCTGAACTCAGAATAGTTAAGTACATCTTTTAGTAAAGTTGTTTTTAATATTCTGTCTTTGAAAATACCACTTTTAGAAAGCAGGTATTTTCTTGCCTAAACCTTTCAAGCCTGCCTCTGCTAGGTTGTGTATTCCTTATCTGGAGTTTGTGAGTGACAGGGCTGGGGGATTCCAAGAGACAGGATGAGTCAGCCCAGTGGTGAATAGAAAGATCTGTATCTAGATGGGAGGGAGGAGTTGCACCTGAACCTTGAATAGGGCTGTGTCTGCCTTCCACAATGCTGGCTCCACCTTCTGGGGAGCGGCTGATGTCTCTGCCTTGCACACTGAAAGAAGAGGAGGAGTCCTGTTAACAAAGTGCTCCAGGGCTGTACTTGCCTTCCACAATGCTCGCTCCACCTCCTGTGGGGCGTCTGATGTTTCTGCCCTGCACTGTGAAAGGAAAGGAGAAGTTTGGTAAACAGAGTGCTTCAGAAATGGTTTAGACTGGGCAAAGGCCCCTCTCCCCTCAGAGAACAAAGGATTTTGAGGTATAAATATTGGGACCCTGATCCCATGAAATTATATCACTTTTAGACTGCAAGAAGAAACCTTTTCTGAGGAGAGGAACCTGAGGAAAATGAGTAGAGTGTTGCTTGGGGGATTGGCCTGCAGTGGTTGCCTTACTGCCAAAGAAAGGAGAAAGGAACTTTGTGTACTTTGCTTACAACTTGTGAAGGATCTCCAACTGCTTGGAAAAGAGCTTGCCTCCTGCTGAAGTCTCAGGGACAACAGACTTCACCCCCATTCTCCCCAGAGTCATTGTGGAAGTGCCTGCTGCTGTTTTGGGCCTTCTGATGGACTGCGTGTCGCAAGGAGCTGGACGCGCGACTCAACGAAAAAGAAGCGTGTCGCCATCGCTGCTATTGCCGTCGCACTTCTGAACAAGGGTGTCGCCGCTGGAGTTGATGCACAGCACCGCTTCGAGAGAAGTGTTTTGCAACGAAGAGGAAGTGTGTCGCCCTCGCTGCTGCCTGCCATCGTACTTCTGAACAAGGGTGTCGCCGCTGGAATTGTCGCAATGCACTGCTTCGAGAGAAGGGTCTCGCAACGAAGAGGAAGTGTGTCATTGTCGCTGTTGCTGCTGTCGCACTTCTGAACAAGGGTGTCGCCGCTGGAAATTGTCGCATTGCACCGCATCGAGGAAAGAGCGTTGCATCCCCGGGAAGCACGCCACCGTCGGAGCTGCTGCGGCGCATTTCTGAACAAGGATGTCGCCGCTGTAGTTGTCGCATTGTGTGGAAGCTTCACGCAAGCATGGGAGAAGAGTGTTGCAGCTGAAGCTGTTGCCGTCGCAAGGGTGTAGCCGCTGCAGTACACGCATCGAACCGAGAACTTCTTGCGTCCCCGGAGAAGCGTGCCGCATCTGGAAAATCTTCATGTCTTTATTTCTTTGCAAATGAACTTTGCTGCATTTCCCTGCGGGCAACTTTGCTTGTCATGGAAGCGCAACGCATCATAAGGTACATTGACGCAAAGTTTTGTCATATGGATACTTCGTTACATATATTGCGTTAAGTTAGCATGAGTGTATTACATGTCTAACAGCCATTTTTCCTTCGGCTTCAGTTTTGCACACGACACCTACTTGTTGTTGTCGCTTTCACCCTAGAAGCGGTGATGTGATTTATTTGAGAATAATATGTTATTACTATGCTATCAGTTTTGCTTGGTACACTTGGTACAACTGTCTGCACACTGAGAGCTGCACACTCTAAGAATAACCTAACACAAGGTTGCTGGGAGGCCTGATCCTCGCACCACATTAGACATAACACTAATAATGTTGATGCCAACATTGGGCTCTACGCGGGTTTAAGATAGAGTTACAGGGAATGAATCAACACACTTGGTGCTGCGCATGAAGAGAGCTGGTAGCTGTTGATGTGATCTACTCCTACTGACATTTAGAGGTATGGGTCCGCCCTGCTAAAACCCGAATGAGACCTTCTTAGATATAATATAATATGCTAAATAGGGTGCGCAAAATATAGGTGATACAGGTTTCTATAGATTTTGCATTGTAACATGCTATCACCTTTTGCTTACTATGGATTAGTGACTATGCTGATAACTCTGATTTTTATAATATGCATTTTGGTATTATACAAGATACTGCGTTTGAGAACCTTGCATTGAATAATAAATATTTCAAACTTGCACGTGTGTTCTTTGACTCTCAGTTTTGGTTTGAAATGATTATATAACGAAAGAGTGTTCATGTGTTCCACGATTCCTGAGGTTATCTAAAGATCATGTTCTGGTTTGTCTAAGACATTGATCATTTCATAATGATCCATGAGACACTGTAGCTAGCTAGGTAAGGGGATTTCTGATACTGAGATGAGTTTTGGATCATCCTAACTCACTGAGGTTCTAGATCTCTATGCACAGTTCTGTGAGAGAACGGAAACCCTGCTACATGGCGCCCGTACGTTGTTGGCCTTATATCATGACACTCGAGTAGTATATCATTCAAACCTTAACCTCTTCATTCCCGTTTCCAGAAAACGGTGGTGTCGGAAAAACCTACCTGTTTATACAATAGGTCTTTTCAAGCTTGATTTCTTCTAAAACGGTTTCTTTGATTTACTACCCAGTTGTGCTACAAAGTGTTCTTTGTCTTTTTTCTCTTCCTGTGCTAACATGGCCGTGGACATCCCACAGCATAGCCGCATTGCGGTTCGTGACCACTTGCGGGCATATAATGTCCCTGTGGATGGCTTAGCTGTGGTTCTAGTGGTGAGTGCGGAACATGCGTACCCGTACGAATTGTTTTATTCATGGGTGACATTTCCGGCAGTGGACGCTAATTCTGGTGTGTTCCATTCATACACTGCTTCGGCTGTACCGGTGGCTTATGCTCCGTACAGGGCACTGGAAGTACCTATAGATGTTTGGCAGCACGGAGTTTGGTTTGGTGGCGCCCTACCCCATTCTTTAACCAATCCGAGGTTAGGTCCTTTGTCCATTCCGGGCACAAATTGGCCCGCTTTGGGTGGATTTACTCCTCACCCTAATCGCGCCACTTGTAATGTGGGTGACCTGCGGCGTCTTCATGAAGTCGCGGTTGGAGTGATTAGGGCGCTTGTTCATTACATAGGTCGTAATGTTCATGGCGCAGCCCCTGCGGGTGCGCAGCTTCGAGCGGAACAGGCTGGTTTGAAAATCAGTCCTGTCATGGTGAATTCCGTGATGGGCAAGAAGCCCCAGGATAAGGATGATTTTCCTTTCTGGCTTGCCGAGAAATTCGACCAGCTGGAGGCTGTGTTTCCTAATACGACTCCTGGTGAAAAACACCGGATTCTTACACTTAGTTTACCGAAAGATTTAGCCCCTGAACTTGTTGACTGTGAAACATGGGGTAAGACTTTTGCAGCGGTTTATTCGAGGTGCTATGGCACCCCGACTGTGTCCAACCTTTCTGCGGTCCTTAAACGTGTTCAAGATGATCACGGACCAGAGTCGGCGGTTGAATTGGGTATGCGCCTGAGTGGCTCCTTTGATGTGGTTTGCGAACTAATCCTTGCGAATGTCAAGGGAGATGCAGTGAACTTTCAGGTGGCCAATGCTCTGGCGTTAGTTCCCGATGCCGATAAACCCCGTCAGTTAGCAAGGATTATTGTGGCGGCTTATAAAATGGTTGGCCGCACTTCTAAGGGTGTGAAGGCTTTTTCTGAAAAGGAGAAGAAACAGCCCCAGGGACAATCTTCGGAAACGGGTGGACAACCCAAGTCCAAGAAACAGAATTGGCCGAAAAAGCAGAATCAGGGTAAGCAGCAACAACAACAACAGCAGACACAGGTTTCTAGTCCTGCGCCTTCGCTGCCTGCGCAGTCGGATCGAGTTTATGATTTGCGCGATCGCGCGACGATTACATCGCCTGAGAGATTTCAGGCTTCTGACCAACGCTCTCCTCGTTCCTTTCAGGACTCATCGGCTCCGTCAACCGGTGGTGGAGGGGGCGGCAGGGGCAGGGGTGGCCAGCAAGGACGTGGTCAGCCCCGCCCGTGAAGTGAAGGGGATCAGCGGGACGGCTCTACGCCCAAGAGACCGCAGTTTGCCAAGTAGAAAGTCGCAGCCTTGACGGCGCATCGATATGCCCCAGATAGTGAGAACGCGGCTTCGGAATCTGACGTGGGCTCTGACCTTGCTGGACAGCGCGGCGGAGATTACCATAGTGAGAGAGGCCCTCCGTCCACTGTTGAAGGTGACAGCGACTGACACTTATGTTGTGATTGAAACGGCTGATACACATGTTGCTCCCCCTGAACGACTTTTTGAAATTGTCCTGTTAATAGAAGGTGACATGCAGCGAACTGTAAAAGGGGTATTTTGGGAAAATCTTTCGCCTACGTATGACATTTTGCTTTCGGAGGCTGACTGGCCCCCACCTTTTGTTCTCGCAGCTCCGCGAGGGGAGGAGGTGATCCTCCCCAGTTTCGCGCACACTGTATCGAGAGTGGAAGCGCTGCATTTTGCAGAAGAGTGGGCTCTGGCGCTTGCGCCGGCTGTGTACCGAAATCAGTGTGGCTGGGATAAATTGTCCCCTAGCCATGAGATTCCTTTACGGTCTCAGCCGCAGCCACAACCTCAGTATCCCATACGGCGTGAAGCTAAAGCTTCTGTCGCGGCTATCCTTGAACAATTGGAATATCAAGGTGTAATTGAAACGTGTGTGTCACCAATGAATAACCCCCTTTTTACTGTGAACAAGCCAGACGGCTCATATCGTCTGGTTTTGGATTATCCGCATTTGAACTCGCATTGCCGTAACTGTGCAGTACAGAATACTCACGGCTCTGCCCTAGTGAATAGTCTTGAGCGTAAACAGTTCAAAACCACGCTTGACATTTCCAATGGTTTTTATGCACACAGATTAGATGGTCTAAGTTCCCAATGGACCAGTTTTACGTGCGGCGGTGTACAAAAAATGTTTAAACGGCTTCCAATGGGCTATAAGAATAGTCCTGGAGTATTTTCCGCCCGCATAGTCTCTCTTTTGGAGAGCTTCGATCCAGTTGCTTGTTCTTATGTGGATGACATTTATCTCACAGACGACGAACTTTGGGAGCATCTGTGTCGAGTAAATAGCATAATTTGTAACTTTGCAGACATGGGTTACAAGTTTAACTTTGCAAAATCACACATTGCGGAGTACACAGTGTTGTTTCTGGGTTATGAACTTAACCACGAAGGAAAGGGGTTGGCTCCTCACTTCCTGGAGAAGTGCGCGCAGTTGCGCTCTCCGACAACGCTGAAAAAATTACAGTCTTTACTGGGTTTTTTAAATTTCGGGAGGACATACATTCCGGAATATGCCCAGCGTATCAAGCCTTTGTATGCTTTGATACAACCATCTTTTTCCAAGTCATGCTGGCTGCCTGAGCATTCGGCGATTCTGCAGTCACTGCAGGCGGATTTGCTCGCATCTGATTACTTACAGACTCGTGATAACCAGACCAATCTAGTGATAAGAATTATCCCTGGGGCGGTGGGTTTCACGTACCTGACTTTTAATGAAGGGGATACAGTACCTATTGCTTATAAGTCACACTTGTACACTTCGGCTGAACTGCGATTTTCCACTGTGGAGAAAGTTTTAACGGCTGTACAGATGGCGATTCTTAAGGAACGTGCCCTGTCACAGGGAAAGCGCATGTTGGTTGTTACCCCGTGTCCTGCCTTGGAGGCGGTCACGAAAGCCAGTGTACCAAATTCTAAAGCTTTGCACCCTCGGTGGATTCAGTGGGCTACATCCTTGACATCCCAGGATGTCACGTTTATTTTTGACGCCGCTTTGCGGTCGCAGGAGTATTTACAGTATGAATTTGTTCATCCTGCTCCTTTAGCGATGCGGCCGTTGGAGGACTTCCATTGTATCATTTACACTGATGGTTCGGCGCAGGTTGAGCATGGCTCTAAACATGCCTACGTTTCCGCATGCGCCATTGTGGTCGGTGCATTGGTGAACGATGAGTTCAAGTCCAGTGTCGTGCACACGCAAACACTGGGAGACTGCACCGCACAATTAGCAGAGCTTCGTGCTCTGATGCTCGCATTGGAGTATGCTGATCCTAGTGTGACGACTTTAATCGTAAGTGATTCTTACTACTGTGTCCAGTCTTACAATGAGAACTTGTTCTTTTGGATTCAGAATGATTTTCGTGATTCCAAAGGTAGCACAATAAAACATAAAATGATCTGGGTCCGAGTCGCGGAACTTAAAGAGAAGCTGCCGCTCGTGTTTGTGATTCATACTCTCGGCCATCAGCGCGTGGGAGTCCACGCTGTTGGAAATTCGCTTGCTGATGAGGCAGCGAAGTCTGCGGTATCAAAATACTTAGTTGCAGCTGTCACAAGGTCCAAAAGCAAAATAGATGATGACATCTTGGCGGCTGTTGCTGCCACGGAGAAGGGAGGTAAATATCCTGCGGGGTTCCCTTCGAAGTACACATACCACTTAAGTCCCGATAAGGTTCCTTATGTGAAAATTCCTGAAGTTGGCGAACGTCTAGTTCCCAACTCGGATCGCAGGGCTTCTCTGATTACAGCGGCTCATGAAGGTGTGGCGTCTGCGCATGCGGGCGTCTCAGCCACTGTAACTCAGCTACAACAAAGGTTCTGGTGGCGGGGACTGTACAAACAGACGCGCGATTATGTCCTTCTATGTGACATTTGTCAGCAGATTAAGCCTTCAACTGCTGCGCGTCCGCCTCAGACACAGTTGTACATCTCTAATAAACCGCTTGGTTGCGTTTATTTGGATCACTGCGGTCCTTTTTCTTCTGATACTGCGTATAAATACATCTTAGTAGCAGTTGACTCATGCACACGCTTTGTGTGGGTCTGGCCACATCGGAGCGCTGATTCACGGACTGTCATTAAGGATTTGCGAGTCTTTGTGGGAATTTTTGCCTGTGGTACTTTCCATTCGGACCAGGGTCCGGCTTTCGCCTCTAAGGCGTACAAGGATGCTATGGTTTCGTTGGGGGTCCAAGTCAAGTTTTCGAGTCCCTACAAGCCTGAGGGCAATAGTGTAGTTGAACGAATGAACCGTGACTTAAAGCAATCTTTGACAGCTCGAGTTATAGGCACTGGCAGAAACTGGCTGGCCCACCTCTATGGTGTGCAGCGTGCGCTTAATAATCTCCCTAGAAGGTCTCTGGGTGGGCGGACCCCATACGAAATGCTCTTTGGTATCAAGATGTACGTCCCTGACCTCGATGGTCTAGACTGCCAGGCCCAGGCCGCGGCCTTTGACGTAGATGAACATTGCAATGTTTTACAGGATCTACTAAAGACCAGAGACAGTCTTGCTAAGGAACACTTGCCCTCCACGTCGGATGATGCGTTGCAGATCCCGGTAGTTGGCTGGCTACCCCAAGTTGGAGAACTGGTTCGTGAGAAGATCGATAACAAGAAAGAGTTTGGTCCCTCATATCGAGCACCGGTTCGAGTTCTTGGAGTGAAGGGCACAAGAACAGTCATATTACCACCACTTCCAGGTCGTAAGGGAAACAGATTTATTTCTATTGACAATGTCAAGGCACACAGGGTGGCCGATTCTTCATAGCATGATGCCGGCTGTATCCTGTCCTTCCATGGTAAGGCATTCTGTGCTGGCTATTACATCTGGTGCAGAACAGGAGGTGTCCCTCGAGATGCCTGCAATATCCAGTCCTTTATTAAATACTATTCCTGTTACTAACATTGATGAGCTGACCTATGCATATCCTGCTGATTTATCAATGCCTGATTTACAAGCTCGTTTGGCTAACCAGTCCAGATTCTCTTTTGACTCTGATTCGGAACTTTCAAAGAAACCATCGACTATTGCGAAATATGCCACGTTATTTAAAAAACATTTTTTAATTCCCCCTTGGACATATGTTTGGCTGATACTATTTTCATTTTATCTTTTTATGTCAATTGGTTTTGTGTTTTATTTTTTCCGCCTGATCGATGGCCATTATGTCAAAGAAAGAACAGGTATTCGGTACCTTAATGGAACATTGGCCCCTCTTTCCTCCTCACATTCAGCACACAGGCTAAAACGAGACTTAAATACAGTAGAAATTACTGCTTGGCCTGTCCTTGATGGGATTGTGTGGGATGCAGTTAGGTTTCAGATCCATGGCCCCACAGAAGTTATTAATGTTCCTAATGTGCTTAGAGTAAACATGGGAGATGTGATTAAACAAAATATTCGTTCTGATGATTGGGATCTTCAGGCCGTAGAAGCATTGTTCTCTGATTTGAAATATTATGCGGCCTTTGATGCTGAGGATTTGTACTTAGATTCTGTTAATTATGGTGATTTGTTTTGCTTTCAACATTATGGAAATCATTTCTTACACAAAACAAATTCCAGGAGGGTTCCTGTGAATTACACGCAGTGGGAACATTGCCCTGCTCCTTTACAAGGGAGCTCTAGTACGTTTCTGGGAAAATACACTTATTTTACAGACTTTAATCAATCGAATCCTGAGTAGTTTTATTTTAAAGTGACACAGAAATTCATGTCCAAAGTTAGACTTACCGATACAAAATTGCTGTATTCGAAGTCCTTTCTAGACAGGTTAGCTATAGATGGCTATGAGTTATGGAAGGAGGTTATTGACCTTAAATCGGTTTGGGGTACCAAAGATTGGCAGGTACAAGGCACTGAGGCTTTGCATCGTGCATGTCTCATCCCGAATCACATGTTGTTTTTAAATTCTACCATTTCCCAGACAACATGCTTTGGATTGGCTACATCTAAAAAATTAAATGCACCGACTATCCCTGATTTGGAAGAATATTCAGGTTGGAATAATTTCACTACATTATCCATAAGTGAGATACGAGCCCTATTGCACAATTCCTCCTTTAATATTACCAGTTTTGATCCGGAGGGGTGGCTTTTGTGGCAAAGAAGCTCAGATTCTTGCCAACGTCGTTTTTTGGGTTTGTCTGAAGGTTTTACACAAATCAGGCCAGATCCCCGTTTTGAAACAGATCACACTGTTACTACTTATTCAGTGGGCAAATTGTGTCAGAACTGGTTACAACATTCCACATTGGCTGCAGTTAAACTGCATCTGTCCCAGTTGAATGAGAATATTGAGCTGAATGATTTTATAAAGGGCCCGGCTAAGGGTAGGTCTAAACGCTGGATTTATGCTGTGTACAATGAGATTTGGAAATTTTCACAGATTGAGGCAGCTAAACGCCTAAGAGCTATTGATCAAGCAAATTTGGAAAAAGTGCTTGCGGTGGTCGATAACAGTATTAACATGCTTTCTTCCAGAATTTACACGTTGGATAATATTGTTTCTTCTGTTGTTGATATTGTGCATGATGAAGTGTCCACGTTATACCATGGTCAGAATCAATTACGCTCTGTAATGCAGTTTGCATGGACCCTACAGACACTTAAATCTGGTCGAGTTCCCTGGAGCTCATTGAACGTTTCGTCCCTTTTTGCCCCTTTTAATCTGACTGAAAAGCAACGCTTGCTTTCAATGCGTGATGCATCATTTTCTATGTTACATATTGAGAGGCTAGAATCCTTACCTTTCTCTGTTGCTGAAACCACTACTGCTACATGGCTTATTCATGGGTTAATTACATTACCGTTTCCCTTATACAAATTTGCTAATTGTATGCGGTATATTGCTATAGGACGATATGAACCACTAGGCAATGCATTCCTCCATGAGGCGTGGTCGTTACCATACACATACAGATGTCTGAAGGATGGAAAAGAAGTAAATCTTAATGGTGAGGAATGCACACAGTCGCCAGACCATTCATTAATATGCAGACACATCCAGTTACACGGTTCTTGTAATCAGGACCGGCCAAATTTAGCGTGTGTTTTAAAAGGCACGCCAGTTCCAGCGGTAGTTCCCACATTTACATTATTGACAAATGGTAGTTATTTGCTTTTAAATAACGAGGTATGTTGTGGGTTATTAATTGGTGTCGCTTATGTGGTAACTGTATCAGAGCGTGTGGTGTGTTGCAAAAACGTTTTATACCCACCCACGCACGGGTCTTCAGATATCTCCATCTGGCCACGAATACCAACCTTGAAAGCGAAGTTCAATGGTTTAAGCAGAATAAGGGCCCTTTTGTCTCAAAAACAAGTGACCCTGAGTTCGGCCCGGGAAAATTATGTCCTTCACATAGCTAACACACGCACAAAAAAATATTTCAAACTTGAAAAAAAAAAAAAAAAAAAAAAAATGTAGCAGGGTTTCCGTTCTCTCACAGAACTGTGCATAGAGATCTAGAACCTCGGTGAGTTAGGAGGATCCAAAACTCATCTCAGTATCAGAAATCCCCTTACCTAGCTAGCTACAGTGTCTCATGGATCATTATGAAATGATCAATGTCTTAGACAAACCAGAACATGATCTTTAGATTGCCTCAGGAATCGTGGAACATATGAACACTCTTTCGTTATATAATCATTTCAAACCAAAACTGAGAGTCAAAGAACACACGTGCAAGTTTGAAATATTTATTATTCAATGCAAGGTTCTCAAACGCAGTATCTTGTATAATACCAAAATGCATATTATAAAAATCAGAGTTATCAGCATAGTCACTAATCCATAGTAAGCAAAAGGTGATAGCATGTTACAATGCAAAATCTATAGAAACCTGTATCACCTATATTTTGCGCACCCTATTTAGCATATTATATTATATCTAAGAAGGTCTCATTCGGGTTTTAGCAGGGCGGACCCATACCTCTAAATGTCAGTAGGAGTAGATCACATCAACAGCTACCAGCTCTCTTCATGCGCAGCACCAAGTGTGTTGATTCATTCCCTGTAACTCTATCTTAAACCCGCGTAGAGCCCAATGTTGGCATCAACATTATTAGTGTTATGTCTAATGTGGTGCGAGGATCAGGCCTCCCAGCAACCTTGTGTTAGGTTATTCTTAGAGTGTGCAGCTCTCAGTGTGCAGACAGTTGTACCAAGTGTACCAAGCAAAACTGATAGCATAGTAATAACATATTATTCTCAAATAAATCACATCACCGCTTCTAGGGTGAAAGCGACAACAAGTAGGTGTCGTGTGCAAAACTGAAGCCGAAGGAAAAATGGCTGTTAGACATGTAATACACTCATGCTAACTTAACGCAATATATGTAACGAAGTATCCATATGACAGTGTTGCATCTTAAGAACTGACCTAAATTAAGCTAAAATTTTTAATTTTTGTCGTTTATGGTCTTGTGGTTTATCTATATAAAGTAAACTTATTTTTGATAAACAGCCTTGTGTGGTGTCCATCTGTAGTGTTGTCACTCGGTTACTGTATGGGGTCACAAATGCTTTACACACTGCCTCTTAGATAAGCCTGCTGCTCGTGCCAAGCTACCAAGGGGGTGAGCAGAGGTTATTTTAGGGGTGTAATCCCCTTATCCTGACTAGGGACAAGTGTCCCTATTTGTCACAAGTACCTACTTATGCCAACTAGAGCCCCCAAATCTAACAATGCTCATGAAAAACACTTGCTGTCCTCTTCCGGAGGAGAAAGAAATACCTAATACGTTTTAGATGCAGGGAGAGAACTTTGATGAAGTAAGTGACTTTGTCCAGATAGCTCCGTGACTTTTCCCGTAAGTAACCCTTATAACTCACAATTTCCCTCACAGTGTATGATTACATGGCTCCCTTGGTTAACTCCTCCACAAGGCCAGAAGTTCCCCAAGAGAGGGTAAGAGGAGGAATTACTTTTTATGCATGATATAATCATGTACGTGAGACCACAAGCTTGGTTTGCAGTGAACACCTCATTATGATGTGTGACAAATGGATGCTCACTATGTTTGCAATGTACACACAGTTGACACAGCTTGCTACTTCAAAGAGACCAGTCTCCCTTTGTGTTCCTGTGCTTTTCTTTTGTCTGTCTTTCATTAATGTGAGCCTATGTCAATATGTCACAAATCAATATATAATTTATCATTCTTTTTGTATATATATAACTATAGGCCCTCATGAAAACGAATTGAGAAGTGACTATATTGATGAAACATTACAAGGGTATTGGATGTGGGACTGCTGGTTATTTATAATTGAAATCAGGGAATTATTATAGGGAAACACAGAAATCCTGACACAAGCCTCAGACCTACATATGCCACTGATTAGGGATGGTACATGTTGACCTGCTGAATGCAGGAGCAATAAGACTCTCCTATTGCATCCCAAACTAAGTTTTAATCAACTCTTCACCACCCCACTGATAACGTGGATAGTTTCTTTGTGTAGGTGATCAGGATTTTTATAATTACTTCTTTGTCTGGATTCTTTATCCCTTATCCACACAAATACCTTCAATACAACATAGTGCTCGCCCACCAAAAGCGAATTCTTTGGCGACCGCAGGAATACCGATAATGAAGTATGGCAACCGGAGGGGTTATAGGGGAGGAGTGTGTGGTCATCCCATACATTTTTAAGAATATTCAAATTGTCCTACATTGGTTGACACTAGGGATGTTTGTGTTGTATGACGAATAAGGTTTTGTCCGGAATACAGAGGCCCTAATTTTGAGCCTCCATAATGCTACGTTTGTTTTATGTTCTAAAAGTCATTTGGGAATATGGAGACGTACCTGGGCCTCTTTAACTCGTTCATTCCCCATGCCCCTGAATATACAAGATCAATATTGTGGTGAAAGGTATAGTAAACAACAGTTCATAATATCCTGCAGGAGTATGATTGTTGTTGTTGTATGGAAAATGTTCACGTCAATAAAAAGAAATCTCAAAAATGTATTTTCAAATGAATCATTTATAATAAGAATGCTTTGCACCACCCTAACAAACATAACTAACCATTGCAAAGGGCATAAATGTTTAAACTGATTAGTTTGTAAGAAATGCTCTAATGTGACTTGTTGGGTAGCAGTTAAATGTAAAATATAAATATGAATAAATAAAACTGTAAATCTACTTGAATATAGCTTCCAATCTTCGATTGTGTAAAACGTTACAGATCTGTAGATACAATTCTAAGTTCTATTCAAGGCATTTAAAGCAGTCAAAAGCACTGTAGATCTATAAATGCTTTATTTTAATCGAAAGTCGTGGTTATTGTTTCTATCTTGAAACCAAAATGCCTTTCCACAGTTAGCATCACATGTGAAAGACAGCTGTCCAAGAGGTGGAAAACTGAATATGATGAACGTTCAAGTCAGTGAAGTTGATGGTAACTAGTCCAATACCAGACTGACGATTCTGCATAACCTCCACTAGAAGGATGATAGAAGCATGCATGACTGAACCCTTTGTGCCTCTACAACGCAGTCCCAACAACGAATTTGTCTTAACCACGCATCCCTTTCCAGCGCATGCCATTCCCTCCAATTTTGTTGTAAAGGCATGATTGATAAAGGGATATGCATGGTAAAGATCACCACTACATTGACCCTCTCTCCCCGCCCAAAAATCGTATTCCCCTACCTAGCCCTCCTTTACCTGAGCCCTAAAACAAAACCCACCCTGTCCTTGAAACTACCCCTTCCTGGTAGGAGAATTTTATATATGTATGATACCCGGTGTCTTACTTTGGATAGGTGAGACAGGAGGGTGGTGATTGAGGGGTTATTCCCTGATATATTCAATTTGGTAAGCCCTACCTTAAGCTGAAGAAATTTATAGAAATCTAGGTTAGTAAGATTGAGCCGATTTTGCAGGGTTGAGAATGACATAGATGAAGTGTTCTCGTAGATGTCTTGTACCAGATTATTGCCCTTGTGGAACCAGTCTGCCCAGAGGAACGGAGCACCGTCAATTTTGAGTGTATGGCTGTACCATAAGGATGATAGGTAAGAATGTTTTATCTTGACCTCCATGCAGGAGTCAAGGAGTAGGATGGCTCTTTTGGTGTTCTGAATGATGTTTCTTCAGTGTGGTAAATGGGATATGTCCATCGTATCTAATGCCTCTAGAGGAATATACTGTATGCAGGACTTCTCTATCGCCACCCAGGGTGGAACATCTGGTGGATTGTCCATAAACCAGCTTCTGGTAGCTTGGTAGCTTCAGAAAATTGAAAGAGATATGCCCCCTTTAGCCTTGGACAGCTTGGGTTTTTTCATGGAGATTCTGAGCTTTTTGCCCTGCCAGAGGAATTTGCTGAAGGTTTTGTCAATGTTTTTTAAGAATTCATCAGATAGGAACATGGGTAGCATGGTAATCAGATAATTGACAAGCAGGGTTATCATCATCTTCAGGGATTCTGCTCTTCCCCACCATGATCGGAATTTGGGAGACCAGTTATCTAGAAGTGATTCTATTTTTTTGGACAAGGGTTTTTCATTAGTGTGGAGTGGGGGTATTAGATTGTTTGTGAACTCAAGACCCAGGTACTTGATAGAGTTCTGTTGCCAGGTTAGACCTGAAAATGGTGTATGGTATTCATCAGGGCTGGGATTGCGGTAGGAGCCTCTTCAGTGACTATTAACACATCGTCTGCGTAGGTGGCACGTTTTACATTAGAATCCCCAAAGGAGACACCCTTAATGTCTGTATTTTCCCTAATGTATTGGAGGAATGGCTCCAAAGCCAGGAGATAAAGGGGGGAGGGAGAGAGGGGGCAGCCCTGTTGAGTACCCTGGTTAAGATTCAAAGAAGAGGAGACTATACCTCCTGCTCTAACTTTAGCATTGGGATCGTGGTATAGAGCCATTTTCATTTTGGCCAAGCTATCGCCCAGATTAAACTTCTCTAAGACAGCCTTTAGGCACCTCAAATCAACCTTGTCAAAGGTTTTTTCCGCATCTAATGTGAGGTCAACCGTGGGGGAGCCGGGAAGTCTAGCCTTTTCTATGATATGACATAAAAGACGTGTTGTAACTGGAGAACTTATGTTTTAAGAATCCCACCTGAGAGAGGTGTATTAGTTTAGAGATATGTTGTTGAAATCTATTCGTGAGAAATGATGAGTAGATTTTGCAATCCAGGTTTAATAATGAAATCGGCCTGTAGTTTTTAGGTAAGAGGGGATCTTTGCATTCCTTGGGTAGGACAATTATAGTTACTTCTGCAGGTGTACCTGTTACTTGACCAGTAGTTGAGAAGTGGGTAAATAGATTCAAAAGTGGTGATAGAAGAGACGGAGAAAGGTTTTGAAAAATTTGGCGTTAAAACCGTCAGGCCTGGGGCTTTACCTGATTTCAACTTATTGATCGCTATCAGTATCTAACTTTCAGTGATCGGACCATCTATTGACGATTTCTCATGTTCTGTTAGGAAGGGGAGAGTAACACTGTTTAGGTAGTCATAACATTTTGAGTGTTTTACCTTAATGTTTTCTTTATATAGGTCTTTAAAGAAATCCATAAAGGTGTCAGCTGTTTTGTAAGCAATAATATTCCCCGCCTTGTCCTTTATGGCGTTACTGGCATATCTCTGTACTTTAATTTTTAGATATAAGGCAAGGGAATTGCCTGCCCTGTTAGATTCACATAATTTGATGCTTTTTTGCTTATTGATCCTTAACCCTGCCCTGTTGCTGATGATTCTATTATATTCATATTTCAAGTTGAGGATTTTAGTAAGAGTGACATCGCTTTTGTTAGTAATATGCATTTTTTCTAAATCCGCGATATCTGTCTCTACATTTACTGAATTAGAATTAGTTATTTTGTTAATTTGTTATCTAATCCCGATTATTTCCCCCTTATTGCTGCTTTTAGGGCCTCCCATCTTGTTAGATCTTATGTTTCACCAGCCTTGTTCTCATCAAGAAAATTAAGAATCGTTTTTTTTAATTGTCTCTAGATTTTCTTGATCAACTAGTATTTCGTCATTGAATCGCCATCTGGATTGCTTTTTCTGTGGCGCAGGGTCAGAGATAGACAATGTGATACAGGAATGATCAGAGATCACCCTGGGTTCAATTGATGTGTGATCTACCTTGCAAAGCGCATTGTTGGAGACCAAGATATAGTCTACACGTGAGTACGACTTGTGGGGAAAGGAATAAAATGTATAATCCCTTTCTGTAGGATTCTGTATTTTCCATGCGTCAGTCAGGTTGATACCCTCTCTCTTAACCAACGGAATGGGGAAGCCGACTCTACTAAATCAAATATTGCTTTCAATTGGCCCGCCATCAACAAGTCTCCCTTTCACATAAAACTTTGCCACCCTTTTGCAAACTGAATTCATGTTAATTTATAGGACTTATTGGATGCCCGCTAGACTCTTCTTGGTAGGCCTTACAGAAGACCCCAACTGTTGGTGTTGAGGCAAACACAAGGGATCCCTCGCACATATGCTGTTCGAGTGCCCCCTGCTCCACGAATATTAGGTTAAAGTGTTCAAATTCATCACACATACTCGAAAAACTGTCCCCACGGAAGGCTTCTCATACATTATACTGGGCCCCTTGGATCCCTAAATCAAAAATGACAATGACCTCCTGGACCTAATGCAAACTAATCTTAAACAGCTGGAAAAACTTCAAAGCAGTTTCTTTCTCTAAGTGGCGTGAGTGGCTAACTTTTCTTAGAGGAGCTGACAACATTGTTCTCCAATCCTCCCAGTGGAGACACTCGCAGTGCTCGATCTCGAACGCCCTAGACACAAACGCCTGTACCTATAAACCACCATGATCATCACAATGATAAACTCCCTCCCCCTGAAATCACTCCATTCTCCCTGTATTTGACCTGTAATTCGTCAGCCACCCTTATACTAGGCCCTATGTATACATATGCGTCACTATCCTCCCTCATTCATATGAGACATACCCATTTTATTCACCCCTGTGCACTCTATTATATCATAGATGTTAAGTTAATAACACTAATCATCTTTAAACTTAAAGGTTTCTAAAACTCATGTCTGTATAAAGGTTATTGCATAAGATGTATGTACCGCATTGTAGTTCACTCCATGCGACATGATATGACATAATGTGTAAGCCTGCAATAATCATCTTCACATGCCTATGTATTATTCAATATATACAGTACTGTTCTATTCCCAATATAAAATATTTGCGATACTTACATCTGCATGCTTATGTATTATCCCCTAAACAATGTACCATTCAACCCTTGTTGTAGAGCGCTTACTATTTCACTTTATGCACAGCCTCTCTGTCCTCCTCCTCGTGCTACTTTCCTTTCCTACTGTGGGTTAGTTTCGTTTTCCACTGTATCTCTCTGCTGTAAAATTCAATAAAACATTTTGAACTTAAAAAAAACCTACCCCTTCCCCTTTCCCCGCCCTGAATCCTTAAACCTGCCCTATACAAAAACTAACCCGACCCCAGCCCTCCAGCCCCTCGCCCTATGACCTAAAATGTACTGCTGCACTGCCCTTGAAACTAACCCTTTAATTAATTAATTAATTAAGTCCAGTCCAGAGGCCTAAAACCCTGCCCCTTTTAAAAAAACTACAATGATCCCCCTGCCCTGAACCGTAAAGTTGATCCCATCCCAAAACTCTACTCCCAACCCAGGCCCTAGCCTAGCCCTAAATCTACCCCTCCCTACCTGCAGCCCTAAAACCTTGTCCCCTTTTAAAAATAAGCCCCCCCCCCCGGGTATGAGCTCTAAAACCGCCCCAATCCTTAAAAACAACTCCCCAAACACAGCCACAGTACCACTTACCCGTCTGGAGCTTCCTGTTCTGACGTTCCTCTTCCTCTCCCCTTGCCCATGTGGACACTAGACCGCTATCTGCCTTTATCACACATATGCGTGGTTAAGGCAGATGCGTGGTTCAGGCTTGTGCGGAAACGGCACGCATGTCTAAGCCAATGCTGTAAAGTCAGTTCCCCCACAAGAAATCAGGAATAGAAACTACACAACAGAGGAGTATGGAAACCATAGAAAAATACAACAGCTTTGTTACAACACAGTGATAAATAAGAAAGTTATTTAATAGTGTATAGTCAAGAAAAGGATATGATATAGAATTTATAAGACAGGAGCCAGTGGAGTTTGGGAAAAAGACATACAAAAAATATCACACCTCCATCTTGAAAACACAAGAAGGTACACGGAAAACCAGGCCTGGACTTCAGCTCCTTACAAAATCTCCCCCAGTCCCTCAGACAAAGGATAGCCCTATTCTCCAGAAAAGCCAATGGGTAGTTGGAGAGTACTGGTCTCCCCCCGCCCCCAAATCAGAAAAAATGTGCTGAAAAAAAGCCATGAAATAGAAGTGGCCAGCCTGGTGACCCTTCTAGAACCCAGGAGAACAAATATCCCTGACCCTCCGGGAATACAGGTAAGTTAAAATGCCTTCTATGGGCATTTTCCTGACTGTTGGTGATAAGCCACCAGTGCAGCGGGCTTCCCACAGGCTTGTGCAAGAGAAGGAATAACACACAGATAGGTAAGACGGAGGAAGATAAAGACGGTAAAACAGTCACAAACATAAAGCAGGAGCTTGCAAGAGTGAAAAAAGGATGGAGGGCACATATAAATCAATATGAACAAATATTTGGATTTTTTGCATATTTAGCACACACAATTAACTTCCTGCAATCTAACTTTAAATTCTGTCAACTAGGTGGGATTTAATGCAGAAGGGTAGTAAAGTTGTAAACTTTTCAAGCTTTATGAAATGCAAAGCTTATGAGGTTCTTTTCTTTGAAACAAAACAAGCTGGCCTCATCTCAGAGCCCTCCCTCCCACACCTTTACCTTAGGCGGTGGATGTCCGGCCACCACATTCAATATTTTTTTGCTGCAGGATGTCCTACCTATTCTGGATCAGAAAATTATGACACCTGGAAGACCCGAAAGGATGAACCTTACCTTTACATAGAGCTTCGAACATATTCATTATGAACATTTTGGGAAATTATTTGTGTGTTTTAAACATCCCAGGGCTGTAACAATGGTGAAAAGAATGTAGATGTCAGTTTACAGGGGAAGTTGGGAAGGCCTATCAAAGAATTTCTCTATAATGTTGTCAATTGATCATTCAATTACATTTGTTCAAAAGCACCAGTCAAAACAGCATGGACCTGAAGCAGACTCTGACATTGGAATACAATCCTCATAGTTACAGACAGGTTGTTCAAAAGGTGTAGTACAGAAGGAGACCTTTGTAAGACATCAACCAGCAAGACAGGACGGCATGGTAAAAGATAGATGACTGTGGTGGATTAATGGTTTACATCTAAAATCCTGCTCTGTGATAACATCTCTTTTTGATACTGCCGGCATGGTACCTCTCATTTGGATGCCACGGAGTCATCCACATTCGGAATTATGGACATTCTCCACCTTTTTGACATGCAGTAGACTCCTTGCATAGAATTCTCAAGGTAGTATCCTCTATGTGCCAAACATTGCTTTGACAAACATACAATTTTCTGAGTGATGCATGGAAGTCTGCCATGTAGACAAGAAATTGAAAATATTTACTTCCAGAAAGATTGTTTGGCGTGGCTACAAGTGCAGATAAAAGTGAATCTTCATGGTATGAAACAGTCAAGAGGTTGCCTTGTTTCAATCTACACTAGAAAGCCAAATCATAGTCTTCTCAGCAAGTAGGTTGTACTTTCCCACAACTATACAAGCAAGTGTAGACAAAGCTGATATGCACTAAAAGAGAAGGTGTCAGTACTTCACTCTCATAAAGATTATATAGTAACAAATGACATGGGGATGAGAAGTCAATTGTGATTCAAATGCTTTCAGCCTCACATGTTCTGATTATGGTTTCCGCAAACTTTGGTTCAGAGATGAATATTCGGCATGTTCACCATTGCAGGATTATCTGGATATTAAACTTTTTTAGAAAAATAAATAGCCTGTTATAGCAGCCCTATGTGACAAGGTAGGCTATATTGGGTCATTTCAGATTAATAATGCTGCTAGTTAGGGGATAAGCAGTACTCTGCAGCAGACACATTAAACTGTCTGGGTCCTGCAAACAAATGAAGATATCTAGCGTGATACATTATCGCATTAGGATGTATTTAAGTCCAAGCAATTGTAGGCTTTAACAATGTCAGTCAAATGTAAGTCACAACTGACTTTTGATGACCCTGCCCCAACACAATAGAATAATCAAAGCACTATGCTATTTTGTAAACTGGAGTTTCCTCCTGATTCAACATTGCTTCTGAATGGCTATTAGGTAGTGACAACCACTTATGTACAGGAATAGGAAAGGTCTTGACGTTGCTGACTAAACAACATCATGTCTCAATGTCCTCTACTGTTGTGCAATCTTTTCACACAGCAAATTCTTGTTTGACGCATCATATGTGAAAGGTGGGTAGATAGTTTAGCCAATGCCCATTGAATTCTTAGCCTCTAATTTTTTACTGTGAACTAATGATGGTACCAGCTTTCACATCAGTTCTTCACACACAACACTTTAGCATCCCTCTATTATTCAGCATCTACCTAACCACCTTACCAAACCTGATTAAATCATTCAACCTCATGTGTTAGAACCATGCATTTGACACCCTAATCATTTCAAAAATGAATGTTATGGAAGACCTCTACAATTTAAATCGAGATAACTACCTTCGAGCCATAAACATATGGATTACAAATAACCATCTATACCGCAAATACAGGGATTATGACCTGCAGAAATTGTCAAAAATAGCAGCCAACTGCCATAACGTCTAAGGAACATGAGTTCCCTCCAACAAGGTCAGAAGAGTCAGAAACCTAGTGGTAACCATGGATTCAACCTATATTTGATACTACATGTTTATAACGTCAGAGTACCTACTACAAAATGAAAACCCTATGTTAAATCCTCTCATACCTTGGATACGAACATAAACTGCAAACCATTTTCGCACAGGAAATCTCCAACCTTGACTATGCAAACAGCCAATACCTTAGTGCACCCAAAGTCATCATACACAAAATACAATTCATCCAAAATGCCAATGTAAGATTTCTTCTCCACCTTCACCCAAGAGCACAGATGACTCCAGTCCTCCAATCACTATACCGGCTACCTATACACGTAAGGCTATGTTCAATACATTTTGCATTATCCACAGAGCCTTCAAGAAGAAAGACCGCTATACCTACAAGCTAAATTCAAGCAACGCAAACAAAACAAGACACATGTGATTCAGGTTTGCACCACCTATCATCATACCACCTTATGATAAGAAATTCATAGGGGGAACTGCTTTTTCAATACTATCTACCAAGCTCTGGAACTTACTACCAGCCAGAATCCAAAGCATGCTGGAGCATTTACACATTGGAAGGCAGTTGAAAACATGGCGATTACCAAGACAACTACACCACCAACAGAACCAAGAAAGACAGACATATTCCTAAGCTCAATTTTAACTTACGGTGTATAGATTGGAAACAACCCAACAAGCAAACTACTTTCAATAGGCAGATAACTGAAGGAGGGTTAACCTATGGTTCACCGAGGTATTATATAGGTATGCAATTTTATATATAACATTTCTGGCAAAAACTAATACTAATACTATAAGACTCCGAGGTCAGCAGCCAACTTTAACTTACTCCTCTGAAATGCACTTAGGGCATATGTGCTACAATGGTTGTCCATCACCATTACTGTGCAAACAATAAACCAGCCATTAGTAAATTAACCACCATGGAGTAACTGAATAGATGTGTCAAACTTCAGGTCAATCAGAGGACTTTAATCTAGTACACAACGGCAGGTTATCTATACACTATAGCCGCTTCTTTGCATCTCACAATGACACTCAGATATGGGAGAATAGTTAAAATGCATATCCCAGCAGATCTTACCACTTCTCTGCCCCTCCAATAATGGTAGCTCAGGACACCACTATACACATATTTCTGATTGTACAATGTAGTGGAGTAACCAGATAAGCAAACTATAATCATACGAAATGCCATTAAGGGACATCTAGACCTGGTCAAATTTGCCAACATACTGAAAAACCCTAAATTGGGTGTTTATTTTTTGTTACACCACATAATTCACGTCCCTGGCATGCACTGCATTCGACACATTCATGATAACTGCACCTTTGTGATCATCATGCGCAACAGGGAAACATTTCCCACATAGGATCAGAAAAAAAAGAGCACACCCTTCCAAACATGCACCGCCCTATAAGGCGTTGGTTGCTTCCCATGTGCATAAGCACTATTCAAATGCTGCATTACAATACAATACACTATTTATCATGTATGCTTCACTTAGATTTGTTTTGTTCTTATTAAAATCTTTTATTCCCATCAAACTTCATTGATTAATTTTTGCTTTCATAACTGCTGATATACATTGAAATATCTGTACAGTTCATTTTCTGGTATTTACATGTTTTTGTGTATGAAAGTGGCATCCAACAGTCTTTCTTTTCACACTTCCTGTAAATAGGGCTACTGGAATTATGTGATTCTGCAGTGTTTTCTGCATAATTATGACTTGCTGCATTTGCAACATAATCCATCACCTGCTGCATAATCTGCAGGCTTGAACAAAAAAATGTTTCTTGCTCAAACCGATCAAAAGTTACTAAAAACACTGCAATATGTGCTGTCGCACAGCGGAAGGTCCTTCGCAAAGGTTGACTGGTCCTCCTCCTGTTACTTATACTTGTGTGTGAGTTTGGAACTGGCACTAATAAAGTGAAACCCTTGCTCAAACAGTATTAACATGTTTAAAAAGTACAAAATGATGAAGTAACACCATAAATATTGTGCTGCATTAAGCTTCAGAATTAGTGTTTTGTTGCTGCATAATTTAGTGAACCTTGCCACATAATTTGAGCCTCCCTGCTGCATAATTCCAGTGGCCATGCTTCTACAGTAGTAACATAGTTAACTTTACAAAATCCTTCCAGTTTGCAGAAAGAAAAAGAAAAGCAAACGGCATCTCCACTTAAAAGAATAAGTAGCACTTTTTCAAACTACATAGCCTGACATTTAACCTCTGTCTTTTAACATGCAGCAAATGTAACAACACAAAAAGGCATTTTTATTGTTTATTCACCTTCCGAACTTCAGCGTCTTTCTTTCCAATAAGGTTGTATGCAATCAAAAATGAATGCAGCTACCTTAGGTAAACTGAATTTAAACTGAGTTTTTCATAAATAGTGTGCCAGATACCTCTGTCATTTGGGTGGGGGGGCACCCACACTCTTTCTTTCATAAATTAAGCACAGCCGCACAGGGTTTATGACGTGACACTGTTACAGTATTGGACTATTTAATGAGAGAAATAGTCTAGAATAGTTTGGATTTAGGTTCTAAATATGTTCTAAAATGTACTATTTCACCCCCTCTCACAAAATGTTCCTGGGAGAGAACATCCCTAGAGCACTTACAAATCTTTTGCCACTATTGCTCTAAATGTTCCTTATGCATCTTCTTTAGTATTGTAGTGTCGTCTCACAGGCACAGACGACACAGACACCAAGAGGTAACGTAACATAGCTTTATTCTTGACCTCTTACTTCCCTCGTCCCTACTCTACACTGCCTTTTTTCTATTCACGCCCCTCACTCCTCCTCTTCCATCTGCCAATCCCCTCCCCACTTTCTAACCTCATGTGCTGGCCCTAGTGCCCGGCACATGTCAGGATATTACATCTCCCCCTTCCTTAACAAATTTAACTATTTAACATGTCCAGGCGTGCTAAGTTAACAGTAAAACAAGCATCATAGTTACAGTTCTTCAATTAGTCGAGCTGGTCTTCGAAGTGTTCGTTGCGGCCGGAGAGAGATCTCCTGAGATGCCTGATCTCTGGCCTCAAGAGCAAGGGGAGGTCGGAATCCACTGGTTGACTCGGGTACATCTCCTGGCTCTATGCTGTGGGAGGCCGTCAATGATTCTCGGACATTAGGTGTGCATTTCTGAAAATGCGTCACATTCCTAGTGACTCTTTTGTTTTCGGCTTCAGCTGTAATCATAGTCCCTTTTTGCTTCGTCACTAGCAGCGGACATGCATGATATTGACAGTCTGCTTTCCTTTGTTGGTCCTGTCGCACTAACACCAAGTCTCCTTCATGGATGGAGGGCTGTACAGCTTTCCTCTGTCGATCGGCATATTCTTTAATCTTTTCCTTTTTCCGTTTATCTGTTGCTACTTGTTCTTCGCGCTCATAGTCGGGTGACATCTCACTCGCTGCATCTTCTCACACGGGTATTCGGGTGCGTACAGTGCGGCCTAGCATTAGAGTTGCCAGACATTTGCCAGTAGTACTCTGTGGGGTGGTCTGATAGGCCTGTAGCACCTCATTTAAAGCTACTTGCACATCACGCTTTGACTGCTCAGCCTGCTGAATGGTCTTCTTTAACATGGCCATAAACCTTTCAACCATTCCATTGGCCTGGGGCCACAGGGGAGTGATTTTGCGGTGTCTGAAATTGACATGTTTGGCAAACTCAGCAAAGGTCCTTTTGTCTCTCAGAATAAGACCATCCGAGGTTACAGACAGCTCATCTTTCACGTGTCTGAAGGACAACAGTTCATGATCGTTACTCTGCTCGTTCGGTCGGAGCTCGTCCAATTGTCTCCAGTTGTTCGTCTGGATGAGATGTTTGACCCGTTGTAGAGTGGCATCGTTATTTGTGGCTTCACAAATGGCTTCCATGGAGACTGCCGGTGGGCTGGCTTGAGCCACAACAAAGTGAATGTATTCCTCAGCTAGAGATGGATTGGATGCACATGTCGCCTTGGGGTGTCGGGACATGTAGTCCGCAGGATTAGTAGCCTTTCCCGGTTTGTGAATGATTGTGTAGGTGTATTCCTGAAGGCGAATACCCCAGAGCTCTATTCTGGGTGGCATTTTGGCTCGGGGATTTCCAAAAATCGTTATCAATGCCTGGTGATCCGTTATCAGCGTGAATTGTTTTCCATATATGAAGATGTGGAAGTGTTCATAGGCCCAGATGACCGCCAGGCTTTCCTTTTCCGGTTGGGAATATGCTCGCTCTGTGTCCGTAAGGCTTCAACTGGGATACGCGACAATATGCCGTTGGTCACTGTCGTGGTCGTACTGAGCTAGTATAGCTCCCAGCCCAACAGAACTCGCATCCACTGTGATTTCCGTCTTTCTTTTCGGATTGAAATATGACAGGTTGTTGGCAGATTCAACTGCCCCTTTAATTGCTTGGCAGGCTTGATCGCATCTTGTGGTCCATTGAAATGGATGGGCTTGCTTGGTCAGTTTCCTCAAGGGGTAACTAATGGTGGCATAATCTTTAATGTAGCGTGCACAATAGCTTGCCATGCCCAGAAAGGACCGTACGTCTCCTGCATCTCTAGGCCTCGGTGTGTCATTCAGTGCCGCAATTTTTTCTAGGTCAGGCTTCATTACGGCACCTGAGAAGATGTGTCCGAAGAATTTCAGCCTAGATTTGTGAAATTCACACTTGTCCTTGTTTAGCGTGAGGTTGGCTTCCAATAGGGCATGACATACACGATTGAGCGCGGTGTCATGTTCATGCATGGTGGCTCCGTAAATTAAGATGTCATCACTGTAATTTAGAGTGTTGGGCACATGATGAATCACTTTTCTAACCGTCTCCCTGAAGATATTGGCGGCAGAGGAAACCCCAAAACTGAGTCTCTTGTATCTGAACAAGCCTTGATGTGTCGAAAAAGTAGTGATGTATCTCGACTCTTCATGAAGTTCCAGTTGGTGGTATCCTTTGCTGAGGTCTAATTTGGAAAATATCTGTGCCCCATTGAGTGACGCAATCATATCACTGATATGAGGTCCCGGGTGTCTTTCTCTCTCAATGGCGGTATTGGGCGCTCTCATGTCCACACAGAGGCGCACTTTGTTAGTTGAGCCTTTCTTAGGTACAACGACCACCGGAGAGACCCAGGGAATAACGCTGGCATTAGGGTAGTGAAAAAGGAGACTGATTATTCAGGAAGGTGGTTGGTAGCCACGTTAACAGTTAATGACCTACCCTTAGTATGTGCAGCTTATTATGGCCCAAATGATGATAATCCAGGAGCCCTAGCTAGAATGGAGGCCTGTCTGATGAATTCGACCGGGCCAATAATAATGGGGGGAGATTTTAATCTGGTGTTGAACAAAGATAAAGATCGTACCTCCAGAGTAAAATATAATTACCCACCAAAAACGTTTTCATTATTAAATAATCTAATTAAAGAATTTAATTTAATAGATATATGGAGAAGACGGAATGTCGCATCATACGATTATACTTTTTACAGTAAAAAGTATAAACACCATTCAAGAAATGATTTTTTTATAGATCAGTCACTGGGACCCGATGTTGTGGAAATAAAACATGTACCAGCAATATTATCAGATCCTTCTGCAGTCGAAATGACTCTCGGAATTAAGCTCATGGAAGCACAAAAGAGATGGACTTTAGATAGAGTCATCTTATTGCAGGAAGATGTAAAGATAGAGGTGATAAATAAAACTGAAGAATATTTAAAATTTAATATGGGTACAGTAAAAACACAGAAATATGGGAGGCGTACAAAGCATTTATAAGAGGGGTTCTCAGTTCGATATCAGTTGGCAGAATAAGGGCAATGAGAAAAGAAGAATCTGAGAAGATAATTAAGATCGAAAACAAAGAGACAGAATTACAGAAAGCTTCACGGGAAGAAACGGGGATCCGAGCACTGGCTGCTACCTTAGAAAAAGATTTAGATATATTACGAGCAGAATATCAAGCTATGATAGATAAGAAGTTAGTAGATAAGTGGAGAGTTAGTAAGCTACAGCACTTTTCATATGGAGAAAGGTGTGGTTCATTTCTGGCCTGGAAGGCTAGATCAGATAAGGCCAGGAATGGGATAAAGAACTTAACCCTGAGAGGCACTGGCAGACAAACAAGTAGCGAGGGAGAGATATTAGAAGAAGCAAGATGCTTTATGAGAGCTTTGTATACAGAAGTAACAAATGCAGAACTAGATGTTGAGAATTGGCTAGATACTGTAACGCTTCCTAGCTTACCGGATGAATCTAAGGTATTTCTACAATCTGCAATCACAGAAGAGGAAATTCGGATACAGTGTAGAAAGGCGGCCAGGGGGAAAGCTTCAGGACCGGATGGTCTTCCTAATGAGTTCTATTTATTCGCACTAGAAGGTTTAATCCCAATACTGAAAACTATATTTAATGACATCTATGTGGAAGGCAAAAGTACCCCGAGCTCCTGGGGAGAAGCTACAGTTACATTAATTTTAAAGCCTAACAAAGACCCACAACTAATGGAATCATATAGACCTCTATCTTTACTTAATTCAGATTATAAATTGTTCACTGGAATTTTGGCGGGAAGAGTGGCAAAAGTTATTAAAACGATAGTGCATTCCGATCAACAAGGCTTTATACCAGGCAGACAATTAAATGAACTGACATTTCAGGTAATGGGAGCCATTGACATGGCTGTAGAAAATAAAAACCCACTTACAATAGTAGCTATAGACGCTGCTAAGCGTTTGACCAGGTCAGGTGGCCTTATCTCTGGCAAGTCATCAAAAAATTGGGATTCCCCGATAACTTTGTCCAAACTCTTAAGAATGTTTATTTGAGCCCCAGGGCGAGGGTTTTAGTGAATGGTGTATTGACAATTAGGTTTAGTGTTGAGAGAGGGACAAGACAGGGGTGCCCTCTTTCACCATTATTATTTAATCTTTACATTGAACCTTTTGTTAATAAGTTGAGGCAAGATTCTGATAGACATCCCTATTGGATGGGAGAGATAGAACTTAAAACTGCTCTTTATGTAGATGATTTGCTTTTATATACAACAAATCCTGTACACTCTATACCACGGTTATTCGAGTTGGCAGAAGAATTTGGGCATGTTTCGGGATACTCAATCAATAAAGATAAGACAGAAATAATGGAGTGGAATCAAGTTAATAATTATCCTGGGGTAAAAACTGAGATGAGATATTTAGGGGTCCATTTAGTGCAGAACATAGAAGATATCCCCCCAAAAAACTTTAAGAGGATCTCGAAGGAAGTGGTAAACCTTTTAACTAGATGGGCGAATCTCCCTCTAAATATATATGGAAGAGTGAATTTAGTCAAAATTATTATTTTGCCTAAGATAACGTTTTTATTTAATACTATCACGTTAACTTTTAATAAAAAAGATATCGCTAAACTGCAAGGCAGAATCGGTACATTTATATGGGCAACAAAGGGTTCTAGATAGCCTGGAAAAAGCTGAGAAGAGGTCTAAGAGTGGGCGGGCTAGCCCTACCAGATTTATTATTTTATTGTTATGCTTTTCATTTTAAAAACTTTAGAATTTTGTTGAATAACCCTGGTTCTTCACCATTAGGTCTTTTATATAAGGCCATGCTACGAAAAGTCAGGACTCCTTCTTATATTAGTATGGCAATCCCAAATTCTACAAAAAAGTAAGATTAAAGATGTTAAGGGCGGCCTTAGAAACATGGATGTTTATAAGGAAAACAATGGGAATACCATACTATGCAACACAAGCACCAGTATGGGATTCACCTGGGACTCCTGAATGTTTAAAGGATCAATTGAGTGAACCACTTAAAAAAGGGGGAATAAAGTTTTGGGGGGATTTACAAGTAGGTTGTAACTTGATGAGTTGGGAAGCATTGTGTAAGCTCACCCACGGATTATTGACAAGATTTAAATACTATCAAATAGCATCATGGTGGTCAACACAACTTTGGCAAGAGGAAGAAACGTACTATGAAGTTTTAGACCAAATAGTGAGAGGAGGAATCCAGAAAAAAGAAGTGGCATACTGGTATGCTGCATTATTTAATCAGGAAGACCAGGCAAAGACTGATGTAATTAGATTATGGGGAGGATTATAGAGAGAATGCGGGGAAAAGAAGAGACATATATAAGGTTTGGTCTGACTCTTTCTCAATGCTACAGGAATTAGTGAAACCGGCTGCCCTGAAGAGAAATCACCTCTTTACAGCATATAGAGTATATTGGTCTCCAGAAAAGTTGACTAAGGTAACAGGGACAGTATATTGCTGTCCAAGGTGTAAATTTCCAGAGGCGGACGATGTCCACATATTTATGGAGTGCGTAGAAATCAAACCTTATTGGAAAGAAGTATGTTCTTTTTTGGAAGCTGTTCTGAAGAGACCAATAGATTTAAGTATTGGTATGGTTTTCTTCGGTCTACCAAATGATTATCAAATTAATTCACCTATGAATAACTTTATATTTTTTGTGATTATTTTAGCTAGGAGAGAGATTTGCAAGCTTTGGAAGTCAGAAGATCCCCCTGTATTTTCAGAATTTTTAAGAAATGTAATATGTACAAGTGAGAGTGACATGGCATGTGATATAAAAAGTAAGGTGAAGATATGGGAAAACTTGTTATGTTGGAGAGAAAGTGACAATGGTTCCAATGATTAAGCAAAAAAAGAGAACACCCTTGGTCCTATTTTCCCTAGCTACTAAGAGGGCTGGAATCGGATACAGTGAACGGGATTGGAGAAGGTCTTGGTGGAATTAAGAAAAGAATACCCTATCATCCTCAGAGGCCTATCCAGAGGGTTGGCAAAAGGCAAGGAGTAGATGGAGGTATTCTATTTATGAGTTCTTTTTTTGGCAATATGAGGACAACATTTAAAAAAAAAAAAAAATGATGATGTCGGCCTGGAGAAGTTGTTGCAATTCCTCTTCTACAGTCTGTTGTAGGTGAAATGGAATTTTCCTGTGGTGTTGGGCAACCGGAGTTACTCGTTCATTGATGTGTAATCGAACTTTGCAGTGAGTCAGTTTCCCGAGCCCTATGAATAATTTTGGAAATTTGTGCACAATGTCTGGTTCATCATCAACTTTTTACAAGATGTCTACTAATCGGAGCCTTTCAGCTGTGGGCAGACTAAGGAGACAGTCTGCTTCAGGACCATCAATGACGTGAATGTGAGCTGGAATAGTTCTATCTTTGTATGTGAGGTTGGTTGGAAAGTATCCCAGACATGAAAGATGTTTATTTGACATCCATGTGTACACATGTACGTTGGCTTTATGTAGTCTTGGTGGTGTTTTCATCGTCTTGTACTCTGCGACCGAGATATAGTTAAGAGATGCTCCGCTATCCAGTACAAATTTGGCGCAGTGAGTGTCCATTTTCAGATCTAGTCGCGGGCATTTCTTCAGCCCGTCGGATCTGCAACCATGCATACGTACTCATCACTATCTTAGGATATCGGTGACAGTGACCTTGACTCACTGGACTGTGATCTTCGAGAGTGATACGTCTCACGAGATTGTCGGCTAGACCGCGACGAGCCGGTTGAGGAATCTCTATAGTCCCACACTGCTTTGGCATGGTGGCGGGTTAGATTGTCTGTAATTGTCTCTGCGGGTATCTGTCCGAGAAGCTCCGCACACATTCTCGAAATGGTTCTCACAACCACACTTCCTGCACTTTTGACCCACTGCGGGGCATGTCTCTGTGTGAGGAAAATCGTACCCGCAGTGATAACATTTGAGTTGATTCTCTTGTCTTTTGTCTGAGCGGCTTTAGTTGCGGCGGCGTCGATTTGTGTGGTGAGAAGAGACCTTGGATCTAGATGATCGCTGTCGTACAGGGAATGACTTGTTGTTGTTGCGTGATTGGAGTCGAAATGCTTGTTCTCATTTTTAACCTCTTCCAGCTTCCATCTTCTTGGCGTATTCTTCTGCCTGATCATGCACTCGTGTCGTTTCTTCTATTTAATCCAGGGAGTAGCTTTTCTTTAATAGGCATCTACGTAGTGACTCAGACTGACACCCTTCTATGATTCTCAGACGCAGGGCGTCTTCCGTTGAAAACGAGTCGAATTCACAGTAGTGGGCCAAACGCCTCAGTCGCGTGATGAAGGTGTTCATTGGCTCATCTTTTTCTTGAGCAGCTAGATTAAATGTATATCTTTCATAGTCGACATTCAGTTTGTGAAGAAATGTTCTGTTTAATGCATCCTGCACATTGACGTAAGATGAGGCAGCGTCAGCTGGGAGCTCCTTTATGATCTGACCAACATCCTTTCCAATTAGGTTACGTAATGCAATCAGTCGTTGTTCCTCCTCGGTCACATGAGACCCTTTCATAAAGTCTTCAAAATCTTCTAGCCAATCCTGCCAGCGAAGACCCATACCACCTCCCGAAATGAGGACCAGAGGCTCTGGTGGGTGTAAAAAGGAGACCCCAAGTATTCCAAGTCGGGGTCCGCCCACGTGCCCTGTGGACGTAGGTGACTCCTGCGTGGTGGAGGCGCTGGCCGAGGCATGCTGCTGACGAGATGTTGGCGATCCAGACATAGCAAGACACTGCAGTCACCAGCTGAGCTCCAGCCAACAGAAAGAAAACACCTGCGCACAACAGTGCTCTGCGGACAGGAAACATGACAGTGTTTATATACATGTGTACAGCCTTCAGGTGCAGACAACCAGGCGAGCTAACAGCCTCAAATATGCACTTCTGTGGCAGTTAGGCGTTATTTTGACACTTCCAAGTTGCGTTTGCCAATGCTTGATGGATTTTATGGAAACTGTCTGACTTAAAGATGGCGGCTGGGCCTAGCTCGCAGGAGATTGGTCCAGGTGCCTGACTCAAAGATGGCCGCCGGTGAGATCTCGTGGGCAATGAGCTTTCCAGTGCAAGGCAAACAGAGAGGCACTATCTACAGTACGTCAGCAGTCCAGACCTGGCATTTCAGTCTCACACAGGTGGCAGACGAGAGAGACAGCTGCGATCCTTGACATAACGCGATCCTCAGCGGCTACACAGACGTACCGGAGCAGGCTCCCTGTGCTCGTCGTGGACGACACAAACTCCCTCACACTCATGCTCCCGGGGTGAGCTCTCGGGTCACGGCGGCAACTATTCTCCCCCAGGACACGCGCAGCTGGGGTGGGCCGCAACCGCGCATATGCACAGATTACTGCTCCGGGGCAGCGGAGCAGATGCCAGACGCGGCAGACACAGCGCAACCGGGGCAGGCACCCAGCTCGCAGCTCAGTTCGGCACCTTCACTGCAGGGCACATGCCGGAGTGCAGGCAGACAACACACAGGGATTCACTGCCCTGGTCGCCAGTTGTTGTGTCGTCTCACAGGCACAGACGACACGGACACCAAGAGGTAACGTAACGTAGCTTTATTCTTGACCTCCTACTTCCCTTGTCCCTACTCCACACTGCCTTTTTTCTATTCACGCCCCTCACTCCTCCTCTACCGTCTGCCGCTACCCTCCCCACTTTCTAACCTCATGTGCTGGGCCCGGTGCCCGGCACATGTCAGGATATTACATCTATACACAGAAATTAGGATACTTTTTGTAAGGTCCATCGTATATTGTATTGTATTATGAGCCTCCATTTGGTTACAGAATAAGGCTTTCACAGGGAGAGGCAGAAAGATTTTGGTTTCAGGACATGTTTCATATTGACCAACGTTTTCACTTCTGCATCCCTGGGGAAGGATGTACAGATGTGGCATGTCTCGGTTAACCTGTGTGTAAGGAAAGGGGACGATGTAGTGATGTGATGTGTCATATGGTTGGGTTGAGTGGGCATGCTGTAGAATCTTAATAGTGGATGATGTAAGATAGTGATGGGGCAAGGAGTGTTGAGGGAAGCCTAGGAGTTTATTACAGTTGCAAGGATAATGGAGCCTGAACAGGAGCTACCAGGCTGTGGCTATATCCTAAGTGCCTAATGTGAATTAGAGAACTCACCCCGTACTTAAGAAGCTCCAGATTCTTCTATGATGACCCTGCTCTCCCACTACAACTGAGGACTTGATCTTCGCTCTCTCAATATATGGCTCTTCGCACAATATCTCTTGTTAGGAAATTAGGTCCACTGCGCTCTACTGAGTTGTCTACCTCTTTTTTCCTGCAGTCCTCCAACAGAAAAGTGTTCGGAGAAAAACTTAAAAGTCAACTTTTTTAACCGTGTTTATGTAAAAAAATGTTTAAACTACCTATTTAGAAAGCTGATCATAAAGTCTATAGCTCAAGGAGGTGTCGACTTGGAATGTTTGGCCAAGACTTCAAAAGAATGTGGAGGTTCGACACTATGACACCCCAAAAGCTGTTTCCACTGAGCAACACAGAGTTCTATGTGCATTTTTTAAAGTGACAATGCCTTGGTTTATTGTCTTCAGTTACAGGTAATGGCAGCTATATGGGAGTTTCCAAGCAACCAGTTTCCCTGCTAACCACCCCATTTAACACATCCAACCCACAGCACAGGAAGACACGTATTTCTCATCCTCCTGGGGCACAGACAGGCAAATACACGACTGACCATTCAGGATTTTTTTTAATTAAAAAATAAGTAAGAACTGTTTCTGCACAATCAAATAGGCCCGAGAACATTTTACTCACCGGTTAAGGTTTCTGCCTCCTTTGTCATTTGAAAGTGAAAGAAGAAAGCAGCCTGCTTGATATTGAGTGCTGAAACGCCGAGCTAGAGTAGTAATTTGTACATCAGTGTAATAACGTCAGAGGCCTTTGAGGGAGCACGGCGTGTTTATTTACTTATTAGAGCCGCGCCATAAACACATATGAATCTAGCGTTTCCACCCAACCGTTAAATTCCGTTAAATTCCTCCTGAACATTCCATTGACAGCGCGCGAGGTCCTCGCGCGCACGGTCCTCGCGCGCACACTTAAGGGAAGGGCAGGGGAAGAGAAGCATGTATGGGAATAAACACAATAAGCTCGGAAATATTGGTTTTAGTGATAATAAAGTAAAAACAGCAATATTACAATCATCTGCAGAGATTCCAACAATATCTCTTGTGTTTAATATTACCATTCGTGTTTCAAGGTGGCCCTATGCTATAAAAAACTTGTAATTTCTTATCGACATGGAGTTTCCTCTACCCATTTGCTTACTCCTCTGTTCCAGTGTTTCAAAAGTACACTTGTGTACACGAATAAAAAAATACTGATTGACTGAATTTTAGAGGCTGCGGACACCACACACATAGTTGTTATGGAAACTAAAATCCGACCCATAACAGAAAGGAAAATCATCAGGTTGCTGTGACTCTACCTTGGAGAAACCGTCTCCTTCGGCAGTGTTAGAAACATGTTCTCGCCTTTAGAGATGACAATAGCCAGGAATGTTTTCACCTTTAGGGAAACTGACATAAACTAGAACGTTAAAGTATGATTAATGGATTAATGTCGCCTATTGCTATGGCAACAAGTGTGTGTCCCAGAAAGCGGGGAGGTGTAGATGGTTCCTGCAGATAGAGCAGCAAAGGCTCTGATCGAAAGCAGAGGTGCTCAGACTTATAAACTCTGATATGTTTGTTATATCAAACTGCGTACTGCACCTCTGGCATTTCTAAGTGCTGCAAAAAAAAAACAATAATTGCCCAAATTATGGTGCCTAATGCAAATACCTCGAAAGGAGGGAAGGTTGAGCCTTGCTGAGATTTGAACTTGTGACCTCCACAGTACTACTACCTGATCATCCTGCTGGCCTCACATCCACCTCTGCTAACTGCACTCCTTGTTCCTATTAATCATGCTTCCGGTTTCGTCCCTTCCATCTGACCTCATATCCGTTGAATCCTCCCTTTCTATTTCCGCCTGCCTCCCTCTAACTTTCTTTGCTTGGTATCTGTCTTCTTACCACCTTTCCCTGCAGTTCCTTTTATTTCACAAAGGGAGTGTGCAGCAAGGATCACTGTAATATAGGGATTTTAGAAGAAAGTCTGAAAGCCCCCTTGTATCATCCCTTTTTGATACATTTTCAAAAAGTTCCATATATTCTTGTAGAAAAATCTAAGCATTTTCCATTTAGATTAAACAACATCACAATAATTATTCTTGATCTGCCCACGTAATCCACGGCTTGAGCTAAATGAACAACTTGTTTTCCTTCATGCCTCATGGTGAGATGTTACAGAGCCAGACCTCCTTTTACCTTGGTATTATTAAGTGTTGGACTTTAATTCCACAGGTATAGTGGGAAAGCGCCCACATCTGGAACATTTGCAGTACATTTCAAATACAAATGTTCCCAGTCGCACAGCACAACGTAATCCACTTAAAACTAACTGTACAGTAGGTGTTCCACTCTTCTACTTGGGTACCACAATGCCTCTTTTCGAAAAGTTGGGAGTTAGATTATATTCAGTAGTACTTTTAAAAACCCGGATAAGGCTCTGATTATGAGTGGGCTGAAGTTTTCCAACCCCTGCATAAACCGTTATTTGGGCATGGGTCGAAATTATAAGTATTCCAGTGTTTATCGCACCCAGTAATTGCCGGATAAAATAAAGTCCAAACATTTTGTTACATTTCGACAAGTGGTTCCTGCAAGAATTTAACAAGGAGAATATATGTCATTTACAGTAACAAGGATTTTGACGAGGTAATCGCCAAAATATGCTTGTTAATCCCCAAAACAGGCACAATCTATCACACCTCCTATTTCTGAAACTTGGGGAGTTAGGTTTTAGCAGGTGCATTAAATAGCACCTACTCATCCAGGGAAAGGACATACACAGAACCATTCTCACACTATAAAAACTGTCACAGCATCTGGGCCATGCAACTGGAAACATTTACACTGCATCATCTTCCCATTGGTTATTAGACATGTGATCGTCAGGCAACACATCATCTCCTGTGACAAGTCAGTAAAACATGGGTACTCACAAACTTTCTCTAAGGGGCCAAATTTACAGTGTAGTTTGTGGCCGAGGGCCGCACCGGTGGGGGCGTGGTCAGTGAGAGAGGGGGCGGGGCTAGAGACAAAAAAAAACCTGTGACCATGAGGTTGAACACAGGCCCTGGCAGCGGATGTCTTTGTCCACTGAGCCACCGAACCGAGCATACACACATATCTCTCTCTCTGTCTCCCTCCCTCTCTCTATTTCTCTACCTCCCTTTCTCTCTCTCTCTCCGTCCCTCCCTCTCTCGTCTCCCTCACTCCCTCTGTCTCCCTCACTCTCTCTGTCTCCCTCACTCTCTCTGTCTCCCTCACTCTCTCTGTCTCCCTCACTCTCTCTGTCTCCCTCCCTCCCTCTCTGTCTCCCTCCCTCTCTCTGTCTCCCTCCCTCCCTCTCTCTGTCTTCCTCCCTCCCTCTCTCTGTCTTCCTCCCTCTCTCTTTCTCTACCTCCCCTCTCTGTCTCCATCCCTCTCTTTTTCTCCCTCCCTCTCTTTTTCTCTCCCTCTCTCTCTGTCTCCCTCACTCCCTCCCACTTCCTCCCTCCCTCTATCTCCCTCCCTCCCTCTCTCTGTCTCCCTCCCTCTCTCTGTATCCCTCCCTCTCTTGGTCCCCTCCCTTTCTTTGTCTCCCTCCCTCTCTCCGTCTCCCTTTCTCTCCCTTTCTCTAACTGTCTCCCTCCCTTTCTCTAACTGTCTCCTTCCCTCTCTCTCCCTGTCTTCCTCTCTCTCTCCCTCTCACCCTCTTTCTCCCTCCCTCCCTCCCTCCCTTTGTCTCCCTCCCTCCTTATGCCTCTGCCTCCCTCCCCTCCCCTGACTCTCCCTCTCTCTCCCTCCCCGACTCTCTTTCCCTCCCTCGCCTTCCCCTGACTCACCCTCTCTCCCTCTCTCTCTCTCTCCCTCGCCCTCACCTGACTCTCTCTCTCTCCCTCCCTCTCCCTCCCCTGACTCTCTTCCTCCCTCTCCTCACACTCCTTCCCTCCCCTCACACTCCCTCCCTCTGTCTCGCCCTCCCTCGCCCTCCCCTCACACTCCCTCCCTCTGTCTCTCCCTCCCTCGCCCTCCCCTCACTCTCCCTCCCTCTGTCTCTCCCTCCCTCGCCCTCACCCTGCCCTGGCTCTCCCTCCCTCCCTCCCTCTCCCCTGACTCTCCCTCTCTCTCCCTCCCCTGACTCTCCCTCTCTCTACCTCCCTCCCCTCACTCTCCCTCCCTCCCCTCACACTCCCTCCCTCTGTCTCTCCCTCCCTCGCCCTCCCCTCACTCTCCCTCCCTCTGTCTCTCCCTCCCTCCCCTCACTCTCCCTCCCTCTGTCTCTCCCTCCCTCGCCCTCCCCTGCCTCTCACTCTCCCTCTCCCTCACCCTGCCCTGGCTCTCCCTCCCTCCCTCCCTCTCCCCTGACTCTCCCTCTCTCTCCCTCCCCTGACTCTCCCTCTCTCTACCTCCCTCCCCTTACTCTCCCTCCCTCCCTCCCCTCACACTCCCTCCCTCTGTCTCTCCCTCCCTCGCCCTCCCCTGACTCTCACTCTCCCTCTCCCTAACCCTGCCCTGGCTCTCCCTCCCTCCCTCCCTCTCCCCTGACTCTCCCTCTCTCTCCCTCCCCTGACTCTCCCTCTCTCTACCTCCCTCACCCCCCCTGGCTCTCCCTCTGTCTCCCTTCCCTGACTCTCCCTCTCTCGCCCTCAATCTCCCTTCCTCAACCTCCGCTGTCTCTCCCTCCCTCTGTCTAACCCTCCCCTGACTCTCCCCCTCCCTCTCTCACTCCCTCCCTCTCCCTCCCCTGACTCTCTCACTCCCTCAACCTCCCCTGACTCTCCCTCCCTCTGTCTCTCCCTCCCTCGCCCTCTCTCTCCATCTCTGTCTCCCTATCTCTGTCTAGGCAAGGTGTATTAATTCTATTAGAAATATCACGAAAAGCAAGAGCTATTTGCTGCACACATCGAACCACCTTCCCCAGCCTTCCCAAAATCTGCAGCACATTATTAGTGACTCCCTAATGTAGGTGCACGAGAGCTGGCTGGACCACTGCAGCAGAGATCAGGTGTAATCCGGAGGGCAGAGATTCCAAATAAGGCTGGGCTGATTCAGACTTTCATCCCTTCAGTGTCGATAAAACAAATGCTACTCGAGGCTGCGCAGAGTGATCTCCAAGTTCATGCTCGGCTCGGTTCAATCAGTCACGGGGGTTTGTCCTGATCACTGTAATTGTCCAATAATCCCCCCCCCCCCCTCCTCTGTGGCAGCCCGGGATGAGTCAGCTTGCCTGGCGCGCACACAGCCGGAGCACTTCACAGGCCTTTAAAAGACCATTAAATCGTTAATGAGGCTTTGTTCTGTTTCACCTCTTCTGAGGCCCCTGCAGCTCCACTCTATGGCTGGAAATTCCCGGCCCCCCTAGAGCAGAGCCTCTCCGAGTCAGGCTGCATCAACCAGCGGTGTTTACTAAAACTCTTGAATTTTTTTTTTTTAAACTGGTACATGTCTGCAAGGTCCGGCGGCCGGGCCGCCAAGGAAGGCTTGCCGGGCCGCCACCGGCCCGCGGGCCGTACTATGAGTACCCCTGCAGTAAAACAAGCCCTTTTTCATTGCCTCAGAATACTTGGGATTCCTACTGCATAATATGTTATCTCTACTGCTTTCACAGGGGGGATGTTAATCCAAACAGCATTTGACTCCTTCTGGTAACCTTGTGGGTGAAGGGTGTTTCCTAGGTCTCCTCACTAAAAAACACATATGAGTGTTTTAGAGATGGTCATACTGTCAGCTTTTAGCACCACAGCAAAACCTAATCAGTTGCCTAATTTTAACAGGAACACAAACTACACCACATCATTGCTTACAGACCTGGCAGATAACAAGGAAACTGGACATACCAGGCTATCCTGGGTTCGATCTCTAGCTATGACTCTAAAAGGATTTATTTGTCCTCCATCTTTGATGCCTCAAAGATGCTGAATTTCATATTTTGGGGGCACATGCTGGGTGGGACCGAGGTCAGGCCTCCAATAGGGCTACTTGCATCTGTTGGTCTTTTTTTTTATTAGGAAAAAAATAGGTAAAGTAAACATTTTATATATCGATTTACATAACATATAACATGACCACAAAAAATAACAACAATTATACAGAGCATTTCATATTACATTTTCGAAAAGCAACTGATGAAGGATCAGTTTCCCACAATCCTAGATCAAAAAAATCCTACCTAAACTATTGTTTGATAAATTACATTAAATAGAATTAAAAAAAATAAAGTGCCAAGTGCAAATATAGAAAGTACCATGTGCCTATTTTTATTTTTATATTTTTAAGAAAATACCCTGTATTCTACAAAGTGCTATGTGCATATATAGCTTATATATTAACTAATTTATAATCATCAAGCTTCGGTAATGAATCCATAAGGAGAAAAAGGGTGCCATATTCCTTTAAATCTTACTATCGCTCCGATATGTTTGGCATAGGCCTCTTCAAGTTTATACGTCCTTATCATTTTATTAAACCAATATTCAATGCTAGGTTGTGAGCTGGTTCTCCAGTTTTGTGGAATAAGTGATCTAGCAACTGCAATGGCAATTAATATAAAATATTGCAGATTTTTTGTGAAGCATTTCACTTCTGCTGTAGAACCAAATAACACCTATATGGCTGTTGGACACATTTCCAAGGATAAAATTATGGATATTACCTCAAAAACCCTCTTCCAGAAATATTGTAAATCATTACATTAAAAAAATATATGTAACCATCCCCCTTCCCCCTCTCTGTTACAGCGAAAACATTTATTTGGGCAAGTTGAAAACATTTTAGACATTTTCAAAGCAGTAAAATATAATAACTATCTTGATAAAAAATTCATTCTTTTAAAGTTCGCTCCTCTAAATGCTTTATTCGCTAATTCATTAAGCTGAGTCCATTCTTTGGAATTAAACTTGCAGCCTGTCTCTGAATGATTTTTTTGCAGTTCTTTTATCAGGACCTCTTCTTTATTGGCTTTTTGATTAAGTAGCTGATACCAGCTGCCAACCCCTACCATTGTATTTACTACCTGCCTGGCAATTGGCCTAATTGTCTCATCTAGAATTGCATCATTGTTTTTAAGAAAATTAGATAATTGTGCAAAGCTCAAGGCCAGTGCAGTATTTGGTGTAGTGACCTGAAAAGATACAATTTTCCAAGTAATTAAGGAATCAAGATTATAAAAATCCCCAAACTGGAGATAGCCTAATTCTTGACAATCCTGCAAAAGCCTACTAGAGAGTTTAAGACCTCCTACTGCCCCATCCTGTATTGGGGTATAAGCGTGAAATAAAGGGAAATTCCGTGATTTAACAAATATGTGCATTCTTTCAACCAGAGTAAAAGTAATCTTATAACACGTTTTTTAGGAAGCTTTGCCAGACGTAGGAAAGCTGGAAGTCTGATGACACTTTCACCCAGCATATGTACCAAAAATTCTTTGGGAAAACACTGTTTTCCTTAACCAATTGAAAAAATAGATTAAGTAAAAAAGGCTGATAGTATGTTAAAAAATGTGGGAGTGCTATTCCTCCTGAATTTATATCAAGTTGCAGTATAGAAAGCTTAACCCTAGGTTGTTTATTATTCCAAACAAACATCCTTATTAATTGTTCTAGTTCGTTAAATAATAACTGTGGATTTTCATAGGCAGATTAATCAGCAAAAACAAAAATAATGGAAGTACCATCATTTTAACCATTGAAAACCTTCCTACTAAAGACAGTTGCAGCAACGACCAGTTATCAAATTGCTTTTTGACTTTCAAAAGTAAACTAACTTAATTCAAAGAAAATAATTGCCCAAAATCATTATTGACATAAATTCCCAGATATCAAATTGGGTGCATCGGTTTTAGCTAGATGGCAGATTGGAAATCCAAAGGAGTCGTATTAAATGCTAAAATGTCAGGTTTTGCATGGTTAACTTTATATCCTCCAACTTGTGTAAAATTTTGAATTTCATCTGATACATTCTGTATGTTATCTGCCCCTGCCATCAGATATAAAATAATATTGACTGCATATAGCTTAATTTTTGACATTGCATCTATAGGAGGGACTATACTTATGTTCTTCCAGATCTTCTCGGCTAAGGGTTCATAAATAGTGAAAATAGGAGAGGGGACAACGGGCATCCCTGAAGGGTACCTTGTTTGATAGTAACCTTTCCATTTACTGAGTAAGCATGGGTGAATTTTGCGAATCTCGCGTTCGTGAATTTTGCGGATTTGCGGACTCGCAATTCGCAAAATCCGCGAATTCTCGCGAATTTGCGGATTTTTTTTTTTTGTGTTCGCGCGGGTTTCTGCCAGTTGGCGAGGGTTTTGTACAATTTCGCAAACGCGAACTTACCTGTCGGGTCGCAAGTTTTGCGAACTTGTCGTTTCTACGTGTCCAGCCTGTTTGGGACACTCTTCTTCATCACTGCCACTCTCTGTCACCACTGCCACTCTCTGACTACTCATGCCACCCTCTGGCCCACTCATGCCACCCTCTGTTTCATCACAGCACCCTCTGGTTGTCCAGTCAGTGTACATTATTGTGGCAAAGCAAAGCACACCTTCCCTGCCTCAAGTGACCTGAATTAATTTGGGGCTGATTAATGTGTCACAGAATATTTTTTTAGCTGGCACCTGCTTCCTTAGTGCTTCCTGATTAGTGATCTTTTGCACTTGCTAAGTGCTTTCATTGTTGCAAAATTAGTTACAACACCTGCCCTGCCCCAACTGACAATAATGAATTAGGGGCTGATTAATGGATTTGAACTTCCAGCCTGGCTCCTGCTTGTCTCCTTTAGCTGTAATTCAGGACCTTTGTGGCATATGTGTAACTATTCTGAGGTTCAGAGCAGGGTCACATAATAGTTGCAAGTAGGCAACTGAACTCTGGAGGGGCCCCTCAGGAAGCACTACAGGAAATGGCTACTAATGATGAGCCTGAACTTTTGAACCTGGTAAGTAGTTTCAGTTTTGCTAAGATCGTATTTCTGCAATTTAGCGCTTATTCGCGGGGCGGGAAGTTGTACTGGGAAGCCGCGAACAGTGCGAGCAAGCCATAAAATCCCCTGCTCGCGGATTTGCGGATTTTGCGGGAGATTCGCGAATCTCGCGGATTGCGAATTTACCGAAAATCCGCAAAATCCGCGAGCGAAACGGATTTTCCGCCCATACTTATTACTGAGCCATTAATCATTATTGTAGCTTCTGCCCCTCCGTATCTTTTTATTAGCATCTGTATAATTTGTTGAGCAAAACCAACCTTTGATAAAATAAAAAAGAACGCACTCCAATCTACTAAATCAAAAGCTTTTTCAGTGTCCATCACCATAATCACTGCATCTGTCTGGTTGATAGAAAAGTAATCTGTTTGCTTGCATTAAAAAATAAGTATTGATGCCATTAAACGTCCAGGGATAAAACCGTTTCATCATTACGAACCAGCTGTTGTGCATAGGGAGCTAACTTTTTGCCCAAATTTTCATTAGAAGTTTATATTCTGTATTTAACAGACTGATAGGCAGGGTCCTTATCATATTACTACTGACTCCTTGAAACTTTTAGGGGTATCGATGCCATCCTTAATTTCATTAAACAAATTTACTAAAAAAGGAAGCAATTCAGTCTGAAATGTCTTATAAATTTCTATGAGCATCCCGTCTGCTCCACTAGCTTTGGCATTCGCCATACTTTTTATTACTTCCTGTGCTTCAGTAATTTGAATTTGAGAGCTCAGTGCTTCTGAGAATTGCTGTGATAACACCGGTAGCTCCAGAGAGTCAAAATATCTCTAAAAATGTGCCTCATCCACCCCCTGCGTTTCTCCATAGATATGCATAAAATGTGAATTAAACACCCGCTTATCCTCTAGTAGGAGACCAGTTACAGGATTTTTTATTTGAGAGATTATTTGTGCAGCTTTTTGTGTTTTCGTGGACCAAGCCAGAAATCAGCAAATCTGCTGACTCTCCTCATATAATTTTTGTCGGTAAGCCTTACTTCCTGCAATTTCCTCTGTTAAGAAAAAAAGCTTTCAGATTTTCCATTGCTGTAGCTAACCCTTGCTGCTGTGCTTTTATTACGGGCGCTGAGGAATCTGTAAGGGTTATCTTTCATCTAGCCAACTCCACCGCGGTTTGAAGTATGGTGATCATATGTCTCCGTAGCTTATTGATTCTTGCTTTATAAGAGATAACCTGGCTTCTAAAAGTGGCTTTAAATGCCTCCCATACCGAAAATAAAGGAGCTGTGTTTAGATTATTTTGAAAAAACTCCTTGATAAACCATCTAGTTTCTGTTAGCCAGGTCATATCTTGTAAAAGAGTTTTATCAAATGTCCATCTAGGTCTGTTTTTCAGTTTCCTATTTAATAATATAGAAAAAAAGACTAGAGAGTGGTCTGAAAATGAGCTGGTTACTGTTTCTACTGGACCCCCAACAGCTGTTTTATCGCTAGGAAATAATTTAAACGTGTGGCTGATCTGAATCTGCCAGAATAGCAGGTGTATTGCGAGAGAGAGGGATTAGCTAGTCTCCATGGGTCCACTTGCAAAAAGTCTTTTTTTAGGTTGTTAATTATTTTTGCGGTTTTAGGTTTCAGTTGACGCTTTTCTTTATTTGATGAATCCAAGGTTAGATTTTGGATAAAGGTAAAATCACAGTCTAAAACTACAAAGCCTTCCATGCTTATTGCTGATTGGAAAAATTTGGACAAGTGCTGCAGTATCGTCCTCGATAGGACCATAATAATTTACCAAATTCAGGAATATTTCTTAAAGTTTAACCTTTACCGACAGCCATCTTCCTTTCCCGTCTCGCTGGACATCTCTGACTTGCCAATCCAGTGTATTCGTAAGTAGAATCCCAACCCCTTAAACGGCTAAGTTGGCAGAAGAAAAAAATGCCTGTGAATACCTTTTAGGAAATACTATTTTTGGGTCATCAGATCTAAAATGAGTTTCCTGTAAAAACACAATCTCAGGAGAGAGTGACGTAACCCAATTTAAAAAGACAGCTTTTTTACATGGATTAAGTAATCCATTAATATTACAAGATACAATTTCCACATTCTGCATTTAAACATTTTATCTATAAGGCTGAAAAATCACTATTACCATGGCCTGCATCAAAATAAAGTAAATCTGTAAAATCGAGTACACATTTTTCTTTTCCAGTTAATTTTTTTCCTGCATTTATACACCCGCCTAAACCCCCCTCTCATTCTCAACCCACCCCTCTGGAGAGGCATACCACCACACTAACCACCTCTCATCCACCCCTACTATTGTTTTAGGTGCCATGGATCTGCACCTGCGGTGCCTACTCCCCGACCACGGCATAAGGATGTTGACTACAGCGTCAAAAAAAAAACAGTTAGATACATTCAAGGATTTACTCAATAAGTGAAAAACCATTCGTTAGTCCACCAATTTATTGCGACTTCGTAATTTCCTTAAGAAGATCTTGTGCTTCTTAAAAATTAGCAAACATATGAAATTTCCCCTTGAAAAGAACACGCAAGTTTGACTGTTGAGCAATTGACACCTGTGTGCCTTTAGGTTTAAATAAAAACAGCAACTTGACAAATTCTTTGCGTCTGCAAGCCGACGCTGCAGACATGTCAGAAAGATTCTGCAATTGGAAGTTTGTTGACTGGAAATTGCCTTTGTTGTATTGCTTTAGACAGGACCCTCTCCTTTATACGATAGTCCGCGAAGTTGACTAAGATGGTGCGGGGGCCACTTGTGCTTGGCAAAGAATGGAATGGATCTCTTTGAGCTCTGGTGATGGTAAGATCCCCACTGAATTCGGGGAGAACCTTTTCCCTAATAAAGGATTCCTTCCATTGCGGTGTCTGGGCTCCCTCCATTCTCTCGGGAACTCCCACTATACGCTGGTTAGAGCGACACAAAGGATTTTCGAGCTCCTCAAGCTTGTTTTCTAACAAACTTCTGTCTTCACTTCACATTCTTTGGTGAGCAATCCAGTCATCTGGTCCTCCAGTTGAGAAATCCTGGATTCTGCTTCCTGGATTTTTACTGGAAAGCAAGACATTGCGTCTTCAATCTTATCTAGGCGGAGAAGAAGGGAGGCAGTTTCATTTTCCTGAAACCTCTTCATATCTCTTGGGATAAGATTGAGCAGCATTTTGATATCTAACTGTTTGGTGGAAGCTGTTTCTGTTAGATCATCTAAAAGAGCTAGTACTGACTCTGAGACTGTGACAGAAGCTGAACCTAAAAGCTGTGAAGAGTCTGATATAGTCTGGACCTTCTGACTGTGAGTCGCTTGTGAAGTTTTTGAACTTTTTATCCTCTGCGCTGAAACCTTTTGTTGTTCCTGTGATCCTGGAATAAATGACGTGTTGATATCGTTCAGCGTCTGGTTCTGAATCAGCGCATATTTAGTGGCAGGCAATTGGGGAGGATTCAAGGAATTAGCATTCAGTTCTTGTGTCATGGAAATTGAGGCTAACGTGTTTTGAACATGTGGAGGGGCTGAGGAGGCAGAGGAGCTAGGGGGTGAAGATGACACACTAAGATCTAGCAGAATCTGGCATGGGCTGGCCAGTTCGACTACCACCGTCTGGGGTGAGTTAGACTGTGGAGGGGCTGGTAGTGCTAGCTTTTTCATGAAGAGGGGAAACTCCTTGACATTCCTTCCCTCTTCCTTGCTGCTTTCGCCGGTCTCCACTGAAAGAGAGATTTTGTCCGACTTGTTGCATTGAACTCATCGACCAAATCGTCCTCTGAGTTTTCAAAGCCCGAATTATGGTCACTACGAGGTCCCAAAAGTCCTGCTCTTCCAACCCCAGAAGACAGAGCCTTAGCCTGTGCCTGCGCCAGGCGGGTGTTTGCTTTTAGTCCGGTCGCTGAGTCTACTTTATAGACTTGGATATTTTGTTTATTATGTCTCTTCATGGTCAGTTTTAATATACTAGCACTGGTTGTTGCAGTGCTTCTCCCGTTTCTGGGATGCGTTACAGATTCTGTTTATTCCCTTGAATTTTACTTACACCAGCGTTTCCCATCACCGACCACTCGCCTCCTCACCTCCCAACCTCCTTACCTCTCTTTTCTTTACTAACCGCCTTCTTCTCCAGTCTCCTCCGTGGGAAAGTTTAAGAAGTCCAGGCCAGATTTTACTTAGCTGCCATGCAGTTGATTTTGACCTTGTAGTACCATGCCTGAGATACAAAATTGGACTTTCCTCGCCTGTCACTGCTCCCTGCTAAACGCTCTCCTGCCGTTTTGCTGTATTTACCGCAAGTCAGCATTCATTAAAGGTTCCCTTTCACCTCTCAGCACGCGTCTTCTATCCAGTTCCGTCGCTGCTGCAACATAGTATCAGTTTGCTGCAAATTTCTTTGCCGTGCTCAAGACCCCCGAGACTCCGGCATTTTGCTGTGCCGTTGTTGCCACCATTGCAGGTGAAGGGGGTGCAGTCACCTACAGCTATTCGGAGGCGTGGTTTTCTGACATAGACTCTGGGTGTCGCATCTGTTGGTCTTAGGGTATAATGTCATGAGCATGAGCCCTGCTGGCAACTCCTCAATCCTGCTATAAACCTTTAGGCAATGCTTGTATCAATGTGCAAGGTAAGGATCCTCATGGGCAGTTCACTGTGCGGTTCTCCCGCCCTCAGTATAGCTGCATGTCTCCTGTGCTCCTTTAAGGAGGTTGCATTGTGAGCTTAGGGACACAACAGAGATGTAAGTCTTCTTGTACAGCTGCTCTTGCTTTTTTATTTGTGAGTGTGTGAGGTTACGAGTGAGCGATAGATCTGTATATTTAGGGAAGTGCTTTATTTTGAAGAGACATAGAAGGACATATTACCTCAGAATAAGAGTAACATAATAAAGGAGAGAATAAGTGTTCAACACGTTTGCAAAGAATAATTGGAAAAGGAACAGTGCCTCCATAGTACTGACACATAGAAGGAAAACCAGTTATACCTCCTGCACTTGCCCCCACACCCACCAGCTCACCTATTCTTACTCTGATGTGTTTTTTCAGTAGACTGAATTATGAATTGCATACTTTGCTCTAGAAGTTCAGAGATACACTCCAACAGTTTTAATGACACATTCGCCGTCTCCAGTATCTGCTGATGCCCACATATTTGCACCACAATTACCACAACCTATTAAAGTTCTAAATTATTGAAGCAGCCTCCTTTCATACTAGACATTAGTATTAGCACACCTACTCAATCAAATTAAAAAAACTTGTACTTTCTGTTTTCTTTTAACCACAGAGGAAATGTGCAAAATATGATTCTCTCAGGATAAGCTACATTCCTGTTATTGCAGCACAGGTGGGTATCTGAAAGAAGATGAAGGATTACAGGGGACAACTGCAGAGAAGAGCGAAAGATGCAACAAAGTGGTACAGTTCACAAGAGACGTGAGTGTTGGTGCAAAAATAAATGGGTTGAAGGAATTGGTAGGACAGAGCAGTCACTAATTGGCAATGTAGAACAGGAACTGCACCAATCTGGGCACTGATGGTAATTTTACAATGACTGGCACCATCTGATTATGTCGACTAATTTCCATATATCAGCATCCCTCCTCGTCATCTTCTAACATAATCTTTGTTATTTTTAAGGTTTCAGGATCTCCTTGTCCTTCTTCCTAAACTGACCTATTGTTTCATCCACAAGTCTCCTGGCATGCAGGGGGTTTGCTATTCAGATGAGCTATTGGTGCACTCCCAAAAGTTCCCAAAAGGCAGCAGTCACTGCACCTACACTGCAAGTTATCCTTCAGTTTGCCAGTTCTCTTCAGGTAATTCCCACATTGACTACTCAACTGGCATGAGCAGACTATCATGTGAGACTCTCACAGCAGATGTTGGCATCACAACAGGCATTCCCTCTAGAATGATCATGTCTATGAGATTCTTTGATGGTCTATTTTATCCAAAATCTTCAGGTACTGGAGCTCAGCTTGAATGAAATTGGGCATGAGTGTACAGGGACAACGCAAAAAATCACAACATGAGTGGCTGCTGTTTGCTCTATTTTTTCATTGTGACATGTGGGCTCAAAGATGCTTTGGGCGCTAAAATACAGCACCAAATACGCAGTTTTACACTACACGTAATAGTCAGGTTTTCCAAAAATATTTCACAGTCCAGCTCAAACACCCTGACACTAAAAGAGATGAATACCATTAAACTGAAAATTATCAAAAGTAACATTGCATTTTGATTGTTGGCTGACAATCTAGTCAGTGGTGGGGGAAAAGACTGAGTTTCTGTATACCAAAAATAATGAAGATTCATATTTAATTAATACCATCTTCAAAATTGTTAGTGAAAGTTCGTTTGTATGTTTTCGTATGCTATTATTTCATTCCTCAGCATTCTGAATTAGAAGGATTGAAAAACTGAACAATGTTCTTATTAAAAGCTTGTTTTATTCTGCTTCATAAAGTACAATATTTTACAATAGACTTTAAAACAGAATAGTGCCAGAGGCGCTGTGCGGGTCTTAAATCTGGATAATGCACACTATAAATTATAACCGAAATGGTAGATGCTTAATGGAACAGAGAATACTCTAAACAAACTGGTTTAAACTGGCAATACAAATAAGTATAATTTTTGCTAGCGAAAATAAAATAAGGAACAAAACGAAAATGCAAATAAGCTCAAACTTTAATGTAATACCTTTTAGCAAAAATAACTCTCCTAAAAAATAAATCCCTCATATGCACCAAATAGGCGCGTTTGGTATTTGTAATTCATGTTGAACCATTGTGGTAATAAAGACTGGATAAAGAAATATAATTCTCAGTGTTCCATGCCGCTCTGAACTTTGCGCCGGTGAAGTAAACAAATATAATTGGTCTCAAAAAGTTGAGAATGAATTCAATCTATTTTACCAGTTATTGTTTTGCAAATGTTTTATCTTTTGTATTTCATGCTATTCTCCTTACACAATGATTTTATGTTTAGAATCTTATGACGACCCAGAAATAATGCCATAGCAACAAGAAATCTATCTTTTGTAAATGAGAACACTCCCCATGGTGTTCCTGTTTGTGGTACTGAGGGGTACCTCATCGATGAGCAGATACACCGCAGTGCAAGGCACTAACTACTACATAATGTATTCTGACATGTTCTGTGGGGAATCCATATTGACACGGTGCTTCAGGGAAGGAGCACTGGCATATCACAATAGTAAACAATGCTGGAATATCCGCAGGGCCATGAATTTATGCACATTCTAAGAGGCAACACACTCAGGCTATGTCTGTGCACTGTAGTCTGTGTCTTGCACAATATCAACAGTGTAACTTGGCAACTGTGAGGTTTTAAAATATCTCTGTGAATTGTGTCCGCCCCAGCCATCGAATCACTCATTGTAGCTGGGGCTCCGTCAGCCCAAGCAGCAAAATGGAAGTTATGGGTGGAGAGACTGGAGCTTACTTTGCAGCCATATAAGTTGATGATACCTGGAAATGCCCACTCCTACTCCATTTGGCCAGGGAGGGTATCTATAAGTTATCCGGCAATCTGCAAGTAGTGAGGCCACCACACATCTACAACAGTTGAGTCGTAGTTCTCAACCCAGAAACACGTATCCAGAGATATACAGCAATGTCTGCACCAACATTGGTGAACAACTCCAGCTAATTTTGAAGTAAGTTTGAACTGTGTACTGCATTTACCAGGATGCAAAGGGGCGAACTGTGCTGGGACTGTGAGGCAGTGTGCTCCCAACCCCTTTTCTGTGTAAAAGGCTCCATTGAGCCAGCAAGCTGGCGAGCATTGGAGATGCACCTGTGTGCCTGTGAGTGGTACTGTGACCTGAGAGGAACTTGGCAGCCTTTCCAGCAACCCCGGATGATTTTTCTTTGCTCTCTAATACTGCTGCTCTTTACTGAAGATGGGCTCAACCCAGAAACACGTGTCTAGAGATATATAGCAATGTCTGCACCAACTTTGGTGAAAAACTCCAGCTAATTTTGAAGTAAGTTTGAACTGTGTACTGCATTTACTAGGATGCAAAGGGGCGAACTGTGCTGGGACTGTGAGGCTGTGTGCTCCCAACCCCCTTTCTGTTTAAAAGGCTCCCTATAACCAGCAAGCTGATGAGCTTTGAAGATGCACCTGTATGCCTGTGAGTGGTACTGTGACCTGAGAGGAACTTGACAGCCTTTCCAGCAACCCCAGATGATTTTTCTTTGCTCTCTAATACTGCTGCGCTCTACTGAAGATGGGCTCAACCCAGAAACATGTGTCTAGAGATATACAGCAATGCCTGCACCAACTTTGGTGAAAAACTCCAGCTAATTTTGAAGTAAGTTTGAACTGTGTACTGCATTTACCAGGATGCAAAGGGGCGAACTATGCTGGGACTGTGAGACAGTGTTCTCCCAACCCCCTTTCCGCAGTTCAAAATGACTCTGGGTGTCTCCTGTTGCAGCAGAGTTTGGAGGAGTTCGTAGACCGCTTCTATGCCTAACTTAAAGAGTCGGCAAGCACATGCACACTCCATGATGTGATGTAGGACATACCCGCACAACTCATGTAAGGTTATGCCTCAGTGAACGGATCCACTAAGAACCTGGAAAGCCCCTACTACATATCTCAATACTAGGAAGGTCCAAGGAACTGGCCAAGGCCAGGACTTCACATATGGAAGCTCATTTATGGAAGCAGCCTTACAGAAGCCGCTCAAACAAGAACGTGTAAATCAGATCATCAAAGTGACAAATTCCAAGGAAGAGGAACAGAGCACTCAGCCATGTTGTCCCTGAGGGAAAAAGTATTCGCACAACCCACTGAATGTCCATCAAAGGGGAAAAAGTGTTCATCTTGTGACAAGCTTAACCACTCGTCAAGGTGTGTTGCTTGAAGACATTTCAAAAACCAATTCTGAGAAAGGCAGTGAACACCGTATCCTCAGAAGTGGAAACAAGGACAGAAGAGAAGAGAAAGACAGGGGCAATGTTAACATAGGAGGCTAACTTAGTATATGGTGCACACTTAAAGGAGTAATGCACCTTGAACTAATCCAGGCAACCCTTATGGTGAATTTGGTGGTCTTTCATAACCTTGGAAAGCTTTCAAAGTAGTTGCTGTGGAGAGCAGCCTTTAGGCTGATCTTGAAGGTGTGTGGAGCAGCTTGTTTTACCACATTTAATTAATAGTGTAGATCAAATAAAAAAGAACCACACAGTGTTTATAAAAAATAAGTCTATTTATTCCACAACACAATCACTATTACTTGGTATATCTCCTAGCCAGATATATCAACAACACACATGGAAATAATTCAAAGAACTCAGATAAATAGTACAAATCTACTCTGGTCCTCATGGGGAGACCAAACCATATACAAAGTAAGTTGAATGCGAACTGCAAAGGAGAACATAATTTGGGCCAAAGGACTTAGACGGTCCCATCTTCTGCACCCCTTTGGGACTTGATTCTTAGGATAGCTAGGCAGAGCAATTGAAGGCTGGCGCTGGAGGCTAGAAAGTCATAACTCAGCAACACAACACATAAGACTCAGTTAAACAATGTACAGTTTTTTTTCTTTAAACATGAAATCATTTTAATAAATTCATGTTAGAAATTGGGTTGTTGGTCGACTGGGATGTAAGCCCTGCTCAAGCAGCAACTACAATCCAAGTCAGGGTAAGAGGCAGGCAAACCCTAAATTAACCTGTGGTCACCCTATGGTAGATTGGCACAAAGCAGTCAGGCTTAGATTTAGAGGCTGTGTGTAAATTAAAACTGAAAATACTACAAAAAATGATTCCACAGGAAGTTAGAAAAATGATCTGACTTAAATAAATAAAACAAAAACAAAATGAAAAAACTCGATTAAGTAAAACCTAATAAAGGTTGTAGTGGAAAATAGTGCTAAAAAGCACAAAGTGCTATTGGGGATATCTGGTTGTGCAGGACCAGGACAAAGTCACATTTTCAGGCCAACTGTTATGGAGGGCAGCCTGGCTGCAGGGACCCAGTTAGCCTTGCTAAACAGAGTACCTTAATTCCTGGTTGCAAACTGACAGCGAGGTTGCAGTGCGAGGTTCCGTTTCGACGATGTTGAGGATTCTGTTGGCGTGGCTTGCGATACAAAGTCAAGAGTTGAGCATGTGAGGCACAGCCAAGGCGATGCATTGGTTCCAATAAGCGGTGAAACTGCGATGTAGAGTTTTATCATCGTCATCCAGGTTGTCATCAACAAGAGATGTGAGGAGCTTGCACCGGGAAAAGCGTGATGCAGTGGTGGTTCTTAAAGTGAGGCATTGGTCCGAAGACGAGGTAAGTGGTGCAATGTGAGTCTTTTGTGATGGGTCCAATCTACGGAGCAGCGGCCGTGCGTCGGTTCATCTCGGGGATACACAGCTCGGCTGAGGAGATGAGTCTTTTCTTCTCGGGGATGTATTGCTCAGCAGAGAAGATGCATTGGTTCTGCTGGCAAGCACCTTAGGCCCACTTCCAAGGATCCAGGACTGGGGTGGCACGACTTGAGAGGGTAAACTCACAGATGGCAGAGTCCAGGGTTTGGGAACCTGTCAGATCAGGAGGCTAGCCAACTAGCCTTGGAGTCACTGTGGGTTCTGGGTTCAAGAGCTGGAGGTCCAGTCCTACTCACTCAGGCAAGAGGGTACTGATCAGCACAGCAAGCATTAGTCCTGAAAAGATAGGTCCAGAAAGGTGGTAGTCCTTCAGCAGTACAGCAATCCATATTACTGGCAGAGCATCCACAGGCTGAAGTGGTGGTGTCTGAGGTCCATTACTTATACCCAGTGGTGCCTTTAAAGTGGCGGAGACTCAAAAGATACCCCTGTGACGTGCACAGATGTCCTCCCTTCCTGCCGTGGCTCCAAACTCACTACAGGGTGGTATGTAGCCCTTTGTGTATGGACAGGACACATCCTATTCAGGTGAAAGTGAGGCTCTGTCCAGCTCCTCCCTCCCATCTTGCCAGAATTGCCCAGCAAGTCACAACTACGCTCCCAATGTATGTGGCTGTCCAGGAGGAATACACAATGCCCAACTGCCATCTAAACGAAGTTGTGATCCGAGACATGCTACAGGCACCAAATGGTTAAAGCAAGAAAATCTCAACAAAAAGAGGACAGCTGTTCCTTTGAAGAAGTACAGATGGAGAGTATGATAATTGAGGGGATCTTCCTTATTAAAGATTTTGCCCACACAAATCCATGTTGGTGTCATGCTTCATCATGTGGCTTAGCTCCTTGTGGAGCCAGCGCTACAACGACCCATGGGCCCCACAAGAGGGCTCATTACTGGAAATATTTTTTTATTAGCCATAATGTTGAGTGCGGGTGCGTGGGGATTCAATGGTGTGTGTGGTGAAGAGTGTATTAAAACTACCTACAGGGTATAATTAGATTTTTTAATCAATGGTCGGCTTGGTGTAGTTAAAAACAGGTGAGTGTAGATTGTCATTATATATGGTACGAAATATGACAATCTCTTGGTAAGTGATTTAAAAGTCCACATGTTTTGTGTCTGCATGGTCCAGGAGGGATCCATGGTGTTTCTTTAGGACCAACTAGCTAAAGTGTCCTTACCCTATCTCAGGACGGGGAATTTGAATTGGTAATGACAAATGTATGTCTGATGATCTCTAGGGATACTAAAAGGTCATATGTACCTGTAGATAAATTCCCTACTTGGATCTAATATTCAGACCCAGCTGGTGTTAAATTGAGGTGCCTTAAGTCAAGACAGAGGACGGCATAGTAACTGCAGCTTTAAAGTATTGGATGCTGAGATTCACATGTGACCCACCCCTTGCTCGGCCCGCCTCCAAGTGAATCTCAGCATCGGATACTTGAAAGATACAGTTACTACATGGTCCTCTGCTTGACTTAAGGTGCCTCAATGTTAACAGAAGGCGGATTGAAATGTTAAATCCATGTAGGTAATTTATCTACAGGTACATCTGACCTTTAGTATCCCTAGAGCCCTGTTGGTTCAAATCACCTGGGGTTGTTGCATATTGCTCCTGCTGGCATTCTTCAGCACTCAGGAGTGTTACTGTGGGACCTCATGGCTCGCTAATTTGTGATGTTATTTCTTTGTTATTTCAGAAGCCTCGATTACATCCCTTTCAAATGATGCTTCCACTTCCTCTGTAGCAGCTGGCTCTAAAAACATGGACATGTCCTCATGCTCTTTGGTCTTCCTGAAGCAGCATCCAATGGTTCTTAACGGACCCCCATTTTTCCTGCCTCTACTCTCTAAGTATTTATAGCCTTCAGCCACTTGCATGGTGTGCTGCTGTCTTGAAGTAGCCTATGGTGCCCACTCCTGGACCACTCACAACTAGGATGGGTCCACAAAGTCCAAGTGAAATTCCTTCCTTCAAGATAATCAACAACAAGTCCACCTCTACTGGCCACACAGGGGAGCAGGGGTGTAAGTACCACACTCTAGTTTTCACTACCAAGACCAGCAAAAGTCCCAGAATAGTGCAGACACCTCAGTTGCCGCCCTCTGGGAGATGCTGAAGAGTGCTACAAGGAGGGACTTCATTGTGCCATCAACCTCTGAAAATATGTTCTGCAAAGATAAAAGGGGAAAGTTGGAGAGGAAAGCGAAGGAGCTGGAGGCTATCCATGCTTGGGCGGGGGCCCATCGGAACTAGAGGAAGCTAGAGACTCTGCGCTCCCAGCAGCATAACTTGGATACAGATAGGGCTGAATATTAGCTAATATGCTTTGATCATGCTTTCTATGTGGGAGGTGAGTGTGTGGCAGACTGCTTGCCCACAAGCTGTGAGCTAAGTATCAGGCGGACAGAATTGAGGCCATTCACACCCCTGGTGGCACAGAACCCACCAATGACGCCAGCCTTCCAGGCCTTCTACACGTCCCTATATGACACCCAGGAACTCCAGGTATCGAATATATACACAAATACCTTCAGGGCGCTAACACCCCTTAGTTGACCTCTCAACAGGCTGAGTCCCAAGACAAACTTATAGACATCAATGAGGCAATCTCTGCTATCTCAGGCGTGAAGTTGCTCAAATCCCTGGTCCCACATTGCTTTTCTGCCCTGTTTTACAAAACCTTATACCAGACTCTCGCCCCAGTCCTCACCAGACTGTTCAACTCTTTCGTAGACAGGGGAACCCCCTCCCTATGCTACAGGCCTCAATATCTGTGATCCCTTTAGGATGCATGATGGTGTTACCATTTATAATGTTATTGCAATGTCGCCAATTGTAACATGGTGTGGTTCCTTTATAGATCTATGTGTGCTTTGACTGGTTTTGTCTAGCATTCTTTTAGGTTTTTTATTCTCTGATATGCAAAAAGAAGTAGATGATTGAATACCCTTAAAATCATCTTCAATTATCAACATAGACCAATGCTTCAAAGCCATAAAGCAGGTGTCACTCCGGTGGAGCGGGGGACGCTTGCAGGGGTCTCTGAGCGGCATACCTTGTTTCCGGACCCTGGGTTCTGCACCTCTGACTACCAGCCCACTTCGTCTCCCTCCCGCCGCCACAGTGGTCATCTCCCGTGGCCACAGTGCGGAGGGGGGCAGTAAAGACTACATTTCCCAGGCTCCCTCAGTGGTGGACAGACTCCACACCATCGCGCCGGGCGGCGCATGAAGCAGGCATCACTCCGGTGGAGCGGGGGACGCTTGCAGGGGTCTCTGAGCGGCATACCTTGTTTTGGGACCCTGGACCCTGGGTTCTGCACCTCTGACTACCGGCCCATTTCGTCTCCCTCCCGCCGCCGCAGTGGTCATCTCCCGCGGCCGCAGAGCGGAGGGGGGCAGTAAAGACTACATTTCCCAGGATCCCTCAGCGGCGGACAGACGCCACACCATCGCGCCGGGCGGCGCATAAAGCAAGCATCACTTCAGCTCCGCGGGATGCCGGGTGAAGCCCGGGCAAAGGGCGGGCCCTCTTAGGCCCTCAGAGGCCAGAAGAGCCTGGGCTGGGCCACCCCACCTGGCAGGCCTTTTCCATCTTTTTCACTTTCTCCCGGTATTGCTATCAGGTAAGTGAAAAAGCATACTCTACTGCTCAAACATTTGTCACACAACTGATTTAGACTAAACGCAATCATGGGCAAAAGGACACCGGCAGTGCCCAGGCCAAAAGACGTGCACAAACTGGCTCTACCATCCTCCACTACCCCGCGGCCAAGTTTGACCGCCATTGACATAATGCTTCAGAAGACCATCGATGTTGTTGCTACTGCCATTCAGAACACTGAAAGGCGCTTTTCGCTCCCATCAAGTCTGCCCCCTCCTCTTCTGAATCAAGATAACTCACTGGACTCCAGACTTGCCGCATCCTATGCAGGGCTTCCAGGCACAGACTCTAATGAGAACTGCATAATTGTAGACACGGCCCCCGGGACAATTTACCCCAGGTGGCAGGTTATCATCAACTCCCACTATGCTCAGGTCTGATATGAACATTAGTCAAGACTCTTGCGCACCACTGGTAAACGATCAGGCACATTTAGATGGTAACGATCCATGTGCGGATCTTGACATATCAAACACTGAGGGGGACAAAAGTGACAGCATTCCTGTGCGAACCAGGTGCCAAAAAGCTAAGAGAAAACTGAAGCACTTAGACACTGAGTTATCGCTAAAAACACAGAGAAACAAGTATGGGCGCAAGCAACGTCGGAGGATTCCTGCCCCCGTAGAGCGGGAAAGGGATAAGGGGGAAGACCAACTTATCGGAAGTGATTCCCTTGCCATAGAAGGCAGTGTAGCACTGGGGAACAAAGGCTTTTGGGGGAGGATGGAGACATTATTGTCTACCCTTTTAGATCCAATTAATCAACAAATCCTAAACATGGATAAGAGGTTGAGAGTGTTGGATGACCATGTAACAAAATTGGGCATAGGGCAGACCATAATAAATAAACTCAACGTGGGGACACTATGTGGAACCAAGGCCAAAAACAACGGAGCTAACACAAACACAGTTGCCCATAATAAACCAACTCCAACGACGCCCGTACCTAGCACAAGCAAAAGTCAACCTCTAGCTACACATGCCCCTAATCCAAACACGACTAAGGTAGCTAGTTTGGAAGGGACGGATCGTAACGCTGATAAAAGCAAAAGGGCCCCAACTCGACAAACTAAGAATGATGCCTAAAACCGCCCCACAGTTCAATCCGAACTAAACATGTCAACCAACACGCGGAAGATTCCCACCCGCATCAGCTTCCCGCCTGAATGTGGGGCATATGTGCTGGTTTTAGTCAATGTGCCCAAATTAAAGAACGACCAAGAGGAAAACCATATCACTCTTAAATACAGGATTCTCCATTGTTTATCTATAAATTGTCATTTCCCAATGGAAGGAGTAAGGGAGATTATTCAAACAAAAGGAGTCGGTGGGTGGGCCCACTGAGAAAAAAGTTTGATGGGGACTGCATAGTTATAAACTTTAGGTCCCCTCAATGGGCTCAAAAAACCCTTGCTAATGCGCCACTGCCCTCACCGTGGGAATTTAATACGACTTTGCTTCCCCTGGGTAGCCCCAAACTCTAACCCCATGAATAACCCGGCTCTGCGTTATCAGGATCCAAATCTTGGTATCAGGGATTTATTCCCATTTCACCAACTGAATCAAGATTTTGGCTTAATGAATGGCCCAGCTCAGCGCTACCAGGCCCCATTCCTGGGACACTCGATGCCACACCCATACTTCCCCATTATGCCTCCGCACAACCATAGTGAGAGGCCATATTTAAGCTTGAATTCAAACCTGAATTTGCGTCAGAATGAGTTAGGGCCCCTATATAACATCTCAACCTATAATCGGTTTGAACACGCCTTCTTAAACTTAGAAGATGAGGACTGACTGGGGAAAAGGGGAAGTAACATCGGATGTCAAGATGAAAGCAATGATAATGAGGAACACTTACCCCCAATACTAACTAACACAACTCAGGAAACAGCAATACAACCTCATACTACCACACCTGTAACTACACAAGAGGTTGCATCTCCTATACCAACTAACCCTAAGCGAAGTACAGTTATGAGTGTCAGAAGCAAGTCAATTAGACATACCAATCACTGTGACTTGTCCATTCTTAACTGGAATGTAGCAGGGCTATAACCAAGATTGTCAAATCCACAATGGGTCCAGCTACTGGATAGTAAAGACATTATTATCTTTCAGGAGACATGGGCTGTTGAGAATTTATATATAGAGGGCAACCATTGCTTTAGCGTGACAGCACCCAAGCCTGATTCAGGACGCGCAGTGGGAGGCCTGTTCATTGATATCAAGATACTGGCTGGTGGCACAATTAGAGACCTCTCAAGAGGAAACCCGAACATACAGATTTTAGAGTTCAAGAGAAAGACCCAGATTTATTTAATCAATTTTTATAACAATGATTTTTATTCTGTACCTAACAAAAATTTTGAAGCACTCTCTAAGACTTTACAGAATCTTGAAACCAGTTTAGAAACTGGGGAGGAAACAGGGATTCTAATTGGGGGGGACTTTAATGCGAAAATCCCAAAGAACTGCAGGACTGAGGATAGAAATCACTTAGATCAAGCTGAACGAAGGGACATTGAATTAGCCAATATACTAACTGAGTATACCCTCAGCAACGCTATGCATACAAGCCACACTCCTAGTATACTTCACGCCCCTACGTTCAGAGGCAGGGATTGCTCCTTCACCATTGGTTTTATCTTTATGTCTCCCCATTTATTAGACCGTGTGACAAAATCTACAGTGGTAGAAACATCGTTTGGTGATCACAACCCCCTCACTGTGACTTTAAAATGAGGCCCTAGCCAGGTATACGCCAACTTAAATGGCGCAAGAGATATTACACCCACGGGTGACGGCTTGCGTCTCAAAAACGAGGGGAGTTGACAGCGGGGCAATATTGGAAAGTGTAAACAGGGAATATCCCCAGTTAATTAATTCTTGCTTAACAATGGATGGGAACTGTCATAGGATAATCGATGATTTTGGTAAACTGTGCTTAGCCTTAAAAACTTCCTTGTCAGTTCCACTACCAAAAGAAGGGAAAGAACCAAGGTGGTTTGATTCTGCCTGCTCATTAGCAAATAGGGAATTGCGCAGGGCATTAACCACTAAACCAAGGTGCTTAATGGAGGTACAGGCAGCCAGGAAATTTTATAAACTTAAAATAGCTGAAAGGAAGGTTGCATTATTAAAAGAACAATGGGAGTCGCTGGTTGGGAGCGCAAATTTGAAAAGCAGCGGCTCCTTTTGGTCAGCTGTTAGAAAAATGCGAGAAATGGGCAAACAATTAACCGCAATTAGCTGCAACATAATCAGCAGCTCTTGGGAGGCCCATTTTTCCAAAATCTATGCTGCTCCATTTCAGGAATTAACTAGCTTTACCCCTGGTCAGCTCCTTGGCTTAGAGATAGATCTCCATGAGGTGGAGATAGCCATCAAAGAGAGCCTTGGAAACAAGGCTCCAGGTCCCGATGGACTGCCCATAGATATAATTAACCATAGTCCGGATCTATGTGCACCAATCCTCCTCAATGTTTTTAATAGCCTGCCAACAGTACCCATGCCCACTACCCGGGCTACTAGTACTATAGTTCCAATTTTTAAAAAGGGCGAGAGGTCGGATCCAGTGAATTACCGTTCTCTTTTGGATAACACCTTAAAAATTTTGGGGCGAGTAATCTATAATAGGGTGGTAGAGTGGACTGAAGATACGGGTCTATTGGACCCGTGTCAGATGGGATTCAGGAGCAAGGTGGGGACGGTTGAGCAATGCTTGAACCTGAAACTGATTATTTATAAGTATAGCGTTGCTTGATCGTCCCCTATCTACCTTGCGTTCATGGATCTTTGATCCGCCTTTGATCTAGTGAATAGATCTAAACTATGGGCAATTCTTTTGAATTATGGACTGGACGAGGCCCTTGTTAATTTCCTGGCGTACCTCAATACCGATCTCAAAGCACAAGTTAGGATTGGGATGGGTGGAGAAGTTTCTGGACCCATCAACATTGGTAGAGGGGTAAGACAGGGGTGCGTTTTAGCACCCCTGTTGTTTATCGTTTACATTAATGGTTTAGCCAAAACCCTAAAACAAGTGACTAGTGATGTACCAATAATCCAGGGGCAACCATTGCCAGTTTTATTATACGCAGACGATGCGGTCCTTACGGGACGAACACCAAATGCCCTTCGCTTACTTGTTAAAGGTTTTACATGGAGGGCTTAGACCTGCGCGTCAATTTCAAAAAATCTATTATTATGCCATGTGGACCTGGGAAACGAAAGCTCAACACTATACATATAGGGACAGATAAACTAGAATCTGTAACAACATTCCCGTACTTAGGTTTGGTTTTCGCTGCGAACGGCTCATGGAGTGGGCATACGGCCCACGCCATGGGCAAGTTCTCGAAAGCCACCAATTCCATTTTGAGTTTGTCCCGCCCAAAGAAAATAGGCGCCACTAGAGCCATTTTAAACATTTTTAGGTTACAGTGCTTACCAGTAGCCACATACGGGGCTGAGGTCTGGGGATTGAGGAATAATCCTAGTATCCAGCGAGAAGAAGGTCGATTTTGCAGGGAAATACTGGGTTCCCCAATTTCATCTTCTGAATTTATTTGCCACGAGGAATTAAACCTCCCCTATGTATGTGATTTTATTAGATCTAGACCCGTTCTTTTCTGGATTAGGATCTGGAGGAATAACTCAGCCACTTTAACGTAAAACATTATAAAAGACTGTCTTAAATGTGAACATGGTATGTTGATCCCCTGGCTTGCGGGAATCCTAAAAACACTGAGTGCCGTGAACAGGGAAGATCTCTTCTCCGACCCAAGTAGGATTGAACCCAAAGATAAAATTGAGATCAAACAAGCACTATATGCACTTTATAACTCCGAACGAATGGAAAGGGAAACCCTTAAATCAACTGTTGCGAGTTACATTGCATCTACAAAATGCCAGGTTTCCAGGAAGTGTAATCAGCAGCTGCATGATAACACACTTGTTCATTGCATTTGCAAAGGGGGCCCTTTCACCCTCACTACAGACATAACAGTGGTTTCATCTACCGCCCTCCAGCCATTTAAATACATGCAATTCAGTTTCACTGTCTGCAGATTTGTTCTAACTTCAATGTGGTGTTAATTCAAACAAGACACACTTCTTTGGATCCGACACTGCTTTGTAATTGGACTTCCGTTCCCTGGGTATGCCTGGTCGATTTGTGCACAGCTTGTTGGAGATTTTGAATATGAATGTTAATAAGGGCTCAACTGGTTCAGTTCTGAAAATTTAGAAGCTATTTGCCAGACACTTCATACTAAGCCATCCTGTGTGATCCGATCCTGGGAGCATCTCTGTCTTCCCCAGTGTCCCGTCCGTTTTGCAACTGTAAAATAACAGATACAATTTAAGTAGGCTTCTCATAATAACAACAACATATAATGCAATATGCAGGTCCCATCACTCAGTCACACGTATTACATATTAATATCTTAAAACTTTCAGAAATCTGCAATTGGCATAGCAATTGGTCTCGCTTTTGGGACCTCATACGTATTTAGTTATGCAGCACAATATACTTGGTGTAACACCATCAACTGTTGCACAGTTAAACACTTATAAGGTCCCAAAGGTGAGATCTATTGGCTATGCCAATGCTTATTATCTTTGGAGTGCACTGAAATGACACGTTTTGCTTATGACTTGACACGTATGTTTGCAGCTTCACTTGATTACAAATTTGACTGATGGGCTGTGAATTTCTTGGATATTTGAATATTTGATTATAGGTTGTTGATTATATTTCAGGACACATTCCCCTGAGGAAGGGCTAGTTCCAAAATGCATTGGGATTCCGATCAAATGCATGGACACTTTCAATCAGCGTGTGATGTTCTAACACTATGTATATGAATACTTCAAATTGAATATATGATGATTTACAATTCAAGAAATTGACTACAGAATAGTTACAAATTGATGGAAGAATTACATCAGGATATATATTTTGTAAACTTTTCTAATTGGAGTGCAAAGTTGGGACGTTGTTCCTTCTTAGCGCACAACGCAGTTTGTTTTTGTGGAGTATTGGAAAGAAAAATATGCAGTGTCTGGGAGACAGCCAGTTTCTTTAGCTGCTGCATATAGTCCTTTGAGGTGGGGTGTCAGTTCAGCAGAATATGTAGTATTACATTTTGCCGGTATACCATCCGTACCTGAGCGCTATCTCGTGTGCTGTGATCTCCCTTCCTAGGTCCCTCCCGTCGTCCCCTTAAAGTCAAGGCAGTCAGAGAGCTGTTAGATATTCTCATGGGTCTTGCAGATGTCTGGTGGGGGAACTAGTATAAAGCTCAGAGTAGTAGTTAGCAAATGCATCATTGATATCCCCCTGTGTGTATACTCAAGCACCCTCGCCGTATACTAATTCCATGACTGGTGAGGCCCACCTCTCTGGGTTTGCCAGCCAGGCCAATAAAGAGCTTGATTTATCCCTCTCCGCTTGTGTTTTGTCTATGTAGTGTTTTTTAATCAAAACACCTCGGCCGCTCTACCTGTGCCACTACCACCTCTTTAGCTGTCAGGAGGTCAGGCTGGAGCTTGGGGCGACCTGGCCGTTGGGTCTCTATGTTTATCGAGTGGTTTGCAGCTATGTCAAAGTCATGCAGCAGTGTTTGTCTAACTCCTTTAGCTTCAGCTATGCAGTACCCTCATGTCACCATCTTAAAGGCATCCCACTCTATCTGGAGGGTAGTCGGCGTACTTGTGTATTGGGTGATTTTTGTTCTTATAGGCAAACGGAAGAATGGATCTTCCAATAAATTGGGTTGGAGTCGCCATGTAGGTATGGAGGGCCTAGGCTAGGCCCACTGTACTTGCAATATCACAGGGTTATGATCTGAGATAGTGAAAGATAGGTATTCTATAGCTTTTATCAGGCTATGCAAGTCAGGGGTGGAAAGAAAAAGGTCCAGACGAATGTGCACCTTGTGGAGTCCCGGGAAAAAGGAGTAGTCTCATGTGTGCGGGTTTTGGTGTCTCCAGGAGTCTATTAGGCCCCACTGTTGTTGCCAATCTGCGAACATTTTAGCTGTGCAGACCATCTGGGAAGAGGGCAAGGGAGTGAGCAGTCCAGTAAGACATTGGCTGTGCAGTTAAAGTCACCTCCAATGATAGTCGTTGCAGTTCAGAACGGCTCTACTTTTTGTTATAGATTGGTGAAGAACCCACTCTGTTGAATATTTGGGGCATATACGTTAACTATTGTCTGTTCCCTTCCCTCCAGCTGTCCCTCAGTATTAATCAGTGAGTAGAGAGGTTCGAATGGGACCCCAGCTCGGATCGATATGAGGACTCCCCTGGCATATGCAGAGTATGTGGTGTATATGATCTGACCCGTCCATCTTCGTCACAGGTCCAGTCCCTCTTTGTCAGTGAGGTTTGTTTCTCTCTGTTGGAGGAATAAGAACACTTTATAGCACGGTGCCATGGTGTGCATGCCCCTATTATTACATGTCAGGCACTTGTATGCTAGGTGTCCTTCCATTTTGAGTCCCAGCAGGGATACAGATTCCTCTCATGTCCTGTTTCCTCCCCAGTGCACCCTACCCAAACTACCCAGCACATAGTCTCAGAAAACGTGACTCAGTAAATCCCAATTTCAGGAACAGTCTCCAACAATCCCAACTACCCCTCCCCAGGATGAGTAGGAGAACACCTCCCATCCAAACCATATTAATAGTCAATAATTCTCATGGAAGTGGGTCCACAATGTTTGGTAGCAAAAGAAGAACAAAAAGTAGGGGGTGCCCTTTGAGTCTCTCTGGCATTCAGAGGTCAGTCTAGCGCAAAGAAGTACAGATATGAAGCACTGCTTATTGTACATGATTAACTTTTGGTGTATCACTTAGCTAACTCACCAAGTCCTACTTTACACCAGCCCATTAACAATATACTAAATGTCTCAGATAATGTCATTCGCTGCTCTCAGCATGACTCTGTACAGCTCCAAGCTCGAGGTCTCCAATGCATTCGATTTAGGATCCGTGTCCGGGCGGAGCGGCCCCCGCTTGAGTGGGGCGCCTGAGCCACCTGGCTTTCGCTAAGCTGGGCCACCACCTCTATCAGCTGGCGTTGTCCCAACTGCCCCTCAGCCTGAGAGGTCACCGACAGACTCCACCATGCGTGCCTGCATCTCAAACTGCACCTCTGTTGTTTCCATTTTTCTTTGTTTGCAACTGCCCCCAGGTCGTTTTGGCTCTCCAGCCAGTCCTTTACCTCCTGTGGCGAATGGAAGAATCGTCCAGGGTTACTACTCTTAGCTTTGCCAGGAATAGTATGGTGTAGTTGAGGTTCAATTGTTGCAGCTTCTTCTAGATCCCCTGGTAGGATGCTCAATGTCTCTGGACTTCTCTGGAGAAGTCTAGTAAAATGCACACTATGGCATTGTCCACTCTAAGCATTTCTTTCTTTCTTAAGTGCCTGCACCAATATGCAATTGTGGTCCTTGAAGTAAAGCAATATTGCCACCATTGGTCTTGGAGGGCCTCCGAGGGCTGGCATTCAGTGCGCTCTTTCTAGGGCAAACCACCCAGAGAGTCACAGATCTGGGTTTAATCCATCATTATTTTGCTCACCAAGCCACCCCAGTTCAGACATGGCCATATGCAAATCAGTCTTGATCTTGTGTCTCATGGGAACAGTCCAGACCGAACTGCCAAGCCATGTCTTTCCTGGACCGGAATTAAGCATCCTAGGACTGGTTTCTGGCTATCAGCCATCTTCAGCCAAGATAGCTTGTCCATGAAAAATCAATGCTTTTTGGAATCAGGGCGCGATAACTCCACGAACGCCTTGATCTGGACCAACCCAAAATATTCCTGTAAATTTGAATCCCAAGACAGCCCTCAGCTGGGGGCCTGTAGCTCAGCTCTCATATTCGAAGTATCTTATCAGCCCATATGAAACATTCCACCTATAGCGCCCAGTGAAGTTTCTAGTGGAAGGGTCTTTAAAAGGATTAGGATCATTGGTGGTATGGTCATTTTTACTGCCATTATCCGTCCTAGCCAGGCAAGTGAGTACTTTCGCCAACGGAGCAGGCCTGTCCGGATTTGGTGAAGTAAACTGGTTTAATTTAATGCTGAGGTGTGCGGTATAGATGCAGTGAGTTAGATCCCTAGATATGGTATAGCTACCCGAGCCCATTGGATGGGATAGGTATTTTGCAGTTCTGTTAGTGTGGGGGGCTTCAGAGAGAGACTAAGGGCTTGTGACTTATGGATGTTAATTTTGAAGCCCGCTGCCAGGGAGAATTGCTCAAGCTCAGACAAAAAGGCTGGCAGAGAGGTCCGAGGATCGTCCAATGTCACTATCACTTTGTCCCCATATAGGCTAAGTGTATTTTTGTCCCCTCTGAAGTGTACTCCAGCAATACATGGATTGTCATTAATCCTTTGGGCCATTGGATCCATATATAAGGCAAAATGTAAGGGGGAAAGGGGCCAACCCTGTCGGTACCTCTCGGAATGGGGAAAGGGGTAGATGTATATCAGTTCACTCTGACTGTGGCCTCTGGTCTGGTGTAACTACTGAAAACCCAAGCTATGAATCTAGAGGGAGGGAGGGAGCCCAAAGTACTGCAGGGTTGCCTCTATGTATGTCCAGTCTACTATGTCCAGTCTACTTTGTCAAATGCTTTTTCCACATCGATAGAGGGGAGGATGCGTTCGGTATCACAGTGCTGGTCTTTATATATTATGTGGAGCAGTAATTTACTGTTATCCGCATACTGGCGATTGGGAACAAATCCTGCTTGGTCCGGGTCTATCAGGCCGGGAAGAAGAGGGGACTACAGTGATGCAAGGATCCCAGTGAATCATTTAAAATCAACATTAACCACTTCGATGCTGATGACGAGCTCAGCTCGTCATCAGGCTTACCTGCCGTGTGCTGATGACGAGCTGAGCTCGTCATGTAACGCAGTAATTTTAAAAATGCCGCACACAGCAGGAAAAGCCGCCGCAGCGATGCGGTTAAGAAGGGAGATGGGCATATATGAGGCACATTGATGCTTATTCTTTTTGGGTTTGGGTTTGACAACTACTGAGGCCTCTAACATAGATTGGGGGAGAGGATAATATACTCCATTGGTACACACTAGTGAAGACTGGGGCTAGTATGGAGCACAAGGTTTTATAAAGCAAGGCAGTGAAGCCATCTGTGCCTGGGGATTAGAGCCGTTTCTGCTTAGAAATGGCCGATATTCACAACTCTTTTTTAATAGGGTACTCGATGTCCTCTGCCTAGCTTAGCAATATTGTGGAAGGGGGCACTCCACGGAGATTGCGGAGAGGTCTTGCACTTTGTAAAATCCTACATAATATTGGTGGAATGTTTTGACTATCTGCTGGTCAGTGTCCCTCTCCTCTCCCGTAGGGGCAAGCACGGAAGCAATTCTGGATGACTGTCTCTGTATCCTCAGTCTATTGGCTAACAATCTCCTTGACCTGCCCCCCCAGTGTTGAATGTATGGCGGAGTCTAAGTGCTGCTTACTTTGTCCTTTCAATATCTAGAGTGGCTAACTGAGAAGGTATGGCTTCTAGCTGTCTCCAAACTCTAGGGGCACTAGTCCTCTGATGTATCTGTTCATGAGGTTGTTTCCACAGGATCTCTTTTTCCTTTTGTAAGTTATTATCTGAGGGTGCAATTGCAATAAATTCCGCTCTAAGAACAGTTTTTACGGCATCCCAAAGGGTATCTATGGGGGTCTCGGTGGTATTGTTTAACTCCAAGTAGTCCTGCAGGGTCTTTGAGATCTGCTGGACCACCTCAGGCAATGTAACAGTGTGTAACAGTGTGTCTCGGAGGTGCCAGGTCTGTGGCGGGAGTTAGATACTTGGCAGGGAAAGAGACAGAGTGACCGAGAGTGATCTGAGAGCGTACGTGGTAGTATCTCTGTTTGCTGGATACAAAGCTATAAGCTTTGCATGCCCAGGAAACAGTTGATCCATGCATACGTCTTGTGAGAGTGGGAGTAGAATGTGTATTCTCGGGCCTTGAGGTGCATGTCTCTACATATGTCAATTAGGTCTGCCTTTTTTAAAGCCTGATGTCTCTCATCTGAAAGGGCCCCGGTCTGTCCCTTTCTCTGTGCCAATCTGTCTAAGGCATTGTCAAAAGCTTTGTTCAAGTCCACTCCCTGTTAGAGAGTCCTGTCAGGGGATGCACTAACTTCTTGCAGCACCTTTTGTATGTATCCCTCCTGTCTGTCGTTTAGGACATAAACCGAACCGATTGTAAGTGTTTGTGAGCCTATGTGGAAAGAGTATGCTAACAATCTTCCCTTAAGTTGCGCTAGATTAGATACTAGCTTCCCAGGAAATTTGTTAGAAATGAGGATAGCTATTTCTGCTATTTTCGTGGATGAGTAGGAAAAAGCTGCTGGGGAAAGATCCTAGAGCAGAGCCTATGTGTGTCCCGTGGGAGGAGATGAGTTTCTTGAAGTAGACAGATGTGAGTTTCTGAGTTTATCGCGTCTGCAGAGCCTGTTGTTATCGCGCTTCAGATTAAAGAAAAGATATTGTTTCTACAATTCGTTCCACTTCATAAAAGGAATTTGGGAACAAGTTAATTATATGAATTGATGTTATCAGTGCGAGCAACATTCTTGAGGCAGTTCTGTCAGCGTGAGCAAGCTTGTACTGTCAGGCATCTTTTGAGTTCAAAATTAAGTTTATTAAAGGAATGCATGGTAATAATACAGAATAGGAACAAATACGAAAAGGGAGATAATTTGCATCCTGAACATTTTTTTTTCAGCGCATGGAATTATCTCTTCGTCATTCTTGTTTCCCAGCAACTGCAGTGCGTTTACAAGTTCTAAATGGATTGACACTGTGTATTATTTTTGGAATCTTTTCCCTGAAGAAAATTCTAGAGTGTTTATACCAAAGTTAGTGGCTTTCTTTGGAAATTTACACCTCATTTTAGAATTTCATAAAAGAACTCTTAAATGGAATGCTAATTCTTTCTCCAAACAAAGAAAGTGTTCATCAGATTCTGGACCTTCAAGAATGTGCCTTATGACATCATAATTCTACTTCAAAAGATCTATTTTCCTTCCACATTAGATTCTCAACATTCTTTATATTATTTGTTTCATTCTGGAGCTTCAGGCTTATTATTGTAACGTCACAATATCACTTTAGTGCTACAAAATTTTACAATGTCTTCAGAAAGTGATTTACATTCTCCACCATTTTTACAAAAACCAGATAAACCTGAAATTGTTTGGAAACAATGGATAAACATTTTTGATAACTATCTTGTTGCTATCAATGGAGTAGATTATTCACCAGAAAGAAAAAATGCTTTGCTTTACAATCATTTGGGTGCAGCAGTGCAGAAAATCTTTAATAATTTACCACCCTGTCCTAGACCTTCTTGTGATGGCACATGGAATTTATACATTGAATCTAAAACCACATTAAAAAAGCAATTCTCTGATAAGCCAAATGTTATCCTAGAAAGACATAGTTTTTTCAAGAGAAAACATGGAAGTGATGAAACTGTTGAAGAATATACTGGCGCTCTCCGAGTTCTTGCTTCAACTTGTGAATTTAAAAACTATACTGACACTGCCATAAGAGATCAGTTTGTTTTTAATTGGTTTTCAAAAAAGATGCAAGAACGACTGTTGACTTGTCGCAATCCATCTCTTTCAAAGGTAATCGAAATTGGTAAAAGCATTGAGCGATCAATAGTCTCATCGCAAGCTTTAGCTAGAAATGAAGGCCATTCACTTATTTCATATATTTCTGAGAATGCTGAGTTTTCCATTTAATCTATCAAAGTTAAAAAGGATTTTAAAAGTACATTTTGCTTTAGGCGTGGTTCTAAAAACCACATTGCAAATTTTCCTTCATGTACTGCTTTAAGTAAAAGATGTGGTAAATGCAAAAAGTCAGGTCATTTCCAGGAATTTTGTAAATCACGTCGCTTCTATAAAAATCCCAATCAAAATGTCAGAATACATAGTATTGAATTAGAGTCTCCTGTGCAGTCTTCGCTCAACCCAGTCTCTGATCATTCTGGTCATGCGTGCACTAACACCTTTTCCAACATGCTTTTGTCTATTGATGAACCATCTGATTGTGAAAAACCATTGTGTCAAGCCCTCATCATTAATAAATCTATACAGGTTATGGCTGATTCGGGTGCTCCTATTACTGTATTGGCTGACACCACCTTTTTCAATGTTTGGGGTCACTCCATACCATTACAAGCTCCTGATATTTGTCCAAAAGCTTTTGGTGACAAAGATATTTATCTTCTTGGTTTCTTCATTGGCTCCCTTAAAATTCTTGTTAGATCTACTGAAACCAAGATTTATATTGCACTCAAAGGCAGAGACTTGGTTGGTTGGAGAGACTTAGGTAAATTAGGTATTTATTTGAAACCTGGTTCAATTGTTTAAGGAGACCTTCCTATTTTAACTATTGATAATGATTCTTCTCCTAATGCTTTACCTAAAAAAGAATTTTCTTCTGTCTTTAGTGATAAGATTGGTACTATTAAAGGTTTTGAACACGTTATCAAACTCAAATCTAATGCTACACCAGTCACTCACAAGGTTAGACCAGTTCCTATGAGTGTCAAGAATGACCTCAAAAAACATTTGGAGAGACTCATTGTAGATGGTGTCATCACTTCAACTGACTCCTCTCAGTAGGTATCTCCCATTGTTCTTGCAAAAAAGAAAAATGGGGATCTTCGTCTTTGTGTGGACCTCAGGTCTCTAAATCGTAATATTATTGCAGACTGTCACCCCCTTCCACATATACAACAAATGCTTGCCAATATTGGTCATGCTAAATATTTTTCTAGCATTGATCTTCGTTCTGCATACTACCAGATATCTCTTGGCAATGATTCTCAAGACCTCACCACATTTGTTACTCCTTTTGGAGCTTACAAATTTTTGAGGCTGCCGTTTGGATTAGCTTCGGCAGCCTGTTTTTCAAAAGGTGATGGATATTCTTTTTACAGATATTAAAAACGTTCAATCATATCAAGATGACATTCTTGTTTTCACAGAAACGAAGGAAGAACATTTACACACTTTGCATAAAGTTTTTTCTATTTTAAACTCAAGAGGGGTCACAGTTCAACCTGAGAAATGTAAGTTTCTGGTTGAGCAAATTGATTATCTGGGCCATACTATCATTACAGAAGGTATTAAACCAACATTCTGCAATGTTGAGGCTATTAAAGCTCTGCCTCCTTGTGATAAAGATACTCCTAGATCTTTCTTAGGTCTTTGCGATTACTATGCTCGTTTTGTTCCTGAATTTTCCACCTGTGTCCAACCTTTGAGAACTCTGCTCAAGAAAGGTACTAGTTTTGTTTGGTCAAATGATGCTAACACTGCTTTTCAAAATATTAAGGAGTTGGTGTCGCTTTACTGATTGTTTGGAACCCTGAGCCCCCGCTAAGGACGCGGAACGCGAGAGCCTACCTCGCAAACGCAGCACAAGACTCTGCAGGAAGCCCGGAGTCTGTTGGTCTCGGCACCCTTCCCGCCGCCGCACTTTCCATCCAGAAGCGGTAGTGGAGCGGAGGGGGCCACAGGACTACATTTCCCGGCCTGCCCCGCAGCGGAAGACGGGGCAGACTTCGCGCCAGGCGGCGCATAAGAGCGACTCACCCCGGTGGAGCGGGTGTCGCTTTACTGATTGTTTGGAACCCTGAGCCCCCGCTAAGGACGCGGAACGCGAGAGCCTACCTCGCAAACGCAGCACAAGACTCTGCAGGAAGCCCGGAGTCTGTTGGTCTCGGCACCCTTCCCGCCGCCGCACTTTCCATCCAGAAGCGGTAGTGGAGCGGAGGGGGCCACAGGACTACATTTCCCGGCCTGCCCCGCAGCGGAAGACGGGGCAGACTTCGCGCCAGGCGGCGCATAAGAGCGACTCACCCCGGTGGAGCGGGTGTCGCTTTACTGATTGTTTGGAACCCTGAGCCCCCGCTAAGGACGCGGAACGCGAGAGCCTACCTCGCAAACGCAGCACAAGACTCTGCAGGAAGCCCGGAGTCTGTTGGTCTCGGCACCCTTCCCGCCGCCGCACTTTCCATCCAGAAGCGGTAGTGGAGCGGAGGGGGCCACAGGACTACATTTCCCGGCCTGCCCCGCAGCGGAAGACGGGGCAGACTTCGCGCCAGGCGGCGCATAAGAGCGACTCACCCCGGTGGAGCGGGTGTCGCTTTACTGATTGTTTGGAACCCTGAGCCCCCGCTAAGGACGTGGAACGCGAGAGCCTACCTCGCAAACGCAGCACAAGACTCTGCAGGAAGCCCGGAGTCTGTTGGTCTCGGCACCCTTCCCGCCGCCGCACTTTCCATCCAGAAGCGGTAGTGGAGCGGAGGGGGCCACAGGACTACATTTCCCGGCCTGCCCCGCAGCGGAAGACGGGGCAGACTTCGCGCCAGGCGGCGCATAAGAGCGACTCTCCCCAGCGTCGCGGGAGCGCGCGGGAGCGCCCGGGGCTAAGCCCGGGCAAAGGGCGGGCCCTCTGAGGTCCTCAGAGGCCGAGGTAGGCTGGGCTGGGCCCAATCTCTTTCACTCAGTTATTAATCCAAATACACCTTCAATCTATATAGTTGACGGATTCTTGGCATTGTGAACATTCACTCATTGGTCCTGGCACATTTAGCCTAAACACGTGCACAGATTTTAATTCAGTTTTAGTCAATCCATCTCTAATCCTCTAAGTTTAATCCTATTTTAATTACAAATTTGAGTCTAACCTGAAAGCGATCAACTAGTAGCTGCAGAGAGCACTATGTCAGTTAGGAAATTACGTTCCGGAAGAACACTCGAAGGACGGCCAAATACTTCAATAAGATTGAACCCTTTGCTAAACAAATACGCTAACAGCTTGCTGTTAAAGGGCCAAAGGCAACTAATGGAAATTTGGGAAAATTCGGCTAAAAAGGAAATGGAAACTCCCCCAAAGGATGAGGGGCTGCTTCCACATATTGTCATTCCTTTAGACTCTGACCTGTCGCAAGATTCAATCCCAAGGTTTCCTCCAATCTCTAAGGAGACAAGTATCATCCCACCCTCTACCGATAGTGAGCTCTCTAAGTTGAAATCACCAAAGCCAGAAGTAATTCAAATAAATAAGAAGGTGGGACAGATGGAACAGGATGCAGTGGAATTATCTATGTTGTCCAGTATTGATTTAGAACTTTGTGGTCGATATATGGATGAGAGACAGGGGAATCAATCTGAATTGAATAAAACTCCCAATAAATCCCATCCACCTGGACTAACATTATTTAGCAGTACTCCATCCATTGCACAAAACGATACTCCCTCTTTACAAAGTGAGATGAAATCGCCAAACCTTAATCTATCAGGGATTCGTGCTTATGCAGAGACCGAATTCCCAAGAAATGAAAAACCCATCTCAGACTCCTTAATAGCGCTTGAGGACCTTCTATCCTCCATATTACTGTTACTAGGAAGATTTGCTGTGAGTACGGACTGTATTATGGACTCAGTAACTGAAATTTTGAAGGTTCTAATGACAAAGTATACGGAGAATGGAAAAGCTATGTCTACTACTCCAGAAAAGCATAATTTTGTGGAAGACGATAATATGTTAATAACAACCCCTGCGATCCAAATAATTGCGGTAGGCGATAACCTGTTAAGCGCAAACACTGTGGGTGGACCAAAGCTCCAGGTAGAAGTGCATGAGCAGGTCGAAACTTTATTATCATCCCCTATAATAAAGTTGAATGAGAAACAAAGAAACTCTATAGTGATGGATGAAAGCTCACGCCTCACATCTGATACAACATCAAAGAGTCAAATAAAGGAGGAAAATGGTTCTCTAGTGAACAACCAAACCACAGGAAATGCGTTATTCCCTATCTTTAGTCATGACACTAAGGGTATCAAAAAGGGTAAATGCAAAAAATATAAAGGAAAGAACAGGAAGCCAGTACGCAAGTACTCAAGAAGACGCCAAAGGCAAGTTATATTCCAACAACATGTAAATGAAGCTTTGGAGGACCTAGAAATCTCAGAACACTCCATAGTAAACACCAATATGATTGTGGCAGAGGTATGCGCCCCCACTTTGTCTGTGAAAGATACTCCAGCTGCCAAAAAAACTGAAGGAAGAAGACCAAGTTCAGAGATTAATGAGACAGAACCACGTGTCCCATTAGAAGAAAACATAAGTAAGGAAACCACGGTAATAAGGTCACTTAATCCATCTGCGCCTATTTTTCAATTGCCTTCAGAAGCACCACCAGAACCAATTAATGTGCAACAAAAAGCTGTTCCAGTATGGATGGATACACTGACTTTGGACTTTTTGCCATTGTTTGATTTTGACCTAACTCTAAACAGGTCATGGTTGCTTAACTGTCTCAAAGATATTGAAAGCTTAAAACTAATTCAGTCAAGTGACATAGATCTGGTTTCAATTATAAATTGTGAGAATGGTCAACGAGCAAGGGTTAGATTCTGCTCAAAAATAATTTCCAATATCGTTTTACAACAAGCAGAAGCCTTTCAATGTCGAGGTATAGATGTATTACCATTTACTAGTTTTTGTAACAGAGAAGGACCAACTACCTTGGGTATTAATCAACATGTCTTGAGTGCTAATAATAATGATTTAAAAATCTGTGTATCAAGGGGAAAGCGTATGGTGTCTAAGATTCAAACACGTAATGAGAATGTGAACTCATCCCAATGTCATGACCCCCAGAAATGGAATTGGTTACCTGGAGCATTATCGAGTAACACATCGATGAGTAAATGCTTATTTCAGCATCTTTAACAGACAGCTTAATATCATCTCCTGGAATGCTGCAGGTTTATACAATTCCCCCGAGAAATTGAACTATCTCCTTTCTCTAAATGCTGACATATTGTGTATCCAAGAAACATGGTGTAAAGATATACAATATGGGGGGAAAGACTATTTTGTTTTTGAGGCCCCAGCTACGCCATCCCATAGAGGTCATGCAAAAGGGGGAATTGTCTGTTTTTTATCTAATGCTTTCCAATGGCAATTCTCCCACCATGTAGATACTAGTAAACTTTTTCAAGTAATATCCATTAACAATCTAGCTTTAAAGAGTCCTCGAAGTTCTTTGGTGATTATTAATGCATATATACCCCCAGAACAAAAATTTAGCACTGTCTTAAAGCGAATGTTCTTATATATAAAACAGCTGATAGAGGGGCCTGTCCCTCCATATATTCTCCTTATGGGTGACCTGAATTGTAAAGTCTCCAACATAAGCTTAGAGCTATTTAGAAATAAGACAAAGGAAGAAGCGTATAACATTCCTCAATCTCTTTTTCCCAATAAAATAAAAACCAACAAAAGAGGAAAGATGTTATTAGAGGAATTAAGCTTGGTAGAGGGGCTCATAGTTAATGGCAGAATGCCCTCTGATGTCCCAGCTAAGTTCACACATGGGTCTTACAAAGGTGAATCTATTTTAGATTACATCATCACAGACTATGAAACGTACTCATTTATTCAGGATATTGAGATCTCAAACTCTACACTGAGCGATCATAAAATTATTAATTTAACAATTTCCCTCCAACCTTTGGCGACAGAATCCTGGTCTTTGAGTAATACAGGATTTAATATTAAGTGTAATGGAGGCAGATGTTTTTGGGACTCTAGATCCCTAAAGAATGTTCAAAGTATCTTGGCCCAAACCATATTGGAACTAGAGGACTGGCAAGGTTCAGAACTCCTTCAGTTTGAATTATTATCACAGAAACTAAGAAGGATGGCAAAGACAAACTGTAACCCTAAAAACCCTCCACGCCCTCCGCCTCTATTGCTAACCTTAAATAAAGAAGTAAATAAACTCGTTAGGCAAAATTACCTAAATAGAACTGGAGAAAACGAGCGAAACTTAGCCCTACTCAAAAGAAGGAGGAATAGATTGAAAAATAAATTAAAGAAAGAAAAAGAAGATAATTTATGGATACGCTTAAGAGAGGCATCTGTCCATAATAACTCTAGAGACTTCTGGTCTGTAATAGGAAAAGGATGTGGAACGAGAACTACTCCGACACCAGTTACTATAGCAGAGGAAGTATGGATGACATTTATCTCTAATCTTTACGCTTCCAATAGAGTGGAAGATAATATTTTGGTACCTATCCTGAATAAAGATGATTATATAGATCTTCCCACTGAAGAATCTATAGCAGCTGTGATAAGAAGTATGCGCTGTTCAGGGGCTATGGGCCCAGACGAATTGCCCATGACTATGATTAAGCAGGATGTTATTCTATGGAGCAAGATATTACTCCCATTGTTTCGGAGATGTTTTATTAATAAATCAGTCCCCAATTCTTGGAGGGGTAGTATTCTGATTCCTCTATTCAAAAAGGGTGAACGGGATAACCCTAAGAATTATCGCTTAATTGCACTTTTAGATTCAATAGGAAAAATCTTTGCTAAATGTGTGCTATTACTAATTATGAAATGGATAGACGTAAATGATATTTTACCTATGCAGCAAACAGGCTTTCGTAAAGAGCATGGAACCCTGGATAATTTAACAGCTGTACAGGTTCTTGTAGATAAATATGTTCGAGTTAGAAGAGGCGGAATATATGTGGCATTTATTGATTTTTCAACTGCGTTTGACAAGGTAGATCGGTCAACGCTATGGGAAAAACTTGCCACAATGGGTATGCCAGCATACTTGTTAGAATTGGTAAAATCCCTTCACACCAACACATGGTGCAAACTCTTGCTGGGTGGGGAAAGGGGGCTTTCCCAATTAATCCCCTCTCAGAATGGCTTAAAGCAAGGATGTATACTAGCACCTATTCTGTTCTCCCTATATACAGCTGACCTACCGTCCCAAGTAACATCTAGTGGAGGAATAGCCCCAAAAATTGGGGGAGTACCGATATCTGTTTTAATGTATGCTGACAACATACTTGTTCTTGATTTAACTCCGAAAGGCCTGGCAGATCGCCTGCATGCTTTATCACTCTTTGCAGATAAACACTTTATGAAGATCAATGCTACTAAAAGCAAGATTATGTGTATTTTCGGTAAGAAAAAATGCAGGTCTGCAAATTACAACTGGATTTTGGGAGGACAGAAATTAGAGGTAGTTAAAACTTACACCTTCTTAGGGAAAATAATTACAGCAAACATAAGTGATACTGCCCATATAGAGCACAACTCTCGTAAAGCGTTGTCACATGGGATGGGATTGTGCTCTATGTATAATGCTACAGGGAAAAGACACTTTAAATTGTTCCTTGATGTGTATAAAGCCAAGATACCTGCCACTCTCCTTTATGGGATTGAATTAGTGGATATCAAACATTGGGGATTTGTGTCGAAAGTAGAAGGAAAAATCTTAAGGAAAATATCATCCCTAAATTCAGCCTGCTCCGACAGCTCATGCAGGCTAGAATTTGGTTTGAGAAGTGGTTGGGTGCAGGGGCTGATTGCCCTTGTAAGATGGGTAGCCTGTCTGGTTAGAGGAAAAAATGGTTCCCTGAGAGAAGTGATTAAAAGAGAATTGCTGGGGGATCTCAATGACTTCTCTCTACTGGTTAAAAACTTTAGAATGGCTGTTGATCTACTAGAGTTGGATGCAAACATTTTGTTCTTATTAGATCCTGATGAACTCAAGACGAAATTAAAAAATGCATCCTGGGAACTATGTTATAAACTAGATTGGATAGCCCAAACAAAGAAAAAAGATAGACAACCTTTGTTAAAAACATACTTGTTTAAACAGCCCCAACAATATCTCACCTGGAACATCCCTCACAGAATCAGAAGGTTATGGTTCTTATTGAGACAAGATCTGCTTCCGTTAAATTCTCTTTATGCAAAATGGCACGGTGTGTCTCCTGTATGTAACTTATGCCATAAGGATGTACAGAATCGCAATCATGTTTTGTTTGTATGTAAGGTATTGCGCCCTTTTCGCCTCAAATGGCTAAAACCAATTTGTCTACAGTTAGGAATTTTAGATGTATATACTTTCCTCCATGCACTTTATAGCCCACCCAATGAAATATTTTGCTACAGGATTTTTAACTTTTTTAAATGTTTTTTAGATATTTATTAATATTGCACGAAATTGGCTGAGGACTGCGTGACTAATGATTGTGTGCTCTACATTGCTCTTTTTAGACTGTAAGATGTAATTTTGTTGTCCTTTTATGCGATGTATATTGTATGTTTTATTTTATGTGGCCCTCATTGAGAGCCAATACATAATAAAATTTGAATTGAATTGGTCAATGCTCCTGCGCTTAGTCCATTTGTTCATGGGCATCATTGCACGGTAACTGTTGATGCCAGTCTGAATGGTCTTGGTGCAATTTTTGGACAACAAAATTTGGGTAAGGACCACACAATTTCTTTTGCATCAAGATCTTTATCCAGTGAGGAGTCCAAATATTCGACAATTGAAAGAGAGGCTTTGACCTGTGTCTGGGTTGTTTCCAAATTCAAAACATATCTTTGGGGTAACTCCTTTACCTTGTACATGGATCATAAGCCTCTTGTTTAACCATCCAAGCTTGGGATCTTTTCTCTAGGGCCTCTTGACCATCAATGATGATACTTTTTGACTGGTCCTGTTAATCACTATGCCTTGTGAGAGGGGTAACACCCCTAGTTGTTCTGCACTAAAAGTAGCCATAGCCAGAATGAAATATTCATGGGCTACCGTATTTCTAGTATCGCTAATAGCCTGCAATACGGTTGTCATCAGAGTGTAGTCGATATCTTTTTTTAGTTTATAGCAGAATTTCAGAAATGCCCAGAGACTGTTTATATTTTGTCTCTTGAAGCTCCATGCCGTATGCAATAGACAATGCTTTTTTGGCTGCCATGACTTGTAATAGTGGTTTAAGGGACAAGCCTCTAAGGGTGTTCCGGAGTGAAGCAAATGCTACAGTTAGTGCGTTGTTCCTTCTTAACATCAGCACACAGTGAGCCTTGAAAGAGCCTCTTGCATCAAATATAACCCCCAAATATTTGTACTCTTGTACTGACTCCAGGCTTAGGCCTATATAAATGTTGCTCGTATTACTAAACCCTGTGTTACTAGCATGATTTTTGTTTTATTTAAATGAACTTTTAGCCCTTGAATCAAGGAATACTGGGCAGTTTCACTGATTACACTCTGGAGCCCCACCTTGGGATAACTAAGTAAGAGAATGTTAACAGTGTACAGCAATTTGGAAAAGTAAAAGCCCACCACCGTCTGGAAATGTGAATTGATTATGTTCAGACAGGGGTAATGTCAGAGAGGTCAGAATTTAACAGGAGTGGGGCCAAGACGCAGCCTTGTTTTAGGCCATTAATATCTGTATACAGTAATTGAATTGCTCTAAATAAGGTAGATGAAAAATCCCAATTTACCAATTCACGCCATAGAATATTCCTCTTCACAGTATCGAAATCTGAACAAAAATCAACAAAACACAGATGAAGATTAATTGAGCGCAGCATTGCTTGTTCTATCATAAGGGCCAACATCAGAGTGATGATGGATATGCCTAGGCCTTTGATAAACCCAGTCTGATTTCTAGGCAACAGATGTTTAGCTTCTACCCAACGGTAAGCTCAACCAGCAGGCATTTTGGCAAAGACCTATCTACTGATAATTGGCAGGATCTGCAGATTGGCCAATAGGGGCCAATATTGAGCGCCTTCAGTTATTTGAGATTATTTGGCTCAAAAGAATGTAATTGAATAAATTGCCCAAGCCCTCCGTCCAGTTTTGCAGTTTCAGTTTGTAAAGAGCTTGGGGAATGCCATTTGGTCCTGGGGCCCCATCCCTGTGAGTATTGCAGATGATTTTTTCCACAAATCTAGGGTAGATTTTCATGGATGGAGCTTCCCCAGTGATATTATTGGTGACAGATTTTAAGGATCCAGTTGTAGTCATGTTGCCCCTGTACATGGCTCCTGGATGTTTGCTCTAAGTTTCTTCTGAGATGTTTGATGCCAAGCCTAGGGAATTCCTGCTGATGGAATAATTAACTAATTTCCAGAATTCTCTAGAGTTTTGTCTTTTGGAGGCATTGAGGATTTGACACCAGAACCGGTCTAATTCTGTTTCTGTTTGGAGCCATACCTCTTTGTTGTAAAGCAATCTCAACTTTGGTAAATTCTTGCTCCAGTCTCTTGCGTTCAGGTTATTTCTTAATACCCTTCATGCGTGATTAAGCTTCTTTTTTGTTGTTATAAGTTTGACTGAATTTTTCCTTGTAAAAGTTGGTGGTATAACGATGTTACTGATTGGCGACCGGCATGTTCCTCTAGTAAAACAGTTGAGAATTGTTCCCAATGACCCAGAAGATTTTGTTTGACGTCATATACATTTTCTCATAGCTCTCTCACTTGAAGCTCGACCTTCTCAATACTAGATACCATCCACTGGTAGTTATAGTTGCTCTCTAAAAAAGAGAGAGGGGTCCAACACACCAAAGGGACAGGACACCACTAAGACATTTGGTCTAAAATAAACTCCCTTTGGTGTATTTGTTCAGCATTCCAATTAGACTTTCACACCACAAACTTCACTCAATTGTCACCGGATCAATTTTACAGTTGCCAGAAAATCAAGTATTAAGAAAATATTTATTAGATTGGTTCAAAAAGACATATACATATATTTCATTCGTCATTAAAATACATAAAAACATGTTTTGCACATAAATGCAACAATATTAAAATCACATACACAGTTTAAATAGATCATTGTTCATGGCAAAACAATCAAGTTACAATTAATTAATATTTCATCTCATAGTCCGTTACATATATTGCACATTAAACTATAAACATTATAGAAACTTTTTCAACAAGTAGGCCAAAAAGCGACGCATTTCAGAGGCATACACAGGTCCAACCTCCTTCTTCAGGCTTGCTACTAATCTGTTCCAACACTGTTATCTACATGAAAATATATATAAAAAACAATTCAATATTGCAACATAAAAATACATCTCTAATAAGAATCAACCTATCTGCCTTATTATTATTCTCCAAATAAAATTATTAGAACCATATTATTTAATATTCTTTTTCTCTGTTTCACTTATCATTACTGTCTAAAAGGGGAATATAAGATATTGACTTGCTGGCACTGTTAGAATGGTAATGATTGACCCAAGACACAACACATTCATGCTCACACAGATGACTAAATACGCAAGCATATTATAAATACTTAGTCTAACTCACTCACAGATATACTTTGCTGGGTTTAGGCTGATCAGGTTCTATCCTCTATGTGTAAAAAGCAATATTAAAGGCAAAGAGATTGACATCCCTCTCCAACTGGTACTAGTAATATAAAAGCTCAAGGTACGCACCAAGGTATACACATTGCAAAAAGTTTTCTTTTTCCGGGACGCAATATAATGTAAACAAATCCCGCAACTCCATTGATGTTAGGAGAAGACACATCTCTACTCTTTAGACATTCTGAAATATAAAGCCGATCTAAGCCCATTAAGCTCAGCGGATACCTCGTGCTTTTGGGCTCTTTAATTCATACAGAAAAAGCCCCCTTTATTTTGAGCATACCATAATTATGATGCTAACGGGCCTGTCCCTCATAGTTTTCTGAATTTTCTTCTCTTCTCGCTTGGTGCAGTTAAAACATCCTACATGTAAAACGAGAAAGTCTAGACTGTCTGTCATAAAGACAGTGCGGCACCTGGTTAACTCCTCCGTAGCAATACTGCCAGATAACATTATGTTTATGTGAGTGGAGTTTGTCGTGTGAGAGTCTAATTGGAATGCTGAACAAATACCCCAAAGGGAGTTTATTTTAGACCTCATTTTTTATGGATGGACATCATGGCGTGGCCTATTACTGGAGCCCATAGTTTGTAGAGTGAGATATTTAAATTGAAACTCATCATTTGCGGCTCATGGTCACTTTCCAACCTATTGCCCAGCTCGTAGACCGCATGGTATAGTGGCAGAGATACTAACGAGTAGTCCATCACTGACTAGGACTTTAGCGTGTGATGGGATGCCTGACCTGGAATGGTGGGGATTACCCTACCGTTCAGAGCTCGTAGACGCAAATGCTCCAAGTTACTCACCAATCACTTTCCCCTTATGTCTGGTCAGTGTTTGAAAGCTGGAAAGGGGGGTCATTTATTTCTATTATTTCATCCCTAGGCGTAGCTTGCAGTAAGTTTGTGTTAAAATCGCCTGTCAAGATGATCAGAGGTATTGGGTTAGATGTACATTGTAAAATTATAAAGCTCAGAATAATTTTGATTGTTTTTTTTTCTTCATTTGCAGAGAATGGATGTACACATTTATAATCAGCATGGGAGCTGCTTTACCTCGACGTTTGCCCCACCCTTACCGCCTGTACCTTAGGATGATCAATTTTTACTTCTTCTCTTCTGATGTTCAAGTCCGCTAACACGTACAGGGCCAGACCCCTTGCTGCACGCCCCCTTCATTTCAATTTAATTGCTGGTTTACTGAAACATATATATATGATGGATCATCAAGTTCTTCTTAGGCCCATGTCTCTTGCAGGAGCACTATGTGGAATCTTCTGATAAAGTTTAGAAAATCCCTATTATCTTTCTTCTTAGAAAGACCCTCAATATTCCAGGGACAGACCTCAATGATGTCCTGTATTTGGCAGATGAGTGAACCTTTTTTCTGTCAACTATATATTTTTTGTGTACACCGGAAAGCAGAGCGCCAGGAACAGTCAAAGTTTTGCGTTGAAGCTTGGCTTACTAATCGAACGTTAGGGCTGGTGCATTCTGGGAAGACTGCAGTGGCACTGATCAATTCAACTGATTGGCTCCTTTTAGGATTGAGGCGGCCCCAAATTGTTTAGTTTTCATCAGATTTTGTAGACTGTTACGCCTTTTCAGCCCACACTTGGTTGTCTACTAACTCAACATTGGTACTTCGCTGCCCGATGCCTTTAAAAAAGTGACTGTTTGAAAATCCGATGAATCAATATTTATTTATTTATTTATTTGTGGGTTTATACCGCGCTAGATGTATCTCTGCGCCATACGCCGTGTCAGATGGATTGCAGACATGAGGACACTTTTTTGAGGGAACTGCTAACACTGGAATAAGAAGGTTTTCAGTTTTTTCCTGAACGCCAAATGATCTGCACTGCCTAAGCACAATAGGAAGTTTGTTCCGGAGTGCTGGACCAACAGAAGACAAGGCTTTTCCGCCTTGCTCGGACTTCTTTACAATGGGTACCTGAAATAAAAGCTGGTTGGAGGATCTAAGACTGCGGGAGGGGTTGTAAGGAATTAATTTTTCGGCCAAGTATGAAGGTCCTAAGTCGTGCAGCCCTTTATGGACGATACAGCAGATCTTAAACTTAACCCTTTGGAGGATGGAAAGCCAATGTAATTTTGCAGCGGTGTTCTGCACCACTTGGAGCTTGCCAAGTATACCCTCATTGGCTGATGCAAGCAACCCGTTGCAATAATCCAAACGGCTTAGCAACAGGGCCTGCACCAGCCTTTTTCTAGTAGTGTCAGGAAGAAGAGGGAATACTTTGTGAAGAAGCCCTATAACATGAAAACAAGTTCCCACTATGCTGTTCACCTGCTCCTTTAAAGACAAATTCTTGTCCAGTCGAACCCCAAGATTCTTCACCACCTGCTTAGGCGGGGAACCGGGCCTAAATCGTAAGGCCACCAGTCCGAGGTGTACAGTATTTTGGCATCACCAAAGAGCATGACCTCTGTCTTCCCCACATTGCACTGTAGGAAGTTCAAGGACATCCACTGTACGACCGCCTTCATGCCTTCGGAAAATGATCTTATTGTCTCAGAGGTCAGGGATTTGAAAGGAAAGAGAAGCTGAGTGTCATCAACGTATGACACCGGGATGAAACCAAAAGCTCTCATAATCCTAGCCAGGGGGGCCACATAAATGTTGAAAAGAGTGGGGTTCATACATGAGCCCTGTGGCACCCCTTTGGTAATCTCTACCTCAGCTGAACGAAACGATCCCATGTTGACATTTTGGGTTCGATCGGACAAAAAAATCCGGATCCAGGCCAGGGCCCTACTCGTAAGCCCAATACCGGCAAGACGTTCGAGCAAGATGTTGTGGGATATGGTATTGAACGGTGCCGATAAATCCAATAGTACCAAGATTACCGAGTGTCCTTTGTCCTGGTACATGCGGAGATCGTCTGTTATGGATAGTAGAGCCGATTTAGTACTGTAATGTGGCCTAATGCCGGACTGAGAGTAGTCCAGACTACCCACACATTCGATAAAGCTCGATAGATGTTTATTAACGTACTTCTCTATAAGCTTGCTTAAATACGGGAGCAGGGAGAGGGCCCTGAGGTTGGACAGATCTGACCATGGAATGGATGAGTTCTTCTGAATATGTCTCACTAGTGCCTTCTTCCACTCCAATGGCACTTGGCCCTCGGCCAGCGAGAGGTTGACAAGGTGCTGGATCGTAGGACCGAGCACCTTGCCAGCCACCGGCATGACTCTGGCAGGAATGGTATCTGATGGACAGCCGCTCTTAATTAGACTCATAAGGTCCTCTACCTCAGGCAATGAGATAGCAGGGAACCTAGTGAGCGTCACAGAGTTTTCAGAGTTTTTATGCTGACGTAACGTCCTAGGAATGCTGGCGGAGGAGGAATTCTCATAAATTCTATCTATCTTATTAGAAAAGTAATGAGAAATATCATCACATAATTGTTGTGATGAGAGATCGGGACTTTCACAGGCCACTGGTTATGTGAATGTTTGCAGGATCTGATACAAAACTTTGGGGGCATTACCTGCCGCTTCCAGTTGTAAGGAAATATGCTTTTTGCGGGCCACTCTGATAGACTTTTGGTAGGAAGTCAAGGCCGTCCAATATCTGATTCTGTCGGCCTCCAGGTGAGATGATCTCCACACTTTTTCCAGCTTCCTACATGCCCGTTTCAGGGACCTCAAGTGCTCTGAAAACCAAATTTCCTGCCTTTGTGCAGGGCGTGGTTTATAGAGTTTCAAGGGGGCAATTGAATTCACCGCCTTCTAGATGGCATCATTATAATGCGAAAGGGCAAATTCAATATTCTCAGTTGATATAATATTTGGCTCTACAAACGCCTCCTTGAAGGTCTCCTGAGACATTTTATGCCATTGTCTCCGCCACAAAGGAAGGGTCACTGGTGAGTTAGAGGGTCTTTCCGAATAGGACATTACGAATTCTAAAACAGAATGGTCTGTCCAGTGAACCTGCCTGGGGGGGGTGGCATACGACCTTTGATGTGTTTGTAAGGATAAGGTCTAGTGTATGTCCTGCACGATGGGTTGGACCAGTGTTTTGTTGTCTAAGACCTAAGAGACAGAGATCTGCCAGTAATTTCGGGGCTTCCACACTATCCTGCCTTTCGCTATGAATATTAAAATCTCCTAGAAGTAAAAAATTCCTTCCTGGGAGGACATGAGGGGCCAGTAATTCCATCAGTGAAACGAGGAAGTTAACACAAGGGCCGGAGGGGTGGAATACCAATGCTCCTTTCCAGGTGGTCCTGGAAGGGACGGTAATTTTAAAAACCATCAATTCCATTTCCGAATTGCAGCATTGCTCCAGAATAGAGACATTAATGCCACTTTTATAAACTATGGCTATGCCACCACCTGTCTTAATCGGGCGATCTAGTCTAGCCATTTTGTACCCTTCAGGGATCCATATTGTGATAGCGGGGACCAAGTAGGGTTTGAGCCATGTCTCAGTTAAAAAACATAGATCAGGTAGTTGTGTGGAAATAAGGGGGCACATGCATCAACCTATTTAGGAAGTGCAAACGGTGCGGATCGGTAAATTCGGCCGTTTGCACTTCCTAAATACGTTTTTGGGATGCATGAAACATTTTTTCAAAATTCGTTTTTTTTTGCATTTCCTAAAAATGCGAATGCATTTAAGGAATCGCATTTGTGCGATTCCTTAAATGCAATGCATCATTTATTAAAAAATGCGAATTTTGAAATAGGAAGTGCAAATTAACACGAGGTTGACCCTCTGTTAATTTGCGAAATTGTTTCAAAAAGCACAAAAATGCATTTTGGAAAGTGTCATGTTACAGACACACATGTCCTTAGGACATGTGTGTGTGAAACATGCATTTTAAAATACATTTCAGGGGTGCAGAGGGGGGTCCTTTGGACCCCCCTCTGCACCCTTGCAATGCATCAACAAATTGTGATTTCCTAAAAAAAGAAATGCAAAACTGCATTGATTCCTATGGGCCTCTAGGCCCATAGGAATCAATATAATGCCATTCCTTAATTGCGATTCGCAATTAAGGAATCACAAATTCCGAAATTTAAGAAATCCTAAAAAGAAATTGATTTCTTGATGCATAGGATTTTGCAATTCCTAAATAGCGATTCCTTAATTTTTGCTATTTAGGAAATGCAAATTCCTACAATGATGCATGTGCCCCATGGTCCCATACCTCCACAGAGTGTTTAGGTAGGGATCTAATGTTGCACAGCAAATTACTCCATCCCAATTGGACATTAGAGCCCGCCCCAAAGATCTTTCTGTCTAAGTGATAATCATCATCATAGTCATATTGCGCCTGAAACCGGCAGTTCCGGCATGAAAATGGCCCTTCCGGAAGGGACTCTGCCTCCCTAGCACAGCCCAGCTGTGGAGCACATTGTAGGTCAAATAGTGTTTGAGTTGAATAACTGACCCGCTTGGATGTACAACAGCCTCTGTCTATCGATACAGGGGTCATAGCACCTGGCCCCGTCCTGTCGCGGACGGGCGCAGACGGGCTTCTCTCTGGCTTGTCTCAGGCGCGTTCTCAGGTTCTCCCTTGCGCGCGATCGCTGCACGCTCTTCACGACGAGGGGGCTAAATAGCCCTTCCGTTTGGCAGCTAGAACGCTGACCGCTCCAGTGGGCGGAAGCACCTGGCTCTTCCTGTCCCTCCCTCCGCTCAACGGTACTAGCTACCGAGTCGGACCAGGGCGGGCAGGATGGAAGATCGAGCACAGGCTTCCTGTGTAAGTATCAGCCCTTTTTAGTTTCCCACATACACATGAATTGAATCAATGAAATAAATTGATTTTAAAACAGTGATGCGCGGAATTGAAGTGCAAGCAATCTGCACTTCTAAGTTTAAAAAAGTTAAGTGAAATTTTATAAAATGAGTAGTCAAATCAGATCAAAAGCGGGAACTCAATAAATCCGGGCAACAGCACCCAAGTCGTGCCCAATGTCTTTCGCAAAGCGTGAAGCGGGTCGGGGAGACACTGCCACTGTCGCTCCCTACCACAACACGCCGCGACTCCTCGCTGCCTAAATAGCCTTTCCGTTCGGCAGCTAGAACGCTGACCGCTCTAGTGGGCGGAAGCCCCTGGCTCTCCCTGTCCCCCCCTCCGCTCAACGGTACTAGCTACCGAGTCGGACCGGGGCGGGCAGGATGGAAGATCGAGCACAGGCTTCCTGTGTAAGTATCAGCCCTTTTTAGTTTCCCACATACACATGAATTGTATCAATGAATAAATATGAAGTAACAACGGAATTTCTTTGACCATACTTAACATAGTCCCTCTACTTATTTTATCAAAAAGGCCCCTCAACTTGTATTTTGGAAAAAAAGTCACTTTACAGTTGGTATTGGGTGAACAGATATAGGTTTGTGTAGCTCTTGAGCTTTACTGGGCTGTAGATGCAGCTATCTGGTATACTGTAACCCCCTTTCCTGGCACTCGAGAACAATGTTGTGGTACAATGCTGTCTAATTGAAGGAGCCTTATATTGATTTTTTTCCTTTTCATCGACGAGAGAAATCGGCTTGTCAATTGTGGTTAAATTGAGTCCACATTTCGGGCGGTCGACCCATATATTCCTTTCTTTATTTGCAATGCATAATACTGAAGAGTCCTGCTCTTTTGTGGGAGAAATATCACTGCTTTTAGACCTTTTTGAACTGGGCCAGTCTTGTGCCTGGGCAGGTCCTCTTATGGTTTCTTCCTTATTACCAAGCTGAGGGGAGGCTGGCGGCTGCTGGATTTGATCTGGATGTTGTAGATGAGCTTTTGCCTTCCTCGTAGTGACTGTTTTAGCCTGTGCACACAACACATTGACCACCTTGTTGGCCCGGCAGGGATCTTCTTCCGGGACTTCTTCTTTTTTTGGGGGGGAACATCTGGCTTCGTTTTCTTTGCTGATGCTTTAAATAAAGAAAAGGTGTTCCCCAGTTGATACCTATGGGCATGTCTTGAGCTTTTTTGTTGTGAGATTTCCAGATTTATTTTCATTGTCTTTTTGAAAACTGAACTTGCTCCTTTTGCGGGGCACATGTTGTCCCTGTATGTGCCATTGTATCCCTTCGTCTTGATGTAATAGAGACCGATAGGTGAGGAGAGAGGGACGCATTATGGTCGGAGTTAATCGACTGCTTGTTTACTAGTGACCTCTCAGTCCCCTACTTTGCGGTTCCTGAATCATATTGGATGTCTCCAAAAAACGCTTACAAGCTTCAGATGACTTCTTGAGGAGGACTTTGTCACTAGTGAACAGGCTATCAATATTAGGTCGTGTTGGTGAGGTTGGTGTGCCTGTGTCAGTTTTTAACTGGCACTTAGTCTCTTTAAGCACTTATTCTAACATTCCTGGAAGTGATCCCAATTTATCTTCCACAGCCCCTGACTTAGAGGCCCAGCAGAAGCTTTTTAGAACTAGCTTTCCCCAGCACTCATACCAAAGGATGGACGGAACCCACAAGGCACAATAGAAGGGACTGTAGGACCCTGAGGCTAATGAAGATATGTGCTAAATATGGGCTGAATCCAAGGTAATAATTTTTGTAAATGAAGCGGGGAAGCGGAGGTAAGCAAAAAGCGCCCTTACCTCCTGCCTCATGAGTATACTTGTTGTCCAAATTTGTACGGTTGGTTGCTGGCGTATAACTAAGGAAAGGCGCGAGTGGTCCAGTGATCCCAGAGTTGTTTCAGCTGGGCCTCTGCCTCTGAACGTGGCAGGCACTATTAAGATGAGTGGGTGTAGTGCTAGAGGCACTCGTGTGGTTTGAAACCCTGTAATGACCTTTGACTGCCATTATTTTTACTGACTTTAGTGTGTTATTTCATCCTAGCCTGGTTGTACGATGTTCCTACATATGCCTTGCTTCCCTTTCTTGTAATCTTGCTGTCTTTCAATGGCAGCTGTCATGGAGTAGAACAGCCTTGCCAAGAGCAGAGCATGTGGGATGTGCATTTGAAAGCATGAAAGGGAGAGGGAGTTGTGGAATGTACTTTTTGGTCTCAAAGTGCAGTGTTTTACACATGTGAGAGGTGGTGTGAATCTATAAGCAGTGTGTTCACAAATGTGCATTGTGTTGTACATTGATAAGAATTATGAAGTTCTTACTATTGGCTTTGACATGGCCTCATAGGCCTCGTATCATCCCTTTTTCCTGGTTTTGCCTTACTTCAGCTTGCCTGCGTGCACAGCAGCACATGCAATTTATTTGGGTTATTTACATGCAAGATCTTTCTGTTTGTTGTGAGGGATTGTTTATGTATTCTGAAAGGCTATGTGAGCTTCGTCAAGATAACGTCTGGAACATGCACGTTTTGGAGAAGGGGATGTGAGAACTCCTTCCTGCTGTGGGAAAGCTTGCTTGGAACCTGGACAGTTCTGGTAAGATTCCTCTGGCCCGGGGGAGTTCTTTCCCTAACCTTCTAGTGAGTTTAAAGCTGAGGGTTGCTGACTTGGAAACCCGGAGTTTGGAATCTGAGTGGGGGCGGACACCATCTACCTCAGAGGGGAATCCTGGTAGCTTAGGCTCTCAAACCCCGGCTGTCTTAACTTCCTCCGTCAGGAGTGGTGAGATGCAGTGTTTGCACCAGGTGATGTATTAAGTTTTGATTATTGCCATTCTGATGCGAGCCAGTGGCTGTGATCATTTGTACCAATCACAGCTCCTATCACTTTGAAATGAAAATATTGCTGAGAGAAGACTAGAACATCCATTTCAGAAAACATCTCCTGGGACTTTGAAGTATGATACCAGATTATTGAATCTCTGGTTCTAAAATGCAGTCTCAGTGCCAGTAAAGCTGGTTTCTTGGGGGGGAAGCATGTCCAGGACTTATGTTGGTGTGCCTATTACCCGGGGTGGAAGAAAGGAGAGTCCCCAGGAGCACAGTTACCTATAAAGTCCTGGGGAATATGGCACATTTGTAAGAACTGCCTGTGGTCCTGAAGTAAGTGAAGAAAAACTGTTTTTCCACTTGAACTAATGTCATGTAATTTCAAGTTGGAGCTCTTGAGTGCAAAGTTCCATGCTACCTTGAGAAAATAGGGTACCAACCCTAATAGAAGCTGCATGAACACATAATACAGTCATGCCCTGCGGACTCATTTTGATTTATGACAAATGTATTTTAATGTTTCCTGTTGGTTTCTTTCTTTAAAGCTTTTTTTACTCTTATTTTTCTTACTGTAGCATGGAAACAGTAATAGCATTCAATACTCCCAATATTAAACCTTTAGTAGATTTCAAGGCAACATAAGTATTAAGAGCATAAAGATTTGGTACATCCACATGAGCATGCAATTTCAATCCTACAAATTATGCCACAGTGTAGAAAATATTTATGGGTAGATATTCTGGGATGGGGCACACGTATAGAAAATAATTATAAGAGTGGTGAGGTAGTGGTGGGAGATGATAAGGTGTATGTGCAGGTCACTTGCTTTCTGGATTTGTTTAGTAAAGCAAGCTTCATGAGAGTTTAAGCTTGAGCAGAGGGTAACAGGTATTTACAGTAGGAATTTTCTGATCCTACTGATGTTCAAGTGGTGTTTTATGCCGACAACACCTAACTTATAGTAAATCTGTCTGAACGGAATTCAGTTGCGGCTGAACTCTTTAAATCCTGTTTATCGGATGACGCCTCATGGATGACTAATAGTTGCTTAAAACATAATGCCAACAAAACTGAGCTTCTGCTTGTGGAAAACCCCCTCAATATGGACATCAGCTTGGTGGCTGGCAGTCTTGGGTGAACCTCTGCCCCCAAAACAAAAAGTTAAGAACCTAGAAGTTGTAATCAATAGGAAACTCTCTTTCAAATATAAAATCAGAAAAACGTCTGGGAAGTGCTTTGGCACTCTCAAGATGCTGATAAACATTCTTGCTCTAATCCCACTACTTAGCGGAAAATCATGGTTCATGCACTCATCACTTCCCAACTGGACTATGGGAATGTATTATACCTGGGTGCCTCTAAGGGTAGTCTCACAACATGCGGCAAGTCTAAAACGCGGCAGCACGGCTGGTACTGAATCTCCCCAAAAGATCATTCAGCATCAGGTTCTCTTAACCAGCTACATGGGGGCTCCCGGTGTCTAAAAGAATTGGTTTCAAAGCCTGTATTTCTACCATAACATACTCAATAAACAAGGCTCTAGCTATCTCCACTCTCTGATTCAAGCTTACATCCCAGGTTGGAATCTTAGATTCTCAGAGGCTAAACTTGCAAAAATTCTCAAGATCAGGAAAGCTCGAATGGATGCTCGAGCATTCGCCTACATAGCTGCCACAACGTGGAATTCTCTACCATATGCCCTGGGAGCCTCTCCGACAGAAACTGATTTCTGAAAGAAACTGAAAACATGTTTGTTTCTTTACTCAATCCAATATTAAGATGGGTCCTTTCATCGCCTTATTTTTCTTATTGATCTCCTTTGCCTAGTTCCAAGGTTCATCCCAGGGACACACCGATGAGGTTTAACCATGCGCTTTGCAAATCACTTCATTATTATTACTTCAATAGGAGTGAGCTTTTGTGTCATCCTCAGACTTGGGTTGAGGGTGATCCACAGTTAGTGATCTTTCGATGTATTATATATGGTCATCCTCACAGTATTTCAGGCATGGGCTCCATATATAGGCCGACAATGCTGCTGGTCTCCCATTCTGTAAATGACACCCTCATGCACCGCTAAAACATCAGTTTGATCATCCATTTCACCGCTGTGTGAGTTTCTGCTATCCTCCAATGTTAGAAGACGCAAAATATGGCTGTAGACAGTGCAGCAGCCATCTAATCTTAGCAATGAATGGTATGGTTTTCTACATCTAATGTAGTATGTAGAAGAGCAAATGAAGCTCAAAGCATGAAGGGATGGTCACATGTGGCTTACAAGACCTACCACACTTTCTGCCAGTAGTTTTGCAGTCTAGGTCAGGATCATAAGATATAAAGGAGATCACACCCCTGCTAACCACATCTCCAAGAGGAATCATTTGACCTCAGTCCTTCCATAAAGAGCCTGGTCGGTGACCAATACCGCGCATGCAGGAATTCCAAATATGGGAATTTGAGACATGCTTCCATTAGATCTCTGTTGTGAGTGTCCAAGAGAGTGGTCCAGTCATCTCTTGAATATTCAGAATGTAGGAGGATTTGCCATCTGATTCTAGTCTCTCTTGCAACTACTGTGGATTGATTGTAAGTATGTAATTAAATGTATTATATAGGTCTAATATAACTCCTTTCTTTGCATCACATTTAGTTATGTAGGACTGTATTCGGAATGCTTGGAGGGAGATGGAGGCATTTTCCTAGGTTTACGCATTATGCAGTGTGAGATTTGCCCGTGTTGCCATTCCTGTGATGAAGGAGGTGTTTATTTCTATTTGATATAATTGAAGGATTTTATAGTATCACCCTGTAGGCTGTCTTGAGTTTTGATTCTGTGGGAAGCCGAGTGCCATCGGAATGATTTGACTCCTTATGTAACATTGTCTAAGACTGGTGCCCCGCAGTGAATATGTTTGAGGACTTAGATGAATTTATATGCTATGTTCCAGGTGCTTAGCATAATTCATATGGAGTGGGGACAGAGGGAAAATATTGTGAGATCTGGGAACTTGAACTTGGTGGGCTCTCGCAATAGGGATCCATTGTAGGGTTTTGGGATTTGGGAGGGTTATTGACCCAATAGGGGAGTTGGGACACTTGGTGCACCAAATCGTATAAGGGCAAATCCCAGAGTCTCTGCAACTGGTACTCATGGCCACTGTAGCTCATGAACCCATGGAGGGTAGAGGGACATGGATGCAGCTTTTCACATACCCAATGTTCTGTAAGGTCATCTCTTTCAGTATCTTGTTGCATATCCATTGGGCTAACATTCCCAATAGGTAATTATAACTACCATCATGTTTACTACCCAGGCCCTTCCTCACAGCTCAAACACTGACCTGACAGACCAGGAATTTGGGCACTGCCACATTGCTCTCTAGGCCTGTCCTACCCTGGTGATGATCATCTGACAACGTCCTTGCTCGTTTTTTAAACAGGCTTTGCAAGTTGCCCCTAGCTATTTCTTCAGAACTGTGTTAACCAAACTCTTAGCTATTTTAAGCGCAATGTTTTCCATTGGAAGCCATGTGCTTCTTCAATTGACCTGTTGGAGCCTCTGGAAAATGGTAGTACCTTGCTTTTGTCTCAATCGATCTGGTGTCTGAAATGGAAGTAAAAGTACCTGTAAGAGTAATTAGGTTAGACAACGATTACTTTTCTAATCTGATGGCCCTCATAGAATGTTGTCACCATACAATATTATTTCAAGGGACCAGCTATCATATCAATCTCCTTGCTGGTATCTTTTTGTTGAATTGATGCTACTGCCAACTAAATTCATATTGAATTTTTCCCAGGGGATTTGTTAGCATTTTATATAGAGTTTTGAAATCCTTGTTAAGTCACAACATTGGTCTATAGATGAAGCATTGTATGTGGGCCCGATTAGGTTTTGAAGGAGCCTGATGATTGCAGACACCATGCAAAAACATCTACTAGTACAAATATTCTATAACTTTACCATTTTGCCCCATAACAAGATCAACTTCTGCACTTCTTGCCAATCACAATGTAAAATAAATACATGTAACGATCAATACCACACTTGAGACCAAAATAAACACTCTCACTGGGGCAATATGATCTCTAATAACTATCTTTTCAAGCCCCTGTGAAGATCTCTACTCTTGTGAACATAGTCAACGACCAACCCCCAACTATCCAAACTTCCCATTTAAGGGTAATGTCTTAAAGATAAAACTTAGTGATGAAATAATTCCATGTTAAGAAAGGCACCTCCTGTTGTAAACGTCAGGATTTTGCCCGACTGATTCCATGCACACCCTCAGGAAACGTTGGCCTATGTCCCTGCTAGCTACAATGCACCATCTGCACCCCTAATCCTATGGGGCAATAAATATGTGTACAACCTTAGGACATGATAACCCTGATCCCCCCAAGGTAATTGTGGTAACAGATCTTGAACATTTTCGTTTAGACTCTCATGCATACCCAAAGAAATACACAAGAAATACTCACAAGTCTTTTGAATACTTATTGAAGCATTTTGATTCTTGAATCAAATATTTGTGCAGTAATAATTAGTAGAATGAAACAGATTAGCACAATTAGTATCACAAGAACATTGAAAAAAATGAACATTTCCACCACTGTGCTAAGACGGTGAATATATGCAGGCATGTAAGTGCTGTGCATAGTTGTACTCCTACCTAGTGCTCCCTAAACCAGTTTTTCTTAGGGTGGGTGATCTGCCAAATCCCTGCCAGGGTGGATAACCCCCCATTACCTGTGGGTAAGTGTCATCAGGTTGCCCGTCTTGGTGTAGAGATGGACATCCCTTGTGTTGGTTGTCGCCTCATGGATGACTGATAGTTGCTTAAAACATAATGCCAACAAAACTGAGCTTCTGCTTGTAGAAAACCCCCTCAACATGGACATCAGCTTGGTGGCTGGCAGTCTTGGGTGAACCTCTGGCCCCAAAACAAAAAGTTAAGAACCTAGAAATTGTAATCAATAGGAAACTCTCTTTCAAATATAAACTCAGAAAAACGTCTGGGAAGTGCTTTGGCACTCTCAAGATGCTGATAAACATTCTTGCTCTAATCCCCATTACTTAGCGGAAAATCATGGTTCATGCACTCATCACTTCCCAACTGGACTATGGGAATGTATTATACCTGGGTGCCTCTAAGGATAGTCTCACAACATGCGGAAAGTCTAAAGCGCGGCAGCACGGCTGGTACTGAATCTCCCCAAAAGATCATTCAGCGTCAGGTGCACTTAACCAGCTACATGGGGGCTCCTGGTGTCTAAAAGAATCGGTTTCAATGCCTGTATTTCTGCCATCACATACTCAATAAACAAGGCTCTAGCTATCTCCACTCTCTGATTCAAGCTTACGTCCCAGGTTGGAATCTTAGATTCTCAGAGGCTAAACTTGCTTAAATTCTCAAGACCAGGAAAGCTCGAATGGATGCTCGAACATTCGCCTACATAGCTGCCACAACGTGGAATTCTCTACCATATGCCCTGGGAGCCTCCCAGACAGAAACTGATTTCAGAAAGAAACTGAAAACATGGTTGTTTCTTTACTCAATCCAATATTAAGATAGGACATCCCTTGTGTTGGTTGTCAGGAATCTACTGACCTGGAATTCCTTGATCTGGTAATCCTGCAGTGTCTGCTGAGTGCTCCTCCTGCCTAAACAATGGAGTAGTGATGTATATATAACAATAAAACCCATGTGGCAATGTCACAACCCCTGACAGGCTGCAATAGTTTATTCTAGTTGGATAGCATTGTCGCCTTACTGACAATAACAAATAAAATGAGCTTGGTGAATTTTATCCCGTCTACTGAATGTTCAAAGTACAGTAATAGTGTGCCAACGAAGTGGAAATGTAAGCAATGCAGCAGATTCAGGGAATATTATCCTCCATAGTCACAGACGCAAATGTATGTCAAAAGTCACTGAAAAAGGCAACTTAAAAAACGTGAGCATGTAAAATGGCAGCATTTCTACCAGGGCCATATCTGACTACGTGACACTCCTACCTACCCAGTAAAGATATTAAGACCTACTAAAAGATTATGGCACAAGGGATTTCCCCTCTCCCCAAATATGACCAGAGAAAGAAAAACTCAGAATTGCCATGGCAGAGCCATCACCCAAGATAATATGTGAGAAATCAATCAACATGTGACCCTAAACTTTATTTAAAGTTCCTCTTACAAAACAGCAGATTCTGCCGTGAAACACAGAAAAAACTAAGATAATTACTGATCATGAACTTGATATGCTATTCGTAACTAAACCGTGGTTAACAGAAACATCACAGCCAACCTTATACCTACCTGTGCTTCAAGGTTATAATATAATTAAACTAGACGGAACGGACAAGGTTGGTAGTGACATAACAGTCATCCATTAACAAACACAAAAAAATTCAGACACATATTTAAAGAACAATTCCCAACATTGTTTTATTATTACTATTACTAATATTAATCATTTGTAAAGCGCAACTATCACCCAACGGGATCTTGATGCAACTCAGGTTCGGCTTTAGCTCTGGTGGCGCCCTGTGCGACAATGTGTGTTGGCGCCCCCCAATGACCACCTTCGCCCTGGAGTCCCTCACTACCACTCTTCAACAGTGCCCCACAAGTCTCCATAACCACTCTCTCGCTCATATGCATTTAATTAGGTTTATAGTTCCACCCATACCAGTGTAGGGTGTCAGAGCACTTAACATCACACACATCAATTAATCATATGTGTGTAAATCAGTATATAGGAAATGTTACATAAGACAGAGGAATACAAGGTATAGGAGGCACATGTCATCCATACTGATAGACATTTTAATTTGAGTGCTAGGGCTGGAGGAGCACAAACTCAGAATTTAACACATAACACCATGGTTTTGGGTTACATTTAATAGTAATACAAAAATATTTTTACTGAAATAAACCATTTTTGCAACATTAGAATAATGAAAGACTGGGGTAAAAATCACAACTCTCTAATCTATACCTTCAGTTTCCATGCTGCTCTTTGATGACAATTATTAGCTCACTGTTCTATATTAGGATTTTAACTCATACACTGCAAATTACAAAAGATCTCTCTGACAAAAGCACTGACCTATTTACGTTATATGCACTTTGTGAGCTGCATGGTACACGTCAATTGAATCAGGCATATTAACCCTCTGTACTACCTTATGATGAGTCAAAATTTTCACTAGACAAAACTCCAGTCTCTCTCCAGGAAGAACATTAATTACCAGTGCTATCTTGACATTTTTATTATTGTCTGAAAATTGCTGGAGGTGGGAAACGGTGCAGCATGTGCTTTTAAAACCATACAATAGTTGCAAACTCGGCACCCCCTGAAGTCAGCACTGTGTGCAGTGGCACCGGTCGCCCCACCCTGGTGCAGGTAGCTTATCAGTAAAGAGGAGAAGAACGATTAAAAGGTAGCACTGGGTCACTCAAATGTAACCATCTATTTCCAGGGGAAAGCCAGGTTTTTAGATTCTTTCTGAAGCTCAACAGGTTGGTGTTGATTTTTAGGAAGAGTGTGAGGTTGTTCCATAGGTTAGCAGCTCATGGCTCTGCCTCCAATTAGTGTCTTTTTAAAGGAAGGCACAGACACTAAGCAGGTTTAGGATGATCTTAAGGTTGGTGCGGGCTTGTAGAGTTCGAATTTTTTGGTTAAAAATTTGAGACCCATTACATTTATTGCCCTATGCAGTATCCATAGAGCCTTAAAAATGCACCTTTCTTTTACTGGTAACCAGTGAAATTCCTGTAGTGTCTCAATTGCAGAGTCCTTTATTGCTTTATTTAGCGCTAGCTTGTCAGCCATCACCTGAATCCTTTGGAGCCATTTGAGCAGATAACCTGGGCTGCCTAGTAGCAATGAATATCTGATATAAAACATGATAAACCCTGAAAATAACACTTTCATCTTAGATTTTAAACAGTGCTGGGGTGCGCAATTGGACACAAAAGTGTTCTTTGTATCTACATTCCTACAAGGATTAGGAGCGTAGCCAGAGCCTCAACAGGACCTTTACGCTCTGATACCTGAAGAATCCTTGAGGTGCATTCTTGGTGATACACAGTGAATTCAAGTCTAATGTCTGCTTTAATGTTGCATTCATAGGCAAGGCAGCAGGGGAACCCAGAAGGTCTATCAAACCTCCTGCTAAGTATTTATCTAGATACAGTCTAAAGAGCTTGGGTTCTAATTCAGATAAGACATAAACACAACAACGAGGTATAATGGCCCTTAGATCAAGGTCTATCTGACAGTCATAAGACATATGCCGAGGAAGGACCTCATCTTGTTCTTCACTAAAGACATCTCCAAACTGTTTGTAAATCCCCAGAAGGACCATCTCTTTCTCGGCAGCCATGGCAATTTGGAGGATGGTAGATAGGGTACTCTCAGTTTAGGAAGTCATTTGCATACATTTCTCCTTACACTGTAGTGACAGGAACTGAACAGTTTTAGTCTCTCAGTCAATTATCAGATTATGCGGGGTCAGCCATGGCAATCCTGAGATAAATCTATACTGAGGTACATCTATTATATTAATGTCTACTTTTTCAATATGGCTCCCCTGATCAGAACTATTCTGCAATTTTAACAGGATAGTATGTTCAGTTATGGGTCCTGAAGTTAAAGGCGACCTGTCTACAGCCGGTATTGATTCTGGCATTGCCTTGTTGACTCTAGGGATCCCCAGAATGTTCATCATGCCATAATCCATTAAATAACAGACAGCTCTGGAATATAGCATGGCGACTATTTGATGTAGAGTTTTATTGACTTATAAAGTCATTTTTAATTGATTTGAGTCAGTGCATTACCATTAGCTTCCAAAGTAAAACAAGAGATTACCCATCCTTGGAAACCAGTTCCTTCCTTCTGGTTCAAGCCAATTTGTTTTTGCAGCCTCAACAAAAGACGCTGCAGGGTTTTTGATACTTCCAGATAAAACTTTACCCTTGAGTTTAATGGGACACTCCTTGGGACACTCCTGCGAAGCAGCCTCTTTTACTATCGCACTGGGTCCTAATCACTCTATATCAGGCATTCTTATATATAGACCCCCGGGCAGACTGTTCGATTTTACTGCTAGTCTAATAGAGGCTACAGCACATTTTGCCTTAAGGAAATCTAGACTCCTGGTACTTGGGGACATGAACATACATTTTGACGATTTCTTGGACAAAGATGCCTCCTGCATAAAAGCAGAACTACTTTCCTTGCAGTTAGCTCTTAAAAACCAGGTCCCAACTCACAGACAAGGTCACCTGCTCGACCCTATATTTGGCAACTGGAATGGAGTAGAAGTGCTTCCTCCAATACCCGTTCCTTGGTCTGACCACTATGTAATTCCCCTACACATACGGGTGCCTGAGACTGAAAATAAGAACAATAACACGCAGATCTACCAAAGTCGAAAGTGGAAAAACTTTAACATAGATTCTTTTATCGACAAGCTTGAAGCGGCAGGACCTCCCGGAGGCTCCGACTGTGAAGCCGCCTACACTTGCTTCAAAAACTATGTCCTAACTGCCCTAGACTATACCGCTCCCATTCGTAGGTCAGTAGCTAACAAAAAACTGAGAAAACCCTCCCCATGGTTTACATCAGAACTTCAAGACGCTAAATCTGCATGCAAAAGATTGGAACGCGAATGGCGTGTCAACTTCTGCCCCACAGCTAAAAGCCACTATAAGAAAGAGCAAGCGAGATACTACAAACTTATCCGCTCCGCTAAAGCACTTCATTACAAGACCCGTATTGGTGAAGCGGAAAACTCCTCTAAGGAGCTTTTTAAAATTTTCAAAGAAATCTCTGTGGTAACCAACGAGAGCACTGCTCAGAATGACTCTGTTGAAACATGTAACAATATTGCCAAGTACTTTGCAAGTAAAATCACCAACATCTATGCTAACTTCTCCAATGAGCTGCCCTCGGGCTCTGATTTTATTGAGAATTTGGAGATCACTCATGATAAGAAATGCCTTACCTGCTTCTCTGTCCCCCACATCACGATTTTAGCCAGTATCTGTAAAAGTATCAAATCTGGCTCGCCTAGGGACCCTGCCCCTCCCAAGATACTAGCAGCTAGCCTGAAAGTCCTAGAACGACATTTCAGATACATCCTCCAACTCTCCTTTTCCACGGCCACCCTCCCGACGGAATGGAAGAAAGCCATTGTATTGCCAATAAAGAAAAAACCTAACATCAGTCAAGATATCCTGGAAAACCTACGGCCCATCTCGCTACTACGTTATCTGGCGAAGGTGGCCGAGAAAATAGCTAACAGCCAACTCATGGTCCATCTAGAGTCGAACAAGGCCTTCCACAACTCCCAGTCAGGGTTTAGGTCAGGATATTCCACTGAAACCGCCCTTCTGAGAGCGACCGAAACCCTACGGGCAGGTGCTGATGAAGGCCAGACCATGGCATTGATTATGCTGGACCTTAGTGCGGCGTTCGACACTGTGGCACACTCCATCTTGCTACAGTGTCTGAACAAAGCCGGGGTCACCCAGGAAGCATTGGGCTGGTTGAAAGCCTTCCTCACCAATCGCTGCTTCCAGGTTCAGAGAGGCATGTACCTCTCTGATAGCATAGCCTTAGAACAGGGGGTACCCCAGGGCTCGGCCCTGAGCCCTACCCTGTTCAATCTTTACATGGCCCCCTTGGCGGAAGTGGTCCAATCGTTCGGCATTGAATTAGTTTCATATGCCGACGATACCCAACTTCTCATCTCCCTATCCCAAACCCCCTCCATTGCTGCAAATAACTTCAAAACTTGCATGCAGGCTCTGGCAGAATGGATGACCCAGCACTGCCTGAAGCTCAATGGCTCAAAAGCGAAGGTTCTGGTAATTGGCGGCAGGGACACGAGCTGGACCAAGGAGTGGTGGCCATCATGTCTGGGGCCGTTACCCACCCCCTGCAAAGCAGCCAAGAACCTGGGGATCTGGGTTGATCCCAGACTCTCCTATGATAGCCATGTGAACAAAGTGGTCGGAAAATGTTTTGGGGTCATGAAGACTCTAAACCGTACCCTTGACCTCCTCCCTCTTGAAGCTAGGCGCACTATGACCCAAGCTCTAGTGACCTCGAGGATTGATTATGGCAATGTGCTTCTGCTTGGAACATGACAAGGTTACAAGCTTTCTTACCTGTAGATTGCTTGTAGGAGATTTCGCAGAGACGCTATGGACCCACTTCCCCAAATTCTAGGCAACACCTAGTGACTGTATAACCACACTAAGGTAATTAGATAGAAAACAGGGAGGTAGGCCGGATCGTGGACGCTACCTGCTTCCTTGATTGTCGACCTGCGAAGCAATAAGGAGAACTATTGTAAAAACTGTTTTCTGACGCTGTATATTATCCCTATCTAGATTTCTAAGTTTTCACTGTGCTCTTAAAAGAGTCCTACCTGCGACTGGGTAAGATGTGGCGTCGCGTCCGTGTTGTCGTCGTGAAGGGGATAGTCTGGGCGAGAGCATTGATGGTGTTGAAGATTGGTTGAACAGTGTTATCTTCTGTAAACAATTATTCAAAAAGAAATGATGAGTTACGGTCTTACTAAATTGTTTGCATTACTCAGCGCGTCCCCTAAATCTGCTTTCACTTACTCTGTATTTTCACCACGTCGTTCCTCGCCTTCACTCCCTAGTATTCGCATTAATAAATCAAGAAAACAAATTGGCATACAACAATAACATTTACACTTTTCACTTTGATACTTCTCAAAGTCTCTGATTCTTTCTTTCAGTAATTCTTGTAATTTGCTCTTTTCTCTTAAAGTCTCCACTGATCTCAAAGGGTTAATTCTTTCCAAGAGAGTCTTTAGGATCTGTAATTTGCTGGTAGCTTGCTTGCGTCGGGCGCCAAATAAACAAACAAAGAAGAAAACTGTAACTTAGCTTGAAACTGTCTTTTCTTTCCTGCAGGTTGTGCGCGAAGGATGATGCAGACCTTCGAAATCTCAAGCTGGCATCTGACGTCTTCGGAACTCCTGCTGGCTCAGGGGATACCTCTGGAGGGCGGCGAAGGCAGAAGGCAAAGCGCCGGTTTACTCTGGGTGTGGCCTTTTATAGCGGGACCACACCCAGCCACACCCAAGGAAGGCTGGCGCATCGCGCGCCAAATACGTGCGTGTGTTTCTGAAGGTGCCGTTTTTTCAGCGTGCGCGCTGAACCGGCATCTCAGTTCAGTACCTGAATTGTTCCCGCTTTGACCTCAATTCAAAGTCCTTTTCTGCAATGTTACCTGCAATTCACTGTCCATTTATACAACTTTGCTTGGCTCATAATGTCATCACTCAGTAATGCTTTCCAACAAGCCCTTGACAATACAAATGAAACTCGAACACACATATACCATTAAAAGTACAAGTCTCAGAGTCACAATACACCATAACATAATCACACAACTCAGGCGTGCTGGTTGCACGGGACAGGGGTGGGTTTTCTGAGTGGGAAACTACGCCTGCATGTATGTGCATGTAAGGCTAAACGGAGTTGGGGATCATGACAGTACTCCCCTCTCAAGACCCCTCCCAAAATCCGTGGAACAGGTTTCGGCTTATTTGGATAACGAAGATGAAAATTCCTGATCAAACGAGCAGAATTTTGAACGTTAGAAAGGGGTTCCCATGTCCGTTCTTCAGGACCATAACCTTTCCAATGAATTAAGTAAGACAGTTTCCCTCGGACTCTTTTAGCATCTACAATTTTTTGAACTTCAAATTCAGGGACACCATCAACAAGAACGGGTGGTGGATTCTTTTTAAATCTTGTCATTGGGTTACAAGGTTTGATCAATGATACATGAAACACCGAATGAAACTTATACCTACTGGGTAAGGTAAGTTTGATACTGACAGGGTTTATTATCTTTTCCACCACAAACGGGCCAATGTATTTGGGACGCAGCTTTTTACAAACAGTCATTTTCAAGTTTTTTGTGGATAACCAAACTTTATCTCCGATTGAATATTTTGGTGATGGTTTTCTATGTAAGTCTGCTGACTCTTTTTGACTCTCTTTAGCTTGAGCCAAGTGATATTGAGCCTGTTTCTGAATTTGAACCAAATTAGTAAGATGTTCCTCTAATGAGGGTATGACTGAAGAAATGCATATCTTTTCTGGAAGATTTTTAGGGTGGAAACCATAAGTACAAAAGAAGGGTGACAGACTGGTGGAGGAATTATCTAAGTTATTGAAAGCGAATTCTAAAACCCACAAAATATCTGACCACTCTCTTTCGTCTTCAGCCAAAGCACATCTAAGAAACTGTTCTATGGTTTGATTCGTTCTTTCAGTTAAACCATCCGTCTGAGGGTGGTAACCTGAGGACATGCGAATATCCATGTTCAAAGTTTCTCCTAAATTTTGCCAAAAGTGAGAGACAAATTGCGGACCTCTGTCTGAAATAATTACTGAGGGGATTCCATGCAACCTAATTATTTCTTTAGAGAAGATCTGGGTTAAGTCTCTTGCAGAAGGGATGTTTTTTAGCGGAATGAAATGAGCCATTCGAGAGAAATGATCTACTACAGTCAGAATAGTGTTATACCCCTCTTTGGTCTCAGGAAGTTCCACAATAAAGTCCAGCGATATTGTGTGCCAAGGCTGAGGTGATATCGGGAGGGGAAGTAGAAGTCCACTAGGTGCTTGATGTTGTGTTTTATGTTGGATGCAAACTACACAAGTTTCAATATATTCTTTTAAGTCATTCAACAAGGTAGGCCACCAAAACTTTCTTTTGATTAACTGACTAGTTTTAACAACTCCTGGATGTGCACACGTAAGTGGATCATGATGTAATTGTATCACTTTTTTCTGCAGTTCCTGTGTTGGTACAACAATTTGTTCATTCAAATACATTAAACCTTCCCTAATTTGCATTAAAGGATACAGTTTTTTCCATTCCTGAAGAGTTTTTTCCTGCACTTTTAGCTTAATGTCTTCTACTACATCAGTAACCACCACTCCTACCTTAAAACAAGTTTCTGGTAATACATGTTGAATTTCTTTAAGTGAACTTTCCTTCTCCTCGACAGTCCCCAAACGTGACAAAGCATCAGCCTTCAGGTTTTCCCTTCCGGGACGGTAAGTAATAACAAAATTATAGTCGTTAAAAAACATTGTCCACCTTAACTGTCTAGGAGTAAGGGCTTTCACTGAGCGTAAAAACTGTAAATTTCTGTGGTCTGTATAAATTGTTATTGGATGTTTTGCCCCTAACAAGTAATGACGCCATTCTTCGAAAACTGCTTTGATGGCTAACAATTCCTTGTCAGCTATGGCATAATTCTGTTCCGTAGGAGTTAGTTTCCTTGAGTAGTATGCGATTGGGTGCATTTGACCAGTTTCTTTGTGTCTTTGAGACAAAATGCCTCCAATGGCAAACTGTGAGGCATCCGCCTCCACAATGAATGGATTGGAAGGATCAGGGTGCATTAACACAGGTGCTGAAGTGAAATGATTCTTTAAATTTTGAAAGGCTTCTTCAGCATCACTATTCCAATCAAATTTTGTGTTTTTCTTCAACAACCTAGTGATTGGTGTTACCAATTGCGAAAAATTACATATAAAGCGTCTGTAAAAGTTAGCAAACCCCAAGAAACTTTGTACCTGTTTGACTGAAGAAGGGCTGGTCCAATCTACAACTGCTTGGATTTTCTTAGGATCCATCTCTATACCATCTGGGCTCAAGACATATCCTAAGAAGTCCACTTTGGTGGTGTGAAAAACACTCTTTTCCAGCTTAATGTACAAGGAGTTGTCAAGTAGTTTTCGAAGGATAGCTCTTACTTGCTGTACATGTTCTATGGTGTTCTTTGAATAGATGAGAATATCATCTATGTACACAATGCAACAGATATCCAGAAACTCCCTCAAAACCTCGTTAATAAAGAACTGAAAAGCTGCCGGAGCATTACAGAGTCCGAATGGCATGACCTGGTACTCGTATAAACCAAATTTAGTACGAAATGCCGTTTTCCACTCGTCCCCATTGCGGACTCTAACCAAATGATAAGCTCCTCGCAAATCTAATTTAGTGTATATTGTGGCATCTTTTAATTGATCCAAAAGTGTTGGAATCAACGGAAGAGGATATCTGTTTTTGATAGTGACGTTGTTTAAGGCTCTATAGTCGATGCACGTTCTCAACTCACCCCCTTTTTTTGGAATAAAAAAGAGGGGGGAGGAAACTGGGGATTTCGAATGTCGGATAAAACCATTGGCCAGGTATTCATCTAAGTACTCTCTTAGGTGCTCGTTTTCTTTTTCGGTGAGAGCATAAATTCTACTACAAGGAAGTGTAGCCCCTGGCACCAAATCTATTCTACAGTCGAAATCCCGGTGAGGAGGCAGAGTATTCGCCTTTTTTTTGTCGAACACATCGTGGAGATCAGAATATTCTGGTGGAATTCCTTCAAGCAGAAGTATACTCTTAGAAGTCAACGGAAAATTATTTCCAATGATTGTCACTGGGGAGTCTGGTGTAGTCAAACAAGAGGACTTACAATGATCTGAATCAAATAACAGAGTTCTCTCCACCCAATCAATTTTAGGATTATGCTTGACTAACCAAGGTATACCTAAAATTAAGCGAAATTGAGGGGCATCTATGACGTCAAAAGTTATGTTTTCCTTGTGTTTAAGTAAACAGGTCATTAACAGAGTTTCTGTGTGATATTGGATCAGTCCCGATGATAACTCCTTACCATCGACTGCTTTGACCACTTCAGGGTGTTCTTTGGCTTTGGTCTTAAACTCTAGTCTCTTCAAGAACATTGTGTCTATGAAATTGCCTGTGGCTCCTGAATCTATCAAGGCATCTACAGTCCATACCTTCCCCTTCTCTGTTCCGGATTGCAAAGCAATAGTTATGCTAAGATGATGAGAGCTTATCTCTGGGGTGATTGAGGCCAAGCTAGTTAACTCACTCGACAATCTGACCTCCTGATTAGTCGAGCCTGTTAGTTTTCCGACTGCTGAACCAGAGCTACCTCAGAGTTTTTACCTTTAGGTTTATTTGGGCGAACTGGACATTCCTTAACGAAATGGCCGGATTTGCCGCAATATAAACACTGATTCAGTTTTCTCCTCTTGTCCTTCTCTTCCTTACTCAGGGGCCCTTTGATTGTGCCTATTTGCATAGGTTCAATTCCTGTGTCCAACTTTGACGAGCTTTCAGGTTTAGTACTGTTGTATCTTTCCTTAAAAGAGAAGACCTTAATTTCAGATTTACCTCTTTCTCCTCTGCGTTCTAAAAGTCGATGATTTAGTTTAACCACTAAGTCAATGAAATCTTCAATGGTGTCTGGTGGATCTAAAATTTGCGTAACCATGTCTTTTAGCTCATCCCTAAGCCCTTTATAGAAAAGAGAAACTCTCTTTTCTTCAGGCCAGCGAGCCTCTATTACCAGTCTGTTGAATTGGGAAATGTAATGTAATAAATCCGAAGACCCTTGTTTAAGATGGAGTAACTCATGGTCTGCGGACTGAACAAAAACATGCTTGGCAAATAATTTTTTCATTGTGTTCTTAAAGAGTCTAAGATTGTATAAAATTGGATCATCACGCTCTACAATCGGCACAGACCAAAGGGCTGCGTCCCCTCCTAGGTATGACAGGATAAAGGCTACCTTAGAGGAGTCATCTGGGAAGGCTGTTGGCTTAGCTATAAAATGCAGATGACATTGATTTAAGAAAATCGAAAACTTATTACTATCTCCCAAAAAGCGTTCGGGGGGTGCTAAAGGTACTGTCACAGGAGTCACTACCTGAATCTGAGTTGAACTAGAGGAAGAACTAGGACCAGAATGCAATGTTTGAAATCCTGGCTGAAAAGTAGCTGGTTTTAGTACAGGTCTTTGTGCTGAGGGAAAACTCCACTGACTTGCACCAGATTGCATATTACTCTGAATGTCAGTGATATCCCTACGAAGGGCTGCGTTTTCGGCTTGAATAGCCGTTAACAAGGTTGTAATGTCTTGCAGAGAACTTGTGATAGAAGGATCCATAACGTCTGGGCGAAATTATCTTCGTGGGCTTTGCCTTCTGACAAGGTTACAAGCTTTCTTACCTGTAGATTGCTTGGAGGAGATTTCGCAGAGACGCTATGGACCCACTTCCCCAAATTCTAGGCAACACCTAGTGACTGTATAACCACACTAAGGTAATTAGATAGAAAACAGGGAGGTAGGCCGGATCGTGGACGCTACCTGCTTCCTTGATTGTCGACCTGCGAAGCAATAAGGAGAACTATTGTAAAAACTGTTTTCTGACGCTGTATATTATCCCTATCTAGATTTCTAAGTTTTCACTGTGCTCTTAAAAGAGTCCTACCTGCGACTGGGTAAGATGTGGCGTCGCGTCCGTGTTGTCGTCGTGAAGGGGATAGTCTGGGCGAGAGCATTGATGGTGTTGAAGATTGGTTGAACAGTGTTATCTTCTGTAAACAATTATTCAAAAAGAAATGATGAGTTACGGTCTTACTAAATTGTTTGCATTACTCAGCGCGTCCCCTAAATCTGCTTTCACTTACTCTGTATTTTCACCACGTCGTTCCTCGCCTTCACTCCCTAGTATTCGCATTAATAAATCAAGAAAACAAATTGGCATACAACAATAACATTTACACTTTTCACTTTGATACTTCTCAAAGTCTCTGATTCTTTCTTTCAGTAATTCTTGTAATTTGCTCTTTTCTCTTAAAGTCTCCACTGATCTCAAAGGGTTAATTCTTTCCAAGAGAGTCTTTAGGATCTGTAATTTGCTGGTAGCTTGCTTGCGTCGGGCGCCAAATAAACAAACAAAGAAGAAAACTGTAACTTAGCTTGAAACTGTCTTTTCTTTCCTGCAGGTTGTGCGCGAAGGATGATGCAGACCTTCGAAATCTCAAGCTGGCATCTGACGTCTTCGGAACTCCTGCTGGCTCAGGGGATACCTCTGGAGGGCGGCGAAGGCAGAAGGCAAAGCGCCGGTTTACTCTGGGTGTGGCCTTTTATAGCGGGACCACACCCAGCCACACCCAAGGAAGGCTGGCGCATCGCGCGCCAAATACGTGCGTGTGTTTCTGAAGGTGCCGTTTTTTCAGCGTGCGCGCTGAACCGGCATCTCAGTTCAGTACCTGAATTGTTCCCGCTTTGACCTCAATTCAAAGTCCTTTTCTGCAATGTTACCTGCAATTCACTGTCCATTTATACAACTTTGCTTGGCTCATAATGTCATCACTCAGTAATGCTTTCCAACAAGCCCTTGACAATACAAATGAAACTCGAACACACATATACCATTAAAAGTACAAGTCTCAGAGTCACAATACACCATAACATAATCACACAACTCAGGCGTGCTGGTTGCACGGGACAGGGGTGGGTTTTCTGAGTGGGAAACTACGCCTGCATGTATGTGCATGTAAGGCTAAACGGAGTTGGGGATCATGACAGAACAACGCAAAACAACATCAGGAGACTCCAAGTACTCCAAAATACAGCAGCACGCCTAGTCCTCAGACTTCCTAAGAGAGCACCTTCTAAACCAGCTCTAGACACTCTTCACTGGCTTCCTATAAAAAAAAGAGTCCTCTTTAAAGCACTTTTAATGTGCTACAGGATCATTTCTCAAAAAGCTCCCCCCTACATGACCGATCTGGCTATCCCCTATGAGCCCAACAGAACTCTTCGCTCCGGGGGAACTGGACTGCTTAACATTCCCCGTATCAAAAAAGCCAGAATGGGTGGACGTTCCTTCCGTGTAATGGCCGCCAGGGAATGGAACTCTCTCCCTATGTATATCAGACTGGCGGACTCAGAGACCACCTTCAGGAAAAGCCTAAAAACCCATCTGTTTTCCCTGTGAGTCCCTCTCCTGGCCCTGACTTTTCTCCACAGCGCGGGGACACGCCGGGATGGCGTCACCAAGCGCTTTACAAGCCCCTTTATTATTATATTATTATTATTATTAAAGAAATATTACTTTTTCCCCACAGTAGGGGCATTACCTGTTTTGTTGCCTTAAATCCTTCTCCTCCTTTGAAAGAGATTATCTTATTAAGTTTATCTCCATCAGTTCTACATTAGCCTCAGATACCTATAGTCTAAATACTACCCTTTCGAGTCAAGTGAGTGATGAGCTTTACATGAGACAATGAAGAGGTATAAATAGCAAACTCTTCTGGACATTGACGAGAATGTTACACAGTTTAGGGTGACAGGTTCTCTGTTTTGTTGGGGTGGTGTATAGTTTAAAAACAGCAATGCAAGGAAGAGGAAATTGAGGGAACAGTTATGTTTAATATAAGCAGTTTATATATTGCAACAGCTGATTACACGTGCCCATTCACGAGGCAACCAAGCTCAAGCGCACTATGGGAGATCACAGGTGCGGCACAAGACATGAACCGTCCTCTCGAGGTCACTAGAGTTACACGCTAGAGGCTTCAATTATTATCCTGGAATGTCAATGGCCTAAGGAGTAAGCTCGAAAGGGGTGTAGGGCTGCAAAACCATAAGCGAAAAACAAAATTGATGGACAGAATTCAGAACCATTTCATACATTCACCCCAGTACAGAGATCTGGGCCTAAAGCCATTGTTTTATTGCTCACCATGCCATTCCAGTTTGGACCCAGCCTTATGCAAATCAGTCTTGACCCTGCGCCCAATGGGAACAGTGCAGACCGAACTGCCAGGCCAGGTCCTCCGTGGGCTGGAAACAAGCATCCTAGGACCGATTTCGGGCTTTCAGCCCTCATCAGCCAAGATAACTTGACTCCAGTGGCATGGAGAGCACGGAACCCACGTCTGGGCATACCCATCCCACTCGGGGTGACAAATGCAAAAACAACAATTGATGGACAGAAGGCTGAATATTTTCATACATTCACCCCAGTACAGAGATCTGGGCCTAAAGCCATTGTTTTATTCCTCACCATGCCATTCCAGTTTGGATCAGCCTTACGCAAATCAGTCTTAAACATGCGCCAAATGGGAACAGTCTAGCTCGAACTGCCAGGCCAGGTCCTCCCTGGGCTGGAAACAACCAACCAAGGACCGGTTTCGGGATTTTAGCCCTCATAAGCCAGGATAGATTGACTTCAGTGGCATGAAGAGCATGGATCCCACGTCTGGGCATACCCGTCTCACTCGGGGTGACAAATGCAAAAAGAACAATTGATGGACAGAATACAGAATAATTTCATACATTCACCCCAGTACAGATATCTGAGCCTGAACCCATCGTTTGTTTGCTCACCATGCCATTCCAGTTTGGACCCAGCCATATGATGGATTTAACCCAGATCTCTTGACTCGGGGTAAATGTTTTGATTTGTTCTGCATTCCGTTCATCAATTGTGTGTCTTTTGCTTTCTCACCCTAAGTGCGCCAGGTATGCCCAGATGTGGGTCCTGGGCTCACTGTGCCACTGAAATAAAGCTACCCTGGCTGAAGAGGGGTGAAACCCCTAAACCGGTCCCAGAATGCTTGTTTCCGGTCCAGGGAGGACCCGGTTTGGCAGTTCGGGCTGAACTGTTCCCATGAGACATAGGATCAAAACTTATTTGCATATGGCCAGGTCTAAACTGGAGTGGCATGGTGAGCAAAATAATGATGGATTTAACCCAGATCTGAATGTTTTGATTTGTTCTGCATTCCATCCATCAATTGTGTCTTTTGCAATATCTCAAGCAGCACGCCCCTGACATAGTGTTGTTACGAGAGACCCATTTCAAAGGTAATCACTGCAAGGACCTGGACCGCTATGGATGTGTCATGAGACCACATGCAGTTACACATCTGAATCACAAGGAGTGGATATCTTAACCAGGGGGACGATACCCAATGTAGCGGGCAAGATCTGAGCGGACCCACAGGGGTGATATGTGGCCCGAACGGGACAGTGGGATGACAGTACTCTATACTTCTGCTCGACATACATACCGCGGCGGCAGCACACCAGCACACTCCTAGACCTAGCAACTCTAACAGTGTATATGCCACTGGGCACCCTCCTCATTTGTGGATATATGCAGGGCTTTAAGTGGGCCGGGTCTCACTGCTGAGCACAGGCAGATTTTTAAATGGGGCCTCAAAATAGATCTCTATCGGGCTCTCTTTTGTGCCCTGGTACAGACGGTCTGTTTTTTTCGGACTGCAGTGACAGCAGGCCCATCTATATGCACATGCTCACACTACTCACTTGTCACTAGTGGAAAAGTTACGGCATGATGTCATGCCAGGTGAGTGCTGTAGAGGAAGGGAAATCCTTTAAAGAGAGTAAAGAGAGTAATTTTCTATCAGGATTTCCCTACTCTTTTTGAAACTCTGGAGCAGCAACACTGTTTTGGAAACTTTTTCAATATTATGTACAACAAGCCATACTTGCTGCTTATTTATCTTATGCAACTAACAACCATTGACAAAGCCAATAGTCCTGACTTGTAGGTAAGATGTTACTTATTATATCATACATCTGGATGCAGTGACAGAAACAGCAAAATAGTCAAGAGGCACACTATGCTAAGCACAGATTTTTAGCATACGTGTTTTAGCCATGCCTTTAATTAAATTGGCCACGCCCCTTTGAGTGACCACCCCAGTTTTTCCATCCCACTTGAAGCCCTGGATATATGAACAATGTGGTGGCAGAAGACCTAGATAGACTTCTAGTGGGGAAGATGATGGATAAAAAGACAGAAAGTTTTTGGAGGTGATGTGACTGGCAGACATTTGGAGGGGTTACAATACCCAGAGGAGAAAATACATGTAGCACTCTGGATCCCACAGTAGTCAGTCCCATATTAAGTCTTGTATCACATGCAGAGTCTCAAACTAAACACAGACTCGACTTAAAAAGACTGGTATATAGAGACGCAGTGGAGGAGAATGCCAGTGCAACGTTTCAAGGTACTCATTGCAGCCTTAATGAAGTCATCACAAAGGCGAGAAGGTTGACCGCCTGGCTGGAATGTAGAGATCGCATAAATATCTGGGTTCTTGAGATTAAAGGTGCTGGGGGCTGGTCCACAAAGACAATGGTTGCATAGCTAATGAATTCACCTCATAATACTCCCAGGCATATGCCTCTAAAACCGGCAAAACTGTAGCAGAGACCAGGGCCTTACTGCCAGATATCTCTTTTCCCCGCCTAACGGTGAAGGACAATCAAACCCTAGAGGCTGACATAACTATACATTAAATTACAGAAGCAATTGAGGAGCTGCAATCGGGGAAGGCGATGGGACCAAGTGGACTTCCCATTGAGCTCTACAAGCGATTAGCCACAAAGCCACTAATTAGCTATGTAAAAAATAACTATTATGTAGTTAATTAAACCAGTGGCGTGTTTAGAGATTCTGGCACCCGGGCCATCCCTCATATTGCCGCACGTGGAAGGTAGCGGGGGATGCTGAGGAAGAAGGTCGGCCTGCACTGGAAAGAGGCCTCGTTCATTGCAGTAACATGCACATACATGACACGGTCCAAGGTTACGCAGTTGAATACACCGGCAGTACAAGGGAGAACACACAGACTGCATGATCTATCTGGGGACGCAGAAAAACTGCATGTGACAACCATCAGAGAGCATGAACGATTACCTGGTTACCCCTTCAGCACAATGCAAACATGCACATATATGACACTATTTGGGGATCTACAGCTGAGATTAAGTGACCAAACATGGTCCTCCTATTAAAGCAGTGTGGACGTGCACAAACGTGATGTGCTCTGGGGACCCATTACAACCACCACCAATATCGGTGGTATTGGTGGTAGTGACGGTTAGCGTCCTCTTTCAAAGTGGACACTTAAGACAAACTTATAGAGTAAGGCCTTAACTGAACACTATGCACAGAGTCCCAGGTCCCCCTAACAGTGGGTCCTGGACCCTTATACCCATGCGCTAGTGTGTGTGCAATCAAGGAATGACTTGCACCTGCTGCCCAAGAGAATACCTCTTGTAGGACATAAGCCCACCTAACACCATTGTACTCAATTTACATCCAGTGAGGGGTGCCCGTTAGTCAGTGGTTCTAAGATTAAATGCTAGTAAATTTTAATACTGATTAATATTTTATCAAACCATTGCAGCTCACAAGTCTCAGATCTCATATATTATATATATAAAAAAATCTTACTGCCAGGTACCATTCAATACATTTTTTCAAGTTTTCTTTAACATATCAGAAGTACAAAAAAACCCTGTATTTTCTGCAAAGTACAAGGACTGCAACAGCAAGACTTCAGTTCTACCCGCATCCTTCACGTAGGCGCATCAACCTTTTCCTATGTTTATTTTCTCTCTCAATGCAAACTCACCTCTCGTCTACACCTCTCCCATGGTACCCTTAATTTTTCATGCTTACATGCCCGCACATGCAGGGAACATTGCACTGGCGATCGGTTCCCTTACTTGTGGCAGCACTGGGTGGCAGCTAGTTCCACTCCGTGGGGGGTGGCAGACAGACCCTGCAGCTTGAAGGCCCACTAATCCCAGCTGCATTAGTTACATTTAACACTTGACAAAGTTGTGGAAACCGCACGCATCTCCGCACAAGGGACATTTACCGACCTTTGCACAACTTTGAGTGCACTCTCTGTACACCTATAGTGAACACCTCGTAGTGAGTCTTTGGGGCACGTGCCCAGCACAGTTCAGCATTCACCACGTGCCCTCTCTGATCTCCTGCAGTGTCAATCACTGCCTCCTCTCAGGGCTGGAGCAGGCTCAGAGGTGTGCCAGACTGCAGTGCTCTTTCTTGGAACCTCCACAAATTTCTAGGAAAAAAGCTGCAACTTCGCAAAGTTGAGAGGGTTTACACTTACTCACATTTGTGAGCGAACAGTGAGTGTGATGATGACGTATCGAAGAAGAAAAACTTTTAGAGAACAAGTCTTCAAGCATTACCATCACAGCTGGGCTTGATTAGAGGAAAAATGATCTTGCTAAGTGATGACAATTATCTTGTAATACACAAAAGCTTTGTGAAGGGCGGTGAAGGCATTTTTAAACACAGACTGTTCCAAATCTTGTTAAGTGAAATATAGAAAACGGTGTGTCAATAAAAATAGGTTTTTTAATTTGAAAATCAATCAATCAATCAAAGTACTTGTAAAGCACGCTACTTACCCGTGAGGGTCTTAAAGCGCTGAGAGGAGGGGGTGCCGCTACTGCTCGAAGAGCCAGGTCTTGAGGAGTCTTCTGAAAGCGAGCAGGTCCTAGGTCTGCCGTAGGTGTGTAGGCAGGGTGTTCCACGTCTTGGCGGCGAGGTAGGAGAAGGATCTGCCACCGGAGGTTGTTCGTTCGATGCAGGGGACAGCGACGAGGGCGGGGCTGGCAGAGCGGAGCTGGTGGGTGGGGGTGTTGAAGCTGAGTCTGCTGTTAAGGTAATTGCAAAAAACACAGTTGATGGACAGAATGCAGAACAATGTCTTACATTCACCCCAGTGATCACTGGAGTCAAGCTATCCAGACTGAAGAAGGCTGATAGCCAGAAACCGGTCCTTGGATGCTTGATTCCGGTCTAGGAAAGACATGGCTTGGTAGTTCAGGCTGGACTGTTCCCATGAGGCACAGGGTCAAGGCTGATTTGCATATAGCCATTGTCTGACCTAGGATGGTGTGGAGTGCAAAAAAACGATGGATTTAGGCCCAGATCTTTGTACTGGGGTGAATGTAAGACATATTTCTGCATTCTTTCCATCAACTGTGTATTTTGCAATCTGCTGTTAAAGTAGGCTGGTGCGGCGCTGTGGAATGCTTTGTGTGCGTGGATGAGGAGTTTGAAGGTGATCTTCTTGTCGATGGCGAGCCAGTGTAGGTCTGTCAGGTGGGTGGTGATGTGGCTGCGGCGGAGGATGTTGACAATCAGTCAGGCAGAGGCGTTTTGGATGCGTTGTAGTCGTCGTAGGTGTTTGACTGGGATTCCTGCGTAGAGTGCATTGCCATAGCCCAGTCTGCTGCTGACAAGGGCCTGTGTCCCCGTTCTTCTTGTTTCGGTCGGGATCCACTTTTAGATCCTGCGGAGCATGTGGAGGGTGTTGTAGCAGGAGGAGGAGACAGCGCCGACCTGTTTAGACATGGTGAGGGAGGAATCGAAGATGATTCCCAGGTTGCCTGCATGGTCGGTGGGTGTCGGTGCTTTTCCCAGTGTGGTCGGCCACCAGGAGTCGTCCTAGGCTGAAGGGGTGGGTCAGAGAATGAGTACCTCCGTCTTGTCCGAGTTCAGCTTCAGACGGCTGTTTCTCATCTAGTCGGCGACTGCCTTCATTCCCTTGTGGAGGTTGGCTTTGGCGGTGTGCAGGTCCTTGGTGAGGGAGAGGATGAGCTAAGTCACCTAGTTCTACCCAACAAATGATCCCTCATAAGCAAGTATCAGGTTTGTATCAGGTGTTTTCATGAGAAGCAGAAAATCTATCCCATAACTTAGATCCATGTGAGGAACAAAGAAGGTCACGAAACCTCGATTGAAGCATGGTTCTAAGTAATCTCCTGGAAGATGTGATCTTAGATACAGATAACCCTCAATTCCTCATCCTACTCCAAGAAACTTTGCAGTGAGAACAGGCATGGTTCAAGAAACACCTTTTTCACTGGAAAATTTAGAGCAGCCACCTTCCACTAAGATCGTTAAATCTAAGGAAAAGAGAAAAGAACAAATGAAAAGAGGACCCTCCCTAAATGCCTTAATAGCACAGGAAACCTGGTACTTGGATTCCAACTTCTGAGCGACACAACTATCCATCCCCTCAAAATACTTGGCAAAAGACTAGACAAGAGGAGGGAAAACTAACCCATTTATATCCCTTATTTAAGATAAAAAAACTGGTTGTCATACAGAATAGGGAGAAAAGATGAGTATCTGTAGGAATCTGGCTCTGTATATACAATACCAAAGTGAGGTATAGTGTGCACAGAGTCCAGTAGAGTGCTGAGGGGTAGGGGTCTTCAGTTTGGTGGCAGCTGACGAGCAGGCCACTGGGTTGTGGGAGCAAAGCTCCTGTACTTTTGCTCAGGGCAAATGGGGAAACAAGGTAGCACCAAAGGTGCACCCTCAGTGGCACTAGGGTGGCTGGGTGCAGGGTGTTGTTTCAATGTTGGGCGCCCTGTTGTTTGCAATGGGGAACATATGGTTTGCAAAAGCACTGCAGGCTAGTGGACAAAGGTCTTCCGGGTGTGACAACCCCTGTGAGAGGTAAGTTGGGATGCTGGGGGTTGGTTAGGCACCATCGGTTGGGCCGCCCTAGGCCGTGGGATATCGGGTGCAGGGGTGCCTTTTAAAGGTTGGATCTTCTTACCAGCTCCTGGTCACGGTTGGGGGGACCTTCCGGATCTAGGTTGCAGGAGTCGGCTGGAGGCTTGAGGGAGGTCAGGAATCGCTGGATCTTCGGTCAGGATCGCCGGGGAGACCTCCTCGTGGTGTTTGTCCACTTGAGCTCGGGTCGTGGACGGCGGGTGCAGAGTGAGGTGGATTTGTGGTTTTTGACCTGGGCCAGACGTTGGAGATGAACAAATCCGGTGTTCACGGGAGACAAAGTCTTTGTGGTGGAAGGCAGACAGATCCTCTGGGGTTTTTGAGGTTGCTGGCTGCAGGACACACAGGTATTTCGCTGGGGCAGGTTCGAGGTGGAGACAGGCGGTAGGGCTGGGTCCAAGTCAGTAGTGTCTTCCTCTTATTACCTTCTGTACAGCTGTTTGGTCCTTCTTCTTCGTTTGTTGTTGCTGGTACTTGTCTGAGGAAGCAAGCTTCAGATGTGCCACTAAATACTAGATTTAGAGGCATTACAGGTAAGTAAAAGGTTGGGGCCAATGGGTCCCTTGCCTGTGGTGGGTACACCCCCTATTATGCCACCTCCTGTGGGAGGAGGCACATGCCTTTCCCTGGTTGGCTGGGTCTCCCATCTGCAAGATGGTGGGCACTGAGAGTTGTGCTTCACCTTGCCTCTTCTACCTGAGGGGTGGAGACGGCAGAGGTGGGTACACCTCTCTTTCTCACTTGTTTTTCCCGCCAGTTCTCCCACCCAATGTGGGGGTCAGAACCATTGGGGACCAGTTGTTGAAAGCAGCAAGTGACCTGGCTGCAAGCCTTTGGAGCTTCCCCATCGTGGACTCTGCCCATCCAGGGGGAGGATACTTAGCACCTCGTCCCAGGATATGCATTGTTTCATGCCCCCGAGAGCAGCAGGCTCTTGACCCAGGGGTCCAGAAACATGTCTGGTGGTGGCAGCTGAAAGCAGCCTCTCAGCCAGGACACTAGTGGTAGGTTAGTTTTCAGGGGGCATCTCTAAAATGCCCTCTGTGTGCATTTTTCATTAAGTCCCACACTGGCATCAGTGTGGGTTTAATGTGCTGAGAAGTTTGATACCAAACTCCTCACTTTTCATTGTAGCCATTATGGTGCTGTGGAGTTTGTAATGACAAACTCCCAGCACCATATACTCTTAATGGTAGCATTGCACTTACAATGTCTAAGAATGGACCTAGACACTGTAGGGGTGCAGGGCTCATGCACCTGTACCCTCACCACTGGCATAGTGCATCCAGCTAGAGGGATGACTGATCTATGCCAGGGCAGTGGGTTATAGGAATGGCACGCAGGGATGGGTGCCATGTCGACTGTTCACTTTGTTCTGCACCAAGACATGCAGCCCGCAGGAGCAGTGTGTGTGTGTGTGTGTGTGTGTGTGTGTAAAGGTACAGGGCCTATAAGGGTGGCACAATAAGTGTTGGAGCCCTTAGAGATCTTCCCTGGTCACAGGGTTTAGGATTCAATACAGTTTTAGGGAAAGAACATGGGTTCTGGGTACCTGGTTAGCAGGAGCCCAGGGCACCTTCTGTCAAAGCACATCAGCAATTCAGCAAAAAAGGGGGCAACCATGCAGAAAAAAGGCACTTTGTCACAGTATCCCCAACTATTAGTTCCTAATAGTTTCAGAGATCAGATAAAATACTTCACCCACTCCTATCTCCTGGCAGGAGTTTAGGGCGTAGAACACAACATAGGCAATATGAACACAATTTTATTGTCCAGGGATCCTCACTTAAGTCAAGACGTTTTGTTAGAAATGTGAGGTATGTTAGCGACAAAAACCCAATCAACCTCCAACAGTTCCCATCTAACATTTGCCTATCATTGGGAAACTCTTTGAAAGAGTAGATTAAAATTTAGTAGGACTGTACAGTATGTACTGGTTTACTATGTCACCTGGTACCCAGAAGCTGTACCCCTTTGTGCAACCTCCTCCAAGATGATAGCTCTAGTCCTAATTTAAAATCTAGAATGGGGATCCTGAAGGAAATTCTCACTGATCGAGGTACCCACTTTGTGTCTCGATTAATGAACCAAATATGTGAGAATTAAACATTAAACCCTTAAGAACGTCAGTGTAGCACCCTCAAACTGACAGGTCGGTAAAACAATATAACTGGACCTCAGAACAGACTCTTAGAAAAATGCTGACAGGAGAAGGAAAGAATTGAGACCAATTACTTCCCCTATCACTATTTATAATAAGGAGTCAGACTCAATGTAGTTTGGGATGCTCTCTATTTGAATTACTCTTAGGGTGCAAACCTCATACTTTACTTGAAATCACTAGAGAGGCATGGGAGAAAGACACTCCAGAAGAAGGGAATCTATTGGATTATACAGTCCAATTAAAGGCTCAAATGGGTAAACTTATGGAATTTCCTCACATAAATGAAAAAAAATACCAACAACGACTGTTCCATAATAAATGTAAAGAATGGAGAGAATTAAAATCGGGGAATGGGTGCTGGTACTGTTACCTACTAGCAATAAAAAGATAAGGTTTGAGAGGCAATGTCCCTATAAAATCATAACAAAGATTGGATAATTACCTACAAGCTACAGATGGCAAGGGGCAGAAATAAATATGTCATATAAACTTGCTTAAAAAGTGACTATGACCTATTCCAGCAGCTGTTAAAACTATTTACCCTCCAAAACCTACCGAGAGTACATTTGAAAAGTTTAGTGTGTGTGATGCTATAACGCCCCACCAAAAGGAATTGCTCTTTCCAACCTTGTTACCCTTTTCACAAGGATTCTCGGATCTGCCACGAAAAACCATCTGACCAGTCATGCCATTTCCACTAAAGAAGGAACCATAGTAAAGCAACGTCCTTGCCGAATACTTGATGCAGGGAAGAAAGCTGTACAAGAGGAGACCGAGCAGATGTTAAATCTCAGGGTGATTGAACCATCAACTAGTGAATGTTGTTCCCCCATTGTGCTGGTGCCAAAAAGTGTTCCCCCATTGTGGTGGTGCCAAAACTGGACTGAGCCATCCAGTTCTGTATTGACATCCATGCCATAAATAAAAACTCTAAATTTGACAGCTATCCCCCACCCAAAACCTTACCCCAAATAGATGAGTGGATTGAACGACTGTGTGAGGCCCGGTGCATTTCCACTATACATCTCACAAAACGGTACTGGCAGCTACTCCTGCCACCATAAGACTAAGAGAAAACAGCATTCTCAGCCACCACTGGGCTGTTTCCATTTAGAGTCCTCCTTTTTGGGTTATATGGGGCCCCAGCCACCTTTCGATATTTAATTAACCACCTTCTTATACCACATCAACAGTATGTTTCAGTGTACTTAGATGATATTGTAATATTTAGTACCAACTGGTAATTGACAAAGAGTGTGTGGCCATTAAATGGACAGTAGAGGTATTATGTTACTAATTAGAAGGTTGTCCATTCATTCTCTATACTGACCTTACCCCCTTCAATTTGTTTGAGCAGGAACAAAGGAACTAATCTAATGGTTCTCCGCTGGTTTCTTTCCCTCAAACCCTTCCAATTTGAGGTTCGCTGTCACCAGGGGAAACAACAAGGTAATGCTGATTTCCTTTAGAGATACCCACTTTTCCCTGATCAGGAAGATCTTAGAGAGGGGAGTGTCTGATGAAAACGAGTCCACAGGACAGGAGAATAGAAGTGGCTTACCCGACATCTCACGGTGGTTCCCGACAGGAAAAAAACCTGCAAGACAATAAGTAATATTAAAATAGAGAAAGGACTCAGGCGATAGAGTATAAAAGTGACAGAAAGAAAGCAAGGTCTCTATTCTTCTAGGAGAAATAAAAGAGCAGTGAAATCGAAGAAAGACTGGAGGCAGAGCTCGGACAGGGAAAGGAGATTCACCTTATCCGGTAATTGACAAAGAGTGTGTGGCCATTAAATGTGCAGTAGAGATATTACGGTACTATTTAGCAGGTTGTCCATTCATTCTCTATACCGACCCTGCCCCCCTTAATTTGTTTGAGCAAGAACAAAGGAAGTATTCTAATGGTTCTCCGCTGGTTTCTTTCCCTCAAACTCTTCCAATTTGAGGTTCGCTATCACCAGGGAAAACAACAGGGTAATGCTGATTTCCCTTAGAGACACCCACTTTTCCTTGATCAGGAAAATCTTAGAGAGGGGAGTGTCTGATGAAAACGAGTTGACAGAACAGGAGAACTGAAGGAGCTCTTACCCGACATCTCACGGTAGTTCCCGTCAGGAAAAAAACCTACAAGACAGTAAGTAATATCAAAATAGAGAAAGAACTCAGGCGATAGAGTATAAAAGCGACAGAAACAAAGCAAGGTCTCTGTTCTTCTAGGTGCAAAAAAAAGAGCAGTGAAATCGAAGAAAGACTGGAGGCACAGCTCGGACAGGGAAAGGAGATGGAGGAGTTGTGGAATGCAGATGAGGTGGAGAGGACGCCAAAAACCAGTGTGTTGAGACAGGACGGCGAAGACACAAAAAGAAAGATGGGAGCAGGTAACTGCTGTGTGCACTGTAGGGTCTCCTGAGAGCAGAAACTGCAGGAGTGACCCTTGGTTCTGCCACGCTCATGGAGGAGCATGGCTAGCACAGGTATGTGCTGAGGTACAGAGGTGGAGTGCAGCGGCTGGGGAAAAATCGAGTGGGCAGGGTAGGACCCTTAAGGGAAGGATAAATGGGGTCACTTATGAGAAGATAAAGTGTTAGGGAGGAATTCTGTCAAACATGCTTACTATTGAGGAATTAATTTTTTCTCTCCCGACAGAGCTAACTGAGTTGCCACACTGACAGTGGCGGCTGCTCCAATAAGGTGAAGGAGCATGTCCCTACTGAACAAAAGGAAAAAAATATATAATAACTATTGTTATTATCATTTTATTTTTCCTATATACTTCACTGGCTCTCGGGCGGGGCAGGGCTGGCAGAGTAGGGAGAGAAGTGGTTTTCACTCCAGAAGTTCGCATGCTGCTTGGCAGGCCCTTTTGGGCCAGCCAAGCTGTCATGTGCAATTTGCACCATCCACACCTGGCAGCATTACACAGCCTGGTGAAGAACATGCAAACCCTCCCAGTCCCCGTCTGAGCACCATCCACAGCGCTCAAAGCAATCACAACACTGCATTGCACCATTGGGATTGGCTAAGGGTAGCTGGGAAGGCGGGTGCTTCCTGCTGCTGGCCGGGAGTGCAGGAAGATGTTGGAGGGACGGAGGACGAAGGAGAGGCTGTAGCCTTTTCAGGTAAGTAGTTTTTTTTGTCCCCACACCCACCCCTCGCTCCACCATCCATGTCTGGTAGCAGCCGCTTCTGCCTACTGAAACCCACTAAATCTAACAAGACCTCCAAACATGCCAGCTGATACACCCCAGAAGTCAGGACCACCAAGCACAAATGCCACTAACTGGAGAAATGAGGGCGTGTCACCAAGAACCTCGCTGACAGAGCAGCTCACAAAACAGCCCTCAACTAGTATCACCGGCACATCAAATAATTAAAGAATGCAGTCATCACCACTCACATTGATTCCACTGCCAACCACACAAAGGAACTCTTCAAACTATTCAAGGAATTCTCCAACCCAACAGCCACAGTGAGCACCATCCACCCCTTCCACGAACTCTGTAACACCCTCTCAGACTACTTTTACAGAAAGATCACCAACATCTACACAATTCCAAACTTCAATCCGCCATTCTCAACCCCAATGAACTTAACCAACCAGGGAACACCAGCCAAACCATTACCACATGGTCTCCGCTCAATGCCCTGACCACCCCAGCCATCATGTCTTCCATTCACTCTGAGGGACTTACAGATCCCTGCCTTCATCACTTTGACAACCTCGCAGAGAACCCAATCAGCACACAACTCACCAGCATCCTCAACACCTCCATCTCCACTGCTACCTTCCTAGAAAAATAGAAACATGCAGTCATCAGACCCTCTTAAAGAAAGCATCCACCAATCCTAGCGATCTCAAAAATGATCATACGATCTCCCTGCTCCTCTACCAGACTAAAGTATTTGAGAAAGCCTAACGAGCAGCTCACCGAATTCCTGGAACAAAACCACCTACTGGATGCCTCACAATCAGATTTCCATGCCAACCACAGCATTGAGACCACTCTGATTACCACCACAAATCACATCAGAACACTCCTCGACTATGGAGAAAGTGTTACCTGAGCCTTCTCCACCTCTCCCCTGCACTTCACTCTGTCTCCCACAACACCCTCATCAACAGATTCTACAACATATGCATACAGCAGTATGCCCTCCAGTGGATCACCTCTTTCCTTGCAGGATGCACACAGAGCATTCAACTATCTCTCTTTACCTCCAGACCTAAAGACATCATATGTGGTGTACCACAAGGATCTTCCCTCAGCCCCACCCTTTTCAACATCTACATGATCCCCCTCGCAGATATCATCAGATTCCACAGGCTCAATATAATCTCCTATGTGGACAACTCTAAACTGATGCTCTCACTCACCAAGGATCCCTCCAATGCTAAAAAACAACTTCTGCAACACCTTAACCAACAAAGGTGAATGGATGAGAGACAACTGCCTCCCGCTCAACTCAGACAAAAATGAAGTACTGATATTTGGAAAAAACACCACCACATGGGACTAAAACTGGTGGCCTGCAAAACGAGGACCCACACCCGCACCAACCGACCAGGCACGCAACCATGTCATCATCCTCAACAGCCAACTGACCATGAAACCACAAGTCAACAAAGTCACCTCCTCCTGCTTCCACACACTTCACATGCTACACAGAATCTTCATATGGATCCCCACCAAGACCAGAAAGATCGTCACTTATGTCCTCATCACCAGCTGCCTCAAGAACTGCAATGCCTTCTATGCTGACATCTCCAACAGGTACCTCAGAAGACTCCAGACCATACAGAACGCTGCAGTGAGACTCATTTTGGACCTCCTCAAATGAACCAACATCACCACCCACCTGAGAGACCTCTACTGGCTACCCATCCAGAAGAGATGCCCATTCAAGATCCTCATGCATGCCTACAATGCCCTCCATGACCAAGGACCTGCCTACCTCACCATCGATTGAACTTCCACCAACCCTCTAGAAACTTGTGCTTCCCTTCACTTGCCCTCACACACATCCCTTGCATCTGTTACAGCTGCAATAGTGGCCGTTCCTTCACCTACATCGCTGCCAAGACTTGGAATGTCCTTCCCCTCCAGCTCTGCAAAGCCCCCCATGCTGGCAGACATCAGAAAGAGACTTGAGATCTGGCTCTTCAACAGAGACACCGCTCCAAGATACCCCTAGAGGTGACAGTGTTGTGCTCTACAAATGATGTTTGATTTGTGTTTATTGTAATTATTTTATTTAAATATTGAAACCATGACCACCTTCTAATTTGTAAGAGATACTGCAGAGATACACAGAAACTGAAGATTCTACACAGAGGTCAGAACCGTAAAGATGCAGGTCCTACTGTTAATTCAGAAAGGAGAATAGCAAAAATGGAATTGAAGTAAATAGATGAGAAGAAAGGGAATGATAGAGGATGACATTAGCTAGGAAGGAATCCAAGGATAATTGTACAACCCTAAGAGTAAAGAACTTACCTGTGCTTAACTTTTTTCTCTCCCAGGTGCTCCAGACTGGACGGTTTACCTCTAAAAGAGAAGATCAAATAAAGAAACCATTACCACATCATCTGACGATCTTTGCTGCCAACCTCCAAAAAGGACTGAGAAACTGTGACTGTATAGGAAAGAGACTAGACTGTTACTAATAAAATTAAGGTCCAATCGAGATCTGATATATAGTGGGCTGTGTTATCGCTTATCATCACACCAAACGCAGGCAACAGTAAGATTACTACTTTCCGGTATTAACATGCTGCACTTTTACCTACATTTTTGTTCAGCACTACACATAGCCAACTATTGGTACTGCAACACCCTCCCATAGAAGTAATGGAGGTAGGGACTTAAAATAAAACCCCATCGGGAATTGTTAATTATGTTAAATTAAATCAATTATTTAAAATATTTAAAAATATAAATCAATTTAAAAAATTTATAAAATATCACATATTTTTATTTAGTCATAAAATAATTCATAACTAATTATGTATTGTTTACTGATAAAATATGTAATACTCTACAAAAGTGTAAGTTACTACAAAAGTGCTGTTTGTGAATTTCAAAAATTAGTAAACTTACTTCAAAAGAGCATTTTGTGGATCTGGCCCAGTTTGTCAATACGGAAAGTAGAAAACGTACTCCAAAGTGTAAACTTATTCAAAAATTGTGAATCAAGCCCTCAGTGACTCAGAATTTTCTCTCTTTCACCTCCATATCTCCTATTTAGAGTTGGGCAGATACGGGACATATGTCACAGCTGTTCAATGTAATAAGATATTGCAGTTGACTTGTGACATCATAATTCCTGCTGCAGAAGCTTGTACCCAAGATGAAAGGTAGGTGATGGAGCATCTTTACATCTGCAATTTAGATAATGACAATGAGAACAGTTTTTCTTTCTTCTAGTATGCTTTTTAAAATTGGCACTGATCTGCCGAAAGGAAATATTCATGGCAAGAGATGACATTTTTGCATGCTGTAGATAATTAATGGAAAAACAGAATCATTCTGCATATTACTTCACAGTCTGAGCAACCGTATTTATTTATTCTGGCTTTCATTAAACTGATTCTAAAATATTTTGGCAACAAATTACTAACTGCTTTTGGTGTGCTTGATTTCCACACTACACATTCTACCTTTATTCTTCATGACTGCAAACATACTATCTCTTTCAAATGAAAGAGCATAATACTAAGGGCCTGTTTACGACTTGGGAGGTGCAGCCAAGGGTCTGCTCCACCGGCGAAGTGCCAAAGCCCTTTCAGACCGCCCACCAGATAAGGAGTTTCCTCTTGTATGAAGGAATATTTTTCTGGCATTCCCACGTCGGTGCCTCTAAAAGCGGGCACCACAATGGGAACACCAAAAACAGTTTCTGCACGGCATGGACTAGAAAGTACATGCAATGCAGGAACTGGTTTGCATGCACACAGGAGGGCACATCCTCCTATGTGCATCCACAGGGTGTAGAGGCAACCCTCTGTTTCCTCTCTTAAGGAGGAACCACTCTTGCGGAGACAAAACTCCTAATACGCTTGGCAGGACCTTGGTGGTCCCACCAAGCATATGGATGCCTCTGCACTGCCAGGGAACGGCGGGTCTCTGGCAGCTGCGTGGACTGTGGAGGTCCCATCGCCCATCTCATACTAGGGCGATGGTGAGACAGCCACAGCCCGGGCCCCCTCAAATCTGGCCATCCATGGACCGCCATACTCGCTTTAAGTGGTTTGTGTGGAAAGGTGATGGTGTGACCATGTAGCACAAGTCTCCTTGGAGTTCCATGACTTAGTGAAAGGAACTTGTCGTCCTTCAGCCTCTTTTCTCTATTTGGTCACACAACTCCTAGTTGACTTACATTATGTTTATAATGTACAGCAGATGGTACTTTATCTCGTATATGATAATCTCGTACCAGGCAAGGAAAGTCTCAACTGATCTAAGGTAAAGTATGTAGAAAAACTAAATAAATATTAGGTGTTAGCTAAAAAGGAAATTTACCACATTTTGCGACCTAGTTAATACATATGGAGGTAGTAGCCCAGTTCGCAACAAATACTTATAAAACGAAAAGTAAGAAAGTGAAAAACTGGAAAGACTATATGGAGCATTCTTCTTACCTTTCATACTTTTCTCTCCAGTTGAAGCAGTTTCCATCCAGCTTTTTACCTTTGATGTAAATTCACTAGCCCGATGCACTATTAGGAATACTCAGTTCAGTAGAAAACTTTAACGAAATTTTATTTAAAAGGCTCTTCTGGCATTTGCTTGTTTGAAAACTGAAATGGTAATTCTACTGTTTTTTTCAGCCTCTTTCATTTGCATCCATTGAAAGTCTGTAGAGTGTCTTGCCTTAATTTATTCAGATAACCGTAGCCCCCTTCACGGATTATTTTGTCCATTTTAGGGGCACTTAGATATGGAAATAAATCCCTTTTTAAAAGTATATTCCAAATCCTGCCTGGCAGAATTAAAACTGGTGAAATGTTACCTTTGTAAGGTGCACTTGTGAAAGCATTGTGGAGGAAATGCCTATTTTGTTTCACTTGCATATTTTTGCCATGGGTAGAACTTCAAATTCGTGGGTGGGTGTTGGCTCCCAAATTAGGACTTTTACATCGGTCAAGGGCAAGAAATATGGGCCAGATGTAGGTCGGTCGGTAACGGCCTATGGGCCAGATGTAGGTCGGTCGGTAACGGCCGAAAATCGGTATTTTCGGCCGTTACCGATCGGTAAATAGGTGATAGGTATGTGGGGGGCATTATTTTACCGAATCGGTAAAATTACCGATTCGGTAATTTTACCGATTCGGTAAAATAACAAATCGGTAAATTTACCGAATGTGAGCAACCCAGATGTAGGTGGGACTCTTCAGAGTCCCAGAGGCCTTACCGAATCGGTATTTTACCATCAAATCCAATTTGATGGTAAAATACCGATTCCGGTGTGCATGCACATGTGTGCATACACACCTATGCCATGTGACAGGCAGACCTGCCCTTAGGGCATGTATGTCTGCCACAAGGCACCCGAGCCTGTTTTGGGGGTGCCAGAGGGTGTCAAAGTGACACCCCCTGCACCCTTGTGAAAATCGGTATTTACCGATTCGGTAAATACCGAATCGGTAATGCCCATTCATTCCTATGGGCTTCAAAGCCCATAGGAATGAATGGGCATTACCGATTCGGTTTTTTCCGAATCTGTAAATACGGAAATCATCCGATTCTGTATTCCAGCACATCTGGAATACCTACATGTCCACCCCATAGATTTACCGATTTTTAATTACCGAATCGGTAAAATTCGGTAATTAAAAATCGGTAAATCTATTACACCTACATCTGGCCTTATGTCTTTCCATTTTAGAAACGAGAAGTCACCATATCCAGAAAGGCTAGAAGGTGAAAGAGTTTCCCAGCCAAACTATTTTCCTCATGGGCAGTGCTTAATTTGTAATAAAATGAAATGCAGGTGCTAAAAATGTTTCCAAGGAGGCCACAGCTCACTTCATCCTCCGGTGACCCCACTTTCAACACTCTCACTGCCTCAATCTCTATCTTCTAACCCTAATCTGTTGTCTTTCCCCTGAGTTTTTGCTCTAAGAGTCTATCCTCTGACCTCTCTAATTGTTTTCTATCATCTTTGTCACACCTGGTGTGTTACCTTATTACCTGTATTTCTGATTTGTCCTCTATTCATTCAAGCCCTGCCCTTTTTCCTCTTCACTTTTATCCATGCTCTGCTCTCTCTCCCCTCGATATTGGTTCTTTACTATCACTCTTCTAGCAGTGATTAGCTGTGTCTCCATTTTATCATATGTCTGCTTTTTTTCCTCTATCCTGTCCTCTACGTCCTTTCATTCTATCTTCTCTCTTCTGAATGCTTCACGTCATGGCTGCTTTCTCTTTGTATCTGATTTGCTCTCCTTTTCTTCTACTTAGCTCCATCTTATCTATCTAGTGACTGCAGCTGAGTCTGCTCGAAATCTGGGGGTCATGTTTGGCCCCAACCTACAACTGGACCTTTTCGTTAACAAAACCGTAGCCACCTGCATGATGCTGCTTCGGATGTTGCGTAAAGTCCTACCACTGCTCCCAGCGCAGGCTAGGCCAGAGGTAGTGCGGGCTATACTCCTAAGCAGATTGGATTATTGCAAAGCACTGCTTCTGGAGGCGCCTAGAACGCTGGTGGGTAGGCTGCAGCGGGTCCAAAATATGGCAGCTAAGCTGGCACTTTCTCGACCGCGCGCTGCCTCTTCCACCATGGCACTACAGGATCTACATTGGCTGCCTGTTCATCAGTGGATCCTTTTTAAAGCATCCTGCCTGGTTTTTAGAGCTGTACATGGACAGGGCCCAGTCTTGTTGCAGAACTTATTCTCTTGGTATTCCACATCTCAGAGCCTACGCTCCTCCTCTGCATGTCTGGTAACAGTCCCCAGAGTTCAGAGGATAAGGATGGGAGGTTGGTCGTTTAGCTTTGCGGCCGCTAGACTCTGGAACTCTCTTCCGCTCTTGCTAAGGAGTCGGGGTGAATTCTTAGCATTCAAAAAAGGGCTGAAAACCCATCTGTTTCCAAGAGTAGTATGAGCCCTGCATCGGTGGTTTCGGCTTGCTGAGTCAAAGCGCCAGGATACCCTCTGGGTGGCAGTGTAGTGCTATATAAGTATGCAAATACATACATACATACATACATACATACATACATACATACATACATACATACATCTCCTCTCCTTGTGTTTCTTTCTCCTCTTTACTCCTGCTCTCTCTCTCAACTATAACACTGCTGCTGCCTGTGACCCTTGTCGTCAGATTGTACATGTCCCTGCTATTTTAAACTCTGCATTTTCCTGTTGTCATTCCTAAAGAAGTGGAAGATGGCATGTTTTACTTTCTTAACTGAACACGTGGGCACCACATTTCGGTACCCTTAAAGCTGCACAGCCAGAAACGAATTCAATGGAGCAATCCATTAAACCTCTTAATATTTTTCACCATTTTCTCCGTTATGTTTCATCTGTTTTACTCATTTATTTGCCATTCTTTACAATTCAAAAAAGGCCCAGGAATGCCAATTGTTTCCTCATGACACATTTATTGGTTACCCAATGCATTTCGGGAAGATTCCCTTTTTCAGGGGTGTGCCGTGCCATGAAACAATCTATATCTTAGTATAATTCTCATCAACATGTCCATTTCCATTGTGTAATGTGAGGAAATATAATTTTTGATCGAGTAGTGTTCCCCAGCGAGTACCCCACCGTCTCCATGTACTAGCTTACAGTGCATGTAATTTCCCTCCTGTGCTAACTATGAAGACGCAAATACATTTGCGTCCATCTTTTACCTGTCCTCTATCAGATCCGCCATGAACGGATTGAATATTCAGTTCCTATATATGCCGTGCCACCGTCTTTTTGTGGTACACTTTACACGTTTTTCAGCTCTGGCGAAGTAGGCCCAGATTATGCCATTGAGCCTTTTTCAAGTTCTTTCCTGCTTCCTGACTCCGAGGGCCTCAGCCCAGGCTACCTCTGTACCAGTGACCCCCACCTTATTCCTTGCGCGGCTCCGGCGCATAGCCTAGCCTCTGCCTGCCAAGACTGCATTCAACCTTCAAATTATCTGCTCCACTCCTCGAAAATACATTCCTGTCTCGCAGCTCAAGTAAACATCCTCCCAGCTGCAGGAGCAGAGGGCCTGGTCCTTCTGTCTCCGTGCAAATAATTCATAGACTCCGTTGCCATGGTAGGCCCATGCCCCCTCACCTAGCAGGCCGACACGTAGACACATGTACACGCACTCACAACCAGTATAGTGTAGTCTCCGCCCGAGAGACCTTTTCCCTTCCAGATATTACAGTCCCTTAAACATATGATATCAGATATGATTTGGGATTAGGTTGATCTGACATCCTAGACTTATGTCTACACTTACACGACTTATGTCTACCCCTGTAGTGCTAAATGTCAAGTCCCCTTCGCCCTCCAGTTATACGTCAGACTCACGTCAAGCTGCTGCGCGCGCATCTCTGCCATATATTTCTGCTGACATTGCAGGATTCTCTTATGGATACACCTACTTATGACCTCATGATAGGTGACGTTTCTAGTACACGCCTATTGTAATGCCTTTTTTCATGACGTTTCCATGTTTTATCTCTTCTTTTCCAGTTGTTACGCCTACTACATGCTCATACATTGTAATGCATTGACTATATATATGTACTTCTGTAAACAATATGTTGTCTGTCTGTCCCTTCCTGAACCTGCGTGGTGATGGAATGGTTATGCCACCTTGGCTCGAGCCAATAACCCAATTCCTTTTACAGGAATAAAACCTTTTTGAGTTAACCTCAATATCCCGGATTTTGCCTCTTATTTCTCTGAGTTATTCTTATTGATTATTGATTATAAATTATGTATTGGTAATCGATTTTACCACAGTTTTTGGCGCCCGAACAGGGACCCCTCCCCCACCCCACGCGCCGGAGGTGCGTCGCAGGCCTAGCCCCCTGCCACAGCCGGACGGACAATTACGCGTACCCGCAGGATTTCCTGTATCTCCCTCAGGCCAACGGAGGTGACTGAGGCTGCGATCGACACCCAGACGAGGCGGTGAGGAGTGCGGAGGATCCCGACCTGAGCCTAGCTGAGAGAGCAAGATCCGTGGTATACCGAGGCCCACCAGATTCCGAAGTATCTGCGTCGAGTCCGAATCCAGTCCGAGCCCAGTCCCAGTCCAGTCCAGGGTTTCCGAGGCCTTCTGTTTCCGTGCTTCCTGGTGAGTACCGTTGCTAGGGACGCATCCTGACGTGCGCATTAGTTTGTGCCGGTCAAGACGGGTTCGGGTACACGAGCCTGTTCTGCACTGTTCAGCAGTGTATCTGTACTGTATAGCAGTATATCTAGTTTGCACCTGTAAAAGGTGTATCTGTGCCGTTTAGCGGTACATCCTGTTGCACTAGGTTGGTAGGTTTGTCATTGAATTAATGTGGTTTGTCTTTGAAATATTTTGATGTGTCATTCAAATGTCGTGGTATGAGTGAATGTTCGATCTTCATTATTGTGCTTAATCGTGTCTTATGTGTTCATGTTCATATCTGAAGTAAGAACCAAGTAGCCAGATTTCAGAATGCCGTTGTTTTCCAAACTAAGACAAATAAAAACCCGTAAAGGGGTTCTAGAAGAGGCTGTTCCCATTCCACCTAGGGACACTCCCGGGTACTTTATGTACCATAAACACGGCCTAGATGCTGTTTTATTTCTCGACTTGTGGGTAGACTACACTAAAGACTTGTCGGAGAATCAGAGATGGCCCGCTGCAGGGACATGGGATGCAGATTGCATCATGAGAGTAGAAGAAGCGTTATGGAAAAAGAAAGCCAGACAGTCACAGAAAGATGCCATCGAGTTATGGCGTAAAGAGTCGCATAGGCGCACAGAAAAAGCTCACAGACTAGAAGAAAAGAGTAAGGAGGAGCCTGACAAGGCCCAAGAAAACGTATTAGTTGAGGAAGGTATCAGAGTAAAATTAGAACAAGTAGACAGACAGCGTAATACACTTATGAATGGCATGTACCCTATCTTGTCAAAAGGCCTGCCTAAGGCCTCCCCAGAAGTACCGAAGGACCTACCACCCCCATTGCTCCCGACTAAAACACACCAGAGGACAGCAAAGGACATTTTCCTTTCTTCCTATTTAGACGATGTGGCTCCCACATATGTTAATACCGCATTGCCACCGCCACCAGTGCCTGCACCTGACGGTCAGGGCGGTCAGGATAATTATGCTCTTCCTCCCCGACAGGCTACCCCCCCTCTTCCACCTCCTCCTACTTCCCTTGACACGAACCCGACTAATCCTTTCGGAGCCGGTGCCTCAGGAGGCGCGTCCGGAGGGACAGGTTTCCAGACTCCGCCACAAGCCCAACGTCTGAGCTTTAGAGAAATAGCGCAGCAGCGTACACCTAGAACAGACATTACAATTTATGGAGATCGCCTTATAGACTGTAGATATGATCCAGTACCTGGTAAAAAGAGTGACGAGAGAATGTTACTCGCATCAGTACGTTTACGGCGAGTCACGAACTTCCTGATGACGTTACCTGGAATGACAGACCACTTAGATCGAATATATACGTTTGTTCAGACAGGAGTAGGGCCTGAAAGTATTAAAGAGGCCATGGCCTATCAGAAAGTGGATACTAAAGGCAAGTTATTGCGGTTTCTTATAAACTGCTTTATTAGAGAAGTGGATAGGCCGGGTATGAACCCGGAGGATGTAAAAGCACTCCACAAATGGGGTCAGCATATAGTGGATGGACAACATGACAAAGATGCCTGTATAGATAATATGTACCGAAGAATCAGAAAGTCAATAGTTAAGATGCATGAGAAAAGGCAGCCCGTACCGGAAATAGATTCAGACAAACAGGAATCCACAGAGGAAGAGGCGGAGGAGGAAGCCGAGACACCAGAACAGACCCAACTGCCAGCAAGAGAATTGGTGGCTTACGTAGGTAAAGGAAGACCATTTAATAATTCTATGCGCCCAGTGCGCCCGGAAAGTAAAAGAATATATCAGGAAGCCATGTGTAATCCTAGAACACCCGAACACTTATTCCAAGCTACTGACAGAGTACTTCAAGAGCGCATGGGGTACCATGTACTCGATTCCATGGATGAACAAGAATTAGCCAGGTCAGCCGTGCAATGGGCTGACAGCTCTGAGAAATATGGTGATGATGCGCTAGCACATACGTTCTTGAATTTGACACCGAGTGAACAGCGTTTAGCTGGTATGTACATGATACAACATCTGCTCTTGTTGTATAAAAGCCAGCATTCTGATCCAGGCCCTTTGCCTGATATACTAATTGAACTGGTCACGAACAGATGGAAAGGTCTAAGTACTGACCTGATTAAAGTAATTCTAGAACACCGTCACAAGTATAGTGCGTTCCTATGTCCGCAGATCAACTCAGCACCCGTTATGGAACGAAGGACCATGTATTACATGGATAGACAGAATCCGTTGCGAGAAGTGCATCCCGTACAGAACGCAGACAACACGCTTAGACGCGTGTTTGTGTATACACCTATAACTAAAATAGAATTGTTAGAGATGAAGAAACTAGTACCCAGTCATGATAAAGACCCTGCAGGTTTTCACCGTGAAATAAAAGACATGTTATTAATGGGCGATTACACTTATCCTGACCTTATGAAAATATTGAAAGTACTACTACCTCCAGGCATATACGAGAAACTCAAAGAAAAAGAGTGGGAAGTGGGAAACGCAAAGATTGATTGGGCTGCATTACAAAATGAAGAGGATACTCGAGTTCCAGGCCTAGGGCTTGGAGATAAAGTTAAAGCATTACCAGGTTTATTAGTACAAGTGTTGCCACGCTTATTGAGTACGAAAAAGGAGGATTGGGGTGCAATTTCAGCATGTAAACAGAAACCCGATGAAGATACTAGTGATTTTTATACACGATTTGAGAAATGTTTTGGTATTAATAGCGGTTTGAAAGCAAGTAGCGAGTCATATCCACATCTTTTTGTAACGAAACTAGTCGAGAATTCCTTACCCCAAGTTAAGAATAGAGTATTGAAAGTAGAAAGCACTTGGCAAGCTAACACTCCTGCACAAATGTTACAAATGTTACAGTACCACCAGAATAGACTTAGAGAAGAACAAGAACATGAACAAAGACGTATGAAAGACACAAAAATGAAAATGTTAGTTGCTCAGTCGGTTCCTGCCGACGGTCAGAAAAAGGGTACGACCCATTCCGGGAATCCAACAGTTCCTGTAAAGGGTGTATGTAATTATTGTAAACAGCCAGGTCATTATATAAACGATTGTGCAGTTTTGAAACACAATATCGCCACGGGTAAGACTAAAGAGAGGCCACGTCCTCCTAGACAAGACCAGACTTCACAACAGGTACCGCAGAATATACAACATATTGCACCCATGCCCGCCTCCACACAGACCGTAGCGACACCCCAGCAACAGCCCATTACCGCAACACAAAACACGACACAACAAATGTATCAATATGCACAGAACGATTACCCCGATTACCAGCGATACACATGAAACAGCCTAGAGAGGGAATTCCGCTTGCCTCTTATTGAAGTTCCTGTAGATCAGAATGGTCCCTATGTACATAGTCAAGTATTAGGGAAAGACAGAAAGTTCCTCATTGATACAGGGGCAAGCAGAACCACAATAAGCCACAACGAAGTACCAGGGGCACCCCTCTCAGGCTCCCAGAACGTGTCCCTCGGATTTTCAGGAAAACCCATTATTAACGAAGTATCGCAACCCCTCCCTCTTGCAGTAGGTCCTCTGACACGGACTACAGATTTATTGCTTACGAAATCATGTCCAGAAAACCTGTTAGGCATTAAAACACTGAAAGCTCTAGGAGCGATTATTTGTTGTTCTCCTGAGGGAGTACGATTATTCCTGCGAGATTTCAAAGGCCATTATGTATTGAGAGATATGGATCCCCGGTTACAGAACGTCCCTGCACACTTGTGGGCGCAGGGCCCTACTGATGTAGGTTGCATGCACATTACCCCGTATCGAGTCACACTCAAGACAGGAGTGATATTACCACGAATTCGACAATACAAGTTACCCCCAGATGCTGTAGTGGCTTTACTGAGAATCATTGATGAGCTGATTGCACAAGGAGTGGTTGTGGAAACTGACTCCAACGTGTGTAATTCTCCTATCATTCCTGTTCTTAAACGTACTGACCCAAATGCTCCACCTGTTTATCGATTGGTTATTGATTTACGGGAATTGAATAAATGCATTGTACCACAATACCCTGTGGTCCCAGATATCTCTTCATTACTAACTGCTATTGACTCAGAAGCAACGTTCTTCACTGTAATTGACCTCAAGAACGCCTTCTTCAGTGTTCCTATTGACCCGGAAAGCCAATATTTGTTCGGATTCAGTTTAAATGGACGATCTTTCAAATTTGCACGTGCACCTCAAAGGTTCACAGAAAGCCCCAGCATCTATAGTCAAGCACTGAAAAAATAACTCGATAGCATCCACATGCCGGTACACACTGCTCTGCTTCAGTATGTCGATGATCTGCTGATCACCGCTCGAAGCGAACCCGAATGTGAAACTGCTTCTCTGACTGTTTTGAACTTCTTGGCCGACAAAGGACACAAGGTGTCTCCTTCGAAGCTACAATTCTGTGTTCAGCAAGTTGTGTACCTGGGTCACTTGCTGTCCAAAGTGGGGAGACAGCTCACACCCGATCGCATTCAGTTAATCGTAAACATGTCACCACCCAGAACACAAAAGGAAGTGCGGGCTTTCATAGGCCTCACTTCATACTGCAGACAATGGATTCCGCAATATGCATTTCTAGCAAAGCCACTCATTCAGTTAACGACACAGGAGGCAGCGACTTCGTCTGTCCTCCCTTGGACTCAGGAACATATACAAGCTTTTGAAGACTTGAAGAAAGCCTTATGTCAAGCACCTGTTTTAGCAACACCATGTTATAGTAAGCCTTTTACACTTTTTGTCACAGAACGTGAGGGTACTGCCTTGTCAGTCCTCACTCAGGAACAAGCAGGTTCACACAAGCCTTGTGCTTACTTTTCTAGCACATTAGATCCAGTAGCCCAAGCCCTTCCAGCATGTTTGAAGTCAGTTGCAGCAACAGCTTTAGCTATCAGACAGAGTGATTCTATTGTGTTAGGACACCCATTGACAGTACAGGTTCCACATTCTGTAGAGGTTCTTTTAAATCGCACTCAGACCCAACACCTGACTATAGCAAGATTGACAGGTTACGAACTGACATTGTTCCAACCTCATATTGAAATCAGACGCTGCAGCACATTGAATCCTGCCACGTTATTACCAGTAAGTGGAGTAGATCCATTGGCACATGATTGCATTGAAGTTATCACTATCACAACAAAGCCCAGACAAGACTTGACAGATGTTCCGTTACCAGATCCAGACCTGACACTGTATGTGGATGGATCATGTATGAGAACAAGGACAGGTGAACTAGTGGCAGCTTACGCTGTCACGACAGACACGGAAGTCATTGAAACCAGTTGTATTGACACTTTGTCAGCTCAAGCAGCAGAGCTCATTGCTCTGACACAAGCATGTATTCAAGCCAAAAATAAGAGAGTCAACATATATACTGATTCACGTTATGCATTCGGAGTCGTTCACGACTTTGGAGTTCTTTGGCGGGAGAGAGGTTACTTGACTTCTCATGGTGCCAACATTCAACACGGTCCCCTCATTCAAGCTTTATTAGACGCGATACATCTACCCACTGCAATTTCTATCATGAAATGTAAGGCACATACCAAGGTTACTGACACCATTTCCCAGGGTAACGACCTGGCAGATCGAACTGCAAAGCAAACTGTTCAGAACCGAACTCATGTAACTGACCAGACACAGATAGTGGTACCATCACATTCTATGACTGTTAGGGATCCCGCACATGATGTGATCGACATACAGTCACATGCAACACCAGAGGAAATTAAGGAATGGACTAAACTAGGAGGGGTCCAAACAGATCAGGGATGGATGACGAAGGGAAAATCTACATGGTTTCTCCCCGATTCTATGGTACAAGTCATTATTAACACAATACATAGCCCAGCACACCTAGGAGAGAAGGCAATGCTAGACAGTATTCAACACATATGGTCCAATAAAAACTTACGGGCAGCAGCCAAACAGAAAGTGCGTACTTGCATGATTTGTGGTCAGTTCAATCCAGGTAAAAGCATCCCCGTAGAGCAAGGTGGATTTCAGCCTCCCGATCACCCTTTTGAAGTCCTCCAGATGGATTATATCCAGATGGAACGATGTCGAGGATTTAAGTATGTCCTCGTAGTCGTGTGTGCTCTTTCCCGATGGATAGAGGCATACCCTGTTCCCGATTATACTGCTCCGACCACTGCCAAGCAACTGGTTCGTGAATACTTCCCACGGTATGGTTTGCCCCGTATCGTGTACTCAGACAATGGTCAGCCGTTCTCATCCGCACTTGTGGAAAACATTACACTTCTGTTAGGTTACCAGTGGAAGTTCCATTGTGTTCGGCATCCCGAGGCAGCAGGTCTCGTGGAGCGTCACAATCAGACATTGAAAATCCGACTTTCCAAGATTTGTAGAGACAAAGGTATAGACTGGATAGTTGCCTTGCCGGTCGCCCTCTTCTATATGAGGATGGTGGTCCATTCCCGTTCAGGGCTATCCCCGTATGAAGTGGTCTTTGGTAGGCCACCGAATATGTGGGGGACGCCTATTCCACGTAAAATAACTGATGTTGATTGTCTTATGCTGACAGATTACCTTGCCTCCTTGATGTCTGCACTACAATCTTGTCGTTCACAGGTAGCTGCAGCCTTTCCCGACAACACCGAGACGAAGCCCCATGAGGTGGTTCCTGGTGACTACGTTTTCGTCAGGAATTTTGATCGGAAGAGTCCACTGGAGCCCCGCTGGCAATCCCCGAAGCTGGTTCTGCTCACGACGAGGACAGCTGTGAAAATAGAGGGCAGGAAGGGATGGCTGCATTCCAGCCATATTAAAAAATACTTCGGACTTCCTTCGGACTTGGACTCTAAGCCCTGCCCTCCTCCACAAACTGACACGAAACTCCCTTTGGTTGAGAAAACTGCTTCAGAAAATTACAGACTAAAATTACGATCTAGCAAGTCAGACAGTTTAATTGTTTAAGTCCTCCCCTAGGTGAATCGGTTAAATTAGTTTCTGACATGTATCCCCTAGATCGAGATAGAGAGAGAGATAGACAAAGACAACATAAGAAAAATGCATATTGCAAATCACTTCGTAGTCGCTGTATAGTGACACTACTTGTTATGTTTTTTTTAAGCTTGCTGGTTATTACTGCTAGTGTTCTGCTACACATATACTATCCTATATTCAAGCGTGCACAATCTGACTATAATGTTACTGCTGAACATTCTTTTAGTGAATTACCGCCTCACGAATTGTCCTACAGACTTGCGCTGCGCAATAACACTTTTATTAGTATGTTACATCACTCCCATCAGACTACCAATGCTACTAATTGTTGGGTATGTGGTCGTCTCCCTCCTTACCAAGAAAACAAGGGTGTTCTGCCCCTTTTCCCATACCCGTTCACTCACAATGGCACGTGTGGTGCATGGTTTAAAATGCTCAATTCCCTAGTTTCTACTGCTGCTATTTACGAAGGTAACTGGGTTTGGGGAAACCTGAACTTAGTCCTGCTTAAGGTATGCTACCCTGACAAGGAGGGACTCCCCGTAGATACTGGAACTGATCTAGAAAATGAAGTATATGGATTAGGTAATTACACAGTCACATTTATGAGTTTGTCTGTTGAATCCGAAGCTGCTCCTGTTCTACCTGCCATGGAAGTATTGCCCGTTACCGGTGAACTCTGTGTTCGCAAGAATGGTTCCGTACACTTAGGTCATAGTAAATGTACCACTGTAGTCGATTTCACTGATCATGGTAGATCCACGTTTAGGGCCATACGTCACTCCTATTTTGTTTGTGGTCATACTGCATATGTCCGTTTGCCTCTAGATTGGGATGGTACCTGTTACATTGCATTCCTTCTGCCACCTGTTTTCCTAGCCCCTCCTGACTACCATAGAAACACCAATCTGGTTAAACACAGATACCAGAGAGATCTCCCGCTTGTCGATTATACTGAAACTACATGGGAACAATATACAGATTTCAATAAAGGTTTCTTCCCCTACTTAGGTACTGTTTCAAATAGTAAACTAATTCGTAGACTAACTAGAACCCTCGAAGCAGTGGTACTTGAGACCACTTCAGCTCTAGGCAACTTAACAGAGGAACAGTCCGCTATGCGGGTTGTTGTTCTTCAAAATCGTCTTGTTATTGACGTCATCTTGGCAGATAGGGGTGGAGCTTGTAAGGTCATCGGGTCAAGCTGCTGTATTTTCATTCCTAATAACGCGCCAACCGTGTATAAAGCTATTACACGTCTCCATAAAATTGCAAGTTTAATTCATCAGACTCCAGGCACCTGGACTTGGTCCGGTTGGTTCTGGACAACGTTGTCAGCCTGGGGGTGGAAGATCCTATCCCTCCTAGGTATTGGCTTTCTCGTAGTATTCAGTTGTTGCCTGTGTCTCCAATGTGGTCCGGCGATTTGCGGCCTGTGTGCCACTTCATGTGTCCCGCATCCAAGTTCCCATTCAAAGCGCGTAAAAGAAGAGCAAATGATGTTAAGTGAACAAGTTGATCAATTAATGAGAATCGATGTATCATGAAGGGTCCGTGGGGAACAAGGAGGGAATGAGGAAATATAATTTTTGATCGAGTAGTGTTCCCCAGCGAGTACCCCACCGTCTCCATGTACTAGCTTACAGTGCATGTAATTTCCCTCCTGTGCTAACTATGAAGACGCAAATACATTTGCGTCCATCTTTTACCTGTCCTCTATCAGATCCGCCATGAACGGATTGAATATTCAGTTCCTATATATGCCGTGCCACCGTCTTTTTGTGGTACACTTTACACGTTTTTCAGCTCTGGCGAAGTAGGCCCAGATTATGCCATTGAGCCTTTTTCAAGTTCTTTCCTGCTTCCTGACTCCGAGGGCCTCAGCCCAGGCTACCTCTGTACCAGTGACCCCCACCTTATTCCTTGCGCGGCTCCGGCGCATAGCCTAGCCTCTGCCTGCCAAGACTGCATTCAACCTTCAAATTATCTGCTCCACTCCTCGAAAATACATTCCTGTCTCGCAGCTCAAGTAAACATCCTCCCAGCTGCAGGAGCAGAGGGCCTGGTCCTTCTGTCTCCGTGCAAATAATTCATAGACTCCGTTGCCATGGTAGGCCCATGCCCCCTCACCTAGCAGGCCGACACGTAGACACATGTACACGCACTCACAACCAGTATAGTGTAGTCTCCGCCCGAGAGACCTTTTCCCTTCCAGATATTACAGTCCCTTAAACATATGATATCAGATATGATTTGGGATTAGGTTGATCTGACATCCTAGACTTATGTCTACACTTACACGACTTATGTCTACCCCTGTAGTGCTAAATGTCAAGTCCCCTTCGCCCTCCAGTTATACGTCAGACTCACGTCAAGCTGCTGCGCGCGCATCTCTGCCATATATTTCTGCTGACATTGCAGGATTCTCTTATGGATACACCTACTTATGACCTCATGATAGGTGACGTTTCTAGTACACGCCTATTGTAATGCCTTTTTTCATGACGTTTCCATGTTTTATCTCTTCTTTTCCAGTTGTTACGCCTACTACATGCTCATACATTGTAATGCATTGACTATATATATATGTACTTCTGTAAACAATATGTTGTCTGTCTGTCCCTTCCTGAACCTGCGTGGTGATGGAATGGTTATGCCACCTTGGCTCGAGCCAATAACCCAATTCCTTTTACAGGAATAAAACCTTTTTGAGTTAACCTCAATATCCCGGATTTTGCCTCTTATTTCTCTGAGTTATTCTTATTGATTATTGATTATAAATTATGTATTGGTAATCGATTTTACCACAAATGTCACCATTCATTCCGCGGTGCACGCCGCTGAAATGCTCCTGCTTGTTCTTCTGGAGAATGTAGATTGTGTGGTAAAATACCGACTCTTAAGGGCATGTGGCACTGTAAACTGTGCCACCTACATTTGTAATTACAGAATCGGTATATTTACCGATTCGGTAATTTACCGAATCAGTAAATATACCGATTCTGTATTTTTCAGCCCCCTACATCTGAAAACCCTAATACCGGTCGGAAACGGCCGAAATCGGCCGTTTCCGACCGGTATTAGGGCTCCTACATCTGGCCCCTGATATGCTAATACTAAGAATTGTGTGTAGCTGTTGGCTTAATTTTGGGACTATCTGGCAGATGTATCAACGTCGCCTTTTGCTATTCCTAAATAGCGATTTTAAGGAATCTCTATTTAGGAATAGGAAAAGCCTATGCATGTAGGAATCGCTATTAAAATAGCAATTCCTAAACATTTCTTAATTGCTACTCGCAAATTGCTAGTCGCAATTAAGGAATGCTGTCCCATTCATTCCTATGGGCCTTGAGGCCCATAGGAATGAAGTGGAGATTGCATAAGCAATTTGCGAGTACCAGTAGGTACTAGCAAATTGCTCATGCAATTTCAAGGGTGCAAGGGTGCAAGGGTGTCAAAATGACACCCTGTTGCACCCCTGAAATTGATCTCTGCACATATGTTGCACACACACATGCCCTAAGGGCATGTGTGTGCGCAACATGAAACTTTGAAAAATGCACAAAAGTGCTTTTTCAAAGTTTTAGCAAATTACCATGAAGTTCCACTTCATGGTAATTTGCTACTCCTATTAGCGAATTCGCTATTTTTTTTACTTTCATGCATTGCATTTAAGGAATCTCAATTTGGGATTCCTTAAATGCAATCGCAATTTAAGGAATCTCAATTTAGAGATTCCTTAAATTGCGATTTTTGCATTTGGGATGATGCATCCCAAATGCAAAAATACAGGGAGCAAAGGGGCAGATTCTGAGAATCTGCCCCTTTGCTCCCGGTATTTACTTCGATGCATATGCCTGTATATGATTATGGACTGTGAAATAAAAATAGCCCTATATATGTTTTCACATGTTCTGATTACATAGATTTGTGTGAATGGATTTTTAGTAAGCAGCAGCACTGAGCGAAAAAAAAATAAACATTTTCCTGATTGATGTGGCATCTTGCCTGTAATGTCAATACTAAATTATGGTAGATGACATTTTGTCCATTGCTGTTCTAAAGTATGAGCAATTTGTTCAGTATGGCAGCCATTCTGTGGTGATTGAGTAAAAGGGTATCAATCTCAAGGAGGCGCTGGGAATGAAGATGAATGCCTCTCTGAAAGAGATGGATGGCTTCGCCTGGACGGATCCTGGTTCAGGAGCAGGAGGCCGGCCAGGTACATACATCTTTCTAATAGGTTTCATTTTAGCTGCATGCCTTCGAGAAATACACCAAACGATTGATAGACTGTTGTTCTTCTTTAACTACTCTTGCTGCATAATCGCCGGTGTGATTGAATGAATGCATTAACGGAGTGATTGTTGTTATTTTCATAGGCTGTGTTGTATTTGTCGTGCTTTTGAAATATGCATTGACCCGGGAAGCACTGCACGTGAAATGATGAACCAGTTGTAGCTCTTGCTGTGAGATGTGTTGTTTGACTCTTCGACAGACGTACCCTGCTAGAACCAACTACCTAATTTTGGTGCCACCGCTTACCAGATTTTTTTAACATAAAAATCAATTGTTTATTTTTTAATTAATTAAAAAATAACGTCTCCCAGTAGCACGAGGCTGTTGCAGAAGCCATGCATGATACCACGATCAGAAACACATTCAGGGTCAGATTTAGAAATTGTTGAGGCATAGGCATCACAGCAAACAAAGTTGCTGCATTGTGTTGCTTGGGAGAGCAGGACGGCGCTTTATCCACTAAGATAGGGCACTCCTGCTCTCCAACCTAGCATTGGAGCACGATCAGTCTACCTAGCGCCACGTGCAGTGCACTCCTTTGCACCATAGTGAAAAGGTGTCTGTGGGATGTCTAGGCTTTGCACTGGAAGGGTCCTTCCAGTACAAAATCCTATCCCGAGACGAAATGTAAAACGTTTCCCTCTTTGTGCGTGTGCTGTACTGTGCACCCGACATGCAGGGGCAGATTACTTATTTGTGGCACATTGCAGCGCAACAAACAAAGCTGCATCAATGGCAAAGATAAAAACAATGCCACATCCATATCTACAAATGTGCAGTGCTGTTTTTCTCTCCAGCACACTTTAGGCTGCCATACACCGACGCAGACACATTTACATTATAGTGCAGCTGGGCGCGTTCTATCAGATGTAGTGACCCAGAGTCACAGTCAGCATTCTAGTGTTTTCATGCGCCTCACACTAAACACCCACCCACCACTGATGTCACTGGTCAGGTGACACAGAGATAATAAAAGGGGCCGAGCGCACGTGCTCGTGGCCAGTTGCACCCTATATGCAGTGTGTCCTGTGTCTGCAGTTATTACTAGCATGAGGGCCTAGGGCCCGACCCTACATCAAGCATAGGTTTTGTACTGGAAGGGGACCTTCCTGTATAAAAACTATTCTTTAATACTTTTCCCACTGTGAATGTGTGTCGTACAGTGCAGTACATAGGGAATCTCTGAAAAGTTTTGAAAAAAAGAAAACTTTTCTACAACCCTACACCTGCCTCACAGAGTCATGCATTTTTGGTGCAAACCCCTGCTGAATCATAGCGGTTCAGAAAAAAGTCCATAGGTGACTGCATGGGAACACCCATGTACCCCCTTTGGAATTCCCTCTTGTTAAAAAAAAGTGACGAAAAAGTAGTGGGGCACAGCCCTTTAAACTTTAGGCAACTTTCAAATGCAAACCAGGTTTTGTTGTTGAAAAGTAAGTCTGAAATAAACATTTGCACCAATTTGTGTCACTTTTGTTGCTCATACCGGGCACAAAATGCTAGTAAATCTGGCCCTTAGAGATGGTGCAAATAGTGATCGATGAGTAATAAACTGATCAATATAATGGGGGGGGGGGTGGTGGTTGAGAGTTCCCCATCAAGCAAGCTAATCATTTGTAGGACCAGTATATGGTTTCCTAAACTCTTAGCATTATAGTCCTTCAAATTTATCAAACTTTAGTCATCACTGTAATTAAGTATGGGCGGATTTCGCGGATCCACGATCCGTGAATTTGCAAATTTGCGGATTTGCGGATTTTGCGGATTTCTTTAATGGGGGGGTCTTCTCCTGTGTGGCCTCGACGACGCTCACGATTGTTTTTGGGCTGATGAATGAGTCACTGAATTTGAGCTTCAACTAGTTCCAGCGACCATGTGTGTGTTACTATGCAATCGCCCGAAGGGCGCAGGGGTCCCTTGAGTGAGCTGTCCATCGTAGTGGGTAAATGGCGGGAAGACGGTGCACACCGCGAGTGTGTGAGCGGGGCCAAACAAGCGGGGCTTCCATGCGAGTTCACATGCCTCTTGTGTGTATAAAAGGTCAGAGACCGATCAGAGCAGCAGATTAAGAGAAAGAAGCTCCTGGTCACAGGAACAGCACGAGGATTGCGCTCGTGAAAGTCAAGGATGCAAAGGCCTCTATCCAGCATCACAGCTGATTTTTGACGGTAGATTTGGGAAGAAGGCACACCTGCCCAGCCTCGACGACGCTCCCTTGAGTGAGCTGTCCATCCATCATCTTCCTGTGACTATTTAAGGATGGCTCCGGCAAGCTGTCAGCGACATCCTAAAATAGTTACTAAATTAGCTTCACTAATAGATAAAATAAAGCACCTGCTTTATTTTATCTATTAGTGCTTCCTGTGCTTCCTGTTGAAGCTAACTTAGTAACTATTTAAGGATGGCGATGGCAGCTTGCCGGCGCCATCCTAAAATAGTTACAAAACAACTTCAAGCTTGAAGGCTTGAACTTTTGCCCCCCGAATCCGCCGCTCGCGGATTCGCGGATTTTCGGTAAATTTGCGGGAGTTCGCAGATTGCAGAATTACCGAAAATCCGCGAAATCCGTGAGCGGAACGGATTTTGCGCTCACGCTTAACTGTAATGCATTTTTGGATGCTTTTTTTACTCTGCTTGTAGCTTGCGTGATTGATACAACAAGGACATAAGGGCAACGTGAAGACATTGTGCAAGCCCAACGGCTGTGCGGCGACTCTGTAACTTTGGAGCCACGACAGGCCCTGCGATACGCTTCTCCTGTGATGCGACGGCGAACCTTGTGGTGGCGACACTCTTCTCCAATGATGCAAGGGCAACAACTGCGGATGCAACATGCTTCTTCTCGTTGAGTCGCAATTCCAGCTACCAACAACATGCAGGCTTCTGCAGACAGAATTCCCAGCAAGGAAATTCAGGGGGGAGCTGGTGGTGAAGTCTTGTATCCCGGAGACTTCAGCAGGAGGCAAGCACAGTTCAAGCCCTTGGAGAATATTCTGTAGATGAATGTCCTTACAACGTTCCTCCTCCTTTCCCTTGGCAATGAAGCAACCACCGCAGGCCAATCCAGCAAACAGCACACTGGCAGAGGGGCAGCTTCCTTGGTTCTTCTCCGTGGCAGAAAGGTTTCTTGTCCAAAAGTGATCAAATTTCTTGGGATCGGAGAGGCTGGGCTGGTCCTAATTTGCTATTTTATTACTGGGCAGAGATACTACAGCAGATGGGTGTCTTGTTGACAAGATAGGTCCAGGAGAGAGGCTGATTTACATTCTATCCGTCATTTAGCCATTGGTGAGGAAGCCATGGGCTATTCCTCAGACAATTGGAGCCCAGTTATTATAAAAAAAAGAAAACAAGAGTGTTAGCAGTCTCAGGGCATGCCTCGTTTTTTGGTAATGCCATATAAAATTCGAGAACATTGAGTTCATTTTCGGAATTGCAGTAGCAGACAATTCCAAGGGGATAGAGCGAAAAAAATATAATACTCTAGGAAAAACTTTCATTTTCAATACGTTGACCCTACCGACTATTGTTAAGTGCAATTCGTCCAGCCGCCTTAGCTCTATGCCTATATCATCCAGCACTGGGTCAAGGTTGTTTGACCATAGCGCATCCAAATCAGATTCTATCCTGACCCCCATGTATATTGCTGATTCAGTCTGACGCTGGTCTTGTATGGTACATTGTCTTGTACAGATTATCTGTGGCTTACCCTTGTTCAACAGGAATCCTGACCTGCTCCCAAATTCCTCTGCCATATTCTCAATTTCTTTGATTGCCGTCTCTGGCTCGGACGTAGTGATAGCAATGTCGTCCGCATAGGCCAGTACCTTGGTCTCATAACCATTAGCTAATATTCGTTTAATCCCAGGGTTTAAAATCAATTGGTTAAAGTGCAGCCCTTTGTGGGACAAGAATATGCCACATTTAGGGGGAAGCTGTCATGCTTTTGGATTGGCACCCAGTGCCGCATTGGTCAGGGGTATCTCTCTATTTGTCACCCCAGAATATTGGAAAAATATGGGAGACCTGTATAGCAACTCAGATCCCCTGCCTGAAATTACAAGAAGAAGGACTTCCCTGCTGGACCATGACCTGCACCAAGTGGGTTGCCCTCTGAATGACTGCACCTACTGCACACTAAGTAACTACAGCCCTAAGAATTTTGCCTTGCTCCAAAAAGAGAAGTGGATTGCCTGAAAGCAACAGGTTGAAAGAGCTCCTCCTACATCATCTCCAGCAAGAAGAATCCAGTTGGCCACCTGCAGCTGGACTTTAAAGGATTTGGTCAGGTGGATTGATGGAACTGTAGTCCCAACTTCAGGGGAGCAACTCAGAGACTCTGGAAACTTTAATTTTGTTTGTGGGTACTTTGACCCGTCAAGATGAACTTCAGGAAGAAGCTTCAGATGTTTGTAGCAACTTTTAAAAAAGCTCCTTGACGTGGCTGACCAGACGTTGAGAGTCAAGCCGACTATGTTAAACCGCAACCCGACCTGGATTTCAAGTTTGTCTTGCTGAAGCAACAGAGCTCAAGGCTTCCAGGAGTTGACTGAGGGCTCCCACTTAACCAAGCCGACCAACCTGCTGCAAATCTGGCCTTTTTAAATGGTTTACATACCTGTCTTCTAAGTTAAGCCTGCCTACTCATTGCCAGGTACCAAGGCTTGAGCAAGGTAATAATTGTCTAGGCCTTATATTTTGATGGTGGCGATATTGCTAGTGGTAGGTGCATACTTACTCTTACTAATAATCCACCTTCAAACACCCACACACTGACCTGTCAGACCAGCCCATCAGGCACTGCCTGATTTCCCTATAGGCCATTCTGACTCTCAGGATGTGTAAAGTTTGTGTAATATTAACGACCTACCACAGATTTTTTTGCGAGTCAGGACATAATGTGAAGTCTCTGATAGGCACTTTAAAAATATTAACTTCACGGATGAAATTAACAATTATCTCATTATACATGATTGAAACAAAAATTGCCATACCTACAGAAAGACAAGTCAGGTGAGAACCTGACTTGTCTTTCTGCAAGATATGCCTTTTCATAAAAAACCTACAAAGAAACAAACAAACCATATTTCCCACTATATCCATAACATCATGTAATTTCATAAAATGTTCACAACATTTTGTGAAATTTTGCACATCCTTAAACTCACAGTACCCATATTTTATATCTAAACATCCCCCACAACACTAAATGTCTCTTTTCTCACTGAATTGATTTGACTAAATAAAATGCCTAGTAATTTTCTTTTTAACATGCTCACTTCAGCCTCTGTCACTTCCCGGAATCCAGTTTCTCTTAGTGCACATATTCAAATGTGCATGCACACACACTCTCACTCACATACTGATCCTGTTCTACTTGTAGGACGCCAGTGATGCATGCTTACCTCCTTCAACTTCATACTACTCTTTCTTGGGACCTAACCTCCTACACCCTGCCCCCCCCCCACACACAGACATATCCCAGCATCCTCATCCTTTGTGGTTATTACATAACTACATTCCAGTATTTAGCATCAACCTTACCTGTGTCACCATCTTCAACTTTTAACTACAAAAGGACAAAAACATGTGCCTCACTGTGAAAGTTTGTTCTCTGAAGTGGGGTGTTTAGTGACCAGCATTCAGCACACAGTATTGGTTGCACATCGAGCAAACAAACTTGCTGCCTGCATCTAAATGAACAAACTAGATTGCTATAAATCTCAGTCTGATAACTGATCCTTGGACCGTCCTTATCTGCTTCCACATGCAATTTTGCAAGAGCACATGATTCATTCATTCCTGATTGCAGTCATGTTAAAGATACTATTGATACTGATCTAAATGAGTTCTGTAAGAAATATATTACTGATGCTAGGAAGGTAATATCTTCTGCATGGTGTACAGTTGTGTTCACCTGTACTAAGTGAGTGACTATGAATATTTCTTATCCTGATTTTTTATTGTAGGCCCAGCCCTATGATAATCTTGTGTGTCTGAAGTCTAAGGCGATTCAGAAAAGGGGGGTGGTGATGGACAGAGTATCTGAATTAAACAGAACAGTCCTACCCAGTCAACAGATCAGGGCTTGATCCATTACCGTTTTTAGCTCACTGCACCATCTCAGCTCAGAACCTGGCTACATGCAAATTAGTCTGTCCCTGGCCCAGTGCATCATGGGAACAGGGCAGACCAAACTACCAAGCCAGTTCTTTAACTGGAAAGGAAACAAGCTTCCCGGGACCGGTTTCTGGCATTACAGCCGTCTTCGGCCCGGCTTGCTTGAATCCTGATGGTGCAGTGAGCAAGGGACTCACATCTGAGTATACCCTTCCACGCTTATGGTGGACAAAACGATTCAGAAAAGGGGGGTGGTGATGGACAGAGTATCTGAATTAAACAGAACACTCCTACCCAGTCAACAGATCAGGGCTTGATCCATCACCGTTTTTTAGCTCACTGCACCATCCCAGCTCAGAACCTGGCTACATGCAAATTAGTCTGTCCCTGGCCCAGTGCATCATGGGAACAGGGCAGACCAAACTACCAAGCCAATTCTTTAACTGGAAAGGAAACAAGCTTCCAGGGACCGGTTTCTGGCATTACAGCCGTCTTCGGCCCGGCTTGCTTGAATCCTGATGGTGCAGTGAGCAAGGGACTCACATCTGAGTATACCCTTCCACGCTTATGGTGGACAAAACGATTCAGAAAAGGGGGGTGGTGAGGGACAGAGTATCTGAATTAAACAGAACACTCCTACCCAGTCAACAAATCAGGGCTTGATCCATCACCGTTTTTTAGCTCACTGCACCATCCCAGCTCAGAACCTGGCTACATGCAAATTAGTCTGTCCCTGACCCAGTGCATCATGGGAACAGGGCAGACCAAACTACCAAGCCAATTCTTTAACTGGAAAGGAAACAAGCTTCCGGGGACCGGTTTCTGGCATTACAGCCGTCTTCGGCCCGGCTTGCTTGAATCCTGATGGTGCAGTGAGCAAGGGACTCACATCTGAGTATACCCTTCCACGCTTATGGTGGACAAAACGATTCAGAAAAGAGGGGTGGTGATGGACAGAGTATCTGAATTAAACAGAACACTCCTACCCAGTCAACAGATCAGGGCTTGATCCATCACCGTTTTTTAGCTCACTGCACCATCCCAGCTCAGAACCTGGCTACATGCAAATTAGTCTGTCCCTGGCCCAGTGCATCATGGGAACAGGGCAGACCAAACTACCAAGCCAATTCTTTAACTGGAAAGGAAACAAGCTTCCGGGGACCGGTTTCTGGCATTACAGCCATCTTCGGCCCGGCTTGCTTGAATCCTGATGGTGCAGTGAGCAAGGGACTCACATCTTCTGAGTATACCCTTCCACGCTTATGGTGGACAAAACGATTCAGAAAAGGGGGGTGGTGATGGACAGAGTATCTGAATTAAACAGAACACTCCTACCCAGTCAACAGATCAGGGCTTGATCCATCACCATTTTTTAGCTCACTGCACCATCCCAGCTCAGAACCTGGCTACATGCAAATTAGTCAGTCCCTGGCCCAGTGCATCATGGGAACAGGGCAGACCAAACTACCAAGCCAATCCTTTAACTGGAAAGGAAACAAGCTTCCGGGGACCGGTTTCTGGCATTACAGCCGTCTTCGGCCCGGCTTGCTTGAATCCTGATGGTGCAGTGAGCAAGGGACTCGCATCTGAGTATACCCTTCCACGCTTATGGTGGACAAAACGATTCAGAAAAGGGGGGTGGTGATGGACAGAGTATCTGAATTAAACAGAACACTCCTACTCAGTCAACAGATCAGGGCTTGATCCATCACCGTTTTTTAGCTCACTGCACCATCCCAGCTCAGAACCTGGCTACATGCAAATTAGTCTGTCCCTGGCCCAGTGCATCATGGGAACAGGGCAGACCAAACTACCAAGCCAATCCTTTAACTGGAAAGGAAACAAGCTTCCGGAAACCGGTTTCTGGCATTACAGCCGTCTTCGGCCCGGCTTGCTTGAATCCTGATGGTGCAGTGAGCAAGGGACTCACATCTGAGTATACCCTTCCACGCTTATGGTGGACAAAATGATTCAGAAAAGGGGGGTGGTGATGGACAGAGTATCTGAATTAAACAGAACACTCCTACCCAGTCAACAGATCAGGGCTTGATCCATCACCGTTTTTTAGCTCACTGCACCATCCCAGCTAAGAACCTGGCTACATGCAAATTAGTCTGTCCCTGGCCCAGTGCATCATGGGAACAGGGCAGACCAAACTACCAAGCCAATTCTTTAACTGGAAAGGAAACAAGCTTCCGGGGACCGGTTTCTGGCATTACAGCCGTCTTCGGCCCGTCTTGCTTGAATCCTGATGGTGCAGTGAGCAAGGGACTCACATCTGAGTATATCCTTCCACGCTTATGGTGGACAAAACGATTCAGAAAAGGGGGGTGGTGATGGACAGAGTATCTGAATTAAACAGAACACTCCTACCCAGTCAACAGATCAGGGCTTGATCCATCACCGTTTTTTTAGCTCACTGCACCATCCCAGCTCAGAACCTGGCTACATGCAAATTAGTCTGTCCCTGGCCCAGTGCATCATGGGAACAGGGCAGACCAAACTACCAAGCCAATTCTTTAACTGGAAAGGAAACAAGCTTCCGGGGACCGGTTTCTGGCATTACAGCCGTCTTCGGCCCGGCTTGCTTGAATCCTGATGGTGCAGTGAGCAAGGGACTCACATCTGAGTATACCCTTCCACACTTATGGTGGACAAAATGATTCAGAAAAGGGGGGTGGTGATGGACAGAGTATCTGAATTAAACAGAACACTCCTACCCAGTCAACAGATCAGGGCTTGATCCATCACCGTTTTTTAGCTCACTGCACCATCCCAGCTCAGAACCTGGCTAGATGCAAATTAGTCTGTCCCTGGCCCAGTGCATCATGGGAACAGGGCAGATCAAACTACCAAGCCAATTCTTTAACTGGAAAGGAAACAAGCTTCCGGGGACTGGTTTCTGGCATTACAGCCGTCTTCTGCCAGGCTTGCTTGAATCCTGATGGTCCAGTGAGCAAGGGACTCACATCTGAGTATACCCTTCCACGCTTATGGTGGACAAAACGATTCAGAAAAGAGGGGTGGTGATGGACAGAGTATCTGAATTAAACAGAACACTCCTACCCAGTCAACAGATCAGGGCTTGATCCATCACCGTTTTTTAGCTCACTGCACCATCCCAGCTCAGAACCTGGCTACATGCAAATTAGTCTGTCCCTGGCCCAGTGCATCTTGGGAACAGGGCAGACCAAACTACCAAGCCAATTCTTTAACTGGAAAGGAAACAAGCTTCCGGGGACCGGTTTCTGGCATTACAGCTGTCTTCGGCCCGGCTTGCTTGAATCCTGATGGTGCAGTGAGCAAGGGACTCGCATCTGAGTATACCCTTCCACGCTTATGGTGGACAAAACGATTCAGAAAAGGGGGGTGGTGATGGACAGAGTATCTGAATAAACAGAACACTCCTACCCAGTCAACAGATCAGGGCTTGATCCATCACCGTTTTTTAGCTCACTGCACCATCCCAGCTAAGAACCTGGCTACATGCAAATTAGTCTGTCCCTGGCCCAGTGCATCATGGGAACAGGGCAGACCAAACTACCAAGCCAATTCTTTAACTGGAAAGGAAACAAGCTTCCGGGGACCGGTTTCTGGCATTACAGCCGTCTTCGGCCCGGCTTGCTTGAATCCTGATGGTGCAGTGAGCAAGGGACTCACATCTGAGTATACCCTTCCACGCTTATGGTGGACAAAACGATTCAGAAAAGGGGGGTGGTGATGGATAGAGTATCTGAATTAAACAGAACACTCCTACCCAGTCAACAGATCAGGGCTTGATCCATCACCGTTTTTTAGCTCACTGCACCATCCCAGCTCAGAACCTGGCTACATGCAAATTAGTCTGTCCCTGGCCCAGTGCATCATGGGAACAGGGCAGACCAAACTACCAAGCCAATTCTTTAACTGGAAAGGAAACAAGCTTCCGGGGACCGGTTTCTGGCATTACAGCCGTCTTCGGCCCGGCTTGCTTGAATCCTGATGGTGCAGTGAGCAAGGGACTCGCATCTGAGTATACCCTTCCACGCTTATGGTGGACAAAACGATTCAGAAAAGGGGGGTGGTGATGGACAGAGTATCTGAATTAAACAGAACACTCCTACCCAGTCAACAGATCAGGGCTTGATCCATCACCGTTTTTTAGCTCACTGCACCATCCCAGCTCAGAACCTGGCTACATGCAAATTAGTCTGTCCCTGGCCCAGTGCATCATGGGAACAGGGCAGACCAAACTACCAAGCCAATTCTTTAACTGGAAAGGAAACAATCTTCCGGGGACCGGTTTCTGGCATTACAGCCGTCTTCAGCCCGGCTTGCTTGACTCCTGATGGTGCAGTGAGCAAGGGACTCCCATCTGAGTACACCCTTCCACGCCTATGGTGGACAAAATGATTCAGAAAAGGGGGGTGGTGATGGACAGAGTATCTGAATTAAACAGAACACTCCTACCCAGTCAACAGATCAGGGCTTGATCCATCACCGTTTTTTAGCTCACTGCACCATCCCAGCTCAGAACCTGGCTACATGAAAATTAGTCTGTTCCTGGCCCAGTGCATCATGGGAACAGGGCAGACCAAACTACTAAGCCAATTATTTAACTGGAAAGGAAACAAGCTTCCGGGGACCGGTTTCTGGCATTACAGCCGTCTTCGGCCCGGCTTGCTTGAATCCTGATGGTGCAGTGAGCAAGGGACTCACATCTGAGTATACCCTTCCACGCTTATGGTGGACAAAACGATTCAGAAAAGGGGGGTGGTGATGGACAGAGTATTATTATTATTATTATTATTAAATTACACTTGTATAGCGCTATCTACCCGGAGGCCTCGTAGCGCTCATGACTTACTCTTTATTATCGCATGAGCAGGGCAGATCAGTGTGCTTTTGCATACAGGTGTGTTTTGAGGATTTTCCTAAAAGCAAGATGGTTAGTGATTTCCCGAAGAGAAGGGGGGAGGGCGTTCCAAAGCCTGGCCGCGTTATGTGAAAAGGAGCGACCACCCCATCGAGCCTTCTTGACTCTGACGGAGGTGGCCAGCTGAAGGGAGCCAGAACGGAGAGAACGCCCAGGCACGTAGGGGGTGGCCAAAGTCTGCAAGATTGCGGGACCAGTGTGATGGAAGGCCTTGTGTAAAATACACATAGATTTGAATTGCACTCTCGCCGCAATAGGGAGCCAATGGAGTTCTCTTAAGGCATCCCTGGCTGACTGTCGGCGAGGAAGATTGTAGAGGAGGCGGGCCGCACTGTTTTGGGTGACTTGGAGCTTTTGGATGACAAAGGAGGGGGCTCCCAAAAAAAGAGAGTTCCCATAGTCCAGGCGCGACAATATCAGGGCCTGGACAAGAATCCTCCTGGCCTGAAAAGGGAGCAGAGGGAGCACCTTCCGCAGCATCCTCATCAACCCAAAACAGGTGGCTGCAATCTTAGTGGCTTGTACTGAGAAATTCAAGGCTGGGTCGAGCCAGATCCCCAGGCTCTTTATCTGGGGCTTGGGAGTCGGGGGCTCACCCAGACATGGTGGCCAGATGGATGTAAAAACAGAGGGGGGAGAATTCCCCAACAAAATGACATCTGTTTTCTCTCCATTGAGTTTTAAACAGGAGGAATGCATCCATCTGGCTACCGCCTCTAGACAGGGACCTAAGGTGTGGGACGAACCCTCCGCGTGGTCTAAAGAGACCACCAGTTGGGTATCGTCCGCGTAGGTGACAATACGCACACCGAAGGGTTGGACTATCCTGTCTAGAGGCTCCATGTAAACATTAAACAGGGTGGGGCTCAGGGAGGAGCCCTGAGGAACCCCACACCTGAGAGAATGTTTAGATGATACTGCCTCACCCTCAAAGACCTGGAAGAACCGGTCGGTCAAGAAAGACGTCAGCCATTCCAGGGCCGCGCCCGACACGCCCATGTCCGTTAGTCGTTGCAACAACGTGACATGGTTCACCGTGTCGAACGCGGCACTCAGGTCCAATAAAATAATGGCGACCTTCCCACCCCGGTCCAGCACAGCTCTTGCTTCTTCCGTAACCGCTAGAAGCGCAGTTTCCGTCCCATGTCGCGGACGGAACCCTGTCTGAGAGGCACGCAGGAGACTGTTTGACTCCAGATAGTTCGTTAGGATGTTGTTTACGTGCCTCTCAAGCAGTTTGCTCAACCAGGGGAGCAAGGAGATGGGACGGTAGTTTGCTAAATTACTTTGGTCGAGATTGGGCTTTTTTAGCAGCGCTCTAACCATTGCGCACTTCCATGTCGGGGGAACGGAGTTGGAGGAGATGGAGGTGTTAAGGACATCCAATATAATAGGGCGGATCATATCCATCGCCAGTTTGAGAGTGTTTGGGGGTGCTGGATCATTGGGAGAGCCAGAGGTGACTTTAACAGTCAGTTTATCCAGTGCAGGGGCGTCCAAGGGAGGAATAGTGTCTAGCCTACAAGAAGCCAAGGCATCGAAGGTTGGGGGAGTGGAGGGTTCCAGCTCGTTATTAGAGTCCTCAAATGAGGAGTAGATTGTAAGAATCTTTTGAGAAAAGAAGTTAGCCAGATCATTGCAGCGGTTTTGAGCGCCCTCAATATCGGGGCATTCAACTGGAGGGGAGACAAGAGATTTCACAATTTTGAAAATTTCCCTAGGGGCATTGGCTGCTGCTTGAATTCTGCTGTCGTAGAAGGAGGTTTGAGCTACTTTTAGCTCCTGTTTGTATAGCCTAATATTGGCTCTATATTCATCCTTCTTAGTTTGGGAATAGTCCTGTCTCCAGGCTCTCTCCAGCTTACGGCAGGCTAATTTCATACTCCTAAGTGCGGGAGTATACCATGGGGCTGGTTTTGGTTTTTTTGTGAGATTATTATTTTGAGCAGGAAGGACCAAATCAAGTGTAGAGGTGATCCAGCCGTCAAAATTGTTGGCTGCTATGTTGGCATGCGTCACCTTCCCCGGAGGGTCTCTGGCCAAAGCGGCTTCCCATGCAGGTAGGGAGAGAGAAGACCATTTCCTAGCTTGGTGTTTGGTAAGACAGTAGGCAGAGGGGAGGGTGTTAGTGCGCCAGATGAAAGGTATCACAAAATGGTCCGTCCAAGGTAAAGGGATAGGGGGCTCCACTGTGATGTCGTTGATATTACTAAAGACCGTGTCGAGAAGATGGCCTCTATTGTGCGTGACATGGAAACCCTTTTGATAGAGGTCCAATGCTTGAAGATTGGCACGGAGCGAGTTAGCGGCATTGTCGAGAGGATCATCAAAGTGCAGGTTGAGGTCCCCCAGCAGGGTAAGATTAGGTGAAGATAAGATGACACTGGCAGCCAACTCGGTGATCTTAGTAATAAAATCAGTGAGGGCGCCGGGAGGGCGATAGATGAGAATGCCAGAGAAGGTGGTAGTGGGGGAGAGTTCTAGCGAAAATTGAAGGCTTTCGCAGGTCGATGACATGAAAGGGGTGGTACGGCACTTGTAATTGTCCCGATAGACAATAGCCAACCCACCGCCTCTCCCAATTTGGCGGTCCAGTCTCTTAAGAGTGAATCCTGGAGGGATGGCTCCAACAATGGCCGGATCGTTGTCTGCCTGAAGCCAGGTTTCTGTTAGGAAAAGGGCGTGGGGATTAAGCTCCTCAATCAATAAACGTAATTCGATTTGGTGTTTATTAAAAGACCTACAGTTTAGTAGGAACATTCTCCACTCCTGAACGGGAAATGGGCGTCGGCTGACGCGAATTGAGGGAGTCCAGTTACAGTTTTTACAAATAAAATCTGAAGGAGTAGGCAGATCCAGGTGATCACAGGCCGGGCTAGTAGCATTACGTAGGGCATGGAGAGCGGAACTGTCATACACCATGATGGGCGCAGCCCCAGCCATGATAGGCAGATCTTACCGCAGGTAGCAGGAAGCGTCTGGACGCGGACTGGCGCAGACTGGCTTCTCTCTGGCGCCTCTCCGGCGCGTCTGCGGCGCTACCGCTGCGCGTCACCGCTGCGCGACTAAGCGAGGGATTAAGTAGGTTAGGCGGAGTGGGAGACTAGCGCGTCAACCCACCAAGTATGGCCGCCTCCAATGGAGCAACCAGGAAGTAGTGCTGCTTGCCTCCCTCCACATCAAACAGCGCTAGAAGCTGCGGTGGACCGGGGAGTGAGCGAGCACAGCACACAGCACACAGCAAGTAAATCTTTACACTATACAAAAAGTATTTTAAAGTATTTTAAAAACGATCTAAAAGCATTTTTCATGCAGAAATGCAGGGACACGCTTGTAGCAGCCTTCCTTGCTGCCAAGCGCTAGCGCGATGGTGAATTCGTGAGTCAATTACGAGCGCGCTTCAGGCCAGCCCTTTAGTAATCAGGGCGGAGTGGGAGACTAGCGCGTCAACCCACCAAGTATGGCCGCCTCCAATGGAGCAACCAGGAAGTAGTGCTGCTTGCCTCCCTCCACATCAAACAGCGCTAGAAGCTGCGGTGGACCGGGGAGTGAGCGAGTATCTGAATTAAACAGAACACTCCTACCCAGTCAACAGATCAGGGCTTGATCCATCACCGTTTTTTAGCTCACTGCACCATCCCAGCTCAGAACCTGGCTACATGCAAATTAGTCTGTCCCTGGCCCAGTGCATCATGGGAACAGGGCAGACCAAACTACCAAGCCAATTCTTTAACTGGAAAGGAAACAAGCTTCCGGGGACCGGTTTCTGGCTTTACAGCCGTCTTCGGCCCGGCTTGCTTGAATCCTGATGGTGCAGTGAGCAAGGGACTCACATCTGAGTATACCCTTCCACGCTTATGGTGGACAAAACGATTCAGAAAAGGGGGGTGGTGATGGACAGAGTATCTGAATTAAACAGAACACTCCTACCCAGTCAACAGATCGGGGCTTGATCCATTACCGTTTTTTAGCTCATTTCACCATCCCAGCTCAGAACCTGGCTACATGCAAATTAGTCTGTCCCTGGCCCAGTGCATCATGGGAACAAGGCAGACCAAACTACCAAGCCAATTCTTTAACTGGAAAGGAAACAAGCTTCCGGGGACCGGTTTCTGGCATTACAGCCGTCTTCGGCCCGGCTTGCTTGAATCCTGATGGTGTAGTGAGCAAGGGACTCACATCTGAGTATACCCTTCCACGCTTATGGTGGACAAAACGATTCAGAAAAGGGGGGTGGTGATGGACAGAGTATCTGTATTAAACAGAACACTCCTACCCAGTCAACAGATCAGGGCTTGATCCATCACCGTTTTTTAGCTCACTGCACCATCTCAGCTCAGAACCTGGCTACATGCAAATTAGTCTGTCCCTGGCCCAGTGCATCATGGGAACAGGGCAGACGAAACTACCAAGCCAATTCTTTAACTGGAAAGGAAACAAGCTTCCGGGGACCGGTTTCTGGCATTACAGCCGTCTTCGGCCCGTCTTGCTTGAATCCTGATGGTGCAGTGAGCAAGGGACTCACATCTGAGTATATCCTTCCACGCTTATGGTGGACAAAACGATTCAGAAAAGGGGGGTGGTGATGGACAGAGTATCTGAATTAAACAGAACACTCCTACCCAGTCAACAGATCAGGGCTTGATCCATCACGTTTTTTTTAGCTCACTGCACCATCCCAGCTCAGAACCTGGCTACATGCAAATTAGTCTGTCCCTGGCCCAGTGCATCATGGGAACAGGGCAGACCAAACTACCAAGCCAATTCTTTAACTGGAAAGGAAACAAGCTTCCGGGGACCGGTTTCTGGCATTACAGCCGTCTTCGGCCCGGCTTGCTTGAATCCTGATGGTGCAGTGAGCAAGGGACTCACATCTGAGTATACCCTTCCACACCTATGGTGGACAAAATGATTCAGAAAAGGGGGGTGGTGATGGACAGAGTATCTGAATTAAACAGAACACTCCTACCCAGTCAACAGATCAGGGCTTGATCCATCACCGTTTTTTAGCTCACTGCACCATCCCAGCTCAGAACCTGGCTAGATGCAAATTAGTCTGTCCCTGGCCCAGTGCATCATGGGAACAGGGCAGATCAAACTACCAAGCCAATTCTTTAACTGGAAAGGAAACAAGCTTCCGGGGACTGGTTTCTGGCATTCCAGCCGTCTTCTGCCAGGCTTGCTTGAATCCTGATGGTCCAGTGAGCAAGGGACTCACATCTGAGTATACCCTTCCACACTTATGGTGGACAAAATGATTCAGAAAAGGGGGGTGGTGATGGACAGAGTATCTGAATTAAACAGAACACTCCTACCCAGTCAACAGATCAGGGCTTGATCCATCACGTTTTTTTTAGCTCACTGCACCATCCCAGCTCAGAACCTGGCTACATGCAAATTAGTCTGTCCCTGGCCCAGTGCATCATGGGAACAGGGCAGACCAAACTACCAAGCCAATTCTTTAACTGGAAAGGAAACAAGCTTCCGGGGACCGGTTTCTGGCATTACAGCCGTCTTCGGCCCGGCTTGCTTGAATCCTGATGGTGCAGTGAGCAAGGGACTCACATCTGAGTATACCCTTCCACACTTATGGTGGACAAAATGATTCAGAAAAGGGGGGTGGTGATGGACAGAGTATCTGAATTAAACAGAACACTCCTACCCAGTCAACAGATCAGGGCTTGATCCATCACCGTTTTTTAGCTCACTGCACCATCCCAGCTCAGAACCTGGCTACATGCAAATTAGTCTGTCCCTGGCCCAGTGCATCATGGGAACAGGGCAGACCAAACTACCAAGCCAATTCTTTAACTGGAAAGGAAACAAGCTTCCGGGGACCGGTTTCTGGCATTACAGCTGTCTTCGGCCCGGCTTGCTTGAATCCTGATGGTGCAGTGAGCAAGGGACTCGCATCTGAGTATACCCTTCCACGCTTATGGTGGACAAAACGATTCAGAAAAGGGGGGTGGTGATGGACAGAGTATCTGAATTAAACAGAACACTCCTACCCAGTCAACAGATCAGGGCTTGATCCATCACCGTTTTTTAGCTCACTGCACCATCCCAGCTCAGAACCTGGCTACATGCAAATTAGTCTGTCCCTGGCCCAGTGCATCATGGGAACAGGGCAGACCAAACTACCAAGCCAATTCTTTAACTGGAAAGGAAACAAGCTTCCGGGGACCGGTTTCTGGCATTACAGCCGTCTTCGGCCCGGCTTGCTTGAATCCTGATGGTGCAGTGAGCAAGGGACTCACATCTGAGTATACCCTTCCACGCTTATGGTGGACAAAACGATTCAGAAAAGGGGGGTGGTGATGGATAGAGTATCTGAATTAAACAGAACACTCCTACCCAGTCAACAGATCAGGGCTTGATCCATCACCGTTTTTTAGCTCACTGCACCATCCCAGCTCAGAACCTGGCTACATGCAAATTAGTCTGTCCCTGGCCCAGTGCATCATGGGAACAGGGCAGACCAAACTACCAAGCCAATTCTTTAACTGGAAAGGAAACAAGCTTCCGGGGACCGGTTTCTGGCATTACAGCCGTCTTCGGCCCGGCTTGCTTGAATCCTGATGGTGCAGTGAGCAAGGGACTCGCATCTGAGTATACCCTTCCACGCTTATGGTGGACAAAACGATTCAGAAAAGGGGGGTGGTGATGGACAGAGTATCTGAATTAAACAGAACACTCCTACCCAGTCAACAGATCAGGGCTTGATCCATCACCGTTTTTTAGCTCACTGCACAATCCCAGCTCAGAACCTGGCTACATGCAAATTAGTCTGTCCCTGGCCCAGTGCATCATGGGAACAGGGCAGACCAAACTACCAAGCCAATTCTTTAACTGGAAAGGAAACAATCTTCCGGGGACCGGTTTCTGGCATTACAGCCGTCTTCGGCCCGGCTTGCTTGACTCCTGATGGTGCAGTGAGCAAGGGACTCCCATCTGAGTATACCCTTCCACGCCTATGGTGGACAAAATGATTCAGAAAAGGGGGGTGGTGATGGACAGAGTATCTGAATTAAACAGAACACTCCTACCCAGTCAACAGATCAGGGCTTGATCCATCACCGTTTTTTAGCTCACTGCACCATCCCAGCTCAGAACCTGGCTACATGAAAATTAGTCTGTCCCTGGCCCAGTGCATCATGGGAACAGGGCAGACCAAACTACCAAGCCAATTATTTAACTGGAAAGGAAACAAGCTTCCGGGGACCGGTTTCTGGCATTACAGCCGTCTTCGGCCCGGCTTGCTTGAATCCTGATGGTGCAGTGAGCAAGGGACTCACATCTGAGTATACCCTTCCACGCTTATGGTGGAAAAAACGATTCAGAAAAGGGGGGTGGTGATGGACAGAGTATCTGAATTAAACAGAACACTCCTACCCAGTCAACAGATCAGGGCTTGATCCATCACCGTTTTTTAGCTCACTGCACCATCCCAGCTCAGAACCTGGCTACATGCAAATTAGTCTGTCCCTGGCCCAGTGCATCATGGGAACAGGGCAGACCAAACTACCAAGCCAATTCTTTAACTGGAAAGGAAACAAGCTTCCGGGGACCGGTTTCTGGCTTTACAGCCGTCTTCGGCCCGGCTTGCTTGAATCCTGATGGTGCAGTGAGCAAGGGACTCACATCTGAGTATACCCTTCCACGCTTATGGTGGACAAAACGATTCAGAAAAGGGGGGTCGTGATGGACAGAGTATCTGAATTAAACAGAACACTCCTACCCAGTCAACAGATCGGGGCTTGATCCATTACCGTTTTTTAGCTCATTTCACCATCCCAGCTCAGAACCTGGCTACATGCAAATTAGTCTGTCCCTGGCCCAGTGCATCATGGGAACAGGGCAGACCAAACTACCAAGCCAATTCTTTAACTGGAAAGGAAACAAGCTTCCGGGGACCGGTTTCTGGCATTACAGCCGTCTTCGGCCCGGCTTGCTTGAATCCTGATGGTGTAGTGAGCAAGGGACTCACATCTGAGTATACCCTTCCACGCTTATGGTGGACAAAACGATTCAGAAAAGGGGGGTGGTGATGGACAGAGTATCTGTATTAAACAGAACACTCCTACCCAGTCAACAGATCAGGGCTTGATCCATCACCGTTTTTTAGCTCACTGCACCATCCCAGCTCAGAACCTGGCTACATGCAAATTAGTCTGTCCCTGGCCCAGTGCATCATGGGAACAGGGCAGACGAAACTACCAAGCCAATTCTTTAACTGGAAAGGAAACAAGCTTCCGGGGACCGGTTTCTGGCATTACAGCCGTCTTGGGCCCGGCTTGCTTGAATCCTGATGGTGCAGTGAGCAAGGGACTCACATCTGAGTATACCCTTCCACGCTTATGGTGGACAAAACGATTCAGAAAAGAGGGGTGGTGATGGACAGAGTATCTGAATTAAACAGAACACTCCTACCCAGTCAACAGATCAGGGCTTGATCCATTACCGTTGTTGGGCTTGGCCCTTATGGCAGGTTCACCCCTAGACTTTTTGCTTGTAATGGTGACCTGGTGATGGTGATTTTTGGGTTCTGCGCACTTTCACTGTGTCCCAGTGGAAAGTGCGTGCGCACTCTGAGTGCATGTGATGAGATAGGCTTGCCCTCCCATAGGAATGCATGGGGAATGTATGTGTCCCTGGTAGTTCCTGATGCGTGGGGTGTACAGGTTCGAATCTGATATGTGCGAACTCGTGAGAGTGAATGCTTCGCAATGGTGTGTGTTGCATGAGTGTGTCATATGTAGAAGTGCCACTTCTAGGAGTTGGCATATTAATATAAAATGTGTCTGGCGTGTGATTGGCTGGAGCAGGCTGGTGAGCCTGGCTCCAGGAGTCTGGATGGGTCTGCCCCGGTGGTGAGTGGGAGATTAGCATGCTGATGGCTGGGGAGGAGTGTACCTGTGTCCTGAATGGGCTGGGCTTTTCCCTACACAATGCTGGCTCCGCCCCCTGTGGTGCGACTGATGTCCCTAGCCCTGCCAGTGAATAAAATGGATGGTTGGGCTATCAAGGGTACTTCAAAACCAGCTGCAACTGGTTTCCCCCCACCCTGCACCCTTAGACAAAGGAATATGGTGTATAAAAATGGGGCTGTGTCCCCACTGAAGTTGTTCTCTGCCAGGATCCTGCCTGAGGGGGCTGCTGCTGTTGCTGGGCCAGAGGACCGCCACTTGGAGAATCTCCCTGCCTGGAGACCCAGTGTGCTGGCTCTGGGCCCAGCCTTGCCCCCTGCTTGCCCTAAGGACCTTTTGCTGGACTTCTGGGCTTCCAAGCGCCTGGAAGCGCTTGATTTCTCCTATAGCGCTGAGGAGCGCTTTATTTGTCTTTAGCGCTTGAGAGCGCTTTATTGTTGGTCCTAGCGCTGGGGAGCGCTTTCGTGCACAGCCGGTGCCCACCCGGCATTTGCCCACTTTAAATTGCCGAGTTTGAAGCCCCTGGCGAGTGCCCACCTCGCCAGGGACCTTGCCGATATTTTTATATTTTACCTCGAGGGAGGCCACCCCTCGGGTAATTCATCCCCCGCCTAAGAGTGCCTGGAACGGGCCGCCGCGCTGCCCGCGACGACCCAGAAGCAGTTGGTTGGTCGGCCGGCCAATCTGAGCGCGGCCCGACGGAAGTCCCGCCCCCGCAGCCGCGACCCGGAAGTCAGGCAGGCCGGGGGCAGGAGAGAGGCAGGCGGAAGCTACCTGCCGGGGCTCGCATGCGAAGGGAGAGCCCCGGGTAAATCAGCAGAGGTGCGGCCGCCGGCGAGGCCCCGGAGGAAGGGAGCCCCGCCCGCGGCACCTGAGGAGCAGCCGGAGCACCAGGGACGATCCCCGCCAGAACCCGGTGATTGCAGGTGCTTGCGAAGAGGAGAGGGGGGCGTCGGGACACATTGCCGGTGTCCGCCCCGCCCCCTCTCTGTAGCGCGACCACCGGGGGCATTGCATTGTCGCTTGAGCCCCGAGAGGCTCCACCCGGGCTATATTGTTTGGGGCCAAGAGGCTCCTGGGGCATCTAGATCGTTTTTGAGCCTGTCGAGGCTCCACCAGTCTGGGGGCAGTTCCTTTAAGTGCAGAGTCCCCCGTGAGGGACTCCAACGCCCCACATTTGTGCCTAGAGCCCTGAGAGAGGCTCTAGGCGCGCCAAGTGTTCCTGGGTCCCCCGTGAGGGACCCCACAGCCCAGTGAGGCTGCACCTTTGCTTAGAGAGTCCAGAGAGGCTCTAGGGGCATTTGCATGGTTTAGAGCGCTGAGGCTCTTTGTGCCATTCCCTTTACCTTGTCCTTGAGCCCAGGGAGGCTCCCCCATCGTGTTGGCCCCATCATTGTGCTACCCAGTTGCCCAGCACTTTGTGGGCAACTGCCACGTTTAGGCCCCCTGACATTGGACACAGGGCGTCCTAGCCCCAACAAGGCCAGAGGGCCTAGGGACAGTCACAGGTGGTGACTTACGTGAGTTTGGCGCAATTGTTCATTTTGCTTACACCTCTGAATGTATTGTGATGCATCATGTGTTTTCCTCCCTTACACCTCTGAATGAATGTTATGCATTGCATCATGTGTTATGTTCTTACACCCCTACAGGTATGGTGATATGTAGGTGGTTGTTTTCTCCCTAATACAGGTGGTGCTAGTGAGGTCCTGTTACCAGTGATTACTGGTTGTGTGCTCTATTTTTATATTAGGTGCTACAGTGATTTTACATTCAAAAGTGCTATTTCTGAAAGTGTTACTTCTGATTCCTGACAGTGGTCCAGGTGGCCCTGTCTTGTAAATATCCCCTGTAAATTCTGCCCGTGCCCCCGGCACATTGTAAAGTGTGTGTTTTATCTAATGTGTTTTGGTGTAATACAAAGGCTATTTTTATATATAACCTTGTGTGGAGTTTCCTTTGTGGTGGGCCTTGGGTGTTGTTGCTGGGGTGCGTGCGCAAATACTTAACTCATATCGCCTCCAAGTTTAGCCTTGCTGCTCGCGCCACGTTACCTAGAGGGTGAGTAGGGGTTATCTTGGTGTGTAACTCCCTTGCCCTGACTTAGGAGTGGTGGTCTCTGACTGACTTTGGCGCAAGCCCTGGCCAGCCGGGGATCCCAATTCTAACATTGGACGCAGCGGTGAGGATAAGGATTTGTGTTTGCGTTGTACCACAGTGGCGACAGGCCACACTACAAAACTCTGCATTTTAGATGACCACATTTTTGGGGATTATTGTTTTTGAAGTTCCATTATTTTCTTCTCCTGAAGGTATCATTGTGCAATTGTGTCAAGTACATTTATTCTGCTGCCCCGCGCCCAGAGTTTGGTACCTGTGTCACATGTGGTCAGGTTGAGGAATCAGGGGTGGTAGAAACTGCCTTACCAGTCCGAGGGGGGGGTTGTGTGTGAATGAATGGTGTGTGGCACTAGGTAAGTGAGTGTGAGTTCTCTGGGAGAGGGAACTTGCTGAACCGTTGTGAAGTGTGTACTCCTGTGTAAGCTCAGACCCCTAAGTTCCCTGTGTAATCTTTTCACTAGAACGTCCGCCAGAATAGAGCCTGCTTTTGATTTCTGTGATCTGTTTGGATACAGTATGGGAGAGTTGGTAAGGTTCTGTGAAGAGAGAGACATAGGGGTGGATGAGTCAGACACTCAGTCCGAATTTAGGAGCAGCCTGATCCTATGGCAAAAGGGTCAGTGGGATCTTGAGCGCAGTGAGGAAAGGGCCCGGGTCTCGCACCATGAGGGTGGTGGGTCTGAGGGGAACCCTGAAGAGTCTGAGGAGGAGGAAGAAAATGATAGCACGGGGACGCCAGCAGATAGTGAGGACCCCATAGATAGGGAGTCCCTTGCTGGGTCTAGCGTAGGAGGCAGCGCCTCATCCCTTTCCCTGTCCCCAGAGGAGTTGGAGGATAGGAGGAGAGAAAGGGAGCACCAGCTGGCTTTAGAGAAGCTCAAGTTAGAGCATGCCCAGGCTATGGCACAGCTGGGCGTTAGAAAGCAACAGCTGGAGGTTAAGAAGCAACAGCTAAAGACTGAGAGGGTCTTAGCACAGGAAAGGGTAGAGGAGGCTGAGAGGGCCTCCACCAGAGGCAGAGGAGCTCTGGAGGGTAGACTATACCCTGCGCGCAGTGTTGATTGTCTGGATTCCCCGGGGAGGGTTGAGTCCAGTGGTGGCAGCTATATAGATTTCAGTGTAGGAAATCCCACTCTCAGTTCCCCGAGTATGGTTCCTGTTTCCCCAGAGGAGGAGAATAGGTTGAGGTTTAGGAACCTTAGGAAACCGTCTCATCAGTCTTGGGAAGATTTTGTGGATGACTGTTGTGGAGCCCTGTGTGATTGGGTACGGGAGCCCACGAAATGTGATTGGGACATATTGTTTGATATGTTTCTCAGAGAGCAGTTGCTCAGTGTTGTTTATCCAGGATTGCGCCAACACCTGGTAGGATGTGGATTGTCTGAACCATACAAGCTTGCAGAGGAAGCAGACCACTGGGAGAGTGCTAGAGGTTCTTTAGAGTCCCTAGTGAGTGAGTCCAACAGTAGTGGTATAGGTATCTTCCAGCCCAGCATGGTGGAAGAGGCTCAGTGTAGCCCAGCTAGGTCCCAGTATAGTGAGAAGGGTGGAGGGGCTGACTACCTGGCTCAGTGGAGCAGGAGTCAGTGGGTGGCTGAGAGCCCTCAGAGGCCCGAAGCCCTGTCTCAGAACCTGGGTAGTTTCTTGAGGGAACACCAGGTTGGGGACCTAGGCTGTCCTGTTAGTACACTTGAGGAGGATCTCCTAGTGAGTAGAGGACCTGGAGCGTCTGTAACCAGAGCTCCTGTGGTTCTAGAGTCTGGCAGTACTGCTCCGGTAGGGAGGGTACAGGAGTCCAGCGTGAGGAGTGATTGGGGGATGAGTTTCCCAGTGGATGCACCAATGGACCAGCGACTAGCCAGTTGGGCTAGATCTTCTTGGGGGGACCCGGGTGGCGCCACTTCTGTGCTGGGGGATCTTTGCGCACTGTCAGGTGGACAGGAGGCGGGAGATCTGCGCCGGACAGACAGTTACACGACACATGGGTCATGTGTCAGCCTCAGGGGGATGGTGTGTGAGTCCCCAGAAGTCCTGGAGTGCCAGGCAAATATTCCGCCAAAGGTTTTAGACCGGAGGTTGGGAGGCTAGGTTCAGGGTCAGCCTGACCTGAAGGGTAGGACGACTGTAACTAGTGTCCTGACCGGTTCTTCTTACAGAGGAACTTCTCCAGTTGGGAGAGGGCAGACCTCTGGAAGGGGGTGCAGAGGGTGGGAAAGCCCACCTCTGACCCCGGTGCAACCTGAGGGGTTAAACCCTGGGTTGGAATGGCGTGCTAGGTGTACCCCTCGCCGGAGGAGGAGGAACCCTAGGAGAAGAGGTAGGGGGAGGAGAGCCTTTCCCGAGACTCCTGGTCCGCCTGAGGTTGTAGACCAAAGGCTGGTGAACCAGTGGCAGTCTAGTCCTGTCTTGCAGACAGGGAGAGTGGAGAATGGCTACTATGTGCCAGGGGTTACTACCCCCCGCTCTGCGAATTGGCAAGGACCGGTGGCACCTGGGTGGCCCAGGGCCTGGTCCTGGCCGCGGACAGCTTGGGAATACCAGTGGGGTAGCCCAGTTGGTCCAGACAGTGTTTTGAGAAGGAATCCCATGGGTTCACCGTGGCGTAGAACAGGAGGGTGTCCCTGCAGTTGCGGGCCCGCGTCCGTGTTCTATCGCCCCAAGCAGGGAAGTCCATCACGGTGGTGATTGTTCTACCCTGCGTTTTGGCTGGAAGAGGGTTGTGTTGGACTTGGCCCTTATGGCAGGTTCACCCCTAGACTTTTTGCTTGTAATGGTGACCTGGTGATGGTGATTTTTGGGTTCTGCGCACTTTCACTGTGTCCCAGTGGAAAGTGCGTGCGCACTCTGAGTGCATGTGATGAGACAGGCCTGCCCTCCCATAGGAATGCATGGGGAATGTATGTGTCCCTGGTAGTTCCTGATGCGTGGGGTGTACAGGTTCGAATCTGATATGTGCGAACTCGTGAGAGTGAATGCTTCGCAATGGTGTGTGTTGCATGAGTGTGTCATATGTAGAAGTGCCACTTCTAGGAGTTGGCATATTAATATAAAATGTGTCTGGCGTGTGATTGGCTGGAGCAGGCTGGTGAGCCTGGCTCCAGGAGTCTGGATGGGTCTGCCCCGGTGGTGAGTGGGAGATTAGCATGCTGATGGCTGGGGAGGAGTGTACCTGTGTCCTGAATGGGCTGGGCTTTTCCCTACACAATGCTGGCTCCGCCCCCTGTGGTGCGACTGATGTCCCTAGCCCTGCCAGTGAATGAAATGGGTGGTTGGGCTATCAAGGGTACTTCAAAACCAGCTGCAACTGGTTTCCCCCCACCCTGCACCCTTAGACAAAGGAATATGGTGTATAAAAATGGGGCTGTGTCCCCACTGAAGTTGTTCTCTGCCAGGATCCTGCCTGAGGGGCCTGCTGCTGTTGCTGGGCCAGAGGACCGCCACTTGGAGAGTCTTCCTGCCTGGAGACCCAGTGTGCTGGCTCTGGGCCCAGCCTTGCCCCCTGCTTGCCCTAAGGACCTTTTGCTGGACTTCTGGGCTTCCAAGCGCCTGGAAGCGCTTGATTTCTCCTATAGCGCTGGGGAGCGCTTTATTTGTCTTTAGCGCTTGAGAGCGCTTTATTGTTGGTCCTAGCGCTGAGGAGCGCTTTCGTGCACAGCCGGTGCCCACCCGGCATTTGCCCGCTTTAAATTGCCGAGTTTGAAGCCCCTGGCGAGTGCCCACCTCGCCAGGGACCTTGCCGATGTTTTTATATTTTACCTCGAGGGAGGCCACCCCTCGGGTAATTCATCCCCCGCCTAAGAGTGCCTGGAACGGGCCGCCGCGCTGCCCGCGACGACCCAGAAGCAGTTGGTCGGCAGGCCAATCTGAGCGCGGCCCGACGGAAGTCCCGCCCCCGCAGCCGCGACCCGGAAGTCAGGCAGGCGGGGGGCAGGAGAGAGGCAGGCGGAAGCTACCTGCCGGGGCTCGCATACGAAGGGAGAGCCCCGGGGTAAATCAGCAGAGGCGCAGCCGCCGGCGAGGCCCCGGAGGAAGGGAGCCCCGCCCGCGGCACCTGAGGAGCAGCCGGAGCACCAGGGACGATCCCCGCCAGAACCCGGTGAGTGCAGGTGCTTGCGAAGAGGAGAGGGGGGCGTCGGGACACTTTGCCGGTGTCCGCCCCGCCCCCTCTCTGTAGCGCGACCACCGGGGGCATTGCATTGTCGCTTGAGCCCCGAGAGGCTCCACCCGGGCTATATTGTTTGGGGCCAAGAGGCTCCTGGGGCATCTAGATCGTTTTTGAGCCTGTCGAGGCTCCACCAGTCTGGGGGCAGTTCCTTTAAGTGCAGAGTCCCCCGTGAGGGACTCCAACGCCCCACATTTGTGCCTGGAGCCCTGAGAGAGGCTCTAGGTGCGCCAAGTGTTCCTGGGTCCCCCGTGAGGGACCCCACAGCCCAGTGAGGCTGCACCTTTGCTTAGAGAGTCCAGAGAGGCTCTGGGGGCATTTGCATGGTTTAGAGCGCTGAGGCTCTTTGTGCCATTCCCTTTACCTTGTCCTTAAGCCCAGGGAGGCTCCCCCATCGTGTTGGCCCCATCATTGTGCTACCCAGTTGCCCAGCACTTTGTGGGCAACTGCCACGTTTAGGCCCCATGACATTGGACACAGGGCGTCCTAGCCCCAACAAGGCCAGAGGGCCTAGGGACAGTCACGGGTGGTGACTTACGTGAGTTTGGCACAATTGTTCATTTTGATTACACCTCTGAATGTATTGTGATGCATCATGTGTTTTCCTCCCTTACACCTCTGAATGAATGTTATGCATTGCATCATGTGTTATGTTCTTACACCCCTACAGGTATGGTGATATGTAGGTGGTTGTTTTCTCCCTAGTACAGGTGGTGCTAGTGAGGTCCTGTTACCAGTGATTACTGGTTGTGTGCTCTATTTTTATATTAGGTGCTACATTGATTTTACATTCAAAAGTGCTATTTCTGAAAGTGTTACTTCTGATTCCTGACAGTGGTCCAGGTGGCCCTGTCTTGTAAATATCCCCTGTAAATTCTGCCCGTGCCCCTGGCACATTGTAAAGTGTGTGTTTTATCTAATGTGTTTTGGTGTAATACAAAGGCTATTTTTATATATAACCTTGTGTGGAGTTTCCTTTGTGGTGGGCCTTGGGTGTTGTTGCTGGGGTGCGTGCGCAAATACTAAACTCATATCGCCTCCAAGTTTAGCCTTGCTGCTCGCGCCACGTTACCTAGAGGGTGAGTAGGGGTTATCTTGGCGTGTAACTCCCTTGCCCTGACTTAGAAGTGGTGGTCTCTGACTGACTTTGGCGCAAGCCCTGGCCAGCCGGGGATCCCATTTCTAACAACCGTTTTTTAGCTCACTGCACCATCCCAGCTCAGAACCTGGCTACATGCAAATTAGTCTGTCCCTGGCCCAGTGCATCATGGGAACAGGGCAGACCAAACTACCAAGCCAATTCTTTAACTGGAAAGGAAACAAGCTTCCGGGGACCGGTTTCTAGCATTACAGCCGTCTTCGGCCCGGCTTGCTTGAATCCTGATGGTGCAGTGAGCAAGGGACTCGCATCTGAGTATACCCTTCCACGCTTATGGTGGACAAAACGATTCAGAAAAGGGGGGTGGTGATGGACAGAGTATCTGAATTAAACAGAACACTCCTACCCAGTCAACAGATCAGGGCTTGATCAATCGCCGTTTTTTAGCTCACTGCACCATCCCAGCTCAGAACCTGGCTACATGCAAATTAGTCTGTCCCTGGCCCAGTGCATCATGGGAACAGGGCAGACCAAACTACCAAGCCAATTCTTTAACTGGAAAGGAAACAAGCTTCCGGGGACCGGTTTCTGGCATTACAGCCGTCTTCGGCCCGGCTTGCTTGAATCCTGATGGTGCAGTGAGCACTCAGACATGGGTCCCTTGCTCACTGCACCATCAGGATTCAAGCAAGCCAGGCCGACGACGGCTTAAATGCCAGAAACCGGTCCCCGGAAGCTTGTCTCCTTTCTGGTGAAGAATTGGCTTGGTAGGTTAGTCTGCCCTGTTCCCATGATGCACTGGGCCAGGGACAGACTGATTTGCATATAGCCAGGTTCTGAGCTGGGATGGTGCAGTGACCTAATTAACGGTCATGGATCAAGCCCTGATCTTTGGACTGGGTAAGAGTGGTCTGCTTAATTCAGACACTCTGTTCATCACCACCCCCATTTCTGAATCGTTGAAGTTTAAGGCATCTCCCTTCAAACAAGTGAGGCTCTAGAACTGCCCTGTAACCTGGAGGGGCGCAACAAGCACACCTTCATTTAATTAACAGCAGGCTACAGTCCCTGTTGTGAAGTTAGCTTGTAGAGTTGTGGTGGCAGTGTATTGATTTTGTGAAGTTAGCTTGTAGAGCTGTGGTGCCAGTGTATTGTGTTTTGTGAATCAGTAGCTGTGACAAGACCATTTGGTTTGTGTCCCTGGAGTGGAGGCCTCCTGACCAACTCATGTGAAGTTCTGCTTTTATGCACTGACAGAGATATTAGCACAAACATCCCAAGTGTATTTTATGCGTGTGTGTGTATGCAGGCTATATGATACATGCATTGTGTGCATGAGTGAACCAGAGAAATGGATGCCTGTGAATTTCATTTTGTGAGCTGCTAGCCTATTACGGTGAACAGGATGGGGGTGAGGTTGTTTTCCTAGACAGTAGAAGTGTGCTGCTGACATTGCTCTTTTTTAGCACAAAATGCATCCTTGCATCAAAAAAATATCCAAGAATACATTTCACGCTAAAATATAGCTCCTGGTGGTGGATTTGCATTTTGCATAATTATGCAAAATTTGATGTAATTTTGCCAAAATTAATGTAAATTTGTAAAAGAAGAATATGCATATTTTACACACTCGCACAGGAGACAAGACTCCTTTAGAAACTTGATTAGGTCCTTTTGCTGAGATTTGGCAGATGGTGGGAATAAAGGGTGGGACTTTAGTATCTGTTCAGGGTGAGAAGAGATCTTTAAGTGAGGCCAGCTGTTAGAAATGGGGTCTCTAGTTGGCAGAGATATGCACCCTGTCCAAGTAGGGACCACCACTCTAGCCAGGGTGAGATAGATACACACTAAAATATAATGTATGCTCACTATCTGGTAGCTTGGCAGAGATCAGACAGGCTTTTCTGAAGAGGCAATGTGTAAAGTATTTGTACAATGCACAGACACACACTAACACACTGAAAACATTGCAAAAAGACTCTACACAGGTTTAGAAAAAGAGAGCCCAATTTTATAAATAAATCAAGACCAAAATGACAAAAATCCAATAAGTAGAAGTCTAGAAATACATTTTTAAAGAATAAAAAGAATTCTAGCATTTAGAAGCAATAATCGCCAATGGGGGTTATTAGGTCGTCGCTGGACAGGGACAAAGTCAACAGTTCAAGCTGACCGTGATGGAGCACAGGCTGGGGACAAGAGCCATGCAGGCAAGCTGACCGTAATGGAGCACAGGCTGTGGACAAGAACCATGCAGGCACAGGGAACAGAGTACCATGATCCTGTTCACAACCGTGTGCCGATGAGCTGTGCGTCGATGTCAGGCCTGTGGACGAGTTAATGCATCAATTTTTATCACGCAGTGGCGGTGATGCATCAGGCCTGTTGAGCAAAGTGCCGGATCTAGTGTGGTAGTTCTGTATTGGATGAGCTGGGTTAATTTGTGCTGGAGGGGCAATATGTCAATCTTCTCCATGTAGTGGCAGCGATGCGTTGCTTTGGAGCAGTGGTTCCAGATGCGATGCGGCAGTTCTGAGTGCAATGAGCCAATTCTAGTACTGCAGCATTGTCGATGTTCCGGCTCTGCTACTGTGGTGACTGGAATAAGAAGCTATAATTCTATCCCCAAATGCTCGAAAGAGCAATTTCCCTGCTTAGATGGTGATTTACTGGACCTGATCATCTCCAGAGTAGCCTCAGGTTCTCCGTCAGACCCTGCTCCCCCGCACCACTTCACCTTAGTCACTAACTCCATTCACCCGGTTCTCCTTGATATTCTGAATTCTTGCACCACCTCTGGCATGGTACCCACAGCATGGACATGTGCGATGGTTAGGGCCCTGTTGAAGAAACCCAATTTGGACAAATCCATTCTGGCCAACTATCGCCCAATTTCCCTCCTCCATTGGCTGAGTAAGCTGATCGAGAAACACAGCAACATCATACTGGTTGACTATCTGGAATTCAACTCCTTGTTGCATGATTCTCAAACAGGCGTTCGTCCCCAGAATGGGACAGAGATAGCCCTATTAGCGGTAATGGAGGAGGCAAGGAGGTTACTGGACCAGGGAGGAACAGAGGCAATCATCTTCCTGGACCTCAGTGCCGCGTTTGACACTGTTAATCATAACATCTTGGCCCATTGACTTAAAAGCTTGGGCGGGTCAGGCAAGGCACTGATCTGGTTTCAGTCCTTCCTCAGTAACCACTTCTTCCAAGTCTTTGAAGGAGATGTGGTGTCCTCCCGGTTGCCTCTTAGCTGTGAGGTTCCTTAGGGCTCTGCCCTGAGCCCCACGCTTTATAATATCTGCATAAGTCCCCTGGCGGAGATTGTCAATCCATTCAGCTTTAAAATCATCACCTACGCAGATGACACTCAGTTAGTGGTAGCATTAAATCACTCTGAGGGGTTGTCTCGCATCCTAGGTCCTTGCCTAGAGGCGGTGGCTAAGTGGATGGAACTCTCCTGCCTCAAGCTCAATGGGGACCAAACTGAGATTATGTTCCTGGGCAACCCCCTGTCTTCCATCTCCGCCCTCCTGTGGCAGGTATGCCTTGGACCTGCTCCACCTCCAAAGGCACAGATCAAGAGCCTTGGCATGTGGCTTGACAGCTTCCTCAAATGTAACCACCTGGCCACTAAGCTCTCAGCCACTTGTTACGGAGTAATGAGAATGCTGTGGAAAATCACCCCCCTCCTTCCCTTCCAAGCGAGAAGAATTATGGTACAGGCCCTCATACTCTCCCGCCTGGATTATGGGAATGCCCTATATCTTGGAGCTCCTCAATTCACCATCCACAAATTGCAACTAATTCAGAATTGCGCAGCTCTCCAGCTTCTCCAGATTCCGCCGTGGCAATCTGCAAAACTAGCACTGAGGAGTCTGCATTAGCTCCCTGTTCCGGCCACGAAACAGTTTAAAGCCATGTGCCTGGCTCACAGAGCCATCTGGAAGACTGGTCCGGCTATTACACATGCCCTGGTCACCCCCTATCTCCCCCATAGAACTCTTCACTCCAGCTCTTTGTGCCTGGCTACTCCTACAAAAATACAAAGATCTAGATGGGGTGGACGCTCTTTCTTGTTTAATGCTGCAAAGATCTGGAACTCTCTCTCCCCTACCTTACAGAAGGAAAATAACCTCTTGGCCTTCCGGAAGCTCCTAAAAACTCACCTCTTGAAATCATCGCTTTAACATCTCGGCTTTGCTGCTGCTTCTGCTTTTCTATCACATAGCGCTGGGAGGCCTCAGGGTAGCCATGCACTATATAAGTACAGTTTCATTCATTCATTCCCACCAACTGGAGAGGAGATACGTTGATGTCTTTGGTACAAGTATATGGGTCCACATCCAGTGAACCAGGCAGAGGTAGAGTCTTTGATAGCCCTGAGTCTCAAGCAACAGGAGGCAAGCCACCAAGCCCTTGGAGATCACTTTGGTTGCAAGGCGTAGTCCAGCTCTCCTCGGCAGGATCAGAGAGCAGCAGGGCAGCACAGCAAAAAAGCAAACCTTCATGGTCAGCATTCCAGCAGTGGCAGTCCTCAATGCAGCACAGCAGCTCTTCTGACTGGGTCCAATTGTATGTCCAGAATTGTCTGATTTGGTGTGGTCAGATAGCCAGTACCTATACCCAGGTGTGCCCTTAAAGTGGGGATGACTTCAAAGAATGCTCTTTGAAGTGCATACAGGTCCTTTCATCCCAGCCCTCACTCTAGACTATCAGTAGAGAGTAATCAGCCCTTTGTGTAGGGACAGGGCACTGCCTACACAGGTGCATCAGCCCCTACCTTCATTCCTGCCCAGGAAGAGCCATCTGAATGTAGATGAATATCTAGACAAACCTAACATTCCTGTGTTTGTGGCTGTCTTGAAGGAATGCACAAAGTGCAGCAGTCACCCATCCCAGATGTGTTTTGAAGACAGGCTGTTGGCACACAAAGCTGTAACAGCAGAGAAATGTTCACTTTCTAAAAGCGGTATTTTTAAATTGGTAATGTTATATCCAACTTTATCAGTAACGAGGAATTATCATTAATATTGCAAAGATAGGAAACATGACACAGCTACTCCTTTCTAATCAGGAATTACAGTTTTAAAAGTGTATTAAAGAATTCCCTGTGTTAACCTATGAGAGGACTAGGCCTCATGGTAGAGAAAAACGAGTTTAGTGGCTTTTCATTACCAGGACATGCAAAACTTAAAAGTACATGTCCTACCTTTTACTTACACATCACTCCCCCTAATGGAGCCCTCTTGGAGTGATGTGTCTAATAAAAGGGGAGTTTAAGGCCTGGCAAAGGGTTTTAAATGCCAAGTTGAAGTGGCACACACAGGCTTTGCAGTGGCAGGCTGAGATATGTTTAAAGGGCTACTTGTGCGGGTGGCACAATCAGTGCTGCTGGCCCACTATTAGCATTTTATTTACAGGTAGTGCACTCTACTATAGACTTACAGATACATTAAATATCCCAATTTGGGATAAATCAATGTTTGCATGTTCAAAGGAGAGAACATATGCACTTTAGCACGGGTAGAGTGCTCAGAGTCTGAAAGCCAATCATAAAAAGAGAAATGCAAAATGCTTGCGGTGAACCTTTAGAGAGAGTCATTTTACAACATCCCCCTTTTGATTCTTTCCTCATTACTATTCAATGTGGCTGTTGATACCCAGGTGCAGAGAGCTCATACCTTGTGTGTGCCTCTGTTGTGGATATTGAAAACTGGAGACTACCCTGCTGTGAGGAGCATCACGCTCCACAAAGTCTGTGTCTGGAGAAAACCCTGGAGAGGACACTTTAAAGACGAACTACCCCAAACTCATTCTGAAAGGGCAGACAGAGAATCCACATCCTCTGTCTGCTTTAACTACATAATAGATAAAGCCACTGATCCACTTGGTTCATTTGCGCTTTCTCTTTGATCAGGAAAGGTAATGCCCTGCAAAATTCTCAGAGGACTGTTGTGCAACCAGAATTGGTGTCTACCAGAGAGTCAGCTTCCCAGAGGTGAGAAGACTTCAACAAGATTTATGTCTGGAAGGAGGAAGCTGTTCTCCTGGCATCCACAGGAAGCCAATCTGGCTACTGAGAGTGCCTGCCAAACTGCTGGAAGTAGGCCTGTCCAGAGAAGGCCAGAAGCAACTTGACCCTGGCAGTAGGAGGGTACTCTGAAAAGCAAGTCTGGGGAGATCGCTTTGCATGCTTGAGGAAACATAATCACAGTCTCTCCAGAAGAGCAGTTTCTTTCAGAACCACTGCAGCAATGAACTGTGTCTGAAAGGACTATGCAACTGTGTTGGAAAATGAGGCTTTAATTGTGTGGCCTGCACAAGTAATGGATCTACATTTGTCCTCCACAGGGAACCAAACACCCCATTGTAGCTGTTGACTCTCATAGGGTAGTGTTGCAGAGCAGTCCAAGGCCTACACAAGGGAGGTGGTGTGGGCTAGTAATCAAAAAGTTCAGAGATACGCCACCATAACACTCAATAAATGACTGCCCTGTCTTTGATTTCCTTTATAGAAATGAAAAGTACATTTATTACACACATGCACTACTCAATACTTTGCAACAATTTATAAACATACATAAGCTGATGCGAAAACTTCTTGATTACGTTGCATAAACAGTCACACCCCTCCCACCAGAGGGGGATTTAGTACCACCACTCACATGCAGAGACATTATCTGGTCCCTAAAAGCCAACGGTTGACCATAAATTGACGTGAGGGCCCTAACCACTGGCACCAAGCAGTGGCTGCCCATCGCATTATTTAATTATGCAAATATAATCAGGCACCCTGTCAACATGTATAAAAATCACATTTATCATTAAACCTAGACCTTAAGGGCTAACATTAGTGTAAAGGCACATCTCTGCTATTACACACTTACACCCCTAGAGGATGTCTGAAATATAATAACCCATATTAATCCTTTTACACATTGGTGTAGCCCTAATCTTCATCTGTCCAAGCTGTAGAACAAATGTTCCAGGATTAGCTAGGCTTGAAACAGTTCCAAAACCCTTGAGGAGTTATTGTCTCAGAGTCACCAGACTGGGAACTTTCCAACCCTTTTGGGGGGTGCCTGTGCTGCTCCTGCAACTTCTCCCCCTACACAATTGCTTCCATTTGTTGGTGACCCCTTCTACGGGTGTCAACACATGCCAGAAAATGAGCCTTTTTCCACCAAGAATGGGTCAGGCCCTGTAGGGCATTATGGGGTGCTATCCCAGGTGCGTTCATATCATAGCAGCGGCTACCCTGTGGAGAGCCACACTATATCCCCCTGCAAGTAAGCAGCCTCTTGGCAAGCTTTTACTCTTCCTCTGGGCGCCCATTCCCAGCAGGGTAACCTGCATGCCTTTCTTGCATTGGACGGCAGCTCGTCAAGCCCACCCCAGCCTCTCTCGCCAGCTACCTGCCTGGGCAGCACCCTTGCATGCTGCCATGTGAGCAGGCCCTTCATTCAGGTCTACCCTATCCTGTAGGCAGACACAGGTGCTGCAGCTGGCCTTCCTTTGACGCGGGGGAGTGCACTCCCCCCTCCTCTCTCAGGTGTCAGGGGAGTGCAATGGCACTCACCCTCATCCCTCTGGCCATTGAGGTCCAGGGATTGCATCCTAGGCCTCCATCCCGATTTTTGGGGGTGCGACTGCACTCCCTGACTTCGTCTTCCTTGGGGCCTAGGGATGGAATCCTGGGCCCCTGGGCACCTTCACAGGGGGTGCGACTGCGCTCTCTGACTTCATCAACTTTGGGGCCCAGGGATGGGATCCTGGGCACCTGGAAGGGCGGAGGGGGGTGGGGAGGTGGGGTGAAGGCGCTTTTCAACTTTTACAATATTTTGGTGACCCAGGGATGAGATCCTGGGTACCCCACCAGCTTTGCGGGGAGTGCAACGGCGCTCCCTGACTTTTGTGGTTTCTGGGGTCAGTTCACAGGGAGCGCAACTGTGCACTCCAGCTTTGTCTACTTTTGGGGGCAGCCCCTGGGACCTGATCCACACAGGGAGCACATCAGAAACCGGTTACAGATCCCCACTTGCTTCTTATTTAGTTCGGCAGAGGTCAAAGGTCATCTACCTCCTGAGGAGCATATCTCGGTCCTTGTTTGGCCGATTCTGTTGATCTTGGCCTATTTTCGCTCCTGATGGCCAGCTCTAGCCACCAGCAGCATTCTCCTTCTGCCTCCAGGCCTCCAAGAGGATGCAATTATCAGGGATCAGGATGCAATTATCAGGGATCAGGTTTCACTGGCTCCCGGCCCCAGCTTTTCACCTGGTTTCCTCTTCTGTGCTTCTCTTCTTGTGCAGAAAGCCAGGATTACTCTCACTGGTCCTGGACTCCCTCAGAGGCATAGTCTAGGGTCCTGGGGAAAGTCTGGGGGTTTCTCCTTCAAACTGCCTATGGCGCTAGCCTCCAGTCCTGTGTACCTCAACAAAAGCACATCCCAGAGAGAGCTCTTTTCCTACACAAAACATTTCAATATGGGGTGGAGGGTGCTGGCAGCAATGCATCTCTGGCCTATCCTGCAGTGCCACATCACCTCTTTACCACTGTTCCCATCTTCCTGTCCAGGCTTCTGGGATATTTCAATATGGCGTCGTCCAGGGGTCCCATACCCAATGGTCTCTGAAAAGCCCATGTCCCCCTCTCACTGACATCACGGCCCATGCCAGGAATGGCCCTGGTGCCTGGCACCGGATGACAACTGATGATTAATGCCCTGCAGCTTCACCTCATCTCTCCCTCCTGGAGAGAAGACCTCCACCCTGGGTAATGCTTGCCGTGAAGGGCTAAGCATCTCATGCTGCAGCTTAGGGAGGAAGGTAAATAATCTATTCTGGCAGGGTCACACTTGGCCTTGGCTCTGGTTCTGAGTTGAGTCAGAGGAATATGACATTTCTGGATGACAGATAAGCAGTATAGATATGATTTTGGACATAGGAGAATGGCTCTTGTCACACAACTTATGGTGTACTTTCATCCGTGTCTGGAGTTTCAAGGCACAAGGGAACTGAAATTACCCTGTGTGGTCTCCTTTTCCATAGGAGTATAATGGACTATTCCTACAGTGAAACAGTAAAGCACACTGACTGTCCCTTACCTGTGTACAACTACATTATAAGGCCTACTCCATGTCACCACCCACCTATGCATAGTTCCTTCTGCACCAGTCTTAATGTACCCAGCTCCTGGACCGCACATGACTGGATTCTCCCCCACACAGTCCTTACATGGGTACACACAAGTGTGCACATGTGTCCACATGTAACCAGACCGGTGTCCCTTACCCTGGCCGCATCGAGGTGGCCTTATCTCACAAGGCAGACACCGGCGGAAAATATGTGCAGTCCATTTTACAATGAGTTTATTGTAGGTGAGTTACAGGTTATGCAGCTCTCCAACAGTAAAAGGTCAAAAATCAGGTGTCTAAAAAGCGAAAAATCTGTGTGGGTCAGAGAGTCAGAACCACCTTCTCACACACTGTGACAACAAACTGTGGCAGGTAGATTGTGCTGTTGCATCACCTGCATGTCTGCACAAACTTTAGGCTGAAGCCTCCATGGCCACAATTGTGGCCCGAGTGCAGGGCAACATCCATCTGGCACATCTCCATCTGGAAGAGGAGGTGAGTTAAACAAATGCTGTGGGTGCTCGCTGGCCATCCAAGTCGGACTGAGTGATCCTGCTATGGGAAGAAATAGTACTTGGATAGAACTGAGCTAACTGAGAGCACAGGCTAGTAAATTGGGGTAATTTGCACCTGTGCCTTGATACCTGTCCAAAAAGAACTCAAAACCTAAGGAGAGGACTTACCTAGTCAATGCAGGAGAGACACTTGACACCTGGGAGAAGGGGTGAATGGGAGATGGAGAAGGACTCAGACCTCCAGGCCCACAGACATAATTGGTTGGACAATTTATGATTGCGCCCATGGGTGATTGTTGATTTCTGAGCTTGAGCAGCTTCACTCTACCTCCATGGAAAGCTTTGACTGCTTGCCTTCGCTTCCTTTGACTGCTTGCCTTCGCTTCCACTGAGAGGGAAGTCCTAAGTGGTTGTATTTCACTCCGCTTTGCAGAGTCATAAAAGGATGGACCCCAAGACATCAGATGATAATGCCTCCAGTACCCATGGCTAACATCCAGTAGGTCCTGAGTGCCCTTTGGCCTCTCAAAGGGTCTAACAGACCATGTACATATGAATATGTTTGCATCAGAAATTTTATTTGAGGACAGATCTGTTGCTAAAATGAACTGGTTTTCAAGATGTCAAATAATATGAATATAGTCAAATCATGCAGTGTAGACCAATGCTACAAATATTTGGTATTTCATACAGAATGTGAACTATTCTATCAGAACTGTTTTTCAGGAAAAGTAAAAAGTACAATTCATAACTTTGAGGGTGCACGTGGAAGCGGGAATCATTCTTCAGCCTATAGATCTTTCTAGTTGACCGAGCGGTAGGGAAGTTAACTACAAATATACAATTTGCCCACACAATGAGGACCAGGAATTGGTAGGTAAAAATTGGTTGGTTGATTACAAATTAGAGATCAATCCAGTATAGGCCAATATCAGGATCGCATTATAAAGATACAGAATCATAACCGGCAAGCTGAAACACCAGAGTAGGTTCAGTCTCAGTAGCACAAGGCATACAAAGAATACAATGAGAAGTCAAAGGGCTATCCCTGGAAGAGGTAGTATGATGGAAAGCTATTTTACTCACTCACAATATATACTCCAATTACTATTCAAATCACTGGTCACAAACTAGTTTATACCGTTCACAGTCTTTTTATTAAAAAACATATAGGTTAAAATTTCAGTATGAAGTCAATAAGATTATACTGAAAACATGTGAAATAAAAAACATTTCATATTGTAAAATAAATTAAAAAGAAGTTTAAAACATAATCACATTTATACAGTGTTTCAAGGAGAAAAAGAGAATACAGTTTCTAAATGATCAACATAGTCCTACCATTGTTCACAAGGAAAATTAATTAAGAAAGAAAACACATTTTTCTACAAAGAAACCCCTATTCTAAATCAAACACCTCTTGTTGTTACAGATTGTCAGATTCAGCAGCCTATGCATTGATTCATTCGGATTTCCAGTATTACAATTTGCAAAATATCAGGAATCTCCTAGGCTTGAATTCTATTAAAAAAAAGCGTTGACGCGTTTCGGTGTATCGGCCCTCGGATGTGGTCACACCTTCCTCAGGACAGATCAAATTCATTTGGGGTTATAACAGGTATCCTTTCTGTGTATTAGAGAAGTATCAATTAATATATTATAACTTTTGTATATAGACATCATCTCTTACTTGAGCTACCGGAAATCTAAAAACTGATTTATAGCCCTTTATTTGATGCATATAAGCATTCGAATATACATTTTGCTTACAGTGTCACATTACTTATTCAAATGATTTCATCACATTTCTTTTCATTTGACTAGACATCTCCTATTTTCTGGGATTCATATATTTTATTATACAAATTCGATTACTGGTCCCTCCGTTATAATATAGTAAGTGACCAGATCTACTATCACAGTCGTACCATTCACTCAGGTATACTGACCTCTATACAGGTTTCTGAATTTCCCGTATTCGTTTTGGACAGTTTCCTCACATAACCAGACACTGGACTTGGTCGGTTAGACACTTGCTCTGTTAGATCTACTGATAAAGTATACAGATATATGCATAACTAGATATTTGGCCTGGTATTGCCTGATTTTCATATATATATATACACGTCTTTTGAGGGGTTTTTAAAGGATTTTAGGGGTTTTACATTACCGTTGTTTCTGGCTTATAGAAGTTATTTCTTTGGTTATTCGTTCGCCCTTTATGTCGTTAATTAAACGCTGGTTACGAAGCTTCTGGGTGTATCCTCGCTAAGCATGGGCGGAAAATCAGTTCCGCTCGCGGATTTTGCGGATTTTCGGTAAATTTGCAATCCGCAAACTCTTGCGAATTTACCGAAAATTCGCAAATTCGCACGCAGCGGATTTTTTTTCTTGTTGATACAATATTGTGGCGTGCGGCGTTCACTTACCGTCATTTAGCATTTGCCGAGTTGTTTTTCTCGATATTTTGCGAGTGATGCGCCATTTTGGATCTTGCTGCGGGATCCCGCGGGAGTTTGGCGCCGCATCGCGAGAGTTCACAATTGCAAACATCTAGGTGCGGCAGGCAGCAACAATCTCGCACTCGCGAAATTATAAAAATTTGCAATTCTGCACAAGAAATCCACTAGCAAACAGCAAAGACCTTCTGAAAATGATGATTTTTGATCAGAATAACTCCTCAGGTTGACATTTGCCTGCACTTTTTTGGATTTGAGGCCTTTTGACTTTCTTTGGATCACATTTGGATTAGAAATCAACTTTCACAAGTAAGTTTGTTTGGGGCATTACAGTTGCTGTTCTGCAGAAAAACGAGTTTTGCAAAACTGAAAGCACTCAGCAGGTGAAAAAGTTCACTCATCATTAGTAACCATTCCCTGTAGTACTTCCTGAGGGGCCCCTCCAGAGTTCAGTTGCCTAAGTTTGTTTGGGGCATTACAGTTGCTGTTCTGCTGAAAAACGAGTTTTGCAAAACTGAAAGCACTCAGCAGGTGCAAAAGTTCAAAATCATCATTAGTAATAGTAACCATTCCCTGTAGTGCTTCCTGACTGGGGCCCCTCCAGAGTTCAGTTGTTAGTTGCAACAATTCTATGACCCTGCTCTGACCCTCACAGCAGGCTCATAGAAAAGCTACAAGTAGGCCACAAAGGTCCTGGAAAAAAAATTGCACTGCAACAGAAAGCAAATTACAGATAAGGAAGCTGGTGCCAGACTGGAATTTTAAAACAGTGACACATTAATAAATCAACCCCAAATTAATTCATGTCAGTTGAAGCAGGGCAGGTGTGCTTGCTTCCCCCCCCCCATAATCTACAGTGATGATGAACCAGAGGGTGGCATTGATGTACCAGAGGGTGGCATGGGTGAAACAGAGGGTGGCAGTGGTAAAATAGAGGGTGCTGGGAACCTGTGATGATGAAACAGATGTAGAAACAACATAGTCGCGACCGTTGCGAGCCGACAAGTAAGTTCGCAATTGCGAACTGGTACAAAACTCTTGCGAACTGGCAGAAACCCTTGCGAACACAAAAAAAACGCAAATTCGCGAGAATTTGCGGATTTTGCGGATTGCGAGTTCGCAAATACGCAAATTCGCGAACGCCAGATTCGCAAAATTCGCCCATGCTTAGATTCCTAGCTTTATTATATTGATGGAACCCCTATAGAAAAGCAATATGGGTGAACATTTTAAAATGTTGTTAACTATTTCAAGCTTTTATGGGCCCCAGCTGTTTAGTCCGTTATGTACATACCTTGAGTTATATAGGGAGTTCCCGTCCCCGTGGGTTTCCTTCTTTTAATTGGCCACCAAACCCCTCTTGATAACGGATAGTGGATAGTGGGTACTCTAATGGATCTGTGGGGAAAACGAGTCACATTGTTTGCCGTCTCCGCCCAGTCATTTATCCCTATAACAGAACCTTCATCCTACTCTCATAAGTCACCTTGTTTTGCGAGATTCTCATTTAAACAATATTAGTTAAAGTTTGACTATTTCTGCCTCAAACAGTTTTTTGGCCAAAAGGGATAATTTTCTGTTTGTTTATATGATATGCCAAACCTTCTTCCCTTCCATATTTTTTTTTAACTGCTACGAAGTCGATTTTATCTTACCCTTCAATCGGCCATATACAGTTAAATGTCTTATCTTTTCCTTTACTTTAGTCTAGTGCATCTCGTTTACATTGCATCACTATTACTGTGGAGTTTGTTTATATATGTCCTACGCTCGCTAGTGCCCGTCTTATTGCTGCTTTAGCGCTTAATCCCTTTCATGTGACACTCGTTCTTAGGGCATAGAGTTTCATTTAACTTTCCTAAACGCCCGTTTTGTTACACTAAACCCCTTCTCTATACCATACAATAACCCAAAGTTACTCTTCCCTCCTGCTTACCTCTTTCGTCTTGATACTGAAACAGCCACGGGTACGTCCGGTCTCGTATTCTCTTAGTTCAATTGGACGTTACCCGTTTTCCTTTATATACGTACACCCATCGAACTTAATGTATCCCAGCGGAGGTGTCGGTTTTGCGAACACTCACCGCGCATGCGTGGAAGAGGAATCTTTCTCCCCTGTACAAGGCCGCCATTTATAAAAGGTATATTTTACGATTGACGAATCATTATGTTAAGGACTAATCTATGGAAAATTCATTTAGCAATACATATTTTTCTTGACAAACAGTCCTTTATATAAGCCAACACTCCACTAATTTTTATTTTCACATGTTATCCCGTTACACGCGCTTGCTCAATCCTGGCACATGCGTAGAGCAAAGTTTTATCGTCCGTGATTATTATGTACTCTGAAGAACATTATACTCGGAGATATCTCATTAAATCTCCCTATTACGTTCACCTTGGTTTACACTGATAGTGGACCCTCCACTTATGCATATTCATGTGTGGGGGCGCCACACTGTCTCCTAGGTTTCCCATTAGTATAATCATATGTTTTTAGGTATCTATGGGCTCCCTACTTACTGGCTGTATCCTATTTAGGTGTAACCCATCATATTATAGCCCTTTGACTTCTCATTGTCTGCATTGCCCTGTTCCATGGAACACGTGGGGTCTTCTCTCTTTTTGTTGATACAAAGAATACAGTCACAACATTACAGATATTAAGAAACAGAAATTGGTGTTCCTTAAAGGAACTCCAATCTTCCTTTCTAAAAATGAAGTGATTTACTGGTCATCCAATTCATTCTCTAAACCTCAATAGAACTGATTTTAGAATAGAGGGTCTCATAGGATTCGGGAATAAAGGAAGGAAGGTGCCAGCATAGTGAAGATCCCAGCAGAAGTCTTCTAAAAAGGGAATCTTTGCATAGCATGAAGCTACACACTCTCAAGGACAAGAGGAAGAAGAAAGGTCAGTACCTCTCAAAGTCAAAAAAGGATCTGCCCTAAATTCTAACAGTGCATACATTAATTAAAACACACACATACACCAATTTCAGCCATAACTCCCCCACCCCTCCAAGGACCAATGGTGTTAAGCTCCACACGGTACAATGGCAACATTTCATGACTTTCTCATTCCACTGACTTCTAGCAGTTGTGACAACCTTGAATCTCCCTCTGTTCCTGATATGCGATGAATGGGAGGCTTCTTCTGCTCATTAAATCGTCCTGTGCTTGCCAAGATTTCTCTTCTCAGGACTCACTATCTTCAATACACAATACTCCTATCTCGAACTATGCAATCACGAAAATGCACCTGCAAAGAAAAAGAACAAGCAAAGCAAGGAAAAAAATGTTTTATGTTAAGAAATAAAGGCCTAGTCTATCAAACTTAAGTCAATCACTTTCAAGGTGAACTTCAAAAACATGATTGTATGTGCATGCATAATGTCATGACAAATGCAAAGCGAGAATAATAAAATATTGTTTACAAAGGCAATGTACTTTCAATAAATGCAGGATACCTTGAAATACAAGAACAAATGTGAATGAGAACTACAATCTTCATGTTAAGCTAAATATTAGCACACACACGTATGTACATGTATAGTTTCTGCAGTGAACGCACCTAAGCAATAGGTTTTTGGTGCTTCACTTTACATTATTAAAGTTAAGGCACACAGAGTGTATAGTGTGACGTACACATATATATTTCTGTTGTGATGAGTAGAGGTGGAGCCTAAATTACAGTGCTCCAAATGATTCCAAGTTGCTCCAGTCTAGGCATAGGTATATTTCTGTCTTTATTCAAGCTGCACCTCTCCCTTTGAAGAGAAGCCCAATTACTAAATTTAGATGAATCCTATGCATGGCGTATTTTTGCTGCAGATTTAGTCAATGCTACAATACTTCGTAAAATATGAAGGAGAATGAGCCTAGGAGGTGGGTCTTCAGGGCATAATTATTATTATTATTATTATTATTATTATTATTATTATTATTATTATTATTATTATTATTATTATTATTATTTATTATTTAGCGACTTGTAAAGCGCCTGGTGACCCGAGGGCATCCCCGCGCTATGAGAGATTTGAGTCCAGCTGAGAGGGGAAAGTGCAGAGGGCTTATTTGGGAAATAGAAGGGTTTTACGTTTTTTTCTGAAAATCAGATAGCTGGGTTCCAGTCTGAGGAGCGTGGGAGGGAGTTCCATCCAGTGGACGTTTTTACAGAAAAGCGTCGACCTCCGGTACGTGTCCTCTTGAATTTGGGGATGTTGGCTAGGTGCTCGTTCTTGGACCGTAGGGCTCTGGGTGCTTTGTAAGGAGTAACCAGGCCGCTGAGAATCGCCGGTCCGGAACCGTTGATCAGTTTATAGGCCGTGCACATGGCTTTAAATTCCACCCTTTGGCGAACTGGGAGCCAGTGCAGAGCCTTGATAGCAGGCTTGGCAGACACTCTAGAGGAAACATTCATAAGTAGACGGGCTGCTGTATTCTGGGTTTGTTGCAGTCTCGCTAGGGTAGTCTCTGGCGCTCCCAAATAGACCATATTACTGTAGTCCAGCCGTGACAGTATGAGCCCTTGGACGAGTAATTTCCTGGACGCGGGGGGAAGTAAGGGGAGGATTCTGCGGGTAGTCCGCATAAGCCCAAAGCAGGTGCCTGCAGTTTTGGCCGCTTGTGTCTTCATTGAAAGGTCGGGTTCTAGCCAGACTCCGAGGGTCTTGATTTCGTGTTTCGGGGTGGGGATTTCCCCGAACACGTCCGGCCAGACCTCTGGGGGGATGGTCACCCATTGTTTACCCATGAGCATCACTTCGGTTTTTGATCCGTTTAGTTTTAGTGATGATTCACACATCCAACCGTGAATTTCGGTAAGACAGTTTGTCAGGTTGTCTGGGTGGTCGTCTAGTTGGGAAAGGGAGAAGACCAGTTGTATGTCATCGGCGTAGCTCACTATTTTTATACCGAATGGTATCACTATGTCTTCAAGGGGGGCCATATACTCGTTAAAAAGCGTGGGGCTCAGGGAGGAGCCCTGAGGGACCCCGCTCGTGAGAGGGAGGGTGGATGAATGGTAGATTCCGTCCCACACCTGAAACGTGCGTCCGGTAAGGAAAGACTCTATCCAACTGAGTGCCGTCCCGGTGAGCCCTGCTGTCGCCAGCCGATGGAGGAGGACACGGTGGTTGACTGTGTCGAAGGCTGCACTAAGATCCAGGAGGATCACTGCCACTGACCCTCCTGAATCTAGGATGCGCCTTGCCTCCTCGATGACGGCAAGAAGGGCGGTATCTGTGCCGTGCCCTGGGCGGAACCCGGTTTGGGATTGCCGTAGGATGTTGTTAGTCTCGAGGAATTGGGAAAGTTGACTATTGACTAATTTCTCGGTAACCTTGCTGATCCCAGGGAGGAGAGATATTGGCCGGTAGTTTGCCATATCTGTTGGATCGAGCTGAGGTTTTTTAAGGAGAGCTTTCACCACCGCGCTTTTCCAGCTGTCGGGGACCGACCCCTGTGCGAGTGAGCTGTTAATAAGCTCCGTGAGCGTGGGGGTGATGACGGGGGCTACGTTTTTGAGGAATCTCATGGGTGCAGGGTCCAGAGGAGACCCGCTTTTCATTTTATTCAGGGTTACTTCTACCTCGTTAGGCGATACTGGCCTAAATGTTGCAAGTTGGGGGCGTGTTCCAGTCTGGCAGGGGGGTGAATTATTGTTCCTGTGGTTGTAGGGACATGGAGGGGGAAGGGAGGTAAGGATGCGGGCAATCTTATCATTGAAATATGTGGCTAAATCGTTGCTTCTGTCTACCTGGGGGGTGGTAGAAGAGGAAGAGATAGGCACTTTCAGTAGCTCCTTTACAATGAGGAAGGATTCCCTGGAGGAGTTGGATGCTTCCTTTATGCGGGTATCGTAGTGGGAGGCTTTGGAGCGCTTAATAGCAGTTTTATAGAGTTTAACTGAAGTGTGATAGGCCTCTTTGCTAGCGTTCTGCCAGTCTTTTCTCCATAGCCGTTTGGCTCTCTTACAGTTTTTACGGAGCTGTCGAAGTTCCGGGGAATACCACGGGCGGATCCCGTTTTGCTGGTTTTGTCTTCCCACGTTCTGAGTGGGAGCACGGAGTCAAGGGAGGTCGTAATCCACTTTCTGAAGTTGCTATCGGCATTGGCCGGATCTTCTTCATGGGCCGGGGCAGTTGATTTTAGGGTCTTGGCCCATTCTTCGGTGGGGAATCTGGACCAGGTCCTATCTTTGGTGTAGGTAGGCAATTTTTGTCCTTTTCCAGTGATGATAGTGATGAAATCCAATAGAAGGGCATCTGTTGATGAGGGTTGAGCAGAGGGATTAAGTTAAAGTGAAAATGGGCATGAGAGGTCTTAGGTAAGTTGGGGATAAGAGGTCATAAGATGCTGATGCGGTGTTTGGATAAGGTCTTAGCTATGTAGGGGGAGATAGGGCAAGTAATACCTTTGAACACCATGGTGCAGTTAAACTGCCCATAAGGACTGTACTGCATTTAAACAATTAATTCATTCTTGCTTTTGCTGAAATTAGCACTGAACTAATTGGACCTCCTTTTCAGACTTAGAAAGAAATATGGCTGTTTTTCAGCAGTTATCTTTCTCTCTCACACATATATGCACATATCATCCCCCCCTCACTTCCCATATATGAGCAATGGAAATTCAACCCAATATTTAGGTCTTGGCTACAACCAGCTTTACTTGTTTATAGGCACAGATATTATTTTCAAGAAATAACAGACTCTTATGGCTTCATTACGATAGTGGTCGGACAAACGTCCAACCTCCATCGAATCAGGATGGAGACCCTCCCCCAACATGTAGTCAGCAGATCAACCCGCCTTATACGATCGACCAAAGTGAAGGTGGTAGGGAACATGTATTTTTCAATTGAGGTTTGTGTGCTGTGGCTCGGAAAAGAGCCGCAGCACAAGCGACAATTGAAAAAGGCAAGCTTTAAAACATCTAAGCACCGTGTGCCAGGCACCATGTGCTGCATGGATGTTTAGGAGGCACCACATGTGCCCAAAAGACACCATAGCAGAGGTCCATGGGGCACAGGGACCCTGATAGGGGCCCACAAAGTCCATTTCTGTCTGCCTTTACATGGCGATTGGACCACCATATAAAGGCAGAGGGAAAAGGGACATTGTAATCCATAAGGCTGTACCTCTGCAGGCACTGCCCCATTGTAGGATTTGCACTCCAACGGGCTACTTGAGCCTGTCGGAGGCGTCAGTCAGCCCCTCCGCCGGACCGACCGCATCATTATGCTCCTGTTTGACCCAGGGACCATGTACTGCCTGTATTGGCCAAAGAGAGTATACTAAAATACCTATGTCTGTAAGAGCATCCAACACTGCAACATTGATACTTGAATTTGATACACCCCTAGATAGTGGTAAAAAGGAGGAAGCGCATTAACTTAGTGGGTTAACTGGGCTCCATTAACACCATACCTGGTGTCCATTGACGTCCCATCAGTGGCCTACCATACAACTGCTCGACCGCCTGGCCATATCACCAGAGTCAATCTTCCTTCCTACACCTATCCTCACCCTGAAGTTGTACTTCATGGCATGCACTGCTTGAAGGCAAAATTCGATTTTTGTTGTGTGTGTGTGTGTTCAGGCAGTGTTTAGAGGCTGCATCTCCAATTAACATGAAATGAATCGAGGAGAACCAGTGAGCGAGCTTATCTACCAGGGACTTTGATTGCGTCTTTATGGTGCACATGTAGCACACCTGCCAGTTCTTTAAGTGATTGGGTACATAGTTAAACTGAGGCTGAGTAGAGCGGCCAACAATCACCGCTCCACCCCTTAACCAAATATGCTGGACCTCTGCTTCCATGTTATGGTTGCAATTGTAGCAAGTAGGTAGTGTTACCATGACATAACTATGGAACTATCTCATTTGAAGTCATCCCACCCCCATGGGGCACCTAAAATGCACATTGCTTTGTGATGAGGTATAATGGATGCACTGTGAGCTAACTGTTACCATAAATTACCGGGCCTAGCCTTTGTCTTTGCAAGCTTGTGATAGACTATCAGTATCTCTTTCCTGCCTTGCTAATATGGAGTTATATTCAGAAAAAATGGGTGTTCCTGTGCTGCCTATGCAGTGTGCCACTGATTAAAACTTCTTCATTGCGATTGACCTCTAAAATGGACATTGAGACTCCTTCAAAGATCTTCAATACACTACACTTCTAAAAATGGAGAAACAGTGCTCTTTTTGGCCAGACTATTCCAAACAAGTTGTCCACCTTTTCCTCCCATTATTGGACAAATAGGATTGGTCCTTTTTCCCTGCCAGCTACCAGCATAAGTCCATACTGGTAGAATTATACCAGCCTTTCTTATCATTGATTCACAACCATGGGTTATGTACACAGTCCTTGAAAACCTGTGACATCTAATTACACTACCAAAACCTAGTTTGTGATTTAAAAAAAATGACATGGCATGCCAACTCAGGAAAACATTGTATTCCCTGAAGCTTGCTTAGGTGAATTATAAAATTGGGGGAGCTGCTTACCAAACAAACATAAGCACTAAGGCACATGTCATTCCCTAATTGCCACCCAAAGGTGACCTCCGGTCAGGGACTGATCTCTCCCGCAGCAGCTCTGTCGGTGTTCCGCTGCTGCTGAGAGGTGGCAGTGGAGGGTTTGAGCCTTGCTTCTGCTGTTCTTGATTGCCTCTGCCTCAGGGCGATCGCTGTGCCTGCGTGTTAGTCTCCGTGAGTAGCCCTGCATTTTGTAGATCTGTGCCCTTGTTTTATTGTGAGTAGCCCCGTATTTTGTAGATCTGTTGCACTGTGCCCTTGCCATTCTCCCATCTCCCTCTCCTGCCGCTGCTCCCCCTCCCAATTTCCATTCCCGCTCCCACCTCCCAGCTGATCGTCCCTCCCGCCTCACTATATAATGGCAGTTGATGCTGGGCCACGCGCAGTGGGTGCGCCCAAGGCACATCAAAGGCAAGCCCGTCTGTGCCCGTCCATGACCCAACCACGACCTTGATCTACTACTATCCACTGTTATCACTCAGCCGCCCTCCTCGCACTCAACCCCAGAAGAATCAACACCTGCCAGCAAGCCACGCCAAACACAACCCACAGCCAGTTCTCCAGCCGCCACTGCGGCCAGACTTTCACCACCAACCATGCCGCAAACACCGACGCTCTGAAGTGCATCCTCCTTAACATGTCCTCCATGCACAGACACTCAGATGAAATCTGGAACCTCCTTGACAACCTCTCACCAGACGTCGCCTTCTTTACAGAAACATGGACCAATGCCTCCTCCACCCCTGACATAGCCATCCCGGATGGATACAAGATCCAGAGGAAGGACTGCCCCAACCACCCAGGAGGAGCACAAGCCATCGCACACAAAAACGTCCTCCGCCTCGCCACCTTGAGCAACGCTTTTTTTGCCGCTGCACACCTGCACTTCCAGGTCCAAACTAGCCCCAACTCCACACTCTGCAGCACCCTCGCATACAGACCCTCCTGGCCCCCCGCATACCGACACCCCCAGCCCGACACCCTTTCCGCCTACACCATCACTGACCTCATCATACACCATGCAGTCGCCTCCACTGACTCTGTGAACATCGCCCCCTCCAGCAAAAACAGCCAGTACACCATCACCTCCTGGACACCGGTCACGAAAGAAGAGACCACCTTGACCATTAAAGGCATCCACTCATGGGCCCCCACGGATCCCTGCCCACTGCACATCTACCATAGAGCCCCCACCAACATCGCACCAAAATTACAACAGATTATCAATGCCACCTTCAGGTCCGGCACCTTGCCCAATGACTGGAAATGCGCCAAAGTCAGGCCCCTGCTCAAGATACCCTCTGCAGATCCCAAGACCTCAAAAACTACCGACCCATCTCTTTTCTCACATGCGATGCGAGGGAGGGGAGAGCGTGTGCTGGTGCAGCCTCCTGAACTGCCCAAAGCCTGTCAGGGGGAGGGGAGTGGGGGCGAGAACAGGAGGGGGGAGCAGAAGTGCAGAGGCAGCGCAGCTCTGGCAGCCTCTAGTCACTCGCTCCAGCCCTAGCCACCGATCAAGAGAGGCAGGCAGCCCCGAGCTACACCAGCAGGCGCGCGGGGGAGCCGGGACGTGCCACAAGAATTATCGCAATACTCCTATGTGGGGATCGATCTGGCCCTAACATACTTTTAGATGCTCATAACCTGAGAGCCAGTATCCACAGCGCCGATATCTTTGCAGCTATCTTATTACCAGCTCCAGATACATATTCAATTCAAGCATCAACTGAAATTTCTACGTCGCTATCAACTATGTTGAAGGAGACCATATTTTCATCCTAAAAACTTTGAATCTGCACTTTTTCTACAACGACGTTGGGTCTACAAGACTGAAGAACTATATATTTAGGATTTTCGATCAGCTCCTCTATTCATCTCGAGCTGTTTTTAAGTCAAAGACGGGTCACCTGATGAAGGCTTACGAGTCGAAACGCGCGTAGTGCATCTACCGCTTTGCCTGCATCATGTTTATTCATCTTCTTCTTTCTAAGTTTATGTCAAGTTATATGTATGTCTTTGCAACTTTGATGAAAAACTCCAATTGATTTAGAAATGCATCAAAAGGCTTCTTAAAAATATTTATCAGCTATCTTCTATAAAATTCATTAAAAAAATATATGTTTTATAAAATAAAAAAAAATAATACATTTTGAATAAATGTATAACTATGTGGTCAATGATACTTTGTATATAGTGGGTTCCTAGATTTCTATACCTTAATGTTTTGTGTGTACTAGTTATAGACCTTTTTCGAGCGAAATAGATCCGATCCAGATGTTGGAGAGGGGAGAGCAAATAATCCAATCTGAGTTGGCATATGCCATGCATATGAGGTCACCTTGACAGAATTAGTAAAGTGAACCTGTACATAGATAGAAAACACAAACAAAAGTTTCTTCCAAAAAGGAACACTACTGTACTTGATGCTAGCTGGACCTGCCAAAGAAATGTGAAGACTGCCACTCCTTAGCTCTATATGATGTTATGTTATGTTAATGTTATGTTAACAATGGTTTGTATAGCGCACTGTCACCGGTTGGTTTCCTGGCGCTATAGAAGACAGAGAGCAGTCAGGGTTGGAGGCCCGCGGAATTAGTGGTATGCTTGTTGGTAAAGCCAGGTCTTTAGGGATTTCCTGAATGACATGAGGTTAGGGCATAACCTGATCTCAAGGGGAAGGGCATTCCACAGACGAGGTGCCAAATCTGCAACCGCCCGAGCGTTTACGTTTAAAAGATGGTGTTTGTAGGAGACATTGGTGAGCCGAGCGTAGGCTTCGGGACGGGGCGTACTTTATAATGAGTTTTGAGATGAATTTAGGGCTTTTGCAGTAGAGCGCTTTAAAGATCATGCAGCTGACTTTAAAGGTACAGAGCTGGGCCACCGGGAGCCAGTGAAGTGTTTTCAGGAGGGGGTGGCAGAATGCCGTCTAGGCTGGCTTAGAATCAGTCTTGCTGCGTGATTCTGCACCATCTGGAGTCATTTCAGGAGCAACTGGGGAAGGCCCAAGTATATCGAGTTGGCATAATCTACGTGAGAAATCACAGTGGCGATCACCACCTGTGTCAGGGCTTCGCCGGTCAGAAGGCGACGAACCTTCCGGATTTTCCTCAGTTGGAAAAGACATTTGGAAACCACCTGACCCACTTGCGTTTTAAGTGAGAGGTCGCTGTCTAAGGTGATTCCAAGCGTCTTTGCCTAAGATGAGTGGATCGGAGCTTGACCCATGTCTGGTGGCCAATAATGTGGGCCCCAGTATTTGATGCTGTCCCCAGTCAGGACCAGCTCGGTTTTTCCTGGGTTCAGTTTCAAATGATTTTGGTTCATCCAAGCTTGGATGAACCGCATTGTTGACTGAAAGAAGGAGATGGACGTATCTGAGTTGTCGATTGTGAAAAGGAACTGTAAGTCGTCCACATAGTTCAGCACCATTACCTGTTTGTCTCTAAGAGCCTGGATTAAAGGGGAGATGTAAAGGTTGAACAGGTGGGGTGACAGGGACGAGCCCTGGGGTACACCACATGTGAGGGCTTGCATTGTGCCCACTTGATTGCCCAGGCGAACTGCCTGAGAGCGGTCTGCCAAGAAGGACTTTAGCCAGCAGGCTGCTGTGCCCCGGATGCCAGCCTGAGAGACACGGTCGATCAAGATGGTATGATCAACCGTGTCAAATGCGGCTGACAAGTCCAGGAGCACTAAAGCCTGAGGGATACGATTGTATGCACAGTCCCTGAGGGTGTCCACGACTGCCACTACCACCGCCTCCGTTGAATGGGCTGGGCGGAAGCCCGCCTGATGTGGTTCTAGGCAATTTGACGTCTCTATAAAGTTGGACAGGCAGTTGGCAACATGGGCCTCCAACACCTTTGCTAAAAAGGGGAGAAGGGAGATTGGACGGTAGTTTGCATTGCAGGTGGGGTCTGCGCCCGGTTTCTTCAGGAGGGGTATTGTTGCTTCTTTGAATGCGAGGGGAACTTGTCCAGTGGCCAGTGAGTTGTTTACAAGGGTGCAAGCGGGAGCCGGAATAACTGACAGGCAGTCTTTCAAAATATAAGGAGGACATCTGTCGGAAGGGACGCCTGATTTTACTCTGACCAGTAATTCCTGAAATTGTTCTGGGGTAATAGGAGTGAAACTGTTTAGTGAGTCAGTAATATTGGGACTTAAAACAGAAAGGGGAGGGCTTAAGGTTTGTGGAATACTGGCTTTGATGGCAGCAATTTTCTCTGTAAAAAAGACGTTCAGTGAATCGCAAAGAGCCTGGGTCGGGGCAAGCTGGGACGAGCATTGTCAAGGTTGGTTAATTCATTGAGGATAGAAAAGATGTCCTTGGATTTATTAGTTGAGTTGGTTATACGAGCAGAAAAATAAGCAGTTTTTGTAACTAGGATAGATTTCATGTAATCCTTCCTTGCAGTGATGTATCAGGTTTTAGCGTCGGGGGCATAGTTACGACGCCAATGTCGCTTAAGTTGACGAAGGGCCAATTTTTTTGCTTTAAGGTCTGGAGAAAAACATTTTTGAGCGTCAGCACGCCGGGCCAGTTTGATCGTTTTGTATGGGGCATGGACGTCGCTGGCTGTTTGCAGCCAGAGGGAGAGGTTGTTTTCTGCTGTGTTAATGTCAGGATGGTGAGGGGGAATGGAAGTGGCAAGAGTTTGTAGAAATTCCAGCCTGTCTAGGGAGTTCCATTTCCTAGCTCGTCCACCCGTAGCTGTGGCAGTGGTCATTTTAGGAGGATAGACGAGATTAAATTTGAGAAGGAAATGATCAGACCATAAGCACGGGGAAGTGACCGGGGTAGTGACTAAGAGAGAGTTGGTCCAGACCTGGTCCAGAATGTGGCCCTTATAGTGAGTTGGTAAATGTACATGTTGTTCAAAGTTTAAGTTTGTAAGAAGCTCAGTGAGTTCGCGCGACTGGGGACTTTCCAGAGGGTCATTGAACCAGTAATTGAAGTCCCCGACCAATAGAATCCTGGCATGATTAATGGCTAGATTGACAATTTGTTCACTGAGCGTTAAAGGGAAGGACGGCATATTGTTAGGGGGTTTGTAGAGGAGGACGCATGCCATAGTAGTATAGGACGTATCAATTTTTAAAACCAAGTTTTCAGCATCTGGAAGATTCAGGCGAATCAAGGCGGTGACGCTCAGGTCGTGGCGGAAGATAGCTGCCACTCCCCCGCCAGGTTTGCCGGATCCACGATCAGCATGAATGATACAGTAGTTTGGTGGCAGTGCCGCAATGATATCTGGGGCAGAGTCTTGAGTCAACCAAGTCTCGGTGAGTAACAAGATGTCGAATTTGTCCTCATCCAATAAAAGAAACAGGTCCAGGTTGTGTTTCACCATGGAGCGGGTGTTTAGGTAGGCTATAGACATGGAATGGGGACGAGAGTCGGGCACTATATGACTGGTAAGGCCATAGACAGAAGTTGTGGTGGCGGTGTCGACGGTGGGTGAGCGGTGACTTAGGAGCCCCAATCTCTGGGCTCGATTTAGAGATAGCTCGTTGAGGTGGCCCTGGCCGTTGTTGAAGGTCAGTAGCTCCTCACGGGAGTAGACAGTTAGCCCAGTAGCATGGCGTGCCCCGGGCCCGTCAGTGTTATGATGCCCTAACACTGCATCTGTTGCTTGAGATGTCCCAAACATGTTTTCATGACACCCTGACAAAAAACTCCTTATTGACCTCCTAAGATCTTCTACAGGCAAATACAGTATAATAACTGGCTAGATAACCACACGCTCCTGTGTGCCCCTGATTCAGGTGACATCATGAGAAATTACATAAAACGAGCAGTGATGGCAGCAGTAATCTCACTATAAACCATCTCATCATAATGATATGGACCAGAAAAGCGAGCCTACTATAAACTGTTCTCAACTATTTAAACTGACGGTGTCACTCCTTCATATGGAGGGAATTTAAGATTTGCATCTGGGCTGCATCTTTATGGCTCTATGTATGCAAAATAACTGAATATATTTGTTCTGACATTGCCCCATTCGAAAACATGTTGCGAGGATTTTCTAAGACGTGACCAACCCTTGGGTCATAACACTTCAAATTAGGCAGCCATTAAGGGTATCCCTGATTAGCGAATTATTCATTCATTGCAGATGAACGGGTAAACCATATCCAATTTTTGTGGCATTCAAGAAATAACTTGCCCACAGGCGTGGGCGGCTTAGGTAACAGGGGTGGGGCGGGCGTTGTGGGTGAGGGTGGAAGTTCACAGACAACGGAATGGGGAAAGTAAAATAAATAAATAAAACCACTTACCTTGCGCTTGCCGCATCGCCAAATTGGTGATTCGGCAAGCGCAAGGTAAGCAGCAACGGTCGGTAGTGGGAGTACCTGCCGGGAGGTGACGTGGGGAGGGAGAGGGGCAGGGTGGGGGTAGTAAACTCTGGATTACGGAGGTTTACAGGTAAGTAAACATATAAATAAATAAAACAAATTTCGTTGCTCGCACTGCATTGCATTTGGGGATGCAGTGCATGCAACGAAATTCGTTTTATTTATTTATATATTTATTTACCTGTAAACCTCCGTAATCCATAGTTTACTACCCCCACCCTTCCCTTCCCCACATCACCTCCTGGCAGGTACTCCCACTGCCGACCACGGCTGAAGGTAAGTGGTTTCCTTTATTTTTTTATTTTACTTTCCCTATCCTATTGTCTGTTCACTTACCGCGCACCCACCCCAACGCCCCACCGCTGTTACCTATGTCGGTCACGCCTGCTTGCCTAGATGGATTACTTCCCCGGTAGTCAGCATACCAATAGCTTTTCTCCTTTGTTCAATACACCTCAATAATATGCCAGTTGCGGAAAAATGCTAGGAGAGGATGTTTGTGCAGTGACTCCCCTTCTGCCCTTTCCCTTTCTTAAAGAAGAGCCGCACTCCTATACTTATATGGAATGTCCAGGACGAATAGAGGGTAGGATTGCTCAAATCCAGAGGAACTCCCTATGGTTTCCCTTTAAAAATAAGCTCTTTACCATACAGCGCTTCACGTGTTTTTAAACGCAGCAATGGTAGCTAACTAAACTCACTGTTACTGAGTGGAAAGGTTAGATGACTGAGTTGGTTATGGTGTTATTTAAAATCTGCATTCTGTGTAAAATTTCCTGTCACACCTGGAAGCATTTCACCTTACTGAGCCATTCAGCTGCTTTCTGCTCAGCCATTGTCAGCTTTGGTATTGTGAGCAATAACTGATTTCCAAATGGGCTTATGGGCCAGTACTAGGTGAAGATACAAGATACTACGTTTTGTCCCTTGGCCCGAGCATGCTTGGGAGTCTCAATCTCCTGGCCACCTTCATCTAGTTAGAACATTGTGATCAGAACGATGTGCCCTTATTGCAAGAGGCTTCATTCATGTCTGCCGAAGTTGACACGCCCTCATAGAACAGAAACTCACATTGGCAACGGTATGATGGGGCCTGGGAGAGCTTGATTGCCTGATTAGGCAGTGACTCTCCCTGTGCAGGGTTCTTTCGAGGGCTCGAACCTGAACTAAGTTACTCTAGTACTTAGAATTATCCCAGTAGCATATTCTGAACCCACTGGTCATGAATGAGCCAGCACCTTGTACAATAAGCAATGGTACAAATGTGAGCTTTGATTTGCAGGCTATCTCAAGTTTTTTAAAGCAGCGACCCGAATGATAGCTTTCACCTATCAAATTGCACCACATAGCCATTACTGTAGAAACCATGCAGTGGGAATAAGCAAGACGCCCTGCTAATGCCTGCCACATCCTGACAAATTTGCTGCCTTAAAATGTCCTGCTGTCCCTGTGACAGCAACTGTTTGCCATTGTGATACCCAGTACTACAAAGATAACTGCAACAACAGAAGGCGGCGAAATGCATTAATTACAAGTAGGGCTCCCGGTTGTATGGTATTTATTTTTTTGCCATTTCCATCTGTATTCATCCATATTTATTTTTTGGGCATTTTATCTGTGTTTATCCACATTTATTTTTCCCACAAGTAAAAGATGACGCTGCAGCTAGTATTTTTCCACATTTATTTTAATTGACAATGCACACTTGCACTCGTTTGTTTTTGGTCAACACAATACATTCATATCAAAAGACATTTGTCTCAGAGTCTTTCAGGTTCTGTCATCGGCACAGAGTGCCACATCCTCTCTCGAAATTGCACACCATACTGCCCCACTGAGAGAACCTCACACTGCCTTCAGATACAACCCAAATGTGCCCCACTATAAAGACCTGGAAGCAACTCAATTTAAAATATGCACTAGATAAGGGTAATATGCGGCCTGAAAAAGCATGTCTGTCTGTGATCAACATTGCTTTCTAAACTTCATGGTATCATTTTTGAATTGGGAAAAATATGGGGATTTTCCATACTCTAACTGACACAGATTGCACTCTGAGGGTGGCTTGCACTTTACTGTTTCCTTATAATGCCATGGTTATTAATATTTTAGTTTTTGCCATAGTCAGCTTGAGATCCTGACTGCAATTATGGCCAGACACACAGTGGCAAGGGATGCACTAAGAGAAAAAAGAAACCCCATTTTAACAGTACAGGTTTGACTGAACTCTGTTCACAGTAGAGTATAAATCGGCACCAGGGGTGGGCTTCTAGGCAAAAACTTTAAGCCCCTCCATTTATTTTTTCCTACTTTTTACAAAAGATTTTAGACCCCTTTAACCCTTTCGCTGCTGATGACGAGCTCAGCTCGTCATCACCCACGGGTGTCGTGTGCTGATGACGAGCTGAGCTCGTCATAACTGCAGCAAAAGAGCAATCTGCAGCACAGGGGAAAAATCCCCGCAGCAGCCATGTGGTTAAGACAAGTGTTTGTGGATTGTTTAGCACAACAGTGGAGAGGCAAAGCGTATCAATATTACTTCATGTTTGTGGATTGTCGCAAGATCCAGAAATAATATTTTTCTTGAAGTGTGTTTTTCATTTAATAATTTAACATATATGATACAAAGCTGCAACCCAGTAAAAATTACTTAAGTGTAGGCACTTTCTTCAAGCGAGTTAAGGTACGGTGCCACCGGCAGGAGGCAGCATAGGAAACAATGTCACAGCTGGGGACTATCAATATTTCCCTTTTGTTGGGAGAGCAAAATGATAGGTATTTGCCTGGGACTTTATAAATCCCTGCACCGTTTCCTGTAATGTGCAAACACTGCCTGCACAGTTCACACATTTTCCAAATTTACTGGTTATCTTCTGGTTTGCTAAGGTATGTAGGGACCAGTTTAAAAAGATAGCAGTACATCTAAGCTTGGAGATTTACAACTATGTCCGAGAGGAGATTTAGGTGCAAGTTTCTTTGTGTATTTCTGGAAAGGTCGTGTGACATTCGCGTCGGGTCCTACTCCTATTTTGCAGAGTTCTGCATAGTGGACAACTTTGCACATGGGAGATAGTACCCTGTACAAGCGCAATCTTTTTTTCCTCCACAGAGAAAATATTTTTCCACATGGATAACCTCCTTTCTCTAAACGACCACCAAAAATGAGATTGATCAATTCCCTTTTTCGTTCTGAAAAGGGATTTGCTCAAGCCCTTCTGGAGAGAAATGCGTTCTTTTCCAGGCGGTATAGGGGAAGGGAGTAGTTTGTGAATGCAGTCAAACATCTGTATCCATTGGCGGTGGCGTTCATATACTTCAAGGCTACACACTTTAGAAGACCCACATGTCCACCCTGTGCCAAGCTCTACACTGTTGGTAGAGCTCTTTGCACATAGAAATAAATGGGAAAACACCTGCTACATCCTTCTCCTACCTAGCAGCTAAGACATGGAACTCCCTGCCAATCCACCTGTGGCTGACCCAGGACCACCTCGCCTTCAGGAAACAGCTCAAGACCTGGCTGTTCGAGTAGTAGCAGACCCCCCTCCCCACGCGCCTTGAGACCCTTCCGGGTGAGTAGTGCGCGATATAAATGCCATGATTGATTGATTGATTGATAGGAACCACTTTCTGAATCTCTGGCTGGCTTAAGTAAGGTAAATTACATCGTGAACATAGCTTTAGGAGAGATTTATGCCTGAATTAGCCTTTGTGAATAGGCCCACGAAGTTGTGTTAACCAAAAAATCCACTTTACAACATGTAGCACGTTATAAAATCAACCTGTTTGACAACTTTAGTTGACATTTAAACTTTGCAATTGTGTGTGTCAGCCCGGGCTGAGACAGCTTCCCGGGCACATACACAGTTTTTGAGCTGCCAGCCGCACCTGAGTACTTCACAGGTCTTTAAAAGACCATTCACTAGCTAACGAGGCTTTGTTGTAAATACTGATAACACCAGAGACGATACTTACTCTGTGAGCAATCACCATACAATCCTGTTTTGCAACTCTCTGCTGGAGCACGGCAGCGCCACAAAATGTGCTAGTATTTTCCAGTTTTTACAAATAAATACAGACAAAGGAAAACTTGTTTTCCGTCTGTATTTATATGTAAAAATCAGTTTAAACGGAAAACCGGGAGCCCTAATTATAAGCCACAGAAATAATACGGTGAACACTTTTGGTATCGAATGCTTGGAAATGACTGGTGACTTTTCGTTTAACTAAATTGAAACCTTGGGCCTGATGTGGTTATTAATGTTCCGGCCTAATTTTTTACCCATTTATCCCTCCTTAGGGCTTGTCATATCTTTCTGAGATGATGTTGTAGCCATCTTAGTGCTGTGTGCTCCTCATGAATGGATGGATGACAACCAAAAGGAATCTTCCCATGCATGACAGAAGTATGAAGAGGCTGATCCTTCGCATGAAGTACTTTAAGACCCCCCTCAATTCTGCGAGATGTACCATCATTTGGCCAACTCTTACTTGCACCTGCACTGTGTTGCGACTAATGGTGCACCTCTGCGACGCATCGGGTGCGGCTGCTCATTTCTGAACCTTCCAGTCATGTTGCCATTTAGTGCACAACAGGGCCAGGAGGAGCCTGGAATGTAAGTGTTGGACAACAAAATGGTAAAAGCAGCCGGAGGTTTCTCCATGTGAGAGGAGGAGCGCCTCCCCTCCCCACCCCACAATGCTGCAGAAAGGTGGAAAAATAACATGGTAATAAAAGGATTTTATTACCATTTTATTTTTCCGGCTTTCTGCCGATTTGAGAGGGCAGGGATAGTGCGTCATTGCTTCTGATTGGCCCCTTCAGTACTAATTGGGTATGTCAGTTTGGCTGTCTACCTTGCTACGGCAAAACCGATGTATGCAACTCAGTCTCCAACCTGGCTGTCTTAGAAAGCTCGTTTAGAGAGCAAGCACAGTCCTTCAGTGGTCTTCGGAGCGTTGATGCAGCCTGCTCCAGCCAATCCAGACACTTCTCTCGTGCAGCATGCGAGCAGTGTCTGGAATAGATGAGGAGCTGTGGGATCTCGCGCTTGAGGAGTCAGGAGCAAGGGCCGGTAGGGTGACCAACCGTCCGTACATTTCATGGACAGTCCGTAAATTGGACCTCACGTCCGTTGTCCGTGAGGATCCTTTTTACATATGCCTTTTGTCCGTAATTTTGGCCATCACAGGGAGCAGTACTGCTCTCCTGTGAGAAGCCTCTGCCCTCTGATGGGGCCGCTTTGCACTCATCCTCGAGCACAAGAGCAGCCCCACCCGCCCTTTGTCATTCTGTATGGGGCTGATGATTGCCACATACAGAATGACAATGGGCCGTCTGAAGGGTTACTGCATGTGGTGGCCTCCTCCTGCCTCGGTCTAGGGCAGCGCATTTTGGAAGAAATGTGCAAACACGCAAATGCTGCTACGGAATACAGTTCATTCACAGAAGCTGGTAAAACAAGTTGAAAAGAAGGGGTTTGAGTTCTTTCAGGCTCATCATTTTAGAAACGTGCAGTTTCAATATTATATTCAAGGTACCCATGGTTGCTGCATTTTTATTTTATGCATCTAACAACCACTGACAAAGCCAATACGTCTGGCTTGTTGTAGGTGTAACGTTACTTGTTATTTATCTGGATACAATGACAGAAGAGGCAAAATACCAGTCCGCCGGCACGCTATGCTAAAAAAAATTTTTCGCTTAGGTGTTTTAAGCCCCGCCCTTTATTACATCGAACACCCCCTTTTGAGAGATACTCCCCCCCTTTTTTCATCCCGATTAAAGCCCTGAAAACACCATGTAACAGTCACCTCACGTCCTGGCACTGTGCATCGTGCATGACTTCCACTTTTTCAGATTGCCTATATGCAAGGGCATAGTGAACCCTCTGCCACCCCACCCCTTGCTTTAGGATCTACAGCAAGGGTGACATTTTTGATGGGTCTCTTCTGTCTGGAACTCTGCAGACGAAGGCTCAGCTCATAATTAATATGAAAAGGTTGGCGAGTGAGTAAGTGAAGGGATGGATGGATGACTGGATGGATGGATTGGTGAATGGATGATTGAAAATGTGAATAGTTCAAGTTCAAGTTCAAGTTCAGGGATTTATATAGCGCACTACTCACCCTGAGGGTCTCAAGGCGCTTGGGGAGGGGGGTTTATTTTTTGTCGAGTAGCCAGGTTTTAAGTTCTTTTATGAAGGAGATGTGGTTCTGAGTAAGGCGGAGGTGAGTGGGGAGTGAGTTCCAGGTCTTGGCCGCCAGGAAGGAGAAGGATCTGCCACCCATGGTGGATTTTCGGATGCGCGGTACTGCGGCGAGGGCTTGATTGGAGGATCTTAGTTGGCGGGTGGGTGTGTAGAAGGACAGTCGAGTGTTGAGGCATTCGGGTCCTAGTTTGTAGAGGGCCTTGTGTGCGTGGGTGAAGAGACGGAAAGTAATTCTCTTGTTGACGGGAAGCCAGTGGAGGTCTTTTAGGTGGCCGGTAATGTGATCTTGGCGAGGGATGTCCAATATGAGTCTCGCTGATGCGTTTTGGATGCGTTGGAGTTTTTTCTGTAATTTTGCTGTGATTCCGGCGTATAGTGTATTACCATAATCCAGTCGACTCGTGACCAGTGCGTGGGTGACAGTCTTTCTTGTCTCGGGGGGATCCAGCGGAAGATCATTTTGAGAATACGAAGTACGTTGAAGCAGGAGGATGAGACTGCGTTGACTTGTCTGGACATCGAGAGAGAGGAGTCAAGGATGAAGCCAAGGTTACGTGCGTGGTCTGTGGGTATGGGTGCTATGCCCAGAGCGGAAGGCCACCAAGAGTCGTCCCAGGCTGAGGGGGAAGATCCTAGGATGAGCACCTCCGTTTTGTCTGAGTTGAGTTTTAGGCGGCTGTGTTTCATCCATTCGGCTACTTCTTTCATGCCTTCGTGAAGATTGGTTTTGGCGGTGTTAGGGTCTTTGGTGAGGGAAAGGATTAACTGGGTGTCGTCGGCGCAGGAGATGATGTTAAGGTTGTGTTGACGCGCGATGGATGCGAGTGGGCTCATGTAAACGTTGAAGAGGGTGGGACTGAGTGATGATCCTTGTGGTACGCCACAGATGACTTCAGTGGCCTCTGAGTTGAATGGGGGGAGACGGACTCTTTGAGTTCTCCCGCCGAGGAATGAGATGATCCAGTCCAAGGCTTTTCCTTGTATGCCGATGTTGCTGAGGCGCTGTATAAGGTATTGCACCGTTACAACGCAACTTTTTCAACGCACTACCATTACATCGCAACTTTTGCAACGCAAATACCATTACAATGCATGCCATTGCAACGCATGTCATTACATAGCAGATACTATTACAACGCATGCCATTACATCGTAAGTATAGGTAAGTATATTATTTTTATTTAATTTTATTTTACATTATTTTATTATTTTAATTAATATTAAAAATAAAATAAAATATTAATATATTAATTTAAGTAATTTTGGGGTATTTTTAGGTTTTAGGGCTGGGTTTGGTTTTTGGGGTACAGGTGTATTTTTAGGTTTTAGGGCTGGGTTTGGTTTTTAGGGTACAGGGGTATTTTTAGGTTTTAGGGCTTGGTTTGGTTTTTGGGGTACAGGGGTATTTTTAGGTTTTAGGGCTGGGTTTGCTTTTTGGGGTACAGTGGTATTTTTAGGTTTTAGGGCTGGGTTTGGTTTTTGGGGTACAGGGGTATTTTTAGGTTTTAGGGCTGGGTTTGGTTTTTGGGGTATAGGGGTATTTTTAGGTTTTAGGGCTAGGTTTGGGTTTTGGGGTACAGGGGTATTTTTAGGTTTTAGGGCTGGGTTTGGTTTTTGGGGTACAGGGGTATTTTTAGGTTTTAGGGCTGGGTTTGGTTTTTGGGGTACAGGGGTATTTTTAGGTTTTAGGGCTAGGTTTGGTTTTTGGGGTACAGGGGTATTTTTAGGTTTTAGGGCTAGGTTTGGTTTTTGGGGTACAGGGGTATTTTTAGGTTTTAGGGCTAGGTTTGGTTTTTGGGGTACAGGGGTATTTTTAGGTTTTAGGGCTGGGTTTGGTTTTGGGGTATAGGGGTATTTTTAGGTTTTAGGGCTGGGTTTGGTTTTTGGGGTACAGGGGTATTTTTAGGTTTTAGGGCTGGGTTTGGTTTTTGGGGTACAGGGGTATTTTTAGGTTTTAGGGCTGGGTTTGGTTTTGGGGTACAGGGGTATTACGACTTTAAATAAATTAAATTAATTAAATTAATTTAATAACATTTAATTAAATGAATTACAATTTTTACAATTAAAAAATTAATTGAATTACATTACTTAAATTAAATTAAATGAATTACTTTTGTATTTATTCAATTGATTATAATAAATAATATTATTTACAATTTTTAAATTAATTACATTTCTTTAATTATATTAAATTAAATTATAATAAGTATTATTTAAATTTTATTTAAATTATATTTATTGTAATAAATTACATTATATTATTTACTATTTATAATTTTTTTATATTTCATTAATTATATTATATTAAATATATTATATTAATTACAATTTTAATATTAATTAAATTACTATAATTAAATTAAATTAAATTAATTACTGTTTTAAATTTTTTTAAATTATATTTATTAATTTAAATTAATTAAATTAACTTTATTACATTTTTTTAAAAAAGATATACGTACCAATACTTACGATGTAATGGCATGCGTTGTAATAGTATCTGCTATGTAATGACATGCGTTGTAATGGCATGCATTGTAATGGTACCTGCATTGTAAAAACTGCGTTGTAACGGTCTGCATTGTAAAATAACGCGTTGTAACGTCATAGATCCGCTGTATAAGGGTGCTGTGACAGACTGTGTCGAAAGCGGCGGAGAGGTCAAGTAGAATGAGGGCCACTGTTTCTCCGTTATCCAGTAGTGTTCGGATGTTGTCTGTTGCTGCAATGAGGGCGGTTTCGGTGCTGTGTTTGGCTCGAAATCCGGACTGAGAGGGATCGAGGGAGTTGTTGGATTCAAGGAAGGCCGCGAGCTGGCTGTTGACGGCTTTCTCAATGACTTTGGCGGGGAATGGGAGGAGGGATATGGGTCAGTCGTTTTTAAGTTCAGAGGGGTCTGCTGTGGGTTTCTTCAGGAGGGCGCTGAGTTCGGCGTGTTTCCAGCTTTCTGGGAAGGTGGCAGAGTTGAAAGAGCAGTTGATGACATCACGGAGATGAGGTGCGATGATGGAGTCAGCTTTGTTGAAGATGTGATGGGGGCAGGGGTCGGTAGGCGAGCCAGAGTGGATTGAGGTCATTAGGCGGATGGTGTCTTCAGTGGTGATTGGGTTCCAGGCGCTGAGGTTGTTAGATGGCGGTGTATGTTCTGAGGGGGGTTGGTAGGGTTGTTCGCAGGGAGTGTTCTCGAAGCTGTTGTTAATGTCGGCAATTTTGTTGTAGAAGAAGGAGGATAACGCATCGCAGAGGTCTTATGAGGGAGTGATGTCGTTAGATGCTGCGGTGGGGTTGGTGAATTCTTTGACAATGTTGAAAAGTTCCTTGCTGTTATGGGCGTTGTTGTCGAGTCGATCCTTGAGTGCTGATTTCTTGGTGGATCGAATCAGTTGGTTGTGTTTGCGAGTGGCTGCCTTGAGGGTGGCCATGTTGTCGGTGGTTGGGTTTTTTCTCCATGTTTTCTGTAGGGTGCGGCATAGCTTCTTGGATTTTTTAAGGTCATCATTGAACCAGGGAGCCTTTTTACTGCCTGATTTGATCTGGTAGTGGTGCTAATTCATCAGCGCTGTGGGTAATCCATTGCTTGAGTTTGGTGGCCGCTTGGTTTGGGTCCAATGAGAGGGTGGGAGGGTTTTGGTTGAGTGATGTGAGGAGTTGGTCGGAGGTGATTTTGTTCCAGTTTCTCCGAGGAATAGGTTGTGGGGGGTTGTGGGTCAAGGTGGTTTTGTAGCTGAATTGAACACAACTGTGGTCCGTACAATGGAGAGCTGTGGTGCGATCGAAGGCAATGTGCTTGCTGGAGGTGAAGATAGGGTCGAGCGTGTGTCCGGCTAAGTAGGTGGGGGTGTCAACAAGTTGTTTGAGTCCGAGATTGGCCAGGTTGTCCAGAAGGGTGGTGGTGTTGCTCTCGTATTTGTTTTCAAGGTGGAAGTTGAGGTCTCCTAGTAGAATGTAGTTCTCGGAGGCGAGGGCATGTGGGCTGACGAAGTCAGTGATGTCATCGCTGAAATGTGTACGGGTTCCTGGAGGCCTGTAGATGAGGGTGCCTCTAAGTGTGGTCCTAGGGTCGGTGTGGATCTGGAAGTGGAGATGTTCGGTGGTTGCAAGATTAACGTCAGAGCTGGTCGTGATTTTGATTATGTTCTTATGGACGATGGCGATGCCTCCTCCTGTTTGATTGGTGCGGTCTTTTCGGATGATCTTGTAAGCGTCTGGGATGGCTATGGCGATGTCGGGTGTTGATGATGTGTTCATCCTTGTTTCTGTAAGGAATGCGATGTCCGGTGACGCAGTGTCGAGTAGGTCCCAGAGTTCTGTGGCGTGTCGGTGGACCGAGCGGGTGTTCAGCAGGATGCACTTCAGGTGGTTAGAGAAGGAGCTGTGTTTGGAAGAAGTGGATTTGGTGTGGGTCCTGGAGCAGGTGAATTTGCAGGAGTGGCAGGCGAATGGGCCAAGGGTGCGTCCTGGGGTAGCTTCGCAGCATTGTGGAGTGCGTCCGGGGTTAAGGGCAAAGAGGGTAGCGGCGTCATACGTTATGCGGGTGGAGTGGGTTTTGCGAAGGCCAGGGGGTCTGGCGCTGGGCGCGGTCCAGGCGCGGATGAGCGTAGACGGGCGTACCTTTGGCGCGACTTCGGCGCGCATGGGGCACGACCGCTGCGCGTGAACGCTGCGCGCAAAAACATCTGTCATAAATGGGTAGTGGGGGGGAGGGGCGAGGGAGGCTCAGCTGGGAGGTGGGTCGGGCTCTAGAGGACGGGCTTGCAGGCACAACAACAACAAAATGGCAGTGGATAGGAAAGTAAACACAGCCACAAAGATCAATGCAATGATGAGACAATGTATGCAAAAGCGCTACTATGAACTATTTCCTGATCAAGTGAAGCAAAATCATATAATTAGCGTTACAGCAGCGTCAAAATAAATTATAGTGCTAAAGTTGGCAAAACGCCCTGAGATTCCGTTTTAATGTAGGCAAAGCTAATCGCGTTAAAGCAGATTTAAGAGGCAGCAGGTCTGGTTAAGGAGCGCAGCACAACAATACCAGCCCGAGCAGGGAGCTTGGGGAGCGACCGCTATCAACGGATGGATGGATGGAAGAGTGAAAGGGTGGATGATCGGTGAGTAAATGGGTCGATGGATGAGTGAATCGATGGATGAGTGATTCGGTCAATGGATGGATTCATGAGTGGATGGGTAAAAGGATGGGTGGATGGATGGATGGATGGATGGATGGAAGGAAGGATGGCTAAGTCAAAGGGTCAATGGAGAGAGAAAGGGAGGATGGGTGGATGACTGAAAAGGTGAATGGGTGAAAGGATGAGTGACTGGATGGATGAGTGAGTGAAATATATCTGGATGGGTGCAAGTGTAAATGGATGGAAGAGTGGATGGATGGATAGGGTGAAAAGGTGGATGGATGGATGGATGAATGAAAATGTGAATGGAGGGATGGATGAGTGTAATGATGGCTGGAAGGATACACAATTGATAGGTTTGCAAATGAATGAATATGTTTGGATATTAATGGGATTACTTATATACCATTGCGCGACCTCCTTTGATGTGTCTGTAAAACCTACGTTTTGTCCCGAAGATCTGACCTGAATTTTGACCCCCTGTCCTACATTTTTTGTCCTGAATTTTGACCCTTTGTCCTGAATTTTTACACTCACCGTCCTGAATTTGCACCCATGACAGTTGGTCACCCTAAGGGCCGGAGAACACGGAGAACGTGCTACAGCAAAGAAGGTAAGAAAAACTTTTTTTCATTTTTAAATGTAAATGTTTATTTGATGTTCTTTAATTCTATTTATACTTTACTGGGTAAATGCCAGACATAATACCCAGGAAGGAGCCCCAAGGTTTCAGATATTCCATAATGGGCGAGGCGGGGAGGTTCCATGGGTCTGGAGTACATTATGTAAGCTGTGGCACATCTGCAGATATTGCCACCGTGGGACTGGGGGAGCAGAAATTCATCCCGCAGGACCTCAAACATTTCATCTTACCGGACGAAATAGGCCGTCTAGCATGAGATAACAGCTGAGCTCCACCAAACCCAGAGCAAATGTTACATTTCGTATATCATCATCTCTACCCGCCCTGAAAAGTAAGGGTGCTCTGAAGCTCAAGCATGGAGTTTCAGTAAACGATGTCATTGGGCACTTTGGCGATTGACAAAGGTATCAATTTGATTTATCATAATGACTCATGTAAAGAAAAGAAACAATGTCATTTACAGCGACGTGTTTGCTCCGTCTTTTGAAAATCATTGTGCATGCAAACAGAATGAGTGTTTGGGACCGCGGAGCGGGCGAGTAGTCATTTTGAAGTGATGAAAGCTTGTTCAGTCATTCGATAGTTCCACTCCATCTGGTACCCGAGTGCTCATCACGCCTGCTATGGATGCTTCAGTGATGAGACAAAAGATGCTGTCATCTAGTTATCAAGCCGCTGGAAAAGGCTGGCAGGCAAACAGATTTAACTAGCAATACATTGCATTATGTTACCTCCTCTCTCCGCTGATTCGGTCTCTTCTATGTTTCATGTGATTGTATCTTCAAACAGACACCATGTATACAACCGAATGTTGCTGCCAGACATCCTGTAAATTGTAATATGACAAATCATCACGCGGATAATGACACAGGACTGTTTCATGTAGAAAGGGCCAATTACCCTCTGTAAAAACAGAAGACTAGATGTGTATATTATACATATCTGTGCAGCAAAATGACCCTTTTTGTACGAGTGTTTTCTCATTTTCCACAACACAGAATTAAATCTAATAAATAAATACACGGCATTTGGAATCTTCTTTGTCAATGCGCCTGTATTGTAGCCTGCGAAGGAAGACGGGTTACTGACAATTTTAGGTCTTATAAACAGTGTGACAAATGTGACTATACGTTGAGAGTCAGAGTCCGTATCTTAGATTTGAAAAAGGATGTATTATAAACTCAAAGCCAAGGTAAAATAAACCAGACACAAAAAAATACTGTCAATAAACAGATTTATTAAAGGAAGACCAAATCGACGTACAATATTGGTCCTTAACAGCAAAGAACAAATCCAGATTTTAGTAATTGCAATGCAAAATATTAAGAACAAACAGCTAGATTCATCAAAGACCCGTTTTGCGAGTCTTTAATAGCGATTCATAAGGAATCGCTATTACAGACTCGCAAAACGGGATTCATGTAGGAATCGCAAAATAAATTGCGATTCCTACACATTCCTTATTTGCGATTAGCAAATTGCTAATCGCAAATAAGGAATAACTCCCCATTCATTCCTATGGGCAAATTTACACAGGTGTTAAACACACATGTCCAAAGGACATGTGTGTGTGTAACATGCAACCGAGAAAAATGCACTAAAGTGCTTTTTTCTATTTTTTCGCTATTTACCATGAAGTCAGACTTTGTGGTAAATAGCGACCAAATATTGCGAATTTGCAAAATTGGTTAATGAATTGCATTTAAGGAATCTCTAATAGAGATTCCTTAAATCCAATTCCTCACAAATATGCGATTTCGCAAATAGCGATTTTTGCATTTGGGATGAAGAATCCCAAATGCAAAAATTGCACTCGCAAAGGGCCAGATTCTCAGAATCTGGCCCTTTGCGAGCGCAATTTAGCTTGATGAATCTACCTGTTAGTCTGATGAGTGGATGAATGGTTTTGATCCTTCTCCCCACAAATGGGAAAGAATAGCTATATGTAGCTGTCTCTACACTAAGCTAAGAGTTAAGGAAACCTTATTAATCCAGAAGCAAGAAAAGGGGTCAGCATCACAAAGTCTGTAGAAGTTCTATAAGCAAAGATCATGTATACCATAAAGCCACAAAAACAGAAGTCAGGAGAGAGCTGTTCCTCTCAAAGTCTAAAATAAATCTCTATGTCTATAAAGTAAGCTCACTAATAAAAAGCACACAGAAAGTTCGAGAAACATGACCTCACATGCTTAGACCCAATTATTTTCACTTCCCATGAAGAGTTCCAGCGTTTGGTAGATACTCCTTTTTTCCAGTCTCTGCATCTGAGGCGCCCTTGAATTCCTCCCTTTGACAGATATCGCTAACTGGTAGCACTCCCTTGTTTTTCTTATTAAATTTAACTGACCCTGCCATCTCTTCCTTGCCTCACTATCTTAAAAATACAATATTCCTTCACTAGCTAAGAATGCTTTGGTCTGCACCCGGAAAGAAAAGAAACACATTGAAACCAATTTTCATGTTCAATGTTAAATGTCCAAACTTAATTTTATTTAATTTTAATTTAATAGCGATTTGGAAAGCGCCTGGTGACCCAAGGGCATCCCCGCGCTGTAGGAGTTGTAATCCAGTTGAGGGAAAGGAAGGGAGGAGAGACGTTTAATTAGGGAATAGGTGTGTTTTCAACTTTTTGCGAAATACCAGGTAGTTGGGTTCAAGTCTGAGGGAGCGTGGTAGGGCGTTCCATCCAGTGGCTGCTTGGACAGAGAAGCGTCGTCCTCCTGTGCGTGTCTTTTTGAATCTGGGAATGTTGGCCAGGTGCTCATTCTCGGATCGTAGGGATCTGGGTGCTTTGTAGGGAGTGATCATGCTGCTGAGGATCGCGGGACCAGATCCGTTGATCAGCTTGTGAGTCGTGCACATGGCTTTGAAATGCACCCTTTGGCGCACAGGGAGCCAGTGCAGAGCCTTGAGGGCAGGTCTGGCAGACACTCTAGGGGGAAGGTTGGTGAGCAGACGTGCTGCAGCGTTCTGAGTCCGCTGCAGTTTCGTCAGGGTGGCCTCAGGGGCTCCCAGGTAGACCATGTTGCTATAGTCCAGGCGAGACAGTACTAGTCCCTGGATAAGCAGTTTCCTGGAAGCAGGTGGCAGTAAGGGGAGAATCTTGCGGGTCGTGCGCATGAGCCCGAAACAGGTGCCCGAGGTTTTGGCTGCTTGCGTCTTCATGGAAAGCTCTGGTTTGAGCCATACGCCGAGGGTCTTGATTTCACGTTTCGGGGGGGGGGGGATTTCTCCGAACACGTCGGGCCAGAGTTCTGGGGGTATGGTCATCCATTGTTTCCCCAGGAGCATCACTTCCGTCTTTGACCCATTTAGTTTTAATGACGAGTCGCTCATCCAGCTGTGGATTTCTGTGAGGCAGTTGGTCAGGTTCTCTGGGTGGTCGACTAGTTGGGATAAGGAGACGACCAGTTGAGTGTCATCAGCGTAGCTTACCATTTTTATGTCAAATGGTGTCACCACATCCTCAAGGGGGGCCATATATGAATTAAAAAGCGTCGGGCTCAGGGAAGAACCCTGGGGGACCCCGCTTGTGAGGGGGAGGGTGGACGAGTGGTGATTGTCGTCCCATACCTGGAACGTGCGCCCAGTGAGGAAGGAAGCGAAAGGCCAACAGTCACGTTAACTTAGCAACTTACTTTAAAAACATATATTGTACAACACCCATTTGATCCTGTAAACATTAATAGCATATACAATTATTTATATGTATTGAATTTTCACACATGGATACACTTTTATCAATTAGAACAACAACTGGCCACATTGTAGGCACAATACCAATATCCTCACAATTCATTCTTTTCTAACCTTTGGAGAATGCACTGCATTAAATGCATTTTAGCGCAACCCCAGTACAATCTTAGCCTATAGATGAATTTTGTTGACGGTACAGTTGTCCCTAAAAAAACAAGCATTGGCAAAGCCAATAGGTCTCGCCTTTGGGACCTTAAGGTTTTTAGCCATGCAACAGTTGATATTGTTGCACCAAGGATATTGTGCTGCATAACTAAATACTTTTGAGGTCCCAAAAGTGAGACCTATTGGCTATGCCAATGCTTGTTATGGATGTAGTGTACCTTCAGGTGCGTCTGTTGTGGGGTGAACAGGCGAAAGAGGTGGTGTATGGCAGGCACTTGTGGGGGGCTGACCTGCAGTGGGCTGGTAGCCTGGTCTTCCTTTTTCTTTGAAAGACTATAATGCAATTGAACATTTGTAGAGCACAATGGAATGGGAACTCTAAAGCCTCCTCAAAGGACAAGTCTTTTTGTTGGTTGAGCCCCTGAATGAGGTTTTGTAATGATACCCAGTCTTTTTACGTGAGTCCAACTCCTGCTGGAGTATCTCGAGCACTGGTTCCATCAACTCCGAAGGATGCTTCGAAAAAGTGTAAGTCGTCGCTTCTAAAGAGGATTTAGACACCAGATTTTTGGGCGCCGATGGTTTTGGTTCGATTTTTTAGCTGAGGTGGAATGGCGTTTTAACGATGAAGGTTTCAACTATGAGGGTCGGCTGGCATGCTTTGGGTCAAGGACATGCTGTTTTTTGGAGCAGAGGCCGGGTGTGTCCAAAACAGGTGGACCATGGCCCAAAGGCAGTGACGGCCCAACACCAGTCTTTGGTCGACCCAGGTGAGGTAGGCGACTCTACTTTGTAGAGATGTGCTGTATTCGGGGTGGAGTAATATCTTCAATCCCCATGTCTAAACCGGAGCGGTCTTCAGGATAGAAGCTGCCCTCGTCAGTAGAAGATGAATGCGCCTGTAGCTCCTGTTTGGATCTTCCCAACCCAAGAAGTCTGATGTGTCGTCAGCGGTGCTTCAAGTCATCTTTAAACATCAATCTATTCGATCTCAAAGTGTTTTCTTTGATTGAAAAGACCCACGCGACTTACAGATTGCTTCTTCGTGTTAGGGGGAAAGGAACAATTTACACACCTGACAGAGATTAGTGCGTGGAAACTTGGCGTAGCAAAGGCGACATAAACGGAATAGGAATTCAACCCAGAACGTCGAAGGCCTAAGAGGGTCACAGCTGACTCGTGTCACCTGAACGAATTCAATGGCAATGCACTTAGCTAGTGTTGAGATAAACCCATGATTTAAACAATACTGACTGTATTGAAGGAAAGTAACCGACTGTATTGAAGGAAATTAACCGATGATTTTGTCGAACCGGAAGCAGAGGAGCACGTGTCTGAACTAGACAGCGGAACAAAACAATATAACAATGGAGTCAAGGACCATGCACATTGCAAGCAGGAGGAGGAGGAGTCACTATACCTTGTGATTCTAAGGACTTTCTTAGAAGAAAAACAACTTGCACACATCTGAGCCCAACACTAGATGGTGGAATCATGCTAAGCATGAGTATCTATAGTCACACATGCCTCATATGGGCAGTTTATGTGTAAGTACCAAGCCCACTTGCCTCTTGAAAGTCCATGTACAAATTTTCAGCAGCATTGGGCTGAGTGCACTCATCACCCTGTCATTTTCGTTATATAAGTTCGTTCAGAAAAGGGAGTGTAGGGGATGTTGCATGCCTTGTGGTAAAGACGGGCAGAAAACTCAGTCGGATTTGGTTTTCATGTCAGTCGCAGTCAGACTGAGGTCGAGTTGGCATTGGAGAGGCCAATCTAGGCCCCTTGTTGAGGCGGTGAAGTCGGCGTCGACATACCCAGACCTCGTGTGGTGGTGGGCTCCTGGGGTGGGGTTGGTGCTGGAGTCAAGGGCAGAAGTGGCTCAGAGGGTCCAGTTGGTACTGAGGGCGAACCCGCTTGGAGTAATCCAAGTGAAAGGCCAATCCGCTCCGTGGGGTTCAAAGGCGCACCAGAGTGTTTTGCTAAAGATCCGAAGAGAAGAGTGTATAGCTGTGTGAAATTCTTTGATGTGGTGCAGCATGTCTGAGGGCACAGGAAATTCGGGTTGTGCAGGAACCAGGGGCAGAATCAGTGCAGAAGTCGGTAGACTTCAAAAGCAGAAACAGGATTGTTGGTGCCATCCATCTGATTTGTTGGGTGAATGTGAATGGTGTGAAAGAGCAGAACTCTGCTTTGGCTTATGCTTTTTTGTGCTTATTGGAGACTTGTAGAGCAATGATGACCGGCCTCTACAGCGGCTCAGCTGACTCCGGGAGCTGGGAAACAGAATTTGACTTCGAGCAGCTCAGACGCTGCGCTATCTTCTGCTTGGTGACAACGTTTCACCTTACATTCCCTGATGACCATCAGGCTCATCGACATGAAGTCTCTATAGGTCTTTGAGTTGTGGCCCAACAAGGAAAACAAGGTGGGGATCTGTCACAGACATCTGCTTGTGACTGTCCTTACAGAACCTAGAAACTGTTGTGTTAGGTAATAACATCCCTTGCACACTGGAATTTCGAAGAGAAATTGAACAAGTCATGAATTTGCGGTGTCCTTGTGCACGCATGCGACTACAGAATGGCACAGGAGCTATTTTTATTTACTGTTCCAAGATGTATGGGGCCACTTGGAATGGGTAACTTCTATAAAAAAAACTTTTACTACGAAAAAAATAGCAGCTGCCCGGCCCTCCATAAAAATTAAAAATGTTAACAAATTTTAAGGGTCGCAAAGGGTGGGGTCCATTGGAAGAAAAAGTGGGGAGATAGTGGGAGCAAGCAAAAGGAAGTGGGTGGGAGGTGCAACAGATGTACCCGAGTGCAAAGAGGGAGACAATTAAAAAAAAAGCTGAGGTGAGTGGGAAGCAATGGACAGGTTGGGGGAGGAGGGAGATGCAAAGAGGGAATTGGGGTAATTGGTGAGGAGCAGCATAGGAGGGGGAAAGCTAGGAAACACATGCACTCTGAGTGCTGATTTTTATTTTTAAGTGAACCTCTGAAAGTAAGCAGTGGGAGGACAGAAGGCATCCAATTATAAGGGATGGGGCAAAAACAAGAAGAGAAACGAAAGCCATTAAATAAGATGCAAACAAATGAGAATGAAAATAAAGCCAAACAGTAATAAGCAATGGGATGGCTCAAAGCACACTAAGTTGTCTTTCAACAAGACACAGATACAATCTGTCTATAAGTGAGACCTAAAAAGGAGCAAATAATGTGATACCCATACAGAGAGGCAAGTTCTATCTACCACCACTTATGAAATTGCAAAAGTAAAGATCAAAGATGTGGGAGAAATAGGACAACTGCGTACCCCAACATGTTCTGATCTTTGTTCCGATCCAGAAAGGGCAAGCCCTAAAATAAGGCTGCAAATTAATGGGTGAAGCCAAAAGAAAAGGATTGCTCTCCAAGACCCGAAACCGGAAACAGATCTGGTCAGAGACTCGGTTATGCTAACCGAATAAATATGATAGACAAGCAGAAGATACACACTAAAAGAGGAGCTAGAAAGGGAACAGAAGTTCAGATCATCACATTTAAGGCAATACACAATGCATTTCCGATGTTATAAACTCAATCTGCATGCCAGAAAAAAGGGAATCCTTGCAAGCTATCCCACAGCGTGCAGTAACACTTGACCAGTCATGCGAGACCGCAGCAACGCCACCCACCACCACCCTCCGCGCCTGGACCCCGGTCAACACCGAAGACACCGTCCACATGATGAACTCCGTCCACTCCGGATCTCTGACCGACCACTGCCCTCACCACGTCTTCAACAAAGCCGACGCTGTCATCGCACCCCACCTGCGGGACATCATCAACACCTCATTCGACACCGCCACCTTCCCCGAGAGCTGGAAGCACACCAAACTCAGCGCTCTACTCAAGAAACCCACAGCAGACCCCACCGAACTCAAGAATTACCGCCCCATCTCTCTACTCCCGTTTCCAGCCAAAGTCATCGAAAAGACCGTCAACAAACAGCTGGCCGCCTTCCTCGAGACGAATGGATCCCTCGACCCATCGCAGTCCGGATTCGGTGCCAACCACAGCACCGAGACCGCCCTCATCGCCGCCACTGACGACATCCGAGCCCTGATGGACAACGGAGAAACAGCGGCCCTCATCCTCCTAGACCTCTCCGCGGCTTTCGACACGGTCTGCCACCGCACCCTAGTGCAGCGCCTCAGCAACGTCGGAATCCAGGAGAAGGCACTGGAATGGATCGTCTCCTTCCTCGACGGAAGAACACAAAGAGTCCGCCTACCACCGTACAAGTCAGAGGCCACCGAAGTCATCTGCGGCGTCCCTCAAGGATCCTCGCTGAGCCCTACTCTCTTCAACGTCTACATGAGCCCCCTCGCGGCCATCGCACGCCAAAACAACCTCAACATAATCTCCTACGCCGACGACACCCAGCTGATCCTCTCCCTGACCAACGACCCCGCCGCCGCCAGAGCCAACCTGCACGAAGGGATGAAAGAGGTAGCCGAGTGGATGACGACGAGCTGCCTGAAACTGAACTCAGATAAGACGGAGGTCCTCATCCTGGGCTCCTCGCCCTCCGCCTGGGACGACTCCTGGTGGCCCCCCGCCCTGGGCACCGCACCCAAACCGACGGACCACGCACGCAACCTGGGTTTCATCCTGGACTCCTCCCTCTCCATGACCAGGCAAGTCAACGCCGTCTCCTCGTCGTGCTTCAACATCCTGCGCATGCTTCGGAAGATCTTCTGGTGGATCCCCACAGAGACCAGGAAGACCGTCACCCAGGCCCTCGTCACCAGCCGACAGGACTACGGCAACGCACTCTACGCCGGAACCACCGCCAAAATCCAGAAGAGACTCCAGCGCATCCAGAACGCCTCAGCCAGACTCATCCTCGACATCCCACGACACAGCCACATCTCCGGACACCTTAGAGACCTGCACTGGCTCCCGGTCAACAAGAGAATCACCTTCCGCCTCCTTACCCACGCACACAAAGCTCTCCACGATCAAGGCCCGAGCTACCTCAACAACCGCATCAACTTCTACGCTCCCAAACGCCACCTCCGATCTGCCAGCCACGCCCTCGCCGCCGTCCCACGCATCCGCAGAGCCACTACAGGAGGAAGGTCCTTCTCCTACCTGGCCGCCAAGACCTGGAACTCCCTCCCGGCCGACCTGCGCCTGACCCAAGACCACCTCTCCTTCCGGAAGAAGCTCAAGACCTGGCTGTTCGAGCAGTAGCGGCACCCCCCCCCCCCCAAGCGCCTTGAGACCCTACGGGTAGGTATTGCGCTCTATAAATGTCTTTGATTGATTGATTGATGTACACCTGTTTCTCCTTCACGTCAGACTTGGCTTTCAATTTTGCTCCCCTGTTCCAAGTGCAGCTCATTGAATTGGTCCAACAGCAAATTTCAGTTTTACAGTCTTCCTTGCTACGGACTGGAACTGATCCAACAAATGTGAGAGTCACCAAATGTGAGGGTTCAAGCTTTCCAGCCATCCAATATTGTATCAAAAGCAAAATTCAGGGCCCAGCATCTTAAATGTCAATATCTGTAAGGGCTCATTGAATTTGAGGGCTGTAGTATTTTGCCCAAAGAGAACCCAGGGACCTAAGTACATCTTAAAGTCTAAAAAAAAAGCCAGAAATGGCAGTCCGGAATCTGAGGGCCAAAATGCAAGATAGGAGAAATATTTAGATTTTGAATGATATAAAGGCTCTGGCCTTGAATGATAGGAGGCTCCCCGAAACAATGTACTTTCTTTGATAACAATGAAGGCTGGCAGCGGCATAGTGAAGTGACATGACCTGATAATCTTGCAATAAATCCATACAGAAGAATACCGAGTGAAAAATATGAGAGAGAGAAGTTTTAGACACGCACTGAAATGTTAGTAACATGTCTGCTTCCTATCTAGGTTGATTTAAAAAAAAAAATTTTTTATGGCACTACCATAACATCAATGGCAGTTACAGTAGAATCAGACATGTTTTTATTGTTTAATTATAGAAGAGTATTATCTATATGTAAATAGATAGGACAAACTTATCGCCATATTTGTTTAGCCTTGTGGATGCCTTAGTGTCTGCAAGTACTGTTTTATTTGTATAAATATGAGATAAAATCAGTAATCAGATAGTATAAAACCCCAGGTATCTGAACATTATTTGAAGGGGCTTTATACTAGAACTATTCAGTTCGGTTTGCAGTCATGACCAGCCTCAGTCCTGGACTACTCTTGAAGAGGTGCAGAAAAGTGAACATCAGCCTTGCATTGCTAATCATTTCCGGGCAACAGCTGTGATGGAGAATAGCTAATCCGCTATTTTTACTAAAAGAAGGTGTGTTGTGGGATCCAGACTATTGATAGGCTTGCTTTTTTCTACGTCTGTCACGATTTCACATAGCGCTTACAAGTAGCCATCAGGTACGAGGGTGCTAGGAACTTGCAAACCATACAAAGAATGTTCAAATTTTTTTGATGGCCAGGTCATGCACTACTACGTTCATTTTCTAATTCTGTGTTGTTAGCATTCATATTTTAGACCTGGGTTTTAGAAATAAACTATTTAAGTTCATCCCTGATTCTATTTTGAGTGTGTTATCGATTTACGAAAGTGTGTAGTTTCCCTGTGTCCCTTAAGCCATCTAGAGGCGCTGATCGTTATCAGAAAACACTTCTTTCACAGTGCTGCACAGTGGGTTGTGTATGGGTCAGTGGGCTAGAAATCCGACCCTGTGGCCCGGACTCCAATTATGACAGGGTCATACTATTCCCAAAACAATATTTATCTGGGGTCTAGTGGCTTGCTTGGGGGTAGCAAGCGCAGTGCGATCTTTAAGCAGGGTTCTCCTAGGGAGAAACAGCGCTGGACTTTGTCCGCTTTCCAGCGCTGCCTGTCCAGTATTCATCTGCTTGGGGGGCCAAGTTATGCCCCTGGCACCAATCACAAGTGAAACAGACGTTCCCCATTACCACGATATATGGATTCACTTTCTTTTGCTATGACGTCAGTGCACACTGCAGATTACACATACACAAAAATTTGGGGCGTGTGAAGGATGCTTTACACTCATGTGAATTTAATTTTAGAAAATAAAATGTTTCTTGTACAAATAATCAGTAAGGGGAAGGACTCTGAAACACAAAGTGTGGGGTCATTATGTCAGCAGGAAGAGACAAGGGCCAGCAGGAGCAAATCCTGGGTAGTCCTCACACACACGCTTCCCCTATTTCTGCCCAGCTTCCTCCTGCCAGACCCATCACTTACACAAACCCACAGAACAGGCCGTAAATGATCGAGTGCGCATCACTAGCCCTGTGATACGGAGACCAGAGTACACTTTGTGGCTCGTGAAGCCCTGGTCATGATGACGTCGATGTGCGGGTTGATTGCGAGTGGACGAAAGTGAAAGCGCAAGCAGGCTGCTTATTTCCAAGCGAAGGCAGCAAGTTACTTTTAGAATTATCCACATGAACTTGACACTACTTTTTCAATGCTAAATACATTTTTGGGGTGTTAAATTGAAAATGAATTGCACCACTAACCTCGATTATTGTTGATTTTCAAATAATTGGCTTTGCGAAGTGAAAAATTGGCACGCTTCACCAACATCAAAGTACGGTTCGGCCAGCACGGCAGGCTGCCAGAGCAGCGGGGAGAGAGGGTGGCGTGCGTGATTCACTCGCGGGAGTGATAATTGCATGCACGTGTTTGGCTGAAAAGCCAGGGCGATCGCAAGATGTCTTTTTGCGTTTGCAACGCATGCACGTTGCGAAGGCCGAGACCTAAAAATGGGTAATGCACACACACCCAGTTAGAACACTCCATTACTGCACCTTCTATACTAGTGCACCAGGTACATTGATTATAATCATATTATGCAAATACATGAGGCCAAAAGTGCACACATACATGTGGCCTTATCAAGATAACAAGTGGGGCAAAAATATGGTACTCCATTGGCATAGAGCATTTTTCTGAAAATGCTCCCACAGTGCCCACAGACACACATTTGGTAAAAATCCCAGCTAACTTAGCAAGGGTCATTAAATATGTCAGACCTATTGGCATCAGGCAGACAGTGACAGGACCTCAGCAACCTGGCAGCCTTCCCTGTTTATCCAGCATTAAGCATTTTGGAATTTTAAATTTCTGATAAAAACATGATTCCTGCATACGATAGTCCTTTCTTTTGAGGTAATTATATATTCTTTGGCAGACTTTTCTTTCTTCCTTGCAGATGCTTAGACAACAAAGCAATAACAGTGAGACTGCTAATGCTCCACATTAACCAGGACATTGAATATTCAGATTGCAATGGAAAGGCGACCTCTAAATCTACCTTGACTCTCTGAATAGTTGAGGACAAGAGTTGCAAAGTCATCCTGTGCCCTGGGCACCCCCATTTTTTGCTGACTGGTACTGGTGTTAATTGACTCTGACTTTCCCTGGGTTCTGCCTAACCAGGCCCAGTGCTATGCAGAATACACACTTAGAATACAGTGAGAACACTTACATACACTAGATTACATTGTAGTAAAGTGCTTCCCAAGATTAACTTTTGTGCTAGGAGCACTCTCAAGTGATGTTCTGCAATATTTTTACATATTCAGAACACCTAAAGTCTTTCCTAAGTGTTCCAGGGGTGGGGGATCTTGTAGATGTAAGCAGGGACCTTATAAAATATGTTTCTTAAGCCCTGGTATTGGAGAAATTGCCCAGTTTATTTCTCCGATTTCAGATCCCCAGCCACATAGGTTAATATGGCAAGAAGTTATTAATTAATATAACTCCTGTAAGGAAACGCAGAACACTATCCTTCAAGTGCTTACTAGAATGATATTGATAACTCAATTAATATGCTATTGTTGAATTCCTCCTAAAATGTACAGACAAGAATTTATAAGACTTTCTTGACTGTAAGCCAAAATTCAGCCTTCCAGTGATCTGCGCTGAATGGGTAGAGTTAAGTGGATTACCTAGGTTTCTTTGATGAGGTGATAAGTTGCCTTGAGGTGAAGAGCCATTCTGGGAGGAGAGGGTTCTGCTGCAGAGGAATGCCAGAGCAAGAGGGAGGGGTTGTAAACCATGATCTTCAAAAGAAGGAGCAGACAGGCAGAAGAAGCCAGTTTCATGTGCACCCCTACTCTTTGAACCTAGCCAGATGGCAAACATAAGAAAATAATGGCAGGGGGAGGGAGAATATGGAGCGGAGCCTTCCTGGAGGTTGGTTTGGCCACCTTGTGTCTCTGCTGAGACCTCAGCCATATTGAATTTTGGAGAAATAGTGCTTTCTGGGAGACGGTTGTGCCGCACTTTGGAGGAAATGGTCATGCTCAGTTTTGTTGCTCTGTACCTCATTGGACATGAGTGCCCTCCTGTTTGACCCCAGAGAACACTGAATAAGTATCTGAGAGGGGCAGTGCTTCTCAGATCTGCTGCTTGAAACAAGAGGAAGAAGAAGGGTCCATACTGAGAAGTTTGATTTGCACCAACCAGGCCCTGCACTCTGACTGGCTGAGCCTGATGCCCTATCTGGAACTACATCCCTGTGGACCTAACTTGCTTCAAAAGGACTAAAGAGTGAACTCCCTGCAACCTACAGGCTAACAGAGCTCACATGTACCATCACCACCAAGAATCCACAGCCTGGAGTAGTACAGGTGGATTTGTAAGGGTTTTGTCCAAGTGGATTGTGTGAATTGAAATCCCAAACTTTCAAGGATCATTTTGGAGCTTCCAGACTCTTGGTGTAAGTTTTGGACACTTTAGGACCCTCAAAGGAACTTCAGAAAGAAGTTTCAGAAGTATGAAGAACTTTGGAGCAACTTTGGAAAAAAACTCCATAAGTGGAGCGACTCGACTTGGCCAGCCAAGCTGGCGGGCCCTCAACAGCGAGCCAGCCTGTCCAGGTTTGCCCTGCTGAAAAGCCCGGAGGTCCAACTTTCCAGAGTTTGACTGGGAGCTGGTCGAAACCCAAGCGGGTGAACCCTCACCGAATCTGACCTGGTGAAGAGCATCCAGGGACCCCGGCAGAAAAATCTACGTAAAAGTTTCTTTCTAAGTCTGAACGTAGAAAAGGTGAATGGGAATAACTGCGAGATTCAAGCAGCCCATCTTCAACCGCGAGCTAGCCTGGATCTCTGGTTCTACGGAGATATGACTTCCATAGGTTTGACTGAGAGCTCGTCACAAGGCAATCCGTAGAACCCTCACCAATTTTGGAATGGCTGAGAGGTTCGAGAGACCCCAGGAAGAAAAGCTCCAGAAAAGTTTTGAAGTCAGAAGGTAAAAATGTTGACCAAGATCCACCGAAAGAGGTAGCCTAGAAAGTTTCCATCGCGGTCAGTCTGAAACTTTGACTTTATTCCAGTCTAGCGATGTCCCAATAGGTGCTACAAACTAGTGTTGGATTTTTATTTTGTTTTGTATCTTAATTATTTAATGAATTTGGTGTTTTTAAATGATTTACATACCTGTCTCTGAAGTTAAGCCTGCCTGCTCACAGCCAAGCTACCAAGGGTTGAGCATGCGAATAATTTTCTGACACCTATTCTGAGACCAAGACTGTGTTAGTGGCCTTATTGCCAGTGGCAGATGCATAATTGCCACTACTAGTAACCCACTTTCCAACATTTGGTTTTTAGTGGTATGGATGAGGACTTGTGTTTAAAAAGTACACTTTTCAGTAAAGAAAATTAAGATTTAAAAAATCCTTTAAATTGCCTTAGAACAAAACATTTGAGTTTGAGTTTTGGAATGTGGACTAAACTGTTTTTAATCCATTGTTTTGATTTTTCCAAAGTCGTTCTAAGTCTGTTTTGCTAGTTGTTGTGACCCAAAGCAAGCGAACCATGGAGCTAAACCTGGCTAAACTGCCTAAGCTCAGGATGGTTGATCTTAGGGTGCAGTGCAGGCTTAGGGGGCTGCCTGCTCCCAACAAGATTAAGAAGTCAGGGTTGCTTAAGTCCTTTAGGTCCAGGGCTACAGAAGCTAAGGCAATTCAAGGGGGGATGGAGGGTGTTCTCCCTAACCTCACCCAGGAGGAGGGTGAGGACGTTGTCTCTTCCATTTTCTCCAGTATTAGCCATTTGATTTCAGATGGTGGGAGGGGGGCTTGATCCACTACTCAGGAATCACCACAGTTGCTTACAGACAGACAGCTTGGGCCCAATTAGCTTTGTAGCTTTGGAGTAGAGGAAACTGGAATTGGCAGAGAAGAAGTGGGAGAGGGGGGAGGCAACAAAAATAAATGGTGGCAGTGAAAATTATGAAATGTTTGAGGTGTCCAGGGGTGGTGGATTAGACCACACACATCCTAAGGGTATAGTACCCGGATACACATATGGGGATGACATTGACAAATGGTAGACTGCATTTGAAAGGGCCTTTGAGATGTGGGGAGTTCAGCCCAAGCATTGGGGTTCACTCTTGTAGGAACTGATTACAGTGGTTTAAAGGAATAGGCTCCTGGCCCTGCATGGAGAGAAGGCAATGCCCTTTACTCACATGAGACAATGTTTAGTGGAGAAATGTGGTTTAACCTTAGAGCATGACATGGTGTAGTTCAGCGACACCCATAAAGTGAGTACAGAGTCATGGGTAGACTTTTTGGACATTTCACAGAAGGCACTGGGAGGCTGGATTGTTGGTAACAATGTTGACACATATGAGGGATTATATAATTTGTTTTTGAGAGAACACATTTGACTCATTGTGCTGAAGAGAAGTTACACCAGTAACTAGTTGACTCAAAGCTGTCCAGTCCTAGAGGCCCAATCAGGGCAGCTGATGAGTAAGAAGAACCCAGGTTTCCATACAGAAACCATGGAGGTTAACAGAAGAAAAGAGGACAGGTCCCTCCCCAGGGGAAAGCCCAGGGAAAAGAAGGTCAAAAATAGAAGGAGTCCTCCAAAGACCCACAAACACCTGAACAAGAAGAGGGGGCCCAAGCCAACCCAAATTTAAAGGGAGGGGGTATTAGGGAAAGAATGGTAGGTTCTTTGATCCCTTAAAGATAAGTAAGTGCTGTGACCGTAACCAGCTAGGGCACAAAAAGGGAGATGCTATCTATACCAAGACGTCTACCACTAAGGTGCCATCTTCAGGGATTGCCATAATAAGTGTGGGGGTGGAGAGTGGTGCCCAAGAGAAGGTTAGGCAGGTGGTAGAAGCAACCATAGTATCCATGGGTGGGATAAATATTGCAACTCATTCCGCCTTATCTCCAAACATGGATAAGTACAGGCAATGGCCTAAAGTTGATGTGGTTGGGGTGGAGGCTATCCGAGACACAGGGGCTAGTGTAACTATGGTCCTGGACAAGCTGGTGTCTCAGGAGAGGTTGTTACCGGGTAAGTATCACCAGGTGACCTATGCAGACAGCACTACCAAACTCCATCCTATGGCTGTGGTGGACTTGGGACGGGGAGGTGTGATAGACTCTCTTAAGGTAGCTGTGTCTCTTGTACTCCCAGTCCAGTTTTTCATGGGTAATGATCTTGATGCATCTGAGTGGTCAGAGATGGAGAGAGGTCTCCATATAAAAATATTGGAACTCCCTGAGTGGGTATGTGCAGTAGCTAGGACACACACTATCCAGAAGGGAAAGGCTGGATCCTTGGAGCCTGGAACAAAGGGCCAAGCATCCAAGGACAAGGGCACTGGGTCTGGTGAGCCAGCCCAGGGAACTTCAGAAGTGCAGGAGGAATCTACCCCTGATGTGGAGGATCTGGTCTCTAGGAGTGACTCAATCCCTGCCAGAGCTGTCAGATCTGGCAGATCTGGCAGAACTGACAGGAGCAGGTGGACTCTTCAGAGAGGAGTTCATTAAGGGACAGAGAGACTATCCCACCCTTGAGAGCTTGAGGCGGATTGCCTCTAAGCAAGAGGTGGGGGTGACAGTGGGTTTCACGGAATCTACATGGAAGATGGAATGCTTTAAACTTAGGGCAGAAACCTTAAGGAGGGTGTCACCAGGAGGTTGATGGTGCCACAGAAGTATAGCGAGTTAATCCTGACCTGGGTCATTATATCCCCTTGGCAGGACATTTGGGACAGACAAAGACCTAGAACCGGTTAGTGAGCCATTTCTACTGGCCCCATATGTCTGAAAAGGTAAAGGGGTAAGACAAATGCTTCCCTAATACCACTGCTAGTGGTTGGGGTTACCTTTGAAAGATGGACATTGTTGATCCCCTGGACACACCTGCATTAGGGAATAGGTATATCTTGGTGGTTGTGGTAGACCATGCCACCAGATACCCTGAAGCAATACCTCTAAAGACCATAGATGCTCCTGCGGTGGCTAGGGCACTACTTGGTGTATTCACCAGAGTGGGTTTTCCAAAAGAGGTTGTGTCAAATAGGAGCACAAACATTCTGTCCTGCTATCTGACTGCCATGTGGGATGAGTGTGGTGTCAACTACAAGTTCAATGGTCTGGTGGAGAGGTTCAACAAGACCCTGACGGGCATGATCAACAGGTTGTCTGAGAAACTCAGGAGGATATAGGATGTTCTACTCCCGTGCCTACTGTTTGCATACTGGAGGTTCCACAGAAAGGGGATGGGACTGAAACCATCCCCTTTCTGTGGAGCCTCCAGTATGCAAACAGTAGGCATGGGAGTAGAACATCCCATGTCACCCTGTGAGGGGGAAATTGTACCTGCCGAGAGAGTCTTTGGAGAAGTCTGTCAAAGAAACAAAGGACAATGTCCTGGACTATGTGCTAGGCCTGAGTTCTAGAAGGGATGAGTACATGCACAAGGAAAGCAGAAAATTGTAGGCTAGCCAGGAGCTCAGGAAGCACTGGTATGATGAGAAGGTGACTGTGCCTATACTACAGGACTGTTGGTGTGGGTGTTGGAGCCTATGGCTCCCAGGGCCCTCAATGACAAATAGAGTGGGCCCTATCCAATCTTAGAAAAAAAGGATAAGGTTACTACCTGGTTGACCTTGGCACCTCCAGGAACCCTCATAGGGTCCTGCATGTGAACAGATTCAAGCCCCACCATTACAGGCCAGATACGACCATGTTACTGGTCCCTGATGAGAGAGTGGAGGAGCAAACTGAGCCGATATTGTGCAAAATGGGTCAGTGGAGGGTATTGCACTCTCTCCCAAATTGACAGACCAGCAACACAGAGACTGCAAGCAGGTGCTGGAGCAGTTTTTTGGCCTGCTATCTTTGACCCCAGGCACCACTGAATGCACCACATTGACACTGGTGACAGCCCACCTGTCAAAAATAAACTGTATGTCAGAGCCAGCATTAAGTCTGAGGTAGCTAAAATGCTGGAGTTGGGGGCAATTAAACTGTCTTAAAGTCCACGGGCTAGTCCAGTAGTGCTGGTGCCCAAATCTAATCCCCGGGGACCAAAAGAATTAAGGTTCTGTGTGGACTATAGAGGACAGCATGTAGTCACTTAGACTGATGCTTACCCTATACCCTAGAGCTGACGAGCTAATTGACAGGTTAGGGATGGTTAAGTATCTGAGTACATTTGACATGACCTCGGGCTACTGGCAGATTGCCCTCATAGATGGAGCAAAGAAGAGGTCAGCATTATCCACACCAGAGGGACATTATCAGTTTAAGGTAATACCCTTTGGCTTAAAAAACACACCTGCCACCTTCCAAAAGTAGGTGAACAGGGTCTTGTCAGGGTTAGAGCAGGTCAGTGCAGCTTATGTGAATGATATAGCTGTATACAGTTCTCCCTGGGGGATCACTTAAGCTACCTGGGGGAAGTGTTTCAGGCCATGCTGCAGGCAGGCCTGACTATAAAGGCAAGTAAGTTCCAAATAAAGCAGAGTTCTCTGGTTTACCTGGGCCACCTGATAGGTGAAGGCAATGTGCAGCCTCTCCAGTCTAAAATGCAAACTATTTTGGATTGGACAGCTCCTGTTACCCAGACTCAGGTCAGGGTATTCCTTGGACTGACCCGGTACTATTGAAGGTTTGTTCAAAATGATGGCTCCAGCTTAGCCAGACCTACATGACCCTCACTTATCCATGTATACCCGGTATTGCAGCCACGTTGTATTTGATTTTACTCAATTTTAAAAGCACATTGGCACTTTAATGATACTCTGTTCTTAACTTGATTTTAATCTGCATACCACGCTTCTACTTGCTTGTTCTTAACTCCTCTTACCTCTCAGTCATATTCCAAGCGCTCTTCCCTGATCCACGGCGGGCCATCCCGTTTGTGTGGAGGGAGATTGCGCTGAAGGAAGCGACACAGGCATTTCCGGTGGATACCGGAAACAAAGGGTATCGTTCTAGTGGCCCGATTCCCTATTTCAGTCAATGCCTGGCTCGATGCGCAGCAGATGCGCTTAGCCAGACCATGAGCCTCACTCCTCCACGTATACCCGGTTTTGTAGCCACGTTGTATTTGATTTTACTGGATTTTAAAAGCACATTGGCACGTTAATGATACTCTGTTCATAACTTGATTTTAATCTGCATAACCCCCCTTCTACTTGCTTGTTTTTACCTCCTTTTACCTCTCAGTCGGGATCCAAGCGCTCCTCCTCATTCCCCCACGGGCTATACCATTTGTGTGGAGGGAGGTTGCTCTGAAGGAAGCGACACAGAGGTATTTCCGGTGGATACCGAAAACAAACGGTAGCGCTCTAGTGGCCCGATTCCCTATTTCAGTCAATGCCTGGCTGGACGCGCCGCAGGTGCGCCAAAGGCAAGCCCGTCTGCACCTGGACGTCGCCAGGAGCCGGAACCCTGGCCAGTTTTTCCCTAGATACCGCCAACTTCATGAGCTATCGTTGCTCCTATACACGGGCCGAATTATTAATGATCAGGTATAACCCCTGTGAGCACTTAGCACACTCATACACCATACTAGAAGGCCCTTGTTCATGCAGAATTTGTAGATTCCAGAGCATTGCCCCATAACACACTCTGCCTCATGGTATGCCTCCGACCTGATTAAGGGATTTAGGCCCAATGGAAATATTTAACAAGGCCATGTCCTGACCCAGCCCACTAACCAACTGATAGAACTCATCTCCCCCCATGTCATTTCTACACTAAACTTCTTACTCCTGGGGGATTTTAGCATCCACAGTGAGAATGCCTTCAATCTTGATGCCACAGCTTGCCTAGAAGATCTGGCCACCCTTCATCTCTTGAAGATCAACAACGTCCCATCCACTCTGCAGGGAACACTCTTGATATTATCTTAACCAATCCCCTGAACATTGTCTGTGGGGAAACTTGTCCTTTGACTTGGCCTGACCATTCTCTGGTAAATTTCCAACTTATGAGTCCCAGAAATCGCTCCTCCTCTATATCCCACGCCACTCGCTGGTACAGACCATGGCGTAAACTAATGCCTGACCAATTCCAGACTCCTTTCTGCTCTGGGATACTGATACTGACACATATAGTGTAGAAGAACAGCTAGTTCATCCTAGACTCAATGCTCTCAATGACCCACCAAGCTCCTCCTCCTGCTTCAACACCCTCTGTATGCTTTGCAAAATCTACAAATGGATCCCCACCGAAACCGAAAGGATATTCACACACACCCTCGTCACCAGCAGGCTGGACTACTGCAACGCTCTCTATGCCGGAACCACGGCCAAACTCCGGTAGAGACTCCAACGCCTACAAAACGCCTCAGCACTCTTCATCCTTGACATCCCCGCCACAGCCACATCACCACTCACCTGAAGTACCTGTACTGGCTACCTGTCAAAAAGAGGATCACCTTCAAGCTCCTCACCACACTTACAAAGCACTCCACAACGCGGGACCAGCATTCCATCCTGCAATCCACTATAGATAACGAAACACCGCTGAAACCGCAGATCCACCCTCCCAAACACACTCCCATTAGTTGGCATTCCCCTCCCGACTGAAAAGAGTGAATGTAAAATATTGTAACAGAAATGCAGACACTCACACAATGCATTGGACAAAGAGAGATTCAAAGCCGCTTTGTCCTCTTATCATAAAATTTTTAAATCCGCATGCAAACTGCATATCGCAAATCAACTAGCGCAAGCTGGGAACAACCCTAGAACCCTTTATCAGATCCTGAAGACCTACACAAACCCCAAGGCATGCAACACTGCAGAGACTCCCTCACAGTTGCTGTGCGACAATATAGCTTCCTTTCTAACCCAGAAAATGTATGCCATTTACCATAAAATTATCACAGCCAATGGAATTCCTACTCACCCCACTACAAAACACCCTGTGACCCCCAGCAACACCTTGCATCTACACTTCTTTCCCTCACTTACCCTGTTAGAGTTTAAATCTCTTCTAACTAAAGTAAAATCTGGGTCCCCTCTAGATGTAATCCCCGCAAATATCTTCTCCCTATTATCTAAACAGCTAGCCACACCCATTTGCACCATTCTCAATAGCTCTTTGAGGGTCGGCAGACTCCCTCCCGAATGGAAAGCAGCTCAAGTTGTTCCCATTCGTAAAAACCTTAGGGCCCCCACTACGGAGCTGTCCAATTATCGCCCCATTTCCCTGCTTCCCCTTCAGATCAAGCTCCTTGTAAAACATATAAACAGGCATCTGTCTGATTTTGTTGAAACCTCGCACTGCCTGGATGTCGCCCAGTCAGGTTTCCGGGCCAAGCACAGTACTGAGTCCGCCTTTATTGAGGTAACTGATAACATCAGAATGGCCCTGGCCAACGGTAAGGCAGCACTTCTAGTGCTGCTTGACCTATCGGTGGTGTTTGATACCATCTCACACCATATCCTACTGGAGATACTTCAGGACATCAGGGTTCAGGGCGTCGCACTAAAATGGCTCACATACTTTTTTTGATTTCAAAAGTTTTTATTGGCAGTTTCAAAAAAAGAAAACAAAGGAGAACGTTGACAAGCGTACAGATGTGGTACATACAAGTAAAGACTAAATGGTTGGATACATGCAATTAAGATAGTGGTTATAGCATTGACAATCGAATAGAAGACAGTGAGTACCAGTAATCAATAATCAATAGCCTAATTGAAACAGAACACAAAGTAAATAATAACTTGAGGAAATCATAGGCTTGAAAATACAAAACGTGACAGTATGAGCAGTAGTATCAATAAGTTGGTCCACAGGTTGATGACGTTACTAATTGTGCTGACTTGTTTCCAGCTATGTAGACAGGGAGGTACCGGCCGATCTAGAATGCAGAAGAAAGAGGGGGTCTGGGTCGAGGGTGCATGGTTCCAATAATATCAGGGTTCCAATATTGGCTGACATACTTTTTAACAGACAGAACCAAGACAGTCACATTGGGCACTTTTAGATCTAATACTACTAATGTTACCAAGGGAGTACCACAGGGCTCCTGTTTGAGCCCTACCCTTTTCAACATTTATGTTACTCCCTTGGCCAAACTAATGAGGACCCTGGGGTTCAGTTCCATCTCTTACGAGGATGACACCCAGCTCCTACTCACCTTTGATAAATCCAATCCTAACATACAACTCATCTTCTCGGAGGGCTTGAAGACCATTACCGCCTGGATGAGGGCTAACTTCCTTCAACTGAATGTTGAGAAATCAGAGATCATGTTATTTGGAGGTGCAGCTATAAGCTGGATTCCCAGTTGGTGGCCGGAGGAGCTGGACTCAGCTCCCTCTCCAAAAGCCTCCCAGAACGGCCTCCATACCACTTGTTAACAAACTCTACTGGCTCCCTGTGAGAAAGCGGGTAAAATTTAAGATCGGCTGCATTGTTTTTAAAGCCCTCAATGGCCAGGGGCCTTCCTATCTATCTGACACACCGGTAAAGTATACCCCCTCTCGGCCCCTCCAATCAGGATCCAAGCTACTCCTTTGAACTCTGAGAATTAAAAAGGCTTGCGAGGCTGTCAAAGCATTCACGTACCTTTCCCCGGCTTTCTGGAATGGACTCCCCCACCAGCTACGCGACTGCCAGAGCCTTCCTCATTTCAGGAAGCTGTAAAAAACCCATCTTTTCAGAGGCCCTCTTATTTGGTTGCAGCATGCCGCCCCAACCGCAGAGATACCCCTGAAGGGGTGATTCAGGCGCTATATAAATGAATAAATATCAAATATTGTGGGGCCCCTAACAGAACTGACTTGTAAGAAGAGGCGCGAAAAGGTGGATTGCACCCCAAAGTGTCAGAAGGCTTTTGCCCCTCTAAAAGCTGCTATATGTTCAGCACCAGTGTTACTGTCCCCTGACTATGCAAATTAATTTGTGGTTCAGACAGATGCTTCAGAACAAGGTATTGGGGCAGTGTTGTCATAGTTAAATAAAGAGGGCCTTGATCAGCCAGTTGCCTTTATTAGCTGGCAACTTCTTCCCAGAAAGCAGAGGTGGAGTGCCATTGAGAAAGAGGCTTTTGCTGTGGTTTGTTCCCTGAAAAAGTTGAACCCATTTTATATTGTGTTCAAACTGACCACAGACTTCTCAGATGGCTCATGCAGATAAGAGGGGAGAATCCCAAGCTTTTAACGTGGTCCTTTTCCCTACAGGGAATGGACTTTACAGTGGAACACCGACCTGGCGTTGCCATGCATATGCTGATGGACTTTCCAGGTATTTCCACTTAGCTGATGAGAACCACAAGGATGTAGGTTAGTAACCATCACCTTTTGTTTTGGGGGGCTATGTTGCAAATTCATTCTTGTGCCCTGGGCACCCCCGTTGTTTGCTGACTGGTACTGGTGATAACTGACTCTGACTGTCCCTGGGATCTGCCTGACCAGGCAGCCCAGGGCCAGTGCTATGCTAAAAACACACTTAGAATACCTACATACACTAGGATACATCGTGGGTTAGGGACCCCTATGATAGGCAAGACATTCCCTAACAGGCCCTAGTACATAGTAGAGCAAGATAATCAAAACTACCTTTAAGTCCCTAATATATAATAGGACCTGGCAGTTTAGAGACCACCAGCCCCTATCTGCACTTGCATGTGTGCACTGCTGAAGCCTGGGGTCCGTTTAAGAGCAGCCCTGTGATGTAGGACTTCTTTTAACATAGAAATTGTGCCCAAATTCGACTTTGGTATTTGGGGTACTTAAAAATTAATCAACTGCAAAATGTGGGCATATTAGGTACCTAGGTGTTAAAGTGGTGGGGTGTCAGGTAATTATAAGGAAAGGTATGTTGTAAGTTGTAGTTTGCTGAACAGTTTAGCAATATACGTTATTGAAAGCAGGTTGAAGTGTTATGACATTTTTTAAGAAAGGCAATATATTGTGTTGTAACTGGTTTTGTTATAAAATAGGGAGATAGGTAATTGGTGCAGTTATGGTGTGAATAGGTCAAATGTGGATGAAAAACTAAGCATTCATTGCACTCATAACTAGGATGATTAATACCAATATTTATTTGACAAGTTAAACGAAGGCTTCATACATTTCTAAAAATAAATATTTCCCTGGAACCATAGATCGTAGTTTTAAGAGGCTAAACAGATAAAGAAAGGACGAATTCAAGGAAAGGTACAGAAGATGGAAGAGAGAAAGGGAAGGAGCTTGGGAAGATTTAAGAACGTGAGTGACGAAGCGAGTTAGGGAGAAGGGAAGGGCCAGTAGAAAGAATAAAAGCGAAGTTGGGGAGGTATAAAAAGAGGGGTGGAAGGGAAGGGAAAAAGAAAGTGAGAAAGAAAGAAAATAGAGAGAAAAGGGAGGAAGAGAGCGATAGGGAGGGAGAGAAAGAAAGAAAGGGAGATGGGCATGGCATTAGAGAAAGAGACATGGATGGATTAAGAAAGAAAGACAGACAGCGAAGAAGAAAGAAAAGTAGAGAGAAAGAAAGAAAGAAAAGAAAAGTGCAGGAAGGATAAAATAAGACAGAGGAGGGATGAAAAAGAAAGGGAGCAGGAAGAAAGAAGGATACATAGTGAGGAAGAATGAAAAAAATGAAACATTAAGTAAGGAAGAAGCAAAAAATAGAAGGTGAGAAAGAGGAGATGCAAAATGAAAATTGGACGTTAGAAAAATGGGAGGAAAGAAATAAGGAAAGGAGTTGAGATGAAGAAAGGAGTGAGAGGAAGAAGATAAGATAAAACAGAGAAAGAGGAAAAATTAGATAAAGACTGGAGAAAGTAAGATAAAAGAGCAAAGAAAGACAAAAAGAAATCAAGAAGAAATGAAAAGAAAGGAGGAGAAAGAAATGGAGAGAAAAAAGAAATGTACATTTGTGCAACTGTCACATGTACTATGTGAAGTCAGAGGTCGGAGCAAAGACAATCTGGTGACAAAGGAGAGCTTATGAAATTGTAGTGGGTGGTAAATGGGCAGACTGGATAACCTAGGGGTCCCAATCTCAACTGTCACGTAAATGTATATGTGCATCCTGCCCACTTAGGCATAAGGCAATGCCAGTGAGAAAGCAAATACAGAGCTGGAGAATAAATAAAGACTTACATGCTGCACCGTTCTTGGAAAAGGGTAAAATGGGGTCGTTAAACATAGGCAAGATTTCATTAAGTCTCTGCAGCGTGACATTGCATGTGCTCAGTGCCTGTAGATGTTATCACCTAAAGAAGCATATTGTCATTTCAAAAATAAACACAAAATGTTATTGCTAGTGGGGCAACAATGCAGTAAAAGCCACAAAATTCTTGCTGCTTTTGAATTACTCATCCCCTGACAATTTAATATCATGATTATACTTTAGCTTTCTGCCACCAGTTTTTTTTATGAAATTCACAGTGGGATCTTTCACCAACACAATCATATGATCCTTACAAATTGGAGGAGCTTCCATCTTGGCACGACTTCCATTTGTAGAATAATACATTATTCACCTAGCTAGTCGTGTCGTAAGTGCTGCTTCTAAGCGATGTAAGTGCCGGAGGATACAATTACTCAATTTATTGTACTGTGTACCTGAGTGTCCACATTTCAAAAAGTATATGCATTCACAGTCACACATGATTCTTTCTTTGCATATGTTTGCCCTATGGCCTGTTGGGAGCATTCAAGTAACGACGCACTATCTTTAAATGCACACATGTGAGTGCAGTTGCCCCAAGGGGACATGCGAGTGCTGTCGCAATTGTAGCTTGGCTTCCCAGCATGCAGAACTGTGATCTCAAGGTCTCTATTCTCCGAGTCCATGTCACTCGGGCAGCGCTGTAACTTTAAGGCAAAGATGTAGCTTGTTTAGTGACAGCAAACTGAGACGCTTAAAAGACTTTCCAGTAAAGCAAATGAACACAATACTTGGGCAATGGGAAACTGATAAGAGATGCACACAGAGGAACAACAGGAAATAGTATGCTGCAGCCAATAGAAACAGAGGAAAAGTAAGTGGCAAGCACTTGAGCCAATGAAAAGCGAAGGAGGGATGTAAGCCCTTTTTTAAGAATTATATTAAATACAAAAGATTTCACAAGCACAGAGCAAGCACTGTGCAGGCGAACAATAAAAAGAAGGAGTCCTCTAAAGGGCCCGATAAGCCATAGAAGGGAGGGGAGTCCCACCAATCTTTTAATAAAAAGAAGTGGCACAGGTACAAGGGAAACAGGTCCCTCAACCCCTCAGGATGTGCCTACACTGTCGGGAGCCTAGGGACAAGAAGGGAGTCTCTGTCTGTACCCAGAAGCTCCCCACCAGTGGGAATACCCAAGGGAATTGCTAGTGTGGGAATTGGGGTAGAAGTAGGCTCAGCATAAACCATGGGTTTAGACTGAAGCCCCTTTGATCTTCATTGGTGGGTCAGAGGGGGAAGCCCTGGCCCATTACATCCTGGCATCAGGAAATATAGGCTATGGCCTGTCATCAGTGGGAACCATGTTAAGGCTTTAAAGGACAGCAGAGTTACTACCACCATTGTGACTGCCAAATTGTTACCCTGAGAGCAGATCATGCCAGATACAAAAATATAACCAGCTCTACTAATGGAGTGAGCTACCCTCCCATGGCAATGGTCACCTTACAGTGGGTAGAGATTAGTGGCCCTTTGCTAGTAGCGTTTAGCTCTGCCATGGAAAGTCATGTTGTCTTGGAGTGTGGAATAATGGTCCATGTTCCAGCAGTCCAGAGTAAAGCGAGGGACACCAACAACCAGCCTCAAAGGTTCCCCTAGTCCAGGAGCTATCTGACCCTTAACGATAATACCTAAGGCCTACATGGGAGAAAGAAACTCTTCTGAGAGACCTGCCTGAAGTTTCAGCGTTTCAAGGGGTAGCAGGACCCTCTCTGGAGACATTCACAGAGAGAGTGCCCAGGGCTTGAAGGCACAAGAGCAGGGGGATACCAGTGGGTCTCACAGGACCTGTATCCCAAGACCCAAATGCCTAGCTGTGGGGATCTCATGACCTATGTTTAGCAAGAAAGCCTTTAATGCTGTGGAACTACCAACCTTCTGGTTGTTCCCTCTTTAGGATCTCTAACCTCGCTTAACAAGACCTGGTGTCTGGGGGAATAATTGAGGCATGGACCCCTGCAGCCTGAAAATCCTTCTATTTGTAGAAGGAGCTGGAAAAATAAACTAATTAAAGACCTAAAAATCAGTTTGTAAGTGCTTAATAGATCACCACCAAAATGAATTTACTGCCCATAAGGAGGGGTGCTTAGTGCGTAGCAAGGATACTTTAATGTTATCATGTACCTAGAGTGAATAAATCACCAAAAGCTATTTTCTCTGTATTAGGTTTAGCTGTTTTCACAGGAAAGACTGGTTAAGCAGATCACATCACTATTTCTGCATCATCCAGTAGTAAACAGATAAAGAAAAAGAAGCTTAACTAACTGTTTTTGAAAATCCAATTCCCTGGTAAAGTCGGACTTTTCCTATCTAGTTAGGAAATATATATTTACTTCCCTGAGCCACTGTTGGCTAATTAACCACAGTCTGCATCTGCTGGACTGCCTGTGATGAGGTGTGGAATTCCTACCAGGAGACATATTTTAATTGACAGGTTGACCCGAATGGACAGGAAGAAGCTTGTGAACTCAACTGAATATTGAGGGTAGGGGTTGCTGCCCCTCTTGTGACAAAACAGTGTCAAATCCTTCATGACAGGCCTGTCTGAGGCACATATAAAACATGTGTGCCTTTTGAAGGGATCAAACAGGCCCAGATCATAATTCTTATGTATCTACTATCTGGTTACTTCTGGATCTTGATTTGTCTTAGTAGACAAATGTCTCAGTTTTGCTGTTGGATCCAGGGCCTGCTTCAAATGGGATATTAGTGTTACAGGTCAGAGGATACTAGTAATTTTCATAGTATTCTCCCCTACACACACCCAGCTCTCAGAGCTCATGTTTAGTGTGGCTGAAGACTTTGGCAATCTTGTGTTTACCCGGACACATTCCTTTTTGGACCTATTTGCAGTAAGGAAAATATGTACAAAATGCAAGGCAGTTTGCCTTTATCTTTGCAATAAGGCAAACAGAACCACTGGAAATGTAGGGAGGCCAGGTCTTGTAAACATTTACTCCATTGGTTAGAGAGGCACTAGGAGTGTCTGTGTCCCTGACCCAGATGCTGGTGAATCCTACGAAGAAGGACCCTCACCTATTCTTACTTAGAACACTGCTGTTCACTGTTGCAAAAACATATGCAACAGACTCAACCTGCTATACTTGGCATCTGTGACCTGTGAAGAACCTGAGAAGGTTGGAACCTGTTCAGTTTGAAATCCAAAGACAGAAAGATCATATTCATGAATTCCTTGTGCCTCTGAAGCTTCACTTTTTGTGACGCTTCAGCAGTGCAAATCTTGAAATCATATCTATGAGGCCAGTCAAAACCACTTTGCATGGCTTTGAATGGCTTCATACATACGGAGTAAGAGAAGGCAGAACAAATTGCTGTGTTGCCTTACTCTGTGCTCGGGAGGCATTCCATGGGCGTTGCGGTGGGCGTTCATGTAAACCTGGAGATTCGCCAAAACTTTATGCCACCCAAGGTGAAGCATAATGAGGAGAATATAACATTATTTCTCCTTGTTTATTCCTCTTTCCATGTGTGCTGCATTCTGTAGCAAAAATGGAAAGAGGGAAAAAGCCTACCAGGATTTTTTTGTGCAGGAAGGTGCTCCTTCCTGCACAAAAGCAATTCTGCCAACAACACATTCTGCCAGTGCAGGGGGAAAGGACACAACTGCACCGTTTTGTTGGATAAATATGGTTTATTCCTGCCCTTTCTCTTTAACATAGGGCACTGTTTTACAGCAAAACCTCATAAATGAGCGCCTGATGTTCTACGGCCCTTAGAAGAGTATGCCTGTGGTTGTATAGGCACCAGAAGAAAGTTTGGAAACTATTGAAAACCTTTGCTCTGGAGCTCCAGAGGTACTGGCCGGAAAAAGAACCTGACTGATAGTTTTAGAGCATCAGATTGGATTTCTGCTTTGTCTTGTGCAGAGACCTCAGTACCTCAAAAAAACTTACCAAGTCCCATTCTGAGTTGGCAATTAAAATATTTTTAGCAAGAAACCTCAAATGTTCCAAAGTGCCAGCGGGCCCAACCTGCTGCAGGTATCTAGCCTTTGGTTCCCCTGCAGCAGCTACAGTTTGACTGTCGTACCACATGTAGAGTATTAGGACTTAGAATACATTACAACAATTTTCTTCAAGAAAGTAACAAAGTCAGTTTCTGAAGTGGGACTAGGATACTTTTTCAAACTTTTTGACTTCCAGATTTTCACCAGGACCCATCCATCCTCTTGGTGTATCCGACCTGGGCTCCCTTGTGTTCATAATATGGAATACAAGAGCTTGGCAGAGTCAACAAGAACCTTACAATATAACTTTCATGGCACATCAGGCATGTGGGTAGCACAAGTTTTACCTTCCCTACTGAACAATATACTGATGTATGTACTTACTTTACAGCCTTGAAAAAGTTGTCTATGACGAGACACGTTTCAGCTGTTTTTCTTCTGTTAAGAGCACAAAATAAACAATAATGGAACTTTCATCAATAAAATCGGACCTGCTACATTAGCAGACCATTAAAAGTATTTGTTGTAGTGCTCTGGGTGTTTGTTTACAATTGTATTATGTGAATGAGGTATCTTCCTTCATGTATATTATACACTATCATGGTGGCATAGTGTTTAACACGTTGAGCACATGTGACTTGCAATTATTCCCTCAAACCTTATGTTCAGAGAAGTGCGGAATACTTCACCACTGCTACCAATCTTGGTTTTCTCTATTGTCTTCGACTTTAGATTGCACATTAATCCCTGTCTAATGAGGCCATTGTCCTACTTTAGGAGCTTTTTTTCTTTAGGTACTTTTTTCACTTTAGTTATTTAAAAAATTAATATCGCTGGTCCCTTATTGGATTTTTGTTATTTTGGTCTTATTTTACTGATAAATACATTCTCTTTCTTTTAAAATTGGTTTTATTTTGTTTTGTGTGACTTTTACTACTTTTTATGCTGTGTTTTGATTTACATATTATGAAAAAAGTAAAGTACAACCATAAAAGTAAAAACTGGCAGGATACCTTCCCACATTTTCAAAGCAGTAAGTAAACTTTCAGGAGAAATGATGTAATAATAGACCCAAGGAAAAACACAAAATAAATGCTACAAAAACAGAAAAAGTTTTGAGAGCCAGAATCATAATGCACAGTACATACATTATACTTAACCATAAAACTCTAAAAAGCTCATCTAGGTCCCCTTAAAATGATGCTTAATTCCCCAACCTCCTTTTAATTTGGCAAAATGTCATTTTCAGAAATGCATGTTATCATTGTCACGCGGGCAATTGACTCAAAATTTATTACAATGTTTTTCCTTTATCAAACTTTTGGCAAGAAGGAGCAATATTGGAACTACCGAGATCCTAGGGACTCACCACATGCTGGAGACTCAGAGCATTCCCCCAGCTTTCAGAGGAGCCCACTGAAGCAGGAGACAACTCCCGAGAGGCCCCACAGGCCAAAGGCTCAGGAGTCTCTGGAGGACCTCAAGCAGCTCACCAAAGATGAAGGTCAACGGTGCATAGGATGCTGATCTTAGCAGGAAGAAATGCTGGAGTCTGGAGCTTCTTGTAGCCTCAAGATCTCGGGAATGCAGAGCCAACGAGCCTTGGCAATGCGGTGCACAGGGAATCAGTACCAGGCGTTCTGACAAGGGATACTGGCCCTAAAATTGCAGAAAGGATAGGTCAAGGCAGGCCTTGAAGGAGTTGCAGAACCACCCCCTATGTTGCTGAGCCTTTTGAAGTCTGTGGTACGTCAGGAGCAGCAGACCAGTCAGCTTCATTGCAGTGGCTGCAGATGCAGGGGAGTGAGTGACTCCTTCACTTCAAGTAACATTACTTCAGGTGTCCTCAATGACCACAGGTCTGTAGAAGATCCTTGAAGAAGCACAAACACATATGACGAAGAAGACTTGGAAAACAGCGAGACCAGGAGCAGAAAGAGTCTTCCATGATGTAGTCTAGGTTCCAGGCAAAGTCCAAGTGTCCAGATGGTCGAAGAGTGACATGGTTTAAGGCTTGACTCTTGTACCATGATGTATCTGAGGACCCTCTCGCAGGTAAACCCTCTTATACCCTAAGAAGGGGATTAGGACAACTCAGGGGTCCCTCCCAGAGGGGTGGCTGGACTCATTCAGGCCAGAGCAGGAGCCAAGGGCTCTCAGAAATGGTTCCAACTGGAGTATGCAAGGGGGGCATTAAATGTGCCCCTCAAAGCAGTCTGGTGGTGCTGGCAAACAGCTCCACCCCAGCCTAATACACTAAGCCCTATCTGGGAGGTGCTCGCACTACCTTGTTACAGGAAACCTATTGTTCTACCTTCTCATGCTCAAGCTCAGATCAGCATCAGGAGTGCAGACTTATGTATGGGGTCAGCAGCAGTACTAGCTTACCAGGAGTACTGGGGGCTTCCTGGAGGTGAACCCCAGTGCATGGAATCATACCTCCAAAACGGTTAACGGTTTTGGAGTATGATTCCAACATGTTTGATACCAAACAGGCCCTGGTTTGGCACAGCCACTATATAGTTAGCCATTGCGTAATGACGGATGGCCACTATATGTATCAAAATGGCTGACCTCTCTTACAAAGCCTACAAAATTGATTTCGGGGTTTATAGGGGTGTCTTGCTCATACAGGGGCACCCACATACTTGTAACGCAGCACCCTACCTTCAGGTTTGAAAGGCCTGCCTTAGGGGTGACTTATAGGTTTTACGTGTAGTAACCTCAGATTTAAGAACACTTATATCTGTCGTAAGTGGTGCTAGCACCAGCCTACACAGACTGTAATGGCAGGCCTGTAGTCACAGTTTTAGTGGTCTCTCACAGGTGGCATAATACATGCTGCAGCCCTTGGGAAGCCCCTGGTGTACCTATGCCATGGGTACCTCTGTACCATAAACTAGGGACTTACAGGAGTACATCAGTAGCCAATTGTTGAGGTACAGAAGTACTTACCATGTCAAATGTAGGGAGGAAGCACAGTGACTGGGGTCCTGATTAGCAGGATCCCAGTCAGACTAGTCAAAAAAACATACTGACACCAGCAAAAAATTGGGGGTAACCATGAAAGCAGATCCTACTTTCCCACAGTGCCTGTAGCCTGTATCCTGGGTCACATGACTAGGTATAGCTGGCAGTTGATCATCTAAATATGCAGTGGTAATGACCAACAAAAGTCAATCAAACTCACCCTGATTGACATTACAACTCCAATCATTCAGAAACGCCACGCTATTATGAACAGTTATTAGCTAATCCCTAAGCAAAAAGGTAGAATGTAGATCTGACTGATGCAAACAGAGTAAAGATAGGAAAGGTTTGAGCTCTCACCAAAAACTACAGACATAGTAGTGATCTTCATGGGCAATTCGTTCCAGAGCTGGAGACCTTGGGTTGGAAATCTTATTTAAATTTCAAAACTAGATTTTTTGATTATCACAAAATGCAGTTGGCTTGATTCTATACTCCATTCATAGGTGTGTAAACAAATATTGTACATCAGTTATAGAGGACCTTCTCCATGAACAAATGTAAAAGTCAGCAATGAGACCTTAATGTTTCTTTTTTATTGGTGTTAGCAATATTCATAATTTATGCTCAGGCTACTCTTTTGAATTTGCTGAATCCAAAGATCCCACAATTTATTTTCTGCACCTGAGAAGTCAGAATCTAATGGAACAGTGGAAATACATTTCTAAGATGTGTCTTGTTGCTAGGAGAGGATATCGAAAGCAGGCTACAAAAGTGTTTTATAAGCTGCAGAGGTTTGCAAGTGCATTATCATGTAATCATCAAATAAAGAGTGGGTGGATAAGGAAAGACGTTTATGTGCCACTACAATGTGGATTCTCTGCACTCCTGGTCAGAAAACTGAATTCTATATAGGAAGTCAGAATGCTGGTGGGAGTACAGACAACTGTGAGAGTGTGTTAAGAGCATTGTTATCTTCTTGTTCAAATGTAGGATAATTCATCTAAAAATTCTGAAAAAGTTTTGGATCACAAAAAAAATTAACTCTAATGGCATAGACTTATCAAGCAAGTGTACGAGGAATAAGAGTTGTAAAAGGAAAGCAGGCAAGTGTACATTGGTTCTGGGATTTACTCATGAGCCTGGATGGGGTAGGATTATTACCCGTGTTCTGCTCTCATTATCGCTTTTGGTCTAAAAACTGCAGCTCTCTTCAAGAAAGGTGAGAATGTCATTAAATATAAAGATGACATCCTAATTAATATTTCTCTAAATCGCGTGATTTTATTTGTAAGTCGGTGTCGTACGCCTGAGAAAATATCCACTTTGCAGCAGGCAAAACATTTATTTTGCCACACATCAGAAATGCTTTTGTGGTGCACATTTACTTGTCTTGCAGCATGAAGGTTTATTTGGCAATCAGTTTACTTTTGTCATCTATAGCCAGGCAAAAGAGTTGCAATTCTGCTACACTCTGAGTCTCTAAGGCAGGCACTTCTTGTGAGAACTCCTCACACATTTCTCAAGAAAATAGTGGTTAATGTCCCAACTGCAGTTTTTCAATGTACCTTGTCAAATTACTCGACTGTTTACTGTTCACAATCCTTAAATCTAATGATGCAATTCTGATTGCCAACTATGCTTTGACAGGCATCTTTGCACGAAAGATAGAGACAGCAAATGTGCTAATAACACTTATTCATTTGCACAACTGTGTATTTTTCCGGGCTATTTTTCAGAAATCTTTTAAAATATGAACATTTCAACTAAGTGTTGGGTAAAGTCAGTATCTTTATATTATTATTCTTAAAGTTTTTTTATGAATATATCTTGAATTGCCCAAATCCTTTGCTCTCATTAGGTTGAGCATTTAAGACCTCTTATATGTAGTTTAATATATACTCTTGTGAACTTAAAGCCATTTAAAAACCACTTTAAAGATCCTTGCTTGCTAGTGGTCAGTCATGTCTCTTTGTCCTTCTTTTTTCTCTTTCATTCCTACCATGGAGTAGGGACTAAATTCTGTATCTTAACACTTTGGTTCTTTATCTGTTTCGTGGGGGGCACTTTTTTTATTTCTTTCCTACCTGTGTTACACTGTGGGTGCATGTTCAGCTTCAGGACCATAGCTGCTTGCATTTTATTGCAGCATTCGTCCCTCCCACCTCCTCCCATGTCGCTGACATTCTTTTGCATTCATCCTGGTGTTGTCCTCTTCTCCCTTTAGTTCTCGAAGATATGTTTTACCATTAAACCTTATCAAGAGGCAGCTCCCAGGCTCGTTTTCTTTTCTTTCAGTTCAACCCAGCCCAGCGCGTGTTTGTTTTCACTTTCATGTAAACAGGGCTATCACACTTATTGGATAGCTCACTGAAACTAGCAGACGAGTGAGACTGCTTCCATCTGTTGCTGGCTGATCATGCTTCCATGAGGGCATATGGTCTGCACAGCACCTCTCCCTGCCCTTTCCTACCTTCTCTGCTGAGGAAATCCACAGGCACATGGGGCTCGATTCCGATCCGGTAAAAAAATCCACCGTACGATTCGTATTCGTAGCCCTTTCCGTACGAATCGTACCCGTCCGTCCGAGTCCCGTAGTACGATCCGCATTCCGTGTATCCGTTCAAATCGTCGCGATCCGTACGTATTGCAAGGCTGAGACTGTGAACCGTACGACTCGTACACACGCCGTACGACCCGACGAGTACGATCCGGACCGGGGAATCAGGACGCGATTCGTACGGTCCACGTCAGTTAAAGGTGATTCGTACGGAAAAGCGCACGATTACATACACCCCGTACAGCGCGTACCCCCCCATGATTGCAGGGGTACGGCAGGTACCCCTGCGATCATGGGGTGTACAAGCCGCACCCCCATTGTACGATCGGTGTACGATCGGTGTATGAGCCGTACCCCCATTGTACAATCAGTGTACGAGCCGTACCCCCATCGTACATGGGGTACGCCTCGTACACCGATCGTACAATGGGGGTACGGCTCGTACACCCCATGATCGCAGGGGTACGGTGCGTACCCCTGCGATCATGGGGGTACGCACCGTACCCGGGGGGGGCGTTCCGTACCTGTTTCGGCACGAACTCTGCTTTTACGGCTGTTTTCAGCTCCCGTAGAAAAAGGGTCGTACGGTGCGTACTCGACACGTATCGTACTTGCTGGGTCGTAAAAACCAGCCGCGAACCGTACAGATGTCGCGTACAGCAGGTTCCGAGGGAGAATCGTACGGAGATTAGAGTGGTACGGTGTCTTGTACGACTCGTACGGAGTACGGCTCCTGGTACGAATCGTACTTCGTCGTACGTGGGGGACGTTGCAGGGTACGATTCGTATGGGAAAAACGCTCCGAACGGCTATTCGGAGCGGTTTTTCACGAATCGGAATCGACCCCATAGTGTCAGAGCGAAGGTGTTAAAAAAACAGACAATAAGTGGAAAGGGCTGGATTCTGGAGCGTGGACAAGCGCAACTAGAATTTGCAAGTATTAACATTTGGAGCTGAGCTTGAGTCGAGGGGCTGCCATTTCACATCTATGCCCCTTTATTAGCAAAAAGGGTGAGGGAACTTGATGATTTATCCCCTGATATGTCTCCTGTTGTGCATCAAGGTAAGAGGAAAGGAATCAGACATTGAAGGTTGGGTTGTTAGAATGTGCTTCCCCAGGCAGAATGAGGCCACTTTCACCCAGGTTGCCTCTCCATCATTTCTGTTGAAGTAGAGCTTAAAGTCAAATCTGTGTTAATTTCTAGGGCCGTCCTTATATCTGGTCAGCTGAGCTTGTTTTCCTTTCTAGTGGGGGTTGTCTGGGACCTCTTTCTGCAACTGTTGTTCTTCTTCGGGAGGCGAGCAGGATGTGTTTTGCATGTGTTTTGAATGCATGAGCTACATGTCAACATGGGTTCATCAAAACGTCTGAAATGCTGTGGAATTTAGGCCCCGGGGATGATGGTCACAGACTAGTCTCTCCCGGGGTGTTTCGTGCTGACAGGCACAGGACAGGGTGGGATAGGTTAGTTAGGGGGAAGGGATGGGTAATTAGGGCCTATATAGTTTCAGAAAAGGCATTTCCGGACTCTTTCTGATGCCTAGCACCACTGGGAGGGAAAACATTTAGGCAGAACTGCCCACTTACCCTCCATGTTCTGGAATATTTAGTAGTGTCTTTTTTATACAGCGTGTTCCCAATTTAGGGCAGGTTGCAGAACGTCGGCAGTAAGTTGGGGGGTCGTGAGTCACATGCGAGCATAACCACCCCTTGGTGGAAGGAAGGGAGCACAGGTGTTTGAAGCTGGTGAGAGGGGAGCGACGAGCAGGGGAAAGACCTTCAATGGAGAATGTTTGGTAGGGCAAGTGAGGGAGTGGCTGAGTATATGGAACAAGGTCAGTGAGTAAAAGGGGAAAGAATGAAGCAAAGGTTCTGGGCTTTGGAATCGAAAGTGGGTGAGGTGTGAATGGTGCAGGGAGAAATGGAACTGTCATGTGTATTGTCATGTTTATGAATTTTGAGATATTGTCAATGTTAATAAAGTTTAATAGAATGTTGCAACCCTGTCCTAATAAATGACATTTATACTAAAATGCCGACGTGGCGTGTGATTATTGCATGAAGAGTAATGTGTTTTTTCCTAGTGATATTTCTTCTTTCACTGCACTGAGAGGAAACGCCTCGTTCCTCAAAGCCAAACTTTCAAATGGGCTTTAGCTTCAGAGTGTGAGTCAAGGAGACTTGTTTCTTGAAAGTATTAACTGCACTGTGCTTACTTCCTATACCAATGATAGGCGATGGCTGTGAGCAATCAAAGGTATGGGGTACCTTGTAGAGAGCACTCCACCAAAGCATAAAAGCTTTTTATATTCACCATTGTTTAGCGATTGATTTTTTTTATTCTAACGCTTTTGTGTGTATATCTAGGGGCACCCAATTACCACACTAACCAAGGTTTATGGTGTTGCAAATATGAAAAACTGGTTTTAGAGGGCAGACATTAAATTATCGGCTGTTTTGAAGGTCTTATACACTACCGTCCTCCTCCCCATCAAACCGGCCTGTGAGCTGGTAACTTATAAGTGAACGTCTGCTTTTCCTTAAGATAAATATTCTTTTTAGATTGTGTTCTTTGTAAGTTTGTAGGAATTGGTTCTAAGTTTATCGATCCATGGTGCTTATTCCAAACAGTATTTTGGTAAATATTACTGGAAGGCACAACAGACTCTTACCTCTCAAGGGTTTCATGGCTAAAACTATTCGAGTTGGCGTGCCAGCCCACAGCCAGCCTTTTGAGTACACAATATCATTTGAGTCAAGTTGCAGCTACTAATCATGGTTGCAACATGGGGCTCAGTGTTAAGCGCTATATAAATACTACTAAACAGTTTCATTGCCATCATTTGCCAGTGTTGTTCAGATTAATCTCTGGGAATGGATTTCCCACCTTTAACTCTGAGGCATCCTGAGAGCCAGCTCATGTCCCACTGACAACAATGCAACCCAAGCGACAGCCCTGCTGTCTAAGGTGCAAGCCTTTAACCCAAAGCATCCTGAAGCATAGCTCTCTACTCATTGCAACCTGTGGTATTGTTGAGAAGAAGCACGAGTCTGGTAAGTAGATGTAACTTGGTTTATTCTTCGCTGCCTCCACACGCCACAACCGCGAAGAGAGCAGTAACTGTCAAACTCCCAACTGCTATGGAATCTTGAGAAACAGCGTGGTCGGCTCGCAGCCAGAATGTTGGAACAAACTAAGGGAAGTGGAACAGTGGGGGGAAGGGAGGGAAGAGAAGGGGGTCATTCCATTACAGATACATTATAACAGGTACCTTCTAAGTAACCTGTGAAACAGACCAAGTATCTGACTGTTTACTTAAATATGTCTCTCTCTTTCCTTTCCAAGATTACCTGGTTTGAGAAGAAAGGGTGCCATCTGTTCACCCTGTGAACACAGCAGCAGGGAGAGGGTGACATCAGTCCTGCTGCGGCTAAAGAACCAGGCAGGCAGCAAGACAAGCCAAGAGCCATAAAGTAGGTTTATTGTAGCCAAGGCACAGTGAGTTGCCAGGACCGATACATTTAGTGCGTGTGAGCAGTATGCCATGTTTGTGTATGCATGTGAACTGCCACTTGTATAGACAAATGTAAATCTTGTGCTTGTATTTATCATGTACACACACTATATGTGCACAAATATAGTGTTTGTTGCCAATGCCATGAGAATGTCTATATTGTGTATAAATCTGCACTAAACGGATTAAGTTAGGAATTTTTACATTTATGTGTGACTGGAAAATACCTTTTATTGCACGCTCACTGCCGTCCTCCCGCCCGCGCCCTGCCGTCCTCCCTGCTCAGGAATGGTGCGAAGTGCTGGCTCCCTTCAGCAAAGCTGCTAGTTATTTAATTGCACTTCACGTTGCTCCTCCTCGAAGCAGGCTCATGTTTGGAGTTCTTTTTTCACATCCACAGCCTATTCAATCTGTGGAGTCAGAGTTTAAATGTAACTTGAGCAAGATTACGGATGCCCAGTGCAGCCTTTGTTGAGCTGGATAGAATGGGCCTTGGGTACCCAGCTAATATCTGTAGGCTGTGCATTTAGATGCTTTGAGTGTACTGTGCACGTTGACATCATTGCCCATGTCTGGTGTGTACTGCGGTGCGTGTCGCAGGTGAGGCATAAGCGGCGTAACATAATTTACTTTTCTGCCCCAGAAAGTCTGCGCTGGTGTGACCATCTGAGCTGAGGTGCCTCTCACAGACTTGGAGGCACATCCTTGTCTAAATGGACAGGTTTATGAGCTCTATACAAAGTAACTTTATCTATGACCTGGACGCATGTTCAGGGGTTGGGAGCCCCACCTCAGCATCACTCAGCATCGGTGCGGCTCCACCTGAGCACCTCCTCAACACTACTCATCACCAGCACAGCACAGCACCACTTTAGCACCACTTGAGCAGCATGAGTGCAACACCACCTCAGCACCACTTCAGCATCACTCAGGAACAACACTGCAGCACCACCTGAGCATCACTCAGCCGCACCTGAACACCATCACAACACTACCACAGCACCACCTCAGCATCACTCAGCCACAGTGCAGCACCAACTCAGCACCAGCATGACACCACCTTAGCACCGGTACTGTACCAAAGCAGTACCACCTCATACCAGTGCAGCACCACCTCACCACCAACAAAGCACCACCTCTGCACCAGGTCAGTCCTGCCTCACTACCGGTGCAGCACCACATCAGCACAGCACCACTTTTGTACTACCTGAGCACCACCGCAGCGTCAGCGCAGCACCATCTCAGCACTAGTGCATCAGTGTAACACCACCTCATTACCACCTAAGAACCACCCAGCATCACTCAGCACCACCGCAACCCTACTGCAGTACCACCTGAGCATCACTCAGCAGCACCTGAAACCCACAACACCACCACAGCAGCACCTGCACAGCACCAGCGCATCACCACCTCAATACCAGTGCATCACCACCACAACACTAGCACAACACCACCTCTGCACCAGCACAGCACCACCTCACTACTAGGGCAGCGCCACCTCAGCAAAAGCACAGCACCACTTTAGGACTACCTGAGCACCACCACAGCATCAGCACAGCCCCATTGCATCAGTGCAACACCACCTCAGCACCAACTCAGAACCAATGTAGCACCACCTCAGCACCAACGCAACATCACTCAGCATTACTTAGCAGCACCACTCCAGCACTACAGCAGCACCACCTGAGCATCACTCAGCAGCACCTGAGACCCACCACCCTAGCATCACCTGAGCAGCAGCGCAGCACCACCTCAGCGCCAGTGCATCAGTGCAACACAATCTTAGCACCAGCACAGCACCAGCAGCATCACTCATCACCACTTCAGCATCACATAGCAGCACCACTGCAGAACCACCCGAGCATCACTCAGCAGGACCTGAGCACAACCACAACACCACCACAGCACCACCTCAGCACTAATGCAGCACCACCCAGCATTACTCAGCATGTGCGCAACACAACCTCAGCACCAGTGTAGCACCCCCTCCAGTGTATGCTTGACAGGTGATCTTGAGTTGTCGTTGACTATGTGCGGCAGAGACAGTAAACGCTTGTGCTTGAGTTGATGCTGCTGGGGTGGTATGCAAGCCTCAGCAGTTGCCGACAATGAAGAATTTTCAGATGGTTCCACAGCGACCATCGTGTCCATGAAAGAGCTGTCAAGGGTATTCAGAAAATTATTCCAGGTCACCTGGGTTGAGAAAGTGTTTAGTTTTGCCATCTATGACAAGCATGCACACGGGGTGTAATGGGACATATTTAAGGTCCCTTCACCTAAGCCAAGGGCAGAGAGCAAGGAACTTGACATTGATAGCTAATAAGTAATCTATGAGAAAATGTTACGGTGTGGAGATGGAGTTGTACTTCCACATTCCCATAGTGCCTGTTCACCAAAAGTGTCTCGGATTTTGTGAATAAAATTGCCATTTTTATTTTCAGGCCATTCACTTGAAGGTCAACCCTCATGTGTAGATGGGGTTGATGCAGTCTATGATCGGGTGCAGCAAATGCGCATTATTGGAGGAGCAGGCCTGGACACGGTGGATCCTCTAGAAATCCAAAGGGCCAGGAAAGTGGTGGTCTAATACCTTGGCGAGCAGCGCCCTATGAGAGGTTATCATGTCAACCTTTTCTTTTTTCCTCCTCGACACCATAATTAGAGAAATTATTCCATTGTGCCTTATCTTCCAAGTCAGCAACCTCATGCCTCAAGAAGACAATGTCTCTATCCCCAGGCTGGCATGCCTCAGATTTAGCTTCCACATGGTCTAACCTCCCAACCACGGTGTCAAGGCGTGCCAGGAAAGTGGAAACCTTTTGCAGCATCGACTTTACCTCCGCTGTGAGATCGCTCATTTTACTATTCATGGCAGGTAAGGTAGCTCCTATGGCCATAATTTATTTTAGGAGAGCATTCATTTTATCAGGCCAAGAGATTGGCTGTGTCAGGCTTTTGCAGAGGTTTAGGTCATGCTACTGTCTCTGAAAACAGCAGTTGTTGGGCCATTGGCGTTGTGGGGCTGCATGATAGGAAGAAAAAGATAGCATGTGGCACAAATGAAGCAAAGTCAGTGTGGCCGTCAGGCAACTGAAGAAGTAAATGACGTGAGGGGTACTACCTCATTAGTTATTTGAAATATGACATTTCCCATTGCCAGTACCCATCGTCACAAAAGGTGGTAGTGCAGTGTAGACCAAAGGTGGCAGTCAGCCCTTCTTATAGAGGGAAAGGAGGTCTTCCAGTTGAAGAAGGGGAAACGCCAGGATTGAATCAGGTGTCTCCTTATCACCCAACAGCCAATATCAATAGGTTTTGATGTTTGGGTACTCACCAAGGGTGTCTATCAATTATAAAAGGGGTGGAGTGGCCCGAACGGTCACTCGACTCTCTTGTGACTGACTGCAGGTCTGTCCATACACTATGGCCAAGGATTGCACCGGGATCCCTCTTAAAATCCTGGCTGGCAGGTCTGATAGGCTGATAGGCCCTCTTAGTGTCCAGTGCCTCTGCAGTGGCTCATGTGTCATTGGCTGCCTCTATGGAGTTATAGATAGGGTACGCAGTGGCAGGATCATGACCACTCAATCCCTTCAGTAAGAGTGCTAGAAAGGATCGTCCCCATAGCTGGCAGAGGGAGCTTAACATGCCATATGGTGGACTGTGATTGCTTAGAAACCTATCCCTCTGGTCCCAAGCAGCCGATGTTCAGTGCTTCGGCCAAAACGACTGTCAGGTCTACCTTTACCTCAGTGTCTCAAATACTCAGAGGTACCCAGGTGCAATAAATTGCCCTTGTTTCATTGTGGTGGACTGGTTTAACACTCCCCAGTAAAGACCTTGGCAAAAGCTCAATTCATCTCTTTACAGCTGGAAGATCATAGCAAGCAGGGGTCTCCTGGTGATGAAGCACATTATCCCCCACAATCTTTATCTTGTCAACCAGGGCTTCCATATGCAGACCATTGGCTACGTTCACCACAGAGAACTACCTGGGGACACTACATCCACCCACAGTCAGTGGCATTGGATTGGCCCCAAGTCAGCAGCAATGGGCCAGGAGAATTGACACCATGCAAGGGCCCTAGAAGGAAGCGGCCAACACAGTCGGCACTTAGCTCCTCCTCCAAGTGTGCATTTCTTATGGGTCATGGTCTACCATTTACTCTACAGATTGTATTATTTAGAGAGCTCATTTACAATGCTCTGGTAGAGAGGTGGTGCCTGGAATCGCAGCCCACAGCTCTCCAGAACGCTACCCATCCTCACTATAAAACAAGTTTCAAGTTCAAACATTCTTTATTCTTTTGTCTGAGACTTCAATAAAAGAATACATCAACATATTTTTTTTAATACTTTTTTTAATTTATTATAAAATATTACCACAATTCATGAGTAGGTACCAGTGCATATATTTTTCTTAAATAAACAGATGATTTTAAAAACTACAATGCACAATTTAATAATTGTTTAAAAGCGAGATTAAAAACATACTCATAAAAATAGCATACAATTTACAAAAAAAGTAGTGAAGTAGCAGTTAGTCTGAAACCACTACACATGGATACACGTGAGTGGAAGAATAATAAAGATGGCCCAAGGGAAAACAGAGGAAGTATATGACGACCCCTGCCCTAAAGTGAACCAGCAGGGACCTTTCCCAGTTTCCGAGTGCTCTTAGTAAATAAGATTCTATGCCAGTGCTCATTTTCAAATTGACACAGTCTTTCACATTAGTTTTTCCAGACTCCACATTTCTCCTGACAATGCGCCTTTTTTCCAGCAATGAAGTCTTGAATGTGTTTTTTAACCTGCAAATGTGATAGAGGTTGGATTATCAAACAAAGAAGAAAGTTCCAACTCTGATAGAGTTTGACAAATTCATGCAAGCCAGTGTATGCTAAGGCCTTTATCGCAAAGAAGACAATCTTCAATAACGGATGGATTCAGACTAGATTCTGGATTGAGCCAAACAGACAACAGACAGAGGGCCCAGTTTGATTCAGCCTTCTAGATAAGGGTGGCCAAGATGCTCAATGCAGACAAAATGCGAAGCTGAGGACAGTGATAGGAAGACTCATCTACGAAAACAATTTTCCCCAACCTGTATTGTCGAATAGTATAGGCCCAAACCTCAGCTCCATATACATCGGCGGGGACACCCTTGAAGTCTTTATAGGTATAATTGTAATGGCCGAGGCAAGTTTAAAGGGGCACCCATAGATTTGCACAGCTTCATACAAGAGTATGACATATTATTGCCCTAAGAGCCAGAAGAGCCAGAAGAAGTCCAAAGGTAGGGACACAGGTAACCTTTCCAAACGGCGACTATCAAATCCAATAGTAGGTGTGCTTAGCCATTTGAAACCGCAGACCATTATATGGGATTCAGTAAAGGGAGTATTAAATCATGGTCTGTCATAAATGTACAAAGGAGCAGACCAGCTTACGTAATGCCAGAGGTGTAGCTTTAGGGTGGGTGGTGGGGGGTTGTTTGGGATGTCATACCCCCTCAATTAATGTATTATCTAGTAAGTAGCTGGGTACCGGTGCTTCGGGTTGGGTCTGTGAGATTTCACCTCTAATCTTTACATACAGACAGGCAAAAACACATGAACTCTCTTTTGTCTCTGTTTTGAAGGTCTTAAAACTTTTACTTATTTAGCAAAATGTGGGCTGCTCCCTCTGTATCCTTGCAGTCCATGGCTCAGACAGGCACCGGTGGAAGAGGAATCTTCCTTAACCAACACAGACGATGCTCTCATGCTGCACGAGAGCAGCATCTGGATTTGGTGGATCGGGCTGGCTGCTACTTTAGGCCCTGTAGGCCTTTGCTCAGGGCACAAGTCCTAAAAAAAGAAGTGGGGGGATGCTGTCACCGGAAGTGACTTCACAACCAGAAGTGACGTCACAAAAGGTGGTTGCTCCTCGTCCCAGAGAGGCCAAAGAATGAAGTCCAGCTGTTTGGCAGGGGGGACAGCGTCCCCCCGGTAAAATAGGTGGGGGGATGCCGTCCACCCGTGTGGTACCCCGACTCGAGCCCTGCCTATGCTTGGTCTCCACCCTAGCTTTCTCAGACAGATAGGTGGAGACCTGCAAAGTGTCCATGTCAGTTTGGCAGACTCAAGACAGTTGGCCAAACTGACTTGCACTCATTTGCAGTCTCGCCAGTACCGTCGCCAGTCCTCTATGCAGCAAAGGACACGCCCCTCCTTTATCCTGGCTCCTCGGCAGGCTGATGTCTTTATTTATTTATTTTATTTATTTATTTCATTTGTAAAGCGCGTCTGTCACCTAAAAGGCATCCTGACGCTAGCAGACTCAAGGCAGCAGTAAGAGGAGGGCGGTAGCGGACTAAAGTTTAGGGAAGAGAAATGTTTTCAATCTCCTCCTAAACAGAAGGAGATCGGAAATGTGTCTGAGCTCAGCCGGGAGAGCATTCCACAGTTTCGCTGCGGTTACGCCAAACGCTCTTCCTCCTGCTTTGATTTTCTTAAACCGAGGTATTATCACCAACCTGGCAGAGGAAGAGCGTAGGCTGGGGGCTAGAACATACCATCTAAATTTCCTTTGTAGGCCAACAGGACCAAGATCATGCAGGGCCTTAAAGGTCAGACAGAGAGACTTAAATTGTACCCTCTGTCTCACCGGGAGCTAGTGTAACTGGGCCAAAGCCATAGAGGAGGAGGCTCTCGTCGCCCACCCCAGGGCTAGTTTAGCCGCCGCAGACTGGACTCTCTGAAGTCTATCCATAAGAAAGCTTGGAAAGTCCAGCAGCAGGGAGTTACAATAATCTAGCCTGCTGAGCACAATGCAACGTACCACCTCAAACCGGGCTGGGGGCGGAAGTAGGGGAAGAATTCTTCTCAGAAGTCTAATGACAGCTAGACAGCCAGCTACTAGTTTCGATACCTGCGCCTCTAGAGAAAGCTCCATATTGAACATGACACCTAAGTTGCGCACTACCTTCACTGGCTGTACCTCTGAGGAGAAATCACTAGGCCAGAAGTTACAGGGTAAAGAAGTTTGCACCCTAGGCCTAGGGCTGTACAGCACTTCCGTTGTCTCTGCATTAAATTGCAGTGTATTGGCTTTCAACCACCTGGCCGCGTCTCGCAGACAGTTGGCGCGCTATGTGAATAATAAAATGGCAATTTAATAATTTCTTTGCCTTTTTGTTCTTCACATTGCTTTAGTGCTGCTCGCAGTGGGTGGGTGGATTTAAGCCCCCCACCTACCCTGCTTCTCATATATTATATTTGTATGTGATATGCCAGCATGATTGTTAGGAAATCTGTATTTCAGACTCCCCCAATCTTACTCACTAAGCTACGCCTGTGCCAAATGCCCTAGGTGTAGGAGCCATTATCAGAGTACATCAGTGCAGGAATAGGAACATTATTTATATCTACAGCCCTAAAAGTATTTGCTAAAGAAGTCTAATTGTAATAAGCAGAATAAAAGGAAGAGCAATGTCATATTAAGCAGCCATTTATCATGTAGCTCGAGCTGAATGAGTATTGGCTCTATTATAGGTCTATATTGTTAGTCACACTATAGGTATGATGAAGGGTCTTCCATGTAGAGGGATTGATCAAAGTTGTACATCGTAAACCTGCAGAAGAGCGTGATCCGGAAGACGGCTAGAGCACTGAGAAAGATGAGTCACAGCGTAATGGAAGGGCAAAGCCGGCCACCATACTGAGTGTCAAATGCTAAAGAGAAAATACACCATGTTCTTCCCAATCCCCGTTTTTATTCGACAGTTCTATGTTGCTTTGGAAGACATATCTTACTGAATGTTTTTTCTGCATCTGACACATCTGTTTACACTTTGATCAAGCATCCACAGGGCTTGCAGATTTTTTTGACAGTTCTAATTGATATGCAAATTTGACCAACAGTCCCACATTATGCATATTAATAAGATGCATCTAGAACTTCCACCACTTTTTTTATTGTATTTCCATGAAACCCCACCAAAAATGCTGCATTAGGAGCATGTTACTAACATTGTTATGGATCGACACATATAGTACATTGCAGGAAAAACGATCTACCATATAGGCCCTGATCAATCTCTAGAGCTGCCAGAGCAGTTTTTAAGGTATAGGAAGACGAACACCAAAGTTTGCTAGTCTTGATTCCACCTCTTTCTACAGCCACCCTCCACTTGCTGCCACTTTCTCTCACTTTGAGTGTATTTTTAATCTCTGCTTCCTCCTTTTGTCGCTGTTTTCTTGTCTTTACATTTTTCTTTTTTCACCCCATATCCTTCTAGCTTCGGGTCAAAGTCACATGATGAAAAATAGGTCATGGCCCGGAATAGTGAGGGCCGGTGCCCACTACATAACACCACCAGCACAAGTTAAGCAGCAGGAGTCAAATTCTCTTTGAGGAGTTTCTGATCTCTACTGATGAAGGATAAATTCCAGACACACATGCCAGACAGCACTATCTGCACCAACTCTGGTGAAAAACGAGCGCTAATACTAGTAAGTAAGCCCAAACATTGCACTTTACTTACCATAATGCTTAAAGGTGAACTGTGCTGTGATGTGCGGCAGTGTGCTCCCATCCCCCTTTTGTTCTCTTTGAAGAGAGTCTGCTTTTTTAGGTTTTGCCTGGCGAAAAGATGCGCTCTGCGCATCTTTTTCGCGCAGGCGAAAACCTAATGAGAATAGTACGGGAGACAGGAACGGCCCCCGTCTTTCATTGGCTAGCTCCATAAATGGAGGCTAGCCATTGGAAGACGGGCCTGTCCGTCAATGCCGGACCAGATTCGGGGGCGTTCCCGAGATTTTTTGGCTTTTGGCTACTTCACGCTACGTCAGCCAAAAGCCCTCGGGAACGCCCCCAAATCTGCTCCGGCATTGAGCCGGCACCCGCCTTCCTGCTTGCGTGAGTGATCTGACACAATCATCAGAGCTATCACAGTTCCTGCTCCAGCATCCTCTGGAACTGAGCTGGACACGGAGGTGAGAGTTATATCCGGAGTGTTGTCATTCTCATCAAGTATTTCTACAAACACCTGACAACGGCCGGCCAGAGGGAATGGACCTTTATCCAAAGCCTCCACTGAGAACTCGTACACGTTGGTATCTTCGAAATCGATGCTTTGCCGCACCGTTATCACCCCCGTCATCTCTTCGATGTGAAATACATTCTGTAAACTCACGGGAACCCGCCTGTCGAAGAAATACCCCACTTCTGCATTCGGACCCTCGTCCAGGTCTGTGGCATTCAGCTGCATGAGGCGGGTACCTACCGGTACATTCTCGTACACTTTCACATGATACGCCGCCCTGTCAAATGTAGGGACGTTGTCGTTCGTATCATCACGTAAATTGTTATATTGATCGAACCCGATCTCCTGGGATCCCCTCCATCAAAAGCTGTCAAAAGAAGTGTGTGAATCGGCTGGAGTTCTCGATCTAAAGCTTGTTTTAAAGTCAATTCTGTAGATTTCTCTTTCTTGGAATATACTTCAGTTGTTGTAATGTCAAAATATTCCGTATGGCGTAATGTGTACCCCTGGAGGGCATTTGCACCAATATCAGGATCCATGGCGTTTCCGATTGGAAACGCGCTGCCCGGCAACGCCGACTCGGGGATGTTAAGGGTGAGTTTATTTTCACTAAACGAAGGCGCGTTGTCATTCACGTCAATTATCTCTATTTCAAGGCGATGCATTTCCAATGGGTTATCAATAACCAGCTCTAAATTCAGTTTACAGGTAGGGCTCTCTGCGCACAGCTCTTCCCTGTCGATCCGTTCGCTCGTCAGTAAGACGCCCTTGTTCATATTCACCTGGAAGTGCTGCTTCTTGGCTCTCGACATCAGCTTCAGCCCGCGGGAGTTCAGACCGATGACGTCAATGCCCAGATCCTTGGCGAGGTTTCCCACGAAGGTGCCCGGGTCCAGCTCCTCGAGGACGGAATATCTGATCTGCCCCCGAGCGAGGTCGAAGCAAGTGCAGAGCAGGCAAACCAGGCACCATTTCACCGGGCACCGCTGGCTTGGAAGTGCCATGCCTTGAATAATCCACAGTGTTGTCTGAATTAAAAATCCCAGATAATGTTGCTGATTAGAAAGGTTGCTGCTGGTCAGTTACGAATCATTGCTGGGCGGAACCGTGCCATCCAAGAACGTCATGTAGATAGGTTTTCCATGTCATTGTTTTCCCGTCAGCAGAGGTGAGGTTTACAGTTTAAGCGTGCTGGTATCGCCACCTTGTGGAATTATTACGAATGCTGCGATTTTTGCTATCCTTTCATTTGAGCCCCCATGTTATGAGCATGGGCGCCTTAGCATGCCTCGCATCCCTTCTTGGTTAAAACACAATACTCTTATATTTTATTTCCACACAAAATGCTAAACATGTTTTCACATTTCGGATGTTGTCCAGATAGACGATCCTAAGATGCTCTTTGCATACATTTCCATGTTTGCATAAACACACGTTTGATACAGTTCGTAGAGTCTTTTCTTTTTGGACAGGGCTACTAAACACTCTTAAAAAATCATTCACGCATTTGTATTACTTTATACAAGTGTTGTGATCGTGAATTAGAAACAACGGGGTGCTGCACAACTCATTGCGCTGAATGGTCGTGAAATGTATCCCGGGAGACAGTTCACTGAGCCGCCTATTTAAGTTGTGACGTCTGGAATGTTGCCTGCTTGTGCCTCTGTGTGCCCCTGTTGCCTGCTTGTGCCTCCGTGTGCCCCTGTTGCCTGCTTGTGCTGTGTAAATGTGTGTAGAGTGCTCTGTGTGGGTGTGTGTGGGGTGCTTTGTGTGGCTGTGTGTGTGGGGGGCTTTGTGTGGCTGTGTGTGTGGGGGGCTTTGTGCGGCTGTGTGTGTGGGGGGCTCTGTGTGGCTGTGTGTGTGGGGGGCTCTGTGTGGCTGTGTGTGTGGGGCGCTCTGTATGGGTGTGTGTGTGGAAGGGCTCTGTGTGTGTTTAGGGGAGGCTCTCTGTGGGTGTTTGTGGGTGTCATTTGCGAGAGATAAAGCTAGTGGCATTGTAAATGACAATGCCATTTATTTATGTTAAAAAAAAAAATAATAAAAAAAATGTCAAGAGCAATGCCAATAGCTCTAACTTTAACAAAGGCAAAACCATTGCATTGTAAATGCTTGTTTGAGTTTGTAGTTGGAAAAAAAAAAAAGCAAATCAATCGAAATTACCCTCAACAATGAACATCACACATAAGCACGATTTTGACAATATAAGAATTCTAACAGTATCTAGGGGGAGCTTAGCTATATGAATGCTGATGGATGCAGTTTGAAGTAGCTCAAAATAAGGTGAACATTCAAATCCAAGAAGATAGCAAAGCTGTTGAAAGTCGTTGGACGGCGGAGAAAACACACTGCTCGCTCTAGCAGTTTTCTCATTACAGGGCAAGATTGTACAAATATGTTTTCTGGACACAAATTCAGGAAATAGCTCTCTGGCAAACCAAAGCTCATGCTGAATCAGAACTCCATCACTTACAAAGGTGAAATATTGATTTCATAGTTCAGCTTATCGAAAGCTATTTTTTTCTCTAACAACTCATGGCACTGCGGCTCCCAGGGGAAGTGAGGTCGACAGACCAGTCTTCCCCTGGGGTGTTCGCGCGATAACGGGACAGGTAGGCTAGGATAGGATAGGCTGGGGGGTGGGCTTAGGGGTGGGGAGTTAGGGAGGGTACATAAGGGGACAGGGGAGGAAGTCCTTCCTCTTCCTGTCCCCGGTGTCGCAGGGAACAGCTAGTTTGTGGTTAATGATGGGTGCTCGTGTCTTGCAGGGCCTTGTGTCAGGGTTAGCTGTAAGGTCAGCAGGGGTGTGGGTTAGGACGCCGCTGGTGCCCCAGTGTGGTCCATTAGGAGGAGTGCTAGCTTTTGTGACTATCGAGTGTAGGGTTAAATGTTTTGCCGGCAGGCGCGCTCTCCCCTTGGCTTCCTATACGCGTTATGCGTGAGGCGCGAGGCTGCCGGATCCCACGCATCTCGCGGGGGTGCGCGGGGCGCCAAATCTCACACATCTCGCGGGCATGCACGGGGTGCCAAATCTCACGCATCTCGCGGGCGTGCGCGGGGTGCCGAATTGCACGCATCTCGTGGGCACAGCAGGTTTAAGGGGTCTCACAGTGTGCAGGATCTCAGAATAAGGAGGCCATGGCGACACCGGATGCGGAGGCGGTGTGCGAGGCTCTGCGGGTGTTGGGGAGGGCTGGTAGGGCGGACCTCTTGCGGCCAGGAGTTTTGGATCAGGCGTGGGTCGGCATGACCCGGACGCCGAGGCCTGCGTCAGCGGGTGTGGCGGCGGTGGTGGTGGCTTGCATGGACGAGCCGCCACCGGCCCCATCAGGCACGGGAGGAAGGGGTAGAGGCAAAAAGCAGCCGGAGGCGCCTCTGCACGGAGGACGGCGTAAGAGCCTCCCTGCGCAGTTGGTGGATGTGTCAGTGGGGGTTGGGGGAGGATTAGAGTTTACGGCGGGGGCGGCGCTGCGGACTCGGGCCGCGCGCCGCCGGTCATGCATGTTGGCAGCCCAGCCCCCTCGGATTCGGAAGGGGAGGGGCTGGATCAAAGGGGCATTGATGAGGCCATGAGGGAGGACAGTGAGGCCAGCGGCTGGGGGGCGATTTTGGTTCGGAGGTGTCTGCGGGCGAGGAGTTCACGCTTGCGCTGTCGGAAGGGGAGTCTGAGCCGGAGGACGGGGGTGGCCCGTCAGGGGAGCAGCCGGTGGACTTGTCCAGCAGCAGGAAGGGGGTAGTGAGGGTGCCCGTCCCCAAGGGGAAGGACCCGGCCAAGGCACTATATCAGCAGGCCCCACAACAGGAGGCGGAGGCTTGTAAGGAACCCTCCGGGCAGGACACGTGGAGGAGAGGATTCGCGACCAACGTTGCATAATTGAGGAATCTGAGCAGGCATGGCAGCGTTTGTTCGCTGCCAAGGAGGCGTGGGCGGGTGGGGTGCATGGGGGCGAAGGGGCTCCGGCACCTGCGCGTGGGGCAGGCACGGGTAGAGACCGTGGCGGGGGGACCCCCGGGTCGCGGGGTGAGTGGGTCTGGGTAGAGGGGTCAGGGACTGCTCTGGCTGCGCAGAGACCTGGTGGTACTGGGGCCTCCCCGAGCGCAGACGGCTCGGGGGGGGCGGGAACAAGCCAGCGGTGAGTGCTGGCAGAGGCAATGGTGGGCCGGTGGGGTGCAAAACGGCCTCCAAATGCCGGGATGAAGCAGCAGGTGGGTCCGCAGTGGCCTGCCCTCCATCGGGGAGTGCTTAACTGCAATGCTGGAGTGCGAGTTTGTACCTGGAGTGTAAGGGAAAGGTGCGAAAAGAGTGGTGAGTGAGGTGCTGAGAGTGGCAGCGGTGGAAGTGGATGAGGAACGGCTGGACTATGAGGATGAGGATGAGGAGTTGGAGGAAGGTGAAGTGCGTGACGATGAATGTTGGGGAAAAGGGGGAGCGTCATCGAGCAGGATTGGTGTTTTCCAGGCGGCACAGGACGGAGCTGGCCGGACGGCCAAAGGGAGTCTGAAGCCGGCGAATGCCCGGAGGACGGAGCGCGGAGCTCCAACGACTTTGGCAGATGAGGGCGCATGGTGGGATGCTTGGGACGAAGGTCCTAGTGGGGGGGCACAAGAAGGCCTGCCGGTCTGTGGGTGTGAGGGATGGCTCTGTGCGGGATGTGGGGGCCTTTGGGGACACGGGGCCTGATCCAAAGGATGGTAAGAAGCAGGTCGTGACGGCCAGCGCGCAGACAGACGCGGCGGAAGATCAGGGTGGGAAGGAGGATGGATCGGATAAGTTGAGGAATCTGAGCAGGCATGGCAGCGTTTGTTCGCTGCCAAGGAGGCGGGGCGGGTGGGGTGCATGAGGGCGAAGGGGCTCCGGCACCTGCGCGTGGGGCAGGCACGGGTAGAGACCGTGGCGGGGGGACCCCCGGGTCGCGGGGTGAGTGGGTCTGGGTAGAGGGGTCAGGGACTGCTCTGGCTGCGCAGAGACCTGGTGGTACTGGGGCCTCCCCGAGCGCAGACGGCTCGGGGGGGGCGGGAACAAGCCAGCGGTGAGTGCTGGCAGAGGCAATGGTGGGCCGGTGGGGTGCAAAACGGCCTCCAAACGCCGGGATGAAGCAGCAGGTGGGTCCGCAGTGGCCTGCCCTCCATCGGGGAGTGCTTAACTGCAATGCTGGAGTGCAAGTTTGTACCTGGAGTGTAAGGGAAAGGTGCGAAAAGAGTGGTGAGTGAGGTGCTGAGAGTGGCAGCGGTGGAAGTGGATGAGGAACGGCTGGACTATGAGGATGAGGATGAGGAGTTGGAGGAAGGTGAAGTGCGTGACGATGAATGTTGGGGAAAAGGGGGAGCGTCAACGAGCAGGATTGGTGTTTTCCAGGCGGCACAGGACGGAGCTGGCCGGACGGCCAAAGGGAGTCTGAAGCCGGCGAATGCCCGGAGGACGGAGCGCGGAGCTCCAACGACTTTGGCAGGTGAGGGCGCATGGTGGGATGCTTGGGACGAAGGTCCTAGTGGGGGGCACAAGAAGGCCTGCCGGTCTGTGGGTGTGAGGGATGGCTCTGTGCGGGATGTGGGGGCCTTTGGGGACACGGGCCTGATCCAAAGGATGGTAAGAAGCAGGTCGTGACGGCCAGCGCGCAGACAGACGCGGCGGAAGATCAGGGTGGGAAGGAGGATGGATCGGATAAGTTGAAGAAGAAGTTGCCGTACATAGGTTTAGCGATGCCACTCGGGTCGCATTTGTCGGAAAAGACAAAGGCCAGGATTTGGAAACATGAGTATGTGGATGTTTTCAAACTTTTACATAGAGAAATTCAGGCGAAGTAAGGGTCTAAGGAGGAGGAGTTGGAGTTGACCAGGCGGCCGAGGGTGCCTGTGGCAATGGAGAATTGGACGTCGGCTTTCTTGCTATACGCGAGTATCTATTGCGAGAAGCATGCGGACAGGGTGATAGCATTGTTTAAATATATGGATGTGATATGAAAGGCCCAATTGCATTTTGGGGGTTTTGCCTGGTTGAGCTATGATGAGGAGTTTAGGGCCAGGATTAGTGCACAAGCCATGGGGTGACATTGATCAGGAGCTTTGGGTGCAGTGGATGTCTTCTACGCAGGCGGCAGCATCTACTCATACAGCGAGTGGTCTCCCGATTGCGTACCAGCCTTTTCAGTCTCGTCCCGCTCGGTCTGGGACGGGGGTCAGGGAGTGTCTGGGGGGTCAGGTCAGGGTACGTGGACGGGGGCTGCTGGTCAGCAGTGGGCCTGCTGGAACTTTAACAAAGGTTCGCGCACGCGACAGCCATGTAAGTTTAAGTTTAAACACGAGTGCTCCAAGTGTGGGGGGCGTCACCCGGTCACACAGTGCCTTACTCTTGCCACACCTTCAGAACAGTGGAAGATTACCAAGGGTAGGGGCCAATCTGGGCCGAAGGGACCCTACTCCGGTTAAGGTGGAGGCCATGGGTCCATGGCCCTCTAGGTACCCTGATAGAGAGGCGGCTTTGAAGATTCACTGGGGGTTTGTGGAAGGATTTCGGATTGGCTATCAGGGTCCCAGGGAGAGGCGTTGGGCGGAGAACCTGCATTCGGCGAAGGAATTGCCTGAGGTGGTGGCGAGCAAGTTGAGGAAGGAGGTTTCGGACGGTAGGATCGCTGGCCCGTTTGACACGTGGCCAATGTCAGACCTTATCGTTTCTCCACTGGGAGTGGTTCCCAAAAAGGAGCGAGGAGAATTCAGACTCATTCACCATTTGTCATGGCCTGAAGGGAGTTTGGTGAATGACTTCATCGCAGAGGAGGATTCCAGGGTGTTGTATGCGTCAGTGGATGAAGCCGTTGGCTTGGTGAGGGCCTCGGGGAGGGGGGGCAGAGTTGGCCAAATGCGATATCAAGTCGGTCTTTCACCTCCTCCCCGTTCACCCGGCTGATTTTTCTTTGCGGGGCATGCAATTCGAGGGGGCCATCTTTGTGGATATGGTGCTGCCGATGGGTTGTGCAATTTCTTGTGCGCTGTTTGAAACCTTCAGTTCCTTTTTGCAGTGGGCTTTTGTGGAGAGGAGTGGGCACCGGCTGGTGTCGCACTACCTGGATGATTCGTCGGGAAAGAGCTGATGGGAGAGTGTGGTGAGGCTCTGGGACAGTTCCAGTTGCTGGTGCAGGAGTTTGGGGTTCCATTGGCACCAGAAAAGACAGCGGGCCTAGTTATTGTTTGACCTTTTTGGGCATTGAGTTGGATTTGGTGGCGTGGCAGGCGCGGCTGCCAATGCAGAAGGTGGCAGAGATACAGGATGTTCTGACGCAGATGATCGGCGTTCGCAAGATTGATTTGAGGTCGGTGTAGCGACTGCTCGGTTTGCTGACTTTTGCGTGCCGGGTGGTGAGGGCAGGGAGAACGTTCTGTAGGCGCCTCGGCATGGCCATGTCGGGGGCGGTGCTCCCTCACCACAGGGTCAGGGTCATGATGGGAGTCCGGTCGGACTTGAGTGTATGGTTGGTCTTCCTGGAAGAATTCAATGGTATGTCCCTGGATTTTGCGCATGGTTTGGCAGGCGCAGCTCTACTATGATGCAGCAGGTTTCGGAGTTTTTTGGGACGGGCGTTGGTGTGCAGAGCAGTGGCCGGCTCATTGGCTGCGACATGGTAGGAGCATTGCGTTTCTCGAGTTCTTTCCCCTGCTGGTGGCATTGGTGGTGTGGGGGCCATAGTTCCTGAAACCGGTCTATTTTGTTCCATGTGGACAATATGACTGTGGTAGAACTGGTGAACAATCAGAAGGCAAAGGATCTGCGAGTGATGCGCCTGCTGCGAAGTTTCATGCAGCTCTGCTTGCGTTTTAATGTGCTTTTCTGCACACAACATGTGCCTGGGGCGAGTAATGAAATTGCGGATGCGTCATCTAGTTCGCAGTGGCGGCGCTTCAGGAGGCTGGCGCCGGGAGCAGAGGCTTGCAAGACCAAGGTGCCGGAGGGTATCTGGTCCTGGGGGGAGTGAGAGTGGTGGGGTTAGTCGAGAAATCTATAGCTGAATCCACGAAGCGAGCGTACAGGTTGGCATGGTCTGAGTTTGGTGCCTTTTTGGGTTGGAACAGGGCTGCGTGGGGGATGCCCCAGAGTGACTGCGAACGGGGAGTTGTGCGTTTTGTTTTGGATTGCATGGACAGAGGATTGTCGCAGACTACGATAGCTGGCAAACTGGCTGGCATCTCGTTTTACAGCATGGTTTACTTGGGTTTTGATCCGGCCAGGGCGGATTTGTTGAGTCGAATGTTGAAAGGTTGGGGTCGCATGAGGTCGGAAGGGGGAGGTGGGGAGTTGCCACGTGAATCGATCACTTTTGAGTTGTTGACGAGAGTGCTGGGGGAATTGCCCCATTGCTGTTATGATGATGGGGAGGTGGCGTTGTTGCGAGTGTGCATGGTCTGGATGTTCTTCGGAGCATTTCGGGTGTCGGAGTTGTTGGGAGTGCGTGGGACTCCGGGGCGTTTGTTTGAGGATGTGAGGTTGGACGGGGCCTGGCTGGGTATATGGTTGGATCGTTCAAAGACGGACCAGATGGGTCGAGGCAAATGGGTGTGGCTGAAGGGGAGCGGGTGTGCGGGCGTGTGCCCAGTGCGTGAGTGGACGGCCTTTTTGGGAAGAGTGCGGAGGTCGGATGGAGAGATTTTTGTGCATACTTCTTTGAGGCGCTTGACGTCCTTTCAGTTGTTGGCTGTGTTACGGATGGCTTTGCAGAGGATTGGCAGCCTGTGAGGAGCAATGCTATTCCTCTTGACATTTAATGTTTTACCTACTTCTGCATTCCCTATGAGTATTTGCTTTTTCCAAATTTGTGTATTTCTCTTATTTTTTCATGCAACACATTACTCATGTGTAGTGCACTCTGTGAAAAGAGTCACTCTCATGTAGTTGTATGAGTTCAGACAGCGGGTGGAGTTCACTGAGCGCAGTGTGAGTTTCTCACAGTGCCTGTCAGTGGGTCATAAAGGAGTTTGGAATACATACTCATCCAATCCTTGGCCTCACTGCAGAGTGCACACAGCAATGGTCAGGTGTACCAATTGTAATTGCGATCATAGGAGAAAATGTGTGAAGAAGGTACACAGCTCTCAAAATATTGTTGGAAGCAAAAGGTAAAGAAACACAGTGCATATAGGTGCATTGTGTGTGTGGGGGGTTGGTGAATTGAAGGAGATATGAGGAAGTACGTGTAGAAGACTAAAAAGAGGGAGCAAAAGAGGAAAGCTGACTTGAGAGATAAACAGAATGAGTCTTTCAGAAAGGTATGAGGAGAAAAAAGAGCGTAAATGTCTGCTAAAGAGACTGCAGAAGAGAGTGGTGTGAAGAGGAGAGTGTGAGTGATTGAAACACTGCGAAGATCTTGCCTGTTCCACAGACCATAGTTGTAAGAAATTGGGCCATTAGCTGAGAGGGGTGGAAGCCCCACTCAAATGATAAACAAAGTAATTGTTAGGGTGAACTACAAAAGACACCAAATAAACCTGTGCTTTACACACTGTCTCAAAGTTAAGCCTGGTGACTTTGGTTTGTGCCAGTGGGTTAAGTATTTATGCAGCACTCAAGCAGTAATAAAGTGAAAACATGATAACAATCCAAACCCAATGTAGACACATAGAGTACATTGTAATAACTAAAATGACACCAAAATGATAAAAATCCAATTGGTAGAACAGACGTTATGACATTTTAAAGGTTGCAGTGAAAATAGCTCCAACAGCACCAATTGTATTCATCCGGTCGCTCAGGACCAGGTTAAAGTGACAAGATCAGGTCAACTGTGATGGAGTGTAGGTAGGCTACAGGGGCCAGGTGCATCCTTCTGAATGTTTTACAGACAATGAGTTCAAGTGCAAGAAGAGAGCTGCAACAAGTTTTGCGATAGCAATTGACGCAAGAACACTGTTGTCAACATTAGGAGAAGCTCGGGCATCACAGAGGGTCGCTGTTTGACATGAATAATTGATCATCACTGGAGCTTTGCATTGGTGGTCGATGCAGAATGTCGCTGTTGATGCTGGTTCCTAGGGCTGACATGAGCAGCAGATTGCCACTGGAGATTCACGACAGTGGATGTCGTGGATGGTCATCAAGCATCACAAGGAGTTTGTTTGTGGTTGTGAAGAGTCCAAAACCTTCTGGAGCTCTGAACTTGTGCTTTTGAAGGAGGAGGAGTGCTCTCTGATGCTAGCTGAGGATACAGGACCTGGAGGCACCTCATGGGGATGAGGACTCATTCCAGCAGAGGCCAGCAATAGAGCTCGAGCAAGTCCAGGCAGGTCCAGTTGGTGTTGGTAAGCTGGGCAGCTGGTGTGCCTGGCTCTGTAAGCTTGTTGTGTCCCTGTAACTCAAACAGGGTGTCAGCCAACTGACCCTTGAAGTCGCTTTCAGTGAGCCTGGGTTCAAGGAAGGTCCAATCTGTCTTTTTCAAATAGCAAGGCAGTTCTTCTTCTGATTCTTCCACAGGCCCAGGAGTGTTCTGATGAGAGGTTCTGAAGGTGTTACTTCCTGTGTGTGGGGGATGACCCGTTCCTCCTTTCCTGGGCGTGGCTCCAAACTGCATTTGTCAGTATCAGTACAGGATGCCCTTAGAGGTCAGTAAGGAGTGCTAAGGCAGTTGTCTTCAAACTGGGGGGCGGGCCCCCCTAGGGGGGCCCCATGTTATCCCAGGGGGGGGGGGCAACAGTCTATGCCCAAAAGAAGCATTGTGCTGATACCAGTGCTTTGTTTTAAGCTGACAAAAATGAGTGGCACGAAGCCCCTCTGGACCATCACTAATATATTTTGTCATGTGTATGCTTGCTGGGATAAGGTGTCAAAAGGAAAGGGACTCCAAATATTCTTCCAACCCCTCACCCCTACTTCTAATAGCCACACTGTGAATACTTGTACATGTTAGTAAGGCCTGCCTGGCCAGAATAGTAGGTTTGGCAATCATGTATTAGATTGCATTTTTTAAATGGTAACAGAATGTAACTGCAATGTTTAAATATGTATAGGCATAACACATAACACATCTGAACGAGGCCGGATTCCTCATGGAGCTACGCGTCACCCATGATTTGTCAGGAGGGTAACCAACAAAAAATATTTTGCGCTGGGAAGCTTTCCATCTTGCTGTGAGGGGAACGGCTGTAACAGTCCTTTTGCCCACCTTACCGGATTATTCCCGCGCCATGAGGAGAACGGCTGCATCGAGTCATTGACGCCGCCAGTGGGAGACTCTATCCCCCAGAAGGCTCTCTATGGCCCCGGCGGAGGGCATCACGCTAGGGCGACTGAGGCCCTCAAAGGGAGACTGGCACTACCGCAGCACGGGACGCGTGCGGGTGGCACCCGGGCCAAGGGCGGGCCCGTCCTTGCCCCTCATCGCCAGGAGGAGGCAGGGCAGGGCCACCCTTCTAACGCCCAGGACCTTGCAAGAAAACTTGAACTAGAGGACTCAGAATCCTATCCCAGACCTAAGTGACTATCACGTTTAACTGTAACTTGACTTTTTTGCTGCTAATATTTCTGGACTAAGTACCCTTTTCACATGCCTATTTAATTGATTTTAACAGTTTTTAAAATTAGTATAAAAGCTTTGGTTTGGTACTGTGGAATTACTAATAGTTATGTGATATATTTGCATTTTTAAAGCGTGTGCTATTTTATTTAAGGCCAAAGCACCTTGCACTTTATACTCAGTGGGCCGTGTAAAGCACTTAGCCAGAGGATTGGGCAGGTGGTCAGCTCCGCGAGGCTTTCTCTATCACAGCTTCACAAGCCCTAAAAGACTGATTGCCATAAGCCCGTACAAGAGCCCTAAAAATAAGCCCAGCAAAAGCAAAGAGAACACATACACCCAGTGAACTGGGTGGGCACCACGTTTACGGCCAAAATGTCCCTGTGATTGCAGGAATAGGCACTACAAAAGAAGCTAAGGCATATAGACCTAATGAATTGGGTAGGGAAGGCCTTACACCAAGAGAAGAACGGCAGGGTGAGGGAAGATTAACGGCAGCGGCTGGGTCAAGGCATAGCATACAAACACTTTGCCTTCCACCAGCAGCCACTCCTGTAGAAAATTAGAAATATTGATGTACATAAGCAACGTTCATTTCCCTTTTCCCACCCCTCTCCCTGCATGCACCATGAATACCGTAAAGCATTGACTGCATCACTCTGTCAGCAAAGACCTGTACCCATGTGTACATGACAACCATTTTAGGCACCCTAGCCTTTTGCCCGCCTAAGATTAGAAACACCGGCTTCCTCTCTGCGCGTATTTGAAACCCCCCCCCTCTCTCTCACATGCATAAACCATGAAACCCTCTCCCTCTGCGCGACCCTGCCCTGAAAGGCAGCCCTTCTGCTTGACCCACGCAAACCCCCCATTCCCTCTTGAAGAGGCCACCTTCGCCCCAGCTGACATAGCCCTCCCCAGCTGCACCTGACTATCACCGCTCTCTCATGCATGAGTCATAAGACCTCTCTCTCTGTGCGACTCTGTCCCTGTGCACACCCTGGCTCCCCCTTCCCCTTCTCCCTCACACGGGCAAGTCATAAACCTCCTTCTGCAAGACCCTGTCCTTGGAAGTCACGGCCGCGCCTGACCAACACCTCCTTTCCTTCCATGAATGCCCCTCTATTGACAAGCCCTCCCTCCGCACTCAATTGTCCACGCGGCATGAATACTACTCCTTTGATGACCCCTTCCCCCGAGTCCGACTGACCACACATGTCCGAGGCCATCGCCTAACGCCAGGAGATACCATTTACTGCCCTTTTTTGTATGAAGTCACTCCTCTTCAAAGGACCCACTATTGATCCTGGCCACCCCACCCCCTGGGCTATGATCAGGCGCACACATCCTAAACAGTTGACGGAACACTCAGCTGCGTGATTGCCCTCCCCTCTTATCAGCAGGTCAAGGGTCCCTATTGTGAACACATGTGGGGTAGGATTGACACGAGGATTATGGGGATGTCTTTTCTTTGTTTCACAATGCTGTGATTGTAATGCCAAGTGTTTCGTAAAAGTATAAAAGACGGAGTCTCAGCTCACTTGTTAGAGCACCTCCCGATGGCACCTTGTTTCGTGTCTGAAATGACAGGCTCTCCTCATGAGAAATAAATCCTGTTCTTGTGATTCCTGCTCCCAGCGCCCGTCTCTTTATTTGGTAACTATTCAGAATGGGAACTAAGAGGCGACTTGCGCCAGCAGCCATACGGGCATCGGTACTAGTATGGAAACGCACATTTCTACAATTGGCGTCCCAACGCGGGGTCCATCAGTGACATAAGGTCCAATGAGAGAGATCCAGACGATGAGGTGAACATCTAAATGATCGGAGTATACCTGCCTTGAGAGGGCCCTCGTCCGGCTGCCGATTGAACGAACTTCACCAATTCTGAACGTACCTCTCTCGAGTGACCCACTGTCCTGACTGGAATCCCACAGGACTGCCGCGGTAAAATCATGGAGTAAGAGAACGATCAGGCGCTGGAAGGAGGAAGGCGAAGAACTGCCCACACGGTCCGGTCCGGGTAAGGTCGCGTAAATGCGACAAATTATGAAATAATTGTTTGGTTTGGATAATACTAGTGTTACTCTTTTGTTGGTACCTCTGGAGATTCACCGTCTGCAAACGGAGAAACAACAGGCTCTCCCTTTGCAAGCAGTGAAGGATAGGTAACGCTGACTTTTGTCCCCATTGTAATCCGTCGTGTCTATCTTCCTCCCCCACTGTTTCCCGAACTATTGTTCGTGGATTATTGTCTGGAGATTCTCTGTCTACAAACAGGAAAGAACAAGGTCCCTCTTTGTAGGTAGCGAAAAGGTAGGTAACGCAAACCTTTAACACGTCGTACCTACTTATTCTCCCCACTGATTGTTTGATTGACCGTACATTAAGTGTTCGGTATTGGTTCTTTTGAGGTATTCACCGCCTGCAAACAACGGAGAATAGAAATATTCTGTCTAGTCTTTGCCCGCCGTGATAAGATAGGTAGTGCAGACTTTTGTCCCCGTTGTAATCCGTCATGCCTATCTTCTCCCCACTGATTGGTAGCCTGTTTAGCCCGGACCGCTTATTAGAGTTGAACCATCCAGCTCCACTGGAGGGCACACCTAATAAGGACCTGTTCATTAAGTGTGGACTAGTCGCTATAGCTTATAATAGGTTATGGCATAAAAATACAAGAAAAGGAGTTGAGCGAAATCAGTAGGCCACTGAGGAGTTATCAACTTCGCTAAAAATTAAATAAGAAACATAAAAATGGCGAGGGAAGACAAGCTTGACACCAAGGCAAGCCACGAGGTAGCTAGGTTCCGTTGCCTATTCCTGCCCTAAACATGTCTGCCTCATTGCCCACCACGCCCAAATAACGGTCACATGAAATAGATACAAATCAATAGGTACCTACCCCCATTCCGGAAACTCCCGAAGTGCCACAGGTCCGCGGTTACGCCCATCCGGTAGGCGAGGCCTCGAGGCAATCGGGGCTCGCCTGGCCGCAGTCGGAAGGGGAGGCTGTGGGGCGGACGGCCCAGAAAACCGTGATGGCCTCTCCTTCTCTCCTCTTCTGCTGCCCTGCAGGCCACGGGGGGGGGGCTGTCTTGCCTCAGCCACCGACCACCCCCCCCCCTCTGTCTCTCGCCTGGTCCGGCCCGCGAAGAAGACCGAAGCCAAAGCGAGAACGGCGGCGCTTACAGGTAGTCCCGCCACATGTCAAATTCCTGGATAGTTACAGGTAGTCCCGCCACATGTCGACGCCTGGACAAGCGCAGGTAGTCCCGCCACATGCCGACGCCTGGATAGTTTCAAGTAGTCCCGCCACATGTCAACCCCTGGAGAGTTGGAGGTAGTCCCGCCACATGTCAAAAAGGGGGGGGCTGTCTTGCCTCAGCCACCGACCCCCCCCCATCTTCAATAGCCGGCACGGCCAATATCGAAACGGCGGAGCCGAGGATCGGCGAGGGGTCGCTGGAAGGGGGAGGTGGCGCGAACGAGCCTCCCCCACCTCCCTCCAGGTGGAGGCTTCCAGCGACACCCCAACGCTCTTACTTAAAGAGGGTCCACATCGAAAAGCGGTCTTTTGCCCGGGGCGGGCACACGCCCCATGCCTTCTCTCCTCAACTTTGAAGATTCTATGAGAGCCGGGGGGGGGCCCCCCGACCCCTCTGCATGGGTGCCCCCGTCCCCCTCACTGGGACCCGCGACATCGACACACTCCTGCCGGCGCCAGCCTCAGTTTGGAAATGGCTAAAACACAGCCAAGGTACAGACTTGTTCAGTTCCGGTGGAACACCAGAATGACCCGGTAGGAAAATTGTTGTTGCCCTCCCCACTCTTTGACTGATGGTCCATTTGTTAGACTGTTACCACATTGCGAAAAACTTTTTGAATTGCCAACGGAAGGTTCTGGTCCAACCATGAGTCATTGGAGACATTCTGACTATACCGGAACCTGCCTGACCTCGCCCAAAATGGCGCCGATACACGAAACGAAAACTTTCGAACTCCCTGTTCACCTGGATTGCTCGAATAGTGTTGCTCTAAGATATGTATGCATTTTTTGGACAATGAAAGTCGATAAGATGGATAGTGATAATGTGCTTAGAGAAGAAAGCAGTACAGATATTGATCATGTGTTTGGACAATGAACTGATTTAGGGTGGGTACTTATTATGAATGGGAACAATGAATTGGTGTAATTTAGACAGTGAACGAGCATCTGGATAATGAATTAATGAATTAATTGAAAACTGAATCCTTGACATGCATCATGCTTGCTCTGTAGTAAAGTTTTATACGATTTTATTTCACTGCCGCACTTTATGCAATGAACTGCCACCAACTTCGTTCTTCTTATGTACAGTTCCAATCTGCTCCGTGGCCGGTCCACTGGGTTATAGGCCTGTATTTATACACCAGCACTTTTTATTAAAGGTATTTTTGAAAACGAAAGCATAGTTGTAGCGGTTGCATTAATGAGTTTTGAATGTATTACTACTGTGAGCAACGAGAAAGTATGATGAAGGCTGAAGGCTAAAAAGGACCCGATATTTAGCAGCTACATTATGTGTCACAGGCAGCCGGAAAAGTGTTTTAGAAGCCTTAAAGCGACACCACAGAAATGACACCTGATCGCCACCCTTGCACCCAACCAAAAGGGGTTACGACCAAGTAACTCATGTAGATACGCAGATCGTCAATGATTATCTATCTGACATTTCTGGTCCCTCTAGGCTTAAACGCTGAGATGGCAAAGAAATGCACTACGTGGAGATAGGTCGAGTATGTGGTAGGTAAAAACATTTCCGGTTTACTGCATGCTGATGTGGTTTGAATGCTGCCCCCCCCCCCCACCCCCTTCTTTCTCCTCCCTTCTGCAGGTCACGTCGGAACCTCGGCTGAAGTATGGGAGGACGATGACCGAACCACCGACGAGAAAGGGAAGAAGGGAATATGAGCATGGTCCTTATGACAATAAGTTTTTAAAAGACGTAGACTTGACATGACTGTTCCTCCTTAGAACATAGCGACTGGGAGGATGGACGGACATAGAGACTTGACGGGTACTGTATGACGAAAATTGGCTCGAAATAACACGTTAGAGAATGTAACTAGACGTTTGACTAGGTAGGGAAAGGACAAAAAGAAAAGTGCACGGGTAAGGGTTACCAAGACTGCACCCATCTGGGAAGTTAGAAATGTTGCTGATGTTCAAAATGTACTGCCCCCCTTCTCACACTCTTATAGACCTAGCCAAGCTGTCCGACTGTTCTCCCGATCAATACTTGCCGTTGCCTCAGCCTGAAGAACTTCCCACCAAAGGAAGAAACTGGAGAATGGTTTAAAATCCAACCATGGGTAAATAGCGCGACCAGGTCCATTTCTGATCGACTAACTAAGGTGTGAGTATTGGCCATTGAGAGCGCTCGAAGAGATAACAAGCGAGAGGGAAAAGGAGGGAAAAGGAGGGAAAGGTAGAAAGAGCTAAGCACGTAGGTAGATAGGATAGTAAAAGATAAATAGGATATAAAAAATATAGATCTTGTTGGCCAACTATTGCTTTCTGTTTTGTTGTGAATGTCTTATATATGTAATACAGGTACTATCTTCCTTCGTCTGAGTTTGTGTGTGTGTGTACTGTAGGGGTTTATGTTCTTTCTTTGTTTGCGTCTCTCCGTTACCTGACCCCCTACTGTTCTGTGTTGTGAACGCACTAAATGACCTATTTTTGTACACGTCTCTCCCTTTCTCTATCTCTCTCCCTCACTCTGTCTCTCCCTCTCTCTACATGTCATACGTGTACCAAATGGCTCGTTTAGATTGCGGACGACTCTCACTCTCTATGAGAGTCTCCCTATTTCCTCTTCCTTTTTATGATAAAACCGTGCCTCGCTGGCACCAGTCTGATTGGATACTTATTGAACGCGAAGGTGTTCAGCGAAATTGACAGAAACTAAAATGATTGTACCTCGCCATGCTACTACCTCTCCTTTCTACAAAATGAATGAACTCGAATTGGCTAAGAAAGAAAGGACAGGTAAGACGACTACGGCCCCCTAATCTGGCCCTCTTAAAAGGGGAACTATATGTCAATGGCACCCTTTTTTTTTTTTTTTTTGTTAGAAACAAGCGTCAATGTCTAGATTGACCCCCAATGCCCAGATTGCCCCACTCCCTTTGCACCCAAGCGCGAGCGCCCGAAGCATCCCTGCCCCATTTGATAGACCCCAGCTGCTGTCCCGGATATAAACATGATGACCATGAGTAACTGTCGTCCCTCGAGAAAAACCTGTTTTACGTGACTCTCGATGATAGCGCCCCCGCCTTGTTTGGACAGGTTAGCCAGCCTTGAAGGGAAATGTTAGACTGTTAAAGGCTTGGGTTTGAAAGGCAAGTCTTCCACTGGAAGGGGCGCAGAATGTTGTAATTGATGAAATGCGCAGTTGATGGGAATATTATTTCTATAAATTTATGTCATGAATAGACGATGAATACCCTTGGCATGAACACAGTAGGAATGTTGACATATGCACTGCTTGGTAATAGACCTCTGACTGTGACCGATGAGCGTATCTCCCAAGTGCGCAGGATTGAGGGAGGAATTCACCTGCATAAATGACTTCTTCTATCAGTTCTCTAAAAACTTGTTTTGTACCTATTCAAAGATTTGCGATCACCGGAGGAGAAGGGTCGGACGTGCCTGGCTGCAGATCTTGAGACACATGCGACCTCGACCAACGGTGGAGCTGCAGAGCGACAAGATACGGGACGAGACAGCAATTTCAAACGTGGAAAATGAAAAATGACGGGCTGCCCTGAAGCCTCCGTCTGTTAAACCCACGTGTGCCTGGAGTCTCCGTCCCCCTTCTTTGGGCCCGATTGATGGGCCTGCTTGCTTGTTATCCTTTGCTCCCCTGGTCCCTTTTGTGTATCCCAGGAACTCCGACCCAACTCCACTCTCTCTCCTATCGACTATTTGAACCACACACACCCTCTTTTCCCCGTGACTTGTTGCCAAAAGGAAGAACTGCATTCAAATGGGAATAGGGTGTTGCCACGGAAATATAGGTGCCGAGCATAAGGCGCCGCCAAACGGATTGTTTAGGAAACAGGACTGTGGTCTAACAGCAGAGGACTGACCGCACCCTGCAACGTGTGAGGATAAATCCGAGCTGGGCCTATAGCTCCGCCGCCGGTGCTCAACAGCGCCAACAAAAGGACACGGACTAGAGCCTACCAGTGATGGCTCACTACTAAAAAGACACTGTGACGAAGAGATCTTGTGTATTGAACTGCATTCCGCCCTCAACTACTTGGTCAAAATGTTCATTGGTCACATTTTTAAGTCAGAAACATTTATGCTATGTAGTGCTTTGAAATAACAGGAACTCGACAAATGTAATCTCCTATGTGCTGCATTCTGCCAAACACATCAACTGTCCATGATTATATGCCATATGTTAGTATTGACAAATGCTAATTCTTCGACCGCACCTGTTTATATGTACCCTCATCGATTACGAAAATGAACTTTGCTATGTAAAAATGGGCGACTGTAGAAAATTAGAAATATTGATGTACATAAGCAACGTTCATTTCCCTTTTCCCACCCCTCTCCCTGCATGCACCATGAATACCGTAAAGCATTGACTGCATCACTCTGTCAGCAAAGACCTGTACCCATGTGTACATGACAGCCATTTTAGGCACCCTAGCCTTTTGCCCGCCTAAGATTAGAAACACCGGCTTCCTCTCTGCGCGTATTTGAAACCCCCCCCCCCCCTCTCTCTCACATGCATAAACCATGAAACCCTCTCCCTCTGCGCGACCCTGCCCTGAAAGGCAGCCCTTCTGCTTGACCCACGCAAACCCCCCATTCCCTCTTGAAGAGGCCACCTTCGCCCCAGCTGACATAGCCCTCCCCAGCTGCACCTGACTATCACCGCTCTCTCATGCATGAGTCATAAGACCTCTCTCTCTGTGCGACTCTGTCCCTGTGCACACCCTGGCTCCCCCTTCCCCTTCTCCCTCACACGGGCAAGTCATAAACCTCCTTCTGCAAGACCCTGTCCTTGGAAGTCACGGCCGCGCCTGACCAACACCTCCTTTCCTTCCATGAATGCCCCTCTATTGACAAGCCCTCCCTCCGCACTCAATTGTCCACGCGGCATGAATACTACTCCTTTGATGACCCCTTCCCCCGAGTCCGACTGACCACACATGTCCGAGGCCATCGCCTAACGCCAGGAGATACCATTTACTGCCCTTTTTTGTATGAAGTCACTCCTCTTCAAAGGACCCACTATTGATCCTGGCCACCCCACCCCCTGGGCTATGATCAGGCGCACACATCCTAAACAGTTGACGGAACACTCAGCTGCGTGATTGCCCTCCCCTCTTATCAGCAGGTCAAGGGTCCCTATTGTGAACACATGTGGGGTAGGATTGACACGAGGATTATGGGGATGTCTTTTCTTTGTTTCACAATGCTGTGATTGTAATGCCAAGTGTTTCGTAAAAGTATAAAAGACGGAGTCTCAGCTCACTTGTTAGAGCACCTCCCGATGGCACCTTGTTTCGTGTCTGAAATGACAGGCTCTCCTCATGAGAAATAAATCCTGTTCTTGTGATTCCTGCTCCCAGCGCCCGTCTCTTTATTTGGTAACTATTCAGAATGGGAACTAAGAGGCGACTTGCGCCAGCAGCCATACGGGCATCGATACTAGTATGGAAACGCACATTTCTACACTCCGTACACTATTAATTTAGCCAACATCCCATGTCTCCCCCAAACAATATTGGAAACTTGGCAAGCCCTTAGAAATACATCCTTAAACTGGTTGGGAAATAGGACAGGTCTAACAAATGCACTTTTTAGGGAATTCAAGATGGCGCGGAGAATTGATTGGGTGGGCGACAGCAGTAAGCTTTATGATGGTGATTGTAAAGTTCTCTCGTTAGGTTCACCGGCGTAGGTGAGAGGAAATCCTAATGAGAAGGCACAATTTGAATCTACCTAACACCAGCATTCAAGCTTACCCACTGGGATTTTTTTATCAACCAGAAATCATAAACTTGAGTCCTTCAAGACACACACAGGATGGCCCCTGTTTTAACCTACCCGTTTCAAATAGATTTGGTCCCTTAGCCACTTTAGACGAGAACGACTGACAACCAACGAGTAGGCACTCATCCGGGAGCAAGAATACTGTTGCTATTGAAATCATAGATGTGCTTTCCCCAAAGGTCTTGACCCTGGATGAGCTTGTGGATGAAGGAGTAAGCAATTTAAATACTGTTGAAGCTCTAGAGGGGGTCCATACGAAAACCAACAACCATTAGTTAGGCGCATGTAAAATCCTCTTCTGGAATGTCGCAGGAGTAAAGAGCAAAGTGATCGACCCGGCCTGGCATAATTTTATTTGTAAATTTGATGTTTTATGTCTGCAAGAGACCTGGGTCATCGACTGTGTACACATCAATGGGTTTAAAACATACCATACCCCTGCAGTTCAATCACCTAGTGGAAGGCCAAAAGGGGGGCTATGTGTCTATATTTCGAATTTGTTTTGATACATATGGATGTCAACAGTACATTGGCTTTGATTAATTTTTGTAACAATGTGGAAAACGCCCAGTTGGGGGGTATTTTAGAGAAGCTTAGTGGGGATATAGCTAGCCTAAACTCAAATGGTAAACTTGAGATAGTTCATATCTGGAGTGGGGATTTTAATATTAACCTGTGCCCGCTCGCTGAAAGAGGGAAGTTTGGCCATACTCTAGATAAGGATGATCCACCGATCCACTTTCAACATACAGATAAAGGGGAGCCGTTTAATGAGATGATGTTTAAATATGATTTGGGATTCACTAACCGCCTATGCACACCAAAAACAGAGTTTGGACCCACCTTTATTGGAAGAGGTGCTAAGTCAACTATTGACGTTATTATCATGCCAAATTGCTATGCAAGGAATGTAAAAGCCTATGACATCCACCAAAATGTCATGAGCGATCACCTGGCATTAAGTGTGAGCATAGCTATCCCAAATCGAGCTTTTGGAAAATTACACAGTAAAACTGCATGGGTTAAGAACATAGAACTGGGTAGGAAAAATGGATACACTATCCATTGGGAAAGCTGAATTTTACATGGGCAGCGCTTCTTACTTGGTTGGTGCTTAAGCGAGGCCATTTATAAGCAGAAACGCTATTTTAAAAAGCGATTTTACATTATTCTCGTTTTTTTTATTAAAGGGTGTAATATAGTTTAATTGATTTTGTACCTTACCTGGACCATTGCCCACACACCAGCATTGTAATTGTGCCCTCATCGTTCTTTTAGCGGGTCAAGTTGATCGGTGGATCCTCGGGTAGCCGCCATCTTGGGTTTAGCTGGGGAGGTCTGCCTGTAACATCACACTGAGCGCTCTAGTGCTCAGACGGCCAGCTCAGGTGAGCCCTATTTAAATCTACCATGCAAACGCGCAGCGGTGACGTGCAGCAGGCGCGCCTGACTCGCGCCAGAGTCGAGCCTGAGTCCAGCCCGTCTGCGCCCGTCCGTGCTGAGTACGGGCTGGACGCCGGACCCACTCGTCATTTTTCACAGGTAACTTGTAGTTATACCTTTCGGGAGCTATTGGCTTTTAAACCATCTTCCCTGCCTTGTCATCATACATTCTCTCCGGAGGGTATATTACACTCCTCAATGTGTCACACCTGCAAATTGGCTATAGTGCGACCAGCCACCAGGGAGAGAACCATCTCAGAACCCGTCGATGTTACCTTCCAGAAAGGGTTTTTTGGTTAATGCTAGGTCTCTCGTGAAAAACAACATCGCCTTTCACGAGTTTGTGTCGGATAGACAACCTGACTGGATGTTTTACTGAAACGTGGGCCTCCGATTTGTCGGGCCATGATTTACTACTGGCCATCCCTGAGGGTTTTAAATTGTTGAGGCAGGACAGACTTAAACGTAGAGGGGGGCTAGCTGTTTTATGCAAAGCCTCTCTGCCTTGTACCATAAAAGCTCTGTCCGAGGCCTCGGATCCTTTTGAGGCATTGTATTTTTCCATTCTATGTGCTCCTTCAGTCTCCTTTACTGGCATTCTTATCTAAAGACCACCTGGTCCGAGAGCCAGTTTCAGTGGTGATCTGTTGAGGATTATTGAACCTTATTTCGGCAAACCCCATTTTACCATATTGGGGGACCTGAATTTCCATTTGGATAATCTGGGGGACACCGATACCGCGATGCTGATGGACTCACTTGTAGCCTGTGAGTGTACCCAATTGGTGAATAGTCCCACCCATCGGGCGGGGCACATCTTAGATGGTGTGTTCACCAACGATCCCAGACTCTCAGCTGGACTTCCAGTGCCTTTAGTTTGGTCAGATCACTTGGCGGTACCTCTTGAGCTGGTTTCTGGCTCGGTGGAGCTGCATGCTCGGAATGCCTCTACTAGAGGCCCAAAAAGGAGCTTCAAGAATATTACCAACGAAGCCCTTGCTCCATATATAAAGAACAGCAAGCTCTCTCTTATGAGTGACGCTGACGAGGCAGCCCAAGAGCTTGCTCATTCCATTGCCAATGCTGTTGACGAATTAGCCCCTGCATCTTTTCGTTACTCAGCCCGGCGTAAACCTTCTGCCCCCTGGTTTACAGAGCCGTTAAGACGCCTGAGACAAGTTGTAGAAGACAGGAGAGAAGATGGAGACAGACGTGGGACCCCATAGAAAGAGACGCACATAAGCGCCTGTAGAGAGATTATAAGGCCAGGGTAATCAAGGAAAAACAGGAATTCTTCTCAACCTTCACCACCTCCCTTACTTCGTCTAGAGAACTTTTCAAAATCGTTGACTCTCTTTGTTCCCTCCAATTGCCGGATCCGGTAGTGGGCTCACAGGAGCTATGCAACGGTATCTCCGAGTTTTTTCATAAAAAAATTGAGGATATATGCGTTGCCTTGGAGACTCAGAGGGATTCCTTGGGGTACTCTTCCTCTCAAACCCTGGCTAAGCTAGAGTCCTGGGTGGGGGACCCTGTCGGGATCCTCTCTTATTTTCCACCGCTTTCCCTTGAGGGGCTCGATCGCCTGTTGGATCGAATAAAGTCGGCCTCACCTTTGGACCCTTGTCCTCTGAAGACTCTGAAAGAGTGTAGGCACACTCTTCTGCCGCCTCTTCTTGAAGTAATGAATGGTGCCTTGGATCAAGGTATCTTCCCGTCGCTATGGAAAAAGGCCATAGTGAAGCCCCTTCTGAAGAAACCCACCCTGGACCCAGAACAGCTTAAGAACTTTAGGCCCATTTCCCTGTTGCCTGCCCCCGCAAAGATGCTCGAATCACACCTGAATTCACATCTATCGACATTTCTGGATTCCTCTGGGTTCCTAGATAGTTCCCAGCACGGATTCAGAAGGGCCCATAGTACGGAATCCACACTCACTATGGTCGTGAATAACATCCGTCTGAAGGTGGATTCGGGCCAAACCACTGTGTTGGTACTACTTGACCTCACAGCAGCGTTTGATACCCTGTCTCCCTCTACGTTAACATCGCGTTTGAGGGAGGCAGGAATTGCGGGCTCGGCTCTGAGCCTTCTGCACTCTTTTTTACATCAGAGAGAGCAGAGAGTCATGCTAGGTGAGTTCCTCTCCCCTGCCAAATCCTTGCAGTATGGGGTGCCACAGGGGTCGGCCTTGAGTCCGACCCTATTCAACATCTATGTGGCCCCCCTTGCGAGGTTAGTAAAATCACAGGGGATGGAGGTCGTGTCATACGCCGATGACACCCAAATCATGGTGTCCCTGGCTCATTCTGTCACCACTTCCGCCGTCAACTTTAGGACTTGCATGCAGACAGTTTCGGACTGGATGATCCAAAACTCCCTAAAGTTGAATGGCGATAAAACAGAGATCCTGGTCTTTGGCAAGGACCAGGACATCTGGTCTAGTGAGTGGTGGCCTTCATCTTTGGGAACTTGTCCATCTCCCTCCCAATCGGCCCGAAATCTCGGCGTTATATTTGACATATCCTTGTCCATGACTCTTAAGGTCAATCGTACAGTGGCCACCTGCTGGGGAGTCATCAAGATTCTTAAAAGAATCTTGCACTATCTTTCTCCCCAAGCACGTAAGCAGACTGTGATGGCACTGGTGGGTTCCAGGTTGGATTACTGCAACGCACTTTATGCAGACTCCAACAAGGGACTCATTCAGCGTCTTCAGGTTGTTCAGAACGCGGCCGCGCGATTTGTCCTAGCTCTACCTAAAGCATCCTCTGCTACAATGGGCAGAAAGAGTTTGCATTGGCTTCCTATACAACAGAGGATTTCTTTCAAGATCTTGTGTCTGGCCTTTAGAGCTCTCTCGACTGATTCTCTTAACCCCCTGGGTTCCCTGCTAACTCGCCATCTGCCCAGCAGAACCCTCAGATCATCGGAGAAGAATCTGTTGGTGGTTCCCCGTGTTAGGAAGGTTCGTTGGGGCAGCAGAGCATATTCCATTGATGCCCCCAGGCTGTGAAACTCACTGCCATTGGCGATTAAAGCCCTACCGTCCCTGTCCCTTTTTAAAAAAGCGCTTAAAACTTGGTTCTTTATCAAGGCCTACCAGTAACGGAGATTATTTGCACCAGCTAGTTTCTCTTTGGTTAGGCGCCTTGACGCCCATTGGGCTTAGTTGCGCTATACAAATCTGTTTTCATTTCATTTCATTTCATTGGGCGAGCCAGGATACGACGGAGTTAAGTAAAGTAATAGTTAATAAAGCATTAGACTCAATTCTAATATGTTGAAATGATTGCCCTACCCATGAGGACGTTTTAAATGCTTTTAGTAGCATTACTGAGGTAGTTAAAAACATTTTGACATCAGAATGTAAAGGCCCGCGTAACTTTAAGAAGGGCTGGTTCAATAAAGACTGTACCAAAAGCTACTCAAATTTAAAGAACGCCCCACATAGAGTGGTGAGGGACAATTGTGAGATTAGAGCTTGTAGGAAGTCGTACAACGCAGCCAGGAAGAATAGGATGAAAGAGCTGTAAGATAAGGCTTGGAAGAACCTTATCGAAGCTGCTGAGCGCAAAGACAGCCAGAATGTTCGTACTGCAGTAAATGCCCCATTCCTCAATAGCAAAATAGACGTAGCATCAATTGAGGTGGCCATTGAAGAAAGAGTTTGGATAAACTTTTTTACTAACATCTATTCAACACAGAGGATAAACGAAAAAGCATCCTAAAAATGTCATTGATGGGGCAGACCAGCTTTTTTTGTCTATTGAGTTCCACATTTCACTCCAAGATAATAAGACTGCTGTTAAGGGAAGTAAGAGTGGCAAGGCTGTTGGTCCCAATGGGATACCAATCGACCTCTATAAGTCTAATCTGGAGGTATGGGGCCCAATCTTAACTAGAGTCTTACAAGCATGCTGCGCTAAAGGCTTTATAAGTACATGGTCCGAATCAATTATAGTCCCCATCTTTAAAAAGGTGACAGCGAAAACCCTGCTTGCTATCGACCAATATCTTTGGTGGACTCTTTAATGAAGGTAGGGGGAAGGATTGTTTTAGATCGACTACAGGCATAGACTGAAGAAGCGGATTTTTTAAGTGATGTCCAGTATAGTTTTAGAGCTGGGTTAGGAACCAAAGAGCAGATTTTGAACCTTAATATTTTAATCAGTAAATATACCAAGGTCAAAACAGGGAAACTCTATTTGGCCTTCGTAGACCTCACAGCCGCTTTTGATTGTGTCGTTCATAATAAGCTGTGGGGTTTTCTTAATAATTTAAAGGTTGATCCCGTTTTAATCTGGTTTTTAAAGCAGTTATACTCTGGAGCCACAGCAAAAGTCAGTTACGGAGTATAGGGCGAGTGTACGGCTCCATTTAAAGTAGAACGGGGTATGAGGCAGTTTTGGCACCACTCCTGTTCTCATTATACACAAATGCATTGGAACAGGAGTTGGTGTCACACAAAAGGGATCCCCCAACTGTAAATTCGTGCCCAATAGCCTCCCTACTCCACGCCAATGACGCGGTATTAATGGCCCACAATCAGATTGGTCTACAGAGGGCGTTTTCCTTTTACTCTAGTTTTATGGGCCGGCTGGGTTTAAAATTGAATGCCAAAAAAAGTTTTGTCATGTCATGCGGGAGAGGGAACAATGAGAATATAAGCTATCAGGCAGGGGGGAATATGGTGGAAACAATAAACTAGTTTAGCTATTTGGGTGTTCTTTTCGGTAGATCCGGCTCTTGGGCTCCAGCAGTTAAAGCTAGGAGCTTACTTTTTATGAAGTCTACTGCAGCCCTAGCAAACTTTTAAAAAAACTGGGTAAAAGGCCGCCTGAAATCTTACTAAAAATGTATCAAGCGAAATGCGTGAGTATAGCAGTGTACGGGGCTGGTATATAGGGTTGCCAAGATAGTATATTAATCCAACGTATTGAAAACGCTTTTTTAAGGTTTGTTCTAGCCGTCCCAACTAGTGCCCCAGTTTTTAGTTGCCATTCAGAGTTAGGGCTGGTTTATATCTCTGACTTAATTAAGGCCCAACCTCAATTGCTGTGGCATAGAATTTGGTCTTCAGACAGTATGGGCCTTAACAGAGAAATAATAAGAGATGCAATGAGTCTAGACAATGCCCACAAAATGTTATGGCTAAAATATATTAAAAATTCTATGCAGGACATTGGTCACCAGGAATATTACACTTCTCCAGACAACATGAGGTTTATTAATCGCAAGGAGTTTAAAAAAGCTTGTATGATTCACCTGGAAGGAACCAGGTTAACCCTCGATATTAATAAACCCATGGTAGCCAAACACCAAATTATCACCATCACGTGTGATATCCAACCTTATCTGTTACACGTAATGGATGGATATGACAGATACTTATTGACTAGATTTAGATTCGGGACCTTCCATTACTTGATTTCCCTCCCTGTCATTAATGACTGGTCAAGGGAACCTCAAAATGAAATCAATACGAGACTGGTGGTGAAATCTATAATTTCTGAAAGTGACCCCCCTTTGAGAGCCATGAAGTGTGTGCCATATATCAATGTATTTTAATGCTTTCATTTTATCTAACAAAAAAATCCTAGTTTTAGATAAAGTTTTGGCCCTATTGGAAGGTGACTTATCCAGCACAGGGTCAAGGACTACATTATAATCACCTGCCAGGATAACCGGCTCTGGGAATAAATATAGTTGTGAAAATAGTGTGGATAGAGCAGTAGGATCATCCTGATTCGGGCCATAGTATCCTAATATAGTAAATTGCGAACCAGAAATAATAACTGAGGCTATAGCCCATCGGCCGTAAGGGTCCACCTGCTTAGAAACCAACCTAGCCCTAATAGATTTTTTATAGAGAATGGCCACACCCCTAATATGTGATGATTGTGATGAAACAACTCCAAAATCTATCCACCTATTCTTACCCAACAGATTTAAAATTTCGACTTCTGCCAAATGTGGCTCCTGGAGCACTATTATTTGCACTGTCGAGTCTCGTAAGTATTGCATTATATTATTTCTTCTCGGACAAGTTCGAACACCATTAATATTCCAGGACAAAATAAGGAGTTTATTCATTATGTTGATATTCCCTCCCGAGCAACAGAATCATACGAGCCAGTAACCAATATTGCCATGCTCCCATATATAAGTTATGTAAAAGCTTACATCTGTCTTTCACCTCTCGGAAATATTTTTGAGCACGATTTAGTGGACATTTTTTGCATTCCCCCCCCCCCTAACCGCCCTCCCGCACCAAACCCCCCTCCCTCGGGAAACCCCCAATCTATCTATCTGGAAAACCAGAGAGATAGCACCCTACTGTGGACTCCCACAAACACCTACCACAAACTCCAGGGACATCAAAGGACTCGACCAAACCAAAATTTTAGAGCCCTACAACATAATATACTATAATCAATGATATTCCCCCCCCAAATGTGATCTTTAAGTTTAAGACGACCACCAAGCCTAACACTAAACAAACCAGAATGTGATGACCAATACTAGGGCCAGAAAAGAAAAGGAATTATTATTTTTTTTTTTTTTTTACTGCCCCTCACCCTTTTTTTTTTTTAACCTCCTTCCTTCCCCCTCTCTCCTATAAGTATGTTATCTCTTTTTTTTTTTTTTTACGCACTTTTATCACACTTTTATCTATCACTGTTTTATTTTCACAAGCTCCCACTCTATCATAGAATAAGTATTAGTGCAGGAGAGAAAATAACGCAAAAAACCCCATAGGGTAAATATGGAGAAGCTCGAACTACTTAGCTGGTCCAGGCCCTCTGCCCATGGTTAGCAGCATCTCGTCTGCAGCCTGCACTGATCTTATATTGTGCATAGTGTTCTTGTACATAACTCTTAGTGCTGCAGGAAATACTAACTGAGCAACAGCCCCATGGCTTCTAAAGGCCTCCAATCTCTTGCCTAACTCCCATTGTTTGTCGAGTGTGGTTCTAGATAAATCTGATCTGATCTGAAAATTGAACCCTTTAGCGTTTACGACCTTCTGTTTTAACGCAATATTCAAAGTAGATTCTTTGAGAGAGTAGGTAAGAAAGTTAACCAGAACCTTTCTAGGTTTTAGCCTCTGGAGGTTCCTTCGGAACAGCTCTCTATGAATACGCTGAATATCCAGGGCTATTTCCTGTTCGGTCATGTCTAGTCGCAATGCTTCTTTTAACAGAGAGACCACAAATTGCTTGATGTCCGATCCCTCTTTCTCCTCTGGAATATTCAGAATACGCAAATTGTTCCTCCGGGCATTATTTTCTAACGTTTCCATCCTATCAGACAGACTCTGATTCTCTTGTCTAAGGCCCGCTATTTCCGACTTTGTCGCGTCCATATTAATAGTGACTTCTGCAACCTTATCCTCGAGGACTTCTGTCCTAGTGGTAAGGGTGCCAAGCTTACTGTCAAGAGATTCGCAAAAGCAGCGGATATCCGCTTGGTTTGATGCAGAGGTCTCAAAGCCCTTTTTAATATCTGTGGCCAAAGTTGAAAACGTTGCCTGAAAGGAAGCCTGAAGTGTAGTGACCAAATCCGTATTTAAGGTACAGGATGTGTCATACGCAGAGCCTGCACCTCCCCCAGCCATTAGACCTGCTGATGCACCACCTCCTTGGATGACAGACTGCAAACTCGAACCAGACGCGATGATAGGAGGGGCTAAAGGTAGTGGAGGAGCTAATGGAGGAGCCAAAGCCAGAGAAAAAGGTGTTGACGATGTCAAACCACTCAAATCACTCGGAACATGACAATCCACGAACTCAGTTTGGCAAGTCTCTTCAGACCTTGGGGAGATCTCATGACCTAAAATGCTGTTTTTGTCTTGATTGTCATTAATAGCGTACTTGCCAGATTTTTCACTACTAACAGTGGCATTAATGTTATTGCTGTTATCATTATCTTTGGGCCTCTCCCCACCTTCTCGTGGGGAATTAGGTATGGAATCATCCGGAACCTCCATGTTCTCCATAGATGATTTTTCGATTTCATTAGTGGCCATCCGTGCTTTCGACGCGGGATCTCCTACTACTTGACCCTGTGAGCTTGAGGTGGCGCTGTCACCTAACACTATCAATTGAGGCACCACCTTGAAATAAGATCGCAATGAGGGAGTGATTTTTGATGCAGAGGCAGAATTCTTCCCTTTACTCTTTTTTGCCAGCTTAGGGGTATATGCGCGCTTCGCTTTAACTTGCCCAGTTAAATAAGTTGACAATTTCTTACTATCCGCGCTAATGCTGGTATTAACGCCTACAGGTGACTTTAAAGTCGACACCCCCTCTTTTGAAAAACCAATGTCTTTGATGCTTTCATCAGGTGTAGCCCCCATACATTTCCCTTTTCCTCTCGCGCCCCCTCTCCCTTTTCCTCTACCCCTCCTAGGGGCACCCCCAGTTACCACTGGTTTATCAGCTGCTTTCACCACACCTTCACCTTCCAAGCCTCCCACTTTGACCCCGTTACCACAGATATCACTCTGATAATGACGCAGCTTCTCTTCCTCCAGGGCTTCTTCTTCCTCAGCCAGCACCTCCCGTGCAGTGGGAGCAATAGGTGTGGGAGCAGCCAGACAGCGCCATTCGAGCAGGGCTCCCCGGATACGGCGACCCTTCCTTAGCTCCAGGGCGGCCGATGACCAAATCCACCCCCCTGCCGGGAAAAGCAGGGGCTCCTGTGTCGGAAGATTAGCTGTCCCAACGCGTATAGGATTGTGTAAACACTCGCCTGCCGCCGCCGCCGCCGCCTCTGCAGGCTTTACAGGCTCCTCCCCCAAACACATTAAGAGCCAGTGTATGGTGGGGAAGCGCCACCGCTTGAAAGAAAACCACTAGAACCACAAATCCGTTTAATCTGCTCAAACTCCTTTGTAGCTCGAAAATGCCACGAAGTGTCAACAGTCAAGCCGAGTTAAAGACATGCAGAATTTCCGCCGAGAAAAGTCCCGATATCGGCAACTGTGGGAGCCCAAAGCAGAGCACCGCTGCGGCTCAACCTGCCGCCGCCATGTTTCCCCCACTGGTCAAGGGAACCTCGTTGTTGCCCTTGCAACAATATTTCCCTGCAGAGTACCATACACGCAATTTTGTTTTGTAAGTACTATAGTAGCGAAAGGCGTAGATGGATAATACCCTTACTAAAACAGGGAGGATGGAGGCAATGTTGCCCAGCCTTTATGCACTTACAGATGTTGGTAAATTTTTATTGTATTGGCTCAATGGTGGGTTTTTTAAAGAGTGTGTTGAGGGTTAGGACATCTTTAAATAACTGAATCAATGGATATGAAATGTGATGGACCTTTGAAGTGTTAAATGGATTGATTAGGACTGTCTCGGGTAATTAGAACATTTTGACATGCTCACTACAAATTCTTGGATGTTTACCAGTGATGTGTATTAATGAACTTTTTCATTTTAACCATGATGATGTAGTTATCTTTTATATGTGTGCTTTTTCGATTTTAATGTTTAAAATCGAATAAAGCTAGTTTCTGATTCTGATTCGGGTATAGACATACTTAAACATTGCCAATTCAATAAAATATGCTTTAAAAATTCTGAGGGGGCCTGATAATTTTTTTTCCCTACTTGGGGAGGGGTAGGGGGGTAGAGGTTTGAAGACCACTGCCCTAAGGTAACACTTTGAAGCCCAAGAAAGGCTGAGTAAGCCCCCAGGACATCCTGCTCAAGAGAACAACATCCTGCCCCACACCCAGGCCATTTTGTCCCCATATCTGGAAGGATTAAGCAAAACACCATAGGAGAGTCATTCACAGTCATGAGACCCTGGACCCTGGCAGATAGGCACATTTGGTGTAGTCAGGAAAATGGCAACTTTCTAAAAGTGGCATTTTCTGAATTGTAGCCTAAAATCCAACTTTACCATTTAAGAGAATTTTACATAACAATTTATTTGACTGGAAGAAGCATTTCTCTATCTGTTCCCAAACTGATGGTATCACTTACTAAGTATAATAAAGTAACCCGGTGTATGGGAGAGGTAGCCTCTACAACAGTGGAAAACAACTGTAGGATGTTTTCACTGTCAGGACATCTTAAACTTAAATACAGATGTCCTTCTTTTTAAATTCCAAGCAATCTGACCTAGGAGTGGTTAGGGCCTAACTTAGGGGTACACCCCAACAAAAGACCTGTTCCTACTGTATGTATGGACAACAATATGGACAACAATCCACAATAATTTTTTTAGAAAGGACACACAATTGTGAGTGTCACAGCAGTGGATGTAATTCTTACAACTGCCCCACAGTGTCCTAAATCACTACTTAAATTGTGTGAGTAGTGCTGTGTCTGCTAATCTGCCCTCGCATCAAAGTGTGGAGGAACTAAAGATGGAGAAAAAGGTGAGGAAAAGTTGGCAGAGCCTCACAGGAGTAACACCTTGGGAGGTTAAGGGCTGGTACTCGCCTGTGTCCTCAGGTTCTCATCATTAGCATCTGCCAACTTGAAGAATAATAAATAGATAGTGCAGAAAAAAGAAAAAAACATAAATGTGGTGTATCTTCTAAATGTGACCCTATAGGGGAATCCCAGGATTTGGCGTGGAAACCCGGTGTCCCCTAGCTTAAAAACGAGCTAGACAACACTGGCTATACTATTTTATTCCTTGCTGTGTGTCTGGTCAATTAAAACCAAAATGTTTCATTGCCTTACAAAATTTGGTGGCAAATTCATAGTGAGGGTCAGCTTCTTCACTACACCTCTTTTCTCCATTTATTGAACCTGCAGTGATTTCTTACTTGAATTTTAGCTGTAGTGGTTCAACAAAGTTGGTGCAGGTTAGTGCTGTAAATCTCTAGACACGTGTTTCTGTATTTTATCCTTCATCAGTAGAGATAAAAAACGAAAATTCCTTCTGGGGTTGCTGGAAAGGCTGCCACAGTTTCTCAGGTCCCAGTACCTCTCTCTGGCGCACAACTGCATCTCCAAGAGCTCGTCAGCTCAGTGGCTCAAGGGAGCCTTTTCAAACAGAAGGGGGGTGGGAGCACACTGCCTCACGTCCCAGGACAGTTCGCCCCTTAGCATTGTAGTAAATGCAGTTCACAGTGATTTCTTACTTGAATTTTAGCCGTAGTGGTTCACCAAAGTTGGTGCAGGTTAGTGCTGTAAATCTCTAGACACATGTGTTTCTGGATTTTATCCTTCATCAGTAGAGATAAAAAAAGAAAATTCCTTCGGGGGTTGCTGGAAAGGCTGCCACATGGGGTGAACTGTACTGGGATGAGAGGCAGTGTGCTCCCTCCCCCCCTGTGACATTCTAAGATGGCTGCCAAAATAGAGTGTTGTTTTCCCTGGAATACGTGAGGACCAGAAGTAGGCGAGTCCTGTCAACCGGATGGACCAGGGACTGTTGCCGATATAGATTCAAAACGGGACCTGTAAATAATTAGCAGGGTGTGAATCAGTTTCTCCTACGGGGTTACAGGTATGCCGATGAGTGGCAACTACCTGGTAAATACACCACACGTGATATCCTTGATTCCCCATAGATATAGTATATCTTTTTAATCTGATGCATGTCTGGTATATATGTTGATGTAATGTGGTATGTTGTTGTTCTGCAGGTACAATAATCGGAGAAAAGAGGTGTAGTAAAGACGCTGACCCTAATCCTGATGAAATTGCCACCACATTGTGTAAGGCAATGAAACATGTTGGTTTTAATTGAGCAGACACACAGCAAGGAATAAAATAGTATAGCCAGTGTTGTCTAGCTTGTTTTTAAACTAGGGGACACCGTACCGGATTTCCACGCCAGATCCAGGGATCCCCTATAGGGTCACATTTAGAAGGTACACCACATTTATGGGTTTTTCTTTTTTCGATACTATCTATTTATTATTTTTCAAGTTGGCAGAAGCTAATGATGAGAACCTGAGGACACAGGCGAGTACCAGCCTGTAACCTCCCATTGTGTTACTCCCGTGAGGTTCTGCCAACTTTTCCTCACCTTTTTCTCCATTTTTCTCCATCTTTAGGTCCTCCGCACTTTGATGGGAGGGCAGATTAGCAGACACATCACAATTTAAGTAGTGATTTAGGACACTGTGAGGCAGTTGTGAGAATTAGATCCACTGCAGTGACACTCAAAATTGTGTGTCCATTCTAAAAAACATATGGTGGATTGTTGTCCATACATACAGTAGGAACAGGTCTTTTGTTGAGGTGTAGCGATTGAGTGGGGGGGTGACCTGTTCTTGTTTTTACCCCCTGGGCTCCTAGTTGTGGATACCTACCTTAGGGGTGCCTTATCAGTGTTAAAAAGGAAGGTTAGGCCCTGCAAAATGTTTACTTTGACAAGTCAAAATGGCAGTTTAAAACTGCGCTACAGGCTGCAGTAGCCAACCTGGGGGTTGTTTTCAAGTGATACTTTAGTGGATAGCACAATGAGAGCTGTAACCACTCTTAGCATTTAATTTACAGACCCGGTGTACATGTAGTATCATACGCTAGGAACCTATAAGTAAATTAAATGTACCAATCAGGTATATACCAATTTTACCATGTTGAGAAGCGAGAGCACATGCACTTTACGAAAGGTTAGCAGGAGTAAAGTGCACAGAGCTCTAAAAGCCAACAAAAAAGGGTTCACCAAAGGAAGGCAAAAATCCTGAATGATGCTGCAGGGGGGGCTCCATAAAGCAATAGTAAAGTTTAATTACCAGTCTTCTTAAAAAGTCTAAATTACTGTGTGTATTTATTTTGCAAAGTTGAAATGGCAGTTTAAAACTGCACACCCAGGCTGCAAGGGCATGGCTGGGGATGTGTTTGATCATCTGTTAGTTGGAGGCACGAGTGCTGAGGCCCCCTAGTAGTTTTTAACTTGCAGGCCCGGTGGGTAGAAGAAAAAGGAGATTTTCCTAGCCTTCTGGTCTGATTGCTAGATTTTATTAAAGACACAAAAGCAATTATTATGCGTATTTCTTGCTTTAATTACTACAGCAGCCAAGACAAAACTACAATGCCCAGAAAGCCTGGGAAAGAATAACATTACTTCACAATAAAGTATCCAATAGGACATCAAGTACAGCAATAATTATCTTGACTGAGAGCACCAGGCCCTCTTTTCTTGAGAGTCACTCAAGATCAGATTCAGATGATAAAATTGAAGATAAAATTAGAATACCAGTCATGAAATGCTTAAAGAGGTCCCTAAGATCAAAACCGGCCACGACTGGAAATGGAGAAGTAGATTGGGAAATTTACTGGAAAAAATCCAGAGAAGATGCTTAGGCCTCTTTAGTTGGACACAGCTGAACCTGCTGAAGGCACTGGTGCTGCAAACAAAGGACCAGGGAGGTTTAATAAAACTGGTGGGCTAATACTCGCCTCTGTGTCTTTAATACAATCTATCATTTCAGACACCAAGGCTAGGAAAATCTCAATTTTCTTACAAGACCGGAGGCTCATATTATGCTTGTTCAAAGCAAAGATACAACATAGTCAGCTGGATAACCAGTTGGTTTACAATAAAAAGTTCTGAATGTATTACCATTTGACCAATTTGCAGATCTGAGAATATCATGTAAACGTGCACCTGCCCAGAAAGCCCTAGAGGCCATAGCCCTTCGTCAAGGACATAACCCATCTAACCCAATGAGACAGAAGGTGCAGAAACTGGTCCATGTTTTTTTTTAAAGGAAATAATGAATTGAGAAGAGCACCCTTTGAGATCTGCAGTTTTTGAAACGTATGATTTCAAACAGTTTCCAACACATAATTTAAGTTAAGAAGTGAAAAAGGGATAATGAACTGATGATAGATTGGTTTTGGTACATGTGTTAACTTGTAAATAAACTTCTAAGGAAACATAATGGAAAAAGAATACATCCAGAGCTCTAACATCTGAGACACGTTTGATAGAAACCAAACATAATAGCATAGTCAACTTTGCAGATAATTGTTTGAGACATAATGCAACGTTGTCTGGCCATGAAATAAACAAACCCAATACCAAATTAACATTCAAAATTACATTATACTTGCCTATGGGTGGTTTGGCAAAACATACTTCCTTTAACAGACGAAAACCAAAAGGTGTTCACCTATAGGTCTTCCTTCCACTCTGACATGCGCTGCAGAGATTTCCGATCTGTAAGTGTTAGTGTAAGGTTTTACCCTGTGAAGACAAAGAAGCTAAGAAATTAACCACCAAGCTTACATTAACAGAAGGGGATATGAATTCCTGTCTACACACCAGACCAACCAAGCTACCTTGTATACCTTAGCTGTGCCCACGGAGCAGGACAATTGGATGAACTGGACAGCTTCCTCCAAAATTCCTTGGGTTCTCCATGAAGACCCAAAATTCTCAATGCTAGGAAAGAAATGAGTCCTCTAAAATGAGTTTGGGACGAAGACGATGAGGGCTGAGAAGTAAATCGGGAACAAATTGAATCTCGATGATATTTCTAGCAGTGTTGGAAACCAAGGTTGAGAACACCAACTGGGAGTGATCAGAACCAGAGACAACTGTTGTCTGCAGGCTCAAGCAAGGACTCAGGCAATAAAGAGGAATGGAGGGATGGCATAAAGGAGGAACTGGGGCCATGACTGCAGAAACACATCCTTAGCCAGAGCCAGAGGTTCTGGTCTCCAACGGAAGAAGGAAGGGAGCTGAGAACTGATACGGGAAGCAAAGAGATCTATTGACATGGTGCAGAAGATCAAAGAAAAATTATTGAACACTGAAGAATGAGGTTTCCAATCACTCAAATTGCAAAGATGTCTGGAAAACCAATCTGATACCACATTCAACTTGCCTGGAAGATATTCTTCTTCGAGAGAAATGTTCCTTGAAGGCAAAACTCCAAAAGACTCTTGGCCAAAACTGCCAGGGGTTTGGACCTGGTACCTACAAGACAGTTTATGCATCTGACTGCTGAGACATTGTTAATTCGCAGAAGGACTTTACATTTTGCCCTGTATTTTATACAGGATGGCAAAGGGACTGGCAAGCATCTCTAAACAGTTGATGTGCAGTGACAACTCCTGAAGAGACCATGAACCTCCAGTCGAGAATTGACCACATCTTGCGCCCCATCCCATCCTGTTGCATCTGACTCTAAGACAAGATCTGGAGTGACAGAGGAAATCGTTTTACTGTTCCAGGCATCCAAATGTCCTAGCCACCAAAGATGTTCCCTGGATTCCGAGTCTAGAGCAAAGGAGTCTGAATAAGCTAACCCTTTGCATTTGATGATGAATCTTCAGTCTATGAAGAGCCCTGTAATGCAGAGGTCTGCGAAAAATGGCCTTAATGGACGAAGTCAGAAGACCCACTAGATGAACTAGCGACCTTAGAAAACAGAGAGGTAGGGACAAATGTCCTACTTTATTAATTCTACCTTCTGTTAAGGAAGTAGAAGAATTGACTGAGTCATGTTTTGATAAAGCCCAAGATTTCCAGCTGTCGACAGGGAACCAGAGTGGACATTTGAAGATTTATTGGGAACCCTAGCCTTGATAAAACATATTGACAAAGCCCCAGATGAGCCAGAAGACAAGACTTGCCTTGAACCATGATTAGGAAATTGTCTAGATATATGATGAGTCTTACACCCTGACACCTGAGGAAAGCTACTTCTGTCTTCAGTCTGTTGGTGAAACACCAAGGTGGCTGATGAAAGACCGAAAGGTAGAGTCTTGTAACGGAATAATGTCTGACCCCATTTAAACTGAAGAAACATCCTGTAAGGTGGGTGAACTTGAACCATTAAATAAACAACTTGGAGATCTAGATGCACCAACCAATTGTCTAGAAGAAGACAATCTCTGAGTGAAGAATGGCCTCCATCTTGAAATGATGGCAAACTACAAAGTTGTTGAAGACGTTTAGATTGATAACTGGACGTTACTTTTTGTTCTACTTAGTAACCTGAAAAATGGAGCTGAGGAACCCTGTTGGGTCGAAGTCGTAGTCTCTTATATTGCCTGCTTTAAAAGAAGGAGTGGCATCTCCTCCTGAACAAGGAGAAACTAATCTTTTGAAAAGCGAAGGGGTTGGGGAAGACGACCTTGCATCGGAACTTGATAAAGGTATATGCAATAATCCTGGACAGTCTGAATGACCCAAGGATTTGAGGTTAGAGGCATCCAAGCATCTAGACAAAACACCAATCTGTCTCTTACTAGAGGAAGGCCAAAATTGAAAGTTCTTATCCGAGAACTGCTCTCCTTTGGTTCTGTATCCCCTGTTCTGGAATCTATAGGAATGGTGGGGATAGAACTGGGGGTTGTATTCCTGATAGAAATCCTGCTGGGAGCCTTGATTAAAGGAGCTTCTGTAGAGAGATTGACCCCTGGTGGAAAAACAGCCTGCAAAGCAACTCCAACCTTTACAGGCCTTGCCAAAAAGCCGACTGGAAAAGATCTTCTTTATATGAAATTGGGCCTTGCCTATGGTGGCAAAAATGGACACACACTTGCCTCTTTCCTTAATGAAGGAGTCCCCAAATAAAAGCCATTAGCCTGGGGGCCTTCTTCTTTAGCAGCCAGGCTAATCAGTTCAGGATTTATCTTTAGTAAAAGACTCTTACGTCTCTCCTGCCAAATGTAAGCATTTGCGTTGCCCAACATTCATATGGCCCAGTTCAAAAGGCTGTCAAGATCCACCTGCTCTCCCTCCATCTTAGCCTCCACGGCCACAACCAGAATCCTGGTCAATCGACCCACCAGATCAAAATTCTGGCCTGGCAATTAGACCAGGCTCTATCAGTCCCTTTTTTAGGGTCTTTCTCAAATTTAGTAAAGAACAATAACATGTTTGAGTCAATGGGTATCAACCACTTTATTGGGAAGGGATGGGCGGGGGCATTCAGATTTCAATTTATTTCTGTAGGACTTATCTGGGGAATGTCTTAAATATAAGGAAACATTATCTGACACCTGATCATTAGGAAATCACTATGTGGAATTCGGTGATGGATCACTACAGGGTCGAACATAAATTCCCCCAAATGATCCACAAGGGTATTGGATACTGGGAGGAATGTACCCTCAGAAGGGGAAATGTTATGCTTTTTGTCTGAAGGCCCATTTACAGAAAAATCATCAGTGATATTAAAATCAGCCCTGTCGTCATCTAAGACGCCATCATCATCGTTATCAGTGTCCTGCAAGTTAGTAATGTTTAGGGGGGAGGAAGAGAGCCCAGAAAAAATAACCTCTCGGGTGTGAGGACCAATCGTAATAGAAACGCCTTTTGAAAAAACACTCATAGGAGCGACACGTTTCTTTCTTTTTTTGGAAGGAATCTCATTAGGGTCATGTAACATCTAGGAACTGGAGGCCTCCAAATTCTTAGACACACCTAACATAGAAGCAAACATAACACATTGTCAGAATCTTTCATAAAAGATTTTAAATTTTTGTTCATGGTTTGGGCTTCCTTGTCTTCAGACATAGCCATATGGTAAAAATATAAACTACCAAAAAGGGCTTTAAAACCCACATAAAACTGCAGTTAAATACAGAAGGCAAACTGAGGGGCTGAAGTGTTAACTGTAGACTGCATGAAAGGACTTCCGGAAGCAAGGGCCTAGAATGCCGGAGACAGGGGTGTGTGTCAGGAGGTGGGTTGCCAGCCGGGAGCCCCAGGACATGGAAACTGGCACAAACCGAGTGAAGCTTCAAAGCGGAAGACAAAGAGAAAACCCTGCAGCCCAAATTTGAATGAGCGCCAAAGCAGAATGGGCTCTGAAAGGAAAATCACTGTACTGCCACAAACCGCCTGCACAAAGAAGGAATCAAATGCCAGTAAAGCCGTTAAGAGAAATGGCAAGGGACAATGGTCACCGAAAGCTGCAAGCGCAAGGAACTCATTAAAATGCCTTAACAGTAAGCATACACAATATAATAAATATGATAGACACAATATAAATAAAAACATTTAAAATGTGCTAACAGAATACTTATCTTGACTGCGAGCAGCAAGAAAAGAGGACTTGTTGCTCTCAGTCAAGATAACTATTGCTGTACTCGACGTCCTACCAGATAATTTATTGTAATGCAATGTTATTCTTTCCCAGGGTTGCTGGGTATTGTCGTTTTTTCTTGGCTGCAGTATTAATTAAAGCAAGAAATAAGCATAATATAAGCCTCCGGTCTTGTAATAAAATCCTTTCTTAACCCCCAAAACGGTTTCTGGTCAATTCTTTCTTCCCTGGGTTTTACTCCAGCCGGGCTAGTACAACAAAAGACAGGGACAGGCATAGTGTCAGGTTCCTTTTTGTGTATTGGGACAAGTCTCTTTGGTGTGTAATCAGAACAGGGCATCCTACTCATCCTGCCAGGAAGACCCACTCCCCTCTACACCCAGTTCCTGTGTCCAAACCAGCCCTTGGCCACCGCCTGGCTGCAATGCAAATTTCTAAGTGGGGGAGCTCTCAATAGTCCTGGGGCAGTTGGCCACTCACAGAAAAAAACAGAAATAGCAACTCAAAAAGCGATGGATGGAATGCTCAAATTAATCTCAGACACTGGTAATTACTCAGGCCGCATCCAGTCAATCAATATTTTGCACAGCATGCCACCTCAGTTTGGACCTAGCCATATGCAAATCAGTTTTGACTCTGCTCCAGTAGGAACAGTCCAGCCCGATCTGCTGACCATGTCCTCCTGATCCAGAACAAGAGTAACTCAAGACTTGATGTGTGCATGTTAGGGCTCATCAGTCAGGTATAGCTTGGTTCCAATAGCACAATGTACTTGGGACCCAAGTCTAGGCATGCCTGTCCCACTTAGGGCATCACACTGAGGTATACACAAAAAGTGATGAATGGAATTCTTGAATTAATCTCAGCCGCAGGTAAGGTGGGTCTTTGTCTAGAGTGGCATGGTAGGTGAAAACCAATGGACTTGAATGCAGTCCCAATTGATTGCCAGTAGCTGAGATTAATGTAACCATTGCATCTATCACCTTGCTGTTGTTGCAGTTTATGCCCTAAGTGCGACAGGTGTGCCCAGATGTGTGTCCTGTGCTTACTGTGCTATAGGGCTCAAGCTATACCTCACTGATGAGACTTAAGTAAGGTTGAAACAAGTCTGGGGTTGCGTGGGGTCCCAAAAGGAGGAGGGTCAGTACTGATTCGCAAAAGGTGAGCCTTTGTCTACAGTTGCATAGTGGGCAAAAGAACAATGGAATGGTATGTGGCCTGAGAGATTGCCAATGACTGAGACTAATTCAAGCATTCCAACCATCACCTTGATGTCGTTGCAACATTCTAAAAATGGAATTTCTAAAATAATAATTTAAAATCTGACTACCATTAAAGAGGCTTTTAAATTACAATTAAAACCTAGCAGCTCCCAAACTGAATGTATCCCTTATTAAAACTAATAAGGTAAACCAGTGTTAGTCTATGGAAGTGTTAGACTTGGGGTCTCTAGTTGGCAGTGGCATGCGCCCTGTTCAAGTAGGAAGCCTTCCTTCTAGTCAGGGTAAGGGGATTACACACCGAAGATAAACCCTGCTCTCCCCCTTGGTAACTTGGCACGAGCAGTCAGGCTTATCTCAGAGGCAATTGGTAAAGTATTTGTACATAACACACACAGTAACACAGTGAAAACACTACAAATGAACATCACAGCAGTTAAAAAAACTAAAGTAACTTTATCTAAACCAAACATGACCAAAATGACAAAAATACAACATATACAACTCAAAATATGACCTTTATAAGGTTTGAAATTATTCTGTGCATACAATCTATGGATGATTTCTACACAAAGTATCTCAAATGTACCAAAATCTGCAAGATGGCCGCAGAGGAGGGAAGCACTGCCTTTGCTACATTTTAACCAGTTCAATAGGAATACACTATCCTGCCCACATACCCCCACTTCACCACAAGGCTGTTGGAAAAAGATCTCCGCCAAAGAGCCCCTCTTTGAGGTGAGCCCGTCGGGGGTTGCACCGCCTCCCCGACGAGGAGCAACCGCCGATGATGAAGCATGACACTCTTCGGGGTGTGTGAGGCAATTACATCCAACATAATGGATGCCCCAGGGTATCATTGTAACACCCTTGGTCACGCCAGGTAAAACCTTCCCTAAAACCTTCCCTACTTCCTCACCTCTCGTTAGGAACAGTGCAACACCCCCTCTTTTTGCTTGCATCTCCTGTATTTCATGTAGGCATCTTATCTTGTCACTTGTCCCGAATGTGAACTCATGAACTGAAATGTCTAAAGTCTATGGGAACTTTCTGTAAAGCTGCAACTTGCAACTTGTGCTCTAATTTTCAATTGCTTTCTTTGCATCCACAGCACAGCTCGACTATACTACAACATAAACTGTTACATGCTAGAACAGATGCTTGAGAACTAACTCTTAGACGTTTGAAAGGATGATTTCTCTTACTTTTTTTAGTGATCTTATTGTTCATATGACTAAAACTTGCAATATTTTAAAGAAGCTACGTAACCTGCCTTACTTAATATTTCCGGATTGTGTACTTTTACCTCCTGCATCATCCTCATCCTATCGAAGACGGCCAATGGCACAGAGTGGTCTGATATTCCTGATGTGGTCAAATGGTGTTAATCCAGAACCTCTGGAGTATAATTGCTCAGATTTTGGAACAGAAGTCTAGTGTGTGTTTTAGTTTTTGTTCTCTTGCTCACCCATTTCTCAGCAACAGAGACTGGCAGCTTGAACTAGGTGAACTCTGACGAAATACTGTGATCTGCTGTTGGCTGCTATGCTAGCTTAATGGAACCTTTTTGGGTGAAAGGGTTCACGCCACACTGCTGTGGCTTTGACAGACTGAGACAGATTTCCCTGTTTTTAACAATCTGGAACTGGCCACTTGGAAATATCTGAACGTTCCCAAGGGTTCGTATGAGGCTTAACAGATTTTCTATTGATTTTAGTGCTATATCTCCGTTGGCTGAGGACGATTTATACCTCTATCTTTGGATCTCACAGTGTATGATATTCTCTTTATTAAACCAAGTTTAGTTTAAATAGTTTTGTATGTCATTTTACATAAATGTTTCTTTACCTTTGAATAAAATACTAAACTTTGAGATTTCAACTAAACCCTGCTGATTCTGACTCATCATTTGGTGTGGGTAAAATCTATGTTTGGTATAATTTTTATTCTGAATATAGACATCCTTAAGCCTTGAAAGATAAAATGTGAGAGTAGCAATTATCATATTCCTGGTCCTCATTTGGTAGTTGCCCAGTCCCTTTCAGCACAGAACAATATCCATCAGAGTACAAACTAAGATTGACGGTTGCCAGAGGTTAAGGATTCAAAGTCAAACCCTTAGTTCTATAATTGATTGATTTTATAGCCCGTGCCCAAAAGCTACAACAGAATCATGCTAAAGGTTACTATCATTCAATGATTTATACAGTGGTATTGTTTGCTCTCAAGTGTGCGTATCACCATGGATTCCCAGATGTTTAGTTTTTATTTGACATAATTGAATATTTTTAGGTTGGAACTTGGTCAAGGATTTGGTGGTGTTCTGTATATGAGAGTTAAATTCTTGCCTCTTTTAATTAGTCATCATTGCCAAGGATTATTATTGGTCTGCCCTTGTATGTTTTACTCATCACAGTGATGTGACTCCGAAGATTCACAAGGGCTTTCTGCTCTTGTTATGATGTTTTTGGGAAAGGATTTTCATTTCTTATTGTGCTTATCATGAATATCTTGTTGTTCTTGTAGTACTGTTAATTACTTTGCTAATATTATTAATGTGGGGTGAGCAAATGCTCTTTGATGTCTCAGTTTTTATAATTTTTTTAATGTAATATGTGAGAACACAATTCCCACGTATACAATATGATTTTATCCGAACTAGATTTAAATAAATCATCAGACTATGATTCCCTATAATATGTTCTTCTGCACGCTTCTGGAGATAACTTGATGTGAACCTTGCATTTCCTGTTCCCCTGGTAGAATAACAATGTTGTTAATATTCACAGCTACACACAATATACTAAACACTGTACACTGCAGTGATTTGCATGATAAGATAATCACTTTAGACCTATGCTATTTTACTCATTGTATATTAATTACATACTGATGAAAGCCATGGTAACTGTAATGTGATGTTGTGTGTAACAATACATCTGTAATACGTTTATCAAGTAACTGCTTTGGGATCAAAAATGACATTTTATAATATGACTACACCTTTCCCAAAACCTTGCTGTTTCTTCCTGTTCATCATGTTATTTATCTATTTATATGCATTTGTTTATTAAGACAAGTGTCTTATAAAACATTACATTACCGTTCATAAAATCTCAGTCTCAAAAAGGATAAAAAGGCTGCAATACCAATACATCAAGATAATTAAACATGATGCTAGTCTAACCATTAATTCCAAGGAACACTGGTGACTACTTAAAGCATCTGAATAGGTTTACGTTCCATGCCTTTTTAGACCTGACGTTAGCCAAGAGTTTTTAATTTTACTAAATTTATATATGTATAATATAATTACATAAAGGGGATCTCGCCATATCTCTTCATCCTTTAGTCTTATGTTGTGTCATTCACATTTTGTTTTCGCCCACTATAGCATACAGCATGGGACAATGGGTCAGCCCACTTAAGCCACTGGTTAACTTCACTTTGAGTGACTGCATTTTGCTCTTTTACAATGAGCAAATCTGCACACAAGATAGCTCCTATCAGTGCCAGTGTTTTTGATTTTACTTTATAATGACTTTACTGTTGCCTTTGCGTTTAGAGCCCGAGGTGAAAGCAGAATCTTTCTAACAGATCTGACCACACGCCACATTCCACCCTTTATCAGTTACTGTCTCCTGCCAATGCTGTTGTATATTCCTTTTTATCTGACTGCTGGCATTTCACAGCTTATTAGATTGTGTTTATTTGGAACTGGTCTGTACAACACATGCAGTTTGGACACCGAATGCTTTATACATGTGAAATCATAAAAGGACAATTCTTCAGAACACTAATATTCTGGACTGAATGTAACTAATAAACTTTGCCCATAAAGAAAACAAGCCTTTATCATCTTTATTTTGCAGCATTTGCAAAACCTTTTTTTCTAAAATCCCTTCTGACTTCTATCTTCCTTTCCTCGTACTCTGTTTGTTTGTTGGTATATTTCCTTTTGCCTTGTTACTTTATTCCTTACCTTCCTTATTTAAATATTCTTTCTATCTTTCTTTTTTTCTTGTTTTCAATCTTTCATTGTTTGTAGTTTCTTTATTTTCTTCTTTGCATATTTTGTTCCTTCCTTAAGTCTTTACATGTTTGTATTTCGTTCTTTCTGTTGTTTCTTTTTTCTTTGTTTCTTCTTTGTTTTCATCTTTCTAGCCTTCTTTTTTGCTTTTTACTTTCCTTCCTTCTTTTTTCTTTTTTGTACTTCCTTCTTTCCATCATTCCTTCTCTCTTACTAGCTAACCATCTTTCCTTCTTTCTTTACATCTTTCCTTTATACTTTCATTTTGCTGTTCTTTTTTCTTTGCATCACTCTTTCCTTCTTTCCTTCTTTCTTTTTACTTCTTTCATTTCTTTAGTATTTCTTTCCTTTCATTTTTCTTTCTTTCCCTCTTTCCTTCCATTCTTCCTCCCTTCTTTCTTTCATTCCTTTCTTTCATTTTTTAAGCCTTCTTTCCTTAGTTTTTTTGCTTTCTTTCCCTCTTGCTTTCCTTCCTTTTTTCTTTTTTCTTTCTTTTTATCTTTTCTTCTTGCTTTCTTTCATTTTTTCATTTTTCCTTCCTTTTTTCCTTCCTTCCTTCTTTTCTTTCTTCCATTTCCTTCCTTCCTTCTTTCTGTTTTTGTTCCTTTCATTCCTTCCTTACATTCTTCCTTTCTTTTCTTCTTTCTCAAAGGCAAGAGGCTAGCATGCAATTTCAGAACAATTGGCTTCTGTAGGTCTGTAGTAGCCAAGACCTTTTGACCTTTGATTTTTGCAAAAATTATGTGTATGACAAAGTTACTTGTAAGGGTTTTCAGTCACAATTCTTCAATTTTTTAGCGGTTCTGTCATTCACATTTTCTCCAACTCACTTAAGCAAGGGGCAATGCAACAGCCCACATCAGCCAATGCCTGACTTTACTATGAGTAATTGCATGCTGCCCTTTGACAATGGTTCATTGAGAAGGGTCCCCGTACACGTTCATTTAAAACCAAAGAAATAGTAGGAAAAAAGAAAAGAATTTAGGAACATAAACATAAGCCAAGTCAGACAATCTTGCGGGTACACTGTTATTTAATCACAATGGACCTGAACAGAATGAACACCCCCAGCCTCTGTCACTCCAAAGCCAGACAGTCAATACACAAACCAGCAGAGGCACACAAGATGGCTAAGCAAGAAAATACCTACTTTCTAAAAGTGGTATTTTCAAACACAGAATGTAAACATCATCTTTACTAAAAGATGCATCTTTAGATTCTGAGTTCAGGCATACTAAACGTTATCTTCCTATCTTGTCCCAATGGAAAGTTATATTTATAAGATGTTATAAATAAACTACCATTCTATCCTATGTGACAGAGCCTTTCAATAGTGAAAAACGAAATTGGCAGTATTTCACTATCAGGACATGTCAAGCATATCAGGGCATGTCCTACCTTTCACACACAGTGCACCCTGCCCAGATGGGTACCGTGGGCCAACCTTAGGGGTGACTCACAAGTAAGAAAACGGAAGGTTAGGGCCTGGCAAGTGGGTGCACTTGCCAGGTCGACATGGCAGTACCAAACTGCGCACAGACACTGCAATGGCAGGTCTGAGTAACAGCTACAGTCTGCTTGTGGGTGGCACAATCAGTGCTGCAGTCCCACTATCAGTATTTGATGTACAGGCCCTGGGCACACACAGTGCACTGTACTAGGGACTGACTAGTAAATCAAATATGCCAATCATGGACCAATCCATGACCACAATTTACAGAGAGCACTTGCTCTTTAGCACTGAGCAGCAGTGGCAAAGTGCCCAAAGCATCTAGACCAGCAAAAATGAAGGCCAGCACACTGTAAAATAACAGGAGCCACAGGCAAAATATAGGGGAATCCCACGCAAATTATGCCAGGTCTAACTGTAGGTCGCTTGTGAAAAGCTTTATTCAGGGACAGTCAAGCCCAGCATTACATTACTTCCCATGCCCTTAATTATTCTGTGGAACCAAATGTTGTTTTCTCACTGCAAAGCTGTACATCACAGGGTTGAAATTGTGTCTAGAGTAGATGAGTGGCGGTGGCCCAGGGTGTAGCTGCCAGACTATGCAGCTGGATTAAGATCCTCAAGAGGTGTATTGAAGATGCAGGTGAACTACTTGATTCCTATAACTTGGTTTAAACAGCATCCCGCTAGGATTTGTAAATTGCTGTCTAAAAGCAGTTAATGAAGGAACTGTTGAAGCCCCCACCATCCCCAACAGGTCCTATCAAAATGCTGAAGATCATGGATCTTGGCTAAGCCTTTAACACCAAAGCTTACAAATGTCTTTTCCACTCAGACCTGTCTTCCACATAAACTTTACAATGGAACATTACAGGTTTTATGGAAAATATATTCAGTATTCTAATATTGACAGCCCAAATAATTAATTGACCAACTTATAGCAGGACTCAAAATGACAATTGTACCTATATTACCAATATTTCCCATGATGCAGTTTCACTCTGAGCTATCCTTGTGCCTGTGAAATGAGCTGCATAATCAATGAGTTATACAATACAAAAAAGCTGCCACACATAAAGTAAACCTGTATCTTTTCTAAAACTGTTTTAGACAGGTTAGATTAGCAGTGGTGTAAAAATGGCCCTACTTTCACGGCCCATGATGCTACTGGTGCTGAAAGAAATATTTCATTGTACTTGTATTATATATTGTCCCTGAGGTTGGTAACAATAGCTGCCCCTTAATAGCACCATATGTTGGAACTAAAATCAAATGTTTCTGGAGACATTCAGCCAGATTCATGAAAACCGAAATCTGCGAATTCTAAATTGCGATTAATACCGAATCGCAATTTAGAATTCGCAGAATGGGATTCATCAAAATCTGCGATAAAATTTAGCGAATCGCAACCGGCCGCAAAAGGCGATAGCGATTTTCTAAAATCGCAGAAAAATCGCTAAATCCGTCCAATTCCGTGTAGGAATAGCGATCTCGCAATTTGGGAGATCGCAAATTGTGATCTCGCTATTTGCGAGATCGCAAAACCGGGAAGTCGCATTTCGAGCACAGTGATGACATCACAACCAGGAAGCAGGCAGTTCCCTCCCCCATTGAGAACACTGAGGCAGATATCGAAGCAGCACCAGTCAGAGCTCCTCTCAGAACACCTCCAGACTTGCAAACTTTTTGAAATTGGAGACTGCAGCAATGGCAGAGGATGCAGCAGCAGGGCCCAGTGACACCAGGCGCAAGCGCAAGCTAAAATTCTCGGAGCAGGAGCTGGAGCAACTAATAGATGGAGTCTGCCAAGACCACACCAAACTTTTCGGAAGGACTCCAGGAGGGTGCCTGAGGCCAAGAAACGGCAACTGTGGCTGCGGATCCGCGCCAGAGTCAACGCTGTGGGAGTGACACAGAGGTCCATAGACGACCTCAAGAAGAGGTGGTACGACCTCCGAGGTCGTGCCAAGGAGAGGGTGGCAGAGAGGGTGGGTGAGAGCCTAGCAACTGGAGGTGGAGATCCAACAGTCCCTTCTAACACCCCCATGGAGGATCGTGTGGAGGACACACTGCAGCGTGAGGTATGTGTTGGGGTCATCCCTCTGGACTCATCCCGACCCACCCAAGACAGCCAAGGTAAGTGGCATGCGACTGCGTCCATGTCCCCTAACAATGGCCATGACCCTATACCTTCCCACAATCTACCCCAGTCATGAAACCCATGCACATCAGGACATGCCCAATTGCATTGTGGGACATGTAGTCTGCCCACAATGTACAAAAACTCCAATGCTGCCAGACATGTCCCAATGTACGCAATGCAACAGGCAGTCAGGGAATGTTAGCCAGCATGCATGTAGCAACTGCACATGTGATAGATACATGCAATTAATGTACGTCCACTTTCCATCACAGGTGGGGCAGACAACAACAGCAGCGACAGCGAGAGGCTGCTGATAGATGAAGGATCAGAGGAGCCTGAGGGTGAGGAGGAGCTAACTACCACACAACCAGCTCCATCAGGCAGTGCACCATTGCCCGCTGCTAGACCACCAGCAGCAGCGCCAGCTCCATCAGGCAGTGCACCATTGCCCGCTGCAAGACCACCAGCAGCAGCGCCAGCTCCATCAGGTAGTGCACCATTGCCCGCTGCAAGACCACCAGCAGCAGCGCCAGATCCATCAGGCAGTGCACCATTGCCCGCTGAAAGACCACCAGCAGCAGCACCAGCTCCATCAGGCAGTGCACCATTGCCCGCTGCAAGACCACCACCAACAGCACCATCAACATCCGGTGCTGCTAGACCTGCGACACAGCGCACACCCACTGTGGCCAGCCAGCACAGCAGGCATGTCAGGGAGCCGCAGCACAGCACAGCACACACCGGCAGGAGGGCAACGGCAGTGCGTGTGCCAGGGCTCAGTATTGAGCGCAGCATGCTGCTCGTGCACCAGTTGCAGGCACGACGCCAAGGTGCAATTCAACTTCAGTTGAACAACATAGGCAGAAATGTAGCCAATGTGTCCTATCGAATTGACCGGATGACAACTGCCATGGAGGCGAACACAGCGGCCATCATCAGCCAGCGCAAAATCGCCCGCCGCCGCCACCGCCAGCTACTCACGCGCCTCTCTGCCTACACACGTTCCAACTATTTGATAGGGAATGCTACCTCCCAGCTGTCACGTCGGTCTATGGCAATGCAGCTGCAGATGGTGCAATGCTGCGAGGACATGACGCGTGTCCTTGAGCAGGTGACCAGTGCTGTACTGGCACTTCAACCAACTGTCCCAGCAAATGGTGGTGGGGATGACACCAGCGAGGGGACTTCGAGTGTCAGCAGCCTGTCTGCCACACAGGTCCGAGTCCTACGCCTCAGCACCAGGCCCAGTGCTGGTTCACGTGCCCTGCCTGAGGAGGAGCATGAGAGGCGACTGGGTGTCGCGCGCCGGAGGCGCACATGACTTTTCAACCCATGTCCAGGGACATGCTGATGACAGAAGCATGTTGTGTTAATGACATTGAACAGTATGGCGCAATACTACTCTTGCATGAATCCTTACATTTTTTCCTTATTATTGTGCATTGAACAATAATATTTATTGAAGCATTGAACATCTGCCTCCTGTCATTATTCCCATTGTCATGCATTTGGGAATAGTTGGGTGAGGGGAGTGGGTGCACTAGAAACAGTTCATTGTGATGTGGTTGCGCCGTCTGTGTCCTTCAGCAGGATGTTCCCCGCGAGCATGACGCGCATGTGCAGGTGGCCGGTCTTCCCCTTCCGACTCACTGCCAGAGATGTCTACAGAAATCCGGCGCTTGGTAGCAATGTTGTGTAGTATTGCACACACAGCCACAATGCGGCAGCAGACATCAGGACTGTAGTACATGGCCCCACCAGTCTAGTGCAGTATGCGGAATCTGATCTTCAGTAGCCCAAATGTCCTCTCAATGCAATTCCTTGATTGTATGTGTGCTACATTGTAACGCCGTTGCTGTGGTGTAGCAGGGTTGAGGTATGGGGTGAGGAGGTTTTCACGGAGAGCGTAGCCACTGTCACCTGAATGAGAGGAGCAGAGGGTGAGTGCATGTGCAGCGCAGCTACTTCATCACAGTGTAACATTGTGGGGCGAGTGTACTTACCAAGTAGGTGTCCTTCACCAAAGTCTCCCTTGGCCAGTCGTGTGTGGAAGCCGCAGTGCCGGAATATGAAGGAGTCATGTGTGCTCCCCGGGTACTGTGCCACTATGTCTGTGATGTAATTCTTTGCGTTGCACACCATCTGGATGTTGAGGGAGTGGTAGGACTTGCTGTTGCGGTACATGTATTCCGTTTCTGCTGGTGGGCAGATGTGGATGTGTGTACAGTCAATGCATCCTATCACATGTGGAAATTGGGCGACATTGTAGAATTGATGCTTGGTCTCATCCAAGTCCTGTTGGCTGGTGGGAAATTTTATGTGGTGGTGTAGCTGGGTCAGCATTGCATCTAGGAAACTCCTTAGGCAGCGGGACATGGTGGGTTGGGATATCCCCCCAGCAGCGGCAACTATCCCCTTGAAGCTTCCGGAGGCCATAAGGTGCAGGCTGCACAATACCTTGACATGTGTGGGCACGGTATTGGTCCGCCTTGTTGGGTGCTGCATCAGGGGGTCAAGGTCCTGAATTACCTTGATGATCATTGGCCCATTCAGCCGGTACTTAGCGTATATTTGCTCTCTGGTTTGGCCCAGCAGGGTGACCCGCTGGCGAAATATCCTCTCCTGGATCCTACGTCCGTTCCGTGCAGCTCGCTGTAGCCTTCGCCGCCTGACCACCATGTATAGTCCTGGCATTGTGAGACTCCTACTGCTGCAGCTGCATCTCCTTAAGTGTATTTGGTCAGGCCAGAACCTGTTACTGATTGGGAAACGGTTTTTCAAATATTTATTTTTTCACTTTGATGGTTACCACCTGCTTTGGGTTGTCCTTAAATTGCGCCTCGCAAAAAGCGATCTTCGGGTTTTTCGCTATTTGCGATTTTTCTTGAATAGCGATAGCGATTGTATTGCGAAATCGCAATTAGATTCGCAGAATCCGTGGTTTCTCGCAATGTCTGATTCGCTATTGGGCTACTACCGGGATTCTGCGAATTCTATTGCGATTTCGCAATTCTGTCTTAGCGAATTCGCAAATTTTTTATTGAATACCGTTTTTGGACAATTGCGATCGCAATAGCTTTTTCGCAGCTATTGCGGTCGCAATTTAGCTTCATGAATCTGGCTGTTAATTTCTAGTTTGAAAGAGATGCACTTGCTGAAAGAAACCAAGTGTTGTGACACATGAAGTGATTGATCTGAGCCCCACAAACGCATCTCACAGGTCTAGTCTTTTAGTAACAGAATTAGTGCGCAGCATTAGTATTGCCTGGGTCTCAGTAATTAATCGTTTTTGATTCTGATCGGCAACACATTGGAACTATGCACAAACTAATGTCAGTGCACATTTTCACTCTTTGAAATCATGTTATTTTGTTACATAAATATAAACTTATATTTATGATTACGTTCATATTTAGTGGAAATCATAAGATATTTTTTTTACAAAATATGTCTTTCTGAAGAATCTATAAGAAAGGTTTAAATTAGTTGAAATAAAGAGTGCTGTTCTGTTTTAGAAAGTTTACCACAACAGTAAATGTACGTCAAATAGTGTGAACAGTGTTTGCCTTTCGTGTAGTTTGTAAGGTGCCATCGCTCTTCTTTGCCTCTCCAATTGGAAGGTTTTCTTCATGCCTCTAAATAATATTATTGCTAACAGAACTCAGACAATAAACATTTGTACCTGATGGAGTTGGATCCATATGACTTGCACATTTGCATCATAATACTATTCCAGAAAATGTATGTGGAATTGTTTTCTGTTAGTTTCATTTTTTTTTTTGTTTTTCTTCTGTTGTCGCAGTTTTATATAACGCGACCCCAAGGTACTAGAGCACTTAACATAAGTACCAGGTACATTACACACGGTCAAATTCATGTTTTTTAGGCGAGATCGATTATTTGCCCAGATTCACAGGATGTAGAGCCTGCCCAGTTTCCTAGTTGGCAGCTCTGACCATACCGTCACATCCTATTGGGTGCAAAACTGCATGCTAAATGCACACCTTCGTTGTCAGGGCCAGACTGGCTGTAGTTGGCATCTGGCGTTTGAATTTCTTCACTTTGACATTCAGAGCACTGGGCAGAAATCACATCGCGTCAACACCCTGCAGCCCAGGGGAGGCTCTCCCGGGCCTGGCCTAGGGTTCGGGAGCCGGGCCTGGGACCGGGCCCGGGGCTCGGGTTCCCTCCGGCAGGCCCTGGGGTGCGGGAACCACTCCGTCCTGCAAGCCGGTCCGGGCGCCGGGGACGGAGGGTCCACCAGGTTGCCCAGGAGGTGGAAGGGTGGGGGCATTTTTGGAGAGGTGGAGACCGATTTTGCAGCAATGCAGCAATATCAGCCCCCAGTAACGAAAACAGTAGTGCCAGGGGCCGTTTTTTTCAAGCAGCAGTGCTTCACACTTTTATCTCACCCCTACTCCCGGGGTGAGGGCCTGTTGGAAATGGCCTTTTTTTGCAGGGTTAGCCCCAAACTTTTTGCTTCTTCCTCCCTTATTTTTCGTGACCCATGGTTGTTGGCAATGGGCACTTTATCACTGCTGATCAGTGCTAAAGTGCATATGCTCTCTGTGTGCATTTTTATTGTAATTGGTTATCCCTGATTGGCATATTTGTATCCCCAAGAAGTCCCTAGTAAAGTGCACTGAGTGTGCCAGGGCTGGTGATACAAAGGCTACTAGTGGGCCTGCAGCACTGATTGTGCCACCCACATGAGTAGCCCCAAAATGGTGTTGCAGTGCCTGTGTGCAGTCTGTGAACTGCTATGTCAACCTGGTCAGTGTCCCCACTGACCAGGCCCAACCCGTTCCTTTCTTTTCACATTTGTCACCCCTATGGAAGGCCCAAGGTATCCCCTTGGGCAGGGTGCAGTGTATGTGAAAGGTAGGGCATGTACTAATGCAGGTGACATGCTCTGGTAGTGAATTGAATTACAGCCATTTTCGTTTTCCACTATTGTAAGGTTATCTTGCCCATAGGTTATCATGGAGAATGCTGGCTACTGTGGTTACTTGCATATCTTCCCTTAGGAGCAGATAGGACATAAAAGTCTGGTATCCCTGAACTCAGAATTTAATAACACATCTTTTAGGAAAGGTGGTTTTTAAATCCTGTGTTTGAGAACAGCACTTTTAGAAAGTGGCTGCTCTCTTGTCTGACCTTTCTGTGTGCCTTGGCCTGTTTGTGAATTGACTGTCTGGTTTGTGAGTGACAGGGGCTGGGTGGCTCCCAGAGGCTGACTTGGCCATCCCTGGGCTGAATAGCTCAACTTGTATCTAGAGAGGTGAGAGGGGGTAGCACCTAGGCCTGAATAGGGCTGTGCCTGCCTTCCACAATGCTGGCTCCACCTCCTGCTCGGCGGGTGACAACCCTTCCCCTCTCTCTGAAGGGAATGGAGAGGCCAGGAAAACAAAGTGCTCAAGGAACACCCATAACTGGTTCAGACCGGGCTCAGAGCCCTCCTGCACAAAGGGAACAAAGTGCCAGATGTAGGAGCCCTAACACCCGTCGGAAACGGCCAATTTGGCCGTTTCCGACCGGTATTAGGCTTTTCAGATGTAGGTGGACTACCGAATCGGTAATTTTACCGATTCGGTAATTTTACCAATTCGGTAAAATACCGAATCGGTATATTTACCGAATCGATAAATCCATATGTAGCTGACCAATACCAAATTGGTATTCCTAAATTCGGAATTACCTACATCTGCTCCCTTCCCACTAGTGAAGTAGTGTGGCTCACTGGTTAGAGGCGGCAGACCCGAGAGCAGAGGACGGCCCGGCAGGTTTCTGGACCAGGGTCAGCGGACTCGATAATTCTCTCGCCTCGGTGCCCACTCTGATCTGCGATCACACTCGGCAACTCTGGGCATTAGCTTGCCTCATCTTCACTAACGGCCCCACCAGACCGCCGGGATGCCTGGTCTCACCCTGGAGATACCCATTAAGGGACCATCTCTCAGGGAAGCCAGGAAGGGTTTTGCAGCGGTCGAAGCGCCTTGGGACCCTACGGGTAAGTAGTGCGCTATATAAATGCCAATACATTTACATTTACATTTACATTCCTATTTACCAACTCTTAAATACCGAATCGCATTTGATTCGGTATTTAAGAGTTGGTAAATAGGAATTACCTACATCTGGCCCAAAGACTTTTAGGGTTATAAGTATAGGACCCCAGACTACAGAAAATTAGATCATCCTGGAATCAGGAAGGAACCTCTGCCAAGGAGAAAGCTGGAAGACTGAAGAAGGAAGATTGTCCTGCTGTTGCTTTGCAGAACTGACCTGCACTTGCTTTGCTGCCCAGAAGAGGGGAAGGACTTTGATTTGTGCTATGTCCCCATGCTTGAGGGAATCTCCAAGGGCCTGAGAAGAGCTGGCTCCCTGTTAAGAAGTCTCAGGACCAAATGGACTTCACCCACAGCTTCCCTGAACTCTGCTGAGAGAGTTCTGTCCTTTCTAGAGTGTTTGGGCCAGTTGTGGTGCCTCTGGAAGTTGAACCTATGTTGGGAAGCTGGAAACCAAGATTTTAAAGACTTTCTGCAAGTTTTAACGCATCGCTCACTTGCGGAGCGCATCCCCGTCAGTGGAAGGAAATTCCAGCCGCCGCAAAGGCCGAGATCGTCGCAGCGCCTGTTGCCGCTGCCAGAGTCGTCGCATCCTACGCTTGCGGGTCGCACCAGTCCGGTGCGGGAAGATTACCATTGATGCGAGTATCGTTGCAGAGCCTGTCATCACTGGGTGAGATCGTCGCACCGCTTGCTTGCAGACCGCATCACGCCGCTGCGAGAGTCGTCGCAGAGCCATCGCATCGAGGGGCCGTGAGAGGAGAAGATCAACGCTGAGCCGCATATCATCGCCGCACCGGATATCGTCGCCGCCCCGAAGATCATCGCATCATACCTTTTGCGAGACCTTCAGGTCATTTTCATGCTATATAAAACAAGTTATTGAGAATGGGGAAGGGACATGCAGAGACAGGAGTGGGGTGGTGGAAAGGAAAGGCCAGCAACGAACATGGAAGGGGAATTCGGCGAAGGACTTGAGGTTGGTGGTAGGGACAGGCAATGAATGAACACAGTGCAGATGCTGGAAAGTAAAAACATAAATAAATTGCATGTACAAACAAGTTAAAATTGTTATTTTTCCTATACTTAATGTGCAATTTAAATTCTTGAGCAAATGTCCATTGCAGTTACCAGCATTTCACAGTGTAGCTAGCCGAAACACTAAGCATGGAGAAGTTGTGGTGTTACAGTCAGAGCTGCTGCTTTGGAGTTGAGGAACTAGGTTTGAGTCTCAGCACTGGCTCAACATCCTGTGATGAACTTAATCACAGAGTGGCTGTAAAAATTAATATGTGCTTGTGTAATTTAACTGGTGCTCATGTAAAGTTCTCCAATCCCTTCCAGTTGACTTCACGCTATATAAAACAAGCTATGATCGAGGTAGGAGGGAGACAATTTACCATGGTGGGGTAGATGCACATAGTGACACGAGCAATGTGGGGAGGAGGGACAGGCCAGCAACAAATGGGGAAGGGGCATGCAGTGAAGGCGCATTCAGCGACAGAAGTGAAGTGGTAGTAGGGACAGGCAAGGAATAAACAGAATGTGGACACTGGAGAATAAAAAAATGTAAGTATACAACATGCTCAGCCTTTGTAAGGACACTGGTGCCAGACACAGTACTTGGTCCAAGCTCTACTGTACGAATGAAGATGTGAAGTCGAGCAGAAACCTGAAGGCAGGAGGAGTCGCTGACCAACAAAAAGAAAGGAAACAAGAGTGACGTGGAAGCCAAGCAATGGGTAGTAGAGGTAAGTGATGGGCGGGTTCTAAGGCTATTTTAAGATTATTTTTTTATTACAAGGATTTTGCAAGCACCATGTAGGCAAAACATAAAAAGAACATGTCTGGTTGAACTACTCAATGCGTGAGACTAGTACGCATGTCTTCCTTTATGCCTTGATTTCACAGTGGCACCTCCTTACGTACAGGCTAACCACGGCAGAGATCTCTTGTTGTTTTATGTCTTGTGTTAATATAGCTAGGCCTGGTGTTTTGTGTAGCATGCAGGTTCATTTTATAGATGAAAGACTCAAATACCATAATGAAGTGCAAAAGCCAGGACTAGATTGCCTACCCAATCCTGGCATGGAGAGACTTGAGAGCTCAGTCGAATTCTGTGTCAATCACGTTTTACCTCAGGATACTTAAGCCTGTGGAATTAGTTTATGAAGTGAGATGAAAAAGTTCCATAGTGGACTCAAATCACAGAAGGACTTTAACTAGTTTTTTTTTTTTTTAAATTATATTTTTATTGCAGAGTTATAAACAGCAGGAAAAAGTAAACAGCCAGTGCACTTGTGGGCTCCCCCCGTCCAATGACAGTTCACAGTTGTACACAGCCATTCAGCCCGCATCCCGGAGGCCGGGCGGCATATCAGATCGCTCGAGAGGAACACAACACAGTGTACGTCCCATTGGGACCCTGGCGGAAGGTCGTTTTACGTATCTGCTTTTACCCCCCCCCTCCCGCAACAACATTCCCGTCAGCCATCTCCGTGGAATCAACGTAATTGCCCCCGTCGGGGCCTGCTCTGGGCTATTCGGGCCTTCGTGCCAGGCCGTCCCACCCAATCAGTCTGCCCGCCACTCAATACCCCCTGTCCCAGTAGTTCCAAGGCCTCCACCAGCAACCCTCCAATGGCTTCCGGCCCTCCCCAAGCCCCTCTACAACTAACCCCCCCAACGCCCCCCCCCCCTGGCAACTGCTAAGGTGTGTGCTTCGCTCTACTGAACTGGATGGTTCCACTACAGTACGTAGTGAGATACTTCTGTGTTCGCCCCGCGGTGTCCAGCGGCTTAGTTCTCGCCGTCCTCATCCTCAACCAAAGCATCACGCAGAGCCTGTACCACTAACTCCCATGCACGCGCCGCATCCAGAGCTTTCTCATTCCCCAACTTCACTGCTTGCTTCATCCGGAGCACGCTCTCGCAGTCAGACCATCGCAGCAACTCATTCTTCCATCTACGCAGTGAGGGACCCCCCCTGGCCTTCCAGTGCCACGATATTTCCCTTTGAGCCAGTATCAGGCCCAGATCTATGAATTTACTTGTCACCTTGGTGTGCTTAGTATGCGGGAACCAGAGCAATAGACACGCCGCCATGTCGAATTCTACCTCCCTGTCAGTCACTTCATTCAGGAGTTCCCCTACCTCCGCCCAATAAGTTCCCAGTTGTGGACACCCCCAAAACAAGTGGTCCATGTCCGCCCCAAGGGACGAGCACCGGGGGCAACAGGCATCCGGCACCCGAAAGTGCCGCTGTAGTTTCTCTGGAGTTAAATAGGCCCTATGGAGCACATAAAAATGGACCTGCTGAAAGCGCGCGTTCCTGGTGCCCTTCCACGTGCGTCGCAGGATATGGCCCCATGCCGTATCCGGTATGGGCCGGCCAACGCTCCCCTCCCATTTAGCTTTGAGCCCATGGAGTGGTTCCAGCCCTTCGTTCAGCATCCTATTATTTAGGCACGTCACAGCTTTGAATGTACCAGCCGCCATCACCACATATTGGCATGCCATAGTCGTCGCGGGCTCCAGGAGCCCCTCTTTCCAGTGCTTTTGCATGGCAGCCACTACAGCCGCGTGTAGTAGGAAGCCCCCCTCGGGCAGTCCGAACTGGTCCCGGAGCACGTCGAACGGCGCCAACGCCCCATCTATATACAAGTCACCCACCACCTGCAACCCCGCGTCCTCCCAGTCCATCAACGGGGACCAATCCCCTCCGTGCGGCAAAGCCGTCAACATCCCGATCGGGATCTCCGGGGCATAAGGCCGCGATGCCCTCGCTCTCCGAAAGCTCCTCTGCCAGCACAGCCGGAGCGTCCGCTCCTCCGTGGTGAGGGCCCGTAACTCGAGCCGTTGCTGCCAAATGATGTATGACAGCACGTGGCGCTGTATCCCCCGACCCCGATCTTCCTCCGGCCCCCGGAACACCCTGGCTACGTTCTGCGTAAGGACCTGCAACTGCGCCGCTAGATAGTACAGCTCAAGGTCGGGCACGGCCATGCCCCCCTCCAGCTTGGGGCGAAGTAGCGTGCTCAAGGCTATTCTGCGACGGCCATGCCCCCACAGAAAGCCAATAATCAGTGACCGCAGTTCCCTAAACACCCCCTGGGGAATCCAGACAGGTAGCGTTCGGAAATAATAAAGGAAGCGGGGGAGCGCCACCATTTTCAACAATGCTATCCTGCCCAGGACTGTCAGCGGGAGGGTCGACCAGAAAGACAAGCTACCCCGCAGTGACCGGACACAACGGCCGATGTTACCCTCCAAAAGGTCAGCAGCCGAGTGGTAAATGCGGACACCCAAGTAGGTGATGCAAGAGGGTTCCCATGCCACACCCAAGTCGGTGCTAGGGGCTGGCGATCCCGCTCTCAGCGGAAACACGCAGGTCTTTGCCCAATTGACCTTAAGGCCCGACAGTCGGCCGAACTCGGACAGCAGATCCATCGCTCCAACCAGTGCCCCCGAAGTGTCAGCTAGGTACATGAGCAGGTCATCTGCATAGAGCGATATATAATGCCATTGCCCATCACTCACTATTCCCGCGTATCGGTCGCCTGACCTCGCATGGACCGCCAAGGGTTCCATCGCCAGGGCAAACAACAGAGGGGAGAGAGAGCATCCCTGTCGTGTTCCCCTGCCCACCGGATACGCGGCAGATACCAAGCCGCCCAATCGAACTCTCGCCGTCGCCGAGGTGTACAAGACCCTCGTCCACCTTCGAAACCCATCGCCCATGCCGAACCGCTCCAGCACTCCATCCAAGAAAGGCCATTCCAAACTGTCGAAGGCCTTCTCGACATCCACGGACAAAACCGCCGGCGTTCCCTCCCCATCCAAGATGGCGTCCATTATTCCCACCAGGCGGCGGATATTCATCGCCGTGCTCCTCGTGGGTATAAACCCGGCTTGATCCCTGTGCACCAGGCCCGTCATGTGCGGGGCCAATCTAGTGGCCAGGATGCGACTCAGGATCTTATAGTCCACCGTCAGCATGGACAGCGGGCGATAAGACCTCACGTCCGCGGCATCCCGGCCAGGCTTGAGGAGTGGTACTATCAAGGCCTCCCGCATGGAGCCAGGCAATGCCCCCTTCTCGAAGGCCTCCGTATACACCACCAGCAGCCTGGGCACCAGAGCGTCTACATAGTGCTGATAGAACTCGACTGGGAGTCCGTCCACCCCGGGCGTCTTGTTACGGGCCATATGTTTGATAGCCACTCGAATTTCCGTAAGCGTGATCGGGCTACCCAGGTCCTTCGCGTCGTCCTCGTCCAAGACCGGAAGCGGCCTCTCCCCCAGGTACTCCACGATGTCCTGAACCCCCACTCCCAACTGACTCCGGTACAATTCCTCATAGTAACCCCTAAAGCGGTCCAATACAGCTGCCTGGGAGTACACCATCTCTCCCTGCGCGTTAGTAATGCTGAGGATCGGGCAACCCCTAAGTTCCGGGCTAGCTAATCTGGCTAAGAGGGTACCCACCTTGTCCCTTTCAGCGTGTGCCCTGATAATGTACTGCCTATAGTCATAACATCTCAAACGTTCCGTCTCCGCGGCTACCACTTCCTTCGCCTCCAATAACTGGGCCTGTAGACCTGGCCTAGTTGGCCTGCGGCGCTCCAGGTCCCTCAAAGTTTCCTCCGCTTTCATTAAGTCATTCAGCACAGTCGTTCGAGCATTTGAGAACCTGCCCAAGCACACCCCTCTCACCACCACTTTCATTGCATCCCATTCAGTAGACCTACTCGTCGCCGTTCCTTCATTCACACCGAAGTAACTATCAATGCCCTGCCGGACCGCATCGTCGAACACAGAATCCTCTAGCGTCTTCGGCCGAAGCCGCCATGTTGGTATTACTGAGCGCTCCCTCTGCCATTGAATATGCACCAACAGGGGGTTATGATCGGATATCGTCCTAGCAAGGTACTCAGCATGGGTAATCAATGGGGCTAGGGAGCTCCCGCAAAGCACCGAATCAATCCTGACATGTAAATCATGGAGAGCGGAATAAAAGGAGTAATCCCTGGTTCCCCTGTGCCTCTCCCTCCAGACATCCAGCAACCCCCATCGTTCTTGCCAGTCCTTCCTGTGCGCGGCCAGCCTGCGCACAGGAGAGTCTACTAGGGGGGGATGGGACCTATCCAGAGCCACATCGGTGATCGAGTTGAAGTCCCCCCCTAGCACTATCGGACCCGCCAGGAAAGAGGCCAAGGACCCCGAGAGGCTATCAAAGTATCGGCCTTGGTCAGTGTTCGGTGCATAAACACAACAAAAAACCACATCCCGTCCATACAATCTCCCCTCCACCGCTACAAACCTGCCATCCGGATCTATTACCTGATTCAGCACTTGAAAGGGTATCCCCGCCCTCACCCAGATCAAGACCCCCCTGGCATACGCTGAGTAAGTGGTGCCAAAAACCTGGCCCCGCCATCTTTTCTGCAAGGCAGCGCACTCTTTTTTGGTGAGGTGAGTCTCCTGGAGCATAGCTATCTGAACCCCCCTGCGTACCAGGTATGCATGTACTTTGTGACGTTTCACCATAGTCTGCAGCCCCCGGACATTCCACGTTAGGCATTTCAAATTAGGTAATGTCCCCATTCCAATTCCGTACAGTCCGAATCAAACAACAACGGTCCATGGCCCCCCCAATGCAGTTGCCCCCCCCCCAAACAACCCCAAAACTGAAACATTCCCCAAACCCCACTCCCCAGGACAGAGCACACGAACCCAATGGCCGCCCCCATCCAAACCTTGATCCAACTTCTCGCACACTTACCCTGTGGTCTCCACCACAGTCGACCTTAAGGGCCTAGGGGGGGTGAGTCGCCGCCGACCCCAGCTAGCGGAGCCCGCGTCCCGCCCTTCATCCCCTCCGATACACTCAGCTCCCCCACCCGGCAACCCGCCCTCCAGCAACAGGATATTACCCTACCATGAAGTCCCGATCTAGTCCCAAGTCTATCTCAGCCGCAGAAAATATTATCCGAAGTCTGTGGGGTCACCGTCGGCCCCTTCTGGCTCTCTGCCTCCGAAAGTTCCTCTCCTGTTCTGCTGCCTTCTCCTCCCGAGTCCGTTTCGGCCCGTTCACTGTTCTGTCGCGACCCTGTAATGGCCGCCGTCGCCGCGAGTGCATCCCTCTTCTCCGCCGCCATTTGAGCCTCCCGCTTCTCCCGCTGGCGCCTGTTGCGGGACCTGATGCGTTGTGACTGCCGCACCCGGGGCTGCTTGGGCTGGTCTCGCCGACTTTGGTGCGTCCTATCTGTCCCTGCTCTGTACGACTCCAGCCATTGCCAAACTTCGTCCGGAGTCTGGAAAAAGTGTGTGGTGCCATCCATGATAATCCGCAGCTTGGCCGGGTAGAGCAAGGAGTACTGAATGCCTTCCTCCCTGAGCTCCTTCTTCACAGCAAGGAACGATGCCCTGTCCTTCTGGACCGCCTGCGTATAGTCCGGAAAGATCGTTACCTTGCTGTTCTCCACCTCATAAGGGCCCGACATCCTGGCCCGCTGGATGAGGAGGTCTCGGTCCTTGTAGTGGAAGAGCCGCACCACCATTGGTCGGGGGGGGCGGCCAAGCCCCGGCGGGCGAGCGGGCACCCGGTGAGCCCGCTCCAAAGTGAAAAATGGAGTAAGCCCCTCCGGCGCCACCACAGTGCGGAACCAGTTTCTCCATGTAGGCCACCGCATCCTCCCCCTCAATCCGTTCCGGCAGGCCTACGACCCGCACGTTGTTCTGCCTATTGCGGCCTTCGGCATCCTCCGCCCTCCGCTCTAGAGTGTCCAGTCGGGCCAAAATGTCTGTAATCCTGTGCTCCGCGGTCACCACCGATGGCTTCAGGTCCAGCAACAGTTGGTCATGATCCTTGACCCGATCCGCCAGCTTCGCGTGATCCGCGCGTAGCAGCCCCAGGCCCGTGGCCACTTGGGCAATGTCATTGTGCAACGCCTCCTTAGTGGAGGTGATCGCCTCAAGGATGGCATCCAAGCGCCGGTTCAGCCGCTGTTCCTGATCAGGCTCCGGGGAGGGATTCTCATTCAGCTGGGTCGATGTCGCCGAGTCCCCCTCGCGGCTCCCGGGCATCGGCCCTCCGATCGCCGCCATGTCAGGGCGCTGCGTCACAAGTCCGGCCACCCGTACTGTGGGTTCCCCCGTGGGTCCGTGCCGGTCACCGGGCACCGGGTAGTGCTATGTCACCGCCAATGGTCTCAGGAGCACTGACCAGGCGGACGAGCTCCGTTCCGTCACCCCCACTGGGCCTGTGGGGGGAGGATGAGTCGTAGGGCGGTGGTCGGCGAGAACCCCTGACCTCCTGGGTGAATCGGGCAGCGTCCCCCGGTCTCAGGGCTTCGCGCCGCCAATCCCAGTGCGTTGGGCAGCCGGGTGCGGGGTCCCTCTCTGCTTGGCGACAGCCGGACTCAGGGCTGAAGTTCGGGACCGTCCGACCTCCTCGCCGCCATTTTCTTCACACCCCGGACTACACCTCGGCCGCCTCTTCCTCGATCTCCTCGGGGCCAGCAGTCCCCCAGCGATTCACCGATTACGTCCAGCTGTCCCCTTACACTTCAGAGGGCAGGAACGTCGTCTCCGGGTCGCCTAGGGTCCCGAAAAACAGGAGAATTAGCGGGATTCCGCGCGGAGCTGCGAGCTCACGCCGCCATCCCGATCGGCGTCCAAGCCACGCCCCCAAGGACTTTAACTAGTTCAGGCTACTGAGAAAGAAGCCCTTTGCATGCTGGAAGTTGTCATTACAATTGTATTTAGTTCCGATTGTGATGCTTCCTGAGGTTATCTATCAGATGATGCCATACTGCTGATACACTTTGTTTCCTATCCAGGTTCTTCATTTGGTAAACCGGTGCATTCTGTAAGGTGTAGCCTTGGGTTCAGATTAATATATTTGCACTAACACACTTGAAAATAATGATTTGTAAAAGGAAATGCCAGGACTGGAAAAGGCATGTCCATTTGATGTGGAGTAACCCAGTAAAACAGTGTTTCATCATAAGAACTGGTGTGTGTACAAGTTCCTGGAGGCAACATGTACTCCTAGCAGAAATACCAGGACTGGATAAAGAAGATATGCAGGGACAGATCACAAGCCGAAGAGGTGGGCAAGAAGAACACCTTACTGACATGCTATGGCTTTTATGAATTAAAGGTCCAAGCACAACGCCACTCTGCAGGACATAGAATCCTGTCTCCTCTTGGCCATCTCAGTTTCACAGTCTAGTTCTATAAAAAGAGCACCAATTAATTTAATATTAATACATGCATTAACATGTGAAATCTTGAGGTACTCCTAGCTTTTGAAGCAACCGGAACTGGGTGGGACATACTTATAATGGAAACTACAAGTCCCAGCATTCAAAGTATTGTTAGCTTCATAGCCTTCACTGGTGAAAGTGTCACACACAACTCGGGGCCACTTGGCAGTCAGTGAGTAACACGGACATCTATTGTTACAGCTCTCGGCTCCTACAGGGTATGAAAGCTGTATACCACAACTGTTTTATGCATTGCATAATTATTTTTACCTATGATATTATGTGCCTTTGCCGTAATATTTACTTTTGGCCTTGTGCTGATGTGGTTTACACTCATGGCTTTGTTTTGAAAATATGTCCAAGCCCCTGTCATATTGTTCCGCCAAGCAACATTCAGTCAGGTACCCAGACTCTTCCAGGGCATACATGCTTGAACTGAGGAAAATAAAGCTACAACGCCCAGCATGCTTCATTCGGGTGAATGAAAGCCATCCTTATAACATGGGTTCATTACGCATACTGTCCACTAGCTTGCCCACCCTGCTTTTACATCTACTGTTGGATGAAGTTGAATCAAATGCAGCCTACAACTTTAACCATAGAATTTTCGTTAACTTCTCTCCGGTTCCGGCAAGAAGCGATCTGGCCCAAATGGAGGATGCTCCAGATTGCTGGCCCCCGGGGGAAGTGAGGTTCACAGACCTGTCTTCCCCCAGGGTCCTTCGTGCCAATACCAGAAGGACAAGTTGGGGGTTTGGGCTAGTTGGGGAAGGGGCAGGGGTAGGTAGGGCTATCAAGGTGTCAGGAAAGGAGTACCAGGCCTCTTCCTGACACCAAGCACCACCAATAGGGAAGGGTTAAACAGTTAGTCTGCCCACCCCCCCTACATGTTCTAGGAGGTCAGGTACTGGTGTAAGACAAATACTATGTTGCCAGTTTGGGACAGGGTGCAGGATTTGGGCTGTACTTTGGAGGGGTGGTGTGTCACATACTGGCGGATCCACCTATCAGGGGGAAGGGTGCACAGGGGACTGATGGCAGTGCACAGGATGCAATGAGCAATGAAGGAAATTCAAGGGAGGGTGTTTGGAGGGCAAGTGAAGGAGAGAGTGGGGATAAGTAAAGAGGTCAGAGAGTAAAAGGGGGAGGAGTGAAGCAGATGAGATGGTGTTTGAGAATGGCGTAGGGAGAATGAAACTTTATGGTTTATGTCAGGAGTTATAGTTGGAATTATTTGATGTTTCACGTTGTTGCAACCTTCTTCTGATAAAAAGGCCTTTAATACTTCAAGTGACAGCGTGGAGTGTGGTTATTGCATGGAGAACACTGGGACCGGAGTTAACTTTTCCTCTAGATATCTCCCCTTGAATTTAAACAGTTTACAAGTTAAGCTCCTAAGGATGGTAAATACCCTGTCAGACCCAGAATTACAGAATCGTTTTGCCCATGCTTCCCCATTCTTAGGTGATATTTAACACTTGCCCTGAGCAGCTGGTAAATATCTGTGTTGCAGTGCAGCTGCATGATATGGCATCATACCCTTCTCTGCAGCTTAAAATATTTGCACTTTGAAAAATATTGTGCTCCACCTGTTCTTGTTGAAAAGTTAAATAAGGACCCAGAGTTTCATACATTATAGATCCCTGCACATCAAATGCACCAAAAAGAGAGCTGAGGAAAGCTCTGGAGCTGTTTTCACAATTGGATGCACCCCGTGGCTGTAAGTTTTGTGGGAATACAGTCTAATGACCAGTCAAATTGCTTCGTTACATAGGTTTTGACTGATCTAATATTTCTATAATTGGATACTTGTGGACGGGCGTTCTTTGCTCCAGAGGAGGAGGCATTTTCAAGAAACCGCAGGGTCAGGCATTTCAAAAAGTCTGCCATTTTTCTTGCTTGCTCCATGGGCACGGAAGCGGCACCACATTGCTCAACCTAAATTGGGCTCAATAGAGACATACAATTAAATGCTCCAAAAATCTCGAGCACATTTAGAATGTGTGTCCCATGTTGCAAATATTTCACCAGGATAGCTGTGAGGCATTGTTTTAGCACATCTATTGCCAATGCATGCTAGCAGTGCTGTGCTGTGCTGCTCTAGCAGTAGGCAGGACTTCAAGGAGGAGGAAAAGTTTAAAGGTAGAGCTGCACAAATAACTTGCAATTGCCAAATACGTTTAATCACAAAGAGAAAAGTAGTGCCATAAAAGGAGAGGGAAAAGTTCAAAGGTAGGAGTACTTGGTCCAAGCTCCACTGATAATAAAACATGCAAAGAGAAGGACTAATACAACAGGCAATAACATGCTGCAACCAACAAAAAGCAAGGAAAACAAAGTAACAAGCATATGAACAAATGAAAAGTAAGGGCGGGCTTAAGACCCATTGAAAAACAAGAATCATTACAAAAGATTGCACATGCACAGCACGAGTGCTGTGCAGGTTAAACCTAAAAATGTACGTCAGGCTCCTCACTTCACACAAGTTAAACAATCAACTACTTAACTAGATTTATTGCCAGCTGTTGGACTTGGCCCCTATTTGGCTAAAGTTCCCTAAACTTTTTGCTTTTCCCCTAGACCTTTTTTCTGACATAGTATTGCCAACTTAGATGCTTTGGGCACTTTGCCACTGCTGATCAGTGTCAATGTGCAAGTGCTCCCTGTGTAAAGTATAATGGTAATTGGTTGTCCATGATTGGGATGTTTGCCTTACTAGTAAAGTCATACTAAAGTGCACTATGTGTGCCAGGGCTGGTAATGCAAATGATACTAGTGGGCCTGCAGCACTATTTGAGCCACCCACATAAGTGGCCTTACAGATAGAACTCAGGCCTGTCACTGCAGTGCCTGCGCGCAGTTTGGTAAACTGCCATGCTGTTCTGACAAGTGCACCCACTTGCCAAACCTTACCCATCCCTCTCTATGCATATCAGGCACCCCTATGGTAGGTCCAAGGTATCCCCTGGGCAGGTTGCGGTGTATGTGAAAGGTAACACATGTACTAAGGTGTGTACCATGCCATGACAGTGAAATCATCTCCATTTCATTTTTCACTGTTGAAAGGCATCTTGCCCATGGGACAGAATGGGGAGGCTGTGTAATATGGTTTTCAGCCTATCTTCCCAAAGGCTTATGATGGAGAGGTGAAGTTTAGTATGCCAGAACTCACAATGTAATAACACATCTTTTTATTAAGGTGGTTTTTGCATTGGGTGTTTAGAAGCCACTCTTTTAGAAGTGGCTGAGTTTTTACGCTCTAATATTTCTGTAGGTCTCTGCCTGGTTGTTGATTGTCTGGATTTGAAAGTGATAGGATCTGGGGAATGCCTTGACCCAGGGGAGGAGGTGAGACAGGAACAGGCTGGCCTGCATCTGGAGTGTAGGGGGATGAGTACCCTCTAGAGGTGAAGAGGCCTGGGGTGCAGTTATAAAACAATGGCTCCATCCCCTGCTGAGTGATTGAGAATCCAGAGCCCCACTAATCAAAGGAAGAAGGTGACACTTTCAGGGAGGCACCCAGAACTGGTTTGAACAGGGGTCAGTGCCCCCCTGAACACAAAGACTTCAAAGACATTTAGGGGTATAACTATATGAGCTGAAGCCCCTGAACATGGGACACATGGATTGTACAAGTTTTAACAAGACTGAAGCATCTTCGTGGTGAAGAGGAACCTTTTCCAAAGAAGAAACAAATGAAGAGTCTGAAGGAAAGGACTGACCCTTGCTGTGTGTTCTGGGGCTGGCCTGCAGTTTGTTGTTTTAACCAAGGAAGAGGCTACAGGGACTTTGTTGTGTGCTGTGTCCTTCTGCTTGAAATGACTTTGCTGTGCTGTGTCCTGAAGTAACTCAACCCCAAGGGCCCGAGGTGAGCTGGATCCCTGTTGTGGAAACTCAGGAACACCAAAGTTTCCAGAAGTGTCTAAGCGACACTGTGTTGCGTGTGCTTTTTGCAGCCTGAGACATTTGTAAGCCGTACTATGTGATCGTGGGAACCTGGAGTCCAAGCGAGTCTCAGCGACGCTGTGTGCTTGTGCTTTTTGCAGCCTAAGCCCTACTTGTGCATTGTCCTGTGATCGTGTGCACCTAGCGTCCAAGTGAGTCTCAGGGACTCTGTGTGCGTGTGCTTTGTGCAGCCTGAGACCTTCGAGAGGATTGCCCTGTGACCGTGCACACCAGAATTCCAGTGAGTCTCAGCGACGCTGTGTGCGTGTGCTTTTTGCAGCCTGAGACTCCCGGAAGAATTGCCCTGTGATCGTGGGCACCAGAAGTCAAGTGAGTGTCAGCAACGCTGTGTGCCTGTGCTTTTTGCAGCCTGAGACCCTGGAAGAATTTCCCTGTTATCTTGGGCACAAGAAGTCCAAGTGAATCTCAGCAACACTCTGTGCATGTGCTTTGTGCAGCCTGAGACCTTCGTGAGGATTGCCCTGTGACTGTGCACACCCGAGGCTCAAGGGAGTCTCAGCTACGCTGTGTGCGTGTGCCCTGTTGCAGCCTGAGATCTTCGTTATTGTCATCGGCCTAGAATCAACCCATGTCGCATCGGAGGCTCAAGTTGTGAGAGGCGGAGAGGAGAGCGAAGGTGCACCCCCTAGGTAACGTGAGTCCGCGCCTAGGACAGGGTGCGGGCTCGGAGAGAGACACTCTCGGCCTCTCCCCTTCTGGTAGCGCGAACTTCTGTCCCAGCTCGAGTCGCGGTCCGTACATGCCAAGGAGTGGCAGTACCAGGGCCGGAGCGGGGAGCTGCATTGTGGTTTACACCCGATCTGTGTTGGGGGCATATGGTGACAGAAATTGACCGTGAGTCAGTAAGAAGGGCAGAGAGACTGTCTGAAGCACCGTACTGGAGTGTATTACGCATTGCATTAGTTTGCAGAACGAACTACCTCATTGTTGCATTAGGCATTGCATGATTTCTGCATAACAAACTGCCTGATTGCTATATTACGCATTGCATTCGTTTTCAGGACAAACTATCTGATTGTTGCATTACGCATTGCATTATTTGTGCATAACGAATTGCTGGATGATTGTATTACTTATTGCATTGTTGCATCACAAACTGCATTATTCTTACATTGTAAAGTCCCTGATTCTAGCATTACGAACTGCATAGTGTTTCATAAGGACTGCATAGGATCACCTAGAAGTGCTCATTAATACTGCCGGAACTTACCAGAGCCGGCTGACCTAATAACTGGCCAGGGGGTATATCACAAATACGCGTATGTTGGATTTTTATCATGTGGTCTCATCGTATATCTTTTTATATAAACTTATACTTGTTTTATATGAAACTCATGTGGAGTTCTTTTGTGGTGTCACCATTGGGTCACTGGGAGCGTGGTTGCAAATACTTCACACATTTGCCTTGAAGATAAGCCCGGCTGCTTGTGGAAGCGAGGGTCCCTACTTGGCCTAAGGTACCTACCTCGGCCAACCAGGGATCCCTGTTCTAACACCAGTCATGCTCAAAGTTACACCAAACCAGACTGGAAGTAAGTGACACACTACACCAGTCCACATATTCACATATAAGCCAATTGAGGCATGGAATAACACGATCATGACAAAAGTAGCATCTCCCTAATACCCCTTCCTCTGACTTTCCAATTCAAGTGATCCCAAGTCATTATGTTTCTCTTTCCTCCTTGAGTAGTTATTCCTTAGAATAAACACCAACTGACAGGTCATATTGCTGTTCTTGTCTTACTTCTAATGATGAGCTGTGTTTGACTAGATAGTGAATTATTGAGGTACATCTAAAGATGTGGTACTGGAGATTACCATGAGCTCACCTCAGATTGACATGCGTATGTTTTCAGGTGTTTTTTCTGAAGTATGTATGTTTACTGTGTATACACTCAGCAGTGTATGGATTTTGTAACTTCATGTAGCTAATTATTGTAAATGTATATATTGTTACACATACAAACATATTGTTATACTTACACTTTTTTTCTAAGACACACTATCCAATTGTGGGACTTTAGTGCATTTTTCATAACTGTTTTGCAGCTGGATTTTGATATGGTTCTACTTGTTGGTGTGTAAACTGTTGTACTATTGACCATTTGATTCACTTCATCTACTTGTGTCCTGATAGTGTTATTCCATGCCTCCATTGGTTTATATGTGAGTTTATGACCTGGTGTAGTGTGTCACTTACTTCCAGTCTTTTATGCATAGACCACCAGACTATATGCAGCACTTCCCACAACTCTTTGCTGAGGTAATCTCCCCTTTTGTCATGGATCATGCAACAATCTTGATAGTTGGTGACTTTAACCACTGGGCAAACAAGGATAAAGGAGGGTATCCATCCACAGACGAATTTGATCTCAGTAGCCTAAATCTCGAACAACATGTGTTCTCACCTACCCACATAAAAGGTCACACGTAAAATTAAGTTGGGCTATTACTTGATCAAAATTCACGCTCTCTGGTCCCCCTAGCTCTGAAGAAACCTTGCTAGAAGACAGAAACTCTGTCCTCCTCACCGCCTTTCCTGCTATCAGCAAGGGTTGCCTTAGGGAGCTGCTGATAAAATCAAATTGAGTTCTCCAAATGACACACGTCTCCAGAGAGTCCTAAAAACAGTATTCTCTCATTTCCCTGATCCAGCTATTTCCCTTCTTACCCTGTCCCTTAGCCAAGGCAAAGTACCTAGCTCATTCAAGGAGGCTATAGTGGTACCCCTCCAAAAGAAAGCTGGCAAGACCCACTCAAACTGAAAAATTATTGTCCCATTTCCCTACTACCCGATTCAGCAACAGTAGCAAAAACACATGTTGCTCGAAACCTCTGTTTTATTTTTTTGGATGAGTCCAAATTCATCACTCCCTGCCAGGCTCGTTCGCCCGATCTACTGAAGCGGGCATCCTCTCGGTGATAGATTACGTGTGACAGAGGCCACAGCCAGGCACTGGTTCTCCTCGATCTATTGTGGCCTTTGACACGGTTGACCATAAACTCCTGATGGAAAGTATCGAGGCTGTGGGTTGCAGGGCATATCGCTTGTTCGGATCATTTACTTCTTGAAGGATCATCCACAATCTGTCCACCTGACCCTGTTTCAACTCACCCAAAGTTCATCTAGATTGTGGAGTACCCCGGGGATCGTCACTCTTTCCACATCTCTTTAATCTGTATATACTTCATCTAGTCCACACCGTCAAACATATTAATGTCACAATCTATAACTATGCAGATGACATGCAGCTACTCTTCAACATTAACAACTCCTCTGAATCTAAGGAGGTTTTCCAAAGTACGATGCTGTTTATCTGTGATGAGATGAACAGCAGCCATCTAAAATTGAACTCAGATAAAACTGAGATTGCCATCACCGGGAGTAAGCTTGCCTTTCGGACTGCATCGTTCTGGCTTTCTGTGATGGGTGTCCCTGCTCCCAAGACATCAGTAAAAGGTTTAAAGGTCCTCATCGGAAAGGTACTCTCTATGAAACACCAACTCAGAGCAGTACTCTCTCCTGCTTTGTACTACTTCATAGAACCAGGAAAATTGGAAAATTCCTCACCCCTGATGCCTTTATTCAAGCTATAATTGCCCCATTGTCAAGCTATAATTGCCTTCACATTGTTCAGAACCAGGCAGACCTGTAATACTTCCAGCAACCCAGACATTATCACAGCACCCCTTTGACGAAAAAGCTCCACTTACTTCCGGTAGAACAAAGGATTATTTTTAAAACTGCCTGCATTATTTTCAAAATCCTCAATGGAGAAATCCCAGCCTTTATCTTAGCCCAAATTTAAAAGTTCACCCCCAAAAAAACTCTAAGATCCACTCATCTGATTGTCAAGACAATACCCAAGTTCCAGATACTCAGTAATTGCCCCCCGCATTTGGACCTCCTACCCCATTGAGATTAGAACAGCTCCCAGCTATATGAAAAACATGGCTTTTCAAACAAGTATATGACTAAAGCCCCTCCAGCAGCTGAATATAGCATGTTACTATGCATGCTATCACACCTCTTTCTGTTACAATGCCGTCGTTACAGCGGCTTCGTTGTTAGAACGCAATACCTTTACATCGCAAGTCATGAGAACGACTTGCTGTAGGGGGCGTGCTGGACTTAGGAATGGTATAATTTACTATTCCAACTCCAGCCTGTGCAACAGTAGGGAAGGTGTTGGAATAATAAATTATAATATTCCTTAGTTTAGAGTGCCCCCTACATCAAGTCGATCTAATGACTTGTGATGTAAAGGTATTGTGTACTAACAACGCGGTCGTTGTAACAACTGCATTGTCTTTGCACCGCGATGTAATGGCAGCATTGTAAACGATATCTCCCCCAGAGCTTGATCAGTTCCTATTAACCCAGTGCCAAGAAACTGATTGGTGAACGTCAGCTCAACAAATATCGGTAACAAAACATAACATAAATTAGGATCTGGTGATGTGTACCTCTAGCACAAACCTTAAATAAATAAGGCATGCAGGGCAATTTCCTAATCTTTCTAACTCATTTCTCCTTTGGGATGTCTGATGTGCCAAAGATGAAAGCACACACAGTAGTTGTGGAATGCAGCCACAGCATGTGGAGGGAGTTTCGGTGGGCTAGAAAGGCGGGGCGGGGGAGGGACAGGGTGGGGGGTGCTAAAAACTGGAATATGGATAATTGGAGGTAAGTAAACAATTTAATAAATAAAACGAATTTGGTAGTGTGTCCTGCATCGCAAAATGCGATACAGCGCGTGCTATGTAATTTCCCTTGGGCAATATCAGTCAGCTGAAAAACCCCTGCTCTCTGGTGTTCCACAAGGGTCTACCCTCTGCCCAGTGCTCTTTAATGCCTTTTGGCTCCATTGATTAGTCTGATATCGTCCTTTAACATGAAGACCATCTCATGTGCGGACGATACACAGCTAATCTTGGTTCTAGATAAAAACACCACACTGGCTGAAGAAAACCTCTGTCACTGCCTTACAGTGGTTTTCCACTGGATGAAAGCCAATCATCTAAAATGCAACTCAGAAAGGACAGAAATTATGCCTTTGGGACAAGGGAACACCTTATCCCCCAATCCATGGTGGCCCTCGGACATGCCCAACTCCCAATACAGTAAGGATAGCCAGAAATGTGGGGGTCAAATTTTACTCAATACTATCCTTTCCTCAGCAATCATTAGCGGTAGAAAGGACTTGCTTCCATATAATAAAATGACTTAAAAAGTTATTTGACTTACTTCCGAACATGGCAAGAGAAGCAGTTGCAGTGGCCCTAATTACATCTAGATTGGATTACTGCAACAGCCTCTATGCAGGTGCCAACCAGTCGGTTCTACACAAATTACAGATGGTACAAACGTAGCACCCCGTTCAGTGCTAAAATGGCCCAGGAAGTCATCAGCATCGACTGCACTTGAAGCACTACATTGGCTACCAATCCATAAAAGAATCTTGTTCAATATCATTATAATCACCTGTTAATCTTCCACTCCTCAGGCAATCACTACCTTTGGCACGGGTTTGCATACTATGTACCATCTCAATCCTAGGTCATCCAACGTCAATTTACTAAAACTTCCAGTATTCAGATATGTCTCAAAAGGGGGAAAATCAATTGCATTGATTGGCACTAAAGCCTGGTACCAACTCCCCAATCACCTACACCTTATCCAATCAGATTCTTTGTTCAGGAAGGCCCTGAAGACTATGAATGTTAAGGCACCTGATACACTATGTATACCTCTCATCAAATTCAATCAGTTACTCTGTCTACCAAGTGATCCATTTAGCGCCAGGATGCTCCTCTGAGTGATAGCTTTAGTAAGTGGCTGACTCTAACTCTACCATCCCTCCAGACAACTACTCTCCACTTCTCTCTCCCGCACACAAATCAAGGTCATCCACAAAAGCAAGACAGAAGGGTGCGTCTTGTCTTTCATAGCAACCAAAAACTAGAACATACTTCCTCAACTTCCACAAGAAGTTAAAGACATTGCTGTTCAACTAGGAACACCACTGGGCCCACGCCCCTCCTCCAGTTCCTGGTTACTGTAATGGGTGATAAGCTGTGCCATACAATCCCACATAACATAACAACAATCATGTACACTCTTACTTATTTCACCCAGATTTCCTAGATGTTGTTAAATCAATATTGTCTTTCCTCAGTTGATTTATGAATCTTCCCCATGGTCATACAATTACATGTGAATAGCTGTGCCTCTTAGGTATTGTAGGAAAACACAATACACACATGGCAGTTGTTAATACCATCTATTAATGATAGATTTGTGTCCTCTTCAGTCCTACAAATGTGGCGACTTCCTTGAAATGCCTCATCTCTGATATCTGCCCTGCACAGTGTCTACCTCTAGTGAAATAGAGACCCTCGTACCAGCTGTTTACCACTCTCTATTCCTCCATTTCACCTTCCACACCTTTCCATTCCTATTCTGTGGTTGGTCTCTATCCAGTTGTCTGCCTCTCAGCAGTTCCTTACAGGCCCATAGCCAGAGGTATATTTTTAGGGGGGATGGCCCTCAGCTATGACCACATTTTAAATCTGTGCTCTGTAAGTGCATTCTTTTTGAAATACTAGTTATACTACTAAATAACAACACCCAGAATACCGTATTACAAGAATATCATGAACAGAGTAATGAAAGGTAAGTGCATAGCTCCTCCCCACACCTGTTAGGAGTAGAACAAATTTTTCAGAGTAGCCCAACCTTGGTGATTGTAACTTTTTATAACTCATTCTGTAAGGAAGACAATAGAGAGCACTTAATTGTTCTTGAAATTTTATAGAGGACCTTGCACAGGACAGACATATTGTCAATGAAATTATTATAATGGGGGATTTTAATGTACACCGCTGCCCCTTAAAATGTTTATTAGAGAGGGGGATATTTGCCAACTGACCCCCATGGCCCATTTCGAACATTCCCTCAGGGCGCCCGGTTAGAAAACCTATTTGCTAGCAATAAGCTACATGCCTAGAGTCTATAGATGAAGCAGAGACAATACCTTCTTTTTTTGGGAGAGGGAGCTGCTCAATCATATCGCAATATCTGCCCACTACTCCAAAATATAAGGGAAGTGAGATCGACCTGGACTGGCTTCAGTGACCATAACCCGATTATTGTGGAATCTAAGGGTTTAATGGTCTTCCGGGGTGTTAAGTTAAAAAGAACCTTTGCAAATGGGGATTTTCAGCCTACGGATCAGGACCGGAAAATAGAATGGGGGAAAATCGTCCATGAGCTCTTTTTTTAGCCAAGTTATATACTGAGGGCAAATAAGATATTAAGCAGTGCCTCAACATACATATTGAGCCCAAGGAAGTCTTAGAGGCATTTGATAAATTGACAAAGCATATTGTAAAAAAGTTAACTGCTAAAAGGAGCTTAGTGAGTTCCAAAGAGGCTAAATGGTTCAATGCTGATTGCTCTAAAACTCACAAAGCCCTTAGGGCTGCATTAAAAAGTACGCCCAGGGATTCTGAACTGATTAAAATTCGAAGGAAAGCATATTATAAAGCTCCAAACCTAAGGAAGGATGCTTTAAGGGAACAAGCATGGGAGGCCCTAGCTCAGGCTAGTTCCCATGCCGGTAGTGCCAAATTTTTGAAGGTAGTAAATAGTCCCTTTTTAAGAACAATAATAGGACAAGATCTGAGTTCGTAATTCCTACTGATCGGTGGGTCAGTCACTTCGAGCAGATTTATGCAGAGGTGGCTACATAAAAACAGCCTCCTTCTGTGCACCTAGTACTGCACCACTCTTGTTATGTTTTGGGGGGAATTAGATACAGGCAGCGGTTGAAGATATGTACGCACAGAAAGCCCCAGGTCCCGATGGGATACCTGTGGACCTCTATAAATCAGATACTGGTACATGGGCGAAAACTTTAAATATGGTCTTTAATGCTGCTACAGTGTTAGGTTTACCTTACTCATGGTCAACTGCAGTGATTTTTCCCATTTATAAAAAGGGTGCCAGGGACGATATTGCTGGTTACTGGCCAATTTCTTTATTAGAATCAGCAGCAAAAATAATGGGCAAGGTAATCTTAGATCGTTTAAGTATTTGGCTGGAAGAAAAAGATGTGCTATCAGAATTGCAATTTGGCTTTAAAATGTAGGGGAAAAGTGGAACAATGCATGAACGTACTCATGATAACTAACAAATACACCCCAGCTAAAATAGGTTGTATGTTCCTGGCTTTTATGGACTTAACGTCCGCTTTTGATAGGGTGAATAGATCTAAAAAATGGCAACTGCTGTTAGAAATACGGATGGACACAAATGTAGTATGTTTTTTGCATTGGTCCAATCTTAACTTAACTGCCTCTGCCAGATATAATGAAACAGCTCCTTAACAAAATCTTGGAAAGTAAAAAGAGGAGCGAGGCAGGAATGCATTCTTGAACCAGTTTTATTTACTCTATATATAAATAAGTTAGGGGCAGTGTTATCCGATGCAAGCTTAGATATCCCAAGAGTAGGCTCTAAACCAATCCCAGCCCTTTTATATGCAGATGATGCAGTTTTACTCGCCAGGACTCTGATTGCTTTGAAATGTTTGGTTAATACTTTTATTGATTTTATGGTAGCTCTTGACCTTTTAGTCAATTTGACTAAGTCTCATATAATGTCAACTGGTAAGCTAAAGCGGGAGAAAAAAACCCTCATATGTAAAGGTGGTGGGCAGTTCAATGTAGCAACCTACCCGTATCTGGGTGTGTTATTTGATGAAAATGGTACGTGGGTGGCACAGTGTGCACTTAAGAAAAATATTTTGTCAAGAGCTGCCGGAGAAACATTGCATTTTGCCAGAAGATTAGGGAGTAAAACCCTATTATCACTACTAAAGATTTATAATGAGAAATACGTCTCAATGACAGTGTATGGAAGTATGGTATGGGGCTATAAGGAATGTAATGAATTGCAAAGTGCTGAAAATTAACACCTTCGAAAACCTTTAGCGGCTCCCTCAAGCATACCAGCCTTTATGGTGCACGAGGAATTAAAGCAGGGCTACATGATATGCTGGTTACAAATATGGTCCAGACCTGAGCCTAACCTAAATCAAATTATTTTAGATGACTGCATGAAGCTAGATAGAGCTGCATATATTCCCTATTTAAGCTATGTTTCACTGCAACTTTCAGCTCTAGGGCGTCATGAGCTATTTATTCAACCAAGAAGTAGCACCCTGATGAGATGAAAGTTACAAAAACTCAATTCTTAACTAGGAGATATCTGGAAAGGGAATCAAATGAACTTAAGAAATGTACATGCAGACAATTTATGATTATAAGTCCTGGGATTTTAGATCAGCCTTTTTGGTCTTTTATTAATAACTTGCATCATTGTTTTCTTTTACCTGGATTTAGCTTTAATTTTTTTCACTGGTTCCTCATCTATAACCCCATAGTTCCAGTACAATGTACGAAAGAAAACATTAATAAGCTGAGGTTTTTGTAAGCAAAATTCTACCTTCATCATGTAATTTAGTGAACCATCAAAGCATGATTATTAAAGTAAACTCCGTACAAAATTATGCAAATTAGCAATCCATTGTTCAAGGTGACTTGCCAAAAGGCGCTAAACTTCATCAAAGTCCTGTTAACCGAAATGCATCAATTTCTAATTAGGTAAACTCAATCTGTCTTCATAATGAAAAATGAGTCATTTCAATTTTAATTGTGAAAAACAGAAAGGCTTAATTTACCATCAAACATTGTTCATCCCTTTGGGACTCCTCTCAGTTGGGGCAGCTTAATCAAAAAATACATAAAAGAAACTAACTGACCTATAATATTTTGCTTATATTCAATATTATACTTCGGTTGACTGCCGTGGGACCTTCAACAAAGAGAACGTGCGCTGATTTGTGGACAGTTTCAGCTACAAAAAAAATCCTGTTCGAGTCTTGTTTTCTTGTAGCTAAAGTGTCATCAATGCTTCCAAACTCAAGAAAGATCTAAAAATAGTTTATGGAAAAATCACAGAAATAGAATTGACAGAATATTGCTTGTTGCAGAAATGTTACCAGTTTGTGGAATTTCCACTATTGAGCACTTCGGGTTTAAAGCAGGTTTGTAGCTATTTTTCAGTAATACTGCCTGCGGTGGCAAATAAACAACTTCAAAGTCAAAGGTTTGTGGGGATTTGCATCCTACTTGTACCTAGTTTCCTAACACAGAAATACATGTAAATGGTATCCTGGTGAGGGTAGAAGTAAACATGTATACTCTATGGGAATGGAGAGGAGAAACCCCCAGAGCTGAAAATAATGATTATTATATTTAACGGCATTTATTTTCCATACGACGAAAAAAGTATATAATAAAATGTAAACCTGGGTATGGTGGCAGCAGACCACCATATACGGGAGTGCTTTTAAATAAAGCAGTTTTTTTTTAGATGCATTTGAAAAAAAGAAAAAGTTTCCGTTTTAATTTTTAAGGCAGGCAGTGGTCCCTGGGATCACTTACCTGCACGTAAAAAAATGTTCCCCCTGCATTTGCAAATGGAACGCCCCTTCCTAAAAGGGAGACGCAAATGATGATTTTGAGAATCACAAAAAATTGCGACTTACAAAATAGGGTTTGTACATTCCCTAAGCTATTTTTGCATGCGCAAACGGGTTCGCAAACCCATTTGCGCATGTAAAAATGGTCGTATGCCTGGCCCTTACAATTTTAATGTTTTTAGATAAAATTGTGCCTAAAAGGCATAAGGTACCAATTGTGGATATATGGTTGTGCCAGACAAGGACAAAGTCATAAGTTCAGGCCGACCGTGATGGAGTGTGAACCAGCTACAGCGCCCCAATTGGGCCAGCTGAACAAAAGTACCTTTGATCCTGATTTGCGTAGCTTTGCGTGGATACTCGTTGAAGCTGCGTCTCATAGCCAAGGCAATGCATTGGTTCCGGGATATGGCAAGGTTGCGGTGTGAGGTCCTATTTTGTAGACGTCAAGGGTATCTCTGACTGGGTTTGTGATACGAAGTTCAGTGTTGGGGGTGGGATGTGCAGTTGAGCCATACGGCAGTTACAAAGAGCAGTGAGGCTGCAATGCGGAGTCTGTCGTCTTTGTTGAAGCTACTGTTGACAAGAGATGTGAGGGTCTGCACCAGGGAAGCATTGCACAGCGGCAGTTCTGAAGGCGATGCGGGTTGTGGTGGCAATGCAAGCTTTTGCGACGGGTCCCATTCACGCAACATCGGTGTTGCATCAGTTCTTCTCGGATTCGTGTAATGCAGCAGAGGAGATGTGTCGGTTCTGCTGGATCCACATGTTGGCAGACCAACTTAGGCCCATGTCCTAGAGTCCATGACTGGGCTGGCACCAATTGTCAAAGTCCAGGTGCAGATGCAAGGTTGTTGAAAGCCTGTTATGTCCCTGAGGCTTCAGATCAGGAGGCCAACCAACTAGGCCTTGAGGGCACTCTGGGGTCGAAAGATGTAGGTCCAGTCCTTCTCACCCAGGCAGGTGGGCAGTACTCAGAAGGTCAGCCCAGCAAAGCAAGAGTCTGGCTGGATGCAGTCCAGCAGAGTGGCAGTCCTTCAGCAGCACAGCAGTCCTTCTTCCTGGTAGAGTATCCACAGAAACAGAAGTTTACTGAAGTGGTGGTGTCATCTTTTATAATATGGTGCCCTGGTTCTGGAAGGTGGGAGAAGCTTCTAGACAGTGCCTTTAAAGTGCAAGAAATGTCCTGCTTCCCTTGCCCTGGGTCCAAGCTGGCTGGAGTGACAATGCAGGGTTGTTAGGCCCTTTGTGTGAGACAGGACACAGCCTATTCAGGAGTAAGTGAGGCTGTACTGATCTACTCCCTCCCATCCTGCCAGTGATGACCCAGCCAGTCACACCAAAGCTCCTATTGTGTGTAGCTGTCTATGTGAAATACATAAATCCCAACTGCCAACTACACCCAGTCATGTGACCAGAGACAGGCTGCAGGCACCAAATAGCTAAGGCAAGAAAATAGCAACTTTCAAAAAGAGGCATTTTCAGAATTGCAATTTAAAATCCAACGTCACCATCAATTAGGATTTTGAATTGTAATTTCAGAGACACCAAACGTGAACCAGTTACTGCTTCCCATTTGGAAATTACATTTATAAAATGTAATAAGACAATCCAATGTTATCCTATGGAAAAATAGGCCTTGCAGGAGTGAAACCCCCATTTAAGGGTTTTTCACTACCAGGACATGTCCTATCTTTTAAATACATTGCACCTTTCCCTCTGGGTTGTCCACTGCCTACTCTAGGGATGACTTATATGTACAAAAAGGAAAGGTTTGGCGATTATAAAAGGCTTATTTTACCAGCTTGAAATGGCAGGTTGAAAGTGCACACACAGGCTCTGCAATGGCAGGCCAGAGGCATGTTTAAAGGGCTACTTATTTAAGTAGCACAATCAGTCCTGCAAACCCACTATTAGTATTTAAATTAAAGGCCCGGGCACAGGTAGTACCACTTTACGGGGGACTTCTAAGTACATTAAATATGCCAATTCAGGATAAGCCAATATTACCACGTTTAGATGAGAGAGCACAAACACTTTACCACTGGTTAGTAGTGGTAAAGTGCACAGAGTCCTCATACCAGCAAAAACGAGGTCAGAAAAAGTAGAAGATGGATGCAAATGTTAGGGGGAAGACCACAATAATGCTGACAGGTCTTACAATTTTTCACTGCAATTTTACAGAATAGGCTCAAGTTACAAAGTTTTTTTTAACCATAAGCATGCCATCAATGGGTGTAAATTATTAGAATTTTACATCCAAAGTCTTTAATACTGTTCCCTATAACAAGAGGTGCAGAGTTTCCTGCACTCGGTAACTTGGGAAAAGGCTTTTTTTTAAATACCAGAACATGTAGATTAAGGTGCAAAAAGCACACAAATATGTTGTTAGGGGACACTAGTGCTAGGTGCCTTTGGTATTTCGGTTTATGGGTATGATATGTACATCATCTGCAGGGGCATTCTTAATAAGGCACTGCATAGAAAATGATTACTATCCAAATCTGGATTTTGCATGCATAATCTACTTATTTATGTGGAAAAAACACAAACTAGGTGGATTTTTCAAATTCCAAATGAGAGGATAAGAATGCTGGAAGGTGGGTGAGCTGGCTTTGCACAATTATTTGGACACCCAAATATTTTGGCCCCTGAGGTTGTTCACTAAACATGCATGACTTCTTCCAACTTTGAAAAAATATAGAAAAACACTCCCTCAAAAGGGTGAAATAATTGTGGATGGAAAATGGAAAGAGAGCCCACACCTCCCCCTTGTTATACAGCCTTTGGGTGAAAGTGACTCGTTAAAGAAAAAATATTTTAATTTTTTACCTTTGGAAAATAAATGAGTTAACAAACTAGTAAAGCACACAATACACCCAGATCTGAAATAGGTGAATAGCTCACCTAGTATAGATGTTTGTTTGCTTGGCCAAAGCCCCAATAATACGACCCTGTTTGAATGTGGGCAAGTAGTCGAAAAACCTAGCTGGAATAAACCAAACCTTCTCCTGCTGGAAAATGTAACACATTTTTGATTCAGCCAGAAATGAAGACTTGGATTACCACTGTTTCAACCCAAAGAGCAACGTTGCAGTCACTTTCCAACACTTTAGCCATCTCTGGTATGAATTAGGAAACATTTTAGCCAAACGTACTTGAGGCAGGCGGTGACTGAGAGAATATGTGTTATCTGTCAAGAATTCTTCCTGACGTGGTCATTCATTCATCAATAACTACGTTTTACTGAAGCAAATATTGCGTTAGTTTAGAAATCAAGAGGTATTTTGATTTTTATTCATTGATTAAATTGCAGGAATTTGGAATTCCTAAATGAAGCCTGTTAGAAACTATGGGCCTCATTTATGAGGCCTTGCGTCAGTTTTGCGCTGCGGATGCGTCACTTTTTGTGACGCATCGGCAGCGTAAAACATGCGCCTTGTTGCGCCATATTTAAAAAGTGACGCATCTAGGTAGATGCGTCACTTTTTAAACCCCTGCGCCACATTATACCTGCGTCAGGTATAATGTATGCAGAGGGGGCGTTCCCCCGCAAAAAGCTTCGTAATAGTGACGCAGTGAAATCTATGAGATTTCACTGCGTCACTTTTGGGATGCAGTTACGTCAAAATCTTGTTATGTTATGTTATGCAGGGGTTTTGTATAGCGTACGGCTACTCAGAAGAGTGTCCCGACGCTTTGGATTGCACACTAATCTCATAACACAACAGGGAAAATAAGAAACAGAAATAGAAGGAAGCTAAAAGGGACCGAAACTAAGAGGAAAAGAGCCAGGTTTTAAGCCCTTTCCGGAAGGCCAACAGATTAGGAATGCTGCGCAAGGACACAGGCAGATTATTCCATAACTGAGGTGCTAGTAGTTTAAAAGAGCGGCCTCCGATGCGGGCTCTCTTCACACGAGGAACCGCCGCAAGAAACAGGGCTTCAGACCTGAGCGACCTAGCAGGCAGGTAAAAGGCCAGCCTATTCTGCAGGAATTTTGCTCCGGAGGCGTGCAAGGCTTTGTGCGCCAGAGTAAGAGTTTTAAAAATTATCCGCTTCCGGACAGGGAGCCAATGCAGAGCCTCCAGAAGACCCGAGGCTCTGGCACGGCGCGATAGTCCAAAAATGGCCCGTGCTGCCGAATTCTGGACAACCTGTAGCCGTTGGAGCAGATACTCTGGCAAGCCGAGATAAAGGACGTTGGAATAGTCAATTCTCGAGCCTATAATCGCCTGCACCGTGATTTTCCTATGTTCCTCCGATAACAGGGGAAGGAACTTGCGTAGCATCCGGAGTAGGCCAAAGCATGTACCAGTGAGACCGATTACCTGTGAACGTAGTGTGAGGCCATTATCGATCTTAATCCCAAGGTTTTTAGCCACCTGGGACGAACTTGCTGGTGGGAACATGTTCTCAGGCCACCACACTTTCCAGTCCGGATCCGAACTGCACCCAAAAAAGAGGACCTCGGATTTATCCGAGTTGCACTTGAGGCTGTTGTGATGAAACCATTGAAACACAGCCTCAAGGCAACCCTGGATCCTACCTCCATCGAAGTCCGCACCCCTCTCACAGGTGAAGAGGAGCTGGGTGTCATCGGCATAAGAAACGATCTGGGCCCCGAAAGACTCCGCCAATGCCGCCAAAGGGGTCATGAAGATGTTAAATAGAGTTGGACTCAGGACAGAGCCCTGAGGAACTCCGACACCCAATGGCGACATCTCGGCGGAGCAAGCAGAAGCCCAGACCGTTTGTCGACGGCCTGCCAGGAAAGATCGAAACCACTGGAGCACCGTCCCTCGGAGACCAACCTCTGAGAGTCTTGCAAGAAGACCCTCATGAGGGACGGTGTCGAAGGCCGCCGACAGATCTAGCATCACCAGCATCGCTCTCCCGCCCGAATCCAGCACCTCCTTAATCGCCTCCGAGACTTCCAGGAGGGCTGTTTCGGTGCTAAGATTGGCGCGGAAACCCGACTGGGTAGGGTGCAGTAGGTCGTGTGACTCCAGGTAATCGGCAAGCACCTTATGGACATGCTTTTCAATGACCTTTGCAAAAGCCGGCAGGAGCGAAATAGGTCTATAATTCGCCAACACCTCCACATCCAGGCCAGGCTTTTTAAGCAGGGGAATGATCATGGCCTGCTTCCAGGCCTGGGGAACCACACCCTGTGCAAGAGAACAATTCAACAGGGGGTTCACAAGGGGGTTAATGACAGCTGCCATTTTAGCCAAAAAATTTGCCGGACAGGCATCCCGAGGGGAACCTGATTTAAGGCCAGCCATCAGGTCAAATGAGGCGGTCAACGAGAGAGGAGGGAAAGCTGCCAAGGCCACACCTGCGTTAAGTCGGGTATCAGCGGTGTTCTCCACCCGACCCGGTATCTCAGGCTCCAGTACCAGGAAGGAGTCCTGGATCCGCTGGATCTTAGAGGTGAAAAAATCCGCAATCGCCCTGACCCAAGGCGCAGGAGGGGGAGACTGGGTTGGTACTGCGCGAGACATTGTAAACTCCCGCACAACGGCGAAAAGCTCCTTGCAGGAATTGGAGGCAGCTTCAATTTTTCTCGCGAAGTAAGCCTTCTTCTCCGCGAGGATGTTCCGATGATAAGCTTTCGCCACAGACCTGTAGGTGAGTTTCGCCGTTGCGTTGTAATTTGCGCGCCATGCTCTTTCCGCTACCTTGCATTGGCGCCGAGAGGCCGCCAATGCTTCCGTAAACCAAGGGGCAGAAGCACCTTTTCCAGGTTTGCGGAGGGGTCTCAGAGGAGCCAGATCATTAAGTCTCTCTGAGAGCCAGGCCTGCAGTTGTTCCACATCCTCCTCTAAGTTCCCTGCTAACACGAAAGGGTGGTCCGCACAAGCTTGTGCCAGCAGTTCCGGAGTAATCCGGTGAAGTGCCCTAAATCCCACGGAAGATTGCCGGGGGGCGCCGGAAGGCTTCCTAACTTCCGAGAAGTAAAATTTCACCAACCTATGGTCGGACCAAAGAACCTGGCTAGGAGCCAGCATCTCAATAGGGGTCGTAGAGAAGGTCAAATCTAAAGTATGTCCCTTCTCATGGGTCGGTCCGATATGATATGGAACCAGGCCCAGAGGGGCTGTGACCTCCAGCATTTTTATCGCATCGGCATCCGTTTCCACGTCCATGTGGACGTTAAAATCCCCGGCAACAATACAATGCTCTGCCGTGAGTAATAAAGAAGAAGTCACCGACTGGAACTCTTCAAAAAAAGAGCCGATGGGCCCTGGCGGCCGATAGACTAGGAGACCCTTCATCGATTGGTGCGGTGAAAGAACAATGGCAAAGGCAAGGGATTCGCAATCCTTGATCGCGTCCGAGGGGATGATGGTACAGGTGGCTATTTTATTTACTATTAGTGCAACCCCCCCTCCACGCCCCTTCGGCCTGTCCTGCCTGAAGATGTTATACTCGGGCGGGAGAGCAGTAGCAATATCTGGGTTGGACGCCTCACCGAGCCACGTCTCGGTGAGCATCAGAAACAAGGGTTTTTCTGAGTCCAACAGATCAAATATGTCCAGAGCATGCCGGCCCAGAGATCTAGTATTGAGCAGTAAGCCCAGATGTTTAGCGCTAACCGCCACCTTCTGCGGCGCCCCGCCAAGATGTTTCTGCGGGCGCCAGCCACACTCAGGGCAGCAATACTTGCCCTTGTGGCGAGCAGGAAACACCGTACGGCAGGAGCCATTGATGTGTTGCAAGGAGCGAAGTTCCGAACCCGAGTAGTAAAGCATCATGCACACGTGCACAAGCTACAGATGGAATACAATTGCCCAGTCCTGCCCGTCGCCTCGTACGCCTCCGGGACGCTGACGGGCAGGACTCTGGCACGACTCCGGCTAAGCGACGGCGTCCCACTGCGCGATCCCGCTGCGCGGGAGAGGACGACTTTAAATAGGCGTCTCCCACATCCCCTCGAGCGTCGAGACACTCCAAGATGGCGCCCGCGCACACACACACTCAGCCCAACCAAAGATGGCGCCCACAAATGAAGTCAGCCCCGGAACCCGGACCCGCCAAATGGCGGTGTATTTTCCAAAAATTAAGTGCAGGTAAGGGGACAGAAGCCCAGTAGAGCGGCAATAAAATCAGGGGTTAAAGGAACCTAGGTAAACAAAGATAGGCAAAGGGAGTATTAAAATCACCAGTTGTCCGAGCTAGGTGTCAGCGCGACCTGCGCTCGTGTAGCAATCAATCAGAATGCCTGAAAGTCGAGTCCGCCTTAAATAGGCGTCTCCCACATCCCCTCGAGCGTCGAGACACTCCAAGATGGCGCCCGCGCACACACACACACTCAGCCCAACCAAAGATGGCGCCCACAAATGAAGTCAGCCCCGGAACCCGGACCCGCCAAATGGCGGTGTATTTTCCAAAAATTAAGTGCAGGTAAGGGGACAGAAGCCCAGTAGAGCGGCAATAAAATCAGGGGTTAAAGGAACCTAGGTAAACAAAGATAGGCAAAGGGAGTATTAAAATCACCAGTTGTCCGAGCTAGGTGTCAGCGCGACCTGCGCTCGTGTAGCAATCAATCAGAATGCCTGAAAGTCGAGTCCGCCTTAAATAGGCGTCTCCCACATCCCCTCGAGCGTCGAGACACTCCAAGATGGCGCCCGCGCACACACACACTCAGCCCAACCAAAGATGGCGCCCACAAATGAAGTCAGCCCCGGAACCCGGACCCGCCAAATGGCGGTGTATTTTCCAAAAATTAAGTGCAGGTAAGGGGACAGAAGCCCAGTAGAGCGGCAATAAAATCAGGGGTTAAAGGAACCTAGGTAAACAAAGATAGGCAAAGGGAGTATTAAAATCACCAGTTGTCCGAGCTAGGTGTCAGCGCGACCTGCGCTCGTGTAGCAATCAATCAGAATGCCTGAAAGTCGAGTCCGCCTTAAATAGGCGTCTCCCACATCCCCTCGAGCGTCGAGACACTCCAAGATGGCGCCCGCGCACACACACACTCAGCCCAACCAAAGATGGCGCCCACAAATGAAGTCAGCCCCGGAACCCGGACCCGCCAAGTGGCGGTGTATTTTCCAAAAATTAAGTGCAGGTAAGGGGACAGAAGCCCAGTAGAGCGGCAATAAAATCAGGGGTTAAAGGAACCTAGGTAAACAAAGATAGGCAAAGGGAGTATTAAAATCACCAGTTGTCCGAGCTAGGTGTCAGCGCGACCTGCGCTCGTGTAGCAATCAATCAGAATGCCTGAAAGTCGAGTCCGCCTTAAATAGGCGTCTCCCACATCCCCTCGAGCGTCGAGACACTCCAAGATGGCGCCCGCGCACACACACACTCAGCCCAACCAAAGATGGCGCCCACAAATGAAGTCAGCCCCGGAACCCGGACCCGCCAAATGGCGGTGTATTTTCCAAAAATTAAGTGCAGGTAAGGGGACAGAAGCCCAGTAGAGCGGCAATAAAATCAGGGGTTAAAGGAACCTAGGTAAACAAAGATAGGCAAAGGGAGTATTAAAATCACCAGTTGTCCGAGCTAGGTGTCAGCGCGACCTGCGCTCGTGTAGCAATCAATCAGAATGCCTGAAAGTCGAGTCCGCCTTAAATAGGCGTCTCCCACATCCCCTCGAGCGTCGAGACACTCCAAGATGGCGCCCGCGCACACACACACTCAGCCCAACCAAAGATGGCGCCCACAAATGAAGTCAGCCCCGGAACCCGGACCCGCCAAATGGCGGTGTATTTTCCAAAAATTAAGTGCAGGTAAGGGGACAGAAGCCCAGTAGAGCGGCAATAAAATCAGGGGTTAAAGGAACCTAGGTAAACAAAGATAGGCAAAGGGAGTATTAAAATCACCAGTTGTCCGAGCTGGGTGTCAGCGCGACCTGCGCTCGTGTAGCAAGCAAAAAGCCTCACAGCAGGCGTAAGACTGACGCAAGCCCTTTCACATGGGGCTTTCCCCATGTGAAAGGACGCATTGCTGGAGTTGCGTCACTTTTGTGACACACTCCAGCAATGCGTCACTTTTGCGCTTACAGATGCGTCAGAAATACTGACGTATCTGTAACTCCTTGCGACATGATGCGTCATACATTAAATATGACGCATCATTGGTGTCGCAAGGAGTGCGCAGTGAAAAGTGACGCATCACTGTTTTCACGCAGCGATGCGTCACTTTTCATAAATGAGGCCCTGTATTTCTGTTTGGCAGAGTTACTTACCCTGCCCAAGCAAGAACCACAATCCTAGTCAGACTAAGACAGATATACACCCTAAATTAACCTATGCTCACCCTCTGGTAGTCTGGCACAGATCAGTCAGGCTTAACTTAGGCAAAGAGTAAAGAATTTGTGCAACACTTACATTACATTAACACAGTAAAAACGCGACAAAAAGACTCCACACTAGTTTAGAAAAATATGTAACATTTATAAAACAAGACCAAAACGACAAAAATCTAATAAATTTAACTGGAGATATGATTTTTTAAAGATTAAATGCAAAACCAGTGTTTAGAAGTCACTGGGAGTCAAAAGGTTACTTGAGGTCCTGAGGAGCTAGTGCAAATCCAAAGTTCAGGCCGACCACGTTGGAGGGCAGGCTGGCTACAGAACCCACGCAGGGTCTGCTGGATAAGTGCCTTGTATGGAGGAAACCATCGATGCTGAGGGTGCAGTGCAGTTGGGTTGCTGCGTCACCATCGACCTCAGGGCGGGACTGGCAATTCCGGGCACCGGGCAATCCCCAGGTAGGCCGTATGGTGTGGGGGCCCTATTTCTCAGAGGGGGCATGTTTCGCTTGGGCCGATCGACGTGACGTCATGTGACTCTGTGAGTCTGTCTGTGGAAAAAGGAAGCACAACATTTCGGGCCTGATCAATCATGGGTGGCACTGGCTGGCAACCGTGGAATATAATTGGCAATTTGGCATTGAGTTCTGAGTGCCGGGTTGCAGCAAGGTCAGTCAGTCAGTCAGTGTCAACGTGGTGATGGTGCGCACAGCGTGCAGATGACGCGCCGCGTGCGAGGAGTCTTCCTTAGGGTGGGACGGCCTGGTGATGACCTCCGCAATGCGTAATGCGTAATGCGCATGATACAATTGGGCCAGCGCAAGCCGCGAGGTTCACACAATTACAAATTCTCCTTTGTCTGTCTTTTCCAGGCTAGTCCTGTGACCGTCCGTTGTTCTCAGGCCTGGTTGCTCTGCTGGTTGTGCCAAGGCCCCTAGCCGGACTCAGGTGAGTGCCTCTGTCACTACCAGGTCACTACTTGACTTTCGGCGGGGGAGTGTCAGGTCAGGTGGCTGTGGCTGGTGGGCACTGTCACCTCCGGCTCGCTAGGATCCTTCACAGCAGTTTCACACTCAACTTCCAAGCGCCCTTCAGATAGGATTATAAAGTACTTGGGAAAGCTCATCCAATCAGATAGAGCTTCCAGTTCTCTTATTTCTAGCTTGCTTAAGATTTTGGAAACGGTGTTACCATCGAACAGGCTCCTATAATATTCTGCAGACAAGCGAGTGTCTGCATAATATGAGTGACCCTGTTGTAAGAACTATTAGCTGTAATTTATTTGCCGGTGCTGGAGGCAACTCGGGAGAAGTAAAAGGGTGGATGGAGGTAAGAGCCATGAACGCACTGCCTAAAGTGACTGCCTCATTTTAATGCAAACTGTCCAGACAGATTAGCAATTACATAACGACTGCCAAAAACAGGTTGGTCTTAGCTCTGGGAAATCCCACTTTGGATGCGCAGCAAAGAGAAAACGTCTTGCCAATTGTTCTTTGTAGTTAGCTCTCAGCTTACTGGGGTTTTCAGAAAGTGACCTCAAAAGTAAGTAGAGAAATGTTCAAATGCTTATTAAATCAAATTACAGGCTGGCGTTTCATCGCCTTAAGCGTTCACTTAAACAAAACTTGACCCATGAGTGCAAAGTACACATATATTACTTGTTCTGAATGCATCTTCCAGGGAGCGTTTTAAGGTTTCCCAACAAGACAGTGTTTATGGTTCTGCTATTAATTTTGTCGTCTTCGTGCAGCTGGATTCGCACTGCGCATTATCATAATTGCATACGCTGCACGCAGGTGGCAGCAGGCGGCCGGTTTAGGCCCTTCACTTACGGCTAGATGTAGGTAAATAGTATTTACCGATTCGTAAATACCGAATTTTACCGATTCGGTATTTACGAATCGGTAAATGCTATGTAGCTAAAAATTCGTTAAAAATTACCGAATCGTTAAGATTTGGTATTTACCGAATCGGTATTTACTGATTCTGTAATTGCCATTCATTCCTATAGGCCTGGAGGATTCAGTAAAATGGGGAAAGATTGAAGGGTGGCAGGGTGTCACTTTGACACCCTGTTGCACCCCTCAATTGTGTATGGGTGCACATATGGCACACATACATGCCCTAAGGGCATGTATGTCTGACACATCGCACTGTTGGAAAAGCAAAACAAATGCTTTTTCAAAGGTTTTCATTGTAGTTGGTGGTAAATAACGAATCCTTAACTGAGTAATGCACTAACTTGAGTGCCCCCTACATCCTGGATTCGGTAATTTACCGAATCGGCATGTTAAGAATTCTTGTATTTTACCGAATCCTTAAATTACCGATTCGGTTAAACACCGAATCCTAAAAAAATGCCACCCACATCTAAAAAGCCCAATACCGGTCGGTAACGGCCGAAATTTGGTCATTTCGGCTGTTACCGACATGTATTGGGCCACCTACATCTGGCCCCAAGTGTTGTGTCTGTGGCGAAATACAGGTGACACTGAGTCACTGACCCTGCTTCTGAATCCTGCCCCCTGCACAAAATCAATTGGCAGCATTGCTTCGAGACCCGCTGACTAGTAGTGTGACAATGGGTCATGGCCGTCGGCCTCGGTTTGTGGTGCAGTGGCAGTAATTCCTAAGATTACGTTTCCTGGGATGCACACAAATCTTCAGCCACAAATATACCTACTAGGGAATCCCTTCCCCTTCCCCCCAAGAATTTCCTGGGATTCCCATACATAGAAGTGCACAGGAGTGGGAGACACAAGCAGGGGATTTTCTAAATCTAGGGAAATTGAATGCCTGAACTCTGAGTTTTGCCAGACGGAACAGGGCATTGCATTAACATAACCTATCTCCTGTCTGTCGCTAGCAGGTCTGGTGAGAGGTAGAGCGGATTAGGTTAGGGTGCATGGGTGTGTACATTCTCAGCTTTTGTGCAATAGCTACTAAATGTTCTGCCTTCAAAATATGACACCCTGCCTGGAACAGTTAAAACCTTTATTTAGAGGTATCCAAAAATGCGCATAACCTCAAAGTGTGCACTTTTTATGAGGCGACGCAATATGTGTTACGGGATTGGTTAAACAAAAAGAAAATATTTTGAGGGCAAGCTTATCCTGATTCCTGGCCCGAAATAAATAGTTCATCATGAGGTTGACGTGAAGAATGTTTTGTGATGTTGGGTTGGAATGCACTGATTGGCTATAAATATATGACAGACACTTTAGGACCATCGACTCCAATTGATTCATAAGCAAAGCAATATGGGCAGCTAGGCCACTTCAGGAAGGCATTAGTGCCCAGTGCCTTAGACTATTGTGTTTGCATCTTTCCTCATGAAGGTTATTTGGCAGGTGTCAACAGGCCGGTTTAAGCACTTTACTGTCTACCTGCTGTGCAGATATGATGGTGACGCTGACCTTGCGTCCTGCCCCTTGCAAAAAACCAATTGGGGCCTCAGGCGCAGCCTTGATCCCGCTGACATTGACTAGTGATGATGGCTGTGGGCCTCGGTTTGGCTTTTGGGGCGGTGAAGTGACATGACGTCAGGGCGGCCTGCGAGTTCCGACCAGGTCTCCTGGCTAGTTCCCACCTGAAGTCTGGTGGTGCGTGCAGGCCTGGGTGGGTCATGGCGGGTGAAGGAGGACTCGCTGGACCTGGTGTCTGCCGAGTGCCGCAGCCGCTGCCGGACTCAAGTAAGTGCAGGCTGTTGACTTGAATTTCGGGGGGGGGGCTGGGGCCTTGTGGTGGTGGTATGTATTTTCATTTTAAGGCTGTTACTGGCTAGGCATTGAGCCCTGTTTCTACATGCAGATGCATTCATTACAGATGCCATCCTTTCACCTATGACTGCAGTAGTGAGATGCAGTACTAAGTGAGTACTCTTAGATGTGGGTACCAGAGCCAGCCTTCCCTACCAGCCCTCTCTACTAGACTTAAGCAGCTGTAGAGCACCCAATACACCTACACCAAACTGTACACCATGCTTCAACAGCCTTGCATTATGCGCCCATGTATAGAAGTGCACAACAACACACCTGCTGGTGGTTATAATGTTCCTGCTGGAAAGAGATCAGAGTTTGGGCCTGTGACCGTTTTGACTCATCATAAAGTAGCACACAGGGTTAATATGTCTGCTGCAAAGAACATGTACGATGCAAATCACATAACTGTATTGTATGTGCATAGCTCAGTGGGTTACTGCTTTTACCACAGAGATGTTTTTGTAACCAGCAGTTCCTACATTACAATCCTAATATAGCGCAATGACCAATAAACTGTCATCAAAGAGCAGCAGGCAAACTTCATGATATAGGCTAGAACATTATTTTTTACCCAGTTTTTCCATATCCAAATGAAATGCATGTGAGAGTGGCTATGCAGAGAAAAAGGGCACTGTTGGAGGGTGTTGGCGAGCGATTCCACGGAGAAGGAGATGGCGGGGTGTGTCAAAATAGACTGTTGCCCCTGGCGCCACAAGCGCTAAAGACGGCTCTGCCTTATTGTTAGAGTTTATTTGTACTCCTTTTCACAGGGATTAAAGACTGGGCCCCTGGAATTCAAACCCTTGACCCACTTAGGTGCTTATTTACATGTCACCACTAGTGCAATCCCTGCCCATAAGGCAGGGTGCAGAGTGCAGTGTATTTAAATGGTTTGGCACATACTTTTACGTTTTATATGTCCCAGAATAGGAGAGACACAATTGCTACAATTCTTTGTGTGATTCTTGAACTTTTCACACGTCTATGACTTCAGTGATGTACAGGCAACATTGATGGCAGCAACCACAAGAGTTCCCGTGCCACTGGCCTGGGTGCCTTTGTGTGAATTGTTCATGCTTTCTGGCCAGGGTGCTGTGTGAGACATTTCCATGCTTTCTGGCTGCCTCGGTGCTTATGTGTGACATAAATTTTCCATGCTTTCTGACCTGGGTGCTGCTTTTGTCTAATATTTCCATGCTTACTGGCCTGGGTGCTTATGTGACATAAGCACCCAGGTGAGTTATGCATAATGTTTCTATGCTTTCTGGCCTGGTGTGACCAGGGCTGGGTGTGACGTTTTCTGGCCTCTGTGCCCTAGGTGCTAGTTATCAGATGTTTATGTGTGGCATTTCAACAGTTTCTGCCCTCAGTGGCCTGTGTGCTCATGTGTGACATCATATGTCAGTGCTTAATGTGTGACAAAACTCAGGATATAAAAATCATTTAATGTTTGCATATTATCTTGTAATTTTTTTACTCTGAACCTTTGTACAATTGTTTGAAGTTAAGTGCGTTTTGTCTTTATGCTATTTTATATGAAGAATAAATTGGTTATATTTATATTCATGTTTCGTGCTCGACATTTCATTTTTTAGTGTTCTCTGTAGGAATGTCTGTGATTTATGACTGGGTATCCTGGTGCTCCATAAGGTAATCATTTACTATGCTTTAAAAGTTATTACAATCTAATTTGTAAAGGAAAATGTGTTGAAAAATGCTTTGTTTTTGCCTTTCTGTCTCCAAACTTTTCTTGGGGGAAAAACCCCTCAAACTCCCCCTAGTAGTGGTTGCTCACTGTGCTTGCGCGCTAAACATCATGTTGGTGCTGGTCTCACTTTTAATTTGTTCTCTCTGATTCACTTCTTGTATCTATTTTTGGTGCTTTCTGAAAGAATGTCTATGGGTACACATAACTGGGTGAGTAACCTGGTGCTCTTTAAGGTCATCATCTACTACTTACTGTGCTTTGATAGTTGATACAATTGAATATGTCTTGAAAAATGTGCTGTAAAATTCACCATTTGGTCTGCCTTTTTCAAAACATTTCTTGGGGGGAGAACACCCCAAACCCTCCTAGTATCTGTCGGGCTCGCTCGCTGCACTCGCTTGCTATGCGTCGGATTGGGGCTGGTCTGGCAAAATTTGCCAGGGCTGCCTTCAGTTCCCAGTCCGGCCCTGATTGACCTCTGTTGAAATGCAGGCAATGCGTCGTCATTGAGCTGTTCAGTGAGTTGTCTTCGGGTTGCCTACGCTGTGGAAACGCTGTTGTCGACCAGCCTTTGTGTCAGAGTTGAAGGGCGATGCATCATCATAAAGACGATGATTCATCTGTTTTTGCGAAAACAGCTGCAGAACCCACTTCTGAGGCCTGGGATGGAGGGGACACCTCAGGCAGGCAAGGGTAGGATTCACAGATGGCAGAGTCCAGCAGCACCAGAAAAGTTGCAAGGTCTTTTTTGTCACTGAGACTTCAGAAAAGAGGAGGTAAGCAAGCAAGCCCTTGGAGAAAATTAGGTTCAATAATGTAGAGAGCAGGTCCAGTCCCTCTAATTTCCAGTCAAGAAGCAGAAGGCAGCAGGCCAACACAGCAGAGCAGGTAGAAAAGAGGCAGTTTCTCCTACAGCAAGGAAATCAGCAGGCAGCAGGCCAACACATCAATGCAAGCAGCAAAGTGGCAGTCCCTTCTACAGCACAGCAGCTCAACCTTCAGGCTGAATGTCCTTGGTTCCAGCAAAGTTCCGATTTGGTGGTGTCATGGGGTCCAGTACTTATACCCAAATGTGCGTTTGAAGTGGGGGAGACATCAAATAGGCCTTTGAAGGTCACATGGTCCTTGCCTTTACTTTCCCGGCACCAGACAAAAAGCAGGAGGCTATGCAGCTCTTTGTGTGGGGACACGCACAGCCATATTCAGGTGCAAGTGTCAGCTCCTCCCTCGGAAAGGTCCATCCGTCTGGATGATGGGCCACCTTGATGCAAATGTCACAACCCATCTACATTTGTGTGACTGTTTCATGGAATGCAAATGCCCAGCTGTCACCCAACCCAAACGTGTATTCAGAGACAGGCAGAGGTACAGAATGGTTAAAGTAAGAAAATGGCAACGTTTTAAATGTTGATTCAAAAGGTGATCCTGCACACCAAAAAAGTTAATCTAGTGAATCTAAATGTAAGTACTCTCAAAATATTTTAAAGAAAAAATTGTGTGCTCCAAAGTGTGAGCGATTAGCCCAACGTCCCTAAAGGTATAAACAAATTCAAAGACAGTGAAGACCACCAACTGCGTGGTGCACAACTACCAACACAAAATGTCTCTGATAAATTTACACGCTCCTTAAATTGGTTGCAAATTATATATTTGAAAATCTCAATTAGAGTTGAAACAGCTTTTTTATAAAAAATCAAGATGTTTTTGCATTTACCACAATGCTATATCACATTACAATCTCATTTGCTTTACAAAACACATAAATCTCATTGAACGAATATATGTAATTAAACTAAATTTTGACATCAATCCCATTGCATTTCGGGTTCCTCCGAACCCTTCTTCAGGGGATATATGATTTAACCAAAGGACATTTTCAAATCCTGGCATCCTCTTCATGGTCCTACAACGCAATATGTGAAAAGCAATCACTTAAAATGCCACAAAGGGACAGCAATCTCAAAAATACATGATTCAAATTTGCTATTAGGATTTGCACTCAAAGAAAAGCAAAGTGCGGTGAGTGAAAACTGTGTTGTTTTAAAACATGAATATAACAAACTATGTGTGAAGCACTCGTCTATTATCAAGGTTGTGTTGTGTGACAAACAACAATCACATACTGCAAAGTGCAATCCGTGCCCCTTGGAAAAAGAGTAAACCCTTCAAAAGGTGCGGATAATCAACCATCTGAACCCCGAAGGGGCAAACCCAGAGCTACTCTCTAAAGCTTACCGCAAGTAACTCCATTGGCTGCCCATTCATCAACAGGTTAAGTTTAAAATCTGCTGTTTTATACATAAAAGCCTGCTTGGCTCAGGTCCTCAATATTTGGCCGAAAAATTCAACATACACAACCTTGGACGTCTCCTTCATTCTAGTGGCCAACTATCGCTACAGGTCCCTCCGGTTAGAAAGGCAAGGCAGGGCGGTCGAGCGCTCTCGTACATGGGCCCTACCCTTTGGAACAAACTTCCCTCTGGTCTGAGACAAACCACCAGCTATCTTATTTTTAGGAAAACACGTAAGACACATCTGTTTCTGACAGCATAACCTCATGCACCTTCCTAAAGCTCTGTTTCATGCATACTTGGTGAACCAAGGGCGGAGATACCCCTATGGGGGTCGAGTCCTGTGCTATATAAGCACATAAATAAATAAAAATAAATAAATAAAGTCAGCAACCGGAATGTAGGAAATTGCGTGGGCTCTTGCGTAATAACCAGAAAACTGTAACAAGATGATTATCCAAAATGTTAATCCACTGCCTAATAGGAGAAAACTCAGAGAAAACTAATTTGTCACCATTTATCCATCAAACCTTAGTGTTATCTAACATGCTTTACCCGTCTCTTGCTTGTGGCCTCTTAAACCGTCACTGTTAGAGATGCTCCCGTATAGTTATAAGCAAACCCTGTAAAACATTCCATATGAGCCCTTAGTTGCTATATTCTCATTAATGTAGCCGATATGAGGTCCAACAAATTCTTCCCCAACACTCCCGGATACCTGCAGTTGCCTCCAGCTTTCCGTGTGTATGAACGCTACTCACAAATGTGCAAACGCGTGTAGACGGTACTCTACGTTGCGTGATCTTATTTAAAGGGGCAAAGGTCCCCATTAACCATAAAGCCACTTTCCTTCTAAAAACGAATACAACTTTATTGCAACATTGTGCTTAACATACCAACTGTATGCCCTACTCTTAGATTGCAAAAACTCAAAAAAAGTTCAATTATTAGGGCTCCTTTCGAACAGATATAAAACCACTACAGTGTATCAGAATGTCATCTATGTCTCTAGATGACGATCTATTATAATCAAAAAGTTACCTAACCTCATACCCTGCAGAGCTCCTGCGTGATGAATTTAAAGGGGCACCAGTCCCCATTCACTGTGAAGCCGCTGTGCATCTGAAGTGCAACTATATTGAAATAATAAGGCGAAAATATCATGATCCGCCATATGGAATATGCAAGTTAAAATACAAATGCGTATGAAAATGAAAGACTAAACGGGCTCCTTCTGAACATGTTCACAAGCAGTGAAATGTACCAAAATATAGTCCGTATCTCTAGTAGAAAAGCTACGTCCTAAGTCAAAGGTGAATCAAAGGATCCTTTCTACGACTTGTGCATCAAAAGGAAAGAAAACCTAACTCACCAAATAAAATAAACTGTGTGCAATTCCTACTCTACTAATATCGATCTTATACCAAAAGAGGTAGTAAAGAAAAAGAAACAGAAACCTAAGCAAGTGAGTGCAAATCCTGTACATAGACATCTGGCATTATCTATATAACATCACTCTATAAAAAACATAGCAATTTGTAATGATCATTCAAACCACCTGGGTTAACCGTACCCAACATCTTAATCCAATGTGTTTCTCTGCGTGCCAAAGTTGCGTTCATGTCAACACCTGACTGGGGATGAATCGTCTCTAAAATAGTGTACCTTAGTTGAGGAATAGTGTGCATGGCATTTAACCAATGTGCTACTAACGGGGAGGTGGTGTTGTGATTCCGAATTCTGCTTTTATGTTCCACTATTCGAGTTTTGATCTTGCGACTAGTTCTACCTATGTACACTAGCCCGCGCGGGCATTTGATGGCATAGATAACCCCCTCTGTATTACAATCTGATGTATGGTGTAATCTGATTTACTGGCCTGTGTGTGAATGGGTAAATACATCCCCTACTTTAACGTTGCCACATTGCCCACAATTGAAACATTTATTAATGCCCTTGTGTACCTCTCTACTAGAATCTTTAGTGGTTTTTAACATTTGACGTACGTTCTTTGACCTGTTGTGAGCAAACAATGGTACATCTTGAAATAGTCCTGCAAAGTCTGGTTCTTGTTCTATTACTTCCCATCACTTTTTTATGATGCTCTTGATCTGTGATGCTTGAGCTGAGTAATTTAGTAAAAAACACCTGCCTTTTCTTTGCAGGTTTTTGTGTTGTTTTAAGTAGATCCTCCCTCTTTCTCAAAACCACCTTGCGTTCAGCTTCCTCCAAAATGTTTTCAGGGTAACCTGTGGCCTTATATTTCTCCACTTGATTTTTTAACAAAATTTCACACATAGTTTCATTAAAGGTTATTCTTTTATTTCTCATGAATTGCGACACTGGTAAATGCTGTTTAAGCGCATTGGGATGTGCACTTGTGTAGTGCAATGCTTTGTTGACATCTGTAGGTTTGGTGTAAACCGTTGTCACTAGACCAATTTCAGTTTTGAATATTACGGTGTCCAAAAAGTGAATTTTATCCTGTTGTATGTCATGAGTGAATTGTATTCTGGGGTTATGGCTGTTCAGTTCAGCAATGCACTCCTCCAACAGTAATCGTGTTCCCTTCCAAATAACCAGAATATCGTCAATGTAACGCAAAAACATAACCACGTTTTCAGACCATACAGAATTAGTGAGGAAAACAGTCTCACTTCACTGTAGCAGGCGGGTAGGTTCGCCTTAAACTAGCTGAGGTACCAATGGGCCATGAACCCTCATTCTTATTTCTGTCATCTTTTTAGATAGAACACCTCCATACTCCGTGTTCGTGTAACACGGTCATGAGTTACTGAAAACGGTGAAAGTGATCCCGCCGGACAGGTCATTGAAACACAGGTTCGTGACCCGTCCCCCATATGTTTTGTTATAGTCAGTATCAAAGCTTAGCCCTTACTATATAGAATGAGGTTACCAAAATTATGTGCTTTACAGGCACCCAGCAAAGTGGAAACCGAAGTGTATACTATCATGAACATAGAGCATCGCTTATGTTAAGTTTAGTCATGTTATTTAAGCACTTTTTTTCATTTTTACATCATTGTTACAGTGAAGTGAGACTGTTTTCCTTTTTGAACAATCAGGTACCAGTTTAGTACGGGATAACTTTGAAAAGCCAGGATCATCTTTTCTTGAGTATTACGGGTTTTCACACACAAGTGAGTAATTCTTTTAGCGAATTCAGTTCATGTCACCACTTCATTTTCCTTTCTTCTTACTACAAAAACAAGTCATGTGTTAAAGAATTTTTGTTTATATATAACCAATGGATGACATTATGTTGTACATGTAATGAGGATGCTTTAGACTGTAACCCATGTCATTGGAGATTTGATTAGTGTAGTGAATGTATTATTTAATGTTTTTCAGATACAGCCCCTGACGAAGGGCCGTGGGGCCCGAAATGCATTGGGCATCTGAGCATTTCTTGAAAAAAGTATTGGATTATCAAAGGAATGTATCGTACATGCACATTGGATATTATGAATCATAATAATGTTCTGATGGACTATAAACGTTCAGTAAAAGAACTTTGATCAAAACTAAATGTTGAACACTTTGTGGATTCTTATAAAGCCTTTCTGATTAGTTTTGTTTACAATTCCCAATAGGGACTAGCAACAGTGCACAGAGGGCAAGCGGTTTCGCTTGGTCGTTTTTCATGTTTCAGGCGCAATTGGGACATTGCGCGAACCTCAGTAGCACGCTTTGAGTATCTTTTCAGACAGTTTAGAAAAAGTTAAGTAAATTAGGAGTGCCCCTCCCAAAATCATTTCTGTTCGATACTCAAAATATGCCATAAATGTATAAGCATATGTGCTGGGGCTCCGGGAAAGCCCATCCATGTGACCGTTTTTTGTGAATAGCATTTTTCTTGCCAGGTGAAATAACTATGAAAGAGTGCGAAATGTAATAATTTGAGAAGAAATACGCCTTTTTCTTCCGATACAGATGATTGCAATAGTCTCCACTCCACCGCCTCTAGCCCTTCATTATGGGCAATTGAAGTATATAATGCAACCACGTCAATGGTGCATAAAAGAATCTCTTCATTGAAGTGATGTCGAGCTGCCTCCAGTTTCAGCAAACAGTTGGTCGTATCCTCTATATACCTCTCCCAAGTTTGTACTAAAGGTTGTAGATGATAATCAAGGAAATATCCTACTGGTTCAAGAAGTGAACCTCAGCCAGCTACGATCGGACAAAAGGGAGGATGAAATCTGTCTTAATGCACTTTCGGAAGCATGTAAATATGCAGAACTTTCGGTATGAGATTCACTAGAAACTTGCCTGTGTTATCATCAATCGTGCCATCACGGATACCTTTCTGCACAATATCCTGTAGTAGTGCCAACAACTCTCTCGTGGGATCTTGATCCAAGGGAACATAGGTCTCTAAATCTTGCACGTGCGTGTTAACACTATTTATGTAGTACTCTGCATCAAGGAAAAACATTTTCAGACTTACATTTAAACTTCACTATCAGTTGTGGTTTCAAATTGGGAGTCCAGAGACACCAAAAGCCAAATCTCTATCTTTTCCCAATTGGAGATTACACCTAAAAGATGTTCTAGGCAATACCAGTGTTAATCTGTAATAGAGATAGGCCTTGCAGCAGAGAAAAACAAATTCAGCAGTTTTTTACCTGGACATGTAAAACTCAGAAGTACATGTCCTATCTTTTAAATACACTTCACCCTACCAATAGAGTTGACTGTGGCTTACCTTGGGGTGAAAAATGTAATAAAAGGGAAGGTTTGGGCCTGGCAAATAGGTTAACTTAGCGGCATATTTAGCACGATGACGAAGGTGCATTCAAATATAATCACTCATCATGAGTCACGTGAGCTCTTTCTTGATTAGTCGGGGTTTATTATTCAATGGTGGTTCTCGACGCAAGTCATGTTCTTGCTTGGTTATTTTACAGCAAAAGACACACAATTGATGGACGGAATGCAGATCAAATTAAAAAATTCACCCCAGTCAAAAGATCTGGGTTAAATCCACCATTCTTTTGCTCACCATGCCACCCCAGTTTAGACCTGGCCATATGCAAATCAGTCTTGACCCTGTGCTTCATGGGAACAGTCCAGCCCGAACTGCCAAGCCAGGTGTTCCCTGGACTGGGAACAAGCATCCTAATACCATTTTCGGGGTTTCACCCCTCATCAGCCTTTTTAACTTGATTGCAGTGGCACAGTGAGCCCGTGACCCACATCTGGGCTATTTTACAGGGCACTACGTTTACATATCAATCTGGTTAATGATTATGATTCAGAGATATATGTGGCGTTGAAACGGACAAACTCAGATTATTGTTTGCTGATTGATAATATGTTGTTTATTGCTGACTCAGCTATGTTCTCTTTCTATGTCTCACATCACAGGTACCCCTGACAAGGGCATTCGTCCTGAAATGCATTGGGTGGATGTCACTATGGTTGTTATGAATCTTGAAAATATCACATGTTGAAGCAACATTCATCATGGTTTATGCAAATGGAATCATCATGTTTCTAATAAATTATTGACATTTAAAACTTAGATAAGTATTGTTTAAACTGATTAATATGGACTAATTTTGCCTGTGTGCATACCGGTAGTGCACCTTGGGACCGATGTACCATTTGGGCATCAGCTGTTTGTCGATTGTTGCGCATGTCTTGACAGAACATGCACCAAGGTCGCACACTAAAACTTTACCATTGAGCATTTGTAAAGTATTGACGATTCACGGAAATTCATGGTGTGCATTCCATCATGTACATATCAAGTAGGTTAACACGTCAGGTAGAAATAGCAGTTTAAACTGTATACGCAGGCTCTGCAGTGACAGGCCTTGGCAATCTTTAAAGGGCTTCTGAGTGGGTGGCACAATCAGTGCTGCAGGCCCACTAGTAGCACTTCATTTACAGGCCCTGGGCATATATAGTGCACACTACTAGGGACTTATAAGTACAATAAATATGCCCATTGCAGATGAGACAATGTTACCATGTTTTGAGTACAGAGCATATGGACTTTAACACTGGTTAGCAGCGGTAAAGTGCTCAGAATCTCAAAGCCAGCAAAAATTAACTCATCAAAACAGGAGGTCAGGAGGCAGAAAGTCAGGGGAAACCACACCATGGATGCCAGGTCTAACACAGACTATATATTTGTCGACTTTCAGCAGCACAGCCCGAGACATGCATCGCAGTTTGCAAATATAAAGTGTATTGAAGATATCTTGTGCACAATATTCTGAGAGAGTGCATTTAGTAAATTCAGCTAGTGAATTCCACATTTAGTGGAGGGAATTAAAGCTATTTTTATCCTAGAGCGCTGAGTCTTCAAGGTGTCATGGAATCTTATTGTTTCACTCAAACATATAATTTACATTGTGAGATGATTATATGCAACGCACTCTGCATCTGTTTTGCGTATTATTATGCAAATAAGATGAGCATATGTGACATGTTCCAAGAGGTGACCATTCACAGTACAGCCCAAATAAACGCTGCTTTGTTTTTTGTCGGCCTTTATTCAAAGGTTGTGGCAGCTGATCAGTAACGCTTAATGTCGGCATGCAAATTTGTTGTGTTTTTTTAAAAGAACAAGCATTCATAAAGCCAAAAGGTCTTGCCTTTATGTTTCCCTCTCAGGGGGATGCGGAAGGAGACCACTGAGTAATAGGCATGGGGGCACAACGTTGTAGGCTGCTAAGAAGTAAATAAGCATATGGTCTCTCAGCAGAATTGGTGATTTCAAGGGATGTGAGTGAGGTCAGTTAATTTTTTGTCCTGTGGACCCAAATTACAGGAGGACCATTCAAGTATATTTTCCAGCGTCTTCCCAGTGGAATCGATGAGAACACATTTTTAAATGAACTAGAACATACCAACTAGCTGAGTTTACATGTGACACACAGAGTAGAGAATTCATAGCAAACTCTATATATTTATATGATGCAAAGAAAAAGTACATTTGGATAAAGGTCCTGAAGAAGGTGGTCATCAGTTATTTATTCCACTGAAATGTCAATTGACTGTTATTTGAGTCCCCTGGCTATGAGACAACAACAGAAGATTAAACAGTGGTCTCCGTGATGGGTATTAAAAAACTTTCAGGGGGCGGAGGGATGTTTGCTTTGAGTATGTGTGTTTGGTATGATTAGGAAATTTGAGACGGAAGTGTGCTTTTATAACGATTAAATAATATGGTTTTATTGAAATGAAATAATGAGAAATGTGATCGAAATAAATTATAGAAAACGAAATAAAACTTAGTAAAGATATTGTTTGGTCAGTGTTCATTGAGGATTAATTCATTGAAAGTCCAGTACCTATTGGTGATGCTGCACTGCATGGGCAAAAAGCTTATTTTGCAGATCTGTGCAGCATTAGCCAAAAAGACAAAAGAAAAAAAAGGTGTGATGAATCGACCACTACTGGCAGCCTCATCATTTTGTCGGTCCATGCATCCATGATGATATATGCATGCACATCTGCTACCACACAAGTGCACACCTATAAATTGATGCTGACAACATTTTTTATTGATTTTCATTTTTTTAAATGGAAATGTGAGTAGCATGAAATAGCTTTTTTAAAACTAAGGACCTGGGGAAATAGAGGTGTAGGGTAGCAGCACTCAAGTGAAAGAGCAACAAAGGGGTTGAGGAAGAAGTACATGAGGAAGAGAACAACACAAGGCTAGGAGAGAAGCTTACAAGGCTAACAGTAACTTGGATTCCAGAGGTGGAGTAGCACTAGAAGGAAAGAGTAGGAAAACACATATCCAAAAAGAAAAACATATTTCTCTAAAAGTGAGCATTCGAAGGATAAGTCAGTCCATCAAAAGGATGGTAAAGTGGCTATGTTCCAGGGGAGGGACAAATACAAGTAAGGGAAGGTAAGCCAATGCAATCCAACAATTAGAAAGCAAGCAAATGTGAGTGTGACATTAAAGTCAACCAATGATAAAACATTGGGCAGGCTGATAGCTCACTCTAAATTGCTGGTAAGCCCACAATAGGTCTTTCATAATCTGGCAGCTTGCACTGTCTTGTAGATGAGATCCAAAATGAGTCTGTTCCCCTTACATTTTTGTGATGTACATATGAATAATTATAGAATGATCCTTATAAATACACATGAGGTAATATATTGAATTAATTGCCCAACGAGGTGGAATAATGTGGCACATTGTTCTCAAAGCCCAACCCTAAACAAACACACATACTGTCTAGTTAGAGAGAGAGAAAAAATGGTTTGGTCATAGGCTAAGTGTGTGTTTGCTCATTTGACTGGAGTAAGGACTCTCCGAAACTGAACATATCACTGAAGTTCCCCTGTGTGAGATTACAGGCGTATGTACATTAGAGCCAGGCAGAATATTGATGAAGGCAACACAATGGCCACTGTTATGCTCGATCGCAGTGCTGCATTGGAGGGGAGGGACAAACACAAGAATAGGAAGGTAAGCCAATGCAAGCGAACAATTAAGAAGCAAGCAAATAGGAGTGTGACACTAAAGCCAACCAGATAAAACAGTGGAAAGCTGAAAGCTCACTGTAAGTTCATGGTAAGCCCACAATAGGTCTCTCAGAATCAGACAGCTTGCACTGTCTAGTAGAGGGGACCCAAAATGAGTCTGTTCCCTTTGCATTTTATGTATAAATACACATAATATAATATATTCAATTCATTGCCCACCAGAGGTGGGATAATGTGGCACATTGTTCTCAAAGCCAAACACTAAAGAAACACACTTACTGTCTAGTTAGAGAATAGAAAATGTGTTTTGGTCATAGGCTAAGTATGTGTTAGCTCATTTGACTGGAGTAAGGACTCTCCGAAACTGAACATATCACTGAAGTTCTCCCGTGTGATATTACAGATGTATGTGCATTATAGCCAGGCAGATTATGGATGAAGGCAACACCATGGCTACTGTTATGCTTGATCGCAGTGCTGCATTGAAAGGGAGGGACACATACAAGAATGGGAAGTTAAGCCAATGCAAGCAAATAATTAAGAAGCAAGCAAATAAGAGTGTGACACTAAAGCCAACCGGATAAATCAGTGGGCAGGCTGAACGCTCACTGTAAGTTCTTGGTAAGCCCTCAATAGGTCTTTCAGAATCTGACAGCTTGCAATGTCTAGTAGATGGGACCCAAAATTAGTCTGTTCCCTTTACATTTGTATAGATACACAAAATATAATATATTAAATTCATTGCCCACCAGAGGTGGAATAATGTGGCACATTGTTCTCAAAGCCCAACCCTAAACAAACACACATACTGTCTAGTTAGAGAAGAGAAAAAGTGTTTTGGTCATAGGCTAAGTGTGTGCTAGCTCATTTGACTGGAGTAAGGACTCTCCGAAACTGAACATATCACTGAAGTTCCCCTGTGTGAGATTAAAGGTTTATGTACATTATAGCCAGGCAGATTATGGATGAAGGCAACACCATGGCCACTGTTAAACTCGATCGCAGTGCTGCATTGGAGGGGATGGACAAATACAAGAATGGGAAGGTAAGCCAATACAAGCGAACAATTAAGAAGCAAGCAATAGGTCTTTCAGAATACGACAGCTTGCACTGTCTTGTAGATGGGACCCAAAATTAGTCTATTCCCTTTACATTTTTGTGATGTACATATGAATAATAATAGAATGATCCTTATAAATACACATAATGTAATATTTTGAATTCATTGCCCACCAGAGGTGGAATAATGTGGCACATTGTTCACAAAGCCCAACCCTAAACAAACACACATACTGTCTAGTTAGAGAATAGAAAATGTGTTTTGGTCATAGGCTAAGTGTGTGTTAGCTCATTTGACTGGAGTGAGGACTCTGCGAAACTGAACATATCACTGAAGTTCCCCTGTGTGAGATTACAGGCTTTCGTACATGAAAGCCAGGCAGATTACGGATGAAGGCAACACCGTGTTCATTGTTATGCTCGATCTCAGTGCTGCATTGGACACTATCTGACAATATTTTGGTAAAGCGGCTTTGGGAAAGTGGCATCAGTGGCAATGCTCTGCAGTGAATGGCCTCATTGCTGCAGGGGCGAACCTTTCAGGTATCTCAAAAACCTTTTCAGTCAGCAATCTGCCCTGGCAGCAGGGTGTGCTTCAGGGCTATTCCCTGAGTCCAACTCTTTTTAATGTGTATGCAAGGCCTCTGGCTGGAATCATTGAGAAGTATGGGTTTACTGTCATTTCATACCCTGATGATACTCAGCTTTTTATAATGCTGTTTCATAACCGTGAACATATGGCACCCTCTCTACATGCTGCCTGTCTGATGTCACCACTTGGATGGACCTCAATTGTATTGCTTAATACTGAGAAGACTGAGGTCCTGACTCCTGGCATTGGGCTGACACTTGAATGCATGGCCCAACACGTGGTGGCCATATAACTTCAGTCCCTCACCTTCCCCAAGCCCAAGGTTAAAAATCCAGGCATCTGGTTTGATGAAAAACTTTCTTTTGATACCCAGATTAATCTCCTTTCAGGTGGGGGTGCGAGATAGATATATTTGGTAGTGGGGGTTCATGGTAGTTTTAAGTGATAGTGGGGCCTTGAGGTAGTTTTATTGGATGGTGGGGGTTCCTTGGCAGTTTTCAGGGCTGTGGGGGTTTGGGGTAGTTTTTAGGGGTGGGATGTTTGGGTAGGTTTCAGGGGTGATGGGGGTTTGGGGTCGTTTTTAGGGGTGGGGGTTCGGGTGGTTTTAGGGGTGGGGGTTGGTGAAGTTTTCAGGGGGGTTCGGGGTATTTCTTTAGGGGTTGTTTTTAGGGCACAAGGAGGGGAATGGGAAAGTGTTTAGGAATTCGGGGAGAGCAGGGTCATTTTTAAGGCTCAGGGAGGGCAACGCATACCCCTTTACCATGCATTGCATTACCACAGAAAATCATGGTAAAGGCATATGTAGTAAAGCAATGCGCGGTTAAACGCGGTCGTTATACAGACCGCGTTGTTTAGGTATGCAAGTTTGAGGATGTCGTTGTTCCGTCATGCAACCTATTTGTTTTAATATCTTCATTTTGTTGCCATTTTCCAGTTACATACTTTTATTGTTCTTTTAATTGTGTTTTCTTGCATGTTTTTGATATATACCTTATTTCTCTGAATATCTACTAGACCGATAATTTAATGGCGTAGTTTATGAAGGTCAACATATATAATTGTGACCAGGATCATTTTGTCTCAATGCTCTGCAGAAGTTTTCTATATGATAAATACAATAATCTTCCAGTTTCTACATTCAAAAATGACAACGAAACAATTGTCAATACCAAGGTAACATGAGAGCAACTTTACTTAAGACTAAAACAATAATCATAAACTTTATCCTTGCTAAAATTTGAATTAATAGAACCACGCAATTCATTTGTGTTTACCTGAATATACATTTTAATGCAAGACCGGAGCCTCCAATTACGCTTCTCTAATCCTGCCTTTAGTTCTAAAGTAGCAGTCAAGAACAGTAGAACCTCAAATCCCAATAGGCTCAGCAAGAGACTAGCCAATTGGAATGTAAAATGTAATAATCATAACAACCAATAGTGCAACAGTAACGTATAATCCCATACTTGATTTAACAGCCCTCTTTTCTTGCTGATCACAATCAAGATAAGTACCCTATTTTTACTTATTGTGTCATTTTACTTATAGTATTGTAATGTTTCATCTTATGTGAGACTTACATTATTCATTGCCCTTTTGGTTTAATAGCTTTCTGGAGCTTTAAACACTCTCAGCGACTGTTTCTTTCAGGGCACGTTGTGCGGCAATTAGCCTCACGGTGGCTACTGTGTCCGCCATTTTCTTTCATTCCTCTCCACACTACGCTGGCGATTTTTATGGTGGGAACTGACCATTTCCTGGACCGCCTCTCCAGCAAGGCTTGTTTTCATTCTCTGGTTTCACTTGCGTCGTCAGCAAAGGGGAGAGGCTTTCAGGCCCATGTTTGCTGTGCTCTACTGCTGCCTTTCTCTGTGTGTACACGCCCGGGGGAGGGTTTTGAACTCTTGTCTCTGCCTCATCTTATTTCCTTTCTGTTTAACCCTATTTCTGTATAAAATTTGTTGCTCGTTGTACAATTAGACAGCTCTCTTTTAATGAATAATGATGAAGGGGAAACATTTAAAAATGTTTTAAGTGACTTTACTTATTTCTCAGACGAACAGGCTGTTGCAGCCTCTGTGGATAAGATGACAAAAATATAGATAATTCTGTGGTGAGCGTGATGTCTAAGACTCTGGTAGCCCATTCTGCGAGGAAAAGCAGAGAACACAAAGCACTGTATTTACCTGTAAAAAAAAAAAAACAAGCATCCATTCCCAATCTGAAGTTGCACTTTTGAAGAGTAAGGTATCTTCCCAGCGGACGAAGGACGTTGTTCCTCCTAAGCCTCCTACGAAGGAGGGGAATAAGAAAAGCCATTCTAAGCGCAAATGTAAATCTAGGAGCGTTAAAGATGCTCCCCACCAAAGAGGTATTTCCAATATATTGGATACCAATGATAACTTGGAGGACCCAGATGACAATATTGATAAGTTTGGGTTCAATGATCCTTCTTCTTCTCTCCCTCTGAAAAACACCAAACATATTCCTCCCAAGTCTGATTTTTTTCTTCCAAAAAAAGGTTCTGGAGTCAGAGGGAACTCCTATTCTCGATAAACCCTCATTCACCATCCAAATTCAACAGAGTGGTTTTCCCTTGCCCATGTTAGGAGCTATATATGTTCTGAAATTCATTCTCCCCTGGACAAGCAAACTAGGGCTAAATTAAAATCAGAATTCCCTAGGCCTTCTTCTTCCCTCCAATATTACTGCCACTCAAAAGATTGATCAGTCAATACTTACTTTCTTTTCAAAATTTAGAAAAGATCACCGTAAGGGAGTCAATAAGGCCTGATCGACTTACCAGGACAAGTTACTGGACTTAGTGGGGCCTTTGGATTGCATTTTTGATATGGTGAAGGCTGCCAGATTGGCCAGTCTTGACAACAATCCTCTTGATTTCTCTATGTGGGTACAGTGAGCCTTTTGCTTGCTCTGCAATACTAACTCAGCTTTAACTCATGAACGAAGGAAAGACCTTCTATTAAAGCTGGATTCAAAACTCGCAATTATGGTGACTCTTGATTCAAGCATCAAGGCCAAAGGTCTTCTGTTTGGAGACTCGTTTATCAAAGACCTTAGCCGATATGTCACCACTTTTTCATCTATTGATATAGCCCCACAGTATCTGAAAAAAGTATTTTCACAGTTTTTGTTTACACTGGCCGGTAGAGGCAGGAGCGGCTTTACTGGCCATTCCTACCGTAACCAGGAAACCAGAGGCCCTTTCAATTCATCTTATGGCTACCAAGACTTCAAGTAAAAATTCTACCCCCAGAGAGGTAAAGGTTATCAAGGTAATGGACAAAGAAACTGCAGATCCAATAATCAACAAAGTGAGTCTTTCCTCCTCCTGTAGGAGGCTGTCTTAAATATTGTCTCTCGAAATGGCAGACAATAACTGCAGAACATTACAAGGTTATCTTATAGAGTTTTATGCAACACCTTTTCAAAGAATTTTCCCTCCTCCACCAAAGTTTATCAGACATGTCAAATCTAATTTCCCTAAAAATTCAGTCACTATTGCGCAAACAGGCAATTCAGATTTTCAACTCAGATCATTTTACAGTTTGTCAGTTCCCTGTTTTTAGTCCACAACGTAAATAAAAAGATGAGACCTGTCATCAACCACAAACTCTTCAACCACATTGTAGTTTACCGTTACTTCAAGATTAAATCTATTATTCACTTCATAGACTCTCTGCTTCAACATGACTGGATGGTAAGCTAGACCTACAAGATGCTTATCTCACAATCCTCCTTCATCTTTCTCACAGATAATGTCTTCTGTTTCAATGGCAGAGACAAACCTACCGGTTTTCTTCCCTTCCCTTCGGTCTTTCTTCTGCACCATGGTGCGTTAAAAGAGTAATGAAACCAGTAGTTGCATACCTTAGGTCTGCAGGTATCATACTGATAATTTACCTGGACAAAGTTCCGCTCATGAGTCAAAATATTCAGATTGTCGGTTCCCATCTTCATATCACTTGTTCTCTGCTGTCAGAGTTAGGCGTCCTGGTAAACAATTATGATTCCCACTCAAGAGGTAGAGTTTCTAGGTTTTCTGGTAAATTCTTCAAGCGCTACCCTTCATTTTCCTCAACCAAAGGTAAAAGCTATCCCAAGGGAAATTTTTCAGACACTTCGCATTTCCCAAATTTTCTTCAGATCACTTGCAGGGTGGTAGGCCTTCTGTCTTCTTCCTTTCAAGCCATCTTTCCTGGCCCGCTTTATTACTGGGCCCTTTAACGCCTAACGATTTGCCACCTGCGAAAGGGCCTTACTTATTCTGATCCTAACAGCATCGACCCAGAGTCCCGTCTAGAGCTTCAATGGTGGATCAACCATTTAGACACCTGGAACGGTAGAACTATCTTCGCATCAGTCCCCGATCTTGTGTTAGAGTCAGATGGGCTGGGGTGCCCTCCCAGGCGACAGGAAGAACATGGCCTCTCGAGGAGTCCAAATTGTATATCAACTGTTTAGAGATGCTGGCAGGCTCCTATGCAATCCAAAGTCTGGCAAAAGACAGGGTGCGATGTTTCATTCTTCTCCGCGTGGACAATTTCACCTTGGGACATTATATCAATCATCTGGAAGGTACCAGATCCAAGACTTTAGAGGAATTGTCAAAAAGTTGTAAGGAATTCTGCCTGCTCAACAAGATCCTAATTTGAGCTGAATACTTACTGGGCACTCTTAATTCAATAGCAGACTGACACTCCCATCTGCGGGACTTCAGTGATTGGAGACTTTACCCATCACACCCATCAGCGTTCTGGTCTCTGTTTCACAAGTGGGATCTTTTCAGCATCGATCTTTTTGCCTCTCGACTCAACTCCCAATTACTTTGTTTTTTCAGCTGGCATCCAGATCCTCTAGCCTTAGCTACAGATACTTTCTAACTCCTTTTCTTATGATCAGCAGAGTTCTGGCTCAGGCCAGACATCAACAAGCTACTCTGGTCATAGTGATCCCATTCTGGAAATCACAAGTATGGTTTCCTCCTCTTCTCAAACTAGCAATCAACTTCCCTGTCCTTCTCCAGTCCTTTCCCAGTCTTCTTCTGGACCCTTCGGGCCATAATCCAAACATAGTTCGGGCAACTCCCTCACTCTCATTGCTTGGAAAAGTGGATGCTCGACAATATTAATCGATTTCATTTCACCAGAAGCTTCAGATTTCGTTAGCAAGGCCTGGGCCCTAGGAAAAACTTACAAGTGTGCCTTGAAAGCTCAAGCTGGTGTTTGGGAAAATGTCTCAATCCCTTTTCAGCCAATATAATTTACATTGTTAATTTATTGGCAGCTGAAGCTAGTGGATCTAAGTCATACAAGACCATCAACTTGTACAGATCGGCGATCTCCATGAACCATCCCAATATCAATGGCAAACCAGTGTGAGAGCATCAGCTCATCTGTCACTTTTTAAAAGGAGTAAACATTTTTAATCCTCCTCTTTCAAAGTACAGCAAATAGTAGGATGTTAATGTTGTGTTGAATCTGTTTATTTCCTGACCTGACAATGCAGATCTTTCTCAAAATATGCTGTCTGAAAAATGTACTATGTTGTTATGCCTCATCTCTTTTATCAGTTGTAAAGCCATTGGATGCTTCTTCTAGCCAATACATTACTACTGGTGTGAGGTTCACAGTTATCAAACGTACAAATACTAATAAATACAGTGTTTTACCCTTATTTTCCTGATTAACTCAAACTTTGTGTTGGTTAATGACTTAATGTGCACAAACAACAGACTTTGATCTCAGAATGTGTTCTCATTCCCAACTCCTCATTTCCTTTTGAAAACCCCTCAATCCAGTTAATTACACCACATGGCTCACTGGGTCAGATAAGTTATGTCTTTAGTAGGCATTGATACTTAAGTTTTCAGGGATCATTCTCCCAGGGGTGCCATGGCTTCTAAAGATTTTTGGGCACGTTCCAGACTAGCGGACATTATGAGATCATCTGACTGGTCTAACTATAATTTCTTTAGGACATTTTATTGTAAACCTGTTCATACATAATTAACATGCTTTAAATAAGCATAATAGGAGCCTCTGGCCTTGACATAAAATGTATAATTTTCTAGTAAGTTTATAAATTAAAGTCTTGTTTTTTATAATGGCACAAAGGCGAGTATTATCCCACCTCAACCTGTTCCCTCCCTGATAGCAACTCCAGCATTGCCATCTGCTTCCTCTTAAAGATATCACAGTTCCAGCAAGATTCCTGGCTTCCTCCTCTCCTTCAGCATATCTCCATGGAATTCTTCCTGTTCCATTGGATCCCTCTTGGAGTTTCGTTTTCATTAACTTTTGCCAATAACTTTTTACATTTACTTTAGCATTTTCTATTGTGTTGTCTATTTTTCCTTTGTTTTCTAGTTCTATTTAACTTCTCACTCAAGAAAAGAGGGGTGTTCGCAGACAAGTATGAGATTATACATGTTACTGGTGGATTATTGGTTGTTACGATGATTATATTTTTCCTACCCATTGGCTAGTCTGTTGCTAAACCGCTTGGGATTTGTAGTTCCACTGTCCTTGACTGCTGCTTTAGAAATAAAGGCAAGATTAGAGAAGCATAATACGTGACTCCGTGTCTTTAATTAAATGAAGACTTTCCTTCATACATTACTGGAAAAATGTACATTATACTGAAAAGAAGCAGTAAGAACAAACTTGTGTGCTCACACGTATTTCAACCTACAGTTTAGAAAGACCAACTATTGTCCATTGAGGCACTTGGAATTTTAGTCCCCCCCTGGGAGAGGTAAAGAGGAACCTGAGCATTACACAATCTGCACAGCTTTTATTAGCATCCACATTTACACTGGAAAGTGACAAGGAACACTCTATAAGGTAAAGGAAAAAAGCATTTGGGAATTAATTCTTTTGCTGTCACTCCAAGGCGACCCAGGGCAATGAGATCATAGAAAGTGTCTTGTGAGGGATAAAAGTTGACACCAATCATACAGATTCATATTTGGGTTACCACATATAGATATATATAACCTTGTTGGGTTGTGGAGTCACTTATGCAAGAAAGTGCTTTTCTAACATATTTCTAACTTGATAACGGCAAACAATTTCATGATAAGAATGTGCTATTGAGTCTCAAAGAAGCTACTACAGAATCCTTCAAACATACTTTTGCACACTTTTTAGGCATAAATAACAAATGGACAGTACTTAAAAAGAAATGGATGTATCGGGCTTTAGGTATAAAGAAAGACTACAACTAAACATACAATACTTGAGGGTTGGAGGCAGTGGAATGAAAGGGAGAGGAAACTACAATGATTCTTACTGTATGGCCTTTTACTCGCTTCCTATGTTTAGGTCATTTCTGGGTCAATGGTGGCAAAGTTATAAATAAGAACTCATTTGGCTCATGGGCTTTTTCTGGCAATGAGTAATTAGTTGCATTAGCTTTCCACATTCTTATTAATTTGCATCTATTCTCAACACTCACATTTATTGTCTCTCCCTTTTGATTGTCCATTAGGCCTCCGACGTACCCTCCTTGCTCTGTAGTTGTGTGCTCCTTGCTCTGTTTACATCCTAGATACTGACTGGTGTTTTGTTGGTGGCCTCCTGGGGCCTTCAGTTAGATTCCATATTGGCTAATGCTCATCAAAGCAACACACCCACAGAACCAGTAAGCTTTTCAAACTTACTTCCGAATGGAATTCAAAACCGGCTTTTAAGCGCTACTTACAGTTTGTCTTTTGTTTTTCTGTACTTAGTTTGGCCCCAAACTGTCTTCATATCATCCAGATAATGTGGTGTTGTCTCCCAGGAGAGCTGCTAAAGTTCCGGAGAGTGACCTCCAGTCTAGTGTTTGGTTATGTAGTTCCCACTAATCCATAGAACCTGCCTGTTTGTGGTCAACATAAAATTTAGGTAAGGTGCCTAGACTGATTCCATGCACCCCATAGTATATGTTGGCCTAGAGACCAGCTAGCTCACAGTACCATCATAAACCCCTCTAACCCAAAGCAGAGCAAATGGTATCTGGCAATCACTGAACATGACACCCCTGTCCCCTCAATGGTTGTGGTAACAGATCAGAAACTTTGTGCTCAGTCATTGTTCACTTTTGGTCTAAGAGACATATACAGAGAATACACAGTGGGACAGTTTCAATTTATTTATTGAACCAACGTTTTTCTTGTGTAGAATACATGTGCTTTGATAATCAGTAGACAGAAGCAGATAAAAGTGATTATAAGCACCAAAAGAGAACATAGCAGATACAGTTCCACCATGTGCTAAGACAGTGTATATATGTAGACCTATTGATGTCAGTGGAAGTGTCTCCCCCCACGAATCCCCGGAAATTCTTATTTATTTATTGTAAAAAGCATCCTTGTGATGTACACGCAGATTAGCAGTATAATGGATATATAGATAGCCCTGTCGCCCTGTGACAGAAGATTGAATGACATTTGTACATCCTGCGTAAAGACCTTGTACTCAGTTTTCGAGGCATCATAATAATGTTGCATGACGCCAGATATATAAGCAAAGCAATTTCAGTGAAACTAATCCAACATTGTCACACATGCGAATATGTGAAAAAGGTCCCAGCAATAAAGTTATTGGGGAGAAAAAGAGGACAATGTAAAAAAAATGTGCAGGGTTGCTACATGGGACATCTCTCTATCAGTCCCCTTCCCTTTTTTTACCCCACATCCCTACCTTACGAAGCGCGTTCAGTACTGCTACCAGCAATAGTTTGAGGGATAGCTGGGGCTATTATATACAAAGAATCTGGCAGGATGATATCTTCATGGGTACGAAGCCAATAACTTTCACAATGATTGGAATACTAACTTGTAGTTGGGAATTACCATGATTGGACAACCAGCGCCCCAACATCAGCAACTTGATGTGCTGGACGGGAAGCTTACTGGGACCCCTGCACTTACCCACTTGTGTTAATCGAAGGCATCTTCTGCTCTAGCTTTCTCACCATGGCATCATAGCAGTAGAAATCGACAATTGATTACTGAGAAAATCATATCTAGTACCCTAGAATCCTATGTTAACAACTAAGGGTTACCACTAATCCATCCTCAAAAAGATATATCAACATATTTAAGGTATGAACATTCATCCTGCAAGCTGTATTCGCAGACTCGAGAAAATGATAAATCAATTCCCAAAATATAGTCTAAAGGTAGAAAGAAACAAGACCACTAACTTGGCACCAAGATAAAAAATAAACTTTTCTTTATATGCTATTGACCAGTCTCCACTCGACAGGATATATCAAACAAACCTGTTGAAGGCAACAATGGAGCTCATTCACCTTCATTAAGCAAAAACTGCATCTCATCTGTCTGGATCATCTGTGCTATAAAGCACGAAAGAAGTAGGACGCTCATTGAACATTACAAAGCAATACCATGATTTTTTAACTCCCTCAGGAACCAGCACAGCTTATAAGAACTTTTCTATAGAACCAACTTCTGCAAATAGCTATCTATGAGCCTTCTCTTATGGATCAATCAAAGGACGTTGACATGTTGATGACTTTCTTAGACACTTAACTGACGGGAAATTGTTGAATTTTCTGCCTGGTCTTTTCACAACAGCATGGCTTTTTACATGTAGATTACAGCCTCTTTGGTGAAAAAACATTTGCCGCCCTTTCAGAAGAGGTCTCAACATGCAGAGAAGGTTAAACATTCATCACAATGTTAGGATGAAGTTCCCCTAGTTATACTGTGAGTGAGGTCAGTATAGTTTTTTCAAACATTGTACACCATCAATTAACTATACCGTATGTCTAGAAATATTTTCTGCAGTATCTTCTGAAATATCTTTGGTTATTTGCACGTATCATGTCTGGGTATTGTTGCATTAGTTTGACATTAGTTGTGTTTAGAGCAGCTGAGGGACCTTGGGGAAGGGCTGAGTGCCCTGTGTGTTCATCTAACAGTACAACACTATAAGTCTCTAACATATATAATACCTCATGTCAGCAGCATGATATCTTTGTACAAAATGAGAGGAGGATATCAAGGGTGCAAGAGGAAAATAACAGGTATCATCGCAGAGTGAATTATTCAGAACCAACTTGGGACATGCAGGCTGGATACCGGCATCAGTACAGGAAGGAACTTTGATTATGAATTTATCTCGTTGTTATTTGTCTCGAGAAGAGAATTTTATTTTGGAAAAGGGACTATCATATGTCCCTGCAGAATACACAAATCATTGTGTACTTTGCAAAGACATATTAAGATTATTTTGGCATATCAGACTACATAAATTAGTCTAGGTGGAAACATCTTCTTAAAGGGGATGTACCACAAAGTTTAAACCTCCGTCTAGTTTTACTCTTTCTAGAGAAGCTCTGTGTCCTTAAGAATATTTTTTTGAAGCAGTAGAGACAAAGAGTAAGAGTTGCGGCTTGAGTTTTAAAGAACACACAACTTTGTTGGCTTTAAGCAGTAATACATAAATGCATATAGGGTCATCTCATAAAGGCCACGTAGTTACAAATACATTCATATGAATTACAGAAGAGGAACAGAGAAAGGGTGGACTTTGTATTTGAACACCGCCAGCCCTAGATAACCTACAATTTATGGACTTCCAAAGCTGCACACAATCAGAATGGCTTCTCTCTTGAGATCGATTGTTTGGATAATAGGGTCCATGTCAGAAACTGTGTCACAATACTTTGATTTAAAAGTCTCTGGGCCTCAATTACAAAGGTTTTGATGTGATGTAGTCTTATATCACTCCTGGAATTTAAGAGCAAGTGAAGAGAACTCTTGAATGACTTCTGAAATCCATTTTTAAGCCAGGAGTACTACAAGAATAATTCACACCTATACACACACCATTTCCATATTTGTAAAGGACATCTCCAAAATGACTGAAAGGTGGAATGATTGATATTTGATGCAGATACTCGGGGACCAACTCAAAAAGCCATTCTTAACAGTATGATCATGGTTACAAAATGGCTACATTTGCACCTGTTAGGAATTCACAGAATGACTCCTGACTGGTATACATGGTTTAATACAATAGGGACTCCACAGCCGGATTGAAGGAAAATCTGCAGTACTAAACCTCTCCCCTGTGATATAACTGTGATATAACTAAGCTTCCAGCTGTTTTTGAGCTTTACCAGAGAGATCTGAATTTGATTAATTTAATTCTGGTGTTGTAACCAGGGAAGCTATACAAGTCTTGCTGAAGTAGGGCAGTTTTGTGATTTCTCTTTTAGTCCTGACCGTTTTGAAACATTGATCATTTTGCTCCACTTAAGAATATGATATGCTCTCATAAATAGCTGTTGCACTTTAAAAAACTGAAAGCTGTTAGAGAAACTGGGCTACCTTCATTGTTTTGGATTTGATTAGTGGTCTTGTGTTTACTACCTGAACATGTGACTAATGGCATCAGAGTTGAAACAGTGTTCACTGAAATGTTGAGTTGCTGCCTTGCCCTCATGTCCAAATGTTGTTGAGGTGGGGCAAATGGAATAGTCTGTAAAAAAAAAAGGTGAGCCAGTACAAGCAGGAGTTTGCATAGTTTGCAACGATACATGTGTGAACCGGATGGGTTGTTTGTTCTATGTATGTGTATTGCAAGTCATCTTCTAGACTTTATGCTAGTTAGATTTTGGTTAAGCCTCAGAGAATTTGACACAAAAATGTCCGAATTCGAGGCTTCAGGTTATTTTATTTTACACTGTAATATGTTTACATGCATAAGAATTGATGTTTGACAGAGTGAAGCAGGCAGGTAATCTAGTTAGTCTACGGGAGATTGGGATATGAGCTCAGCAGTTCATACGAGTAATTAAGTGACGACCCCACTTTTATGACTTCTTCTAGGCAGCAGAATGTTTAATGAATGAGAAAAACACCTCCCTCCTTTCCTTTTCCACCTTTCTAATACAGATGCGTATTTACTATAGAAGGGTCTATATTTACATTGGTGATTCGTAAAGCATTAGCTGGTAGTTAGGGAAGGTAGTGAGTGGAAAATATGAGTAGTGCCAGCTGAATGTATTCTTGTAGTTCCCTTTTTAGGTCAAGTCCTGAGCCAGTGCGCAAGCACTGCTCTGGGATTGATCTGCGGTGGTAGAGTACGGGAGAGAAGCCACGACCACTCCCCTGCCCATCCTTTTTATTGGCTTGTTTCTTTGTCATTTCTAAATGCTGCCTTATGATTGGTCTTTAGGCTTGTTAGTCCCTCCTTATGACGGTCATGTTGTCATTTGTATCCTTCCATGGCTACTGGACCCTTTACTTTGAGTGTTGCACGGTATGTGTTAGTTCGATTGTGAGCACTATTTTCTTTTTTAAGGTCTTCTTCCCCCTCCCACAGCCCATGCCTTCTCGCTCCTCCGCCCACCCCTATTGTTCAAGCCTTCTCACCCCCGCACAACCACACTTCTGTTTGAAATGCAATAAGTCTTGCGTATATGCGAGTCCTATTGCATTGCAAATACTTGTTTTTTTATTATCACATCTTTATTGGACAGCGTATTTGGCAACTTTCTTATAGCGCACCTGCAAAATCCTGCTTTTCTTAAATGTTTATTTTTTTTAATAAATTGTGGCATGCCAAGCTTCATATTCAGTGCGCCCGCACGCACACCTTTCTCCCGGATGCTGCGTTTGAACTTCAATAATGGCGGCCGCGGGAATTCTATAGCGTGACTCGCCCAAATCCCTTTTCCCCCTGCTTAACTTATGCCAGCGAATAAACAGGTAAATGCTTGTTTTCATCTGACTTCAGCTGATCGTGCCGACATTAGGCCGTATTTCTGCCCTGTCAGAGAGCTTGGGGGGTCACATGTTGTCACTGCCTTATCCATTAATGGTGCAGAAGTTTTCTATGAGGTGCCACAATTCCCAAAGTTCACCTCTATTTCTCCCGTCTTCCACTGCCACGTTTCCGTCATTGCAGCCCTTTAAGATGACGCACCCAACATTTTTTCTGCACTCCCGCCGGGCGAGCCGTAGAAGCGTCCATAATTACTTTCCAGGTATGTTGGTTTGGTAGTCAGGGGATTAGTTTACTTGTGCAGTGACCCATGATGATCAGCAGTAATAGACCCGGGGTTGGAAATAAGTGACAATGTTGTTTCACAGTAAGTTATGAACCCAGCCCGACTTTGGACTTGGCCCCCCTTGGCCGCGGCTTTTTACTTGTACTAATACTTTCCTTGTGTGTACATTGCTCGAGGAACTCGTGTACAGTGCCTCGCAGACGCCATTACCACTCATCAGTGAGAGCGGTCCCAATGCATGTTGATAGTCTCCTATTCCCCTTTCATGCTCCATCACCATCCTACCATGGATTCTCTAATGGGCCTACACAGCTCAGTTGGCAGCCCATGCTGGAGTCATAAGCATGACTTCCAAATTCCAGTGTCTGTACTCTCCTCTGTGTTCCAAATCACAAAACCAACTCCAAATACTCTTTTATGCTCTTTGTATACCATCTATGATGTTTCTACTATAAAATTCAAACCCAGCGGCACAAGAGGAAGTCCTTAAGTCGTGCCCTTATTTTAGGCAGCTTAACATTCCAGCTGCGAAACTCATTTGGCCATGATGCAGATGAATGTGACTACGTCTGTGTGAGGCACTAGGTGGAAGCGCTCACTATCTCCACTGCATTCGTTAATGAATGCAGCACAATCTCATTGATAAATCCCCTGTCCACAGTCCACAAAAAATTAAAACACTCTTGTTCTACATGTTCCCGTCACCCAATTAGGACCCTAGCTGCTCCTTCCTGCTTCTCGCTGACCTACCATCTTTTGGACATTGCCGACTGCAATTCATCCCCTTTTCGTTCTTATAGATTTTGTTTAAGTTATAGCTGCAGGTGTATTCCTTTGAGTTCACCCTCCACCCATATTTTTCATTGGCTTTGTGTCATTGTCCTTCGTAAATGCTGGCTTCTGATTGATAAATAGGCTTGTTAGACCCTCCTTCGTACTGAATTATCGTCATTTGTTACCTCCCATAACGACTGGAACTTTTACTTGGCTTGTTACATGGTCAGCTTTATCTAGTGGGTGAGCACTATTTTGTCTATTGACACTGTTGGGGACAATGGTGGCTGCTTTTTGTCTTTGCAGAGCGCCCACACAGGAAAATGTCGGTGCTTTTCTTATAAAGCGCTATGCCGCTCTAACGTGCATGCTGAGCGTGGCTCTCGCTTTAGGGGCACCGCTCTCAGTCTTTGTACTTTAATAGTGAGCATGGCATGACAGTATAAGCCCTGCATTGGTGGTGACGATAAAACTCTGTTCATATGCTGTGCGTTTTAATTATTGCATGCATCTTAGATGCCTGGTGACAAAAGGCTGCCCATCAAACCTGCATGTCTCTGAGACTGAACCAGCTCGAACAAGCTCTACATCTGCCTTTAAAATGCACGGGGGGGGCTGACTGTTCCGCGCACCATTTCATACGGCCTTTGACAACCCGATTTCTTTGTAATGTGCTGGCTGAATAATGCACCAGTTGAACATTTTAGAAAGCGGTTCCCTTGGGGTGTGGATGGCTTTTCAGCTCAGCGTGAAAAAACAGTTTCAGTACCATTCATTTCCTCCTCCAAAAAACTTTTCGTAAAGTGAGCAAATGTATGCTGTGTAGGAGGTACACAGTATGTAGAGGTTGTCTATGCTTTTCTAGATGGCTCAAATACATTAATGAGAGCACGAGACAAGTTGCGGCGACCTGCTGATTGCCATATTTTTAATTAGCAATGATTTAATAACAAAAACATCATTGCATACAAGATAGAGCACGCTGGTGTGGCGTGTGTGAAACAGACAGGTCGCGGCTGAAGCAAAACAAGAAGCGCTGGAGGTCTCTATGCACTTGATCCTTCCAAAGTTTAACCTATCACTCTAGGGGCAATGGTTAACAGGTATGACTTTTTTTATAAGCAGAAATCTTAAGTGCAAACTAATTTTTAAGTTGTGTTGTGGTCATCCTCTAAGGTGCGCCAAATAAGAGCTGCATATTTAGAGGTGGGGTTACATGAATGTCACCACTCTATTTCCAGGGCAACACTACCTCCGTTGACAGCGCCCTTGAATACTTGGGCCAAAGACATTCACAAGGTATTCCTTCCCAACACCTCCCCTTACATGCTACTTTGCTCGGGTGTCTGATTCCCCTCTGTTAGAAATGGGATTTCTGGTTGGCTAACGCGTGCGCCAAAGCCAGGCAGAAACCACCACTCTAGTCAGTGCAAGGGAGTTACACGCTGAAGATAAGCCCTGCTCACCCCCTTGGTAGCTTGGCATGAGCAGTCAGGCTCATCCCAGTGGCAATGTGTAAAGCGTTTGCGCACCACACACACACACACACACACACACACACACACAAAGCATCAACACACTAGGCACATCACAAAAGAAACTCCCCATAAGGGTATATAAAAATGTGCCTTTGTATTATCATAAACACATCAGAAACACAATCACACACCGTGCCAACTGGCACCAGGTAACAATTTACAGGGGATTATGTACAGGACCAGGCCCTTCAGGCCCCCGTCAGAACCGTCAGAGCAGGTAAGTAAATGTGAAACACAACCAGTAACTACTGGTAGCATAATGACCTAAGCATTAACACATTAACATTTAGACCCCATCCTGAAACATCATATCATGACATTAGGCAATAAATCACATTACGCACGAGGCCTTACCAGCATGTACACAATATACCGAAACATCCTAAACATAAACACATTATGTCATAGGCATCACACGTATAAAAACACATTATGCATCTCATTAGGCCTAAACCATATTACGCCTAAATCATGATGTAAGGGTCATCACTTGAGGGCTTTGCACCCTATCAACATTAGACCTGACCCCAGGACAACTGGTCTTCATCTGGGCTCAAATGCCCTATGTACCGCAAAGTCAGGGCTCTACGGGGGACCTCACCAAGGGCCCCCTGGCTGTCTCAGCTGCAACTACAAAAATGCGCACAGGCGCTAGCGCATGGGGTGCACTCACCCCCTTCTCCACCTAGAACGAAGTGTCCCCCAATTTTTCAGCTGCCCAGCGCTCTCGCAGGGCAGCTGAGATTCAGACAAAAACAAGCTCGGGCACTACCGTGCCTCTAGGGTCCTGCTATGGGGCTTTTAGCACAAATTGCCCCCTGAGTGCAAATGCCCGCTAGTGGGGTGCAGCTGGAAACCAAATAGGCATTGGGACTCACTGTGCCACTAAAGCCCCACCTTGGGACTTTTAAACAAATGGGGCTCAACGTGCAGCTGCCCACTGTCAGGCGGGGCAACTGTGACCACAGGGGGTAGGCACTGACAATGTGCCTGACACCACCCCCACCAAGTTAACAACTGATCCTCACTCACCGACAGACTTCTTTGGTCCTTCATGGGCTGGGGAACAAGGCACTGTCTTGATCTGGACGACCCGCAGGGCTCCCACTAGCACATGGGGGCCCGTTCTCCTGCAGGCATGGTCAGCCGGGTTGCTACGGCACCCTGTCTCTCCTTCACTCACCGGGCATAGGCATGGAGCCTGCGAGGCTCCGGTCGAACTCTTCCTGGCAGGGCACAACGGTACGGGACACAGAGCTCCGTCTCTGGGGCAACATCCCTTCTGCCTCTTCCTCTGGCACAAGGTCCCTGCCCTGTGTGCTGGCCTGACTTGGCCCAGCTGTGCCCCTTGGTGTTGGAGGACTCCTGGCACCTTGTGAGAGCCATCTTTGTACTTCCACAATGAAGGAGCCTTTCATGGCCTGCAGCGCGATGCTGCGAGGTGCCGACACGGGGAATCCCAGTGTGGGGTCTTCCCCTTACTGCTGTGGGAGGAGCGGGAGACCACCCCGTGTTTGTGCTATCTAGCGGAAGCCTACCCCACATATTTGTTTGTCTTGAAGCGGGAGCCCACCCTGCATTTTTGTGCATCTGGAGAGCCAACCCTGCTTATGGGCTTGTCTTGCGGGTTCCCACCCTGCATTGGAGTTGTATTTACGAGTACCCACCCCTCATGGGAGTCATATTTGCGGGTGCCCACCCCGCATTGTGGATGTAAAAGCGGGTGCCCGCACCACATTGCAGGATCGAGAGAGAAGATGAGCCGCCGGCACTGCAAGTGACCCAGAAGCCGGACACCCGATACCTGACTGTGGTTGGGCCAAGGAAAAGGAAGCCGCGCTGATGGCCGAGGCCTGGGTAAAGGCGGGGGTCCCAGGCTCGAGGAGAGCCCCGCATGCTGCCAAGGATGAGGATGGAGCCTTGAGCAGCTCGCAGCTGACGTGCCCCGCTGGAGATCCCTGCGGTGCAGATTGTGAGGAGCCCCGGTGAGGAAGGAGCTCCCCGAAGTCTCTGGAGTGCCAGAAGCAGCACGTGAAGTTGCGGCGGAGTTATGGTGACATGGGGGCCCGAGACACATTGTTGGCCGCAGTTAAATAGAAATGGTCTGCAGCATAAGTAGAGGAAGTGGAGAGAGGCTCCAATGAAGTTTGGACCCGCCAAGGCACAATGTCGGTGCCTAGAGACCGCCAGGTGGTCAACCGAGCCTGCGGAGTTACCCACAGGGAGCCCAGTGAGTGGGGCTCAGTTGGACACTGGTTGGCAGGGTTTGTCGTGGCACATTGCCGGTGCCTGCCCCCTGTGGTAGTGCTTAGGGCACCGTGAGTGCCCATGCTGTTTTTCCAGCTGCCCCGTCTTACAGGGGCCAACTGCAACTTGGGGTGCCAGTTCTTTTTCTTGAGAAGTCCGCGAGTGGGACTTTGGGGCAATTTGTTGATAAGAGCCCCGGAGTGGGGCCCCAAAGGCACCGCAGGTGCTGGTGCTACTTTTGCTTGCCACAGATGCACAGCGAGGGCACGGGCAGCTGCAACGTTGGGGGCAAGTTTGTTGTCTAGGGCCCTCAGAGTGGGGCTCCCCCCAGGCACAGTGGTGCCAGCGCAATTGGGGGCAATCTCGAAATGAGGTGGCATTCCGGGCAGGCCCAGGGCAGGGCACTTGGGGAACACTGATTTAGGGACAAGTAACCCTGTGGGAGGTGTACCATATGTTTCTGCCACTCATGGTGCTTGGGCATAATGTGTTATGCTCAGTGCAGTGCCCTATTACCAGTCGTTACTGGTTGTTCTCATCAGCTGTGAGGGTTGTGCCTAAGAGGGGCCTGATAAGATGATGGTGTTTGTGCTCATAATGTGATGCCTAATGCAAATGTTTATGCCCCATTCGATGCCTATGACATAATGCGTTTATGTTTAGGATGTGTATGCATAACGTGTTTATTCTGGTGAGGCCCAATGCGTAATAGGTTTATGCTAATGAGGTTTGGGCCTAATGTGATTTATTGCCTAATGTCATGTTATGATAGTTTAGGATAGTGTCTAATGCTACTGTGATAATGCTTAGGTCATTTTGGTACCAGTAGTAACTGGTTGTGGTTTATATGTACTTACGTGATCTTATGGTTCTGACCATGGTCCGGTTGGCCTGGACCTGGATATAATCCCCTGTGAATATTGCATAGTGCCAGTTGGCACAGTGTAAATGTGTGATTATGTTTCTAATGTGTTTATGATAATACAAAGGCTATTTTTTATGTAACGTTGTGTGGAGTTTCTTTTGTGGTGTGCCTAGTGTGTTGCTGCTGTGTGTTGTGTGTTGGGCAAACGCTTTACACATTGCCTCTGGGATAAGCCTGACTGCTCGTGCCATGCTACCAAGGGGTTGAGCAGGGGTTATCATCAGTGTGTAGTTCCCTTGCCCTGACTGCAGTTATGGTTTCTGCCTGGCTTTGGGGCAAGCCTTAGCCAACCAGAAATCCTATTTCTAATACCCTCCTACTCTTTCACCTAAATGTCCTTTGATTCCCTAGTAGTGCGTGCCATATAAAGACCAGCACATGCACATATACAGTTCCCGCCCATCACAGGTATAGCTGCCTGTACTGAGGAGGCAACACGTGGGCAATACAAGGGCACAAGATTAGCTCATCTGATCACCCATTAAGGCTGAGAAACTCTGGTGTCAAGAAATCTCTCGCCATATAAGCAATGGATGGAATAGATACACTAGCAGATTTTAAACAAAAATGAGAAATTGTGACTTGCATAGTGGCCACATTAATGATAAACCCTGATAAATAATGCCCTCATGTAATTGTTGAATACCATTATCCGTCACCTGGCAACAGACTTTCGAATATATAACTGACTCCTTTAGTAAAAGAGTAGAGAAAGGGGGCGGGGTAAGATGAAGAAGAAAGCGCCCCTAACATGTAGTGCCTCTAACATAGGTGTGAAAGAGAAAGAGCTTCTATGAAAAAAGTACTGCTATGAAAAAGGGATGCTATGAAAAATGCGCTGCTATAAAAAAGGTGTTTATTGCAGGCAAAGTCTCCAATGAGGAATTCAAGTTTTACTCAGCTCCATGCACCTAGAGCATAGGTACTCGCAAACGTTTCACCAGGGGCCCAAAGTGTGGTTGATGGTGTGATCATGGACCACTTCGATGGGGTAGGGCATGGCGGTGTAAAGTGTGTGTAGAGGAAGCGAAGTATGTATTTTGTGTGGGCAGTGAGCCATTGAGGTATTTTAAGCGTTTCATTCTACCATATGAATCATACATTTGGCAGTACTGTGTTAACCTGCATCTAAGTCACCATCCATTTACTGCACCTAGGGGTAAGCCTTCTCTGCTTGCTATGAGTACCCTGGCTGAGTCAAGCGTACAAAGGAAGTATGTTGATTAATCAACTAGAATAAAATACAATTGCACAGTGCAAAACCTGAAAACCTGGAATCAATCCTGGCTTCTCTCTTAACCAAATTGGGTGAGCCAAGACACTGGTTTGATCTCACTTTGCCTCTATTTTCTTCATTATGACATATAAGAGCACCTAGAAATACTTGAGTGCAGAATGTTCACTGTATAAAACATTAACATTTTGATTACATTAGCTATAATGTTGTTTATGTATATTAACCCTTTGCATGCTCATGATGGAGCGGTTCTGTCATGAGCAAGGGTGGGCGTGTGCTCAGGACGAAACCGCTCCATCTTGGCGCCTACCCATGTGGGAAGCACTGGCGCTCTCCCCATGGGCAGTTCATCTACACCCCCAAGCAGGGATGGCAGCAGAAGAGTTTCCGCTGCCACCTCCAACCCCTCCCTCGGCGATCCTGTGACGTCAGCGCACACAGCATGCGCCGACGTCATCAGGAAGTGCTGGATGCCTGGAAGCCATTTGCTTCCAGGCGTCCACAGAGAAAACAGGTATGTTTCCTTCCTCCGGTGGAGTAGGGGGGGACAATTCTTCATGCATTGAGGCATTGGGAGAGAAAAACGCTTTTCCTCCCCCCTGAAGTCTCAATGCAGTGCATTCTTGCTGCACGATCGCGCGCAGCGTCGGGGGCGTGCAGCAGGAATGCCTCCACTAGACACCAGGGATGTTTTTTTATTTAAAGGAAGCGACCCCTTGGCCAAGGGTCACTTCCTTAGGGGACTAAATAATTGTAGGACTTTTCTGCCCCCGCTGGGAACAGATCGCCTGCGTTTTTGGCGTTTCTGGCCCGAGGGAGGGGGGCATAAAAGCCCAGTAGAGCCAGGGATTTAAAAATAAATAAAACGGAAGCAACCCCTAGGGAAGGGTCGCTTCCAGGGGCCAATTTTTTTTTATATGTGTGTTCTGCCGGCCCATTATTTTGCCTTTCCGCCCCCGGGGGGGGCAGAAAAACCACTTGGCACTGGGAATTTTGTTTTGTGTGTAATGGCAGCGACATGGTTGCTTCCAAGCGGGTAAAATTTGATTAATGTTTTTTTTGCCCCTTCTGGGGAAAGATCTGCCCCTTTTTTTTGGCCTTTCTGCCCTAGGCAGGAGGGAGGAGGCAGAAAACCCTACTAGGCACCAGTGATTTATTTATTTTGCAAGGGGGGCACATTTCTGTCTGCTGTTTGCTTCCCCACCCGGAGAACAGATCGGCCTGGCAGACAACCTCACCTGATCCCTTGGGCAAGATCATGCCCCATTGTTCCCAGCCCTATTTGAAGGCCCATCTGTCAGATTTACCATTTGTGTAGTGGAATAGTGTGTTCTAATGTTAATTGTTTTAATTCTTGTGAATTGCAATTGTAATGCTTTATTTCTCCCTTTTTGTTCTAGTTCAAGGCTTTTGCTCTATAGATTGTTCCAGGTTGCGGTTTTGTTAAAGGTGGTTCTGCTGTTTGTGTAGTTGCAAGTGTTTGGTAAGAGACTTTTTTTGTACAATGTAAATGAGTTTCATTTCTCTGCATGAAGGTGTTATTTGCAAATGGTGTAATAATAGCAGTGTGTTTGGCTTCTGTTTTGTGAGTGTCTAAAACTTTTTGCATTTGTGCTCGATGTGTATTTTGTGGTCTTGTGAGTAATTGGTTTAGTTTTTTTCTTTCTAGTGGGATATAGTTGGTTTTTGCTGTCTCTCTGCAGAGTAGGTGCTGGTGAGTGTAGCTGTCTCTTGCAATTGAATCTCATAGTTTTTGAGTATATAGATCTTTGTGATGAAGGCACACTTTTTTGTTTCCTTATTTTGCACAGTGTTGATTGTTGTTGACTTGTTCGTGCAGTCTCCTTTCTTAGTAAGGATAATGGCTAGCCGCAGGATTACTGCTCAGCAGGTTGTTGCTACGCTTTTTGAGTCTTCCTCTGACCATGGTTCAGAGACTGACTCTGCATCTGAGGCAGAGGACGGTGTGGAAGATTCAGGCAGTGAATTTTCTATCCACATGGAATCATAGGATGATGAAGCTACTCTCAGTGCGGATGAAGCTACTCTTAGTGCAGATGAAGTGCCTGTTTTAGAGGAGGACATTGATGTGCCGATAGTGCAGCAAGAGGCATCTAGGCTGCAGCCTGGGGCTGCAAGGCTTCCATTTGGAAGTGATGACCTCTGGATTGCCCCGGGCATGGTGCAGCCAGCATTGCCTAACTTTACTGGTGTTCCAGGGTGTAGAGTGAATACAGAAATTTGTTGCCGATAAATTTTTTCAGTTGTTTATCAATGATATATTTTTGGCAGAGATTGTCGAGCAAAATAATTTGTATACCGAACAGTTGTTGAGGGACCTCAGTGTCAGCCTTAGGCCCCACTCTACAGCTACCCGGTGGACTCCCACAAATGTGGAAGAGATGAAGAAGTTCTTGGGTTTAACTTTTTTGATGGGCTTGCTACGGAAGCCCTCAATGTCTTTATATTGGTCTACTAGTCCCTTGTTGGCAACGGCTATATTTCCAGCAGTCATGAGTCGTGCTAGGTATTTGCTTCTGCTTCGGATGCTGTATTTTGTCGAAAATGGTTTAGCGTTGACACAAGATCACGCTGATTGTGACCGTCTTTTTAAGATTCGGCCTGTCATTGATAAATTTGTAGATCAATTTTCTGAGATCTATGCCCCGGGAAAAGGAATAGCAGTGGATAAATCGTTGGTCTTGTTCAAGGGCTGCTTGGTTTTTAGGCAATACATTCCTAGTAAGAAGGCATGCTATGGAATTAAGCTGTGTATGCTGTGTGACAGTAGAACTGGATATGTTTCTAATTTCAGGGTGTACACCAGTAAGGAATCCAGGATAAACCCCCCTGGTTGTCCGTCCACTTTTGGAGTGACTGAGAAATTTGTTTGGGAATTTGGTAGAGGACTTTTTAACAAAGGGCACCATTTATATGTCAATTACTTCTACACGGGGTGCGGTTGTTCAGGAAATTGGCCAAAGTGGACACTGTCGCTTGTGGCACAAACCGCTCTAACCGTAAAGGTTTCCCAAAAGAACTTGTTTCTCAAAAGCTTGCACGGGGACAGTGCAGTGCGTTGCGAGGAATTTCTAGCTGTGAAGTTTTCAGGCAGGAGAGATGTCTACGTGCAGACTACCATCCATGATAAAAGCTCTTTACTTGTGACTGTTTGGGGTCAGGTTACTGAAGCGCGCAAACCAGTGTGCATTTTAGACTATAATAGGCACATGGGTGGTGTTGATAGAGTAGATCAGAGGTTGGAATCTTACACAGCTCTTTGTAAGGCTTACATTTGGTATAAAAAGTTGGCTATCCATCTTTTCCACTTGGCAACCTTTAATGCTTTTGTTGTATTCAAGGATTCTTGTCCTGAGTCAAAGATTACTTTTGTTAAGTTTCAGGAGTCTGTAACAGGCAGCCTTGCTGTAGTGGAACAAGTCAGTCAAGTCAAGTCAAGTCAAAAAGATTTATATAGCGCGCTACATACCCATAGGGTCTCAAGGCGCTTGAGGGGGGGTGGGGAATTACTTGTCGAATATCCAAGTTTTAAGTTGCTTTCTGAATGCTAGGTGGTTCTGAGTAAGGCGAAGGTGAGTAGGAAGAGAGTTCCAAGTTTTAGCTGCCAGGTAGGAGAAGGCTCTGCCTCCCATGGTGGTTTTGTTGATGCGATGTACAGTGGCAAGAGCTTGGTTGGAGGATCGTAGCTGACGGGAGGGGGTGTAGAAGGACAGTCGTGAGTTGAGGCATTCAGGTCCAAGTTCATAAAGTGCTTTGTGTGCGTGGGTTAGGAGGCGGAAAGTAATCCTCTTATTTACGGGGAGCCAGTGGAGGGTTTTCAGATGACCAGAGATGTGTTCTTTACGCGGGATGTCTAGTATGAGCCTGGCAGAGGCGTTCTGGATGCGTTGGAGTTTTTTCTGGAGTTTTGCGGTGGTACCGGCGTAGAGGGTGTTTCCGTAGTCCAGGCGGCTAGTGACCAGTGCGTGGGTGACCGTTTTACGAGTTTCGATGGGGATCCAGCGAAATGTTTTTTTGAGCATGTGAAGAATGTTGAAGCAGGATGATGAAACGGCGTTGACTTGTCTGGTCATCGAGAGTGAGGAGTCCAGGATGACGCCCAGGTTCCGCGCGTGGTCTGTCGGGATGGGTGCCTTTCCAAGGGCCTCTGGCCACCAAGAGTCATCCCAGGCGGAGGGGAGGTGCCTAAGATGAGGACTTCTGTTTTGTCGGAGTTCAGTTTCAGGCGGCTGTGCTTCATCCACTCGGCTACTTCTTTCATTCCTTCGTGTAAGTTGGTTTTGGCGGTGTTAGGGTCTTTGGTGAGTGAGAGGATCAGTTGAGTGTCGTCAGCGTAGGAGATGATGTTGAGGTTGTGTTGGCGAGCGATGGTCGCAAGGGAGCTCATGTATACGTTGAAGAGGGTGGGGCTGGGAGAAGATCCTTGTGGCACACCACAAATGACTTCAGTGGCCTCTGACTTGAATGGTGGGAGGCGGACTCTCTGGGTTCTTCCGGTGAGGAACAAAGTGATCCATTCCAGTGCTTTTCCTTGTATTCCGACGTTTCTGAGGCGCTGTAGAAGGGTGCTGTGACAGACTGTGTCGAAGGCGGCGGAGAGGTCGAGGAGGATGAGGGCGACTGTGTCTCCGTTGTCCAGTAGAGATCGAATGTCGTCAGTTGCAGCGATGAGTGCGGTCTCAGCGCTGTGTTTGGCTCGGAAGCCGGACTGTGAGGAGTCGAGGGATTTGTTGGTTTCGTGTAAGGTGGCGAGTTGATTGTTGACAGCTTTCTCGATGACTTTGGCAGGGAAAGGAAGAAGCGAGATGGGGCGGTAGTTTTTGAGTTCGGTGGGGTCCGTTGTGGGTTTTTTCAGAAGGGCGCTAAGTTCTGCGTGTTTCCAGCTTTCCGGGAAGGTGGCGGAGTTGAAGGAGCAGTTGATGACATCACGGAGGTGTGGTGCTATGATGGAGTCTGCTTGGTTGAAGATGTGATGAGGGCATGGGTCAGTTGGGGATCCTGAGTGGATAGAGTTCATCAGTCGGATGGTGTCCTCAGTGGAGATTGGGTTCCAGTCGTTGAGGGTGTTCAGGGGGGGTGAAGGTCCTGCAGAAGGTTGGGTAGGTTGGTCTCCGGGTCGGTTGTCGAAGCTGTTGTGGATGTCTGCGATTTTGTTGTAGAAGAAGGAGGCTAGGGAGTCGCATAGGGCTTGTGAAGGGGTGATGTCGTTGGAGTTGGCTGATGGGTTGGTGAATTCTTTGACGATGTTGAATAGTTCTTTACTGTTGTGGGCGTTGTTGTCAAGTCGGTCTTTGAATGCGGCTTTCTTGGCAGACCGGATTAGTTGGTGGTGTATGCGGGTGGCGTTTTTGAAGGCGTCCCTGGTGCTGGTGTTTGGGTCTTTTTTCCAGGCCTTCTCGAGGGAGCGACAGTGTTTCTTCGATTTCTTAAGATCATCGTTGAACCAGGAGGCGATTTTGCTGCCAGGTTTGCTTTGACGTTTTTTCAACGGGGCTAGAATGTCGGCGCTGTTGGATATCCATTGGGTGAGGTTAGTGGCTGCTTGGTCGGGGTTAGAGGAGTGGACAGGAGAGTTTTGAAGAAGCGAGGAGGAGATCTGGTTGATGGTGATTTTGTTCCAGTTTCTTCGCATGGTGGGTTGAGGATGGTTGTAGATTGTGGACTTGTTGTATGTGAAGTGAACGCAGCTGTGGTCCGTCCAGTGGAGAGCTGTGGTATGACTGAAGGAGACATGTTTGCTGGAAGTGAAGATAGGATCTAGTGTGTGGCCAGCAATGTGGGTGGGGGTAGTGACCAGTTGTTTGAGTCCGAGGTTGGCAAGGTTGTCCAGAAGGGTGGTGGTGCTGCCGTCGTTGCTCTTTTCCAGGTGAAAATTGAGGTCTCCCAATAGAATGTAATCCTCGGAGGGGAGGGCGTGTGGGGTGATAAAGTCAGTGATGTTGTCACTGAATTGTGCACGGGGACCTGGACGCCAGTAGAGGAGGGTGCCTCTGAGTGTGGTTTTGGGGTCGATGTGGATCTGGAAGTGAAGGTGTTCGGCGTTGGCGAGGTGGGCGTCAGAGCTGGTTGAGATGCGGATGGAGTTCTTATGGACGATAGCGATGCCTCCTCCTGTTTGGTCGATGCGATCCTTACGGATGATCTTGTATCCTTCCGGGATGGCAATGGTGATGTCTGGGGCTGACGAGGCATTCATCCATGTTTCTGTAAGGAAGGCGACGTCCGGTGAGATGGTGTCGAGTAGATTCCAGAGGTCGATGGCGTGTCTGTGGACCGAGCGGGTGTTGAGCAGGATGCATTTTAGGTGGTTGGTGTCAGGTCTCTGAGTGGTGTTGGTGGATGTGGAGCTGGATTTGGTGCCGTCGTACTTGCAGGAGTTGCAAGAGAAGGGTCCATGGGTGAGTCCAGGAGCGGCTTGGACGCAGTTGGGGGGACGGCCGGGGTTAAGGGCTAGGAGGGTGGAGGCGTCGTAAGTAAAGCGGGGGGGCTGGGCATAGCGTGGACCAGGGGGTCTGGCGCTGGGCGCGGTCCAGGCGCGGACGGGCGTAGACGGGCTTACCTTTGGCGCACCTTCGGCGAGGCCGTAGCGCGTGGACGCTGCGCGTGGGACCATCTGACATATATGGACAGTGGAGGGGGCGGAGCGTGGGAGGGTCATCAGGGAGGCGGGATCAGAGAGGCGGGTCAGGGGAGAGCAAAACACAAAATGGAGGAATGAAAGTGAAAACAAACAGCGAAAGCACAATACAATGCTCGCCAGCAAGCTATCAAGGGCACTTAAATCCTGCACAATGTGTACACTTAAAGCGCTATCCACAGAGCAACCAACCTTGGAAGCGTTACACAACACAGATGTAAAGAGAAAATACACAGCGCTAATTCAATGAGCACAGTTGGGATTCCAAAGCGCTACACGCTAATGATTTTCAAAGCGCAATAAGACTAGTGAAAGAAGCACAGAGCGTGAGGCAGATGATACAATGCAGTTTTCAAGGCGCTGCAGGAGCGAGAGCTTCAAAGCGCGACTATGCACAGAGTGCGAGGCAGATGATACAATTAGGTTTCTAAAGCGCTTCCAGAGTGAGAGCTTCAAAGCGCTACTATGCGGTCTGAGGCTACGATACCAGGTGCAGTCGGGAGGTCGAGGGTGCAAGAGGCTTCAGCTGCGGGCTGTAAGGGCTGCAGATAGATCGAGCAGGGAGCGTGGGGGAGCAACCGTTCCGGACAGAATCCAGTATTCCTAGAGTTGGAGTGGTGGAGGATGTGGCTAGATTGAAAGATTACCACTTTCCTGATCACATTCCTCCCACACCCTCAAAAGACTTTCCCAGTACGAGATGTAGACTCTGTTGGCGAAGAGGTACGTGGAAGGAGACTCGTATGTACTGCCCTGAGTGTCCTTCTAAACCTGCACTGTGTGTGCCTGCTTGTTTTAGAATGCACCACATGGAAAATCATTTTTGGGAGCATCCATGAGTGGTAAAGTGAACTGCCTGCTCTCTATTTTTTTATATGTTTTGTTAAGTTTCAAGGTTGGCATTTGTGCAATGTATTTAGTTTCAGATTTTGTGTTAGTAGATTTGTATCTATTTGCAATTTGTTTGTGTTTTCTTTTTTGTGTAAAAAATCCTAAATGTGGTGGTGGTGTGTGTAGGCTGGCACTTAGCTGGTGGTGTGTGTGGACTTGCGCTTGGCTGGTGGTGGGCGTGGACTGGTGCTTGGCTGGAGGTGTGCATGGACTGGCGCTTGGCTGGCGGTGTGTGTGGACTGGCGCTTGGCTGGCAGTGCGCGTGGACTGCTGGTTGGCTGGCGGTGTACATGGACTGGCACTTGGCCGGTGGCATGCATGGATTGGCGCTTGGCTGGCAGTGTGTGTGGACTGGCGCTTGGCTGGCGGTGTGCGTGGACTGGCACTCGACTGGCAGTGTGCGTGGACTGGCGCTTGGCTGGCGGTGTGTGAGTTATGACATGCTGCTCATCAATACACACACTGCTGACCAAAAGCTACTCCACACAAATGTGAGCTGGTGTGGTTGCTGTGTCAGGAATGTTGGTATTTGAAAGTGATGGGCCCTTGAATGGTGCTGTCTGCTGGTGTGAGTGTTGTAATGTGCTGGGCCCGTAGCTGGCAGTGTAAATGGTTTTATATGTGTCACACGTATGAAAGGTGTATGAATGGCCTGTAAAGCGGTTGGTACCTTGCCATGGCTTTACAGCTCATGAGCTGTGAGTCAATGGTTCAGTTTCTCGTCCTTTCAATTATTAACAGTGCATTTCATTCTTGTGAAATCTCCGGTTAATGCAACTGTATATACTGAACCATCTCTCACCCTCGTGCCAAATCCAACCAGTATGTATGTGTGCTTGAGGTATAGGTGGTTGTGAAAAAATATTTGTCTTTTCTGTCTTTCTCAAGCAGGGTCTACCTTGTCCCTTTTAGTGAATGTTGTACTGTGTTGGTTTTGTGCCTGGTGGTGTGAATGAACTTGTTTGTATCACGTATGAAAGGTGTGTGAATGGCCTGTAAAGCGGTTGGGGCCTTGACGTGTCTTTACAGCTCACAAGCTGCAAGTCACTGGTTCAGTTTTTTGTCCTTTCAATTACTGATGGTGCATTTCATTTTTGTGAAATCTCTTGTTAATAAAATTTTATATACTGAACCATCACTCGCCCTTGTGCCAAATCCAACCAGTATGTGTGTGTGCTTGAAGAATAGATGGCTGTGCAGTGATCATTGTCTTTTTTTGTCTCTCTGCCAAGGTGTACATTCCATCTAAGAATAACCTACCAACTGTAGATATTGTTGTAAACTAAACACCCATGGGAGTACATGGTGATGTCTCTCTTGTGGATCCCAACAAGTTATCTTACCCACAATGTCCTGCAAACCTCATAATGTGACTGTCACATTTTCCTTGCATTATTGTGCCACCATTTTCATGCTGCAGAAAGAAACAACACATTTTCAACCCCCTAGCATTTCTCCAAGTATCTGAATAGAAATGGCACCTCATTTGTGTGGGTGGGCCAAGTACCCACCGCCGGGAAGGGCCCAAAACCGATTGAGACAACATCAAAATTACCTATCACAAACCAAACTAGTTTTGCAAGGGGGATCCCATGAGTTTTTGTCCCCAGGCTCGGCGCACATCTAGGGAAACCTATCAAACCTACACATTTCTGAAAACCCGACAGCCAGGGGAGTCCAGAGAGGTATGGCTTGCGTTGGTCCCCCAAAGTTCTCCTACCCAGAATCCCCTGCAAATCTCAAATGTAGATAAAAAAATCATCTTTTTCTCAAATTTCTGTGTGGAAAGGTTCTGGAATCTGCGTGGATCCACAAATTTCCTCCCACCCAGCATTTCCCCAGGTATTTTGATAAAAATAGTACCTCACTCGCGTGGGTGGGTCAAGGACCTGGAACAGGCAAGGGCCCAAAACCTATTGAGGCAACATCAAAATTACCTATCACAAACCAACCTGGTTTTGTAAGGGGGGTCCCATGGGTTTTTGGCCTGAGGCTCGGTGGCCATCTAGAGAAACCTATGAAACCCACACATTTCTGAAAACTAGACACCCAGTGAAGTCCGGAGAGGTATGGATTGCGTGGGTCCCCATACATTCACCTACCCAGAATCCCCTGCAAATCTCAAATTTAGCTGAAAAAATCACTTTTTTCAAATTTCTGTCTGGGAAAGTTCAGGAATCTGTGTGAATCCAAAAATGTCCTTCTACCCTGCATTCCCCCAGGCCTCCCAATAAAAATGGCACCTGACTCGTGTGAGTTGGTCAAGGACCCGTGACAGGCAAGGGCCCAAAACCTATTGAGGCAACATCAAAATTAACTATCACAAACCAATCTGGATTTGCAAGGGGGGTCCCATAAGTGTCTTGCCCTGGAATCGGCGGCCATCTAGGGAAATTTACCAAACCAACACACTTCTGAAAACTAGACACCAGGGGTAGTCCAGCGAGGTATGGCTTGTGTGTCCCACAACATTCTCCTACCCACAATTCCCTGCAAACCTCAAGTTTTGCTGAAAAATTCACTTTTTTCTCAAATTTATGTGTGGAAAAGTTCTGGATTCTGTGTGGATCCACAAATTTCCTCCCACCCACCGTTCGCCCAGGTCTCCCGATCAAAATGGTACCTCACTTGTGTTGGTAGGCATAGTGACTGCAACAGGATATGGCCCAAATCGTGCTGTGGAGACTTCAAATTTACCTATAACAAAACTACCTGGTTTTGGGGGGCACCTGGGTTTTTGGCCCTGGGTTCGGCAGCCATCTTGGGAAACTACCAAACCCAAATATTTCTGAAAACTAGACACCCCTGGGAGGACAATGAGGTATGGCTTGAGTTGATCCCAACGTTTCCCTACCCAGAATGCCATGCAAACGTCAAATGTAGCTGACAAAACACATTTTCCACATATTTATGTGTGGAATCACCATGCCGGCACAACGTTCCCCTTTGACTCCCGAGTAAAATGATACCACAGTTATGTGGGTGGGGCAAGGGAGTGTTACTGGGAAGAGCCCAAACCATTGGGATTAAGGGTATGGTACTGTGGTTCCTAAGCGCTATTTTTTTTTTTAAATATATTTTTAGCCAATTCTTCATCGGACACCCACACAAGTGAGGTATCATTTTACTCAGGACACTAAGGAGAACGCTGTGAGGTAGTACATTTGTTCCAGCACAGTCATTCCACACAAAATTATGTGGAAATGTATTTTTTCAGCTACATTTGAGGTTTGACAATTTATTAGGTTTGCAAGGGATTCTGGGTAACAGAACCTGGTGAGAGTCAGTCAAGTCACCCCATCCTAGATTCCAATTGGTGTCTAGTTTTCAAAAATGTATAGGTTTGCTAGGTATCCCTAGGTGCTGGCAGAGCTAGGTTTAAAAAACTGCAGCTTGGCACTTTGCAAAAAAAGGGTCCATTTTCAGGATCACTGAAACAATATCCACTACCAAAATATCGAGTTCCCATAATATCGATGACAAAATATCGAGGGACATAATATCGACTTTCTATCTTCACTAAGGTAAGTACAAAAATATCGACTTTTAAATATCGAGTGTTAAAAATATAGACTGTCAAAATATCGATTTTTTAATGTCTTTAAAATAAGTTAAAACTATTATAATATTACATATATTTAATATAAACATTGTGAAAATTATTAAATAAATGTAACATTATTACATAATTAATGTAAATTTAAAATGTATTAATAATAATACATATATATATAAATACATGTTATTAATAAAACATATAGAATATATTTACCGTAGCATAGCAAAAGGTTTAAATTTAATGTAACCACTCCAGTGGGTGCTACATTACAGAGATCGTTGGATAGCGTAGGGGTAAAAATTACTATTCCCACTTCAGTGGGTACAAGAGTAGGGAAAGCGTTTGATAGCGTAGGTGTAAAATTTACTATTCCCACTCCAGTGGGTGCAACAGTAGGGAAAGCGTTGGATAGCGTAGGGGTAAAAATTACTATTCCCACTCCAGTGGGTGCAACAGTAGGGAAAGCGTTGGATAGCGTAGGGGTAAAAATTACTATTCCCACTCCAAAGAGTGCAACAGTAGGGAAAGCGCTGGATAGCGTAGGGGTAAAAATTACTATTCCCACTCCAGTGGGTGCAACAGTAGGGAAAGCGTTGGATAGCGTAGAGGTAAAAATTACTATTCCCACTCCAAAGAGTGCAACAGTAGGGAAAGCGCTGGATAGCGTAGGGGTAAAAATTACTATTCCCACTCCAGTGGGTGCAACAGTAGGGAAAGCGTTGGATAGCGTAGTGGTAAAAATTACTATTCCCACTCCAGTGGGTGCTACAGTAGGGAAAGCGTTGGATAACGTAGGGGTAAAAATTACTATTCCCATTCCAGTGGGTGCTACAGTAGGGAAAGCGTTGGATAGCGTAGGGGTAAAAATTACTATTCCCACTCCAGTGGGTGCTACAGTAGGGAAAGCGTTGGATAGCGTAGGGGTAAAAATTACTATTCCCACTCCAGTGGGTGCAACAGTAGGGAAAGCGTTGGATAGCGTAGGGGTAAAAATTACTATTCCCACTCCAGTGGGTGCTACAGTAGGGAAAGCTTTGGATAGCGTAGGGGTAAAAATTACTATTCCCACTCCAGTGGGTGCTACAGTAGGGAAAGCGTTGGATAGCGTAGGGGTGAAAATTACTATTCCCAAATAATTATTTTAAATTAATTACCAATTATATTTTATGTATTTACCAATTACTAATTAATTTATAAATATAATTAATTTACATAATTATTTAATTAAAATTAAATTACTTCCCATCCTATTCCCCTATAAACAAACAACCCGCTACAGAAAATAAATTACTAAAAAATAATTATTTATCAATTATTTATTTTAAATTAATTACTAATTATATTTTAATTATTTACCAATTATTATTTAATTAACAATTAGATTAAATTTACATAATTAATTAATTATAATTAAATTACTTCCCACCCTATTCCCCTAAAAACACACAACCCGCTACAGAAAATAAATTACTAAAAATTAATTATTTATCAATTATTTTTTTTAAATTAATTACCAATTATATTTTAATTATTTACCAATTATTATTTAATTAACAATTAGATTAAATTTACATAATTAATTAATTATAATTAAATTACTTCCCACCCTATTCCCCTATAAACACACAACCCGCTACAGAAAATAAATTACTAAAAATTAATTATTTATCAATTATTTTTTTTAAATTAATTACCAATTATATTTTAATTATTTACCAATTATTATTTAATTAACAATTAGATTAAATTTACATAATTAATTAATTATAATTAAATTACTTCCCACCCTTTTCCCCTATAAACACACAACCCGCTACAGAAATTAAATTACTAAAAATTAATTATTTATCAATTAATCATTTTTAATTAATTAACTATTATATTTTAATTAATTACCAATTATTGTTTAAGTAACAATTACATTAAATTTACATAATTAATTATTTATAATTAAATTACTTCCCACCCTATTCCCCTATAAGCCCACAACCCGCTACAGATTTATATTACTCAAATATTATTAAATATTAATAACTTACCTTATTTTCGATATTTTTGTTGTCTATATTTTTTCTAGTCTATATTATGTCTAGTCTATATTTTTGATTCAATATTTTTGCTATTCTAGTCGATATTACTCGATATTTTTGTTGTCTATATTTTGTCTTGTCTATATTTTGTCCAGTCTATATTTTTTACTCGATATTTTGTCCAATCGATATTTTGGGCTCGATAATATGTCTGTTTACCCCATTTTCACTGTGAAAATGTGGTGTGCCCACGTTGCGTTTTGGCCGTTTTCTGTTACGGGCACTATGGCTACCCACACAAGTGAGGTAACATTTTTCTTGGAAGACTTTGGGGAACACAGGGCATGTGGAATGTTGTTGCTTCACGCAGATTTCAGAACTTTCCACCACAGAAATGTGAGGAAATGTGGTCTTTTTTTACAATTTTTTAGGTTTGCAAGGGATTCTGGGTAACAGAACTTGGTGAGAGCCAGTCATGTCACCCCAAACTGGATTTCCATGGGTGTATAGTTTTCAAAAATGTATAGGTTTGCTAGGTTTCCCTAAGTGCCGGCAGAGCTAGGTTTCAAAAACTACAGCTAGGCACTTAGCCAAAAAAGGGTCCATTTTCACTGTGAAAATGTGGTGTGCCCACGTTGCGTTTTGGCCGTTTCCTGTTACGGGCACTATGGCTACACACACAAGTGAGGTAATATTTTTCTTGGAAGACTTTGGGGAACACAGGGCATGTGGAATTTTGTCGCTTCACGCAGATTCCAGAACTTTCCACCACAGAAATGTGAGGAAATCTGGGTTTTTTTTAACAATTTTTTTTAATTTGCAAGGGATTCTGGGTAACAGAACCTGGTGAGAGCCAGTCATGTCACCTCAAACTGGATTCCCATGGTTGTCTAGTTTTCAAAAATGTATAGGTTTGCTAGGTTTCCCTAAGTGCCGGCAGATCTAGGTTTCAAAAACTACAGCTAGGCACTTTGCCAAAAAAGGGTCATTTTTGGCTTTGAAATTGTGGTGAGTCCATGGTGCGTTTTGCGCCGTTTCCTGTTGTGGGTACTAGGCCTACCCGCACAAGTGAGGTACCATTTTTCGTGGAAGACTTTGGGGACGCGGGGTGGGCGGAATTTAGTAGATCCACGCAGATTCCAGAACTTCCACCACAGCAATGTGAGGAAAATGTGTTTTTTTGACAAATGTTTAAGTTTGCAAGGGATTCTGGGTAACAGAACCTGGTGAGAGTCAGTCAATTCACCCCATCCTGGATTCCCCTCGGTGTCTAGTTTTTAAAAATGTATAGGTTTGCTTGATTTTGCCTAGGTGCCAGCAGAGCTATAGTTAAAAAACTACAGCAAGGAACTTTGCAAAAAAAAGGGTCAGTTTTGACTGTAAATAGAGTGTGTTCACGTTGAGTTTTGAGCCGTTTCCTGTTGTGGGCACTAGGTCTACCCACACAAGTGAGGTACCATTTTTATTGGGAGATTTAGGGTAACACAGAACTGTAGAGCAACTGTTATTACTTTTGATGCATTTCTGCCTTCCAAATGAAAGACAATGTGTAAAAAAAGAAGTAATTTTGAAAAAGGACCTATAATTCTCATGCTAGTATGGGTACTCCCAATTTCGGAAATGTGCAAATATCTACTGTATCTAAATTCTATATTTTGTAACGATTTTTCCATGAATACATTTTTCCACAATAATTGCTTTATTATTATTATTGCATTTATTGAGCGCACAGCTACCCGGAGGTTTCCCGGCGCTTGCCTTGGGAACCCGTCCTGGCTTTTCCCTGTGAGATAGCCCCTAGAGGGCATCCCCAAGGTGAAAGCCAGGCATCCCGCCGCAGGGGGCCGTTGTGGAGATTAAGCAAGCTTAATGCCCAGAGTTGCAGAGTGAGAACCCATGATTAGAGCAGGCACCGAAGCGAGAATTATCGAGTCCGTGGACATTTGAGCTCAAGACCCTGCCGCGTTGGGAATTGAACCCTGGTCCCGGGTCTGACCTCAGCTTCTGGGTCTGCCTGCTCTACACCGTGAGCCACACTTCTCCACTTTATACGCAGTACATAATAAAAAATCATTGCAAGATGCTGCTCAGTTATTGGCACTGGTTTTGTCGGGTTCTTGGTGTATCTACAAGTCCTATATATACCCACAACCATAAAGGTCCAACGGATGTAAGGGTATATTGCTTTCAAACAGCTTTCATAATTAGAAGAAGTTACAGGTGAAAAGGTTGACACAAATGTCTGGTTTTTTTCAACTAATTTTCAATTTTTCCTATATTTAACTATGGAGAAACCTTGAAGGATCTACACAATGACCCCTTGCTGAATTCAGAATTGTGTCTAATTTTCTCAAGTGTATAGCTTTTCAAGATCCACTATTGTTTTCATACCCATTTCTACCTGTAACTGGGAGAAGGTAGAAAGTACAAAAACTAGAACAAATGCTATGTCCAAGAAAAATGCCATAACTGTGTAAAAAATGTTGATTTTCTGACAAAAGTCTGGTTATCCCTGAAAGCTGGGAAGATGGTGATTTCAGCACCACAACCCTTTTGTTGATACCATTTGCAGGGGAAAAAACAGACGCTTTCAACTGTAGCCCTTTTTCCCATTTTTCCCTAACAAACTAACATTTAGCTGTATTTTGGCTAATTTCTGGGTCCACTCCAGGGTAATCCACAAACCCTGGGTACCTTTAAAATCCCTATGATGTTGGAAGAAAAGGACGCAAATTTGGCGTGGATACCTTATGTGATCAAAAAGGTAAATGGGCCTAAGCGCAAACTACCCCAAATAGCCAAAAAAGGCCTAGCACAGGGGGGGAAAGGCCTAGCAGCAAAAGGGTTAACAATTCAGGCCATCCAGAGGGGTTCACATAACAACTGAATTGCCTATTATTTGACTATTCGCATTGTTGTTAGGGTGGGGGGGGACACATAAGGAAAAAGCATTGTCATTTACAATGCCAATAGCTTAAACCATCACAAATGTGAGACCTATTGCATTGAAAATACGTGTTGCCTTCTACTTTCAGAATATGGAGCACAACATCCATGCAGCGCACAATGAGAGGTAAAACTATCTCAAATGTAGTTATATTTATATTTAGTACAAGCATTTCTTCCCAAATAAGACTCGCAAATATTTTAAAAGAGAGAAAGCAAATACCCTGCAATGACTTACTCGGAAATCAGGATGCAATATATTACTTCCACCATTAATTTCTACGTGAAGTGTATTTTTATTTTTACTATTTTTTTTAAGTACCTTGGTCATACTTGAACAAGCCACATACATGCCAAAGAAAGCAGTGTACCTCAGAGAGAGTCATATAACAACTTGACTTTAATCTTCATTTCTTAAAGAGATCTTTAGAGAGAGAGTTCAAAACAAGTTCACTAAAATAGTAGATGGAAACCTTGGATAGCTAATGAGTCACTCTGCTTTCAGCAAACTGAAGCCACCAACATCACTGTTCTCTCAAACTAAGGGATACTTTTTTGCAGCTAACAAAGGGTGCTTCTGTTCTTACTGATACATTTTTTGCAATAACAGGGCCTCCAGAAGTAATGTAAAGTTCATTTAATTTGTTTTCCAAGAAAAGCACGGGCTTTGTACTAAGAAACCTATGCAGAATGCGAACTTTGATATCAAAACATTGTATTTGTTTCAATCATCCTCATTATTGTTGTATGTATAATAAACGTGTATACCCTCTAAGAAAAATTGTTTATTTTAATTTTATTTTAAGTAGAATGCTTGAATATGAATAAAACAGATGTAAAAATTGGAAACGTTTTTCTGGGTGTATACCATAATTTTCATAGTTCCGCCCCTCAAAATAGGGAACATGCATTATTACCGGTGTATCCTACAATACATGTATATATGTATCAATACAGGACTTGGAACGGGTGATAATATTGCACCCAGTGGCGGTATTGTTTATCCTTGGCTGCAGCATTACAACTGCAAATACCACTTCCCATGAAATGAGGCCAATTTATATTCATAATCTCTTGGCTCGATCTGAAATTGCGGCATTGTGGTTTTTACCCTGTTTCTGATGATAACGCTCTAAATAAATGCCTCCTAGGTGGAAACATGAATGATGCATTTTCAGATCTGACAATAAGTGAATGTTCTATTCTGTCTTTAGTTCTTCTGAGAGACCCAGCCCTCTCTCTATTCAATTGGACTCCATTCTGTCACATAGAAAAAGTAGTAAACCTGGCAACTACCTGCTCCAAGTCAAGACTTAAGAAGCAGTGCTGTTTCCTCTGCACTTCAACACATACAATTCGATGAAGATGCTAAAAAGTGGAATATTATGTTTTACAATTCATCTGACAATTAACAAATCATCATGGAAGCGACCCAATCAACAACAGATGACAGACATAACTGCAGTTCCTATCTCTTGAAATGTGATCAATCGATACCTAAAAACTCTTAAAGTTAAACTTCCCAAAAATAGTTATGATGTTAAAAGGAGCACCTTCGAAGGTCTGGCTTAAGGAAACCTAGCCTATTGACCTTATCACTAGCCCAATGCAAGGCCTTATAGAATCTCGACGGACTATGACATAGCAATGACTAGTCAAACCTCTGCAGCAGCCAACACAGGTTTCTATTATCTTCGCCTATTAAAAGATTGATTTTCTCAGCTGCCTTCAAGTAAATTCTAGCAATTGGGAGATCTCACATAGATGTTTGCCAATAGAACACATACAGAAATATACATAACACTGCTTGATAATCTCATGTGGCTCCAAAATGTAGCTGTTCTGATGCTGCTATGACCCAAATGTCTTTCTAGTATGGAAAATCCTACAAAGATGGTATCCAACCAAAATCTAGTTCTGTGTGTGTAATATATGTACAATGTGTGATGCATTGCGCTTCCATGACAGGCAATGTCGCAGCGAGGAAAATGCGACAAAGTTCAGGTGCAAAGAAATAAAGACGTGAAGATCTTCCAGATGCGGCACGCGTCTCAGGGCATGCGAGAAGTTCTCGGTTTGATGCGTGGACTGCAGCGGCAACATCCTTGTTCAGAAGTGCGACGGAAACAGCTCCAACTGCGACACTCTTCTCCCACTATGCGTGAAGCTTCCGCACAATGCCACAACTACCGTGACGACATCCTTGTTCAGAAATGCCACGGCAGCAGCTCTGACAACGGCGCGCTTCTCGGGGATGCAAGGCACTTTCCTCGATGCGGTGCAATGCGACAGTTCCAGCGACGACACTCTTGTTCAGAAGTGCGACGGCAGGCACAGCGACGGCAACACGCTTCTACCTCGTTGCGAAACTCTTCTCTCGATGCAGAGCAATGCGACAACTCCAGCGGCGACACTCTTGTTCAGAAGTGAGACGGCGACACGCTTCCTCTTCATTGTGCCACACTTCTCTCGATGCGTTGCAGAGCGACAAATCCAGTGGCAACACCCTTGTTCAGAAGTGCGACAGAAGCAGCAGCGACGGCGACACGCTTCATTCTCATTGAGTCGCGCTTCCAGCTCCTTGAGACACGCAGTCCCTCAGAAAGCCCAAAACAGCATCAGGCACTTCCAAAGAAATCTGGGGAGCTGGGGGTTAAAGTCTGTTGACCCTGAGACTTCATCAGGAGGCAAGCTCTTTTCCAAGCCCTTGAAGATCCTTCACAAGTTGAAACCAAAGTACACAAAGTTCCTTTCTCTTTCCTTTGGCAGTAAGGCAACCACTGCAGGCCAATCCCCCAATCAGCACTTCAGCTTGGGAACAGTCTCTCCTCAGTTTCTTCAGGTTCCTCTCCTCAGTAAAGGTTTCTTCTTGTAGTCCAATAGTGATCTAATTTCTTGGGATCAGGGTCCCAATATTTATAACCCAAAATCCTTTGTTCTCTGAGGAGAGAGGGGCCTTTGCCCAGTTCAAACCAGTTCTGAAGCACTCTGTTTACCAGACTTCTCCTTTCCTTTCACTGTGCAGGGCAGAAACATCAGACGCCCCACAGGAAGTGGAGCCAGCATTGTGGAAGGCAAGTACAGTCCTGGAACACTTTGTTTACAGGACTCCTTCTCTTCTTTCAGTGTGCAGGGCAGAGACATCAGCCGCTGCCCAGGAGTGGAGCCAGCATTGTGGAAGGCAGGCACAGCCCTATTCAAGGTTCAGGGGCAACTCCTCCCTCCCAACTAGATGCAGATATTTCTATTCACCAATGGGCTGACTCATCCTGTCTCTTGGAATCCCCCAGCCCTGTCACTCACAAAACCAGACAAAGGAATACACAACCTAGCAGAGGTAGGCTTGAAAGGTTAGACAAGCAAATATCTACTTTCTAAAAGTGGCATTTGCAAACACAGAATGTTAAAACCAACTTCACTAAAAGATGCATTTTATCATTCTGAGTCCAGGCTTACTAAACTCGAATTTCTACCATGTTCTCTGAGTCAGTTAGGATTATAACATGTAATAATTCTAACAGCCCATTCTGGCTTATGGAGAACAGGTAGCCTTGCAATAGTTCAAAACGAAAATGGCTGTAATTCACTATTAGGACATGCCACCCACATTGTTGCTTGTCCTACCTTATACTTACAATGCACCCTGCTCTTGGGCCTACCATAGGGGTGTCTGATATGAAGAAAAGGGAAGGTTTAGGGACTGGAAAGTGGGTGCACTTGCCCAGTCAGCATGACAGTACCAGACTGCATGCAGGCTCTGCAATGGCAGACCTTAGACACATTTTATAAGGCTGCTTCTGTGGGTGGCAAAACCAGTGCTGCAGGCCTACCACCAGCATTTTGATTAACACGCCCTGGGCACACTCAGTGCACTAGACTAGGGTCTGACAAGTAAACCAAATAGCCAAACATGGAACCACCGATCAATATATCAATTTACAATAGGGAGCACTTGCACTGTGGCACTGGACAGCAGTGGCACACTGCTCAAAGCATCTAACACCAGCAAAAATACATGAGGCAACAGCAAAAAAGAAGAGAGACCCGCGCCAATGGTGCCAGGTCTAGGAGAAGCCAATATAAAATCCTTATCCCTTCGGGACCTGCCTTTGTTGTTTATAAAACTGAAAAGCAAAAAGCCGGCAAAGAGTCATTTTATCTCTTCCTCATAGTAATCAATCACACATTTTAACAGGAATTCATTAGCAATGAGACACTATTTTTATTGTTACTGTCATATTGCTATTAATAATATTATTAGTATTAGTATTACTATCACCATGAAAATCATCATCGTTAAAAAATCTTTGTTCATCGGGCGATTTACAGCAGTGACTCGGTCAAGCTTAGACAAAAACTTCATAACTACCGCCCAGCCTGGACCCTTCATTCAACCTCTGCTAGCCTGCTTGATCTCCCGAGCATACTCTGAAGCCAGTGTGTCAGCCATGATTTTCTTTCCTAGCCACCAAGCGTTTGAAGTGCTTCCCCACCCATCTCAGGTTCAATACTGAGTATTCCTTATTCAGAAAACAGTCAAATACTTGTTTTTTCTGTGGTTGTACAAAATTCCACCAAAAAACGATTCATGGAATACTATTACTGAGTAACCATTTCACATAAACTATTTAATAGAAACTTGCTGGATGAATGGCATTCACCATGTCATAGAAATCATCTTATAGAATGTCCTTTATTTTGAAATTGGCTTGTGCATGCTTATTTTTTAAGGAGTAAATATTGCAGGTCTTACTTTCAGAAATATTTTTGTCTTTTCGTCTAAGGTATTTAATTCAGTGCTTTATTTCGGGGAACATTATTTTGGTTTTATATCTTTACATTGTCAATTACTTTGGATACATTTAATTCACACATCTCTATCTCCTCTAAACAACATCCATTCCTGACCTCTTAAACATGATTCATTTTTGCCCTCTAAAAGCCCCTCACAATGCCTAAACTCCACCCATACTTGAACCCTTAATACCCATCACCACCCTAAATTCCACCCATCCCGAACACTAAAACACTTTTTACCCTTAAACCCTGCCCAATCCCAGCCTCTAAAATTCCTCAACACCCCTAAACTCTGTCCATAGCTGAACCCCCCAAAAAACCTCCACTCCTGCATTCATTATGAAACCTTAAAAACCCCTCACTAGCCATAAAACCATAACCATTTGTGAACCCTTGAAACCCCACAACACCCCTACATACCACACAACCCTGAACCTTAAAAAAAACACCACCCCTCCACTCGTCTGTGAACCCTAAAACCCCTTCACCACCACTAAACGACACCCATTCCTGAACAAATGTTTATCAACCCTAAACTCCATTGATTCCTGAATCCTAAAAAAATAGAAACCATAGATTTTCAGTGTTAAGGAAGAGAAAAAATATGTTTCACACCGCCACTAAAATATAGCATGATTTTAGATCATGGATTCCTGCTGACTACACTTGGGGGCTCATTAGGATCACGGACGAACTTGAGTCCGTCTGCGACCCCAGAGTAGGAGGGAACAACCGCATGGGCAGTGGCGTTCCCTCCGTGCAGATTAGGATGTGACCGCCAGGGAGGCGGTCACATCCTCTATCTTTAACATTGCGGCGGGTGCAGCTTCAAGCTGCACCCGCCGCAATGTTAAAAATGCATACATTCCATTTGTATGCAGAAAGCGGCAGGCACCGCGGGGTGCCTGCCGATTTCTGCATACAAATGCAGGGGGGTACCATGGGTACCCCCCATGTGCACCCCCCACCCCCTTCACCCAGGGGTCCCGCAACGGGCCCCCGAAGTCAAATTCCGTATGCTTTTCCACGGCGGGAAAGCCGCCATGGAAAAGCATCTCTTTTACTCTATCCTAATATGACTGGCGGTGTCTGATAGCCACCGCCAGCCATGTTACAGCTTTTCCGCCGCGGTTGTAAGTCAACCGCGGCGGAAAAGCGGCGGACTGAAACCAGGACCCACCGGCCATCCTAATATGGCGGTGGGTCTTTGGTGGGTCCGCAGAGGATTTTCCACATCCTCCGGGCCGGCGGTGGCTTCCGCCGGCCCGGATGATGCGGAAAATCCTCCATCCTAATCAGCCCCTTAATCTGGTCTGAGAATCTACTACTTTGTAAATATGAAATGAGAAATGTATTATCTGTGAGCTCAGCAAGATGCATTCCAAAGGAGTAACCGGTATTGTCTGAGATCACACTTGTTCCCACTTTCTAGGGAAGTTGAACGCCGGCAAACGATTGCCATGTACAGTTGAGAAATGGGGAGGAACTCCCAATAATTGTTAAATGGGACATTCAGGCTTCTCTCAAGCTCTCTGACCAGCTAACATGGAGATATAGGGGAGTAGCTGGCACCAAACAGTTGAGACCCATTCTACAATCTTGAATTTGGGTGCATGCAACAAACTCTAGGAAGGCTTTGCTGGCATAAAGGATGTACCACTGAGCAAACCCAGCTGCTTCTTTTGCTCCAGACTCAAACTGTTGATCACATCATTCATGTGCTTTCCTCTCTTCAGGTGCTTTTCATTGAAGCCAGAGCAAAGTTCAGGAAGGCTCTTATTTCTCCTAAAGGTTTATTTACTCCCAAATATTAGGAAATATTTGGTAGAAAATTGAAGATTTCTGGTTGCCATGGACTACTGTGTAATGATAACTCTCTTTTTCTAAAGCCTCTTCTTTCACCAGTGAACAGTCTATGACTTTATTGTTCTTTGGCAGTGTGATGAGACTCTGAAATTGACTGCCCTCGAGGCTATGCACACTTTGGGGGTGATATACTAAGCTTTTGAGCTGTGTTTTGGTCACAAAAGTGACGCAAATCAACACAAAATCTTTTTTTGCAATTTACTTCCCAGCACTAAACTTGTTTAGCACTGGAAATATCGTAACAGCAATGTGAAGCCAAGCATTGCCCTGCTTCACATTTCTTTGTGCCATGGGGGCGTACCAAGGGTGGTGCATAGGCGTTCCCATGCAACCACCCAAGGTTTCTCACGCTAAACCCAATTTACTAAAAACAGTAGATTGGGTTTAGCTTGAGAAAACTGCTCCCTTTTCAACTAGGTGAAAGGAAGGAGAAATGATTTCATTTCTCCTCCTTTTCTGACTTAGCATGCGTGCTGCACAGTGCAGCACGCATACAATGTGGAAACAGCTTTCCCTTGTTTCAAGCATAGTATTTTGTAAAGGAAGGGTACCATCTTGTACAACACCTATGTTGGACTCATGCACACACCGTAGCGCTGCTGCTCTAAGGTGTGTGCATGGCACACGGCAGCCGTAATCAGCGCCGGCGCAAGGGAAAGAGGAGGAGATAGCCATATCTTTGAAGATATTGCGCTCTCCTGCTCCCTCCCTGTCAGGCAACGCAGCGCAGCCTCGCGGGTGGCTGCGCTGCATTGCATGACTTTTTTGTAAATCTCCCCCTACCTGTCTTGCTACTTTGAAAATGGATTTGAAACTCCTCCTGCTTCAACACATTTCATCTGCAAGCCATAATTTTACCCTGCTCTTGTACCTCTAACTAGCGTTGCTATAAATAAATTAGGTTAAGTATCTTAACTTTTCCCACATCGTCATTATCAATCTATTGTTTTCTACACCGCCTCCATTTATTTCTCTTATCATCCTTATTGTGACCCATTTCTCACCACCTATGGTACTCCCTGCTTGATCCTTTCTCCTTTATGCATGTCCTTGTGTCATAGACTGGTCCAGTTGTCCCCGTTCCCATTCAATTTCCCCTTCTCCATCTGACCTTTCCAAGCTGAAATAATTTATTGTGTACTTTCCCCATAATGATACGGCTCTTTCCTTTTTCTACTGCTCATACAGCAACAAAGCAGGATTAGTAAGAATCTATGTGTGTCCTGATGAAGGCCTGAGACCCAGTTGGCACATAGTCCTGAGGCTGAACTATATTGTCATTAAGATAAATAAGACATTACCTCTTAACTAGCATCCTTGATTAAAAAAAATGTGTCGTTCACTGTGTACACTCTCAATAAATGAAATGCCCTTGGGTTAACACTGATGCTGTTTTAACTGCTATCTGGATCCTACCGTTGTCAAGCGGCACAAACACTGAACTACCTCATTGTGTTAGAGACTACCCGGTAGTACTATCCTTTCAAGTTGGGAAGGACTATCCAATGATGAAAGCATGCCACGATGACTTTTCCATCCCATATCTTAAGTATTGCTCTCACGTGACCTAACACCATCCCCTAATTAATTGGTTGTGGATGCGAGTACTGTGTTTTTGTGTGTGATACCAATGCACAAGCTCACATCCTGCAATCTGTACCAGGACTCTACTACATTTGTATTACTGTATATCATACACTAATATAGATATTGTCTGCAAATTGAAAAATAGTACCTGGGAGAATATTTACAGTAAAAGGTAGCTGGATTCAGGCTTACAGGAAGAGTCAGAGTAGCAAGGTGAGAGGGAGACTATCAGGTGGAAAAGGGGGGTGTTGTAGGAAGAGATAGGAGCAGTAACTCTTAAACAGCCATCAGGCATCCAGATGCTGATGCTTCCTGATGTAGATGTTCAGTTCTTTGCAGTAGTGCAGCATGGCTATAGGATGCTGGGTTTCTCTTCCTATTATTTTTTGTGATTTATAGTCTGTCGAAGCCAAAGTTCCATGTTAAATAGAAAAATGCTTACGGGTGTCTGGGTGATTGCACAGCAAAGTAATGGTGAGAACCCATACATTTGTATATTAGTGAATATTTGCAACATACTACAGCTTACTACCGCCAGGGAAACTAACTAATGTAAAGCATAGGAGTAAATACCTTCCCAGGGTGCAAAATGAATGGTTAATGGAATATTTAATTGGGTGTAGCATAAGGTATATCTTCACCGGGAAATTGTTTTCCTCAGAAAGAAAAAAGTAAAATGCTAATTGGACTGTTGCACATTTCCACCACTCATAGTCATATTGCTATACCATCAAAGTTTGCCTGGAGAACTAGGACTATGCATGGAAAGCTCTGATTTTCCGAATTACTGTAAAAACTACTATAAAGTTATGTACATCACAAAATATGTGTAAATCAAAGCGCAATGCGCAAATCTGTATAATTGTTTTGCATTTTGTGCGTCTGGCCAAGTAAATTAAGGAAACCGGTTCCAGGGAATCCTTCTCAACAAACCTGTTTCCCGATACTTTACCAAATGAATGCCATTTACAAGATGTTGACTCAATCGTTGTAATTATGTTTCATGTTGAAAAATATCCCTATATCACCCATTTTTTCTGTACACCACTCTTATCCCTGTTTGTACAGCCAAATCACTGCCCAATCTCCCTCAATTATACTTTTTCTTTAAATTTTTTATCCTCCACTAAACTCCTCAACTCAGCATCTGGGTTTTCTAAATTATGCTCCTACATCCTTTAAGGGACAATACAATGAAAAAAATGCAATGACAGCATGGTGCTAGCTTTCATTAGTGTGCAAGAGCCAGCCCTTGCACCCTTCCAGTTAAAAGTCCAAACTAGCATATTATCACGGGGTCAGACCGCCAGGGCGGCAGGAGTTTTGGGGACTGTGATTTCACACCCCACCCCCGCATTTACCTGCGGCCGTTGCGGGGCAAAATAGCAACAGGGCGGCAAAACCAGAGACCGCCATGGGCAGCCTAGGTCTTGCTACGCCACTGCACACTACTCATCAGAGTGCTCATTGACATCAAAGTCATTCTTCATGCAACAACTCAACCTGTCGCCAACCACAGAAAGGTTGAGCACATCTTCCCTATCTTGAAAGAGCTGCACTGTCTCCCTGCCAGAACCCATTTCAAAGTTTACTGTGATCTATATGGCAATTCATGTGACTTCTTTGCAACTAACCTCAATGTAACTAATAGCATAAATGAAAGTATGAACATCTCCCCGGCAGAACAGAAACCAAAAAGACTACAAAAGTATGTCAACAAACTTTATTTCTTTGTACATGGAGTGAGACTCTAACGATACTAGAATAACCTTCCTCGACACCCCAGAGGTTCTCATTCTTCATAATACTGTTATCCTAGCATCCCTTACTTCCCCTGCTTCACGCCATTGTGATGCTGTGTATCCATTATTTGTGTGCATTTATCTCACTATAAATAAACCTTCACATATACATACCATCCATATTGTCTACATATCTTGTTGCTATATACACTGCTCAACTGCCATTCACGGTTAGGTTTGTAATTTATAAACAATCCCAAGAAAGTAAAAAATAGGTCTCTACCCAAGCCCTTGCCCATCTTTACCGCTGCACATGCACCCACCCTCTTTACACACCCGTGCCAATGCACGAGTACCTCCACCACTATCTATCCTCTAGTACATCTACCCCTCCATACTCTACTCCTGCATATGCTCCAGGAGCTCTAATCCACAGACAGGGTAATAACATTCTCCCTTTATGCACCCCAGTAAGTCTATCTCTGATTATACTTTAGTGCCCCCACTGCTATCTATATCCTATTACATCAATATCTATTCATATCCTAGTACAACTACACTTGCCTATACTCTAGGACCCCTAAAATAACCTGCTTCTGCAATCGTACCTCGACTGTTGCCTGCACATTGACCACAATGACATTGCATCAGCCTGTGGTCATAGAGCTGATGCTTTCTAGTTAGTTTTTCTCTAAAATGTTACAAATGTTGAGTCAAAGTAAAGCCATTAGGTCCTAAATGTACCCTCACTGGTTTGCATACTACATTTAAAAAAAAAGAAAATCACTCATTCAGATTTATACATGTACATGAAAATATACAGTCAGTCATGGATGTCCTTGTAAGTGTGCATACATAACAGTGATACCATGTTCAGTAGCTACTGCACTGGTTGCTATGACAATAATAGTACTTTTGTCTGGAAATAGAAATGCTAGATATGAATGCTAACGTCTGGTGCACCTGCCACCACATCCCAGTGATCATTCACTAATGAATGCTTCTAAATTGCAGAATTAATAGTGAATGTGAACTACCACCCCAGTGTATTACCGATGCAGGCCCACTGGTAGTTGAAAGGATTTAAAACTAGCACTCAGACATAAGAGAAAAGTCGGAAATCCCGGTCATTTAAACCACAGTGTAGTTCTGAAAATGCAGCACATTATCTATCCAGAAGCTGGGACACAAATGTAGGGCTTAAGATGTGTAAGCAATGGCTTGCCTAGATGACACAGACAAAAGCAAGCTGATTAAAACTGCATTTGTTTAAGCACAAATCCATCTACATTGCATGCCTATATGACACTTGTGAGAATGGGCATACGTATATGTATGGTATTTAGAGACCTTGTTGCCTTACTTCTGTTTCCATAATCCTTGATATTTGCTGTATGTAAAGTATCTATGTCCATGCCTAGTATTACAGAAACTGTGGTATTAATTTTTTTCTGTTTGCCTATTTCTTTAACACCCTGTTGTAACAAAAGAGAGGAGAACTCTACATAATCGTCCTCTATCCAAGAATTACTGAGGGTACTTATGCCTGGATCCTTTAGAAAGAAGCCAGTTACACAGTCAAGTGTGGGAAATACACTTGGAAGTCTTTGTAAATGCTACAAAGACAGAACTGGTTGGGTGTTCGCCAAGTGTTCACTGTATGTCCTGAGACCCTTCCCTCATAGGCTCCTATCCACAACCAAATAGGAACACACATGTTTATTTAAAATGGGTGGGGTATACTTTGAATGATAATTCATCAATCATCATATAAAGAATAGATGCATAGTGTACAACGTATTATAGGCACAGGTTACAGCTAGGCCTGTTGGAAAAAGCTTTACAAATCGGCTGTCAATTACGCTGTTGCGTCTATGATTACTCATTGATAATTATAATTAAGTACAAGTGAATTTCCTGTCTCATGGTTAGAACTCAAATCATGATTTAGGACTATGACGAACATAGAAGATGAGAGGATAATACACATATATATATATATATATATATATATATATATATATATATATATATATATATATATATATATATATATATATATATATATATATATATATATATATATATATATATATATATATATATATATATATATATATTTGAGAATATCAACAGTAAAAATATTGCTGCAGTTAAATATAGTCTACAAATGGTGTGTAACTGCAATAGCGATCGTGATGCACTAGTGGCGAGCGCATGAGATAAAGGGCTGTCAAAAATCGGAGACTATTAGTCACAAAAAGGCTAAAGTAATTCCCATCAGACCACCCATGTGGTGGAGTAACGTCATATGGGAATCAATGATCATCCCATCCCAAATCTGACCATATAGTGTCGATCCGGGAAGGGTTGTCAAAAAATAGTCCTGTTGTGACACCAAGAAATGTTGTGAATGGACAAAGTGCAGTGCTCAAAAAGATGTGTGAAATAAAATTGACTACCAGGACACCGAAGAACATTACAATAGGATAGACAGAAAAACAGCTACTGCAACTACATTTGATATGTATAGGTGAAAAATAATGTAAATGTACTAATACAGAGTTACATAGGAAATGCCTCTGAGTGATTAAAGCTAATATGCTTGTTAGAATGCAGAATATAATTTATTCCTGCAGGTGTGTCTGCATGGTCTCTGTGTGTGTACGGTGGGTGAGCGTGTGAGATTTGGTGTTGTTTGACATACTGTCTTTTGTGTTCTCTTTTTCTCTTGTTAGGAAGAAGACACTTCTCTTTCCCTCCAGTGGACATTTAAGTATACTAGTTCCTGGTATATATGTAACTCTGTATTAGTACATTTACATTATTTTTCACCTATACATATCAAAAGTTAGTTGCAGTAGCTGTTTTTCTGTCTTAAGGTCCTGAAGAAAGCTGAGCTAATTGCTCTTACAGCTGAAACATGTCGACCGTACTGCACAGCGCCTTTGAGTAGCCTTACTATTTGGCGTGTTTTTAAACTTGGACTCCTATTGTAATGTTCTTCGGTGTCCTGGTAGTCAATTTTATTTCACACATCTTTTTGAGCACTGCACTTTGTCCATTCACAACATTTCTTGGTGTCACAACAGGACTATTTTTTGACAACCCTTCCCGGATCGACACTATATAGTCAGATTTGGGATGGGATGATCATTGATTCCCATATGACGTTACTCCACCACATGGGTGGTCTGATGGGAATTACTTTAGCCTTTTTGTGACTAATAGTCTCCGATTTTTGACAGCCCTTTATCTCATGCGCTCGCCACTAGTGCCTCACGGTCGCTATTGCAGTTACACACCATTTGTAGACCTTGTCTGCTCTTTTGTGTGTTTTTTACCTTGACATAGGGGAGCGAGCAGGAAGGTCAGTAAATATTTCCCCCCGACCCTCCACACACCTGTTTTGTTTTTTCAGTATTGAGTGCGGCTTTTTAGTTGCGGGTCGTTTTGATCAGGGTGCAACCATGTTTGCACCTTATAGCTCACCTAACCTATGTGTGTATGTTGTCTTTTTGTCCGCCCTCACTGACACCCTAAGATACCAACCCCTACTCCCATTTAGGGTCCCCATATGGGTTGGTCACTCTGCCACTACACACTGACCCATGTTGGTATGTATGCCCTTGAATCTTATTTGAAATGTAGATTCCTCCTAGACACCGTCCTTTTTTCCTCCGTATACTCAGCGAGCCAAGCACCACTATATAAGTATGTCCCATCGTATATATTACGCCTGGAGACCCATGTTGTTCAAACTCTTGACCTGGGATAGCTGGTTCCCAATTTAAAACTCTTTACCAGGGACAGGTGGTTCCCAATTTAAAACAAATAATTACACACTACGTTGGCAATGTTGCAACATTCTTTGTTCCATCACTAATTGAAGACACACATTATAGGAGTTCTGCGTTATGACACTCGTCGATCTGATGTTATTAAAACTCTGTCTTCCGTTGGGTTATATAAACATCTGAGCACAATGGATCTACCGTCATATATCATGAAAATACTCGCTCTTTAAAGATTTAACCGGGAATTTTTATTTCCATTTCCGTTATTCGGCGAGTCTGAGGGTCAGCGCATGCGCAAAAGAGGAATGGTTTCCTGCCTCCACGCATGCGCAAGAGAGTAGCGGCTTCCGCGACGCGATTTACCGCGATTACTCTTAACCCTGACTCCACGGCCAATTTATTATCCAATCAAACAAAGGTTTAAAAGTAGGAAGGGTGTGAACATTTTCACCTCCACTTCCGCTCGTATTTGCAGCGAGAGCACCGACGGACAGGTGAGTCAGAGAGTGCTCGTATTCGAGTTTAGCGAGTAACCTATTCCCGGTGTACCAGTTAGTTTAGGAGGACCCGGCTGGCCCCCATTCTTTGATCTTTGTCAAAGCCAGGATATCCCGGTTTACGTGTTAGTTCAGGATCACCCGGCATGGCCCCTACTTTTTCATCTGTGGGAGGTCCAGGGTATCCTGCTTTTGGAGATACGGGGAGAGCTCAGAAGCCTTTCAATAGGTCTGGCCCAGGTAGCAACTTAGGGGCAATGCACCAAAAAAACCCTCCTCTCATACAGCAACGCGGAGGTCGTGACATTTTTATAATATGCTGGACTCTATATATTGGGTTAGGACATACATTACCCTTTAAAGGATTGTCCTTGAGATACACATGGATACCAGTTTTCTGTGTGATGTCATGGATCGCAGGATGTGCGATTTCTATATACCCCTTATGAATCTTTGTGGTGTTCAGGGTTGGGTGTGACATCTTGTGTACTATCACACGTCAGTTGGGTTATATGTATAGAACCATTGAGTAGGACATTGTAAAGTTGTGTGCTTACTGTGTCTTTTATTTCTATACTATAGAGCGGGGCCTCATACTCCCGAGCGGTTGCCGGGTGAGGTGAGGTCATCACCCACACAAAGCTGGGTGAGTATCACTGAGAGGAAATGCCTCTGAGTGATTAAAGCTAATATGCTTGTTAGAATGCAGAATATAATTTATTCCTGCAGGTGTGTCTGCATGGTCTCTGTGTGTGTACGGTGGGTGAGCGTGTGAGATTTGGTGTTGTTTGACATACTGTCTTTTGTGTTCTCTTTTTCTCTTGTTAGGAAGAAGACACTTCTCTTTCCCTCCAGTGGACATTTAAGTATACTAGTTCCTGGTATATATGTAACTCTGTATTAGTACATTTACATTATTTTTCGCCTATACATATCAAATGTAGTTGCAGTAGCTGTTTTACTGTCTAACGGTCCTGAAGAAAGCTGAGCTAATTGCTCTTACAGCCGAAACATGTTGACCGTACTGCACAGCGCCTTTGAGTAGCCTTACTACTTGGCGTGTTTTTAATCTTTGACACTTGGACTCCTATTGTAATGTTCTTCGGTGTCCTGGTAGTCAATTTTATTTCACACATCTTTTTGAGCACTGCACTTTGTCCATTCACAACATTTCTTGGTGTCACAACAGGACTATTTTTTGACAACCCTTCCCGGATCGACACTATATGGTCAGATTTGGGATGGGATGATCATTGATTCCCATATGACGTTACTCCACCACATGGGTGGTCTGATGGGAATTACTTTAGCCTTTTTGTGACTAATAGTCTCCGATTTTTGACAGCCCTTTATCTCATGCGCTCGCCACTAGTGCCTCACGGTCGCTATTGCAGTTACACACCATTTGTAGACCTTGTCTGCTCTTTTGTGTTTTTTTTACCTTGACATAGGGGAGCGAGCAGGAAGGTCAGTAAATATTTTCCCCCGACCCTCCACACACCTGTTTTGTTTTTTCAGTTAAATATAGTCTACCATACAGTGAAGATAAGTATATATAGATACGTTTAGAGTTTTTATTAACAATACTAGATGTATTTATCATACTTACCTATATTACCCTCTTTCACATATTGTGAAGGGATGCATATATAGGGAAGACACATCACAACTATTTGTGTTGTCATTAAAGCTACTAGATCATTTTTGGTAATTGTAAATAGAAGCCACTGTAGTGTATACAATAGTTTCTTATGGATAGAATAGCATGGTTGGCTACAGATATTTAAGCAAATTAAATTAGGTTACCATAAATTATTATTAAGATATGTGAGTCAGTTGCATTCAGCTGCCATGGTTAAAATCATTTTCTAAAATGCTTCCTCACATTATTAACAAATCAATGATCAAAGACAAAGCAAAGATATATATTTTGGAAGATATTATATATATATCTTACACTATTGGAGGGTCTTTTGCTGAAAGCCTTAATATATTCCATTAAATCATATTAGAAGAATTCAATGTTTAGGTGTCTCTTTAAAAAAGTAACAATACTATTTGTATTGTCTATTATTATATTTATATTATTAGACATATTGTTATATTGTTTATATTCTAATTAAATGTTGCAGACATGTTCTTTGAATTGTTTTGTACAGCCCTGAAGAAGCGACCTTTAAGTATGACGAATTATGTGTTGGCTCTTGCAAATAACATTAGTTCCACCCTCATTTGGAAACTGTTATTGAATAAAAAGAAAATGTAAAAAACATTCTTTGAAAACGGTCTATATAGCTATGACAATAGAACTATATTTTTCTATCATTGAGGAAGACTAAAATAGATTTTTTTTTACCAGTAGAATGTGTAAAAGTGATATAAATGATTACTGTAATTGAATCAACTAATGAATGGTTCTGTTATTCTGTTAAATACTCCCCACAAAACAGAGTACAACATACAAATATAAACACACAAACACATGGACATATTTTCAAGTATAGACTTAATGCAACTTATCCCCACATCTATGTAATCTCGATGACAGATATATCTGTGTGTATTTGTGTGTGTGTATATATATATACATATATATATATATATACACACACACACAAACGAGGATCCCTGCATTCCTGGCATGAAAAAGCGAGCCACTCCAGTTTCCAAGGTGAAAATATTACGGGTTTATTTTGTCAAACACAAGACTCGTTTCGATCTCTATATATATTTAATCAAACAAGTGATGCTGCACTCCATGACCTGTATTTTCAACAGTTATTTTCAATATTCTTTAATCTTAATGAGATAATTGCGCTGACACGTTTCAACCTTGTTCACGGTTGGGGAGCCCTTTGTTAATTTCTACATTTCTACAAGCAGCCAGTCCTGCCCATCTTGAGGGATTCTGGGATATGTAGTGTGTCAATTCAAATCCATATTTCAAACAATAATAAAATGTTAAGAACTGTAAGCCATTAACAACAAATAAGTGCCTAGTTGAGCAATTAACCCAAATAATGGTATAGTACCATCATTGTAATCAGAGCAAAGCATCTTAACGCAACTTGGATGATTATTTAGAATACCTCAAAATCCATACTTATGATCACATTGTAGTCCAGGGATACCTACTAACAGATTGCAGACTAACAGTATTGTTAGACTAACTGGTTATCCTTAGGTTACTGTCAAGTTGTGACAGTTGATAGAGGCATAATACTTTTGCTCACTAACATATCTCAGATGATTTTGCATTCATTCTCAGCAAAGTGTGAGATATTATTAAAATTATATTGCGGGCTATTGACAGTATTGTTGAGATCTTGTGTGTGGTTAGCCTTGGTTGTTTACCAAAATATGACCTCTCATTCAAGTATAGTACTCATTCCCACTCAACATGTCTAAGTGATACTTTAATACTTGAGTAATTCTGATAAGTTTTAGTTTGCTCATTATCATTACAGCATCCATCATTTGGATCCAACATCAGAATCATCCTGGGTGTATATTGTGAGCACCATCTAGACTGGAATTTGCCAATTACTTCTCATTAATGTCTAGCTCTCCATACTTGGACCTCAAGAACAGTTTTAAAAATGTCACTACACTCCTTACAGGTGGAAACACATTAGTGAGATTGTCTTATCAATATTAAAGACTTTTGACAATACAGGTCGCGGAGTGCAGTGTTTCAAGTTTGATGACAATAACTTTGGGGAAGACGGTCGGCCCCCACAGCTGTTGAGTGTGCCAATTTGCTACATAACCACATTGCATATATATATATATATATATATATATATATATATATTATACAAAAAAAAGAAGCAGAGATTTGGATAGTTCCTAAGTTTAGGTGGAGAGCAGCTCCTGATTAGATCACCCTATAATACCAGCGACACTCTAGATTTGTCAACCTCAAATGTCTGCTTTTCTATCAACGTTTTTAAGCAGAGGATTAGCAGAATGCAATCCATACAGAGGGAGAAAGGGACACATTATTTTACCATTTCTGCAGCAAAGTCTTTAACCCCTTGCATGCTCATGACAGCCCCCGGCCCTCATGCATCGTGTTGGGCATGTGTTGACGACTGCCGGGGGCCGTCCAAATCCCGCCCGCTATGTAAATCACCCGCAAAGAACGAAAATTTGCTGTGCATGCAAGGGATTAAGCATAGGATTAGCACAGTGACATCCATGCCAAACTGTAAAATGACAAAAGCCTTTTACCCCCTCAGGCACAGTATTACACCATCAAGATAATTTGCAGAGTCGGTATTTAAATCATGGTACTTTAGCACATTGTTGTTTTTATATATTCTGATAGTATACCAATGAAACACACAGGTCAGCACTGTTGGTATCAAATAAATGAATATAATAGTGTCCTAAAACATTGCGCTGAGGTATGCTTAAGTAGTTTACTTAATGCTGCTTGGGATTTTATATTTGCCAATTCTGAGGTCGTACCTTACTGTTCATTTAAAGTACTGTCAAGTCTACACATTACATGTTCCCAGAGCAGTATGTGTACGTGTGCGCATGAAAACCTCACGTGAAAGGGTTAATGTGTACTGTATGTGTGATCATCAGTAGAGGAAAACTGGCTTTAGTGAACTCAAGACTTCAGTAGGGTCACTGCTTCAGATACAAGGTTTTTTTTTCTTCTGCTTCTTTAATTATAAAGTGTAGGTCGAAAATGTGAATTGTACCAGTGAGATAGCTCACTTATGCCCCCCTCATGAGTGTCCAGTAGGGCAGTTAACTTACTAGTTCTATTGGAACTTAAAGTTTCCAATTTCACCCGGTGTATTTCAAAAACTGCTGAAATCTTCAGGCGAAACTGTGGAAAATCGTGAAGTATTAACATATTGACAACTTTTTTAGCTTAAAACACCAGATTCCCCGAAGTCCCACCTCATATGATGTCTAAGTGGTAAACCGGGGTCCCCAGTGTTGCAGATGTTGCAGACATGTTCTTTGAATTGTTTTGTACAGCCCTGAAGAAGCGACCTTTAAGTATGACGAATTATGTGTTGGCTCTTGCAAATAACATTAGTTCCACCCTCATTTGGAAACTGTTATTGAATAAAAAGAAAATGTAAAAAACATTCTTTGAAAACGGTCTATATAGCTATGACAATAGAACTATATTTTTCTATCATTGAGGAAGACTAAAATAGATTTTTTTTTACCAGTAGAATGTGTAAAAGTGATATAAATGATTACTGTAATTGAATCAACTAATGAATGGTTCTGTTATTCTGTTAAATACTCCCCACAAAACAGAGTACAACATACAAATATAAACACACAAACACATGGACATATTTTCAAGTATAGACTTAATGCAACTTATCCCCACATCTATGTAATCTCGATGACAGATATATCTGTGTGTATTTGTGTGTGTGTATATATATATACATATATATATATATATACACACACACACAAACGAGGATCCCTGCATTCCTGGCATGAAAAAGCGAGCCACTCCAGTTTCCAAGGTGAAAATATTACGGGTTTATTTTGTCAAACACAAGACTCGTTTCGATCTCTATATATATTTAATCAAACAAGTGATGCTGCACTCCATGACCTGTATTTTCAACAGTTATTTTCAATATTCTTTAATCTTAATGAGATAATTGCGCTGACACGTTTCAACCTTGTTCACGGTTGGGGAGCCCTTTGTTAATTTCTACATTTCTACAAGCAGCCAGTCCTGCCCATCTTGAGGGATTCTGGGATATGTAGTGTGTCAATTCAAATCCATATTTCAAACAATAATAAAATGTTAAGAACTGTAAGCCATTAACAACAAATAAGTGCCTAGTTGAGCAATTAACCCAAATAATGGTATAGTACCATCATTGTAATCAGAGCAAAGCATCTTAACGCAACTTGGATGATTATTTAGAATACCTCAAAATCCATACTTATGATCACATTGTAGTCCAGGGATACCTACTAACAGATTGCAGACTAACAGTATTGTTAGACTAACTGGTTATCCTTAGGTTACTGTCAAGTTGTGACAGTTGATAGAGGCATAATACTTTTGCTCACTAACATATCTCAGATGATTTTGCATTCATTCTCAGCAAAGTGTGAGATATTATTAAAATTATATTGCGGGCTATTGACAGTATTGTTGAGATCTTGTGTGTGGTTAGCCTTGGTTGTTTACCAAAATATGACCTCTCATTCAAGTATAGTACTCATTCCCACTCAACATGTCTAAGTGATACTTTAATACTTGAGTAATTCTGATAAGTTTTAGTTTGCTCATTATCATTACAGCATCCATCATTTGGATCCAACATCAGAATCATCCTGGGTGTATATTGTGAGCACCATCTAGACTGGAATTTGCCAATTACTTCTCATTAATGTCTAGCTCTCCATACTTGGACCTCAAGAACAGTTTTAAAAATGTCACTACACTCCTTACAGGTGGAAACACATTAGTGAGATTGTCTTATCAATATTAAAGACTTTTGACAATACAGGTCGCGGAGTGCAGTGTTTCAAGTTTGATGACAATAACTTTGGGGAAGACGGTCGGCCCCCACAGCTGTTGAGTGTGCCAATTTGCTACATAACCACATTGCATATATATATATATATATATATATATATATATATATATATATATATATTATACAAAAAAAAGAAGCAGAGATTTGGATAGTTCCTAAGTTTAGGTGGAGAGCAGCTCCTGATTAGATCACCCTATAATACCAGCGACACTCTAGATTTGTCAACCTCAAATGTCTGCTTTTCTATCAACGTTTTTAAGCAGAGGATTAGCAGAATGCAATCCATACAGAGGGAGAAAGGGACACATTATTTTACCATTTCTGCAGCAAAGTCTTTAACCCCTTGCATGCTCATGACAGCCCCCGGCCCTCATGCATCGTGTTGGGCATGTGTTGACGACTGCCGGGGGCCGTCCAAATCCCGCCCGCTATGTAAATCACCCGCAAAGAACGAAAATTTGCTGTGCATGCAAGGGATTAAGCATAGGATTAGCACAGTGACATCCATGCCAAACTGTAAAATGACAAAAGCCTTTTACCCCCTCAGGCACAGTATTACACCATCAAGATAATTTGCAGAGTCGGTATTTAAATCATGGTACTTTAGCACATTGTTGTTTTTATATATTCTGATAGTATACCAATGAAACACACAGGTCAGCACTGTTGGTATCAAATAAATGAATATAATAGTGTCCTAAAACATTGCGCTGAGGTATGCTTAAGTAGTTTACTTAATGCTGCTTGGGATTTTATATTTGCCAATTCTGAGGTCGTACCTTACTGTTCATTTAAAGTACTGTCAAGTCTACACATTACATGTTCCCAGAGCAGTATGTGTACGTGTGCGCATGAAAACCTCACGTGAAAGGGTTAATGTGTACTGTATGTGTGATCATCAGTAGAGGAAAACTGGCTTTAGTGAACTCAAGACTTCAGTAGGGTCACTGCTTCAGATACAAGGTTTTTTTTTCTTCTGCTTCTTTAATTATAAAGTGTAGGTCGAAAATGTGAATTGTACCAGTGAGATAGCTCACTTATGCCCCCCTCATGAGTGTCCAGTAGGGCAGTTAACTTACTAGTTCTATTGGAACTTAAAGTTTCCAATTTCACCCGGTGTATTTCAAAAACTGCTGAAATCTTCAGGCGAAACTGTGGAAAATCGTGAAGTATTAACATATTGACAACTTTTTTAGCTTAAAACACCAGATTCCCCGAAGTCCCACCTCATATGATGTCTAAGTGGTAAACCGGGGTCCCCAGTGTTGGGTGGAAGGAAGGCTGGGCAATTATGAGCACATCCGGGGCATGAGTGAACCCCCACAAACCGACTTTAAGAACAATAGGCCAGACTTTCAAAACCAACTGGGCCTCTTCGGCCTTTCATCTTTTTGTTGCCGATACAGTGGATACCGTCGAGTAGTGAAACAATATCACCAGTAGTGTAAAAGGAACACTGTGTTCCCTGCGCTGTGTTACATAAACACACATCTGTAGTCTAGACTGGACTATTTTACTCTCAAAATAAAAGGTTATGGGATTATTGCCTGATAATTCAAATGAACCACTGCAATAATGGAAACAACCAGAGGAAAATACCATCCCAGCGATAAAGATCCTCGTTTTGAGTCGGTTTATTCGTATATTTTTTATTTTATACTGTACACACTTTACTCCAAAACAGCATTCAAAACCATAGCGAATCTTAGTACTTTACCTGCTTTGCAAAAATACAAAGGAGTCCATTTAAAAAATTGGCATCAACGTTTTTGGTGCGAACATTCGAAGGGTTCGTTAAGAGTTCGAGACTGTCCGAGCTGTCCTCGGTCCCACCCAGGGCCCTCTCCCTGGCTCTCGCCGGCCCCGTCACCGAGAGAAGTTTTACTTCCGCTTCGGGAAGACGATCTTCTTGAAGGCCCGCCGGAAGTCCTGGTTGAAGATGGTGTAGATGACGGGGTTGAGAGAGCTGTTGCAGTACCCGATCCAGAAAAAGAACTTGAAGAGAGTTTCGGGGATCTCGCAGCTCTCCCGGCAGAGCCCGTACAGGCTGTAGCTGAAGAAGAAGGGGAACCAGCAGACCACGAAGACCCCCATGACCACGGCCAGCACGAAGGTGAAGCGCTTCTCCCGCGCCTGGGTCACCTTGCGCCTGCACACGCTGCTGCGCTTCTTCTTGCGCGACGAGAAGAAGTCGATGGACTTGTTGCTGGAGCGGGACAGGCGGCTGGACTGCTTGGAGAAGGAGTGGCACTTGCTGTTCTTCCTGTCCTTGCCCGAGCCGTCCGTGTTCTCCTCTCTGCTGCTGCTCTTGCGCCGCTTGCCCTCGGAGATGCTGCTCTCCTCCAGGTCCATGTCGTCCAGCTCGCTGCTCTTGCGCAGGTGGGCCAGCGTCGCTGGGCAGTGCCCGTTCTCCCCGGGCGACCGGACCGAGGTGCCGCCCCGGCTGACGCCGTTCTCCGTCTGCGAGGAGCCGTCGGGTCCGCACTTCTTGACGGACAGCGTCCTGGTGCGCAGCTTGGCCACCTGGTAGATGCGCACGTACACCAGCACCATGATCACGCAGGGCGCGAAGAAGGAGCCGGTGGAGGAGTAGAGGATGTACCAGGTCTCGTCGTTGAGCTTGCACTGCGGGTAGCGCTCGTCCTCGGGGTCCCTGTTGGTGGAGAGGAGCGGCGGGAACGAGATGACCGCGGAGATGAGCCAGACGGTGACGATGATGCCCTTAATCCTGCGCGGGGTCCTTTTCAGGTTGTACTCCACGGCCTGGGTCACCGACCAGTACCGGTCCAGGCTTATTGCGCACAGGTGGACGATGGACGAGGTGCAGAACAGCACGTCCAGCGCCAAGAAGATATCACACCAGACCACCCCAAAGTACCAGTAGCCCATGAGCTCATTCGCCAGGGAGAAGGGCATGACCATGGCCGATACCAGGATGTCTGCGCAAGCCAGGGAGACCAGGAACAGGTTCTGGGGGGCTTTCAGGGCCCTGCTCGTGAACACCGCGATGGCCACCAGCACATTCCCCACAATGGTGAAAACAATGAGAAAGCCTACCACGGCGGCCAGGCATACCACAGAGGAGAAGGAGTAGGGCCACTGGGCCTGGTCACCCAGGGGCCACAGCGACCTGTTGGCCCAAGTCATATTCCCCTGCACATCCATGGTGGCCCCAAAGAGTCACTCAAATCCCATCCTTAGCAAGGAATGCCTGCCTCTCCTCGCGCTCCCCGAGAGCCACGCGGGCAGACTTCCGGCTGAGAGCGAAAGGTTCCTCACATTCTGAAGGTGTTCACACCACCGACTGCGCTTTCTTCCTTTGTCCGAAAAAGAACATCTTCACCCCTGGAGATGCTGTCAAGGGGACTCAGCGGGGAGCCTCTCTCCTCTTTTCTCCAAGTCGTGCGTATCCCACTGGGAGAGTGCGCGCACCGCACCTGCCGTGTGGATGACCCTCAAAGTCACACCGAAGTCCTGATAGTTCCGCAAGGAATTGGTGAGGGATGCCCGTGTTAAGCCAGCTGCGCCAGGTGCGCCCGGTCCAGCAGCGCACCCCCTCGGTACGGCCGCAGAGCTGTCGGAGCCCGCGGGGACACTGGTGGTCGGCGGCATTGGATGGAGTCACTTTCTCTCCAAGTGCTCTCCGACTGCACAGCCAGCCCCTGGTACTGCCCGTTATTGGATTTGCGAAGCTGCAAATTCCATTTAGCCGATTGGGAGGCTTCCTCGCTCCACCGATAAGTCTCTCTCTCTCGCGCGCACTCCCTTACTTCCCTTTGCAGACCCTGTCCCGCCCCCAGCGCTGCCACTGGCAAAAGAATCATTGGGTGCTCACGGATATCATATTAGTGTCATGCGGTGCCAGCTAATGTCATATCAAAGGGCGCTCAGCGCAGAGGCTCAGTGGGGAAGAGAGAGCTTCTGGGCGATGTTGCTACAGATTCTCAGGAAAAGACACCCAGAACTGCACGGGCGCAAACTGAGATCCCGTGGACTGCAGCATCCCATCGTTTCGGCAGTTTCTCATTTCTGTAAACATTTAAATCCACGGCTGATAATAAAATACCTCAGCTGTTTAGAATCGGGCCCTTAACATGCTCATTTGAATTCCCTTTGAATGTTTTCTTAGCAGTAAATGCAGTTTGAATTGATTTCTGCGCTTAATGTTATTTATTAAGCAGCATGGCATCTGAAGCGTCGGGTGGTTTTTGCAATATACGGTCCACCGTTAGATGGCAGGCTTGCACCTTGAAGCACTGAAGACAAAGACAAATTGCGCTACTGTTTCCCTCCAGCTATGCACGAGGCACACAGTCTTCTTCTGTGCAGTTATTGAAGTTTCCAGAGTGCTGGAGCTTTTGTATATATCGATCTATTGGGTGAAAGTACCAAAACAAATTCTTCACTGTTCAAGTTTCTTTTTTCCCATTTGCTGTTGGATTCCTGCCGAGATAGAAGTAAATATGGCACTTAAGTGTGCCTCTTGCAGCAGTTAGATGTTAAACCTCAAGTTATGTGTGAAGAAAATGATGACGAGAACAGTGCACGTGGTATCTGAAACCCAGATAAGCACTGTCGAAGGACGTCTCCATCACCCAAACGGAGAAATACGGTATTAATTACACCGGTAGCTCTTTAATCTATCACTGCTAAATTACTTACTCTTCATTTAGAGAACGTTTTTTAGCTTCTTTTGTAGTAACATCCTTCTTTCCTTAAAGAGCACGCCTTCTTATGAAATGATTACAGCGATTGACCTCTGATTGGTTACATAAAACGACCTTTATCCTACAGGTACTGCCAGTGATACCTTTAAAACGAGCATTGACAAAGTCGATAGGGCTGGCTTTAACGTGTTAACGCATGTAAAAACTGATGTGTACAAATTACCTCAGGCTATTTGTGACTTGTCTCTAGGCAACCTGACTCTTTCTGTGACTCCTGTGTCTGTTCCCTGTTTTTTTTTTATTACCCACGTTTGTGGGTCTGTGTGTCTCTAGCGCAAGAAGTTTCAGGAACAAAAACCAGCAGCACTAGAAGCTTGGGCAGTAAAGTCAGGGCACACGCTTAGGAGCCATAGAAAGATACAGGAGGAAAACAAATTATAGCAAAACAAAGTGTGTGCACATTTATGCATGCCTGCGTTTGCAGGTGTTTGCATATTAAAGCCAGATGTGTTGACTCTGAGGTTGTTTGTTGCCAGCCTGTTTAAGATTTCTTATTTGTCATCCTTTTAACCTTTAGTTTAGCATGGGGTGGATAAGTTATCATCAAGATTTTGAAAGGAATGATGAAATGAGTGACAAATTACATTTGAGAGGATTAGAGGTTTGTATGCGGTATTTCTTTATGAAAATCATGTTTAGGGGAGAGCCTTTGTTATGGGTCGGCAGTGTGTAGTGGTGTAATAGGTTGTTGTACGACAAGAATGATTTGTGGACATATTTTTAAGTGCCTTTGTTTTTTCCCTCGGTGAAGATTGGCATTTCCAAGGAAGATATGATGACAAGAGCTGAACATATTATTTCCTTTATCAAGGAAACTGTTAGACCTGACCCTTTTTTGAGGGTCACCCTCCGAATTTTGCCTTCTGTTGCTACATCCTTCTTTTTTTATGTTCTAATATTTTATTATTTCAAAAGAGGAGTGTATACAATTATAATAAAATGTAATACAACATAGCATTGTGGTCCATCAATAGACAAGAACTGAAGACATATTAATACGTTATATATGATATGTGTTATGAATATAAATTCATGGTTGTATTGCTGGGGTAAGTAGAGCAGCAAAATAAAAGAAAAGAGAAAAGATAGAAAATAGTAAAGAATAGAGAAACGAGGAAACCATAGGAAGAGAAAGAAAGGACTAGAAACAGATGGGGACCACTGCTCCAGTGAGAAATACAAGTTAAGAGGGAGAAATAAAAGGATACTGGGTTACAAACCCTCGAGAAGCCAAATTCATATAGTTATCCAAGGACCTCAAGACACTCTGAGAAATGGAAGGAGAATAGTGTTTCTCCTCTACCAAAGTATGAGCCCCACGAAGATAGATACCCATGCCCACCAGGTGTGATATGATACAGAATTAAAGGATTTCCACTCTGTTAATATTACTTTAACAGCAATTGATATAAGGAGATCTAATAACTGCATATCCATATCATCAAGGGGTAAAGGGGTTGATGCAGCCCTTGGTCCCAATAAAATTATGGGTAATGAGTCAAATCTTAATGATAAATGTTTCTGAACCAACTCCCAAAAGGGTTAGTACAACGAGCTTTCGAAAAACATATGTTGGTGAGTGCCTGAAAGCAAATTGCAATTCCAACAAAGATCGTTATCCCTAAGTTTCAATTTGTGTAAGCAAGCAGGAGTCAAATGCAGAAGAGTCAGTGTAAAAAATTTAGATTGAATCAGAGAAGGAGCAATCTTATTCCGTAGGGAAAGCTTCCCAATCAGCTGCCAGGACTCTTGTGAAATATGTTCAAAAGTATCCCTTTCAAAATGATGTTGATAGAGCGTGCAGGTCACCCGACTCTTATTTTACCAACATGTGCACTTCTGGGCCCATAACGTGTTCATCACTATTTGTATTGGTCAGGTAACTTACACACCACTATCAGTAATTCTTGTTCCCTTAATTTTATTTCCGTGTACCTGACTTACCACTCCTTGTCACAGGTACCTAAGATCTCAATGGATCAGGAGCTAGCAGTGGGTAGGAAGATAACACAAACCAAAATACCATATACTATTGAAAATTTTTGCACTTTTATAATAACCACAAACGCAGGAAGTTTTAAACACCTTTACCATGAGAATGAAATATACACAAATCAAAACATCAATAACTAAGATTAGGAATATAATATAATATAGCTATGAATCAAAGTTCGAATCATCTATAACTCGAAAATAAAGGAAAGGGGAAAATAAGGAACACACTAAATTTTGTCTACCAGACTTTCACGACGTTACTAAAGGCGGGTAAGAAAAAGGAACATACTAATCAATGCTGATTTCGAATTATACTAATGATTTAGAAGAAAATGACACTTTCCAAGATGTACTTATTTTATATAGGGAAGGTAAGAGTGGAACATACTAGATATGAAAAACAGTTCAGTGTTTGACTAAAGGTAGGGAAAAGATATGGAACATGCTAGGAAAAATACTTTACGTGAGAATCAAATGACAGAGAAATTTACATAGGCAAGTTTGCTTTATTTAAGACGAGAGAGAGAAAAGATTTAGATAGACAAACACCCACACAGAGATTATATTTACCTAGGACAGAATGGAGACTAACCCTGGCCACGGGTCAGTTGGGAAAGGCGGGAAGGGACCCTCAAGGACTTAGGATGCCAGTAGGCGAGCAGGTACAGCTCATGGACAGTCAGGACAGGATCACTTCAGGATTTGGATCAGGACTGGGCTCACCAAAGGGTACGACCAACACCTGCAGCTTCGGATGCAACGCCTGCGCTACTCCCTCTCTGCAAGGAATCTGCCAATAACCCCGATTGAGTTCTCGAATCTTCCAGCAAAGTGCTTCGCCAGCACTTAAGGTTTCTCCACCCCAGACTGATTTTGTGGAAATTACGGACAAAGTGCTCCGCAGATCTCTGTATCAATTACCTATAGAGTTCGTAGGGTCAGTGACAGGTCAGCTATTCGGACAAGCCGGACAATTTCTCTAGCTAAACCTAGGCTAGTTATACTGTTTTCGGGTCAGTGTACCACCCACCAATGTTGCAAGTGAAAGGATCCCCAACTTCGGATTGGACAAGAGAGATGGTTAGGTCATGACACCACCTATAATTTTCTCTTTCCCAGATTAAATATTCAATTTACGAACCCACCCCTTACATTCCAGTTCCCATGGCATAGAAATTCAGAAAACAATAGCACACACATTACAACACTACAATGTAACAAATGCAGGTATGAGTTTTGAGTCTTCTCGCTGGGGCACATGTCACTTTCCCATGAGCATCTTAGCTTCGGCAGCCAGCTGGCTGAGTTCCACTACTGCATGACTCTCTTTTCCCTCATCACGTGATTAGTACTGCACGGGCTTCAAAGATGGAAGGGCACACCTCTCCCAGGCCCACAAAGATAGATACATGAAAAGTAAGCGAAAACAATTTAGAAACACAGAAAAAATGAATACACTGTATTCCATGATTGGCTATACTACATCCCTTACTTTATAATAACTATAGCATTAGGAGTTAAGCAGAACGAAACGGCTGAGCAAAAGCAGCAGTGCAAGCGAAGAGCATGTGAGAAACAAAGCAGCCATCTTTAGCAATACTGCGCATGAGCGACAAGTTCCCTCCAGAACTGCGAGTGCGTCACATCACATGGGTATGACCGACGCATGCGCAGACTAGAATCCCGCATAGCAGCGACCATTTTAGATGCAAGTGTAGTTAGGATTAGTAAACACATAGGCAAGCGTCACTGGGACACCCCCGTGAAGTGTAAAAGATCAATATTAATAAGACAAAACGTGTTGGTTATGACGTGAACGTTATTCGAGGTTCATGAATACAAGCAAGTCGCATAACGTGCGAATCCTTGCTCCATCAATGTGACCATTTATCCTGTGTAATTGTAGACTGCAAACTCAATAGAGCAGATATAAAGGTACACATTCTCGAGGCCATATGACCAGAACGAGAGCACATGGAAAGAAGTGAGATAGTAGACGAGAATGGGCACAGGGGTAGTTTAGAAAGGCTAACCTTTAATTTGAGAAAATAATAAAAATCCATATTATTAAGGCAATATTCTTTAGCCAAAGAAGAAAAAGGAAGGGGATCATGATTGGCATCATAGAGATCTTTAACCATCGTAATACCTTAAGAAGCCCAGGAAGATATCGTACCAGGATCAATGTCAATAACAATTTTAGGATTAAACCATACGGAAGACCATCTCGATTTATGAATGGGTTTGGATACCATTCTTTCCATATATTTTAGTGCAGCAATTGTGTCTGAAATAATACAACCTGAGTAGGGAAGAGCCAACTTGGAAGCCATTAGGAAAGCAGGAGTAGAGAGCGGGAAACACAACTCTCGCTCAATATAAATCCACAGTGGGAATGGTGGGAATCTGATAAAAACTAAAGAGCACCCTGAGATACCAAGAAGGCAATTTGATACAAATTCCAGTCTGGAAGATTACATCCCCCCAGCACATAGGGCTTTCTCAGATGTTTATTTGCGATTCTAGAATGCTTATCACTCCACAAAAACTTTGAAGTAAGGACATCAATGTCATGAAAAAAGGACGAAGAAACCTTTATAGGCAGCATGGAGGATAACAAATGAATAATCAGAGTTATCATCATCTTAAGTGTTTGTAATCAGACAATATATCCTGAGCTCATTCTCCCATTAATTAAAGTCCTCAATCACAAGATGATCTTCTCAATCTTCCTCACAGTACTTTCTTCAAAGCAAAGGTCTAGCCGACAACAAGTGATTCATCTTGTGTGGTCTAAGCCACAGACTTCCTCAGTGCTAGAAATTGTAATACATAGGAATCATATTACAACTCAACAAACATGACGTTGATATATGTTACAACTATAATACCACATACATCAAGAACAATGTCTACGTGACAAAGTAAAGAACAAGACAAGTCAAAGCACTCATGAAGTCAGATAGTTACCACGAGAAAAACACGATTACTACTAAAGTGTCTCACTCTTCTCAAAAGGTGCCTAGACAGACCTATAAAGAAAGCCAATAATCGGCCTGGACTGTTCCCTGTTCCCATGAGCACAGGGTCAAGACTGATTTGCATATGGCCATGTCTGAACTGGGGTGGCTTGGGGAGCAAAATAACGATGGATTCAACCCATATCTGTGACTGGGGGTGAATGTTTTGCCATTGGGCAACATTCCGTCCATCATCTTGTGTGTTTTGCTGTTCACCCTATGTGGGAAGGATATGCCCAGACGTGGACCCCGTGCTGACTACGCCACTGGAGTCAAGCTATCCTGGCTGATGACGGCTGATAGCTAGAAACTGGTCCTAGGATATGCTTGATTCTGGTCCAGGGAAGATATGGCTTGGCAGTTCGGTCTTGACTGTTCCCATGAGGCACAGGGTCAAGACTGATTTGCATATGGCCATGTCTGAACTGAGGTGGCTTGGTGAGCAGAATAGCAATGGATTCAACCCAGATCTGTGACTGGGGGTGAATGTTTTTCCATTGCACAACATTCCGTCCACCATCTTGTGTGTTTTGCTGTTCACCCTCTATGGGTAGGGTATGCCCAGACGTGGGTCCCGTGCTCACTATGCCACTGGAGTCAAGCTATCCTGGCTGAAGACGTCTGATAGCCAGAAACCGGTCCTAGGTTGCTTGATTCCGGTCCAGGGAAGACATGGCTTGGTAGCTCGGTCTGGACTGTTCCCATGAGGCACAGGATCAAGATTGATTGCATAAGGCCATGTCTGAACTGGGGTGGCTTGGTGAGCAAAATAGCAATGGATTCAACCCGGATCTGTGACTGGGGGTGAATGTTTTGCCATTGTGCAACATTCCGTCCATCATCTTGTGTGTGTAACTGTAATACATATCTCTAAACTCAAAGCATTCAGTAGGTCAATAAGAGTGTACATTCAGATAAACCTATTCATCCATTCTCGTTTCTATATAACCCCCTATAATATTAAGGGCTATGTTGACCCCTCCCATAAGAAGATCCCAAGTGTATGACTCAATCGACACATCATGGAGGCAAGTGTCTGTTTAAGATCTCTTATTTTTCATCCTTTTCACCTTTAGTTTAGCATGGGGTGGATAAGTTATCATCAAGATTTAGAAAGGAATGATGAAATGAGCGACAAATTACATTTGAGAGGATTAGAGTTTTGTATGCGGTATTTCTTTATGAAAATCATGTTAATGGGAGAGCCTTTATTATGGGTAGGCAGTGTGCAGTGTTGTAATAGGTTGTTGTACGACAAGAATGATTTGTGGACAGATTTTTAAGTGCCTTTGTTTTTTCTCTCGGTGAAGATTGACATTTCCAAGGAAGATATGATGACAAGAGCTGAACATATTATTCATTTATCAAGGAAACTGTTAGACCTGACCCTTTTTTGAGGGTCACCCTCCGAATTTTGCCTTCTGTTGCTACATCCGTCTTTTTTATGTTCTAATATCTTATTATTTCAAAAGAGGAGTGTATACAATTATAGTAAAATGTAATACAACATAGCATTGTGGTCCATCAATAGACAAGAACTGAAGACATATTAATACGTTATATATGATATGTGTTATGAATATACATTCATGGTTGTATTGCTGGGGTAAGTAGAGCTTATGTATCAACAGACAAAATCTGCACAAAATTAATTAATTTAATGAGCTTCTTACATCAAAAACGCTCTGTTGAATCAATCATGGTTACCACTAAGGCAACCTATGCAAAACAGAATTCTTATGAAAATACCTGACACAAACCAAAGGTTTATTTGAAAAACTTAGGAGTTTAATAATTTACTCCATTTTTGATATGCTGTTTTTATATACATTTATACAATTATATACAATTTCAAAATAACGGTAAAAAGAAGAGCAAGCAGCTTCTAAAGTAGTGCAGGAAAAAGGAAGAAAGAAAAAGTGATTGTAGTGAGAAGGGTGTAAGCCTCAAACAGAAGAATGGTGACAAGTGAAAACAGTTCAAAAAATGTTACAGCTGTACTAATGAATCAGCTAGTATCACAGACAAAGCCACAATTAGTTGCTTTTGTATTTCACACATTTGTACAGTCAAAAAATGACATGTATAATGGTTTTCTGAGTGGTCCTATCTGTACATGAAAACAAGGGCGTCAACGTTTTGACCCGTCTTTTGGTACGTGGGCAAGTTGGAGCCTCGACCTGCGGGTCTTCCTCAGGACGAATGTTGCACACACTTTTTACCGTAGACAGTTCACAAAGTTAACCTAAAGTAAAAATTATTAAAATTGGTGGTCAGGATTTTTTATATATAAGATGTATGTGGATATGATTATCCCACATTCTATTATTTGCTTACCCACTGATTATTAATGGGCTGCCTCCGTCCTCCTGTGCCGGGATAGACGGATAGTCTAGTAGACCGAAGTAAGCCCTCTGTAATTAAGGCATGGGCGGTCTATTACTAAACTTATGTAAAGATAGTTGTTACTCATGTAAACGAGTTAAAGCTTCAAAAGAGTGGGCTTACCCTGTACTTGGTGGTGTAGCGTCTGTAATGGGTATTCAGGCGTTGGGATGACAAAACATCGAGTGATCTAATTGACCGAGGTGAACCACCTGTAATTGATAAGGTATTGGGGGTCTATTACTAAGCTTGCGTAACAATCGATTAACTGTTGTTCCTATAGTCGAGTTAAAGCTTCAAGGGAAGGAGCTTACCCTGAACTTGGTGGTGCAGCGTCTGTAATAGGTATTCAGGCGTTGGGATGACAAACCTCGAGTAGCACGTCCCCAAACACTACCTAGGAGACAGCAATTGGGGGGAACCAATGAATCTCAAAAATCCCAGTATGAATTGCATGTGGACATTAATGGGCCAACAACCGATTTTCATACCTTTCGTATCAGGCGTTATATATCCCGAGTGTCACCCAGGCGGAGCATTCAAGTAATCCGGGTCAGTTCCCGCTCCGCAGTTTTTTGCAAAAAAAGGCGCTGCAAAAAATATAAATATATAGCGCAAATCGGTCAAAACGAAACTACGATCCAGATAAATCTAGTGCGATGTTTTTTAGCCTATTTCCATACCTTTTTACTTCGCGTCTGCCGCCGTCAGAAGTCCAGCTGCCATGTTAGAATTAGGCACGACGCGATGGCGTCAGTCGTGCGTATTAAACCTTCCGAAAGAGAAGGACAAAAGACTACCAAGGTAGAACGGCAAAAGAAGTTCAAAACAACCCGGAAGTTCGTTTTACAACATATCGGGGGTGTTATTGAATTAATTGACAGAGCCATGAACTACCAGTTGTTAATGAGAAATTATTCTACCAAGGCACGAGTTTTTTAACAACGGGGGTGTGGAATAAAATTAATAAGGAAACATGAAAAATTTAGCCATTATTCAGGATAGACACTTGTCTATTTATTTCCTCATATTCATTGAGGCCCCGTCTGATTGTGTCAAAGAGATGTATAAAGCGACACTCCCGAATACTAAGGGTTTGATTAAAATCTCCCCCCCTTGGATTGGGTGTCACTTTTTCCAAGATACACCATGACAGACTGTCAGGGGTATGATCAAATCTCGTGAAATGTTCTACAAGGGGTGCCCCTTGGGTCTTGCATTTAATGCGGCTAATGTGTTGTAATATCCTGCACTTAGCTTTTTGGATAGTTTGCCCAATATATACAAAGCCGCATGGGCACGTGATGGCGTAAATGACGCCAGAAGAGTTACAATTACTATGATCACGTATCACATGTGTATGATCATTATATTTGAACTCCTTGACTTCCTGAGTCAACGGGCATGCCTTACAGTTGCCGCATTTTACATGTCCTTTTACTGGTGGGATCCCCCACAGTACTGTTTGACTGGGTTGCAGCGTTGTAGGTAACAGGGCCCTCACCACATAGTCCTTTATATTTTTAGCCTTTTTAAAGGCGTGCAGTGGCGGTGGAGCATTCCCTATCTCATCTGAGATCATATGCCAGTGTTGGTTTATTATCTTTTTTATTTTGTTACTCTTGGTGGAATATGTTGTCACACACCAATTTTTCGTCGTTTGCCTTTTTCTTAGTAGTTCCTAGGAGGTGCTCTCTATGATTATGCCATGCTCGTTTTCTTGCCTGCTTGAGGAGCCTCATCGGATATCCTCTATCGTGAAGCCTTTCTAGAAGGCCTGATGATTCATTGAAAAAATCTTCTTTCTTGGAACAATTCCTCCGCAACCTTAGAAATTGGCCAAATGGAAGGTTATCTCTAAGGTTGCGGGGATGATGGCTAGTGTAGCGGAGTAAGGTGTTTCTCTCGCTGCTCTTGCGGTACAGGCCAGTGTATAAAATACCTGATTCTACATTGATAGTAATGTCCAAGAAGCTGATTTTCAACTTGTCGAATTCTAGCGTAAATTTAATATCTTCAGAGACTGTGTTAAGCCACTGATGGAAAGAGGTTAGTTGGTCTGAGTTGCCATTCCAAATAATCATGACGTCGTCTATATATCGACGCCATAACCCTATATTGGTGTAAAAAGGGTTAGTTACATTAAGGATATGTTGCTGTTCGAAGGCATCCATAAAAATTATGGCTAGATTGGGGGCAAAGCTTGCCCCCATCGCTACCCCCTTAGTCTGGACATAAAATTTGCCCAGAAAGGAAAAATAATTTTTTGTCATGGCCAAAGTAAGAAGTTCAATGATGAACTCAGTTGGAACAAAGGTCGGTGCCGGACGTGAGTTCAAAACTGTTTAAATTACAGTCAAGGCTGAATCCTGTGGGATATTGGTGTATAATGATTGAATATCCATTGTAGCCAAAAGATTTTTACTGGGATCATGGGTACGACCATCTAGCAACTGTATCGTCTGCATGGTGTCTTTTAGGTATGTGACAGTGTTCTCTGCCAGGGGTTTTAAAAAAGTGTCGATATATTTACACAATGGTTCTAGCAGAGAACCACATCCAGAAATTATTGGCCTACCCGGCGGGTTTTCCATTCTTTTGTGGACTTTTGGGAGGGTATAAATAGTAGGCATTCTGGGGTTACGGTTGTTCAGGTAATCAAACTCATGTTTGTTTAAGAAACCTAATTCTAGCCCTCGTGATGTTATGCAGTTAATTCTCTTGGCAAGTTCTTTTGTGGGGTCACTCATGAGTTTCTTATAATTCCCTTCAACATTCAGTTGAGCCAATATTTCTTTCGTGTAGTCATCATAGTTCTGTACTACAATTGCCCCACCCTTGTCAGCGGGTTTTATGACAATATTTGGGTTTTCTTTAAGAGTATTCAGGGCTTTGCGTTCTGCCTTTGTGATGTTGTACTTCACATATTGTCTCTCTGAGAGTGTCTTTTCTATATCTCGTAGAACCACTTGTTCATGTGCCAGAATTTTTAAAGGCATTTGATGAGCAGGAGGGTTAAATTTGGACGGTGGTCTAAGGCCACTGCCCGTGAAAGTGGGGTTGTGTGGAACCTTTAGAAAGAAATGTTTCAGTCTGATCTTTCTGAAGAACTGGTGTAACTCAACCTTGAGATTAAAGGAATTCGGCATAGCTGTAGGAACAAAAGAAGGGCCTTTTTCTAGGACACTTTGTTCGTCCTGATCTAATTGGTAAGTGGAGAGATTGATTATTGGATTTTCAGGTTCATGGCTCACCACCTGTAGTGCTGTCTCCTGGTTTGTATTTCTCCATGGGACGTCTGCTGGAATTGTGTTGGCCGCTTGCCTTTCCCTCTCCCTCTGTTCCAGGTCTGTTGACGTGGCCACCTGGGTCTCCCCCAGGGGCGCCCCCTTCCTCGTGGTTCCCACCATTGATCCTGTTCTAAAAAATCATTTGGATCTACAAAATTGTTCCGAGGATTCGTTGTGTTACTACTGGTACCTGCTTGTTCTGAATCACTATCTGTGTTGCTGCCAAAAGATGACCCAGAGAAAGTGGTGTATTTTCTATATCCTTGTCTTCCTCTGCTGGAGTATGAACCTGACTGTTCTTTTGTATAATACCCTTCCTGTAAGTAGGGGTATGTCACTTTCTTGTCATAGAATTTTATGTCCTTAGCCACTTTATCCAATTTCGTGGCTTGGGTGTATAGCTCAAACTCGTGTATGGTCCTTTCTACTTTATCCAAAGCCTCTTTGGCGTTAGTCAGGGCCTTGTCTTCAATAATTTCTTTTTTGAATTCAGCTATCTCTTTTATTAATTTTTCGGCTTCTACCACTGCGGTCTCTACCCCCAACACCATCCAGTGGCGTGAGCATGTATTGGAGACAAAACTAAAGCTCTCCTTAAATTTGGGGTTATCGATGAAGATTGCTGGCTCGTTTCTGACTCTAAGGCCCACAGGAATCACATTAGATTTAAGATATTTCGCTAAAGTGTGCCCATGGAGCCTGGTCCTTATTAGTTTCTTCTCTAACCTCTCTAACTTTGCAACCTTTTCATTGAGAGTAATATCAATATTTCTAGTGTCGTTCCCTAGTAGTGCGCTCGCTCCTTCGTCACTTAATAACTTGTCAATGTAATCTTCACTGTATGACAGTGTTTCTTTTTCGGACATGTTATACTATATAACATAGAGACATACAATGGACAGAAAAAAGATTTTTTGTACAAACATTTACAACATTAAACACTTAGTCAATTCTCACAACCCTCGCAGGAATCCCTGCACAAGGTAACCATTACTGGAATGGGGTAACCCAATAAGGTTCAAGGACCTGGGTAGATAACGTTATACTAGAAACAATGGTCCCAACCAAAAAATTTTTATGTATCAACAGACAAAATCTGCACAAAATTAATTAATTTAATGAGCTTCTTACATCAAAAAGGCTCTGTTGAATCAATCATGGTTACCACTAAGGCAACCTATGCAAAACAGAATTCTTATGAAAATACCTGACACAAACCAAAGGTTTATTTGAAAAACTTAGGAGTTTAATAATTTACTCCATTTTTGATATGCTGTTTTTATATACATTTATACAATTATATACAATTTCAAAATAACGGTAAAAAGAAGAGCAAGCAGCTTCTAAAGTAGTGCAGGAAAAAAGAAGAAAGAAAAAGTGATTGTGGTGAGAAGGGTGTAAGCCTCAAACAGAAGAATGGTGACAAGTGAAAACAGTTCAAAAAATGTTACAGCTGTACTAATGAATCAGCTAGTATCACAGACAAAGCCACAATTAGTTGCTTTTATATTTCACACATTTGTACAGTCAAAAAATGACATGTATAATGGTTTTCTGAGTGGTCCTATCTGTACATGAAAACAAGGGCGTCGACGTTTCGACCCGTCTTTTGGTACGTGGGCAAGTTGGAGCCTCGACCTGCGGGTCTTCCTCAGGACGAATGTTGCACACACTTTTTACCGTAGACAGTTCACAAAGTTAACCTAAAGTAAAAATTATTAAAATTGGTGGTCAGGATTTTTTATATATAAGATGTATGTGGATATGATTATCCCACATTCTATTATTTGCTTACCCACTGATTATTAATGGGCTGCCTCCGTCCTCCTGTGCCGGGATAGACGGATAGTCTAGTAGACCGAAGTAAGCCACCTGTAATTAAGGCATGGGCGGTCTATTACTAAACTTATGTAAAGATAGTTGTTACTCATGTAAATGAGTTAAAGCTTCAAAAGAGTGGGCTTACCCTGTACTTGGTGGTGTAGCGTCTGTAATGGGTATTCAGGCGTTGGGATGACAAAACATCGAGTGATCTAATTGACCGAGGTGAACCACCTGTAATTGATAAGGTATTGGGGGTCTATTACTAAGCTTGCGTAACAATCGATTAACTGTTGTTTCTATAGTCGAGTTAAAGCTTCAAGGGAAGGAGCTTACCCTGAACTTGGTGGTGCAGCGTCTGTAATAGGTATTCAGGCGTTGGGATGACAAACCTCGAGTAGCACGTCCCCAAACACTACCTAGGAGACAGCAATTGGGGGGAACCAATGAATCTCAAAAATCCCAGTATGAATTGCATGTGGACATTAATGGGCCAACAACCGATTTTCATACCTTTCGTATCAGGCGTTATATATCCCGAGTGTCACCCAGGCGGAGCATTCAAGTAATCCGGGTCAGTTCCCGCTCCGCAGTTTTTTGCAAAAAAAGAAGGCGCTGCAAAAAATATAAATATATAGTGCAAATCGGTCAAAACGAAACTACGATCCAGATAAATCTAGTGCGATGTTTTTTAGCCTATTTCCATACCTTTTTACTTCGCATCTGCCGCCGTCAGAAGTCCAGCTGCCATGTTAGAATCAGGCACGACGCGATGGCGTCAGTCGTGCGTATTAAACCTTCCGAAAGAGAAGGACAAAAGACTACCAAGGTAGAACGGCAAAAGAAGTTCAAAACAACCCGGAAGTTCGTGTTACAACATATCGGGGGTGTTATTGAATTAATTGACAGAGCCATGAACTACCAGTTGTTAATGAGAAATTATTCTACCAAGGCACAAGTTTTTTAACAACGGGGGTGTGGAATAAAATTAATAAGGAAACATGAAAAATTTAGCCATTATTCAGGATAGACACTTGTCTATTTATTTCCTCATATTCATTGAGGCCCCGTCTGATTGTGTCAAAGAGATGTATAAAGCGACACTCCCGAATACTAAGGGTTCGAACAGCAACATATCCTTAATGTAACTAACCCTTTTTACACCAATATAGGGTTATGGCGTCGATATATAGACGACGTCATGATTATTTGGAATGGCAACTCAGACCAACTAACCTCTTTCCATCAGTGGCTTAACACAGTCTCTGAAGATATTAAATTTACGCTAGAATTCGACAAGTTGAAAATCAGCTTCTTGGACATTACTATCAATGTAGAATCAGGTATTTTATACACTCGCCTGTACCGCAAGAGCAGCGAGAGAAACACCTTACTCCGCTACACTAGCCATCATCCCCGCAACCTTAGAGATAACCATCCATTTGGCCAATTTCTAAGGTTGCGGAGGAATTGTTCCAAGAAAGAAGATTTTTTCAATGAATCATCAGGCCTTCTAGAAAGGCTTCACGATAGAGGATATCCGATGAGGCTCCTCAAGCAGGCAAGAAAACGAGCATGGCATAATCATAGAGAGCACCTCCTAGGAACTACTAAGAAAAAGGCAAACGACGAAAAATTGGTGTGTGTGACAACATATTCCACCAAGAGTAACAAAATAAAAAAGATAATAAACCAACACTGGCATATGATCTCAGATGAGATAGGGAATGCTCCACCGCCACTGCACGCCTTTAAAAAGGCTAAAAATATAAAGGACTATGTGGTGAGGGCCCTGTTACCTACAACGCTGCAACCCAGTCAAACAGTACTGTGGGGGATCCCACCAGTAAAAGGACATGTAAAATGCGGCAACTGTAAGGCATGCCCGTTGACTCAGGAAGTCAAGGAGTTCAAATATAATGATCATACACATGTGATACGTGATCATAGTAATTGTAACTCTTCTGGCGTCATTTACGCCATCACGTGCCCATGCGGCTTTGTATATATTGGGCAAACTATCCAAAAAGCTAAGTGCAGGATATTACAACACATTAGCCGCATTAAATGCAAGACCCAAGGGGCACCCCTTGTAGAACATTTCACGAGATTTGATCATACCCCTGACAGTCTGTCATGGTGTATCTTGGAAAAAGTGACACCCAATCCAAGGGGGGGAGATTTTAATCAAACCCTTAGTATTCGGGAGTGTCGCTTTATACATCTCTTTGACACAATCAGACGGGGCCTCAATGAATATGAGGAAATAAATAGACAAGTGTCTATCCTGAATAATGGCTAAATTTTTCATGTTTCCTTATTAATTTTATTCCACACCCCCGTTGTTAAAAAACTTGTGCCTTGGTAGAATAATTTCTCATTAACAACTGGTAGTTCATGGCTCTGTCAATTAATTCAATAACACCCCCGATATGTTGTAACACGAACTTCCGGGTTGTTTTGAACTTCTTTTGCCGTTCTACCTTGGTAGTCTTTTGTCCTTCTCTTTCGGAAGGTTTAATACGCACGACTGACGCCATCGCGTCGTGCCTGATTCTAACATGGCAGCTGGACTTCTGACAGCGGCAGACGCGAAGTAAAAAGGTATGGAAATAGGCTAAAAAACATCGCACTAGATTTATCTGGATCGTAGTTTCGTTTTGACCGATTTGCGCTATATATTTATATTTTTTGCAGCGCCTTTTTTTGCAAAAAACTGCGGAGCGGGAACTGACCCGGATTACTTGAATGCTCCGCCTGGGTGACACTCGGGATATATAACGCCTGATACGAAAAGTATGAAAATCGGTTGTTGGCCCATTAATGTCCACATGCAATTCATACTGGGATTTTTGAGATTCATTGGTTCCCCCCAATTGCTGTCTCCTAGGTAGTGTTTGGGGACGTGCTACTCGAGGTTTGTCATCCCAACGCCTGAATACCTATTACAGACGCTGCACCACCAAGTTCAGGGTAAGCTCCTTCCCTTGAAGCTTTAACTCGACTATAGGAACAACAGTTATTCGATTGTTACGCAAGCTTAGTAATAGACCCCCAATACCTTATCAATTACAGGTGGTTCACCTCGGTCAATTAGATCACTCGATGTTTTGTCATCCCAACGCCTGAATACCCATTACAGACGCTACACCACCAAGTACAGGGTAGGCCCACTCTTTTGAAGCTTTAACTCGTTTACATGAGTAACAACTATCTTTACATAAGTTTAGTAATAGACCGCCCATGCCTTAATTACAGGTGGCTTACTTCGGTCTACTAGACTATCCGTCTATCCCGGCACAGGAGGACGGAGGCAGCCCATTAATAATCAGTGGGTAAGCAAATAATAGAATGTGGGATAATCAGATCCACATACATCTTATATATAAAAAATCCTGACCACCAATTTTAATAATTTTGACTTTAGGTTAACTTTGTGAACTGTCTACAGTAAAAAGTGTGTGCAACATTCGTCCTGAGGAAGACCCGCAGGTTGAGGCTCCCACTTGCCCACGTACCAAAAGACGGGTCGAAACGTCGACACCCTTGTTTTCATGTACAGATAGGACCACTCAGAAAACCATTATACATGTCATTTTTTGACTGTACAAATGTGGGAAATATAAAAGCAACTAATTGTGGCTTTGTCTGTGATACTAGCTGATTCATTAGTACAGCTGTAACATTTTTTGAACTGTTTTCACTTGTCACCATTCTTCTGTTTGAGGCTTACACCCTTCTCACCACAATCACTTTTTCTTTCTTCTTTTTCCTGCACTACTTTAGAAGCTGCTTGCTCTTCTTTTTACCGTTATTTTGAAATTGTATATAATTGTATAAATGTATATAAAAACAGCATATCAAAAATGGAGTAAATTATTAAACTCCTAAGTTTTTCAAATAAACCTTTGGTTTGTGTCAGGTATTTTCATAAGAATTCTGTTTTGCATAGGTTGCCTTAGTGGTAACCATGATTGATTCAACAGAGCGTTTTTGATGTAAGAAGCTCATTAAATTAATTAATTTTGTGCAGATTTTGTCTGTTGATACATAAAATTTTTTTGGTTGGGACCATTGTTTCTAGTATAACGTTATCTACCCAGGTCCTTGAACCTTATTGGGTTACCCCATTCCAGTAATGGGGTAAGTAGAGCAGCAATATAAAAGAAAAGAGAAAAGATAGAAAATAGTAAAGAATAGAGAAACGAGGAAACCATAGGAAGAGAAAGAAAGGACTAGAAACAGATGGGGACCACTGCTCCAAAGAGAAATACAAATTAAGAGGGAGAAATAAAAGGATACTGAGTTACAAACCCTCGAGAAGCCAAATTCATATAGTTATCCAAGGACCTCCAGACACTCTGAGAAATGGAAGGAGAATAGTGTTTCTCCTCTACCAAAGTATGAGCCCCACGAAGATAGATACCCATGCCCACCAGGTGTGATATGATACAGAATTAAAGGATTTCCACTCTGTTAATATTACTTTAACAGCAATTGATATAAGGAGATCTAATAACTGCATATCCATATCATCAAGGGGTAAAGGGGTTGATGCAGCCCTTGGTCCCAATAAAATTATGGGTAATGAGAGCTCCAATTCCATATCAAATCTTAATGATAAATTTTTCTGAAGCAACTCCCAAAAGGGTTACTGCAACGAGCATTCAAAAAACATATGTTGGTGAGTGCCTGAAAGCAAATTGCAATTCCAACAAAGATCGTTATCCCTACGTTTCAATTTGTGTAAGCAGGCAGGAGTCCAATGCAGAAGAGTCAGCGTAAAAAATGTAGATTGAATAAGAGAAGGAACAATCTTTTTCCGTAGGGAAAGTTTCCCAATCAGCTGCCAGGACTCTTGTGAAATATGTTCAAAAGTATCCCTTTCAAAATGATGTGACCATTTATCCTGTGTAATTGTAGACTGCAAACTCAATGGAGCCGATCTAAACGTATACATTCTCCAGGCCATATGACCAGAACGAGAGCACATGGGAATAAGTGAGATAGTAGACGAGACTGGGCACAGGGGTAGTTTAGAAAGTCTAACCTTTAATTTTAGAAAATAATAAACATCCATATTATTAAGGCAATATTCTCTAGCCAAAGAAGAAAAGGGAAGGGGATCATGATTGGCATCATAGAGATCTTTAACCATCGTAATACCTTAAGAAGCCCAGGAAGATATCGTACCAGGATCAATGTCAATAACAATTTTAAAATTAAACCGTAAGGAAGACCATCTCGATTTATGGATGGGTTTGGATACCCTTCTGTCCATATATTTTAGTGCAGCAATTGTGTCTGAAATAATACAACCTAAGTAGGGAAGAGCCAACTTAGAAGCCGTTAGGAAAGCAGGAGTAGAGAGCGGGGAACACAACTCTCGCTCAATATAAATCCACGGGGGAATGGTGGGAATCTGATAAAAACTAAAGAGCACCCTGAGATGCCAAGAAGGCAATTTGATACAAATTCCAGTCTGGAATATTACATCCCCCCCAGCACATAGGGCTTTCCCAGATGTTTATTTGCGATTCTAGAATGCTTATCACTCCACAAAAACTTTGAAGTAAGGACATCAATGTCATGAAAAAAAAGGATGAAGAAAGCTTTATAGGCAGTATGGAGGATAACAAATGAATAATCAGAGTTATCATCATCTTAAGTGTTTGTAACCAGACAATATATCCTGAGCTCATTCTCCCATTAATTAAAGTCCTTAATCACAAGATGATCTTCTCAATCTTCCTCACAGCACTTTCTACAAAGCAAAGGTCTAGCCACCAACACGTGTTTCGTCTTGTGTGGTATAAGCCACAGACTTCCTCAGGGCTAGAAATTGTAATACGTAGGAATCATATTACAACTCAACGAACACGACGTTGATATATGTTACAACTATAATACCACATACATCAAGAGCAATGTCTACATGACATAGTAAAGAACAAGACAAGGCAAATCACTCATGAAGTCAGATAGTTACCACTAGAGAAACACTATTATTACTAAAGTGTCTCACTCTTCTTAAAAAGTGCCTAGACATACATATAAAGAAAGCCAATAACCACACCAAAGTTTGGAATATGTGAAGAAACCAATAAAATAAAATAAGAAGAAAAAGAAACAGACAAAATGTAAAGTCAGAGATCGATAAAATCATTGCAAACCTCCTTAAGGAACCATCAGCAAACGCAAAAGAAAAAACATAAATGTATGAAGTTAAACGAAGTCTAAAACTTCTATCAGTTAAATGAGAACAACGTGGTCAAAAGGACCATTCCAATATGGAGTCAATAATTTGTAAACTCACCTATTCACTATAAAAAACCTTCTCAAATGACCAGCAATGTGAACAATAGTAATATTAATTAATATAGTGAGTATCCAAAAATCTAAAAGGAAAAACAACACAGATACCAACTATTAGTATCTATGAGGCGTGATCCCATCCTATCGATGGCAAATAATTATAAGAGACTCACATCTCAGTTTCTCCAATTAGGGAGGTGGTTGTGTGTCCTCTCCAGATTTCTATTCTAATCGACGCTGTTCATCAATAACCCTATAGTAAAAATGCTGTAACTGTAATACATCAAAACACACAAGATGATGGACGGAATGTTGCCCAATGGCAAAACATTCACCCCCAGTCACAGATCTGGGGTTAATCCATCGTTATTTTGCACACCAAGCCACCCCAGTTCAGACATTGCCATAGGCAAATCAGTCTTGACCCTGTGCCTCATGGGAACAGTCCAGCCCGAACTGTCAAGCCATTTCTTCCCTGGACCGGAATCAAGCATCCTAGGATCGGTTTCTGGCTATCAGCCGTCTTAAGCCAGGATAGCCTGACTCCAGTGGTGTAATGAGATCTGTGACTGGGGGTGAATGTTTTGCCATTGTGCAACATTCCGTCCATCATCTTGTGTGTTTTGCTGTTCACCCTATGTGGGCAGGGTATGCCCAGACGTGGGTCCCGTGCTCACTATGCCACTGGAGTCAAGCTGTCCTGGCTGAAGATGGCTGATAGCCAGAAACCGGTCCTAGGATGCTTGATTCCGGTCCAGGGAAGACATGGCTTAGCAGTTCGGTCTGGACTGTTCTCATGAGACACAGGGTAAAGACTGATTTGTATACGGCCATGTCTGTACTGGGGTGGCTTTGGTGAGCAAAATAACGATGGATTCAAACCAGATCTGTGACTGGGGGTGAATGTTTTGCCATTGTGCAACATTCCGTCCATCATCTTGTGTGTGTAACTGTAATACATATCTCTAAACTCAAAGCAATCAGTAGGTCAATAAGAGTGTATATTCAGATAAACCTATTCATCCATTCTCGTTTCTATATAACCCCTTCTAACATTAAGGGCTATGTTGACCCCTCCCATAAGAAGATCAGAAGTGTATGACTCAATTAACACCTCATGGAAGCAAGTGTCCTTGATAAACTCATGTACAAGGAATACCAAACTATTATTAAAACTATATTGTGAGTTGCATTTTATCCCAATCGCTGCAAAACGTCTTTAAAGTTTGTTCAAGTATCAGTCAAGACCTTAGGCATCAAAATTAACAATCATCTTACCCTCCACTCACAAATTAGCTCTGTTTTTTCTTCTTGCTTTCTCACTCTTCGCACTATTCGCGCTGTTTCTCGTTTCTTTTCTTCCCTGGCACTTAAACTGATCATGTCCGCCTTGGTGATCTCCCGGCATGATTACGCCAATGCCCTGTACAACGGCATTCCGGCGTACAGCCTACGGAAGCTCCAACTGGTCCAAAACCAGGCGGCCCGATTAGTGTACGGCCTTTTCCGCTCCCACCACTCAACTCCTTTATTGAAGGCGCTCCACTGGCTGCCTGTCAGGGAGAGATCCCTTTTCAAAACAGTTTGTATGGTCGTCCAGGCGTGCCAGGGCTCAGCTTCCGCCTTCATTGCCTCCTTGATAAGGGAGTATAGCCCCGCTAGAGAGCTCCGTTCATCATCTCAATCACTTCTGCAGGTACCCCGCTACAAGCGCAAAAAGTGGGGAGGGGCCAATTTCTAATTTTTGGCACCCTCCTTTTGGAACTCCCTTCCCGACCACTTACGTTTGGCCAAGCACTACCCCCTCTTCCGTAAAGACCTCAAAACTTTCTTATTCAATCAGGCTTTCCCTTTGTAAATTGTCCCTATATTTTCCTTTCTCTGTACCAGCATCTACTGCCTCTCCCCTGCTATTTTAGCCTCCATCGCGCCAAGAAACCGCATGGTGAATGTAGCGCTCTATAAATATTTTAAATTCAAATTTAAATTCAAATTCAAGTATCTATAAAAAAGCAGCGAGGAAAGCAAGTATCTCCAAGCATGAGTGTTGTGCGTACGCGCTACATTACTGCAAGCCGAAACTAAAAGCAAAGCCACAAGTGACTGTGGACACGAAGATTAGAAGTTAAAAATCTGCTTAAGAACTAACACTCGGAAGGAAGAAACGTTACTATAAAACGTGTCCCTCACCTGCAACATGCCCTTAGGTTCCCGTAACATGATTCTATACTATAAAACCTACAAACACACAATGAAATCCCAAAGATATTGGGACATAAATCCATAGCAGGGGTAATCAGGCTTACCAGCACTAACAGCATGGCTTGATATGGCAGTATCGGCGAGGTGGCGTCTAGCAAGGTCGCCATCTTGAGTGGGGCGTTAAATACTGTGTATCCCATGAGTAAGAAGAAGGACTAAAAACAGCCAATGGCTAACGTACGCCATATTAGAGTGGTGTAAGAGCGGGGCCAAAATCTGAATCTGACAGTCCTATCAGAAGTGTAGCTTGTTTAATAATTTCTACTAAAAGGCTCTTGAAGTAAATATTTTATGTCTCAAACAGCCGCAGTAAACTGTAGTAGGAGATAAAGTTGGAACAAAAACCAAAATCAAATGGGACTAGTTCAGACAAGGAGAATATCGCCAAACATCTTCGATTGTAATAGACCGGCCAATGTATTTTACGATTAAAATTAACCAAAGGCATGGTTAGTAAACCGCAATAAGCGGTAAAAAGAAGATAGTGTTAGTGCCTGAAAAAAATATAAAGTCCACCATTGTGCCCAAGGTATAAATGGATTTTCTTGTCAGCGTGAACATTATTCATGTAAATCCAGATAAATTCAGCAGATAATACATACTTGCAGGGCAAATGTTTTCAAACAAATTGACATGTAAACACTTTTTATAACAGATTACATGATACCTTATAACTAAGCAGAAGGAACCAATGTAAACTAAATCAATATTAACACTTTACGTGTCAGTCCATACAAATTCATCATATATTCGTAGGGTGACAGTACATATATTCACCAGCCGAGTAGTATATTTACACATTTATTTATTTATTTATCTTGAAAGTTTTATATAGCGCGAACAAGATCTTTGCAGATATCAGAGCGCTTTACAAGGGCTCGGGGGGTATGGAGTAATAGAATGTAATAGTTGAGGTAGTTAGGTACAAGGTGCATAAATGCATAGGTAAGTCAAAAAACAGGAGGTAGATAATAGGTGAGGTAGTACAGGGTGCATAGTCAAACAGTTGCGCCAATAATATAAAAGTACAAAAATAAGCATATACTTGTTTAAGCGTGCTACAAGTGTTTTTGAAGATAACATCAAGGTGGGCATAGTTGAGGTAGATGCGTGCAGGATGTATAGTCACACAGGTGCATCAGTAGTACAAAAGTAGGGATGGTTGAGGTGCATCAGTAGTACAAAAATAGGGATGGTTGAGGTGGTGTAGGTACAGTGTGCAAAGTCAGACAGGCGCATTAACAATACATCAAAATACAAAGAGGGAACATATACAATCAAATAAGTCATGATACAAGTAGTACAGGTAGACCAAGGGGTCAGGAAGGTATTACGGAGCGGATTCATGAGAGCTACAGGATAATAGATCATGTGTATTTAGCCATGAGGATCGCTTTTACTTCTTTCTTAAACAGTTTGTTGGAGGAGATGAGGCTCGTTTCCGGAGGGAGTGAGTTCCAGATCCTGGGTGCCATTCCTGAAAAGGACCGTTTATAGGTTTTTCCTTCCTGAATCTTCGAGGTTTCAGCAAAAGATTGTTTGTGCTTCTAGTAGTTCTAGAGCCACCCGAGATTGTCAGCTTTTGAGTGAGGTAGGCGGGTGAGTTCATGTGTACAGCCTTGTGAGTCATGCAGGCGATTTTCAGATGTATTCTGGCTTCAAAAGGTAGCCAGTTCAGGGATTTAAAGTCAGGGGAAATATGCGAGTGTTTTTTTGAGCCAGTGATGAGTCTCGCTGCAGCGTTAAGGGACGCTCTTAGGGGTGCCGTTGTAGTTAGGGGGAGCCCGCAGAGGGCGGTGCTTCCGTATTCTATGTGCGGGATGACTATAGATTGTACTGCAGTTTGGAAGTCTTTGGCTGGAAGGAAGGCTTTAAGTTTTCTCAAGGTATTGATTTGGAAGTTCGCTCCTTTGGTTGCCTTGCTGATGTGCTGCTGCATGTTGAGATTAGTATAATATGAAGTGGCCAGCAAGGGATTTCATTTATATGAGCTTTCAGCACTACTTAGGACTTGTTAAGAAGCAATCAGAGTACCTAAATCTGAGTTCAATCAGTGGCTGTTCAGATAACTTAAAAGGTTTCTAACAATGAGAAACAAAGGATGTTACCACACTAACATCATGAGTACAGTAAATGAATAATAAAACATGAAACCAGGATAGTTTGTTTGTCTGAAGAGTTATTATTTTTGGATTCAAGACAAAGAATAATTCTATACAAAAAATCAACAATAACATAAAGCAGGGTACATACAAAGATATATAATGGATATTAAAGGTATTGGTTACTTTTCCTATAATATATCCAAGAAAAATGTCCAGACTGCTGAAAAGGTGACAACTTGATTTCTACTATCAATAAAGAGAAAATCAGAGGTCGGTACAAATCATACTGTGCAGAATTGGACTGGGTAGGTCGACGTTTCGGTCTTATCTTGATCATTTACAAGACCATCATCAGGACGGAATATTGATATATACAAGGTTGACCCTCTGTAAGAAAAATAATATGACATTTACAGTGTATTCTGTTACATTTAAATACTTTTAAATTCCTGGTTCACTAACTTAAAAACTTTTTTAGTTACATCTTTATTCAGCAAATTTAAAGACATTGCAAAAATCTAAAACAGTCGGTGTGGCGACTGAGGTAGTATAAGATCATTCAACACTCGTAGGATCAAATGGTTCCTAGGTCTTATTAGAGCATATGTTAATTTACACTCACTTTTTGTTCCGAATCAAGACACTTTTTAGGCTTAAGTGACTGCCTCAGCTAGTTTCTTTTAGAAGCGGGCAATGTGCAGACTCAGTTTTGAGTGTCACGCACTATTGAAGGAAAAAGAAAGTACTTTCAGTTTTTTTCTTTTTTTCTCTTATGTGCTAGTACATATATATTTATACTCCATGTTTTGCAAGGGTTTACCTTGTGCATACAGCAGTATTGCGAAAGACAGATTCTGGTGGTTTGTTCAAATTGCAGTTCTCTTGCCAAATGTTCACAGTTATCTAAGCGGAAGACAATGTAACCATGTTTTAGGAGATTTGTATTTATTCAGTTATTAGAGAAAACATATTAATAAGATTATACAGTTCAAGGTACTGTCTAAAGGTGTGGAGCGCCATGTTGAAGATACCTTATATTAGGTGTCTATATAGCTATATCTTTTACTTCGACACCAAGCTTATTATTTGCAAAATAATACTAGCTGCTTTGCATATTTTAGTTATTGTTATCCATATATACTAGCTAAGTATAAGGAGTTGGTGGTTCAAGCTCTAAGCCTGTGCGGTTTGTAGGGCAAAAACACGCAGTCAAAATGCATCTCTAAAAAGGTATTTAGTATTCCATGGCAGAGAAAAGGGTCCTTTACAGTAGTTAGGATGCATTAACCTTATTGTGGTGCATGGCCGTATTATGCTACCTGAGTTCATAGATTAAAAATCTATAGAGTATGCAAATAGGACTATTTATTTAACAAAAACTAAACCCACGGAGGGGCTACACTTCCCCAGCATTAAGCACCGATTCACTTACTTGTTACGATCGCAGGACGTCGGAAACGAGCAGTCCGGATAGTAACATAGTTGCGGTTTAACACTGTTTAAATACCGGTGTTTGTTCTGAAAGGGAATGCGTGATCTCGCGATATTACGCGTTGTTGATTGGAGAGACAGAGTTGATTCTTTCCACGGCGGCCATCTTAACATAGGTTGAATAATATTATATGATTGGTATAGATGCCATTAAATTGTATTATTTGTTAGTTATAAACGGTGATTTCGTTAATACGATTCATTAGTAATTTCAATCGATAGTTTTTCAAATTACTAAATCCATATCGTATACCAAGTCGGTATGTCACTAGATTTCATCTATAAGTAAGATATTTAATTGGCGTCAGGCAGCATGGTATAGTTTACATGGAATTATTGATACACCGCTTAAGAACCGGTGTCAACCACTGTTCCCCATTAGAGGTATAGAGGCTTGAGGGGCAGCCATCTTAGATTGGTGTATGTTTTTTAGTGGAAGCTATCCTGTCCTTCGTTTATATTGGATTGTAACGGGTAAAGGCCCTGTTTTTGAGCATTTGTTGGCATAGATAAATAAGCTACATAATAAATAGTCACATTATGAGTAGGTGCATTTGATACACCGTTTAAAGACCGGTGTCAACCACTATTCCCCATTAGAGGTATAGAGGCTTGAGGGGCAGCCATCTTTGATTGGTGTATGTTTATTAGTGGAAGCCATCCAATCCTTCTTTTATATTGGATTGTATCAGGTAAAGACCCTGATTTTGAGCATTTTTTGGCATAGATATATATGCTACATACCCAATCGTCACATTATGAATAGGTGCATTTAACTCTATATAACAAGTAGAGATTGCATAAAAAAGCCAAATATTGGACACACAGTATATGATTTAGGGGTATTCTAGAGCATGAAAAACAAAAGGCTGAAAGTATACTATGCCTATCTGTGCTGTCACCAATAAGGTGCTCACACTCTAATCTAGCCAGTTATACACAATAAATAGTTCGAGTAAATACAGCATATATTGGTGTATGTGGCTAGGGAGATCAATACATATATCAGGTTAGACAAGCAAGGGTGTGCCATTCTGTGCATACATTTAATCCGTTGTTGACACTTTTGGCTACCTCAATCCAACGGTTCTCCTTAATGATTAGACTTTTATCACAGTTTTTTTGTCTAATAGATGGTTTGACCACATCTATCACCCACCAAATCATGTCATTTTCTGAGTGTTTGGCGGAGGAGTAGTGTTCAACTAGGGGTGCATTTTCCACTTTGCAGCGAATCCGCGATTGGTGCTGAAGGATTCGTTGCTTAATCATTTGGGTAGTTTTCCCTATATACAGTTTCCCACAAGGGCACTGTATACAATAGATTACATTGGTGGTTCGGCAGTTGGAGAAATGTCTGATCGTGTAGTTGCGTGCATTGATTTCAAAAGTTTTGATGTTTTTAGTTGTTTTACAAGCCATACACTTGTTACATTTATAGTGGCCCACGACCGGGGATAGCTGTCTCATGTTGTCAACTACGTTGGTATCTTGTTTGTCATAGGCATGCACCAAGTGGTCTCTGAGGTTTGGCCCACGCTTGAATGAAAACATTGGTTTTTCTCTTAATTCTGGTAGCTCCTGTAGCAGGGACCAGTTTTTTGTTATAATCTTTTTTATTTTTTGACTATATGTCCCGAAGGTGGTCACACATACCAAGGGTGCCTGGTTGGTCTTATTCTTAGTTTGCAGTAGGCTTTCACGATCGTTGTACCATGCCCGTTTCATGGAATTCTTAAGAAGTTTGTTGGGATAGCCTCTTTCCAGTAGTTTATTCTTAAGAATTTTGGCCTCATGGAAGTAATCATATCGCTTGTAGCAGTTCCTACGTAATCGTAGGAACTGGCCAAAGGGAAGGCCATCACGAAGTGATTTGGGATGGTGGCTGGTATACTTGAGCAAGGTGTTACGAGAGGTAGGTTTTGTATACAAGGTTGTATAGATTGTGTTTTCCTCACTTGCTCTGATTGTCAAATCTAGAAAGTTCATTTCGTGGGCATGGTAATCCAGGGTAAATTGTAGATGTGGATTTCTTTGGTTGACCCATATATGGAATTGTTTAAGAAGGTCTTGTGTACCCTTCCATATGAGGAAAACGTCATCTATATATCTTAGCCAACAGGATATGTTGGCTAAGAAAGGATTGAGGCTGTTATAGATGAACTCGTTTTCGAAGTGATTGACGTAGATATTAGCTATGTCCGGAGCATAGACTGCCCCCATTGCTACTCCTTTAAGTTGTTGGTAGAACTTTTTCTCAAAAAGGAAAAAGTTTTGGCACATGGAGATTCTAATACATTCAGTTATAAATTCACTTGGTACAACATGTGGTCTGTCACGGCTGTCTAGGAGATTTGTGATAAGTTCTAGAACTTCCTCCTGTGGAATATTTGTATAGAGACTGCTTATGTCCATGGTTACAAGATATTCTTCTTCAGGATTGTAACTATGATTCTCTAATTTAATGATTACACTGGTAGTGTCTCTGATATACGTTTCTGTTCCTGTGACAAAGGGTCTGATAAAGACATCTGCGTATTGGGCCAAGGGTTTCAGAATGGAGTTACACCCGGCCACAATGGGTCTCCCTGGTGGTTTAGTGGCATGCTTATGAATTTTTGGTAAGATGTAAATGGCTGGTACAGTTGGTGAATCATTTATAAGGAAAGAGGCTTCCTTAGTGCTTAGCCAGCCACCTTCAAGTCCCTGATCACTCAGTTGTTTGATTTTTTTCTCTAGGGTGGGTGTCGGGTCAGATTTCAGTAATTTATAGTTCTCAGGTACAGAGAGTTGTTCCAACATTTCCTCCCTGTAAGCTTGCCTATCCCAAAGTACCAAACCTCCGCCCTTATCGGCAGGTTTAATCACGGTATCTTTCAGGGATTCAAGATTTTTAAGAGCTAGATGTTGTTCTCTGTTGAAGTTATTTCTACAGAAAAGTTGTTGAGTGAATAGAGTATCAATTTCAATTAGGACTGCGCTTTCAAAGGTTAAGATGTTCTTTGAAACCATATTGTTCATCGGAAAGAAGGTTGATGGTGGATGGAGACCAGTTACGTTCTTTTCCGGGATGCTGTCTTTGGAGGCAAAGAAGTTTTTCAATCTGACTGTTCTAAAAAATTTGTACAGTTCACATTTAGTGAGAAATTGATTATTTCTGTATGTTGGAACGAAGGATAGGCCAGATGCGAGGACAGATGTTTCAGCCTCTGTTAGGATGTGATTCGACAGGTTGAATATTGGGATAGTCGAAGGGCTGTCTACCATTGGTAGAACTGGTTGCGGGTTTGTCTTTGCCCTGGAGTATATTGATTTCTGTACCATCCTCGTTTCGCCCCTCTGGGTTTCGGAGGTTGCCCTCTCCCTCTCCTGTTGTCCTGGCCTAAAAAAGGGCGTGAGGTTGAGGGCTGTTGGTCAAATGCAGGTCTGAAGTGACCTGTTGGTATTTGGTCTCCGTCCGACTCTGAACCAGTTTCAGAAAAGGTAGCTCTTTTCTGTTGAGGTTGGGTGGGGTTTTGACCTCTAGGATTATTCTGAGCCTGGTAGAAGTCTTTTTTTAAGTAAGGATATGTAATTTCTTTATTATATTTTCGGATATCCTTTTGGAGCTTATCTGTTTTTCTCATAGAGTTGAATTCTTCAAATTCTTTAATTGTTTGTGTTATTTTATCCAGAAGGATTTTTGCATTGGTAATGTTTGAGGCACTGTTGATTTTGTTTTCCAGTGTCTCAATTTCTTTCAAAAGTAGTTTGATTTGTTTAGCCGCAGTCTCAATGCTAAGCACAATCCACGTGCGTGAGCATTTATTGGCTGCGTGGCTAAAGCTAACCTTAAATTCACCGTCTTCAGTAAAAATGATGGGAATGTTTCGGATCTGTAGCCCAGTAGGAATAATGTTGGCACTGAGACAGTCTGTCAGAAACTTCGCATGGAGTTCCGTTCTGACTAGTTTTTTCTTGAGGCGTTCGAGTTGGTTCAAGTCAGACTCAAGTGGTGAATTGACTGGTGTGCTTCTGTTCCCTAATAGGGATGGTCCAGAGGCAATTTTTTGAATGTAGTCATCAGTGTATGACAGAGTCTCGGCTTCAGACATAGACTTACAGTTATTAAAAAGTCAAAAGAGAAAAAAACAAATAAACTGTTCACTAACAGTTTTTACCACTTTACAGCAAATGGCTCACAGCAGAGGTTATCTGCGCAAATAGAGTGTTTTGGAAGGTGAGTAACCCAATATACCCTTGCGGGCTCGGGCAAAGTTTAGTATAATATGAAGTGGCCAGCAAGGGATTTCATTTATATGAGCTTTCAGCATTACTTAGGACTTGTTAAGAAGCAATCAGAGTACCTAAATCTGAGTTCAATCAGTGGCTGTTCAGATAACTTAAAAGGTTTCTAACAATGAGAAACAAAGGATGTTACCACACTAACATCATGAGTACAGTAAATGAATAATAAAACATGAAACCAGGATAGTTTGTTTGTCTGAAGAGTTATTATTTTTGGATTCAAGACAAAGAATAATTCTATACAAAAAATCAACAATAACATAAAGCAGGGTACATACAAAGATATATAATGGATATTAAAGGTATTGGTTACTTTTCCTATAATATATCCAAGAAAAATGTCCAGACTGCTGAAAAGGTGACAACTTGATTTCTACTATCAATCAAGAGAAAATCAGAGGTCGGTACAAATCATACTGTGCAGAATTGGACTGGGTTGGTCGACGTTTCGGTCTTATCTTGATCATTTACAAGACCATCATCAGGACGGAATATTGATATATACAAGGTTGACCCTCTGTAAGAAAAATAATATGACATTTACAGTGTATTCTGTTACATTTAAATACTTTTAAATTCCTGGTTCACTAACTTAAAAACTTTTTTAGTTACATCTTTATTCAGCAAATTTAAAGACATTGCAAAAATCTAAAACAGTCGGTGTGGCGACTGAGGTAGTATAAGATCATTCAACACTCGTAGGATCAAATGGTTCCTAGGTCTTATTAGAGCATATGTTAATTTACACTCACTTTTTGTTCCGAATCAAGACACTTTTTAGGCTTAAGTGACTGCCTCAGCTAGTTTCTTTTAGAAGCGGGCAATGTGCAGACTCAGTTTTGAGTGTCACGCACTATTGAAAGAAAAAGAAAGTACTTTCAGTTTTTTTCTTTTTTTCTCTTATGTGCTAGTACATATATATTTATACTCCATGTTTTGCAAGGAGGAAAACACAATCTATACAACCTTGTATACAAAACCTACCTCTCGTAACACCTTGCTCAAGTATACCAGCCACCATCCCAAATCACTTCGTGATGGCCTTCCCTTTGGCCAGTTCCTACGATTACGTAGGAACTGCTACAAGCGATATGATTACTTCCATGAGGCCAAAATTCTTAAGAATAAACTACTGGAAAGAGGCTATCCCAACAAACTTCTTAAGAATTCCATGAAACGGGCATGGTACAACGATCGTGAAAGCCTACTGCAAACTAAGAATAAGACCAACCAGGCACCCTTGGTATGTGTGACCACCTTCGGGACATATAGTCAAAAAATAAAAAAGATTATAACAAAAAACTGGTCCCTGCTACAGGAGCTACCAGAATTAAGAGAAAAACCAATGTTTTCATTCAAGCGTGGGCCAAACCTCAGAGACCACTTGGTGCATGCCTATGACAAACAAGATACCAACGTAGTTGACAACATGAGACAGCTATCCCCGGTCGTGGGCCACTATAAATGTAACAAGTGTAAGGCTTGTAAAACAACTAAAAACATCAAAACTTTTGAAATCAATGCACGCAACTACACGATCAGACATTTCTCCAACTGCCGAACCACCAATGTAATCTATTGTATACAGTGCCCTTGTGGCAAACTGTATATAGGGAAAACTACCCAAATGATTAAGCAACGAATCCTTCAGCACCAATCGTGGATTCGCTGTAAAGTGGAAAATGCACCCCTAGTTGAACACTACTCCTCCGCCAAACACTCAGAAAATGACATGATTTGGTGGGTGATAGATGTGGTCAAACCATCTATTAGACAAAAAAACTGTGATAAAAGTCTAATCATTAAGGAGAACCGTTGGATTGAGGTAGCCAAAAGTGTCAACAACGGATTAAATGTATGCACAGAATGGCACACCCTTGCTTGTCTAACCTGATATATGTATTGATCTCCCTAGCCACATACACCAATATATGCTGTATTTACTCGAACTATTTATTGTGTATAACTGGCTAGATTAGAGTGTGAGCACCTTATTGGTGACAGCACAGATAGGCATAGTATACTTTCAGCCTTTTGTTTTTCATGCTCTAGAATACCCCTAAATCATATACTGTGTGTCCAATATTTGGCTTTTTTATGTAATCTCTACTTGTTATATAGAGTTAAATGCACCTATTCATAATGTGACGATTGGGTATGTAGCATATATATCTATGCCAAAAAATGCTCAAAATCAGGGTCTTTACCTGATACAATCCAATATAAAAGAAGGATTGGATGGCTTCCACTAATAAACATACACCAATCAAAGATGGCTGCCCCTCAAGCCTCTATACCTCTAATGGGGAATAGTGGTTGACACCGGTCTTTAAACGGTGTATCAAATGCACCTACTCATAATGTGACTATTTAGTATGTAGCTTATTTATCTATGCCAACAAATGCTCAAAAACAGGGCCTTTACCCGTTACAATCCAATATAAACGAAGGACAGGATAGCTTCCACTAAAAAACATACACCAATCTAAGATGGCTGCCCCTCAAGACTCTATACCTCTAATGGGGAACAGTGGTTGACACCGGTTCTTAAGCGGTGTATCAATAATTCCATGTAAACTATACCATGCTGCCTGACGCCAATTAAATATCTTACTTATAGATGAAATCTAGTGACATACCGACTTGGTATACGATATGGATTTAGTAATTTGAAAAACTATCGATTTAAATTACTAATGAATCGTATTAACGAAATCACCGTTTATAACTAACAAATAATACAATTTAATGGCATCTATACCAATCATATAATATTATTCAACCTATGTTAAGATGGCCGCCGTGGAAAGAATCAACTCTGTCTCTCCAATCAACAACGCGTAATATCGCGAGATCACGCATTCCCTTTCAGAACAAACACCGGTATTTAAACAGTGTTAAACCGCAACTATGTTACTATCCGGACTGCTCGTTTCCGACGTCCTGCGATCGTAACAAGTAAGTGAATCGGTGCTTAATGCTGGGGAAGTGTAGCCCCTTCGTGGGTTTAGTTTTTGTTAAATAAATAGTCCTATTTGCATACTCTATAGATTTTTAATCTATGAACTCAGGTAACATAATACGGCCATGCACCACAATAAGGTTAATGCATCCTAACTACTGTAAAGGACCCTTTTCTCTGCCATGGAATACTAAATACCTTTTTAGAGATGCATTTTGACTGCGTGTTTTTGCCCTACAAACCGCACAGGCTTAGAGCTTGAACCACCAACTCCTTATACTTAGCTAGTATATATGGATAACAATAACTAAAATATGCAAAGCAGCTAGTATTATTTTGCAAATAATAAGCTTGGTGTCGAAGTAAAAGATATAGCTATATAGACACCTAATATAAGGTATCTTCAACATGGCGCCCCACACCTTTAGACAGTACCTTGAACTGTATAATCTTATTAATATGTTTTCTCTAATAACTGAATAAATACAAATCTCCTAAAACATGGTTACATTGTCTTCCGCTTAGATAACTGTGAACATTTGGCAAGAGAACTGCAATTTGAACAAACCACCAGAATCTGTCTTTCGCAATACTGCTGTATGCACAAGGTAAACCCTTGCAAAACATGGAGTATAAATATATATGTACTAGCACATAAGAGAAAAAAAGAAAAAAACTGAAAGTACTTTCTTTTTCCTTCAATAGTGCGTGACACTCAAAACTGAGTCTGCACATTGCCCGCTTCTAAAAGAAACTAGCTGAGGCAGTCACTTAAGCCTAAAAAGTGTCTTGATTCGGAACAAAAAGTGAGTGTAAATTAACATATGCTCTAATAAGACCTAGGAACCATTTGATCCTACGAGTGTTGAATGATCTTATACTACCTCAGTCGCCACACCGACTGTTTTAGATTTTTGCAATGTCTTTAAATTTGCTGAATAAAGATGTAACTAAAAAAGTTTTTAAGTTAGTGAACCAGGAATTTAAAAGTATTTAAATGTAACAGAATACACTGTAAATGTCATATTATTTTTCTTACAGAGGGTCAACCTTGTATATATCAATATTCCGTCCTGATGATGGTCTTGTAAATGATCAAGATAAGACCGAAACGTCGACCTACCCAGTCCAATTCTGCACAGTATGATTTGTACCGACCTCTGATTTTCTCTTGATTGATAGTAGAAATCAAGTTGTCACCTTTTCAGCAGTCTGGACATTTTTCTTGGATATATTATAGGAAAAGTAACCAATACCTTTAATATCCATTATATATCTTTGTATGTACCCTGCTTTATGTTATTGTTGATTTTTTGTATAGAATTATTCTTTGTCTTGAATCCAAAAATAATAACTCTTCAGACAAACAAACTATCCTGGTTTCATGTTTTATTATTCATTTACTGTACTCATGATGTTAGTGTGGTAACATCCTTTGTTTCTCATTGTTAGAAACCTTTTAAGTTATCTGAACAGCCACTGATTGAACTCAGATTTAGGTACTCTGATTGCTTCTTAACAAGTCCTAAGTAGTGCTGAAAGCTCATATAAATGAAATCCCTTGCTGGCCACTTCATATTATACTAAACTTTGCCCGAGCCCGCAAGGGTATATTGGGTTACTCACCTTCCAAAACACGCATGTTGAGATTGGCGTCAAGTGTTATGCCTAAGGATTTTGCTGAGTCTACGACGGTAGGTTGTACATTTAAAGCCGTTAAGTGCTTAAGCCATGTTTGAGCCATAGAGATTTTTGCGGGAGGTGAGATTAGGAGGAACTCAGTCTTCAGTGCATTGAGTTTGAGGTGATTCTCTGCAAGCCAGGATTGGGTGTTTCTGATTGTGGTGTTCAGAAGCATGATGTCCTTGGGAGATTGTATTTTGAGATAGAGTTGGGTGTCGTCGGCATACATGTGAAAGTGAACATTGGATGTCTGTAGCAAAGTAGTTATGTGTCAGGTTTCTTGATACTTATCACATAAATGATTTCTCATGCCATATTATAAGTAATAATTACATTTAACATTTATCTAATGTCATGACCCCTACTTTCTTCAGACAATTTACATAAACCTCACACAAACTCAGGGAAACATATTACAAGGGGTCCATATGTAATGATCTCTTATATGAGAATGTAAGCAGAGTTCTATTTATAAAAACATGTATGTTAAAACATGTACATCTCGAGAACTGAACACCCTTCCAATCAGTTATAATAATAACTCAGGGTGCCAAGTTATTTATCTTCCCATAAGGTAGGCATAATTCAGTACTCTACTCATGATTACAGTTTGAACTTAAACATTATAGGATTGTACACCTAGTTACCCAGAAAGTACTGTTATTCCTTATCAATATTGAGACCTCTATCCTCTGCATGTAGCTGCATTATCCAGCGTGCGTCTTTCTTTCTCAGTCTCAATTCTCGCTTACCTCCTCTAATGTCTGGTAAAATGTTTTCAATACCATGAAAGGAAAACAACAGATGTTCGCCTTGTGCCGTACATTCAAGCGCATGTAACGCTATGAGATATCTAGAGTCCCTATTCTTTAGAGCCCTGAAGTGTTCCGCGATGCGTTCCTTGAGTTTCCTAATTGTACTCCCAATGTACACCTTCTCACATTTACAGATGACAGCATCTACCACATAGGTGGTGTTACAGTCTATATGGGTGGTAATCTGAAAGTCTGTAATCCATGCTTACTTAGCCTACAGAGACTACAATTACCGCACTTAAATGATCCCTTATTCAGTGTATGTAACCATGACGGATTATGTCTTTGCAATCTAGGATAGCTAGGGCTAACCATATTTCTAATCGTCATTCCTCTACGGTAGGTAATAGAAGGATGACTTTCAACGTATGGTAATGAAGTCGGATCAGCTGTAAGCATAAACCAATATTTTTTCAGAATTTGGTAGATCTTAGAGGACCATATATGGTAGTCAGTAATCATTCTTACTGGGTTCTTTCGGTCCTTCTTGGGGGTTTTGTTAGAATGTAGTGTGTCTCCCCAGGCTAATTTCAAAACTCTATCTTTAGCTCTAGTCACCACCTCCCTTCCATAACCTCTTTAAAAGTCTGTTCTCTATGTCTCCAACACAAGGGATGAAATCCAAATCTTCACTGCAATTACGGCCTGCTCTATAGAATTCTCTGAATGGAATTGCATTCACCTGTGATCTCAGGTGAGCACTATCCGAATGTAGCACTGCATTGCATGACGTACTCTTTCTATATAATTTACTACATAGCCTCCCTTGATTAATGTATAGTACTAGATCTAAAAATACTATGCTCTCACGACTATAGTTAATCGTAAATGACATGTTGTAAGCATTATTATTCAGATGTCCCAAAAATTCCCAAAACTCCGTCTCCCCACCTGTCCAAATGAATAATTGGTCATTAATGTACCTTCCATAGTAGTGAATATGCTGTTGCCATCGCGCACCACCAGGGTCCAAGATCTGCACCCTCTCCAGCCACCCCATAAAGAGGCAGGCAAAAGACGGTGCAAATCTGGAACCCATGGAAGCGCCACACATTTGTCTGTACCAACGTCCATTCAATAGGAAAACATTGTGCTCAAGTATAAGTCTTGACATAGTCAAGAGCATTTCAGTGTGGTCCAATAGTTCAACTGGCCGTTGATAAAGGAAGTATCTTAAGGCATCTAAGCCATGCTCATAACTGATGTTTATATACAATGAAACAACGTCCATTGTAAGTAGCATCATTTCTGGTTCCCAAATCAAGTCATTAAGAATGATAAGGACATGTTTAGTGCCTTTTATATTTGAAGGTGAATTCATTACATATGGCTGTAAAAATATGTCAACAAATTCTGACAACTTGTCGTTGGGGCCCCCTATCCTGGATACAATAGGTCTACCGGGGGGTGACATAGCATCCTTATACACCTTAGGCAAGGTGTAAAGGCAAGGGAAGTGTGGCCTGTCAATAGTCAAATATTTGTACTCCTCATCACTGAGGATGGTCTCAGTATGCCATCTTTTAAGATGACCTTTAATATTGTTAGTAATGGCAAAAACGGGATGGTGAGGCAGTTCAATATACCAATCTCTGTTATTCAATTGGCTAAGTGCTTCTGCATCATATTTAGCCTAATCCATTAAAACAACATTTCCCCCCTTATCTGCCTCTTTGATAATGAGGGAGTTGTCGTCCCTGATATTTTTAAGTGCAATCCTTTCTTTAAATGTCAAGTTGTTTTTATGATGAGACAATTTGAACCCCTTCAGTCTCTCTTCCAGGATGTCTAAATCCCTGCTTACACTTTTGTAAAAGGCATCTATATTGTTGCCACTAGATAGCTGTGGCATCCATTTGGACTTCTCTTTAGGCCCACTACTCTCACTTTCATTAGTGCAGCAATCCAAGTCCTGCAATACTTGATGCAGTGTGATCAGGTCACTCTCACTCTCTGCAGTAGAGAGTAACATCTTGGTATCATATACATCTTGTATCGTAACATCACTACACACTTTTTCAGGAATTCGTTCTTTATTGCTAATGTTGGTTGAAAAATATGTTTTTAATCTTTAGTTTCCTCACAAACTTGTATACATTTATTCTCACATCATTGATATCACATTTCTTAGTTGGGCAGAAATTCATACCTCTCTTTAGGACATTTGACATATCATCAGTAAGAGTCTTACTGGAAAGGTTAATAATCTGAAAATCATTCCTGGTGTCTGTCTCTTTTGATTGGCTTTACAAGAACGTGTGTGGTATCGTTCCCTTTCTCCTGCACTTACGTCCACCCCTTTTTCCTCTCTTGGTGGTCCTACTGTATCCACTCTTTGATCTTTTTGCCTCAAATTCCCCATTCTTATCTTTTGTACCTCCTTTAAAAAAGAGTGACTCTCTGTTTGTTCAGTGATGCCATCCATAACCCCTTCATCCCCACTGCTGGATATATTGCTGGATGAGGCTGTGTTGATACTGCTAATAGATGCTTTTTATCACCAGAAAGCGTGTCTTGTTTAAGTAGAGCATCAAATCGTTTGGCAAGAGTAAAGGCTCTGCCATTGATGTAATCTTGCTCATCACGTTTTAGTTTGCATGCCTTCCTCTGCTTAATGTCATCCTCATATTTTTCCAAGATCCCCTTTAGGATCTCATAGTTTTTCTTCGTTGCCTCCACTATGTTCAAATCTGCCTTTTCCTTCTCCAGTGTGTCTACTTCCGTTATGGTTTTCAGAACCATCCTCTCTGAGTTCTCTATCAAGAGATTCATAAGTCTCATAGAGTTGCCAATTAGTTCCTTTTCCCAAATCAACATCATATCTTCTTCAAGGTCATCATAAGTGGGGAATAGTTGGCCCAGAGGAATCCTGTCTAATCTCTGATATTCATTTAGAGTAGCCCATCCCACCACTTACTGATTTCAACTTTTTTTTATCCTCTCTAGTCTGATTAATTTTAACTTAAGGCCCTCATTGGGCGTATATACACCCTGTGTAACTGCTTTATTCACCGATGCACCTGCATTCAAACTTTTGAACAAATCGTCTGCCACTTTGCCTCTTTCATCTCTTGAGCACATATTTAGCAACATGGTTTAACAAAAGGCCAAAACATAACCTGCAGCACACCCAAAATTAACAATAATATACAAAAAGAGGGATGGCTGGGTGACAAATGCGCACAGTTGTGAAACAGTAAAACCAGTCGAGCTGAATATAGCTCAGTGCAGAAATTGTGTCTGAAATAATACAACCTGAGTAGGGAAGAGGCAACTTAGAACCCGTTAGGAAAGCAGGAGTAAAGAGCGGGGGACACAACTCACGCTCAATATAAATCCACAGGGGGAATGGTGCGAATCCGATACAAACTAAAGAGCACCCTGAGATGCCAAGAAGGCAATTTGATGCAAGTTCCAGTCTGGAAGATTACATCCCCCCACCACATAGGGCATTCTCAGATGTTTATTTGCGATTCTAGAATGCTTATCACTCCACAAAAACTTTAAAGTAAGGACATCAATGTCATGAAAAAAGGATGAAGAAAACTTTAAAGGCAGCTTGGAGGATAACAAATGAATAATCAGAGTTATCCTCATCTTAAGTGGTTGTAATCTTCCCCACCAGGAGATACATTTTGGAGACCAAAAGGTCAGAAGATTTTTAACTTTAGATATTATCTGAGATTCGTTGTAAGAAATGGTATCTGGAAGATCCTTACAAAACCAAACCATTTACCATTTAAAACAGGCATCACACATGTGAGAAGGAAAACACAACGCAGTAAAAGGAAATATTTCCGTCTTCTCTTTATTCAAAGTATAGCCTGAAACAAGTGAAAATTCTTTAATGATATTTTAAATGGCAGAAATTGCAGCCGTGATGTCCTCAGAAAAGATAAGAACATCATCCGCATAACCAGCCGTTTTAAATTTATGTGACCCAAACTGGAACCCTTTAATGTCCTGATTCAAGTTAAGTAACCGAAGGAGTGGGTCTGTAGATAGTAGTAAGAGAAGAGGTGATAACGGGCACCCTTGTCTAGTGCACTGCCGTAGATTAAAAAAAGAAGTTGTAGCTCTATTAATTCTAATGTTAGCTTTAGGTTGTGCATATCCGGACATGACCATATTAATAAAAGAGTCCCCTAGGTTGTGAGTGAAGCGCTGCTTGTAAAAAAGGCCAAGAGACCTTGTCAAAAGCCTTTTCGGCATCAAGGGCAATCGCTGCAAGGTAGACAGTTTCGCTTTCTCCCGTATATGACAAAAGGTTCGGATATTATCTCCAGCTAATCTCCCTTTCACAAAACCAGTCTGCAAAATATGGATAAGATTAGGGATATGGCCCGCTAAACGTTTAGCTAGGATTTTGGCAAAACTCTTTGCTTACATATTTAAACGCGATATTGATTGAAAATTCTTGGGATCAGAATGGTCCTTGCCTTCTTTTGGAATCACGACAACTGTAGCATCAGCGGCGGACCCAGAGACTTTACCAGTACTGATAAAATCATCAAAAACTTCCTTGAGATATTTTATTATTGAGGATGAAAATGTCTTATAAAGAACAATAGGGTGCCCATCAGGTCCCGGGGCCTTACCCGACTGAGTCGCCCTGATGTCTTGGATTATCTCTTCAGAATCAATCGGTTTCCCCAGAGCGATCATATCTGAATAAGAAATAGTATTTGTAGGAACCGAGGTCAAGAATTCTTGACATTTAGATATGGAACATTGATCTTGAGGGGTTGTTAGGCCTGGCACCATTGTTGTGGGTCTCCCTTCTATTTTTTGCTGTTGCCTCATGTATTTTTGCTGGTGTTAGGAGGTTAGGCTGGTGGTTTTGGGCACTCTGCCACTGCTGTCCAGTGCCACAGTGAAAATACTCCCTATTGTAAATTGATATATTAATCAGTGGTTCCATGTTTGGCTATTTGGTTTACTTGTCAGACCCTAGTCTAGTACACTGAGTGTGACCAGGGCGTGCAAATCCAAATGCTGCTGGTGGGCTTGCAGCACTGGTTGTGCCACCCACAGAAGCAGCCTTGTAAAATGTGTCTAAGGTCTGCCATTGCAGAGCCTGTGTGCAGTCTGGTACTGTCACACTGACTGGGCCAGTGCACCCACATGCCAGTCCCTAAACCTTCCCTTTTCTTCATATCAGTCACCCCTATAGTAGGCCCAAGGCAGGGTGCATTGTAAGTATAAGGTAGGACATGCCTTAGTGTGTGTGGCATGTCCTAACAGTGAATTACAGCCATCTTCGTTTTTCACTATTGCAAGGCTACCTGTTCTCCATAGGCCAGAATGGGCTGTTAGAATTATTACATTTTATAATCCTAACTGACTCAGAGAACATGGTAGAAATTCGAGTTTAGTATGCCTGAACTCAGAATGATAAAATACATCTTTTAGTAAAGTTGGTTTTAACATTCTGTGTTTGAAAATACCACTTTTAGAAAGTAGGTATTTTCTTGCCTAACCTTTCAAGCCAGCCTCTGCTAGGTTGTGTATTCCTTGTCTGGAGTTTGTAAGTGACAGGGATGGGGGATTCCGAGAGACAGGATGAGACAGCCCAGTGGGGAATAGAGAGATCTGCATCTAGATGGGAGGGAGGAGTTGCACCTGAACCTTGAATAGGGCTGTGCCTGCCTTCCACAATGCTGGCTCCACCTCCTGGGGTGCGGCTGATGTCTCTGCCCTGCACACTGAAAGAAGAGAAGGAGTCCTGTCAACAAAGTGCTCCAGGGCTGTACTTGCCTTCCACAATGCTGGCTCCACCTCCTGGCGTCTGATGTTTCTGCCCTGCACTGTGAATGGAAAGGAGAAGTCTGGTAAACAGAGTGCTTCAGAACTGGTTTGGACTGGGCAAAGACCCCTCTCCCCTCCGAGAACAAATGATTTTGGGGTATAGATATTGGGACCCTGATCCCATGAAATTAGATCAATTTTGGACAAACAAGAAGAAACCTCTGCTGAGGAGAGGAACATGAAGAAACTGAGGAGAGACTATTCCTAAGCTGAAGTGCCGCTTAGAGGATTGGCCTGCAGTGGTTGCCAAACTGCCAAAGAGAGGAGAAAGGAACTTTGTGTACTTTGCTTTCAACTTGTAAAGGATCTCCAAGGGCTTGGAAAAGAGCTTGCCTCCTGCTGAAGTCTCAGGGACAACCGACTTCAACCCCCAGCTCCCCAGAATTCTTTGGAAGTGCCTGCTGCTGTTTTGGGCCTTCTGAGGGACTGCGTGTTGCAAGGAGCTGGAAGCGCGACTCAACGAAAAAGAAGAGTGTTGCCGTAGCTGTTGCTGCTGTTGCACTTCTGAACCAGGGTGTCGCCGCTGGAACTGTCAGATTGCATCGCATCAAGGAAAGCGCCTCGCATCCCCCGAGGAGTGCATCGCCGTCGGAGCTGTTGCCGTTGCATTTCTGAACAAGGATGTCGCCGCTGTAGTTGTCGCATCAAGCGGAAGCTTCACGCAAACGTGGGAGAAAAGTGTTGCAGCTGAGGCTGTTGCCTTTGCACTTCTGAACAAGGGTGTTCCCGCTGCAGTCCACACATCGAACCGAGTACTTTTCGCATCTCCGGTGAAGCGTGCCACATCTGGAAGATCTTCACGTCTTTATTTCTTTGCACCGAAACTTTGCCGCATTTCCCTCGCTGCGACATTGCTTGTTGTGGAAGCACAAAGCATCATAAGGTACATTGACGCAAAGTGTTGCATCTTCAGAACTGAACTGAACTAAGCTAAAACTACCATCTAAAAGTAACAGTATTGTGTATTTTTGTCGTTTATGGTCATGTGGCAAATCTATATAAAGTAAACTTATTTTTTATATAAAACCTTGTGTGGTGTCCATCTGTAGTGTTGTCACTGGGTTACTGTATGTGGTCACAAATGCTTTACACACTGCCTCTGAGATAACCCTGTCTGCTCATGCCAAGCTACCAAGGGGGTGAGCAGGTGTTATTTAGGAGTGTAATCCCCTTATCCTGACTAGAGGCAAGGGTCCCTATTTGTCACAAGTACCTAACTGGGCCAACTAGAGACCCCCAAATCTAACACTGGTGGCATCAGTGGGATTCTGGACTTGCATTTGTAACTCATGTACAGTGGTTGATGAACACTACTAAGTGAGTGCAGACCATAATGCAACCACATACTTTTTGATAGATTCCTTTTTGAATTTTCTATTTTTGAAAGATGCCTGATTCAGTTGTAGTGGAGAGAGCAGAAGCAGCAAGATTAATGTTTTTAAGGCCTCTTTGATTTGATTGCATGGGGGCACTTGTCTGATAATTGTTTTCCAGAGCTGCACCAGCATCTGATAGATAACAAGCTGATTAACCCTAGGAAGCTTGCTGAGGAAGCGGGCAGCCGGGTGAGCACCCGGATCCACAAGGATCAGCCAAAGGTGTGCCGGGTCCCCAGCAGAAGAGTGGGGGGACAAGGGTAAACAAAAGGAGTTCCGCAAAGAGTCCCAAAGTAGTCCCCAAGTGAACCAAGGGAAAGGTTCACAGCCTCCTCCTGAGAGAAAGCAAGGGGTTCCAACAGGTAGTCCTGTTCCACAGGGACCCCTGAAATGTTACAAGTGTGGTGACCTGGGTGACAAGGCAAATGACCCCAGGTGTCACCTGTTTGGAAAAGCAGCACCCACTGGTGCTGCCCCGGCAGATGGCTAGTGTAGCCTTGGGGGAGGAGATTGATGTTCATGGTGGGTGTGGTCCTGCACAGATGACCCTTGTCTCTTTAGGAGACTGTGAGATAGTCTCAGAAACCCAGCTGCCCGGGATCACTAAGAAATATGGGCAGTGGATGACCATCAATGGCCAAAAGGTGGAGGGTCTTGGAGATACAGTAGCCAGTGTGACAGCTGTCAGGTGTCACCTGGTGTCTCAAGAGTAGATTGTTCCTCATGCTTTACATGAGCATCAGATCATAGTTACAGGTTACATCGTTACAAAGGTTACACAGTTATTAGAGCATGGCAACATAGTTACTTGTAAGGTCAGGATAAACAATAAGCACAAAAACGTAAGGGGAAAAGCAGGCAAGGTGAAAGATTTAGGGGAGAGGGAAGGAGCTGAGGAAGTAGACAGGTAATGAAGGTAGGAAAGAGGAGGTGAGGGTGAAGGACAGCGCAAAGAAAGTGAAGGGGAAGGGATACTAAGCATGGGCGAATTTTGCGAATCTCGCGTTCGCGAATTTTGCGGATTTGCGAACTCGCAATCCGCAAAATCCGCGAATTCTCGCGAATTTGCGGATTTTTTTTTTGTGTGTTCGCGCGGGTTTCTGCCAGTTCGCGAGGGTTTTGTACAATTTCGCAAACGCGAACTTACCTGTCGGGTCGCAAGTTTTGCGAACTTGTTGTTTCTACGTGTCCAGCCTGTTTGGGACACTCTTCTTCATCACTGCCACCCTCTGTCACCACTGCCACTCTCTGACTACTCATGCCACCCTCTGGCCCACCCATGCCACCCTCTGTTTCATCACAGCACGCTCTGGTTGTCCAGTGTACATTATTGTGGCAAAGCAAAGCACACCTTCCCTGCCTCAAGTGACCTGAATTAATTTGGGGCTGATTAATTTGTCACAGAATATTTTTTTAGCTGGTACCTGCTTCCTTAGTGCTTCCTGATTAGTGATCTTTTGCACTTGCTAAGTGCTTTCATTGTTGCAAAATTAGTTACAACACCTGCCCTGCCCCAACTGACAATAATGAATTAGGGGCTGATTAATGTGTCACTGGATTTGAACTTCCAGCCTGGCTCCTGCTTGTCTCCCTTAGCTGTAATTCAGGACCTTTGTGGCATATGTGTAACTATTCTGAGGGTCAGAGCAGGGTCACATAATAGTTGCAAGTAGGCAACTGAACTCTGGAGGGGCCCCTCAGGAAGCACTACAGGAAATGGCTACTAATGATGAGCTTGAACTTTTGAACCTGGTAAGTAGTTTCAGTTTTGCTAAGATCGTATTTCTGCAATTTAGCGCTTATTCGCGGGGCGCGAAGTTGAACTGGGAAGCCACGAACTCACGCGAACAGTGCGAGCAAGCCATAAAATCCGCTGCTCGCGGATTCGCGGATTTTGCGGGAAATTCGCGAATCTCGCGGATTGCGAATTTACCGAAAATCCGCAAAATCCGCGAGCGGAACGGATTTTCCGCCCATACTTAAGGGACACATACCGGTAGATGAGTCAAAGCAACGTTCAAAGTCCAGTAAGATGTGATCCCAGGGGGAAGTGGTATCACTTCCCTATCTTTGTTGCGGAGGCTCCCTTTACGCAGTGGACTCTCTCAGAGGTGTCTCTGAGACTCCAAGGCCTACATACTGGATCCTTCCCCAAAAAGGGGAGAGGGAGTGCTTTGGCAAGTGGTGCCATACCATATTTCAGCTGTGAGTGGCTCCCTTGGCGCAGTGGACCCTCCCAGCGGGTACGCTGAGACTCCAGAGTATAAATATTGGATCTTTCCCCAACAAGGGGAGAAGGAGTGCTTAGTAAAAGGGCACAAAGGACAGGGGGCTAGGCAGACTAGCAGGCAAGGTGAGAGATTCAGGGGAGAGTGGATAGGAGCTAGGAGCTAGGGAAGAAGACAAAGAAAGAAAGAGTACTAAATGGGAAACGATATAGAGAGCTCACCTTGGGATAAGGTGGAGAAGAGTACTCACCTGAAGATGGTGGGTCTGCCTGACTGGGCATGCATAACCACCCGGTCAATGGCAGCCAGTAAGGGTGCTCAAGGGGACCTAGAGCCTGAGAGGGAGGCCCAGGAACCTGCCTTAGAGAGAAGTGGTAGGGGGCATGGGAAACTGGCCCCTGAAGTTCCCACAACCCAGGAGGAGGTAGACCCTGAGGGGGATGCCCTGGAGCCTACCGGAGAACAAGTAGCTGAACTGGGGATCCTGCCTGAGCTGACCCATTGGCAGCCAGAAGAAGGCCCCTCCAGGGAAGAATTCTGCAGGGATCAGAGAGAATGCCCTTCTCTAGAGGGCTTGCGGCAACAGGCAGCAAGCCAGGCAGTAGGTGATCAGTCAGGATCACATTGGATTTACTGGAAGAATTGTCTCCTGTATAGTGAGCCTAAGGTTGCTGAGCCTGGGTCAGCCCATGTGCTGGTGGTACCCCAGGGTTTCAAAGCCTTCCTACTGGGGCTGGCTCATGATGTGCCGTTGGCAGGACATTTGGGGCAGAACAAGACCTTTGAGAGGCGTGTTACCCACTTTCATTGGCCCCAAATGCGCAAGAGTTCCAACACTCATTGCAGGACCTGTCAGACTTGCCAGGCAAGTGAAAAGAGTGGGAGGAAGCAGAAGGCTCCTCTCCAGCTATTCCCTGTGGTCAGTACCCTCTTTGAGCGGGTAGGGATTGACATTGTGGGGCCACTGGACCCCAAGACAGCCATGGGCAACAGGTTCATCCTGGTCTTGGTGGACCATGCCACCCGATACCCGGAAGCCATACCTCTGAGAACAGTGACGGCCCTCGTGGTGGGACATGCACTGATGGGAATTTTCTCACGAGTAGGATTCCCTCGCGAGGTAGTGTCTGACCGGGGACCGAACTTTGTTTCCAAGTACATGAAGTCTCTTTGGCAGGAGTGTGGTATAACTTAAAAGTTCACCACTCCTTACCACACCCAAGGAAACGGGTTGGTTGAAAAGTTCAACCGAACCCTGAAAGTCATGATAATGGGTTTTGAGGAACCCATGAGGAGTAAGTGGGACGTCCTCCTACCATGCCCTCCTCTTTGCATACCGGGAGGAGCCACAGAAATCTCTAGGGTTCAGTCCCTTTGAACTTCTCTAAGGACACCCGGTCAAAGGACCTCTGATTCTGGTCAAAGAAGGCTGGGAGCCATCTCCCAGGAAACCTCCCCAGGATGTATATTGCTACATGCTGGCCTTTAGGAACCAGACTCGGCGTTTCAGACAACTCACTGAGGTGAATCTGGAAGCCAGCCAGGAGGAGATGAAGCGATGGTATGACCAAAATGCCACTCTGGTAGACCTTCAACCTGGACAGAAAGTGTGGGTCATGGACCCCGTGGATCCCTGCACACTCCAAGATAAGTGGCCCAGACCGTTTAAGGTTGTGGAGTGCAAGAGTCCAGTTACCTACTTGGTGGACTTGTGGTCTCCCAGGAACCGCTTGAGGGTCCTACATGTCAACCGCCTTACACTCCACTTAAAGAGGTCTGAAGTGTGCATGCTCTAAGCAACAGATGCTGGCATGGAGGAGGAGGAGACTGAGCCTCTTCCTGACCTCCTGTCTGCAACAGAGCAAGATGGGTCAGTGGATGGTGTTAACCTCTCTTCCACCCTGACCCATGAGCAACAGAATGACTGCCGCCAGTTGCTGGGACAGTTTTTTGATCTTTTCTCCCTGGTTCCTGTTGTCACAGATTGGTGCATCCATGATGTGGACACATGAGACAGCTTAACCTGTGGAGCATAATACTTACAGGGTAACTGAAACGGTGAGGGCTTGCATCAGAGAGGAGGTCTCAAAGATGCTTGCGCTAGGGGTGATTGAGTCCTCTAGAAGTCCTTGAGCCAGTCCAGTGGTCTTGGTCCCGAAGGCTGCACCGCCGGGTGCCACACCCAAACTCTGGTTCTGTGTGGACTACATAGGGCTCAATTCAGTCACGAAGACTGACGCGCACCCCATCCCCAGAGCTGATGAGCTTATTGATCGGCTAGGGGCTGCACGGTACCTCAGAACATTTGACTTAACGTATGAGTACTGGAAGATCGCCTTGACTGATGGGGCAAAGGAGAGGTCAGCATTCTCCACACCAGATGGCATTTCCAGTTCTGTATTATGCCCTTTGGGATGAAGAATGTCCCTGCCACCTTTCAGAGGTTGGTAAACCAGGTGTTGGTTGGACTGGATGAGTTCAGTGCCGCCTATCTGGATGACATTGCAGTGTTCAGTGCCAGTTGGGAGGAACATCTGTGCCACCTCTGGAAAGTGTTGTTGCCGCTGCGTAAGTCAGGCCTCACGATCAAGGCAAGTAAGTGCCAGATCGGGCAGGGTTCCGTGGTGCACTTGGGACACAAAGTTGGGAGCGGCCAGGTGGCACCCATACAACCCAAGATTGAAACCATCCTGGATTGGAAACGACACAAAACCCAGACAGAGGTGAGGGCCTTTTTAGGACTCACAGGGTATTACAGGAGGTTTGTCAAGGGGTATGGCAACATTGGTGCACCCTTGACAGAGCTGACTTCCGGGAAGCAGCCCAAGAAGGTGATCTGAACTGAAACCTGTCAGAAAGCTTTTGAGGCCCTGAAAGCTGCCATGTGCATGGCGACTGTGTCCTGGCACCCAACTTCTCAAGAGAGTTTATCGTTCAAAATAGACACTTCAGAGCATGGTGTGGGAGCTGTTCTGTCACAGATGAATGAGAAGGGACTAGATCAACCGGTAGCCTTCATCAGTTACTTCCACAGGAACAGAGGTGAAGTGCTATTGAGTGTGAAGCATTTGCTGTGGTCTGGGCACTGCAGAAGCTGAGACCATACCTGTTTGGGACTCACTTCCGGGTTCAGACAGACCACAGGCCCCTCAGATGGTTGATGCAGATGAGGGGTGAGAATCCAAAGCTGTTGAGGTGGTCCATTTTCCTACAGGGTATGGACTTTACAGTGGAACACCGCCCTGGTACAGAACACGCCAACGCCGATGGTCTGTCCAGTTTCTTCCGCCTTAGTGATCAGAACTCCCAGGAGTTAGGGTAGTTCTCCCCACATTTCAGCTGGAGGGGACACGTGTTAGACCTGGACCATTGGTGTGGGTCTCCCTTCCATTTTTTGCTGTTGCCTCATGTATTTTTGCTGGTGTTAGATGCTTTGGGCACTGTGCCACTGCTGTCCAGTGCCACAGTGCAAGTGCTCCCTATTGCAAATTGATATATTAATCAGTGGTTCCATGTTTGGCTATTTGGTTTACCTGTCAGACCCTAGTCTAGTGCACTGAGTGTGCCCAAGGCGTGCAAATCCAAATGCTGCTGGTGGGCTTTCAGCACTGGTTGTGCCACCCACAGAAGCAGCCTTGTAAAATGTATCTAAGGTCTGCCATTGCAGAGCCTGTCTGCAGTCTGGTACTGTCACAGTGACTGGGCAAGTGCATCCACTTGCCAGTCCCTAAACCTTCCCTTTTCTTCATATCAGTCACCCCTACAGTAGGCCCAAGAACAGGGTGAATTGTAAGTATAAGGTAGGACATGGCCTGGTGTATGTGGCATGTCCTAATAGTGAATTACAGCCATTTTCGTTTTTCACTATTGCAAGGCTACCTGTTCTCCATAGGCCAGAATGGCCTGTTAGAATTATTACATTTAATAATACTAACTGACTCAGAGAACATGGTAGAAATATGAATTTAGTATGCCTGAACTCAGAATGATAAAATACTTCTTTTAGTGAAGTTGGTTCTAACATTCTGTGTTTGAAAATACCACTTTTAGAAAGTAGGTATTTTCTTGCCTAACCTTTCAAGCCGGCCTCTGCTACGTTGTGTATCCCTTGTCTGGAGTTTGTGAGTGACAGGCCTGGGGGATTCCGAGAGACAGGATGAATCAGCCCAGTGGTGAATAGAGAGGTCTGCATCTAAATGGGAGGGAGGAGTTGTACCTGAATAGGGCTGTGCCTGCCTTCCACTGTGCTGACTCCACCTCCTGGGGTATGGCTGATGTCCTGCATTGCACACTGAAGGAAGAGAAGGAGTCCTGTCAACAAAGTGCTCCAGGGCTGTACTTGCCTTCCACAATGCTGGCTCCATCTCCTGTGGGGCGTCTGATGTTTCTGCCCTGCACTGTGAATGGAAAGGAGAAGTCTGGTAAACAGAGTTCTTCAGAACTGGTTTGGACTGGGCAAAGGCCCCTCTCCCCTCACACAACAAAGAATGTTCGGTTATAAATATTGGGACCCTAGTTCCATGAAATTAGATCACTTTTGGACAAACAAGAAGAAACCTCTGCTGAGGAGAGGAACCTGAAGAAACTGAGGAGAGACTATTCCTAAGCTGAAGTGCTGCTTAGGGGATTGGCCTGCAGTGGTTGCCTTACTGCCAAAGAGAGGAGAAAGGAACTTTGTGTTCTTTGCTTTCAACTTATGAGGATCTCCAAGGGCTTGGAAAAGAGCTTGCCTCCTGCTGAAGTCTCAGGGACAACAGACTTCAACCCCCAGCTTCCCAGATTTCTTTGGAAGTGCCTGCTGCTGTTTTGGGCCTTCTGAGGGACTGCGTGTTGCAAGGAGCTGGAAGCACGACTCAACGAAAAAGAAGTGTGTCGCTGTCGCTTCTGCTGCCTTGCACTTCTGAACAAGGGTGACGCTGCTGGAGTTGTCGCACTACACTGCTTCGAGAGAAGCATTTCACAACGAAGAGGAAAAGTGTCTCCATCGCTCCTGACTGCCGTCGCACTTCTTGAACAAGGTTGTCGCCGCTGGGGTTGTCGCACTGCACCGTATCGTGGAAAGAGCCTCGCAACGAGGAAGAAGCCTGTCGCCGTCGCTGTTGCTGCTGTCGCACTTCTGAACAAGGGTTTCTCCGCTGGAACTGTCACATTTCACTGCATCGAGGAAAGCGCCTCACATCCCCCGAGAAGCACGCCGCCGCCGGAGCTGCTGCCGTTGCCTTTCTGAGCAAGGATGTCACCGCTGTAGTTGGCGCGTCTTGCGGAAACTTCACGCAAATGTGGGAGACGAGTGTCACAGATGAGGCTCTCCAACATTATCTACAATGCATTTCGGCTAACATGTAGATTTCATCAGGGAGCTATAGAAGGAGAGTTGCAAACCAGCATTTCCACTCGTCGGGTAGCGTTGGGTAACAGTGAGTAACACTCAGCTCCCTGATGAAGGCTACATGTTAGCCAAAATGCATTAGAGATAATGTTGGAGAATGTAATGTTTATGCAATTGGCAAACATATGAAGTGATGATAAATTGAGTGAACTGAACTCTTGAATCAAATAAATATGAACTTTGAAAACAAATATATGGAACAATTTTATTGAACATATTCTACAACCCCAGGAGGGGACAACGCAGTGACCAGGGGACGTTCCCCAATTCTAGGGGCACGCTTTATGTATTATTCTCAGTACTCTACGGAAAGTACACTCTGGAGCACGCAACATCGGATAAAAATAAATAAAATTGGAGTGCAAGTGTATATTATATTTTGAGTCATAAGCATCTGGAAGATCTTCATGTCTTTATTTCTTTGCACTGAAACTTTGCCTCATTTCCCTCGCTGAGGCATTGCTTGTTGTGGAAGCGCAACACATCGTAAGGTACATTGACGCAAAGTGTCGCATCTTAAGAACTGAACTGAACTAAGCTAAAACTATCATCTTAAAGTAACAGTATTGTGTATTTTTGTCGTTTATGGTCTTGTGGTAAATTCATATAAAGTATACTTATTTTTTATATAAAACCTTGTGTGGTGTCCATCTGTTGGGTTGTCACTGGGTTACTGTATGTGGTCACAAATGCTTTACAGACTGCCTCTGAGATAAGCCTGTCTGCTCGTGCCAAGCTACCAAGGGGGTGAGCAGGGGTTATTTAGGAGTGCAATCCCCTTATCCTGACTAGAGGCAAGGGTCCCTATTTGTCACAAGTACCTACCTGTGCCAACTAGAGACCCCCAAATTAACAGTGGGTAAACAGTTTTTCATAAAAATCATGAAAAACTTCAAGAATTTCTTGGGTATGGAATTTCCTAGAACCGCTGCTATTATAAATATAGGAAATGGGCAGTTTTAACATTAGGATTCTGATGCTTCAAACTAGCAGCTAACATTTTACCTGCTCTATAGCGTAACAACAAGAGTCTACATTTCTGAGCATGTAAACCAATATAAACTTTTTTAGTGACTATGGAATTGAACAAGTATTTTAAGTTCTTGATGACTTGCAAGAGAGACTTCTCTATAATATCTTGTTACGTTTGATGTCATTCCCTAAAGCCTGCAGAGACTTTCTTGTATCAGAATTCCTTTTTGAATTTTTTTTGATAATATAACCTCTAATAGTGCACATAAATGTATCCCATAACACTATTGGGGAATTTACTGAGGACTCATTATCTTTGAAAAAGTTATTAATTTCCTCTGTTAGTTGACAAACTTCATTTTTATCCTCTAAAATTTGTGTATTAATACGCCTAGTAAGAGGACCACACTTATCTGCTAATTTAAGGAAAGTGAATAGGCTGATGCATGATCAGAAACAACTTTTGGATGAATCATAACATTCATAGTGTGTTTCAAAAGAGCAGCATCGAATAGAATAGAATCTATCCGAGAGAAACTATAATGTGGAGAAGAGAAAAAGGTGAAATTTCTCCTGGTGGGATTATACAGCCTCCAAACGTCAAGAAGCTGATGAGAGGAACACATACTAAGCAATTGTTTATGTGCCCTAGGGAGATGAAATTTGAAAGCAGAATGCCTACTATGGGGTCGATTACGATCGCGGACGGACTTGAGTCCGTCCGCGACCCCAGAGTAGGAGGGAACATCCGCATGGGCTGCGGCGTTCCCTCCGTGCAGATTAGGATGTGACCGCCAGGGTGGCGGTCACATCCTCTATCTTTAACATTGCGGCGGGTGCAGCTTCAAGCTGCACCCGCTGCAATGTTAAAAATGCATGCACTGCATTTGCGTGCACAAAGCGGCAGGCACCGCTCGGTGCCTGCTGCTTTGTTCACGCAAATGCAGGGGGGTACCATAGGTACCCCCCATGTGCACCCCCACCCCCCTTCACCCATGGGGCCCGCAACGGGCCCCTGAAGTGAAGGTCCGTATGCTTTTCCACGGCGGAGAAGCCGCTGCGGAAAAGCATGCATTCTACACCAATCCTAATATGGCTGGCGGTGTCTGATAGACACCACCAGCCATGTTACCGCTTTTCCGCCGCAGTCGGAAGGCGACCGCGGCGGAAAAGCTGCAGACAGATTTCAAGACCCACCGCCATCCTAATATGGCGGTGGGTCTTTTGTGGCTCAGCAGCGGTTTTCCCGCATCCTCCGTGCCGGCGGTGGCTTCCGCCGGCCCGGAGGATGCGGAAAAACCGCGATCCTAATCTACCCCTAAGATAGGATCCAAAGGCAAATTTAAATCACCACCAATTATTCTAGCATTTTAGGGAATATCAGAGAGCTTTTTATTAATGGAACGCCAAAAAAGATGATCATCAATGTTGGGGGAATATATGTTCATAATATATGAGTCAATCGAACCATTGGACAAGCGAGAAAGCAGCCATCTACCCTCAGTCTCGTACTCAGCAGTGACAATGGATAGACCAGAATTTTTAGAAATCAAAGTCACAACTCCATTTTTTTTACCTGAGGCTTCAGAACAGGCAACATCAAGAACCTATCCTCCTTCCTCAAACGTAAGGCTTCCATAAAAGCTATCTTAGTTTCCTGAAGTAAAACAATATCCCCAGATAAGCTTTTGCAATAATCTATAATCTTAGACCTCTTAACTGGGTGATTTAGGCCACGTACATTAAGTGAAATTACATTCAGACCAGACAGATATAGACAGAAGATACCCAAAATAAAAGCATCTGATATAGGACAAAAGGAGGGCAATCGAACAAAATCACAGGTATAAGGGTAAATGAAAGGCAAAAGAAACATACAAAATATTCCAAAGCAGGAGTCTCCAAAGTAGATAAGAAATAAAGGAAGAAATGAAATACTAGAGAAAAAGAAAATGATGCTCCAAGGAAAAAAGGAACAAAAAGAAAGAGAGAGAAGAACCCCACCAGGGGAAGTCTGTAAAAGACAAAAAGCATAGGGGAAATAACGTGGAGGAGCAACCGCAGAGGCCAACACACACAGTGCAGACCCCTCAAAAAAGAAGAGGATAATGCATTAATCAGCGGAACACGGATTATAAGTATCATGTCTTGAAATATAAGAGTGAACAATAATGCATGATAAATACCAAATTGAAACATAAATAATAATTGAACTTGATATAAATAACCACCCAAGGCCTAATAAATATATGTAAGTAACATAGTAAATAGCAAAATGAAGCAATATAAATAATAATATAAAACATTATCAACATGCACCCATAGAGTAATAAGTACTCTAACAGTTAAAATGTATTATGTGATGAGTACCCAACAAGTTTTTACATATGGATGAATAGAAAAGACTATAAACAATGAATAAGTAAATAACATATACTGCATAGAATGTAATTCAGTAGTAAAATACATAAATATTAAAAACCAGGAAAAAATAGGGAAACTAACTACATGGATATATATCGCCCAATCAGAGAGCATGAAGAGGAGAAAAGACAAGTAAAACAGAGTGTAGACGTATAATAGATCTAGAAAGAAAGAAAAGCGAGTCAGAATAGAGAAAGAATAAAGCAGGTAGAGAGAAGAAACATATCAGTACACGCATTCATATAAAAGTCACGATAAAAATTGATACTATCCATAAAGAGTACAAGAATGTATAAAGGATAGGAATTAAATAGTACTTATCAATAAATAATACAAAATCTATAAAACATTTTATATTTGATGAATTATCCAGGTATTGTCATCTAGGAATCAAAAGTAATGAGTATAATTTACTTGGAGTAAAAATTACCTTCAATAACTCCTGTCTCGCCCTTCTGACGGTATATCGTCCCCCAAAATCTACACCGCAATTTAATGAAATTTTCACCACTATGATCTCCTACATTCGTACACGATACCAGAGAGTACTAGTGGTGGGAGATTTCAATTTACACTGGGATAAAAAACCCAAAGATTCGGCAACGTTACATCTGGAGGCTCTTATGACCACACTAGGTTTTCAACAACTAGTGGATGCCCCCACACATATTAGGGGTCATATCCTGGACATTGTCTGGACTACCCAGACGGGGTTCAGCCTTACTGACATTTTACCATGTGTGTTGTCAGACCACTTTTTAATCAGGTGCTGTATCCCAATAGACGGCCCTCTAATTAACCCACCCCAAATATGGAAAATGGTACGTCTATGGAATAAAATTGATTCCGCAACCATGGTCGACCTCCTCCGCACCTCCACCCTTCCTGCCTGTAAACAAGGTAACTTAGATCAGGAGTACGATGCCCTCACTAAAAATCTATGTTCGGCCATCAATCAGTTAGCACCTGAGCGAAAGCATAAGATCAAGGATGAAGTGAAAGGTGCCCCCTGGTTTAACTCCCTGCTAAGAGATTCTAAAAGAAAGCTTCGCCATTAAAAAAGACGCTGGTGTAAAACTAACGATCCAGCAGAGCGAGAGAAATATAATTCACTACTTAATTCCTATAAAAAATGCATTACAACAACCAAAGCTGAATATTACGAAACCAGAATTAATACCGCCGAAAACAAACAGAAAGAAACCTTTAGAATTCTGACAGAACGCAGCAAAAAACAGATAGGACACCAGCAGAACCCATAATTGACTGCAAAGTAAGGAATCTTCTTTCAGATATCAACAACACCCCCACCAGTTATATTTCACCACCTTGCCCCCAAACTTCCCCCCACGATCATACATTTTCTAGTTTCCCAAAATTGGATACAGCTTCTCTCAGGCTGATTACCAATCGAATAAAAACTGGCTCCCCATCAGATCCGTGCCCCCCTAGAATTTTCCGAATGCCGCTTCCAGGTCTAGATGGACAAATCATCTCCATACTAAACAACTCCCTAGAGACTGGATATTTACCATCTAGCCTTAAAGAGGCAAGAGTCAAACCACTTAATCAGGGGCCGATGCAACCAACTTAAAAAATTACAGGCCATTCTCCCAGTTACCCTTCCTGGCTAACTTTTTGGAGCAGCACGTTCTGAAAACACTTTCATCTTTTCTGGAAGACTTCCATCTTCTCCAGGGACGCAAATCTTTGTTTTGTGCACATCATAGCACTGAGCTGGTCATGCTCTCAGTGCTTGATGAGCTTAGAGTTCTGGCTGACAGGAAAAGACCCAGTGCCCTGATATTATTAGACCTATCAGCGGGATTTGATACTGTCAGCCACACCATACTACTAGACAGACTTGCCACTTTAGGTATCCAAGACCGGGCTCACCAATGGCTTGAATCCTTCTTGTTGGGTAGGTCCCAAAGAATTCAATTGGGCGATGCAGTATCTGAGTTAGGTTCAATTGATTGTGGTGTCCCCCAGGGCTCAGCCCTGTCCCCACTCCTATTTAATGTCTATCTACAACCACTGGTAAGAGCTCTAGCAAACATGTGTTGTAAAATTTTCAATTATGCAGATTATACCCAGCTGCTGCTTAGCGTTGACAACACCGTATCTGCTCAGCTCCAAGCACAAAAGATCCTCAGTTTTACTGTGAGCTGGATGACAGCCAACTCACTAAAAATGTATCCTGATAAGACAGAGGTTCTGGTCATCCCCACAATTGAATCACCTTGGAGTGACCGGTTTTGGCCCCAAGACCTAGGTCCTGCTCCCAGTCCTAGCTCATCCGTAAAAAGCCTTGGAATAAAAATCGATGAGGAACTTTCAATGGCCAACCAAATTTCATCGGTGGTTGGCACCTGTACGGGACTAATAAGACAACTTCGTAAATTGGTCCCCCTTCTTTCCACCTCCACGCTTCACACGATTGCTTCAGCCATCATAATTTCAAGGTTAGACTACGGTAATGCCCTTTACCTAGGTCTCCCCCAGTATCTGGCCAATAGACTTCAAGTAGTTTTAAACGATGCAGCTAGATTGATTTTTAGATTGCCTAGGAAAGCACATACCACCTTGCTGTTACGTAAGCTGCACAGGCTCCCTATAAAACAAAGAGTGAAATTCAAGAGCCTCTGCATAAAGGTATATTTGGCCTAGCCCATGTCTACATAAAAGAACGGCTGGAGGTTTACACGCCGGGACGCTTACTGCGATCCTCAGAGGCACAACTCCTGTCGTGTCCTCGGTATAAACTCTCCTCAAAAGGGGGTAGATCCTTCTCAGTACTGGTTCCCCAGCTCTGGAACAAGCTACCTGACCAGCTCTGTGAGGAATCAAATTTGCTCCAATTTCGGAAATTACTCAAAACCTTTCTTTTTAAAGAAGCACTAAATACAGTTTAAATCTCTCTAGAGCTTTCTTTACCATCCATGCAGTAAGTCGTTTTTTCCATCCGGTCTTGAGCGCTAAGAGACCTGTCAGTGATTTAGAGCTATACAAATCTCAAATACCAATAACAATAATGAATTAAGATGAAAATAACATATTTCACCTACAATGTAATTCATGTTTTAAGCCACTAAGTATTAAAAGCTAATGCGAAAATCCTATGGCAAAGACCTCATAAATAAGAGAAATTAAATTAGACACGCACATATAGAAAGTAAAAGATAGAAAAAAATAGTATAGGGTTGTAAAATACGAGAAGAGACAAGAGAAACAAAAATTGAAATGTATCAAGACATAATATGAACAAGAAGGAAAAACATAAAACGAGAAAGAATCTGAAAAGAGACAAAATATGAAAGGTAGAAAGAAAATACTTATACAACGCAAAGGTAAGAAGCTAATACCAACATACTACCAACACCTGAATGGAAGTCATCAAGGGACCAGCATAAGAATATGATAAATCATGAAACCTGTAAAGAAAAGATTAGTGCCAAAAGAATAATCAGCATAGAGCTAATATCCTTTGCAAAACAAATCTATCATCTCAACCAGAAACCAGAGAGACAATAATAGCCATGTACTAATGGTAAGTCACAAATCATCCTGCAATGAAAATAGGTTAAGGGTGAGAGATACCAGGAAGAGATTCAGAGTCCAGCTGCGATTCAGACTGATTGTCCAAAAAGGTGGAAAGGTCTGAAGGTTCATAAAAGATCTGGGTACGACCTCTGTAAGTTATTCTGAAACGAGAGGGGCCAGCAAAGTAGAAAGGAATGTTCATCTCAATAAGCCTTCTGCGTAGTTTCACAAAACATTTCAGACGAATGACAGTGTCTCTGGCAAAATCTTGTGATATAGCTTTCCTATGAGCTTCCCAGTGCATAGATTTAATTTTTCTCATATGAGCTAAAATTTGCTCAGTATGTTGGTGATGCAGGGGTTTAAAAATCACTGGTCGCGGAGAAGCCAAGGATTTAGGTTTAAAGGTGGGCACTCTATGAGCACGCTCTATTTCAAAGTCATTTTGAAAGGTAATGTTCAGTACAGAAGGAATCCAAGTAAGCAACAATTCTAACATTGATGAGGCAAATTTTTCGCAATCCTCCGGTAATCCAAAAATACAGAGGTTACTTCTACGATTCTTGTCTTCCTGCTCAGTGAAGTCTCTCCGCAGTGAAATCAATGAGCGTTCCATATTTTGCACAGGTTTAGCTTGCTTATTCGTAGAGTCTTCAACAGTACTTATGCTATTTTCTGCATTGTAAACACGAATTCAGAGATTTTTAAGATCAGTTCGAAGTGCTACCACTTCAACCAGCAACTCTTTTGCTGCCGTGCAATGTTTCAGTGGGGATGTAATATCTATGCGCTCTGGGCACATGGAAAGCTGTCCTCTGACTGAAATCTTTCACCCAAATAGAATTCCTAGCCTTTGACTAGTTGCTAGTTGGTTCTTCCTCAGCGTGGACACACTAGTTCATGCAATATCGCTTTGGTGCTTTGCGCAATATCAATGACTGATTAAGTTTAAGTCGAATAGTATCTAGGGTAGCAGCGGAATCCTGACTGCCTGTAGATGGTAACTCCGGAGTGGGGGAAGTTTGTTTGGACTGCTTCAAGTTCCCTTTATAACCTCTGTCCTTTGAGGCAACTCCCATGCCATCTGCCATTGGAAAAGACCCAGTAGGTGAACTCTTGACACAAAATAGCGTACCTCTGCACAGCAAGCCACATACAGAGGCAGACTCTTGTGATTAACATCAAGCTATGAGTATGTAATCCCAACAGTAGTATATCTCCACACTTGCAAAATGGTTAGCTGGGGATAAAATCACAATTAGGTATTGCAGACCTAAGAGATTCTTGTCAGCAAACATATAATAAACTAATGCTAATTCCCAGCGTTCGACAGAACTCCAGCCAATGAATATTGCATTTGACAATATAGCCTTCAGCAACATGAACATGAATTTCAGGAGACCATACCAAAAAGAGAAACTAATTGCATGCCATCAAGCTGTGAGGTAACAAAGCTTCTGAGACAGCCACCGTTTTGTCGCAGAAATCTTTGTTAGGTAAGTGCTGTACCCTCGCGGATATCAGAAAACGAAGACATTTTTCACCAAAGCGATATTGCATGAACTAGTGTGTCCACGCTGAGGAAGAACCAACTAGCAACTAGTCAAAGGCTAGAAATTCTATTTGGGTGAAAGATTTCAGTCAGAGGATAGCTTTCCTTGTGCCCAGAGCACGTAGATATTACATCCCCACTGAAACATTGCACGGCAGCAAAAGATGTGTAGAGCGCTGACACAATACCGCATATAAAGTGGATGATATGCGAAGCACCAGGATATACAGACCAAAGTAATCATGCATTCAGACTATGTTTTGACGAGGCTTCTGTAATAGCCGCCATTTTATGGACCTATCCTGACGAGATAATCACTGCAACATTCATACTGCCAGGAAATGAAGCAAATGAACCAAAATGTAACCTTGGGATTCCTGGGGTGTTTCAACACACATTTCAATTATGTGGTGCGCAGAAAGTCATCCGAAAGTCATTATTTTTGAGCGGCTGCATCAGCGGACTGCCGGAGCTCAAAACAGCGCGACCATCATGGTTGCGCGCAAGTCACGCCCCCCTGCTACACCCGTCTTTGTTGGCATTAGGGCTGTGTGAACGTTTTTCCTTTCTGACCACTGCTAAAGTGCTTGTGCTCTTTCCTTCCAACATGGTAATATTGGCCTATACCTATCTGTCACATTTAGTTTACATGTAAATCTCTAGCACATGTCTACATGGTTTGTCACCCTGGATTAAATCACACTACGAATGCTATTTATGAAACTTTAGGCCACAATTTAATGGAATATTTGTCTTTGCCGGGAAATTCTTCCAGTCCTGTATGATATCTGTATTTATTTTGTTGATAAATTGACTCCGCACTCATCCATGACAGGTGTTTTTAATTATGTTATGTCTTGTTCTTTTTTGTATAGTTTATTACATTCTTTATATGTCAATGTATTAACTATATATCTTGTTGCTCCTGTGCAGTAAATATGTATACACATGTCTATTGTCATTGTACTTGTAAGATAGTCATTTATGTCTTTCAGTGCTTATATGTTTCTGTAAAGAATTGATTATGTTTATGTATGTTGTCTTAAAGTCCTGTAGAAATCCAATATTTTGGACGAAACGTGTTGGCTGTTGTTTGCTGTATTTACATTTTTATTATGAATATGATTGAATAATAAAAGAAGATTTGCACACATCAGCGAAAATTATCGTGCATTGGTTGGTCATTTTGACTTTGTGATATTGTATTACTAAATATTGTATGGTGCACCTCCCTACTTTGTTTGAGTCTCTAGTAAATGGTTCTACATGTACCCAGTACCTGTAAATTAAATTCTACCTCTGGGCCTGCAGCACTCCCACTAAATTATCCCTGTAAAACCTGTTAGGACTGCCATTGCACCCTCCATGTGCAGTTCCGAACAGCCATGTTAACCTGGCAGATTAAGCCTTTTGCCATGGCTAAGGATTCTGGCTTAATACCTAAAAGTCATCCTAAAGTAGGTCAAAAAGGCTCATAGGACAGAGTGCATTGCATGTGTCAGTGAAAAACTCCTAAAGTCGTTTTCACTGATGTAAGACCTGCCTCTCATATTGACTGAGCCTAGTTTAACATATTACATTTAACAAGTGCCAAGTTTAGATTGGGAGCAGATTTAGATCTGCTGTTTACACTCAAATGAATTGTAATTTAAAACCCTTTTTAATAGTGAAGTTGGATTTCAAGGTATAGTTCTGAAAATGCCACTTTTAAAATGTTGTCATTTTCTTGTCTCAACCATCTATACCTTCCTCTAGTGTTCTGTGTCCCATGACTGTGAATGCCACTACTGTTAGGGTTTGTGTATTGCTACCAGAAGGTAACACAAAGGGGGCCTATGTCTGGACAGGATGGGCTATCCTGAAAGAATGACTGGGGAGTGGCTGTACCCAGTCCCACTAGCACTTAAAATGGCTTTCCCTCTGCACACACAAAGGAAGGTAGGACATGTACTTTTAAGTTTTACATGTCCTGGTAGTGCCAAAAACCCAAAGCCGTGTTTTCACTGCCGTAAGGCCGACTCATGTCATAGGCTGGCATTGGAAATTCCTTAATACACTTGTATGCTGTAATTCCTGCTTTCTGCTCTGTGTACTTTGTAGCTAGTGTCCAATACAGATTTGGAGTAGGTGACAGTTACACTTTGTGCATTCCCTCTAGACTGCCACAAACATAGGAATGGTGAGTGTGACAGAGAACTAATTTGCATTGTGATAGCTCTTCCTGGGCAGGAAGAGAGAGGGGGGATGACACTTACACCTGACTAGGCAGTATCCTGTTTCCCACACAATATACTGATTACACCCTACTGATAGCTTGGAGCCAGGGCTAAGAAGAAAGGGGGACATGTGCACTTCAGGAGCCTGATTTGAAGTCATCCCCATTTCCAAGGCACAACTGGGTATAAGTACTGGGGCTCTGACCCTACCAAGACAGTACACTACTGGACCTGTGAAGAACTCTGCCAGATGTAAAAACTGCTGAGCTACAAGGATTGCCACCTTGCTTGATTACTTCTCTGGAAGAACTGCTTTTCTGTTTTCGAAGTTGACGGACAGCGTATTACCTGCATCGAAAAGTGGCTCGTTGATGAAGCCTTCATCTCCTGCGCGGATCAGTACCGGCACATCTAGTCTTCAACATCGATAGTTGCTCCATCCAAGGTACTTTTTCAGTGGGACTGTGTGAGTCCTGCACTCTAACACTGTTTTCCCCAACATTGGCTTTCCCCCGGCTACAGCATTTAACTCTAAAAAATATTAACTCCAGTTCTACTTTTTGGATTTTTGGCATTTTGCTCTTGTTTTGCTCATAAAAGTATAATCTATTTTCCTAACCCTGCGTAGAGTATTTTCGTGGTGTTTTCTTTCTGTTACTCAGTGCATGTGTTGCACAAATTCTTTACACATTGTGTAAGTGGTGGTTCCCGCTTGGACAGGTTGCATACCTCTTCCAACCAGAAACCCCAGTTCTAAGAAGGATGAAATTACTCCTCAACAGATTTTTCTGTTGTTTTGAGGTGGAGACACTTGTTTCCTACTAGTAAGTTAGTGGTAGGTAGGAGGAGCTGAACAAGTGTTCTTTAAGTACAATAGGTCCCAGCCTTGAATGAAGACAGACATAGAAGGTGCAGTAAAGAATGCAGACCTACAGTTCAGGACTGCAGTTTTACTGTGATACATAGGACACTGGTTGACGGACAAAGGTGCTGAATTTTTTAAGGTACCTTAAACAATTTGATCTTTGAGTTTAAGATGTATATCACTGGATATTGTGCTAATGAGATCTGTTATGGACTATTGAGGAGTGTGGCATGCACTGGAGGTAACATGCATGGAGAAATGGTCTAAAGTCTTGATGTTGGTGTGCATTTTCTGTTCTTCAGGAGTAGATGTACCCTGTGAGGCCTAAAAGGCAGAAGGGGTCATGTACTTAGTTTCCTGAAAGGAGACTGCTTGTGTGTGAGAGAGAGAGTTAGATAGTGTGATTTGGAGGATCTGCATCTTCTCATACAGGTGACTGAGCTTCAGTTTGATGTCAAATGGTTCCTTATGGGGAGGGAGTAAGATGTTCATTATCCTGTTAGTAGTAAGTGGTTGTAATGATGTATGAGGAGAATAAGCGCAGCTCTTGTAAACCAAGCCTATGTATGTTCAAGTCCATCTGTGGTGAACCAGTATGGGTGCTGCTGTTGTAGGAGCAGCTGGTCTGGATCAATTCGTTGGTTGACTAAGTGTAGCTGGATCCTTGCAAATCTCACAGATGAGTTGTGTCATACAAAGAGATACATTATTTTACTTTACACATTAAGTAAAAATAGCACAACATTGCCAATGTGTTCCAGTCTACACAGGCCTTGATCACAGACTTGGTCTTGATACTGTGGACCAATCCTCTCTTACCCTTTAAGCGAGAAACAGTATAAACACTGTTCCAGGTTTGGTTCACCCTTTTGGTTGGTCCATCCATCTGTGGATGGTTTGACATCTTTTGTGTGCTATTCAGCAAAACTTTTTGGCTTCACTCTCCTTTTTGCCAAATTTGTTTTTGTTGTATTAGGATTTTGCACTTTACCCCTGCTAACCAGGCCTGAAAGAACGGCCAAGTAATTCTATGCCAATGTTTGTCAGATCCTCTGAAGATCTATTGTGCCACTCCAAGAGCAGTGCAGGAGAATAAGCCACCGACAATGTAGGACTGGGAAAGAAAATAGGACCAGGCACCTAAATAAAAGTGGCCTCCATTAATGAATTTGATACTTTAAAAAGTGGCCAATGTTTGCAAATTAGGTCCGTTTTGAAATGGTAATGACACACTGTATACGTCTTTTTAAAGATATGGAGGACTGTCTGGATTTGAGCTTGCTACAGGCAATGTTTGTTTAAATATCAGGGAAATCATTAGTAAAGTTTGGCCCATCAGACCAGAAAACAAGCCCACAGACAGCAAAAACACCAGAACCACACACAGAACTTTCAAACCAGTAGGCTCTGCCTGATGGCCCTACAGGCCAGTCCAGCACTGACCAATGACTATTTATCACCACACTAGTATTGGTTCCAGCAGTTGTGTCCTGTGGAGATTACGTCTGGGAGCACACTCTGAACTTTGTGATTGCTAAACAAAAGATTCCAGACATTGTTTGGAGATACCATTCAGGACACATATCGACAATCCTGTGAGTGGGATTCTGAGGCCCACTGTGCTGCATATTATAATTCTGCTGTGATGAAATACAGTTCAAAATCTGGGACTCCCAAACCACCTTACTTTGGAGGAGGCATGTATTGTCAAGTGCACATTTGTGTCTACCTTCTTCCAGCAGTGAGTCCATCTTCTTAAAAAGGAATATTCATTTGTACAGCCACAAAGAAATACACAGTGACAATCTACCCATTATTGTAAGGGGCATAGTCCAAAAGTACACAGAGCATTTCAATGCCCACAAGGCCCTATGTATTTTGCATGCAAATACGTCTGGATCCAAGTGATAGGTTTCGATGACTGTGTTTTTATACATGGAGTGAGTCTACAGCAATAAAGAGGGGTCTATAGTAATAAAGTATTGTTGGAAATGGCCCTTTTTGCAGGGTTATCCCTGAACTTTTTGCCTTCCTCCTAGCCTTTTTTCTGACATGGTGGTGGTGGTTTTAGGACACTGGGCACTTAAACACTGCTGTCCAGTGTAAAGTGCATGTGCTCTCTGTGGTAAACATGGTAATATTGGTCTACACCTGTTTGGCATATTTAATTTACCTGTCAGTCCCCAGTAATGTGGTATCTCATATACTCGGGGCCAGTAAATTAAATGCTACTGGTGGGCTTGCAGCACTGCTTGCACCACCCACCAAAGTAGCCTTTAAAACCTGTCTCAGGCCTCTGCCATTGCAGGGCCTGTGTGTGCAGTGTTACTGCCGGGCTGACGTGACACCTAAAATGTGTGCCATGTCTGGGACCCCCTTTTACTGCTTCCCAGTCACCCCTAAGGTAGGCCCTAGCTAACCCTGTAGGCAGGGTGCATTGTAGGTAAAAAGTAGGGCATGTGTGACATGTCCTGGTAGTGCCAAACAGCCATTTTCGTTTCTCACTGCTGTGGGGCTGCCCTCTCATAGGAATGCATTGGGGATTCCCTATTAAGTGTTTCAGAGGTAATTCCTGATATGAGAGGAGCAAGGTGGTCAAGTTTGGTATGTTTGGAATAGTAATATTAAATGCTGTGCAATGGTGTGCGCAGATTTATTATCACTATTTTAAAAAATGTCAATTTTAAGAAGTTGGCATTTCTGTGTGCTATGTGTCTGCCTGCCTGATGTGTATTGCATGTCTGGCTCTAAAGTGACAGGGGCTGGTGAGGTGTGTGGCTCTAGGGAGGGCGGGTCAGCGCTAGGCTGAATAAGAGATCTGCATTCAAAGTAGTGGGAGGAGTAGTCCCCTGACCCTGAATAGGTTTGTGCCTGCCTGGGTGAATGCTGGCTCCGTCCCCCTGTAATGTGTCTGAGGACCGAGCCCCATCTGACAAAGGAGGATGGAAGCCTGGTAAATAGAGTGCTTCAACATCCCCCCCAGAACCAGTTGTGGTTCGTTCTCCAAGCCCTGTGCCAGGGCTGAACAAAGAAGAAATGCAGTATACATATTGGGATTGTGACCCCATGTGAGGTGTGCTTTTTGTGGGTGCCGTCTGGTACTTACTTTGATACAGAAAAGGGGGTGGTGATGAACAGAGTGTCTGAATTAAGCAGACCACTCTTACCCAGTCCAAAGATCAGGGCTTGATCCATCACCGTTATTTATCTCACTGCCCCATCCCAGCTCAGAACCTGGCTATATGCAAATTAGTCTGTCCCTGGCCCAGTGCATCATGGGAACAGGGCAGACCAAACTACCAAGCCAATTCTTCAAAAGAAACGAGACAAGCTACCGGGGACCGGTTTCTGGCATTTCAGCCTCTTCGGCCCGGCTTGCTTGAATCCTGATGGAGCAGTGAGAAAGGGACTCATGTCTGAGTATACCCTGCCACACCTATAGTGGCCAAAAACGATACAGAAAAGGGGGTGGTGATGAACAGAGTGTCTGAATTAAGCAGACCACTCTTACCCAGTCCAAAGATCAGGGCTTGATCCATCACCGTTATTTATCTCACTGCCCCATCCCAGCTCAGAACCTGGCTATATGCAAATTAGTCTGTCCCTGGCCCAGTGCATCATGGGAACAGGGCAGAGCAAACTACCAAGCCAATTCTTCACCAGAAAGGAGACAAGCTACCGGGGACCGGTTTCTGGCATTTCAGCCTCTTCGGCCCGGCTTGCTTGAATCCTGATGGAGCAGTGAGAAAGGGACTCATGTCTGAGTATACCCTGCCACACCTATAGTGGCCAAAAACGATACAGAAAAGGGGGTGGTGATGAACAGAGTGTCTGAATTAAGCAGACCACTCTTACCCAGTCCAAAGATCAGGGCTTGATCCATCACCGTTATTTATCTCACTGCCCCATCCCAGCTCAGAACCTGGCTATATGCAAATTAGTCTGTCTCTGGCCCAGTGCATCATGGGAACAGGGCAGACCAAACTACCAAGCCAATTCTTCACCAGAAAGGAGACAAGCTACCGGGGACCGGTTTCTGGCATTTCAGCCTCTTCGGCCCGCCTTGCTTGAATCCTGATGGAGCAGTGAGAAAGGGACTCATGTCTGAGTATACCCTGCCACACCTATAGTGGCCAAAAACGATACAGAAAAGGGGGTGGTGATGAACAGAGTGTCTGAATTAAGCAGACCACTCTTACCCAGTCCAAAGATCAGGGCTTGATCCATCACCGTTATTTATCTCACTGCCCCATCCCAGCTCAGAACCTGGCTATATGCAAATTAGTCTGTCCCTGGCCCAGTGCATCATGGGAACAGGGCAGACCAAACTACCAAGCCAATTCTTCACCAGAAAGGAGACAAGCTACCGGGGACCGGTTTCTGGCATTTCAGCCTCTTCGGCCCGGCTTGCTTGAATCCTGATGGAGCAGTGAGAAAGGGAATCATGTCTGAGTATACCCTGCCACACCTATAGTGGCCAAAAACGATGGATCAAGCCCTGATCTTTGGACTGGGTAAGAGTTGTCTGCTTAATTCAGACACTCTGTTCATCACCACCCCCTTTTCTGAATCATTTTTGTCCACCGCAAGCGTGGAAGGGTATACTCAGATGTGAGTCCCTAGCTCATTGCACCATCAGGATTCAAGCAAGCCGGGCCGAAGACGGCTGAAATGCCAGAAACCGGTCCCCGGTAGCTTGTTTCGTTCCCAGTATAAGAATTGGCTTGGTAGTTTGGTCTGCCCTGTTCCCATGATGCACTGGGCCAGGGTCAGACTAATTTGCATATAGCCAAGTTCTGAGCTGGGATGGCGCAGTGAGCTAAAAAATGGTGATGGATCAAGCCCTGATCTTTGGACTGGGTAAGAGTGGTCTGCTTAATTCAGATACTCTGTTCATCACCACCACCTTTTCTGAATCATTTTTGTCCACCACAAGCGTGGAAGGGTATACTCAGATGTGAGTCCCTAGCTCATTGCACCATCAGGATTCAAGCAAGCCAGGCCGAAGACGGCTGAAATGCCAGAAACCGGTCCCCGGTAGCTTGTTTCCTTCCCAGTATAAGAATTGGCTTGGTAGTTTGGTCTGCCCTGTTCCCATGATGCACTGGGCCAGGGTCAGACTAATTTGCATATAGCCAAGTTCTGAGCCGGGATGGCGTAGTGAGCTAAAAAATGGTGATGGATCAAGCCCTGATCTTTGGACTGGGTAAGAGTGGTCTGCTTAATTCAGACACTCTGTTCATCACCACCCCCTTTTCTGAATCATTTTTGTCCACCACAAGCGTGGAAGGGTATACTCAGATGTGAGTCCCTAGCTCATTGCACCATCAGGATTCAAGCAAGCCGGGCCGAAGACGGCTGAAATGCCAGAAACCGGTCCCCGGTAGCTTGTTTCCTTCCCAGTATAAGAATTGGCTTGGTAGTTTGGTCTGCCCTGTTCCCATGATGCACTGGGCCAGGGTCAGACTAATTTGCATATAGCCAAGTTCTGAGCTGGGATGGCGCAGTGAGCTAAAAAATGGTGATGGATCAAGCCCTGATCTTTGGACTGGGTAAGAGTGGTCTGCTTAATTCAGACACTCTGTTCATCACCACCCCCTTTTCTGAATCATTTTTGTCCACCACAAGCGTGGAAGGGTATACTCAGATGTGAGTCCCTAGCTCATTGCACCATCAGGATTCAAGCAAGCCGGGCCGAAGACGGCTGAAATGCCAGAAACCGGTCCCCGGTAGCTTGTTTCCTTCCCAGTATAAGAATTGGCTTGGTAGTTTGGTCTGCCCTGTTACCATGATGCACTGGGCCAGGGTCAGACTAATTTGCATATAGCCAAGTTCTGAGCTGGGATGGCGCAGTGAGCTAAAAAATGGTGATGGATCAAGCCCTGATCTTTGGACTGGGTAAGAGTGGTCTGCTTAATTCAGACACTCTGTTCATCACCACCCCCTTTTCTGAATCATTTTTGTCCACCACAAGCGTGGAAGGGTATACTCAGATGTGAGTCCCTAGCTCATTGCACCATCAGGATTCAAGCAAGCCGGGCCGAAGACGGCTGAAATGCCAGAAACCGGTCCCCGGTAGCTTGTTTCCTTCCCAGTATAAGAATTGGCTTGGTAGTTTGGTCTGCCCTGTTCCCATGATGCACTGGGCCAGGGTCAGACTAATTTGCATATAGCCAAGTTCTGAGCTGGGATGGCGCAGTGAGCTAAAAAATGGTCATGGATCAAGCCCTGATCTTTGGACTGGGTAAGAGTGGTCTGCTTAATTCAGACACTCTGTTCATCACCACCCCCTTTTCTGAATCATTTTTGTCCACCACAAGCGTGGAAGGGTATACTCAGATGTGAGTCCCTAGCTCATTGCACCATCAGGATTCAAGCAAGCCGGGCCGAAGACGGCTGAAATGCAAGAAACCGGTCCCCGGTAGCTTGTTTCCTTCCCAGTATAAGAATTGGCTTGGTAGTTTGGTCTGCCCTGTTCCCATGATGCACTGGGCCAGGGTCAGACTAATTTGCATATAGCCAAGTTCTGAGCTGGGATGGCGCAGTGAGCTAAAAAATGGTGATGGATCAAGCCCTGATCTTTGGACTGGGTAAGAGTGGTCTGCTTAATTCAGACACTCTGTTCATCACCACCCCCTTTTCTGAATCATTTTTGTCCACCACAAGCGTGGAAGGGTATACTCAGATGTGAGTCCCTAGCTCATTGCACCATCAGGATTCAAGCAAGCCGGGCCGAAGACGGCTGAAATGCCAGAAACCGGTCCCCGGTAGCTTGTTTCCTTCCCAGTATAAGAATTGGCTTGGTAGTTTGGTCTGCCCTGTTCCCATGATGCACTGGGCCAGGGTCAGACTAATTTGCATATAGCCAAGTTCTGAGCTGGGATGGCGCAGTGAGCTAAAAAATGGTGATGGATCAAGCCCTGATCTTTGGACTGGGTAAGAGTGGTCTGCTTAATTCAGACACTCTGTTCATCACCACCCCCTTTTCTGAATCATTTTTGTCCACCACAAGCGTGGAAGGGTATACTCAGATGTGAGTCCCTAGCTCATTGCACCATCAGGATTCAAGCAAGCCGGGCCGAAGACGGCTGAAATGCCAGAAACCGGTCCCCGGTAGCTTGTTTCCTTCCCAGTATAAGAATTGGCTTGGTAGTATGGTCTGCCCTGTTCCCATGATGCACTGGGCCAGGGTCAGACTAATTTGCATATAGCCAAGTTCTGAGCTGGGATGGCGCAGTGAGCTAAAAAATGGTGATGGATCAAGCCCTGATCTTTGGACTGGGTAAGAGTGGTCTGCTTAATTCAGACACTCTGTTCATCACCACCCCCTTTTCTGAATCATTTTTGTCCACCACAAGCGTGGAAGGGTATACTCAGATGTGAGTCCCTAGCTCATTGCACCATCAGGATTCAAGCAAGCCGGGCCGAAGACGGCTGAAATGCCAGAAACCGGTCCCCGGTAGCTTGTTTCCTTCCCAGTATAAGAATTGGCTTGGTAGTTTGGTCTGCCCTGTTCCCATGATGCACTGGGCCAGGGTCAGACTAATTTGCATATAGCCAAGTTCTGAGCTGGGATGGCGCAGTGAGCTAAAAAATGGTGATGGATCAAGCCCTGATCTTTGGACTGGGTAAGAGTGGTCTGCTTTATTCAGACACTCTGTTCATCACCACCCCCTTTTCTGAATCATTTTTGTCCACCACAAGCGTGGAAGGGTATACTCAGATGTGAGTCCCTAGCTCATTGCACCATCAGGATTCAAGCAAGCCGGGCCGAAGACGGCTGAAATGCCAGAAACCGGTCCCCGGTAGCTTGTTTCCTTCCCAGTATAAGAATTGGCTTGGTAGTTTGGTCTGCCCTGTTCCCATGATGCACTGGGCCAGGGTCAGACTAATTTGCATATAGCCAAGTTCTGAGCTGGGATGGCGCAGTGAGCTAAAAAATGGTGATGGATCAAGCCCTGATCTTTGGACTGGGTAAGAGTGGTCTGCTTAATTCAGACACTCTGTTCATCACCACCCCCTTTTCTGAATCATTTTTGTCCACCACAAGCGTGGAAGGGTATACTCAGATGTGAGTCCCTAGCTCATTGCACCATCAGGATTCAAGCAAGCCGGGCCGAAGACGGCTGAAATGCCAGAAACCGGTCCCCGGTAGCTTGTTTCCTTCCCAGTATAAGAATTGGCTTGGTAGTTTGGTCTGCCCTGTTCCCATGATGCACTGGGCCAGGGTCAGACTAATTTGCATATAGCCAAGTTCTAGGCTGGGATGGCGCAGTGAGCTAAAAAATGGTGATGGATCAAGCCCTGATCTTTGGACTGGGTAAGAGTGGTCTGCTTAATTCAGACACTCTGTTCATCACCACCCCCTTTTCTGAATCATTTTTGTCCACCACAAGCGTGGAAGGGTATACTCAGATGTGAGTCCCTAGCTCATTGCACCATCAGGATTCAAGCAAGCCGGGCCGAAGACGGCTGAAATGCCAGCAACCGGTCCCCGGTAGCTTGTTTCCTTCCCAGTATAAGAATTGGCTTGGTAGTTTGGTCTGCCCTGTTCCCATGATGCACTGAGCCAGGGTCAGACTAATTTGCATATAGCCAAGTTCTGAGCTGGGATGGCGCAGTGAGCTAAAAAATGGTCATGGATCAAGCCCTGATCTTTGGACTGGGTAAGAGTGGTCTGCTTAATTCAGACACTCTGTTCATCACCACCCCCTTTTCTGAATCATTTTTGTCCACCACAAGCGTGGAAGGGTATACTCAGATGTGAGTCCCTAGCTCATTGCACCATCAGGGTTCAAGCAAGCCGGGCCGAAGACGGCTGAAATGCCAGAAACCGGTCCCCGGTAGCTTGTTTCCTTCCCAGTATAAGAATTGGCTTGGTAGTTTGGTCTGCCCTGTTCCCATGATGCACTGGGCCAGGGTCAGACTAATTTGCATATAGCCAAGTTCTGAGCTGGGATGGCGCAGTGAGCTAAAAAATGGTGATGGATCAAGCCCTGATCTTTGGACTGGGTAAGAGTGGTCTGCTTAATTCAGACACTCTGTTCATCACCACCCCCTTTTCTGAATAATTTTTGTCCACCACAAGCGTGGAAGGGTATACTCAGATGTGAGTCCCTAGCTCATTGCACCATCAGGATTCAAGCAAGCCAGGCCGAAGACGGCTGAAATGCCAGAAACCGGTCCCCGGTAGCTTGTTTCCTTCCCAGTATAAGAATTGGCTTGGTAGTATGGTCTGCCCTGTTCCCATGATGCACTGGGCCAGGGTCAGACTAATTTGCATATAGCCAAGTTCTGAGCTGGGATGGCGCAGTGAGCTAAAAAATGGTGATGGATCAAGTCCTGATCTTTGGACTGGGTAAGAGTGGTCTGCTTAATTCAGACACTCTGTTCATCACCACCCCCTTTTCTGAATCATTTTTGTCCACCACAAGCGTGGAAGGGTATACTCAGATGTGAGTCCCTAGCTCATTGCACCATCAGGATTCAAGCAAGCCGGGCCGAAGACGGCTGAAATGCCAGCAACCGGTCCCCGGTAGCTTGTTTCCTTCCCAGTATAAGAATTGGCTTGGTAGTTTGGTCTGCCCTGTTCCCATGATGCACTGAGCCAGGGTCAGACTAATTTGCATATAGCCAAGTTCTGAGCTGGGATGGCGCAGTGAGCTAAAAAATGGTCATGGATCAAGCCCTGATCTTTGGACTGGGTAAGAGTGGTCTGCTTAATTCAGACACTCTGTTCATCACCACCCCCTTTTCTGAATCATTTTTGTCCACCACAAGCGTGGAAGGGTATACTCAGATGTGAGTCCCTAGCTCATTGCACCATCAGGATTCAAGCAAGCCGGGCCGAAGACGGCTGAAATGCCAGAAACCGGTCCCCGGTAGCTTGTTTCCTTCCCAGTATAAGAATTGGCTTGGTAGTATGGTCTGCCCTGTTCCCATGATGCACTGGGCCAGGGTCAGACTAATTTGCATATAGCCAAGTTCTGAGCTGGGATGGCGCAGTGAGCTAAAAAATGGTGATGGATCAAGCCCTGATCTTTGGACTGGGTAAGAGTGGTCTGCTTAATTCAGACACTCTGTTCATCACCACCCCCTTTTCTGAATCATTTTTGTCCACCACAAGCGTGGAAGGGTATACTCAGATGTGAGTCCCTAGCTCATTGCACCATCAGGATTCAAGCAAGCCGGGCCGAAGACGGCTGAAATGCCAGAAACCGGTCCCCGGTAGCTTGTTTCCTTCCCAGTATAAGAATTGGCTTGGTAGTTTGGTCTGCCCTGTTCCCATGATGCACTGGGCCAGGGTCAGACTAATTTGCATATAGCCAAGTTCTGAGCTGGGATGGCGCAGTGAGCTAAAAAATGGTGATGGATCAAGCCCTGATCTTTGGACTGGGTAAGAGTGGTCTGCTTAATTCAGACACTCTGTTCATCACCACCCCCTTTTCTGAATCATTTTTGTCCACCACAAGCGTGGAAGGGTATACTCAGATGTGAGTCCCTAGCTCATTGCACCATCAGGATTCAAGCAAGCCGGGCCGAAGACGGCTGAAATGCCAGAAACCGGTCCCCGGTAGCTTGTTTCCTTCCCAGTATAAGAATTGGCTTGGTAGTTTGGTCTGCCCTGTTCCCATGATGCACTGGGCCAGGGTCAGACTAATTTGCATATAGCCAAGTTCTGAGCTGGGATGGCGCAGTGAGCTAAAAAATGGTGATGGATCAAGCCCTGATCTTTGGACTGGGTAAGAGTGGTCTGCTTAATTCAGACACTCTGTTCATCACCACCACCTTTTCTGAATCATTTTTGTCCACCACAAGCGTGGAAGGGTATACTCAGATGTGAGTCCCTAGCTCATTGCACCATCAGGATTCAAGCAAGCCGGGCCGAAGATGGCTGAAATGCCAGAAACCGGTCCCCAGTAGCTTGTTTCCTTCCCAGTATAAGAATTGGCTTGGTAGTTTGGTCTGCCCTGTTCCCATGATGCACTGGGCCAGGGTCAGACTAATTTGCATATAGCCAAGTTCTGAGCTGGGATGGCGCAGTGAGCTAAAAAATGGTGATGGATCAAGCCCTGATCTTTGGACTGGGTAAGAGTGGTCTGCTTAATTCAGACACTCTGTTCATCACCACCCCCTTTTCTGAATCATTTTTGTCCACCACAAGCGTGGAAGGGTATACTCAGATGTGAGTCCCTAGCTCATTGCACCATCAGGATTCAAGCAAGCCGGGCCGAAGACGGCTGAAATGCCAGAAACCGGTCCCCGGTAGCTTGTTTCCTTCCCAGTATAAGAATTGGCTTGGTAGTTTGGTCTGCCCTGTTCCCATGATGCACTGGGCCAGGGTCAGACTAATTTGCATATAGCCAAGTTCTGAGCTGGGATGGCGCAGTGAGCTAAAAAATGGTGATGGATCAAGCCCTGATCTTTGGACTGGGTAAGAGTGGTCTGCTTAATTCAGACACTCTGTTCATCACCACCCCCTTTTCTGAATCATGGTACTTACTTTGGCCATGAGGTTGCCAGTCTGCCAGGAGGAACCGCCGCTGGGGATGACTGGCTGCCCTGCTAGGCAGCTGAAGGGTCTGCTGCCCTTGGAGCCCCATTCTGCTGGCCTGCCTGCTGAGTTCCTTTGCCCAGCTTTTCCCATTTTTTACACGCTCCAGGTTGAGAAGAGCGTGCGTGCTCTGCAGCACTGGGCTACCAGAGCGTCCTGAGGGGATCCCGGTGTGGGGATTCCCCTGTATGGCGTTGGGGTACAGCGGGAGCCCACCCTGCACTGCTGATGCTTGGTGGAGCAGGAACCCACCCCGCATTTGTGTTCATTTAAAGACTGGAGCCCAATCCACACTTCTGGTGAAGCGTTAGCCCACCCGCACTGATGATGCTTGGTGGAGCGGGAGCCCACCCTGTATTTGTGTTCAGTTAAAGGCGGGAGCCTACCCCGCACTTGTGGCCCAGAGAGAGGAGTGCCGAAAACAGAAGTCAGGAGCCCGTGCCTGTCTGTAGGCGGGGCCAGGCCAAGGAAGCTAATGGTCAGCCAATTGCAGTGCGGCTGGAGTCGAGGCAGCCTACCCCGTCTCTGAGAGTAGCAGGGTGAGGGCAAAGCAGAGGCAGGAAGTCAGGCAACCTTATGCCTGCTTTTAAGCAGGGCTTCCATATGCCAGTGGGAGCCCCGCGAGTCATGCCCCCCCAGGAGAGATGCTGCTGAATCCCCCCAATGTTGGAGGGGACCAAAGGAGTCGACGAAGAGCCCCTGTGAGTGGGGCTCAAAGTGGGCACTGCGGTGCCAATGCTTCATCTTCACAGCTGCACTGCTGATTGTGGGCAGCTGCATGGACGGGGCACGTTATATTGAAGTCCCGGAGTGGGGCTTCAAAGGCACAGTGGTGCCAGGGCTGATTCTGACACTGCTGCACCGCAAAAGTCCTGGATTGGGGCTCCACAGGCACAGTGGAGCCAAAGCCAATTTCCTCTACTGCACCGCAGGAGAGCTGGCCGCTGCAACGATGGGGCCTGTTTACTTTTATAGCAAGAAAGGAGTGAGATACACTCCCCCCAGTGTATGACGCACATTGGTTTCGCTGCCAAGGCAGCCAGAGGGCCAGTTGAAAAGCCCTAGGTTTACAAAGCCCTGATTTTTTGGGCATAGGGCATTTGGGCCCCCAGGAAGGCCAGTGGCCTGGGGTTATTTTGAGTACCTGTGTGTACTGGTAGTGTGCAAGGCCCTAAAGGAATGCATAATGTGTTTATGCTTAGGATGATGCCTAATGCTAATGTGAAATGATGCTAAGTACAGTATTTGTACCAGTAGTTGCTGGTTGTCTTATATTTGCTACTTGTGCTTTGAGATTGTTCTGAAGTGGCCCGATTGGCCCTATCATGTATATAATCCCCTGTGAATTTCTACCTGGTGCCAGTAGGCACAGTGTATAATATGTGATTATGATTCTAATGTGTTTATAATAATACAAAGGCTATTTTTATATAACCTTGTGTGGAGTTTCTTTTGTAGTGTGCCCAGTGTATCGCTGCTGTGTGTGTGTGTGTGTGTGTGTGTGTGTTGCGCAAACGCTTTACACATTGCATCTGAGATAAGCCTAACTGCTCGTTCCAAGCTACTAAGGGGGTGAGCAGGGGTTATCTTCAGTGTGTAACTGTCTTGTCCTGACTAGAGTGGTGGTTTCTGCATGGCTTAGGCGCATGCCCATGCCAACCAGAAATTCCATTTCTAACAAGTATCTTCTGCTACCCAGATGACTTTGAATCTCTTTTAAATGTTAGAGTGCATACATTTGGATACACGCATCACACAAAACTTTGTCCAAGAGTGTAGCCTGGCCTCTTAGAGTATGTTACTATTAAGCCAAGGAAGAGGGAGCTAATAGTAAACATTGGGCCTAAACAGAGCAATTATTGCTGCTGTTACTACTAATGAATGGACATGTTAAGCTAATACTCCACAATATTCCATGCTGAGGTTGTTAAAAATCTAGATAAAAGTATGAAGATGTTTAAAATAAAAGATTGTTCACAAGAAGTAAGTTAGTAGCAACGTCTTCTAAAAGAAATAAAAAAAATCTAAATAAGTCAATGTAAAAGCAAAAATTGGAAGAGAATTGTTAATAAAGTGCATAGGTAGAGAGCCAGTGGATGGTGGTGTAAGCACTGTAGAATTGAAAAGGTATGGGCACATTTTATATGCACGCTATACAGAGCATAAACTCGGAATGTGAAATCTTAGCCAAATAATAGGATCAATACTTGAGATGATTATAGTGAAGTGAAATCTGACGCATTTGATCCTGATGGTGATCCCAATATATCATTCAAAAGTTAAAATAATCCCAAAGCAAGAGTAGTTCTGGCTAAAGGCAGCTGCAACTGTCTTAGTTCTGCAAGGTAATAGTGGCCTGTACTCACCCTCTAATGGTCACACTACTCTATAACCATAAATACATTAAAAGAAAAAAAACACATAAAAGGGAGTGCTCAATTAACAATTGTATTGTAGAGTTTGTTCCCTTTGTTTCTTCTCTCCTCCTTTCATGAAGTACACATAGTTTTCAATGGTGCAAATATCAATGTAACATGGAAGCCGTGGTGTGAACTTTCAAAACAATTATCTTTATTATTCTTCAATACATCAAAGAAAGAGCCCAGCCAACACGTTTCGTCCTCCGAGAGGACTTCATCAGGGATAACGTATTTCTTAACAGCAATGTCACATCTGTAAAATGGATCCATTCTCCACAAAATTATTGGAACACTGGTACTGCACCTTTATAGATGTAGGGAAATACCAGGTGACCAATTATAATATCCCCACCCCATTAGATTATGTAAGCTCGGACCAGATAATACAACATGCCACCATCGTTACTGACCTTCTACTGAAGATGGTCAGTAACAGAGGTGGCGTGTCGTATTATCAGAGTTTTCACCATGAAATTTAACTAGGCTTCACCAATCTTAGAATGGGTGCCAGATCATTTTTGAGGCACTCTTGAGAAGTAGTCAGCAGGGTTCTGTGCTTTTCCTTGACGATGCACAATGGTTTAGTTGTACTCTTACAATTGCAGACCCCAATGTTCAATGCAAGGATGCATTTTTGCTTTTGGATTGCCAACAATAGTCAACAATGCTTAATGATCAATCACAAGCCTGAAGGGCTTTCTAGACTACAATAAGAATACGGGTGGTGTAGGTAGAGTACATCGGAGTTTGGGACCTTACACTTCTGTTTGTAAGACTTACATTTGGTATAAAAAGTTGGCTATCCATCTCTTCCATTTAGCAACATTTAATGCTTTTATTGTGTTCAAGGATTGTTCTCCAGAGTCAAAGATGACCTTTGTTCAGTTTCAGGGGTCTGTGATAGGCAGCTGTGTTGTAGGAGAACAGGCAAGGTCACTAGATCTGTTCGGGTGGAGGCTGTTGCTAGATTGAAAGAGCACTACTTTCCTGATCACATTCCTCAATCAATCAATAAATCATTCAATAAATCAGTCAATCAATCAAGGTTCTTATAGAGCACAGCTAATCAAACATATGGGTCTCAAGGCACTGGGGAGTGGGTCCTGCAGTTCAGCCAAAGAGCCAGGTCTTTTGGTCCTTCCTGAATGGAGGCGGTGACGGTGATTGCCAGAGATGCAGAGGCAGGGATTTCCAGGTCCTCGCAGTGAGGGAGGAGAAGGATCTTCCTCCAGCCAAAGTGTTGTGGATCCATGCGATAGTTGCCAGGGCAAGTTGAGGGTAGCGGAGATGTCTGTTGGGGGTGTAGAAGGAGATGCTCTGGTTGAGGTATTCAGGTCCAGTGTTGTGGAGGGCTTTGTAGGCGTGCATGAGGAGCTTAAAGGTGATGCTTTTGTTGATCGGGAGCCAGTGGAGGTCTCTCTGGTGACCGGAGATGTGGCTGTGGCAGGATAAGTCTGGTGGAGGTGTTGAGAATGCTCTGCAATTTTTTTTTGTTTTTGGGTGTACCGACTTTGCTTGCGTTACCGTAGTAGAGCTTGCTGCTGATGAGTGCCTGGGTGACCGTTCTCCTGGACTCAGTGGGGATCCATTTGAAGATCTTCCAAATTAGGTGGAGTGTGTGGTAGTAGGAGGATGATACACCATTGATTTGGTGGTTCATTGAGAGCGAGGAGTTGAGGATGATGCCGAGGTTGCGTGCGTGGTCAGTGGGTATGTAGGACTTTGAGTTCAGATGGCCACCATGAGTCATCCCATGCAGAGGGAGTGGAGCCCAAGATGAGGACTTCAGTTTTGTCAGAGTTGAGTTTGAGGTTGCTCTCTTTCATCCAGGTGGCTTCTACCTTCATCTCATCATGGAAGTTGCTCATAGCAGCTGGATCAGCAGACGTAGCTGGGTGACTTTAGTGTCGGTGACAATGTTGAGTCTGTGATTTTTGATGATGGCTGAAAGCGGGGCCATGTAGATGTTGAAGAGGGTCGGGCTCAAAGAGTAGCCCTGAGGGACTCTGCAGCTGATATCTGTAGGTTCTGAGAATGGTGGGAGCCTGACTTTCTGAGTTGAGCTGGTGAGAAAGGAACTGATCCACTCTAAAGCTTTAACGTGGTGCCAGCAACGCAAAGTGTTGTGAAAAGGGTGTGCCCACCACCCAAAAAACAATTCCTGTAAAAGATGTGGAGTCTGTATGCGAAGAAGCATATAGAAGGAGAGTCGTATACACAACCCTGATTGCCCTTCTAAGCCTGGGCTTTATGTGCCCACACATTATAGATTGTATCACACAGAAAAGAGTTTTTGGTAGCAACCATGAGTGTAAAGGTGAACTGACTGAACATTTTTTGTTCAGTTTCATAGTTGGCATTAGTGTGATGTATTTAGTAAGAGCTGTTGTATTTGTAGTTTTAGTTTTGTATTTAATTCCAATCGTTTTCTTTTTGTTGGACAAAAATATGATGGCAGTGTGCGTGTACTGGCGCTTGGCTAGCAGTGTGCTTAGACTGGCTTTTGACTAGTGGTCTGCACGGACTGGTGTTTGGCTGGTGGTGTGGGTGGACTGACGCTTGGCTGGTGGCATGTGTGGACTGGCACTTGGATGGCCGTGTTCATGGACTGACACTTGGCTAGTGGTGTGTATGAGCTGACGTTTGTCAGGCAGTGTGTGAGTAGTGACTTGCTGCTGGTCACTACACACCCTGCTAGCCAAATGCAAGTGCAGACACTCCATGAGCCGCCAGCCTGTGTGATTGCTGTCTAAGTTATATGGGCTTATCAAACTGATGGGCCCTTGAATGGTGCTGTCTGTTGATGTGAATGTTGTAATGGCAAGGCCCATGGCTGGCAGTGTGAATGGTCTTGTGTGTGTCACTTATGAATGATGTGTGAATGGCCTGTAAACCGGTTGGTGCCTTGTTGCATATTTACAGCTCATGAGCTGTGAGTTATTGGTTCAGTTTTTTGACTGTTCAATTATTAACAGTGCATTTCATTTTTGTGAAATCCCTCATTTATACAATTTTACATTCTGAACCTTCACTCACCCTTGTACCAAATCCAACCAGTATTTTTTTGTATTTGAGTAACAGATGGTTGCAAAGTAATATTTGTCTTTTCTGCTGTCCCTGCCAGAGTGTACATTATCTCTACATTGTCTGTTGATGTGAGTGCGTTAATGTGCTGTGCCCAAGACTGAGGATGTGAATGGCCTTGTGTGTAACCTATGAAAGGTATGTGAATGGCCTGTAAAACGGTTGGTGCCTTGTCGCGGCTTTACAGCTTACAAGCTGCGAGTCAGTGGTCCAATTTATTGACTTTTCAATTATTAACAGTGTATTTAATTTTTGTGAAATCTCTTATTAATAACATATACATTTTGAACCTTTGCCTCACCCTTGTGCCAAATCCAACTAGTATGTGGGTGTACTTGAGGAATAGATGGTTGTGTAGTAATATTTATCTTTTCTGTCTTTCTCTGCGAAGGTGTACATTGTCTCTAGGGAAAATCTACTAACTCTAGATATTTTGGGAAACTAAACACCTAGCAGAGTACAGGGTAGTGTGCCTCTCATGGATCTCAACAAGTTTTCTTACCCACAATGCCCTGCAAACCTCAACATATGTCTAAAGTCACACATTTTCCTTGCATTACTGTGCCATAATGTTCCAGAATCAGAAAGAAACCTCAAATGTCCTACCACCCACTGTTCCTCCAGGTCTCCTGATAACAAATGCTACATCACTTTTGTGGGTGGGTGTTGTGAAGTTACTTACCTTTCTCTTTCATGGTCTCTTACCTGAGTTGGAGCTTTCATGCTCTCCTCGTTCCTAGAATGTGAGGGTGACACCACTCCACAATCAACAATTGCAGCTGGGTCGTTGAGGTGGTCGGATGCCAGGTTTGCTCTCCAGTAAAGAACTTCATCTTTACTCCTGGTTGTTGTCTTCATTCCTGCAAAACATTTTTGGCGATGATATTTTACCTGTTTCTGCACAACCTGGTGATCCTGTGAACCTTTGCTGTTTTCATCGGTTCTTCTGTTCCTGTTCGTCTGTGAGGTGGTCTCTGGCAGCTCCTGCTCCTCTGGCTTTCCATGCTGTGATCTGGAGTTCGAGAGCTCCTTGTTTTTGGGGTCATTTTGCTGTCCCTCACTATCTGCATGACCGTTTGAGTCTCATGCTCCCCTCTCAATTTTGCCAGCAGCCTACGTCACGACGAGACCAACAGCCTACGTCACAATGTGAATCTCTTTTCCACATCAGTGCAACGCACCAGCACGTTCTTTCAAATGTGCTGTGCACAACGTAATCAGCACAGCGAGAGTAATGTGCCGCCTTTTTGGGAAGTTCATTATTGAAGTCCTGTTGATTTCCCTGACAATGTGCTGCATTTGTTACTCCTGCTTTCATTTCCTGTATCTAGGATATTTATTATTTATTTTGCTGTGCCTCCTTAAGTCATTGACTGGGTTCTACTGCCTGCCAGCGCTGCAGTGGATATTTCTCTCATTACCTTGCATGTGCTGAGAACTTGTCACTAACTTTTCTCTTTGCAGTTACTCAAGGTGATCTCCATTTCTGGTTTGATTTGTTAACAAGCAACTTAACTGAAGCATGTTGTGTCATTACCTTTTTCTTTCCTTATTCTACCGGTTACTCTTTTCTTATTCATTGCAATGTCTTCACAAGCATCTAATGTAATTTTTCATCCAGTATTTTTAGCTTAGCCAGGTCCTCCGCCAATTATTTGGCAGGATTGGATTGAAATGCTTGACAATTGCATTACTGCATTGGCTGGAAACAATTTTTCTACAGCTAGTAAGAACGCTTTGTTATTATGTTCATTGGGCAGCGAAGGTCAACTTGTTTTTAGATATTTACCTGTGGCTTTGGGACCTAATGGACAACCTATGGATGATCTGTATAAAGATGCCATTAAGAGACTTGAAACACGATTTTCCAAATAGGTGAATCTGGTTTTAGCCATATATAAATGTTATTCTCAACCTCAACTGGAAGTAGAAAGCTTTGACAAATTTGTTGCTAGGTTACGAGAACTCTCAGTTAAATGTCGTTTTTGGACTATGATGGATGAACTGATTCGTGATCAGTTGATTGTACAGTGCTGCAATAGGAAAGTACAGGAAAGATTATGGGCTGCCAAAGACCCCTCATTGAAAGATGCTGTTGATTTGGCTAAGGTCATTAAAGAATCCCAGAAATGTATAAGGGAAATGAGCAAGAGGGACAAAACATCACAAGAGGTGGGGGAAGTAGATAACAAAGATGATGATGATGATGTTAATGCTGTTTCTAAAAAAAACTGTTAAATCTCCTAGTGTTTCTGGTGCCACACCCAAACTCAAGATCAGAGAGTGTTTGCGTTGCGGTAGTCAATACCATTTAGCTGACTTTAAAAAATGTTTTGCGATTGATCAGATTTGCCGGCGGTGTGGGTGGAAAGGGCACTCTGCCAGAATGTGTGGGCAATCTGATTCCTCTGATAAGTCTAAATCCAAAGTAAACGTGGTACAACAGTGTGATGATTACAAAACTGCTGTAAATAAGGTTTTGGTTGTGGGGGAGGTGTGCAATGAGATAAAGGTTGGAGCCACTCAAGACTCTCCCAGGTTAAATAGACCCCCTGCTGTATTTAATGTCTGTGGTAAAGATATCACGTTGATGGTGGATTCAGGTTCCATGTTCACGATCATTCCTAAGTCTCTTTTTTGAACCACCTGGGAGCGGCTGTCCTTGTCTGACAAAGATATCAATCCTGTTGGCATTCAGGGCCAATCCATTGATGTTATCTGGTGCATGTGTGGACAAATCTCTTTTGACACACGCAGTGCTCATGGGAAGATTTATGTTGTCAAAGTCGGTCCCCCAATACTGGGTTGGATGCACCAATACCATTTTCACATCATCATCAATCCAAGGTCCCCTATTCAAATATGGTGGTGGAGGATGACATTCAAGTTCAGCATATACTTCAAGATGCTCATCGAGTGTTTGACAACTTGGTTGCGTCAAAGGGTATCTACACAAGATCATTCTCAAGCCTAATGCGTGTCTTGTACAACACAAACTCAGGAAAGTTCCCTTGTCGGCAAGACAAGGTCTTAAGGGTTTGTTAGATGATTTGTTGAAATCTGGAGTCATTGAACCAGTGGAGGCTTCCGGTAGTTTTGACACTTAAGTCAGATGGTCGGCTCCATTTTTGCATTGATCTCAGGTCATTGAATCAGGATATTGTCACAGACACTTTCCCATGACCAAATATAAATGAACTTTTGCACTCGGTGGGAGGTGGTAAGTACTTCTGCAAGAGTGATTTGAGAAGTGCTTATCACCAGATCAAATTACATCCAGAGTCCAAGCCCCTCACAGCATTTATTACAATAGAAGGCACTTTTGAGTTCACTCGTAAGCCCTTCGGGCTAGCCTCGGCTGTGAGTATCTTCCAAAGAAGGATGTCTAATATGCTCAAGGGTTTGTCTGGTGTAGTCTACTTTCAGGACGACATACTGGTTTCAGGAAAGACCATTGAGCAACATAATGCCACAATCAGACAAGTCTTGTAGAAGCTTGAGCTGCAGGGCCTTACAGTTAACAAAAAATATCAGTCTCACACAGATCAGGTTGACTATTTGGGGTACTCAATCTCTAGTGTTGGGATTTCTCCTGAAAAAATCTTTTGGAGGCTATAAAAATGCTCCTGTTCCTAGGGACAAGGACCATCTCTGGGCCTTATCGAATATTATGCTAAATTTGTTTGTGGATTTGCTAATATGTCTGAACCTTTAAGGAAACATCTTCGCCCAGGCTGTAAATTTGAGTGGGGCAGTGATCAATCTGATACTTTCTCAAAAATAAAGGGTCAGATTTGTAATGCTTGCATTCTTGCTCCTTTCAATGCTTCCTGCAAATCGTTTCTCACAGTTGATGCCAGTCTTACTGGTATTGGTGTGGTATTATCTCAACTTCAGAGAGGCACTAAAAGAACAATTGCATTTGCTTCGAGAACCCTCACTCAAGCCGAAATGAACTACTCAGTAATAGAGCGCGAAGCTTTTGCTGCACACTGGGGAGTGGAGTATTTCAGAGTATGCTTGTGGGGATCCAGATTTGTATTTAGGATTGATCACAAGCCTCTTGAAAATGTTGTCGGCGGGATGTGCAGTAAAGGGGTCAGCACATTTTGCCAGGTTTGCTGCCAGGTTACAAGAGTATCTCTATGATGTTGAATTTATTCATGCTTGGAGAATTTGCAATCTGATTGTTTGTCGCGTATGTCACTTGATTGGGAAAGGGTTGACAAAGATGTGGTCATCAATTTGGAAATTGAGGAAGCTGTTGCCTTTGGTTTTGATGTTTGTGAATACAGTTTAGTGTCATTGCTTTCTTGAGAAGTGTGGGGTTAAACATTCTTGTATCCCTCTTTACAATCAAATGAGTAATGGAATTGCGGAAAGGTCCAACAGACTAATCAAAGACACTATACAACTTGCTTTGGCGAATGGGTTAGCTCCTAGACGTCTTATTCAAGTTATGCTGTGGGTTTATTGCACCACTCCTCATAGTGTTGCCTTGAAGTCTCCATTTTTGATTATGAGATGGCGTTTTCCTGGTTCTCGTCTTGTGCCATCTTGGCTCAAAGGTTGGGTAGCTTCTGGAGGTGAGCATAGCTTTGACATTGTTCCTTCTAAAAGTTGGTGACTGGGTTAAACTGAAATCTGGTATGATTAAAGGTGGTCTCACTAAATTTAAATGTCCTTGCAGTGTTATCAGTTTGGGAAAGTATTTTGTTGTGATTGAAGGAGGTGAATGCTGGAATCTACGCAGAGTAGCTTTGTACCAGAAGGGTGGATCTATTTCCAAGTGTTTTATAGATGATGGCGGTTGCTGGGGGGCAATGTTCATCCCTGATAATGTGGCTGAAAATGATTCACGTTCTTCTGATTTGTTGCCTTTTTCCCAAAGATGTTGGGTTGTCTCATTCTCAAGATGTTGGATGGTCTGCTAGAAATCGCAGACCACCAGTGTATCTTCAAGATTATCTTAGATCTTGAACTTTTCACCATATTTATTTTCTTTCTTGGTTTCTCTGTTTTGTCTTATTTTCTGTTCTGTTTTGTTCTTTTCTTCTTCTGTTTTCTTTTCTATTGCCCTAAGAGAGAGGATATGTTGTGAAGTTACTTACCTTTCTCTTTATGGTCTCTTACATGAGTTCGGAGCTTTCATGCTCTCCACGTTCCTCTCCTTGTTCCTAGAATGTGAGGCTGACAGCACTCCACGATCGACAGTTGCAGCTGGGTTGTTGAGGTGGTTAGATGCCAGGTTGTGCTTTCCAAAGAACTTCATCTTTACTTCTGGTAGTTGTATTCATTCCTGCAATGCTTCTCAACAGTGAGCCAAGGGCCTGGAACAGGAAAGGACCCAAAACGTATTGTGGAGATATAAAAATTCTCTATCATAGAACAACCTGGATTTGCAAGTGAGTCACCTGCATTTTTGGTCCTGGGCTCCGCGGCCATTTAGGGAAACCTACCAAACCCAGACATTTCAGAAAATTAGACACCTGGGGGAGTCCATGGATGTGTGGCTTGCATGGATCCCCCAAAGGTTTCCTACCCAGAATCCCCTGCAAACCTCAAATTTTGCTCAAACAAATCAGATTTTCCCCACATTTATGTGTAGGAAAGTTGTGGGATCACCGGGTCAGCACAATATGTTTTTGCACTTTGTAATCCATGTCATTGTTTGTATATTGAATTGAATTGAATCATTATTGAAAGCACGCTAAACAGTTTTTAACCAGTTGAGTCATCATTAACATATTGAGAACTTAAATAAAATAAGGAGTGTGCCAGGGAAACAAATATATCCTTCTTTTAAAACCCTTTGCCAAGCCTTAAACTTTTATTAGACATAAGTCACCCCAAAGGAAGGCCCTAGGAAGCCCAAAGGGCAGAGTTCTAGGCCCTTGGAAGCCCATAGGGCAGGGCACTGTGTAAGTAAAAGAAGGACATTTACTTTTAAGTTCTGCTTCTCCTGGTAGTGACAAAAACCCAAATTCATTTTTCAATATACTGTGAGGCCTTACCCTTTAACCCCTTCGCTGCTCATGACGAGCTCGGCTCGTCATGCAGTACACTGGTCGTGTGCTTATGACGAGCTGAGCTCGTCATGAACAATAGGGATCATGCATATCCAGCACAGGAGAAAAATCTCCCTAGCAGCCAAGGTGTTAATAGATTAACATTGTGAATTCCTTAATAAATGTGTAAGTTGTAGGTTATGATTAGAAAGGAGTAGCTTTGTCCTTTTTATGTCTTTGTAAGGGTAATGATAAATCCTCTTTACTGGTACATTTGGATATAACATTACTATTGTAGTTATGCCCCTTTTAGAAAGTGCAAAAAGAACAATTGATAGACAGAATGTTTAACAAATTCAAGCATTCACCCCAGTACAGAGATCAGGACCTAAATCCATAGTTTTTTCCCTCCCCATGCCATTCTAGTTTAAACCCAGCCATATGCAAATCAGTATAGATCATGGGAGCCGTCCTGCCTGAACTGCCAGGCCAGGTGCTCCCTGGACTGGAAACAAGCATTCTGGGACCAGATTCAGGGTATTCCCCCTCATCAGCCAGACTAGCTTGAACAGTTTCAGCACTCCGCCCAACATCTCCTTGTGTTTGCTTTGTTTGCCCTAAGTTGGCAGGGTATGCCTAGCGGTGGTCTCTTGCTCACTTTGCCACTGGATTCAAGGTAGTCTGGCTGATGAGAGCTGTTAGCCCGAAACTGGTCCCAGGATGCTTGTTTCCGGTCCAGGGAAGACATCTGTCCCCTTGTTATGTTATGTTATATGTTCTTCTATAGCACTCGAATCCCCCGGGTGCATCTCAGCGCTTAACTAGAACTGTTCCCGTGATTAAAACCGACCGAGTGAATTAAAAGAGAAAGGCTTTTAGCTGTTTCCTAAATGTGCCACAATTTTCAATTTTCCTAAGGGGATCTGGTAACTCATTCCAGTATCTTGGCGCTAGATATTAGAAGGCTTTCCCTCCAGAGCGACATAGCCTTATACGTGGAACTTGTAGTAGACCACGTGTTCCAGACCTCAGGTTCCTGTTAGGTACATGTTTGACCAGTCTTTTTTGGAGATATTTAGGACCTCTTCCATTAAGTGCTGTGTAGGTGAGACAGCAGACTTTAAAAAAAGATCTCTTTCTAACCTCTAGCCAGTGGAGTTCTTGCAAGAGGGGCGCCGATGCGGAGCCCCCTGGGCGGTTCAGAACCATCCTGGCTGCAGTGTTCCGAATCACCTGCAACTTATTCAATAGGGTTTCTCCTGCCCCTGCCAGTAACGCGTTTCCATAGTCCAACCGACTAATGACCATAGCTTGGATCAAGGTTTTGCGATGAGCGGTAGGCATGAAGGGGAGAATTTTTCGCAATAGATGCAATCTATAATAGCAAGAACTGGTTGTGGTGGCAATATAAGCTCTCATTGATAGGGACTGATCGAATGTAATCCCTATGTTTTTCACAACATGAGTAGGCACTGGAGCTGCTCCCAGCTGAGCTGGTGACCAGTCGTTAACATTATCTTGCCAGGGTTCAACTGGAGACAGTTCTGTGTCATCCACCTGGAGATCTCAAGAATACCACTGGCAAAACCTTGCTTTCTCAGCAACTAAGTCCATACCAAACGAGAACATGAGCTGAGTGTCATCCCTTGAGGCACAGGGTCGAGGCTGATTTGCATATAGCTGTGTCTGAACTGCGGTGGCCAAGTGAGCTAAAGAAAGATGATGGATTCAATCCAGATCTGTGACTGGGGGTGAGTGTCTGAAAAGTCTCAGTGCTCCGTCCATAATCTCCTTGTCTTTGCTTTGTTCGCCCTACGTTGGCATGGTATGCCCAAGCATGGGTCCCTTGCTCACTTTGCCATTGGATTCAAGCTAGCCTGGCTGATGAGGGATGTTAGCTCGAAACCAGTCCCAGGATGCTTGTTTCCAGTCCAGGGAGGACATGGCTTATCAGTTTGGGCTGAACTGTTCCCTTGAGGCACAGGGTCGAGACTGATTTGCATATAGCTGTGTCTCAAATGGGGTAGCGAAGTGAGCTAAAGAACGATGATGGATTCAACCCGGTACTGTGTCTAGGGATGAGTGTCTGAAAAGTTTGAGCGCTCCGCCCATCATCTTATGTTAGCTTGACTCCAGAGCCATGGGGAGCACGAGACCGACGTCTGGGTATACCCATCCCACTTGTGGGGACAAATGCAAAAAGAACAATCGATGGACAGAATGCTAAACAATAGCAAATATTAATCCGAGTACAGAGATCTGGGCATAAATCCATTGTATGCAGACAACCATGTAATTGCAGATGGGTATGCAGAGAAAGTTGGATGTATTTGGGTATTACTGTAGCACAAACAATTAACCATAAATATGGAAAAACCAAAGTGGTGTTTCTTGCCAAAAAAGTTGATACGTTCAGTTGGCATTTGGGAACCACTAAACTAGAAACAGTTAATACCTATAAATATTTAGGAATTTGTTTTGAAAGGTCCCTGAACTGGCATACCCACTTGGAGGCCCTAAAGGTGAGGGCCCTTGCTCGGTGGGTGGCTTGAGAAAATTCAACCGGGACTATGGGGATAGGTCACATAGACCAGTTCTGAAAGCTCTCATGGCCATGATACAACGACAATATGGAGCTGAATTACTTTGAATCAGTGGCAACAGTGGATGGGACACCATGGAAGGGAAATGCATTACGTCCTTAATGTCCCAGCCAGGTTCCTCCATAGTACAGGCCATTAGACTAGAGGCGAGTTTGACCTCATGGAACTTATCAGCCCAAGTGTCTTTAATAAGATTCTGGAAAAGACTGAGCCGGGGAGACGAACAGAAAGTCTGCAGTTGGTGCAAAAACGAGATCCAGCAGAGCGAACTAAAATGGGACGAAGGTGCTAGAAAATATCTCCCATCGCTTTGTAGGGACATGAAGGTGTGCCTATGTTATGAAACCCTGCAAGTTGACGTCTCCATGGGGGAGATGAGGTCTATAGGAAGAGAATTATCGAAGGAAAAGGACTGGCAGTATCTGGGTGGAAAAAAATCAGTTGAATTTTATGCTAAATTTATGGCAGAAAGGAGTCTGGTTTTCTTACCTGGATTTTAAGCCTGGGCGGTGAACTTCCATGCACTCGCGGAGTTTGCAGAGTTTTCTGCACTCTGTGTTAACATTAGGTTGGCGAGTGGGGAAAACCCACCTCCCGATGAGATTTTTCCTCCTTTACGCGTGTAAATGTCAAGTTGGCGAGCACGAGCAAGAGAAATCAACCTCCCAGCGGGATTTCTCAACACGGGCAGTCGGATTTGTCAATGCGAGTGGTCGCGTATGCTCGCGACTGCTCGCATTGAGAAACCATCCGTTCACGTTGAGAAAGCTGCAGCTCTAGTAGAAAATGTACTCCAGTGGCAGAAAATAAGCAGCGCCCGCTGGCACCCACTTGCGCTGTGCAGGGTGCTGTTTGCAATGATTTCATAGCTCGGACAAACATCCGGTACTAAAATTTACTGCAAACTGCATTTTTCTAGCGCACTGCGAGGCTTTCGGAGCTCAGAGCAGCGCGGGGGAGTTTATTTTGCACTTCGTGGAGTTCCGCTCCACCCAGGCTTATGGAGATGTTGTCAAACCGCTTGTTTAGGTGCAAAGTGTTAAGAATTAGAATCAGTGTCAATTCTTATTATGCAAATGAGAAAACAAAAATAGAAATGATCCAACCTGATGACCATACAAAATGCAACATCTTGCACTTTGTTACTGGATTGCTTAAAGGTGCTGCCCTTGCGGAAATTGATTTTACACCTACTATTTTTAATATGGAATAATGAACAAAGCGCAGGCTTATTACTGATATGTGAAATTTAGACATTGCGATTGCTATTGGGAGGTTTATGACTGCAGTCAAAAATTCATGCTCAGATAAATAAAATTAATCAGGTCTAGAGAATATATTCTGGTCATTATAATAAGAAAAGAAATGGAATAATTATAATTTGGAAGTTTAAATGTTACACTTTTACAGTGGTTTTAAATGAGAAAGGGCACAGTCGCCTAAGTCCGGAGCTCCGTCAGACCCCCGGATCCCTAACGGAAAAATCAGCGCGAAGAATACACAGATAACTCAATGGAAAGGAGCGGAGGCAATCGGAAAGGAACAGGAACAGGCAGGTGGTGACAGAACACACAAAGAAGGACCAAAACAACGCTAAACCACAACTTTGCAATATTGCACTGAGAAGCAGACAAGAAGAACAAAATGGCGCAGACGGGAGTCGCCGCTGAATAAGTGACCCACAGCAGAGCAAACAACAAGGATATGGGCACCAGCATATAACCCCAACACACACCTAAGGTCAGTGATCAGCAGCCAACCACAACAACCTAAAAGAATTACCCCCGCTCCCAACCCCTGCTAAATAAGGAAAATTAGCGCGCAGGCGAGCGAAACCAAAACTTACACTCCTCTGGGCGGTGCCATTTTAGAAGAGAAACAGAACAGCAACGCCAGGCGCTACAAAGAAGTGGTGAAAGAGCGGTAACAAAGAGATCGCAGTTGTGGGAAGGCCAGCAGACGCAAGCGCCTACGCTGGTGTGCCACCCGTACCTCCCCTCCAACGCCCTTACAGGTAATCAAATGGCACGGCCAAGAGGCAAATAATGCTACTGGGGGGTGCGAGGACTCAAATCTGTGCTGGTGACAGTCGCCCATGTTAAGTGAAGCACGCCAACCGAAAAGAGCTATCTCCCCCCACAAGCAGCCGCAATGGAAAACAGAGCGGAAATTTGGCAAGAGGGAGAGTGAAAACGAAACTGTCTCAACTGCTGCACGCCGCCATCTTGGTAGGGGGCAAAATAGAAACACTTTGCACAACTAAGGAGAAGGCCCAAACGCACACCGAGGGTCAGCGATCCGAATTAAAAGCCTTGCACGCCAGCGAGCAAAACCGAAACCGAAACTACCACTACCAGGGGATCCGCCAACTCAGAACAGAATAGTAACACTAAGAAGAAGATGAGAAAGAGGGTGAGAACAAAGTGGACCACTGAACATACTGCAAGGAAATACACCAGCAAAGCCAAGAGGGAGGCAGAGGAGCGAGAGGAGACAAATGTGGCAGAAGAGAGGCGCCCAAGGTGACAGCCCTACAACGAAGGAAGACAAACACCAACTAAACGGGGAGCCAAACCCACACGGCAGGAAAGATCGAAAGAGAGGAAACAAAGTAAATCTAGCATGTACACGCCTTTCCTGCGCCGAAACACACAAGAGAGGCATAATCGCTGAATAAGCTAACATCGAGTGGCTGTGAAGGACTCAAAGTAGGCTAAGGAGGGTGGAGCAGCCAAAGAGCATGGATCGCAACACCAGACTTGACACCTCAACGGGGCTGTGGAAGACAAAAGGGGGCTAAAGTTGGTGAGGCAGCCAAAAGCACGCAGACCGCGACAACAGACTTGGCACCTCAATGGGGCACAAATGAGCTGATGAAAATGGCAGGTAGAGAAGACAAACTGGCACAACAGCTAAAGAAAAACAGATTAGAGAACAATGCGAAATCCCCCATAAAACAAAAAACGGACATCAGTAGCACTTTAGGCAGTATCCTCAAAAAACTAGCCGAAGTGCACGATCTTGCAAAGTCCACAAAAAAACAACAGATACAATACAACTAGAACTTGCAGCAATAAGGGCAGACATCCACTCAACCAACTACAAGCTAGAAGCGGTGGAACAAAGAGTAAGTGACATAGAGGACAGATCCCAACTCACAGGGAAGGCCATAGGCAACATCGCCAAGGCAAAGGCCGAACTACGCAGGCAAGCAGCAGAGTTTGAAGATCGCAACAGGAAAGGTAACATAAGAATCCTAGGAGTACCTGAGGGAGAAGAAGACAAAGCCGGATCATGTGTTACACTCATACAGAACCTCATACCCGACCTGACAAAACTCAAATTCGACAGTCCCTTCGAGCTAGACAAGTCGTACAGATTCCCAGGTAGCAGACAAGCGAGCAGACCAATAATATGCAAACCTATTCGATCCCATCAAACGGACGTCATCTTTGGAGTAGCGAGGAAGAACCCCAATCTGCTATGGAACGAACACAAGATCATCCTCACGCAGGACTATTCGAAAACCACAGTGGACATTGTAAAAGGCTTTCTAGCCCAGAAAGACAATCTGAGAAGAGAAAACATCACCTTCTCCTTTGCAGGTTCCACTAGATTCAGAATAAACAACAAGGGTGTCATGCTAACCTTCGAGGATCCAGGAGAACTGTCACGATATCTAAAGGGCCCACCCACACAAAACATGGAAAATAGAGCCCCATCGACCAAAAGAGGTGACTCACCGAATCCACACACGGACTAAGGGAAAAGCGACCAGGACTAAAGAGACAGATCTCAAAGCAGCAAGCTCCTAAAGCTACCTCAGAAAACGGACTTTCCACGCCAAAGACCTGCAACAAAATCTACCTCAGATTATCGTGACTTTATCACAGATCAATATATCCTTTAACTTTATCAAACTGCGAATTTATGTTAGAACGCTGCAAACGACCTCAGCCCTAATATCCCAGGGTCAAGACGGGGTGGGTGGGACCTTGCTGTCGCACGCCCACAGTACAAAGTAGTAGTGAGAGAGGGAGGGGGTGGAGAGTGGGGATGGGAGTAGGGAAATGAAGGAGGGATAGGAGGGCTGTTCGTCCTGTTTGTCATGTATGTCTTGTCGTGTCCACCACCTACACTTCACAGGAAGACACAACGAACATACAACCCGAAGATGGCGACTTAACTTCACTACCACCGCCAAGCAAGAAGATAAGAGTAAAATCCAGAAAGCCATTGATGACTACATCAAAGATAACGACACACCAGATGTAGACCCCAAAACTCTGTGGGAGGCACTAAAAGCAACCATCAGATGTGTACTAATAGAAATCAAGGCCAGAAGAGACAGGGAGGCGAAGGCCCAACTGTCACAGCTGGAAAAATACATCAAAAGGCTAGAGACACGACACATAGTAGACACCACAAACCAACACATACTGACAGAGTTCACAGAGAGAAAGTACGAATTCAACAAAATCCTAAGCTAACGGGCGAGGATATGGATAAAAAAGTATAAAGAAATCAACCTATACAAAGCCTACAAGGTTGGGAAAACCCTTGCGTCATACCTCAAGCACAAGCAAAGGCAACATTACTTCACATCAATCACAGACACCAGCAGCAAAACTCACACCCATCACAAAGACATCATACACACCTTCACGGAATTCTATAAAGACGAGAACATAGATAAAGAGGGAACAAAGACCTACCTTGAAAACCTAAACTTACCTAAGATATCGACAGAGGAAGCACTTGCGGTAGGCCAAGACAACAAAACCCTTGAAGTTAGGACAGCCATTAAGGCCCTTAAAGACAACAAGGCCCAGGGCCAGACGGATACACAGCACCATTCTACAAATGCTTCCAGGACCAACTAGCACTGATCTTAACAAAAGTATTTAATTACTTTTGGGGAGGTAGGGGAAGTAACAGAGACAATGTCACAGGCCACCATCATAGTCATCCCCGAAGAAGGCAAAGACCCACAATGGCTGAAAAACTACCAGCCAATATCTAATAGGCCACAGCTAATAGGAAGCACACAGGAAGGATACATGAAAACCCGAATGTAAAATGACAACACGAGACTCCTCTGTCACATCATTGAACACTGCTCTAATTCATACAACTTGGCAGTCACAATCACGCTTGATGCAGAAAAGGCCTTCGACAGAGTCTCCTGGCACTTCCAAGAGGAATGCATGCAGGCATACAACCTGGGGGACAATTTCACAAAGAAGGTCATGGCCCTTTACAAAAATCCCAAAGCACAGATCGCTATCAACGGAACAACTTCGACCCCTTTCGACCTCCAAAGAGGGACTAGACAAGGCTGCCCACTATCCCCATTGTTGTTCCTACTAGAGTTAGAACCACTGATCAGAGACATCCTAGCAAATGAGAACATAGCAGGTATAACAATCAACAACACCACAGCTAAACTAGCTGCCTATGCAGATGAATTACTAATAACAACAGAAGATCCTGCCAAGTCCATACCTGCACTCATTCATACCATAGACACCTACGCATCTCACTCAGGTTACAAACTAAACAGAGATAAATCAGAGTGTATGCCACTGAACATACACACAACTAAAGAGGTATTGGGTGACTCAGGGCTAGCATGGCAAACGAGATCTATCAAATACCTAGGCATTAACCTAAAAAGCACCCTCGAACAAAACGAGAAAAACATCCTAGACAAGATAAAAGGGCTGCTGGAAAATTGGTCGCCCAAGTATATCACCTGGTGGGGAAGAATAGAAACAGTTAAAATGATGATCACCCCAATAGTTAACTACCTAGTCAGCATGCTTCCCCTAGCACTAACAAACGACTTCCACTAGAAAATAGACCAAATACTTAACAAATCCATCTGGAGAGACAAAAAACCAAGAATAGGCCTCCCAAAACTGAGATAGAGACAAGAACAAGGGGGCCTCAACGTAGCAGACCCTAGAACCTTCCAGACTGCCGTGGTGGCCAGGCAGGGGATGCACTGGGTGCTCCAAAATCAACAATACACTCCGACCTGGCTAATACTAGAGAAAGCCATCCTTGGCAACACTGACCCACTTACCCTCCTAACCACCAACAAAAAGTCACTAAAAGGGAAACCGATATTCAAAATAACGAAACACACGCTTCTCAAGGTAGACCAAAAACTAGAGATAAGCATCAAAAACTCTTTATGGGTGGCACTCTGGGCAAACCCCAAAATCAAGTACAGAGGCAGAACCCTAGACATAACAACATGGAAACAAATAGGCCTCTCGCACCCAGCTCAGCTGGAGGAGAAGAGCATGCCCCTCACATTCAACAACATGAAGGAAAAGCACGCCCTCCCAGACTTAGAGCTATACAATTTCCTGGCTAAAAATCGGCCATCACAAAAGCGAATCTAAACAGGCTGACTCCCTCAATATTCCAATACATGGAAAACATAAACAAGACCGGTCACCAAGTATCTCAGCTGTACAAACTCCTCCGCCCAGCATCCACAAAGCTCAACGCTAAAAGCACAGACTACTGGGAAACACAGATAGGCTCGAAACTCACAGAACAAGAATTATAGACCATGTGGAGGGCCCCAACATGCAACAAAATATCACTGGTACTAGCCCAAACAAAATTCTGGCTGCTGCATCAAGCATACTTGACATCAGTTAGACTAGCGAAGCTAGGTCTGAGAGAGAATAACCGCTGCTGGAACTGTGATAGAGAAATAGGAGACCAAGCCCACCTCATCTTCTACTGCAGCAAGGTCAGCAAATTCTGGAGTAATGTGTTCAACTATATTAACAAGGTCCTAGGTTGCACCCTGAAACAAGAATTTGGCACTATAACCACAGCACACTTCAACACAAACGTTTCCTCACAACAAGACATAAACCTTCTTGACTTCCTCCTAACTAGTGCAACAAAAACAGTGCTAACCAAGTGGAAAGACACCACCAAGGCCACCTTCAATGGATGGCTGAATTGGGTGACGTACCTCAGAAGAGCCGACTTAACTGCACTAAGACACACACCTTGGATAAAACCCAACAGAGAGATGTGGTCATCCTTAGATAGCTTCCTTGACCCATACAAACCACCTTAGACATCAGCGGGAAAGCAAAATAGCGAAAACCACCCACAGTGTTCGACGGTCGATCCACAACCAGCTGTCAAACGCCTATATGTTATATATATACGTTATATGTTAAAAACTAAGCACAGGACTGAAACATAACAGTTCCTTTGCAACAAAGCCATAAAGGCTGCATGCCCATTGGGACATTCGAACTGCCACTCAAGAACCATCTACCAAACGCTTTTATGTAATCTATGTATGCCAAATGAAACAGCAAACTGTTCTAACTGTTATATATACATGTGTATCTTGTTAAGGAAAAACAATAAAAATATATTTAAAAAAAAGAAAATGTATTTATTAAACTTAATAACATGGGAGGCAGCTAAGAATGGACAGTTTTGGGTACCCAATTTTAAAATAAGGAGATCTGCAATCTTGTAGAATTTTTCTAATTATATGAGTAAGAAGGGATAGCCAAAGATATATGGCCTTTTTTCTGTTTTAAATTGTATCGGCTGGCATATGAATTGGTATGCTGAAATTTTAAATACTGTAATAGTTTTTACTTAAATTGTTAAATGTTATAGATAAGGTGACTATATGTGCTACTGTCTTGTTTAAATACCATTGGTCTAAATAAACATTATTTTTACTGACTAAGTAGCTTTGTCAAGTTGTATATCTTTAGAATGGTAATGATGAATCCACTTTACTCATAAAGTTGGATTTAACATTACTATTTTAGAAATGCCCCTTTTAGAAAGTGTTCAGATGAATTTGGATAACCAAATATATACTTCTGGGCTTGGCTAGTTAAGGTTATACAGGTAAGGGTACCTACAAGGGATCTTTTCTATGTCAAAGAGTTTGTATCAATCTATCTCATATTCAAGATGTCAAAATATGACACAGCAAATTAATTAAAGCAGTATATGCATCTAGTTGTATGATGAAATCAATTTAATGAGCAGGGGGTGCACTTTAATCCACTTTATATCAAAATATATAGGGTCAGGAGTTCATAACAGAAAATCTCACATACATTCATAACAGATATTACAGTTCTTGTAGGTGAACATCAACTAGTCATCAATGTACAAATACTCATTTCCTTAATGTCATCTCTGGAGTCTGTCCTACACATAGGATCTGAGCATTTCTCTGCTCTTACTGATCTATGTGCCTACAGCCGGACACCAATACACATCTGGGGTGGGTGACAGCTTCACTTTCTTTATTCCCTCCAGATAGCTACAAACACAGGAGGGAAAGGTGTGTCTGAGCACTCATCTGCATTCTGATGACTCTTAAATGGCTGATTACCCCTACTGATAGTCCAGAGCAAGGGATGGAAAGAAAGGACCTATGTGCACTTCAAGCACCCTTCTTTAAAGTCACTCCACTTCAAAGGCACAACCGGCTATAAGTACTGGGTCTCCGACCCCATAAAAGCAGACACTTCTGGACTTACAACTAGACTCTGTATGAAGAACTGCTGTGCTGCATCAAGGACTTACACTCCGCTGAACTACTGACCTGGAAGGCTCGCTTTTCTGAGGTGCTGCCTCCTGCCCTCTGATCTTGCGGAGGGAGAGCTAGTTTCTGCGATGTGCCATAAAGTATTCTCCAAGGGCTTGTTGGCTTGCGTCCTGTTTCTTGAGACTCAGGGCTACCAAAGTTTCTGCACCTGCTCCTGTGCCTGGTTCACTAGAAGTGAATCCAGACACCTGCACAAGAGAAATCAGTGCACCTCCAGACGTGCTTCCACCCTGTTGTGGGAATAGAATTGGCACATTTCACTCTGAACCACTACTTTGGAACCAACGCATCACTGCCACTGCTTGACGATTGACCAATCACCCCTCCAGGGTGGATTGACCCAGAGCATTGCCTTCGGATCTGCCACACTCTGAACTGGTGCTTTGCTCAAAGAACCCGATACATCGTAGCCACTGTGCGAAGAAAATTGATGCATCACCTTGACTGCAAGCCTGGCATCAACGCATTGCATGTCTGCACCCTGAATCTCATTGTTGCAACCCAGGATCAAGGTACTCTGTTCACCGAGCCCACATGCGTCTTGCACCCGGCCAACTCTCTATCGCTGTTAGTTTGAACTGTTGACTTTTTCCTGGTCCAGCGTGACCACATAACCCCCATTGGTGCTTATTGTTTATAAGCACTAGAAACAATTTTATTTGTTAAAAATTCCTATCTCAACTTCTACTTATTTAATTTTTGTTGTTCAGGTCTTGATTTATTTATAAAATTATTATTATTGTCTATTTTCCAAACCTGTGTAGAGTCTTTTTGTGGTGTTTTCATTGTGTTACTGTGTGTTTGTGTTGCAAAAATGCGTTACACATTGCCTCTTTAGATAAGCCTGACCGCTCTGTGCCAAGGGTTAGCACAGGTTATCTTTTAGTGTGTATCTAGCTTACCCTGACTAGACTGGTGGTCCTTTTTTAGACACAGTGCTAACTAGAGACCACATTTTGTAACAGGCATATTTAACTTACCTAGAAGTCCCTAGAATATGGTACACTGTGTACCAAGGGTCTTTGGGGTAATGTCACTAGTGGACTGCAGCACATACTGTGCAACAAAGCATGTCTTCAGGCCTACCCCTGCAGCCTGAGTGTGCAGTTTTTAAACTACAAATTCGACAAGGTAATATGAACCTTCTGCTAGGCATAAACATTCCTTTTAAATATGAATGTCACCCCTCAGGTAGGCCCTAAAGGCCCATAGGGCAGCATGAAAGGTATTTAAAATGAGGGACATGTGTACTTAAGTTTTACATGTCCTCCAGTGAAAATTCTCCAAAGTCATTTTTCCCTGTGTCTAGGCTGGCTCTCTCTCCCATAGAAAAGAACTGGGTCACATATAACACCTTATAATGCATAACTTCAGTTTGGGAATGGCTATACCCAGGGGAGTTGTGAGTCCCCCACTTCAGCAGCTTGAGTGGGGGTTGAGGGCTGTGAGGGCGCTACCGGGGCCCGAGCACTGGACGGCAAACTAACTGGAGCTTATCCTTGTGCAATACAGCACCAGCTCGGTTTGTTTGTTACAGTGATTCATCTTCATGAGGGTGGTAGTCTGCAGGCCTATGTCTCTTGCTGGTGACCTTCCTGTATAAAACTACAGCCTCCAGAAGGCATCAATGGGCTGCTTCAACTCTTGTGAGAGACAGTGGCAGGAGACCTGCCTTTTGAAAGAAGTTCCACTACGGGTAAAACATTCGTTTTCTGTTTAGATAAAAGCTGTGCTTTTGAGAGCAAGTCCTCTGTTGCTTTTCTGTACTTTCTCTTCTTCTGTTGGAGCTTTTTGTCTGTGTTGGAAGGCTTCTAAACTTGAGTTTCTTACATGTTGATAAACTTTGTATTACAAGTTAAAAGTGTCTTCCTGAAAACAAAAATTGAAAACTACTCTCTCTATCAGACTTGGAAGACTGCAGAAAATATTCTTTTTTTTAAACTAGGATATATTTTACACAGAGTAGAAAGGATTGGAACAGCATTTCTAGTTGTCAAATGTAATTTTTGAAGCACTTCCTTTTTTAATATTATTTTTACCTTCATGAATGAACAAGACAACACATGCCTAAATAAGGAAGATTTGACCCTTTTCAAGTGTAGAGCAGTTTTTAGCTAACGTTCTCTTTTCTACATGCATTAATGTTTGGCCAATTTTGAAGTAACATTGACAGAAATTCAGCCATGAGATTCTGTTCCTGTAAGAAATTTGCCAGAGTGTGTGCGTGTGTGTCTCTCTCTCTCTCTCTCTCTCTCTCTCTCTCTCTCTCTCTCTCTCTCTCTCTCTCTCTCTCTCTCTCTCTCTCTCTCCATTTGAAGCAGACAGCCAAACAGCAAGAAGGAGATCAACACTAGCAGCCAACAAATGACACATATGTGAAGCTCTGTACCATTCCTTATCTCAGTGTGACTAATCTGCTTCAGGTCCGGGAGAGTCTTGGTGGTTTAGGCAAGTCCTAAGCAGCCAAAGCAATCATCCATGTACTGTTTGAGGCTATTAGTCCTGTGTTCAAAGCACTAATGCTCTTCTTTGTCTGCCCTTTGCAATCCACACAGCATGCAGACGATACAAATAAGTTTCTCGAACTATGAAGTCAGTGGTTTGAATCCAGTGCTTTTTACAGGCGCTGGACCTGTACACTGCACACATGCATTATTTCTTTGTCTGTTTTTCTGGGGCAAGCCAACCTTTTATGCCATGAGCAATGCCCACCAGTGACCAATTTGTTGGGCGGAGCTCGAGGCGGGGACCTCTCTTGCTCCTTGTGCAATATCTAAGGACCAATCCTCATTTGAGTTCTCTGTTGGTAAATTGGGAAGACTCTATTAAATGTAACATCATTACTGATAGTTGATATTGGCTTTTAGCAATGATGGTATGAAAAGAACCAGAGTGGACCTGCTGGGATTCCAGGAGAGGGGAAAATACATAACTATGTATTTCTACAAATAAAGAAGGGAAAAGTGCAGTAAGAAACAAACAAAAGAGAGCAAGGTCGATGGGGGAATAAAGACAAATAAAAATGAAATCAAGAAAGTAGGAAGGGAGGAAAGGGAAGAACATTTTAGCAAAATGGAAGGAGCATGCCAGCAGGACGGAGAGGAACAGAAAGGTGGTAGACAGGGAATGGGAGGAAAATTGTACCAAGAGAGAGTGAATCAGAGATGCAAATAGGGGTAGGAAGATTGAGATAGAAAGGTGTTCACATAGGTAAACGGGGGTAGATTGAGAGTTATAGGAAGTGTGGAGATGTTGAGCGAGAGAGGGGCTCGACAAACCAGAGGACATGAAAGGAAATCTTCTCCACCGTCCACGAACTAGCATCATCCAGCAGAGCCACGGTCACCATCCCTCCTTCCCAGCCCCTCTGCGACTCGCTCAACGAGTTTTTCATTGACAAGGTTGTCAAAATTAAACACAACATTCCCCTGCCCTCCTCCACGTTTGTCAACCCCTCCCCACCCCCCACTACCCTTAAATTGACCAACATTCCATTATTAACCTATGACACACTCCTTCCTCTGCTTCATCGGGTCAAATCCGGCTCTCCCCTGGATTTTGCCCCTGCTCGTATCCTCAAGGAAATCTACTCAGCCTGCCCCACACCACCTTTGACCCTTCTCAACGATTCACTTATACATGGTACTGTCCTCAGCCCACACAAATCGGCGGTTGTTATTCCAATTCTAAAAAAACCTGACGCCGACTCATCCTCCCCTCCAATTACCGTCCCATTTCCCTCCTGCCTTACCTTGCAAAAGTCCTGGAAACCCATGTTACCACCATTTTAAGCACCCATGTCGAGGCAAATCATTGCCTCTCCCCCCGTCAAGCCAGTTTCCGCCACCTGCACTCTACGGAGAAAGTGGTTATCTCAGTAATGGACAAACTGCGTGAAGGTATCGACACCAACCTTCCGCAAGCATTTATACTTCTAGACCTGTCCGCCGCTTTTGAAACGGTGGACCATTCCATCCTCCTCAACCGTGTCAGGGCGGTAGGCATAGACGGCTTGGCCTTCTCATGGCTTGAGTCTTTTCTCTCTGGGAGAGCTCAAGCGGTCCATTTGGCTGGCTTCGCCACGGCCTCCCGCAAGGTAGAGTGTGGGGTCCCCCAGGGCTCATCACTTTCCCCCCTTTTGTTCAACCTATACATTTTCCCCCTCATTTTTATGTTACAGCAACTGGAGGTCACCGTGTTCAACTACGCGGATGACCTCCAGCTAATTTTCAACCTGTCCCACTCACCTTCATCCGCTCTGAACGTCCAGACAGTAATGACGTTCATTCAAGACTGGATGAACTGCAACAACCTCAAATTCAATCCGGACAAGACCGAGCTGGTCTTGACCGGAGGTGGTTGCAGTCCATGGTCCCCCTCTTTCTGGCCCCCTTCCCTTGGTGCCCCTCCTCTCCCTGTACCCAAAGTAAAAACCCTTGGGATCCTTCTTAACTCTCAACTCACTGTCCACTCACAAGTTGGTTCCGTGGTTTCCTCCTGTTTTTTCTCCCTCAGAATAATCAGGAAAGTCTCCCGCTTTTTTTTTCTCCCTCTGCTCTAAAAATAATTGTGCTGGCCATGGTACTGTCTCGTATAGACTATGGCAACATAGTCTATAACGGGGCCCCTGCCTACGCGATCCATCGCTTGCAACTGGTACAGAATCAGGCTGCCCGCCTGGTCCATGGCCTGCCCAAACACCACCGGACCACCCCACTACTCAAATCATTACATTGGCTCCCTGTGAAAGAACGTGCCCTTTTCAAACTCGGTTGCCTCACCTACCAGGCCAGATCGGGCACTGCTCCTGAATTCATCTGCTCTGCCATTAAGCCCTACCTTCCAGGCAGAGAACTTAGCTCCACTCATTTGGCCCTCCTTACCATCCCCCGCTTTAAAAAACAGAAGGCGGGTGGAGCGAGATTTGCTGTCTTGGCTCCAGCCTTTTGGAACTCCCTCCCGGCTACTTTGCGCACCTCACCTTCTTACCTCCAGTTTCGGAAGGACCTAAAAACCTTCCTTTTTATGCAAGCCTACTTGACTTAAATTCTCTTAGCTGTTGCCGTCCACTGTTCACCACTAGCGCCATGAAACCGCTGGGTAAACGAGCGCTGTACAAATGTTTTTAAATTCAAATTCATGAAAGCAGAATGAAAAGGAAGAGAGTCAAGGAGAGAGGGTGAGAGGGGTGTGGAAAGAAAAGATGGAGACGAATAAATGAGAAACTGGGAAAGCAAAGTCAGTGAGCGAGAGAAAGACATAGTATTAGGGAGAAGGGTGATCACGGTGACCAAAGGAGAGAGATCACGATGGAGGGAAGCTTACGAGAGGAAGTAGAATGAACAAAGGGGAGGCAGGACATTAATTGGATAGAGACTGAGATGCACACAGGGGTGTAACTTTCATTGGTGCAGCAGGTGCAGTGGCACCGGGGACCAAACCCAGATACATTCTGTATTCTACTACCTCAACAGGAGTCAATGGATCATTTTTTTCCACCTTCACCAGGGCCCATGGCAGACTTGCAACGCTTCTGGATGCTGACTAGTACTCTTGGCCTCCTGCCTTCTCTACTACATAATTTTTTTACTATTACCTCTTGCGGCTCCAGTTAAGTCTATGGAATCAAGGAGAATTCATAGGCTGACAATACCCAGTTGTTGTTTTTTCACTGGGCACGGCTCGGCGGCTCCCCTATGCTTAAAGGCAACACTGACAACACGGAGATCCTTCTGTTTGGTAACAGGGAGAACTGGGACATTGGGAGCAGCTGTAGTTCTTCACAAACCATTCATTCGTTGGTATTTCTTTGCTTATGGCGCTCGCATGCACCGGAAGGAGCCTGCAGCTGAGCGTGTCCTGTCTCCTCATTTCTTTCCATTTGCAGCCGGGGTCGTCCACTCACAGTACATCCGGGTTCAGTTTGTTACCGGACCTTCATTGGCTCGCCACCACCACCCCCTGCTTGGAAGAGAAGATGCGAGCCACACTTTAGACTCCAGGCCATTATTGATCTCTGAACTCTCATTGGCAGCCTGCCCAGAAGGCTTGTTCTACAAAATGAAATCTGACTCGCACTCCAGAATGATGCTTCTCTGCGCGCGAGGGTCAGCGCAGCTGGTACAAGCATCTTACAGTTCGTAAATCTACTGGGGCCGCGCCTTGCCAGCAGCAGTGTCAAGGCTTTTACCATTCTTCAGAGTTTTCTGTCTTGTAGTCATTCTCGTTGTCTTTAACGCTGCTGTGCTTGGCCAAGAGTGCGCCTCAGAGTCAGCTTTTTTCCCAAAATGTTCCTATCAAACCCTCTGTTCGAGTGCACAAAACGAAACTTTTATACTTGTAGTAACAACTGATTATTGCTACATATCCCATGTATTTTTATGTTTTTACGATAAACACATAACAAACACTGGGTGGGGGATATTTACAAGAAACTGTTGGAGCGCAGCGCTAAGTCAATATTGCTAGCCCTGTGCTCCGACATTTTCAAAATGCAGAGATGCGCTGCATTTACAAACAAGCATTTGCAATGCAATAGGTCTCGCATTAGGAAAGTTTGAGCTGTTGTTATTGTAAATGACAAATTTTATATTTATCTGTTGGTTTTGAAAATACCAAAATTAATAGCGTTGTCATTTACAATGCCAATAGTTTTAACTTTCGCAAATGTGACACCTATAGCATTTGTAATGCAATATGTGTTGTATTTACGTGACTTAGATGTTGAGTGCAGTGTAATTATGTGGCGTGTAATTATGTGGCACTGAGTGGTATTTGGAGTGCATGTTGCATTGAGTGCAGTGTAATTATGTGGCGTGTAATTATGTGGCACTGAGTTGTATTTGGAGTGTATGTTGCATTGAGTGCAGTGTAATTATGTGGTGTGTAATTATGTGGCACTGAGTTGTATTTGGAGTGTATGTTGCATTGAGTGCAGTGTAATTACGTGGTGTGTAATTATGTGGCACTGAGTTGTATTTGGAGTGTATGTTGCATTGAGCGCAGTCTAATCAGTAGAGTGTAATTATGTGGCGTGTAATTATGTGGCACTGAGTGGTATTTGGAGTGTATGTTGCATTGAGCGCAGTCTAATCAGTAGAGTGTAATTATGTGGCGTGTAATTATGTGGCACTGAGTGGTATTTGGAGTTTATTTTGCATTGAGTGCAATGTAACTATGTGGCATGTAATTATGTGGCACTGAGTGGTATTTGGAGTGTATGTTGCATTGAGTGCAGTGTAATTATGTGGCACTGAGTGGTATTTGGAGTGTATGTTGCGTTGAGTGCAATGTAGTTATGAAGCATAATTATGTGGCACTGAGTGGTATTGTGTGGCGTGTGTTGCATTCAGTAGAGTATAATTATGTGGCGTGTAATTATGTGACACAGTGGTATTTGGAATGTATGTTGCGTTGAGTGCAGTGTAATTATGTGGCGTGTAATTATGTGGAGTGTATGATGTATTCAGTAGAGTGTAATTGTGTGGCGTGCAATTATGTGGCACTGAGTGGTATTGTTTGGAGTGTATGTTGCATTGAGTGCAGTGTAATTATGTAGCATATAATTGTGGCACTGAGTGGTATTGTGTGGAGTGTGTGTTGCATAGGGTCCAAACCATGAGGCGAGCCCACACCCCCCCTAGACACTTACTTGTTGTTTATCAACTTCATGTTACGCAATCACAATCCGGCCCTTGAGCCCAGGCTCCTTCCTGCCAGTGAGATAGATCAAAAGAGACTTCTTGACCGTGCACAGACAGGCAAAGGGAAAAGAACACTATCCTTCTGAGATGCAGGTAGGTTACGTTTTAAATAAATACTATTATTGTGGCGACTCGTTACACATTTTTGCCAATACTAATATTGCATTGCGAATTCGAGGATGCCTACCGCTGTTGCCCCCAAAAGAAATCACCGCCGCAGCCCTGCTCAGTGAAAACCGGAAGTCAGGCACTTTTGGCCGAGACGGGGGCGGGGCCTGCAATCCAGCAGGAAGTTCCGCCCTCCACCGCCGAGGAAGCAGTGAAGCCGGCCGACTCCGACCAGCGCTGCAGAGGAGACACGGAACACGCCGAAAGAGCCCGGTGAGTGGGAGGGGAGGGGGGTGTACGCGTGTGTGTCTGTTCGAATGTGTCTGTGTGTGTGCGAGTGGGTCTGCGTGTGTGCGCGTGGGTCTGCGTGTGTGTATGCAGTGTGTGTGGCTGGGTATGTGCGCATGCGTGACTGTGAAGTGTGTTTGCGCAAGGGAATGAGACACGAGAGGGGCAAGGCGACGTGCGCGCCCACGAGGTGAAATCCGCGTCTGCGCTCGTGCCCCTCTCGTGTCCACTTTCCCAAATACGGGCAACATTAGTTGTCTTCGCTGACAGCTTGCAATGCTTTCGCATTGCAAGCTACGTCAGCTCGCCCTAAAAAACGACTGCCTTAGCATAGTGTGCTGCCCGGCTAGTACTTTGCTGCTTCCATCATTGCATCCAAATATTTAATCCAGCACGTAACTTAACTACAACAACCCAGGACTGTTGGCTTTGCCAATGGTTGTTCGTTGCATAAGATTAAATTAGCAACAACTCTGGCTTAATTGTATATAGTATTGAAAATGCTTCCATTCTGAAATGATGAAACTGTAAAATAACTATAACGAGTCTCTTTGAAGTTACATCACAGGCAGTGAAGGGCGGTACTGCCGCAGAGTTCAAATTCTTTTTTTCGCCCTTAGAGTGAGGGCAAAAATGGGAAGTCCGATAGGGACCGATCTCGGCACCTGCTTTATATGTTATGTTATGTTATGTTATGTTATTTATTATTTATTAAGCGCGCATACGCCCGGAGGCTTCTTGGCGCTGGAGAGAATCAAACATAACAGTAAATAAAAGACACAAATCACTATTTACAGTAAGCCTGTGAAAAAAGAATAGTTTTGAATGCTTTCCTAAAGGTAAGGAGGTCCCTACTGTGTCGCAGGGTCAGGGGGAGTGAGTTCCACAATGAAGCAGCCAAAAATTGAAAACTGCTACCTCCCTGACGTTTCCTTTTGAAACGAGGGACCTCAAGTAGGTCTTTGTGGGTAGATCTCAGGCTGCGCAGAGGTTGATATTTACGCAGCAGTTGTCTAAGAAACATGGGACCCTTGCCCTCCAAAGCCTTGAACACAATACAGCCCACCTTGAATGTTGCTCTCTGTTCCACAGGCAGCCAGTGCAAGGTCTCCAGTCCATGTCTAATCGATTCCCACTTTGGGACTTTACAAATAAGTCTCGCAGCTTGATTTTGCAGGTATTGCAATCTTTTCAGTTGGCCAATAGGAGCCCCCAGAAAGAGGCCATTTGAAAAATCGATATGAGACAGGACTAGAGAACTAACTGTCTGGATTAAGGCCAGATCTGTGAGGAGATGTGCTATTTTCTTGATCTTCCTCAGTTGGAAAAACCCCGAGGAGACCACTGTACCGATTTGACTTTCCAAGGAGAGGTCCTCACTGAGAGTCACTCCCAGACTTTTTATTGTACAGGATTTCTTCGGAGGCGAGCCCATGTCCGATGGCCAAAAACAAGGGCTCCAACTGATCTCACTCTTCCCAGGTAGAATGAGCTCCGTTTTTCCCGGATTTAACTTAAGGTGGTTTAGAGACATCCACCTTTGGATAAAGGACATAGTTGCACGAAACTCCTCGGCCGCATTCTGTGCGTTTAGTACAAAAACCAACTGCAGGTCGTCTGCATAATTAAATGCATCAACCTTAAACTGTCGGAGGGAAAACAGAAGAGGCCGCATATACGAATTAAATAATAAAGGGGACAAGGAAGATCCTTGGGGAACCCCACAGAAAGAAATGTTTTTAGGGGCTGTGAAAGAACCCAGTCGAACCGACTGGGTACGTTCTGAAATAAAGGACCTGAGCCAAGCCAAGGCCGAGTCTCGAAGTCCGGCCTGTTCGACACGGTTGACCAAGATGGTATAGTCAACTATAGAACTTGCCGGTGCTGAGCGCCGGCAGGACCCGGCCCTATGTACGCCTTATAATGCACACGACACAACCACCTGCACGCCATACTCCATTTCTGCATCGAAGGAGCACTGGGCTACGTTAGCATGCGATAGCAATGGAATCTTTTCGTGCCTGTCAACCTCCAATACCCCATGATGGGGTTTCCATGTGAATTTTGCCAAGCCAGACTTCTGATAACTGAAATAATCATTGTACCCACCTCCCCCCTCTACTAACCACATAAAGGTGGATTATATTTGCAGAATAAACTTCCTTCGCCTTGTTTTTAACAGACTGCCGTGACACCACACCCTTACTGATGAACTTCGGGGTGGCTTCCCTGCCTTTCATTTCATCATCTTATCTGCATGCAACACTCGCAGTTACGCAGATGTCTAAACTTGCTCAGAGAAGCAAAAAAGATATACTTGACCAGCCTCTGCTTTCAAGATCATGACGCACCCACTTTACAGTTCCAAGTGCAAACATATTTCGCAAGATTTTTGCTTATTGTAAAAAGAAAGAAATCACCGCCGCAGCCCTGCTCCGTGAAAACCGGAAGTCAGGCACTTTTGGCCGAGACGGGGGCGGGGCCTGCAATCCAGCAGGAAGTTCCGCCCGCCGCCGCCGAGGAAGCAGTGAAGCCGGCCGACTCCGACCAGCGATGCAGAGGAGACACGCCGAAAGAGCCCGGTGAGTGGGAGGGGAGGGGGTGTACGCGTGTGTGTCTGTTCGAATGTGTCTGTGTGTGTGCGCGTGGGTCTGCGTGTGTGCGCGTGGGTGTATGCAGTGTGTGTATGCAGTGTGTGTATGCAGTGTGTGTGGCTGGGTATGTGCGCATGCGTGTCTGTGGGAGTGTGTTTGCGCAAGGAAATGAGACACGAGAGGGGCAAGGCGACGTGCGTGCCCACGAGGTGAAATCCGCGTCTGCGCTCGTGCCCCTCTCGTGTCCACTCTCCCAAATACGGGCAACATTAGTTGTCTTCGCTGACAGCTTGCAATGCTTTCGCATTGCAAGCTACGTCAGCTCGCCCTAAAAAGCAGGACACCCTGTGTTTCCCCTAGCGCTGGTGCTAAATGTAGCTGTTTAGCGGCAACGCAGGCACCCTTGCACCATAGTACAAGGGTCCCTGTGTTGCAAGGAATGATTGGTCATGTGCAGGTGGCAGAGTGGAAAAATAGGAGCAGGAAGGACAGGTATGCAGGTATATCTTTTAGGAAAATCCTATTTGTTGAAAGATTTTCATGCTAAAGTAAACATTTGCTGAGACTAAGGAAGAAGGAAACTGATCCCAACTCCTATTGCATCCAAGATTGTCATCAATCACATTGCCAATTTTTATATGATATATACATATAGCCTCTGTTTTGTTCACAATATTGCTAATATCTGCAGTTATGTTTCAAAAAATATTTTCTGCAGTAAACCGTGCCATTAATATATTAATAACTTTTAAAATTATAGTGTAGATTTCTGATGTGTGTATCCTTCAGGGAAAGGTGTTCCAGAAACACACAATATAGTAAAATGTTTTCCTGGCATTCTCCAGCAGTATCTGATAGTTGCTCAATAAGCATTAACTCCTAGTAAATTGTGAGAGATGTGTGGATCATATCCTGTCTGTTTCTCCCACTCAAGCTGCTATATTGGTCCAAACCTATGCTTGGAGACGGCGCAAGCAGAATTTACTTGACTGTGATTACAAGAAGACTTGTAGTAACATATCGGTAGATTCGATTAGTTGGTTGGAAGTTGAACCAGTGGTATTCAGCAGAGTTACTGCCGGACTGTTCCATGTGCTCAGTTTTAGGATTTTAATAATAATATTATGTTTAATTAACATATCTGAAAACCGATAAACCTAAATTTAATCTAATGAGAGGAGTAACTTAAGTGAAAATGTCCCTTTTAAGCACCCAAGTTTATTATCACACAACTAAGTATTCGGAAACATCTCAATCCACATTTTCTCAATAAGTGCAAAAACTGAAAGCAGCAATTTACCTCAGTCTTTAACTATATTTCATCCAGAACCCCTAATCAGTGCACTCCTCATCTTAATAGCACCGAATCATTGCAAATTGAGGATATACTGAGAACAATGAAGATCATATCTAAAAAACTCTCAAACACCTCACCGGAATCTACAGATGAAAGAGGAAAGAATCACTTAAAGAGAGAGATAAGAGAAATATGGATAAACTATCAAGGAGCAGCATGGGCATTTCCATTCGTAACAACAAACAACAAGTCAAATTCTGGTCATTACTGGGCACGGCAAAGGGTCTTACAGGGTTGCAACTAATCATTGCATACCTTTCAATAGGTGATGCATATAGAGCAATCAATCAATCGCATAAGATACTTAATGCAAAGCCTACCCCAACTCTCCCATATCCCTGTATCATCTTTAATGACAAGACAATTGAAGGTTTGAACAAAATAAATTTGAAATAGACCAGAACCTTACTGAATTTACGATCTGAAGGATAAGGACTCTTTGTGATCGTTGAGATTTTTCTCGTTATCCCATTGACCAGTTTTTTAAAAGAAACTTGAGATGGGGAATTTTCCCATATTGACTTAACACCAAGGTCTTCGATAGCCAGGTCTAAATACCGGTGAGCTGGAGCACCTTCATTTTTTGTAGTTCCTGCCTGACGGCTTGGCACAGTTTGTTTTCTGAGGAGGATCTGATTCTCTTCCATGTTTTTATGTAGGCCCCTTTTCTTGCTATTAGTTGGTTTGGTAAGCCAAACTCCAGCCTTATCTGGGCCGGTGATGCATTTGGAGGGAGGTGAAACAGAAATCAGAATATTTTAGAGGAGATTGAGGTTATGGTGGCCACGTCTCTGCCACGGAGGGCTTCACTACCGTAAGAAAAGCTTGGTATGTGTTTTGCGAATATTAGCTTCAGCAGAGGCAAATAGGTCTGACCGGCCAATGATCTTTGTAGGGTGCGAAAGGCAAGGAGCAGGGTGCTCAGCAGGTCTTTCCTGTAGTGTTGGAAAGAGCCTCTATCATCGAAAAGAACTCCCAGATAGATGTATGTTATTACCGGCCCCAGTTGTTTTACATGCAAAAAACATTTATGTCTTTTTTGGATCATGCTACTCGCCTCCATGATCTTAGTTTTCTACAAGTTTATTGTTGTGCCGTTAGCTGAAGAGATTTGGAATAATTTGTCAATAAGGCGTTGTAGGCCAGTTGTTGTCTGGCTGAGGAGTCTCACAGCATCAGCGTACAAGATATTTTAAATTTACATGGCACCTAATTTAGGGGCATGAGTGTTGACTGCATCCAAGGAAGGGGGTAGATTGGCCATAAAGAGATTGAACATATATGGCAACAGGAGACACACTTGCTTTAAGCACTGGAAAGTGTCTATTTTCCAGGTCAAAATGGAGCCATCTCCAAATCATACCCTTGCCCAGGTGCCCATGTACAACAGATGTATAGCTTTTAGAAGGTGAGCTGGAATGCTCCAAAATGTCAGCTTTTGTCAAAGAAGATTATGTTGCACACAGTCAAATGTAGCCTTAAAGTCTACACATCAGAGGTAGGCCAAAGCTTGTCCATTATTATTGATAGAGCCAGAATGCTGATCGACATGCCGGCACCTTGAGTAAGCCCTGTTTGATTTGGGGGGACAATTTGGTTATCTTCTATCCACCACAGATGATCCACAAGTAACATTCCTGCAAAGTGTTTTGCCTTGGTGTCTAAGAGGATGATCAGACAGTAGTTTTCTAGGCAATGACGATCACTGTTCTTGAAGATAGGGGTTATTACTGAGCCCTTCCAAGAGTCTAGGATAATTTCTTGCTGCATACCACTGTTATAATCTGTTGTCAGGGTCGAAGCCCAATAAGTTGGATTTCATTTATACAGTGCTTGCGGTATACCATGTGGGCCCGGGGCCCCATCCGTCCTGCACCTTTGAATTGAGCTTGGTGTTTGTTCCTCCAAGAAAGTGAATAGAACAACAGCCAGGCTGGACATTGAGAGTAGAGTAGAATGACCCTGTTTGTTAAGAAGGGGAGGGGTCACCTCTGTGGAGTGTTTAAAATGTTCTGTCAGGAACTTGACTCGGCTGGCTACTGTTAGATTAGAGGTTATGGCTGTAGGGGGGCTCAGTTCAAGCTATAACACATGAAGTGACAAGGCGCAGTAGGGGACAGGGTGACCGTTGTATAGTCTACTGTAGAGTGCGAGCCTGCCGTATATTAGGACCATTCTGGGGGCCTGCCTTGTTGGTATCTGCCATTCAGCACTCCTAATCCTAGGGATTCTAGATCTTTCACTACCGCCACAGCCTTAGCGTTCCAGGTTTGTTGCTTGTATCTCTGAGAGACTGAACAGCGACAGTCCAGAAATGATCCTGCTGAATTATTTATTCATCTCCAGCAAATGGCCACAATAGATTCATGTTAAAGTCCCCTGTAACTAGGATGTTTGGGACAGTTGATCTTGTAGGCTGTCTAGTAGAATATTTGATAGTTTAGATACTTTCTGGATCCTGAGTCTGGATGTATGTAAAGGTTGATCAGTAAGAGAGGATACTCAGTTTCTTAGTGCCACTTCTACAATTTAACTATTAAAATATTACCGTTTTCTGATTCCACCAGTTCACTTTCTGTCAGAAGTGCTAGAGCTATAAATGTGAGCAGGCTCCCCTTTGGGTGCTCGGACTTTGTTTTGATAGCAGGGCTGAAGTAACTGGCAAATCCATCCAACGAGATTTGTCGGAGTGCCCATGTTTCTTGTAGGCAGATGATATGATTTCCTCTCAAAAGATCTGTAGGATCCTTGTCTTGTGTTTTGGTCAGTGCACCACTGATGTTCCATGAGCACAAGCTTAGTTTTTCAATAGGTTAGATGATCAAAGTGGCTGGAATCTCTGGAGATTCGATTTTCATGAGTGGTTGTCACCAGGTAGTGCTGCTGTGAGGCAGCCTAAATTTGCTCGTGTATTGCTGCTTTTGTCTATTTCAGGAAGAGTATTGTGTAATGAAAAAGCAGATATAGGAGATTTTCAAACAGGGTTCCTACGGATTGAATATGTTTGCTTGCTGTGTTCCAGGTCGTGTAAGTTTAAGCTCTCCTTAAACTTGACAAACAGGGCCGGGTAGGCTGAAGGAGGAGGAGGCATGCTGATTTTTAATTCCCCAGGCTGAGAAGTACTCTTTTTCCTGGAGGAACTTCCTTGCGGGCAAGCTTGCAGTCCAGGTTATGAGAGTTGATTGTTGCCTCTTGTTGTCCACTGAAGCTAGAAATTCAATGTCGTCCATGGCCATTGTTTGAACTAGGGGTCTCTAGTTGGCTGAGGTAGGTACCTTAGACCAAATAGCGACCCTTGCTTCTAGTCAGGGTAAGGATGGACACACCTTTAGATAACCCCCTGCTCACCCCCTGGTAGCTTGGCACGAGCAGCCAGGCTTTTCTCCAAGGCAATGTGTAAAGTATTTGCAGCCACACTCCCAGGAACCCAGTGATAACACCACAAATAGATACCACACTGGTTTAATAAAAAATAACAGTATCCTAATAAAAAGGAATACGATGAGATTAAACAATTTAAAACCAACATATGGCTATTCGTAAAAATTCACTTGGCCGGTTACTAGGCCAGCAATCCCTTGTAGGTTCTTGCGGTCTTAATTTGGCGTGGGCAGAGAGCTCCGCTCAACCCATGGAGTGTGCGGAGTGTTGCCTACTCTGCATTTCGCAAATAGGTGGAGTAGGGAGCACCCCACACACTTCGCGGCTGAGAGGAGTTGACACCAGCCCCTGCTTCCCACCAGCCCTATTAACAATAGTTATAGAAGCCTAAAACACAGTTTAAAGTATTAAAAATATCTTACTTGCGCTGCAGCGGCATCCACGGGCTGCCCTCTTCCTCCAGTGCGACCTCTTGATGACAACTGCGCATGAGCGAATGCTCGCGCATGCGCAGTTGTCATTCAGAAGTCACACTGGAGAAGGAGGGCAGCCCAGTGACGCCGCCGCAGCTTAGGTAAGGCATTTATAATACTTTAAACTATGTTTTAAGCGTTTGTAACTATTGTTAATGGGGCGGGTGGCGCGTAGCAGACCTAGGCGGAGTGTGCGGAGATTGTTTCAACCTCTGTATACCTCCCATAGCCTCGCTACGCCCACTACGCCCACTACGCCCAGGGTTAGTCTTAATGAGCAATTTCTGATCCCCAATGCTGTCCGAATGTAATGCTGTGCAGTTGGTTATGTAATAATAGGACAGTCCTTAATGCAAGAATCAGGCAGTTTGTAATGCTATAATACTGCTGTTCGTGATGCATGAACCAGTCAGTTTGTAATGCAATGAAATGCGATTTCTTGTTGCAATATGTACTGTCAACTCGGGCCCCCACTAGGACCCAACAGCAGGGACACCGGTCATAGACTTACAGGGGCGGCCCCAGGCCTGCTGGGCAGGTCTGGGCCGCTTGGGGACTCAGTGTGTCTATACGCGATGCAGCGGGAGAGAGCTTGGAGCACTCCTGTATTCCTCCTGCACGCCTCTCTAGGTCACACACGCATGCGGCTCCTGACAGGAGTCCATTCCTTACCTGGGGCGGTGTGCTGCCTCACTCTCTCTTTCTCTCCGCTCGTCGGACATCCTGCTGGGCGATCCCCATCTCGTTGCAGTGCTGTTGCTAGGTGGCACTGTAGAAGGAAAGGTTACGGCGCTTTCTTCTCCATCGCTGATGATCTTGGGCAGATCCCTTTCAACGAACAACGATCATGAACCCTTTCACCTTACAGCTTCCTTAGCTCCAGGCAATCCTTTTAGCACGTTGCGGCGCGAGCCGGCGCTGTTGATCCTCACTCCCAGTCTCAGTTAAGATGACTGCTCAGGCTACAAAACAGCAAAACAGCAGCGTGGACGATGTTTTACGCTGCGGGGGCAATGCGATAGCAGGCACCTCATCAACAGTACCACGGACCACACACCAGTCTTAGGCATGCAAGAGCACCACACACACAGCATTGCTGTGACACGGTCCTCAATTGCAAGTACCTCGTTAGCACATTGCGGCTCGGGCCGGGGACGGCGATCTTTACTCGTAGCCTCAGCTACCATGTTGGTTCGGGCCACAAACATCAATACAGCAGTGTGGACGATGTTTTGTGCTGCGGGGGCACAGCAATCACAGGCACCTCATCAACAGTACCACAGAACTGATGGCAGTCCCAGGCGTGCAAGAGCACCACGCCCACAGCGTCGCTGAGACACGGGTCTTAGTTTCAAACAGTCCTTTGGCACGTTGCAGCTTGGGCCGGTGGTGGTGATCTTTACTCACAGCCTCAGGTACTTGGGCCACAACAGAAAGGCAGCAGTGTGGACAATGTTTCACGCTGCAGGGGCAATGCAATCCTGTGGCACCTTGTAAATAGTACCACGGATCACACTGCAGTCTCAGGAATGCAAGAGCACCACACACACAGCGTCGCTGAGACACATTTGGAAACTTTTGTGTTCCTGAGTTTCCACAGTGGGGGACCAGCTCTCCTTGGGCCCTTGGAGACACGCTACTTCAGGGCACAGAATACAGCAAAGTCCTCACAAGCAGGGGGACACAGCACCCAGCAAAGTCCCTTGTCTTCTCCTTAGTCAAATCAACAAACTGCAGGCCAGCCCCAGAACACACAGCAAGGGCAGTCCTTCTCCTCAGTCTATTCAGCTGTTCTTCTTTGGCAGAGGTTCCTCTTGATCACAAAGTACGTTCAATCCTTTTTCAGTATGGATTGCAGTGTTGAGTTCAGTGGTTTCAGCTCTTACATTTATACTGCTGAATGCCTTTGAAGTGTTTGTGTTCAAGGGGCTCTGAGCCCAGTCCAAACCAGTTCCGGGTGACCTTCTTCCAGGGCACACCTTTTTCCTTTGATAGTCGTGGTCTGTGGCCCAGAAGCTCAGCAAGGGGTGGAGCCATCCTGTTGTGCCATCAACACAGCCCTCTTCACATCCAGGGGGTTTCTCCTCCCCCCTACATCAAAAGCAGGCCAGGCTGTTGCTGTTTCACCTTCTCCTCCCTGGGGTCAGGAACCTTCCCAGACCCTGTCACATCTAAACCGAGGCAGGCAATATACAACCAGGCAGAGGCACACAAGATTGTTCAAGACAAGAAACCAGCCACTTTTAAAAACGTGATTTCTAAGCACACAATTTCACAAAAAGATGTGTTATTAAATTCTGAGTTCAGGCATACTAAACACCATCCCTCTATCTTATGCCTATGGGAAGATATGCTGGAATAATGGGACAACGCATTCCCCATTCTGTCCTATGGGCAGGATGGCCTTGCAACAGTGAAAAAGAAATTTGGTAGCCTGTCACTGTCAAGACATGGTACACACCTCAGTGCATGCCCTGCCTTTCACATACACTGCACCTTGCCCAGGGGGGGTACCTTGGGCCTACTATAGGGGTGTCTGTTGTGCATAAAAAGGGAAGGTAAGGTCTGGCAAGTGGGTGCACTTGTCAGGACAACAAGACAGTCAACCAACTGTGCGCAGGCACTGCCGGGCAGGCCTGAGATCTCTCTTTAGGGCTACCTTTGTGGGTGGCACAATTAGTGCTGCAGGTTCACTTTGTATTACCAGCCCTTGCACACATAGTTCACTTTACTAGGGACTTTACTAATAAGGCAAGCATACCAATTATGGACATTCATTTACCATAACACTTTATACAGGGAGCACTTGCACTTTGACACTGATCAGCAGTGGAAAAGTGCCCAGAGCATCTAAGTCTGCATCATTATGTCAGAAAAAGCTCTAGGAGGAGGGCAAAAACTTTAAGGAACTTAAGCCAGAAAGGGCCATGTCCGACAGTCATCTTGTCTAGGGAGGGAACCGCTTGTAGTAGTTTTAGAATGTTACACCAGTTCAGAAGTTGGTACCTCTCCCGTAACTGATATTCCGAAGAGAAGTTTGTTTGGTTACAAGCAAAGGAAGTGCCAGGTATGTGGGCAATGTGATCAGATATTGTCCTGACTATAGTGCTTACTCTCGGTTCACGAACCAGTATGATGTCATTTGTTGCTGTCCGGGAGGTGGTGGTAGATGTTATATGTTGTTGCTGTGCTGGTGTGAGACTGAAAGGAAGGGCATGCCTTTATCTGAGATTGAGGGCTCAAAGCATCCACCATTATTGCCAGCTTTTCTTTTTGTGGTTGGCAGCCTCCTTGTAGCTTTTGTATCACTGGGTTAGCTCCATGAGGGAGCTAGCACCTTTAGATTGACCTTGGTAATGGTTTTTACAATGGGACTTCCCCCTGCTATTATTCCCAGTAGTTTGTCAAATAACGGAAAGAATTTACATTTTCTTGATTGTCCTTGCCACCAGTTTCAGTTGGTTCTGCCTCAGCTGTAGGTATAGTTTTGTTGTTCAGTAGCGTTGTTGTGCTTGTGCCAGGAACGATTTCTAAACGTGGTCTTTTCTTGCTTTGAACAGTTTTTTCCTCAGTTTCTTTTACATTACTGTTCTAATGGCCCTGGGGAAGGTGGAGGGGTTGAGGTTCGCTAAACTCTCCTTCTGATGTGTATATGTGACAGTGTTGTAAGGCCTTCCAACCTCTGTTAGAGTTGTATGTTGAGGAAGTTCCTCATCTTTTGAGGGACTAGCATTCTTTTTGGGATCCTAACATCTGTTTGTTTTTATGGGGTCCTAACATCCGTCACGTACAAGCAGTTGCGGATCCCTGTTGTACCTAGGGGTTTAAGGCACATTTTTATGTTTTCAATCAAGGTAGTCAAAGCCTCTGGAACTTTTGCGAGCTTTTTGACCACCGAGGCTCAAGTGCAGTCTATGTTGGTTGTGTCCGTGTAGTTTTGTGGGCGGATTATCAGTCAGCCAGCTTCTGGTCAATTTCTGAGACTGATATGGCCATGAGGTTCAGTAAGCCCACTTGCACATTTTTTTAATGGACTAGTCTGTTAGAGTGTCAAGAGTCAGCTGAGATGTTCTGAACTAAATGTCCCTAACGGACCCAAGGCCTATTGTTTCGGTGAGGGGGGTCTTCATTTCTTTGGGTTTGAGCACGTTGGCCAAGTTCCCCTTGGCTGCTTTGGACGGTTGAGGAGAGTGGAGAGAATCCCAGCTTGAGTCCCGGGCTCAGTTGGTGGAACTCCGAAGGACTAATTTGATGGGCAGGATTTTTGCTGGTTAACCCCTTTGATGCTCATGACGAGCTCAGCTCGTCATGAGGTACACCTCTCGTACACTCATGACGAGCTGAGCTTGTCATGAACAATGGGAATCAATCATTGACAGCGCACAGGGTAAATCTGCACCGCACCAATGGTGTTAAACTACAAGACATTATGGGCCTGATTACGATCTTGGCGGATGGGATACTCCATCACGAATATGAGAGATTCCTGTCGACCATAATAGAAGTTCCATAGGTGATAATGGAATTGTAATACGCTGGATGGAATATCCATCACACTTGTGACTTAGTAACCCTGTCCACCAAGATCGTAATCAGTCCATTTGTATCCAGTGCCAGTCCATTAGATATTATTCAGTAAATGCTCTTTATCAGCTGCTCACAGATCATCAAGGACTGTTATTAATAAAACAATATTCATTTCAGAACGTGCTGAAATAATTCAAGAGGATACTGTCACAGAAGCAATTCCAACTGATAATCAGGTCCATTGGAATACTGCAATCCTGCAGGTGCAGTGTTTTCCACATAATTATGGATGTGTTGTTGTATTCGCCACATTATCCGTCATCTGTTGCATATTTTGCCAATTTTAACAAAAAAGGTTTGTTTCTGTTTCAGATCAAAAGTTGCTAAAAATGTGGTGACATGTGTCCCCTCACAGTGGAAAGTCCATCACAAAAATTGACTAGTCATCTGGTGTTTATTGCTTTGTTTGGGTGTGTAACTATTACTAAAAAGGTACCATGTTTTCAAAAAAGTGCAACATTGCCTTTTCTTGCCGCAGTATTCAGCCAACAATGTCATATAATAATTAGAACATCCCCAGCCTCATAACTCCAGTAGCCCTATATATAAATGACGCAAACAAGTGTATATTTTAGCGGCCATGCTTTTTTAGTTATACATAGCAGACATGGCAAAGCATTTTTCCTATTTTCAATCTTTTCCATTCACATTAGGTAATGAGAACCTATCAATCACTTTATGACCTGGTATTATATGAACAAGCTCCAATTGACCTACAGTGACTAATGGAATGAGTAGGGCAATGATAGCAACATACATTTAATGAACACTTCAAAAACTAATTTATTGGTGATGGGCAAGAAAAGTATCTAATATTCAGGGCACATGAACATTACACATGGAGGGCCTTGGAAACAAATATAGTGCACAGCAAAAAATGTCTCAGTTACCTCTAGGTGTCGGACGATTTAATAACATTTATGGAGTTGTTACACTTGTGCCAGCGCTATGAGCTTTTACTGCAAAAAAAATAATAATAATGCCAAAGTGCTGAAGGGGTCACTGGAATTCAATAGATGGGTTCTCAGCAAAGTGTATGTATTAAAATGTCACTGAGAAGCTTACTTAAGGTGACCTTAGTACGCTATATTGTTGCTTACATTAGAATAGAGTTGAAACGTTATTTCTACTAGAGCTGATTTAGCCTATTTCAGTTATATATATATATATATATATATATATATATATATATATATATATATATATATATATATATATATATATATATATATATATATATATATGTATATATGTATATATATATATATATATATATATATATATATATATATATATATATTACCTACTGGCGGTCGCCAGTAGGTAGTTATAGTTAGGATTTTTTCAATGCAAAATCTCAAAATTCTATTGTGAATAACTTTGCCGCCGGTTGACGAATCTGCCTGGAAATTTCCTCAAATTTGCCTCGCGGAGCTCCGGTCCTTCCTTGAAAGTTTGGGGGGGATTTGTCAAGCGGGGGCCGAGATAAAATGGGGGTCCCAAAACATGTTTTCCCCTTGTTAATTTCCATAGGGCGGTCGACCTCACTTTTAGCCCGAACGGCTGAATGGATTTCCACCAAACTTGGCAAAATTGTAGGGACTGGTAGCCCGATGTGCCTTTGCTATGTCTCAAGATATGTGCTCCAGTGGATTATGAGAAATTTAGGTTAAAAACAATATATATATCTATGGCAGCGCCCCGGTACGCACTCTGGGCGCTCTACGCGAGGTGCGCACGGAAAGCTGGTTGGCTCTCGGGTGTCTGTAAACATTTGAAACATCCCGGAGCGGCCGCCATCTTGTGTCTCAGTAGGATCGAGACACAAGAGGTGGGAAAAATAAAGGGGGAAATGACCATAAGGGGGCAGAGTAGACCCCCCTTGACCCCCTAGGTTTGATGTGGGGGCTATAAAAGGGCCCCGGGGGTGAAAAAAATGTTTTTTTTGATTTGTGCGGGGGGAGCGCCCGGTACGCGCACCGGGGAGCGGACCGGGGAGCGTGCCATGGGAAAAAATGAATGATAGAGTTTTAAAAAAATGTAGCCTTTTTTTTGAAATTGGAGGTAGTTCTAAAAAGAACTGTTTTTTTTCTTCTTTTTGTTGTTTTATATTTTTTTTATGTTTTTTGAACATTTTGTACTTTTTTGGGCTTTTATGAACTATTTTGTATTTTTTTGGGTTATTTTTATGGGGAGAAACAAAAAACAAGGAATTGAAAATGGCTCAACAGGAGAAAAAAAAATCAGGAAAAAATTAGGGTTTTTGGGGGCAATTGTGGTTGTCACCAGCAAGGAGGATGAGCTTTAGGCTCTGCTCACCATAGGAGATGGTCTTACCACAAAAAATACAGGTGACCCTAAATTCTCCAAATCATGGTTGAATGCAAGGAATTGTCTCCCTTGTCTCTGGTCCCGATGGAGTGGGTTGTTTTCGTTTGGAGGTGCTGGGTGTAGATTGGGGAGGGTTGCTGGCCAGTTCTCTCATCTCTGCGGCAGCATAGTTGTTAGGATGCTTGCGCTGCATGTGCCTTATCATGGTATTGTTCCCAAATGAATATTTTTTATTTGGGTTACCCCTTGAGAGTTCCATGTCACAGATAAGGCAAGTCACCTTTGCCGTATTCACTTTCTTTTTTCCCTCAGGGATGGAAAAAATCTCCCATACAATGTGTGGCTTGGGTTGGTATGGGGTATTGTGTTCTTCCAGCCACCTCCTCCTCGTCCCCTCCTCCTCTTCCTCCTCCTCCTCTTCTTCTTGACCACCAATGTGATGTTGTGGTGGTCCTCTTGGTGGTGGTGGTGCTGGTGCTGATGCTCCAGCGGATGCTGCAACTGTAGCCATTTCAAAGTACAAAATATACCTAAAGGATTTCAAAACAGGTCTTCCTCAGTCAAAGGACAAAGTCAGAATAAGGAAAAAAGGTGGGGGCTTTCATCATTTGGAGAACCAATGAGAAGTGTTATTTTCAGGTCACAAGACTAGGGATTTCATCCTTATGAAACCAAAACTGTTCTGCACCAATTAAAAGTGTTATTTTCAGGTCACATGACCCGACGCGCTTACGCGATGCGCCCGTAGGCGTGCCCTGGGTCGCGTTGCGTAAGCGTGTTGGATGTTTACGTTGCCCGATCGAATCCGCTCGAGTGCTTCCGGGTTCGCTTAAGCTGTGCGTATCACGTGGACGCGGCTACGCGATACATCACGATGAAGTTTTCGTTCGCGGCAATAGCACTAACGGGACGCTCTCCGGAGCATGCCCTGGGGCGCTTCAAAAGACTACGCTTTCTGGGGCGCGACCCGGGAGCGCTCTAGGGATAAAAATTTTTTTTTTTAAATATACATTAAAAAAATTGTTTTAAATACAAATATAATATAGGATTCATTCGTTTTCAAAAATATTACATTTCATAGCTATAGGCATTTGCTATTAACAACATTTTGAAATTTACTGAAAAAAACATAGGTTTGGGGCCTCATATATAGTTAGGAATTAGCATTTAAAAAACCTATGAAATTCACTGAAAAAACCATAGGTTTCACACCAGTTATAGTTAGGAATTAGCCTTTAAAAAACCTATTAAATTCACTGAAAAAACCATAGGTTTCACACCAGTTATAGTTAGCTGGAAATCTTACTGACATAAAACCATTGAAATTCCCACGTTATAGTTAGTTGGACTCACTATAACTTGCGCGCCTGCAATGCACTGCTGATGATGTCACATATTACATCACTCATGACATGGTCAGTGACATCACTCATGACATCACTGATGACACCATCCAGTGAATGTGTGTCTTTCTGAAATATCAATATTTTTTATATATGTATTTCTAAAGGTCGATATACGAATAAATGTTTAAATAAGTGTGTAAATGGATGTTTATTTTTAATAAAATATTGATTAGTTAACTGGCTTATAAAGTGTATCTTAGTGAATACATACATTAGCGAGTAATTTTTAAATATTTTGAATATATGTATCAGTGTTTCACTTTGTGTATAAGTGGCTGCATGGGTTGGTGACTGACTCACTGTTTGTATGTGTTTTTAAGACAGCGTATGTGCAGGACTGTATGGGTGGATGAGTGTGAATATGTGTGTGTTAGTGAGTGAATGCCTGCCTCACTAGTGTTTTTATGAGTAACTACATATGTTTTAATCTAGTATATGTGAGTATTGATGTATATAAGTGAGTATATGTGAGAGTGAGAGATTGAAAGAGTTCCTGTTTAAATAAGTATGTGTTTCTATAAGTGATTGTTTAACCCTTTCGCTGCTGATGACGAGCTCAGCTCGTCATCACCCACGGGTGTCGTGTGCTGATGACGAGCTGAGCTCGTCATATCTGCAGCAGAATAGCAATTTGCAGCACAGCGCAAAAATCCCCGCAGCAGCCATGTGGTTTAGAGAGTAAGTATGTGTAAGTTTCCTTACAAGTAATGTACTAGTGTGTGTATAGCTGTATATGCAAATAAATGGATATTCAATAGTTTATTTGCATGTGTGAGTATGTGTGTGAGTAACTTTTGGATGACTGTCGGTGTGTAACAGGATGTATATGTGTATCACTACATATGATGAGTGAGTATATGTATGAGTGACTATATAGAACTGTTGCTGAATGAGAGGATGTGCATATAGATGGTGGAATTACTGAATTGGTTGTTGTAACTGGTATGGGTATCTCAATTTTTTTGAAAATGTTAGTTTCTATTTTTGAATATGTGTTTCAAGGGTTACATTACACCCTAAGGAGGTCTGTCAGTCTGTCACAAGGATGGTGTCATCAGTGATGTCATGAGTGATGTCACTGACCATGTCATGAGTGATATAATATGTGACGTCATCAGCAGTGCATTGCAGGCACGCAAGTTATAATGAGTCCAACTAACTATAATGTGGGAATTATAATGGTTTTATGTCAGTAAAATTTCCAGCTAACTATAACTGGTGTGAAACCTATGGTTTTTTCAGTGAATTTAATAGGTTTTTTAAATGCTAATTCCTAACTATAACTGGTGTGAAACCTATGGTTTTTTCAGTGAATATATATCAGTACTAAAAAGAACAAACATCAGCGAGGCGTTGTATTCAGGAGACTTGCATATGACAAATTGGTCAAAAAACTTGGTGAAAATTGTGACATCGTGATAAAAAAATCGGATAAAGGGGGTAACCTTGTTTTATGGCCTAAAAAACAGTATATAACTGAAGATGAAAAACAACTAGGCAATGAGCAATGTTATCAGAAAGCCACTTCCAAAGAATATGAAAATTCGAGAATGACCCTACAAAAAATGTTAGCCCAGTGGAGAAGGGAAGGCTTGCTATCGAATGAGGAAAGTAAATTTCTATTTAAAGAGCACCCGGTCCTACCTGTTTTGTATCTTATTCCTAAGATACATAAGCAGGTAGTACCCGTACCTGGCAGGCCAATCATATCTGCTATTAATAGCGCTAGCGAGAATATTGGTCAGTACATTGACCACTACTTACAGGATTTGGTTAAATCACTCCCAAGTTTTGTAAAGGACACTGGGGATTTTCTGACAAAAATGTAGAGTGGTCCAATTATTTGTGTCTAATGACTTTAGACATAGAATCCTTGTATACCAGCATTAACCACACTCAAGGATTAGAAGCGGTCAGACATTTCTTAGCCACTAGACCTATTGAGCTGTATGCGCACAACAAAATGATTGTGGAATTAATTGATTGGTGTTTACACAACAATTTTTTCCTTGTCAACAACACACTGTGTAAACAGAAGAGGGGAGTCGCCATGGGGGCCTGTTTCTCCCCCAGCTACGCGTGTTTACACGTGGGCTGGTGGGAGGAGCAGGTCCTTAGGCGTCAGTACAGGGCTGTATGTGACCAACATATGGCGCTGTATCTTCGATACATCGACGATGTTTTCATCATCTGGCACGGTGATACAACATCCGCACAGCAGTTCGTCGATAGTATCAACAATAACAATCTGAATTTAACTTTTACTTCTCACATACATACCACTCAAATAGAGTTTTTGGATGTCAAGCTTAGGAGTGTTAACAACAGACTGCAAAGTACATTACACAGAAAGATCACGGCTGGCAATATTACATTGCACGCCAACAGTTCACATCCTAAGCACCTTATCGCTAGTATACCCTACGGTGAGGTCCTTAGACTTAAACGTATTTGTAGTGATGAGGATGACTTCCGAACCTGTGTTGAAGATATGCACACCAGGCTCAGTGTGAGAGGCTATAGTAATAAAATCATCGATGCGGCCATCAATAAAGCTGACAAACGTCCCAGAAGCAGCTTATTCAAAGATGGGTCCACTCAGTCAACATCTGAAAATATCAACTCAGATAACCCCAGACTAATTCTGACCTATTCACGTCAGGAAAGGAAAATTAGAGCCATTGTTCACAAACATTGGCCGATCGTCCTTACTGACAACGTTCTGGGAGAAAGATTATCAATTCCCCCCGCTGTGACTTTCAGAAAAGGTAGATCCATGGGCAATGACCTGGACAAAAATTCTCCAGAGACTAGAAAACCGACACTGTGGTTACAGCCTGCAAAGGGTTTCAAAAAATGTACCACGTGTCGGGCTTGCAAATTCGGCTGTAATAAGTCGACATATGAGACCCCTTTTGATACTTCCCCTATTTCCATCAAGGGGAGTTTCAATTGTAAAACAGACTTTGCTGTCTACATCCTGACATGTACCTGTGGTTTAAATTATGTGGGAAGCACAAAACTACAGGTACATGTCAGGATTCTACAACACTTGAGAGCCATCCTCCATAATGATGCTGCCTACCCCGTGGCTAGGCACTTTGCGAAGTGCCATAATAAAGACATCAATTGCCTCTCTTATTATGTTATTGCCGCTGTTCCAAAATGCAAAAGAGGCGGCAATAGAGAAAAGAAATTAAGACAGCTAGAGACCAAGTTTATACGAGAATTAGATAGCAAATGGCCAAGGGGCCTCAATAACTCGGAGGACATGTACACATACTTGTAGATAGTGTTTTTATATGTATGCATTGTTACAATTTACTATAGTCCTGCATTTGCACTTTCTCTTTAGTCCATGTGTATATACACAGTTCTTCTGCAACACTTACTCTCATGACTCTCTTTCGTTTTTAACTTAGCTTATATTGACTATTACAACAAGATATATTTTTCATGGCTTCTTCCATACGTCCTATGGACATTGGTAATATTGATTTCAATATTTGATTGTATGATAACATACATTTGTGTGTATACAGTACTGTTCAGCTATGAACTTTTAATATTGTTGACTTTGTCGATATAATCCGCACAATGCACACTTTATATTTATTACTTTTTGCACTTTTGCTTAAGATTAAGCACTTTTGGATAATTTTGCACTGTTCATGGCCAAGTAGGACTCAAACCAATTCTAATTGAATGTATGAATGAAAGGGTCAGTATACTCATAATATACATCATTCGATCAAAGTAGAGCTTGCCTAAGGATTTTCTAGTTTGACCTAAAGTACAATAACTTTGGTGATCATATTGTAAATACATGAAATGAGGATTCATTCTGTAATACAATGTTGTACTTCAGTAATGTGTATAAACTCGCCTTGGGTTTTAATCAGAGATCAATGTTTTATAAGAATTTAACTATGCATTCAAGCAGTTATCATCTTTAACATCACCCCGATAAACGAGCATTTACTCGTTAGTCTTTCCTTCATGTTCATTCATCTTGTGAATGGTAGTCCATACAGCGGAGGGGGTGTGCACATTGGTGTAAAAAAATAAATAAAAAGCACAAGTGATGTAATGTTTGCTGAATGTGATCAAGGGCTCCTGAAGCCCGAAACGCGTCATTGCAGGCTGCGGGTGAAACTCGAATAAACGCACATCTTGCCTGAATCGTTGTGGTGGTCTGAGTTCCTTCCTCGCCGCGAGCCCGAAGTGGTGCGAATTGTTTGGTGCATATATATATATATATATATATATATATATATATATATATATATACATATATATATATATATATATATATATATTCTACTCCTCCTTCTCCAGAAGAAAACTGCCACCTTCCAAAACAGCGGGCGTCTCGTCTCACACGGGACCTCTGGAGCCAGTCCCGACAACACTTCACCTCCCAGGCAGAAAAACTACCAGTGACGAGACTTGTGCAGACCAAAGTGTTTTATTTCTCTGTCGCCCTCGGACGCGTTTCGCCTGACCAGCAGGCTTGTTCACCGATACTTCAATAAATAACAGGCGCCATTTAAAGATACTCGTGCAACCAAAAAGTCACGTGATTAAAACTACAGATCAACTGCTAGTGAAAACACACTAGTAGTTTTGCATTCAATCATGATGGCTTAATACACATCATTAGTGTTCGAACCTTTTGCATACTCATTGTAAAATAACCTCATTTACATAATCATTTAAGCATTACAATTAATTAAGATTAGAAAACTGATCGCACAGTATTACGTCTGAACTAAGCATCGCGTAAAGGTTTGTCATTGAGCCCATAGTGGGCATAGACTAATTACATCATGATAGTAGCATTTCGCCATTATTTTCAAAGATCTTGCCCCAGTGGGCGTTCATACCGCTATTGTCTGTAGTACGGGCAAAGAAAGTGAAAGAAGAAGGTGAAGGTGAAAGAAAAGGGAAAGTAAAGGAAGTGAAGGTGCCCTTCTTTAAAAACATTTAAATTTTTTACACAATTCACTGTACAGTGGAACGTATAATTGAGGTCACCACAGCTCTCCATTCACTGACTTAACCAACATTATTAAGGCACAGACTTATAACTACAGGACAGCTGACATTTCAGATGGGGCTATACATCATGTCACAGATGTGTGCTCAGATCTTCTTCAAGGTTCAACCCCCCCGGGGCCTTGGAATTGAGTTCGAGAATATACCTTTAATCGAGGCGCCTTAATTTTTTCAGCCTGTCTCCGCCTCTTACACTTTTTGGAACTTGGTCAATGACATAGTAACTAAGCCCTGTTTCATCTTTATTGTGTTTGTCCTCAAAATGGTGTGCCACTGGGTAAGCCGGATCTGTATTTCGGATGGCTCCCATATGTTGTAATATGCGAATGTGAACGGGATGGATGGTGCTGCCTACGTACCTCAGGCCACAAGGGCACTGAAGCTCGTATACTGCATAGTCGGTCTTACAGTCAAAAAAGCCCCTGATTTGTTTTAATCTCTTGGACATATATATATATATTATCGCACTTGTATCCTCTCAGCGACGTGCCCTCAATCCAGCGCCATCAACCAAAAAGAGAACGGAAGACCCAGAGTGCAGGTGAGTTTCTTTATTTCTCAGTACACCACGCCAGTATAACATTTCGGCCTTCGCAGAGCCGTAGGTATATATAGTTAGGACCTAGTTTCCATAGGAAATCAGCAACATTCTATTGGGAATAACTTTGGCGCCGCTTGATGAATCTTCGCGAATTTCTCAAAGAAGATGGCCCGCTCCGCTCCTTTCCTGAAAGTTTTGGGGGGATTCGTCAAGTGGGGGATGAGAAAAAAGGGGGGTCCCAAAACATGTTTTCCCCATGTTATTTTCCATAGGACGATTAGACTCGGATACAGCCCGAACGTCTGAATGGAATTACACTAAATTTGGTAGATTTCGGTTCGCAGATCGCCCTTTTGCTTAAATGGTGTAAATCCCTCCAGTAGTTGTTGAGAAAATCGAATTTGCAAAAATGTATATATCTATAAGCGTGCACCGTACGTGTACCGTACGCGTACCGTGCGCGCACCGTACGCGTACGTGCGCGGACCTTCGCGTGCGCGAGCAGCATGCTGATTGGCTGCCAATGTCTGTCAACACTCCAAAACAGAAATTGTTGGTAGTCATCTTGTGCCTCGGCAGACTGTGGCACAGGAAAGCAGAAAAACAAACGTGTAGAACTCAAAAAGGGGGCAGGGTAGAAGCACCCAGACCTCCTAGGCCTGCTCAGGGGGTCCCACAAGGACCCCCGAGGCCAAACAAAAAATGTTTTTTGTGAAAAATCGCAGGGTGCACACACCGTACGCGTACCTCCGCTTAGGTACGCATACGGTGCGCGTACCTCGCGATTTAAAAAAAACAAAAAAACATTTTTGGGGCCTTGGGGGTCCTGCGCAGGCCTAGGGGGTCAGGGTGCTTCTACCCTGCCCCCTTTGCGTGGTTTCCACCTTTGTTTTACTGCTTTCTTGTGCCTTGGTTCTACCGAGGCACAAGATGGCTGCCAACACTTCTTGGTTTGGAGTATTGACAGACAGTGGCAGCCAATCAGCATGCCTTCCCAAGAAAGCCTGGACGAAGACGGCTGAAATGCCAGAAACCGGTCCCCGGTAGCTTGTCTCCTTTCTGGTGGAGAATTGGCTTGGTAGTTTAGTCTGCCCTGTTCCCATGATGCACTGGGCCAGGGACAGACTGATTTGCATATAGCCAGGTTCTGAGCTGGGATGGTGCAGTGAGATAAATAACGGTGATGGATCAAGCCCTGATCTTTGGACTGGGTAAGAGTGGTCTGCTTAATTCAGACACTCTGTTCATCACCACCCCCTTTTCTGAATCATTCCCAAGAAAGCAGCATGCTCATTGGCTGTCAATACTTCTAACCAGGAAATGTTGGCATCCATCTTGTGCTAGGTAGACAGAGGCACAAGAAAGCAGAAAAACAAACGTGTAGAGAAAAAAAGGGGACAGGGTAGAAGCACCCTAACCCCCTAGGCCTGCTCCGGGGGTCCCAGGGGGACCAATTTCCTGGGGCATATTGATAAAGAAGCGTGGGGGGTGCCCAATCCCCTCACACTGCCCTGGGGACCGCCGCCCTCCGGGGCAAAGCAAAGCAGCCCCCTGGCGCATACTGGAGGCTTCTGGTGGGCTAGTTGCCCCCCAGGGACCCCCAGTATGCAAGGGGAATTAGTTCCCCCTCTGCAAACACGCCCGGGGGCTGCGTTGCAGAGGTGTAAAAAAGGATGTGGCCTCATTACACCTCTCTGCAATGCAGCCCACTGGCTTATACTGGAGGCTCCTGGTGGGCTAGTTGCCCCCCAGGGACCCCCAGTATGCAAGGTTAAAAAACCTTTGAAATTCATCAGTGATGTCATTTGAGATGTCATCAGTGATGTCACTGACCATGTCATGAATGATATACTATGTGACATCATCAGGAGTGGATTGCTGGTGCGCGAAATATAGTTAGTACAACTAACTATATAGGAGCAATTTCAATGGTTTTGTATGAGTGAAATGTCCAGCTAACTATAACACCCCTAAAACTTATAGTTTTTGAAGTGAATTTCAAAGGTTTTTTAAATGCTAATTCCTAACTATATAAGGCCTGAAACCTATGTTTTTTCAGTGAATTTCAAAGGTTTTTTAAATGCTAATTCCTAACTATATAAGGCCTGAAACCTATGGTTTTTCAGTGAATATATATATATATATATATATATATATATATATATATATATATATATATATATATATATATATATATATATATATTACCTACTGGCGGTCGCCAGTAGGTAGTTATAGTTAGGATTTTTTTCAATGTTAAATCTCAAAATTCTATTTGGAATAACTTTGGCACCAGTTGACGAATCTGCCTGAAAATTTCCTCAAAATGGCCTCGTCGAGTTCCGGTCTCTCCCTGAAAGTTTGGGGGGATTTGCCAAGCGGGGGCCGAGATAAAAGGGGGGTCCCAAAACGCGTTTTCCCCATGTTAATTTCTATAGGGCGGTCGATTTCACTTTTAGCTCGAACGGCTGAATGGATTTACACCAAACTTGGCAAAATTGTAGGGACTAGTAGCCCGATGTGCCTTTGCTATGTCTCAAGATATGTGCTCCAGTGGATTTTGAGTAATTTAGGTTCAAAAAATATATATATCTATAGGCGCGCCCCGGTATGCGCTCCGGGGAGCACACCGGGCGCGCCACGCGACTTGCGCACAGAAAGCTGATTGGCTCTTGGGTGTCTGTAAACATTCTAAACAGTCTGGAGCAGCCGCCATCTTGTGTCTCGGTAAAATCGAGACACAAGAGGTGGAAAAAACAAAGGGGCAAATGACTATAAGGGGGCAGAGTAGACCCCCTCTGACCCCCTAGGTTTGATGTGGGGGCTAAAATAGGGTCCTGCGGAGCATTTAAAAAAAAATTCGATTTGCGCGGGAGGAGCGCCTGGTACGCGCACCGGGAAGCGCACCGGAGAGTGAAGCACGGGGAAAATCCAGGACCATATTTATGAAGGCCTTGTGCTGCCAGTTTTGCGCCGCCTGTGCGTCAGTTTTTGTGACGCACCAGCGGTGTAAAAAAATGCGCCTTGTTATGCTATATTTAAAAAGTGACGCATCTACTTAGATGCGTCACTTTTTAAATATAGCGCAACGAGGCGCATTTTTTTACACCACTGGTGCGATGCATCACTTTTCTTTGCGCACTCCTTATGACATAACAGATGTGTCATATTTAATGTATGACGAATCATGTCGCAAGGAGTTACAGATACGTCAGTATTTCTGACATATCTGTAAACATAAAAGTGACGCGAGGCAGGCGCAAGATTTTGACGCAACAGCATCCTAAAAGTGGCGCCGTGAAATCTCATAGATTTCACTGCGTCGTTATTACCAAGCTTTTTGCGGGTGAATGCCCCCTCTGCATACATTATACCTAACGCAGATATAATGTGGCGCAGGGTTTTAAAAAGTGACCCATGTACCTTTTAGGATGCTGTTGCGTCAAAATCTTGCGCCTGCCTCACATCAGTTGTAAGACTGACGCAAGACCTTTCACATGGTGCTTTCCCCATGTGAAAGGACGCATTACTGGAGTTGCGTCACTTTTGTGACGCACTCCAGCAATGCGTCACTTTTGTGTTTACAGATACGTCAGAAATACGGACGTATCTGTAACTCCTTGCGACAAGATTCCTCATACATTAAATATGACACATCTGGAATGTCGTAAGGAGTGCGCACAGAAAAGTGACGCATCGCAACAGCGCTGTAAAAAAATGCGCATCGTTGCGCTATATTTAAAAAGTGACGTATCTAGGTAGATGGGTCACTTTTTAAAATCCTGCGCCACATTATATCTGCGTCAGGTATAATGTATGCAGAGGAGGTGTTCCCCCGCAAAAAGCTTTGTAATAGCAACGCAGTGAAATCTATGAGATTTCACTGCGTCACTTTTAGGATGCTGTTGCGTCAAAATCTTGCGCCTGCTTCACAGACTGACGCAAGACCTTTCACATGGTGCTTTTCCCATGTGAAAGGACGCATTACTGGAGTTGCGTCACTTTTGTGACGCACTCCAGCAATGCGTTACTTTTGTGTTTACAGATATGTCAGAAATACTGACGTATCTGTAACTCCTTGCGAATTGATTAGTCATAAATTAAATATGACATATCTGGAATGTCATAAGGAGTGCGCCCAGAAAAGTGACGCATTGCTGTTTTCACGTAGCAATGCGTCACTTTTCAGAAATGAGTCCTCCAGTTTATTCACTGTGTCACCTCTACGACCCTTTCTTGCGTCAATACGTCCTTTTTGCATACATTACACCTGACGTAAGAATAATGTGGCACAGGCGTTTACAAAGTGATGTATTTACCAAGAAACGCCACTTTGTAAATATGAATAAATAAGGTGCATTTTTTATTGGAATGTTGTGTCACAAAAAGTGATGCTTTGGTGGCGTTAAAGTGACGCATGGCTTCATAAATGAGGCCTTCTACCTTCAACTCCAGCAATGCATCTTCTCTTATCCTTCAACACTCCTGTTCTTTTTCAACATTTTCATTGAATATCAACATTCCCCATATTCACTCTTCTTCTCATAACTTTCTTTCCTAACACTCACCTTCTTTCAGTCCTCCTACTTCACATCTTTTTTCCTCTCATACCTTTCTGTTCTTTCTTACTCATTCTCCTTTCAATTATCAATGCACTCTATTTCACTTACTCTTTTTCATTTTTTTAAGAATATAGCTCTTTGATGAGAATTGGAGGTAGTTCTGAAAAGAACTTTTGGTTTTCTTCTTTTTTCAAAACAGAAACAAAAACAGGGAATGGAAACTACTCAACAGGAGCAAAATAAAACAAAAAAAATTAGGGGTGGGAAGGGCAGCGATGGTTCTCCAATGCTCGAACCATGAGCTGGACACTTTGCTCCCCATAGGTGAGGAGTTGATTGCAGTATCTGCATCTGAGGACACCATGGTTAAATGCAGGTTGAATGTTTGGCACCTGCTCCTGTGATTGCCTCCTCCCAGAAGAAGTTGCTCCTCCGGTTGATGTAGAGGCCCCATCACTGGGTACCTCTTGTGCCAGAGCCCTGACACTTTCCCGGGAAAAATTCTGGGGGTGCTTCCTCTCCACATGCCGGATTATTGTGAAGTTCCCAAAAGAGTACTTTTTCGAAGCGTTTCCTCGTGACAGCTCTTCTTTGCAGATCTTGCACTGCACTTTTGGAGCATTTACCTTTTTTACTCCAGGTGGGATTATAAAAAATTTCCAAATGAAATGTTCCTTAACTTTTCGTTGAGGAGGCTGTTCATCGATGAATTCTGGTTCATCCTCACTGCTGGATTGTCTGCTAGCCATTGTAAAACCAACAAATATCCAGGAGCAAAAAGGCAGGTCTTTCAGTCACAAAAGTGAAAGAAGAAGTGAAGGAAATGGGTGGGGATTTCATTCTCATGCACTGCTGATGACGTCACATATTACATCACTCATGACATGGTCAGTGACATCACTCATGACATCACTGATGACACCATCCTTGTGGCAGAGTGACAGACCTCCTTTCAGTGTAATGTAACCCCTGAAACACATATTCAAAAATAGAAACTAACATTTACAAAAAAGTGGCGATACCTATACCAGTTACAACAACCAATTCAGTAATTCAACCATTTATATACACATCCACTCATTCACCAACAGTTCTATATAGTCATTCATACATATACTCACTTATCATATGTAGTGAGACACCTTTACATCCGTTAACACACCGACAGTCTTCCAAAAGTTACTCCCACATATACTCACACATGCAAAAAAACTATTGAACATCCATTTATTTGCATATACAGCTATACACACACTACCACCTTACTTCTAAGGAAACTTACACATACTTACTCTCTTAAACAATCACTTATAGAATCACATACTTATTTAAACAGGAACTCTTACAATCTCTCACTCTCACATTTACTCACTTATATACATAAATACTCCATATACTAGAATAAAACATATGTATACACATATATAAAACATATTTATTTTTTCACAAAGACACACATTCACTGGATGGTGTCATCAGTGATGTCATGAGTGATGTCACTAACCATGTCATGAGTGATGTAATATGTGACGTCATCAGCAGTGCATTGCAGGCGCGCAAGTTATAGTGAGTCCAACTAACTATAACGTGGAATTTCAATGGTTTTATGTCAGTAAAATTTCCAGGTAACTATAACTGGTGTGAAACCTATGGTTTTTTCAGTGAATTTAATAGGTTTTTTAAATGCTAATTCCTAACTATAACTGGTGTGAAACCTATGGTTTTTTCAGTGAATATATATATATATATATATATATATAGATATATATATCTATATTTATATATATATATATATATATATAGTCACTGAAAAAACCATAGGTTATAGACCATATATAGTTAGGAATTAGCATTTACAAAACCTTGAAAATTCACTGAAAAAACCGTAGGTTATAGACCATATATAGTTAGGAATTAGCATTTACAAAACCTTGAAAATTCACTGAAAAAACCATTGGTTTTAGCCCATATATAGTTAGGGATTAGCATTTTCAAAACCTTATTTTACTCGCATAAAACCATTGAAATTCGCATATATAGTTAGATGCGCTAACTATATACCGCGCACCCGCAATCCACTGCTGATGATGTCACATATTACATCATTCATGACATGCTCAGTGACATCACTGATGACATCACTGATGACATCTCAAATGACATCACTGATGACATCACTGATGACATCTCAAATGACATCACTGATGACATCTCATTTGACATCTCATTTGACATTACTGAGCACATCACTAATGACATCATTCATGTGATAATACGATGAACCTCTTCAGACTCTAATATAACCTTAGATACACTCAGTGTAAACAAAAACTCACAGACTGTCACTCATCCATGGAGTTACTCACACACCTAGTCAGTCATGCAAAGAATCAATCACACCTCCATTTCCTCTACTATACAGTTATACACACCTTACTTATTCAAACATATACTAACACATATTTACTCTCTTATACAATCCCTGATACAAGTTCACAATGATCCATACAGCCACTCACACATTCACTGGCTCTTATGCACAGTTATTTATATATGTCAACTCTCACATGTACTGTGTTTTACATATGTACTTACTTTGACATGTAGCACTGAGATATCCATTGACTCACCAATACACTCATGCACACAGTCAACCACCCATACAGCTATTTCCACATGCACTTTTGAACCCATACATCTAGTGAATCAACTGCTCACACATCTATACACAGAGTCATACACCTTCCAGCCACCCACACACACACTCAGTCTCCCATACAAATACTTCGGCAACCAATCAATAACTCATATAGTTACTCATTTAGCTACTGATCAACACATGCAGCAGTTCATAGAACAACAGATATAATGATGCACAAATTAAGACAGTTTAGTCACTAACCCATGCACTCAGTGAGACACATTTAATCACTCTCTCATACAGTCAGTCATGCACCTACTAAATCCTTCATCCAGACACTTATACATCCACTCATTCTTCAATATGTAAGACATATTTTAACTTTACAGAAACATACAGTCACTGGATGTTGTCATCAGTGATGTCATCAGTGATGTCTTTTGAGATGTCATCAGTGATGTCATCAGTGATGTCACTGAGCATGTCATGAATGATGTAATATGTGACATCATCAGCAGTGGATTGCGGGTGCGCGATATATAGTTAGCGCATCTAACTATATATGCGAATTTCAATGGTTTTATGCGAGTAAAATAAGGTTTTGAAAATGCTAATCCCTAACTATATATGGGCTAAAACCTATGGTTTTTTCAGTGAATTTTCAAGGTTTTGTAAATGCTAATTCCTAACTATATATGGTCTATAACCTACGGTTTTTTCAGTGAATTGTTTATAAAACTTTTCATTGGTTCATTTTACTTTTAGTTTCCTAATGATGGAACGCTTGAGCATATGACGTAAAATAAACACTTTTCATTGGTTTAGAACATTTTCTTTTCTCAAATGATGAAAGTCCCACCTTTTTTCCTCACTCCGACTTTCATTTTTATGAGAGAAAGACCTGTTTTTGTTTGCTAAGACATGGCATTTGTATTAGCTGCAGCTGGTGGATCTCCACCACCTCCACCACCACCAAAGAAGACAGGACCGACTAGCCAGGTCATCTTCGACCAGGAAGAAGAAGAGGAAGACGAGGAACAGGAGCAAGGGACAAGTGGCTTTCTAAAAGAAATGCCAAGAACGTCCCATATCAAAGTGAATTTTATCTGGCAATTTTTTTCTCATCCTTCTCATGAAAAGAAAGTTAATGCCAGATACGTTACCTGCCTCATCTGCAAAAAAAAACTCTCCAGAGGGACCGAGAAAAAATATAGCTATGGTAATCATACCATGCATCGGCACATGGAGAGGTGGCACCCTCTTAATTATTCTAAAGCACAACTTCGAGATCTGATGGATAACACCCGACCGGCTAAAATATCCACCAATGACTTAGCAATAAGTGAGTCAGCGGCAAGAGAAACGGTCTCAAATCTCCAAAAGAACTTTGGGCAGATGAGATTTACATGTCTAGCATGTGGAAAATTAATTTCATGCGGAGAGATGAGTATTACTTTAATAAATACATCATTTGAAAATCATCAATGTCCAAACCGTCCAAGAAAGTATTTTTTTTTGTTGCTCCTGTTGAGCCCTTTAAAGTGAATCATTTTTGTTTCCCCTTCCTCCAAAAAAACACAAAAAAAATATAAAACATCAAAAAGAATAAAAAAAAGTTCTTTTCAGAACTACCTTCCCTTTTTAAAAAAATTGCTAGAATGTTTAGCACTCTAGCATCCTCTACTTCTTTTGATTCGCTTCCCGGTTAGCGTTCCGGTACGCGAACCGGGAGCGAACTAAAAAAAAATATTTTTTAAAAAAAGACAAAGAAATAAACAGAGAGTAATGTGAAAAGAAAGGCAAATAGAGGGAGTAATACACAGTTACTGTTGAAAGAGGGACTGATAGAAGAAGTGAAAAGAGTAGTATAAGTAAGTAAAAGAAAAAAATGAAGGAAGTAGCAAAGCCAGGAAACTAAGGGTTAAAGAAAAGAAGCAGTGGAACTAATAAAAGTTAAATCTGATAGACATGTAACGTAAAGAGTACTAAACACTTACCTTTTAATTGTCATTACCGTACTAAATTATCTTTTTTATACTTTTAATCTGTGTAAGAAAGAACAAAAAAATTTAAATTAATAGAAGGTGGTAAAAAAAGTGTGGAAAGGGGCGACCAATCGGTCCCCCCGAACGTATGGCAGAGTACCACGATCCCCCCGGGAAGCCATCTTGGGCGGGAGGCGAGTCTCGGCTGGTATGCCCGAAGCGGCGTAGCCGGGGCGCGCCTTTTCCCGCCCTAGAGTGGGTTGGCCTAGACACTGACGCGGCTGGCCACGCCCTTGGGGCAGGCAGGGGCGGGTTTACGCCCGCCCTGAAGATGGATAAAAGGAGAAACAAGACCAGAAAGCATCCTCTTGTTCCTGTGCTTTGAAGCTGCACCTCCTCGCTGCACGTGAGCTCAAGACGGAACGAAGAGCCAATTTTGACCCACCCACCAGCCCCTGAAGACAGCGAGTGGTTTTAAATAAAGTTTGATGGCTAACTCTGATTTTCGTTTACAGGTTGTGGTATTATCGTGAAGATTTTGAGTATGCAATAAAGAATGGTCGATTTGTGTTATGTTTTGCAAATAAAGTAATTCTGCTTTAGTGTTCATCAGTAAGCATGCTTTGAATAAAGTTGTTGTTGCTACTGTCTGTTATATTTAGTCTTTAGTTATTTAGTTATCATTGTCGTATTTATTTTGGTCGGGCGGTAAGGTCATGATCGGTGAGCACTAATTGGAAGATCCCTATGAGTGGGCGTCACCCATTACGGATGGGGGCGCTCGGGGGAGGTGGCCATTGGCCCCTCAACGGGGAGGCGGTCCCTTCTAAGGATGGGTCGCCGAAAGGAAAGGGAAGGCGGTCAAGGCCCCTTCATGGGTAGGAGGGGTTACAGCCCCCTCCTGGGGAATTTCCCGGGGCCAGGACGTCTGCGACGGCAGATGTGGTAAGTTGTGTGGGGTTTGGGGGGGGTCTACGCTACCTTCTAGATACCTCACACGAGTCCTCGTACGACCTTTAAGTGGCGTCGAGTTTTATTGGGGCCCCCGTCAAGTCAAGGGAAATTGGTAGTTGCACTTGAGGTATGCCTCCGTGCCGCCCCTCACAAGTGAGGGGGATATGTCTGGGTTAGGGATCTTGACACCGGTTACGACCTTGCCGTTGGCCCTTAAACGTTAGGATGTACAATTTCAAAATTTCAAGTAAATGTTTGGTAGGATGTTAGTTCGGCTAGGAGAACCTTTGTATTAGAGGATATGTTAAGGTTAGCCAAACATCACAATGTGGTAATGAAATTGTACATAATATGAAACTGTTGATTTAATGTTTTAATTTTGTTTCATATTTTAATAAATACGGCCGGGAGGGTCACTCCCTCCCGTCTTCCAAAAACTTCAGAACTGTTTCCGGTTTCCCATCCTTGGGGATTGTGTTGAGAGGGGGTGGCGGGTATCTCAGCCATATGGAAAGGGGCGACCAATCGGTCCCCCCGAACGTATGGCAGAGTACCACGATCCCCCCGGGAAGCCATCTTGGGCGGGAGGCGAGTCTCGGCTGGTATGCCCGAAGCGGCGTAGCCGGGGCGCGCCTTTTCCCGCCCTAGAGTGGGTTGGCCTAGACACTGACGCGGCTGGCCACGCCCTTGGGGCAGGCAGGGGCGGGTTTACGCCCGCCCTGAAGATGGATAAAAGGAGAAACAAGACCAGAAAGCATCCTCTTGTTCCTGTGCTTTGAAGCTGCACCTCCTCGCTGCACGTGAGCTCGAGACGGAACGAAGAGCCAATTTTGACCCACCCACCAGCCCCTGAAGACAGCGAGTGGTTTTAAATAAAGTTTGATGGCTAACTCTGATTTTCGTTTACAGGTTGTGGTATTATCGTGAAGATTTTGAGTATGCAATAAAGAATGGTCGATTTGTGTTATGTTTTGCAAATAAAGTAATTCTGCTTTAGTGTTCATCAGTAAGCATGCTTTGAATAAAGTTGTTGTTGCTACTGTCTGTTATATTTAGTCTTTAGTTATTTAGTTATCATTGTCGTATTTATTTTGGTCGGGCGGTAAGGTCATGATCGGTGAGCACTAATTGGAAGATCCCTATGAGTGGGCGTCACCCATTACGGATGGGGGCGCTCGGGGGAGGTGGCCATTGGCCCCTCAATGGGGAGGCGGTCCCTTCTAAGGATGGGTCGCCGAAAGGAAAGGGAAGGCGGTCAAGGCCCCTTCATGGGTAGGAGGGGTTACAGCCCCCTCCTGGGGAATTTCCCGGGGCCAGGACGTCTGCGACGGCAGATGTGGTAAGTTGTGTGGGGTTTGGGGGGGGTCTACGCTACCTTCTAGATACCTCACACGAGTCCTCGTACGACCTTTAAGTGGCGTCGAGTTTTATTGGGGCCCCCGTCAAGTCAAGGGAAATTGGTAGTTGCACTTGAGGTATGCCTCCGTGCCGCCCCTCACAAGTGAGGGGGATATGTCTGGGTTAGGGATCTTGACACCGGTTACGACCTTGCCGTTGGCCCTTAAACGTTAGGATGTACAATTTCAAAATTTCAAGTAAATGTTTGGTAGGATGTTAGTTCGGCTAGGAGAACCTTTGTATTAGAGGATATGTTAAGGTTAGCCAAACATCACAATGTGGTAATGAAATTGTACATAATATGAAACTGTTGATTTAATGTTTTAATTTTGTTTCATATTTTAATAAATACGGCCGGGAGGGTCACTCCCTCCCGTCTTCCAAAAACTTCAGAACTGTTTCCGGTTTCCCATCCTTGGGGATTGTGTTGAGAGGGGGTGGCGGGTATCTCAGCCATATGAGCATGAGACAAAATGAATGTTAAATGTTAAATGTGGTATACTTGTATAGTGCCCACACTGCCAGCGCTCGCTCCACCTTGAGCCCCATACCACTTTCATACCAAGGAGACTCATGAGACAGAAATGTGGAAAACGGTGGTGCAGGTTTATTTTGCATAACAAGTAGCAGATAAGGTGGGTCATCTTACAGGCGATCCAATGCGGCAGCCCCTCGCTGACCCGCATGCCTAATTAGCCATCTTGCACGGTAAGTCGATGCTCTTGACGGTGCAATACGTTAACACTTTATTTCGTTCTACTCCCGCCCCCCCTGTCAGGGCGGAGCGATGAGGCACACCCCTGGTCGGTTCAGGCCCCCCGACCGCCCGAAGGACTAACGGGGCGCCGACGCTGTTTCCTGGAACCCCCTCGGCTCCAGGTTCTTGGCTCAGGCACCCCTACTGTGCCAGGCAGAGGTATTGACTGTATCCTTCTGCCGCAGAGGTACCCTTACTGTCCATCTGCTTCCAGATCGCCCTGTACTCCGCCACAGCTCTGGAGGAGGCCCCCGTCGATGACAGAGCCCCCCCACCACCTAGTTACCTTCGTTACACCTAGTGCCCTCAAGATCATTGGCACCCTGCTGCTGCCAGAGCTTCCTGTAAGTCAAGGAGGAAAACATCCATCCCAATACCAGACAAGTGAACCCCATCTCTTTCATAGTAACCCACAGTCCTGTCCTGTATCAGTGCATGCCTAATAAACCCCAGGCCCCTCTTCTCCATGAATTTTTTGCATGGCCCTGTTCACCCTCCTCCTGCCTTGCTCGATGGCAAGGGGTGACCGCGCTCCTCTCCAGGCCCTGCGGGGGACAATCTCCGACCATATAAATTCAGTGGCCCCCAATTTGTTCGTTATCGCGGTTACATCCCGCTGCATGGCATCCACTAATGCTCTCCTCACCATTGTCACCAGATCATTCCCTCCCAGGTGTATCACGAGGATGTTGGGAGGCCCCCCCCGTGCTGACAAACATTGGACCAGTCTGCCACGCCCTTAGTTACAAAAGCCACACCTCTTACAGAGATTCCTTGGCGGTTAGTTGTTTTTGTCCGGACATATTACACGGGGGATCGGCAGGTGACTATTAGCATTATTGTATCTGCTGATAATGGCAAACCTGTGATATTTGTCCAAGCATAGTGGTGGGCTTGTGAAAGACATGTCCAGTGCTGTAATAATCACGACAGTGGATGTCCTGGCAACTTACTGCAAGATCGTTATTTGAGATAGGTTAGAGCACGCACTAGCAGATGCCCGTAGCCGCCAAATGTCATTCCCAGTTCTCTGTCGTATTGCAGTATTTCACCTCTAATTATACTGTATTTTTCCTTGTAACCGTTGTTTGCCTTTGCTGCTTGCACAAGTGCCACCCTCGCCTACCTTACGTCTGTTCTAGGCCTGAGTGTCTAGCACATATTGCAGTATTTTACCTCCATTGTACTTTGTCTCTCTTGCAACCTGCACACTTATCACTTATCCCTTCTGCAATGCACTGTTGGCTACCTCATGTATTTTGTTCGCTTCACAATTGTCACTTTACCTCATGTAACTTAACGTCTGCTTTTGTACGATTATTCCCTGTCATTTCTTGTACTTATTGTGACGAGCTCCGCCTTCGGGTGACGTCCGTGCTTCATAAAACGCATAAATGAATTAAATAACAAAAAGTTGACCTCGAGCAAATGAAGGACTGCCTCATTCAGGATGACGTGCTTGTCAACCATGCATTGCATAATTGATTTTTATCGTGAGAGCCAGGAAAGGGGCTGTGCCGCCTGCTAGAGCACTTGGTGTTCAGAATCTTTACTATCATATTTGAATATATGTGCATAAAACAAATTCCTTCTCTGTAAGGGACTGATAGCCAGGTAGCCAGAAGGTGGCGACAGTGAGCTATTACAGTTGTTCATCACGAAGCCTTGTCGGGAATGTATTGCTTCCTTGATGAAACAAGTTCATGGGCGGTTTCGACTGGCGCCCCTAAACGATAGTTTTAATATGCCATAATTTCAACTTTGTTTGAGCCTGTCTGTGCACTGCTAGTACAACCAGATGTATTAGCTAATAATCTGTTACATAACGTATCAATCACTGTGGGCTCCATGTCACCTACCGCACACTCTGCCATGTTTGTACCACCAGAGCTCGCTCCTACAAATGGATGCATTCTAAATGTATACATAAACTCGCTCCGACCTAACGATGGAACTGTTTAAATTTAAAACTACAGCAGATGTGTGACGTAGTCAGTAAGGAAGACACATAAGCTAGCCTGAATTGTCATATACACTTCGCTTTAAAACATGAAGACACCTTTGCGTCATACATATACTTTAAGGATGGAGTGCTATTTCAGAATGCTGCACGTTTAGTTGATGATATTGCATTAATATGTCAAAACATCCGAAATGGACAATCCTGAAGTGATGTGGTCCACTGCATAATACTGCAGTGCCTTTTAGGATTACATGTGTGGGTTAGACACATTTGGATTTATGCTTGCAGGATTACTCCCCCTTTAAAATATTTTTCCAAGTGTCTTACCCACCAGATCTATTAAGTTTTATTGCTTGAAGTCACTTCGCATAGTTGAACTTCACAACAGATAGATTTTATTGTAGGGGAAGTGTAAAAACGCTGCGATGGTGTAATGTTTCAATCTCACTCTCCATCATGCCAAAGAAAGGCTGTATCACAGATGTGTGGCTCAGCTTACGAGCCAGGGGAAGGTTTTTTAATCCCCGTGGCAAACATGTGTGATATATAAACAATGATGCCAGTCCCTTCACTGAGGGGATTACTCAAGGCCACTCAAAATACCCGTTTGGTAAATTATGTTTACTTTGGGGGTACTCTCAATGTCGAATTATGACCCTGTGTCGCACTTGTGAAGTTTAACGCTTCATGACATCGCTGGGCCTGTTGTGGATGCTGACTGGTCACGCTCCACTTGTTAACCTCAAATTTCAGCAACTTTAGTATCGTATTAAAGGCCCCACCTACTAGGATTTTAAACAACTCTCGAATCTTTAGGCTGTGCTTGAATGAAGTTGTGCCTTCGTGATGGCAGCAACCCAAGGGAAATTCGGAGCTACATAATGTAAACACCTAATGTGCGGTGCCCATGTTACACCTTTGTACCATAGACTAGGGACTTATATGTAAGTTAAATATGCACTGACACATACATAATAAAGAATAGCATACCTATGCATAGCTGTCGAAGTTTGAGCTAGGTATGTGTGACATAGCCATATATTCGGTCTTTCTACGTGTGACATGTAAATGTCTTATGTCTAGCACTTTTACCAATGCATGTTAGAAAACCAAGACTGAATAGAGATCACAGTTGTGCCTATCTAGTAGGATAAATGACCCCTTTTGTGGTAAATTAAACCAAGTTATACGTAGGTCTTTAGAATAATGATTAATACAAAACGATACTGGAGTTTCCTTTCAGGATACCTGCGTTTGTCAGTTGCAAGAGAAAACTCTCAAACTGTGGCGCTTTGCAGACTGCCTAAAGATTCCTAGAAGTCGGCAAGGCAACAATTGACCATACACATGATCCTATCGAGTGCATTTGTAAAGGACTGAAGGAAAGATGGTAAAAGCCGAGAAAGGCATCCAATGGGTAAGTTAAGGAATAAATAAAATCTATACGATAATAGTTTAAAACAGATTCCTACAAGGCATCAATATCTGGGCGCTGCTGATAGTGCATTTCCTTGCGTGCAAGCAATAGCTGGGAATGAACAAGCGGCGACGTAAGGCGTGAATTGCTTCGATAACATTAACACGTGCTTTTACCTGCCCCCACCCTAATGGCTTTATTACGACAGCGAAAATTGATTGCGATGGCAGAGGCGCCTATTCTCCTAAGAGCATGGATGATTAATATGGCGGGGCAAGACGTGCAAGCTAATTGCACCGTTTCTCCCAGCAGTGAGACATGGGCGCCTGTGGGGTCGTATGAAAAAAAAAAACAATTAATCATAGGCCCACCGAACAATTGAAAACCTGGTGGATGCTACCTAGTTGCATGCGTAGGAACCCGCGCACTTCTTGCCTGTGCTGCCCACACAATCGCTAGCTTTTCCTCTTAAACGTACTCCAGGTGAACAAATTGAAAGAACCGCCGAGGCGGGAATTGAACCCTGGTCCCAGGCCAGACCTCTGCATCAGCGTCTGCCGTTCTAACCATTGAGCCACACTTCTCCGTCATGAACTGAACGCTTCATCACCGTTGTGCGGTAACTAGGGCTGTTCCACCTAGCAAGGACCCTCCGCCCCATGAAATTCGGCATCCAGAGGGTGTCCGTGAAAAGGCCACACACATATCCAGTGATACTGCATGTCCTGCCCAACCCCGAACCTGCGCAACTCGGTGCCCCAAATGAATTACATCCACCTAGGGGAAAACATACAAACGACACGTGAATAGCAGTTTGCCAGTGGCACAGGTTCGTAACAAAAGCATCCAGGATCCCAATAAGGGCGCTGCGGCCAATGATCCGGCCGCCTAAGTGAGGAGAGAACCTTCGCAAAACCGCGGGCAGTGCCATCCAGTGGCCTAAATGCTTTGCTGCGCCCGTATACACGAACGATCAGTGGTGTAAGGGCTCCTCTGTAAACTACCTTCCCCACGATTCCTGAACATTCTCCTCACTCGGCGATGAGCCGGTCCTACATGCTGTCCGTGGATCGCCCCTAATCCAATTACGCACGGGCTTATTAGACTTCGGCCTGCTTCGCCAGGAACGGGAGGTGAACTTGCTTCGCAGCTCCACCCCTCCTCCTCCCAATGCCAGCAGGCCACGACAGTGCCGGGATCCCCGGGCCTGTAGCCCCAACCTCTCCTTAACGCGGGATGCCTGGCCCCACTAATTTGTGCATCATAACGATCACATTGCCTGGTGCGCATGACCCAGACAATCAGAATGCTTTTTTTTTTGCGCAGGACCTCTACAGGAGCAGCTAGAGCAATAGATGTTGCTAATTTATTAACATTAAATTCTCAAATACGGCTGACTAAGAATCGCCATTAGATCACTTGATGTGAGACACGGATCGTGTCATAATATGCTCATAGTCTGCTAGCCCTCAACTGGTTCTATGTACAGCGCTCAGACGTCTTCGGGTAATGTTCGCGCTATATACACTTATCGTGTCCTAATCAGCTCCTGATCTGCTAGCACACAACCCTTGTGACAAGGACCCGGCAATGGCGGCCAGCTCCGGACAACAATGGCGGTGGGATCCTACCCAGCCCAGGGCCGCCTCGCGGACCTCGCTGTCGGGCGCAACGCGTGACCGGCAATAGCGGCGGGATCGGGATCCTACCCCGCCCAGAGCCGCCCTGGTCGACCCACTCAGACCTTCACCCTCCCGAGGTCGCAAACAAAGTTGAACAACGTACACCAAACGTCCACAACATTATGTTAAGACCACATGTGAACCTTTGCTCTGCATTAGAGTGACCTGTGCACTCTGCATGTACCAATGCTGCGTTCATGCGTTCCCGTCCACCGGTCACCATTCCAGTGACAAGCGCACCGCGTGGCCGGCAATGGCGGCGGGATCCCACCCCCCCCCCCCCGTGGCCTAGTCGACTCGCACGGACCTTCACCCTCCTGGGGTCGATAATATCGCTAGCAATGAGTATTACAACAATACACATCTATAGAATTATATGAAGAATCACATGTGAGTTTTGTGGTTTAAATGCACACCTTTGTACTGCATTCGGGTGACCTGTGCACGTTGCATGTAACAATGCCGATTTCTTACGTTCCCGCTACACTTGATACTGGCGGGAGTCAAAAGTGAGTCGATAACAAACATAATACTATTGAGTGGCAATGGCGGCCGAATCCGGCACCAACTACATGGCTGGCAATGGCGGTCGTGTCTAGCGAACGTGGCTGTCGTGCGATGTGCCCTCTCCGTAAAGTTTACTTATCTCCGTGTGATGAGATAACAGGCATTCCTGTCTTTACACGCAAAGAGCTACGGTTAAGTCTGCACATTATCCTGTGTGATGAGATAACAGGCATTCCTGTATTTATATGCAAAGGGCTACCGTTAAAGACTGTAGTGAGTTGCAGCATGAACCGTGTGCCGTGCCACCACTCTCAGTACAGCGCTAACATAAACAATCTGCCTCGGACTCCAATCTCGGTCACTCCCCTCGCATGCACTTTGCCGCTCATCCTGGCACTCACGCATCCCTTGCTCCACAGATTAATTAATTTGTTATTGTAGCCTCTCACTCCACACAGAGATTCAACAATCAAAGAAGATTCACTAGATTTTAATGCTGGACCTATTGGCTCTGAAGCGCTTAAATTGCGTACTCTAAATAAACACCCTCAAAGTTTGTGGAAAGACTTGCAAGAAAGAGGACTTGTAGCCTGCAAGTGACCAGTGTCTGTCTGTTTACATAAAGCACTGCCCCCACCGCCATATTGCGAGTGATCACTGTTCTTGAGTCTGAACAGTTAATTCACCAATAGTGAAGCACGCGATGTGACCAAACTAATAAATCCATTCAAATGGCTGCAGAAGGCTTCACCCCGTCTTCAGGCGGGACAAGGAAAGAACGTCTGCTCAGCGTAAAGTACACATCCCCGCAAGGTGTAAACATATTTACACCCACCGATAATGACTATTTATATATAGCACAGTACAAACTGGAATTTGTGTGGTACCAAATGCTGTCTAACTCAATGGAATACATGTTATCGCGCTCAGTAAAATGAACCCTTGAGTGAGCCCTACGAAGCTCTGCAGTATTGGGTCACATGTAGATGTCTCTAGCTAGCACCCTAACTCAGTGATCAGCCTGAACAGGCCTGCAACTCTGGGGCATAAAGTGATACCTGAAACTCTACAGTAAAACGCGAACCCACTGAACTGCCATACGAGGAATAGACCCTCGGAACACAGGTTCACGTTATCGCGCTCATTATAAACTTGGGTTCTTCCGACGGCATCGGGGCTATTTGCCAATCAGCCTAGTGTTCGCACAACAACGCCTGAAGGGAGAGAGACCCGAGGCCACGCCACTAGATGGGGCCCCCTGTGGGCCAGAGCCAACGTGCGTGGCCCAGGGGGAGGCGAAAGCGCCAGAGCCCCGACCCCGGCTTCCATGCGCGCCGGTAAAGTGACGCGTGCAGGAGGCCGCAGAGGGCACTGCATTCACACAAACGAAGCTCCTGGCCGTTCTTCAACCCGGCGGCGGTAGGAGGGGGGGTGGGGCGTTCAGTGAAGCGTACCGGAGGCCACAGAAGGCACTAACACGCATTCAATCAGGAGGCGGTAAAGCCGGCAATTAACGCTCTAAACGAGGAGCAACTCTCACCGGCCGCCTGGTAGCAACTCAGAAGTGCTAAGCCGCCCGCATGCCCCTGCGGTCGAGACCGCCACCTAAAGCTGGATTCTCCCGCCTAACCCTTTCACCCGCCACCACTAACCTCCCCTGTGGCCGATACCACTGGGCCCCATACAACCTGGTCCTGCCCAGGGACGGGGCCGGGGGGAAACAAGTTGGGAGCACATACCTTTCTCTACGCGACGCATCCGACGCGAGACGACCAGACACCGTCCCACGATGCAGGGACAGCCTGGGAGTGGGAGTGAGGGTCAAACCGCTGCTGAACAGCGCAGAGCAGCCCAGGAAACGCAGCAGGAAAAGACCGAGCAATGCTAGCCGTGCTAGTTATAGGTCCCGTGAGTCCGCCTCCCGCTCGCTCAGTGTCGCCACTCATTGGCCGTTTGAAAAAGGGGCGGCTCCCGGGCCGGCGACCTATCGTTCTGCTCGCGCGGCATGTGGCACTAAGACGCTGTCTCGCTTTAGCTCCCCTTCGCGTCGCGCGGCCAGCGGCAAAGTGCACAGCTGCCCCAGCAAAGAGGCGTCCCAGCGCTGTATACCGCTGGGGAACCCATCCTGTCTTTCCCTGAGAGATGATCCCTCCTGGGCATCCCCAAGGTGAAGCCAGGCATCCCCGGCGCTGATGGAGCCGTTAGTAGAGATTAAGCAAGCTATTGCCCAGAGTTGCTGAGTGGGACCCATGGTTGGAGTAGGCACCGAGGCGAGAATTATCGAGACCGCTGACCATGGCCCAAGACCCTGCCACGTCAGGAATCGAACCCTGGTCCCGGGTTGACCTCTGCTTCCGGGTCTGCCACCTCTAACCAGTGAGCCACACCAATCCATATATATATTAGAAATCACAATTCAAAGTAGAAAATTAATTAAACATATTTAATGGTTTATTTTTGCTGTTATCAGAAAATATCAAATTTCACTGAAAACAGTGAGTTGAAGGTATTAATCATATAACAGCGGGGAAAAAAAAACACAATCAAAATGATTGTGTTTAAAAAACCTAAATAATATAACTAAGCAGAAATAAGAACTCCTCCAAAGTAACTTACTTTCTATGACGTCAAAGGATATCCTATGAACAGCTTATACTCTGTTATGCTGTTACTATTTTCTGCCCGCCACTTTCTGAAAGATAAACTCAATTGTTTTAAGAAAACTGAGACATACAAAGCAATTTGAAACAGCAGACTAAGTTACAGCAACACCTAGAATCATTATAGTCCAATTACCCACCCTAAATTCTGACTTCAAAAAACAAGTCAAAAGGCAACATTGCTTCATAGTCAATTAGTAATGTTTGCTGAAAGACTAGCCATTTTATAAATTTTAAATAAGTTGTGTAATATCCAGATGTTGTCAAAGGACCAGTATATTATATAATAGCTGCAGTTGCAAATGTTCTTCCTGAAATCGATGATTATGTAGCCAAAACATTTTTAATTAGACTGGATAACTTATTTTGTTCCAGTTTATGTAGTTGAAATTGTACAATGACATTTCATCCATAAGTTTCCATAAATAAAGTGGACAGCATTGCAGACTTACATTTCCTCTACTCCTTATTTTGATCTGTTACTTGACTTTGCTTATAAAAACAAACAGTTTTCGCTCTGCACTACAATTATCAGGCCATATAGAGTAGGAGCCATTAGAACATCTTGAAAATCCACTGAACAAATCCCAAGCTTTTTTTCCTAAAATTTTGGTTGTAAGAACACCAGGTAAGAATTTTGAAGGTGGAAAGGCAATCTTTTTTGGAAAGTTAAAACAGAATCATTGCAGAATGACCAGCCGTTTCCAGATTTCAAATAGGCTGTATAATGTCCTGAATTAGTTGAAGGACCGTTATGATATATAATTGCAGTAGTTTTAAAAGTCCTTCCTGATATTGACAACTGCGAAGCTACAAAATTATTAATTAAAGTTGTCAATTTAGTTCCATCAGGCCTACATCGTTGGAACATTAAAATGACATACTGGCCATAACTTCGTAAAATTAACGTGGACAGCATTCCAGACTTACATTGGCTGCACTCCATATTTTGATCGGCTGCCTTTACTAGCTTATTGAAGGATACTGATTTACTGTCAGGCAAAGTTAAATATATAAATCTTTCTGAGTCTACACTATTAGTACTTGATAGCCTACAGTTCTCACAGTCATGTTGCCATTGATAAGAAAGGCCAAACAGATAATCTACATCTACACCTTCATCTTGCAATACATCAAGAATATACATTAAAAACTCCTGACAATCCTGCTGAATATTTTCAGAGAATTCTGTTTGACCTGAACATTCGTCTAACAGAAAACGAATTTCAGACACACTTTCTACTCTCGTTTTATCAGCACTACATTTCTCTAACACAGAATTCAACAAACAGCATAAACTTTGTTCCGAATTCATCACAATCTGTTCTTTGAAAGTCTCTAGTGAAAAGAGAACATTAACAACTACATTAGCATAGCAGTTGACACCAGAACTATTTTCAAATTTAAAACCAACAACATTTTCAACAGAATTCATTTTATTGCTGCTTCCACTTTTGGGTTCATCGACTTTTGGTCTTTTTGCATCAACCTCCCTACTATTACTGATATTTCTTCGTTTCCGGCCTACCACACGTTTCTCAAACAAAGGATATTGAGGCAAATGTGGCGCATACTCTCTATGGCTGAGATACCCGCCACCCCCTCTCGACACAAATCCCCAAGGATGGGAAACCGGAAACGGTTCTGAACTTTTGGAAGACGGGAGGGAGTGACCCTCCCGGCCGTATTTATTAAAATATGAAACAAAATCAAAACATTAAAATAACAGTTTCATATTATGTACAATTTCATTTCACATCACGATGTTTGGCTAACCTTAACATATTACTAATACAAAGGTTCTCCTAGCCGAACTAACATCCTACAAAACATTTAACTTGAAATTGTACATCCTAACTTTTAAGGGCCAACGGCAAGGTCGCAACCGGTGTCAGATCCCTAAACCAGAAATACCTCCCCCACTTGTGAGGGGCGACGGCACAGAGGAGTACCTCAAGTGCATCTACCAATTTCCCTTGACTTGACGGGGGCCCCAATGAACTCGACGCCATTTAAAGGTCGTCCGAGGACTCATGTGAGGTGTCTAGAAGGTAGTGTAAACCCCCTCCCCACCCCACACAACTTACCACATCTGCCGTCGCAGGTGTCCTGGCCCCGGGAAATTCCCCAGGAGGGGCCCGTAGCCCCTCCTATCCAGGAAGGGGCCTTGACCGCCTTTCCTTTCCTTCTGGCGGCCCATCCTTAGAAGGGACCGCCTCCCCGTTGAGGGGCCAATGGCCACCTCCCCCGAGCGCTCCCATCCGTAATGGGTGACGCCCCCCCATAGGGATCTTCCAATTACTGCTCACCGATCATGACCTTACCGCCCGACCAAAATAAATACGACAATTTAACTAAAACTACTAATTACCAAACAACCCTAACTATTTCTTGTATGATTACTGATCAACACTAGTGCAAAAATACTTTATTGGAAAAAACATACTGTAAATGACCATTCTTTATTGCATACTCAAAATACACGACAATCATCACAACCTGTAAGCAATAGAGTTACCACATCAAAACTTTATTTACAACAACTGGCTGTCCTCAGGGGCTGGTGGGTGGGTCAAAATTGGCTCTTCGTTCCGTCTCGAGCTCACGTGCAGCGGGGAGGTGCAGCTTCAGAGCACAGGAACAAGAGGATGCTTTCTTGGCTTGTTGCTCCTTTTATCCGTCTTCGGGCGGGCGTAAACCCGCCTCCACCTGCCTCCCTGGGCGTGGCCGCCGCGTCAGTGTCTAGGACAACCCACTCCAGGGCGGGAAAAAGGCACGCCCCGGCTACGCCGCTTCGGGCATACCAGCCGAGACTCGCCTCCCGCCCAAGATGGCCTCCCGGGGGGATCGAGGTACTCCACCATACGTTCGGGGGGACCGAATGGTCGCCCCTTTCCATATGGCTGAGATACCCGCCACCCCCTCTCGACACAAATCCCCAAGGATGGGAAACCGGAAACGGTTCTGAACTTTTGGAAGACGGGAGGGAGTGACCCTCCCGGCCGTATTTATTAAAATATGAAACAAAATCAAAACATTAAAATAACAGTTTCATATTATGTACAATTTCATTTCACATCACGATGTTTGGCTAACCTTAACATATTACTAATACAAAGGTTCTCCTAGCCGAACTAACATCCTACAAAACATTTAACTTGAAATTGTACATCCTAACTTTTAAGGGCCAACGGCAAGGTCGCAACCGGTGTCAGATCCCTAAACCAGAAATACCTCCCCCACTTGTGAGGGGCGACCGCACAGAGGCGTACCTCAAGTGCATCTACCAATTTCCCTTGACTTGACGGGGGCCCCAATGAACTCGACGCCATTTAAAGGTCGTCCGAGGACTCATGTGAGGTGTCTAGAAGGTAGTGTAAACCCCCTCCCCACCCCACACAACTTACCACATCTGCCGTCGCAGGTGTCCTGGCCCCGGGAAATTCCCCAGGAGGGGCCCGTAGCCCCTCCTATCCAGGAAGGGGCCTTGACCGCCTTTCCTTTCCTTCCGGCGGCCCATCCTTAGAAGGGACCGCCTCCCCGTTGAGGGGCCAATGGCCACCTCCCCCGAGCGCTCCCATCGGTAATGGGTGACGCCCCCCCATAGGGATCTTCCAATTACTGCTCACCGATCATGACCTTACCGCCACAGGCCGGATAGTTGACCGGCTATCCGGACCCCCCACAACAACTCCTGCCTAAAGGTCATGTTTTAAACTCTTTAGCCAAGCTATGAGGTCTCCTATGAGTAACTCATTCCCCACCCGGGACAAATGGACCCCATCACCCAGGTACATACTGTCCCCCTTAATACAACCATGTGGAACAGAATGCAGTGTACTTGAACGAAACAATCTACCCAATTTATTATTTACTTTCTTCACTGAGTGATTCAGAGCAGAAACCGAATTTGCCCCCCGCCACACTTTCCGTGGAATCATATGGGACCATGCAATTGTGCACCCTGGAACTCTTCTCGCCAATCCAACTTACAGTGGAGAGCATTGCCTCGAGAAGAAGTCGTCTACCAGTGGCCACCAAATCGTTGCCCCCAAGATGGACTATGATTATAGACGGCGGTGACCTTGTCCGCCCTAACAAACCCTCGAAAAAGGATTGAAACTGGTCAATACAGAGCCCGCCCCTTCCGTAGAAGGTCACCCTGTACCCGTATTCCCCAGCCATGTGAATCATGTCACCTGCTTCGAATACGTCCGCGGCACGCCTCACGTATGAGTGGCCCACGACCCACACCACTTTTCCCGCAGCCGGTGATGTCTGACCGCTGGTTCCCAGGTGTCGGGTCGACTGCACAGTCCGCCCCGCCTCGTGAGCTTGCGAAACTGTAAACCAAACAAAAACAAGAAGCGTGAGTACATCATTACAGCTTCACAACATGTGCAACCGCACATACTTTTTGTAACAATTCGAGGACCAACGCCCCAGACGTTTCACTTTTTCCACACTCAGACCCCTGGCTGTAGCCTCAGTAGCAGCCCCTATCCGAAAGGAATGGGTCCCGAACTCGCCGGGGTTCAAGCCCGCGGCCGAAATTGACATCGCAAGCACCCGCTGGAACTGAAACCTCATCAGTGGGGTGGCGTCAGCGTGTCTCAACAAGGTTCCCCCCCATGATGCCACCCTCTGTGCCAAATATTCCTCTACGCAAACAACAGGGCACATGGGAGACCCGGGAATCCTATGTATGATTATGCAGTCCCCAATCGCACCCTGATCGGTCTTGGACCTGACAAACGAGACAGTCATCGTCTCCCCCTTAACCTGAATGTGCTCTCGGCACAGTCCCCCCACCGTATCCTGCTTGTTCCTCGCCACCAGTTCGCTTACCCGCATAGCCCCATGGAATGCTAGCGCAAAAGCGGCTCGGAATAACACTGTTTCATACCGGGATGAACATGTCGCAGGAAGTACAGAAAACAACAGGGCCAACCTATCCAGGCCTATCGGGTGTCTCCGATCTACTCTGCGACCCTCCAGACGTTGCCACCCACGTAGCGCTTTCTGCACCACGAAAGACGCTGTCGGGTCCCGGATCCCATGAGCCCTTGCCATAAAGGAAATGGCGGCCCTATGCCTCTGGGCCGTAGCTACTGATTTGCCTGCCCGATGTAGAGACAGCAGAAATTTTACGACAAGCTCTTCCTGGCCCCAAAGCTCCCCCCTAGCAGAACCCAAAAAGGACCAATAGGAACGAAACGCCCCTTCATATGCCTTCCTTGTCCTGGGTGCTAAACTCTCTCCCACGAGGTTTTGTAGTTCGGGGCACCGAGAGACCAGAGAGCTTCGGGAAAGGGTGCCGCCACCCGGTCCGCTGTGGGCAGAAAACCCCAGAAGGCCTGCATACGGAAACGAGAAAGTGCGTCAGCCGCTTGATTCAACACCCCCGGGACATGTCGCGCCCTAAAGAGCACATTCAACTGCATACACAATAACACAATTTCCTTGAGCAGTCTCAGAATCCATTTGCAACGTGCTGCCTGACTATTGATACACTCAACAACGGTCATGTTATCAGACCAATACACCACAGAGTGATCCCGGAACCCCTCAGGCCATGTTTTCAGGGCCACCAAAATGGGGAAGAGTTCAAGAAAAGCAATGTTACTCGTCAGCCCGCACTCGTGCCACCATGACGGCCATTTTTGAGCCGACCATTGCGTACCGAATATGGCGCCAAAACCTATACTCCCCGCCGAGTCTGTCCACAGCCCCAGCTCCTCGGAGGACACCGCCGGTTTGTTCCAGACAATTCGACCATTGAAATCCGCCAAGAATGCCAGCCAAATGCGCATGTCCTGGCGAATCTCTGCCGAGAGCCTCGTGCGGTGGTGTCCCTCCTTCAGGCCGACCATGGCTTGTGCAATCGGGCGGGAAAAGGGGCGGGCCATTGGCATTACTCTGAGGGCAAAATTCAACTGGCCCACTGTTTGTTGCAATTGATGCAGGTTTACCTTAGACACTCGAATACATGTTTCAAGGGATGCCCTGAATTTTAACACTTTTTCTTTGGGTAACCGAAAACAACCTTCCTCCGAGTCGAGCTCGATCCCCAGAAACTCGAGTGAAGTCGAGGGGCCAACAGTCTTACCTGGTGCCAATGGCACACCAAATTGCTTCATTAAGGCACAAAATTCGTTTAAAGCCTGTCCACATTCCGGGTCCCCGGCTGCCCCCAGAAACAGAAAGTCATTGAGATAATGCATAACATGCTGAAAACCCGTCCTTCTTGTGAATACCCATTGTAGGAAACAACTGAACTTTTCAAAGTAAGCACAAGATATAGAGCATCCGATTGGCATACATTTATCCATATAATAGCGGCCCTGAAACATGAAACCAAGAAGACGCTGATCGTCTGGGTGTACCGGGAGCAACCGGAACGCTGACTCGATGTCTGATTTTGCCATCAGCGCCCCGGGCCCCAGGCGACTCAACATGGCGACGGCCTCATCGAAAGATGCGTACCGCACCGAACACACTTCCGGGTCTATCGCATCATTCACGGAAAGACCTCGTGGGGCTGACAAGTTATGTATTAGCCTAAACTCACCCGGGTCCTTCTTGGGGACCACCCCTAATGGGGAACAAACAAAGTTAGGAACTGGTGGAAAATCGAATGGACCGGCAACCCGCCCTCGAGTCACCTCCTTCCCAATCTTTACCCGAACCACTGCCGTATGCTGCAGGACCGACAGTTGGTTCTTACAACTTGCTTCACCCCGAAAATCCCCCACTGGAATGCGGAAACCATATGAAAAACCGTCTCGCAGCACCCCAGCGGAGACATGGTCCGGGTATTCGTTGAGCCAAGGAATCATTGCCATGGTATCAATCGGGGTAGGTAAAGGCGCCCCTTGGACTATTTCAGACCTGTTTGGCGCTTCCCCTACCACCGTTATCACCCGTTTTGGCTCTGCACATGGTCTCAGGATGAGAGGATTGTCCACACCCCCCATATTCATGTCTAAACTTGCATGACCCTTGGGGCCTTGTACATTTTCCCCTGTTAAAATTCCAACAAATCCCCCTTTTACCTGCGTTGCCACTCGACTTCGAGTGGTGCTCATTACCTGCACCCGTCCGAAAGGGTGTCCCAGAGGATTGGCGGGAAGACTCACCCCCGTTACTCCCCGACAATGGTACTTTTAACATGCCTGAATTCTCCATTTTTTGCCAAGAAATGGAGTCATAACAATCCCATGTTAGAGCTGGGTCGTGCTCCTTAGCCTTCCTAAAAAGATTGTCATAACAAAACCACTGATTGCCCTCGTATGCTAGAGAATACTCCATGATACGTGTCTGGTAAATAGGCAACTCCGTCAGCAATTCAGGCCTTCGCTCACCCATAATGGAGGTAAAAATGCCAAACGCTCTGCCCGAAGTACCTATGTTTTCGTCGACCTTAAAGGCCGCCATTTTTGCGCGCCAAACACTCGGATGCATAAGCTCTTTTTGGCCCTTCACATGCTCCATTTCGTAATGGTCAGTAAGCCTAGAAAACATATTCACATATTTATCGGCCCAAATCTTTTCCTTAATTTCAAGTGGAACATGCTGGGCCACTTTCTCCCTTCGTGAGGGTACAGACCCCTCCCCCGCAATCGGCAGTAGCCGCTTACCTGCACTAGGTGCTGTACTTGCCGCCGAACTCGCGCCTGCTGCAATCTCAGCCACCGGAACCTGTGGGGGAACAGAAGATGGTGCCTTCGCAGCCTCTCTAGATTCCCGCAGTTGTCTCATTACTGCCCTGGCGTCGTCAGCCGTGGTGCCCTCACTATCTTTTCCCAACCACGCTGCCAGTTGTGCCGCCAACTCGGGAGGCATATCCTCTCCGTTCACGGGGGTGACTACCACGGGGATTGGACGCCCCCCCTTCGGAACCGGGGTAGGCTCCTCTATCGGTGTATCGGGAACCGGGGCCTCCCCCCCAGGTTCCCCCCTCCTGGACCTCTTGCCGCTCCAGCTAGGGACTACTCCCGGCAATGCTGGTCCGTCGATCCGCTTCGGTCCTCCCTCCCCATTCTTTACCGCCATCTGCTTTTTCAAATCGGCTACTTCCTTTATGAGCATGCGGAGCATCTGATCGGTCCCGACCCACTTTCCAACCTTCTTGCCCGGCATTCTTGAACGAAGATATCTGTAAAACAAAGACAAAAATTACAACGCTCAAAATTGGCTCTTCGTTCCGTCTCGAGCTCACGTGCAGCGGGGAGGTGCAGCTTCAGAGCACAGGAACAAGAGGATGCTTTCTTGGCTTGTTGCTCCTTTTATCCGTCTTCGGGCGGGCGTAAACCCGCCTCCGCCTGCCTCCCTGGGCGTGGCCGGCCACGTCAGTGTCTAGGACAACCCACTCCAGGGCGGGAAAAAGGCGCGCCCCGGCTACGCCGCTTCGGGCATACCAGCCGAGACTCGCCTCCCGCCCAAGATGGCCTCCCGGGGGGATCGAGGTACTCCACCATACGTTCGGGGGGACCGAATGGTCGCCCCTTTCCATTCTTAACCTATTGTATTCCTTAACACAATCTAGATCCGCACAAATGTTTGTGACATCACAGTCAATCAAGTACAATCCCGATAAAGTTCTGACTCGTGACAATGCTACATAAGCCATACCCTCCTTGAACACAGAACTGCCAATATTCACCAAAGCAGTGTCAACACTTAAACCTTGCGATTTATGGATTGTCACCGCATATGCCAAGCAAACAGGAAACTGCTTACAGCGAACATATAAGTCTTTAACAAGCAAAAACCTAGCAGAGCAACGACCAATTAGCTGTACTTCCTCAATGCCATCAAATTTAATTTTTAAAAATTCAATTCCATCTCTACTTCTGTATCTCTCAAAATCAACAACATTACCCATTGATCCATTTACCAGACCTCTTTCAACATGTAAATTCCTTCTCAAAATAATTCGGCAATTTAAGCATACTTTCAAAGTCTTTTCAAAACCCGCAGTTTTAGATATAGTCTTCTCTAATGAATCCAATTTAGATTTCAAATTCTCTGACAAAATAATTGTTGCTCCCATATGCTCTATTTTGTCAATAGCTTCAAGTTTTACAATGTCTTGTTTTTCTAAATTTAACATTTTGTTGTTGAAGATGGAACATTCTGCAAGAGTTGGCATCAAACATATTCCAGATTTCTTCTCAGTAATTTTCTGAAAAATATCCTCTGGCAAAACGTCTTTTTCTGGATATAAATTTGACAGTAAGCGTGCATGTAAAGCTTCTTTACCACGCTCAGTCACTTTCCCGATTCTAACATCTTGCAGAATATTCTTGTAATCTTCGTCCTTCGCCTGACGCACATTTTCACGCAGCTCAGCATAACTGAAGTTTAACCATATGTTAACGTTGCCAATGCTCCCTAGGCACTTCTTGGTATCTTCATGTGTAAGCAGTTTAAACACTGGTTGTCCTTTCACTGGTGTCAGCTGCAGAAGATCACCAAAAACAATGATGTGTTTGCCACCGAATAACACATCATACTCTGTTTTAAGAACTTCCTGCATTCTCAAATGCACAAAAGCAAGCATGACATTTGAAACCATGCTTACTTCGTCAATGATAAGAAGTTTCATCTTCTTCAGGACTCTAGATACTTCACAACAAGCATCTCCAGATAACTTGTGGTATTGTAATTTGTTATCATGCTCCACTGGCAGCATCAGTAACCGATGCAAAGTAATCCCTTTAATGTTATGAGCTGCCAGTCCAGTTGGAGCGGTCACAACGCAAGACAGCGATGATTCAGTCCTTTTCTGCAGATAACATGAAATTGCTTTAATGAGGAAACTTTTTCCAGTTCCTGCTTCTCCACTCACGTACAGTCGGACAGGCTTCAACGACGTACATGAGCACTCTTCCTTCTCATGACTTAATCCATGATCAATTTGGCTGGTAACTTCATCATATATTTTCCTCTGCTCAACGTTGAGTTGTCTTTCCAATTCTTCTAAGTTAACTGCATCCTTCTGAGTATGTGCCATGGCTCTTTCCACTTCAATCATGGCAGCGGCAGCTTCATTTTCGATAACTGGTTCTCCTAGTGGATCCTGACTCAATGAAACAGAACTCTGACTGTCCTGAGAACTGTCTCTAGCAATCTCGGCTGCAAGTGTTGCTTCCTGCTCAATTTCTGCATTCAACATTTGTAGATATTTGGGAAAAACAGGACATTCTATGGACTCCTTGGCTGCATTGAAGGAGTCTTCGTAACAGAGAAAATCCCCAAGCAGTTCCTCTTCTGCAAGCCAAGGCTTGAAAAGTTGCAAAAGAGCTAAATAGAAAAACTCTTTTCTTTCGGAAGATTCACAATCCAATTTTCGATGATTTATCAATTGACATTTTTTTTGCTTGACCAGACATCCTTCACTTCCAATTACAGCATACACTCCTTTATCGATATCTTCTTTGATGTTCCTTTTGAAAACGTAATTTTGAAGAACATCATACAGACAAGCATTCTCCAGGTGACTGCTTCGATTTGGATAATATGTATCCAACATGTTGGTCTTCAAAATGTCGGTGCTGTTTGGCTCCTTTTCCACCAAACACTCAATTTCCCGGGCAGGTTTTAGAACTCGATTTCGCGTTGCAGCAAGACCAAGACTCGCCCAAACGATACTCCTGGATTTGGCATAGAGACTTGCTGAAGACAAGCGGCAGAACATTCGTAAGCTCCGATTTCTCGATGCGACAACATCTTCAAACTGAAACTGTACAACTTCTTGCTGAGGCTCTTTTCATGGGAAATATCCTCCCACATATCCTTCAATTCTGTCTTTTCTTTTTTGGTGATGTAAGATGTCACATACCGAGCCACAGCCATACAGTTGTCAGCCACAAACTGTATATCCATGTTAGCATTCCACATGGACAAAATCACAGGGTTGTAGTCGTTGATGTACTTGGACTCTTCGTTTCTTTTCAAATTGTATGTGTTTTTGGGTGATTTCTTCGTCACATTATGTCGCAGTGAAGACATCAAACTGTTTACTCTTCCTTTAGAAATCACCGGTCGTGGAAAGTTGAAACGACATTTGGTGTAGAACTTGTCCTTGTTTCTGAATTTACGACGACAGTACTTTCCACAACGATGGCTTTGGAAACGTAGAACTTGTTCTCTTAGGCTTTTCTTCTCTTTTGCGTTTGGAACAGCACACGTAGAATACTGTTCTATGAAACTCATCACTAAGTCATCCGGATCTGTTCCAAATTTAGGTGCACCCTTGATCCATAGCAGCATATGTATATGAGGAGCACCTCTTGCTTGGTACTCCTTTCTCCAGAAAAAATCCAACACCTCTCCAAGAGGTGGATTCTTCTTATTCATGATGAAAGACATCATAGCTTCAAATCTATGATTGAAGTACCTGCATACATTCACTGGATCTAAAGAGCACAGTTCTCCGGGTGTCTTGAATTCAATATTTTCAAAGTTTCCATTTGCCTCTCGTAGAAATTCAAGTAAGTCTTCCCAGCCATACTCGGCACAGCTGAGAGTGAGGAACCATGTCGGAGTTCCTAAGTTCCTCAGCATACATTTTAAATCACCATGACGACGGTACCAGTACTCATTAGTACCACGCTGACACGCCATGAGATTAATTAGGTGAGAATCCAAAATACTGTCTTGGACATTGACTTTATCCATAAAGTCCCTTGCCGAGATGTTTCGCATCTGTATACCACTTTTCAAGATGTGGTTCACTGCATATGACAGTCCTGACAGATCGCTTTCAAACAGGAGATGAAACAAATAGGGAATGCATTGTCGAAACCTAGCATCTTCTGCATACAATCGTAAAGTCCGGTATTCTGAAGCAGGAACTTGAACAAGTCGCTCATCATATCGTCCTCCTCGACCTGTGGGAAATAACTGTGGAAAACATCGAGCTTCCAAACTTTCCTCCCAAACACTAATGGGACTCCCTTTGGCTTGTTTCATTTGAAACAACTCAATAGCATTCCCCATGACTTCCTTGGAATGCAAAGGATGAACACTATAATGTTCATATATTTCTTCCTTTTTAGAGGCTTCTACTTTCTCAATTTGTCCAGGACACAAATCGCTGTCCTCTTCATCACTTACTTCCTCTTCTGCAACACATACATTCTTGTAGTACTTATTGTTTTTTATCAAATACAATGTTGCCTTTTTGACTTTCCTAACATCCACTAAATCTTGCCAGATTTTTTTACTCTTTGTCGGAACACCATTGACTATGATAACCAGAGGTTCCTCTTCCACTTTCTCTACTCCTATTGTATTAATGTTTTTCTTCAAATCCAAAGGCAAATAAACAACCCTTCCCTTTAATCCTCTCTGTAAATCTGATGGAGGCAACTTCCTTGTCTTTGGCTCCATTCGTACAATAGCCTGGAAGGGATGAACACTTTGCATCAAAATAGATTCATAAGTATTTAAATCCTTCAATTCAGAAGGAATGTCATCTAATTCCAGATTATTATGAACCGCTCTAGCAGGCATCTGGTTTTGGTTTAATTTGTTAAAACAATAAATACACATACGTTGGTCTGCTCCCAAATCAAAACAATTTTCTACAATCAAGAATGTGGCAAAATCCTTCCATTCACTATTGTTTTCCATATCACTTTTTGCATATATATCCACTAACTTAGTCTGATTCTTATAATAAGTCCGTCGACAACACACACAAGTGAAATTAGGCCTCTCACTTGATTTCACCATAAACGTGGAAATTTCCTTATGAAACTTATCTGTACTGAAAATCTGTACACTGTCTTCCACATTACCTTCTTCTAGTGGTTCAATATCAACATTGTTCTCTTTACCAGCAAAGTAACAGAACTCAATTTCTTGACAAATATTCTTCACATCTACTTCAGAACCATGCAAAAGAGCACTGCTTAATTGTTTAAGCATAATTGCTGGACTCGTAGCATAATACAACATTCTCACTAATTTCCTCACTTTATTATGATGCACTGCTAGCATCCTGAAATGATGAAATACACTCTGGCATACTCTCCTGGAAAGACAAGCCAGTGAATGACCACGCAAACCGGTCACTTGTCTCACTCTGCAAGGATCTAATTCTTGCAACATCTTTATTTTTTGCTTTACACTTTTCTTATGAAATGTCCGTATAAAATCACAAAGCAAATTGATGGAATCCTGTCGCACACTGCAAATAGAACTACACTTCCAGATGTACACTGGTCCCTTAGGACGTCTCCCTAAAACCTCATCACTTAACGCCTCTTCTGCATCTGCAGACACAAGTATTTCTTTTTCAACCGGTTGACTGTCTTTCACCTCATAAGCTCGACCACTGGTGTCAACTGCATGCACCAAATCATTGTCCTGAAAATAACTCTCCTCATTAAAAAATGCCTCACTATTTGAACTATGCATCCATTCTCCTTAGAAAACATCACAAAAATTAGTTCGATTTACTTCTCTCTTCCATCTACTATTAGATTTGAAAACATAGATTACCTTGTTTAGTTTCCTAATTCTATTAATTACCAAAATAAATAACTTTCGCTTAATTTCGAAAGCCTGATCAATAATTTTCTCTACATTTTTCTTTTTCTTATAAAATGCCGCTTTCTGTTGGCCTTTCTTGAATTGTTTTAGCAAATTAAAAATTACCCTGTTGCGAAACATTCGCCTACGAATGTCCCTGAATACATTTTCCCTTCTACTGCCATGCACAGAGTTATCTCCAGCTGTAGCAGAAACTTTTTTGACGGGCCTTTCCTTTCCATTTAAATTGGCTCTCTTTTTCGGCACTAAAACATGTTCTGTAGTTATACTTTTGTTTCTACAAATGTTTCTAAGAAATGATTTCGTTCGCTTACCGGAAGTTTTCTTCGTGCGTTGAGATGATTTAAATGTAGAGGACTGCTGCAAAAATGTAGTAATCTGCTGTCTTTGACGTTTCGTAGACTTTCGGATTCTATCTTTAGATGGCATTGTCTAATTTCTCAATAATCTGCAGTTGAATCTGTGGTAAAATATAATAAAAAATGCTATTAACCACTAATACCAAACAGTAAATCAACATTAAGAATTTGATTCAGCAACGCTATAAAGATGATTCATTAATTTTTTTTAAATTTTACTGTGATAGTGATAGTATTACAGGGCTTTCATGCAAATGACTACCCACCCTGCAAAAAAAAGCCCACATGAAACTTGACACACATTAAAGTGTGTACTTACCTGCAATAATCAATATGCCAGTGTTTACGTCCCTCCACCCTGCCCCTCACCCTCCCCGCATGCCTGCCCCACCGTAACTCCCTCCACGACCCGCGGCTGCTGTTTTGCAACATGGTGCTTCTTGTAAATCTCTCCTGCATTACAAAAGTGACGCACCAACAGCACAAAAGAGGCGCACAACCATCATAAATCTGTCTCTAAGACTTTAAGGGCCAGATGTAGGTCGGTCGGTAACGACCGAAAAACTGTATTTTCGGCCGTTACCGACCAGATAACAAAATTTATCATGGAAGGGGCAATATATTACCGAATCGGTAAAATTACCGAATCGGTAATTTTACCGATTCAGAAAAATAAAACATCGATAAATATACCGATTTAAAGCCACCCATATATAGGTAGGACTCTTCTGGTCATAATTTGAAAACACAGCACAGCTCCTATATACATACACACCTTATCAGTACTAATACTTTACATTAACTACAATTACAATTGGTAAAAAAATGCAAAATCGCTTTTCAAAGCATAATGCAAACACTTGACGCAAAACATCATTTAAAATATACATGTGGCCTTGGATTTAGGCCCCTACATACCGATTGGCCATTTACCGGTCGGAAACGGCCGAAATCGGCCGTAACCGGTCGGTAAATGGCCTGAAACAACCACCTACATCGGGCCCTAAGTATGCATGCATTTGATTTCAAACAAAGTTTTTAAACCTTTTATGTAAAACAATAATACACCTACATTCATGCGGAACAGACTTAAGATGCCCTAATACACATCAAAAAGTTTTTTTAAGGAACTTGCACCTTTTTTTCAATAACTTTTAACATGGCTATGTAACTCAAACAATCAAAATGAAAAATTTTCAGGCACACATGGGGACGTATTTACAAGAAACCTTGCACTACGAGGAAAGTGACTTCAAATGACCAGACACACATGGGGACGTATTCACAAGGCCCTTGAACCCGGGGGAAGTGACTTGAAATTGCTAAGCACACATAGGAGAGTATTTACAATGCCCGTGCAACACTTATGCATCATTTTTTACATATACACCGTTACAATACCAACACAAAAGCATCATATATCTGTTCCGCAAAAGCGACGCATTGCAGGAGTCACATCACAAGTACATAGTTTCTCATAATTTTTTAAAGCATGCCTTTTCCTTAAAAACGATTTTCCGATCATAATTTGAAAACACAGCACAGCTCCTATGTACATACACACCTTGTCAGTACTAATAATTTACATTATCTACAATTACAATTGGTAAAAGAATCCAAAATCCTTTGAAAGCAGAATGCAAAACACTTGACGCAAAACATCATTTTAAATACACAGCTAACTTTCTTATTTACGCAAAAAAGCATACTAGTCTTTATCTAAAATATATAAACGATAACTCACCTTTACAAATTCTTTTTGAAATTCAAAACAGACTCAGAAACACACCAATTATTCTTTAGCAGAATTAAAGGTATGCACTCCAGAGGCTGGAACCAACAAAGGCACTGAAACGCTGATATTCATCACACATATCTCTCATGTCAGCCAATCAAAACTCTTCCCTCACTATTTTCAAATCAACACCCTTCCCCCCTCTGCCCTTTCTCCCTCTTTTCCATAGCAACTACCGCCTGCCAGACCTCTCAGGTTTACAAGTTCACACAACAATGTTTCAAATGAACTCTGAACTCTCAGTACACCTGCTAATCCACTGCAATCTTTCATAACATCAGCTTTTATTAACCATTCAAATTACATCTTTCAAAGAACACATCCATGCACCCTAACTTTCTGTTTTCAGCAATAGAAATACACCAATCACTGCTAATGAATCATTTGCACTTAAACTCCACAGTTTTTTTTCATTACAAACTTCACTATTTCAACTGCCATTTCATTCCCACACTTCATCTGACTGCAGCAAAAACTCCTCTAGCCATGTTTTCAGTCTGGATTCTTGGACATAGCTACATCCACTGGGCTCACAGGTATGCTGATAACAGAAATTTACACAACCTCAATTTACAAAATGTGGAAATAAAATGGATTGGCCGAAGAGGATTGAAATGTCACCAATTGATACCATTGGTGAGAACCTTTTTACATTTGCCAAACCCTGACCTCATAATAGTGCACTGTGGCGGAAACGATTTGGGCACTTTGACTGGGGTAGGTCTGGAAATGCTCCTAAAGGACACCTTTGCGCATTTGATGACACTTTTTCCTCAAACTGCCTTGGTATATTCCAATATATGCCAAAGACAAAAATGGAGATGGTCCAATCAATTTTGTCCACAAATAGAAAAATCGAGGAAGCATGTAAATAAGTCTGTTTCAGCTTACATGAGGGACCCTGGAATGGGCTGCATCTACAACAATAACTTGCGTTACTACATGCAAGATATCTACAGAGGAGATGGCGTGCATTTCTCAGATGAGGGGAACAAAGTTTTCATACTAAATTTAAGAATGTGTATTGGTTCCTACTTATAAGTTTCTAGAACATACACAAAACCCAAAAGCTCTTTTCAGAGCTACCTTAACTTAGTGTACTCTTTTGAAATTTCGAATGTTCCTTTTTTCACTTATTTTCACCTATATTCGCTTCCCGGAACGCTAACTAGTTCGCGTACCGGCAGCTAACCACGCGAAAAAAAACTATTTTTTTAACGACAAATATGAGCCTCCTGAGCCACCCTCAGAAAACTTAGGGAGACAGGATACGACTAAACTACCCCAATCTACCCATTCTGAACATTATTTACCCTTCATCTTGTATCTCAATTCTACCGAAACACAAAATGGAGGACTCCCGTAACGCTGCAAGTTCGTGTACCGGGAAACACACTGACAAGCACTCGCTCAAAAAAGGTGGGAAAGTAATTTACAGAAAAACAACTGGAGACACTTTCACCAATTAAACATTAGCTCATACTACATACCAATTCCTACCATTTTCACAAATATTGTTGGAATACCATTTAGCCATTTAGCATGTAGAACTCTCACAAAACATATCGGAAGTGTTGGAAATGACAACCAATTAAAAGATTACTTTCAATTTCTACTATTATATCATGACATTTCATTGGTTATGTACCTGAATATATATATACAAAGAGAGAGAAACACACCTATTTTGACAAAAAATCAACTGATAACTTCAACTTATATTTAAAAGGTAAGATATTATTTATAAAACTGAAGTATGTTCTGTACTGAAAGCTAATTAGAAAAACATTTTCTGACAATTATATTCTATCACTCTGTAATACTTATAGAAAAAAATAGACTTCTCTGTTTTAGTTATGGCAGGGCCAGTCCAAGGATTTGCAAGACCATGGGCTAAAAAGGAACGTGCGCGAGGCCCCCTCCAATTTACATAAGTGGCCCCTTGCAAGGAGAACATTCACAGACACTGAGGGGGCCCCATTGTCCAGCATTTTGACGCCCCCATAGTTTTAACTTTAAATCCACACGCATATCTCACACCTTCATAGGTGTGAGAATTGATTGTGGTCTAAAAGTAAAAACTGTGGGTGCGCAAAAATGCTGGACAATGGGCCCCCCACAGTGTCTGTGAATGGTCTCCTTGCAATTGAGGGAGTGTCTCCTTCTCCCTCCCCTATACCTCCTGACACCATCCATGGGAGGCCCAAGGAGGGGGCCCCCTGCAATAGACCTTAATTGCAGGCGACACCTTTCTTTGTGATAGATCTCCAGGAAAACAAAAGGACACATCACCAGTGCGTGGCCCAATGCTGGTGTGCTGAGTGCGAGACCATGAGCGGCAGCCCACGCTGCCCATGCCTAGCGCCAGCCCTGAATTAAGGATAGAGTTAGACTTCTATAGTATAATTCAGAATTGACTAAGAGTTTATTTGATAATTTTCTTCATATTTCAACTTCTAATTTGATACCATACACTGCCCAAAGAAAAAAACACTATATAAATAACCAAACTGCCAATCTGTACTGAAACCCAACAATGCCCTTTCTGTACTGATATATTTTTTAAAAATTCATTTTTTAGAATTGAAAATGGAAGAACAACAAAACAACATGAAAACTGAAACAGAAAAAAAATGGAGACACAAGTTGACATGGATTTCTACGACGACACAATAAATAATGAACTTGTGCAATGCGTAGATGCAGTAGATTTTCTACTAAAAAATGAAGAAAAAAATGATCACAATTTTTTAGATTTTCTTTTAAATTTGAAAAACAAAATGAAAAATAAATTTTCATTTCTTAATTCAAAAATTGTTTGACACATTATTTATTTTTTATATGTATATTGAAAACTATTAGCAAATGTATTATAACGTGAAGTCAGACTTAAAATATACTGTGCAACTTTTTGGTGTTACATACTAGCTTTGTTCATAGTTACTTCCTTTCTCCCACTATATAATCCCCAATGTGTATTTAACATCTCTTTATCATCTCTTCCCACCATGTTGTTTCGGCTTTCCAGACAGACTATGGTATGAATTCCATATACCACAATAACTTCTATAACAACAGGCAAGATATTTACAAAGGAGACGGTGTTTATTACATTATAAACTCTGCATTGGTACCTACATGTCGCTACGTAAATAAAAAAAATAAAAAAAAAACAAAACGAACAATCAATAAACATACAATAAGTTAAAAGTCGATCATTCTTGTTTCCTTATAGTACGCTCCCCAGACCGCTTTCCGGTACGCGAACCGATCGCACCCCACGAAAAAAAACATTTTTTTTTTTGGGGGGGACCCGCGGGGCACTTCAATATCCCCCTCATCAATCCTAGGGGGTCAGAAGGGGTCTACCTTGCCCCCTTTCCTTTATTTCCCCTTCGTTTTGGCCTCCTCTTGTCTCTCGATCCTACTGAGAGACAAAATGGCGGCCGCTACAGACTGTTTAGAATGTTGACAGACACCGGAGAGCCAATCAGCTTCGCTTCGCAAAGCTCCGTTACGCGAAAAGTACGCAAACTGGTGCGCTATCCAGGACGCTGTCACAGATATATAAATTTTTTAAAACGTTAATTTCACAAAATCCACTGGAGCACATATATTGAGACCCAGCAAAGGCACATCGGGCTAACAGTCCCTACAATTTTGCCAAGTTTCGTGCAAATCCATTCAGCCGTTCGAGCTAAAAGTGAGGCCAAACGCCCTATGGAAATTAACATGGGAAAAACGCGTTTTGGGACCCCCCACTCTTCTCGGCCCCCCCTTGACGAAACCCCCCCGAATTTTGAAGGGCTGCTCAGAAACAAAATGTGCCATTTTCCTGAAAATTTCAGCCGATTCCGTCCACAAACGCCAAAGTTATTAGACATAGAATTTTCAAAAGTCCCATAGGAAAAAAATCCTAACTATATATACCTACTGGCGACCGCCAGTAGGTAATATATATATATATATATATATTTATATATATATATATATATATATATATACATATATATACATATATATATATATATATATATATATATATATATATATATATATATATATATTTTTTTTTTTTTTAAGCAGGGGTGTATATAGGAAATAAATAGTGTCTGCAGCTTTTCCATCGAGCAGTTAGGACAATGAATACCTTCTCATAACTCTGATTGGCTGGGCTGGCAATTGAATGATTATATTTATCCTGCCTAGCAACAATGAGGCTGAATTTGACTGAAATAGCTTTTAATAACAGAATATAATATATATTTTAATATTTAGCTCAAGGAGAAACTCTTTTTTATTACATTTATTTATTTGTTCATACCCAATTTTATTAGATTGAATTAACATCTGTTGATATATGGCTAATTTATGTTTGTTAGATTGTTAATCCGGATATTACGATTATATGAATCTGTTTATACCCTAGGTTGTAGTTTGTTTTATAATTTGCATTAATGGCACTTAATAGTATGTCATTTTACCAAGCAATGCGTATAAACCCATTTACTTAGTGCAAACGCCATTATGCGAGAGAAGAGGAGGAGACTGTATAGCAGAATGTTTGTTGTATGCAGGGCCCAAACAGTAAACCCGCATAACCTTAGAGAACCTAACACATGTTCCTTCCTTGCTCATTTGAGAGCATTGTGAGGGGCAGAGGGACTAGTGCGGATGAAAGAATGCTAAATTCCAGTAAGTGAGCTGAAGCCAAACTCTACTGGGGTAGAGGAGTCCTGTGTCAACAGCAGGGGTGTAGCACAGGCCCCGCAGCCCCTGGCACTGTGGGGGGACCCCGTGCTCCAGGGGCCTCCTCCGCAGCCGCGCAACCAGCGTTCCCTTTCAGCCGCCTCACCTCACGCACTTTGGTCCGCCCTTAATTTCATTATTGCCAATGCTAACCTTTCAGCAAAGCACAGACACGCATGGGCGTAGGAACTGTGGGGGAAATGGGTGACATATTCCCCCCAGATTTTGGAGTGGGGGGGACACGGGGGACAAGGGTGGGGGGACGAGGGGACAAAAGAATTTCCCCTCTCCCTTCTGTTATGCACAGGGCCATTAGCGCGCGATGTGATTCACCTGCCTGCAGTCAAAAGTGGCCAACCGCCCTCTGCCCTTTGTTATTCTGCCGTAAGGCTTGGCCAGTCTGGGAAGGGCAGAGAAGGGAAAAAACTCTTGTCTCTTTTCCGTCAATCCCAGAGAAGGCAAGGGCAGTGTCCGCTTCTCCTGCTCAGCCTCTGGTAGCTTTCCTCCTCCCCCTCTCGCTCTACTTATTCCTCCATCTCTTTCTGTCGCTGTCTCGCTTATCTTTATGTGTGGATTTTAAAAGACAGCTGTTACATACTCTCTCTTGCCTCTCATTTTCTTTATTTGTTCCCCCGTGAAATGGATCCAAAAATGAGCAGAACACTTTAGCTGGAAATGTCCGAATTTTCTGACAGGGTTCTATTCCACAGTACAACCTCGGGACGGAGAGAACAAAGTATCAAAATAAGAAAAATTATTAAATGACCAAATAAAGCAATACAGAGTGGTCAGCAGACAGGCCAGATTGTTATTTACACCCATGCACCTTAGCACTGCTTTACAGAGTTTTCCAGTGAAGCGCTCCTTTCTTTTTATCTTCTTTCTTTGAACAACATTGTTTTCCCATGATGGGGAAGTGCACCATTCATAAAGGGACTGCAATACCTGGTTGAGGGGTGGACTGGAAAACGTTTAATATGAGCGTTTTCAACAGTTTTAATTTTTTTAGCCTATAAAATGTGTACCACAGCTCTGTGTTGAGGGATTTGGTCTTTTTTAAACCAAACTGCTTATATTTTATAATGATATCAGCAATGGATATTGAAACGGCCCTTCCTAGTCCCATAGCCATGTCCAAAACTTTTCAGGCAAAATCACTTACTGATTTCTGAATAATGAGTTTAAAACATTTAAGGTAACCTTGTTGTTCCTGCTTACATTTCACATGCTTTGCTCATCCTTGCATTCAGTGTTTGCTTTTTACAGGGTGGTGTTACTTTTTTTCAGGCAGCATTTTACTCTTGTCCAATGCATAATTTGAATTGAGTCTCAGCACAATTGGGTTGTAGCTGAAGGCAGTGCCAGTTTAACCCAGTGGGGCAGTATGGTGTTAAGTGGGGGACAGTATGTGGCACTCTGGCCAGAGCTGCCAAATTTGGAACTGGAGCACCATTTTCAGCCTTCATGACCAGTCCACCAGTCCACACTCCTGACAGAGCTCATTCCTATGCTACACCTTAGAAGGCCCGATAGACCTTAGAAGCCCTGGTGTCTTAGAAGCAGCAGGTGGACCCTAACAGTGGCAAGTGTGGGTTAACCTTGAAGGCCTGTCCACCACAATCCATGCAGTTCATCTCCAGTCTTGCGAGCAGACATACGAAGAAGCACACACTAGAGCCACAGTGACTCTGTCACTGAGGTCACAAGACCCTTGAGGCCAGTCCACCTTGTCATTGGTACCTCCATTGGACTTTTTCAGCACTAGTAGTGCAACTTACATGGGGTTGGTAATGTTGGATTTGCATGCACATTAAACTCAGGGGGTGATTATAATGGTGGTGGGACTGCCACATCACTGCATCGTTGACAGTCCCACCACCATTGATGACTGTATTACTGCCCGCCATATTCCAATGGCGGGCGGTTCCCTGGCACTCGGAGAGACCGATCGCCACGCACACTTCTCCCTTCCATAGAGAAGGGAGAAGGCTAGGATCCTTGTGTCTTGCAGAAAGGAGAGAAACAGGTGTATCTGCTCTTCAGGAAGGATATACAATGCAGAAAGGGCCGGAATAGCCACTCTGGCATTTCCTTTGTGGGCTGCAAGCTAATGATGCTTAATTTAAGTTGGTGTCTGCAGATGAGGCAAACTGTATTCTTTGTTAGAGACCGGTACATTATTTAAACCATCAGACTGTAAAACTGAACAAGAGAAAGGCATCAAGAGTTGTTGGCAGAAGGAGGAAGGGAAATATGGAAAACAAAGAATAAGGAGAAAGCAAAGATGAGAAAGAACCTGGAAGAGTGAGATAATGTGGAGGGAGAGTATGTTGGTGGATAAAAGAGGCATGAGATGAAATCAGATAGACAGCCTTGGTATTCAACAACCCAGCTCCGACACAGATTCACTCACTACCACCCTTTAATAGTGCTGCCCACGTCTCCATACCTACTCTCTCAGAAGCATGCAATTAGTTATATAGCGCCACTCATACCAGTGCAGGGTGTCAACACTTTACATCATTCACACTACACAGAGGCAGTCAATCATAGGTGTGTAAATCTGTGTATAGGAAATGTTAAATAAAACTACAGGGTGTAGGAGTCACATGCCATCCATACTTGTAGACAGTATTGTTTAAGAGTGCTTGGTCTGGGTGTTGGAAAGTGGGATAATGGTAGGGGCAAATGCATATCTGTCCCCGGCAATAAGGACACTACCTCAATATATAGCTCCATACCAGTCTTTGAAAATTATTCTCATGCTCAACCCTTGCTAGCTTGGCTGTCAGTAGGTATGTAAAGCTTTTAAAAACACCAATTCAGTAAATAATTAAGACACAACATAATAAAAATCCAACACCAATTTATGAAATTAAAAAATATTTTTTTCTTTAAAATGAAAAAAATCCAATGCAGCGAAACGGGAATAAGAATTTTAACATTTTTTGCACGATATAGCACATAGAAACGTATATCTCCTTTTGGTACAACTGGTCATGCTGGACCTGCTCAAAGTCAAACTTTCAGGCCGACCACGATGAAGCCCTGCAGGCGCTACTCCTTGCAGTAGGTCTCGTCAAAGTTTTTACCTTCTGACTTAGAAACTTTTCTGGAGCTTTTCTTCACGGGATCCGTCGAAGCTCTCAGCCACCCCTGATTCCGTGAGGGTTCGCCAGCTTGTCTCGCAACGAACTCCCAGTGAAACTTATGGAAGTCCAACCTGCGGAGCTTTCCAGCGGTACGAGCTAGGGATGCAGGCTGGCACACAGTTGATGGTGGGTGGCTTGGCTCTCATGGTTGGCCCGGTCACCTTTTCTAAGTTCAGAATTAGAAATGTTTGCAGAGCTTTTTCGTGCAGGATCCCTCAATGCTTTTCACTAGGCAGTATTCGGTGAGGGTTCGCCAGCTTGGGTTTCTACCTATGCCCGATCAAACTCTGGAAGTCGGACCTCTGGAGCTTTTCAGCCGGAAGAACCTGGGCGGCAGGCCAACTCATGGTTGATGGTTGTCGGCTTGGCTGGCCAGAGTGAGTCGGTCCACTTATAGAGCTTTTTACCAAAGTTGCTCCAAACCTCTGGAACGTCTTCCTGAAGTTTTCCAAAGGGTCTCAAAGTGTCCAAAACTTACTCCACGGGTCTGGAATCTCCAAGATGGTCCTTGAAATGGACTTCAGTTACCTCAATCCACTTGGACAAAACCCTTTCAAATTCACTGGTAGTTCTCCAGGCTGGGGATTCTTGGTGGGCCAGGTTAGCTCTGTTAACCTTCAGCTTGCAGGGAGTCCACTCTTTAGTCCTTTTGAAGCAAGGTAGTCCATAGGACTGTAATTCCAGATTGTCTCCTCCTCAGCAGGGACCCTTCTTCTCCCAAGTTTGAAGCAGCATCATCTGAGAGGCTTTGTCCCTTTCAGATAATTATTACAAGTTCTCTGGGTGAAGAAGGAGGACACTCCTATCCAATGAGGTGCAGGGCAATGCTCCAGGGTATGACCACATCCTCTAAAGTGGGGCATTATTTTCCCAAAGAGAGCATCATTTCTCCAAAATATATCATGGCTGATTTTCTATCAGAGGGAGCAGAACTAACTCAACCAGCCTACAGGATGGCTTCATATACCTAGGTCCACTTCCCTTACATCTGGGAATTCATCCTTAATCCCCCCATCCGGCTGTGGGAGAGTTGTAAATGAAAGTGATTTTTCCAGCTTGTCTCCTTCTCTTGAAGAGCATTGTTGACTACCACCCCCCCTGGCTCTGGCCTTCCTATGCCCAGCAACCTCTACTCTCAGACAGGCCACCTAACTCCAGGGGTCATTTATCACCTCTTCAAACAGCCAGTCCAATCCATTTACCTCTGACAAATCAAGGCAGGGCACTAAGGGTTGAATTGTGGCTTGCAGACAAGAAAATCTTATAACTTCTTGTCTGTACATTTTAGAATAAATTCAACAATACCACATTGTTGCATTTATCATTAACATTCTTCTGAGTCCTTTAATCCTAGTTGTATGGATTTCCTTTCTCCAGTTATTAATTAATAACCTCTTGCAATGTTAACCTATGGGCTGGGGATCTGCAATGGAAAAATTAACTGGCCAATTTCTCCAATACCAGGGCCTGTATAAGGATCCTCCTTATACCTACAGGACCCCCCCCCCCACCCCTAGAATACATAGGAAAGACTTTAGGGGTTCTGATTATATCAAAATATTGCAGATCCTCACTTCACAGTGCTCCTAGCACAAAAGCCGATTTTGGGAAGCACTTTACTACAATGTAGGCAGTGAAATGTGCAATTTCACTAAACCCAGGGCATATAACACTCATTTTATAAGGGCCCTCCTTGTAGATACCTGACCTCTAACCCCTAGGACACCTAGGGGAACCCCTGGGGATACCTAATATTCCCCAACATTGTAGTTTATCAATTTGTAAGTGCCCTAAACCCAAATGTCAAGATTGGGCACAATTTGCATTTTAAAAGCAGTCCTCCAACACAGGTCTACTTTTAAACTGACCTCAGGCTACAACAGTGCACACATGCAAGAACAGGAAGCTGTTCTGGACTCTAAACCACTATGCCCTAATATATACTAGGGACTTAAAGGTAGTTTCAATCCCCATGCCCTATTATGTACTAGGGCCGTATAGGCGAGGTCATGTCAATCATGGAGGTACCCTAACCTATAGTGCACCCTAGTGTATGTAGGTGTTTTTACTGTATTTGTAAGTGTCTCTTTCAACATAGCACTGGCCCTGGGCCTGGTTAGTCAGAGGCCAGGGTCAGTCAGAGTCAGGTACCACCAGTACCAGTCAGTAAAAAGTTGGGGTGTGCCCAGGGCACAGATGGCTTTGCAACACTAGAGAAGCACAAACCCAGAATTTAAAACATAACACCATGGTTGGGGGTTCTCTTTAATAATCGGAATTGATTTCCATCCTAATGAACCCATTTTCAAACTTTAGGATAATGAAAGACTGGATAAAAATCATAACGTTCTAATCTATACCTTGCAGTTTTCATGCAGCTCTTTGATGACGGTTAATAGCTCACTGTTCAGTGTTAGGATTTTAACTTATAAACTGCAAATAGCAAAAGAATCTCTCAGACAAAAGCAGTAACTCACTGACCTATTTACATTATATGCATTTTGTGATCTACGTACACGATCTTTGTAGCGTGCATATTACCCCACTGTGGCTACCTTACCATGAGTCAAAACTTCCAGTACTCAGACCTCTGATCTCTCTCAATAAAGATCATTAATCACCGAAGTTATCTTCACATTTTTATTGTTGCCTGAAAATTTCTGGAGACCAGGAATGCAGCAGCAGGTACTTTTCAAGCCATAATGCACTTACAACCATGACGCCCTCACCCGAAGTCAGCATCCTTTTTTGCTTGGTGCATGAAGATGCAAGATTCATATACATTTTCTTAAAACATTTGGTCTGATTACTATGTGAATGTAAACAGCAATAAAGCATACATGCAAACTGTGACTACATGCCTGCTTTTCTCAATATTTCACTTCAAAACTATGCAAATGTATTTGTTTAACGGGTGGTGATTTGTATAGGGTCAATGGAAAATCCACAAGGTTGTCCCTGACCCCCCCAGAATTTTAGTGTCTCCTACGCCCCTGCAGACACGTGCTTCTCTGGCAGCTGCAGTGTGTGTGACAGACTGCTCTACTTTGTACAGTCCAGTGCTGCTCTGCCCTGGTACTTAATTTCTTAACGTTTGCATGAAATGTCATCAAACAATCTTTGCTCCCTGGCTATTGCTGGCTTTTGTGCTGGGGTGGCAGTCACATAACGTCATGACGTCACAGGGCTACAACATCATCCATTTGCCTGCGCGAGCAGGGCAGCAGTTAAGATTCTGTAGTTAAGTTTTGCAGCCTGCCGCTGCGTTAGCCGCCAGTCATAACCATGCCCCCACCCCTGTGCTGCCAGTGCCCTAATCTTGATGCCCCCGTGCTGCCAGTGCCTTGAATCATGATGCGCTCTGCCTCCCCCACAGGACCGGACTGCTGAAGACTAGTCGTCGACACGGGCTCAGTTACTATCAGGTCTGTAATATCTGACCTTCTTGGATGGATTGCAAATACATTTAATTTTACAGACTCAGCCTGAACCTGTAATCGAATTCAGCAATTTTTAAAAGCAATTTTTTCATTCTGCTTGTGCTCACATCACCAATCATGTAGGCTGTTAATATTATGGTTACATATTTGTTTAACTACCATTAGGTTACGTGGGCACTAGTGCCCTTCCATTTCTGGTGCTTTCCACTAGTTTTAAGATCTTTAAGTTTCTTGTTGCTAAAATTAGTGTGATATTTATATATATGTTTCCCTCATCTATGCTTGATTTTGCTCACTAGAAAGTATCACTCATTGTTGTTGAACGTTACTCATGAATTCACTGAAATGATGAAAATGTCACACATTGCAATCTGAAAACTTGGCAGCTATGCCTTGCCCGTTCTTCTGCTGCCTGCTCGCATCTGCCACTGAAGCTGCAGGCCAGGCCTTAGGTGAGTCAGTCTGTCCACTACACATTCTCAAGTTTGAAAAGTTGTCTCACACGGCATAATTTTCAACCTCCATGTCTTCAATCGAATGTGTGTATATTTGTATAAAAGCACACTTATTGATTCCTCGCGTCCATCTCTCCTCTCTAGCTCTGACCTCTCAGTGTATAAATAGACACCTTTCAGGAATAATCGACACAGGCCTAGAGCTCTGGCAACACCAGACAAGAAAGCGCCTTCCTGTAGTCTGATTTAAGAAATTACTAGCTTGTACTTGTAAGCATTGGAATTATAAGTGCACAACTGGACAGTGTAATATCGCATATGTTTCACGATACCGAGGAGAAATATATTCCTCCTATGTGAGTCTTACAGCAGCACAACATGCATTGCTGTGGGCTACAACGTTGTGTTACACTATGTGCTGGTGACCAGGGGCGGCCTTAGGCATGTGCAAGCTGTGCACCTGCACAGGGCCACCAAACCCCAGGGGCCACCAGGCCAATATATATCCTTAATATATTAATCCTCTGAGGATGGATACATATTTGCGTGGCGGCCCCTGGCAGGGATTTGGCGGCCTCCGGCTCTGTTCCACTTCCAAACACGCTGCTCCCCCTCCTCTTCACTGGCCTCCGCTCTCCGCCCCGCCGGACCCCCTCTTCCGGGGCCTCCTACCTACGCTCCCTGCCCAGGGCCGCCATGAGCCTAGAGCCGCCCCTGTGGTGACTGTCTTTCTGATGCCAGATTTTACAAACAGAAACAAAAGGCAGTGCCTCCAAATCGGAATTTATGTTTGTTGTATTTGTAGAACGCCTTCTCCGATTACCATGGGTCCCTCCTACTCTGGGCATTGTTGTCACGGGGTCCCGGGTTTAATAGTGACCGGTTGCATATGGCTCTCTTTGTCTAGTTGTGTATGACAGGTAGAATTTTGGTTGTGTCGAATTTAGTAATGGGTAATGTTGATTAAAGTGTAAGTAAAATGAATGTAATGCTATCCTACATCTTTGCTCTGCGTTATGTGTATAGATGTATCCATTTGAAACAATTATTTGCTAGGGTAAATGTCTCCTCGCTGATGGGTTTAAGATATGTACTTATATAAGGATTATGTACTTGTATGCAGTAGGACCCCTGGGTTGCACGGCAGAGAATATGGAAAAACATGCCAAAATCATTGTAGAAACACCAATTTCCAAGTTATATGGGAACTTTCTTAATAGTGGGGGTGCACTGCACCGAGGAATTCCAGCACAGTTCATTATTAGGATGATGACACCTCATCTGGAGTCCCTCGTAAAGAAGGGCCATAGTGTGGAGCTGTTGTTAGGCTCACAGCTCTCGGGAGACAGTGATGTCTCTTCTTGAGTTAGGGCATGGGTACTCACAAACTTTCTCTCAGGGGCCAAATTTACAGTGTGGTTTGTGGCCGAGGGCCGCAGTGGTAGGGGCGGGGTCAGTGGGGGAAGGGGCGGGTCTAGAGCAAAATAAAAACTGTGACCATGAGGTTGAACACAGGCCCCTGTAGCGGACGCCTTCGTCCACTGAGTCACCAGGCCCGGCACATACATATTTCTCCATTCTGTCTCACTCCCTCTCTCTCACCCTCTTCTACCCTCACTCTGTCTCTCTCTCTCTCTCCCTGCCTGTCTCCGTCTGTCTCCCTCCCTCACTCTGTCTGTCACCCTCTTTCAACCTACCTCTGTCTCTCTCCCTGTCTCCCTCTCTCTCCCTCCCTCTCTCCGTCTCCCTCCCTCCCTCTGTCTCCCTCCATCCCTCCCTCTGTCTCCTTCCCTCCCTCTGTCTCCTTCCCTCCCTCTGTCCTTCCCTCTGTCACCCTCTTTAACCTCCCTCTGTCACCCTCTTTAACCTCCCTCTGTCTCTCTCCCTCTGTGTCCCACCCTCTGTGTCCCACCCTCTGTCTCCCACCCTCTGTCTCCCGCCCTCCCTCTGTCTCTGTCTCCCACCCTCTCCCTCCCTCTGTCTCTGTCTCCCACCCTCTGTCTCCCACCCTCTGTCTCCCACCCTCTGTCTTTCACCCTCTGTCTTTCACCCTCTGTCTCCCTCATCTCAGTCTCCCCCCTCCCTCCCTCTGTCTCCCTCCCTCCTTCCTTCTGTCTCCCTCCCTCTGTCTGACTCCCTCACTCCGTCTGACTCCCTCACTCCGTCTGACTCCCGCACTCCGTCTGACTCCCTCACTCCGTCTGTCTCCCAAACTCTGTCTCCCTCACTCCGTCTGTCTCCCTCCCTCCGTCTGTCTCCCTCCCTCTGTCTCCCTCTCTTTGTCTCCCTTCCTCCCTCTCTGTCTCCCCCTCCCTCTCTGTCTCCCCCTCCCTCTCTGTCTCCCTCCCTCCCTCTCTGTCTCCATTTACAGACTTCTGGCTAGTAAACCTTTATGTAAAGACAGTACACTTCTAAATCATAGCCCTTCATGAAGTGATCCAGTATTGAAGGTGGTAGGACCAATCAATCAATCAGTGACACTTATAAAGCGCGCTACATACCCGTAGGGTCTCAAGGCGCTGGGGGGGGGGGGTGCCGCTACTGCTCAAACAGCCAGGTCTTCAGCTTCTTCCTGAAGGAGAGGTGGTCTTGGGTCAGGCGCAGGTCGGGAGGGAGGGAGTTCCAGGTCTTGGCGGCCAGGTAGGAGAAGGGCCTTCCTCCTGTAGTCGCTCTTCGGATGCGGGGGACGGCGGCGAGGGCGTGGTTGGCTGATCGGAGGTGGCGTTTGGGAGCGTAGAAGTTGAGTCAGCTGTTGAGGTAGCTCGGGCCTTGGTCGTGTAGGGCTTTGTGTGCGTTGGTGAGGAGGCGGAAGGTGATTCTTTTGTTGACGGGGAGCCAGTGAAGGTCTCTCAGATGTCCGGAGATGTGGCTGGTTCGTGGGATGTCGAGGATGAGTCTGGCTGAGGCGTTCTGGATCCGCTGGAGTCTCTTCTGGAGCTTGGCGGTGGTACCGGCGTAGAGGGCATTGCCGTAGTCCAGTCGGCTGGTGACGAGGGCCTGGGTTACGGTCTTCCTGGTCTCGGTGGGGATCCACCAGAAGATCTTCCGTAGCATGCGTAGGATGTTGAAGCACGCCGAGGAAACGTTGTTGACTTGCCTGGTCATGGAGAGGGAGGAGTCCAGGATGAAGCCCAGGTTGCGTGCGTGGTCTGTCGGTTTGGGTGCGATGCCCAGGGCGGGAGGCCACCAGGAGTCGTCCCAGGCGGAGGGCGAGGAGCCCAGGATGAGGACCTCCGTCTTGTCCGAGTTCAGTTTCAGGCGGCTGGTCGTCATCCACTCGGCCACCTCTTTCATCCCTTCGTGCAGGTTGGCTCTGGCGGCGGCGGGGTCGTTGGTCAGGGAGAGGATCAGCTGGGTGTCGTCGGCGTAGGAGATTATGCTGAGGTTGTGTTTGCGTACGATGGCCGCGAGGGGGCTCATGTAGACGTTGAAGAGGGTGGGGCTCAGAGAAGATCCTTGAGGGACGCCGCAGATGACTTCGGAGGCCTCTGACTTGAACGGTGGTAGGCGGACTCTCTGTGTTCTTCCGTCGAGGAAGGAGATGATCCATTCCAGCGCCTTATCCTGGATTCCGATGTTGCTGAGGCGCCGTACTAGGGTGCGGTGGCAGACCGTGTCGAATGCCGCGGAGAGGTCTAGGAGGATGAGGGCCACTGTTTCTCCATTGTCCATCAGGGCTCGGATGTCATCGGTGGCGGCGATGAGGGCGGTCTCGGTGCTGTGATTGGCTCGGAAGCCGGACTGTGAGGGGTCGAGGGATCCGTTCGTCTCGAGGAAGGCGGCCATCTGCTTGTTGACGGTCTTCTCGATGACTTTAGCTGGAAACGGGAGGAGCGAGATGGGGCGGTAGTTCTTGAGGTCGGTGGGGTCTGCTGTTGGTTTCTTGAGTAGAGCGCTGAGTTCGGCGTGTTTCCAGCTCTCAGGGAAGATGGTGGTGTCGAAGGATGTGTTGATGATGTCTCGCAAGTGGGGTGCGATGACAGCGTCGGCCTTGTTGAAGACGTGGTGAGGGCAGGGGTCGGTCGGTGATCCGGACGGACTTCACGACCACCACTGATTTAAATGATGCATATTTTCACATTGCAGTGCATTCCTTTCTCAGTTTTATCTTCTTTTTGTGGCAAGCGAACATATCCCCAATTTAGTCTTGCGTTGCGGAATAATGTCAACTACATGGGTGTTTACAAATTGTTTGGTAAAGGTTGTGGCACACAACTCAAAAATGCCATTTACTGGCTCAACAACTTTGCTACTGAATCTTGGATTTAATACCACAGTCAAAAAGTCACATCTGCATTCCTAGCAAATACCGAATTTTCTGGATGCAACTCTCAATGTAACAATGGAAAAGGTTTAAACTTAAACCGAGCGACTGTGGTTGTTTCTACTTTACAACAAGTCACAATCTCTAACAGTGAGAAAGGTAAGAAACTGAATAGTAAGGCTGGTGGCATGCATCGCATTGGCTCTAAATGCTGATTATCAAATGAATTCCTTCTGGAATAATTGGCACAGCAGAGTTTAGAAGCAACTGGAATCTAGAAAGACCTAGTGTTGTAGCACTGAGTAAGGTACAGTCTAAAATGATTAAACAATAAGAATGTGATTCTGGGCAGAGTTTTGCAGACCCATATTCACTAGTAACTCTGTCTCCCTCCCTCTGCCTCTCTCTCCTCCCCCATCCTCCCTCTCCCCCCCATTGTCACATCACCTGGCGTGCGTGTGTGTCACCCAGGGCTGAGGCAGCTCGCCGGCCGCACCCGAGTACTTCACAGGTCTTTAACCCCTTCCAGGCTCATGACGAGCTGGGCTCGTCATGAAGTAGCCTCCTACCAGGCTGATGACGAGCCCAGCTCGTCATACTCAATGGGCTTTTAAAAATTCCAGCACAGGAGGAAAATATCACTAGCAGCGATGGTGTTAATAGACCACTTACTGTTAATGAGGCTTTGTTGTATTTTGCCTCTTTTTAGCGCCCCTGCATTTCCACTCTGACCTTCCGGCCCCCATAGAGCGCTGCATCAACCGCAGTGTTTGTGGACACTCTTTTTACATTTAAAAAAAAGAACACACGGTGAAAGGGTCCGTCAATTCCCGCCCAGCACGAGGGCACAGCTCGGCAGAAAGAGGCCCTGGCACCGGGCGCTTTCATAGGCTCCACAGAGAGGCCCTCAGCACCCCACGGGGCTGCTGCCAGCCGAGGCTCCGAGCAGAACAAATACAGCTTTTGGAGGGCAACGCGAATGCGAATCATTCAATGTGCATGCATTTAAACCCCTTGTACTTCTCGCTCGCTTCTGTGACACTCACTGCAAGAACAGCCAAGAGGTTATGAATTACCAGCCGGCTTCTATTAAATAAATTACTTTGAATTTCATATGGGGTGGAACTTTATAGCGATAAATGGCACAGATCTAGCAATGCGCGCGAACACCACTACAAGTAATAATCGTGCACACGGCAGGGTGGCCAGGGGTCCAACACACAGTGTGTATTACAGATGTCTGCATTGTCCGCGGGCCGCAGCGGAAGGCTTGCCGGGCCGCCGCTGGCCCGCGGGCCGTACTATGAGTACCCCTGAGTTAGGGCCTTCTGCCTTTGTTTGCACTGTGACAGAGACGGTTGATTTGGGGGCTCAGAATGATTGTTGTTTATTCAGTAGCAAACAGGATAAGAAAGCACTGTGTGTTTGTGTTAGCAGGTCCCACCCTTAGCCCATCCTTACACCCATAAACCTCTCTTTACTGCTTCTTGAACCCCTCCTATTTAGAAGTAACTATTGTTCATTTCCCAGCAGATTTCCATTGTCCCTCTAACATTTACAGCTAAATTTTAGGTTTATGTGTGTGGATACCGTTGACACATTTAAAGAAAGCTCGACCTAGAAAAGATAGGAGGTATGGAGGGCTCTTCCTGTAGGTATGTGAATAGCATTTTATAGTACAGGAGAAATACTACCTAATACTACTTTATGTACTACAAAATGCAGTTTGTGAATGGACCCCTTCGTGATCTGTTTCAAAATCTTATCCACACTCCACGCTAAATACCTACAGCAGACAGTGTGTTGTTTTATGGTCACTTAACAGGTGCCAAAACTGCACCTCCCTAGTAGCCTGTATAGAGGTCCAACCAGCTGCGCACATCCTCCACTGATGCATGGACATGGATTCTGTCAGCTCTGCTCACAGCCTCCTCTGAGGGCTGGAGTGGTCCCTGCTAGATGTGTTCACAGCCTCCTCTAAGGTCGTAACAGGCCTTGTCAGCTGTACATAGTGTCCTCTGAGGACTGCAAATTGATCCTAACAGCTGTGTACACCGGCTGTTCAGAGGTCATAGTGGGTCCTGGCAGCTAGCTGGGCGCAGCCTGGTCCAAAGCATGTAAATTTATCCTGCTAACTGTAGTCTGCCTCTTCTTAAACCAGTAAATTTATGCTGACGGCTGTGTGCAGAGCCTCCTCTGAGTTCCTAATGGTCCCTACCAGCTGAGTACACAGCTTCCTTTCAGGCTTTTACATGAAGGCTGCCAGATGTGTGCCAGCCTCCTCGAAGGGAGCAAATGGATCCTGCCAGGTGTTTAAGTAGCCTCACTTGTAAATGTACTCTACCAGATGTGTGCACAGCCTCCTCCAAGACTGTAAATGTATCCTGCCAGCTCTTTCTGCAGATAGCTTTGAGGCTTGTAAATAGATACAGTCAGATGTGTGCACAACCTCCTCTGAGACTGGAAATAGAGCCTGCCAGTTTTTTGCTCGGCCTGCTCTGAAGCCTGTAAATGGATGCAGTCGGTTGTGTGCACAGCCTTCGCTGAGGCTGTAAATGGAGTGTACCAGTTGTTTACTCAGTGTGCTTTGAGGCCAGTAAATGGATGCTGTGAAATATGTGCACAGCCTCCGACTGAGCAGGAAGACTGTGCACAGACGTCTTTGTTAGTTTGGGCTCATTTCCAGCATTCTCTTGGATCTTGTGTTGTGGAGGAGCATTAGTGTGCCTGACCCCTGACGTAAGCATGGAGCCAGCAGAAGGCAAGCACCCAGGGTATGGTGGGGGAGTCTCAACTTTGCCGTGCACTCTGGGATATGTTCAGAGTGGGCTGTGACTCCTGTGCTCAGCATCTAGTTGGCCACTCTTCCAGCATGTGTCTGGCCTGTAGGACATCACCCTTCTGCAATTCCAGTTCAGAGATTCACTCAGAGATGCATATGTGCCCAATCAATTCTGATCTGCAGCTGGCACTTAAAGCCCAGTACTGGGGCACCTCACTCACTGATTCACCTCTTCCCAAAAGTCCAGTGGCATAGAGTAGAGTGGCGTAGAGTTCGGGCCATCAGCGCAGTAGTTGTAGCGTTCAGCTGCAGCATGGGTGCACCAGTTGCCTCATATCAGTACTGTGGCCAGGCGGCCTGCCTCATAAATTAAATGGTGCGCTTCTGAGCCTCTCAATAGTGAAGATGGGCTGACCCTCTCTCCTGTTTACCAGCCCAGCATCATCTTTGTTGTAGCACATTCTGATGACCAAATTATAGATAAGAGCTACACAACTATAGGGGAAGCAATTACATGTTATGGTAAATTTTTTATATTTTTATAATGCATTCTGTAGAAAATATGGCCCACGGCCCAAATGCCACGTCTGTGTTTAGTTAGATGTAAGTAAAATTTACTATTTAATGTGTAGGAAGTTTGTATGTGTTCCATGCTATTGAAAAGTGCTCTTCGGGGCCACATTGCAGTCAGTTGTATAGTATATCTGCGCTATGTGGGGTGTATGCAAGGTCTGTCCAGAGTGTTCTGTCTTATGCTTGCATGTGTTTTAAACTACATACAATGGTCTTGGGAGCTGCGTGTCATCCATCTATTTTTCTTACATCTGTTTTATCGATTTCTCGGTTACATGAAAGGCAACATACTCTTATGTCTATCCATACCTTGGATCACTTATCGATAGTGGAAACATACTATAGGTACATGAGGTTTGAGCATTGCAAGTGTACATAGGGTTCCTGTTGCACCAGAATGTATGTGAGTCCAGTATTCAGCTCATTCCATGAATGGTAATGGTTACAGTTCAGTGATAGCATGTTCCATTAGTCCAACACATAAAGTCTTTCAGATGAATCAGTGTGGACTTCAGAACAGATGTTGTGTAATTAAAACAGTCAAAACCAGCAACCACATCTTAGACCGGTGCTAGTGCAAGTGTCCCCACCCCCCATCACCCCTCTGGTTCCCCAAAAGCGCGGCACATCACGCTAGTCTGGCTGTTACTCCCCTTCATTGGCATCAGCTGAGCCCACCGTTGGTGTCTATTCGAATAGTTATATACATGGAACACCACAACTGTATACGGACATGGCCGACGGCATTTAATCTGGGCCTGTATCCCTCCCCTCGGGTTGTTCCCTTGAGCATACTTAAGTTTGCTGAAGTTCCTAGAGCAGTCCCTCCCACTGAGTGGCTATGGGCTCCTTCCTCAATCCCAGTGTCTCTTCCCGTCGAATGGCAGTTCCGTCAGCCCTAGCCCATGCAGAGAACAAGTTCCTCCATGCTTGCATATGAGGTGGGTCTTGCGCCTGCCACCTCTTGGTGAGAAGTCTCTTGGCGACCACTAGTCCCAGGTCAAGGAACTGAGATGTTACTCTTGTGGCCGGGGTTCGATGGAAATGGTGCAGTAGGTAAACAGTCCAGTCAAAGGGTATGTTGCGGCCAGTGCTTAGGTGTAGTAACTCACTGATTATGCGCAGGTATGTGTGTAATCTGTGGTAACTCCATAACATGTGGACTAGACCAGCTCCGGGTTCACCACATTTAGGGCACACTGCATCCGTGCGGTGGAAATACCTATTGATTATCTCAGGTGTAAGGTATGCCCTATGTATAATGAACATTTGTATTTGTCTGAACCGCATATTTCTGGGTATGCGCACTGGACTCTGCAATACCTTCTCCCATTCCCTGTCCTCTAGTTGTCTCCCCAGATTTAGTTCCCATTTGCGTTGAAGGGGTTCTAGGGTAATCGCCGCATGCGTACGTAGTGACGCTGTGAACCAACGGATCAGGTGTCTACCTCGCCCCATAACGTGACGGTATTGTATGGTAAGGTGCTGGCTGGGCTCCGTGGACATGTCTTCCCATCTAGCGGTCAGAGTCGTAATCAGTGAGCGGTGTATTAGGAATTGACCCAGTGGTAATCCCTCATCTTCGACCACGGAGTCATACGGGATAAGTGTACAGGTCTCCCAGGGTCTGAATGTCAGCATCTTACCAGCGCTTGAGTGAAAGAGAGGTGAGCACTCTTGTTCCATTAGGAGAGCCTTCCAGTGGTATTGCCGGTGCGTAAGGGACCAAAGCTCTGGTAAGGAATAGGCTCCTACAATATCATTTGTACGACACCGCTAGCAGGAGCAGAGTCGGCGTCACAGACTTGGTAGCTGGGTGTAAGAGAGTGAGTATCTCCTCTAGGGAGCGTGGGGGCAGTGTAGATGCTGTATCTTCCCGACTCTTATCCACAAGCCTGCGGGTTATCCATTGCAGCTGTGAAGCTAAATAGTAGTGCTCAAAGCAAGGCGCAGCCAGTCCCCCCTGGTCCGTGGGGAGGTATAGCTTCGCAAGTGTCATCCTGTGTCGGCTGCTTCCCCAGATGAGGTCAATGAGCTGTTTAGAAAGTGTGGCAAAGAAGGCCACGGGGACATATAAAGGCAAGTTAGCAAAGTAGTAAAGTAGTCTGGGCAGTATCATCATTTTGGAAAGTGCTAGCCTGCCAGTCACCGTTAGCGGTAGTGTGCCCCAGAAAGCATACTTGCGATTTGATGGCCGTGAAGGCCCTCCCCAGGTTACCATCAAATAAATCAGTAGGTTGGCGGTATATCTGGATTCCCAGGTATTGGAATGTTTCCCCCCTCCACTGTACCCTCGAACCGTTAAGAGTGTATCCCGGATCTTGCCTCCCCTCCCCAAACATGTAAAGACAAGATTTACTGGCATTCACCCGGAGTCCCGAAATGACGGCAAAGTCTTGCAAAGTGCTGGCTAACTGGGCCGGAATATCATCTATGTCCCTCATGTATACCAACAGTTCATCTGCATATAACGACACTTGGTGTACAGTGTCTCCAAGGGGTATGCCTTCCTCTAATAATGCGCGTAAGGCCGCCGCTAAAGGCTCGATCGCCAACGCAAACAGGAGTGGCAGGCACCCTTGTCTGATACCCCTGCAGATTGGTATGCCGTCAGATATGTACGGACCTAGCCTTACCCGAACTGTGGAGTTCTTGTATAGGAGGCTCACCATTTGCAGAAATCCCAGTCCCAGATCATAACACTGCAGCAATGCTGACAAGTAACTCCACTCCAATCAATCACATGCTTTTCCAGGTCCAACATTAGGCAACCTGCTCTTGGCCACTCCTGCACACTGTGTGTGGCCACTCTGAAAAGCCTCCGCAGGCTCAGTGACGTGCTCTGCTTAGACACAAATCTATTTTGATCCCTGTGGACCAGGTCAGGAACTTCTGACGCCAAACGCTCCGCTAGCACTTTGGCAAGTATCCTATAATCCCCGTTGAGGAGCACTAACGGCCTATAGGATCACAAGGCTGTGGGATCCCGGTCTGGTTTGAGCAGAGATACTAAGTACGCCTCGTGCATTGATGGGGGTAGCGTGCCTTTCTCCAACACTATTGTATAAAGTGTGTGTAAGTGTGGCACTAGATACTCCTGGTTAGCCTTGTAGAATTCGGTAGGCAGGCTGTCCAGACCCGGCGTTTTCCCAGAAGCCATGGAGGAGATTGCCTCCCCTATCTCCTCCAGGGTGAGGGGGCAGTTGAGTGCCTCCTTATGCATTTCTGAATCTGTGGGTAACTGGATTTGCTCGAGGAACCCCTCCAGTTCGTGACCTAAGCAGCGGCCTCCTGATTGACACAGCTGCGCATAGTGATCTACCATGAACCTGTGAATCTCCCGCTGTGTGTACACTAGGTCTCCCTCTGGCGTGCGCATAGCTGCAATCGGAGCGCGGTTACTTTCTTGTTTTAGTAGCCAGGCGAGCAGTTGGCCCGCCCTATCTGCTGTGGTGTGTGTGCAGGCCGTGTGAGCTGCATAGTTATGACACCGCAAGCGCTCCGTGAGTTCCGTGCGTTGTGTCCTGAGGGTCTCTAGATGGTTTGAGTGTCGGCCCCCTCCTTCCCCCTCATGTTCATACTGTAGCAATTGGGATTCAAACCGGGTGATCGATTTCGCTAGCTGCATCCATATGATCCATGTGGCTCCTAAGCAGTGACCTCTAAGTGTTGGCTTGAGGGCATTCCATTCCACCAGCGCAATACTCGCTGTGTCTTCGTTGAGATCAAAATATGTGAGGATGGCTGTCCCTAATAAAGAGAGGAATTCAGGATCTTCCAGCGCAGTGGGCTAGGGACTCCATGTGGGGATAGGGGGCCGATCAGCTTCCCAGCTGAGTTGAAACCACAGGGGGTTATGATCTGAGTGTGTCCGCCTTAGATACTCTGATTTCTCGACTAATGGTAACAAAGACTGGGACCCTACCACTCAATCTAGTCGCACATGTAGGTCACGTGTCGCCGAGTAATAGGAGTAAATATGTTCAATAGGGTGGTGGACCTGCCACATATCCAGCAATGCCCCGTATGAGAGCAAGTCTGTGAGCACCTGCGCGTTTGACACGGCTGATGTTTTACGAAGAGGGGGGAAGGATCTATCAAAGGGCACATCAAGCACTGAATTCAAATTGCCTCCCAGCATAAGGGGTCAGCACCTGCGACAGCTGCGTCAGAAATTATGTCTGATCAACATTCGGGGCATACATCGAGGCCAGCAATATGGATTGGCCTTTGAGTGTTCCATGCACTATAGTGTACCTGCCTTCAGGGTCTATTACCACGTCCGCACTAACGGTCGGGACACCTGCTCTTACCCAGATGAGTGTGCCCCTAGCAAAGACTGAATAAACAGTACCATACACCTGCCCTCTCCAATGCTCGCGTAGTCTTTCTAATTCTGGCTGTGTCACGTGTGTTTCTTGTAATAGGGCGATACCAACCGAGTGTCTCTGGTGATAGGCAAATATGGAATATTGCAGTGTGGGATTGTACATGCCGGGTATGTTCCATGTGAGTATGTGAACTTGTGTCATTGCTAGAGTGTATAGTCATCTGTGAAGCCAGGGGTGGGGATTGCCTCAGTGAGTGCGGAACTTGGTCGAGCCTGAGTGCGCAAGTCTGTAGTAACAATAACAATGTGTGAACTGTGATTAACATAACGTCCGAGGTGAACTTTGCGTGCTTGTCTGTCCAAACTTCTGTGATTGTGCATAGATAGAAGCTAGGTCAATGTTTGGACTGATGTGGTGCGTGCTCAAGTGACATTGTACTATGGCTGTCCCCTCCTTACCCTACATGTGCGGTGTGCCGCTGAGAAGTTCCGCCAGGTGAGCCTGCGGGGCTAGTAAGATTCAGAGTAAGTTTTATGTATCGTCGCGCGTATGTTATCTGCCCCTTGGAGACCCATGAGATGTCTAGCTATAAACTCAATGATTCCTCGGTAACATCTAACTGGCGCATGCGGTCAATAGCAAAACTTAACCCCGGTTCAGGGTAGGCCGCTCCCCACTCTGCTTACTGCTGGCCATCTTGTGCCACAGCTGTTATTTGGCCCTGCTGCTATTGTCTCCCCCTGTTAAACTGCTGTAACTTATTTTTCTCTGTTACAGTGTTTTCCTCTTCCATTTTTCCCGCTGTGCCCACTCCCGCCACTTTTTCCCACCGCTGTCTCCCCTGCAGCCCGCCCCCTTAGCGCCAATCCACCGCCCGCTCCCACCTCCCAGATGCTCCTCCCTCCCTACTCCCTTATAGGGAGGCTGTGCAGCAGCAGGAAGAGCAACTCTTGACTTCGGTTCAGGGTAGGCCGCACCCCACTCTGCTTACTGCTGCACATCTTGTGCCACCGCTGTCATTTGGTCCCGCTGCTATTGTTCCCCCTGTTAAACTGCTGTAATTAGTTTTTCTCTTTTACTGTGTTTTCCTCTTCCATTTTTCCCGCTGTGCCCACTTCCGCCACTTTTTCCAGCCACTGTCTCCCCTGCGGTCCCGCCCCCTCAGCACCCATCCGCCGTCCACTCCCACCTCCCAGCTGCTCCTTCCTCCCTACCCCCTTATAGGGAGGCCGTGCAGCAGCAGGGAGAGCGACCCTTGACCCTGGCTCAGGGTAGGCTGCTCCCCACTCTGCTTACTACTGCCCATCTCGTGCCACCACTGTCATTTGGCCCTGCCGCTATTGTCTCCCCCTGTTAAACTGGTGTAACTTGTTTTTCTCTGTTATTGTGTTTTTCTCTTTCATTTTCCCCCGCTGTGCCCACTCCTGCCGCTTTTTTCCACCGCTGCCTCCCCTGCGGCCCGCCCCCTCAGCACCCATTTGCCGCACCGCTCCTACCCCCTAGCTGCTCCTCCCTCCCTACCCCCCTTATATGGAGGCCGTGCAGCGGCCTGGCAGTGGGTGAGCCAAAGGCACGTCTAAGTCAAGCCCATCTGCGCCCGGGCACGCCTGGTCCGCGCCCAGCACCAGAACCCCTGGCCCACACGGCCACCAAGACACTAGACTATTCTACTACTCCAGCACCTTCCACGCACTCAACGCCGGATGATCTCGCACCTGCTGCCCCGAAACACACCCAAGGTCTCTTCTCCTGTCATAACTACAGCTTCACCAGCATCCGGCCCACCAAACCCACCCACCAAAGAACCCAACTTCCTTAGATGCATCCTGCTCAACACCCACTCCGCCCGCAAACACGCTGTCGAACTCTGGGACCTACTCGACACCAACACCCCATACATCGCCTTCCTGATGGAGACCTGACTGAACCCCTCCTCAGCACCTGACATTGCCATAGCCATCCCGGAAGGCTACAAGACCACCCGCAAGGACCGCACCAACGGAATAGGAGAAGGAATTGCCCTCGTCCACAGGAACACTCTCATAATCTCGACATACACCGACATCTCCCTCAGCACCACCGAACACCTACACTTCCAGATCCACACCGACCCCAACACCACCCTCAAAGGCACCCTATTCTACAGTCCCCCTGGATCCTGACCACAGTTCAGCGACTCCATCGCAGACTTCGTCAGCACACATGCCCTCGCCATCACATACTACATCCCTCTCTGGGACCTGAACTTTCACCTCAAGAACAACAATGACTCCAACTCTTCCTCCCTGATCAATAACCTTGCCAACCTCGGACTCAGACAACTCGTCACCACACCCACCCACTCCGCCAGTCATACGCTTGACTCTATCTTCTCAGCAAGCTCACACGTCTTCTTCAACCACACCACCGAACTCCACTGGACCGACCACCGTTGCATCCACTTCACCTTCGGGAAACCCACCATGCACCACCACACCCAGCAGATGCCTGGAGCAGAGTCACCGAAGACCAGCTACCCGCCACCCTCTCCCAGAGCCCACCCGCAGACCCGACCGACCCTGATGACGCAGCCTGCAACCTTAGCCAGTGGATCGACAACTGTGCCAACACCCTCGCCCTGCTCAAAAAGCCCTCCAACACCCACACCAGCAAAAAAGCCAGCTGGTTCACTGAAGACCTTCAGGCCTCCAAGCAAATCTGCCGAAAACTAAAAAAAAACTGGATCCGTGAACGAACACCGGAAAGCTCCACAACCCACAAGAACACCACCCACACGCACCACCACCTAATCAGATCCGCCAAAATGACCTCCTTCAAAGACCGCACACAATAGCAAAGAGCTACTCAACATACATGTTGAAATAAATCTCCAACCCCAGCTCCAACAACATCACCCCTTCACAAGACTTCTGTGACTCGCTGGCCATCTTCTTCCACCTCAAGATCGCAGACATCCACGACACCTTCAACGCCGTCACCACCCCAGCAACCACCGAGACCCCCGCTCCCACGGCCACCACCCACACCAACCGCCTACTCTCCTGGACCAACATCAATGACATTGAAACCATCAAGATCATGAACACCATCCCACATCTTCAACAGTCCAGCAACACCATTGCACCCCATCTCCGAAAAACCATCAACATCTCCTTCGAGACAGCGATCTTTCCTGAGAGCTGGAAGCACGCAGAGATCAACGCCTTACTCAAGAAACCCAAGGCAGACCCCAAAGACCCCAAGAACGTCCGTCCCATCTCCCTGCTCCCGTTCTTGGCAAAGGTCATCGAAAAGGCGTCAACAAACCACTGACTAGCTTCCTCGAGGAGAACAGCTTCCTGGACCCATCCCGGTCCGGGTTCCGCAGCAACCACAGCACCAAAACCGCCCTCATCGCCGCCACCAATGACATCAGGACCCTGCTAGACAACGGAGAAACCGCGTCCCTCATCCTCCTGGACCTGTCAGCAGCCTTTGACACGGTCTGCCACTGCACACTTCGTACACGCCTCTACAACACGAGAATACAAGAAAGGGCCCTGGACTGGACCTACTCCTTCCTCTCCGGCAGAATACAGAGCATCCGCCTCCCCCCCTTCCACTCCAAAGCAACCGTGATCATCTGCGGCGTATCCCAAGGCTCATCTCTCAGTCCAACTTTGTTCAATGTCTACATGGCACCCCTCGCCCACGTCACACGACGGCACAACCTCAACATCATCTCCTACGCTGACGACACCCAGCTGATCCTCTCACTCACCGAAGGCCCCCCACACCGCCAAAACCAACCTCCACAAAGGAATGAAGGCCGTCGCTGACTGGATGAGGAACAGCCAACTGAAGCTGTACTCGGACAAGACGGAGCTCCTCATCTTCGGATCCACCCCCTTGGCCTGAGATGACTCCTGGTGGCCGACTGCACTAGGATCACCCCCAACACCCACTGACCACGCACGCAACCTAGGCGTCATCATCAACTGTATCCTCTCCATGTCGAAGCAGGTCAACACTGTCTCCTAATCCTGCTTCAACACCCTCTGCATGCTTCGCAGGATCATCACGTGGATCCCCACCGAAACGAGAAGGACGGTCACCCAGGCCCTCATCAGCAGTAGGATGGCCAACGGAAATGCATTCTACGGAGGAGCCCCGGCCAAACTCCTGAAATGGCTCCAACGCATCCAGAACGCCTCAGCACGCTTGATCCTCGACATCCTCCGCCACAGCCACATCACACCCCACCTGATAGACCTGCACTGGCTCCCTTTCAACAAGAGGATAACCTTCATACTCCTCACCCACACACACAAGGCACATCACAACACCGGACCAGCATACCTCAACAGCCGACTCAGCCTCTACACCCCCACTGGCCAGCTCCGCTCCACAGACTGCACCCTCGCCACCATCCCCCCATCCGAAGAGTAACCATAGGTGGCAGATCTTTCTCCCACCACTCTGTCAAGACATGGAACACTCTCCCCATCCACCTATGGCAGACTGAAGACCTTCTGACCTTCAGTAGACTTCTCAAGACCTGACTCTTCGAGCAGAAGCAGCTACCCCCCCGTAGCGCCTTGAGACACTCACGGGTATGTAGTGCGCTTTACAAATGCTATGATTGATTGATTGAATAGCAGTGCTGACCCACCCCGCCCCTTGCACATTATGAACAGAACCATATTAACAAACTATGGGCCACTTGCGTGGGTAGTCCGCCATAGAGTTCAGCGCAATATTGTTCTCATCCTATGATACCCTCTGCAGTTTGCGGGGTGACCACCGGCAGGCAGAGGTCATCAGAAATTTCAGTGGATAGGGACGATGAGCCACTCACCACCATGGAAATGGAATGGAAATGGAATATATCTTATAATGCGCTACTAAGCCCGAGGGCATCAAGGCGCCTAACAAAAAGAAATCAAAATAACCATATAACCAGCACTACGGATATGCCATTGAGAATAGCCGTGGGTTGCACGAAGGATTCTAGGCGATCTTTAGCGCTCGGGGTACAATGTGTTGTGACTGCTTCTAGTAAATTTTGACGTTCCATTCACCTTTTCTCAGGGCTTGGGGATACTGTTCTCGACCCTGACCCACCTGATGTCCTTCGCCGTCCACAAAATCTGTTTTTCCTCCCAGCTGATTTGTCTTTATCAGGATCTGTCGGCCTCATTCCCGTCCAAAGTCCCGATTCTTCGAGCCAGTCCCATGCCTCCGCAGGAGAGTCAAAGAAGCAGGCTTTACCCTTCTCCACCACTGGCAACCTGGCAGGGCACAACAGTGAGTATGGTAACCATAGCTCCCTGAGCTGGCGTTTCATTGTTGTGTAATTTTTTCTGGGGTGCAGCACAAGAGCAGTGTAGTCGGGGAAAAGCAGGATGCAGCTGTCTCTTACTGTAAGGCTGTCCAGTTTCCGGGTGTCTCACAGCACTGCATCCCTGTCCCAGAGGTTGAGGATTTTGAACAGGAATGGATGTGGTCTGGCTCTCGGCTGGGGCCTCTGCGCTGGCACCCGATGGGCTCTTTCCACTGCAAACTGTTTCAACAGTTTTTCCTGTGGCATAAGGTCACGCAGCCAGTTCTCAATATACTGTTCTGGGTTCCTATCCTCCTCTCCTTCTGGCATTCCTACAGCACAAATATTGTTGCCGCGAGAATGTCCTTCTGCGTCCTCCGCTCTGTTCTCCAGGGCATGTATACGATCCATCATGTCTTGCAGCACAGCAGCGGACTGTGAGTGACCGGCTGGAGTTCCTTGAGCGTTTGACCATGGGCGGCAACTTTGTCAGCTAATTTGCAGTGGTCAGCATGGAGGAGCATGAAGTCTGAGGTAACTTTATCAATCCGGTTTTCCAGGGATGTCCTAGTCTGATCTAGTGCAGCTCCTATTTTCTCCACTGCTGCAAGGACAGAGTCCATTTTGGCCTCCAGCGCTGTGGACACTGGCTTCGCCTCACTCTCGCCTCTCAATCGTGGAGTATCTAGGCTGCCAGTACACAGTGGCCCTTGCTGCATCTTGGCACGCATACGGCCCATCACAAGTTGTTGCGCTGTGGGCATTTGCAGCCAGTGTCTGGCAGACTGGTGCGTAAATGGTATGGCTGCGTCAGGAGCTCAGGGTAGAGGCCGACTGTCTCCTCGATGTGTGCTTCTCAAACAATGTATTCAGGCTGAGGCACCAATCACGGTCCCACCATGTGAGGCTTCTATTTTACCGGTCTCGTGGCCACTTTGAGATCTGATCCTCCAGCAGGTGACAGCTCATAGCGACTCCCTATACCCGGCCTCTACTCATGGTGACCTTCCACAAAATGCGTTGGTTGTAGAGTATGCACTTTCCTAATAATAACTTATTCCAGTGAAGGAGCCTCTGGTGTTCCGCCAGTGCCTATCTCCTCCTAACTAGATCCTCGTGGGATATAGGGGTGTTTGCCTCCAGCAGTTGTGGGTGTATTCAGAGCGTCAGCCATGCCTCTCTTCACCGAGGTGTCTGGTAGACCTGTTCCTGGGTGTTTAGGGCCTGGTGTCTGTTGGGGACCATGCAAAACTCATCTGGTGATGGGGCACCGTGTGGAGGCCAGCAAGATGCTTGCATGTTCCCACTCTTAGGGTCAGGATGTGGGTCGTAAGGCTCACGCTGAATGTGGTGTTGCACCTGGTGCAGTGGCTCGTCCCCAAGGCTGGTTCACGCCACATCTGGTCTTTAACTGCAGATCAACAATAACTTGGGAAGGCCTCCTGAGCACAGAGCGAGGTGGAAACTCTCAATGCGCTTGGTGGGAAATCAGCGCTTCCATCATGGGTGCCCCCATTTGAAACAGTCAGCGTGGTCTGCGCGAATTGAATTGATTTTATTTCCTTATTTAGCTCCTCTGCAGGTGGGGTCCCCTGTGGCCTCCGCTCCTCCCGTGTCTCCCCTGCTCCCCTCCGCAGCTCTCAGCAGGTACCTGGAGAGTACGGCCTGCGTGCGGAGTCAGCGATGTCAAGGCTGCACCGTGTAGCACCTCATAGGGCTCAGAGCGCGCCTCTGCTTGTATGTTGTGATGAGGCAGGCCTCCCGGACACCTCTTCCCCAGCAGATGCCGTCCACACAGCTGGCACGATGGTAGTAGGGGTCGTTGGCCCGGCTGTGAGGCACGCTCATTTACCAGCTCACCGCCACCATGTCACATGCCCTGACATTGGGCCCACGCATCTGCAGGCTGCCTCCAGCTTCGGCGCTTGATATGGTTCCGCCTAAGGCACTGTGCGCTGCAAGCACTCCGGCGTGCGGTCTGTAGCCCCTGAGTGGACTGCGGTCCCTCGTCTCCCTACTACGACTGCCACCACAGCGCCTCGCTCCCTGGGGAGCCTCCGAGGTAGAGCGGCACCAGTATGGGCCATGTGGCCTCCCGATGGGCTATCCACCTCACCGCAGCCTGGATCCGCACAGCAGTGGTCAGTTACTCTCTCCCTGGGGTCCGCCCACGTTTGCCCTCCTCACCGGGTGTCCTGCTACAGCGCTCAGAAACGTATGTGTCCAGCGGCCCGCGGGCCTCACCTCGCCGCACCTCGGCGTCACACGCCACCCCGCCGGCAATATGGCAGTTGCGGCCACTTCACCCATAGGGACAGGATCCGTTGGAGAAGCCTGTTGCTACCTTTTCTCCCGCTTGGTCTGTATCACAGTGGCAGACTCCGTCCCAGCGAAGTCAGCTTCTATCCGCTGGGGGTCTCCGCCACCAGCCTCACCACGCGTAAGCCCTGTCCGCCATCATGTCTGTAGCTGCGGCCACAGCGGTGGAAACAGCTCAAGGAAATGTTTCCTGGTTGCAGTAGCTCTTCCATTGTCTGTTCCATGTGCTGCCAGTGTGGATGGCGCACTGAGAGGATAATTATGCCGGATTATAGGGGATATCGGCAGGAGCGCTAGGAATTTGCATCCGCCATGATGGCTGGCTAGTCACGACACCCCTGCTTGCCATCCATCTATATGGTATTTCTGAGCTATGTGCTACATAATCTCTACCCAGTGAGCGCTATTACATGTCTGCGTGTGATGTACATTATTGAAAAGTGTTGTTGGGTGCTACAGTGCACCACAACAGTCAGCTGTACGCTCTCTCTGAGGTGCACAGTCAACATACCTTTGTAAACTGGTCACCAAGGCCGTTTTTTTCTGGTTCTAGTACCCTCTGGGCCCCCACACTGCCGATTCCTTGCATTTGAAATGTACATTTACTGCTGTAGTTTGAGAATGCATTTCATGAAAAGAATATAAGGAAGGGCTTCCAAAAGAAAAATGCCAGCCATTTAATGCCAGGCTTAAAGAGCCTGGAAAGACCTCGTCTTGCCACTAAATAGGGTTATAAATTAAAGAAATATTATTTATTTGCAATGTTACTTTTCTGTCGTTGTTCCCTTTAATTATCAGTAATGGATCGCATCATTCAGGCAGCCCTAGAACACAATTGAAGTGCATTCTGTTTATATTTGCAGTTCATAGTATGCACAGATAAGTGCTGAAAATACGGCTTTAGGTGACTGCTTTTTTTTGTTGGTGGGGCAAAGTGGTGGGTGGTGGGTGGTGGGCCAGGCTACTGGAGGGGGGCCCCCTAATTGTACTTTGCAGGGGGGCCCTCTCAAGTTTTGTTACACCACTGGTCCACAGAGGGTCCTCAGATCTCACTTTCAGATGGAAAAGACATTGGGGCTTATTTACATGCCTCTTGCACCACTTTTGTTTAATTTTTAACATGGGAAAAGTGACGTACGGGTGGCGCAAGGGGCTTGTAAATAAGCCCCAATATCTTTTTCCGAGACAAATCAACACAGATTTTTTTTCATCTATAGGGGCAGATTTACACCCTCCCTCTACGCCACCAGTAAGTCATTTTTTGTGATAAACTAGAGGCACATTTCACTTCTCCATATTTACAAGGAGAGGAAAAGCCACCCTGCATGGGTGCTGCTGTGGGTGTTCCCAAGCCACGCCCATGGAATGAGACACATTTCCAGATTCATGAGCAATCATGAATCTGGAAATGCGTGTCAATGCTACTCCTACCCAGGGCGTAGCAAGGCGCAACAAGGAGAAATGTTTTCATTCCTCCTCTTTTTTTCCTCTTTCAAAGCGTGTTGCATTCTACAGCATGCATTGAATGGGGAAAATACCTGTAGCGATTGTTTTTGTGCATGGCTGCAGTTTGTGTGCCAGCGCGGAGCAGAGCACAGGAATGCAACATATTATTGTAAATATGTTGCAATCGTGTGCTTCTGAAGTGCCGCAGTGTGGCGCAGCCAAAGGGCTTGCATTGCTGCGCTGCGGGACTTCCTTGTAGATCTGCCCCCTAGTTAAAAGCTTGGTCAAGTTGATTAAAAATAATGCATTTTGAGGGATGATTTTAGTGCAGAATGTTTTTTGACTTTGCAAGCTAGAGTATACTTTGAGCATTGCTTTTACATATCTGTTAATTTTTATGCCTTTATTTAGTTTATTTTTTATACAGCACTTTCTTTTGTGGCACAGCATTTTACAACAGGAGACAAATAATTATTCAAACGGTTTACACTAAAGTAGTAATTCGTGGTCCTCTCCTTTGTGTAGATTCTTTGACAATCTGGTTGATGTAAAAACGATATTCATGCAGGCTGCTCTATATGTTTGCTGGCAAGGATCACAGAAAAAAACCACACTGGGAATAATACAGTGCTTAATTTGAGTAGGTGGTTGCACATCTCCCAACAATGTATCTATAGCTCAAATAAAATCAGCACATACCTTGAACGTTTTTGAAACTAGAAATCTTTTGCTACTCTCTGAGGGGATAACATAGCACTGCTCCAGCTCTTCAACTATTTAAGACACCAGCCAGCTGAAGAATGTGTCAGACACTTTATCTTAGCTGACTGCTCCCAGTGCTCACCTTGTGATGTGGGCCAACACGCCTTGCTTAAAAGGTATGAAATGTTTGCTCTGAAACAAGAATCTTACTGGGCTAGTTGCCAGGTAATTAATGAGCAGCCACAATATTTTCTTTCTGCAGGCATGTGAGTTTTGTTACAGTTGAAGCCGAAGTGATTTCTTTATAGAATGGTTCCTGTGGTTTTGTTTATGTCTCTGTTTGGCATTCAGTCATGGAAACCAAGGGGATAAATACTTGCAAAGAATAAACGTTCTGAGCAGTGTCAAGAAGACCAAGACAATCGATTGTGTTGCATCCTGGGGAGCCACAGACAATAATTAATGAGGCAGTGACTGAAGCCTTAAAGAGATATTTTGAAATCAACCCTGCAGCTGAAGATAATGAAACTTTTTCTGATATTAGTTTTGCCACTCAAGAGGTCGTGGAATATCAGCAGCCTTTCATTTGAACCTTTATTTGTAAAAAACAGAAATTCAAGTTGCTCGAGCATATGGTAATAACCAGGTGGGGGCAAGGTAATACTTGCTAAACAGAGTGGCACCTCCTTTCTCTATTTTCAGTCTACCTTGCAGGGAAGAGAAATTACCAACTCAGTTGCTGGTTCCCACCCTCTGGGCACCATCATCTTCACATTAGGGTATTTTGTAGGATATGCAGGAGGTAGGGAACACCAATCTGTTTGCATCCCGACTCAGTGCTGTTCTTCCATTTCATCAATCATGGGGCTAGATGCTCTTTCTCTATATTGGTCCCCTGTTCAACGATATTCATTTCCACCAATTCTGATCCTTGCACAGGTTCTAAGGAAGATGTAGCCCCCCACCCCAGGCCCAGGCTGATTTTGGCCCCGGTGCCCCATCTCATGGGGCCAGGCCTTTATTACAAGCGACACCCCTCCCAGTCCAATTTCAGCCTAGGGCACCCCATCCCCGTTGGCTCAGCCTCTATTGTGGGTGAACCCTGGGCATCCACTTGCAATTGTTGGGGGACCTCGGGGGAGCCTCAAGATCCCTGTGTTCACGGGCGGCTCCCTGCCTCCTGTGGGAGCCAGCATTGCTTTTTCAGAGAGAAAGCTGCTGAAAGCATTTCTACTCCGCTTCCTGCTTCCTTGTTTGCTGGAAGCGGAGCATTTGCTATGGCTTGATGGGAGTGGTAAAGCTAACACCAAGCCATAGCAAACAACTATGTCCCAGGGGTGGGCACCCCGGGACATAGCAGGAGCCGGCCCTGTGGTGGCGGTCTCCAGGGCTACTATTGGTCCCCCCTTCTTTCTTCTAGGGTCTGCCCTGGGGGGTGTGGTCAGCCTCTGAGGCTGAGAACGGCCCACCCATTTTTTTTAAATGAACTTGGCCCCAGGAAGTTGGTGGTCACCAGGGTCCGGGGGGTCGCTGAGGCCCCCCCATAATAATACATTTGCTTGGGGAGGTTTTGGTCCCTGGGTTATGGGGGATTGTTGAGGTCCCCCCACTACAAATTGTTTTGGCCCTAGGGAGGTGGGGGTCCCCTGTGCCTGGTGGTTCAGTGAGATCCCCCTTTATAATAAGCCCTCAGGAGGTAGGGGTCCCTGGGGCAATAAAAAGTCCCAGGAGGCGGAACCTGTGCGTCCCCCTCCCTTATTATCAGAATGACCCGGGGGCTGATAATTAACTAAGCTTGTGAGCCCCCCCTTCTAGAGAAATGGCAGCAGCCCACAGTTTTTTTGTTTTGTTATCCTGGATTCACAGATCCCATATGAATTTGTGGCCAACGTAAAAGAATTTGGGCCCAAGTGGACCTCCAGGCCTTGGAACTGAGTCCTGAGGATTATGATGGCTGGAACACATCATTGTTGATGTGGTGGCAACCAATCTGTTGGGTCCACGGAGCATATGCAGTATTATATGTAAAGTGTTTTGAGCATTAATTGCTCAAAAACTACTGATTGGATTTACACCAAATCACAACAAGCACTTTTTCTGGACCAAGATCTAGCGTTCCGCCAAATTTGGTGTAAATTCAAGCAAACTCTAACAAACTGTCGACGGCACCAGGTATTTAAAGTGGTTCACTATTAGCAAGGAAGCTCATTGCCGTGCATCAAGATGACTGCCGCACACCGTCCTTGACGTGGTGGCAGCCAATATGATCTTAGCATGAGATCTGTTGGGTCCACAGAGCCTCTGCAGCATGATATATAAAGGGTTTTGAGCATTAATTACTCAAAAACTTCAAAACAGATTTACAGTAAGTCACAAAAAGCACTTTTATTGGACCAAAATCTAGCTCTTGACAAAGTTGGGGCCATATCATCAAGAACGGTGATAACATTATCGCCCAATTAGCGGCAGGAAACTGCTGCTAAAGTGGCGATAAGGGGCTTGATAATATGCCCTTGAAAATTCCCATAGAAGCCCAGGTTTGATGTCCTTCACACCAGAACCTGGGCTTCTATGGGAATTCTCAAGGGCATATTATCAAGCCCCTTATCACCGCTTTGGCGGCAGTTTCCTGCCATTAAAGCGGCGATAATGTTATTGCCGTTCTTGATAATATGGCCCTTGGTGTAAATCCATGCAGCGGTTTGAGCTACAGCTGTGTCTACAGTCCCTAAGGAAAAATAGATGAGGAAAATGTGTTTTGAAACCCACCTTTTTCTCGGCACCTACTTGACCTATCACTCAGAAACTTTCTACACAAAACAAGGTCCTAACTATAAACACCCAGTGGCGGTCACCACTGGGTAGTTATACTTAGGATCATGTTTTCATACCGCCATTCGCTAGTCATCATTGCCAGAATGAATGCCCTTGGATCATGTGGAGCCTTGCTACTTATATCGTTAAAGGGAGGTCTCTGCTACTTAACCTAAGTGTCGGAGGTGTCATCTATATCTTGCAAACTGTGGAGGGCACCATGTATTTGAACTGGTTCGTATTAGTGAGGAAGCGCATTACCGCTTATGGCAGTACATGGCACAAGTGTCTTGACTTCACTGGCACGACTTTGATGTGGGTGGAAGTCCACATCATGGCATTTGTATGGGGCTGCACTGTGGAAATGTATCCAGAATACAAACTGATGGTTTTAAAGAATTTGAAGGTAAACAAGTGTGTGCAAATGACTTGCTCTTCATAATTGAAAATTGTAAAAACCTATAGTCTGACTGTACCAATAGTAATCCTGAAATGAGGTGCTCTAAAATGAGGTGTTCATTAACCCCTTGGCTGCTGGGGTAATTTTCCTGCTGTGCTGGGGGGCGGGGGCGTGCACAGCGCCCCGGTGCTCATGGCGAGCTCAGCTCGTCATGAGGTACAGTGCTCCTGTGCTCATGACGAGCTCAGCTCGTCACGGTCACACCCGTTTCAATAGCACATTCAGCACAACAGGGGAATTATCCCAGCGTGCGAGCGTTTTAATGGCCATGGCGAGCTCAGCTCGTCATGAGCACCGGAGCACTGTAGCTCATGACGAGCTGAGCTCGTCATGAGCATGCAAGGGTTTAATATGGATGCCTATCCTGCTTGTCGTCATTCATATATAGTGCAATCCACAGGGACATATTATCAAATAAATTACAATTTCACTGTTACAATTGGTCAATTTCTTTAAAATCTAAGGTCTTTCTATGCCAATGTCTACTTCTTTGATGTCACTAGTGAATGATCAGGCGGCGCATATCTGACTGGGGTAATGACCAACAACTGGGGGTAAGCACCAAAGTATATCAGTGGGGGCTGGTGTTTTCCTGTGTACTAGGATGCCATGGATATTGTTAGGGTGCATACATGAGAACAAGGGTTGTTTCCATTGAGTACCTGTACAGTTAAGGATTTTTCAACGTGATTATTTTCCTAGTCTGATTAGATGCAGGGGAGAAGGTGGTGACACAAGTGATCCTCTCTGATGTAGGTTTGTGTCTGGTTTCTAGTTAGGCCTCTATTTTATTGTTTCATGCCTTTTTGCATATTCTTTGATTTTTCAGGATAGTGTCTGGTCTTAAGGTTGCTAGCAAAGGCTAATGATTGTTCATCAAACATGTAAATGTCTGTACAATTGCACCTAATTCCCAAAAATTGCCTGTAGAGAAAGTTCTTCCAAAGGGCCAATGTGACTACCAGAGAGGAGTAGGCTATCCACATCAGAGGGTTTATTACAAGCCTCAGTATCTAATTTGTTATCCCTGATTTCTATTTTAAGGTCCAAATAAATTGGCATTTGATGACAAAACAGTGTCTATCGTTCTAGCTGCACCATCATTATTAGGAGATATAAATATATCACACTCCCTTTCTCAGTTTTACGATTGATAGTCACTGACAAAAGACTGCAATAGTCTTTGTAAAGTTCCAACTGCTTGCCGTCCAGGTTATCCTGTCTAGAGAGTGTGTAACATGGAGTAATTGGTGAGTCAAGGTGAATTGATATCTATGGTTAACCTGATTCAACAGCAAATGCTGATAGTCTCAATAAACTATGTTAACAACAAGGACCCCCTGATACGGATCAATATCCTGGGACAGGGTAAACAATATATGTGAAGTAACACTCCCAGGCATATACTTAAAGCAATTGCACAATAGATTAAACAAACAAACTAGTTCAGTTTAGAAAATATACATTTTTAATTTGGTTAAAAAGGAATAATAAAAATCAGTGCATTGATCAGAATTGATAAAATGACAATATAATGATACATGTGTATTCACAAAAGAATTAAAAAGAGGTTAGATGGCATCCGGTCGACGCGTTTCGACATAAAGAATATGCCTTCATCAGGACTTATACCATCAAATTTCTGTAAGGAAGATCATAACAATGTTTTACTTTTTCAGCCTCCTATCGTGAGACAATATAACAGAACTAGTTTCATGTTTGTTGCAACATTCTATTGGCAAGAAAATATTTTCACATTTATGATATACCGCTTTTTATAAACAAATATCAGACACCTATGCATATAAGAGGTTTTCAAGAACAAGCCATATTGTATTGTGTTTGTACAGACAAAGAGGTACAATGCGGCAAAAATCTTTACCAAAATACAAAGTTAACACCTTTCATCTAAAGACATATTTATACATTTTGACATCTACAAGGACTACTTTCGTGTTATCAAATCCAATGATTAGGTTGATGGTTATTTCTCATTTTTCATGATACATGTCCTCACTCAAATTACACTTGTTTGCATGTGACTTTTAGGGGCTTCATCTTGTTCTAAATTAGAACCTTTAATCTATTAGTTATAAAGAGGAGTAAAGGGATAGAAAAATAGAAAAGGAAGGAAATAGTGTTTAAATTATCATCCTAATATTTTATACATCTCTTTACTTAATACCCATATTTCTGAAAAGTTTTATGGTTCTTCTATTAACCGTTTATTAATGCATATTCAATGCCTTAATTTCTTGCAAAAGGCAATATGCAAAGTTTTAAGCTGACCCTTAATTCAATTTCTAAAACAAAACATATTTTCCTTATAACCAATCTTTTGCTCTTACCTAAAATTGTACTCATGTACAGGGACAATACTATTCTCATGTAATGAGGCTGTATCAGGGCTGTATCGTCGAGTTCCAAACTTGATATTTTAATTACAGTTTTCTAAAAAAACAAGGTAACATGCGGGTAAGTGGTCTATGTTTCTTTTAAACTTTATGGTTCCACTAAAGAAATTGCACATAACTGCTCACCTTGCATACATGTTAATATATCTGTTTGCAGTTTCCAGTAGAGCATTCATAACATGGGGTTATTTAGGTCCAAAAGGGTGACAATTCCCTATAGGCAAAAGAATATGTTTTCGTTATTGACAACTGTATTCCTAATTATTTTTAAGGAAAGACGTGCTTATAGTTATCTTACCCCTAATGTATTAGGATACGTTCTTCATCTGGGGTCTTTCTATCGGTGGGGCACCACAACTGTACACTGATGTGTAGAATAGGCTCCTGGCAATGTAAAATACAAATTACCGAAACGGATGTTATAAACTAAGCTACCCGTTTCCTAACAATTCAATGCGGCTCGTATATATTTACTGCTTACCTAAATGCAATAGAGCGCTGTTTATTAGTAGTGCCGGTCCTCCCTCGTGGTCAGGTTTAAAAATATACGGCGATGGCGTCGTGATTTCTATTCTATTTTACTGCCGTTCGCACGTTACTCCTGATAAAAAAGGTACAAACTTTTAGTATATCCATGCTCGTTAGCGTTGTCTAAGTTTATTTTAAACAGTAGAGCGTCTGGGGTCGTAGTATGGTACCACAACTATATACTGATATGTAGGATAGGGTTCTGGCATATAAAATACAAATTGAGTGGGCGGATATTATAAACTAAACTACCCTTTTATTTGCAGTTAAATGAGGCTCGTATCTAATTACCGCTTACCTAAATATAGTAGAGCGCTGTTTACTAGTAGTACCGTTCTTCCCTCGTGGTCAGGTTTCAAAGTATACGGCGATTGCGTCGTGGTATCTATTCTTTTTTAATGCAGTTCGCACGTTACTCCTGGTAAGAAAGGTACAGGCTTTTAGTGTATCCAAGGTCGTTAACGTAGTCTAGATTTGATTTAAACAATACAGCATACGCGGTCTCTTACCGGGAGAAGTTCACGAGGGTATAATCGATTCAGGATACACTGCCGGCGGGTCAGGTTACAAAAAGAACAACCCCGCTTGGCGGTTCAGAGGTTCTTTTATAAGAACGAATACTATTGGTTTACGCCACACCTGAGTTCTTAAAGGGGAAAGCATTATTTTCACGTAACTTGTTTCTAAGGGATAGTCGAACAATTCTTTATTTTCTTATTTTTACCTAATTCAATTTTAATAGAGCTCCCACTTAACCCGATGGTAGGGGGTGTTAAGGTATGGATAAAGCTTTATTTATTTAGCTCTGACAAGCTGACAAGTTCTCATAAAATTGCATTGCCCTGGGAGAATGCAATTTTATGAGAACTTGTCAAAATTAAAAAATAATAAGATCCCACCAATAAATAATAGGGCTAGATTTAACTAGAAAGAACACATGAAATAGATATGGGAGATCATTTATATACCTGAATTATAATAGAATCTATGCACTTTATTTAGAAATAGGGTGCTTTGTGTCTCGAAATAAGGCTGCAATACGCTAAATAAATAAAGGCTTAACACTGCACTCTGCCAGTTTCTTGTAAATGTTCCCCAAAGTGTTACAAGTGTCTTCCACCTCTGTATCAGGAAAACCATTAAAAGAACTCTCACCCACCAACCTATTTGGTGGTATGCTTCATCATTGGGTTCCCATCTCAGATGATGAATGCACCTAAGGTGTACTACGACACCTGTTTACAGAGGAGCGTTTTTTTGTGTGATGCAGAGAAGTTTTTGTGAATAGATGAAAACTACCTCAAGGGGATCCATCCCTTAAGGAACTTTAATTGTGGACCCCTTGGATAAGGTTAAAAACAGTGTTTTTAGATGTGCAGTGAGGGAATAATGGTCTCTCACATTCTAGTGTAGATCGTGTTAGGTCAACATGTGTCATGCCTCAAGCGATTTGTCTGGTAGCCTGGGGTAGACCTACAAGGGAGTAGAGTGCCTTTTCTGGGTTGGCCAGAAATTCATTAGCTCCTTTTTTTCCTCTAGTCTCTTGGGAACCATATAAAATAGCACTGTGTACTCATACAGGTGTTTTACTTACATTTCTTTGTTTGGATTGGGGCCACACCCCTTGCTTCTTTACATCGTCCTGCTCCTCTATTTCCGATGCCCAGTTCGCGGTCTGGCTGCCTTTTGTTGTGCCTGCTTCCATTTGACTCGCTCTGAGAGTTGTGTCTGAGTCGGCTGACTCATATATGGGAAGGGAAAATTGGCAAAAGGAGGAACAAATATAGACACATTTTCGCAATAGATGACAATAAATTTTCCTATTGGTCTTGTGGCTAAAGTCCACTGTGAAAATATTCAAATATTTTCCAATATCATCACACCTATTTATTGTAATCTATTCAAAGTATACTTATCTCATTTCTTTTATATATATGTCACAAAGCACAAGCGCTAAATCCTCTCAAAACAAATATATGAACTATACACAGCACATTAACATACCTATGTACATACCTATATACAACAAATATACACAATGAAAACAACATATACACTTTATACAGCAAAAAAATGTAACAAAAAAGGGGGGAGGATATAATTTATATATATATATATATCTTTGTTCAGTACTTCCTATCTTTCACCCTATGGAACAGTACTACGAAAGTGTCCTCCTATAAAATCTAGGTGGTACACTAGGAGGTAGTCAGACACAACGGTTCCAAACCAAAAACCTCGTGGAACCTCCATCTTCACATGTGTCCAGTGATGTATCTTTCACAAATTAATTGAAAACAAAAGGACTCCTCCAATTGGAAAGTGTCGACGCGGTCGCGTTTCGGCCTTCCAACAAATCAGGCCTCCTCAGGACAGGGCAACAAAAGAAGAGGGGAACCAAACTTCAACTCCACGGTGGCAGAGCCACCCGCTATATCAACAAACGCCAACTGTTTCTTGTGTATGTCCGCTCTTTTACTCACGGGGGCAAATCTCAGGATCTTAAATAATACTATGTTCTCGAAAGTTCAAGTGTCGGCAGTCCAAAATTCTGCAACAACAAGTCGCCATCAAGGTCAGTCGGCTGACTCAGCGGCTCTTTCCTAAAGAATCTCTGGGTCCAATGTGGTGACTGCGACATGTTTTTTGCTTACTTCGGTTTGTCCTGTTTAGAGAATCACGTCCGAGTTGGCGACTCAGCTGCTGTTTCCCAAAGAACCTCCTGTTGCTATGAGGTTTCCGCATCGGTTTCTTTTGAGTTCCTGCTACAAGCGAAGTCTGCAGTCACATGATTCACCTCTGATATAGATCTACAAAATGCTGGTGTGCGTACAAGGTCAGTACACTGATGAAAATACCCTTTTCTAATCACATCATCACATTTCTTTGTGTTGGATTTCCTTACACTTGAAAGCAAACTTGTTCTGGACTGAAAGAAAACTTAAAAATCCTTTATGGAGTGACAACTCATGTATTCCTTTAAAGATATTAAGGGGATGAATTTATGGTGAGTGGATGTGGGACTCTACACAGAGAATACACTAAAAGGGGGAGGAGAGGGTAACAAGCATATGAGTCTTGTGCCAGTCAGTCAAAACTCTTTATTTCGATGAATTAAAATCATAAAAGAAACAGCGTTAAATACATTCATTTGTGCATAAAATCAGTAAAATTGATACAGATAAATAAATATATATACAATTGCGAACAGTCATATATGTACACTATTTACAATTCATGATTTATGCAAAACAATACATGACCTATTAGACCACAATGTGCACTATGATAAAAAAGAGTATAAAACATCATTTCATTTTACAGAATAAAAAAGACAGAGGTGCCCCCCCCCCTCCTCTCAGACTGCTGTACTTAATGCATATCAATACCTTTTTTATTATTTACTCTAGCTGCGGCCACTAAAAAACTGGCTATGCTAAAAATGACACGCACGCTACTCAGCAGTTGCAAATGTAGAAGTGCGGGTCTGACCTGCAAAAACCCCGCTTCACGTAGTATTGGGCATAACAACCTTTTACGTGCTGTAGAACATTTTTCACAGAACATGATCATATGGAGGGTGTCCTGTATCGAAAAATTATCACAGGAACATGGTGGGGAGTCCAAACCAAACAGGGCAGCAAAAAGGCCCCCTGGTTCAACAATGACATTAAGAAATCCAAGAAACTATGCCGTACTCTCGAGAAAACATGGAGAAAAAACTCAACCACTGACAACCTGACCACCTTCAAGACAGCCACCCGCAAACACCACCAATTGATCCGATCCACCAAGAAATCAGCATTCAAGACCAACTCGACAACAACGCCCATAACAGCAAGGAACTATTCCACATCGTCAAAGAATTTACCAACCTCACCGCAGCCTCAAACGACATTACTCCCTCCCAAGACCTCTGCGATTCGTTATCCTCTTTCTTCTACAACAAAATCGCCGACATACATAACAGCTTTGAGAACATTTCCAAAGAACAGTCCACTCCACCCACCTCCGAACCTAAACCGCCCTCTAACAACCTTAGCGCCTGGAACCCAATCACCACTGAAGACACCATCCGCCTAATGAACTCCATCCATTCAGGTTCGCCAACCGACCCCTGTCCCCACCACATCTTTAACAAAGCAGACTCCATCATCGCACCCCATCTCCGTGATGTCATCAACTGCTCCTTCAACAACGCTACCTTCCCAGAAAGCTGGAAACACGCCGAACTCAGCGCTCTCCTGAAGAAACCCACAGCAGACCCCTCTGAACTCAAGAACTACCGCCCCATCTCCCTCCTCCCATTCCCTGCCAAAGTCATTGAGAAAGCCGTCAATAGCCAGCTCGCCACCTTCCTTGAATCCAACAACTCACTCGACACCTCACAGTCCGGCTTTCGAGCCAAACACAGCACCGAAACCGCCGTCATTGCAGCGACAGACGACATCCGAACACTACTGGACAACGGAGAAACAGTTGCCCTCATCCTACTCGACCTTTCCGCCGCCTTCGACAGAGTCTGTCACAGCACCCTCATACAACGCCTCAGCAACATCGGCATACAAGGAAAAGCCTTGGACTAGATCATCTTGTTCCTCGCGGGAGAACCCAGAGAGTCCGACTCCCCCCATTCAAATCAGAGGCCACCGAAGTCATCTGCGGAGTACCACAAGGATCATCACTCAGTCCCACCCTCTTCAACGTTTACATGAGTCTCCTCGCATCCATCGCGCGACAACACAACCTTAACATCATCTCTTACGCTGACGACACCCAGCTGATCCTTTCCCTCACCAAAGACCCTAACACCACCAAAACCAATCTTCACGAAGGCATGAAAGAAGTAGCCGAATGGATGAAAAACAGCCGCCTAAAACTAAACTCAGACAAAACGGAAGTCCTCATCCTAGGACCATCCCCCTCTGCCTGGGACGACTCATGGTGGCCATCAGCCCTCGGCACAGCACCCATACCCACAGACCACGCACGTAACCTAGGCTTCATCCTAGACTCCTCCCTCTCGATGACCAGACAAGTCAACGCCGTCTCATCTTCTTGCTTCAACATACTTCGTATGCTCAAAAAAATCTTCAGTTGGATCCCCACCGAAACAAGAAAGATTGTCACCCACGCACTGGTCACTAGCCGACTGGACTATGGAAACACCCTCTACGCCGGAATCACAGCCAAATTACAGACAAAACTCCAACGCATCCAAAACGCATCAGCCAGACTCATACTGGACATCCCTCGCCAAGCTCACATTACCGGTCACCGGAAAGACCTCCACTGGCTTCCCGTCAACAAGAGAATAACGTTCCGCCTCCTCACCCAAGCACACAAGGCCCTCTACAAACTAGGACCCGAATGCCTCAACACACGACTGTCCTTCTAGACACCCACCCGCCAACTACGATCCTCCAATCAGGCCCTCGCCGCAGTTCTGCGCATCCACAGATCCACCATGGGAGGAAGATCCTTCTCCTACTTGGCGGACAAGACCTTGAATTCTCTACCCGCTCACCTCCGCCTTACACAGAACCACATTTCCTTCAAAAGGGATCTTAAAATCTGGCTATTCAATAAATAATGCACCCCCTCTCCAAGCGCCTTGAGACCCTCTGGGTGAGTAGTGCGCTATACAAATTCCTGAACTTGAACTTGAATTTGAACTGGTTTACCCCATTGTGGGAAAGTTCCTAAGGTGAAATGAATTAAATTAATCCTAAATCTTGTCAACAAAAAGCGATGGAAAGGCTTGGTGACAATCTTCAGGTAGGGTTCAATTGCTGGGGAGGTCTGTAAGACATAAATGCTTCTAACTCCTGATTTTTTAAGCTCCGTGTCTTCCCTATCTGCCTCCATCATGGTCCGGAAATTATGTTTAATCCACGCCAAGTCCTCTTTCCTTATTCCCTCCGGGGTTGTATATAGTTCAGGGCGTCCCAGTCTAACACACGCCGCTCTAACGTATGCCAGCCATGGGATACTATCTGCCCTATCGAGGGCCAAGCAATCTTTGAGGATAAGATGGTTGAGGGTAATTTCCTCATTAAGCCAGGTCTTGGCCCAACAGTTCAGTGGGGCTGCTTTTAGGTGGTCTGCTATATAGCCCAAGCCTAATTCAGAATGTACAGACAAAGTCGGAGACGACTGTGGTACCACCAGCAATGATCTAAGGAACCTATTTTCAACTATTTGTATTTTGTCCACAGGCGCATAGCCCCAAATCGATGCCCCATAAGAGGCTATGGCACAGCACTTAGATTTGTATATTTTAAGCATAGCCTCCATAGGCCTCGATCCCAGCCTTTTAGCGAAGCTAAGGAGGGCTGCTGTTGATCTTGCTACAGCATTGCTTTTATGTTTTTGCTGAGGTCCCCAGTTACCCCTCTCATTGAAGAGTACTCCCAAGTAACTGAACACCGAAACCCTAGAGACCTCCGCACCCAGGCATCTGAATGTTTTAACCTTAGGGATCTTCCTTCGTGCCCCGACAATCATTACATGGGATTTGTTGCTATTTACTTTTAAATTGAGGGACTTCATGAATGTACCAAAGTTGTCCAGCAACCTATGTAGACCCAGGCCTGTGCGTGCAATGAGTACAGTGTCATCCGCGTACAGGAGGACCGGGATGCCCGATCCCCTTGCATGCGGAATATCCGCACTTGCCCCTGATAGAGATTTTTCCAAGCCATTGATGTAGATTGTAAACAGTAGGGGGGCCAGAATACGACCTTGTCTGACCCCCCGCCTGGAACTGAATTTGTCTGTACATCTGCCTTCCTGCGTGACCCTAACGGCCGCCACTAGATCTTGGTGGAGGTCGCTAAGGAAGTACACCAAGGGTGCATCTACTCCCATTTCCAAAAAAATACGCCATAATTTGGAGCGGTTCACTAGATCGAAGGCTGATGATAGATCCATGAACCCAAGATATAAAAAGCCCTCTTTTGCTATGGCGTACTTATTAATCAAAAGATGTAAATTTAGGCATTGGTCCATGGTGCTTCTATGTTGCCTGAAGCCATACTGGAGGTTCGAGAGGACCCCCCTGCCATTCATCCAATCTCCCAATTTCTGCAGAATGACTCTGCCCATGATCTTGATGGCAGAGTCCAGCAGGGAGATTGGCCTATAGCAGGCGGGGTCCCCTCTGTTCCCCTTTTTAAAAATGGGCACAATAATGGACGAGGCCCAAGAAGCAGGGAAACCCACTATAGCTGCCGCATTGAACACATTGGCCAAAATATTTGCCCAGAAGTTAGGGTACATAATATAAAGGTCCGCAGGAACCCCATCTGGTCCTGGGGCTATTCCCGGAATTGCCTCCTGAGGCTCCTTATCTCCATAAATGCTCTTAAAGTGCTTGAGCCAAATATCGTCTGGTATTACACATTCCGTATCCAAATTATCACTTTCTGAAAAGAATGGCTGATTTATTGTTGCCCAGAACTTTCGGCTATCCCTTAGAACATCAATAGACCGCAAATTATCCCAGGCCTCTTCTTTAATTTTATGTTTGCGCCTATTGATTGTTTGTTTATATTCTTTACGGAGGGAGGACACTAGAGCCCTATCCCTCGGGGTCCTCTTCAGAGCATTAAGAAGAGCCTCATGGACCTTTGAACATGGGGAATCAAACCATCTCTGTGCCTTCCTGGGATGGGGCCTGCTCCCCTTATGTAGGTTTACAGCAACTTGCTTACAAATTGCAGTAAAGGAGGTTATTGTTCCTACTCCCACAGCATGCTCGTCCAAACAGCTCAACCTTTAGAGGGGAACTGGTGAGGCCACCTACTTGTACACCGTTCATTCCCGCTATGTCTGTGGGTCACCTGTCTGTGGCTGGTGCTGAAGATCTTGAGCATGCACGGTCCCCCTTAGAGCTGCCTGGGGGGGAAGCTTTATCCTTGGTCTCGGTGGAGGCCCCTAGCATTGTGCATGACCTCCTTGTGAGTGAATTAGCGCTAGGGCGGGGAGGAGCTGGCGGCGTAGCCCTGAAGGTAGTCAGTTGGAATATAGCGGGTCTTGCACGGAATACTGGCATACCTGAATGGAATTCATTTGTTGAATCTTTCGGGATTTGCTTGTTTCAGGAAACTTGGTGCTTGGAACCACGTCACAAGGTGGGTTATACTACCTACTTTGTTTCTGCAATACAATCGCCTGGTGGGAAGGGCCGCCCCTCTGGCGGTCTACTAATTTGGGCAAGTATTTCCCTGGGATTCTCTATCAGGTGTATAGCCACCAAATCACCCGATCTGCAGAGAATAACAGTGAGAGGGCCATGTGGGGGGAAGGTGCTCAAAGTCTTTAATATCTATGTCAGAGGAACAAGGGGTGGCACATCCACACTGTCCCTTACGGGCATCGATCAGGAACTTAGATCTAGTGGCGCTGACTCCCTTGTTATACTGAAAAAACAGAACTGATTGGCTGGTCAGGATGATTGACAAAAAATTCAAAAGTCATGTAGCCAATATGTACCACGTGGCCAGTGGAATTATACTCCAAGAAAATGTATTATCAATTAAACTTAGATCTCATTAGTTTCAAAAACAACAGACAAAAACAGAAGACTGTCGGTACAGGTAGTTCAGCAACATGCAGTCGTGTATACAATATATACAAATATCTACAAATGTACAAATGTGCAAACAATTAAGGTGAAGAATCGGACAAAAAACATATTACACACCAAAAAAGAAACAAAACATGCTGTTCCAAATCAATTGCAAAGTACAAAATGCTGTTAGAAGCAATGCATTACTTGTGCATGGAAAGAAACGAAACCAGTCCTTAGAACTAAAAACCAATGGACAGGCGGAACTGAGATGGAAAGTGCCTGCCTGCCTCACAGGGCCTGTGGTCGAATGTTTGTAGGGTTTCACAGCTAGGGCCCGTAGGAGTGGTATGATTTACAACCTAGCTGCACCCCTTGGTCTTGCCACAGGTTGGGGATGTCGACGCGTTTCGAACCTTAGATGCTGTAGGTTCTCCTCAGGACAGGGACTGGAAAAGGGTTAATCTGCACAGCGGGCAAGGAAGCTGCCGGAGTGTAGGTGTACCGCAATTCAAATTGGAAGTCTGCGCTTGATATGATGATAGCCAGAAGGCGCGAGGCCCGCGACGCGGTGCAAACTCAGTTGGGTGGGCGGCTCACATGTTAGGCGCTGATGTGGTAGACTGTATATAGAAGTAGAATCAACTTCGATGGGCGGCTAGTCAATGAACCTGATCAAACCAGCAAGCGGGGACCGTTCAACCGCGACCCGTCGTATGGAGGAACCTGTATTCCACTGCCGCACCGCGGGGAATTCAATCTGAGACTGCTTTGTTTGCCCAAACTATCAACGTCCTAGGTGAACTGTTCTTAGTTCATCCTGTAGGCACAAGGGGCAACGTAAGAGGTGGACCCAGGGGCAATGTGGGTTGGTTCTCCCTTGCCTGTCGTGCTGCCAAAAGGGATCTAATCAAGGCGGTAAAAGCCAAGGATGGAGGCCTGATTAGCATTGCAAGGAGTAATTACAGAAGGGCAATATCTAAGGCCAAGGCTGAGCATGAGAATCAGTTTTGGTATGACCTAAAGGTGGCAAGCTCAAGGAAGGACTCGAAGGGATTTTGGGACTTAATAAGAGCTAGGGACAAACCTGTGGACTCGCTTAAAACATGCAATATAGCGGAGGGCGCGTGGTTTGACCACTTCTCCCAGCTCTACACAATGGCTCCGGGTATTGAGGTAACTCCGACTGAACAGTACCCCATAGATCGCATTGAGCTTAATGAGAAACTCCTGTTTACATCCAAGGAAGTGGTGGGGGCGATTAACTGTCTCGTCCCCAATAAGGCAGCGGGCCCTGACGGCCTCCCAAGAGACTTGCTCCGCATTACCCTCTTGGCTGCTAATGACAAGGGTAACTCGTCATGGACTTTCCATTGATTTCAATGGAAAACAAAGGGGCCTTCAAATGTTGCCTTAGCAGTAAAGGGGTTAATCCAGATGAGTGGGGGAGACTTATTGGTTCCTTACTGAATGCTGGCTTGGCTGGTGCAGCTCTCCCGGATTCATGGAAGGGCGCAGAGGTCGTCCCGATCTTTAAGAAAGGGAGTCAGGACGACCCAGTTAACTATTGCCCTATAAGCCTTTTATATTCCACACAGAAGGTGGCAGGTAAAGTGGTTTTAGGAAGGGTCGTGCAGTGGGTAGAGGAGAAGCATATTCTTTCTGACTTCCAGGCTGGCTTCAGATCAGGTATGGGGACTATAGAGCAATCATTCCGGCTTATGATGCTTTATTGGAAAGTGGTTACACTGGGCAAAGGCAGTCTGTACCTTGCATTCATAGATCTACGGACTGCCTTTCACCTGGTCCCACGTAGCCAACTTTGGATTGTGCTCGATGCACTGGGAATTCCCCCATACTTATTAAGCATGCTGATAAAGCTGCATGCTGACAACTTCGCACAGATCAGGTGGGGTAACCAGGGACAAAAAGCATCACAAATTCCTGTAAATAGAGGTGTCCGCCAGGGATGTGTGCTAGCCCCAACTCTGCTTTCGTTGTATGTCAACAGAGTGGTGGAGCACGTGCTACATCATCCTGCCGACGCACCATCCCTGGCTGGCAGGAGAATACCTACCCTCTTATTTGCAGATGATACCCTCCTGATCTCCAAAACCCCAGCAGGCCTGCAGAGTCTTCTAACTAGCTTTAAGTCCTTCTGTGACTCAAGGGGACAAGTTATTAACACAGGGAAGACCAAGTACCTGGTCCTAAACCCCCCGAAGAAGACAGTCAAACCACCTACCCTAGACTCAGTTCCACTTGAGAGGGTAAATGTAAATGTACATGTATTTATATAGCGCAAATCACTGACCGAGGTCGGTATCTAAGCGCTTGCTTAGGGAACCAGTCCTGGTATTCCCCTGTCAGATAACCCTGGCAGGGTATCCACAAGGTGAAAGCCAGGCATCCCGCCGCGAGGGGCCTTTGTGGAGATTAAGCAAGCTATTGCCCAGAGTCGCAGAGTGTGAACCCATGAGTCGAGAAGGCACCGGAGCGAGAATTATCAAGTCTGTGGAATTTTTGAGCCCAAGACCCGCCGAGGCAGGGAATTGAACCCTGGTCCAGGGCCAATCTCAGCTTCCGGGTCTGCCGCCTCTAACCCCTGAGCCACACTTCTCCAAGGAGTTCGATTACCTCGGTATTCGTCTGTGTGACTCCATGAGTTGGAAATGTCATCATCAAAAGATGCTCCTGACCCACAAGAGGGTTGTGGGGGCCCTCCTTAACGAACAGCGTGCCTCATCCCTCAAACCCATTGCACCGGTACTTGACATCTATAGGGCAAGAGGTGTCAGTGCAGCTCTTTATGGGGCAGAACTCTGGGGTATACAGAATGTGGACCACCTGTCCCGCTCAGAAAACAAATTTCACAAGGACTTAATGGGGCTCCCCTACAGCATGCCATCTCTACCACTCCTCCTAGATATGGGTACTCGGCCAATTAGTGAGCAGGCAAGGCTGCGTCCTCTTCTTTTGTGGACGCGTATCTGGAGAGTCCCAGAAATGTTTAGCTACGCAGAAGGTTTAAAAGAGGTTCTATCAACGCCTGGCTGGTCTAAGGTCCGCTGGTTAAGGGAAGTCAAGCGCCTTCTTGCAGACCTGGGCCTTGAAGACGCTTGGAATACTAGAACTGCCCCGCCCAAGTCAGCATTGAAGAAGTTATATTGGAGTTGGGTGATTGATGGCAGAATCAGTAATGCTAATCTGTGTAGGACCACTGTGGATTTCCTTTTGGTTAAGGAGGTGCACTTCTGCGAGCAGTATCTGGATATTATCTTAAAACCCTGGGACAGGGCTCTATACTTCAAATTTAGGGTAGGCCTACTCCCAGTTGGGAATTTGACTTCCAGGTGGAAGGTCCCGGCACAGACAATCCCTTTCTGCCCCTTTTGTGAGAATAGGACAGAGTCAGTTCCCCACCTGTTGTTTGAATGCTCGTCCTATGTAGTTCCCCGCCGCAGATGGTTGAAACCACTCTGTAGAGAGCTTGGGACTAGATCCCACAAGGAGGCCTTACAAATTTTGAAAACGGACCCGCGTCCCTGTTTGCATGTGGATTGGCGAAATTCCTAGGTTGGGCATGGCGCATTAGATCTACTAGGCTTTTTTATCTTGTTTAATATGTATTTTAGACTGTTTTTATGTAAATTATTAGCGCCACTTGTAATATGAATTGTATGCTTATTATCTATGCATTGGCTCTTTTTATTGTTTTTATGTATATGTATTGCTTTTTAATATATACATCATATCGAAATAAAGCCAAACTGACTGACTGAGACTTATAAGAAAAATACCAAGCCCAGACCGTAAACATGAAGGAAATCATGCAAAAAAACGAAGTATACTATAATCCTTACCAAATACTCAAAAGTGCGTTGATCGTGCGGGGTTTTGGTCTATACTTCGCAGGCAATCTTATTTGCTGCAGCAGACAAGACAATACAGAACAAAAAAGCAAAGAGTCAAAAATCATCAAAGGATCTAAAGAGCAAGGAGCCAATTAAGCACTGTTGTTAGGTGGACCGTATACCTCACACTCTGGCACCTCCACACTAACTTAAAAAATAAAGATAGAAGGCCCATATACCTGGAATTTAAGCAATCTCAACCGCCTCAGAATATCAAATGTTGTAGGGCCACAGTAAATTAAATTTGCGAGCAAAATTGTAAAAAATACCTGAAACAAAATATCAAAACTGGAATAGGTCACATTCGAATTATGCTGCAAGACCAAAACCCATCAGCCCGCGCCATTGTGAAGCCCTAATTTATGGGGGGAAAAAAACTACCTGTCATATATTCAAGATCCTCAAAAAAGTCTTTAATCCATTCACTTCAAACACAGCAGTGTACACTATGATATGTGTCACTGGCAATATGCAGCAATTAATTAAAAAAATAAATACATTGAAATTAGAAAAACATGGTCATGTCAATATTACTGCCATCATATAAGCATATGATACTAATCAGGGCTCATAATTGTATTGGCCCAAATATAACCTAGGTGCCATTCAATAAAATAAGAGCACCCCGATACGATTATTATTTAATATAAGAAAACTATGACATTATTGTATGGTCAAATAGCGATATGTATGTCAAACAAATCGCACACACAATTTAAAATGTGCAGCTCGACCAACAAATATATGTATAAACATGGACGCAACTGCTGTCCCCGTATAGCTCACAACAGTATGAGGCAAAGCCAGTGTTTTGGCAGATGAGCCTGGTAAGTGCAACAAGTTTACTGAGTAGCTCCAATGCATCATCCATTGATGAGGCAGGGGCTACCGGAATGACCCTCAATAAATCCAATATTGATGGTAATGCCCCTGCATCTACTACCTCTTCTTCTTTTTTAGAGGAGGTATTAAGATACTGCATTGGGAACAAACAAAAGAAACCTATAAACAGACAAGAAGGGGTGGGCGCAAGAAAAACAGAAAAAAAATCTGGGGTACAAACCAGAAATCAGAAGAAAGAACTCAACCCCAAGATGTTTTTGATCCAATGTTTAATGAGAATCTTGTGAATAATTTGTCTGATAATGTGTCAAGCACTTCTGAATTGTCTTTGTTAAATAAAGGTTTGGGATTTTTTGCAGCTTATAAAGGTGTCTTTTCTGATATTCACACAGATCTTTTTAAATTCCAGAGGAAAGTTAAGTTGAAATGTAATTTTTATTTAAATCAAGAACTAGGGCGTTCACCTGGAATAAATGTATGTGACTCTGTTGGCATGTCTGTCGAACATCTAAAATTAGTTTCCCTGCTTACTTCGCTTGATGAAAGCATGGAGATCCCTTTAGAAGGGATAGCTCAGGAACTCGATTTTCAACAAGACCTGACCTTGGACTCCCAATTGTGCCCTACAAGCAAGTTCGTGCTACAGGGCACGCATGTCACCAGTGTGGATGTTTTTCAAAAACTGGTTACTGATGAACTCTATAAATTGGACGATCAATTTATTGGAGGGAAACATACCAGAAAAAGTGAAAACTTAACAAGTGATGAACGCTAGGCGTTGTTCTGCCTCAAAAACGAAGCCTCCCTTGTCATCCGTGAGGCTGACAAGGGAGGAAATGTTGTAGTAATGAATAAACTAGACTATGATAAGGAGGTGATGCGACAACTTAGTAACAATCAATGCTACATCAAATTGAGTGGTAATCCAGTCCCTGATGCGATGTTGAGGATTAATATCCGGTTAGCACATTGGAAAGAGATAGGACCTTTGTCTGACCCAGAGCATCGATATTTGAAGATTGTTGCACCTTGTTCAGCGTGCCTTTATTTACTACCTAAGGTGCATAAAAAAGAAAAGTTTCCACCGAGACGCCAATTATTTCTGGCAATGGTTCCATGACTGAACATCTGTCTGAGTTTGTGAATCTCTTTTTAAAACCATTTGTCTACAATCTCCCATCCTTCATAGAGGACACCAAAGATTTTTTAAATAAAATTGATGATATACAGTGGGACGACTCCATGTGGTTGGTGAAAATGGATGTCCAATCCCTATATACCTGCATTAAGAAAGAATTTGGGAGGATGGCGATTGATTTTTTTTCTCTCAACTCGCAGTGCAACCTTGTTAGAGCACAATGGTATGCTCTTGGAAATAATTGACTTGATCCTATGTAACAACTTTTTTCTGTTTAACCAAACATGGTTCAAACAACAATAGGGCACAGCGATGGGCTCTAAATTCGCACCATCCTATGCGAATTTATTCATGGGATGGTTCGAAAGAGTGTATGTGTGGTCGCAGAATGCAAAACAGTGGACCGGTGATGTCCACTTTTGGGGATGTAATATGTAGAGAAACAAGGACCCCCTGGTAAGAATAGACTTCCTGGGTCAGGGTAAACAATATATGTAAATAAAACACCCAGGAAAATTCTGACAACCTACTAGCACATGACTGGTGATGAACACCACATAAATAATAATCAAACACTGTTTTTACACATAGAATACAATTTAATTCTTCATAAAAAATATTTTTTGATAAAATCAATACATGATTGTTGACAGATAGTAAAGCATTTAGCATTATATCATATGCATTCTTTCATATACATAACACTTTTTGAATATAAAAACTATTTGATGGAATCCTTTGCCGCAATACTAGATGACGCCGAGAACACATATATACACTTTTGGGGATGTTACATAGATGATGTCTTTTTTTGGTCTGGACTGGGTCCCATGAAAGTCTGGTATCTTTCTTCAAATATCTCACCTTGCCACCCCAGTTCAAATATCTCAACGATAATGCCTTCAATGTATGGTTTACTATGAATAGCTCTAGGAACAGCATTAAATTTCTCGATGTAAGTGTATATGTTGAAGAGGGTAGACTCTTGACCTCTCTGTACAGGAAGGACATGGCAGTCAACAGTACACTTCATTGTGAAAGTGCTCAATCTTTGAGCGCTAAGAACGCAATTCCTTTGGGTGAGTTGATCCGTGTCCGACGCAATTGTTGTGATGACACCCTTTTTGAGAAACATTCTTCTGAAACTCTACAGTGCTTTCAAAGAAGGGTTCTTAATCAGGCCCTTGATAAGGTCAGGAGGATAAATAGAAAAGACATGCTGAAACCAAAAGGAAGCAAATACAGAAAAACACTGATCGACTGGCTTTCATTACTACATTTTCCCAGTTGAATCAGGACGTGTATAAAATCTTACAGAGACACTGGAAAGTCCTGATGGGCACACCAGGAGTGGGACCACTCCTTGGTGAGAAGCCCGCAGTGACCTATAAAAGATCAGGGACTTTATGTGAGGCATTGTGTTCAAGTTACACAGCCAGTAGACAAGCAAATCCAGGCAGCTGGCTCAAGCGACTAAGAGGTTTCCATACATGTGGAAATTGTAACATCTGTCACATGGGTATGAACAAAATATTGTGTTTCTCCTATAATAGTGGGTACCTACATCAAGTGCAATACTTTCTTCAATTGTCAATCCACATATGTGATCTATGTGATTGTTTGCAATTTTCACAAAATCTATGTAGAAAGTACGTACGCCAATTACGAGTACGCATACAGGAACATCGACGAGCTTGCATTAGGAACGACTGTAGTAATGCTCTAGGGGCCCATATATGTAGCTCAGAAATTCCAAAGACCATCTTCAAATTCCATGCAATTGATTATGTGCCTGTTGATAGACGGGGCGGTAATAGGGAGTTTCGCCTGCGCCAATTGGAGGCTACCTGGATATGCAAATTAAGAGCCAATACTGTCGGTCTGAATTCCGATAATGAAATGCATTTTTTTTTTGTAATTTGGTAGTATCTATTCTGTATGTAAATCTGCATGACATCATTTGTTTACATGTGCTGAAAAGGTCTGTTCTCCAAAATTATAAATATATGTTACATTATAGGTATGGTCTTCCTGACGAATATATAAGATATATGTGGGAATGATTTTGATCTCCATTACATTTAGGACTATATGAAAACCATGTCTTTTGGTTAAACTGTGCAATTTCCCTCTCCTTTATGAAGATAGCAAGACTGTTCCTTTTTATCAGTTAGTTTAATAATCTAGAGACATCATTTGAATTATTTTTCCAACTTCTTTGGGTTTATCACAAAAATGTTTTGTTAGATGACTAATTGCCCCAATATTAATATTATGTGGTGTTGGCACTATACTGTGTATTTAGTTTGTTTGTTTAGGTTCACAAACAATGGATGTCCTACTAAGATTAACCTCTTCTTTTATTTTCTTTATTTTTTGCTCTTCTACAATTACCTTACTGGTGTATATTAGTGTGTGGCTTCTATGCTTGGCTACTCTACTTTTTAGTAAATATCGGTAAGTTCCTTCATTTTTCCCAGTAGCGTGAATACTTGTTATTTTGTTGACTCTCTTTCCTCCTGTTGATTGCGGCATTTTGAGGAAGGCTTGCCGATGTGGTGTTAAGCAATATTTGGGCAATGTTTAAATACCTTGTTGCACTTGTTTTTCCAAGCCCTTAGTGGTGGCGTCAGGCACTCAGTTGCGTGTCTCCACCATTCAATCTGTTGCAAGTTTGTATCTGCTATATGCTGCTGTTGATGAATGTTGCTAATAGTCTCTCCTGTTCGTTCGTTATTTTTTATGCTTATTTGATTTTTTGTATGGTGTGCTATGACTGGAATATAGTATACATAGCGTTTGGTGGTTATTATGCCTGTTTGCCTTATCACACTGACAACTAGTAATCCGGCACTGAAGTCGTATACTTCTGGTTGTTTTGGCCGTTTTTGGACATGTGTTGAATTCCTCTTGAGGGCCGACTTTCCTCAGGCCTTCGGTGGCGTAATGCATTCGGCGGTTTGATTTTTGTCTTCCATCCCGGCGTAAGTTCGAGTATGCCATACGTCGGTCTATTTTGTTATTTATTTTTATGCTAGATGTGTGCATTATCATTTTTTTCTTGGGGCGCTGTGCGTACAAATATGTGCAATGTGGCACTTATCAAGGTGATTGCATGGGTATACGTTTGTGATTCACGCAGGAATTTATGGTCGAATAGATACACGGGTTAGAATACGAAAGAGAAGTGTGTTTTTCTGAGTGAATTATTCTCAAATGTTCTTCCTGTGTCTTGTTAGCTCCCAAATAGTTTTTTAAGTAAATCGATAGAATATTGGCATTTTGGGATATAGTGTGCTTTTAAACTAGAGGTCTACACAGCTGTGTTCAATTGAGAGCATATAAGACCGAACCACAATTGTTTGGTCTATCACGTGGTTTTTCAAGTTTCCCAACGAACGGCCGTTTGATGAACAAGGTGCTTGGTGTGGGAAGCGGATAGAAATACTGCCCGTAAGTATTCCTCGTCGATGAACTCTTTTGTGCCCTCTCAGGTTAATTTATGTCTGGGCATTTGGTACTGACTATTAATGTGATCAGTACAACATATTTTTGTGATAGTGTTATGTTGTAACTAAATCTGCCAAAGCACTGGCTTTGCCTCATATTGTTGTGAGCTATACAGGGACAGCAGTTGCGGCCATGTTTATAAATATATTTGTTGGTCTTGCTGCACATTTTAAATTGTGTTTGCGATTTGTTTGACATACATATCGCTATTTGACCATACAATAATGTTATGGTTTTCTTATATTAAATAATGATCGTATCGGGGTGCTCTTATTTTATTGAATGGCACCTAGGTTATATTTGGGCCAATACAATTATGAGCCCTGATTAGTATCATATGTCTTATATGATTGCAGTAATATTGACATGACCATGTTTTTCTAATTTCAATGTATTTATTTTTGTAATTAATTGCAGCATATTGCCAGTGACACATATCATAGTGTACACTGCTGTGTGTGAAGTGAATGGATTAAAGATTTTTTTGAGGATCTTGAATATATGATAGGTCGTTTTTTTCCCCCATAAATTAGGGGTTTACAATGGCGCGGGCTGATGGGTTTTGGTCTTGCAGCATAATTTGAATGTGACCTGTTCCTGTTTTGATATTTTGTTTCAAGTATTTTTTACAATTTTGCTCGCAAATATAATTTACTGTGGCTCTACAACGTTTGATATTCTGAGGGGGTGGAGATTGTTTAAATTCCAGGTATATGGGCCTTCTATCTTTATTTTTTAAGTTTGTTTGGAGGTGCCAGAGTGTGAGATATACGGTCCACCTAACAACAGTGCTTAATTGGCTCCGTGTTCTTTAGATCCTTTGATGATTTTTGACTCTTTTCTTTTTTGTTCTGTATTGTCTTGTCTGCTGCAGCAAACAATATTGACTTCGAAGTATATACCAAAACGCCGCAAGATCCGCGCACTTTGAATATTTGGTAAGGATTATAGTATACCTCGTTTTTTTTCCATGATTTCCTTAATGTTTATGGTCTGGGCTTGGTATTTTTCTTGTAAGAGGATATGATTATTGTCTCATCTTCTCTTATATATATTTTTTTTAATACATTATTAGGATGGTGTCTTGCCCCCATATCAAATCACTGAGATCTTGTCTGACTGTTTGGATTGGGTATTTACAAGTCAAATCCCAGCAGCTTGGTGGTTGCTATAAACTAAGCTGGATGTTTTTCTCTGCTTTCTGTCTCTCTTACTTTTTCTCAAATGTATTTTGCTCTTTTTCTCCTCTCGCTGATTTGCACCTCATCTTTTTCTAGGTAATTTATGGTTTTTGATGGGGTCGTGCTTGTTTGTACAACCTACTGGTTATTATTTCTCTCTTCCTCTCTTCTGTTTTCTGCTACCGTCTTATTTCTCTTTCGTCCCTTTCCCCATTTTCCCTCGTAAAGATTATGCATTTAGCATTTAGTCCTTCGTAAATGTTCATGCAGTAATGGTTTGAAATGATTTGTGTTTGCTGTATACAAAAACTGTCTTTTATTGTTAAAAATTGTTTTTAGAACTTGGGAACATGTCTTCTGAAAATATTGTTATTACATTACAGCCCTGAGGAAGCCCAACCTGGGCGAAACGCGCTGGATGTGTGTTCGACTAATGAATATGCCTAAGGACGAAATAAAAACGGATTATATGCAATACTGAAGGACTGTTACTCATCTTTGTTGAAAGAGTGTACTGAAACTGTTTTATCTTGTTTGTTGCCTCTCTATTTTCTATTAACACAGCAAAGCAGTTAGCAAAGTGGTAGCACAGCAGTCCTCCTGGCAATATGCAGATGTTGAGCTGGCATCTCCTGGTTACAAGTCCATGCAGTTTCCGAGTAGATGGGTTCATAGCCCCAGTACATATACCCCAAAATGCCTTTGATGTAGAGGGTTGCTTCAAAGGAATTCTCTGAAGTGCACAAGGATCCCTTTTAACCCAGCCCTGGCTCTAGACTACAAGTAGGTGGTAAGTCAGCCCTTTGTTTGAGGGCAGAATGCAACACATTCAGATGTAAGTGTGAACCACCTCTCCCTCGTCCTACCCAGGAAGACTATCAGTATGCAGATGAATGCAGATGTATCCCATCACTCCCATCCCTTTCTGTGTTGTATCTGTCTAGAAGAAATGCACAAAATGTAGCTGTCACTCAACCCAGATGTGTATTGAAAACTGGTTGTCTGGCACACGGAGTTATAAGCACTGAGAAATGCCCACTTTGTAAAAGTGGTACAAAAGGGGGTGGTGATGGACGGAGCATCTGAACCAATCAAACACTCACACCCAGTCAAAAGATCTGGGTTTGATCCATCACCGTTCTTTAGCCCACTCTGCCACCCCAGTTCAGTCATGGCTATATGCAAATCAGTCTGACCCTGTGCCTCATGAGAACAGTCCAGCCCGAACTGCCAAGCCATGCCTTCCCTGGACCGGAAACAAGCTTCTGAAGACCGGTTTCTGGCATTCCAGCCGTCTTCAGCCCGGCTTGCTTGAATCCAGTAGCAAAGTGAGCAAGGGACTCACGTCTGAGCATACCCTGCCACACTTATGGCGGCCAAAAGCGGTACAAAAGGGGGTGGTGATGGACGGAGCATCTGACCCAATCAAACACTCACACCCAGTCAAAAGATCTGGGTTTGATACATCACCATTCTTTAGCCCACTCTGCCACCCCAGTTCAGACATGGCTATATGCAAATCAGTCTGACCCTGTGCCTCATGGGAACAGTCCAGCCCGAACTGCCAAGCCATGCGATCCCTGGACCGGAAAGAAGCTTCCGAGGACCGGTTTCTGGCATTCCAGCCGTCCTCAGCCGGGCTTGCTTGAATCCAGTGGCAAAGTGAGCAAGGGACTCATGTCTGAGCATACCCTGCCACACTTATGGCGGTCAAAATCGGTACAAAAGGGGGTGTGATGGACAGAGCATCTGAACCTATCAAACACTCAGTCAAAAGACCTGAGTTTGATCCTTCACCGTTCTTTAGCCCACTGTTCCCATGAAGGTCTACCTACAGGCAAAGGCAACAGGAGTTTGGAAACTATGGAAGGTAGTCAGCACCACAGAATGCACCAGCATGAAGGCAGCCGTCATCATGTCAGCACATAGGCAACAGCCGGACCCTCAACTGCTACACACCTTGTGCCCGCACTGAAAAGGATGCCCAAATATGCAGGATCCTCCACCTTCAACCTGCGCATGGTTCAGCATGTGCTTAAGCCTAATAGGAGGATGGCTTACATTGAACAGGATCAGGCGAGCATTAATGAGATCTTGTTGACTTGCCAGAAGGCACTTGAATGCATTGCATCCAGATCTAACTCTCTCCCTATGAATATTCCATTCCCAGTTTATTGTTGCTTTTTCTGTAATATTGTTATTAGGCATAGTGTAAGTTAAGGTTAAGTCTAATTGTAGTTGCAGTGTCGATAAGTTTTGGATTTATGAATATTTTATAGGTAGTAGTTTTTAACTGGTTTTATTAGATTGTTTTTCCTAGTCGGTGGGGGTTAATGTTTTTTGTGGTTGGAAAAAAAGATATATAAAAATACCAGAAAATAATATTTGTTTAGGATTATATGTGTAGTTAGTATATGTTTGGATTGTAATTGATGTTTGTACTTCACCGAGCTATGTGTATTAAAGGGGTCGGTAAGTTGATGTTTAACTTGTCACTTGTGAATAGTGCTTAACCCCTTCCATGCTCATGACAAGCTCAGCTCGTCATGCAGTACAGTGCTCCTGTGCTCATGACGAGCTGAGCTCGTCATGAACAATGGGAATAAATGAGTTCCAGCACAGGAGGAAAATCTCTCTAGCAGCGATGGTGTTAAGATATGGTCTCCATTCCCGACAACACCTTGGCAGTCTCTCTCTGATGGACTCCTACCACTCACCCTTGAAAGAGAACTCAGGTGTCCTCTGAGTCCGCAGCTGTGATGGAACAGCTAGAGGGGCCATGTCCAGTGGGCGTTGGTTCATATGAAGACCCTGCAATGTCGTCTTCCCTTGCCAAGACCAGTCAAAGAAGTTTCAAAAGAATACAGGAGTAATTGGAAGGTGTCTTCATCCATGGGTGACAGAATAGTATCACCAACAAGTTGGGCCTCATTGCCAGGCTCATCTACAGGTGGTGTTGTTGTTTCCTCTGGACAGAGATAGAAATATGTTACGAAAAAACCATGATTGAATTTGACATAAGTGATTATTCTAACATTCAAATAGTTTCATAATCACTTTCTATTATACAGGGATATGCGGAACATATGTTTCTACAAGTAAATAAGACCATGTTACACTTTGGCTTTTCACATGGCAATAACTGTACATTGTTCACACAACATCAGTATTAACAAAGGGGCCTATTTGTATCAATCACACAACACAGCGCAGCTAAGCAGCTTGCTGGCCTGCCCGGCCTGAAAGAGTGGGTTCAGGAATGGGTCACATTTTATATATTGTGAAGCATTTCTGCTTTGTGCCTACACTGATGAATAATCTGCTTCTTAACTTACTGCTGAGACCATTGAACCTTGTGGCAGAGGAGCCTGCATTTGCTGTAGATATCAGTTTGAGCCCCAGCACTAACCAATATATGTCATACTTTATCTCTCTCACAGTCCTGCACTCAGCCATTCACACAGCACACCCCACCATTGTGCCTTGGTGTACTGTCTTGCATGCAATGTGTGTAATATTGTGCCCTGTGGGTCATAATTAAAACACATTGAAACAACTCTAGACAACAAGCAACCTTGCTGCACTGCAGGAAAGGGGATAGCGATGTGTATGCCATGATTTAAATTTGTCAAGGGAATCCTTTAGTCTTCTAGCACTCACACAGTCATCACCAGATTCCACAACAGAAGATACTGAGAAACATCTCTGAAGTGGATAGCCTCCATCAAACTCCAAAATATGCAACAGCTCAAGCTCACTCCATTTCCTTAGAATCCAAGGTGCTCATATGCAGAGTCCCGCAAATCTCTTCACTTTAGCCGAACTCTATGAAACTTGTACATGACTCTTCTGGCACTCATCATTCAGACCCAGGGACTCAGCATTCTCTCTCACAATGATGACGGTAACTAGTCATAATATTGAATTCAAAATATTGAGTGGACAAAATATCAAGTTTTGAATATCGAGTAGACAGGATATCGACCTGCAAAAATATAGTGGTTAAGCATATCGACATGTAGGTAAGAAATATTGTTTTTTATAATATCAAAGTTAGTAATATCATTTGTAAACATATTGTTGTTAATAATATCGATGTTTTTTGTGTATTTTGTATGTTAGTATTTGTGTTAAATGTGTGTATTATTTTTGTAATGTATGTTTGAATTTTTTTAAAGTAATGAATTTAATGTTAATTCATTTTTGCGTAATTTGACTCTGTAGCAGGTTGTGGGTTTATAGGGGAATAGGGTGGGAAGTAATTTAATTATAATATATTTATTGAGAATTATTCAGAATTAATTAATTATATGTTAATTACTTTTTTGCACAATTTCATTCTGTATGTGGTGGTGGGTTTATAGAGGAATAGGGTCGGAAGTAATTTATTTGGAATGAATGAATGAATTATTTCATAAATTAATTAGTATTTAATCATTTATATGGTTAATTAAGATCATTAAATAATTAGTAATATTTATATATTGATTATTACTAATTAATAATTAATTGGTAATTATGTTAATTGTGGTAAATTATTTGTATTTATTAGTAATTAATTAGATATTAAATATTAATTATTGATGTGTAAATATGTTAATTGTGTACTTTTTTCAGGAGTGGGTTGAAGGTTGATAGGGGAGTAGGGTGGTAAGTAATTTAATTTTAATGTAATTTTTATTATTTTTTATATATTATTTATTAAAAGTTGTTTTATAGTGTTAATTGTGTGAATTAATTTAGATTTGATGGTAATTTTTTATTGTTAATTGTTATTAATTAATTATTTGTTAATTAGTTGTTTTAATTTATTACTATTTTACAATATTGTAGGTGACGTTTATAGGAAAAAATGGTGAGAGGTAACTTAATTTTGAAAAAAAAATTATTTGTTATTTAATGTTAATTGCATTGCAGGAATGGGTATACTAAATTATTCCTCTACGCTATCCAACACTTTCCATACTTTTACACTTGGTGGAGTGGGAATGTTAATTTTTACCCACCCGCTATCCAACACTTTCCCTACCGTTGAACTCACTGGATTGGGAATAGTAATTTTTACCAACCCACTATCCAACACTTTCCCTACTGTTCCACTCGCTGGAGTGGGAATCGTGGTTTTTACCCTCTTGCTTTCCAAAGCTTTCCCTAGTGTTCCACTCATTGAAGTGGGAATAGTAATTTTTACCCTCCCGCTATCCAACACTTTCTCTACTGTTACACATGGTGGAGTGGGAATAGTGCATTTTTTCCACCCGCTATCAAACACTTTCCCTACGGTTGCACTCACAGGAGTGGGAATAGTAATTTTTACCCACCCACTATCCAACACTTTCCCTACTGTTAGTCTTGGTGGGAATGTTCATTTTTACCCACCGGCTATTCTACACTTTCCCTACTGTTGAACTCACTGGAGTGGGAATAGTCATTTTTACCCTCCCGCTAGCCAACACTTTGCCTACTGTTACATTTGGTGGAGTGGGAATAGTAATTTTTACCCTCTCGCTATCCAACACTTTCTCTACTGTTACACTTGGTGGAGTGTGAATAGTACATTATTTCCACCCACTATCCAACACTTTCCCTACTATTGCACTCACTGGAGTGGGAATAGTAATTTTTACCCTCACGTTATCCAACACTTTCCCTCCTGTTGCACTCACTGGAGTAAAAATAATATTTTTTACCCACCTGCTATCCAAAACTTTCTCTACTGTTGCACTCGCTCGAGTGGGAATAGTCATTTTTACCTACCCACTATCCAACATTTTCCCTACTGCTCCACTGCGCTGGAGTAGGAATAGTAATTTTTATCCACCACTATCCATCCAACACTTTCCCTGCTGTACCACTCGCTGGAGTGTAAGTAAGTAAGTAATATTTTATTTGTATATGATTAATTAAAATCTTTACAAAAATATAAAACGCCATATGACAGTACAAATGATTTAAAATACAGCAGTTACTATTATCAATTCAAGGTTGTTATTAAGTCCCGATGAGTCTTTCAGTTGTGCTTGAATCTTTCCTTCATTAAATCAAAGAACTTCACAACCTGACAATTCAGTTTAGTATCGCTGGAGGAATAGTAATAATATTCCCTACGCTATGCATTGTTTTCAGTATTGTTATATTTAATGTAGTGTAAAATATTATTTAAAAAAAATATATTTATTTTAATGTTTTAACTTATTATATATAATTTATGTCTATATGTATATTATAGGTTCATTTATATATATATATATATATATATATATATATATATATATATATATATATATATATATATATATAGTTGTATTTCAAATTATGTTTTTAGCATTTTATAATTAAAAATATTATTATTTCTTTAATATATAGAAATAAAAATTAAAAATGCATGTTTATTTTTCTTTTTTACATTACATTTATTATTTAATAATTTTAGCCTGTTTTAATTATTTTAACAGTTTTACTTTATTATATTTACTATTTAATTAATTTTATATTACTTTTGAGACATTAAAAAGTCGATATTTTAGCAAACTATATTATTAACAACAATATTTTGGATTCAATATTTTTGTATTTACATGTTTGTAGATAGGAAGTCGATATTCTGTCACTCGATCTTTTTCTTCGATATTGTGGCAGCTCGATATTCTTCTCCTCAATATTCTGTCAGTGATCCAATGATGACACCCATATCATACAATAACTCTTAGGAGACTTTGACATCACCTACAGTTGTTACATTATGCTGTCGACCAACATGGCTAACTCTTTTTGAGAGTAATGGCTCGTCTCATACTCGCTCAGGCTCGCAAGATAGTGGTGCTGATATTCTGCAACATGAACTCACCCTGTTTGCCCACATGTCTAGGCCCAAACCCATCAAACTACAAACATCCCAGAAACCTGTCTATCACCCCGGAAACCTACCTCACCATGAGACTTCATAATTCCAGTATCACCCCCACCTCCTTTCACACTATTTGCATGGTCAGATATTTCTTTACATGGTTCCCTCCTGACACTTATGAGACCAACACCCCGGCCCTCATGACATGTAGACTGTGTTACGCCAATATCCTCTACCACAGCATCTCTGCACAGCTGCTACACAAGAGGCAAACTATCCAACACACCACTGCCAGACTATTACTAAGCCTACCATGCGGCACACACATCACACATCACCTCATCAAAACACAATGCCTTCCCATTCAGACACACTGGTACTTCAAGATTCTCAGCCACACCTACAAGGCAGTACACTACCAAGGACCCATCTACCTCACACACCATCTATGCTTCCACCAGACAATCATGGTCCTCCACTTTGCATCACTTTCACGCACCCCCATCCCCCCGCTATCCATATGAGCAAGACAGGCTTTAGGGTGGTCCCTTACATGGCAGGCAATACCTGTAAAATCCTATTGCAGCTCTTCAGGACTGCTGCGCAAAATGGGGATTTGTGCTAGTGACTGTACACCTGGCTCTTCAGGTGAATCTACTTGGAGAACATGGACATACTCAGCACCTGGGTACACTGTAAGGGGACAAGTTGACCCTCTTCCAAGTCACATTACATTACATTCCACTTTTGGTTGCCTAGCCCCAAGACAAGCACTCTTGCATCATGGTGCATTTACTGCCAAGTTTCCAAGATCCATGCATGATTTGCTGCTCCGGTCCAGGTTTCTTCCTTTGTATTGTGGAAGTTGTAGTCCTTGTCAATAATATGGTATGTTACACTACAACTCCCAGTAATCAAAGTAGAATTGGGCAGCACATCACACATGGACCTGAGCAACTTGGCAGTGCTTAATTAGACTGCATAAATTGTCCCTGGCCATTAAGATAACAGTCATATGATGGATGAGTTTCCATGTAAGACAATCCTGCTCATTCCTTTGCACACAGTGCAGCACAATAGAGCAGAGGAGGGTATTTTCAAGAAGAGGTGCGTCGCTCTTGCACCATGCAATGTGGTGCAAGTGTGACACAAGCCCAAAATACAAATAATGAGGCCACACCAGATCACCTTATGAGGTCCTGAGTAGCTTCATAAATCTAGAGTAATGCCAACACAGCGTAAATCGCTGCATAGCATTACTCTGCACTGAGAAGGCATTCCATGGGCATTGCGTGGGTACTCCCATGCAACTCCAATGGCTTTTTACACATTCCCAGATTTACAAAAAGTGGTAGACCTGTGAACACGCCAAAAAGATAGCTTTCTCAGGGGAGGAGTAACAAGGAGAAACATCTTTATTGTTTCTCATTTATTCCTCTTTCAATATGTGCTGCAATCTGCAGCACACATAGAAAGGAGGAATATGTCTCTCAGGATTGATTTTGTGCAGAAAGGTACCCCTTTCTGCATAAAAACAATCCTGCATTCAATGCAGGCACCCTTGTACCATAGTACAAGGGTGCCTGCATTGGCACTAGGCTGCCCATTGTGTATCAGTACTGGGTAAAAGAAAGGAATGCACCATATTGTAAGCAATACTGCCTTTCTCTGTAATGTGCTGGGTAACAATCTCATATATATCTAAGTGTTTTACTGCACTGCATGGCAGTTTGAACCATATGGTCCTTTGTTGTCACTTACCCTGTAGTTCTTGCTGGTCCTCAACCGGAGCACTGTCCTGCCCTTACACTCCTGCTACCAACTTTGTTAGGATGAGCAAATCCACCTGCTCCTCCAATGGGTCCAACTCCTCCTGGACATCAGGCCCTCCTCTGGTCCTCATGAATGCTTTAAGATACCTAGCCAGTTTTTCTTTGGTTCTGCATTTATATTAATGTCATTTCTTCTTGCTCTCCAGTACTGTAATTTTTGTTTCAGCAACACTGTTAATCTTATTCAATGCGGTTTGCCAAAATGGCTTGCTTCTTTCCTAATGGGAATTTTGAAGTCACAAAGAGGAGGTGTTCATTCTATGGCACCTCACTGATTCAATTGTATGCTCCTCCTCACCAAAATTAGACTTCCCTTTCCTCTTCCCCTGGGCTGCTGAATGTCATATTGGTTGTTCCCTCCATTTTCTAACTGTTGAGATGTCCTGTGGTTTGAGATGCATTCTTTTTTCAAGCTTGCAGCCACGCAAAGCACTCCTGAGTGACACAATGCAGATTTGCGGCAATAGGCTTTGCGCTAAGTGTAGGTAGAAGTTGCTTTATAACACTTTGCGCCATCCTTCACACAGTTGTGTTGGAATTTGTGATGCACCTTCGGTCCTTGCACCATTGTGCGCAGCACCATCAATATGGCGCATCCATGGGGCAAGAAAATGCTGCAACACAGTGTAGATTTTTCTGACGCAATGCTGTCGTTATGCATCATTGCGTCAGAACTCATAAATATGCCCCTATGTGTCGAAGGACATAATTGAGTTTCCAATTATAATAATACACACTTTATGGCCTGTATAACATTGATCTTGATATTGATCGTATCAGGACCTGTTGAATCATTATAATGCGGTGCCTGGATAAAGACCTATAGTCAATATGATGCAAAACGTGCCCACATTTCATCATCTAATTCTCTCAACAAATTTAATCCAAACAAAAAAGACTTCAGAGGAATATTTGAATAATTCTGTCTAGAAACTCCCACACTTTATCTTTTCATTGTCTTTGCCTCTTCGCTTGAGGTTAGCTCCCATAAGGCAGGGATAAGAACAAAATAATTAAGGGGAGTTTGCCCTGCATGGCTACCCAGCCATTCACCCACAAGTGACATTGTGCCTGCTAAGCATTACAGGGGAGCAGGATTGTGATTAATCTCAAGAAATTCCATTTGTTTGTATCATCAGTTGTATTGTACCAGGAGTTGTTTTAAATGTTTTAAAGTATAAAAGATAAGCAATATGTGCACAACACGCATGAGCAAAGATATGATAACCACAATTTATAAGTGCGGAATTGTATAAATACGGATAATTAAAATCCTTTCAACAAACATCAGCCCTTGCTGGTTACAGAAACTCAAACAGGAGACTAAGGACATGATTGACGGTTTGTTGGACAGAGTAAAGCAAAAACAGAGTGGCTGAGGCTTTGTGTCTGCCACTCTGTCTGTTCTCCGCTTGCCAAATTTATAGATGGCATCTCTGTACACAGGCAATGTACAAATAGTTTGAACGACGGCTCCGCTAACCATGAAGACCAACTATCAAACTTTACAACAGTTTTTTATTTTACAATAACAAACTTACAAATCTGGAACTTGTTTTTTAAAAATAAAAAATGAATGACCCCCACGCCTTGGGACATTTCCCCTATGATGTGAGGGTTAGTTGTAGATCTGGCCTTAGCCAAGACCTTTTGATTTTACTATAATATACTTATTTAAAGGGGCTTTCAGTCACCTCTCTTCACCAAATTGTCTGTTGTGTCATTCCCATTTTCCTTCCGCCCCATACAGAAAACAAAATGGGGCAATGGGTCAGTTTACTTAAGCCTCTTGATAACATCACTTAGTCACTGCAGGTCAGTACAGAAGGAGTTCCCTTAAGCGCCAGTGTTGCAGGATGTGATAGTAGGATGTATTTGAAGTAAGCACAAGGCACATTCCGGTTTTATCAATTGCTGTCTCTTCCCAGTGATGTTGTAAATTCCTTTTGAAGTGGGCTGCTGCTATTTCACAATATACCATATCCTTGTCCGGGACTCAGTTGGTTTTTGATAAACTGCCCAGGTAGAAAACCTAACTTGATGGTGTTTAACGTTGCACCATATCGTAGCATTTTTTTATTTAAACATAAGTGGGTGTAATTTGGGTTTTAGAATCCACTTTCCTTCCTTCCTTCCTTCTTTCCATTTTAATTTTTTCCTTCTTTCATTTTTTCCTTTTTCTTCCATTCTTTCTTTTCTTCTGTTTTTCCTTCTGTCCTTTTTGTTTTTCCTTTCATTCCTTCCTTTTTCCGTCCTCTTTCTCTTTTCCCATCTTTCAATAATTCTTTTTTTTGCCTATTTTCCTTTTTTCTTTCCATTTTATTCTGTTTTAGTTTCTTTCCCGGCTTCCTTTTTTTGCCTCAATTCTTTTTTCTTTCTTTCATTCTTTCCTTTTCTTTTTTGCATCTTTCTTTTTCTCTTCTTTCCTTTTTCCTTTTTGTTTCCATCTTTTTTCCTTTGTTCTTTCTTTCTTTCTTTTTTCTTTTTTTTTCTTTAAAGCTTTCTTTTTTATGTTCTTTCCCTTCTTTCCTTCTTTCTTAATTTGTCTTCTTTTCTTCCTTCTTTCTGCCTTCTTTCCTTTCTTTCCATCTCTTTGTTTTTCTTTCTGTTTTGCCTTCTTGGTTTTAGTCTTTAGTTCTTTCCTTATTTATTTTTTCCTTCTTTGCTTTTTATCTTTCCAGTCTTTATTGGCATCTTTCTTTTTTCTTTCTTTTTGTCTTATTTCTTTTTTTGGCCTTCTTCCCTTTTTTCTTTCTTACCTTGTTTCCTTCTTTTTATGCTCTTTCCTTCTTTCTTTGTTTCTTTTTTCTTGCTTTATTTGTTTTTCTTTTCTGCTTCCTCCTGTTACGATCGCGGAGGTACCGCGAACTACAAATCCCGGCATCCTCCGGGAAAAGACTACAATTCCCGGCATTCCTTGCGGCGCATCGCGCTTCCGCTATGCGATAAAAAGGAATGGCGGCCGGAGCAAGTTGTCGGTGATTCCAGTCCTGACGTGGTTATTGTCCTAGGAGAATTGGAGATCGGGTGCGGTAAGCGTGTTGTTGCTGCTGCGTTGAGAGGTTCGAGTTCAGCGGTGACTTGTCCCTTACTCGCCTCTTGCTGTTGTGAAACCATTTGTGGAGACCTTGTTTGTTGGTACTCGTGCTTGTTGGATCATGTTTGGGATTTGACCCGGTTGGTATTTTCGGCCAACGGCGGGTTATTCAAGTGTAGCTATCGAACTTGGGATAGCTACTCCTTTTTTGGTGGTGATTTATTTTGCTTGTAAATACGAATTGTCCTGGAACTCAACTAAGAGGTATTAGTTGAAGATACCATCAAGAGACCTTCCAGAGGTGCCTTGTCTGGAATTTGCATTACTGTGTGTAGAAGGGTATCACGGATCCTATGTACATTTATGTGTAACTTGAATTGTTGACTTTTGTATTAACAGGGGTTTAGGAGGTGTGGGTCGCACTCTACCCCTGTGACGTTTAAGGGAGTCACATTTAGGTAGGTGCATAGAGGTGAATAGGTTGGGTTGTATCAGAAACTGTGTAAATGTTGGTCTAGAATATTTATGTTACTGTATGTTCCATTTTCCATAGTTACCTCGTATCCAACCCTACGTTGCTTCTACACATCCACAAGGCCTTATATTTTCTTTTACAGGTATGAACCCTCATAGTCAAGAAAATAGTATTGATGCATTTACAGTATAGGGATTTAGTCTTATGCCTGTGTTCTGTTTGTGTCTTACAGATCTCCCTCCCTGCTGTCCCCATCCTTTCCTTCCTTGATCTTTCTTATTTTTTCCCCTCACTTAATCTTGTCAATATTCTGTGCCATAAAGGCATTCCAGGTGTTGGCTAGATTTAGAGGTGGGCGTACCTTTCTACAAACCGATCCTGAGGACGATTCGCAACACCTCCTTTCTGCCTCCCTCCCATCCTTCTTTCTTGCCTGCCTGCCTACCTTCCTTGTTTGCATTTCTTCAATCATTTCTTGCCCTTCTCTTCTTTTTGCCTGTCTTCCTTCCTTTTTCTGCTTTTTTCCTCATTTTCTTCCCTTCTTTCTTGCCTTCCTTCTCAAAGATGAGGCTATAAGCCAATGCCAGACAAATGGCTTTTTTAGATCAGTGTTAGGCGAGACCTTTTGATTTTACTAAAAGTTTGTATCACATATTTAATTATCGGGGTTCCCCGCCAGATTTCCTACATTAGTCTGTGATTATGTCATTTACATTTTTCTTCCACCTGCTCCAACATGCATTATGGAACAATATTATCCAACTTCAGTTATTGAACGACTTTAGGATGAGTTACAGCATGCTGATTTTTCACAATAAGCAGATTCACACACAATAAGCAGTTCACTTCAGTGGTGGGTGTACCATGGTAATTTATATGTTTTTGATACCAGTAAAACACATTTGCCTTTAGCCATTTTTAAAAATATAATGAGAACCCCCACATCGTCTTGAACAACACGTTTGCAAAAACCAAAACTTGCCACAAGGCTGGAAGCCAATACCAGATCCATCGACTTTCCCAATTCCTGTTCTTTTTAACTCTCATTTGCCACCAGAGAATATCTGGCAGTGATTAACAGTATAAAAAACAAGGCCATCTGACCGCCCACTTTAGATTGAGTGGAGGTACGGATGTCTTAACTCCAATAGTTTCTGCTCCCCATGGACTGTCTGAGATCGATTTGCACTGCTGATGTACATTTTGCTATGTTGGCATAATCCTGGCAGATTGACCGAGAGTTTAGCATATAGTTACTCCATTGCAAAGGAGTACCCTCTCCATCAAGCTCTAAGTCAGCCCCAAAGGGCAAGATTTAGACTATAACAGGCGGCCAACTATCTGTTGGGCTGCTGGAGGAATTTACCTCGGCTACTCTGGCCAGACTCCAACCAACCATATTTGGAGATCTCTGCAGCTCTGCAGATTTCTCTATGCTTTCAGAGGAACCACCACCACTCTTAAGCCACTGAAAGTTTTTTGGGCAACCACCATATTACATGCAGCTCTTCAGCAAACATTTTTGTTTGTCACCCAAAGCAGGAGTAATACTTTTTTAATAAAAAATAAATTACCCTCATTCCCTGGGAGCTTTCTGCACGTGTCTGTGTTTTTTTCATTTTAAGACCAACAGGGCTTAACTGGCAGTCCAACATCACAACCATAGCCTACATAGTTATTCACAGACCTTATAAAAGCACTGCCATCAATCACAACTCAAACCAATCCACACAGGAAAGCTGAGGACAAGGTGGGATTTTGTTAATAAATCTCATTCTGGGGTGCACTGTGTTATGCTTCAAGCCTCTTCTGGGTTTGTGTGGTTTGCCACATTTGGTTTCCTATATGCTTCAAGCCGCTTCTGGGTTTGTTTGGTTTGCCAAATGTGGTTTCCTGTGTTTTTTTTAGCAAAGTCAAGTTGTGACTTTGGATGCCATAGCACTTCACCCTCACCCTGCTATTGGGACTGCAGTGGTCAAGAAATAGGTTAACGTTATTTGCTGGGTATCGCCATACCTTCCAGGTATCTTCATTATGGTTAGTAGGCATTTATCAGCAGAGGTTGGTTTGGATGAAAGTTCAGTTTGTACCTGTGTAGCAGTGGTGGAGTGCAATTGTTTTCTATTACTTTTGGGGCACTGTGTGAGGGTATTTGTGGCTGTGTGAGTGGTTGCAGCTCATGTAGTTTTTCTTTCTAGGTTAATTTTTATTGTCACTCCTTTCTAAGCTGATGTAATTATGTTGACATGCCAAGAATCATCAACGGGATGGGATGGGTGGGCATGATATTTAGTTATCTATTCTAATGGGTGTGCTTGTGGGCCTGGTATGGATATGTAGTCATTCAGTTTCAGCTGCCTTTTTTAGATCTTCCATTGCGCTTCAATGAGACGTTGCCTCCCAGCTAAATTAATGCATACCATGTTTTGGATAGTTGTTTATGTGTTTCATATTTGCGAATGCAGCATGGCCTCTAATTCAAATTTTCATCTTGTTCAATTTTGGTCTGGATTTCTTAGCATTAAAATCATATTGGAAATGTGAGTAGATGGGACACAAACACTATGCTGTGTTCAAAAATGTTTAATAAGAACACTTTACCGGGAATAGCATGTTTGGGAAATGACATTTTCCATACATTTTTTCGAATGTGCGACTAAGGTCTTAGTCAACGATTTGAACATATTTATCTTCAGTTTTCACAGAATGTGATTCATAACTGTTCATATCAAGATTTCTATCAATGTTCATGTCATGATTTCTATCAATTGAAAACTGACCTCAATACTCTCTCTGTAGTAGATGTGTATCTTATATGTACCTATATCAGTGTGCTGTCAAGAAGCTCTCTGCAATTTGATTTTTTTTTTCATTTCCCACGGTAAGAATAATAATTCACATCTTTTCAATTTAACTGTTGTAGACAATTTTCCTCAATTTTCTAGGATAGGATTGTATCAAGCAAACAGTTTGAAATAATGGATTCTCTTTCAGATCTAGGAACCACTTACCAAAGATATTATAGTTTGATAATGCAATACTGTGCTACTTTGAATGAGAATAAAGATATGCTTTTATGAAACAAAATAGGGGAAACTTAGTGATATATGATATGAAGAATATTACAAGTTAGTGAGTATTTTTTTCGTTATGCTCAGAAAATTAGTTAAATATATGCAAATATAGTGGCTGTTAAATAATACAGGGGCGTATTAACAAGACATTGGTGCTGGGCTGTGTTTCAAGACATCTTACTGTGCTGCTCAATGCTAATTCAAAAGGCAGCAATGCACCGTATTTGCAAGAAGTAGTGGTTTCCTGTCCTTTCTGCCAGCACCGGTGCACAATTAGCAGCTGTGCACTGACTCAGGCACCGTTGCATGATGGTGCAAGGGTGTCTGTGTTGTTGACATGATTGTTTTTGTGCAGGAAGGGGCACCTTCCTGCACACATACAATCACGATTGGCGTTTTCCTCATTCTATGTGTGCTGCAGACTGCGGCACACGTGGAAAGAGGAAAAAACAAGGAGAAATGTGAACATTTCTCCTTATTACTCAAGCTCTAGGGAGGCTCAAGGTGTTGGCATTGCCCCAGGTTTGCGTGATATTGTAAATCTGGGGCAGTCTCAAATTCCATGGGGCTTAATTGTAAGTGCCTTGTGCTATTGGTGCATCACTTTTAACATGGGAAAAAGTGAGTTACTGTTGCAACAAGGTGCTTGAAAATGTGCCCCATTGGGTGTTGAGAGGGAACACCCACTGCAATACCCATGGAGCACATTTTTCACACAGATTCAGGCAAGGCAGAGACTTGCAATTCTGTGACTTCCTCCATATCTACAAGAACATAAAAAATCTTGCAACATGGCTTTTCATGGCCTCCTAGATATGGATCTGCATACTTAGCCTACCGAGCATCACAAAAGTGACACTCCAGCAGTGCAAATGTGCGAGTGTCTGATGATTTAGGGCCTAATTTAGAGGTTGACGGCTCTAGTCCCGCCTTCACTTTTCCGTCAGTTTCTCAATCTGCCTACTAGGAGGTCTGCCTGCTATATTTAGATGTTGGTGGGTCCATCTCTACTCCACAAACTCCAGACCGCCCTGTACACTACAGCCTGACTAGCCCTCAGCATCCCACTACATGACAACATCACCCAGCATCTACGAGACTTCCACTGGCTCCCCGTTGAAAAAAGATTGACCTTCAAGCTGCTCGCACTCGGTGCGAAACCCCTCCACAACCCTGGACCCCAATACCTCAAAGAAAGAATCTCCTTCTACACCCCCAAGAGAAACCTCTGCTCTGCCGACATAGCCTTTGCCGAAATCCCCCCTTCCACAAAGCTAGAACGGGAGGCAGATCCTTCTCCTACATTGTGACCAAGACCTCAGCGTCAGACAAAGCCCCAAACTGCAATCTTTCAGGACGAGCCTCAAGACCTGGCTCTTCAGATGACCGGAGCTGCCCGAAACCCCACTCCCCCAGTGCCCTCACAGGTGAGTAGCATGCTCTACAAATCCCTGATTGATTGATTGATCAATTGATTGAGGAAAGTCCATCCAAGTCCCGCCGACCTCCCCAGAATGTTCCTTCTGAGTCAACAGCCTCATAGGCAAAGCAGCTGTTGGAGAGATTTCAGCCAATGTTTCTGATAGGCCAATCATGGTGTGCTTTCCCATCGATGTAACTGGGAGTGGAAAACCTCCACACCTGAGTTGGTGGTTCCAAAGATTTGGAAGGTAGAAACTCACCTTTTTTCTTTTTTCACTTCTGTTTCCGTCTTGAACCCAATCGTTCGAGTGCTTCCTTTGCTGCTTATATTGGACCATGAAGCAAATAAAACCCATTAATGCCGGAATCGAAAGTAAGCTTCTTTTTTACTTGTTTTCCTTTGAATTGTCTGTTTACATTAGCTCCGGACTCGTGCATTTTTTAATTTCACTTACAAGCAATTTTGTTCCAATGTGTAATGCAATACATGTGTAATGTTATTGTTTAAGAAATTTAAAGAAACACACCTGTACTCAGTTTACTTTTTTATTCTCAAATTTGGTGCAAGATTCCTTCATGATAATGGACACTTACACAGAATTTGACATTATTCAAAATGCATAATGCATTGATGCAGGTGTGTTGAATTATTTTTCGTGAACTATCAAATTATAAATCTATGCTCAAAGTTCAAAGTTTTATTATTATGTTTTGGCTCTCGATGAGGGCCACATAAAGTAAAACACACAGTATACATCACAAGAAAACAACAAAGTAAAACCATACAGTCGAGCATAAGCGAGGAGACACATACAATCATTAGTCGAGCAATCCCCAGCAATTCCCCGTGCATTATTAATAAATATCTAAAAAACTTTTAAAAAAATTAAAAATTCTGCAGCAAAACATTTCATTAGGCGGGCAATAAAGTGCATGGAGAAAAGTATTTACATTTAAAATTCCTAGTTGCAGACAAATTGGTTTTAGCCATTTAAGGCGAAAAGGGCGCAATACCTTACATACAAACAAAACATGGTTACGATTCTGTGCAGCATTATGACAGAAATTACATACAGGAGACACACCGTACCATTTTGCGTGAAGAGAATTTAAAGGAAGCAGATCATGTCTCAATAAAAACCATAGCCTTCTTACTCTATGAGGGATGTTCCAAATAAGATATTGTTGGGGCTGTTTAAATAAATATGTATTTAACAGAGATTGTCTTTCTTTTTTTCTTGATTGGGCTATCCTATCTAGTTTGTAACATAGTTCCCAGGATGCATTTTTTAATTTCATCTTAAGTTCAACAGGGTCTAATAAGAACAAGATGTTTGCATCCAACTCTAGTAGACTTACAGCCATTCTAAAGTTTTTTACCAATAAAGAGAAGTCGTTGAGGTCCCCCAAAAGTTCTCTTTTAATCGCTTCTCTAAGGGAACCAATTTTACCTCTAACCAGACAGGCTACCCATCTTACAAGGGCAATCAACCCCTGTACCCAACCACTTCTCAAACCAAATTCTAGCCTGCATGAAATGTCAGAGCAGGCCGTATTAAGAGAAGATATTTTCCTTAAGATCTTTCCTTCTGTTTTCTGCACAAATCCCCAGTGTTTTAAATCCACTAATTCAATCCCATACAGGAGAGTAGCGGGTATCTTTGCTTTAAATACATCAAGGAATAATGTGAAATGTCTCTTCCCCGTAGCATTATATAAGGAACACAATCCCATCCCATGTGATAATGCTTTACGAGAATTGTGCTCTATGTGGGCAGTCTCACTTATGTTTGCTGTAATTATTTTTCCTAAAAAGGTGTAGGTTTTTAACGACCTCTAATTTCTGTCCTCCTAATATCCAGTTATAGTTTGCAGACCTGCATTTTTTCTTACCGAAAATGCACATAATCTTGCTTTTAGTAGCATTAATCTTCATAAAGTGTGTTTCTGCGAAGAGTGATAAAGCATGCAGGCGATTTGACAGGCCCTTCGGGGTTAAATCAAGCACTAGTATGTCGTCTGCATACATTAAAACAGATATCGGTACTCCCCCAATTTTTGGGGCTAGTCCTCCACTAGATGTTATTTGGGAAGGTAGGTCTGCTGTGTATAGGGAGAACAGTATAGGGGCCAATATGCACCCTTGTTTTAATCCATTCGGGGAAGGGATTGAGTGGGAAAGTCCCTTTTCCCCACCTAGTAACAACTTGCACCATGTGTTGGTGTGAAGGGACTTTACCAATTCTAGTAGATATGCTGGCATACCCATTGTGGCAAGTTTTTTCCATAGCATTGACCGATCTACCTTATCAAACGCGGTTGAAAAATCAATGAATGCCACATATATTCCACCTCCTCGAACACGGACATATTTGTCTACAAGGACCTGTAAGGCAGTTAAGTTATCAAGAGTTCCATGCTCTTTACGAAAGCCAGTTTGCTGCATAGGTAAGATATCATGTACATCTATCCATTTCATAATTAATAGTAAAACATGCATCTATGCATTACACATATAATTGAATAATTTACATTCAACAAAATTTAGTTATTGCATTAAACAAGGTAAAACGTTAAAAATAAATGTAAAATCAATGTTATTTCTAAACTTAATCATTTTATTTATTTAATAATGCAACATTTCCCCTTATCTATTGCATATCAGTATAATATTAAATTGTATTTTTCATTTTTTATTTAAGGTGAATGAGCTAAAATATTCACACCTGTATTGACACTTAAAAATTAAAATGTCAATAATTTTTGGGGATGTCTTTCATCATGATGAATGCTTGCACCAAAATGTTAATGTCCATGACATTATATTGTTACTAATATTTCAACTTTACTAATATGTCATTTAAAAAGGTTTGTGTTTTCTGTCTTAAATGTAAGTATGAAAATGTATTTCATATTTTAATGATTAACATATTTAATAATCAACGAATTGTAAATGAATATTAATGTTAGAACACACTTTGTAAAATTAAACGTTTGTATTTATAATTAAGATATTTGTCTCATTAACTTTCTTCAAACAAAAAGAAATAAGAAGAACTAAAGGTTTTCCAACAATCACAACCTGTGGCTTTGTTGCCCAGAACTTGCCTCATAAACATAGTCCACAAGGTAACCTCCTCAGGAAGGTGTATATATTTGGCCCAGAGCAGGTACCTCAAGGAGAATTCTTGGGAAGGATAGGTTTATGTTGGGCAAGGGTTAAGGAAAGAAAAGAGATTAATTCAAAAGGAGAGTTAGAGTAGGAGGGGTGGTAGAGGATTGGGTTTTGGAGGTAAAGGGAGTTGGAGTGTTTCATGTGCTTGTTTTTGTATATTTGGGAGTTGCATGTGGGCCTCCGATTTGCTGTGTATATTTTGATGTGTGTTGTTTTGTCTGGAGTTTGATGTTCTGGTAAGTGTGTACATTTGCTTTTGGTTGGTGTTGTTTTGTGATTACAAATGCTTTTGTGTGAGTGTGTTGTAGTGATTGGAGTGGTTGTGGGTGGGGTGGTGGTGGTGGTTGTGTTGGTGGGATTTGGTGTGGTGATGGTTGTGGTGCTTGTGGTTGTGGTAGTGGATGTGGTGCTTGTGGATGTGGTGCTGGTTGTGGATGTGATGGTGGTGGTGCTTGTTGTGGGACTTGTAGATGTGATGGTGCTTGTGGTGCTTGTGGGTGTTGTGTTTGTGGATGTAGTATCAATAGTGTTTGTATGTTGTTTATGTGTTTGTTGAGGCAGAAGGTTGGTCTGGTTGGGAGGCTGTGGTGAGTGAAGATGCATCTATTTTGGCAAGTAATCTCTGCATGCCAGACATTGAACTGTGAATGGGATTCAGAAATGAAACCCTGTTTTGCATTTGGCAGGCTAGCCCCTGGATGCCCTCCACTATCGTAGTCTGCCTTACAGAGATGCTTTGTAAGAGTTCAATAGCCTCCTCACTCATGGGATGTTCTAGTGATGGTGGGAAGCAAGCATGTACACGTTTGTGTAGAAAAACTTGCTTTATTCTCGACTTGAACTCATACAGCATAAGAGAGCCAAGTTCTTCAACCTCTTCCCAGCTCTGTTTCCAAGTCAGCAATGACCTGTTAGTATTCCACAGCTCGAAAGGTACAGCAGCCATGGAACCCCACAAGCCCACTAGCTGACAAGAGTATACCAACATAGCACTTCCCCCTCCTTACAAAACAAAGGTAAACTTAAAAATATAAATATATATCTGGGTGACTACAAAGTGTAAGTGATCTTTGTACCCTACCAGAGCTAAATTAATATCAAAATGCCTAAATAACCAACAATATTAAATTGACTACAATAATACAATGAGGTCTCTATTACAGCACACCTAGTTAATAAGTAACCGTTCACTGTATATGTGTGTAATATAATTTTCCAGTGGAAACCATATCTTCAACCCAATCGTACTTTTTTACCTGGGCTCCCAACTCAGTGCCTGAGTCCTTGCCCCTTATAACTTCTTCAGGAGTATTCTGGACACACCCCTTGCATAGTGCAATTCTGTTTGCATGCCACACCTTGCCATCACTGAATAGAGCATAGTTGCATAACATCTTCACTACTTTAAGGGGAGCAGAGAATTTAATTTCTCCCTTACGTGTCAACCTTCTTTTCTTTTTTTTTACAACATCCCCCTCATGCAAACTCACTTTTCCTGCCCTGTGTGCTTCATCATACTTGTTTTTGAATATAGCTTGACTAATTTCTAGGGAATTCTTCACTTCTTTTGAAGACCAAGAGATGACTTTAGTACAATTCAACCCTCCCATCTTGTCCTTAATATGTGGTGATCTCGCTGTCATCAACTCAAAAGGAGAATGTCCTGTGGACTCATACTTGGTAATTCTGTGTACACTCACAGTCTTCCTCAATTCATCCTCCCAATCCATATAATAACTGTATGCCAATTCAATAATTCCTTTTATCACCCTGTTGAAGCGCTCAACGCTTCCATTCCCTTCAGGATGATAAAGGGATGTAGTACTGTGTACAATCTCTGTCTCCTTTATAAACTTCTTGAAGCACTCTCCAACAAATTGTTCTTCCTTGTCTGAACTTCTTATTCAAATACGTCACCCAAGAAACACAGCAGGTTCTCAGAATCCACCCTCTGGACAACCTTGACTGTAGGAACATTCTAAAAATGATAAATCATTACAAGAAAGTATCTTTGTAATCCATCATTATTGGAACAAAAATATCAATACCAACAGTCTCCCATGGCATGCTTGGAAAAAACAATAGGATTTAGTTGTTGCTCTGGCTACCCCGGGAGGCTACAAGTTATGCTGTGTTGACTGGCCAGTTGGCAGGGGAGGCGGTCTGGCTATCCTCTAGAATGATAAATGGGTTGTCAAAAGTGAGATCTCCAGCTCTTGGGCCTAGTGCCTTCGATTTTAGTATCTATATCTCTTCTCACTTTACATTATGTCTGTCCCTCATCTACTGGCACCCCGGTTCCACTACTGCTTTTCTTAAAGCATGTGGGGACGCTGTTGTTGAGCGAGCTCTTCACTTCGCTCACTATTTGTTGTTAAGAGATGTGAATCTTAACCTTGATCAATTTACTCAATTTCATGCAACTGACCCACCTTTTTCAATAATACCCTACACACCAAGGGGGCCACATTCTGGACCCCATTTGCGCTAACTTCTCGATCTAGGTAGTTAAGCCCCTTCCCGTCTCCAGGTCAGATCACTTCCCTATTCATTTTCCTGAAAAGTCCCCCTGCCTGCTCCGCCGGCTCGAGGTCATCGGATTCCAACATTTGGCTAAATTGATCCTTTACGGTATAGTAGCACTTTGGCTGCTTCTCAACCTTCTCTTCAGAAAGATCGGCTGGGGAGTGTTTTGGGTTTTAGTGATTAGATTTCTGACTCAGAGGGTGCGTCATCTTTTCCACGTTCACCAGAGAGTCTCCCTCTAAACCTTGGTTTTTGTCAGAGTTTTGAAACATGAGTGTAAGATACTGGAGAGGTCATGGCGGACCAGTGGTTAATGCTCTGCTGCTAAACATACACTCAGAATTAAACAAAAAAGCTGTTATACCGCTATAGCTCTAGCTAAAGGGTGTTATTTTTCATTGCGTTTCTTATCATGCCAATAACATTGCTAAAGAAATATTTTCCATTGTGCAGAGCTTTATGTCACTGAGTGCTCAAGCACGCTCCATCCCAGTTTCTGAGCCTTGAAGTTCTTTTTGGATAAGATTTGCAGCATTCAGATGGCCCTTTCATCTTGTCTCAGTCCATCTACGGCCTCCCCTTCTCTTTTGCCTTCTGTTGGCCCCCTCCATTCACTGCCAACTTTTTTGCCAGTAGATTTGGCCAGCACTCTTAAAATCATGAAAGGATTAAAATCGGGCTCGCCCACTGACCCCTGCGCGGCCAGACTCTTGGCTTCTGCTGCTGATATCATCAATCCTGAAGTCAATAGGATCATTAATACCTCCTTGCAAGATGCAGGGGTTCCGGCAACTTGGAAGCAAGCAAAAACCCTCTCCCTCCTGAAGAGGCCTACCTTGGGCCCATTGGCTCCTGGAAATTGCCTCCCTATCTCTCTCCTACCTAGTTTGGCTAAGGTATGTGAGAAGTTGGTCACTACTCAAATTACGTATGTCAATGCCATGGGTTTGCTCCATCCAGCTCAGTCTCAATTTTGAGCTTTGTATACCATGGAGTCAGCGCTTTTGGAGGTGTCGGAGGTTATCTGGGATTGCTTGTATGCCGGCGGGAGGGTGGCTTTGGTCATGCTCAACCTCTCGGCGGCATTCGATACGGTGCCCCACTCCCTAATTCTTGTCCATCTCTCGAGATTGGCATATCGGGGTCAGCCTCGGGATGGATTAGGTCTTTTCTTGATGGCCGCACGCAGCAGGTCTGGCTCCTACTTTGCACCTCTGTCTCTCAGCCTATGGCTACGGGTGTCCCACAGGGGTCATCCCTTTGCCCCCTTCTGTTTAACATCTATGTCACCCCACTGGTTTACTGAGCGGAGACACTAGGGGCTAAGGTGATGGCCTAAGCGGATGACACCCGTCTTTTATTTATCTGGGGTAAGGATTATGATTCTGTCTCCTCTGCCCAACATTGTCTTTCTTCTGTGTTTCATTGGCTGGCTCATGCACAGCTTAAATGTAACGTAGAGAAATCAGAGATACTCTTGTACAGTAAATTCCCCGCAAACTTTCAAAAGAATCTTTGGCCTCCTGGCTCCCCCCCTGCCTAGTACAAAAGTAGGCTGTGCTAAGAATCTGGGGGTATGGTTTGAGGAGAACATGACCTTTTCAGAATAGGTTAAGAAGCTAGCTGGGACTTGCTTTGGTATCCTGAAAACATTAAGGAAGTTTCTTCCTCTTCTCCCTAAGTCAGCTAGGGAAACTGTTGTTCGCACTCTGATCCTCTCCCACCTGGAATATGCCAATGCATTGTATGCTGGCATCCCAAGCTATCTTTTGAATAAACTTCAGATAGTACAAAACGTGGCTGCCAGACTCCTGCTGGGTCTTTTCAGCAGGAGTAGTGTGCACTCTCATCTGCGCTCTCTGCATTGACTGCCGATGGAGGCTCGAGTAAAATTTAAAATTCTGACTATCGCCCACAGTGCTCTTTACAGCCCGGGGCCCACCTATCACAAGAGGAGACTTTCCTTTTATGTCCCAGGGAGACAACTGTGCTTTTCCTCACAACTGTTGGTGAGACAGTCCGCTACAACCGACAAAGGCTTGGTGGGAGCTCTGCCGTTTGGAAAGCATGCTCTCGCTTGGAAGGCCCTCCCGCTGGCCCTTCGAAGCATTCAAGATCCTGCCACTTTTAAGAAAAAGCCCAACACTTTTTGCTTTTAGTGTTTCTTTCAACCCTTTCCCTGGCTCACGTCGAGACACGCCCTGGAGTAGCTGTGCGCATTACAAATAAAAAATTATAATAATTCTGTAATCCTGGGGAGAGGAAACACATCTACAAAAATATATTTTTATTAAGCTCTCTTAAGTCCACACACAAATGGATCCAGACATTCGCCTTGCACGCTACAAGAGGGGCGACCCAATCTGAGGACTCAACTTACTCAATTATCTCACTATCCACTAACAACTGGGTTTCACTAGTCACCTCTTCTTTGACACTTATGGGAATGATCCTTACTCTGTGGATGCAAGGACAAGCTTCCAATTTCATAACTGTTTTGTGAGAGAATCCTTTGAGTTCACCTGCATTTCCAGTGAACACGTTGGGAAATTTGGTTACATATTCACCACACACCTCTTCTTCCTCTCTTTTAACACTTAACACCGGGTCAGGACTGTTGGGATCAAAATGTATTCCTAAACCTCCTTGATCCCACCAACCTAACACACATGGTCCAGAAACAGACATGTAAAGTTTGCACCTGCTTGTCTTCCTTTAAATTCAAATGATAACTTGCAATAGCCCAGTAGGTCAATAGGTTCACCCATATAACTCATAAGATGTACATCAGACTTTTCCAAATCCTTGCCAATTTTACCATAAAAAAATTCTCTCCAAGTGATGGTGTACGCCGTGCCCGAATTAGCCATAAGGGTCACTGGCACACCACCCACCACAATCTTACACACAGGCTCTTTCCTTTGTCTGCTTCCTGCCTCACCACACTCCTTGTGTAAACACAAAACTTGTAAGTATTCAACATCAGAATCAAAACTCTCATCCCCGTGTTCATACTCATCAACTTCACACTTCACAAACCTAGATTTTGCGACAAACACATGCATAATGACCTTTCTCTTTCAAAGGTTATTTCTCTATTTTTTTCTTTGCCTGTTCTCCCATGCGTGAATAATTTTCCTTTACTTTTTTGACTATGTCCTCACTGTTATCCATTTTCCTGGACAATACTATGGTTTTGGCACACTTCGAGGTAAGTTCAGCTTTACTAATAATGGCGCTAATATCAAATAAACTAGAATCCCCATTGATCCAAAGTTTGTCATGAAAATCTCTGTTGCTGTACTGCATAACAAGTTGGTCCCGAACCAATTCTTCTTCTATCAGTCCTTATTTGCAGGATAAGGCCAACTTCCATAAAGCATCCACATACTCTTCAATCTTCACGTTTGGTTCCTGCTTCCGGTGATAAAATTCAAAATGGTGAACCACTTTACATACAGTCAGGGCAAAATAAGAGTCTAAATCTGCTATAGCTTGTGTGAAAGCATTTCCCTCACACCTGAGCGAGGCTTCTTTTCTCTACAGTTGTATACCCTTAATTCACCTGGACCCAAATGCTGTAAAAGTATTTTCTATTTCAGTTCAGGTGATAATTCTTTACTCTTAACCCCTTACATGCTTGTGTCGGTCGTTGGCACTACCTTCTGGGTGCTGCGCATGACCATTGGCCGATGCAGCCCCGCCCACTCTGTAGAACGCCCGCACCTCGGCGGAATGTCCACCGCGGTAAACGGGTTAAAAGTGTCTAAATAGTTTATAAGGTAAACTTTCCATTCTTCCCATTTTGGGATATTTATTTCACCATCCTTAATCATAAAGGGTTGTGGAGCAGCGGATTAGTTGTAGACATGGCTGCCGAATAAACTCAATAAGTACAAAGCTATCTACACGACTATGCACCATATAAGATTTAGGCAACGAACAATGCACAATTAACCTTCTTGTAAAAGGAGGTGTCCACTGTACTCCTGCTAATTACTACCTTGCTCAGCCCCATTGGTGCACAGCTATTTCCACAGTACCTTCCAAAAGTCTCCTTGAGTGAAAGCTGCATCAATGCAAAATCCTTTCTATGACACGTCACCGTAGCTTGTCACCTCTTCAATGTGACATGCTTGGTTTGCGTGTCACCGTAATTAATGAAACTGTTGAGTCTCACACGAGAGCAAAGCCGCTTTTTCAATGTGACGCAGTTGGTGTGCATCCCATCATGAATAATGAATCCATTTGGTATCCAGCCGAACAGACACAACCTTGTCTAGTATGATTGAAAAGCCCACACCAAATTGGCCACTCAGACGTTCCTCCGTGCGTCAACGTCATACGGCGCACAATCTTCCTGTGACAAACTTCCACCAACAGATCTCTCAATATCACTGTGGGGTCCATGCCTGCCACCGATCGTGCGCCCCTTCCGCATGAGGCTCACACCTGCTCAACTGTCGACCGACATTCTGGAAAGATAGTAGGAGTTTTACCATTACCAAAAACGCATCTTAATACCTTTCTCCAGTAGAACCATGAAAATGGATGCAGTTATGGTTGCCCAGAACTACTCCTTGCACTGTTATGTCATAATGGATCCGCACTCTTTCAGCGTGGACTCAGGGGAGTGCGTTCGCCGGGGTTCAAGTCGTTCGTCACCATTGTTGTGAAGCAAGCACGTATATGACTTGCTTTATTCTTGACTTGAACCTATACAGCACAAGAGAGCCAAGTACTCCCACCTCTTCACTGTTCCATTTCCAAGTCAGCAGTGACCTCATAGTCTTTCACAGATTGGAGGTGGACTAGCCATGGTACCCCACAAGCCCACTTGCTGGCAGGAGTACACCAACATAACAGGTGACAGGGGCAGGAGGTGAGGTGCCTTTGGCAAAGGAGACATCAGCACTTTTAGGGGGTGGGTTTGGCAAATTGGAGGGAACGGGTGAGGGTAAAGATGTGTCTCTGGGTGGTGGACAAGGATGAGGTTTTGACAGTTCTGGTAGGGACCACCATCACTAGGGACTGGTCACTTTTGAAGATCTCCAATGATGAGGACAAGTGGTGGCCTCCGTTCCAGTTCTCTTATCCTCCTTGCCACGGTGCCCATTGGTGTCAGATGAATCACCATACGTAATACAGTGGCAGTATACTTCCCCGCCTTCTTGGCCAATGTCTCATTCACCTACTCTTGAATGTGCTGTACAGACATATACAATAGTTGTATAGTATCTGTGGAAATATAAAGGATCATGAAGTTTTTTTCAAAACATTTTATAAAGTTTTAGTTTCACCTGGTCAACTACTTTTAAACTTTGTTTATTCTTATCTTTCTCTCCTGCAGTAGGGAAATCTTCAGAAACCATTTAGGCACAGTTTCGTAATTTTCTACTATTGCTCCTATCTCATTTTTGATAATTTTTCTTAACCATTTTAAATTCTTTCAAGGAACTGTTTGACACTTCTGAATTGTTCTGATTTGTTGTTTTGAATATTGAACTTATGTTACAAAATTGTAACTTTAAACAAAAATCCCTTTGTACATTGTATATAAAAGGCAAAAATAGTAGATTTATTTTTTATTCCTACAAAAAAACTATGAATCAATGTGTGTTAATTTTTACTCGAATTTTGCACTAATAATTGTGTAAACGGAACACATTTTTTTTGTTTGGGCCTTTCACAAAGGTAAAACTTACTTTAATTAACTTATGTATTTTTTTAAATATAAAAATCTATTTTATTTATTCAGAACTAACGTTGCTTTTTTAATGTACCTTGCCCTATGTATTTACTCATGCTGTTGAAGAAATCCCAAAATAATGTATTTTTAAGTTTCAATTTACTTCCACAGCATAAGTAAATATATAGGGCTTCATATATTTTTAATCAACTTTATTACAGATATAAAAAAAGCAACATTTTACTCTATGATAACTTAAGAAGTCATTTTTCGTTTGTTTTTCAACTGTGATAACAATTTAAACAAATATCCTGGCTTTCAGGTCAGCTAAAAATGTATACAACTTAGGGGAATGAATATCCCGGGGCTGAAGTATATGAAGGGAGTTTTGGAAAGCATTAGCTGTAAGGACCTTTTCCTGATGCCGACCGGCATAACAGGTCGGGATCATGTTAGGCTTATGGAGATGTTCTTCAAACACAAAGCCTCAGCCAGAGAAGGTAGGGATGGGGGCAAACAATCAGTCAATGCCCATGGTTTAGTGAGGACCTGTGAAGGAATAGAGCCTTACCTTGCCCTCATACATAACGCCCAGGACAGATTTTTAATCACACGTTTTAGGCTCAACTTTTTACATCATTTATTAGCCGATCCGCAGATTTTACGGATTCAGTTGAGTCAAAGGGTCCCTGCGGCTGCGATTAACGATCTCCGCAGGATACCCTTCATTTTGTATTACTATGTCCATTTTATTCATTGCCCAGGCACCGTTTTCTAATAAGCTTGTTGAAAAAGGCCAAATTCAGGCATGCGAAGGTGGCACTGTTGCATTTACAAATGGTCCAAGACCCCCTGACGGGTATTTTCCGCCACAAACTTCTTAAAGTTAGCAGTAAAACTAAGAGGCACTAGAGGGACTCGCTGAGTAAAATACCCCCATAATTCTGATTAATATGTGGGGGGGGGGAGACGGGCCCATTGAATGAATTGTAAGAGTAAAAGTTTCTGTATCTTTTTTTAAATTGTACATTACTGGCATTTTTATCTGTACTTTTATGGTCTTAATCTAAAATGCTGAATAAAGAATTTGATGATGATAATGATGGTATACAACTTTTCAGTAATTTCTTTAATACATTGATTCATATATATTTTAAATTAAAACATCAAAATAAATTTACAATGTAATTTTCTTGCACTTTGATGCATTTAAAATATTTTTAAATGAGTCATTTCTTGCACCGGATTTTGAGTTTTGCAGATGGAATACCTCAACAAATGTGTGACGAAATTTCTTTCCATCAAATTCCTACTGCATTATCAAATATTGCCCTTAGAATCAGTTGGACGAAATATCTGTTTTGTTGTGACGGAACATTACATTTGAAAAAGTCCCAATAATTATTCAAGTTTTGTTCATATTGATTTATTATCTGGGCATAACAAAGGACATAACATATATGTTTTTTGGTAGGTGTTACTAATGTGTTCACATTCTGTTTCTTTTCAAAATGAATGCCTATAGATATACTTTCTTATTAAACAGACTGGCATACATGCACTTTGTGAATAAGACATCAAACAACATTATCATTTTTAACATAAATCAAAAGAAAATTCATTAAAAGCATAATTTTGAAATGTTTTTAAGCACAATTTGAGCCCTTTAATCTTGTCTTTTTAGTTATTTTGGCTCATATGTTTATTATTGATTTTTTATATATTCTATGTTGATAGTACAATCAAATGTGAAGTTTGGAACATCCACTGTATCATAAGTGCATTTTATGCTATGTCACTTGTAATGGGTAACAGAACATCCTTCACACTTGTTACTGAGCATCACTCCTGACACAAACAAAAATGTTGGCATGTTTGAAACAACTATCCCTCATGAAATCTAGTTAAATTATGCATAATTTACTTTAGGCAAGCATTTGTAAGTGAACAAAAATATTTAGGTATCGTACGTAAAAACTTTTTTATCATAAATACATTGTGATACACCTTGTGCAAAACTTACACCTTCAAGAACTCTTCTTGTCGATTGGTCATGTTCCAAACTTTATGCTGATGCCACATTTGTTGCTGTGACAAATAATTGTTATTTACACAGAAAAATCGTATAAAAACGTGCTCCCTTCATGCTGCTGTCCAGCTTTCAACTGCCCATGAAGCATGGGATAGGCCACCACAAGAAGGCAGACCATTAGGGTGTTCAGGGTGTGGCCACATTCATTGAACGTTGAGAGAACTGGCTGAGCTGCCTTTGTTGTGTATCGATTTAAATTCCGTATGCATTTCCCTATTCATGCCCTTATATAGGTACAATTCACATTGCCCTTATATAGGCATAAAAATCCAGTCCTTATTTAGGCTTAGCCCATGCTACCCAAATGCTGGCATGGCTACTTCCATCCGTTCATTTACCTCACACAACAAGTTCTTGGAAAACCATACTCTTAAGCCGTTGGGGACTTCCCCTTGCTTGGATATTGATTTCTCCAAGAACTCCTTTATTATGCATGAACATCTATTCCTTAGGGGTTCATTCATGACGTTCATATTATTGACTTTTACGTCAATACGGGCATTCAAGGTATAAATATACCTTCACTTGCTATGGCAAAGCATGGTGTGGTTCGGTGCAGTTCAACTACATACTTGCACGACACAGCTCGCTACAGCAAGTGCCGAAGGAAGTCAACTCTTCAGCTGACACACTGACTAGAAGCTGTCAGCCTCCTGCTGAGAATCCAGCTCCAGTGTTTCTGACTCCCCTTGCGGGGTGTTGGGAGATTGAGTCCAGGGAAAGAGGTATGGAGCTGATTAGAACCTAGAGAAACCATTGGCAATTCTTGGCAGAACTAAACTATAACTAAAGACAGCACCTACTTCTTCCCTTGTACTAGACCTAGGTTAGGTACACTGGGGTAGGCGTATTTTAGAAGCACCAGTTGATTATTTTAGCCTGTGTTATTTATGTATGTATTTTTATATATGTCATAGCAACAGACAATGCTATTACAGTATTATTTTATATTATCATTTACGCTGTATGCTTTATACTTCACATTCTGTCTAACTATTGTAGCAGTTCACCTCTCTTGCATGAGAAAAAAGACTGTTCAATAAATCCTTTTACTGAAACGCATGTCTCTCTATTTCTGTGCTACTCTGTAGAAATGAAGCATGCACAATTGACTGAGTGAAATAGTTATCTATTGTTTCCACGACTCTGAAGATACTGTTGCGATTCTAGGGAAAACAAAGTTGTCATGTTTATGCGGTTTTCACAGACTAATCCCTTCTTGTTTATTTGAGAAAGTTTCTAGTGACCTCTGAGTTAGCTGGCACACACACAATTAAGTTTAATATACTCTATAGAGACATACTGACCTCAGTCCTATGTCAAATCTATAGTGTATATTATTCCAATGCGCAGAACCTATTGGGAAGATAGGAACTACACTACATGACGCTCAACGGTTTGGTAATGCCATATTTTAACGCTAGATACTGAAGTAACTCAGTTGTGCCTCTCTCAGAGATCCCATACTCATAATAGTCCAATAGACGTCTGGAGTGGGTAAGGGATAATATCCGCCATAGCTGAGTAGGTCGAAAAATCCCATGTATTAGCTTTTTGGTTTGTTCAACGTTGAAGGATACGGTATTCCAAAATATTGTGCACCTTATCTTTGTTTCCTTGAAACTTGCTCTGCAAACTTTCAGTCAACAAAATGGCCGACAAAGATAATCCCGGGGCCAGTGGAGCTGCAGGCAAAAACGCCGTACCAGCTTTCAACCTAACAGGTTTCCATTAAACCGACACGAATGCTGTAATCATTCCTCCAAATGTAAGGAAAGCCATCACTATAAAACTTATAAAACATGGCCTATCATCAAGAGGTGATAGAGCAGTTTTTCTGATAGAGGCACATGAATATCACCAGACAGAGTTATTCTATGCATGGATAATATTCCCATAATCAAATCCAATAACACATGTGTTTCACTTCTGCAAAGAAGATGAACCACCAGAGGAATATTTTCCTTTCGAAGATATTGAAATTCCACTCACATACCAAGAGCATGAGCTCTGGTTTAAAGGTGCGCTAAAACATTTAAATCACATTACCAGGCTCGGTCCACTAGGTAGACGAGGAGCAACATGGCCGATTTTAGCCGGCTATACACCTCATCCTGCAATTAAAGAAATGACAGATGACGATTTACTAGCTCAACTCTAAGAGTTAATCAAAATCTACAGACAATTGATACAATATGTCATGCGGACTCTTACAGTCCAACCTACAATAGTTATTCAACAAACCTCTCACCAGGGGAATACACAAGAAATTACACCACAGACTTTACACGCAGTCATGGGTAAATTACCCGTGAAACGTGAACAAATTCCATTCTGGGTAGCTCAAAAAATTACTCAAATTGAAGTATTTCCATAATACTAGCCCTCATGAGAAACACAGAATTTTAACAATCTGTTTACCAACGGGATAACACCACATCTGGAGGACTGACCCACTTGGGGTACAGTCTTTGCTGCTATCTACACTAAAACACTATGGCGGTAATACCTGATGTCCTGAAACAGATTCAAAACGAATACGGGGCAGAGCATGCTCTGAATTTAGGTATGAAATTACTGAAAATTTTTAAAAAGGTCTCATCAATAATATTATCCAGTATTAAAGGAGAAGCAGCATCAGTGGCGATCCACCAGAAATTAAGGGAATTTGAGGTAACAAAACAACCTCAAGAACTAGCCAGAATAATTGAAAAATCCTATGAAGAATTAGGCACAGACAGTCTGGGTGGGAAACCATTAAAGCCACAACTGTCTTAAAGTCCTGAAAAGGTATTTTCTAAAAACACTCCTACTTCTTCTAGAAAGAAGTGTGAACATACCAAACAAACTTCTAAAGAGAAGCGTTCTCAATCCAGAGGTAGGTCTCCTCAAAAGGAGCCCTCTGAAAGGAGGTATCACCTCAGGAATAGGGATAATTTGAAAAAACCTGATAGATTTCAAGATACTGATACACGTTCCTCTTGTACCTTTCAGACTTCGTCACAGAAATCCAAAAGAAGAGGATGGTCAGAAAACAAAGAAGAACGCGTGAGGTCCAAAGACAATCAACACGTTCGGAAAAGTAAACCAAAAACTCAATTCACCAAAAAGAAAGTAGCAGGTCTAAAAATCAGACATGGCGAGGATCTTGAGGACACAACTCAAGAACGGACAATGGGCTCAGACAATGCTGGACAGGGCAGCAGAAGTGACAATAGCTCGCCAGAACCTGAAGGGACTTCTGGAGACAGTGGACTTGAATGAAGACATTGAAGTTGAAACTGCAGATACCAGGATTAGTTCTCCACATAGGTAATATGAAACTACACTCTGGATGGAGGGAGACATACCAAGAAAAGTTAAAGGATTCTTTTGGGAGTGACTTTCCAAGGGTTACGATACACTTCTGGCTGAAAAAGACTGGCCACCAACTTTTGTCAGAGAGTGCCCACATGGCAAAGCCTTCTCTAACCATATTCCAATTCATTTAAAGTATACCTATGCCAGGAAATGGGCAGTCGCCCAAGTCCCAGCATTTTCCAAAAATCATGTAGGATGGGATGAGGACTCGCCTCACCAAAAAAATCCAACTAATAAATCAATCAACTGCACAAAGGCAGTACCCAGTTAAGCAAGAAGTTAAAAAATAGGTCAGGGAGATATTAGATCAACTTGAATACCAAGGGGTGATTGAAACATGCACCTCATCAATGAACAATCCTTTGTTTTCTGTCTCCAAACCAGACAATACATATTGTCTAGTGTTGGATTACAGACATCTAAACTCTTGTTGCAAAACATTTGCAGTGCAAAATGCACACAGTACAGCATTAACGAATAACATTGTGCGTAAAAAATATGAAACCACATTAGATATTTCTAACGGTTTCCTTTGTCAAAAAAACATTGCACCTGAAAGTAGGTACTTGACTGCTTTCTCAATTATGGGGACACAGCGTCACTTCTGTCATCTCCCTCAAGGATTCAAAAATAGTCTGGGGTTTTTCTCTGCAAGGGGAACAGAGTTACTACATACTTATGATGATGAAGCATTATCATATGTGGATTACATCAATCTGACAGATGATGACTTGGATAGGCACTTGAATAGGGTGAATACCATTATACTTGGATTCGCCTCTGAGGGATATAAACTCAATTTCAAACAATCTGGAATTTCCCATTTAAATGTCCTCTTTCTAGGATATGAACTTTCAAGTGAAGGCAAAAGCCTGGCAGCCAACTTTTTAGAAAAGTGTGCGCTGCTCCAACCTCCAAAAACGCTGAAAAACTTACAGTCAATTCTAGGTTTCCTCATTTTTGGAAGCAGTTACATTCTAAACTACACAGAGAGGGTTAAACCTCTCTAAAAATTAATCAAACCTGATTTTAAAACAGTAAATTGGACGCAAAAACACACAGAAAGTTTGTGTTCAAAAAAATATGTTAGCAACTACACATTAGCAAACATGCGTAAACGTACCCAACCTAGTGATCCGAATCATTCCGGGTCAATGTGGATTCACCTACCTAACTTTTAATGAAGGTGAAAAAGTTCCAATAGCTTACAAATCACATTTGTACACACAGGCAGAAATGAAATTCACTTCTACAGAAAAACGTCTGACAGCTGTTCAGACTGCTGTAGCAAACGAAAGAGCCCTAGCACAGGGGAAACACATTATGGTCGTAACTCCTGTACCTGCCTTAGAGGCAGTGCAAACGCAAGCATTCCTAATGCTAAAGCTTTACATCCGAGATGGATACAATGGGTTAATTCTCTTACTGTAACAGATGTTAATACGTCTTTGATTCATATTTGAAAACACAAGCATTTATACAATACGAACAAGAATGTCCCCTGCCTACTGAAAATCTGCCTCTTGACCAGTATGAATGTATAATTTATACTAACGGATCAGTATACCCGCTTCGGGAGGGGTAAACAAGCCAGTAGTGCGGCATGCGTGATCGTTAAAGGTCGTATGCTTGATGGCAAATTTAGACCAATGGTCTCTAAAACACAATCTCTAGGAGATTGTACAGCTCAGCGAGCTGAAATACAAGCATTCAAAATAGAACTTGAAAACACAGATCGCAAATTCCCCACACTCATAGTGTGCAATTCTTTCTATTGTGTTCAGTCTAATAATTAATATTTACAGAATTGTCTTCAGAATAGTTTCAAAGATGCAAAAGGTGGCACAATTAAGCATACAACTAACCCTGGGCGGAGTTGGCGGAGTGGGGCTTCGCGGAGCTACGCGAAGTGGGCGAGAAACTACGCCCACCTCCGCACTCCGCGTAGCCCCACTCCGCAAACACCACCCGGCCGCCAGCCCCGCCACCCGCCTCCCGCCTCCCTCCCGCCCTCCCTAAATACTTTAAATGAAAGGAATAAATTAATTTAAAACGCACTTACCTTGCCGGCCGCTTCCCGCCGCGTCCCCGGGGCTCGCTATCTTCCGTCTTCTTTCGTAATGCGCATGCGCGGGCGGCCGCGCATGCGCATTTCTCACGAGAAAATGCGCATGCGCGGCCGCCCGCGCATGCGCATTACGAAAGAAGACGAAGACGGAAGATAGCGAGCCCCGGGGACGCGGCGGGCAGCGGCCGGCAAGGTAAGTGCGTTTTAAATTAATTTATTCCTTTACTTTAAAGTATTTAGGGAGGGCGGGAGGGAGGCGGGTGGCGGCCAGCTACGCTCCGTTTGCGGAGTGTGCGTAGTGCCGCCTGGCTCCGCCGGCTCCGCAAAATGCGGAGTAGGCGGCACTACGCACACTCCGCAAACGGAGCGTAGCTGGCCGCCCACACTTACATACAACACTTTGGGAACAAGAAGTTCAGTTATGAAATGGACTACAAAACACTCATGTGATACACACGCCGAATCATCAACGTAATGGCGTTCACGCTGAAGGGAATTCATTGGCTGATGAAGCCGCAAAGGGTGCTGTGCAAACAGCTTCCGTAGCTGCAATCACTTGTTCAAAAACAAAAATAGACAGTGAAATATTGCTAGCTGTCAATGCGACATGCAAAGGAGCTGTAGTGCGTTACCTAAAAGGTTTTCACTCAAATACTCATATATAACTGATGCGAACAATGTTACGTTTGCTTGAATCCCTGGAGTAGGGGATAGGGTAATTCCAAACATGGAACATAGATTAGGACAAATCCTAGCAGCACATGAAGGGCTCGGCTCTGCACGTGCAGGTGTTTCCACCACAGTATCCTTATTAAAGCAGAGATACTGGTGGCTACGCATGAGGAAACAGACCAGAAACTAAGTCTTGGACTGTGAAATATGTTAAAGATGAAAGTCTCTACTGTGAAATGTCCTGCGCAGACGCCCCTGTTAATTTCAGATAAAACATTAGCATGCATTTACCTGGACCACTGCGGTCCCTTACAAAGGGATAGTAACTATAAATTTATCATGGTCGCAGTGGATTTGTGCTCAAGGTTCATTTGGATGTGGCCTCAGCGCTCAGCTGATGCTCAAACTGTTATAAAAGATTTGCGAGTCTTTATCGGCGCATATGCAATCGGCACGCTACGTTCTGACAATAGTCCTGCGTTTAGCTCTCGAGCTAACAAAGAAGCCATTGCCAGTTTGGGGGTTGCATTGCTGTATTCTATTCCATTCCATCCTGAGGGAAATAGGGTTGTGGAGAGAAAAAACTGGGACATAAAGCAGTCTTTAACAGCTAGGGTATTAGGTTCAGGTGACGGGTGGGTCTAATAAGTGTCAACATAGTCTTAATAACCTGCCAAGAAGTTCTCTAGGGGAAACACTCCATATGAGGTCCTTTTTTGGGATAAGAATGTTGGTCTCCCACCTTGATTGTCACACATTAGTGGCGGAACAAAAGCATTTTGATATCAAAGATCGTTTGGCTGTTTTACAGGACCTAAATGAATTAAGAACAAAACAAAGCAACGTGTTCCTGAAGCCAACCACCACTGGGAAAAACCACCCGTCCCAGCAAGGCCTGTCTTGATCCCCTAGCTTCGTGATCTAGTCAGAGAAAAGATCACGGACAAGAAGGAATTTGGGCCTTCTTACAGACAACCAGTACCTCTCCTAGCAATCCACGGATCAAGAACAGTTTTACTGCCGCCCCTTGCTGGCAAAAAGGAGAACAGGTTTGTGTCTATCGACCTGATAAAACCACACTATTTGGCCGATACTAAGCAGTAGGCCAAGTGGACTCCGACCAAATAGCAGATACACTCCTCTAGCTACTATTCAAGAGGTTCAAACTGAGAGACTCATCACCTTTGAAGAATCTACAGTGAGAAAAGAAGGACTAAGCAACAAAGCTATGGAACTTGTACCTCTTGAGACCCACATAACAGTTCTTCATGAAACACCTGTCTACAACGAAGTGACGAGTGATCAAGTGGTTCCAGCGATTTCAACAAATCTGGATGCAATCCCCACCATTGACAGAACTGCCTCTGACTATTTCATTAACTTAGATACGTTTTCTGAGGATCCCAGCGAACCTGAAACAACGCCAGCAAAAAGAACTTTCAAAGAACAAGCAACTGACTTTTTTCATCACCTGGAAAAGACTTATCTGGTTTCACCATGGATTGAACTTTGGATTGTGTTGGGAATATTTTTTCTTCTACTTTGGTTAACTCTTGTGATAACTCTGGGTAGGCTGATAAATGGAAGATATTTCAAAATGGACACCGCAAGTATGAACACCAACTTACTCCCCAAACCACATAAATCATCTCATCGTGAACAAACAGATTTGTCAACAGTGAACATCACAGCCGTTCCTTTACCTGATGGTATAGCTTGGGACGGAACAGAATATGACATTTTTGCCAGTTGGAGCTGTTGAGGATTCCACACCAGTTCAAGATTTCATTAAGTGACTTTGTTTCATCTAGTACCTTTTCTGATGATTTGGACTTCGAGACTGTTAATAATATGATGTCAGATTTAGAAATGTCTGCAGTATTCACAAATCATGAACCATTAGAAGGTTCTTCAGACTATGAAAAATGTATTGTTATAATCACTATGGTCATCATTTCTTGCACAAATCAACAATGCCTAGAAATGTATCTATGTATAACCAATGGGAACATTGTAGTACGCCACCAAAGGGTAGCTCAAAAACTTTTGCTAATAAGTTTCCATACTTTTCAGGGTTCAATGTACCCAATCCAGAATCATTTCATTTTAAAAATGTAAACATGACAGGAATGAAAAGTATGTTGGCAAATACAAAACAGATTTATTCTGCAGCCTTTTATGCCCAACTATCTAAACAAGGTTTCAACTTTTGGAAAGACAACATTGAGACAAAAACTGCCTGGGGTACGAAAGATTGGCAAGTGCAGAGGGGGTAAAAGCTTTGTTTAGAGACTGTATTATCCCTGAGCAAATTATGTTTTTGAATGACACTGTACAACAAACATCTTGCCTTGGGTTAGCCAAGATTAAAGACATAAACAAACTGTCCATACCTACACCTACACCTGATAGTGAAGACACTTCAGAGGGGGAGGTCGACGTACATACTATTTTGCTTCACAACAGAACAGATCCAGATTGGAAAAAATGCTTGATCTGGCCCACAGATACAAACAACTGTCAATATAGATTCCTGAACAAAACACAAGGGGTTAAATACAATAGGCCAGACCCAAGATATGTTCAAAGACAGCATCCTGGAATAGCAACAACCTACAGTGTAGGGAAGCTCTGCCTTGATTGGTGTTGCGGTAACAAACTCTCGGAGGACCACAGGTAAGTTCAGTTTCTTTATTTGAGAGCTTTAGGTTACAGCAGTAAAGTGGTATACATCCTGCATCAGCAACCGCCGGTCATAGAATGCAGAACCATCAATGACAAACACTCTAAGCGGTGAGACCCAGAATGCTCGTGACATCACATATAAGAAAATGCATGAGCAAGGCACAACATATCTCCTTTCCTTATAATAAACAAAACAAAGGAAAACTCCTTTACTTATAATGATCAAAATAAAAGCAAGAACAGAAACACAACTAAAGAACACTTTACATCCTGTCACATTTGTTTTGAACAAAGAACACTTCACATTATGTTATATTTGTCTTGAACTAATGAATACAACATCAAGAGATAAGAAAACTAATACATAAGAAAATCATTATACTCCTTAGGAACCTGACACTTGCGGACAGGAGTCTCCCGTCTGAATTTTTCAGAATTATTTCGTGGAGTCACTAGCGGAGCTCCCTCCTTTAACTTCTCAACAATGGTATTCTCATAATGTGTTTTTTAGAATACAATGCTTTTCTATGGAAATTCCAACACTGCCCATTCTCCAACACAACATGCCATCTATGAACCTCCTTTACCTTAAATGGATCAGAGAATGTATTCATACCATGTTCCCTTCGACCCAACTTGATCTTAATCAGATCACCAACCTCAACCCTTCCTGTTTTACTTGGGATCACTCTGTTAGTTGAAGAAGCATTATTTTCCAATAACCATTGCGGAACTAATTTAGTTTTTGGAAGTCTACCACGCATACACTCACATTGGTGACACTATGGGTCGTAGTGTTATAAGACCACACCAACTCTTCCACTGCTCTACGCACATCACTTTGACCCTGGACAGACATTTGAATAGTACCCTTCACCAAATGATTCATCCGCTCCACAATCCCATTACCTTGCGGATTGTACACAGATGTACACATATGTTTAATTCCATGATTAGCAAGAAAGGTACGCATAGCCACTGAAGGTAATTGAGTACCATTGTCGGTAAGTAACATTTTCGGAAAACTTTCTTTCAAAAAGATAGACCTAAGTTGTTTAATCACTGTCTCCGTAGTAATGTTTCTCAAAAATTCCACACACATCCATCGTGAACGCACATCCAGCAAAATCATAGCAAAACGGCAATCATTAGGTAGAGAATCCATTGGACCAATGAAGTCCAAACAAACTTTGTCCCATGGTAAGTCAGTCACATTAACAATCGAACCTTGGGTAGGAGTAATAATCTTCAATCTCTTCTCACTTTCCTTACACAACAAACATTGCTCAATCCATCTCCGAACATCATCATCCACCCAGGTTCACCAGAAACACCCTTTAAGACGCTTAACAGTCATACTTTGACCAAGGTGACCCTCATGAGCAAGGAGGAAAAGTTTTCTTCAAAGTGATCTAGGTGGAACGAATCTTTCACCACGTAAAACTAAATCACTCGATAAACCCAGACTAAGCTCCCCTTGCAACTTGACAAAACTTCGTAGGGACGGTTTCACATCACCCTCACATCTCCAACCTAAACGTATGGCATCAACAAGTTCGACAAAATCTGGATCCTCCACAACTGCCTGATGCCATTTTTCCTTGGAAATAGAATGATACTCACCTGAACAAACATCCTCAAAACTGGCAACCACACACACACACTCATCATCAAAATCATCATCTGCTTCTCCAGATGGAATAGTCAAACAAGATAGGCAGTCCACCTGGATGTTCCTCCAACCAGAGATATGTTCCAAACTATAAGTATAATCTTGCAACTTAGCAGCAAATTTCATTAGACGAGGAGAACCATTATTAGCCCCACCTGGTGACAATATTTTGATCAGCGGTTTATGATCAGTTCTCAAAGAGAAATGCATTCCCCATAAATAGGTTCGAAAATGTGAAACACCCCAAACAGCAGCCAATGCTTCACGCTCGATCGCAGCATAATTTCGTTCAGAACAGCTAAGAGAACGTGAAGCAAAAGCCACTGTTTTCTCTATCCCACCTTTCTTTTGGGATAAAACAGCACCAATGCCGTAAGCACTGGCATCTACAGTCACAAAAGTGTCCTTACCCGGTTCAAAGGTAGTAAGAATACCAGCACTAATAATTTCTTTTTTAATCTCAAAAATGCTTCCAATTGCTACGTTTCCCACATGAAATGCACTCCTTTTCTAAGTAATAAACGTAATGGTTCAGTTTTATGTGCAAAGTTTGCTACAAATTTAGAGTAATACTCCACTAATCCTAGAAAAGACTTTAGGTGGTCTTTGTTAGAGAGAACGGGTGCACACTTAATTGCTTTTAGTAAGTCCTCTTTAGATTTAATGCCAGATTGAGAAATGGTGTAACCTAAATAATCAATTTCGGTCATTAAGAATTGACACTTATCTCTTCTCAAAGTAAGGCCAGCACTCAACAAAATTTGAAGACCATTAGATAGATTGCAATTATGTTCAAGTTCATCCACTCCAGTGATTAATATATCATCTTGAAAGTAATGGATGTGTTTCATGTCTTTAAATAAGGGATGCATCATTCGCTGGAATACACTGGCCGCAGAGGCCAGGCCGAATCGCAATCTTTTGAACTGAAACACACCCTCAATGGTCACAAATGCAGTTAGTTTCCTAGAATGTGGATACAATACTTCTTGATGGTAAGCAGATCTAAAATCCAACTTACTAAAAAATGTGACCTTATCCATCAGGAGAACCATTTCCGAAATGTTGGGTAAAGGAAACTTATTTACAATAATATTTTGGTTCAGTGACCGAAGGTCAACACAAAAATGAAGTTTGACATCTTTTTTTTGCGTGACCACCACTGGTGAAAGCCATGCAGAGGCCTCCACTGCCTCAATTATATCTTGGCTTTGCATTTCATCAAGCATTTCCTTGACTTCCTTTCGTACAGCAATAGGAATCCTCCTCAATACTTTCATCTTCCAATTGGGTTCTACAACCAAAATAGTACCTTTCCAGGATGGTACTGACCTTGGGAAGATAGTGTTTGTCTAATTTGGCTATGCAAATTTCATTTTCATTTAAATCACGATCTTCATGGTCAGGAAGATGATCAAAAACCTCTTGACCTTCTGAACCCAAACAATGTAACAGCAAAGCTGTTTTCCTCTCTGCACTCAAAGAAGATCCGCATACCCTTGCATATCTTTCAAACACCTTCTGCCATTTTTGCCATTTATTAATGGAGGTGCAGTTACATTTTGCATTTTGTAAATTAAACTGTAAAAATTAAATCCAGACCTAAAAGAAAACCACAATTTTAAAACAAGTTTGTTTGCGTGTCACTGTTGCATCTAGACTGATCTCTTTAAGTGTGCATGTCACTGATGCACGTAGAACATATACATTCAGTGTGCTTGTCCCGGTTGTAACATGCAAATTAATCTTGAAAATGTAGTGTGCATATCACTGATGCGACACACATCTAGTGAAAAAGAAATGTACCTGAGCGTAATTGAAGTCCGCTTAGAGAAGTTATTATAATAAATCGGAAGAAAACATGAAAAGGACAGAGCTCCGATGCTTGCTCCGACTGCTTCCTGTCTACAGGGGCAGAGCTGAGCATAACTATAAACACACTTGATGGAACACAGGTCCAAACAAGTGAATTTTTCAAAAAGTTGTAAACATTGGAAAAGATATTCCTGAAGTAAATTTTTATTTAGCTAGTTCAATGCCGAGGAAGGAATGGTTACATCCTCGGCTGTGCTGCTGATGTGCCAAGGACGTAACCATTACATCCTCGGCACATCACCGCAAAAAACCTCTGCTGGCAAGAGCAGAGGGATTTCATTTTCATTTGTTTTGCCCTTGTTTTGCCTTGGGAGGTGGGGAAGAGTTTCCTCAACCTCCTGAGGCATTTCTTTCCCAATTTATTGCCAATCGTGCGCATGGCGCTCTGACGTCAAAGTGAAACTAAAATGAGCCAATCTGCTCCTTTTACTTTCACTGCTTTGGTGCTCATGGGGCTATTTCAGGCCACTGAGCATCGAAACACATGGGAGGGGTATCGTTGGAAAGGGGAGAATCTCCCCTTTTCAATGATACCGTTCCCTAGTGTATCCCTGTTTGAGGATCACCACAGAATGGCAATCCCCAAGCAAGATTCCACTACTAGACTCATCTTCCCGATGCCCCCCAGCGCCAGGACACCTCTGCGGAGGAAGCTGCTCAATCTTCCCGTTGGCTCCCAGCACCGGGACACCTCTCTGGAGGTAGCTGTGTGCTTTACAAATGCGGGCATTAAACACCAGGTATGGGAGAGCGGCCCCTTGGGCAAGGACTTTTGCTCCCCCTACTTTATTTTGGGGATAGTCAGTTTTTCTGTCCCCACCTCCTGGAGGGCAGACAGCACACTAGACACCAGGAATTATTTTATTTCCAAAACCTAGGGGTGGGGTCTGCCCAAAATGGCCATGCCAATGTGTCCCAACCCCCCAAACCAAAATGGACAGTCTTTCTGCCCCCCCTCTGGGCATATGGGGGTTATTACCTCCAGTCTGCCCCCATGGGGGCAGAAAGCCGACTAGACACCAGGGATTATTCTATTTTTATTATAATAGAGAGATGGTGGCTGCCCACAATGGACAAGACCATGCCCCCATCCAATATAACAACAAAACTTATTTCACCCCCTTAGGGGCAGATGGGAGCACTAGACATAATCTCCCCCCAGGGGCAGAAAGCCGGCTAGGCACCAAGGATTTTATTTTTTGAATATGTAGGGGTGGGGGCCGCCAAAAAAGAGCATGTCACCCTCAAAACAAAAAAAAACAGCCTTTCTGTCCTCCCTGGGGGGCAGATAGGGTTATTAGCCATGGGGGCAGAAAGCCCACTAGACATCAGGATTTTTTTTAAATAAAAGGTGGGGGCTGCCCAAAATGGGCCCAGTCATTCTGCCTCTTGGGGGCAGATGGGGACAATAGTTCCCGGTCTGCACCCCTGAGAGGACATAAAACCAACTAGAAATCGGTCACTTATTTGTTTGTATCTTAGGGGAGGAGGCTGCCTGGAATGGGCATGCTAATGCCCCCCTTAAAAATTGCTATAGTCTTTTTGCTCCCCTGGGGGGCAGGTGGGGCCAGAAGCACCCACCTCCCCTCAGTGAGGGCAAAATGCCCACTATGCACCAGAGATATGTTTATTAGCAGTTTTCAGAAATGCCTGGGTTTGGTAGGTTTCCATAGATGGCCGCCAAGCCAGGACCAAAAGCGCAGGTGACCTCAGGAAACCATGTATTTTGTGATCGAAAATTCTCCACAATAAGTTTTGGGCAATTTCCTGTCATGGTCACTACGTCTACCCACACTAGTGAGGTACCATTTTATCGGGAGATTTGAGGGAATGCTTGCTGGGAGGGGATTTGTGGCTCCCTGCAACTTCCAGAGCTTTCCATCACAGAAATGTGAGTAAAATGTGTTCTTTTGACAATGTTTGAGGTTTGCAAGGAATTCTGGGTACCAGAACATGTGAGAGTCACACAAGTCACCCCATACTGAATTCCCATGGGTGTATAGTTTTAGAAAATGGTAATGTTTGCCAGGTTTCCCTATGTGCCAGCTGAGCTAGGGCCCAAAATCCACAGCCAGGCACATTGCAAAAAAGAGTCAGTTTTCGGTGGAAAAATGTGATGTGTTCATGTTGCGTTTTGGCCCGTTTCCTGTCATTGGCCTTAGGCCTACCCACACAAGTGAGGTATCATTTTTTATCAGGAGACTTGAGGGAATGCTGGATGGGTGGAAGTTTGAGCCTACCTGCAGGTTCCAGTACTTTCCATCACAGAAATGTGAGGAACATGTGTTTTCTTTTTCAGAGTTTGAGGTACCCTTTATGTTGGGAGACTGGGGGAAATGCTGTATTGGTGGACGTTGGTGGCTCTCCGCAGATTACAGATCATTCCATTACAGAAATGTGAGGAATCTGTGTACAATGTTTGAGGTTTGCAAGGGATTCCTGGTAACAGAACCTGGTGAAAGCCACACAAGTCACCCCATCCTGGATCCCTCTGCGAGTCTAGTTTTCAGAAATATACAGGTTTGCTAGGTTTCTCTAGGTTCCGGCTGAGCTAGGGTTCAAAATCCACAGCTAGGCACATTGCAAAAAAAGAGTCCGTTTTCAGTAGAAAAATGTGATGTGTCCATGTTGCATTTTGGGCAATTTACTGTTGAGGAAACTAGGCCTACCTACACAAGTGAGGTCATATTTTTATCACAAGACTTGGGGGAATGCTGGGTGGGTGGAAGTTTGTGGCTCCTTAAATATTTCAGTATTTTCCATCTCAGAAATGTGAGGTAAATGTTTTTTGTTGAACAAATTGTGAGGTTTTTAAGGTATTCTGGGTAGCATAACCTGATGAAAGCACCACAAGTCACTCTATCCTGGATTCCGCATGTCTAATTTTTAAACATGTACAGGTTTGCTAGGTTTCCTCTGGTGCTGTCTGAGATAGGGCCCAAATTCCACACGTAGGCACTTTGCAAAAAAATGTCCGTTTTCTGTGGAAAAATGTTATGCATCCACATTGGGTTTTGAACCATTTCCTGTCACAGGCACTTGGCCTACACACACAAGTGAGGTTCCATTTTTATTGACAGACTTGGGAAAACGCTGGTTGGGTGGAAGTTTGTGGCTTCCAACAGATTTCGGAACTTTGCATCACAGAAATGTGGGAAAAAATCTGTTTTTTACACAGTTTGAGATTTGCAGTGGATTCTGGGTAACATAACCTGGTGAGAGCCACACAAGTCACACCATCCTGGATCCCCCTGCATGTCTCATTAAAAAAATGTACAGGGTTGCTAAGTTTCTCTAGGTGCCGGCTGAGCTAGGGCACAAAATCCACAGCTAGGCACTTTGTAAAAAAAGGGTCCTTTTTTCCCTGGAAAAATATGTCCATGTTGTGTTTTGACCCATTTTCTGTCGAGAGCCTAAGGCCTACCCACACAAGAGAGAGGTACTGTTTTTATCTGGAGACTTAGGGGACACAGAATAGTTGAACAAGTGTTATTGCCAGTTGTCTTTCTATGCATTTCTGCCTTCCAAATGTAAGACAGTGTGTAAAAAATAAGACATTTTGAAAAATGACCCCGATTTCACATGCTAGTATTGCTACTCACAAATTCAGAGATATGCAAATAATCACTGTTTCTAAACCCCATATCATGTTTCAATTTTGGAAATACATAGGTTTCCTTGATACCTATTTTTCACTGTTTATATTATATTAATGAAAAACCAATGCAAAGTGCAGCTCAATTATTGGGTCTGGGTACCTTGGTTCTTGGTGACCCTACAAGCTTGATATATTCCCACAACCAGAAGGGGTCAGCAGACGTAACGGTCTATTGCTTTTTTTTTTACTCAAATTCACTATCTTTTTATTTCAACTGTTACTTTCTAAAGGAAAACCTTGAAGGATCTACAGAAATGACCCTTTGCTGAATTTAGAATTCTGTTTTGTTTTCAGAAATATATCACTGTCTGGGACCCATTATCGGTTTCAAACCCATTTCTACCACTAACTGGAAGGAGGTTGAAAGCACAAAAAATTGGAAAAATAGGCTATGTCCCAGTAAAATGCGAATACTGTGTTGAAAATGTTAGTTTTCTGACAAAAGTCTGCCTGTTTCTGAAACCTGGGAAGATGGTGATTTTAGCACCACAAACCCTTCATTGATAACATTTGCAGGGGAAAAACAGATGCTGTCTCCTGCAGCACTTTTTTCCCATTTTTCCCTCAAAACCCAAAATTGAGCTGTATTTTGCCTAATTTCTCAGTTCCCTCCAGGGGAATCCACAAACCCTGGGTACCTTTAGAATCCTCTGGATGTTGGAAGAAAAAGACACAAATTTGGCATGGATACCTTATGTGGACAAAAACGTATTCGGCCTAAGCACAAACTACCCGAAATAGCCTAAAAAAGGTGTGTCACGGGGGAACCCTGGCAGCAAAAGTGTTAGAAGACATTGCCTTGTGAGGACCTGGGTTCAGGTCTCGACAGTGCAATCAAGCGCCCACAGCATGAGTGTGTTATCACACTCAAGTTTCCACAAGGAAAGTCTCACAAACCAAACACACTCACACACTCTAGCTACACAAAAAGTTACTGCTTCATGGCCAGCAAAGAATGAGGCATGAAGAACAAAGAAAATGTATGGCCTGTTACAAACACATGCACACACTGGCTAAAAAAAATTTCACCCACGCAATGGCTAGCAAAAAAGGAGATATGGAGAACAAAGAACAAGGGAGCCCTATGCTGCCTGGAGCACCTCACCCACCGGAAAATACCATAGGACAGATTTACAAACCCCTTGCTTTACTTTTGCGTCACTTTTCCCATGTTAAAAGTGACACAAAAGTGGTGCAGGGCACTTGTAAATCTGCCCCCTTGAATTCATAACAAGGAAATGATTGCACAGATATATGGGGCCTCATTTATGAAAAGTGACGAATCGCTGCGTGAAAACAGCGATGCGTCACTTTTCATTGCGCCCTCCTTGCGACACCAATGATGCGTCATATTTACATTATGACGCATCATTGCGCAAGGAGTTACAGATACGTCAGTATTTCTGACGTATCTGTAAGCGCAAAAGTGACGCATTGCTGGAGTGTGTCACAAAAGTGACGCAACTCCAGCAATGCGTCCTTTCACATGGGGCAAGCCCCATGTGAAAGGGCCTGCGTCAGTCTTACGCCTGCTGTGAGGCAGGCCCAAGATTTTGACGCAACAGCGTCCTAGAAGTGACGCAGTGAAATCTTATAGATTTCACTGTGTCACTTCCACGACCCTTTCTTGCGTCAATATGCCCCCCTTGCATACATTATACCTGGCGCAGGTATAATGTGGCGCAGGGGTTTACAAAGTGACGCATCTACCTAGATGCATCTCTTTGTAAATATGGCGCAACAAGGAGCATTTTTTACGCCACTGGTGCGTCACAACAAGTGACACACCGGCAGCGTAAAAGTGACGCAAGGGCTCATAAATGAGGCCCATATTATTTACTCTAAATGTGCTTGGGCCTACGCATGAGGGTATCCTTTATCTATCATCGATAAATTAACAATGTCAGAAAAGAATAAACCTGATAAATTCCCTGTAGGACAAGTCATCAGCTAATTCACATACTTCTCTCTGTCTTAGTTTTCTGCATGATGTGATGTCTTGTGCATCTTCAGGCAAAAAACTGAACCATGAAGTCTTTGAGACCTGGGGAATCAACCCAATTTAATACAAGCCATCATAATCCTCACAAATTCGTAACAGTAGTGTACCCATGGATAAACAGTTTTTCTTTTGCTCGAAATTACACAGGAAAAGCTAAATTAGTTCCCATCTAGAGCCCATGAGGTGGACACAAATGGAATAAATTAATTTAGTACTTTCTGGTGTGCCTCCAGGGCCCTGGGAGGCCCTATGAGAGTTTGGAGGGAAAGGGGGTCAGGAAAACATTGACCAAATGAATTAAATACTTGCAGCTACCCATACAGGGGCTGTGGGACTCATATGGAAAGTGGAGCAGGCAGAAATCAAATCAATGAATTAAAGTAATTGCAATTGCCCCTTCCGTGCCAATGGGGACCCTATGGCAAGGAGGGGGCAGGTAACATTAAAAAATAATAATTTCAAATTGCTGGTGCCTCTCCAGGGCCTATGAGGATTCGTTGGCTACACAAAATGGCCCACACATGTGGCTGCCCTTTACCAACTATCAGTACATTAGAAATGTCAGAAAATAATATCAGATAGACTGCAAAGATTCCTTGTAAGAAAAGGCCTCTTTTTGAATGCTCACCCCTAATTGTTTTAACTGATGCTATTGGTTTTCGGACTCTCTATACAGGGACCCAGCATTTTCCAGAGTAAGCCACATTTTCTCTTCTATCAGTATTGGTTGTCACCTGACTGTCAATGGCTCTCCAATAGTGAGATGTGTATTCCCATCAGCCAATGGACCAAGGACATGGGTGTGGGAATATGTGTTTCCGCTGATAGGATGGGCATCTTGTCTTTGCCCAGAAACTGGGGAGAGGAGTTGGCCTAACGGCTAGGGCGGTCGACCTCGATCTGGGGACCTGCGTTCGAGTCACAGCAATGACGCTGAACAATGTGTGATTCTGGGCAAATCACTTAATCTCCCTGTGCCTAACAAAAATGAATGTGTCCTCATGTAATGCAACTGGTGCTATGTAAAGTGCTATGACACCTTATTCGGGTCAACTTTGCGCTATATAAAACTCTGTAAAATAAAAAATAAAAAACTTCCTTACATTTAAAAAGGTGCCTAACCTGTTACAGGTAGATGTAGCTCACACCTAAGCCTGCCCTTCATTGTCCTGCTAGCCAACCAGGCACCAATCCCAGTGGCAAAGAGACTGACTTCAGAACTGATTCTGAGTGATTACAAGGGAGGGTTTGCTCATTATCATAGTGACACATTTGGGTGGGGACAGGGAAATCTGCGCTAGAGAAGAGAGGTTCTGCCATGTTGCTTTTAGGTAGAGAGGACCTGCTGCAAAAGGGGGGTAGGGCACACTTTGGAAACTTTACCCCATTGGTTTGGGAGTGGTTAGGAGTTTCACCAACCTGCGGGCTGGCACCAGCCATAAATGAGGCACCCCTAGTGACCCTTTCAGAACACATCTGGACATGTTTAAGACAGAAGAAGGACTGCACCTACTTTTGAACATGGGAAGAGAGACATAAGGACTCGCAGATTATTCTGCATACCCTTTCTCAGCATTCAGTGATCCCAAAAACATCCAGAGAGTCCTGCTCCTTATCGTGTTTTCACACTGACCGCAGCACGGAGCAAGCAGCAAGACACAGGAGGCGTGAGGAGGAGCGCCGCAAGGAGCACCGCGAGCAGCAGGAGGACGCAGAAAACTGCCCACGCCTTAGAGCACCCGAAAGAGCCTGACAACGGCCTGACAATGGCGTAATGGCCCCCGTGGGGGCCGAGCAGTCACTTTTTAACACCGCTCCCACTCCTACCTGCTCTACAGTTGCCACCCTTCTATCCAAGGAACTTGCTTGAAGCTGCACCACATCACCTGCCCTCCCAGCTTCCTTCTGCAAATCCCTGCTCTCTCTCCCTGCCCAGTCGTAGCTCGTAGCTCGGTGCAGGGAGCAGGGCACAGCCAGGGCACCTGAAGCCATGGGAGACGTGAGCCGGGATTCAGTGCTTGGATCCGGGAGACGGCCGAGTGTAGCGATGTGGCGTGGCTCCAGTGGCAAGGCGAGAGGCCCCTCCAGGGTCCACTAGGCAACCCTCAAAGCAGAAGGTGATTGTAATCACTACAGGATATCATTGGACATCCAGACAGTGTGACAGCTTTACAGACCAGATCATTAGATTAACAGGGCCTTATCAGGGCTTTTACCAAGGCACCTTATTAGGGGCCCCAAGGCAAAGAGAAATGTGAAGAGTGAAGAGAATTAACATACAGCGAGTGCACTGGGCAAACCTTTTGAGATCCCGCTTATCCACCCAGACTCAGCCCCAGATCCAGGTCCGCAACTTAAGGGAAACTCACCCTGCCCAGTCTGGTCATCTGGCTCGGTGAGCCTGAGAGCAGGCCAACAGTCACTGAGGCAGCGGGAGGCTGCGGGAGGCTGTGGGGTGGTTGCTCACAGGTCGAACTATATCAGCTCTTCACCGCAGAGCCCAGTGCAAGGATCAATCATGCGGACCAGAAACTCAAACCTGGTCCAGCACCAGGACAACCACCGTCCCCATAAAACTGCAAGGCAGCAAAAGTCCAAGATACTGTATCCCCTAGGTAGAGGATGCTCCAAACCCAGATTATTTCCAAGGGAGGGGCTGCCAACGGATGAATCAATAACAGCAACTGTAATAACAACTGCAATCTCATCGGAAAATACCACACACGCAAGTCACATTACAACAAACGCCAACGACATCAGCAACAGCATCAAAAAGACCACGACCAAAACCAACGGTAACAGTGACATAAGCGCGTATCTCTACTATACAACTTTAGAAGATACATTTGGGGAATCTGACAAAGTACTCCACACACCCAGTGCAGAAACTACTGTTAGACCGTTGGGAGACAATTGCAAAAACACAGACCAGAGCCCCGGAAACCAAAACGGACCTAGGATCATCTAGTTCCAATATTTTAGCATTTCAAATTTTAGGGACTGCAAAAACAGACCATACAAACGAGGAAGCTAGCTTTCTCATTGCAAATGAACAACAGCTAACCTTGAGACCACTTCCTATATTACCTTTAAACCCCTCCACTTCCCAAATAGCCTATAGCGTTAATAATCACACTGACAAGAGCGGAGAACTTTTTATCCAACCAAATTCACCACTCGGTCTTCCAATTTCAGAAGCGATCAAGGGCTCTTCCTCAGATCCAAGCAACAACACAAGCACATATAGAACCTATTTTAAGGCTTCAAACGGAGCTTCTTGACTCTTCTTCTGCCCCTGATGAGACCACAAGTCATCAACTCTCACCCAAACAGTGCCCTAATCTTTCAAATCCCAGCTCTTTTCCACATGCAAATGAGCATTGGGCTTTAGGTTCTCCGAAAATGGGAGCGGAAATTCGTTTGAAGCCCCCCAAAAAATTGAGAACCATCTAGCATTGATCAATGATGCATTGATTTCAATGGTAAATGCTGCCATAATGCATGCAGTCAAACTGGATATCCACATAAATATACTGCAAACAGTTGCAGGACTGATTGCTGGTCTAGATTCTAAACTGGAAAACTTAAATTCACTGATCCACAGAGCCCAGGCTACTATGGCCTTAATGGTCAAACAAGAAGACTGTGGATGCGGTCCAATACTTCAGAATCTAGAAAAGCTCCCAGAGATTATGAGCAGTCCAGTCAAGGACCTTAAGAACGAAGTCAATAGGTGGCCAAACACCCCACACACCCTGCCCCAACAGAACACAAAACTGACTACAAGTAAGAAGGACCCACTAACCAACAATAAGGATGCCTTACGCGAAACCACAGGGGCCGCAGGTGACCAAATAAACAGTGCAGAAGAACCGGAAATAAAAATCGTCTGCAACTTGGATAAAGGCCCAGGAACTATCAACAAGTCAAAGTCCACAACTTCAGACAGTCAATATTTATCCAGATAAAAACAAGAAAAAATTGAAAAACTAAATAAATAAAGAAAAATTAAAAACCATAATGAAGGGTCTATTTTACATTGGCTCGGACTGGAAACTAAGGAGAATGAGGATTACCATAAAGACCAACGTGAGGTTATTACCTCTCCTCAAAAAATGACCGCAAACAAAAAAACCAAACTACAAGCATACAAATAGATGGGACAACCAACTGTGAAAATATTCCTCTCTGCTCCTTAGGACACTCTATGGCGCATCCACCTAAAGCTCTGGATAGATGCCCCTGACATGCCAGAGGAAACTCCTCATCAAAATCTGTCAGTGACAGATGAAATAAAAGATCAAGAAAAATTAAAAGTGTTGTTGTATCCTGAGTATATCTCACAGGGGAAATGGGACATCCTTAATAGAGGCAATCTGCTGAGGCTGTACATAAACATTTGGGGGTTAGAAAAAATAAAAACAACTGACATTGACAGTGTGTCCTACCTCGCCCCTGGACCAAGCAAATCAAACGAGACAACAGAGATAATCTTCGCCAATTGGGCCATGGCCGAGACCCTGAGAGGAAACAACAAGCAACTGGAAAACTGGGGCATAAAAATCATGACCCCGGTTGAGACAAAATATACGGCGATCTTGAAAAGTACTGACCCGAAAGACCAGCTGGGAAATCAGGAACTGAACAATGAGGAATGGAGGCTTACAAAGGATTTAAATCATCCAGCAACAACTATTGGTTAAAATAACACTGTTGGAGGTCGAACTTTCTGTAAAAAGGCTCCGAGTAGGCAAGGCGCGTGGCCTCGACAAAATCCCTGGAGATATTTATAAGGACCAACCAGAGATATGGGCTCCATATCTCTGCTTGTTATTCAATGCTACACTTCAGGGTTCTAAATTACTTGACACCTGGGTGGGCGCTGAGATCATACCAGTGTTCAAGAAAGGATCCCCATTGCTCCCTGCAAACTACTGTCCGATCAGCCTGATGGATGTAAGTCAAAAACTATTTGCATGTATCATTCTTGATCGGCTCTTGATCTGGATGGAGGAACAGTCAATCCTGAGCCCCTATCAGGCCGGTTTTAGGGAAAATACATCCACGGTTGACCAGTTACTAAGGCTCCAACTTTTGTATTGGAAAACTGTGAGAGTAGAGGGTGGGAGCCTCTACTTAATCTCTGTCGACCTTAAAACAGCCTTTGACCTGGTACCCCGTCAAATACTCTGGGCAGTATTGGAGGATATGGGAATGCCAGCATCTCTTCTGAACATCATTAGGAGAATTCATTCTGAAAATGTTACCCAAGTTAGGAGTGGTAAATGGGGAGCTTTAACAACTAAATTCCCAGTCAATAGAGGAGTAAGCCAGGGGTGTGTGATGGCACCCACCCTATTCTGTCTTTTCGTCAATGCATTGATTGCCCACCTTAAGTGGGTCAAAGACATCGATGGCCCAAACCTAAAAAACAAACAGGTGGTGGCATTAATGTTTGCGGACGATACACTCCTATTGTCAAAATCCCCAATGGGAATCCAACGTGCCCTAGACAGCTTTGCAAACTTTTGCCATAAAAGGGGGTAGGAGGTCAACACACAAAAGACTAAGTTTATGTTCTGTAATCCACCTAAGACCAGATGTGCCAATCCCTCTCTGAATGGCATTGATTTGGACAGGGTAAACGTATTTGAATATTTGGGTGTTACCCTCACCGATTGAATGGATTGCAGCCCATAACTTGCTACGGCTAAACTTAGACTTGCCAAGACCACAGGTGGTATTTTAAAACTCCACAGGGAATCCACCTCTAAGCCAGTTGCTTCCATTATAGAAATTTATAAAGCGCAAGCACAGGGAGCAATTTTATATGGGGCGGAATTGTGGGGTCACCGTCCGGTAGAAGGTATCAGCAAAACTGAAAATCTATTTTTAAGATCGCTACTCGCTCTTCCAAATAGTACCCCTCTTATCCCCCTGAGAATGGATCTGGGTATTATATCAGTAGAAGAAGAAGTGGCCCTATGGCCCTTAACATATTGGCGCAGACTTTGGGTAACCCCTGAGCTGATGCATTTTAGATCTGAAACTGAAGAGTTATTGGGCCTCCCTGGGACTGAAAAATTGCCCTGGTTTGCTTTTATAAAAATGAAAGTACGAGGCTGGGTTTACCCGGTTTTCGGTCTAATCCTGCAGTAGACTGTGCTGAGTTGTCGCGCGCTGACTAGTTAAATTGTATCACATGAATAGAATCACGGATACCCTTAGTAACTCTGGGTTGGGCCCACTTAACACTTCAGTTCTTTATTATAAAAGATGAATATAAAGTTGAACCTTTCCAAGATATAGTTTCACCTAGTGCAGCGAGAAAACTCTCGCTGCACACTACTGCTCAGGGTCTTATCCTATAAATGGTCATCTAATAAGTCAGTAGAATGCCCGGCTTGTGGGGCCAAGGAAGAGACTGAGTCCCATGTTTTCTTCTTCTGCCCAAAGTATAAATATATACAGCAGCATTGGCTTGTCCAACTTTGCAGAAATTTGGAGTTTAGATACCATAATGAGGCCCTCAGAATTCTGAAGTGTAACACCGCTACCCCTATTGTATTCTCTGTTTCGCGCTTCATTGATGCTATGTGGCGCAGGCGAAGATCTTTTTTATAAAATGTTTATAATATGTTTGCCTCCTAGATAATGACCCAGAACTGTAAACCTGTGGCTTTTTAACAATTTTATTTGTTTTAACTTTTTTAACATTTTCGTATATTGAATGATAACTGGATTGTGTCCCTATTCTTAAGAACTTGTAAACACTAATAATGATATTGATCGTATGTATGTATCTTTTATGGTCTATGACCGAAATAAAAATTATTTGACTGACTGACTGATTGACTACTGGTTCTATTCTCCATGGTACTAAAGGTGGACCAAAAATAAGTTTGACCAATGGCAGCTCAATTAAAATAACAACACATGCAGAAGGGGGCAACCGCTCCTGTTTTACTACGAGGAACATTAACAAAGACTGGTCCTGGCTCCCATGGGCCCTAAACCCCTGCCCCTAACACCAGGTCCCCTGCTAACAAGGAGTCTGTGACACCAGAGGCCCGGCACCCCCTAAGAGACAGCTCTGCTCGGCACAGGTGCCCTTCGGATAACATCCAAACATTTAAAATCATGACCTGGAACGTCGCAGGGATCACCAAGGTTTTGCAGAGCCCACTGACATCCACATTCCTCGAAGGTGCTGATCTTATCTGCACCAAAGAAACATGGGCAACTACACCTATACAAATAAGAGGCTATGCAGTATATACCAAACCGGCCATCAAAAGCGACATATTCGGGAGACCCTCTGGGGGGATCTCCATATATCTTAGGCACTTATTGAAAGTAAATTTCACAGAGGTAAAGAACCCTTCAGACATGTTTCTTGCTGGTACCCTTAAAGGCCTTCATACGGTCAACTGTGCACTATCATTTCTTCTGATTAACGTCTATTACAACTCCCAAGGCCTGGTCCCAACGTCAAGCTCAACCAGGTGATAACTCAGATGGAAACTTTGCTCATACAGTTTGCATCTATGGAACCCATTATTCTTGGAGATTTCAATACTCATAAAATAGGGGACCCTGCATCACAAAATCACAGCTCAGGGAGCACCGGGATCTTCAATGCCCTTATGCAGGCGTGCAATCTAGCAACAACTCAATATCTATCCATAAAACATAACCCTAGGGCCTTTTTTGCACCCACTTATAATAATCAAGCCAAAATAGATTATATTTTATTAAGTGAGAGAATTCAAAAACTCATGTCAAACTATAGTGTGCACCCACGGAGGGAAAGGGACCATGCCGCCTTAACTGTCCAGTTATCCATCACAGCAGACATTCACCACTCTCTGCATTGCATTGGGGCATCCAAAGGGGAAGAACAGCATAAACTTCTTAAAAGAATCAAATGGGGGCCAATGCCAATAAATAAATTTGATTCTTGGAAACAAATGCGGGAAGGCTGGCAAACCAGCTCAATTAATGGGGACATCATAGGCGAATGGGACTCTCTTGACTATGAATTAGCCTCATTGCTTCAGGGGAGCACCACACATAGAACTCCCACAGACCCAGCACACTCCCTAGGATACATCCCAGCAACCAAGGAACGTGCCAAACAATTAAATACCAAATGCAGAGCCTATCAGATATCCGGATCAGAGTCTGCCAAAATGCAATTTAAATCACCTGCAAAAATCCACTCAAAACTGGTCTGGAAATCAAGACGTGAATGCACTGAGGCAAATTGGTTTAAGATCTTTGAGCTGTTGGCACCGAGTAAATCCAAGAATTTTGGCAATAATTAAACAACCTTACCCATGGAGTCACTAATAGAGAGAATCCAATTGATGCGGGCACTTGGGTAGTCCATGTGAAAAGCTTGTACTCAGACGATTCCAACTTAACTCCTCTAACCAGCCTACTAACACCAGGGGAGGGAACCGGCAACTTTACTTCTGAATCTACTCTACCGCTTGATGGTTCAACCTTCCCAAGTAAAGGATTAGTCTGCACTATTCTAAAGAAGATTCGACACAACGGAGCTCTTGGCCCCAATGGGCTGCCCGGCTCCCTCTTCAGGGAAGACATAATCTTCTGGACAGAAAATTTCACACAGCTATATGCCAAATGCAGGTTCTTGGGGGATGTTCCAGATTCCTGGAGGGGATCACTGGTGCACCCAATATTTAAACAAGGGCCCAACACCAATCCCAAGAACTACCGCATGATTGCCCTGTTGGACATTGAGGGCAAGGCTTATGCAAGCACTCTCCTAGCGGAACTAGCAGACTGGGTTGGTAACGAAGGCCTTTTGCCCTTCTTTCAGACCGGATTCAGACCAGGGTGCTCCACTGTGGATAACATCATTGCCCTATCATATCTAGCCCAGCAAGCGGTGACCCATCGAACCCAGCCACTTTTTGCCTGCTTCATTGACTATTCAGCAGCCTTCGACGGGGTAGATCGTACCATCCTCTGGCAGAAATTGGCACGTTGGAACATCAGTCTGTCTTTACTACAAGCAATCAGATCACTGTATTCACAAACTTGGGTTAGAGTCAAACTCTCAAGTGAGTTCGCCAAAGAGAAAATCTCCACAGATCGGGGGCTAAAACAGGGCTGTGTCCTGGCCCTGATGCTTTTCAATTTATATACAGTCGACATGGGTCAAGCCCTGTATGGAGCCACTTTAGCTACCCCCAGGATTAGGCACACAAAGATCCAACTGATTCAATACGCTGATGACTTGGTTTTTCTGGATCATACCAAAATTGGACTACAAAAAGCACTTACAGCCCTCGCAGTCTACAATGCCAAAAACAAGGTGGTTGCCAACCCAACCAAATCTAAAACAGTGATTTTTGGCCACTATCCCCAAAAAAAGGTGCCATGTGGAGGCTGGGTCCGTTGACCTTGGACTGCGTACAACATTATAACTACCTAGGGGCATGGCTCAGCTAAACGGGCCGCCACGGGTTCACCTTAACAAACTGCACGAGAAAGGGAAAAGGGTCAACCACGTTCTCTGCAAATTACACGCCACCCAAGATAGTCCAACAACAACCGCCATTCAAAGAGTACTGAGGGCGAAACTACTACCATCTATTAATTATGCCCAACAGGCCTTTCCAGGGAAATTTGGGAATGATCTAGAAAGAATTCACTGTACTGCCTACGAAAAGCTTTTTTGCCTACCAGCCTGCACCAGGAACAACCTAATTCATGTAGAGTTTAACCTCAACCAACAAAAACTGGAAGAGATGACGGCTCTGAGTAAATACTTCTACAAAACAACGGCGGCACATGAGAACTCAATGAACGCCATCATAAAGTGCATCTTTCAACAACCTGGCAATCCTTGGTCCCTTGTCTCGCCTCTGCTAAAGATCTGCTGCAACTTGCAACAGAGAATTGGGACCCAAGCATAATCAAATACTCCATTATTAAAAAAACAAAAAAAATGCAAGTATGTCTACGGTCTCGCACCATGGATATGGAATCCTCAGTAGCAAGAGGTTTTCACGAGACCCAAAGTCTCCCCCACACATTGCCCAGCCTCAAACTTCATCTTACGCAGGCTGTGAGGAAACAATCCCTAAATAGAATTCTAGGTGCAAGACTATATCCCCTCCCTCTTAAAGATCTATATCCAACCGGGAAAGTAAGGTCAGCCATTACGGAGTGCCGCCTTGCAACTACAAACGCGAGTCTTTGGGACATATTTTACTCTGCTGCCCGGCCCTGCGTCTAGCCCGCAGATTCTAGCTTAGACCGATTCTCCTCCAACTGGGCACTCGCACTGTACAGGAGGCAGTCATTCTCCTTTACACATTTGACACAGTGAAGCACATGGCCAACTTTGGCAAATTTGTCCACCTCTCTCACCTAAACTAATGATGGGCACCTCACCCAAGGCTGCTAGGCAGGCACTACTGGGACCACCGTTCGGTCCCTTTCTCAAAATAGACTGGTTTAATACAAAAGACTGATCAACACTTGGCTGTTTTTACCCAACAAAGCAAAAGAGAATCTTAACATTGTATCGTACATACACTTGCTTTTTATAGATTTTTAGATTTTATACTGTCTTTATATAAACTGTATTTTTGTAATGGTTTTAAGTAACCACATAAATAAAGAATTCATTCATTCATTCATTCTTCTTCTAGTCCTGCACACACGTGTACCCTGGACTGAGATGTGGATTCCAAGGGTCAGTTAGCTGACCTCCTGTTAAAATACAGGGACACAAATGCTGCAAAAAGCTCACCTTCATAAAGAGCCCAGCTGACCAGTTCCAACTGAAATGGCAGATTTTGCACTGCAGCAAATTTGTTTCAGGGAGACATAACTGAGAAGGCATCCAGCCTCATGGAGCCCTGATCAGCCAAAGCTTGCAGCCTTGGCCCGCTGAAGGATTCTGCGCTCCAAAGGTAGAAGGCATCCAGCAAGTGAACAACCTTCCTTGGGCACAAACTTTCTCCCGCTCCAAAGCTTTCCCACCAAAAGTTAGCATCTTCACCTGGACTTTTTCTGATGACTATCTGGCCTTGTAGAACCCTTCTTGGACACAGCCTGCTGCCTTGTCCTGCTGAGAATTTTTGACTTCCAATTCAGGGACTAAGTCCGAAGGTATAACTTCTGACTGGGTTGAACCTGCTCTCTGTATCTCATCTGCACTCCATTTCGGTCTGCTTTAATTTTTTACTTTGTCCTTGTGTAATAAAACTACCTGGCCGCATGGTTGTATCTTCGTGCATTTTCGCCCTAAAGCTTAATTCAATATTTAACCCGTTGACCGCAGCACAAATTCCACCGCGGTACGAGTGAAATAAGGGGTAGGCGTTGTTTGGATGTCCCCCGTCCGCACACGCCCACCGTGACGTTGGACGGCCGCACCGAAATGGTTAATAAATCATATCTTTGGTTCCCATGTTGGATTTTTGTCATTTTAGTGCCTGTTTGTACATTAAAACTTTCTCTACTTTGATAAATTAGATTGGGATTTTCATTGTGTTGTGTTTTTTACTTTTTAACTAACTGTTTTGATAATGATAAATACGGTTCCAAATTTCTCCTAAGTTAACCTTGTCTGCTCTGTGCTACAGCTAGCAAGGGTTGATCTTATGTTTAAATGATTGCCTATTAGGGAATTGGGATAGTATTACTTGGTGATGACTCACATCCCCTCAAACTAATTATCCACATTTTTACATACCCCCACCACAAACAGCTCAAGACATCATCGTATACACCTCCAAAGTATTTTTAAAAAATTGTTGGAATTAAGTAAAATGTACTGTCATCCTTGTCACATGTACACAAACTCACAAACAAAGCACAGAGGACGTTGGTAGCTGAGAACAAAGGAACACGTTTAACTAAATGGTCCTGGACTCCAGGAGCTACGTGACCCAAGCTACAAACATGCATGTACAGACAAAATAACCAACATTTTGCATTTAATACATGGTCGTCCACAAGCCCCTAAAAATATTGAAAAAAATGGTGTGATATATAATGAGAGCACAGCAGTAGTGAGAAGGTGAACAATAAATTTAAATTACAAACACAGCTTACTGTTGGGCTGACTAATCCCCATACAGTAAAACAACAACACTGTAAAATTATTAACAAGTCTGTGCAAAGTTCAGAAACAAAACACAAGAACATTTATTTATACTCCCAGGTCTCTACTATCCAAAAATATGCAAGCATTATCCCTCAAAAGAACTTGATCCCACAGTGACCCCTGCTCCTAATTCCGGGCCCTACAACAACAAGCAAAGAAAAAAAAGAAACATGGAACAAACATTTTTCCCAAAAAGTAAAAGTTCTAAGGGTGTGGCTGCAGCAAAGGTTGTAGTCAAAAAGAAGTGACGCTCTAAAATCAAAATCCAAAAGTGACTAACTGCAAAGGAAAGCAGAAGGAGGAGGCTTCACGGCAGGAAGAGGAAATTGCTGCTGACTCTAGGGCAGTCTTTTCCTGTTACAAAAAATGTGAATATGTGTTTCACCTCAAAAACTTTCCAGAATGTAATTCCAAATGGATTTTCTGGTCGCTTACATTAAAATAATTTTGAAGTTTTGGGCTCCGGTACGAGGGAGTCACAGGTACCAAGAGGGTGCCTGGCGTTGAGGGCGGTGTGCCAATTACGCCTCCACCCCCCTCCCGTGACCCATGGTGCAGATCGCATTTTTCCTACAAGTGCAGTAACCAGAATTTGGTAAGCCTCCTAAACCAGGAGTTACGGGGATGGAGCTTTTGCTCTTCCCTTTATGCACTTTTTCACCTTTTAACTTTTTTTCACTTTCACGCCCCTAGGTCAGGGTGAGCCTTAGGGTGCTCATACCGCCAGGGTTTCAAAGTCCTGATGAATGCCTGGTAAACTCACACCGTTTTATAGCAGAAACATGTTGACTGACGTTTTCACTGATTGGAATTAACCAAACAGTTAATTTTGGATAAATTCCCAACACATAAAACCTTTTTATCTGTGTCCTAGTGATCTATAAATAAAACTTTTTTTGATACACTAACAGACACTTTTAACAGTATTATATTTTCACTGAACGCCTTTAAACAAAAAAACCCGCTCCGCAGTAGTTCTGTCGTCGCAGCACACTAAAGAGGCACTCGGCCTCTTTAGTGGGGCCCAATGATGAAGCATGTCACCGACCAGGTCGGTGAGTGAGGGCTTTCTTAACTGACCTAAGTCAGGCCAGTTTTTCGTTTTTTCATTCTTGCTCCCGATTGTGGTTAGTGGTATACCACAGTCCTCTCTTTCTTTGTTTGACTACCTTAACCGGGGATTAAGAGGGTGTCTTGAATCTCCCTACCTCTCTTCTTGTTGTCATATACTAAAAATTACCCAAACAGACTGTTCGGGTGATAATTGACCAGAAATGTTTGTTGAACGTTCATGTTAATCACCTGCTGCTCACATTGAAAAGATGTTGTTCTTGCTTCTCCTGATTTTATTGTTCTAATTGTACATAAATTCACATGTGGTATATTCTTTGAACACTGTGAAGACAATCCCTCAATCAATTAAAATCTGATAACAAATATATGTATGACAATTGTATATGAATTCATCATTTTTCACACAAAAATCACAAACCAAAAATGTCTTAAAATCTCATAAAATCCATTCATAATTTATACATTGAAAGAAATATTTTAAAAAAACTAGCTTTGAAATTACCTATCAAAACACATATCCATTATTTTATGTGACTGGAAATATGAATACATTTTTTGTGTACTAGTATTTATTTGTGTTTTATAGAGCTTGAACTTGACCCGTTAGGGTATCAGACCGCTTTACAGGCTTAACAAGTTATATGCAAGAGACATAGAAGAGGGGGTGGAAACATTTGGGATAAAAACACGTAAATTAATATTACAAGAACAAGAGGTCCCAGATCCCAGGGTGGGATGCCCGGAGGTGCCTGGCAGATAGCATCTGGTTAATCCAAGGTGTGTCAGTAAAAGGAAGTAGAATAAAAGCGCTGAGGTGATTGCAAAGCAAGAATCAGGAGAGGAATTTGAACATTAAGAAGGTTTTGGCCTCCTTTTTAAAGCGTGCCTGGGATGGAATTCTTCTAATGGCGGGCAGTCTTTGAGTTCCATATTCTTGATGCTGCCCAGGGAAGGCCTGATTGTAAGTTACATTTTTCTGCAAGTGTGCTGGTTGCAGCAAGAGGTCTCTGGATACCACCAGTTTCCAGGCGAGAAATGCAGGGGAATTTGAGTCTAGAGCCTTGTGAGTGATACATGCCAGTTTAAGATGGTTTCTGTCATCAAGAGGAAGCCAATTCAGAGCGTTCAGGTGTGGTGCAATGTGGTCAAATTTCCTTGAATCTGTGAGTACTCTGGCGGCCGCGTTGAGGAAGCCTTTGAATGGAGCCAGGGAGGTATTGGGCAGGCCCAAGAGGGTAGAGCATCCACATTGCAATCTAGAGAGGACTAGTCCCTGGACTGCCATTTTTAGGTGTCAAGGAAAGGTTTCAGTTTTCTTAGATAGCTCAGATGAAATCAGGCTGCTTTGGCCTTCGAGTTGATGTGATCATGCATGTTCAAGCTGCAGTCGAGAGGTATTCCCAGGGATTTGGCAGAGTCCACTATGGTCGGTGGGCAGTTAAAAGCTGTGATCTCTTTAATCTATTCCTGAATGTCAGGGTTGGTTTTGGATGGCAAAATTAGGAGAAATTTAGTTTTTTTTTGCATCGAGTTTAAGCTGGTTAGAGGTGAACCATTGGACAGTCAACTTCAAGGCCTCATTCAGGGAAAATACTCCTCAGAAGAAGAGATTTTGATGTTGATCTAGGTGTCATCGGCATACATGTGGTAGGAGATATTTGCGGTGCGTAGTACTTCAGCTATCAATCAATCAATCAATCATTTGTAAAGCACACTACATACCCGCAAGGGTCTCAAGGTGCTGGGGGGGCGCTACTGATCGAACAGCCAGGTCTTCAGTATCCTCCTGAAGATCAGCAGGTCTTGGGTCTGTCCTAGGCTCAGTGGGAGGGTGTTCCATGTCTTGGCGGCGAGGTGGGAGAAGGATATCCCACCGGTGGTTGTTCTTCGGATGTGCGGGACGGTGGCAAGTGAGAGGTCGGTGGAGCGTAGCTGGCGGTTGGGGATGTAGAAGGAGAGCCGTCTGCTGAGGTAGGCTGGGCTGGTCTTGAGGATGGCCTTGTGTGCGTGGGTGAGGAGCTTGAAGGATATCCTCTTGTTGACGGGGAGCCAGTGCAAGTTTCTCAGGTGGGGGGGTGATGTGGCCGTGGCGTGGTACATCAAGGATCTGTCGTGCCGAGGTGTTTTGGATGTGTTGCAGTCGTTTGATGAGCTTGGTCGGGGCCCCGCGTAGAGGGCATTTCCATTGTTGAGTCTGCTGCTGACGAGGGCCTGGGTGACTGTCTTTCTTTTATCTGTCCGGATCCATCCGTAGATCTTGCAGAGCATGCAGAGGGTGTTGAAGCAGGAGGAGGAGACGGCGTTGACTTGCTTGGTCATTGAGCGTTGAGTCGAGGATGATTCCGAGGTTGTGTGTGTGGTAGGTGGATGTCGGGGCTGCCCACAGTGCGGTCGGCCACCAGGAGTCATCCCAGGCTGAAGGGTTGGAGCTGAGGATGAGGACCTCGGTCTTGTCCGAGTCCAGCTTCAGTTGGCGATGGCCTTCATTCCTTAATAAAGGTTGGCTTTGGCGGTGATGGGGTCCTTGGTGAGGGAGAGGATCAGCTGAGAATTGTCGGCGTAGGAGATTATGTTGAGGTCGTGCTGTCGGGCTACGTGTGTGAGCGGGGCCATGTAAATGTTGAACAGCGTCGGGCTGAGGGAGGATCCCTTGGTTATGCCGCAAATGATCTCAGAGGTTTGGGAACGGAATGGGGGAGGCGGACGCTCTGGGTTCTGGCAGAGAGGAAGGAGATGATCCAATCCAGAGCCTTGTCTCGATCCCTGCAGCGTGGAGGCGTGCACGTAGTGTGCGGTGCAGATGGCGTCGAAGGTGGCAGAGAGGTCTAGGAGGATAGTGCTGCGGTCTCCCCATTGTCCAGCAGGGTCCTGATGTCGTCGGTGGCGGTGATGAGGGCAGTCTCGGTGCTGTGGTTGTTGCGGAACACTGACTGGGAAGAGTCCAGGATTCTGTTTTCTTCGAGGTATCTGGTTAGCTGTCTGTTGATGGTTTTCTCGATGACCTTGGCCGGGATGGGGAGCAGAGAGATGGGCCAGAGGTTCTTGAGGTTTCTTGGGTCTGCCTTAGGTTTTTTGAGTAGGGCGTTGATCTCGGCTTGTTTCCAGATCTCTAGGAATATCGCAGTCTCGAGGGAGAGATTGATGATGTTGAGCAGGTGGGGTGCAATGGAGCTGCTTGATCTGTTGAACATGTGGTGTGGGAATGGGTCTGAAGGAGAGCCGGAGTGGATTGTGCACATGGTTTTGATGGTTTCATCGATGCTCACGCTGGCCCAGGCTAGCAGAGGGTCGTGGTCGATGGTGTGCGGAGGGTCTGTTGTGTTGCTGCTGTTGGGGCTGTCTGGGTGTTGAAGCTGTCGTGGGGACAGCTTCAACACCCTAGCTAGCTAGCAGTTTGAGGTAAAGATTGAAGAGGGTAGGGGACAGGGTTGATCCTTGGGGGACTCCAACCATGATCGGAGAGGGAGGTTCTGGTGGAAGAACCAAAACCATTCAAGGACAGGGACATCCAGTCCCATCCAGTCCCATCCTATGTTTGAGCCATTCAAAGAGTTTTTTTTGGTTGACTGTATCAAAGGCCGAGGATTGATCTAGGAGGATTAGGAAACAGGTTTTACCTTGATCAAGGGGCTTGGAGGGCATCATCCATGATGTGGAGAAGAGTGGTTTCAGTGCTGTGCCCAGACCTGAAACTGGATTGGAAGTCGTCTAGTAGGTGGAAGTTGGTGATGTGTTGGCTCAACTGCAGTTGCACACATTTCTCCAGAACTTTAGCTAGGAGTGAGATATTACATATCGGTATAAAGTTGTCAGGGAAGCGGGATTCAGCATAGGTTTTTCTAAGCTGGGGAGGACTTGTCCGGCTTTCAGAGAGTCAGGTATTGTTCCTGTAGAATGGAGGCGGTGATTATTGCATTCCAACCAGGAATGATGGATTGAGAGGAGGAGGCTAAGCAGTTAGAGGGCAGTGGGTCAATAAAGTGGTTATTTGGGTTTAAGGAGGATAGAATTATTCAACACCGAATGTTCGTCATAAACTTTGAAGTTGGTCCAGTGTGCTTGGGTTTAGGGTGATGGCTGTGGGGGCAGCGTGGAGAGTGGCGGTAGATCTGGAAGGAATTGGGAGCAGGTGGCAAATCTAAGTTTGTTTCCCAGGGCAGTGATTTTCTCTGAGAAAAAGGAGGAGAATTCCTCGCATTTTATTAGGGATTTAGGGGTTTCTTTAGAGGTTTTAGTCAGTTTGTTGGATTGGTGTTTGATCATTTCGAAGAACTTGAGAGGTCTGTTCTTGGCGCTCCCCTGTCCTGATCTGAAGAATTCTTTTTTGAGTTGAGGATGTTCCTATTATAGGCATTTCTGGACTGGCGGCGAAGTTTAAATGTGCGACTGAGGGGTGCTGTCTCCTGTTTCTTTCTGCCTGCCTCAGGGATCTCCCTTCATTGTTGAGGGACCCATTGAATCAGGGGTTTCTATCTTTGATTTGGGTTCTTTTTAGTTTTAGCGGAGCAAGATCATCAAGAATGTTAGATATAGTTGCGGTATAATGTTAAATGAGGTCGTGATATGAGGGGGGAGGTCAGACTTGCAACGAGCAGCCAGTTCCCCGTGATCAAGGTTCTTGGTGTCTCTAACCCAACATTTCGGAATCACAGTTTGCGGTGCCCATGTCTTGTGGGTGCCAGGGAATAGGAAAGTGATAGCATGGTGGTCAGGCCAGTCGCAAAGGTCTGTAGCGATCAGCTTCAGCGATGACTCCTTAGCGATGATCCAGTCTAGAGTGACTCCTTTTGAGTGTGTTGGGAGTGAGAAGGCTTTGGGTAAGGGCTTGGTCAGTTAGGAGGTCTTTGATGGTGTTGAGCTGAGTTTGAGGTCGTTCCAGTGCAGATTGAAGTCACCAAGGAAAATGTCTTCAGAATTGGGGGAAGCCTTGGCTGTGATGATTTCCATGCAGTTGGGTGGCGTTGCAGCATATGTATTCGAAGGAGTCTGTGATATTTGCCAGAATTTCAGTGACGAGGAGGTTAGAGTAAGCATGGGCGAATTTTGCGGATCTCGCGTTCGCGAATTTTGCGGATTTGCGGATTCGCAATCCGCAAAATCCGCGAATTCCCGCGAATTTGCGGATTTTTTTTTTTTTTGTGTTCGCCCGTGTTTTTGCCAGTTCGCGAGGGTTTTTACAATTTCGCAATTTGCGAACTTACCTGTCGGGTCGCAAGTTTTGCGAACTTGTTGTTTCTACGTGTCCAGCCTGTTTGGGACACTCTTCTTCATCACTGCCACTCTCTGTCACCACTGCCACTCTCTGACTACTCATGCCACCCTCTGGCCCACCCATGCCACCCTCTGTTTCATCACCACACCCTCTGGTTGTCCAGTGTACATTATTTTCGGCAAAGCAAAGCACACCTTCCCTGCCTCAAGTGACCTGAATTAATTTGGGGCTGATTAATGTGTCACAGAATATTTTTTTAGCTGGCACCTGCTTCCTTAGTGCGCCCTGATTAGTGATCTTTTGCACTTGCTAAGTGCTTTCATTGTTGCAAAATTAGTTACAACACCTGCCCTGCCCCAACTGACAATAATGAATTAGGGGCTGATTAATGGATTTTAACTTCCAGCCTGGCTCCTGCTTGTCTCCCTTAGCTGTAATTCAGGACCTTTGTGGCATATGTGTAACTATTCTGAGGTTCAGAGCAGGGTCACATAATAGTTTCAACTGGCAACTGAACTCTGGAGGGGCCCCTCAGGAAGCACTACAGGAAATGGCTACTAATGAGGAGCCTGAACTTTTGAACCTGGTAAGTAGTTACTTTCAGTTTTGCTAAGAGCGTATTTCTGCAATTTTGCACTTATTCGCGGGGCGCGAACTCACGCGAACAGTGCGAGCAGTGCGAGCAAAATCCGCTGCTCGCGGATTTGCGGATTTTGCGGGAGATTCGCGAATCTCGCGGATTGCGAATTTCCCGAAAATCCGCAAAATCCGCGAGCGGAACGGATTTTCCGCCCATGCTTAGGTTAGAGCGGTAGATGCAGGCAATGCCTCCCCCTTTTTTTTGGGATTGCCTGTCCACCCTTGCGATGTTATAGTTGGGAGGACTAAGAGTTCAAGACAGGGAGATGAGGATTCATTGAGCCACGATTCGGTCAGGATTGCTAAGTCAAGTTTTTGGCTCAGGATGAGATGGGCGTCATCAGTGGCATGCTTAGCTGCTGAGGGGCAGTTAATTAGGAGGACAGAGGGGGTCGGAGAGAGTGTTAAGCGCTAGCGCTAGGTTGCTATCAACCACTCCTCTGTTGTGGAGGGTAGCTGACCTGTTGGAATGGATTTCAACCGTGCAGACAGCATGTTTGTCACTCATGTCTAGTAGATTTGGGGTTTTCGGGGCAGAATTGTAAGTAAGGAGGATGGCTTGAGTTTCCTCTCCTGTGAGGTCTAGTGGACTTGGGTTACAGGGGAACATTTGTAAGTAAGGAGGAGGGCTACAATTTCCTCCAACGAGAGGTGGCAGGGCTGGTTGCAAGGATGAAGAAGTCTCAAGGATAGAGGTAATGGGTAATGGGGGTGCTCGGTGTCAGGGGGGAGTAGAGTTTAGCTCAAGCTTGAAATTCGAGAAGGAGAGTTCGGTGAGGTGAAGGAGGTTCTTTAGTTCCAGAATGGAGTTATGGATGCTCTGAGTTAGTTTGGCTGCTCTGTGATGCAGAGTTTCAATAGCCATGTAAGAGGGAAAAGGTTGTGGGCCGGAAGTCATTGGTTCGGGCATGCGCTAGTAGTATGGTGGTGATGCTGGGTTGACCTGTGTCATGAATCCTTAAAGGAGTGGTTTGTGTGTGGCTGGGCTGGCTTGATGGATTGGTCGAGGGATCGTTGCTAACCTGCAGGTGTCAAGCACATGAGTCACTATGACGGTGGGGGATGAGCACTGGTTTGAGGAGCAGCAGCTGGGTCTCCTTAAGGGATGGCGGAGGTAGTGTAGGGGTGGAAGGAGAATCCCAAGAGGAATTATGGGAGACATAATCAAGAGAGCCGTTTAGAGTGGGGAGCGGCCCGGGTTGGGTTGGTCTAGTACACGCCCTTGGAAGGGTGGGCGGGGCGAGGGGGAGCTGTAGGGTCTTTGGTGTGACTTAGCGGTAGGCTATTGTCCTTACCCAAAGGGATGCCCTTGAACGGGGCGAGGGAGGGGGTCGGGCGGCGACAGATGGTGTTGAGGGAGCATGGCAGGATGCGGGTCTTGCGCATGTTTTTTGAGGAAGGTGAAAAGGTCCATGAATTTGTTGAGGTTTTTGGTTGTTTTTGGTTGTAGCTTGGATCAGAACTATGCCGTTTTTGTATAGCGTGATGGTAAGGTCAGCTCGCAAGAATGAGGAGGGCGTGATTATGAGCTTAGTGCCTGGTTTTGTGTACATTAAGGAGGTTCGAGATAGTATTGCACCATAGGGATGTTTTTCTGGAGTAGAAGATGAGGTAATTAATGACTGTGCCCTTGTCCGCGCTATATCGTAGGTCGGAGATCAGGATCTCCGCGTGTCTTTTCAGGATGGAGTGTTTGAATGTTTTTGCATTGGTTTTGGAGAGATTAGGAGGATAAACAAGGGTGTTGGAGTTTTCCACAGTAGCGGTCAGGCAAGGCCCTGCCATGTTGGTGAGGGTGGGGACATTTTAAGTTCAAGAGAGAGCTGAGGGAGGTTGCAGGTGAGGTTCCAGTAGTGCGGAACTCTACTCCAGGGTGCCATCATCGAGGTCTGCAGTAGTGCAGGGCTTTGGCAGTGAGGGAAACTGCCCCGGGCCTAAATAGGGCATCCGCAGAGTAGCATGGCGTCAAGAGTAAAGGGAGCAGGCATAAGTGCTTTTCAGACGTGAACGTGAGCTGACGAATAAAACAGGATTTGGGTTCATATGTAACAAAAGCCAAGGACAGGTCTGGCTTAAGCCGGTCAATTTTAAATTCTATGGCTGTCCTGTATTGCAAACTAGCTGCAATTACCCACTACACCATGGGAAAACTCATCCCTAAGATCTCGAATGCAAACCACCACACACACCTTATCAACAAGGGCAAAATCCTTAGGGAAGTATCTCTTCGTGGTGTCTTTGTATTGATACTCCCCACTCTCCTTCACTAAATGGAGCTGGTGAGAGAACTGTGAATATATGCCAGAAAACGTATTGCTGAGATGCTGCCAATCTTCTATTGAGTTTTTTCGTCTGGCCCTGGAACAATCTGAGGTGCCTGAGCAATATCTGTGGTAGTACTGTTTTTCTGCCTCTGATGTAAAAGCTCAAGCTGGATAAGGGAGGCAGGAGGCTGTGGGGGTGAGGCAGCAGCAGGCCAAGTATTGCAGGCAATGCCCTGGATGCAAGAGGCATGCAGCCGGTGCCGCAGGTCTCTTGGCCACCCTCGCCAGGCTGGAGGAGTGCGGAACGCCAGAGGCCACGGGGTGAGGCTACAGCGGGTCAGGCCAAGTCGGACTGGGGCCTGCCTCAGTGCTCCAGGCCCCGAATTATGCCAAAACAAGCAGGGACCCAGCAGGAATCGGGCACGCATTAGTCCCGATGGTAGTGTTGAGGCCCCGCTCCCTGGCAACTCGGCAATCGCTCCAGAGAACCCTTGCCGAAGGATGCACAACTAACGGTCCCCAAGTATCCGGCCAGGCAGTGAGAGGGGGAGAGGACTCCCCAGTTCTAGTTGACAGACTCTGGGCAGTTCCAAGGCAAGGCCCAAAGCGAGGAGCTGTAATTGGCCCCTGGAAGCAAGTGACCAAGGCCCCACTGCTGGCACCAGGCATGCGTCGAACCTCGGAGGGCGGAGAGCGGAGGGGAAGGACTCACAGTTCTAATGCCTGCCGCTGAACTCCAGGCCGGTCCCAGGCGAAAGCAGATCATCAGGCAGCAGGCCAGGACTTGCTGCTGATAATGCTGGACACCGGAAGAGTCGCTGTATGTGGCACCCAGAGGCCTCGATCATCTCAAGGCAGGCAGGCCCTGGGTCGGACGCGCCCACAGCAGGCAGCCAGACTCCAGGCAAGTCCAAGGCACTGCAGTGCAGAAGGTTGCAAAATGGCGCCGGAATGAAAATGGCGCGATAAACAGCACCCCACCCTGCTGGCCCCAGGCAAGATGTCGGTAATCCGGGGGTTGAGGGGATGGATTCTCTGACCGAGTGTTGGCCTCCGGACTCCAGACAGGTCCTTGGAGAAGCAGATCATCGGCAGCAGGCTGGGACTTAACGCCGACCATACTGGCAAACTGGATAAGCACCACAAGAAGGCGTCAGCATCCAGGGTCACCCAATGCTATCCGGAGACCTCGACCCTCTGGAATCAGGCATGCACAGGATTGGAGGGGCCAACAGCGAGCGACAGCACAAAGGGCTTCTTGCAGGGGATGTCCACCTTTCTACAGCCAAACGGCCCTGGGGCAAGAGATCAGCCAAGCCATGTCGGACTCCGAACAGCGAGAGTACAGACCGGGGCAGCAGTAGAGGTCAATCCATTGGGTAAGTCGAATGTCGAAATCTGCTTCCGAGGTATGCTTCATAGGGGGTGAGCAGGCAGGCTTAAGGGCAGGAGGGTGGAGGGCCGATGATTCAATTTTTACAGGGATAACTACCAATTTGGTAGTCCCCAAACCAGGAGCTCTTCGGGAGGCTACTACTTGGTGGCCATCTATGGATCAGTGTTAAATGATTATGCACAAGCTGTTTCGTCGATGCGTTTCGGTGGAATATGAATATGAAACCACCTTCCTCAGAACTTAATATATTAGAAATATTATTGGTCAGTAATACATTGTCCCTTTGGTTTCTTGGGATTGCTGTCATCAATTTAATGGAGTAATTGGAATTTTACCCAGACATAATTTAAAAGAGGGGCTATTTAAAAAAGCAGAATTTTCTATTAAACATAGAGCATCTGTTATGGCCTGAAGTACCACTTCTACCTATTTGAATTTCTTCTGCCAACATTTTTGGTCTGTCCAGATGTGAGGCTTTAGACACCCCCTAAATAATGCATCTGTGGCTTAGAAGTTGTGTCTGGGGGCCCTGAGTCGGAATTGGCATATCTGTATTGGTTTTTCTCATTGGTTTATCTCATTGTCTCAATTAGAGGTTTTACCAAGTTCTTTCTGTGGATCAGAAACGTAAATATATATAGTGAGCGTTTTACCAAGAAAGAAGTAGATTTGCACCTTAAATTAAATCCTTCAAGTGGGCCTGCAACATTGATTGAGCCACATATTTAAGTAGCACTTTAAACATGTCTCAGGTCTGCTAATGCAGCATTGTGTGCAGGTTTAAACTGCCATGTTGGCCTGACAAAATAAACCTGGACAGCCCAGAAGGCAGACTGTAGTGTATTTAAGAGGTGGGACAGGCACTTTTTAGTTTTGCATGTCCTTGTAGTGAAAAACTCTTTAATTATTTTTCACTACTACAAGGCCTACCTCGCCGGTAGACTAATATTGGAGTTACCTTATTAGATCCAATAAGTGATCATTGCACGTTGGGAGTAGGTAACCCGGTCATTTTGGGTGTCTTTGGCATTATAATGACAAGTACTGTCTCAGTTGGATTTCAAATTACAATTTTGAAAATGCCATCTTTAGAAAATCGACATTTTCCAGCCTTAGCCCTTCAGTGCCTGCAGCCTGATTCTGGTTGGGCTTTGTGTATTCCTTCTAAACAGTCATACACATTAGAGAGCTTAGGTGTGCCTGGATGGCACGATGGGAGGGTGGAGCTGGATACATCCCCACTTAGACCTGAATAGGCTGTGTCGTTCCTCTGTTGCATACCACTTGTAGTAGTATGGAGCCAGGAGAGAGAAGGCAGGAGGCCTGTGGGCTTCAAAGAGAAACGTCTAGAAGCTTTTCCAACTTCAAAGGAAGGCCCAGTTATAAACTTTGGACCTCAGATATCAAATCTTCAGTACACTTCTGGACCTGCGGATACTCTGCCAGAAAGAAGGACTGCTGTGCTGCTGAAAGGACTGCCACTCTGGTGGATTTCTGCTCTGAAGTACTTCACCTGCATCTGTGGAACCCAGGACCACAGAGTGACTCCAAGAGCTAGTTGGGGCACCTTCCTGCACAAAAACAATCATTACAGGCATTTTCCTCTTTCAATGCGTGCTGTAGAATGCAGCACGTATTGAAAGAGGAAAAAACGAGGCAAAATGAAAACATTTCTCCTTGATGCACCTCACCACGCCCGCCCTGTGGTGGTGTAGCATTCAGTCACATTTCCAGATTTAATATTCCTTGTGAATCTGGAAATGTGTCTTGTTCCATAGGTGTTGCGTGGGAACAGCAATACTGATGGAAAGCCCCTTTCATGCCAAGTGCTGCGTGTAAAGCCTGCCATATTTACAAGGACAGGAAAAGCCATGCAGGGTGGCTTTTCCTGTCCTTGTAAATATGGAGCAGTAACATGCACCACCAGTACGTCACAAAAAGTGTCATACTGGTGGGCAGGGGGCTTGTACATCTGCCCCTGTGTTGGGCCAATGGCAAAGATTTACTTGATGTTTGAAACACCACATATCTGGTAATATCAGTTGAGAGGACTAACACAGACATTAGTAGGTCTCACAGGAGAATCAAAAAGTGCTCATATATGCATCAATGGGCAGATATGAGCAGTAGGGAAGATGTTTCAGGCCAATCTAGTCAACCAAGTTTGCTGCCTACAGCAACACCATAGTCTGTGTGTGGTTCCTGCAGGAATTATTCATGTTTACCCAATAACGCCTACAGCGTCTTCGAGTTTGTTCCATGTGTCATCAAAGCCAGTTTTACTGGTTCTACTAGGAGAGGACCAACTATTCAATACTATGAGTTGTTGTAAAATGGGCGGGGATGTGTTCTGGGCTGTTTAGCCGAGCATCACTTGGTGTAAGGTTGGCTAAAGGGACACACCTCTTTTGCGAGGTTACTGCCTTTGATTGTTCTTTGGCCAGGAGCCCTTCTGAAGTATCCCTTGAAGAGGCATCTGGAGAAGTGGGGTGAATGAACTTTAGTGGTAGAGGAGTGTCTGCACTCCTAATACATACACAGAAGCTTTAACACCCAATAAACCACACAAACAAATAGTTATCGGTGTAGCAAAAGCAAGACTCCCTAGAGTACTTTGGGGCTTGTTATGTTGTCTCAGGAGGAGGCCCTGTTAAAACCTTTTTTATTTTATTTTTACTAAAAGTGTTTAAAAGCGATGACACCATTCCAGAAACATATACCATCCATAGTGGCAAAAAGAAGAGGCACTCTCCCAGAAGAAAGAAAGCTAGGAGGAGAAAAGCCAAGTTTTAAGATTTTTGTGAAAAGCAGCCCATGACTCACTTCCTAAAATGTGGACCAGTAGGGCATCCCAAAGTTTTTCCGCAGCAATGAAGCAGGAACCCTACTCCCCATCTAACTTTGCTGGAACGTCAGCACCAGCAGGGACCGGTGCAGGTAAGCGCGGTAGGGCAGTGGGCGAAGTCGCCAGAATACGGAATAGAGCAACTTAAATAAATAAATAATTAAATAACTCCTATTCCATAATCTGTTGACAAGTGGGAGTGGGAGTTAGGGGGTCTGCACTGTGCTCGTTTCGGTCTCTTCTTACGGATAGATCGTTCCAGGTTGCGATTCCACCCGGCAAATCGAAATCTTACCCGTTGGCACTGGGGGTCCCACAGGGGTCATCACTAAGTCCCACTTTATTTAATCTGTACGTAAGACCGCTGGCTGCGGTCGTCAAGCGATGGGGCCTGACGATGGTCTCGTATGCGGACGACACGCAGCTGGTGGTCACATTGAGTGGGGACTCGGGTGTGGAGGCCCTCAGGTTCTGCGACGGTGTTCGGGCTGTGGCTAATTGGATGAATTTGAACTGTCTCCAATTAAATACTAAGAAGACAGAGGTCATGGTGGTCGGAAAGCAGGCGGGGTTGTGGAATGACAACTGGTGGCCTTCTGAACTGGGCATGACCCCTTCTCCAGTATCGGAGATAAAAAACCTTGGGGTCTGGCTCGACCCGGCACTCAGTTTTACTTGCCATACCAAGAGGGTGGCAGCTTCTTGCTTTGGCATAATCAGAGGACCAATACTTAAATTTTTTGATGCCCCCACCAGACAGCTGGTGGTTCAGGCATTAGTGCTATCCCGGCTGGAGAGTGCAAAATGCTGCTGCCAGAGTAGTGGTAGGTCTGCCCAGGCGATGTCCGGTTTCTAAAACGCTGCACTCGCTTCATTGGCTTCCCGTAAGCCAGAGGATTAAATTCAAGGTGCTCTGCCTGGCATTTAAAATCCTCAAAGGTATGTCCCCACAAATTCTGGTGAACCTTCTAACACCTAATATCCCTTTGCGATCCTTGAGATCCTTGGGCCAGAACTTGACGGTGGTTCCGCGCTTCAGGCTGAGTAGAACTGGCGGCCGCTCCTTTCGAGTGTTAGCCGCGAAGTGATGGAACTTCCTCCCAGTGGAGATTCGGGCAATTGATGATTTATTTCAGTTTAGGTGGGCCATTAAAACTCTCCTGTTTGTTTAATTTCTGACCGCTTCTTCTCTTTTACCGATGTTGTGTTGTGTTTACCTTCTCAGAGCGCCAGGACGCCCCTTCGCTGGGGCAGCTGTGCACTGTACAAATAAAAATAACATAACATAACATATCCCCCAAGCAGTGCCCCTCCCCACCCCACCACACTTACCTGCACCGGCGGCTGATGCTCAGCATTACCGTCTTCTTGCTAAGTGCCAAGCTGAGTAGCAGCTAGGCACGTAACAGTGAAAAGATGATCTAATGAGCCAGGGGCCCTTATGGTGAAATGCAAGAAAAACAGTACAGAGGGTTTTAAGAATTAATTAATTAGTTGTGGGTTTATATAGCGCTAGAATCGACTCCCGGAGGAGTATCTCCGCGCTTCGACCGCTGGGGAACCCGTCCTGGCTCACCCTGAGAGATGGTCCCTAATGGGTATCTCTAAGGTGCGACCAAGCATCCCCAGCAGTCTGGGGGGGGCCGTTGTGAAGATGAGGCAAGCTAATGCCCAGAGTTGCCGAGTGTGGTCCCTGACTGGAGTAGGCACCGAGGCGAGAATTATCGAGCCCACTGACCCTGGTCCACAACCCTGCCGCGTCGGGAATCGAACCCTGGTCCCGGGCCGTCCTCTGCTTATGGGTCTGCCGCCTCTAACCAGTGAGCCACACCACTCCACCACTCGCTTCCTCACTGGGAGCCAGTGAAGGGCCCAAACGACTTTTTCTGACAGAACGGTGTTTTGGAGTGTTCAATGAGATCTGCTGTTGCATTTTCGATGAGCTGAAGCTTGTTAAGCAAAGAACTATGAATGTTCGGATATAGTGCATTACAATGATCTAAACAAGATGTGATCAAAGCCATATTCACAGATGTATGCAGCTCTTCAGGAATGAAAGGGCATTATTTTTCAAGGTTCTGATGATGTAGAAGCAGGTACTTGTGTCACACAATTGCTCTGTAATTGAAAATCAAATAATTGTCAAAAGGAGCACACAGATTCTTAGCTGAACCTACTTGATAATTTCTTGATAATTAACTAACCCTTACCCTTAGTGGATTTACCCTTACCACTACCTTATGTCTAATGTAGAGGTCCATGGTATAGTTGGCCTGTTGTAGATACCCCATTGTACTGTATTTGATGGATAATCAAAGGCTGTGAGGTGGGACTGTCTGGGGGTAAGATTGATTTTCTGGCCTGCAACTACTGGTTCTGGTACACAGTAGCACACTGGGTAAGTTGAGAGACATAAGTGAATGAGCTCTGTCATATGTGCCCTCTCTGTGCGTTCTAGTTTTTAAGGCTCAAATGTTGGTTTATCAGCATCTCAAGATACTTTTCATTTGCTTTTTATTCTTATCCAAGTATATAACTGAAATGAGTTATTGAGTGTCCCTTGGTTCTCCTCCTAAACACTTGTTATATATATTTAAAATGTGGATGTGGCCCTATTAAGGATATTTGTCGTTAAATGTGGTGTGACTCTGCTGCCTCTACATTGTGATGATGTTTTACCGCATATCCAACCTTCTTCCTTAATGTTTTAAGAAATGTTTGTGTTCTCTTTAAATTATTTAAGTATAATAGCTTTATCGGCATGTGCTAGCTTTGTTTTTGTTCATTAGCGATTGACCACAGGGGCTGTAGGACCTCTTAAGTATGCCTGTTATATAGTTATCTGATCTGAAATTGATGTGTTCTGTATCCCAAGAATGGGGAGCCACACTGCAGACAAGTTTAGACTTCAGGCTTTAAGGTTCAGCCTCTGCCACTGGGTTGCCAGCTGTGCTGAGTTAAGCATTGGGCTCTAGACTTGGTCACAGGCACCTGCTCCGTCTGTGCTAATTTCGTGTAGCTATTTGCTCTGTGGTATAATCATATAATTTATATGTTGACCTTCATATCGATTTGGTGACTTGATCATTTTATTGGACACTATCGGTTCTCTTTGCTTGGTAGTCATGTACACATTAAATGTGGCTATGCCCTTTCTAAATTTATAATAGGTTGGTCTATAAGACTATCATGGCCATGTACATCAACATTACATTAGGGGCATTACGAGTTCCCTGGTCAGTGTCACTGCTCCCTTCTCTGTTTTTTTTACTTTTGCCTCTTTGCTCTTGTTACGCCCGAGCTATGCCTAATCATCAACTGCTCCCTCGAGACCGCCACCTTCCCCGACGACTGGAAACACTCTGAGATCAACCCCCTCCTGAAGAAACCCTCTGCAAACCCGACGGGCCTCATGAACTTCAGGGCCATCTCCCTGCTCCCCTTCCTAGCCAAAGTCAACAAAAAAGCCATCAACACTCAGCTCGCCAACTTTATCAAAGCCGAACCACCTCTTGGACATTTCACAATCGGATTCTGAAGCAATCATAGCACCGAGAATGCCCTCCTTGCCACCACCGACGACATCGGTTTCCTCCTCGAACATGGCGAAGCCCTGGCCCTCGTCCTACTGGACCTCTCGGCTGCCATTGGCACCATCTCCCACTGCACTCTAGCCACAAGACTCCACAACACTTGTATCTGAGGCAAGGCCCTCAACTGGATCTGCTCCTTCCTCACCGGCAGAGCTCAAAGGTGATGCTACATTCAACTACGTAATACCCTGACGAGTAAACTTGGCGCACAGCCCTATTCTGTCTCTCATTCCCCACGTACCTTAACACCTGGGGCCAGTTTAAGGGCACAATGTCTGGATTCTACAATCTTCTGATTTACCACCTTTATTCCCAATGACAGGAGGCAAGCTTTAGAGAGGCCTGGCAGGCTTGTCTACAGGTGGAGCATGAGGAGGAAGACTGGGCAGAGCTTCTGGAGAGCCTGGGACGAGGAGTCCAGGAAGCCTGAATGAAATTCTGCCTTTTTAAGATCCTCCAGGGCTAGCACTGGACATTGGTGTGTCTCCAGGTCACAGGACAATTGTCTCACTCTTCCTGCTGATGGTGCAATCACACACATTGTGAAATTGATCCATATACTACTGGAATGCCCAACCATCCATCCCTTTTGGACTAGTGCATGCTATGATGAATCTGAGAGGCATATTTGGGGGTCTGGAACTTGCTGTAGACGGGTCCATGAACTGCAGGGGAGCCTTTTATGTTCTTGAAGTTCAAATCAGGAGGCCAGCAGACTAGCCCTTTGAGACACTCTGGGATCCTGGGTTCATGATGGGTTGCATGCCCAGTTATTCCTCCCAAGGCCAGAGAGAAGCAGACAGCAGGGCAGCACAACAGTGCAACACCTTCTTCAGACTGGCAGTCCAGCAGAGTGACAGTTCTTTCAGTGGCACAGCAGTCCTTCTTTGGCAGATTATCTGCCGATCCAGAAGTGTGCCCTAGTTCTCAAAGGTGGGAGAAGCTTCCAGACAGTGTCTTTGAAGTACATGGAATTCACTACCTCCCCTGCTCTATCTCCAAGCTGGCTAACCTGACAATGTAAGGTTGTTATGTTCTTTGTGTTCAGTTTACTCAAGCGAGGCATGGCCCAGCTCGTTCCTCCCATCCTGCCAGTGATGGTCCATCTAGTTACACCTACGCTTCCATTATGTGTGGCTGTCTAGGTGAAATACACAAAGCCCAGCTGTGAGCTACACCCAGTCATGTTTCCTGAGACATACTACAGGCACCAAATGGCTAAGACAGGAAAATGGCAACTTTCTAAAAGTGGAATTTTCAGACTGGTAATTTAAAATCCAACTTCACCATACTTTCGGATTTTAAATTCAGATTCCATAGACATCAAACTTGAAACAAGTTTATCTTCCCATTTGGAAATGACACTTATAAAATGTAGCAAGGTAATCCAGTGTTATCCTAAGCGAGAGATAGATTTTACAGTGTGAAAAAACACATTTAAGAGTTTCTCACTACCATGACATGTAAAACATAAAAGTACAGGTCCAACGTTTTAAATACAGTGCACCCTGCTCTTGGGGCTGTCTAGGACCGACCTTAGGGGTGACTTATATGTACTAGGAAGGAAGGTATAGGCCCGGGAAATGGTTATTTTGCCACATCATAATGGCAGGGAACACTGCACACAAAGGCTCTGCAATGACAGGCCTGAGAAAGGCTTAAATGGCCACTTAAGCGGGTGGCACAATCGGTGCTGCATGCCCACCAGTAGCTTTTAATTTATAGACCATAGCCACATGTACTGCACTTTGATAGGGACCTGTAAGTAAATTAAATATGCCAGTTGGGTATAAGCCAATTCGACCATGTTTTAAGGTGAGAGCACAACCACTTCAGCACTGATTAGCAGTGGTAAATTGCAGAGCCCTAAAGCCAACAAAGACAAATTCATAAAAAATGGAGGGCACATGTACTGCACCTTGCTAAGGCATTGCAAATATTCCAGGTGGGTATAAGCCAATTTTACCATGTTTTAGGGTATGAGCAAAAGCACTTTAGCACTGCGTAGAAGTAGTAAAGGGTACAGGATCCTAAAGGCATAAAAAACGAATTAATTAAAAAAGGAGGAGAGAAGGAAACATTATTAGTGGTGACCCTTAAAAAAGGCCAGGTCCAACAGAGGGAATCCTTGTCATCCCTCTTTCCTGGATCTGGGGGTTCCTAAAAGTTATGTCTAGGGATATCTGCAAATACTGGCAAAGTGCCAGGACAGCATGCCATGTATTGGGAACTATAATTCAGATACACTGATGCTGTTTAATAGGGAAGGTCCTGTGAGATACTACATGGGGTTAGACTTATGATCAGAAGCAAAAACAATGAGGACATTTGTTTCAGCACCTTCATGAAATGCCCTATGTAGTATCCTATATAGTATGACAAAAGAAGTCGGCAGGATGTCTCTGTGAGTTAGACACTTGCAATTGAGGTATGAGATGATCCTCAGCCTCCTAAATTCAAATCCTAGCAAGACTGACCCAGCCTTCCATCATTTTGAAGCAATTATATTGAGAACCCTTACTTTGGGTTATAGTGTCTCCTGTTATTTACAGTGCTCAGATGTTGTATGAAGCTCCATATATTTATGAGAAACATTATTACTTGTTACCTTGGGTATTGCATAACCGCAATGCCGGTAAGAGCAAGAGTGCAGGCAGGAAATGTACTCAAGGGGGCATTAAGAAGAAATGTCCTAAAGCGAAATTGTTTTGTGCAGCTCACTTCCCAGAACATTCATATTATACACTGAAAAAGTTATAAACCCAAGAAGAGATAAGTGGCTTTTCTCGCTCCATGCCCTATAGTATGTTGTCTCTTGCTTTGAAACATACATTAAATATTTAAAAATACAGATTTCCTTAGGAAAGCTTTATGTAAAAACATTTCATGACTTCACATTTGAATGAGGCAGACTTAGCATTGCTTTCTTGTGTGGCTAACTTTGAACGCACTTTTAAAGTACATTTCTACATGTTTTTGCTGTCCTTTCTTCATTAGTAATGCTTACAGGAGAAACACAAGAACCCTTTCTGGAGCGCTACAAAAGTTCAGGTGTGGCCTCAATCCACAAATGTCGGAACAAGATGAAGATCGGCCGCTTCCAGAAGTTGTAGGACAGAAACTGTGTAAAACCTCCAAAGTGGTGAGTCGCAGGATCTGCTCCATTATTTATGAGCTGAAAGTCGTTCAATGAATGTGTTCTGTAGGGGACTATGGAATTAGGTCAATGTACAGCAGTATTAGTTGTCACTAAAACCTGATGGTTGGCAACTATTGTGCCATAGAGCACTGTTTATTTATGTATTTGCATAGGTGAATGCATTTAGGCACTTCTAAGGAGTTCATGGAGACAATGAAGGCGTATCTCTACCACCATGCTTTCGGCTGCTCCTTCTCAGATATGAGGACGACTCACCCTTTGCTGTCCAGCGATTTGAGGCGATCCTCGACTGCCAATGCTCTGCAGGCAACATTCCAATACATAAAAATTAAATTAAATTACAAATACATTTTGTAGAAAATGGCAATGTACAATAGATGCAACAGACGCGATAGCAAGGAGGTAGTAAATTAGAGAAAGTCGTGGTCAAAGACCCAGATTTTAGCACTTTTTCCAACGAGGAACAGTCTGTGCTTAATTTAAGCCGGTGGTTTCCAGCGCTTGGCACCTGCACTGAGGGGAAGATTTACAAGCCCCTTGCATCACTTTTGCTCAGCAGTTGCGTCACTTTTGTGACGCTGCAGCAGCATAAAAGTTGCAGCCTATTTACAATGTGACGCATCTAGGGAGATGCGCCACGTTGTAAAGCCCTGCGTCACATTATACCTGCTCCAGGTATAATGTATGCAGGTTAGGCGTTCCCATGCAAAAAGCCACATAGAACTGGCGTAGTGAAATTTAAAAGATTTCACTGCATCACTCTACGCCTTCACTGCGCCAAAATCCCTACGCCTGCTCAGACCAGGTGTAAGGATTGACTCAGGGCATTTTACATGGGACCTACCTACGTTTTCTGCCACATTGCTGGAGTTGCGTCACTTTTGTGACACACTCCAACAATGCGTCACTTTTCCTCCAACAGATGCATCAGATATTCTGACGCTTCTGTAATTCCTTATGCCACAGTGCCCTGTATTATAAATATAGTGCATTCATGGTGGCTCAAGGACATTTGAAGGTGACGCAAGGAAACTGACACATCTATGCAGATGTGTCAGTTCCTTGTAAATCCGCCCCTTAATTGTCAACAAGGGCGCTTATGAAAGTTTACTGCAAGGTGGAACTGTCTGGCTAATTTACAGATTACCCCAAGAAGTTATTTATAAATTCAATACATTTTAAAAATTACTATTACCTGCAGCCTAATCCCTTTTTTATACCTTTTGAGGCCTGAAATAGTCCAGATTGTCTCTCTTGTAGGAGTGTGATGGTTTGTAGTTGTGCTGTTACTGTGAGAGGCGGCGCTGGCAGGGGCAATGTGTGGTGAAAGGTGCTGCTGCCTTCTAAAGAGGGACCTGTCACTTATTTATTTTTTTACAAATTAAGCACGCTGAATAGTTCATGAATTTTGATGACTCTGAGACAGTAGGACAGGATTAGTAGGACTTGGGCAAGCTGGCTACATATGCAGCAGCGGAGGGTAGTGAATGCTCGTGCAAGGCAGCCATGTTGGCCTCAGGTACACACACATTGCATTGCGGATGACAGCCCTCATACTTAAGTAGAAAGTCATTTTAACCTAATCATTCACTGATAAGCATCTGAAAGTTGTGGGCAAACTATACTGAGTGCTGCTGCAATACTAGGAAGGCGTGCTCAGAGGAACAAATACTGTTTCAAAAGTACAGCGAGGCAAAGTCTCAGTATGCAAAGTTCATATGACATATGCACATCACCAAGCCCGCATTGCATCTCCCAGGCTCTGTCCCATTTCCAAGATCAATCTACTCTGAAAGGAGGTGCTGGTCCAGCCATGTATGGGACCTTTTCTTATTTATACACAAAAAATGTAGGCAGAAAGTTGATACATTAGTAAATCAATGGCGTGTCCTTCAGGGGGTCAGAAGATTCACTAGACCATTGTGGTTCACATGATTGTTAGTCATACCTTACACTTTTGACATACACCCCATATATTGTCAATTGCTGTCATTGCCATTGTTTCGTTTATGCTTATAGTTACATCTACTCTTGTAATCTGCATTAGTGGGAGCATTACTATTTTAATAAAGTCATATACATATATAGTATGGATTTCTTGGGTTTGTCCGTCCATGGTGAAAGGCGTTCTGGAACTCACTAATACGACAAATAATCCTCGTTAGACCTAATATCCTTGGTGTGGAACCCCCATAAGCATTTTGCCTTTTCTCCCCCTGTTTTGCTGAACTAGTTTTTGTTGGTTGTCGGACTCTTTACACTTTAACACTGCTAAACAGTGCTAAAGTGCTTGTGCTCTCTCCCTTAAACATGGCATAATTGGCCTACAGCTAATTTAGACATTTAATTTACATGTATGTCCCAAGTAAATTTTATACCCAGGGCATCTAAATGAATCTCTACTAGTGGGACTGCAGCCCTTTGTGTCTCACCCACTTGAAGGAGCCTTATAAAACATGTGTCAGTCCTGCCACTGCAGATTGTAGTGAGGTTTTCAACTGCTTTTCGATCTGGCAAAATAAGCTATTTTCCAGGTCTAAACTTTCCTTTTTGATTATTATAAGCCACCCCTAAGGCAGGCCCCAAGGGCTCATAGGACAGGGTGCAATGCATTTAAAACGTAGGACATGTGTGCATACGTTTTACTTGTTCTAACAGTTAAAAACTCCTAAAAAAAGTCATTTTTCACCATTGCAAGGCCTATCTATCTGATAGACTAATACCGGGTTACCTTATTAAATTTAATAATAGCTAAATTTGGATTGGAGGCAGGTAGAAATATACTGTTTACACTCAAATTAAATGTAATTCAATGTCCTCTTTACTAATCAATTCAGATTTTAAGTCACAATTCAGAAAATGCCACTTTACAAAGTTGGCATTTTCGTGTCCTAATAATTTGTGCCTTTTACTTGTGCCCTGGGTCACTTGACTGTGAATGGTCCTGCTGTTGCAGTTTGTGTTTGCCTTCCAAACATAACTAAGGGGGCTTAGTTATGGACAGGATGGCCATCCTGCCAGTATGCCTCGGGGTGAATCTGTATCACTCCCACTTACCCTTCAAAGGGCTTTGCCTCTAGCCCTCACAAAGCAACCTGACACCAGGTCTACTAGCCTTCTGTCAATCCAAGACACTTTGGAACCTTGACAGGGGGAGGGGAAGAGCTTGTCAGAACCAGATGTCGGTATAGGATAGCAAAACCACCCATGCAAAGACTAGGGCCAGGTATAACGTTTAGACTCCAGGAGTCACTTATTTGCACATTCATAGAACTGTGAGCATTACAGAAGAAGGACTGCCCTGTTGCTTGAAGACTGCCTTGCAGTATGGGAAAGAATTCTGGACCATCTTGATTTCATTCCAGGCTAACCTGAGTGAATTCGAGGGTCAGGTGGATGACATTCTGTTTATGCGACATGGTTAGAAGAAGCTCCAGGTGCCTCCCTGCAACTACCTAGCTGACCTGAAGCATCTGGCCCTGCCCAAACCCTGCTGACTTCTACTGGAGTGAGCTCTTGGTCCCGAAGAGGTGCCGCCCAGCTCCTGAACCCTTTTCTGGCATCCGTTTGAGCTCTTCCCAAGAATAAAAGGTAAAATCCAGAATGTTGGGCTCTTTGTGACCATGAATGGTCCTGTTCACACCAAGACTCTGCTGTCTGCTATGAAGCAAATGTGAAGCTCGTTGAAACCTGCTCTTCATGCTACAGTGACCACTAGCAATGACTGGAAACACAAGATTTGCACTTTGCACTACAGCAATGACAGACCACGTTGACCTCCAACAATTATCTCCCACAATGACCAACTTCGATGCCCAACCAACTCTATGTGCTACAGCGTAACTCTTTGTGGTAAACCTTGTTTTAAATTTGCTGGCCATAAAAGGAGCATACAAAAAATGTACATACTATTGCCTTTGAGAAGTAGATCCCGAATGGAACAGCTGCAACACAGCTATGGTGCATTACTCAGTACAGAGAGGAAATGTAGTAGTAAGATGTCATGTTAAGCATGAATATTTTGTCTCCATATAACCTCACATAAAGTACAACATCAGCAAGAGTAGGGAAAACCTTTAGGAGTAAAAAACACGTATATTCAAAATCACATCTCTGTGGAAAAAGGAAGATATAACCTCCCATGGGGTGCAACATGAGAAAAAATACTGAGACAAAATAGTTTCCTGATATCGATAGTGGAAATAAAACTGAACCAATCAAAACTCTGGGTAAAACTTAATTGCTCCAAGAGAGAGATAAACAAAGCAATATGAAGAAAAGCTATTGAATCAAGAGCAGTGGATTTAAATAGACAGGAAAGCCACCAATCATGAGAAAGGGTCAGGCAAAGCTACCTTTAGCGAGATGACTAAAAGTCCTAGCACTAATGTTGTTGAATATTAAAAGTTCAAGGCTCCCCCACCACATAGTCAATCCCTCATAGATTGCACTGTTGCACCCCTTATAAAAAGCAGACAACATCCTTGTCCTTCACACATACTGCCTTATTAAGGCATGCATCAGTTTAAATGACTGATAAGGCTGCAGATGCCCATACGTTTGGAGTACAGTGCTGTTAGGAATGGAGTTAATAATTTTGGAGGTGTTACCTCTATCAATTCTGAAAACTCATACCGGTTATATAAAAAAATTGTTTTGAGAGAAACTCTGCTTAGCTCCAGGTAGGGCATAGGCCGCAGCAAATCCCAGAGAAGTGTATGTTAAATTTAAGCAATCTCAATATTTCTAAAGTAAAGATCCTGAACCATTTCAGAGAATTTAGAGAAATTTTATGGGCAAAAAGACACCAATATTGGTAAATTAGATTAAGTGGAACCAGAGAAATATTTTTTTATTGGATCTGGGTAAAACTGCCAAGTAAATGTGCCAGACAAAATTCACTGTTTGTCGTTGACTTGAACAAAGGTGCAATTTCCCGAAAACGGTGGAGCGGAAATTGTAACCAGCAAATAGGTCATCCCAGTCAATGTTTTAACCTTCAAACCTAGGTCCTTATGACCATACCATTTCTCCATAAACAGTGGATGGGGAATCCCTATGATTCATTGATACATCAAGCCCTTAGCCTCTGAAACAGAAGTCAAAACCTTCCAGTGGCCAGCGAGTGGCACTTGAAGTCAGATATTTAATCATCAATCCTAGATGAAAACGTTGATTTTGGTGGCAAAAACTAAGGGCCTGATTTAGATCTTGGCGGTATTACCATTGTCTTGTTGCGGTCCCAAAGTACTTAATTGAGCTGACGGTGGTCTGCCTGCCCTATTCAGATGTATACTGGCTGAATCTCTGTACGAGTTAACAGAGTGTTTCAAGCTGTGTACGCAGGTCACTGCTGCCAGTGCAGCAAACTACATTGCTTGCGAATAGTTCTTCGTCGCTGTCAGGCCAGGTTGTGCTGAGCCTGTTTAGATTTCAGTTGTGCTGGCGGTGTTCTAGCGGTAGGTTACTGACGGAGTGCTATCGCAGGACGCGATCAACAGTGGAGTATACTTGTGGCTGTAGGATGGATGCTAGGATCACACATCTGATGTGTTTGAGCTAATCATTTGCACCTGCATACCACATTATAAAACATACTCGATTTCAGACCATGGTCCTTTGCCATCCCACAGTGGCACTACATTGTCCCACAGCAATTTATCAGTCCTGAAGTCAGGTTTTTTGTTTTGCTTTCTCGGTTACTTGTTTATTTTGTCTTCTTTGTAAGTAATTTCATATTTCCAGGCAACAAAAATCCACATTTTACTGTGGGAGAAATGTCAGTCATCGTGGATGAAAACATAAGATTAAAGCCACAATTGTCTGGAGCCCAAGTCCAAATACACCCCTATCTCAGAAAAGGCAAATGTGGCCCAGAATAGGTGAGTTAATGCTTTAGCTAACAACCTGTGCACACAGGAGTAAATCAGGAAGAGGTGAAATGACCTGCATGGAAGAGTGCTTTCCCTTTCCTCCAAGCGTCACCTGGAGGTCCCGGAGAACTGGCAGTGGTTCTCTCAGGCCCCCTTTACAACTATATCCCTGGGAGGAAATGGTCTTGCAGATCCTACATCGTGAAAGCTTGACACGAATCCCTGCTGAAGTGGAGACTGGTAATTCATACTTTCCAATGTGCCACTAAACATAATTGTCTCATTTGCTTTGAAGTAAGCTGTTGCAAATGTGTCGATCACAATTTTTTTATATTGCAACCTATATATATATCAGTAACATCAAGCTTGGGTTATTTCTTTGAATGTATCGAGTTGTATTAAAATAACAGGTTACAATACCCATCACATTTGTACTCCAATTAATAAATAACATATATGTGTTTCACTTGTAAATGTCTATTCAATTTCTAATGCAGATTTGTTCAAGGTAAAATTTTGAAGTGGTGTGAATGTTTAATTGAAATAACTACAAATCACCATGATGCCTTGTTTCAGTTCATTTACATTAGCTTATTCTCTGTTTTCTATCATATTTTCACACATGGCAAAGTATAATTTATTGATCAATCGCTATTTAATGCTCTCTTTTCAAAATTGTTTGTGTTGAATTTTGTATGTGGCCTTTTCTTGTCATGTAATTGAATTGATGTCATTAGTTTAAAAACTACGTTTGTTGACCTTAAAAATGTAAGGCATGCAAAATTGTATGCTGAATAAAAGTGGAATATGTGAAAAATTCAATCTGCACTGTTTCGATGATGCTAATGCTAAACATCTCTCGAAGTTGTGTAAATGTCAGTTTTTTACCCTGCTAGGCATTGGAATACATAATTTCACATGTCTCCTCTCTACTGTGTTGTGTTGAATGGTTGGTACATTTTATATATACTTACTAAATTATCTTCCAACTTTTCAGGACGTCTTCTTACCTGTTTATTTGAAATAGTTTTGTATGAAACATAAACTGTTTGTGTAATTAATTAAAATTCCACTGAAGTTTTAATCAGGATATTCAATTCCTTTTCCCTTTTAGAAAACTGCATTACATTTGCTTAAAACTCATTGGATTTGTAATCTACACTTTTATAAAATATTCTTTTTTTTACATTCATTATAGGTTCAAGAGCCAGGACAGGTGGACCAACATTGGTGTCTCAGGTTACCTCCACTCCAGCCCATGGTCAAGCCTCCAGGGAGAAATCCACTCCTGAAAGTCCAAATGAAGAGAGGCAACCAGGTCTATCTGATCCGCCTGGGCAAACAGCTCAGGTGAGTCTGACTCCCTAGGCACACAGCCACACCACCCACCCCAGCTTTTACAGCAGATCATCATAAGGATAGCTCCACTTCTTGTGTCCAAAGCAACATAACACCCATATTGTGCCTCCTAGTCCTGGCTGCTGGTGAGACAACACTACCACCACCTGCGCTTCAGCCAGGACTCAGTGGAACAGGTCCCACTAGGTCAAGAATACAGGTTAGTGGGAATAGGGGTCGTTGGAGGGATTCTATAGGCCAGCATAGTGAGTCCAATGCGGTCACTGTCACCCAGCCCACCATCAACCAAGTTTTGGGATCCCTCCATCAGTACCAAGACATGATGGCCAGCTCCTTACAGAGCTCAAGGACATGAAGCAGTTGCAGAGGGAGCATAATGTTCAGATGGAGAATATGAACTCCAATGTGTACTCCCGGATCGGGTTTCTGCAGGACATTTACAACCATATGTGCAGGGCTTTTCCTGTACCATTCTCCCCTTTCTGTGGTCCAACTACACCTGTCCCTACTACATCTGCCTAAGCTAAAGAAAGGCAGGCCCTGCCACAAGTGGCAATGCTGGCACCCACTTCTGTCCCTGCAACTGTGGATCAAATAGCCTCCTCAGGAGGGGATGCTCATCCGTACCACTAGGAAAGTATGGCAAGACCTCCCCACCACCACCACCTAGAGATGCAGAACCTAATTTCCTCCAGTGTGTGACTATGTGGATTATTTTCTTGTCAGCTTGAACTTCCTGAGGTCAGTTGTAATTTGGACATTGGTCTTCAAACAATTTTGGATTAACAATTATGGTTTCATTCGCCATGATTGACTTCCTATTTTGTTTGCTTTTTGTTTTACATCCAGTTTTAGTTTATTTGCTTTGTATGATAAGAGCAAAAATAAAAAAGCAAAGTCAAAGACTGGTATTGTAGTTATTTTCTGTATTCCTTCAATTGTTCCTTCCATTAGACATTTCAAAAAATGTTAACAACTAAAGGATTGTTTTCTGCATAAATGATTTGCAAGAAGGTAAAGTTTCTCACTCATTTCTACCTTGACACCAAAATAAAATACTGAAAACTCATCAACTAGTATTTTATTAAATTTGAAACAGATTGTTCTGTCAGATGTTTATAAATAATAACAAACCCCTCATAACACAAATACTCAGTGCCATGTTTATGCTTTCCATTCCATACCTTGCCACCATGGAACAAGGGCATTTAATCAAAAGAATCAGATTCAATAGGCAAAATATCATTGGATTATGTTATCAGCTGGAGCCAGGTCACCTGCCTCACAATAGGAATTGCACAACAATAACACGACTATTCCTGAATCCTGGCAAAACTCAATTTGGTAGCCACATGATCTTTCCAATACACTGTTGAAGTATCTGGGGGAATGTCACAACCAACCTCAAGTGGTGTGCTCCAAGAAGCTCTTTCTACAATGATGAGACATATCAACAGCTTTATCCAGTTTCCATGACATGAGGGTTTTGCAAATGTGAAGGGCGATTTCTATGCTTTTATTCACCTGCCAGATGTGAAGTCATGAGAAGTCCAGCTCGGCAACTCCTTCCAACGTGGGTAGCGTGTGCACCACATCCTGACCCCCCTAATGGCCCAGATTCTTGCAGTAGCCTTTCCTGGCGTTGATGAGAAGTTGAGAGCCCTATAGCAGCAGCAACGGGGTAAGTTCAAATGTGAGTTTAACAAGTTAAATAATGACTTTCTATTACAGCACCTAAGTTTTGCCATCAACATTAAGGTTAACACATGTCCAACGCAGAAGAAGGGTTCTTGAAGGTGTAAGTGTTGCACAAGGTGTATGATGATGTGTAGATTACATTTTGGGATAATAAACCACCTGATTTGTGTTCACTACCAAAGGACCAGTCTGAGGAGGCATATGCCTGCCTAAACAACAAATATACGTCAGATAGGACGATATTGTGAGGGACAGTTGTACCAAACAGGCCGCTAGTCTTTATTGTATCAGGTGTGATGCCCCTTCACTATTGTAAAGGATGTTCTATTATCCCCATTAAAGGTGACATAGCATAAAATGATATTATGATACAGTGGATGTACATACCATCACATTGGTAAGTTGGTTTTATACACAAACAAGAGTAAGCACATGAGCCAAAATGACTAGTAATAAACGGCCACATTTCTGATTCAAAACATATCCCAAATGTGGTATAATGCAAAAATACTATTTCATCTGCAGCAAAACTGACAGAATTGCATGATGTCTTACTCCTTCACAAATGTGTAGGGAAGCCAGTCTTATTTTTGAAAAATAATTGTGATAGGCATACCATTTATGGTACAACAGAGACAAATATTGGGGACAGAATACCATATACCCAAAACCATTGTACAATGTCCTTTGTTATATCCAGATGATGAATCAATGATGGAGAAAAATGGGATACTTAAAGGGACTTTTGCAGATGGAATGTTCCATCACATATATGTAGGAGAGTCCCATCAGGCAAACTCAAAACCAGGTGCAACACATGACTCATTGGGCAAATGTGGAAATGCATCAAGGTTTATGATGTTGCACTGTGAATTACATTTGCATCTTTGGAGTTAAAATTATATATGAATCAATCTATGTAATATTTACTGTGATATTTACCAACTGCCTTTCAGTTTAATTAAATATTGGTACAACATTGCAGTATTTTTGACACACATTAATTCATATTTTACTTTTTGTGAATAAAAATAATGCACAGTGCCGGGCCTTTTAATCACACTGTACAAATTCATTTTTGGTTTATTTCCTTTTTGGTGACAAAAGTTCAAAATTCTAAACAAAAAAGCCTAACCATTCAGACGTGTTAAACAGTTCCTGCAGAGAACTAGAAGTGTATAAGATGCAAGACTATACATGATACAGGAGCTATCATGGAGAATTACAAACTGTGACAAAAAGGGTTATTCTAATGTAGAACCAAAGTTTGAGGAACATTGAAACAGCTGAAATATGAAAACTTTGAAAATGTTTTGTGATCGAAGCTCATGATCAGTTCTATTTACACAGATACAATAACATTATTGCATATGCAATTTCAGCATCATTAGGAATAGGCAGAAGAAACGTTGGACACGTAGGCAGGGAAGCAGCTGGCCACTGTGGTTTGGGTGCTTAGACCACCAACTCCAAGGCACACGGTGATGGGGACTGGAATGGAGGCATCAAGCTCAACATCATCATCTTCAGAGGCCTCCCCAAGTGACCAAGTTGCTGTGGCGGTCTCTACAGCAACTGATCCACCTACACCCTTTTCCACCACCCAGAAAACCATCTCCATCCTCCCTCTTGCTCCCCCCATTTGGCTAAACCCACACTCCTAAAATGAGGGGTGTCTCTTTAGTTTCAGGCACCTCACCCTTGCCCCTTTTCCCCCAACTGAGCCAAGTGAGGAGGCTATTGACTTCCTATAAAACATCCCTGCAGGCCAGAATGCACTCCCCAATGCCATCCAGGGGCTAAGTGGCAATATGCTAGCATACCTAGAAGGCATTCACAGTACTATGTCTGGCCTACAGAGGTCTTTTCAAGGTCTAGCCTCCTCACTGACTGCAGCCTGCCAACCAACCCAACTTTATGCGCCACCACCCACCCCTTTCACATCCCAGTTCCCTATTCTGAGCCCTGTCCCAAGCACACACACACTTTTGAACGCACCCACTTCAACACACACAAGCAACACACCCACATATAAACACAAATACACCAAACAAAAAAGGCGCACACATAAACAACAAACAGACACCACACCCATAACTACCTTCCACCACCACACCCACGTGCACCACCATCAGCACACCCACAAACACCCCCACCAAACTCACATGGACCACCACCTGCACGACTAAAGACACTCCCACCACCACACCCACATGCACCACCACTAGCACACCCACGGACACCACACCCACATGCGCCACCACATACACATGCACCACACCCAGCACCTAGTTCAAGTTCAAAAGCTTTTATTCGATTTGTACATACAAATCATACAAGCAAAAGTACATAATTAAAAATTTTTAAAATCACCATATGATCTCTCCTAGGGAGGCGAAAAAGGGCTAAAGTGCAGCAAATAGTAAGTGATCATGTCTCTTAAGGTCAACATATTATTATAAAATACAAAACATTCTTACATAGACAAACTGGGGATCAGTAGGAGTTACTCAATAGGCCTTTCCTGGGAACTATACATTAAAATTATTAAATAATCATACAATACTGTGGACCTCTACAAATATAATAATACCTTAATTACAGAAATTGATATAAAATTTAAAATTGAAGGCATATATATACAGACAGGAGTGTTAACGTTAATAGCATCATAAAACAGTTCCTGGCAGCTGTATAACATAAGTACAGACAGGTAAGTAAACATTATTATAGTACAATACTTTTCCTGGCAGCTGTACATTTTAAAATAAAAGTAGCCAAAGAGAAACAAATCTCCTCGTTCTCTAATGAGGATAAAAATATCAATGCTGTTTGTGTGGTACGAATGTTATATTTGATAAAAATTGGCTTAAGGTATTTTAACCTGAGAAACTGAAAGAATTTACAAAAAAGTAAGAAATGGCAACTACTCTGCCGGGAGATACTATCACACGGACAGGGTATGTCTGAACTGGTTTTTGTGTTTGGAAAAGCAACCAAGTGGTGAACAATGCCCAATCTAACCCGTGTTAAAACATACTGATGAGAGGGGCGAGTCACATATACAAGATAGGATTGGAGTCCCGAAATTAGATTTAAATCTTTATAAAATTTCACAGTGACAAGATTGCCAACGGTTTTATCTCGCTCAGCCTTACGAAAGTTTAGGAACGTTGTCTTAATTTCTTTTTTTGAAATAGAAACAACCTTTTCAGGCTCACGGAACACATCAATGTTAAAAAGAAGGAGATACCAGCGGTGAATGTATCTTAACCACAATATACGTGAAGAGTGGTCCAAACCTATACAATCAAGGATAATATCCTGAGTGAATCGAGTCTCTGGCTTAGCCCAAATAGAACGCCACAATAAGAGTGGCCGAACTGCTGCTAAGTCAGAAATGTACTCGATCCCGACTTCTTCATGGATCAGCTGGATGGAGGCAGAAGGGGGAACACATAACAACCTCCTTAAAAACTTGTTTTCCTCCTTCTGCAGGGAAATACCCTCGCAGTGTCCCCACACCCCTGCCCCATACAGAGCAGAGGAGACACAACATACATTGTATATGTTCATCATATCTGAAATACTTCGTGAGCCAAGTTTAGAAGCAAAACGAAAAATGCTACTAGTAGACCGTAGCATTTTTATTTTAACAGCCTCAAATTCCGCGTTCCAGGACCCACTATTATTATATGTTATTCCCAGATAACAAAAGGACTTAACAGAAGTCAACTTTTCCTTATCTAGAAAAAAAGTATGCTTTACCTGCTTGGCTGCCTGACCACATGACATTACATACGTCTTGGTTTTGTTCACACGAAGCCGCCTAACTTGAATAAACTGCATAAAATTATCAATTAGGCGCTGGAGGCCCATCTGTGTTCGAGATAAAAGAACAGCGTCATCCGCATAAAGTAACAGCGGAACAGGTTTACCACCAATCAGGGGGGCATCTGCTGGGATGTCGGCCAAGGAACGGTCGACACCGTTAATAAAAAGGGAAAATAAAAGCGGAGCCAAAACACATCCCTGGCGTATGCCCCGAGACACTCTAAAGAACGGGGTACATTCACCAAGGGTGCCATAGCGGACTTTACATGAAAGTTTTTCGTAGAGTCTAGCTAAAAAATGAACTATTTCCCTTGGGGCCCCTGCATCAAGCAAAACCTCCCAGAGAATGTTATGGTTAACCAAATCAAAAGCGCTGCTCAAATCAGCAAAACATAAAAAGAGGTTGCCATTTTTAGCCACAGTATATTTACTGATTAAAAGGTCCAGATTAACACATTGATCCAATGTGCCCAGGCCTTTGCGAAAGCCATATTGGACTCTAGTTAAGATGTTAAAATCAGTTGCCCAGTCTTCCAGCCTCTTCAGCAAAATCCTACTCATCACCTTTACAGAGGCGTCTAATAGTGAAATTGGACGATAGTTAGAGGCCTCTGATTTGTCACCTTTCTTATGTAAAGGAATGATAATCGATTGGCCCCAAGTAGATGGAAATTCGCTTTCAGCCGCACAATTAAAAATCCTCACCAAAATGGGAGCCCATAAAGCTGTTTCATCTTTGTATAGATCCAGCGGGACCCCATCGGGGCCAGGGGCCTTGCCTCCTTTACTTAAAGAAATTGCTTCATGGCATTCTTCTAGTGTTATAGCCATCGAGAGGGGCAACCATGGGGTTATATCTGGTGATGGTGACTCAGAAGTTGACCCTTCTGGATTGAATATTTTGGAAAAGTGATTAACCCAATCGCTACATGCCACATAAGAGGTCAGTTCTGGAACGTTTTCTTTATTGAGAAACGGGCTATTAATTGTTTCCCAATACAGTTTGCTATTTTTAGTCTCAGCAGCCTCCTTCAACTTATCCCACGCTTCAGTCTGTAGTACCCTTTTCCTTTTGTTAATTGCTGTTTTGTATCTAGCCCTAAAGTATTGTATATCCGTCTTGACACGTGGTTTGGTGCCTAAAGCATTCTTTAGATCACGGAGGGCGACTATACAGGTCTTAGCAAACCACCCCTGCTTTGGACCACTATTGGCTGACGGGATCTTAGTGAAAATACCATCGATAATACTATTCATAGATACAAAGTAATCTATTAAGCAGCCAGAATCACAATCATCATCCAAACAGTAGCTAATTTGATTCTTGCATTGAGTAAGAACCTCCTTCTGCTTGACTTTAGAATTTAAACCAGTCCATTTGACCCTTAGGCCCTTTGGGCTAATAGGCACTATGTCGGTTGTACATTTACCACCTGAAACTAATGAGGTACCATGCCCCAAGAGGGTAACACGAAGGCTGTTATGGTCACTGAGACTTTCTTCGTTTACATACAAATCAGTGTAGTCTCCACTGCTAGACAGCAAAATGTGATCTATAAATGATCCTGCATCTCTGCCTGTAAATGTAGGGCATGTTATTGCCCGGTTGTTAGTATTGCAGTTTAACAGGGTCATGTCTAGCGTGACTAGCATATTATTTAATGTGGAACCATAACTGCAGTGTTGGAAGTGGGGAGAATCCTCCCTCGCCCCCAGGTCTCCCAAATGGCTACTCGATGCTGCACCGAAGCCGCAGATGTTCCCGTTAGACAAATGGCAGGGCTGCAAGTTAAAATCACCAGCCCAAACCACCTCAGCCTTTCTTTTCGAGATATCAAGGGCCTTACTAATTTCCCTTTCTAGAGGCAGTAAAATATCCCCTCTAGTAGCATCAAAAATATTGTTGTAGAAATTTACAATGACTAAATCAATATTCTTCCTACACTCCACCCTTATAACTTGGCTGTGTGTCCCCACGGTCGTACTGTATTTGACCGTACAGTCACACAGCTTGGTTGATAAAAGCAACAAAAGGCCCCCCTTAGCCCTGCCCGAGCTGGATTTGGTTGCTCTAAGACAGTAGGATGCATACCCTTCGATATTAATGGGGTCCGGGCACCAAGTTTCCTGCAATAAAATTAGGTCAAATCCCTCTCCTATAAAGCTGGTCCAGAAGGGTGTACCTAATTTGCAGGTAAGACCAGCAATGTTCCAGGAAATAAGAGAAAGTCCTGCTGGTTTACCAGAGTCACCAACAACAGACGACTCTGGCTGAATTGCTGGTGGTAATAAGGCAGGACCATCTTCCCGAGAGATGGTATCTGGGCTTAAGCTGGGGCTAACAGTAGTTATACATGTGTCAGAGCTACCCCATTTACCTATATACAGGGGAGGTGATAGGGATGTCACTATTAAGGATTCGGGAAGTGCGGCTAAGGGCGTGACAGGAGAAGAAGAACACACCATATCAAGATAGGGAGTAGAAATGTTTAGATCCAGTGCTTCTGGAGGGCTGAGTCAGTCTACCTCATCTAGCACGGCATATCTATTTGGATGGGCGAATTGTGAGAACAGGGGATCTTGGGAGTGGGGCAAGTCCTGCCATGTTTGTTGCCACAGATGTTTATCTAATTGTGGTGGCTGAAAGGATTGCTGCCACTGGTGAGCAGACTGAGGTAGGGGTGGTGGAAAATGAAAAGGATGTTGCCAGTGGGATTTAACTTGATGCATAGGAAAGGGTGGAGCATTTGATAGCTGCTGCTGTAAATTAACATAATGTGGGAGAAAAGGAGGCGGATAAGGTGGTTGCAGCCAAGGTTTGGCAGCTTGCTGTGGAGGGTACCCAGGTCCTCTGTTACTTTGAAAAGTGGAACAGGGAGGGTTAGGTCGTGAAGACATTGGTAAAAAATAAGACAAAGGAAGTGGGTTAATTTGAGTCGCAGGACCACTATTGGGTGCATTACATATATAGCTTGCTGCCCCTACATCCCTGAAATTAACTGTGATTACGTCCCCTACTATTGTTTTCTTACTTCTGCCCACCCAATCCCCTCTACGCACGGTAAGAATTTCACCGTTCATATTATTAGGTAGAGGTTTATGTAGGTGGAGCCATTGAGCACATTTATTTCTAAGCTCGGTAAACGTTTCTTTTACTCCCTCCTTCAATGGGGGGACTGCTGTCAACACAACAACAAAAGGGGAAACCTCTGGTGGTAAATTAATGGACCTAAAACGTGCCTGCTTTGACTTAGGCCCTTCTGGTTTGTTTGTAGGAAGAGATGCAGAAGATGGATTAGATTTCCCTGCAACATCTTTTGCTTGAATAGTGGTGGTGGTAATATTATCAACAACAGGGTGTTGATTCGCCTGAACAGGAGCCCTCTCCTTTGAAATGGGTATAGTTGTGGGTTGGACGGAGTTGTTCCCTGTTTGCGACACAAGGGATATAACCGGGTTCCCAGGGGCTGCAATACCTTGAACCTTGTTTGATACATCTTTAGGGGGCTGGATACTCGATAAACATTTAGGGGCTAATTCTGTGATCCCTTGTAACTGATCAGGCCCTTGTCCCTGCTTTTTGTGTGGCCATTTAGAGTGTATTAAAGATGTAAGCCTGTCCACTTTAGAAATTAAAGGCTTGATTTGTGCTGCTAAAGTGGCTTCAAGGTCTAGTTTTAAATCTGTTACCATGTTTTGCACCCAGCAAGGAATACCTGATGTCATTTGTGGGGTAGGGGAAATCAAATTGTGATTCCTAACTGGTGCTTTTACTTTATTTTTACCCTTCAATGTAGCCTTTGGGAGGTTAGGAGCCCTTCCCCGGGGGACTTTAGGTGCAGGAGCTGTTTCCACATCGTTAAGCCCGCTCAGACTCGGCGCCGCTTTGTCAGGTGACTGACAGGTTTCTAGATCTGGTGTAACCTCCAGGTCTTCAAAAGACGGGTCTGAGTCTGATGGGGCAACCAATAGATCAACAGTATTTGGTACAGTCGGAGCACTATTAGTAGGCATGGTTATGGGTAGGGAGCAATTATTCAAAGTCTGCACGGCAGGTGATTTAACCTTTGCCAGGGGGCCCAAGGATGAGCGCCTAGCGTTTGCAAGGTCCATGGAGACTCTCTTTTCCAATAAAACAATACTTTGGTCAATAGTCTCATGTACACGTGAAATAAAAAGATCAATGGGTCCGGTCACCTGTGCTACCGCTGTAGCTTTTTTCGCGCAACTTCTAGTTCTGTTGCGTATGGTCGACATCTTAGACGTTATGGTTATCAAGGGCGCGGGAGCAGGGGTTCTGGGCCAGGGCCATCCTCTGCCGTCTTCGCCCCGGCCTTTGCCCCGCGCGCGTCCCGCGTGCGCGTTGCTGCTGCAGAATATATGGGAGGGACAGGTGAAGGGGCGGGAAGAGGACCAGCTGCGGCCGATCAGCGCCGCGCTGCCCGCTGGTCCTCGCAGTCCCGCCTCACGCCTTCAGGTGCAAATGCCGGCACAACAAAGCTGCGTTGGTGCTCCTATGCACTCGGGGGGGTCCAGCAACAGAGGACTGCCAAAGTACCTGGCCTGCGAGCGGCACCCGCGGAGCGGGGGCCGCGAGGCGTGGGTTCAGCACAACAGTGAGATGAAAGGTAAAGGGAGCTGCACTCGCTGCACGTCAGCTCAAAGGAAAATCCCAGGCGGCTCACTCGGCGCGATGATTTTGACCGGTGGAGGGGCGGGAAGAGGACCAGCTGCGGCCGATCAGCGCCGCGCTGCCCGCTGGTCCTCGCAGTCCCGCCTCACGCCTTCAGGTGCAAATGCCGGCACAACAAAGCTGCGTTGGTGCTCCTATGCACTCGGGGGGGTCCAGCAACAGAGGACTGCCAAAGTACCTGGCCTGCGAGCGGCACCCGCGGAGCGGGGGCCGCGAGGCGTGGGTTCAGCACAACAGTGAGATGAAAGGTAAAGGGAGCTGCACTCGCTGCACGTCAGCTCAAAGGAAAATCCCAGGCGGCTCACTCGGCGCGATGATTTTGACCGGTGGAGGGGCAGGAAGAGGACCAGCTGCGGCCGATCAGCGCCGCGCTGCCCGCGCGTCCTCGCAGTCCCGCCTCACACCTTCAGGTGCAAATGCCGGCACAACAAAGCTGCGTTGGTGCTCCTATGCACTCGGGGGGGTCCAGCAACAGAGGACTGCCAAAGTACCTGGCCTGCGAGCGGCACCCGCGGAGCGGGGGCCGCGAGGCGTGGGTTCAGCACAACAGTGAGATGAAAGGTAAAGGGAGCTGCACTCGCTGCACGTCAGCTCAAAGGAAAATCCCCACCTAAAGTGCGACCCATCCACACACACACATACATTATAAACCTTACACAGGAAATGCGAAAGCACTCACCGAACAACATACACCTAGGATGAAACATACACCCATACATGCACCACATGCACCAGACCAACAGGAACCTGTTTTTCCTAAGAAGATGTATTTTTTGCCCTTGCCATGACCCCTTACAAACCCCAACCTACCCCTCCCAAATGCAAAGCCACCACTTCCAAAACTCACCCACTCCTCCTAAATCCAATAATGCCCCTCACAAACCAACAACCACCTCTCACAAACTCAAGACCACCCCTCCCAAACACAAACCACCCCCTCCTCATTGAGGTGCCTGCTCTGTGCCCACTACATGCCCCTTCCTGATGAGGTTACCCTTAGCAGTGATTTAGAAGGCTAGCTTAGTGACACAGCAGAACAGTGCACTGGACAGTTTTATTGTATTGGACTGCCATTTGGATGGGATTCATTTTGAGAGATGTATCTCATAGTTTGAATCAATGTCTAATTTTCTTTTCAGCAAGTTTGTCCTGGCATTAGGTTTCCTTTGCAATTGTTTGATTCCTAGAAATGTTTCTGAGTTAAATGAAAGGTGCATACTTTTCGTTACCATTATGGGAGGAAATACAACGTATATTTCTTTGTGTCAACTTTGTTAAGTGCACACACTGGCTAAAATAGCATGTAATGGTCATTTGAATTCTGGTACAAGTAAACATCATGATAATGGACACTTACCCCAACAAATAGATATTTACATTTATTTATTAAAGTGTTATTACAGATGTGTGTGTTTCACTTTTATTACTGATATGAAGAAACACATATTTAATACATCTTATAAAATAATGTGACCGCTGAAATTGGTTACAAAGAGGAAATGCACTAGACAAGGGGAAATGTTACATAGATGAATAGAATGAATTATTCAAATTTGGAACTGACATTGATTTGACAGGTATTTTGGTATGTTAAAGGTTAAACTTTGTGTAGTGTAACTTTTGTAAGTCATGTTACATTGCACTAATCACAATGATGTGTGATGTATATATTTTTTTAATTTGAAATAGTTAAAAATGTATTTAAACACACCTGTTTGGAGATTTTTTGATTTTTTTCATTAATATCCTTTTTTTTGCTAGTCTTCATTTTTTTGAAGGCAGCTTGCACCAAATTTAGAAATAGAATGTAATCTTACAGGTGGATTTCTTTAAATTTCTTAAACGTCAATAAAACAGTCATCTGCATTGCACATTGGTATGCTTTTGCTTGTAAGAGAGAATAAAGATGCTTGAGTCCAGTCCAAATGTTAACAGACAAAAAAGTAGAGCTAACCGTTGATTCTGACTATGACGGTGTTGATTTTGTAAGTCATCAAGCAGCAGCAGCAAGACTTGGAAGATTGGGTCCTGGAGGAAATGGAAGTGCAAAAGTGAGAAAAGTATAGGTTCTGCCTTATGCCACTTCCAATCTGCCAAATCAGCTGGGGAGATTTTACTGCCACAGTCATATCAGTGAGAAGGCACATTGTGACTGACCAAGCTGACAAATTGGTGGTCTGCCCTCCAACAGCTACTTTTGCCTATTGCTTCATCGACATGGGTAAAATATACCTGGCAGAGTTGGAGGATGTCTGACGGTCTTTAGACTGTGGAACCTCCAGCATCTAAATAGACTGGGCAGACTGCCAAGTCGGCAGGCTGGGAGACCATCAAAAAAGCGACTGCAGGACCTGATCCACCATGCTCTAGATCAGGCCCTTTACCTTCAAACTTAGTTCCATATTTAGAATTTGGTAGACAGGTACTCTATCAGTCTTATGACAAATGCATTCAGATATAGTACACTTATTGTTAGGAAGGTGGGATATCTGTCACATTTGTGACAGGAACCCCTTTCCCTTGGTAAATGTAAAAACTTTTTTTTATTTGGTAGAGCTCAGATAATTATATAGAATTTAGGAATAAATAGTTTCAGACATGTAATTCATAATTTAGTTATAAAAAAACACACCATTTTCATGTACACAAATCCAAAAAACAGAAGACTTGTAAAGAGGCTTATCGTTTATACACATATCCAAAAAGAGTATAGTTATTAAGCGACTGATGGTTTGATGATGAGAAATAATTATTTGTGCTTGTTTCTTTGTATAAATGACAAAGTAGCCCAAAGCAAAACAGCCAACACATGTTTCACCATGTCATTGCGCAGAGACCTGGGGGGCGTGGCTTACGCCGCTGAGGGAAGACATCTCTCCCGTGATCTCCGTAGAGAGCCTTTCCAACCTCAATGCCGCTGACTGCTGCCTGAATCCTGGAGTCATCCTTGGCGGAATATGCTCCGCACATGTTGTTGGCGTTTTCAGCGAATTTTCTGCCGTTTTTGGGGAGCAGCGAACATCGGCGTTTTTCCACTCACTCGGGACGCGGGCGGCCGCCATTTTGAGCCGCTGAGCCCGCGTCCTTTCACCCGCTTTCAAGTCACCCACAACTTCCGTCTCTTTTTCCTTCAAAGACATGGTACTGTGCTGCCTCTTTGTATCTGCACAACTACAAGGTATGGCAATTAGCGCATTTTTCGGACTTTTATCTACATTACTTGTCTCCTGTCAACTCTTTCATCTGTGAGACTGCGGCAGCCATTTTAGGTTCTGGCATGGAGGTGTACTTTTAACCTGCATCATCTGCTACCATGACTTGGTTTCTCCACCCTGATACTTTTAATGACTAAAATGCTGATTTGGAGCATTCTGTCTTTCCTGTCGATGTTTATATTCTAACTTGCTGAAGAATTTGGTCATCTTCAACGTACCTTCATTGTCATCGTGCCTCTGCTGTGTGGTCTACGACCCTCTGCTTCTGTGCATATTTCTCTGTGGTATATGAGAGTTTTGCTTTTATTCTGTAGACACACTATTCATTTAAATCTTGGCGTGCTTTCCTGGTGTCGCATGTCTCATGGCGCGAGTAATATTAAGTCATCTCATACAGGCACGAAACTTAAGAGACTCAAGAATGACCCCCTTCCCCTATTCACACATCTCCTAATCCCGTCTTGGATTCCATCTTAGAGAAGGTACGGGGTCCCCAGCCTTTTATGTCTGCCACTAATGAAAAGCTCAAGCTAATTGAAGAGAGGTGGGTCATTATGGAAAGTAAAGTTCTGAACCTAGAGCAACGTGTCAGTGATATTCAGGATGTCTCATCTAAAATCCCTCTACTGGAAAAACAGATTCAAATGCTCAAACTTCACACTGACGATCTCGAAAATCGTAATCATAGGAATAGCCTACGCATTTATGGTGTTCCGGAAAATGTTGAGGGGTCTGACATGGTGTCCTTCATTCGAAACTTCCTACATGAACTCTTGGGCCTCCAACCTGCGTCTCATTCTCTTAACATCCAACGAGCTCACCGTCTAGGTTGTCTTATCTCCAATGCTTCTAAACCTCGTGGCATTATCATTTTATTTCTTGAGTTTACTGAACTAATGGCTGTTCTCAAGTCTGCTAGACTTAAGCGACGTCTCAATTGGTCAAGGCATAATATTTTTATTTCGCAAGACCTTACGAATGACCAACGCAAAGAATTTTTGAATCTTCATCCTCAAATGCGACAGCTAAACATTAAATATGGTATTCTACATCCATGTTTTTGCAAGATCACACACAATGGTCGTACCCTCTCCTTTCCTCAATTTTAGTTGTGCTCTGACTCTGAATCGGCACGCGCCGTTGTTTTTTTAATTCTCCTACCTGCCTCTGCCCTCCGGAGCGCCTCCCGCTGATCGCCCCCCTGCACTGTCCTCCTGCTTGCTGGAGCGGGGACGGGCGAGGCTGGCTGACATCTTGGGCGCTCTGGGGTTGACGGACTAGGCTTCTGGCCACTCCCCCCCGCCATGCCCCCTCCCTCACCGATATCATGACATCTCATCCCCGGCCGCGCAGCGGGCGCGCCGAAGGCGCGCCGAAGTTGCGCCTAAGTTAAGCCCGTCTGCGCCCGTCCGTGACTATTCGGGGCCCAGGGCCAGGTACTCTGCTCCTTCTTTTGTATATTCCTCTGCACTCTTGCTTTCTCTTTTTGCACATCCGCCCATTGCCCCTTCTCTGCTTCAGTGCATTGACTCACTTGGCATTTCTGTCCCTTCTCCCAATTCGCTTGTCCTCACTCTCCTTACTCCTTTGTCACACTGTCTTCCGCCCTCTAGTGCAACTCGTCCCCCTTTTTCACCCATCATTGCTTCTGCCCTCCTTCTTAATACTCGGTCGGCAGGCAGACATCAGCTGGAACTATTTAATCTACTGGATACCGAGGCTCCTGATTTCCTCTTTCTTACAGAGACTTGGTTTTCAGCTGACTCTCTGCCTGACGTACTTTCCACCCTCCCCGATACTTACTATGCTCTTCGGGCAGACCGTCCGACTGGTAAAATCGGAGGAGGCATGGCTTTGTTCATTCGCTCCAATCTTCACTTCCAACTCCTTCCCCATCCCCCCATACCTTGCGTCGACTTTTTAGTTGCTTGCTCAGTCAACCTCCTGGATCCGTTGACCATAGTACTTATGTACCGTCCTCCCCAAAACATGCCCTCTTTGCAAGAACTGTTGGCCACACTCGTGGTCAATAACTCATCTGTTCTCCTGCTAGGAGATTTTAACTTCTGCCCTGGTGATCCTAAGGAAGATCAGTTCTCTAAAGATTTCTCTGCTACCCTCCTTGGCCTCAATTTTCTTTCTCACGTTCGTGCCCCTATCCATGTTCACGGTCACACCCTAGATCAAATCTGGTCAACCTCCTGCCCTATTCTCTCTCCCTGTATTCTTCCCTGCTTCTGGTCTGATCACGCTCTGATCTCCTTTTCCATCGAACTCGGCGCATCTGAGAAACCCCCTTTACTTAGGAACATCTTTGCTCGAAATTGGAATCGGGTTGACCTGAATTCTCTCTGTGCCTCTCTTTCTTCTTCCTCCCCTGATCTTTCTGAGCTCTCCCTTGACCACCAAGTAGATGCCCTGAACTCCTGGCTGTCTTCATCATGTGACCTGGTCGCCCCAGTTAGAAAAGTTAAGTCCTGTCATCCGCATGATGCTCACAAGTGGTTCACCAGTGAGCTGAAAACCTTAAAATTGGACCTCAGGCGCGCTTAACGCCATTGGAGGCACAACTACTGCTCCACCTTGCGAGTCAAATATAAGTCTCTGAAACGAGCCGTTCTTTCGGCAAAAACTAAATATTTTTCGGAGAAAATAATATCATCTGCTAATAAGTCTAAAGAGATTTTCTCTACAGTTCGTAACTTAGTTACTTCTGATATGGTCAATCTTAACCTTGTCCCTTCCCAAGCACTTTGTTCCTCCCTTAATGATTTTTTTATAGACAAAATTGTCAAGATCAAAGCTAATATTCCTCCTGCATCCTCTTCATTCCTCTTTCCCGGTCCCCCTTTGCCTACCTCCTCCCTTGATTACTTCCCCCTATCTCGACAGAATCCTTCCTCGTCTTACTCCAGAAAGTTAAGTCTGGATCGCCGGCCGACTGTGTCCCAGCCCGCATCCTAAGAGAGCTTTTCATTAATTGCCCCAACCCCCCCTTTCTTTTCTTAATGCATCTATCTCTCAGGAACTTGTTCCAACCTGTCTCAAGTCGGCCATAGTTTTTCCAATTCTTAAAAAGCCTGGTTTAGATACTTCCCTTCCTTCCAATTTCAGGCCTATTTCCCTTCTTCCCTACTTAGGGAAGATCTTGGGGAGCCACATTACCACCTCCCTGTCCTTATACATCGAGGATAACCATCTCTTGGCCCCCCATCAAGCGGGTTTCCGCCCGGGCCACTCGACCGAATCAGTGGTCCTGGCCGTCCTTGACGAGCTCAGGAGTAGGGCTGATTCTAATCTCCCTCAAGCCCTGGTGCTCTTTGACTTGTCCGCTGCGTTTGACACGGTCGACCACTCCATCCTTCTCGGCCGTGTCAGTGCAGCGGGCATTCGGGGCACTGCCCTCTCTTGGCTCGCCTCTTTTCCTTAAGGGCGGTCCCAGGCGTTCCACCTTTCTGGCTTCTCTGCCCCTTCCCGCCCGGTCATCTGTGGGGTTACTCAGGTATATTCCCTGTCCCCCCTTCTTTTCAATCTCTATATCCAACCTTTGATTCTTTCTCTTTTCAACATGGGGGTCTCCGTGTACAATTACGCGGATGACCTCCAGCTTGTGTTTGATCTTTCTTCCTCTGACTCGTTGCCTAAGTTTCATTCTTCCCTCGTTTTTATTTCAGAATGGATGTACCACAACCATCTTAAGCTCAACCTGGACAAAACGGAGTTGGTCCTGACTGGCGCTAACATCAGCCCTTGGTCAGCCGCCTTCTGGCCACCCACCTTTGGCCCTCCCCCAGTGCCGGCGGCCTCAGCAAAGACCTTGGGCATCAAAGTCAGCCGGGACCTCTCCATGCATGCCCAGGTTAGCTCAGTGGTCTCCTCTTGTTTTTTGTCCCTCCGGATTATCCGGAAAGTTTCCCGTTTTTTTTCCCCTGATGCCCTTAAAATCATTGTGCTAGCCATGATTCTTTCCCGCGTAGATTACGGGAACAGCCTCTACGTGGGAATTCCCGCCTTTGAACTTCGCCGTTTACAGGCTATTCAAAATCAAGCAGCCCGCCTCATTCATCACCTCCCTAAGTTTCAGCACATCACTCCATACCTGAAATCCCTTCATTGGCTCCCCATCTGTCAGAGGTCCTTCTTCATGATGGGCTGCCTTGCCTTTATGGCTCGTGCCCGCACTGCCCCTTGGTTAATTAATTCTCTCAGCAGCCCCTACACCCTCAGCCGCTCCCTCCGCTCTCCTAACCAATCCCTTCTCAATATTCCCCGATTTCGAAAGACCAGAACTGGTGGCATCAGATTTTCAGTACTCGCTCCTCGTTTCTGGAACAGTCTTCTGATATCTATTAGGTCCATCTCAGTCTATTCACAATTTCGCAAGGCACTTAAAACTTTCCTTTTCTCCCTAGCGTACTCATGCTAACCCCTTCATGGCTATCTTCTGAGCTCCTTAGTCCTAACCTCAGCGCCAGGAAGCCGCTTGGTCACAGTGCGCTCTACTAAGAACTTTTGAACTTCAAACTCTGATGACCCTCAGAAGCTCCATACTTATCTACAGAGTGTTTCCTCCCCTGTTATGGACACTAATATTTGATATTTTTCTTCCTTATGCTTGAATTTGTTATGTTTATCTGATTGCTCTGGCTTCGTCATGGTTTTGTTTTTGTGTCATCCGTTTTCTTGAGGTTCTATCTTTTCTTCATTTTCTTTACCCGGCTATGCTTTTTTGCTGCTCACTGGGGCCCGTGTCCTCTTTGGCGTCTCCTAGCTCACGATGTCTTGGGTATCTCTTTCTTCTCAGACCTGGCATTTTTGCCTTGATCTGTTTTCTTATCTCTTTCCTGTTGTTCCTCTCTTTTCTCTCTTTTTCCTATCTTGCTTTCTCCTTTTCTGTCTTCTTTCTCTGTCGTGTGCACTCTCTTGCTTTTCCTTTCCTGGACAATCTCTGTTTTCATTTTTCTGGTTTCTATGTTTCTTGTCGGTCACAATGATTTTGGGAGTATTTAATCCTCTCAATGTGCATGTCCTGCGTATTTTGTTTTTGTGTAATGTATTTTTTTGCTGTGTCCTTTCTTGTAGATGTTCTCCTGCAATGTATCTACCCCAAGCGTATTCCCTCCTCCTCACCTTCCATCATGTGTAATTTTGTAACATGGATTTTTCGAGGTCTTGGTCATCCTGTCAAGCGTCAAAAGGTATTGTCTCATTTATCCAAACTTAATTCACTAGTTGTTTTTCTCCAAGAGACTCATTGTACAGATGTTGAATCTTCCAAGCTAAAAAGGCATTGGGTGGGTCAAGTGGTGTTCCCTCCTGCTGTTAACAAGAAAGGGGGTGTTGCTTTTTTATTCCATAAAGGGTTGTCGGTCCAAATTTTATCCTCTCAAAATGATGATGAGGTACGCTGGGTAATGGCAAAGGATGTGATCCAAAATAAGACTTTGGTTTTATTAAACATTTATGGTCCGGTTCGGCCAGACCCCAAATTCTGGAATGATATCAAAATTCTTATCTCCACTATGGACTGTCCAAATATTGTAATTGCTGGTGACTTTAATCAATGGTTAGATTCATTCTCTGACAGACTTTCCTCAAGCAAATTTCACCCTGATAAATCTCATAAGTGTTTCCAAGCTGCCATTACCTCGCGTCCCCTTTATGATGTATGGAAAACATGCAATCCTGACTCCCTCGAATGTTCACCATACTCGTTCAAGGATAGACTATATTATGGTCAGTAAGTCTCTCCTTCCCTCAATTCAAAAATCCGACATTGGTTCTATTTTTATTTCAGACCATACCCCTGTTCATGCTGTCCTTGACCTTACCCTAACTTCTTCTAGATTCACTCAATTTAAATTTAATACATTCCTATTGTCTGACACTGCTTTTGTAAAAGAAGTTACAGTGTTTATTAATGAGTTTTTCACGTTTAACGACCCATCAGACACCTCTATCCCTAATAATTGGGATGCTTTCAAAACTGCCCTTCGAGCATTCACTATTTCATATGTCGCTAAAAAGAAGAAAGCATATAGAATCAAATATGAAGACCAACTCAAGAATATTAAACAACTTGAACACTAGTATTTATCTTCTAAGTCCACTGATGCGCTTCAGAATCTAATTAAAGCAAAAACCGAGCTAAATAAAATCACTACAGTTGAAGCTTGCAATACCCTCAAAAAAATCAAATCTAAGTATCATGGGGGCCAAAACAAGGTGGGTAAGATGTTGGCAAATTATCTCACAATCAAATCTGAACGTAAAACGATTGGCCCTATTTTTAATGATTCTACCAATAAATTAGTTTCATCAGATGAAGACATAGCGGACGTTTATCATAATTACTACCACACTCTTTATACTGATGACACACACCCTTCTGATTTAAACTTAACATCTTTCTTTGATGGTCTCCCTTCTCCGCCATCACTCCCTGGCAAATTTGCCCAGTTAGAGAAAGACATTTCTCTTCACTTCAAGTAGTACTTCAGGCTATCAACTCTCTGAAAAAATCTAAGGCTCCAGGGCCAGATGGATTACCAGTTGAGTTTTACTCTGCATTTCATGCCATCTTTGTGCCCAAATTGCTCCAACTTTTTAACTCGTTTATTTCTACTGCTAAGCCTCAGGGTCTTTCCTGGATGCTCTGATTATCATAATTCCCAAACCTGACAAGGATCACTCTCAATGTAAAAACTATCGTCCTATTTCCCTGATTAATTATGATTGTAAAATATTTGCTAAAATTCTGGCTTCCCGTCTAGATTCTCTCATTCCACTTTTAATTAAAACTGACCAGGTTGGCTTTGTAAAAGGCATATTAGCCGCTGATAATGCCTGTATGTTTTCTAATAATTATTCCCACAGCAAAACTTTTAAAACTCTGCTAGCAGCCTTGTCTTTGGATGCAGAGAAACCCTTCGATCGCATCAATTGGCAATTTATGTTGCGTACCTTGCAATGGTTTGGGTTTGGTCCCTCCTTTATTTCCTTGGTTAAACTCCTATATTCCTCTCCTCGTGCCAGTATTTTTGTCAATAACCAGTTTTCTAGATTTTTTTCCTTGTCCAGAGGCACAAGACAGGGTTGTTCCCTTTCCCCGTTATTGTTTATCCTATGCCTTGAACCTTTTTTGGAACGAATCCGAAATAACCCTAATGTTAATGGTTTTAAACTAGCCTCCATTGAAATGAAAATTTCTGCATACGCAGATGACATCTTGGTCTATATTGCTAACCCTGTCACGTCTCTCCCTCACTTCATGGAAGAAGTTTGTTTATATTCTTCAATTTCAGCTTACAAACTTAACTTATCTAAAACAGAAGTTTTACCATTAAATTCTATCTGTTACCAATACATGTTTGATTCTACAGATTTTGCTTGGTGTCCTTCCAAAATAAAATACTGTGGCATTTGGTTTTCCTCATCCCTCGTCAACACACTTAAATTTTCTTTTGATTCCCTTATCAAGAAACTCCAGTCTCTCCACCAAAGTTGGTCTCCCTTATTCCTATCCTGGTGGGGTAGACAAGATACCATTAAAATGATGATTACGCCACATATACTTTACACGGTATCTATGCTCCCCATAAAAATACCTAATTCATATTTTGTTCGCTTAAATTCTATTTGTTCTAAATTTTTATGAAATGATAAACACTCTTGCATCGCCTTGCAAAAACTCATCCATCCCAAGAATGAAGGAGGTGTTCATTTTCCCAACTTCAAAACATACCACTCTGCCTTTGTGATTAAACAATCCTTTTCTTTAGCATATGATTTTATGGACTCCCCAATACCTAGATGGGTTGTATTTGAACGCTCACTGTTAAAAGACTTTTCGTTTCAACATACTGTCTTTATGTCCAATTGTTCTTTTTTATTCAAACACCCGGTTCTAAAATATTCTCAAACACTGTTGTATGACACATTCTCTAAGGATTTATCTCCTCTCCAATGTTTTTTGTCATCCATTGGGTGGTATAATAAGTTTATCAAATATAAGGGCAAGTCTTTACAAATATTTAAAAGAGAAGGGTATTTCATTTGTTCATCAATTTTTTTCTAATAACTCTATTCTCCCTTTTCATGAGTTGCAAGATGTATATCAACTGCCCATTTCATGTCTAACTGAGTACACCAACATAACTAACGCTATATCAACCCTTTCCCCACCTGATACCTTACCCTCTTCTTCTCCCTCAACTCCTCTTTATCCTTTGTTCTCTCTTCATCAACCTAAAGCTGCCCTTGTATATAAAATATTGTTATCAAATATTATTGACCGACCCAAATCATCTACTGACATTGCTTGGGAAACTGATTTGAATGTTTCGTTATCTGTTGATGTTTGGGATCACTTATGGTCCAAATTATTTAAAGTTTCCATTGCTGCACGCATTACTCAATCCCTTTTTTTTATTTATCATAGAGTTGTTATCATGCCTGTAAGTATTTCTACGTTTTCACCTGCATCTCCTTCTTTATGCTGGTCTTGTTCTTCCGGATCAGGTACACTCAAGCATCAATTATACGAGTGCCCCTCTGTTTTCTCCTTTTGGAATTCTGTTTGGGATATATGCATGCAAATGTTACAATGTTCTTCATCTTTAACATTAGTGAATGTATTTTTAGGTCTATATCGGATAATATAGATATTATCCCATCTAAAGCTAGGTTACTTGATCTTTTCATTGCTATTGCGTTTAAAGTGATTTTATCTCGTTGGAAAGATAAACCCAAATTATCTGTAACTACCTGGTGGAATTTCATATGTGACCAACATAGGATTGATGTTGCCTCCTCTTCCTCTATTTCTTTAAAAATTAAGTCTGATCTCCTATGGCTCCCCTTTGTTACTTACCTCTCTTCTAATCGTTCCAATTAATTGCATGACTCGTTCTTTCCTCGCATATATTCCCCTTACCCCTGGTTTACTTTTCTCTTCTTCTTCCTCTGCTTATACCCCTCCTCTTCCTTCCCCATTTCTTTTCCTTTCTTATTCTTCTCTTTCCTTTTTCTTTCTTTCTCTCATGGTTTAATCTGTAATTTTTTTTTCATTTTCTGCCTCATGTTTTATCTTATTATATTCATTGATATTATTGTATGGCTTTGTTTTCTATTTGTTAAAACTTTATAAAAAAATCTTAAACTGAAAAAAAATTGCGCATAGACCATTGGCCTTTTCTAGGCTTCTGTGACGTAGAGATCAAAGGGTATGGTTAAATGTGGTCTGTGAGCGAGGCATCCTGAGGACACAATTAATCACTCCCTCTGGAGCCAGATGGGAAACTGGCTTTGTGGGTGGAGTGCAGGGCCCTTAATTCTGTGAACTTCAGAAGAGTTTTTGATGAACGTTCTAAAGACATTGTTTTCCTCACTTAAGCAAACCTTCTTCATTCTTTATTCATATTTCTTTACTTTCCATTGGGGTGAAAACTATGTGCAATTGGAATCTTCAGAAACGTGTGCTGATATTTATTACCAAATGTAGAAATTCAATAGCTTTTGCTCATTATAACTGCTACTTTATCTCATTCCTACTCATTCTGTTATCCAGGGAAAATGATGACAACCAATGTCATCTCAATTCTATTATTTAAATCACATGGATATGAACAATACAATAGTTCTATCCAAGCTATTTCTCTTTGTAATAAATATATTTATTGTTTCGTTATAGTTTGATGTTGATTTTTTGCTAGTGCTTGTTACTGTAATAGGTTGACATTATGTTTAGGTTCCTTTTGGGTAGCAGCCACCAATAATTCAGCATTTTTATATTGCTTTGAAGTTCATTCAACCGCTTCTTTATCTTATACCCTGTTTTCCCCACATACACTAAACAAACTTGGTACTTACACTAAGCAATGTGGAATTGTAGGCTGTTGCTTACTAAGGATTACTCACATGACTGTAGACTTTGGAAATACATCAGCCTACAACAGGTCCAACTTAAATCTCATGTCACATTATCTAGAGGAGCTTCTATGGAGTGGATTGTACACAATTAGGTAAAATGGACGCCAGATAAGATCAAATACTCTAGATACATTTACAGGGTAATAAATAAGGATCAGTATGTCTTAAACAATTTAATAGTGAAAGATATTAGGAGATGTTCTCGACTAAATCAACCTATGGGTAAATATCATTGCTATCAAAATTATAGATTTTGTATGAATTTCCATATGTGCTCAGCAACATGACACTCACTGTCCAGTCAAAGGAGTCACCAACCAGACAACAGCCAAACGTGCTCTCGTGTGATCTAAGAAAGCTTCAGTTCTGTCTGAGAGACTGCAGATGTCACTCAACATAATACGTTTTGTTTGTTTTCCCAAATTTCAAGGATTACTACATTGCTTTTTCCCTTCAGCTGATGCAGCAGTGATTTTTCTTGTGTCTGTCCAGGAAGTGCCCAATTGGATGGAAATAGAAGTGATCCCTGCTAAGCGACAAGGATTTATACAATGTTTAAACATACATGTTTCTCCACCAACATCAGCACAGTTAATGCAGACCACAAAATATCAATGCATCTCTATATTCAAATGCTTACTTTTGGCGCAACTCTTTGAACAGAATTTTAGTGCAAACCCTCAAATGCTATAAATAGATAAACAGTCGAATCACGTATTGGTATAAGACATGTGCCTGCTTCACAGTCAATTCCCCATCTCCCATTCTCAATATATTTTTGGCTCTAAGTGTCAGGACCGGAACCCTGGGTTCCATCCTCTGCTACCCAACGACGTCACAAACTGGGCAAGGTGCTGATGGAGATGCTTGAGCAATGAAGGTGCGGACCTGGAGACTCAAGATGGCCGCCGCTGTTGCCAAGGCAGATGCCCAGTAGGCGCTCTAGTCTTCCAGGCCCCAGCTGCATTGAACTCTATGTGAAGCGCAAGCGCTGGGAAGAATGCGCACTTCACTAAAAGAATCTGACCAGAGAAGTTCGTTATTTTGAAGATGCTTAGAGTCCTGACTTATTGGTAAAAGTATAATAGCGGAGTTGCCGTTTTGCCGCAACATTGATAGTGGAAGGAATTCAGCTCGGAACTGCCGAGTATTATTTTGAAGAACGTCTACTTGGAGATTTGCCGCTTGCGAGCGAACGCCTGAGGAGGAAGGTGTCGAGCGTCTAGCGGAGAAAAGAGCAGCCAGGGTTTTTCACAACTAAGGACCTCGGAGGGAGAAAGGGCCAATTGACAAGTTTTGAGGAGAGGAGTTCAACGCAGGAACACAGACTCTCGAAGAGAAAAGCTAAGTGAAAGAGTTTAGACTTGAAGGCCAATTGTTCTTGTACTAAGTTACTTGCCGTTTGAAAGGGAATTCAGTCCGACAACATTCCTGTTAAGAGAATAGAAAGATAAGAAGTGATTAAATATGGACAGTACTCTGCCGTGCAAGAGAAATGTAAATGTTGAGTAAATATGTAAAATACGCACAAAGGAGCTACAAAGTGTTGAATAACTCTGCCAACCTGAAAGAGACAATACAGAGGCAAGGTTAGACATCCAAAAGGCTTCTTCAGAATACAGAGAGTAACAGAACCCCCAATTAGAAAAAGACTCCACTAATAGTGAAATAAGTGCATTTACTATGAGTAATGGATTAAATAGTTAAGAATCACTAGAGAAGGAAGTTAATATATATATATATATATATATATATAATTTGTTTCTTCTTTCACACTAGTGTCAACTATAGTGGAGAAAAGAATCACTATCAATATACAGAAGAGGAGCTAAGGTCCAGCACCTTAATGGTGAGTGAGAAAGATAACAGAGTAGATTCCAATAGAGAGTAGTATTAGGATTATATTGATGTGTTATTGTTTTTAGGTTTCCATCAAACGAGACAGCACCGAAGGTAGCTGACTGAGGGAGCCAACGCAGGACCAGTCTCTTCTCTGTTTGGTATTTTATCCAATTCCCCCGTCCCTTAAGGTAATGGTGGGAGGTTATGTGTAAAGACCTACCAGCATTGCTGAGAGGGACTTGGGTTGTAGCATCTCTGTTCCTGTGCAGTAGTTGGTAAGCCGAGAACAGGTTTTGAGTTCTGACAGAGTGAAGTGCCCAAGTTGCCTTCGCACTCGAACTGAGATGGCGGAAGGAATTGATGTCCAATCCTTAGGTACAATCCTAGACGCAATAAAGAATTGGTGGCGGTTAGGGAGGAAAATCGAAATCTGAGACAAGAGGTAATCAGTGCCAGAAAAGAAACTGCCGAATTGGCGCTAAGATTACGCCAACCTAGTAATTTAGAGAGGGAAGCCATGAATCCAGTATTAGAGACCACCAATAGGACAATTACACAAGTTATACATTCTCTCTCCCCAGTTATACCATTGGCAGCTCCAGAGAGATTTAACAGGAACCCACAGAAGGCGCAGATATTCCTCTCCCAATGTTCGTTACACTTCATGTGCCGCCCTTCAATCTTCCCAGACGCGCAGTCTAGAGTGGCTTTCATACTCTCATATCTAAGTGGGGATGCAGCTTCATGGTCATGCCATTAGTCTCACAGGATGACCCTTTGTTAAGGAATTTTGAAGATTTCAAACGAGAATTCTTACGGATATTTGATCGACGGAGAATATCTCAAGTGGTGGATAATGAATTGCTTGATTTACGACAAGGAAATCGAGATTTAATCACATACCTGGCTCAGTTCAATAAGTTAGTGGTGGAGACCGATTGGCCAGAAAGCAAGAGGGCTGCGGTGTTCTATCGTCGATTGAGAGATGAATTAAAGGACACCTTAGCCCAAATTCCTAATTGGCCCACCGAGATATCAGTGCTCATAGACTTGGTGTTGGAGATAGATTTCCGCCAGGGAGAGAGGCGACGAGAAAAGAAGAAAGACTTTAAGGTGATACCTCCAAGATTTGACCAGGCTCAGTCAGATGGTGCTAGGACCTCAGAGACATACTCAGGAGCCGAACCAATGCAGATTGGAGCAATAAGAGGCCCTTTGACCAAGGAAGAGAAGGATAAAAGAAGGGCAAATAATCAGTGCATGTATTGTGGATCTGGGAGCCATTTTGTTCGAGATTGCCCAAAGAAACCAAAGGGCACCTTCAAGCCGAAGAAAAACTAATGGCACCACCTGCGGGAGGAGTTGAGCAGGTGGGTGCGATTCAAGAAAAAACTCAGCATGAATATCAAATGGCAAACACACTACAATCAGCGGCTCCGTATTTAGTTCTGACTATGGAAGTGAAATTTGGACAGACCATCTTAACGGAAGTATCAGTTATGATTGATTCGGGAGCCACAGGAAATTTCTGTGATTTGAGATTTGCAGCTAAGGTGGGAATCCAGGCAATCCGGAAGGTAAAGAGCGAGCCCGTTCGTGCAGTGGATGGGACGAACCTTTCTTCGGGGCCCATCGTAAGCCACACGGAAATGATCCAATTGACGACCAATGACGGACATCAGGAGAAGATCCAGTTTAATTTAATAGATGCTCCTCAATTTCAACTAATTCTTGGTCTCCCGTGGCTTACTGAGCATAATCCTATCATCAACTGGAGCTTCAGAACCGTAGTAATGGATTTGAGTATTTGTCAAGAGAATTATTTTGATTCAGAGACCGAACGAGCAAGAAACAACCCAACCTTGTCGTTGTGTTCCACTGGGCATTCCATGTGCGTGATTAACGTTCAGGAAATTCCCGAAGAATATAAGGAATTTGCAGAGGTGTTTAATGAAGTAGAAGCAGAACTTTTACCACTACATAGAGTTTATGACTGTAAGATAGAATTGGAGCCAGGATCAAACTTGCCATGCAGTCGTGTCTATGCCTTGACCGAGAAGGAGCACCAACATCTAGAGGAGTACCTGGATAAATATCTTGCTAATGGGTTCATCCGGCCGTCCCAGTCTCCAGTCTCATCTCCCTTATTTTTCGTGCCGAAGAAGGAGGGAGAATTGCGGTCCTGCATCGACTACAGAGCGATTAACAAGATAACCAAGAAGAATCGGTATCCTTTACCATTGATTTCGGTGCTTCTGGACCAGGTGAAGGGAGCTCAAATCTACACAAAACTCGACTTGAGGGGAGCCTATCATCTAGTAAGAATGCGCGAAGGAGATGAGTGGAAGACGGCATTTCGGACTAGATTTGGGCTTTTTGAATATCAGGTGATGCCCTATGGACTGTGCAATGCCCCAGCAGCCTTTCAGCACTTCATCAACGACATCCTGAATGAATTTATAGATCAGTGTGCGATAGTGTACATTGACGATATCCTAATTTATTCTTCTGACGTAGCAAAACATCATGAGCAAGTGAAGGGAGTGCTGCGGAAGCTACAGGAGAATAAATTGTTTGTGAAGCTAGAAAAATGCGCGTTTGATGTATCATAGGTGGAGTTCTTGGCTTTTGTGCTGTTGCCTTCCGGAATTCTGATGGATCAATGCAAAGTGGAGGCGGTGACAAACTGGGAATCTCCGAGGAGCGTAAAGGAAGTCCAAAGTTTCATTGGATTCGCTAACTTCTACCGGAGATTTATCAGTGAGTTCTCCAGAAAGATTCTTCCCCTCACGAAATTGTTGAGAAAAGGAACCAAGTTTGAGTGTTCAAAGGATTCGGAGGAGGCTTTTCAATCTTTAAAAGAGGACTTCACCACGGCGCCAGTCCTGTTACATGCTGACCCGTCGGAGCCTTTTTATGTAGAGACAGCTGCATCTGATCAAGCAGTGGGAGGAGTGTTATCGCAGCGACATAAGACCACAGGCCAACTGCACCTGGTCGCCTATCGTCAAGAAAGTTGACTCAAACGGAGATAAACTATACTATCACAGAGAAGGAGTTGTTGGCCATTAAGGACGCCTTTAAGGAGTGGCGACACTACTTGATGAGAGCTCGGCACCAAGTAATGGCATTTACAGATCATCGCAATTTAAAGTTTCTGAAAACAGCCAGAACTCTTACACCACGACAACTGAGATGGTCTTTGTATTTTGGGGACTATGATTTCGTGATCACGTTCCGTCCAGGAGCTCAAAATGGAAAGGCGGATGCCTTGTCCAGGATTGGTACGGAGTTGCAGAAGACCGTTACAGACAGTCAGCCAATCATTGTCAGAGTCTTGGTTATTAGGTTCCCTCGAATTCCCCAGGAACAGTTCCCCAGAACCCTTGGAAACACTGAGTGCTAGAACGTTTCTATTACCTCTAGTAGTAACACAATACCAAGCGAACCTTTTCCTGATCCCAAGAAAAGAGTTTAGAGTAGACCCGATACGAAGGGTCTCAACCAAAGAACTAATTAGAATCAAATATTATCCTGCTATTGAAGCCAAACAAAGATTGAGTTTCCAATATGAGATATTTATATTCAGGTAAACATGATGATGCAGGCATGAAATAATAACAAGAGTTACACCTTAGATTCAGTGAAAGATCTAGGGTTAAAACACACATTCATAACTGTTAAATAGCGCACATGAAATGTTCTCAAATAAGGTTTACACTGTTGATATCACTGTTTAGCAAAATGTGCCAATCGGAATGAACTTGACTCTATAGTCAAGCGCCATGTAATCATACTGTTGGTTTTCGATACTTCAGACAAACGAAGCTCAACTGAAGTTAGAAACTGAATCAAGGTCCTTTTGCCTTAAAATACTGTTCGTTTGAAGTTTCATTAACACGGAGTAAAATACAAGAAGGCAAGTCTCAATTCAAAGTCATTGTTCGGAAATAAGAGCATTCAACGTTGTTGAGGAAACGCCCCACTCGAGTCTCAAAGAAATCGCCAGCCGGCAACTCTCAAACTTGGCATGAAGAACAAAAAGGATCAATCCTACCTGCATCTAAGACAAGCGGATATTCGTGGTAGTTTACTACCATTTAGCAGGAGGCGGAAACAGGAACTGCAGCGAAGACCTCTCAGGAGCGAAGACCGGGAAGAAGACAGGAGACCTCCGACCTCGGGAAATCAGGAAGGAATAATCCGCACGGTGTCCTGGGCGTGGCCCCTTTTATAGTCCCAGCCGAGATACAGGAGCTGTCGAGGGAAAAAAGACCTCGGCAGCAAATCCAAAAACAGAACCTTAAGGAACAAGCACTGGCAAAGCGGTAAAACGCGAAGGGCATTTGCCAAGTGAATCTGCAACAAGCATTGGCGGAAGTCATTCGGAAAATCACAACAATTGGCATTTAACCAAAGGGGAGGTAACAAGCATTGGCAAGAGGCTGAGACTGGCAATGAGACTGGCAAATGCAAGATAGGCACAAATAAGCATTGGCAGAAAACAAGGAAGGTGCTAAGAACCCACATCTAACATACAGTACAAGAGTCAATGATATAATGCAGGCAAGAATACAAGAAAGACAGAATGTCGTAGCAAGAGAACGGAGCAATAGGCCATGGATCCTGACAGTGCCCCCCAACAAAAATAGAGACACTCCCCCCGGGTTTTCAAAACTGAGAAACAGGGTGCTTGGCATGAAACCTCCTCACCAAGCGAGGAGCATGAACGTTCGCTTCAGACACCCAAGAATCCTCCTCAGGTCCATAGCCTTTCCAGGAGAGCAGATACCATAGCTTCCCTTTTACCCGCTTGCAGTTCTTTATACAACGCACCTCGAATTCGTCCTGACCTCGCATAAGCAAGGCTGGAGGATGAGTCCTCCTCTTGGTAGTTGCCTTTTTCAGCAGAGAAACGTGGAATACAGGGTAAATTCTCATGCTTGCTGGAAGGAGCAGTTTGTAGGCCACAGGATTTACACACTGAACAATTTTATAAGGACCAATGAACTTGGGATGGAATTTGTAACGTTTCCTGAATTGAAAGTTCTTAGTGGAAAGCCAAACCATATCTCCTACACGAAGATCTGGCCCCTTTTGCCGCTTCCTGTCCGCAAATCTCTTGTATGCGACCTTGGCTTTTAACACATTACTTCGTAAGAGTCTAGTGATTCGCTCCATTTCTCGGAAATGAGAGTCCAAAGAAGGTATGTTGGTCTTTTGATGAGCTAGCAGCAAAGGGGAGAAATGGGGATGTCGGCCATAGACAGCAAAAAATGGCGACAGACCTGTAGAAGCATTCTGTAAATTATTATACGCGAACTCAGCTTCCCATAACATAGCTAACCAAGAACCTTGCTTTTTGAACAAAAAACATCTTAAATACTGTTTCAGGACTTGATTAACTCGTTCAGTCTGTCCATCCGACTCAGGATGGAAACTTGTGGAAGTGTTACATGAAATGTGGAGGGCCTTACACCAGGCCTTCCAGAACTGAGAGATGAACTGTGATCCACGGTCTGAAGTAATGGACCTGGGAAGACCGTGTAGACGTACTACATGTTCCAACAGTAATTGGACTAGTTGAGCAGAGGTAGGAAGTCTTGTGCAAGCAATAAAGTGGGCCATCTTAGATAAGCGATCCACCACTACAAGAATGGTAGTCATACCCTTCTCTTCTGGTAAGTCTGTTATGAAATCCATGGCGATGTCCTCCCAGACCTAAGTTGGGGTGGGAAGCGGAAGCAGAAGACCTTTCTTTCGACCACGTTCTCCTTTGGCTTGAGCTTATACATCGCAGGCTTGAACGAAAGAGATTACGTCTTTATTCCAACTTGGCCACCAGAAATTTCTTTGTAGTAGTTCTTTGGTCTTGGCGATTCTAGGATGACCAGCTAGTTGACTAACATGACACCACTGCAAGACCTGTGTTTGCAATTTCTTGGTTGGAATAAATAATAGATTAGAGAAAAAGGGTAGATTCTGATGAATTGTTCTGTTAGACCCTTCTTGAACCCAGGATAACAGTTTTGGTATAGGCATTGCCTGTCTTATTTGTTGAAAGAAAAGATCGGACATTGTAGCACCTATAATTTGGCTTTCGGAAAGCATACTTGTAGGTTTGGAACTCTGAAGAATATCATCTGGCTTGTGATCATATCGTGATAAGGAATCTGCTTTATTGTTTTTAGTGCCAGGCCTCAATGTAATGATAAAGTCGAACTCTGCAAAGAACAATGTCCAACGGAGTTGTCTGGGGGTTAGAGCCTTCGCACATCTTAGAAATTGTAGGTTCCGATGGTCCGTATATACAGTTACAGTATGCTTGGCCCCTAAGAGGTAGTGACGCCATTCTTTGAAGGCATAGCGAATGGCCAGGAGCTCTTTTTCTGCAATGATATAGTTGGTTTCTGCAGGCAAAAACTTTCTAGACAAGAAGGCTATGGGATGAAGTTCGTTGGTTTCTTGATCTTTCTGTGATAGAATAGCCCCAACTGCGAAATCAGAAGCATCGGCTTCCACGATAAAGGGCATGTTCGAGTCTGGATGTCGTAGAACAGGTGCTTGGGTAAAAGTTCTCTTGAGTGTTTGGAAAGAAGAGTTAGTGTCAGTGGTCCAAATGAATTTAACGTTTTTTCTCAGTAATTGGGTTAAAGGCGTGGCCACGGTGGAAAAATTCTTGATAAAACGGCGGTAAAAATTAGCGAAACCCAAAAAGCGTTGGATATCCTTTACTGAAGTCGGAGTTGGCCAATCAAGAATTGCTTGGATTTTTCTTGGAGCCATAGTGATTCCAGAAGGAGAGAGGATGAACCCAAGGAATTCAACTTTGGTAGTATGGAACTCACATTTGGATAGTTTACAGAACAAACCATGGGTTCTTAAGGTTTTTAAAATGATCTTAACGTGCCGTATGTGTTCTTCTGTTGAAGATGAAAAAATTAGAAGGTCGTCAATATATGCTATGACGAACCTGTCTAGGAAGTCACGTAGGACATCATTGATGAAAAATTGAAATGCAGCCGGAGCATTGCATAAGCCAAACGGCATTACACAATACTCGAACAAGCCAAAGCGAGTTCGGAAGGCTGTCTTCCACTCATCACCTGGTCGAATACGAACCAAGTGATAGGCGCCACGCAAGTCGAGTTTAGTAAAAATTGAGGCAGAGCGTACTTGATCAAGAAGCACTGGGATTAGGGGTAATGGATATCGGTTCTTGATTGTGATGTTATTGAGAGCTCTGTAATCTATACAGGTGCGCAATTCTCCACTGCTTTTAGGCACAAAGAAGAGTGGAGAGGCTGCCGGGGACTTGGAGGGCCGGATGAAACCATTTTTTAAAAATTTGTCTAGGTATTCGCGAAGATGAGTGTTCTCCAGTTCGGTTAGGGCGTAGATTCTACTACAGGGTATCTTGGCTCCAGGCACAAGATCGATGGCACAATCGTAGTCCCTGTGTGGAGGAAGAGTTTCGGCTTTTTGCTCGCAGAAAACATCCTTGAAATCTTCGTATATGGTTGGTAAGTCTATGTCTTGTTCAGCAGCTGTAGAGACATAAAGGGCAGATGCAGAGTGCAGGAAAGAACTTGGAGAGTCCTGTAGGTCTTTTTCTGGAAAGCCACAACATTCCTGTTTACACCAAGAAGAGGGGAAATCAACGGAACGTTCTACCCAGTTGATACTTGGATTATGCAGAGTTAGCCAGGGGATGCCTAGGATAACTCCAAATTGCGGTGCATCAATGACATCAAATGATATAGTCTCTTGGTGCTTTCTAGAGCCTACGTTACAAACCATAGTGATGGGGATGGTACAATGAGTGATCATTCCCGAAGTTAGTTGGGTTCCGTCAACTGCGTAGACAACTTCGGGTTTTTCTTTAACAGTTGTAGGTATATTTGTTTTTGCAATAAACTTGGAATCAATGAAATTTCCGGTGGCACCTGAGTCTATCATTACTGCTACCAAAATTCTTCTCAGATTGGGTAAACTAAAATAGACGTTCAAGGTGAGATGAGGCACTGTTAACTGTAAGGTGTTTGCGACGGATTGTTCAGGAGGAGATAGCCAACTCGAAAAAGTCTCCTGATCCAAATTCGAGTTTTCTAGTTTTCCGACTTAGCTTCCTTTTTGTCTCTAGACCAAGAGTTCTTAGGTTTAAGTGAGCATTCTCTGACGAAATGTCCCTTTTTTCCACAGTAGAGGCAAAGACCATTTTTCCTCCGAGTTTCTTTTTCCTCTGAAGTTAGGGGTTTTCTCAGACTTCCTATTTCCATGGGCTCAGTAGTTTCCTGGGCATTTGGATGTGATCTGTCCCTTGCCCTGGAAAAGATTCGAACATCTGTTCTCTTCCTATCTCCTTTGCGATCAGCTACTTGGTGGTCCAAACGAAGACTAAGAGCAATAAGATCAGCACAAGTTCGAGGTTGAGGGTCAATTGGTGCTATAAGGTCCTTCAACTCCTCTTTTAGCCCTTGATAGTAAAGAGCTGCCCTTTTCGCTTCAGGCCAATCGGTCTCGGCTATAAGACGGTTGAATTGTGTGAGATAGTGAACTAGCTCCTTGTTTCCCTGTCTTAGTTCTAGAAGTTCTCTATCGGCAGATCCTGTTATAGTACGTCTATCAAAAATTCTTTCAAATTCACGCTTAAATTGCACCCAGTTATACAAGAGAGGATCATCAGCTTGCACCAAAGGAACTGCCCACATAGCTGCGTCTCGACTCAGAAAGGAAATCAAGAAGGCTATTCGAGATTGAGCATTTGGAAATGAAGCTGGCTTTACCATAAAATGCAACTGGACCTGCGTTAAAAAGGTCTGAAATTTGTTTGGTTCCCCTGCAAACCTCTCAGGTTGGGCCAATGGAACAGTAGTAGGAACAGTAACAGACACAGAAGGTGAAGAACTAGATACATTTGCTTGATGTTGGCTTAATGATGGTACTGAATCCAGACGTGATTGTAGGTGGGTTACCTTATTGGCTAAGGCTGCTGTTTCAGTTCTACTGGCAGTTAATTCTGTCTGTAAATTCCCAATCATAGCACACAGGTCATTCATGGTGGCATTCATTTGGATACTGCTCGGGAGGAATTAAATTCGTGGGCGGATTATTCTGTCAGAGTCTTGGTTATTAGGTTCCCTCGAATTCCCCAGGAACAGTTCCCCAGAACCCTTGGAAACACTGAGTGCTAGAACGTTTCTATTACCTCTAGTAGTAACACAATACCAAGCGAACCTTTTCCTGATCCCAAGAAAAGAGTTTAGAGTAGACCCGATACGAAGGGTCTCAACCAAAGAACTAATTAGAATCAAATATCATCCTGCTATTGAAGCCAAACAAAGATTGAGTTTCCAATATGAGATATTTATATTCAGGTAAACATGATGATGCAGGCATGAAATAATAACAAGAGTTACACCTTAGATTCAGTGAAAGATCTAGGGTTAAAACACACATTCATAACTGTTAAATAGCGCACATGAAATGTTCTCAAATAAGGTTTACACTGTTGATATCACTGTTTAGCAAAATGTGCCAATCGGAATGAACTTGACTCTATAGTCAAGCGCCATGTAATCATACTGTTGGTTTTCGATACTTCAGACAAACGAAGCTCAACTGAAGTTAGAAACTGAATCAAGGTCCTTTCGCCTTAAAATACTGTTCGTTTGAAGTTTCATTAACACGGAGTAAAATACAAGAAGGCAAGTCTCAATTCAAAGTCATTGTTCGGAAATAAGAGCATTCAACGTTGTTGAGGAAACGCCCCACTCGAGTCTCAAAGAAATCGCCAGCCGGCAACTCTCAAACTTGGCATGAAGAACAAAAAGGATCAATCCTACCTGCATCTAAGACAAGCGGATATTCGTGGTAGTTTACTACCATTTAGCAGGAGGCGGAAACAGGAACTGCAGCGAAGACCTCTCAGGAGCGAAGACCGGGAAGAAGACAGGAGACCTCCGACCTCGGGAAATCAGGAAGGAATAATCCGCACGGTGTCCTGGGCGTGGCCCCTTTTATAGTCCCAGCCGAGATACAGGAGCTGTCGAGGGAAAAAAGACCTCGGCAGCAAATCCAAAAACGGAACCTTAAGGAACAAGCACTGGCAAAGCGGTAAAACGCGAAGGGCATTTGCCAAGTGAATCTGCAACAAGCATTGGCGGAAGTCATTCGGAAAATCACAACAATTGGCATTTAACCAAAGGGGAGGTAACAAGCATTGGCAAGAGGCTGAGACTGGCAATGAGACTGGCAAATGCAAGATAGGCACAAATAAGCATTGGCAGAAAACAAGGAAGGTGCTAAGAACCCACATATAACATACAGTACAAGAGTCAATGATATAATGCAGGCAAGAATACAAGAAAGACAGAATGTCGTAGCAAGAGAACGGAGCAATAGGCCATGGATCCTGACAATCATTCCCAGCGATAAGATCATAGGAGCCATCACCTCCATTAGGCTTCAAGAATCGATTGCAGACGTTATGAGTCCGGAGGCCATGCAGAGTTGGGCGGAGAGGGATGCCAGCAGAAAAATCATTCAACAAATGCCTTATCATCAGAATGCCTTGTATCTTCCGACCACTGAGTTGCAGCAGCAAGTAATGCATGAATGCCATGATGACAAATTAGCTGGTCACAAAGGAGAAGCCAAGACTGAGGACATAATTAAAAGACATTACTGGTGGCCTAAGATGACAACAGATATTGAGAAGTATGTTAATTCCTGTGAGATTTGCACGCAGGGGAAGTCATAACGGCAGGCTCTAAAGGGGTTATTGCAAACTCTACCCACACCTCCCCATCCATGGCACACGGTTACATTAGATCTTATCACAGATTTACCTATTAGTCAAGGGTACAACACCATCCTGGTGGTGTTGGACGCCTTTTCAAAGATGGCCCACTTTACAGCTTTAAAAGGGGTTCCTTTTGCCAAACAGTTAGCTGACCACTTTAGTTCCCAGATTGTCAAGCTACATGGAATTCCTAAAATTGTCATTTCTGATAGGGGTTCCCAATTTGTGTCCCATTTTTGGAGGGCCTTTATGGAAGGTTTGGGGACAGAAGTTAGATTCTCCACTAGTTCCCACCCTGAAACAGATGGGCAGACAGAAAGGGTGAATCAAGAACTGGAACAATATTTGCGGCTGTTCCTTTTAAAAGAAGAAGGTAATAGGTCAGATTATTTGTGGACAGCTGAATTCGCTCACAATAATGCAAAGAACAGTTCGACAGGGTATTCCCCCTTTTTCCTGAACTATGGCAGGGACCCAAATGCTACCATTCGGCAAATGGAAACAGCAGTTCCAGCAGTTAAGGAAGTTATGTCGCACCTGCTTCAAATTCAGCAAAGGTCTGTAGACAATCTACGAGTAGCTAAAGAAAAGTATAAAAAATATGCTGATCGGAAGAGACGCGAGGGGCCATCCTTGACTAATGGAGATCAGGTTTGGTTGAATACCAGAAATTTGAGGTTAAAGGGAAACAGGAAGTTTCAACATCGATTAATCGGCCCTTATCCTATCGAGGAACAAATCAATCAGGTAACTTATCGACTAAAATTGCCACCCAAGTTAAAGATACAGCCACTCTTCCATGTTTCGTTGTTAAAGAAGGCTCCTGCAAACCTGAGACACCAATCACCCCTGAAGCCAATTCAGCTAGAAACAGGAACTGAGTAGGAAGTAAAAGAAATTTTGGATTCCAAAAGATCGAGAGGGAAGTTGTATTATTTGATAGACGGGAAGGGTTATGGCCCAGAAGAGCGATCCTGGGAACAAGAGGAGGATGTTAATGCACCTAGATTAATTAGATCTTTTCATCAACGATTCCCCACCAAGCCAAGAAAGAGAGTACCTGCCTTGTTGGGGGTACTGTCAGGACCCGAACCCTGGGTTCCATCCTCTGCTACCCAACGATGTCACAAACTGGGTAAGGTGCTGATGGAGATGCTTGGGCAATGAAGGTGCGGACCTGGAGACTCAAGATGGCTGCCGCTGTTGCCAAGGCAGATGCCCAGTAGGCGCTCTAGTCTTCCAGGCCCCAGCTGCATTGAACTCTATGTGAAGCGCGAGCGCTGGGAAGAATGCGCACTTCACTAAAAGAATCCGACCAGAGAAGTTCGTTATTTTGAAGATGCTTAGAGCCCTGACTTATTGGTAAAAGTATAACAGAGGAGTTGCCGTCTTGCCGCAATGTTTGATAGTGGAAGGAATTCAGCTCGGAACTCGGTGCGTAATTCAAGCGCGAGTTGCCGAGTATTATTTTGAAGAACGTCTACTTGAAGATTTGCCGCTTGCGAGCGAACGCCTGAGGAGGAAGGTGTCGAGCGGAGAAAAGAGCAGCCAGGGTTTTTCACAACTAAGGACCTCAGAGGGAGAAAAGGCCAATTGACAAGTTTTGAGGAGAGGAGTTCAACGCAGGAACACAGACTCTCGAAGAGAAAAGCTAAGTGAAAGATTTTAGACTTGAAGGCCGATTGTTCTTGTACTAAGTTACTTGCCGTTTGAAAGGGAATTCAGTCCAACAACATTCCTGTTAAGAGAATAGAAAGATAAGAAGTGATTAAATATGGACAGTACTCTGCCTTGCAAGAGAAATGTAAATGTTGAGTAAATATGTAAAATACGCACAAAAGAGCTACGAAGTGTTAAATAACTCTGCCAACCTGAAAGAGACAATACAGAGGCAAGGTTAGACATCCAAAAGGCTTCTTCAGAATACAGAGAGTAACAGAACCCCCAATTAGAAAAAGACTCCATTAATAGTGAAGTAAGTGCACTTACTATGAGTAATAGATTAAATAGTTAAGAATCACTAGAGAAGGAAGTTAATATATATTTAATTTGTTTCTTCTTTCACACTAGTGTCAACTATAGTGGAGAATAGAATCTCTATCAATTTACAGAAGAGGAGCTAAGGTCCAGCACCTTAATGGTGGGTGAGAGAAGATAACAGAGTAGATTCCAATAGAGAGTAGGAGGTTACGATTATAATGATGTGTTATTGTTTTTAGGTTTCCATTAAACGAGACAGCACCGAAGGTAGCTGACTGAGGGAGCCAACACCTGACCAGTCTTTTCTCTGTTTGTTATTTTATCCAATTCCCCCGTCCCTTAAGGTAATGATGGGAGGTTCTGTGTAAAGACCTACCAGCATTGCTGAGAGGGACTTGGGTTCTAGCATCTCTGTTCCTGTGCAGTAGTTGGTAAGCCGAGAGCAAGTTTTGAGTTCTGACACTGAATGAATGAATGAATGAATGAATGAATGAATGAATGAATGAATGAAAATATTTATAGAGCACACGATGGCCAACGGCTTCCTGGCGCTGAGAGCTCTAAGGAACAGAACAGACAGGGCCAAGGAAGTTAGCGGGGGTAGGCCAGGGCAAACAGGAAAGTTTTGAGCGCTTTACGGAAGTGTGAAAAAATGGGGATAGAACGCATAGAAAGAGGAAGGGAGTTCCAAAACCGGGGAGCAAGAACAGAGAATCTAGTTCCACCAGTGCGAGTTTTGTGGAAACGGGGGACAGTGAGGAGGGCAGAGGAAGATGAACGGAGAGTGCGGACAGGGGTGTAGACGGAAATCAAAGAGTTGATGAACGCCGGTGCAGAACGATCAAGAGCCCGGTAGACAAGGCAACCAAGTTTGAACAATGATCTCTGCAGGATGGGTAACCAGTGAAGGGATTTGAGGAGAGGAGTGATGTGATGAGTTTTGGGCAAGTGAAAGATGAGACGGGCAGCCTGATTTTGGATTGCTTGAAGGCGGCGGATTTCGTAGGCAGGGATACCCACGAACAAGCTATTGCCATAATCAAGGCTTGAAGTGATGAGGGCAGAAACAATGATCTTAAGAGAGTCAAGAGAAAAGAAGCGAAAAAATTTTCGGATCTGCCGAAGGGAGAGGAAACAGGAGGACACCACAGCACTGACCCGGCCGTGCATGGACAGGTCATGTCTGACCTTAATGCCCAGTGTTTTAACGGAGGGAACCAGGGTGGGAGGGGGACCAAGAATAGGGGGCCAAAAAGCAGAGGACCAGGGGCTGGATGAGCCGCCAGTCAGGACAAGCTCAGTCTTATCTGGATTGAGCTTAAGGTGATTGGCGCTCATCCACCCAGAAATAAAGACCATGGTAGAACGAAAAAAAGATAGAGAGTGAGAAGAAGAAGAAAGATCAAAGACGAGCTGGAGGTCGTCTGCGTAGTTGTACACTGAGACCCCCAGCTCAAGAAGAGAAGAAATAAGTGGGTGAATGTAAAGGTTGAAAAGAAGAGGAGAGAGGGAAGAAGCTTGGGGGACCCCATAGGGCACCGGGAGGGGAAGAGCAGAGAAGCCGGGGAGGTGAACAGCTTGTGAATGTCCTGTAAGAAAGGACGTAATCCAGGAGAGGGCAGGGCCTCGTATGCCCGCTGCGCTGACACGGTCCAAAAGAATGGTATGGTCGACCGTGTCAAACGCAGCGGACAGGTCGAGGAGAACCAAGGCTTGGAGAGAGTTGGTGTCAGCCTTGGCTTTCAGCTCGTCGAGGACGGCGAGCACCACAGATTCGGTCGAATGACCCGAGCGGAAACCTGCTTGATGAGAAGCAAGAAGTTGGTTCTGTTCGACATAAGTAGAAAGACAGGAAGTGACGTAGGATTCCAAAATTTTGGCAAGATAGGGAAGAAGAGAAATGGGCCTGAAGTTAGAAGGGAGAGAGGGATCAAGACCGGGTTTTTTAAGAATGGGGGAAACAATGGCAGATTTAAATGAAGAAGGGACCAGTCCAGTAGAGAGAGAAGCATTAAGGAGAGAGAGAGGGGTAGCAGGGCAAGAAGAGAAGAGAGTCTTAAGGATGCGAGCAGGGGCACAATCGATGGGAGAGCCAGACTTGATTTTTGTGAGCAGAACTAAGAAGGAATCCAGGGAGAGGGGCGGAAAAGAGGAAAAAAGGAAGAATTAGGCACGGAGGGGACAGAATGAAGAGGAGTAAAAGGAGTGATAGAGATGTTGGATTTAATTTTAACAATCTTCTCGATGAAGAAGGCGTTTAGAGAAGAGCAGAGGACCTGGGAGGGAATAAAGTTAGGACAAGCACGATCAGAGGTAGCCAAGTTGTTGACCAAGGAGAAAATCTCTTTAGATTTGTTGGCCGAAAGAATTACTTGTTCGGAGAAGTACTTGGTCTTGGTCACCAAAATGGCTTTCTTGCACTCTTTAAGAAGAGATTTGTATTTGACCTTAAGGTCGGGGCAGTAGCTACGGCGCCAATGGCGCTCAGAGCGTCTAAGCTCCAATTTAAGGACCTTAAGCTCAGGGTTAAACCAGCGGTGAGCCTCGTGTGGACGAATGGACTTAATTAGCTTGAGAGGGGCTACTAGGTCGCAAGCGGAAGATAACCAGTTGCCAACTGCAGCGGCCTGTGACTCAAGGGAAATGCCATTAAGATCGGGAGGGGAAGAAGCAAGGGAATGAGAAAGGGAAAGCAAGTCAGCGCGATTCCAACTACGTGAGAAAACATTCTTGGGATGAGGGGATTTGTGAGGGGGGCCAATGTTGATAGTGAAGGAAATGAGAGAATGGTCGGACCAGGTACAAGGGAGAATGCTGGGGGGGAACTATGTCCTGGGATGACCAGACTTGGTCCAGAATATGTCCAAGATTGTGAGTAGGGATCGATACATGAGATTTGAAGTTGAGACATAAGAGAGTAGCCGTGAAGTCCTTGGATGCTAAGTCCTCCTTGGGGTCACCAGGCCAGTAATTAAAATCACCTAGCAGGAGAACAGAAGAGTTATTAACTACGAGCGTAGCGAGAAGTTCCTGCAGGGAGGCCACAAACAAAGGCATGCTCAGGGGGGGGCGATAGACAAGGACGATAGTAAGAGGCGTAGAGAGATTAGTAGAGCGGGCGACCAGAAAGTCCACCCCAAGTATAGGCGGTTGGGAGAGAAGCTGGAATTGGAAAGTGGAATGAGCAATCATTGCCACACCCCCTCCAATTTTGCCGCCGGGGCGGACAGCCCGAAGGGCATAATAAGAATCGGGGAGGATGGCTAGAATGTCAGGAAGAGAGGCCTCAGAGAACCATGTCTCAGTCAAGAACAGAATATCGGGGGAGTCTGTGGTAAGGAGGTTGAACAATTCTAGTTGGTGCTTGCCTGCCGAGCGAGTGTTGAGGAGGTAGGCAGAGGCAATGTGAGGTGGTGGTGAGGGTATAGTGGAGGGAGGTCTAATGTCCTGAGTGGGCAAGGGAGGCGTACAGCGTGAAGGAAAGACACAGTCTAAATGGGGTACATAGATACCAAGTGCGACGAGGTGCTGTGTGAGAGAATGGGAAAGGGGCACAACAGCAGTACAGGAGAGAAGTTGTGCAGGTGTGTATGCCAATGAAGAGGCCGGGAGTATGGCCCCTGGTCCCGGCCCGTTGCGGACGGGCGCAGACAGGCTTAACTTAGGCGCAACTTCGGCGCGCCTTCGTCGCGCCCGCTGCGCTCGTCCGCTGCGCGGCCGGGATAGAAGTGCCATAAGTAGGCGACCGGGAGTAGTAGGGGCGTGGCAGGGGGTGGAGGGACAGAGGAGCTGCCCCGCCAACCAGAGAGCAGCCCGAGGTAGTAGCCACGCCCGTCCCCGCCCTCGTGACCTGCCCGTCAGAGGGGGAGGGAATGCTCAGCGTGGGGCGCTCTGGCGGCGGCAGGCAAGGGGGTCCGAAGAAGACAAGGGGTGCGCGATGACCACAGCGCAGCCCCTGAACCAGTGAGGCATGGTCTGTAAAAAGTGTCTAGGCACTATTAAAAACAAAGGTGCGCCGCGCCTCGGCAGCGTTGTTGCTCCCGGTGAAGCCTCGGGAGTTCTGAGCAGTTCCGAAGAGCTAGGGCGGGACTCGCCCGACAGGAGGAAATTGCCAGGGGGGAGGGACAGAGGAGCTGCCCCGCCAACCAGAGAGCAGCCCGAGGTAGTAGCCACGCCCGTCCCCGCCCTCGTGACCTGCCCGTCAGAGGGGGAGGGAACGCTCAGCGTGGGGCGCTCTGGCGGCGGCAGGCAAGGGGGTCCGAAGAAGACAAGGGGTGCGCGATGACCACAGCGCAGCCCCTGAACCAGTGAGGCAAGGTCTGTAAAAAGTGTCTAGGCACTATAAAAAAACAAAGTTGCGCCGCGCCTCGGCAGCGTTGTTGCTCCTGGTGAAGCCTCGGGAGTTCTGAGCAGTTCCGAAGAGCTAGGGCGGGACTCGCCCGACAGGAGGAAATTGCCAGGGGGGGAGGGACAGAGGAGCTGCCCCGCCAACCAGAGAGCAGCCCGAGGTAGTAGCCACGCCCGTCCCCACCCTCGTGACCTACCCGTCAGAGGGGGAGGGAACGCTCAGCGTGGGGCGCTCTGGCGGCGGCAGGCAAAGGGGTCCGAAGAAGACAAAGGGTGTGCGATGACCACAGCGCAGCCCCTGAACCAGTGAGGCAAGGTCTGTAAAAAGTGTCTAGGCACTAATAAAAACAAAGTTGCGCCGCGCCTCGGCAGCGTTGTTGCTCCCGGTGAAGCCTCGGGAGTTCTGAGCAGTTCCGAAGAGCAGGGCTCTATGGGAAAGTAAGCAGAAGACCTTCAGTCACTAATGTTTGATCGTGAACAGTGCAACTGAGCATTCAAGAAGTAAAGTTCGATTGGCCATATCACCTTAAAAAGAGGTCAGAAGTGACAGCGACAGCACTGGAAATGTCAACCTCTCCTTGAAAATATTTGGTCTGTAGAGTTTATTGAGTACAATAGGTCCAAACTCGAGGCTGATTTTTTATCAGCCGCAAATAATGTTCGGCTTCATTGGACGCCATTTAAAGCATCCCATATGAATGTGTGCGAATCAGGCGATTATTAAACGTGCAATGGTCATAAATCCAACTAGATTTATTAATTTTAGGACTGTCGATTGTGAATGTTTAGTAGAAGGTCTTTTTGCTGGCACTGGCTCCAGGATCAGTGCCAATAACTCTTAAACGGCCTCAGCAGATTGAAGAATGTTGTAGGCATTAATGGTTTGAAAAAGCAAACTATTAGAAGCTGGAAAACCAAGAGTCTGGGGGTCGAGCTTGATTCCAACGGGATCCTTCTGCACGAGCTCTTGTCGTTTCCAAGTTAGTGTCTGTGCTCGATTGCATGATTTCCTCATGCAGGGCCAGGTTTGCCACTCATAAGTGGCGCTGCAACAAGGGGCGTGGGAGTTGCAGCAGTAACCCAATAAAACCTGAAAGAGTTCATTCAGATGGAGAATGAATTGTAGAGGAGCCCGTCGCGTGTTTTTGGTCAAGCAGCATTTTTGTGTTTCCGAAGACTGTCACATATTCCCCATGACTTTACTGAGGTGACGTTATTAGCCACACCTCCACTCTAAAAGTTGTTCAAACACCACTAGTGTGGTACCATTTCCACAGGTACGTTTTTCACCCTCTGTTCATTTACTTATTTGGTCCTTTTTCTTATCGATCTGAATTGATGCAAATGTCTAAACGTGCGAAGAACTTCTCATTTGAAAATACATTTAGAATGTTTGAAGCTAATTGTGCAGCATTTTGCAATTTTTTAAGATAAAAAGAGGTAGCTTCACTTTCTTTACTGTAACAACTGCTTTTAAAACGAATGTACCATGGTAGGTGTAGAGAGGTAGGATGGCAGGCCTAGCACACGTGCAAAGGGGCAGTAACAGGCACTGGCACAATGATACTATGCTTAGTGGGCCAATGACCAAGTGCGATTATTGCCCGATTTATTGATAGACTCGGGCCACGTGGGTGTGACACTTCCGGCCTCTTGCCGGGAGAACAACAGGACTGCTAACCTCTCACAGCAGGTATGTCGCCAATTATTAGGAAAATATTGGGAAACTGTTTTTCATTTGTCTTCGTCTATTTATGGGAACCAACTATTCAATAATTAAAGTTTCGCTGTGAACTAAATATAAGGAGATTGATCATCAAATGATTGCTAGAAGGATGCAAAAGTATAAATATGTCCCTTATAAGAGCTAAGACGAGGTATTGAAGAATTTTAATGCAGGCTTGGTTATTAAGTAGCTTGTTCTGAAGAGTTGTAATCTCAGCAAGTTAGAAAATACATCAGAGGTAAAACAGGGGTCCTTATGCGAGAGGTCAGTAGTCCAGCTCTTAAACGTTCCCTGGATTAGGTGTTTGTTGAAAGACCGCCAGAATGTAGCATCCCCAGACCCGGCTCTCTAAGATAGAGTTGGTGCGGATGAGGTGGTCCTACAATGGTTCTCTTCCTTCTTACACAACCGGTCCCAAAGTATAAAAATCAAAACTTTTACGTCCGACCTACACCCCATCAGCAGAGGTGTCCCCCAAGGTTCAGTGCTCTCCCCTCAACTGTTCAACATATACATGGAACCACTCCCCACCCTACTCAAAAAAGCCAACATACCCTTCCACCTATATGCAGATGACACCCAAATCTACCTGGAAACCTCCTCCATTGATGACATTCAAAGACTCAACAACACTCTTAGAGAAGTCCCACACTGGCTATCAACAAACCAACTTAAACTCAATCAAGACAAAACTGAAATCCTCTTCATCTCCAACAAAGACGAAAACCCTCAAATCGTAGAATGGCTAAAAGCAATCGATGCCCTCAACGGTAATCTCACCCTGGCTAACTCTGTAAAATCCCTAGGAATCCCCCTAGAATCAAAACTGAACATGGCTATACACATTAAGATCTCTGCAAAGAGTGCCTTCCTCAATCTGAAGCTTCTCAACAAAATTAAACCCTTAATCCTGCCCAAGGACCTCAAACAAGCCACCCAATCACTGGTACTATCTAGACTCGACTATGGGAATGCAGTCCTCACCGGTACAGCACAATCCCACCTAGATCTCCTCAAAACAACTCTCAATGCAGCTGCTAAAATGGTCACTGGAGTTAAGAAATATGACCACTTATCACCCGCACTCAGAGAACAAAAATGGCTCCCAATCAAAATGCGAGCCAGCTTTAGAACTGCCTGCCTCACGCACAAAGCCTTGCACAAAGGGAAACCGGAATACCTGGTTTCCAAACTGAAGCAAGCCGGTCAGACTAGAAACCTCAGGAGCTCCAACACCCTGCTACTCATCCCTATGGAAACACACAAACAAAAAAAACGCTGCACAATCCATCGCTGGAAACGCGCCCAAAATCTAGAACTCCATGCAAGCTGATATCAGGACTATCCCTTCCTTTTTAAAATTAAAAACAAAAAACACCTAAAAGACCTCTACCTCAACCGTGCCTTCCCGAACCGAGAACCGCAGCTGAAACGCACAAGCCTACACTCTGAGCCCCCTGACAATGTTCCACCACAACCTACCTCTTCCCTGCTCCCCGACCCCTTCCTTGTTCCCTCCTCCCTGAGTAAGGTTTAGCCCAAGACATTGTGCACTCATCGAGGCTATCTCAGGACTTCCCTACCTCAATGTTGCACAGCATGCTGGGTCTTCTGAACACATTTGTATACCTTTGACCAAAGTAATAGGGGTAATTGTTCCAATAACACTGTTGATATCGCCAATAACTGTAATTCTGTGGGGATTTCTATGGCAAGTTGGAATATTGCCGGATGGGCATCTAAGGCATTCAAATTGGAATGGGAGGATATCGTAAGGTCCTATGATATTTTATGCCTGCAAGAGACGTGGTGTGTTGATAAACCTAGCCTTGAAGGGTATACATGCTACAGTTTAGATGCCTCTGAATCTAGCCATGGCAGGGCAAAGGGAGGTCTCCTTATCCTTATCTCAGTAGATGTAAAGTTGACTATCATTAAACATTTGTTAGTCGAACCACACTCACAAATCCTGTGACTACGTTTACCGGATGGCACTGATGTGCTTTTAATTAATTTTTATAATAACATTTTTACTAATTCCCAGCACAAAGTGATAGATGAGTTATCCTGTGCCCTAATGAAGCTGGTAAGCGAAGCAACATGCACTTTTATTTTTGTTTGGGTGGGGGATTTTAATTTACAAGTATGTAGTTTATCCTCCTCTAGGGTCTGTGGGATCCTAACTAACAACGGGGAGAATATGTCCCACTTTCCACATAATGGTTATGGAGAGGCAATCAATAGCACTATGGTCTCGTATGATCTAGAGCTATTGAGTACTGTACAGGAGGGAAGTGAGTGTCCAATTTCCACCTTTACTGGAAGGAATGTGAGCTCCATCATTGATCATATTATGGTCTCATCCAACTTGGTACCCCATTGCATAATTAAAGTAAGGGATACATCCTCCTTGAGCGACCATAACTGTGTTAGCTTGCAAATAACTACATGGATGATCAGAACCGAACCGCCCACTAGAGTATTGGCAAATATAGAGCCACATAGGCCTAATGGGGTTAGGCTGAGATGGAAAGGTGAAAATTCAGCCACAGTGGAACCTTTAATCATAAATAAATGCATGATGGACATTGACATTATTTTATCCCTAGGATGCCCGTCTGCTCAGGTTATGACTCATTTTCTTAATATCAATACTGTCATTAATAACATCTTTACGGGGAAAAAAGTAGGCAGAGGAGGGAAAGGGATTGGATGGTTTGACCATGCCTGTACGTCCCTGCTCTCACAACTCAAACAAGCTTTTGCCGTTACCCCAAGGGACAAGGACAGAGTCAAACTTTTAAGATTTGATTATAAACAGGCGCTATCTAAAAGAAAGAGGGAATTACAGCAGGAAGCCTGGGAGCATCTTACTCAGGCAGCAGAAACTGCCGATAGTCGCCTGTTTTGGTCCACTGTTAACTCCCCTTTCCTCCAAGATGACAAAATCCCGCATCTTTCATCTATTGTGGGCAGCGAGGACTGGGTGAACCATTTCTCCGCGATTTTCCAAGATAATACTATGACGCCCAACGAAAATAGGACTTGGCCTGTAGTGCCTTTAGATATTTCGTTGGGAGAGGTGGAGAATGTTATTAAAAATAGTAAGGGGGGTAAGGCCAGGGGCCAGATGGAGTCCTAATAGATGTTTACAGGGCTCAACCGCAGCTTTGGGGTCCAATACATACCTTGGTACTCAACGCTGCCGTAACTACCATGATCCCACCAACATGGGGCGACTCCATTATAGTCCCAATCTATAAAAAGGGGGACAAAGCTCTGGCAAGTAACTACCGGCCCATCAGCCTGCTCGACTCGTCTGTAAAAATTATGAGCAGAGTCCTGCTTTTCAGATTAGAGGAGTGGGCTGATGAGAATGGAATTCTTGCAAACTCACAATACGGATTCAGGAAGGGAAGAGGGACCCTAGATCAGTGCCTGAATCTAGAGTTGTTGACAGGCAAGTACACCAGAGTCAAACCCGGTAACATCTATCTTTGCTTTGCTGACCTTAGCAGTGCTTTTGATTTAGTTAATCACTCACTTCTTTGGTCAGTTTTGCTTGACATGGGTGCCCCGAAAGAAATTATCTTTTTTCTCGCCAGACTATACAGCAAGCTGAAAACATGTGTTCGGTATGGTGTTAGCGGGGAATGTACTAGTAATTTTAATGTGAAACGGGGAATTAGGCAGGGTTGTGTCCTTGCGCCCCTTTTATTTACCCTTTTTGTTAATGGGGTTGAAGTCCCATTGAAAACCATCAAGGCTGATGCTCCACAGGTTGCAGGGGATAGTGTCCCAGTTCTGCTATATGCAGACGACGCGGTGCTCCTGTCACGGACACCCGTTGGCCTGCAGCGTCTGATGGACAAGTTCACTGAATTTATTGGGAGCAGGAGACTGTTGATCAACAAGAATAAAACTCATACGATGACTTGTGGGACTAAAGCGGGCAGAAACCACTCCTTTTTTATAGAAGGGGTTAAAGTGCAGAATGTGAATAGTTTTTGCTACCTGGGGGTAACTTTTACTAGTGATGGTAGGTGGGGGCATGAATTAACGAATGTTCGAACTAAAATGAGCAAAAGCTCTTATGGCATTTTTAAATTTGCGTCTAAGCTGGGGGATAGGCGAATCAAGGATATGCTGGAAATCTACAAGGCACGCAGTGTATCCATTGCCTTTATGGGGCAGGGCTTTGGGTTTACTGCAAAACTGATTGTCTACAGATAGAAGAAAACAACTTTCTTAAGAAATGACTGTGCCTCCCTAAATCTGCTCCAACAGAGTTGATCGATAGAGAGGCTGGGGTTTTTCACCTGACCGAGCTCGCCTCACTTAGGCCTCTATTGCTTTACCGAGCAATTTGGCTTAAGGAAGAGACCGAGTTCAATCAACTTATAATTAGGGACTGCCTTGGATTAAACAACTGTATGCAGATACCGTGGCTTAAATATGTTGTAGATTGTTATAAAAGTATCTTTGATATTAATTTGTTGTTAGAAAACTGTCCCCCTAGAGGTCTTGCAAAACAGGATCTTAAAAACACCTTTATGTCACATAAAGCTCATAAACGTTCAGTAATAACCAACTCCCTCGCTACTGTTAAAACTTACAATAAATATATTGCTGTCGAGGGATTTCAGCGTTATCTGAACGTAGTAACCAGGCCAACGCATAGGTTTGTATTGACCAGATTAAGAGTTGGCATTGCTCATGTATTAGTGGCCTTCCCACATCTTAAAAAGCCCCCTGTGGGTCCGTGTACCTGTGACAGACATTCCAAGCAAAGCACAATGCACTTTATGCTCATCTGCTCCCTATTTCAGAACGTTAGGATCTCCTTTTTAAAACCAATATTTCTTAAGTATGGAGTTTTAAATGTGGAGGATGCTATGTGTTTGTTGTATAATTTGGACCACCCCGATATATGTTTTTATACTGCCAGTTTTATATGTAAATCTATGGCTTTTAGAAAAAGTATGAGTTTTTAATTATGTCTGCACTTTTTTAATTCTGTTGCCTGTTTGCTGTGCTTTTATGGTCATTTTTACTATGAACCGAATAAAGCTTCATGAACTGAACTGAACTATACCTTTGCCTGTTTGTGTGATTCCTGCTTTAAATCTGTTGTAAAGTGCTCCGATACCCTCGGGTCTGGCCAGCGATATATAAAACTTCTTAATAAATAAATAATACATCTGTTGCTACTGTTCTTGAAAGTAAGCTAGAATTGGCCTTTTTTATCTTTACATTCCATTATACAGTTCAATTATGCTTAATGCTGCAAAGTTGGTTATTATTAGTGGCAAATATGCATCTGCCCCTGAAAATACATCCAGTGACAAAGTCGAGGGCTCAGAATTGGTCTTAGAAAATTATTCCCATGCTCAACCCTTGGTAGCTTGGTTGCGACCAGACAGGCATAACTTCAGAAACAGGTAAGCAAAGCATTTAAAAAATACCAATTCAGAAAATAAATAAGACAGATACCACAATAAAAATACAACACCAATTTATAAGAATAAGATATATTTTTATCTTTAAAATGTTACCAAAATGAAAAACATTCAATGTAGGGAACCGGAGACATGATTTTTTAAAGACAGCACTATATAGCACAGTGCCTATTTGGACATCTGGTTGTGCTAGACTGGGAGGGGCGCCTGCCCCTCGCGGTAGGTCTCGGTCAAAGATCTTATCTTCTGACTTAGAAAAGTTTCTGGAGCTTTTGAGCTTTTCATCCTGATGTCCTTCGAAGCTCTCAGCCAGTACAGATTTGATGAATGTTCGCCGGATTGCCTTGAGACAAGCTCCCGGTCAAACCTCTGGAGCTTTTCCTCAGGACGTACCAGAGATCCTGAATTAGCTGAGCCATTAGTCGCTCCTTGGGCAGAAGCCAGCCAAAGCGTAAGTCAGTTGTTTGTTTTGCCCCTGAAGTAGGTCATGCATGACGTCATCCAGAGGTGCCCGGGACTGGATATTTAAAGCGGTGTGAGGCAAGGAATCAGCCTATTTTTCCTCTCCACCGTGCTCCAGCACTGCGCATCACAAAGCCACATACCCACCCCTGGAATAAGGTGGGATTCCCAACAACAGAAAAAGGAGGAGACCCAAATAATCTGGACTGATTTACTGTACTGACCCCTTAGAGGGGTGTATAGTTGTGTGGGCACTGAGCAGGCACGAGGGGGACTGGCCTTCTGGTGGTCCTGGACCTTTTGCCCTACCCCGGGATGCCTGGAATGGAAGGTTGTATGACGAGATGCCAGGAGTTGTGGGCAAGATGCCTGGAGCAACTGAACATTCTAGGGGGATCTTCAATGGGAGACAGGTACCCCTGAGAGGGACGGAGCGCTATGCGCTGCCCTGGTTGGTATGGAGCTGCGGTTATTGAGCGTCCCTCTGAGAGACAAGGGTGGTAAGTGGGAGTTGCCTCTAAGGGATGCTTGCCAATAATCCTCTGAATGCCCTTTTTTCAGGGCTGGGGAAATGGTTAAGGAATAGGGGCATTCCGGCCCTATGCACCATTAAAATCATTAAATTACTTGTACAATCTTTACTCTAACTTTTGTGCTGATCTATGATCGGGAGTTTTCATAACTGTAATGTCTGTTTAACTATGGCTGTTACGTTTTCTTTGCGAACTGAAGTGATGATTAATAAAGATAAACGCTACGCCTTGGTAAAACCACAATCAAAGTTGTCTATCGCCTATGAGTCTTTTTCTGTGGGAGAGGGGGGCAGTGACTTGCACAATGGGAGCACACTATGGCCGGCTTGCTGTTGAAAAGTCGGGCGGCTTGGCTCTTGGGGTTGATCCAGGCCATCTTTGATACTTTCAGACTTAGAAACTTTTACTGAGTTCTTTCTCCGGGGGTCCCTCAATGCTCTTCATCAGGCTGGATTCAGTGAAGGTTCGCAGACCTGGGGTTCCACTAACTCCTAGTCAAACTCTGGAGGTCGGACCTCTGGAGGCGGCTCGTGGTTGAGGGTCGCCGATTGGCTGGCCAGGTTGAGTCGGTCCACTTATGGAGCTTTTTTCTAAAGTTGCTCTAAAGTTCTTTAGACTTCTGGAACTACTACCTGAAGTTTCTTTGAGGACCCCAACATATCTAAAACTTACTCCCAGGGTCTGGAAGCTACAAGATGGTCCTTGAATGTTTGGGACTTCATTTCCCACAATCCACTTGGACAAAACCCTTACAAATCCACTGGTAGAACTACCGACTAGGGATTCCTGGTGGTGATGGTTCAGGTGAGCTCTGTTAACCTGTGGCTGGCAGGTAGTCCACTCTCTAGTCCTTTTGAAGCAAGTTAGATCCACAGGGTTGTAGTTCCAGATTGTGTAGCAGACGCAGAGTGCAGCGTGCAGCGTGTGGTTGGTGCAAATCAAACTTCTCAGCATGGACACTTCTTCTTCCTCTTGTTTCAAGCAACAGATCTGAGAGGCACCGCCCCTCTCAGATACGTATTAAGTGTTCTCTGGGATCACATAGGAGGGGACTCCTGTTTAATGAGGTGGAGCTTGACCATTTCCTTCAAAGTGTGGCACAATGGTCTCCCAAAAGCACTATTTTTCCAAAATTCAATATGGCTGGAGTCTCAGCAGAAAGGCAAAAGCTGGCTAAACCAACCTCCAGGATGGCTCATTTCCATATTCTCCCACAACCTGGCATCTGCACATTCCGTCTTTCAGCCTGCCATCTCTCTGGCTTCAAAGAGTAGGAGGGTAAATGAAACAGGCTTCTTCTGCCTGCCTCCTTCTTCTTTTGAAGATCATGGTTTACGACTCCTTCTGGCAGGACCATCTCCTCCCACCTACTACTTATCATCTCATCAAAGCAGCCTGCCTAATCCAAATTAACTCTGATCAATCAGGGCAGAACGCTAGAAGGCTGAATTGTGGCTTATTGACAAGAACGTTTTATAACTTTTTGTCTGTACATTTTAGGATAAATTCAACATATTACTGGATTGATCAATACCATTCTAGTAAGTCCTTGAAGGATATTTTCTGTCTTTCCTTATTGGAGTTATGAATTAATAAGGTCTTGCCATGTTAACCTTTGTGGCTGGGTATCTGAAATGGGGACAAGGAGCTGGGAAATTTCTCCAACACCAGGGCCTGTACAACATCTTTTATAAGGACCCTGCCTATATCTACAGGATTTCCCACCCCTGGAAAACCTAGGGAGACTTTAGAGGTTCTGAATACGTAAAAATATTGCAGATACTCACTCCACTGTGCTCCTACAACAAAAGTCGCTTTTGGGAAACACTTTATTACAATGTGAGTAGTGAAATGTGCAATTTCAATAAATCCAACGCATATCAAACCTATTTTCTAAGGGTCCTCTTTATACGTACCCGACCCTCCACCACTGGGACACAAAGGGGGGACCCCAGGGGTACCTAATATGCAAAAATATTGTATTTTATTAATTATTAAGTACACCAAACTCAAGTTTGGACACAATGTACATGTTAAAAGCAGTCCTGCAACACAGGGCTGCTTTTAAACCGACTTCAGGCCACAGCCGTGCAAACATGCACGTGCAGAAAGGGCACTTGGCCTATAAACTGCCAGGCTCTAATATATATTAGGAGCTTAAAGGTAGTTTTGATCTCCCTGCCCTATTATGTACTAGGGCCTTATAGGGAGTTTATGCCAATCAAAGGGTACCCTAACCCATAGTGTACCCTAGTTTATGTAGGTGTTTTCACTGTATTCTAAGTGTGTTTTCAGCATAGCACGGGCCCGGGTTAGGCAGAGCCTAGGGTCAGTCAGAGTCAGTTACCACCAGTACCACTCATGATGACTTTGCAACGCTTACCCACTCTGACTTTGAAGAGAAGATCCACTTTGTAGGTATTTATAGGCAGGGCATGCTAATACCTTTTTCTTTTGGTGGCTTTAAAGAAGATAACTAGGAAGCATATCCATTTATGTAACAAAAGGCCATAGGTATCACACACAGTTTGACCTTCATGACAGCACAGAAAGTTACATCATATGAACTTTGACCCTGAATCTTTCTGACTAGTGATGTCACATGACCCTAACCCTGATGGCATCCCAATAACTGTCACCGAAGAAAGTCTATAATAATTGCAAGATTAATATAGTAAAACAACACTGACAATTGTATTTTTATAGGCCATATATGTTAGGGTGCCAACTAATGTGCTAAGGAAACAGTCCCCATTTGTCACACACAACACGAAAAAGTATGTGTTAGTCTGAACATGATGTAGTGCCACAAAAGACAAAACAGCACTGGAAACCTGAAATATTTATACCACAAAACATAATGATTTAATGGTTTCCTTAGTGTATATCGCATAGAGAAATGTATTGATACATGATAGGGAAAGAAAAAAGTGTTTTTAAATAAACAATAGCAGTTATGTTCATATCAATTTTATTTTCAGGCCACTCTCAATGTGTTAAATGCAGAGGTGAAGGTTTTGTTCAAATAAATCTTTTTTAATTTATTGAACTTGACGCTCCTTATGAGAAGCTCCCATTTTGTTTTCAAATGTGCTGTGGGTTGACTCATATGTAAAAGTACAGCTACCACATTATGTAATGCCCCCTCCATATGCCATGGGAGCAACCCTTCTGCTATGGATTCCCCCTTTGGCAAACTTTCCAGTGTCAAAATGTTTTAATAAGTGCTGTTGATACACCTTGGATCACCCTTATGTCAAAAACTACTTAGAATCTTGACATGACCAGCATTTTAATTATTCCCGCCGCTCCTTCCTGCCATTGTTGTCTTCATTCATGCCAAGAATTACCCCTAATGTGTTACTGCCAGCATTTTGTCCTGGGTATACCAATGCCAAAAATTGCTTTCACAATGCCAACATCAGCCTTAAACATGGGTGCCCCATATGCCAAACATTACCTATTGTATGCCAGCACCAATATTTGGTTTTAGTTGTCTGTCATGCCAAAAATGTCCTCAAGTGTTTGCACAAGAATTTTGGTGTGCCTGTCTCGTAAGACATTCAGTATAGTCGGGTCAATAGTAGACTTGCAAGCATAACAGAATATTGTCACTCATGGTTACATACAGTTCGCTCACTTGCACTTCTTCATTCATCCTCATGTACACTCTTACACTCACTCTTACTCTCACTCATTCATTCACACTCACACTCGGATTTAATCATGCATTCTCACTGACACGCACTTGTAGTCATCCTGTCTCTCACTCGATCATTCTCATTCACTACCCGTCACACAATGTCACTCACACACATCCACGCTCACGCATACAAGTAGACCTACTTGATCACACATACAAACTATTACCAACACGCAGACATGCACCAATGGTTTAATAACACGTTACTTTGCTCAGCTGCCAGTAAGGCTCCTGTTACAGTATCATATATTCCTATGTTACTACTGTAATAATGCAGGTGAGCGTGCTAGTGGTTAAGGGGTGGAGACGTGAGCAGGACCGGAAAGGGAGGTGGCTAGAAAGGAAAGGGGCAGAGTAGAGTTTGGACACGAAGGGAACACTTGTGTGAATAAAGCCTGTTAAAGAATAATGGAGTCCGTGTCCAGTTATTGCCGATAGGACTCTCCAACTGGCGACGAAGGTGGTGAGGTAGCGCATGGCCTGATTGCGCTGCTCCCCGAATTCGGTAGACCTCTTCCCGTGACGCCGTGTGTGTGGTGTCACCGCCGCGGTGAGCGCGGTCGTCTGGGTGCCCACCTCAGCCGAGCCGACGCTGCCAGTGTTGCCTATTTTTCCACGAGCTCCCCGGTTCGTAAGATGTGGGGAGTGGTGTCTGCAAGAGCGGATGTGCGCCGAGATCTGGGCGTCCACCCCAGCCACGTGTGCTGCCCAAGAAGTAGCTGCCTGATGCCGGGAGCCCACTCCAGTCTTACCTGCTGCCCAGGGGTGTACTGATTGATGCGGGATCCCACCCCGGTTTGCTGTACTGTGTCCATTGTATCGCCGCGATCGTCTTCCTGGTGAGTGCCTGCCAGTGTATGCCGGGGCCCCAGGGGTGTGAGGAACTAAGCCAAATCTCGCGGGAAGCGAGATTTCGATGGCGGCGGCCATTTTGAGGTCAGGCATCTGCACCTATCCCCTGCCAGGGATAGCCGGCGGCCATTTTAAAGTCAGGCAGCAGTGGTTCTTTCATTGAGCACAGGCAAATGCAAGCCTGAAAACTGCAATTTAGTGCCATGAGCTTGCGCAAATGCTGTTGTGGTACAACAAGGGGAAAGAAGACAGGCGTTCCACAAGCACATTGTCCCTACAGTGGATATATGCAGTGAAATATCCCGCGAAACCAGCAAGTGCGTAACTGAAGGAGCTTGATGCCGCCGCAAGTGACTGTCTGAAAGTAAAAATACGTAACAAAGCTATTCCTAAGGATGTCAGGATCACCATCACGTCGAGCCCAAGCCCCAGCCGGCATCTGCAGACCAGGCATGATGGGTGTTTCCTTCCTACGCCCACCTGAACCGCTTGCACTTGTGGCTGGAGGAGGAATGGGCCTTCGATGGCAAGAATGGCTTGAGGACTTTGAAGACTTCATGCAAGGGTCTCATGTGACGGAAGAAGATCAGAAATGAATCGCTTTGCGTAACCTCATAGGAAAGGAGGTTGGTGAACTCATAAAAGAACTACCCACTGGGGATGCTGAGTCATACGCCAAAGTGCGCGACGCACTGAACAGGAAGTTTCTACACAAAAGGAATGTTGACTATGAAAGGTACACTTTCAACTTACCCTCACAATAGAAGGAAGAGCTCATGAGCACATTGATCACACGGCTTCGACGGTTGGCTCGATATTGCGAATTTAACACATTCTCCACAGAAGATGCTCTTAGATTACGCATCATAGAAGGCTGTCAACTGGAGTCACTAAGAAGGCTACTTCTAAAAAAAAGCTACACCTTAGATGAAATTGAGGAGATGACTAGAGTTCATGACCAGGCGGAGGAACACGCTAAGAAGATGGAGGAAGGGCCTAATGAGAAGCGTGAACAAGCCTTCCAACTTCAATCTCGCACCACCCGCAGGTCCTCTCATGATACACAAAGATCGTCTAGACCTAAAATTCATCATCAACACACGGGTCGCAGATGTCGCAGCTCAAGCAAAATGGACAAGAGACGGAAACGTCAGCTCAAGTGTTATCGATGCGGATACGACTTCCCTCACACTGATGCATGTCCCGCCCTTGGACAACAGTGCCGGAAATGCGGGAGAGATAATCATTTTGAAAATGTCTGTGGAGAATATCGAAGAGACAAGCAGAGGGACTATGGTAGGTCATCTCGTCAAACGACAACGCGCCATCACGCCAAAGCAGTTCGAGATCGCCGAAGATCATCCACTGGATCCTCACAATCAAGCGGGGCATCACACGAATCATATTGGTCGAGGAGGTCGCTGTCGCAAGAATCGAGGTCACCATCGCCCGTGTCACAGGACAGTGATGTATACATCTGCATGGTGGCAGACCCTGATCAACTTAAGAAATACCTGCGACTCGATATCCGTGTGAGTGACCATGTGGCTAAATTTGTGCTTGACAGTGGCGCCTCCCTAAATTACATTCCAGTGACAGAATATCACAGAATGAATCCAACACCTCCACTAAGCCCGGCGCAAGTGAGGGTGTACACATGGATGTCTAAAAAAACAGTTCCCTACCTAGGAGAATTTGCACCCACTCTCCCCTAAACTATCACACCGTGCCCGCTCACATACATGTGATCGAGGGACCAGAGCAGATTGCCTTCTCAGCCTTCCCACAGCTGAACGACTCCGACTGGTAGAGATCCTCTACAGTGTAAGTGATGACCCGGACATCATCCACAAGTTTCCCAAATTGTTCACCGGACTCGGGAATATAGCTCGCTGTCAAGTGCGCCTACACATCAATGAACAGGAGACTCCCGTAGCTCAGCGTCACAGAAGGGTCCCATTTCATCTCCAAAGGGCCGTTGAAGAGGAATTACAAGAGCTACTGCAAGCTGACATCATCGAATGGACAGATGGACCCACTCCATGCGTTTCTCCAGTGGTAATTGTGCCAAAAAAGGGTACCCCAAACAAAGTGCGCCTCTGTGTTGACATGAGGGTGAAGTACCGAAAATTATTTACAAACCCCCAATTATAGTTATTTCCATAAGCAATCCCATTCCCATTACCAATGATCAGTCAGTTGGCAGTGTAGAAGGTCCAAGCATTTATTAGAACAAACAAACTCTGCCAGAGGAGCTCCTTGCGACCTAACCCCACGAGGTCCGCCAAGAAGACTGCTGGCACACTGTCAGGACATCACATATATACAGTTGCATTGGCAAAATCATGGCCCAACATGGAAAAATACAAGCTGGCCCAGGTTGGTGCAGAAAGGAAGAGACCATATAAGGCACACAAAGAACTCTTGGTTTAGCTCATCTCAGTTTAGCAAGGTCGAATGGGTGACTCCCTTCTGCCGGCTCCGGCACAGCCCACCCCGCTCCCTCCTGGAATGTGCTTATCGGGCCTTCCTCTATTGCCTACAACCTTGGCAGGCCTAACGAGCTGAAGCAGCAATTCTGCAACAGTTGGGTTATTTCTCAGGAGAACGCTGACAGAGGGAAAGGGATGAGTTCGGTCTGTTAGTGTAAGGCTTCCAACAAGGCCACAAAATGGTGCCGGTCAAGCTAAGAAAGTGAAAAATGCGGGGAGTGGTGCAAGATGGAGTTCTAAAATGTGACAGATGGAAGTGCCCCCCGTTGTCCGACCAGATCAAGCTGGGCAAACCGAAGCGGGGCACAAACTCTTTGAGAAGGGCTTTAGCTGTGGCCATTTCAGTATTTTCTTTAGTGGGGTAGGCCTCAACCCATTTGCTAAAAGCACAAACCACTCCCAAAACATATTTCAAGTTGTTGACACGCTCCATATGGATATAATCCATCTGGAGTACTTCAAATGGCAGGGTCGGGGTGCAAAGTTCCCACTCAAGACATTCTCTCCCTTCCCGGGATTGTGCTGTAGACAAACCATGCAGTATTGAACCAACCGGACAGCCGTCCTTTGAATGTTAGGGTTGTTCCAAACTGGGTCCAGAAGCCCACAGATACCTTTTGCTCCTATGTGTGCAGAGCCGTGCATCATAGTCACAACTGCCTGTACCAGTGCATTGGGCAGTAGCCATCTTTGCTTCTCTGTCAAATCAACCCAACAATTATTCTCATCCAATCTTCCTACCTCCTTTCCCCATCTCTCTAATTCTGCGGGTGTAGCTTCCGTCTGTAACACTGGCACACTCTCCATAGTGTTATCAAACAATTCAGATTCCTCCACCCATCTTGCGGAAGAGTTCACAAACATCGTTGACAATGGGGATGGTGCTGTCTGCTTGGCCACCTGGTCTGCGAAGGCATTTCCCTCCCCCACCTTGTCCACTATTGCTTTGTGCGCACTGCATTTGATGATTGCCAGTTTCTTGGGTAAAGTGAGGGCATCTAGCAGCTGCAAAACCAGGGGACCGTTCTGTATCTTTTGAGCATGGGAAGTAAGAAAACCCCGCTCCCTCCACAGCCGCCCAAAGCTATGGGCCACGCCAAAGGCGTACTGGCTGTCTGTGTATATGTTGACTTCAAGTCCTTCACTTAGCTCACAGGCTCCCGACAAAGCCATAAGTTCAGCAGCTTGGGCTGACCGGTGAGGGACTCGGAATATTTCGACCACTGTTTTCAAAGTCGTAATTGCATATGCAGCTGTTGTTGTTCCATCTGCTAGTTTAAAACAGGACCCATCTACATATAACTCCCCTTGGGGTTCAGCTAGAGGAGTGTCTGTGAGGTCGATCCTGCCCTTAGTTTCTTCTTCAGTGCGATAAATGCAATCATGTATGTCATCATTAAGTTCACTCGTAGGGAGTGGTAACAACGTGGCAGGATTCAATGTTGCACATCGGGTGATCGTAATATGTGGTGCAAATAATGTTAGCTCATATCCAGTGAGACGTGCACTTGTGAGATGCTGTGTTTTTGTTTTGTTTAGCAATGTGTCCACAGCATGCGGCACCATCACTGTCAAATTAGAATTTAGGACGAGTCCTTCTTACTGTCGGATGGCCACCACAACAGCTGCTGTGGCCCTCAGTGCTCTTGCGACATTATCCAATGTAGCTGACAGATAAGTGCAGGGTCTTTGCTTACCACCAAAGTCCTGCTGTGACAGATAAGCGCAGGGTCTGTGCTTACCACCAAAGTCCTGCGTTAACACTGAAAGCGAGCAACCGTCGACCTTGTGCACGTATAGTACAAAAGGTTTACGGTAGTCAGGAGTGCCCAAGATGGGAGCGGAACATAAAACAGTTTTTAAAGAATCAAAAGAATGCTGACATTCATCCGTCCACGGGAGGGGTTCATGCACGTCCTTAGTGGTCAGATGCAGCAGAGGTTTAGCAAGAAGGGAAAAATTAGGTATCCATTGGCGACCGTAAGAAGTTATGCCAAGAAAAGCGCGAACTTCGCGTTGCGTGCAAGGAACAGACATTTTAGCAATAGTGGTAATACGTTCAGGTGTTAGTCTTCTACCCTCCTTCGATAGTAGATGACCTAGGTAGGTCACCTCCTGTCGACAGTATTGAAATTTGGACAACAATACCTTATTTCCCTTCGCAGCTAAATGGTGCAGTAGTTTAACGGTCGCAGTTTTGCAGACTTCTTCGGTGTCTGAGGCAATCAGTAAGTCATCCACGTACTGCAAAAGGATGTTGCCCTCCGGTAGGTCCAGGTCATCCAATAGAGCCTTAAGGGCTTGACTATATATGCTCGGGCTTTCAGTATAGCCTTGGGGTGCGCGACAGAAGCGGAAACTGCGCCCAGATAATGAGAATCCGAAAATCTGTCTGCTATCAGGATGAATGGGGATACTGAAGAAAGCGTTCTTCAGATCAATGACCGAAAAGTACTGGGCAGTCGGCGGAATCATGGTAAGGATCGTGGTGATGTCTGTTACCACAGGATACTGTGGTACCACAATTTTGTTGACAGCTCTAAGGTCAATTACAAAACGATAAGCAGCACCCTGACCCTTTTCACCAGAATCAGAACTTCTTTTCAAAATCGGAAGAATCGGGCTATTACAAACATTAGCAGCTGTCTCCTCCACAACTCCCTTGTCAATCAAATCTTGAATAATTGACAACAAAGCCCGTTCCCCTGCGGGTGCTATTTTGTACTGCGGGATGCGCGGCATTTTTGCACCTTGCTTTAGCGTGATGTGAACCGGGGGGATATCCAACTTACCCACATCAGCATCCCCTGTTGCCCAAAGCGTGGCTGGGATGCCATCGAATTCTGGGGGAAGGGGTTCATTTTTGGCAAAACACTGTTTCAGGGGTTCGATGCTGGGCTGAATTGTCAAATAAACCCCATCAGCGGAACAATGTATTGTCACGTTTAATTTTTTCAACATGTCCAAACCCAGTAAGTTCTCTCCACAATGTGAGGTCAGCAAAAGAGGGGTGTCAATAGTGGCGGGACCGATCGAGAAGGGGAGAGGTCTGGAGATGGGACTGACAACTGGGACTCCCAAAAATCCCACTGAGACATTATTTTGCCCGGACAGAGCCGCCCCTGGAACCAACGATCGAGCAACGGAACTATTCATTGCTCCCGTGTCAATTAGAAAATTCTCAGGAGTCCCCATCACTTCCCCTTTTATATAGGGTCCCTTTTGATTGACCGGGATCGACACTTAGCCCCTACTCTGTCCCTGGCTGTCCTATGCTTGTACATATGTATCCTGATCTTCATATGCATAATCATCGTGATAGTACTGTTTGCTCTGATTATTATTGAAATGATTACGTTCAGACTTGCCTGATCTTTCGTCTCTGCGCATATCGTTCCGGTCGGGGCCTCCTCGTCCACGTCCTCGCCCTCGGACTGCTCCATTCTGGGCAAGCAACAACGGACACTGTGCTTTCCAGTGCCCCTCCTCTTTACAATAGCAGCACTGGTTCAAACCCACAGTCGGAGCCCCGCCCGTGCCTCGGCCTGCACCCGCCCCTCTGGACATGGGCCCCCTAGCTCCTCTTCCCTCTCCTTGCCCCGGACTACTTGTTGTAGCAATACTCATGTTTTAAGGTCCTTGGCCTTCTTTTCCACCTTCTCCTTACATTCATTTTCCCTATGTTCATAATACTGGGCCATGCTTAAAATTACAGAAGGGGTAGAGGTAGTCCAGGTACTTTCTGCTGCTTGTAAAGTGCAGAAATCTCCGGAGCCAAGTTTGTAAAGAATCTATTTACAAACAGCCTAACTCCACCCTCCGTAGCCAAATCCTGCCACTGAAGTCAATAAAGACTCCTTCAAATTAGTGAAGAAGTCGGACACACTTTCGTCTTTCTTTTGTCGGCACGCAGTCAGTTTGTCCCAATCAACCTTCCTCGAAGGTATCAAAGTATGCATAAAGGCAATAATCCTTGCAGCCAAGGATGTTATTTCATTCCTAGGCTTGTCTCCTGGTTTACGATCTCGATCCCACCCCGTAACTCGTCCTATGTCCCGCCCAGTTCAGCATGATCAGAGTCATGCACCTGCCGCCATATATCAACGGGCACAAGCAGTCCAAAGAATAGCTCGACATCTGCCAGTGTCATTATGGCAGAGGCCGCAGCTTCGGTCAATTCCTTGTAATAGGCGGTAGGGTTCTTTCTGGGGTCGGGCAGCTGGGATTTCAGGGAAAGGACCTCACTCCTTTTCCATGGAGTGTATACCCACTGCCCCTGGAATCGGGCATCTATTCGTGCACGGGTGACTTGTTGTTGAGCATCACGCAGTTCTGGAACTTCGGGATGATAAATAGGATGGAGCTCGCGCATGGGATGCTGCGAAGTCCACTGAGGCAGGGGGTTCTCTGAAGTCCATTGAGGGCTTTTTAAGAACAATCTGCCTCGATACTGGACTAGAGTGACTACGTTTTTGTACACCTCCTGCGGGGTCAAATTAAATTTATAAGCCCAGTCCCGAATTTCATACAAAATCTGCGGAGCGCTGCCATTATGGAAGCTGGCCTCCCAAGACCAAATGAGGGAATTAGACATTTGGTAAATCACATGTTGCTGCATTATGGGCTCTAAATCCTTCATTGTACTCCATATGTCCTCTACCGTATAGACATCACTTCTTATCCATTTAACAGCCTGATCTGCTAAGACTTCCTTCTCACCATATGCCACAGATGATCTAGTGAATAGGTTTTTCTATCCAACCCTCCAGCCGCCCCCCTCGGGGTCTGTTCTACCATACTGGGCGTAGTGCTGGTTGACTGAGAGACCCCTACGGGACTCGGGAGGCTCAACTGTACGCGAGGGGATGGTAGAACCTGTCTAGGATCAAAGACGAGGGTGGCCAGGTCCCCCGGAGAGGGAGACGAAATGCCAGCGTCACGTCTAGGGTCAACAGAGGCTCGGTCCTCCGGTGCGGATGCTTGGGGTGCAGCCGCTGTTTGGACAGGGACCGTGGGATATATGCGTTGCGGGGCATATGGGGGAGGAGGTCTTTTGTCTAACAGGTCCTCAGTCTCATCTTCAGCTTCATTTCGTGTTACATAGCTTTTATCCACTTGTAGCCGAAATCGCCTATTTTCCTTTTTCTTTTCTGTTTTATTTTTGTTGTGGGCAATAGCTTTCTGTGTAAGGGTTTGCCCTTGTTGTATTTTAAGCAATTTCTCTGATCTAATACGTCTTCTCTTGGCCTCTTTCTGCCACTGGATAAGAGTGCCAAATATGGCCTGCCGGCTGCGTTTGATAAAGAGGCGCTCTTGTAAATATTGCATTTTTTTCTCATCAAAAGATCCAGTTTTCGGCCACTGTAGTTCTACGTTCTCTTTAGTGTACTTATTAGGGGTGGGCGGCCAGCTACGCTCCGTGCACGGAGTGTGCGTAGTGCCGCCTACTCCGCATTTTGCGGAGCGGGCGTAGCCAGGCGGCACTACGCACGCTCCGCAGACGGAGCGTAGCTGGCCGCCACCCGCCTCCCTCCCGCCCTCCCTAAATACTTTAAATTAAAGGAATAAATTAATTTAAAACGCACTTACCTTGCCCGCCGCTGCCCGCCGCGTCCCAGGGGCTCGCTATCTTCCGTCTTCCGTCTTCTTTACTAATGCGCATGCGCGGGCGGCCGCGCATGCACATTTTCTCGTGAGAAATGCGCATGCGAGGCCGCCCGCGCATGCGCATTAGTAAAGAAGACGGAAGATAGCGAGCCCCGGGGACGCGGCGGGCAGCGGCGGGCAAGATAAGTGCGTTTTAAATTAATTTATTCCTTTAATTTAAAGTATTTAGGGAGGGCGGGAGGAAGGCGGGAGGCGGGTGGCGGGGCTGGCGGCCAGTGGTGTTTGCGGAGTGGGGCTACGCGGAGTGCGGAGGTGGGCGTAGTTTCTCGCCCACTTCGCGTAGCTCCGCGAAGCCCCACTCCGCCAACTCCGCCCAGGGTTAGTACTTATGCCACAAAGAATTAAAGAGAAGGGGGCCAATACCGTGCTTGCAATACATATCGTGGCTGGGTGTTCCCTCCGGAGGGGTAGGCTGGCTTTCATCCAGTCTCGCGCCCCCTCGGTGAAAACAGCCAAAGCTTAACTTGCTGAAGCACGGCATTTCTCTCTTTTTTTTCTATTCTACATGAGCTGGAAAGGAATCAGGTGTTATTATTCGAAACAACAATTTCAAATTTCGTCAATCACAGTTCTCTGAAACACATGGCCATGTTTCCATTCAGAAGCATCCTCATGTTGCAAACGAACCACTGAACACAACACACCAACAATACAGAAACCGCACAAACAGTGAACGTGAAATGCAAAGAAAAAGGTGGAGCCCGTCGACTCCCACCTTGGAGTACTCTATATGCAAATATCCAAAGCTGCAAAGAACTCACAGTCTTGTCCTTAGACTGCCTGGAGATAGTTTTACACAGGTTTTAAACCACAGACCAGCCTACAGGCCATCCAACAGCATTCATGGTTCACCTCCCGGACTATGCTGGCTGAGCCCGCTTTCTCAAGCGCCGCTTCAGATCTGTTTGGTTTCTACCCAATCTCAACTGTCGGCATTCCCAAGAACAATCCGGCACAAAAGGCGTATAATCACGATCTCCAGTTTTTCATCGAAATCAAAGTAGAGGCATCTGCATGTGCAACTTCAACATTGCCCCATCAGACCCTCTTATTCAGAGTATCTCCGTGACCACAAGTCACCAAATGCTAAGTATCAAGTCCAAAATCCAACACAAAACAGGACAAAACACTCACCTGGTGCACACAGGTTTGATTGCACGTTCTTCACTGCTTAGTTTTGGGGTCTCCTTTGCAGATGAGATCTCTCAAGAAGCCATAAGAAAGACAATCCACCACATTCCAAATGCCCTAAATTGCGGTAGGGCCAATGTCGCCGGTTCTCGGGTCACACCCGAAGGACTCCGGCGTGGGGCCACTAGCAGCTGAGGTCCTCGCGACCGGGAGGCAGAGCAAAACCCCAAATCTTCGTTGGTCTATTCTGCAACCCTCCCCGATCTAGAGCACCCCTTTCAATGTCCCGATTGCTCTCTGAAATACAGAGGGACGACCCCAACGCTGAGCCCCGGCGGAGTCGCCAACTGAAGTACCGTCAGTTGGCAGTGTAGAAGGTCCAAGCATTTATTAGAACCAACAAACTCTGCCAGAGGAGCTCCTTGCAACCTAACCCCACCAGGTCCGCCAAGAAGACTGCTGGACATCACATATATACAGTTGCATTTGCGAAATCATGGCCCAACATGGAAAAATACAAGCTGGTACAGGTTGGTGCAGAAAGGAAGAGACCATATAAGGCACACAAAGAACTCTTGGTTTAGCTCATCTCAATTTAGCAAGGTCGAATGGGTGACTCCCTTCTGCCGGCTCCGGCACAGCCCACCCCGCTCCCTCCTGGAATGTGCATATCGGGCCTTCCTCTATTGCCTACAACCTTGGCAGGCCTAACGAGCTGAAGCAGCAATTCTGCAACAGTTGGGTTATTTCTCAGGAGAACGCTGACAGAGGGAAAGGGATGAGTTCGGTCTGTTAGTGTAAGGCTTCCAACAGGGCCACAAAATGGCGCTGATCAAGCTAAGAAAGTGAAAAATGCGGGGAGTGGTGCAAGATGGAGTTCTAAAATGTGACAGATGGTTTTATGCTAATGTTTACATACATATAAGGTAACATTTAGATACATCATGCTAATTATAAAATATCGATTATGTGCATGGTATACATGAAAATAATTGCTAGTTCCTCAAGGGTACCCACACCGCCATTGAGCGAGAGCAACATCCTGGGCCGCATCTGAGTGACATGATTGCATCCCTCAACTGAGCTCAAGTATTTTCCAAGTTGGACCTTAATAAAGGATATCATCAACTTGAGTTACATGAGAAATCACCGTACATCACCACGTTTGTTACTCACCTCGGACTCTTCAGATAGAAACAGCTTAGTTTTGGGGTCTCCTTTGCAGATGAGATCTCTCAAGAAGCCATAAGAAAGACAATCCACCACATTCCAAATGCCCTAAATTGCAGTGATGACATCCTGGTTTATGGTGCAACAGTGCAGGAGCATGACACAGCACTAGACAGGGTTTGTCATGCCCTGCTGGATGCTAATCTCACTTTGAATAAAGAAAGATTTGAATTTCATAAGTCCACGTTGAAATTCTTTGGACATATATTCTCCGGTGCAGGTATGAAGCCAGACCCTGAAAAGGTAGCAGCTTTGAACGACACCACGAGCCCTCAGGATGCAGGTGATGTGCGATCCTTTCTAGGAATGGCGAGCTACTGTGTTAGGTACATAAGAGACTATGCCACCATCAGCTATCCATTGTGTAAACTCACAAAACAAAGGCAGCCATTCCAATGGACAACGCAATGCGAAAAAGCCTTCGAGGAGATCAAAAGGGCGATTGAATCCACCAACAACTTGGTATACTTTAATCCTAAGAGGAAAACGGATATCACGGTTGATGCCAGCCCCATTGTTAGGAGCCATACTAGCCCAGTTTGATCATGACACTGACCAACAACACATTGTTGCGTAAGCCTGCAGGAGTCCTATGGACACAGAAAGAGCCTATTCTCAACCCGAGAAGGAGAGCCTATCCGTTGTATGGGCATGCGAACACTTTCACATCTTTGTGTATGGCAAACACTTCACGTTGGTAACGGACCACCAAGCCTTGGTCACCATATTTGGCAATCCACGAGCTAAAATGCCTCTCAGGATAGAACGATGGGGCCTCCGTCTCCAAGAGTACACATACACCATCATACACAAGCACGGGAAGGCTGCTAATCCTGCTGACTATATGCCGAGGCATCCCAAGGTCACAATCACATCGGGCCCTCCCTAGCTGAAGAGTACATCCATTTTGTGGTTGACCATGCCAGGCCACCTGCTGTTCCGCTAGAAGCCATTCGGGATGCCACTAACCAAGACGCTATTCGGCAACAGGTGAAACGTCGCCTTCGAACAAACAGTTGGCGGCATTCAGATGAGAATGAACTAAGACAACAGAGTGAAAGGCAAGAACTGAGTGCATTCAAACATGTGAAAGATGAACTATCTGACGCTGCGGATAGACTTGTGCTCCGAGTCCAGAGAATAATCATCCCCATGCAACTTCACCAAGGTGTCCTCAACCTGGCTCATGAAAGACATCGTGGAGGGGTGGCGACCAAGAGAGCCCTCAGACAGAGAGTGTGGTTCCCGTTATTGGATCAGATGGTAGAACTGACGCTAAAAGACTGCCCTCAGTGTCAACTGGTGAGCCAGGGAGAGCCCCCCGCTCCCCTTCAAATGTCCACAGTACCCAATGGTGTCTGGCAAGACATTGCCCTGGACTTCTTTGGTCCTTTCCAATTGGGGAAATACATCCTAGTTATCGTGGACGAATACTCAAGGTTTCCCATCGCCCAGTTCGTCTTATCAACAATAGCTGCTATTACCATAGCTGTCCTTGATGAAGTGTTTGCTGCATGGGGCATACCGAAAACAATCAAAACGGATAACGGACTGCCATTCAACGGGCAGGAGTTTGGGAATTTGCCAGGCATCTTAATTTCAAACATCGCAAGATTACCCCTCTGCCCTCCAACAAGCGGCACTTGACAAGAGGGATCCCCAAGTTGCCTTAAATGAAGACTTACGAGCATATCGAACAACCCCACATGCTACAACTGGCAAGTGCCATGCTACTCTAATGTTGGGGCGATCCCTAAGGACCAGGATAACCACTCTGGATGATGCCTTACAGTCTAACACACATAAACTTGACCATGACGATCTTGCTGCAACTGATCGGAAGAACAAAGAAAATATGAAATCATATGCGGATACTCAGAGGAGAGCCAGACCTAAGCATGGGCGAATTTTGCAAATTTGCGATCCGCAAATTTGCGGATTTGCGAATTCGCGATCCGCAAAATTTGCAAATTTGTGCGAATTTGCGGATTTTTGTTTTTTTGCGTGTTCGCTTGGTTTTTTGCGTGTTCGCAGGGTTTTTTGCGTGTTCGCAGAGATTGCGTCTTCACGAGCCGCTTGCATAGCAAAGTTACCCATGCAGTCGTTTATGGGAGAGGGAGAGAGAGATAGATAGATAGATAGATAGATAGATAGATAGATAGATAGATAGATAGATAGATAGATAGAGAGATAGAGAGATAGAGAGAGAAAGAGAGGGAAAGAGAGAACGAGAGAAAGAAAGAGAGGCCGGATCTCTGAAGGGCCAGATTCCTGAGTTGCCCCTACAGAACATACAGCTTTTTATTTTTAGCAAAATGCATATGAAAATTGTGCTGTAAAGGTCTCTTTTAATTTAACACCTCCTGACAACTCAAAATGGGTGTATTTGCCATCCTCTCCCTTCTTCCTGTTTTTTATATCTGTAAGTGCTTCCTGATGAGGTTTAATTCCTTGGACAGGTGCCTCGTTGCCTACTTGTAACTATTCTCTGACCCTGCTTCAAGGGTCAGAGCAGGGTCAGAGAATAGTTGCAAGTAGGCAAGGAGGCGCCAGGAAGCAATTAGCAGCAGGTGTCCAAGTTGAAGTTAATTTGTTTGTAACCCTTTTGTAAAAGGTTACAAAGATATTAGGTTCAACTTTTGCACCTGCTGCTGTAACCCTTGCTTGGCTGAAAATTCGTCCCCGCTGATTCGCGGATTTTACCGCGATTTCGCGAGATTCGCGGATCGCGAAATCGCGGAAAATCCGCAAATTCGCCTGCGAAGCGGATTTTACGCCCACCCTTAGCCAGAACTCCGTCCATCCATGAAAGGGATGGGTATTGGTCAAACAAGAACAACAGAGGAAAATGGACTGTCGCTATCGAGCTGAGCCATTAATGGTCACTCAGAAAAAAGGAACTATGATCACCGCTGAATCTAAAAACAAGAGGATCACAAGAAACGTGTCACACTTTCAGAAATGTCCTTCTGCAGTCAAAGATGCTCTCACCAGTCCGTCTAAGGTCATGGCTAGTGAGAATGCCGCAGCCGGCAGCGTTCCGCCAGGGCCTGTGTCTCACGTTGAATCTGAAAGTGAGAGCGCAGAAGCTCATCTTAGACCGCGACGAACCATCCGAAGACCAGTAAGGTTGATTGAAGAACTGTAAATATGTTCACACTATCACTGAGGTAACAGGTAGTAACCAGTACGAGTGACCATTGCATTTGTTCAAGAAGAGGGGAGATGTAATAATGCAGGTGAGCGTGCTAGTGGTTAAGAGGTGGAGACGTGGGCAGGACCGGAAAGGAAGGTGGCTAGAAAGGAATGGGGCAGAGTAGAGTAGGGACACAAAGGGAACAGTTGTGTGAATAAAGCACATCAAAGAATAATAGAGTCCGTGTCCAGTTATTGCCGATAGGACTCTACAACTACTACAGAAGGGAATAATAAATTATTATTCACTATTAGTGTGATACATGTGAAGAACACAAGGAGGGTGGAACCCGTGACCGATAAGGGCACTCGGTCCCTATGTTCTAAGCACTGATGGTGCCCTTTCTGGGGCCAGAGGTCACCAACGCAGCATTGATTCCTTCAGAACTATGCTAGAAAAATAAAGCAAAAAGCTGTTGATCCATTTTAGTTTTGTTTTTAGAAAACAGGCCAACTGGTTCCCACCACACGGAAAGCCAAATGCTTATATCTTCTGAGTGATAGATGCAACACTGATGTTGCTAGCGACCGCAGACGACGTTCCTAGAGGCGCACCTCAAAGCAGGTGTATGGAGCAAAGGTGATTCCATGTGGTTCGCACAGCAGCCGCTAAGGGAAGGACTGCATCCTGTAAGCATATTGTAGTGCCGGTGCACTTTTCGTTAGGAGTTAAAGCATCCCAGGGTTGCTCAAAGAATGCCTTCATCAGCCTTGGCATACTCTGGGCACAACACTACCCATAGGCCTTTAAGGGGTCCATCAGTACTTCAATGTCCAGTAGCTCAACCAATCGTGATCCCAGGAATAGATCCAATACACATTCATGGCTGCAACGCAGGCAGGGGAATACAGGTTGTACACAGTGAAGCCAAAGAGTACTGAAGTTCAAGAACCAGTGCTCAGTCAGTTCTCAAAGCGTAGGTGTGCCAAAGCAGTGTATCATGTGCTCATGGCACCACAGCACAAGCAGTGCTATCTCCCTTCCGGGTTGAACTGGCATTTCCATTGCTGAGCAGAAAAATTTAAATCAGGATTCCCGCCACAAGCAGCAGGACAAAAACGCTTCCCAACACAGAATGTATGAAAGATGGTATAACTCCAAAAATCATCTGAAAGGTGCTATCCAGTCCAGCCCAGAGCCAATACATTTAAAAAGTGCACTATTCCCTATACGGAGAAACAGCTTCCCAAAATGCAGTGGGAAGTTCATTTGGAGTAGTGTCTGTATCTCAGATGAGGACCTTGCACTCTGGAGATCAAACGTCTCTCTGGCTGCAGTTAAGGCCACATCCTTTTAAAAAAGAATGGATTTCAGTTTTCTCAAAGAATCATAGCATACATTGGAAACATTTATTGAAGGCCATAGTCTTGCTTCCCTAACTGTTTGGGTAGGTGGAAACAATACTTGTGTGCAACAAGTGACTATGGAACTACCTGTCACCAGAAAGGCGATGCCCGGTTCAATTCCACAGCAAAAATGATCATTCAGCATCAAATAGCTCCCATTCCAGAACAGCATGAAAACTGGATGAATCAAACAGCCAGGTAACCCTTCAGGTAAGAGGACACATTTGCAACTGAAGCATTGCATGCCCTATGAAGAGAAATGTCCTTGCAAACTAGCATTCTCACAGTCAGAACAACTAAGGAAAACCTCTGTGGCCCCATTCCTGCATCTAAACCTGAATGTAACTCCCAGTACTAATCTAGTTACCCTTCCACCAGTGCGTTGTATCTGCCTACCTGCTGGTATTGGAGACAATATTGGAATTGGAAAGTTGGTACTGGTAGGGTGACATAACCATGAATAATCCTGCCTGTGGGCGGTGTCTCAGCCACAGTAAAAGGTAATTGGTTTGATTTCTCAATGTGCAACATGGTATATTTTGTATCTCTGCATGCCCTTACTTTCTGTCTTTCTGTTAGATCATATGCAGAAAACAGACCCGTACTATTGATGTAATGCCATGTCACATGGCCAGAACGAAGTGCTTGCAACGTCCAGCTCAATATTACAATGGACCATAATTGTGAATGTTCACGCTGTAAACATGCCTTGCTGTATAATGTCAATTGCAGAAGACAACATCTTGCCCAGTGAATACATTCTGGATGATAAAGTGTTCAACCACAGCAAAAGCCTTTTCCAAATTAACCCTTTCGATCTCTCGCAATCTCTCAGTTGAGAAATTTTCCACAGCTCGTACATTCCATACATGAATCTCTTTTGACTTGGGTTCTGGTGACCTAACATGAAATCCCTGAGGACCATGTCATCGGAAAGAAGGGACAAGTGTTGCTTCATCTGAGAGAGTGTTGAGGTTTTTAGCCAATCAAGTTATGTTATGTTATGTTATGTTAAAAAATTTTAATACCGCGCTCATACACCAATTGGTTTCTTGGCGCTCGAAGACAGTGGAGTAGGACACGGGGGGTGTGGACAGCTAACCGTGAGCAAGACGGAACAAATGAGTTTTTAAAGATTTGCGAAAAGTGGGATAGTCAAGAGTGAGCCGAATAGGGAGGGGAAGGGAGTTCCAAGTGAATGGGGCAAGGAAGGAGAATCCAGCACCACCGTGCTTCTTACGTCGAAACCTAGGAATGACCAGCAGATTGTGGGCAGAGGATCTAAGGTGTCGGGGAGGAGTGTAAGAGTGTAGACAGGAAGAAATAAAAGCAGGAGCAGAAACAAAAAGAGATTTGAAAACGGTGCAACCAAGTTTGAAAATGCATCGTTGCGCTACCGGGAGCCAGTGCAAGGTTTTTAACAGTGGGGTGACATGTTGATGTTTTGGTTGCTGGAAGATTAATCTAGCAGCCTGGTTTTGCACCAGTTGAAGTCGTTGAAGATGGTAGGCTGGAATCCCCACGTATAGACAGTTGGCATAGTCTAAACGTGAGGTAACCAGGGCCAAGATGACAAGAATAAGAGCCTCTGGAGACAGGTACCTTCGGATCTTCCCGATCCTGCGGAGATGAAAAAAGCAGGCCGAGGTAACAGCATTAATGTGCGGCCGCATCGAGAGATCACTGGAGATGACAACACCTAAGCTCTTCACGGAGTCAACTGGGCAAGGGGAAGGGCCGAGGGCAGGCGGCCAGAAGTTGGAAGTCCAAGGATGAGGGGGCCCACCGATCAGGACCAGCTCTGTCTTACTAGGGTTGAGCTTCAGCTGACTGAAGTTCATCCACTCATAGATGGAAAGCATGGTGGTTTGGAAATTAGAGCGGGAGAGAGGAGAAGAGTCAATAGGAAAGATAAGTTGCAGATCATCTGCATAATTAAAAGTGGTAACAGAAGAGTGACGGAGGGAGACCAGAAGAGGCTGCATATAAAGATTGAACAAAAGGGGGGATAAGGCAGAACCCTGGGGGACACCACAAGAAAGTGAAGTGGAAAGGGCAGAAAAGGAGGATAGGTGTACAGATTGGGTCCGAAGTTGGAGAAAGGACACAATCCAAGACAGGGCCAGGCCCGAGATCCCAGCATTTCTGACACGGTCGACCAAAATGTCGTGGGTGACCGTGTCGAAAGCGGCCGAGAGATCAAGTAGTACCAGGGCCTGGGCCAAGTTCTTATCCGCCCCCTGTCTCAGCGTGTCCATGACCGCTGTCACCACTGCCTCCGTAGAGTGGGAGGGTCTGAAACCTGCCTGTTGATCATCGAGGAAATGAGTCTCCTCGATGAAAGAGCTAAGGCAACGGGTGACATAGGTTTCCAAGACCTTCCCAAGATATGGGAGAAGGGAGATAGGTCGGTAATTGCCCAGTACAGCGGGGTCGGAACCGGGTTTTTTCAAAATAGGTACCACCACAGCGCTTTTGAAAGCATTGGGGACAGAGCCTATGGAGAGTGAACGGTTTAGGAGGTCCAGAGGAGGGTCGGGACATGCCATAAAGGCATCTCCACGGATTTGGGGGGGGCAGCAATCCTTGGGAGAGCCTGAGCCCACAGCCGAAAGTAGAGAGCGGAAAGTGTCTAAAGAAATCGGGGGAAAAACATTCAGGGAGTGAGGATTCGAAGGAGGAAGGGCGCTGGTGTGAGACGTAGTGGTAGGGGGAATATTGTTTTTAATTGTAGCAATTTTATCAATAAAAAAGAATTGAGGGAGTCGCACAAAGCTTGTGATGGCTGAGGCTGAGGTGTTACACGGTCGGGTAAAGAAAGTTCAGCGACAATTGAGAACATTTCTTTAGTTTTGGATGCTGAGTTAATGACCTTTTGAGAAAAATAAGCAGATTTGGCCAGGATGATGGATTTTTTGTAAGATTTAAGTAAGTCAGTGTAGACAGACTTCAGTGAAGGATCATAGTTACGCCTCCATCGGCGCTCAGCCTGACGAAGAAGGAGTTTGCTGGCCTTGAGTTGGTCAGTGAACCAGCGCTGAGCGTCGTGGGGTCGCTTCGATTTGATGGATTTGGCTAGAGCCACTGCGTCACTGGCTTGAGACAGCCATTGGTCCATTGCGGCTGCTTGGGAGTTCAAATCGGAATGACTAGGGGGTAGAGTGGAAGCAAGGTCGAATGGAACAAAGAAATATCGGCGTGCTTCCAATTGCGTGCGGAAAAATTAAAAGTTGGAGGGGGGCGGGTGGGTGCAATGATTTGTAGGGCAAAAGAAATAAAAAAGTGATCGGACCAGGTACAGGGGTACACCAAAGGAGAAGAAATATCCAAGTTGGTGGTCCACACCTGATCCAGGGTATGGCCCTTGTTGTGAGTCGGAACAGAGATATGTTGGGAAAGATTTAGGCCAGATAAAAAACCAGAAAAATCAAGTGACACAGAGGATTCAGAGGGGTCGGATGGCCAGTAATTAAAGTCACCAATGATCAGGATCCTAGCAGAGTTAATGGTTAGTTGCGCAATGAGATCGCTGAACAAAGATGGAAAAGAGGGCATGTTGACAGGGGGACGGTACACTAAGACACAAATAAAGGAGTGTTTGGGAGAGGAAAATTTCAGCATAAGATTGTCGGAGTTCAATATAGGAGTGATTGTTGAAGAAGTGAATTGCAAGTTGGAGCGAATGATGGCAGCAACTCCCCCACCCGGTCTACCAGAGGTCCTGTTGGAATGAAGGATATAGTAGCCCGGGGGTATTGCGGCCAGAATGTCAGGATAGGAGTCCGCATGTAACCAGGTTTCAACGAGGAGCAGGATGTCAATGTTGCACAACTTCCCAACACTATATGATGTTACCACCCCAGGGTGTTCTGTTTGTACATTCCTCTGATCAGGCCAATTGATCCTCTTCCCTTCTGTGATACATAGGAATCTAGAGTGACACCCGTTTGTGTCCACAGCCAACCCAACCACCCCTTCCAATTGGGATCTTTTGAATTAGAAGTACCATTATGTATCATTGTATCTAGTTTATCCTCAGTTTAGTGTTTTGTGTGCTGCCAGTTCTCAAATCGTGAGAATGTGGGAATGCGAGGTATGTTAAAATCCTTGATGTTGGATATTTCAAGACAGGAAGTCTGTTGCACAGTTTTATTCAGGAAAATTATTTGATGTTATATGAGGCATGCTCTAAATAATGCATGAGTTCCCTGAACCGCCCAATCTTTTGTCCTACAGACAGATTTTGTGTCTATTGTGTCTTTCCAAAAGTCAAAATCCTGAGCAGAAAGTTGGGAAATAAAGGAAGGAGTATATAAGCTTGGTGTTTGTTAGCATATTTTCCTTTGCTGGTGTATGTGCAAGCCTATATTAATAAGAGGCTGGGTCTGATGTGTCAAAACCAGAAAAATAAGGAAATGTTTGTGTTCTTGAACTACCTTTTGGCTGTGTTGGCCAATGTTTCCATTGAGTGAAATTGTAAACTGCGTATGGGATAATAGCTTTGTGTAAAAAATGATGACCATAATATTGATAACAAAACCTATCCCCAAAATTAGATGTACCATCTTACAATTCATCATTAAAACATGCAGCTGATTGCTCTAGATCTGCAAGCAAAGTATGCACAGATTTAATATCCCAATCATCAGAAAAAGTACAAGAGGTGATGACATATTTTAAGGAAATTTTAAACTAATATGGAATTCGTAAAAGTTCAGTAGGACCATATGTACCGTACAATACCCTTTCCCATACTATTCATTCCAGAACTGGAACTGCTGTAATGGTCACCAGGGACAAGCCCCTTAATTCAACGAGCGATGATGTATGTGGTTTCAGAAGTAAGTTAAAAAAATGTACCGCAGAGCATCCTGGGAGATAATTTCCATTCAGAATTAGAACAAAGACAGCCACCAAACCATTACAGAGGACCAGGAATAGTAATCTGATTGTAATCCAAAGTCACATCCAAGGAACAACAAAGTATGTCTTTTTCAGCCAAAGATAGATAGTGTATACTCGTTGCCTGAAAAGGAGAGGCGGTAGTGGCAGCTCAGGTTCACTTGAATCTGATGAGAAGTCGTCACAATACACGAAGTGCCAGACGCAGTCCGGTCTATGTTTGACAGCTCAGCTGGTTTTGTAGAACTGGCAGATGATTCAATCTGGGGCATATTCAGATAGACGTTGTCAATTTTTTGTATTGAGATTTCTATACTTGTTCATTGTAAATTTGGAGTTGTTTCATTGGGAAGAAGTATCACTTCATTGTTGTTTATAGCTGCTCTATGCAGAGGGGATCTTCTGTAGTTATTAAAGCTTCCATCTGAACTTCCTGGACAGTAGTGAGAGGAGTGCAGTGGCTACCCAGAAGCCCACACGCCCTACTGCTGCAAATCAGCCACATAGTATGGTGTGATCAGATCAATGGAGACAAACCTTTTGTCTCTATGACCGGAAAGGGGCGGAAGCAGTACTGTTCTGGTACCTACGTCAGCCTGAACAAGTACAGACGTTCTGTAAGATGGCACAAACGTTTTCTTGTTCACCAGTTTCTCTCTGTCTAGGTCCCCAATCTTTGGGACCCAAGCTGGTCTTGCCGGTACAACCTCCAGTGGCGGTGCGTTTTAATTGGACGTTGCTTTGTGCTTTGCAGAATTCATTGAGTTCCTGTAAAACACCCAAACGTTCATCAATGTCAAACAGTTTTTCTGCCAATACTGGGCTGCCATTATCGAGGTCGGGTACCCACATTCTCACGACTAACAGGAGTTTGTAAGGAGTACGATCCCCCCAGGGATTTTCTTGGCATGTTTTTGAGTGCCCTCTGGACCCTATATAGGTGACTGGCCCAACTGCCACCCAAGCCTAATACACTTGCAGTTAAGGACTGCTTTAAGTCATAGTTTTTCCTCTCAACTACCAAATTTCACTCAAGATGGTAGGGGGAGGAGTACCGCAAGGCCGCACCCAAACTTTCCATGGCTTCTTTGTAAGCCTGAGAGCTAAACGTTGGGCCCTAGTTTGAATGAAGTGTGCCAATTGCATATGTCCTGATGAAAACTTGCAAATCTTTTATAGCAGTTCAAGCATCAGCTGAGCGCTCTGTCCAAACCCACAGGAATCTGGAGCATGGATCTGCTGCCACCAAGGTGTACTTTTAAGCCCCATCTGAGTTTAAGGGGCTGCAGTGATCCAAATAAACAACTGCCAGAAGCTTGTCTGAGATCAAAAGAGGTGTCTGAGTTGGACATGCTATGGTTGAGCTCTTCATCTGCTGACAGATGTCACATTTGAGGACACAATCCTTGGTCTATTTTGTAAGGCCAGGCCACAACTAGCGGTGCTCCGGTACTGAAACTGTAGCAGTGACCCCTGTGTATGCTGAACCCAGACCTACATGTGCAGCTAGTATAAATCCCAATCTACGATAAGTGTGTGGCATTACTCTATAACCCACTTCTGGAATCTGAACATGCAGAATGTGAGAGAGAGTGGAAAACCTTTTGGCAGGTGGGTGTCGTTGCGAGCAGCATTGACAAACACCTTGATGTCTCTGTCAATTCTCATACTTGGTTTTATCAGTCGGAGGGAGAAGGAAAAAGTTGTGATCCTTTCAATTTCCTTGATAAAAAACCCTCATTCATATACCAAGGCTCGAGTGGCGGTGTATCTTGATTCTCCACCTTGTTTTAGCAACTTGACAGCATCATCATAGGGTTTAATTGTATGCTTCCTCCACCCAGAGGTAGACCACAGGTTAGTACAGTAGTAATTAGTGATCAAAAAAAGATGACCGCCACTCAAGCCTTGGTACGTAAATGAGGGTTTTTTTATCGGAACCAGAAACGAACAGATTATAAAAACCCTGGTTCCTCAGGACAAGTGATCCCTTCCCCCATTCATTTTTTGATATTTTCATACTTGAACAAGTGATTGCAGCAATGGCAGCAGTACAAACTATTTCAATTGTGGCCTCGTCGCCCATGGAATTCCCTTAAATGTAAATACCAACACGCTGATGACTCAATGTGTGAATAACATGAGCCTGCAGCAAGCATCCTTTCAGCTTTGCCACTTGTTCCCAAAGCAGCTTTTGCTTGATGGTGCAACCCTTGAAATCTTGAAATCCATTTTGGCACAATAGTGTAGATATTCATTATAGGACTGGGCACAGTAGTGTGAAACACACACTATAAGTGTGGGGAATTAAGGACTTGTACTTTGTAGTGCCATAACTAGAGTGTTTAGTTATGCCAGCTGACCTGTACAGTCCCCTAGGAACTGAGTATGGGTTTTTACAGGACTGAAATTTCTGTAATGCATTCGCCACTTTACTAAGTCTGGGCGGTGAACTCCTCTCCGCTCTGCTCCTCGAGTTTGCAGAGTTTTCCACACTCCATGTTACGAACAGCTCGTGGAGTTTTTTTCTCCCTCGCGTTCTTCAACGGCAAGTTGACGAGCGCGAGTGAGGAAAATCCACCTCCCAGCGAGATTTTTCCTTGTTCGCAATCAGCAACATCAAGTTTGCGAGAGCGGAAAATCAACCTCCCGGTGATATTTCTCAAAGAGGTCGGTCATATTTCTGCAGCTCGAGTAAAAATCTACTCAAGCGGCAGAAAGGTAGTAAGCAGTGCCCTCTTGTGCTGTGCATGGTGCCGTTTGTGATGATTGCACAGTGAGGACAAGCACCTGGCACTGAAATTCATTGTGAACAGCATATATTTAATGCACTCTGATGGTTTTGGAGCTCTGCCGAGCGTGGCAGAGTATTTTTGCACTTTGCTGAGTTCTGCTTAGTGGAACACCACAAACTGTACCAAGGCTTACCCTTTACCATTGAGCATGCTCCAGAATATTGCTGTTGTGTCCTACTGCAGGCTGATCAGATTCATTGGTATAAATTATGTATTCATAGCGACCTAGAGGCATTATTTATTCGGCAGAGGATATTCTTGTTCATGCTGCTGGAATGCGTTTGTATTATAAAATCAAATCTGTAATCTACATCTGTTGCAGTAAGAGAGCTGGTCCATAGAATCCATATTGGATGTAATGCTTTTGCATTATGATCGCTTGATTTAGTAATGGCCTCTAACGTAGTTACTGGGGTATCAACTATTATTTGTTTACCCTGAACCAGCGATATCTCTATCACTACAGCAGTCTATAACACTATGGGAATTTTTTCATTTTATGCAAAACACATTTCAGCGTTGCTGTACAAATGTGATTTGTATGCAATGGCTACAGTATCACCTTCATTGAAAGTGATATAGGTGTCCAGGGTATGTCCAATGACTATGCAGATCACTAGGTTAGTTGTGTTTACACATGTGTGTAAATGTTTGTATACTATCATATTACCATGTACGAGTCGTAAAATGTGTGTCTTTCTGCGTACAATGCTTAATTGAAAAATCAGGTCTGATCAGTTGTAGAATGGTTTTACTCGTTCCTCATAATCCAAAATGTACTGCCAAAATTAAAAAATCCTAAAAGGGATTGTAATCTTGTCATAGTCGCTTGAGACTGGAGCAGTGCGCATTTTTCTAAAACAATTGTTGTCAGGCTTCTGCCTTCACTTTTACAGCTCATATCCTAAAAACAAGACATTGAGGTGGGCAATTTTTGATTTTTTAAAAATAAATTTGTATTCCAGGTGATCGAACTCAAGGATTATGTGGCTCACTTTAGCCAAGTGTTCCATCAATTCATCGTCTGTCAGATAGATGTCATCCATATAGGAAAATGCGTTCCTCATCAAAATTTGAAGTAAAATTGATGTGTTGACCTGGCGCTGAAAATGCTGTAAAATATCTGCTTTGAGGCACTATATTCTGTCAGAAAAATCCATCAGAGATATCTAGTGTTGTTTTGTATTTCTACCGCATGTTGTTCATCAGTGCTGCACTGTGTGCATTTTGTACTGCAAATGTGTGTGAGGAAGTGTACAAATCTCTGTAGTATAAGACTAGACGGAATGAATTTTCTGGTTTCATTATGGGTAACAAAGGATTTTTAATGGGTGAGGTACAATTTTCTATTACACCCTGGTGCTCAAGTTGTTCTAGATTTTGCAAACTTGCTTTTTAGCTTCATGTTCTATTGGGTATTGTGTCTGCGGTTGAGGAACTGATTTGAATGGTATTTCATGATGAGGAGACTCATGAGCCCAACCACTGTGATTGCGGTACCGAGCATGAGCTAGCTCTAATGCCCACTCCTGCGCACATGAATGTTTAACTGATTCAAGGACGAGGTCAGAGAAGGCTGGTAAAATAACCGTTTCTCCCAGTGGGTATTTCATTATGAACTCAGGTGGCCAATACTTTCCAGGAAAAAGAATATCATAACCATATGTCAGGTTCTCCCAGAAGAGATCATTGATGTTCCTGGGTATGTTCCCCTCCATTTTGAGTGTTATGTTGTATAAACAATGTGGGACACTTACCCTTGTATCAGGCGCTTCAATCATGATATGCTCATTCAGCGCTACTACCACCAGAAAATCTGCCAGGTTTCTGCGATCTTTGCAACTTCTGCCACTCAGTCCAGCATCCTGACTGCCCATTCCCATTCAGAAGCAGAGACTTCAGTAGTATTGGCATGTCTTATTTTAATCCTGCTACCGTCTTCTTTTTAAACTGAGGTTTTTGGGATTTTTCTTTATCCACTTTAAGGATGTTATCCATAGTGCAATGTCTTTCCCTTTTCAGTTTCACATGCTCATCTGATCGGCGCTTTGACCACCCACCTCTCTCTGAACCTCTATTGGATGAGTCATGAAGTGAACAAGAGGAGCATGTATCAGTATCCTGATATCTATCAGTCTTTTTAATATTATCACAGTTTCTCACATTGTATTTTTTGTCAGTGGATTACTGCTGAGGAAACACACCTCGTGATTGTGTTTTATTTTGTTTATTTTTTTGTTTATTGTCCCATTTCTACTTGGAATAATTGGATGCTTGCTCAGTTATCCTTTTCAGAGTTACACTAAACCTTGTGTTTCCCATATCTGGCTCTCAAATTATCTCTGCCTAGCATAGGTTTCCTCAATAAGTCTAAGTAATTCCCACTCCTGCTGTGCTGGGGTGAACTCACTCAGGCATTGGTGTATGGCCAATGCTGCTGCTTCCCCTTTTATGTTACTTAACATAATGGTCTGTACCATAGCAAAATTGCCCATGAGTTTCCTCCCTAGATCCAGGGCAGAACTGCTTTTGAATGGGGTACCATGAGTTCTGGTGTAGACTGCAGTAAAGACTGTACCCAAAGTGGCGCAATCTTCCACTGAGGGGGGCCACCCCCATTGGCAAACATATTGTTGATATTCCATGTTTATCCTGCAGTCCTGTATGGAGAAAATTCACTTTAAGCTGGCTTATTTTCTGTGCTATCTAGAACAGAATTTGCTCCCGACGGTTGCAAACCTTCACCATAATGGCATTCTGCATCTGAGTGTTGATACCCATTGCAGCCATTGAGGTTGCGCAGCTTAAGCTGTCCACATAGGGTTAACTGTTAGTGTTCTCATAATGTACTATGTGAGATTTCTGTAAACCTTTACTAAATATTTGTATGTTTTTTGGTATTTCTGCTACATCTAAATTAGCAAGATTAGGATGTGGTGTATGAGCAGCTAGGACTGGCCAAGTCACTCCTTCTTTACTGAGTGAACCGAGTCTCACATTTTCTACAGTATGGCGGCAGGTGTCTTTAAACTAATTTATATGTTCTTGGTAAGGTAATGGAATTTCTATGTCCACATATGGTAAATATCCCTTTGGTGTCTCACTTTCAATGTAAGTGTGAAAGAATTTTGAGCGGAGGAATTTAACCCAAGTGGAATACCTCTGTTTTGAAGGCTTTGTGTGCCTCAACCACAAAGGTAACATCACCACCCATTGTCTGGAGGCCGTAATGTAATAATTTCAGAGTAACTGCATGCCTGCAGTTTTCAGTAATATTTATATCAACTACATCCTCCTCACCAGCTTCTCCATTTACGGACATTGTGTGAAGAGAATAGAATTCTATGGAGATAATTTTATGGAGATAGGGTTTAGCATAATATGGGAAACTTTTTTTATCCTACAAGCTTGAATAACCTACAGCCAATTCAGAGGGTATACATACCTACTCAGCTGAACTTTTTCTTCCTACCATGGATGTCTCCAGTTTAGAGTTGAGTAGGGTTCTCTGAGAAAGCACAACTGAACCACTTAGATAGACTGTAAAATAGGAGCCCAGCCAACATTGGTGGCACCATGTCATGTAGTTCCCACTAATCCATAGGAACTGCTCAATTATTGGATGACACTCCTCATGAGATTTCAGACCATTGCTTGGTGAAGTCTCACCATGCAGGGACTGTTGCTGTCAGCTGAAGTGCCTCCTCTCCTAATGAAACGGGATGCTCATTGTTTATAATAGAAAGCAGACATTGAAATGTATGTTGTGGATCAGAGAAGTTATGGATATGTAGATCAGCGAAGGTATGGATATGTAGATAACTCTGCCGCCCCATGGATGATGATAGAATGACATTTTTACATAGTGCGTGAAGAGGTCTTGTACATGATGTTCGAGTCAACCACATAATGTTGTGGGAAGTTATATGTGTAAACAAAGTAGTTTAAGAGAAACTAATCCAACATTGTTGTGCATGCAAATATGTGCAAATATGTGCAAAAGTTCACAGCAGGAATACTATTGTGGAAACAAGGCTATGTAAGAAATTAGCAGCTTTGCTAAGTGGGATGATCCCTGGAACATAACAGGGTGAGTGACAGTTGGCCTTTGTGTATTCTCTCTAGACAGCAATACACAATGGGAGCTTAGGTGTGACTTGATGCGCCTTAATGGACCATTAACTGGCTTGATGGGTGGGCTGTAGCTGGGCACTGCCTCACTTACACCCGAATAGACTGTGTCCTGACCACATACAATAGGTCTTAACAACCCTGCAGTGTCATTCCAGCCAGCTTGGAGCCAGGACAGGGAAGGCAGGACATCTATGTAATTCAAAGGCATACCTCTATATGGCTGAGATACCCGCCACCCCCTCTCGACACAATCCCCAAGGATGGGAAACCGGAAACGGTTCTGAACTTTTGGAAGGCGGGAGGGAGTGACCCTCCCGGCCGTATTTATTAAAATATGAAACAAAATCAAAACATTAAAATAACAGTTTCATATTATGTACAATTTCTTTTCCACATCACGATGTTTGGCTAACCTTAACATATTTCTAATACAAAGGTTCTCCTAGCCGAACTAACATCCTACAAAACATTTACCTTGAAATTGTACATCCTAACTTTTAAGGGCCAACGGCAAGGTCGTAACCGGTGTCAGATCCCTAAACCAGAAATACCTCCCCCACTTGTGAGGGGCGACCGCACAGAGGCGTACCTCAAGTGCATCTACCAATTTCCCTTGACTTGACGGGGGCCCCAATGCACTTGACGCCATTTAAAGGTCGTCCGAGGACTCGTGTGAGGTGTCTAGAAGGTAGCGTAAACCCCCTCCCCACCCCACACAACTTACCACATCTGCCGTCGCAGGTGTCCTGGCCCCGGGAAATTCCCCAGGAGGGGCCCGTAGCCCCTCCTATCCAGGAAGGGGCCTTGACCGCCTTTCCTTTCCTTCCGGCGGCCCATCCTTAGAAGGGACCGCCTCCCCGTTGAGGGGCCAATGGCCACCTCCCCCGAGCGCTCCCATCCGTAATGGGTGACGCCCCCCCATAGGGATCTTCCAATTACTGCTCACCGATCATGACCTTACCGCCCGACCAAAATAAATACGACAATTTAACTAAAACTACGAATTACAAAACAACCATAACTATTTCACGTATGGTTACCGATCAACACTAGTGCAAAATCACTTTATTGGAAAAAACATACTGTAAATGACCATTGTTTATTGCATACTCAAAATAACACGACAATCATCACAACCTGTAAGAAATAGAGTTACCACATCAAAACTTTATTTAAAACAACTGGCTGTCCTCAGGGGCTGGTGGGTGGGTCAAAATTGGCTCTTCGTTCCGTCTCGAGCTCACGTGCAGCGGGGAGGTGCAGCTTCAGAGCACAGGAACAAGAGGATGCTTTCTTGGCTTGTTGCTCCTTATATCCGTCTTCGGGCGGGCTTAAACCCGCCTCCGCCTGCCTCCGTGGGCGTGGCCGGCCGCCTCAGTGTCTAGGACAACCCACTCCAGGGCGGGAAAAAGGCGCGCCCCGGCTACGCCGCTTCGGGCATACCAGCCGAGACTCGCCTCCCGCCCAAGATGGCCTCCCGGGGGGATCGAGGTACTCCACCATACGTTCGGGGGGACCGAATGGTCGCCCCTTTCCATATGGCTGAGATACCCGCCACCCCCTCTCGACACAATCCCCAAGGATGGGAAACCGGAAACGGTTCTGAACTTTTGGAAGGCGGGAGGGAGTGACCCTCCCGGCCGTATTTATTAAAATATGAAACAAAATCAAAACATTAAAATAACAGTTTCATATTATGTACAATTTCTTTTCCACATCACGATGTTTGGCTAACCTTAACATATTTCTAATACAAAGGTTCTCCTAGCCGAACTAACATCCTACAAAACATTTAACTTGAAATTGTACATCCTAACTTTTAAGGGCCAACGGCAAGGTCGTAACCGGTGTCAGATCCCTAAACCAGAAATACCTCCCCCACTTGTGAGGGGCGACCGCACAGAGGCGTACCTCAAGTGCATCTACCAATTTCCCTTGACTTGACGGGGGCCCCAATGCACTCGATGCCATTTAAAGGTCGTCCGAGGACTCGTGTGAGGTGTCTAGAAGGTAGCGTAAACCCCCTCCCCACCCCACACAACTTACCACATCTGCCGTCGCAGGTGTCCTGGCCCCGGGAAATTCCCCAGGAGGGGCCCGTAGCCCCTCCTATCCAGGAAGGGGCCTTGACCGCCTTTCCTTTCCTTCCGGCGGCCCATCCTTAGAAGGGACCACCTCCCCGTTGAGGGGCCAATGGCCACCTCCCCGAGCGCTCCCATCCGTAATGGGTGACGCCCCCCCATAGGGATCTTCCAATTACTGCTCACCGATCATGACCTTACCGCCACAGGCCGGATAGTTGACCGGCTATCCGGACCCCCCACAACAACTCCTGCCTACAGGTCATGTTTTAAACTCTTTAGCCAAGCCATGAGGTCTCCTATGAGTAACTCATTCCCCACCCGGGACAAATGGACCCCATCACCCAGGTACATACTGTCCCCCTTAATACAACCGTGAGGAATAGAATGCAGTGTACTTGAACGAAACAATCTACCCAATTTGTTATTTACTTTCTTCACTGAGTGATTCAGAGCAGAAACCGAATTCGCCCCCCGCCACACTTTCCGTGGAATCATATGGGGCCATGCAATTGTGCACCCTGGAACTCTTCTCGCCAACCAACTTACTGTGGAGAGCATTGCCTCGAGAAGAAGTCGTCTACCAGTGGCCACCAAATCGTTGCCCCCAAGATGGAATATGATTATAGACGGCGGTGACCTTGTCCGCCCTAACAAACCCTCGAAAAAGGATTGAAACTGGTCAATACAGAGCCCGCCCCTTCCGTAGAAGGTCACCCTGTACCCGTATTCCCCAGCCATGTGAATCATGTCACCTGCTTTGAATACGTCCGCGGCACGCCTCACGTATGAGTGGCCCACGACCCACACCACTTTTTCCGCAGCCGGTGATGTCTGACCGCTGGTTCCCAGGTGTCGGGTCAACTGCACAGTCCGCCCTGCCTCGTGAGCTTGCGAAACTGTAAACCAAACAAAAACAAGAAGCGTGAGTACATCATTACAGCTTCACAACATGTGCAACCGCACATACTTTTTGTAACAATTCGAGGACCAACGCCCCAAACGTTTCACTTTTTCCACACTCAGACCCCTGGCTGTAGCCTCAGTAGCAGCCCCTATCCGAAAGGAATGGGTCCCGAACTCGCCGGGGTTCAAGCCCGCGGCTGAAATTGACATCGCAAGCACCCGCTGGAACTGAAACCTCGTCAGTGGGGTGGCGTCAGCGTGTCTCAACAAGGTCCCCCCCCATGATGCCACCCTCTGCGCCAAATATTCCTCTACGCAAACAACAGGGCACATGGGAGACCCAGGAATCTTATGTATGACTATGCAGTCCCCAATCGCACCCTGATTGGTCTTGGACCTGACAAACGAGACAGTCATCGTCTCCCCCTTAACCTGAATGTGCTCTCGGCACAGTCCCCCCACCGTATCCTGCTTGTTCTTTGCCACCAGCTCGCTTACCCGCATAGCCCCATGGAATGCTAGCGCAAAAGCGGCTCGGAATAACACTGTTTCATACAGGGATGAACATGTCGCAGGGAGTACAGCAAATAACAGGGCCAACCTATCCAGGCCTATCGGGTGTCTCCGATCTACTCTGCGACCCTCCAGGCGTTGCCACCCACGTAGCGCTTTCTGCACCACGAAAGACGCTGTCGGGTCCCGGTTCCCATGAGCCCTTGCCATAAAGGAAATGGCGGCCCGATGCCTCTGGGCCGTAGCTACTGATTTGCCTGCCCGATGTAGAGACAGCAAAAATTTTACGACAAGCTCTTCGTGGCCCCAAAGCTCCCCCCTAGCAGAACCCAAAAAGGACCAATAGGAACGAAACGCCCCTTCATATGCCTTCCTTGTCCTGGGTGCTAAACTCTCTCCCACGAGGTTTTGTAGTTCGGGGCACCGAGAGACCAGAGAGCTTCGGGAAAGGGTGCCGCCACCCGGTCCGCTGTGGGCAGAAAACCCCAGAAGGCCTGCATACGGAAACGAGAAAGTGCATCAGCCGCTTGATTCAACACCCCCGGGACATGTCGCGCCCTAAAGAGCACATTCAACTGCATACACAATAACACAATTTCCTTGAGCAGTCTCAGAATCCATTTGCAACGTGCTGCCTGACTATTGATACACTCAACCACGGTCATGTTATCAGACCAGAACACCACAGAGTGATCCCGGAACCCCTCAGGCCATGTTTTCAGGGCCACCAAAATAGGGAAGAGTTCGAGAAAAGCAATGTTACTCGTCAGCCCGCACTCGTGCCACCATGACGGCCATTTTTGAGCCGACCATTGCGTACCGAATATGGCGCCAAAACCTATACTCCCCGCCGAGTCTGTCCACAGCCCCAGCTCCTCGGAGGACACCGCCGGTTTGTTCCAGACAATTCGACCATTGAAATCCGCCAAGAATGCCAGCCAAATGCGCATGTCCTGGCGAATCTCTGCCGAGAGCCTCGTGCGGTGGTGTCCCTCCTTCAGGCCGACCATGGCTTGTGCAATCGAGCGGGAAAAGTAGCGGGCCATTGGCATTACTCTGAGGGCAAAATTCAACTGGCCCACCGTTTGTTGCAATTGATGCAGGTTTACCTTAGACACTCGGATACATGTTTCAAGGGATGCCCTGAATTTTAACACTTTTTCTTTGGGTAACCGGAAACAACCTTCCTCCGAGTCGAGCTCGATCCCCAGAAACTCGAGTGAAGTCGAGGGACCAACAGTCTTACCTGGTGCCAATGGCACACCAAAATGATTCATTAAGACACAAAATTCGTTTAAAGCCTGTCCACATTCTGGATCCCCGGCTGCCCCCAGGAACAGAAAGTCATCGAGATAATGCATAACATGCTGAAAACCCGTCTTTCTTGTGAATACCCATTGTAGAAAACAACTGAACTTTTCAAAGTAAGCACAAGATATAGAGCATCCCATTGGCATACATCTATCCATATAATAGCGACCCTGAAACATGAAACCAAGAAGACGCTGATCGTCTGGGTGTACCGGGAGCAACCGGAACGCTGACTCGATGTCTGATTTTGCCATCAGCGCCCCGGGCCCCAGGCGATTCAACATGGCGACGGCCTCATCGAAAGATGCGTACCGCACCGAACACACTTCCGGGTCTATCGCATCATTCACGGAAAGACCTCGTGGGGCTGACAAGTTATGTATTAGCCTAAACTCACCCGGGTCCTTCTTGGGGACCACCCCTAATGGGGAACAAACAAAGTTAGCAACTTCTGGAAAATCGTATAGACCGGCAACCCGCCCTCGAGTCACCTCTTTCCCAATCTTTACCCTTACCACTGCCGTATGCTGCAGGACCGACAGTTGGTTCTTACAACTTGCTTCACCCCGAAAATCCCCCACTGGAATGCGGAAACCATATGAAAAACCGTCTCGCAACACCCCAGCGGAGACATGGTCCGGGTATTCGTTGAGCCAAGGAATCATTGCCATGGTATCAATCGGGGTAGGTAAAGGCGCCCCTCGGACTATTTCAGACCTGTTTGGCGCTTCCCCTACCACCGTTATCACCCGTTTTGGCTCTGCACATGGTCTCAGGATGGGAGGACTGTCCACACCCCCCACATTCATGTCTAAACTTGCATGACCCTTGGGGCCTCGTACATTTTCCCCTGTTAAAATTCCAACAAATCCCCCTTTTACCTGCGTTGCCACTCGACTTCGAGTGGTGCTCGTTACCTGTACCCGTCCGAAAGGGTGTCCCAGAGGATTGGCGGGAAGACTCACCCCCGTTACTCCCCGACAATGGTACTTTTAACATGCCTGAATTCTCCATTTTTTGCCAAGAAATGGAGTCATAACAATCCCATGTTAGAGCTGGGTCGTGCTCCTTAGCCTTCCTAAAAAGATTGTCATAACAAAACCACTGATTGCCCTCGTATGCGAGAGAATACTCCATGATACGTGTCTGGTAAATAGGCAACTCCGTCAACAATTCGGGCCTTCGCTCACCCATAATGGAGGTAAAAATGCCAAACGCTCTGCCCCAAGTACCTATGTTTTCGTCGACCTTAAAGGCGGCCATTTTTGCGCGCCAAACACTCGGATGCATAAGCTCTTTTTGGCCCTTCACATGCTCCATCTCGTAATGGTCAGTAAGCAAAGAAAACATGTTCACATACTTATCGGCCCAAATCTTTTCCTTAATTTCAAGTGGAACATGCTGGGCCACTTTCTCCCTTCGTGAGGGTACAGACCCCTCCCCCGCAATCGGCAGTAGCCGCTTACCTGAACTAGGTGCTGTACTTGCTGCCGAACTCGCGCCCGCTGCAATCTCAGCCACCGGAACCTGTGGGGGAACAGAAGATGGTGCCTTCGCAGCCTCTCTAGATTCCCGCAGTTGTCTCATTACTGCCCTGGCGTCGTCAGCCGTGGTGCCCTCACTATCTTTTCCCAACCACGCTGCCAGTTGTGCCGCCAACTCGGGAGGCATATCCTCTCCGTTCACGGGGGTGACTACCACGGGGATCGGATGCCCCTCCTTCGGAACCGGGGTAGGCTCCTCTATCGGTGTATCGGGAACCGGGGCCTCCCCCCCTGGTGCCCCCCTCTTGGACCTCTTGCCTCTCCCGCTAGGGACTACTCCCGGCAATGCTGGTCCGACGATTCGCTTCGGTCCTCCCTCCCCATTCTTTACCGCCATCTGCTTCTTCAACTCGGCTACCTCCTTTATGAGCATGCGGAGCATCTGATCGGTCCCGACCCGCTTTCCGACCTTCTTGCCCGGCATTCTCGAACGAAGATCTCTGTAAAACAAAGACAAAAATTACAACGCTCAAAATTGGCTCTTCGTTCCGTCTCGAGCTCACGTGCAGCGGGGAGGTGCAGCTTCAGAGCACAGGAACAAGAGGATGCTTTCTTGGCTTGTTGCTCCTTATATCCGTCTTCGGGCGGGCGTAAACCCGCCTCCGCCTGCCTCCGTGGGCGTGGCCGGCCGCGTCAGTGTCTAGGACAACCCACTCCAGGGCGGGAAAAAGGCGCGCCCCGGCTACGCCGCTTCGGGCATACCAGCCGAGACTCGCCTCCCGCCCAAGATGGCCTCCCGGGGGGATCGAGGTACTCCACCATACGTTCGGGGGGACCGAATGGTCGCCCCTTTCCATAAGCTTCCCCCACTCCAAAGGCATAATTGTGTATAAAAGGAGGACCGCAGGCACCACCACTTCAGTACACTTCTGGACCTGTGCATAATCTGCAAGGAAGAAGTCCTGCTGTGCTGCTGAAAGGACTGTCACTCTGTTGGACTCCTGCTCTGATGTGCTGACCTGCAACCCCCTGTCCTCTTGCCTGGGAGTGAGTAGGACTAGACCTGCATCTCCCCATCACTTGAACCCAGACTTGCTCAAAGGGCTTGCCTGCATGCCTTCTGTTAAAAGTCCCAGGGACATCAAACACTTCATCCTCAGCACCTGGACTCTGCCATCTGAGAGTCGTAACCTGCTGCTGAGTGGAGCCAATCCAGTCCTGTGCTCTTGAAAGTGGCTTTAAAGTGCTGAGAGTGGAAAAACCCAGACATCCATGTTATTGTGCCAGTCAGAACCGACACATCTCTCTTGATGCCAAAGCGTTGCCGGCAGTGCAAGGATGAGGACATGGCATTGCTGTCTGCGTGGCTCATTGCCTCCAGCGCATAGCCTCCAGTCTGCAACTCAATGATGACGCATCCCAATTTGCACAGCTAGATATCAATGCATCATCTACAAATCCTGTACTTTAGAGCTGACACACCACCTCTTGCTCCATGCATTTTAAACGCCATCAAAGGCACAACCAAGATACTTTTCAGTGGAACCTACTTACCTACTGTATCCAATCCACAATTCATCGCTTTTGGCCTCAACTTTCAGATTTGGCGCGGTCCACCGCGACCAAATAGCCCTGGTTGTCGCTTTATGCTTTTAAGCACTACTTTGTAGGATATTCTTAAAAAAATCATAAATCGGGTTCTTCTTATTGGACTTTTCTCATTATTGTCTTGTTTTGTTCAATACATTAAGCTCTGTCTGCAATAGCGGACTACAATCACCAGGTGGCGATCACGTGCGCGGCCTCAGAGCAGCAGAGCAAAAGCTGCATCGGAGCCGAAAGGAGGTCAGAGACAGAGATTGAGACAGAGATCGAGAAGGACGGAGCATCAAGCTTAAAGCTTAGAGTTGTGCACGGAGCAAGCTGAGCTGAGCTGGCAGAGCAGTGCTGAGTAGTGCCACGAGTGAGCCGCGAGTGAAGTGCGGGAGACCCGCGAGTGTCCTGTTCTGGGCCAGACTCACGTCGGTCTTTACGAGGAGAGCCCCCGGCTCCCGGGATCTGGGCGTGTAGCACGGGGAGCACTACAGAGCTGAGCCACGAGAGGGAGCCGCGAGAGACCTCCTGCGTGTGTCCAGTAACCACACCTGCACCCGCTCCTGCTCCTGCTCCGGGCTCGGAGTACGTCGGGCTGCGTGGAGAGCCTCAGGCCCCCCCCCGGCTACTGGACGTCCCACGGATCAAGCTCCAGCCTCTAGTAAGAATCGGCGCGGCAGCCAGACATCGTGGACGGCAGCAGGGGGAGATTGGAGCTGCAAGTGACAGGGTGAGTCGGCCGGCAGATGGTTGTGAGAGGGTGGAGGTTAACGGTGATAGCTCCAGCACCAGCACCCTCTAGCGCCACATCAGCCCACACTAGCCTTCTCCACCCCCTCCTGCCTATCCCACAACACAGCACGGCACCTAAACGCTCACCCTACATTGAAAGGCCTGCTCACGGACACTGAAAGGCTCTATTTCATCAATCGAGCCAAGAGAAACACCCGTTATTACGCACTCAGCCAGACCCCAGAGCAGGACAAAAAAAAAAAAAAAGAACGCAAAGTGCAGATTTTTGGGGGGAGATGAGATCAGGGAAAACGCGCCAACCTGTGGAAAATAAAAAAGCGAGAAAAAAATCAAGGAAGCAAATTGTGGATGTAACACATCAATTGGAAATAGGGACCCGGCAAAACTCTAGGGACAGGTTGGTTTCAGCACCAACTCCAGAACAAACATTAGCCAGCAGACGGAAATCCGGGCTCTTAAAATTCTTTTATTTAAAGGATCCGATGGCAGAGATTTACGCACCAACAGCTGAGGCCTGCAAGCTCCCAAGCCCTATTGCGCCTCAGAACGCCAAATCCCCACGGGGCAAAAGTCCGCAGAACTGGACAAACGACCCTACTGGGTCTTCGTCTCCTACAGCATGTGTGGCCCCACCAACAAAGGGTAAACTGGAACTAGTAACTGCCCAAGTGCATCACTCCACCACTTCGATAGTGATAAATGAGATCATGGGAAGCAAAGCAAACAAGGCCTTCATTGATAGCTCCCCTCCAAAGGACAATCGTCTGATTCAGAGCAAATGTTCCACAATCACGGAGTTGGTTGAAGATAATGACCACACAAAGGCACCCAAAGGCTTCCAGGAGAGAATCACTGGTCATGGCAACTTTTTCAATTCATCCGTCCAAGAAGGGGATCCATGGTTAAAACCCTTGTTTTTATCAAACGATTCCCAACTCGAGGAACTCACCGAGAGAATAACAAAGTACATTGACTCTCAAGGGAGAGCTCCACGATCAGAACTGGGGTTTGAGGATCGCCATGCAAGCCCAGGCATGTTGGTGTCAACCCCCCGTTGCTATGTAGGGAAAAATGACCATGGAAAACCCAATGTTGATAATCGCATCATCACGCCAACAAACCAATTCCACAACAACCAGGTTGCTCCAATCTCAATTTCATCGGGGTGCACTTCGGATTCAGAACCCAAGGACCCAAGTAAGCTCGAAAAAGACCAGGCATCCACACCATGGTTTCAAGCCTTGTTGAGCACTCTAGACCAGGCCATAAGGGTGCTAAATTATCAATCAAATAAAATGGAGGTTCAGATTGACCTCATCTCTTTAGTTGCGGGTCACATTTCGGGGATAAACGCAAAACTGGATTCCCTGTCCTCGCTCCTAACAAATGGGGGAAGATCAGACGCTACCACCAGCCTATGCAAACAACAATGTAGTTGTGGATGCGGAACAATACTTGAAAAATTAGCAACCCTGCCGGCGATTCTGATGGATATCCTAGGAGAGGTAAAACAACCCCGCAGCCACACTAAGGAGAAAGAAAACATTCTTAACCAGGATAACTCTTTAACTGCCATGAGTAAACATGTAAAAGGCGCAACAAAAACAACAGTTCAAGACCGATCATCAAAGGAAGCGGGCTCAGGGAACACAGTCTTAGTCATTGAAGACAACCTGTCCTCCCAAAAATCCTTCATTGAGGACAAGCCCACAAAGAGGCAAAAGAAAAAAGCAAGAAAGGCCAGGCTTAAGTATAAAAGGCAACCGAACACAGACCTGGGTAACCTCTTTCCCATATTCAAAACCAAAAGTCTCCAGGGTAACAAATCAAAATCTCCAACTGACTTATTGGAGGGAGAGAAGAGTTATACCAATTCAGTAGACAAATTAATTACATTAAATTCACCAAGGAATGGTGGCACCACCCAAGGAATGAAAAATCTTCCCATCCAGTCAATAGGAAACAAGAGCTCCGCGTCAATTACAGGTCTCAACCCCCATAGAGAAATAAGTTTGGACCAGCAACATGAAGGTCAGGAGCAGCGGCAAGCGAGATTAAAATTCCCACAACCGGCGGGATTCGGCGGTTGCAACCAATTTGAGCTTGCACCAGTTCCGACAAATAAAAGTAAGGATAAGAAATGTACACCTAAGTTGAGTCCTCATCAGGTCATGACAGTCAGAAATGTGCAGGCACCAAGTCCAACAGGCGAAAGAAATCCATACGAAGCATCCGGGGAATCAGCAGGCCCAGGACTCAAAGCAGCAATAACCCCCTTGCTAGTCACAGTTCTCGAAAAGGAACGCAAATGCTCACTTCGACAAGGGACGCCACATATGGATCTAATAAAATCAACAAATGCAGGACCGATACATAAAACAATATATGCAGTGGATGGAGCACCAGAAGCACAAGGACGACAAACGACCGACAAGATGGGCATGAACATTCAAGCTAATAACCAGTTATCTTTCAACATGGATCAAAGAGCAAAGGAGCTCGCTCAAAGGTTAGATCTGTTTGAGCTCAAATTAACCTTCATCCCAGAATATCCAACTAAAGGGCCACAGGATATCCTCAATCGAGGTAACCTATTAAAATTATTCAAAGAAATATCAACTTTAAAAGAGATAAATTCACAGGACCTGCATGCAGTTGAATTTCAACCAAACAAAAAAAACTCGGACATTGAGGAAACCGTTACAACCTGGGCCTCAAAAGACTTAACTGAAAAGATATACTCGGCAAGAACGCAGTTTGAACTATGGGGCATTTCTATCATAAAACACACGCGCCCAAGATATCCATACCCCTTGCAAAACAGTACCTGTAATCAAAAAAAGGGAAAGGAAAACATAGGACGCACAATTACCTGTCTGCGAGGTGCCCGGGCCTCCTCGCCAGTACTTTCTAGGTCCCCCGCGTCAGGCATCCCGCAAGTACCCGGTCATTACATCGCGGTCAAAACGGACTGGTCTTGGATACCCAGGGTCCTGAGTAACAAATCTACCTAACCTTGACTCAAACCCGGGAAGGTACAACAAGAGGCCCCTTCTGAATATAAAAAAGCAGAGAAGCGTTTTAGTCTGCTCATGGAACGTGCACGGCTTCCAGGAAATGGCACATGATTATGCAACAATGGGTTTTTTTCAACAACAAGACATCATTTTAATCCAGGAATCATGGAAATTAATACCGACCTCAATCCCAGGTTTTAAAGAACTCCACATATTTGCGGAACGCATCTCAGCTTTTGGGCATCCTCGTGGTGGTCTATCGACTTACATAGCCCAAAGATACAATTGGTTATCAGAAGAGCAGGATGTGGGTTTAAATTGGGTCCAAGTGACTAGAATTTCAGAATCTTCACCACCCGGAACCCAATTGTGGCAACTCATAATATTCAATGTCTATATCCACCCAGACAGAAAGTCACAAAAGGAGAAACATGCAAGTTTACTGGCATTAATTAAAGCAATGCAAAGATCCTATTCACATTGTCCTCTTTTTATTTCCGGGGATTTCAACAGTGTTCTTACTGGCAAAAACACGGAGATGACGAAGACGTCAGTAACCAGCCGTGGAAAAATTCTAGCGGCCAGTCTAAAAGAAGCTGGTCTGTCAATCCTGAACGGCAACATAAAGGGGGACAGGCCTGCAGGAATCACTTATTTGAGTGGCAGGGTTAACTCCACAATTGACTACACTATTGTAAGTGACGAATTACTTCCCGATATTGATCTATTCAAAATAGTACCTCGAGTGGAAAGTGATCACTTTCCCCAAACAACAAGATTGAACCTTGCACCCACCATAGCGCCAAGAATGAACTCCCTTCTAGACCATGCACTTGAGTTTAATCTAAAAAAACTAAAATGGCGTGGTGAAGGGTTGGGCAGAATTGAGGCCGCCGTGAAAGCCCAGCTGGTCAATCTAGGGAAACAAAAAGAGGAAGACCGAGTTTTAAACTGGGAGAAGATGACACTGGATCTACTGCAAAAATTTCCAGCAAGGACGGAAAATCAGAGTAACGTCAAGTGTAAGAAGAAGCCCTGGTTCAATATGGACTTAAGAGCTAAAAAAAGAATGGTTGCAAAGGAGGCACGAGCACTGGCAAATCAAAAAAATAATATATCAGGTACAGCGACAAACAAATCTAAACTAAGGGAAGCAAGGAGCATCTATAGAAAGGCTGTGAGGATCGCTAAGGCTGAGTAAAAAGAAAGTATTTGGAACAAACTCCTAATTGCGGGAAAACAGCCTAATAGTCGTGACTTCTGGGGAATTATAAATGATCTAAATCCACGAACCAATCTCCATCAGGAAGCAGGAGTCGGAGCCGATACTTGGACCCGTCACGTGCAAGCCTTATACAAAGAAAAAGAACAAGTCTCCGAGGAAAGTTTATGGGTCATACAGGAAGTCGAGGATAAACAAAATGGTACTAATCACAAGGAAAGACCGGAGTCCAAGGAAGTCTCAAAGGGGGAAAATGAGCTGGCCGATTTAATCAACAAAAAAGAATTAAGGTCGATTATATCAAGATTGAAGTCAGAAGGAGCTGCAGGCCCGAATGGGCTGCCAAATACTATTTTTAAACATGATCCGGATATGTGGCTAGAGATTCTAACTTGCTTATTTAACCACATATACAAACAAGCAGACGTTCACACATCCTGGAAAGGAAACATTATCCACCCGATATTCAAGCGGATCACTGAAATAATATCGACGGACACAATATCGACTTGCCAGAATATCGTGGACAAAATATCGACAGTCAAAATATCGAGTTTGTATCTACAAACAGGTAAGTACAAAAATATCGAGTACAAAATATCGTTAACAATAATATAGATGTAAAAAATATCGACTTTATTAAAAACAGTGTTAAATTAAATTAATATTAAATTTAAATTACTAAAATATACTTAAAACTACTTAAATTAAATTATAATAATTAAATAATAAAAGAAAATAATAAAAATAATTTTTTACAATCTTATTAGTTGACCCTGAACCCTAAAAATACCCCTTTACCCAAAAACCCCAAACTGACCCTGAACCCTAAAAATAACCCTTTACCCAAAAACCCAAAACTGACCCTGAACCCTAAAAATGCCCCTTTACCCAAAAACTGAAAACTGACCCAGAACCCTAAAAATACCCCTTTACCCATGAACTGAAAACTGACCCTGAACCCTAAAAATACCCCTTTACCCATGAACTGAAAACTGACCCTGAACCCTAAAAATACCCCTTTACCCATGAACTGAAAACTGACCCTGAACCCTAAAAATGCCCCTTTACCCAAAAACTGAAAACTGACCCTGAACCCCAAAAATACCCCTTTACCCTAAAACTGAAAACTGACCCTGAACCCCAAAAATACCCCTTTACCCTAAAACTGAAAACTGACCCTGAACCCTAAAAATGCTCCTTTACCCAAAATGTATCAATATTATTTAATTACCAATTAATTATTAATTAACAATAACAATAAAGTAAATATATTAGAACATTAGCTGTAATTATTTTAATAATTAATATTATTTTTTCCAAATTAATTACTTAAAAATAACACAAAATTAAATATATTAAAAATTTACTCTAATTAATGTAATTAACTAATTACAAATAATTAATTAACAATTAATTACTAATACAAAATATGTTCAAAATTATATTAATTAATTAACTAATTAATATTAATTAATTATCAATTAATTATTCATTAAAAATATTAACAAACATATATTAATTAATTAATTATTATTAAATTACTTCCCACCCTATTCCCCTATAAACCCACAACCCGCTACAGAATTACATTACGCAAATATTATAAAAACAAAATTCATTTAATAAAATATTTTATAACATTAATACACACTATTCACACATATTATTACATAATATACACTATAAAATATTATATATTATTAAAAATTCGATATTTTTGCTATCTATATTTTATACAGTCGATATTACTTCACTTACCTGAAAAACAATATTTTTGTAGTCGATATTATGTCCAGTCGATATTATGTCCAGTCTATATTTAAAACTCAATATTATGTCCAGTTATTTTGGAGTCGATATTTTGTCTGTACACCATTCAAGCACGGAGATCATCGTAATCCAACAAATTATAGACTTATATCTTTAATTGATGTGGAGGCTAAGCTCTACGCCTCCTGTCTACTACGCGAGCTACAGGCCTGGATAGGAGTAACCAATATAATTCCCAAATATCAAACTGGCTTCAGGCAAGGAATGGGGACAATAACAAACTTAACTTGTCTGTCACTCCTAATAGACACCGCGGTAGCCAAGGGAACCCGGCTGTATGCCTGCTTTATTGATATCAAGTCTGCTTTTGACCGGGTGAACAGAGAGCGCTTGTGGGGTAAATTAAAATGCTGGGGCCTGCCAAATCAACTCTTGCAAGCGATAATAGCCTTATACCGGAACACCTGGGCAAGAGTTAAACTGGGCAATGGGGGCAGTACAACCAAGAGCATTTCTACGCATCAAGGTTTAAAACAAGGATGCGTACTAGCCCCTACCCTGTTTAACCTTTTTCTTTCTGACCTCTCTAGTGCGTTGGAATCTGCTGAAAATCACCCTCCATTTTTGGCTAATAATCCAATATATTTTTTGCAATATGCAGATGACATAGTACTGTTCAGTAAAACTCCTATCGGCCTACAAAGAGCCATTAATAAATTGTCATCTTACTTGGATCGGGAACGGCTGGAATTAAACAGAGCCAAAACAAAAGTGGTACGCCTAGTAGATCCACAAAAACTTAAATACAAATGGATGGTAAAGGGGGACATAGTGGAAGAACAAAAGTCATATAAATACATGGGAATTACAATAGCCAAAGGTGGAAATTATAAGGAGCACAAAGCAGCAATTCGAGCAAAAGCCCAATCTCTGATCTTCGCTTATCGATCTTTAAAAGGAAAAATGGACTGCCCAAACTACATGCACCTATTAAAAGTAATGGCAGCTCAAATTTTGCCCACCTTATCCTATGGCCTAGTTACTTGGTGTGGCGAGGAGGCCGATTTTCTGAACGATCTACAGATTAAGATCTATAAGGCGGTTTTCAATCTCCCAAAATCCGCCTCAGTTTCTCAAGTCAGGCTGGAATTTGAACTGCAAAACCAGTATTTCCGGAGCATGAGTGGCTTCGTAAAAATGTGTAACAAACTTCGTTCTGCAGCTCCAGACACAATGGACTGGCTGAGCTGGGAGGAAATCAAACAACGGGCAGAGAACGACTCTGGAAATACATGGGGGAAGTACCTGAAACTGTGTGTGGAAAACCTGAACCTGGAACAAGCCTGGAAAGTTGGGACAGACAAAGCAACCCTAAACAGACTAGCTAACGGGGCAGCGAAAAATAAATCCTTTTTGGAGGATAAATATTCCCTTGCAACTCGTCGTCATGGCTGGACCATTATTAACTCTTTTACAACACTTAAACCTCTTGCATATCTCACATCCCATTTTAATGGTTATTTAAAAAAAGCTTTCACAGACTATAGGATGGGCATGCATGTCTCAAAAGACTTATTACCCTCTTGGAAACACGCTTATCAGTCGGAGCAATGTCGACTCTGTGGGTATAAATACAAATCTCTAGCCCATCTTTTCTGTGTATGTCCGGCACTGATAGGTCAGAGACGACTATATTTGAAATCCATTTTTAAAGAGATGAGCATTCGCTCATGCAGACATGCAGTCACAAGCTGGTTGGGAGGTTCCTCCTCAATTTTGATTTGCCGGGGAGTTAAATTTATGGCGGAGGCTAGCAAATGCTTAAGAGAATGTGAGCAGGGGGAACATTGTGACGAAGGTCTATCAGGGAAACCTTAACTCCAGGATCTCATACTGGGAAAAGAAAAAGAGACCTGGAGACAGACTGATTAATGTCAGAGGAAGTTCCTTCTATTGCTTTTTAATTTCGTAGCTTTTTTAAGGTCAGTTTAAGCTTGTGAAGTAGCAAATTAAGAAATGTTAGCAACTTCCTTGTTATTTTATTATGCGAATTTGTAATAATTTTAATTAATTATGCAATAAAATTTTGACTTTGACTTTAAGCTCTGTCTTTCCAACCAGAGTTGGTATCTTTTTGTGTGATGTTTTTGCTGTTTTGCTGTGTTACATGTTGCATAAATACACATTGCCTCTTAATTTAAGCCTAACTGCTCTGTGCCAAGCTACCAGAGGGTGAGCACAGGTTAATGTAGGGTGTATATCTGAATTACCATGACTAGGATTGTGTCTTTTTCCTGCTTGGACAGGTTGCATAACTCTGCCAACCAGAAACCCAATTTTTAACAAAGGCTTAGTAACGTAGAGATATAACATTTGAGTCACATTGCTGGATGGGTGAATTATGAATAGATTGTTAGAAGAGACAAATACAATTCTTTCTTTTAGACTGATTGTAATTGAAATGAAAGAAAGCCTTGAAATTATGAAACTGTTTACATAAAATGAAGTGATTTAATTGATTAACTAAATTAAAAATATGTAAGTGATATCATGAATTATGAATGCTGCATGTTTATGCATTATAAATAGGTTCAAATGCAATGTATATTAACTGAAATAGAAACAAAAACATTTGTGGAAGGTGATGTTTGAATATTAATGGATGTAGGTACTTTTTTGTTGATGTTCATAACTGTGAATGAAACCATGTTACTCACCAGGCAACAGATGGGACTAGAAAAAATCATGCAAATTCAATTAACATCTTGCCTGTTTTGTGCTGGTACACACATGTGAGAATGTTATCAAGGTTCTCTGTATAATTAATCAAATGGAAAGACATTATGCAACTTTCCCATTCAATAAACTGATATTAATATGTTTGACATTATGATAGATTTGAAAGTGTTTAGGAATGTACAGGATTCTCATATGAAATCAAAGGGAAATGGAGCTGCTAGATGAAGGATAAAATCTGAAATCTGTGTGTAATTGTTACATTTTGGGGGTTGTGTATATAAGTAAATAATACAGTGGAATTATCTGTTTTCATTGTAAATATGATTTCTATTTTATCCTAGTAAAGGGCGAAACGCTTTGGCTGAAGTGATTTGGCTATGTAGGTTAAGAAAATACAAGAAGTAGTAATACATATGACTTTCCACTCATGAAGATTGAAGCAGTTTTTCTTGGGATGATCCTGGAAGAAATAAATGTAATATTTGCTATCAAAGTTCTTACTGAGTTGATAACACTATGAAGTATTGACTACAATGAAATAGAAATATTAACACTTTTGGTGTCCTCCTCATTCAGTGGTTTGTGACAGTTAGAACTCCAGGGGACATATTACACATTTTAATTGTTTTCGTAGCACACTCTTTAGAAGGTGCAAACAATACAAACGTGCCCTATTACGAGGACTCACGCTGTCCTGGGACAGCAAATTCATGTGAAAACACTGAGTAGCTGCTTGGAGATGCTCAATGTTATCACAGTCGAGGCAGCAACCTGCCCGCACTTCTGAAGGGGATTAGAGATCCCCTTGCAGGCAGGTGCAGTCACTGACTGCACCCGACTGCAAGAGGATGTCTGGGGGTCCATAGGACCCATTCCAGAGGGCTGCTCTCAGGGGGTGCACTCACAGTGGGTGCACTGTGAGTGCACCCCTGAGAACTTTGCTTTTGCTCCCGCATCTGTAATGGCGTAGGCGCAGAGGCAAAATAATTTGATGATTTGCATAGGGCACAAATTACTGTAATACTGAACGGGACGCACGAGTGTCGATACCCCCTTCTGTTATACCAAAGTGCCCTGGGGAAGGGCAAAGCAAGCGCAAACACTTGTTTCACTCCCAGGGCACTTGCTGAAATACGGCCCAAGGAGTGAAGCAACTTTTGTTGAAGTTACTGATAGAAATAACCTGGGCAATGTAATTGTGCCTTAGCTGCCAATGGATGTGAATTATGAAAATTAGCGTAATCCCTATTTGAATTTATGTTTGTACAAAATATCTATTAAAAGCTGTTAATAGTAAAACATAAACTGACTGGGATAGCAAGGCTGGAGAAGTGGAGGGAGCAAGACCTCTGACCTTCTGGTTGGGAAAACTACCCTCCCCTTGCTCAGTTCCGTCATTGAGGCACTGCCGCCAGCACCTCTTTGGTTCCCAAGTAGGTGTTCAAGGCCCTCCTCCATCCACAGGCTGCTGCCTGAGCATCATCCCTGGTGGCCGAGTGGTAGAGCCTGCTCTACTGCTGGTCTGCTCTGTTCCCCGTTTTCTGTTTACTATTATTCTGTATTTTTTCTGTCTTTGCCTATTTTTCTGGTTGCCTCTGTTTTTTCCTTGTTCTCGCCGCTGCTGCCCACAATGCCCCTTGCCCCCATGGCCCCCAGCGTGTTCCTGCTCCCCACTCCTGCGTCCCAGGTGCTCTCCTTCCTCCCGACCCCTACTTAATGGTGGCCGCTATGCAGCCACGCCAAAGTCAAGCCTGTCTGTGACCATCTGCACCTGTCCACAACCCAACCGTGACCAGCGCCAGGGACCCTGGTCCTCTGACCCCCCGCTGCTACGACTCAAGCACTCTCCATGCACTCAACCCATGGACGCAACAACTGCGAGCTCTCGACACTGAGAAGTCCCAATGCCTGTTCTCCTTCTGACTCTGCCGCCACACCTTCACCCTCCTCTGGACCCAGACAGCCATCGCCAACCGACTGGACACAGGTGCACCCAATCCCCTGAGCTGCATCCTCCTCAATGTAAGCTCCATGCACAAACACACAGTAGAAGTTTGGGACCTCTTCAACACCCTCTAGCCTGATGTCTCCTTCCTCACAGAGACCCTGCCATCGCAACCGCCATCCCTGATGGGTATAAGATCCTGGGGAAAGCCGCCCCAACCGCCCTGGAGCAGGCCTCGACATCATCCACAAAAGCTCCATCCGACTGACAACCTCCATCTCGAAGGACCTCATGCCCCCCCATGGAACACATCCATTTCCAGATCCAGCCCAACCCCAGAAGGACACTCTGCGGAACACTTACATACAGACCAGCTGTACCCCGCTCCCTGTACACTAACGCCATTGCAGAATAAATTGCACCCCACGCCCTCGCCTCCACGGTCTACGTACTGCTTGGAGACCTGAATTTCCATCTTGAAAACCTTAGTGACCCCTAACTCCACTGCCCTCCTAGAGAACCTCGCTAACATTGGACTGATGCAACGTGTCTCCACTCCCACCAACACAGGGCGACACACTCTCAAACCTATTTTCGTCAGAGGCAACAGCATTCACTTCAGTCACACCACAGAACTCCTCTGGATGGACCACCACTTTGTACACTTCTCCTTCTCGAAACCCACCACACACAAGCCTACACCATGCCTTCAACGCAAAAACTAGAGCAAGATCACAGAAGAGCACCTCACCTCCTCCCTCAGCCGCACTCCGCACCCTACCACGACAGACGCCAGCACTGCAGCCAATGACCTCCGCCACTGGATCATCGACTGCGCCAACACACTCATCCCCTTCCAGAACTCTGGCAGATGACACAACACAAAAGCCACCTGGTTCACCACAGACCTCTGAAAATCCAAGTGCTTGTGCCGATGACTGGAAAAAGCCAACAGCAAAACCAGGGAGCATGCACCGCCTACAGGGCTACCACCACAGCACATCACCAACTCATCAAATTAACAAAGAGAAACTTCATCAAAAACAGCATCCCCTCCAGCTCCCACAGCTCCAAGAAACTTTTTGCCATAATACAAGAATTCACCAGACCCAACAGCGAAATTACTGACCTCTGCAACAAACTCAGCTCCTTCTTCCACCACAAGATCAGGACACTCTACGACAATTTTGATGAACAAGACCGATGCTCCGACCCAACACCATCCACCAGCTATGCCACCCAGCCGACCCACCTCACCTGGACCCCTGTCACCACAGAAGACACAGCAAAGACTATGAAGGGCATCCACTCTGGGGCACCCATTGACCCCTGCCAACCACATATCTTCCACAGGGCCGCCTCCACCATCGCACCAGAATTACGATAGACAATCAACTGCGCCCTCGAAACAGGCACTCCTGATGACTGAAAACACGCCAAAGTCAAACCATTCCTCAAGAAGTCCCTCTGACCCGACTGACCTCAAGAACTACAGGCCCATCTCTCTCCTACCCTTTGCTGCCAAAGTCGAGAAGAAAATTGGCAACTCCTAGCTAACGCACTTCATTGAAACCATCAAGATCCTCGACGCTTCTTTTTCTGGATTCCGCAGCAACCATAGCACAGAGACCACCCTCCTAGCCGACACGGACGACATCCGCACCCTCCTCGATCAAGGCCACACTGCAGCCCTCATTCTACTAGACCTCTCAGTAGCCTTTGACATTGTCTCCCACCACACACTCGCTGCTAGACTCCATGACGCCGGCATACAGGTAACCGCCTTAGACTGTATTTGCTCATAACTCTCCGGCAAAACACAAAGAGTAAGACTTCCGCCCTTCCTCTCCAAACCTGCAGAGATCAGATGTAGAGTACCCTAAGGACCCACCCTCAGCCCCAGGCTCTTCAACATCTACATGGCCCCCTCACAACTGTCGTCAGAAAACACTGACTCAGCATATTATTCAATGCAGACGACAAACAGCACACCCTCTCTGTCACCTAGGAACCCAACATCGCCACACACATTTTCCAGGAAGGAATGCAGGATGTCACATCCTGGATGACCTGCAGCTGCTTTAAGCCTAACTGAGAAAATTGAAGTTCTCATCCTCAAAACCACTCCAGCTGTGTGGGTTTACACCTGGAGGCACCCCTCCTACCCCATGGACCACGCCCATAACCTCGGCATCCTATTTATTTATTTATTTATTTATGCATTTTTATATAGCGCGGACTTTACACGAAGGCGTCAGAGCGCTTCACATTAGGAACAGAAATGAAACATAATGAGAAACATTACAAAAGAGCAGATTACTAAAACATACGTTACTTACATAAGGCAATAGTGACAATTGTGAGCAAAACAAAAAACATGAGGTAGTAAAAATTGTGAGCAACCAAAAATACATGAGGTAGTAAAGGTAATCATGACAATTGTGAGCAAACAAAATACTTTTGGTAGTAAAAATTGTGAGCAACCAAAAATACATGAGGTAGTAAAGGTAATAGTGACAATTGTGAGCAAACAAAATACTTGAGGTAGTAAAAATTGTGAACAACCAAAAATACATGAGGTAGTCAAAAGTGCACAAGAGGAAAAGTGACAAGTGTGCAGTTATAAGAGAAAACAGAGTATAATTTGAGGTATAATACTGCATAAGTGCTAGGCACAAGAACAGGCGTTACGTAGGTAAGGTGGCACTTGTGCAAGTATCAAAGGTAAAAACATGTGAGAGGTAGCAACCGTGTGTTACAAGGGCAAAGTGTTGTGTGCATGTTACAAAAGGGCACCGAACACAAGTACATGGAGAATACTGCAAAAAGGCAGACACTCCCACCACAGGAAAACACTGGGAAGGCACTCCCATGGTCATGGAAAGTAGAAAATATCAGTAGTGGGAAGTCTTCCTCCAAATAGCAAGAGGACGTGAATTACTTTTGGAGGTGTCTCTGGAGGAGGAGAACTTTGAGGTCCCTTTTGAAGGCCTGGGAGGAGGCGGTGGTCCGGAGCTCAGGCGGAAACGAGTTCCAGATTCTCACTGCGTTGCTTGAAAAGGATTGGGCCATTGTTCTTTCCTTCTTGAAAGTGGGAGGTTCAAGCAGTAGATTCTCGGCATTGCGTGAAGGTCTAGAGCCTCCAGAGAGTTTCAGTTTATTCGCCAGGTAGAGGGGAGAGGAGGAGTGCAAGGCTTTGTGGGTGATACAAGCGGTCTTGTAGATAGCTCTAGCCTCGAAGGGAAGCCAGCGGAGGGTGGATAACATCGGTGTGATGTGATCGCTTCTTTTGGCCCCATAGATGAAACGAGCTGCTGAATGGAAGACAGACTTAAGTGGGGACAGGTGAGATTTGGGGAGGCCAGTAAGAAGAGAATTGCAGTAGTCTAGTCTGGAGAGGACCAGCGATTGCACCAGGGTTATAAGGTCCTGCTCCGGGAAGAAGCGACGGATTCCCCACAGAAGGCGCAGTTGGTAGCGAGCAGATTTGGCAATAGAATTGATGTGGGGAGTTAGATTGAGTTTTTTGTCTAGAATGACACCAAGAGATTTTGCGCTGTCGACAATGATGGGTTTGTTGTTTAGTAGATTCATCTGATCCATCCATGATTGAACCCGGGGAGGAGAGAGTGAGGAGAAGAAGAGGAGGAATTCAGTTTTGGAGGGATTCAGAATCAATTGATGAGATGACATCCAGTTTTGAATGGAGTCAAGAGTAGATCTTAGGATGGAGAGATCATGAGTGGAGGCAACCTTGAGGTAGAGTTGAGTGTCATCTGCATAGAGATGATAGTGAATCCTACTCGACTCCTCACTCACCATGAATTGACAGATCAACGCCATGTCCTCCCCATGCTTTAACACCCTCCACATACTCTGCAAGATCTTCAAATGGATCCCACAAACTCCAGGAAGACCGTCACCCATGCACTCATCACCTGCAGGCTGGACTACAGAAACGCTCTCTATTCCGGAATCAACAATTTCTTTGCAAACTCCAGACCATCCAGCATGCCTCAGCCAGACTCGTCCTCAGCCTTCCACAACACAACCACATCACCCATCATCTCTGGGACCTCCACCGGCTCCCCATCGGAAAGTGAGTTACCTTCAAGCTGCTCAAACACACCTACAAATCCCTCCAAAACTCCGGACCACAATACCTCAACGAAAGAATCTCCTTCCACGCCTCCCTGAGATACCTTTGCCCCTCTGACCTAGCCCTTGCTGAAATCCCCCACATCCAGAGAACCAGAAAAGGGGGTAGATCCTTCTCCTACATCGCGGCTAAGACCTGTAACAAACTCCCCTTCACCGTCAGATGAAGCCCTACACTGCAAGCCTTCAGAAAAGACCTCAAGACCTGGCTCTTCAGATGACCTTGGAGCTGCCCGACCACCTCCCCAGCACCTTGAGACATTTACGGGTGAGTAGTGTGCTTTACAAATCCTCCCCTGCCGGCAGAAACCCTTGCACTATGGTGCAAGGTTGCCTGAGTTGGCGCTACATTGCTAAGTGTAGCACCAGCACAGGTGTAAACGCAAGGCTGCACCATACCCTTGTAAAAATGGTGCAGCCTTGCGTTTCTGAAGTGGGGAAGTGAGGCGATAAGCCATGATGGTTAACGCCTCACTCTGCCACTTCCTTGTACATATGCCCCCATGTGTTTGAGTCCAAATATTATACACAAAACATTACTTTGGGAAAAGGTTGATTATATGTTGTTTTTGTAGACCTTCGTTCAGCCTGTGACCTAGTTCCTAGGAAAGGTTTGTGCAAGGTCCTTGCTGAGATGGGGGTATGTGATAGAGATTCTAGTGAGACGCTATACCAGAAATTATGCTCAAGTGAGATGTGGGAGTACAGGAGCATTGGCAGACCCCTTCCCAGTGAATATGGTGGTTAAACAACGTTGCGTAATTTTTCCCACATTGTTCTCACTTTATATCAATGGACTCATTGAACACCTTGAGTCATGTAAAACAGCGCACCCAAATTGGCAAACCAGATGGTTCCTGCACTAATGTTAGCTGATGATACTCTCTAAATCCCCAATGGGCCTGCAGAGGCTATTGGATCGGTTTAACAATTTTTGTGAAATGAGGCACTTAGAGATTAACATGAACAAGACAATGTTTATGGTCATGAATCCAGGTCGTATGCACAGGGCCACCCCAAGGCTATCTGAAACTTAACTAGAGCATGTTAACACCTTTGGCTAAGTGGGCATAACAGTAAACGAGCACCAGGGGTGGCATTCTCACCTAATTCATCGGAGACCTAAATTAGAACAAGTGGCTGGAGGAATCAATCCTCCAATACAGCCTGCCCTTGAAATATATAACTCACAAGCCCTGGGAATTGCATGCTATGGAGCAGAACTGTGGGTCCATTTTTGTGTGAACTATCTTTTATTAGTAGAAATTGCTTTATGCAGCAGCGGTTTGGGCTTCCGGTGAGCACCCCTTTGATCCCACTTAGGCTGGACCTAGGATTACGACTAATTGCCAACAAAATAAGACTGCGTCCGCTGTTGTATTATAGAAGAATCCAGTATACTCCAGAGCTCTCCTCATATCGTGGGGACTTTGTGGAAATGTATACCTTCCAGGTTCTAAGGATATCCCGTAGATTAGGTACATTAAAATTTTGTTAATGGAAATAGGTTTGGAGTGTTTGTGAAATCCATCCAACTTGGATAGAACAACACCTAAAGCGCTAGTCAAAACATTGTTCTGACAGTCTAAGTCCTTGAAGCTCATCCCCCAACCGAATGGTGGCTCCTTGACAGAAGGCTTTTTTTCTATTAAGTACTCACAGGGAAGTGTGGCTCAATGGTTAGAGCGGCAGATTCTAATGCAGAAGTCTGGCTCAGGACCAGGGTTCAATGCCCGCCTCGGCGGGTCTTGGGCTCAATTTCCTCGGACCTGATAATTCTCGCCTCAGTGCCTATTCTAATCATGAGTGCAACTCTGGGCAGTAGCTTGCTTAATCTCCATAATGGCCCCAACAACGCTAGGATGCCTGACATCATCTTGTGGGTGCCCAGGAGTGGACACCACAGGGAAAGGCCAGGAAGGGTTCCTTGGTGATAATAGTACAAGCACCGAGATGCCTCTGGGTAGTCGTGCGCTATACAAATACATAATCATTACTTATCATTTTTTATAAAAGAAGGAAAACTTCCTGGACGAGGTCCATCCCCCATCAGCTAGGTGATGGTGTATGCAATTACAGTAAAAACTTCGCCTCTGTGTAGAAATTTGGGAGTTAGACAACACAAAGTAGCAACAAGATTACTTAAATACGATCGGAGTATGACAATAGATTTTGGGGTTAGTAGATTTCTGATGGGGATGTCGAGAATAAGATCACGAGAGCGGGTGGGTTTAGCATTAAGGGGATCTGTCATCCCTATTTAAGACCCAAGTTTGCAACATAATGATTGAAAATGGCGCCTCCCTATAGCGCATTGAGCCTGGTCAGGGCCTATGATTTAGTGATGTACTATCTGTGTTATGGCTTTAAGGGTTGGTCCCCTAAGAATGGTAGATTTGTATCAGTTATTTGCGTTCTAAATTGTTTTAAACTGGATCTTTATGATGACTTCAACTTTATAATGACATCCAAAGGAGAATTTCTACTATTTGTATTTGCACTGTCATAGGGGATTCAATTCTTTTTGGGTGTTGTTTTATTGCTTTAAATGTTTTATATCGCTTTTATGACTTTGTGTCGAAATAAAGCTTATTTACTTACATTGCAACACCTAAAATTAAGACATGATCACAAATTACTGGACCACTTGTAATCAGGATCACAGGCTTTCTAGAAGAAACTTGACAATAAATGTACCTGTCCTACTCATACTCCTCCTGTCATGGTCTAGATCTTGAAAGCACAAGACAGTACATTAGCACTTTTCAGAAACAGTTCCCTGCTGGTAATAACTAAATGCGATGAATTGTGTCTGCCAAGAGGTTGCTGCTGGAAAGTTCTATGACATAAATTGTTTTGTGTGTTTTGAATGAATAAAAGCTTGTCTTTCCAGATGAATGATAATGCTGTACTTTTTTGAGTCGCTTTGCCGCTTTTTAGACATGCTCCCGTTTATTTTGTGGATTAGCTGTCAGTGTTGTTTTATAAATGCTGCGAAGTACTGACATGACTGGTAACTTCGTGACACGTTTATGTTAAGAATAAACGGGAATAGTTTCTCCTTGTTCTTGAAGTAGATAAACTTCTTGAACCATTTTCTATTTCTAACTTTTAGAGCACCATTTGTTTGATGAAACAGAACGGAAACTTTGAATGAAATTGCATTGTAAAGTCACCTATGCAGCAGATTAGTTAGCAAAAATGACATGAATCCTATTTTGTATTTTATGATGGTTTTAATGCTGTTTTGTTTTGTATGCTTTCAAATCCTTCGAGTGGTTTTGTATTATACAGGGCCACATCTAAAAAGACTTTAAAGTTCTGCGACAGAGAGCGATCAGAGATATTTTGATACTGTGAATATATTTGCCGTTTTGATAACTACCTAAAATTGGTAAATCTAATTCAGTAACATGCCAGAACATTGGCACAAGTTCATATGCACTGCAGTGTCCCTATTGTTGTAATTTTCACTCTCAGGGCCTCATTTATGAAAAGTGAAGCTTCACTGCTTGAAAACAGCGATGCAACCCTTTTCATTGCGCCCTCCTTGCGACATGCTGGATGCGGGGAAACATCCTTTACAACGTAACTGGTACAACGCGGTACCGTTACGACGCAGCTTTAACAACGAAAGTCGTTACAACGACTTTCGCTGGAGGGCCCTCTAGGATAAGGGATAGTTTAATTTACTATCCAACACCTTCCCTACTCTCCACGGGGACTGGTGTTGGAATAGTAAATTAAACTATTCCAACGCAAGTCGTTGTAACGACTTGCATTGTTAAAACTGCGTCGTAAAGGGATGCGTTGTAACGGTACACGTTGTACCGTCATACATCCCTGGATGCGTCATATTTACAGTATGAAGCATCAAGTCGCAAGGAGTTACAGATACATCAGTATTTTTGATGTATCTGTAGGCGCAAAAATGTCGCATTGTTGGAGTGTGTCACAAAAGTGATGCAGCCCCAGCAATGTGTCCTTTCACTTGGGGCAAGCCCCATGTGAGAGGGCTTGCTTCAGTCTTACTCCTGCTATGAGGCAGGCGTAAGATATTGACACAATGGCGTCCTAGAAGTGACGCAGTGAAATCTCATAGATTTCACTGCGTCACTTCTACGAGGCTTACTTGGGTTGGAACGCCCACTCCCTGCATACATTACACCTAACGCAGGTATAATGTATCGCCGGGGTTTACAAAGGGATGCATCTGCTTAGATGCGTCACTTTGTAAATAGAACGCAACAGGGGGCATGTTTTACGCTGCCGTTGCGTCCCAAAACGGGACGCAACAGCAGCGCAAAACTGACGCATTGCCTCATAAATAAGGCCCTCAATTTTAATATGTTTGCGATGGCAATATATTCTCCCAAAAAAATGACATCATCAAATGATATATTTTGGGTTTACTAAAGCGTTCGATTATCTGAAAGGGTGACCTTAAACATAGCACATTAAAAAAAAAAATTTGTGCGGAAAAAAGGTGTTTCTAATTTATTCCAGCAAACTAGATAGTTTCTCTTCTTTTATTCAAGAATGCAACGTGTTCTATAACTTAGTGCCTACAAAAGAAAATGCACGACCTAAGTAATTTTGGGAATGGTCACACGGTTTGTACTAGAGGAGCACGAATACGCACAAGGACATAGAACTTCAGCTTTGATTTCAAATATGAGGGGTTCGCACCATGAAAAGAACAATGTCAGAAGCACAACATGCTGAAATTGATACGATTTTTGTCCTGGAAGCCATTGTAATTGCACCAGAATTGTTGAAGCAGGTGCACAGATAGGTAGTTCGAAAGTCCAACACGCAGCCATGTTTTGTACAGTCTGCAGCTGTTTCACCAGTGTGATGATGGAGCCCCCAGATACAGCGAGCTACTGTGGTCCAGGTGATAAAGAATAAGAGCCTTCTGAACCACAGTTCTATGACAGCTGGAGGGAAGCAAAGAAGCCATTTGAAAAGAAGTTCTATATAGTAGAAGCGGCTGGATGCCGAAAGAGAGTTAGGCATAACAAATATACCAGACCCAGATTATCAAAAGTGTTGCCCAATGCAGCGCAGAAACCAAGGTGAAAAATGTTTTTTAATATATGCCCTAGAGTCGTAACAGAATGGCACTCAATAGGAGTAGGACCATTTAAGCTGGCCACCAAACGGAAGACCACAAAGGGTGCTGGACAACCACCAACACCCCAGATTCATCAGCATGTAGCTTCAGCCAGTTGGTGTTCGTCCAAATTGTGACTTTAGACAAACAGGTGCGAAAGTTACATTGAAATGCAGCTGTATTTCTGTCGGACCGCAGCACCATCTGAGTATCATCTGCAAATGAGATGAGGGATAGGCTACATTAGCGGGTGAGATCTAATTGAAAGAGCAGGGCTGAAAGAAGAACCCTGAGGCACACAGCAACTTGATATTTGTTGTTAAGTGGACTATTAGGAGGGATACATAGGGACCTACCACTAGTAAAAAGGTCACAATCACAAGAAACTTTGCAGTTAGGGTCTAAAAAAAATGATTCCCTTGCTCAAACATTGGTAGCTGGCAACGAGCAGGCAGGCTTAATTTTGGAGATAAATGTGTAAAACGTTCAAAAGCGGCAATACATTAAATAAGTGAGACACAATACACAATAGCAACCCAACACAAAATAGGTTACATTTTTAAGAAGAAATAGATATCAAAACAACAAAAATCCAATGTAGGGAACCAGAGATATGTATTTTAAAGATTACAGGTAAAACTAGCATTTAGATGCCTATAGCGCTCAAAGCGTTAAACAAAAAAAAAGGTTGTGCTAGACTGGGCCAAAGTCAAGAGTTCTTTAAACTTACTACCAGAACAGGAGTATTTTTTGATGCAGGAAAGTGGTCCACAGCACCATTCAAGTCTTCAGATACTCTAGGTTGCCTCTTGGAGTCTGAAACTACAACTCCCATAATGCACTTGATCAACTTAGGGAGCTTTTAAATAAGATTTGCTCCAAACTTCTCCAAATAGTCCACTCCTTTATACTTCTTAAAGCAAGGCAAAGTCCTTAGGGTTGTAGTTCCAAGTATGCAGCACATGCATTCCTTTAGAGTGCAATCCTTAGGGGTGCTGATCATGTTTCCGGCAGGGCAGTCCTTCTTCCTCTTGTAGTTTCAGGCAGCAGTTCTGAGTTGCTTGGCAACTCTTCCATATATATTAAGGGGCAGATTTATGAGGCCCTTGCGCCACGTTTACGCCGCTGTTGCGTCACGCAAGGCGGCGTAAACATGGCGCATCCCTACGAACGATTTACGTGACGCATCTAGGCAGATGCGTCACATTGTAAAGCCCTGCGCCGCTTGTGGGCGTTCCGGCGCAGGGTGGGCGTTCCGGGGCAGGTGCACCTCGCAAAAGTGGCTGAGTGAAATCTATGAGATTTCACTCAGTCATTTTTAAGCCAATGCTGCGTCAAAAGCCTGCGCCTGCTTGAAGCAGGCGTAGGTCTTGACGCAGCATTGTTAAAATGGGGCACCCCCGAGCCTTGCTGGACCTGCGTCGCGCTTGCGACGCAACTCCAGCAATGCGCCACATTTCCGGCTCAGATGCGTCACGCCATTTTTGCACCATGGTGCGCCGCATTATAAATGCGGCGCTCCATGGCTGGCGGAGCTGTGGCGCACTGTGGCGCATGTTAACTGGCGCATCCCTGGGGATGCGCCAGTTAACATAAATCTGCCCCTAAGTGTTCCTGGGCATCAAGCAGGAGGGAACATTTGACTAATGGGGTGCAAGGTGCTAACCAGGTGTGTGACCACTTCCGCCAAAGTACGGCATATTCTTACCCCAGAAAGCACCATGCTTCCAGAATCCAAAACGGAGAAAGTTTCTCGATGGTGTTTATATCAGGCTAAGGCAAAGCTACTGGTGTAGCTACGATTCCCTGACACTCCCCTTCCTTAATCTACTTACAGGGGCTTCTGTGTGGCTGAGGTGCAGGATGTGGGGGTGAATCTGTACTGTTCCAAAGTGTCATTCTCCCTTAGAAGAAAGGTTTGGCCACTCCACCCCCTTCCTGCCTGAAGCTTCTGCAGCTGTAGTTCTCCTCCCACAGGAAATACATTGTCTCTTTAGCAGGATATTTCACACCTCATTAAGACAGTTTGGCTCAGCCTGGCAGAGGATAGCCAATCAGGACAGGGCAGCTGGAATGCTGGATTTTGGCTTACAGAAAAGAAAGTTTAATGTTTTCTTTCTGTGATAGTTATTATAAAGAAAACAGTGCCAACTTGTTGAATTTATCATAACTAACATCTTGATACCTTGAATGATATTTTATCCCGCTCCTGACAATATTTATACTTAAATAGAATATTCAATGTTAGTCTATGGAGCAAATTATCTACAATGGGGAATAACAAATTTGGCAGTTTTTCCCTCACCAGGGCTTATAAAACCGCCTTTATAATGTCCCTAAATATAGTTACAAGGCACCCAACTCCTGGGGCAACTAGGGGAGATCGTAGGGGTGACTACTTTGAAAGTACCTTTAATTCCAAAGTTGAATTTGCATATAATTACAATTTAAAACCAGCCTTTAAAGCAGGGCTGGCTTTTAAAACAAAAGCAGGCAACTCAGCTGTGCACACTTTAGTGCAGGAAATCTATGTGGCCTCTAAACCTCCCTGCCTTACATATATACTAGGGACTTATAGGTAGTTTGAATCCCCTTGCCCTATTATATATGAGTGACTTACAGGGGTCTGTCATTGCCAATTATAATGATACCTAACCATGTACATTTGATCAGAGCACAGGCCCTGGTTCTGGTTAGCAGTGCCCAGGAAACATTCAGAGTCAGGAAATAGCACCTAGTAGTCAACATTGTTGCAAAAATTGGGGGGATACTGCAAACAGGTCCTGATTTCTCACAATATTGAAATGGGAAGGCAAACAGCTTGGGAATGATACTTCAAAAAAGAAAAGAACCATGCTAAAGTATTGCCCTGCTGTATACCACTGAGAGCAAGATGGGAAATTAAGAGACAAAGAGTGACTGTATCCAATGCTACAAACAGATCCAGCAGGATCAGGGCGGCACATCCACCCTGATCTAGAATCAGCTTTAGCTACTGCAAATATTGCAGATACAGTACTATGGTGGGAATGAAACCCGACTGAGAGGAACACCAAAAATAGACAGCTAATTAATGTAGTGCAATAATAGGATATATGATATAGATATATCTCTCAAAGATTTTAAAATCAGACACAGAAGAGAACAAAAATAATAATTGCAAAACACAGGCCAATCTGCCAAAGCCTTCTTCAGCAGAAGCCCTCCCAAAGCACTCTTCCAATCACGTGGAACTGTAGCGTCCAATATGGACCAGTTATAAAGATTTAGCAAGACAGTGTAGTCTATAAAACTAAAGAACCAGAGGGGAATGCAAGTGCAAAGGCAAGCCTAAATGTTATATTAAGCTGCAGTCCTAAGGCAAACCTAATAGTTGTATTGAGTCGTAGGTCTAAAGGTGACCCAAAATCAAGCAATAGTGATTCAGTCTGTAAGCTAAGGATGGAAAACTTTGATAACACACCTATAGTAAAGGACAGTTCAGGATGAAGTTTAATACGATTATTAGTAGTCCAACACTAAGCCCTTAAAATTACAGATAGGCTATCCGATTTTATCAGGAGAGGAAATGCTTTTGTTTGGGAACTGCCTGTACTTCGTAGTTTTTTCTCTATTTACGATGGAAATATATTCCATGACAAATCAGCATGCCACAAACAGTTCTGGGAATTACTACTTTACCCAAGTTTTAGTAACTGAATAGATTAAGGGGGTAGGTGCATTTCCATAAGGCAAAGAGACACACGTGAACATTTAATTGAGAACTTGCTTTTCTCTGAAGTATGATTTATTCTCCCAAAAGTGTCTATGCTCAACAGTCTTTTTCATGGGTTTAATGCAATATTTCACGTTTAAGTCTAGCCTTACTTCACAGTTGTTCGCCAGAGCTAACTCAATCACAAAAATCAGTTCTAAATGTAGTATAGATTGGCTTGGACACATTGTTGATCTTCATTCTTATAACATCTTATTTGAGCAGCAGTTGTGTTAGAAAGCCAAAGGAAGAGTACCATTGCTCATTACTGAAAAGCATTAGATTTGTTACTTAGACAATACAGAGGGAAGATGATTTGAAATGTGAACTCTTTGATAAATGCCAAGGTGTAATCCCTGACAAACACATATGAATAAGCATTACATTGTTTAAACCATACACAGATTTCTAGTTTAGGAGGGGATAGAGACATCTGAATGTTCTGTGTTTTGTTGTGTACATTTGTAATTTAATGCTTAATATTTCGTTGTATGTGCATACATTTTTTTAAGGGAAGCTACTAGCTTGACATTGATTTTTATGGTGGCATTATGTGCTGGGCGAGCTGCTGCCACAGCACAACACTATTGACTGCAACTGCAGAAAGCATGCCACCACAGAGCACCATACCCGGGAGGAGTGTGTACATATGCTTGTGTTTCTATATGTCTAGATTTCATGGTGACGACTGTCTCTGGTAAAAGTATGTCCCTATGAAGGAAACAATGGAAGAAGGCTGGCTATTGAGTGACAATTCAATAGAAAAATGGAAATTGAAATAGGACTTCAAGCTAATGCCTGGGGTAAAAGGACACTTTGTCAAGATACATTGCAGTTAGCACAGACTGTGGTACATTATATACTGTGAACCAGACAACAGTGACTAACTTTGTCATTTAAAATATTGTTTTCTAGGGAAAAAAATGTTTTGTCATTTTTATCATCAGCATTACATTTTGAATGGGTAGTGCGCAAAATGGAATGACTGTAACTTTCTCTGTTTTTTTTGTACGGTCTTAGAGAACTTTCAATGGAATGGGAAGAATGGAAAGAAGCCTTTGAGGTTTATTTGGAGATTGTTAGTAGGGAGTATTTCATCACAAAAAGAAAATTGTCTATTCTTAACCTTAATCTGGGAGTAGCATACCAAATGATTTACCAGTTCTGGACAGAAGGAACGATATAATGGAGAATGATATGGAGAATGATACGGATTTAGAGGGAGGGAGCAATGGTGAGGATGATTATTAAAAGGGCATTAAGTCATTATTGTAGAACTATGGCAAGTTCTTAAACATGCTAGATATAATGATTTTCTTTCCAGGAAACAGAAACAAGTCGAAGTGTGGAATTACATGTAGTGATATTGCAAACACTATTAGCTGCAAATTTGCAGGCAAGAAGAAATTATTAGGGATCAGCTAGTAATCAATTCCAAGCAAATCAAACTTCAAAAGAAACTGTAAACTGTTTAGAGTGAAGCAGCCCACAGTAGCAAACGCATCAGGACGCACAGGATGGCAACGAGAGTCAAAATATGTCTAAATAGCTCTAAGAGGACACAATGAGATATCAGTGATAATTGCACTGGGTTAAATGCATATTTCAATAAATGAGTAGTGAGGAGAGAAGAAGAGAGGATAAAAGAAGATGGGTGATAGTAATGAAAGGAGTGAATAGGGGCGAAGTAATTTATGGTGATATCAGTGAGATAGCAAATAGCATATTGCATCATCAGGAAACAGCTCCCATGTGAAGATTAATTGCTACATGTATAGCAAAGTGGGACATTTTCAAGGATGTGCAAGAATGAGTTAATGAGTTACAGTTGATGGATGAACATTATTTAGGACCAAGGATGCATCAGCAAGGATGAAGCTGCAGATCATGAGGTTTTAGTTTTATTGAATGAAAGTGAAGGGGTACAGCATGTGAGCAATGTGTGCAATGAGTATGATCCTTGTTGAGTACAATTGCTTTAAAGGGAGAGGAGGTATGTATGTGGGTGGATTCTTGTTCTCCTAACACCTTAATCAATTTGGAAATTTCGAGAGTCTTGATGCCTGATTTAGAGTTCAGTGGACCAGATACTCTGTCACAAAGATGATGGATATCCTGGCCACCGTATTACAAGTAAATTATACACTATGGCACTTGTAATATGGCAGACAGGATATCCATCATGTTTGTGAAGGAGTATCCCATCCACTAAACTTCAAATCAGGCCCTAAGTAGCATAGAGTGATATGATGTGAACAAAATTGGGTAATGTGGTGTAAAACCATTGAATGTAAGTTGGTTCGAAGAAGAGATATTCTAAAGTATAGATATCTCATGCAGTGTGTAAATAGTTAAGAAAAGAAGGTTTCTATTAGAATGTAAGGGAAAAATGAAATTGATCATTATTATGAACCCTAACTGTCTTGATCAAATGTAGATGATTTAGAGTTATGTCGGTGAGAAGTAGTGTTGTTAATTCCCAGAGCTTTTAGAGATGAATCGAAGTGCTTGAGGGGTTTCACCCATAATATCAGAACATAAAGGAGCAGCCCCAAGACACATAAAGTTTGAAATGTGCCAATGGCATTGGAAGAATAATTTCGAAATGGGTTTAAGCATTTGTGTGATGCTAGAATAATTGTGCTCATACAGCCTTCAAAGTGGCTGTGTCCTGTGGTACTGGCACACAAGTTCAATTGGAAAATCAAGTGTGTGTGGATCTGCATTACTTTAATGAAATTATTTGGTAGGCTGGTACCCCTTCCATAATATAAATGTAAACACTAGTAAAGGTGACTGTTTTTACAACGTTTGATTTGTTGAATGGTTATTAAAATATCTTACATCTAACATTGTTCATAATGCTGATGGGGCATCTCAAGATATGCTTCTGTATTTCACTGGGCAGTGCACAGACTGTTAGGGAAGAGCCATTAGGTGGCATGTTTTCAAGATAATGTATTAGTTTGTAGTGAGGATGAAATAGGACATGGTAATACATTCAGTTTATGGCTAAGTATGCTGAGGGATTGGGGTTGACTGTGGAGATGAAAACACATAATTTCTGTGGAAGAGTGTGAATACCTCAGCCTCACCAAATCTGCTGAGGAGGCTTGAAACCCATTTTGACAATGAGCAGTTGAGGTCATTTTTGAGCCTAACAGAATACTGCTCCAAGTTTGTGGATCCTCTTTCTGACAGGATGCAGGTATTGACGGCACTGTTGAAAACATTTGCACATTTTGAATGGACAGAGGAATGCAACATAACTTTATTTGCCATTAAATATGCTATTGTAAGTGCTATGCAAGTGAAACCAAATGATTCCAAAGATAATACCAGCGTGGTGATAGATGTATACATGATGGCTGCCATGGACATCATTCGGAGGTAGACAGGAGTCGCAGCTGTGAACACTAGCTTGCTCCCTGCCACTACTGGCACGTCTTATGTGGCCCTGGCCTCAGAGGAGGCCAAGGTTTTGTCCCCTCTGAGGACAGGGGTCACATACAATGTGTCAGGAGTAGCAATGAGCAAGCTAGAGGTCGCAGCTGCGACCCCTGACAACCCCGGAATGACGTCCATGTTGGCAGCTGTATTAATGCAAAAAAGCAAAGTGTAGAAAAACTGTTTGCATTTGCATCCAGAACGTTTGGATGCGCAAAAGCCAATGACTCTGTTGATAAGGAATCTTTAGCCTGTTGTTGGGAGGTGCAGTATTTTCACACTTATGTACGGGAAAATGAATTGAGATTTAAATCAATTAGAAATAGCTGGTAGATTGAGAAATTATTATACTCCTTGCAGGAATATAATTTTAAAGTTAAATATGTTCCCTGTGTAGAGAATCAAAACCACATTTATGTGTTCCTTAATTCACCATATATTAACCACTCTTACCTATAATAAAAGTATTATATAAGCATCTTTCTTATGACAATTTACATTTGTTTGAATGTGCTTATCACAGTTCAAAACCAAATTAAACAATGTAATTTATATATTCAGAAATGAGCTCTCAAGAATAATTGTAAACAAGCATAAAACTTGTCCCCATCAGTTCATGATGTGATCCTTTTGCCTCATAAGTATTATTATTCATCACATCTTGTTCCACAGTTTTGAAAAAATACATCAGCAAATGAAACAAAGATATTTAACAATTGATTCACAGCAAAGTTCCTTTACTCCAACATGAATCGAATATTCACAAACATGGGCCTTTTAATGTTTATTTGAATTTTTATAGTATATTGGAGAATCAAAAAAACTGGTATCTGTCTTCTTCTTCCGTGGGGTCTACAGCAAATCTCTCCTTTTGAACCCATCATTGTTGTCCTATAATTGTCATTGTGTATCTCAGAAGAGTTACCCAGATGACTCAACTGCTGTGTCTCTATATTGTTCAGCAATATGTTAACACGCTTTGACTTCATAGAGCAGAGAAAATTATGTTGAGGTCTTTCTCAGGACTGATGGGATCCTCTTTGATCTGAAGTATATAGATCCATCCAAATCAGAAACAATGATCCATTATTCATGGGGGTAGAGGGGATAATTGAACAGAGGACTGCTCTTTTATCCTTCTGAGATACATACAACTTATATTTAAATCTGTATATGTTAAAAAGAAGAATGGGATGATCATGATTGTGATGATTAAAATCTCTCTGCTCGCTCACTTAGCTGTCTCATAGAATGGTGTGTGCTCACCTTGCATGGAGGGATTATTTTTATTTAATTGAACCACAATGGTAATATTTGACTAGAGGGAGAATATCATTATATCATTATTTGCTGTCCGATATAACACATTTTACACATGTTGATGTTTTCACCCAGGGTGTATGCTCTTGTCAGATAAATTAGGATAACAACAATCCAAATGAGCATAGCCAGTAACATGCAAATGTATAAATATATTGGACCGCCATCAAGCATTTCTACTCCGATGCCTCCTAATGATTCATCTGACACCTTCTCCTGTGACTTGTGCTAGTGTTGTTCTGTGTATTTACTTGTGTGAACACAGGACGATGCACCATTAGACTGCACTATTTGTACCTAGAATCGGTTTGTCCTGAATGGTCCTTAATCCTTCGCATATGGACATAAAGTACCTTATCTATGGGATGCATGTCATATATATATAGTTATGTAGGACATCTTCTGTGCCTAAAGGGTCATCCAACCAGGGCCGGAGCATTGTTTCGATCTTATTCTATGATAATCTGTTTTGCAAATCGTAATCATATTTTCCATATTTGTCAGATGCTAAAAAATAGAAAAAAATCATTTGTGTCACAAACAACAACTTCTTGCATTCTGTTCATATGTGTTTTCCTATACTTTCATGCAAGATCTTTACCTGATGGATGAGGTGTGATGGAGCAGGGGAGAGACAAAAATGTTTGTGTACCCCCTGCAAAGTTAAACTCTCATAATCATAATGACTCACAGAGGGAAGCATGTGAAATAAACAACTAATTGCACATAGATAGACACTATACATGGGAAAACTAATTGCCGTTTTGCATTAATTATTATACTAATAATTGGAAACAAGTCTTACTAATATAGAGCTGTAATAATATATATTTAATGAAATAGGCGTGTGTATTTGTGCTAAAGAGTAGAGAAAAATATTTTGTGGCAAAACGTAAATTGGGAAGTAAAATGACGCTATATGTTGGCTTTGCTAGGTTACAACTAACTGGGAAAAATTAGACTGGCGGGAGGTAAACAGAAGGGCTGTAATTCTTAAACTAATTTCTGTTGTGTTTATTTTTGCATTAGTTCCCATTGAGGCCTACTCGGCCTAAATGTGCAAAATGGCTGTTTACTGAATCGTTGACATCACTTCAAGAAAAGATGGCCTCCACGCATGCGCATTTGGGAGATTGTGTGAATAGAATGGCCTGTACACAGAGTGAAAGATGTCAAGGTCAGCTTGGCCTGGGATGAGGAAGTATGCCAAAGGATGCTTGCTTCTGATAACTTGGGAAAGAAAGCTTAAAATCAAAAAGAGATACATGAGTCGAGCGACAAATAAACATGTGGATGATGCCATGAGAATACAAAAAGGATGACATTGTTAAAATGCAAACTGGTTTGGACAAGAAAGTGTATGAGGTGATCATCACCAGCCCTCTAATGAACCAATCAGTAGGAACTGTGGACCCTAAAAGTTTCAATTTTAAGTTAGATAGTTAAAGAAAAAGGGTTTAAAAGGGCTTGCGTGAAAGGGAGAAAAAGGCATTGCTCCACAAATTTCATTTGCACCATGACATGCTGTCGGTTTGGACAATTTTATGGTGCTAGAGACTTTGAAATATTTTTAGACTTTAACTTTGATGGAGCAAAGATGATTGATTGCAGACTTTTTATTTTGGAAGGGAGGAATTGAGGAGAATAGAGAGACAGTTTTGGGAACCTGTGCGACTCTGTCATTTGCTTATGACAGATGGGTAATATACTTTTCTAATTTTTTCATTTTCTTTAACATGTACTAAATAAATGTTTAAATGTTGCTTGTCTAAATAAACTGCTATATTTCCTTTCTCAAATGAAGTAGATAAAATTATTTTAAAGATTTAGTTTTGAGTCTGACAGAATAAAGAAATGTTAAATGTTTATAGGATTACTGTGATTGAGCTGGTCTTAAACGCCATCAACTGATGTCTTCTAGCTTGGTCCATCGACCAAACTAGCGGAGTACCTTGATGTTTTTGTGTTAGCATGATATTCAAAATTATAAATGTACATAATGTATTAAGTGTAAATTATAGGTACCCCGCTAATCAGAAGCTCGCCTTCTTTTTCACTGACTCGGGAGCAGTGTGGTGTGTGTATGTGTAACTCGCTGTGTTATGGGCCCCACCGATGAGTAGAATTGCTCCTGGGTGAAGTGGGATGAGTATTGAGGATTGTTGGAGAGCTCCGCTGGATCAGATTTCTTGGTAGCAGAGGCCTTGTTGCTATAGGTCAGTTTGGAGATCCAGTGTGCGATTGCGGACGGGCAGGCTGCTCTCGGAGGCGGTGCAGGTGCGTGGAGGCACTCGACAGGGCTGCACCCTGTCGCCCCTTCTCTTCTCTCTGGCCATTGAGCCCCTGGCGGCGCTGTTGCGGGAGCGGGGAACAGGATGGGGGATCCTGCTAGCTGACGGGGTGCACATAGTTTCGCTTTACGCGTTTGACCTGTTACTGTATGTACGAGACCTTACCGCCGTACCGGGCACACTGTCAGACATTTTCCAGACATTCGAAGAAGTATCGGGCCTCAGGGTCAACTGGACAGAGTCCGGGGTGTATTCGTTCAATCCGGACATGCAGGAATGTGATGTGCACCTCGAAGGTGTTCGACTCACATGGTATCCCACCACGTTTAAGTACCTCGGGATGCATATATACAGGGACACGCAGAACACACTGCAGGGTAACCTGGCGCGCGCTATCTCATCGCTGCGAGCCCAGATGGCCTTCTGGAAGACTCTGCCACTGAATGTGCCCAGCAGGATTGCACTATCCAAAATGATAGCTTTGCCCAGGATACTATATCAATTCGCAAACATCCCACTGTATGTCCCCACAAAAATATTCAGTGACCTGGATTCAATGATCCGTAACCTGATCTGGAACACTGGGCGCCCCAGTGTGGCCCTGGCGAAACTCTACTCCCCGACTGCGGAGGGAGGGCTGGCAGTCCCTAACATGGAGCTGTATTACCTGGCTGCACAGCTACAATGGGTGACGCACTGGCTCAGCAGCTTGCACCTAGACGACACGGCTACCGCTGTCTACCAATGGACCCACTCGCAGATCTGCTCTTTGTTCCATCCCCTGAATAAGGGACCCCGCCCTCTACCCCTGCATGTAGCCGTGGCCCGTAAATGCTTCATCTGTAGCCTGAAATTGACCCAGGAAATCAGGCCATATGCCCCTGCACTCCCCCTGATGGGCACTCCCCGGAGGGGCGGAACAGTGACACCACGCATTCTGGAGAGCTGGACTGCGGCCGGGTGGAGACCATGGGCGACCTCTATGCTGATGGAGCCATGCTCCCATTCGAGAGCTGACGGAGGGCACAGGTCTACCAGCGGGGCAATTCCTGCTCCATGCGTCTATACTGCGGGCATACACGGAGTCCTGGGGAGATATTCAGGAAGAGCCGCCGATACACCACCTAATGCAATACCTACACGTTATGGGCAACGGCTCCCATATCATCCGCTGGCTGGCGCAGGCCCTACTCATGCACACTAAAAGGTCCACACAATCGATACGGGACAAATGGGCGGCCCACCAAGGGAGGGATTGGACGGATAAGGAATGGACCCTGGTTCTAGCCAGCCCCGTGAATATCCCACGCAACTCCTGCTTCCGGACCATCCAGTTATACATACTACACCAGGCATATTTATCACCAGACAGAATCAACAGGTACTTCATGATCAACACCGCCACCTGCCCCAGATGTGACCTGCTAGGCGCGGACATTTTGCACATGCTCTGGCACTGCCCCTCTCTAGCCACATATTGGGGGGAGGTGACATCTATCCTGACACGTAGGACAGGCCTGGGGCTGCCACACACGTGGGAGGCCTGCGTTCTTGGCCTATACAAAAGAACCAAACTCAATAAGACACAAGCTAGGTTCTGGGATCTGGGCCTTATCACAGCCAAGCGGCTGCTCACTAAACACTGGAAACGGAGAGAACCGCCAATCCCCAAGTACTGGTATGCCTCCTTCACCAACTGGGCTAGAGCAGAAAGCACGGCACTACACCGGGAGGAGATAGTGGGCTTAAGGCAATTCCCGATTGCACACCTCTGGGACGACATCATGAGATCCCTCCAGGGGGAGGGCACGGCCAGAGGGCTCATATAGGGATCGCAGTAAATGGGGTAACACCGCCGGGGTAGCTGTAACGAAGCCAAGGACACAGGCTACATCCCCCTCTCACGACGCGCACCCACTCAGAGCGCTGGAGACATGGCGCTTGCGGCCGGGAGGAAGCTTGCCTCTCCCCCAGACGCCCTGAACAGCGGCTGCACTATGCGTCCGACACGCTGGCTGTGGGCCCGGACAGACACCCACACGAAGGACCACTAATACAAGATATCTTTAAATATCCTCCTAGCCCCTTTTCGTGGCGTCGGTCCCACAAGTACACTCTCCCCCCCACCCTTCCACGCACACCCCCCTGTTCCTTCTTTCGAACTCTCGTCTCTCTCACATATAGCCCTTTCTTCCTTAAATGCCCCGCCCGGAAGGCATCCTTGGACACATGGCTGGCCAAGGGGCCAGACGCAAGTGGCGTCTCCCAGTACACAATATGGCTATAATATTTGTTCGTATTGCGCATCACACACTCCATCGACAGCACGTGGGGCCACGCCGTTCTGAACGGCTGGCGTACACCACGGCAAAGACGGACTGAACACGTACATTGCTAACCCCTATCCCATTGCCGCGCTTCCAAGGTTTGACAGTACAACCTATGGGTTTCAATACGGCGGACACTGGAATGATGCGCGACGACATAGCCAAAGATTGGGACACACCGATGAGACCTGTTCCGTTTGCAGAGTTCAAATGTTTACTTATAAAAAAAGATAAAACAAGACGTCATTTGCAGACATAACTGAATAATGAGCACACATGGTACGAAGGATGCAATCAATGTCTTTTTCCTTGGGTTACAGCTGAAGGAAATGTACACCTTCCTCCGTATCTCTATATTCTCATGATACACCGTAATGTTACAGGCAGCCCGCAGGGTTGTAGGCTTTGCTATATGTACTCCTCTATCGAATACTAATAAACGTCTTACAAAAAAAAAAAATAGGTCAGTTTGGAGATTATTAATGTTTCATGTTTAACACTATATGTTGAGTTTGTATTACGTTATATGTAGTCGGAATTTTGAAGCTTCTGAGAAGTAGGAAGTTGGATGCCCTGTATGCATGTAGGGGGAAATGTGTGGCAAGAGAAGTTGCACAGTACATTGTCTGATTTCAAAGTGGTAACATCGTCATGTGTTATCTTTAGGGACATTTCAGTATGAAAATAATGAATGAATAGCGAAGGCAATCTGTGAAATGTCAGCCTTAAGAACAGGAGTCAAATGTACTCTGACTAAAACATCCCTGGGAGAGTAATAGGTTTTCACCTAAGCTTGATAGAAGGGTAAAGTAGGGGTAAGTGCTACTTTATTGGCGAAACTAAATTCTGTGGTAGAGAAGAGGTAAGCGCTGTCTACTGGAAATACAGAATTCTTGTAAGTTTGGACAAACTATGTCTATGGTTTTAGTGAAATAGACAATGGAAATTTATTTGTGTCGTTACTAACTGATTTAAGTTGTATAAAATATATAAATATTGTGCCAATAAATTGTGTAAAGGAGGGGCCAGCAGAAGCATGAGCGAAGCTGACATCAGCAAGATTCCCGCTGGGATTGGTCCACGTGACTGTGACATAGATTGCTGATATCGGGGCGTTAGTGTGAGACGCACTGGAATAGGCCAGAAATTGTGTGACATATTTTGCGCTGATTGCAGAATAACGGTACAGATTGAAAGAACTACACGATTGTATTGAGAGAGAAAAATCAGTGGAAAATTGACTATTATTATGAAGAAGACAGAGAAAAACCTTCACGGTTTAAAAAAATAAGGAATTTGTTTAAAAAGGGCAAGAAAATAGTGACGAGAGAGGAAACATTGCTTCCTCCACCGAAAACGCCAGCATCATACATGATGACAAAATATTGCTATCATACTTGCATATGGTTAGAAAACTGGGCGAAATACACTAAAGATGACGGAGTATTGTCATTTCCAGAAACAGGTTCATTTAGCACAGCAGTGTTACCTAATCTAAGAGAGAAAATTATGAAAGTTGAGCTGAGACCTATATCAACACAATTTGTGGCTCTAATGGAATGGGAGGATGAAATGTATGAAAAAGAGAGAGAGAGATTCCAAGATGTAAGAGAAAGCAGAGGCAGGTCAAGAGGATTATGGGGAATGACTCATGAGAGTAGAATGAGAAGATGGAGAAATGCTGCTATATGGGATTGTATGTATCCAATGAGAACAGTAGAAGAGAATGTAGGGAGAAAATGTACTGAAAAGAAAAAAAGTAATACCAGAAAGGAGTGCATGTGGAGTGAGTGATACAGAGGATGAGGTGCAGGAAAGTATTTTGAACAGGGGACCTCCACCATATCAGCCAACTTCTGCAGCGGTGACTCCAAATGCACTGCCAATGGATATTGGAATAACAGAGACCCCAAAAACACATTTAGAAGGAAAACATGCCCCCAAGAAACAGAAATTAATACAGATTGAAAATTCAAGTACCTCAAGATTAGAGAGATCAACGAATGAATTAGCAGAAAAAATCCAAGAATTAGCGAGAAATATAGAAGCTGTGTACCAGTAACTATAGGTCCAGTAATACCAGTTTTCATTAACCATTCCTTTAAATCCAAGCTTGCAAAAAGTAAGAGAAAAAATTTACTCAGATCTGAATGAAACTAAAAGTACTATTAGAACGACACCACCAGATTTAACTATGAATCAGAGCCCAATATATCAGATACCAATGGGTAAAGAGTCAGCAACAGAATCTCCGGAGGAGAGTGTAACTGACATTGATTTTATTAAAACTCCAGTAGGGCCGTCAGCTGAAGAAATAAATGATTGTATTAAATAACTATAACAAAAAGATTCAAAACCTAAACTGTTAGATGTGGTTAGACTAAAGACAGATATGGAAGAATTAATAATTGGGACAATTGGAAAAGGGAAAATAAAAAAAAATCAAGATGAGGAGTTGACTTTTATGAGTAAAAGTGTAACATGGAGAGCTAAAAATCTGCATGACAGACTAAAAGAAACAGCAAATGAACTAGGGATAGATTTTGCGAAACTAAAAATGTTACAGAAACCATACCGAGTAGCTTTCACTGAGAAAGACATAGATAATTTGAACACAGCAGGAAGATTAACCCAAATAAAATAATTAATTGTATTACTGAGGAAATGGGGATATGTAGATTGATGGAGAACTAGATGGACAAAGAAAAAGGAAAAGGGCAATGACAAAGTATCTTTAGCTTTCCCTAATAAAGAAAAAGAAACAGTAGTTGTAACAGAAGATCCTACGAGAGCAAAACCAGGAGGAGGATATGTACATGTGCCCTGGAGTAGACAGGATATATTGTCATTTACAAATGATTTTCCAAGACTACGAGAAAAACCAGTAGAATGGTATAGACAAGTGAATAGGTTTGTAAAAGTTTTGAAAGTATTATCGAAAGATTTAGATGGACTGTTTTATATAGTTGTACCATCATATTTATGGACTGAATATAAAGTTACTGTAGATTTTCCAAAAGGAAGAATACCCAAGAGATGCAAAAGCAGGTGCTCCAGGTCCAGAAGTAATAAGAAAATATGACCAAGTCATAACGTTTTGAAAAACAAAATTCCACCAAAAGAAACAGATTGGTTAAAAATCAATAGAACTACACAAGAACCTAAAGAATCTGTACATGCTTATTATGAAAGATTGCTTCTAGTTTTTAAACCATATGGTGGTTATGAAAATTTAAGTGCAAAATATATGAGTCATTTTGTGTATAGATTTGTATTTGGGTTGAGACCTGAAATAGGAGACATGATAAGACACCACATGATATGCTGGTAGTGGAGGATGTTTTCAGTTATGCAAAATACTGAAGTGATGATATTGTAACTAGGCAGCATAAGTTGAAAGAAAAGACAATGTGAGCACAAGTAAAAGTCACGGAACAACAAGAAGCACACATTGTTAATCAGAATATTGATGGAAATCAGGTGAAATTTAAGAATAATATGAGTAAGGGAAAGGGACACATGAACATAGATGAGGCTAAAAAGAAATGGCCATGTCATAATTGCGGTAAGATAGGGTATTGGAGGAACAAGTGTAAATTGCCCACAAAGGTTAATTCGGAAAATAAATTATTGAATCCACAGGTGCAGAATGAGGTAAATCAACAGACTCCACCACAGCACCAGGTAGTCACACAGCCGATTCAGGTACCACTACCACCTCTCCCACAGAGTGTTAATCTTCAGAAATACAACACTGAGATCAGATGGAAATGAATCCGATGAAAGTTGTTGGTGGTGCCCAGGAGAGGAAGTGGAGTGCGTGCTTGGTGCAACTCTGGAGGTAGATCAATCTGGTCCTTTTGTGAATGGAAAAGTGAATGGTGTAAATGTTACTTTCCTAGTGGACACAGGTGCTACCCGTTCTACAGTCAGATCAGTAGAAATTCAAAACCTCTCTCTCTCTGGAGAAGTAATCCAAGTTGTAGGTGTGACAAACAGACACATTAAAACCCCACTAACACAACCTGTAGAAGTGAAAATTGGTACTTTCAAAGAAATGCTCCATTTTGTAGTATGTGACAGCAGTCCTGTAAATTTGCTTTGACGCGACATACTCTGCAAAATGAATGCACCATTTATTGTTCACCAGATGGCTTCGCTTTCCAAACAGCTGATGATGACAGTCTGTATAAAATGACTATGTCAATAATTGATTGAGAAAGAAGCAAAACTTTCCTCATGTTTGACAAAGAAAAAATTCCAATCAAATTAAAAGAAACAGTTAGAGAAGAGGTGAGGGACTTCACAGGAGAAGAAATAGGGCTAATGAAAGGAGTAAGTCCAGTAAAAATTACTGTAAAAGAAGGTGCCATATACTCAAATGTCCCACAATATAAATTGACACCCGAAATAATTGAAGGAGTAACACCAGTAATCGACAAAAGGATTGATCAAGGAATTCGGAAAGAAATAATGAGCAGTCCATGTAATTCACCAATTATGGGTCTGAAAGAGCTGAATGGCACTTTTAGAATAGTGCAAGATTTGCGAAAGGTGAATAAAATAGTTGTCCCCTGTTGTCCAATTGTACCAAATCCAGCAGTGCTATTATATCAAATTCCACATGATGCAGAATGGTATACTGTAATTGATTTGTGTAATGCATTCTTTACAGTTCCATTACACCCTGACAGTCAGCCAATTTTTGCTTTCCGGTTTGGACAGCGTAATTTGGCATGGTGCTGAATTCCACAAGGGTATACTGAGAGTCCTTCGATTTTCAACCAGATACTGAAGAAGTTTAAACAGGCCAGAAAAATCAGTATTAGTGCAAAATATTGATGACCTGTTCGTGGCATCTAAGACCAAAGAAGGTTAGATTTTAAATACTATTGCACTATTAAATCATTTGGCAGAAGGAGGACATAAGGTGCCTCCATCAACATTGCAGTTTTGTCAACAGGAAGTACAATATTTAGGTCATAAGATTGGAAAAGGAGTGAGGAAAGTGACCTCAGAAAGGATCAAAATTATCAGAGGGAGGAATCCACCAAAGACAGAAAAGCAAGTGAGAATGTTTTTGGGAATGGTTGGGTACTGTTGTCAGTGGATAAGTGGATGTTCACTAATTGCAAAGCCTTTGCAGAGATTGACAAAAAGAGATGTAGTAGATCCTATTGTGCTGAATGAAAAGGAATTGGAGACATTTGAAAAACTGAAAAACAGTTTATGTGAAGCACTAGGCATGCATGATTATGAGAAAGAATTTGAATTGTATTGCAGTGAGAGAGAAGGGTGTGCATTATCAGTTCTGATTCAGAGAAATGGAAAATTGAAAAGACTCATTGCATATTTTTCAACAGTTCTAGATCCAGTAGCACTTGGCTGGGCTACAAGTGTGAGCTTGGAAGAGTGTGAAGGTATTGTGATGGGTTACCCGGTTAAGCTAAATGTGCCACATTCAGTGGAAATACTCCTTACCCGGACCAAAACACAATACATGACAAATAATCGTCTGACCAGGTATGAAAAGGTGATTCTGGGTGCAGACAATGTGACCGTTGCAAGATGTGTCAATGTGAATCCTTCTACCTTGTTACCTGACACTTTGGATGAGGAAGTGAAAGATGATATTGATCACAAATGTTTGGATGTGCTTAAATACTGTACCAAGCCAAGACCTGAAATTAAAGATGAACCTTTGGAGGAATCAGATTATGTGCTGTTTGTAGATGGTTCCTCTTTGAGAACAGATGAAGGGGTGCTGTATGTACAGTAGCAGATGTCATGGAAGCATCTTGTCTGAAAGGAATACGTTCTGCCCAAGTGGCTGAGCTGATTGCTTTGATTCCAGCATGCAAGTTGGGTAAGAATGGCCGAATTACCATAGTGACTGATAGTCAATATGAATTCGGAGTTGTCCATGATTATGGACAACTGTGGTCCCAAAGAGGTTATATGACCTCTGCTGGATCTCCAATAAAAAATGGTGAATATGTAAAAATGCTGCTTGATGCAATACAGCTGCCCAAGAGTATTGCAGTGGTGAAGTGTGCTGCAAATAAAAATGGAGATGATTATGTTACTGAAGGTACCGTTTTGCAGATGCAATAGCCCAATATTGTGCAAGAAACTTAGCTTCAATCAATCAGGACAGGGAAAAAAACATGTTTCAAGTGTTTTAATGCTTACTAACATAGTTGAGACTTAGCAGGAAGTGAAACAGTTGCAGGAAGAGGCAAGTGATGAGGAAAAAGACAAATGGATAAAATCAGGTTGCAGACAAAGAGAAGAAGATGAAATTTGGGTATACAAAGATGAAATACCAATAGCATGATCTCAAATATGTCCCAAATTTACCATGGACAAGCACATATTGGCAGGGATGCAATGATTAGACTTTTCAGACAGACTTGGTACAATCCCAAGTTCTGTGTTATTGCCGAGAGTTTGTATCACCGATGTTTGACTTGCCATCAATTGAATCCAGGAAGAAAAACTGTTGTAAGTTTGGGGACCATAGGACGGGAGGAAGGTCCTTTCACACAAATGCAGTTGGACTTTATAGAGATGCCACCATGTAATAGGCTAAGGTATGGCCTTGTGATCATTTGTTTATTTTCACAATGGGTAGAAGCTTTTCCAACAAGGAGAAATGATGGAGTAACAGTAGCAAAGCTCCTGTTGAGAGAAGTGATTCCACGTTATGGATTTCAAGTAACAAACTAAACAGACAGAGGAAGCCATTTCCAAAATGAGCTGATACAGTTGATATGTGAAGCACTGGATATTCGTCAAAAGTTGCATTGTGCTTACAGGGCAGAGGCGTTTGGGGTAGTTGAGCCAGTTAATGGAACAATCAAAAACAGACTTAGAAAAATGTGTCTGGCCACCGGACTAAAATGGCCCGATGCTCTACTACTTGTTCTAAGGACCTTAAGGAGCATTCCAGATCGCAAAACAGGCTTAAGTCCACATGAGATACTGATGGGACGAGTAATGAGACAAGCATTTGTACCAGTCAACAAACTGTTATCTATAAATGATGATATCATATTGGATTACTGTAAAGGCCTGTCTGATACCATCACTTCTGTGTTGCACCAGATTGGAACTGATGTGTGTACTCAAGAAAAACATCCAGCTTATGACTTAAGTCCTGGAGACTGGGTTCGAATAAAAATACACAGAAGGAGAAATTGCCTGGTTCCTCGCTGGGACAGACCAAGACAAGTAATTCTGGTCAGCACTACTGTAAAATGTGCAGGTGTAAAAAGGTGGGTCCACGCCAACCACACCATACGAGTACTAGAATCTGAGAATCCGCATTTTGAAGAAGTAGATGCAAATTCAGACTCTGATGCAGAAGAGATAACAGACTAATTTCCAGATAAGAAAGATCGACCTGTGAGGCTACATCTGGAGATATCAGATACAAGTTCAGCATCAGAAACAGAGACTGAAATAAGTTAAATTCCAGATCTTGAAGATCAACCTGTAAAGCGACATCTGGAAACAGCAAAAAACAGTTTGGACACTGAAAAAGAACAGGTTAAAACTGGTAAAACAGAAAGTTCAGAGAGAAAAGCAATATTGATCTTGAAACTGGAGATAAGGATGAGATTCCATCTACCAGTTATGGAAAAATTCACTGTAAAAGAACTGAACTGACAAGAGAAAAATAAGACTCAGAATCTGAAACAGAAATCATAAAGTTCAAAATAAGCGGTAGCGAAAAGATATCTGAGACTGAGTCTGATGAAAGTGAAGGAGATACATCTTTGAGAAAGAGTCCTAGAAACAGGGCTTGGAAAGTTAAACGAGAAATTACAGAGCCTGTGATTAAAAAGCCCAGAAAGGGAGACAACTGACCTACAGAAATTAAAGGGACTGACATTCAAGCTGATAAATGTTAATGGAGATAAAAATGAACAAGTGAATGAAATAACAAGTCAAGAAGGTAAAAAAAGGAAATAAAGGCATTTTGCACAGACCTAAAAGAGTGGGGAGACCAAATCAAAAATACAGATCACCTGAGTGGATTTACATTTCACTGCCTGATATACAAGAAGTTGAAAGTAGTCAAGAAAACCAAAGTGACACTGAAAAAGAACAGGTTAGAACTGGTAAAACAGAAAGTTCAGAGAGAAAAGGAATATTGATCTTGAAACTGGAGATAAGGATGAGATTCCAATTACCAGTTATGGATAAATTCCCTGTAAAAGAACTGAACTGACAAGAGAAAAACAAGACTCAGAAGCTGAAACAGAAATCATAAAGTTCAAAATAAGCAGAAGCAAAAAGAAATCTGAGACTGAGTCTGATGAAAGTGAAGGAGAGACATCTTTGAGAAAGAGTCCTAGAAACAGGGCTTGGAAAGTTAAACGAGAAATAACAGAGCCTGTGATTAAAAAGCCGAGAAAGGGAGACAACTGGCCTACAGAAATGAAAGGACTGAAATTCAAGCTGATTAATGTTAATGGAGATCAAAATGAACAAGTGAATGAAATAACAAGTCAAGAAGGTAAAAAAAGGAAATAAAGGCATTTTGCACAGACCTAAAAGAGTGGGGAGACCAAATCAAAAATACAGATCACCTGAGTGGATTTACATTTCACTGCTTGATAAACAAGAAGTTGAAAGTAGTCAAGAAAACCAAAGTGACTCTGGTGAGTGAAAAAGACAAAGAGAAAAATAATTTTGCATATATTTAAGAAAATAAAGATGATAAACTGAAAGAAAAGACAATAAAACAAGAAAAAGAGAGACATAACTGAGTAAAGGATTTAAAAGGACACATGTTTTTGTGTGTAAAGAATTGAAAAGACCTTATGAAGAAGGAACAACTGTAAAAGGGTACTTTCTAAAAAACAAAATGCCTGCAAATGATACTAAAATGACCAGATGTGGAATGTTACTTAAATGGTGTTGAATGTGGTTAATTTGTACAGGATTATTAATGCTTATATGTATCATTTTAGCAATATGAATTCCGTCTCATTCAAGCTTTGAATATTCGTATGGAAAAAAATGACAATAAGAGAGAAAAGATACATGATGAAAAGAATAATGTAGAGTTGGTAGATAAAACTGAATTAATGATTTTTCAAAGAATGTTTTTTCTAGACTGTTAAGAGAATATGTCAAAACTATGGATGTCCAAGACTGCTACGTCTGTATGCAGTTACCTGCATCTGTATCGGAGGGGGTAACCTATCACCACCTTCCTTTGACTTATGGAATGACTTGTAGTGTAATAGCTAGTTTGTTTTACAAAACTGGTAAATTAGAATACTATTATTCTGACGTTGATGACATTTTTGATAAAGTTCCGGTAGTACATAGAATAAACAAAGTGGAACCTGCCAAAGTTTTAGGTTATTTATTCTTAGAAATTAATGAACTGACTATAGAATATGCATTTAAGAATAACTTGACATGTGAATTGAACAAAGCAGAGAATTTTTTTTTTGAAATGGCGGAAGACAGGAGAATAGTTATTCAAAGAAAAACTACTGCAAGTAAATTGAAACCACCCTCATTGAGATTTGAAGAAGAAAATTATGTTAAAGGTGATACAAATTTTGCATTGTGAATAGATCTTCCCCAACAGGAAAAATTGTGTATTCGGCGAGATAATACAGTATATGATAATAATTTTTTGGGGAGCAAATGATTGCAAGGACACATACAGAATTACTGGGGGATGGGGATTTAAATGGGGAAATGAACCTGTTTTTCCTGGACTCTACTTTATATGCGGTAACAAAGCTTATTATAAATTACCAGATCACTGGGACGGGACATGTTATGTGGGTCTGGTCTTTCCCAAAATTTTCCATGTAGATAGAGGTACTAATGGAATTCATGAAATAGGTAAACTAGTAACACGTAGGAGAAGAGAACGTTTTCTAGAAATAGTAGGTGATATTTTTGGAGCACTGACACCAGCAGTGGGTAAATCATTTAATGCAAATAAAATTTGAAAATTGTCAACGATAGTAGATCGTTTATCAACAAGTATGGCTGGAGGGTTGTTAATGATAAATACTGAAATGGTTGCCATGAGAGCTATAGTAATGCAAAATAGACTTGCTCTTGATATTCTATTGGCAAAAGAGGGAGGAGTCTGTGGAATATTGAAAGTGCAACTTTGTTGTACTTATATTCCTGAAAAAAGTCAGAATATTCAAAGGTATATTAAAAACCTTACTGAATTGCACAAAGAAATGGAGGTTGATGGTGTTTTAGGGAAACTTGGTAAGAGTTTTTCTATTGTAAAGAAATGGTTCGCAGAGATAGGTAGCTCATTAGTTGGAAACATTTTATTAACAGTAACAATAGTAATAATGATAGCATTAATGTTGAGATTAGGATGTATCTGTATTAAGAGAAGAAGAGTTGAAAGAAAATTACAAATAATTATAGAAAAGAAAAAGCAAAGAGAACGTAAAATGGGTGAAATTGAGCAAGAAGAGGTAAAAGAAAAACTGTATAAAAATTCAACAGGTCAAATCGTAAAAGATACTAAAGTATAAACTGAAGAACCTGAAACATGTTCTTAGAAAATTTAGGTGAGATGTTGTGTGGTGATAAATCAACAAAGGGGGGAGTTGATCATGGAGGGGAGAGACAAAAATGTTTGTGTACTCCTTGTACACTTAAACTCTCATAATCATCATGACTAACAGAGGGAAGCATGTGAAATAATCAACAAATTGCACGTAGATAGACCCTGCACGTGGGAAAACTAATTGCTGTTTTGCATAAATTAATATACTAATAATAGTAAACAAGTCTTACTAATATAGAGCTGTAATAATATATATTTAATCAAATAACGTGTGTATTTGTGCTAAAGAGTAGAGACAAATATTTTGTGTCAAAACGAAAAATACAATTGGTAAGTAAAATGACGCTATCTGTTTAATTTTGCTAGGTAACAACTAACTGGGAAAAATTAGAATGGGGGAGGTATGCAGAAGGGCGGTAATTCTTAAACTAATTTCTGTTGTGTTTATTTTAGCATTAGTTCCCATTGAGGCCTACGTGGCCTAACTGTGAAAAATGGCTGTTTACTGGATCATTGACATCACTTCAAGAAAAAATGGCCTCCACGCATGCACATTTGGTAGATTGTGTGAATAGAATGGCCTGTTCACAGAGTGAAAGCTGTCAAGGTCAGCTTGGCCTGGGATGAGGAAGTATGCCAAAGGATGCTTGCTTCTAATAACGTGGGAAAGGAAGCTTAAAATCAAAAATAGATACCTGAGTCGAGTGACAAATTAACTTTTGGATGATGCCATGAGAATTAAAAAAGGATGACATTGTTCGGACAAGAAAGTGTATGAGGTGATCATCACCACCCCTCTAATGGACCAATTAGTAAGAACTGTGGACCCTAAAAGTTTCAATATGAAGTTAGATAGTTAGAGAAAAAGGGTATAAAGGGGCTTGCATGAAAGGGAGGAGAAGGCATTGCTCCACAAATGTTATTTGCACCACGACATGCTGTCAGTTTGGACAATTTTATGGTGCTAAAGACTTTGAAATATTTTTGGACTTTAACTTTGATGGAGCAGAGAAGATGTTCGATTGCAGATTTTTTATTTTGGAAGGGAGATATTGAGGAGAACAGAGAGACAGTTTTGGCAACCTGTGCAGCTCTGTCATTCGCTTATGACACATGGGTAATATACTTTTCTAATTTTTCATTTTCTTTAACATGTATTGAATAAATTATTACATTTTTCTTGTCTAAATACATTGCTAAATTTCCTTTCTCAAATGAAGTAGATAAAATGATTTTAAATATTCCAAATCAAGTCTGTTTTTACTTTAGATAAAATGTCATAACAGAATAAAGAAATGTTAAATGTTTATAGGATTACAATGATTGAGCTGGTCTTAATCGCCATCAACTGATTTCTACTAGCTTGGGCCAAAATAGCGGAGTACCTTGAAGTTTTTGTGTCCTATTTTCAAGTTGGAAAGATAGTCAAAATTATAAATGTACATAATGTATAAAGTGTAAATTCTAGGTACCCCCCTAACCAGCAGCTTGCCTTCTGTTTCACTGACTTGGGAGCAGTGTGCTGTGTGTATGTGTGACTCGCGGTGTTATGGGCCCCACCGATGAGTAGAGTTAGGTTACTCCTGGTTTAAGTGGGATGAGTATTGATGATTGTTGGAGAGCTCCGCTGGACCAGGTGTAATGGGGTAATCTCAGGCATTTTCAAAAACAAGCATAACATGTCAGACGTTATGCAAGATTAGAAAAACAAGGGGTATATCCTGTGCTTCGAGCCAAATATCAAAGTCCATCAATTCAATTCAATAAGATGATTGGTCATCATTTCATCTTGATTTATTTCAGTCTTCTTCAAATGAACAAACACTAGCCGCCAGTAACTTTTCTTGCAGAATTTTCTATAAGTAGATTCATCAACCTCATAGAATTATCTTTTAGTTCTTTTTCCCAAATTAAAAGAAGATCCTCCTCCAGATTATCGTACGTGGGAAAAAGTTGTGAGCGGAACCCACGTGGAATTCCGTCTAGTCTTTGGTATTCCTTAAGTGTAGCTCCGTCTCACCATTTACTAATTTCTTGTTTCTTCCGGCGTTCCAATCTTATGAATTTAGATTTTAACCCATCATTTAGTTTGGTTGTGCCTTGTGCCACGGCTTTATTAACCGAAGCACCAGCATTAAGACTTTTAAACAGATCATCAGCCACTTTGTTGCGGTAGTTTCTAGAACACATCTTAAATAGTAAATGGCACAATTGCCAGTGACTCCCCTGCTGCACACTCAAATTTTAACAACAGAAAAGACAGGTGAGTGAGTGTTAATTGCACTGGGAGGAAACACAGGTAAAATTCAATAATATGCTAAGCTCTAAGGATAAGATCCTGGTCACCCTCCACGGATCAAACACTGTGATTTAAGATAAATTCTATGTTGCGGTTGTTTCTAGAAAACAACTTAAATAGTAAATGGTGTTAATAAAGCCGTGGCACAAGCCTAGATAGAATTCCACGCGAGCTCCGCTCACAACTTTTTCCCACGTACGATGATCTGGAGGAGAATCTTCTTTTAATTTGGGAAAAAGAACTAACAGATAATTCTATGAGGTTGATGAATCTACTCATAAAAATTCTGACGGCTAGTGTTTGTTCATTTGAAGTAGACTGAAATAAATCAAGATGAAATGATGACCAATCGTCTTATTGAATTGAATTGATGGACTTTGATATTTGGCTTGAAGCTCGGGATATACCCCTTGTTTTTCTGCTTTACATTTGTGTTTTATCTTAAATCACAGTGTTTGATCCGTGGAGGGTGACCAGAATCTTATCCTTAGAGCTTAACATATTATTGAATTTTACCTGTGTTTCTTCCCAGCGCAAATAACACTCACTCACCTGTCGTTTCTGTTGTTATGCAAGATTACACCGTCATAAAAAAAAATTGTCCCAGGTTTACTCCTGACTCATATTCCCTACATAAATCAAGTTTCAGGGTCAAAGTATTGTCTATCTCATGCTGCTTGTGACAAGAGTCCTCTCACACCATAATAAACAAATTAGTATCCCGTTATTGTCTGACTGCATGCTACACACTCTCCTCATTAGCAGTGCCCCTTTATGGGGTAGAATCAAAATACTTTTTAAACATTTGTCTTCTTTTGTTTTTAATGATGAATAAACTATTATTTGGACCTGATTTAGATCTTGGTGGACAGGTTACTCCATCACAATGATGATGGATATCCCGTCCAGCAAAATATAAATCCCATAGGAATTTTTATTTTGTCGGACAGGATATCTGTCAGTGTTAGGATTGAGTAACACATCCAGCAATCAGGCCCTTCATCTCTGATCCTTACCCCTGAAGAGGGCTATTTTGAGTTTTACGCCCAAGCCTCATGGTGATTATTCTATGCTAAATCTCAAAGTGGACTTTCTTGATTTTATTTGTATCATTAGAGTACATGGTAACTATTAGACCTGTTGTTCTTAGGGTGAGCGTTCCCCAAAATATTTTGCCTTTTGCCTTCATTTTTGCTTATTCCTTCGGTGGCCTTAGGACTCTGAGCACTTTACCACTGCTATCCAATGCTAAAGTAAATATGCGTCTCCCTTAAACATGATGACATTGGTGTACACAAGACTGGCATATTTGATGTACTGGTAAGTCTCTTGTAAATTGGTATACCATATACCCAGGGCCTGTAGTTCAGTGGCATAACGTAAGCCCTTGCCAACCCTGAGTTCCAGGGGCCCCGCTCAGCAACAATGATAGGTGGTGGGTGAGGGAGGGGAGCAACCTCCATGTACTTTGCAAGGGGGAACCCTTAAGTTTCATTACACCACTGCTGTACTTCAAATGCTATTAGGTGGCTGCAGCACTGATTGTGCCACCCACAGAAGTAGCCTTTCAAACCTGTTTCGGGCCTGCCACTGTAGTGCCTGTGTGTGACACTTTGACGTGGCATTTAAAACTACTTGCCCAGCATTAATCTCCCATTTATTACATCAGTCACCCCAAGGTAGGCCCTGAGTAACCGTAAGGGCAGGGTGATATGTAAGTAAAAGGCAGGACATCTACATTATGTTCTGTATGTTCAGGTAGTGACAGACAACCGATTCAATTTGTCACTACTGTGAGACCTACCCTTCTCATTGGCCAGCCTTTGCAATTCCGTAATGTATTTTTAAGCTGTAATTCCTGATCAGAGGGGTGTAGCTTTTTCATGTCTTATATGTTTGGAATGACTAAGATAAATCTTTTTTACTGCTGAAGATGGATTTGACCAGGGTGTTTTACAAATGCCACTTTTACAAAGTAAATGAACTAAGAAACAGCCTGATTGCACTCAAAATAAATGCATTGAACTAATATTCAGTAGATACCAAACAATATGCATACCAGTGCGCACACTCTGAGGTGGTACTACCCAACCACCTATTAAAAAATGAAGCAGAGAACTAGGACCTCAAATTCTTAGACAGAGCGTGCAATACTACTTGCACTCAGCTGAGTGTCTCATAATGTTGTAAACACACTTTAAGAAAATACAAACCTTTCAACATATTTGACTTTTTGAGCAACCAGTAACTTATTACAGTGGTATCAATGAGTGTCCGTGGCACAGTTACTCCATTGCTTCTTGAATTTCTTGTTTATTCACAGAAAAAAACTCCAAACAAAAGTTCATGATTACACAAATTCCATAGAAACATCCATTGAATACAATTGTCAATACTATTACAATATACTTGGTGGCTTGGAGAAGCGCACACTCCAATCTGGTCTCACGTTATCCAAATAGACGTGCAAAAATTACAGATGGTGCTTAATGAGGAGGTAGCGCCACCAAAATTCCTCAATGGGAAAATAGACAGCAGTCTTTTCCTTGAAATTTATATTAAGCTCCAAGCACTTCAAAAATCAAGTCCAAGTTTGTATTGTAGGTTGATTTCTAGTGTCTTTTATTCAGACATTATAATTCATATTCCATATGGCAGTTCCTCTGTACAAAATTCATTGCCAAACATAACAGTTTCATGCCGCAGCTTCATTCCAACACGTGTTTTGTTCATTTTGTATAACAGGACTTTATCAGGGCTTAAAATGTCACTATCCTTACACAATCTATCTGGAATCTATAGTCCATGAGAAACTGTTTAAAACCACAGTGTTAAACTTCCATCCACAGTATATGGATGTGGAAATGTATATGTATAAAACTTCTGTATTCTGTTGGCAGAGTACACCAACCCTTACAATATTCTTGGCATTCTTAGTTTTTGTGGAGTCTGGTGCACACATTGCTTTCTGCAGCTTAAAAAAACACCTTCAATTTGAATTTTTGTATCATTGTTGGACCTTGATTCATAGTTGCTCACAATCTATGTAATCAAGCTGTATGCTCTGTTTTATTTCACATAGGTACTTCACATCATAGAATCATAGGGGGGTCAAATACTGTGACACACATTATCAAGTGTACTGACAATCACATCTGAAGTGTGTGCATATGTAAAATTTTCCATATTGTACTGCTGTACATACACATTACCACCCGGTTCAACATCACACATTATTTTCAGCTGATAGCCTCCATGGCAGACATATTTCTACCATGACATGGCTTTCTCAGTCCTATTACTATTTCTCTTCTCGGGCGGAGATGCGTCGCTTAGGCATGGAAGAGGAAGTATAGCAGCGTTTTAGAAATATAGATGTTCTAGTTGTATCGGGCACTTGTCGAGTGAGTAGGCACTGTTGTCATAGTTGAGGAGTTCACTTTCTCGACACAGGAATAGAGGTGATATGTCAATTTTGCTATGAATGGTCCTGTAAGATCAATCTTTTTATTTATAGTTTTGCCTAGTTAATTTTTGTTCCCCTAATTTTTGTTCTCCCGGTTTGTTGTTAAAGTGGTTGGCTGTGCGGGATGTGGTCAACCAAAGGCTGAATTTTGCCAGCAGTACACTGGGAAAGGACAGATACTTACTCATAGTTTCTGACTAGGTATGTTAGTTTGGTACAAGGAAATTTGGTTAATGGCATGCCTGGGGAATGTTCTTGGTCAGTCTAAGTAGTCATTTTAATATTTGCAGAGGCATAGTCAATGTCAATTTGCCTCTGTGATATCCGTACAAGGTTGCATAGTCACTAAATATGTTTGGTGTTCTCAATGACATCTCCAGGCCTGGATGCTTTTTCCACAATAGTTATGGCGTGAAGATAATTTTGGATTTTGAGCTTGTATCATTAAATTCCACAATTATGAAAGCACGGGGGAGGATGTATATGCACATATGAACTAGAGTGTACTATATAAACGGCGGGCCACTCATTTCTGCCTTTTTCATATTTGTGATCACAAGGGTTTGGTTCCGGATTGAGCAAGGGGGTTCTGTCTGCAGTTTCTTGGGTTTTTCTTCTTTCCTTCATCACATTCACCTTTGCTTGTCGCACAACTGACTCTCAAGATACCCCCTTTACTTCTTTTTGCATGGACTTTTCCTTAACATCATTCCTTTTTTAGGCACTAGTTGGCATATTAATCTACATAGTACATGGTCTGCATGTAACTTTGGATCTCATGTCTATTGCTTCACCATCACCTCACAGGTTTAGGGGCCAGCATTGTTAATTGTCAGTATTTACGATTGTATTCATTGTATATTGATTATGATCATGATTTGCTAGTAGATTCCCCTGAAAAAGGGGGCATTTGGCACCCGAAATGCATTGGGATTCATGTGATCCACGCCAATGGATGTTTGTTTGAGATTTGCACAATGGTGACAGATAGACTGCTCTTTCGAGCTTGAGGGTCAGTATTTGAAGATAACATGATCACATTAGCAGTATTGAGACCGGGTAACACTTAAATTCTATCCTTATCTGGTATCTCAAGATAACATGATTACCGCAGCAACATTGAGACCGGTTAACACTTACATTCTATCCTTATCTGAGAGAGTAGGCAATCTTTGCATGTGTTTTACTCTTTATGTGTATGCAAAGTGGGGTGGACAATTCTTGAGGTAGTTCACAACCCAACAGTTTCGTTTTACTAAGTAACACAGAGACAACAACACAGCATGAGTATTCAGAGATTTTGTGCATCACTGTCTAACAATTGTTTAAAAGTTAAGTGGGTGATTTCCAACTAAGCATTGATTTGCAATCAGTACTATATAGTTGTCATCTTTGTGGAACCGGACCACTGATGGTTGTTGCAGAGTTGAGAATGTACTGCATGTTTGTGTATGCTACTTCTGGATTTTGTGTTGTACACTGTATCTTTCTGAAATTAAAACACTGTTTTAGCTGATTTCAATATTTACTGCATGTTATTGTATTTCATCTGTCAGTATTCATGTAAAATAGCTGAGAACAACACCAGCAAGTCAATATTCACACGCCATCTTGGACCTGTAGTTTATGTGGAGTCTGATGCACAAATTGCTTTCTGCAGCTTTTAAAAAAAACTTCCAATTTGATTTTTGTGTCATTTGTGGACTTTGAATCATAGTTGCTCACAAACTATTTAATCAAGCTGTATCTCTTATCGGGCGGTGACGCGTTACACGCGTCACGTAGGCATGGAAGAGGAAGTATAGCAGCGTTTTAAAACATAGACATTGTAGTCGTATCGGGCACTTGCCGAGTGAGTACGCATGGTTGTCATAGTTGAGGAGTTCACTTCACGACACAGGAATAGAGATGTCTGTTTTGCCGTGACTGATGCGGTTAAGTCTATTTTTTCATTTATAGTTTCGTCTAGTTCATTTTTCTTCTCATAATATTTGTTGTTAAAGTGGTCGGCTGTGTAGGATATGGTCAAGAAAAGGCTGAATTTTACCAGCAGTATAGAGGCCAGATACTTACCTCAGTAATGGGCAGCACACCCAGGAGACACGGCGTTTTCATAGTTTCTGACTAGGTGAGTAGCTTTGGTACAAGGAAATTTAGTTCATGGCATGCACAGGGAACGTTCTTGGTCAGTCTAAGTAGTCATTTTATTATTTGCAGCGGCATGGTCAAAGTCAATTTGCCAAAGTGATATCCATACATGGTTGCACAGTCATTAAATATGTTTGGTGTTCTCAATGACATCTCCAGATCTGGATGCTCTTCCCATGATAGTTACGGCGTGGAAGTAATTTTGGATTTTGATCTTGTAACATTGAAGATCCCAATTATACAGGCATGGGGAAGGATGTAGATGCACGCATGAACTAGAGTTTACTACATAAACAGCGGGCAACGCATTTCTGCCTTTTGCATAAACCGTGATCATGAAGGTTTGGTTCTGGATTGAGCAAGGGGGCTCTGTCTGCAGTTTCTTGTCTTTTTTTCTTTCCTTCATCACATTCGCCTTTGCTTATCGTACAACTGACTCTTAAGATACCACCTTTGGTTCTTTTTGCATGGACTTTTCCTTAACATCATGTCTTTTTTTTAGGCAATAGTTGGCACGTTAATCCACATAGTACATGGTCTGCATGTAACTTTGGATCTCATTTACTTGTCATATTGCTTATTTGTCAGTATTCACAATTGTATTCATTGTATATTGATTATGATTTGTTTGTATATTTCCCTGAAGAAGGGTGCATTAGGCACCCGAAATGCATTGGGATTCATGTGATTCACGCCAATTGATGTTTGTTTGATATTTGTGTAATCATTAACTTTTGTTTGGAATTTTTTCTGTGAAAAAACAAGAAATTCAAGAAGCAATGAAGTAACTGTGCCATGTACACTCATTGAAATGAAATGAAATGAAATTTGGGTTTTCTATAGCGCATGGCTGCCCGTGAGCGTCCCAGCGCTGAGATTGCAGAACCTCTGAGGGTGGAGGCCGGTGGTAGGGAGGAAAGTTATTGCGGAAAGAGATGCGTTTTAAGAAGCTTCCGAAATTTCATATGATTAGTTTCGGAGCGAAGATGAGATGGCAGAGCATTCCAGGTGGTAGCCGCTGTAACCGAGAAGCGACGTCCTCCAGTTCGGGCTTTTCTGATTATATGGACTGTGGCCAGATGATCTTGGGCTGAGCGTAGGGGCCTGTTGGGTCGATATGGGAAGATCATAGCTTTTAGCATTGGAGGCCCTTGATTTTGCATAACTTTATGAGTGGTACAAAGGGCCTTAAATTTGGCCCTTTCGCGGATCGGCAGCCAATGTAGTGCCTTAAGGGCAGGCTTGGCTGAGGCTCTACGGGAGGTCCCTGTGAGGATCCTTGCCGCAGCATTCTGTGTTCTTTGAAGAATGTTGATCGTAGATTCTGGGGCAGCCAGAAAGAGAGCATTGCAATAGTCCAGTCTTGATAAGACTAGACCTTGAACGAGCAATTTCTGTGAGGGACCCGGAAGTAATGGGAGGATCTTTCTGGTGGAACGCAGTAACCCCACACATGTACCAGCTGTTTTTTTTGCATGCGTTTTCAGGGATAGGTCTTGTTCAAGCCAAAAACCCAGACTTTTTAATTCAGTCTTGGGTTGTGGGAGGGGGCCTAAGCATGCTGGCCACATGGCAGAGGGAAGAGATGATATTTTGTTTCCCAACAGCATGAGCTCAGTTTTCGAGCCATTGAGCTTGAGCCTTGAGGTGGACATCCAAGCATGAATTCCTTTTAAACAGTCATGGAGATTTTTGAGCTTGTCCTCTTCCAGTGAGAAAGATACGATCATTTGGGTGTCGTCAGCATATGTGACGGCTTTTATCCCAAAAGGGGAGACCACATCTTCCAGGGGGGCCATGTATGTATTAAAAAGTGTAGGGCTCAATGAAGAGCCCTGGGGGACCCCACACTGGAGAGGGAGGATGTCGGATCGGATACCACTGTAGTAAGTTACTGGTTGCTCAAATAGTCAAATATGTTGAAAGTTTTGTATTTTCTTAACATGTGTTTATCAACATTGTGAGACACTCAGCTGAGTGCAAGTAGAAGTGCACGTTCTGTCTAAGACTTTGAGGTCCTAGTTCTCTGCTTCACTTTCAGAAATTTGACATTTCTCTATACTTACTGCTCTGTGTGTCAGACAGGCTATCTCCAATACACGTGTGGGTTGGGTGAAAGGTACTCTTTGTGCATTCCCTTTAGACAGCCACAAACACAGAAAGGTGAGGCTCATCTGGATTCTGAGTGCTCCTTTGCATTCATCTGCATTCTGATGGGACTGATACTTACACTTCTATAGGTACTGTCCTGTCCACACACAAAGCACTGATTTACTCCCCTGCTCTAGCCTGGCAGACAAGACTTGGTTTAAAGTGGTCCTTGTGTACTTCAGCAATTTCTTTTGAGGTCACCATCAACATCAAAGGCAGTGGCCCATGCAGGTAAGAGCGGCAGGTGGTAGGGCAGGGTTGTGGGGGATTCAACAGACGGCCATGAAGGAAAATGAAATAAACAATACATTTTCCCCAGTTGTCATCTGTCGAAATCCCCTCCCACTGCCTCACCATTCTTACCTTCATGGGCTGCTCCTGCTTTTGTGTATAAGTACAGGATTCCTGACCTCCTAAATTCAGACACTTCTGCATCTTGTACTGAACCTCTCTCAAAGGGACTGCTGTGCTGCTAAAAGGACTTCACTGGACAGATTTTCTGGAAGAATTGCTTTTCTGCTTGTTGCCCTGCTGTTGCTCCCTGACTCCTTTGGAGGACCTTGCATCTCACCCCCCCCCAAGTGAACTCCAGGGGCTTGCTGGCTTTCCTCATGCTATCTGAGGTCTCAGGGACACAAAATACTTCCTACAACTCTGCTGCTACTGGACTCTGCCTTTTGTGACTCCTACTCTTGCCTGAGGTATCCCCTCCTTGCTCTGGGCCTCAGAAGTGGGGGATTACACCTGTTTTAATCAACAACTGATGCTTGGCATTGACTGTGTGAGAAATTTTGCTGCATCGCCTTTTAACACCAACGCAGCGTCTGCCAGACAATGGCGGTTCCACGGCCTGCGAGGCTCAGCAATGATGCATTGCCTTCACTTCAGCGAAGCTCGATCACAACACAGTGAGCCGACTGCATTGAAAAGATTGACGCATTGAGCCCTCATCATCGATTGTTTTGTTCCAGTCAAAGCACTTTCTCATCAGTCCCTGTGTGGGTCCTATAGTCTGCCTGCCCTGCATCACAGTAAGCCTGAACTTTAGATTTGTACTGGTCCTTCGCTATCCTTGAGTAACCTTTAGACCGCTAGTGACTTTTCTGACTATTTATGGTTTATTCTTTAAAAATTCATAGCTTGACCTCTACTGATTGGATTTTAGTTATTTTGCTCAGATAAATATTCTTTATTTTTTAAGCCTGTATGGAGACTTGTTGTGGTGTCTTCATAGTGTTACTGTGTGTGTGTGTTGCACAAATACTTTATACATTCCTTTGTAGATAAGACTAACTGATCTGTCAAGCTACCAGAGGGTGAGCACAGGTGATCTTATAATGTATCTAGCTTTCCCTGATTAGAGTGGTGGTTCCTGCCTGGCCTGGGTGCATACCTCAGCCAAATAGGAATCCCATTTATAACATTCGTGATCAGCAGTGAGGATAGGACTTGTGTTTGTGCAATAACATATTGTAACTCATTCTTCACTACAGCTCTATACTTAGACCAGTTCCAGCCTTTTTTACTTCTCCCTGTTCTGACAAATCCAAAAAGAACAATCGATGGACAGAATGTTGATCAATGTCAAACATTCACCACAGTACAGAGATATGGGCCCAATTTCATAATTTGTTTGCTCCCCATGTCAAGATTCAAGATTCAAAAATACTTTATTCGGTTAAAAAGCAAGATAACCATGAAAGTAGCATGACAAATACAGTTTACAAGAGGTGGAGTACGCTTATTTTAAAAACACAAAAGGAAAAAAAAAAAAAAAAAAAAAAAAAAAAAAGGCATCAAAATTGAATTCATATATACAATAAAAGCGATCAGTCCGTTTGAATTGATTTACGGCACTTAAAAACCAATTTTAAAAATTCTGCAATTGAGGCAACCATAAAAACAGTCCATTTTCTGGCACTCTGTAAACGCTAGGCGGCATCTATATACATTTAGATCCTTGAGGATAGGGATGATAAGATTCTTTCGAGGAAGGGTGTAAAATTTACAAAAGAATAATATGTGTATATCGGATTGATGGGATACTTCATCACATGGGCAAAGACATAAATCCTTCGACCAACAATTCATCAAGGGGAATGATAATGTCCTAAAAACAATATTCAGTCTAAAACGGGTCAAAAGGTAACGTTCATGGTTGGACATATACAGTGAAAGATATGGCTGCAATTTCACTCCACATAGAATGTCCTGCTGGGCAGAAACAGTCTTTTTTCTCGCCTCTTCTATATGTCTCATTTCCTTGAGGTACACCATACATTGATTTTTCAAATCCCTTCTAGATATATATTCCATGGATTGTGGGTCCTCAAAGTATTGGGGGCAATTTATTTTTTCAAGAAAGTTTTTGACGAAGCCTATCCATTTAAAGTCACTGATATTGTCCAATGCCATGATGTCCTTTAAGATAACCCGATTGACAGCACATTCATAGTTTGTCCAAACCCTATGCCAAAGAAGGACTGGCTGAATTTTAATAGTATCTGTAATATAGGGTGTACCCAGTTCAGCATGGCATATCATCGTTGCAGTACTTTGGGGTACGGACAGAATGTGACATAAAAACTTGTTTTCCATGATTTGAATCGCACTAACATTTGAATACCCCCATAATCCGGCACCATAGGTGGCTACAGATATACAGGTCGCATTATAAACAGTTAAAATCTCCTTTATGGGTTTTTTACCTAATTTTTTCATAAAGCATTTTAGGGCCATAATGGTCTTAGAAAATAACAGAGATCTCGCATGAATTGCTGTAGTCCATGAGCCACTTTCATGGAACAATATCCCCAGATACGGGAAGGTAGGGGTCCTTTCTAAGGGATTGGTATTTATGAAGATTGGCTTCAAATGCTTGCTTGTTCTGGGCCCACAGAACATAGATAAAGTTTTAGAACAATTGATTTTCAAATCTAAACCAAGCATAAAGGTGTTAAAGGCTGTAACCAAAGTTTGTAGAGCCATTGGTGTGCGAGCCATCAGAACGGCATCGTCAGCGTACATCAGTGCAGGGACAGGCCTACCTCTCACCATAGGCATGTCTCTGCCCTCCTGCACGAGATGCTTCTCCATTCCATTTATATATAACAAAAATAAAAAGGGGGCTAAAACGCACCCTTGGCGCACACCCCGACCAATCCCAAATTGTCTACTGCATTCACCATTATTCCCGTATCTGACACTAGCAGTGGCCCCAGAATAAAGCTCTCTCAGAAAACATATAATGGCATTGTCTACCCCCAATTCGGCCATGATTGACCATAATTTAGTGTGTGACACACAGTCAAAAGCTGATGTTAAATCAACAAAAGTGAGGTATAGACGTTGTTTTTTAACCTTTATATATTTCTGTTGCAAGGTGAAAAGATTCAAACCTTGCTCTATGGTCCCCAAGCCCTTTTGAAACCCAAATTGGAAATCACTTAGCACCCCATTATCCTCAGCCCAGCTCTGCAGTTTTGCTAAAATCACTCTCCCCAAAATTTTTATAGAAGAGTCCAATAATGAAATTGGCCTATAGCAAGTACAGCTTAGCCTGTCACCTTTCTTGAAGATTGGGACTATTACCGATGTAAACCAGGTAGGAATTGGGCTATTTACCAGGGCGGCATTAAAAAGCTGAACTAGCAGTGGCCCCCATAATTCGATGTTAGCTTTATAGAGGTCAGCTGGTATGCCGTCTGGCCCTGCTGCCTTGCCCCCCTTAGTCGCCTTCAAACTTGCCTTCAAACTTGCTCCCCATGTCATTTCATTTTATGTTCATCATTTGTTGCTTTTGCTTTTGTCACCCTAAGTGGGAAGGGGATGACCAGACATGGGCCCATGCTCACTGTACCACTAGATTCAAGGTAGCTTGGCTGATGAGGGGTGATGCCTCGGAATTGGTCCCAGGATGCTTGTTCCAGTCCGGGGAGGACCTGGCTTGGTAGTTAGGGCTGGATTGTACCAATCAGTCTTGTGTCAAGACTGATTTTCATATGTCCAAACTGGGGTGGCGTGATGAGTAAAAGGACAGTGGATTAAAACAGATCTTTGTGACTGGGGGTGAATGTTTGCATTGTTTAGCATTCTGTCCATCATTTGTTGCTTTTGCTTTTGTTGCCCTAAGTGGGTAGGGCATACCCAGACATGGGTCTCATTCTCACTGTCCCACTGGATTCAAGCTACCTGGCTGATGGGGACCAGACCAACTACACCGTCATGAAGACCCTTTTAGTCAACAAGCTTGGGTTGACACCTGAGAGGTACCGAAAAAGGCTCAAGGCTAGTCACATACTCCCTACACAAACATTGGTGAATTCTCTGGATTATACTGGCAAGGCACTGAAGGGCTGGGTGATGGGCAGCAAAGGTAATGATTATGAAGGGTTGTACAACTTGATTTTGAAGCACATTCTTGAAACTTATTTTCCAGAGGTGCACCAACACCTGGTTGATAGCAAGCTTACTGATGCCAAGACGCTTGCTCAGGAGGCATGCCTCTGGGTCAGCACTAGAGTGCCAAAAGAGGTTTCTGAGGGGACTCCCAAAAAGTAAGGTTGGAGTCCCAACCTGAAGATGGAGAGGGAGATGAAAAGAATGAGTTCTGTAAAGAAGTGCTTCATTTGAGCCAGTGGTTTCTGGTGCTCAGCACTGCCACTTAATTGGTTTCCGGTGCTCGGCACTGGCACTTACTTGTAAATACAACACTTATAACAGTCTGCTACAAGTCGGCGCTGCTCATCTAATTTAGAGATGACCATGACCGGGTGTTTATGAATACTGTACGCATTAAAAATGTCTAATACCTGAATCCCCAGCCTTTCCTTAAGCTTTGGGGACCTGGAATGATCTGAACGGTCGCAGGGTCTGACCAGTTGCACTTGCAGGCAAGGGAGATGGTTAGTAGTTTCTTTGGCAGCAATGACAGGTGCAAAGGGTGATGAAAGCAGCAGTGGCCTCCTGGACAGACCCCTGGCACTTCTAAGTTTACAAATTAAGCACTGCTCTAAAGCTCCCCAAAACCACTCACAGGGGGAAGGGTCTGGCTCACATTTCCTATCTGGCCACCAGATGAAAACTTACTCTAACAAAGGTCAGCAGCACAAGCCCATCAAGTGCTATGAGTGCTACCATTACGGACACTTTATAGGGGATCCCAAGTGTCCAAAAAGAGCACCAACTCTTACTGGATGAAGAAGGGGTGGCTAGTATAGGGCTTGGGAAGGAGTTTGTTCAGTTAATGGGGAGGGGGGGTAACTGGGGTTACCCTAGTGTCCCTGGGTGACAGTGAGAAGATTCCTAAGATTCATGTACCCTCAAATACTACAAAGTATAGGCAATGGGTCACCATTAATAGGCATGGTGTGGAGGCTCGGAGGGATATAGGAGACAGTATGACTATGGCAAGGATTCCGCTGGTTTCCGCAGAGCAGGTAATTCCTAAAGCATACCACCAGGTTGTGGTAACTGACAACAGACAGGGTCACTATCCTGTGGCCCCAGTTCCATTTGAAATTCGGGGGTATCTCAGGTCTTCTGAAATTTGCAGTGAGTCCTGCCAATAACCTAGAGCACACTACCTAGTAGGAAGTAGAGCTCAAGGCTCATGTGGAGATGTTAGGTTAACTGAGTGGATCTGTGCCATGACAAGGTCTATGGCTCCCAGGGAGCGGAGTCAAGAAGGGCTAGATCCTGGAACAATGGCCCAGAAAGCTGGTAAGAAGGGGAAAGGCAGAGGGTGTGGTAATCCAATCCCTAAATATACCTCCAGTGAGATGGATGAGGTACCTGCCGTGGCCCTCCCTGACGTCCACTGCGGAGGACATTGATACCCTTGGTGACCTGCCTGCGGTTGCTGGATAGCGTGTGGAAGGAGGACCCACCAAGGAGGAGTTCTGTAGGGCACAAAGGAAGTGCCCAACCCTTGTGGTCATGAGACAACAGGCTGAAGTCTAAACATCAGGTGATGCCACATTTACTGTGAGGGCAACTTCCTGTACAGCGACCGTAAGAGTTCTGGACATGGGACATCAAGGGCCCTAGTGGTACCTCAATGCTACGGGGCCTTCCTACTGGAGCGGGCTCACAAGATACCCATACGGGACACCTAGGCTAAGACAAAACCTTTGTATGGATTGTGCTCCACTTCTATTGGCCTAGGACCACAAATTCTCCTGATGCATTCTGTAGGAATTGTTTGACCTGCCAGGCAAGTGCAAAGAAAGGGCAGAGGCTGAAAGCCCCCTTAACCCCCTTAGCACCCCCTTTGGGATGGTGGGATCAACATTCTAGGGCCTGTCGATCCCCAGACTGCATAAGGCAACAGGTTAATCCTGGTTCTTGTGGACCATGCCACTAGATACACAGAGGCAATCTCTCTCAGAACTATTACTGCAAATGCAGGAGTAAAGGCCCTGATGCAGATTTTTACCTCAGTTGGTTTCCCCAAGGAAGGTGTGAATGACAGGCTCACAAACTTCATGTCTGCTTATATGCAGTTAAAGTGGAAGGAGGGTGAGGTAACATACAGGTTCTCTACTCCTTACCACCCACAAACCAATGGGTTTGTTGGGAGGTTCAACAAGACCCTGAATGGCCCGATCAGAGGTCAGCCTGAGGCCCTAAGAAAAAAGTGGAATATGCTCTTATCATGCCTGTTGTTTGCTTACCATGAGGTGCCACAGAGAGGAGTGCAGTTCAGCCCCTTTGTACTGTTGTATGATCACCCAATCTGAGGACATCTGAGTCTGGTGAAAGAAGGGTGGGACCAAGCTCACAGAAGGATACCCCAGGATGTAGTGACCTACATGCTGGCCTTCAGAATCCAGATGGCTAAGTTATGGAAGCATGTTTCCAGTAACCTAGAAGTAGGCCTGGGTGGTAAATTCTCTTCCGCTCACAAAATTTGCGGAATTTGGGTAATTTTGCATTCCGCGGAGAACGCGAAATTGCCCAAAATTCTGCATTCCACGACTTCGTGAAATTTTTTGCTAGTTCGCGTTCTCAAATGCGTGTTTGTGAGATATTTCCCCCCCGAGCACGCAAACAGCCATTGCGAACAGTAAAAAAGCATCGCAAGCAAGCAATTACGCGTGTTCGATTTTTTTACCGTTTCGCTGAGATTTGCGAAATGCGATTACGCAAATTCCGCCCACCCCTACCTAGAAGCCAGGCAGCAAGTTATGAAGGAGTGGTATGACAAAGATTCAAACACTGTGGAATTTCAGCCTGGTCAAAAAGTATCAGTCATGGAGCTAGTAGAGCCCAGGGCCCTTCAGGACCACTGCAATGGGCCATATGAGGTGATTGAAAGAAAGGGTGAGGTCACATACCTGGTGGAAATCAAGACCCCTAGGCAACCCTGCAGGGTGCTGCATGTAAATCACCTCAAACCACACTTTGAGAGGTCTGAGCTCCCCATGCTGTTGCTGACTGATAGAGAAGACCTCATGGACTCCAAGGAGAAGGATGGGTCTGGGGAAGGAGCAATCCTTTCCTCCACTCTAACTCCGGAACAACAGAGAGAATGCCACTAAGAGTTGGAGCAATACCCTTCTTTGTTCTCCCTCATTCCTGTGTATCCACGATGTGTACACAGGGGACAATCTCCCTGTTAACCCCTTCGCTGCTGATGACGAGCTGAGTTCGTCATGGCACATAGTGCTCGTGTGCTGATGACGAGCTGAGGTCGTCATCACACCCACCCCCGGAAATCCCTCTGGTGCGGGCACCAGAGGGATTCCCTTTTATCCCCCAAAGCCTCTGGAGCTGGGAAAGAGCTTCCCTAGCTCCCGAGGCTCCCCCCTGGTTTCCCTGAAATGACGATCAGCGCGCACGTCGCGCTGACGTAATTTCATTGAAACCGAAACTGAAATGAGCCAAGAGGCTCATTTCAGTTTCCCCTTCTACGTGCTCGGAGCGTTATCTCAGCCTGCTGAGCACATAGAAAGATGGGAAAGGTATCATTGGAAAAGGGTGAATCTCCCCTTTCCAATGGTACCCCTCCCCAGTGGATCCCTGCTTGGGGATTACCACAGGAGGGCGATCCCCAAGCGGGGATCCATGCACTAGGCACCGGGGGGGGGGGGAGCGGCCCCTTGGGCAAGGGCCTTTGCTCCCCCATGTGTATTTCGGCATAATTAGTTTTTCCCATCTACCCCTTGGGGGGTAGATGGGGGCATTAGCCACCAAGCTGCCCCCCAGGGGTAGAAAGCCCACTATTTATTTTATTTATTTATTTCATTTCTAAAGCTCTCTAGCACCCAACAGGCATCTTGGCGCTGGCAAACTCAAGTACAAGGTAGAGAAGCGTGCAGAAGAGAGGCAAGGGTGGAGACCACCCAAAGAATACAGCACCTTAGATTTTCAGAAACAATAGAGTTTTTAGTCTTCTTCTGAAGTCTTACTCTCCCTTAACCCTATTTATCTCCTTTTTATAACACACGATCTTAGATCTCCACATGTGTTTATCTAAAGCCGAGTAACCCCGTCTCCACGTCTTCTCTGTGCATTTACAGTCCAGTATCATATTTTTTAAGCTATCATTGAACCACAGAGCCGATGGTCTGCTCTTGGTTCTATGATTTTTTAGCGGCGCCAAGGCATCTAAAACTGCTGTAATCTTTGCGCAGAGAGCGGCATAATTTTCGCCTACCAGTTCGGTTGCCGAAAAGCAAACATCCACCGAAAACTAAGGGGCTATATCCCGCTTATGTAAAAGCGCCTTCAAGTCTCTACCAACAAAATCTTTCCAAACACGCATTACTCGGCGATTATAGTTAGCCATGTCCACTGCAAATCTGATCAACAAATGGTCAGACCAGACCAAAGGCAGGATTTCCGTAATATTAAGATGATGCTCTTCGGAAAAGATCAGATCATGTATGTGGCCTCCCTTATGGGTTGCTTCTGCCACCCGCTGAAAAAGGCCCAGACCCTCACATGAGTGAAGAACATTGAGATACCCTGAATCAAGGGCTCCATTCAGCCTTAGATTAAAATTTCCCAGAATAACCAGTCTACGATGAACAGCAGCCAGATTAGTAAAGATCTCCAGTAGTGACTGCTGCTGAAACACCGTGAAAACCCCAGGGGGCCTATAACAAATAATCTCTGTTAACACATGGGCGTGGATGTTTTTAATGGCAAAGCCTAAAAGTTCAAATCTTTCAACCTCGTTAATATCAATAGTAGCCAAATCCCAGGCATTTTTATAGATCACCCTAATCCCCCACCCCCTCTCCCACCCTGTCTTGGTTTGTGACAGAATTTATACCCGGGCGGACAAGCCACCCCCGTGTCAACATCCCACTCAGGACGAGTCTAGGTTTCCGTCATAAACCGTCACAACCATTGGATTTCTACACAATGTTTGGGCAAAGATCTTACATTTAAAAGCCCGCAGGACAACAAATCTTTTTTCGCAAAGTCTGAGGTCGGTGAAGTCTAATACTCCCCTTACCTTTACCCCACTCTCCAATATTGCGTAGCTCATCGCTAGTATACCTAGTAGAGCACCCACCTGCAGCAAAACCAAGATCTCTAAAGGGAGGGGCAGCTTGGATGGCGCTGAGCGCATTCTTGGCGCGGACGGGCGCAGACGGACATGTCTTTGACGCACCGTCTGCGCGTCCGCTGCGAGCTTGCGTTGTCATCTTTTTTTATGCCCAGCCAGCAAGGAAAGCTGAACTGCTAACTCCTAAAATGGCGGGTCCGCTCGCAAGGGCGGACCCCGCAATCAGAAGAGCGGAAATAGAACTTAGCGTGTGGGAGGTAAAATAATCACCCCCTTGGCCTGCCCGAAGTGCGCAACTTAGAAAATATTCACAGCCCTTGTAAAATGCACCTTTAAAACCAACTCGATACAACAAGTTAAAAATAAAAACGTAATGCCACTTCTCTGTCTGCACCTCAGAACAATGCACTCAAAATGCCTTATAAATGGTGCGCGCTCACGCCGTCATCTGTTTTCATTCCCAGCCAGCAAGGAGAGCTGAACCGCTAACTCCAAAAATGGCGGGTCCGCTCGCACGGACGGACGGACCCCGCAATCAGGAGAGCGGTAATAGAACTTAGCGTGTGGGAGGTAAGATTGGTTGGCTTGGGGCCAATGACTAGCGCGGGGACACACTGGCTAGTGTAACCAGGCGCTGTATAAGCTTAGGATTATTATTATTAAGATAATCACCCCGTTAGCCTGCCCGAAGTGAGTAAGTTAAAAAATGTTCACAGCCCTTGCAAAATGCACCTTTAAAACCAACTCGATACTACAAGTTAAAAATAAAAATGTAATGCCACTTCTCTGTCTGCACCTCAGAACAAAGCACTCAAAATGTCTTATAAATGGTGCGCGCTCGCGCCGTCATCTGTTTTTATGCCCAGCCAGCAAGAAGAGCTGAACCGCTAACTCCAAAAATGGCGGGTCCCCTTGCACGGACGGACCAGGCAATCAGGAGAGCGGTAATAGAACTTAGCCTGTGGGAGGTAAGTTAATCACCCCCTTAGCCTGCCCGAAGTGAGTACTTTAAAAAATATTCCCAGCCCTTGCATACTACAAGTTAAAAATACTATGCCTGTTTTGGGCAGCCCCAACCTAATTAAAATTTGCCCAAAAAACTCCCTGGTGTCTAGTGGACTTTATGCCCCCCTAGGGGGCAGAGGGGGGCATTAGCCCCCAATCTGCCCCACCGAGGGAGCAAAAAGCCCACCAGGCGGCAACAATTACGCTGGCTTTTTTATGTGTAGGGGTGAGGCCTCAGTGTTTCTGACCCCCTTGGGGGTATATCGGGCAACCCCACCCCCGATATCCCCCCCCCCTGGGCAGCAGAAAGCTAACTAGGCACAGATTTGTTTTTAGCAATATGCTTACCTGTCGATTTTGGGCCTGCGCGCAGCAGGCACATAGGAAAACCTAGCAAACTTGTACATTTTTACAAACCAGACACCCAGGGGAATCCAGGATGGAGTAACTTGACTGGCTGGAAAATACCACCCACCCCGCGTTCTCCAAAGTCTTTCAAGAAAAATGGTACGTCGCTTGCACGGGTAGGCCTAGTGTCCGCGACAGGAAATGGCCCAAAATGCAACATGGACACACCGCATTTTCACAGTGAAAACTGACCCTTTTTTTGCAAAGTGCCTAGCTGTAGATTTTGAACCCTAGCTCTGCCGGCACCGAGGGAAACCTAGCAAACCTATACTTTTTTTAAAACAAGACACCCAGGGGAATCTAGGATGGGTTGACTTGACTAGCTCTCACCAGCATCTATTATCCAGAATCCCTTGCAAACCTACAAATTTGTCCATAAAAACACATTTTCCTCACATTTCTGTGGTGGAAAGTTCTGGAATCTGCATGGATCCACAAATTTTCACCCACCCCACGTTCCCCATAGCCTTCCAAAAAAAATGGTACCTCACTTGTGTGGGTAGACCTAGTGCCCGCAACAGGCAAGGGCCCAAAACCTATTGAGGCGACATCAAAATTATCTATCACAAAACAACCTGGTTTTGCAAGGGGGGGTCTCATGAGTTTTTGGCCCCGGGCTTGGCGGCCATCTAGGGAAACCTACAAAACCCACACATTTCTGAAAATTAGGTACCCGGGAGAATCCAGCGAGGTATGGCTTGCGTGGGTCCCCCAATGTTTTTCGACCCAGAATCCCCTGCAAACCTCAAATTTAGCTGAAAATCAATCAATCAATCAATCACAGGCATTTATATAGCGCACTACTTACCCGGAGGGTCTCAAGGCGCTAGGGGGGGGGAGTGCTGCTACTGCTCAAATAGCCAGGTCTTGAGCTTCTTCCTGAAGGAGAGGTGATCTTGGGTCAGGCGCAGGTCGGTCGGTAGGGAGTTCCAGGTCTTGGCGGCCAGGTAGGAGAAGGACCTTCCTCCTGTTGTCGTTCTTCGGATGAGGGGGACGGCGGCGAGGGCGTGGCTGGCTGATCGGAGATGTCGTTTGGGAGCGTAGAAGTTGATGCGGTTGTTGAGGTAGCTAGGGCCTTGATCGTGTAGGGCTTTGTGTGCGTGGGTGAGGAGGCGGAAGGTGATTCTTTTGTTGACCAATGCAGGTCTCTCAGATGTCCGGAGATGTGGCTGTGTCGTGGGATGTCGAGGATGAGTCTGGCTGAGGCGTTCTGGATCTGCTGGAGTCTCTTCTGGAGCTTGGCGGTGGTTCCGGCTTAGAGGGCGTTGCAGTAGTCCAGTCGGCTGGTGACGAGGGCCTGGGTGACCGTCTTCCTGGTCTCGGTGGGGATCCACCAGAAGATCTTCCGTAGCATGCGCAGGATGTTGAAGCATGACGAGGAGAGGGCGTTGACTTGTCTGGTCATGGTGAGGGAGGAGTCCAAGATGAAGCCCAGGTTGCGTGCGTGGTCTGTCGGTTTGGGTGCGCTGCCCAGGGCGGGGGGCCACCAGGAGTCGTCCCAGGCGGAGGGCGAGGAACTCAGGATGAGGACTTCCGTCTTGTCTGAGTTCAGTTTCAGGCGGCTGGTCGTCATTCACTCGGCTACGTCTTTCATCCCTTCGTTAAGGTTGGCTCTGGCGGCGGCGGGGTCGTTGGTCAGGGAGAGGATCAGCTGGGTGTCGTCAGCGTAGGGGATGATGTTGAGGTTGTGTTGGCGTGCGATGGCCGCGAGGGGGCTCATGTAGACGTTGAAGAGGGTGGGGCTCAGCGAGGATCCTTGAGGGACGCCGCAGATGACTTCGGTGGCCTCTGACTTGTACGGTGGTAGACGGACTCTCTGTGTTCTTCCGTCGAGGAAGGAGAAGATCCATTCCAGTGCCTTCTCCTGGATTCCGACGTTGCTGAGGCGCTGCACTAGGGTGCGGTGGCAGGCAGTGTCGAATGCCACTGAGAGGTCTAGGAGGATGAGGGCCGCTGTTTCTCCGTTGTCCATCAGGGCTCGGATGTCATCGGTGGCAGCGATGAGGGCGGTCTCGGTGCTGTGGTTGGCTCGGAAGCCAGACTGTGAGGGGTCGAGGGATCCATTCGTCTCTAGGAAGGCGGCCAGCTGCTTGTTGACGGTCTTCTCTATGACTTTGGCTGGGAACGGGAGGAGCGAGATGGGGCGGTAATTCTTGAGTTCGGTGGGGTCCGCTGTAGGTTTCTTGAGTAGGGCGCTGAGTTCGGCATGCTTCCAGTTCTCCGGGAAGGTGGCGGTGTCGAAGGAGGTGTTGATGATGTCCCTCAGGTGGGGTGCGATGACCGCGTCGGCCTTGTTGAAGACGTGGTGAGGGCAGGGGTCAGTCGGAGATCCGGAATGGATGGAGTTCATCAAGCGGATGGTGTCTTCGGTGCTGATCGGAGTCCAGGCGCGGAGGGTGGTGGTGGGGGGCGGTGTTTCGGTTGTGGCGTGCGTCGGTTGAGTGCTGAAGCTGTTGTGTATGTCCGCGATCTTGTTGTGGAAGTAGGAGGCGAGGGAGTTGCAGAGGTCTTGCGATGGGGTGATGTCGTTGTTTCCGGCGTTGGGGTTGGAGAGCTCTTTGACGATGTTGAAGAGTTCCTTGCAATTGTGTGCGTTGTTGTCTAGCCGGTCCTTGAATGCAGTTTTCTTAGTGGCGCGGATTAGTTGGTGGTGCTTCCGGGTGGCAAGCTTGAGGGCGGTCATGTTGTCCGGTGTTGGTTCCCTTCTCCAGGCTTTCTCGAGGGCTCGGCAGTTCTTCTTGGAGCTCTTGAGTTCGTTGGTGAACCATGGGGCCTTCTAGCTGCCGGGTCTGCTAGGCGGGGTCCTCAGTGGGGCAAGTTCGTCCGCGCAGTTGTTGATCCACTTCATGAGGTTGTCGGCGGCCTGGCTGGGGTTCGCTGAGCTGGCGGGGGGGTGTTGGCTCAGGGAAGCGGCGAGCTGGTCGGCTGTGATCTTGTTCCAGCTTCTTCGAGCAACCGGTTGCTGGTGGTGGTGGATCGTCGTTCTTCTGAAGGTGAAGTGGACGCAGCTGTGGTCCGTCCAGTGGAGTCCAGTGGCGTGGCTGAAGGCGATGTCTTTGCTGGATGAGAAGACGGCGCCGAGTGTGTGTCCGGCGAGGTGGGTGGGGGTGGATACCAGCTGCTTGAGTCTGAGGTTGGCGAGGTTGTCGAGCAGTTGAGGTCCCCCAGGAGGATGTAGTCAGCAGAGGGGAGGGCATGTGGGCTGACGAAGTCGGTGATGTCCTCGCTGAATTGTGTGCGTGGTCCCGGGGGTCGGTAGATCAGGGTGCCTCTGAGGGTGGTCTTCGGGTCGGTGCAGATCTGGAAGTGTAGGTGTTCGGCGGTTTTTAGGGTGTCGTCGGTGTTGGTCGTGATGTGGATGGTGTCCCTGTGGATGATGGCGATGCCTCCTCCAGTCTGTTTGACGCGGTCTCTTCGGGTGACCTTGTAGCCCACTGGAATGGCGATGGCGATGTCGGGCGCTGAGGAGTCGTTCATCCAGGTTTCCGTGAGGAACGCGACGTCAGGAGCTGTGGTGTCGAGGAGGTTCCAGAGTTCGATGGCGTGCCTGTGGACGGAGCGGGTGTTGAGCAGGATGCACTTGAGGTGGTTGCTGCTGGTGTTCGGCTTGGCGGGTGCTGGTGTGGGGCAGGTCCGGATGCAGTTGAACTTGCAGGCGTGGCAGCTGAAGGGTCCGTGGGTGCGCCTCGGGGTGGCTCGGTAGCATCCAGGGATCCCGCCGGTGTTGAGTGCGATGAGTTCGGTGGCGTTGTAGGACAGTCGGGTCGTCTTCCGTCAGTGGGGGCCAGGGGTCCTGGCGCTGGGCGCGGTCCAGGTGCGGACGGGCGCAGACGGGCTTACCTTTGGCGCACCTTCGGCGCTCAATCGGTGCTCCCGCTGCGCGCGTCCGCTGCGCGGTCCCTCCGGGGGTGTCATAAGAAGGGGGACGATGGGCGGGTCAGCTGGGCGTCGGTCTCAGCTCAGCCAATGGGCCGGTGGTGGGCGGAGCCTGTGGCGAGCTGCGGCGGGAACGGCTAACGGGCTAGCGGGCGGCACTGCAGAGGCTGGCCCGCTCGGGGGGCCTCTGGGAGGAAGAATGCGGCAGGGAATGCAGGCAGGTGCAGGCTGGAGCAGGAGGCGGCAGGAGGAGCAAGGGGGCGACCCGGCCTGGTGAAAGGCGCAGTGGTCACTCTCTTCTCAAATCACTTTCTTCTCAAATTTCTGTGTGAGAAAGTTCTGGAATCTATGTGGAGCCACACATTTCCTGCCACCCAGCATTTCCCTCGGTCTCCCGATAAAAATGGTACCTCACTTGTGTGGGTAGGCATAGTGGCTGCAACAGGAAATGGCCAAATCGTACTGTGGAGACTTCAAAATTACCTATAGCAAAACTACCTGGTTATGTGGGGGCAACTGAGATTTTCGCCCTGGGCTCGGCGGCCAACTTGGGAAAGTACCAAACCTAAACATTTCTGAAAACTAGACACCCAGGGAAGTCCAATGAGATATGGCTTGCATGGATCCCCTAACGTCTCCCTTCCCAGAATGCCATGCAAACCTCAAATTTAGGTGAAAATCTACATTTTCTACATATATTTGTGTGGAATCACCATGCCGGCACGAATTTCCAACCCCACAGCGTTCTCCTTAGTGTCCCGAGTAAAATGATACCTCACTTGTGTGGGTGTCTAAAGCAGAATTGGCTAAAAATGTATTTTTAAAAAAATTTAGCGCTTAGAATTCTCGGTGCTATACTCTAAATCCCTATGTTTTGGGTTCTTCCTAGTCACAGGCCTTTGGCCCACCCACACATGTAAGGTATCATTTTACTCAGAAGAACAAGGGGAACGCTGGGTGGTAGAACATTTGTGCCTGCACATTGAATCCACACGAAAATATGTGGGAAATGTGTTTTTTTCAGCTACATTTGAGGTTTGCATGGAATTCTGGGTAGGAAAACGTTGGGGGATCCATGCGAGCCATACCTCATTGGACTCCGACAGGTGTCTAGTTTTCAGAAATTTGTGGGTTTGGTGGGTTTCCCTAGATGGCCGTCGAGCATGGGGCCAAAAACCCAGGTGACCCCACCTTATAAAAGCATGTGGTTTTGAGTTAGGCAATTTTAATGTCGCCTCACTACATTTTGGGCCCTTGCCTGTCGTGGGTACTTGCGCCTCCCACACAAGTAAGGCACCGTTTTTATAGGGAGACCTGGGGGAATGCTGGGTTTTAGGAGATTTGTCTGAGCCCGGTGTTGCCCCACTTTCCCACACAAAAATGTGTGAAAAAACAGTTTTTGCCGCTAAAATTGAGGTTTGCAAGGGAATCTGGGTAAGGGAACGTTGGAGAATCCACGCAAGCCATACCTCTTTGGAAGCCCCCGGTATCTACTTTTCAGAAATGTGTGGGCTTTGTAGGTTTCCCTAGATGGCCCGCAAGCAAAAACCCAGGTGACCCCACTTGCAAAAGCAGGTGGTTTTGAGATAGGCAATTTTGTTGTTGCCTTACTATGTTTTAGGCTCTTGCCTGTCGCGGGTACTTGCGCCTCCCACACAAGTGAGGCACCATTTTTATCAGGAGACCTGTAGGAACGCTGGGTGGTAGGAAATGTGTGTGAGCCCGGTGATACCACACTTTCCCACACAAAAATGTGTGACAAAATTGTTTTTTTCAGCTAAAATTGAGGTTTGCAAGGGATTCTGGGTAAGGAATCCTAGGGGGATCCATGCAAGCCATACCTCCTCGGAAGCCCCCGGGTGTCTACTTTACAGAAATGTATGGGATTGGTATGTTTTCTTAGGTGCCGGCAGAGCTAGGGTTCAAAAACTGCAGCTAGGTACTTTGCCAAAAACAGATCATTTTTCACAGTGAAATTGATGTATGACCACGATGTGTTTTGCACCGTTTTCTGTCATGGGCATTAGGCCGACCCACACAAGTGAGGTAGCATTTTTCTCAGAAGACTATGGGAAATGCAAGCCGGGTGGAAATTTCTGAATCCACACAGATTCCAGAACTTTCCACCACAGAAATGTGGGAAAAATGTATTTTGTTTGACAATTATTTAGGGTGACAGAACCTGGTGGGAGGCAGTCAAGTCGCCCCATCCTGGATTCCCCTGGGTGTCTACTGTTCAGAAATGTATAGGTTTGCTAGGTTTCCCTGGGTGCCGGCAGAGTTGAGGGTTCAAAAACTGCTGCTAGTCACTTTGCAAAAAAAGGGTCATTTTTCACTGCGAATTAGAGGTGTGACCACGTTGCGTTTTGCGCCATTTCCTGTCGCAGGCACTAGGCCGACCCACACAAGTGGCATACCATTTTTCTTAGATGACTTTGGGGAACGCGGGTGGAATGAAATTTGTGGATACACGCAGATTCCAGAACTTTCCACCACAGAAATGTAGAGAAAATGTGTTTTTTTTAACAATTTGTTAGGTTTGCAAGGGATTCTGGGTAACAGAACCTGGTGGGAGGCAGTCAATTCACCCCATCCTGGATTCCCCTGGGTGTCTAGTTTTCAAAACTGTATAGGTTTGCTCGGTTTTCCTAGGTGCCTGCATAGCTAGAGTTAAAAAACTACAGCTAGGCACTTTGCAAAAAAAGGGTCTTTTTTCACTGCGAAATTGAGGTGTGACCACGTTGCGTTTTGCGCCGTTTCCTGTCGCAGGCACTAGGCTGACCCACAGAAGTGAGGTACCATTTTTCTTAGAAGACATTGGGAAACGCGGGGTGGGTGGAAATTTGTGGATCAACGTAGATTCCAAAACTTTCCACCACAGAAATATGGGGAAAATTAGTTCTTTTGTTCATTTTTTAGGTTTGCAGGTGATTCTGGGTAGCAAAACCTGATGGGAGGCAGTCAAGTCACCCCATCCTAGATTCCTCTGGGTGTCTACTTTTCACATCTTTATAGATTTGCTGGGTTTCCCTAGGTGCCGGCAGAACTAGGGTTCAAAAACTGTAGCTTGGCACTTAATAAAAAAGGGTCATTTTTCACCGCGAAATTGAGGTGTGACCACGTAGCGTTTTGAGCCGTTTCCTGTCGCAGGCCGTAGGCAGACACACACAAGTGAGGTACCATTTTTCTCAGAAGACTTTGGGAAACGCGGGTGGGTAGAAATTTGTGGCTCCATGCAGATTCCATAACTTTCCACCACAGAAATGTGGGGAAAATGTGTTTTGTTTGTCAATTTTTTAGGTGTGCAAGGGATTCTGGGTGGGAGGCATCAAGTCACTCCTTCCTGGATTCCCCTTGGTTTCTAGTTTTCAAAAATGTATCGGTTTGCTAGATTTCCCTAGGTGCCGGCGGAGCTAGGGTTAAAAAACTACAGCTAGTCACTTTTCCAAAAAAGGGTAGTTTTTCACTGCGAAATTGAGGTGTGACCACGTTGTGTTTTGTACCGCTTCCTGTCGCAGGCACTAGGCTGACCCACATAAGTGGGGTACCATTTTGATCTGAAGTCTTTGGGGAACGCGGGGTGGAAGGAAATTTGTGGATACAATCGGATTCCAGAACTTTCCACCACAGAAATGTAGAGAAAATGTGTTTTCTTTTACAATTTTTAAGGTTTGCAAGGATTTCTGGGTAACAGAACCTGGTGGGAGGCAGTCAAGTCACCTCATCATGGATTCCTCTGGGTGTCTAGTATTAAAAAATGTATAGGTTTGCTAGGTTTCCCTAGGTGCCGGCAGAGCTAGGGTTAAAAACTACAGCTAGGCACTTTGCAAAAAAAGGGTCATTTTTCACTGCGAAATTGAGGTGTGACCATGTTGCGTTTCTGCGCCTTTTCCTGTCGCAGGCACTAGGCCGAGCCGCACAAGCGAGGTACCATTTTTCTCATAAGACATTGGGGAACGTGGGGTGAGTAGAAATTTGTGGATCCACGCAGATTCCAGAACTTTCCTCCACAGAAATGTGGGGAAATTCTTTTTTTTTTTGTCAATTTTTTAGGTTTGCAAGGGAATCTGGGTAACAGAACCTGGTGGGAGGCAGTCAAGTCACCCCATCCTGGATTTCCCTCGGTGTCTACTTTTCAAATGTGTATAGGTTTGGTAGGTTTCCCTAGCTGCCGGCAGAGCTAGGGTTAAAAAACTGCAGCTTGGCACTTTGTAAAAAGGGTCATTTTCACTGCAAAATTGAGGTATGACCACGTTGCGTTTTGTGCTGTTTCCTGTTGCAGGCACTAGGCCGACCCACACAAGTGAGGTAACTTTTTTCTCAGAAGGCTTTGGGGAACGTGGGGTGGGTAGAAATTTGAGGATCCATGCAGATTCCATAACTTTTCGCAACAGAAATGTGGGGAAAATGTGTTTTGTTTGTCAATTTTTTAGGTGTGCAAGGGATTCTGGGTAACAGAACCTGGTGGGAGGCAGTCAATTCACTCTATTCTGGATTCCCCTTGGTTTCTAGTTTTCAAAAATGTATAGGTTTGCTAGGTTGCGTTTTACACCGTTTACTGTCGCAGGCACTAGGCCGACCCACACAAGTGGGGTGCCATTTTTCTCGGAGTTCTTTGGGGAACGCAGGGTGGAAGGAAATTTGTGGATACACGCAGATTCCAGAACTTTCCACCACAGAAATGTAGGATAATTGTGTTTTTTTGGACAATATTTTAGGTTTGCCTGGGATTCTGGGTAACAGAACCTGGTGGGAGGCAGTCAAGTCACCCCATCCTGGATTCCTATGAGTGTCTAGTATTCAAAAATGTATAGGTTTGCTAGGTTTTCCTACCTGCTGGAAAAGCTAGGGTTAAAACTACAGCTAGGCACTTTGCAAAAAAAGGGTCATTTTTCACTGCGAAATTGAGGTGTGACCACGTTGCGTTTTGTGCCGTTTCCTGTCGCAGGCACTAGGCTTACCCACAAAAGTGAGGTACCATTTTTCTCCGAAGACTTTGAGGAACGTTAGGGGTGGTGGAACTTTGTGGATCCACGCAGATTACTGAACTTTCCACCACAGAAATGTGGGGAAAATGTGTTTTTGTGATCAATTTTTTAGGTTTGCAAGGGATTCTGGGTAACAAAACCTGGTAGGAGGCCGTTAGATCACCCCATTCTAGATTCCCCTGGGGGTCTACTTTAAAAAATGGTTAGGTTTGCTAGGTTTCCCTATGTGCTGGCAGAGCTATGGTCCAAAAACGGCAGCTAAGCACTTTGCAAAAAAATGGCAATTTTTCACTGCGAAATTCAGGTGTGACCTCGTTGCGTATTGCGCCGTTTCCTGTCTCGGGCATTAGGCTGAACCATGCAAGTGAGGTACCATTTTTCTCTGAAGACTTTGGGGAACGCGGGGTGGAAGGAAATTTGTGGATCCCCGCAGATTCTAGTACTTTCCACCACAGAAATGTAGGAGAAATGTGTTTTTTTGGACAATATTTTAGGTTTGCAAGGGATTCTGCATAACAGAACCTGGTGGGAGGCAGTCAAGTGACCCCATCCTGGATTCCCATGGTTGTTTAGTTTTCAAAAATGTATGGGTTTGCTAGGTTTCCCTAGGTGCCGGCATAGCTAGGGTTCAAAAACGACAGCTAAACACTTCACAAAAAAAGAGTACATTTTCATTGTGAAAATGTGGTGTGTTCACGTTGGGTTTTGAGCCCTTTCCGGTCGTGGACACTATGCCTACCCACACAAGTGAGGTACCATTTTTATTGAGAGACTTAGGGTAATTCAGATTTATAAAGAAACGGTTAATATCTATTGAGTTTTGATGCATTTCAGCCTTCCAAATGAAAAACATTGTGTAAAAAAGAAGTCATTTTGAAAAAGGACCAATACTTCTCATGCTAGTATGAGTATTCCCAGTTTTGAAAATGTGCAAATATGTACTGTTTCTAAACTCTATAATTTGTACCCATTTCAGAAATACATAGGTGTCTTTCATACCGATTTTTCCATGTATACATTTTCACACATTAATTGCTATAGACCCTGTACATAATAAAAAGACTTTGCAAATTGCTACTCAGCTTTTGACTCTGGGTTCGTCTGGTTCTTGGTGAACCTACAAGTCCTATATATCCCTACAACCAGGAAGGTGCAGCAGATGTAATGGTATATTGCTTTTAAAGAGCTGTCACAATTACAAAAAGTTACAGGTGAAAACGTTGACATAAAAGGCTGTTTTTTCCAACTAATTTTCAATTTTTCCAATATTTAACTGTTAGTTTCTATAAAAAAACCTTGATGGTCTGCACAAATGACCCCTTTCTAAATTCAGATTTTTTAAAAATGTATAGCTTTCAGGGATACATTATTGCTTTCATACTCATTTTTACCATTAACTGGAAGGAGGTTAAAAGCACTAAAAATAGCAAAAATAGTCTGTGTCCCAGAAAAATGCCAAAACTGTTTAAAAAATGTTGATTTTCTGAAAAAAGACTGTCATTCCCTAAAAGCTGGCAAAATGGTGATTTTAGCCCCACAAACCTTTTTTTGATAACATTTGCTGGGGAAAACCCGGGTGCTTTCATTTATAGCCCGTTTTTCCCACTTTTCTGAAAAAAACAAATGTTACTGTATTTTGGCTAATTTCTGGGACCCCTCCAAGGGAATCCACAAAACCTGGGTACCTTTAGAATTTCCATGATGTTGGAAGAAAAGGGCACAAATTTGGCGTGGATACCTTATGTGGTCAAAAAGGTACAGGGGCATAAGCGTGCACTACCAAAAAAAAGGCTTAGCAAATGGGGGGAAAAGGCCTATCAGCAAAGGGGTTAAGAATAAATATTACAGGTTGTCAGATAAGGTGAGGTCTAGCATTAAGGCTAAAGTGTTCCAAATGCTAGAGTTGGGAGTGATGCAGCCTTCCAGCAGCTCCTGGTCCACTCCTGTGGTTATGATAACAAAAGCTGCTCCAGCGGACACCACAACTGAAGTTCTGTGTGGATTACAGAGGTCTACATTCTATGGCAAAGACTGATGCTCATCACAATCCCAGTGCTGAAGAGCTCATTGACACGCTAGGGGCGGCCCAGTACTTAAGTACATTACATCAGGGTACAAGCAGATTGCCCTAATAGAGGGAACAAAGGAGAGGTCATCCTTCTCCAGTCTGAATGCCACAACCAGGATAGGGTGCTGCACTTTGGATTAAAGAGCTCCTGTTCTCAAGGCCCTGATTTCTTCCAGGAGTTTATCATTCAGACAGATGCCTGAGAGCATGGCATAGGGGCAGTACTATCCCAACTTAATGAGGAGAGTCTAGAACTATCTGGAGCCTTCATCTCCAGGAGGTTACTCCCCCGGTGCCAGAGGTGGAGTGGTATTGAAAGAGAAAATGTTGCTGTGGTCTGGGAAATTGAAAAGGCCATAGCTGTTTCTCCCTCACTTACCAATTTGGCTAATTTGGACAAACGACAGACCACTCAGGTGGCTCATGCAAATGAAGGGCGGAATTCCAAAATTATTCACATGGTCCATTTCCCTACAGGGTATGACCTTAAGAGTGGAACACAGACCAGGAGTAGATCATGCACGTTCTGATGGTCTATCGAGGTTTTTGCGACTTAGTGATAAAAATCTCCAAAAAGTCTGGGTAGATCTCTCCACTTTCAGCTTAGCGGGGACACTTGTTAGACCTGTGATCTTTAGAGTAGTCATTCCCCAAGCATTTTGCCTTTTGCCTTCCATTTTTGCTGATTTTGTTTGTTGGCCTTAGGTCTCTGAGCAATTTACCTCTGCTATTCAGTGTTAAAGTGCATGTACTTCTCCCTTAAACATAATGACATTGGTGTACACCTGATTGGCATATTTGCTGTACTGGTAAGTCTCTTGTAAGGTAGTATACCAATACCCAAGGACTCTACTGATGGGGGCTGCAGCACTGATTGTGCTACCCACAGAAGTAGCCTTTCAAACCTGTCTCAAGCCTGCCACCGTAACGTCTGTGTGTGCAGTTTACTGCTATGTTGACTTGTCATTTAACACTTATTACCCAGCCTTAAACTATCCCTTCATTACATATCAGTCACCCCCAATGGTGGACCCTAACTAACCCTAAGGTAGGACATGTACCTTCATGTTCTTCATGTCCTGGTAGTTTCAAACAGCATATTTCATGTTTCACTACTGTGAGGCCTACCCCTCTCAAAGGCCAGCATTCAAGTGCCACAATATAATTTTACACTGCAATTCCTGATCAGAGAGGACTAGCTTTTTTATGTTTGATATGTTTGGAATGGTGTTGATAAATACTCCTTACTAGTGAAGTAGGATTTAACCTTACTCTTTTAGATATGCCACTTTTAGAAAGTATCCATTTCTTTGTACTTACTGCTCTTTGCGCCTAACAGCCTGGCTCCAATATACGTCTGGGTTAGGTGACAGCTCCTCTTTTTGCATTTAGTCTAGACAGCCACAAACACAGGAAGGTGAGGCTCATCTGTATTCTGAGCGCTCATCTGCATTCATCTGCATTCTCATGGGTCTTCTTGGGCAGGATGGAATGAGAGGGACTGACACTTACACTTCAATAGGTAGTATCCTGTTCACACACAAAGACTTATTTAACCCCCAAGACTTTTGGGTATAAGTACTGGGTCTCTGACTCACTAAAGTCAGACACTTCTGGATCTTGAAGTGAACTTCTTCGAAAACGGACGCATTGCATCGACTGCATGAGAAATTCGGTTGCATTGCCCTTTGACGCTGATGCAGTAGCTGCCTGACGACAGCGGCTCGACCACATGTGCGGCTCAATGACGATGTTTTCTGCATGGCTCAATGACAACACATTACCTTCACTTCAGCGAGGCTCACCGATGATGCAGCGAGCCGACTGCATGAAAAAGATTGATGTATCGAGCCCTCAACTTCGATGCTTTGCTCTTTTCGTGGTTAGCATGATCTTTGGATCTGCACCAGACCCTAGTGACCTCAAGAAACCTTTTGACCACTCGTGACTTCAAAGCAGTATTTTTGGTTTATTATTTAAAAATTCATATCTCAACTTATACTGATTGGATTTAGTCATTTTGGTCTTGTTTTGTTTAGATAAATATTGTCTATTTTTCTAAACCTGTGTGGAGTTATTTTGTGGTGTCCTCACTGTGTTAGTGTGGGTGTTGCACAAATACGTTATTCATTATCTTTGTAGAGAAGTCTGACTGCTGTTTGCCAAGCTACCAGAGAGTAAGCACAGGTTATCTTATTGTGTATCTAGCTTAGCCTGAGTATAGTGGTGGTTACCCTGAGTATAGTGGTGGCTCCTGCCTGGCCTAAGCGCATACCTCCGCCAACCAGGAATCCCATTTCTAACAGTAGCACACAGCACTGCTATTTTGCTCGGTCACAGTTTTTGTTCCAGTAGGATCTCTCTCAACATGTACCAAGCCCTTTTGAGGGAGCTCTTCAAAAGACTAACAAGTTGTCTGTTCCCTTTAAGTGTTTTCCAGCAACTGTATGGTGCGCCTGAAATACTCATGTTTGAAGAAAGAAATCAGCATGATTTGGCCATAGGGAAGGTTATGCTTCAAAAACTTGGGATGGCAATTCTCGTATCTCAATAAAACAATTTTTGTTTGTATCCTTTTTAAATGATGATGTTGTTAACATGTAATGTTGTGTACTAAGAGTTGATGTTGGGAAGGTTGTAGTTCCAGGTAAGCTAGGTATCTTTTGACCTATAATTCAGCCAGTTATGGAAGTCAGGTAAAACATTTTCTAATCTATAATGTTCCAATTCATAAAGACATCATTGATGTACATACCCACATACAAATTAAATCTTAGAGGGGGTCATGATAGTAAATCAATCTGTCCTCATGCTGGACCATACTTGACCATACATTTGCATGTAGAACACATCGCCAAATGTATTTGAACAGATTTTTGTTGGTTTGCATACACATTCCATTAGATATTATGTAATCTTTTGTATTGTTTCTTCATTCCCACAGCTGTGTCTTTGGGAGTGCTCCTGTAAAGGTTTGGACATTGAAGGTGACTAGGATGTGCTTTTGATCAATAAATGGTATGTCATGTCTGCTCTATCCCTGATTTAGGTTGTAGGAGAAAACATTTTTGATGACGAACTTCAAGAAGTAGCCTACTTATTTGGCAATGGGTTCCAGAGCTGATTTTTTACCCAAGACGATTGGTCATCATCGTCGACTTACAACATAATTGACTTTTTTAAAGATTTTTGTTATATAGAAATCCCTGTTTAGTTTTGCTGAAATACACACCTTGTGTGTCTTCAATTAGTGCTGATCTTAGGAGATCCTGGATTTCTCTGGTGGAATTTGAGGGAATGCAACAGTAATGAACTTTATTACGCAGTTGATGTCTAATGTCATTCTCATAGTCATTGATGTCTTGTATCACTATTGCTCCATCTTTGTCTGATATCTTGATGACCATTCTCCATTCTTTACTAGGCTTCCTTAATGTCCCAGGGAAAATGGGAGTGTATCTTCTTTTGTACCTGATTTCCTCAAACGTTAGAATTTCAATAGACATCTTCTATGCAGGAGGCCAGAATCCCAAGTTTTCGTTATCTACAAAGAAAACTTCCCATTGAATCTATCCGAAAACTGCATGATTTTAGTCTTGAGGTATACACAGATAGGTTCTGTTATATGTACGAAGCAGAGACTTTTGGACAACAATTGCTGGTCTAACAGAGTGAGTTCATGACTAGATAAATAGTGAAGTGGCAGAAGCTTTCTGTTTTCCAAGTTGTTCTCCACGGAACATGGCCTCTGAGTCCAATGACATGGTTCCTCGGTCCTGAAGATGAATTGCAAAAACTTAAGCTGGCAGGGTTACAACACCCTGACAATCAAGGTCATATAGGGGGGTTCCCACTTTATTAGCCAATCACAACAGGGACAAACTGTTATGGCAGCTATTACCAGACTTGGGGACATGGTTCCCATTGAAATTAATCGTAGTGCAAGCCTGTTTCTGAGGGTCACAAAAATGAACACATAGTCACATTCAGATTCAGATTCAGATTAGCTTTATTCAATTTTTGTTACATAAAACCATAATAGCAACATTTCAAATATATACAAACAATTCATACACAATAAAACCTTTTGGTAAAACAGTATTAAATCAGTTTAAGGTACTTCGCTAATAACTAAATTCCATTTCTTAAAACACTTTTTAAAAATCCAGTCATCACCATGGTACAAGTAGCATTTCCCAGTTGCTGCAGGCTAAGAAACGCAGGGCGGCATTGCCGACAAGCACATTGTTTCAAATACTGTTTAATCCACCTTTTACGCTCACTCTCTTACAATTTACAAAACAATACTATATGAAAGGTGGATTGCACCGATGTACAGTCAGATGGGCAAGGAGCTAGGGTTCTTGATCAATCGTTTTTACTTGGGAATGTAACTAACCGGTGGAATAAACTAAACCTAAATCTTGTTAAAATAAATTGGTCAAAGCCCAAGTTACATAAGGTCAAATATGGCTGAATTGTGTAGGTAGTCAGCGATAGTTGATGCTCACTAACTGTTTTCTTCGTCATCTCTCCTACACACCTTAAATGTTCAAAGTGAGCCATACATAGCCTCTTCGATTCAGACTTCAAGATGTTCATGATTGAGATTGGATTGCTAAAATACTCAGGCCGTTGTATGTCTGTAAATATTTTCCTGATATACTCAAGCCAGGCTATGCTCTTTGTGTTGTCAAGGGCCATGACATCCTTTATTATATCCTGGTTTAGGACAAGGGCCTCTGAGACCCATACTCTGTGCCAGAGTAGAAACGGTTGTAATTTAATCAAATCGTATATGTAGTCCAACCCCATTTCCAGATGACAATTAAAGACTGAGGTACCTTTCGGGAGAGCTAAAAGGTATCTAAGGAAGTTATTTTCTTCAACTTGGATCGCCGATGTATCCTGATACCCCCAGATCCCTGCCCCATACAATGCAACACTTCTACATTTAGATATCTAAATCTTTAACATGATTTCAGGGGGTCTTTTGCCCAACTTGGCGGCAACATTTTTTAGTGCTCCAATAGTGCGCTTAAAAGATAGGGTCCTATTCTTGATCTCGGGCCCCCAGGAGCCAGAGCCCTCAATTATCACCCCTAGGTATGGGAAAGTTTTAGTGTGCTCAATTACAAGTCCCGACGCCTTAAGGTTTTTACAACTTGCACGTCCCTTCCCACACCACATCACGTATGATTTTTTAGCATTTATTATAAGACCCCTTTCTTTCATGAATTCAAGATATTTTGTTAGGGCTTTCTGCGCTCCCACCTTAGTTCTCGCCATCAGTACCGCATCGTATGCTTACAAAAGTGATACAATTGGGTTACTTCCATACTTTGGGGAGTCTATTTTAAAAGCACCCAGTTCTTCCTCAAGTTGGTTTGTATAAAGGGTAAAGAGAAAGCGGGCCGATACGCACCCTTGTCTTACCCCTTTTTCTCTACTGAAAGACCCAGTGCACTCTCCCCTCAGACCATATCTAATCTTGGCAGTTGCCCCCGAATACAGCTGCCTTAGGAAGAGTACAATGGCAGGCTCAACTTCCATTTCCTCAAGAGTTTGCCACATCTTGGAATGTATCACGCAGTCAAAAGCTGCGGATAGGTCAACAAAGATGGCATATAGTTGACCTTCTTTAGCCCGAGTGTATTTGGCTTGTAACAAAACGAAGTTTAGAACCTGCTCTACTGTACCCATCCCTTCACGAAAGCCATACTGTACAGGGCTCAAAATATTGTGTTCCTCCGCCCATAGTTGTAATTTATTTAAGACCACCCTCCCCGCCATTTTCATGAGGGAATCTAGTAGCGAGATCGGTCTATAATTTGACGGGGACTTCCTGTACCCCTTTTTGTATAACGGTATAATAACCGATTCTGACCAGGTACCAATAAAGCCTATATCACAACGAGCCTGAAGAACCCGGGTACAGAGTGGGGCCCATAGATCTATATTTAATTTAAAAATGTCATTAGGGATCCCATTTGGTCCCGGGGCTTTATTATTTTTACTAGCTTGTATAGCCATCTGTACTTCCTGCAGGGTGATCCCCATAGTAATAGGATGACAGTTACCCCCTCTCAGTGGGCACTCTATATGTTTTTCATCTATCGTGGAGGCCCCCTGTTTATTTTCATAAACCTTTGAGAAGAAGTCAATCCAGGTTTATTCATCTATGGCGATTTCCAGCCTTTCTACCTCCTTTTTACTAAAGAATGGTGCGTTGACTGCCTCCCAAAAGACCCTGGCATCTCTACCCTGTGAGGCAGTCAACAGGTTCTGCCACGCTAGGTCCTCGATTTCTTTTTTCCACTGACACCTTGCCAGTGCGTATACCTTCCTACAATGTCTTATTGCCTCATGATCCCTTTGTTTTCGGCTCAAGGCGTCCTTAAGGGCGGTATATGCCTTGGTACACCCTGAGTCAAACCAGCCCACCCCTTTATTGGGCTTATCTCTCTGCACCCCGGTTAGATTATCTTGGATGATCCTTGTAATTTTGCCAAAGGCCTCCAGGGTACGTTCTTCTTGAGAATTCTCATCCAGACACACCAATATATCTGTAAGGGCCGAGGTTATTATTTCTTTAAATTTATTGACCAAGTTTACAGTGCTCCATTCAAGTGTTAGTCCATTGTAGTGAGCTATGGCAATGTTTTGAGTCCAAGTAAGTGACTCAATAGTAGTGGTACTAATTAGCTCTTCTGTGGTTAGGGTCATACTAAGAGGAAGGTGGTCAATTATTCCAATAATTGGAATCTCAAAGTTTTTTACACAATGTGTGTAACTATTTGTCACAATTATAAAATCAATAATGGAGTGACATCCTCTTGCTAGAAACGTAGCACTAAATTCTACCTTGGGTGTAGACATTAAATTTGCAAAGCCAAGGTCAAGATTTGCCATAATATTATTTAGTACCTCTCCTTTATCGGAGTGCATAAAGTGGGACCTGCTCACATATTCCCCCCTTCCATATTCCTGAAATCCACAGCTTTCTTGGTCACAGATATTCAAATTAAAATCCCCTACCCAAACCAGCATTTTCTTTCCCCCCCTCGACAAATTCTGGGCATTTAAATCCCCTAGCAAGCTGCTTAAAACCCCTGCAAACTCCTTATTTTTTATATTGTTATAGAAATTAACAATTAGTAGCTCAGCCCGATTGTTAAGGGTGACCGAGACCATCTGATAGTAGTGTGTGTAGTAATTTCTCGTAATTTTAACAATTTTTAGTAAGTTGGAGATATAAATACAAATTTCTCCTTTATGTCTCCCAAACAGGGAACGAACCACAGGGATGTGAAAAGTTTTAAAACCTAAAAGATGTTTCTCATTAATAAGCCATGTTTCTTGTACACATAGGATGTCAATGTTTTCGATGAAATCTCCCCAGATTGTGTTGGGCACTTTGCTCTCTAGTCCACATACATTCCAGGAGACAATCCTCACCAAGCCACCCCGCTCCCTGTGTGCTTTCTGCTTTAACAGTGATTTCTCCTTGTTAATGGTCACCCCCTGTAAGTCTGGTATAAGATCTAATACAGCATGTTCTTGCTCGAAGTTTTACTCTTTATTTCCAGTTGACATTAACTCTAAGCCCCTGCAGTCCCTAATATTGATTACTGCCACAGGTGAGATGTGATGTAAAACATCTTTAGTGAGTACAGTTTCCTGTATGTTGGAGTCTAATTGATCATACATTATCCCTGTTATTCTATCTCCCTTGGTTACATAGTCGGGTTGGTTTTGTGTTACAGGAGACTTCCTCCCTTGCAGAGCATCTATGTGTATCAGTGTGACTTTGTCTTTTCCACCACCCAGTCAGTCACAGTCATTTAGACCAGAGAGAGGTATAAACCGGTTTGGTCCTATCAATACAGGAACATATCCCGGATTTCCCCTTTGTGGCCGGAATGGGTGTCATAGATGTCTCTTTCTTGGATATTCCCAGGGCTGGCTTATTTGTGAGTACGATATCCTATCATCCTGATTTTGATATGGGGGCCTAAAGTGCCTAAACTGATGTTGAAATATCGACCTAATATAATTGACCTGAAGTTGGGATGAGTACCTAGTGTGATCTAGCTGCTGTTGAAATGGGGGCCTAAGACAGACATCCTGATAATGAGATGAATGAAATAATTCCCCAGAGTGATCATTCTGTTGTTGGAATAAGGGCCTAATGTGATCGTCCTGATGTTGAAGTAATGGTCTCAGATTAGTTACAGGGACCGATAGAGCTCTGGGGTAAAAATAGGGCAGTTCATGTGGTGTAATTACATTGCTACCATCTTGGGGGTTACAATTTAAGATGTATCTAACTGCTCTATCATCTCTGAAATTAATTATAATGATATCCCCCTTTATGTCTTTTACTCTGTGTCCCAGCCAGGGAAGACGCCTCACATGTAGAATTTCACCATTTAAATTTGGAGGGAGTGGTCTGTTCTGTTTTAACCAAAATATAACTTTGTTTTTTTAACATTGCGCCTCTTGGGAAGAATGACCTCATCAGGGATTTCACAGTTGTTTGTTTTTTGTTATTTCCCTGGGTTTTTAGGTTTTACACCTGTTAAAGCCTCTTTATCACTAGTTTTAACATTTTGTCGTGTTATTTTAGGAGGTAATGTCGAGGATTTCAAATTAACTTGTGTAGAGGTTTTTGCTCCCATTTGGGTAGTGCTATTTGAGGATAGACCGGTAGTCATAGACACTACAGGGGACTTTGGTAAATCCTTGATAGCCCCTTTAATTTCCCCAATTGACTGCTCTAAATTTCCCAACTGCTGAGCTAATCTTTTTAGTCTCTCCGTTAGTGACAATATGAAAGACCTAATTAGGTGTTCCATACTTCCCATAAGATCAGTAGATGGTGTTACGTTTTCTGGGAAGACTAATGGGGTAGATATGGCAGGTGTTATGGGCACATTAGGAGAGGAGCTCTTAGAATTATGATAGTTATTTGGGATGATCTTGTTTCTCTGAAATCCACTCCCCCTTTTTCTCCTTCTTTTCGGGGGTGGACCTTGGGCTCGGGGATTTTTTGAAGATTTATTGGGTTTTTGGACAGGCTCTACAGTTGTCTGCAGTGAGTCTGCCAGAACTTCTGCTTCTGTTGTCAGTTTACAGGGAGATGCAGAAACACTTATATTTAAATCATTGCTTGCATCTGGTAAAAAAGTTCTGTCTTGAAGGAGTAATGGGATGCTATCATTAAGAGTTTCCCTAAGTCCCTCACATTCAGATAGTGTACTAACGTGTGTGCCAGCACACGGTGAGATAACAAATTGTAGTGGACCCAAAGATGAACACCTGTTCTTTATTCATTCAACTGAGCGGCGTCTATCGGCCCGCCTTTCGGCAAGTACAATTTCCCTATCGATGCCTGCTGTAACCCTGATAACATAGTTATCTAACATTCCCTTGTTACCTCCTCCAGATAATACAGTTTTTTCTTTACGGAGAGTTGAGGACATGATGCGTACAGAGACAGTGGGATCCGGAGTAGACCACACTAAACCCTTACAGTTACCCCGAACAGTCTGACAGGCATATAGTGTTCACAGAAAACAGAAATAAATGAAAATGTCAGTTAGTATATTTCTGATGAAACCGCTTACTGGAGTAGTAGTCCTAGGTCCTTGACGGGATGTAAACTATAAGGGAGGTGGCCCAGCCCGGCCTCCTCTGGCCTCTGAGGGCCTAAGAGGGCCCGCCCTTTGCCCGGGCTTCGCCCGGCGTAAACCGTGCGCGATCCCGTGACGCGGGGGCTACATGATGTTTAAAGCACCTCCGGGCGCAGGTACGACGGCGTCAGAGAGCGCTGCCGCCAAAGATCCTGGGAAGTTGAGTCCCCAGCTCGGCGTCCGCAGGTGTAGGCATAGCGGCAGCGGGAGGACTCACAGGGCAGGGGGAGAGCGTCCAGCGTCAGGAGGTAAAGCAAGTCAGCAGATGAAACAGCTATGCCCAAAGTGTGTAAAAGCAGCGCCCGCTCCACCGGGGCTACACAATGTTTAAAGCGCCTCCGGGCGCAGGTATGACGGTGTCAGAGAGCGCTGCCGCCAAGGATCCTGGGAAGTTGAGTCCCCCGCTCGGCGGCCGCAGGTGTAGGCAAAGCAGCAGCGGGGGGACTCACAGGGCAGGGGGAGAGCGTCCAGCGCCAGGAGGTAAAGCAATGCTAAGAGGGAAGGGGTCCAAGTGTGAGATAAATAATTCTTGTAATTTAAATCAAATTAGGAGACACTTAATGAGTCTATAATGTTTTATTCACATTATAGAAAAAACCAGGATATAGTATCCAACATTACTTGCTTGAAAAGGTTGAGTAGTGCCCCTGAAAATGAGTAGGAAGTGACAAAGTGAGGGTAGTGAAAGGCGGGAGTAAGTAGTGACATTAAAATCAGATCCTGGGAAGTTGAGTCCCCCGCTCGGCGTCCGCAGGTGTAGGCATAGCGGCAGTGGGAGGACTCACAGGGCAGGGGGAGAGCGTCCAGCGTCAGGAGGTAAAGCAAGTCAGCAGATGAAACAGCTATGCCCAAAGTGTGTAAAAGCAGCGCCCGCTCCACCGGGGCTACACAATGTTTAAAGCGCCTCCGGGCGCAGGTATGACGGTGTCAGAGAGCGCTGCCGCCAAGGATCCTGGGAAGTTGAGTCCCCCGCTCGGCGGCCGCAGGTGTAGGCAAAGCAGCAGCGGGGGGACTCACAGGGCAGGGGGAGAGCGTCCAGCGCCAGGAGGTAAAGCAATGCTAAGAGGGAAGGGGTCCCAGTGTGAGATAAATAATTCTTGTAATTTAAATCAAATTAGGAGACACTTAATGAGTCTATAATGTTTTATTCACATTATAGAACAAACCAGGATATAGTATCCAACATTACTTGCTTGAAAAGGTTGAGTAGTGCCCCTGAAAATGAGTAGGAAGTGACAAAGTGAGGGTAGTGAAAGGAGGGAGTAAGTAGTGACATTAAAATCAGATATGTATCTGATACATTTGAAATTCAATTATAAATGTACAAAAACGGTCATAGATCCAAAAGCATTATTTCAACAAGCACATGCCCCACAGTAATACATTGAATGTAGCAATTGTGGTTAGGGGGCTGGAGCAAGGAAGAAAGTTGTCGACGTTTCGACCCACAAACAATGCAGGAATCAGTAGAGCCTTTGCGGCGGGGTCTTCATCAGGACGATAGGGGGACTAGCAACCTAATAATGTCAATGATAGGTACAAATTACTTGTCTATTCAAAAAGGGATGCCATAGTTGCATATTAAAATTAAAATAAACACACCATCAGAGGGCCTACCTATTTACCCGGTGCGCTCTGTCATATAATCACATTGAAAACCTCCGCGAGAAGACCATGACGTCCTGCGGGGAATTTAAACAAGGTATGGATAATTTAGAAAATAGTCAGCATTGTGCGGAATGGCTTACATCAAGAGCATGTTACAAAGATCAATAATTAAAGGACTTACAGTTGGCTTCTAATTACTGGTGTTAAGGCAAGAATCGAAAGCTGGCCCGGGGACGCTGGGCAGTGGAAATCCAACGAGGTATCTGGATTAGTAAGGGATTGGGTTACTATTTGCACGGAGAGATTGTTAAGGTAAGGATATACAAGCAAGGCAGCGCAGCTTACCAGAATTGATCAGTCAAGTAAAGTTCGTCCCCAAAGAAAGTCACGACGCTCCTTGTGAATCAGGAGTCGCCCGCTGGGGAACGAGAGAATAGAGCCAGGGGTTACTACTGTGCTCCAGTCCAAAGTACTGGAAAGAAATTCGGAGTGGATGGAACGCCGTGGCGGCGAGGAAGCTTACCGAATGCAAGTACAACCGCCGTCTTCTCGGCAGGGTTGAGAATGGAAGACTCGCTTCCTATTTGGTCGTAACCCGGGAAACCGAAGCACGTGACCGCGGGTTGTGAATGGAGCTAGAAGACAGACTAGATTGAGTCGGATTTAGGGATCCTAGTAACAGTTATTAAGTGCGAAAGATAGGGATGTGTCCGTATTATAGAAGGATTGCGATTTTGGGGAGTGAATCGGACATAATTGCGAAACTTCCAAATTATTCCTAATGAAGAGAATAATTGAATTATTAAAGGCCAATATATCAGAACCATTTAATGTCGGATTGGGGGACATCATAGTATTACATCGGCGGTAAAGCCAGCCGATCGTATTTATAATGGCGTACCTATCACATGATGGTAAAGGCCATATTGAGTTGCCACCAATTTCTAAGTTATATCTTAGGGTATCTATAGTTGCCTGACACAAGAGGCAGTGCCTGCTGATCACATATATAATGGCGTACCTATCGCATGATGGTAAAGGCCATGTTAGCAATACTGACAAATGTAAACAGTATGTTAGGATATGCAACAATATGTAGGTTAAACTGCTAGTGTATGGTCACCAGTATGATTGGGCAATTAAAAAATGGATCACAGATGTACCTGTCACAGGACCGTAGAACCTGATGAATACATTCATTCATTACCCACATTTGAAATATGATGATAAAAAGATAATGTCAGATTGATTGCCGTAAAAGTGATAACTATAGGCATCCAGATGTATGAAATACAGATAAATTACTCTACACAGTATCAAGGTAAGGTGGTTAACTGGGAAAATGAACTATCATGTTCATTGAGGCCTGATTGTATAGAGTTAAAGAAAAACATCCACTTGAGCTCACGGATATTAAGGATTGTGGCAATGTTGCCCCCACGGGGTCCTAAACTGGCTTTTTCAAGTATGACCCATTGTAAGCTCTCAGGAGAATGGGCGGCTGATCTGAAGTGGTCCACTAGGGGCGCACCTTGTACCTCACATCTGATTCTGCTCATATGTTGTAGAATACGCATCTTGGCTTTTTGTTGTGTTTGTCCGATGTAGATTAGATTGCACGGGCACACTATAGCATAGATAATGTTCGAGGTGTTGCAGTTGCTCATTGTCTTTAGTAGTACCTTGCGTTGATTGTGCTGGAATTCCTTTGCCTGAATGTTAGTATCACAAGCCTTACAATGGCCGCATCTAAAGTGACTAATTGTAGGTGGAAGGTTCCATAGTGATGTTAAAGTTGATTCCTGAGGGAAGGAAAGAAGAGATCGTACCACGTAGTCTTTCACACTTTTAGCTTTCTTGAAAGCATGTAGAGGAGTGTCTGTGTGATTGAGGTCATCTGAAATGAGTTTCCAATGAAGATTTACAGTCTGTTTGATTATGTTGCTCTCGGTAGAGAAGGTGGTGACACAAACAATGCGTTCTTGTTCCTTAGTGGTAGAGTCTTTTTGGGCCAAGAGTTGTTCACGGGGGTAGAACCAGGCTCTTTTGTGTGCTTTGGTGACCAGTCTCCTGGGATACCCACGTTGTTGTAAAAGGTTAGACAAGTCCTCAGACTGTTGTAGATAATGTTCTTTGTTGGAACAATTCCTGCGAACTCGGAGGAACTGTCCAAATGGCAGATTGTCGCATAGTGCTCGAGGGTGGTGACTGCTATATTAAAGTAGCAAATTTCTCTCTGTTGATTTCCTATAGAGTGTAGTTAGTAACTGCCTCTGCTCTTCATATATAGTAATATCAAGAAAGTTAACAGTCTGGTTGTTCGACTGGATAGTGAATTGGATGTGAGGTAGCTGCCGGTTGAGCCATGTATGAAAAGATGACAAGTCTGCTGAGTCACCATTCCAGATTAGCAGAATATCATCGATGTAGCGCACCCAGAGATGTAGATGATCTCTGAATGGATTGTGTGCATTAAGCACAGTACTGTCCTCAAATGCTGCCATGTATAGAATAGCCACATTCGGAGCGAAAGGAGCCCCCATCGCTACACCTTGAGTCTGTAAAAAGAACTGGTTCTTGAACATAAAGAAATTTTTGGTCATGGCTATCCGGAGGAGGGCAACGATAAACTCAGTTGGTACTTGCATAGGCGCCGGTCTATTTTCTAAGTAGCTGGTGATAACTGCAAGAGCTTCCTCCTGAGGGATGCAAGTGTAGAGGGAGACTACATCACATGTTGCAAGGATTTGCTGTAGCGGGTCAAATGGTAGATTTTCAACAATGTTAATCGTTTGGAGAGTGTCCCTAAGGTACGTCTGTGTTCCTTCTGCCAGAGGTTTCAAAAAGAAATCGATGTATCTGCCCGTTGGATTTCCACTGCCCAGCGTCCCCGGGCCAGCTTTCGATTCTTGCCTTAACGCCAGTAATTAATTACAAGCCAACTGTAAGTCCTTTAATTATTGATCTTTGTAACATGCTCTTGATGTAAGCCATTCCGCACAATGCTGACTATTTTCTAAATTATCCATACCTTGTTTGAATTCCCCACAGGACGTCATGGTCTTCTCGCGGAGGTTTTCAATGTGATTATATGACAGAGCGCACCGAGTAAATAGGTAGGCCCTCTGATGGTGTGTTTATTTTAATTTTAATATGCAACTATGGCATCCCTTTTTGAATAGACAAGTAATTTGTACCTATCATTGACATTATTAGGTTGCAAGTCCCCCTATCGTCCTGATGAGGACCCCGCCGGAAGGGCTCTACTGATACCTGCATTGTTTGTGGGTCGAAACGTCGACAACTTTCTTCCTTGCTCCAGCCCCCTATCCACAATTGCTACATTCAATGTATTACTGTGGGGCATGTGCTTGTTGAAATAATGCTTTTGGATCTATGACCGTTTTTGTACATTTATAATTGAATTTCAAATGTATCAGATACATATCTGATTTTAATGTCACTACTTACTCCCTCCTTTCACTACCCTCACTTTGTCACTTCCTCCTCATTTTCAGGGGCACTACTCAACCTTTTCAAGCAAGTAATGTTGGATACTATATCCTGGTTTGTTCTATAATGTGAATAAAACATTATAGACTCATTAAGCGTCTCCTAATTTGATTTAAATTACAAGAATTATTTATCTCACACTGGGACCCCTTCCCTCTTAGCATCATTATGACCCAGGTCCCAGTGACTTGTTCTGGGTAAACCCCCTTTTTGATACAGGAGGTAAAGCAAGTCAGCAGATGAAACAGCTATGCCCAAAGTGTGTAAAAGCAACACATAGTCACAATACAAATCATTTGTTGGTGATGCTGTTCTAATTTTAGGAATTGTGGTGTGTTCTAAAGTGATTTTACCATTTGAAGAATGCTGACTCTATGCTGAAATCTGATAAAGCATGTTTGAGAGAAAATAGTTTTCTCTTGTGATAGTTTTATAAAGGTTATGGAACTGTACTATTTTCCTTAGCAATGTGAGAACAGTCTGATACTGTGAGAACAACCTGTACATCCGACAGTTGCAGCCTATCAGTTGATTCCCCGTGTTCAATTGCAGCTTCACCACAGTGTTCTAATGAACAACAAGAGTGCTAACATTCTGTATTTATAACAAAAATGTGGCACACCTGAACATCATCTTGATGAAATCAAAGCTGTAGCCTCTTCTAAAGAGGACATTAGAGAATTCTTCTTGTCATAGCAATTATGGTTAGTGTGACTAGAAAGCTAAAATTAGGAAAGCTTTCAATGAGCTCTAAAATATCTCCACCATCTTTGTCAGTAAAACTTTCTGACATGCATGGTGAAACATACTTCCAACATGAGCAGCAGTTAACTCCCTAGTGATCAACTGCAGCTTCACAACAGTGATCTAATGAGCAACTGTAGGACTAGCAATGTGTATTCAAGGCAAAATTGAGGCAACCTTCCATGCCATTTTATTGGAATAAGAGCTGTTGAATGTAAAGCCTTTCCTGGCGAGAAAGCTGAAGTCACTGACCACTGAGATGTTAATGCACTTATGAAACAAGCAAGTTAAAAAATGTGAGGGGAGTTAAGGATTTTAGGTAATTTAAGGCACAATGTATTTTTAAAGGGGGTAAAGATAGTTAAAAGGAAGACGTCTGTATAAGTACAGCACACCCTTTCCACACCAGTTCACATATATATATATATATATATATATATATATATATATATATATATATATATATATATATATATATATATATATATATATATATATACATATATATGTGTGCCCCAAAGCAATGAGAACGCACTTAACTTCAAAAGCAAAACTTCCGGTATATTTACAGGAAAGCGGGCTGCATCATTCATGTACATTCTTCTACGACGCGGTTCGAGGCTCCTGCCTCTTAATCATGGATAATTGACACTCTGTAGATATCTCCAAATCAGCATGCTCATTTAAATACCCTTAGTGGACGTCACTCAATGCGTCAGTATTACAATGCAGGCTGGACCTTGTAGTAAGGAACAGAGTTCATTTTTACCCTCCAGTGGGCTCCGATAAATGTCAATGTTTTAAACCTATTGGTACCCTCCAGTGGGCCATGTTTGCTGCGCACAATTATATTTTCCGCTTCTGAAGTGCTGGAATAAGTCAGGCATGGCCCCTGCTCAAAGGCTCTCACTTGATAGTCTGGAGGTGGAGCAGTTCTCCATGGCAGGGCCCCCGTGTGATTCTGTAGAAACCAAAGTGCCCCTAACCAATGAAAACGCACGCGACTTCAAAAGCAAACCTTCCGGTTCTTCTACGACGGATTTCGAGGCTCCTGCCTCTTAATCATGGATAATTGACGCTCCGCAGATAACTCCAAATCTGCATGCTCATTTAAATACCCTTAGTGGGCGTTGGAGAAGAATGTACATGAATGCTGCAGCCCGTTTTCCTGTAAATAAACCGGAAGGTTTGCTATTGAAGTTTAGTGCGTTCTTATTGCTTTGGGGCACTTTGGTTTATATCTATCTCTATATATATATTTTTTTTCTTTCCTTTCACTGTAAAAAACAAAGATTACTGGAACGTTAAAGTTAGATTCAGATTTAACTTCTACAAAACAAGTGCAATTCAGCAGTTATAGTTACCTAAGCTAACTATAACTTTTGCCCCTGCAATGACATCACATATTACGTGATCAGTGACATTACTGATTACATCCCAAATTACATCACTGATGACATCATCCACTGAGTGTTAGAGTTTAAAAAAGTGGTTGAAACTTAAATATATATGCTAAGCTATTGCATCAGTTAAATTACTATTGTTTCTGTACAGGTAATTAGTCATATTACTGCTAATATTTCTCATGTGAGTAGCTGTGTGTCTCTATATCAATATGTGAGTGGGTGTCTGAGTGGCTGTATGGGTGTGAGTGGTGGTATGGGTGAGTGAGTGGCTGTGTGAGTGGGTGCGTGCATGACTATATTGCTGAGTGACTGGGTGTGTAAGTGGCTCTGTGGGTGAGTATGTGGCTTTTTGAGAGCCTGTTTGGTTGTGTCATTGGGCATGGGAGTGGCTGTATAGATGAATGGTTTGGTGTGAAAGTGGCTGAATGTGTTTGTGAGTAGCTGTTTGCATGTCCGTATAAGTAAGTAACTGGATGTGGAAGTGGCTGTATTGAACAGTGAGTTTCTGTGTGAGTGGCTGCATAGGTGAGTGAGTTAGTGAATTTGTGAGTCATTGTATGGATGTTTGAATGGGTATGTATGTGTTGAGTGGGTGTGTAAATGACTGTATGAGTGTCTGTGCGGGTGACTGATTGGCTGTATTAATATATGTATGGGGAGTCAGTGGCTATATGGGTATGTGAGTGACTCAGTATCTTTATGTTGAGTGAGTAGATGTGTGAGTAGCTGTATGGGTAAGTGAGTAGCTATGTGAGTGGATATGTGAGTGAGTGGGTATGTGACTAGCTCTGTGGATGAGTAAGTGGATGTGTCAGTGGATGTGTGAGAGGTTGTGTAGGGGTGTGTGTAGGCCTGTGAGTGGTTCTGTGGATTATATAATCAGTGATGTCGTCAGTTATGCCATCAGTGTTGGTATCAGTGATGTCACTGACCATGTCATGAGTGATGTAAACTGAAGATATCATTGAAGACATCATAAACTCACTCATATGTCCACATAAGCACTCCCATACCCATTTACAGACCCATACAACTAGTCACACACCCACTCAGTCTTCCATTCAGTCACTGACTCACCCACTCACTCACCCATAAAATGCTGTAAAATGAAAAAAGCTTTTACCACTCAAGGCACAGTAATAAAGCTTTGAATTGGAAAAACACCATCCAAGTCAAACTAAAATGAATAAACGTAACCCATGACACAGGTTTCTTCGTCATTATAGATCTTCAGAGAGGTTTCATTTTGTCCAGATAAAAATGAGCACCCAGTATAAGTCAAAACAATACCCTTTCAGGCATAGAGTGCCACATAAATTATGGTAAAAGAAGCAGAGAACTTTGGGCAGTTCTCAAGTTTTGGTGGAGAACAGCTCATGTATAGAGTACCCTATAACACCAGCAGCACTCTGAATTTGTGCACCTCAAATGTCTGCTTTTCTATCAAAGTTTTTAAGCATAGGATTACCACAGTGCCATCTACGCTGGGCTGTGAAATTACAATACACTTTTACCACTCCAGGCCCAGTATTATAGCTTTGGATTGGTAAAATACCATCTAAGCCAATCTGTAATAAATAACAGCAACCCCTGACACGTGTTTCGCTATCACTATAGGACTTCAGAGAGGTTAACTTTTACCAGACACAAGGGAACACCCATTATACGTCAAAACAATTGCTTTACGTATCACCCCGATACTTTCCATGCACAAGTATACCCAACTTGACACTTTTGTTGGAAGATTTTGTGAAGATTCGTCAAACGCCACCAAAGATTTAGGCAAGCCAAAAAACGCTTTTCCTATGGAAACTAGGTTCCAACTATAACTACCAACTGACGACCTCCTGTAGTTTATATATATATATATATATATATATATATATATATATATATATATATATATATATATATATATATATATATGTATATATATATATATTTGATTGATTGTTTCAGGGTATACACACACACACATATATATATATATATATATATATATATATATTTTTCGGAATTGCTCGCTTCAGCTACCAACTCCCATAGGGTCAGAAAAGAAAACGAGGCAGACCCTTCTTAGTGCTTTCTTTCAGTTTATTTCAACACCAGTCCTCACGACGCGTTTCGGCAGATCCCTGCCTTGATCACATGACGTGATGATGTTATATATATATATATATATATATATATATATATATATATGTATCACAGCTCCAACCTGCGCAATACAGCACACGTAGGCACTTCCGGGATAAAATTCAATCAGCTTTATTAATGCAGACGCGTTTCAGCCTTAAGCCTTTATCAATGCATAAAGTTGAGATTCTTTAACATCCAGCGCACAGCATAACGTTTAAATAAACAGTGCTGTTCCCTTATTGGTAAGCTCCTAATGATTGAAATCAAAAAAGGACTGCAAAAGTTATGCTCGCACTTGAGGCTGCCATGTAAGCACGGTAATATTTTCACAATGTTCATCATATTTCAAATATCACCTTTCATTTTCATGTCCTTAATTCCAGGAATAATTCCTTTTCTTTGCTTGCCAGGCATACCCGTGTTGTTTGCAGTTACTTGCGCTGTATGTAAAAGCTCCCTCTCCAAGCCTCTAGATGTTTAGCCAAGATATAGTTCCGCGGGTAGCAGTACACTTCCTGCGTCCCCCAAATTCAGATAATTTGCAATACTCCCATCGACGGAGGTCTCTATTAGAGGCGGTTCTAGCACTGTTCATCAATCACCGCTCCAAAACCCATTAACAGCTTTGCCGAACCTTAAGGCGGGTGCCTTTCCTTGTGAGAATGGGTACTCATGTAAATTTCACAGCTCCAACCTGCGCAATACAGCACACGTATTAGAGGCGGTTGAGGCTGCCATGTAAGCACGGTAATATTTTCACAATTTTCACAATGTTCATCATATTTCAAATATCACCTTTCATTTTCATGTCATGAAAATGAAAGGTGATATTTGAAATAAGATGAACATTGTGAAAATATTACCGTGCTTACATGGCAGCCTCAAGTGCGAGCATAACTTTTGCAGTCCTTTTTTTAAACATCATGCTGTGCGCTGGATGTTAAAGAATCTCAACTTTATGCATTGATAAAGGCTTAAGGCTGAAACCCGTCTGCATTAATAAAGCTGATTGAATTTTATCCCGGGAGTGCCTACGTGTGCTGTATTGCGCAGGTTGGAGCTGTGAAATTTACGTGAGTACCCATTCTCACGAGGAAAGGCACCCGCCTTAAGGTTCGGCAAAGCTGTTAATGGGTTTTGGAGCGGTGATATATATATATATATATATATATATATATATATATATATATATATATATATATATATATATATATATATATATATATATATATATATATATATATATGTGTGTGTGTGTATACCCTGAAAAAATCAAATTCTTGGGGAGGGGGCCGCACATCCCACTCCCATTATGGAATGCAGCCCCAGGGGATGGGCTCCCTGGGGCCTACAATGGCTCGGGCCGTGGACCCCCTCCCCTTAATTTAATGATTCAGCCCTTACGGAATGTGGTCCCTGGGACCCAAAATGGGGTTGTGATGGAGGCCCCACTGATGCCATCCTCCTAATATATACTTTTTTAAAAATATTGGCCACCATTTTGTTTCCTGTGACCTAAGTCCAGCGGGATCAGAGCAAAAATTGCTAATTGTTTTTCAATTCTGGCCACAGGGGGTCCCACTGTGTCTCCCCACGGGGCCTCAGGGTGGCAGGGTATCTCTACCCTTCCCCATTATATTTTTTTTCTAAACTTCAGGGCAGGGGCCCAAAACCCCTGGCAGCAACATTTTTTCTCAAGTTGCTGGGAACCAATCAGATCACTAGCTCCAGCAGGAGCCTGACTCACTTGGAAGCGAATTGGCCAAAGAGACAAAAAGCTCCTTGGGCCAATAAGAAGGCTTTATTTTAAAAAATTGGACTTAAAGGATTCTCACGAGAGGGTCCAGATATACAAATATTTTTGAAACGTTTTACTCAAAAACTACTGAATGGATTTACTCCAAATCACAAAAGCATGCTTTCTAATCCAAGATATAGCTTCCATCCATAAACTAGGCAAAAAAAGAACATTTTTTGGGAAAAGTTTCTTGAAGACTCGTCTAGCGTGGAAACACTGACCTTTGTATAACTACGCATATACATCTGTAATGGCACCACTGATATAGCAAATCCAGTTGTAAAGCTCAGATATTGTTGCCTATCATATAGAGTCAGAATTATATTGTACTAGTGAACTAGGAGAATTCCTGCAATAGCCTGGCAGAATGTGGGTTTGGATATTATGAGCCTGTATGGATGCATGGGTCTGAGAAGGTTGTATGCCATATTGTTAATGCATTATTTTTCTCACTTATTGTGCTTAGTAAGAATGCCTAACAGTGGTCTTGAAAGATAATGGGCACAATTTGTGTTGAGGAAGGTTTAAGAGTTTCATTTGGTTTGTGATGTCTCACCATTTTTGTCCGATTGAAATGCATTTTAGTGAATACCTAGATCAGATGGTCACAAAAAGATGGGTCTAGAAAGGGTATTAACAGTTTTTAGTTACAATATGTTTATTGGTGGTACCATGCGAATTATAGAAACTGCAGTGAAAAATGCCGGTCCTCCAATGCAATTTGATTAAGCATTTTTGAGAGAAAACTCAATTCTCTCATGATTTTCCCATAGACATTATGGTTAATGTTTCAGGCACTGAAATAGCGACACATTTTCTATACATTAAGAAACATATTCTTCATCCATATAAGATAACTATCAGTATTGCTGAATAAAATGTACTTCTAACAGCAGCAGTCTGTCAAATGATTCCCCAGTGTACCACTGAAGTTTCACCACAGAATTCTAATGAAGTGCTAGCACTCTGTATTTAAGACAAAAGTCAAGTACTCCCGAAAGCCTTGTTGCTGGACTATGAGCTGTTGAATTTAAAGTCTTTATAATGGAACAGACTGATTTCAATGAGCATTGAGTGTTTAAGGCATACATGCAATCAACTGTTTCAAAAATGTGAAGAGGAGAATAGGTTTTAGTCAATTATGGCAAAGTATATGTTTAAAGGTCGAAAAGAAGTTAATGAGCACAATCCCTATCAATGTACAGCAGCTCATTTACACATCTGTTTCCCCGCATATTCAATCACTGCATTACTTTGCACTGTGGCATTTTGGTAGACAATTTCTATTTGATTGCATGGGAGCAGATTTCTCGAGATGCACAAAGCTATTCCCAGGCAGAATTCATATTCAAAATGAATGGATTTGTTGCTCCTATGTCCTATCCTAAAAATGTGTTGCTGTGTTGGATATTTCGATATTACTTTTACTCCTTTAATCCTACCATATTCTTTTGCAGGTAAACTGTCTTGTATATATATCTATATCTATCTATATATATATAACATATATAAATATATATATATATATTCACTGAAAAAACCATAGGTTTTAGCCCATATATAGTTAGGGATTAGCATTTACAAAACATTAATTTACTCGCACAAAACCATAGAAATTCGCATATATAGTTAGATGCAATAACTATATATCGCGCACCCGCAACCCACTGCTGATGATGTCACATATTACATCATTCATGACATGGTCAGTGACATCACTGATGACATCTCAAATGACATCACTGATGACATCTCAAATGACAACATCCAGTGACTGTATGTTTCTGTAAAGTTAAAATATGTCTTACATATTGAAGAATGAGTGGATGTATAAGTGTTTGGATGAAGGATTTAGTAGGTGCATGACTGACTGTATGAGAGAATGATTAAATGTGTCTCACTGAGTGCATGGGTTAGTGACTAAACTGTCTTAATGTGTGCATCATTATTACTGTAGTTCTGTAAACTGCTGCATGTGTTGATCAGTAGCTATATGAGTAACTATATGGGTTATTGATTGGTTGCCCAAATATTTGTATGGGAGACTGAGTGTGTGTGTGGGGGTGGCTGGGAGGTGTGTGACTCTGTGCATAGATGTGTGAGCAGTTGATTCAGTAGATGTATGGGTTCAAAAGTGCATGTGAAAACAGCTGTATGGGCGGTTGACTATCAGCATGAGTGCATTGGTGAGTAATTGGATTTCTCAGTGCTAAATGTCAAAGTAAGTACATATGTAAAACACAGTACATGTAAGAGTTGACATATATAAATAACTGTGCATAAGAGCTAGTGAATGTGTGAGTGGCTGTATGGATCATTGTGAACTTGTATCAGGGATTGTATAAGAGAGTAAATATGTGTTAGTACATGTTTGATTAAGTAAGGTGTGTATAACTGTATAGTTGAGGAAATGGAGGTGTGATTGATTCTTTGCATGACTGACTAGGTGTGTGAGTAACTCCATGGATGAGTGACAGTCTGTGAGAGTCTGTTTACACTGATTGTATCTAAGGTTATATTAGAGTCTGAAGAGGTTGATCGTATTATCACATGAATGATATCATCAGTGATGTCATCAGTAATGACAAATGAGATCTTATCAGTGATTTTATCAGTGATGTCATTTGAGATGTCATCAGTGATGTCATCAGTGATGTCACTGACCATGTCATGAATGATGTAATATGTGACATCATCAGCAGTGGGTTGCGGGTGCGCGATATATAGTTATTGCATCTAAATATATATATGCGAATTTCTATGGTTTTGTGCGAGTAAATTAAGGTTTTGTAAATGCTAATCCCTAACTATATATGGGCTAAAACCTATGGTTTTTTCAGTGAATTTCAATGGTTTTTTAATAGCAAATATCAAAAGCTGTCAAATGTCAAGTATGTGATAGGTAAAAACTTTTTCGTGTTTATGCACGCTGATGTGCTTTGAACGCTGCCCCCCCCTCTTTTCTCTTAGTAGTACTCTCTCTTTGCAGATAGTGAAGGGTAGTTAACGCAGGCCTTTGCCCCCGTTGTAATCCGTCGTGCCTGCTTGTCTCTCCATTTGATTGATTGTTATCCAAGCATTTACTGTTTTAGAATTGATTCTCTTTGGTTCATTCTCTATTTACAAACAAGCACAAAGTCGCAATACTCTGTTTAGTCTTTGCAGATAGTGAAAAATCGTGTAAAAAAACAAAAGTAATCGAGCAAAATCAGTAGGCCACTAATGGGATATCTTTTTGACCTCGCTAAAATAGAAACATTAGGAACAACCCTTCATGAGAAATACGAAAATAGTGAGATGAACTGAGCTCCACACCATGATGGCTGCAAGACAGCTCGGCTCCGCCACCCACCCCGCCCAAAATAACGATAAACTCTATGCAAATATTATAAATATATACAACACACCAGCAAAGTAACAGGGTAAAACATTTTATTAAATAACTATTTACATAACTATTTTATACTTTTTGTTGCCTGATCCGGCTAGCTCAATCGATCGAGCATGAAACTCATGCACTCTGATAGAAAGCGTTGCTGCTGATGCTATGCAGACAAAAACTGGTTTTCAGTTTGTACATTCTTCAAGATTTTTCCATCCAAGGCTGGTTGAGAGTTTGTAGAACGATGGCTTCAGATTTTCAACATACGGTGTGGTGGCGCGGACTGGGAGGGGGCGCTTGGCTCCTGCCCCCTCCCCAAGTCATGTTGCTCTGGTGTGGCCTAAGATCGCCCCCGACATAGGCGGCCGGCTCCCGGGGTCCGGCGGAACTTTTTGCCTTTTGATGACTCTTCCATTCTGGACCTTGTCCCACAATCCGTTTGACCTGAATACACGCTGTAGTGGGGCGCCCCTTTACCTTTTCAGTTGCCATTCCACCCGCTTTTGCTACACTGTGCCTCTTCTGACTACAGCGTCTCGCTCACCATGTAGTTGAGTTGCTCCCGCTCTTGCGATGCAGCAATAGGCGGCTGCCACAGGACTCTCAAAATGGCGGCCGGCTCTTCAGATTTGGGCGTGGTCCACTAAAATGGCCCTGGGACACCTTGGAACTCGGACGCTTGTCTGCTAGGGCTTGGGCCTAAGCATGTGCAAATTTTGCGAATCTCGCGTTCGCGAATTTTGCGGATTTGCGAACTCGCAATTCGCAAAATCCGCGAATTCTCGCGAATTTGCGGATTTTTTTTTTGTGTTCGCGCGTGTTTCTGCCAGTTCGCGAGGGTTTTGTACAATTTCGCAAAACGCGAACTTACCTGTCGGGTCGCAAGTTTTGCGAACTTGTTGTTTCTACGTGTCCAGCCTGTTTGGGACACTCTTCTTCATCACTGCCACTCTCTGTCACCACTGCCACTCTCTGACTACTCATGCCACCCTCTGGCCCACCCATGCCACCCTCTGTTTCATCACAGCACCCTCTGGTTGTCCAGTCAGTGTACATTATTGTGGCAAAGCAAAGCACACCTTCCCTGCCTCAAGTGACCTGAATTAATTTGGGGCTGATTAATGTGTCACAGAATATTTTTTTAGCTGGCACCTGCTTCCTTAGTGCTTCCTGATTAGAGATCTTTTGCACTTGCTAAGTGCTTTCATTGTTGCAAAATTAGTTACAACACCTGCCCTGCCCCAACTGACAATAATGAATTAGGGGCTGATTAATGGATTTGAACTTCCAGCCTGGCTCCTGCTTGTCTCCCTTAGCTGTAATTCAGGACCTTTGTGGCATATGTGTAACTATTCTGAGGTTCAGAGCTGGGTCACATAATAGTTGCAAGTAGGCAACTGAACTCTGGAGGGGCCCCTCAGGAAGCACTACAGGAAATGGCTACTAATGATGAGCCTGAACTTTTGAACCTGGTAAGTAGTTTCAGTTTTGCTAAGATCGTATTTCTGCCATTTAGCGCTTATTGGCGGGGCGCGAAGTTGTACTGGGAAGCCGCGAACTCACGCGAACAGTGCGAGCAAGCCATAAAATCCGCTGCTCGCGGATTTGCGGATTTTGCGGGAGATTCGCGAATCTCGCGGATTGCAAATTTACCGAAAATCCGCAAAATCCGCGAGCGAAACGGATTTTCCGCCCATGCTTACTTGGGCCCCATTCTCGAAAGCGTCCACTGAGCCTTGAAGATTCTACAAAAGTCTTGGGGGCCCCCGACTCCCGCAGGCTTCTGGTGGGGAGCGGCTGGTGGCCACGACTGAGCTACAAGATGGTGGTGCTCTCATGCTGACGCCAGCTTCAGTCTGAAACATCCAGAAACACTGTAGACTACCAATTCGATCAGTTCCGGTAGCGCCCCAACGTGACCCGGTAGGGAAGAACTTTCCCTCCCCTCTTTGACTGATGGTTCTTGTTGCCTGTCCCTTCTGTTGTCATTTAACAGAACTTTTTAGACTGCTGAAAGGGGTTGTGTTCCGACCGCTGGTTGGTGGAGACATTTTGACTATATTCTGGACCTACGTTGTCGCGTAATGCGTTATATGACACGCCGCGTTAGCGCACCCGGAAGTGCTCCGGTGCGCGAAGCGCAGCTTCCCGGAAGCGATCCGGGGCGCGGGGCGTGGGGCGCGGCGCGCAGCGCGTAACGTAAGCATAACAGGTCATGTGACTTGTTTTTAAAACTTTTCATTGGTTCATTTTACTTTTGTTATTCTAATGATGAAAGGCTTGGTCATATGACCTAAAAATTACGCTTTTTATTGCTTTCGAACATTATTTTTTCTTAAACATATATGTTATAATGTTCCAGGCTAATGTACTTTCCCGGAAAATTTACAACTGTCCTGCAAGTAAAATATATTCCTTTTTCTAGAAAAAGGGCGTTTCTTCGTCCCATGACGGAGCCGTTGAGCAAAAGATGCTCGGCCTGCTGTCTTAGTCGCCGATACGCCTGAATATCAGATTCTTATCGATCACTTTATGTTGCAGGAGTAGAAACACAACAGCCCTTGACCATTTATCTTTACTGCGTTCCTGCGTATTATACCTTTTATCCGTCATGTAATTGGACTGCTTTATTTCACTTGCCTTTTACTGATTCGAAAACAGTGGCTAAAATTAAAAACTTTACCAATGTAAATACTACTACCATGTTTTGTTTTTAAAACCTTTATTGTGAAGATGTCAGTATACAAATATGGGCCTATAACCACGTGGGCCGGCCACGGAGCAAACTGGAATCGTATATGATGAGGAGACATTTACACTGTAGAGGAACGTAACAAGCGGGCCATTAGGTTGCAAGAACTAAGGTGTCTAACAGTTGCGGAATCGGTGGACGTACATTTTGTAATTAAAATACGACAGGGTCACTTACAATAAAATTATCTAGATTTACATTTGCGGGCAAGTACCATGGGTGACGTTAATTCGAACTTTCAATAGTACAGTAATCAATAACACATCAGAACTTAATATCAATAGGGATGTCGAAATATTCAATCAATTCTCGTCCCCGCCCGCCATGTGCTTCAAAACTGCATACGTATCTCGTGATATCAAGGTTGTGCAACCAGTACACAACAAGGAGTTATGAGTCCCATTTATACAGGCGCAATTTTGGGCGAGGCCGGGCAGGTCCAGGATATAGTCAAAATGTCTCCACCAACCAGCGGTCGGACCAGAACCCCTTTCGGCACTCAAAAAAGGTTCAGTTAAATGACAACAGAAGAGATAGGCAACAAGAACCAACAGTCAAAAGAGGGGAGGGCAAGATCTGAAGCCATTGTGCTACAAACTCTCAACCAGCCTTGGATGGAAAAATCCTGAAGAATGTACAAACTGAAAACCAGTTTTTGTCTGTATAGCATCAGCAGCAACGCTTGAGTCAGCTTTGTGTGAAGCCGCCATTTTGATTCAATCAATAGCGTCCCCCTGCACACATTCAGGGACCTGGTCGTGTCTTCAGGTCAAACGGATTGTGGGACAAGATGCAGAAAGGAAAAGGAAAAAAGTTCCGCCGGACCTCGGGAGCCGGCCGCCTATGTCATGGGCGATCTTTGGCCACACCAGGGCAATAATGAAGCTGCAGCAGGTGCAAATAAGCTTCAGACAGTGTTACAAGCGCTGCTCAGAACTCTCAACTATGACACCACCTCCGTGCCATCTTGATCTTGGCGCCTTGTGCTGGTTCCGACCTATTCACACATCGGTCCGCTACTGACACCACCTCATAGGCCAACGGGGCACCCCACGCTGACTTTCGGCGCAGCATTGTAGGATGGCCACACCAGTGCGGCAACTTGCTAGACACCACCTCGGTGCCATCCAGATCTCGGCGCGTTGTGCTGCCTTCGGCCTACTGTAGCCGCAAGTGCGGACGCAACTCAGCTGGATAGCGAGTGAAACAGCAAGGGGCGCCCCACTGCAGCCGAGGAGCCTCCATCTTGGGGGCGACGCACAGAATCCCATTGCTTTCCAATGCAGTCAGATCCTCAAACAGCCCCCACTGACTGACGCGACCTCACAGGCCAACGGGGCGCCCCACGCCGACTTTCGGCGCAGCATTGTAGGATGGCCACACCAGTGCGGCAACTTGCTGGACACCACCTCGGTGCCATCCGGATCTTGGCGCGTTGTGCTGCCTTCGGCCTATTCGCACATCGGTCCGCTACTGACGCCGACTCACGTGCCAACGGATTTTCTACGCTTTTTATAGCAGTGCGTAACGTAAGCATAACAGGTCATGTGACTTCTTTATAAAACTGTTCATTGGTTCATTTTACTTTTGGTTTCCTAATGATGGAAGGCTTGATCATATGACCTAAAAATAACACTTTTCATTGGATTAAAACATTTTTTTTTCCCAAACGATGAAAGCCCCACCTCGTTTCTGGATGTTTCAGACTGAAGCTGGCGTCAGCATGAGAGCACCACCATCTCGTGGCTCCGTCGTGATCATTCCGTGAACAATCATGGCAGCCGCTCCCCACCGGAAGCCTGCAGGAGTCAGGGGCCCCCAAGACTTTTGTAGAATCTTCAAGGCTCAGTGGACGCTTTCGAGAACTGGGTCCAAGACCGAGCAAACAAGCGTCCGAGTTCCAAGGTGTCCCAGGGCCATTTTAGTGGACCAGGCCCAAAAAGGAAAGAGCCTGCCGCCATTTTGAGAGTCCTGTAGCAGCCGCCTATCGCTGAACCGCAAGAGTGGGCGCAACTCAGCTGAATGGCGGATTTTGGCACAGTGTACCGAAAGCGGGCGGAATGGCAACTGAAACGGTAAAGGGGCGCCCCACTACAGCAGACGAGCCTCCACCTGGGGAGGCCCGTTCACGGCGCCTGCCCCCCCCCACCCCCCCGGGGCGCCCCACGCCGTTTTTCGGAGCAGCATTGTAGGATACCAAAACCAGTGCGGCAACTTAATGAACATCACCTGGGTGCCATCCACATCTCAGCGCGTTCTGCTGCCTTGGGACTATTCGCACAACAGACCGCTACTGACGAGGCCTCCCCCCGCCGTTTTTCAGAGCAGCATTATATATATATATATATATTACCTACTGGCGGTCGCCAGTAGGTAGTTATAGTTAGGACCTAGTTTCCATAGGAAATATGCAACATTCTATATGGAATAACTTTGGCGCCCGTTGACAAATCTTTGCGGAATTCTCCAAGAAGATGGCCTGCTTTGCTCCGCTCCTATCCTGAAAGTTTCGCGGTGATTCGTCAAGCGGGGGCTGAGAAAAAAGGGGGGTCCCAAAACACGTTTTCCTCATGCAATTTTCCATAAGAACATTTAGCCGAGGCTACAGCGCCGAACTGCTGAACGGAATTACACCAAATTTGGCAAAAAGGTAGAGTTTGGTTTGCAGATCACGCTTTTTGTTTAATGGTGTATATCCGTGCAGTAGTTCCCCCGAAAATCAAAAGTAAAATCATAGATATATCTAAGGACGAAGTAGGGTACGCGTATTCTCTGAGGATCATACGCGTACCCTTACGAGCATGAGCTGCATGCTAATTGGCTGTCAACTGTCTGTCAACACTCCAAACCTAGAAGTGTTGGTAGCCATCTTGTGCCTCTGTAGAACCGAGGCACAAGAAAGCTGAAAAATAAGTGTGCAAAAGACACAAAGGGGCAGGGTAGAAACACCCTGACCCTCTAGGCCTGCTCAGGGGTCCCACAAGGACCCCCAAGGCCCCCCCCAAATTACGTTTTTTTTTGTTAATTGCAGGATGCGGGCATCCTGCCAATAAATATTTTTTATTTTTTTTGTTTAGCCCCCGGGGGAATTTGTACTAAAATAGTGTGGGGGGTCCCAATTCCCACCACACTGCCCGAGGGACGGCCACCCGGGATTATTTAAATTACATATGGGAGGCTCTCAGGCTACCCCAGCCCCGGGGATGGCCACCCCTGGGGCTTTTTAGAATTGGGTGGGGGCCTCTCAGGCCCCCCCAGCCCCTGAGACCGCCAACCCTGGGGCTTCTTAGAATTGGGTGGGGGTGCTCTCAGGCCCCAGCCCCTGGGACCACCACGCCCGGGGCTTGAAACAAATGTGGAAGGCTTGTAGAGGCCCTGTGGACCGCCACCTCCTGGGCCGGCTCCAGACACTGCTGTTTGCAATGGCGGGCGGGATCCTCGCGGCTCCTACCCTGCCATTGCAAACTGCTTTGCTTTATTGAAGCGGGAGCAGGGAAACCTGCTCTCGCTTCAATGAAGCAAAGCAGATTGCTTTTCCATATGGGGAGCAGCATGTTAGCTGCTCCCCATATGGAAAAGCAATGTGAGGGGATTGAGGACCCCCCATGGTCCCCAACAGTGAGGGCCAGTCCTGGGGGATGGGGTCCCCGGGGCTACCAGTGGCACGGGCCCCCCTCCTTGTTAAAATGTAAAAAAAAAGGCAAACAAAATGGCCGGCCCCAGGGGATGAGGTCCCCGGGGCCTTGAAGGGCCCTGAGGAGGGGGGCTACACAACCCTCCTCCATTAAAAAAAAAACATTTGGCTATGACTCAGCGGATGGGGTGCCCGGGGACTGCGATTAGCCACGGGAGGGGGGCCACGCGGCCCCCTTCCCATTAAAAAAATAATAATAATATTTGGGAGTCAGGTCCTGGGAGATGGGGTCTCCAGGGCCCAAAAAAAAAGAAAAAGAAGGGGGGCTACACAGCCCCCTTCTTAAAAAAAAAAATACTAAAAAACGAGATCGGGGAGGAGGCCACGACCCCTCCCTTCACCACTCTGCAAACGCGCCCCCCTGGCGTGTTTACAAAGGGGGGAGTAATTCCCCTTGAATACTGGGGGTCCCTGGGGGCCAAATAGCCCACCAGGAACCTCCATATGCGACCGGGAGCTGCAACGCAGGACCCTGGCGCATAGTGGAGGTTCCTGGTGGGCCAATTGGCCCCCAGGGACCCCGAGTATTCAAGGGGACTTAATCCCCCAATTAAGAACGTGCCAGAGGGCGTGTTTGCACAGTGGTGAAGGTAGGGGGCAGGGCTTGAGGTGACGGATTGCACCACTCTGCAAACGTGCTCCCTGGCCCGTTTGCAGAGGGGGAACTAATGCCCTTTGAATACTGGAGTCCCTGAGGGTCAACTAGCCCACCAGGAACCTCCAGTATGTAATGAGGCCATGCCCCTTTTTACACCTCTCTGCAATGCAGCCCCCTGGCGCATACTGGATATTCCTGGTGGGCTAGTTGGCCCCCAGGGACCCCAGAGTTCAAGGGGACTTAATCCCCCAACTTAGAATGTGCTATGGGGCACGTTTGCACGGTGGTGAAGGTAGGGGGCGGGGCTTGTGGTGATATGTGTGCAAACACGCCCTTTGGCACGTTTTAAGTTGGGGAATTAATTCCTCTTCAATACAGAGGTCCCCTAGGGGCCAACTAGCCCATCAGGTACCTCCAGTAAGCGCCACGGAGCAGTGCTGCAGAGTGTTGTAAAAAGGGGCGTGGCCTCTGCACACCTCTATGCAATGCAGCTCCCTGGTGCATACTGTAGGTACCTTCTGGGCTAGTTTGCCCACAGGGGACCTCAGGATTGAAGAGAAATTAATTCCCCAACTTAGAATGTGCCACGGGGCGTGTTTGCACACATGTCACCTCAGGCACCGCCCCCTTCCTTCAGCATTGGGCAAATATTCTTCTAAAATCAGCCGAACTACGAATTCCCATTTTCTCACTCGTTATCACGAGTCCTTATAAACATGCCCCAAAGTTTTGTAATGTTTATAATCCAGTCTCCCATTTAAAAAGGGACGAAGTATATAGTGAAGTGCATTGTGAATCGTGAAGCAACACTGTCTAATTGTGATTGATTGATAAAGAATTCGAAAAGTTGTGTATTTCTTTTGCAAGTAATGTGCATAGGGGCAAATTTACAAGTTCCTTGCGTCACTATTGCATAACTTTAGCTAGGTGCTAGAGAAGCACATAAATGCACAGCTGGTACAGTTCCTGGAGGATCACTCGCTGTTGCACACATCCCAGACTGGTTTTAGACCACAACATGGGACTGAAACCGCCTTATTAGCAGTCACCGAAGACACGAGAAGGATTCTGGACCAAGGAGGATCAGTGGCAGTGATCCTCCTTGATCTAAGTGCCGCATTCGATACGGTCAGCTACGCCACCTTGCTAGACCGTCTCCATAACATCGGAGTTTCGGGTGACGCTTTAAGGTGGTTTGGATCCTTCCTGTCTGGGAGGTCGTTCCAGATCTTCGACGGTGCAACAGTATCCTCCAGCAAACCCCTGAGCTGCGGAGTTCCACAGGGCTCCTCCCTGAGCCCTGTGCTGTTTAACGTCTACATGAGGCCGCTGGCAGGTGTCGTCGAACCGTATGGCATTAAAATCGTGTCATACGCCGACGACACTCAGCTGGTGGTCTCGCTGGCCACCGAGAACAGCAAGGGCTCCCCAGCCGATCTGTTACACTGCCTAGAGGACATAAAGGGATGGATGTCCAACTCCTCCCTTAAATTAAACGGAGACAAAACGGAGCTCATGCTCCTAGGCCCACCCTCGCCAGTACCATTCACCTCTCTGTGGCCCAATGCACTGGGTCCCCCCCCCTACCCCAAAGGAGAGCGTGAAGAGCCTGGGAGTGTGGTTGGATAACAAACTCTCCTTTTCCATCCAGGCCACAAAACTATCTGCCACATGTTTCGGCCTTCTAAGAACCTTGAGGAAGGTTCTTCCGCTGTTGCCGCTAGAAGCCAAAAAAGTTGCGGTCCAAGGGCTAATTCAGTCTCGCCTTGATTCGAACAACGCCCTGTACATGGGGGCACCTGAGTTTACACTTCGAAAACTACAGGTTGTCCAAAACTGTGCAGCGCGTGCCTTGCTAGAAATTCCGCGCACTCAGTCTGCTAAACCTGCCCTCAAAACTCTCCACTGGTTGCCAGTGAGGCAGAGGATAGCTTTCAAGGCACTATGCCTAGCGCACCGCTCCTTCTGGAACACAAGCCCAGCGATCAACAGAAACCTTGTCACCCCCTACAATCCCAACAGGAACCTACGATCAAAGGAGGCTTTCCTTGCCGTCATTCCGAGAATAAAGCGAGCCAGAGCAGGGGGAAGAATGTTCTCGCTGAATACCGCCAGACTCTGGAACGACCTTCCCCTGTCTCTCCGATCCAACTCAAATCTCCTTTCATTCCGTAAGAACTTAAAAACATGGTTGTTTGACAAACCCACTGTACCATAAACACCTCTTCCGTCACTTCTGGTCAGCTCAGCGCTTGGACGCCCACGGGCAGCAATCGCGCTCTACAAATACCATTACAATACAATACAATACAATTAACATGGGAAAAGTGACGCGAAAGTGGTGCAAGGAGCTTGTAAATCTGCTACACGGTGTTCTGTCTTAGTTTACTTTCCTTTCTGTCATGAAGAGGATCCTGGGTAAATATAACGGTTTCTGTACAGCCAGTACCTTTCAACCCTACCTCAAAACTGCTTACTGTCTGTTACCATAGTAACAGTTCATGGAACACTTAAGTGAGCACAAAGGTTACAAGTTCACCACACAATGTTGCTAATCGAAACAGTTACTGTGCTGGAGTTTTTAAAATTTTCCATAGGAACCGTTAATCCCAGGTACAGACTCTGGTAAAGAGCTGGTAAAGAATTAGCCTCAGTATTATACATTTAGTTATAAGCATCATTTCTATTTTAATTGTTTGATGTTTTCTAAGCATATGATTATCATACTAAATAATAGTGAAATGTCAGAAAAAGAAGACGTATAGACGTTTGTTTTATTAACTTTTATTAAAACAGCAATAAATAACTAGAAACATAACTTTAAAATAACAATATAATAAATAACTAGAAACATAACTTTAACATAACAATATAATAAAGAAAATGTGAGATGGACTCCAATGGAAGGAGGGTAGGTAACATGCAGAACAAAAATAAAAATAAGTGTTTAAAATTAAATCGATGTGACAGAATGAGGTCAAAGATCCCAAATTAAGGTAACACTTGACAATATTTGTTAATTTGCAAATGTGCACGTCTGCAGTGTGCTTGATACATTCCACTTCTCTTATAGGCCCGCGTTCAAGAGGTGTCTGTACGGAAGTGCCTACTATGACAGACTTACAGTATGGACCAATGATTAAATGATTAAAATGATTCAGAGATGAGACAGAATTAGGTGAGAGATCATGTCATTATGAAGGACAATATTCTTTATTTCGAACACATTTTATCATAGGCATTGTGTATCTAGGCCGCTCTGCTTACCTTGTGTAAACACTATGGCAAACAGAGTTCACAACTTGATTTTTGCTTTGGTTCTACACTGCAGACTGTATTAAATTCAGCCTTGATTTTTTTATCGGCAGAGTGGACAGCAGCATCTATACCTTTAAAAGAGAAAGAGAAACAATATGAGATAGAGTGAGAGAGAGAAAGAGAGACAAAAAGACATTAAAAGTGTGAGAGATAGAAAGTAATAGATGGAGGAGTTAATACTGGAGAAAATCTTTGTAGCTCACCGTTTTGCCTCTGTTGTGTGTTCAAGCACGTGCCGGTTTATAGTGTACCCTCCAGTTTGGTGATCTGAAAGATAGTATAGAGTTAGTAATAGCATAGTACAGAGTTAGGACTTAGGAGTTGGCCTAACCGCTAGGGCGCTCGACATCGGGCCTGGGTATATGGGTTCGAGTCTCGGTAACGATGCCAAAACCTCCTGTGATTCTGGGCAAATCACTTAATCTCCCCGTGCCTAAAATGAATGTGTGTCCTCATTTAACGTAACTGGTGCTATGTAAAGCTCTCTGATACCCGATTTAGTTCGGGTCTAGTTCGCGCTATATAAAAAAAAACTCTGCAACTGCAGAGGTATATTTTTGCCTTATGTCTTTCTACACTCAGGATACTGTATTTCATCAACTTCCACTGCAAGGAGGTGTTTTTGCGATGTTTTACTCCCAAAGTACTATACCCCATGCACTCCCACTGAATAGCGGTGAGTTTTCATTACTGCGTACCCAGACTGTTGTATCCCATTGACTCCCAGAGTCCGGAGGTTAGTGCCTTTTCTTGCTCACTCAGGGGCAGATTTACAAGCTCCTTGCACCAATTTTGCGTCACTTTTCCCATGTTAAAAGTGACGCAAAAGTGGCAGAAGGGGCTTGTAAATCTGCCCCTCAGACTGTTGCAACCTATCTATTCTCACTGCCTGGCGGTAATTGTACATTCCTATGCAGTCAAGCTGCTGCACACTACCCACTCTCTCCGCCCGCAGGTGACTTCTCGTTGCTTCGGAAACAAGCTTCTTTGCTCACCTTGTGCCATTGACGTGATTCAAAGAGGGTGCACCACGTGTTGAAGCAGCCTTCTCAGACGTTGTTACGATGGCCACGCATCATCGCAGAAACGCTCAAATGTTGAGCTTTGGAGGTGTTGGGCGGGACGCTAATTTGTGAAACATAACCTGTTAGATAAAAAGGTACACGTGGTTAATATCATCACAAGCGATGGACATTTGACCGATTATAAAAAAATTCCTGAGTCGCCTTTTTGTATCCAGTCTGTTGCACCCATCTACTCCCTCCGCTGAGCACCCAGGCCTCACTGCTCACCTTTTCGCGGACAGGGTACGTTCTACATCATGCAGTTCTGCTCTGCCACCAAGTCTCACATTTGGTGCTGAGTCTTGTTATAACTATGGCAAAGGACATACTCGTGCACCTATCTTCATCGCAGGTTCCTCACCCGCTCAGTCCTTCTGGTACCCCAAAATCAGTGACCAAAGAGGTCTCGCACGTAGTGGTGGGCCCCCCTGCTCTGTGCTTCCCGCCTACATGAGGCGTCCAAACCACTAGGACGGGCAATCCAAGCGCTTGCGATGGGAACAACTCTAAAATGGCATAGAGAATGTGTGCCCCATCTTTTTTATTGGTAGGGTTACGTGTGTAGTGATGTATGAGCTGGATGGGTGTGGTGTGGATGTATACCAGCCATGAGGTAGTGTGTGTGTGTGCCGTTTTGACAACTAGACCTCGAAGTAAAAAATCACTACAATGGAAATCTGGGCCATGTACATACCGTTGTTGTGTTTTCCTGGAAGCGTAAGCTGAGTGGGCTGGACTGATGTATGCCAGTGCTGCGTGAGGCTGTGAACGATGACTCTGAAGTTATGGGTGTGCTTCCGTTGTGAGCTATATAAAAAATCTACTGATTCGGGTGTCTGTGTTGTAGTACTGCCGTCACCCGGGTCCTACACGCAAATGTGTTATTATGTCTGTAAATTCCCACAATATGGCTAACATTGAAGGTACGGGGTATCACTGACCCTATATTCATCCATAGTTGCACACATTAAAGATGTTGGACATGACGCATTTCTGTAACTATGAATGTTTGTTGTACATTCAGTGGAGTATTGTAGCTGTAGTAATACCGGGCTGTGAGAGATTTAGGTTGCAGTTTTTGGCAAATGAAAGACAGATAATATATATACGTATGTGGTCATTCAGGTATACTGTCGAACTTGGTGATGGAAATCATTGTTCGAGGCTCGGAGTCACGTCCACATCCTGTTGTTGTAGAGTAATGACGTAATCAACGCGTGCCTAAAAATGTACTGTAAATAAGGTGCTCATGTAAATTGTTGACATAGTTTTAGGTCGACTTTGCGCTATATAAATATGCTAAAAAAAAGAAAGAAAAAAGAAATAGAAAACATTTATGAATTGACTATACAGTTTCTTTGCAGTATTTTAATGGTCCACTTTGTACATTTGTATTTGTAGAATGAGCGAGAGAAAGGTATATAATCGAAGTTTTTGTTATTGGCAGAGGTAAGATGGCTGCATACACTATTTACAGCACAATATAATGTGGTAGGGCTCAGAAGCAGCATTTTACAAACATAATAAGTAAACAAACACAGATAGATAGTTGAAGTGGGTACGGGCACGTGTGCTCTACTCCATTTTATTACGTTGCTGTTGGTAACAAGTAGAATAGTGATCATGATATTATACACAGTCATAAACGGTTTATGACTTCTGCTGTACGAAGGTAGGAGCACTATATGTGAAATTATACACAGAAGATTCTATCGTGAAGGGTTCATGAATTGGGGTGCACTGAGGTAGGGGCAGTTCGTGTGGAGCCTGATGTGTGGTTCAGGCAGACCGCACTGGTAAGAATGTTATGTTATGTTATGTTATGTGATCTTGTATAGCGCATGGCTACCCCAGCGACAGGGCGTCCCAGCGCTTGCGGACATACCAGAAGCTAGTACGGCAGAGGAAGTGCTAGATGGATGCAAACAAGCAAGTTTTTATACGTTTTTGGAATTGCAGGTGATTTGAAGTGGCCCGAGCTTTGGAGGGGATAGAAGTCCAGAGCTTAGGGGCCAAATACCTGAAGGAGCGACTGCCGGCTCTGCTCCTCCGAATCCTGATAGTACGAGCTAGAGAGAGGTCCGCTGAGCGGAGTGCGCGCGTGGGAGTATAAATAGATCACAGTCCCTGCAGAGTTTGGGGGCCAGCATTATACAGGATTTTGTGGGTGAGGCAAAGGGTCTTGAATTGAATGCCTTGTTGTATTGGAAGCCAATGTAATCGTCGGAGAAAGGGGGACGTGTGGCAAGTTTTGGGTAGGACAAATAGAACGCGGGCGGCGGCGTTCTGTGCTCTTTGCAACCTGTTTTTTGCAGTCATATTGGACCCTAGCATGAGGGCATTGCAATAGTCCAGGTGAGATAGAACTAATGCCTGGACTATAATCTGGCGAGTAGAGGGCTCAAAAAAAACCAAGATGGGTTTAAGAGAGCGAAGACGCCCGTAACAAGTACCTGCCACCTTTTTGGTATGGGACTCAAGGTTGAGTGAATTATCAAGCAACACCCCTAGATTTTTTACTGACTCCTTGGGTATAGGAGCTGGTCCCAGCGCAGGAGGCCACCAATGCTCGTCCCAAGTCTGCGTGCCATTGCCAATCAGGAGTACCTCTGTTTTAGAGGCGTTTAACTGAAGACAGTTGTTAGATAGCCACCTTGAAATCGCCAGAATGTCTTCTTGGAATTTAATTTGGTCCTCCACATTGTTATTGGAAAAGTTGAAAATGAGATGTGTGTCGTCCGCATATGATGTTAACTGGATCTTACGTTCCCGGGCCATCAAGGCCAGGGGCAGACGTACACATTAAACAATGTGGGACTGAGCGCAGACCCCTGAGCCACCCCACATTCAAGAGGGAGCTTGCTGGATGAGTTTGGCGGGGCGTGCACCTGGAAGGAGCGGTCAGATAGAAATGACACAAACCAGTCCAGGGCCGTTTCCTTGACTCCGATCTCCCACAGTGTCTAAAGTAGTATCTTGTGGGAGACCGTGTCAAAGGCCGCAACCAAATCCAACAGAACCAGGATAGAGGTTGCGCCCATGTCCAGGGAGGCCCTTAGATGTTCTATGACTGTTAACAGGGCAGACTCTGTACTATGGTTAGCACGGAAGCCATTCTGGGACTCATCAAGAATCCCATTGGACTCCAAGCAGGCAGTCAAGATGGAATTGACATGTGCTTCCGCCACTTTCATAAGATACGGGAGCAGCGAAATACGTCGGAAACTGTCTGGCCTTGAAGGATCCAGTGTTGGTTTTTTCAAAAAGGGTAGTACTTTGGCATGTTTTCAGGATTTGGGAACGGCGCCTTGTTGTAAAGATCGATTAATCAGCTCTCGCCCTTCCTGCAGGACAGAGTCATGAAGTGATCTGAACAGTTCCGGTTTGATCGGATCATTCGGGGATCCTGACTTTACTCTTAGGGCTAGGTGTTCCATCCCTGGCTGTTCTATAGGTAGGAGGGTCAGGAGGGAGTAGGGAGGATCAAGATTGTCTCTAGCAGGATTAGGGGGCCCCAACGGGCTATCAAGTTGTAGTAGGTCGTATATCCCTTTGACTTTATTAATAAAGAAACGAGACAGTTTTTCACACTGTGCATCTGACACTATCAGGTTGCCTGTGCCTACCGGGGCTTTGTCATATCTTTCACCAGGGAAAAGATCGTTTTGGAGTGATTTGTGCTTGAGGTAATCAGGTCTGTATAGTAGGTGGCTTTAGGTTTCTTTATAAGCTTATGGTATGCTTTAGTTGCCATTCTAAACTTAGTTTTGGCCAGGGGGTCATAAGATCGTCTCCAGATACGCTCTAGCAGCTTGCAATGTTTTTTAGTTTCAGCAAGAGTCTCCGAGTACCAGGGGTGGGACTGATCTCACCTAGGTCTCGAACGTTTCATAGGGATAAAATGGTCTAAAGAAATAATTAACCACTCTCTATAAGCAGAGTCTACTTCTTCCATGTTACCCGACCAGAAAGGGCGGGAATGGTTGAGCCTGGCTTCAAACTGGGCTTTATCTAGGCTATTCCATGGGCGCCTCCGTAAGGAGGGAGGAGGAGTCTCCCTGCCACTAGCTGGGATCTTAACTGAAACCAAGACCAGAAAGTAGTCAGTGCAGCTAAGAGGACTGGGGGATACAGCTGTAACTTCCTCTATATTAGTAAAGACTGGGTCGAGGAGGTGGCCTGCCTGATGAGAGGGTCAGCTGATGAAGCTGGCATGCTTCCAAGTTGCCAAGAAACTTCGAAATAGTGGGGGAGTCTTGCCGCTCGAAGTGGAGATTGAGATCACCGAAAACACTGAAATTAGCTGATTGAAGCGCTAGGAGTGGAGTTGGCCTAACGGCTAGGGCGGCTAGGGCGGTCGACCTCGGACCTGGGGATCTGGGTTCGAGTCTCGGTAAGGACGCCAAAACCTCCTGTGATTCTGGGCAAATCACTTAATCTCCCTGTGTCTAAAATGAATTTGTGTCCTCATGTAACGTAACTGGTGATATGTAAAGCGCTCTGATACCTGATTCGGTTCGGGTCTAGTTCGCGCTATATAAAACTCTGCACAAAAAAAAAAAAAAGTCACGTAATGGTTGATACTAGCGTCTCTTGGAATGCACTCGCCGGCCCTGGGGGATGGTATACGAGGAGCCCTGTGAGAGTGAAGGTGTCAGAGACCTTTATCTTAAATAGCGCGCATTCGCTACTAACTATGCTAGTGGCCTTGAGGGTGCAAATGTATTTGGACTTGTAAATTACCCCTAAACCACCACCTCTAACAATGGGTCTATTTTGAACTCATATAAGGTAGCCTGGGGGAAGAGCCAGAGCTAAAGTGGCCGCGGAGTACTCAGATAGCCATGTTTCTGTCAAAATCAGAACGTCAGGGCTTTCATCTAAGAGGAGCTCATGGGCGTCCTCATGGTGCTTTACCAGGGACCTGCAATTGAGGCTTAGTATGTGTGGTTTAGAAGAGCTAATGGGCGCTGAGGCTGAAGAAGATAGTGGAGAGCAAGCCTCAGAGGCCTTAAAGCCGCAGAGGTTGCAGTGTATGGTAGGGGAAGCAGGATGACATGCATGCGCCAAGCAGTCAGTCTGAAGTCTAAGAGCAAGCAGCTCATCCCTGGCGTAGGCCCCCATCGCTAGTCAGGCGTCCAGGGGTCTAGGCAACAGGCGACGGACCAGCGCGGACGGGCGCAGACGGGCTCGCCTTTGGCGACCCGCCGCGCGTGCCTGCTGCGCGGGAGATAGTGTCTCAGCCTAAAAAGGCACCGGTCCCGCCTGTGGTGGTAGAGTTACGCCCTCGGGGGCCGTGCCAAAGGTCAGGTACGCCCTCCACACAATCGGCACAAGCCGTGGTGGAACGGGGCGGTGACCTGGTGGAAGCAAAGATGAGGTACAGGTAGGCTTTTACACAGAAACACTAATGAAGTTTTAAAAACAGCAAACAATTCCCAAATAAGAAAACGGGTTTAAAACATAGAGCAGAGCGCTGCTGTAATGCCTAGCATCTCCAGCGTGTCTGCTGTGCGGGAGATAGTGTCTCAGCCTAAAAAGGCACCGGTCCCGCCTCTGGCAGTAGAGTTACGTCCTCGGGGGCCGTGCCAAAGGTCAGGTACGCCCTCCACACAATCGGCACAAGCCGTGGTGGAACGGGGCGGCGACCTGGTGGAAGCGAAGATGAGGTACAGGTAGGCTTTTACACAGAAACACTAATGAAGTTTTAAAAACAGCAAACAATTCCCAAATAAGAAAACGGGTTTAAAACATAGAGCAGAGCGCTGCTGTAATGCCTAGCGTGTCCAGAATGTCTTTTGGCAACAGAAATGTGCCTTAATAAGGCCACATGGCGATTAGTTATGGTGCACTGATTTAGTGGTAAGTATGGTGCTCAGCATGTTGCCCTCTGGACTGTAGCATTTGTAATCAGGATTGAAAGAAAAGATGAAACATGTATGGAATACATTGTCAAAATATATATGTTTCAGGGACATTATAGTTCAAGTTGTGACCTGTGGTGTCCGCAGTGTAGACTACCATTGAGTGTGTCTTTGCACTTGCAGCGTGAATTTTGTGTTTACAACTAAACCTAGGACTGATATAAAATAAGTTTTTGAAGGATAGCTACTAAAGGGATTTTGCACAGGGTTTGATAGACGCTTTACTATGTTTGGTACTGCACTCAGTAAATAATGAATGAAGAGTCAGTTGAATTCTGCCTGATTATGGCCATGTGGCAATGAATTATGGTACACTGAGTTAGTAGTACCTTTGGGACTGAGCGTGTACGTAACCTGCGATGATGCAGGCAGGCAGCACTGGGGGTAATGTTTTTTGACTACCTAATTTTGCCTCAATAAATTCTCGTGGCGATTAATTATGGTGTACTGATTTAGTGGTACGTCTGGTGTTTAGCATGTGCTCACCCTGCGATGATGCATGGTCTGAACGGTCTGCACTCAAAGCATTGACTGTTGCATATTGGACTGTATGTACTTTGAGGGGGAAAAAAAAGTACCATTGATGGCTATCAATTCTTCAGTAACAAAATGTTCAGAATCAGATAATTCTTCCAGTGTTGTAGCTGTTTTTGTCTCCAAAAAAGAAATTCAGGTTTCCAATGAAGAAAAAGTGAGGTTCAAATTGTGATCTGTACTGTCAGCACTGTAGATTGCCATTAAGTGTGCCTTTGCACTTGCTGCATGAATTTTATTATTCAACTAAATCTATAACTGATATAAAAGAGGTTTTTGAAGGAAGCATACTAAAGGGGTATTGTATTGGTTTGATAGTTGTTATACTTAGTTTGGTGTTGTACTCTGCAAATAATTATTCAATAGTCTATTTAATTGTGAGTTCTGATGACCGCAGTGTAGGAGGGGGCAGAGGTTAGCAAGAGCCCACGGCCACGTTGCACAGTATTGGTAATTTAGCGTGTGTGCAACCAGCAATGATAAGTGGTACACAGAGTTAGTGGCACCTGAAGCAACAATGGTAATAAAGTCAAGTTTTCTTATAAATACTTTTTGTCCTTTTACAGGACTAAGTTTCAGTAGATCTCTAAAAACTATGATATGTTTTTCTTTAAATAAGACATCTGAGTCAATACGGCTATAGTATAGATTCAAAGCTGAATTGAAGTTGTGAGCCCTGCTGTCCGCACTGTAGATCGAAAGCAGTAGTCAGCAGAGATATCGAAGAATGATTTTTGTCACTTATATTAACCCCTTCGACGCTGTTGACGAGCTGGGCACGTCATGGCGTAGCCTCCTCGCACACTGATGACGAGCCCAGCTCGTCGCGTAAAGTGCGTTTCCACAAAACCCAGCGTGCGAGCGGAATTCCGCTAGCGTGCATGGTGTTAACAAAACCAGAACACATACAGTACAATTGCATTAAATAAAATTAAGGTTGAATTCCCTACTGTCCGTATTGTGCATGCAATGCTGAATTCAAGCTGTGAACCCTGCTGTGTGCACTGTAGATTGAAAGCAGTAGTCAGCACTGATATCGACGAATGATTTTTGTCACTTATTTTAACAAAATTTAAATACATACAGTACAATTGTCTCTGCCTTAAATAAATCAAGGCTGAATTTTCTACTGTCCGTAGTGTAGATGCAAAGCTGAATTCAAGTTGTGGACCCTGCTGTCCACAATGTAGATCTTAGGCGGCACTGCATTATCTGTAATGTTCTGCATACATTGACTGTTGCATACAGGACTGCATATACTGGTAACAAGTCGTGAACTCTGTTGATCGCAGTGCACATTTGAAGGCAGTACCCAGACATTAAGGAATGTTTTTTGTTGCATCATTTAACAAAATTGTCTCTGCCTTACTTAAATCAAGGCTAACTTCAATGCTGTTCATAGTGTAGATGCAAAGCTAAATTCAAGTTGTGAACCCTGCTGCCCACAGTGTAGATCGAAGGCAGTAGTCAGCAGTTATAGACGAATGCTTTTTGTCAGATCCTTTTACAAAATCGGAATCAATCAATGCTTTATTCAATGTTGTCCGTAGTGTAGATTGAAAGCTGTATTTAGGTTGTGAACCCTGCTGTCCGCAGTGTAGATCAAAGGCAGTAGTTGACACAGACATCGAGGAATGCTTTTTTTGTCACAAACTTTAACAAAATCTGAGGACACAGTACAATTGTCTCTGATTTAAATAAATCCAGACTGAATTCAATGTTGTCTGTACTGCTGATGCGCCCCTGATATCAAATTGTAAACTCTACTGATCGCACTGTAGATCAAAGGCAGTAGTCAGCACAGATATCGACGAAGAATTTTTATCACTTATTTTAACAAAGGACGAAGAATTTGTATCACTTATTTTAACAAAGTCTGAGGACATAGAGTAGAATTGTCTCTGCTTACATAAATCAAGTATAACTTCAATGCTGTGTGTAGTGTAGATCCAAAGCCTAATTCAAGTTGTGAACCCTGCTGTCCGCAGTGTAGATCAAAGGCAGTAGTCGATACAGACATAAGTTTGCTGTGCAGTCGCATTGAGTTCGGAATGGGCCTGTACGGAGGAGACACGTGGTCATGGCTGCAGCCACGTGGCAGGGTGAGGATCTTTGCTGTGGCAGAGTCTTCTCTTTGCAGAAGTGAACCGCGCCCAAGGTGCAGGCTAATTATTTTTAATCTTACGCTGCAGTTGCATACATTGGACCAGCCCACTAAGCTTCTGCTTGAAAGGGGGGGAGACAACACAGCTACATGACCGAGATCTTCCCCAGTGTCTGAGGTAATATGGTTGCGCCCCCTGTGCAGTACACGACAGGTATCAATACTATATGTTCACATGAAATGTTTTTTGTTTCTATCATCAATTCATTATACTTTCGATCTTGCCATTAATATTTGTCCTGTTTACCAAGTGTTTTGTAAGTCAGTTTCTTTATCTGCTCCACTATCTGCTCGTGGAAATTGTCAATGCAGTCTCGCACTGCTATGGGATTGAATTTGGATTTAGGTTTAATTTTTGTTCATATCTTCCATGGGTGTAATAATAGAAATCATGTTGCCCTCAAGTTGAGATGCTGTGTTTTGCGGTTGCAACCAAAGTTCCTCTAAATTATCCATGATGGGCCCATCATTTTGTGTAAAGTTATCTATGAATCCCTTGTTGCTCGCATTTTTATCCTTCCTTTGGTTATTTTGGGCAAGTTTATGAAATTTCTTTAACTTGAGCTTTCTGAGTGTTTTATAGATGTCATATCTGGTTGTTGCATAGTTAAAATTCACCCTAGGACAAACAGATAACCCCAATGTCAGTATATGTTTCTCCTCATTGTCAATTTCCACGCCAGACTGATTCATAATGGTTTGGTCATCCTTTTTCATGTTGTCAGTTTGTTCTACCAGCATCCCCCTCTTTTCTTTTTGAATATTTTTGGGGCATTTCCTGTTTGCTTGTCTCCTCTTGCGCCTCCTGTAGTTGTTATATTTCCGTCATTGCTTCTTGGCTTCCTCTGGCGTAATGTTTGTCTTCTGTCCTGGTATAAAAAAGCCAATTCTTACACCAGAGTGTTACCTTGTCCTTGAGTTACTTCTGTCGCGCCATCAGGTTAATTTTCTGAGCCACTTTCTGCAGGGGAGCTGAAGTCTGAGAGTGTAGAATTCGACCCAGTATTTACTCCTCTCATCGTGTTAACTTTGGGAACTGATGGTTTGTTTTTGGTAATGGACCTTATTGCCTCATATTTTTTATCGAACGTAAATCTCAGTCCTTTTTCATAGTCCATTTTATCTCTGTTAAATTTGAACTTTTTGCGGGCTTTTATTGTTTCTTCTTCTTTTGCCAATCTCACATTCACGTGTTGATCGGTGACCAGGCTAATATATCTTACAGCTGTTCAGTACTGAGATAGCATAGCACATGCCCATACTATATTATAAAAGTCAGCATTCGGCAGGTTGCACCTAGAGCATGTTACCTGGGCCATAGGGAACATGAGGCTTTATGCATTTTGGTGTGAGTATAGTCTGCATTAGAAGTAATACTAAATACGTTGGAATCTGACATTTCTGGAGGTGTAATAGGTGTGTTTAAATATGGAGGCCCAATCTTTATCACTAATTGGTAGTCCCATATCCACCGTCCATTGTCCATTGCTCCTGCAAGTTCCTCAGGGTACCAGTGTCCTATCCCAGGAGTATACTGTAGTGTAATGGGATAGCTTTGAGCCTGCCAGTCATGGTGCATATGGTCTGTAGGGCCAGTTAGATGGGTGGTTACTCCACTCCTGGGAGCCAGTGTGCTTCTATTGTAGACTTCACTGCCCCATAGAGAGAAAATGGTGAGGGGATATCTCGAAAGTATCACCAAGGTCTCGGAAAGGTCTCAAAGTGCTATATTCAAAAAGGTTGCCCAGGACTATGCTTGCTCTCTCCCAATCCCGCAATCCTGCCCTGGTCCTTTCCGGGTGTAAGGTTGATGGGTCTACCAGTGGAAAGTGCCTAGCCTATGGAGTTCAAGGATGCATCTTCTGAAGTGCCCTCTTCCAAATGTATTTCAGAGTGGTGATTATAATATTGGGGAGGTACGCCCGGTAATTGCTGTGACGGGTGAAGTATGATCTTCAACCACTTAGAATGTGTGGAGATATTATTAACTGATCTCCGGTGGTGGTCCCATTGAGCTTTTCTCCACCTTGTAGCCCAAACGTGCTGGGCCACCAGGCAATTTAACTCGTAATCAGTCATGGGAGTCAGAGTTTAGTTCAGGACATCCGACTTTGCTGCATGCCCCGGAGTTAGGTCAGCAATAATCAGACTATTTCCCTGAATATGGTATGGGAAACCGGATGGGAAGAGTTATAAAAAAAAATAGAGCATACGGGGTAGTAACACCTTCTTGATCAATGCAGCAAGTCAATTGACCGACAGGGTAAGGGCCTGACAGAATGCAATGGCCAGGCACAAAGATGCTAATTACCCTCTAGTTACTGGGTTTCAGATTAGTACATCCATACTCCCAGGTATCGAATGGTGTGTGGTTCCCACAGTAATCTTCCCTCCATGTCTGGTGGGCACATTGCTGTTTCCTGTGAATGGACAAGATACAGATGTGATTTGCTCCAGTTCACTCTTAGGTCTGAAATAGATCCCAAAATCGGAGAACGCCTTAATGGCACACTCCAGATCTGCGCTCTCCCCGCAAAGATAGAGCAAGAGCTCCTCCACGTTTAAAGAGATATATAGAGTGGTGTTATCTACTGGGAGCCATCTATATGCTTGACCCTGCTGAAGTGTGAGCGCAAGAGGTTCTACCACCAAGGCAAAGAACAGCATGGTTAGTGGGCAACCCTGCCTCATTTCCATGGCTAGTACACAGGTGTCCGATATGTAACCCTCAGTTTTGATGCAAGCAACTGGGTCAGTGTAAAGAAGTCTGTTCCAGTGTATAAATAGTCCCAGCGAAGGGAATTGAACGTTTTTTCTATATCCACCCTCATCACCAACGCTCGGGGACAGCTGAGGTGAGGATATTGCAGGACATGTATCAGTTGCCTAGCATTAAAGGCTGTACTGCAAGGAGGAAGAAATCCATATTGGTCTGAATCTATTCTCTTCCATAGTTACAGAATCTGCAAAGCGTATTGATCATAGGTTGTTTCCTCCACGAAGCTCTGTACTTGACATCTGTTTTTAACTTTCTTAAATTCTGCTGACCTTGATAACGCCACAACTTATTTTTTAATACAACTTTTAATGCTAAGATGTCTTTCAGAAAGGCTCCTAATCGGATTTGTGTCTGCCGAATCCGATTAGGAACCCGTCTTTACAACTGATTCGGAAAGCTTTCCGAAGCTTTCCGAGTGACCGATTACAATGTTCGGAAAGCATTGGGACTTTCTGAGTTGGTTCCAGATGGCATTCGGAGAAACGAGTCATTTGAAGCCGACTTGTACAGTTCTATGGGCCACGTTTCTGACCAAGCGATTACGATGTCTGATTCAGACGGCCTTTCCGAATTGGTTTGTCTGACACAGATCGGCTGACGGAATCTGACTTAGGGAGCCCGTAGTGGGCCTTCCTTCACCTAGAGCCTTCCGAATGGGCCCCGTGGGGGTACCCAAGGGACCCCCCTTTCATAACATGCACAGTGTTGTAGGCACCAAGGGATGCTCGCCACCGGGTGCACGATTTTTCCCAGCCACCCCTTTCTTCAATTGAAGCCTGTGTATTCAGTTGGAACACATGCTCCCATTGAGGTAAAGGGGAGTCCGACCGAATGGTATACGGAACCATCGGTCGATCGGACTCCCCGAATCCGATTCGGTGGGAAACCATTCTGAGATCAATTCAGTTGGTATGCTTTCCGGCCGACATCATAATCAAGCCCTAAGTATCACCCTAGGTGATGGTATTCAATAAATGATTACTTGCATTACAAGTCCTGAGTATGGGGCTTAACCTCTACATTCAGGCTTTGTTAACATAGCCACAGAATTTCCCCTGGTTATTGAGACCCAGAAGGGGGACCGTCTATATATTTAGCCTTTTCCGCCCAAAGGGTGTGCGGCACATCTTCCATGCATGACTTAACTTGGACTCCGCCTCCTTATGTGCGATTTGTCTCTATTGTACTCAGTTGCTACTCATCTAAGATATGTTTTAGATTTTCTACAGCATACTTGTGCCACTGGTTTAGCATAGTATTGATTACTCGACTTCCGTCAGATTGAATTTTGCAATCTGTTTTTATTAAATTATTGTTTTACGAATTTACCACTATGGGCCAGTTTAAAAGTGGTTGTCTCCTAATACATTTCTTAATAGCTTGCTTCCTGTTACTTTATTTTGCCCTTTAAAAAATAGCACACGTGAGACCTTATTCCATTTTAAACTTTTTATGAGTAGAGTCCTAAATTCCAGCGGAGCTTCCTAGGACATTTAGCTCGTCTGTGATATAAAATGCAAGGTGAAAGCACGCAAAAAGGCTGAAAGCAAGAAATGAGAAACAGTTGATCCATTTCTTTGGGCTGAAAAATACTAATGTGTTTAATAATCTGTGGTTGAAACAACTCTGAATGAATACAGGATTTTGTTTGTATTATCCCTTTATGTTTGTGGTAGGTTGGAAGGGTTCTTTCTTTGCCCAAACTTGCAGGTGGCACAAGGCAAAGTCTCCCCAAGCTGGCTTATTGGAGTGGGGCTCTGTGGGGCGTGGACAGCACTGCGATGGAAAACACAGTTTCGAAAACGTTCAAGTTAATTTTCCATCCGCTGGTGCACACACCCCCTGCACAAACTCGGTTGAAGATGGGCCTTGTCAAACCTGCTTTGGGCAAGCATTCGGTTTTTGTGAACTGCCGCCAAAGCCTCAAACTCGCAAAGGAGGGCTCTGTGGGCCACTATCTCTGCCTGGAAATACAGGGGAGGGATTGTTCAACTATCACAGCTTTCCTACAAAAGTCACTTACCACCCTTTCCACTTGGGACCAAAACCTAAACCATAGCGAGCTGATAAGAATAACAAAACTAATCATCAAAGCACTGTCTCTGCTAGAAGACAAGCAGTCGCTGGCAAGTAATACCTTACAGTAATTACAGAAAGGAACAGTTTTTAAAGTAGAAACTGGGGGATACTACCTGTATTAAAACATTGCCCGCCTTGGAGAAGAAAAGAAGAAGGGGAAACTTGAGGGCTTCGTGGACAAGCACCAGAGAACATCATTCATGTGCTGTGTCTTTGCAAAGCCACCTGGGATGATAGGCCGGAGGAGGATCATGTAGAGAGGCAGTTGTTGCGTGTTTCAGCCCTACAGGCTTAAGACTGAACTGGGACGTGGGAAAGTTTCTCATTATAGTGGTGAAAAGGGTGTTGGTCATAGAACAGCAAGAAGCAGTTGAAGCATAGCGAGCAGGGTGCATTTCAGCTACGGGGCCATTCTGGAAAGATTTGAAGGGGTGACATGCAGGAGCACTACACTGCCCTCTGTATTTTGTGATCTCTAAATGGCTTGACAATATCTAGGAGACTGTTAGGGCACATTGCACAGAAAAGAAAACTCCCTTCCCTGGATTGGTACTAATGCACTTCAAATTAAGCCCCTCCGCACAGCATGTCTCTGTCACAGGTAGAGAGTGCTAGCAATTTTTCCCATCATTTTAAAGATCTAGGGGCATATTATCAAGGCCAGGCGATACATTATCGCCGCTTTTATCGGCAGGAAACTGCCGATAAAGCGGCGATAATGGCCTTCATAATATGCTCTAAGAATTCCAATCGAAGCCCATGTTAGATGTGTTCACATTTAACATGGGCTTCGATTGGAATTCATAGAGCAAATTATCAAGGCCATTATCGCCGCTTTATCGGCAGTTTCCTGCCGATAAAAGCGGCGATAATGTATCGCCTGTCCTTGATAATATGCCCCCAGTTTGCATAAACCTAGTAGCCACTCTCCATTTCCTCCCTTTTGTCGCTGCACGTAGGATTTTAGTAATTTCTTCTAATATTTCCTAAGTGATTAATTGGGAGTTAATTTACAGAATCCCCTGCGAATCTGTAATAGTGTTAGTGTACCAACTAGTAGGAGGAACCACCAAATTAGAAACATCCACTGATTATTCCTTGGAAATGGTGGTCGGTAGATTGTGTTTATCAAACGGTATCACAGTTAATACACGTTGAGCCAGCGAAAGTATAATTTGATTTGGCATACAAAGTCTCTTAAGATTGTCCATCAGAAGGGTTCGTAAGTTGGGAAGAGTGCACAGTTTATCTACTATTGCAGTACTTGAGCAGTTCAAAGATGTATTAATTGTTGTGAGAGTGTTTAGTTTAGCTTCAAGCTTGGTAACCTTTTTATTCATTTTGGATATGCTTGTGGCAAGTCATTGCATCAAGTCAACCTGTAGTTCTCTTTTATGTGTTTGCCAAATTAGTGGATTACTGGCAGCAAGTATAGTTGAGGTAATGAATTGTACTAGCTTGTGTCTTCCCAAGAGATTTGGAGAGGACAAAATGAACACCTTCCTCTTGTTGAGTGTGTTGAATTTCATCCAATAGCTTTGAATCCATCTTATTTAGGGTGAAGCTGGCTGTACTATTTGTGTTGTTACCACTGTCTTTTGGTGAGGATGAGAGAGAAGATGATGCTTACAAAAGATTTATGATTTGAATGTATGTTAGTTCTTCCAGTGCCTTATGGTTGTAGTGGACTTGTGCTAATGTTTCAATCGACCAGCACTGATTGACTGCTGATGGTAATGTATCTTCTTTTGGATCTATCAGTTTATTGGCACCAGAAGAAGAGGAATGATCTAGAAGTATCAATTAGGGTGTCGCTAGGTCTGTGGATACATTTTGCTCCGGCTACACTGGTGGCCATGTTGTTTGAATTTGATTATGATTATGATATTGTAGCCACTTCTAGCACAGCTAACAGGAGTGCTTCCCAGGCCGATGAGATATTTCTTGAAATAATGTTTAATTGTTAGAATATCATCTTTTTCATCATCTTTGTCATTCTCATTTGCTTTTACGAGATCTCCCTCAATATCGACTGACGTTAGTTATTTCATTGATGGTTTCTTGCCTCTTGTCAAGTAAAATTTGGGTTATACAATTTGCTTCTATTTTGATTGCCTTCCTTTCTCTGTGTTACACTGTTGCGCCTCATAATAAAAACTCTGTGTGATAGTTCTAGTTTTCTGAGAAAACTGTGTTGAGTACCCGTCTTCCCTGAAGACGTTGTCAGCTCATACCAACCCCTGATATGGGTGTGATACTGATTTACTACCTAAATGCCAACTGTGAAGTAGCAATGACACCATACTTAACTTCTCCAAGTGTCACACCTTTGACTGACCCCCGATCTACTTCAGGATCATATAGGGCCATATGTGCTTAAATCCATTTCGGTCCCTGAGATAATTTGTTTACCATTGTGCCCTATATAGGCAGAGAGGTAGGATCCCGCACCGCTTGTCCTACATAATACCTCAACACTATTAAGTGGCGGTACGGCAGGCCTGGCGGGAGCAGCCTCCTCTTTGACTCTGGCTAACGGGGACCGTGCACCGGTGATTACATTGGTGTGGTCTGGGTAGCCCACAATTGCCTGTGCGTGGCTGGAAACCATTAGATACTTGGTTATGTTAATGTAACAACCTCATTGATGCTTTCCTTCAGGACGCTGTACCTAGAGGTGTCACAGCCCCACTGGACACTGTTGAAGCATGGCTATTAGAGCCTGAGGGGGAGTTGTATTGACCTCTGCGAGCTACTGCTTTTTGCTGAGATAGGCAACATTTTAATATATTTCATGTTTGCCACCTGAACACTTGTGCACACCCTATGGGTCACTATGAATGGTTTTATTCAGAGAGAGCTACATTGTTACAAAGTATACGTTACTATATTTGCCTATGTTAATGTATGCTTTTGTTTTCTTTTAGATTTCCCTCAACACTTTTAAGGTACTTTACCTATTGACGTGGTAGGCAGATTGGTCCATAAGTACCTCGTGTGTAGAGAGATTGCACATGGTCCCGATGAATTGCTGTCTGATCCTTTGGATGTTTCAGGCAAGCAACATGTTGACCCCATTAGAGTAGGGCGCTAGGATCTTGAACCATTATTTTCAGATAAGTCGCCAATCTTTCTCCTTATAATCAGGTGGGAGCCATCCTATTAAATTTGTTTTTGGAATACCCAACCTGTTTTAGCATTCACCCTCCATACATCACATCTACACTTTCCCAGGCTCCTCACTCACACCTCACCAAACGGCAAGGAACAAAAGATCTCCGCTAAAGAGCCCGTCATTGGGTGCCCGTCGGGTATTGCAGCACCGACCAGACGAGGAGCAGACCCAATGATGAAGCATGACACCTAGCTGACTGGGTGTGTGAGGGCCCTAGTTCCAAAGGGAGGAATTCCCCCATCCCTACTCTTTACTATAGGATTACATTATCCTACATGTACCTCTCTCCACCAGAATCCTTGTTGACCCATTTAGGATCTGCATACCATTTCTTGTTTGGTTTTAAGCTTTGTCTCATTAATAATATCTGGACATTAATAGATTTCAGAGGAAATGATTTGTTATATGCACATAGTTAGAAGACAAAACTCAATCTATATGTAAACAAAGACTCCCAGGCCTTGCAGCTCCGGTGATAGGTGCTATAAGTATTTCAACATCCGGACCCGTCCAGTTCCTGATCATGGCATTTTTCTGCACGTAGAGACGGATAAGGGGGGTAGAGGGGTTCTGGGAGACCATTAATGGTAAGCAGGCTTTCCTAAATTCATCCAATGACCTACTGTCTAATATCAATCAATCGAGAAAAATGGGTGACTCATTTATACAGATCTGCTCATCAGGACTTGGCCCTATGTCCGAGCCTGCTGAGGAGCCCTCACAGTATCCTCTGGAAATCTCCGTTGATAATGCAAAAGACACATGTGATATCATGGCCAGCCCAGACAATAAGGCTCCTGGGCTGGATGGGGTGCCCAGGGACTTGTATAGGACTAACAATCTGCTATGGGCTCCTCTTATTACCAGTGTTTTAAATGCAGTTACAATTCCAGATTCATGGAAAAGTGAAAGTCTCGACAGACTCCTGGTTACTAGAGATTTGTATCACTGTTTGACTCTACAGTCAAGATTGTGAGGTGTCATACCTAATTGAGGTCTGGGATAACAATGTCTTTTGCCCAGTCCAATATGCTTTCACGGAAGGCTTTGGGGCTTAAATCTCAACCTTACTATTGTGAAAGGTTACAGCAAAGAAAGCAGCACTTTATTTAGCCTTCATGGAAACAAGTAGTGCATTTACCGGATAAACTGGTGTAAGTTGTGGGATATCTTATCCTATATTGGTATGCCTTTTGTGGTCTATTCTTTGGGGTGGGGGGCGCTTGCAAATGTAACTATGTAACCTGTAACTCGCTGATCCTCATGTAAAGAGCTCTGATACCTCAGGGTCTGGCCAGCGCTACATAAAACTTAAAAAAACAAAAAACGCCAGGACACCAAAGAGAACTGAACTCAAAAACTATCTCTGGACCTGATGCACAACGACTCATGCCCGTCTGCCCATCGTCCTGATTCCTAGTACACAGGAAAGTGAGTGCGAAGATGGCCTAGCATGAAGTGATGAGATTCAAGGAAGGAGCTTTGTGCTGCTGGATGCAAAGAAGGAGGATGAGAAAGGCCAAAGTATGCTTTGAGGATGCTTACAAAGTGAGTCAGTGAGAAGGTGAGCACCTTACAGGTGAAAATGTGTGACTTCACTTTTTATGAATTGCAGGAGAGTAGGTACACTTCTACTTCCAGATTGTTTGGGTTTTTTCTAGTGAGTGAAGAATGGTTAGAGCCGGCAGAAAGTTGCTACAACACTCAAAAATTGTAAAAGGTTTCTATGAAAGAATATTAGCAAAATGAATACACTAAAGGGGATTTTTAGGTTTAAAACACCCTAGTGATGTTTAGTTATGATTTCTTTGAGCAGGTAAGTCGGCCAGGACAGAGGGGTGTATCATTTTTCACTGGAGACTCTCAGAATAAGAAAACAGCGAGTGAGATTTTGGTATGACTACTTTGAGCAGGTAGCTGGGCCAGCATAACAAAGACTGTCAGAATTCAAACAGTCAGATACTTGAGTCTGTAGTATGTTTACTATTTTCAGTATTTACAAACTCCAAGTGTTAACTTACTACAAAACTGTAAGTTACATGACTCCATCCCCCCAAGTTTTGCAAATGGCTTACTCTTGTGTGGTTGGGCGACATACCTAGGCTTAACCCCTCCCTGACTATCTCTGAACCGCTCTTACTCTTCGCTAATTCCATTCTCTTTAGTAGTAAGTCTGAAACTTTTCCTATTCACTTCCCTGTTTTTGTCCCATATCTTCTCCTAAAATGTATACTCACATCTGTGGAAACTCTTCAATCTCTTCGGAGAACTATGCACATATAAGTATAGCCGCAACTTACATTTTCTAGCGTGTTTTGTAGTACTGTAAATGTACTATAAACTGCAGTTTGAGAATCAGACCCAGTGGTGAATGTATTAGAAGGAAGAAAGGTTGAGTGTAATGGGAAACTGTAGCAAGTTAACTCTGGCTTCAGAAGCATGATCATATTTCTTCATCCCACATACAACTCTGACAACAAAATTTAGACTTCTCTGCAACACTATCAGGAAGGACTAGAGAAAACCCAAAATAAGTAGGATGAAGCAATCAATTATCAAAAGAACACAGCCAATACTACCTTGAGAACACAAGTGTTCAGGTTAAAAATGCAGGCTTTTCCTGATGACCATAAGTTGGAGAAAACAGGATGAAGAGACCTCTTTAATCTGCTGATCCTAGAAAGCCAGTTCCTCGAGGTCCGCCCCACTACCAGATCACTAAAGGTGCTTCATGCTTCTATCATGTCACAAATGTTGTTTAAACTCTTGATGAATTAACTGGCAGATCCAGTGACAGATTATTGCATGCTCATCAAATTGAATTATCCAAAAGTGTTTTTCCACGTTGACATTCCTCTCATGAAGGATTGTTGGGCTCTGAATGGCTATATCTCCTTCTTTTTCCTACTGACTAATATTTGACACTAGACCTGGCTCCCCACAGTTACTACAAATGAAATTTTCCTTTTACTTTTTGACTCTTCTCATTCATTTGGTTTTTGAAACTACACCTCATTACAATACAGGTACATATAATTTATTCTGCAATTTCATATATCTGTTAGCCACTGGGGAAAGCTATTTCCTCTTGTTTTCATAACTCCTGCCAACTCCTTATCAGTCTACCACCTTGACTGAAGCAATACACAGCAATGCATGACTAATAGCTTGTCTGACACCCAATTGGTTTCCAACAGCACATTTGTTCAGCAACCCAGTCCAGGCCCCATTCCCCAGATAAATGGCGATGAATAAGCATTTAAACAAATAAAACGTTTACTTTTGGAAGCAGGCCAACTGGTCCAGCCTCATAACACTCTCAAAACCAAAACAGATCCGAAAGTTAAACAAAATCACAAGCAAATATAAAATAGATCCTAGATATTGAGAGAAGAGGGATTCTGAGAGTAAGAGGAGAGGAAGCATACATGACAGGATATAATCAAAAGGCAGGATAACTAATCACTTAAATGGAGGAGCTTGACAGAATCCATGGGAACAAGGGTATCGATACCTACACCACACAAGCACAAGAACGACACCTACAGGAACAGAGAAGACAACTGTGGAAATATGGACTGCAACCTTAAGTGAGTAGTAAAAGAATTATTTGTAAGGTTTGCAGCTGGATGAAATACCAACATCTACTGCCTACAGCTGTCAAACAGGAAACAAGTGAACAATGTATGCATTGAACATTTATCATAAAGTGTTGCACACTTCAATAAATTACTTGATAAATGTCCCTGTGTAGTGAATACACAATACCTATTTTTGTAGTGTACATCATGCATTTTACAGTTATATGTCTGATTGATTTATCCAGTATATAAGATTAGTTATATGACAGAGAGTTATTGTAACATCAGTCCTCATGTTAAGCTGTGTACATAATATTCTTTGCATGCATGTTATTGGTTACTCCAACATACCCTCTTCTCGATTTCATAAATAAATGGTACGTACATTGCATCAGTTCTTGATTCTCAGCCAACATATGGTTTGTTCAGAAGACGTCTTCAAGGCCGAAATTGTAAACATCGAGATATAATATTAAAATACATACTTACAAATTTATAGAAAAAAGGTGTCATTTTTATTACATCATTTAGTTGGGCTCAACCACCGACACAGGAATTCCGAACTGTGACATGAAGTTACATCAGGCCTTCTAATTATAGTACTTTTTTAGACCACGTACGGATGTAGTTCCATATCGATATGTAGATGGTAGTAAAGGATAATACCCATCATGGAATAAATGTTCCTATTTTAGTCTGAAAAAAAGCAGTACCCCAGAGAAAACTGTGTGGCAAAATATTATTTGTAGGCAAACCAATGGAAATAATTCTAGTTAGAAGTAGCAGTGATGGAATAAGCTGAGGACCGCTAGTGGACCATCATGCACTATCATTGTGTGTGTGATAAAGGGCAAGTTGTTTTTATAGGATCATTTCTCCAAATGTAGTCATAATGATGCCTCTGCATTATTACATTGTAGGCAATTCTCCTTGTTATTGCCCTAATGGATGAGGTCAGTTTCCTTACATGAAAAATTGCTGAGAACCCACTTGCCGATCTTTCTCATACATTGTAAACTTATAGTTATGAATCAAGAAAATATGATTTTAATGCATTTCCTGCTTGTAAAAATCCCATGCTGAAAGAAATTGTCCAAACTGTTTAAAAAAATATTACAGCTGTGATGTAGGCAGAGTTTCTTAAATTCCATTTAACACAAAACTTCCAGATCCCTACTAAACACCCAGATTACCCATATGGAGGAGGAATTCTCAGAAGTTATTGTGCTTCCACTCTTCCTGCAGAATGTAGCTGCAATCCTCAGGCAGTGTTTGGGCTAAATGCTCACACAATGGGCCTGATTCACAGAATTAACTTAAGACAAAATCCTAAACTTACTACTTTTGGTATTCACAGAATGCTCTTACTACTTTTGGTGTTCACAGAATGGATTTATGACTACTACACTTTACGTCCGCACTCGGGACAGAGATTCCGGCCCAGAGGCGGAGATTCCAGTCCATTGGTGGGACTTCCGGCCCAGAGGTGGGGATTCTGGCCGGTAGTGGAGATTTAGCCATGGCTGAAATCTCCACCTCCGGGACGGAAGTCCCACCTATGGGCTGGAAGTTCCACCTACGGGCCGGAATCAACACCTCCGGGGCGGAATCTCTGGCCCGAGTGCGGACATAGTTAGTAGTCATAAATATATTCTGTGAATACCAAAAGTAGTAAGTTTAGGATTTTGTCTTAAGATAGTTCTGCAAATCGGGCTCAATGGGCTGTTATTAACTTCCCAATTACTTCTTCTACAGGAGTTGCAGATGAAGTTGAAGAAATGGTAATTATCGTTTGAATATTCAGGTTTCTCATTCATTGAGCTTTCTCCAACCTCTTGACACCCTGTGAAAAGACTTGAATAGCTCAAAGAACAGGAGGAATAAAACTTTACAACAAATCCTTTGCCGTAGTCCTTTTATAGATGATATAAGAAACAGTTGATACACATAGCAATAACAGTGAAAGTTGATAGGCATACAGACCAAGGTCGAGCACATTAGTAAGGTACATGGAGACGACAAGACACGTTTTGGAAGACATCAATAAGCAAGCACATAGGTGCTAGTGGTAGATTCTTAGAAGCCTGAGCCAGGACAATGTGCACACAGCCGTACACAGGAAAATATTTTTGTAGTATTGGGAGGATAACCACTGTATCCTGGCATCAAGCACAGTGACTGCAAAGCAACTCTTTACTCAGGTGAGAGGGGGCCTTTACTCTACTGCAGGGCAATAGGTCAAGGTACGTAAGAGCTGGGAAGGAGGCAACTCAATGTTGTTGTTTGTGTTTCTCATTAGCGGTTGTCTAACAAGGAGGAAAATTATGAAAATCCCTAAGGACACCCTTGCTTACTGTAATTATCTTGCAAAATCCTACTTCCTTGTAGAGCAGCTTAATTCTATATCTTGAGCAACTCTGGGCGTAGTTTGCATAGTAGCGCTACGTCTAGCTAAACGAAGTGCACTTCGCACTACATGAGCTACGCGTAGCTACGCGAATTGCGTAGTGCACTGTGCAAAATGCTGTTTGCACTGATTGCAGAGTGCCGGATGCTTGTCCGCACCGTGCAATCAGTGCTAACCGCATCTTGCACAGTGCAAGCGGTCATTTTCTGCCGCTCAAGTAGATTTCTACTCGAACGGCAGCTTTCTCAACGCGGACTGGTAGTTGCTCATCACGAGCGGTCGCAAGCATACGCGACCACTAGCACTGAGAAACCCAGCAACTTGATGTTGCTGATCGCGAACGAGGGAAAAGTCTCGCCGGGATGTCATTTTGCTCGCTCGCGGTCGCCAACTTTACGCTGAGGACCGCGAGCAAGCAAAAAATGACGGCTACGCTATGCTACGCCTGTTTGCACTGTGCTACGTGCAAATCGCGTAGTTAGAAGTAGCGCAAACTTTGCAAACTACGCAAGCGTAGCGTAGTACTTTGCCTAGGGTTAATCTTGTGTCTACATTAACCATTGAACATGGTGCTACATTGTAGGTATTCCGTTTGCAGGTTTTTCTCAATCTCATCCAGGCCTCTCATGCTTGGTGTACTTTAGTTGTGAGTATGTAACGAGCTGATGCACTGTGTGTTGTGTTCTGATCTCAAAAGGAATTACAGAATGTTTGTGAAGTGTTCTGGAGTGTGGCTGTGTTAGACCTGGCATCTTTGGCGTGGTTTCCCCCTATCTTTTTACCTCTACCTCCTGTTTTTTTGATGCTGTGCTGGATTTCGTTTTTGATGGTTTAGATGCATTGGGCACTTTGCCACTGCTGTTCCGTGTCAAAGTGCAAGTGCTTCCTGTGTAAATTGTTATTGTGATTGGTTATCCATGATTGGCATATTTGTGTCACCATGAAGTCCCTAGTAAAGTACACTGAGTGTGCCAGAGCTGGTGATAACAAATGCTGCTAGTGGGCCTGCAGCACTGATTGTGCCCCCCACATGAGTAGCCCTAAAATGGTGTCTCAGGCCTGCCACCGCAGTGCCTTTGTGCAGTCTGTGAACTGCCATGTCCTCCTGGCCAGTGTCCCCACTGACCAGGCCTAACCCTTCCTTTTCTGTACACATTGTTCACCCCTATGGAAGGCCCAATGTACCCCCTTGGGCAGGGTGCAGTGTATATGAAAAGTAGAGCATGTACTCTTGCAGGTGACTTGCTCTGGTAGTGAATTACAGCCATTTTCGTTTTTCACTATTATAAAGCTATCTTCCCCATAGGCTATAATGGGGAATGCTGGCTACAGTGGCTAAAAGCATATCTTATAAACTACAAGAAAGTAACTGTGGGTCTACTCTAGATAAAATCTATGTAGTCTGTGTGTGTCTCAGTAGCTGGTGTCAAGTATATATTCTAACAAGGCATACAACGGGATGCTTCACAGTGTGAAAAAATATCCATCAGTTACTCTAACTGTGCCGCCCATGTCATCATTTGGACCACTTCACAGAGTGGGGAGTCCATGTTGTTGCCACTTCCTCTAAGGTGAATAGTGAAAATGATTAAACTTAGTGTATATGTGTGGACTCGGGCGATTCACAGTTAACTTTATTGTTTTTAATGTTTGGAAGTGTACGGTTATTGAATAAAGTGTCGTTGACGTTCACTCTCCAATTTTAATTAGCACTTCTTTCTTTTCATTCACTGAAATTTTTTCACGCACTGCTTTCAGTTACCTATGACCATTAACTGTAAATCGTCCGAGTCCACAAATTTACCATGAAAATGTGTTTCATAGATTTGTAGTTTTGCAACATAGTTGGGGAAGCAATATTTCAAATCATCTTATTTGGGTAATACCAGACAGTATTTGAGATATATTTATTATCATTTTTATTATCAATTTCTTGTTTATTGTCAAATCATTGTATTAGTTTTGTTGAACAGCCGAATCCAGTGGCCAGAACAGAATGGGAGGAGGAATTACAAAGTATCACCATGCAGTAAAAAAAGGTATCTAAATGGTACTGAATTTTCGTACAAGATGAAGATGGGCTCCATACACTACCAGAGGAGATTTGGAAATCGGAGCTGCCTGTGTCAGAGTTACTACACCTTTGGCAAGTATACATGTGTCCAGTTTGGTCACCTGTGAGATCTGCTCCTCTGATTGGAAACCATGTATTTACCCTGTTTAGGGTGTGCTGGTTTCCAAAAAAATTATCAAAATTGAAAGAGAATAAAAAGAGGTGTTGTCTGAAGTGTGCCCTCGAGAAGGCAGACGATGTTCATCTACTTTGGCAGTGAGAAGGAATCCAACTCTTCTGGCAAGAAGTGGGTAAGATATTAACAGAAGTCATTAAAAGAGAGATAGAGGTAAGCCTGACTCTGATTATTTTTGGGAATCTAGAGGTTGAAGGGCCAAAAGAAAAGTTGGTAAAACTCCAATCCCATTTACTACCTATCTTGATAATAATTGCACACAGAACAATTTGCATTAAAAGAATATCTAGCAATTTACCGAGTGCATGAAATGGGTGGACTCTGAGAAGCAAATTGGCAGAATGAACTGTCTGAGCAGTTCAGTAAAGAGGTTAAAGATGTGGGAACTCTTCCTCCTCTCCCTCTTCCAAAAATTACGTTTTCTGATTGAGAAGAAACAAAATATCACGAGGTCGGAAAACGAGGTATTAATAGTCCAAGGATTAAAGACAAACCTTAAAATAGGACGAGTTTGTGTGATGGCTTCCATTAATTTGTTGAAGGACTCTTAATGTAGGAGCTCATGACCCTTAATGGTTGTGGGTTATGTTCAAATTGTACCTGCCATATGTTGTCACATCTGAAGACTGAGTGATGGAAAGATTTGACTGTAGAAAATACAGAAAGATTAGAGTAAAGTGGAGTGGTGTGGCTCACTGGTTAGAGGCGGCAGACCCGAGAGCAGAGAACGGCCCGGGACCAGGGTTCGATTCCCGACGTGGCAGGGTCTTGGACCAGGATCAGCGGACTCGATAATTCTCGCATCGGTGCCTACTCCAACCAGAGATCACACTCAGCAACTCTGGGCATTAGCTTGCCTCATCTCCACAACGGCCCCTCACAAACGCCGGGGATGCCTGGTTTCACCTTGGAGACTCCCACGAGGGACTATCTCACAGGGAAAGCCAGGATGGGTTCCCCAGCGGTCTATAGCGCTAGGAGGCCTGCGGTGCGGGTAGAAGTGCGCTTTACAAGACACACACAATTTCAATTTCAATTTCAATTCAAAGCTGGGGTGGGTGATACAAACACAACCAGAGTTCTTAGGGATCACAATGAAATCAAAACCCTCTAAAGGTTTGATGAATTTCTGATGTAATTCACACACTTACAGAGTGTTATATTTCATGTTGCAACAACTGGTTACCCACATACTAACGCATAACTTTACATTTAACATGACAATTCTTTTCATAGGTTTGTAGTTTTCTACTACTTTACCCGCCTGTTCAAAGGGTGACAGCGTGAATGCTGTGTGAGTGTTTAGCTAATTGGCAATACAGATAAAAAACTACATTCAAATCGTGTCAGGAACATGGTAATATTTTTTATTGGCACGCACATTTCTGCAGAAATTGAAAGCAATCAGGCTTGTGTCTACCATTTTTTGGGATGAGCGCCTGTTTTCTTTGCACTTGTAGGTTTGGCAGATTAAACAGAAATGATATTTGCCAAGAGTCATTACTCAGAAAATGCTTTGAGTCACGATTCGAGTGTTAGTCAGCTAGCAGAACATTGTACTTGTCATGCTAATGTACTTTGTGGTCATGAACCAACCAAAAAGAAACCAGCACGGATAAACACATTTTCTATTTTAGCACATTGATCCTGTTCACAATGTCACTGTTAGTATAACATTCTATCAATAAATACTAATTTTCTTCCAATGTGTGATTATTGCAGTAGACATTTCACGCATCTTAAGATGGACTAGAAACTTCCTACATTGTGTGCTATAAACTTTGACTGAAAAGAGACATTTTATTTAGTAACATGATTCATTCCAAAGGAACAGTTGCATAATTCCTAACAGTCAGATTTAGTGGTCGTCACACTTTTACTGTCACATCAAAATAACATAATGACACAGACACATTTATTTGATTGCTTCCTCGATTGAATGCTGAAAACAAACTGGCCAAATGGTGCCTTTCAGACCTCAGTTCCAAATTAATGTTTCTATCCTTCCTTCCATGTCATTAACAAGTCCATCCTTTTCTCCATCCATACTTCTTTCTCCTCCATTCATCCATTCCTCTCCATTCAATCTTCCCTTTGCCTTTCCTCCATCCTTCTCACCTTCCCTCATCCATCTGTCCTTACCTTCCATCTTTCTTTGAATTCATTCTTATTTTTTTCCTTTGATCAATCAATCAATCAATCCATCCATTTATCAACTCACCATGAACGGATTGTGTCATCAATTATGTCATTTCTGAAGTTGAAGTGATGTCATCAATGATGTCATTGAACATTCCATGAGTGTTGTAATATCTGAAGTAATTACCAGTTCATGGTGACAGAGCAAATTATAGATACTTTAGAGTGGGAGTTATAGTTACTTGAGAGATAACTGGGACTGGTGTATGTATGTGGTTATAGCGGTATGTTTTAACTGACATTTTCACATAACTATAACATATCTTTTATCCTTGACTTTATTCAGTGAATTTCTAAGTTATTTTTTATGTACACTGAAAGATATTATTACAATTCCTAACTATAGTATCACTTTAGCCTTTGTTTTTTTCAGTGCATTCCTATGTTTTTTACATAAAGTAAGATGTCCATCGCCATGTGTGATTGGTTGCAACCCCCTGCGGATGCCCTCCCCCCCACAACACATGGCCATAAGGGTGTGTGCATTGAGGGGTTAGGCACAGGGCTTGACCTGTGGCCAGGCCCTGCACCCAACCACCCGCGGGTGCATACGGCTGACAATTTGATGTACCACTATAACGGCTGAGATTTCAAGCCAAGTCATCCATCTACCCTGAAGGAAGAAGTGGCCGCCTCTTTGAGCCCGGCTTGATCCTCAAAGAGACATTGTGGCCGATGGTATTTTCACTTCCATAGAGCCTGACTCCCTGAGCATAAGGAACATCCAGCCTGAGGAAATTTGGAAAAAACAATATAGACTCTAAAGCCTGACATTGAAATATGCTAGGACCTTATGTCTGGTTCTCTTTGGAAACTTGGGAACCTTAATAAAAACTGGTAAATGCATGCCAACATCCTGCATCATACTATCCACAAAAAAGGGATTGATTATTCTGATAACTTCCTAAGGTCTGGCACAAAGATCAAGAAGTGCCGATGATAATACCCTTGAAAATGGTATAAAAAGACCTCCCTGAAGGATATCCAGCTGGAGGGTGGAATATTTAACCTATGTGATTTATTATTTCAAATAAAGCGCCTTAAAAGCACATCTAAATCTGTGAAATAACTCTTCTTAACTTTAATGGGAACGTTGAGAAGAGATATAAAAAGAGTGGGAGAACAGACATCTTGATCAGGGCTACTCTGCCTCCCAAAGACAACGGGAGGAGTGCCCATTTTTCAAGCAGCCTCTTTATCATATAGAACATTGGTAGATAATTAGGTGGAAAAGGTTGAATAATCCTGATTAACATATACCACCAAATAGGTGCCTGATATGTTGCCTGAGAGTGAGGAAGTGCTGGAGGAACAACAGGAAGAGAGTTAACAAGCAGGACATCTGTTTTTGTTGGGTTGGTCTTATAATCTCTCATATTCTTCAACTGATCAAATTCATCTAGTGATTGCTGAATATTTCCCTTTTCTGGTTTCAGGTAAAAAATAATATAATCTGCAAAAGGTTTTACCTTAGTCTTAAATCCTGAGAGAGGTTCCTCTATAGCCTGACAAGCTGAATCCTATTTGCTAATGGCTTCTATAAAAAATGTAAATAATGTAGGTTAAAGGGGACACCCCTGTAGGGTCCCCCTCTTTCTTGCAACCATGCCAGCTACATGAGAATTGACAAGAATTTGAGCATTGGTTCCGTGATAGACTTTTGATAACATATTGTCAAAAACTAATGGGAACCCAAACCATTGCAGGCCTAATAACAATCCCTCCCAGTTAACCATATTGAATGCCTTCTCTATGTCAACCATGATAGCCACCGCCTTCATCTGGTTAACTGTGAAAAAATCAATTGCTTGGAGCAAGAAACTCGTATTGACAGCCATCAGGCACCCAGCAACAAAGCCTGTTTGGTCCCTATGGAGAACTCCCTGGGCCCGTGGACTAACACCAATTTGCCAAAACATCATGAAAAGCTTATAGTTAGAGTTGAGGAGACTAATGGGCCTATAAGAGTTGACATCTCATGGTTTATACCTTTTTTCAAGAAGCTGACTATTGTTGATTACCTAAACTGAGATGATAATTCACCTCCATCCTTCACGATATTGAATAGCCAGGTCAAAAAGGGGAGCAATTCTGCGGCTAAAAAGATATAATTTGTATTCCTTAGCTTTAATAATTGACATATGTTGATGAGCCTGGATGTCTCCTATAGTCATCTTGTGTGTTTTGCTGTTCACCCTATGTAGGAAGGGTATGCCCAGACGTGGGTCCCGTGCTCACTAGGCCACTGGAGTCAAGCTATCCTGGCTGATGACGGCTGATGGCCAGAAACCGGTCCTAGGATGCTTGATTCCGGTACAGGGAAGACATGTAAATGTAAATGTATTGGCATTTATATAGCGCACTACTTACCCGTAGGGTCCCAAGGCGCTTGGACCGCTGCGAAACCCTTCCTGGCTTCCCTGAGAGATGGTCCCTTAATGGGTATCTCCAGGGTGAGACCAGGCATCCCCAGCGGTCTGGTGGGGCCGTTAGTGAAGATGAGGCAAGCTAATGCCCAGAGTTGCCGAGTGTGATCGCTGATCAGAGTGGGCACCGAGGCGAGAGAATTATCGAGTCCGCTGACCCTGGTCCAGAAACCTGTCGCGCCGGGAATCGAACCCTGGTCCCGGGCCGTCCTCTGCTCTCGGGTCTGCCGCCTCTAACCAGTGAGCCACACTACTTCACTGAGACATGGCTTGGTAGTTCGGAATGGACTGTTCCCATGAGGCAAAGGGTCAAGACTGATTTACATATGGCCATGTCTGAACTGGGGTGTCTTGGTGAGCAAACTAACGATGGATTAAACCCAAATCTGTGACTGGGGGTGAATGTTTTCCCATTGTGCAACATTCCAACCATCATCTTGTGTGTTTTGCTGTTCACCCTATGTGGGAAGGGTATGCCCAGACGTGGGTCCCGTGCTCACTAGGCCACTGGAGTCAAGCTATCCTGGCTGATGATGTCTGTTAGCCAGAAACCTGTCCTAGGATGCTTGATTCCGGTCCAGGGAAGACATTGATTGGCAGTTCGGGCTGGACTGTTCCCATGAGGCACAGGGTCAAGACTGATTTGCATATGGCCATGTCTGAACTGGGGTGGCTTGGTGAGCAAAATAACGATGGATTAAACCCAGATCTGTGACTGGGGGTGAGTGTTTTGCCATTGTGCAACTGATGGAGTGAGGTGGAAAAACACAACGTTTTGTGTACCCCTCGTGATATTAATGTCCCATAAAATAACATTTACTAATAGTGTGATGTGTTTAATTAATCGACTTTAGAATAAAATGCATTCACAAACATGGGGATTATTAACCTTGCTTGCATGGTGAGAAATAATTAATTAATATATATTGTCATTGTGAGGTGAATATTTGTGCAGCTTAAGTTTAAATAAAACGCAATTTAAATGTGCTTATTGTAAATGTTTTGTGCTAAAAGGCTCGATTATGTAAGTATAAAATGCATTTATGTGGCTAACTCGCTAGGTAACAACTAATGGGAAATATTGGAATGGTGGGAGGTAAACAGAATGGGCGTCATTACTATAATTAACATGGATTTTTGTTTGTTTCTATGATAGTTCCAAATGTGGCCTGTGAGGCCTAGTGAGAAAATGGCCGCTCTGAGCTACTGCGAGTGGGTACTGGTCTGCGCAGGCACGTCAAAGATCCCTGCCAGCACGAGTGATCTGACTATGCTTGAGGGAGAGTTCAAGGCTATCTTACCGGAAACCTCGGATGGGTGCCAAGCATGAAAGATCGGATGCCCAAACCATAGGAAGAAAAAGCAATGTAGCTAAAGTGTGATGCACCTAGGCCACAAACTGTCTTAACAAAAGACTTTTATATTGCTGCTGAGTCATGTGAAAAACAAATGCGGTAATGGTGAGGAAGTAAATGTAAATGTAAATGTAAAATGTAAATGTAAATGTAAATGTGAAAAACAAATGCGGTAATGGTGAGGAAGTGCTCATCTACCCCAAATTTTGTCCCTTCGGAGTTCAGATTGAAGATGTTAGTTACTTTTTAAATAGATTAAGTTAGGGATTTAGTGTATAAAAACCCCTGATTTTGCTAGAAGGGGCGACTTTTCGATTTCCTCTGGAGATCCTGCCGGACTGAATATCGATTGCTTGGAACGTAAGAACTTTAACTTTTGACTGATTGTTTTCCTTTGCAGGTTTGTTAGGATAAGATGAGGATGTTAGCTAGGGATGGTAGGAGAGAATAAACTTGGAACTATCTGTTCTTTGCTAAACTCATGCTAAACTTTTAAATAAATGTCTATTTTCTGAGCTTTAAAATAAATGATCCTTTTGAAAATAAAGTTAAAGAATTCTTCTTGAATAAAGAAATAAATACATGCTAAATGTCTGACATACTAAGGTTTTCCTTGAATAAAAATTAGATAAATGACGAATATAAAAGCTGGTCTTTGATTCTTCCTACGCCTAATTTTCATTCTAGCAGATCCATTGCCATTATGGTGGTGTGTCTGAATAAATAGTGTTTACAATGAAAACATGGTAAAATGCTTTACATTGCAGGTGTAAATAAAAATAGTTTAATAGGTTTAGACACTCTGCCAATGTTATAGTAGGACTCCTGGGTTGTTGGCCAAATCTTTGAAGCTGAATTATATGAACTGAGTAAGTATGCAGTGTAACGGGCCCCACTGTTGAATGTTATGTGTGTTTCTGAGGTTTTACAGTGTTGTGAACGCATCTTGGACCCTAAATAAATATCCCCGATGTATGCCCTTATGTGGTTATAAAAAATCATATCCTTATAAAGGCATGAGAATCGTATCCATATTTAGTAATAGCCAATGCAGTCCAAATACGGCAACGCTACTTCCTTAGACTCCTAGAAAGTACAACAAGTTCTTTAAACAAACCAAACCTCCAGCAACCTGGGAATTGCCCATACTTTTGTTTTGATTTGTCCTAGAACTCCTGCGAGTCTGAAAGAACTGCCAGTTCCTAATGACTCCACCCAGACGGGTTTCAGACCCAAACATGGTACTGAAACAGCCCTCCTCTTGGTTACCGAGGAATCCAGAAAGATCCTGGATCAGGGAGGATCAGTGGCAGTGATACTCCTTGATCTCAGCGCAGCATTCGACACGGTCAGCCATGACATCCTGCTGAACCGTCTGGCTAGTGTCGGAATCAAGGATAAAGCCTGGCTTTGGCTTAAATCCCTCCTGGAGGACAGATCCTTTCGAGTTTTCGATGGGGATTCTGTGTCCACCAGTAAACCACTAAAGTGCGGAGTCCCTCAGGGCTCCTCATTAAGCCCTGCCCTTTTCAACGTCTATATGAGGCCACTGGCTGAGGTTGTCCATCTGTTTGGGGTTAAGATCATTTCCTACGTGGATGACACCCAGCTGGTGGTCTCACTGGCGCAGGAGGCCAATGCGCCAATGAATGGCGGACTCAGAGAGTGCCTACAGGAAGTAAAGCGCTGGATGTCTTTGTCATCTCTTAAGTTAAATGGCGACAAAACGGAGCTGATGCTCCTGGGCTCATCCGATCCCAGCTTCTTCAATTCTCTGTGGCCCCCCTGTCTGGGTACCCCCCCTGTACCCAAGGATAAAATCAAGAGTTTAAGGGTGTGGCTGGATAGATCCCTTTCTTTTAACATCCAGGCCACGAAACTCTTGGCCACCTGTTTTGGCCTTCTCAGGATGTTAAAGAAAATCCTTCCCCTCCTACCCATGGAGGCCAAGCAGGTGGCCATCCAGGGTTTAAGACAGTCCCGCTTAGATTTTAACAGCGTGCTCTACCTTGGTGCCCCTGATTACACTTTACGCAGATTACAAACAGTGCAGAACTGTGCGGCCCGCACATTGCTGGAACTTCCTCGCAGGCAATCAGTGAGAGCCGGTCTGATCAGCCTTCACTGGCTGCCAGTGCGCCAGAGAATTCTCTTCAAAGCCATGTGCTTTGCCCATCAGGCCTTCTGGGACACAGGTCCTGTGATTACCCGGGACTTAATCACCCACTACCAACCCAATAGAAACCTCCGCTCAAGCCAGGCCTGTATGGTCACGATACCAAAAATAAAAAAATCTAGGTCTGGCGGCAGGACGTTCGCCTACAACGCTTCCAAGACACTCTCCCCCTTCAGCTTAGAACCAACCCCAATCTCTCCTTATTCTGTAAGCAGCTAAAGACATTCCTTTTCAACTTCCCTCTCTAAAACCCCCTCTCAGTCACTTAGGAGGTCTCCTCTGTTACTACCAGCGCTTGGACGCCCCTGGGCAGCAATTTGCGCTCTACAAATTCACATCCATTTCCATTATTGACGTCTTATGTCCAACCTTACGTCAAACACTGCACCTTCCAGGTATAAATATACCAGCATTTGCCTTAAGAAGATACACAGTGGTTTGGAGCAGAGCGGCTATCTACTTACCCAAAGCCCAGCTGATGTGAGTGCCGAAGGAAGCTGTCCCTCCCATTTGACGCACTGAGAAAGACGCTATCTTTTCTCCTGCCGAGAAAATCCAGCTCCAGTGTTTCCAGTCACCCTTGCGGGTGACTGGGAGATCGAGTCCTGAGAACGAGATACAAGACCTCCGTCATTCTAAAACCAAGGTACAGAGCTGATTAGACCCTTAGAGAATTCTTGACTCAGATTCTTGACAATACTAACTTAATTGAAACTGCGACTACCCTTACTCCTTCCCACGTACTAGGCTTAGGTTAGGTACACTGGGGTAGGCGTATTTAGAAGTACCACTTGAGTACGTTTAGTCAACTTTTATCATTGTATGTAATTGTACATATTTTATCCGATTTAAGTATCATATGGCTCAGAAACCATATCAATGCTTTTACAGTATTATTTCATAATACTCCTTTTACTGTACGCACTTTACTTTATGACAAGTATTGCAATTGTGGCAATTCACTTCTCTTGCATGAAAAAGAAGACTGCTCAATAAATAACACCTTTTATTGAAAATGCCTGTCCCTCTATTTCTCTGCACTCTGGTGAAACTAAGTATGCACGATTGACTGAGTGAAATAGTTATCTATTGTTTTCACACAACTCTGGAGATATACTCCTTATTCTGGAGGGATCAAAGTTATCATGTTTATGCAGTTGTCAGAAGCTAATCCCTTCTTGTCTAATCAGGGAAGTTAACTCCTCCCTGTTCATTCGAGAAAGTTTCTAGTGACCTCTGAGCTAGCTGGCATACCTAATTAAGTTTAACATATTCAGTAGAGACCTTGTCGACCTCAGTCCTATGTCTAAACTGCCGTTTATGTTATTCCAATGTGCAGAACCTATTGGGAATATAGGAACTACACTACCAGAGAAATGGCCATGGCAATTTAGAGTTTATTTCTGAAGTCCGGCTGTAGCACAACATTCCGTCCATCATCTTGTGTATTTTGCTGTCTTCTATAGTCTGCATTTTAATATTCTGAAAATACTGGGTTATACTGAGCTATGAAGTAAGATAACCTGTTTCATAGATGGACCTGTAGTGTTCCCAAAAGACCCTGGATACTCTATCCTTGTCTGTGACCAGATCGCCTGTAACTACATTCCTCAGCTGCTTTACATATGCAGACTCTTGTTTTACACAAGTAGACCACACCAAAAACCTCCCAATCTGCTGTCTCTCTGATAATAAGTCCTAGAGCAAGTGATTTTTTGTAATGTGAAAAAAGCCCTACAATTGTGTTTCATACTGACAGAAGAATGACTATTTCGTTGTGCTGATTGATCTACTGCAGCTTGCAGTTGAGCAATCATTTGTTGATGTTCTCTATGTTGGACTGCCTTATAGTTAATTATTTGTCCCCGAGCAAGTGCTGCCTTTGAATTCCCCCCAAACTGAAAAGACAGGACCTGTTAACTGGTTCAATAGGAAAAAGACCTTGATGAATTCCCTCATTTCGCTAACCCATTGTTGGGCTGCTAATAATGAGTGGTGCATCTGCCACCTAGGCCTGTTTTTCTGTGACACCAGACTTGAAGAGTTTATCTCTTCCCAAATGGAATTTACATTTATAAAATGTAAGAAGGTAATCCCAATGTTATCCCATGAGAGACAGGTCTTGCAGTAGTGAAAACAACTTTGAGAATGATTTCCTAACAGGACACGTAAAACTTAAAAGTACATGTCCTGCTATTTAATTACATTGCACACTGCCCTCTAGGTTGTCCAGGGTCTACCTTAGGGATGCGTTAGGTGTATAAAAAGGGAAGGTTTGGGCTTGGTGAAAGGGCTGTGCAAATCCAGACCTTAGACGTGGTTAATGGGCTACTTAAGTGGATGTCTCAATCAGTGCTGCAGGCTCAATAGCAGCATTAAATTAAAAGGCTCCCGGTACATGTATTACCACCTTACTAGGGACTCATAAGTAAATTAAATATGCTGATTGTGGATGAACCAATTTTACCATATTTAGGAGAGAGAGCATAGGCAGTTTAGCACTGGTTAGCAGTGGTAAAGTGCGGAGTCAAAATATCAGCAAAAACAAGGTCAGAGAAAGTGGAGTAGAAAAACTAAACTTATGGGAGAAAACCAGCCTGAGGCTGCCAGGTTTACCACACTAATTCCTCTTAGCTGTAGGGTCTGAAGCCCTTTTCAGACATTTCTGTGGAAATTGCATGGGGAAATTGCATTTTAGGACGCCCCTTTTTGTCGCCCCCCGCTAGTCGGATCTGCCTGAAACCTTCTAGAAATAAGCTGAGGAAAAAAGAGCAGTTTTGTGAAGATTCATGAAATGGTGCCAAAGTAATTATCAAACCAAAAAATGCTTTTCCCATGGTATTTAGGTCCATTGACAAATCTTCACTAAACTTTGCAAAAAAAGTTAATCCAACTCAGCTCCTTCTAGGTAATTCATCAAGAGGGGGCAGAGAAAAAAGGGGGGCCCAAATCCGAAGTGGCTCAGGGGGTCCAAAAGAAGTCTTGGCTTGGGGAGGGAGGCTGTGCGCCCCATCTCCATTAAAAAAGAAATGCACAGGGAATGGGTTCCTGGAGCCAAGGGTGGCTTGGGGAGTGGACCATGCGCCCCCTCACTTTAAAATAACAAAGATCCCAGGGGATGAGGTCTCTGGGGCCCAAAGTGCAACGCACCCCTCCCCTTCCCTTTACAAAAGGTCCACCAGCCCACTATTGACCTGGTGTAGGGGTCTGGACACATTCTCGTCCCATAAAACATTAACAAAGGCAACCGGGTTGGGTTCACAGGGCCCAAAGTGGCTTGGGCTCCCTCTCCTTACCCAGGGGTTGGGGGTCACCGGGGCCAGTATTGGCTCGGGGAGAGGATCCACACACCCCCATTGCCTTAAAAAAATAGATACCTGGATGGGTCCCCGGAGCCCAATGGAGGCCCGGGAGGATGGTTGGATGCCCCTCTCCTCTTTACCATGAATTTGAACAAAGGGGATGGGGCCATACGTCAAAGCCAATGAGATTTTAAGCATGGATTGTTATTATACAGGGAGAAAGCCTGTAGACAGATAGGTTGTCCCATGGAATGTCACAGAGAAGCATAGTACGCAACAGGTTTGGTTCGCAATTTGATAAATCCTGGCGGTGGATTTGTACTGCGATAATCCTTGGTAGAACCTGTTAAAAGCGTAATATGTTATTTAAAAGGGAGAATATTTCATTTTGGCCGCTGTAATTTTGTATGTTTGTACATTTATGGTTGTATGCCTACTGTTTGCCTTGCAGGAAAGCTTATGCTCAGTTGGTCTGAGTTGGTTATGGAGACAAGCCTATGATGAGAATATAAGCCTGATTTGTTCTGCAGCTGATACCATAGATGTAATCTGTTTATTTTGAAAAGTTAAGACAAAATCAGTAAACCACCGATTTATTGTGAAAAGCATATGTTAAAGACAAAACGTGTTTAAGGTGGGATTGTTGCTTCTTGGTAAAGCCTATGTACAGATATTTTGTTACATGGAATATCGGACAGATTACTGAAGTAAGCCAGGACTTTGCTGTTGGTTACCCCCTCTAACAGGCTAAGAATTCCTATTAGTCCCCGGTAAGAAGGGTTGCGTATTGTTCTCATAAGTTCAATTCTTTACAAAAAGTATAATTGTATGCTGTATGCCTGAAAGTTGTATTGTGGTAAATCTCAGGCTGTATGTGGCAGGCTTAGTTGTTTATGGTGAGAAGTCAATGATAGAGTCTATTGGCCTTATTGGATTAGTATGAAAAGACGCCATAGACAGGCAATAGTCCTGACCTATTTATTATAAAATTCACCTGTTAAAATCAATAGTTATTTCAGGATTCATTGTCATTACACTTTGTTAGAGCTTGTAGACAGGTATTTTGTTATATGGAATCTCACAATGCGCCCTAGTAGGCCAGGATTTTGGTATCAATGACCTTTTGACAAACCTTATTCATATATGATTTGCATTGTAATAATCACTGCCAGGCCCTTAATGGAGTATGTGACCGGTGTAGCAGTCTGTGAAGCACTTTAGTCAACACAGTCATAACAATATATGCATTTATCTACACAAATTCATATGCATCAATAGTAGGGCTTCAGGTAAACTCTCTTCTTCTAGTGGTCTGTTTGAATGCAATTCAAATCTGTCTCTGCTCATTACAGCATAGAGTGTGGGGCAGTGGGTCAGCTCATTTGAGCCAAGGCATTGTTGCCTTTTGAGTGACTGCACTTATCTTGATCATCTTGCACATCTGGCTGGCATGGTGAGCCAGTATTTTTTTTTTCCATTTCTCATCTTATAGGTCCCTTTGTATCTCTTTACTTCTCCTTTTTCTTTGGTCTTTTTTGGGGTATTATCCAGCTCCTCGGATAGTTTCCCTGAGCCAATATTTTGTTTCTTGAGCTACATTGCATCACTTCATATCTGTCCACTACTTCTAAACTGGACATCCATCTTGGGTTGTATTTTCCACTGTGTAATACTTTTTTACTCTTACAAGAATTCTGCCATGTTTAGAAGCATTATATTGGCCATCTTGGATTTGTACTACAACGAGACGCTATGCATATTACCATTTCAAGACAGCCACCCAGTGCTATGTTTATTGAGTGATCATATATGATTGGTGTTATGTATAGTGCATCATTGATTTACTGCTCTATGGTGGCCAACACTTTGCTTCTAAAAGTGTACCCATGTTGAAACTTTAAAACAACAATACAGTATGTGGCATACACAACCTGCTGCTATGATATCATGATTTCTTTTTTTTTTATTTACAGCAAGCATATGCTCATTAGGGAGCATATTTGCTTTTTTCTTATTTTCTTATTTTTTACCTTTATTTTGCAGATGGGTTTTGAGTTTGTGTGTGTGTGTGTGTGTGTGTGTGTGTGTGTGTGTTTAATTGTGAATGTGTATTTTGGTGGTTTGAAGAATGAGTCAATGGGTGCATGAATGGATGTATGTATGAGTGCAACAATTAGTAAATTGTATGTATGGTGGGTTATTAAATGCCAAAACTCACTACTGACTGTAGAGACAGTTTTGTTTAGAAGCTTGACCTATTGACATTGCCAATACTTGTTTTTACCATGCAGGTTGTCAAGTTGATGCAGGTCATGCTGCAATGACAAAAATATGTTACACACCATGTTAATGGTGTTGCGTTGTGTGTGCTATTACATGCATGGAGCGGTATCATGATGAGTTTTGCAGGCTCAGCTGAAAGCAGAGTACCTTATTTTTGGTGCAAGCACTGTCTAAAATAAATAGATATAAATTGGAATTTCTTCAAAGTAAGGTATGACATGTAAGCATCACAAGTTGGAAATAGTGAGCAGGAACTGCCTCTAATTGTTTTAGACTTGTGATCTCTAAAGTTCTACAAAGAATATTTCAAGTTATATGTGTGAACTTTAGACACTCATAGGGGGATATTTATGAGAGCCATGCATCACTTTTGAACCACATAAAGTGTTACATGAAAGCCAGGGGTGGGGTTTTTCGTGAAGACAGGATGAACGGCGCTCAGACTAATGCGCGTAGTGTGTTATATGGATCTAAATAAAAACAGTGCTGCCAGGTCGGGGATTTACCCGATAACCCCCGGATTTGTGTGAGTCGAAACATCCACACTAGAAAATGAGCACAGTTCTGGGCACACGTGGTGAGGATTTTACAAAGTTAGTACAAGAGTTTTCATGTATTGAGAATGCGGAGGTCGACACCAGTGTAAATTTTGAAAAAGTTATTTATCACAAAGCAACGACTGTATTAAATCAAACAACCAGCCGACACATGTTTCGTCACAAGTACTGATCCTGTGACTCTTCGGGGCAGTTCCATGTGTGAAAACAATTGTAGAGCAGGCCCCATGTGACCAGTGATAATTCCAACTCAGTCCGGGGTGTGCGATGCGCAGGGGCGAATAAATAGCCGGGTGGTGCCAGTCTACAGGAAGCACTGGAATGTCCCGCGTCGGGAAGATGATGCGTGTTGACTGTGGGGGCCCTATCTAGTAAAGACGGGGGCTCAGGCATCTGTAAGTTAGGTCGACGCGGGTACGACGCGACAGCGGGTGGGTATACGGCACCCAAGGCTAAATGAGAGTGAGTCCAGTGTCAGGACGGGATGCACGGTAGAACGCCAGGTGTGTGGCGGTGGTGGAAAACCAGGGAGAAAAGGACTATGGTAGTCCACAAGGATTTAGCAGATGGAAGGCGAGTGCGCCTGTGGTCGTACAAAAAGTAAATAATTTTGTGACTGGAAGATAGATTCCTGACCTATTTTAGCATCCTTGTGATGCAACATTGCATGCTAAGCAAGCAAGGATGTGTGTAAATGAAGGCGGAGAGGATTTACCCTTTTTGAATTAATAATTAATTTAATGATATTTTGTTTTTCCTTCACCCTTTAGGACTTATTTTGCTTTGTTAGAACTGGATGTCTGAGACAGGTTTAAAGAATACCAAAAGAAAATGGTGGATGTAATGATTAAATTAATCTCAGCCATTAGTAAATACTCTGGCTGGGCAGCATCCCAGTTCATATTTATTTTGTAAACGATGCCTCTGATGGGAAAAATCAGTCCAGACAGCCAGACCAAGTCCTCTCTGAACCAGTACACAAGCAACCTAGTTAGGGCTTATCAGCCAGGAAAAGTTTAGTTCCAGTGAGACAGTGCATAGAAACCCTGTCTGGGAACACCTGTCCCACGTGGTGTTACACACTAAAGTATTGATGGACCAGGATGCTGCCTCAAGTAATTCCTAGAGGCTGAGATGAATTCAAGTATTCTAGCCATCACTTTACTGTATACTTTAATGTGGTACCCTGTGTCGCCCTAAGTCACGGGTCTGCCCAGTCAATGGGAATCCTATTCCACAGTGATCCCTGAAGAGAATTACATGGCCTTCTATGGTCATACACATATACATGCTTTTTGAGTTATTTTATTGAAAGTAAAGATCTAAAAACATTTTAATTTGCTGTTCCTAGGATACTTTAGAAAACAGCAAACACTCCCTGAGATAGTTGAACAGAATTAACACTATAAACTTCAAATAGGTGGTAAACTGTATCATTTTGTATTTAACAAAAATAAATTACTTTTTTTATACCCACCATGTCCAGACTAGAGCACTAGCAATATAAAACAGATGATATGCCCTTTGCAGATCACTGACTTGGCTGTCTGGACAATCTGCCAGAAACGAAATAAACCCAATTGGCCATTCCAAACTTTGAGTCTGTCCTTTTATGTTTGTTCTCAGCACAAAAATTTATTTTTGTTCAGAGCAGAGCAGGTAGTCTGTAATGCTGCTTTAAAACCTGTTTAATTATAATTCATCAATTACAACTGGTATTGATGTATTTCAGAATACCTGGAAGGTTATTGCTTGAGTGATCATCAATTCTGTTGTACAACCAGGGTTACCATAAACTGGCAGAATGGACTTCCAAATATACAAAAGTATTTGTAAATCTTCTGAAGACTCTACCTTATCCCAATCATCTCAATTAATTCCTTTATGAACCAACTTTCAAAACGCTGGGCCCCATTTATGGTAAATATGGGTGTAAATTTCTACACATATAGAATGATATCTATGCCTAGACGTAATTCCCTTACTAAATGCATTTCAAAATCTCAGACTGAGATTTATGCCTGGTAGTATCCTAGTAACTTTACAGATGCATTTTAAATGTAAATCTGGCATATGCAGAGATCACCACCTATGCTATTTAGAACTACAAATTCAAAACAATAGGGAAAGAGACATCACATGACGAAAATAATAAACATCTGTTATGTGAACTTTCTCTTAATGTGATTTGCATTGATTTCTGCAATGAATACACTTATATGGTCACTGTTGTACATTATGTTGCTTAATGTTTTAGATTCTTAGTGTGTGAATTAGGTATGTGTATGCAATGTTTAAGATTACATCACAGTTTTTCAAATTGATTTTAGTTTTTTTAATGTATTTTACTTTTTATTTTTTTGGATATTTTAATAATGTTATTCATATGTAATGTATAATTTCAAAAGTTATCTGACCATTTTTTACTGTTAAGTAATTTTTTGTTTTGTTATATTTGTATTTTTATTTTACACATCAACCAAAATATCAGTAGATAAGCATTACATACAGTAGAATTGACAGTGATACAATCCACAGGCACATTCAGGGATAGAGAGATTACTTTTGGGAGATCCATCTTCTGTCACCACTCCTCCTTCCCTCTCCCTAGACTGGCCCTGGCTACCCCCAGCTACACATCTTATCCGTGTGAGAGTCTATGTGTTGCATATCACTCTTGAGTGGTGTGTTGTATACTCTCCAGTCCACACCGCTCAATTTCAAAATTGTAATATCTCAGCCATGGTCGCCATATTTTAGGGAATTTTTGGGGGCATCCTCTGGCTGCATATGATGTTTTCGGCCCCCATGTTTAGGTCCATACTGGCACGCCATTCCGCCATAGTGGGCAGGCCCTCGGCACCCCAGTGTCTAGCAAAATCCCTCTTTGCGATTATTAATCGGAAGTTACTCAGAAGAAATTTGTACCTAGGGAGTTCAATATCTGTTGAGAAGCCCAATAATGCATGTTTAGGGTCTGTGGGTATCTGCAAATCTAATATGGTATTAAGTTCCTTCATTATTCATGACAAATACCGTTGTATCAGCTGACATTCCCATATAGTGTGTATAAATGTACCTTGGACGGTTTTGCATTGTAAGCTTTAGGGCGTTTCTGCCCTTCCCATTGCATGAGTCGTGCTCTATCATAATTAGACTTTGTGTACAACTTTAAACTGGACCCAGTTAAGTTAATGTTATACTTTTTAGGTTTAGGGTATTTGTGCTGGTAGTGTCATTTTCCTGCTTCCATTTTTTTCTGGTGGTTCCCTTCAAGTACCCCTGAGTGAATAAGAGTAGAGAGTGTCTTACTGTAAGGCTTGTCTGAAGTACATTTGAGCCTCTTTGGTCAGTGGTTCTGATGGAACAAGGATTCGCACAAACCTCGAATAACACTAATTATGTAATCAACATGTTTGTCTTACGAATTTGGCCCTTTTTCATCATTATTGGGTATCCGAGTGAAGCTTGCTCAGGTGTTTACTAATCTTAATATGCATGCATTTAAGATGGCTGCTGCTAAGCGGGAATTTCTACTGTGCATGTGTCTGTCATACCCATGTGACATGATGTACTCGCAGCTTTGGAGGGAATCTGTTGCTTCTGCACACTAGAGCTAATATGGCTGCTCTGTGTTCTCACATGCGAGAGGCTTGCACTGCTGCTTTTGCTAAGATGTTCGTTCTGCCTAATCTTAATGCTATAGTTTATTATAAAGTAATGGGTATAGTGTAGAAATTCATGGTATACAGTGTATTAATGTAATCTGTGTTCTAAAACTGTTTCCTTTACTTTTCATGTATCGGAATTTTTTGGGCCTGGGAGGTGCTTTTTACTCCATCTTGGAAGTCCTTTCTGCGCATGACAGTCTGCAACGAGAAGATGAACCCTATGGCATTGAAACCAAGCCAGAAGGCAGTCACAGCCAAGATGTGCCTGGGAAACTCACGTCTGACCCCACTAGAAGAAGCCGAATTGCATACAATGTATTTGTCAATAGAAACAACCATTGTTAGGTGAAAATGCAGATGTCATGTGAAAAGAAATTGATGGGGGGTGGAACAAAGAAATTAATATTCAATACTAAAGTCAAAATTTTAGGTGGTGTGATGACCTGTCCTCCTCCTTTGTCCAATCGAAATTGGGGATCCTTACACTTGCAACATTGGGGGGTGGTGCACTAACTTGGAAAACAGTATAACTAGGGTAGGCTTAGCTAGTTCATTTGTCTGACTTGTTCGAATAGCTGACCTGTCACTGACCCAACACACTCAATAGGTGACTAAGAGCAGAGGGCTGCGGAGCACTCTGTCGGGAGGTTTACTGACCCAATCGGGATTCAGGGAAGCTGAAGTGCTGGCGAAGCACTTTGCTGGTGAATGCTGTAACCCAATCGGGGTTTTGGCTGATTCATTGCAGAGAGGGAGTAGCCAGGCGTTGCAACCGAACTGCGGGTGCTGGTCTTAACCTTTGGTGGTCCGGTCCTGATCCAAATTCTGGGGTTATCCTTCAACTGACCCATGGCCAGGGTTGGTCTTCACACCATTCTAGGTAAATATAAATCTGTGTGGGTAATTGTCAATATAATTTGTGTCCTTTACTTTGCCTTCCATGATTTGGAAAGCTTTGATTACGTATGTTCCTTTTTCTTACCCTTCCCTTAAGTAAATGATAAATTCATGTGTTGCTGTTTATAAGTGTGTTCAATATTCTTACCCACCTTTTAGCTGAATGTTATAACGTTTTATGAATGAATGAATGAAATGAAAAGATTGTTTTAGAGCGCGAACAGCTGCCCTGAGGCGTCCAGGCGCTAGAAAATAGGTTGAAACTTCTGCTGAGGTGGATCACTGGAGAGTAAATGAGTGTTAGTTAAAAAGAAAGGTTTTTAATTGTTTGCAGAAGGTTGATAAGTTGGGATTAGACCTTAGATGGGGAGGAAGAGAGTTCCACAGCTTAGACGAGTTATAGGTGAAAGAGCGGCCTCCTGACCTGGATCTTCGTATCTGTGGGACGGTAACTAGGAAGGCTTTGGAGGAGCGAAGCTCTTTCTTGGGGTGATAAGGGGTGATCAGAGAGTGATTGATCGCCGGACCATATTTCCAGAAGGCTTGATGAGTGATACACTTGGCCTTGAACATAATTCTTTCCCAATGGGTAGCCAATGTAGAGACCTTAGGCCAGGGCCTATAAGGTTTCTGCGCGGGATTTCAAGCAGTGTGCGGGCTGTACAGTTTTGAATCCGCTGAAGTTTGTTCAGGCAGTATTCAGGAGCTCCTAAATACAGGGCGTTGCTGAAGTCAATACGAGACTGAATTAGACCCTGGATGACTACCTATTTTGCCTCGAAGGGAAGAATTGGGAGGATCTTTTTCATCATCCTGATCATTCCAAAGCATGTTGCTGATAGTTTAGTGACTTGTGTGTTGAATGTCAGAGATTTATCCAGCCAAATTCCAAGACTTTTTATGTTGTCTTTGGGTGCAGGGGGGGGCCTAAACTAGGGGGCCACAGTAGCTCTATGGTGGAGGGGGCTGAGGGGCCGAGGAGCATGAGCTCGGTTTTATCCCCATTGAGCTTTAAGCATGACTTTATCATCCAGCTCTTTCCCTGTTCCAGACAGGGAATTAGGCTGGTCTGTGCTTGCTGGCTGTTCTTGTGCGCAAGGGAGACCGCTAGCTGGGTGTCGTCCACATAAGTGACGATCTTACTACCATGCGGACGAACAATATCAGCCAGTGGTCTCATGTATGCGTTGAAGAACGTGGGGCTTAGTGAGGAGCCCAGCAGCACCCCACACCCCAGAGGCTTACTTGAGGAGACTGAGGCTCCTTCGAAGTCTCTGAAGGTACGGTCTTTTAAAAAGGATGTGAGCCAGGCTAGGGCTTCTCCTGAGATTCCCGGGCTTAGGAGGCGGTTACATAATTGTTCCTTCTCTTTATCTTTCCCTTTAAGAAGCTAAGCTTCATTATCTGAATTTATAGTACGTTACAATTTTTACCTTCCCTATAGTTATGTGCTAAAATTGAGTTTCGATAGTGCATATTGCGTTCTTTTTCCAAACCACTGATAATTGCAAAACTGTTGGTTTAGAATGTTCCTTTTCTTTACCCTCCTTTAGTCAAATTGCGAAAGTCTGTATCTGAAAATAGTATGTTCCCTGTTTTACCTTCCCTTTATTTCAACTTATTATTATTATTATATAAAATTTATACCGCGCTCAGTTACCCAGGGGCATCCCGGCGCTGTAGACACAAGGAGGAAAGCTCAACTCAGTCACTACACCGGAAACAGATGGGTCTTCAAGAGTTTCCTAAAGTGCAAGATATTGGGCTCTGAACGAATCTTAAAGGGCAAGGATTTCCACAGTGCCGCCACTTGCACTGAAAAACGCCGGCCCCCAGAGCGAGCTCTTTTTACTCTAGCTGACTGTAGAAGATGTCTTTGGTCCGAACGCAGTGGGCGTGTGGGCTTGTAGGGGCGTGCCATAGTGGACAGGATAGTGGGGCCCTTGCCATGCAAGATCTTATGGGCTGTGCATAACGCTTTAAATTTCACCCGCTCCTTAACGGGGAGCCAGTGAAGCGTTTTCAGGGCCGGGGCAGCTGAGTGTCTTCTCGGAACCTCCATCAGCACTCTGGCGGCGGCATTCTGCACCTCTTGAAGGGTTTTAAACGTCGCTTCCGGAGCACCGAGAAACAGCACATTCCCGTAGTCAAGCCTTGACAAGATTAAACCATGGATCAAGAGCTTCCTAGATGGATTAGGGAGCAGTGGTAGAACCTTGCGAGCTGACCGCAACAGACCAAAACACACCCCCGCGGTTTTCCTGGCGTGGGTCCTAAAGGACAGATCTTCCTCCAACCAAACTCCCAGGGTCCTGATCTCCTTCTTGGGAGATGGTGGGTCACCCAGAGACCGAGGCCAGCAATTAGCAATGAGTGTGGGACTGGATTTGCCCATCAACATCAGCTGGGTTTTCTCTCCGTTGAGCTTAAGGGCAGAACGGGACATCCAACGATGGACATTAGCGAGGCAGTCATGAAGGACTTCGGGTTGTTCCACCAGCTGGGTGAGGCCTACCACAAGCTGAGTATCATCAGCATAGCTGATGATCCTCACTCCTGAGGGGGAGACCACTCTTTCAAGAGGAGTCATGTAAATATTAAATAAGGTAGGGCTCAAAGATGAGCCCTGAGGGACTCCACATTGAAGAGGGAACAAGGTCGACTGCTCTGCCCCTTCCCAGACTTGATAGAAACGGTTGGAGAGGAAGGATTCAAGCCATTTCAAGGCCATCCCTGTCACACCCACCCCTGACAGACGTTGGAGGAGCACCTGGTGACTTACGGTGTCGAAGGCAGCACTCAAGTCCAGGAGGATCACTGCCACTGACCCCCCTGAATCAAGAATGCTCCTTGCTTCCTCCACCACTGCCAATAAGGCTGTGTCTGTCCCCTGACCAGGGCGAAAGCCCGTCTGGGAGTCTCCCAGCAGGTGGTGGGACTCTAGATGATAAGAGAGCTGGCGGTTAACCATCTTTTCTGCGACTTTTGAGAAGCAGGGGCAGAAGTGAGATAGGCCTGAAATTGGCCAGATTTGAGGAGTCTAATCCTGGTTTTTTCAATAATGCTTTGACGACTGCATTTTTCCATCTCTGAGGCACAATGCCCTGGGAGAGTGAAAGATTAATGAGGTCTGTAAGCGGTGTGGACAAAGTATTTGCCACAAGTTTGAGATATTTCATAGGCACGGGTCACTAGGAGACCCACTCTTCATCCCTTTCAGGACTTTTGTAACCTCCTCCTCCGAAAAAGGGCCGAAAGAGGACAGCTCAGCGGGGCATATTACTGGGCTAGGGTCCATCTCCGGGATCTGAGGGGTCGCAGGCAACAAGGACAAGATCTTCTCTATTTTCAAATGAAAAAAGTCAGCTAGTTCTTCACATTTTTCTTGAGGATTGTCGTGCACAACTGGGGGGACCGGAGCCTTCAGGAGTTCTTTAAAAATTTTGAAAGATTCCCATGGTGAGTTACTTGCCCTCTCGATCCTATCGCTGAAAAAGTTCCTTTTTGCATCTTTCAAAGCGACTTTATACTTCCTCATCTCTGTCTTATAATCTTCCCGACTTTCTTCCGTCCGCTCTCTCCTCCATGCACGTTCTGATCTTTTACATGATGTTCTGAGACCCCTAAGCTTGGGGGTATACCAGGGAGCGGAACCGACTCTTTTTTCCCTGATGGGCCTTATCTTTTTCGGAATCAGCGAGTCCAGAGTATTAGTCAGCCAGTTTCCCACATACTGGTCGGCAATAATGGGGTCAGTGGCAGGGGGAGGACAGGTTCTTGCCAACTTTGCCGCCCAGCTATCCACTGGTAGCCTCGACCAGTCGTTCCACTGTATACCGTTTAGGTACAGGATCTCTCCCCTTCTCCAACTGCCATGTAAGGGGGACTAGACAATGGTCCGTCCAGGGAAGATCCAAGGGCTGGAGGCTTGCAAGTTCTCCGAGTTAGCAAAAGCGACATCCAGCTGATGACCTCTATTATGGTTGGCATAATATATCTTTTGCATAGTTATACACTGTTTCTAGTCTTGGCTATGACAATCTAATTACTTTTAATCTGTGGCTCATGACTTTTGATGATGATTAGATAAAGAGTTTAAACCTACCCTGAGTTTGTGGTTATTATATGAGTGCAAATGTTATTGTAATATTGATTGCCTTCTTTACAACTAACTCCCTGATCCATGTGGTCATAGATACCAGTGACGAGGATTGGTAAGTCAACGGTATAGGAATTAGTGGAATAAAATAGACTGGTAGTAGAGTGTGGGTTACCTGATTGAGTAAATGTAGAAAATTGAATTATGGGCCCAGGTGAGTATTGGTAAATTTATAGTCGGGTGACCTGCGCGCTCTATCAGTACTACTAATGTAGATGTAACTGTAACATTGATGAATTTCAACTGACTTGTAGCTGTGTTTTTCTATTTTGCATGCCCCCCTCTAGCCCTCCTGTAATTTTCCATCAATTCATTCCACATTGTCATCGATATACCCCATTCTACAGCCTCCCTAACCCTGGGACTGCATGTGTGGAATTCTACATTTACTCTGGGGAGTATATGTAGGGTGCACATAAAGGATAGGACAGTTGTAAGCGCAAATATACACCCTACCTGTACAATTTGTGTTTATGTGTACATGAAGAAGGAGTAGAAGAGTACTGCTACACATACTAGTTAATGCCTTTGTGAACTGGGTCCACTTTGTTTTGTTGTTTGTTTACCCTGGTTGAATATCTACCCTTCTATGGGGAGGACACTGCAGCCATGATTTTTTAGATGGAGAGGAGTAAATGTTTGAAATGCTGTGTTTTGTTTTGAATTTGGATGGGTTTGTGATTGATATCACTTTCCTCTATGCACAATTTATGCATGTAGTATTATCTATTTGTTGCCATGTACTTATGGATTGTATTTATTTCCTTTGGTTTGTCCCTTTTTCCCCTTCCTTTTCCTTTGGCAAGAAGCGTTCCTAAATTAGAAGGTTCCTGCTTGGTGATAGTTATCACCCAATTATCAGCTGATGTGGCTTGAGATTTGTGACAAGAATAAACTCCTCTTGAACTGACATTTGTTTCGAGTCATTTACAACAGATAGATGCACAGGGAGATCTATCCCCTTGCACATGGTAAAGGAGCCTCGTGTACAAATACCTTTTTTCTTCAAATACAATACATATTGTTCCTGGGGAGAAGGTGCTTCTTCAACCCCCCAGAAAATCTCGGGATGAGGTGTTCACTTTCCCATCCTGGAAGGGCACCTACTGGAGCCATTGACTGATGTAAATGTCTGAACATTCCCAGGAGGAAAACCGACCAGGAAGGATTTTGAGCATGCTCACAAAGGTACTTTTTAGTGAGCATTTCCAAATTTCCCGGGCAAAGCATGTTTTGTAAAGCCCACCTCCCACCCCTATAGTAGGATTTACTACCAGTAGCAGCACATGAGAGGGGCACAGAGCATCAACAGTCCATGGCAAGGCACAGAGCAGGTACATCTGAGGCAGCACATGAGAGGGGTTAAGTGCATCAACAGTTCATGGCACACAGCAGGGACATCTGAGGCAGCACATGAGAGGGGTAAAGTGCATCAACAGTCCATGGCAAAGAACAGGTACATCTGATGCAGCACATGAGATGGGCACAGAGCATCAACAGTCCATGGCAAAGAACATGTACATCTGAAGCAGCACATGAGAGGGGCACGGAGCATCAACGGTCCATGGCACACAACAGGGACACCAGTGGCAGCACATGAGAGGGGCACAGAGCATCAACAGTCCATGGCAAGGCACAGAGCAGGTACATCTGAGGCAGCGCATGAGAGGGGTTAAGTGCATCAACAGTCCATGGCACACAGCAGGGACATCTGAGGCAGCACATGAGAGGGATGAAGTGCATCAACAGTCCATGGCAAGGCACAGGTACATCTGATGCAGCACATGAGAGGGGCACAGAGCATCAACAGTCCATGGCAAGGCACAAAGCAGATACATCTGAGGCAGCACATGCGAGGGGTGAAGTGCATCAACAGTCCATGGCACACAGCAGGGACATCTGAGGCAGCACATGAGAGGGATGAAGTGCATCAACAGTCCATGGCAAGGCACAGGTACATCTGATGCAGCACATGAGAGGGGCACAGAGCATCAACAGTCCATGGCAAGGCACAGAGCAGATACATCTGAGGCAGCACATGCGAGGGGTGAAGTGCATCAACAGTCCATGGTAAGGCATAGAACAGGTCCAACTGAGGCAGCCCATGAGAGGGGCACAAAGCATCAACAGTCCATGGTACACAACAGGGACACCAGTGGCAGCACATGAGAGGGGCACAGAGCATCAACAGTCCATGGCAAGGCACAGAGCAGGTACATCTGAGGCAGCACATGAGAGGGTTTAAGTGCATCAACAGTCCATGGCACACAGCAGGGACATCTGAGGCAGCACATGAGAGGGGGAAAGTACATCAACAGTCCATGGCAAAGAACAGGTACATCTGATGCTGCACATGAGAGGGGCACAGAGCATCAACAGTCCATGGCACAGAACATGTTCATCTGAAGCAGCACATGAGAGGGGCACGGAGCATCAACAGTCCATGGCACACAACAGGGACACCAGTGGCAGCACATGAGAGGGGCACAGAACATCAACAGTCCATGGCAAGGCACAGAGCAGGTACATCTGAGGCAGCACATGAGAGGGGTTAAGTGCATCAACAGTCCATGGCACACAGCAGGGACATCTGAGGCAGCACATGAGAGGGGTGAAGTGCATCAACAGTCCATGGCACACAGCAGGGACATCTGAGGCAGCACATGAGAGGGATGAAGTGCATCAACAGTCCATGGCAAGGCACAGGTACATCTGATGCAGCACATGAGTGGGCACAATGCAGCATCCCAACAGCAACAGGGCAGTTTTCATAACAGAACAGGTACATCAGAGCCAGCACATGAGAGGGCACAATGCAGTATCCTAACAGCAACAGGGCAGTGTTCATAACAGAACAGGTACATCAGAGGCATCACATGAGAGGGCACAATGCAGCATCCTAACAGCAACAGGGCAGTGTTCGTAACATAACAGGTACATCAGAGGCAGCACATGAGAGGGGCACAGTGCATCAACAGTCCATGGCAAGCCACAGAGCAGGTACATCTGAGGCAGCACATGAGAGGGCACAATGCATCATCCTAACAGCAACAGGGCAGTGTTCATAACAGAACAGGTACATCAGAGCCAGCACATGAGAGGGCACAATGCAGCATCCTAACAGCAACAGGGCACTGTTCATAACATAACAGGTAGATCAGAGTCAGCACATAAGAGGGGCTAAGTGCATCAACAGTCCATGGCAAGGCACAGAGCAGGTACATCAGTGGCAGCACAACGACGTGTGTCAAGCGCCCCGTCCCATGGACATAAATAATGCAAGGGTGATTACAATGGACTATCTACACACCAAGTAAAATGACATGTGAGTGATGGGAACTATACCTCACAGTATTGAATCTGGTGGACTGCTCGACCTAGTAGCCTCGGACACAGTGGCAGGATCTGATTGGGAGACACAGCCATAGCTCTAGTGACTGACACATGAGCCATAGACCCAGACACACTGCCAGCACCAGAAACAGGAGTGTGGGACACAGCCACAGCTCTAGTGACTGACACATGAGCCCTAGACCCAGATACACTGCCAGCACCAGAAACAGGAGTGTGGGACACAGCCACAGCTCTAGTGACTGACACATGAGCCATAGACCCAGACACACTGCCAGCACCAGAAACAGGAGTGTGGGACACAGCCACAGCTCTAGTGACTGACACATGAGCCATAGAACCAGACACACTGCCAGCACCACAAACAGGAGTGTTTGACACATCCACAGCTCTAGTGACTGACACATGAGTCATAGACCCAGACACACTGCCAGCACCAGAAACAGGAGTGTGGGACCCAGCCACAGCTCTAGTGACTGACACATGAGCCATAGACCCAGATACACTGCCAGCACCAGAAACAGGAGTGTGGGACACAGTCACAGCTCCAGTGATTGACACATGAGCCATAGACCCAGACACACTTCCAGCACCAGAAACAGGAGTGTGGAACATAGCCACAGCTCTAGTGACTGACACATGAGCCATAGAACATTTTAAGTGTTCTTAAACATTATTGTGTGCTTTTCCTTTGTGTCCTTTCCCCCCTGGCAATAGCCCCCCGGCATTAGCGCTTGGCGCTCAAAGATATCACAGTAGCGCTGCTGATTTAGTCACCGATTTCAGGGTGAAGGAACCAGCCTATTTTAAAATACATCTCAAGTGCAATCAGGTTAGTGGCGGCAGATTTACTTGCTTGCCTTTCCCTGCAACGACCGGCTGACTGCAAGGTCGTCATCCCTTGGGGCTCAGGCTGAGATTTCAGTGGCGGCCATCTTCGATAGGGATCTCCTCTTCTTGCGCTCGAGTCGCAGGTATAAAAATAGAGGACACACTTCATTCAGGAGATTGCTGTTTTGACCCCTGAGGCGTGAGCGGGGTGGTTACTTATTTTAAGTGTTCTTAAACATTATTGTGTGCTTTTCCTTTGTGTCCTTTCCCCCCTGGCAATAGCCCCCTGGCATTAGCGCTTGGCGCTCGAAGATATCACCGTAGCGCTGCTGATTTAGTCACCGATTTCAGGGTGAAGGAACCAGCCTATTTTAAAATACATCTCAAGTGCAATCAGGTTAGTGGCGGCAGATTTACTTGCTTGCCTTTCCCCGCAACGACCGGCTGACTGCAAGGTCGTCATCCCTTGGGGCCCGGGCTGAGATTTCAGTGGCGGCCATCTTCGATAGGGATCTCCTCTTCTTCTGGCGCTCGAGTCACCGGTATAAAATTAAATGGCTATGACTCCGCGCAGCGGACGCGTACAGCGGGCGCGCCGGATTCGCGCCGGAGTCAAGCCAGAGTCCTGCCCGTCTGCGCCCGTCCGCGATCGACCGGGGCACGGGCGGGTCTCTCTGGATCTTCTGAGCCTATTGGCCCTACAGGTACGCACAGGAATACATTGCATTACTACTCTAAGCAGGATTTGCTTTCCTTACGCCAGAGTCTGGATAATAGTTGCCACCATACTTTATGGGCTGATTCACTGCCCCCCTACTGCGAGGCATGTAACCAGACCCTTCCGTCTCTGAGAAGGGACGAGATAGAAGAAGCTAAATTAAATATGATATTACTAAATTGTAGATCCATGATTAAGCACAAAACCGAGATTTACGAGCTGCTAAGAGACAGAAGTCTGGATGCAATGTTTCTCACAGAGACATGGATGGATGAAGCCTCATCCCCAGATGCTCTCGAAGCTATCCCCCCTGGATACAGTCTACTTAGGCTGGATAGAGAAAAACAACGAGGAGGGGGGGTTGGCCCTTATCTATAAATCAGATTTTGTATGCACCCTAGTTAAGACCTCACTACTTAATACTGAGAAGGGTTTCTTTACTATAAGAGTTGGACCTAAAAATGTCATCAATGGATTACTGGTATACCGCCCGCCAGGAGGTGCAGCACACTTTGGGGACCAACTTCTGGAACTGACAACTCAATCAGTGCTCAGATATAAAAAGTTCCTCATCCTGGGCGATCTAAACATCCACTTTGATGATATAGAGTGTAGAGAGGCACAAGCTGTGGTTACAGCATTGAAACCCTTGGGGTTAATTTGTTATCTACAGCCCCCACACACCAACTTGGCCACCTTTTGGACCCTATTTTCACCAACTGGGAGGGTATTAAGGTCTTACCCCCAATTCAAACGATCTGGTCCTACCACAGCATCATCCCGTTCGAAATCAAGAACGTGCCCTTAGAAACTAGACCTAGGATATCCCTACCTCAGAAACGTAGGGAATGGAAGAAATTTACCCCAGAAACGTTTGGAAACGCTCTATCAGAACATCCCTTACCCTTAGGTGATACCTTACATGAGGTATGGAGCAATTATGAAAGTTGGATGTCCAATGCTTTGGATAAAGTAGCGCCTTGGACTACCAAACCCCCGGCAAGGCAATCCAAAACTGCCCCCTGGTTCTCAGAAATACTTAAAATGCCTAAAACCAAATGCAAAACCATGGAACGGAGTTGGAGAAAAAACTATGCTCCAGAACATAAAGCTCTTTATAGAATGGAGTTAAAAAAATATCTAAAACCTGTAAGATCTGAGAAAAGTATCTATCTTAAGAACAGGATTGAGTTGGCAGACAATCCCACTAGAGAACTCTTCGTTATTTATAAGGAGCTTACGGTTCCATCCCGACTGGAAGCTCAAGACACGTATTCTAATGAGATATGTGATTCTGTTGCGGATTTCTTTTTAGCAAAAGTCGACAAAATCCATGCCACCTTTAAACCTAATGTAATGTAATGTAATGTAAAGCACATTTCTATAGCGCTCCTATCACTCCAGGGAGTATCTTGGCGCTTAACCAACCCAGGTGGACGGGTAGGGGGCAAGATGATGAGTGACCTATTACATCACACTATTAGATCAAGGCTCTGCAGGCTACATCAGTTAAAGAGAAGACCCAAGTTTTTAATGCTTTCCTGAAGTGGGTCTCCTGGGATAATGCTCTTAGGGAGGGTGGTAACTGATTCCAGGCCTTAGCGCCCAGAAAGAAGAGGGATCTGCCACCTCTTGTAGTCAGCTTAAAGCGAGGGATAGTAAGCAAGTTCTGGCTAGCAGATCTCAGACAGCGGGTAGGGTGATATTTCTTAAACCCGTTGCAGAGGTATTTAGGTCCTTGCTGTTGGAACGCCCTGAACGTGATGACAAGTATCTTAAATAAGATCCTTTTACTAATAGGCAGCCAATGTAGCGCCTTCAGGGCCGCTGAGGCTGAGGACTTACGTGGCCAGCGTAGTACTAGGCGCGCAGTGGCATGTTGGACCATCTGCAGTCGGTGCAGGACTGACTTGTTAGCTCCAGCATACAGGCCGTTGCAGTAGTCCAACCTGGAGTTAATTAAAGCCACTGCCACCGTTTTTCTGGCTGGCAGCGGGAGGAGATCGAAGAATTTCCTCAGTGCCTTTATAATCTGAAAGCAGGTCCCAGCTATAGTTACTGCTTGATTTTTAAAAGACAGTTGGTCGTCGAACTTGATACCCAAGTTCCGAGCTGATGTGATGGTGTTGGGTGGCGCTTTTGCTTCAGCAGGCCAACACCTCTTTGGGGAGAACAGATTGTGTTTCCCAAACGGCATGATCTCTGTCTTCCCGGCATTACATTTCAAATGGTTGTTGGTCATCCAGTTGAATGTCGCTGTTAGGCATTCCTTTAGATTTTCTTCAGCACCTGGCCTGTCCCTGTCCAGCACCAGGATTAGCTGGGTGTCGTCAGCATAAGAAATTGTACTGATCTTAAAAGATGCGATCAGTTCCATAAGTGGGACCATGTACAGATTAAAAAGTACAGGGCTCAAACTAGAGCCCTGTGGTACCCCAGAGCTGACGACCTTTGCTTCCGACTGGAAAGGGCCCAGCACAGTGACCTGACGTCTGTTGCTGAGGAAATTCCTAAGCCATACCAGGGCTTGTCCCCCTACCCCTGCGGCAGCCAACCGGTTCACTAAGATATGGTGTGAAACCGTATCGAAGGCTGCCGACAGGTCAAGTAGGATTAGGACGGCCTCTTTTCCCTGGTCCATGGCTGCTCTTAGGGTCTCTGCTGTAAAAAGTAGGGCTGACTCAGTAGAGTGATATGATCGGAACCCTGACTGGTTGGGGTGTAGAATGTTATTCCCCTCCAGGAAGTTCGTCAGTTGAATGTTGGCAAATTTTTCCGCCAGTTTGAACAGCACTGGGAGCAGGGAGATAGGACGCAGATTGGAAAGGGTGGTAGGGTCAGCCAGTGCCTTCTTCTGTAAAGGCTTAACCGCTGCCAGTTTCCACTCACTAGGTATATCTCCTGTGGCCAAGGAGGTGTTGATAATCCTGTTGATGATGGGATCGACCACCTCTACTAAGGTGTGGAGTACGGAAGGGGGACATGGGTCGAAGGGGGATCCGGATTTGATGGCCATAATGGCTTTGTGAGTGTCTTCAAGGGGGATAGCTGCAAATTTCTCCAGGCGGGCGTTGGTCCATTTCTCTTCAGTTTGTACAGCTAACAACTGAGTAGTGGGTATTGGTGGAAAAGTGTTCACGATGTCGGAGATCTTTTTATCGAAATAGTCAGATATCGCATGACAGAGATCTTGAGAGGGAGGGATCTCCTGCGAAAGAGCTGAAGGATTCATGAATTTTTGAACTACCCTAAAGATCTCTTTTTGTCCTTGGCCTGCGATAGAAATGGCCTGAAGAAAGTGAGCTTTCTTAGCTGACTTTATTCCTGAGTGGTAGTTCCTCCTAGCCACTTGATACGCGTTGCGGGCGGTGGCATCATAATTCCTACGCCACTTCCGTTCCAGAACTCTGACTGCTCCGAGTTCGAGTTTCAGGGCCAATGTGAACCATGGGGCACTTTTTTTGGTTTTAGTGCGTTAGGGTTTTTTTTGCCGACTGATCCCAATAGTGCCCCTGCACTGGCTATCCACTTGCCAAAATTCTGATTGTCAGTGGAGGTGTAACCTGTGAGAATCGGAGTGCTGCAAGCTAATTTCCCTGCCACCTCAGGTCTGGTATGCAGTTCCTTCCAGTTAGGGACATGATTGTCCTTGGGATGTTTGTTATTTTTTGTTATCGTTCCCTTTCGATTTGTTGGACGTGTAATATGAAAGGGAATGAAAAAGTGATCAGACCAGATCTGGGGGCTGGGAGTCTTTACTATCAGTCTGGAGGAGTTAGAGCAGACACAGTCCAAAAGATGTCCTGCTAAGTGTGTGGGTTCGTGGTTCAGGAGGGAGAGACCAAGTACATCAATAATGTCCAGGAAACATCTCACACCTGGTTCATTGGGAGATTCTAGATGCAGGTTTAGATCACCCAGAACAGTAAAGTGGGAGGATCTGAGGGCTAGGTCACTCAGTACATCTCCCACAGATTCCAGAAATTTAGTGGGAGGACCAGGTGGCCGATAAATAAGAGCCCCAGAAAAAGTGAACGTGTCGTGGACGCTCAGGGAGAAGGCAAGTGCTTCTGCTTCTTTAATGTCTGTCAGTTCCTGAGTGGAACATTTCAGGGCTTTATGATGGATTATGGCCAAACCTCCTCCACGTTGTTCGGGTCTATCCAGACGCTGAATGAGGAAATTTGGTGGGAGGGCTATAGCTAGGTCAGGGTTGCACCATGGTTTTAACCAGGTTTCAGTTATGAGAAGCCAATCTAGGTTGGATTCTACAATCAATTCTTGAATGTTCTGAGCATTCTTGGAGAGCGATCGTGCATTGATCAGTCCTCCCCGTAGGACAGGAGGGTGTAAGGATGTTCCCCCAAGAGGCTCTGGGGTAAACGTAATTTTACATTGACCACAGCAAACTGGTCCATGCCATTTCCCTGGAATTAAAAGGTTACGGCATAGTGTATGAGGCGCATTGTGGGAGAGCAAGAACACCCTGGACATACCTGTATGGGGGGTTAGGTGTGTCATCGATTGCACAGAGTATCCCGTCTGCCGCGCCTCCTTAGCGCTGACGGGTGCAGACGGGCTGGACTCTGGCTCGACTCCGGCGCTGATGCGGCGCGTCCGCTGAACACGTCCGCTGCGCGGAGGCATGGCCGTATGGTTTTATACCGGCGCCCAAGCCAAAATGGCCACCACGAAACGCGGGTTCGAGACCCGGGGACCTCCTCAAGATCGTCCTCGCCCCACTAGGGAGCAGGTAAATTCAATAAACTGCTTGGAGAGCAGGTACAACTATTTCTGACAATTCTGCACTACAGTTTAAAAAAAACGAGTGAACGAAGTAAAATAGCGCTAGAATGGTAGGTGGGGACGGACACAGAGGGAAAATGTGTACAATATTAAAATTTTGCTAAGAGCAAGATGTAGCCACCCGGTATCAGCCTCGGGGGTCAAGAGTAAGTGTGAGCAATCAGTATCTGCTGCTCAGCTATGCTGGTTTTATACCGGCGCCCAAGCCAAAATGGCCGCCACGAAACACGGGTTCGAGACCCGGGGACCTCCTCAAGATCGTTTTCGCCCCACTAGGGAGCAGGTAAATTCAATAAACTGCTTGGAGAGCAGGTACAACTATTTCGGACAATTCTGCACTACAGTTTAAAAAAACGAGTGAACGAAGTAAAATAGCGCTAGAATGGTAGGTGGGGACGGACACAGAGGGAAAATGTGTACAATATTAAAATTTTGCTAAGAGCAAGATGTAGCCACCCGGTATCAGCCTCGGGGGTCGAGAGTAAGTGTGAGCAATCAGTATCTGCTGCTCAGCTATGCTGGTTTTTTACCGGCGCCCAAGCCAAAATGGCCGCCACGAAACGCGGGTTCGAGACCCGGGGACCTCCTCAAGATCATCCTCGCCCCACTAGGGAGCAGGTAAATTCAATAAACTGCTTGGAGAGCAGGTACAACTATTTCTGACAATTCTGCACTACAGTTTAAAAAAACGAGTGAACGAAGTAAAATAGCGCTAGAATGGTAGGTGGGGACGGACACAGAGGGAAAATGTGTACAATATTAAAATTTTGCTAAGAGCAAGATGTAGCCACCCGGTATCAGCCTCGGGGGTCGAGAGTAAGTGTGAGCAATCAGTATCTGCTGCTCAGCTATGCTGGTTTTATACCGGCGCCCAAGCCAAAATGGCCGCCACGAAACGCGGGTTCGAGACCCGGGGACCTCCTCAAGATCGTCCTCGCCCCACTAGGGAGCAGGTAAATTCAATAAACTGCTTGGAGAGCAGGTACAACTATTTCTGACAATTCTTCACTACAGTTTAAAAAAACGAGTGAACGAAGTAAAATAGCGCTAGAATGGTAGGTGGGGACGGACACAGAGGGAAAATGTGTACAATATTAAAATTTTGCTAAGAGCAAGATGTAGCCACCCGGTATCAGCCTCGGGGGTCGAGAGTAAGTGTGAGCAATCAGTATCTGCTGCTCAGCTATGCTGGTTTTATACCGGCGCCCAAGCCAAAATGGCCGCCACGAAACGCGGGTTCGAGACCCGGGGACCTCCTCAAGATCGTCCTCGCCCCACTAGGGAGCAGGTAAATTCAATAAACTGCTTGGAGAGCAGGTACAACTATTTCTGACAATTCTGCACTACAGTTTAAAAAAACGAGTGAACGAAGTAAAATAGCGCTAGAATGGTAGGTGGGGACGGACACAGAGGGAAAATGTGTACAATATTAAAATTTTGCTAAGAGCAAGATGTAGCCACCCGGTATCAGCCTCGGGGGTCGAGAGTAAGTGTGAGCAATCATGCCACCAAGGGGGCACAAGAGACAGTGCTAGTTCCATAAGGAAATCCCATCTTACATGCTTCAAAACACCTGAAAGACATGATTTATTATGTATCGTCAACAGCATACAATCCGGCTCTCCCAGCGACGAATGCCCACCGGCACGTTGTAAAGAAGTCTTCCAAAGTATGCTAATTGACCATATTAGCCACATGGTGACATTGTCCTTTCAGGAATGTTATGTACCTGAGGCGTGGAAAACTGCTCAGGTTATCCCTCTAAAAAAGAAACCCAACATCCATATCTCTCAACTCCAAAATCTCCGCCCCACCTCCCTCCTCCCTTTCTGTTCTAAAGTTATAGAAAAGGTTGTGAATAAGCAGCTCATGGAATATCTTGAGGAGGAAGTCCACCTCCATTCCTCACAATCAGGATTTAGATCTGGCTACTCCACGGAATCAGCCGTTCTCTATTCCACCGAGTGCCTCAGAGAGTTAGTAGATGAAGGTGAGACAGCAGCGTTGGTTTTATTAGACCTAAGTGCAGCATTTGACACCGTGCTGCACACAAATCTGCTGTCCCGACTTTCTGAGATGGGGGTGGAAGGATCAGAACTGGCGTGGATACGTTCCTTCCTGGTCAATAGGAGCTTCCAGATTCATTGCCCACCCTTCAAATCTTCCCTTAGGAAGGTGAGCCATGGGGTTCCTCAGGGCTCAAGTTTGAGCCCTACTTTGTTCAACATCTATATGGAACCCCTGACTCACGTAGTGGAAGCGTTTTGGGAGGCCATTGTCAGCTACGCCGATGACACCCAACTGATATTCAAGCTTATGCCTGACCACAGTGATGATGCCACTAATTTTTCCAACTGTTTGTCATCAGTGGCATCAAGGATGAACAACAACTGCCTGCGCCTAAATGGCGAAAAAACAGAACTGCTGGTGGTTGGGAAAGCAGTATCTGCCTAGTCTCATAGGTGGTGGCCTACTGAATTGGGTTGCCCTCCCACTCCTGTGGATTCGGTAAGAAACCTTGGTGTATTGCTTGACTCAGATCTCTCTTTTAAGTCACACGTCAACAAGGTGACTGGTAGGTGTCTCAGCGTACTGAGGGTCCTTCGGAAGGTTTTAGATCTCCTCCCTATTGGTGCCAGAAAGACTATCGTCCATGCCTTGGTGACCCCCCACCTTGACTATGGGAATGCCCTGCTAGTAGGCTTGAGTGTGAAAGGCCTTCACCAACTTCAGTGTGTTCAGAACACTCCTGCACGCCTTGTGCTTGGGCTTCCTCGTAGAGCCTCTGGGAAGACCGCGCTGGCCAAGCTTCATTGGCTCCCAGTCAGGGAATGGATGAAATTTAAAGTCCTCTGTTTTGCACATCGTATCGCACAAGGTAAAGGCCCAGGTTATCTAAAGAACCTCCTTAGTAAACATCGCCCCATCCGGAATTTAGGATCTTCCGGCACAATGTTGTTCAAACTTCCCCGAGTCAAGAGGGCCAGGATGGGTGGCCGCTCATTCAGGTATTTAGCCTCCAAACAGTGGAACGAACTCCCGCTCCATCTTCGAATGGAACCCTCGGAATCCAGATTCAGGGGAAAACTTAAGACATTCCTGTTCCCCATTATGTAACCTTTCCCTCCTTTGGCTCTACTAACATCTGCCTCCTGAAATCCTAGCAGCAATTAGCGCGGGGACACACTGTCTTCTGTGTAACCAGGCGCTCAACAAATGGCTTATTATTATTATTATTATTATTATTATTATTATTATTATTATTATTATTATTATTATTATTATTATTATTAATATTATTATAGCCCAGACACACTGCCAGCACCACAAACAGGAGTGTGGGACACATCCACAGCTCTACTGACTAACACATGAGTCATAGACCCAGACACACTGCCAGCACCAGAAACAGGAGTGTGGGACACAGCCATAGCTCTAGTGACTGACACATGGGCCATAGACCCAGACACACTGCCAGCACCAGAAACAGGAGTGTGGGACACAGCCACAGCTCTAGTGACTGACACATGAGCCATAGACCCAGACACACTGCCAGGACATGACTGTGCACAGTGACCAACAAATACCATGCCAGCATTTGAGACATGAGAGTGGCGGACACACACATTGGTAGTACCTGAAACAGGAGAGGGCACAACTGACACAGTGCTACTACATGAGGCATGACAGCGAACAACAGACACAGTGCCACTATCTGACACATGAGTGAACTCCAGCTGACCCACTAGGACCACTGAAATGATGAGCCACAGGGCTGTATGGGCCAGGAGGCAGGGTGGCTCTGGGAGCTGGGGACAGCTGTACTGGAGTGACATTGGGGTGGGCAGGTGTCACAGGTGTGTGTCTCCGTTTCTTTGGGATATGGAAGGGCACCCTGGACATGACTGGACTGGTGAGTGGTGGGGCCTCATCATGAACATCACCCATCAAAGGGGGATCATGTGCTGGTGTGTGTCTGCTATCTGGGGACGTGCTGGACCCTGATTGACGTTTGCTGTGGCCCTGCCTTCTGCCCTGTGCATGTTTATTGGGTGATGCAACAACAGTGTACTCCTTCCTCTGCTTCTGCGGGGTGTGGATGGGAGTAGAGGTATGGGGGTCTCCACAGCTGACACATGTGTTTTACGTTCCTTCTCAACATCAGCCTCAGGGCATGAAGGGGTGATGTATGCCTGTCCTTGATGGAGCTCGTGTCCATTGGAGCACCCTTGTCCCTGGGAGGTGCCTTGCCTGTAGGATGTGTCCTGTGTCTGGAATGTGCCTGAATCGTGGTCGGTGCCCTGTCCCTGGGAGTTTGCTTGTCCTTTGTAGTGTCCCGGTCCATTGTAGTGTCCCTTTCCTTTGTCAAATGTCAAATGTCAAATGTCAAAAGCTCTTGTATAGTGCACTTATCACCAAAAGAGGTCTCAAGGTGCTTTGCAGAGGAAAGGCATTGACCTAGTAGAGTGGGACACATCACGAGAAACTTTATTCAGGAAAAAGCCACGCCTTTAAACCCTTTCGAAACTCCAGATGGTTGGAGAGGGACAGGAGATGAATAGGCAACTTGTTCCATAACTGGGGGGGCCACGTATGAAAAGGATCGACACCGGTTTCTGGACGTCCAAACTCTAGGCTGAGACAGTAGGAACTTTGAGCTGGAGCTAAGGGCTCTAGACGGAGTGCAGTGTCCTTGTCCTTTGCTGTATCCCTGGCCTTGGGAGGTGCCCTTTCCTTTGCAGTGTCCTTGTCCTTGGGAGTGTCCCTGGCCTTGGGAGGTGCCCTTTCCTTTGCAGTGCCCTTGTCCTTGGGAGGTGCCCTTTTCTTTGCAGTGTCTTTGTCCTTTGCAGTGTCCTTGGCCTTGGGAGGTGCCCTTGCCTTGGGAGTACCTTTGGAGGGGGATGCCTGTGTTACATGTGAATCCCTGTCACCCAACACCTCTTGATTATCCTGTGTGTCAACTCCAAGGTAGCTTATGTTGTGTTCTGTGAAAGATTTCCCTGTCCTAGGGGATGGTGTCTGTGGCCTCCGTGCCCTGCCTTGCTGCATGTGGCTGCTTCTAGTGCAATATCCCGAAAATGAGCCCTGCTCAGAAATGTCACTCTCCGCTGACACATCAAGTGGTGTGGATGGGGGAACTGAAGTAGAAGCTTGTGCCTGCGAATTTTGAATGGCTGCAGACACTGTGTTGGTTAACGACTGAACTGTTCTGTGTCGACCAGCAACATCGCCATGCATCCCCTCCATGAATGCTACCACCTGCCCCAACTTCCTATCATGGTCTCGGAATGCATTGATTATGTTGATCTGCCCTACACACAGCTGTCGCAGCAGATCCACCGCCTCAGCACAAAGGGCACTTTGTGTCACAGGGGCAGGGGCAGCGGTGCCTGCATCGAAGGCCACTCTGCTCCCCTTACTCTTGCGAGCACGAGCAGTTGCTGGCAGTGTTGGCCCTGTGTGCTGTGTACAGACTGAAGGTGTAGATTGCCTACTCCCTGTGTCTACCAACAGTGCTGACTCACCAACACCGTCTGAAGATGAGGAAGATGGTGTCTCCACATGTGAGTCCTCAGGGACAGTCCTGTCCCCCTCTCCGGGGCTGCTCTCTTCAGTCTCAGTCTGTGTGTGTGTGTTTCCGGATTCTGATGCATTGCCACCACTGTGCACTGTTGTTTGTGGGTCAGTGCCCTCGGCCAAAGCTGAAAGAGAGAAAAGAGGTATATGTAAGTGCCACACTCACGTACTGCAAATTGCAAAAACAAAACACCTTGACTGCTGACCAATATGTAGCCCCCATCCTGCACAAGAACCACCGCTACCATACATCTTCATGTCAAAGAACCGAGGTTGCCTGTGAAACATATACTTCTAACAAACAGGGCAAGTGCATGCCGACCACCACACATGTATTGCCATGAGAACACAGACCTCAAGGGCATGTCCTGGGACCCTGCACTACAATGCAACTGGTATGTCCACCTGGCTGACATGGATGCCAACGCACACTTCGATAATGGCACCAACATGCTAATGCAGCACAACATACAGACCACGGATGTCACTACTGCGTCTGGCATCAATACATGCATGCACTCACAAGTCACAAACACATTCAGTCTGCTTACCGCTAGTTTGCTGCTGATCCCCTCTCAACCGGGAGGACAGGTCAGGATGCGTCACTGCAATGATACGGAGCATCAGAGGGGTCCTGGTGCATCGTGTAAGCCAGGATATGCGTGGAATCTGCCCCAGTGTCATCTCCGCCACATTCTTGCTGAGCCTGGAGATGTTGTCCCAGCACTTGTGGCAGTGTGTGTGTCACCTATTGCACATCCCCACTGCCCGTACATCATGTGCTATGGTCCTCCACACGGCCTTGCGAAGGTGCAGCTTGACCTACCATGATAGGAGACAAAATGGGAAAGTCAGTGGACATTTGGACAGCCACACAGATAGTAGCAACACGTATCCTGCAGCAGCCATGCACAGTACAGCACATGTGAAGGTCCCACAGCACACTGCCAAGATTGCAGAAGCCAGGAGTCAGTGACCACCTCATGCACACCAACATGTCCCCCACTGCACTTACCACCTGTCCGGGGGCACCGTAGAGCCGGTCATAGTGGCGGAGCACACCGTCCACAAGGACATCGAGCTCCGCTGCGGTGAAGGGACGAGACCGGATCTCTCGCACTATCGACATGGCAGGGTCCCGGACTGTGGCACAACAGCAGCAGTTGGAGAATTGGTCAGCAGCAGCAGGTAGGGGTGATGGGTGCAGGCAGCAGTTGGTGGATTGGTCAGCAGCAGCAGGTAGAGGTGATGGGTGCAGGCAGCAGTTGGTGGATTGGTCAGCAGCAGCAGGTACAGGTGATGGGTGCAGGTACAGTGGCTGGAAGCAGTGGATGTGTGCTGCAGAGATTCACTCATATATAAGGCCCTGAGCTGATATCAGTGGCACACGTATGCAGCAATTGGTTTTCCCAGGCTGCCTCTTTCAAAAAGAGCCAATGACTGGCCCTGTTGTGGCGGTGCACGGCTTCTGCTATTTTTTTAAATCGATTACGCGCCCCGCGTTACCTGTTTTCATTGGCTACATGTTCCAGAACCGTCACGGTCACACACCGCCAACCGTATGTGCGCGCTACCGTTATGGTGCATCATTTGAAATTCAACACTCACTGGCGTTGCTATGGTGGAGCACGCATTCCGCGGGGCGGGGCAGTCTAGCACATACATTTGAATGTGTAAGTGGGAATGGCAGTTGGTACCCCCCCTTACAGTCACATTGCAGCACCCACCGCAGACCGCCAGGCCTGGCCGCTCACCCACCGCCGGGTGCAGGCGGTGGGTGACTGCCGGGTGCGGGCGGTGGTTGACCGCGGGGTGCGGTCGGTGGATAAACGCCCTGTGTAGAGATATCTGCCTGGCATGGTTGCCCCTGGCCACTCACCCACCGCCCGCACCCGGCGGTGTGTGAGCGGCCAGGGGCAACCATGCCAGGCTGATATCTCTACACAGGGCGGTTCACCACTGCCCGCACCCCACGGTCACCCACTGCCCGCACTTGGTGGTCACCCACCGCCTGCACCCCGCGGTCACCCACCGCCTGCACCCGGCGGTGTGTGAGCGGCCAGGGACAACCATGCCAGGCTGATATCTCTACACAGGGCTGTTCGCTACTGCCCACGGTCACCCACCGCCCACACCCCGCTGTACCTCACTGCCCGCACCTGGCGGTCATCCACCACCTGCACCCCGTGGTCACCAACCGCCTGTACCCAGCGGTGTGTGAGCGGCCAGGGGCAACCATGCCAGGCTGATATCTCTACACAGGGCGGCTCACCACCGCCCGCACCCGTCGGTCACCCACCGCCTGCACCTCGCGGTCACCCACCGCCTGCACCCAGCAGTGGGTGTGCGGCCAGGCCCGGCGGTCTGCGGTGGATGTTGCTATGTGACTGTAGGGGGGGATACCAACTGGCATTTCGACTTGTCCATTCAAATGTATGTGTTAGCCTGCCCAGCCCACGCGGAATGCGTGCTCCGCCATTGCGATGCCAGTGAGTGATGATTTTCAAATGATGCACCGTCTTGGTAGTGTGGACATGTGGTTTGCGGGGTGTGACCGTGATGGTCCTTGTCAACTCAGCAAATGTAATGCACTATTGCAGTGTCAAGGATCATCTCATGTGTTGGGGGAAGGTGTACCCGGATGTCGTGTGCACACAATGCATGTCTCCACACACATGTCATGTTTATAGTAGTACATGTGTGTCAGGACATGTTCGGAAATTGACAGTAATCATTATGTCATGTCAATGGCACGTGTACACATGTATCAGTTATGTCCATTGTTGACATGTGTGGCCATACTATTGACATTGCCAGTGTTGAACATAGGCCAGTGATGTGAGCCCAAGTTGCGTCAGATGTGCATGGCTATGTGTTTACATCTTGGTTTTGAGGTCACACGTTTCCATTGGTACACATCTACACAGTACATCACGGCTGTGTACCCACTTCCAGAAACTGTTGTGAGTGTGTGGTTTGTGTGTGCAAGTCGCATTGATGGTGGTATACATGCATACTGGGTATGCGTCTGTGTGTTGCTTGTTGTATGCCCATGCCTGTCATGTGAGGATGCAGAGCATTGTAGGTGGGGTAATGGGTGCATGATGACAATGAGGGCGTGGTCCATGTTCCTGTTGTGTGTGCACGTCAAGGTGTGTCTGTGGGGACGCTTCTCCACACTTGGGTAATCTGTCATGTTATATTGGCAGTCCTTTCAACATGTCTGCACATGACATTCGACATTTTTGGACACCGAATGTTGGTTGTGGATGTACATTTTGTGTGTAGTCAGCTGTAATGCCTTATATTTTGGTTACGTCACACATACAATCAGTGTCTGCTACATGTATAATTTGTAGTGTGTTAGTCAAGATGTGATGGTGTGGCCCAGATGTGCGCTGTTGGTGAATTGACATCTGTTCCCATGTACTCCCACACAGGAGGGCTCCAAATGTGCATCGACCATACACTGTGCTGGAGGACATCGTTGAAGAGGAGGTAATACGCAAATTCCGGCTGGACAGACGGAGGTTGCAGGACCTTGTAGGCCAATTGTCACCTCATCTGCAACCATGCAGGCCATATCCAGGAGCAATTATACCCACAGCAAAGGTGATGGCGGCACTTCACTTCTTTACAACTGGCAGTTTCTAGTATACAGTTGGACATGCCGGGAGGATGTCCCAATCCATGTTCAGCATGGTACTGCGGGATGTGCTGGATGCCATGATGTCTTACAAGGATGATTACATCCATTTCCCACGTCCGGCAGATCTGGCTGCAGTGAAGGGTGACATCTATGCCCTGGCCCAGATTGATGGGACACATATTGGTCTGATTCCACCCCAGGCACGTGAAGCCGTCTATCGTAATTAGAAGCACTACCACTCTATAAATGTGCAAGTGGTGTGCCTGGCCGACAACTTCATCTCCCATGTGTGCAAGGTTTCCAGGGTCCGCCCATGACTCCCACATCCTGTGGAGCAGCATTGTCCCCCCAACTGATGGCTAATTTGCATCAAGAACGTGCGTGGCTTGTAGGTGAGTGTGCTGTGATGACTAATGTGTTGTATGTGTGACATGCTATTACCACCAATCCTGGTAATGATGTATATGTCTGTCATCCCCCCACCTAGGCGGCTCTGCGTACCCAAACCGACCATAGCTGCTGAGCCCCCTACTGAATCCAACTACCCCAGGAGAAATGCACTACAATGATGCCCATGGGAGGACACGTAGGGTGGTGGAACGTACGTTTGGACTGCTGAAGTCTAGGTTTCGCTGCCTTGATAAAACCGGAGGGGCCCTACCATACTCACCCAAAAAAGTATGCAAAACCGTGGTTGCCTGCTGCATGCTCCACAACCTGGCCTTACGCAATAACATTGCACTGATCATGGACCCTGCAGACCAACAGGTTGCTCCGCCTCCCATATCACCCATGTCCAGTGATGAGGATAGTGGGGAGGAAGAAGGTGTGGACCAGAGGCGTCAGGTCATTGCTCGCTACTTTACTTAAATGTGAGTAACTACCACTTGTGCTGGTGTTCAAAGCATGATGTATGTTCGCTTGTGATGTGTGGATGTGGTGTGTGGATGGTGCCTGTTCTGCTATGTTCTGTTTACAAATGGGTGTGGGAGATGGTGTACGTCCAATGCTCCTTGATGTGTGTCCTGTAATCTGCTTAATTTGTGATGAGTGTGGTTTGTGGGATGGTGCTGTATGGTGTGGTGTGATGGTTGTGATTCAGTTTCCTGACCTGTGCTTGTTGTTCTCTCATTATCCCTAGGTCACTCCCACAGAGACATGATTGTCAAGTACATTGATACCTGCATCTGGTAATGACAAGTACTAAGACGAACCTTTGATTGAAACATGTAGGTCACACAGCATTGAGTGTTTACGTGGTGTTTATTTACAGGGTGTGGATTACTGTTTTGCATATTTACAAATAGGTGTTGGGGAAGTGAGAGTTGAAGGTCATATCAGATGAAAACACCGTGGGGACACCACATTGTGTGATGTACACCTAGTCCAACAGACGTGTGCCAATGCTTTGCATAGTGGTGTAAGTTAGTTCGCAGAGTGAATGCCAGGCTCAAGCGGGTGGATGGTGCATTGCATCTGCTGTGAGCTGGATCCAGCCTCGGACGGCCCCTCCGTCTTGGAGCCGGAGCGGTGCCAGCTGTGGGGGCAGGTTGTTCTGGGTCAACCTCCCTGTCAGTGGCCTCAGGTGATGGTGGCAGTGGTGTTGGTGGCCTGTCCCGCTGGCCACTTCGGGGAGGGGGAGGTGGTGTTGGTGCCCTGTCCCGCTGGCCACTTGGGGGAGGGGGAGGTTGTGTTGGTGCCCTATCCCGCTGGCCACTTGGGGGAGATGGTGTGGTGCGGGATAACCACTCCCTCCAAAGAGCTGTTTGCTGCCCCATGATGTCAACTATTTGTCCCAAACGGGTGTCCACGGACGGCAACAGCTGACAGGTATCTATGGAGATTTGGTGGGCACGATCGGCCTGTGCCTGCGACCGCTCGAAGGAGGTTTCCACTCTGGCAATGGCATCCAGTGTCTCTGTCCCAGGATGGGCTGGGTGTTGTACACGGCCTCGCCTTGCAGCTGCACTCCTGTTTGTGACCTGGGCCATCACCTGTGTCCTCACCCGTCCACTCTCCCTGCTAGCCTGTGATGTTGATGGTCCATCATCGTCCGATGGGTCAGGCAGGATGCCAGTGGCAGGAGTGGTGGCGGTGGTGGTGGGGGTGGTGGTAGCTGCACAGGTCACAGTGACAGTAGTTGCTGTTGGTACAGTGTTGATGGCGGTGGAGGCAGGGTTGTCCTGTGAGCCTGATGGCCCTGGGAGTGTAGTTGGGCCGGCATCATCCTCCACACCCGAGGTGTCCACCGGATCATCACTTGAGATCCATGCTGTGAGGGGGCGACTGTTGCTGGCGGCTGCTGGTTTCTCCTGTCAATTCTTGGTCACCTGAGGGACAAGACTATAGAAATCAATGCTGTGGACATGACCAGTTTGTTGGTCTAACATTTCTATTTTGTAGGGCATGAGGACATGGTTGTTGGTGTCATCAAATTGGTGTGTGAAAGGTAACAGCCAAGTAAATCCCTGACCTAGGACTTGTAACATCCACTGTCTCAGGGGGTCCTTGATACTTTCACGAAATTAAATTGGTGTGTTACACAGTACTGGGCATTATGGTGGTGGGGAGGTGGGGAGACAATACTTGGATATGTGTGGGCCTGTCCTGCTATTGGATGGTGCCCCTGTGAAGAAGGCTACCTACATATGAGTTTGAATAGGGAGATGCAGTGGTCAGCACATGATAGGCGGACTCCATCTTGCTCTGGGACGGGACATGGGGGCCTGTTGGAGTCATAGTGCTGGACCCTCCCCCACACTCCAGCACCCTCCCTGTGAACATGGGGGCCTGTTGGGAGACCAATCCCCCCTCCCTGTGCACATGGGGGCCTGTTGGGAGTCATAGTGCTGGACCAACCTCCCCACCCACCGCCACCCTCCCTGTGTACATGGGGGCCTGTTGGGAGTTGTAGTGCTGGACCAACCCCCCCCACCCACCGCCACCCTCCCTGTGCACATGGGGGCCTGTTAGGAGTTGTAGTGCTGGACCTACCACCCCGCCCTCCTCCACACTCCACCCCCCTCCCTGTGCACATGGGGGCCTGTTGGGAGTCGTAGTGCTGGACCAACCACTCTACCCCACCCTCCCTGTGAACATAGGGGCCTGTTGGGAGTCGTAGTGCTGGACCAACCCCCCCACCCACCGCCACCCTCCCTGTGAACATGGGGGCCTGTTGGGAGTTGTAGTGCCTGACCTACCCCCCCACCCTCCCTGTGAACATGGGGGCCTGTTGGGAGTCGTAGTGCTGGACCAACCCCCCCACCACCCTCCCTGTGAACCTGGGGGTCTGTTGGGAGTTGTAGTGCTGGACCACCCCCCCACCCACCACCACCCTCCCTGTGCCCATGGGGGCCTGTTGGGAGTCGTAGTGTTGGACCAACCCCCCCCACCTACCGCCACCCTCCCTGTGAACATGGGGGCCTGTTGGGAGTTGTAGTGCTGGACCAACCCCCCCACCCACCGCAACCCTCCCTGTGAACATGGGGGCCTGTTGGGAGTTGTAGTGCTGGACCTACCCCCCCACCCTCCTCCACACTCCACCACCCTCCCTGTGAACATGGGGGCCTGTTGGGAATTGTAGTGCTGTGTGATAGTGGTCATTGGTTGTACTTACCAGCCTTAAGTCCCTCTTCTATTCCTTCAAGGCTCTCAGGGTGCAGTATACCCACCACCTACTCCTCCCATTCTGAAAATGGTATGGGCTCAGGGGGGAGTGCCGCCGCCAGTGTGGTGTGCCCGCAGGTGGTTCTTGGCCCTGATGCCTTTCACCCTTGTCTTGAGGTTGTGCCACCGCCTCTGGATCTCGTGTTTGGTGCGTAGCACCGTCCCTGAAGCATTCACTCTGGTCACTATACTGTTCCACATGTTGGTTTTGGTTGCCAAGGTGGTCTGCTGGACTAGGTTGCCGAATAGATGTGGTTCCACACGGATGATTTCATCCACCATAACCTTCAACTCAGTGTCTGTGAACTTGGGGTTTTTCTTTGGTGCCATGGTGTGTGATGTGCAAGATGTGGGTGGAGTGGGGTGGGTTGTGCAGGTGTGTGGTATGTAGGGATGGTGTTGTGGGGGTTTGTGTGGTGGGTGTGCTGGTGTGCAGGTTCTATGTGTGTGTGTGTATCTCTGCTGTTTGTGGTATGCTGCCTCTGTCCTATGTCCCAATGGTTGTTGGCAGTCAGGTGTTCTGTGGGTGTGGTGACTTGGGTGCTCTTGTTTGTGTTGGGGGGGCCTTGGGGCATGTAGTTGGTGGTGGTGGGTGTTTCAGGTGGGTGGGTGTCCTGCTTTGTGTGTTTTGTATTTACTTCCGTCCGCCATTTTAGAATCAGTTTGACGGCAGGGGTGATGCTCGTTTGGTCCTTCCGCAGTCATGCTCCATTTTCCGAGGATTCCGCGGCGGTTGTTGAAGCTGGTGAGTTCCATTGGGATTGCGGGGTTATCCTAATCGTGCGGCCGGACCCTCCACAGGTCATGCAGTGGTTGGCCATGTTTCCGCGGTGTTTGCGTCCGCACCGGAGGGAATTTATGTAGTGCCGTCCGCCTGTGGCGGTCTTTCATGTGATCCGTCCACCGCGGTCGGTGTTTGATGTGATCCGTCCGCCGCGGTCGGTGTTTGCTGTCAGTTATATCCTAATCGCTACCGCGGATTATCCGGGGAGCGGTCGGGAGTATTTTTCCCACGACCATGGCGGATGGAACACGTTTCCATCCGCCATCCTAATCGACCCCTACATTTGGTAACTGAACAATAAAGGTATAGACTAACACCTTGCAGTACAGGAGGCACACATATTGTACTATGTTCAAAATCAGAATAAGGTGAAAAGAGTTCGAAATGTCTAGGCAGTTTCATGCCCAGAAACACCGCTCTAGACTGTAGAAGTAGTACAAAGTTAATAAAAATACAGTTTGATAGCTACATTTAGTCTAACTGTAACAATACAAACTCCCTTTTTATACAGTCCTTCTTCTTTTCTGGAGTCAAAATAATTCCATTCCTAAACCTATAGAAATCCTCCTTTAACAAAAACAATTACTGAATGCTCATTGAAGATCTCTGTAGTCTGTACCCTTTTTCTTTATGTCTGTGACCCTCTGTAAAAGATTCACCCCTCTCCTATTACTTTCTATATTGATATCACTCTTCTTGCTATCTCCTCTTCTGAATTTGATGAAATATGTGTTCTGTGGTCTTCCTCTCCATACTGGCTAATATGCTGTGCTTATTATATTATGACTAAGTGAGTGCAGTGCAAATTGATTAATACACATCCAGAACACAGAAGCCAGTCTCAAATTTTTAAAATGATGGCATTACTTTCAATGTCCTATGAACTTTTAAATGAGTTCCTATGAGGAAATAGTGTGTATTATACGGTGTGTCTGTGCGACCTAACTATGTAATACATTTACCAACTCCTTTAGGACCCTCGGGATTTGTTTGTCAAACCTTCAGTTCAATGCTAGGTAGCTGTGCCTCTGAGCAGAAAGGCTTATACAAAGGAATAAGTGTAAAGAATTTAAACAGAACAAAATCAATGAGACACCAAAGAAATCTGACACCAATTTTTTTAACATAGATTGTATTTTCAAACACCACAACAAATAAATCCACTGGAGGGTTCGGAGATATAGAATTTACAAGGTATAGTAAATCAAAGCATTTCACTGAACTGTGAACAAGCATTGGCAAATTTAACAAAGCATGCTCACAGTGAGCATAGCTGCATAAAAGCCCTTCTGCATGTACAACTTGGAGCATTGCATTTCTCTTGTAACCTTTCTCACTGTAACAAAAAAAGCATTGACAAGGCTAAAGCATTTTGTTAGTGTCATCCTCTTCGCCTGGCTTGTCAGTTTGTGTGTGCTTTTTGAAATGGGTAGGTAGATAAAGGTGTGAAAGAGTCAATGTTAGGGCTGGTGACTTGGGTTGATGAATGGGTGAGTAAGTCCACAAATGGTCATATGAGTGCATTGCTTAATGAATGGATTACTGAGAGTTTTTTTTAATGCAGTCACTTGAAGTCGCTTTGTTTATTAACTTTAGTAGGAAACCAGACAGGGGGACCAGCAAGTTCCTCAGAAACAGTTATGTCAGCAGGTAAAGCTCCTGCAGACGCCGCGAGAAACTCTGGAGGAACAGGAAAACAATGCAGGACCATTAATGCCTCCTTCGAATCCGGCATTTTCCCCAATGACTGGAAGCAGACGGAGGTCAAGCCCCTCCTCAAGAAACCCTCACCCGACCTGACAGACCTGAAAAACAACCAGCCCATCTCTCTCCTTCCCTTCAAAGCCAAAGCCACCCAGAGATTCATCAACACCCAGCTGACCACCTTCATTGCAGAGAACACCATCCTTGATTCCTCTCAGTCCAGATTCTGCAGCATCCACAGCACTGAGACCACCCTCCTCGCTGCCACTGATGACATCTGCATGCTACTCGACCAGGGTCACACTGCGGCCCTAATCCTGCCAGACCTCTCCATGTCCTTCAACACCATCGCCCACCGCACTCTCACCGACAGACTCTACAACACTGGCTAACAAGGAACCGCTCTTAACTGGACCCGCTACTTCCTCACCGGCAGGACCCAAAGGATCACACTCCAACCCTTCTTCTCTGAACCCACAGAGATCAACTTCTGAGTACCCCAAGGATCCTTGCTCAGCCCCACGCTCTTCAACATCTACATGGCCCCCCTCGCCGCCATCGTTAGACAGCATGGATTCAGCATGGTTTCCTACACCGATGACACCCAGCTCATCCTCTCCCTCACAAAGAACCCTGAAAACACTAGATTCAGCTTCCTGGAAGGAATGAATGATGTCGCAGCCTGGATAAACACCAGCTACCTTAAGGCAGGGGTCTTCATCCTTGGACCCTCCTCCACAGCCTTGGGCAACATCTGGTGGCCTTCTAGCCTCGGAAACCCACCCACTCCATCAGACCACGCCTGAAACCTCGGCATCATTCTAGACTCTTTCCTCACCATGACTCACCAGATCAACACGGTCACCTCCACCTGCTTCAGCGCCCTCCACATCCTCCGCAAGACCTTCAAGTGGATCCCCCTCAAATTCAGAAAGACCATCACCCACATACTCATAACCAGCAGACTGGTCTACGATAACGCCCTCTACGCCAAAATCAACAAAACCCTGCTAGACAAGCACCAAACCATCCAGAACACGGCAGCCAGACTTGTCCTCGGAACCCCTCGACACGAGCACATGACCCAGCCCCTATGAGACCTCCACTGGCTCCCAATCAAGAAGAGAGTAACCTTCAACCTACTCACCCAAGCCTACAAATCCCTCCACAACATCAGGCCCAAATACCTCAATGAAAGAGTCTCCTTCCACGTACCCAAAAGGAACCTCTGCTTCGCCGACCTCGCCCTGGCAGAGATACCACGCATCTGTAGAACCAGAGCAGGAGGAAGAGCCTTCTGTGTTGCAGCAAAGATCTGAAACAGGCTCCCAGTTGACATTAGACACTCCCCCCCCCACTCGGCACACTTTCAGGAAGAGCCTCAAGACCTGGCTCTTTCACTGATCCAGAGCTGCACCCCCCAGCACCTTTAGACCCTCACAGGTGAGTAGTGTGCTTCATAACCCCCTGATTGATTGATTGATTGATTGATTGATTGATTGATTGATTGTGAATCGTTCTTCAGTGAGTTCCAGACACATGGATGGATGTTGATAATGCTCAAAGTATGTTGTGGATGTGATGCAGCACTGGGTGTCGTGCTGAAACTACTTCTCGGTCCACGAAGGAGGTGAGGTGAGGTGTGCCTGATAACAGGGTCGACATCCATCAAAGTCCTCTCATAGTCCTCTTGAAGCTGGCAATTTCACCTCTGAAGCACGCCTATCGGGTCAACAACTGTATGGCTTTCAGCAGGAGGGAGGTGACATCTCCTACAAGAGCAGATCTCTAATGTATCCTTTCCTGGCAATCATTGACTTGTCTACCCAGGAGGGCAGCAAGTAGTCTCGGCAGCAGGACCCTGTGTGCAACCAGTATAGGCACAGAAAACTGAAGGCAGCAAAGTGGCAACTTTGCTAAAGTTGCACAATGCAACTCATTACATTAATTTCCAACTGAGAATCAAGCAGGCTTAAGGTAACAATTTGTTTGATACTTTGAATGACCCACTTTGGTCGCACCATTCCAGAATTAGCACAGCTGAAGGGTCAGTGTGTAACTCTGCACTCACCAGTTTGGCAACCAAGTTTGTCCACTATAAAAATGACAGTTCCACTTTTTACTATCAGAACATGTAAACTGTCATGGAATAAGTTTCACCCTGCATTAGGACTGCCATATTGGTGATTTACATATATACCCGGGGTAAGCCTGGCTTTGGCATTGCTTTAAATGGAAAAGTCAGGCCAGCAGTTAAAACTACTCTTCCATCCGGCAAAATGGCAGGCTGAATATATTGTTTTTCTCATGTCCCATCCAGGGTGGCACAACTAGTGCCGCAATCCCTGGGGCCCCTCTAACTTATATGCCATGGGAACCCTGGGTACCATTTACTAATGACTTACACATAAGTTAGCTCAGTGAACTGGGTAAGGGTCAATTTGACATACCGGTTTAAGGGCAGGGTAAGGGCATAGACACTGATGTCTGGTTATTAGTCCTCAGGGCACTTACAGAATAGAAAAACCTGCAGCATCAGTCCAAAAATATGGGAGGGACAATACAAAGAGAGGCATTTCCTTACAGTTCTGTATAAAGGACAATATGCAAAAGATTCAATTTTAAACCCTTGATACAATTCATTGGATTATTTTTCGTCTGTGGACCAGATTATCTACAAAACATTTTTCAAAATATTTGCTACCCTGTTTGTTATGGTTTTCAGCTGTATGCTAAACTTCGTTCTTCCATACCAAGGTGCTCTAATTCCTGTTTTAAATCAGCTGCAAGTATTGGTGTAAAATGTGTACCCATTATTGATTGCTTGTACAGGATTTGGTTCAAAGGTTTGCAGTTTGTTGCACATTCTGAGTATGCCAATCGGGTTATTGAGTAGGGGGTGGTAGTGTTATGAACCCCAATATAGGCCTAGGTACTTACACAACCTTTTACCAACATCTGTTCTAACATTGTACTACATAACAGGTTTTGCGCTGACTTTTTACCTAGTTAAGTGCTACATGACTGTTGTGTGGTTTTTCTCAGAAAATTAGCCTTATGTATTATGCATGTGGATTCTCAGTATCACACCAGGATTACCCCCTTCTGCATAATAACTCAGTATAAGGGTCACCTCTATTGTCATCCTTGTCTGACATGCCCATAGTACACTTCTAGTTAGAATGCCCGAGGGTACCATTCAGGGATATAAACACTACATCTTCGCTGGGCTAACTAGAGGAGAAAGACTTCCATGCTGACATTCTGACTTGAGACGCTTAGGTCCCTGCACACAGACACTCCAGCAGGCAGTGGTCTGACATCTCTCGCGTGGTTTCCAACTCAAGACCAAGACAGTATCCTTTGTTCTCTCACATCAGGTAATATACTAAGGGGATCTAACAAGAAAGAACAGTTATCCCTTATCTACCACATAATTGAAAAAATGCAGTTGCTACAAAGTGGGTGACAAGAACAAGACCATAACTTACAATATTACAACAAGGTATATATTATTTATTTCATTTTTATAAATATATGCTCCACAAATTTACTTCAAGTAACATTGTTTCAGAAAATTCATCAGACATAATTAAATTTATAATTTTTATACAGACAATTTTTATAAATACTGAAGAAGAGAACACAAGAATCTAACTACGCATGCAAATCAGTCAAACATATATAACAAATCAAATAACTAAAGACAAGTACATATGAGATGACCCCTGGAAAAAAGAAAAAAGGTAACAACCGACCACATTCATAACAATCTCCACATTACCACTCAAACTACACACATTCTCACAACATTTAAAACACGGAAGAAAAATCAAGAGTGAAGGTCTCCATAGTCAATGGGAGACCCCGCACTTGGTCGACGCGTTTCGGCGGCTCAGGGCCACCTTCTTCAGGACCACTTCCGTTAAAGAAACCCAAATGTCCAGGGTGTAAAGAGGAGCGAGGGTTGACACTATTGATGGCGATCTAGTGACGCAATCCAATTAAAAATATCCTGAGGGTAGTATGACATCTAAAGATGATCCCTGTATAGGTGGCTGCAGGAGTAAATCGGATGATCTAAGAATCCTGAGGTAAGATTAGTCCTTGGCCTTCTATTTATTGATAAAAAACCACCAATAGTTGGGTCCCAGCTCTTTTAGGTAAAAATTATGTCCATGAGGTATTATTGTTCTATTTCGAATACTGGGAATGTTGCATCCAAGCTATGGCGCATCCTGCTAAAATATGAGACTCGACTTCCATGTGACCGCATCGGGTGAAATTTCAAACGCCGGGAAGCAAATATACTAAGGGGATTTCATGGCTATACACCTACATGCGTGCAAGGTACACTTAGGTACATTTAGTTAGGGTTTGCTTTGTAGGAGTAGGCATTATTACTGTCATCTATCCATATGCCTGCGTATATTAATTGTTTTAGCACTATGGTAGAATTCTACATTTTTTTACTCGGTTGGTGCTAATAGCTGTAAATATTTGTTTTGATTTCTGGGTTGTTGTAGGACACGTATTTTATAATAGAATGATTCTGGTTCAATAAATACTTATTGAAAACGTCCCCATCGTTTATTCTGTGTATCTCTCTGAGACAAAGCAAGCACGAGTGATTGAGCAAAAAGTACTGTACTGTTTTCATGATCCCTGAGGGGTCAGGGTTCTCATGTTCAATAGTTGCCAGAAGCTATTTTGTCCTTGGTAAGAGGGGATAGTAGTGGCACTGTGAGCTAGCTGGACTAACAAAACATATCATTCGGGGGCGTCCTGAATCAGTCTGAACTCCAATCCCTTAGTTTATGTTGTCTAAATGCACAGATCCTATATAGCTTTGTAGGAACTATACGATAGTGGAAGCTCCACTCAAGCAACAACCACAATCCTTGTCAGGGTGAACCACAAAAGTCACTAAATTAACCTGTGCCCAACCCTCTTGTAGCTTGGCTCAAAAGCAGTCATGCTTAAGAGGCACTGTATGAAGTATTTATACATAAAGTGAAAACACAACACAAGAAAAATCCCAAACCAATTTTGAAAAATAGAGTACGTTTTAATGAATAAAATGATATTGAAATGAATTAAATCCAATCAGTGCAACAGGACTTATACATCTTTAATTCTTTTGTTGCAAAATAGCATCTAAAAGATTAAAGCACCAATTGAGGGTATCTGGTTGTGCAAGGACAGGGCAAAGTAAAAGGTTTAGGCTGACCGCAATAGAGCACAAGTTGGATACACGAGGAGGATCAGGCCAGTGAAGGAAAACTTTTTGGCGGAAGACCAGACCAAGGATGTCGGGTCTAACAAGCAAATTGGAAGAGGGCTCATGCCAAAATTGTGCACAATCTAATCTGGCGTGCACAAAGTGTAAGTTTGCAGAATTTGATAATCCCATATGTTGCGGACTTTGCCTGCTGCAAATTTGGATGACAAACACAAATCTGTTACCCGCAATTTGCACTCAACTTGCAATCCAGTTGTGGATGCCAGCAAATGTTTGTGCCGAAACTTGATTTGCAGATTCAATGTAAAAAGGGACTATGAGAGAAATACCAACATCTGAAAATTCTCAAACAGCTGAAGACCTCACTTTCATGTAACCAGTCATCATACCTCAGTATTGCCACGCCCTTAAATTACACCACCATTCCCTCGAGTAAACAGCACCTAGAGACCCTACATTTTATAAATGTCTTATGTTACAATATAACCTATTTATCATACATACATATATACATACATAAATATTTTCCATGTATGTACCTTTTGAAAGTAGTAATATATGAGTTGCACTTTGTTAGAATTACCTTGCTTCATCTTGTAAATTATAAAATAAAAGGGGCCTGATGTATCTAAAGGTTGATCCAGTGTTTGTTTCTGGGAAATGTGATAGTACATACTGCCCAAGATATTCTATCATTTGAATATAATACTTGCTCATTATAAATTGGAAGGTAAAGTAATTAGCAATGACATTCTTATGCCTGCCAATGGTTTACCGATTCTAATTTAGCCGCCTCGAGTGAACAATTTCCTCATTTAAAAAAGAATAAAGACACCAGGCCAAAGTACACTTCGGCAGAGCATAAAGGCAGGCATTCAATCTAATTCTGAATCAGAAACAGGCTTAGAGAGAAAGGCACAAAATGTTAAAAAGAAAATGAGCAAACAAAAAAAGTAAATTACTTAGCATTCATGATTTCATGAAAATTCCAAATTAAATTTTAAAAAAAGCCAAGCATACAGAAGTCACGATGCAATATATGAAAATCGGCACTGCACATTAGAAAGGATAACCTTAAATATTTAATAAGATTTTCTCATTTGAAAATGATCCACATTTGCAATTATACGAGGCGTATTTTAAAAATCCAACACGCATGCAGCTTTTTTTATGCTGATTGCTATTATGAGACTGTATTACAGCGGTGGATATTCTTTTGCATCCTTTTTAAATGTCACAGACTCAAATGCCATTCAGTAAACGTTCTCCATATTATCTTTCTCAAGATGTCACATGTAATCTCATGCACGGTTCATGATAATGAGTCCCTGCCAGCAACTCCTATCACATGTACACAGACACAAAGAGCATACGCCAAATCAACAACCACTGAGTCAGTTGATTAAATACACATTAATTGTCTTTGTATATGCAAGAAATGTAGATTGTGATGTCAAACTCTTGCTAGGCACTAATTGGATAGAATTTATAAGCATCATCATATCTTTTCAAATGAGTCACCAGAGGTGAATTATACATGACAGACACAAAGATGAACTCGAGCAGCAGGGTGCTGTCAAAACATCAAGAATATATAGAATTGTTTTGCTCCTAGCTGACGGGTTGTTGCTCACCAATATATTCCAAATCCTATGTTAGTATTGTTATTAGTCAAATTCATCTGAATTGCCTCCTGTTTGCAAAGAGTCTGGTGGGCAGGGTGACCTTTGGTCTGAAGGAATAGATGTCTATGTTCCTCTGAAAAGTCTCTTTACAAAGAAACATTGACATCTAATGCTCGGGTCCTTGAAATCCTTCTGAACTTACTGTATGATGAAGGCTCGCTGTCCTAGTGTTTTCTTGGTTAAAACAAGTTACAAAATGAAGCTGTAGCCATAAAGCTAGATCTGGGCGAAATTTATATTACAAAAAGCAAAATGTTGTGTAACTCATTTTCTTGGGATAAGTTTGGTTCGCATACATTTTTTTTCTCAGAAGGTTACTCGCTTTTCATGTTCTTTTCACCTGCGAGAGACTTGTTGCAACACAAAATGTCTTAAAGTAGGGGAAATGTATACAGGGCCAGGAGACGGTCTCTATTCAAACAAGACCCCTGCTGGAATCTCGTAAAAATTACGCTTATTTTACAGGGAGAAATAGACAATTTGACCAACTCATGATTAGAAAGGGGCCTCTTGCTATCTTCTTAGTGAAGCATGCTCTCCTATTAAATGTTGTCATTCATGCACTGTCGTTAACAATACCAAATATTAAGCTATTTAAAGTATATGTCAATAAAAAGCCATAATGGAAAACCGGAGCACGCAATCAGAATGTGTATGTGCCCCAGCTTGCATGGGCAGGCATATTAAAGCTAGATTCTTGACTCTGTCAGTGCTTGTATAGGATACCTTTCAGCTCCCAGTGAAGTCCTACAGGAGGTTAGATTATTAAGAGGAACAATGAACGATCCATCATCTTCAGGAAATGCTTTCCATTTCACATGCAGGGTCATATCTATTGGACAGAAAGGATGCCACTCACTCATCCATCCATAAATACTTTCAACCCATTCATCCAATCATACTCTCAGCAATTCATTCATTAAGCAATGCACTCATGTGACCATTTGTGGACTCACTCACTCACCCATTCAGTAACCCAAGTCAACCGGGCCTAATTAGTGAAATTCCGCCCCATTTCCTTGATACCGGTTTTCTCCAAAGTACTGGAAAAACATGGCAGCATCCAACCCTCATTATTTATTGATGCTAACTATCCTCTCCACCCTTCCTAGTTGGGTTTCAGGACTAGCATAGCACTGAATCCGCCCTTATGGGCAAGACAGAACCTCTCAGACAATATTTGGATAAGGGAGGTACTGCCGCACTTATCCTATTGAATTTGAACATGGTTTTCGAAACGGTGTCCCATTCATAGACTAAAATCAATAGGCATGTCAGATTCAGCCGTTGGGTGGCTTATCTCCTTCTTAACACCTTGGCTGCTGGAGCTATTCCCCTGCTGTGCTGGCCATAATAAAAACGGGTGTGGTCATGACGAGCTCAGCTCTTAGTGAGCACCTGAGAGGTATATGCCATGACGAGCTGTGCTCGTCATGGGCACTGAAGGGGTTAAAGGACCATACGTTTCAGGTGTTTTCATCCAATGTGAAGTCCTTAACACAAGCTCTGATGTCTGGAGACCAGCAGGCATCAATTCTTAGTCCCATGCTATTCAACATCTATGTACGCCCTTTGGTGAACCTGATAGAGAGTTGTTGGTTCACCCTTTTTTTCTTAAGCCGACAATACCCAGATGATCTACTCTTTGTCTTCGGCACAGAAAAATGATTCATCTTTACTATGATGAAGATTTCAGCCTGGTTGAATCAAAACTCACTTAAAGTTAACAGTAATAAGACCGAGGTCCTAGTTCTAGGTAACAGCTCTTCCCTGTGAGGTGCCAAGCATTGGCCAGGATTACTATGGACCCATCCCGTGCCAGAATCTAAGGTAAAGAACTTGGGCATCTCATTGATGATAAGCTCTCCATAAGACTGCAGATAGCTATGGTGACTGCCACCTGTTTCTCAGTCCTTAAGTGTCTGATAAAGATTCTGTGGTTTGTTCCTGTAGTGGCACAGAGAACCATTATTCAGGCACTGGTTCTCTCCTGCATGCACTTTGGCAACGTGCTGTTTTTAGGTGCCAATAAGTCAATCAATCAATCAATCAATCAGGGATTTGTAAAGCGCATTACTAACCTGTGAGGGTCTCAAGGCACTGCCGGGAGGATGTTGTGCAGGTCTTGAAGCTCATCATCAATGCTTGCAGTGTGGGAGTTTGCCTCATGCTGAGGAGGATTTAATTCCAGGTTTTTAATGTGATGTAGGAGAAGGCTCTTCCTCTTGTTCTGGCTCTTTGAATGCGAGGGATTTTGGCCAGAGCAAGGTCGGCAGAGTGGAGGTTTCTTTTGGGGCGTAAAAGGGGATTCTTTCATTGAGGTGTTAGCTCCAGTGTTTTGGAGGAATTTGTAGGCGTGAGTGAGCAGCTTGAAAGTCACTCTCTTTTTGACAGGGAGCCAGTGGAGGTCTCGTTGGTGCTCAGTGATGTAGTCTTGTCATGGGATGCTGAGGACGAGTCTGGCTGCTGCGTTCTGGATCGTCTGGAGATTGTGGAGCAGAGATTTGTTGAATCTGGCATAGAGGGCATTTCTGTAGTCCAGTCTTCTGGTTGTGAGTGCATGGGTGACGTTTTTTCTGGATTTAGGTGGATCCAGTTGTAGGTCTTGCGGAGTATGCGGAGGGTGTTGAAGCACGTGGAAGATACGGCATTGCTTTATAGTGAGGGAGGAGTCGAGTATGATGCAGAGGTGATCTTGCTCCATTTTCTTCACGGGGGCATAGCGTGGGCTTGTGTGCAGTTAGTTTAGAGAAGGAGAAGTGGACACATGGGTAGTCCATCCAGATGGATTGCGTGCTGTGACTGAAACAAATGTTGTTTCCTCCTGCGAAGATGGGGTCGAGGGTGTGTCCTACCTTGTGGGTGGGGGAGGTGATGAGCTGCTTCAGTCCGATGTTGGTGAGGTTGTCCGGGAGGGCGGTGGAGTTGGAGTCGCTGAGGTTGTCGAGGTGAATATTCAGGTCTTCGAGCAGTGCGTCATCTGTGGGGCGAGCGCGCGGGGCACGATGAGGTCCGTAATGGAAATGGTGAATGGAGTGCGAGGTCCAGCAGGTCTGTAGGTGAGGGTTCAGGGGTTATTCTGGATCTGGGAGTGGAGTTGTTCCATGGGAGGCAAGACTCATTCGAACTGGCAGTTGTGAGTCGGAGGGAGTTTTGGTGTATAATGGCGAGTTCACCTCCACGGTGGTGTGCGGTCTTTCCTCTGAATTTTGTAACCATTGGGGATGGCAGTTGCAATGTTGGGTGCAAAGCTGGCGTTGGTCCAGGTCTCTGTGAGGAAGGCAACATCAGGCGAGAGGGTGTTGAGGTGGTCCCAGATTTCTCTGGCGTGTCTGTGTAGGGCGTAAACTTTGAGGAGAATGCAGCTCATGGGTTTTAGCTTGCCGTCATCTGGTGGGCTGGCGGTGTCTGTAGGGGTCCAGAGGTGGGTGAATGTGCAGCGGCAGTGTCCGCAGAAGAACTGGCCTTGGGTGGTGTTTGGTGTCGCCAGCTGGCAGTTGTTCTTTCTTTCGGCGTCGAGTGCGTGGATAAGTTATCCATACAACGCCTGCAAATTGTCCAGAATGCCACTGCTAGACTTCTTTTTCATTTACCCAGATATGCGTCTGTGTCCCAATTACTAAAAGAACTCAATTGGCTTAAGGTGGCCAAATGCATAGAATTCAATGCACTGTGCTATATGTTCAAGGCCAAATCTGGCCTGGGCCCCCCCTACATCCAGCAACTAGTATACCCCTACCAACCAACTTGGCTACTAAGATCATCGTCCCAGGCCCTGTTCGGTGTTCACAGGTTCTGATTAACCCGTATGAAGGGCCACTCCTTTGCCTATCAGGATCCTAAGCTCTTGACTCGTTACCTGACAACTTAATCATTCCTCACCTCCTGTAATTATTCCTCACCTTTCGTAAAATGCTGAAAATCTGCTTGGTTGAGACAGTTACCTGCAAATGCCCTGCACCGGGAAAAACTACAGGTAGCTGTGCGCACCGCAAGTTGCAAATAATAATGTACAGTAGTCAGGTCCTAGATTTCAGTCATTTCTTACTGGGTGGTGAGTATTAGTTGGTTCTGCTCCTGATGGCGAGGCAGTACCAATCACAAGACACATCAGGAAATTTGGGTTTACACTGGAAACAAGGGACGAGGTAGCAGCCTGTTTGGGGCCACACCATGAGTAATGACCGGATGAGATCGGAGCCTGGTGTTCGTACACGATTAGGCACAAATAGAATATGTGTTCGTAAGGGACATGGTATGCATCATCTGTTGTTACTAGAGATAAAGAATGGCATTTTGCCCCAATGGGAATTAAGGATATTGAGGGAAACTGGAGACAAGAAGTTTGCTGTAGATTGCAGTAATCATGTTTGTTATGAATTAAGTCCATTGATTGATAAGAAAACAACTGATTACACACATATGAGTATACCACATATCAGGCTGTGCCTAATTGGAAACCTGGTATGATTATGGCAGTATCTTCAGTTTCTACTTCAACCCATTTATGTCTATGTAATAAGAGGTACTATTTTCAGAGGACCATGACAGACAACATTACCCTCTGTGTGCATTGGTTAAACTCATGTCTCTTTTATCACCAGTAGTGCTGCACATAGCAGTTCTTCAGGGGTTCTACATGCGATGTGTGTTGGCAGTCTCCAAAAACAGTCTACTTTTCATCTCAATGTTACCCCTTTTGCATGCAGAGTCTCCCTGCAAACTGGCAAAAAGGCACCACGCACAATGTCTGACCCTATGAGCACCAAATAGCTGCTATGTGGGTTTGTCTAAAATGGGATTGACACTTCATACAAAGCAATGGCTGGAAAGTGCTGACCCTCTGCTCCACTTTAAGTAATCTGCCTGTAGATTTGCCTAAATATGAATGAACACAGAGCAATGTCACCATGGGTCTGACAAAAATGTCTTTACTTCACATTTTTAATTTATTTGTGTGAGCCTAAATCTCGCTGTACGCTAGAGCCCTGAAAACATTTTACCTGTGGTACCTTTATCATAAGGTGGCTCGCTCATGGTGGGAATATATACGTCTAGGAACTGATTGTCAATCTACATTTCTCTTTCCCTCTCATACTCTCTTCCCCTCCCGTTGTTGTTCTCTTACTTTCTCTCTCACAATCTCTCTTTTATTCTTTCTCTCTTGCTTTCTTTCTTCCTTTTTCTCTTTCTGTATTTTGGTTTTTCTCTCCCTCCCTCTCTGCCACATACATTCCATTTTTCTCTATTTCTCGTTAACTATATATTTCTCTGTCCTTGTGAGAAAAATCTTGAAATTTATCTTGCTCCTTCACCGAACAGGTGATTTCTGAAAACTATTGAACCACAGTTCTAAAGATCCAGAAATATAGAGGAAGTAGACCTTTGTATCAAAACAATAATTTGAAAAATACAACTTATCACTTCCAACTCTTGCCATCACCCCTTGTATCTGGTCTGACCACCATTTAATACAGTGTACTATCATTATGGAAAGCCATATTAAACCATAATTCAAGGCAGGGGGCATAACCAGAAAATGGAACTATATAAAAACCACAGATTTCTTAGAAATTTTGAAATCCACACAACCCTGCTTAGGCAATGAACCAGATAGCATGGAAGAAAAGATCACAGAGTGGTTATCAGAGGCTGTGGACATACACGCCCCAGTGGTCAAGTTCTCTCGCACACACGCCATAGACGCCCACAAATGGTTCAGTCCTGAATTAAGAAAATTCAAATTGGAATTACACCAGAAAGAGAGAGAGTGGAGAGCGAATTACTGTCAACAACATAAGGGAGTATATATGACGGCCCGCAGAGAGTATCTAAAAACTATCATAAAAAATAAAACAGAATATTTCTCCGGGAAGATACTAAACTCCCAAAATCAGACAAAGGACATCTTCAAGATAGTGAACGACCTTTGTAACAGTGAGAGTACTGCTCCACCCCAGGTACCTACTCAGAAGTTCTGCAATTCACTCAACTAATTTTTTATAGATAAAATCACCACCATAAAAAGGAGTATTTCTAACTCACTTAACGGAGAAGTGTTGGACGACATCTGCATCAACCCTCACACTCCGGACGCCATCCCCCTTATTGACCTAAATATGCTATCCGAACTCCTAGCTAGGGTCAAATCCGGATCTCCGGACGATAGCTGCCCCCCACATATTCTAAAAGAGGTATGTTTAGCCTTCCCTACCAGCATCCTTTCACTCCTGAACAAATCTCTGTCACAGGGTAAGGTGCCTGGTAAATTTAAAGCTGCCACGCTCGTCCCGCTCTTAAAGAAGCCGGGGGCTGATCCTCTTGACACAGCAAACTACAGGCCTATCTCACTCCTTCCGATCCTATCTAAAATTCTAGAGGCCCATGTGTCCAGATGTTTATCAAATTTTATAGAGCAATCAGACTTCCTGGAACCTAACCAAGCAGGGTTCCGCCCAGTTCACTCCACTGAAACAGTAATCCTTGCAGTTCAGGATACAATCAAAGCCAACTCAGACACAGATATCCACCAGGCACTGGTGCTACTTGACTTGTCGGTCGCGTTCGACACGGTCGACTATAACATCTTGTTAAACCGTGTTGAGCAGGCCGGCCTCAGGAGCTCAGCGCTCGGTTGGATAGCGTCCTTTATCACTGATCGGAGGCAGTCTGTGAGACTTGGCACCTCACAGCTCATAAAATACCCTCATTTTATGGAGTGCCACAGGGCTCGTCACTCTCACCCCTTCTATTCAACCTATATCTAAGACCGTTACTATATTTATTAAAAACTCAGAAAGTTACCATTTTTAACTATGCTGACGATTTACAGCTAATATTCCCCCTGAATACATCAGATGCTGTCAGCGAGTTTCGGGTGACGATGTCACTCATACAAAAATGGATGGACTCAAACCAGCTCAAGCTCAACCCAGGCAAAACAGAACTAATTCTGCCTGGGAAGAGCGAGCTCAGCTGGGGTCGACATTTCTGGCCTTCACATTTGGGCTCCCCGCCTATAGCCTCTCAGAAAGTCAAACGTCTGGGGGTTATACTAAACACTGACCTCTCATTCAAAGGCCAAGTGGGAGCCATTGTTTCATCTAGCTTCTTCCAATTACGGAAAATCAGAAAAATTGCGCACTTACCCACCCACTCAGCATTAGTGCAGGTAACAATCGCCCTAGTACTCTCTCGCCTTGATTTTTCTAACGTAATTTATCTTGGGCTCCCAGTTGGCGCACTGAAACAGTTGCAGATGGTTCAAAATCAGGCGGCGAGGCTGTTATACAAACAGCCCAAATGGCAGTCAGTCCGACCAAGTCTGAAAAAACTCCATTGGCTACCAATAGCCCAAAGGATCAGCTTCAAAATGGGGTGCACTGTATTTAAAGCTCTACACGGAAAAGGCCCAACATTTATCAGACAGTTGCTAAATGCACATAAACCACTACACAACCTACGTTCAGCACACCTGAACCTGCTGACCATCCCCTCCTTCAAAAGGAAGAAGCAAGGAGGAAGTTGCTTCTCTCACCTAGCAGCTGTTCTGTGGAATTCCCTCCCTACTTCACTCAGGAAATGCGACAGCCTTTTGGTCTTCAGAAAATCCCTAAAAACGTGGCTATTCAAACAACCCTACAATTAGGGACTATCTCAGGACCTCAGACACTAGCGCCATGAAACCCATGGGTGTACGTGCGCTCTACAAATAATAAATAACATAACATAACATAACATAACATAACATAACATAACATAACATAACATAACATAACATTGAAGTCTGTTGAAAGCGTTTTACTTTGTTGAATAATCAGAGTAGCACTGGTACCGATTCTCCATCACACGGTTTTTCCTGGATGCCTGTAAGAGTTCATGCTAACGGCCAGGATGGTTGTATACAAGTCATCCAATCAAAAGAATGGTAAAGAAGTTGTGCTCTAGGGGAGAGACAAACACATAAAAGAAGGAAAGCCATCAAATGAGAAAGCAAGCAAATTACATTGACAATAAAGCGAAACCGGCATTGTATACAATAGTCTTCAACAACAGGCAGCTAAAAACTGTCTGTAGGCAAGACCCAAAAAGGTCTCATTCTGAATGGCAGTACAGCAACGTCCAAGTTCCTATCTGCATGTGTTATTAACACGAAGTACAGATTTTGAGAAATAAATCCTCAACATTGGGTATAAGTGGGGATGTTTAATAATTGTAGATTCTTGTTCTTTTATGAATATCAATTTAAAAACAACAAGAAAATGTAGACATATTTAATGGTCTATAGCTCAACAAATGTTGTTTCCTATTGAACCATGTGTGCCAAACAAATAACCCCTTTCTTTTGGGGTGTGAGTAAAAGTCAGGGAAATACTCACAAACACAAGAAGTCAAGTTAACATACTACACGTCTAGTGTATGGGTTAATTGTTTAAGTTATATAAATGTGTGGAAACATCTCAAATGTATTATTTAAACTTAATCAGGAAATTGAATTCTTTTTTTAGCGTTGGGAAAAATCCAAGACCTAAAAGAGATAAGTGGCACTTATTTACAATGCAAATAGGTTTAGATTTGGCCTTTTAAAGAACTAATGGTTGACACTTACTTTGAAAACAAGGAGCCACAAAGGAGTTACTTAGAGACTGATCATGCAGAATAAAATATCTTCTTATTCTATAGTAAATTAGTTAAAGTCCCCCGGATGCATCAGCCGAGCAGCCAAGCACTTTACAAATGTCTTTGATTGAATTACGTTGTTTTATGTCTTGACCAAAACCATCCTTAGCGATCTGTTGGGTACTTTTTTCTGATACATTTCACGTAGTTCAAATGGGCTTTGTGTCCTCTGCTGGCTCATTATTGCATGGCTTGGTTGGTCTATATCACTTACCTGAATCTGATTCAATGGCCTTCCTTTCTACCCTTGTGTTTGTCCCACCCAAGGAAATGATGGTCTTACAGTCATTTGATTAGCTAGTGTATTCTTCTATCGCTGACATTAAATCTTCCATTGCAGTGCATGGGAAAGGACTATTTTCCCTCCCCCTCCTCTCTCTCTTCCAGCTCTCCCTCCTCACCATCCCCCTTTCTTTAGTACAGTCCTTACTCACCCAGTGACTTTTTGTCCTTCGAGCCCCCCGGTGCTTAGTCTGCTGCCCATAATTCACTGCCCCACATATTGAGACAAATCACTAACCACCTAGCCTTCCGAAAATCCCTCAAAACTCATTTATTCATAAACATCTAAACCCATAATCATAGCCTAACTGTTCCTCTGACCATGGATTAGTACACTCTTTCCTGGCAAAAGCGCAGAGATACCCCTTCGGGGGTCTATTCAGGCGCTATATAAGAATATAAATAAATAAATAAATAAATAATGCTAATAATTTTAAGCATTTTATGATGGCTTTTTCTGGGTGCCCATGTAGGTGTATCCACTGCAGCCATCTTTAAAGAGAAGTTTAAAAAAATATACAAAATGCATAGAAAACTTCTTCTGTCGATGTGTATGAATACACGGCGGGCATCTCTAACTGGGTTTTCGTAAAATATTACAAACTGTTTCGGAGGTTGCTGCAGTGAATGCACACCAAACTGCTAAAGCCATCTTTGATTGCATATTGTAATATTTTGCAATATTCTATCCATTCCCTATCAAACACAGCTGCCGCAGATGCACACATATTCACAGCAGTGATCTAGGAAAAAAAACAGTAAAGGCAATAGTTTTCTTGCCCGAACCAAATTGCCTTTGCCAATACTTTTGGAAATCTGAATCTGCAGAAGTAAGCTATCATATAAAAATAAACTGGTTGGCTCTTCTGTCTTCCTCACTCACCAAAGAAGTGGAATGCCACCTTTTATGGTTTCAACATATATATTTTAAGGATTTGATCAAACAAATGGATGCATGAGATTAGGAATGGAGCAGATCTACCATTGGAGACTTTTTTATTTTACTATAACTTCAGTCTAGAAAGCAGAGGTTGTTGAATGGGTCTCGATTCAGAATTATTTATTGAGAATCTAATCCCTTCCGTAAAGCTTACATCTCTCCTACAGAACAATATATAGTGAGTCATCATTGTCAGTCACCCATAACTACAGAATATTTGGGGTATTTTGACTAAATATTGAGTTGTAAATATACGAGGCAAAAATATTAGAAACAAAATACAGTGATACACAAATATTGAGATGAAGAAAAATCATTGTCAAGAATTTCACCTTTTCAGGTAAGTAATATATTTTTTAATATCGTTTTCAATAATATAGTTGTAAAAATATAATTTTTATTATTTTAATGTCTTTTAGTACATATATTATTTTTATGCATTACTATTGTTTGTATGATTGTTATAATTGTTTTTAAATATATTAATTGTCATTCGAAGTAATTTAAAACATTTACTTTAATTGCTATTAGTAATTTATAGTGTTGTAGCAAGTTGTTGGGTTTGTAAGCGGATAGGGTCGGGAAGTAATTAAGTAATGATCATTTTTCAATTAATAAATAATGATTATGTAATTATGTGGTTGTTATGAATTACGTATATTACGTTATACTGATTTATTTGATTCATATTTTAGCTGTGGTTTACTACATTTGCAGGGGTATAGAGTAGTAAAATAATTAGGTTAAAATTGATTCACAATTAATTTTAAATGTAATATTAAGTACCTGAATTGATTATTAATTGTGTATATTATGTTTCTATGTTAGTGCAGGATGTGGGTTTGTGCAGCTATAGAGTTGAAAGATAGTTAAGTATTAGTTAAAACATAATAATTAGTAATGTATAATTAAATATTTAAATGATTCATAATTATGTAAATTGGGTAATGAACATATATGTTAGTTAAATTTAATGTGTGCAATGCTCATTTTGTATGGTGGGAAGTTAACAATAAATTATTAACTGTTAATTATGTAATTAAATATCAAGTATGTAAATTGAGTTACAATTATTTATTTCAGGTATATTTTAGGTGTGGGTTGCTAGGTTTATAGGTGTATATGGTGGTAAGTTAATTAGGTAATAATTAACCATTATATGATTATTTATGAATTTACTAAATTGGTTAATTGTTTTTTTTCTGTTGATTATATATAAGTATATTATTATATATTAAGTTTTAATAAGGGCTTGATTATGGCAATCCTGGGACCGCACTATTGTGGTAGTGGTCTGCCCGCCACCCTCCCCCGGCAGTCCAACTGATGTATTACAATGGTGGCGGTGGGTTTGCCACAAGACCAATGCCACTGCCAGGATCCATGATCTGACAGCGGTGGCTGTGTGTAAAACAGGCAAGAATTGTAGCAGTGCGGATGCAGGCACCGCTGAGCAGATTCCAAACTGCCTTTCCACCAAGGATTTCATGGCAGGTACCTTGCCATCAAATGCTTGATGGAAAGGCATGGAAAGGGGCCCCAGCAGGGCCCCTGGGCAAATCCACCCATGGTAGTTTGTGTGGGGGGCACATGATGTCCCCCCAAATGTGCACAGTTGGGCATGCACTGTGTGTCGTACATGACATGAATATGCTGTAGGCACTGTCACAGCAGTGGAATGCTGTATAGGCTCGCCTATGAGCCTAGCATATCCACCACTTTGACACTCTCACTGCAGCGCCCTGGATTCAACTTGGAATCCGATGGGCGGGTTCACCACAAGCTTGGCAGTCTTACTGGGACCGCCGTGGTGGCGATCCTACAAGAAGACGGCCAAACTAGTAATAAGTCCCTAAGAGTGTTATATATTTTCTAAACTAACAGGGTTATTCAAATGTGCAATGAGTTTGAAGTGAAGTCGTTTACTTACTGTTGCTTAGACTTGAGTGGGAATAGTATATTTAACCCCTCAGAAGTTCAGCACTTTCCCTAATGTTACACGGACTGGAGTGGGAATGGTTAATCTTACCACTTCAAAGTCCAATGCTTTCACCACTGTTGCACAGACTGGAGTGGAAATCGTAAATATTACCCCTCCAAAGTCCAAAGCTTTCCCTACTGTTGATCACACTGGAGTGGGAATAATACATGTAATCCCTCTGAAGTCCAACACTTTCACTGCAATTGCACAAACTGGAGTGGGAGAAGTAAATTTAACCCCACCAAAGCACAACACTTTATGGACTGTTGCACAGACTGGAGTGGGAATAGTAAATCTTCACACTCAAAAGTCCATTGCTTTTCCTACTGTTGCACAGACTGTAGTGAGAATAGTCAATCTTACCCCTCCACTGTCCAGTGCTTTCCCTATTGTTGCATGGACTGGAGTGGGACAAGTAAATCTAATTGCTCTGAAATCCATCACTTTCCCTACTGTAGCACTAATTGCAGTGGAAATAATATATTTAACCCCTCCGAAGTCCTACATCTTTTCTACTGTTGCATTAACTGGATTGGGAACACTATATTTTCATGTACGATTATTGTAGGAGGTAACATAAATTTATGAAGTGTAAGTGTTCAGTTTGATCTCTCTCCAATATGTAAATCTTACATGCCATGGGTAGTATTAAGATCAGAAAGCCAGAAAGAATGTTTGTACGTCTTATGTTAAAGTCACCCAAATACATCTATGGACTGGTAGTAAGGGTCCCAAATGGATAGCATTTTTAAAGAATTAGCAAAGTTTGCTAGTTCTTTATGCCATATCTTGCTGAAAATCATAGGAGGGGAAATTGTCAAAGAAATGGTACTTAGAATAAAAGAACTGACATGCATCACCATATCTCTTGGTAACTTAGATAAACATGAGATATGTGACATCAAATTATGAGTGGTGGTAGAATAGTGGGGTGGAGATCTCTGAAAGGGATTGGTATATGATGTCTATTAAGGGATAGATTTGCTTAAATCAAAATGACTAACACATTTTTATGTTTTCATTTTGTAAGAGGAAGTGAGTGCTTGGTATTATATTATAAATGTTAAAAGAGAAAAAGGAGAGAATATTTTAAAGTGAAAAGCCTGCATGCATGTAATGTGTAGTCTACTTTGTGGAAAAAGGTAAAGAGATTTCTATTTGATGGAATGAATTTCAATGATATTGATGCAAGAATATGTTTTATCCTACTTCAACAATTAAATTAATATGCATTTCTAGATCAATTAATTTTAGTTAAATAATTGTAATGAGTAGATTTATATTAGAGAAACATACTGGTGGAGCGCTAATCTCTTAAACAAGCATACAAATACTGATTTGGATTCTTAGTAATGCTATATGTATATCTCTGAGAAAATTGGTATATCCATCCCTGCAAAAACATTGCATGTTTGCAATTTCCAACAAAAAATCTGAAAAAACATTGTTTTGGTTCTGGGAAATCACCAGCAAATACTGCTGGAGTGCTGTAAAATTGCCTTGCAGCAATGTACAATGGGGGGCTTTGCTAGTGTGATATATAGAAAATTGCCAAAAAGAAAGGGGTAATCATCACAGTATCGCAGAGAACTGAAGAACCCTTTGGCCTAGTTACTCTATGACTGGGCATTGTGAAGATAGTAGCCTTTTCTCCATATCATGGGGAACAGAAGAAACTGATGAATGTTAAGTAGTTCTGTGGTAAATGGAAGAAGTAATAGAATGTTTTCAAGCAACATCATATTTAGGATGTAGGTCCCCTGTCTGCTTTCTGATGTCCTAGGAACAACGAAATACATGATGTTTGTGTTGCACAAAGTATTACAAATATGCTGGCAGATGTATCAAGCAAAATACCTCCCGGTAAAATAGCGATACGGTAAAACAGGCCAATACCGAACGCAAAACCTGAAAAATGCAATGCATCAACCCCACATCCGTAAAAAATAAAGAATCGCGAAATAATCCCCTCTGTAAATTACCGAATCGCAAATTAGCCAATCGGTAATAATGAAAACGAAAGCAGACTCCGGAAATACTGAATTGCTAATAAAGAATCGCAACAAAATGCATCAAGATTCGCAAATACCGAAAATGCCCAAAATCGCTATTTTGCATGAGCAAAATAAGGGGAATCTCAAACTGGAGGTAAAGTTATTGGAAGGAGCTGACAATCAGTAACCCTTTAAATATGCCTCTGGAAACCCTGTATGTCTACCAAAATGGCTGCCCCCTACGTGCTTGCTAGGAGGAGGAGAATCAACGCACATGCACAGAGCAGGAGGATGAAGCAGGACAGGATCTTCAGGGTGCGCATCACATTGCTGGGTAAGACAGAGGAACATTTCTACGACAAGTACAGACTGAACCGGGCCATGATCATGCGCCTCATTGCAGATCTGGAACCACTATTGCAGCACCAGACGCATAGGACCAACGCCATACCAGCCCATGTCCAGGTCCTATGCAGCCTGCACCTGCTGGCGTCTGGAAGATTCCAGGGGTAACAGCAGAAGCCGGAGGCATGTCACAAAGTGCACTATCACGCTTCTTCCACAAATTCCTAGATGCCGTGCTGACATTGATACATCGCCAAATAACCTTCCCCACAACCCCCCAGCAGTTGAACCGCACCAAACGGGTGTTCTACCAGGTGGCACATTTTCCCCATGTGATAGGATGTGTTGACTGCATTCATGTCCCCATCTGTCCTCCATCATCCAACAAATACATCTTCCGCAACTGGAAGTCATATCATTCAATCAACCTGCAGGTCGTGTGCAATGCCAAGCACATCATAACGGACCTCGTAGCCCAATTCCCAGGGAGCACACACGATGCATACATTTTCCATCACAGTGGCATCCACAGGTGTCTGATCAATGGTGAATTCGGAGAGGGACACCTACTAGGTACATATTATTGCCTCATCGTTTACTCCATCCTCACATGTATAATTGCATTCATGCTGCTGACCATTTTCTCCCCACCGTGCAGGTGACAGCGCCTACACCTTGCGTGAGTATCTACTCACTCCCTACCTCAACCCAGCAACACCTCAAGAGCAGCGCTACAACACAGCACACATCAGCACAAGGAATGTGGCGGAGCGAACCTTCGACATCCTTAAGAGTTGCTTCCGAATACTACACAAGACAGAAGGTGCCTTGCAGTATGACCCAGTGACCTGCTGCCACATCATAACGGTCTGTGCCATGCTGCACAACATCGCCACAAGAAGGGGGATACCCATAGAGGTGGATGGAGAGGGCGACTTACGTGCACAGCAACCCCCCCAACACCAACAGGCACACGTGCCTAACACAGCAGAAGGCCAAAGGAGGCGGACATACATCACACAGCATCAATTCTGAGACAGGTAAGAAAGAGCCATGACAACGTGATCTGGTTTGCAAGGGTTTAATGCCCATGAACACCTGACTGGTGCAGATAAATGAAACACAAACATGATGCAGTGTAATAATATGTAAAGGTAAACTGTCCGTTGTCATCACAGGTGTTGCATGTGGCAGTAACGTTGGCCCATGGTTACTTCACCATGGCCAGGGAGCCAATGGAACTTGGCTATTTGCGTTTGCCACGTACCCCCAGCCTCCTGTCTCGTGACTCCTCCCCATCGCCACGGTGTGTGTCAGTGGCTGTGGAGCTGCGCGCACTGCACCTCCTCTCGCTGGGCTCCGGCACTGAGATGCTGCTCACTCAGCATCTGTGTCTCAACAACTCCATGCGCATCTGTTGGATATTTGTGGATGCTGGCCTCTGCTCTGTCTCTACCTCCTGCAGGGAGGGGACATTTGCTCTGCGGCTTTGTGTAGTTGTCTGCGCTGGTGGTGGTGTACTTGTCTGCAGTGGTGGTGGTGGTGGTGTCCTTGTCCGCGGTGATGGTGGTGATGGTTGTGGCGGTGGTGAAGGGGATGTCTTGGGTTCACGTCCCTGTGGGGTCTCAGCATCGGTCACCACTGGAGTTTCAGAGATGACGAGGCGGCCGCTGTCATCTGATTAAAGGGGTGATGCAACTGTGTGTGAAACAGTGTATTGTTATAATTTTGTCATGATATATCAGATTTGCATACTTTTGTCTACATAAAGGACATATTTGGGCAGACATTTGGCCCTGCGCTGCTGTTTTCATTTCATTCACCTCAGGAGTCAGACATGCACTCTTTCAAGAAATGACTACTACTCCCATAATGCAACACTCTGGTGAGGATATATGCTTTAGGCACGGCTACATATGCACTGTGTTTGGCCTGGGGGAATGGGCAGGGGTTGACAACACACTGCATATCTGCACTGGCATGCATCTTACCTTGTCCTCCTTCCGCAGCACTAGAGGTGTCCAATTGGGTGACCCGACAACAGCTTCAGGTTTGATGGTAGCCTCAACGAGGTCCTCGAGGGCTGTGTTTGGTGTCACGTTCGAGGTCCCACTACCTGCGCCAGCTGCATCCTTGACCCTTTCCACAATCCTCTCCTTTGCCCTTTCCCTGAGGTCATACCACCTCTTTTTTAAATCGTCAATGCTGCGGTGGGTGACTCCTACAGCATTCACACTGTCCTTGATGCGCAGCCACATCTTCCTTTTCTCTGCCTCAGGCACCTTCAGGGACAGCTTGCAAAACAGCTTGTCATGTTTGCTGCTGACACCATCAATCAGTATTTCCAGTTCTTTATCTGAAAACTTTCGATTTCTCTTCCTGGGCGTGTCCTTGGCCTGGGGTGCATCCTTCTCCATCCTGGAATGCTGGACAGTTTTGTTGTTTGTGCTGGCACTGTGTTACTCCTCTGCTCCTGTGCTCTGCCTCCTCCTCTGAGCTCCTCAGGGCACTGAATGAAGCATGGGATGTGCTACTTCCTAGTTGTGATGTCATCAGCCTGCTTCCAAAGCGCCGGTAATTTTAGCGATTTTGCAAATACCAAATAAGAAAAATACTGATTCGGTATTTACTAATTCGGTATTTGCTATTCTTTAATTTGGTGTCTCGCAGCCGTGGTTTCGGAATCATTTACGGATTTTTACCGAATCAGTATTTTTTACTGAATCTCTTGATGCATCGCGGTTTGCATGTCGTTATTAGCGAATCCTTATTTTTCGCTAATAAGGACTTTTAATACCGATGTTTGATGCTAATGCCCAATGGTGATTAAACAATATTTAACTTCCGGTCTTTGTCTTCCTTAACCTCTTTCATTTATTATTAGCGGTGGATTGGTATCCATCACATGCAATAGAGTCAGAATTTTGTTAGATCCAGTCAAAGGGTTCAGTATTATAAACCTGAGTTCAACCTCTAACAGTGAAAGGAAAAGAACAGACTGACTGAACTTAACGAAAATGTTGAAGACATTTAGTAGCCCAAAAGCAGTTAATAAGTAAATGTCACAATACAATACAATACAATAAACATCCCAATTTGATTTATAAAAGCTGGGAAAAACTAAATGCTAAATTACTCCAAAAGGACAAAAACTCAATAAGGGGATCAGGATGGTCGCAATAGTAGACCAATTAAACAAAAAATTCTAAGTCCAAATCCAAAAATAGACTTTGTCTTGTAGCCAAACAATACAGTCAAGGGGCATCACAAAATAAATGCCTTACTGATTTGTGGGCTTGTTGCTGTTTTCTTTTTACACTGTAGGGAAAACCCCATATCTTATTATTGTTGTGAATATATCATTGGTGTTTGAGATATGGGCTTAAAGTGTTGTTATGATACGGGAAAAACTCTCTGGTGCAATTTCTTGTGCTTACGTATAACCTCTTGGTTGAGTACATGTAAGTTACTGTAGAGTATGTCCATTGATATATTTTCTGAGGACCCTTTTTGAGCTTGGTAGAGTCACAAAGTTGGCGGGGCTTACTGATATCTCTGTACTTAAAGTGATACACCTCTGGGTCAATGTGATGATAGTGGGCGTTGGGTGTTCTGTTAAGTATGAGAAGATATATGTGTTTTCCTGTGCCTAGATCTTGTCAAGAATGAATGAATGAATATTAAATTTGTAAAGCGCTAACTTAGCCCAAGGGCGTCAAGGCGCTACGGAAAAACTGTAGTACAGACATAAAATAACATGCTCAGACTGATGTCTGTGTAAAATGCCACGTTTTCAAGGCCTTGCAGAAGGAAGAGTGTAACACCTGACCAGAGAGATCGTGAGGGAGGGTGTTCCCAAGCAGAGCAGCGGCAGTGGTAAAAGCCCTTCTTCTACATCTAGCCTTCTTAAACCTCAAAACTATTAGCAGATTCTTACTCATCGCCCTAAGCTGCCTAGTGGGAAAATAACGCTGAAATAGTGCTTTAATGGCCTCAGGGCATAGGCCCTAATAGGCATTATGGGTCAGGCATAGGGTCTTTAAAAGAATTTTACGGTCCAGATGAAGCCAGTGCAGCATGACGAGGGATGCCAAAACTGAATGGTATTTCAGAAGATCCATCACCAGCCTGGCTGCAGCATTCTGCACCAGTTGCAAACGTCGCACCAGGCCTTTGTTAATGCCCAAATAGAGGGCATTACAATAATCTATTCTGGACAATACTAAGGCAACAACAGCCTGTTTTTGTGAGGTAAACAAAAGGAACTGGGACATTTTTCTAAGAGTCCTGATTGTCCCAAAACAAGTGGACACTGTTATACTAATCTGAAATTTAGGGCCCGATGTAGGTAATCCCAGATCACCAATTCTTAAATACCGAATCATACCGATTCGGTATTTTAGAACAGGCAAATGGGATGTAGGTATTTTTACCGAAAAAGGGGGAAACATTGAAAGGTGGCAGGGTGTCGCTTTGACACCCTGTTGCACCCCTCAATTGTGTATGGGTGCACATGTTGCAGACATACATGCCCTAAGGGCATGTATGTCTGCAACATGGCACTGTTGGAAAAGCAAAAAAACTGCTTTTTCCAATGTTTTCATTATTTGCCACCAACTTGTAGTTGGTGGTAAATAACGAATCCTAAAAGGGGAAAAGCACTAATTTGAGTGCTACCTACATAGCAACATCGGTAATTTACTGATTCGGTATTTTAAGGAATCATTAGTTTACCGATTCCTTAAAATACCGATTCTGTAAATTACCGAATCAGTAAAATGCTCTCCATCATCTCATTTTCCAAATACCGGTCAGTAACAGCCGAAATTACCGAATTTCGGCCGTTACCGACCGGTGTTTGCCTACCTACATCTGGCCCTTAGAGAGGGATTGCCTAAGCCAATCTGCTCTCAGCTGTCTGGACATTCGCCACTCCTATATCAGGATAATGCTTTCAAAGCGCTTTGATATCCCTCGGGATGACTGTTGCGCTAATAAATACAAATACAAATACAGTTCTATCATGCAAAATCATTCTATGCTATACTTATTTTTTCTTCCATATGGATGATTGCTATTTGAGAATTTTTGTTCTTTATGTCGGGATATAATAACTGATTCTGTTAGTGAGTTTTTTACATGCACTTTTAGATTTGTATTTCTGCTTACAAACGGTATATCCCAGAACTATTGAGATATGTGTTTATTGTGTATCAATACATTTTATAGTGAGTATTTGAACCTAATGCCGGATTATGTACTTTTTAGTTTTTTATCACAACAGCTTTGAGAAAGCGACATTGGTTGTCTACACCATTATTGATTTTAGAAGATTATAATATGCATAGCAAATTTATTTGTTGAGATTCATTAAAACTGACATTCATTAGAATTGATCATTTTTTTAATATGTAAGTAATGATCCTTATGTTATAAATAAATGTCTATGATAATGACTATAAGTAATTGTATGTTGAATAATTATAATTCTATTTTATGGTGACACTTATCTCTATTTTTATCATTTTAAATCATTGTAGGAAGGGGTCAACTCCTACTTACAGTGTGCATTAGGTCTGTATGAGTTTACCCTTTTCTTTGGCATACCTTATTGCTATAATACTGAATTTGTAGCCATTCCTGTAGAACTAAAGGTGTGATGCACATAGCTGGTTGGTCCTGCTGACGGCCCGGAGCTTTTGAGGTTTTGGGTTAAAATGTTTCATATCCTAACGCAGAAATGTACTCTGTTGTTTTCTCAGAGGTGCAGAGATCTCCATGTGGGTCAATCCTGAAATTCATTCCAATGTTGTGGAACTGCTGAACTTGAAGCTCTGGACTAAATGTTTTTTCAAAAGATTCAACATTTCTCACTGGTCCCAAACAACCACAGGATTACAGTTCTAAGGCCCCCACGAGTCAGGGGTGTACTTAGAGATTGTCAGCATGTCAGGGAAAATCCACCTGCAATGTCTGGTCCAAGTTCTAGTTGCCAACAGTTATCTGAAAATTTCCATGAACAAACCTCTCTTGTAGCTTTTTGAGTCCTGCATAGTAGCACAGGAGCTCAGCCAACTGACCTTTGAAGCCTACTTTATGTACCTAGATACAATAGGGGCTGGTGAAGTCTTTCAGGTCTACTCCTAGGTCACAGACAGCAGGTCCACTCTTCTTCTGTATTTCGATATGTATTTAATATTTATTTTAAAGTTTTATAGAGTGCGAACCAGACTCGTGAGTGTATCAGAGTGCTTTACAGGTTTGAGGGTGATATACAAAGTATTAGGAAAAGAGGGTTCAATTGGATAAGATGGGGATACATTATGCATTATACAAGAAAAAGCATGCAGTCTAAGGACCCGGCTACAAGAAGGATAAAAAGTTAAAAATAGGTAGACACTTATAAAAGAAGGTACGCAGTCCCAACTCTTGGGAGGGATGCCCAGAATTTCAGTAGTAGGTATCCTTCATAGAGGTGTGTATGATATCAAGGTGAAGGTCCAGTCATAAATACTGAAGATGTGGGCTCAAAGTTGGAGGCTTTTAATTCTGCCTTGGATGTCATTATACCAAAAAAGACACGTAGCTCCACGCCAAGGAGGGCTTCTGCCCCCTGGTATACGGTGGAATTAAAAAAAGAAGAGCCAGTTAGAGGTGTCTGGAAAGATGGTGGCGCTCAAACAAGACCAATGAAAACAAATCACTTTACAGACAGGCTCTAGCAAAATACCATCTTAATTTAAAAGGGGCCAGGCATCAGTTTATTATTATCCATATTGAAAACGCCAGTAATTCCTCAAAATCATTCTTTGGGATCACATGAACTATGTAATTATTAACACACTTCTTTTATAACAAAATCTAAAAAATCTATGAGAACTTTCCTCCACCAGCCCCACTCAACGTAGTTGTATCTAGCATGCTAGAGAAGCAGAATGGAAATGTAGTGTGCTCACTGAGTAGCTTTACAACAATAATGACTGAAGAGGTCATGAAAAGTTTGGCAATGGCCATATCAGGGTCAGCCTCAGATCTTTGCCCGCCGGAGACGATGGCACTCCTAACAACTTGTTGTGCAACTTGTTGTGCCCCAATAATTAGAGACATTTTTAATCTGTCAATCCACACGGGTATTATTCCAGAGATATGGGAGGAGGCATTTGTGCGCCCCATCTTGAAAAAGCCCACGGCGGACCCTTTAATCCTCGATAATTACCGGATTATTTTCTTGCTACCATTGTAGAGCAAAATCTTGGAAGGTATGGTTAATCGACAACTTAGTACCTACCTGGAAGATAATCATCTCCTGGATCCATCACAGTCAGGGTTCAGGCCAGGCTATAGTACTGAGACTGCAATCCTGGCAGTGACTGACTCGTTCAGACTAACTATTGATGCGGAGGGCTCAGCAATCGTTATCCTCCTAGATCTCTCCACAGCCTTTGATACCATCTTGCATTCTAGGCTGGCGGAGAGATTTGCTGCCTCGGGCATCAAGGGGCTGGCACTTAAGTGGCTTAACCACTTTTTGTCTGAGAGAACCCAAACGGTGATGCTGGGACCTCACACCTCCGAAAAAAGACATCCGGACTGGAGCGTCCCGCAGGCCTCTTGCTTAAGCCCAACTCTTTTCAATTTGTATATGGCTCCATTGGCAAGGATCGTCGAGAAATTGAGTTTCGAGATCATCTCGTATGCAGATGATACGCAGCTTATTTTTACCATCGGTCCGAACCCAACACTTGACAAAGTCCACTTTTCCACAGGTATGCTTGCCATCTCGGACTGGATGACAGCAAACTATCTCCAGTTGAACCTTGAGAAAACCGAGATGATGCTTTTGGGAAAAGCTATGCATGTATGGTCCGGAAACTGGTGGCCGACTCAGTTTGGACCTGCTCCATCTCCTAAACGGACAGTAAAAAATTTGGGGCTAAAGCTCGATCGAGCCCTGAACATAAAAAGATCATGTTTCAGCCACAACAAGTTCATGTTATTATGCCCTTCGACTCCCGAGGAAAATTTTACCTTATATTCCCGTCCCCCATCGGAGAACACTAGTGCAAGCAGTGGTAACTAGCCGTTTGGATTACGGGAATGCCCTATTGGCGGAAGTTGGAGAGACACTACCAGCCAAACTCCAAGTAGTGCAAAATACAGCAGCTAGAATGATCTTGAATCAACCGGCGGGCTCACCTTCAGCTCCCCTCCTGAAGGAACTGCATTGGCTGGCAGTAAAGATAAGGTCTTTCTTTAAGATTTGCTGTCTAATGCATAAGATGTTTAATGAAAGAGGCCCTCTGTACTTATGTAAAAAAAAATTGCAGAAATACTCTCCTTGTATGAATCTTAGATCTAGTGCTCACGAACTTCTACAGATTCCCCAAATTCGGCTGGTCTGTACAGGAGGTAGGGCCTTTTCATTCCTGGAGCCAAGGTTTTAGAACCAACTTCCGCAAGAACTACGAAAAATCACTAGGTATATTGGGGCATATTACCAAGCAATAGCGATAATTATCGCAATTGCACAAAAATTTACCGCTGAGCTGTGGCGATTTTTATCGCAGATAAACCTTGGTATTACCAAGGTTTATCGCAAATGCGATAAAAATCGGCTGCAATGCATGAATATTGCTGAAAAGTCCGCGATATTCATGCATTACCGAGCTAATGCTCTTAGCCATGTTATCCACCTCCCATTGGATAACATGGCTAAGAACTGCTCAGGGCAGGTGTTAGCATTTGAAGGTATTCGCGCTCAGCGCGAATATCTCCAAAAGTTGGTAGTAGGAGATAGCGATGTTAGCGACTGTTTCTAGTCGCTAACATCTTGGCACGCCCACTTTGCATGTCATTAGTGATAAATATCACTGACATGCAAAGTGGGGCCCAAGATGGTCGCTATCTCCTACTAGCTGTCGCTAACTGGTGTTAGCGACAGCTAGGTAATAGGGAGATAATTTTATCTCCGCTTTCTTGACTTTCAAAGCCAAAAAAGCGGAGATAAACCCCCTTGATAATATGCCCCTCTGTCTTTAGGAAACAGCTGAAAGCATATCTGTTCTAGTAACTTGCCTGGATTATATCCATCTGACTTCTACAAAGGTGTACTTCTTCCTGGATAGTGCGGTGATGCCCCAGGGTGATTTTAGCGCTCTATAAACTTTAACATCAAGGGTGGAAACATGTCACTACGGTGATTGAGATATAATCATAGGACAAGGTATTTGCCCATAAAGAAGGTTTTGGTTTCCTTTTTAAAGTGTGCCAAGGACGGTTGTCTTCTGATGGCGGGTGGGAGCGAGTTCCAGATTCTTGGAGCGGCCCCAGAGAAGGCCCGATTGTAGTTTTTTTTTCCAGAAGTGGGCTGGTTGCAGCAATAGTCTTTGGCAGATCTGGAGTTTCTGACTCTTGATATCACAAGTTTTTGGGCGAGAAAAGCAGGGGAATTGGAGTAGAAAGCTTTGTAAGTAATGCAGGCCAGTTTGAATTGGATTCTGACCTCTAGGGGAAGCCAGTTCAAAGTCTTGAGATGGGGAGAAGTGTGGTTGAATTTCTTTGAGCCAGTTAGGAGTCTGGCGGCGGTTTTGAGGCAGGCTTTTAGTGGGGCAAGGGAGTTCTTGGGTAGCCCTGCAAGAGTGGAGCCTCCATATTTTAGTCTGGAAATGACTAGAGCAAGGCTCCATGTGGGGCCTGGCACACGGTGCATGAATGTTTTTCGGGGCACCAAATGTGCCTCCCTGGCCACTTGGCAGTGGCCCACAGGGGACGGGCCCTTTTTGAGTCCCCCTAAATCCCTTTCCAATTGCCTGTTCATGGCAGTGGGACCACATCCCTTGTAGGAATTAGTGTCTGACAGCAGCCCCGACAGGCTCCTTGAGCCTGTTGGAGGTGGCAGTCTTCCCCCCAACATAACACTCCAACCACTCGTATACTAATCCGGAGCCAGACTGATGCCCTGGATTTTGGGTGGAACACCTCCTGACGGCCTGTTGGTGGCTGTATGCCCGACATCAAAATAAGGGTATTAATGTGAATTTGTTTTAGCATTTTGAATAATTAGAATTTAAAAAAAATAATGTATCAAATAATTTAAATGTACTTATGTTATAGAAACAGGATTTTGGCTTTATGGGTAAAAAAGGTAAGGAGATTATTAAAATGTGTGAATAATAATTTGAAAATGTATGTTTTTTTAAAAGATTATAATTTATTTAATAATTTAATTTCAGTTTAAAAAAAGTTAAGCATGTATTTATGTTATCATTATAAAATGTATTTACTATAAGTTGTTTTTGTTTCAATTGCTACTTAATTTTGTACCAAATTGTAATATTCAATGAATTTTTGTTATGTTTATAAATTGTGTCTTTCTAATGTACACAAAATATATATTTTTTTAATTGTTTTAGTATTTTATTTATTATTTTACATAATTTTTCTTTTTTTAAATCGTTGATATTCATTTAAATATATGTTTCACAAATATTTGTTGTTTTATTTAATCTATGTATTTGGTAATTTCCATTTTATCTTGATAATTTATTGGCTTATTAAATATTAATTGACATTATTTTAGCATTTTTATAAATGTGATATGCTTTATTTTACATTTTTAATTTTTTATGTGATTACTTTATTAATTTTGTATTTAATTATATTGTATAAAATTGTATAAAATGAAAGATATGTTTAATTGATTTAAATAATTTATATTAATGTAGGTTTTGGCACAATAAAACTCAAATTATATATTTTTTAAATGTATACAAAATATTTAGTTTTTTATTATGCTGATTTTGTTTTGTTTTTAGTCAATACAAATATGTGTGTGTAATTCAGAATGATTACACGTTGTAAATGTATTATAAAAAGGTTAAGAACATTTATGCCTCTTTTTCTAAACAACCCGTGAGGGGCACAGAATTCAGGGCTGCAAGGACACCTATGGATCCGTGCACTACACTACAACTGTTTACGGTTCCCCCTACTGAGAGCTTAAACAGGATCTGCCGCAGCGTCAGGTCCGGATCTCCCATTGATCCTGTGCCTCCTAGAGTGGTGTTGGGTGGTCTGTCAGTGCATGAACCTTACATCAGGCATGTACTGCAGACGCCTTTCTCCACTTAACAGATCCCGGAGGACTGGAAGAAGGCGGTTGTGTTGCCTATTAGGAAAAAGCCCAACGTCGGTCTTGACGTGCTGGAGAACCTTAGGCCCATCTTGCTGCTTCCCTATCTGGCCAAAGTACCAGAAAAGGTGGTGAACTCTCAATTAGTTGAACACCTTGAGAGAGCCAATATTCTTCACCCCTCCCAATCAGGCTTTCGAGCGGGCTTCTCGACGGAGACGGCCCTTTTGCGTGCAACTGAGACCCTTAGAGTTGGAGCGGATGCGGGGCATACTATGGCCTTGATAATGCTCGACCTCAGCGCAGCGTTTGACACTGTAGCCCATTCCATCTTGCTACAGTGTCTAAACGAAGCTGGGGTCGTAGGAGCCGCCCTGAACTGGCTGCAGTCGTTCCTGACGGGGCGCTGCTTTCAAGTTCAACAGGGGTCCTGCCATTCCTCCGAGGTGCCACTAGACCAGGGAGTGCCATAGGGCTCAGCTTTGAGCCCCACACTTTTCAATCTTTACATGGCCTCCCTGGCCAAGGTTGTCCAAGCATTTGGGGTGGGGTTGGTGTCTTAGGCCGACGACACTCAACTGCTTATCTCGCTGTCTCAAAACCCCACAGGCGCATCCTCCAATTTCAAGGCCTGCATGCAGGCCTTGGGTGACTGGATGGATGCCCATTGTTTAAAGCTCAATGGCTCCAAAACCGAGGTTTTGGTGGTGGGTGGTAAGAGCAGTAGCTGGTCAGCCGATTGGTGGCCATCCTGTCTGGGCGCCACTCCTGTACCATGTGAGGAAGCAAAAAACCTAGGAGTGTGGGTTAATCCCACACTGTCCTATGAGGGTCATATTAGACGCCTTGTGGGGAAGTGCTTTGGGGTCCTGAAGGTTCTAAATAAGACTCTGGATCTGCTACCCTTGACTGCCAGAAGGACGATGACGCAGGCTGTGGTCGCCTCTCGGTTGGACTATGGGAACGTTTTGTTTCTTGGTACCACCGAGAGGAGTATGGGCTCCTGAACGCGGCTGCTCGCCTGGTGCGGAGGAGGCCGAGGAGAGCCAATTCACAGAAGGCGCTTGATGCTCTCCACTGGCTCCCCATAAAGAAACGTGTTCTGTTTAAATGCCTGCTTATGTGCCACCGGATTGTCTGGTTGAGGGCTCCCGCCTATCTTCGGGACCTAGTCTGCAGATACCAGCCGCCCAGGGCCCTGTGCTCGGGAGGTACGGGGCTGCTGACGGTTCCGCGGATAAAGAGATCCAGAATGGGAGGGTGGTCGTTTACATTACTGGCCGCCCAAAACTGGAACAAACTCCCGCTTGCTCTAAGGTTGGAGAGCAGAGAGGCAATATTTCGGTCTCTGCTGAAGACCCACTTGTACACACTGTGAGGCTCTGGTGAGGGGGTTTCCTAGTGAGGTTTTTTGTCTGCCACTTCTCCATTAGCGCGGGGACACGCCGTGATGGCGTTACTGAGTGCTCTACAAAACCCTTTATTATTATTATTTTTATTATTTTAAATATATGATCTAATATTGATGTTGGTTGTTTTGTTTTGTCGTTTTATTAGTTTATGATAATGTTTTACTTTACATAGAAGATGCATTATTTTTTATTAATTTATTATAAACATAACAATATTTTACATTTGTTAGCATATTTATTTTCTTCCTAATGTATATGTTTTAATATGTTTTACTGTTTATTATATTACAATGATTTATTCATTTGGAGTAGGTATAGTTAATTTAACTTTACCTTTAAAAATCTTCTCTAAAATGGCTTAGTATTGAGCGGAAATAGTAAATGTAATACATTTAGGGGTCTATTAGTATGTCAAGCAACGCGGGGGGACCCCGGCGGATGGAAAAACCGTCCGCCGGTTTTCCGCTGGTCAAACAGGAGACTGGGTGGAAAAGGGGCTTGATATGGTCGTGGTGTCTGAAAGACATCGCCATCCATATTAAGATTCAGGCGTTAATGTGCCTTTCCATGGTGGCAAGGCCGCCATGGTAAAGCATGCAGTGTCTGCATGTAGGGGCCCGTTGCGGGCCCCCTGGGTGTTGGGGAACTGGGGGTGCACATGGTGTGCATGCTCAACATGGCAGGCACCCAGCGGTGCCTGCCGCGTTGTGCATGCAAATGCACAACATGCCTTGTTACATTGCAGCGGGTGCTGCTGGAAGTACCGCCTGCCGCAATGTAAAAATAGGGGATGCGCCGCCAGTGTGGTGGCCGCATCCTATTCCTCCCCAAGGGACCGCCGCACATATGGTGGGCTGTCCCTTTTGCTGTTATGGTGCCGCCCGCCATCATAATAGTCCCCTTAGTGTCCAAGAACTTCAAAAAATGGTTTAGATGGGAGTGGGAATGGTCAATGTCACTCCTTTAGTGTCTAACACGTTCCCGTAAGTAGTTTCGATTGGAGTGAGGATAGTATAGCTTACCTGCTCAACACTAAATTGCACACCATTAGTCTCAAACATATGTGTGAGAAAACATGTGAGTAGTTGCCTCTTTAAACCAACGTGATGCTACAAGCGAAATATGACTGGGGGAGACATCCCTTAAGGATAAGAACCCTCACTCACCCAAGGGTGACATGCTTCATCATATGGGTCCTCCTTACCAGTGTAGAAAACCTAGTCAACACTGGGAGCTACTACTCCGGCATTTAAGGAAGGAGCTCAGAGATGTTTTTTAGGAAGTAAGGATGGTATTCCCACATGTGAGGGAGTTAGTGTAGTGAGGTATGCAGCGCGGTGTGAAGGATAAGTTAGTGAATTAAAACTATCCAATCGGATACATTATATAATTTTATTAATGTGTTCCACTTGACAGGGTTAAAAAGGAAACAGCACAGTGGTATAGATAGTTCAAGTTCAAGTTCAAGAATTTGTATAGCGCACTACTCACCCAGAGGGTCTCAAGGCGCTTGGAGAGGGGATTCATTATTTATCGAATAGCCAGGTTTTAAGTTCTTTTCTGAAGGAGATGTGGTTCTGTGTAAGGCGGAGGTGAGTGGGGAGTGAGTTCCAGGTCTTGGCCGCCAAGCAGGAGAAGGATCTACCTCCCATGGTGGATCTTTGGATACGCGGGACTGCAGCGAGGCCTTGATTGGAGGATCTTAGTTGGCGGGTGGGTGTGTAGAAGGATAGTCGAGTGTTGAGGCATTCGGGTCCTAGTTTGTAGAGGGCCTTGTGTGCGTGGGTGAGGAGACGGAATGTTATTCTCTTGTTGACGGGAAGCCAGTGGAGGACTTTCAGGTGGCCGGTAATGTGATCTTGGCGAGGGATGTCCAAAATGAGTCTCGCCGATGCGTTTTGGATGCGTTGGAGTTTTTTCTGTAATTTGGCTGTAATTCCGCCGTACAGGGTGTTTCCGTAGTCTAGTCGACTCTTAACCAGTGTGTGGGTGACAGTCTTTCTTGTCTCGATGGGGATCCAATGGAAAACTTTTTTGAGCATACGAAGTACGTTGAAGCAGGAGGATGAGACGGCGTTGACTTGTCTGGTCATCGAGAGGGAGGAGTCTAGGATGAAGCCTAGGTTACGTGCATGGTCTGTGGGTATGAATGCAGAGCCCAGATCCGAAGGCCACCATGAGTCATCCCAGGCAGAGGGGGATGATCCTAGGATGAGCACTTCCGTTTTGTCTGAGTTGAGTTTTAGGTGGCTGTTTTTCATCCATATGGCTACTTCTTTCATGCCTTTGTGAAGATTGGTTTTGGAGGTGTTGGGGTCTTGTGTGAGGGAAAGGATCAGCTGGGTGTCGTCAGTGTAGGAGATGGTGTTGAGGTTGTGTTGGTGCGCGATGGAAGCGAGTGGACTCATGTAAACGTTAAAGAGGGTGGGACTAAGTGATGAACCTTGTAGTACACCGCAGATGACTTCGGTGGCCTCTGATTTGAATGGGGGGAGGCGGACTCTCTGGGTACTTCCGGCGAGGAACGAGATGATCCAGTCCAAGGCTTTACCTTTTATGCCGATGTTGCTGAGGCATTGTATGAGGGTGCTGTGACAGACAGTGTCGAAGGCGGCTGAGAGGTCGAGTAGAATGAGGGCCACTGTTTCTCCGTTGTCCAGTAGTGTTCGGATGTCGTCTGTTGCTGCGATGAGGGCGGTTTCGGTGCTGTGTTTGGCTCGAAAGCCGGATTGTGAGGGATCGAGGGAGTTGTCGGATTCGAGGAAGGCGGCGAGTTGGCTATTGACGGCTTTGTCAATGACTTTGCCGGGAATGGGAGGAGGGATATGGGGCGGTAGTTTTTAAGTTCAGAGGGGTCTGCTGTGGGTTTCTTCAGGAGGGCATGTTTCCAATTTTCTGGGAAGGTAGCAGAGTTGAAGGAGCAGTTGATGACATCACAGAGATGGGGTGCGATGATGGAGTCTGCTTTGTTGAAGATGTGGTGGGGACATGGGTCGGTTGGCGAGCCAGAGTGGATGGAATTCATTAGGCGAATGGTGTCTTCAGTGGTGATTGGGTTCCAGGTGCTGAGGTTGTTAGAGGGCGGTTTAGGTTCTGTTGGGGGTGGAGAGGATTGTTTGTTGGAACTGTTTTCGAAGCTGTTATGTATGTCAGCAATTTTGTTGTAGAAGAAGGAGGATAACGAGTCGCAGAGGTCTTGGGAGGGAGTGATGTCGTTTGAGGCTGCAGTGGGGTTGGTGAATTCTTTGACAATGTTGAATAGTTCCCTGCTGTTATGGGCGTTGTTCTCGAGTCGATTCTTGAATGCTGATTTCTTGGTGGATCGAATCAGCTGGTGGTGTTTGCGGGTGGCTGATTTGAAGGTGGTCATGTTGTCGGTGGTTGGGTTTTTTCTCCATGTTTTCTCGAGAGTACGGCATAGCTTCTTGGATTTCTTAAGATCATTGTTGAACCAGGGGGCCTTTTTGTTGTCTTGTTTGGTGTGATGGTTTTTCAAGGGTGCTAATTCGTCAGCGCTGTGAGTGATCCATTGTTTGAATTTGATGGCAGCTTGGTTTGATGAGAGGGCGGGTGGGTTCTGGTTGAGCGATGTGAGGAGTTGGTCGGTGGTGATTTTGTTCCATTTTCTCTGGGGGATAGGTTGTGGGAGGTTGTGGGTCGAGGTGGTTTTGTAGCTAAAGTGAACACAACAGTGGTCCGTCCAATGGAGAGCTGTGGTGTGATCGAAGTAGATGTGTTTGCTGAGGGTGAAGATTGGGTCGAGCGTATGTCCGGCTACCTGGGTGGGGGTGTCAACAAGTTGTTTGAGGCCGAGATTGGCCAGGTTGTCCAGAAGGGTGGTGGTGTTGCTGGCGTTTTTCTTTTCCAGGTGGAAGTTGAGGTCTCCTAGTATAATGTAGTTCTCGGAGGCGAGGGCATGTGGACTGATGAAGTTAGTGATGTCTTCGCTGAATTGTTTACGGGTTCCTGGAGGCCTGTAGATGAGGGTGCCTATGAGTGTGGTCCTAGGGTCGGTGTGGATCTGGAAGTGGAGATGTTCGGCGGTTGTAAGGTTATCGTCGGAGCTGGTCGTGATTTTGATGGTGTTCTTATGGACGATGGCGATGCCTCCTCCTGTTTGGACGGTGCGGTCTTTCCGGATGATCTTATAATTGTCCGGGATGGCAATGGCGATGTCGGATGTTGATGATGCGTTCATCCATGTTTCAGTAAGGAAGGCGACGTCCGGTGATGTAGTGTTGAGTAGATCCCAGAGTTCAGTGGCGTGTCTGTGGACCGAGCGGGTGTTCAGCAGGATGCACTTCAGGTGGTTAGAGTCGGAGCTGTGTTTGGGGATAGTGGATGTGGTATGGGTCTTATCGCTGGTAAATTTGCAGGAGCGGCAGGCGAAGGCACCGTGGGTACGTCCCGGGGCAGCTTCATAGCATTGTGATGTGTGTCCGGGGTTAAGGGCGAGGAGAGTTGCGGCATCATACGTGAAGCGAGTGGGCTGGGTAAGGCGGGGACCAGGGGGTCTGGCGCTGGGCGCGGTCCAGGCGCGGACGGGCGTAGATGGGCTTACCTTTGGTGCACCTTCGGCGCGCATAGGGCGCGACCGCTGCGCGCAGAAACCTCTGTCATATGCGGATAGAAGAGGGGGAGGGGCGAGGGATGATCAGCTGGGAGGCGGGAGCTGGGCGGGGATCTGGGCAGGGAAGGCACAGAAAGCAAACAACAACAACAGCAAGCTCAAAATGGCCTCAGCCAAAATCGAAACTTGATTGGTGCACATAGATCGATAACGCGATCCTGATGTCAGTGGCACCGGTGAGATCAGGCAGCAATTAGTTAGGCAGGCAGCGCATCAATTTTAAAATATTAATTACAGCGTAGTTAGGCAAACGGAGCGCTACGGTAAAATAATGCTCAACAAAGTCCCAGCCTCTCAGGCAGTTTAAACGTTAATGGGTACTTGAGATATCTCGATGCAGGCAATGGCAGGCAAAAGAGCGAGGCGAGTAGGCAGAAGCACTTCAGGTGGCAGGCAGAGCGGGGAGCCGCATCTGGAGCGACCGTGTCTGTGGAGAACAGGACGGTCACAGCGCTGCAGCGGGGGAGCGGGCATATGGTGTCAGTGGGAGGGATGGTCAGCTGGGAGGCGGGAGCTGGGCGGGGATCTGGGCAGGGAAGGCACAGAAAGCAAACAACAACAACAGCAAGCTCAAAATGGCCTCAGCCAAAATCGAAACCGGATTGGTGCACAGAGATCGATAACGCGATCCTGATGTCAGTGGCACCGGTGAGATCAGGCAGCAATTAGTTAGGCAGGCAGCGCATCAATTTTAAAATATTAATTACAGCTTAGTTAGGCAAACGGAGCGCTACGGTAAAATAATGCTCAACAAAGTCCCAGCCTCTCAGGCAGTTTAAACGTTAATGGGTACTTGCGATATCTCGAGGCAGGCAATGGCAGGCAAAAGAGCGAGGCGAGGAGGCAGAAGCACTTCAGGTGGCAGGCAGAACTTACTTTATTTCATTAAAATTACTTAGTTGTCACACATTTTGTGCAGCAGCAGTTTCACATTTTGATCTGGTCCTGAAGAAAGCCGCTGATACTATGTTTTGGATCAATAGGCTGAAACATGTTGACCATTAAGTGACAGTGGTTCTATATCTATACCACTGTGCTGTTTCCTTTTTAACCTTGTCAAGTGGAACACATTAATAAAGTTATATAGTGTTGTAGTGTAGTTCCTAGTTTCCCACTAGGCCCTGCGCATTGGAATAACATAAACAGTAGTATCGACGTGGAACTGCGGATATTTCAGGCCTCCACTGACTATGCTAAACTTAATTGGGTGTGTTACCAACTAGCTCAGAGGTCACTGGAAACTTTCTTCTCTGCATGGGAAGTGATCAGCTTCCCTGGCACAGACAAGAAGGGATTCAGTTTTCCAACAACTGTGCAACATGACAACTTTGCTCCTCAGATCAAGAGTCAATCTCTAGGGTCGTGTGAAACAATAGACAGGTATTTCACTCAGTCAGGTTAGTGCAGTTTACTTTCACGAGATGTAGAGAATAGAGAGACGGGCGTTTGTCAATAAAGGGTTAAGATTTATTGAACAGTCTTTCTTCTCGTACAAGAGAAATGTATTGCCACAATTGCAAGACTTGTTATTATAAAAAGTACGTACAGTAAGATAAGGATTGCGAAATAATACTGTAAAAGCATTGATATGGTTTCTTAGCCATACAATGGTTTAAAAGTAATAAAACATATATACATTCATATATACATTAGGCTAAAATACTCAACTGGTGCTTCTAACTAAGCCTACCCCAGTGTGCCTGACCTAAGCCTAACACGTGGAAGGGGAGTAAGTAAGTAGCTTTAAGTTAAGTTGGTTTTGCCAAGGTTTGCTTCAAGAATTCTCATCTAAGGGTTTAGTCAACACCATACCTCTGAATAGAATGATGGAAGTCTGGTATTTCCTTCAGGAGGCACTCGGTATCCCAGTCACCCGCGAGGGCAGACCGGAAACGCTGGAGCTGGATTTCTCAGCAGAAGAAATGCAGCGTCTCTCTTCAGCGCGTCGAGGAAGGAGGGGGGACAGCGTACGCGGGCAGCTTGGAATCTGCTGGGCTCTTCGCAGAGGGACGGCTGTTCAGCTCCTAAGCTCACCACACCATCGTTCGCGCTTTAGCAGCGATAATGGTATCAGTAGCTTCACCAACAGCAGCGGGGCAGCAGGCTGCAGCGACAGGGTGCTAGCTTCAGACAGCAAGTAACAGGCAGGCAACAACAGCCTACACAACAGCAATTGCTTAAGGCAACGTTGGTAATATTTATACCTGACAGGTGCCTGGTTTGAAGCAAGTTTGCTGGACATAAGATGTCAATTAAAGATGTCACTAGGAAGTGATAGCTATCAGTTGCTCATTAGAGTTCCATTACTAATCAAAACACAGCAAGCAGGGATTTCCAGGTTTGCTGAGTTTTTATCTTGTTGAAGAACTCGGAGTGTTAATCTAGGAATATCAGATAGTGACTTCTGCTCTGTCATTGCACTAATTGGTCGCAAAGGAAGTGGCAGAGAACTATGCTGGAATGTGGCTCTGTTCGTGTGAGGCCAGAGATGACTTTCTGAATATCGCACTTGAACGGTTATGCCAATATAGGGAATAAATGGATTTATAGCCGAATAGGGGCATAAGGTCTCAGTATCGATCAGGAGCCTAGATAAACACGCAACACCCACTCCACGTTTTCATGTCCATCAAATTACTAAAACTAGAGCAATTAGATGCATGTGTAACATTGCCCACCCCAAAATACATAAATGCATTCGAAATAGGCGTATTTGTCATACGTGAAAATGTAGGTACTGTACGTTTTTTAAGCATAGAAATCATTCAAAAATTATTGCATATGAAATCAATGAACGATTATGCAAAAAGAATTACACATGAAGTATCTCTGAACAGAGGAAGGGCGAGATAAATCATCACATATAAATGCATTGCAATAAATGTGCTAGAGGCTGATGTAAGTTTGTTATGTCTCTAGATGTGTTTGGAAATAGAAGTGTGAAGCTTCTGTTCTCTAAGAATAGTTTTTACGTTAAGCAAAGAATTGTTCGTGCCAAAAAAAAGGTCAATTTAAAAAAAAAAAATCCAATTCAAAAGAATTAATGCTTGAACGGGGGAATAGAGTTCCAACGCTGTTAGCAGTTTTTGTTGATCAAAACTGAAGGCCGAATTCAGAGTTCATGGGAACGCTGTGTGTCGGAAAGCTTCTCCAAAGTTATTGTTTCTGTACGGGTGAGAACATCGTATCAGACAGGCTCTCAAAGAATTGGTCTACAAAATCAGGTGACAGTTCAACCAAATTCGATAGTGCTGTAACTTGGCAGGTGTGAGAATGATTGCTGTCATCATAGCCGGGTTCAGCAATGCTCACAGAAGGTCGTACCTGGGTGATGCTGCTTTTGTTACTCGCTCCACTGTTACCACCTAGTCGTAGTACAGGAGTCTCAACGAATGCTGTCATCAGGATTGGTAGCCGCTGGGGACAATACAATGCGTGAGCCGTTATTGGACTGAGCAAAGTATCGACGTCCATTGGTACTGCTGATGGAAGTGAAAGACAGATATCCAACACGCATTCAACTCCGCATAGCATACATCTTAGTACCGGTAAGATACAGTTCTGCCATATAGGTCTGAATGAAAGGAACCAGGTCATGTTTAGATCTCTCAGCCTGGCCAATCCAAGGACGTTAGTTATCCTGTCCCGGTAGCGCATTGCTAGGATTGTCTCTTCCATTCCCATGGGAGTTATGTCTGAGTTTCGGCTTGCCATAACGAAGCAGGAGGGTCAAAAATAAAATCCTTGCGACGAGTCCCAAAAATAATGGTATGCCGCCAAAAACAGAGTGTACAAAATTAGGAACGATTCCCAAATTTGCCTGAAAAGGTGTTAGCAGTCCTGTAAAGACTGACTTAAATATGCCTGGGATGCTTGTGGCACTAGACATGTTAAGGAGTTGGCTGAGCATTTCTACGAAATGCACGGGGCAATTTGTTGATAAAAGTTCATGAACTTCGGTAGCTGTCCTTGCAACTAGAAGATCATACGTCTCTTTTGATGACGTTATAGGCACTGTTGTCTGTAAAAGCACAGATTTCATTTTGCTTAAAGTATCAATTCGTATAGAATAGAGATTCAGACGAGGCCAGATGGGAGTCACTGTGTCTGTAGGCCCACTCGGGAACAATGCTTGCATACAGCATTTGACCATGGATGTTACGCTTACTAGATAACTTTTCCCTGGCACAAGGCCACAACATCTGTGATCCGTTCTAAGAAGGTAACTCCCGTTTGCAAGTTGCATAAAGAAGGGCTCTATCTGAGTTGCAGGTGTGACTAGCTGGTGGCATGAAAGGTTGTTAGAATTTCCATCACATGCTCCGTGTAAATTAATACCCTGACACAGAAGTATACCGCTTAGTGAATGTTTACAGTTGTCACCACTAAGAAAAACATTTTTGTCGCTGTCACTATAGCAAGAATGTGTGTATGGTAATTTCCATTCAGATTTTACATATCCTTTACCCAATTGTTCATACTGGCCAGCAGGTATGTACTCAAGGCAATTTTTAAATCGGAAAGTTGTTATCGGAATTGTGATAATTCCGTGTATTATTCATTCAATGACAGGACTCTCTGATATTGTCAATGGTAATCTCTCAAGTTTTTCGATGCTCAGGATTGTATAGTCTGCTCCTTTCTGTGCCAAACTGATCTGTTTATCAGTAAGGTTAAAAATGGAAAATAATGACGTTGTGTTGATTAAACGCCAAGGCACATAGCCTGAACGAAGATTTTGCAGCGTCCAGCCTAATTGTATAATAGAACGTAATTGAGATTGGCCATGTTGTAACATTAGCAAGTCTCTATCTATCACATCAAAGGCAGAGGATACAATATTGTCCAACAAATATATTCTGGAAGACAGAGTCATTAACCCATTGTCTACTACAGAAAGTGATTTTTCCAAATTAATACGATCAATTTCTCGTATTTTTTCAGCTGTTTCAATTTGTTTGACTTTCCAAGCCTCGTTGTACGCAGCATAGATGCTGGTCGCTATGAAACGCTTTGGACGCTGTTTGTGTGGTCCAAGAATGAAATCGCGCAAATCATCACCATCTTTTAGTAAAGACAAGTGTTGCTTAATTTCAGCCAGTGTGGATGATGTTAGCCATTCAAGGCAGAGTTTCCCTACACTGTATGTTGTTATTATCCCTGGATGTTGTCTCTGGGAATATCTCGGGTCTAATCTGGTCATTTTTAACCCCTGTGTTTTATTCAGGAATCTATCTTGACAGCTGTTTGTGTCAGTAGGCCAGATTAACCACTTTATCCAATCAGGATGTGTTCTGTTAAAATGTAAAATTTGTGTTACGCCTAACTCAATATCTGTAGTTATATTTTCAGGTATTGGCTTTGGTATAGACGGTATTTTAAGATCTTTGATCTTAGCTAGGCCAAGACAGGATGTTTGGTGTATTGTGTCATTTAAAAACAACATTTGTTCTGGTATCATGCAGGTTCTAAATAGTACTTCAAGACCTTGTACCTGCCAATCTTTTGTACCCCAAATTGTTTTCGTTTCAATGTTATTTTTCCAATAATCAAAACCAAATGCCATCATTTTGTCATAAAATGCTTCTGAATATATCAATTTAGAATTTGTCAGCATTGTTTTCATTCCTGTTTTATCTAACAGTTTGTAATAAAACGTTTCTGCATCACTGGTGTTAAACCCTGAGAAGTATTTGAATTTCTCAAAAAATGCTTTAGAACTGCTTTTAGGTGGTGTAGCACAATGTTCCCATTGATTATACATAAAAACATTTCTAGGCTGTGCAGATTTATGCAAGTAATGATCACCATAGTGTGTGTAACAGAATAACTGCTCATAACTAGATGAACTTTGTAAATAATCATGATCTGTGAATCTAGCTCTTATCAAAAAGGAGGGAGGAAGATTGATCTCTTGATCAGTGGACACCGATTACCACCAAGGATGGTGGAAGGTCCAGTAACAGCTTGTATCCGGTACAGAGGATGCAAAGGGGAGGTTGCTGTACTGTTCCTATGTAGAAAGGAGGGAAGGTTTAGCTGGCATGACCAAAGGTGTTTGAATAGTACCTTGGGGCATCCATTGTGTTGGATGTATTTGCCTCACACACCCCGAAGGATGTCATGCTTCATCATTGGCGTTTGCTCCCCTTTCCTCACTTTTTGTAAAGGTCCTGATGAATCGCGGGTGACTCAACCCCTTGCGAGAAACATGTTGACCACTTTGATTTCTAGTCTTTTCTAGTGTCACTCAACCTAATCTGTTGACACCTAGTAGGCTAGCCCCACGTTTTAATTGCAGCCAGGGGACCCCCAGAATAAAGTGAATTCCGGTACCCCTAGCTACATTTTAGCAATCATCCAATCATCACATACCATCCTGCCCACACACCCCCACTTCACCATAAGGCTGTTGGATAAAAGATCTCCGCCAAAGAGCCCCTCTTGAGGTGAGCCCGTCGGGGATTGCACCGCCTCCCCGACGAGGAGCAAACGCCAATGATGAAGCATGACATCCTTCGGGGTGTGTGAGGCAAATACATCCAACACAATGGATGCCCCAAGGTACTATTCAAACACCTTTGGTCATGCCAGCTAAACCTTCCCTCCTTTCTACATAGGAACAGTACAGCAACCTCCCCTTTGCATCCTCTGTGAATCTAGCTGACATTACTAAATCAGACATCATGTCATTAATACTGTTAAAGTCCCAATCATCAGAGAATGTGCTAGGTGTTACAAAGTCACTTAAGGAAACCTTTAGTTGATGAGGATACTTCAGGATTTCGACCGGACCATATATCTCATAGTCTGTTTTCTCCCATACTACCCCACCAGGTATTGGAATTGCTGTGACATTTACTGTTGACAGTTCTCTTTTCTTCACGTGGGATGATCTGTGTGGTCTCAGGACTACGTTGATGTTCTGACTTGCTGTGTCCATTCAATTGTAATAAACTTTCCTAAAATTAAAACTAAAATTAGGCATAGTAGGAGTATGAATACTCCTGAAATAATCCAATGCTCAATCAACGGTGAATCCAGATACAATTCTTTGATTTGTTGAAGGAGTCCTGTTGTATTTTCTTTAGAATACTTTTTTGTTTCTGGCATCACTTCGGGGTCGTTTTGATCTTCAGAGAAGTTGTCGAAGTTGATGAAATAACCAGAGGCAGTTCTGTCAATTGATGTGATTGTTCTTTCACTCTGTCTCTCAGTAGCACTTTCTGATGCCACATTAGTGTAGACTGGTGTTGTTTCTTGACGAACTGTTTCAATCTGTGTCTCAAGAGGCACGAGTTCCATGGCATTATTGCAAAGTCCTTCATTGTGCACTGCAGGCTGATCGAATGTGATTAGTCTTTCAGTTTGAACCTCTTGGATTGTTGCAAGTTTGGGTATTCTGTTGTTTCTTGGGACTCCACTAGGCCTACTGTTGATTATAGGCCACATGCTTGTGGCTTTACCAGGTCGATGGACATGACTCTGTTCTCCTTTTTACCAGCAAGGGGCGGTAGCACAACTGATCTTGTTCCGGTGACTGCCAAGACAGGTACTGCTTTTCTGTAAGAAGGCCCAAATTCCTTCTTTACCGCGATCTTTTCTCTGACTAGATCCCCAATCTTTGGAATCCAGACAGGTCTTGCTGGGGCTGTTGCTTGTGGTGCCTCGTCAGTGGTATCTGGCTGTTGCTTTAACTTTATGTTGCTTAAGGATTTTCTTGTTTCATTCAGTTTCTGTAAAACAGCCAATCGATCCTTTACATCAAAGTCTGTTGTTTTTTCTTGTACCACTGACATCTGACTATCGAGGTCCTGAATGTTCATTCTAATTCCGAACAATAGTTCGTATGGGCTGAAACCTTTCAGAGAATTTCTTGGCAAGTTATTAAGACTAGTTTGGACACTTATTAAATGATTGACCCACCCAGCGCCTGAACCTAATACCTTCGCTGTTATAGATCGCTTTATGTCCCGGTTTTTTCTTTCAACCACACTATTCCCTTCGGGGTGCGACGGACAAGAATACTGCAACCCAATTCCCATGCTGGCCATGGCCTGCTTATAGGCTCGAGAGCTGAAAGCAGGACCCTGGTCAGAATGGAACGTGGTAATTGCGTATATGCCGATATGGACTCGCAGATCTTTTATAACCGTTCTAGCGTCAGCCGAGCGCTGGAGGCCACATTATTTAGGTGTGTTTAGCCTTAACTGTGTACAATGGGACGCGCTTCTCTTCTTTGATTGCGCAGATAGACCGCCTTATGCTGTCTAGCTGGGATCCTGAAACTACACTGGCCTGTTCATTACTGCGATCTCTGTTGCAGTTTTCACAATTTTGAGCAAAACATTGAATATCTATGCTCATTCCTGGCCACCAGTACTCTGATTGTAATTCTTTCAGAGAGTCTTTAATTTTTTGGTGTCTCAGACACAACCCCATGTGTGCTTCCAGTAAGAGGAAGCCCCTCCTGCTCCTGTTTGGAATTACTCTGTCCCCCACTCCAGGGATTCGAGCAAAAGGAACGGAGTTTGCATCGATTACATATGCATAATTGAGTGGATAGTTTACGGGTAGTGCTGCACAGTCGCCTTTTACGGTCGTTTTTACTGCCAGCATGGTTTCCCCGTCTATGTATTTTTCTGTACGCTTTTTTGTGGCTACGGAAACCGGTTTAGTTGCTTCCGCTGTGGCTGTATTAGCCAATGAATTCCCTGCAACGTGAACGCCATCACGTTGAAGACTCTGTGCGTGAATCACGTGAGTCTTTTGTAGTTCTTTGTGTAAAAGAGCTACTTGTTTCCAGAGCAATTTATGCTTTATTGTGGCCCCTGTGTCATCTTTGTAATCGTTTTCAATCCACCTCTGCAGTTTATTGTTGTAAGAGTTGACGCAAAAATGAGAATCGCACACTATAAGTGTCGGGAATTCACGTTCTGCATTTTCGAGCGCCATCTTTAAACATCTGATTTCAGTTCTCTGAACCGAACAGTTTCTTACAGATTCAGTTTTTGTTACTTTCGGTCTGAATTTACCGCACAGCCAACGACCTTTAATGATCGCACATGCTGCATCGTAGGATTTCCTCTCTACGTTGAAATGCTGTACAAATCCATCTGTATAGATTATACAGGCGTACTGTGGGAGAGGCAGAATTTCGATTGGCAGAGGATATTCTTCTTCATATTCTAAATCATTCAGTTCTTCGAAATGCGGGGCGAAATAGTATTTCACATCTTCCGCTCCTAGAGAATCTATACACTGTATCCATTTCGGATCCAGTGACACTGTAGGCAGGTTTACTAGGCTGAATAGCGCTTCGAAGGCAGATTCCGCTGTAAGGATATTAATCCGTTTGCCATGTGCTAATTCTCTTTCATTTGCTAATGCGATTTGCACTGCTTTCACAGTTCTTTCTGTGTGACTGAATGTTTTTTCTGCTTGTGTGTACAAGTGTGATTTAATTGAAATTGGTACCTTTTCTCCCTCATTAGTGGTCAGGTATGTGAATCCGCATCTTCCTGGGATGACTCGGATTACAAGATCGATCGTGTTGTCACGTGTATCTAATTTTGTTTTAGCTAACATGTCTGTTTGCAGTGATCTCAAAATTTCTGTTTGTTTTTGAGTCCAATTGATTTGTTTAAAATCAGGTTTAATTAGTTCGTAGAGAGGTTTAACCCTCTCTGTGTAATTTAGAATGTAAGTTCTTCCGAAATTCAGAAAACCTAGAATGGATTGTAAATTCTTCAGCATTTTTGGAGCTTGGAGTACAGCGCACTTCTCTAAGAAGTTGTCCGCTAGGCTTTTCCCTTCACTTGATAATTCGTACCCTAAAAATAGTACTGTCAGATGGGCAATTCGAGACTTTTTAAAGTTGAATTTGTAACACTCTGCTGCGAACCCAAGTATGATGGTGTTCACTCTTTTCAAGTGAGTATCCAAGTCGTCGTCTGTGAGATAGATATCATCTACGTAAGATAATGCCTCATCATCATAGATTTGTAGTAACTCTGTTACCCTAGCTGAGAATAGTCCTGGGCTGTTCTTGAACCCCTGTGGGAGTCGACAGAATGTTTTCTGCGACCCAAATGCGGAGAAAGCGGTCAAATATCTGCTTTCTGGTGCAATGTTTTGACATCAGAAACCATTAGATATGTCTAATGTCGTTTTATATTTTTTCCTAACTATGTTATTCATTAGGGCTGCACTATGCGAGTTTTGTACTGCAAAAGTTTTGCAACATGAGTTAAGGTGTCTGTAGTCCAAAACTAGACGATATGAATTGTCTGGCTTGGAGACAGGAAACAAAGGATTGTTCATTTGAGAGGTGCATGTTTCAATCACCCCCTGATACTCAAGTTGATCTAAGATCTCCCTGACTTGTTTTTTAGCTTCTTGCTTAATGGGATACTGCCGTTGGGCAGTTGGTTCACTTTTTAATTGGATTTTGTGAGGAGGAGAGTCCTCATCCCATCCTACATGATTTTTATACAATGCCGGTGCCTGGGCTACTGCCCATTTCCTTGCATACGTATATTTTTTGTGAATCAGAATGTGATTCGAGAAGGCAGGCATAATCACTTCTTAGCCACGAGGGCACTTACTGACAAACTCTGGGGGCCAATCTTTTTCAGCTAACAGAATATCATAGCCTTTTGAGAGCTTATCCCAAAACAGACCTCTAATTTTCCTAGTCTTATCACCCTCCATACGCAATGTTATTTCGTATATTTTATGGGGCTCGCTAAGCCTGGTGTCGGCAATTTCAACCTGAATGTATTCATTCGTGTCCACTGTCTCCAGATGACTCATCAAGATCTTGCGCGCTATACTGATTTCTGCTGCACTGTCCAACATTGTCAATGCCCACTCCCCGTTTTTCAACTGTGTCCTCAGTATTCTCGGCATGGTTGATTACTCTAATACTGGCTACCTTCTTTTTCTGAAATTGAGATTTTTTACTCTGAGCAGGTTCCTTGTCTTTGGACTTGGTGTGCTCTCCTGGGTCTGACCGTCCTCTTCTTTCCGATTTCTGTGGAAAAGATCGAGAGGGACGTGTATCAATACTTTGATATCTATCAGGTTTTTTCAGATTATCCCTATTTCTGAGGTTATATCTTTTCTCAGAGGGCTCCCTCTGGGGAGACTGGTGTTCTCGAGTCGGAGTTCTTTCCCTCCGTCGAGGAGACCTTCCTCTGGACTGGAAAACTTTTTCCTTGGGAGTGGATTGTTTATTTCCATCCCAGCTCTTTTTAGGAGTGTTTGAATTATTTTTAATAAATAATTTTTCAGGATTTTCGAGCAGTTGGGGCTTTACTGGTTTCCCACCCAAGCTGTCTCTACCTAATTCTTCATAGCATTTTTCTATGATTCTGGCAAGCTCAATTGGATCTTTTATATCTGTTTCCTTCAACTTCTGGCGAATCGCCACAGATGCTGCTTCTCCTTTAATGTTGGCTAGTAATATAGCCGAGAGCTGCTTGAAGTCTTTCAGTAATTTCATACCAAGATTTAAAGCGGGCTCTGGACCGTATTCATTTTGAATCTGTTTTAGCACTTCTGGTATTACCGCCATAGACGGAACACCGTGTGTTTTTGTATAAATGGAAGCAAAGACTGTACCCCAAGTGTCGCAGTCCTCCACGTGTGGTGCGATTCCCATAGGAAGGCAGATGGTCAAGATTCTGTGTTTCTCTATAAGGGTAGTATCAGGAAATACTGCCTCTATTTGTGTGATTTTCTGTGCTAACCAGAAAGGAATTTGTTCCCGTTTTACGGGTGTTTTACCAAGACATGACTGTATGTTCTGTGGTGTGATTTTATTAGTGTTCCCCTGATGAGGGGTCAGCTGTGGTACATTAACAGCTGGCTGGACTGTTGCAGTCCGCATTACATATTGGACTAATTGCCTATGTATTTTTATTAATGTGTTTAGCTGTACTAACAGCTCTTATCTAGACATTTTTACAATGTCCGGATGTGGTGTGTAGCTGGCTAGAACCGGCCACGTTGCTCCTGGTCTACCTAGTGGACCGAGCCTGGTAATGTGATCATTATGTTTTAGGGCGCCGTTAAACCAGAGCAGGTGCTCTTGAAATTTAAGTGGAATTTCAATCTCCTCGAAAGGAGCGTACTCTTCCAGAGGTTTCTCTATTTTGTAATAGCGAAACTCTTTTGTTGTAGCGTTTGCCGCTGGAAAGTTTATCCATGAATAGAATATCTCTGTCTGCCGATATTCGTGAGCCTCTATCATGAAAATTACTGTACCACCTTGAGGTGTCAGACCGTTCTCTATAAGTTTTAACGTTATAGATTTTCTTAAGTGGACCGGGATGATAATAGAATCCGGGTCTGTGTCTAGGAGACTCGAGTCTTCCTCTATTAGTAGGGTTGCCAGTCTAACTGCTTCCCTTTCTTCTTCACTGTCTGTCATTTTTTATAAATGCAGGTTTGCAGAGTTGGTCTCCAAGGAGACAAAGATTAGGTGCACAATATTTTGGAACACTGTATCCTTCAACGTTGAATAAACCAGAGCTTTACATAGGAATCTCTTCCTACTGAGGTCGGGCGGATTTTAACCTTTCACCCACTCCAGACGTCTATTGGAGTATTTACGGGAGAAAGGGGTCTGTGAAATATGCACGACTGAGTTACTCTAACGTCTTGCGTTAGTTTATCGCCTTACCAAACGTTTGGGCGCCATGTAGTGTAGTTCCTAGTTTCCCACTAGGCCCTGCGCATTGGAATAACATCGTATCGACGTGGAACTGCGGATATCCCAGGCCTCCACTGACTATGCTAAACTTAATTGGGTGTGTTACCAACTAGCTCAGAGGTCACTGGAAACTTTCTTCTCTGCATGGGAAGTGATCAGCTTCCCTGGCATAGACAAGAAGGGATTCAGTTTTCCAACAACCGTGCAACATGACAACTTTGCTCCTCAGATCAAGAGTCAATCTCTAGCGTCGTGTGAAACAATAGACCGGTATTTCACTCAGTCAGGTTAGTGCAGTTTACTTTCACGAGATGAAGAGAATAGAGAGACGGGCGTTTGTCAATAAAGGGTTAACATTTATTGAACAGTCTTTCTTCTCGTACAATAGAAATGTATTGCCACAATTGCAAGACTTGTTATTATAAAAAGTACGTACAGTAAGATAAGGATTGCGAAATAATACTGTAAAAGCATTGATATGGTTTCTTAGCCATACAATGGTTTAAAAGTAATAAAACATATATACATTCATATATACATTAGGCTAAAATACTCAACTGGTGCTTCTAACCAAGCCTACCCCAGTGTGCCTGACCTAAGCCTAACACGTGGAAGGGGAGTAAGTAAGTAGCTTTAAGTTAAGTTGGTTTTGCCAAGGTTTGCTTCAAGAATTCTCATCTAAGGGTTTAGTCAACACCATACCTCTGAATAGAATGATGGAAGTCTGGTATTTCCTTCAGGAGGCACTCGGTATCCCAGTCACCCGCGAGGGCAGACCGGAAACGCTGGAGCTGGATTTCTCAGCAGAAGAAATGCAGCGTCTCTCTTCAGCGCGTCGAGGAAGGAGGGGGGACAGCGTACGCGGGCAGCTTGGAATCTGCTGGGCTCTTCGCAGAGGGACGGCTGTTCAGCTCCTAAGCTCACCACACCATCGTTCGCGCTTTAGCAGCGATAATGGTATCAGTAGCTTCACCAACAGCAGCGGGGCAGCAGGCTGCAGCGACAGGGTGCTAGCTTCAGACAGCTAGTAACAGGCAGGCAACAACAGCCTACACAACAGCAATTGCTTAAGGCAATGTTGGTAATATTTATACCTGACAGGTGCCTGGTTTGACGCAAGTTTGCTGGACATAAGACGTCAATTAAAGATGTCACTAGGAAGTGATAGCTATCAGTTGCTCATTAGAGTTCCATTACTAATCAAAACACAGCAAGCGGGGATTTCCAGGTTTGCTGAGTTTTTATCTTGTTGAAGAACTCGGAGTGTTAATCTAGGAATATCAGATAGTGACTTCTGCTCTGTCATTGCACTAATTGGTCGCAAAGGAAGTGGCAGAGAACTATGCTGGAATGTGGCTCTGTTCGTGTGAGGCCAGAGATGACTTTCTGAATATCGCACTTGAACGGTTATGCCAATATAGGGAATAAATGGATTTATAGCCGAATAGGGGCATAAGGTCTCAGTATCGATCAGGAGCCTAGATAAACATGCAACAGTGTATCCACTTAGATAGTTTTAATTCACTCACTTATCCTTCACACAGCGCTGCATACCTCACTATACTAACTCCCTCACATATGGGAATACCATCCTTACTTCCTAAAAAACATCTATGAGCTCCTTCCTTAAATGCCGGAGTAGTAGCTCCCAGTGTTGACTAGGTTTTCTACACTGGTAAGGAGGACCCATATGATGAAGCATGTCACCCTTGGGTGAGTGAGGGTTCTTATCTTTAAGGGATGTCTCCCCCAGTCATATTTCACTTGTAGCATTACGTTGGTTTAGAGAGGCAACTACTCACATGTTTTCTCACACATATGTTTGAGACTATAGGTGTGCAATTTAGTGTTGAGCTTATATCAGGGAACGCACACTGAGTGGTCTATAAAATATCCCTTCAGACCCCCAATCTACGGTAGTTTTTCATAACTTAGTACGGCCTTTAACCGTGGTTCCTTTTCACTGTTTGGTCATTTTCTGATCGTACACTTCCTTTTCTTTGTGCTTCAGTTTGGACAGGTTGTTCACTGTCTCCTCTTGAGAAGCACTGGTGCAAAGGTCTGAGGTTCAGACATGGCAGAGAGACTTGGTTTGACCTATGACGAGGAAATGACATGAGAGATACTTAGTACTCCCAGTATCTTAGATATCACCCCAACCACAGTATCTAAATCTAATGATGATTGGACTAAACTGACTCTTCTCAAAAATCACACTCCAGAACCGAAGTACATGGGCTAATAATGACTGAATATTTTAGGGCCAATTGTGCACCATCTGGATTAATAGTCACTAATGCTCCACGTCTTTTCTTAAATGACAAAACCTTTTTACGTGACTGGTCTCTTATTGCATGGAAATGCACTAGAGACTGGCCCTCATGGCCATCCCTCATGCTCGATCACATCAGTGCATCGACCAAAGGAGCGAGCTTCCAATTGAGAATCATAAGGAAATTAAAACCCTTCCTTCCCCCTGTTGACTTCAAGTCTGCTGTGTAAGCATTAGTCATCTCGCGGCTGGAATACGGCAGTACAACCCTCTCCAGTCTACCCAGTTACAGACTGGCCCCTCTCAGAGCCTCACTGAATGCGACTGTGAGGCTCATCACAGGCTCCAAGAAAACCAACCACATTTCCCCGGATTTGAAATCTCTAAATTGTCTACCTTTAGAAGCAAGGATACAACTAACACCTGCCTGTATGACCCACAAAGCACTTCATTTCAACACTCCTCTGTACCCTGTAAATAAGCTAGAACTTTTGGGCAGTGCCCATTTCTCCAGGAGCTCCAGTACCTTGTTGCTTAAACCAAAGAAATATAAAAAAATTAGAACTTACAATCAATCCTCCTCAGGTATTGCCTTGGGAATCGAAAACTCCCTATCTACGAAAACTAGACTGATTCCATCAACATTGTTCTTCAAAAAGGAGTGAAATCTTTACTGCTGAGTACTTTTCTGAGTTTGAAGTTTAGCTTCGGTCTTTCAGCATACCAGCCTAGATCCAGCTGGTCCTCTAAGTCCAACCGCCTGTTCATTCTCATCTAGTATCACGACAAAGCTTCTTGCTTTACTCTACTCACATTTTCTACTGCCTTCTCTGTCTTGCACCTCTGCTTACTTATGATATTTTGCAATGTTATGATTCAGATTCCCTCGATTATTTCTTTATTACATACCTATTGTTATTTTTTGTATACTGCTCCTATTATGGTGGTGTTCCCTTTGGTGATTCCATGAGCCACACTTTGAGAACTGGACTCCATCCTTATTAACCTTATTTTATTACACAGGTCGCCGATGTATAGTCTTGGTTAAATGCAATGACTGACGAGGGATGAATGCACCCAAGTATTATTTATACTATTTTGCAGCCCAATTACTATGGTGTATCGGCTGGTTTCCGGGATCCCCCGGTTTGCTACACTTCCCGGAGCTCCCTGACTCACAGCAGCTTTGTAATCTGCTGCTCAAGCCAAAAATGGCCATCCATGCAGGTCGTCATGACTTAACAGTTCTCCAGTCATGCTGGATACGTCTTCTTACTAGGTTCATGCATACGGTCACTGTACACATCAACACTATTGCTGTGGGCATTGATTACCCAGGGGCAGTGTTTAGAAGATGATTGTTTGTTGGAGTGGGAGACAGAAGGGGTGGACACAGTAAGCACATTATATTGCAAAGGTATGCTAAACCTTTTCGAGGACCTATGCACATTTGACATACCTGATGGGCAATTTCTTTTATACAGTATCTTGATGGCGGCTTTATATCCTGGGCAGATGTTGTGTGGGACATAAACCTCTTCCTGGCTGTCGCTTCCTCTATGACCCCTCTAACATGCTGTGCCTGGTCTCAGGCTTTTAAGTGGCCCTGAGGGACGATGCCTGCTCCCCCTTGGGGTACTAAGGTGTTGATGGGAGGAAGACCTGGGAACCCCTATTTCAGATGGTGACTGGGCAACTAAGTGGGAAATTGCACCCAAAATTTCCTGCAGTGCTTGTTTTAAATAAATCCATTATTATGTCCCCTACCGGGCATAACTCATGCCTTTGAATCTTAGGGCCTGATTACGTTTTTGGCAGTTTGGTTCTGGGTCCACCAAGCCACCGCCCGGTTAAAGCTGTGGTCAGGCCGCCACCAGATTTGGAGTTGTCTGGTGGGCTGGTTTTTGGTGTTCCCACGGCGATGCCTCAGAAAATGGGCACCGTAATAGGAACGTCAAAAACAGTTCTTGCACAGTATGGACTATGAAGTCCATGGCGTGCATGTTCTGGTGTGTATGCACACTGAGGCACAAGTTGTCCCCCCTGTGTGCTTGCACAGGGTGTGAGGCACCTGCGGGCACTGTAGGGTCCTCTTTGTTTCCTTTCCGCCACAGTGTTCATTAAGTAGGAGCCTCCATGACACCGCCTGCAGAGAGGAAACTTGTAATATGCTTGGTGGACCGCAGCGGTCTAAGGTTATCTATATGATTTTTTGTGGTGTGAAGATGTAGGAAGAACTATTTAATGTAATCATAGTGTTGGTTTCTTTCTCTATTTTGTATTTGTACTTTGTGTTATTTTGTTTAATAGTGTTCTGTGTTAGGCCTAGTTAGAGTTTTGTACTACTGTATCATCATTTTATATAATGTTGTATTATGTTATGTGTTTTGTATAGTTTTTATGTAATGTTTATATCATGTTTGAAGATAGTGTGGGTGGGTATTGTATGTTGTTTTACAGGTTGACGGATTTGCTATAGTATAGAGATTTAGAATATGTCTTTGTTTCTAGTAAACCATTATTTTTCATTTTGTTTTCCTTAGATTTTTGGGTTTCCTGGAGTGTTTCTTTCTTTTTACAATGTGTTTTTTTTTTACAGTTTCTTATGATGTTGGAAGGCTTTGTTGGATTTAACATGGACCTGTTATAGTTTTGCACTTTGTTTTGGGCTTTTTTTTATGTTGTTCTTCCATTTTGGTGGATTATATTTTTTTCAAGATGGATATGGTCAAAGATCTACAGCAGAATATAACGTTTTATTTGTTTAATTGCTTGTGGGTGGTAAACGTTATAATTTAATTATGTATGTTTAGTTGATGTCACTGTATTTTATATTTTAAGTGTTGTATTTTCTTGGTTCCATGTGATTTTGTTTTGTAATTCTGTGCATTGTGGTTGGTGATTTGTTAGTTTTTAACTAATTAATAAAGATATTATTATTGTATCAGTCTTTCTTGCTATTTTATTTTTACGCTTGTAGTGTAGTTCCTATTTTCCCTATAGGCCCTGCGCATTGGAATAGCATAAACAGCAGTGTAGACGTAGAAGCGCGGTCTTTCAGGTCTCTACTGACTATGCTAAACTTAATTGGGTTTGTTACCAACTAGCTCAGAGGTCACTGGAAACTTTCTTGACTGAATAGGAAGTGATCAGCTTTCCTGGCACAGACAAGAAGGGATTCAGTTTTCCAACAACCGCATAAACATGACAACTTTGCTCCTTAGAATAAGAGTCAATCTCTAGAGTCGTGTGAAACAATAGACAGTTATTTTACTCAGTCAGTTGTGCAGATTACTTTCACCAAGGTGCAAAGAAATAGAGAGACGGGCGTTTTCAATAAAAGGTAATATTTATTGAACAGTCTTTCTTCTCATGCAAGAGAAATGAATTGCCACAATTGCAAGACTTGTTATTAAAAAAAGTGCGTACAGTAAAATGAGGATTGCGAAATAATACTGTAAAAGCATTGATATGGTTTCTTAGCCATACAATGGTTAAAATGAATAAAATATATACATTCATATATACATTTAGCTAACGTACTCAACTGATGCTTCTAACTACGCCTACCCGAGTGTACCTAACCTAAGCCTAATACTTGGGAGGGAGTAAGTAAGTAGCAGTTTAAGTTAAGTTGGTTTTGCCAAGGTTTGCTTCAAGAATTCTCTCTAAGGGTTTAGTCAACACCATACCTCTGGAATAGAATGTTGGAGGTCTTGTATCTCCTTTCAGGACTCGATATCCCAGTCACTCTCAAGAGTAGGCTGGAAACGCCGGAGCTGGATTTTCTCAGCAAGAGAAAAGACAGCGTCTCTCTCAGCGCGTTAAGGAGGAGGAGGGGCATCGTCCGTGGGCTACTTGCATCTGCTGGGCTCTGCAAGGGACAGCTGTTCTGCTCCTGTATTCACCACACCATCATTGTCGTCGCGCTTGTTTAAGGCAACGTTGGTAATATTTATACCTGAAAGGTGCCTTGTTTGACGTAAGGTTTTGGACATAAGACGTCAATAAAGATGTCACTAGGAAGTGATCGTCCTTTCAGTGCTTATTAGAGTTCTATTACTAATCAAAACATAGCAAGCGGGGCTTTCCCAGGTTGCTGGTTTTTATCTTGTTGAAGAACTCGGAGTGTAATCTAGGAATCTAAGATAGTGGCTTCTGCTGTCTCATGTACTGTAATGAGCTGCAGAGGCGAGTTTCTGAAATATGGCTCTGATCGTTTATGCCATTATAGGGGTATGAATGGATTATAGCCGTATAGGGGCATAAGGTCACACTATTGATCGGGGTCCTAGATTAGAACAAGACACCCACTCCACGAATTCATGTCCATCAAATTACTAAAAACTAAAGCAATAAGATGCATGTGTAACATTACCCACCTCAAAATACATATTTGCATCTGAAATGGCGTATTTGAAAATACATGAAAATACATGAAAACATAGGTACTGTACGTCTTAAAGCAAAGAAATAATTAAAAAATTATAGCATATGTAATCAGTGAACAATTTTGCAAAAAAATTACACATGAAATATCTCTTTATACAGAAAAGAAGGGCGAGATTATTTCATCACATATAAATGAAATTGCTGTAACATGTGCTAGAGGCTGATGTAAAGTTATTATGTCTCTAGATCTACCTAAAAATAAAAGTTCTGTTCTTTATGAATAGTTCTACTTTAAGCAAAGGTTTTCGTGCCAAAAAAAAGGTAAATATTTTGAAAAATTGTTCAAACCGAAAAAAATAACTTTTCATGGTGAACGGGGGAATAGAATTCCAACGCTTTTCAATAGTTTTTGTTGATCAAAACTGAAGGCCGAATTCAGAGTTCATGGGAACGCTGTGTGTCGGAATGCTTTTCAAAAATTATTGTTTCTGTTCAGGGGAGAACATCATATCAGACAGGCTCTCAAAGAATTGGTCTACAAAATCAGGTGACAGTTTCGACCAAGTTCGATAATGCTGTAACTTGGCAGGTGTGAGAATGATTGCTATCATCGGTGTCTGGATCAGCAATGCTCACAGAAGGTCGTACCTGGGTGATGTTGCTTTTTATTTCTCGCTCCACTGTCACCACCTAGTCGTAGCACAGGAGTCTCAACGAATGCCGTCATCAGGATTGGTAGCCGCTGGGGACAACACAATGCATGAGCCGTTACAGGACTTAGCAAAGTATCGATATCCATTGGTACTGCTGATGGAAGTGCAAGACAGGTGTCCAACACACATTCATCTCCGCATAGCATACATCGAAGTACAGGTAAGATGCAGGTCTGCCATATAGGTCTGAATGAAAGAAACCAGGTCATGTTCAGATCTCTCAGCCTGGCCAATCCAAGGACTCTAGTTATTCGGTCCCGGTAGCGTATTGCTAGGATCGTTTCTTCCATCCCTGCCAGTGTCATGTCTGTATTTTGGCTTGCCATATCGGAGCAGGAGGGTCCAAAATAAAATGCCTGCTACAAGTCCCAAAATCAGGGGTATGCCGCCAAAGACTGAATGGACAAAATTGGGAATGATTCCCAGAATTGTTTTGAATGGTGTTAACAGTCCCAAAAAAATAGTCTTAAATACGCCTGGGATGCCTATGGCATTTGACATATTTAGAATTTGGCTAAGCATTTCTGTGAAGTGCACGGGGCAATTTGTTGATAAAAGGTCATGAATCTCCGATACTGTCCTTGCAACTTTGAGATCATACGTCTCTTTTTATGATGTGATGGGCACTGTTGTCTGCAAAAGCACAGACTTCATTCTGCTTAAAGTATAAATACGTATAGAAGAGACATTCAAACGAGGCCATATGGGAGTCTCGGAGTCTCCAGGGCCGTTTGGAAACAATGCATGCATAAAGCTTTGACCATGGAAGTTACTTGTGCGAGATATGCTTTCCCTGGCAAAAGGCCACAACAGCTGTGATCCGTTATTAGAATGTAACTCCCGTTAGCAAGTTGTCTAAAGAAGGGCTCTATCTGTGTTGCAGGTGTGACATGTTGGTGGCATGAAAGGTTGTTTGAACTTCCTTCACAGGCCACGTGTAAATTAATACCTTGGCACAAAAGGATACCGCTTAGTGAATGTTTGCAGTTTTCACCACTAAGAAATACATTTTTGTTGCTGTCACTATAGCATGTGTGTGTATATGGTAATTTCCATGCTGAGTTAATGTACCCTTTACCCATTCGTTCATACTGGCCAGTCAGTATGTATTTAAATCGGAAAGTTGTTATCGGAATTATGATAATCCCATGTATTATTCATTCAATGACAGGACTTTCTGACATTGTCAATGTTAATCTCTCAAGTTTTTCGATGCTCAGGATTGTATAGTCTGCTCCTTTCTGTGCCAAGCTGATTTGTTTATCAGTAAGGTTAAAGATGGAAAACAATGACGTTGTGTTGATTAAACGCCATGGCATATAGCCTGAACGAAGATTTTGCAGCGTCCAGCCTAACTGTACAATAGAACGCAATTGTCACTGGCCATGCTGTAACATTAGCAAGTCTTTGTCTATTATATCTATGGCAGATGATACAATACTCTCCAGTGAATATATTCTGGAGGACAGAGTCATTAACCCATTATCCACAACAGAAAGTGATTTTTCCAAATGAATACGATCAATTTCTCGTATTTTTTCAGCTGTTTCAATTTGTGTTACTTTCCAAGCCTCGTTGTAAGCTGCATATATACTGGTCGCTATGAAACGTTTTTGACGCTGTTTGCGTGGTCCCAGAATGAAATCACGCAAATCAGCACCATCTTTAAGTAAAGATAAGTGTTGCTTAATTTCTGCCAGTGTGGATGATTCTAGCCATTCAAGGCACAGCTTCCCTACACTGTATGTTGTTACTATCCCTGGATGCTGTCTCTGGGAGTATCTAGGGTCTGGTCTGGTCATTGTTAACCCCTGTGTTTTGTTCAGGAATCTATCTTGACAGCTATTCGTGTCAGTAGGCCAGATTAACTACTTTTTCCAATCAGGATGTGTTCTGTTTGGATGGAAACTTTTTGATACGTCTATTTCAATATCTGTAGTTGCATTATCAGGTATTGGCTTTGGAATAGACGGTGTATTAAGGTCTTTAATCTTAGCTAGACCAAGACAGGTTGTTTGGTGAATTGTTTCATTTAAGAACATTATTTGTTCTGGGATCATGCAGGCTCGAAATAATGCTTCTAGGCCTTGTACCTGCCAATCTTTTGTACCCCAGATGGTTTTTGTTTCAATGTTATTTTTCCAAAAATCAAAACCAAATGTCATCATTTTTTCATACAATGCTGCTGAATATATCAATTTAGTATTTGTCAGCATTGTTTTCAATCCTGTTTTATCCAACAGTTTATAATACAAAACGTTTCTGCATCACTTGTGTTAAACCCTGAGAAGTACTGGAATTTCTCATAGAATGTTTTAGAACTACTTTTAGGTGGAGTAGCACAATGTTCCCATTGGTTATATTCAAAAACATTTCTAGGTTGTGCAGATGTATGTAAGTAATGGTCTCCGTAATGTGAGAAGCAGTACATATGTTCATAATTAGACGAACTTTGTAAATAATCATGTTCTGTAAATCTCGCTGACAACACTAAATCAGACATCATATTATTAATACTTTCAAAATCCCAATCATCAGAAAATGTACTTGGTTTTACAAAGTCACTTAAGGAAACCTTGAACTGGTGAGGATATTTCAGGATTTCGACCAGACCTTATATTTCATAGTCAGTTTTGTCCCATACTACCCCCTATTGGAGCCTATTGGAATGGCTGTGACATTTACTGTTGATAGTTCTCTTTTCTTCACGTGGGATGATCTGTGTGGTTTGAGGACTAAGTTGATGTTCTGACTTGCTGTGTCCATTGAACTGTATTTTCCCTCAATGAATTTTCCCAAACAAAGTACCATGATGAGCCAAAGCAGGAGGAAAAATAAACCTAGTCCAAACCAGAACTCTAACCATGGAGAAACAAGGTAAATTTTCTTGAGTTGATGAAAGAGTTCTGTTGCTTTTTCTTTAAAAGTCTTTGTTTCTGGCGTCACTTCAGGGTCGCTTTGATCTTCAGAAAAGTTATCGAAGTTGATGAAGTAGCCAGAGGCAGTTCTGTCAATTGTTGGAATTGTTTTCTCAATTTGTCTTTCATTAGCACATTCTGATGCCACATCATTGTAGATTGGTGTTTCATGACGAACTGTTTCAATCTGTGTTTCAAGAGGCACGAGTTCCATGGCATTATTGCGTAGTCCCTCTCTGTGCACCGCAGGTTTATCAAATGTGATTAGTCTTTCAGTCTGAACCACTTGCATTGTTGCAAATTTGGGTATTCTGTTGTTTCTCGGGAGTCCACTGGGCCTACTGCTGATTATAGGCCACATGCTTGTGGTTTTACCAGGTCGATTGATACAACTCTGTTCTCCTTTTTACCAGCAAGGGGCGGTAGTACTACTGATCTTGTTCCGTTGATTGCCAAGACAGGTACAGCTTTTCTGTAAGAAGGCCCAAATTCCTTCTTCACGTCTAATTTTTCTCTGACTAGATCCCCTATCTTTGGAATCCAGACAGGTCTTGCTGGGGCTGGTGGTGCCTCTTCAGTGGTAGTTGGCTGTTGCTTTAACTTTATGTTGCTTAAGGATTTTCTTGTTTCATTCAAGTCCTGTAAAACAGCCAAACGATCTTTGATGTCAAAGTCTTTATTCTTATCTTCTACCACTGATACCTGACTATCTAAGCCCTGAATGTGCATTCTAGTTCGGAACAATAGTTCGTATGAGCTAAAACGTTTTAGAGAATTTCTTGGCAAATTGTTTAGACTAAGTTGGACATTTATTAAATGTTTGACCCACCCATCACCCGAACCTAATATCTTCACTGTTATAGATTGCTTTATGTCCCAGTTTTTTCTTTCCACTACACTGTTCCCTTCGGGGTGTGATGGACAAGAGTATCGCAACCCAATGCCCATACTGGCCATGGCCTCCTTATAAGCTCAAGAGCTGAAAGCAGGACCCTGGTCAGAATGAAACATGGCAATTGCGTATGTGCCGATAAAGACTCGCAGATCTTTTATAACAGTTTTGGCGTCAACTGAGCGCTGGGGCCACATTTTTTAAGTGTATAGTCTTAATAATTAATAGGACGCAGGATGGCATATAGACAGCATTATGCCTACCATGGCATTAATGCGCTTGACTCATTGCTGCGATCTATGTCGCAGTCCGGGCAGTTCTTTACATATTTATAGTGGTGCAGGCTCATTCCCGGCCACCAGTATACTGACTATAATTTGGTTAGAGATTCCCTCATTTCATTGTGCCTTGGACTTTTACCCATGTGTGGGTCTGCTATTAATAACTTTCTCCGGTTCATGTTTATCCCCCACTCCAGGGATTCGAAGGAACGGAGTTTGCATCAATTACGTATGCATAATTGAGTGGATAGTTCACGGGTAGTGCTGCACAGCTGCCCTTTGAGGACGTTTTTACTGCCAGCATGGTTTCCCCGTCTATGTATTTTTCTGAACGCTTTTTTGTGGCTACGGAAGCTGTTTTAGTTGCTTCCGCTGTGGCTGTATTAGCCAATGAATTCCCTGCAACGTGAACGCCATCACGTTGATGACTCAGTGTGTATCACGTGAGTCTTTTGTAGTTCTTTCTGTAAAAGAACTACCTGTTTCCGAAGCATTTTATGCTTGATTGTGGCACCTGTGTCATCTTTGTAATCATTTTGAACCCAGCTCTGTAGCTTGTTGTTGTAAGAGTTGACGCAAAAATGCGAATCGCACACGAATAGTGTCGGGAATTCACGTTCTGCATTTTCAAGTGCCATCTTTAAAGATCTGATTTCAGCTCGCTGAGCCGAACAGTTTCTCACTGATTTAGTTTTTGTTATTTTAGGTCTGAATTTACCACACAGCCAGCGACCTTTAACAATCGCGCAGGCTGCATCATAGGATTTGTTTTCTACATTGTAGTGCTGTAAAAATCTTTTAAATATTGTTGGAGAGGCAGAATTTCGATTGGCAGAGGATATTCTTGTTCATATTTTAAATCATTCAGTTTTTTGAATTGCGGAGCAAAATAGTATGTCACGTCGTCCGCAGCAAGAGAATTTTCCCACTGTATCCATTTCGGATCCAGTGACACTGTAGGCAGGTTTACTGGGCTGAATAGCGCCTCGAAGGCGGATTCCGCTGTGAGGATATTGATCCTTTTGCCGTGTGCTATTTCTCGTTCATTTGCTATTGCAGTTTGTACTGCTTTCACAGTATTTTCTGTGAGACTGAATGTTTTTTCTGCTTGTGTGTACAAGTGAGATTTGTAAGCTATTGGTACCTTTTCTCCCTCATTAGAGGTCAGGTACGTGAATCCGCATCTTCCTGGGATGACTCGGATTACAAGGTTGCGTGTATTGTCACGTGTATCTAATTTTGTTTTTGCTAACATGTCTGTTTGCAGTGATCTCAAAATTTCTGTGTGTTTTTGAGTCCAGTTGATTGGTTTAAAATCAGGTTTAATTAGTTCGTGGAGAGGTTTAACCCTCTCTGCGTAATTTAGAATGTAAGTTCTTCCGAAATTTAGGAAGCCTAGAATCGATTGTAAGTTCTTCAGCGTTTTAGGTGCTTGGAGTACAGCGCACTTCTCTAAGAAGTTGTCCGCTAGGCTTTTTCCTTCACTTGATAATTCGTATCCTAGAAATAATACTGTCAGATGGGCAATTCGAGACTTTTTAAAGTTGAATTTGTAACCCTCTGCTGCGAACCCAAGTATTATGGTGTTCACTCTTTTCAAGTGAGTCTCCAAGTCGTCGTCTGTGTGATAGATATCATCTACATAAGATAATGCCTCATCATCATACATTTGTAATAACTCTGTTACTCTGGCTGAGAATAGTCCTGGGCTGTTCTTAAATCCCTGTGGGAGCCTACAGAAATTTTTCTGAGACCCCATTACTGAGAAAGCGGTCAAGTATCTGCTTTCTGGTGCAATGTTTTGACAAAAGAAACCATTAGATATGTCTAATGTCGTTTTATATTTTTTACGAACTATGTTATTCATTAGTGCAGCACTGTGCGAATTTTGTACTGCAAATGTTTTGCAACATGAGTTTAGGTGTCTGTAGTCCAAAACTAGACGATATGAATCGTCCGGTTTGGAGACAGGAAACAAAGGATTGTTCATTTGAGAGGTGCATGTTTCAATCACCCCCGGTATTCAAGTTGATCTAAAATCTCCCTGACTTGTTTTTTAGCTTCTTGCTTAATTGGATACTGCCTTTGTGCAGTCGCTTGACTTTTTAACTGGATTTTGTAAGGAGGAGAGTCCTCATCCCATCCTACATGATTTTTATATAATGCTGGTGCCTGGGCCACTGCCCATTTCCTCGCATATATATATTTAGTATGAATCGGAATGTGATTCGAGAAGGCAGGCATAATAATTTCTTCGCCACGAGGGCACTCCCTGACAAACTCCGGGGGCCAATCTTTTTCAGCTAACAGGATGTCATAGCCTTTTGAGAGTTTATCCCAAAACAGACCCCTTATTTTCCTAGTCTTATCTCCCTCTATACGCAGTGTTATTTCGTATATCTTATGAGGTTCGCTAACTCTGGTGTCTGCAGTTTCTACTTGAATGTATTCATTCGTGTCCACTGTCTCCAGATGACGCATCAGGATCTTGCGAGCTATGCTGATTTCTGCTGCACTGTCTAGCATTGTCTGTGCCCACTCCCCGTTTTTCAACTGTGTCCTCAGTATTCTCGGCATGTTCGATTACTCTAATAATGGCTACCTTCTTTCTTGGAAACTGTGATTTTTAACTTTGAGCAGGTTCCTTGTCTTTGGACTTGGTGTGCTCACCTGGGTCTGACCGTCTTCTTCTTTCCGATTTCTGCGAAAAAGATCGAGAGGGACGTGTATCAATACTTTGATATCTATCAGGCTTCTTCAAATTATCCCTATTTCTAAGGTTATATCTTTTCTCAGAGGGCTCCCTCTGGGGAGACTGGTGTTCTCGAGTCGGAGTTCTTTCCCTCCGTCGAGGAGACCTTCCTCTGGACTGGAAAACTTTTTCCTTGGGAGTGGATTGTTTATTTCCATCCCAGCTCTTTTTAGGAGTTTTTTAAAAATTATTTTTAATAAATAATTTTTCAGGATTTTCGAGTAGTTGGGGTTTTACTGGTTTCCCACCCAAGCTGTTTCTACCTTATTCTTCATAACATTTTTCTATTATTCTGGCAAGCTCAATTGGTTGATCTGTTAAATCTGTTTCCTTCAATTTCTGGCGGATCGCCACAGATGCTGCTTCTCCTTTTATATTGGCTAGTAATTTAGCTGAGACCTGTTTGAAGTCTTTCAGTAATTTCATACCAAGAGTTAAAGCAGGTTCTGGACCGTATTCATTCTGAATCTCTTTTAGCACATCTGGTATTACCGCCATGCACGGAACACTATGTGTTTTTGTGTAAATGGAAGCAAAGACTGTACCCCAAGTGTCACAGTCCTCCACGTGTGGTGCGACCCCCATTGGAAGGCAGATGGTCAGGATTCTGTGTTTCTCAATAGGGCTAGTATTCGGAAATACTGCGTCTATTTGAGTAATTCTCTGCGCTAACCAGAAAGGAATTTGTTCCCGTTTTATGGGTGTTTTACTAAGACATGATTGTATGTTCTGTGGTGTAATATTATTTGTGTTCCCCTGATGAGGGGTCAGCTGTGGGACATTAACAGTTGTTTGGACTGTTGCAGTCCGCATTACATATTGGACTAATTGTCTATGTATTTTAATTAAGGTTTTTGACATTTTTGCAACGTCCGGATGTAGTGTGTAGCTGGCTAGAACCGGCCACGTTGCTCCTAGTCTACCTAGTGGACCGAACCTGGTAATATGATCATTATGTTTTAGGGCGCCTTTAAACCAGAGCAAATGCTCTTGGTATTTTAATGGGATTTCAATATCCTCGAAAGGAGCCTGCTCATCCGGTGGTTCCCCTATTTTGTAATAGTGGAACTCGTTTGTTGCAGCGTTTGCCGCTGGAAATGTTATCCATGAATAGAAAACCTCTGTCTGCCGATATTCGTGTGCCTCTATCACAAAGACGACTGTGCCACCTTGTGTGGTCAGTCCATTTTCTATAAGTTTTAACGTTATAGTTTTTCTTATGTTGGCCGGGATGATTATCGCACCCGGTTCATTAATTTCATCAGGACCCTGCTGAGTCGCATTTACTGCGGCTCCAGTGGTTCCGTTCTCTAAATCTGACATTTTACTGTCAGGAAGGTCTTTTTTTGCAGATCAGGTTTCAAGGAGGACAAAGATTAGGTGCACAATATTTTGGAACACTGTATCCTTCAACGTTGAATAAACCAGAGCTTTACATAAGAATCTCTTCCTACTAAGTTCGGGAGGATTTTAACTTTTCACCCACTCCAGACGTCTATTGGAGTATTTACGGGAGAAAGGGTCTGTGTGAAAAATGCACAACTGAGTTACTCTAACGTCTTGTGTTAGTTTTATCGCCTTACCAAATGTTGGGCGCCATGTAGTGTAGTTCCTATTTTCCCTATAGGCCCTGCGCATTGGAATAACATAAACAGCAGTGTAGACGTAGAAGTGCGGTCTTCCAGGTCTCTACTGACTATGCTAAACTTAATTGGGTTTGTTACCAACTAGCTCAGAGGTCACTGAAAACTTTCTTAACTGATTAGGAAGTGATCAGCTTCCCTGGCACAGACAAGAAGGGATTCAGTTTCCCAACAACCTCATAAACATGACAACTTTGCTCCTTAGAATAAGAGTCAATCTCTAGAGTCGTGTGAAACTATAGACAGTTATTTTACTCAGTCAGTTGTGCAGATTACTTTCACCAAGGTGCAGAGAAATAGAGAGATGGGCGTTTTCAATAAAAGGTATTATTTATTGAACAGCCTTTCTTCTCATGCAAGAGAAATGAATTGCCACAATTGCAAGACTTGTTATTATAAAAAGTGCGTACAGTAAAATGAGGATTGCGAAATAATACTGTAAAAGCATTGATATGGTTTCTTAGCCATACAGTGGTTAAAATAAATAAAATATATACATTCATATATACATTTAGCTAACGTACTCAACTGGTGCTTCTAACTACGCCTACCCCAGTGTACCTGACCTAAGCCTAATACTTGGGAGGGAGTAAGTAAGTAGCAGTTTAAGTTAAGTTGGTTTTGCCAAGGTTTGCTTCAAGAATTCTCTCTAAGGGTTTAGTCAACACCATACCTCTGGAATAGAATGTTGGAGGTCTTGTATCTCCTTTCAGGACTCGATATCCCAGTCACTCGCAAGAGTAGGCTGGAAACGCCGGAGCTGGATTTTCTCGGCAAAAGAAAAGACAGCGTCTCTCTCAGCGCGTCAAGGAGGAGGAGGGGCAGCATCCGTGGGCTACTTGTATCTGCTGGGCTCTGCAAGGGACAGCTGTTCTGCTCCTGTATTCACCACACCATCATTGTCGTCGCTCTTGTTTAAGGCAACGTTGGTAATATTTATACCTAAAAGGTGCCTTGTTTGACGTAAGTTTTTGGACATAAGACGTCAATAAAGATGTCACTAGGAGGTGATCGTCCTTTCAGTGCTCAATTGAGTTCTATTACTGATTAAAACATAGCAAGCGGGGCTTTCCCAGGTTGCTGGGTTTTATCTTGTTGAAGAACTCGGAGTGTAATCTAGGAATCTTAGATAGTGGCTTCTGCTGTGTCATGTACTGTAATGAGCTGCAGAGGCGAGTTTCTGAAATATGGCTGAAATATGTCTCTGATCGTTTATGCCATTATAGGGGTATGAATGGATTATAGTCGTATAGGGGCATAAGGTCACGGTATTGATCGGGGTCCTTGATTAGAACACGACACGCTGTTTTGACTGATGTGTAAAAATAATGTCATATTAGTTAAAAAAATATTTTTGTTATGCTGGTGTGAACCTTTGTTAAGGTTTATTGGTAAGTGTGTATATAGTTATTTTAATGACAGTTTTTTTATTGATTCTAAGATGTGTGCTATTAATAAATGCCTTCTTTTCTGTTGGGGAAGTTAAATGTCCTGCTCTTGGACAGATTTATAAAGGTTGTGGGACAGAGAACTGTTTTGTGACAGTTTGCAAAGCCCATAGCAATGCAAGTTTATCACGGCACGTAAACAAAATGGCCGGCAAAATGTTCCAGAAGCAACAGAACAAGTGATAAAAACAGATAAAACAATAAACATACAGGCAAAGAGACAAACCGTGAAAAGTAATTATATGAAAAGTGAGGGTAAATTATTATTTTTAAAAAACACTTCTGCGCCCATACAAAAAGTTTCTACAGAGTCTATCGGGTCAGAGTGTTGGTTGACAGTGTTTGATCCCTTAGCAATCTGGGATCATCAACAGGACAACTGGTAATTTGCCTGAACAACACATGTTGAGGTAGAAGAGGGAATAGGGAAAGAGAAATAAAATAAATAGAGACTTATTCATATCAAGTATTTGAAGTATTAAAAAAAAGTCATTTCCAGAGCATGCAGAACCTGCGTAGTATACACAACTTGTCTTATATTCATAGGCCGAGAGGCAGTTATCCGTCTCAGTTTCAGCACAGCCGCTGATATGGGATTGTTTTCTGTGAATTACAACATGAATGCTCACCATGAAATCGTAAGTTAGCTCTCTTTGTTATGTCATGGTTTGGGAAAACTTAAGACTATGAAAGTATAGTTGCATATTAATGAGGATGTATGTCCTGTTGCTCAAAAACATTGCAAATTGCTTTTCATTTGCAATAAGCTGTTGAGAAAGAACTTGAATCATTACTTAGGCATTATATTATTGACTGTTCTGCTGGTCCAATGCCATGGGTTTCTCATATAGTAGTGGTGCCCAAGAAGGACAGTGAAGGAGCATTACACATATGCGTTGGCATGCGTCAAGCTAGCAAAGCAATTGAATGAGAACAACATCCAGGTCCACACCTTCCTGGCATGATAATGCAATTAAATGGTGCAAAGTTCTTCTCTCGCCTTGGTTTAAAAAAAAGATCCTTATCTTTCAGAACGTGAAGAAGCTTGCAGGTACATTACAACCTTTTCTACATGTTAATCTGTTTCAAAGACTATGATTTGATGACTAATCCACTGCAGCACTGTTTAAGACACCATTCAATGCACCATAGAGCCTGTCATGAATGCATTCAATTACAGTGATGACATATTGGTTCTTGGAGCTACACAAAAGGTACATGATAAAGCTCTTGCACAAGTATGTAGTTTACTTGCTGAAGCAGGTTTGATTTTGAATGCAGACAAGTGTGAGTTCCATAAGACAATGCTAACATTGTTTGACACCTGATCCTGTTAAAGTACATGTGCTGTCAAATGCTGATCCCCACAAGATGATTTCATTGTGCATTCATCTTATGGCATGGCCAGTTGCAGTTCCAGATACATACAAGACTTTCCCACTATATGTGCTCCATTGAGAGACTTGACTAGAAAGAATGTTACATTCCATTGGTCACATGAATATGAGAAAAGATTCAAGTGTAGTAAACAAGCCCTTGAGAATGATACTAAACTGTCATATTTAATTCCAAAGCTTCATACAGAAATTGTTGTTGAAGCAAGCCAAGTCAGGTTAGGCTCTATCCTTGCACAGCACAATGGACACCTGAATGTTGAAAGGCATATTGCGGAATATGCAAGTAGAAGTTTGTCCCAAACAGAATGTACTTACTAAAAATCTGAGAAAAATATCTTAGCTGTGGTATGTATTCCTATATGGAAAAGTTTTACGATGGTAACTAATCATCAAGCTTTGCTGACTATATTTGAACGATGGAGACTACAGTTACAAGAATATGATTATCCAATTGTACATCATCCAGGGCAGAACCCTGCTGTCTACATTTCCAGAGTGCCTATACAAGGTCATGGTACTCCATCCAAGATGGCTCAGGACTATTTCAACTTCATTGGATAGTCCACACACCAGCTGCTATTTCGTTAGCTTAGATTATCAATGCCATGAGCCATGTTTGTGACATGCTAAAACTGAATGATATAATTACATAACATAACATTCATGGAACCAACACACATGACTGCTCACCAGTGACGGTGAATAATACAAAGTACAAAAATGTCAAGATAGAACTGTCAATAACTCATAAATAAGTTATATTACGAATGTTAGGAATCCTGATTCTAGAGAGTCTGAGACAGATAATAATTGAGGTAGCCCATGAAGCACATTGTGAAATTGTTGCTGCAAAATGAGCTCTCCCAGACCGAGTTCGGTCTCCTTACCTTGATTATAGGTTTGAAAAATAAGTAAAGGTCTGTCATTTATGCAATTCCCTTTCTACAAAAACTATTCACCACACCTTGAACATGACAGAACTCCCGAAGCATTAATGGGAGAGAATAGCAATTGACTTTTTGGGCCCATTTGACAATGAACATCCTCTATTTGTGATTAGGGATGAATACTCACAATTTCCACTAAATGAAGATCTTTCTACTACTCAAGAACATGTCATTGAAAGAAGAGATCGCATCTTTCTGGCATTGGGTTTTCCAGCCTTAGTGAAGTCTGACAGTGGCCTGCCTTTCAATACTGGAGAGTTCAGAGATTTCTTGGAACATTTCAAAACAAAGCCTCAAAAGAGCTCACCTTTTTGGCTACAAGCCAACAGACTTGTTGAGCATGTTATGAGCATGCTAAGGAACACAGTGCAGCAGTCCACCCTTGAGAAACTCAATGGGAAAACTGTATTCCTGAGAAATTCATCCTTTTGTCCCTGATCACACTATTTCTTTGATTGATACTGGAAGCAACTGACTGTGATCGTACCCTTTGCTCTGCTTACAAGAGCGAGGGCCAGTGCTCTGCTTTAAAGGTATATGGAGGTTAGGAATAATTAAAATGGACAGTGACAGACCCCTGTAAACTCCTGGGGCCTTATTTAAAAGGCCTTGCACACTTTTGCACAATTTGCGAGTCGTCGGCGTAGGTAAACAGAGTAAGCCCAGCACGGTCCGCAATGAAAGCCAGGGGAGTGACATATAAATTAAAAAGAAGAGGGCTGAGAATCGAGCCTTGGGGCACTCCGTAGGGTGATGGATAAATTTTAGAGGTAGACGAATGAGAGAAAATCTGAAAGGTCCGATCAGTCAGAAAAGATGTTAACCATTCAAGAGCTTTGCCACCAATGCCCATAGCGGCCAGGGATCTGAGGAGTATGTTGTGAGAAATAGTGTTAAAAACTGCACTAAGATCGAGTAAGATCAGTACAGCTGTGTCTCCTCTATCTAACAGATGCCGAAGGTTCCCAGTGATGCCCAGGAGTGTAGTTTCAGTGGAGAAACCAGGGAGAAAACCAGACTGGGAGAAATGCAGTAGTTTATTGGTAGCAACAAGCTAAATGATGATTAATATGTCTCTCCATGACTTTGGAGAAAGCTGGCAGCAACCACATAGGGTGAAAATTAGAAAGGACCTTGGGATTGGCGGAGGGCTTCTTCAACAGAGGAGTCACCATAGCATGCTTCCAGCAAGCTGGAACTATGGCATTATTCAGTGAGAGAATAAGTGTTGTGCAGATCGCAGAGAGCTGCGGAGTGTCTAACAGTCGAAGAATAGTAATGGGAAGAGGATTGGACGGTGAACCTGATTTTACTTTACAAAGAAGCTCCAGGAGGGTCTGGCGATGAAAGTAAAGGGGCATGAGTGAAGATAGGAAGATGGCTTATGTCACTCAGGCTAACGGCCAATGTTGGAGAGGTACTGCCACAGTTCTGATTAAAAATGTCTTGATAAATCTTTTCAATTTTAGAAGCAAAAAACTGAGCAAGTTTGTCACACTGGTTGCTATTGAGGGGCGGGGTTTGGCTATGATGTGAGAACCAGCAAGATCTTTAACCACTTCGATGCTGATGACGAGCTCAGCTCGTCATCAGGCTTACCTGCTGTGTGCGGATGACAGGCTGAGCTCGTCACGTAACGCGGTAATTTTGAAAATGCCGCACATCGTGGGAAAAGCCGCCGCAGCGATGCGGTTAACCAGACCAAAGAGCACTTTTGATTTGTTTGCTGCTTCAGTAATAGTTTTAGCAACGTAGTTGGCCCTAGTCAGGACACATGCTTTGAGATAACGCTTCAGTTCACTTTTATAGGCAGAACCTGCCATATGGGAATAATCCTTTCTCCAGGTCCGTTCTAATTTTTTACAATTAGACTTATCGGCTTTTAATAGCTCATTGAACCAAGGGGCAGGTGTTTTATGGGCAGCCAGTTTCTTATGAGAGGAAGGAAGGCAGATGTTTATTGCATCATAAAGCCAAGAGTTGACTTTAGAGGCCACTGCTTCCACATTGTCCAACTTGAACAGGTCAGTGGGAAGATGTGTAACTAAGATATTTTTGAGCGAATCGATGTCAAGCTTTTTCCAGTCCCTTTTGATGGTGGTTGCTGGCTCTATAGGACGGGACAGGACATCAGTGAAGGTGAGATTAAATCTTATAAGAAAGTGGTCCGACTAATGAACTGGCAATGTAGAAAGACAGTAAAGATGAGAAAGATTAGAAAAGATAGGATCTAGAAAATGACCACCTCTGTGCGTGGGGCCACAATTTAGAATCTTCCAGATGTATATTAAGGTCACCTACAATCAGGAAATTACTGGAATTCAAAAGTGTGGAGGCCATGTAATCTGAAAAGTGTGATGACCAAGCATTTGCGGGGCCGGGAGGGCGATAGACCAATAAATGTCGTATACTTGTAAAGTGCACAGCTGCCCCAGCAAAGGGGCGTCCCAGCGCTAAATACCGCTGGGGAACCCATCCTGGCTTTCCCTGTGAGATGGTCCCTCCTGGGCATCTCCAAGGTGAAGACAAGCATCCCCAGCGCTGATGGGGCCGTTAGTAGAGATTAAGCAAGCTATTGCCCATAGTTGCTGAGTGAGACCCATGGTTGGAGTAGGCACCGAGGTGAGAATTATCGAGTCCGCTGACCATGGCCCAAGACCCTGCCGCGTTGAGAATCAAACCCTGGTCTCGGGCCGACCTCTGCTTCCGGGTCTGCCGCCTCTAACCAGTGAGACACCTCATCGATTTTTGACCAGGGGGTATGGCCCTAAGGCTCGTTTGGGTGTGGACAGGCGCAGACGGGCTCGCCTTTGGCACGCCCGCTGCGCTCGTTCACTGCGCGGCCGGATGATGTATGTCATTTGTACCGGATGAGGGCGGTAGGGTCCAATCAGCTAGTCCGCAACCCTGAAACACCCACTAGGATGGCGTCTTACCCCCAATACAACCCACGATTGCGCCTAATCGGCTGTGAGGGACTAAGGGTACTGAAGCGGTGAGTAAGTGTCATGCAAATAGCAGTATTAAAAATGTTTTAAAAACATTTAAAGAAATTTGTGCCTAGCTTTCCCGGCTTCCGCCTCAGGAAAGTGCTCTGTGTCAAATCAGCGCGTGAGATGGAATGCGCGATTTAAATACCAGCGAGGGCGGGAGGGTCCAATCAGCTAGTCTGCAATCCTGAAACACCCACTAGGATGGCGTCTCACCCCCAATACACCCCGCGATTTTGCCTAATCGGCTGCGAGGGACTAAGGGTACTGAAGCGGTAAGTAAGCGTTGTGCAAATAGCAGTATTAAAAAGATTTAAAAAACAATTAAAGAAATCTGTGACTAGCTTTCCTGGCTTCCGCCTCAGGAAAGTGCTCTGTGTCAAATCAGCGCATGAGAAGGAATGCACGATTTAAATACCAGCGAGGGTGGGAGGGTCCAATCAGCTGGTCCGGAACCCTGAAATCGGGACCCTAACCGATCCTTTTATTGTTTTTGTGCCCTTACTACTGGTGGTAGGTCCCTACTTATCACAACCAATAAAATACTTTGCAACAAATTGAATTCTACCATGAGAACTTACCCTTTAACACCCCACTTGACCACACATGATAGTCCTGCAACTTTCATGCTCGGGAGACCAATTAACACCAAGCCACCTCAATGGACAATCAGAGAAAGAAAGCTGATAAGACATAAGTCATGAGAAGTTCTTGGTTAATAAACAAAATATGAAAGTGTATGGGTACAGAACATTACATGCAAAGAACATTGTCTTTAAGGGAGGAGATCCAGTGCTTGTATGAGAAAATCAGACACTCCATTTGATGCAGAGCCTTTCTAAGTGGTGTCTTCTAAGGGACACATGATTACTGCCCAGCAACCTGACAAATCTATTTCCTGCTAATCTTCCCATTTCATGCACTTGACCAATCATTCATCAGATCTAATAGTTGAAAGAGAGACTCGGTCTGAAGCATCAGCAACTGCAGTTGCTTCTACACCATGGACGCAGAACCTGGACAACAGGGGATGACACCTCCTAGTTTCCTGAACAAGATAAGCTCAAACAATTAAAGCGCAATGAAGATTGAGTGAAGAAATCTGAATGTATATGTCTATCTACAAAAATATTTAATAAAAGTATGTAATTTTCTATTTAACAAAGATGGAGATATAGGGGCAGATTTACAAGCCCCTTGCGTCACTTTTACATCGCCGTTTCATCTCTTTTGTGACTCAGCAGCGGCGTAAATTTACAACGTGATGTATCTAGGGAGATGCGTCACGTTGTAAAGCCCTGTGTCACATTATACCTGCGCCAGGTATAATGTACGGAGGGTAGGCGTTCCCATGCAAAAAGCCACGTAGAACTGGCGCAGTGAAATTTACAAGATTTCACTGTGTCACTCTACGCCTTCCTTGCGTCAAAATCCCTACGCCTGCTCAGACCAGGCGTAAGGATTGATGCAGGGCATTTTACATGGGACCTACCTATGTTATCTGGTGAATTGCTGGAGTTGCGTCACTTTTGTGACAAACTCCAACAATGCGTCACTTTTCCTCCAACGATGCATCCGAATTTCTGACTCATCTGTAATTCCTTGCGTCATGGTGCACTGTATTATAAATACAGCGCATCATGGTGGTGCAAGAACATTTGTAGGTGACGCAAGGAAACTGACGCATGTATGCAGATGCATCAGGTCTTTGTAAATCTGCCCCATAGCATTTTATGAATTAAAAATGACGGAACACTGTTGGCCCCAGATGGAATCCATAGAACTGTGATGTGTGTGTTAGAGTGGAATGTACTAAAGGCTAGTTTAGAATGACGAGTTCATGGTTTTATGCAGAAAATAAAGACTTGAATTACTGAGTGGCATAGTCCTTTACGGGTGCCCAGGTTGAGGAGGACGTTTCAACCATTACACCAGGCTAAGGTGTTTACCAAGTCTAAGATAAATACCTCCTATTCCAAGTGTCGAACTTGAAAACGAGGCATAGTCTGCTTTTCGTAGACCGATTTCTGCAATTTGCTTCACTCCCCCACCCACCTTTTTCATCTGATTAACTTTACCAGGTTTCCTCTGGTCAAATCTGCCAGGGAAAAAATCAGGGTGTGAAAATGATTGCTCAACCCACAATTCTCATCATGGTTTATGCTCAATAAAAGTATTTTTCCAACCTCGGCATATTTGATCTTACAAATGTACAGATTTCACTTTTACTTTTCATATTTTGAAAAAAAACATTGGGTCTTGTTTCAAAGGGATTCCTGACTGGGTGAGGAGGGATTTGCATTTTGGACAGTCATGGATAGCACAATGCACAAGTGTATTGTATAGATGTACTTTTAACATAGTTACCATTTATTGTATAAAATACAGCATGCCGATTCAATATATTCCAACTGAAGAAGGAGGAAAGCAAAAAAAGGTATTGGCTAAAAACAACATTTTTCATAAAGTAACAGAATAGGGATCTAGGCTTTATGAGAATAACTAGATTAGTTATGAAAACTTCTTCATCGCTTTCAGTTGACAGTTTTACATAGTTCGAAATGGTTGTTCAGAGGCATATTTCTGATATCTTTTTCAAAGAAAAACAAGCCCGAAATTAATAAAGAATAACACATTTGCATTAGTAGTCAGCTACAGAGTGAACTCCTCACCTTATTTGGGATGTTTTAAACACCCTTCTACTGCTGCAACACCACAAGCTATTTCTTTAATCTGGCTAATAATTCAGAGATTGGATGCACTTCCATGTCTGTATCTGATTTCTGATTACCGCCTCCCCAAAGACATTTCATATTTGATGTCAATATTGAATCAGAAAATTGACCGAGGTCTCAGGGGTGCAGCTTTCACCCCGCATGAATACTGAGGCAAAAAGTCAATTGATGCATTCATCACATAAACCTCATCTCATATTGTTTTGGTTAATTATTTGCTACATTACAAATTCAGTGCCTGTTGAGTGAATGTGTGCACAATAAAATACAGTTCAATGTATTCAGTAAATGACAGTGTGATGAAACATTCCCTGTTGTCATCTTCCCAGGTCTCTGAAGATGGTAAAAAATGTTGTTTTCATCACCCTGGAAAAACTGCTAAAATCGTTTAAATCAACAGTTTAGTTTTACTGCTACATTAAATTAGTAACCATTCTGGCTGTGGTTTAATACAGTAAATCTTCACACATATTTTGCCTTCCGCATATCATTTTCTTGACTTGCAAAGTCGTTGGTAAGAAAGACTATTGGAATTTCAGAATCATGTTATCATATCACAAATCTGTGACATTATTGCAACCGGTCAGGAACTTGTTGATAAGGCCTGAGTTTAATGAAATAGTTTGAAGGGTGCATCATAAAAACGACCAATAAACGGAATACATTTAGTTAGGTAGTAGTAGCAGATACCAATTTAAACTAACAAACAATGACCCACACTGCTAAACAAGAACCAGTCATCACTCACAATTGTTTGTCTGCTTTTGCAATCTAATGCCCTTCTTTCCCAGTTTTCCTTTACCTTTTTTTTCATCTCACCACAGCTCTTCCAACATTCTTCTCTCTCCCTGGCAGTCAGGCTACCTTGAAGGTAACTCTTCATAACACAAATATTTCGAGTACTGCAGAGAGCAGAGATAGCAAGCAAACACTGTGGGGACCCTGTTCTGCGTGGGCAGGTGTGCCACCCTGCCTGCGGGTGCTTCTGACATTTATGTGGGAACCCTGTTCTGCCTGGGCAGGTGTGCCACCCTGCCTAATGGGTGCTTCAGACATTTTTGTGGGAACCCTGTTCTGCGTGGGCAGGTGTGCCATCCTGCCTGAGGGTGCTTCTGGCATTTTGGTGGGAACCCTGTTCTGCGTGGGCAGGTGTGCCACCTGCCTGAGGGTGCTTCTGGCATTTTTGTGGGAACCCTGTTCTGCGTGGGCAGGTGTGCCACCCTGCCTGAGGGTGCTTCTGGCATTTTAGTGGGAACCCTGTTCTGCGTGGGCAGGTGTGACACCCTGCCTGAGGGTGCTTCTGGCATTTTAGTGGGAACCCTGTTCTGCGTGGGAAGGTGTGCCACCCTGCCTGCGGGTGCTTCTGACATTTTTGTGGGAACCCTGTTCTGCGTGGGCAGGTGTGCCACCCTGCCTGAGGGTGCTTCTGACATTTTTGTTTCCTCTCCAGCATAACTTCCAAAGTAGAGGTTGCCACCTCATTAAGAGGCTTAGGAGAGACAATGAATTCAAAGTGCCTGGTAAGGTTTATTTTGGACCCTTTTACTAATACCTTTTAAGTTGATCTTCATACCCTATTATTACAAATCAATGTCATATGTATACATAGGTACATATTGCTAGAGATAGGTTTATCCAATTTTGCTATTTGGCCAGTGATACACCCATTTCAGCATTTGATGGTCCCTGCTAAAGCCATTCAATATATGGAGGCTGATAAAGGTACTACCTACTCTGCTTTTCTGGAGGTACAACATTTGAGAATGATATGTCTCTTTGTTATGGCAGTGGTTACTCATCCAGTTTGGAATAGGTATTGAACCTTTGGCATCCCTTGTCCAGATGAGGGTGTAAACAAAAGTCACAAGACCGTGCATCCCAGCTAATACACCTCAGTAACATCTACCTCACAAGAGGGTTGAGCTTGCCCTCTATATACCAAAACACAGTGAGCGCTGTTGAACATGCCCTACCTTTGTACACATGCCCCCGTTAGTGGTGTGCCTCAATTATTCACAGAGGGCAAGAGGGGATTATGCGCTTATAGTGTTTATGGTATCCGGAAATTAGTTAAATAAACTAGTATTTGCTCTAAGGGTGAGATACAGCCCTTGCATACAACTGTAACTATAGACAGACAAAGTCTGTCTATTTAAACAATCACAAAAAGATTCTTCCATATTTTCATAAATTTTGTTCATTCTCTTTGCCTTGCCAACACGTGTTTCGTCCTACTTTTACAGCATAAGGTCTTCGTCAGGGCTAAAAGCAAATTAAACATACCTTAGATTACTAAAGGTTCTTATTATGATGGAGACACTAGTACATGACCTAAACAATAAGATCAATTATGTATACATAATTTATGAAAATATGGATGAATAGTACTGAGTGACTGAAAAGAAAAAAAAGAAGAAATAAAGAAGATTTTTTTGAAAATATTTGAACTACCTTCTATTGTTATTGTGTCCAAGAGTGTTGTTCTGTGGAGTGTTACCGATATAATTTCCTAGTATTGCTCAGGAGGAGAATCTTTTTGTAGTGGTGTGCCTCAAACAGGACGGAATTGTAGTTTCAAAGAAGTTACTTATTCACTCACCCCTTTGTTTTAGAATTGTGTATAATCCTTGCCTGAGACTAGGAGGAGACCCTCTCATCCAAGTACCTGTGGTGTATTTACGAGGCTCCGGATTACCACCTTGAAATATAAATAAGTGAAACCATCACTTTATAAACTTTAGATATCATGGTTGGAATTGTGGGTGCTACTCAAACCCTAAACCAAAGTTATATGTTGTTCCTAAGGCATACCAACCATTCCAGTGGCACTCCTTCGACCAAATAACAATGACTGACCATGCATTACCAAGCTAGCGGACCCGGAGCGTTACCCAGAGCGTCAAGACCAAGATGCCTGTTCAGACTGATGCTTCTGATGCTGCAGACGCCGTTCAGGAGGCGGGTGAGTTGAGCCTACCGACTGACATGGCTAATTCTTTGACCCAGCCACAGGTTTCGACGAAAAAGGGGGGGAGCACGGCAATACGTCTCGTAATTTCAATGCGGCATCACAAACAGTACCTGCCATGTTCGAAAAACAGCTATCTAAAAAAATGCAGGCTTCGTGTGCTGACAGTCCGGCAATAGATCCAAACGGGGTTCAGACGAATAATGTAACAGAGTAGGACTGTTCGAGTACTGTAGTCCAGGGTGAGCCCCCCGTTGAAATTTTGACCTTCATTCAGGAAAAACTGCTACTACCGGATTTTGATGTCAGACCTGAAGGGAGAGGGCTGCCCAAAGGCATTCTGGGACCTGTAGCCCGTTCAGTTTCTCAAATAAATAATAAAACATGCTTAACTGAGTGTGCTACAGAGACAGCATCAACTGAATTTTCATGCCGTGATCCTATCGGCTCTCAATAAGTTTTGGATATGTTTTTTTCTATGTCAGATCATTCGTCTGATGAGAGCATGGATAAAGATTGGGCTGATTATCCTGGAGGTAGCAGGCTGGATGACGACGATTTAAGAGCTAGTAAAATATCACCAGGATCTGTCATTACTGTTAAAAAACATAAGTTGAGAAAGATGCAGAGCATCAGAAATAAATCTATCAATACCGGTGAGATATCATATGAAATTGCGTCGCTGTCTGGTTGCTTGGAAGAAGGGCAGGTTTGCTCTGAAGAACAACCACTTGACCAGGAAGTGACATTAGCGATGATGTATCAAACCTTGATGGCACATAGATCTGAAACAAAGACTGAGATTGCCCGCACACAAGCTACGTGTCGCAAAGTGCAGAACGCGGTAAGGCGAGTTACAAACATTTGCACGGATATTTCTTCTAGGGTCTCTGAGGTGGAGACTAGAATTTCGGTTTGGAGGATGAAGTAGCGGCGCAAAAAATCAAACTTAGTACTGTTAAGGCACAACGAGATGATATGAGTTTTAAACTGATTGATTTGGAAAATCAGTCGCGTAGAAACAATCTGCACATTTTGGGGGTTCCCAAGACTTTGGGGGGGTGTGATATGCGCAAATTTGTATGTGAATTGTTTTCTGAAGCATTTCCGGAACTAACATTATGGGATTGGCCACTTGTTATTGAGCGGGCACATCGCTTTCCCTTTACATTGAACAAGGCTAGAGAAACTGAGGCTGATCGACCGAGAGCCATATTGGTTAGATTTAATAATTTCTTAGCCAGAGAAGATATTTTTGGTTTAGCCAGGCCAGATAAGAAGGGAGTTGCCAAAGGGTGCAATTATTTCGTCCATCTGTCAAGCCACTGTCTCCAAACGTTGGCATTTACGTCAATTAATTGCTGGTTTCCAAGAAAAGGGGGCAGTGGTATACAAAATCCACTAAAAGTCACTGTGAAGGGTAAAACAAGTTTTTGTTTTCCGAAATTGTGGCAAAAAAATATTTGATGACATTATGATGCTACTGAAACTGAATTTTGTTTGTTTGCTACAGGGATAGGGGGGAGGGAGGTAGGACCAAACAAATGGGGATGAATATCAAAGCCTAGTTGGGATGATTGTTTTTGAATGATGCTATTCCTTCTTTCGATCAAGGAAAGGGGATGGCGGGTTGGGTGGGGTTTCTGTTAAGAAGGAGGGGGTGGGGGTAGAGGTATGGGGTTGGGTGTAAGTCAGCAGCAGTTATTTCTGAGTGGTAGCAAGGGAAGATTCTATTTATGTTATTCTTAAGGGCAAGATTTTGTTGGTTCATGAAAGGTATGATTGTTTTTTTGACGTATAGAAATGGATAGGAAGCTGAAAGTTTGCTCGCTGAATATTAACGGTCTCAACGACTCTAAGAAAAAGGGGTTCCTATGTAAAATGGTGCAGTTATTACAAATAGACATTCTGTGTTTGCAAGAGACACACATTTCTAGGGCAAAGAGAGATTGGCTAAAAAATCTTGGTTTAGATTTAAAGTATGTTAAAAACAGACAGGAATTAAGAAAGGGGTTGCCATCCTTATGAAACGTGGCTTAGGCACTAATATTAGAATTATGGCAGATAAATGGGGGAGATGGGGTTGGCTGAACTTATGATAGATGAAAATAGGTTCACTATTTGTTCATTGTATGGCCCAAATATAGACGAGGCCGAATTATGAATTTTATTAATCTGGAACTTGCCTTATGGATTCAACCCATAATTCTTTGTGAGGATCTTAATGTGCATATCGATGCATGGTTTGATATCAGGCAAAATAGTAAATATTTTGGCAGAAAGCCTCGGACCTTTAAAGCTCTTCATGAATTAGTTTTAGGAAATGGGCTTATTGACGTATGGAATGCTAATCGTGCTACTGAACCTGGTTATATTTTTTTCTATCCCACACCAAAAATGTGTTCATTTGTATCATTTTTTTATTTCTCAATTTTTTCTAGATAAAGCGAAAATTGAAATCCTCCCCAAACTAATTTCAGACCACAATCCATTAATACTCGAAATACAAGTACCTCCTAACATCCAGAGTGTAAAAATGAATTGGTCTTTTCAAAGAAACTTATTATTTGAAGATGATTATTTGCAATATATGACCACAATCATAAATTAATTTTTTAATCACAATAATGACACCGCCTCAGTCCCAATAGTGTGGGATACTTTTAAATCAATAGTTAGGGGGGAGACTTTAAGCTTCTCGAATTTCCAACGTAAAGCCAGATGGATTAAGTTTTGTGAGGAGTCAAATAAGGTAATGAAGGCCGAGTTGAAGTTAGCGGAAAGTATAAAACTAGGCTGTGGCATTGAAGAAGCTCAACGTGATCTAACTGTCAAACGGAATATAGTGTATTCTCATATAGCTGATCAGATTGCGCCGAAGCACAGACAATTTAAGTCGGAGTGCTATGAATTCAGCGAATAAACAGGAAGAATACTAGCCCAAAGATTAAGACAGAAGGCAGCATTTAATTATATTTTAAAAATTATTGACTTAAACGGTGTCATGCAGCAATCGAAAAAAGAGTTGCTTAAAGCATTTCGTGATTTTTATCAACTTTTATATGACGAGTCTCATGATGGTATAAACGTAGGCAGGAATGAGCTTTTGTACCTTGAAAAGCTCGATTGTGCTGGACTTCTCGCAGCACACAAAACTTTATTGGCTACCCCTATTTCATGTGATGAAATTGAATCAGCTATTCTAGGTCTAGCTCTTGGAAAGGCAATGGGGCCTGATAATATACCTCTCGAATTTTATCGCACATTTCGGGGGTTGTTAAAAAATGATTTACTTAAAGTTTTTCATAATACTTTTCTAGGTCACCCCCCCGAATCATGGTCTTTTGCTAAAAAAAAGGAAAGGTGGCAAGTGAACTAGGGTCATATAGACCAATATCACTTAATACTGCTGATAGCAAGATTTTTTCTAAAATCCTAGCCAACAGATTGAATGATTTAATGCCCACTTTGGTCTCCATTAGACAGCATGGATTTATTCGTAATAGAGACACGACGGATCATGTAAAGAGGGTCCTCTCAATCTTGGATTGGGTGCAGGCCACAGGATCTCCGCTTGCGGTGGTCCTGTTGGATGCTGAAAAAGCATTCAACATGGTTGCCTGGAGGTTCCTGTGGTCTGTATTGATGTGGAAAGGATTTCCTAGAGAATTTATTACGGCAATTCAGGCATTATATAATCACCCTAGGGCCACAATCAGAATAGCCGGCGGGGTTTCGGATGACTTTGTAATAACGAAGGGGACAAGGCAATGTTGTCCTTGCTCCCCCTTGTTATTTGCATTGTATATCGAACCCTTCTTGAAAATATTGGAAAGTGAAGTCGAAATATGCCCAGTTAGGATTTATCAAACGGACTATAAAGTGTTTGCGTACGCAGACGACATTGCCATCACTACTGCTTTCGTACGCAAACACTTTATAGTCCGTTGTTCAATTTGTATCCAGAGTAATCCCCAAACTCATGAGCTAATTCAATAATTTGGGTAAAGATTGCTTGAACTGATTTTTTTAAATATCTCCAACTAAGAAGTTTTCTGGACTCCAAGGGAATACTAGATCTTCCCTTTATGAATAAGATTGATATTATCGAATGCATCAGAAAAGGAAATAAAATCGGCTTGTTGTATCAGATAATGATGAATAGACTACAAGATGATTTATTTCTGGTTGAAAGCAGATGGAAAAGAAAATTGGAAGTGGACAACTTAGATATGACTAGGGCTTTAGAAATATCCACTAAAACTGTATTTAATGGGTCACTAAAAAGTCAACATTTTATGTACATTTTTGACCTATATTACACACCCGCCAAATTGTCGAAATGGAAATCTGGTATTGGGGATAGGTGTAGCCGTTGTGGATATATAGCCGCTGAGGCTATTCATATGTTTTTTGAATGCCCCAGACTGTCACAATTCATTAGCGATGTCCATTTTTTTAACTACCAGTTTTGGGGTACAGGTACAATTGTCTGTAGAATTAGTAATATTTGGAATTCAGACACAAGAAATCGGGATCCGATCAAATCCAGAGGAAGGATTTCTTTTCATTTGTATGGCTATGTTTAGATTCTGTATTACTTCACGATGGTTAGACCCTAACCCGCCGGTTTTTAATCACTGGCAACTTAAATTACTTTCTATTTACCAGCTAGAAAGCGCTGTTTATAAACTGAAGAGGATGAAAAGGAAGACTTACGGCAAGAATGTATGGGCACCAATTTCAAATTGGATTTAATTTTCTTCTTTCGTATGATTGATTATCTTTCACATTCATAATGTTACTTATGTATTTTTAAGATATTGTTTGTAAAGATTATTTCTTCTGTCCCGGTAGGCGGGAATGTCAATTCTTATATTTATTTTTCTTTCAATATGCTTTGTTGTGTTATCTTTCTGTATTTCTTTATAACTATCTGCTGACACAAAATAATAAAAAAAAAAAAGGAAGGTACCCCTTCCTGTACAACAACAATCATGCACGCAGCGTAGGATTCCTTGCACTACGGTGCAAGGGTGCCTGCATTGGCGCCTAGCATCCAATTGTGCACCAGTGCAGGGAAGCACTCAGGGATAAGTCAAATTGTTGCAAATATAATGCATCCTTTGCTTTGGAAGTAACGCAACATGGCGCAGCCAAATGGGTTATGGCATTGCGCTACGTTACTTCCTTGTAAATACGGCCCTAAGAGAGAGTTTGGTTATACAATTTGGTGGAATAGCTTCAATATTACATGACAGCAGCCTGTATGGATGCTGCCATGTCATCGCCTATTGCTCAGGAACCTGTAGGACTATGTAAACAAATGTGGTGTGTTGGTCGAGAACCACACTTTCCCAAGTGCACACGACAAGAGCTGAGAAATAATAATTTATGTCTCACATTATTAAAGCAAAAATTATGCAAAAAAAAAGAGCAACTAATAAACCAAACCTAAATAAGCCCTGAAAAATGTGTCATCACTTAATAATTTTCTGGACTCACTGAGAGGGACTTAAGTTGTAGTTTGCATGGCCTCTTCGATGGAAACCTAAAGGCAGTATAGTGTACTGGTAGCTAAACATCCTTTACATTCGTCACACTCTCTTACAGATATAGTGCGTCATTACTGCAAATAACAAATAAAAATGTTTGTGAAAATAAAAGAAAAACAGTAAAGAAATAATTCATTGTCATTCTTAAGGCTAGTGATAGATGAATTGGTCCCTCATTCGAATTGGACTGAAATTCCAAATTGAGTAGGTAAGGGAAGTTGGACTGGTCGAAAGAGGAATTACAAAGTATGTGGAAAAACTGTTAGTCACAGTTTATTTACCTCAGGCATTCGCGCAAATAAGGACTCTCACACAACCCTGAATATAGCATAAAAGGTCACCTTTATTACCAGGACAGCCAAAGACAGACCCGCAACATAAACTTTTCAAAACAAACCTTTTGCTTTTATTTTATCCAAACATTTTCCATATAAACCATTTCCATTTCCAATGCTTTATTTCCAAATAACCATAACTTGTTTTCATACCATCCATATGTTTTCCTTCTTCTTTCCATCTCTTCCCCAACCTACCCTCCCAAGCCCTCCCCCTTAGAGAAAGGATGAATCCGCTCTAGATTATCCAATCCCCTTATCACACGCCGACAACACAACAAAAGAATCTGCCTGTAGTGTCCTGAGGTGACATCCTGACAATTTTGCATGTATCAAGAAATATTTATGCATGTATGTATTTATTTATTTATTTCTTAACTTTTTATTTTTTATAACACATAACAACAGTAACACGCGACAGTGGACAAGAACACCCTACCCTTGATTTTTGCAACCAGGGTGGGTCAAACACGACACCACCGCTCCTCTCACTCGCTCAGAGTGACGTCAAACCCTCCCTCCCCTCCCTTCACTTGGGCCTAGCCCCTCCCACCACCCAATCAGGCCGCGGGAGGTCGTCCCTCGCGCGAAATACCCCAGGGGGACATTGGCTTTGCCAAGTGCCCCTGGGGACCCATCGTGCAAATAAGGACTCTCACACAACTCTGAATATAGCATAAAAGGACACCTTTATTACTAGGACAGCCCAAAGCTGTCCACTCGGCTCGACTCAGTCACCTGGGCCACCGAGGCCAAAGCTTCTCCCCTTTCACTCTGGCTTGCCGATGGAGATGGCCCCTCTGCTACGCCATGTCGGCCCACTCTTTGCCATGCTGGGGATCGGGAACGGCGACGTCTTCTTGGAGAGGCGCTGGCGTCCGCCGATGCAGATGTTTCCTCCATTCCGAGCAGCTCCCTGGCGGCCGCTAATGTTCGCACTTGCACCAGCCTATTTTGCCACCGGAAGATAAGCCGAAAGGGGTGACCCCAGGAGTAGGACACCCTGTGCTCCCTCAGGAAGGCCGTGATCGGGCGGAAGTCCCGTCGCTTTTGCAGGGTAGAAGCCGCCAGGTCTTGAAAAAGTTGAGGGCTGTGCCCACGAAAAAGCAAATTGTTGGTATCCCTCGCCTTCCGCAAGATCGTTTCCTTCAGCTGAAAGTCATGGACACAAACCAAGATGTCGGGAGGCGGCGAGCGCGCGCCACGTGGCAGGCCCACCCGATGTACTCTGTCCATCTTGACTTCATTGCGATCGTCCTCCGCCAAAATGTGCAAAAAGAGAGCCTCCACATATTCCCGCAGGTTTCCACCGACTCCATCCCACGTCACCGCTCGTATTCGGATATTATTGCGACGGGACCGGTTTTCCAAGTCCTCGCTGTGGGTCTGGAGGTCCAGATTTTGCTCGCGGAGCTGGAGCAAATCTTGCTGTAGTTGATGGACATCCCCACTGAGGCCCAATTCGTGGTCCTCTACGGTCGCTACACGCTCGCCGATGCCGTCTACATCACGGCGGACCTCACGGAGGTCGGAGGCTAGTTGTGCTTTCAGCTCCGTAATATCCTCCTTGATGGAGGAAAAAAGCTCAATCAGGAAGGCCTTCGTGACCGGGCCATCAGCGTCGTCTTTGGTCGGCGACTTGCTAGGGCCGGGGGGCGATCCAGATGCCCCCTTACCGGGACCATCCTTCCCCGGTTTATTCAGGCGATTCCTCGTCGACATGATGCGACACCTCAGCTCAGATGGTGAGAGGCAAGATGGCACCACCTCTCCGTCCGTTCGTCTTCTGCGCTGTCCAGCAAAGCTCCAGACAGGCCGGTGCCTCCTCGTCACCTCCGCTCGGCGACAACAGCCAGCTAGGACGCCGGGATCACAGGCAGGCTCGCCACAATCCCAGTGGGGGGGACTCGCAAAGCAAGCGCTTCACTCGGTAACTTACAAAAGTCCCGAGTCCCCTCGTGTGAAGAGTCGATGTCGCCCAGACAAAGCCCCGTAGGCCGCTCCGGTGCTCGTGCGTCACCAAAGTAACACCTCGGCTAAGTCCGCCGTCCCATGTCGTAGCTCAACGGGAGAAGGAGCAAACCAATGCAGGACACCTCAGCGAACCCAGGAGAGTCAGAGCCGAGGCTGAAATCGCCCCAATGCCGCTAAACAAAGCTATGAAAGGCTCGGGGTGCCGGAGGAGCTCGCAGGCACGTCTTACTCCGTCGCCATCTTGGCCACGCCCCCCATATTCTCATATTTTAATGTGTTTTTGAGCTCAACCTGTTTTTACATAGCTGTTTCTAGCAGTAGTGCATACCTCAGGACCAAACCACGAATGGGAGGGTTGCAGATCCCTCCAGTATCAGGCAATGTCTTGTTTAGCCTGCAGAAGCATATGCCCTCCAGGTTTCCTTGACTAATGGAGTCCTATCCCCCCCATAATTCCAAACAATACCACTTTGGGGGTCCAATAAAATTGGAGCATAAAGAATATTGACCCATCTGTTGTGTACTTTCCTTCCAATAGTGGATAATAATAGGAGAGGACCACACTATATGGTAAACGGATCCTTCCAGGTCACCACATCATGTACATGCAGATGTTATGTTAATTTCATTTATTAGGCACACAATCACAATGGCTACTTGGTGGTATGGGGTATAATAAAAAAAACTCAATAGAGGTAGTTAAAGGCAAAATTATCTTTATCTAAAAAACCTGAGGGGCATATCTATGATTTTTTTGCCCTGTATCAGAAGTAAAGGGCAGGAATGCACCGTATTTATTCAATATGGCTCATTCCTTTTTCCTTGTGCTGTGTTGGCAGCCTCAGGCCAACACAGGCATCCTTGCGCTATGGTGTAAGGTTGCCTGTGTTGTAGGCAGGATTGCTTTTGTGCTGGAAGGGGCATCTTCCTGCACAAAAACAATCCTGAGAGGCGTTTTCCTCTTTGTATTTGTGCTGCAGAATGTAGACAAAAAGAGAAGAAATAAAAATATTTCTCCTTGTTACACCTCTTTGGGGTGCAAGAATCTATTTGGTGCATTCCCGAGTACACAAGGTCTCATTTTGGACATCCCTTGCCAAGATCACATTACCGGCCACCTGAAAGACCTCCACTGGCTTCCCGTTAACAAGAGAATAACATTCCGTCTCCTCACCCACGCACACAAGGCCCTCTACAAACTAGGGCCCGAATGCCTCAACACTCGACTATCCTTCTACACACCCACCCGCCAACTAAGATCATCCAATCAAGGCCTCTCCGCAGTTCCGCGTATCCAAAGATCCACCATGGGAGGTAGATCCTTCTCCTACTTGGTGGCCAAGACCTGGAACTCACTCCCCACTCACCTCCGCCTTACACAGAACCACATCTCCTTCAGAAAAGAACTTAAAACCTGGCTATTCGATAAATAATTAACCCCCTCCCCAAGCGCCTTGAGACCCTCTGGGTGAGTAGTGCGCTATATAAATTCTTGAACTTGAACTTGAACTTGGGAATGCATCAAAATCCATCGATGTTCCATGGGAACACGCACACAACTACCATAAGAAGCCTACCTGGCTCAGTATAGTTCAAAGCAGTAATTTGCACTGCGTGACATTATTCAACATTTATGAAGTCACGCAGGTCCACACAAGGTCCAAACATGATTAGTGCAAACAAAAAACAGTAAAACAGAAAAACTACGGGTATGAACAATCAACAATAAAAAGATAGTTTATAAGAATAAATAAAAACACGTTTGTGCAAAGAATGATGCCAAAAAATAGTTATAATAATAATAATAAAACCATTTGTAGAGCGCATGGTTACAATATAACAGCGTGTCCCCGCGCTATAGACTGAGATTGTCTATTAGATTGGGATTTCAAGCCACAGAACTTGTGACGAAGATGTTACTTTCAGGTGCTTTCTATAACTCTTGGCTTTTCCCCTTTACTTGCCATGATTGTAAGTTGTTTATGTGATGCATGTCTAAGAAGATATTAAAAACCAAATAAACAGATTTTGAAACAAAAAATAGTCATCAGGTTTGTAAGGTACACCCCCACTTGTAGTGCTGTGCTTCTGCGTCCATGGCTTGAATAAAGAGGGTGGGATGGTGGAGTAACTGAGAGCCAGAGCATGCTTTCAAAATTGCGCCTTTTGATATGCTACTATTAACGAGAAATAGTAGATGCCGCTACTTCCTTTTCAATAGTGGATCAGTCAGCCAGAAATTAGAGGGAATGGAGAGTGTTCGGGTGGCCGTTTTAGCATTTTGCCGTTTATCATCATTCATTTGACCCATGTCATGTTACCAGGCCAGTCTTAGGTCCTACAAGCCGTCCGGCCCACTGAGGATAATGAATCTATATAGCCAGTCAGTCAGTCAAAAAGCTTTATTATCGGAGAAAGCACATGTACAAAATTTTAAAATACCAAGACATTCCATAATAAAAACGATGCAGTGTACTCGTGCTACAAGAAAAACAATACAGTTAAGAACAGTTTTGGAATACAGCGTTAAAGCAAGAAAGTAACTGAGTAAAAATTAGGAGGTCCACACACACCCCTTTTTGATAAAATTCCTTATAGGTTACAATAATCACAATGGCAAAAGTTCTCACAGTTTGGCATTTTTAATTTTCAGGCTTCTGAAGCACCACATGGACAAGAGATATCCGGAAGTCACAAACACAATCAAGGGGGAAGTATCATATTTTAAGATTCTCAATACTTCCCTATAGTCCCTGAGACCCATATTCTTGCATAATTGCACAATCCATTTAGCTCTAACCTTAGAGTAGAAATGGCAGAAGAGCAGCAGGTGCAGATCCGTCTCCTCACTACCTACACACCCTGGGCATGTGCTAACTGCAAGGGATGTATTAGACCACTTTTTGGTCAATGCCCTAATTGAGAGTGTTCTATGACTAAATTGGACATATAGTTTCTTCGCCAATAGGGGCTGGATATCGTCCAGGAATCGCTCAAAGTGGTAATTGTCCTTGACTTCCAATATTCTATTGGTCAATTTACCCAAAGCAGGGTTAAGTGCTAAGAGATCCCTTCGGTGTTGTTTGAGTACATTGGCCAAAGACCTTTTAGTGATCAAGGCACAAGTTTGCTCTGGGAACAGCCACATGTCTGCCCTACCCACTGCATAGCAGAGCTGATTCACATGTTTTAACCAGGGGATTTTCCCCACTCCCCTTATAGCCAGTAAATCCCTTAAGTCCTCTCTATAACTTAGCAGCTCTGGAGTAGTCCAGAGACGCCTCCAGAATAACAAGGGGCGATTGGTCATGACATCCTAGAAAAACCCAAATCTAGGCGTAATGTGGTCAGAGGGTGCTCTGGGGAAGTCTCAGTAGGCGCCTGATGAAGCTATTCTCAGTGGTGGACAATGAGGTGGCGCTAGCGTGGCCCCACAACTCTACACCATAGAGCGCACAACCCCTCGCCTGGGCTTTATACATTTCGACTGGTGGTCCCAGGGTTTTATATGAACACTCGTTTTATACGTTTAAGATTCCACCAGATGCTTGAGCCAACTTCAGATTTTCCTTGGCCATGTGTGACCCCCCACTCCATCCTATCGTTTATTGTTACCCCCCAAGTAATCAAACGTGGAGACTCTTTCAGCGCCGAGCCATCCAAATGGGGGTGAGGGCAATTGGTTTATTTAGTATGATAAACCATGTATTTGGTTTTTGAAAGATTGATCTCCAGGTTTCTAGTTCTGCAAAAAGAGCAAAAAGAGCCTCCAGAGTTCGCTGAATACCCATAGACGATTTTGATAACAAGAGGTTATCATCAGCGAACATCAGGACCGGTATTTTATGCAAAGCTAGACTAGGAGAGTCTAAATCCCTCTCACCCAAAAGATGGTCGATCAAATCATTAAGAAACAGGGAGAAAAGCGTGGGGGCCAACACGCACCCCTGCCTAACACCCTTTTCCACCAGAAAGGGGGCCATGAGCTTCCCGTTCCTACCGTGCCTCACCCTCGCAAAGGTGCCTTGATGTAAACGTTTGAACAATTGGCACAAATATATTGGGACACCCATCACTAACAATATGGCCAGAGCTTATCCCTCTGGACCAAAGATCAAATACAGGTTGCCAGCTCCCATTGTCACCGTCTTCCAGTAGACCAATTGAAGTCTAAATAGTTGGTCGATGGTAGAGACCTTGGCACGAAAGCCCGCTTGGAGGGCAGTCAGGGTGTGATGTTCATCAATCCAGTAAATCGTTAGTAAAAAGCGGTCAAACAATTTCTGAAAGACATCAATCAGGCTAATGGGGCGGTAATTCGCCAGGTCGAGTGGGGAGGCCTTTTTGTGAATGGGGATGATCTCTGCCCCTAACCATTTGTGTAGGATTTCCATATCGTGAAGGATGGCATTAAAATATAACCAAATATAAGTTGCCCAAACCTTCTGCTCACACCGGAATAGGTCTCCAGGGATTCTATCCAATCCCGGAGCCTTCCCGGGGGACAGGCTTCTAAGGGCCGCCTGAATTTCCAGCATAGTACATGGTGGATAATCATAGACCTTTGCAGCCAGTGCTCCTGAGGCAAGTATTCCATTTGGAGGGGTGAATAAATCTACCGAAGTTGGGGTATCATTGAGGGAAAACAAAGATTTAAAATGCGCTATCCAAACCTCTTCACTCAGATTCGGTATTAGTGCAGACGGACCTTCGGACCAATCTAACTAGATTCCAAAAAGCTCTGTAGACACGTCCGTCCAGGTCTTCTTTTATATTTGTCCACTTTAATGCCTTCCATTCTGACTTGTAAGCGAGTCTAGCTATTCTAATGCTCTGAACAGATCCAGTTTTGACTTTCCTGATGAGTGCACATTTAGCCAACCTACACTGTTTGGTTTACAATTGGGCCTGTTTTCTTGGCCGCGGCCTCCTATTAACTGTGGTGTAAAAATAGGAGGCCAAAGTGGTGGTTAAATTAGAATGGATGGACCCAAGCGCTAGGAAATAAGAAGACTCAAGATTTTCAGCCGGGAGTTCAAAAGCCTTCACTAGAGAGCAGGCGACGTGTTGGTATAAGTCAGCTATTTTTTAAGGATATAACACAAACTTGGCCCATCTTATGCGTCTGCCACCCGCTGTTAAGATTAGATTCGTGTCAACATGGGTCTCCAGCTCCCCCGGTCAAAGTCGGTATCCCAATGTGTGTTTTAATTCTAGTGACAGAAGGTTATGGTCACTATCTACCCTCTGGATTACACTGAAGGCCCTGATTTGGGACCAAAATTCTACATTGACCATAATATAGTCAATAGTTGTGCTTTTCCCTACTCTAATATAGGTGACTTTGCCCGGGACATCAGGAGGGAGTCTACCATTACAAGCTCTGAGAGAATGGGTTAATAAGAGCTTGTTGATCTGCAGAGCCATTATCGACCAACGCTTTGCTGGATACATAGAGCATTCCTGAATAAGCCAGGTAGAATCCTCATCCTGAGTTACAGGAGGGATCCCGGCCAAAGGTTTGAAATGACAGTTGTAATCACCCCCCATGATTCTATGTGTCTGTGAGGGAAATAGTGTAAGGAGTTCATCTAAAGCATTCAAAGTAGAAGTGCCCACCGTGTGGGGAGTGTAGCGCAAATAAACGTTGAAGACCACCACACTCGTACCATCCAAATAATTGAGCACAATACAAAGAATATCCGGAGAGTGGGATTCAATCACCTTCACTGAACAACCCAAGTGCGTAGCTACCCAAATGCAAAGTCCCCCTGAGGGTCTCACTCTTGGTCCCTGTACAGCTGGTATGTGAAATGTTGCAAAGCCCACCCTTATGGGGTGGGCTTTGTCTCTTGGTACAAGCACAAATCGTACTGGTCCACGAGCACTCGCCATTCCGGAAGGGCTAGCTTGGAACCAATACCCGCTAGGATCCACCAGCCAATTAATGTACTATGGGGTTCTACCCTTGGGGGAGTAGCTGCCGTGGATGGGAACGCATTAAAAGGGGGCGTTCTAGCCGGATTATCTGGCTTGGTTCCATCTCCTGATGAACTTAAATTTACGCCAGGTTGGATCATTAAAATGTCATCTTCCTGTACCCCAAAATCTGTCAAAGGGGGCCTGCCCTCAACCCTCTGACGCTCCTCCACAGGGCACCCAGCTTCATTGGGATCTAATTCTATAGACCATAGTGGGTGCAGTAGTCATTCTACGGAATTCAAGACACTGAATCTATTGGCTACAGGTAGGCTATATTCTACCGCCTTTCACCTGGATAGAGGTAGGATGGCCCAAACCCGTCTGAAACTGGTTCCCGTAGGTAAAAGTACGCCAGAGGGAGTGGGATGATTCTTCCCTTTTGTCTAGGGCCTCCCCAATCAAGAATGTATTTAACCACTACAGGATCCCTGAAATTAACAATTACACAATCCCCTCCAATGTCCTTGGGTTTTGTCCCCAACCAGCTGACTCTTCTAGCGAATATAATTTCTCCCTGCCCCATCCCCATTAAGGGTCTGTATTTGTTAAGCCAATAAGTGATTTTATTCTTCAGCTCTGGGAATGTCTCACCTCTGTCGCATGACAACAGAGGAACTCCGGTTATTTATCACCACATACGGAGAAGCCGAAGGGGGTAACTCGGGGCAAGGTGATGTTAGTTGGGTACCCTTCCTAGGAGATTTCGTAACAGGCTTGTGGGGAGCCAAAACCTAGTGTGGCTGGTTTCTGATGCTGACTTGTGGAACTAAGTTTGAATTTCGAGGAACAGGGGTGACTATATTTGAAGGCTCCTTAGATGGAATAGCGGAGCCGGAAGGGGTAATGTTAAAAATACATTTAGGTCTAATCGTCGGATCCAATCCTGGTGCCAGGTTTTTACTTCGAGGGCCATTTTTATTTATATTTTTTTATTTATTTAATGTTTTGTATAGCGCGAACATGACCGGTAGGTATCAGAGCGCTTTACATTCCGAGGTAGGTAAACAATTAACGAAGATAACCAGGTACACAATTGACACCACTAGTGCGCAGTTTGAAAATGAGGAGATATGAGGTAGGTTCTAAACGGCTATAGGAGGTGACATCACTATATCTATATATCTTAACATGGACGCTATATGAGGTAGGTCAAGGATTAATGTATATATTATATAATTTAAAGGTAACACACATGAAGTAGATAAATTCTATGGCATTGCAAAGTTGCGTAAATATATATAAAAATTCTCCTTAATAAGAGATAACACACGTGAGGTAGATAATTCTATGGCATTACATAATTGCGTAAATATATATAAAAATTCTCGTTACTAAGAGGTAGCAGTAAGGATACAGTCTGGACTCGGTAGTCATGTTTGTCCCATATCATCGTTCATCCCATATCTTTTTTCAAGTCGGCTGTTTTTCCTTATAATGATCTTGTTTCTCTACATCCGGGCAGCACATAGGTCAGATCTGTGCTCAGGTAACAGCACTATGCAAAGTATTTACTCATCATGAGGCTCTTCACTTCTCTCTTAAATGTTACTGAATTTTTAATCTTTCTGATGTTTGGAGGGAGTGAGTTCCATATTCTGGGGGCTGTTCCTGAGAACGCTCGGTCATAGGTTTTTTTCGTTCGGAAGAAGGCTAGCCGCAACACCAGTTCCTTGGCACTCCTGGCTGGTCTGTTTCCTCCTGACAGTTCAATTTTTCCGGCCAGGTATCTTGGTGTGTTGTAATGGATCGCTTTATGAGTGATACATGCTATTTTTAATTGGATTCTGGCTTCAAAAGGGAGCCAGTTTAATGCTTTCAGGTGCGGAGAGATATGGTCGAATTTCCTGGATCCAGTGATCAGTCTTGCCGCTGCGTTGAGGCATGCTTTTAGCTGTGCTGTGGTCGTTTTCGGAAGACCGGCTAAGGTGGTGCACCCATATTCAATCCTTGAAATTACTAAAGACTGGACTGCTAGCTTAAGATCCGCCTCTGAGATGAAAGGTTTCAATTTTCTTATGTAGTTCAAGTGGAACCGTGCACTTTTGGCCATTGATTTAATATGGACTTGCATGTCGAGCTTCTCATCTAATGTGATTCCGAGCGATTTCGCTGAGTTGACTAGCGTTGGGGTGCAGTTTAGCGCTGTCAACAGCTTGGTCCATTCCTTCATTTCCGACTGGCCCTTTGCTGGTGAGATTAGTAGAAACTCTGTTTTGTGGGCGTTTAGCTTCAGGTGATTTGTTGTTAACCATTTCAATGTCATTTTTAAAGCCTCATTCATCAGCTCAATGTCTTCCAGGGACCCGATCTTCATGTATATTTGCGTGTCATCCGCATACATGTGATATTGTATCTGTGCGTTTCGTAGAATGTCTGTGAGCGGTTCGACATATAAGTTGAATAGTGCTGGGGATAGTGTCGAACCTTGAGGTACTCTAATTGAGTTAGGACTGGATGGAGATAGTGATTGGTTGACCAGGAATCTTTGTGTTCTGTTCCGCAGAAATGATTCGAACCATTTCAGTACAGTTCCAGACAGTCCCATCCTTTCCTGCAGCCTGTTCAATAGTGCTTCATGATTCACAGTGTCAAATGCTGATGACAAATCTAGGAGAATCAGTAGGCATGCTCGATTTTGATCCAGGGCCTGAAGCGCGTCATCAGCAATATGGAGGATCGCTGTTTCTGTGCTATGCCCTGTTCTGAATCCTGATTGGCATTCATCTATCAGGGTGAAGTTGTTGATGTGTTGGTTCAGTTGGCTTTGCACGCATTTCTCTATTAGTTTGGCCAGTATAGGGATGTTGGTCACTGGTCGGAAGTTATTCTGATCTGTTGCATCTGCTGACAGTTTTTTGATTAAGGGGACAACTTGACCTGTTTTTAGGCAGTCTGGGAGGACCCCTTGTGCAAATGATGCATTTATTATTGTGGTCCAGATTGGAACCACAATGTGGTTAATTTCCTTTAGGCATTTCGCGGGTAGCGGGTCCTGATAGTGGTTGTTAGGTTTGATATCCGAGTGAATTTTGGCAAAAGTATTTTGGTCATATAGTTTGAAGTTATCCCAGTGTGCCTTGTTTTTAGACTATGATTAGAGTTTAGTCTATACTTAGAGCTTTATTTGCCTGGTTAACATTTCCTGGGTCCACTTTCGCAGTTTTACTCCCAGTAAGGACAGGTAGCTGTCCTCCTTCACCACCCTTAGTATTTATCAATGATACAACTTTATCAATTCTGCTTATCAAGGTTTTCAAAAGAGATTTGATAAACTGCTCTATTTGAGTTTGAAAGTCTATTAATAAATGGATAGCCGATACCGGGGGGGGGGCAAAGATGGCTTTATCAGGGCCTAGCTCAACCTGAGGTGTGTCTATGGCGGGTATGTTTGCCTTAGCAGATTTTTTATGTGGTTTCATGTTCCTAGTTCTAGCGCGCAGCTTGGGTGCTTTTTGGACCACCTTGGGAGCGATAGGGGGGACAGGGTTAATGGGCGAGCATACGTCTGGTACAATCTGAGCACAAGCAAGCCCACCTCCAGGAGACTCTAACGTAATACCAGGCGAATTGGCAATGGGTTACGGTGTAGTCCCAGGTAATAGGGGGGAGGCCATAGCTGTTGTAAGAGAAAGAAGTCTTTCTGTATTAACTATGGCCGATGAAACCGCCTCAATAGCTTTTTGTAGCATTTTATCTATTACTATATAACAAAAGGAGGAGTATCACCATAGATAAGGCTAAAGAGCGATATCGGTGGGATGGAATTCTAATGAAAAAAGAAGAAGTCCTTCTTTGATTTTAATGAACCCCTCACTCACCGACATGGTCGGTGACATGCTTCATCATCGGGGCCACCTTGACAGCCGAGTGCCATCAAGGTGTGCTGCAACACCTGGGATACAGTGGAGCGGGTATGTGAGTGATGAATGTATAGAAAAAGGTATCAGTGAGTTAAAATTTGTCCTGGTATGGCTTATACAATATTTTATTCTAAGACTACTGGATAAAAATAAAACCAGTGCGTGATCAATACAGTGATGGTTTTATTCTGACCAAATGTATCTGTGAGGTATGTGTGAGGTCTACATGTTTCAAACCGTAAAGGAAATTACCGGTTTTTCATCAGGACCAAAATAAAGGTGTTGGGTGGTCAGGGTACACTAACACCCTGCCGTGCCTGCAACCCTTTGTTCCCAGATAACAAAATATGTTATAGGGCAGAGAAATAAGCAACCCAAAAGTGGTTGCATTAAAAGCAGAAAAAACCTGTGGAGAAGAAGAAATTAAATTTTAAGTCAACAAAAACTAGTTACATGCCTGCAACGTAGTGAAGTGACGGATCTGCTCTTTCTGTGAATCATCCCACATCCAATTAAAGCGAACTACTCAGGTGCGGTGGTTGAGTATTGTTTTAACAGTGAAGATATTGGGTTGATTGTAGACACACCTATCAATATAAGTGTGAAAGGGAACGAGCAAAGTCTATTGACTACTGGTTCGTTGCGGCTAATTAGTGCGTGCCTAGGTTTTACTCATATTTTAATGGTGCCAGGGATTACCGACGTGCTAAAAGTACAACTTGATCCAAAATAAACAATACAAAACAGACACAACACATAACACATATTGTAAATAAAGCGTGCTCACTCCTCTTTAGGGGTTTAGAATGCTTCACGGGATTAGAGGGAAGGGAGGCCACAGTACAGGAAACGTATTCTGTGGAATGGAAAAGATTTTTGGAGATCAGCAAAGTGGCTGGGTGGGGCGCTAGTCGGCACCGTATATGATGTTTAGGTAGGGTGACTAGAAACAGATGTGTTTCTTTTAGTGCAGTCGGGATTTTACTTACAGTTTCAGTGGTCTGTATACAGCCGTATACCTATTTCGCCCCTCCGTACGCCCGCTAAGAGCCAAGTGCGGGGTTGTATTTAAAGGTAGCCGCCATTGGATTTGGGGTGGGCGTGGCTAACATGACGTGAGAGCGTCATGCGGTCACATGGGAACCTACGGAGGCCCGTCAGGTTAGAGTTTACCATAGAAACGGAACACAAATTATTTCACTAGAGCTCCAGTAGGAGGAGCGTTCAGACTCAAAAAAGGGGTTGGTCAAGGGAACGTGATCTTACACATGGAAACAGAGCCAGGGATAGTCATTCAGCATGGTATGAAGGGATGTATATCACTACATGGCTAGACACCAGTATTTAGGAGAGTACATTCGCCCAGGGTATATTATCGTTCAGGCCGTTCACGTGTGTGGATAATCTGTATATCCATCTTTGCTCTTTCTCATACAGACGTTTTTGTATGTTTGGTCCAGGGGTCATTTGCTTAGTTCCGTTTTAGGGGCAATTTAGCACATTCCAGGATGAAGGCTTTTGATGTATGGAAAGGCCAGTCTGCATTTTCCAAGGTGTTACCCAGGACTCTGATGGTGTCGTCCTAGGGTAAATTGGTGTGTGAAATCCCCCAGGACGACACCATCAGAGTCCTGGGTAACACCTTGGAAAATGCAGACTGGCCTTTCCATACATCAAAAGCCTTTATCCTGGAATGTGCTAAATTGGCCCTAAAACGGAACTACTTTGAATTCGAGGCCCCCCATTCCTGCAGACGGGGGGCACGTCAATGGGAAGCGTTTTTGCCCCCAGTATAGCAGGTCTGTACGTTTACGACTCCGAAAACAAATTTATCCTGAATGAGAGAAATCCCTTTCGCGCAAATATAACTTTTTGGAGACGTTACATTGATGATGTCCTTGCAATCTGGCAAGGACCTGTTGAACAGCTGGATCAGTTCATTACCTGGATTAACACTTGTGACAACAACCTCAAATTAACCAACTGCTATGACAAGCAGGAAATTGTGTTCCTTGATGTGGTCATCAGTAAAGAAGGGAATCATCTAGAAACAAGAACCCACTACAAACCTACCTCAAAAAATAATCTACTAAGATTCGAAAGTTTCCATCCACGGCCACTAAGGGAGAACCTACCCTACGGACAGTTTTTAAGACTGCGGAGAAACTGCAGCCAATTATCCGAATATAAAAAACAAGCAAAGTACCTGTCTGAAAAATTAAGTAACCGTGGATACCCGAATAAAATAGTGAACAAATGCCAAAAGAGAGCCAGGAATCAGCCTAGAGACGCCCTTCTTGAAGAGAAAACCGAGAGAAATGAGGAAATACCCTTGACATGTGTGACCACTTTCAACCCTATATCAAACCAAGTGACCAGAAGCAATAATAAACACTGGGCAATCGTGAACACTGGAAATCTGCACTGGGAGAAGCCTCTGTTCTCTTTTAGGAAGTCACAAAGTCTAAAAGACACACTTGTGAACACTAGACCAAAAGTCAGAACAGCACAAACCACACCATCAATAACCAGGACCTGGGGTTTACCAGATATAGTCGGTCACTACCGCTGCGGAGACTGTAGTGTATGTCATCTGACAAGGAATACCAAAACACTAGATCTGGAGCCTGGCAAAATCTGGAGGCAGATTTCACACACCAATTGCAACAGTAGCAATGTGGTATATTTAATCGAGTGCACTTGCAACAAGCGGTACATAGGAATGACTACCCGGAAAGTCAAACAAAGGATATGCGAACATCGCAGCACCATAAGCTGCAAGAAAAATGCAACCCGACTTACCGATCATTTCATTGAGAAAGGCCACACACCAAACGATATGTTTTGGACAATCATTGAGCAAATGACCCCTGGACCAAACATACAAAAACGTCTGTATGAGAAAGAGCAAAGATGGATATACAGATTATCCACACACGTGAACGGCCTGAACGATAATATACCCTGGGCGAATGTACTCTCCCAAATACTGGTGTCTAGCCATGTAGTGATATACATCCCTTCATACCATGCTGAATGACTATCCCTGGCTCTGTTTCCATGTCTAAGATCACGTTCCCTTGACCAACCCCTTTTTTGAGTCTGAACGCTCCTCCTACTGTAGCTCTAGTGAAAGAATTTGTGTTCCGTTTCTATGGTAAACTCTAACCTGACGGGTCTCCGTAGGTTCCCATGTGACCGCATGACGCTCTCACGTCATGTTAGCCACGCCCACCCCAAATCCAATGGCGGCTACCTTTAAATACAACCCCACACTTGGCTCTTAGCGTGCGTACGGAGGGGCGAAATAGGTATACGGCTGTATACAGACCACTGAAACTGTAAGTAAAATCCCAACTGCACAAAAAGAAACACATCTGTTTCTAGTCACCCTACCTAAACATCATATACGGTGCCGACTAGCGCCCCACCCAGCCACTTTGCTGATCTCTAAAAATCTTTTCCATTCCACAGAATACGTTTCCTGTACTGTGGCCTCCCTTCCCTCTAATCCCGTGAAGCATTCTAAACCCCTAAAGAGGAGTGAGCACGCTTTATTTACAATATGTGTTATGTGTTGTGTCTATTTTGTATTGTTTATTTTGGATTAAGTTGTACTTTTAGCATGTCGGTAATCCCTGGCACCATTAAAATATGAGTAAAACCTAGGCACGCACTAATTAGCCGCAACAAACCAGTAGTCAATAGACTTTGCTTGTTCCCTTTCACACTTATATTGATAGGTGTGTCTACAATCAACCCAATATCTTCACTGTTAAAACAATACTCAACCACCGCACCTGAGTAGTTTGCTTTAATTGGATGTGGGATGATTCACAGAAAGAGCAGATCCGTCACTTCACTACGTGGCGGGCATGTAACTAGTTTTTGTTGACTTAAAATTTAATTTCTTCTTCTCCACAGGTTTTTTCTCCTTTTAATGCAACCACTTTTGGGTTGCTTATTTCTCTGCCCTATAACATATTTTGTTATCTGGGAACAAAGGGTTGCAGGCACGGCAGGGTGTTAGTGTACCCTGACCACCCAACACCTTTATTTTGGTCCTGATGAAAAACCGGTAATTTCCTTTACGGTTTGAAACATGTAGACCTCACACATACCTCACAGATACATTTGGTCAGAATAAAACCATCACTGTATCGATCACGCACTGGTTTTATTTTTGTCCAGTAGTCTTAGAATAAAATATTGTATAAGCCATGTGGAAAAAGGGTAGGGCGATGACCTTTTTCAAGATTTGCCCGGCGCTAACCGCCTTTGTACCATTCAAATTTTACCAAGCAAATGAGGCAGGCGTCGGAGACCAGAAGGCAGGAAACAGGAGTTTTATTCCGACGGAGCAGAACACATCAGATCAGACAACAAGGTATCGTCTCGAGGTGCTCTCACAGCCTCTCTGAGGCCTGGCCTCTTATACACTGGTTTATGGCATGTGACCTTTCTTTATTACAATCAAGATATTGTGAAGTAAGGAAAAAGACATCCCCGTAATCCTCGTGTCAATCCCACCCCACATACCTCCACAATAGAGGTCCTCAACCGGCTGATAAGAGGAGGGGGTCATCACGCAGCTGAGTGTTCTGCCGATTCTTAGGATGTGTGCGCCTGATCATATCCCATGGGGTGGGGAGGCCATGATCAATAGTGGGTCCTTTGAAGAGGAGTGACTTCATACAATAAGGGGCAGTAAATGGTATCTCCCGGCTTAGGCGATGGCCTCGGATCTGTGTGGACAGTCGGACTCGGGGGAAGGGGTCATCAAAGGAGTGGTATTCATGCCGCGTGGACAATCAAGCACGGAGGGATGGTTTATCAACAGAGGGGTATTCATGGTGAGGAAATATAATTTTTGATCGAGTAGTGTTCCCCAGCGCGTACCCCACCGTCTCCATGTACTAGCTTGCAGTGCATGTGATTTCCCTCCTGTGTCAGCTACGAAGACGCAAATACATTTGCGTCCATCTTTAACATGTCCTCTTTCAGATCCGCCATGAACGGATTGAATATGCAGTTCCTATATATGCCGTGCCACCGTCTTTTTGTGGTGCACTTTACACGTTTTTCAGCTCTGGCGAAGTAGGCCCAGATTATGCCATCGAGCTTTTTCGAGTGTTTTCCTGCTTCCTGACTCCGAGGGCCTCAGCCCAGGCTACCTCTGTACCAGTGACCCCCCCCTTACTCCTTGCGCGGCTCCGGCGCATAGCCCAGCCTTCTGCCTGCCAAGACTGCATTCAACCTTCGAATTATCTGCTCCACTCCTCGAAAACACATTCCTGTCTCGTAGCTCAAGTAAACATCCTCCCAGCTGCAGGAGCAGAGGGCCCAGTCTTCTGTCTCCGTGCAAGTAATTCATAGACTCCGTTGCCATGGTAGGCCCATGCCCCCTCACCCCGCATGCCGACATGTAGACACATGTACACGCATTCACAACCAGTATAGTGTAGTCTCCGCCCGAGAGACCTTTTCCCTTCCAGATATTACAGTTCCTTAAACATATGATATCAGATACGATTTGGGATTAGGTTGATCTGACATCCTAGACTTATGTCTACACTTACACGACTTATGTCTACCCTTGTAGTGCTAAATGTCAAGTCCCCTTCGCCCTCCAGTTACACGTCAGACTTACGTCAAGCTGCTGCGCGCGCATCTCTGCCATATATTTTTGCTGACATTGCAGGATTCTCCTATGGATCCACCTACTTGTGACCTCATGACAAGTGACGTTTCTAGTACACGCCTTCATGCACGCCTATTGTAACGCCTTTTTCATGACGTTTCCATGTTTTATCTCTTCTTTTCTAGCTGTTACGCCTACTACATGCTCATACATTGTAATGCATTGACTATATATATGTACTTCTGTAAACAATATGTTGTCTGTCTGCCCCTTCCTGAACCTGTGTGGTGATGGAATGGTATGCCACCTTGGCTCGAGCCAATAACCCAATTCCTTTTACAGGAATAAAACCCTTTTGAGTTAACCTCAATATCCCGGATTTTGCCTCTTATTTCTCTGAGTTATTCTTATTGATTATTGATTATAAATTATGCATAGGTAATTAATTTTACCACAGTTCTGGCGCCCGTACAGGGACCCCTCCCCCACCCCACGCGCCGGAGGTGCGTTGCAGGCCTAGCCCCCTGCCACAGCCGGACGGACAATTACGCGTATCCGCAGGATTTCCTGTATCTCCCTCAGGCCAACGGAGGTGACTGAGGCTGCGATCGACACCCAGACGAGGCGGTGAGGAGTGCGGAGGATACCGACCTGAGCCTAGCTGAGAGAGCAAGATCCGTGGTATACCGAGGCCCGCCAGGTTCCGAAGTTCCGAAGTATCTGCATCGAGTCCGAATCCAGTCCGCGCCGAGTCCAGTCCAGGGTTTCCGAGGCCTTCTGTTTCCGTGCTTCCTGGTGAGTACTGTTGCTAGGGACGCATCCGGACGTGCGCATTAATTTGTGCCGGTCAAGACGGGTTCGGGTACACGAGCCTGTTCTGCACTGTTCAGCAGTGTATCTGTACTGTATAGCAGTATATCTAGTTTGCACCTGTAAAAGGTGTATCTGTGCCGTTTAGCGGTACATCCTGTTGCACTAGGTTGGTAGGTTTGTCATTGTAATTAATGCGGTTCGTTCTTGAAATGTTTTAATGTGTCATTCAAATGTCGTGGTATGAGTGAATGTTCGATCTTCATTATTGTGCTTAAACGTGTCTTATGTGTTCATGTTCATATCTGAAGTAAGAACCAAGTAGCCAGATTTCAGAATGCCGTTGTTCTCTAAACTAAGACAAATAAAAACCCGTAAAGGGGTTCTAGAAGAAGCTGTTCCCATTCCACCTAGGGACACTCCAGGGTACTTTATGTACCATAAGCACGGCCTAGATGCTGTTTTATTTCTCGACTTATGGGTAGACTACACTAAAGAACTGTCGGAGAATCAGAGATGGCCCGCTGCAGGGACATGGGATGCAGATTGCATCATGAGAGTAGAAGAAGCATTATGGAAAAAGAAAGCCAGACAGTCACAGAAAGATGCCATCGAGTTATGGCGTAAAGAGTCGCATAGGCGCACAGAAAAAGCTCATAGATTAGAAGAAAAGAGTAAGGAGGAACCTGACAAGGCCCGAGAAAACGCATTAGTTGAGGAAGGTATCAGAGTAAAATTAGAACAAGTAGACAGACAGCGAAATACGCTCATGAATGGCATGTTTCCCCTCTTGTCAAAAGGCCTGCCTAAGGCCTCTCCAGAGGTACCGAAGGACCTACCACCCCCATTGCTCCCGACTAAAACACACCAGAAGACAGCAAAGGACATTTTCCTTTCTTCCTACTTAGACGATGTAGCTCCCACATATGTTAATACTGCATTGCCACCAGTGCCTGCGCCTAACGGTCAGAATCCTTATGCTCTTCCTCCTCGACAAGCTACTCCCCCCCGGATTCCTCCTCCTGATCTTCCACCCCCTCCTACTTCCCTTGATACGAACCCGACTAACCCTTTCGGAGCCGGTGCCTCAGGAGGCGCGTCCGGAGGGATAGGTTTCCAGACTCCGCCACAAACTCATCGTCTGAGCTTTAGAGAAATAGCGCAACAGCGTACACCTAGAACAGACATTACAATTTATGGAGATCGTCTTGCAGACTGTAGATATGATCCTGTACCTGGAAAAAAGAGTGACGAGAGAATGTTACTCGCATCAGTACGTTTACGGCGAGTCACGAACTTCCTGATGACATTACCTGGAATGACAGATCACTTAGATCGAATATATACGTTTGTCCAGACAGGAGTAGGGCCTGAAAGTATTAAAGAGGCCATGGCCTATCAGAAAGTGGATACTAAAGGCAAGTTATTGCGGTTTCTTATAAACTGCTTTATTAGAGAAGTGGATAGGCCGGGTATGAACCCGGAAGATGTGAAGGCACTCCACAAATGGGGTCAGCATATAGCAGATGGACAGCATGACAAAGAGGCCTGTATAGATAATATGTACCGAAGAATCAGAACTGCAATAAATAAGATGCATGAGAAAAGACAGTCCGTACCGGAAATAGATTCAGACAAACAGGAATCCACAGAGGAGGAGGCGGAGGAGGAAGCCGAGACACCAGAACAAACACAGTTGCCAGCTAGAGAAATGATAGCTTATGTAGGTAAGGGAAGACCATTTAATAATTCGATGCGCCCAGTGCGCCCAGAAAGTAAAAGAATATATCAGGAAGCCATGTGTAATCCTAGAACCCCCGAACACTTATTCCAAGCCACTGACAGAATACTTCAAGAGCGCATGGGGTACCATGTACTCGATTCTATGGATGAACAAGAATTAGCCAGGTCAGCCGTGCAATGGGCTGACAGTTCTGAGAAATATGGTGATGATGCGCTAGCACATACGTTCTTGAACTTGACACCGAGTGAACAGCGTTTAGCTGGTATGTACATGATACAACATCTGCTCTTATTGTATAAAAGCCAACATTCTGATCCAGGCCCCCTGCCTGATATACTAATTGAACTGGTCACGAACAGATGGAAAGGTCTAAGTACTGACCTGATTAAAGTAATTCTAGAACACCGTCACAAGTATAGTGCATTCTTATGTCCGCAGATCAGCTCAGCACCCGTTATGGAACGAAAGACCATGTATTATATGGACAGACAGAACCCGTTGCGAGAAGTGCACCCCGTACAGAACGCAGACCACACGCTTAGACGTGTGTTCGTGTATACACCTATAACTAAAATTGAATTGTTAGAGATGAAGAAACTAGTACCCAGTCATGATAAAGACCCCGCAGGTTTCCACCGCGAAATAAAGGATATGTTATTGATGGGCGATTACACTTATCCCGACCTTATGAAAATACTGAAAGTACTACTACCTCCAGGTATATACGAGAAACTCAAGGAAAAAGAGTGGGAGGTGGGAAATGCAAAGATTGATTGGGCTGCATTACAAAATGAAGAAGATACCCGAGTGCCAGGCCTAGGGCTTGGGGATAAGGTTAAAGCGTTACCAGGTTTATTAGTACAAGTGTTGCCACGTTTATTGAGTACGAAAAAGGAAGATTGGGGCGCAATTTCAGGATGCAAACAGACACCCGATGAAGACACTAGTGATTTTTATACACGATTTGAGAAATGTTTTGGTATTAATAGCGGTTTGAAAGCAAGTAGCGAGTCATATCCACATCTTTTTGTAACGAAACTAGTCGAGAATTCCTTACCCCAAGTTAAGAATAGAGTACTGAAAGTAGAAAGCACTTGGCAAGCTAACACCCCTTCACAAATGTTGCAAATGTTACAGTATCACCAGAATAGACTTAGAGAAGAACAAGAACATGAACAAAGACGTATGAAAGACACAAAAATGAAAATGTTAGTTGCTCAGTCGGTTCCTGCCGACGGTCAGAAAAAGGGTGCGACCCATCCCGGCAATTCAACAGTTCCTGTAAAGGGTGTATGTAATTACTGCAAACAGCCAGGTCATTATATAAACGATTGTGCAGTTCTGAAACATAATATCGCCACGGGTAAGACTAAAGAGAGACCGCGTCCTCCTAGACAAGATCAGACTTCACAACAGGTACCCCAGAATATACAACATATTGCACCCATGCCAGCCTCCACACAGACCGTAGCGATACCCCAACAACAGCCCATTACCGCAACACAAACCACTACACAGCAGATGTATCAGTATGCACAGAACGATTACCCTGATTACCAACGATACACATGAAACAGCCTAGAGAGGGAATTCCGCTTGCCTCTTATTGAAGTTCCTGTAGATCAAAATGGTCCCTATGTACATAGTCAAGTATTAGGGAAAGACAGAAAGTTTCTCATCGATACAGGGGCAAGCAGAACCACGATAAGCCACAATGAAGTACCAGGGGCACCCCTCTCAGGCTCACAGAACGTGTCCCTTGGATTTTCAGGAAAACCCATTATTAATGAAGTATCACAACCCCTCCCTCTTGCAGTAGGTCCTCTGACACGGACTACAGATTTATTGCTCACGAAGTCATGTCCAGAAAACCTGTTAGGTATAAAGACACTGAAAGCTCTAGGAGCTATTATTTGTTGTTCTCCTGAGGGAGTATGATTGTTTTTGCGAGATTTCAAGGGCCATTATGTATTGAGAGATATGGATCCCCGGTTACAGAACGTCCCTGCGCACTTGTGGGCGCAGGGCCCCACTGATGTAGGTTGCATGCACATTACCCCGTATCGAGTCACACTCAAGGCAGGAGTGGTATTACCACGAATTCGACAATACAAGTTACCCCCAGATGCTGTAGTGGCTTTACTGAGAATCATTGACGAGCTGATTGCACAAGGAGTGGTTGTGGAAACTGACTCCAACGTGTGTAATTCCCCGATCATTCCTGTTCTTAAACGAACTGACCCAAATGCTCCACCCGTTTATCGATTGGTTATTGATCTGCGCGAATTGAATAAATGCATTGTACCACAGTACCCCGTGGTCCCAGATATCTCTTCATTACTAACTGCTATTGACTCAGAAGCAACGTTCTTCACTGTAATTGACCTCAAGAACGCCTTCTTCAGTGTCCCTATTGACCCGGAAAGCCAATATTTGTTTGGATTCAGTTTAAATGGACGATCTTTCAAATTTGCCCGTGCACCTCAAGGATTCACAGAAAGCCCCAGTATCTATAGTCAAGCATTGAAAAAACAACTCGACAGCATCCACATGCCAGTACACACTGCTCTGCTTCAATATGTCGATGATCTGCTGATCACCGCTCGAAGCGAACCCGAATGTGAAAATGCATCACTGACTGTTTTGAACTTCCTGGCCGACAAAGGACACAAGGTGTCTCCTTCGAAGCTACAATTCTGTGTTCAGCAAGTTGTGTACCTGGGTCACTTGCTGTCCAAAGTGGGGAGACAGCTCACACCTGATCGCATTCAGTTAATTGTAAACATGTCACCACCCAGAACACAAAAGGAAGTGCGGGCTTTCATAGGCCTCACTTCATACTGTAGACAATGGATTCCCCAATATGCATTTTTAGCAAAGCCACTCATTCAGTTAACGACACAGGAGGCAGCGACTTCGTCTGTCCTCCCTTGGACTCAGGAACATACACAAGCTTTTGAAGACTTGAAGAAAGCCTTATGTCAAGCACCTGTTTTAGCAACACCATGTTACAGTAAGCCTTTTACACTTTTTGTCACAGAACGTGAGGGTACTGCCTTGTCAGTCCTCACTCAGGAACAAGCAGGTTCACACAAGCCGTGTGCTTATTTTTCTAGCACATTAGACCCAGTAGCCCAAGCCCTTCCAGCATGTTTGAAATCAGTTGCAGCGACTGCTTTAGCAATCAGACAGAGTGATTCTATTGTGTTAGGACACCCATTGACAGTACAGGTTCCACATTCTGTAGAAGTCCTTTTAAATCGAACTCAGACCCAACACCTGACTATAGCAAGATTGACAGGTTACGAACTGACATTGTTTCAACCACATATTGAAATCAGACGCTGCAGCACATTAAATCCTGCCACGTTATTGCCAATAAATGGAGTAGATCCATTGGCACATGATTGCATTGAAGTTATCACTATCACAACAAAGCCCAGACAAGACTTGACAGATGTTCCGTTACCGGATCCAGACCTGACACTGTATGTGGATGGTTCATGTATGAGAACAAGGACAGGTGAATTAGTGGCAGCCTACGCTGTCACGACAGACACGGAAGTCATTGAAACAAGTTGTATTGACACTTTGTCAGCTCAAGCAGCAGAGCTTATTGCTCTGACACAAGCATGTATTCAAGCCAAAAATAAGAAAGTCAACATATATACTTATTCACGTTATGCATTCGGAGTCGTTCACGACTTTGGAGTTCTCTGGCGAGAGAGAGGTTACTTAACTTCTCACGGTGCCAACATACAACACGGTCCCCTCATTCAAGCTTTATTAGACGCGATACATCTACCCACTGCAATCTCTATCATGAAATGCAAGGCACATACCAAGGTTACTGATGTCATTTCCCAGGGTAACGACCTGGCAGACCGAACAGCAAAGCAAACTGCTCAGAACCGAACTCATGTAACTGACCAGACACAAATAGTGGTACCATCACATTGTATGACAGTTAGGGATCCCGCACATGATGTGATCGACATACAGTCACATGCAACACCAGATGAAATTAAGGAATGGACTAAACTAGGAGGGGTCCAAACAGACCAGGGATGGATGACGAAGGGAAAATCTACATGGTTCCTCCCCGACTCTATGGTACAAGTCATAATTAATACAATACATAGTCCTGCCCACCTAGGGGAGAAAGCAATGCTAGACAGTATTCAACACATCTGGTCCAATAAAAACTTACGGGCAGCAGCCAAACAGAAGGTGCGTACTTGCATGATTTGTGGTCAGTTCAATCCAGGTAAAAGCATCCCCGTAGAGCAAGGTGGATTTCAGCCTCCCGACCACCCTTTTGAAGTCCTCCAGATGGATTATATCCAGATGGAACGCTGTCGAGGATTCAAGTACGTCCTCGTAGTTGTATGTGCTCTTTCCCGATGGATAGAGGCATACCCAGTTCCCGATTATACTGCTCCGACCACTGCCAGGCAACTGGTTCGTGAATACTTCCCACGGTATGGTTTGCCCCGCATCGTGTACTCAGATAATGGCCAGCCGTTCTCATCCGCGCTTGTGGAAAACATTACACTTCTGTTAGGTTACCAGTGGAAGTTCCATTGTGTTCGGCATCCCGAGGCAGCAGGTCTCGTGGAGCGCCATAATCAGACACTGAAAATCCGACTTTCCAAGATTTGTAGAGACAAAGGTATAGACTGGATAGTTGCCTTGCCGGTCGCCCTCTTCTATATGAGGATGGTGGTCCATCCCCGTTCTGGGCTATCCCCGTACGAAGTGGTCTTTGGTAGGCCACCGAATATGTGGGGGACGCCTGTTCCACGTAAAATAACTGATGTTGATTGTCTTATGTTGACAGATTACCTTGCCTCCTTGATGTCTGCACTCCAATCTTGTCGTTCACAGGTAGCTGCAGCCTTTCCCAACAACACCGAGACGAAGCCTCATGAGGTGGTTCCTGGAGATTACGTTTTCGTCAGGAACTTTGATCGGAAGAGCCCATTGGAGCCCCGCTGGCAGACCCCGAAATTGGTCCTGCTCACGACGAGGACAGCTGTTAAAATAGAGGGCAGGAAGGGATGGCTGCATTCCAGCCATATTAAAAAAAATTTCGGACTTCCTTCGGACTTGGACTCTAAGCCCTGCCCTCCTCCACAAACTGACACGAAACTCCCTTTGGCTGAGAAAACTGCTTCAGAAAATTACAGACTGAAATTACGATCTAGCAAGTCAGACAGTTTAATTGTTTAAGTCCTCCCCTAGGTGAATCGGTTAAATTAGTTTCTGACATGTATCCCCTAGATCGAGATAGAGAGAGAGATAGACAAAGACAACATAAGAAAAATGCGTATTGCAAATCACTTCGTAGTCGCTGTATAGTGACACTACTTGTTATGTTTTTTCTATGTTTGCTGGTTATTACTGCTAGTGTTTTGTTACACATATACTATCCTATATTCAAGCGTGCACAATCTGCTTATAATACTACTGCTGAACATTCTTTTAGTGAATTACCGCCTCATGAATTATCATACAGACTTGCGCTGCGCAATAACACTTTTATTAGTATGTTACATCACTCTCATCAGACTACCAATGCTACTAATTGTTGGATATGTGGTCGTCTCCCTCCTTACCAAGAAAACAAGGGTGTTTTGCCCCTATTCCCGTACCCGTTCACTCACAATGGCACATGTGGTGCATGGTTTAAAATGCTCAATTCCCTAGTTTCTGATGCTGCTATTTACGAAGGTAACTGGGTTTGGGGAAACCTGAACTTAGTTTTGCTCCGAGTATGCTACCCTGACAAGGAGGGACTCCCCGTAGATACTGGAACTGATCTAGAAAATGAAGTATATGGATTAGGTAATTTTACAGTTACATTCATGATTTTATCTGTCGAATCCGAAGCTGCTCCTGTTCTACCTGCTATGGCAGTATTGCCAATTACTGGTGAACTATGTGTTCGCAAGAATGGTTCCGTACACTTAGGTCATAGTAAATGTACTACTGTGGTCGATTTCAGTGATCATGGTAAATCCACGTTTAGGGCTTTACGTCATTCCTATTTTGTTTGCGGCCATACTGCATATGTCCGTTTGCCTTTAGATTGGGATGGTACCTGTTACATTGCATTCCTTCTGCCACCTGTTTTCCTAGCCCCTCCTGACTATCATAGAAACACTAATCTGGTAAAGCATAGATATCAACGAGATCTCCCGCTTGTCGATTATACTGAAACTACATGGGAACAATATACAGATTTCAATAAAGGTTTCTTCCCCTACCTAGGTACTGTTTCGAATAGTAAACTAATTCGTAGATTAACCAGAACCCTCGAAGCAGTGGTACTTGAGACCACTTCAGCTCTAGGTAACTTAACAGAGGAGCAGTCCGCCATACGGGTTGTTGTTCTTCAAAATCGTCTTGTTATTGACGTTATCTTGGCAGATAGGGGTGGAGCTTGTAAGGTCACCGGGTCAAGCTGCTGTATTTTCATTCCTAATAACGCGCCAACCGTGTATAAAGCTATTACACGTCTCCATAAAATTGCAAGTTTAATTCATCAGACTCCAGGCACCTGGACTTGGTCCGGTTGGTTCTGGACAACGTTATCAGCCTGGGGGTGGAAGATCCTATCCCTCCTAGGTATTGGCCTTCTCATAGTACTCAGTTGTTGCCTATGTCTCCAATGTGGTCCGGCGATTTGCGGCCTGTGTGCCACTTCATGCATTACATATCCAAGTTCCCATTCAAAACGCGAAAAGAAAGAAGAGCAAATGATGTTAAGTGAACAGATTGATCAATTAATGAGAATCGATGTATCATGAAGGGTCCGTGGGGAACAAGGAGGGAATGAGGAAATATAATTTTTGATCGAGTAGTGTTCCCCAGCGCGTACCCCACCGTCTCCATGTACTAGCTTGCAGTGCATGTGATTTCCCTCCTGTGTCAGCTACGAAGACGCAAATACATTTGCGTCCATCTTTAACATGTCCTCTTTCAGATCCGCCATGAACGGATTGAATATGCAGTTCCTATATATGCCGTGCCACCGTCTTTTTGTGGTGCACTTTACACGTTTTTCAGCTCTGGCGAAGTAGGCCCAGATTATGCCATCGAGCTTTTTCGAGTGTTTTCCTGCTTCCTGACTCCGAGGGCCTCAGCCCAGGCTACCTCTGTACCAGTGACCCCCCCCTTACTCCTTGCGCGGCTCCGGCGCATAGCCCAGCCTTCTGCCTGCCAAGACTGCATTCAACCTTCGAATTATCTGCTCCACTCCTCGAAAACACATTCCTGTCTCGTAGCTCAAGTAAACATCCTCCCAGCTGCAGGAGCAGAGGGCCCAGTCTTCTGTCTCCGTGCAAGTAATTCATAGACTCCGTTGCCATGGTAGGCCCATGCCCCCTCACCCCGCATGCCGACATGTAGACACATGTACACGCATTCACAACCAGTATAGTGTAGTCTCCGCCCGAGAGACCTTTTCCCTTCCAGATATTACAGTTCCTTAAACATATGATATCAGATACGATTTGGGATTAGGTTGATCTGACATCCTAGACTTATGTCTACACTTACACGACTTATGTCTACCCTTGTAGTGCTAAATGTCAAGTCCCCTTCGCCCTCCAGTTACACGTCAGACTTACGTCAAGCTGCTGCGCGCGCATCTCTGCCATATATTTTTGCTGACATTGCAGGATTCTCCTATGGATCCACCTACTTGTGACCTCATGACAAGTGACGTTTCTAGTACACGCCTTCATGCACGCCTATTGTAACGCCTTTTTCATGACGTTTCCATGTTTTATCTCTTCTTTTCTAGCTGTTACGCCTACTACATGCTCATACATTGTAATGCATTGACTATATATATGTACTTCTGTAAACAATATGTTGTCTGTCTGCCCCTTCCTGAACCTGTGTGGTGATGGAATGGTATGCCACCTTGGCTCGAGCCAATAACCCAATTCCTTTTACAGGATTAAAACCCTTTTGAGTTAACCTCAATATCCCGGATTTTGCCTCTTATTTCTCTGAGTTATTCTTATTGATTATTGATTATAAATTATGCATAGGTAATTAATTTTACCACAATGGAAGGAGAGGAGGTGCTGGTCAGGCGCGGGCTTGACTCCCAAGGACAGGGTCATGCAGGAGGAGAAGTGTTATGCTCATGTGAGGGAGGGAGGGGGAGCCAGGGTGCACGGAGGATGCCTGCAGGGTCAGAGGAGCGCGCTGGCGGTCGATCGTGGACAGGGAGACCATGATACCTAAAATGGCGGTCGTGCACGTTGTACGTGGGTGACAAGCTGGCGCAGATGATGTTCAGCTCGTAAACTAAAATTCCACAGTCCTCCCTTTTAACATGTCTTGCCAACTTGTCAGTTCGGATTTATCCCCATAAGGCCACGTATTTCTACTTTGTAGAGGGGACTCATGTGCTCAGTTCGGAAGTCCAAAGTCTTTGGGCACATACACTTGTCCAATGTCATCTGCATGCCTCTGCCGGTGATGGTTAGCAGGGGCTACATACGTGGGGGGGAGAACGAAGGCAATGTAGCAGATACCCTTCCAACCTTTCGGGAGCCAGGTGTAAGCTTTGGTGCTACACACAAAGTACATATTTGGAGAAGCAACAAAGGAAGGGGGATCAACTGAGTCCAATGTTCTGATAATTCGGCAGGAACTGTGACCCACCAGCTGTGTTCCCCGGCCTTCGAGACACACAAGACCTGTGACATTGATAACAGACAGAGCCACAGTCAGAGTGGCGGTAGTTTGTTTTTGCAGATGAGAGAAGGTGGATCTAGATGGGTTGTGGAGCACCTGTACTTCGACACGTTCTTTGGCTGGAATGTCTTTAAGGAAGATGGTGCCCATGAGCGCAGGACACAAAGGAGCAGAGGTCTTTCCGGTTTTGTTCAGCCAAAACCCAGAGTAGAAGTGCGACACTGTCTGGCTGGAAGTGGCATTATTCTTGTGGCTCTCTTGCATGAGGATCAACCAGGCGAGGCAGGAGCCGTGAACGGAGAAAGGGGAAGGGATGAAGGGAATGGAGTGTCCAGTGGCATGCGGGAGCAACCCGCAGATCCAACAGTTCGTGGCATTTGCAGCAAGGTTGTGTTGGTGCAACAGTTGCACAAAGGAATTGTTCCAGAATTCCCTACGCCTTTCTCGGAGCTGTGGCGACAGGGAGATCAGGTGATGCTCTTTCGTGGGGGTCGGTTGCGCAGTGGGCAGCAATACTTGATGAGCCGGTTCGCTTTCCTCCAGTATCCAGAAGGAGGTCATGAGGAGGAGGCAAAAGAGAAGACAATAAAGAAGGCGATTGTCTTTGATTTGTGCAGATTGTCAGTTTTTGAGTTCCTGTAGCGGGTATTTCCTGTTGCTTCCATCATCTTCTTATCTGGCGCTTCCATCATCTTCAAGGTGCTCGGTAGCGGGCAGAACCACAGACTTCGTTTAGCTTCTCTCCGGGTAACCCTTAGTTGTGTTTAGGTCACCGTTCTGAGATTTAACTTAGTCCGTGGCCTACTTAGCCGAGGCTCCCTCCTTTCGACGCAGGAAATACCCTTCTCTGGATGGCACAGTGGGATCAGAGAATTTTGCAAGTTCGGGTGCCTCAGTATCGGGATAACAGTTCAATGTCGGTCGGTCTTTGTTCAGGAGCTCTTCTTGGGTGTTAACGTTTTCTGTCGTGGCCAGGGTCGTGGAGACCTTCCTGCAGTGGTGTGCGTGCAGCCAGTGCCGCTTCCCCTCCACTCGAAGCGCTGTCCGGGTGGTGATAAGCACTTGCCAGGGGCACGTCCACCGGGGTTCCAGACTCTTGGTTCGTTGGAAGTTTCGTATTAGAACGAAATCTCCCGGTTGGATGTCGTGGCCGGGGCCCCTGGAAGCATCGGGGATGGCCTGCTGCACCTGTTGATGAATGACAGACAATGTTTTAGTTAACCTGCACAAATAATCAGATAGTAGGACGTCCGGGACGTCATGAATGGAGGTTGGTTTGGGAGCAGTCCAGAGGTTCATCGGTCGCCCGAATACAACCTCGTAGGGGGTTAAATGGTGTTTGGTGGGAGTGGAGCGCATCGATAGCAAGGCCAGTGGGAGAGCGTCTGGCCAATTAAGTCCGGTGGTGGCCACTATTTTTGACAATTTCAACTTCAGTGTGGCATTATGGCGTTCCACCAGGCCGGCGGATTGGGGGTGGAAGACTGCGTGAAATCTCTGTTCCACCCCCAATCCCTTTAGGATTAGTTGGATAACCTCAGCTATGAAGTGGGGGCCATTGTCGCTCCATAAAATTCGACAGAGGCCATAGCGAGGAAAGAATTCTTTCAGTAGTACTTTGGCAGTGGTCATGGCAGTGTTGTCACGGGTTGGATAGGCCTCTACCCATTTGCTGAAGGCACATACAATGACTAGTACATACTTCAAGCCTTGACATCTCTCCAGCTGGATGTAATCCATCTGGAGGACCTCAAAGGGGTGATTGGGGGTCCCAAACCCTCCCCGGGGTACCACAGTTCCTTTCCCAGGGTTGTGTTGCAGACAGATAAGGCACTGCTGGACTAGGCGTCTGGCTGAGTCAGGGATTTTGTCGTTGTGCCAGACTTTGGAAATGAGTTTGATCATGGGTGCAGATCCTATGTGTGCGGGGGAATGAGCCATCGTCAGTATGGGGATCAGGTATGAGTCAGGCAGCAACCATTTGTTGGCATCTTTTGTTCGCCAGCAGCCCTCATCATCCTTCAAACCCACCCCTGCCCACTTAGTCAGTTCGTGAGGGGTGCTGGCCGACTGGATGTCTCTGATCATTTCCCTTGCGTCAGTCCATTTTTCTGCTTGTGACCTGGTCACATACATGCGTGTCACCGTCTTATTCTCAGCTGTGGTTCGTGCAGTGATGTCGGCCAGTGCATTCCCTTGTCCGACCAAGTCTGTCACCTTCTTGTGTGCCTGGCATTTGATCACTGCTAGTCGTTTGGGGAGGGGAACTGCTTCAATCAGGGCAGAAACCAGATCTCCGTGAAGGATGGGGGTGCCGTGGGACGTCAGGAATCCCCTTTCCCTCCACAGGAGCCCAAAATGGTGAACCACCCCAAAGGCATACTGGCTGTCTGTGTATACGTTCGCGGTGGTTCCTGTGGCTATGATGCATGCTCGTGTGAGGGCTATCAGCTCTGCTGCCTGGGCAGATCGTTGTGTGATGCAGGCTGTCTCAACTACTGTTCGGGCTGTTGTTACTGCATAGGCAGCTGAAGTGGTGCCATCTGGGAGTTTGATGCATGAGCCGTCTACCCATAGTTCTCCATCGGGGTCTGTGAAAGCAGTGTCTCGGAGGTCAACTCTACTCCTAGTTTGTTCGTCAGTAAGGGTCACACAGTCGTGTATGGGAGGAACGTCGGGGTCATTTTCAGGCAGGGGCAACAACGTGGCAGGATTCAAAGTCGTGCATCTCTTTAGTGTGATGTGAGGTGCAAGTAGCGTCAATTCGTACCCAGTCAGTCGTGCGCTAGTCAAATGTTGAGTCTTGGTTTGGTTCAGAAGGGTGTCGACAGCATGGGGTACTAACACGGTGAGGGAGTTTGAAAGTACGATTCCCTCACTCTGACGGATAGAGACAGCAGCGGCAGCTACTGCTCGAAGGCAGGCGGGCAAAGCTCTGGCTACAGGATCAAGAGTGGCGGAGAAGTAGGCACAAGGGCGCTGCTTTGGACCTATAGACTGAGTCAGGACAAACAATGCACACCCCTCCCTTTCGTGGGTGAAGAGGGAGAAGGGTTTGGAGTAATCCGGGGTTCCTAGGACGGGTGCTGAGCAGAGGGCATCCCGTAATTCCTTAAAGGATGCTTGACACTCAGGGGTCCAAGGGAGCGGGAAGGGGGCATCTTTGGCCAACAGGGCAAGTAGGGGTTTTACAATGAGGCTGAAATTGGGTAACCATTGTCTGCAAAAAGAGGTTAGGCCAACCAAAGAGCGGACTTGCTTTTGTGTCTTTGGGACGGGGGTGTCTAGGATGGTTTGGATTCGGTCGGGTGTGAGTTTCCTCCCTTCTTTGGACAGGAGATGGCCTAGGTATGTCACTTGTGGCTGGCAGAACTGCAATTTCTTTTTGGAAACTTTATGGCCATTTTCTGCAAGAAAGTGTAGGAGTTGAACAGTGGCTGTGATTGCAAGTGGGGTGGTGTCGTCCGCCAAAAGGATATCATCGACATACTGGATTAACACCACTCCATCTGGTAGCTGGACGGAGTCCAGCTGTCTTTTGAGGGCCTGGCTGTAAATACTCAGACTTTCGGTGTACCCCTGGGGAGCTCTACAAAATCGGTACGAGCGTGATTTCAGGGTGAAGCCGAAGAGATAACGGCTGTCCGGATGGATGGGGATAGAGAAAAACGCATTCTTGAGGTCGATAACGGTGAAGGTGGTGGCAGTGGACGGGATGAGGGTCAGAATGGTGGTGATATCTGAGACTACGGGGTATTGGGGTACAACCACTTTGTTAATCTCTCGCAGGTCGATGATGAAGCGGTACGCTTTCTCATCTCCTTCGCCTTGCTTCTTAACAATGGGTAGGATAGGGCTGTTGCAGACATTGCTAATCACTTCTTCGACCACTCCTGCATCCACCAGAGACTGAATGATCGCTACCAGTGCCTTCTCGCCCTCGGGCGATATCCGGTATTGTGGGAGTTTTGGGAGCATAGCGTCCTGTCTTACAGTTATATGAATGGGGTCAATCATCATTCGTCCCACATCAGAGTCATTTTTGGCCCATAGCACGGAGGCAGGGTATCAAGCAAGGACAGGTCAGCGTCAGTTATGGAGCACATGTGTCGTGAAGGGCAGGATTTGGGCAGGCCTGGGTTGTCGTACAGGATGACTCGGATTCCATCTGGGGAACACCTAATGGTAGCTCGAAAATGCTTAAGTAAGTCAATGCCCATAATGGCGTCAGGGGAGTTGGAGGAGAGCAGAAACGTTGTGTCAGTGGTGTTGCTTTCTACGTCAAAGGTGATAGGCATGGACAGGGGGTTAGTGGAGGGCGTCCCATCGAAACCTATCGATGTAATGTGTGAGCCAGACAAGGGTGCCCTTGGAATCAGTCGTTTCGATAACACACTACGTGTCGCCCCAGTGTCTACCAAAAATGGAGACTCTGTACCCAGGACCTTAGCAGTGACATAAGGACCTTGCTGGTCAACACAGAGCTCGACTGGATCCCTCCCTTGCCCCGGGCAGTCCTATGCAAAGTCGGGGGCATTCTCACCATCGGATAGTTGATACTGGTTCTGTCGGGGACGGTCAAAGGTGTTCGATCTCCCTGATCTGTCATTGTTGGTATCGTTTGTGTGCCCTCGTCCTTGCCCCCTATTTCTCGAACCACCCGCTACATCCTTGGGGTCCCTATTTCTGTTCATCTCTAGCAGAACCGTACACTGGGATTTCCAATGGCCGAATCCTTTGCAGAAGGCACATTGGTCATCGCTAATGTCTCTACGTCCAGTGTGGAGTGTTGGGGTGTGATCTTTAGGAGGTGGATTTCTAGGGATGGTCGATTGGTAGTTCCCCCTGTGGGGTTCCCGTCCGACCGTTATACCTTGTATCTGTGCTATCATCACCCTTTCTTTCAAATCTTTCTTCTTTTTCTCGGACGCCCTATCATTCTCATTCTTCTGGTGCTCATAATACTGAGCCATCTGTAGTATAGCTGCAGGTTTGGAGGCCCCCCAACTACTCTCACTCGTCTGCAGTTTTTGGGAGACCTCTTGTGATAGGCCCTTTACATAATTTTGTACAAACAGGTGTTGTCCGGTTGCGGTGGTCATGTCTTGGCCACTGTAGTCGGAGAACACTGTCTCGAATCGGGAGAAGTATTCTGACACATCTTCCTGGGGTTTCTGACAACAGGCCGTGACTATCGACCAATCTATCTTTTTCTCTGGGATCAGTGTCTTTAACTTCTGGACTAATTTATCTGGGAGTTCTAATATGTCCTTTACTGGTTTCCTTCCGGGCTCTCGCTGTCTATCTAGTTCACTGAGTTGGTCCCAGGTATGTCCAAACAGATCCGTGTGGTCAGCCTTCCGGATTTGCATCCACACGTCAGCTTTCTTAAATCGGGCAGAGTTTGTTTAAAGGTTAGGATATCTTGTCGGTCCCATGGTTGGTAAACCCAATTGTACACAACCCTTCCTTTTGCGTCTGTGTGATTAATATCATCGCTTGTTCCCAGACCACGTGGTGGAATCCAGTAAGGGGCCGCTTCTCTGATGGGCATCATAGTATTGGCTACCTCCACTGAGGTCGTTTCAGGGACTGTAACCTTGGCTTCTGGTTTTTGTTCCGTGAGGTGGCGGAAGACCTCAAGCATTTGCATGAAGAGCTCCGTCGCCTCACATTCAGTCCCATCTCCAACATCGATCTTCCTATATAGCGTTGTCCGGTTAGCGGGGCCCTTACTTTGATACCTATCCTCATATGCGTTCAGGGTGTGGTAGCTGAATCGCAAAATGAAATGCCGTCTGTGGCTGTCGGCATGCGAGTTATACATGTTCATTGTGTATTCTTCGCTCTCCCTTCGTTCTACTAATGTCTTTGCTATTTTGTCAATCCCATCCCGCTCATCCTTGCTCAACCTATTTGGTCTGCCTGGTGGGTGCTTGCTAGCTTCGGGGTCATTTACTGGTGTTGTTAATGTGGCTGGTGCGGAGGCCGCGAGGGCTGGTGCACTAGCGCTAAGGTCGCTCTCGCTCGCACTCAGGGCTTGCAGGTGCTGTTGGCAGGGGGCATATGGAGGAGGCATGTAGATGATTGGGGGACCTAGCAGTAACTCATCGTTCGCCCGCTGTTTGGAGGGCAAGTCAGGGTAAAGTGCAGAGGGGGTCCTAACAGGACATTGACCTGTCGACCCTGATTCTTGGTTTTGTGTAGCTTCCTTTCTTTCTTTTATTTCTTCTTCTAGTTGCTTAGCGGCTAGGTGGGCTGCCTTTCGTAATTCTTTCCCTATTTTTGCTTCTTCTCTTTTTCTTCGTTGTTCCGTTTCTTTGCGCCACATGCCGATACTATCGAGCATAGTGGGTGTAGTCTTATTTTTCTGGAGCGCTATTTCTAATGTTTTTATTTTATGATCATCAAAGGAACCTATCAGTGGCCACTGACTTTCAGGGTTCTTCTTCGTATATTTATGCCATAGCTTAGTATAAGCTATAGCGACTAGTCCATGCTTAGTGAACATGTCCTTATTAGGGGTGCCTTCCAGTGGAGCTGGATGGTTCATCTCTAATAAGCGGTCCGGGCTGTACAGGCTACCAATCAGTGGGGAGAAGATAGGCATGACGGGTTACAACGGGGACAAAGGTCTGCACTACCTATCTTATCACGGCGGGCAAAGACTAGACAGAATATTTCTATTCTCCGTTGTTTGCAGGCGGTGAATACCTCAAAAGAACCAATACCGAACACTTAATGTACGGTCAATCAAACAATCAATGGGGAGAATAAGTGGGTACGACATGTTAAAGTTTTGCGTTACCCACTCTGTCTCTACCTGCAAAGAGAGACCTTGTTCTTCCCTGTTTGCAGACAGAGAATCTCCAGACAACAATCCACGAACGACAGTTCGGGAAAACAGTGGGGGAGGAAGATAGGCACGACGGATTACAATGGGGACAAAAGTCTGCGTTACCTATCCTTCACTGTTTGCAAAGAGAGAGCCTGTTGTTTCTCCGTTTGCAGACGGTGAATCTCCAGAGGGATCAACAAAGCGTAATACTAGTATTATCCAAGTCAAACAATCATTTCTTAATTTGTCGTGTTTACACGACCTTACCCGGACCGCATGGACGGTTTCCTGTCTTCCGAATCCAGCGCCCGATCGTCCTCTATTCTTCGTGATGTTCGTGGCACTCCTGATGGTTCCCAGTCAGGACCGTAGATCACTCGAGAGAGGTCTGTTCGGAACTAGTGAAGGTCGGATGATCGGCTGTCAGACGAGGGTCTATCGGACACGAGCTCTCCCGATCGTTGCAGTCATTCACTCTGTCGTCGGGACCTCTCCCACTGGATCCACGTGTCGCTGATGGGCCCCACGCTTTGGGACGCCAATTGTGGAAAAAGGGTAGGGCGATGACCTTTTTCAAGATTTGCCCGGCGCTAACCGCCTTTGTACCATTCAAATTTTGATGAAAAACCGGTAATTTCCTTTACGGTTTGAAACATGTAGACCTCACACATACCTCACAGATACATTTGGTCAGAATAAAACCATCACTGTATCGATCACGCACTGGTTTTATTTTTGTCCAGTAGTCTTAGAATAAAATATTGTATAAGCCATGTGGAAAAAGGGTAGGGCGATGACCTTTTTCAAGATTTGCCCGGCGCTAACCGCCTTTGTACCATTCAAATTTTACCAAGCAAATGAGGCAGGCGTCGGAGACCAGAAGGCAGGAAACAGGAGTTTTATTCCGACGGAGCAGAACACATCAGATCAGACAACAAGGTATCGTCTCGAGGTGCTCTCACAGCCTCTCTGAGGCCTGGCCTCTTATACACTGGTTTATGGCATGTGACCTTTCTTTATTACAATCAAGATATTGTGAAGTAAGGAAAAAGACATCCCCGTAATCCTCATGTCAATCCCACCCCACATACCTCCACAATAGAGGTCCTCAACCTGCTGATAAGAGGAGGGGGTCATCACGCAGCTGAGTGTTCTGCCGATTCTTAGGATGTGTGCGCCTGATCATATCCCATGGGGTGGGGAGGCCATGATCAATAGTGGGTCCTTTGAAGAGGAGTGACTTCATACAATAAGGGGCAGTAAATGGTATCTCCCGGCTTAGGCGATGGCCTCGGATCTGTGTGGACAGTCGGACTCGGGGGAAGGGGTCATCAAAGGAGTGGTATTCATGCCACGTGGACAATCAAGCGCGGAGGGATGGTTTATCAACAGAGGGGTATTCATTGAAGGAGAGGAGGTGCTGGTCAGGCGCGGGCTTGACTCCCAAGGACAGGGTCATGCAGGAGGAGAAGGGTTATGCTCATGTGAGGGAGGGAGGGGGAGCCAGGGTGCGCGGAGGATGCCTGCAGGGTCAGAGGAGCGCGCTGGCGGTCGATCATGGACAGGGAGACATGATACCTAAAATGGCGGTCGTGCACGTTGTACGTGGGTGACAAGCTGGCGCAGATGATGTTCAGCTCGTAAACTAAAATTCCACAGCCATACCAGGACAAATTTTAACTCACTGATACCTTTTTTCTTTACATTCATCACTCACATACCCGCTCCACTGTATCCCAAGTGTTGCAGCACACCTTGATGGCACTCGGCTGTCAAGGTGGCCCCGATGATGAAGCATGCCACCGACCATGTCGGTGAGTGAGGGGTTCATTAAAAACAAAGAAGGACTTCTTCTTTTTTCATTAGAATTCCATCCCACCGATATCGCTCTTTAGCCTTATCTATGGTGATACTCCTCCTTTTGTTATATAGTTTCCTATCCAGGGGATTAGGAGTACCCTTCCATCCACCAAGGTGGATAAAATCCCTCTACTCTCCATTTTTGTTTGTAATGCATTTTATCTATTGCCGTAACACTTGGGACGGGAGCTGCTAAAGCTGCCTTTTGTCGTGTCAGTGGGCGGGAGCTTGGGGTAGTGGTTTTGCCCATGTTACTGGTTATAAGTGACTTGATCCTTCACGTAGCAAAACAACAAGATTAAACATACAAAATATAATAAAACTTGAACTATTTACTTGGAGGTAGAAAAACCCTTGTAACAAAGTCAGTAACCAAGATAAAATACTAGCAAATAAAACCTAGCTTTGAATGAAATAAAATATATCTCAATTCCTATGCCACAATAAAAGTACCTCTTTTAGGGATAGTCCGCTCCTAGTCCATTAAAAAAGTTACGGGGGTTGCCTAGCCCAGCCTCCTTTCTGCCTCTGATGGCCACAGACGGCCCATCCTTTGCCTGGGCCTAGCCCGGTGCCCACCCGCGCGAGTCTCGTGGGGTGGGATAGCCCTGCTGGTTAAATACCCCCCTGTGTCAAGGGGGAGGGGCTGCTGCTCTGCCGGTCGCCCCACTGAATTCGGGGCACTGTGGTCCTTTGTGTGCCTGCTCCCACTTTCCTGCACACAGAGCGAAATTTTGAAGCATCTCACGTGTAGCAGGAGGCGCGAGGTGCTGATGCATGCCCCCCCGTGTCAAGGGAGAGGGGCTGCAGGTCCGCTGGTCGCCCCACTGAGTTCTGGGCACTGTGGCCCCCGCTTTCCTGCACACAGAGCGAAAGTTCGAAGCATCTCCCGCGGGAGGCGCGAGGCGCTGATGAATCCCCCGGTGTCAAGGGGGAGGCGCTGCTGGTCCGCTGGTCGCCCCACTGAGTTCTGGGCACTGTGGGTCTTTGTGTGCCTGCCCCTGCTTTCCAGCAAACAGAGCGTAAGTTCAAAGCGTCTCATGCATGAGGCACTGATGAATCCCCCGGTGCCAAGGGGGAGGGGCTGCTGGTCCGCTGGTCACCCCACCGAGTTCTGGGCACTGTGGTCCTTTGTGCATTCCTGAATAAGCCAGGTGGAATCCTCATCCTGAGTTACAGGAGGGATCCCGGCCAAAGGTTTGAAATGACAGTTGAAATCACCCCCCATGATTCTATGTGTCGGTGAGGGAAATAGTGTAAGGAGCTCATCTAAAGCATTTAACGTAGAAGAGTCCACCGTGTGGGGAGTGTAGCGCAAATAAACATTGAAGACCGCCACACTCGTACCATCCAAATAATTGAGCACAATACAAAGAATATCCGGAGAGTGGGATTTAATCACCTTCACTGAACAACCCAAGTGCGTAGCTACCCAAATGCAAAGTCCCTCCGAGGGTCTCACTCTTGGTGCCTTTACAGCTGGTATGTGAAATGTTGCAAAGCCCACCCTTATGGGGGCAGTCGGCGTCCATGTCTCTTGGTACAAGCACAAATCGTACTGGTCCATGAGCTCTCCCCATTCCGGAAGGGCTAGCTTGGAACCAATACCCGCTAGGTTCCACTAGCCAATTAATTTACTATGAGGTTCTACCCTTGGGGGAGTAGCTGCTGTGGATGGGAACGCAATAAAAGGGGGCGTTCTAGCCGGATTATCTGGCTTGGTTCCATCTCCTGATGGACTTAAAGTTACGCCAGGTGGGATCATTAAAATGTAATTTTCCTGTACCCCAAAATCCGTCAAAGGGGGCCCACCCTCAACCCTCTGACGCTCCTCCACAGGGCACCCAGCTTCATTGGGATCTATTTCTATAGACCTTAGTGGGTGGAGTAGTCATTCTACGGAATTCAAGACACTGTATCTATTGGCTACAGGTAGGTTATATTCTACCGCCTGTCACCTGGATGGAGGTAGGATGGCCCAAACCCACCTGAAACTGGTTCCCATACGTAAAATTACCCCAGAGGGAGTGGGATGATTGTACCCTGTTGTCTAGGGCCTCCCCAATCTAGAATGTATTTAACCACTACAGGATCCCTGAAATTAACAATTACACAATCCCCTCCAATGTCCTTGGGTTTTGTCCCCAACCAGCTGACTCTTCTAGCGAATATCATTTCTCCCTGCCCCATACCCATTAAGGGTCTGTATTTGTTCAGCCAATAAGTGATGTTATTCTTCAGCTCTGGGAATGTCTCACCTCTGTCGACTGCCAACAAAGGAACTCCGGTTAATATCACCACATACGGAGAAGCTGCAGGGGGTAACCCCGGGGCAAGGTGATGTTAGTTGGGTACCCTTCCTAGGAGATTTCTAACAGGCTTGTGGGGAGCCAAAACTTAGTCTGGCTGGTTTCTGATGCTGACTTGTGGAACTAAGTTTGAATCTGGAGGGACGGAGGTGGCTATATTTGAAGGATCCTTAGATGGAATAGCGGAGCCGGAAGGGGTAATGTTAAAAATACATTTAGGTCTAATCGTCGGATCCAATCCTGGTGCCAGGTTTTTACTTCGAGGGCCATTTCTATACTTAGAGCTTGATTTGCCTGGTTAACAATGCCTGGGCCCACTTTCTCAGTGTTACTCCCAGTAAGGACAGGTAGCTGTCCTCCTTCACCACCCTTAGTATTTATTAATGATACACCTTTATCAATTCTACTCATCTAGTTTTTAAAATGAGATTTCATAAGCTGCTCTATTTGAGTTTGAAAGTCTATTAATAAATGGGTAGCCCATACCGGGGGGGCAAAGGTGGGGTTATCGGGGTCTAGCTCAACCTGAGGTGTGTCTAAGGCGGGTATGTTCGCCTTAGCAGATTTTTTATGTGTTTTCATGTTCCTAGTTCTAGCGCGCCGCTTGGGTGCTTTTTGGACCACCTTGGGAGCTATAGGGGAAACAGGGTTAATGGGCGTGCATACGCCTGGTACAATCTGAGTGCAAGGAAGCCCACCTCCAGGAGACTCTAACATAGAAACAGGCGAATTGGCAATGGGTAACAGTGCAGTCCCAGGTAATAGGGGGGAGGCCATTGCTGGTGTAAGAGAAAGAAGTCTTTCTGTATTAACTATGGCCGATGAAACCACCCCAATAGCTTTTTGTAGCATTTTATCTATTGTCCGCTCCTAGTCCATTCAAAAAGTAAGGGGGGTGGCCCAGCCCAGCCTCCTTTCTGCCTCTGACAGCCACAGATGGCCCGCCCTTTGCCTGGGCCTAGCTCGGCGCACGCCCGCACGATTCTTGCGGGGTAGGATAGGCCTGCTGGTTAAATACCCCTACCGGTGTCAAGGGGGAGGGGCTGCTGGTCCGCTGGTCGACCCACTGAATTCTGGGCACAGTGGTCCTTCGTGTGCCTGCTCCCGCTTTCCTGCACACAGAGCGAAAGTTCGAAGCGTCTCCCGCGTGGCAGGAGGCGCGAGGCGCTGATGAATCCCCTGGTGTCAAGGGAGAGGGGCTGCTGGTCCGCTGGACACCCCACAGAGTTCTGGGCACTGTGGTTCTTCGTGTGCCTGCCCCGCTTTCCTGCACACAGAGCGAAAGTTCGAAGCGTCTCCCGCGTAACGGGAGGTGCGAGGAGCTGATGAATCCCCCTGTGTCAAGGGGGAGAGGCTGCTGGTCCGCTGGTCGCCCCTCTGAGTTCTGGGCACTGTGGTTCTTTGTGTGCCTGCCCCCGCTTTCCTGCACAGTTCGAAGCCTCCTGAAGTTTTTATTCTGGTATACCTCTAAATCTGTTTTATGGGAGTTTAATGCATGGCGAACCTGGAGGTATCTGGAAAATTTGATTTGTGCAGTTGGAATTCCTCGGTTAAGTATTTAAATGCAATGAAGTGATTCCCAACCCATATGCCAACCCATATGCCCCAGAGATGAAAACCTGCAAGGCATGATACATGCTCAGCTCTAGTATCCACCCAAAGGGGAGTTTGAGCAGTCTGGTAATCCATTTCATATGAGTCTGTGCACCCTGCCAGCACAGGAGCAGCAGTCTTGTGAATTGTGGAAGCAAGAGTGGAGGATGAGCTACAGACAGTAAATTCAAAATCTCCAGTTTCTCCACTGTTTCTAACTCTAATGATAACAAGAAATCATGACGGTCTCTCTGGAGCCAATCTCCAATTGGTACTAGTTGTGCCACCCAGTAATAAAGTCGTAGGTCAGGAGCACCTAGCCCACTGTTGTATATAGGGAGGATGCATTTAGAGTATTAAACCTGAGGTAGCCTACAGAGAATTTGGGGATCTTCAAAGATGGTAGGCGGATGTATGTATGGATAATTTTGTAATACATAAAAGAGAATAGAGGGATTGATATATGGATAGATGCGGCCTGATTACTGTGTTAAGTTAGCATGAGCTTTTTATGAGTTTAAACACCATGTTTCCTTTCTGCTGCTTTTTGCACACGACACACATCTGCTGCTTTACCTTTGAGCCTAGTAAAATGTTTTCGGTTCATACGAGAATAATATGTTGTCACACTGATATCAGCCTTGCTTGGCGAGCTGTGTCTGTACAGTGAGTGCAGAAACCTTCAAGGATATCTCAACACAGTAGTTGTTATGAGCACTGATCTTCGCACGTCCCTAGACATAACATACATGCAGCTGCAGCCAAGTTCTGGCTTTGGGCGCGTTTTATATTGCCTTGCACAAGAGCATACACACACACTTGATGGTGCTTTGCATGCAGAGAGCTGGTTGCTGATGATGTGATCCCTAACCACTAGGATCTTCAGGTATGGGGCCGCTCTGCTAAAACCCACAAGAGACCTTCTTAGATATAATATAATATACTAGCTAGGGAGGGTGAGAATTAGGTTTTGTTAAACCCTTTTCATTTAGCATAATACTATGCTTGCACCGTTTGTGTTCTATGGACTAGTGACTATGCTGATTACTTTGTTTCTTATAATATGTTTGCTTGTATTAGCTAAGATACTACGCTTGAGAGCACTGCATTAGTGAATAAACATTTCAAATATGCACGTGTCCTCTTTTACTCCTTGTTCTGGACTGAAATGATTGTATAATGAAAGAGTGTTCATGTGTTCTACGTAACCTGAGGTGTACTTAGTTCATGTTCTGGTTTGTCTAAGCATTGGGAGTTTATGATGACCAATGAGACACTGATTGCTAGTCTGGTAGGCGATTTTTGGGTACTATGGTGAGTTCTGGGACATCCTAATTCACTGAGGTTCCAAGCCTCTACGCACAGTTCTGTCTGAGCACGGAATCCCTGTGTCAGGATCATCATCTTATACAGTGCAACACGTCCCATGAGTTCTAGAGGTAATGAAGTACATGCTTCTACATCTGATTTGGTGCAAACAAGAATAGGAGTGATAATTGCATCCCAGGCCGCTTGTTGATCTAATGTAATATGCATGCCTTAGCAATGAAACATACCATCATTCACCTTACATGGGATGTCTGGGTGAAGAGTAGGGCATGAATTTTTCAGGCGTACATATATTGTTTTTCCCAGCTGAGCCCTTTTGTCTATGTGTGAAAATGTGATTTGAAGTCGAGGTAGGCCCTTATGTGTTCTCCTGCCCAGCATGAAACCATTCTGGTATTCATGGACCAAAAATTAAAAAACCTTGGCCAGTCTGGTGGCTATAAATGTTGCCAAAAGCTTTACCACAACTTTCAAAAGTTAAATCAGACTTTAGGAAACACAATTTTCTGAGGGATTGTTAGGCTTAATATTAGTGTATATGATGGCGCAGCAGAGGTCATCACCAGGCCTGTTTTGTCTTTATCTGAGTAAGCCCAGGGATGTTATCCATTTGCAAAGAGAGTTGGCATTAGAGATGCCCATGTGGGAAGCAGGGGTACTGAAGGACTCACAGGTTGTGGAGGGCCAACAGAAATGGGATTTATTTGCATGTACAAAATAGAGGATATATGCAATAAAAATGGCATAATACCCTTCCTTAAACTGAAGGAACACTATTTTATTGTATTGTAATGGCATTTATATAGCGCTTACTATCCCTGACAAGGCATTAAAGCGCTTTTTTGGCGAGTAGCATGCTACTCTGGAACCCATAAAGGATTAGTGTTGAATTAGTATAGTGAAATATGAAAGTGATTTGAGTAGTGACTATGTTAGTCAGTTTTTTGGATTCAGAAGGATAGCGGAGGGATAGAAGAGGGAAAACTGTTTGCATTTATATCGTGCTTGTTACCCCTGATGGGAAGTTGAAGCACTTTTTTGGCAATTAGCACGCTACTCTGGAACTCATAAAGGATTCGTTGTGAACTAGTATAGTGAAATATGAAAGTAATTTAAGTGGTCGATATTAGTCAGTTATTTGAATTGAGAAGGACAGTGGAGGGATAGAAGAGGGAAAATGTTTTGCATTTATATAGCGCTTGTTACCCCTGATTGGGTGCTGAAGCACTTGTTTGGCAAGCAGCACGATACTCTGGAACCCATAAAGGATTAATGTTGAATTGGTATAGTGAAATATTAAAGTAATTTGAGTGGTGGATATGTTAGTCAGTTATATGGTTTGAGAAGAGTAGTGGAGGGATAGAGGAGGGAATAGGTTTGCATTTATATAGCGCTTGCTACCCCTGATGAGGTGTGGAAGCGCTTTTTATCGGCTAATAACTCGCTACTCTGAACCCAATAAAGGATTATTCTAGTGAAATATGAGTGGAAATGTTAGTTTATTTGGATTGGTAGAGGGATAGAAGAGGGAAGGAATTATTTTTTATTTTTTTTGGCGGTCATAGCAGTAGGAGGAGGCTTGGGATGAGTAAAAGGGATGTGGAGGGGAAGAGTCAGAGGGAAGGGTTTGGAAAGGATTGTATGGGGAGATCGGTATAGTAAAAAAGGGTTATTTTGGAGATCTTAGTAGTAATATGGGGTTTGGGATGAGTGAGAAAGTGGAGGTAGATAATATATTGAGAGAGGAATAGGGTGTGAAATAGGGTAGTACATTGGATATGCTGAATTAGAAGAAAAGTAATACATATACAGTTCCATAAGTACATGGAGAGTATATAGATGCATAAAGGAAGTAAATATAAATAGATTAAAGATATTGATGGAGGCATCGGGTGACAAATATGGTAGTGCTTTGGAAAGAGTATTAGAAAGAGGTTTGAGGTGAGTCAGAGAGTTAAGGTAGAGGATATATTGAGAGAGGTATGGTGTGATAAATAGGGAAGTGAGGGGTCGCGCTGGGCAGTTCAGACACAAAGACAACTTAATACTGCTCGGAAACAACTGAAGGTGCTGGACTTTGATCGCGTGGAATATGCACTTCTGTGTACTAAGCAGGGATACCTTGAAGGGGAACAAAGCCGGGAAAATGCTAGCACACCTTCTGCGGTCACAGACAAACGCACATCACATTGCCGGTATAAAGAACCCCAGCAGACAGCATCTCCAGGGGGATGCAGAAATTTTGGCCGAGTTTGAGGCCTTGTACACCACACTGTATACAGCGAAACACCTGGACCAGACTGCCGCCAAGGACTATGTCCGACAGCCACCAGTAGCATACCTCCCCCTGATGCAGAGGCTCTGGATGCAGACATCCAACCAGAGGAGGTCTTGTTTGCCATTCAGAAACTCCCAGTGTGAAGGGCACTAGGGGGGGATCGATTCCCAGTAGATTTTTACAAAGCCTTTGCCCAGGAACTCACTCCGTTCTTAGTCTGCCTTGTCGGGGTGGCGAAATTACGGAACGCCCTGCCAAGTGATTTCTGCAACATTGATACAGAACCCCTTTTTGGAAAAGACCTTGCTCTTTAGGCTAGAATAATTGGGCTGGGGGCTTAGCCTTTCGGTTTGAGGTAGCAGTTGTGCTCTATTATGTGTCTGTTTTATTATTATTATTAACGCTTTCAGTGATACGGGCTCTATAACCCCCACAATGGTAATGGCAGAGGTAGTGGTGATACTGAACCACAGGAAACATCCGTCTGAGTGCGCCTCATACCTTGCGTTGTTTTATTGAATTTTGGTCTAAAGATATTCACTAGCATACTGGCGGAGCAGCTGGCTCCACACATGCAAGATCTGGTGAACACTGACCAGCCAGGCTTTATCCCCGAAAGCAACTGTAGCGATGGAACAAGTCGCCTCTGTCATTTACTGGACAAAACCCAGCGCACACAACAACCTACAGTACTTTTATCCGTCAACACCGAAAAGGCGATTGACCGAGTTCACTGGCCATACTTGGGACATGTACTAGGCAGGTTTGGGGTAGGGTAACACTTTCACAGATGGGTGCAGTGCATATCTCAGGCGCCGGAAGTGAGTATTATAGTGAACAGAATAACTTCCTGACCAGTGGGAACAGGACGGGGACTAAACAGGGGTGTCCACTATCCCCCTTACTCTTTACGCTCCACATGGAACCATTTGCCGAGAGGGTGCAACAGCTCCAGATGATCACAGGGATCCGTATGGGCGACAGGGAGCACAAAATATCCTTGTATGCGGATGATGTGGTATTATTCCTCATGCAGCCAACATTGTCACTTCCTCCCCTGCTGGAGGAATTCACAACATTCAGTGGGGTCTCGGGCTTCAAGATCAATCTTTAAAAAAGCAGGCTCTAAGCCTTATCCTTCCCTGTGCGATGCAGGAGCAACTGAGACAGGACTTCCCATTCACATGGTCACAGGAAGGCGTCTCTTACCTAGGGCTGCAGATATTCCCCATGGTGGAAATGATGGTCAAGGCCAACTATTCCATTTTGTTAAACGAATCCCAGTGGGAGCTACTAAGCTGGAAGAAGCACACCAAGTCCTGGCTGGGTAGGCTTGCAGCCGGTAAAATGACCCTCCTGCCCCGCATTCTTTATGTGTTGCAGAAATTACCACTATGCCCACCACCCCGAATATTGCTACAATTGCAACACCTACTTGGAAACATTATCTGGAAAGCGAAAAGAGCCCGTATGGCACGACACCAAACATTTTTTAGTCAGGCGGACGGGGGGACTGGGTGTTCCGCACTTAGTGAAAAACTTTCAAAGCAGCACAATTGTGCTATAGGATTGAGTTGTATAAGCTTGAATCTGAAAAAAACATGGTGCTTTATTGATCGTGGTGTTGCAGGGATGCACAAATGGAAGGTCCCTTTGCTACCCAAATGACATAGACCAGCAGGAGCTTATATATGACAAGTGCTGAAGGCAACTATGGAGGCGTGGGATAGAGTTCAGGGGACCAATGGCCTTTCGACCCCCATTTCCCCGCTGGCCCCATTTATAGACAATCCAGACTTCCCCCCAGTGCTGAATGGGAATGGGCATCTGAAATGGCAAGAAGCCAACTGTAAATGGATAGGTGACCTATTAGACGAGAAAGGGGTCATGGAGTTCGCCTAGTTGGTATCTGGTTTTGGACTCCCTGAGACACTTATCGGCGATACTTAGCGATCCGACACTGGGTAACATGACTGCATGTACAACCTCATGTTAGCCGTCCTCTCACAAAATTTGAACTAAGGTATATTAAATGCACATCAGACAAGCGCCTGCTCTTAGACATCTACTCCGTTCCTCAATAAGCCTAAAGACAGTGGTAAAACCCCAGCACAGCGTAGATGGGAAACAGAGTTGGAGTGGGAATTCTCCCCAAAAGAATGGCAAGAGAGCCAGAGCCTTCTCTTGCAGCACAGCAGGAAAGGAAATGTTTTTAAAGATAGCTCAACATTGGTACTATACTCTGGTTAGGCTTGCAAAATGGAAACCCGGTGCCAGTAATTTATGTTGTCGTAAATGTGGACAGCCAGGTACACTTACCCATATTCTCTGCCATTGCTCGAAAAGAGAGCCTTTTTGGAACACAATCCATCAGGAAGTTGATTCCATCTACCTCACCGAAATACCCAGACTTCCCAGTTACACCTTGCTGGGACTGCCCAATCCTCCGACTTACCCCCTTAAATCATGCAGAGGAGGAACTTAACCCTGGGAGCTGCCAAACAGATGCTATTGTCTAGATGGGGATTGGATGAGGTACCAAATAAATTAGACTGGCTGTATCAGATATGGAAGATAGTGGGCATGGAAAAGATTACAGCTGGCTTGACCCGCACTCTCCCTAGGTTTGATAAAACATGGGGTACCACTATCAACTTTCTTTCCTCCGAACTTGTGGAGCTGACTTACCCACGATACTTGAGAGTCCTCCGTCTCTCTAACACGCAGGCCCAGACTGCCAACCAACCCCAGCCAAAGGATTAACCCCTCCTGGGACCACTAGTAAACCAAGGGTTAACTGCCAATGTCAAACAAGCACTCTTACCTGTAGGGTGCTTGATTGTGGTTTTGCAGAGGCTCTATGAGCCAACTTCCCTGTACCCTACCCTATAACCTGTGTATGCTTTAAAACCACGAAGGCTAAGGGATAAGATTTAGGGAGGAGGGCCGGATACGGACGATGACATCTTCCTGTGGCCGACCTGCAAGGCAACAGGTAAGAATTAAACTCTGTTCTTAAAGAGTCAAAGGACATTATAACAACTGTTCTAGTTGCTATCCTCACTGAGTGATATACTACAGATATGTGTCCTGCCTGCGATTGTAAGGAGTTTGGTGAAGCGTCCTTGAAGTATTAGGATGTCATCTAGTCGTACTTGAGGGTGCTGTCTTCAAGAAGTGCAGTCTGATACCTTGTACTCTAAAGTGTCCTGTGAGCCAATAATAAAGAACAAAAAATAAGTTACTTGAGTTCCTTTATACACCTTATACTCTCTAACCCTAGTAGTTACTCTATACAGCACTACCCTTAATCACTTACTTGCAGTTTTCCCCAAGTTATTTGGTCCATCACGTACTTCTGTAGGAAAATATATAATATAACAAACAGCAACAACTAAATTATTTTCCTTTATGCTTCTTGCTAAAGTTTTCTTAAAGTCTCTCAAAGTTTTCTTAAAGTCTCTCAAGTGCTTTTCTTTTTGTTTAAAAAAAGTGTTCCAAAAATTCCATGTAGTCGTATGATATTTCTTTTACAAAGATTTGAGTTACTACTTTTGCTGACGATAATTTCTTTAGGGGTATAAAATGTGCCTTTCGAGTAAAATGATCAACAACTGTTACGTTAGTGGTGAAGCCGTCTTTTGTACGAGGTAGTTCTACTATGAAATCAAGTGAACTTTTATGCCAAGGTTGTAGGGGTATCGGTAAAGGAAGTAATAAACCACTGGGGGCTTGATTTGAAGGTTTATTTTGTATACAGATAGTACAGGTATCTACATAGGTTTGTATATCGTTAAACATGAAGGCCACCAAAATCGTCTTTTGATTAACTGGTAAGTTTTAGTAACGCCAGGGTGAGCTTACATAGGTGCATCATGATTTAACTGTATTACTTGTTTTTGGGGAATGGAAGTTGGTACAAACGTTTCTTTATTCATGAATAACATCCTATCTTTCCACTGAAGCAAGGGATACTGGTTTTGCCAATATTGCATTTCTTTGTTATGTAGTTCTTTCTGAACTCCTTCTACTGTATCTTTATAAGTAGCTCCAACTTGAAAGCATTGTGATGGAAAAATTTCCTGCGATGGTTCATGTGGAAAATGTGTATCTTCGTTGAGTCCCATACTTGATAAAGCATTTGTCTTGTTATTGTCTTTTACCGAACGATATGTTATGATAAAATTATAATCATAAAAAAAGAGAGCCCATCGAAGTTGACGAGCAGAAAGAGCTTTACTGATCGTAATGTTTGTAGGTTCCGATGATCTGTGTATATTGTAACAGGGTATTGAGCACCTAACAAGTAGTGTCGCCATTCTTCAAACACAGCTTTTATGTCCTATAACAAGTAATAAATACTATACTCAATGTATCAATACACCACTATCTCTTCAAAGTGGCAGCAGCAGAAGTACAAAGAAGGACTAGACTTGAGTGTACTGTCTCTACCATTACGCAGTAATACTCTCAAATGAGTAAAAAGTTTCAAACAAGTAAGCATAGTAGCAACGCCAATAACCAGGCGAGCACCTGCAATGACAGAAGCTATTTAAAGATTAATTTACCTGCAATGTAATCAAATCAGCAGCATTTGTACTCTTCAGGAAAGAAATAGATTAGCAATATAACAGAGCAAAAGAAAAAAAAGTAGTTATTAAATAGCTATTTAATAAGGCCAGGGATCTCCAATCCTAGCAGGCCGAGCATATTATGCTCCCGGTCCGGGATGTCAGTCCACCGGTGCATCGCTTCCTGGTAGGTGCGCCGGACCCCAGACACCTTCCACATGTGCCGTCACACCTTCTCCCACAGCTGGCGACGCTCCCGGAGGCCATAACGGGAAGCAATCTACCCACCTGCTGCCACGGTCTTAGGGAGGTGGACTTGCACAAACACCATCAAGGCGGCAACCTCCATCGCAGAGAAGATCTCCCTGGCCTGGACTAGCTCCCCCCTCAAACACCCGCAAAGGAGCCGTGTACAGGGTGCTGGGCTTTTCCTTTTGCCCTTGTCGGCACCCTTTGCCATGGTCCTGGGCACAAGAAAAAGAAATGAAGAATAGGTGTGAAAAAAAAGTAAGAGAGAGAGCGAAAGAAATAAAGTAGGTAGTAAAGTAACAAAAAGTAAAAAAAAACACAAACTATAGATGTAGGAAATTGTACAGATAGATAATAAGCAAAAAAAAGCAAAAAAAAGATGCATAGAAAAGTAGCATGCCCAAAAACCATAGCAATGAATGAAAAACAAGATGGCCGCGCCCATAGAGGACCCCGTTGGTAAGTTCACTCAATATTTTCCCCGCGAGCACGCAAAAACACAGGCTAACTCGTAATAGCGCACAGCACACAACGCGAGATTGCCAATAGCGCCCGGACCCGGAAATAGGCAACGCGCACAAGATGGCCGCGCCCATGTACGAACGCATGGGTAACTTTGCAGTTGGTGCGCTGCAAGCGGCTTGCGAAGACGCAAAAATCCACGCGAACACGCAAAAAAAAACAATCCGCTAATTTGCACGAATTTGCGGATTGCGAGTTCGATTTAGCACGAATTTGTGCCCCGCGAATTTCGCGAAATTGCACAAAAACGAATTTTGAAAAACTGAAAGCACTTAGCAGGTGCAAAAGTTCAAGCTAATTTGTAACCATTCCCTGTAGTGCTTCCTGAGGGCCCCCTCCAAACTTCAGTTGCCTACTTGCAACTATTCTCTGACCCTGCTCTGACCCTCAAAGCTGGGTCAGAGAATAGTTACAAGTATGGCACAATGCTCCTGTAAAAAAAATTAAACTGCAACAGGAAGCACTTACAGCTAAGGAAGCAGGTGCCAGACTTGAAGCTCAAATTCAGTGACACATTAACAAGCCCCAAAATAATTCATCTCAGTTGAGGCTGGGCAGGTGTGCTTTCCCCCCAGAGGGTGCTGTGATGAACCAGAGGGTGGCAGTGATGAACCAGAGGATGTCAGGGATGAACCAGAGGGTGGCAGGGATGAACCAGAGGGTGGCAGGGATGAACCAGAGGGTGGCAGTGATGATCCAGAGGGTGGCAGTGATGATCCAGAGGTTGGCAGTGGTGAACCAGAGGGTGCTGTGATGAACCAGAGGATGGCAGTGATCAACCAGAGGGTGGCAGTCTTGAACTGGCACTGGTGAACCAGAGCGTGGCAGTGCGGAACCAGAGGGTGGCAGTGATCAACCAGAGGGTGGCAGTGATGAACCAGAGGGTGGCAGGCATGAACCAGAGGATGACAGTGATCAACCAGAGGGTGGCAGTGATGAACCAGAGGGTGGCAGGGATGAACCAGAGGGTGGCAGTGATGATCCAGAGGGTAGCAGTGGTGAACCAGAGGGTGTTGTTATGAACCAGAGGATGGCAGTGATCAACCAGAGGTTGGCAGTCTTGAACCAGAGGGTGGCATTGATCAACCAGAGGGTGGCAGTGATGAACCAGAGGGTGGCAGTGTGGAACCAGAGGGTGACCGTGATGAACCAGAGGGTGGCATGGATGAACCAGAGGATGGCAGTGATCAACCAGAGGGTGGCAGCCTCAAACCAGACGGTGGCAGTGATGATCCAGAGGGTGGCAGTGGCAAACCAGAGGGTGGCAGTAATGAACCAGAGGGTGGCAGTGATCAACCAGAGAGTGGCAGCTTTGAACCAGAGGGTGGCAGTGATCAACCAGAGGGTGGCAGTGATGAACCAGAGGGTGGCACTGGTGAACCAGAGGGTGGCAGTGATGATCCAGAGGGTGGCAGTGATGATCCAGAGGGTGGCAGTAATGAACCAGAGGGTGGCAGTGATGATCCAGAGGGTGGCAGTGGCGAACCAGAGGGTGGCAGTAATGAACCAGAGGGTGGCAGTGATTAACCAGAGGGTGGTAGTGGTGAACCAGAGGGTGACAGTGGTGAACCAGAGAGTGACAGTGGTGAACCAGAGAGCGGCAGTGGTGAACCAGAGGGTGCTGTGATGAACCAGAGGGGTTTTTTTGTACGTAGATGGTAAGGCCACGATGTTGTTGCTTATACTATCTAGATCCAATGGATTATTTTGGAGAAAAAAATGTTTTAATCTGATTTTTCTTAAAAAGGAATGGATATCCTGATAGAGTTCGAAAATATTCACTCTTGCGTGGGGGACAAAAGACAAACCTTTGGAAAGGAGGGACACATCAGAGGACTCAAGATTATAGGAGGATAGATTAAATATAGGGATTACATCCCGTTCCTCCAATATTGCTTGTTCCTCGTTTCTAGATACTGCTGAGGTTGCCGTGGGAAAATGCGATAATATGATACCATTATAACTTTGACATGACGATGCAGAAGTTGAATTTATGAACTAATAGCATTATGCTATGATGCTATGGATGAATAGCGTTATGGTAGAATGCTACCTCTGTGGCTCTGCTTATCAAATCCCTAATCAGTGGTCCTAGTATCCTAATTGTAATTGTGTATACACGGATCCTTTCCTAGCATTTAAGTTATAACATTCATAGACGAAGTATCGCTTTAAATAGGGGCGGTACTTATCCAGGAAATGGGAGAGGGGTGGAGCCTATTCAGGAAATAAATAAGTGCTGGTAGAAGAACTACAGGTAATCACTTTTCCTGGAAACGAGCAGTCAAGGGAGGTCGAGACGTCTCGAGCGCCGCGTATCTGTAGTTAAGGTAAGAACTCGGCTCACTACGCACAAACTCCGCATCAGTTTAACGTAACTTCGCATCCGGCATAACGGGGTTTTTCTGTTAAGTCCTCCCTCGCTATCTTTCAACCCTGTATGTAACTCAGTGATCTCTTGGTATACTTCTTTGTGCTTAGGGGACGTACTCTGATCTGAACAAACATCAGAGTTACACAACAGCCCCCGAGAAATATGAGCGGATTTAGGACACGCAACGGCTTTTATTACCGTGTCCTTCTAAAATAACCATCGACCTCTGTCCATGACCACGCCTATTTGAATAATCGACAATTATAAGAGGTAAACATGAATACAAATAAATTAATTGAGACCCCGAGAATGTCTCCTTAAAAGCAAAATTGACACGTGATTATGTATTTATTTTAGCCATAAGAACTAACGGCTTTTACCGATCGCCACACGGAAATGGCTGTGAACGCTTGAAGTTTCCCTCCCCCCCTTTTCCAAAAAAGATGACGAAGAGTAGTTTTAGGTGGTAGTAAGATGGAGGCAGTGAACACTGATTAAACAGGTGAGATCGTTATCCGACATGATCTGAAATTAAAAGAGGGAGAATCATGCATACCATGGGTAAATTATAATAGGAACTTAAATACCAATATGTTGTTTCCTTTGTATAGTTATCACATACCGATTCCGGATTTTACAAGGAAAGGTGCCTTACTCCCTACAACAACTTCGAATCATTCTGGTCATTATTTATTTTAGGTAAGAATAGGTATGAATAAAGCACAAATCTAATAAAGTGAGAAAAGCATGTCTGTGCCCGTTTTCCTGTCAGATATCAGTTTTAGCTTCTAAAAATTCAGGGAGTCATAAACTTTACAGGAACTTTGAATCATCCAACTGCATCCTTTTACTCTTCCTGTTTAATTAGATGCCCCTTTTCTGAACCCATCGCAATGAAATTTGATTGACTAACATAAACTTGCCACATTTCACGCTCTCCTACCCTTTAACATAGGGATCAAGAAGAAATCTCTTGTTTTTAAAACTTCCCAATATTAGTTAGGGGTACCATTCTGGAATATGAAGTTTTATGAGTGATACGCCAACCTCTATAAAGTTCTGATACATATTAGCGAATATGTTTGTAATTATAATGTCAAGGATAGAGTTTTGTTCGTAAAGATTGTGGAATATGAAATATTTAGGTTTTCCAACTACTTATCTCAATGTGTTTTGTACTACTACATTAGTCTGGCTAAGAAACTTGATCAATTGAAGAACATGTTTTATGTTTTATAAGAGCAATGCACTGTGATCTTACATTTATTTAAATATTATCATTGTATTTTTCTGTTTAGAAAAAGTGGCTGAACATCCATTTTGTCCTGATGAAGACAAATGACTTTGTCGAAACGCGTTGACACACGACACACAGCCCTATTCTCCATAATCAGAGAATATTATTGAAGAAAAAGAATCCTTTTTATATTCTATGAAGTTTTTTTAAAAATATATTCTGAAAACAGTCACATGAATCTTATGATATAATTTGTCTATTGTGTAAACTATCAATTATATGTATACATTCACCTTTTATATTTATATTAAAAAGTATCTCTTTTGATATCATTTCAGTCCATTGCAGTAATTATTTTTATCACTTTTGTGTATTTTAATATGTTTCCTCATTTAGCCAGCTTCTGTACTTAAAGCCTGCCTGGGTATTTGCTTTTACAAAAAATTGTTGTCCCTGACCCAGGAGTCTTATCCACATCAGGGGGTCCTTGATACCTACAAGATGAACCAGAGGGTGGCATTGGTGAACCAGATGGTGGCAGTGATGAACCGGAAGGTGGCCGTGATAAACCACAGGGTCGCAAACAGGCTGGACACGTAGAAACATCATGGTCGCAACCGTTACGACCACACAAGTAAGTTCGCGTTCCCGAACTTGTAAAAAACCCTCGCGAACTGGCAAAGACCCTTGCAAACGCGCAAAAAATGTAAATTTGCAAATTTGCGGATTTTGCGAATTGCGAGTTCGCTTTCGAACAAATTCGCGGACCACAAATTTGCAAATTTTGCCCATACTTAGTTGCTAATCGAAACAGTTACTGTGCTGGAGTTTTAAAACTTTTCCATAGGAACCAGTAGTCGTAGCTATAGACTCTGGTAAAGATCTGATAAAGAGTTAGCCTCAGTATTATACTTGTAGTTCTAAATATCATTTTAATTTTTAAATGTTTTCTAACTATATAATTACCACACTAAATATTAGTGAAATTTTGTCAGAAAAAGAAGACATATATGCTTTTTTTATTAACTTTTATTAAAACAATAATAAATAACTGGAAAAATAACTTAAGATAACAATGTAATAAATAACTAGAAACATAACTAAAAAAAATCAATTCAACAAAATGTGATATGGACTCCAATAGAAGTAGGGAAGGTAATCTGCAAAACAAAAATGAAAATAAGTGTTTAAAATTAGATAGATGTGACTAAATGAGGTCAAACATTACAATTTAAGGTAATACTTGGCAATAATTTTTCATTTGCACATCTGCAATGTGCCTGATACATTTCACTTGTCTTATAGGCCCACGTTCAAGAGGTGTCTGTATCGAAGTACAGCGTCAGATTTACACTATGGACCAACAGGTCTTTAAAATGATTCAGAGATGAGACAGAATTAGGAGAGAGATCAAGTCATTATGCAGGACAATATTCTTTGGGGCTTATTTAAAGCCTCTTGCACTACTTTTGCATTACTTTTCCCATGTTAAAAGTGACGCAAAAGTGATGCAAGGGGCTTGCAAATTAGCCTCTTCATTTCTAACACATTTAATTGGAGGTATTGCGTACCTAGGCTGCTCTGATTACCTTCTGTAAACACTGTAGCCAACAGAGTTCACAACTTGAACTCAGCTTTGGTTGTACACTGCAGAACGTTTTACATTCAGCCTCGGCAGATTGGAAAGCAGCGTCTATAACTTTAAAAAAAAACGAGAAACGATGTGAGAGAGAGTGAGAGACAGAGAGAAAAAACTACATTAAAAGTGTGAGAGAGAGAAAGTATGGAAAGGGGCGACCGAATCGGTCCCCCCGAACGTATGGCCGAGTGCCTCGATCCCCCCGGGAAGCCATTTTGGGCGGGAGGCGCGTCTCAGCTGGTATGCCCGAAGCGGCGTAGCCGGGGCGCGCTCGTTCCCGCCCTAGAGTGGGCTGGCCTAGACACCGACGCAGCCAGCCACGCCCTCAGGGGCAGGCAGGGGCGGGTATACGCCCGCCCTGAAGACGGATAAAAAGGGACGCAAGACCAGAAGACATCCTCTTGTTCTTGTGCTCTGAAGCTGCACCTCCTCGCTGCACGTGAGCTCGGGACAGAACGAAGAGCCAATTTTGAGCGTTTTAATCTCTCTCTTTGTCTTTTAGATACTTCGTCTGAAAAGATGCCCAAGAAAGGAGCGAAGAGAATGTCGACTGACCAGTTGGTTCGGGCCCTCATGAAGGACATGTCCGAAATTAAGAAGCGGTTGGCGGAGCGAGACGGCGAAGAGGGATCGGGGCGTCCACCGGCCGGAGGGAAGCCAAAGAGGCCGAGAAGGGGGCCGGTCGGGGGAGACGTCCCGGTTCCCTGTTCCCCGCTCGAGGCGCCAGCCCCGGTACCGGCCCCGGTACCGGAGGAGGGGAATCCGATTCCCGTGGTAGTCACCCCGACGTCTGCCGAGGATATGCCTCCCGAATTGGCGGCACAGTTAGCAGCATGGTTGGGGGACGGTAATGGGGGCGCCATGGCTACCGAAGCGCAAGCATTCATAAAGCAGTTGCGCGAGAAACGTGATACAGCCAAGGTGCCCGCGCCGGATGCGGCGATAGACAAGCCACGAGGGACGGAAGCAGCGTCCGGCGCAGGTAAGCGGCCATTGCCGATTGCAAGGGATGAGTCAACACCGTCTCGTAGAGAAAAATTGGGGCAACATGTTCCTTTGCCGATAAAGGAAAAGATTTGGGCGGGGGAATACGTTAACATTTTCTCCCTGCTCGTTGATCACTATGAAGTCGAAACTGTTAAGGGTCAAAAGGATCTGATGCATCCGAGTGTTTGGCGCGCAAAAATGGCCGCCTTTAAAGTTAATGAAAATATTGGTAACTGGGGTAATGCTTGGGGAATTTTTACGGCAATTTTGGGGGAACGTAGGCCTGATTTGCTCCCTGAATTTCCAGTATATCAGTCACGAATTATGGGGTACTCGACATCACACCAAGGTAACCAATGGTTCTGTTATGACAACCTTTTCAGGAAAGCGATGGAGCATAACAAAAGTTTAACCTGGGACTGTTACGATTCTTTGACATGGAATAAGATGAAAGAGTCGGGGATGTTGAAAGTGCCGTTGGTGGGGAGTGCTGTTGGTGAGTCCTCCCGCCAAAATGGGGGGACACCCTTTCGGTCGGGTACGGGTACAGACGATTACCCGAGACCCGCCGGCAATACAGGGAAGAGGGGTTTCTGTTTCAATTTCAACAGAAGTAAATGTACTAGGCCCCCGGGATCTTGTAAATTCAAACACGAATGTAGTGGTTGTGGGGCACCCCATCCTGAGTCCTCGTGCAGAGCCAAATCGGGTGAAAATGGGGGTAGAGGAGGCGCTAAACAGGTCTAATATAGTCCGAGGGGCGCCTTTACCAACCCCGATTGATACCCTGGCGATGATTCCCTGGCTCAGCGAATACCCAGATCGTACTTCTGCTGGGGTGCTACGAAACGGTTTTTCATATGGTTTCCGCATCCCGGTGGGTAACTTTCAGGGTGTCGGGACGTGCAAAAATCAACTTTCCGTCTTGCAGCATACGACTGTAGTACAGGATAAGATCCGGAAAGAGGTTACCCGAGGTCGGGTTGCCGGCCCGTTTCGTGTTCCCCCGGTACCGAACTTTGTTTGTTCTCCTTTAGGGGTGGTCCCCAAGAAGGACCCGGGTGAGTTTCGATTGATTCACAGTTTATCAGCTCCTCATGGCCTTTCGGTAAACGATGCAATTAATCCAGAAATGTGTTCGGTGCGGTACGCATCATTCGATGAGGCCGTAGCCATTTTGAATCGCCTGGGGCCCGGGACGCTGATGGCGAAATCAGATATCGAGTCAGCGTTCCGTTTGCTCCCGGTATACCCGGAAGACCAACGTCTTTTGGGATTCATGTTTCAAGGTTTGTATTACATGGACAGGTGTATGCCGATGGGGTGCTCTATATCTTGTGCTTATTTCGAGAAATTCAGTAGTTTTCTACAATGGGTTTACACGAAGAAAACAGGTTTTCGGAATGTGATGCATTACCTCGATGACTTTCTGTTCCTTGGGGCCGCTGGGGATGATGAATGTGCCCGGGCCTTGGCTGAATTTTGTGTTTTAATGAATCAATTTGGCGTGCCGTTGGCACCAGGTAAAACTGTGGGTCCCACGACTTGCCTCGAGTTCCTCGGGATCGAGTTGGACTCTAGTGAGGGTTGTTTTCGTTTACCAGCTTCCAAAGTATCGAAATTCAAGACAACCCTGCAAATGTGTATTACTGCATCTAAAGTTACGCTGCATCAATTGCAGCAATTGGTGGGGAAGTTGAATTTTGCCTTAAGGGTGATCCCGATGGCCCGCCCCTTCTCCCGTTCGATTGCACAGGCGATGGTCGGCCTAAAGGAGGGTCACCATCGCACGAGGTTATCGGCCGAGGTCCGCCAAGACATGCGTATTTGGTTAGCATTTTTGGCGGATTTCAATGGTCGTGTCGTCTGGAACAAACCGGCCTTGTCCTCTGAAGAGCTTGGTCTATGGACGGATTCAGCGGGAAGCATGGGTTTCGGCGCCATCTTCGGCACAAAATGGTCGGCACAAAAGTGGCCAACATGGTGGCACGAAGAGGGGCTGACGAGTAATATTGCTTTCCTTGAGCTGTTTCCCATTTTGGTGGCCCTCAGATCCTGGCCCGATGGATTCAAAAATCACTCTGTCATATTTTGGTCTGACAATATGACCGTTGTAGAATGCATCAATAGTCAGGCAGCACGTTGTAAAATGATTTTGAGGCTGCTTAAAGAAATTGTCTTACTGTGTATGCAACTGAACGTGGTATTCAGAGCAAAACATGTCCCGGGGGTGATGAATCAGGCTGCTGATGCACTGTCTCGTTTTCAAATGCAGGCTTTCTCGGGTTTCCTTCCCTCAGCGGACCCAGAGCCAGCACCCTTTCCCGAAGCTCTCTGGTCTCTCGGTGCCCCGAACTTCGTTACCTCGTGGGAGAGAGTCTAGCACCAAGGACGAGGAAGGCATACGAAGGGGCGTTTCGGGCTTATTTAGCCTTTTTGGGGACTGAGAGAGGGGGACTTTGGGGGCATGAGGATTGGGTAGTACATTTTCTGATGTCCTTGCGTAAGGCTGGGAAGTCGGTGGCTACAGCCCAGAGGCATCGTGCTGCCATCTCCTTTGTTGCCAGGGCTCATAATATCCAGGACCCGACAGCGTCTTTTGCGGTACAGAAAGCGCTGCGTGGGTGGCAACGCCTTGAGGGTCGCAGAGTAGATGAGAGGCGCCCGATAGGTCTGGATAGGTTGTCCCAGTTGCTGGCCACACTCCCCGCCATATGCTCGTCTCAGTTCGAGGCCTGTTTGTTCCGAGCTGCTTTTACGCTTGCATTTCACGGGGCTATGAGGATAAGTGAGCTGGTTGCAAGGAGCAAGCGGGATGTGGCGGGGGGTTTGTGCCGGGAACACGTTCAGATCAGGGGTGAGACTATGACGGTATCCTTTGTCAAGTCAAAAACCGATCAAAGTGGGGTGGGAGACTGCATAGTCATTCGCAGGATTCCAGGGTCTTCCATGTGTCCGGTGAAGTGTTTAGACGATTACCTAGCACGAAGGGTGGCATCATGGGGGGGGACATTGTTGAGACACGCGGACGCCACCCCACTGACGAAGTTTCAGTTTCAGCGGGTGCTCGCGATGTCAATTACCGCAGCGGGCTTGGACCCGGGTGAGTTTGGGACCCATTCCTTTCGGATAGGGGCTGCCACTGAAGCTGCAGCCAGGGGTCTTAATGTGGAACAAGTAAAACGAGTGGGGCGTTGGTCCTCCAATTGTTATAAGAGGTATGTGCGGTTGCACATGTTGTGAAGCTGTAATAATGTACTCACGCTTCTTGTCTTTTGTTTGGTTTTCAGTTACGCAAGCCTTCGAGGCGGGGCGGACTATGCAGTCGACCCAACACCGGGCCAGCGGTCAGACATCACCGGCTGTGAGAAAGGAGGTGTGGGTCGTGGGCCACTCATACGTGAGGCGTGCCGCAGACGTATTCGAAGCAGGTGACATGATTCACGTAGCTGGGGAATACGGGTACAGGATGTCCTTCTACGGAAGGGGCGGTCTCTGTATTGACCAGTTTCAGGCATACCTTGAGGGTTTGTTAGGGCGGATGAGGTCACCGCCGTCTATAGTCATAGTACATTTAGGGGGCAATGATTTGGTCACCACCGGTAGACGACTTCTCCTGGAGGCAATGCTTTCCACTGTAAGTTGGTTGGCGAGGAAAGTTCCGGGGTGCATAATTGCGTGGTCTCATATGATCCCACGAAAAGTGTGGCGGGGGGCTATTTCGATCCCTGCTTTGAACCATTCTGTTAGGAAACTTAATAACAAAATGAGTAGGTTGTTCCGTTCCAGGACATTGCATTCTATCTCGCACGGTTGTATTAATGATGACAGTATGTATCTGGGGGATGGTGTGCATTTGTCTCGGGTGGGAAATGAGTTACTCATAGGAGACTTCTTAGCATGGTTAAAAACGTTGGAACATGACCTTTAGCTAGGAGTTTTGTGGGGGGCCCGGATAGCCGGTCAACTATCCGGGCCTGTGGCGGTAAGGTCATGATCGGTGAGCACTAATTAGTAGATCCCTATGAGTGGGCGTCACCCAACACGGATGGGAGCGCTCGGGAGAGGTGGCCATTGGCCCCTCAATGGGGAGGCGGTCCCTTCTAAGGATGGGTCGCCGGAAGTAAAGGTAAGGCGGTCAAGGCCCCTTCCTTTGTAGGAGGGGTTACAGCCCCCTCCTGGGGAATTTCCCGGGGCCAGTGACATCTGCGACGGCAGATGCGGTAAGTTGTGTGGGGTTGGGATAAGGGCCACGATACCTTCTAGATACCTCACACGAGTATTCGAACGACCTTTAACTGGCGTCGAGTTTTAGGTGCCCCCGTCAAGTCAAGGGAAATTGGTAGTAGTTGCACTTGAGGTACGCCTCCGTGCTGTCGCCCATCCCAAGTGGGAGGGGTAAGTCTGGTTAGGGATCTTGACACCGGTTATGACCTTGCCGTTGGCCCTTAAACGTTAGGTTGTACAATTTCAATATGTCAAGAAATGTTTTGTAGGTTGCTAGTTCGGCTAGGAGAACCTCTGTATTAGAGAATCTGTTAAGGTTAGCCAAACATCGCAATATGGTAATGAAATTGTACATAACATGAAACGTTTAATGTTTTAATTTTGTTTTAATAAATACGGCCGGGATGGTCACTCCATCCCACTTCCAAAAACTTCAAGAACTGTTTCCGGTTTCACTCCTTTTGGGGATTGTGTTGAGAGGGGGTGGCGGGTATCTCGGCCATATGGAAAGGGGCGACCGAATCGGTCCCCCCGAACGTATGGCCGAGTGCCTCGATCCCCCCGGGAAGCCATTTTGGGCGGGAGGCGCGTCTCAGCTGGTATGCCCGAAGCGTGGTAGCCGGGGCGCGCTCATTCCCGCCCTAGAGTGGGCTGGCCTAGACACCGACGCAGCCAGCCACGCCCTCAGGGGCAGGCAGGGGCGGGTATACGCCCGCCCTGAAGACGGATAAAAAGGGACGCAAGACCAGAAGACATCCTCTTGTTCTTGTGCTCTGAAGCTGCACCTCCTCGCTGCACGTGAGCTCGGGACAGAACGAAGAGCCAATTTTGACCCACCCACCAGCCCCTGAAGACAGCCAGTTGTGTATAATAAAGTTGATTAATTTTGTTTTGTTTTCGTTTACAGGTTGTAGTGCCATGTTGATTTTGAGTTAATAAAGAATGGTCGTTTTTGAGTATGTTTGCCATTAAAGATATTCAGTTTAGTGTTGAATTTTGATGCATGCTCTTTCGGTCATAGTGGCCAATGTATTCTTAGGTTAATTTGCACTGTCGTATTTATTTTGGTAGGCGGTAAGGTCATGATCGGTGAGCACTAATTAGTAGATCCCTATGAGTGGGCGTCACCCAACACGGATGGGAGCGCTCGGGAGAGGTGGCCATTGGCCCCTCAATGGGGAGGCGGTCCCTTCTAAGGATGGGTCGCCGGAAGTAAAGGTAAGGCGGTCAAGGCCCCTTCCTTTGTAGGAGGGGTTACAGCCCCCTCCTGGGGAATTTCCCGGGGCCAGTGACATCTGCGACGGCAGATGCGGTAAGTTGTGTGGGGTTGGGATAAGGGCCACGATACCTTCTAGATACCTCACACGAGTATTCGAACAACCTTTAACTGGCGTCGAGTTTTAGGTGCCCCCGTCAAGTCAAGGGAAATTGGTAGTAGTTGCACTTGAGGTACGCCTCCGTGCTGTCGCCCATCCCAAGTGGGAGGGGTAAGTCTGGTTAGGGATCTTGACACCGGTTATGACCTTGCCGTTGGCCCTTAAACGTTAGGTTGTACAATTTCAATATGTCAAGAAATGTTTTGTAGGTTGCTAGTTCGGCTAGGAGAACCTCTGTATTAGAGAATCTGTTAAGGTTAGCCAAACATCGCAATATGGTAATGAAATTGTACATAACATGAAACGTTTAATGTTTTAATTTTGTTTTAATAAATACGGCCGGGATGGTCACTCCATCCCACTTCCAAAAACTTCAAGAACTGTTTCCGGTTTCACTCCTTTTGGGGATTGTGTTGAGAGGGGGTGGCGGGTATCTCGGCCATAATAGATGGAGCAGGAGAGGTAGTGTTAATACTGGAGAAATTTGTCGTGGCTCACCTTTTTGCCTCCTTTGTGTTTCCAAGGCCATGCCGGTTCATAGTGCATTCTCAAGTTTAGTGATCTGAAAGATCGTATAGAGTTAGTAATAGCAGAGTACATACAACTGCACAAGTATATTTCTGCTGTATGTCTTTGGACATTCAGGATACTGTATTACGTCAACTTTCACTGCAAGGTGCTGTCTGTGTGCTCTTTTTCTCCCAGAGTACCATACCCCACACACCACCACTGCATAGCGGTGAGCTCTCATTTCTGCGTACCCTGACTGTTGCACCCCATTGACTCCCAGAGTCCGGAGTTGAGTGCCTTTTCTTGACCACTCAGACTGTTGCAACCTATCCATTCTCACTGCCCGGAGGTAATTGTACATTCCTACGCAGTCAAGCTGCTACACAGTACCCACTGTCTCCGTACACAGGTGACTTCTGGTTGCTTCGGAAAACAAGCTTCTTTGTTAACCTTGTGCCATTGGCATGATTCAAAGAGGGTGCACCACGTGTTGAGGCTCTAAACCATGATTCCGGAGCTATGGGCGTGGTCCCGTCATGAGCTAAATGAGAAATCATGTGATTTAGGTGTCCGTTTTGTAGTGCTGACGTCACCCGGGTCTTAAACACAAATGTGTCCCTTTGCTGAGGCATCTGTGCGCTCAATAAATTCGGATAACATAACATAACATAACATAACATATCTGTAGAGTTCCACAACTTGGCCAACATGAAAGATACAGGGTATTACTGACTTTATATTCGTTCATAGTTGCACGTATAAAAGTAGGTGGACATGACGCATTTCTGCGATTATGGATGTTTGTTGTACATTCAGTAAAGTGTTGTAGCTGTAGTAATACAGGGCTGTGTAAGGTTTAAGCTGCAGTTTTCTGGCACATGAAGGGCAGCTAATATATATACGTATGTGGTCATTAAGGTACACTGTAGAACTTGGTGCTGGAAATCAGTGTTCGAGGCTCGGATTTGCGTCCACATCCTGTTTTTGTAGAGTAATGACGTAATGTACGCATGCCTGAAAATGTATTAGTTTTGGGTTGATTTTGCACTATATAAATATGCTAAAAAAAAAGGAGGAATAGTCCACACTTACTGATGGTTGCAAACACTATTTATAGCACAATATAATACGGTAGGGCAGAGGAGCAGCATTTTACAAACACAATAAATACACAGATATAGATAGATAGTTGAAGTTGGTATGGGCATGTGTGCTCAACATTTTATTATGTTGTTGTTGGTAACAAGTAGAATAGTAATCCTGATATCATATACAGATATTTAATCATAAACGGTTTATGACTTCTGCTGTACAAAGGTAGGAGCATTGTATGTGAAATAATACACAGAAGAGTATTTCGAAAAGAGTTCATGAGTAGTGGTGCACTGAGGTAGGGAGGGTTTGTGTGGAGCCTGCGATGATGCGTGGTCCAGGCAGACCGCACTGTTAAAAATGTGTTTTGACTATTGAATTTTGCCTTAACAAGGGCACGTGGCGATTATTTACAGTGTACTGAGTTAGTGGTAAGTCTTGTGTTTATCGTGTTCTCACCCTGCGATGATGCGTGGTCTGAGCGGGCTGCACTGAAATCATTCTCTGTTGCATACTGGACTATATGAACTTTGAGGGGGGAAAATAAACTAGCATCAATGGTTATCAATTGTTGTGCAAACTAGGTGTACTGATTGCTCCCATAACAAATTAAACAATTCCTCTTCACGCAGTGCATTGTAACTTTCACAAATTGGGGACATATGTCTGGTGGCGATGTTTAAGGTGATGCCCCAGAGGTACTTGGAATTTCTGGTGGTGGAGGTATATTTTGGTGCAATCTTCTACATTCTTTGTTATCATAGTTCACACTATGCAGCTATTGAAGGTGCTTGCACATACTAGCAGTGCAACAGCATTATTTTCTTCTCTGCTCAGCTGAATCTAATGCTGTCTGTAGTGTAGATGAATAGGTAAATTCAAGTTGTGAACCCTACTGTGCATAATGAACATAGAAGCTAGTAGTCAGTACAGTAATAGAACAAAGTTTTTTTTCACTTATTTTAACAAAATCTGAATACATACGATATAATTGTCTCTACATTAAATAAATCAAGGTTGAATTTCCTACTGTCTGTAGTGTAGATGCAAAGGTTAATTCAAGTTGTAAACCCTGCTGTCCACAGTGTAGATCTTAGGATGGAGTGCATCATCTGCAATTATGAATGAAGTGGAAGATAGAACATGTATGCAGCGTGCATTTTATAATTCGACTAAATATATAAGTGAAGTTTTTCAAGGAAGCATAATAAAGGGATATTGTATAGGGTTTGATAAGTGTTATACTTAGTTTGGTTTATACTGAGTTAGTGGTATCTAAAACAAGAAGGTTCTGTGGAGCCCGCGATGATGCGTGGTTCGGGCAGGCCGTACTGATAGTAATGTTTTTTGTGTTGTGAATGCTGCTTTAGTAAGGCCACGTGATAATAATTTTTGGTGCACTGAGTTATTAGTTCCTTTGGTGCATAGCGTGTGCATATTCTGCGATGATGCGTGGTCTGGGGGGAGGGAGGCACAGTAATTGGAGTAATGTCTTTTTGTCGATTGGATTATGCATGAATTCCACCTTAAAGTGATAGTATGCCTCATTGCTGACATAAAACTGTTCAGCAGGGGGGCTGTACTGGGAGCAATGTTTTTTGCATAGTGAATTCTGCTTTAATAAGGCTATTGGGAAAATGACTTGTGGTGCAGTGAGTTAGTGGTACCAAAAAAACTCAGCGTGTGCGTACCCTGTGAGGATTCGTCGTTCAGGTGGTCGCAGTGGTATAATGTCTCTTATCTACTGGAATGCGTCAAGTACAATCTTCATTCTATCTGAAAAAATCTGAAAACGTACTGTACAATTGTCTCTGTATTTAATTAATCAAGCTTGAATTCCCTACTATCTGTAGTATACATGCAAAGGTGACTTCAAGTTGTGAACCCTGCTGTCCGCAGAGTACATCGAAGGCTGTAGTTGACACAGACATCGAGGAATGCTTTTTTTGGTCACATACTTTAACAAAATCTGATGACACAGTGTTATTTTTCTGCCTTAAATAAATCGAGATGGAATTTTATGTTATCTGTAGTACTTATGCGCCACTGGTATCAAGTTGTAAACTCTTTTGATCGCAGTGCAGATTTGAAATCAGAACTCACTACAGTCATTGAGGAATGTTTTTTGTGGCATCCTTTAACAAAATAGCCTTTGCCTTACATAAATCAAGGATAACTTGGATGCTGTCCGTAGTGTAGATGGAAAGCTGAATTCAAGTTGTGAACCTTGTTGTAGGCAGTGTAGATTGAAGGCAGTAGTCGACAAAAACATTGGTGAATGCTATTTTGTCACAGTTACCAGAATCTGGGGACACAGTTCAATTGTCTCTGCCTTAAATAAATCGAGACTGAATTAAATGTTGTTTGTATGCTTCTGCGCGTCTGGTATCAAGTAGTGAACTCTGTTGATTGCAGTGTACATTTAAAGGCAGTACTTTGTACAGACATTGAGGAATGTTTTTTGTGGCATCCATTGAAAAATTGTCTCTGCCTTACATAAATCGAAGCTAACTTGAATGCTGTCCGAAGTGTAGATGGAAAGCTGAATTCAAGTTGTGAACCCTGTTGTACGCAGTGTACATTGAAGTCAGTGTTGAGACAGACATGGACGAATGCTTTTTGTCACTTATAAAAACAAAATCTGAAGACATATTGTAGAATTGTCTCTGCATTAAATAAATGAGGCTGAATTTCCTACTGTTCAAACTTTAAGAAAATTGTCTCTGCCTTACATAAATAAAGGATAACTTCAATACTGTGTGTAGTGTAGATCCAAAGCTGAATTCAAGTTGTGAACCCTGTTGTCCGCAGTGTAGATGGAAGACAGTAGTTGATACAGACATAAGTCTGTGGTGCTGTTGCGCTGAGATCGCAATCGGCCTGTATCGAGGAGGCACGTGGTCATGACGGCAGCCATGTGGCAGGGTGAGGTACTTCGCTGTGGCAGAGTATTTTCTCTTTGCAGAAGTGAACCATACCCAAGGCATAGGCTAATTATTTATACTCTTATGCTGACGTTTCGTACGTTGGATCAGCCCACTTCAGTTCTGCTTGAAGGGGGGTGACAACACAGCAACATGACTGAGATATTACCCAGAGTCTGAGATATTATGGTTGCATCCACTGTGCAGTACAGTACACATATCAATGGTATATCTACACAAGTAAATGTTTTTGGTTTGTATAGTGAGTTGTGTATAGAATATCACCAGTAGTGTTAGCAGTGTGTACATTATTGTTGATGTTCAAATTCCTTCCCTTATGCATAGTTGGTTATCACATCTCTGAACACTGAGCTAGTGTGCTGTTGAGGGGATATATTATTTTGGGAAGGTCCGTTGTCCTGTTTTGCGCTGCCTCTGAGGTAGTAGAGGGGGAGGGGTCAGGAGGGGTGGTTGTAGTGGTAGTGGCGCTGGGTATTGTGACTTTGTTGGCTGTCGGAAGTGTAAAGTTAGTACCTCTATCACATATGGCTCTTTAAATATGAGTGTGAGTTGGATGTAATTCACGCAGTACATAGTCGACGTCTGTACACTAGTTAAATGTTGATGTTAATTTGTTAGTGGTAAGTGGAACTATTGCCTGTTTTTTTAGGTAGCATTGCAGATTTGGGGCCATATGTATGAACACATTTTTCCATTGACACAGAATGGGTAAAACCCATTGATACATCTGGCTCTTGGTTTCTTGTTGAGGATATGGGGAAGTGGTCAACGTTATAATTAGGAATTGTCATTTAAAAAACCTTTGAAATTCACGGAAAAAACCATAGCTTTCAAGCAGGTTATAGTTAGGAATTATCATTCAAAAAACCTTAGAAATTCATTGAGAAAACCATAGGTTTAATGCAGGTTGTAGTTAGGAATTATCATTTAAAAAACCTTAGAAATTCACTGAAAAAGCACAGCTTTCAAGCAGGTTATAGTTAGGAATTATCATTCAAAAAACCTTAGAAATTCATTGAGAAAACCATAGGTTTCAGGGGTGTTATAGTTAGCTGGACATTTCACTCATACAAAACCATTGAATTTCTTCCGTTATAGTTAGTTGTAATAACTGTAACTCTCGTGCCCACAATCCACTGGTGATGATGTCACATATTACATAATTCATGACATGGCCAGTGACATCACTGATTACATCACTGATGACAGCTCAAATGACATCACTGATGACATCACTGTTGACATCATCCACGTGACAATCAGATACACATCATCATACACTACTATAACCTTTCATCACTCACTGAAAAATAAAGAGTAGCATATTTGAATCCATTGACACAGCAATACAAGTATCTAAAAACCCACTCAGTAATTCACACATCTAATCACTTACCTATAGATTCACTCATACATGTTGACAATGATCAATAGAACACTAACATTATCAAATATACTTATACACTTATATTAACATTTCACACCAGATCACACATCCTATTCAGTTATGCAGTCATCCTACTCACTTTTGCAAACAATGTACCTTATTTACATTTACTCAGCGACACACTTATACAAATATCACTTCATGTATTCATATAAATAGTAACTCATACTTAGTGTGTTGTGAAATCACTATTACAAGTATAAAATTATCTATACGGTCACTCATGCAATCAATGAGTTTTATGTACATTTATTTATATACAATAACTGTCATATACACTGTCTTTTATTTTTTCTACTTTGTTGGACATGTACCATTGAGAAATGTTTTTGCTCATCACCACACCCATAAAGATATTCACTCACCCAAACAGGTGTTATAATATGTAGTCTTAACCTCATATATGTACTGAATTAACTATTCATATATCTTTGGGCAGTCACAAACCCCCCACAGAAGCAGACACACATTCACTCTCCATTGCAAATAATCAGTTAACTAATCAATAACTTACCTGCCGCCACCGCCGAGAGTCACATCCTGGGACCCGTCTTCACTTACCTGAAAGCCGCCACCGCCGAGAGTCATTCCAGGCTCATTCAACACGCCAGAGCTGACGCCCAAGCCGCCACCGCCGAGAGTCACACCTGGGCATTGGAAACCGCGCCGCCGCTCCGGGGGGACTTCAACTCCCGGCAGGCCTCGCGGCGGCGCGCGGAAGTGACGCGAGATGCCCAAGCAGGGCGTTGAGAGGCGAATAAAGGGGGAAGGAGACCAGCAGAGCGGGGGAGATCACTTACCTGCCGCCACCGCCGAGAGTCACATCCTGGGACCCGTCTTCACTTACCTGAAAGCCGCCACCGCCGAGAGTCATTCCAGGCTCATTCAACACGCCAGAGCTGACGCCCAAGCCGCCACCGCCGAGAGTCACACCTGGGCATTGGAAACCGCGCCGCCGCTCCGGGGGGACTTCAACTCCCGGCAGGCCTCGCGGCGGCGCGCGGAAGTGACGCGAGACGCCCAAGCAGGGCGCTGAGAGGTGAATAAAGGGGGAAGGAGACCGGCAGAGCGGGGGAGATCACTTACCTGCCGCCACCGCCGAGAGTCACATCCTGGGACCCGTCTTCACTTACCTGAAAGCCGCCACCGCCGAGAGTCATTCCAGGCTCATTCAACACGCCAGAGCTGACGCCCAAGCCGCCACCGCCGAGAGTCACACCTGGGCATTGGAAACCGCGCCGCCGCTCCGGGGGGACTTCAACTCCCGGCAGGCCTCGCGGCGGCGCGCGGAAGTGACGCGAGACGCCCAAGCAGGGCGCTGAGAGGCGAATAAAGGGGGAAGGAGACCGGCAGAGCGGGGGAGATCACTTACCTGCCGCCACCGCCGAGAGTCACATCCTGGGACCCGTCTTCACTTACCTGAAAGCCGCCACCGCCGAGAGTCATTCCAGGCTCATTCAACACGCCAGAGCTGACACCCAAGCCGCCACCGCCGAGAGTCACACCTGGGCATTGGAAACCGCGCCGCCGCTCTGGGGGGACTTCAACTCCCGGCAGGCCTCGCGGCGGCGTGCGGAAGTGACGCGAGACGCCCAAGCAGGGTGCTGAGAGGCGAATAAAGGGGGAAGGAGACCGGCAGAGCGGGGGAGATCACTTACCTGCCGCCACCGCCGAGAGTCACATCCTGGGACCCGTCTTCACTTACCTGAAAGCCGCCACCGCCGAGAATCATTCCAGGCTCATTCAACACGCCAGAGCTGACGCCCAAGCCGCCACCGCCGAGAGTCACACCTGGACATTGGAAACCGCGCCGCCGCTCCGGGGGGACTTCAACTCCCGGCAGGCCTCGCGGCGGCGCGCGGTTGTGACACGAGACGCCCAAGCAGGGCGCTGAGAGGCGAATAAAGGGGGAAGGAGACCCGCGTCGCGGGACGCCACTAGTTCTTGTACTAGCAAATGTGCCCCCTCTGGCTCCTGGTGAAGTTGAAACAATACCATCACTTCTAAATAAATCTTTATCTTGGCTAACTAATAACATGGCCATATCTCCGTGGGGCAAACAGCAATTAGCTGAAGAACTGGTAAACGCAAGAAGAGTGGAGTGGATTGGGAACAGGGAAAAAAAGTTCAAGGGTGATTGCGTTGTGCTCAACCTCTCTGACCCTGAGGTTTTACCAAACATCTTGCCTAACATTTTTCCTCCACAGAGACGATCTACTTCTATTGTTCCATTGACTCTTGACTTCTTTTACCCCCGGAAAGGCAGAGGCCCCAATCCAAGCACCTTAAGAACAAAATGGAACGTCGTAACCAAAAGGGGGAGTAGGAATTTTGGTTCCGTAGAGTGGGGTCTAGGACTTGAAAACAGATTCTCTGCTCTTTCCAATCTAGATGCTTGTGATTGACAAATAATTAATTGTATGCCTCTGCTGCAAAATTCTTCAGCTGCTTGCACAATAGGGGGGCATAGTCGAGCTATAGGTACACCAAATGAGTCATGTCATCCTGATGCTTTAGTAGGATTAACTTATCCAATTATAAATGATAATGTTAATGTTGATGCAAATTTGAATGGGTTTGATCACAGTTCTGAAATAAGTGCGGATTATGCCTCCAGGAACTTACTCTCCTGGAATGTGGCGGGGCTCAGTTCCAAAATGGACTGTGGAGAATGGTTTGTATTTGTTAGCAAGTATGATGTTTGCATTTTTCAAGAAACATGGGCCTGTGATCCTGTTTATGCCTTGGGGTATTTGAATTATTATGTACCGGCCATTAAAGGTCCCAAAGGGAGACCGATGGGAGGACTCACTATATGGGTCCGCCAGTCCCTGAAGATCTTAGTAAAAAATCTGGAGCTTAATCACAAAGATATTCAGCTCATTAGACTTACGAGGGACTCATCCACCTCTATTGATATTTATAATTTATATGCTAGAGGAGGAAGTGCTGGTAAATCAGTGGTCCTATCGTCTCTGTATAATTACCTAGATATCCACTCTTCTGGGAACAACATTATACTGGCAGGAGACCTAAACCGTACTTTTGAACCCCTTGATACTGGTGAGGCTTTCTTAGGTGCGGAGGAAGATAAGATCTGGGAAATCCCTGCACTTGACCTAACCCCAATAACTCGCTGGACCGAGGATATCTTAGGTTTGAATGCTATGTGCCTCGAACATGGGTTAAGGGCTTTGAATGGTCGTACTAAGTCAGACAGAGTATCAGCCATGACCTTTAATAATGGAAGATCCAAGAGCCGTATTGACTATGTTATATGCAGTATGTCCCTATGGTCATCTATTATTGATATGGAGGTTAAAGAAAGGCTCGAGAGTGACCACAATCCTCTTTGTGTTCTCCATAAATGGTGGCTGTCTGATGTTACTTCTCCTAGTGCTTCTGTTGACCCCTTACCCCCGTTGATTGTGCCTACAAATGACTTACGCAGGTTGAGGTGGACTAGTGTTAAAACAGATCAGCTGGTTCTGGAAAAAATAAGTATGGCAACTGACAAGGCTATCATGGCCCTTGAGGGTGAAGCTGGGCTCTCACCTAGCAAAAACACTGTCACCAAGGTCCATGAAGTTCTTTTTAATGAAATTAAAGGCCATTTTTTGAAACCGGTAAACAAAAAGAAAATCTGTGCCTATAGACCTGCACGATGGTACAATCATGAATGTAGGCTGGCAAGAACCTCCTTGGGTGATGCTATTAAAAACAAAAATGTAGAGGCTATTAGATTTGCCAGGAAGCAATATAAACAGTGCATAGCAAAAGCGAAAAAAGATTGGGATGAGGCACACTGGAATAACTTAAAAAATGCAAGCGATCGAAAGGACTCCAGGCTATTTTGGCATATAGTCAAATGGGGACATGACAGGTTAGAAGAGGCTAGCACTAATAATGTCCCTCAGGACGCATGGGTTAAGTTTTTTTAGCGAACAGTATGCCTCTAGAGATCAGGCAGTGGATAGAAGATGTCTGCATTCTTTACCATCTGAGGACGACATCTTTACCAAGAACGAAATAGTTAATGCCCTTAATACTGTTCGAAGTGGACGGGCCCCTGGTATTGACGGGGTTCCGGCAGACGTATTTTTGAATGACACTGATAGATGGTGTAAATATATTCATTTGTTGATAAATTTGATCACCAGAGGGGCAGATATCCCAGCAACCTGGCGGGGTGCTGTAATCATCCCTATATATAAGAAAGGAGATCGAGCACTGCCCGGTAACTATCGCCCCATTAGTTTAATAGACACCATTCAGAAAATAGTGGGGCGAGTAATTGTTAATAGGTTGCTCGATTGGGCTGATGAATACAACATTTTATCCCCCTTCCAGGCCGGATTTCGCAGGGCAACCAGTACTGTGGATCAAGTCTTCCGTTTCCAACTGATACAGTGGAAGACCGTGGTGCTAGGCGGAGGTAGCCTGTATGCAGCATTTGTTGATTTGCGGGCTGCCTTCGACCTAGTACCTAGGGCAAAACTGTGGGAAGTGCTTGAGACACTAGGGGTCCCTGGGGATCTGTTGATTTTAACTATGCGACTGCATGAGGGCAACTATGCCAAAATACGATGGGGAGGATATGGGAATGACACTGCCGAATTTCCTGTTCAGCGCGGGGTTCGGCAGGGATGTTCAATGGCCCCTACTTTGTTGACCCTTTTTATTAATGGTATTGTTTCCCGCATGCAGTCTCAGGTTGTGGATGCCCCTTCTCTTGCTGGTGAGAAAGTCCCTATTTTAATGTTCGCTGATGACACTTTAATTTTATCAAAAACCCCTAGTGGTTTACAAAAAGCATTGGGAATATTTGATGAGTTCTGTGCTGACCACGGACTTGAGGTAAATGCGTCCAAGACAAAACTCATGGCTTTTAACCCACATAGAAATTTTAAATAAAAAATTACCATGAGTGGTCGCATCCTGGAAGTTGTAAAATCCTTCACTTATTTGGGGATCTTGATCTCCAATGACAATAAGTGGCAGCAACATCTCAATATTGCTACATTAAGGCATAAGCAGCTAGCCGGCACTATAATCAAGGAGCATAGGAAGTCACTGACAAAACCCATCAAACCACCCTTGATAATATATGAGGCAAAAGCAATTGGGTCTGCTTTGTATGGTGCGGAGTTATGGGGGTACGAAAATCTCTACGAACTCCAACTATCTGAAAACAAATTTTTGAGGTCGTTGACTGGTACCCCACAGAGCAGTCCGCTATTGCCCCTACGTTACGAGTTAGGTAGAAGAGAAATTACGGAAAAGGCCAAACTTCGTCCAATACTATTCTGGCGTAGACTTTGGACTACGCCAGAGCTCTCCCACTACGCGGAAGGGTTCATAGATGTTATTAAAGCTGACCATTATAATAAAATCAGATGGTTTAAAACACTAAAGACTGCACTGTCCAATCTAGGACTGTATGCTTTATGAACCGACCCTGCAGGGGCTTCATTTCCCTCTAAGTCTGTTTTAAAAGACGTTTTTTGGGAATATGTTGCCGATAGGAGCATGCTTAATACTAATAGCGGGACCATGGCCACTAGTTACCTAGAAGTTAAAATGTACCCCATTTATGAAAAGTATTGGGATTACATAACGAACCCCTTGGACAGGAAATTGCTATTCCAATTGAGGGTAGGCTCGCTCCCCCTTCGTAACTTAACAACTAAATGGAAATCTGGGGGGGGCGGCATTTTGTCCAGCCTGTGGGGTAGGAAAAGAAACTCTAGGTCACTTTCTGTTTTGTTGCCCTGTATATTTTGCCCCAAGGCGAGCCTGGTTGGCTCCTATGTGTAGGAATTTAGGTACAAAAAGTAGCATGGTGGCACTGCGTATTGTAAAATCCACTACTGAAGAATGGATCAATATTGCAATAGCAAAGTACTTGGGGTGGGCGTGGGTTTTAAGGCAGAGACTGCTGGTAAGTTAATTACTCGGCATCAAGTTGATCAGAGACTGCTAGACAGTTGTCTATTCTCTGTAACTGCTTAGTAATAGCAGAGACTGCTAAACTAATGCTTATTCTCTGTAAATCTCTTAGCTGACCAGAGACTGCTAGACTTTTGTCTATTCTCTGTTTATGCTTACCTAATGTGTCATCGGCTTGAACTTTGAACTTTCAATGAATGAATTCTCGAGGATTTTTTATATTGCTATTATGAATATCATCCCTCTGGTATTTTTTAACAGTAATGATTTTTGCACCTGTATATATGATGTGTCATTGTTTTTAACTGTTTAAATTGTGCAATAGTTTTTAATTGTTTAAACTGTGTAATGTGCTTTGTCTGATTGACTATGTAAATTTAATTGTTTTTTATTATATGTTTGTATGTCTTGCTTTTATGAGTAATACTTGAATAAAGCACTTTTTGAATTTGAATAACTAATATAAAGTTTCACATAGCTAGTAACCAACTGGTGCAGCGGTTTACACAACAACTGACCAAGTAATACAGATATTCACACAGTTTAGTCACTATCCAATATATTTAGTGAGACACTATAAATTACTCAAGTAAACAATCAATCATCAATCACACTGCTACTAAATCCACTATCCAGATTTTTATATATCCACTAATTCTTCAATGCTGATTGCTGTATATAATACATATTTAAATGTGGGTACAAACCACATTTACTGGATGATGTCAACAGTGATGTCATCAGTGATGTCATTTGAGATGTCATCAGTGATGTCACTGAGCATGTCATGAATGATGTAATATGTGACATCATCACCAGTGTATTGCGGTTGCGAGAGTTACAGTTAGTACAACTAACTATAACGGAGTGATTTCAATGGTTTTGTATGAGTGAAATGTCCAGCTAACTATAACACCCCTGAAACCTATGGTTTTTTCAATGAGTACATATATATATATTGGGGGCATGAAAGTGAGTCTGTTGTCCCATACACTGGTATACGGGACCTCGTGGACTGCAGGTTCCATCAGGCAGTGTTCCTGGGAGGTGCAACGCTGTTATTTCTATGTGTAGCCGGGTCTCTGCTGATACCGGCAAGGGGCACGCCCTCTCGTTCTGGAGCTCCGTGTGATCAGCAAAAACTGTGGTGGAGTGTGAGAAGCACAACACGGCGCCCCCCCTAGCAGAGGTACTAACCAACTGGTGTGTGTCTGCGCGAAGGGGAGAGAGGAGGCGGCATTGCGCTGCCTGACAAGGGCTCATTCGAAGGTAATGGCCGGAATAATATGCCCAGGACCCCTGTGGTGGAGTGCAGGAAGCGCCAAGCAATTGGGGGCATGAAAGTGAGTCTGTTGTCCCATACACTGGTATACGGGACCTCGTGGACTGCAGGTTCCATCAGGCAGTGCTCCTGGGAGGTGCAACGCTGTTATTACACTCACCTGGAGGAGGAGGAGCCAAGGGACTGCTGCTATTGAAGTAGTCTCTGGAGCGCTTGAAATTTTGTTTTCTTGTGGGACTGGCACTGATGACGGCCAATGGGGCCAGAAACGCGTCTGCCATGGCGTTTCACAGACTTCAGGAAGCGACTGCATGTTTGCCAAATAAATCCTTCATTTGAGCCCGGAGCATGTGTCTCGCTGATTTCTAAAGAGGTCAGCATTGGTTTTCTATATATATATATATATATATATATATATATGCGATCCATCACCTCTGCCACCGCCGAGAGTGAAGAGGCCAACGCAGGGGAACATTTCAGAACAGCCTTTATTCAACTGCAGCAAGTAGGAAAGCAGTACACACCCGCTGTCAGGGCGAATGCATTTCGGCTAAGGGTTAGCCCTACATATATATATATATATTCACTGAAAAAACCATAGGTTATAGACCATGGATGAGTGACAATCTGTGAGTGTCTGTTTACACTGATTGTATCTAAGGTTATATTAGAGTCTGAAGAGGTTCATCGTATTATCACATGAATGATATTATCAGTGATGTGATCAGTAATGTCAAATGAGATGTCATCAGTGATGTCATCAGTGATGCCATTTGAGATGTCATCAGTTATGTCATCAGTGATGTCATTTGAGATGTCATCAGTGATGTCATTTGAGATGTCATCAGTGATGTCATCAGTGATGTCACTGACCATGTCATGAATGATGTAATATGTGACATCAGCAGCAGTGGATTGCTGGTGCGCGATATATAGTTAGTGCAACTAACTATATATGCGAATTTCAATGGTTTTGTGCGAGTAAATTAAGGTTTTGTAAATGCTAATCCCTAACTATATATGGTCTATAACCAATGGTTTTTTCAGTGAATTTTCAAGGTTTTGTAAATGCTAATTCCTAACTATATATGGTCTATAACCTATAGTTTTTTCAGTGAATTTCAATGGTTTTTTAATAGCAAATATGAAAAGCTTTAAAAGGTCAAGTACGTGATAGATAACAACATTTTTGTGTTTATGCACGCTGATGTGCTTTGAACGCTGCCCCCCCCTCCTCTTTTCTTTAAGGAGTATTCTCTCTTTGCAGATAGTGAAGGGTAGGTAACGCAGGCCTTTGCCCCCGTTGTAATCCGTCGTACCTGCTTCTCTCTCCATTTCATTGATTATTATCCAAGCATTTACTGTTTTAGAATTGGTTCTCTTTGTTCATTCTCTATTTACAAACAAGCACAGAGTCGCAATTTGTTAAAAAAACAAAAGGAATCAAGCAAAATCAGTAGGCCACTAATGGGATCTCTTTTTGACCTCGCTAAAATAGAAACATTAGGAACAACACCTCATGAGAAATACGAAACTAGTGACATGAACTGAGCTCGACACCATGATGGCTGCAAGACAGCTCGGCTCCGCCACCCACCCCGCCCAAAATAACGACAAACCCTATGCAAATATTATAAATATATACAACACTCCAGCAAAGTAACAGGGTAAAACGTTTTATTAAATAACTATTTACATTTATTTTGTGTGTGAGGATGCCTTGCTGATGCCGCCACCCCCACCACCACCTTTTTGCCTGATCCGGCTAGCTCAATCGATCGAGCATGAGACTCATGCACTCTGATCTCCTTGGCCTCAGTCAAGCATCAATAGTAACATTTTCATACGTGAGTGTCGGTTCATGGTTTTCCATCCACAGACTAAAAGCCTGGAGTGGGAGTGAAAGAACCATAACTAGGTAACAAGGAAGGCAGACGCTGTGGGAAGGACTCTGGATATGGTATGTTCTTTGGTCCCTGAGTTACTTCGATGTCACTGCCTTGCACAAATGGCATAAGTCCTGGATGTTGGGTGCCATAGTTGAGGGTTCCGAGCAGCGCTTGTAACACTGTCTGAAGTTTATTTGCACCTGCTGCAGCTTCACTATTCTCAAAGTAAGTGGGGGCTGTTTGTGGACCTGACTGCATTGGAAATCAATGTGATGCGGTGCCTCCCTGAACCGCTTGACGGAGGCCCCCGAGGGGTGGTGTGATGGCGCCGACCCCCTCCCCAAGTCTTGTTGCCCTGGTGTGGCCTGAGATCGCCCCCGACATAGGCGGCCGGCTCCCGGGGTCAAGCGGAACTTTTTGCCTTTTGGTGACTCTTCCATTCTGAACATTGTCCCACAATCCGTTTGACCTGAAGACACGTCCTGCGGTGCCCTAGTCCGACCATCACATATTCCTGCGCCAGGAGACGGCGTGGGAGGCACTAGAAGGGAGAGGCGGCGCGAACGAGCCTCCCCCACCTCCTCAGGTGGAGGTTTCTCAGGTACACCCCAGTGCTTCACGCAACCAGCTGAGTTGCGCCCGCTCTTGCGGCTACAGCGTCTCGCCCACCATCCACTTGAATTGCGCCCACTTTTGCGGTGCAGCGATAGGCGGCTGCAACAGGACTCTCAAAATGGCGGCCGGCTCTTTGGATTTAGGCCTAGTCCACTAAAATGGCCCTGGGACACCTTGGAACTCGGGCGCTTGACTGCTAGGGCATGGACCCCATTCCCAAAAGCGTCCCCTCAGCCTTGAAGATTTTACAAAAGTCACTGGGGCCCCGACTCCCGCAGACTTTCGGTGGCGAGCGACTGCCATGATTGCTCGCGGAATGGCCACGACGTAGCCACGGGGTGCTCTCATGCTGACACCAGCTTCAATCTGAAACATCCAGAAACACTGTAGACTACCGATTCGATCAGTTCCGGTGGAGCCCCAACATGACCCGGTAGAGAAGAACTTGCCCTCCCCTCTTTGACTGATTGTTCTTGTTGCCTGTCCCTTCTCTTGTCATTTAACAGAACTTTTTGGACTGCTGAAAGGGGTTGTATTCCGACCGCTGGTTGGTGGAGACATTTTGACTATATTCTGGACCTGCGTTGTCGCGTAATGCGTCATGTGACGCGCCGCGTTAACGCACCCGGAAGTGCTCCGGTGCGCAAGGCGCAGCTTCCCGGAAACGATCCAGAGCGCGGCGCGCAGCGCGTAACGTAAGCATAACAGGTCATGTGACTTGTTAATAAAACTTTTCATTGGTTCATTTTACTTTTGTTATTCTAATGATGAAAGGCTTGGTCATATGACCTAAAAATAACGCTTTTCATTGCTTTCGAACATTTTTTTTCTCCAAAATGATGAAAGCCCCACCTTTTTTTTTCTCGCTCTGACTTGTAAAGCAAAGGACCCAGATGCATTTACAGTTTATCACTAACAATGTTCCAGGCTAATGTATTTTCCCGGTAAATTTACAACTGTCCTGCAAGTAAAATATTCCTATTTCAAGAAAAAGGGCGTTTCTTCGTCCCATGAGGGAGCCATTGAGCAAAAGAGGCTCGGCCTGCTGTCTTAGTCGCTGATAGGCATGAATATCGGATTCTTATCGATCACTTTATGTTGCAGGAGTGGAAAACACAACAGCCCTTGACCATTTATCTTTACTGCGTTCCTGCGTATTATACCTTTTAACCGTCATGTAATCGGGCTGCTTTATTTCACTTGCCTTTTACTGATTCGAAAACAGTAGCTATTATTCAAAACTTTACCAAAAAAGGTACTACTACCATGTTTTGTTTTAAAAACCTTTATTGTGAAAATTTCAGTATACAAATACGGGCCTATAACCACGTGGGCCGGCCACGGAGCAAACTGGAATCGTATATGATGAGGGGACATTTACACTGTAGAAGAACGTAACGGGCGGGCCATTAGGTTGCAAGAAGTAAGGTGTCTAACAGTTGCGGAATCGATGGACGTACATTTTATAATTAAAGTACGACAGGGCCAGTTACAATAAAATTATCTAGATATACATTTGTGGGCAAGTACCATGGGTGACGTTAATTCGAACTTTCAATAGTACAGTAATCAATAACACATCAGAACTTAATATCAATAGGGATGTCCAAATGTTCAATCAGTACTCGTCCCCGCCCGCCATGTGCTTCAAAACTGCATATGTATCTCGTGATATCAAGGTTGGGCAACCAGTACACAACAAGGAGTTACGAGTCCCATTTATACCGGCACCATTTTGGGCGAGGCCGGGCAGGTCCAAGTTATAGTCAAAATGTCTCCACCAACCAGCGGTCGGACCAGAACCCCTTTCGGCAGTCCAAAAAGGTTCCGTTAAATGACAACAGAAGAGATAGGCAACAAGAACAATCAGTCAAAAGAGGGGACGCTTTCGTGAATGGGACCCATGCCCTAGCAGGCAAGCGTCCGAGTTCCAAGGTGTCCCATGGCCATTTTAGTGGACCAGGCCCAAATCCAAAGAGCCGGCCGCCATTTTGAAAGTCTTGTTGCAGCCGCCTTTTGCTGCACCACAAAAGTAAATGCAACTCAGCTGGATGGGGGGTGAGGCACTGTGCCGCAAGAGTGGGCGCAATGCAGCTGGAAGGCGAGTGAAACGCTAAGGGGCGCCCCACTGCAGATGATGTACCTCCACCTGGGGAGGCAGGAGAGGGCTGTTTGCGCCGCCTCCCCCCCGGGCACCCCACGCCGTCTTTCGGCGCAGCATTGTAGGATAGCCACACCAGTGCGGCACCTTGCTGGACACCACCTCGGTGCCATCCGGATCTCGGCGCGTTCAAGTCGCTGTACCGCAAGAGTGGGCGAAATTCAGCTGGATGGCGGGTGAGTTGCTGTACAGCAAGAGCGGGCGGAACTCAGCTGGATGGCGGGTGAGTCACTGTACCGCAAGCGCGGCCGCAACTCTGCTGAACGGCGAGTGAAACGGCAAAGGGCACCGCACTGCACATGAGGTGCCTCCACCTGGGGAGGCGGGAGAGGGCCGTTTGCGCCGCCTACCCCCCCCCCCCCCCGGGCACCCCACTCCGTATTTCGGCGCAGCATTGTAGGATAGCCACACCAGTGCGGCAACTTGCTGGACACCACCTCGGTGCCATCCGGATCTCGACGCGTTGTGCTGCCTTCGGCCTATTCGCACATCGGTCCGCTACTGACGCCGCCTCACAGGCCAACGGATTTTGTATGCTTTTTATAGCCCAAAGCCGCATAACAGGTCATGTGACTTGTTTATAAAACTTTTCATTGGTTCATTTTACTTTTGGTTTCCTAATGATGAAATGCTTGATCATATGACCTAAAAATAACACTTTTCATTGGATTGAAACATTTTTTTTCCCAAGCGATGAAAGCCCCACCTTTTTTTTTCTCACTCGGCAATCCAAAAAGGTTCCGTTAGATGACAACAGAGGGGACAGGCAACAAGAACCATCACTCAAAAAAGGGGAGGGCAATATATTCCCTACCGGGTCACGTTGGGGCTCCACCGGAAGTCATCGAATTGATAGTCTACAGTGTTTCTGGATGTTTCAGACTGAAGCTGGCGTCAGCATGAGAGCACCACCATCCCGTAGCTCCGTCGTGGCCATTCCGCAAGCAATCATGGCAGCCGCTCCCCACTGGAAGCCTGCGGGAGTCGGGGGCCCCCAAGACTTTTGTAGAATCTTCAAGGCTGAGGGGACGCTTTCGAGAATGAGGCCCAAGCCCTAGCAGACACGCGTCCGAGTTCCAAGGTGTCCCAGGGCCATTTTAGTGGACCAGGCCCAAATCCGAAGAGCCGGCCGCCATTTTAAGAGTCCTGTGGCAGCCGCCTATCGCTACACCGCAAGAGTGGGCGCAATTCAACTACATGGTGAGCGAGACGCTGTAGCCGCAAGAGCGGGCAGTAAACAGCTAAATGGTGGATGAGGCACAGTGCAGCAAAAGCGGGCGGAAAACTGCTGATTGGTGACTGAAACGGTAAAAGGGCGCCCCACTACAGCAGACGAGCCTCCACCTGGCGAGGCCCGTTCACGCCGCCTTCTCCCCCCCCCCCGGGGCGCCCCACGCCGTTTTTCGGTGCAGCATTGTAGGATGCCAAAACCAGTGCGGCAAGTAAAGGACATCACCTGGGTGCCGTCCAGATCTCGGCGCGTTGTGCTGCCTTTGGACTATTCGCACAACAGACCGCTACTGACAAGACACAGTGCAGGAAAAGCGGGCGGAAAACCGCTGAATGGCAAGGGGGTGCCGTCCAGATCTGGGCGCGTTGTGCTGCCTTTGGACTATTCACACAACAGACTGCTACTGACCATTGTTCCTGTGTTTAAATTTTTTTTTTTTAACGTGTTTACTGTTTTTGGTGCTTTGTATATATTTATAAGTTATTAAAGTGTTATAATCCTACTACTTTGTTGGAGTGCTATATATTTTTAATGTGACACATAATTGTGAAGAATTTGATGTACAAAAAGGCATCCCTGGAATCTTCCTTTTCAGGCTCGGTCCCACACACCCTCACAGTGAGAATCCCCTCCCAATCACAATACAGGATTGTTATCAGATAGTAGGAACGCGTGTGGTGTGACGGATCTCATGGGGTGGGGGCCTTGATCTACTGAAACTCCTTTGAAGAGGGGTGATTCTTTACAGTTGAGGCCATAAACTACATCCGCAGGGCTAGGTGATACCCTGAGACCGGCCTGGACAATCAGACACAAAGGAAGAGAAGTGTCAGAGGGTGCGGTAGTGAATAGGGTGAAAGGGAGGTGTCGGGCGGACACAGGGTGTGATTCTCAGGGAAGAGCAGCGCAGATGGGGGGAGGTTTCTGGCCCATGCATAAGAGAGAGAGCGGGGGTGACCAATGCGTGGGGGAGATGCTTGCGAGGGTGGGGAGCCATGCTGAGGATCGGCGGCGTGCAGAGAGTGGGTCTGGTCAAGGCATCTAAAATGGCTGCCGTGCACGACAAAAGTGTGGCATTGGAAAAAAAGCAAGATGGCGCAGACAATGTTTATCAATACGGATTAATTTATAACAATTATTTTTAACAATATATTTACTCGCAGTGTCAAAATGGCGGTCAACACTTCCTGATTTCCTTTGAATCGAACGTTAACAGACGTCACGATCGGCGTCGTGCAGACAGTGGGTCTGGTCAAGGCATCTAAAATGGCTGCCGTGCACGACAAAAGTGTGGCATTGGAAAAAAAGGCAAGATGGTTCAGACAATGTTTATCAGTACGGATTAATTTATAACAATTATTTTTAACAATATATTTACTCGCAGTGTCAAAATGGCGGTCAACACTTCCTGATTTCCTTCGATTCGAAAGTTAACAGACGTCACGCAGCAAAAAAAAAAAAGCATCCTCAGCCACCCTCAGAAAACATAGGGGGTCAGGATACGTCTCCCGTACCCCCTTATACCCATTTCTCACATTGTTTTTCCTCCATCTTGTAATTTAAATAAAACGAAACACAAAATGGCGAATTCCCGTTTCGCGTCCCGCCAAAAATCTAATTTTTTTTATTTGCCCCACGTCAAGGGTCAAGAAGGGTCTACCTTGCCCCCTTTCATTAAATTCCCCCTTCGTTTTTCTCCTCTTCTTGTCTCTCGATCCTACCGAGAGACAATATGGCGGCCGCACCGGACTGTTTAGAATGTTGACAGACACCGGAGAGCCAATCAGCTTGGCTTCGCAAAGCTCCGTTACGCGAAAAGTTCGCGAACCGGAGCGCTACCCAGGACGCTGTCACAGATATATCTGTTTTTTAAAACGTTAATTTCTCAAAATCTACTGGAGCACATATATTGAGACCCAGCAAGGGCACATCGGGCTAACAGTCCCTACAATTTTGCCAAGTTTCATGCAAATCCATTCAGCCGTTCGAGCTAAAAGTGAGGCCAAACGCCCTATGGAAAACTCAATGTTAAAAAAGCGTTTTGGGACCCCCCTTTTTTCTTGGCCCCCCTTGACGAAACCCCCCCAAATTTTCAGGGGCTGCTCAGAAACAAAATGTGCCATTTTCCTGAAAATTTCAGCCGATTCCGTCTGCAAACGCCAAAGTTATTAGACATAGAATTTTCAAAAGTCCCATAGAGAAAAAATCCTAACTATATATACCTACTGCCGACTGCCAGTAGGTAATTTATATATATATATATATATATCCCAATTACAGCAAACGTACGTATGCACTCAGGAAGCAACCAGGCAATTTCTGATGCGACAATGATTTATTCCTTCATAAATCCAAAGGTGATGCGTTTCGGCAGTCCTTGTGCCTTGATCACAACAAGTTAATGCAGACAACACTGTGTAATTTAAGTAGTACATGAAAATTAAGAAAGGACTGCTGCTGTAGAATCTCCCAAACACAATGAATGGCGGCCATATTTAAATGATAAAATATAAATCAACAGTAGGACTGCACCATAGAAAAATGACACGGTTGTGTCCTCGATGCTTGTACTGCATTGGCAATATGTCATGTGGTTGTACAAATAATACAAACAATATTAAAATTGGAGTAATTTGATTATGGCAAAATGTAAAATTTGACAATCGATAATTTTGTAAATGACTGTAGACAATTTACTTTTCCCATTCTCACCACTTTTCTCGGTCCCGCGTAATTGCAGACAACTTGTCATTTATGTACAAGCATTGCAGTAACACATTCCAATAGGGTAAAGACAACTCAAAATTAAGGAAGGGCTACCACCGTAGAACCTCACAAAATGTATGTATAGCACACATATTGAAATAATTAAATGTACAACGGAAGTAGGGCTGTACTGTGGATAAATATGTCACAGTTGTACCTATAATAATTACACTGTGTAGTTGCAAAAGTTATAAAGAGGGGGGGATGTGTACAATTTGACAAAAGGTATTTTTTCATACTGGTGTTGACAAATTACTTTCTATTCTCATCATGTTTGTTGGTACCACATATTTGCAGACAAAGTGTCATATATGTATGAACATTGCCATAATAAGCTCCAGTAGGGTAAAAGACAACTGGACAAAAGTATCATTATTTGACAAATGTATCGTTATTCTAGGCAAGGTGCCTGTGCAATCAAAGAATAATGTCCTCAAATTTAAATTGCCTAAGTCCAAATATCAATTCCAATACTCAACATAACTGGTGTTGAAACTGCACATTAGATACATAAGTGCACAAAATATAATAAAAAAATAGAAAACAAAGAAAACAAACCAGACATATGCGGAGGATATGGGTATGATACCCACAGACGGACAGCAAAATCATCCGGGTCCCTTCCATTCCTCCTGTAGAGTGAAAAATATTTTCCCCAACCTTCTATGATTAAGTAACCGGCACTCGTGGTCATGGATGTTCTCCTGTTTATTGCTTAGGCTGCATCACAAACACGAACATCACAGGGACGCATTTCGGCAGTCTTGCTGCCTTTTTCGACCTGTCATGCACCATATTGGTGCTTCTTTTAAAGTTAAAATTGGTAAAAATAGAGGATGCCCTTTCCTTACCACGGATTGGGTATGCACTCGCTTGTGGGGAACTAGCTATAGAGAACAAAATACATTCTTATAAGGCTCAGAGAGAGTCGCAACAGGATAAATCTTACCAGTCAGGTTAGTTCACAGTCTTGTTACCACCTGTTCTACTGAAGATTCAGTCTTTCACTTCATTTTACACTAAAAAGTCCCATCATGCATTTCTATATCCCTTGCAAAACCCGGACAGGATTGTTACTTGTTCTTAAATTGAAAGATGGCATCACAATAATATTCTTTTAAAAACCCAAAAGGTCACGCATTTCTGCCAGTATAGACCGAATTCTTTCCAGCTTAGTCGTTCTGCATTTTATTTTTAGCTTCTCCCACTTGTCTCAGTTTATAATGGCAATTTGCTCTTTTACTCGAAACACCTCACTTGTGAATACAAGAATATCAAATTGCCAGGGAGGAGGACTCCCGGTGATGGCTTCATGCTGCTAAAACTTTCTCCTCTTCTCCATTGTCACACTCGTTCCATGAGGGCACACCTGCCTCAACATCCAAAATCCAAATTGCGGTGAACTGGCATGCTGCCAAATAGCTGGTGGTGCCCAAGAGTTGGCACTACTGCTAGCACTGTAAATGGGAAAAAGAATTTCCCCAACCTTCTATGATTAAGGAACCGGCACTCAGTTCAGTTCAGTTCATAAATCTTTATTCAAACTCCAAGAATTCATAAAAGCACATACACAATTTACACAATTATTATAAAATCCATATAAAATTAATTAAGTCATAGAAACATCAGACAAATAAATTTTACAGATTAATATTCAGAGAAAAACTCAGGCGTTGTCCATCATTTTGCGAGCTTGGACGGCAATTCTCAAAAAAGTGCTAGTGCGACAAATTATTTCTTCATTATCCAAGGATAACAGCAGTTGATAGGATTCCCCCAGAGTAATTGGTCTATATTTTTAAAAAAAGGGAGTTAAAAGCCATTTTACATAATTTAGATAAAATTTACAAACAAAGAGAAAATGCAAATCAGTTTGTATGCTCACCCCGTCACAAGGACATCTTATATTATCGGAAATTGGCCGATAGCCCAGAGGAAAATTTAACAAGAATCTTACCTTTCCAGCCCTCAGTCGAAACAGAAGACTTCTTTCCCAATTTATCATTGGCAGAGTTAAATATCATAACAAAGGGTATCTGTATGATTCCCTGCCCATGTAGGTAAGGATTGTGGTTTTCTTAGATTCTTCCCTAACTCTGTCTGTGTTATAAAGTGCATAGAGTGCTTTCTTCAAATCATTCTTGTGTACCAAGTTAACTTTACTTGGGTCAATGAAGATGATACCTTTGTCAATACTACACAGACTTTTATAAACCCCGAAGAGCCAAGGAATCTCCATTCCTCTTTCACATTTTAGACAATCATTTATAATTTCTTGGGTCAGGGTAGCTGATTTATTTCTCCAGACAGAATGCCAAAATAACATGGGTCGAGCCCTTTAATTGGGCCTGTTTTCTTAGTTCGGGGAGTGCTTAAAATACAATTGATGGCCTTTGAGAATTTGCTCGTAGAGTGGGCCAAATACCCAGTCCAGAAGCCATTCGCAGCAAAGATAATCCCCAAATATGGGAAATTGTGAGTAGAAGTAAGTCTATCGTCCCCTACCAATATGGATTTAAGCTGATGTTTCCCTGGGCCGCATGACATGATAAATTACTTTTTAAAGTTCACCCGTGGATCCAGTCCGTCCATGTATTCTGTAAAACGTTTGACTAGGATACGCAGTAATCATGGGCGAATTTTGCGAATTCGCGGTTCGTGAATTTGCGTATTCACGAATTCGCAATCCGCAAAATCTGCAAACTCTCGCGAATTTGCGGATTTTTTCTTTTTTTTTCGTGTTCGCAAGGGTTTCTGCCAGTTCGCAAGGGTTTTGTACCAGTTCGCAATTGCGAACTTACTTGTCGGCTCGCAACAGTTGCGACTATGTTGTTTCTACATCTGGTTCATCATCACAGGTTCACAGCACCCTCTGTTTCACCACTGCCACCCTCTGGTTCACCCATGCCACCCTCTGGTACATCACTGCCACCCTCTGGTTCATCACTGTAGATTATGGGGGGGAAAAGCAAGCACACCTGAACTGCTTCAACTGACATGAATTCATTTAGGTTGATTAATGTGTCACTGAATTTAAACTTCCAGTCTGGCACCTGTTCCTTATCTGTAATTTGCTTTCTGTTGCAGTGCAATTTTTTTTCACAGGACCTTTGTGGCCTACTTGTAGCTATTCTATGAGCCTGCTGTGAGGGTCGGAGCATGGTCATAGAATAGTTGCAAGTAGGCAACTGAACTCTGGAGGGGCCCCTCAGTAACACTACAGGGAATGGTTACTAATGATGAGTTTGAACTTTTGCACCTGCTGAGTGCTTTCAGTTTTGCAAAACTCGTTTATCTGCAATTTCGCGTGATTCGCGGGGCGCGAATTTGCGCGAGATCGAATTCGGAAGCCGCGAATTCGTGCGAATATGCGATTTGTTTTTTTGCGGTGTGTTAGTTCGCAAGGTTTTGTGCGTTTTAGCGATCCGCTTGTAGCGCAATGGCGCGAAGTTACCCTCACGGTCATTCACGGGCGCGGCCATCTTGTTTGCATGACGTATTTCCGTTTCCGGGCGCGATTTGTAATCTCGCAAAGTGTGCGGCTCGCTAGTACAAGTTCGCGTGTGATTACGAGGGAAATCTTGCGCAAACTTACCCACGAGGTCGTGAACGGGAGCGGCCATCTGGTTTCTCATTCATTGCTATGGTTCGGCGCATGCTTTCTGTATCCTCTCTGAATCTCTGCCATCCTTTGCTTGTTTGAAGTTCTTTTAAATCTATTTTACTTATTATCTATCCCTCTTTTTTTCTAGCTCTATATTTTTGTGTTTTCTGCTACTTTTGGTTAATTTTAAACGGATTGGTGTCAGTACAACGCGATGTATTACAACGCGTTCCGTTACAACGCGATTTTTACATCGCAAATACCATTACAATGCATGCCATTACAACGCATGGCATTACATAGCAGATACTTTTACAACGCATGGCATTACATCGTAAGTATAGGTAAGTATATCTTTTTTTTTAAAAAATGTAATAAAGTTAATTAAATTAATTTAAAATAATAAAAATAATATAACATTTTTAAAACAGTAATTAATTTAATTATAGTAATTTAATTAATATTAAAATTGATAATAATTTAATATATTTAAAATAATATAATTAATTAAATATAAAAAATGTATAAATAGTAAATAATATAATGTAATTAATTACAAAAAAGATAATTATAATTTAATTAAATTATAAATAATACATAATATAATTATATTTAATATAATTAAAAGAATGTAATCAATTAAACATTTTTAAATAATATAATTTAATTATAATCGTTTATTAATACAATTAAATTAATAATTGTAAATATAGTAATACATGTAATTAAATTAAATAAAATTAATTTAATTAATTTAATTTATATAAAGTCGTAATACCCCTGTACCCCCAAAAACAAACCCAGCCCTAAAACATAAAAACACCCCTGTACCCCAAAACCCAAACCCTGCCCTAAAACCTAAAAACACCCCTGTACCCCAAAATCCAAACCCTGCCCTAAAACCTAAAAAAAACCCTGTACCCCAAAACCCAAACCCTGCTCTAAAACCTAAAAACACCCCTGTACACCAAAACCCAAACACTACCCTAAAACCTAAAAACACCCCTGTACCCCAAAACCCAAACACTACCCTAAAACCTAAAAACACCCCTGTACCCCAAAACCAAACACTGCCCTAAAACCTAAAAACACCCCTGTACCCCAAAACTCAAACCCTGCCCTAAAACCTAAAAACACCCCTGTACCCCAAAACTCAAACCCTGCCCAAAAACCTAAAAACACCCCTGTACCCCAAAACCCAAAAACACCCCTGTACCCCAAAACCCAAACCCTGCCCTAAAACCTAAAAACACCCCTGTACCCCAAAACCCAAACACTGCCCTAAAACCTAAAAACACCCCTGTACCCCAACACCCAAACCCTGCCCTAAAACCTAAAAACACCCCTGTACCCCAAAACCCAAACACTGCCCTAAAACCTAAAAACACCCCTGTACCCCAAAACCCAAACCCTGCCCTAAAACCTAAAAACACCCCTGTACCCCAAAACTCAAACCCTGCCCAAAAACCTAAAAACACCCCTGTACCCCAAAACCCAAACCCTGCCCTAAAACCTAAAAACACCCCTGTACCCCAAAACCCAAACACTGCCCTAAAACCTAAAAACACCCCTGTACCCCAAAACCCAAACCCTGCCCTAAAACCTAAAAACACCCCTGTACCCCAAAACCCAAACACTGCCCTAAAACCTAAAAACACCCCTGTACCCCAAAACCCAAACACTGCCCTAAAACCTAAAAACACCCCTGTACCCCAAAACCCAAACACTGCCCTAAAACCAAAAAATACCCAAAAACCCCAAAACATATACATCAGTACCCCAAAACATATACTCCTATACTCTTACTTATTTTAAAAAATACTTAAATTAATATATTTAATTTATAATATTTAAAAACGAAATAAATATTTTTTTATAATTAATAATAATTAAATCAATTATAAAATATTAAATAAAATTTTAAAAAAAATTAAATACTTACCAATACTTACGATGTAATGGTATGCGTTGTAATAGCATCTGCTATGTAATGCCATGCGTTGTAATGGCATGCATTGTAATGGTATTTGCGATGTAATAGCTGCGTTGTAACAGCATTACGTTGTAAAAGATGCGTTGTAGCAGTAACACACCATTTTAAACTACTTTTTTAAACTCTTTTCTTTTCTTCTTCCCTATTCTATTTCTTCTTTATTATTTACCTTCCTTTCTGCCCAGACCATGGTAAAGGGAGCCGGGAAGCATCCTGAGAAGGGGAAGGGTACCGCACCCCGTGCCTGGCTCCCGTGCGGGCGTTTGAGGGGGAAGCAGGTCACAGCCCGGGAGATCTTCAGCGCGGTGGAGGTGTCTGCACTAGTTTTTTATGTTCAGCGCCGCCTCCCCAGGACCATCATGGTAGGCGGCAAGATCGCTAGTGGGTACGGGATCCGGGAGCGCCGGAAGCGGTGGGAGAAGGTGTGCCGGGCCATGTACCAACACTCTCGGGTCCGGCGCACCTACAACCAGGCCACCCACCATTGGACGGATCTCCTGGACCGGGAACGCGACTTGATCGACCTGCTTGGCCTTGAGATCCCCGGGCTTGGTGAGTAGTAGTAGCTAAATCTTTACTACTCTGTTTTCCCCTGCTCTGTGTGTTATTATATTGCAAATTTTTGTTTTTTACCAAGAGCAATAATGCTGCTGATTACATTGTAGGTAAATTATATTTCAAAATCTTCTGTGCATTTCAGGTGCACTGCTCTCCTTCTCAGTAGCGTTGCTACTACGCTTATTTGTTTTCGATTTTGTGTTCATTTCATTGGCCTGAGAAATTATGTATGAGTGTAGTTTAAAGAACTGCGTAATGCTAGACACTAAGGGTCAGATTTTTCATTACCGGCGCATCCCTGCAAAGTAGCAGGGATGCGCCAGTAATAGTGCGCCACGCCACCACCACCAATGTTGCGCCGTATTTACAATGCGGCGCACCGTGGGCCCAAAACATCACCGAAGCGTTACACATCTGTGCCGTAAAGGCGGCGCATTGCTGGAGTTGCGTTGCAACGATGGCGCAGCTCCAGCAATGCTCTAGGGTGCCCTATCTCCCCAATGCTGCGTCAATCCGTACGTCTGCTTCAAGCAGGCGCAGGGTTTGAGTCACGCATCATTGTCCTAAAAGTGACTGATTGAAATCTTGTAGAATTTCCTCAGCCACTTTTAGGATTCGTTCCTGCGCAGGAACGCCCTCCCTTGCGCCGGAACGCCCCCTGATGGCGCAGGGCTTTGCAACGTGATGCATCTCCCATATGCGTTACGTTGTTAATATACGCCGCACCATGGCGCCTCTTTTGTTCTGCTGCTGCATCACAAAAGTCACGCAACAGTGGAGCAAAAGAGCCGCAAGAGGCTTCTAAATCTGCCCTTACAGACTCAAGTCCAGTCCTTCCTTTGTACACCTGGCAATAAGAAGAAATAGTGGTGAGAAAGGGGAAAACATGGCGGCCGCCGGTTAGGGCAGGTCGCGTCTCTGTAGAGGAGTTCTGTAGCCCGAGGAAACGCAGTGATTTCGGCATGCAATTCGGCATGCAATTTGGCAAGTGATCGGCGCGACCGGCTTCACTCCCTGTAAAGACGGAAAAGACGGAACCTGATACTTCTCGCCGAAGCTGATGCTTTTCCTTTCGGCATTTTCGGCATTTTCGGCATTCTTTCAGCTACCGACGCCCACATCCACGCTTACACCCGAGGTGCCTTTGAGATAGGTGCCGAGGCAGGAGTCGCCCCGGAGCCGCTCGGAGCGGAGCGGAGCAGCGGAGGAGCGGAGCTGGGGAGCTCCGTGTGAGGTAAAGTCAGTCACCGGCTGCTGGGGATCACTGGGGGTCACTGGGGGTTACCTGCGGGACTCCTGGCATGTTGTGGTTCCGTCTCTTCTTTTGCTATAACTCACATGCTGGCAGTGTTCGGCTTCTGACGCCCGTAGCAGCCTGAGACAGGAGCTAAGGCAGGCTCCGTCCTGAGCTAAGCCAGCAAGCAGCACAATTGCTTAACGAGACGGGCACAAGAGGCACAGGAGGTCTGCAGTAATCGTTTTGGCTCCCTGACTCGATTGCCCCACAGGAGAAAGAAAAAGAAAAGGAAATGGGAAAGAATAATTAAGGAAAAGGGGGAAAAAAAAGAAAAATAGAACAGAGTGGATAGTGGCAGTACTGGCTTAGCCTCACCCCAATCAGAATCATCTAGCTTGTCGGTGTGTGTGGATGTGTGGTGGCAAGACCCCGCTTTTTGCCACACTCTCCCGGTGGGCAGAGGCAGCCGTGGAGCTGCGAAGGAGCCGCAGAGCGGCTGCTAGAGGCGACCTCAGCAGCCTTACCACATCATTAAAGTGCCCCACCTCAATAAAAGGAGCTCAACCGGACACCTTCAGCCTGGACAAAACCCAGAGAGTCCGTCGCATTAAACCAAAGACAAAGACAAAGACAAAGACAAAGACAAGGTCAGGGGCAGAATCAGAGGAGGAAGGTGTTGGAAAAACATTCGCCCAGCCACTGCCATCAAGTAAGGAGCTCGGGAAGGGATGTGTGGATACGAAAGGGGGTAAGGTTGATTATACCTTCACTGATACCTTTTCTAAGTTGGGTCTTAGTCCTGGTGACGCTAAGAAGGGAGCTCAGGAGGGAACCAAGGACGTGGCTGTAGATCTAGAATTCGGACCTAAAGAGAGCACTCCGGGCCCTTCTGTTTTTGTGTTTTCTGGCACTCACATTGCAAATTCCACCATTACAGTTACTGCGGCCGCTAACCCGCGGTCGGCCGGGCTAAAAGGTACTAAAGATTCAATTATTGGACCTAAAATAAGATCTAAAAAAACTAAAGGTAGTGCAGCGAAGCTTACCCCCTCGCTCAGATCTTACTTTAAAGTGCTACCTCAAGTTCTAGAAATCCCTAGTGGTCCACTAGAGGACAAGAATAAGATGGGCGATACAGATGTCACTCAAGACTCCGTCCCAGTGGAGGCGGTAGAAGTGGGGGAGGAAGTAGACTCTGCTGCTGTTCATAACACCCCGGAGGAAGCTGGGCTTCTCGCCGCTCAGGACAAGGATAATGCAGGAGAGACTTCGGAGATGAAGGAGAATATTTCACTGGAGGATTTACTGCACGAAATTAAAATTGGGTTCGCTGAATCTAAGCGTAACCAGTTGGAGATTAAAGCAGCTTTTGATGCCTTGGATAAGAGAGTAGATCTTCTCTCTGAAAGGACAGATACTCTTGAAAGCAGAGTAGTTGAACTAAAAGCTAAATTAGAGTCTGCCAATGAAAAGATTTACTATCTAAGGCGAGACGGGAACGCAACAAAAGAGAGAGTGGAATCTTTGGAGAACTATTCAAGGAGAAACAACATTAGAATTCTTAAAGTTCCAGAGGGGAAAGAGGGGAGCGATATGAAAAAATACGTAGCTTCCCTGCTTAAAGAGTCCCTAAATTTGGAGGAATCCATTGAAGAGCTAGAAAAATATATTAAGCGAGCTCATAGAGATCCCTTCCGTCTAAAACAGGGAAGGTCTAAACCTAGGAAAATTCTAGTTAATTTTCTGACCTATTCGGTAAAAGAGAAGATCTTAAATCTAGCTCTAAAGTCCACTGCTGTAAAAGCTCCAGACTTCTCATATGTTGTCAGATCTGATTTATCTAAGTCTACTCTCGACAGACAATGGGAGTTAGGCCAGAAAATTGAGAAGTTTAGGGCTTTGGGAGCAACTGTCCAAATGAGGTTCCCCGCTTTTTTGCGGGTTATGTATAACAAAAAAATGCATAACATTCATTCTCCATTGGAGGCTGACGAACTTTTGACCTCCATTTATGATCATCAACAGGGTAACATCTAGCGTTAGTTCTTAGGGTAATACAGTCATGATAAAAAAGGAGGTGAAGGGGATATAAGGTCGAGAATAGGGGAGAAAATGAAGGGATGAAAAATGGGGAAAAGAAATGAGAAATAAAAAAAAAGGGGAAAAAAAAAGTATAATAAGGTATTTACAAAGGGAAAAGATATATATATATTTGAAATTAAAAATATATATATATAACATTTTTTAAAAAAAAGAGGAAATCGTATTAGAACAATACTCTTGCTATGTGTGATGGTGTGCGTATAACACCTAAATTCACCTACATTCCCAAACTTAAGTATTTTCATTACTTTCAGTTTACATAAGTATGATGGCTTTCCCCTAGAAAGAATCAGGGCATGCCGGGCCATACTCAATCATGTAAATGACCTGGGCATACGGAACTCCATAGAGAGGCAAATCTGGCAGCGAGAGCCAGATTAATTAAGGGGGGGTTTCCAGGGTGGGGTGGGAGGGGGGAAGGGGTAAAACCATAAAACATCCTCACTGTTCAGGCACAGTCCCAAACTTACTAGTTCAATCGAATGTATCTTTATTTATACTCCACTTAAGTCTCACTGGGAGACACAATCCTTTATTGAGTTGGAGTAGGGGGAGGGGTCCGGACACTGGCTGATGGTAATAAAATTCCTGTCCTGGAATGTCAATGGCCTGCGTGTTAAGAGTAGGAGACATAGAATATTGCAATATCTGAGGGACTCGCAGGCGCAGGTCATAGTCATCCAGGAAACACATCTTCTCCAACATGAAGTGAAGGAAATCCTGAGTAAAACCAGATGGGTTGACAGTTATATTTGCACTAATCAGAATGCGAATATTCGTGGTATATTAATTATTTTTAAAAAGCAAATCAAAGCCCAGATTCTCGCATATGAGGAGGATTTAAGTGGCAGATGGCTATACGCTAGAGTCAGCCTAATTAATAACATATACAATTTGGTAGGCTATTACGGTCCTAACCAGGATGACCCTTCATATTTGATTAAAATTCAGAACCAGTTATTATCAACACAAGGTCCGATAATCTGGATGGGAGATTTTAATCTGGTACTCAACCCAAGGTTGGATAAATCTCCTAATTCAAGGGCAGTAACCTTTAAAAAATCCAGGCAGGTGTTGGGGGATGTTATGTCGACACTCGGGCTGGCAGATCCATGGAGGGAGAGAGCGGGTAGGGCACTCGGTGTTTCATACCACAACTATAAATATAATCATAAATCAAGGATTGACTACGCCCTTTTTAGCTACTCACTTAGAGACCACCTTAAGGATGTAACGTATTTACCTTCACACTTATCGGACCATTCCGCTATATTTTTTTGTTTGCAATCGGGCCAGCAACCCTCCCAGGCTTTGTGGTCATTTGACCGCACTATTCTTCTAGATGAAGAAGAAACAGATCTTCTCATCCACGAAACAAAACTTTTCATAGACACAAATATTAATTCCACACAGTTAAACACAGTGTGGGAAGCCTTTAAAGCTTATATGAGAGGCTACATAACTAATAGGGCCTCTTATCGAGGGAAAATCTACAGAGCTAAGATCAATAGTATTGAAAGGGACATTGCATTATTGGATCAACATATTGGCACCGGAATCGGAACCAATACGGAGCAAGAACAACGTAAGGGGTTAAAAGAAAAGCTAGAAAACATCCTTCAAGAAAGAGTCGCCCTAAAATGGGAAGTAAGAAAAATCTCCAATTTTGAATATGGTGAGTCTGCAGGTAAGGTCCTGGCATGGAAAATTAAATCGGACCAGGCAAAAAAATACATAAAACATATCAAAGTAGATGGAGAGGCAAGTGAAAGAACATCTGTTAAAGATATTGGGGAAGCATTTTTGGAGTTTTTTCAAAATATATACAAGGAAGAAATTTTGGAGGACCCCATTTCAAATCTTAGATGGTTGGAGAAGATTACTCTTCCCACTCTCAGCTCTGAACAAAGCGAGCGTCTTGATAGGCCTATCTCAGAAGAAGAAGTGAAGGAAAGCATTAAAAAGGTGAAAAGGGGCAAGGCAACAGGCCCAGACGGCCTCCCAGGCGAATTATTACGGTCATAGCCCCGGAAATAATTTCGGAACTGACAAGACTCTTCAACGAAATCCTAATAAACGGTGTGGCTCCTCCGAAGTCTTGGGGAGAGGCGATTATTGTCTTGATTCCAAAACCCGGGAAAGACCCAGCCAAATGCGGCTCATATAGGCCAATTTCACTTTTAAACAGCGACTATAAGATCTTTGCGGCGGTGCTGGCAAACAGACTGGGTCGTGAGGTTGGGTCAATTATTCATACTGACCAAAAAGGCTTTATAAAGGGTAGACAACTTTCGGACTTAACATACGATTTGATCGGGGCAGTGGACATTGCCTCCACCTTTTTCCTTCCTTTGGCGATTATGACCCTTGACGCAACTAAAGCGTTTGACCGGGTAAATTGGACATACTTAGCAGAAACTATGAAGAAATTTGCATTCGGTCCAAATTTTCGAAGAGCAATTGGACTCTTATATCAAAACCCCAGGGCAAGTATCATGGTGAATGGGGTGTGTACTCAGCCCTTTCAGATCACTAGGGGGACAAGACAGGGCTGCCCCCTGTCCCCTTTACTATTTAATATATACATTGAGCCACTTGCACAATCCTTCAGGGATGACTCAAGAATTCCCCCATTTAAATTCGGTGGATGGGAAAGGAAAGTTGGGCTATATGCCGATGATATCGTAATATACACCAGTGACCCTGCAAATGCTTTCCCCGTAGTGGTCGAAAAAGCCAAAGAATTTGGAGGTATCTCAGGCTACGATATTAACGCCGAAAAGACCGAGTTGATGACATGGAATATTGCCAATCCGGGTGTGGGGGTGACGCCCTCAACACACGCAATACGTTATCTTGGAGTTAAAATCACACAAGACATAGACGATTTAGCAAAATCAAACCTAGACTTGGTTGGCAAAGAGTGTAGGGCCCTTTTAAGATCTTGGGTAGGTCTTAGACTATCAATATATGGGAGGGTTAATATTGTAAAGATGTCCATCCTCCCGAAATTGACCTTTATTTTTAATGCAATTCCCATTGCATTTGATTCTAAACAACTTCTTAAGTGTCAACAAGAAATAAATTCTTTCTTATGGGGGTACAAAGCGAAAAGGTTGGCTTGGAAAAAATTGAGGAGGAGGAGGGAAAAAGGTGGTCTGGCCCTCCCAGATATTCAGTATTATTCGTGGGCGTTCCAGCTTTCCCACTCAAGAATGCTTCTGAAGACACCAGATGTCTCCTCAAATGGGAAACTATTTAAAGCAATGTTGGTAGGGGCAAACCTCCCATTGGATGGGTTTCTCTTCAAGTTCGGAGAACAAAAGTTTTTCAAGAAGGTGAGGTTAAAGATTTTATTAACGCAATTAAAGACATGGGTACAAATTAAGCGCAGAGTGGGGTTGGCGTACTACTCTAATTATGCACCAATTTGGGACTCTCCGGGCTTCCACCATGCTTACAGGACTCTCTGGCCACCCCGCTAATATCAGCTGGGCTTGCTAGATGGGGGGACTTACTTGATGGTGGCATCCTGATAGTGTGGGAAGCCCTTAGGGAAAGAGTAGGGGTGACATTGTCTAGATTTAAATACATACAAATTAGCAGTTGGGCCAGAGAACTGATCAGGAAAGTCCCTAATATCGGGAGAACTAGTCCTTTAGAACAACAGCTAGTTGGAAAACAGATAGGAGGTAAAGAGGTGGCCTGTTGGTATTGGTCTATACATGAGGAGATAGATGGGGAGTTTCACCTGCCAAAACAGTTATGGGGGAGAGAAATTGCGGGAATAGAGGAGGACAGTTGGATAGAATCTTTCACCCTTTTATATACATTGGTAAAACCCGCTTGGCTCAGACGAAACCATCTGTTCACTTTACATCGGGCTTATCTCACTCCTCTACGTCTGTCTAAATTTCAAGAGGGGAAATGTTGTAACAAATGCAAACTCCCCTCAGCATCTGACTCTCATATGTTTTGGGAATGCCCCCACCTAGCTACTTTCTGGACAGAGATTAAAGCTACCCTGGACTCAATTATCCAAACCGATATCCCATTATCTTTATCACTTGTCATCCTTGGTGTACACCAGAACATAACTGGGGCAGCACGATCCTTTCTGTTTTACGCCATACTGCTGGCAAGACGGCAGATATGTATGCAATGGGTGGAAACCACCCCTCCCACTCACTCAGGATGGTTAAACTCATTATATGAAACCTCAAAGGTAGATTTGAGAAGATCATGTAGAGCTCAGAATCTCTCATTTTGGAAGCTTTTGACGGAGTGGAAGTGAGGTTCTATTGGTTTTTTTTCCCCCCAATATCCAATGATTAAGCCCATCCACTCAACAGTTCAGTATTGTGGTCTGCCCAGATTCCGACATATATATACTGAATACTTTGGCAAGAAGTTGCTTTGAGACATCGTCATAAGATGCACGGTTGTACCTATCAATTCATAAAACTCTTTGCCAAGTAGTGAAGCGGCTCAATCTCCAGGGTCTTGCTTCTAGAGGCAGTGAGATGATTGATTGGTTGGTTTCTCCCGTATCTAAGGGACGTGTGTCGGGCAGATGAGGATATAAAAAAAATAAAATAAAATAAAAGAAGAAATGGTGGTGGTGGATTGATAGTTTGATTATTTTAATGACTGGTTAATGTAGTAGGAAACTTTTTAGTGTTGTCGCTGATCTGCAATCACGATGGGCTTTGTCTGTCACTTCGCGTGCTGCGGACTGCCAGTCCTAGGCAAACCTTTTTAGTAGTTTGTTTAGTAAGTTACATAACTTTCCAAGTCGACGGTCCGCAAATCAAGCAATACTAATATCATAGTAGACCACATGAGATAGGTCAATATATCCCGTGGAATAGTTGTCTATTTGCTATTTCGCCAAAATATTTTGTTATTGTTCTATTGAAATGTTTGATTTGGTTGACAAATATCATCCATGTTTTCTGGTCTTTCTTTCTTTCATGTTGTACATCAGATCCCCCCAGGGGCAAGAGGGCATTTGGGGAGGCTTCTGCTGCTGCTGAACAAGGCCAGGATCGGTCAGGAGAGGGCTCCTTTGCTGGCCCGGTAAGTTTTCATTTTAATATAGAGTACCTATTTTTTCCTAGCGTTCCTCATTCGATTTTTTCTAAATCGTCTTTGATCTTCTTGTAGACTGTATCTAAATTCTTATCCTGCCTCGACTATGACTCCCTGTGGTATTACTAGATTATTCTTATTAGTCTGTCTGTATAGCTAACTAAGATTGCACATTTGGCAAAAGGTGTAAAACGAAACTCCCATTCAAGTCAGCAATAGCTCTATGCACTGAGTGCAGTCCTCTGGGATTGTCCACAATGTCTTTTCAAGTCTTCTCAATGTTTATGCTTTGACAATTACCAACAATAAAAAGATGAATGACCACCAAGAAAGAATAAGATACTACTTTGCTTTTGGTTTGGATAGAAGGACAATCCATACTAATACTGTTGCAGGGACAAATCTGCACAAACAGAACTATGGACACTAAATAGTGCATTGTTTATCAATTATAATAGGCGCAGGTAGACTTTCCACATACCTCAGTGATATCAGACTTTGAAGAACCCCCAATCTCCTTGCTGACTAGATAGTGTGGCAGAGTCATTTAGCTCCCGAATTCATCGATGATTGATCCCCAATGATGATTATTCAACGCAGGACAAGAGTACGGAGTCAGAGTGCAGAAGTGTCAGAGGCAAGGACTCATGCTTGCAAATTGCAAAACCTTTTGCTCATTCACTCATGACCAAAAACCACAGAGTCTATTTAAGTTTTAAAGCTTTATTAAAAATAAAAATATTTATTAAAATCAAGCTTGTCATAAAACATAAACTGTTGATTAAAAATGGAAAAGTGCTTATAGTGATTTATTTCACACATTTATTGTGGGCGAGCCGATAGCATATGTGTATCTAGAGAGAGTAGACGGTCACTGGATGAACTAAGTGTTACTTTGAAGAGCATGTAACACCACACCCGCACGTCCGTCCAAGTGTAGGAAAGGCAAGGAAAAGAAGTTGTAATTTTGTCCGAATACTACCATGAATAGTAGCAGTAGTTTGTATTGCAAGCACAGCATATATCCGGCTATTATGATGGCCACTCACTACCTCTGTTAATAAGTTTAGTAGAACTCGGTCATTCATGTGTGGATGTATCACTGTTCACTCAATAAAAAGCAAAGCACCTAAAGTCATCCCATATGTAAGCAAATACATACCATGTGCCGTGATAGATAATCAGATTATTTGTCTTCTTCATTTTCCTTTTCTAGTATTCATTGGCACTGTAGGGTAAAAGTTAAATTAATTAAGCAGTAGCCCTTGTAACAGAGTATTCTCAGTGCCACCCATAATAGAAAAGTAAGAGCATCACCACCTGCATGTACTGGACTGGTACAGTAAAGCAAGTCTGTCTCACTCATCATGGCGGGTGTCTGTTTTTCTCGGGTGCAAGTTGACTGCGCTGGCATTATGCCGGCTTGCAGAAGTTAATGTACCAATTTTGCTAAACAAGAGAGAAGAAGAAGAATAAGATTGGTGTACTGTCATAGTCGACTCTAATGGAGTGAGTCCATAGTGCTCGTAGAATTGATTCCTTAAACTCCCACTAATGTTAGAGCAAGGATGAAGAAGTGGGAGGTTAGATAGATACTGGCCACAATAGTCAGTCAGTCAGTCAATTATCTTTATTCGATTATTGAAAATCATAAAAGAACAAGCAAAATTACATATCACTATTTCATCAGAGCACAAATTTTAACAAATTTAAAACATACAATCATTATATTAGAAACACTAGATCTACAATGAGACATACATAAATATTTAAAAAGAGATAAAAGGAAGGGCTTATTAAAACACAACTCATTCAGATAAATGAGAAAAGAGGAAATTCATTTTTCAGAGATAAAGTGCCTGTGCCTTATGCGGTGCTTATTTAAACGTGCTCCTGCAAATAGAAAACTAGCGACGGAGAAAGCTACTTTAACATTAGGGAGAAGTTGCAAAAACAACAGGGCTGGTTTTACCTGGATAAAGCCCTGGTTACGTAAAATAGGGAGCAGATATCTTTTCCTGATCTCAATGTAATGTCCGCAAAACATGATAAAGTGCATCGTGTCCTGTGTTGAAAAATGGTCACAGTCGCATGGTTCAGCATCGTCAGGTCTAGACCAGATTCTAAAGTTTCCCAGTATGAAATGAATTAGATCAAAGCGAAATCTCGTTAAGAGAAAACGATGATAAGAATTTGTTACCAAAAGGAGATAAGGTTCCATTCCTGGACCAGAGGAGAGCATACAGTGTTTCCTTACCATAGGTTTTTTAGCTCTGCATCTTCCCTCTCCATGACATATACATTTGTCAAAGAATTTTTGACTAATTTTAGATCTTCATAAGTTATTCCATCTGGAGATGAGAAGAGCTCCGGGCGGCCTGCTAAAGTGAGCTGCGTTTTCACATATCTTACCCATGGAATGTTAAGGGCTCTATCCAGGGCTAAACAATCTTTTAAAATAATGTAGTTTAGAGTAAGCTCCTGGTTAAGCCATGTTTTTATCCAACCAATCACTGGGGCTAAAAATGTCAGAAATATAGCCCAAGCCTAACTCTGTATGCAATGCAAAGGTCGAGGTTGATTGGGGAACAGAAAGCAGAGATCTCAAAAATTTATTTTCTACATTCTGTATTTTAGCGGAACTAGTATGTCCCCAGATAACAGAACCATACTGGGCAACTGACAAACATTTTGCTTTATAAACTTTGATGATACTTTCCATGGGACGGGCGCCCAGCTTTTTAGCGAAACCTAGCAGCCCTGCAGCCGCTCTAGCGACAGCGCTGCTTTTGGCCAAAAGCTGGGGGCCCCAAGTGCCCCTTTCGTCAAAAGTCACTCCTAAATATGGGAAAGAGGGACTCTCTTTACCTCCTTCCCCGCACAGTAAAATGTTAACGACTTTCTTTTCCTGCCTGCGGCTCCAGCAATCATTACATGTGATGTTTCTGTATTAATTTTCATGTCCAGTGATGACATAAAAGCTCCAAAAGATGAAAGAAGTTTATTTAGCGCAACTCCAGAGCGTGCCAAAAGGACGGCATCGTCCGCGTACAGGAAGACAGGTATCTTTGTCTCACCTGCACGCGGAATGTCACTATGAGATGTTATCATTACTGCCTCAAGGTCATTAATGCATAAAGTAAAGAGGAGGGGGGCAAGTATACACCCTTGCCTAACCCCCCTCTCTGACTTAAAGTGACAAGTGCATCTTCCTTCCCTAGTGGCTCTGACTGAGGTCATAAGATCCTTGTGTAGCTCAGCCAGGTATTCGACCAGAGGGGGGTCAAGGCCCATGGCCAGGAGGATCCTCCACAGCTTTGCCCTGTTGACCAGGTCAAAAGCTGATGAGAGGTCCATGAAGGCCATGTACAATGACCCCTCCTTGGCGATCACGTATTTGTTTAAAATTAATTCTAGGTTTAGGCACTGATCTAGAGTTCCTCTTTTGGCTCTAAAGCCATATTGTGCGTTGGATAAAATGCCCTTACTTTCTAAAATCAGGGTCAGTCTACCTAAAAGGACTCCCCCCAAAATTTTAACACTCGAGTCGATAAGGGAAATTGGCCTATAACAGGCCGGATCTGTCCTCTGTCCTTTCTTAAAGATTGGCACTATGGTCGAATTTGCCCAGCTAGAGGGGAAAGTAAATTCCCTTGTAGCATTAAAAATGTTGGTTAGAATCTTTGAACTAAATTCAGGAGCGCTCTTAAAAAAGTCTGCGGGGACCCCATCTGGTCCCGGTGCCTTTTTGCAGAGTGTGTCATTAATTGCTTTTTTCACCTCCTCCTGGGTGAAAGGAGGGATGTGATTTGACGATTGTGAAAGAGGTAATTCACGTTCTGTAGTGGTATGAGTGTGACTATAAATATTACTAAAATGTGTCACCCACTGTTCATCTGGGATTATGCAGTCAGCTCTTTGATTATCTAGTCCCACAAAATATGGGTGATTTATAACTGCCCAAAATTTAGCACTGTCTTTCTGTGTCTCAGGCAGTAACAAATTATTCCAAGCTTCGTCTTTTATCTCAGATTTCCTCTTTCTGATAGCTAGGTTGTATTGTTTCCTTAGTGACGCTATCAGCACTCTGTCTCTAGGTTTGTTCTTTAAGGCTTTAAGGAGAGTTGAATGGGCCTTGGAGCAGTTTGTATCAAACCATTTGGGGCCCTTTGGCTTATTGGACTTTGCCTTTACAGTCAGGTCTGTTTTGACTTGATGACAGATAACACTAAAGGCCTCAACCATAGTAGCGCTAAGGTTTTTATTATCTAAACAAATGGCAACTTCTCCTTCGACCTTGGCCAGTGTTTCTTGTAAAAAAGTTATTGGAGTAACTTGGTCCCATTTGAGCCTCCGATTTTGATCTCTCAACACAAGATCTGTTGCACTCAATGTGTCACTCTTCCTATTTCCCAGGACTCCCTGAGCTAAAACCTCTAAAATCACAGGATTGTGATCGCTAAAAACAGAAGTTTCTACCTTATAGACAAATACTTCGGGCAGAACTCTAAAAGATACGAAAATATAATCTATAATTGTGCCTGAATCATTTCCCTCGTATGTCGGCAACCTCGGATCATTAGAACAGGTACATGATTCATAAAGGTTGAAGGTAGCCAAGAGCAATTCCAGAGCCTCACCGCTAGGTGTGTGTTCAAAGTGCGGCGAGGGGGAATAAGAAAAAAATTCCTCTGGTTCCCTTTGACAACCCGCCTGGCATGGATGAATGTTAAAATCTCCCATAAGGATCACCTCATACCCATGGGAACTGTTCTCAGTGTAAGTGGATAAAAGATCCTCTAAGGATACCAAATGCTAGGTAGGAAATTGGCTGGCTGGAGAATTATAAAAGTTTACAAGTAAAATAGGATGGGAGTTTGGTGAGGTCAATTCAACCACTAAACAATTTTTAGATTTAAACTTAATGTGTCTGGGTTTTCCTTGGACATCAAGTGAGATATATACAGCCAACCCTCCCCTTGCTCTTCCTGCTTTGCTGGGGTCTGCAGGTACATAAAAATGAGAATAGCCATCTAAGGCCAAACAATCTGACGTTTCCCAAGTTTCCTGAAAGGCAAGAATATCGTAATTCCTAATTATGTCCAACCAGTTCTTGTCTTTAAGTAGAGCTCTAAGCCCGGCGATGTTCCAGCTCATAATTCTGCAGACCCTGGCGCCTGCAGGATAGTGAGCTGACGGACCAGGAACAGGCTGTGGTCCCTCCACATCGTTGTCTCGGCCTGGCAAAAGTCAATCGTTTTGGTCCATAAAAGATAGTGGCGCAAAGCGGTTAAATAGTTCTAATGGCTGTGTAACAGGGTTAAACATTAGAGGTTGATGACGGTGAACTGATGCGTTGTTCCTTAAATCTTGACCCCATCTGAAGTGAGAATCCCAGTTAGTATCCCACCCTGGGGCAGGGGTCCTTGGGAAGGATACGTTCTGCTGTTCCCCGTAAAAGAATTTCAAGGTAAGGGGGACCACAGTGCCTCTTCTTCGTTGGGGAGGAAAGATATTTGCAAGAATATTGGGAAGAACGTCTGGATTTGAAAAGCTCACTGCCACACAGTCCCCTTTTAGTTTTTTAGGCCGGTTTCCCAGCCAAGGAACCCTGGTTGCTGATTTAATTACACTTGCTTGGTGATGCTTTCCCCCTGGTGCTAGCCGCATATTACTAGTTAACCAATGTAGGGCTTTGCTGCAGAGTGAGTTAGAACTTTCCGCTATGCCCCCTTCCAGCGGGGGGACGTTTGCGAGGACCAAGACCACGGGTGTGGCTTCAACAATGAATTGCAGGGGGTCCGTAGAAAAAGTTTGAGCTTGTGCTTGTGTTTGTGCTGGGGGAATGTTAACCGAGGGAATTGGGTCTGTTGAAGAACATGCTAGTATGGGACCCTCATTTATAACAGTTAAGATTGGTGGCGGTGGGTTCTCCCCAAGCAGTTCTATTCCATCTCCAACACCCATATCGCCTCCAGCTTCAGCTCCTCTAGAATTATTACCCAGATGAGTAACTAACGTGGTTATTTTTTCAATGCCACTTGCAACTGTGTTTTGTAGGACACCCAGCTTCTTAACCTCTGCTTGCAGTTTGTCGATCTTGGATATGAGAGGTTTGACAATAGTATTAATTTTAATCTCAATGAGATCAGCAATTTTATCAAAGAGAGCTTCCTCGAAAGAGCAGATGGGATGATCCTCGACATGAATCACTTGTTTACATTTTGGGGTGGTTGCCCTCTTCCGTTTTGTCCCTGAGCGTAACCCACCCCACTTTGGAGGATTCTTTGTGTATTGTCGTTTAGGTCTGGCAGCGTGCCCTATAAGAGATTGGTCTAGGGCGGAGACCTGAGACTGTGTATCTTGCTCAAAGTCGATATCATTGTCGTTATCTGTGTTGCCCTCAACGGGCAAGCCCTCAGAAGCCGGGGTTGCATCATCCGGTGTTCCAGGTATAACTTGGGAAATAATGTCAACAATAGTGGCTGCACTATGAGCATCTTGCATGATAATTTCGTCAGACAAAGTAGAAACAGAAGTAGATGGGGACGGGCAAAGCAAATCAGGAGATAGGCTCAGCCCCAATGACTCCCTCCTTTGCATATTGATCTTCTGAACAGTCTGAACAAGGTAATTATTAATGTTGTTTTGCTGAACTCCCACGAGTTTTTTAGACATAGCTTAGACTGTTAATAATAGTTATGTACTGCGCTTGCAAGTTGCTAGTTCTACTGTGACACAACTTTCTGCTGAATCATTTTGTGTTAATCTTAAATAGCATTGGTTACAGACTATGTCTTTTTCTTTCTTCATATAGATGCTCCTTCCAAACCAACACCGAAGGAGCTGGCTAGACGGGCCCGGCAACGGAGGCTGGAGGCCACTGCCACCGAATATCGGCGGCTGGTGGCCCAGGAGGTGGAGGACACGCAGAGTACGTCTACAATATCTACGGCGACACCTGCATCCTCCTCCGCGCTCCCTGGGTCAGCCAGTCAGTGTAGCAGGTCTCCAGCGGTACGGAGCTGGGGTACCGCAGCCACCTGCCACCGCCGAGCAGCAAAGAAATAAGCTGCCCCCCACAGAAGTTACAAAAAAAGGATGCACCGCCTTTCCCTGAGGGTCTCCTACCTCGAGCAGGAGCTCCTCAACACCAAAACCCTGCTCGAGACCCTCCGCAAAGAGCATGCCGACCTGGCCCGGAAAGTCAACAGCAGCAGCCAGCAGTAGGAGGAGACTGTCCCTTGTCCCTTTTTTAAATACTTCTGGGGGGTGGGAATTGGGAGTTGGGTTTTTTTGACTTTTCACAGACATTCGTTGGGGTTAGGGAGTGGGGGTGGGTTGGGTCTTGCGGGAGATTATTTTTGTTAGGGATATAAATATACTTTAAACTTTATCTTAGCATACGTGTTTTTTTTACTGCTTTTGAGGCTGGTGGGTGGGGGTATAACAGTAAGTTTGTTTTCCTGAAACTAAAGTGGCATCTTGATTCAAGTTGTGTAATTAATTGCCCAAATGTTTTCAAAACTAAGTGCCTCTCACAGAGTAAGTGAATTCAATCAATAGTCCTAGGACTTTACTAGTACTAGCATCAGTCTCTTGTCTCTCCTAATACTCCATTATACTTCCTCCCCCAAACGCTTATCTTACCTGTAATTTGTGTTTGGAAATAGGGCTAGGCACAGGGCTGGCTGCACGGCAAATGACAATTAAGGTTGGCAATTCTGGGCGGATGAAATGTCATCATTGCGGTGGTACTAGTGGTGTTACACAGTGGCAGTTGCAGCATCTGAAAAAAAGGAAAATGAAACCTTGTTTGTCCTTACCGTAGCATTAGAATGGTACAATAGAGAATATAGCAGGTGACGGTACACTAGAACAGTGCCACAATGTAGCCTAACAAATGGTAAAGTATTGAAAGTATAACTAGTACCTGCGTTGAATTTCTTTGACTTTGGCTACTACTACAAGAAATAGTACAGAAGGTGAAGGACCCAGCAGCGTAATAATTTGCCACGTCTAGGAGGAGGATGTTCTTGATGACCAATCAAGTTGATGGCGCACATGAAAATCTGCTTTCATTTGCCAATAGTGACTGAGTGTCAAGCTGAGTAAGAATAGAATATATCCTCGGATTCCTACACCAGCCTGTTGCTATGACCTTATCTTCCCCAGCAAGTGTGTGGAATTATTGCTGTCATTTAGTCACACATCAATCAAAACCACACAGCCCGGGGGAAGAGGGTTAGGGTTTGGAAAATGGATGGGAATGGGGGATTTTGGGAAAGTTTTATTGAGAGAAGAAAAAAAAAGCACAGCATGGACAAACAATAATTGAAGATAAAGAAATCTTTGGGTACAAAGCTAACCATGAATCTTTTTAGTGACATATAGGAAGTGCATGCACTACTGCATGTATGGTTACTGAAAAGTAAGTAGTACTTTCGACAACCGTGAATGAAAGAATGAGGCAGTACAGGGCTGCAGTACTAATTATGCATTTTCACTTGCCTATCTCTGCACTCAGAGAAACACTTCTTACATTAAATTAGGTTTAAAAAATAGCACAAGTAAAACCTATAGAATGGCTGCAGGGATGAATTTAGAAGCAGAGATCAAAGAAATGCAGAGTCACACTCTTAGAAGTTCACAGCAATAACATTACTTAAAAGATAATTAGAAAAGAACGGATACTGTATCTGTATGTTGTTGTAGTTGTCCTGTTGAATTTAGTAAGTTGCATGCATCAAACCATTCCTCTTATTAGCGGGACTCCTCCATTCCAGCTGACGCTCCGTCCATCAATGTTGGTGACCAGAAGACACGCTGTCCACTGCCTGCCTGGCGGATGCTGAATTGCGGCTCGCTAATGTGAAGCCTGACTTCATCCTTTTTTTCCCATTGCACAGACTGAAACCCGGCCTGTAATTATTGATGGAAAAACAGGAAGTGATATTAGAACACCACTGACAAATAAATATAAGGTATGTACGCTGTGTAGTGCATAAAGTCACACTTTGAGTATCCTAATAGACAGTACAATATCTTTGAAAGTGCATACTCTGTCTGAGTCTCCTTTTGAAGGATAAATAAGTATGGGCGAATTAATTTAGCGGATCTTTCCCCTCAAGCTAAGTCTATTGTAAACTGTGTTTTAGAACAAAATTAGACCTTCCCAGCAGTGCTCCCAGACCCTTACTAAACCCAGTCTCAAAAATGTAGACCCCCAATCAAATCTCAAAAAACGAGGCCTAGTAGAAAAATGGTGACAAAACGTACTTTGGAAGTAAAATAGGCCCAAATCCCCCCTTACCCACCGTGGATTGTATTCAAACCACTTGCAAGCAAGCAAAAGTATCCATACCCAGCATCGCTCCAAGACTCGCAAACCCCCCACAAACAGCCCCCCGCCCAAACACATGCAATACAATACTGCTAACCCTAACGAGCCCTAAGTTAAGAATAGTGGCAAACGCTTTCTTTAACTAGGCCAAATCTCGACCTTTCCCACAATGGATTTTATTCAAATCACTTGCAACCAAAATGACACATTACCAAGAGTGCTTTAAGACCCCAGATCCCAGTTGCAAAAATCTAGAACACCCCCAAACACATGGAATACTGCTGCTAGTGCTAACCCTAACGAACCCTAAGTTACAAAAAGTGCAAAAAGGCTTTTTGGCATGGATTTTCTCCAAACCACTTTTATCCGGTATTAGACCTTCCCAGCAATGCCGCAAGACCCGCCAACCCACCCGCAAAAAAGCACAACACCCCCAAACAGGCAAAAAGCTAAAATGGAAAATCTCATACTTACAATATTTTTCGGCCTTCTTTCAATTCTGTCCAAACGCGCTGTGCAGCTACGCCCTAACTCCCCTTTTCCACCATGGATTTCCTGGAAAACAAATGCAATCAAAATTAGACTGTGCCAGCAGTGCTCCCAGACCCCAAAACCCACCCACAAACACCCGGAACCCCCCAAACAGCACCTCAAAGACAAGCAAGTCAGCAAAAACGCAAAAATAATTCGCCTCCGATTTTGTCCAAACCACTTTTATCTGGTATTGGACCTTCCCAGCAATGGCCCCAGAACCGTCAACCCAGGCGGAAACTAGTAGAAGACCCCCAAACAGCCAAAAAGCAAAACTTCAAAAATGGGCACTTCGAAATTTTCAGGCAAATTTCCAGAATTACTCTGCGCGCGCTCTGCAGCTAGGCCCTAACTCCCCTTTGCCACCATGAATTTTCTTCAAACCTCTTGCAATCAAAAGTATCCATACCCATCAGTGCTCCCTGACCCCAAAACCCACCCACAAACACCAGGAAGCCCCCCAAACAGGCCCCCGAAAACATGATAGTGAGCAAAAAGGCAAAACTTTTTCAAGTCTGATTTTGTCCAAACCACTTTTATCCGGTATTAGACCTTCCCAGCAATGCCCCAAGACCCGCCAACCCACCTGCAAAAAAGCACAAAACCCCCAAACAGGCAAAAAGCAAAAATGGAAAATCTCATACTTACAATATTTTTTGGCCTTTTCTTCAAACGCGCTGTGCAGCTAGGTAATGAATCCACTTTTCCACCATGGATGTCCTAGAAAACAAATGCAATCATCATTAGACTGTGCCAGCAGTGCTCCCAGACCCCGAAACCCACCCACAAACACCAGGAAGCCCCCCAAACAGGCAATCGAAAACATGATAGTGAGCAAAAAGGCAAAAAAACATTTTTAAGTCTGATTTTGTTCAAACCACTTTTATCCGGTATTAGACCTTCCCAGCAATGCCCCAAGACCCGCCAACCCACCCGCAAAAAAGCACAACACCCGCAAACAGGCAAAAAGCAAAAATGGAAAATCTCATACTTACAATATTGTTCAGCCTTCAGTCCAAATGCGCTGTGCAGCTAGGTCATGACTCCACTTTTCCACCATGGATGTCCTAGAAAACAAATGCAATCAACATTAGACTGTGCCAGCAGTGCTCCTAGACCCCGAAACCCACCCACAAACACCAGGAAGCCCCCCAAACAGGCCCCCGAAAACATGATAGTGAGCAAAAATGCAAAAACGTTTTCAAGTCTGATTTTGTCCAAACCACTTTTATCCGGTATTAGACCTTCCCAGCAATGCCCCAAGACCCGCCAACCCACCCGCAAAAAAGCACAACACCCCCAAACAGGCAAAAATGGAAAATCTCATACTTACAATATTTTTCGGCCTTCTGTCCCAACGCGCTGTGCAGCTAGGTCATGACTCCACATTTCCACCATGGATGTCCTAGAAAACAAATGCAATCAACATTAGACTGTGCCAGCAGTGCTCCCAGACCCCGAAACCCGCCCACAAACACCAGGAAGCCCCCTAAACAGGCCCCCGAAAACATGATAGTGACCAAGAAGGCAAAAACTTTTTCAAGTCTGATTTTCGCCAAACCACTTTTATCCGGTATTAGACCTTCCCAGCAATGGCCCCAGAGCCATCAACTCACCCGCAAAGAAGTAGAACACCCCCACAAGTACAGAGTCTTTCTTCATTGGGTGTAACCAAGCCCTCTGCTTTGAGGGAAATAGGAGTCTGGAGGAGGAGGATAGAGGAGCCTGTTCTTGTGAACTTGTGAACCTGAGGAATGCAGACTGCAGCACCTTCAAATCAATAAGCAAATAAGTGAAGACAGTTCTGCTGATGGGCTTGTTTTTGTGATTAGGTGATTAAAGTTTTTATTTATATTGACTTTGCAAAACAAAGAAAGACATACACACAGGAATAAAAGCGAATAAGGACGAAAAAGAAAGTTATTAATTCATTGGCTCATTTTACAGGGCTCGGTGTCAGGGAAGAAGAGTTCATCCTCATACTCTGCGAATTCAGGCGGGAGTAGGTCACCTAACAGAGAAGAAATTCCCTCATCTAAGTTGGTGTCCTCATCGTCTTCTTCTGGCGTGTATTCTCGTACTTTGTAATCCGGTGGTATGAGGTGCTGATTCATCTTGATCATTGTTAACCTCTCCACATTATTGGGCGAGAGGCGGGTCCTTTTGCAAGTTACAATGACACCAGCAGCACTGAAAACACGTTCAGAAGACACGCTTGCGAGTGGGCAAGACAAGTAGTTTATAGCCAGGTTGGAGATCCACAATTCTTTTTTCCCCATGCCAATACGCCAATGGGTCATCATGAACATAGACCTCTGTTGAGTCATTCAGATAGTCCTGCATCCTCGACTCAAGATTCTCCACGGTTCCTCCACTTTGCTTACTTTTTGCTGGGACCTTTTGAGAAGCAAACCCAAGCTGAGTTATCCAATCCTCTTCTTCACACAATGTTACTGTTATGTCTGGTGCAGATAATCCGGTTGCTGGTGTATTTAACGGCTGAGAGGTCACTTCTGCCACAGCCACAGGTGCAGAAGTGGATTCTTTTGACTCCGGATGGCCTGCTGATGCTGATGTACTGCCTTTTCCTTCAATTTCCTGCCGTTCTCTTTCAAACCTCATGGCTGACAGAGCTAGCCAACGTTTGTACTTTAAAACTTCTGCGTCACCAAAAGGAAAGAATGCTCTGCCTGCCAGTGCCTTTTTGTAGCGCGGATCCAGAATAGTAGCACAAATGTAATGCTGTTCTGTGTGGATCTTTTGAAGACGTTCATCGCAAAGTAGGCGCTGTAATAATTTTCCGCCAAATCAAAAGCTTCTTGCTTTTCTTCATCTTTTTGAAACATAGAAGACACCGCCTTCAGTTGGTGCTCTAGCATGCGCAACAATGGGATAGCTTTTCCCAAATTACAGTCCTCCCTGCTGACTGCACGCGTGAAGACCTCAAAAGGACGAAGCATGTCTGTCAGGCTTTTAACTAGCTCCCATTGCTCCGCATTTAGCCTCAGGTCCTTCATAGCTGTACCCAGTGTAAAGAAATACTGATTGACTACCGTAAACTGCTCATACAGATGCTCAAGCATGTAGAAGGTTGAGTTCCAACGTGTTGCCACCTCCTGGATGAGTGCTTTCACTGGCAGTCGACGTTCATGTAGCAGGCCCCTGAGATGCTTTCGGGCCTTAAACGAATGGCTGAAATGTGTGCACATTCTTCGGCAGGTGGTCAGTAACTCGCACACTGGACTTTCTTCACTCAAGAATTTTTTAACAACCAGGTTTATACAGTGCGCCAAACATGGCACTCTGAAATAGTTACCCATATCCATGGCCTTAATTACATTGGCGCCATTATCAGTGGAAATATAACCAATCTTGCGTTTTTTGGGGGACAGCCATTGAAAGACCTTTGTGTTAAACTCCTGCAAAATGTTTTCTCCTGTATGACTTGTCTCCATGTCAAACATGGCTAGTGTTGCATGTTTTCGAGCAGCTTTAAAAACGTTGTCCGGGTCAACACCTGCCCTTAGCTTTGCTGTAACTCCTGAAAAAGAGACCCAGTGTGCAGTGATGCACATGTAATCAGTGCCTGCGCCACTGGTCCACATGTCTGTTGTCAGATGTATAGTGTGAACAGCACTCTTCTGCAAAGCTGCCCCAATCACCTCCAGCACATCTGCATGTAGTGCTGGAACCGCAACTCTGGCAAAATAGAACCGGCTAGGAACCTTCCATTTAGGGCAGAGCGTTGCCACTAATTCAAGAAAACCAACCCCTTCCACAAAAGAAAAAGGGAGAAGGTCCAGAGCTAGCATTTTAGCCAGCTTAGTGTTATACAGACGCCTCATTGGGTGGTTGCGTTCAAATAGCGCTTTTGAAAACAACATGCTTCTAATGGTGGGCTAGACCATGATTTTATGGGATGATGATGATGACTTCTTCGACCCAGTTACGCTCGGTGATGATACATTTTTTCGCATTGGTGTCTCACTCTCTCCCACACTCTTAGTGTGGCTCACAGGGGGTGTGCTGCTGACAGGGGTACTGGGTGTAAGTGAAGAAATGTTTGACGCTTCTTCCTCATCGTCATCATCAGATGAAACATCAACGGATACAGTTTGTTGACTTCCAATTCGGGCTTCCTTGAACTCCTTTAGGTGCTCATGCCATTGGACAGGGTGCTGTCTCTCAAGATGACCTCTCTGGCCTCCGGTACCATAGTAGGTACCAAGCTTACCACAACTAACCGCAAGCTTACAAATGCTACAAATGGCTATGTTTTCCCTTGTTGTGCAAACACTAAAGAAGTCCCAAACTGCGGACTTCAAATGTCTGTGGGGGGCGGAAGAGGCGATACTGGTCATGCTGCTAATGCCAGATGAAGTGGAGGATGTGTGTTGCCGAACTTTACTACGTTGTGCACTTGCACCACCACTAATTGAGGTCGAGGTGGATGGAGGTCCCTTCTGGCGAGATAAAAATATGGAAGCGGTAGGTGGTGGTGTACAAGTTAACTTCAATGATGGTGGTCCCATTGCCTCCTCGTCGACAACATCACGCTCAGCAGATTTTCGGGCTAGGGTAAAAATGTCTGTTTGCTGCATGCCCACTGAGGCTGAGTGGTGTGTACGATGACTGCATCGTCGTCAGGGTCTTCATCAGCAGGAGGAGTATACGCCACTTCTTCTTCAGCACCACACTCCATAAGTACGAGAATTTCGGGGACCTTCCTTTTACGCTTAGCTACATTTATCAGATCATGGTGTGCCTCACTCTCAGACGCCAGTGGTGGTTCCCAAGTTTGATCCATATCATCAGAAGGAAGGGGGCTTGAAGAAGATGTAGACACCATCCTTGATCTTTTCCTTGCTAGGGATATGGAAGACAATGAATGATCAGGAGGAGTGGCTTCCTCAAATGATACCTCGGCTTGAATGTTGATTTCCTGATGTGCCCCTACTTCGGGAGGAACAACTATTGTGGGCACTTGTGCCCCTCCATGTACCTCTGCTTGAGCATCTCCTTGCGCTGCCTCTCCTTCCACATGTACTTGGGCTTGTACTTGCACATGTGGGTGTTGTTGCGGCTGTGGTTGTTGAACACTCGTCAGATGAGTTACAACAACCTGTGTTGATTGAGGCACATTGCTGCTACTTTCTTGCGATGAGCCAACATCACTGGCCGATGGTGATTGAACAACTAGACTGGCTGCCTCTAAAGCACTCAAGGGCTTGGACTTAAGTTGGCGTGGTGGTGGTGGCACTGAGACCAATGGAGGAGGGTGCTGCTCCCAGCTTGGTCCCCAGCAGACTCCGCTGCTGCTGCAGGCGTACTTTTTTTCCCAAAAAATGCGGTGGTCGGCACACCAGTCTCCTTGGTAAGTGGCGCCACTTGCTTCTTCTGCTCCTTACTGGCAACTTTCTTGCTAGAGGACCTACGGGGAACTTTTTGGGGCCATCTTCTTCAGATGTCAGAACAGCAGGCCGCAGTTGCACGGGTTGCAGAGTTGTCTTGTCTGTGGCCACACGTGACGTCGCGTGACGTTATGCTGCACACACCGCTGCAGGACTTCTTCCTGGCACTGATGGTTCTCTTGTGCACCTAAAAGCAATGGAAGACAGAGGAGCATCAGTTATACACACCAAAAAGTCGAAAAACACATAAAAATCAGCACAATCCCATGCCATCCATGCCCTCAATGATGTTTAAATTCAAGACACCCCACAGAACGTCTAGGCCCATGCACCACAGAGTACCCCTGGGCATAAGGGATGAAAGCTAGGCAAAATGGGTGCAGGCCTGAGAACACTGTCTGCCTTCAAAATGGCCCCTTGCCCCCCCAGCACATGGCCAGGGCCTGCCTGTACCAGCACGCAAAATGGCCCCCACTCACATGGCCAGTCCCCAACTGCAGCCCAAAAAATCGAAAAACACACATAAATCAGCACAATCCCATGCCATCCATGCCCTCAATGATGTTCAAATTCAAGACACCCCACAGAAAGACTAGGCCCATGCACCACTCACTACCCCTGGGCAAAAGGCCCCAACAGCAGCCAAAAAAATCGAAAAACACACAAAAATCAGCACAGTCCCATGCCATCCATGCCCTCAATGATGTTTAAATGCAAGACACCCCACAGAAAGACTAGGCCCATGCACCACTCACTACCCCTGGGCATAAAGGATGAAAGCTAGGAAAAATGGGTGCAGGCCTGAGAACACTGCCTGCCTTCAAAATGGCCCCTTGCCCCCCAGCACATTGCCAGGGCCTGCCTGTACCAGCACTCAAAATGCCCCCCCCCACATGGCCAGTCCTCAACAGCAGCCAAAAAAATCGAAAAACACACAAAAATCTGCACAATCCCATGCCGTCCATGCCCTCAATGATGTTTAAATTCAAGACACCCCACAGAAAGACTAGGCCCGTGCACCACCCACTACCCCTGGGCAAAAGGCCCCTAAAACAGCCCAAAAATCGAAAATTCCAAAATTGTAGTTGCAGCAACTGTAATGCCCCAAACAAACTTACTTGTGAAATTTCTAATCCAAAAGTGATCCAAAGAAATTCAAAAAGGCCTCAAATCCAAATATCCAGCAGCATCCACAAAAAGTAATCCTTCCAGGTCAAGATCCAAATCAAAGTGACCAGCACATGAAGAAAGCACTGGGAGGCCCTGCTGGACAGGAACAGGAAGTTGGAGACTGTGGGGCACTTCCTTCCTCCCACCCCCCCCTCCAAAATGGACTCCTTGCAAAAAAAGTGCAGACAAATGTCAACCTGAGGAGTTATTCTGATAAAAATCATCATTTTCATAAGGTTTATGCTGCTTGCTGGTGGATTTATTGTGCAGAATAGGAAATTTAGCAATTTCGCGAGTGCGAGATTGTTGCTGCCCGCCGCATCTACGTGTTCGCAATTGTGAACTCTCGCGATGCGTGATCATGGCATACTCGCGTTGACAAACTCTCGCTGTGCAAGGTGGCAAGCCGCGATGACGTAATCGCGGTTGTCAAACTCCCGCGGGATCCCGCAGCAACATCCAAAATGGCGCAGCACATGCAAAATATCGAGTAAATAAACACGCTGAATGACGGTAAGTGAACGCCGCGCGGTGCAATATTGTATCAGCAAGCAAAAAAATCCGCTGCGTACGAATTTGCGGATGTTCGGCAAATTCGCGAGAGTTCGCGGATTGCGAATTTACCAAAAATCAGCAAATTCCGCGAGCGGAACGGATTTTACGCCCATGCTTAATACGCAGGGAGTTTGGAGTGCGGCCCATTAGGACCGCATTGTCAGCTTAAAGAAGTACAGGCATCGATTTGCCATTAATTATAGGGACTCTGTAGTAGACTGTTCCAATTGGTTACTCAATCCGTTAATGTAAACAATAAAACGCAGGGGTGCTAAGACTCACCCCTGTCTTACCCCCCTTCCTACCTTAATTGGTCCTGATAATTTCCCTCCCATTCCTATCCTTACTCGCGCCTTAAGATCAGTATGTAGGAATGCTAAAAAGTGGACCAATGAATGGTCCAAACCGTAACTCAATAAAATAGACCAAAGTTTGGACCTGTTAACTAAATCAAAAGCGGATGATAGGTCCATGAACGCTAAATAAATGGAGGCAGAACGAGCAATGTTATATTTATTGATAACTAAATTAAGATTTAAACATTGTTCAACTGTGCAAACCCTACTTCTAAAACCAAGTTGGCACGGAGATAAAATGCCACTTTCCTCTGTCCAGTCTAAAAACCTGTTATAAATAACACGGCCCAGAATCTTTAGGGTGTGATCAAGTAAAGAGATCGGTCTGTAATTAGCAGGATCCGATCTATCACCCTTTTTGTATATTGGGACGATTACACTCGTTTCCCATGTATAAGGCATGGGTGCTTGGGGTAGACTATTGAAGGCATTCACGAGGATTGGGGCCCATAATTCCGGTTTCCATTTTATGATATCTATAGGAAACTCATCAGGTCCTGAGGCCTTGTTTCCAAGGCTCTGTGTAATCGCCTCTTCTACCTCCTACAATGTTATCTGTAAGTTGCCGAGGTGGCCCTGCACATAATGATCCGAGCTGGGTGATGGCAAGGCATACATTTTAGAAAAGTGGTTTTACCAAGAACTGCTAGTAATAGTGCAACTGACAGGTGTTAACTGTTGGCCCATATTGCGTAAGTCTCTTACTGCGGACCAAAATAAATTACCAGTCTTCCCCCCTACTGTTTCTGCGAGGGCTTCCCATCGCTCACTCAGAAGGATGCCCTTCCGCTCATTTATTGTAGTTTTATAAACTTTCCTAGCTCCACTAACATCTGCCCTACATCTTGGTTTAGCTGTTAGGGCCTTACACAGTTTCCTATTGGCCTCGGAGCAGTTGTGGTCAAACCATCTTGGGTCTTTTGGACCCTGAGAGAATGGCACTGATAGAAGGGATCTAATCACAGAACACATTTTAGTAAATTCTTGAGTTATATTGGGACATGGTGCTGTCGTCGATAGACATGAATTAATTAAAGTCTGATGCCCTGTTAATAGGGATCAGTTTTTTCCCTGCTATCTATCCCTTTCCACTTTAATCTTATTTTATCTGTTGAAGGGGTTAAATCCATCGCCCCTTGAGCAGTAGCATACACGGGTCTTAGGGCTAATCTTAAGGCCACTGTCAAAGGGTTGTGATCCTCAAAATCTGTTGCAAGAACCTCTTTTGCCGATAGGCGGTCCGCCAGTCTGGCAGAGTCAAAACTGAAATGAGACACTATCCCAGCCTCTATGTGTCGGCATCAGCAGGGTTGTAGGGGGTTGGCCCAAATCCATTGCGTTACTAAGAATGTGTTCGCTAAGAAAATAATTTAGTTCCAATCCCCTCCGTGCAGCTGGGACCGCCTAATGTGTGCCTATATTTCGGGTATCTATTGGGAGCTTGGCATTAAAATCCCCCCCCCAAAAGATCCCCATGCCATCACCTGAGCCCTGAATTTTCTCTAGTTTAAAAATAAATGTAAAAATCGAAATGAAATTCTTACTTGGGATAGAATAAAAGTCATTATTATAAAAATGTATTAAATAAAAAGAGACTCAGCGCTTGTATTCTTTTACTTGTATGTTAGGATTGTTTGCATTTATTATCTTGAATCTCCCACTAGCTGCTATACTGATCCCAATAAATAAGCCCCCTGCTGCACAACAGAAATTTGGCTTGGGCGCCACTACGCTAAAGCAGTGGAATCCTTCTATGTACAAGTCACAGTGGCCCATGTTTCTTGAAACATTATTATATCCTGAGAGGGTAAAATATGTAGCCACTCTGTATCAGCGAGTATTGGCTTGAGACCGGCAACATTCCAGCTTAAAATTCTAAGGTCAGAATCATTATTACTTCTGTTATTATTCTGAGGAACCCTAACTATTGACCCGCCACCGGTTTTAACATGTCTGGTGCCATCCTCTGTCTGCCCCTGATAATCAGTAAAAATTAATGACTGCGTGTTGCATATTTCCAGGGGTTTCTGTTCCTTGCTAATAGCAGGTAAATGGATACATAGAGGGTCCCTTGGTATGTTGTCATTTGCTATCCTATCTAGCAGTCAGTCTTGTGCATCTAGGTTGGAAAAAGCTAAATCAAACCGGTTAAATGTTGGCACATTGTACTCATACCTCCTCTGGTTGTGAGCACTAGTTGGTGGTTGGCATCTGTACGTAGGTAAAAGAGGGGGAATCCGATATAAAAAACCTGGAGGTAGAATGTGTATCCCTTCCCATGTGTCTTGTCCCTGCTTTCTCCAAGATGTTTTGTACTAACTCTATTAAGCCAGAATTCAGTATTACGCAGTCACCTCTGCTAGATTTGATCAATCTTCCTATCCATGGGACCCTTCGGGCCATTTTAAAGTCCTGAAACAAGCAGCTGCCCAGTCCCGTCTTAGTATCCAATAGGTGAAGTGCCCTATTTCTTAGAGAACTCCAATGTTCCACTGTGTTGGGAGCTAAAGGTGGTACATTGGAGAGGACAATAACATAGGGTGTACATTCGGGGGTAGATTAAAATGATCCTTGCTATAAGCAGTTTGTACAATAATTGAACTGTCTCCATTCAGGCCCCTATTGTTCCCCTCACTGAATGATCCTCTCCTTTGATTAGGATTGCATGATTTTTTTTCGGATTTCCCCATTGGTGCGTGATGTAGGGACATGTGTGCCCGCTCTGATGGGATCATTATTTACAGTAGATGGCTGATTAAGAACGGGTGCCAAGCATGAACTAGACCCCCCTGAAGCTACCGAAGTGCCATTTGATAACTGGCTAGGCTGGGTGGGTAACTTTTGCTCGATGATATTTAGTCTTATATTGATATCGGAAAGTTTGGTTAGCAGTGGATTTAACAATACCACAAATGTATCTACTAGCTTGGATAATAACACATCTCCTAAATTGATTTGGGGCTGCTTGCAGGGGCAATGGCATCCAGAAGTACATGGGCCAGTGGGGTTAATGACGGTGACCTCATCAAGGGGCCCGTCTTCCCACAGGCAAAGACTTTTGTTTTAGCTGCTTTGTGAATCTGTTGGGTTCTAACTGGTAAATCCCTCGCCTTCCTTTTCCGTGTTGTAGTTAAAGCTGTATTTCCCCCACCCTGTAACTGACGTGTGAGGATTTGAGGAGGGGGTAAAAGGGGCGAAGGGGACATGCCTACGGATGTAATGGGTAGATCTGCGGCTGCCGTCTCGGGCTCAGAAGGCCCAGTGACTGGGTGGTGAGTACTAACTAGGCTGCATTCAGCTAGCTTTGATGGATTAGAAGAGGGACCGCCTATGGATGTTTCAATGGGAACACAACGTGTCTCCATTGATAATCTTTTTTGCGTGAACTCAATCTCTTGGTTTAGGAATGATTCTGCCTGGATAAAAAAGGCATCAAGTGTACCCACAGCCCCGTTACCCCCAACCCCGATACAAGTACTCATTATGCAGCATGAAAGTAATAGGCAGAAATACTGAATATTAATATAGCTTGCAGTAAATAGCAATAATAGACAATTAATTATAAAAGTCACTGACCACATTAACAAAGTCCAAAAAGTACGTCCAATGTTCCGTTGAAAGGAGGGTGGCCCTGCCCTGCCTTATCCTGCCTCTGACGGCCTCAGACGGCCCGCCATTTGCCCGGGCTTAGCCTGCACGTGTCCCGCGACGCGGGGGCTCTCCTCGATTTTTATGCGCCGGACGCAGAACAGGCGTGTGCAGCTTCCTGCCGCTGGGGACACTGGGTAATGTAGTCCCCCCCTCACTGCAGCTGCGCCGAGATTTCAGAAGGGGGGAGACCAGCGTCAGGAGCAAGAAGCATGGTGCATTCAATGGGGAGCAGGGATCCAGGAACCGCAAGGAACTGCATCAAAGAATCTAGGTCAGTCCAAATGTTAGAATAGAGCCCCCCGGCACTCATGGTCATGGGTGTTCTCCTGTTTATTGCATAGGCTGCATCACACACACAAACATCAGAGGGATGCGTTTCAGCAGTCTTGCTGGCTTTTTTCGACCTGTCATGCACCATATTGATGCGTCTGTTAAAGTTAAAATTGGTAAAAATAGAGGATACCCTTTCCTTAACACGGATTGGGTATGCATATACATAAGTGTGTGTATATATATATATGTGTATGTGTATATATGTGTGTGTTTAGATGTATATATATATACATATGTGTGTTTAGTTTTAAATATCAAACTTAATTTTTAATTTAGCATTAGGTCCTATGTGGTCATAATACAATAGCTCAATTATTTTCTAGGGTAGTGCTTTGCAGTACCAGTGACTATCCATGTGTGGTGCTTGACTTACTCCAAGGCTGAGATGAAGTACATGTGAGCTTGTTTTGACACCTTTAGGTCTGTAATAAATGTAGAAATGTATTTTGTGAATTGCAGTTGTTTTCCTCTTTTGTGTTGATACATTTCTCTACCAAACCCCACCTTACGTTTGTCTGAACACTTCTCATTTAGCAGTAATTATTCACCATTTTCTACCACTCATTCTATTCCCCGCACTATAGCTACTAATTCATATAAATATGTGTGCAAGTATCTCTGCACATGCAGAGACTTTTGTACAGAAAAGACAGAATAAATGGCGGTGGTGCCTCCAATCATATGTTTGTAAATTACATTACGTAGTGCGTGGGTAGTGCTACTGTAATAATCCTTTACGTACTGCAAAATGCGGCTTGAGAATCGACCCACTGTACCTAAGCCTTAAATGCAGGCTAGAGCAAAGTACGCCTGTCTTAAATAAATCAAATCCATGCTGTTAGCAGCATAATATGATACCCATAAAAGGAAGGATAATAATGGAAACCCAAAATGCTAAGCACTGGTATAGAAGAATCCAAGGAGGAGGCAGTAGACCATCAAGGTAAACTTAGTTGTGAAGCTTGGAGGTATATGTGCCACCTCCTATTATACTATTTTAGAAATGCCACTTTTAAAAAGTGGACATTTCTCTGCACTTGCTGCTCTTTGTGCCTTGCAGCCTGTCTCCAATGCATGTATGGGGTGGATGACAGCTACATTTTGTGCATTCCCTCTAGACAGCCACAACACAGGAAGGCTAGATGTGTCTGAGTAACCTTCTACATACATCTGCATTCTAATGGCCCTGTATGGGCAGGTCGGAAGGGAAGAGCTAACACTTCACTTGATAGGTAATGACCTGTCCCCACACAAAGGATTAATTTATAGATATCCTAGCAGGCAGGGCTCCATTGAAAGGATTCTTGTGCACTTCAAAGAGACTACTGGTCTTGTTACTGAAGCTCTGGCAGACAAACTGCTGTGCTGCTTAAATGACTTGACTGGATTGCTGATCTGGAAGGCCTGAGTTTTCTGTTTATTGTCCTGTTGTCTGCTGCTCTCTGCCTTTGCTGAAGGAGAACTGGACTCTGACTTTTCTCCAAGTATACTCCAAAGCCTTGTTGGCTTGAAACCTGCTGCTGAAGACTCAGGCATATCAAAGTCTCTACCTCTGCTCCTGTGCCTGGTTCACTGGAAGTCAACCCAGATACTTGCAACACATACATCGACGCATCTCCTGTCTGCATGTAGCAGAACCGGCACATCCACCCGGTTGCAGGATTGAAATCGGCGCTTTACTCTCGTAACCAACACAGCATCTTTGGAACCCTCTGCAGCAGAACTGTGCCTCACAGCAGCTCGGCGAGATTGGCACATCGTGTGAATGCATGGAGAAACCTGGCAATTTGCTCTGTGGAACGAAAGCATCTCAGTCCGGCGTCTTGCCTTTGGAATTGATGCATTGCCATCCCTGCATGGAGAAGAATTCAAGCATCCCGACCTGCGGGATTGATATTGATGCATCACTTTGACATTAACCCAATCCAGCATGACCCCAAGTAACCCCTAAAGCGCTATTTGCTTCTAAGTGCTATTTATCACTTATTCTTCTAAAATTCAATATCTTAACTTCTATACATTGGATTTTTGTCATTCTGGTCTTGTTTTGTTCAGAATATAATAATCCATGTTTTAAAACCTATGTGGACACTTTTTTTGGTGTATTCATTTTGCACATAAACGTTACACATTGCTACTTTAGGTAAGCCTGACTCCTCTGTGCTAGATAGCCAGTGGGTGCACACAAGATCTTTATAATGTGTACTTAGTTTACACTCACGAGAGTGGTGGTTCTTGCCCGGCCTTGATGAATACCTCAGCCAACCGAGAATCCCAGTTCTAAAAATGTTATGTTATGTTATATATTGTCATTATACTTTGCACCATCAGAGCTTTTTAAGTGGATACACTAAAGAGAGGGAGTTAGAGGGAAACAATAGTTAAGGCTCACCCTCCAAAAACTATAATCAACAAATGGTCTCTGTTACCAGATTGCTGAGAGCCTTGCTAGTTACTATGAACCATACTCAACACTCAATGGGGTCGGTCATGGAAAATTCATACTAGGTAAAAAAGGTAAAAAAGGAGAAATTGCTCCTTTTTTAGGTGTCCCCTCACTCACCAGGGTTACCCCATGGTGACATGCTTCATCATTGGGGCCATCCCAGTCCTCTACGGGCTGGGGCGTGCTACGACTTGCGAGTTACGTAGGAGCACTTTTCAAAAGACTATGTGTGGTGCATGTGTATTTGTGGAGTGGACTATGTGATGTATCTAAAAATACCTGCCCAGTAGGTTTACAATAAACTTTATTCCTGCCTCTAGGTGGTAGTATTAAAAACGGGGTGGAAAGATAGGGCGCCCTAAACGTAATGTGTCAAGGTGTACCTATCAACTCCTATCGTCAACATGTTTCGTGCATACCCCAAGCACTTCTTCGGGACTACCCTACAAAGACACAAGTGAGGCCCAACAATGTTGGGATGAATTAACTGAATTAAAACGTAACTTGGTAAAAACCATAATACATGGAATTATGATGAGCGAATATCATAGGGCCAACGCAGCACCATGTGGCTTGAAAGTAAATAATGAACCGTTCATCTTTCAGGACGATCTCGTTTTTAAAAAAGATTGGTCGCTAATTAGCTGGCACTGCACTAGGGACTGGCTAGTCCTAATTGTAAAAACTGCAGCACGCCGAGCAGAGACATTGAAAGTTGAGATCCATGACCTTGAGATCAAATTGAAATCTTACCAATCACCAGCAGAACTCAAAAAAAGATTGGACAAACTGAATAAGTCCATGACTGAATTTAAAATCTCTCTGAAAGACACGAAATATGTGAAATTCCACAAAGATAAGAAGTCCTTCTCACATGAGAAAGTGTATCCATACATTAAGGTGGACTATGTACCTGCTGGAAGAAACCCCAGCTTCAGCACGGACAGTGGGGGGTTCAGACTCAGGATCTGATTCTTCTGACACAAGTTACAACCGAAATCAGCCTTATCAGGGACCACCACCACAATTCTTCTATGGCCATCCGCCTTTTCAACAACCTTATCCGCATCAACCTTTTCCATTTTGGGATAACACCCAGATGCCAGGGATGCCACAGCAGCCTTTTTTAGGGAGAGGCAAGAGACCAGGAAGAGAAAAAACCAGAGGGCAACAGGTGCAATGGGCACAACCACTGGAAACCGGCAGCACACACGAGGAGCCAAGGGCCGGTGACGACACCGTCAACCAGCAACATCTGAGCCTAGTGGTGAATCTTTCAAAAAACGTCCTCACATCAGACCAAAATACGGTATTAGAAAAGGGTCTAGGTTTCGTCCCTACAACAAATTTGGACAAATTCAAGCTATACTGTGAACTGAAGGAGTTCGTTCGTAGCATAAAACTACAAGTCTATTTCAAAGACAAACCACAGTCAGGGGGAACTGCAAGTGACACAGGACTGAAGAAAAAATCTTCCTTCACTCCACCGGCAGCAAGTCTACCAGTAGAACTGCTGGCTTTTGAAAAGGCAATCCTAAAGGATATGATGGATCTGGATACTGGATCACTGAAAACATTCTACAACACTAGTAGAACTGAAAAGGAGGCAATACACACGAATTGGCAAACAACACTAACATTACAATAAAACCGGCTGATAAAGGCGGAGCAATAGTGGTACAAAACTCAACAGACTATGAGAATGAATGTCTAAGACTGTTAGCCGACCAACGGAATTATGAAATCCTAACTATTGACCCAACAGAACGTTTGAGAATAGAAATTGCAAGAATGGTGGAAGAATGTCTGGTAAACGACTGGTTATCTAAAAAGGAAGCAGATTTTTGGGAGAGTAAACATCCAAGAACTCCGTATTTCTATACGATTCCAAAGATTCAGAAGAGACTAGTAAATCCACCCGGGAGACCTATTGTCTCTGGGATTGGGTCTATTTTAGAGCCATTGTCTAAGTTTGCAGATGCCTTTCTAAGACCTTTAGTGCAACAAACAGAGACATATCTGCAAGACACCAAATCGGTATTATGCCTCATTAAGGACCTCACTTTCGATCCCACAACACAAATAATGGTTGGGCTCGACATGGAGAGCCTTTATACTAGCTTACCCCACAGAGAAACATTACAGATCTTGGAGGAAATTCTATTTGAAAATGAGTGGCAATACAAGACACCGAGACACGTGGTGTTAGAATGCTGCCATCTCGCACTGACCGAAAACTTTTTCCTTTTTCAACAAACCATGTACAGACAAACCCATGGAACTAGCATGGGAAGCGCATTCACGCCGAGCGTGGCAGGACTATATGTCCACCAGCTAGAAAATAAAAGAATTCTGACTCTCAACAATCCGTTCTCCACAAAGATCCAGATGTGGAGACGTTATATTGATGATGTCATCCTCATCTGGAATGGCAATGAGATGGAAGTAAACCTCTTTCTAGACTGGCTGAATCTGCAAGATCCTTTTCTAAAATTTACCTCTACAGTGAGTAGAGAGCAGTTGGTCTTTCTTGACTTGAACATTAGAGCGGACAGGGATAAACTAACGACCACAACACACTTCAAACCTACGTCGAAAAACTGTTTATTAAACTTTGAAAGTTTTCACCCTCGACAGCTCCGGGAGAATTTACCCTTCGGACAGTTTTTACGCCTAAGGCGAAACTGTTCGGAAAAATGAGATTATGAGATCCAGGCTGAAGAACTATGCACAAAACTAAGCCAGAGACAATACCCACAAAAAATTGTCTCAAAGGCTAAAAAAGAGAGCATCAAACAACAACAGAGATGCACTCTTAGAGACAAAACCCAGAGAACAATCTACAAATAACTCTGAAAGAAGACCCATCTGTGTTACTACTTATACTGTAGCCTCACAGAAAGTAACAAAGATTGTCAAGAAACATTGGAAAACGTTGAATAGTGGTGGCCTCAACCTCACCCAACCGATGTTTAGCCACCGAAAAGGAAAAAACCTGAAAGATTTGGTAGTTCACACACGTCCAAAAAATGTGGAGGGTCCCATCCGACGCCTACACCCACTGCCTTTGGGACACTATCCGTGTTCCAATTGCAGTGTGTGCCATCTAACTGATGCAACCAAACAAGTAACATGTAACAACGGCCTGATTTGGGACTTGAAGTTCTTTTCCAATTGCAACACAACAGGGGTTGTGTATATGATTACATGTAGTTGTAATTTACACTACATTGGTATGACCACTAGGAAGGTTAATACAAGGATGGTGGAACACCGCAGCAATTTCAGATGCAAACACTCCAATACAAAAATGACCACTCATTTCTTGGAAAAAGGACATACCCCCAATGATATGCGGTGGGTGGTTTTGGAAACACAACAACCACATGCAGAAATGGAAAATAAACTACTTGAAAAAGAACAACGCTGGGTTTTTAAACTTCGCTCTCACATAGTGGGTCTGAACAATGACATCCCCTGGGGACAATTCACTTGAGTCCACCCCATAGTAATTGAGCTGTACCTATAATGAAATAACTGAACTAAACAACTGTGGGTGTGCGTTACAGACTAACTGTGGTTGTTTCCTTTATAGACCTGAGTGTACACCACCACTAGTCTGAGAAAACCTTTATATAATTTTATCATATGAGGGCTACTTAGTCGATCTTCAATTAATCAATCAAAATAATCAATAACCTACCCTCTAGAATAAGCCAAAATATAAGGGGCCAATTGAACAAATATATCTGGATCACCGACCTAATATATGATATATAAATAATTTTGGTAAAATACGGCATTGTGTCTGATAATACAGAAGAGGTGACAATATAAGCTCTAAATTAATTTTTTACACCGTCATTGCCCCTAATCAGAATTATTGGTCCATTTGAAGTAATGAAAACGCACTCCATACTCCTAAGATGGCCGCCACCCGCGTTTTGCTTAGGGCGATCCACACGCACCAGCTCTTTATCGAGCGTGGGCGGGTATGCGGAAGTAACCGGGACCGGGAACTTCTTTATAAACAAACTCAGCCCCCGGTCGAGTAACATTCGGACCGGAGGGACACAAGTAGGTGCCTATAAGAGGAAGGTATCCTCGAAGCAAGTAAGTGGAAATCGGACTAACGAAGGGTGTTAACCCTTACATCTAACGGGCCAAATAACCATCGCTAAGCAAAAACGACCCTGTGTTTCCTATTTACGATATCCCATTTCTCCTATCTTTCTCAGATTTGCTGGGATACTGAACCCCTCCGAATCCATGGGGCACAGTTAGGTCCCATGACATGTATGTAAAAACGAGTATGAGAGTGTGTGATAGATGAATGCCTGGGTGTGTCACAACAAGGTGTTTTATCACGTTTTGATGCATGAGAACTGTCACGTTTTATGCATGAAAACAATCACCTTTTTTTACTTAAAAAAACGTCCGTTAAGGACCACGGGAAATGTAATAACGTTTTCCGAAGCATTCCTACAGCATGGTCTATGTGTGTTAAAGTTTGGGGTAACCTACCCCTTGATTTTTCAAGTTTTCTTTTATCTTACAGGAACCACGTGTTTGGATTAAATACGTAGGTATTACTGCATGCACTTATTATAGTTTGCTGCAAGTTAATCTAATTGAATTATCTTATCTAAAATAACTCATCACAGAGCTAAGGAGTGGCGAACACAGGGCTGGTCCCTCTGTAGTCCCGAAGAAGTGCTTGGGGTATGCACGAAACATGTTGACGATAGGAGTTGATAGGTACACCTTGACACATTAGGTTTAGGGCGCCCGATCTTTCCACCCCGTTTTTAATACTACCACCTAGAGGCAGGAATAAAGTTTATTGTAAACCTACTGGGCAGGTATTTTTAGATACATCACATAGTCCACTCCACAAATACACATGCACCACACATAGTCTTTTGAAAAGTGCTCCTACGTAACTCGCAAGTCGTAGCACGCCCCAGCCCGTAGAGGACTGGGATGGCCCCAATGATGAAGCATGTGACCATGGGGTAACCCTGGTGAGTGAGGGGACACATAAAAAAGGATTAATTTCTCATTTTTTACCTTTTTTACCTAGTATGAATTTTCCATGACCGACCCCATTGAGTGTTGAGTATGGTTCATAGTAACTAGCAAGGCTCTCAGGAATCTGGTAACAGAGACCATTTGTTGCTTTTTAAGTGGATCTCATACACAGATGCAATCTGTAATGGCACAAATTGGTCTAATTACAGAAGGCAATAATATCAAATAAATATCAAATCAATTTAATATCTTTAAATGGAAGTAATTCTACTTATAATTCTAAATATATAAAAAGGGTGTTTCTAGCACTGCTTGCTATTGTGATAAATTGCAGGCTGTTTTTGCAACCTCCATGTATTCAAATAAACATTTTAAAGATTGTCTCTACCACAGTGGGCTCCAGGTGGAATAGAACAATACGAATTCTATATAAGTATGTTGTGAATCAAGGCTATTTTTCAACGTGACATTTTCAAGTATGCAAATCATTTTGAAAATAATAATTATGACTGCCAAACACTTTAGATATTATTATGGAGCCAGGCACTGTAATTCAGAGAAAACACTGATGTGAGAAAAGAGGAGGGTGAACAAATGTTATTGGCTTTTTGCTCTGCACAGATTGTGTTTGAATTTCTGGTGTGGAAACATGTTTCTTTTTAAATGCCAAATATTTTGGAGCATGACTTCAATACAAATACATATTAAATAGTTCCATGGTAATCACATGTATCTATTTTAAATGTATTCATTAATTTTTTTTCTAGATTGTGAATCAACCTCTTGGAGGCAATTGGATAACTGTATATGCCATTGGAAGAACAAAACAAACAACATTTTCAGGTTTGTAGATTAAGCCTGTTTAATCCATGAAGTGAGCTCCAGAGTGGAGCGTTCATGTGGAAATATTATTGTGGCTGGTTGTGATTGTATTGTGCTTCTTTCTACATCATTCTTCAATGTCCTTTTTTGTCTCCAATGGGAAGAGTTGGTGTGACCATTTTGTGCATGCATCTAGAAAGATTCCAGGTAGTGCACATATGTACATTAAGTGATAGCACTAGCTCTTGCAAAATGCCATATGGAGGAAATACCCATCATTTGCATGGTGTACCACCAGATTTTTGCCACATCAGTTTTTGCCCGCTGTAGAACTCTGTGCACTTTACCCCTGCTAACCAATGCTGCCAGTGGTGCTCTCTTCAACATGAAGAAATTCGAATACCCCTAATTAGCATATCTAACTTATTTATAAGCCCCTAGCATATGGTTCAATGTATACCCTATGCCAAAGGTACACCATCCTGCACATAAACAATTTCTTCTTGCTGCACCATGTTAAGACCAGATTTTTTTGGGTCTAAATTTTGGCACTGCCCCAAATTTACGCCACCCTTATAAATATGGACAGCGTCCAAATCAATGGGTGTTGTGGCAGAACACCCACTGCAACACCCATTGCCCACCCCTTTCACACTAGGTGTAATGGGAACGGATGACTTATTTACAAGGCAGCTTTAAGCCATGTTTAATAGCTTAACACTGCCTTGTAAATAAGGCAAATCCTGTATCGCCACAGGTTCATCGAAACATTTGATATTCCTGTGGGGATAGGGGCTTGTAAATATGCCCCTTTGTCCCTCAGAATTTACAGAACACATTCTATTCTGGGCTGGGTACATTGACAATATTCTTCTGTTTTGGTCTGGTGATACAGATACACTTCATCACTTTGTACAATACTTGAATGACAACATGTTCAACATTAAATTCACACACCATCACAGTACACTAAGCATCGACTATTTAGATGTTATATTATATGTTGATGGAGGAAACATATGTTCCAAACTATACAGAAACAGACTGCATGCAATGATATCTTACATGCTACGAGCTCCAGTCCCATTCTCCCTCCCAAATCAGGGCTTTTACATATGGGGAGGTGACTTGAATCAGACCTAACTGCAGCCAGGACTCTCTCTTTAGGGTGGAACTCCACAAAATTCAAAACAAGGGGCTCCTCACCTCAACTCCTCAATGAGGCCAAAGATAAAATCCATAAAGTGCAATGTGGAAATTTACTTATCAAAAAGAGCAGAAGATGAAGGGGGTGACAGAAAACACAAAACTTGCACTAATCACACCCTCTATGCACTCAGTTCTGAGGTATACACGGCAATGCACAAACATTGGCACATTCTTTTGAGGGAAAATACCCGTAAGGATGCAATTAATGCCAAACCCGACATGGTCCATAGCAGGGGTAGAACTATCAGTCTGTCATAGTTACTTAAAACCATTCACGGCTGACACATGGTTACCCACACCTCCTAAAGGTTTCCACAAGTGTGGACGCTGTAACATTTGTTGTTTTTCAAAAGATAAGGTGACCCCCTTTCAGTACAATACAAATAGAACATACATAATCACCAGGCTCATCAACTGCAACACTAAAATCTCTATTTACTATATTATATGTAAATGTGCATGTATCTATATTGGCAGCACAATAAGACCCCTTAAAAAGTGAATACAGGAGCATGTGCATTCCATCAGAAATAAAAGTTGAAATTTCCCATTTGTGGTACACTATAACAGCATGCATGGACAAATTGAAAATCTTAAGATTACCTTTCGTGCCATAGACACACTTTACCCAATGACCAGAGGTGGCAACAAAACATTGGCTCTCAGACAGTTGGAGAGTCGTTGGATTATCCAACTCCGGGTAGTGTTTATGGGTCTAAATTTAGACAGGGATTTACATGTTTTCATGATGGACTAATGTGCCGTTATTGGACATCTTAAATGTACACTTGCCTCATAATCCTCAATGATGAATTAAAATACTGGATATCAAATAGACTATGATCACAATAATATCTATCTTAACTGTGGTGTAACACTTGTATATTAGATCCCCATGTCTTAATGTTCTATCAAGATACTGAAACTGTGGTTTAACACTTGCATTCAACATGTTTATGTTATAATCTTTCTATTAAAATACTCAAAATTTATTTATCGAGTCTTGAGATCTAATTGCCACTATCACATTCTCCTGCCTCTACATTTTACTTACTTTATGGTGATGGACTTTGTCACAATGACTGACTACTTCTTTATTCTTGGGTGTCTATTAACTGTCACCTTCAGAACACAAAAACATGCCAAGATAGCGACTATGACTTAGGTCTATGTCAGTCCTTTTTCATTTTCTACATACTCTCCGGGATAGCCCTTAAACTCAGTCACCAATCATGCGGACACCATAACTCTGTATTACTCCGGTATATGAGCGGTCTGCAGGTATTTGATAAGAAAACCACTGTTTTTAGACTTTCTATCATACCTGCACCACACGTCATTTTTCTCCTCTACAGACTCTACTCACAGTCCGTCTCCCACTATTTTAGGCTTATTAAGGCTGCCGCGCTCATCTGGGCGTTGTGCACAGTTTACTCCACAGTGGTGCGTGTTATGTGTTAGTATCTGTTTGAATAAGCTCTTAATCAAGCTGCTGAATTATCTAACAGTACTCTGTTCTGGGCTACTGTTAACTCTCCTTTTTTGAAGGGAGAAAACACACCAGAGTTAACCTCCAATATCCCGAGCGATGGAAGGGTTGCCCATTTTTCAAACATTTTTGATTCAAATAGCTGTCTGGATTCCAACCTTGCAAACAAAACAGGTGATGGACCGAATGTGGATCAATGTCACACATTCACCCCAGTCCAAAGATCTGGGCCCAAATCCATCGTTTTCTTGCACTCCACTCCACCCTGGGTTAGACAATGGCAATATGCAAATCAGCTCTGACCCTGTGCCCCATGGGAACAGTCCAGTCTGAACTACAAAAGCCATGTCCTTCCCAGAACGGAATCAAGCATCCGAGGACCGGACCGGTTTCGAGGTAACACCTCTCATCAGCCCGGCTAACTTGACTCCAGTGGTGTGAAGTGCTGGGACCCACGTCTGGGCATCCCCAGCGCACTTATGGCGGCAATTGCAAACAAAACAGGTGATGGACCGAATGTGGATCAATGTCACACATTCACCCCAGTCCAAAGATCTGGGCCCAAATCCATCGTTTTTTTGCACTCCACACCACCCTGGGTTAGACAATGGCGATATGCAAATCAGCTCTGACCCTGTGCCCCATGGGAACAGTCCAGTCCGAACTACAAAAGCCATGTCCTTCCCAGAACGGAATCAAGCATCCGAGGACCGGACCGGTTTCGAGTTAACACCTCTCATCAGCCCGGCTAGCTTGACTCCAGTGGTGTGAAGTCCTGGGACCCACGTCTGGGCATCCCCAGCGCACTTATGGCGGCAATTGCAAACAAAACAGGTGATGGACCGAATGTGGATCAATGTCACACATTCACCCCAGTCCAAAGATCTGGGCCCAAATCCATCGTTATTTTGCACTCCACACCACCCTGGGTTAGACAATGGCGATATGCAAATCAGCTCTGACCCTGTGCCCCATGGGAACAGTCCAGTCCGAACTACAAAAGCCATGTCCTTCCCAGAACGGAATCAAGCATCCGAGGACCGGACCGGTTTCGAGGTAACACCTCTCATCAGCCCGGCTAGCTTGACTCCAGTGGTGTGAAGTGCCTGGGACCCACGTCTGGGCATCCCCAGCGCACTTACGGCGGCAATTGCAAACAAAACAGGTGATGGACCGAATTTGGATCAATGTCACACATTCACCCCAGTCCAAAGATCTGGGCCCAAATCCATCGTTTTTTTGCACTCCACACCACCCTGGGTTAGACAATGGCGATATGCAAATCAGCTCTGACCCTGTGCCCCATGGGAACAGTCCAGTCCGAACTACAAAATCCATGTCCTTCCCAGAACGGAATCAAGCATCCGAGGACCGGACCGGTTTCGAGTTAACACCTCTCATCAGCCCGGCTAGCTTGACTCCAGTGGTGTGAAGTCCTGGGACCCACGTCTGGGCATCCCCAGCGCACTTATGGCGGCAATTGCAAACAAAACAGGTGATGGACCGAATGTGGATCAATGTCACACATTCACCCCAGTCCAAAGATCTGGGCCCAAATCCATCGTTATTTTGCACTCCACACCACCCTGGGTTAGACAATGGCGATATGCAAATCAGCTCTGACCCTGTGCCCCATGGGAACAGTCCAGTCCGAACTACAAAAGCCATGTCCTTCCCAGAACGGAATCAAGCATCCGAGGACCGGACCGGTTTCGAGGTAACACCTCTCATCAGCCCGGCTAGCTTGACTCCAGTGGTGTGAAGTGCCTGGGACCCACGTCTGGGCATCCCCAGCGCACTTACGGCGGCAATTGCAAACAAAACAGGTGATGGACCGAATTTGGATCAATGTCACACATTCACCCCAGTCCAAAGATCTGGGCCCAAATCCATCGTTTTTTTGCACTCCACACCACCCTGGGTTAGACAATGGCGATATGCAAATCAGCTCTGACCCTGTGCCCCATGGGAACAGTCCAGTCCGAACTACAAAATCCATGTCCTTCCCAGAACGGAATCAAGCATCCGAGGACCGGACCGGTTTCGAGGTAACACCTCTCATCAGCCCGGCTAGCTTGACTCCAGTGGTGTGAAGTGCCTGGGACCCACGTCTGGGCATCCCCAGCGCACTTATGGCGGCAATTGCAAACAAAACAGGTGATGGACAGAATGTGGATCAATGTCACACATTCACCCCAGTCCAAAGATCTGGGCCCAAATCCATCGTTTTTTTGCACTCCACACCACCCTGGGTTAGACAATGGCGATATGCAAATCAGCTCTGACCCTGTGCCCCATGGGAACAGTCCAGTCCGAACTACAAAAGCCATGTCCTTCCCAGAACGGAATCAAGCATCCGAGGACCGGACCGGTTTCGAGGTAACACCTCTAATCAGCCCGGCTAGCTTGACTCCAGTGGTGTGAAGTGCCTGGGACCCACGTCTGGGCATCCCCAGCGCACTTATGGTGGCAATTGCAAACAAAACAGGTGATGGACCGAATGTGGATCAATGTCACACATTCACCCCAGTCCAAAGATCTGGGCCCAAATCCATCGTTTTTTTGCACTCCACACCACCCTGGGTTAGACAATGGCGATATGCAAATCAGCTCTGACCCTGTGCCCCATGGGAACAGTCCAGTCCGAACTACAAAAGCCATGTCCTTCCCAGAACGGAATCAAGCATCCGAGGACCGGACCTTAGTAGGTGGGCTGTTCTACCATTGGACATCACGGTTAGTGAGGTTGATATTGCCATACATGCTAGTAAGGGGGGGGAAAGCCCAGGGCCCCGTTGGGGTGCCCGTTGATGTTTATGAAACAGCCCCTGAGATGTGGAGCCCTCTATTGGCCATTGTTTTTAACGCCGCAGTATGCACCGAGGCCCCCAAAACATGTGGGGAATCTATTATTATCCCAATACATAAAAAGGGCAGTAGATCTAAAGTGAAAAATTATCGCCCCATTTCCCTTCTTGACTCCTCAGTTAGGATCATGAGTAGAGTCATGCTGGCTAGGCTAGAGGAATGGGTCGAGCAAGAGGGTATTCTTGCCGACAGCCAGTATGGATTTAGAAAGGGTCGTAGTACACTCGATCAGTGTCTAAACCTTGATTTACTGATCGGGAAATATACTGAAGCAAAACAAGGATCACTGTACCTTTGTTTTGCAGACCTAAGTAGTGCTTTTGACATGGTTGACGATTCTATTTTATGGCCAACCCTGTTACAGCTAGGAGCACCAGAGGGTATCATCTTTTTCCTAGCGAGGCAACTTCTGTGCGTTACGGCGTTAACGGTGAATGCACCCCAAAAATTCAGTGTCAAAAGTGGGATTAGACAGGGCTGTGTATTGGCCCTCCTACTTTTTATACTATTTATTAATGGAATCGATGCAATTTTAAAAAATGTTAAAGCAGATGGTCCCCAGATCAAAGGTGTACCAGTCCCGGTGTTCTTATACGCCGAGGATGCTGTTTTGCTCTCTAGAACCCCTATGGGATTACAGCGTCTGCTCGATAGATTCTGTCTTTATAAAAGACAGAAAACTGATTATTAATAAGGGGAAACCCCACACTATGACGTGTTGGGCCAAAAGTAAATTTTTAAATGCCTTTTTTATAAATCAAGAAAAGGTGCAACAAGTAGATAAATTCTGTTACCTTGGTATAACCTTTTCCAAAGATAGAAAATGGTCTAATGAATTCAGTAATATTCGCATTAAAATGGCCAAAAGTGCCCATGGTGTTTTTATGTTTGTTGCAAAGGTGGGGGACCGACGCACCAGGGATATGCTTAAGATTTACCAAGCAAGATGTGTTACAATCGCACTCTATGGGCCAGGCATATGGGGTCACAGAAGTGACCATCAATTGCAGCAGGACGAAAACTCCTTTTTAAAAAAGCTCCTGTCTTTACCAACCTCTGCTCCCACTGAGCTAATCCATCGGGAACTGGATTCCAATTTTCTAATTGATCTGTTAATTCTGAGGCAACTTATGATTTGGCGGTCAATTTGGCTCCAGGAAGAAACATCTTTTAACAGATCAATCATTGAGGACTGTATCTCGCTGGATAAACATCTAAATATACCCTGGTTAAAATATATTGTTGTTTGTTTTTCAGAGATATTTAATCTAAAAGTTTTGACTGATCCCAGTGCAGCATCCCAGATACACAAAATAGAGCTGAAAACCAAAGGAAGCGGGCCATAGCCTATGGATCTTTATCTACTGTTATGTTTTATAATAGTTACCTCACCACTGGAGGTTTCCCCAATTATTTGGTTTGGGTGACAATGCCATCCTGCAAGTTTGTGCTGACCAGACTAAGGTTTGGAGTAGCACATCACTTAGTGGCTCTGCCGAATCTCAAGAGACACCCGCTAGGGCCATGTATGTGTGATGGCGTATCTAAACAGAGCACTTTGTACTTTTTTCTGTTTTGTAAACTGTATATGAATTTCCGTACTGCCTATCTGAAACCTATGTTTGTCAAATATGGCGTACGTACAGTTAACCAGGCAATGAGTTTAATTTTTAATTTGCAATCTATTGATATCTGTTTTTATACTGCAACGTTTTTAACCCAGTGTATTAATGTCAGGAAAAGTATGTGTTTTTAAGAACCATGTCTGTAACGTTCTGGTTGTTCTTTGCCCTGAAACCTGATGTTTTATTATCTTATGTATGATTCCTTTTTTTGTGCTTTAATGGTCATTTTATATGTACTGAATAAAGCTTCATGAATTGAATTGAGTGAGGTGGTGTGTGTATAACTGTATAGGTGAGTAAATGAGAGTGTGAATGATTCTTTGCATTATTGACTAGGTGTGTGAGTAACTCTATGAAGGAGTGGCGATGTGTGAGTGTCTGTTTAGGTGTATGAGTGCAAATGACAGTGCTGTATTGATAAGTGAATGCATGTATGAGTGACTGTATGGGTGAATGAGTAGACGTGTGTGTAGACCTAGGAATCAGTGAGGGGGTATGTAGTAAATGGTATTGGTGTTTCTATGGTTTCGAAATTGGTAGTCTGTATTTTATAGTGGGTATATCAAAGGCTATATTAGGGTGTGAGGAGGTGAATAAGATTACCATGTGAATGATGTCATCAGTGATGTCATTTGAGATGTCATCAGTGATATCATTAGTGATGTCACTTACCATGTCATGATCAATGTAATATGGGACGTCATCACCAGTGCATTGTCGGGCGCAAGTTATAGTTAGCTCAACTAACTATAACAGCTGCATTTCTCTGTATAATGTCCCTGAAACCTATGGTTTTTTCAGTGAATTTCTTTGATTTTTTAAATGCTAATTTCCAAGTATAGCGTTCCTGATACCTATGGTTTTTTTCAGTGAATTTCAAAGGTTTTTTATATGATAATTTCTAACGATAATGTCCCTGAAACCGATGTTTTGTTCTGTGAATTTCTAAGGTTTTTTAAATGCTAATTTCTAACTATGTCTACAGAGGAAGGGCATGTGAAGAAAAAGGAAGAAAGGTGCAGAAAGAAGCAGGAGAAAAATGAAAGACGAAGAAAAGTGCAGAAAGAAGTGGGAGATATCCAGAAAGAACCAACAGAGGTAGATAAAGAGACCTTGTATCAAAGTCATTCTGTGCCCCCAACTTTGTACTGACTGGTACTGTTGGTAACTGACTCTGACTAACCTGGCCCAGAGCCAGTGCTATGCTGAAAGACACTTAGAATACAGTGAAAACACCTACATCCACTAAGGTACACTATGGGTTGGGGTATCCTGTGATTGGCATGACCTCCCCTGTAAGACCCTAGTACATAATAGGGCTGGGGAATAAATCTATCTCTAACTGAGAGGTGAAGAAAGAGGCACAGACAGGAAAAGTGCAGAAACAGGGAACAGGGGTGCAGAAAGAGGCAAGTGAGGTGCAGAAAGAAGTAATAACAGTGCAGAAAGAACCAACAGAGGTACAAAAAGAAACAAGAGGGGTGCAGAAAAAGGTAGGAGGGGTGCACAAAGAGGCAAGAGTGTTACAGAAAAAGGCCAGGGAGGTATAGAAAGAAGCAAGAGCAGTGCAGAAAGAGGCAAGTGAGGTGCATGAAAAAGCAAGAGCAGTGCAGAAAGAACCAACAGAGGTGTTGAAAGAGGCATGAAGGGTGCATAAAGAGCAAGAGAAGTATGGAAAGAGGCAACAGAGGTATAGAAAGAAGTAAGAGAGGTACAGAAACAGGCAGGAAAGATGCAGAAACAGGGAAAAGGGGTGCAGAAAGAGGCAAGAGAGGTACAGAAAGAGAAAAGAGGGGTGCAAAAAGAGGCACAAGAACTGCAGAAAAAAGCAACGGAGGTGGTGAAAGAGGCAAGTGAGGTACAGAAAGAAGTAAGAGGCGTACATAAAAAGGCAATAGAAGAGCGGAAAGAAGCAGCAAAGGTGCAGAAGAAGGCACAAAGGGTGCAGAAGGAGGCAAGAGAAGTGCAGAAAGAGGCAAGATTGGTGCAGAAAGAAGGAAGAGAGGTGATGAAAGAGGCAAGAGAGTTGGATAAATAGGGAAGATGGGGGCAGAAAGATGCAGGAAGGTTGCAGAAAGAGGCAACACAGGTGCTGAAAGAGGCGCTGAAAGAGGCAAGAGAGGTGCAGAAAGAAGCACGTGACGTGCAGAAGAGTTAACAGAGGTGCGGAAAGATGCAAGAGAGGTGCAGAAACAAGCAAGAGAAGTATAGAACGAAGCAAGAGAATCGCTGAAAGAAGCAACAGAGGTTTAGAAAGAAGAAAGAGAAGTGTAAAAAGCGGCAAGTGACATGCAGAAAGAGGCAAGAGCAGTTCAGAGAGAAACAACAGAGGTGCAAAAAGAGGCAAGAGAGCTACAGAAACAGGAAGGAAAGGTGTAGAAACAGGAAGGAAAGGTGTAGAAACAGGAAACGGGTGCAGAAAGAGGCAAGAGAATATATAGAAAGAAAAAAGAGGGGTGCAGAAAGAGGCAAGAGATCTGCAGACAAAAGCAACAGAGGCACTGAAAGACGCAAGTGAGGTGGAGAAAGAGGCAAGAGATCTGCAGGATAAAGTAACAGAGGTGCTGAAAGAGGCAAGTGAGGTGCAAAAAGAAGCAAGAGACATACAGAAAGAGGCAATAGAAGTGCAGAAAGAAGCAGTAAAGGTGCAGAAAGAGGCAAGAGGGGTGCAGAAGAAGGATGAGAAGTGCAGAAAGAAGCAAGAGAGGTGCTGAAAGAGGCAGGAAGGGTACACAAAGAGGCAAGAAAAGTACAGAAAGAACCAGGAGAAGTGCAGAAAGAAGCGACAACGGTGCAGAAGGAGGCACAAGGGGTGCAGAAAGAAGGAAGAGAAGTGCAGGAAGAAGCAACAGAGGTGCTGAAAGAGGCACAAAGGGTGCAGAAAGAGACACAAGTGGAACAGAAAGAGAGAAGAGAGGTGTAGAAAGAAGCAAGAGTGTTGGACAAATAGGGAAGAGGGGTGCAGAAAGAGCCAGGAGGGCTGCAGAAAAAAGCAACAGAAGTGCTAAAAGAGGCAAGAGAGGTGCATGAAAAAGCAAGAGCAGTGCAGAAAGAACCAACAGAGGTGCTGAAAGAGGCATGAAGGGTGCATAAAGAGCAAGAGAAGTATGGAAAGAGGCAACAGAGGTATAGAAAGAAGTAAGAGAGGTACAGAAACAGGCAGGAAAGATGCAGAAACAGGGAAAAGGAGTGCAGAAAGAGGCAAGAGAGGTACAGAAAGAGAAAAGAGGGGTGCAAAAAGAGGCACAAGAACTGCAGAAAAAAGCAACGGAGGTGGTGAAAGAGGCAAGTGAGGTACAGAAAGAAGTAAGAGGCGTACATAAAAAGGCAATAGAAGAGCGGAAAGAAGCAGCAAAGGTGCAGAAGAAGGCACAAAGGGTGCAGAAGGAGGCAAGAGAAGTGCAGAAAGAGGCAAGATTGGTGCAGAAAGAAGGAAGAGAGGTGATGAAAGAGGCAAGAGAGTTGGATAAATAGGGAAGATGGGGGCAGAAAGATGCAGGAAGGTTGCAGAAAGAGGCAACACAGGTGCTGAAAGAGGCGCTGAAAGAGGCAAGAGAGGTGCAGAAAGAAGCACGTGACGTGCAGAAGAGTTAACAGAGGTGCGGAAAGATGCAAGAGAGGTGCAGAAACAAGCAAGAGAAGTATAGAACGAGGCAAGAGAATCGCTGAAAGAAGCAACAGAGGTTTAGAAAGAAGAAAGAGAAGTGTAAAAAGCGGCAAGTGACATGCAGAAAGAGGCAAGAGCAGTTCAGAGAGAAACAACAGAGGTGCAAAAAGAGGCAAGAGAGCTACAGAAACAGGAAGGAAAGGTGCAGAAACAGGAAACGGGTGCAGAAAGAGGCAAGAGAGGTATAGAAAGAAAAAAGAGGGGTGCAGAAAGAGGCAAGAGATCTGCAGACAAAAGCAACAGAGGTACTGAAAGACGCAAGTGAGGTGGAGAAAGAGGCAAGAGATCTGCAGGATAAAGTAACAGAGGTGCTGAAAGAGGCAAGTGAGGTGCAAAAAGAAGCAAGAGACATACAGAAAGAGGCAATAGAAGTGCAGAAAGAAGCAGTAAAGGTGCAGCAAGAGGCAAGAGGGGTGCAGGAGAAGGATGAGAAGTGCAGAAAGAAGCAAGAGAGGTGCTGAAAGAGGCAGGAAGGGTACACAAAGAGGCAAGAAAAGTACAGAAAGAACCAGGAGAAGTGCAGAAAGAAGCGACAACGGTGCAGAAGGAGGCACAAGGGGTGCAGAAAGAAGGAAGAGAAGTGCAGGAAGAAGCAACAGAGGTGCTGAAAGAGGCACAAAGGGTGCAGAAAGAGACACAAGTGGAACAGAAAGAGAGAAGAGAGGTGTAGAAAGAGGCAAGAGTGTTGGACAAATAGGGAAGAGGGGTGCAGAAAGAGCCCGGAGGGCTGCAGAAAAAAGCAACAGAGGTGCTAAAAGAGGCAAGAGAGGTACAAACACTAGCACGTGAAAGGCAGAAAGAGGCAACAGAAGTGCAGAAATATGCAAGACAGGTGCAGAACCAAGCTAGAGAAGTACAGAAAGAGGCAAGAGAATTGCTGAAAGAAGCAACAGAGGTTTAGAAAGAAGTAAGAGAAGTGCAGAAAGATGCAAGTGAGGTGCAGACAGAAGCAAGAGCAGTACAGAGAGAACCAACAGAGGTGCAAAAAGAGGCATGAGGGGTGCATAAAGAGGTATGAGAGGTACACAAAGAGGCAAGAGAGGTACAGAAAGAGGCAGGAGGGATGCAAATAAAAATCGAGAAGTGCAGAAAGAGGCAAGAGAACTGCTGAAAGAAGCAAAAGAGGTGTAGAAAGAAGCAAGAGCAGTGCAGATAGAACCAGCAGAGGTGCTGGAAGAGGCAACAGAAGTGCAGAAGGAGGCACGAGGGGTGCAGAAACAAGGAAGAGGAGTGCAGAAAGAAGAAACAGAGGTGCTGAAAGAGGTATGAGGGGTGCAGAAAGAAGGAAGAGAAGAGCAGAAAGAAGTAACAGAGGTACTGAAAGAAGCACAAAGTGTGCCGAAAGAGGCAAGAGAAGTGCAGAAAGAACCAACAGAGGTACAGAAAGAGGCAAGAGCTTTACAGAAAGAGGGAAGAAAGGTGTAGAAACAGGCAAGAGAGTTGCACAAATATGGAAATAAGGAAGAGGGATGCACAAAGAGGCATGAAGGATGCAACACAAATTAACAGAGGTGCCGAAAGAGGCAAGAGAGGTGCAGAAAGAAGCAAGTGAAATGCAGAAAGAGGCAACAGAGGTGCACAAAGATGCAAGAGAAGAGCAGACATAGGCAATAGAAGGTGCAGAAACAGCTAAAAGAATTGCTGAAAGAAGCAACAGAGGTTTAAAAACAAGTAGGAGAAGTTCAGAAAGAGGTATGTGAGTTGCAAACAGAAGCAACAGAGGTACAAAAAGAGGCAGGGGGGGAAAAAAGGAAGAGAAGTGCAGAAAGAGGCAAGAGAATTGCCGAAAAAAGCAACAGAGGTGCAGAAAGAAGCAAGGGAAGCACAGAAAGAGACATGTGAGGTGCAGAGAGAAGCAAGAGAAGTGCAGAAAGAACCAACAGCGGTGCAAAAAGAGGCAAGAAGGGTAAGGAAAAAGGTAGGAGGGGTTCAAAAAGAGGCAAGAGAGGTACAGAAAGAGGGGTGCAGAAAGAGGCAAGGGAATTGCTGAAAGAAGCAAAAGTGGTATATAAAGAAGCAAGAGCAGTGCAGAAAGAACCAACCGAGGTGCTGAAAGAGGCATGAAGGGTGCAGAAAGAGCATGAGAAGTGTAGAAAGAGGTAACAGGTGTGCAAAAAGAGGCAAAAGATCTGCAGAAAGAGAAATTAGGGGTGCAAAAAGGGGCGAGAGATCTGCGGAAAAAAGCAACAGAGGTGCTGAAAGAGGCAAGTGAGGTGCAGGAAGGGGCAAAAGATCTGCAGACAAAAAGCAACAGAGGTGCTGAAAGAGGCAAGTGAGGTACAGAAAGAAGCAAGAGAGGTGCAGAAAGAGGTAAGAGGGGTGCAGAAAAAAGGAAGAGAAGTGCAGAGAGACGCAACAGATGTGCTGAAAGAGGCACAAAGGGTACAGAAAGAGGCAGGAGGAATGTAGTAAGAACCAGGAGAAGTGCAGAAAGAAGCAAAAGAGGTGCAGAAGGAGGCATGAGGGGAGCAGAAAAAAGAAAGAGAGATGCAGAAAAAAAGCAACAGAGGTGCTGAAAGAGGCACAAAGGGTGCAGAAAGAGGCAAAAGAAGTGCAGAAAGAAGGAAGAGAAGTGTAGAAAGAGGCACAAGAGTTTGACACATAGGGAAGAGGGGTGCAGAACTAGGCAGGAGTGGTGCAGAAAGAAGCAACCGAGGTGCCAAAAAAGGCAAAAGAGGTACAGAAAGAAGCAAGTGAAGTGCAGAAAGAGGCAACAGAGTTGTAGAAAGAAACAGGAGAGGTATGGAAACAAGCAAAAGAAGTGCAAAAAGAGGCAAGAGAAATGCTGAAAGAAGAAACAGAGGTTTATAAAGAAGCAAGAGAAGTGCAGAAAGAGACAAGTGAGGTCCAGAAAAAACCAACAGAGCACCAGAAAGAGAAAAGAGTTGTGCAGAAAAAGAGACGAGAGGTGTAGAAAGAGGCAAGAGAATGGCACAAATAAGGAAGAGGGATGCAGAAAGAGGCAGGAGGGTTGCAGAAAAAATAATAGATGCGCCAAAAGAGAAAAGAGAAGTGCAGAAAGAAGCAAGCGAAGTGCAGAAAGAGGCAACAGAGGTGAACAAAGACGCAAGAGAGGAGCTGAAACAAGCAAGAGAAGTGCAGAGAGAGCTAAGAGAATTGCGGAAAGAAGCAACAGAGGTTTAAAAAAACAAGAGAAGTGCAGAAAGAGGCAATTGAGTTGTAGACAGAAGCAACACCGGTACAAAAAAGAGGCAGGGGGTTAAAAAAAAGGAAGAAAAGTACAGAAAGAGGTAAGAGAATTGCAGAAAGAAGCAACAGAGGTGTAGAAAGAAGCAAGAGAAGTCCAGAAAGATACAAGTGAGGTGCAGAAAGAAGCAAGAGCAGTGCAGAAAGAACCCACGGGTGTAAAAGGAGGCAAGACGTGTATGAAAAAAGCTAGGATGGGTGAAAAAAGAGGTAAGAGAGGTACAGAAAGAGGCTGGAGGGATGCAGAAAGAAGGATGATAAGTGCAGAAAGAGGCAAGAGAGTTGCGGAAAGAAGCAACAGAGGTGTAGAAAAAAGCAAGAGAAGTGAAAAAAGAGGCAACTGAGGTGCAGAAAGAACCAACAGAGCACCAGAAAGAGGCAAGAGTTGTGCAGAAAAAGGGACGAAAGGTGTAGAAAGAGGCAAGAGAGTTGCACAAATAAGGAAGAGGGATGCAGAAAGAGGCAGGAGGGGTGCAGAAAAAATTAACAGATGTGCCAAAAGAGACAAGAGAGGTGCAGAATGAAGCAAGCGAAGTGCAGAAAGAGGGAATAGAGATGCACAAAGACGCAAGAGAGGTGCAGAAAAAAGCAAGAGAGGTGCAGAGAGAGCTAAGAGACTTGCTGAAAGAAGTAACAGAGGTTTAATAAAACAAGAGAAGTGCAGAAAGAGGCAATTGAGGTGTAGACAGAAGCAACAACGGTACAGAAAGAGGCAGGGGGTGCAAAAAGAAGGAAGAGAAGTACAGAAAGAGGTAAGAGAATTGCCGAAAGAAGCAACAGATGTGTAGAAAGAAGCAAGAGACGTGCAGAAAGTGGCATGTGAGGTACAGAAAGAGGCATGTGAGGTGCAGAAAGAAGCAAGAGCAGTGCAGAAAGAACCAACAGAGGTGCTGAAAGAGGCAACAGAGGTGCAGAAGGAGGCACAAGGGGTGCAGAAAGAAGGAAAAGGAGTGCAGAAAGAAGCAACAGAGGTGCTGAGAGAGGCACAAGGGGTGCAGAAAGAAGGAAGAGAAGTGCAGAAAGAAGCAAGAGAGGTACTGAAAGAGGCACAAAGAGTGCAGGAAGAAGCAAGAGAAATGCAGAAAGAAGCAACAGAGGTGCAGAAAGAGGCAAGAGAGTTGCACAAATAGCAAAGAGGGGTACCGGATGAGGCAGGGGGGTGCAGAATAAATTAACTGAGGTGCCAAAAGAGGCAAGAGAGGTGGAGAAAGAAGCAAGTTAAGTGTGGAAAGAGGCAACAGAGGTACATAAATTTGCAAGAGAGGTGCAGAAGCAAGCAGGAAAAGTGCAGAAAGAGCTAAGAGAATTACTGAAAGAAGCAACAGAGGTTTAGAAAGAAGCAAGAGAAGTGCAGAAAGAGGCAAGAGCAGTGCAGAAAAAAACAACAGAGGTGCAAAAAGAGGCAAGAGGGGTGCAGAAAAAGGTAGGAGAGTGCATAAAGAGGCAGGAGAGGTACAGAAAGAGGCAGGAGGGGTGCAAAAAGAAGTAAGAGAAGTATAGAAAGAGGCAAGAGAATTACTGAAAGAAGGAAGAGAGGTGTAGAAAGAAGCAAGAGTAGTGCAGAAAGAGACATGTGAGGTGAAGAAAGAAGCAAGATCAGTGCAGAAAGAACCAACAGAGGGGCAAAAAGAAGCAAGAGGGGAGCAGCAAAAGATAGGAGAAGTGCAGAAAGAGGCAACAGAGGTAGAAGAAGAGGCCAGAGGGGTGCAGAAAGAGAGAAGATAAGTGCAGAAAGAAGCTCGAGAATTGCTATAAAAAAGCAACAGATGTGTGGAAAGAAGCAAGAGAATTGCAGAAAAGGCAAGTCAGGTGCAGAAAAAAGCAAGATCAGTGCAGACAGAACCAACAGAGGTGCTTAAAGAGGCGCAAAGGGTGAAGAAAGGGCAATAGAAGTGCACAGAAAGGTAACAGAGGTACAGAAAAAGGCAGGAGTTATGCAGAAACAGGCAGGAAAGGTGCAGAAAGGGAACGGGGGCAGAATGAGGCAAGAGAGGTGCAGAAAGAGAAAAAGGGGGTACAGAAAGGGGCACAAGATCTGCAGGAAAAAGCAACTGAGGTATACTGAAAGAGGCAAGTGAGGTACAGAAATAAGCAAGAGAGGTGCAGAAAGAGGCAAGAGGGGTGCAGAAAGTAGGAAGAAACATGCAGAAAGAAGCAACAGAGGTGCTGAAAGAGGCACGAGAAGTACAGAAAGAAACAAGAGAAGTACAGAAAGAAGGAAGAAAAGTGCAGCAAGAAGCAACAGATGTGCTGAAAGAGGCACGGAGGGTGCAGAATGATGCAAGAGAAGTGCAGAAAGAAGCAACAGAGGTACATAAAGAGGCAAGAGTGGCGCAGAAAGAGGGAAGAAAAGTGTCGAAAGAGGCAAGAGAGTTGGACACATAGGGAAGAGGGATACAGAAGGAGACAGTAGGGGTACAGAAAAAAGCAATACTGGTGCCAAAAGAGGCAAGATCGGTGCAGAAATAATGAAGTTTAGTACAGAAAGAGGCAACAGAGGTGCAGAACGATGCAAGAGATGTGCAGAAACAAGCAAGAGAAGTGCAGCAAGAGGGTAGAAAATTGCTCAAAGAAGCAACAGAGGTTTAGAAAGAAGCTAGAGAAGTACAAAAAGAGGCAAGCGAGGTGCAGAAGGTAACAATAGCAGTGCAGAAAGAACCAACAGAGGTGCCAAAAGAGGCAAGAGGGGTGCAGAAAGAAGTTGGAGAGGTGCACAAAGAGGCAAGAGAGGTACAGCAAGAGGCAGGAGGGTGCAAAAAGAAGGAAGAGAAGTGCAGAAAGAGGCAAGAGAATTACTGAAAGAAGCAACAGAGGTGTAGAAGGAAGCAATAGAAGTGCATAAAGAGGCAAGTGAGGTACAGAAAGAAGCAAGAGCAGTGCAGAAAGAACCAACAGAGGTGCTGAAAGAGGTAACAGTGCTACGGACAGAAGCTAGAGGAGTGCAGAAAGAAGCAACAGAGGTGCTGAAAGATGCAAGAGGGGTGCAGAAAGAAGGAAGAGATTGAATCACAATTTGACCTGATAAAGTTTTGATGAAATTGAATTTTTTACAAAAAAAAATAAATTCTTCAGTCACTATGAATGTCACGTATGATTTGTTGAAATAATTAATAAAGTAGACATCAGTACTGGCAATTGTGTTGTTGTTGGAGAATTTCAAGATTAGCCTAGCCTTGCTGATTAAGACCATAATCCTCTATTGTTCATAATTCATGCTGTCAGCAGCATGAGCGCTGCAGCAGAATTGGCCACTGGGGAGTTTGGGAGGTTGTGTTGCAGTGAGGACTCGAAGCAGAAGAGTAGCAGGTACGTTATTTTTTCTTTCCTTTTATTCATCGTGTCGTCCATGCCTCCTCCACCCCCTGCCACTCTGCCCACACACCAGCCGCTAGTGTAAGTGGGCTGTGCCCAGGTACTTGATTGACTTCATAGAGCCCTACCCTGTCATAGGCAAATGTTAGCTGACACTTTGGCAGGCCCTTCCTTTGTTCCCCCAGTCACACCAGCACCAATCCCAGTGGGTTGATCATTTCCATGGTCATACTTCCAGGGTGGGCAAAGAGGCTCTTCACTGGGGAAGAAAGGTTTTACTATCTTGGATTTAGGCAGAGAGAAGCACTGAAAGGTTATCTGTTGTAGGGCATACAGGAAGTGCAGCAATAAAGGGTACTCTTAGCCCTGGGAACTTAAACCCTAACTTTGAGGGAGAGGCAGAGTCACCCCACCCACAGGCTGGCACTGAGCATAAATGTGGCATCCACAGTACCCTTCTCAGAATCGTGATACACTGTGGAAGATGAGAAGAAGACTGAACTTGTTGTCAGGGATGTGAGTTACAAGCTACAAGTGGCCATTCGTGCAACTGTGCCCAGCTGATCCTTTTCCAGTGGACCTGCACAGGACCCTGCTGCTGGTCTCTGATAGAGTGAGTCTTGCCTCCCAAGCACTGTCCTTGAGGTTCTGTGAACTTTGGCTATGACAAAGTACTCCTTCCACATTAAAAAAATCCTTGACCTGACAACCATTTTGCTCCAAAGATCTCCGCAGGACCAGGTCCAACTTGCGAAGGTGATCCAATGTAGGTCCGTTGCTGCTAGAGTGAAGATTCAGGTTGCTCCATTAGGACCTTTTCCAAAGCAGACAATCCCATTCAGCTGGATCTTGTATAGAAGGTATCCAGCCACGAGAAGCCCTGTATGACTACGGCCTGCAGCTTTGGTAAGACTAAAGAATACAAGCTCCAAAAAGTGACTAAATGAGGATGTAAAGTCATCTCCGGGTGAATGTGACAAACGTGTCAGGCAAGTGATGTACAGTTTAGATGATACTGTTTTGGTTACTGTTATACTGAAATTGAGTTAACTTGTTTCAGACTGATGTTGCATCAAGTGTCTTGCTAATGTATATTTCAGCGTGACTTTACACTTTCACAGGTTGTTGGAAAGTTAAGGATAGGCAAGATCTGTGTCCAAGGCAGACATGTTGATATTCTGCACAAATATAGAAAATGGAGCCTTGACCTACTTAAAATTAAGTCCGCCCATATGGTCTTTACATAATCCCAGGTTTGTACAGCTGTATTGTGATGTCATGTGGACAGAGATATATCTAGGGCTTTATCTAATTCAGAGTCAAATCCATGCTCTCAGAACTTTGAGATGTATAAAATTATATGTTTAAAATTATCTCATAATATCTGTAATCTATATAAAAAATGAGTATAGATAAATGTAATTTTAAACAGACACGACGACATCAAATAGCATGAAGAAATGCAATAAGCTGTGCATCAATGTGTTTCTTGCAACCTTGCATGTTTTAAGCAATAAAACATTAAACATGAAAATACATGACAACCATGATAAAAAGACATTATCATAGCATTTAAGAGGGATGCATGTCAGCATTTAAACATATCAGACATGATACTGAACAGGCCAATTAGGAGTTTTGCAGTTTAAAAAGCAAAAGCAAAAATAATCAGTTGAAAAATCTCAAGCTTCAAGACAAAGTCTCTGTGTGGTCGAATAGTCAGTTTGCAAGTTGATTTCAATCAATCCTCATCCAGGGCCTATCAACATCATCAGAATTAAATGCGGAATACGTGTGGTCATTGTGAAAAGCATCTTATGTGTGCTTGTTGTCATTAGCCCGCACATTGGATAGACCAGCAATCAGTTGCAATTCTAAAGCAGTCATCAATGGTGACAGTACTGTGTTTGGAGGTTCGAACAGTAACAGCAAGTCAAGCCAGTCATCAAGCACCTCGTCAAAGAGCATCACTAGTGTAGTCGATCCATCCCAGGCACATTTTGTAGTAAGGACAAATGCATTGCTCGGCATTGTCACTGGTGTGAGTGCAATGGTTGCAGCAACATTTGCACATCTAGGAAAGCTACTGGAGATTGCTCTAGATGTATATCCAAGAAGATTTCAGCTGGACAGTTTATACAGCAGAACACTCTTTTCACTTAGTGTCTATTTTGTGAAAGGTTAGCATCCAGTTTATGCTTAGTTCAGAAAGCCAAGCATGTCCCAAATAGTGTGCTAAGGATTCTCAGCATCTTTATTCAGCTGAATGAGTGTACTCCATGTTATTGATTTCCTAGTCAGATCAGAAGAAAGATGACAACACAACATGTGATGAGCAATAGATTGGTTGGAAATCCTCCAAAGAGACTGGAGAACAAAAAGTGAAAAAATGAAGGTCTCTAGCCAATCACTACTTTAAAACCACTCACCAGACCAGATTCAATGTTCTTAAAAAGATGCACACTACCAGTTGTTGCAGACAAATTAAATATTGCATGCACTATATCAGCAAAGTGAGTAGGGGTTTGTGTCTGTAACAGACTCCGAATCTCCAATGCAGATCTGACTGTCTGTAGGTTGTGCGTTTCTGCAGCAAAAGATAACGGGACCTCTTTTATAATATTATTGTGACAAATGTGTTAATTTCATAAAAATGCATACCTCTCATAATACTAGGCCAAGGGAAATTTTTGATTTCATGTTGAGGTGGTGGGTACAAGGGTCTTCCACAACATTGTATTGTTTATGAAAATGTTGCTCGGATGTGAATTCACATCAAAGAAATGAAAAGAAAAGAACCGTTTGGCAAAACAGGAACAAGTTGGATTAAATAAATGCAGCAGCCGGGAGAGTCTCGACAGAAGGTGTCTGAGTAAAGACTCTCGGTGTACAAAGTTTGTGCTGGTTCTATAGATTTCTTGCAAGTATCATAAACTGATTCCTGCATTCTTAAAAGACATTACAGTCATGAATTAACAAGGTTGGGCATCCTTATAAGGACACAGATGTTTCTTGACCTCTTGAAGAGCTGGTGTGAGCATATGTGTATGTATCCAGATGTCTGGCATGAGGAATGTGTGATAACTACATGTGGTGTGCATATCGTGTCCTGATTATCTCAGTGTTCCTATCTACATGTGGCATCTAGCTAAGTGGTAATGTGAGCCTTTAACCAAACGTGTTTTATTGGGGCCAATTGCAGATGACCTATCTGTGGTGCAAATAGCTATCTGTGGGATTGATCAAGGTATTCCCTAGGTGTGCGTTTATCTTTGGGTTAAGAGAGACCCCATCCTTGACCTGTTATTCGGTAGGCATGGGTGAGAGTAGCAGGGCCTGTCTGACCACCTATCTCTGACTCTGGGTTGATGGGAAGGTAACCTTGAGTAAATCCAACAGCAATGGTACAAGTTCACTGGCATTTCTAAAAATAATATGCAATCACTTTTGTCATTTATATCGAAATTCTCCATAGCTTGTGTACAGTTGCCATAGCATATATTGGTATTGTTTTTACCCTTATTGGCATGTTTTGCCTTCCTAGCTAATGACATACATTAACATCGGTTTTACTAGTAACAACATTGTCATTTGTACATGGATTATGGCATACACTGAAATTGCTACTGCTGGTATAATCACTGTTGTGCCGGCATAGATTATGACATACATTGACATTTTATTTATAAGCATTGACTTTGTCATATGGGCACAGGTTGTGGCATATGCTGGTATTACATTTATCGGTATTGTCGTTGTGAGGCCTGCACACTTCACGGTACTCATTGACATCATGTTTACCCATTCCAAAATTAACATAATCAGATAGCTGCCTAGTTTCAAGCTGCAGCAAAAAACATTAGTTAACACTGAATAGGAGCCATTGTATAGTGGTTCATGGTGTGTGGAGATGGATGTAGTAGAAGTAACTGATAAAACACAATTTAACCCTGGCACCGAAGCACTACCAATTTAAAGCAAGGAAAGGGTATCACACAGAAGGGAGTGTCTAAACAGATTTTTACAACTCGATAAATTATTAAAGAGAGGCTCATCTTCATTCAAGTGCATGTAAGAAAATTGAAATTTCCATGAATGAAACAGATGTGAATTGTCCATTGTTTTATACAAAATACTAAAACAAGGTGGCCAAAGGGAAAGATATTTATAGACCGACCACATTTTAATTCCCTGTTTCCTAACAATCACCACAACAATGAAATATGGTGGTCTCGCGATATATATTTGTATCAGAAGTATAGTTTACATACTACCGTACCTTCTGTCTGTCTCTTATCAGAACAGTGAGGAAAACATGAAAAACAAGGCACTCTGATGAAAGCGGCTATAATCAAGAGAAGTGAAGAAAAAAGGGGGATGAATCATACCCACTCTAGGATGTATTGGTATCCCATCATTGCACACAAAAGAGTGCCCAGTGTCATCATCTGGGTTTTGCCAAACAACTATATATAGCTCTCCCTTCAGCATTCAGGAGAAACAAAGACTATAGTTGTATCCTCTTGTGGTTACTCGTTAAGTGCAAGATAAGAACAACCTTTCTTCCAAAATTTCGGTGAGAAGGCAGTGCATATGGTGAAAACTGTGAAATAAAATCAGATAAACTCCTAAGGTTTCTAATACACCTATTTGCTTAGTATATGTTCAGCGGAGTTTTCCAAATTAAAATCAAAAGTGCAAGTGAAGGACAGTTATGACTTAATCACTGTCCATGTGGTCAACATGTTTCAGCCTTTGGGACAATGTTCCCATGGCTTTCGTCAGGACCTCTGTGGATATAATGTCACTGCAACATTAAATATAGGATACATACATACTTTATATCCTGTGTCAAACCCTTGGAACAAGTATGAAGATTGATGGAGATCTAAGGGAACAATAAAGATACAAAGAAATAGTCTCTGCAATCATCAGTATTGGTGCCAACATGCCTATTTTTAAAGACATGTAGTTTATAAAATAAAAATAAAAATAAAATAAAAGTGCTTACCACTACCTGTTCAGATCTAGGCCTCACCTCTCTCGGATCCCGCTTGAATATATATGTCTGAGGCCCTCTGTGAAAAATAATACAAGTCTTAAATGCAGACTCTCTCATTTCCTTAGGCTTTGAATTAATCAGCCTCCTCTCTTTGGTGATATAATCTGTCTAACAACTTTCATCTTCCGTCCTAAGACACACGTTGGAAGCAGCAGCCAGCCCATGTTTTGAACTGTTGTATGTATTTGTGCTTTCAATAAACAATATGTCTCATCTATGGCCAGTTCAAAAGAAAAAACAATGTATTTTTATAAAAACGTAACAGAGTCAATGGACTAAATGTCAGTATCTACGTGTTTTTTAATGGAGAGACATAAAGTCTGTCAACCGGCACGAACTACCATTACAAAAACGCTTATTATCTGTAGTAACGCCAGCCACTCTCACTTTATAGTGTGGGTTTGAAATCGGTAAAATCAAACGTCTGTACAGTTTGACAAAGTTCGGCTTCAAAGCGGTAATAAGCGAAGAAGAAAAAAAAAAGCACTACTCTGGTTTTGTGTGCCTAGGCTGTGGGCTAATGCACACCAGATTGCGGCCCCCGGGGGAAAGCAGGTCAGCAGACCAGTCTTTTCCCCGGGGTGTTCGCGCGAGGCTAGGACAGGCAGGAAGTTAGGTGGGGGGTTAGGTCAGGGGTGGGAGGGGTTAGGTAGGAGGCTCTTTAGGGGGACAGGAGGGGAACAACTTCCTTTTCCTGTCCCCGGTGCCTCAGGCAGAAGTTAGTCTTGCCACCCACCCACCCTACATGGTTGTAAGGGGAAGTTGTGTGTTGTTGTTGTAGTTGCCGTGTTGGGCAACATGCCAGTTTAGGACAGGATGGCACGATAGGGGGTGTTTCCGGGAACTGGGAGGGGTGGGGAGTCCATGACGGGCAGAATCACACCTTCCAGGGAGGGGGTTACAGGTGCAGGATGGGAGAGAGTGGTAGACGGGAGTGCGATGGATGGAAATGACCGAGGAGTTGGAAAGTGAAAAGGGGACGTGAATGAGATGCAAAGAGGTTGTGGTGTGATTTGGGAATGGCTGGTGGAGCAAGTGAGTGGATGACGGTTGAAAGGCAGGATGTTGGGGGGATTTTTAAGTTAATGATGTTATGTTTATTGTAAGATGGCATGCCTGTCCTAATAAATGGCCTTTTACGCAAACTGATGCGTGGAGTGGTTATTGCGCGACATCTGTATAGCCATATTTACTGAATTAAGATAGGCAACGGAGTTAGTATTGAGTCATACTTCTCGGGCATACGAACGACTGGCACTCCCCGGCATCAAGAAATCAACAACTAATGTTTGTGGCAATGCTTACCTCTCCGTCGGTACCTCGGCACGAAGACTCTCGCTGGGTGGTGGTAACTCGACTAAGATACAGGCTTGTTTAAAAGCACTGGATTCCAGGTGTCCCTTGTTAGTCTGAGATTCGGCGCGTATGGATGACGTTGCCATATTAAACTACCGTTTTTGCCGGAGAGTGATGGGATATGTAATTTATATATTTCTTCTCAAGCCCCTTCCGAAAATCATCATGGTAAAATGCATTGTACACAATGTGAACCATCTACACTGATTGTGGCAAGTTTATGGCAATCACTAGAATACATAACTTCCCTCATTGTGAGAAATTACAAGTGGAGAAGAAACTCTGAAGAGTTTAGAGAACTACCAAACACCATAAAGCATGCTGGGATATTTAGTTCAATGCTGATCATTCGAAGAACGTCTGACTCTCGTAGTCTCTATGTAGTCTCGCTGTGTAAAGTTTACCTCAAATATTAAGGCAATATGATTGTGAGTTAAAACCGTACCAGATATAATGACCCTTCCTTCTTTTATAATATAATATATCCTGCCAAATAGTAGTCGTAGTTGCCAGATGGCGACCTTCGACTATAGTCTAGCGCAATTTTCTCATCATCATAGTTTTGAGGCAATTCTTCCTCGGTTAATTAAAAAATCGTGTGGAGGTGTACAACAGTGAGAGCGGAGGGGATTGCTTAGAGATGCATCTCTCAAATTTTTAAGTTCATTGAGTGATGTCTACTCATGGATAAATCGATTCTGTACCTAAATTGGTATACATATCTGTTCGGACCCACCAGGAGAGATTCTTTTTATTTATTTAGTACTCAGCGAAATCCAAGGGATAGTAAAATTTAGACCCAAGGTGTCACTAGAGAGTCTAAATACCCATCTCTGCTCTTGCTGAAACAGATAAGAGGAAATGTCGCTAACGTGTGGTGGAATCAAAGGTTTTTCTAGAACAGTCCATTTGAAATAGTCGGGCTTGTGTTCTTTCTCAAAAAAATGTTTCATCAGTTTGGTTATATCAGTCAGTCAGTCAGTCAGTCATTAAAACTTTATTTGGTTTGTTACAACCATAAAAGTATACACTATAAATTTATAAAAGCTTTATAAAAACACATAATATGGAACATTTGTAAAATTGCAACTCAGTCATTTCCCAGAAGATAACCCCGACACCTTTGTTATTAAACAGTATCCTCCTAGGTTGTTAAAATCACATAAGATAACATGGGTGAACATATATAACCAAGCCTTCCAAACACAATACATACATTAAAATGCAATCTAATTTTATTATAGAGGGTGGGTTACATACACCTATAACTCTGTACTCTGGAGAAACCCCCTAACTCTACTCATGAATTTCCCCAAAGCGCAGGCTATATCCAAATTTGTCATTCCCACCAGAAGGTCTGCAACTTGCTTCCTATTCATAATCCTGTATTTTTTTAATATCGGGCCTAAAATCCCCTTACGTATATCGAGGACCATCCTACAATCTAATAAAATATGAATAATGTCACAGGAGATACCTAATGTACATGTGCAATTACCATTACTATTTATCATGAGATTTTTAACCCTACTATTTACATAACAGGGGTTTATTCCTATTCTAAATTTTAATACCTCTCTTCTTAAGTGCTGGTTCGGCAACCTGTCCAAGTAAGGGTAGGAATGGTCTTCTGAAATCCATACTTGGATCATATGGGACACCAACATTTTTTGCCGAAGATACTCTTGATCGCATATACGGGACACGTCCGCTCCAAATGACCGTAGTTCTATTTTGCCTATATTGACATGTCCTAGCTGCGTATCTAGTTCTATTCCTAGCTTCCCATATGCTTCTTTTAATGAGGCTCTTGTTTCTTTTGCCCAAGATAACTTGCTAGAGGCAATTTCCTCTCTACACCACTGTGATATTTTTCTGGGGGGCTCCCGTCTCCAGACTCTGCCAAAACCGTATTAGGGCCATCCTAGTTGTAATTGCCCAGGAGGTAACTCCCAGCTCCAGTCTTGCTGCTTGTACCTTTGCTGACTTTGGCAACGAGAACAAGCTTTTCAGGATCATACCCTCCTCTTTATCCCAACCTCTTTCCCACTTAGGAGGAGAACCTCTGATCCATATAGAAATTGTGCAGGGACCATTGCTAGGTAGGCCTTTTTAGCCGGCCCATCTGACATGTCTCCGTAGACGCTATTAAATCTTTTTAAGCCCTTTATAGAAGCTGTTGCCCAAATTTTTAATTCTTTCAGATGGGTGATCCAATTCAAATTACTTGTGAACCATATTCCCAAGTATCTATATTCTGTTACCTTCTCAAGTAATTCCGTGCCTAGATGCCAAGGGAACCGGGTCTTACTTTTACCGAAACATAGTATTTTGGTCTTTTCCATATGTAATACCAGTTTTTTATTTAAGCAGTATTTATGGAACATATTTAGTTTCCTCTGCAGGCCTATCTCTGCCTGGTCCATGATCACCAGATCGTCTGCATAAAGCAGACAAGATATGTGGTTACCTTACCTAGCTTTGGACTAGCCCCTCTAACCTCTCTTAGATTCTGGGGTAGGTCCGCTATAAACAGAGAGAAAAGCAACGGGGCTAATATGCAGCCCTGCCTCAGGTCATTTCCAATCTGGATCCTCCCAGATAATCGGCCCTCCTCGTCCAGGATTACCTGGGCCCAGTTGTCTGTATGTAAGGCCTGGATAAGGGCTAACAGGTCTGACTGTATCTTGTAGCCCACCAAGGTAGACCATAGCTGCTCCCTGCCTACATGGTCTAATGCCACGCAGAAGTCAACAAAACAACTAAACAGGTTACCCCTTTGCTCTACTTCCGCGCTACCGCCCAGAGGGCAGAACAATGATCCACCGTTGAATGCCCTTCTTTAAATCCCCCCTGTTCAGGGGGTACTATACAGTTATCTTCAGCCCAGTCTTTCAGCAAACCTAAAATTATTTTAGAGAAAACTTTTTCCCCAATATCCAAGAGGTTTATCAGGCGATAATTTTTAGGGGAGTTTACGTCACCTTTTTTATGTATTGGTCTAATGATAGACCCTTTCCAGCTATCTAGAAACATTCCTGTTTTTCGTATTCTTGAGAACGTCTTTGAGAACATGTCCGCCCACCAATCTATATTTGTTTTTATGATAATGGCGGGTAGATTGTCTGGGCCCACAGCTTGTGTTAAATTTAAGTTGGCTATCACGGTTTTAATATGGCTTTGACATTACATCTTCCCTAACTCCTAGCGAAACTAGATAGTACTATCACCTCCCTCCTTGGCCAATTACCGTAGATCTCCTCAAGATAGATTACCCACTTATCCTCTGGGACAGAACAATGCATCGACCCTGCCACTTTCCCCGTACATTCCTGAATCAATTACCAGAAGCCTTTTACATTTTTTTCTTCAATTGCCACTAGTAGGTTCTTCCAACAATTTTCTTTAAAAGATCGTTTTTTGCTCTAATACATGCCTTGTATTTTATCCTTAATGTCTTAAGTGCTAGAAATGCTGCTTCATTATAGCTACGCCTAAGGCTTCTTTCACTCTTTCTAATTGCTTTACGGCATTCTTCATCGAACCATGGTTTATTAGTTACATGAAGTGATGTTTTCCTTACCAAGCTAATCTTTACTCGTTTCATTTTTATTCTGAGGCATTCTACAAGTTGTCTTATCATATCCTCATACCAGGATATCTCCTCCCCCTTTGCTAACTTTCCTAAGTCAACTACTATCTGAAGGTCCTTCAGTTTATTTAGGTGTTCTTCACTTATCCGGGTTGTAAGTCGCTTGGGATATTCAACCTCTACATGTAACACCTTCTGTCTCGGCGGAACCTTATTATCATACATTTCTATCAATAGTGGGAAATGATCGCTGCCCTCTACTTGGAGTATTTCGAAATGTTGAGTTTAGTGGAAACACCAAGCCTGAATAAAAACATAGCATATGGGGCACCTTGGCTGTCCTATTTTAAATGTGCGCTTTGCGGGTGGATCTGTTTCTTTCCTACCATGAACACAAACCAAGCCCATTGCCCCCAGCAGCCGTCCAAGCTCCACATCCTGATTTGAGAGCTCAGTGCTGATGAACATTGCGGACTCTATGTTATACGCTTTTAGCAAGTCGTTTTTCCAGGCATCGGTTTTTAGGGGATTTAGTCTATGATTAAAATCCCCTAGAATTAAAATCACATCTCTTGGGTAGAGTTCATCAAACTTCTCCATTTTCAGATCCTCTCTATTTACTAATCTGATTCCTTCCCTTAACATCTCAGCTTCTTCCTTTTCCGTTGCAACTTTTATTAAAGCTGAGTGGAGAAGGACTTTTGTTATTTCTTCGCCTTTAGCATTAACCAAAAACCCCACTTCTTTTAGGTCATCTGTACTGACATATTTTTAAGCTGGGGCATTTAGCAAATGATAAAAGTAACTGTGAGCTATTTAGAGGTTTTAATTTCTTACCCCATTTCCCTGACCCATAGGTTCTAAGTATAGCCAGGTGTCCACAATCCTGGATGCCTGTGAAGTCTTTAGGTTTTCCTCTGGTCTTTTATCCCTTCTCTTCAAATTACTTTCTACTCTAAATCCATTCTTACAATTATTCACCAGGGATTAGTTACTGGGCCCTGCATCAGTGAACATCTCCATTTCCCATATGGGTTCTAACCCCTCTTTTCTCCCCCTGGGCTGCCTCATAGGGGCTTTTACATTCTTAGCCAAGCATTTACCTAAGTCCCAACATGATTTTTCCTTGGAACTAAGGGTGCTTGCTTGGGTGTCTACAAGGGTTAACTTATCTGTTTCTGCTCTCACTGCCTTGTCCCTGGACCTTAGGTCATGGAGTACCTTTTTCCTGTTCTCCTGTTGTACTACCTGTTTGGTGAAGAAAGCACTTTCAAACTGTTTTCATGGTAGTTTCTTTATTTTGTATTAATCATCATAGTTTGTCAGGTTTTATCGTATTTAATCATTCATATATCAGGCGATATCAAAAAGCATATCCAATGCATTTCGGGCATTCAGGTGGTATGCCCTTCATCAGGGATTGACACTACAAAAGGATAATGTAAATGGACATTAGAATCAAAAATAAATCTGTACAATATTTACATCAAAATCATGGTAAACAGTGTTCATAGTTCTATCAAGATTGTGTTCATGGTTCTGTCAAGTTTGTCCTTACTCATTTACAAATCTATCATAAACAAATGTGGCCATGTTGTGGGGGGGTTGTGCTTTTTGATATCGCCTGATATATGAATGATTAAATACGATAAAACCTGACAAACTATGATGATTAATACAAAATAAAGAAACTACCATGAAAACAGTTTGAAAGTGCTTTCTTCACCAAAGGAAACACGAACAAGTGTGTGCCGATAAGGGATGACACCAGAGTTCCTCTGGTTTCACGCTTAAAATTGTTATCAAAACGTCGTGGGCCCTCGACGCTTCCATATTGAGCACCACCAAATCAAGTTGAACCTTACTAACTAAAAACACAAAACTACCAACAGCTGTGCATCTGCCAACATTCATCTAAATTGTACTACCTGTTTGACCCGTTGGACCTTTTTCCCTTTCCTCCTCTTCAGGCAATGCTTCCTTTCACCATATCTCTTTATAATTATGGGGCAGCAGGAGATATATACAGTGGGCTCCTCCTCTTTAGGAATATTTCCCCTTGTCATTTCTCCCACGTCGTCAGCTTTATTCTCTACCGTTCTTACAAGTGATGGCATTTGGCCTCTAATCTGCTTCAACTTCCCAATTATGTTCTTAAACTGATTACTTTGGGTTGTTAGAATTTCAAATATTTACAACTGAAACCTCTAGGATTCCTTGCAAGGTTTTCTGGAGCATCAGCATAACCTCGAGCATTGATGAGCTCGAGGTACCCGTCACCTCCAAACTATTCACAGGTAGACCTGAATGCTCAGTATAGGCAATATTTGCATTTTCCAAACTTTCTTTCCCATTAAGTCCATATTCCTCATTGGAAGCTTCTCTCTCTGGCTGTAAATCGCTCTGATATTCATTTTCTTCCTCCCCCTCTATCTCTGAGTTTTGGATTAATACTGACTCTTTCTGGTGTCTCCTTTGCCTTAAAGTGTTTACCAAAAAAGTCTATAATAGATTTTGAGATTGTAGAACCGCCTTTTACACCTGCTACCTTAGCGGTCATCAGCCCCTTCTGTTTAATTGTACTTGAGGATGCAGTAGACCCCAATACAGATGTTTTATTCCCGGTAGGTGTCGTCATTGCACTTTCCAAGTCTTTGGGTAGTTCTGTTATATCCTCTACCCCAGAGCTTATATTTCCTGGTGTTTTAGAGTTCTTTAATACTTTACGTCGTTTATTCTTCCCTAATGCCATAGCTTTAAATTCTCCTTCTCTGCTTACTTCCAAGGGAGCAGAGATTTTCCGGGCAGTTTTCTTCACTTGTTAGATTACCCGCACTTTCTAGGTGCACTACAGCCCTCTGGCAATAACTCTTTGCTGCAGCTCCCCCACTTATAATTTAGCTTGTTTTTTATTTACCTATGTCCTGTGGGCGCGCTCTCTTCCTCCACCACCTTGTCCTCTATTCCTCTGTCTCTTCCAATCCTCGTGCTCCCAATCCTGGCAGCCTTCTATGTGTCTTTCCTTACAGGCTTGGGGTCCAGGGGTCACTATCCTCGCCCTGACCTGCTACGGACGACCTCCGGTGACCTCCGACTAATAACCAGTTGGGGTCTCTCCAGTTGGTTACAATTGCCTACAATCGGCTACCGCCCTCTCCGTGGCGTCTCCTCTGATCAAACGCCAAAGGGGGAGTATGAGGGTGGTTGCTCCTCGCGTACGCTGGAAGCGCTGATAGAGCTTTTCCCAATATTTACTCCGCACTGCGACCGCGCACGGGTACGCGGTAGAAGCGGGCAACCAACCACCACTTCCACGATGCCTGTTCAGCACCGCCCGTGCAGCACCGCCAACGCCGTCGAGGCTAACCCGGAAGCCGGAGTCCCGAAACCGCAACCGGAAGCCTGCAGGCCGAAGACAAAGGCGCAACGATGACGATGAAGGTGGGAGGTTTCTCAGCAGAGCAGCGCTGCACACACTGTAACAGAGAGCTATCTGATCTGGTCAGTGGATGGATCAGTTGGGTCATTGTTTTCTTGCATCGAAAGGTGCTCTTTTGTTCCATCATGCGGAGTTTAACCCTGCGTGTGGTCATACCCACGTTATGTTGTTCACATGGGCAGGAGATCAAATAAATAAGATTCTCACGATTACAATTAGTGAAGCCTTTCGGTATCCAGGCTTTATAGTTCCCCACATCGATCATCTTGGTTGATCTGGTCTGTGCACACACTCCACAGGAGTCACATGGGTAGTGTCCCTGCACTTTAGGAAGTCCCCACAATGTTGTTGCATTGTCTTGTTTGGTGTCTCTTGGTCGTGTATGGACTAATATATCCTGCAGGTTACAACTCCTTTTGAGTGCAAACAGTCGGACAGGTATTTTGTATGCTGAACTGTTCAAAATGCGCCAGTGTTTTCTTATGCATTTTTGGATACCGTTAGTAAGGGTACTAAAGGTGTGTACAAAAGTTAACCAACCTAGTGGAGGTTTGTCTTCAGATTTCTCGATTAGGGCACCCCTTTTGTTATTGATGGTGCGTTTTTGAGCCCATTTGATCAGCCTTTTTGGGTACTTTTTCTCTTGTAGTTGTGTAGAGAGATTAGTTGAATGTTCCGCACACTTCTCTGTCATTTAACAATTTCTTCGTATTCGTAAAAACTGCCCATAGGGCAGATTTTCACGAAGCCACTTTGGGTGTTGACTGTCGAATCTTAAAAATGAGTTACGAGCCATTCGTCTCACTCTGTAACCTGCCTGACTCGTGATAGATCAATAGATCTAAAAACGCAATTTTTTCTTTGTTGACTTCAATTGTGAATTGTAAAAATTAATTACTACTGTTCAACCAGTCTCTGAACTTTGCCACTGATTCAAGAGTCCCTCGCCAGTGGACAAAAACGTCATCGATATAAAGTTTCCAACCACGGATTGAATAAAAAAAGGGTTTGTATTATTGATGGTATGTACCTGCTGGAAAGTGTGGACATAAATATTAGCTAGGCTCGGCGCAAAAACGCTGCCCATGCTCGTGCCTGGCACTTGGAGGTACGTAGTTTCTTCAAATTTGAAGAAATTCTCCTTCATTGCAAGACGTGCCAAAGATATAATGAAAGGCACTGGTGTTTTGGAATCCAAATCAGTGTTCATCATGATCTGAGAGATAGTGTCTATTGTTTCATCCTGTGTTATTGATGTATAGAGTGATACAATATCAAAATACACCAGGTAATCTTGGTCTTCATCAAACTCTATATCCAGTAAAAGCCGTAAAACGTCTTTGGTATCTTGCAGATAAGTCGGCATGGTCTTTACTAGTGGTCGCAAGAAGAAATCCACAAAGATGTATAAAGGCTCTAAAATTGAACCTATGCCAGATACAATAGGTCTTCCTACAGGAGGTCTTTCTTCTGCAAGTGAATTAATCATATCCTTCAAGCGTGCTAAAGGGTCTTTTTTAAGATCTCGATAGGAGTTTCTATAAGAGAGCTGGCGTAAACATTTATTTCTGTATGTAATGGTGTCTTGAATCACTATGGCACCGCCTTTGTCGGCGGGCTTTATAGTAATTGATTGGCTTGTGACAAAGTTCCCAATGCTATTTGTTCTTTTTAGGTAAATTATAAAACAAAGTGTTCTTGTTTGGATAGTTTTTGCACATGGCAACTACTTCTTCCTGTACTGCCTTTTCAAAAGGAAGTACCTTTGGAGGCACATTTACAATTGGTTGAGTGAATGTAGAGCGCTTTTTCAGACCTGTATTTTTGTCACGTGTTTTGTCTGGTACAGATTCTTTGTCCTTGAAGAAGTAATATAATCTTACTTTACGGAAGAACTGGGCCATTTCGCAATGGACTTGAAAGGGATCGCCAGAATTAGTCTCCACAAAGCCTAAACCTCGGTTTAGGACCCAAGATTCATCTGCAGTCAAGCTTCTTTTACTTAGGTTTACTATTAAGTTTGTTCCGTGCTGGTTCCTGTTTGGCCGCTCATCTTGGTTCTGCTCCTTGTCCCCATCTGAGGAATTGATGTCTGATCCCAATGGACTGGTGCGTTTTACCGTTTGCCTCTTGGTCTGCCCTGGACCAAAGCCTAAAAAAGACTGGTCCTGATAATGTTGCGGTGAGGTTGGAATTGGGGAATAGGTGCCTGGAACTGTTGAGGTGGAAAACCCCAAGGGGAAGGTGGCCACCATTGATGGAATTGTCCTGTGGGTAGGCCCCCATCTAGTTTCCACTTTGGTATCTGCCCCTACCTTGACCTCTGAATTGTTGTTGGTTCCCGGTGTTACTTTCACCCTCACTTGAGCTTTCTTCTGAGTTTGACCCTGAGTAAGAGGAACCGTATCTTTTACCTCTCTTATTTTATTCCGGGGGAGAGAAAGTGTCACTAGTTTAAGGATATACCACATCCCACTTGAAGCGCTCCAAATCATTTTTTATTTTTTTTATTTTAGTCATAAGTTTGTTATCTTTAAAGTCTTTGTTGGTTTTATTTGACTCGTCCTGGTTTTTCTTAAAAACCGCACTGGAAACTGTCGTTTTAATTTGGGCTTTCAATACCTGAATTTCTACAAGTATTGTATCTGCTATACGTTTCGCAGTACTGATTATAAGAATGAGCCAGTCTCTTGTACACCTCCATGTGATTAGTGCCCAGTCTCTCAAAAACTCTTTGTCTTGGAGAAACAAACGTGGAGCATTTGTGACAATCAGTCCGGATGGTGCACAAGAACCCCTTAAATATTCAGCCATTATAGCTCCATGGATCTGGATCCGTGAGTGGGACATTTTTAGGAATAGAGCCCATTTCCATTGATCCTCTGTTGAGGGTGTAGGATTCTTGAAACTATCAATGATGCTTGGTGTTGTATCTAGAATTAATTGATATGTGGCATCATTCAAGGCTAGGCCACTGATCTCTGCCATGGCCAAAGGGAAAAAACAAAAGAAGAACGACCGATATACAAAGGAAGCAATAATTTGCTTCAATATATGGCTGCACCATCCCTTAGGATCAACACTCATCAGGTAGATGCCATAGTACTAAAAAAGATAAGAGACAGACAGAAGATACAGTAGTATATGAACTATACTTCTGATACATTTATATATATAGCGAGACCACCATATTTCATTGTTGTTGTAATTATTTTATACCAGCCTACTATTTTGTACTTCTAACAGTCATGAAAATGCAAGGTTCTGATTGGCAGAGAAATAACATCTTACATTTTTCAGGTAATAGGTAATGCTCGCTAACTTGTTCCATGCTCAGCAGAGTATATGTGGTCTCTAATAGACATGGTTTTCTGCATAATTGCCAAATGATAAGGCTCAAAAATAGCTGTTTCGTTTAGAAGTTGCCAAGGCATGATCTGAGTGTTTGTAAAGCCAATTTATATGTATAATATCTCTTAACCTAGCTAGCCTGGCCATGTTGTAACAGACCTAACTCTCATTTGAGGAGATCTAATGCTGAGGATAGGAAGTGATTTAATGGGTATACTCTCTTAGAGACAGAGTGCATGCCATTGTCAATAACTTAAAAAATTGTTTGCAGGCTTGCTATATCTGATTAAGGCTCAGAGAGGGGGGCTACGTGCCCTCCGTCCCATATTTTTCACAATGGCTCTTGCGGATGTGGTTCCCAGAGCCTCACAAAAGTTTGGGAAGACATGTCATGTGCAATATACAATGTTTTAAGGCATTAATTGCCCAAAAACTACTAAACAGATTGACACCAAGTCACACAAAGCACTCTTTTGGGATCAAGATCCATTTTGTTTTGACAAATCTGGTGTAAATCCGTTCAGCCATTTGGGCTGTAGCTGTGTCTAAATGTCTTATGTAAAAATGAATTTGGAAAGCATGTTTTGGGTCCCTCTTTTTTTCTCAGCTCCCACTTGAATAGATCACCTCGAAACTTTCCAAAGGGACCCGAGTAAAAAACATTTTTGGGGGTATGTTTTGTGAAGGATTGTCGAAAATTGACAAAAACATTTTATAAATGCTTAGAAAAATGTCTTATCGTTATAAAATCATTTATGCTTATGACTAAAACAAATTTATATGAAGAAATACATTTTTTTAATTTATTACAGCATGGTTTCCTTTAGCTTTTTCACATGAACAGTGTAAAAATATATTACGTTTGATTTGAGTACTGGGCACAAAATGTAAAATGTTGACATTGAGTTAACATAATTCTTTGGTCTATATCCATTCAAATAAATGTAATTGCCATTGGATGTGTAAAACAAAGATGAAGAGAGCAAAAAATGAATGAAATAAATGTAAGCTAAGGAGAAAACCAAGAGGTGCTATGTATTTTTTGCCTATTAATTTCAAGTATACTGAAATTCAACGTGTGTTCATTTATGATATGGTAAGATCCTGAAAAAATATGACGGCAATGTCGTACTAAAATATGTACTAAAAATCAACTACACATATAAGTGTATGTCGCATACAAATTATACAAATATGAAGTTAAATAGATTTATTTTAGCAGAAACCTAAATGTATAGTAAACATTGCGTATTTGGTGTGCGTATCCCTCATAATGCTGTTGGCATATGTCTAACTGAAAATGGATATTATTGTAGGAAAACAACAAGAATATAGAAGGTTGTTTTAAACAATTTTTGTTGATTGTAAAAGCTATTTGTAAACATTTTTAAGGAAAAATGCACACAATAAATATGTTCAATTAGAAATGCATAAATAAATAATTATTGTTTAAATAAAAACAATGCATTTCGAAATGGAGATGTTTAAGAAATAAAATACTTTTGATTAGGTCGGTGACATCATGGCTTGTTATTCATATAGAAACAGCAGATAATGGAAGCCTTGTAACATAAGATTCATGGTGTAAGATCTATTTGTAAATTTAGCTCTGTTATTCCCTTTTAATTGTAAAAACCACCACCAGTTGAGGTGTGGAGGTTTATCCGCCATGGATACGCCAACAGAAGGCAATGTCATAATTGGAAAGTGGGGGGTTCTGGCAGAAACGCCTCAATCCGTCGCTTTTCAGCTAAACCTCTGTCAATCCATCAAAGAATTTGTAAAGCGCGCTACTTGCCCGTGAGGGTCTCAAGGCACTGAGGGGTGGGTGTGGGGGGGGGGGGGGTGCTGCTACTTGTCTCGAGGAGCCTCCTGAAGGTGAGAAGGTCTTGGATCTGCCGCAGATGGGTGGGGAGGTTATTCCAGGTCCTGGCGGCGAGGAAGGAGAAGGATCTGCCACCGGAGGTTGTACGTTGGATGCGCGGGACAGCGGTAAGGGCGAGGCTGGTGGAGTGGAGCTGGCGGGCAGGAGTGTAGAAGTTGAGTCTGTCTGTCAACGGAGTAGCCTGAGAGCAACGGAGATGGAAGAGGTTTGACGGAGTTTTGTCTGCCATACCTTTAGCATGTAAATCAGGCAGGTGGACAGTTACAATGTCAGACTGATGCAACGCTAATTTTCGACGGTCAATATGCATCTACCAAGATATAAATCTGGCACTAAATTATCCTGTGTGCCAGAATGTTGTGCTCCTCTTGAGATCCATGTGCAACCCTCCAATGAGGGCACGGCCTGCCCTACAGCTGGATGACCACTGATCAATGGGAATACTAAGTAGAATATCCCTCTGACTAAATGCTCTTGCTTCTAGGTCCAATAAACCAATTGCATTTGATTGAGCGTGCTTCGCTCAGCAAATTGATGCTGCAGGCTACCGCCCTGTGCTAATTATCAGAACATTTCTCACATTTCTTTCATTTTGTATTAGGTTAATGTATTGGCCATCATTGAGCTCAGCCACATCGGATGTTACCTGCCAGCAACAATTAATGATTTTACAATTATGCAGCATAGAATCCACTTAAAGGAAAATTTCACAGCACATGAAAAGGCAGAATATCTAGCTATTATGGCATTTTCATACACAGAGTTAATTACACAGATTGACCACCATGATCTAAAATATTTTATAGCAACAAATAATTATTTTGTCATATGTGGAAACAGAAATATAAGGGTATTAATGGGGACCACTGTAATTCACAGAACTAGGTTTTGTAAAACATACAATATTACAACCAAAAAACGCACAAATCTATCTGTAGAAACTTAATTGTAATGCAAACGTGTATTCTGTGCACAACAGGTACGATTCAAACGTTGGCTCCTAGAGTTCTAAGTTTTTTTCAGGTTTGCACTGTGAAGCTAACTTTCCAACAAGTAACAGCTAGTCAGGACATGATACCTCTTTTAACTGTCTCATCAATAGGAGGAATCTTACATTTGAAGCCGTTAGACCGCAAAAAGGGATATAAAATGTTTGGAAGACTGGCGGATTTCTCCGACTCTCTTAGATGAGCAGCTGCTTTCAGAACATTGCGACGTAACATGAATTGGTATCAACATTCCATAAAGAATAGGTCATTTTCTTCTCCCTGTTTGCACTATACCTATATATGTTGACCTTTCGAGCTGGTATGTCATTTTCTTCTCCCTGTTTGCACTATACCTATATATGTTGACCTTTAGAGCTGGTATGTCATTTTCTTCTCCCTGTTTGCACTATACCTATATATGTTGACCTTTCGAGCTGGTATGTCATTTTCTTCTCCCTGTTTGCACTATACTTATATGTTGACCTTTAGAGCTGGTATGTCATTTTCTTCTCCCTGTTTGCACTATACCTATATATGTTGACCTTTCGAGCTGGTATGTCATTTTCTTCTCCCTGTTTGCACTATACTTATATGTTGACCTTTAGAGCTGGTATGTCATTTTCTTCTCCCTGTTTGCACTATACCTATATATGTTGACCTTTCGAGCTGGTATGTCATTTTCTTCTCCCTGTTTGCACTATACCTATATATGTTGACCTTTAGAGCTGGTATGTCATTTTCTTCTCCCTGTTTGCACTATACCTATATATGTTGACCTTTCGAGCTGGTATGTCATTTTCTTCTCCCTGTTTGCACTATACTTATATGTTGACCTTTAGAGCTGGTATGTCATTTTCTTCTCCCTGTTTGCACTATACCTATATATGTTGACCTTTCGAGCTGGTATGTCATTTTCTTCTCCCTGTTTGCACTATACTTATATGTTGACCTTTAGAGCTGGTATGTCATTTTCTTCTCCCTGTTTGCACTATACCTATATATGTTGACCTTTCGAGCTGGTATGTCATTTTCTTCTCCCTGTTTGCACTATACTTATATATGTTGACCTTTCGAGCTGGTATGTCATTTTCTTCTCCCTGTTTGTACTATACCTACATATGTTGACCTTTCGAGCTGGTATGTCATTTTCTTCTCCCTGTTTGCACTATACCTATATATGTTGACCTTTCGAGCTGGTATGTCATTTTCTTCTCCCTGTTTGCACTATACTTATATGTTGACCTTTAGAGCTGGTATGTCATTTTCTTCTCCCTGTTTGCACTATACCTATATATGTTGACCTTTCGAGCTGGTATGTCATTTTCTTCTCCCTGTTTGCACTATACTTATATGTTGACCTTTAGAGCTGGTATGTCATTTTCTTCTCCCTGTTTGCACTATACTTATATATGTTGACCTTTCTACCTGTGTGATACCAGAATAGAGCAATCCGGAGGTGAAAGACAAGCAGTTCAATTTTGCAAACTGTTGGTACAACAACTGCTGTCTAAATGTGATCCCTTTTGTTTGGGCGTGTCGCCCTTCCCTCGTGATTGGTCAGCCTGCACTCTTCAAACCTCTGAGGTTTCCTTCAGCACAATGCACGTTGCGCATCCCTCATCTTTATGGTCTTTGATGCGCTTCCATTCTCACTTATGTTCTACTTACGGCCTGTTTGCTGCTGGGGTAAAACAGCAGCATGAACCACTCTGTATTTTTTCACGGCACAAGCGTAACTACTATGCCAGGTTCTGACAATGACAACGGAAATGTAGTCGCTCCTTACAAGCACAGACGTGATACCTTTCTATGCAGCTCAAATAGAGGCAGATTTACAATGAAAGTGACTCCGTGCACTCCGCAAGCCATTTGGCGGCGCCGCACCGAGTCACTTTCAAAGCACAAAGATGCAACATGTTTACAACATTATGTTGCATCTCTGTGCTTCCCCCTACATTGGCACAAAAACTGCAGCCATGCGCCGACGCAGGCACCTTTGCACCATGGTGCAAGGATGCCTGCGTCATGGGGAGATTGTTTTTGTGCAGGAAGGGTAGGTAAATAAATCAATAAAACTAAAGGCGTTGCAGCGCACACAATGACATTTGTTTTATTTCTTTATTTCTTTAACTAACTCCAATCGGCCCCCCACCTTGCCCCTCCCCGGTCCCGCCTCACCGCCCTGCAGCACTCCCTCCAGGAGCCGCTACTGCCCGAAATGCATTGGGAATTCATATACATCATGTTGAATACCTTATCATTTCCAACGAAGCACACCATGAAGTCTTAAGAATGAAGCTGCAAGTTGGCATAAGAATAATATTTGGAAAGAACACTTGCACTGGAAGGACGCTATTAATAGTCTTTAAATAAAAGAACAGAGCAACAATTTTCCCATAAGATTGTTTATTGGATTCAGCAATTTCCTTTATATGGAAGAAGTCCATCTTGGGACTCACCTCTTTTCAGATAGGGGGCCTATTGGATTCTCACAAACATCTAGAGTAACACAACAGAAACAAAGCCCTCCATGTGTCATGTTATACTCTCGCGCAGTGCAAAATGGAATTATGTATCTTTTGTATTGCCTGCTCCGTAGATGTTGTTTAAATATGGACCACTTAAATGCTGTATTCACCTAAACATGCGTGGTGTAACAGCACTTCACATTGGTGCATATTCGGTGCAGTCACGAAAGCTGATGATGCAACCAAACACTATAAGGTCACCAGCCCATCAACCTCTCCATGCCATCCATTAATGATAGGAACAGCATATTGTTGCTGAAAAAATAGAGGAATGGCCCACAGAGGAAACATCTGCCTGTAGGGATGATGGGCTCATTCTCAAAACTGATGCCATTTGCCCTACATCCGAAGCAGGAGCCAGAAAGGTCCAGGCAGCCCTAGTGTTCCCTGAGAAGTAAGATGAGATCCTGAATTTGAATAACTTGACAATTGATTGCTAGAACCGAACAGCTGCAGTAGTGGAGGATGCGATAGCTGCTGTTCCTGCAGACCTATAGATCAAACAAATAAATGGTGAGCCCTTGGGATAGCAGGCCAAAAGTATGAACACCTTCATAACTGGATTAGATGGTGCGCAAATGCGCATTACTGCTCAGATGGCCATGTTCCAATGGGGCGTTGCATCATCTCTCCAGAGGAACAGTGATGTGCTAGATGTGATTCAGTGTTGGGGGAGGCAGGTTACAGAATGCTACAGAATGAACACTGATGATGTAGAAGTCAATGTGTCCGATTATTCTCACTATTCTTTTTTCAGCTCGCAGACATTGCGGTGTTGCAACTCAGGCTTATATCTGTTTAGTGCCACATGATGTTAAGTTACTGTTGTTTTGGTTACACTTTCGAGTGATGATGTTGAGAATTACTTCCTGTTTCTTCATCCTTGCACCGTGTAAGCTTATGTCAGTATTTGGAGCCTGTACTTGGTTTGTCCTCATGAGTGTTTGAAGAAGGCCACTACATGTGGCAAGGAACATCCCATCATCCCATATGGGTTTTCGTCTTCTCGCTGGCTTGATCCCATTAGAAGAAACTAGCCTTTTGGCTAAGTTTGCATTCGCACTATAGAAATGCCACATACATACATACATACATACATGCTTATGAACAAGTTAAGTCCTCAGGATTAGCTCTGGCGGCTCCAGAAAGGCCCCAGCTCTCCTAAGGTCTGGTTGCACCCCAACAGCATTCCGTTCCCCGCTCATTTGTTCCAGATCGTCCACAATATAGCCATTCAATGGAGTTCTAGCCGGATCCTGTTCCAGAAAAGAGATTTGGTATATTCCAGAATATCAACTGCACCCAGAAGCTTGGCCTTTGTCTTGTCTTTGATGATTCTTGAGGAGATACTCCCTGCTTGGGATAGTCAGCTTCTGTGCTGTATCCTAGGTGCCTCAATCCACTGTCTTTGATTTCAGAACACTACAGTGGACTTCTGTTTAATGGTCGAGTGATTCTATCACATAGCTCTGCATTAATACCTTGGCTGCTAGAGGTTCCCCCCCCCCCCCCGGTGCTGAGCTATGAGTAAATCACATTTTACATGACGAGCTCAGCTCGTCATCAGCACAGCTCAACCGTGCCTCATGACGAGCTGAGCTCGTCATGAGCAGCTTAAAATGACGAGGTTATCCTGGAGGAGGGTAGTCACTAACAGTGGCAAGTGCCAGTGATGCCGGATCCGACTGAGGAAAGGCATCATCAACCAAGGTTTGAAGTCATAACCCTGGTCAGCTATGCCGGACGTTTGTGTATAGGTATACATGCTGCCTTTGATCTATTATCTGATGATGAGCTTTGGTGGGAATCAGTGTCATACATACCTAGTGGTCGTTATCTGTACACACCACTTTCAAAGCATTGATTAAAGATGCAATACTTAAGAATGTATGAATGAGATCTGCTGTCTGGGTACCAAGCTACAACGATTGGACTATGCCATGTCAGCAGATATTACTTGCATATAGCCAAAGGAAGCCATAAAATGTGGAAAGTTGGCAAGATCGTAGAAAGCTGTCTTGAGGTCTTGCTGATTGAGACCTTGTTTGGGTAATCTGCAGTGCAGTGATGGGATGGCCAGGATTGCTTCATATGTATGTGGGGGAATGCAGGTAATACAGATTGTGACATCTGATCTAATTTGGTACTGGCAAGGGAAGTAGTCTGTCAGTAAATACATTAGTTGTTACTGCTTGCAACCTAACTTTGCTGGCTCAAAGAGGGTGCAAGATTTTTCAAGTAGCCTCACTATAATATCACTGATTAAGTTATTCCTTTGTGCAGTCTCCTCCTCAGCCATCGCTTCCATGTGTTCCCTATGCACACACTTACCCTGCAATGCCATCAACCCTTCTGGCCTGTTTCAATCTCCTCAATTTCTGCTCCCAGGAAAAAACCCTGAAAAGGTTATTTTCCTGTCCCCACAGCCCCTTCTCATATCATATGAGCACAACAGTCAGTCCTTCACCCTTTTTAATGAAAAAACAGGGATAAAAGTTTTTTAGGGAAGAAATACCTGTATCGGTCGCCCAAACAGCTAGCTCTGAATGCCATCAGCGGTATACAAAAAACTTGTCTGTAGGTAAAACAGCATTGCATTTATCAACAACACCTCTGAATAGCCAAGGCTAACGCTAATTTCTCCTGGATATTGATTAAATACAGCTCATTACCCACAAATGACAAGTGAACCCCATCTCGTCTAAAAAACCATAATTTAACTACGATTCCTTAATCTTTCTTTATTTCTTCTATCAAACACAAGCCGGATAGTTGAACTAAATCATTTTCACACATATGTAACAGCAGCACATCTGGCCAGTTCCCACTGGGAGCTAAATTAGATTAACATGATAACAGTTGTCCCCATTTCATGCCTCCCTTTCCCCACCAATCTATCTTGATTTTGTCAATGCAGAATTCCAGATATTTTCCAAAAGGTCTCTTTTCTGCTTGTTTTGCTGCCCACTTAATAAAAGAGTGTCCAATTATCCAAATGGAAAAGAACGCAGCTGCAGGGCCCGCCACACAACCGGGATAAGAAACATGTATTAAGTAACCATAAAAGTTATGCATTCTCAATCTTTATGATGTATCTCAAGCAGCAATCTGAGGACCATTGACCTAGTTTTTTAACATCAGCAAGAGAAAAACCCAATGTCGCTGCTTCAGACGCAACACCACTTCTGAAGGAATGAGCACCGAAACGAGAAGGATTTTCCCCAATGTTAACGAGAACTTACCTCATCACTCCCAGCACCTGAGAAGCTTACAGCTATGTACCATTTTGGTGTTTGAAAACTAATCCTGACTTTGCACTCCCTGCAGCCCGGAAATGTTGCCAAGCAGCTACTGGGCATATTATGCTGATCATTTTTCCAAGGTTAATTTTTGTGCCTTTTCCTGTTTGATCTGTCTTCAGTGTTCTAAAAATATTTGAATATTGTCGTCTGTAGCAGTCACATTGTCCACTTTCGACCCGTCTAACTGGCCCTGACCCAATAATTCCGATATCCTACAGGCCCCAATAAATATTTGGGTCATTAGAATGGTGGGAGGATTTTGTCCGCCCGCCATCCTATCGGGAAACGGGCCCGCCCGCCATGAGGGTGGGGATCCTGTGGGGGCAATTAGGATGCGCCCGCCACAGAGGTGGGTGCATCCTACATTCCTGTCATTGTGGCAGGCGGTGCACTCAGCACCACCCACCACAATGCCAGGAAGGCATGAATTGCACTTCCATGCACAACATAGCAAGCACAGTGTGCGGTGCATGGAACTGCAGGGGGCACACTTGGTACCCCTCATGTGCACTCCCCACCCCCTAGAGTCCCCGGTGGCCCCCAAAGGGCCCCTGCAGTCTATTCCCACATGCCTTTCCGTGGCAGCAATGCCGCCACAGAAAGGCATGTTACTGCACCCTTGGTAATATGGCTGGTGGAGTCTAACAGACACCGCCACCATATTAACCCTTTTCCACCCGGTCGACGAGTTGACCGGACGGAAAAGCAGCAGACAGTCTTTCCGTCTGCTGCGGTCCCCCCACCATAGTAATATGGCGGGGGGAAATGGGTAGTGGGTGGGGTCAGATCAAGGGTGGATGGCCACCGTCATGCGGGCGGTGGCGATCTGTCCGTGATCCTAATGGGCCCCTAAGTGTTCCAACTCTGAGTAACATATCCATGAAAGATTTTTAACCATAAGAAACAACGTTTTTGATGAAACGGGATCCCTAATAAATTGACCTCTCTTCTTTTATTTGGCCCAAACTTGTAAAATGCGCTTCCCCATCTCACCAGCTGAAAGTGCATAGTCCCAGAAAATGTTTCCATAAAATCTCAAATCTGCAAATTTGCCAGCGATTGTGGTAGGAGACACCTTATTCTCTATGTTACTCATAATGAAACGAAGTACATCCTCTCTGTGCAACCATGATCCTTGTTCGTTGGATGACCTACGGGAGGCACCCATCCCCAAAATTCTTCCCAGGCTCTTCTATACGCTGACCTTGTACTCGCAGCTAGGGATTTTTCAACCACCTCCAGCATTCATCTTCGACTAGCTTCCATAACTCCTGAGGCACTTGTGTTTTCTGCCTCTCTGCTCTGGGGGCAAAACCACCACATCTTGGCCACTACGATTGCGATAATGCATCTTCTATTTTATTATCTACTCCTGGGACATGTTTGGCTCTAGGACAATACTGTACATCAAACATCCCAGCATAAACCTCTGCAATACCTTCAACAAATACGTCTCTCTGACTTTTTGTCCATTAATCAAATCCACAACTGTCTGATTGTCAATGTTAAAGGTAACTGCTTTTTTAGCTAGTTTTGCACCCCAAACTGACATTGTCATCAATAGTGAAACAAATTCAAAATGATGCAATGCTTCTCTTTTCCATGATCCAATTTTTTGCCACTGTTCAGCACACCATTTGCCTTCCCAGAATAAACAAAAGCCATTTGCACCAGTAGCATCTGAGTATATTTGCCCATCCCGACAAAATTCATATCCAAAGACCACATGGTGACTCCATTAATCCTCTTAAGGTTGTGACTAGGTAGCACCAGACATTGCAAAACCTATTCTTCTACAGAAAGTTTGTCCTGGCCTTACAACTCAAAAAGCGAAGTTCAAATGCCCCAAAAAACATTAGATTTGTTTCAATCTCAATTTAGGTGACATCTTGGCTTCTTCCAGTGTACCAACTATTCCCTTCATTTTTACAGCTGGCAATCTCGCTTCCATCTGTAGTGTATCCAATTTGATGCCTAGAAAACACCAAACATGTGGCCGGCCTTTCCGTTTTTTCGGGAGCCAGAGGATCACCTAATTCATGTGCTATATTCTCAAATTGATGGAGTGCTTTCTCACAATCTTGCGATGCCGCTGCACCAACAAAGAAAAAATCGTCCAGATAATGAGTGACAGCGTGAAAGAAATCGAACAGCACATTGGTAGTACCTTGTCTATGTATAAAGGATTATGAAAATGAATGCCTAGCAAAGAAAAATCTAATGAATGAACTGGTAGCCAACAAAATGCGAATTTAGCCAGCTCAGCCACTGTGCCCACGTCTTTATTCAATACCATGGCCACGTCCACCGATGCAAACTGCACTACAGTATCATCCCTTGATATAAAATAATTCACTGATGATCCATGGGGCCATGACAGATGATGAATCATGCAACATTTTCCAGCTGCCTTCTTAAGTATAACCCCTAAAGGTGAAATCGTTAGGTCAGTAAAGGACCAGTAATTGAAAGGACCTGCCATTCGTCTTTCTGTCACTTCTTTATACAACTTCTGTCTCACAATATGAGGATATTCCTTTGCTGATTTTAGACTGTCAGCAAACCTGCGTGCTCTCAGGCCTTGATAACCCAGCCTAAAGCCATCCTTAAAGCCCCATTCCAAACTTTTTGCATCCTCACCATTAAGGGTAAACCTTTAAACAATAATTTAATTACTCAAGATTAATTGGTGTAAAAGCATTTATAATCAGATTAAAATGATCCCCCTCTACCCCTGCCTTGACCACTCCAGCCAAAGTTTGCTTGGTCCCCAAAACATTGTAGGATTGCAAGCTTTCCCACACATTTGGAACATTTGTGTTTGTATCTGCATGGTTTACGTGGACAATATCCCCTATTAAAACTCCAGCATGCGCCGGTATTGGGATTTTCACTTCTATTTCATAAGCCCCCGCGGGGTGGGTCTGCCAAGAAAAGGCCAGTGAGGAGCGGCTAACCTGCTGGCTGTCTGGCTGTGTGCATAGTGGTTGGAGGTCTTTGTGGATACATCCATTGAACCCACACTTCATTATCCACGTCCCCCCCAGTTTTTCAGGAGTCAGAACCATACGTGCTCTGAAGTCTTCATCATGATGCAAACACCCCAAATTCCATGTGGGCTTTATGAATGGTGTCAAAATATTCAAATATAGACATTGACCTGTCAGGGAACTTTTCGCAGTAGACACTAGCAAATATTAAGAATGCTGATGTCCAGGAGTCGATTGTTGTAGGCACCCTAGGTCTTTTTGCTAAATCCCAGGTTTCTTCCCTGGACCCATCTTTTGATTTTATTTCCTATGAAGTAGCTTAAAGACGTCCACAAATTCACCCTTAAATGTTCTCTTTTGCTGTATTACTCAAATGAGCCCCCAAAGGCATTTATAATCCCATGTAAGGTAAACATTTTAAGACTTCTATTTAACTCTTCTCACTATCATCTTTTACTTTTTCGTCTTTTTTCAAACCTGACTGACCAACCCCATCAGAAACCCCTTTACTTTTGTTTTCATCTCTTACAATGTTTTCCTGGTTTCTCATAACTGTCTCCCCTGTTTCTTCCCCTTTTCCATCAGTACTTACACTTGTATCTGCTACCCTGGGGGACATTACTGTTTTAACTTGCCTTCTACCACCTTCCCAATAGCCCCACCATTGGCTCTCACCTGTTCTCAAGTTGCTGGCTGTCTCTGGTGAACCCTGTTTCTTATTACCTTTTTCTTGCAATTTCTTTGTATTGCGGCCTCTGTATATTTGACTCGCTCTGTTATCTTTTTCCTGTAGCAAATAACTTTGGGATTTTTTATTAGCATCTCACCTTCGTTCTGCCCCTTCAGCCTTCAGCTAACTAGGTATCTCCCCTTCTTCCAACTCGTCCATTTCATCATCATAATCTAAATCGCCTTCCCATTGTTCCCCATCATCTGTCCTCCCAGCACTCACTCCTGGACATTCCCCATCACCCACTCCCCCCTCATATTTTTTCCAATCCACCATTTTTTCCACTTTTGTAGAAATCATCTTTTCCCGCGTTGTCAGGATGGCTGCGCTGAACCTCTCCCCCTCTTCCGACCGCTCCACTATGGACGCCCGAGACCCAACCAGCATTTTTTCACGGCCCTTAGTATTTTTAGGCAGTATTTGCCCTCCAATGTTCTGTAAGCTGCCAAAACTTGCAGCTGTTGTTGTCCTGTGCTCTCTTTGTAATATTAATAATAATCCACATTTGTAAAGCGCGCAATCACCCGTAAGGGTCTCTAGGCGCCGTCGGGAAGATTAAGCAAGCTTTTGCCCAGAGTCATATGGTGCTGGGCTAATCTGCAGCCAGTCCCAAACATTCGAACCGTGATCCCCAGATTCCAGGTTCAGTCGCCTTAGCTTTGGCGCCACACAGTCTCACTGGGAACCCAAGTCCATTTTCCAGCTTTTAAGGCTTTTTTATGTCCCTTAATGTCTACAGAACCCTCACTTCTTCATATTGACAAACTATGGTATTTTCTTCCATTGAGTTTATATTTATTACATCATTATCCTTTTCTTCTTGAGTATGTGATAATTCAAAAGCTTGAACTTTATCATGCAGAGTCCTCTGCAGAACATGTAGCCTGCAACTCCCTTTTAGTAGAAAACCCCTGCCCTTCCTTAAAGGAATTCTTTAAACCATGTTTGAAAATGGCCATTTTTATGTTTTTTTAGTCATTGCATGGGAAAGAACAGACTTTTTTAAAGCCCTATGCTGATATTTTTCAGCTGTTTAATTTCCTGTGCTCTGATTTTAAATCTTCCCCATGACTGGAATCCCCCAGGACCCGCCTTTCACTAGACGGGTGTTTCTGAAAAGACGCGCTCGGGCGTGTGTGACCTCTCCCTCCTCCCATAGAAGCAGACGGCTCATGCGGGGAAGCGGTAAAGAGAAGCTACCCACTGTCATCGTGTTCATGTTCCTTTTCCTCCCCTTGACAACGCACATTTGAAACACTTACTTTCCCCTCAGACGAGCACGCTAACAGCGGCTGCAACCCCTCTGGCGGCAGCCCGCTTTGGCCTCACGTAACCAACCCAGGCTTGTTCTACAATGCAGGGTTTTATTAAATCATCCCTGCCTGACTCCACTAAAGTTTTTGTTGTGTGTCTAACCACCGCAGCCTTTTCTTACATAATTATATTAATTTACATTTACTCACTAACTGAAAACTATCTAAAATTGTTCCCTACCTCAGGACCACAGCGTTGAGTGATGCACTAACCTTTTCCCTACTGGATAACTGTCTAAGCCCTGCCCCCTGCATAACTATGGCCAATTGTAGCCTCCCGGCCCGGAATCCACCACCTGCCCGAAGCTACCTAGGGGTGGACAGCCTATGGATGCCACCCTCAGGAGCCCTCATTCCGATCTGTGTGTTTTTCCCTCTTTTTTATTTTGTAATTATCTGATGTGGAGAAATAAGTGTCTGTAGCCAAAAGCATGTTAGCGAGTACTGTACCGGCAACCACCGGTTCAACTAAGCAATGCACTCACATAAAAATGTTCAGTAATCCAAGGCCCCAGTTTAGCGTTCATTTGGCTCTTGGACATAGTTTTGAACGTCAGTGCTGTGCCAATACCCCCTATAGCGTTCTAGTGGTTGTTAGAAGCTCTGGCCTTGTCCGGAACTATGTGCTCGAATGTATCACCTTCTGGCCAGCCGTGGCCAGAAGGGTATAAATAAATGGTCGGGAGTCGCTAATGACTTCCAGTCCGACCAGCAAGCCATTGTGTGTGTGTCAGTTATTTAATGCTCATGTAACAATATATTACCTACCCCTCCACACTGGCGACGAGGGTGGGATTCTGCCAATAAGACTCATCCCAGACGATACGCCGACCGAAGCATCCACAGGCAAGATAGAGCGCCGTCAGGAGCAGAGGAGACCAGCGCTGAGCGAAGAGCGCCTGACGCGGGAGCAGGAGCAGGAGTGAGAGGCCCGACGGCGCCACCGACCGCACCGGTGAGCAGCGTATGCCCTGAGCTGCATAGGGGCACCGGCATGGCGAGCGGTGAAGAGCCGCGAGCACCAGCGGCCTGCACGAGCAGAGAAAGGCCCGACAACCAAGCAAATCGAGCGCGAATGCGCGAAGGAAGCGAGAGGCCCGGCAGGAACGTCGAAGAGTGACGCAGGTGAGCGCGAGTGCCGGGGAAAGCAGCAGGCACATACACGAGGCAAAGGAGGCACGTCCAGCGACCAACAGGGGTCTGAGACACGTGGAATGCAGAGCAAGCAAACTAAACAAACACCAACCAATCCAAGAACATAAGGCCCCAAACAAGCACTGGCAAATCAAAATATATATATATATATATATATATATATATAATTAAAGCACAAAGAAGCTGAGTAACACCATTTTAAGCACAGGAAGACACGAGTAAACAATACTACGCTGACAAACCCACCAGGTAACCTGGGAGTCAACCAGAATCAGCCAGCAGCGCCACACCAGGCAGCGCCACTCCAAGCAGCGCCACAACAACCAGCACCACCACCAGTAGTGCAGCAGCAGGCAGTGCCCCCAGTGCAGCCAACACAACAATCAGTCCACTCACAAATTCAAGCCCTCCCACCATTCAGTGAGCTGTTTGAACCAGCCACGGCAGCACCAAGATGGGCAGTTTGGATCGGACAACTTAATAACTACTTCATGGCCACCCGTGAAACAGACAATGTAGTCAAACGATCGCTGCTGTTGCATTTTGGAGGGACGGAGATCTAAAAACTCTTCTCTCACCTTCCAGACACCAGAAATGCTAATTACTATGATGCTGCGGTGCAAGCGCTCAATGCGCACTTTGACCCTCAGCTCAACCCACATTACGAAAGATTTAAATTTAGACAGTCTAGACAGAGAGAGAGTGAGACGGTGGATGCCTTTCATGCCCGGTTGAGAGAACTAGTAAGCACATGTACCGAAGATGACCAAACAAAAGAGGTCACGGCGCAGATCATGCAAGGATGCCGAAATAAAACTCTGAGGACACTGATATTGTGTCAACCACACATCACACTGGATGAGATACTCATGCTCGCACAGTCACACTAGTTATCTGATGCCAGATCCACAGCGATGGAAGCCGCCCTAACCCGTCAAGCAGAAGCAGGGACAGGCGTAAAGACAGAAAGAGTGGATGCCGTTCGCACCCCGAGTAGAGGCAGACGGGGAAGATGGCCGACCAGGAAACCAAGACGGCCGCCATGCGGTTACTGCGGACGAGATGAACACAATCAAGATGGCTGCCCTGCGAGAGGGAAAACATGCTCTAAATGCGGGGTACCAAACCACTTCGCAAGTGTATGCAGAGGAGGATTCCGTGGAAGAAACCTTGCCGGAAGGAAGGCCATCACAGGGGCAGTCAGACAACTAAGCGTAGAGGACACACAGCAGATAAGATCCATGTCACTCAGACACTACCGCCCGCACGTCTAGACGACTCCTCCACGGAGGACGATGGCGAATGCTAATTCGTATCCTTCACAAAAGATCTAAAGAGACGGCGAAGACCGCAACCAAAGTGCCAAATCCAAAATGATGGATCAGCGGTCACCGGAGTGATAGATACCGGTGCATCAGTAACGTGATGGGCATACAGCACTACAAAAGCCTCAATCCTAGGCTGCAGCTAACACCATCCAAAGTCAAAATATTAACATATGGCAGCCAGACACCGCTTCCCCTACGGGGAAAGATGCAAGTACAGGTGAAGACAGAAGATCATGAAGTGACAACAACGTTTCATGTCATCGACAAAGAAGCTGACCTTCTAGTTGGGAGCCACACTGCGGAGGACCTCAACCTCATTGCATTTGCCAACGCCGTCAAAACACTTCAAACTGAAGGCCTTCTACAGATGTTTCCATCCTTGTTCAAAGGATTAGGCCCAATTAAACAATAACCTGTCAAACTGCAAATTGACAAAGCCATCCAACCAATAGCTCTGAAACACCGGAGAATTCCATTTCACTTGAGAGCTGCAGTCGAACAAGAGCTGGCACAACTAGAAAAACAAGGAGTAATAGAGAAGGTTACTGACCCAACACCATGGTTATCACCGATGGTGATAGCAGAGAAACCCCGGCAACCAGGGAAAATAAGGATTTGCATCGATATGCGGATGCCCAACAAGGCGATAAAACAAGAAAGACATATAACACCCACTGTCGATGACATACTCACAGACCTAAATGGAGCACAGTGGTTCTCCAAATTAGACTTGAACGCTGTATACCACCAGCTGAGACGAGCCGAAGAGAGCAGATATATAACAACTTTCTCGACCCACCTAGGCCTCAGAAGGTACAAGAGGTTAAACTTCGGAATATCCTCAGCAGCGGAAATATTTAAAAACACCATAAAAGAGATACTATCTGTCCTACAAGGTGTCTTGAATGTAAGCGATGATATTTTAATACACTCTAAGACCAGCGAAGAACATCATCAGCGACTGAGGGCCACGCTCAAGAGACTAGCTGAACATGGGGTAACATTACACAAGGACAAATGTAAATTCTTTCAGAAATTCATAGAATTATTTGGCTATATGTTCAACTCAGATGGCGTCCAGGTTGACCCCAGAAAGTCACAGGCTATTAAGCATACACCAGCCCCGACCACGGCCTCAGATGTGAGAAGTTTCCTGGGCATGGCACAATACTGCATAAGATTCATACCTGACCTAGCTACCATCGCTGAACCTCTACGAAACCTAATCAAAAAGGATAATCCGTGGAAATGGACAGACACCGAGGAAGAAGCGTTCAAGAGGACCAAAAACGCGCTACTAGACGGGACAACCATGGCATATTTCGACACATCCAAGCACACAGAAATATTAGTAGATGCCAGCCCAGTCGGACTAGGGGCTCTCCTCACTCAGGAGACAGAACCAGGAGCGTGGGCACCATTGGCATTCGCAAGCAAAGCCCTCACCGCCACCAAAGTGAGATACTCTCAAATAGAGAGGGAAGCCCTAGCTGTGAAATGGGCATGTAACCATTTTCACCTCTACATAACTGGACACCCGTTTAAAATGATGACTGATCACCAACCACTCATATCGTTGTTCAAAGGTACGGCACCACACCCACCGCCGCAAATCGAGAGGTGGGCGATCCAAATTCAACAGTATCAAATGGACCTTGTATACCGACCCGGAGCAAAGAATCCTGCAGACTTCCTGTCGTGACACCCAGCCAGAGAAGAGACACCAAGAGATGAGCCTGACAGACAAACTGAAGAGTTTGTGTACATGGTGTCACAGGGAGCTTGTCCCCAAGCCATGTCGGCGGAGAAGATTATGCCACAATATGCCAATGATGTAGTTTTGAAGAGAGTGGAAAATGCTGTAAACGCAGGATCGTGGGAAGGCTTCCTGAGAGATGTTCAAGGATGGAGTGAGAATGACCGCCTGTGCCTCAGTCAATTCTGGAAAGTACACAATGAACTCAGCATTGCAGAAAATGGACTCATCCTGAGGGGCTCGAGAATAGTAATCCCAGTCACTCTGCAGGAACAAGCAACAATGCTAGCCCATGAAGGACACCTAGGCACCAGGAGAATGAAGGCCAGAATGCAAGAGAAAGTGTGGTTTCAGAACCTGGAGAACAATGTCGACACAGTAGTACAAAATTGCCGAGCATGCCAACTGACAAGTAGAGCGGAAGCTCCCGCACCAATCATCACTGAAGACCATGCGCCAGCACCATGGTCATGGGTCAGTCTAGACTTTGGCAGCTTTCCAGACAGTAGATTTACGGTAGTTCTAGTAGACAGCTACACAAAGTATCCAATAGTGGAAATAGCTCAGTCCACAAGCTTCACGAACATACAGCCAATTCTAAGCAAAGCATTCGCCATGCCTCCCAGAGAGCGCTCAAGCTCGGCGGAAGAGGACAAATGACAAGGTGAGCAGGAGAAGAGCAGCCCAAGACAGAACACTGACCCCTGGAGACTCTGTGCTCATTCAATCACGAAGACCAGGGGGGAAATTCCGAACACCATATGAGATCGAGCCATGAACCGTCAAAGCAACCAAAGGCACTGCGGGACAGCCCAACGCAACGGAGAAGAAGTAACAAGAAACGTCTCATGGTTTAAACGAATACCATCAGCACCTGCCAGCACAGAACACCAGACCGAGACACTAGAGGGGCGTAGCTTCATCAGTGAGCCACTGGGGCTCACGCAGTGTAGCCCGGTGTCAACCTGTCTAACTTCAACCACTGAATCACCAACGCCTCCTCCGAGAGTCTATCCAGAGGGTACCCCGGTAAGAGGATGACGACAATACAATCTCAGGCCTAACCCTAGGCTCAGCCAAAGACAAAGACTAGCAGATTTTGCCTGTTAAGTTAATTTGTTCAAAAGACTAACTTGGGAAGGAATGTAGCGTTCTAGTGGTTGTTAGAAGCTCTGGCATTGGCCGGAAGTACGTGCACGAATGTATCACCTTCTGGCCAGGCGTGGCCAGAAGGGTATAAATAAATGGTGGGGAGTCGCTCGTGACTTCCGGTCCGACCAGCAAGCCATTGTATGTGTGTCAGTTATTTAATGCTCATGTAACAATATATTACCTACCCCTCCACACCTCCCTCACTCTCGCCATGATGACTCACTTTTTGAGGCCCCTGTACCTCCAGTCATCACACTTTCCCACAGATAAAAATCCCTCCACCTCCTTACTTCCTGTTCCTTTTTTGTGCTTGCACACCTTTCCATGCTCCAGCGGGTCAGCAGCTTTACTGTCAGCGAGCGTGGGGGCGGCATGATAGAATTGATTCTGCTATGATGCCAGCAAATATTTAGGCGGTGGGTTTTCTGGTATCCACAAGATGTCTGCACGTGGTGTGGCAGACTTTTCCTTTCTTACAGTGATGCTTTTTCTCCCGGCTAGAGATCTGCGGTACATTCTTACAGCCGGAGTGGGCGTGGTCAGTTGCTAGGGCTTTGTTCATTCAGCCAGAGGTTTGTTATGCCTTCCTCCAGCTGGGTTGTGTGTGGCTGGGTTGCAGCGGTGAGCAGCTGATCAGCATTGTTTCTGTGCAGGCTCTCCAGATGCCCATGGCTTAGCATCCACATAGTGGAGCATGCAGTCTGGTGCAGCATTCTTGTGGTCCTTGTGAGCGCTTGTTTCTCAGTAGCGCCTCTGTTTCCTGCTTGCAGTGTGATAGCAGAGGTGGCACTGTTTTGGCAACTCCCATACTGCTGATCGCCTGTGGCGGACGTGAAGGGGGGATACATATGTCAAATATGACCGTGTTTGTCTGGCCTAGCATGCGGCCAGGAGTGGCTTATTTAGGGTATGCTTGGCATAAATCAAAAGATGTCATTGCCTGGAGCGAAAATGGTCATGGCTGTGCCTGGACCTTGCCAAGTTTCTATGGTTGGTACTGCCACGCTGTTTTTGCTCTGCCACACTTAATGTTGCTCTTGAGAAGGTGCTTTTTGGGGCATCCAGACTGTGCAGATAATGGTTCTGTCAGTATTCATAACTCACACCAAACTGCCCCTGCTCAGGAGAACCAGGAGCTGTGGCTCAGCAGAACTGTCTTCTGCTTATATTATCATGTGTCCCACGTGGCAAGGGGTACGATCCCAGCCAGAGTGGCAAGGTGTTGTATGGTCGTCTTTGTAGATAGTGCCAATAACAGCGCTCTCTGATTGGACATTACCCTTCTGCACATCAGCAGGTGGCTGTCTTACTTCTACGTGCTTCAGGGCCTGGGATGTTCCTGCTTGTCGCACGGTGGGATATGCAGTGTGATTTTGGCATCCCCTGGACTGCTATGCACCTATGAGGGATGCAATGGTTGGAATTAGAGTCATTGCGGCGCTTCAGCGTTTTATGCCTGGCTTGGGAAGTTCTGGAGAGCGCTAGCTGTAGGTGTCCACGTGGGTAGATTTGAACCCGCTGAGTTTGCTGTCACAGGTAGTGCAGAGCCGTCGGCACTATTGTGGAACTAATGGTGTTTTTTTTTAAATATGCATGCAGCCTATGGCTTTGGCTCGATGGTGCGGGTGCTTATCTGTGGTACAGCCTCACCTTCAGCACAGGGGTTCAGGTCCTTCTCAGGGGATGGAGGCGCTCCTTGTACTGTTGAAGTTGTCAGCATTTTTGTTTTCATCTTCTTGATTGGGGTTCAAGGGTAGCCTTGTGCCTAGGATGTATTCTGAACCATGTTTCCAGGAGCCAATTTCTGTGTCGTTTGTGTTGGTTCACAGTATTGCAGGTTTCAGGCTTTGATACCGTTTCATGTCAATTCATTATTTTTTGTCCAGCTGTGCTGTTGGCACTTTGGCCACTGTTCCATCCGCTGCCCTGTGTCACCCTGGCTTGTTGGCATACTGCCTAGGTGTGGCCCATGGGATGTTATTTCTATGTACAATGGAGAGTTTGCTTACAGACGGTCTGCAAGACTGGGCAGGTTTTTTGCATTAGGATTCTTCAATTATTGTTGCCTCCAGTTTCGCTTGCTCATCCTCTGCACTGAGGTGTGTGTAGGGCAGAGCATGTTCCGCTGGCCGGGTTCTGTGGTGCTTCACTTTTACTGCTTGCTGTGCAGCAGAATATGGTGCCTGGCTTTCAGCACTCCCTAGGCTGCTGTGCACTTGTGGTGGATGCCATTGAAGGAGCTAATGTCTGTGCTTTCACCTGTATTGCTACGCTTCCACGTTGTCTGCTTGCCAGGTACAGTGGAGGTGGGGGGCCAGGGGGTGGGTGTCCCAAGGACATCTGTGTTCATGCGAGGTCAACTGTTGTGTATGCCGCTGGCAGGTGTGGCCATTTGCATGACGCTCTTGTGGATGTTCTGGGAGACTGCTGGGAGTGTTTATACTGTGAAGCAGTCCCTTGCCTCTGGTTTTGGTATCATTTTTTCTGCATTGCTCTTGTTTGTTGTGGAAGGCATTCTACCCATTGGGGAGGTGTTGGTCACTGTCTCCTACTTTTGCGTGTTTTACTTGGGGTGACGCTGTTGCCTCATTCTGTCCTGCTTGGTTATTTCTTGGCCCCTCTTGTTTGCGTTCTTCATTGGTTGAATGGGGTTTTTGTCCTCAGCTCATTTGACTTGCAGGGTGGTTGGTGGGCTAACTGATACGTGCACAGCCTCTTTTTTGGTGCCCTAGGCAGCATCATATGGGTAATTGGATGCTCAGTGCTTGGGGATTTTGAGGCTATGACAGTGGTTCTGCAGGAGGGTGAGAGTGTGTTGAATGTTCTGGTCCAGAAGGATCAACACATTGTATTCCTGGCTGTTGTGTTGGCTTTTATTATTCCAGATGCCTGTGGCTTCCTTCTCTGCTTTCCTGGCCAGCATGTCCTCTGGTTGCAGAACTGGTGGCAGGTTCTGTCTGTACGTCTTTGTTTGGTTGGTTGCCGTTTGGGGTGCCAAGCTGTTTGGTGCATGGTTGGAGGTTCTTTCCGGATCTCCTTAAAGGATTGGTTGCTTACCTGGTACTGTGGTACATCTTTCAGCATTATTTTTTGAGCTTGGGATTAGCTCGGATGCCAAAGTACCCAGGGGTTGAGGTTGGCCATTCCTTTTTCTTCCATTGCAGATGGTCTCTGGCTAGTGGGCTCAGCTTCCAGATATCTCCCCCAATGCAGGTTCCTCCGGGCAGTGCTCCTGACATGGCTTGTCAGGTGGACATGTGGCCTGTGGGTGGTCTAGTACAACGTCCCTTCCAGCATGGGTTCCTGCCCTTTGGATTCTGTCCTCGCTGCAGTTCCTTCCCCTGTTGTCTCCTAGGGTATTTGTGGCTGCATTCATTCTGCTGGTTATAATTCTACTCATGCACTTTAATCCGTGTCTTCAGTGGTTCTGATCCGTGTCTGCAGTGGTTCTGAAGTTCACTGTGGAGTTGCGCTTTTGCAATTCCTGATTCTGACATTCAGCCAGTGTACCGGCACCTAGGTAGTTGCCTGAGTGTTGGCTTCCCTGCTGGCTGTTCTTCGTCTGTTGGGGATTTCTTCCTTCCGATTTCTAGTTGGCTGTTGGTCCAGGGAGCTGCTTTTCCCCCGCCAGGTTACATGTTCTGACAGTGCTAGGTTTTCTTTTATTTCATGGCTTCTTAAAACTATGAAAACGTTTTTTTTGGTTTTGTCGCCTGTAGGGCACCTGGCGGATCTTCGGACTGTGGGTCTGATGTTTACTTTCTCTCCTTGTTCTTGCTCCAGTGGTTTATCGTTGGGGGGGGGGGGGAGCTCTGGTTGTTTTGGTGGCTCCTGCATGGCCCTGTTTTGTCTGTTTCCTCTGTTGCTGGAGATGGTAATGGATCTGGAGTGGCAGTTTCTGTTGGTTCCATCTCCTCTGTGGTCTCTCTAACTGGGTCTCCTCTTCTGTGGCGGTCTTAAGTAGGTTTCTGCCTGTTCTTCTTATGCTCCGCATTTGAGTCATTTCTGGTTTGGTGTGCTCGTATGCGTGGGGTTGCTCTTTCTGTTTGTTTCCCTCATGTGCTGGTTTTCCTCCTGCCTGGGCTTTTTTTGGCTTCTGGTCCCCTTGGGGGGTGGGAGTCTGGTGGTCCCAGCGCATTTTCAGGGATTTCAAATCCCTGTCCTGTCCTTCTGGAGTTGTGTCCATTTTGAGAATTGCCTCTGGTTTTCTGGACTCTCCGGTCCCTCACATTTGCGCTGTTGGTGTTAGTGGGGTCCTGTCAATTGGCCTTGCTGTTTCTGTTTCTGGTGGCGGTACTGTCTGCTCACCAGCTGGCTGCACTTGGCTCGTTGTCTTGTCAGTGTCCTTGCTTCAGGTGATTGTGGACATGGTTACTCTATGGTTGGACCTGGGCGATGTGTTCATGGTGCTTTGTTTTGTTTCATTTTCTATTGCTGATATTTTTCTGGTGTTTTTCCCAGCTACTCTGTCTCTTGGAGAGGTGGCACATTCTTTGCTTGCATTGTGGAAGGCAGTTCTGATCTTCCTGGTCCTTGTGAAGATGTTCCACTTGTTTATGCACTTCGTTCCACTCATGAGGGGGATTCACCTTCGACTCAGACTAAGTGCCTGTGGGTCAGGTCGTGCTTTTGCTTGTTTTTGAGCAGTTTGATCTGCCTTCTCCTCTTGCACTGCTAGGGAGGCCTCCCTGTCGCTTGTTGGCTTCCATGGTTGGGGTTCATGATACATCTCTGCTTGGACTCTGTTGGGCTACCTTTTGGGCAGTTCTTTCTTATTCTGAGTTTAATTCTTGGGTGGTCTAGGTTCCGGCAGTTCCAGATTTGTTAGGTTCCCCAGTTCTGGATTCAGTGTTGTACATTGTTTTTTGCCTGTGGCTTGAACTTATGTTTGCGTTTTCCGTGCCGTTTTTTTGCTTGGGTACATCTCAATGAGTGAGTCATCACAGCCAGAGGGATGAAGGGGTAATACTATGATAACTTACCGGTAGTAGCATTACCCTGAGTCCTTCGTACGCTGTGAATATTGCAGCATTACTGTGAAAGTTGATTTTGAGTTTCCTGCAGACACAACAAGAGGCTGTAGGCTGTAGCGCCTTCTGTGTGGCTACCTCGGATTTCTAGGAACTTGTTACAGTTGAGCCAGGACTGAAACTTGTTACACCATTCTTCGGGGACCGTTTCTCTATTTGAATTATTTACATATTCCAGGCCTTCATGCAAAACAACAAAGCCGAACAGCACCACCAGAATGCTTTGGGTACATTAGACTTTTTCAGCTAATATGCATTCATTTGTAAAGGAACGACAGTCCACTGTTTATTGATAATAACTCCATCTAAGGGCACTACAGAAAATCAAACAAAAAGCTGTTGCACGTTAAGCTGGTTACTGTAGCATTCAATTATTCTACTTTTTACCTCTCACATTAAGTTTGACAGCAACGTTTTAGATTACATATAAATACAGTGCTTTAGTCTACTCGCTCAGACCTTTATAGACACATCAAGTAAATTACGATTCAGGCTGTCATAAAGAAATCGTTTCCTCTGTATTTGTGCTGAATACTGCTGCATTATGATTTAATGTATATGTGGGCAAGCATTTTTTCATTTCAATTAAAGCTCTGAAAAGCGAAGACTGAAATTATTACAGACTTTCATCCAGTCTTTAACACACCGGTAGACATATTTAGAAAAAAATCTTTTGAAAAGCAATGTAAATCAGGGCTTGGTATTTTAAAGTAAATAAAAATATGAATTTATATCCAGGGCAGTCAAAGATCTTGTGTACCAAAAATGTAGGGCGTTGGGCCTTCATGGACCTGTCACAGGTTTTTGTTTGTGCAAGTTAGGCTACCCCTGGTCGACACTGAAGGAACTGGGTTTAGTAGTCTTATAACAAAATATTATTACTAACGGCCTTTTCAATGTACCTGATGCATTACATTTAAGACTTAGGTGTACATACATGAGGTAAGGAAAAGGTATGTGTGCTGACAATGTTTTTTAATATTTATATCAGCTCCCTAGATGAAAATTTGTGATCTTGAGATCGATGTTCCTAGCAGTTGGGTCACTGCCATTTCCTAATTATTGCAAGTCTCAGAAATGTTGTTGATCTCCAGAACTTCTAGGGGTCTTCATCATGTTCTGTCATATACATGCATGGCCTTCTTAATAAAAATACTACAATGTGAAAGCATTCTCATTGACACCGCACAAGAAGCGAGAAATGCACGAAATTAGACTTCTTTTTAATATGTGAGCATTGAGTTAAAGAATAATTCCACATGCTCTGATCATCTAGTAAAAAGCCTGGTACCAAATATTCAGGTTAAAGGTAGAATATTTAATTTTGGAGAAGCCATATTGTGGTAAATTAGTTGATAACCTTTCAATGTTTTATAGAACTAAATAAGTTGCCTTTGGTTTATATGAGACTGCTCCATAAAGATGTATTCATTGTCTTCTTTTCAAGAAGAGGAAATTATATTCCTTAGCAGGGTTAGGGCTTTCTCAGAAGCTCAGCTCATATACTTTATGTGAAAAGGGTGACCTGGCCTTTACTGCTGCTAAAGATAATAGTAAAGGGGCAATCTAGTAAAAAGAAAAATCTAGGGTCAGATATAGAAAACCTGTTTTTTGGTTGCAAACTCTGCATATCGCAAACAGATTTCTGACTCATAAAAAAGATTTTTGTAACCCTTTCTGAATCACAAATATTGAGAAAGGAGCACCCTTCCTATTTTGGAGTAGAAAGATATGTATCAATGCTATGTATGTATGTATTTCGTCTTTGTAGAGCGTAAATGCAGCTTAAAGGCAGAGATTGCAGAGCTGAAATCCACCAAATGCAACTGGTGGAGACTGGAAAGGAAGTGGTGAACCAGCAAAGACACATAAGACTATACCGCCTTCAAAACAGTGCTGAACCAGTACCACTGCCTCTGAAAAGAAACAAAGAACACCGTAGTAGACCGCATAGAAGCCAGCACAAACTGCAGCAAGGAGCTCTTTGCCATCATGAAAGAGTTCTCCAACTATGCAGCCACTGAGAACATGACCTTCTCCCAAGAACTGCGTGACACCCAAGTGGGCTTCTTCCATGACAAGATCTCAGTAATCTATGAAACTCACAGCAGCCCTCAACCACCAACAGCATCAACCTGCTCACTCCCACGAACACAAACCCAAACACCTGCTCACCGCACCCTCTCACAACTCAAGCCACCATCTCTATCATGAACTCCATACCCACTGGAGCACACATAGACACCTGTCCCCACAATATCCTCACCCTCGGGAGTAAGACAATTGGCGATGAGCTCAAGAAAGTCCTGAACACCTCCTTCACCTCACCTCCTTACCTGAGGACTGCAAACATGCTGAAGTGAGGCCCCTCCTGAAGAAACCACCCGCTGACCCACCAGAACTGAAGAACTACCAGCCCATCTCCGTGCTCCCCTTTCCAGAGAAGGCTCTCAAGAAGGCAATTAACCAGAAACTCATCGAACACTAAGAGTACAACAACCTACAAGACCCCTCTCAATCTAGATTCAAAGCCAAAAACAATACAGAGACAGAACTGATTGCAGCCACCAATGACATCAAAGCCCTTCTGGACAGCAATGAAATGGCAGCCCTAATCCTCCAGGACCTGTCAGCATCCTTCAACACCATCTCCCCTCACATCCTGATCCACAGACTCCACCACATTGGAATCTAGGGAGACGCTTTCAAGTAGATTGCTACAAACCTCACCAGAAGAACCCAAAGAATATGACTTCCACCATTTACCTCGGAACTCAAGAAGATCATCTGTGGTGTCCCCAAGGATCATTCCTCAATCCTACTCTCTTCAACACATACTGACCCCCCAGGCCAACACTATCAGATCGCATTGACTCAACATAATCTCCTATGCTGACAACACTCAGCTCATCATCTCTCTGTCAGAACCCCCTCCACCACCAGAGCCACCTTCCACAGATTTATGATGAGCATTCTGGACTGGATTAAAGACAACTGTCTCAAGCTCAAAATGGACAAGACATAAGTCCTCATCTTTGAGAACAACACCTCGCATGGAACAACATATCGTGGCCTGCTGAACTTGACCCATTCCTCTCCCCGACAGACCACGTCCGCAACCATGGCTCCATCTTGGGCAGCAAGCTATCTCTGAAAGTCTTCTGGTTGCTCACAGTCAACTCCAGAAGGATCGTCACCCAGGCCCTCATCACCAGCAGGCTGGTCTACAGGAGCACACTCTATATAGGAATCACTGCATGCCTCCTGAAGAGACTACAGACAATACAAAACTCAGTGGCAAGTCTCATCCTCGACCTCTCCAGTTGGACCCACAACACACCCCACCTCAGGAAGCTACACTGGCTCTCAATCCAAAAGAAATGCCAGTTTAAGAGGTTTACCTGAGCATACAAAGCCCTGAGCAACAAATGACCAGCATACAAAAACAAATGCATGGCCATCCACCAACCGACCAGACACGTATGATCCACCTGCCTCTTCCTCACAGAGCACCCAGCGGAGGATGATCCTTCTCACACCTGGTGGCCAAAGCTTGGAACAACATTGGGTTCCACAGTGGTATTCGTACGAGCTCCTTGAGACCCTTGCGGGTGAGTAGTGCGCTATACAAGTATCAAATTACATTTTTTTTTTACATTACATATATACAGTGTAAAGACAGTGCAGCTGACGCAGTTCTATAGTGTTGACCACATGAACAACAAATATAAACAAAGAGGCTTTACAAAACGCCCTGGTTGTCAGATGATTATAAAAACTTTAAATGTGGGGGTTGCAGTGATCGCAAATTTACCAGTGATACAAAGGTACTGGCTACTGACAGTAGAGTATTTACATTAACATCATTCTCTAATTGTGTAACTCCAGAAATGTTGTGCAAAGGATAAATGTTCCTGTATCAAGTGGTACGTCAGCCAGACATACCAGATGATCAAATATCGTATTGGGCAAGATCGGAGCAGAATCAGATGCAAGATTGAATGTGAACCTTTGATCCGACACTTTATGGAGGAAGGACATACTGAAAATGAAATTTATTGTCCATTGACGAAAGTAGTGACACTGGACACAAGAGGTGATTTACTGGAGAGCACCACTAAGGGACTGAATGCCTTTGTTTAGTATAGATAAATTGTTGTGCTGCAAAAGACAGGATGGGTTATAGACTGGTCTAACAATGGCAAATTTTTCACATGACAGTGGTACCTACTTGGCCACCGGAGGATATAGACACTGTGGTGGGATGACATCTCACTGTAGGAGTCACTTTAACTTTCTTTTGATTTGCAAGATGATTAATGAGAAACCTAACACTCCCAAGTTGAGAAATCTCGCCTGGAGGTTTATTTTCCAAGCTCGCTCTCACCAACTTGATGTTGACGATTACAACCAAGGAAAAATCTCACCGGGAAGTTGATTTTCCTTGGTCGCGCTCAGTAACTTTGGCATTGGTGAACGCAAGCAAGGAAAAAATCTCTGTTCCACTGAGCAGAGTTGTTGGGAACTCTGCGATCTCCGCGTGACGCAGAGTGCGGAAAACTCTGCAAACTCCATGAGCGGAGAGGAAGTTTACCACCAAGGCCTAGCTATAAAATGTCCTAAACAATCCCAGAAGGCAAGAAATTAAAGGAGTATGAAAGAGGCCTGAAGAAGTGGGTTTTTGAAAGCTTGGGCTTGGCATTGAAAGATAAGCATAAGACAAAACGAGGAACCCCTGAGTCAGATACAGGGCTGAGAAGAGGCAGGGATAATTAAACAAGTGAACGTGGGAGCCTGGTGGATGAGCATAGTTAGGCTAAATGACCTAGAGATCAAGAAGAGTCTACGGGGGAACTAAAAGAAACCCTGAGGTCTAACCCAAGCAAGTTGTGTACCTGAGAGTAATCAAGAATAGAGTAAAAAAATGTAATAGAATATTGGAAACAGAAAGCGAGTGCAATACTTTTATTTGTCAGAAATTATTTATTTATTATTTATAGTTATGCTTTGTTCATTTTGGAGTACTAGTGGCTTACAGTAAAGGAAAACTTCTCCCTGTGAAACCTGGCAGGAAGTGTGCTTCTTCTTGGGCACCTCTGGGAGAAGAAAGAACAAGGGCTCGAACGTGACTGTTTTTAAAACAACTGTGTACTCAGCTGGGTTATGAGTTAAAAATAAAAGTCTGGTATTTTTTGCATCAGCTGCACATTTTGTTGTATGCGCTTAGCCCATTTAGCCCATTCAACGATATTTGCTTTTTTTTGCTAGATTATGCAAGTTTTTACAATGACAGTGGGTGCAGAGAATGTATCATGTGACTAGAGAGGAATACTTGTTTTATTATTATGCTGTGTTGCATTAACTCTTTGTGAGGGGTTGCCGAACATGACATGTCGAATGTCGGAACCTGAGTGTATATGTTGGCACAAAGGCTTACCTGACAGGAGGGCTGTGACGTGGTTCAAACACAGAAGGACGCCGATATCCCCAATAACTCCTTCCCCATGTCATCTGCCTATACAGCATCAGGGCCTTTACATCGCCGAAGAGGAAGGAGACGGGGCTAACCCCAGAAGCAGTCCTTCACAGGAACTGAAAAGGGTGAAAGAGACCGACAAGAGGCGCGAAGGAGCCGCAAGGAAGGTGGTACGCCAAGAGGATCGGGAGCAGGAAGGAGAAGTCGCGGAAGAAGAAGTCGTGGAAGGAGAAGTCGCGGAAGAGCGGGAGGAAGAGAACGAGACGTGATGCGAGGACTGGTGGTCCCCACAGGAGGTGGCCGAAGAGCAGCCGCAACTCAGGAGGGTTGCAGCAGAGCCGGTGAGTGTTGGGAACCCGGGGGAAAAGGGAGAAGGGTAGCGGGAGGTGTGCGGGCGTACAGGTGGGTGGTGGGAGGTTCCTGATAAAAGTAGGGGTTGTTTGCACCATCGTTTTCTTTTCTGGGATTAGGGGCACAGCGTTTTCACTCTCCCCCCAGTCATATTTTGATTTGGTGAATGTGATCTCGGGAAGATCTAGGCGGGTTGCCATCTGAGGGCTCGAGAGCCTAACACTGAGACCCTACCAGACTGTTTCTGTTTACAACCTTTTCCACTTCCCCTACTTTTCCTGTGAACAATACAAACCCAGATAGGTCCTGCACTACTTTCCCTCACAAAACCTGACCCTTCCCTTCACTGCATCAATTCCCTTTATGCAGTACCACCAACTGGGTGTGGTGACGATGTCAAGAGTATCTGAAAAGGGGGAACCTAGAAAGACGGCTCCCTGTTCTTCTTTTCTCTTCTGAGCCTCCCGGGGAAGGACCATCCAGCTCAATTGAACACGGAGGAATTTTGAAGTTCCCAAAGAAGAGAACGCAGAACCGTAACTGTGGAACCCACAGACTATATCCAAATACCCTTGACTTTAATGTGTTTAATAAAACAATCAAACTGGCACACTATATACAGCCCCCTCGTCTGTTTATCCGGCCCGCCCTCCCACACTCCTATTGTGTATGTAAGGAATTGGTTAACTGGGGTGTGAGCCCTGATCAAGCAGCAGCCAAAATCCTCGTCAGGATGATGCACGAAGCCTAAGTTAACCAATGTTCAACCCTCTGATTACTGGCAAAGAGCAAACATGCTTACATTAATGGCTATTTGTAAAGTATTTGATCAGCACTTCAAACAGTAATAAAGTGAAGGCACCACACAAAAAGGATCCAAGTTAGGACAATGTAACTTTTATTACTAAATAAAACAAGACCAAAATGACAAAAATCCAATCAGTAGAACCGGACATTCTCAATTTTAAAGATTTTAGTGAAAGCAGTGTCAAAAAGAACAAAGCACAAACTTTGGGTATCTGGTTGTGCTGAACCAGAACAAAGTCACAAGTTCAGGCCAACCACAATGGAGCATGGGCAGGCTACAGGGACACAGTTAGTCCTGCTGAACAAAGTACTATCAATCCTGATTTGCTGAGCATTGCGAGGATGTGTGTGGAAGATGTTTTGTGCACATGAAGCGATGCAAATGTTCCGGGATGCGACAAGACTGCAATACGAGGGCCTGTATCATCATCTAGGATGCCATCGACAAGGGATGCAAGGGCCTGTGCCAAGAATGTATCAAGTATCAGAGGTTCTCATGGGACTTCAAATACGATGCGGGTCTTTGCGACGGGTCCAATCCACGCAGCAGTGGCGATGCTACTCAAGTTTGTTCCATGCAGCAGACAAGATTAATTTTGTTCCTCTGGATCCTGGCTGGCAAGCACCTTAAGCCCACTCCCAAGGGTCCAGGAATGGGGTGGCACCTCTTGGAAGGGTAGGCTCACAAATGGCAGAGTCCAGAAGCAGATGCAAGGTTGTTGGAAGCCTGCTGTGTCACTGCGGCTTCAAATCAAGAAGCCAGCCATCTAGCCCTTGGTTTCACTCTGGACTTCTCGGTTCATGAGATGCACGTCCAGTCCTTTTCACCCAGGCAAGAGGGCAGCAGGACAGAACAACAGGGCAGCAGTCCTTCCTAGCAGCAATCCAACAGAGTGACAATTCTTTCAGCAGTACAGAAGCCCTTCTTCCTGACAGAATATCCACAGGTCCAAATGTACACTGTAGTGGTGGTGCCTGAGTTCCACAGTCAATTGTGCCTTTTAAGTGAGGAGACACTTCTAGAGGTAAGCATTTTAAGTGCCCATGTGCCCTGCCTTCCTGGTCCTGGCTCCAAACTAGCTACAGGTAGTATGCAATCCATTTTGTGGAGACAGCACTTAGGTTATTCAAGTATAAGAAGGACTGGGTCCAGCTCCTCCCTCCAATCCCACAAGTAATAACCATACAGGCACACCTAAGCTCTTCATTGTGTGCGGCTGTCTAGGAGGAACACACAGAGCTCAACAGTCAATTAGACTAATCATGTGACCCAGAGACAGACTGCAGGCACCAAATGGCTAAGGCAGATGCCAACTTGCTAAAAATTGCATTTTTGCAAACATGAATTACCTACCTGCTCTCATTTGGAAATTACCACTTATTATATGTAATACGATAACTTCAACATTGGCCTATGGGAGAGGTAGGCCTTGCAGTAGTGAAAACATATTTAAGAGTTTTTTACTACTAGGACATATAAAACGTTGTCCTATGGGTATCCAAGGCCTACCTTAGGAGTGACTCATTTGTATTAAAAAGAAAGATTTGGGCCTGGCAAAAGGTTTAATTTGCCAGGTCTAAATGGCAGTTTAAATCAGTACACAGAGGCAAAAATGGCAGGCCTTGGACATGTTTAAAGTGCTACTGAAGTGGATGGCATAATTAGTGCTGCAGGCCCACTATTAGCATTCAATTTACAGGCCCTGGACACAGGTAATGCCACTTTACTAAAGACTTACAAGTCAACTAAATATGCCAATAGGGTATAAGCCAGTCTTACCATGTTTTAAGAAGAGAGCACAAGCTCTTTAGTACTGTTTAACAGTGGTAAAGTGTGCAGAGTCCTAAGGCTGGAAGACTGCCCTTCTGTATGAGTAGGAAGACTGACATGCTCCTATCATCCCAGGTGGCCAGAGTGGCTCAAAGGGCTAGCTAGCTGGCCTCCTGTTCTGAGCTACAGGAGCACGACAATCTCTAGAGGCCTCCCTGCAACTCTACAGCTGACCTGCTGCACTGGACCTGCCTGTCCCGCAACTGGACCTGCCTGGGTACTGCTGTTTTCTGCAGGAGTGAGTTCATGATTCCCAAGAGGTGCATCCCAGGTCCTGGAACCTTGGCGTGGCATGAGATGAGCTCATGCTGGAAGAAAAGGTGAAACACAGAGGTTTTGGGGTCCTCATACTTGCAAACAGGCTCTTTCACACCAAGATCTTGCCATCCACACCGACCGCCAATGTGGAGGTCCAGTAAACCCGACTCTATATGCTACAGCGACTGCCAGTGACTACCGGCAATACAGATCTGCACTTCGTGCAACAGCATTGACAGCACATGGTGACCGCCAATGCGAAGTTCCAGCTACAAACCTCTGTGATGACCGACAGTATCTTTGCAGGTCAGCAAAGCCCATTTTACTGCAACACCCTAGTGATGGCCATCTGCGATTCTCCTTGACGCTCTCACAAAACTGCTCCCTGGTACACTGCAGCTCTCAGGGACATGAAGCGTCAGTGCAGGAAATCGGAAAGACGCTGGCGTTTGGACTATTCGACGGAGAACAAAACCCTCTACCGAGAGTCACTTAGCAAATATAAAGCAGAAGTTAAAACTGCTCAGGCTGCCCACTTCTCGAACAAGATTATGAGTGCTAAATCAAAGCCTAAAGAAATTTTTCAAATTGTGAAACAATTATCAAAACCCCCACCCGATTTACCAATCACTAAATCTTCCACCCATTGTAATAACATTGCTGAGTTCTTTCATCAAAAAGTGAATAAAATCTACTCAGCCTTCCCCCATGAGGACATCACTCTATCAGCCCAACCCAATGAAACCTCAATCTCTTCCCCACCACAACCTCTATCTACCTTGACCCATTTCCCCTCTCTAGACCTTGTAACCCTTGAATCCATAGCCCGAAAAGTCAAGTCCGGATCCCCTGACGATCCAGCCCCTCCAGACATCATTATGGCGGCCTCACAGTTCATTCTGCCGACCATTAGAGATGTCTTAAATTCATCTATCACCTCCGGCATTGTCCTGCCTGCCTGGAAGCAGGCCATGGTCAGATCCTTATTGAAGAAATCCACCTGGATCCGACTGACCTTGGTAATTACCGTCCAATCTCCCTGCTCCCATGGGTGAGTAAGCTTCTGGAAAAATTTATAAATCTTCAACTGGTAAACTTTCTAGAAGAACAACAATTATTATATCCCACCCAGATGGGCTTTAGACCCAAACATGGGACTGAGACCGCCCTTCTTATGGTCACAGAGGAGTCCAGAAAGATCCTGGACCAAGGAGGTTCAGTGGCAGTGATCCTCCTTGACCTCAGCGCGGCGTTTGACACGGTCAGCCATGACATCTTGCTGCACCGTTTATCCAACGCCGGGATCAGGGACAAAGCCTGTCTGTGGTTCAAATCCTTCCTAGAGGATAGATACTTCTGAGTCTTTGAGGGTGAGTCTATGTCCACCTGTAGACCTTTAAAGTGTGGGGTCCCTCAGGGCTCCTCTTTGAGCCCCGCATTGTTCAATATATACATGAGGCCACTGGCCGAGGTCGTCCGCTCATTTGGGATTAAGATCATCTCCTATGCGGACGACACGCAGCTGGTGGTCTCACTGGCGCAGGAGGCCAATATGCCTGCGTCAGGCGGTCTCAAAGAATGCCTAGAGAAGGTCAAGGGCTGGATGTCCTCTTCATTCCTCAAATTGAATGGGGACAAAACGGAGCTGATGCTCCTAGGTTCCCTGGATCCCTACTTCCCCAACACCTTGTGGCCCCCCTGTCTAGGCATTCCTCCAACCCCAAAAAACAACATCAAGAGCCTTGGGGTTTGGTTGGATAGATCCTTATCATTTAGCACCCAGGCCACAAAACTCTCAGCCGCCTGTTTTGGACTCATGAGAATGTTAAAAAAAATCTTCCCTCTCCTTCCCATGGAGGCAAAACAGGTGGCTGTACAGGGTCTAATACAATCACGCCTGGACTTCAACAACGTGCTTTATCTCGGTGCCCCAGAATATACCATACGCAGACTCCAGATAGTGCAGAACTGCGCAGCACGCCTGCTGCTGAACATCCCGCGCAGACAATCGGTGAGGGCCGGGCTGGCTAGCTTTCATTGGCTACCAGTGCGCCAGAGGATTCTGTTTAAGGCCATGTGCATTGCACATCAGGCCTTCTGGGATACGGGTCCCAGGATTACCTGGGACCTAATTACCCACTACCTCCCCAGCAGAAACCTCCGCTCCAGCCAGACTTTCTTGGCCACGATACCAAGAATAAAAAGATCCAGATCTGGCGGCAGGACGTTCGCCTACAACGCTTCCATGGCATGGAACAACCTCCCCCTGCACCTGAGAGCCAATTGCAATCTGCCCACATTCCGGAAATAGTTAAAAACTTTTCTTTTTAATCTGCCCCACTAATCCCAGTTAGGCCCCTCTGCAGGTCCCTGGTTATTTTAGCGCTTGGACGCCTTCGGGCAGCAATTCGCGCTCTATAAATCCACATCCATTCCATTCCATCCATTCCATTGTGGTCCCTTCTACTACGAATAGATGTCTTAGTGCTGGGCGTTGGAAGGTAACATTTTTTTTGTGGACCTAACCTGGTCCCTTTAACTGGCTTGCACTCCATCATGGACGGCCTGAACATCGTCTATCTCTTTGTCCTTCACAACTAGATAACCGCTGTTAGACTTGGCTGTCTCTAGTTGGCAGAGGTATACACTTCTGAAAAATAGGGACTCACCTCCTATTGTCAGGGCAAGGGGATCACACACTTAGATAACCCCTGCTCACCCCCATGGTAGCTTGGCAAAGCAGATAGGCTTATCTCAGAGGCAGTGCGTTAAGCATTTACGACCACATACAGTAATAAAGTGAAGACACTACAAATGGACACGACACAGTAGTATTATAAAAATACGAATGTTTATATAAGGCTTAGCACAAGACCCAATAACGACAAAAATATACTACAATCTTAATAAATACTCTTGGAAGGAAAAATAATAGTTCAAGTGTAGTTTCTTCTTAGCACAAAGTCTTTAGTAACAAAAGGCAAGTCTTCTTCTTTAGATCACAGTTCTTGGCAACAATGTAACCCACACGGGAGTCACACAATGTCGAGGCAAAGTTAATCCAAAGGTTCGGCGTCGACCGCGAGGAGCGCTATGTCGAGCCCGGAGTCACACGGACCCCCAACAACACAGTACCTTGGAAAAGTGAAGCACACGATGATCAGCGGCTTCGAGCTGTCTGGCATCGCGTCTTCGGTGTCGATCAGGCCTCAGTCGTCGTCGATGTTGATGATGATGTTGCAAGAGTGAGCAGCGCTCACGGCGTCGAGAGGGCGCGGGGTCGAGGCGTCAGCAGCGACTTGGCTGCTAACGTCGATCGGGCCCGGCGGCGAGGAAGCGGGACACTGGAGCCGTTACTCACGATGTCGAGCTGGATTCGGCGGCGTCCGTCGGCGTCGAGATTGCTGGATTCTTTGAGAGGTGCTGGAGTCTCAGGTTCCAGCAACAAGCACTTTTTAGCAAACGGTGAAGTCCTTTAGCCGTGTGATTTCAACAGGAGGCTGGCACTCTTCCAGCCCTTGGAGATTTCCTTGGCAAAGTTCGAGAGTACACACTCAGATCCTCTCTCCTGGTTGCTTGGCAAAAATAAAGAAGTGACTGCAGGATTCCCCCCAGCAAACAGCACTCTGGCAGAAGGGGTAGGCAAGTCCTTGGATCAGCAGGCTTCTTGTCCTTGGTTCAGGGTTCCTTGTCAGAATTGATCTAAAGTCTTGGTTCAGGGGTCCTTCTCTTATACCCCTTTTCGGCTTTGATCCCTTTGTCCATGCAGGGGAACTCCCCCTCATTCAGGGTCTGTTGTGGGTGTAGCCAGGCAGAGACACCTGGCCAATTCACGGTGCAGGGCTGGGTCCTCAGACGCCCAGCAGGAGGTGGAGCCAGTATTGTCACTGGCAGGAGCAGAGCTATCCGTCGCTCGGCAGGAGGTGGACCCAGCATTGTATCGGGCAGGGCCGGCTATCAAGAGGTACTGTTCCCCTACTCTCAATGCAGATGTACCACTCACCCCACACTGACTCATTCAGAACTCTGGAGCCACCCAGCCCCTGTCACACACACATCAAACCAGCAGACACCAGAAATAGTTAGACAAGAAAATAGTCACTTTCTAAAAGTGCTATTTTCAAACCCAGAGTCCAAAAACCATCCATCCAAACGGATGCGTTATCAAACTCCGAGGTCAGGGATACCAAACTCGACATTGCACCATGCTCCCCAAGCCCGCTAGGATCATACCATTAATAATCCCGGCAGCCCATTCTAACTAATGGAGAGCAGGCGACCTTACGATAGTGAAGTACAAATATGGCGGTAGTTCACTATTAGGACATGCCAGCTTCGTCAGGCTTGTTCTACCTTATACTTCCAACACACCCGGCCCTCGGGCCTACCATAGAGGTGACTAATATGAAGTGAAGGGAAGGTTTGGAGGACTGGCAAGTAGGCGTACTTGCGCAGTCCACGTGACAGTACAAGACTGCACGTAGGTCTCGCAATGACAGACCTGTAGACATACTTTTACTAGGCTGCTTGTGTGGGTGGCACAACACGTGCTACAAGCCCACTAGCGGCATTTGTATTTACAAGCCCCGGCACTCCGCGTGCACTAGACTAGGGACTGACAGTAAACCAAATAAGCCAAACATGGAATTCAATCAATACAGTAATTTAACATAGGGAGCACTTGCACCGCGGCACTGATCAGCAGTGGCACAGTGCCCAGAGCGATATACCAGCAAAAACATCGTAAACAGAGGAGGCAAAACAGAAAAAATGGAAGAGAGACTCAAGCCAATGATGTCAGGTCTAACACCTGTCCCCTCCAGCTGAAATGTGGGGAGAACTACCCCTGACCTAGGGAGTCCTCATCACTAAGGCGGAAAAATCTGGACAGACCATCAGCATTGGCGTCGTCTGTACCAGGGCGGTGTTCCACCGTAAAGTCCATCCCCTGTAGGAAAATGGACCACCTCAACAGTTTTGGATTCTCACCCCTCATCTGCATCAACCATCTGAGGGGCCTGTGGTCTGTCTGAACCCGGAAGTGAGTCCCAAACAGGTAGGGTCTTAGCTTCTTCAGCGCCCAGACCACAGCAAATGCTTCTCGCTCTATCGCACTCCACCTCTGTTCCCTGGGGAATAACCTCCTACTGATGAAGGCTACGGGTAAGTCTCGGCCCTCTTCATTCACTTGAGCTAGAACAGCCCCCACGCCATGCTCTGGAGCGTCCGTCTGGACAACAAATTATTTAGAAAAGTCGGGTGCCTGGAGTATGGGTGCCGTACACATTGCAGTTTTCAGGGTGTCAAAGGCCCTCTGACAGGCGTCAGCCCAGATCACATTTCGTGGCTGCTTCCTGGAAGTCAGCGACGTCAAGGGGTGCACAATGTTACCATAATCCTTGATGAACCTCCGGTAGTAACCCGTGAGTCCTAAGAAGGCTCTCACCTGCGTTTGGGTTTTGGGCGGTGCCCACGCCAGGATGGTATCGATCTTGGGTTGCAGGGGGGCTACCTTGCCGCTCCCTACTTGGTGCCCCAAAACCACCACCACCACCAATTCCACCGCCAATACCACCACCACCAATACCACTTCTACCACCACCAATACCACACCCACCAGTACCACCACCAATATTACCACTACTAATACCACCAATGATACCACCACCAATACCACCACCACCACCAATACCAATATCACCACCAATACCACCACCACAAGGCCAATAGCTCAAACTTGCGTAAATGCGAGACCTATTGCATTACAAGTGCTTATTTTATTTTTTTAGGATACATTTCTGTCTTCTCAATTAGCATTAATGTACATTGTCTACCTTTCTCTGATATGCTACATTTTTTACTTCAAATTTAGTCATGTCATTCCTCTCCCCTCCCCTACTACATTGCACTCATGTAGCTCATTTTTTTTCATTTATTTTTTACAAATTTGCTAATCACTTTATTTCTCTATGAGCAGCTGCTTTTCAGTCGACAGACTGAGACGGCATCTGCTGCCTGGACACAATCTCCGCCCCCTCCGCCCTCAGCACAAATGACAACAAAGCTCCTATCCTCCCACCCGCTGATGGAGCGCACAAAAGCAACCTAAAACTGACTCATTGATATACACGATTAGACACCTGCAAGCCTGCCAAAATGTGGCAATCCAGGATAAAAAGAAACATACTTGAAGTGTAAAGATTGTGAACACAACCGCTTCTTTGCTCTTCACAGTGACGTGTCTTCACGCGGCGTGACGAGTGATCTGTGGGTAGTCAGCCTTTTGCCACCAATTTGGGATGCGCTGGCATTGTTGGCGTACAATTACAACGTTTAATTTTTATGGTGACTCAGTCACGCTCTTATTTTCCTTGTAAAATACTAGCTTCAAAACAACTGAGCAGTAGAGATTAGAAACTATAGCGTTGAATTCCACGCGAGCTTTTAACATTTGAATTCCTGTCGTAAATACTTAAGCGACCATCGATGTATATAGATCGTTGGCGCGCCTTTTCGGGTGGTTGGTTATACAGACGTCGTATCCAAGACTTACATTAATTGTGCTTCCAAAATGCATCTTTAAAAGTATGTAAAATGAAGCGCAATCTCTTGCACTGACTGTCAGAGAGCCCTCTCTGCACCTTCTGTCAAACAAGCTGTCTAAATGCATTCGGCGCTACTGCTGACTAAAAATACAGACCCGATGCTTGACGACTGGCCTGGGGATGAGCGTTAAATGTGCTCATTGCACACCCCCAGGCCAGTGGAAGCTGTTCTGTGCACATCTAGGCAGACTCTCTGGTGCTTCAGATAAATCTACACCATGCTGCAGAACAAAATGAGAGGGCCACTGGGAAGTGGACGGTGGCTGGAAAGACATAATAAAAATGCACACCGGCTGCTTTTTATTCTCACAAGGCTCTTTAAAGAAAGCTACACTCAAATAGACAGTTCCACTCGCACGGCACTTGGGAAATTAATATCTTCGTACTACCGTTTCACACTTCTGATGACTTGTCAAGAAGTCAGCGTTTGAGGTTTGTTGTGACTTCAGAGAAAAGTACTTTCGGTTCTTTGGGCATTTTTCATGGATGCTGGAAGAAGTCCAATGTGTTTGGAACATATGCGCACTTTATTTCACAGAACGTTTTACCAAGCGCGAGGGGGATAGTGGGTAGTCAGCCAAAGAGGTAGGTTGATTGTAAAGGCAGATGCACCGCGTCGGCTGATGGCCCTGACAAGGTGACAGCTGTGGGAGGCAGAGAGCAAGAGAGAACGAACGAAGATAAGCATTGGCAAAGCGAATGGTTCTGGTTTAATGAGCTAACACATGCACACAAAATGAGTTTATGCTTGTATTTGCATGTGTTAGCTCACTGAAGGCAGACCTTTTAGAAGTGGTGGGAATGGAAGTGATAGAAATTGTGGTGGTGGTGAAGTTGGTCGTGGTGGTAGTAATAATGGTGGTGATAGAAATTGTGGTGTTATGTTGATCGCGTAACAGTGGTTGTAATGGTGGTTAACAAGATGGGGTGGTAGCAAAGGTGGTGTTGGTAGTAATAATGGTGGGGTAAATGGAAGTGATATTAGTAATGATTGTGGTCATAGTAATGAGGGTGATGATGTAGGAAGTGGTAATGGTGGTGCGGGTAATGCCGTTATGTTTTTGGCTGCAGTAATGTTGGTGGTAATGGAGAAGGTAGTGGTAATGGTGATAATGGTGTTAGTGGTGGTGGGAAAAGGCGAAGGGAAAGAAGGCAGAGCCACAGTACAAACAAGAGCATTCCCAACTGCTGACAAGACCAGCCTCTGATTCAGGTGCTCACCGTCCTGAAGACCAGAGCACATGGGAGCTGCCACATCCCCTGAAAGTGTTTGCATCAGACGCAGAGCACACATTCAACAGGCATGTAAAGAATCGCCTGGGGTTGGGATCCGGCAAAGTTGGATCGCCATTTTCGGTTTATCCCAATGTGTGAAAAGGAACAGGTAATTTGGGGACTAACATTAGAGTTGCATCCTCGTCCTGAAAAAACATTAAAGGTGTAAAAAAAGGTTTACAACATTGATTACTTTCTTTATCCAAAGAGTTTCTGAGATAAAGAACCGAATATCGGGTGATTGAGTGCATTTTTTTATACCTGAAATAGTTTCTCAAGTATTGCAATGGAATCCATTTAAAAGAGGCGGAATGCTGCATCAAACAGCCGATATCACGCGGTACGAGAGTGACAGTCCCATGAGCCTACAAAATATATATTCTAAATAATTACTCAAAAAACGTCGTTCTGACAGACAGCTAACGTTGTCTGCTCTATTTATTTTATGAACAGATACATCTCACAAACACAGCTTCCACTAACCAGTGGCGTCAGGAAAGTGTTTGGGGCCCCCTGCAATGGACACAGAGGAGCCCCCCTCCGGATTTTTTCCGGAGCGCTCAGACCTGAGTACTTCGCGTGGGGGATGCGGGGTGGGGGGCGGGAGGGGCTGTGTTACGCCCATGTCATTAAACATTACCTTGTTGGTATTTAGTGACTTGGTGTACCTTTGGGGATATTAGCGCCAATTTGCATCTGTCCTATTACCGCCAAGGTAATTGTCCGCCGACCAAACGTTGATGCAGGCTGACCATAGGATTAATCACGGCAGAGGCAGAGGTTAAACCTCCTCCAATGGCCCTGTGGAGCTCGGGTTATTAAAGGCAGGCCTCTTATTCTGTTAAGAGGCCCGTTTTTATTGCCGATCACCGCCAGGAAAACCTGGTGGTAACTGTAGGCGAAAACTGCTAAATGCTTCCCTCTCCATGGAAGTGGCTTCGGGATTTTCTTTTTGAAACAAAAAAAAAACAGTTTGGTTCAGGCTCTGTCATGTTGATGGAGTCCTGCACAAAACTGTAAACAGCCTTGACAGGAACTGCTGTGATGGCGGTTCCTGCTAAGGTTTTAGAAATAGCTGCCTGCTTGGCTGTCCTTTCTAAATTTCCTGGGCGAGACCTCCAACACGGCAATGGAGTAATTGACTCCATTTCCCTGACAGAGAAAACTGTTATCCGCCATGGGCCCATTGTTACCTGTAAATGAAATATGACATTTTACCTTAAATAGTATGACATTTTATTCCATTGTATATTGCCAGTGATTAAGTGCTGGTTGAAAAACAACATTGCTAGATCACAAACAGCTGCATTGCAGTAGTTTTCAGTGGTAGTGAAAAGAAAATGTATTTCGCTTGAGAAGATGGACAGGGACATGTTAGTAGCACAGAATGTTAAATTTCCAGATAAGTAAATATACAGACTCTTTTAAAATGTAGCATTAGCAAAATATACTTTTACATACTGACAGAATTTACAGGACCAAGAATTCAAAGTCTTTTTGTAATGGGCAATTAATTATAGCTGTTAAATATCTGAAACCCATATCTGGCTATGTAGAAAAGAATTTTCTGTTAGAAAATGGACAGAACCATTTTCTTCATGGGGCATTAAAAGCACTCAATAACTCTATCATATACCCAGCACAGTAGTGTATTTGCTTCAGCAGAGCACATGGGGTATTTAGAACATGGTTCTACAATTATTTGAGTGACTTCATTATATCTCGTACGTACTTTACCAATTTCAGTTAGGAAAATGTGCATACTGGAAAAACGCAGAGATCAACTCCTTGCTGAAGAAACCATCTGCTGACCCAAAGGACCTCAAGAATTTCAGACCCATCTCTCTGCTCCCCTTCCCAGCTAAATTCATAAAGAAGGCCATCAACGCCCAACTTTCCGAGTTCGTAAAAGCAAACCACATCCTGGAACTTTCCCAATCTGGTTTCCGAAGCAACCACAGCACCAAGACTCCCCTCCTTGCCGCCACAGATGATGTCTGCACCTCCTTGACTGAGGTGAAAGAGTAGCCCTCATTCTCCTGGACCTCTCGGCCACTTTCGACACTGTCTTCCACCGTACTCTATGCACAAGACTTCACAACGCCGGCACCAACGACAAAGCCCTGAAATAGATCTGCTCCTTACTCACGGGCTGAAAACAGAGAGTAAGACTACCAACATCCCACTCTGAGCCCACAGAGATCAGCTGGAGAGTGCCTCAGTGCTCCTCTCTGAGCCCCACTCTCTTCAGCATCTACATGGCCCAGCTCAAAGCCATCGTAAGGAACCAAAAACTCAACATCGTCTCCTACACTGACGATACCCAGATGTTCCTCTCCCTCACCAACACACCCACAGTCACCAAGAATCAACTTCCACGATGGGATGAAGGCTGCTGCCACCTGGATGAAGGACAGCTGTCTCAAGCTGAACTCAGAGAAGACCAAAGTCCTCATCCTGGGCTTCATCCACTCTGCCTGGGATTACTCCTGGTGGCCCGCAGATTTTGGATCCCCCACACCCACAGACAACGCATGAAACCTTGGCTTCATCCTGGACTCCTTGCTCACCATGAACTGCCAGATGAACACTGTCTCATCATCCTGCTTCCACACGCTATGTCTGCTCCATAACATCTTCAAGTGGACCCCACTGTTTAAAAAAATGGTCAACCACACACTCATCACCAGCAAACTCGACTACAGCAAGGCACTCTACGCTGGTGATGCAGCGTTTTGGGAACCTAAATATATATTTTTATAAACTGGACCCAACTCATAAAAAGTTCCCTCCACACCGTATGAGTTAATACCACTTACCAACAGTTTGACTGATCTCACCATCTATGGATCTTTGTTAGAGGGCCGGGATTGGTTATTATACCCCTCTGTGGTGCTCTTGTACTTGCCCCTTCACTGTTGCCGATTTACCCTTCTTCCTGCTGTTCTTCCCCCTTTCTTGCTGCCGCGTCCGCCTGTAACCCCACCCCCTACCGCCCTGCTCCCACCTCCCAGCCACTTGTCCCTCCGCTACATAATGGCTGAAGCCACGTCTAAGGCAAATCCGTCTGTGCCCGTCCACGACCATTGCCAGGACCCCTGGTTCTCCCAGGCCTCACCGCTACAACTCAACCACCCTCCACGCGCTAAACCCCGGGAGACGCGCCAACTGCGTAAGATCCTCAACGGACAACACCCATGGGCAGTTCACGTGCAGACACTGCCGCAAATACCTCACCATTGACAGAACCCCAGCGACCTTCGACGGAACCCCGATGCATGCACCACCGAAACCCTGACCTGCATCCTACTCAACGTAGGCTCCCTGAACCGACACGCCATCGAGGTCTGGGACCTGCTTGACACGCTCTCGCCCAACGTCGCCTTTTTCACGGAATCCTAGACCAAGGCCACCTCCGGTCCCAACCTTGCCACCGCCATCCCTGAGGGCGACAAGATCCAGAGAAAGTACCGACCTCACCGCCCAGGAAGAGGACTCACCATCGCACACAAGACCCTACTCCGCCTCTCCACATCCAGCACGAGTGACCCCGACTCCAACACGGAACACCTCCACTTCCAGATCCAGTGAAGACCCAGGACCACGCTACGCAGCATCCTCATCTACCGACGGCCAGGACCGCGCACTCACCACGCAACTACTATCACCGAGCTCGCCGCACCCCACACCATCACCTCCACGGACTACATCCTACTCGGTGATTTGAACTTCTACCTCGACAAAGGCAATGACCCCGACTCCACTGCTCTCCTCGCCAACCTCGCCAACCTGGGATTGAAACAGATCATCAAAACTCCTATTCACAGAGCGGGCCACACCCTCAACCCTTCCTTCACTGGAGGAACTAACATCCGCTTCTGCCACACCACCCAGTCCCTCTGGACAGACAACCGCTGCGTCCACTTCACCTTCAACACCACCACAGCACCCAAACCCGCCCTACTCCTGCACAAAGGAACTAGAGCAAGGTCACAGAGGAACTTCTAAACACCACCCTTCTCCACTAACTCCCCAGCCCCACCACTGACACCAACTCCGGAGCCAAGGAATTCAACAGCTGGATTACTTGCTGCACTGACAAGCTCGCACCCCTGCGCCACCCCGCCAAATAAAGCCAGCCGAAAGCCGCCTCGTTCACCACAGAACTTCAAGAAGCCAGACGCACCTGCAGGTGGCTAGAGAAAACCTAGTGAAACCTGAAAACTACTGAAGCTCGCAATGATCACAAGAGCACCCTGAAGGAATACAACCAGCTCATAAGAGACATGAAATGGACCTTCATAAGAGACAAGGTCCAGACCAATGCGACCGATGCCAAGGAACTGTTCAACATCATACAGCAGCTCGCAAAACCCACATGCGAAGCCACGGACATCACTCCTTCCCAGGTACTCTGAGACAAGCTTAGCACCTACTTCCATCTGAAGATAAAGGCCCTCTATGACAACTTCAGCGAACCATCGACAAGCACCACCCCCTACCCACCGCCACCAATAAGCCGACCATCACCTCCTGGGACCCCGGGACCGTCAAACACATCACAGAGACTATGAAGAAAACCCACTCGGGAGCTCCAATAGACCCCTGACTACCGCACATCTTCCATTTCATTGCACCCGAACTAGGGCACACCATCAATGCCTCCCTAAGAGCTGTCATCTACCCAAATGACTGGAAACAGGGGGAAGTAAAACCCCTCTTCAAGAAACCTTCAGCTGACACAAGGGACCTGACAAACTACTGCTCCATCTTTCGCCTCCACTTTGCGGCCAAAGTCACAGAGAGACTTGCAAACATCCAGCTGGCCACCTTTATAGAAGAGAACTCCATCCTGGACGCCTCCCAGTCGGGATTCCGCAGTAACCACAGCACCGAGACTGCCCTCCGTGCCACCACTGATGACATCTGCATGCTTCTCGACCAGGGACACACTGCGGCCCTAATCCTTCTAGTCCACTCCGCAGCCGTCGACACTGTTTCACATCGCACTCTAGCAGCCAGACTGCACGACGCGGGAATCCAAGGAGTGCCTGAGACTGGATCCAATCCTTCCTCTCCGGCAGAACCCAGAGGGTCCGACTCCCTCCCTTCCTCTCTGAACCCATGGAAATCAACTGTGGAGTACCCCAGGGATTCTCACCCAGCCCCACTCTCTTCAACATCTACATGTCCCCCCCTCGCGGCCATCGTCAGACAGCACGGGCTCAGCATCGTATCCTACGCAGACGACACACAGCTCATCCTCTCGCTCACGAGGAATCCCGAAGACACCAGATTCTGTTTCCAGGAAGGTATGAAGAACGCTGTAGCCTGAAGGAAGGACAGCTGCCTGAAGCTAAACTCAGAGGAGACAGAAGTCCTCATCCTCGGTCCCTGCACCTCCGCCTGGGATAGCACCTGGTGACCCTCAGCCCTCAGGAGCCCACCCACCCCTACAGACTACACTCGGAAACCTCAGCATCATCCTCGACTCCTCTCTCTCCATGAACCGTCACCTCCACTAGTTTCAACTGCCTCCGCATCCTTCATAAGACCTGCAAGTGGATCCCCTCCAACTGAAGACAGACCATCACCCACACACTCATTACCAGCAGACTGCACTATGGCAACACCTTCTACACCGGAATAAACAAAACTCTCCTGCATAGATCCCAGACCATCCAGGATGCCGCAACCAGACTTGTCTTCAGGACACCGCACCATGAGCACATGAGCCAACACTTAGGAGGCCTCCACTGGCTCCCCGTCGAGAAGAGGGTCACTTTTAAACTCCTCACCCACGCCTACAAATCCCTCCACAACATCGGACCCAAATACCTCAACCAGAGAGTATCATTCCACTTACCCAAGAGGAACCTCCGCTCCCCCGATCTCGCCCAGAAGAGGTCCCCCGCATCAGCAGACACAGAACAGGCAGGGCAGCCTTCTCCTACATCACAGGCAAAACCTGGAATGAGCTCCCTGTGAACATCAGATGCTCACCGACCCTGCATACGTTCAAGAAGGACCTCAAAACCTGGCTCTTCGACTGATCCGGAGCCTTCCCCCACCAGCGCCTTGAGACCCTCACGGGTGAGTAGCACACTTTACAAACCCCTGATTGATTGATTGATAATACCCAATGAATCAATACAATACCATAATAACAACAGACACCTTTGGTAAAGTTAATGATTTTATCTAACAATGTAAATTGCTCATAGAAATACAATGCAGCTCAAATGTGTTTTGCTAACAGTGAATAACATACAATATACAAATACATCTCGTGATCAGAGCATTGAAGGAGTGGATAGGTAGAGTGACTAATGAAGAGAAAACATTTGCAAATTATTATGCCAATCAGTAATCAAGAAATATTACCTATCACCCAAGATTCTAGGAAATGGAAATGCTACCCTCTGGCCATGAGAGTAAGCAAAGTACTACAAAAGAATTTAAAGTGCAAAGTTATAAGAGTCAGGATAAGTGGATCATCAGCCAGCCCTCAAGAATAGGATACAGCGTCACAGCTCTCTCCTCTCACAAAGTTAGGAAAATACCGACAACTCCTCCTACTTTCTAGGTTTAGTTCTACTTTACATTCTAACAGGTCCAGCCCACTACTCTATCCATCCCACCTACCTAATGATTTTAATTGGCTAAAACTAGGGGTGTCTCGGTCACAGCTCTCAGGCAAGTTCCATTTTTCAAGAACTCTTTTGTTCATAAAAGCTACATATTCACGGGATCTTTTTCTTCCGCGGCACACTCATATTTCATGTAACAAATTGTGTACATGTCCGCTTCCAGAGGAACTCTGCTGTAAAAGTATTCTTTGTCTTCCTCTGCGCAAGCTTGGCTATCAATGAAGACTCACAAAAAGATTACACTTTACTGCAAAACTCTTCTCCCCACACCACAGTTTTGAATGTTTCTATTGTTTTCCGAGGATTTTCCCATTTCAGAATTAAACCCTTTTCCATCTTTCTATGAAAAACAAAATATAATGTAAATCTAATTTCCCAGAAGTTTTGATTTCTAAATGGGTTTTTGCAAAGCGCTATTAATGTTACGCATCAAACCAAAGCATTATGAAAATTATAATTCCCAGCCATTTAGTCATTGGTCTCTGCATTAGTTATGCATGGCTTGCGGCCTACTCCAAACACCTCCCCCCATCTTGCATATGCATGCGCCGTTTTTAATTCAAACGTGATTAGTGTCATGCAGTTAATGGTTCTAAAAAGTTATTTCAACAAATGAGAGGTTTAATCCGAGCAGGTTTTATTTTGCAAATACCCTGCTCCATCGAATCCTTCCTTTGATGGCGATTTGAGCCATCAAAAACTATCCCAAAAATCTGATTTGTCATAATCTTTTAGACAGTAGTAATTTTCTTTTGTTTCATTGATATCTCATCTATATCTTTCACTATTTCATAATAACTTCTCTTTCTATCTTCCATCTCAATATTCTCTATTTTCCTTTCCTTTTCTTAGCTCTATGTCTAATATCATTTTTTTCCCCTTTGCATTTACAACATTTATAAATATTTATTAATATTACCATTACTGTAGCAACTGCAGTTATTGGTGTCAGTATTTTTCCCAAAACACTAATACTAAAGTTTAAAAGCCAACCACAAAAGGAGGACTAACCCTTACCAAATTTCTCCCAAGCACCATCAACCTTCAATTTGGCCAAACTTCATGTTATTTTATAATATTCTTTAAATATCCCGCTAGACTTTTACTCTTGTCCGGGATATAAGTACAACACTGTTGAACTTTCATCATTGCACAGACTCCGCCGTCCTTTGCCAATATCACATCAAGAGCAAGTCTATTCCGCAAAATCATAGACTTTATAGCAAACATTTCTGTACCAAACGCGACTTCCTCACATACTTCTTCACTAGGATCCTGTCACATGGACTTAGGTCATGTGCTTGTTCTTGCTGTGTTGTGGTTGAATTCTCCAACCTGAAGAAACACAGAACTTACCACATGAGCAAGTCCTTTGCCTACTTGAGTACTAGATCATCAGTTATTGACACAAATTGATTTCCTGAGGTCTCATTGCTCTCCCCATAAGCACATCATGAGGGGAATAGCCTGTCTTTTTATCAGGAATACTTCTCAGACTCATTAGAACGAAGGGGTAAAGCATGTGGCCATTTGATTGCCATGGATGCACATACCTTTGCCAATCTGGATTTGATAGTGCCATTTATGTGTACAACCACACCACAGCTACTGGCCGATAGGCACAATGTAACTTTGCTCTTGCTGTGCGCTTTTGCGAAGCGGCACAGGACATCCAAATTATTTCATTATTAAAATGAGTTCCCCTATCTGTTTCTAAAGAGATTGGAAATCTGGGGATTATTTCTCTCAAAAGTAGTTTAGCTACTGTTAGACTGTCATTTTGTCTTGTTGGGTTAGCCTCCACCCAACGAGAAAACAGACAAACCACTACTTACACATATTTCAACCCATTACAAGGGGAAAGCTCAATAAAGTCTGCTTGCAATCGTGTAAATAGTCCTTCTGTTTTCCCAATCTTTCCCCAACTGACAACTATCTTTTTTCCTGCATTCTGCTGCTGGCATGTTATGCAACATTGATAAAAACTTTCTGCAATGATCCTGAACTTGAGAGTATACCATGTCTGATTAAAAAGCCGAATCATGGCATCTCTATCTATGTGTGTTACTCTATGGTATATTCTAGCCATCTGTGATAGCAAACTGTCTGAATTAGTTGGTCTTCCATCATTACATACCCATATTTTATCGTTGTCTCTTTGTGTACAACCTGATTTAATCCACAATTCATTTTCTTCATCACTTCATCACCTGATTTAATCCACAATTCATTTTCTTCATCACTTCATGTCTAATTTCATCCCATGTCTCAAAGGAGGATAACATCAGATGACATTTTGAATCAGATTTCTGGGTACTTTTGTTTATTGAAATTGAAATTGAATTTTGTGCACAGAATCTTGCAACTCGGTCAGCATATTTATTGCCAACCATAATGTAATAATTTCCAGATGTATATGCAGAGCATTTCACCACCCCAATTTTGGTGGGCAACTGTAATGCATCCAACAAATCCTAGACAAAATTTCTATTTCTAATTGGTTAACCTGATGAAGTCAGAAACTCTGGTTGCATCCTCAGTTGTCCAAAATTGTGCACCACCCCAAAACCATATTGACTGTCCGTGAATATGGTTATCCTCAGTTTCCAATTACACATGCTCTTGCTAGGGCCACCAGCTCTGATATTTATCCTGAAACTATTCCTTTCAAGCATGAGGCTAAAAGAACCAAAGACACCGTACAAACTGCATATGCACCACACAACAAATCCTTTTCATCTCTTATGCATGATCCACCCATTAACATTACACAATCTTTTTCGGCCAGTGGTATATATTTAATGTCTGGCATTGGTTTTGTACACAATTCAGTCACATCCAGACAATCAGGTTCTGCTTCATCTACTCTGCCTCACAACTTGGACTTGGTAACAATGTGGCTGGGTTCAAGTTTGTACACCATGTTACTGTGACATTTTCAGCACCAAAAATCACTCTTTCATACTTAGTCAAATGACTACTAGTAAAGCGTTGAGTCCGAGTTCTGGTCAACGGAATCTCCACAGAATGAGGGACATACACCTTCAAATGATAGCCCATAAAAATTGATTCACTGTGCTCCAAACTCACACATGTAGCAGCTACTGCTTTCAAACATCCTGGCAATGCTGCAGCCACCACATCCAATGTAGCAGAAAAACATGCCACTGGACGTTGCATTGTTCCATGTGTTTGTAGCAAGACTGAGAGTGCACAACTATCTCTCTCACAGCAGAATAATGTAGCATTCTTGCTGTAGTCGAGCATTCCTAAAGCAGGTGCTCGACAAAGACTGTCTCGCAACTCCATGAATTCTATCATACATTCATTATCCACTTCAATCAGATCCATCACATCCTTATGTGTCAATCTTTGCTAGGGATTGACAATCAATGAAAATCCACTGATCCATTGTCAGCAGTATCCACCCCTTCCCAGAAACATTCATATTTCTTTCTGTGTCCTTGGAGGATTCATTGGCAAGATCACATTTATTTGATCTTATGATACTTTCCTGACTCCTTTTTCAATTTTGTGTCCCAAATAAAAAACTTATTTTTTACAGAATTTTAATTTAGCTGTTGACACTTTATGCCCTCCTACTGCCAAATGGTTCAGCAGAGCAATATTATCTGTATCACAAGCTTCCTTTGTTTTTGATACAACAAGTAAATCATCTATGTATCGCACCAATACCACATTCTCTGGCATTATTAATGGCTCCAAACATTTTTTCAATATCTGATTAAAAATGGATGGACTCTCAGTATATCCTTGAGGAACTCGGCACCATGCCAAGACACCATCTCCAAACCGGAAACCAAATACATATTGACCATCCGGATGTAAGGGTATTGTGAAAAATGCTTGACACAAATCAATCACAGGGAACCATTCTACATCAGATGGGATTTGATATAGAATCACTGTTGTGTTTGCTACAATTGAACAACATGGTATTACTATGTTGTACACTTTTCTCAAATCCTGCAAAATCCTATATTTTCCACTTGGTTTCTTAATTCCCATAATATGTGAATTACAAGGACTTCTCAATATTGCTTTCAAAATGCCTTGTTCAATCATTTGATAAATTACAGGTGTTACCCCTGTACTTGTCTCAGGACTCATTTGTATTGGGGCCAATTTGGAAATTCACCTTCTGCTTTTACTGAAATTTGAATTGGGTCAATTCCTTTCATAAGCCCAATGTCCTGTCCTGTAAAATTCCATACATCCACATCCACCCTGTCTCTTAATTCAATCGGCAAATAATTAATTGTAAACAAAGGAAATTCATTCACTTCTGACCCCTGTCTTGCCTACATTAACTTAAAAGCGAAATCCTCATCAGGTGCTTGAAATGCGACTCCATCTGGCATACAATAAACGGTACAATTAATTTTACATAACAAGTCCCTTCCTAGCAAATTCACTGGACGTGAATCACACACCACAAAGTAATGTGAATCTGAAAATATCCAATGTGAACTTTCATTGGTTTTGACAGTGGAATTTTGATCAATTTATTCAACTCACCTTACAACCTGGATTATTTTTTCCCGAGAGGGGTAAATTGGGAATTTCCACAGTTCTCACTGTGGAATGGGTAGCACCAGTGTCTACAAGGAATGTTACTGCATTACATTCGACTTCTCCATCCACAAAAGGACCACACTGATCTACCTCAAGAGATGCGCCAAGTACTCACTGCTCCTCCCCCCACAGGCACCGTCATTGAGATATATCTGAATCACTCTCTTGAAACTGCAACCAATATTGTGGAGATATCTGCACATTTTGATTATTTCCATTTTGTCCTTCAGTATGAAAATCCACTTTGTACTGTATTTCGGTATTTAAGAATTCATACTACCTAGCATTGGGGCTTGTGGTACCTGTAGTTGTGTCACTACGTGTTGCTGTTGTTGCTGTTGCTGTGCATTACCACCCACTACACTTTGCAATTGCTGATTAAAGTTTTGAACCATGCCACTGTTTTCTAAATCCAATCTACACTGGCCTTTCCAATGCCAAAACTTCCTACGTGCAATAGTATTTCTATTTCTTATCTTCCTTATTGCCTCTACCTCTGCATTTTACCTGTGTCTGAACCCCACAATTTTCATCACAACACCTCCCATGTTAGAAAACTGTCCATTTTGAATATTCTGATTCTGACCTTTTCCTTGATAACCTGCCTGCGAACCATGCTGTAAATTTCCACCTTTCTGTTCTGCTTTCACTTGTGCCCACATCATCTTCTCTTTTAATTCCTTGTGCCTTGACTCAAAATCATCACTACAATATTTTACTAAACATAATATTTCATCAATGGTCTTACTTTGCCAAAATATTAAATGCTGCTTAATCATATTGCTAATTTCTGGTTTCAACCCTAACACAAACCTATACACAAAATGTCCCATTTCCTTATCAGTGATATTCTCCATTCCACTGTATTGCTTGAAAACTTGTCGAAGCCTCTCATACAGGTACATGCATTAATGGAAGCTTTTGCGACTACTTAATTGCGATTATTAAGGAATCGCAATGAAGGAATTGCAAAAGCCTATGTATGTAGGAATCGCTATAAAATTAGAAATTCCCAAACATTCCTCAATTGCAACTTGCAAGTTGCGAGTTGCAATTAAGGAATGCCTTCCCATTCATTCCTATGGGCTGCAGGCCCATAGGAATAAATGGGAGATTGCATGCGCAATTGGCAAGTACCAATAGGTACTCTCAAATTGTGCATGCAATTTCAAGGGTGCAAGGGTGTCAAAAGGACACCCTGTTGCACCCCTGAAATTGCTTTATGCACTCATGTTGCCCACACACAAGGGCGTGTGTGTCTTTAACCTACAACTTTGAAAAATGCACTTTAGAGCATTTTCAAAGTTTTTGCAAATTACCATCAAGTTCAACTTGATGGTAATTTGCACCCTCTTGTAGCGAAATCGCTATTCTAAATTGGTTCTTGGATTGCATTTAAGGAATCGCAAATTTCGATTAATTAAATGCAATAGAAATTTGAGAAATCACAATTAGTTGAGAATTCTCAAATTGTGAGTGCCTTGAACCTTGATGCATCGCAAATGCCCTTTTTTGCACATGCAAATGGCCGAATTTTGGGAATCGCACCATTTACGCTCACAAATATGCTTGATGCATGTGCCAATAGTATGCATGTACTGTTTCCTTTGACTCTTGTGTTGTCCTTTCTATTTTAACCCAATCTGTCTCTTTTGGTGAAATTTTCCCCTTCAAGTAAGTAATAACCTGACAATATTTCTTCATTACTTCATATGATGGTGCCCCTTTTTTTGGATCCTTCGGGTATTCTTCTTTAGGCCAGTCTACTGCAATCTTGCACTAAACCCATAAATCTGCTGGAACCACAACATCAAACAAACCATTCAAATCTTTTAACAACACCGTTGACTCCTTTACAAACCTTTCTACTTGCCTATAACATTCAACTGGTTTCTATCTCAGTTTCGGGAAATCATTTATAAATGACAAAATATCCTGCCTATTCCATGGCACATGAACATCTCCACCACCTGGTACTTCTCTCATTGGACATATCATTTCAGTCGTCACTATCTCACTACTTATTTCCTTCACTGGGTACATTGATGATGCTGCTCCTGCATTACCAAGCATCTTCTCTCTCTTCTTAGTCCATCTGCCTTTCCATCGCTCTAATTCACCCCTGCGCTTCTAGGTATTAATTAACTCTTTAATGTGCAATCGTTTACCAGAAGCATTCAAACTCTCTGAATCCTTATCACTAAAATCTAAATGGTACGTCTTTTGTAAAGCCTTTGATTTCTCAATGTCTACTCCGTATGTCTGTGCTACCTCAGCAAATTTCTCATGAAGGGCTTTTGCTTTCATCATAATATTTTTACACAAAACAATAATTCCTCATCCTGATATTTACTTAACCTCTCCGGACTTATTGTACCTAAGTTCATTTCTTCCAAATCCGCTTTCAATCTGCCTACATCCAAATTAGCATTCACTTTATTTGTCACTATTCCTCTGATCCACTCATCAAATTCTTCCGGGGAAGGCCCTATCAAACCCCCTGATGTTGGAGTCACCCTACTCAGGATTTGTAATTATCTCTTTGGCTCTATCTGCGTACCACATTTTGTTGTCCCAATAGATCTCTCTGAAATATCAATCAATGGTTCCATAATACTTGCTCCAGTATTCTTGCAAACTCTGTTATCTTTAATGGGTACCTTTAAAGCATGCACCTGAGAAATATTCTGTCCCTCACTATACAATGAGAGTATTGGACCAATTGTCACTGGTACCGACAAAGCTTCTGCATATAGATTTAATTGAGTAATCATTTGTGCCAAATCATCTTTTATTCGTCTTTGGTCATTATCATTTCTTATTTGAGTAGTCTGAGATTGAAGACCCTCCATTTCAATCAATGGGGCACTATGAGTTAGAACACTAGGAGTAACCCTCCCTTGTTTCTCTTGATATGGTGGAGGTCTATTTAACAAAAGCTCATCCAATAATTCATCAGTAATTTCATTTAGGTCCTCCTCTTCATTCTCAACAATTTTCTTTTTCTCTTTGCATTTTCATGCTGACTGCTCTTCCGCTACCATAACTGGATATAAACCCTTGCTCTCTCTCTCACGTCTCTCCTCCATCTCTTCATTTGTGCATCCCATTTTGCTTCAGAATACCTATTTGATGTATTTCTGTATCTATTTTCTTTCCTGTTCTTTTCGCTCTGATAAGCTTCATGTTATAATGCTTCAAGTGCCTCATATTGCGTTGGCCTAAGATTAGGTCTCAAGCTATTCATTTAATACCTCAAATTTCCCAAAATTCTCACATTAAAAGTACAGTCACCTGGGAAAGCTAATTCATCATCTTCAGGATATTTTACCACATTCTCTCACCAAGTACACGTATGATAACCACGCTCCAAAAACATGAAAGCAGCTGGTGTACCAGCCTTCTGTACTGGGACTCCTCTTCGGATCTCAATTGGTTCATCCTTTCTAAACAACGTTCTCAGCATTTTTAAAAGTTTCATTTTCCTCGATACACTATGCTAATTTCTAATTAACCAAACAAAATTCTCTTCCTATACTCCAGATATTGTCAAACCCTTTCAACTAATATCAGCGTGTCTCACACCAACCGACCGATCAATACACAGTATTCACTGTGACATCTCATCCTAGCTTACCAATGCCAGGGCGGGGTTTGATGACACTTCACAAGCTGACCAATGCCAGCGCTGCACACAGTGACGTCAGTATGACTCTTACAACTGACCCTCCCTTCACAAATCTTACGCCAATATTCTAATATTTTCTAAACTTTTCCTAAAACAAAACAAATGTTAGAAACAACACATAACAATGCTGATTTGTCTGCTCCACTAAATCAAATAAAGATATAACAAACCCACAGAGAATCCTTATGCTATCAGTAGAAAATCGACCAGCGGTATTCCACCCTCAATCAAGTGGAAAAGTCTTGGGACTTCTTCAGCTGCGCTTTCTAAAGGTACCCAAATAAATCTCCACTAATCTAACTTCAAAGTTCCCTTATGCAATATTAACAATCTCTCTCGTTGTCTGATATCATACCAGCAGACAAATCACTTCTGTAGAGGATGCCACACTGATTCCTCTGCCCATAAGGCTAAAAATATCCCGGGATCTTAGGCCACTCCGTGCCTGAGTTGAAGGTCAACAATGGACCACTACATATAACCTATGCTATATTCCGTTAAACACCAATTTATTCATTCAAATCTATTAATTAAACAATTTAACCCTTATAACCATCACATTCTGCTACCAAACACTGATGCAGAGTTTTCGGAACCTAAATATATACTTTTATAAATTGGGCCCATTTCATATTAGTTCCCTCCATTCTGTATGAGTTAATACCACTTACCAATAGTTTGCCTCATCTCTATATCTTTGGATCTTTGTTGGAGGGCAGGAATTGGTTATTAATAATACCCCATGAATTAATACAATACCATAATACCAACAGGCACCTTTGGTAAAGCTAATTATTTTATCTAATAATGTAAATTGTTCATAGAAATACAGTACAGCTCAAATGCATGTCGCTCACAGAGAACAACATACAATCTTGTGATTTGCATATTGTGAAGGAGTCAGGTTCCATTTTTCAAGAACTCTTTTGTTCATTAAAGCTCCGTCATTCACAGGATCTTCTTCTTCCGCGGCACACTTATATTTCATGTAAAAAATTGTGTACATGTCTGCTTCCAGGGGAACTCTGCTGTAAAAGTATTCTTTGTCTTCCTCTGCGCAACCGTGGCCATTACCGGGGACTCACAAAAAGATTACATTCCAATGCCAAACTCCTCTCCCCACACCACAGTTCTAAATCTTCTAACTGTTTTTCGAGGCCTTTCCCATTTCAGAATTAAACCCTTTTCCATCTTTCTATAAAAATCAAAATATAATGTAAATATCATTTCCCCACAGGTCTTGATTTCTAAATGGGTTTTTGCCAAGCACTGATAATGTTTTTCCATCTTGCATATGCATGCGCCGTTTTTAATTCAAATGCGATTAATGTCATGCAGTTAACGGTTCTAAATAATAATTTCACTAAATGAGAGGTTCAATGCAAGCAGGTTTTATTTCGCAAAAACCCTGCTCCCTCACCGGCATCACACAGAAACTCCTCAAGAAACAGCAGACTGTTCAGAACGCTTCCACCGCATTCAACCTCAATATCCCCCGCCACGCCATATCACTAGCCACCTGAGAGAATTCCACTGGCGGCTCCCATTCAACTAAAGAATTACCTTCGAGCTCCTCATACATGCCTACAAAGCCCTACATGACGCGGGGCCTGCGTACATCAACCACCAACTCTTATTCCACGCACCCACCAGAGACCTCTGTTCAGCCCATCTGGCCTTGGCCACTGTCCCACATATTCACAAGATCATGGCCGGAGGAAGGTCCTTCTCCTACATCACATCAAAGACCTGGAACACCTTGCCTTTCAACCTCAGGCAATCAAAGTCACTGCCTCAATTCAGGAAGGACTTCAAGACCAGGCTCTTCGACTGAACCGCAGTGCCTTTGGCAAATCAGCACCTACCCTCCTCATTCCCCCACCCAGCACCTTAACACACTTACAGGTGAGTAGTTGCACTTTACAAGTCATTTGATTGATTGATTTATTCCTTTTGGATGAATTGGAACAGGTAATTTTTACATATAAGATTATTGGTGGTAAATGGCTGTAGCATATCCTGGGCACATTCTTCTAGTTCTTCTTCTTGGGGTAATGAACATAGACCTCCATTAGGATGGCGGGCAGACTTTGCCCACCCGCCATCCTCGTGAAAAACGGGACCGCCCGCGATATGAGCGGTGGTCCCTCCATGTCCATTATGATGCACCCTCCACACTGGCGGGCGCATCATGGATTCATAACATAACGGCGGGTGGTGTTCACTCAATAAACATGAAATGGAGCTTCCCCAGAGGATAGAAAATCAAACAAGAACACCCACAGAAAGGCTGTAATACTTTTTAGAAAATGTATTTAAAATATTTAGACCATGATAAATAGAGGTCAGCTTCTAATGTACAGAAATTCTTTAGATTGCAAAGCCATAAATAAACATCAGCCCAAATACAATTAGAACAATAAAAACATGACACATCATTCTTTCATTCTCTCAATCATCCACAAGCTCTCAATCAGTCAAACCATATCTTCACACTCAATCAGAACAGCAAGAACGTCATGCAGTGGGAGAAAGCGCGGGCGGTGTTCACACAAGCACCAGCCGAAATGTTATGAATGCATTGAATGCATTTGCACACACAAAGCGGTAGGCATCATGTGGTGCCTGCCGCATTGTGTATGAAAATGCAGGGGGGTACCACAGGTACCCCCTATGTGTACCCCCACCTCGCCTTCACCATGGGGGCCCGCAGGGGCCCCCCAAAGTGAAGACCGCATGCCTTTATTGCCGCCACGGAAAGGCATCTGATTTAGCCCGACAAAACACAATATTTAAAATAAGGGTGCAAGGGCAGGTTTATGACCAAACACTAGATACACACCCCTAATAATAACATCAACAACAACAAGTGGAAACCCCAGTGATGTTAAAAAGGGCGGAACAGATCGGCAACTGATGGGAAAACTTCACCTGGCCTTGAGGTTTTTTTGCCCGCTTTTGTCTGCCCACGTGTACTTAGTCATGCATAATTGATCACTTGGGTTTCCACTTCCTAGAAACTAATATTCGTCTATGTCATTGACATTTTTGTGAGCTTGAGTCTTTTTTCTTACTTCTTTGACCCCTAGATACTTGTTGTTGTTGATCTGATTTAGCCCATCATAATATGGCTGGCCACCATATGAACCCTTTTCTGGAAAAGCGGTGGATGGTGTTTTCGTCCACCGCGGTCCCCTCTGGGAAATGGGTGGCGGCCGGACAAGGATGTTGGGCGGATCGCCACCGTCCGCATGGCGATGGCGATCCGCTCGACATCCTAATGGGCCCCTTAGTGTTTTTTTGTGAGGGCTATGGCTAGTTAATGGCTTTTATACATCCCTGGCAAGGTATTTTACTTTTTCCTCTAAGCATGATTGTTATAGAGATTTTCTACACGAGACGATGGGTGTTAAATGGCTGTTACATATACCTGGCACTATATTTTGATGATTTCAGTAAAGAAACTGTAATTAGCTATTTTACACTTGGGGAATCATGGGCTTTAAATCGCTGCTAAAACATTTGTGACTATGTTGTAATGTTTCCTGTTTGGAAAAAGAGCTAATTTCTACATGGGGATTATGGGTGTTAAATGGCTGTCAGTTATCACAATCACAGTGTTTGACTTATTCTCCTTAGCATAATGGCCATAGCTATTTTACATGGGAGATGAAAGGTGTTAAATGACTGTTGCATGTACCTGGTACTGTATTTTCACAATTCCTGTAAGGAAATGGTAATAGATAATTTCCTTTTAAGGGATTATGGGTGTTAAAAGGCTGTTGAATACCATTTCCACTTCTTATAATGTTTTATTTTAGGATGAATGCAATAGCTAATTTTACATAGGGATTATTGATGGTAAATAGTTTACATATATACCCCGTAATTGTGTTTTCGTTATTCCTTCAACAAAAAGACCATAAGGCCCAAATCAATTTTAATCAGTAATCAGGCTAAGACACCATTTTCTCTATTTTTGCAGAATCTTCAACTTGTCTGCTTTTTGGCACAAATGTTGTCTGTTATTTTCCCAAGAACCAGTGAAAGTGTCAAGTCACTAAGTCAATTACATTGATAAGACATAGATTTTAATCTATGGGACAATGGGTCCCTGGGGAGCCCTCTGAGGGATCTGAAGGACATCTGTGGAAACTGGGGTCTTGATCAGCTGGTACAGAAACCAACCCACTAAGGGGGACATATCCTAGATATGGTCTTCGCCAACCAGACTGAGACTAAGATGATTGATATCCTACCTCAGTGCTGGACAGACCACTCCTTAATCCATTTCCAGATCTCTATACTCACTGAGGGGAACGGAAGTGAGTGCCCGGTGACTTATAGGAAGGGACGGATTTGGTCTAAATTACCAAAGGATAAAACCAAGCCTATCTTTATAAGCAACGTTTCCTATGATCCAGAGGAATCGGTAGACCTGAACTATCAAAAGTATTGTAATCACATCATAAATACCCTGGATAGATTTGCCCCTCTGAAAAATATAAAGAATAAGAGGAAACCATCTGCTCCCTGGTTTAATGAGGAGCTGAAATCCCTACGCAATGTACGCCGACAGGCAGAAAAGAAATGGCGTAGATGCTATTCAAAGTCGGATAAAAAACTGCTGAAAGTGGAACAGGCAAAATATAAAGGAGCTATTGTCAAAGCTAAGGCACTCTTCTATGCCACTACTATTCCTCAGTCCCCTAACAGTACTAAAACTCTTTTTAATATCATAAGGGATCTCTCACACCCCACCTGTATGAGTAATAAGGTGATTGCTACTCAAGAATTATGTGATGAGATTGTGATCTATTTCGAGGAAAAGATTGCTAAAATTGCGGGGGGGGCTGAAGGAGGAAAGGGCTAGCTGCAAAGATGCAGTGGCACAGATAGAAGAAGAGGACCCTCTACCAATACTGTCATCATTGGAAAACTTCACCCCTCTTACAGAGGAGCTCTTTTTTAGTCTGGCCCATAATGTGTCATCAGGGTCACCGTTAGACCCCCTTCCGCATAGGATCTGGAAGGAATATGGTCCAGAGCTGTTACCCTGGATGCATCAGATCTGTCATGTGAGAAAAAAATTGGACAATTGATACTACAACTAGGGAAAAACAGTATGTAAAGCACAACAAACAATAAAAAGTACCAAGTTAAGTTTATTTCTAAATGTACATATTCATATTAAAAAACTCAGTGCAAAATCATATACACCAAATAATTATAAAAACTGTCAATCATACATAAATAATGTATTCATAACACATTTACACAAAAGTATATATAGTAAAACCGTGGCGAAAAATACAACACATCGACGCGCGTTTCGGCGTTATCAACAGAACGCCTTCATCAGGACTCCTGATGAAGGCGTTCTGTTATGAATACATTATTTATGTATGATTGACAGTTTTTATAATTAATTGGTGTATATGATTTTGACTGAGTTTTTTTAATATGAATATGTACATTTAGAAATAAACTTAACTTGGTACTTTTAATTGTTTGTTGTGCTTTACATACTGTTTTTCCCTAGTTGTAGTATCAATTGTCCAATTTTTTTCTCACATGGTTCATTTCCCTGTATTACAAATTCAGTATTTGAACAGGGGGTCCTTGTTATTCACATAATGCATCAGATCTGTCGCCAATCCCTTGAGGAAGGCATAGTACTGGAAGCATGGAAGCAGGCAGTGGTTACCCCCCTGCTTAAAAAGCCTTCGCTAGACCCTACTATTCCGGCGCACTTCAGGCCCATATCCCTCCTGCCCTACCCGATAAAAATCGTGGAAAAGGTGGTCAGTAGGTCCCTGTCAGGATATCTGGAAGACAACTGCCTATTGGACAAGGACCAATTTGGCTTCCGCCCAGGCCACGGAACAGAAACTGCATTGGCAACCATGTTGGACACCCTTCGAATGCGAGCCGACAATGGCAACTCCTCAGTCTTGGTGCTGTTGGACATGTCGGCCGCATTCAACACGGTTAGCCATGCAGTTCTGCTAAGTAGGCTGGAAAAACTGGGTGTGAAGGGCAAGGCCCTGAGGTGGATACAATCCTACCTGACAGGTAGACAACAGGTGGTGACCCGAGCACCCTTTTATTGTCCCAAGTCCCTGGTCAGTCATGGAGTACTTCGGGGCTCCTCGATCAGCCCTATTCTTTTTAATCTTTATCTGCTGCCTCTGATCCCCAAAATTAAATCCTATGGAATAGATTTGATAAATTACGCCGACGACACCCAACTGGTGTTCTCATTAGAAGGAATACAGGCGGTGACCATGGAGACCTTTCAGAACTGCATGAGCAGGGTCTCCAGGTGGCTGAAAATAAACTCCCTTCAATTTAACGAGGGGAAGACGGAGGTAGTCTACTGCTCGTCAGCCAAACTGAGTCAGCAACCTTCCTATGAGATCAGGCCTGCGCCGGGAGCTGATCCTTGCATCCCAGTCAAGACCGTGCGCAATCTAGGGGTACTGTTTGATGCGGATCTCTAAATGACCTCTCAGACTAATAAAACCATCAGTGTCTGTTTTAGACTGCTGAAAGCGCTCAGACAGATTTTGCCCCTTCTGCCTGATGAGTCTAGACCGCTAGTGGTTAGGAGTGTGATCCTGGCCAGATTGGACTACTGTAATTCCCTATATCTAGGGGCCCCCTTATACATCTTACAGGGGCTCCAGAGGGTCCAGTCTATAGCGGCCAAGCCGGCACTTAAAAGACCTCGCAGTTCCTCCACTACGTTGGCGCTCAGAGACCTACTCTGGCTGCCAATCGGGAGTAGAGTCGCTTTTAAGTCTCTATGTATTGTGTATAGAGCCCTGCACAACACGGGACCTTTTCCTTCACAGGAAAGGCTCACCTGGTATAGGCCCACCATGTCCCTGCGCTCCTCTAGCCTGGGTTTGGCAGCAACTACCAGGATCAGGAGATCGAGGATGGGAGGCAGAGCCTTCTGCACTTCTGCATCTAGGCTGTGGAACGAGCTTCCCCAAAACATCAGGCAAATTGACACCCTACTGGGATTCAGAAAGAGCCTGAAAACATGGCTGTTCGCCAAAGCCTAATCCCCGTGATTCTATCTAATAGTTCCGGCGGCTGTTTTATATGTCATGACAGCTAGTGTATTGTTGTACCATCTGACTACTTCCTGTTTGGGCGCCAGGATACCCGTAGGGTGACAGTTGCGCGTTACAAATAATAAATACAATACAAGACAATACAATACAAGACACCTGACACAACAGCAGTCTGGACCAAGTGCCTTGTTAGATCAATGTTCAAGGTCAGACAAGAAAAGTAGCCAAAGTGGTGTAGTCAGAACTGATGTGTTCTTACTGTATTTGTTTATAAAACTGTGTCCTAGACTGGCATCTTGATGCACATAGGTTATGTCAGGCATTTCTGAAGTTATGTCAGGAGTTCCCATCTCAGATAAGGTATCTTATAAAAGGCAGCCACTTGATCACAAAATAGGAGAGGTCCTCAACCCCAAAATATCTCACAAGATGCTGCCAGAGATGCTGCTTCTATAAACAACTATGCAGTGCACTTATTATCCCTAAAAAACCTATAGATGCATGGCATACTGCTACATCCTCTCCTAGTGTTTCTCTTAAAAGTAGGCCTTAGGATGTTAGATTTTTTTAGATGACATTTTAACTATGGTACAAATTCTCATTTCATTCTTGCAGTTCACAACATTTATTTGTGCTGTTATCATGATATTGTGTAGTAGTTTCGATGTGGTAAGCAGAGGCTGAGACTGTTGAAATGAAGCACTTTTTAGTGAAAGTATATTTTCCATAGTGCAGTTTGTGTGTCTAATATGGAGAAAAACAAATAGGTTTGTTTCCGATCCCTGGACCTCTGTTTAGGGACTGTTAGTAACCCAAAAGCATTTAAATCACTTCAACTATGTATTGCGTGGGGTTTTACAGGGCTACAATACCCTGTCTTTCACATTCAAGAGTCGGTGCATAGAACTAAGTTCACTCGTGTTACCCGTTTGGTATGAAACCAAACCTTGTAGACCTAAGCCAAAAGCTTAGTTAACACAACACCTCTTGTGATAATGAGCATGACAATTTTCTACATTGGAGATGATGGGTGTTAAATGGTTGTTACACATACCTGGCACTGTATTTTCATGATTCCTTTAAGAAAACTCTAAGGGGCTAATTACTGCTGCACTTTGGTTGTCGGACTAGCATAAGACGGTTGCTACCGTTGGGGATCCATGGTCCCTTGGCGGTCTTGCAGTGGTCTGAGGCTACAATTTGCTGGTGGTTCTGCTGCGGCACAGCTAAGCATATTACGAGATTTCTCACTGCCACAGTTTTCATGCTGGTGAGACCCCCATGAAAAGTGTGGGTGTGGGGAAACTAAGGGGGCCCTGCAGTGCATGGAGGTGCATGCAGGGGGGGCACAGATTGTGCTCCCTATCTGTCTGCACACCTTGTTCCTGCATAGAATGAAATGCACAACAGCATGCTTTTCGGTCCATTCAGGAATGGGCTGCGATGCTACCTCAGTTGTGTCTTTCTAGGGCTGTCCTAAGAGCCTTTGAAAGGCACCACCATGGGACCGCTGCGCTGCAGTAAGACTTCCTGACCTGTATTTCAGTCGTAAGACAGCAGGTGGGTTGACTATGTGTTTGGCAGTCATAGAGTGGGGAGCTGGCGTGAGGACCACCAAACTTGTAATCAGGCCCTAAGTAGCCTTTCATAGAGGATTATGGGCTTTAAAGAGGTGTTTAATACATTGCCATTATGTTCTAATGTTTTATTTGAGGTAAATGGGAATAGCTAATCTTTACATGGGAAACTATAGGTGGTAAATGGCTCTTACTGATCCCGCGCACTATATTTGACTTATTTTCTTGAAATATTGGCTTATTAACACCTTTGCTGCTGCGCAAATTTTCATCCCTGTGTGTGCAATTTAAAATAGTGGGCGGGATTCAGACGGCCCCCGGCTGTCCTCTGCACACGCCCACCGTGACGCATGATGCCTGGGGCCGTCATGCACACTGAAGGCATTAATTACATACATGGGGTATGGTGGGTGTTAAATGTCTGTTGCTTGCAGCTAGCAACACATTTTCATGATTATTGTCAGGAAGTGCTGATAGATCATTTTTGACTAATTGATTATAGGAGTAAAAAATCTGTCCAATACCTACTGTGGTCTAATGGTTCTTTTAAGTAAAATTGGAATAGCTGATTTTTACATGGGTGATTACGGATGATAAATGGCTGATACATATCTCGGGCATTACTTATTCCTCTTTGGAAAATGGGGCATAACCATTTTCTACATGAGGGTTAAGGAGTATTTCATATAACTGGCATTCTATTTTCATGTTCCCTTTAAGGAAGTTAGAACTAGCTATTTCCTATTTGTGGGGTTATATGCTTTAAAAGGTTGTTGGATACATTTGCAGCTATGTTCTAATGTTTCTTCTTGGAAGGGGCATAGAGCACTGTTCTTTCATGATTTCTTTAAGGATAAGGTAGCAGGTAACATCTGCATGAGCTATTATCAGCATTCCAATGCTGCTGAATACAATTGCCACAGCAGTTTAATAGCTCCTTATAGGAAAATGGGAATACAAGTGGGTATGACTGTTAAATTATGTTATTTATCCTTATTCATTCTTCCTGGGAAAATCAGCAGAGTGATTTCCTTCATGGTGAAAGATGGGCATTAAAGGCATACTGAACATATCTCTTAGAAAAATATTTTCTCTGTGGGAAATTTTGTGTGTTTTTTCAACTCATTTTTGTTAGAAAAAGTAATCATAAAAACGTTTGTTTGAGATGATTTTTGTGTTGTGATTTCTTGGTATCTCAATAGTGCTTTCTTACCACTTGCATGGCCTAAAATACATTTTATTTTGTAATAATATATTTTCAGATGTAAATTTGTTAACTTATTTTGTATATTTAATTTGTGGAGTATTTTTTTAATTTTGGGGGTTTTTAAATAGGTAGTGTTTTAGAAATCCATATGTTATCTTATGTAAAACATTAATGTTTTAAATTTTAGTTAATTGATTGGCAGATTTTTTTAAATACATATTGGGTTTTGAAAACTGGTATGCATTTTCGGATATGTCCTGTTTATGGTTTTAGGACAATTGTGTCATTAGATGATTAGTTCTAGGAGTATTACATGGTTAGATTACTAGATTCTTATGTTGAATTGTATTATTAATTATTTTTAAGTACAAATGAATATATTTTATCTTTATTTTTATAATTCTTTAGGTGTGCAGTAAAAATGATAAATATGGTTCATAATTAGTCACTTATGTTTGTTAGTTTGGAAGACTATCAAAAAACAGAGGTGGGCAAGACAGATGTTTAATAGCAAGAGCCAAGTTAGAACCAAGTCAGTGGTCAAGCTTGACTATAAGAGCCAAAGCACAAACCAAGACTGCAAAAACAATCTCATGACAGGACATGCTGGGTGGAGAGGGGAAATTTTGAGAGGTGAACAGGGTTTGAGTGGACAACTGACCAATTGCTGGATATGGGCATACTGTGCCAAGCTGGTGCACCAGGAAGACCATTAGCGCAGGCAGTCATGTTGCGTGCTTATCTAGGATCCTGATCGATACTGTGACCTTATGCCCCTATTCGGCTATAAATCCATTTATTCCCTATATTGGCATAACCGTTCGAGTGCAATATTCAGTAACTCATCTCTGGCCTCACACGAACAGAGCCACATTCCAGAATAGCTTTCTCTGCCACTTCCTTTGCAACCAATTAGTGCAATGACAGAGCAGAAGTCACTATCTGAGATTCCTAGATTAACACTCTGAGTTCTTCAACAAGATAAAAACTCAGCAAACCTGGAAATCCCCGCTTGCTGTGTTTTGATTAGTAATCGAACTCTAATGAGCACTGATGGACGATCACTTCCTAGTGACATCTATATTGACGTCTTATGTCCAGCAAACTTACGTCAAACAAGGCACCTTTCAGGTATAAATATTACCAACATGGCCTTAAGCAAATGCTGCTGTTTACGATAATGCCATCGCTGATGCTAGCTGCTGTCTCGTTGCTGTTGGTGAAGCAACCCCCTGTTGCCCGTCGCCTGAAGCTGCTGTTATGCTGAAGATATCATAGCTGCTATCGCTACTGCTATCGCTGCTAACTAGCGAACGATGGTGTGGTGAACCTAGGAGCTGAACAGCCGTCCCCTGCAAGAGCCCAGCAGATGCAAGCTGCCCGCGGACGCTGTCCCCCCTCCTTCTCCTCCTCGACGCGCTGAAGAAGACACGCTGCCTTTCTCCTACCGAGAAATCCAGCTCCAGCGTTTCTGGTCTACCCTTGCGGGTGACTGGGATATCGAGCCCTGAGGGAGATACCAGACCTCCATCATTCTATTCCAGAGGTATGGTGTTGACTAAACCCTTGAGAGAGAATTCTTGAAGCAAACCTTGGCAAAACCAACTTAACTTAAAGCTACTTACTTACTCCCCTCCCAAGTATTAGGCTTAGGTCAGGTACACTGGGGTAGGCGTAGTTAGAAGCACCAGTTGAGTATTTTAGCCTAATGTATATATGAATGTATATATGTTTTATTCCTTTTAAACCATGGTATGGCTAAGAAACCATATCAATGCTTTTACAGTATTATTTCGCAATACTTATTATACTGTACGTACTTTTTATAATAACAAGTCTTGCAAATGAGGCAATACATTTCTCTTGTACGAGAAGAAAGACTGTTCAATAAATGTTAACGCTTTATTGACAAACGCCGGTCTCTCTATTCTCTACATATTGTGAAAGTAAACTGCACCAACCTGACTGAGTAAAATAACTGTCTATTGTTTCACACGACCCTAGAGATTGACTCTTGATCTGAGGAGCAAAGTTGTCATGTTGCACAGTTGTTGGAAAACTGAATCCCTTCTTGTCTGTGCCAGGGAAGCTGATCACTTCCTGTTTCATTCAAGAAAGTTTCCAGTGACCTCTGAGCTAGTTGGTAACAAACCCAATTAAGTTTAGCATAGTCAGTAGAGGCCTGGAAGATCCTCACTTCTACATCGATACTACTGTTTATGTTATTCCAATGCGCAGGGCCTATTGGGAAAATAGGAACTACGCTACATGGCGCCTAACGTTTGGTAAGACAATAAACTAACGCAAGACGTTAGAGTAACTCAGTCGTGCATATTTCACACAGACCCCTTTCTCCCGTAAATACTCCAATAGACGTCTGGAGTGGGTGAAAGGTTAAAATCCGCCCGAACTCAGTAGGAAGAGATTCCTATGTAAAGCTCTGGTTTATTCAACGTTGAAGGATACAGTGTTCCAAAATATTGTGACCTAATCTTTGTCTCCTTGGAGACCTACTCTGCAAAGCCTGCATTTATAAAATATCAGACAGTGAAGAAGAATGGGAAGCAGCTAGGCTGGCAGCCCAACTAATAGAGGAAGACTTGAGTCTCCTACAGACTGACCCGGATGTTATCGACATCCCGGTCCACTTAAGAAAATCTATAACGTTAAAACTTATAGAAAACGGACTGACACCACAAGGTGGTACAGTAATTTTCGTGATAGAGGCACACGAATATCGGCAGACAGAGGTATTCTATTCATGGATAAACTTTCCAGCGGCAAACGCTAGAGCAAAAGAGTTTCACTATTACAAAATAGGGAAACCTCTGGAAGAGTACGCTCCTTTCGAGGAGACTGAAATCCCACTAAAATTCCAAGAGCACCTGATCTGGTTTAATGGCACCCTAAAACATAATGATAATATTACCAGGCTGGGTCCACTAGGTAGACCAGGAGCAACGTGGCCGGTTCTAGCCAGCTACACACCACATCCGGACATTGCAAAAATGTCAAAGGAAGAGCTGTTAGTACAGCTAAAAACATTAATAAAAATACATAGGCAATTAGTCCAATATGTAATGCGGACTGCAACAGTCCAACCAGCTGTTAATATACCACAGCTGACCCCCCATCAGGGCAACACTAATAAAATTACACCACAGAACATACAGTCATGTCTTGGTAAAACACCTGTAAAACGGGAACAAATCCCTTTCTGGTTAGCACAGAAAATCACTCAAATAGAGGCAGTATTTCCAGATACTACCCCTATTGAGAAACACAGAATCTTGACCATCTGCCTTCCTATGGGAATCGCACCACACGTGGAGGACTGCTACACTTGGGGTACAGTCTTTGTTTCCATTTACGCAAAAACACATGGTGTTCCGTCTATGGCGGTAATACCAGAAGTGCTAAAACAGATTCAAAATGAATACGGTCCTGAGCCCGCTTTAAATCTTGGTATGAAATTACTGAAAGACTTCAAGCAGGTCTCGGCTATATTATTAGCCAACATAAAAGGAGAAGCAGCATCTGTGGCGATCCGCCAGAAGTTGAAGGAAACAGATATAACAGATCAGCCAGTTGAGCTTGCTAGAATCATAGAGAAATGCTATGAAGAATTAGGTAGAGACAGCTTGGGTGGAAAACCAGTAAAGCCCCAACTGCTCGAAAATCCTGAAAAATTATTTATTAAAAATAATTCAAACACTCCTAAAAAGAGCTGGGATGGAAATAAACAATCCACTCTCAAGGAAAAAGTTTTCCAGTCCAGAGGAAGGTCTCCTCGATGGAGGGAAAGAACTCCGACTCGAGAACACCAGTCTCCCCAGAGGGAGCCCTCTGAGAAAAGATATAACCTTAGAAATAGGGATAATCTGAAAAAACCTGATAGATATCAAAGTATTGATACGCGTCCCTCTCGATCTTTTTCGCAGAAATCGTAAAGAAGAGGACGGTCAGACCCAGGAGAGCACACCAAGTCCAAAGACAAGGAACCTGCTCAGAGTAAAAAATCTCAATTTCCAAAAAAGAAGGTAGCCAGTATTAGAGTAATCAACCATGCCGAGAATACTGAGGACACAGTTGAAAAACGGGGAGTGGGCATTGACAATGTTGGACAGTGCAGCAGAAATCAGTATAGCCCGCAAGATCCTGATGAGTCATCTGGAGACAGTGGACACGAATGAATACATTCAGATTGAAACTGCCGACACCAGACTTAGCGAGACCCATAAAATATACGAAATAACATTGCGTATAGAGGGTGATAAGACTAGGAAAATAAAGGGTCTATTTTGGGACAAACTCTCAAAAGGCTATGATATTCTGTTAGCTGAAAAAGATTGGCCCCCAGAGTTTGTCAGGGAGTGCCCTCGTGGCGAAGAAGTGATTATGCCTGCCTTCTCGAATCACATTCCGATTCACAAAAAATATACTTATGCAAGGAAATGGGCAGTAGCCCAGGCACCAGCATTATATAAAAATCATGTAGGATGGGATGAGGACTCTCCTCCCCACAAAATCCAGTTAAAAAGTGAACCAACTGCCCAACGGCAGTATCTCATTAAGCAAGAAGCTAAAAAACAAGGCAGGGAGATCTTAGATCAACTTGAATACCAGGGGGTGATTGAAACATGCACCTCTCAAATGAGCAATCCTTTGTTTCCTGTCTCCAAACCAGACAATTTATATTGTCTAGTTTTGGAATACAGACACCTTAATACATGTTGTAGAACATTTGCAGTACAAAACTCGCATAGTGCAGCCCTAATGAATAACATAGATTGGAAAAAATACAAAACGACATTAAACATATCTAATGGTTTCTTTTGTCAAAACATTGCACCAGAAAGCAGATATTTGACCGCTTTCTCAGCATTTGGGTCGCAGAAAAAATTCTGTCGACTCCCACAGGGGTTCAAGAACAGCCCAGGACTATTCTCAGCTAGGGTAACAGAGTTACTCCAAATATATGATGATGAGGCATTATCTTACGTAGATGATATTTATCTCACAGACGACGACTTGGATACTCACTTGAAAAGAGTGAACACCATTATACTTGGGTTCGCAGCAGAGGGTTACAAACAAATTCAACTTTAAAAAGTCTCGAATTGCCCATCTGACAGTACTATTCTTAGGGTACAAATTATCAAGTGAAGGGAAAAGCCTAGCGGACAACTTCTTACAGAAGTGCGCTGTACTCCAAGCTCCAAAAACGCTGAAGAATTTAAAATCCATTCTAGGTTTTCTGAATTTCGGAAGAGCATACATTCTAAATTACGCAGAGAGGGTTAAACCTCTCTACAAACTAATTAAACCTGATTTTAAACAAATCAATTGGACTCAAAAACACACAGAAATTTTGAGATCACTGCAAACAGACATGTTAGCAAAAACAAAATTAGATACACATGACAACACACGCGGTCTTGTAATCCGAGTCATCCCAGGAGGATGCGGATTCACGTACCTGACCTCTAATGAGGGAGAAAAGGTACCAATTTCAATTAAATCTCACTTGTACACACAAGCAGAAAAAACATTCAGTCACACAGAAAGAACTGTAAAAGCAGTGCAAATTGCATTAGCAAATGAACGAGAACTAGCACACGGCAAACGGATTAATATCCTCACAGCGGAATCCGCCTTCGAGGCGCTATTCAACCCAATAAACCTGCCTACAGTGTCACTGGATCCGAAATGGATACAGTGTTTAGATTCTCTAGGAGCGGAAGATGTGAAATACTATTTCGCCCCGCAATTCCGAGAACTGAATGATTTAGAATATGAAGAAGAATATCCTCTGCCAATCGAACTTCTGCCTCTCCCACAGTACGCCTGTATAATCTATACAGATAGATTTGTACAGCATTTCAACGTAGAGAGCAAATCCTACGATGCAGCCTGTGCTATTGTTAAAGGTCGTTGGCTGTGCGGTAAATTCAGACCGAAAGTAACAAAAACTGAATCATTGAGAAACTGTTCGGCTCAGAGAGCTGAAATCAGATGTTTAAAGATGGCGCTCGAAAATGCAGAACGTGAATTCCCCACACTTATCGTGTGCGATTCTCATTTATGCGTCAACTCTTACAATAATAAACTGCAGAGTTGGATTGCAAATGATTACAAAGATGACACAGGTGCCACAATAAAGCATAAATTGCTCTGGAAACAGGTAGCTCTTTTACAGAAAGAACTACAAAAGACTCACGTGATACACGCACAGAGTCTTCAACGTGATGGCGTTCACGTTGCAGGGAATTCATTGGCTAATACAGCCACAGCGGAAGCAACTAACCCGGCTTCCATAGCCACAAAAAAGCGTACAGGAAAATACATAGACGGGGAAACCATGCTGGCAGTAAAAACAACCGTAAAAGGCGACTGTGCAGCACTACCCGTGAACTATCCACTCAATTATGCATACGTAATCGATGCAAACTCCGTTCCTTTTGCTCGAATCCCTGGAGTGGGGGATAGGGTAATTCCAAACAGGGACCGGAGGGGCTTCCTATTACAGGAAGCACACATGGGGTTGGGTCTGAGACACCAAACAATCAGGGACTCTCTGAGAGAGTTAGAATCAGAGTACTGGTGGCCGGAAATGAGTGAAGGCATTCATGAGTTTGCAAAAAACTGTGAAGACTGCAACAGAGATCGCAGTGGAGAGCCGGCCAGTGTAGTGTCAGAAGCCATGATAGAAAGCATCAGGCAATCTATCCGCGCTATCAAAAAAGAGAAGCGCATCCCATTGTACATCGTTAAGGCTAAACACACTTAAAAAATGAGGCCTCCAGCGCTCGTCTGACGCTAGAACGGTTATAAAAGATCTGCGAGTCTATATCGGCACATACGCAATTACCACGTTCCATTCTGACCAGGGTCCTGCTTTCAGCTCTCGAGCTTATAAGGAGGCCATGGCCAGCATGGGAATTGGGTTGCGGTATTCTTGTCCGTCGCACCCCGAAGGGAATAGTGTGGTTGAAAGAAAAAACCGGGACATAAAGCGATCTATAACAGCGAAGGTATTAGGTTCAGACGCTGGGTGGGTCAAACATTTAATAAGTGTCCAGTCCAGTCTTAACAATTTGCCAAGAAAATCTCTAAAAGGTTTAAGCCCATACGAGCTATTGTTCGGAATTAGAATGAGAATTCAGGACTTAGATAGTCAGGTATCAGTGGTACAAGATAAGAAAACAGACTTTGACATCAAAGATCGTTTGGCTGTTTTACAGGAACTGAATGAAACAAGAAGATCCTTAAGCAACATAAAGTTAAAGCAACAGCCAGATACCACTGACGAGGCACCACAAGCAACAGCCCCAGCAAGGCCTGTCTGGATTCCAAAGATTGGGGATCTAGTCAGAGAAAAAATTGCGGTGAAGAAGGAATTTGGGCCTTCCTACAGAAAAGCAGTACCTGTCTTGGCAGTCACCGGAACAAGATCAGTTGTACTACCGCCCCTTGCTGGTAAAAAGGAGAACAGAGTCGTGTCTATCGACCTGGTAAAACCATGTGGCCTATAATCAACAGTAGGCCCAGTGGACTCCCAAGAAACAACAGAATACCCAAACTTGCAACAATCCAAGAGGTTCAAACTGAAAGACTAATCACATTCGATCAGCCTGCAGTGCACAGAGAAGGACTATGCAATAATGCCATGGAACTCGTGCCTCTTGAGACACAGATTGAAACAGTTCATCAAGAAACACCAGTCTACAATAATGTGGCATCAGAAAGTGCTACCGAAAGACAGATTGAAAGAACAATCCCAACAATTGACAGAACTGCCTCTGGTTATTTCATCAACTTCGACAACTTCTCTGAAGATCAAAACGACCCCGAAGTGATGCCAGAAATAAAAACGACTTTTAAAGAAAAAGCAACGGAACTCTTTCATCAACTGAAGGAAATCTACCTTATTTCACCTTGGTTAGAGTTCTGGTTTGGTCTAGGTGTATTTTTCCTCCTGCTTTGGCTCATCATGGTACTTTGTTTGGGAAAATTCATTGAGGGAAAATATAGTACAATGGACACAGCAAGTCAGAACATCAACCTAGTCCTGAAACCACACAGATCATCCCACGTGAAGAAAAGAGAACTGTCAACAGTAAATGTCACAGCCATTCCAATACCTGGTGGGGTACTTTGGGAGAAAACTGACTATGAGATCTATGGTCCGGTTGAGATCCTGAAGTATCCTCATCAACTGAAGGTTTCCTTAAGTGACTTTGTAAAAGCTAATACATTCTCTGATGATTGGGACTTTAACAGTATTAATGACATGATGTCTGATTTAGTAATGTCAGCTAGATTCACAGAACATGATTATTTACCAGGTTCGTCTAGTTATGAACAGTTATTCTGTTTTACACATTATGGCGATCATTATTTGCATAAATCTGCACAGCCTAGAAATGTTTTTAAGTATAATCAATGGGAACATTGTGCTACACCACCTAAAAGCAGTTCTAAAGCATTTTTTGAGAAATTCAAATACTTCTCGGGGTTTAACACCAGTGATGCAGAAACGTTTTATTACAAACTGTTAGATAAAACAGGAATGAAAACAATGCTGACAAACACTAAATTAATATATTCATAAGCATTTTATGAAAAAATGATGACATTTGGTTTTGATTTTTGGAAAAATAACATTGAAACAAAAACCATTTGGGGTACATAAGATTGGCAGGTACAAGGCCTTGAAGCACTCTTCAGAACCTGCATGATACCAGAACAAATGATGTTTTTAAATGACACAATTCACCAAACATCTTGTCTTGGCCGAGCTAAGATCAAAGAACTTAACAAACCGTCTATTCCAAAGCCAATACCTGAGAATGCAACAACAGTTATTGAGATAGACGTATCAAAAATTTTACATTTTAACAGAACACATCCTGATTGGAAAAAGTGGTTAATCTGGCCTACTGACACAAACAACTGTCAAGATAGATTCCTGAACAAAACACAGGGGTTAAAAATGACCAGACAAGACCCTAGATACTCCCAGAGACAACATCCAGGGATAGTAACAACATACAGTGTAGGGAAACTCTGCCTCGAATGGCTAGGAACATCCACACTGGCTGAAATTAAGCAACACTTGTCTTTACTAAAAGATGGTGCTGATTTGCGCGATTTCATTCTTGGACCACGCAAACAGCGTCAAAAGCGTCTGAATCTCTATTCTATACAAATTGATACTTTAAGCAAAATGAAGTCTGTGCTTTTGCAGACAACAGTGCCCATAACGTCATCAAAAGAGACGTATGATCTTCTAGTTGCAAGGACAGCTACGGAGGTTCATGACCTTTTATCAACAAATTGCCCCGTGCATTTCGTTGAAATGCTTAGCCAACTCCTTAACATGTCTAGTGCCATAGGCATCCCAGGCATATTTAAGACGATTTTTACGGGACTGCTAACACCGTTTCAAGCAATTTTGGGAATCGTTCCTAATTTTGTCCACTCTGTTTTTGACGGCATACCCTTATTTTTGGAACTTGTAGCAGGGATTTTATTTTTGACCCTCCTGCTTCGTTATGGCAAGCCACAGCTCAGACATGACTCCTATGGGAATGGAAGAAACAATCCTAGCAATCCGCTACCGGGACAGAATAACTAGAGTCCTTGGATTGGCCAGGCTGAGAGACCTAAACATGACCTGGTTCCTTTCATTCAGACCTATATGGCAGAACTGTATCTTACCGGTACTACGATGTATGCTATGCGGAGATGAGTGCGTGTTGGGCATCTGTCTTTCACTTCCATCAGCAGTACCAATGGACGTCGATACTTTGCTCAGTCCGATAACGGCTCACGCATTGTGTTGTCCCCAGCGGCTACCAATCCTGATGACGGTATTTGTTGAGACTCCTGTGCTACGACTAGGTGGTAACAGTGGAGCGAGTGACAAAAGCAACATCACCCAGGTACGACCTTCTGTGAGCATTGCTGATCCCGACTATGATGACAGCAATCATTATCACACCTTCCAAGTTACAGCACTATCGAATTTGGTCGAACTGTCACCTGATTTTGTAGATCAATTCTTTGAGAGCCTGTCTGATATGATGTTCTCACCCGAACATAAATAATAACTTTGGAGAAGCTTTCCGACACACAGCGTTCCCATGAACTCTGAATTCGGCCTTCAGTTTTGAACAACAAAAACTGCTAAAAGCGTTGGAACTCTATTTTCCCCGTTCAAGCAATAATTCTTTTGAATTGAACACTTTTTAATATTCACCCTTTCTGGCCCGAAAAATTATTTGCTTAGAGTAAAAACTATTCTTAGAGAACAGAAGCTTCAAACTTCTATTTCTACATACATCTAGAGACATAATAACTTTACACCAGCCTCTAGCACATTTATTGCAATGCATTTATATGTGATGATTTATCTCGCCCTTCTTCTGTTTCAGAGATATTTCATGTGTAATTCTTTTTTGCATAATCGTTCATTGATTTCATATGCTATAATTTTTGAATGATTTCTATGCTTCAAAAACGTACAGTACCTACACTTTCACGTATTACAAATACGCCTATTTCAAATGCATTTCTGTATTTTGGGGTGGGCAATGTTACACATGCATCTTATTGCTCTAGTTTTAGTAATTTGATGGATATGAATTTGTGGAGTGGGTGTTGCGTGCTTATCTAGGATCCTGATCGATACTGTGACCTTATGCCCCTATTCGGCTATAAATCCATTTATTCCCTATATTGGCATAACCGTTCGAGTGCAATATTCAGTAACTCATCTCTGGCCTCACACGAACAGAGCCACATTCCAGAATAGCTTTCTCTGCCACTTCCTTTGCAACCAATTAGTGCAATGACAGAGCAGAAGTCACTATCTGAGATTCCTAGATTAACACTCTGAGTTCTTCAACAAGATAAAAAATCAGCAAACCTGGAAATCCCCGCTTGCTGTGTTTTGATTAGTAATAGAACTCTAATGAGCACTGATAGACGATCACTTCCTAGTGACATCTATATTGACGTCTTATGTCCAGCAAACCTACGTCAAACAAGGCACCTTTCAGGTATAAATATTACCAACATGGCCTTAAGCAAACGCTGCTGTTTACGCTAATGCCATCGCTGATGCTAGCTGCTGTCTCATTGCTCATTGCTGTTGGTGAAGCAACCCGTCGCCTGAAGCTGCTGTTATGCTGAAGATATCATAGCTGCTATCGCTACTGCTATCGCTGCTAACTAGCGAACGATGGTGTGGTGAACCTAGGAGCTGAACAGCCGTCCCCTGCAAGAGCCCAGCAGATGCAAGCTGCCCGCGGATGCTGTCCCCCCTCCTTCTCCTCCTCGACGCGCTGAAGAAGAGACGCTGCCTTTCTCCTACCGAGAAATCCAGCTCCAGCGTTTCTGGTCTACCCTTGCGGGTGACTGGGATATCGATCCCTGAGGAAATACCAGACCTCCATCATTCTATTCCAGAGGTATGGTGTTGACTAAACCCTTGAGAGAGAATTCTTGAAGCAAACCTTGGCAAAACCAACTTAACTTAAAGCTACTTACTTACTCCCCTCCCAAGTATTAGGCTTAGGTCAGGTACACTGGGGAAGGCGTAGTTAGAAGCACCAGTTGAGTATTTTAGCCTAATGTATATATGAATGTATATATGTTTTATTCCTTTTAAACCATTGTATGGCTAAGAAACCATATCAATGCTTTTACAGTATTATTTTGCAATACTTATCTTACTGTACGTACTTTTTATAATAACAAGTCTTGCAATTGTGGCAATGCATGTCTCTTGTACGAGAAGAAAGACTGTTCAATAAATGTTAACCCTTTATTGACAAACGCCCGTCTCTCTATTCTCTACATATTGTGAAAGTAAACTGCACCAACCTGACTGAGTAAAATAACTGTCTATTGTTTCACACGACCCTAGAGATTGACTCTTGATCTGAGAGGCAAAGTTGTCATGTTGCACGGTTGTTGGAAAACTGAATCCCTTCTTGTCGGTGCCAGGGAAGCTGATCACTTCCTATTTCAGTCAAGAAAGTTTCCAGTGACCTCTGAGCTAGTTGGTAACAAACCCAATTAAGTTTAGCATAGTCAGTGGAGGCCTGGAAGATCCGCACTTCTACGTCGATACTACTGTTTATGTTATTCCAATGCGCAGGGCCTATTGGGAAAATAGAAACTACGCTACAGTCACATGGAGACACAATTCATATTACTGACTCTGCCCTGCCACTACTTGTTTTTCATACTATCCGGTCGCATTAGCAGGCCTGTCTCATGACCTGTTTTCCTCTCCTTACTCCTTCCTTCCTTTTCCATTTCTCACTGCTCCCGTGCCCAAGTTAGTACCCCATATTTCACCCTGACGTGTCCTTCACCGGGCTGTCTGTATCTCTCTCTGCCCTGCTTCTTCCTGACAACTGTCCATGATCTACTACCCTCTGTCTCTAGCTTTCCTTTATCTCTTCTTCCCTGTCTCTTCTTCCCAAATCTCTATTTCTCCACTTTCTCATTCAAGCCAAAGTGGGAGAATTAGTCAGTCATTCTCTAGGATATTTAGGATGCTTGGGCTGAGGTGAACACAGCCATCTGGCTCAAATATTCAATGGCTCATCCATTTCTTGGTGTAAAAGCATTAAATCGGCCATTCACACTTCATTTATACATTTTACCAAATATTTATGGAACGGATACAGAATAGTAAATCTGCCTGCCCCTCTTTCCCCAGTGCTGGTGGAACAGGAGATAGCACATTTGATCCCCCCTGAATATATGTGCTTTCTCCAAGTATGTGGAATTGAAATTAGAATAGTAAATCTGCCCCCAACCCTCAATAAATTCACTTCACGAATTTTGTGGGATTAGAATTAAAAATTAGTAAATCCACCCCCCCCCCAAAAAATATAAGCACTTTTGTCAAAGTTGGTGGTATTGGAGTTAAAATACTAAAGTAGACCCCCTACCCTCAAATTATGCATTTTTCTCAGTACTAGTTGGACTGGAGTTGAAAAACTAAACTGCCACCCAACATATATGCACTTTTGCTAGTGTTTGTTACCTTGGAGTTATGTGAACTGTTCTTACCCCTAGAGGTGTTCGAGATTTGTGTAATTTGCTTTTGCATAATTATTCAAAATGTTTGGTGAAATTATGGGTAATTACATAAAATGCAAACCTGACATTCACCCTATATTTAGCATGAAACGCATCCTTTTCTCAAATTGAGACATGAGGATGGATTTAAACAAAAAACAACAGCCTCTCATGATCTGCTGTTTGCGTACATTCACAGTAATTTTTTTCCCTTAAAGGTTGTGATGCGCTGTAAATTGTTAACACAAGGTGGGTGATAGCATAATTTTCGGAATTTTGTGTAACAAACAAAAAGTGAAATTACAGAATAATTTATATTTTGCAATTTTTAATTACATTTTATTTTCAATTTCCTTTAAGGTGTCTTGATGTTTTACATTTTTGTGTTTGGAGAAAGGTTTATGTTTTAACTTTTCATTTTTCATCAAATTAATTCAAGATCATTTATATTAATAGTATTTTTATTTCTAAATGTAAAAAACTTGTGGAATACCTCATTTTATATTTTTGTTCAGCAAAGTACTGTCATGAATATTTTAATGAATACTCTTTAATTCAAGTATTTAGCAACATTTTAAATTATTTCTCGAATAATATTGGAGCTATAGTTCTGAAGTAAATCAGTTTTAACTTGTATTGTTTGACTTAGTATACAATATTTTTGTAATTGATATTTTCATATTGATTATTTTAGGAGACAGTAGTTTAGTAATTTCAGGTCAGATATAAGTGGTCCATGAGACCCCTGCCAATTCTCGAGCAAACAAAAACAAAGAATGTTTTTCTTTTTAAACAGAACTTCATATCCTTTCAGGAAAATACTGTTTTAAAACAAAAATGGTTACATTATTGAAAAGCAATTACAGAGATGACAGTATGCTGACCAATGCAGGCCACCCAACATTATTATGGCCTCCAAATGGAGCGAGTCACAATTTGTGACCTACCTCACAAATATGAATGAGGTCAGTTTGAGTAGGACCCACTCTGAATTTAAGAAATTTCCAAAATGACCCATGTGAGAAATTTGGATGTTGGTTGACTGGGATGTGAGCCCTGGTCAAGCAACAGCCATAATGACAGGAAGGTTGAACTACAAAAAGTCACTAAACTAACCAGCACTTAACCATGGTTATTTGGCACAAAAAGCAGTCAGGCTTAATTTAGAGGCAAAGTGTAATGTATTTATGCAGAACACAAACAGTTAATAACAGAACAAAAGCAAAATCCCCATCCAATCAAGAAAGATAGAGCAAATTATAATAAAGTATTTGACTCTAAAATGGCAAAAATCCAATCAGTATGTTATGAATTTTTAAAGTTTTTAGTAAACACTAGCGCCTGAAAGGTCAAAGCACCACCACAGATATTTAGTCATCGTGTGACTCCGGTTCAAAGTAAAAATGTGTGGCCGACTAGGATGGAGCGCAGTTTGGATACAAGAAGTGGATTGGGCCTGGTCAGCATTTACCTTCATCATTTTCTAAAAAACAATTCTGAGAAGGTAAAGTTCAGTGGGGCAAGGCTGCAGGTGGTGTCTGAGGAGTGAGCATTGTCATCAGGGATCCTCTGGGCGAAGTTGTTTGAAGATTTCTATGTTCTGGCTTATTTACTTTTTTAGAAATCGAAAATCTCCAGTGGGATGAGCCAATAGGCTGTAGGCAAAGACAGTTCCAGGAGGTCATAATTGGGTTGTTGTCCCCAGAGTTTGGAAAAAGAGATGGGGAGGCAGGGTTTTCTCATTCATGGCAGCGAAGCTCTGGAACTCTCTTCCTTGTCATCTTACATGTCTGAAGATACACATTCCCTTCATGAAGGCATAAGAAACTTGGCTTTTTACCCTGTAGGGAGGTGTTAAGTACCATTGGTGTAATCAGGTTGTAGCCTTTGGCTGAGCTGTACTGTAGGACTAATTTCTTAGTGCCTGGATATCCATGGGTATTTGTGTGCACATACAAATTTACTTCATATCATATCACCCCTTTGGCACAGGACTGCTGAACAGGATTTGCTGGTGCACACAAGAACGCAGCTGGAGCAGCCCCAAAGTCAGGCCAATAGGCAAGACACCTTGGACGGATTGACCAGCAGGTTGGTCCAAGGCTGCCTTTGGTCCTCCGAGCAGTCATAGCCAAAAATGTCCCAAGGATTGGAGTTTGGATATCTGGGCACCTTTATCACAACAATCAAGGGTCCAGCACTTGGTGGTTCAGGGCTCCTTCGGGCTGGGTCTAAGTGCAGATTCAAGATGATGGGATCCTTTTATGTTCCTGGTGGTACTGGGTTCAGTTCAAGATTTAAGAACAGCATGGATGCCCTCTGAGGGTTCAGGTCAGGCTTCAGGAAGCAAAGCACTCCTTCCAGGTAATGCAATGCAGTCTGCTGAGTGAACAGCGGGCCACAGCAGCAGTCAGTCCTCTGAGAGTCCTTATGCAGGTCCAGAAAGTAAACTGAAGAGTGGGTGTGAGGGCCCTAGTTTTATACCAAGTCCCTCCTTTGATGTTGGGAAACGATTCTAGAGGTTTTTCTTTTAAGTGCTAGGAATTTCCTGACTTACATGCCCTGGCTCCCAGCTGGCTGCTGTGACAATGTGGAGTTTACAAGCCCTTTGTGTGAGGGCAGAGCACCACCTATTTAGCCTAAAGGGGGCTGTGCCCAACTCCACCCCTACATCCTGCCACAGATGGCACATTTAGGCACACCAAGTCCCTCTATTATTTGACTGTCTGGAACAAATTCACAAAGTCTAAATGTCAGTTGCACCCAGCCAGGGGACCTAAGAAAGGTTACAGTAACCAGAAGACAAAGGGCAGGAAAATGCCAACTTTCGAAAAGTGGTCATAGAAGTATGCCTCCCAGATCATACATTTTAATCGATTTACACAAATAGGGACCTATACATTGTTCCTATTGATGTCCATTAAATGGATTGTCTTTTTAAATCACTTTTTTAGTATAATTTGCTTTATGAGGTATGAGTAGGTTGTAAATATATTTTGTAGATAACCATTGATGTATTGTCAGTCAATTTGTGTCCCTCTAAATGTACTATGTGTTCAACCAATTTCTTGTGCATATGTCAAAGCCAAACATGGCGTGTAAAGAATAGTTGTCCCATGTCTTTATGGTGTAACCTGTAAATTAATTGTGTGTTCGTGGTGCACATTGCAAAATCATGTGCCGATCTGTGTGTAAAAATTTACATAACCCGAAACAGTAAAAAGACAAATTGCAGTTAATCACAAGTGTGATAAAAACCTGCTTTAGTAATGAAATGTGCGGGATAGCAAATTATACTAAAAAAAGTGATTCAAAAAGACTATCCATTTAATGGACATCAATGGGAACAAGTTATAGGTTCCTATTTCAGTAAATCGATTACAATTTATGGTCTGGGAGGCACACTTGTATGAACAGTTTATTTTGATTCCAGCCTCCTCAGCCCAGAACAGAGTCACTCCCCTCTCTAGGAGACACAACTTTCTAAAAGTGGCATTTTCAAAATAGTAATGTGCCATTGAATAGGACTTTTCATTACAATTTCATAGATACGAAACATGAAATGCTTTTCTGTACTCAATCAAACGTTAGCCTTTATTAAATGTAATAAGGCAACCCAATGTTTTCCGTAGGAACAGATAGGCCTAACAGTAGTGAAAATCCAATCTAGGAGTTCTTTACTACCAGCGTATGGGAAACTTAAAAGAACATGTCCAACCTTTTATTTTATCAAGAAGAATGTGGAAAAATAATAGTAGATAATCTGTCGTAAAATCCTCGCATGACAGTATGACAAAAAAAGATATTTATCCTTGTTCGGCCAATGTTGGGTATCAGCACCATTGTTACAAAAACTCAGGATTAATGACTTGATTATTTGTTGCTTTACTTCTAAATAAGTGAGTAGATTCATGGAAACGTCCATGCTTCCTCCATTTATTGGCTGCTGAACCAGGGTCATGCATCAGAGCACAAGAACCTTACTTTTAAAAAGGTTATCTAACAAAGCCATGCAAGGGCTCCCAAACGGGGCCTTGTGATGCTTTCAAAATCATAAAACAAATGTTAGATAATGTCAACTGAGGAAAAGTTCACCATTTCATGTACATCAATTAGTGTGTAAAATAATATTCCTACATATTTGTATTTTTTTATGTACTTTGTCCATTATACTCGTGCAAGTCACACAACAACTACAGGATTAGTGTGTATGTTGACATAATCTTAATAGTGCTGCATACGTTATGGTGTGGTAAGGGTTGTCCTACACACACAGACTGGTTATGAACATAACTTTGTTACCAACATTAACAAAAAACTACAACTTCTGGACTTTACAATACTGACAATATTAATATGCAAGCTGCATAGCACCACTGAAGAAACATCAACAAATAAGATTTATGTTTTCCCCTTTGCCTAATGAAGTCACTGTAAAGAAATTATTTTTATATAACACCAGACTTTGACCCTGGTGGTGTACTCTGCCTAATTATGTGTTTAGGTACAAGTGGATTTTGCAGGGCCCATTACCCTTGCCTGCACCTAAAGTCTATAATTCACAAAATATTAACAAATATATTTTGTAAAATAATGTTAACTTTGATAATCAGTGGAAGATTGCAAGTCGCCTGCATAGTACTTCCAATACCTGTGTTGTTTTTTTCAAGCAATGATTGCTGTAGCTCTTGCTTCACGGTACAGCACAACAGTTTTAGGTCGAGCATTCAAGACCTCTTGTATATACATTAGTATATACTTATATGTGTATATATACTTTGTAGGCCCTGGAGATCAGCCCGAGGACTTTCTGCTTCCGCTTAGGGACCTTTTTTTCTGTTCAACTGCCTATATTTAACTGTTTTGATAGAAAGCGACCAGCAGAGGTCAGTAAAATACCAGGATCACTATTGCATTCTCTAGATACCAGTCCATAGAAATTGTCTTCCACAACCACTCATAGGCAATGATATTTTCTCAAATTCTGTGGGCCTCATTTATGAGAAATGACGCATTGCTGCGTGAAAACAGTGATGCGTCACTTCTCAGTGCGCACTCCTTGCAACATTCCTGATGCGTCATATTTAATGTATGACGCATCATGTCGCAAGGAGTTACAGATACGTCAGTATTTGTGACATATCTGTATGGCCCAAAAGTGACGCATTGCTGGAGTGTGTCACAAAAGTGACGCAACTCCAGCAATGCGTCCTTTCACATGGGGCAAGCCCCATGTGAAAGGGCCTGCGTCAGTCTTACGCCTGCTGTGAGGCAGGCGCAAGATTTTGACACAACAGCGTCCTAAAAGTGACGCAGTGAAATCTCATAGATTTAACTGCGTCATTTCTACGACCCTTCCTTGCGTCAATACGCCCCCCTTGCATACATTATACCTGGCGCAGGCATAATGTGGCGCAGGGGTTTACAAAGTGACGCATCTACCTAGATGCGTCACTTTGTAAATATGGGGCATCAAGGCGCATTTTATACGCCACTGGTACGTCACAAAAAGTGACGCACCAGCGGCGTAAAAGTGACGCACAGACTCATAAATGAGGCCCTGTATTTTCAGTGATATGACCACCGAAGGCCCTGATTTTACATTAAAAACAGAGCTTTGGACTACACCCTTTACCTCTGAAAGGCAATATTTCTCTCCATGTGTTCCCATACCTGGCATGTTACGCAGTTTGGTGCTTACTTTCCCTCCTTGTTAAAGAACAGTAGATGTTTCAGCACCCAGGCTAATGTGCTACATAGCTAAACGCATATAAGGTCCCAAAGGTGAGACAATTGCATTGCAAATGCTGGTTTCCCCAGTGGTCAATTACAACATCTGCAGTAAGGCTACCACTAGCATCACAGACACTCTGCACATTGCAGTGCTAGCGGTGTCTTTTGCAAAAGATGTGTGTATTGTGGCAGGGTGGCTGAAGAGCCACATGGGTGCTATCAATTGCACATGTGGAGAGTAGAAAAAGAGGTAGAAAACCCTTGATACCCTTTGCCTTCTGTCAAGAGTATGGGGCATTTGTATGTGGAGATGGGCTCTCCAATTGATGCAGAACAGTACCTGATGCAAGCATTGGGACTGGCGTGCCTGAGAGATGCCTAAACAGACCCTTTGGAAGAGCCCGTAGCAATAAAATGGAGATCTGCTAGTATCTTGTCATAGGCTAGGATGGCATAAAAGCTTCAGGTAACTGAGTCAAGACCCTGTTCCCACTCACAAAATATCTCTAAGATGACATCAGGGGGAAAGTGGAATCTGACCCTGACATCTTGGCCGGACATCTTAAAGAGGTTTATCCTTTGTCTACAAATTCTCTATACACTCCTCCTCCTCAAATTGTCCTAATGCACGGCATGGGGGAACCAACAAACACATTAAGCAACATGTTGAAAGGTCTGAAAGGGTTTGTTTGTGGCAGCTCTGCGTTTATGTTTGCAGCAAGGCTGGGATTGGCTGTTGGGCTAAGGAGTTTCCTCTGGCGTTGGTTGGGGAAATAGTAGCATTGGTTAATTGGTGAGTAGGGCTTTAGACACACAAAAGAAGTACTACTCAGGAGACCCACTAAACAAGTACCCAAGCTAGAACATTGATGGCGCCATGTCGTACGACTCCTACTATTTCAGTAAGACTATGCTTTTGAACAATAAAAACGACAAAACAGCTTACCATCAGGCTATGTTGACCTTTGTACTGGCTACCTCACCGTGTGCCATTTGGATCATTACAAGGTACAGGATGGTGTCTGTAACCTCAGAGCATGACAATCCTGACTCCCCAAGGAGATCGTGGAAACATATCTAACCCTTTCATGAGTACATTAGACATGCCCGGAGGGAGACACAAGAAATCCTCAAATTGGCATTTCGAAACATTTATTGAAGCTGTAAGATTATTGTGTAAAATACATGCGCTGCAATGATTAATAGACGGAAACAAAACAGATTAATCAGCTTTACAAGAATGGTAAAGAAAATAAACAGTTCAACCATTGTGCTGCTACATCGATCATATAAGTACATATAATTGTACCTATACTCCTACCTAGCGTTTCCTATCCTAATATGCATAGGGCTTGTGGATTTGTCAGAATACCCTTAGAGTGGCCAAACTACCCATTTACCTGAGGTTATGTGTCATCTGTGAGCCTGTCTAAGTGTAGTGCTGGCCTTCGTCCTTGTCATGATGGTGACAGGACTCATTCTGGAATGGGGACGGCCACAGTGCCAGCAAATTCTCCTCTGTTTAAACAAATGATTGATTCACACAGGTTAGCATGCAGGAGCTCCAGTCAGGCCTCTACCCTTGCAGAACTGTTGCTGAGGGGACAACAACAAACCTCAACATTTTGCGCAGTGAACTTTGTCCTTGTACAGAATGTTTAAGGGTCTGATAATATGCCTACAAAGAAGTGTAAATGGAAGCGAATCTATTTCAGAGAATATTAACCCATATGGGCATGCAAGCAAATGTGTGTTAAGAGTTATTGTTTAAGAAATATGTCAAGTTTAAATATGTAAACATGGTGGTGTTCTCCACCCGAGGCCCATACGACTACACAACACTGCCCCAGTCTGCCTCTCCTCACTATAACCAACTCCGAAAAAAAGTAAGTTCTTTCTAAATCAACAGCATACATTCTAAATCCTTTTGCACAGATACACCTGAGAGTTTAGCTCTTCCATTGTGCCTGCTTGGTCTTGGCGAACTGCCCCACTCTAGCCATCATCATGAGGCAGTGTCACATTTAAACATCAACAAACGATACAAAGGTTCACACCATAACCAGAATGTAGGTGGCATGTATCTGATCCTGCAATTAGTGCTCACTTACCCAAAATGGATTCCTTTCTATGCGAAGTGAGCATCTACTTCCTATTCAAGGCCCCTTTTTGCAAAGCATTACCTGGACATAGGTCATAGAACGATCTCCAATTACCTCAGCCTCTCATTTCTAATTGAAATATAGCTTTGGAAAGCATCTCATACAAGAATAAATCTCCTTGTTCCTCCTCAGTATTCAATTGTGTCCCTTTCTTGGATTGAGAAAACGGATGGCCAGTAGCAATTATTCAGAATACAATTCTAAATATAGGAGCATATACTGCTCAATTGACATCATTTAATTTTCTTACAAGGGTAATCAAATGATGTCAATGTTTTCTCTCAGCTGCATTTCATCTACCAGCCACCAGATGACAATCTCCTCAGGTCAATTTTTTCCTTGTAGACTTCAGTTTACATAGTGGTGATCAAGCTGAGCTGGATGGGTCATAGCTCTCTTCATCCTTATAAAATAATAACTTTTACCAAAAACGCACTATTACAACCAACTCCAATAGATCCATTCTTCATTTTGCGATTGTGACACATTAATCTAAAATTCATATTGAGGTTCATGTTGATGGTAGGGCTGAGCGGGAAATGAATTACGCAGATGTAATCTACTCAATGTTGGGTATTTTATGTGACCTGAAATCTTAGTAGTTACTTTGAGAAGTTGGCCTGGTATATGATGTCTACTATTCTAGTGGGCACCCTGTATCAGTCCAAACAACCCTTATGGTGATGGTTGTAAAGTCAACCTTATATACCAGCTATCCTTGTGGTAGCATGGACAAAGCAGTCTTAGGCTAAAACTTCAGAGAGCATGTGAAGCCAGCTGTTTTACCAATAATAATCCCTTGAATATCACATGAAAGGACACCACACAAGGTATATATCAAATCTATATGTATTTATTACTAACACAACCCCTCTGCACTCTTTATGAGGTCAGAGTTTGAGATACAGCACAAGTTACTCAATAAGCATACTATAAGTTGCACAAATACAATTCTGCCCTAGGAGCCTCACGAACCATATACTAAGTAAGTGGTATAAGAACCACTTCAGGAAAGGTGAATAGGCTAGGGCCTAGAGAATTGCTGGGGCAACATTGGACAACCAAAGTTTAGGAAGTAGGAGTCCCACAGGATGCGTGTGCAGTGTCTAATCACACCGGCGAGTTACCATAGACTTTCAATGGGAACGTAAAAGTTACAAAGTATTAGATTTCGGACACTTCTAGGTGGACTACGGGAAAACCCAGGTAAACTAGGACACTTGGATAGTTATTACCCACAGGAGCAGCGGAGTACTCGAGTTACCTCACCCAGGGAATCCGGGTGCATAGGTGTTCTTTTGTGTCGGGTTTCGTCAATCAATCCTATGGAGAGCTGCAAAAAAGTGCTGCAAGCGACCAGGAGGAAAGAGTCCGGATGGATCCAAGGGTGGGTCGGAGCTGCGAAGAACCTGAAAGCAGAGGGGACAGAGTCTGGGTCACTAGCCAGTGACCAGGAAGGAACCAGGAAGGAACCAGGCGATGTCGAGATGCAATCAGGTGAAGAGGTGAAGCTTGTCTCTGCAGCAGCGTGGACCAGGAGGTATCGACGACAACCAGGAGCTGGATACAGACTGTCCCATTAAGGATATAGCTGTTGGCAGTGTCGGTATCCAGATTGGACCCAACAAGCCTTGGCAAAGGCAATCCATGCAGGAAGGGAAGATCGGCTTCTGTTCAGACTAGCAAGGTCTGGGGAGCTTCCTCTTTACAGGAACAAGCCCGGAGCAGCCAGGCAAGTGGTGTTGTTTCAAAAGGATGTCTTCAGGAGGGCCACTAGCTAATGGGCTAGCAACCGCAAAGACGCGTCAAGGAGAAATGCAGGCGCAGGCCCCACGCGGCACTCATGGAGTGTGGAGGGCTGAGCTTCGGTGCACTTACTGCTCGGGGTTGGGGCTTCTCAATCCCCAATGCACAACTTCGAGAACACCTCAGAAGCTGCACAGTTAGCAAAAAGCAGGTACTGCAGGATGTCCGGTCCCACGTCTCTCGTGTCTGCCACGGGTCTCAGCTTTGCTGTGGATGTGGGTCGGAGTCAGAGAAGTCTGGAAGTCCAGAGGCTGTGTCGCTAACTCTTCGGGTTCCAGCGGGAGCGTCAACAAAGCAAACCGGCAAGTTACTGTTGGTGCCTGTTTGCACAGGGTGGTCACTCCTTGACCACAAGGGAGATGTCTTTAGTCTTCCAGTTGAAATGGAACGTCAAAAGTCCAAGAGTTTGTTTCAGAGTTTCTTCCAGGATAATCCAATGTCTCTAGACACAGCTCCTAACTTTATACCAAACTAAGGGGCTGGATTACCTGCTAGGTCCCTCCTGTGGGTGAAACCTGAGAAGGGGGTGGTTACACCCCCTTCTCTTTTTCCAGTTTTGTGCCAGAGCTGGGGCTGGAGTGCCCCAGCAACTGGTTTGAACCAGGCTATGCATGGAGCACCTGTGTGCCCCAGGCAGTGTCTGAAAACAGCAGTTTCCATTGAACCCACCCTGCCCCAATCCACTACAGGCTGTCTGGGGAGGTGAAAGCACCTCCCTTGACAGGAAACCTATTGTCAAGGCCTCCCCTGCTGGAGTTTCATCCAGCAGAAGGAGGTCAGACTTGTGTCTGTGGCAGCAGCATCCATTTTGTGATGCTGAGGCTCTGTTTAACTTTAACCGGGTAAAGCATTACTTACATGTCTTCTCCCTCTAGAAGGGTGGAATGCTACCCCCGCAGCCAGAACTGGCGGGTGGGGGGTAGTATTCCAAAGTGTTTTACACCTTACACAATATATTTTGATAAAGCCAATCCAAAGTTAGTATTAACCGCGAGGATAATGCACTTAAAAATTGTAAATTGACACTTGTATAGCGCACTACTCACCTGCAAGGGTCTCAAGGCACTTGTACGAATACCACTGTGGAACCCATCCTGGCTTTCCCTGTAAGGCGTCCACTCCTGGGCACCCCCAAGGTGGACGCCAGGCATCCTTAGCGTTGTGGGGGTTGTCGTGGAGATTAAGCAAGCTATTGCCCAGAGTTGCAGAGTGGGACTCCATGATTGGAATAGGCACCGAGGCGATAATTATCAGGTCCGTGGAATTTTTGAGCCCAAGACCGGGAATTGAATCCTGGTCCCGGGCCAGACCTCTGCATCAGGGTCTGCTGCTCTAATCATTGAGCCACACTTCTCCACTTAAGAATATGTTGTATGGCTGTAGAAGAGTAGGGTCTGCTATCCTATGGTCACCCCAATTTTTGCTTTTTGCTTCACTGGTTTTCGACTTACTGAGGCTGTGGGCCTGCTAATCAGACCCCCAGCCTGCTGTTCTCTCTCTAAATTTATAATACATGTGCTATAGGTACATACCACAATTGGAAATGGACTTCTTGTCAGCCCCTGTACCATGCACTATAGGTGCTCAGGGCATAGGTGCCACCAAGGCCTACCAGGGGCTGAAGCATAGCTTTTGCCACCCCTGGCTGGTTCTTAAATTGACACAACGGGCTGATCACTCAGCTGGGGCAAGTGGGGGTGATCACCCCTTGCTTAGAAATAGTATACCTATATCTAAACCTATATCTGGACATATATATAGCCTGTAAGCCACTCCTATGGAAGGCCTCATCAATCCTGGAGGCAGAGTGCGTGGTTTTATTTGAGATGGAGCTCTGACATGAGCTGAGCCTGTCTGCAGCTGTCGGGAACAACTCCCTAAGCTGATCCGGGATAATGCCATACCATATACTCTTAAGCGCCTTATAATCCTCGCGGTTATATAGCAACTTTGGTTTGGCTTTATCAAAACATGTCGTGTAAGGTGTCATACGATTTGGAATACTACCCCCTCGCCAGTTCTGGCGACGGGGGTAGCATTCCACCCTTCTAGAGGGATAAGACATGTTACTTTACTGAAACGCGGTTGATTTAAAATGAGCCTCAGATCCACAAAATGGATGCCTCTGCCACAGACACGGGTCTGGCCTCCTGCTGCTGACCGAAACTCAGCATATGGTGGCCTGGACAAAGAGTTTCCTGTCGCAGGGCGGTGTCAAACCACCCCAGACAGGAGATAGTGGATTGTAGTAGGGAGGTTTCAAAGAAACCAGACACTGCCTGGGGAGCACAAGGCTGCCCCTTGCATAATCCGGCCAAATGGTTCTGGGGCCTTCCAGCCCCCGTCCCAGCGCGGCCTGGATCAAAGGAAAGGGGTGTAACCACCCCCTTCCTGGGTCCCACCCATAGGAGGGGACCTAGCAGGATGTCCAGCCCACCAGATTCGAATAAGAGTGGGAGCAGTGCCAATGCAACTCAGATCATCCTGAAGAAACATAAGAAACGAATTCTGGACCCTTCGACTTTCTACTCGACGTTAGAAGACTGAAGAATCTCCCTTGTGGTCAAGGAGTGACCACCCTGTGCAAACAGGCAACATCCAGCCCTCGACCCTTGCTTTGTTGCAGTTCCCGCCGGAACTCGAGCGACAGAGATCGACGAGATCAAGCTTGCCTGCCTTCTCCCTGCCCGATCCACAGTTCCTGCAGAGCTGAGACCAGTGGAGGCGACCGGAAGCGTGGGGCACGCCATCTTGAAAAGGCCACGAGACGCTGACCGTGCAGCCCACGAGTGACCCTCGAAGCTGTACACCGGGGTTTGAGAAGCCCCCACCCCGAGCTACACTTGCACCCAAGCTCACCCCTCCACACTCGACGAGTGCTGCGTGGGGCCCTTCTGCTTGTGTTGGCTCGACGCATTGGCCCGGTCACTTGCCAGCTGGCTTGTGGCCCCTGTGCCGATGAAACCTTAAATACGACTCGCTTTTCTGGTTGCTCCAGATCTGCACCAGCTCCTGTGAAAAGGAGCCCCCACTCTGACCCTCCTGGTTCGAGTGATGAGCAATCTCCCGGTTCCGCGTGGATTGCTTTTGCCAAGTGCTGTTTGCTGCAATCTTGAAGCCGACGGTGCTGACGGCAAGAGCCTTCATGGGACAGATCGTGACCCGCTCCTGGACGTCGCAGATGCCCCAGAGCCCACGTGACGGCGGAGAGAAGCCTATCAACAACCACCTGATTGCGCCCGACATTGCCTGGTTCCGTCCTGGTTCCACCCTGGTCACTGCTGAGTGACCCAGACTCTGTCCCCTCTGCTTTCAGGTACTTTTCTACTTCGATCCACCCTTGGATCGCACCAGACACTTCTGCTTCACATCGCCTGCAGCTGCAACAGCTCCAAGCACCAAGAGCCTGCGTGTCAAAACCCGACGCCACTTCGACCCTGTGCACCCACGGCCTGTGGGTGAGGTAACATTGCAACGCCGGTGTTCCCACACTGGTACACACCTCTAGGGTCTGTGTCTAAAGTTTTGTTCCTCTAGGTTCAGCGGAAGCCTCTTTTAATTCGCTTTGTGTAACTTTTACGCACCATTGACATTGCATTGGTGCAAGCCGCACTTTCCGTGCTGCACCCGTCTCCTGTGGGCTACTCCCGACTTCAGCATTGCTAGTCCTGACTGCTCCCAGCGAATCTCTAGGCCCTAGGCCTAACCACTGTTCGATTGGTATCTCTTATACCACTTTTTTAGTATATGGTTTAAGTGGCCACCGGCCCTTATCCAAAATTGTGCAACTTTGTATGTTATACTGTGCTTTTGATTTAACGCTTGTGCCCCTTTCCTCATAAAGAGTACTGGGGAGTAATTTAGAAATAAATACATATATTTTTATAATATATACTTGTGTGGTGTCCTTTCATTTGATTACAGGATTGTGTGTGGTAAAACAGCTCGCTTAACACGACCTCTTAAGTTAAGCCTTTAAGGCTGCTTAGTCCATGCTACCACTAGGATAGCTTGTCTAACAAGGTTGACTTACAACCTGACATCTTTGGGGTTTGTTTGGACTGATACCCAGTGGTTCCAGAATTGGAAACACTACATATCAGGCCAACTTCTCACAATGGCTATATCATAGAACAGCTATAAGGACATGGTTCTGAAAGCTGCATACAGGCTCAGCTCATGCTAGAGCACCATCTCACATAAAACCAAGCACTCTGCCCTCAGGATTGTCAAGGCCTGCCATAGGAGTGACCTATTGGTATATATGTGTCTATATATAAGGTAAGATATAGGTATACTATATCTTAAGCAAGGGTGATTACACCACCCTGCCCAAGCTGAGTGATCAGCCCGTGGTGTCAGTTTGGATGGCCAGCCAGGGGTGGCATAATTCCTGCTGCAGCCCCCGGTAGGCCTTGGATGAACCTATGCCCTGGGTACCTATGGTACACTATACAGGGGCTTTTAAGGTGACCCAATACCCAATTGGATATGTACCTAAAGTACATGGAGTCCATTTTACAGCGAGAGCAGATAGCCTGGGGCCCTGATTAGCAGGATCCCAGGCCAACTAAGTCGAAAACCAGCTAAACACTAGGCAAAAGTTGGGTTAACCATATAGTCAGATATCCACCTTCCTCCAGTTACTTTATTTTGGCATCATGTAATTATATGCCATTCACTGCAAAATGTTACCATGAGTGCTCAGGAATAACAATGAACGGCCAGAACATGAGCAGCTGTTGTTCGCACAGCTTCTGTTTTTTGTGCTATTCCTTTTTTGCACAATGCATCCTTGCCAACTTACTACAGAATATTTTCTCTACTTGTGCCAATGAACAAAAGATAAAGATACATGCTGCTGATGACATGGTCAGACTCCATAAGCTCCATTCCTGGCCTGTCACTGATTAACACATTCACAATATTCTATAAACTCCCCCAGGGACCAAACCTACTATTATCTTGCAATAGTAATATATCAACTCCAATGGGTACCACATAACTATAAGTATCTAGGCATTCTGATCTACAGAGGCCCCCTTGGACATGAGGTCTGACAATCTAAACCCTATCTGTTAGATTAGACTTTGAATTATAAATCCAATGCTCCCTTCACCCATCTCTAAATGACAATATTGTGACACTGGTATTGAAATGGCCAAGGTTGGAGTGCATGTAGTTGCTGGCAACTATGTTTCCTAGTGCCTTGAGACTACATGACATAGAGATGTACAACAAAGCTCATCACATTTCACACTTTATCTATTTACTTTCCCAATGCAACTAGCATCTCAATTGGCGCTGACTGGAAGAATATGCCCTTAGAAAATATTAGTGCCTTCAAAACAAAATGTTCTCTGTGGGCCAAGACCAATTCAGAATTAGTCTCTTAGTGAAGACTGGAAGGATTATATACAAGAATGTCCCAATATCGAAAAATGATGGCTTTCAGATAGGATCTGCCCATTGGTCCTCCTTGAAATTAATAGGTATTCACAACACAGGATGTTGGATGATTTTAATAGGTGGACAAGTTACATATTCCCCTTGATAGACTCAAACTATGGCCCAGACACTTCACAACACCGTAGATAAAATGTAACTTGCTCTTTGTTTGAGAAGCCGATTAAGACCTGTGTGATTCCACTATCCACTTTCCTAATACTTGTATACTTATTCACCTGAGGTTAGGAAGGGGAGCTATCTGAGGGCTACAAAGTACACTTGTTTCAAAACTCTTTTATATACATAATGTGAACTCCATTTACATGCACTGGCAAATCAAGTTGTTCTACGTTTACACTGAGGAAGACTGCTCATTTATAGGGAGCCTAGACTGAAAGTTGTGTCCTTTAAAAAAACTACATGACACTTTTGGTTGCAGGTGTGGGCTAAAATCAATGTAATTTTTTGCACTCGTATCCCCTTTTCTCATGCTTGCGTCTGCCAGGAAGCCTTTCGCCTTGCTGGAAGGATGTTGACCTTGATGTACGCATTGTTGACTTATTGTTAGCCGTGGTGTTTCAACAGATTAGTATTAATTGGAAAGCCTCATCTAACATTTCCTTTAAAGCATGGTGGTATAATGTCTGTCACAACCACAGGCTAGATACTACTTTTGTCTTTCCCATTAGCATGGCTACGAAACGTGCAGATTTATGGCTTCCTATCACATTGTACCTAGATAAATGTGCTTTGCGTTCTTTCCGTCCACAGCCTGCCCATCAAGAAGTCCTTAAACCACCTTGAATACCCTTTGCATTTCCCTTTTCCTTCGTTCTCACCTGTTATTTGACTATTCCTACCTGATTACAAATATAGCCATTATACTGTCTTTGTTCCATTTTAATGCCCATGATTTGTTTATGCCATTGACTTTATTGTTATATTTTTCTTGAATGCTTTTGTTTTCTTTTTCCTTTCCTTTGGTTTCCTTTCATTTTTCCTGTACTGTTGATGATCCCATGTATTTTAACCAATAAACTTCTTCTTGAACTTAAATAAAAACTACATGACTGAAATTGCATCTTACCCAAACTCGTGGTGGTAGGCCTTAGCCCCAATACAGCATATTGGAGGTGCAGTTGGCTAGGGTACAGCCCGGTGTATGCACTGTGGTCATGTCCAAGTCTCTGTTCCTACCTGTCAGGCATCTGGAACAACATGAGTGAAGCAAGGGTGTATGGCTTCATTCCCTTTGCATGATTAGGTATTCTGCGTGATGTGCCTGATGTTTGGAGCTTGAAATCACGTTGCTGGCAAAGGATTGCCATGTCTCTAACATTGGCTAAATTGTCGTCCCCAATTACACTTGGTCGCTAATCCTTACAGGTAGAATGGCGATCAGAAAGCTCCTTGCATGATGTCGTTTATATATCTAAGGAATAGTATGTACTCTTTTCTGCATTCTGGTGTTATGTTTCCCGTCATCTTGTTGCTTCCCTTTTTCAATTTTGTTGGTGTGTTTTGCTTTCTCTGTCTTGTCCATTACAAGGCAAGGATATTGCTTGTCCTTATCTTTAAATTTTGATCTCTTGGGTGTGTGTTTGAGCACTGTGAGACCTCTTTGCAAGTGCCAAAGAGGTGCTTAATTTAAATTGTAGTATCTGTTGTTTATTGTAAGATGCCTTATGATGTCTATAAGAAAGAAATGTTTAAAAGTAATTAAATACAAAGTTTACTAAATCATATCAATTCTAATCTGGTTGAACTGCCATCCTATGAGGCACAAAATATCTATAAGATGTCCTGCATTACCCTCTAGGCAGGCCAGTCTTGCATTTGAGCCTATCTTGAGCATAAACTGTTTATTTTAGGTGTCCACTGCAGAAAATACCAAGGTGATGGAAGGAATGCATTAAGTAATCTCAACTACCGGTGATCGCTCAGGCCACATCCTAAATAACTGATTTTCACCCTCTCTCCTCAGAAACCAACATAGGCAAATAAGCCTTGATTGTTCTCTGATAGGCTTCCATCGCAATGCACATAGGACCACATGCATTCTTATTTCAACTTGCCATTACCTAATTGCGATTCTCTGCAAATTGCAACTGGGCAATTGCTTTTTGAATCTATGAATCTCCATGTCGGTAATAGACCTACCTCATTAATATCAATAAGGCAGGTTGCAATTTGCGGCCCATTGAAAATAACAGGGATGGTGGCATGTTGGGGTCAGCAGACCACCATGTCTGCGATTGCTTTTAAATACAGCAATATATTTTTTTAAATGCAGCCTATTCTCCTTAAAGGAAAACAGGTTGCATTTAAAAGAAATAAAATGTAAGTTTTCATTTAATTTTTCACGAGCATGCAGTGGTCCGTGGGACCACTGCTTGCTCTTAAAAAACATTTTTACGAACATTCACAAAGGGGTCCCTTGGAGACCCCTTCCCGTTTGGGAATAGGTTACCATCTACTCGAATAGGTGGTAAAATTTGAATGTTGTGCAACTTCATTTGGTCGTAAAACATTCCTACATACCCCCGTGGTTCAGTTTTAGGAAGGGACGCCCTAAACACGCCCCTTCCTAATTCCTAATACCTAATTGGTATGCATTTGTAATTCCAAATTGTGATTCAGTAACATGTTACCAAATCGCAAATAGGAACTCATACATTCCAAAATGCATTTTACCAGTTGCAAACGGCTCAATTCTGCAAATCAGTCTGTTTGTGATCGTTAAAATGCATGATACATGTGGCCAATAGAGCTAGCCTATCACTGGTAGCTGTAGCGAGTAGATCTGCCTTTAATGCACTCTTCTGCAGTGCACAATCATCCTGGGCAGACCAGAGACCATGGCAGTTTGAGATGCCTTAAATGGGGTGCTTTGTCAAAGGATAAGAGGAGCTGGCCTAAAGCCCCTATCTGTCTTTGCGGTTTCTCTGTTAATATGAGCTCTGACAGATGGCTAAAGCTATTTGCAGACAGACCGAAGAAGGTAATGAAGTACTCCAAGCATTGCCTTAATTGCATTTTGGCAGGAGGCTATTCTGTGTTAAAGATTTTCCAAATGAGAAAATAGAATGTTGTAAAGTATTTAATGATTCCGACTGTTTTGCCATATTTCTTCTTCCTCGCAACATGAATACAGATTACTCCGGGGACTCAATAATCACAGAAGCTGCAATGGTATTTTTTGGGGTATATATATATATTTATAAATGTATCTCTTCTCTGAAGGAACATGACACCTCAAAATTAATGACTTGAAAGTCCATGGACTCGTTGCAGACCAATACATTGACATTCTAACGCCTGATTCATGGGTTGCTTAATGGCTGGTGCCCTCAACTGATAGAACACATAGCAGAATCATTCAGTAAACCATTTGTGAATTGATCATTTATTAGCAGCAGAGTATGACTTAAGGGGCTTGCAGGCAAAGGCCGTGGTTGGTATGGTATGCTCCTAACAGTCTGTCTCGAAAAGACAGGAGAGGATGACTGCTGCCTCGCAAAATGACCAAACAAGAGGATGTACATAGATTTCCGTTTGCGATTTTCTAATAGCTAATCCGCTATTAGAAATTCCCAAACAGCTCTGTACAACAGTGTGTTTTACTCTGTTTGCGATTCTCAATGGGTCGCAAGGGACCTGCCATTGACAATTGCAAGCACTCACAGGGATGGTGGCCTGCTGGTGTCAGCAGACCACCATGTCTGTGACTGCTGTTTAAATTACGTCAGACTAGACAGGGCATGCACTGTCTCTTAGAGACCTACTGTGATCAGTCTGTGTGCTTCAAGTCCATCCCTTTTTTGCCATTGCTTTTCATTTGTCTAGGTCAGTGTCCTTTAAAAATCCTTCCTTATTAGTCGTCAGTACTGCCTCTTTGTATCTCCTTTCTCTCTTTTGTTCCTCCCACAGAGCAGGAACTTAGTACAGTCTCATTCCCCTATGGCTCTTTACATGTTCTCGGGGGGTGGGGGGGGCTATTTTTTTCTTGGTTTCCTGCTCTGTTACTGTTTGTCTGTGTTTAGCTTCAGTGCCCTAGCTGCTCTCATTCAACTATAGCAATCTTCCTCCCACCCCCTCTTAATGCCACAGTTGTATTACTGCTACCTTTATTTTTACTGCTTCCTCCTCCACTGTGGCTCCCCTACTCTTGCTTGTATTTTATTAATTAGGCTTTTGGCACTTTTCGATCTCCATCGTCATTCTGGCTTTTTCTAGTAGCATATTTGCTTGGTTTGGGCTTCTTTTTAAGGGGGTTTGGGCTTGTTTTTTTAGGTATGGCTATGGCTCTTTATTGGCTCCTGTGCAGGCCACTTACTTTTCCTCAAGTTCTATTGGCTGTAACATGTTTATTGCTTTGGCCAATGCTTGTTTAAAGTGGCTTATAACGTATTGGAGCACTTTCCATAAGGCCACATAAACTATTTGTTAACATTTGGCAGCGGCTGCTTAAAATGTTTTTTTACATCTGGCATGGCAAATCGAGTGAGTACCCCAGAATTGGATGTTGAGTCCACGTGGAAACTCAAAACCTGCTCTTCAGCTCCAAAGTCAGCAGCTCTAGCTATTATGCAGTTCCACGCCATGACCTGCCTACACCCTTTGACTGTGACTGTCACCAAGCGTCAAGGATACTGGATGGTGCTCTACATCACAATAGACTTCGTCTGTTCCATTTGGTTTCGAACAGCCCCCACCCCCCTCTCCAAGTCTCACTCCCAGAATAGAATTGTTAGAGGCTTGTTAAAGGGTAATTGCTCTCACTAACACCTTCGACCTTTTCTGCTCGTCAGAAGGGGGATTTGGGAGGCAGCCAAGCACCCCGAGGTCTGCCCCCCAGGCAGATTGGGAGGGGGTGGGGCCGGCCGAGTAGCGGCTGTTTTGTGGGACTTTGGGCTACATTTGGATTAGCCCAAGTATAGCCCAATATGATTTTGTAGCTCAAGGGGTATATGAGGGCTTTTTGCTCATCACCAGCCACCATTTTAGGTTTGGTGACATGGTGGCTGGGATCGCTGTAGGTTTAATTTTTTTCACTCCCACCCACCCTTGTTTTATGTTTTTGGGTGGGTATTTTTTCCCCTTTAGGTTTGGGTTTTTTGACAGGGGATGTATTGGAACAGGTACATAGGGGTTTTTGGCTAAGTTGTATATTCATTGCTTGGAACAGGTTCTGGAGGGGTTGTTGAAAGTTGGCTAAAATTGGCTGAAGTTTTTAGTTAAGTGTTGGTAGTTTGTGAGCAGGGAAGGGCTAACCAGGTAGGCTAGGTTTAGACTAGAGGTTTATTAGTTACAGTTGAACAAAGGCAGGTCATTGGAGGATAGGATTTGTAAATGCAATATTGTGTAAGATTGTGTAATATGGTTGTTATTTAATGTTATGTTGTATTTGGCAGGGTGGGGGATTTGATGTTGGGATCGTAGGGGTGAGGGTGGAACAAGGGGTTAGGTAATCTATGTATTGTGAGGGTTTTAGTTTTGTAAGGCAGTTGCCAGTGTTAATAAAGTGTTATATGCACCTGTTTCAAAAAAGCGGCCTTTTACACACACAAAAATTTGTCTCAGTTTTGGCTTGCCCCTCCCACCCAAGCCTCGATATCATATGCCGTCCTAGGTCCAGAGGCGCACGAGAGGAGACGTCAGAACTTGTAGAGCACACGGAGTAAAGCTTTAGCAAAGGCCCCTTCACTCTCTCCACAAAGCGGCCTTCAAAAGGAGTTACGCCCATTCGTTCGCTAGAAGAAAATTGCACCTTTTGACCGAGGATGGCGGAGAATGTGGTGGAGCAGGGCCTGCCATCCGCCAAGAAGCCAAAGCTTAACTCGCCAGCCCTGTCTGGTTCTAATAGCGATGGAGCAGGTGAGGCAATATAGATACCTATTTCTTATCTGTATAGATAGAATTATTAAGAATTTGCCTTTAAATCTTGATCTTTCAACATCAGTGTGTGCTAAAATTAGTTGTTAGCTCTGCGATACATATATTGATCAGTAGCTGTCACTTTACTGCCCAAAGCAGGAATCTTGCCGCTCTCTTTGGTGGCCAGCTTCAACTACGGGGTGGGGCATCAGATGATGTATTGGTACCCACGTATTTAGAATATAGAGCACAAGCTTTACTACATTTATAACCAAACTCAAGCAGCTCCATGTCAACATCCAGCGTTTGGTAATTATTGAGTACCCTTTCATCACTACTAGACCTGCCCCTATTCTTTGTGAAGACCAACGTCTTCCAAAAGATTTTTACTAGATACCTATCCTAGGATATCCACCACCTAGAAACCTGTATTCGTGTACTGTATTTTATCACTCACTTAGCAAATCTAATAATTCAGGCGTCCATGTGATGTGCCCAATATCAAATACACATCTTTAGGCAATTCTATGCAATCACAGTTTCTCTACCCCTTTCCAAGATGGCCTCCATCTCGGACGTAGTCACGCCCCTGTAACGTCATGGACGCTAGCAGTGGGCCTGGCCTCAAATGCCGACTGCATCGAGGACAACGAACAACTTTATTAAGGCTGTCGGCATTCATCAAAAACACAGGGGTCTGAGCGGAGGCCACATTCCTGCATTTCGCGGTAAGCGTGTAAATGTTAACTTAATGTGTGACTGCTTTCTGGGATAAGAAGGTTAGCGATCCCGGGTGTGGACAACATGCAAGACTTAAATACCGGGCGATGGGCGTATGCGCCTGTATCTCGGACAACGATTATGGAATAGCGCGACTCCCTGGCATTTGGGGGATAGATGCCCGAACTTTTCAAAATACTACCTAATATCACAAGGGCAGCTTCGTGAGGGAGCATAGTGAAAATACTAAAATTGGAGCGGGGACGAGGCATCACAACGGCCCCGCAGTAACTCCCGTAAGCACGTGGGATAACCTAAGCATGTGATTCAGCTAAAGAGCGGTACACCAAATAGAGGGCAAAATGCTTTCCTTTTTCTTAAAAACCAACCAGGGATTATGCAAGCTTCATTGTGAGTATTCATACAGGCGTAATCTTGCAATAAATCCTGTTTGATGCATGTTTTTATGTATGTTGTTTTACGTTGTAGACTGACCAAAGGCAGTTTCCGGTAGCAACAAAGATAGCTACAAACACCGGATCTTTTCCAATTTCTTCTACGGGGCGCTGGTACAGGCACGAACAGCGGCTACCTGGTAAACAATGAAGAGGTTATATATGGCAGACATCTGTCACACCACTTTCCGATTGATGATAACTCTATGCATATTTGTCCAGTGAATGTGACTTAGTCGGGCCACTTAAGATGTGTAATGTAATCACGTGGTATATGTGTTGTTTGTGTGTAACTACAGGTACAATAAATGGAGAAATAAGGTGCAGACAAGATGCAGACCCAAACCCTGATGAAGTTGCTGGTAAATCTAAACAGGCAATGAAACATGTTGGTTTTTAGTAGAGCGGGCTCACGGCAAGGAATAAAAGTAATATAGCTCCTTTTAATTGATAAGTGTCCCAATTCCCATGTACAGAGTTTGGCACACCTTTTGGGTCACTAGCACATAAGCACATATGTAATTTTTCCTTATCTGCACTGTTTATTACCTACCCTGTTTGCTTTCAGTTGGCAGTAGCTGATGATGATAACGTGAGGACACAGGCGAGTACCAGCCTGTTTATTCCTCCCCGGGTGTTGCTCACGTGAGGCTCTGCCAACTCCCCTCACCTTTTTTCCTTGTATTGATGGGTTGTTTTAACGTACACTTAGGGTACATAGGCAACCACAGCTCCACACGTGTATACAAAAAAATCTTCTTGCAAAATATGACATGGTTCTATATATAAGCGGATGTACAAAGTTGTCCACCGTGGCAGATATCCTAGGATAGGTATCTAGTATAAATATTTGGGAAGACGTGGGTCTTCACAAAGAATAGGGGCAGGTCTAGTAGTGATGATAGTGTATTGAGTGGGGGACGACCTGTTTAAACCCCTTCTTTCCCCCTATGGCTCCTATTAGTTGAGAATAATTGAGTACCCACCAATAACCAAATCCACCTGTTTTTTTTAAAAACCGAATTGGGGGAGTGGGGTGACTTTAATAATACCCATTCTTTCTAATGATCATTATCAGCACTTTCACATCTCTCTCCTTCAACAGGCGTTCGATTTCTATTCGTATTTCTGTCAGACCACAACTTCCTGTTGTCAGATACGAGGCGGCTTTGAAGACACTCATACAGATAGATCTCTTGAAAGGTGCTCACCAGTGTTGGCAAATAACGCACTCTGCTCACCTGCAATATTTGCATTGATGCATATATGGATTCTGTGTGCATGCCGACTGTCTAAATGTTTGACTTTTTATCAAGCGCAAAATTGTGTACAAGAGACGAGGGACATGGATTCAACAGAGGGTGGCCAAGATACTTTGCCCATTGCCCTCTTATGCTGTCTTGCCGTGTTCTGGAGGAGGGTTGTGGTTCGCATGCTGTGAACCCTCAAAAAATATATTGAGCACATAACTGTACTTATCGATAAATAGTTCTTTTATATGGATGTCCAACAAATACGAGATGAGCTGGGGAATAGCAACAGCCTACATCAATATTCTAGGCTAATCTGTACCCCTGTGCTTACTTGCATACATGTATGTGAAGTGAGTGGTTGAAGTGAGCCTATCTAGTTGCAGCGATTGACAGCTGAAGGTATCTGTCCACTTTTGCTCTATGACAGTCTTTGTCCAGCAGTGATGGCACGTGGTGGCTGACTGGAAGTTCCCACTCCGTGCCCCCCCCTCCCAGCACCCAATAAGTACTTCAACACCTTGCCGTCCCCTCAGTAATTCTAACTCACCCCCTTTTCAGTTTCGGACCATTGAATTCGCTGTTTGTTCTGCACGCAGTAGACTTTACCCTACGAGGTACTATCTTTAGGGAACACCTTTCATGTAAGACCGTCCATCTTTGACAGTGACAGACACATTCATTTATAGGCATGGGGAGATTAACTTATTTGCCCATAATCACAGGAAGTTTGAGCCATTGGCGGATTCCAACCTGGTTACCTTGCTTCAAGGTCGGCCATCCTAGCTGGTAAGCCACACCCGCACGCCCTTTTGATATTAGGTGAAAAATAAGGTTTTATCAGAAACGTGTCTCCCCAGAACTTGTGTCTCCTGGCCTTGTGTCTCCTGAAAAATGCAGTGTGTGTTCTTAATTTTAAAATATACTCGTAAATAGATACATTACTTCCTTCCTTTCATGATGCCATACAATTCACCTCCACACATATCCAATACACACCACATAATCCACTCCAAATGACATATTTCAAATTACACAACACCATTCCATTTCACACCACATGCCTCCAAAACACACAACACATTTACACATCATACTACAACTATTACAATACAACCAAATGATTCCACTCCACACCACGAGTCCACTACATACCAAACCAAAACACTTAGGTAAAACATATTGTCATTTACAATGCCAATAGATTTAACTCTTGAAAACGGGATGTTGCATTGCAAATGCTTGTTTATAGGAAAATAGGCTTCATTTCAAAATAAAAATAAAAAGCTACCTTTTTTATTTTTTAAGAGCAGACAGTTGTTCGTGGGACCACTTCTTGCGCTTAAAGAAAAGTTGGTGGCCACATTCACAAGGGGGACCCTTCCCATTTGCGAATGGGTTAGCACCTCCTTCACAGAGTCAGTAAAGTATGAATGTTTTGCAACCGCATTCCAGTCGCAAAACATTCAAACATGCCCTTGAGACTTGTTATTAGGAAGTTATGTCCTTGCCACGCCCCTTACTGACAGCGACTCGCAAACCCAATTTGCGATTTGATAATAGCATACTGAATTGCAAATAGGGCTTTGCAAATTTAAAAATGATTTTTGAGGCCGCAACCGGCCCGATGTTTGCGAGCTGAAAAAAGCTTCGTACATCTTGCCCCAAATTTGAGAATGATGACTGTAACCATGTTTGAATTGTCTTAGGCGAGAGTTAAATGAAAAGGTAGAAGCCTAGAGAACTAGAGACCTCTCACGTCAATACCAAATACAGAAATAGGGATGTTCTGGGTACGTAGATTTCTTCTTGTGATTCATGAATAGAATATGTTAAACCTGCAGCTTTCGGTATCATTAAAGTAGTTGTTGAAAATGTGTTTATTGTAGTGCTAAAAAATATGGAAATGTTCATGCAAAGCAATTATTCCGCTTTCTTCCCTGAGTTTCATAAATATTCAGATATTATGACAAATGTTACTGAGCATTCAATATGTGATTTTTGATCGCATTATTCCAATGCTTTTGAAGACACCCTTGAATGATGCTTTGTAGTTCCAAAATGAATGCTTAACAAGTTTGATCTAAAGGGGTGCTAAAAGTATCAGTAATTCCTACATGCATTTCAAAGGTTATACAGAAGGACTCTGTGAGCTTTTCTTCTTAGTGTCTCTGTACAGCAATACATATTTTACCTAGTCAGAAAATGAAATAATTGAAAGAGTGCTATTTGTACTTTAAGGTGATAACGCAATTTAAGCGCTAACCTCATTTCATTATTCAGTAATGGCTGCATATATTCAAATTATACAGTTAAACAATAAATACTAAATTACCATGAGGTATGATTGTTGTGTGGCAGAGAATTTTTTATTTATTAAGCAGCCTTTACAATTACCCCTTCCTTCTGTAGATTACAGTAACATTATAAGTACATTGTATGGAATAATACATTGGCAGAGCATCTTGTACCCCTGACAAAGCCTCAAAGTTTCTGAGTGATCGAGTAAAAGGCTACCCCATCTGTTGCGCATGATTAGCAAACTCTGGCCCAGATTTACTAACGCTTTGCACCAGGTTTGCGTTACTTTTGTAATGCAAACCCTGTGCAAAGTCTTAAGCTGGGATTTACTATCCAACACAAATCAGGATTTGCTTTTCATAGTTTCACAAAGTAAATTAAAGTTGCCCTATGTGCTAATTTGCATCACTTCACATCAAAGGGGCATTCCAAGGGTCGTAAATGGACATTACAATTTAACCACCCAGTTGTTTTTGATGCAAATCCCTGCCTACAAACACTCGTAGGCAGATTTGTGACGAAATGTTATGCCTCCTCGAGACAGGCATAACGAGGAGGAACATTTTTCTTCTTCTGTTTTTTCCTACTTTGCATGAGTGCTGCATTGTACAGTACACATAAAAAGCAGAAAAAGTGTTAAAAGATAGTTTCTATACTGGAAGGGTATCCGTTCCAGTACAAAAAAAAAATGATACCTTACAGAACACAAACACCCCACCCTTGCATTACGCTTGTATTATGGCACAAGGGTGTGTATATTGACGCATGTCAGTCTAAGGTGCACCAGTGCAAGGAGAGAGAAAAACAGTGTCATAATTTAGTAGGTATGGTCTACTTCTGCTCTCTACCTTTCACACAACATTTTGCAGCAACATTGGAAAGGGGCGACCAATCGGTCCCCCCGAACGTATGGCAGAGTACCACGATCCCCCCGGGAAGCCATCTTGGGCGGGAGGCGAGTCTCGGCTGGTATGCCCGAAGCGGTGTAGCCTGGGCGCGCCTTTTCCCGCCCTAGAGTGGGTTGGCCTAGACACTGACGCGGCTGGCCACGCCCTTGGGGCAGGCAGGGGCGGGTTTACGCCCGCCCTGAAGACGGATAAAAGGAGGAACAAGACCAGAAAGCATCCTCGTGTTCCTGTGCTCTGAAGCTGCACCTCCTCGCTGCACGTGAGCTCGAGACGGAACGAAGAGCCAATTTTGAGCGTTGTAATCGTTCTTGTTTGTTTTCCAGATACTCTGTTGGGGAATGCCGAAGAAGGCGGGAAAGCGAATGACTACCGACCAGATGCTGCGTGTTCTCATGAAAGAGGTGACCGACCTAAAGAGGCGAATGGATAAGGACGAGGAAGGGGGGCCGAAACGTCCTCTGGTCGGAGCAGCCCCGGGAGGAAAAGGCAAGAGGCCCAGGAGGGGAGCAGCTGGGGGAGATATCCCGGGTCCCAGTGTCCCGCTCGTGGCACCCACTCCCGTGCCGGAGGAAGGGAATCCGATTCCCGTTGTGGTCACCCCCGTGTCCGGGGAAGATATGCCGCCCGAGCTGGCAGCACAATTAGCAGCGTGGTTGGGTAAAGGTAGCGAGGGCGCCACGGCTGTCGACGCGCAGCTGTTGATGAAGCAACTGCGTGAAACACGGGAAGCAGCGAGGGTATCCACGCCGGCTGCGGCCGTTGAGAAGCCACAGGGGACGGTTTCAGTCACAGACACAGCGTCCGGTTCAGGTAAGCGGCCATTGCCGATTGCGAGGGAGGAGTCGGCACCCTCTCGAAGGGAGAAGTTGGGTCAGCATGTCCCTTTAGCTATTAAGGAAAAGATATGGGCAGGGGAGTATGTAAACATCTTCTCGTTGCTTACTGATCATTATGAGATGGAGCATGTTAAAGGTCAGAAGGACCTCATGCATCCGAGTGTTTGGCGCGCAAAGATGGCCGCCTTTAAAGTAAATGAAAACATTGGCAATTGGGGCAAGGCGTGGGGGGTTTTCACATCGATCTTGGGAGAACGAAGGCCCGAATTGCTACCCGAATTACCGATTTATCAGTCACGGATCATGGGGTACTCTGTATCACACGAGGGTAATCATTGGTTCTGCTATGATAATATTTTCAGAAAAGCAAAAGAACATGATAAAAACTTAACTTGGGATTGTTATGATTCTGTGTCCTGGTCCAAAATGAAGGACACTGGTATGTTGAAATTGCCATTGGTAGGGAGTAACGTGGGCAAATCCTCCCGTCAGTACGCGGGGACGCCCTTTCGATCAGGTACGGGTACCGACAATCACTCGAGGCCTACCGGTAATACAGGTAAAAAGGGGGTTTGTTGGAACTTTAACAGGGGTAAATGTACTAGGCCCCAGGGGTCGTGCAAATTTAGACACGAATGTAGTGGGTGTGGGCAATCATCCCATCCTGAGTCCATGTGCAGAGCCAAAACGGGTGATAACGGGGGTAGAGGAGGTGCCAAACAGGTCTAACATAGTCCGAGGGGCGCCTTTACCTACCCCGATTGATACCTTGGCAATGATTCCCTGGCTCAGTGAATACCCGGATCGTGCTTCCGCTGGGGTGGTGCGGAACGGGTTTTCATATGGTTTCCGCATCCCAGTGGGGGACTTTCAGGGTGTGGAGAAATGCAAAAATCAGATATCGGTCTTGCAGCATACGACTGTGGTACAGGCAAAGATCCGGAAGGAGGTTACTCGAGGTCGAGTCGCCGGTCCGTTTAGTGTACCCCCGGTTGCTAACTTTGTTTGTTCACCTTTAGGAGTGGTCCCCAAGAAGGACCCGGGTGAGTTTCGGCTGATACATAATTTGTCAGCCCCACGTGGTCTGTCTGTAAACGAAGCGATAGACCCGGAAATGTGTTCGGTGCGGTACGCATCCTTCGATGAGGCCGTAGCCATTTTGAATCGCCTGGGGCCCGGTGCGCTGATGGCAAAATCTGATATCGAGTCAGCGTTCCGGTTGCTCCCGGTACATCCAGACGATCAGCGTCTCCTGGGATTCATGTTTCAGGGTCAGTATTACATGGATAGGTGTATGCCGATGGGATGCTCTATATCTTGTGCCTATTTCGAGAAATTCAGTAGTTTCCTACAATGGGTCTTCACTAAGAAGACGGGTTTCCAACATGTGATGCATTATCTCGATGATTTTTTGTTCCTGGGGGCAGCCGGGGATCCGGAATGTGGGCAAGCTTTGGCTGCATTTTGTGTTTTAATGAATCAGTTTGGCGTGCCATTGGCACCAGGTAAGACGGTGGGTCCTTTGACTTGCCTCGAGTTTCTGGGGATCGAGTTAGACTCCGGAGAAGGTTGTTTCCGTTTGCCAGGTGATAAAGTGTTAAAGTTCAGGGCATCCCTGCAAATGTGTATGAGTGAATCTAAGGTTAAGCTGCATCAATTACAGCAGTTAGTGGGACAGTTGAATTTCGCCCTAAGAGTTATACCAATGGCCCGCCCTTTTTCCCGTTCGATCGCTCAAGCCATGGTCGGACTGAGGGAGGGCCATCATCGCACAAGGCTCTCGGCAGAGGTCCGCCAGGACATGCGCATTTGGTTGGCATTTCTGGCGGATTTCAATGGTCGAGTCGTCTGGAACAAACCGGCCGTGTCCTCTGAGGAGCTGGGGCTGTGGACAGACTCGGCAGGGAGCATGGGTTTTGGTGCCATTTTCGGCACTCGATGGTCTGCACAAAAATGGCCGGCATGGTGGCATAACAGTGGACTGACAAGTAACATTGCTTTCCTGGAACTTTTCCCCATTTTGGTGGCCCTGAGAACGTGGCCCGAAGGGTTCAGAGATCACTCTGTGGTATTTTGGTCTGACAATATGACCGTGGTTGAGTGTATCAATAGCCAGGCAGCACGATGCAAATGGATTTTGAGACTGCTCAAGGAAATCGTATTACTGTGTATGCAATTGAATGTGCTATTCAAAGCAAGACATGTCCCGGGGGTAATGAACCAGGCGGCTGATGCCCTTTCTCGTTTTCGTATGCAGGCCTTCTGGGGTTTTCTTCCCACAGCGGACCCGGAGCCAGCACCCTTTCCCGAAGCTCTCTGGTCTCTCGGTGCCCCGAACTTCGTAACCTCGTGGGAGAGAGTTTAGCACCCAGGACGAGGAAGGCATATGAAGGGGCGTTCCGGTCCTATTTAGCCTTTTTGGGGACTGCTAGAGAGGAGCTTTGGGGCCAGGAGGAATGGGTAGTGAACTTTCTGATGTCGTTACATCTGGCAGGGAAATCGGTGGCCACGGCCCAGAGGCATCGGGCTGCCATTTCCTTTGTTGCTAGGGCTCATGGGATCCAGGACCCGACAGCGTCTTTCGTTGTGCAAAAAGCGCTACGTGGGTGGCAACGCCTTGAGGGTCGCAGAGTAGATGAGAGGCGCCCGATAGGTTTGGATAGGTTGGCCCAGTTATTATCCAGACTCCCTACAACATGTTCATCTCAGTTTGAGACAGTGTTATTCCGAGCCGCTTTTACGCTGGCATTTCATGGGGCTATGCGAGTAAGCGAATTAGTGGCGAGGAACAAGCAGGATGTGACGGGAGGACTGTGCGCAGAGCACGTTCAGATCAGAGGGGAGACAATGACTGTCTCGTTTGTGAGGTCCAAGACCGACCAGAGTGGGATGGGTGACTGCATAATTATACGCAGGATTCCCGGGTCGTCCATGTGCCCAGTGAAGTGTTTAGAGGATTATTTAACACGAAGGGTGGCATCATGGGGGGGGACCTTGTTGAGACACGCGGACGCCACCCCACTGACAAGGTTTCAGTTTCAGCGGGTGCTTGCAATGTCGATTACAGCTGCGGGCTTGAACCCGGGCGAGTTTGGGACCCATTCCTTTCGGATAGGGGCTGCTACAGAGGCTACAGCCAGGGGTCTGAATGTGGAACAAGTTAAACGTGTGGGGCGTTGGTCCTCCAATTGTTATAAAAGGTATGTGCGTTTGCACATGTTGTGAAGCTGTAATGATGTACTCACGCTTCTTGTTTTGTTTGGTTTTCAGTTACGCAAGCCTACGAGGCGGGGCGGACTATGCAGTCGACCCAACACCGGGCCAGCGGTCAGACATCACCGGCTGTGAAAAAGGAGGTGTGGGTCGTGGGCCACTCATACGTGAGGCGTGCCGCGGACGTATTCAAGGCAGGTGACATGGTGCACGTGGCTGGGGAATACGGGTACAGTGTGTCCTTCTACGGAAAGGGCGGTCTCTGTATTGACCAGTTTCAATCATTTTTCGAGGGTTTGCTAGGGCGGACGAGGTCACCGCCGTCTGTAGTCATAGTACATCTTGGGGGCAATGATTTGGTCACCATTGGTAGACGACTTCTCCTGGAGGCGATGCTTTCCACTGTAAGTTGGTTAGCGAGGAGAGTTCCAGGGTGCACAATTGCGTGGTCCCATATGATCCCACGAAAAGTGTGGCGGGGGGCTTTTTCCTGTTCCTGCTGTGAATCATTCTGTGAGAAAAATTAATAACAAAGTGAGTAGGTTGTTCCGTTCCAATGCACTGCATTCTATTTCGCATGGGTGTATTAATGATGACAGTATGTACGTGGGGGATGGTGTTCATTTGTCTCGGGTGGGGAATGAGTTACTCATAGGAGACTTCATAGCTTGGCTGAAGGCGTTAAAACATGACCTTTAGGTAGGAGTGTGGTGGGGGGTCCGGATAGCCGGTCAACTATCCGGACCTGTGGCGGTAAGGTCATGATCGGTGAGCACTAATTGGAAGATCCCTATGAGTGGGCGTCACCCATTACGGATGGGGGCGCTCGGGGGAGGTGGCCATTGGCCCATCAACGGGGAGGCGGTCCCTTCTAAGGATGGGTCGCCGAAAGGAAAGGGAAGGCGGTCAAGGCCCCTTCATGGGTAGGAGGGGTTACAGCCCCCTCCTGGGGAATTTCCCGGGGCCAGGACGTCTGCGACGGCAGATGTGGTAAGTTGTGTGGGGTTTGGGGGGGGGTCTACGCTACCTTCTAGATACCTCACACGAGTCCTCGTATGACCTTTAAGTGGCGTCGAGTTTTATTGGGGCCCCCGTCAAGTCAAGGGAAATTGGTAGTTGCACTTGAGGTATGCCTCCGTGCCGCCCCTCACAAGTGAGGGGGATATGTCTGGGTTAGGGATCTTGACACCGGTTACGACCTTGCCGTTGGCCCTTAAACGTTAGGATGTACAATTTCAAAAGTTAAGTAAATGTTGGTAGGATGTTAGTTCGGCTAGGAGAACCTTTGTATTAGAGGATATGTTAAGGTTAGCCAAACATCGCAATGTGGTAATGAAATTGTACATAATATGAAACTGTTGATTTAATGTTTTAATTTTGTTTCATATTTTTAATAAATACGGCCGGGAGGGTCACTCCCTCCCGTCTTCCAAAAACTTCAGAACTGTTCCGGTTTCCCATCCTTGGGGATTGTGTTGAGAGGGGGTGGCGGGTATCTCAGCCATATGGAAAGGGGTGACCAATCGGTCCCCCCGAACGTATGGCAGAGTACCACGATCCCCCCGGGAAGCCATCTTGGGCGGGAGGCGAGTCTCGGCTGGTATGCCCGAAGCGGTGTAGCCTGGGCGCGCCTTTTCCCGCCCTAGAGTGGGTTGGCCTAGACACTGACGCGGCTGGCCACGCCCTTGGGGCAGGCAGGGGCGGGTTTACGCCCGCCCTGAAGACGGATAAAAGGAGGAACAAGACCAGAAAGCATCCTCTTGTTCCTGTGCTCTGAAGCTGCACCTCCTCGCTGCACGTGAGCTCGAGACGGAACGAAGAGCCAATTTTGACCCACCCACCAGCCCCTGAAGACAGCGAGTGGTTTTAAATAAAGTTTGATGGATAATTCTGTTTTTCGTTTACAGGTTGTGGTATTATCGTGAATATTTTGAGTATGCAATAAAGAATGATCGTTTTGTGTTAGGTTTTGCAAATAAAGTAATTCTGCTTTAGTGTTCATCAGTAAGCAGGCTTTGAATAAAGTTGTTGTTGCTACTGTCTGTTATACTTAGTCTTTAGTTATTTAGTTCATTGTCGTATTTATTTTGGTCGGGCGGTAAGGTCATGATCGGTGAGCACTAATTGGAAGATCCCTATGAGTGGGCGTCACCCATTACGGATGGGGGCGCTCGGGGGAGGTGGCCATTGGCCCCTCAACGGGGAGGCGGTCCCTTCTAAGGATGGGTCGCCGAAAGGAAAGGGAAGGCGGTCAAGGCCCTTTCATGGGTAGGAGGGGTTACAGCCCCCTCCTGGGGAATTTCCCGGGGCCAGGACGTCTGCGACGGCAGATGTGGTAAGTTGTGTGGGGTTTGGGGGGGGGTCTACGCTACCTTCTAGATACCTCACACGAGTCCTCGTACGACCTTTAAGTGGCGTCGAGTTTTATTGGGGCCCCGTCAAGTCAAGGGAAATTGGTAGTTGCACTTGAGGTATGCCTCCGTGCCGCCCCTCACAAGTGAGGGGGATATGTCTGGGTTAGGGATCTTGACACCGGTTACGACCTTGCCGTTGGCCCTTAAACGTTAGGATGTACAATTTCAAAAGTTAAGTAAATGTTGGTAGGATGTTAGTTCGGCTAGGAGAACCTTTGTATTAGAGGATATGTTAAGGTTAGCCAAACATCGCAATGTGGTAATGAAATTGTACATAATATGAAACTGTTGATTTAATGTTTTAATTTTGTTTCATATTTTTAATAAATACGGCCGGGAGGGTCACTCCCTCCCGTCTTCCAAAAACTTCAGAACTGTTCCGGTTTCCCATCCTTGGGGATTGTGTTGAGAGGGGCTGGCGGGTATCTCAGCCATATTGTTGCTGCGCTGCATTGCATGAACTGTTTGTAAATATGGGCTTTTGTTTTTAAATAGTGGCTTGTGTGGGAAGTATTTAGATGAAATGCGTGAGATTTGGAGAGCTGTTTCACGTGTTGCGGGGAAGTTTCTGGTGAATTTAGCTTGGAGAAAGCGAAGGCACGTAAAGTGGAATATAGTGCCACTTGCCTTCTTTTAACATCCTTATCATGATGGGAGAAGTGGTCTGAACCTATTCCAAAGTTTGTGTTTGGTTGGTAGGATGTGTGATTATAGAATGTTGTAGGTGTGAAATGTTGGATGTCATGCATGGTATGTTCTTTACATTAATGTGGCGCACCCAAGAGTGTCAGTAGAAGAGGCCCAATCCTCTGGCCCGACGTATTTCAATTACGGGAGAAATTGGGTGGGAAGCAGATTGTTTGATTTTCTTTACGATTGCACTATCCACCAGCTGAAGAGTGAGAGCGCTCTTTTGTATCTGGGGAGACCATGCCAGGTTTCCAATTAGTCTGACTCCCAAATAATATGTATGTTTTCGTGTTTGTGGCTTCATTGATACTCATTCGTGTGATTTTTAATTCTTCCCTCCCAGACCATTTCCTTGTTTCAGTCTGTAGTATTATTGCAATTGTTTCCACTTAATACCTTGAGGCGTTTACGTTGCACTTGCACTTTATTGTGTACAAGATTGCCAATATGTGGCTTTTCAGTTGTATATTTAATTCTAGTTTAAGTTTCTTTAACCCATTTTTCGTCCTTTGAACATTTTTTGCACTAGCACTTTAACATTAGCACTTTGGGTAGCGTGTAATACAGGAGCATGAGTACGTTTACATCTATTTATTGTGAGGTTTTATTCAGAAATCCTGTTTATCAACTGTCTATGACATTTAGGATTTGGCAATTGTATTATACCACTATGGTTTGATTTTAATACACTAATTTATTATTGCCATTGTACTAACATATATGACACATGATTTTTAAACCTCATTGTTTCAAGTTTGGTTTTACGTAAATCACTGTATTTATGGTATCCAATGTAATGATTTAGCAACATGTTAAGTCTTTTGCCCATATTCATTGCTACTGGGTAGGGTTTTTTCTCAACCAATTAAAGGAGCGTTTCTATGTCACTACTTAAACTCTATGATTTTAACAGTGTGTCATGTGATCAAAACCATGGAAACACGGTCGAAACGCATCATGCTGGGCACTAGCCATGAACTGACTGGATGCTATGGGAATTGGTTTCTGACAATAAAGCATTGCATTTTTTTAATCTTCACATTGTGGTCCGTACCTGCTGTATAAGTGTCATCTGATGTGGTGAGCCAGGAGTGTGTTTCTCTTTCTCTCTCTCTCTTTCTCTCTCTCTCTCTCTCTCTCTCTCTCTCTCTCTCTCTCTCTCTATATATATATATATATATATATATATATATATATATATATATATATATATATATATATATATTTGTATTACCTACTGGCGGTCGCCAGTAGGTATGTATAGTTAGGATTTTTTCTCTATGGGATTTTTGAAAATTCTATGTCTAATAACTTTGGCGTTTGTGGACGGAATTGGCTGACATTTTCAGGAAAATTGAACATTTTGTTTCTGAGCAGCCCCTGACACGTTTTTCCCATGTTAATTTCCATAGGGCGGTTGGCCTTACTTTTAGCTCGAACGGCTGAATGGATTTGCACGAAACTTGGCAAAATTGTAGGGACTGTTAGCCCGATGTGCCTTTGCTAGGTCTCAATATATGTGCTCCAGTGGATTTTGAGTAATTTAGGTTCAAAAAAAGATATATATCTGGGCGGAGCCTAACCACACATCTGATCTGATTGGCTGTCAGCACTTCATCCTAGAAGTGTTGGCAGCCATCTTGGGACCAATATACATGATAGCACCTCATTAAAAAGCATTGTAGTTAATAGAGGGTTTTAGGACTTTAGTTACATTATAAATCATTTGTTGATGGTACCATACTCGTTTTAGGAATTGTGGTGGGTTCTAAGGTGATTTTACCATGTGAAAAAACCTTCTTCTGTGATATCATGAATATTGTTTGAAAGAAAACTAATATCTCATGATTTTCCCACAGTGGTTTGGAAGGGGATCTATAAGCTAAACTGAAAGCATATTTTCTGTAAATTCACATTATCTTTCTCAGTCATGTGAAAATGAAGTCTGACATTCTCAGTAAAACATGTACATCCAACAAGGACAGAGACTGTCAGTTGATTCCTTTGTGTTCTACTGCAGCCTCCTAGAGTGTTCTAAAGAACAACTAGAGCGCTAACAGTCCTACTTGTTACAAAGGTATGGCACACCTGAAGCCATCTTGATTGGAATAAAGTGGTAACTCTTAAAACATTTAATTTTAAAAGAAACAACATGAGGGGGTATATTTTGCCATAGAAAGTATGATTAGTGCTGCAGAATGAAAAATTAGGGCACATTTTGAGTGACTTCTCAAATCCTTTTCTATTTCATTAAAACATTCTGACATGCAGTCTCCCAAAATGGCCACCAGAGACAAAAGAGCCCAAATGTAGCCCAAATATCACCCAGATGTAGCCCAAGTATAGCCCAATGACAGAATGTCCCAGAGTGTTCTAAAGAACAACTAGAGCGCTAACAGTCCTACTTATTACAAAGGTATGGCACACCTGAAGCCATCTTGATTGGAATAAAGTGGTAACTCTTAAAACATTTAATTTAAAAAGAAACAACATGAGGGGGTATATTTTGCCATAGAAAGTATGATTAGTGCTGCAGAATGAAAAATTAGGGCACATTTTGAGTGACTTCTCAAATCCTTTTCTATTTCAATAAAACATTCTGACATGCAGTCTCCCAAAATGGCCACCAGAGACAAAAGAGCCCAAATGTAGCCCAAATATCACCCAGATGTAGCCCAAGTATAGCCCAATGACAGAATGTCCCAGAGTGTTCTAAAGAACAACTAGAGCGCTAACAGTCCTACTTATTACAAAGGTATAGCACACCTGGAGCCATCGTGATGGGAATAAAGTGGTAACTCTTAAAACATTTAATTTAAAAAGGAACAAAATGAGGGGGTATATTATGCAATAGAAGGTATTATTAGTGCTGCAGGAAGAAAAATTAGGGCACATTTTGAGTGACTTTTCAAATCCTCTTCTATTTCATTAAAAAATTCTGACATGCAGTCTCCCAAAATGGCCACCAGAGACAAAAGAGCCCAAATGTAGCCCAAATATCACCCAGATGTAGCCCAAGTATAGCCCAATGACAGAATGTCCCAGAGTGTTCTAAAGAACAACTAGAGCGCTAACAGTCCTACTTATTACAAAGGTATGGCACACCTGAAGCCATTTTGATTGGAATAAAGTGGTAACTCTTAAAACATTTAATTTAAAAAGGAACAAAATGAGGGGGTTAATTTTGCCATAGAAAGTATGATTAGTGCTTCAGAAAGAAAAATTAGGGCACATTTTGAGTGACTTCTCAAACCCTCTTCAATTTCATTAAAAAATTCTGACATACAGTCTCCCAAGATGGCCACCAGAGACAAAAGAGCCTAAATGTAGCCCAAATATCACCCAGATGTACCCCAAGTATAGCCCAATGACAGAATGTCCCAGAGTGTTCTAAAGAACAACTAGAGCGCTAACAGTCTTACTTATGACAAAAGTATGGCACACCAGAAGCCATCTTGATTGGAATGAAGTGGTAAGTCTGAAAACACTCAATTTATAAAGAAACAACATGAGGGGGTTAATTTTGCCATAGAAAGTATGATTAGTGCTTCAGAAAGAAAAATTAGGGATCATTTTGAGTGACTTCTCAAATCCTCTTCTATTTCATTAAAAAAATTCTGACATGCAGACTGAAACATGCACTTTGAATACCAGCAGCAGACGTCCCTGGTGAGCAGTAGCTTTACTACAGTGATCTAATGTGCAACTAGAGTGCTAACATTCAGAATTTATGGCAAATGTGTGACACATCTGAATGCCTTCTTGATGGAACCAAAGTAAACAAGCATTGAAAATGCAATAGATCTCGCCCTCGTTTAAGTTAAAGCCATTCTGTTTGTAATGAGGTGGCTTTTTAGCTTTGCTCTTATTAGTGTTTTTTCAACTTTCATGTAAATAACATGCATCTGTATGCATATAAGTATATGTATGCATGCATTTATGTTTGTATTTATATAGATATACAGATGATATATGTTTATATATGTATGTATATATATATATTCACTGAAAAAACCATAGGCTATAGACCATATATAGTTAGGAATTAGCATTTACAAAACCTTGAAAATTCACTGAAAAAACCATAGGTTATAGACCATATATAGTTAGGAATTAGCATTTACAAAACCTTGAAAATTCACTGAAAAAACCATAGGTTATAGACCATATATAGTTAGGAATTCGCATTTACAAAACCTTATTTTACTCACACAAAACCATTGAAATTCCATATATAGTTAGTTGCACTAACTATATATCGCGCACCCGCAATTCACTGCTGATGATGTCACATATTGCATCATTCATGACATGGTCAGTGACATCACTGATGACATCACTGATGACATCTCAAATGACATCACTGGTGACATCTCAAATGACATCACTGATGACATCACTGATGACATCTCATTTGACATTAACGATCACATCACTGATGATATCATTCATGTGATAATACGATGAACCTCTTCAGACTCTAATATAACCTTAGATACAATCAGTGTAAACAGACACTCACAGACTGTCACTCATCCATGGAGTTACTCACACACCTAGTCAGTCATGCAAAGAATCAATCACACCTCCATTTCCTCAACTATACAGTTATACAAACTTTACTTATTCAAACATATACTAACACATATTTACTCTCTTATACAATCCCTGATACAAGTTCACAATGATCCATACAGCCACTCACACATTCACTGGCTCTTATGCACAGTTATTTACATATGTCAACTCTCACATGTACTGTGTTTTACATGTAGCACTGAGATATCCATTCACTCACCAATACACTCATGCACACAGTCAACCGCCCATACAGCTGTTTCCACATGCACTTTTGAAACCATACATCTAGTGAATCAACTGCTCACACATCTATGCACAGAGTCATACACCTCCCAGCCACCCACACACACACTCAGTCTCCCATACAAATACTTGGGCAACCAATCAATAACCCATATAGTTACTCATATAGCTACTTATCAACACATGCAACAGTTTACAGAACAACAGACATAATGATGCACAAATTAAGACAGTTTAGTCACTAACCCATGCACTCAGTGAGACACATTTAATCACTCACTCATACAGTCAGTCATGCACCTACTAAATCCTTCATCCAGACACTCATACATCCACTCATTCTTCAATATGTAAGACATATTTTAACTTTACAGAAACAGACAGTCACTGGATGTTGTCATCAGTGATGTCATCAGTGATGTCATTTGAGATGTCATCAGTGATGTCACTGACCATCTCATGAATGATGTAATATGTGACATCATCAGCAGTGGATTGCGGGTGCGCGATATATAGTTAGTGCAACTAACTATATATGGAATTTCAATGGTTTTGTGTGAGTAAAATAAGGTTTTGTAAATGCGAATTCCTAACTATATATGGTCTATAACCTATGGTTTTTTCAGTGAATATATATATATATATATTTTATCCACCAATTCGTTCACTCGGAGGTGCACACTTTGCACGGTTGGTGCTGGACAGTAGGGATGAATGTCCCCCTACTATTAATTAACCACCAAAAGAAAATAATGTCCGCAATCGCTCAATACGATAATTTGGGTTTATTCAACAAGAGACTTATTGGCGTCTCTTGTTGAATAAACCCAAATTATCGTATTGAGCGAGTGCGGACATTATTTTCTTTTGGTGGTTAATATATATATATATATATATATATATATGTATATATATATATATATATATATATATATATATATATATATATATATATATATATATATATATATATATATTCACAGAAAAAACCATAGGCTATAGATCATATATAGTTAGGAATTTGCATTTACAAAACCTTGAAAATTCCTGAAAAAACCATAGGTTATAGACCATATATAGTTAGGGATTAGCATTTACAAAACCTTATTTTATTTGCACAAACCATTGAAATTCCATATATAGTTAGTTGCACTAACTATATATCGCGGACCCGCAATCCACTGCTAATGATGTCACATATTACATCATTCATGACATGGTCAGTGACATCACTGATGACATCACTGATGACATCTCAAATGACATCACTGATGAACACCCAGTGACTGTATGTTTCTGTAAAGTTAAAATATGTCTTACATATTGAAGAATGAGTAGATGTATAAGTGTCTGGATGAAGGATTTAGTAGGTGCATGACTGACTGTATGAGAGAATGATTAAATGTGTCTCACTGAGTGCATGGGTTAGTGATTAAAGTGTCTTAATTTGGCAATCATTATATATGTTGTTCTGTAAACACTGCCGGTTAGCTTCCAGGTTAGCTGCCCGGTTAGCTGCCCGGTTCGCGTACCAAGACGCGTCTCTACGGCGAAAAAATTGGATTTTTTTTTAATTTTTTTTTGGCCCCGTGTGGCTTTATAATATCCCCCTCATCAATCCTAGGGGGTCAGAAGGGGTCTACCTTGCCCTCTTTCCTTCATTTCCCACTTTGTTTTGGCCTCCTCTTGTCTCTCGATCCTACCGAGAGACAAGATGGCGGCCGCTCCGGACTGTTTACAATGTTGACAGCCAATCAGCTACTCCTCAGACTCCCGTTACACTGCCGGTTAGCTTCCCGGTTAGCTGCCCGGTTAGCTGCCCGGTTCGCGTACCAAGACGCGTCTCTACGGCGAAAAAATCGGAATTTATTTTTTTTTGGGCCCCCGGCTGGCTCTATAATATGCCCCTCATCAATCCTAGGGGTCAGAAGGGGTCTACCTTGCCCCCTTTCCTTCATTTCCCCCTTTGTTTTGGCTTCCTCTTGTCTCTCGATCCTACCGAGAGACAAGATGGCGGCCGCTCCGGACTGTTTAGAATGTTGACAGACACCGGAGAGCCAATCAGCTTCGCATCGCAAAGTTCCGTTACGCGAAAAGTACGCGAACCGGAGCGCTGCCCGGAGCGCTGTTACAGATATATATCTTGTTTTAAACGTTAATTTCTCAAAATCCACTGAAGCACATATATTGAGACCTAGCAAAGGCACATCGGGCTAACAGTCCCTACAATTTTGCCAAGTTTCGTGCAAATCCATTCAGCCTTTCGAGCTAAAAGTGAGGCCAACCACCCTATGGAAAAATGAATGGGAAAAACGCGTTTTGGGCCCCCCCTTTTTTCTCGACCCCCCCAAATTTTCAGGAGCTGCTCAGAAACAAAATGTGCCATTTTCCTGAAAATTTCAGCCAATTCCGTCCACAAACGCCAAAGTTATTAGACATAGAATTTTCAAAAGTTCCATAGAGAAAAAATCCTAACTATATATACCTACTGGCTATCGCCAGTAGGTAATATATATATATATATATATATATATATATATATATATATATATATATATATATGGATTACACACACACAAATATACATACTTATATAATATTTATGTATATATTAACTTGTTGTTTTATGGCAAACAACGCAGATTTGACGGCCCCAAAACTCTTGCGGAAAAGAAGTAACAATTAGTCTTTTTAACTACTTTTTAACTATCAGTCCGATTTTTCTCTTTCACTCATCTGGATCTTGTTTTATTTACTTTTAACAAGAAAGTTTTGAGATTTCAGTAGGCAGCAGCTTTATACATGAGATATCACAGCTTAGTCCCCAGAACTCATGGCATTTTAGGAGTAGTGGATGCTGTGACATTAATTTGTGGTGGCAACCCTTTACAATGTGCCCTTTTCACATTCGCCAATGACCTAAACCGATACAAGTCAGTTCATGAGGATTGGTGGCGAGGCTAATGGATCAGTGTCACATTCCACACCCCATTCATTTCTGAAGGAGCCTGTTACAGTTAGGGGGGATATTGTTGGAGATAAGTCATGCTTTATTATTGCCAAATAAAAGTCTTTGGGCAGAATTTAAGTCTGGCCATAGTTTCATTCTTCATGAGTGACAACAATGGAGTGCCATTCATCCATAATCACTCTAGATATGTGTGTTGTAATATGTACTGATAGTTGTAGAATGATATGTGTTAATGTGCTGTACTGCGGATTTGCTAATGAGTGTTTTTCATCTTATCTCCTATCCTATATCCATCCTGTTTGCAGTCCTCAGATTGTTCACAAGTGGCCACCATTCTGACACAACAGGCATAGAATTTGAATTACCAAATAGAAAACAAGAAAAAAAACTTCCCCTGATTAAACCTCTCTCCTTCTTGATATATGGGGAGAGGTGTCCACCACCTCTTCTTGCTTGGCTGTCTTATATAGATAGCTACGCCAGGCACTGAAAGGCCCATATTAATGTGCACTTGAAACTGGTATATATGCATCTGTCCCTAATGGACAAGTGGTCTGTAGTCCAAGGGTCCAGCAAGGAATTGAGCCGTATCTAGTAGAAATGGAAGGTCATCTTGAAAATCCCTTGCCAATAGCACAGGGAAAGGAAATCATGCTAAATGGTTTCTGGGGATTACACATGCTTCAAATGTGTCCTCCAACATACTGTTTAAAGACCTGGGATTCCCAAAACGCTCTAAGTTTTTAGCAATTCACCATTGCATCAACATTCCATTGAGGAGAACCACCCCATCCTTAGAAAAATTTAAATCTACCAGCAGTGTCCCAGTTTGCTTCCAAACAAATTTGTTGCTAACACTCTCAGATACTACTTCATGGAAAGCACACAAACATCCAAGATACTGTTAAGATCCTATTGAGTTTTGATCAATGTTACTGGTCCACAGTGATTTCAAATGTGCTATTTCCTTTAATATCTACTGAATAATCCTATGGAAAGACCAACTTTCTATAAAAGGGCTTAAACTGGATAGAATTGAAGCCAGTGTGGCTGGCTCGGCGTGCTTTAAAACAAGTCAGTTTTATGTTTTCCCAAGGAAATAGTGAAGGTGAGCTATCAAACTCCTTTGCAAATGTGATTTTAAATCTAATTTTGGTTTGAGTTGTGTGAGAAATTAGGTTGTCCGTTGAGTGGGGTTTTAACCCTGCTCAAGCAATAGCCACAATCTCTGTCAGGGTGAATTACTAAAGTCACAATATCAATCTATGCTTAACCCTCTGGTGGATTGGCACAAAGCTGTCAGGCTCAAATCAGAAGCAATGTGTAAAGCATTTCTGCAGAATGCAAATAGTAAGAAACTAAAAATACAACAGAATACGTTTTCATAAATTATTTGACAACAAAATGACAAACATTCTATCAGTTGAACCAGAGTTATGAATTTTTATTGTGTAAGGTAAAAACAAGTGTTTAAAAGATCAAAGCTCCATCTATGGTCATCTAATTGTGCAAGGCCGGGTCGAAATCAGAAAATACGGCCAACCAGGATGGAGAGCGAGTCGGATACAAAGAGTGGATTGGGCCCGGTTGGCGCTCACCTTAAGGCTTAGAAGAAATTTGAAGAAATATGTTCTGAGAAGTTAGAATTTCAGTGGGGAAAGGCGGCAGGTGGTGTCCAAGGAGGAGAAGTTGTAACCAGGGAGCCCCTGGACAAACCCACAGTGAAGAGTTCCACATTCTGACATACTGCCTGATTATGAGTTTGGCGGTGCGATGGGCTGTCAAACCCACTGTGGCAGTGCAGTAATTACTGCACTGGGGGTCCAACTACCGTACTATCACTTTGGTGGTTGGATCGCCATAGGACCACTGCAACCACCAAGGTTCAAGCGGTCTGAGGCCACAATATGCTGGGGGTGCAGCTGCTGCACCACCAAGTATATTATGAGTTTCCTCACTGCTAACCTTTTCCTGGTAATGAGCCTGCCATGAAAAGGGTACAGTGAGGAAACTAAGAGAATCCTACAGAGCCGCCTGGTGCCTTTGTGCAAGTGGGTGCATGCAGGGGGGCACATGGTGTCCCTGTCTTTCTGCATGCCCAGTTCCTGCATGGTGTGGACTCTACAGTCCATGCTATGCTTGAACATGCTGTGGTGGTCCCACGGTGCTGCCTTTCTAAGGCTCTCTCATGAGCCTTTTAAAGGCAGCGCTGTGGGCCAGCCACCGCCAGCTCATATTACTACTTCTATTCCGCGAGCAGGCAGCAGTGGAGTTTGGCGTGTGGGAGAGGGGCGGTGGTGTGCCGCCCTGCTCCCATACTACTAAACTCATAATCAGGCCCCTAGTCTCATTTAGGGAACTCAAAAGTCTGATTAGACTGGAGGCCGTAGCCGATGAAAGATCCATGAGCCTGGAAACCCCTTTGTCAATGAACAGCTGAACAAGATTTGCTGCTGTGGAAAATAACGTAGGGGAAGCTGCCACAAAGTCAGGCTGACCAGCAATGCACCTTGAGCACATAAACGTGAAGGTTGGTTCCAATCTCCTCTGTTCTCAGAGACGTTTTTTCTGTCTCTGAGTCTCTGATCAGGAGGCCAACCAACTAGCCCTTGGAGTTACTCTGGCAGTCCGGTGTTCAAGCAGTGGCAGGCCTTTGTGGGGTTACGGCAGACTCCAGGCAGCAATGAAGTCCTTCCAGGTACAGCAAAGGAGTTTTGTGAGTACACATCAGACCACAGCAGCAGGCAGTCCTCTGAGAGACCTTCTCCAGGTCCAGAAAGTAGACTCAAGAGTAGGGCTCATGGTCCTTTTTTTGTACCTGGTGCCTTCTTTGATGTAGAGAAATTTCAATAGAATCCTCTTTAAAGTGCTTGACGTTTCCTGCTTCCCCTGCCCTGGCTTCTGGATTTCTGCATGATTAATGCAGTGGTGGCAAGTCCTTTGTGTAAAGGCCGGGCATGACCTATTTGGTTGGAATGTGCCCAGCTCCGCACCTCCCATACTGCCAGGGATGGCCCATCCAGGCACACCTAATCCCTCTATTGTGTGGCGGTCTGGGAGGAGTAAAACAACTACACCCAGTCATGTGACCTGGGAACAGGCTGCAGGGACCAAATAGATAGGGCAGGAAAATGGCAACTTTCTATAAGTTTGGAACTTACAAAAATGCCAGCACTGACATTACTTTAACACCAAAATATGTTTTACATTTGTGGTAACGAAACTCAATTCTCGTGATCACCTTTTATTTGCATTATTCTTTTTCAAACTATTTACATCATTTGTTGTTGTGGTTGTCATACACATTAGAACTATAAACTACATATTTGAAATGAATTAAACAATTTGGTGATCCACTAACATAAAAAACCCATTAATTGTTCACAATACATTTTACATTTACAAAACCTATACTCAAAAAATATGCATTGATGTCCCAGTTCTAGATTTTGAACACCAAGAGGAGCCTGTTTGTAGTTATAACATCAATCAAGGCCCCTATTAAATGGACCAAGTCCAGGGGATTGAAACTCATTACATAATCAGGCCATGAACAGGGACCATAAATGTGAATTGTTCTGAAGAGTTCCCAGTGTGCAGAGTGTCCAAGTGTTACAAAACCCTTCCTGGTTTATTGTACTGACAACGCTTTTCAAACCCAAAATAATGTAGAGTTCTCCTCAGGCCCAAGAATTGCCAGAAAACAATCATCAGTCTTCAGGGCTACAATTCTGAGTGACACCAATCTTGATAATCTATTACTTTGCAATGATTGTGCAATGGGTGTTTAGTGAGAGCACAGCGTTGGCCAGGTTGTATTTGAATTACATCTTTTTTTCCTATACACAATTTTTTTCTTGCCTTCCGCAACCTTGTTGTTATGAAAACTTCTTAGTCAATGGGTGGATGGGTCCTTCTAGTACCATGATAGTCACCTTGCATCCACGGACTGCTGTGCACATCGTTCTATCAAGAAACGCCCATCACGCAATCATTGCAATGGACACTTCTAAAAAGTTATTGGATATGTACAGTCTAAATACAGATGGCGAAAGTATATATTTGGAAAGCATTTGTTTTATCTTAATCACCAAATTGTTTTGGACATTTTATAGCAGTTTATATTTTGCTGCAGAGAATACAATTTTATAATATTTATTCACATATTTACTGTGCATTCTGTTGCAAGTTGGAACCTCGAGCCCTATAAACACATGTTAACCCCTTAAGTGCTGCTGACGGCCAATGGTCGTCAGCAGCGCTACCTCCCCAGTGCTGCGCACGACCATTGAACGTCCATTCAGCACTAGTTCTAATGGACAGCGCAGCACTGGGGAGGAATGTGTAATAGCAGCTATGAGGTTAATATTAAGCCAACCAGAATTCATTTAGGTGACTCTCTAGTTACACACAGACATATGCAGTGATCTTGTTAACCAACTGAGGTTTCATACACCCCCACCCCTAATGTGTTTTACTTTAATTTATTTTTCATTTAAGGTGTGTGTGGGTGTGGTATTTCTATGCACTTACCTTATGTTAGAATTGTCAGTCTTACGGTGTACTTCCCCCAAACTGTTTGCTTTTTTCCTCTATTTTTTAGCTGATCTTGTTTTTGCTGGGTCTGTTAACCAGTACTAAAGTGCACATGCTCAGGCCATAAACATGGTAGCATTGGCTCATACCCAATTGGCATATTTAATTTACTTATAAGTCCCTAGTAAAGTAGCAATACATGTGCCCAGGGCCTATAAATTAAATGCTACCTGTGGGCTTGCCACACCGATTGTGCCACCCACTTAAGTAGCCCTTTGAAAACATATCTCAGGCCTGCCATTGCAGCCTAAGTGTGCAGTTTTAAACTACCATGTTGACCTTGCAAAAAAAAACCTTTTGCCAGGCCTAGACCTCCCCTGTTTACACGTATTGGTCACCCCTAGGGTAGGCCATGGACAGTCCGGAGTGCAGGGTGCAGTGTATTTAAAAGGTAGGGCATGTACTTGTAAGTTATAAATGGCCCAGTAGTGAAAACCTCTTAAATTAATTTTTTCATTAATGCATTTCCCATAGACTAGCATTAGAATAACCTTATAACATTTAATAAGCTATAATTTTCAAATGGGACCAGGTAACCAGCTCATATTTGGTGTCTTTGGAATTGTAATGAAAAATCTTAACATGCTGAAGTAGGATTTTTAATTAAAAATTTAAAAATGCCACTTTTAGAAAGTTGCCATTCACCTGCCTTAGCCCTTTTGTACCTGTATCCTATACCTGGGTCACATGACTGAGTAAAGCTGACAGTTGAGCCTTGCGTATTCCTCCCAATAAGCCACACACAAAGAGGTGCATACCCCGGGTAGATAGTCTGAAGCCAGAACAGGGAAGGTAGGATGTCTGGGAACCTCAAAGGGAAACCTCTAAAAGCTTTTCCCCAACTTCAAAGGTACAACTGAGTATACATATTGGACATCATACACCACCACTTCAGTGAACTAGTGGACCTGTGGATAATCCGCCAGAAAGAAAGACTGCTGAAGGACTGTCACTCTGCCAGACTGCTGCCCTGCTGGACTACTGCTTTGCTGTACTGCTGCTGTGATGTTTCTTTTGCCTGGGAGAGAAGGACTGGACCTTCATCTCTTGAACCCAGAAGCCCAGAGTGACTACAAGGGCTAGTTGGCTGGCCTCCTGACTTGAGCCTCGAGGACAGAAGCCTCCAATAAACTTGCTTCTGCACCTGGACTCTGCCATCTGTGAGTCCACTCTGCCAAGAGGTGCCAGCCCAGTCCTGGATGTTTGGAAATGGTCTCAAGTTGCTCTCCCAGTCTCAGTAGATGCAACAGAACTCCCACATCTGCTCTGTTGTGCAGCACAACCCGAGCAGAACCAATGCATTGTCACTGCTGCATGGATCACAACTGCCAAAAAGCCCCATGTCAAATCACAGCCCATTGCTGCATCAGAACTGTTGCTGCACAATGCATCCATGGCACAGGGTTTCACATCCCTCATCAAATGGCAGCCTCAACGATGACAAAGGGCTCCGCATCTCAGCCTTGCAGCTCCTTGGAACTGATACATCACCCCGACTGTGAAACGCATCCCTGACTCCAGACAGCACATCACCAGCCCTTGTCGATGGGATCTTTGATGACAACGCAACTGGACCTAGCGCTGCAGCCTTGCTGCATCTCAAAACCGATGCATTGCTTCAGCTGCGCAGCGGGTCATATACGTGGATCCTCGCAACGCTCCGCAGACCAGGATTCAAGGTATCTGTTCAGTGGGCCTCACTGGGGCCCTTGTGGTTGGTCTGTACTCTGACGCAGTCAACCTGAAGATGTAACTTTGTCCAGGTCCGGCAGATATTCAGAGTTGGCGCTTTTAGGTGCTATTTTGTACTATGACCTTAAAAACTGAGGGGCATACTATCAAGGACCGGGGTTAAAATTATCGCCGTTTTATCGGCAGGAAACTGCTGAGAAAATGGTGATAATGGGCTTGATAATACGCCCTTGTTAATTCCCATAGAAGCCCATGTTCTGATGCTAACATGGGCCTATATGGGAATTAATACTCGTACTTGATAATATGCCCCTGAGTATCTCCAATTTTTGTCAATTTAGTTTAGTTTTATATATCAACAATTACTCTATTTTTTTCTAACTCTGTTGTCGGATCCTTTTGTGGTGCATTTTCACGGTGTTTCTGTTGATAGTGTTGCACAAATACTTTACACTTTGCCTCTGAATTAAGCTTCTCTGCTCTGTGCCAAGCCCCCGAGGGTTAAGCACAGGTTTATTAAGGGGATAACTTTTGACTTCACCCAGATGAGAATTGTGGTTGCTGCTTGAGAAGGGTTTCACCTACCCCAACCAGTAACACAATTTCTTACACCTGAAGGTGAAAGACCAGCAAAATAGTAACAGAATATTTTGTTTTTCTCAACCATGTCTTTGACCCCGTCACCGCAATCACTGACCCCACCCCAATTGCACTGAGGATCGCAGTTTCCATACTTTTATGCAGAAAAAGACACAGCCACTGGCTCGCCATTTCATGGGCTTGCCTCACCCCCCTCTCACATAAAACCCATTGAGGTTTCGCATTAAATGACTTTCTCAGTCTTTAGTTGAAATAATGTCAAATCGGCAACTTTTTATATTTACTAAAAATGTGTTAAGAAAAAGGTGAGACCTGGAGACAAACATGCATCAAATTCCTCCTCTCAAAGTAGTTTTCTACTCCTAGCATGATCAGACCCGCAAGTCACATATATATTAAATAACATACTTTATATGATGTTAGTAGATAAGTAGAAGAATTTTCTGCCAGCCAGCTATACTTAAGCCAGTGATAGAAAACGTATTATATTTTAATGCACAGCAAAGAAAAATTGGCATTAGATTTGAATTAATGCAACCTGAAGCTATAGATCTGTGGAAGGAAACTGTCTGACATTTCAGATGAGTCTGAAAGTATTTATTAAGTTAAAACAATAGTATTTCAATTACAGATATTGCAAAACATGATAATCCACGCTCTAGGAATGGTACAAGGTAAAGATGAAATATATACCTTAGTATATATACAGTTTTAATACCGAGCACATTCCCTTCAAGAAAACCAAAACTGATATGAAGTAGTAGATGGCTTCCGTTTCGACTGTTCAGGCTGGTTTTCAGACTTTGGCATCTTGACTGCCAGGTAGCTGTACATTTGAGGCTCGGACACAGGCCCATCCGATAGGCCAAGTTAGCAAAAGCAGACAAGTATTGCTGCAGCAGGTGACAGTGACACTCAGACAGGCAAATATTTTTCAATTCTTCTACAGTTCAAAGACACCGCATGACTAAAATAAATTAAGGAGCTTTGGCAAAGCCAGTAGGTCATGGCAGTGAAACCTGTTGGAATTGCCAATACTTCTTTGTTCTAAACTAGGAACTGTGGATTTGCACTCATCCTCAGTGACGATCTTTGAATGGATGTGTAAAAACATTACAATTGCATTCAAGATGAGTGCTATGGACGCAAACACATTAATTGAGACCATATTTTAATACGTCAGTAATATTTGAAGAAAGGCTCTGAAAAAAGCATTTGTAGATGCATACACATCCATGGTGGCCATCTTTGAATGTGTTTGTCCAAATAATTCAGATCTGTTTTCTTTCTGTTCGCTGTACCAGAGGTCTCCGGAACACTCCTGGTTATGCATCTTGAAATGGGCAAAAACCCATTTTAGGATGAATGCCTGTCACCAGTGTGGTGACTGCAAAAAAAAGAGAGCAGTGGGGGATTTGGGCAACTACAGATAGGGGCACTTACGGTATAGAAACCTAAGATTCTTAAATGAAAAATATTCAAAACATATTTCTGTAATTTTGCACAACAGGTCGCACGAGTTCGGTGGTCCATTGGACCGCTAAACCCTTGGTGGAGGTTAAGTGACGGCAAGGGACTACCACACCAGCGGTCAGATTTCCGTATTACGACTAAGGCAGTCATACCGTTTTGGGACCGCCACAACTGACAGGGATCCGCGATCCTTGGCAGTCTTGCGGTGGTCTGGGGAAGCAATATGCTTGGCTGTTCTGCTGCTGCACTGGCAAGCATATTACGAGTTTCCCCATACCCAGCTTTTTCATGGTGGTGAGCCGGCCATAAAAAAGGCTGGCATTGAGGAAATAAAGGGGGCCCTACATGGCAACCTGTTGCCCTTGTGCATGTTGTTACCCCTGTCTGCATGCCTTTGCTGCATGGCATGAACTGAACAGCCTTAGGCACTCCTATTGAGGTGGCTTTTTAACCCCTTCCACGCTCATGACGAGCTGGGCTCGTCATGGTGTAGCCTCCTCGCACGCTCATGACGAGCCCAGCTCGTCATGTAACATGGGTTTTTTAAAATCTCAGCATACGGCCGTAATTACAATCGCGCCCATGAGGTTAATAGGCATCTCAATGGAACTGTGCGCCGCCCGCCCGCCAGACAATGAGGAACCTCATAATCTAGTGGATACTCAGCAGTCTACGTTAGTGGACTGGGAGCAGGGTGCTGGCATGGCAGCCCGCTCCCATAACCCCAAAGTTGTAATCAGGCCCTAAATGTTTACATGTCACACATCAGGAGTATATGCCCTACAATGCTTGGAATCAGGATCAACTAGGGGCATGTTGAGGATGCAAACCACACTCATTTTAGGGGAGTCATTCAAACCATGCTGGAAATATTGAAAGAATGTCGTCCATATTACGGATACATTACGAGTATGCAGCATACATTATCTGTAAACTGTAAGGAAGTAAAGCAAACTGAACATGTTCCAAGAGAGCCTGGCATACTCAAAAGAACTTTCACAGATGTACGCTTTGGGTGAACATTTACGTTGGTGATCACACTCGGGTTAGGTCTTCAGTACTTTAAGCACAGACTAGCTCTCATCCAAGGAATCATAGTATGATGTGTGAACACTCGGAGGACAACAAGTCTATAGTTTGTGCATACCTCATCAGAGGCGCAACTAGAGACAAATTTCGGGGGGGGGGCTAAGAAAAAATTTCGGGGGGGGGGCTGAACCTTTAATTAGTAGGCAGAGAGGAGCTGCAGGGGCTCTTAGAAGGGGTGAAACAACTGCAAGGCCTAATTAACATTCAAATGGTCTTTTAAAGACGTGTGAAACGTTCGGGTGCGGCTCTGTGTGTGCCCGGGATCTGTCTCATCCCGGGCTACCACACACGAGGGGGGGGGGGGCCTGAAGCCCGGTCAATCCAATGGGTGTTGTGGGCCTGTACCTCATGAAATGGTCACATTCTGGGTATATTACAAGAACTGCAAGACTTTTGGGAATATGCCATGTTTTGGGGTCAGGGTCATTCACATGTTGGAAAGAAATGTTTGAAAGGTCGAAGGGGAATTATAATAAGTACTCAGTGCTTTCTGGGCACATTTCAGATGGTTCTGGCACTGGTAGATGGTAGTATGATATAAGATGGGGCAAGAGCATACTTACCTTGACCTACAGGCTGTAAGAATCTAGGTAACAGATGAGTTGTACGGCTGCGCTATGGTTCCCTGTTGCTGTAGGCTCTTCCTCTTCGATTTCTTCCCCATTGCTCAGTGGCTTGGTCGCACCTGATAGGTGCTTTGAAAGCTGTAGCTAAGCTGCAGTGCACTGAGAGCACGGTGGGCGTACAGACTGGGCCAAGAGAATCCCTCCAGAAAATGCAGAGACATCTCTGGTAATTGGGACCCATGGCACATGACCATTAACAGGCTGTCTAAGGTCGTGGGTGTTAATTAGACCGTCAACAAGTGTAGGGCATGACAGGTATTTGACAGGTCATATGAAGGAGTGCAGTTGCTCGCCTGAACGCAGCTCCCCTGACAGGCTGGTAAATACAGACCAAGGAAGAGCGTCAAATTCCGGAACGCATAGCTGGCCAGGCCAATGCTGCACTCACATTGCAAGAGTACCAGTGGCTAAAGTGGGCTGACCGATTGCACCATGCTAAATACTTTGGGTTCTGTCTTGAGTTTGATTCTGCCTCACGGTTGCACGACTCCTTCTTATAGCAATTGTGCCACCAATGCAGACAAAATAATGCATATTAAGTAGGTGCCCTTAACAATGTTCAAAATGAAGGAATAAACCCTATGTGACAAAACCTCCAGTGACAGACGGAAGAAAACGTGAGGTGAAACAAATCAGTAGCTGCTGTGAAGGCAAATAGCAGAACACTACACTAACCAGGACTGAATTGTGAGAATCTGGAATCAGGAGACCTGCAAAAAAGATTTACAGAAGATTCTTGAATCCAAGGAAAATCCTAAGGGAAAAACAAAGGGACAAAAATCTAGAAAAAGAATGAAAGAACTCTACAATACTTTCAGTTCCTACCTGCGGCGCAACTGTCTCTGAATTCAGCAGCCTTTTATCCTGGGATGATTGTGATCTCGATGGAAATGGCGCGCTATCTTTACAGTGTATATTTTTTGGGATGCTGAATTTTGATTAAAGGTGCCCAGGGAGGGGGAAATCATTCAACACCCCACAATTCAGATCCACAGATCTGTACAAAATTATTAGAAAGCCCTGGCACTCTTATATAGGGTGTAACAAGTAGATAACTTTTATTGAGGAAACAAACATATCATAAATGAGTCAATTGAATGATTTATTCGATGAAAAACTCCAGCCAACACGTGTTTTGTCGATCGGGACAAGAGACCTGCGACTTCTTCAGGGCTTCGTGGTAATGACACAGTCTTTTGAGCCTTCTGGCTGGTTATAATTCTGTCCCAGCCTAAGTACAGCTGGGAAAGTTCCACGTGAGATCGTCACTTCAATATGAGGATTGTGCGCGTGCACAAGTCTGAGTAAAATCCCTGCAGATTCTCCATCTATGTATCTAGACAGTCCCCGGTACACTGTGTGTGGCAGCGTCCTGTCTGTATCCAAACGCGGCACCTCAGTATGGCGGCCATACTGAGGTGCCGCGTTCGGAGCTGTATCATGGACTCCCTGTGCAGCTGCAGTTCTGAGTAGTTATGGCACTACGAGCTATAGCACTGAGGAGGTATGGTATTGCAATGCAAGGTTATACGTCAAGGATGTCCAAGCTGTCCTGAGGAGCTTCAGGGTGCTGCATCCGGAATGAGTCGCGCAACTGCAGTTTCGATCCAGACTTGCAAGACATAAAGCGCAGGGTGTGCTAGGACCACATGCGGGCTGGCAGAGGACCTTCAGGCCCAGAAAACAGAGTCCAGGCGCAATTTTAGGTGGTTGGAGCCTTTTCTGTCCTTGAGTCTCTGATCAGGATGTCAGCCTCTGGTGGAGTAGCAGTCCTTCTTGCAGCAGAGCAGCACAGCAGCCCTTCCTCTAAGACTTCAACAGGTCCAGATATGCACGGAATAGTTGGGTCTGAAGGTCCACTGTTCATACATGGTACCTACTTTGAAGTGGGAGAAGCTTCTAGATCTTGGGTCTCCATTCTTTTGTGCTTAAGAGCTACATATGTTAAACAAAAATCCTTGTGAGGTACTATTGTTAGTGTTTTGATAGTGACCACATCACACAAGATTACATTAGTGACCACCATCTCCAAGATTTCCAGCAGTGATCACCTGAGTGCATCAGGATGGTCGCCAGCAGTAATGTAAATAAAAAAATACTTTGCCACTTTGGAATGCCTATATATAGTTAATACATGCCAGCCACAGCTGCAGTGCCCTTGGAAAAAAGTAATCATATATTAGTAATAAGTCTCCACACATGATTTATCACTCAAACATCACCTATAAATATTTAGGAAATTCTACAATTTTTCTCCAAACATCTGCTTGCGTGTTCTGACACTACATACATTTCCTTGTGAAATAAACAATACATATGTTGAAATGTGAAATAAACATACATATGTTGATTTAAACAAGCAAAAGTTTAAAATTCAGAAGGCTGGGATGCACGCAGGGGAGCTGCTAGCAGGTTGCTGGAGAGCTAACAGTAGCTCACAAAGTATTCTTTTGAGAATCCTGTTCTAGAGCCCTCCACCTAGAGAGGTGTTTAGAATTTCCAGCTCCCTGCCCTGTCCCAGCTTGTCTGGGGGCACAAAATACTACTGTGAAACCCTTTGTGAATGTGCTGAGGCAGAGTCTTTGTGATGTGCAGTGTGGTGGGTGACAGCTCCGAAACCCTATGAACTCAGATATGGTGAACGTGCTAAAACCTATTCCCACTCTGTCTCACTCTCTGGAAGTAATACACAAGGAGCAATTGCCAGCTACACCTAGTCAAGTGACCTAGGATACAGGCTGCACGTACCAAATGGCTGAGACAAGAAAATGTCAAGTTTCTAAAAGTGGCAGTTTCAGAATTGTAACTTAAATCCAACTATATATTTAAAACAAGTTTTAAATTACAATTCCCTTGAAACCAAACTCAATATTCCTACCTGATCTCAATTGAAAGTTATCACTTAATAAATGTAATATGGTAACTCAATTTTATGCTATGTACATCCCACTTTTTAAATTCACTGCACCCTGCCTTATGTGCTGTTTTGTTTGGGCCTTCTCTATGGACAACTTATATATAATAAAGAGGAAGTTTTAGGCATGGCAAAAGGTTCAAGTTTAAATGGCAGTTTATTAAACTGCACACCCAGGCTGCAATGGCAGGCCTGAGAGATGTTTAGAAAGGCTCCTTAAGTCGGTGGCATAATGTGTGCTGCAGGTCCACAAATATCATTTAACATACATGCACTGGGTGCATGTAGTACCACTTTACCAGGGACTTACAAGTAAACCAAATGTGCCATTTGGGTGTAACTAAGAATTGTTTACCTGCGCACACCCTTTCTGTGTACTAAACTACTCTTTTGATAAACAAAGTTTGAACTGTGTGTGTGTGCTGTTTGGTTGGAAGGCTGCCAGCCCTAATCAATGATCAACTTCTGGTGGAAACTCCACTAGTATGCCAGTCGCACTACATGGAATAAAGTATAACAATGATAAAAAATTGATTAATCCATTGACGGTCAACCAAGTATTCACTCAGAGAATCTTTTTGCAAAAAATGATCTTGTATTATTTCAGTCTGTGCATTTACATTACAAATTCTAAAAAAAACGCAAATTTATACATGATAATGGGTGAATCAAGTACAAAAACAGTGTTATTTAACGATTGTAAAAACGTTATCACACAATTGTTGTTTTGGTTTGATCATGAAGAGATAATATACAAACTTGTAGTTAAAGAACGCAACTTAAAGAAAAAGGCCCAATGCATTTCGGGAGGATCCCTTCTTCAGGGGCACTGAAAGAAATGAAACATTGTATCAACATTCTATATTTTCATAATGTACTATTCATAGCTCAGAAGAACTCACTTATGAACACTTTGTAAAACAGGCAGTTCAAGATTCGAAAATTGATGGAAAGAAACAACTGGACAAACTTATGTTTTATGAGCTTATTATTGAGGTCAAAGAGTGCAATGGGAATGTGAAACAAAAAGACATAAAAGGTAGGGCTACCACCTAATAAAATACCATGAAAAAATTTCGAATCTTGAACTGAGCTATGAATAGTACATTATAAAAATATAGAATGTTGATACAATGTTTCATTTCTTTCAGTGCCCCTGAAGAAGGGATCCTCCCGAAATGCATTGGGCCTTTTTCTTTAAGTTGTGTTCTTTAACTACAAGTTTGTTTATTATCTCTTCATGATCAAACAGTAATGCAGTGTTCTTGTCAGTTGGTTTTTTGTATACACTGGTGTGTATGGACTTGTCTTTGATTTCAACCATTACATCTAAGAATGGTAAAGCTTCTGTGTGCATATTGTACGTGAATTGAATTTGAGGATTGGCCATATTCAGACTTTTAATATTTTGGACTAGTGCTGCTGGTGATTTTTTCCAGATTAGAAAGATGTCGTCTATGTACCGTTTGTAGTACACGATGCCTTCTTGCCGTGTTGGATCTTGCAGGATGTAATCGAGTTCGAACTTGGCCAACTGACAAGAACACTGCATTACTGTATGGAAGCTTCCATCCTGCAAACTTGATTAATAACCTTCCAGTGTCCCAATTCATGCGAATAAAGAGAATTTCATCAGATCCAGTGAGTTGTGAAAGAACCCTGGAAGAACAAAAACAAAAATATTTGGACAGAGGGTACCCGAAAAAATTGCTTGAGGCGCAAATTGAGAAAATCAAAACTATCCCCAGGAGTGACCTCTTACAAAAAAAGCCCAAGAAAATGAATAAAAGAATGGTGTTTGTATCTAAATATTCCACAGTATCCTGGGATATAAAGAGGATAATCAAAAAAAGATGGGAAATTCTTCAAATTGAAAAAGACTTTGGTTCATTATTCCTCGATCAACCTTTGTTTGCTTACAAAAGGGCCCAAAATTTGAAAGAGTTATTAAACAAACCCAATAAATCTATAGGTAACATGGAAGAATCAAGACCCTACAAAGGGACAACAAAATGTCATAATTGCAAGAACTGCAATAACATAATTCCTGGGAATGTAATACTACATCCAAGAAAAGGTGAAAAAATTCCACTCAAGCACAACGCAACCTGTAATTCAGAGCATGTTGTATATACGATCAAGTGCCCATGTGGGCTCCTATACGTAGGAAAAACGGACAGGAAATTAAAAGTACGACTGTCAGAACACAAGAGTCGAATAAGAAACAAAAGTGCAACATCGCCACTGGCCCAACACTGGACAGAATTGCGACACACTATAGCACAATTAAGGGTCCAAATAGTAGAACAAGTTTCGCAGAAGTTAGGTATTGACAACGCCAAGACCCTTCTCCAGAGGGAATCCTTTTGGATACGGAGATTACAGACATTAGTCCCTTGTGGATTAAATGACAAGATGGAGATGATCTGCTTTTTATAAGCAGAAAGAAAGATAGCCAGTCCTAAGCACTCGTACTTCAGACCCGCGATACACAAAATGCATTTAGCAATAGGAATATAGCCATCACACTTACATAGTCAACAAACACAAAAAAAGTCCAAAAAGTACACATATTATTAATTCACGAAACTTACTGAGAATTTAGATTGTAAATAGGCAGGAAGTAAATGTCTAATAACAAGAAACTAATGCATGTCTAATGAAAAAACAAACAAAATGCAATGTAAATTATAGAAGATGTTTAGCAGATGACATATAATAAGCATCATGTACTGTTGATCAAATAATTGTATAGTTTTTTGTGAAAATCTCAATATACTGTGGTACTTCCTAATATTATTTTCACGTTCACCTAATTTCCTAGCAAGACCCACTTACAACATTCTCCAAATATACCTCTTAATAATGGCCGCCGTCTAAAAAAGCTTCAGTCCTTTTACCATATCTTTGACAAGTAGGAATAACTAGTGCAGCCTAAACAACCCGCAGTCCTTCTATTATATCGCTGATAGAGCAGAATAACTAATAACATAAAGAAGGGACTTCCAATTGTCATTGTAAGCACAAGCGACAAAGAGGAGCGTTCGTTACAACGAACAAGCCAGGATAATTCGGTAAGAAAGAAGAAGCGCAGCGCGACACTGTGCTAAACCGACACTAGATTTGTAATAGCGTCTAAACGCTAAATTAATGAACTCCTTCTTCTTCTTTTACTCTGCAGTCAGCTGCAAGAACACAGAGACCGCGGAACCGAAGCTTCACAGCGTAGGACCGCAGGTAATTAATTCAAGCGCGTGAGAGACACGAGCGTTGTACCCCACCGAAAGTAGACGAGAGATATTGAAATTTCACTTTTTCAACCCCCACGTAGGTCACTGTTAAAAACACGAAGCTGACGAAAGTGAAGTCTTTGAGATTTGGCTCGGAAGGTAAATAAAAGCTGTTATTTAATGCTTGCATATGATAGTAAAAGCAACAAACTCAATTTTAAAATCTAGTTTTCTGTTTTTTAGCACCAGATAACATTGTCCCAGCAAGCGAGTCCAACGCTACACAGCTTAGGCTCGCAGGTAACTCACTCAATTGATAACTAAATAAGACGTTTAAGCTTGGAAATTTGAAAGTTCTTTTAATAAAACTTTATTGTTATAAATAGGGAGAACACCACAAATAGAAACAACATTTTGATACTAACAGGTGAGCGCTAATAAATTCTTTTGTATAATAAAAGTATATTTTACTCAACTAACACAACAAAAAAGATACTAAAATAAAAGAATTCGCATTTATTTCAGATGAACTCGGCTCAAAAAACAGGTAAACATAACAATCCTTGACTCAAACAGTAAAATTTGTTCAACCAAAAGATGTGCCATAAAATAAATTGAACTGTTTTTATACAGATCACAATATAATAACAGGAATTAAACCTGTGAAAAGCATAAAGTTTCCCCTCAAAGTTTGAGGTAAGATTAAAATAGTTTAATTAAAGGATGATGCTAAACAGAAGTAGCAACTGTGAACCTGATAAGCATTAAGAGTAATACGATTTCCTTTTTCCCTCAACAGACCCCCGACGAAGGGGCTTTCTAGCCCCGAAATGCATTGGGTTTATGTTTTGAATATGATTTGATTATGTCATTATTTTGTCGATATTGATTTTATTGTAATCATGTTACGAAAATTATGAAAAATAAGTAAAGATAAATGTTGATTGTGAAATGAACTGAATATCAATGGTTAAATATAACTTAAATGACAAAAAGGAGTAATTATTCATTGCAAGTAGTGCGCTTTTGAGTTCTGGCAGCCATCAGGGGCCAGGCCCTATACATTTATTTAAAGGTGTTAGCAGGCACCAATCAAAGGCAGCACACAAATCGTACAAATGAATTAGTTAGATAAAAGTGTACAGTACCCACATACATTCATTCGTACCCAACAGAACCATTGTCTATACTGAAGTTATATCGCCCAGGTTCTGAGGGATACTGGGTTACCCCATAAGAAGTTTGTTTAGTGTTTGATGAACTTCAGCCCAAGCCCTCAATACCTTCTGGAGTTCCAGCTTCCTATTGTTCCTCCTGGCTGGAAATACCCTCTCTTTGCAGAACTATTTGAGCTCAATCACAGTTAGGTATACAAACTCCATTTTTGTAGGTGTTGCCTGAGGCACTGACAGTCAGGTAAAATGAGAGTAACTTTGGAATAAGCAAAAGGAGAGTGGAAAAAACCTCGAATTGATATCAATTTATTTATACTGATATTTTTGTGTTACACAAATCACTGTATGGCATTGCACAGCCACAAGCATTGCCTCTCACTACTGAGCACCAATGTAGGTGTGAGAAATGTGGTTGTTGGTTGACAGGGGTGTGAGTCCTGGTCAAGCAACAACCTTGGTTCTTTGCTGGGTGAACCACAACACGTCGCTTAGGTAATCTGTGCTTAACCCTGGGTATCTTAGCACAAAAGGTAGTCAGACTTAACTTAGAGGCATTTATGCAGCGCACAAACAGTAATAAAGTGAAAACATAACTGAAGAAAAATCCCACAATAATTTTGAAAAATAGAGTGTAGTATGGCCAGGGCCTTGCCTGCACACATTGCTATGTTTGCATAAACGTACTAGAAGTTAAAAGCCATTTTGCCACTTGACAGTTTTTGCACATGACACTACATGTAACTGTTGTTATACATTAGACTGCTTAATTTTTCCACGCATGAGAAAGGCTTGTTTTTAACATCCCTACATCACGACCTTACTCCGTACACTGTGTGCAGAAGTTTTCAAGGTCACCATAACAATGTATTCTGTTATTCAGGTTGATTGGCCTCCGCTCTAGACATAACATGAACACAGCTGCAGCTAACTGAAATTCTAGTGCCTTTAATATTACACTGCATGCATGATTTTGGCACTTGGAGAAAATCCTTTTCCAGAGAGAGAGAGATTGCTTTGCTGATCCTGTTGTGATTCACTTCTGCTCATCTTGGAGGTATGGGGTTCCCCATTCAAGTCTAAGAGACCTTCTATTATTATTATAAAACCTAGTTCTTAGCAGGGGAGGGTGGTTCACAAGGGACTCTAGGACCTGTTTCCACTATCATTATAATATGATTTCTCCCTTTGTGTTTTATGGAATAGTAACAATGCAGATCGTATTCTTTTTAACCATATGCCTGCTTATGTTAGCAAAAATGCTACATCTTAGAGCATGTCATTGAAATAAACTTTTTAAACTTTTCCGTGTCTCTAATTACTCACGTTGTGGACTGGTATGAGAATAAAACGAAAGAGTGTTCTTGATTTCCACCATTCCTGAGAGTACCCGAAGTCACATGTTCTGGGTTGTCTAATCATTGGTTGCTTTGCTATAGGAGGGAGAGCTAATGAGACACTGATGCTAGTAGGTTAGAGGTTCTAGGTACTGAGGTTAATTTTTGGTACACCGCAATTCACTGAGGTCCTGGGTCTCTGTGCACATTTCTGTGTATGAGCAGAATCCCCGCAACTAGAGTATATTAAATAAATTATTTGACACCAAAATAACAAAAATCAAATCAGTAGTTCATAGTAATTAATTTTTAAAGTTCTTAGTGAAAAAAGAGTGCTTGAAACATCAAAAGCGTCAACCACTGACATCTAGTTGCATGACACCAGGTCAAAGTAAAAAAATATTGCTAACAGCGATGGAACTTGGATCTCATACAAGAAGTGGATTGGGCTCAATCAGTACTTACTTACAGACTTAGAAGAAGTTTTGAGAACAAAGGTTCTGAAAAAGGTAAATTTCAGCAGGGCAAGGATGAAGTCGCTATCCGGGGAGGTCAAGTTGTCATAATGGAGCCTTGGGTCAAAGCCACAGTTAAGATTTCTACATACAGACTTAGTCTGTTTTTTGGGAAGTCGAAACATCCAGCAGGATAAGGCAGAGGGCTCTAGACAAAAACAGTTCCACAGGGCCGGATACCCCTTTGGTGAAGGACCAGCAATCATCTTGGGCAAAGAGGTGAACAGATTGGTCTTGGTCTCCTCATGGTTCTCAGAGCAGTGCTTTGCCAAAAATGTTCTAAGGCCCCATTTTGGGGTTTTAGTCATCTGGGCACCTTTACCACCACAACCAAATGTCCAGGACTGGTCAGACATCACATTACAGTTCAAGAATCACTTATGCTGGGTTACAGTGTGGGTTAACCTGGTAGGAGCTCTTAGTGTCCCTGTGGCTCGGAAAAGGAACCCAGCAAACTATCCCTTGGAGACACTCTGGTAGTCCTGGATTCAGATGAAGATGCAGGGCTCAACAGCAGGGCTGGACTCTCATGGTTTAAGACAGGCTCCAGGCAGTAAAACAGTCTCCTATGTACAGCAAAGCAGTCTTGCAGAGTGCACAGCAGGTAACAGCAGTCAACAGTCCTCTGAGAGTCCTACCAAAAGTCCAGGAGTGAACTTAAGAGTGGGTCTGAGGGTCCTATTTTTATACCCTGGTGTCCTTCCTCTGGAAAGTGAGAAAAGCCTCCAGAAAGGCTCTTTGAAGTGCATGGAACTTCCTGACACCCCTGCCCTGGCTCCAAGCTAACTGCTGTGACAATGTGGAGGTGGTGGGTCCTTTGTGTGAAGGCAGAGCATACCCTGTTTAGTTGCAAGTGTGGGCTGTGCTCAGCTATGCCCCCATCCTGCTAGCAGATGGCTGAATCAGGCACAGATAATACCTCTTTTATGTGACTGGAGGCATTCACAAAGTCTGTCAGTTGCAGCCAGTCATGAGACCCAAGAAAGGCCGCAGGCACCAAAGGACTATGGGAAGAAAAATGAAAATGTTCTATAAGTGGCATTTTCAAAAATGTAATAAAAAAACCTACTTTCCCATTAACAAGGATTTTTCATTACAATACGAACATGAACTGAACATGACCATGAACTCAACATGAAGTGGTTACCTGGTCCTAATCAAAGGTTAGCACATATTAAATGTAATAAGGCAACCCAATATTATCCATGTTTCAGGTAGGCCTCACAGTAGTGAAAAAACAAATTTAGTGGTTTCTCACTTCCAGGACGGGTAAGCTTACAATCACATGCCCAGCCTTTTCATTACAATACACCCTGCCCTATCGGCTACCTAGGGCCTACCTTGGGGGTAATTTATATGCAATAAGTAGGGAGGGTAAGACTTGGCAAGGGGGTTATATTGCCAAGTTGATTGGCAGTTTAAAATTGCATTCAGGCTGCAATGACAGGCATGGGACATGTTTTAAGGTTCTAATTAAGTGTGTGGCACAATAAGGGCTGCAGGCCTACTAGTAGCTTTTAATTTACAGGCCCTAGAAATATAGTGTACCACTCTACATGGACCTTATAAGTGAATTAAATGTGCCATTCATCTGTAAACCAATTTTACCATGTTTAAAGAAGAGAGTACTAGCAGTTCCGAGGATCTGCAGGGCTTCAAATTAAGTTCCTGAGCAGAGGAGGCATCCCACTCAGGTGGTCCCAAGGAGCTGCAGGGTCCTATGGCAAGGATGTGTCGCGCAGCAGTGGTTCCAACACGGCACTGTAAGGCGATGCGTCTCACTGGTTCAGTTCTGCTTGGATCACAGCTGGTCAGGTATAGCACATTCAGGTCAACTTCCAAGGGTCCAAGACTAGGGTGGCACCACATGGGTGTGCAGAACCCACAGAAGGAAGAGTCCAAGTGCAGGGTTCAGGGAGGTTGGAGCCTTTTCGGTTACTAAGGGTCTAATCAGGAGGCCAGTCAACTATCCATTTGAGTCACTATGGTGTTCCTGCCCTCAAGATGCAAGTCCAGTCCTTCTCACTTAGGCAGCAGGGCACTAGAGTAGTAGTCCTTCTTGTAGTAATGCAGCACAGCAGTCCTCTTCTGAGTCTTCCACAGGTCCAGCTAGGTACTGAAGAGTTTGATCTGAGGGTCTGCTACTTAATCCTGGTGCCACTTTGAGGTGGGGTAAGCTTCTAGAGTACTCCACTTACATAGATATATGGAAGACTTTACCATTGCTGAGGAATTTTCATTACAATTCCATAGATACTAAACATGAACTGGTTACTGGTCCCTATCAAAAGTTAGCACTTATTAAATGTAATGAGGCAACCCAAATGTTATCCAATGAGACAGGTAGGCCTCACAGTATTGAAAAAGTAATTTAAGGGGTTTTAACTATCAGGACATGTACAAGTTAAAAGTGCATGTCCTACTTTTTAAGTTACACTGCACCCTGCCCTATAGGCTTCTTAGGGCCTACCCTATGGGTAAGATATGTATTAAAAAAGAAGGTTTGAGCCTGACAAAATGTTTATTTTCCGAGTTGGAAATACCAGTTTTAAAACTGCAAACATAGGCAGCAATAGCAGACCTGAGACCCGATTAAAGAGGCTACTTAAGTGGGTGGCACAATACGTGCTGCAGACCCACTGCTAACTTTTAATTTAAATGCCCCAGGCACATATAGTACCACTTTACTATGTACTTAAAAGTAAATTAAATGTGCCAGCTGGGTATAAGCCAGTGTTATAATGTTTAAGCAGTGAGCACAAGCAGGGCCGGACTGGCCGAAGCGGGTACCTACAGTTTCCCTGGTGGGCCGCCAGGGCAGGGGCCGGTGTTGGGGCCCTGGAGGACCATTTTTGTTACAGGGGGCCATCAATATCAGCTCCCTGTAATAAAATCGTCCTAAACTGGCCCAAGCAAACAGCTTGGATGCCCCCCCTCAGGGGGGGGGGGGGCAGAGCAGTTTGCCAGCGCTGGTTTTGTTCCCAGTCCCGCCCTAAAACTGGTTAGCAATGGTACAGTGTGCAGTGTGCTCAGGCCAACAAAAACGAATTCAGCAAAAACAGTAGGAGAAAGGCAACATGTTGCACCCTAAGGCTGACAGGTGTAACAGTGAGCAAAAGCAAAACGTGAATGACATTTGAACAGACCCGTTGATGAAGAGGGCTGACTCAAACCCCCTCTGATATGTATATTTGTAACAATCTTTAGTTATGATACTTTTTGATTGCATTTGGCTGAAGAGATACAGAAAGCAAGACTGTAAAAATGAATACAAGTTGCGGCGGTGCATTTCCCGAGAGGCACAAACAGAGCCTTCTTAAGTTCTGGGTGATTTGAACAAAATCTGGATGAGCCAATAAATATGATGATGCAGCATTTGTATTGAACAGCCTTTCATCCATAATAGAGAACGATGTATTAACGATGGATGGACCCTGCCTAAAAGCCATACTGTTGTCAATGAAAGCCATGAATTAAGACATAAAAAAATAACAGGGAATCTCAACTGAGAACTGTTTTTCGAAACATTAGCTTCAAAATCTCTTCTGCTCTAGAATAAACATGTTTACCATACTGTGCTATTTCTAAATTAAAATGAGATTACTTCCGCAGGTCAAAATTCTAGCGTTTTCCTAACTGTATTTTAAAAAGAGAAAAATGAGCATTAGAATGAAAGATCATAAATCAGGATCTTAGGACATTTTCCAATGTTCTCTTATCATCTCTCTGCAAAATAAATGCTATTAAGGCTTTAGAAAGAGCCTGCAGCGCTTTCACAATTCACAGAAAATTAGTTCTATTATCCAAGTGTACTATATTGTTAAAATTGTTACTCATTGAAGTTGTGCATCATTAGACATTTTATTTTGTTTGCTCCGCACACATTTCTGAGGGGCTGTATATTTTGTGATAAAGGCTGAAAGGAAACAGTTTTTGAAAACATGCTTATTAGCAATTAGTGTAGCATATTATTCATTAAAGTAACAGAAAACATACTGAAATGGGTTGTGGTGGAGAGATCAAGTAAATTATTCCATTAGGAAATATACCATATATGTAAAGCCTTCTCGGTTTTGTAAGGGCTAGACAAAATGTCTAGAAAACTATCTCTTGGGAACTCTAATCCCCTTACTAGTGTACCATGGAGTAGCCAGGAGATACATAGTTAAGCTATGTAGACCAAGGCTGACATTGACAGCATGACTCAGACTCCTCTAAGCAAGTCATTGTACCTCCCTAAGCAATGATGCTCTATTGGATTCTAATAGTACTATCTCAACAGAAGGTTTACGACTGAACCAAAGGAAGATGTCTTCAAAGAAAAAGAGACGAGGGAGAAAAATTGGGGCTAGCCAGCAGTAGTTGAAATGGGACTATTCAGATACCCATATAGCATTTCAGGAGCATGGCATAAACAATGACGATACACAGAATACTGGAACACCCATTGAGACTAAAGAACCCTCACTTTACTACTGTATTTCTGTCTATCAAGAAAATGCAAGAGAAAAACTGGAACAAAAGCCGTAGGGCGAGAATTGCCACTAAAAAACTACAAGGGTGGATCCGGAGATTAAATACAACCTGTGGAGAGATTGCTGACTGATTGACAACTGTGAAGCTCAAACAGAATCCCTAGAAGCAGAGGTGGAGTTCTTGAAATTGTAAAACGCTTCTCAGGGAGCAGTTATGACTGAAGTTATGTTTATGCTGGGGGACCAAGAGGAGGAACAATCTATGCTTTTTCTCGGGATCCTAGAAAGAGTGGAGGGAGTAACCCCAGAGCCTATATTCTGGACTTACTGAAAGGCGCTTTCCTGGATCAGTCTATATGGGACTGGGACCTGGAAATTCAGTGAGCCCATCGATTTCCCTTAAAGTTGAAGAAACAATTGCAGAGTGAATCTGAAAGGCCCAGAGCCATGCTGGTGAATTTTAGTAACTTTTTGTCGAGGAAATGCTTTTACGATCAGGCACACCCTAATGCCAAAAAGACATTTGATGGAGTGTAATTTTTTGTCAAACCCGATTTTGCTCTTGCAACTGTTGAGCGAAGGTGGTGTCTATGACAGTTGTTTGCTCCTTTCTAAAAAAATGGAGGAGAGGTCCATCTACAAAAAGACTTAACATAACATTTAAAGGATCCACTCGAGGCTTCACCTCCAAGATCCAAGCTCAAGAACACCTAAAGGAGATTAGTCGGGTGAATGGGGGAAGTATTTGTCCTACATGAACTGTAGGGTGGTGACTGTTTTATTTTTTATGCTCCTTGCCTGATGGTAGCCGAAATCATTAGATCAATATCTCTTTTTGTCGGACATGGGGGATGGAGGTGGTGGGGCAGTTGTTCAAATGCTCATCGTTCAGGCTATGCCTGATTGCTTATTTTGTGGGGGGGATGGGGTTGGGGTATGTGCGGATCACACACAAGGGGTGGATTTGGTATGAAGGGTCAGAACTGCTTTACTGGGTGTTTTTCTTGTTTAGCAATAATAATTTGTTCAATAGAACTAGAAAAGTTATAGGGCAAAGGTACTATGGCCACTTTGACGACAGGAATGGGAAAGCTACGGATAGCCACACTGAATGTTTGTGGTTTGATTGATGCTAAAAAGAGGTAAATAGTTTGTCAAGAGCTCCAAATCCTACAGGCAGACATTGTATGCCTGCAAGAAACTCACATAGAGCAGGCATGAAAAGGCCCTTTAAAGTATGTAGACTATAGATTAGTGGGAGGAACAACTCGAGGGACACACATATGAGGGGTTGCAATTTTAGATCATAATAATACATTACAGTTCAATCAAGTCCTGGTGGATTCACTAGGGTGATGGGTTATTGCCGGGTGTAGGTCATTTGGGTCTGCCACTTTCATGTTATGCTCAATATATGGCAGTAATGTAGAGGACCTAATGGTGCTTCACTGGCTGTCTAATGAGCTAGCACACTAGTCGTTACCTATTATTCTATGGGGCGATTTAAATATTAATTTGCCAAGCGACTGAGCTTTGAATAAAAAATATATAGGGAGGAAGCCGAAAGTATTTTAATCTTTACTTAATCTATGCTATAAACATGGGCTAAGTGATGCATGGTTCAAGTTAAGTTCAATGGAACATGGGTTTACATTATATTCTGCCCCACATCAAAAGCATTCCTGGCTGGATTATTTTTTTGTAACGTCCTCATTAATTCAGGACAGTAGAATTTAACGCTACCCAAGATTTTTATCTGATTGTAACCCATTAGTCTTGACATTGGCAGGGATGGGGTTGAATAAAAAGCCTTATTTTTGGACCTACGAGAGTTAACACGAGTGGAGGAGAATCTAGTTATGGCATTATGGCAGAAGAAAATGGGAGAGGAGGCTCAGACCAAGGTTGCCTTAGCAAAAGCTATAATTGGGGACATTTTTGTGAAAAACTCAGTAGATAAATCAATATGTTACCAGGAAAATATATATGAGAGTAGTCAAAAAGTCAAAAAGTCAAAAAGGCTTTATTTCGACATATAACAATATCTTAAAAAGCGTGCATACAATTAAAATTCATTTAAATGCATTTAAAAAATAAAAACTGCAAATTTTTACTGTAAATAAATTTCCTAAAATAAGCATGGATTTTAGGCAGACCATAATAAAAACGTATTTAAACAATTTGTCTGAGTCTTTTTGACCGAATTCGCCAGGCCCACCCAAGGTACTTCGAGGTGGCACATGCGTAAAAGGTACGAGTGTCTGAAAGAAGAATTCTTAGAGCCACATTACAATGCCTAGTACCCAGTGTACGACACATGGGTTTTAGCCATTTTGACCGTGGGACTTTATATGCAGGACACTCAAATAAAAGGTGAGGGACAGATTCTTGGCGCTGTGGGCAGAAGGGACACCACGGAGCAGTCTGGTATGGAATTTTCCAATGACTAGTAAATTCCATTACGGGGAGAAGACCAGTTCTAAATTTAAAATACAGGGACCTTTCCCAAGGGGCTGAAATAATGTCCAAATACAGTTCTCTAAAGGGGATATCTTTGGACTCCATGAAGTTTCTGGTCGACTTGCAAATCGAGGTGGAAGAATTCCTTCTATTTGTCACCCAGTTCCAATAAAGCTGTTTTATCGTTGATTTGGGCGGGGCTGTCTGTTGGTACCATGCTTCTTCCAGCCCCAGATTGGTGAGTAATGCTTTGATATCCGTTAGCCACTTTATTTTCGCCCAACCTGTCGATCTTAATATCTCCCGCAGTCCATCCGCATAACTTGAGAGTTCGGGGACTCTCCAGATGCGGGCCCACAGAAGCAAAGGGCGTAACTTTGCTAGATCTTCAATCGCCCGACAGCCCATGTCCAATTGCAGAGGCAAGATGGGGACAGAAGGGCAGAGGGACATCAGGCTTCTCAAGAAGATGTTCTCAGCTCGAGTAAGGTCTTTCAAGTTCGACATTCCCCACAGTTCCGCCCCGTACAGAGCGGCACTTACTCCTCTGGCCGAGTAGATGTCCAAAACTGCAGCTATGGGTTTGGTTGAGGCTGCTCTCTGCTCTTTCAGCAGGGTCCCGGTTACTCTTTTGAGGTTTAACAGCATTTTAGTCAGATGCTGGTCCCGTTTCATGGAATCCACCAGCCTAATACCCAGATAATCGAAGGTCTTAGTCCTGTCCAGTGCCACGGAGCCCAATGTTGGCGGAGGGCCAAGTTTTTGCGAAGGGTTCAAGATAAGATACTTTGTTTTATCAGTGTTTATACAGAGTCCTCTTTGTTTACAAAAATCGTCAAAGCCCGAAAGAAGCTTTTGTAGGCCCATTGGCGATTTTGATAAGAGCAAAGTATCGTCCGCAAAAAGCAGGGTGGGGATAGAACAACCTGCCAGGCGAGGGGCATCTGCTGGTATCCTTGACAAGTGGTCCACCACCCCATTAACATAGAGCGAAAAGAGTGTTGGGGCAAGAACACACCCTTGCCGCACTCCTCTATTCACTTCTATTCACCGGGTCTTTTGACCATTAGGACCCCAGCGGATTTGGGCATAGTTGTTTACGTGAAACTTCATGATCAAATGAAGCAGGTAAGGTGGCAGGCCAAGATCGCTAAGGACCTTCCATAAGTTATTTCTGGGGACCAAATCGAAGGCCGTCCGGAGGTCGATAAAAGCAAGATATAATGTGCCCTTCCCAATCGTAACGACCTTCCAGTGAATCATAAATAGCCTTAACGATTGTTCAATTGTTCCTGTGCCAGTTCGGAACCCTGCCTGGAGATCCGAGAGTATCCTGTTTTCATCTGCCCATTGCTGTATTCTAGTTAGGAGGACCTTGCCTGCTACTTTTTGTGAGCAGTCTATCAGGCTAATTGGCCTGTAATTCCCTGGGTCTTCTCTTGAACCTTTTTTGTGCAGGGGGACCACTTCGGCGGCCATCCAGGAGGCAGGCAGAGGAGCACCCGCCATGGCAGCGTTCAATACAGATGAAATCAACGTACTCCAATCATCTAGGTCAACACGGAGCAGGTCGCCCGGAAGACCATCGGGGCCAGCCGCCTTGCGCGGGACGAGAGATTTTATTGCACCTTCCGCTTCTTTCTTAGTAAACAGACTTTCCTCAGGTCTCTCCTCCACTCGAAAGGGCTGTGGAAATGCGAAATCCATCGCTTCAGCTGCGGTTGCTGTATACAGTTTCGAAAAATGTGTGTACCATAGGTCCTCAGTTATGTTACAGGTGATAACTGTATCAAGGGGTCTGTTTTTCTTGCGTACTAAGTCCCAGAAACCTTTTGCGTTTTTTTCAGTGCTGGCAATTCGGAGATCCTGCCAAAATTTGTCTTCCCAGTCTCTCCTTGCTGTTTTAAGCTCCGTTTTATAGCTCTTCCGTTTGGTGGCTATTAGGGTAGCATCTCCACTTTTTACAGCCGATATCAGAGCTCTCTTCGTAGCACGACACTCCTTCGAGTACCAACCTAGTTTACCCTGCCGGTTATCACGGTTAGTGTTTCCCTTTTTTACTTTTGCCCTGAAAAGGTCCCCAATTGACAGCGAGACCTCACAAAACAGCGCTGTAATCTGATTTGGGCAAATAGGCTCACTTTCTAAAATGGCACAGGCTGTAGAAGTAACGGCTCTGATACATGCCAATTTCTCCTCATCTATTGCCACTTTGTCCCATTTCAGACGTCTTAAGCAGTTTGATGGAACCACCCCTCCCAATGGCCCTATCGCTAGTGTATCATGGTTTCCACTTGCTGGGGTAATCTCTTTCCACCAGTTTGATAGGGTCAAAGAAAGAGCATTATGGTCACTATCCAGGGAGGGTAGGACTATCATATCCTTCATATGTACCCACAAAGAAAAGTTTAAAAGGATATAATCAATCCGGGATGAATGACCGACCCTGTTATATGTGTGGGCCCCCGCTAAGTCTGATGGTGTCCTCCCATTGGCTGCTCTTAAGCCGTGCTCCAGAGTGAGGGAATTTAGCTGGATGATTCTGAGGGTCCAACTGTTTATGATGGGAAGATCAAGTGACGGGACACCTCTCCTAGAATCTTCATCATATAAATCCAGGGATTCATCGGGCAACAAAGGCTCGAATGTACAATTGAAGTCCCCCATAACCAAAATTAAAGAATCGCTACTACACTCACCCAGGGCTACCTCCAGGTCCGAGAGCGTTGGTGACACAGCTCTCCCGGAGGCCCCTCGTGTGTAGATGTTAATAATCTCCAGTTTTTCAGCTCTCCTCGGGCAAGTTACAGTGAGGCGCATCAAATCTGGAGATTTTTGGGGGTGGTGGCGTACCCTCCATCCCAAAGAGATGTCTACCCAAACTAAGAGACCACCATAGGGGCGACCTCTTCCCGAAGTTGGGATTTCTGCCGGGACAAAGAAGGTGGCATGACCCACTCGGTACCTTGGTTCTACGCACCACGTCTCTTGGAATGCACAGACTGAGTAGGGTTCGATGAGCGCCACCCAGTCCGGGACATCTAGCTTGCTGTTTAAGCCTGCCACGTTCCAACTAATGATTTTCAGGAATGCATGATGCTGGGGCTCATTGCGACCGCCGTTCCCACCCTGTGGACCTGGAGTTTGAGTTCCAACCACTGACTCAATTTTATCTGACCCGTCACCTAAAAGAACGGGCAGAATAGAGATAGGCGGGGATTGGGGCACAACATTATTGGACAAGGGTACCTCTCCAACTATGCATATTGTATTGACCCTGGGGGGGGAGACATTGATTGCCACTAAATTATCAAGTCACCAGCCCCAACCCTGTGGAGTGGCTGATTGAGTAGGAGTCCATGCCCTTGCTCTGGGGTCCAAAGTTGGATAATGAGGGAACCATGCACCTCTGCCCCCATCTTGAAGGGATTTGTTAGGCCCCATTAAAGGAGGGGGGTGATAGAAGTACCCCAAATCCCTAGTTTGTATGTCGCAGAAATTGTGATACGACTGCTGGCTACAGATCATACCAGCTGCTCTGGGATCATTGAAGTTGATCAACACACAGTCCCCGGTAATAACCTTACGTCTGTTGCCAATCCAACCCACGCGTCGGACGAAGGCTATTCTACCATCGATGTGCCCTGGGAGGGGTCTATTAGCTTTTAGCCAGGAGAGCATCTTGTGTTTAAGGTCGGAATAGGACTCACAAGAACCCTCTTCAAGCTCGGGGACCCCTGTTAAAATTACCACATAAGGCTTACAGCCAGGGGGAAGGCTAGCATTTGGCGTGTGCCGTTTTGCCCTGTCTTTAGCCGGGAATTTTACCGTGGTTTTTGCTGGAGGTTTAGGCACAGCCTGTATAACAGGAGTTGGAGGGGATGGGGTTGTAACACCCTTACTTGCGGTCACTGTGTTTCCAGTTACCTTAGTGTTAGGGACTATAGGCTTAGGATTTGCAGCAAATTTGACCTTAAGTGCCTTGGGAGCCTGGGTACTAGATTTGTTCATTGGACGGGCCAGACTAGACTCAGGAGTAGAAGTAGATGGGAGGGGTATGGTTCCAGTATTGGATTGCTGCGATTGGGGGACCTTTGCCATGGCAAGCGTTTTTTGGCAAGATGTGGGCTCAGGGAGGGCTGTAGAAATAGAGGGAACTAATGGGACAACACCACTCCTTAGCCCTCCATTTTCTTCAACCTGGGACTTAGCGTGAAATTTGACTAACGATTTCACTGCATAAAAGTTGTCCAGCATTGACTGCTCAAGTGAGGCTAGTTTGCGAGTAAGGCCGTCAATCTTATCTACGAGAGGCATCACCACAGACTTAATGATGCTCTCTACTTGAGGGAAAATGCTAGTATCTATAGGAGCCATTTGACCAGGAATACCCTCCAATACAGGATCTCCGGTGTGGGATGCGTGAGGTTTTGAGTAAGGAACCTGATTCAAAATAGTGCCCCCTTTTGATACAATGTTCCTACTTACTTTGCTGTGGGGTTTTAAAGAGCCTCCCCTGCGGGGGCTAGCGGGACGCTTTCTCTTCTTTTGTGGGACTGTGCCTAGGGCTGGGTTCCCTGCAGGTGCAGTTTGGGAGACTACTACTCTACGAGTGTTGAAATCAGTATGTCCTGCAGTGGATGGGGATTTCGCAGCTCCACTAATAGGCACACGGGGGCTAGGGACGCCAAGGATTTCGGGATTGCAATCTAAAGTCTGACCCCCTGGTGATGGGATGCTAGGAACGGAGGAAATGGAGTGTGTCGGGTCAAGTACAATACTTGGTGCTGTGGTGGTTACCCTTTCTAAACTAGCCCTAATCCGACTCACTCTCTCGTCGATAGTTGGGGAATCAATTATCAACAAAGGGGTTAGGGGAATATGACCAGGGCTATCAGCTAGGGCGATGGCGCCCAGAGATGAGCGCTTGTTAGACATACTCAAAGAATCCCGGGATAACCTTCGTTCTGCCAAGATTATCTCCTTCTCAACTATGGACACTGCTCGGGTTATGAACTGGTCCATAGTGCCTAGAACAACGTCTCCTGCAGATTTCTTTGTCTTACAGGATCGAGTACCTGAAGCCATTGTCCTGGTTGCTGGAGATCCGCTTTACGGAGCCAAGGGATGTGGCCCAGCCCGGCCTCCTCCGGCCCCGGACGGCCACAGACGGTCCCGCCCTTGTCCCAGGCTTCTCCCGGCGCCCTCCCGCGCGCTCCCGCGCAGCGGGGGCGACTCTCTCCTTTTGAGTCTACAACTGTTAGTACGTGAGGTGATAGGCGGGGGGCGTGGCCAGCCGGGAGAGCAGCCCAGGTGTTGCAGGTTGGGCGCGCAGGGGCTCCTGGATGCTGGAGTCCCTGCCTGTGCTCGCAGCCCCGCTGGTCGACTCGCCTTTCCCCGCGCTCCTCCTCAACAACCAGCAGTCACCAGCAGCAGATGGCGCGCTGCGGGACCCGCGGAGCGGGTCCGGCGAGGTGTTGGTCCGGAGGTGATGAGGGTCCGTTTCCCGCAAAGGACAGCAGAGAGTCCACACTCCTTCGAAATCCGGGTGAGATTGAGCAAAAGGAACAGCTTCCAAGGGTCCCACAGGGGCGAGAGTGAAGCCCGGTTTTCACTCTGTTGGCGGGGGGCGTGGCCAGCGGGGAGAGCAGCCCAGGTGTTGCAGGTTGGGCGCGCAGGGGCTCCTGGATGCTGGAGTCCCTGCCTGTGCTCGCAGCCCCGCTGGTCGACTCGCCTTTCCCCGCGCTCCTCCTCAACAACCAGCAGTCACCAGCAGCAGATGGCGCGCTGCGGGACCCGCGGAGCGGGTCCGGCGAGGTGTTGGTCCGGAGGTGATGAGGGTCCGTTTCCCGCAAAGGACAGCAGAGAGTCCACACTCCTTCGAAATCCGGGTGAGATTGAGCAAAAGGAACAGCTTCCAAGGGTCCCACAGGGGCGAGAGTGAAGCCCGGTTTTCACTCTGTTGGCGGGGGGCGTGGCCAGCGGGGAGAGCAGCCCAGGTGTTGCAGGTTGGGCGCGCAGGGGCTCCTGGATGCTGGAGTCCCTGCCTGTGCTCGCAGCCCCGCTGGTCGACTCGCCTTTCCCCGCGCTCCTCCTCAACAACCAGCAGTCACCAGCAGCAGATGGCGCGCTGCGGGACCCGCGGAGCGGGTCCGGCGAGGTGTTGGTCCGGAGGTGATGAGGGTCCGTTTCCCGCAAAGGACAGCAGAGAGTCCACACTCCTTCGAAATCCGGGTGAGATTGAGCAAAAGGAACAGCTTCCAAGGGTCCCACAGGGGCGAGAGTGAAGCCCGGTTTTCACTCTGTTGGCGGGGGCGTGGCCAGCGGGGAGAGCAGCCCAGGTGTTGCAGGTTGGGCGCGCAGGGGCTCCTGGATGCTGGAGTCCCTGCCTGTGCTCGCAGCCCCGCTGGTCGACTCGCCTTTCCCCGCGCTCCTCCTCAACAACCAGCAGTCACCAGCAGCAGATGGCGCGCTGCGGGACCCGCGGAGCGGGTCCGGCGAGGTGTTGGTCCGGAGGTGATGAGGGTCCGTTTCCCGCAAAGGACAGCAGAGAGTCCACACTCCTTCGAAATCCGGGTGAGATTGAGCAAAAGGAACAGCTTCCAAGGGTCCCACAGGGGCGAGAGTGAAGCCCGGTTTTCACTCTGTTGGCGGGGGGCGTGGCCAGCGGGGAGAGCAGCCCAGGTGTTGCAGGTTGGGCGCGCAGGGGCTCCTGGATGCTGGAGTCCCTGCCTGTGCTCGCAGCCCCGCTGGTCGACTCGCCTTTCCCCGCGCTCCTCCTCAACAACCAGCAGTCACCAGCAGCAGATGGCGCGCTGCGGGACCCGCGGAGCGGGTCCGGCGAGGTGTTGGTCCGGAGGTGATGAGGGTCCGTTTCCCGCAAAGGACAGCAGAGAGTCCACACTCCTTCGAAATCCGGGTGAGATTGAGCAAAAGGAACAGCTTCCAAGGGTCTATGAGAGTAGTGAACAGAAGGGACACCTATTATCCATGAGAATTTGTCCGGAATTTATTTGCAATGAGATTGTCACAATCAGAGACTGCACACTCAGTTTGGTATCAGATCCAAATAAAATCTGAGCTACCTTTCAGAAGTACTATCAGGCTTTATACTGGGAAGAACCTGAGAGTTTAGCTACTCAGAGGAAGAACTTAATTAATAACTATCTGGACTCCACAATATCGACTTTATTGACTAAGGCTGAACAGGAGAAACTCGAGATTTTTGTGGCAAGCTTGTCCAAAAGCTGCTGGTCTCAATTTAATTCTACTCAAAAATAATGGCTACCCATTTATCTCAGGTCATTCACAGAGTGGTATCAGAGTGGCAACTTGGATTTATTCCTGTCAGGGGAATGATAAACCATATTAGAAGGGTTAAATCCATGTTCAACGCAGGACAGGTGTCAGGAGGCCTTATGGTGGCAATTATGCTTGATACAGAAAAAGCATTCAATAGAATCTCTTGGCATTTTCTCTAGGCTTCAATGCAAAGGAAAAGGATAGGCCCTGAATACAACAGGGTCGTCAAAGCTTTATATGTAGATCCGACTGAAAGTGTTTATATTAACGGGGAAATGACAGAGCAATTTAAAATTACAAGAGGGACGCTGCAATGCTGTCCATGCTCTCCGTTACTATTTGCAATATATATCAATCCATTTCTTAAACGGTTGGATTTAAACTTAAATATCCTCCCTGAGATATTATAAGGGAAGGACACTAATTTATTAGCTTACGCTGATGAAATAGCCTTAGTCACTTGTAACCCTGAACAGGCTAAAATGGCAATAGAAGAAGAAGCTCTGACCTTTGGGTCGTTATCAGTGTATTATTTGAAATTTTTAGTTGATGTTAGAGTGGTTGAGAGAGCAGTCTACTTAGAGGTTAGTATAAGGGCCAAGTTGGATGAGCTTGTTAATGAAAACAGCTAGGAGAGGAAACTAAGCATTGGCTAGATTGGATAATCTGCATTTGACATTGATCGGTAGATTCAATTTAATCATGATGGTCTTTTTCCCTAAGATTCTGTACTTTTTGAGAGCTGTCCCCCTTGTCTTTTCTAACAAATGACTGAAGAACTTTGAAAATATCTTTTCAGAATTTATTTGGACTTATTCAAGACCAAGAAGGTAGTTTAAATTCCCGTCGCTCCCCAAAGAGCACGGGGATGGCCCTTCCTAATCTCAAACTATATTACTGGGCTGCTTCCCTAGCACACTGTATGAGACTCTTATAGGAATGTCCCATTAGCGAGGTGCAGAGGTATCCCTCTCCGAATGAATTTAAAATTGGTCCACAACCTGGGGTTGTTTATGGCGACAGCTGGACTTTGGCTACAATAAAAGGGTACGCTTTGAGACTCTCTTGGCTGCTTTTAAAGTTTGGACTTCGTACACCATTTATTGCGGCTAGTGAGAGAGGGGTAACTGGGGGCCCTTCAGAGCCCCCATTAAGGGTGTGGTCACGTTTCACTGTGATCTGGAGTACCGTATCAATAATGCACTGAGAAAGAAGGAACAATAATGTGAGATGACAACTTGTCACATTGAGTGGCACTTTATTAAACAAAAACACATGTATTTCAATAAAACGCATTGCTAGTGAACACTCTTAAGAAAACCTGGCTTCACTCTGCCAGGAGTACATGCTAAATAGAAATCGCTTCTAAAATGCTGCGATGCAAGCTGAAATGAGTAACTCTTAAAAATGCATAATGGAAAACTGCTAGAGATCCAAAGACATGGAGTACATTTGTTATGAAATCATGGTGCCTAGAATCAAGCCTTTCTGATGAGAACTATAAGGCAAGCTGGAGTGAGGATCCATTAAAAATCCATTAAAAATCTCATTTAAATCAGCTAGAGACTCAGAAAGACACAGAAAACATTCTATGAAAATATAGAGAACTTGAAACAAGCCTTCCTGAAGAGAATAATTCATGCAGGTTAAACATTTTAAAGAGACCCAGAATGTGAGGGGCCAGGATTATTAAAAAGGCACAATTGAAATTACTTAGGGAATGAAACCCACATTTCTGTAGTGAAGGAGAAACTCAGGGACTGCAAAAATATTTTAAATCTATTCAACATGCAAACTACACTTGACTGCAATGCTAGTAATGCACATGTTAGGTTAGGAGGAACAACGTTATTGCTTTGTAATTGCAATAGTTTTAGAATAGGGGCGAAGCAGAGGAGAGAGAAAAGGACAATTTTAAAGTGCCAGAAACAATTAGAGCTTCAGCCAAAGATGCTTAGGTAGAGGGCTGAAGGAGACCACACAGGCGTCAGTGACCCAAGGGGTCACTGCATCGAGGTAGTCTGGTGAATGGACGGAGAAGCAGATCTTTATACTCTTTCAGTGATGACCATTGACACATAATGACGACATTATCAGGTGTCTTTGACCTACAGGACATGACACATTTTGGTCACGCTACAAAAGGTTTTAAATAGGTCACAGGATGTTTGACCATGAATCATAATGAAATTGCACATCTATTGACCAGGATTTGCGTCACTCGGGGAAACTTTTATAAGAAAGAGAAACATTTAGGAAGATATTGGTTGCATGTCTTAGCTACATTAAGGCTAGCAACAGACAATATAATATGAAAGATGACAGATGGCAAGTGGCCCCAACCATCAGGTATTGCGTGATGTCTCTTTTAGCTCGGGAAGTTTCCTCTTCTTGCGGTATTGCTATTCTTGCGATATCTACGTGGGTGTAAGAGAAGAGGTGCAGATCGAGGAAGTGGGGGCTCCGAGGGAGCTGAGCCTCACTGAGAAGATTTGTATGAGAGAGACATTTTGGGGCCTATTCATAAAAACAGAACAGCTGGGACAATCGGGTCAATTTAACAGATTCCTTTTATGCTAGCTGGTGGGGGCTTATCAGGGTATCATGCCTCAAGGGTGGGCAGAATTGGCCTGGGGTATAAAATAGACCCTGTTTCACTAGGTAGATTGAATTTTTACCCCCCCCCCCCCCACCCTTACAGGAAAATAACAACCTGCCCAAGGTTTTTGATGATGAATTGATGAGTAACTGGTTTAAGATTGGGATTAATAAAATATGGCCTTTTTATTCATCATCCAGTATTATTTCATATGGTGATCTCAGATCAAATTTGAACATTACCCATAGAGAATTTTTTTAGTTCCTTCAAATTCGAATTTTTTTACAAAAGTTGGGTGTAGGTTTAGGGGGGTTTGATAAAAATGAGCTTGTAGAAAAACAAAGTAATTGAATTCCCCCCATATAGGTATCATCTATAACTTTCTGAACACTCTTATGAAAGAAGAAATGGAAAATTGCTCTGCAAAGTAGAAACCAAAATTAGATCTTACTGATGTGGCGTTTCAGAAAGCCTTTTCAGTAGCACAAACGCTTTTAATGTCCGCCATCCTTCAGGTTCAATTGTATAAGACCTGCCTCTCGCTATATATACACCCCACAAGGAATTGCTAAATGAGGTGATGAGAAAGAAACGCATTGTCCATGCTGTGCCTTTTATAGGGCAGATATAGTATATATGTTTGCAAACTGTAATTCTCTCTTCCCACTAATCGATGAATTTAATAGCTTTTTAAGAACTAACAGCCTGATTCATCAAAGACCCGTTTTGCGAGTCTATAATAGCGATTCATAAGGAATTGCTATTACAGACTCGCAAAACGGGATTCATGTAGGAATTGCAAAAAAAATTGCGATTCCTACACATTCCTTATTTGCGATTAGCAAATTGCTAATCGCAAATAAGGAATAACTCCCCATTCATTCCTATGGCCCAAAAGGCCCATAGGAATGAATGGGGAGTATTCCTTATTTGCGATTAGCAATTAGCTAATCGCAAATAAGATAGTGATTTGAAGGGTGCCAGGGGTGTCCAAAGGACACCCTGTAGCACCCCTGAAATGCAAATTTAAACAGGTGTTGCGCACACACTTGTCCAAAGGACATGTGTGTGTGCAACATGCAACTTAGAAAAATGCTTTTAAAAGCATTTTTCTAAGTTTTCGCTATTTACCACGAGGTTTGACCTCGCGGTAAATAGCGGGCCGAAATTGCGAAATCGCAATTTTTAAATGGATGATGAATTGCATTTAAGGAATCTCAAATAGAGATTCCTTAAATGTAATTCCTCGCAAAATAGCGAAATCGCTATTACCGATTTTTGCATTTGGGATGATGAATCCCAAATGCAAAAATTGCGCTCGCAAAGGGCCAGATTCTGAGAATCTGGCCCTTTGCGAGCGCAATTCACCTTCATGAATCTGGCTGTAAATTACTTTTGAAAATAGTTATAACTTCCCCATTAATTTGACTGGAAATACAAAATAGCATCAGTATAGAGGAGGGAGGGGCTTTGTTAAGTATTGCAATGTCCATATTTAGGGTATGCATTGCTTCAGCCTGGTTGGATTCAAATCCCCGTTCTTTTCAACATTGGCGGGCCCGGTTATTAACAATATATAATCTAGAAAAAGCTATATACACTTGGTAGGGCTACCGGGCAAGGATAAAAGGACTAAGAATTTGAAAAAGTTTCTCTAATTGGGTTGAACAACCAAATGTATGAATTGCACATGCACTTTATGGATTATTTGGATATAAATCTGAGGATATCAGTGTGTTTATTTTATCCCTAATTAGTTTACCTTTGGCACCTAAAACTGGTTGTTAACTGATGAATTGTACTGAGATTATGTTATTTTAGAATTTGTTATTGTAAATATTTTTGTTTTAACTATGGTTTATTGCCAATTTCTTTTTTGTGGAAAAACATTGGGTGGGCTAGGGTGGGGTGGCGTTAGGGCAGTGGGATAAAATGGAAAAATTGTTCTGTAAAGGTATTAAAAAGAAACCTCTAGCCTTAGGCTTGCAGTAAGTCCCCAAATCCTAGTTTCAGGCAGACCTGCTAGATACATGCAAGCCTTCTATTATCCGGTATTCTACAGTTCTGGGTAATGTGTCAGGGCAGGGCAAGCTCTGCAAATAGCAATCATGGGAAAAATGCTAACAAATACTGGTAAATTATAAAATGGGGCATGAGGGCATGGCCAAAAGCCTTGAATCAAATATAAGCTCTAGAAGATGGATCAGCTACTTTTCCTCCCTGAATCAAAAGGCCTCCAATGCCACCTCTGTAAAACAAGTAAAAGAAAAGGATATGGAGGATGAAAAGAAGTAAAATCTATGCTCATAGAACTAAATGATGCTGCGGATAAGTCCCAGGAGCGAGAGGTAGCCAGAGCTATCCAGGCTCAAAAATCACCCAAAGTGGAATTCCCACTGATGTGTTTAAGAACAACAAGGATAAATGGGTCAAAGCCTTAACAAGAGTCTTTAATGCAATCTCGTCCCAAGTAATGGTCAGAGACTGATTAAAGACTTCTATTATTGTGCCAGTCTGCAAAAAAGGGAGGCAAAATAATCCGGCCAACTATCCACCCATCTTGCTATTAGATGGTGTAGCCAAAATATTTGCGAAGCTGCTCTTGCAGCACCTGAAGATAGGGATGGATGATAAACATATCATATCCATCTCAAGGCAAGGTTTTGCAAAGTGCAAAGTACAACAGATAAGGCGATGAGGATGTACCTGATAATCCTGAACTATGTGGTCTTGTGAAAGTCTGCATTATACATGGTCTTCATTGACCTAAGGACTACTTTTTACTGTGTTGACAGAACAGCATTGTGACACTGACTGGAAAACCAAGGCTTACCAATCAAATATATAACAATACTGAAGGATCCGCAGAATGGCAATAAAGCAAGGGTAAAGTTTAGGAACAAGGGAGAATGCACTGATAAATTTCAAATACATACTGGAGTAACATAGGGTTGTGTTGCTGCACCTGCATTGTTTAACATTTAAATAAATGGAGAATGCAAAGCTCTCATCAATCTTAAACTCAACATTACAAAAGTAGAGGGAAAATGCATACCAGTCCTGCTCTTCGCAGACAACTTGCACGTAAAGAAAATTCTATGAATTTTCTACAATGGGGTTTTGAGCACTTTTGCTGCAGTACGAATCTTGCCTTTAACATGGATAAAACTAGGTATATGATCATTAAACCTAAAGTAAAGCTCACTTCATGCACATGTGTGGATGGTGGTATCCAGACTGTAGAAACTCATCACGAATCATTTATTCTCAATAGTGATATCTAAACAGTTAAACGATTTGTGGTTACTGCGCTTACAAAAAGAAAACCTGGATGACACCTGGTCTGAATTCATGGCAGGTCAAGGTAAACCTCTCAGGGAAGCCCAAATGAAACAGCTTCTACAAAATCTTGCAAGGATGGCACAGATGGCACTAGTCCTCGAAGAAGCAGAATGAGGCTGGATTGTATAAGTAGCAGTGCAGTGGAGAGATCAACACCCCCAAAAAGCGACATTGTTCATTTGTTCTGGGAATGCCCCATTTGAACCAATAATGGACGGAAGTAAGAAGAACAAAGAGGAAAAAAACTAACATAGAGGGGCCTTTGATGAGTCAATCGGTCCAAATGCATGCCTTGGATCCTTATCCAGAGGTCACATGTCAATGGAGACGATGGTTCCCCAACCTGGGTGATGAGGACAGAGCGTAATGCTGGCTAATCAAAGGCCATCACAGTCATATGTTTTTTTTCTCCTATCAGTGAAGGCTGCCCTCTGGTTTAGCCGATTCACATCAATATCTGATGGAGCTTGTAAATATTGGATTCCATGCTTCATTGATGGTGGCTATGAAGAAGATCAAGGGTCCAACCTCCATGAAAACAAGTATAATTTCTGAGCCAATCTATATTAATAGTAAATAATGGAGTCAATGGGAAAAAAGGTCCTTTATGTGGCTCACAAGTGTCTGTATCATCCGAGAGAATAATGAGCCCAATGTTTTAGAGGGTACAATGGAATGAGAGCATGGTCATGAGTGTGAGCATTTTATCTGCCTTCAGAATGGGACAACATCCTCTTTCATGAATAGTATATTATGTATCTCTCTTAGAAAACATTTGCTGATCCCAATGTATCTGTGGCAGAAACCAGCATTCTAGTAGTTATAACATAAGGCTGCCCCAGGGGATGTCATTGGTAGACATCTACAGACCCATCTTTGTTGCTTTTCAAACGAAGTCAGTTACAGTCACGTTGTTACTGTTCACTTCAAAGTATCAATGGTATGAATCTTATCAATGTAACCTGAACACAAACAACCGAGGACTGGTTTTGCCCCTTGATTTGGGCTTGTCAGCCGAGTATAGCTTGGATCCAGTGGCACAGTGTGCACTGCACCATTTCCATTACACATAGGGCGACATGTTAAAGTGTACAAACAGGACGGGTATGCCCAGATGTGGGTCCCATACACATTGTGTCACTGGACCTAAGCTGTACCCGGATGACGAGTCCATAATGAGGGCAAAACCGGTCCTGAGTTGCTTGTGTTCCAGTTCAGGGAGGACCTGGCTTGGCAGTTCAGGCTGGACTGTTCCCATGAGGAGCAGGGTCAAGACTGATTTGTATTTGGTTGGGTCCAAACTGAGTTGGCATGGTGTACCAAATAATGATGAACTGGGATGCAGCCCCACGTAATTACCAATGGATGAGATTAATTCAAGCATCCCATGCATCATTTGTTGAATACTGTAATTCGACAATGAAGCATGCCAAATAGAAACATGTGGCTGAGAGTCTGCTTAAATTAAATAGAATTCTTCCCTTCTCCCATCTCCCTTTTTGCTGTGAGAGGCTACCCATTTAGTTGGCTTACTGTCTTTATTTATTAGAAAACTGTTATATCTCTTTTGTTAAATAATTCCTCACTCCATTGTCTTTTGATTTGATATTGAATGTCCAATAAGATCTACTACAAAAGATTGCCATTGTTGGTCTATTGATGTGTAGACAAAGTTCCACTCTTATTTAAGAACAAACACAAAGATTATGTGGTTGACAGCCCGAGAGATGCTCAGGCTGACTGACATCATAGAGGTACCATCCTTTTTTTTACCTATAAATTAACATGTTTAATGCATACATGATACGCTACTGAGATAGACTTGCCTTTTTGACCCTTGCATTGATGATTTCAGTAGTATGCAATGTCACTTTGCCATTCCATTCAAAATAGAATGTGTCAATGTCTTGGACAAGGAATTCTAGATCAATGGAAGACCAAATTATGCAGCTGGGCCAAAAACACACATAAGGCATTATTCTATGATAGTATTATTTTCTATGTTGTAATTTTAACACATAATAATACTATACAGGCAAGGGTTCACCTCATTAGAACCAGTTTACAAGCTGGATATGACAATCCCAACTAAAACATGACCATTTATTATTTACAAAGTGTCTGCCAATGTGCTGCACAACGTGCAGCATATGTTTAGGTCTTGGCTACAGACAGCTTTAGTTTTCTGTTCTCCATATATTTATACTTAGAGTGTGCTTCAGATCAGCCCCTTGTTCATGGTTGGATGGCCTTTTTTGCATATCTCAGCTGTATTTTGATGATTTAATGGCTTTCCTCCCAATATATGTAGATGTCCCACCCAGGAGCTTTTTAGTTTCACAATTTTCTCATTGGTCATCTTATATCTTTCCACTGATGCCCTTGCTTGAATGCAGTAACTCCTTTTTAGGTGTCGCCTGCACAGCGCTTGCACTGTGCTTGTAAAATCTCTTGTATTTAATATGTCTTAAAAGAGGGCTCTTATCTGATTGCATAGCCGAATTTCTGTGTTAAATTATTTTTGTGTGGAACGTTTTTTTCGTTAATTTTCCCTGGCTGCACACATTTAACATATGCCTATTAAAGCTGTTCACACTTTTTGAGTGGCATTCACTGTCAAGAAAATATTGCTTCCCATGGAAAAGGGAGACAACGGCCCAAATATTTGCTTTTTATTACCTAGTTGTGTAAAGCAGATGCCTTAGCCTTAGAACATTTGTGGCCTTTCCTATTCATGCCTCAGTACATTTATTTGCACTTTGTAGACATTATCAGATTGATTTTTTCAACTTCATCTATTTGGTTATTATGATCAAATTCTATATGTTGTAATAAACATTGCACATAAAAAAACTAAAGTAAATATACAAGAGCTATGCTATATTTTACTACTACACAGGCAGCCAGAAGTGCAGTTACCTTGCAGACAACAGGGTCATGATTTGAATGGTGCAGAAGGTGCAGCAGCACCGGGACCAAAAGATGTGAGAACTCTAAACACATAATACTTCTACATTTGATGACTAAACAGGCAGTCACAATTGCAGTTACCTAGCAGTTAAAAATGACTTGATTTGAATGGTGCAGCAGGTGCTGTGGTGCCGGGGCTAAAAGCTCTAGGGACCCCCCTAAATACAGATTATTGCTCAAATGTATAAGTAAGCAAGCAGTCACAAGTGCAGTTACCTTGCAGACAACAGGGTCATGATTTAAGTGGGGCAGCAGGTGCAGTGACACCAGTAACAAAAGCTGTAGGCACCCCACTAAACAACTTAAATGCTGTATTTTGCTACTAAACAGGCAGTCACAAATGCAGTTACCTTGTAGGCAGCAGGTTGGTGATTTTAATGGTGCATCAGGTGCACTGGCACCGGGCCCAAAAGTTGTCAGACTCCTCGAAACATCTAATATTGATTTATTTTACTACTAAACAGGCAGTCACAATTGCAGTGACATTGCAGTTGAAAGGGCTTGCTTTAAATGGTGCTGCAGGTGCAGTGGCACAGGAGCCAAGATTTCTCATAACTCCACTAATTACAAAATATTGCTATATTTTACTACTAAACAGGCAGTCACAAGTGCAGTTAATTGCAGGCAACAGGGTCATTATTTGAATGGTGCAGCAGATGCAGTACCACCGGGCCCAAAAGTTGTCTGAACTCCTCTAAACACCTAATATTGATATATTTTACAACTAAACAGGCAGTCATACGTTCAGTTATCTAGCAAGCACTAGGATCATGATTTCAATAGTGAAGCAGGTGCTATGGCACCAGGACCAAAAGCTCAATGGCACCCCACTAAACATCTGATATTGCCATATTTTATTCGTAAACAGGCAACCACAAGTGCAGTTAACTTGGAGACAACTGGGTCATGATTTGAATGGTGCAGCATGTGCAGAAGCACTGGGCCCAAAAGCAGTCAGAACTCCTCTAAACACAAAATATTGCTATATTTGACTACTAAACAGCAGTCACCTTGCAGTTAAAAGGGACTTGATTTGAATGGTGCAGCAGGTGCAATGGCACTGGGGCCAAAGGCTTTAGAGACCCCACTAAACCCTGGTTAATGCAAAATGTTACTACTCAACAAGAAAGTCACAATTGCATTTATCTAGCAGGCAAGAGGGTAATGATTTTAGTGGTACAGCAGGTGCAGTAGCACCAGGACCAAAAGCTCTAGGCATTCCACTAAAAACCCCAAATTGCTATAACTGACTACTAAACAGGGAGTCACAAGTGCAATTACCTTGCAGACAACATGGCTATGATTTGAATGGTGCAACAGGTGCAGTAGTGGGCCTACAATTCGTCATGACCTCCTCCAAACACCTAACATTGCTATATTTTACCACTATACATAGCCCCAGGTTGAGCTACTTGTTGCTACAAGCTTTATTTTTGTGAATAACCTATTTGTGATGATATCTTGACATATGTATGGTGGATCTTTGTCGTTTTGGTCTTGTTGTGTTTAGATAAAAATGTCCTATTTGTCTAAACTGGTGTGGTGTCCATTTTTAGTGTTTTCACTGTATTACTGAATGTGTGCACAAATGCTTTACACACTGCCTCCGACTAAGCCTGAATGCTCATGCCAAGTTACAGGGGTTGTCTAAGGGCGTAACTCCTTTACCCTGATTAGAAGCAAGGGTCCCTACTTGGACAAAGGTGCAAACCGTTGCCAACTAGAGACCACTGCATACCCTAACCAGCTTCCCCCAGGAGTCATTTGAAAAATAGGTTGGCCACCATCCGGTATTTGTCATAGACAGTAGGTCATTTAGACATCAGGGAAAAATGGTTCAAACAGAGTTTAGACAGAATAAAATTCAAGTCAGCATTTCTAAAAACCAGGTGCAAGACTTAAGTCTTGACTGTTAACAATTCAGTAGCCACACTCTTAGCTTCTCCCCCCTTCCCTGGTAGACCTAAATCTAGGCTTACGTGGTTGTGATCACTGTAAACAATAAATGTCCTAGAGACCCTGGCCAAGAAATTACGAGTAACCGAAATATCAATAGTTGAGGAATGCTCTCTGTTAGACCTGGCATCCTTGGAGTGGTTTCCCCCTATCTCCTTGCCTCTACCTCCTGTATTTTTGATGCTGTGCTGGATTTCATTGTTGCTGGTTTAGATGCTTTGGGCACTCTGCCACTGCTGATCAGTGTCAGAGTGCAAGTGCTCCCTGTGTAAATTGTTATTATGATTGGATATACATGATTGGTATATTTGTATCACTAAGAGGTCCCTAGTAAAGGCACTGGGTGTACCAGAGCTGGTATTTCAAATGCTACTAGTGGGCCTGCAGCACTGATTGTGCCACCCACATGTGTAGCCCTAAAATGGTGTATCAGGCCTGCCACCGCAGTGCAGTCTGTGAACTGCCATGTCCTCCTGGTCAGTGTCCCCACTGACCAGGCCTAACCCTTCCCTTTCTGTGCACATTGGTCACCCCTATGGAATGCCCAAGGTACCCTCTTGGGCAGGGTGCAGTGTATGTGAAAGGTAGAGCAGGTGACATGCTCCGGTAGTGAATTACAGCCATTTTCGTTTTTTTACTATTGTAAGTAAGTATGGGTGAAATTTGCGAATTCGCGGTCCGCAAATTTGTGGGCAAGCAAATTTGCTGTCCGCAAAACCCGCGAATGAGTGCGAATTTGCAGATTTTTTTATTCTTGCATATTTGCGGGGCGCTTTGCATGTTCGCGGGTTTTTTTTCAGCGCGCCGACCGTGCGGTTACCCATGCGGTCGTTCATGGGTGCGGCCATCTTGTTTTCAGTGTTCGCGTTGCGTATTTCCATTTCCTTGTGCTAGTTGCATGCTCGCGTTGGCCATTTCCTACGTGCGGGGCAAAATTACGTGATCGAGTCCATTTTTGCCTCGTCGTGGGGGGAAATATTGCGCAAACTTACCTACGCGGTCACAATGGGCGTGGCCATCTTGTTTTTCATTCATTGCTATGGTTCTGGGCATGCTTTTTCAATCGTCCCTTAACCTTTGCAATCCTTTGTTTTTATTTTTTTTACTCATTATCTATCTCTTTATTTTTCTCCATCTATATTTTGTGTTTTTTTCTACTTTTGGTCACTTAAAACTACTTTTTTTAACTCTTTTCTTTTCTTTTATTTACCTTTTCCCTATTCTTTCTTTCCTATTTTATTTTCCTTTCCTGTCCAGGACAATGGCAAAGGGAGCCGGGAAGAACATCAAGGGGAAGGGTCCCGAACCCCGTACCCGGCTCCCTTGCCGGCCCTTAAGGGGGGAGGCAGTAGTAGCCCGGGAGATCTTCAGCGCGGTAGAGGTGGCTGCACTGATTTTCTAGGTCCATCGCCACCTCCCCAAGACCATTGCGGCAGGCCCATTGCCAGGTACGGGCTCCGGGAGCGTCGCCAGCTATGGGGGAAGGTGTGCCGGGCCATGTATTGGGAGTCTGGGGTCCGGCGCACCTACAACCAGGCGACTCACCGGTGGTCCGACATCCTGGACCGGGAGCAAGACCTGCTCGACCTATTTTGAAGTCGAGATCCCGGGCCTTTGTGAGTAGTAGTAGCTAGTATTTAATCACTACTTTGTTTTCTCCTGCTGTGTTATGATATTGCAATTTTTTTTTTCCGAAGAGCAAGAATGCTGCTGATTACATTGCAGGTAAATTATGTTTCAAAAGCTTCTGTGATTGCAGGTGCTCACCTGCTCACTGGCGGTGCTACTGTGCTTACTTGTTTTCAATTCTGTGCTCATTTGGCCTGAGTGATTATGTACGAGTGAGTACTTTACAGAACTGCGTAATGCTAGAGAGACTAGAGACTCAAGTCTAGTCCTTCCTTTGTACTCCTGCTGCCACTAAGAAGAGATAGTGGTGGATTGACAAGGTAGCAAGCGCTGTGCTGCAGAGGCGCGCTGCGTGTTTTTACCGCGTTTTTAACTTTTCTCTAGCTGCAAATTGGTTGGTGTGCGCGCAGGCTGTGGGGTAGTTTAAAATTTGCCCTCTCACACGCACCGTAAATTGTGCCCCCCACCGCCGCTTGGCGGGCTTGGTTCCCGGGGTGGGCGCCATATTGGAGTGGGGCTGAGGAGCTTCATTCTGCTAGCGCTTACTGCGCATGTGTGGGTGAGTGGACGCCTACTAAAGGCGAGTCCCTCCGCGTTCCCAGCTGACAAGGTAGCGAGCGCTGTGCTGCAGAGGCGCGCTGCGTGTTTTTACCGCGTTTTTAACTTTTCTCTAGCTGCAAATTGGTTGGTGTGCGCGCAGGCTGTGTGGGGTAGTTTAAAATTTGCCCTCTCACACGCACCGTAAATTGTGCCCCCCACCGCCGCTTGGCGGGCTTGGTTCCCGGGGTGGGCGCCATATTGGAGTGGGGCTGAGGAGCTTCATTCTGCTAGCGCTTACTGCGCATGTGTGGGTGAGTGGACGCCTACTAAAGGCGAGTCCCTCGGCGTTCCCAGCTGACAAGGTAGCGAGCGCTGTGCTGCAGAGGCGCGCTGCGTGTTTTTACCGCGTTTTTAACTTTTCTCTAGCTGCAAATTGGTTGGTGTGCGCGCAGGCTGTGGGGTAGTTTAAAATTTGCCCTCTCACACGCACCGTAAATTGTGCCCCCCACCGCCGCTTGGCGGGCTTGGTTCCCGGGGTGGGCGCCATATTGGAGTGGGGCTGAGGAGCTTCATTCTGCTAGCGCTTACTGCGCATGTGTGGGTGAGTGGACGCCTACTAAAGGCGAGTCCCTCGGCGTTCCCAGCTGACAAGGTAGCGAGCGCTGTGCTGCAGAGGCGCGCTGCGTGTTTTTACCGCGTTTTTAACTTTTCTCTAGCTGCAAATTGGTTGGTGTGCGCGCAGGCTGTGGGGTAGTTTAAAATTTGCCCTCTCACACGCACCGTAAATTGTGCCCCCCACCGCCGCTTGGCGGGCTTGGTTCCCGGGGTGGGCGCCATATTGGAGTGGGGCTGAGGAGCTTCATTCTGCTAGCGCTTACTGCGCATGTGTGGGTGAGTGGACGCCTACTAAAGGCGAGTCCCTCGGCGTTCCCAGCTGACAAGGTAGCGAGCGCTGTGCTGCAGAGGCGCGCTGCGTGTTTTTACCGCGTTTTTAACTTTTCTCTAGCTGCAAATTGGTTGGTGTGCGCGCAGGCTGTGGGGTAGTTTAAAATTTGCCCTCTCACACGCACCGTAAATTGTGCCCCCCACCGCCGCTTGGCGGGCTTGGTTCCCGGGGTGGGCGCCATATTGGAGTGGGGCTGAGGAGCTTCATTCTGCTAGCGCTTACTGCGCATGTGTGGGTGAGTGGACGCCTACTAAATGCTCCTCCCTTCCGTAGCGGGATCGCGGAGCGGGCGCGTCCTCGCGTGGCCGGAGTCGTGCCAGAGTCCTGCCCGTCTGCGCCCGTCCGCGACAGGACGTGGCTGGACTCTGGCCCCCCTCCTGGTCGCACTATCTTTCGTCATGCGGTGCTACACCAGAGATAGTCTGGTTGCCATTGAGAGGTCGTGGACGTCCTGTACTACACCCAGGGTGGACCCCCTATGCGGCCCGTGTTCGTGTGACTGCGGTTGTTTCATGCTGACCGCCCCCGTAAGCAGGAGCTGCAGGGACGTACCGCGTACGCCCCTAAGCCCGTCGCCTGGTATTTGTATCTGGAATCTTAATGCTAGGTCGCTTGTCAAGCACCATCTCGACATTAACGATCTGCTAGGCAGGGAGTTACCTGACCTATTCTGTATAACAGAGACCTGGCTGCAGGATGCTGACACGGCCATTGTCAATCTGGCCTTCCCGCCGGAATACTCGGTATTCACCTTGAATAGGACCTCAAGAGGCGGGGGTATAGCTCTTGCTGTCAAATCCTGCTATTCCAGTACATGGCATGGGCAAAAGATCCCGGGGTGTGAAAGCGCCCTGTTTAAGGTCGCTATTTCATCCAACTTCACCCTGTCGGGACTAGTGATCTATCGGCCCCCGGGGAGTGATGTGGCCTTTAGAGCTGCTTTACCTGATGCTATCAGCAATCTGGCTACGGGGTGCTCCAATTTTACCATCATCGGAGATTTAAACCTGCACTTTGACAACTCCAGTAGTCCCTCAGTATCCAGCTTCCTGGCGGACCTTGAGGCGTTACAGCTGAATCAGTTGGTGACGCAGCCTACACACTCAGGGGGTCACACCCTTGATCCGTTTTTTACCAACCTTGCGGAAGCCTGTGTCACCAGCTACACACCTCTGGCATGGACTGATCACTATTTGATACAGTTCCACTGCCCTATTGTGGCTAGTCCACCCAAGCCAGTGGTGTGTTCGGTTCCAAGACGACGCTGGAACAAACTCAAGCTGGATGAGTTCTTCCATCTCTTATCAGCCGACCCGCTTGATGCCTCGGGCCCGCCTGATCAGGTGTACGACAGGTTTAGCGACTGGGTCTCTAGGGCCTTGGACACCCTTATTCCCTTGGTGACCTGTAAAACTAGAACTGGCAAGGCCAGCCCCTGGTACGATGACTCACTGCGGGCTCTGAAGGTCTCTTGTAGGCGCGCAGAGCGGGCATGGCGCAAAGCCTATTCCAGCTCTAAGAAAGCTACGTATCGGTCAACAGTGAAGGTGTACCATCGGGCGGTATGTAGAACTCGTGCCGCTTTTTATGCGACACAATTCAGGAATAGTTCGAACCCGGCAAAGGCTATCTTTAAGGTAATGAAAGACCTTACTGCCAAAAAAGTCACAACTTCACATCAGAGCTCTGTGGAGCACTGTGAAAATTTGGCAGAGTTTTTCTTGGAAAAGGTGAATGCCATCTATCGAGCCTTTCCTGTGGTCGCTCCCTCGGCTAATCCATCTTCTAAGCCACCACCATCTGAGGGACTATATTCTCTACCTTTGTTAACCTCTGATAGCCTAGGCACTTTGGCTCGCAGAGTGAAGTCTGGGTCCCCAGAGGATCCACTTTGCCCCGAAGTGTTCAAGGACCTGGCGGTACATGACATCTCACCGCTTTGTTCCTTGGTCAATTTGTCACTTACATCTGGCGAAGTTCCACTGAAGTGGAAGCGAGCCATGGTTCGTCCTATCCTGAAGAAACCTAGCCTGGATGGGAGCAAGCCGGAGAGCTATCGGCCTATTTCACTCTTGCCGTGGCCAGCTAAGGTGATGGAGGCACACGTAAATGCTGTTCTCTCGGAACATCTCCGTCGAGCTGATATACTCGACGCCACGCAGAATGGGTTTAGGGCAGGTCATAGCACGGAGACGGCTCTGCTTTATATGGCGGAGCACCTTCGCTCCGTGCTTGACGCGGGACAAACGGCAGCGCTGGTGCTATTAGATCTAAGCGCTGCCTTTGACACCGTCTCGCACCCTATCCTTCTGCTGCGTTTAGAGGAGGCTGGTGTTACCGGCACTGCTCTCGAGTGGTTCCGGTCGTTCTTAACCAACCGGGCCTTTAGCGTGACCGTCCCGCCTTATCAGTCCAAATTCCATCCGTTGAACCTGGGCGTCCCCCAAGGCTCCTCGCTGAGTCCTACGCTGTTTAATCTTTACGTAAGGCCGCTAGCTGAGGTTGTCAAACAATGGGGTATGACCATGGTGTCATATGCCGATGACACCCAGCTAGCGGTCACGATCAGCGGGGATGCTGAAGTCGACGCTCCCAGGTTTCAACAAGGACTGAGGGCGGTCGCCAGCTGGATGACGTGTAATTGTCTCCAGCTAAACGCTAGTAAGACCGAGGTCATGGTATTTGGTAGACAGCCGGAACTGTGGGGAGAGAGATGGTGGCCGGAGGAGTTGGGTTCTGCTCCCATCCCAGTCGCCGAGCTTAAGAACCTCGGGGTCTGGCTGGACCCTTCCCTTACGTTTGCATGCCACACTAAACGCACGGCTGCATGTTGCTTCGGCATCTTACGTGGGCTCCGTCCTGTGCTAAAGTTCTTCGATGCCCCCACTCGGCAACTCATGATCCAAGCTACCGTCATCTCCAGGCTGGATTATGCGAGTTCCCTGCTGGCCGGGCTAAACGTAGCTGAGATCGGGCGCCTGCAAAGGATCCAGAACGCCGCAGCGAGAGTGGTGGTAGGCCTCCCAAGATTCTGTCCTACCTCCAGCACCATACGAGCGCTGCACTGGCTTCCGGTGGCTCAGCGGATTCAGTTTAAAGTCCTCTGCGTCGCCTATAAGATCTTGAAGGGGTCCCCGGCAACGATCCTTACGACCCTCATGGCCAATTACATCCCAGCACGACCCTTGAGATCGGCAGATCTCGAATTGGCCGTGGTGCCGCGCTTTAAGCGAAGCAGGGCCGGTGGACGCTCATTCCGAGTGCGGGCCGCTGCTTTGTGGAACTCCTTACCCCCGGCAATTCGCGCTATGAGCGATTTGCTTTCTTTTCGTCGCGCTTTGAAAACGTTTTTATTTCCTTAGTTATTTGCGTGTGTTGTTTTATCTAGTTGTGTTGTGTAGCTGCCTTGTCGGGCGCCAGGACGCTCCTTAGCTGGAGCATCTGTGCGCCAAATAAAAACCACATAACATAACATAACATAACATAACATTGATAGGTTGAGTATATTATGACTTGGTATTTAGTAGTAGGACATTTTTTAGTGGTCCTGCAATCATGATGACGGACTGTGTCTGTCATGTCGCGTGCTGCTGAGTGCTGGCTGTCGTAGTAGAACCTTTTTGTTGTTGGTTTAGTTAGTGATTTACATAACTTTCCAAGTAGACTGTCTGCAAATCCAGCAATACTGTACTATCCTACTAGTTGACCAGATCAGATAGGTCAATACATGTAGTGCAATTGTTGCTAATTTGTTTCCCCAAGATAATTTTAGATTGTGGTCAAAGAAATCAAATATTTAAAAAAAACAATCATCCATATTTGTGTTTATTTCATGATCATCAGCAGCACCTCCCAGGGGCAAGACGACAGAGATGCCGGTGGAACAAGGTGGGCAGGATCGATCCTCAGAGTTCTCTTCTGCTGTCCCCAGTAAGTTGTTCTGTTGTTAATATTAATAATTATACTTCCCTAACTTTTACAGCACCTATTCATTCCAAACTGTTTCCTAATTCTATTTTTTACAAAATAGTCTTTGATCTTCTTGTAGACTGTTTCTACTTCTTATCCTGCCTCTACTATCACTCTATGTGCTACTACTATTTACTATTATTATGAGTCGGTCTGTGTAGGTATCTAAGCTTACCCAGTCGGCAAACGGTGTTAAACAAAACTCTGATCCAGCAATAGCTCTAGGCACTGAGTGCAGTCCGTTGGGTTGCCCTTGCTGTCTATTCCAGTCTTCTTACTGTTAGTGCTTTGACAATTCCCAACAACAAAATGTCAATGTCCACCAAGAATAAGCTAGTAGTTGGCTTTTTGATTTGATAGGAGCACATACCATACCACTAGTGTTTCAAGGTCTATTCTACACATACAGAAGTATGGACAAGAGAAATAGGACATTGTTGATTATAGGTGCAGTTCAACTTTCCACATACCTCAGTCAGAACAGAAGTTGAACCCCCAATCCCCTGACTGACTATCTAGTGTGTCTGACCAATGATTATACGACCCAGAAGAACAGAAGAAGACTACCGAGTCCTGACCTATCAGAGTCACGGAAGCATGCTTGCAAAGTGCAGTAGTGCAACTGCAAACCCTTCCGCTCACTCACTAGTGAACAAAAACCACACATTGTTTTTTAGTTTTAAAGTTTTAATTTCAAATAACAAATAAAAACACGATGTCTGTATTTTTAATAGCGCAGTATTCCCAGCAGACAGTGGTGATAGATGACGTTAAAGTTTAAACACCCTTCCCTAGTATATACTTCAACTTAATACATCTAATTATTATAATAACTGTGCAGGAGCCCTCACCTTGTTTGAACTTCAAGTACTGGTGGTGATGAGGAGTAGGTGGTAAAAATGGAAAAGCTCTTGTTGGCAGAAGAGCAATGGAATCTTCAGTCTGTAATTAGAAAAAGCGTGCTTGGTAAAAAGCAAGCATTCATCCATCAATCAATCAATCAATCAAAGCATTTATATAGCGCACTACTCACCCGGAGGGTCTCAAGGCGCTAGGGGAGGGGGGGTCCGCTACTGCTCGAACAGCCAAGTCTTGAGCTGCTTCCTGAAGGTAAGGTGGTCCTGGGTCAGGCGGAGGTGGGTCGGGAGGGAGTTCCAAGTCTTGGCGGCCAGGTAGGAGAAGGACCTTCCTCCTGTGGTGGCTCTTCGGATGTGGGGGACGGCGGCGAGGGCGTGGCTGGTCGATCGAAGCTGGCGTGTGGGGGCGTAGAAGTTGAGGCGGCTGTTGAGGTATCCTGGGCCTTGGTTGTGTAGGGCTTTGTGTGCGTGGGTGAGGAGACGGAAGGTGATTGTCTTGTTGACCGGGAGCCAGTGCAGATCTCTCAGGTGTCCGGAGATGTGGCTGCGATGGGGGATGTCCAGGATGAGTCGTGCTGAGGCGTTCTGAATCCACTGGAGTCTCTTCTGGATTTTGGCGGTGGTTCCGGCGTAGAGGGAGTTGCCATAGTCCAGACGGCTGGTGACGAGGGCCTGGGTGACCGTCTTCCTGGTCTCAGTGGGGATCCACCGGAAGATCTTACGTAGCATGCGCAGGATGTTGAAGCACGACGAGGAGACGGCGTTGACTTGTCTGGTCATGGAGAGGGAGGAGTCCAGGATGAAGCCCAGGTTGCCTGCGTGGTCTGTTGGTTTGGGTGCGCTGCCCAGGGCGGGGGGCCACCAGGAGTCGTCCCAGGCGGAGGGTGAAGATCCCAGGATGAGGACTTCCGTCTTGTCCGAGTTCAGTTTCAGGCGGCTGTTCGTCATCCACTTGGCTACGTCTGTCATCCCTTCGTGTAGGTTGGCTCTGGCGGTGGCAGGGTCGTTGGTGAGGGAGAGGATCAGCTGGGTGTCGTCGGCGTAGGAGATGATGTTGAGGTTGTGTTGTCGTGCGATGGCTGCGAGGGGACTCATTTAGATGTTGAAGAGGGTTGGGCTGAGCGAGGAGCCTTGAGGAACGCCGCAGATGACTTCGGTGGCTTCTGATCTGAACGGGGGGAGGCGGACTCTCTGTGTCCTTCCGGCGAGGAACGAGGTGATCCATTCCAGTGCCTTCTCCTGGATTCCGATGTTGCTGAGGCGCCGCACTAGGGTACGGTGGCAGACAGTGTCGAAGGCCGCGGAGAGGTCTAGGAGGATGAGGGCCGCTGTTTCTCCGTTGTCAGCAGGGCTCGGATGTCATCGGTGGCTGCGATCAGGGCGGGCTTGGTGCTGTGGTTGGCCTGGAAGCCAGACTGCGAGAGGTTGAGGGATCCGTTCGTCTCGAGGAAGGCGGCCAGCTGCTTGTTGGCGGTCTTCTCCATGACTTTTGCAGGAAACGGGAGCAGCGAGATGGGGCAGTAGTTCTTGAGGTCGGTGGAGTCGGCTGATGGCTTCTTTAGTAGAGCGCTGAGTTTGGCGTGCTTCCAGCTCTCCGGGAAGGTAGCGGTGTCAAAGGAGGTGTTGATGATGTCCCGCAGGTGGGGTGTGATGACAGCGTCGGCCTTTTTGAAGACGTGGTGAGGGCAGGGGTCGGTCGGAGATCCGGAGTGGATGGAGTTCATCGTGCGGATGGTGTCTTCGGTGCTGATCGGGGTCCAGGCACGGAGGGTGGTGGTGGGGGGTGGTGGTTAAGTCGTGGCGTGCGTCGGTTGAGTGCTGAAGCTGTTGTGTATGTCCGCGATCTTGTTGTAGAAGTAGGAGGCGAGGGAGTTGCAGAGGTCTTGCGAAGGGGTGATGTCGTTGTTTCCGGCGTTGGGGTTGGAGAGCTCTTTAACAATGTTGAAGAGTTCCTTGCTGTTGTGTGCGTTGTTGTCCAGTCGTTCCTTTAATGCAGTTTTCTTGGTGGCGTGGATCAGTTAGTGGTATTTTCGGGCAGCAAGCTTGAGGGCAGTCATGTTGTTCGGTGTTGGGTCTCTGCGCCAGGCTTTCTCGAGTGCTCTGCAGTTCTTCTTGGAGCTCTTGAGTTCGTCGGTGAACCATGGGGCTTTCTTGCTGCCGGGTCTGATAGGCGGGGTCTTCAGAGGGGCGAGTTCGTCTGCGCAGTTGCTGATCCACTTCGCGAGGTTGGTGGCCGCCTGGCTTGGGTTCGTTGCGCTGGTGGGAGGGTACATGCTCAGGGAAGTTGCGAGCTGGTCGGCTGTGATCTTGTTCCAGCTTCTGCGTGCAACCTGTTGCTGGTGGTGGTGGATCGTGGTCCTTCTGAAGCTGAAGTGGACGCAGCTGTGGTCCGTCCAGTGGAGTCCGGTGGCGTGGCTGAAGGTGATGTCCTTGCTGGATGAGAACATGGGGTCGAGTGTGTGTCCGGCGTAGTGGGTGAGGGTGGTCACCAGCTGCTTGAGACCGAGGTTGGCGAGGTTGTCTAGCAGGGTGGTGGTGTTGCGGTCGTTGTTGTTCTCCAGGTGAAAGTTGAGGTCCCCGAGGAGGATGTAGTCAGCGGAGAGGAGGGCGTGCGGGCTGATGCAGTCGGCGATGTCTTCGCTGAATTGTGTGCGTGGTCCCGGGGATCTGTAGATGAGGGTGCCTCTGAGGGTGGTCTTAGGGTTGATGTGGATCTGGAAGTGCAGGTGTTTGGCGGGTGCGAGGGTGTCGTCGGTGTTGGTCGTGATGCGGATGGTGTTTCTGTGGATGATGGCGATGCCTCCTCCTGTCTGGTTGACGCGGTCCCTCCGGATGATCTTGTAGCCGTCCAGGATGGCGATGTCGGGCGCTGAGGAGGCGTTCATCCAGGTTTCCGTGAGGAAGGCGACGTCTGGGGCTGTGGTGTCGAGCAGGTACCAGAGCTCGACGGCATGTCTGTGGATGGAGCAGGTGTTGAGCAGGATGCACTTGAGGTGGTTGCTGCTGGTGCTCGGCTTGGTCGGTGCTGGTGTAGTGCAGGTCTGGATGCAGGTGAACTTGCAGGAGTGGCAGCAGAAGGGTCCGTGGGTGCGTCTCTGGGTGGCTCGATAGCAGCCCGGGATTCGACCAACGTTGAGTGCATTGAGTTTGGTGGTGTCGTAGGTCCGGCGAGTGGGTAGGTGTCTGCGAGAGCCAGGGGTCATCAGTTGTGCCAAAAAGTGTTGCATGTTATGGCTCAGCATATAAAAAGTTAAGTCCCTCCCCAAAACCATCACTTTTTTTCAGTCCCAATAATTAAAAATTGTTTATGTATTAACATTTTCTTCCATTACGAGACAAAATAGGGGGTGGTGTATGGCATCTAATGACATGTTTTTTCTAGGCGTCACAACATCGGATGTGGCACCTACCACCACCAGTGCCAGGGCCAGCAGCGCGGAGGCGTCCACTCCAGGGGCTGATGCGGCGGCGCCACAAGTGCCACCAGGAAGAGCTGCTGTGGGGGATGGCTCAGCAGCGGGGGACGGTGGTAAGTTATTATGCTCCTTACTTATTGACATTTAAGAGTAGTCTCGCAAAGGGGTGTATGATGTACTGTACAGTAGACAGTACACTAGTACAAGTACACTGTACTGTTAAGAACAGTTACTAATTTAGAACTACATTTTTGCCAATCACGTAGAAGACAGTCACCCTTGACTTAGCAATAGCATTAGCGGCGGTAGTTCTCGAGTAAGCAATGGCCCCCTCTATTTGACTTCAACTCAGCTGTGAAACTTTTATCGTGAAGCCAAGTCAGATCAGATGAACTTGAGGGATGTGATGAACTAAAAGGGAAAGAAAGGTGTTAAGAAGAATGAGCGAGTCATAACATTTATGACTGTAAAAAATTATACGTGTTTTTGAATGCATGCAGAGGTGGCTGATAGGAAGGAATCAGATGCATGACTGCTTGACGCACGGATGGTTGGAGGAGAAAGAAAAGATGACTGCCTGTGTGGGTGAATCAGAAAATGCATGTGTGGTGGGCATTGCAATATATCATTTGGGTGAAACTCAAATGTAAGTCAAGACGGTGGTTTACCAAATAAAATAAAAAGGATGTTAGTTGGCTGTTGAGAAAAAGTAAAGTTGGTCCAGTTGAGACATTAACCCCTTCGATGCTCATGATGAGCTCAGCTCGTCATGAGGCACGGTTGAGCTGTGCTTATGACGAGCTGAGATTGTCATGAACAATGGGAAAGCCTACAAAGCAGCACAGGAGGGGAAAACCATCAGCAGCGATGGTATTAAGAAGAATGATAGACATTTACTTTGGAAGCCTGGATGGTATCTTCTTCCTCATAGATAGCAGAGGTGTATGTAGAACAGACGCTCAGTGGATGAAGAGTGTTACTTTGAACAGCATATCCGTGCCAGAGTAGCAAATCAGAGGAAATCCAAATACTAGAAGTTGTGATTGTTCAGAAATACTCCCTTGGCTAACAGTACAGTAGTTTAATTTGCAAGCACAGCATATATTGTGTATGTATTGTATAGTTCAGATTATATCAAGTCAAATCCCTTTCTCTGGCAATTATGGGTACCACACTTCAACCCTATGTTAATAATTTTCTTTCAGCTGTGTCAATCATGGTTGGCCTATCCATGTTGTTCACTCAATCTATCACAACAAAGCACCTAAAGTCATCCTTCATATAAGCAAAGATCATATGATCGGCTGGATATATGATCAGAAATGAATAATCTTCATTTTCCTTTTGTAGTAGTCAAGGCCCGGGGGGGCAGTGCTAAATATAAATTACATTGAGCAGTAGCCATTCATGTAACCGAGTATGGCCAGTGCCACCCCTATAGACAAGTAAGAGCTTCTCTATTCCCACCTGCATGTACTGCTTAAAGTAATGCGAGTCTGCGTCATCATGGCTTGTGTCTGTTTTTCTTGGGTGCAAGCTGACTGAGCTGGCATTATGCCGGCTACCACAAGTTCACGTACAAGTAATTTTTTTGGTGTACTCTCTGACTCTCTGACTATGTAGTGAGGCCATAGTGCTGCTAGTAGGATTCCTGAAACTCCCACTAATGTTACAGGCCTACAAAAACGGCGGAAAGATACATGCCAAAATGTTATACTGTGCTTGCAAGTTGCTAGTGTTACTGTGAGACAACTTTCTGTTGAATTATTTTGTGTTAATGTTAAAGAGTATTGTTTACAGTATTTTTCTTACTTTTTTCATATAGATGCTCCACAAAAACTCACCCGGAAGGAGATGGCTGTCTGGGCTGCATCCTGCTCCAGTGCCCCTGGGTCCACCAGCCAGCAGCCTCCAGTGGTACGGCGCCGTGGTCCAACAGCCTCCCACTGCCGCCGCGGAGCAGCAAAAAGAACAGCAGCTGCCCACCCCCAGAGCCTGGATGTCACGTCAGCGCCGTCTCCGCCGGAGAGTGGGATACCTGGAGCGCGTGGTTGAGAAGCTGAAGCGCCCCCTCCAGGACCTCCGTAAAGAGATGCGGGACCACCTGTCCACAGGACACCACCGGAAGTGACCGTCCCTTGCCCCTTTTTTAAAGACTGTTGGGGGGGTGGGAATTTGGCGTTGGGGATTCAGATGGACTTTTTGAGGGACATTCCTATGGACATTGGTTGGGGTTAGGGAGGGGGGTGGGTTGGGTCTTTTGAATAGTTTATTTTTGTTAGGGGAAATATAATTATTTATTTTACATACTTCAGCATAGTGTACACGTTCATATTTTTTTGTGAGGTGGTGGGCGGGGGTTACTGTACATTTGGTTTCCTCAAACTTACCAGCATGAATTATCTAAAACGTCCAAAAATGTACAAAAGTGCCACTAACAGGGTTAGTGAATTCAATTGCCCTACTAATACTTTACTAGTACTACTATCAGTCTCTCCTCTCCTCCGAGTCCTAGCCCATTATTCTACCTCCCCAAAATGCTTATCTTACCTGTGATTCATGTTTGAGAATAGAGCTAGGCACAGCGCTGGCTGCATGGCAAATGGCGATTTTGGTTGCCCATGAAATCCATCCATCCAGGACAGAAATTCCATTGTTGTGGTGGTAGTAGGAGTGGTACCACACTAGCAGTGATCCTCCTTGACCTCAGCGCGGCATTTGACACAGTCAGCCACGACACCTTGCTCTACCGTATGTCTAACGCCGGGATCAAGGGCAAAGCCTGGCTGTGGTTTAAGTCCTTTTTCGAGGACAGATCCTTTCGGGTCTTTGAAGGTGAGTCTGTGTCCGCCAGCAGACCTTTAAAGTGCGGAGTCCCCCAGGGCTCTTCTCTAAGCCCCGCACTCTTCAACATGTATATGAGGCCACTGGCTGAGGTCGTCCGCCCTTTTGGTGTCAAGATCATCTCTTATGCGGACGACACGCAGCTGGTGGTCTCACTGGCGCAGGAGACCAACATGCCTGCGTCAGGTGGGCTTAGAGAATGCCTAGCAGAAGTGAAGAGTTGAATGTCCTCATCATCCTTTAAATTGAATGGGGACAAAACGGAGCTGATGCTCCTAGGCCCCCCCGACCTTTGCCTCTCCAACTCTCTGTGGCCCCCCTGTCTAGGCCCCCCTCCAACCCCTAAAAATACCATCAAGAGCCTCGGGGTTTGGCTGGACAGATCCTTGTCATTCAATGTCCAGGCCACAAAACTCTCTGCCACCTGTTTTGGCCTCATGAGGATGCTAAAGAAAACCTTCCCTCTCCTCCCCATGGAAGCCAAACAGGTGGCTATACAGGGGCTAATACAGTCACGCCTAGACTTCAACAACGTGCTCTATCTCGGTGCCCCAGAGTACACCCTGCGCAGACTCCAAATAGTGCAGAACTGTGCGGCCCGCTTACTGCCTGAGCTCCCTCACAGACAGTCAGTGAGGGCTGGACTGGTCAACCTTCACTGGCTGCCGGTTTGCCAGAGAATTCTTTTCAAGGCCATGTGTATCGCCCATCAGGCCTTATGGGACACAGGCCTGAGGTTCCGTGACAATTGTAAGTGGTGTTTTCGACTCACACGAATATGGTCGAGTCTAGTATCTATGAACCGCAAATGACGAGTTTAGCAAGTGTGCGCAGTTTCGCTGTGCTAACTTAAACCGTTCGTTTGTTATGTGGGTTTGTCATCTGTACCCACGGGTTCCATCTTAGATACGGCATCCATTTTGTCTCTTGCCCTCAAGTAGCCAGCGAACGGACGCTGTCCGCTTCGCGACCCTGGGACTCCCAAGATATTTGCGGAAGACACATGTTCTTTGAAAATGTCTTTATGACGAGGGGGATGCTACTGTAAGGCAGATGGCGCCGCTCGAGGCTCATCTTGCCGCACGGGCTTATTGTCTCAGTTGTGCATCTCATTAGGCACGTCCCTTTGATGCCTGTATCTCGTGCTTCTCGACACTCCCCTTTTACACCCTTTCCGATCTCCCCACTGTCTCCGTCTTCCTCTGCACCTGTCTTCGTTCCTGTTTCGATCTACTTTACTGCTGATTGGAATTTGCTAATGGTGGGAAGATGGGTTTTTACAGTTGGGAACCGCCAAATGTTTCCGCACTTATGTTCCGGATCTTGTGTGTTTCAAAGTGATCTAAGCGACCCCTCTGAGAGCGACTTGTGGGAACCAGGTTGTAAACTATTGTGTATCATGTTATCCTATGGGTAGAAACTGTATAAAAGGAGCGATCCACAAATACAATTTGAAGCAGTCTCCCCGAACTACACTCGATGTACTTCTTGTGACTTCTGTGTTCCCTGCAGTAAATAAACCTTGACTCTTTGACGCCGAAGGAAGTGTCCCGTGTCTCTGTGATTTGTACGCCGGAGCAGGTTACCCACGAAGGTTTCAGGTGTTGTGCCCTGGCACCGCTGGGTCCAAAGAACCCAGTCCTTCAGTTGGCGCCCAACGTGGGGCTGCATCAGTGGTACCGGTCCAAGCCTGACGATCGTGAGGAACTTCGTGTGAAATCTCCGAGGGAAGGTGCACCCCGCTTCATCGATCCTGTTGTCGAAATAAGTGGCCCGAAGACTTTTCCCGCGAAGATTCCCGCCTCCTAACGGCTGCGACGGACTGCTACCCTGACTGTAGACCTGTTTTGGCGCCTGGCGTAGACCTTGGTATAGCGAGACGATTAGACGGGCCTTCCTGAGGACGCCATTGATCTTTGAGTTAAGTATTTGTGGGTCGCTCCCAGAGTTCTTGGTTGTAGACACTTTAGCGAGTGTCTTTGTTGTAAACACTTTAGCGAGTGTTTTTGTTGTAGACACTTTAGCGGGTGTCTTTGTTGTACACGCTGTGTGAGTGTTTTTGTCGGTGACACTTTGCTAGCGTACTTTGTTGTTGTTGTATTTGTTTGACGACTGCAGCCGCCAAAGACCGAGGGTTTAGTTCTTTGCTGGGACTTGGTAAATCCCGAAATCCCGTAACCCTTGAAGTTTGTGAAACTCGGCTAGTGTGCAAGATGCCTGGTCGCAGTACTTTGTTCAGTTGCTTTAGACCTTGTGGTGCGGATTCCCTGCTGGAGGACTCGTGTCCGATACCTCCGGTTGGAACTCCTACATATGACTTATATAGCAAACATGGGCTAGGCCCGATTGCTTTTAACGATTATTGGATCAAATATACAAAGAAAGACGGCGATCTTCGTTGGCCACCTCACGGTAGCTTCGAAGCGTCGATCTTAGATAATTTGGAAATAAAGTTGTTCGAACGTAAATCAAGGCCGGCCATGTTTGATGCCTTTCGGTTCTGGCGCAAAGAAGCCCGACAGAAAGAGATCAGACAAAATAAACGTAGTCAGCGAGATACTGTTGCTACTATAGTGAAGAAAGCTGAGCAGTTTCAGCGTGATAAGGAGGATAAGGATAAGGAAGTGTTTGAGAGATTACAGCGTATGTCCATAGACAAATGCTATCCTGTTTTGTCTACGGAGTCGGATAAGAAGGAAGAGGCAGTTGAGGATTCTTTAATGTCCTATCTTATGAAGTCGCCACCTCCGTACGTACAGGGTACCGCAGCTCCTGTGGTCCCTGCCGTACCTGTTCCACCAGTTCCTCAACCTGCACTTGCTCTTCCGACTGTTCCTGCTCCTTTGCCTCTTTCTATTCCTACTGCTCCTCCGCTTCCACATACTCCTGTTCCCGCTACTGCTCACGCTACTGCTCCTGTGTTGTTAACCCCTGTTGCTGCTAACGTCTCTACTCCTTCTCTTGTTAGTCCTGTGTCTTACTCTTCTCCCTCTACTCGTAATCGTGATTCTCCCCTTGCGACAAACTTCTTTCAGTCGCTCGGACCTGTTTTTGGGTCTGCAGGTTCTGATGGTCCACAGAGACGTAGCCAGCTTCCTGGTAATAGAGAACGTGTTGCGCTATACAATATGGCGATGGGTTGGATGATAAACCCTGTTAGAAATCCACCTCGTGTTGTCCTCGAAACGTTTGATCAATTCAACATACCTACTCAGAGATATGTGTTTGATGAAATGTGCAAGTTCTTACATGATCAGATAGCGGCTGTTGCGCCTGACGAGGTGCTGACCGCCCTGTCTAATCTTCGGCTTCAGTTCGCAACTGGACTGATAGTCGACACTAATGTCCGACGTGCTATTGAACGGTTGCTATCTCTTCGTCCCGCTCCTATTCCTCATGCATTGTTCGTTGAGGACATTGAACAACGAGATGGGTCTGGCCAATATCCTATGCGAGAAGTTCCGCCAGTTTGGGTACCCGCTGATAATACTAATGCTAATGCTCCAATACCAGCACATTTCCAGAGAGTGTGGATACACCTCCCTTGGAAACGATCGGAAGTGCTTCAGGTGAAACAAACTTTGCCTGATCCTCGCAAAAATCCTGCGGGGTATTACAAAGAATTATCGCAGCTCGTAGACGCTACGATAATGAATCTGGCCGATATCGACATGTTGTTTGGCAATGTCGTACCGCAACCGGTATGGGCCAAGATTCGTCACCAAGATCACGCGAATGAATTAGGTGGTGATTGGGCTGCCATTACAGCGGCAGACGCTGGACAAGTGGCTGCTACTAAACCCGATCAGTTGATTGAACTTCTTCCCCAGCGAATCATTACGTTAATGAAAACGCTTATGCCAGCTATGAGGGTAAATTGGGACAAGTTGTCAGCCTGTAAGCAGAAGAAAGATGAGAGTGTTTCAGACTTCTTTACGAGGTTCGAGGAAACATTCGTCGATCATAGTGGGCAGGATATGGGTACTGAGGGTGGACAGAGGTTGTTTGTGGATAAATTTGTATCGAACTTATTGCCCGACTTGTGCAATAAATTGAAAAATTCAGAAAGTTCATGGGCCGTTTCTACCTCAGCTCAGATTCTGGCTACGGCACAATATTACGAAAATAGAGAAAAAGAGGAAAATGACCGTGCCGATAAAAAGACGAAAGAGCTGAAAACTAAAGTGTTGTTACAACAAGCATATCCGCCGCGTTCTAATCAGAATGCGCCTCAGCAGAATAGATCGCAGTCGCAATCAAATCGATCGCAGCCGCGTAATGATTCATCTTTTCAGAGATCTTCGTTGGGGTACAACCAATGTGCTTATTGTAGACAGGAGGGACACATTAAATTCAATTGTCCTGCTTTAAATGACCGTAGTGGTGGTAATTCGTCTAGAGGAGGTCGTGGTGGTGCACAGCACGCATCACGTGGTAGAGGTCGTGGTGCTCAGAACGACTGTTCTGATAACTCGTCAAATTCTAATAATTGTTTCGACCAACGTGGATCATCGCAAGGACGATCTGCGCAGTACAATGTAGACGATTATTACGTCGATCAGGGAACTGACGATAGTAATTACTAGGACAGCCAAAGACAAGGAGAGGGAGTGGTATCAGTTCCGGTTGATCAGAGAGGGCCTTACGTCGCAGTTGCTACATCGGGCGTCGTTGAGCCTTTTCTGTTGGACACTGGTGCAGCGAAAAGTTCTATCATGCATTCGAAACTCCCTGGCGCACCTTTGTCTGGCTTAACAAATGTATCTGTTGGATTCTCTGGCGCCCCCGTTAGCAATCCAGTTTCGCGCCCTTTGCCCCTTAAAATTGGGCCTCGTGAGCTCGAAGCTCCGTTGATTTTAACCACTGGTTGTGGTGAAAATCTTTTGGGTCTGGATTTGCTTAAACGCTTGTATGCGACTTTGTATTGTTCTCCTGCGGGTATAAAGCTTACGTTAGGAGAGAGGGTAGTCTCTCCCATGTACTTGTCCCTCGATAAGCTTCCACCGGAATTGAGTTCTCTTCCTGCATCTTTGTGGGCGACGGGTCCAAACGACGTGGGCCTACTTGATGTCTCCCCTTATGTTGTTCAGTTGAAATCGAATGTGCGATTGCCACGTATTCCCCAATATCGTATCTCCCTGGATGGTGAACGAGCTTTGTTAGCGATCATCTATGATTTGATCGAGAAAGATGTCATTGAAGAAACTCGGGGAAACGTGTGCAATAGTCCTGTACTGCCCATTCTTAAACGTACTGATCCTACCAAACCGCCTGTTTATCGTTTTGTTATTGATTTGCGGGAGGTGAATAAAATTGTGGTTCCTCAATTCCCTGTTGTGCCTGACATTACGGCGCTACTGACTCTGATTCCAGCTACGGCTTCATGGTTTTCGGTGATTGATTTGAAAAATGCGTTTTTCAGCATCCCGATTGCCGAAGAGAGCAGGGACCTTTTCGGTTTCTCTCTTGGTGGACGTAGCTTCCGGTTCAAACGCGCTCCTCAGGGCTACTGTGAAAGTCCATCGATTTACAGTCAAGCTTTGAAGGGTCAACTAGATGCGTTTAGGTTGCCGGTTGGTGCGGCTTTAATCCAATACGTCGACGACTTATTGGTGGCTGCTGATACTCAGGACATTTGCAAAATTGCTACAGTGTCGTTGCTGCAACATCTCTGTGAGTTAAATCACAAGGTGTCACCTTCTAAACTCCAATATTGTTGTCAAGAAGTAACCTATCTAGGTCACTTATTGTCAAAGGAGGGAAGGAGATTGACCCCAGAGAGAATTGCAGCGATTGCGCGCATGGCTGTGCCACAAACCCAAAGAGATGTGCGTGCCTTTCTAGGTATCACATCGTACTGCAGGCAGTGGATTCCTAATTTTTCATTGCTAGCGAAACCATTGGTGGCTCTTACGTGCAAGGATGTTTCGACTCCTTTACCATGGACGGAAGAATGTCAGAAACGTTTTTCTGAATTACGTGATTCATTGTGTTCGGCCCCTGTGTTAGGTACCCCTGATTACAGCAAGCCGTTCACGTTATATGTTCACGAGAGGGAAGGTTGTGCTTTAAGCGTCTTAACGCAACCTTTTGGTGGTAAGCAACGTCCATGTGCATATTTTTCCTCGACCTTAGACCCAGTAGCTAGAGCATTGCCGAGTTGTTTGAGAGCAACTGCGGCAGCTGCGGTCTCCATCCGACAATCAGCAGGATTGGTCATGGATAATATGCTTACGGTGATGGTTCCGCATGCAGTCGATACTCTTTTGAACCGTACGAAAACTCAGCACTTGACGAGTGCGAGGTTATCTGGGTACGAATTGACGCTCTTGGCAAGCCACATTCAGATAAAACGTTGTAATGTCCTAAATCCGGCAACTTTGTTACCAATTAGTGCAGAGTCAGATGCAGTAACAGAACATGACTGTTACTTGCGGACAGAGGAGGAAACAAAAGGTCGTGTGGACCTTAAAAACACCCCATTGGAAGACCCGGATGGCATCCTGTATGTGGATGGGTCATGTTTTAAATTGCCGAATGGTGATGTGACTACTGCTTATGCTGTGGTGACATTGAATACTGTTGTTGAGACTGCGAGATTGAATCAGAATTCTGCCCAAGCTGCAGAGCTGATCGCTCTTACTAGAGCATGTGTATTAGCAAAAGGTAAACGTGTGAATGTGTACACCGATAGTCAGTATGCTTTCGGTGTAGCGCATAGTTTCGGACGATTGTGGCGAGAACGTGGTTTCTTGACGTCGCATGGCACGAAAATACAGCATGGCCAGCTTGTGAACGATCTTTTGGATGCATTGACTTTGCCTGCTCAAGTTGCAATTGTTAAATGTAGTGCGCATCGTAAGGTGACGGATGATGTTGGTCGTGGTAATGCGTTTGCAGATGAGATTGCTAAGGAGACTGCCCGGAACCTTAGCACTCGAATGTATGTGACGAATTCGGTTAGGTGGCCTACAGAATCAAGTATGTGTGAGAATACTATAGAGAGTGTGAAAGCAATTCAGAATGAGGCCACCGACACTGAAAAGATGAAGTGGAAAGAAAGTACGGGAAGGTTGGATGTGAATGGTTGCTGGATTGATTTGTCAGATCAGAAAAGATGGATGTTGCCTGATGCGTATGTACTGGCCGTTGTGCAAATGGCACATGGGTTAGCACATATTAGCGCGAAAGGTATTTGCAAGTTGTTGGCTGATGTGTGGAAGAATGATGGAATTACTAAGTGTGCTGAACGTTTGGTGAAGAATTGTATGGTGTGTATAATGTACAATCCTGGCAAAGGAACCCCAACTCCCCCTGGCAGTTTTGCTCCTCCTTCGTATCCCTTTGAGGTGATCCAATTGGACTTCGTCCATATGGAGCGATGCAATAACCTGAAATACGTTTTGGTTGTGGTTTGCGCATTCTCCCGATGGATCGAGGCCTATCCCCTCAAAGATAATACTGCTTTGTCTACTGCGAAAATCCTACTGAAGGAATACTTTCCTCGGTATGGAATGCCTAGAGTCGTGTGGTCAGATAACGGAAGTGAGTTTGTTGGAAGTGTGATGAGGAGTGTGTGTAAGGGCCTTGGAATTAGTCAAAAATTCCATAGCGCCAATCATCCCCAGTCAGCTGGATTGGTTGAAGGGTACAATGGCACCCTTAAACTAAAATTAGCGAAGATCCAGGCTACGACTGGACTTTCGTGGCCTGACGCTTTGCCTCTAGCATTACTGTCAACTAGGGCGACTGTACACTCCCGAATAGGGCTTAGTCCCTATGAAATAGTGTTCGGCCGTCCTGCGAATGTGTGGGGGGTTCCTAGGCCAGGTATATTCGTTGATCTTGAGTACCCGATGTTGATTGACTACTTACATGACTTGACTGCTAAACTGAGGTTAATTCATCAACAGGTTTACGACGCCTTGCCGACGCAGACGGAGGGTCCAGGCCACCAGCTCCAGCCTGGTGATTGGGTTGTCACCCGAAATTTTTCGCGCAAGAAGAATCTGGACCCCCGCTTTGTTGGACCTCACCAGGTGCTTTTGGCCACGAGGACTGCCGTTCGTCTTGAGGGACGGAAGAACTGGGTACATGCTACCCATTGTAAGCGAGTCCCTATTCCTTTGCCGGCAGACCCGTGGGTGAGGAAAGGCATTGCGTCAACAGAAGCAGCGACATTGCCGGCGTTTGTACCTTTCAGTGACGCACAACTAGTTGGTGAACACTCAGTGCAGCAGAAAGCCATTGTTGGAACATTGTCAGCAAAAGACTCAAGACCAAATCAGCAAACTGATCAACAGGACGCTGTCTCTTCGACAGATCCTTTGTTCGACGTGCAGACACGTCCCGGGAAACATCGATATTCTTTGCGATCTCACACTAAGGACAAATAAAAATTTTTGCTTGCTTTGCTGAAACTGATAACTGCAATATCTTCGTTTCCCCTGATCAACTGTGAACAATTCGTATCACTGAAAATTGTTTTGTACATATATCAAGATTTTTTTCTTGTATCTTTTTCCTTCCACAGCTGAATTATTTGTGCTAAATAAAATACATATTGTGTATTGAGGGCCGTAGGGCCGCGCGCGTACCTCCTTCTGGACAGTAGGTCTTGACGCTAGGTTAAAGGCCGTCGGTTCCTAGGAACTCCTGGGAATTGACTATTGCTGCACAGAACGAAGTGCGTCAAGAAACGTTGCGGACGGTCGTAGGGAAATGGCATTTTTGAAGCTGAATGATTTGGAAGGAGCTCAGGCATATAGAGTCAAGCTGCAGAAACTTAGTCGTACTAAATGTTTTGTATTCCAATTGTTTGTACTGTTTTTAACTGCTTCCGCATTTTTGGCGGGTGGGGTGTATTACACTATGTCTTACTTCTTACTTCCTACCCCTACTCCTACTCCTTACCCTAACATTACTTCTACTGCTTCTCCTCATTCCTTTCATATGTTACCAGAACACGAACAGGCTAGACGTGTAGAATTCCGCAACAATTCCTTTATCCAGCTCCTCCATCAGCATCAGTTAGTGGTTAACACTACTAATTGTTGGGTGTGTGGGTTGATGCCACATACTACGGGTAAGGGAATTCCATATCTGGTGTTACCGTATAGTTCCCAAGGGTCAGCTCGAGCATACCAAACAATGCTTCGAAGCGCACTAGGTTTCCACCCCTCTCCAGAACGTTCCCCCAAACCGGGTCCTACCTCATGGCAGTGGGTGGTATCGATGATAATACAGGATTTGGAAGATGAAATCTATGATGCTTATCTCATCCCTAAGGCAGAGGTACAAGCCTATAGGGCACCGAATAAAGGGGAATATAGTACGTTCACTAATGAAAAGCAGCTTAAAAGCTCGTCTCCAATATGGGTCGTACCCCACACTGGTAATTTTTGTCTTGTGGGTCGTGGCTCGCAAGCCTCACTTGGAGTAAATGCTTGCACTGAAAGTTACGTTCTGTCAATGTCCCCGATCCCTGTGCTTCTGGCTGCCAAGGGTACGTACTTCATCTGTCATGATCGTGCATACACATGGTTGCCCGCAGACTTCATGGGCTCATGTTTTGTTGCAAATCTGTTGCCTCCGACGTTTACTGTAGATGCCGATTATCATAAGACTAGAGTTGTACGAGGCGTAATTAGTGAAGAGGATACTGCCGGTCAAGAGGCAGGAGACTTTTTCAAGGGTTTCCTCCCGTTTTGGGGACCTATGGTTAATAGTAGGAACCTGAGACATTTGACTCGAGTGGTAGAATCGACAGCTAACATTACTGCCAGTGCCCTTGGTAATATCACCACAGAACTTCAGGCGGAGAGACTTATGACATTACAAAACCGTATGGTTTTAGATGTTGTCTTAGCAGATCGCGGTGGGGTATGTAAAGTGATCCATTCGAGCTGTTGCATTTTCATTCCAGATAATGCTCCTACTGTCTATCAAGCCATCTCGAAGTTGCACAAGATCTCCGAATCCATACACGTGGATGTAGGGGATTGGACGCTACTTGGTTGGTTTTGGGGCCTGGTGTCGACTTGGGGTTGGAAGATTCTGACGATCATCGGGGTTGTGGTAGTGTTCCTGTTCACGTGTTGCCTTTGTGTGCAGTGTGGTCCTGCCTTATGTGGCCTCTGTGCTACAACGTGTATGAGACAACCATCTGTTACCAAGGGGACTCGGTTGGACAGAGCTATGCTACAACGACATCTTGATGGTCTGATGAATATCGAGTATGATTCCGACTAGTGCTTGCCTACATGAGGGCAAAAGGAGCGTCTGAGGTTCCGTGACAATTGTAAGTGGTGTTTTCGACTCACACGAATATGGTCGAGTCTAGTATCTATGAACCGCAAATGACGAGTTTAGCAAGTGTGCGCAGTTTCGCTGTGCTAACTTAAACCGTTCGTTTGTTATGTGGGTTTGTCATCTGTACCCACGGGTTCCATCTTAGATACGGCATCCATTTTGTCTCTTGCCCTCAAGTAGCCAGCGAACGGACGCTGTCCGCTTCGCGACCCTGGGACTCCCAAGATATTTGCGGAAGACACATGTTCTTTGAAAATGTCTTTATGACGAGGGGGATGCTACTGTAAGGCAGATGGCGCCGCTCGAGGCTCATCTTGCCGCACGGGCTTATTGTCTCAGTTGTGCATCTCATTAGGCACGTCCCTTTGATGCCTGTATCTCGTGCTTCTCGACACTCCCCTTTTACACCCTTTCCGATCTCCCCACTGTCTCCGTCTTCCTCTGCACCTGTCTTCGTTCCTGTTTCGATCTACTTTACTGCTGATTGGAATTTGCTAATGGTGGGAAGATGGGTTTTTACAGTTGGGAACCGCCAAATGTTTCCGCACTTATGTTCCGGATCTTGTGTGTTTCAAAGTGATCTAAGCGACCCCTCTGAGAGCGACTTGTGGGAACCAGGTTGTAAACTATTGTGTATCATGTTATCCTATGGGTAGAAACTGTATAAAAGGAGCGATCCACAAATACAATTTGAAGCAGTCTCCCCGAACTACACTCGATGTACTTCTTGTGACTTCTGTGTTCCCTGCAGTAAATAAACCTTGACTCTTTGACGCCGAAGGAAGTGTCCCGTGTCTCTGTGATTTGTACGCCGGAGCAGGTTACCCACGAAGGTTTCAGGTGTTGTGCCCTGGCACCGCTGGGTCCAAAGAACCCAGTCCTTCAGGCCCCATGATTACCCATGACCTAGTCACCCACTACCTTCCCAGCAGAAACCTCCGCTCCAGCCAGACCTTTCTGGCTATGGCCCCAAGGATAAAGAGGACCAAAACTGGTGGGAGGACGTTCACCTACAATGCATCCAGGACTTGGAACACTCTCCCCCTGCATCTCAGAGCGAATTCCAACCTCACGGTGTTTCGCAAACAGCTAAAAACCTTCCTCTTTAATCTGCATCACTAACTTCAGCTAGCCTCCGCTGTAGGTTCCTAGCTATCTTAGCGCTTGGACGCCTCCGGGCAGCAATTCGCGCTTTATAAATTCACATCCTATTCCTATTCCTATTCCAATAGCAGTAGCAGTAGCAGCATATGAAAAAAAAAGGAAATGAGACATTGAGTGGCCTTAGAGGAGTATTAGAAGGAACAGTATGCTGAAGATAAGTATGGGAAAAAAATATTTGCATGGAGGATTATGGCTACAACAAGAACAGTGACACAGCAGCGTAACCTTTCTTCACGTGTAGGAGGATGCTGTTGACGATGGATCCAATCGATGGTGGGCATGAAATTCAGAATTGATTTGAAAATACTCATAGGTGTTTTTTTAAGCAGAATTATAATATCCTAGGATTCCTCTAGCTGCCTTAAAATTGATTTGAGGAGGTTGCTTGCACCTTATCCTCCCCAGCAAGTGTGTGGAAATATTGTTGTCATTTAGTCACACCTCAATGAAAACCACACAGCCCGGGGGAAGAGGCCTAGGGTTTGAAAATTGGATGGGTATGGGGGGGTTTGGGAAAGTTTTGTGGAGAGAGGAAGAAAACACAGCATGGACAAACAACAAATGAAGAAAAACAAATCTTTGTATACAAAGATATCCATAAATCTTTTAAGGGACATAAAGGAAGTGCATGCACCACTGCATGCATGAAGTTGTTTGCTAAATGGATGGTTAGGTTTATGAAAAGTAGTACTTACTACAACTTACTAACTATGAAGAAACAATGTGACAGTACAGGGTTGCAGTAATTACGCAATTTGACTTGCCTATCTGCCCTCAGAGAGAATAAACACTTATTAGTATATTAAATTAGTTTTCAAAATAGCAAAGAAACTTATTAATTAGCTTGAGGGATGAATTCGAAGCAAACAGCAAACAAATGCATAGAGTCACACTCATAGAAGGTCACAACAATAACATTATTTAAAAGATAAGGAGAAGTGAAGAGGCTACTGTAACTGTATGTTGTAGTTGTCCTGTTCAATTTGGGAAGTTGCATGTATCCAGCAATTCCTCTTATTTGCGGTACTCCCCCATTCCATCTGACGCTCCGTCGATCAATCTTGGTGACCAAACACACTGTCCACTGCCTGCCTGGCGGAGGCGGAATTGCCGATCGCTAATGGTAATCCTCAGTTAATCGTCTTTCCCATTGCACAGGGTAAAAGCCGGCCGGTAATTGTTGATGGAAAAACAGGAAGTGATATTAAAACACCAAGGAGAACAAAATATAAGGTACGGTGTGCAGTGCAAAAATAACACTTTCAGTTTCAGAGGCGACAGTATTACATACAGGCATAATTTCTAAAGTGCGTACTCTGAGTCTCCTTTTAAAGGATAGTAATTAGCACACAGCAGGCCAGGGCCATGCAGACGGTCAAGGCAGGCACCACTGAGTGAATGAAGCAACCTGATGTAGCATACCTCTTTGACACAGACAGACAAAGCATATCTAATTGTATGCAGCAAGCCACATAGCCGCAATTTTACATGAACTGCTGTCTGGTTCTGGCATAACCACACTACACTGGCTCGACCACTCCATACCACGACTAGACAGACATGTGGTTCTGCTGTAGTTGTTATTGACTGGTTTACCTGTTTGCCACTCACAAAATGGCATAGCTCTTCTGTAAACCGACAATGACGATCCATCCATCCCAGTGAGTGACTGTAAAGAAAAAAGATATTATGTAACTTTGATCTTCAAGACTCATCATCATCATGGTATATTGGCAAACTCAATGTTGTTCATGCAGTCGCAGTCTACACACACAGTGAGTCCAAGGACATTTTGCATATTAAAAAATGCAACATAGTGGCCCCTGCAGTAGAAGTAGTATTTGAAATAAACAAGGTAAAAAAAATAGAGTAGACTTGAGTTATATTTAGTGTGTAAAAGATTAAATAATAACAGAAGACATATTATGATTCATTTCATGCACAACAAACAAACAACAATTGCTTTTATCAGAGCCAGACAGCCAAGCTGGTCACTGCATGCCATCTCATTATTCATTACCTGTTCCACTTTTTGTCCCCATCTTGTTCTTAAAGTAGAGGCCCACAGGGCAGCCTCTCGTGTCAATTGCAGAAGTAACTGTCAGCAATCAGCATATAGTCAGTAATTCCAGTCCCACTTCTTTTGAGGGGACTCGTCTACGAAGCGACAGTTTCTTGATTCTGCGTAATCCAGCCATCTGCCTTGAGGGAAATGGATATGGGGAGTCTGGAGGAGGAGGAGAGAGGAGCATGACTGAGTTGTGAACTTGTGAACTTCAGGATTGCAAACAGTGGCACCTTCTATAAGGAAATAAGACAAAGACAGTGCTGCTGATGGATTTGTTGTGGTAAAAGTTGCAAAACAAAGAAAGACACACAGTAGTAAAAGTGAATAAGGAGTCAGGACGAAAAAATAAAAAGGAAGTCAGTTTCAGGCCTAGGTGTCAGGGAAGTAGAGCTCGTCCTTAAACTCTGTGAATTGAGACAGGAGTAGGTCAGCTAACAGAGAAGAGCTTCCGTCACCTAAGTCGGTGCCCTCTTCTTCCTGCGTGTATTCACATATTTTGTAATCTGGTGGTATGAAGTGCTGATTCATCTTGATCATTGTTAACCTCTCCACATTTTTGGGCGAGAGATGGGTCCTTTTTGAAGTTACAATGGCACCAGCAGCACTGAAAACACGTTTAAAAGACACGCTTGCGAGTGGGCAAGACACATAATTTAGAGCCAGCTTGGCGATCAATGGCTAGTGAGGCCTTTTCCCATACCAATACACCAATGGGTTGTGATCAATGTAGATCACTGTTGGGTCATCCAGATAGGCCTGCACCATCCACTCAAGGTCATCCAGGGCTGCTCAACTTTGCGTACCATCTGTGGCCTTTGCATCGGCACTGGAACGAGCAAACCCTTGATGAGTTATCCAATCCACTTCCGGGAATATTATGGCTGGGCCTGGTGCAGGTGAGGATGATGATATGGTTGCTGGTGTAGGTAACGGCTGTGAGGGAAAGTGACTGCCTTCAGCCACAGAAGTGGACCTTGTCGCCGGATGGCCTGCTGATTCAGTACTTCTGCTGATTCCTTCAATTTCCTGCCGCTCCTTTCCGAACCGAGTGGCTGACAGAGCTAGCCGATGTTTGTACTTTGAAACATCTGCTTCAGTAAAAGGAATGAATGCTTTGCTGGCCACTGCCTTTTTGTACTGTGGATCTAGAATAGTGGCACAAATGTAATGTTGTTCTGTATGTATTTTTTTAAGCCTTTCATTGTCAACTAGGCAGGTTAATAAGCTCTCCGCCAACTGATATGCGTCTTGCTTGTCAGTATCATCTTTGAACGTTGAAGACACCACCTTCAGTTGGTGCTCTAGCATGCGCAACAATGGGATAGTCCTCCCTGCTGACTTCACGTGTGAAGACCTCAAAAGGACGAAGCATGTCTGTCAGGTGTTTAACTAGGTCCCATTCCTCCAACTCTAGCCTCATGTCTTTCATAGTAGTACCCAGTGCAAAGACATACTCATACGCACTGCTCAGACAGACGCTGAAGCATGCAGAAGGTAGAGTTCCAACGTGTTACGACCTCCTGGATGAGTCCTCTGACTGGCACTCTATGTTCATGTTGAAGTTTCCTCAGCTGCTTCCGGGCCTTAAAAGAATGGCTGAAATGTGTGCAGATTCTTCGGCAGGTGGTCAGTAACTTGCTGACTGTGTTTTCTTTTTTCAAGAAATCTTGAACAACAATGGTAATTCTGTGCGCCAAACACGGCACTATGAAATAGCCACCATCATTCATGGCCCTAACTATATTACAGCCATTATCCATGGAAACATAACCAATCATGCGCTCTCTTGGATGCAGCCATTTAAAGACCTTACTGTTAAACTCCTCCAAAATGTTTACTGCAGTATGAGATTTCTTGATGGCAAACATGGCTACTGTTGCATGTTTCCGACTAGCTTGAATCAAGGGCTTGGCAACTGGTCCACATGTCTGTTGTCAGATGGATAATGTGAATAGCACTCGTCTGCAAAGCTGCCCTAATCACCTCCAGCACATCTTGATGTAGTGCTGGAACCGCAACTCTGGCAAAATAGGACCGGCTAGGAACTTCCATTTAGGGCAGACTTTTGCCACAAATTGTCGAAAATCCACCCCTTCCATGAAAGAAAAAGGGAGAAGGTCCAGCGCTAACATTTTACCCAGCATTGCATTATAAAGACGTGCCATTGGGTTATTGCGTTCCAATGGCGCCTCCGACCAAAACATGCTTTTAATGGTGGTCTGGACCGTTTTTATATGTAATGAGGATTCAGACCTCTTCAACCCAGTTAGGCTCATTGATGTACTTTTTCGCGTTGGTGTCTCTACCAGGCTACTGTGCCTCCTTGATGTTGTTGGGGTAGAGGAGGGTGTGGGCGCTCCCACTGTAGTGCCACTGCCAGGGGTTCTGTGTGTACCAGAAAAAATGTCTCTAGGATGTTCACCTCCCCCCTGCACGATCAGCTCCTCTTCATCATCAGATGCAATATCAATGTCTACATTTGGATTTGTACTTTTGGCTTCCCGGATCTTACTTAGGTGCGCCTCCCACTGGATAGTCTGGTGTTTTTGGAGATGACCTCTCTGGCCTCCGGTACCATAGTTGGTATCAAGCTTACCGCGACTAACTACTGCTTTACAAATCGAACAAATATTTAGGTTTTCCGCCTTTTTGCTAACACTAAAGAAGTCCGAAACTGGGGAGTTGAGATGTCTGGTGGTGGTGGTGGAGTTGCTACTTTCAATGCCAGATGAAGTGGAGGATGGGCGTGGCCGAATTTGACTCTGTTGTGCACTTACAGTTACAGAACCATGACTTGAGGTAACGGAGGTCGAGCTGGATGGAGGTCTCTGCCGTCCCTTCTGAAGAGAAAATATGGCAGCTGTAGGTCGTGTTGGTGTAGTGGTTACCTGTGTTGGTGGTGGTACCAGTGCCACGCCGCCCACATCCCGCTCAGCAGCAATAGGGTAAAAATGTCTGTCTGCTGCATGCCCGCTGGGGCTGGAGTGACGACTGACGACTGTGATGACTGGGTCGTCATCGTCAGACTGTTCATCAGCAGCAGAATCCACCAATTCTACTTCTTGTTTGTCGTCATCACCCATAAGTGAAAGCCTTGCAGGAACCTTCCTTTTAGCCTTAGCTACCTTTGTCGGCTCATGGAGTGCCTCCCTCTCAGACTGCATTGGTGGGTTCCAATCAAGATCAAGATCATCAGAAGGAAGGGGGCTTGAAGAAGAACTTGTACTAGACCTCCTTGACCTTTTTCTTGCTGGGGATCTGGAGCACAATGGATCATCAGGAGGAGTGGCTTGCTCGGATGATACCTCCACTTGAATCTCGATTTCCTGATGTGTCCCTACTTCTGGAGGAACAAGCATTGTGGGCAGTTGTACCTCTCCATGCGCCTCTCCATGCGCCTCTCCATGCACCTCCACTTGCACCTCTACTTGCAGCCTTTACTTGCGCCTCTACTTGTGCCTCTACTTGTGCCACTCCTTGGGCCTCTCCTTGGGCCTCTCCTTGTGCCTCTCCTTGCACCTCTCTTTGCACCTCTCCTTGCGCCTCTCCTTGTTGCACTTGTGGTTGTCATTGCGGCTGTGGTTGAACACTCGTCAGATGAGTTACACCCGGCGTTGATTGGATGCTACTTTCTTGCGATGAGTCAACGCCAACATCACTGGTCGATGGTGATTGAGCAATTAAAGTGGCTCCCTCTGCGGCACTCATGGCCTTGGGCCTAACTTGCCGTGGTGGCACTGAGACCAATAAAGCTGAGGTGCTGCTCCCAACTTGGTCCCCGGTGGACACCGCTGCTGCAGGCGTAGTTATTTTTTTCCCAAAAAAAGTGTCTGTGGGCACACCAGTCTCCTTGGTAAGTGGCTCCACTTGCTTCTTCAGCTCCTTCTTACTGGCAGTGGCACTGGCAACTTTCTTGGTAGAGGAGCTATGGCCACCTTTCTTTGGGCCCATCTTCTTAAGATGTCAGAAGAACAGCAGGCCGCAGTTGCACGAGTTGCAGAGTTGTCTGTGGCCACACGTGACGTTGTTTTGCACACACCGCAGCAGGACTTCTTACTGGCACTGATGATGGACGATGAGGATGATTAATTTGTGGTTCTCTTTGTGCACCTAAAAGCAAAGGAAGTCAGAGGAACATCAGTTAAATAAATGTTGCATATGTCGTGCTTCAATTAATATTTGCAACTAGGCATTTATTATTATTAATACACACCCAAAACTTGAAAGACCAAAAATAAAAATTACAACTATTTCTAATCAAAAATGGATGTTTACATTGATAGAAGAGAGACCACACAGAGAGAGTTGGCACAAAGCACACTGCCTGACTTCAAAATGGCCCCTCGACCCCCACCCGCTTCGACAGGCCCTGCCTGGACCAGGCCTCAAAATGGTCCCCACCCACATGGCCAGGCCCCAACACCAACCCAAAAAATCGAAAAACACACTAAGAAACCCCAATCCAATGACATCCCTGCCCTAAACGATGTTTAAAATATTCAAGAGACCCCACAGAAGGCCTTGGTCCATGCACCACTGAGTACCCCTAGGCATAATAGATGAAAGCAGGGCAGACTGGGTGCAGACCTATGGCACAAAGCACATTGTCTGGCTTCAAAATGGCCCCTTGATGCCCACCAACATGGCTAGGCCCTGCCTGGACCAGGCCTCAAAATGGCCCCCACCCACATGGCCAGGCCTTAACACCACCCCAAAAAATCGAAAAATACACAAAAAAACCACAATCCAATGGCATCTCTGCCTTAAATGATGTTTAAAATATTCAAGAGACCCCACAGAAAGCCTTGGTCCATGCACCACTGAGTACCCCTAGGCATAATAGATGAAAGCAGGGCAGACTGGGTGCTGGCCTATGTCACAAAGCACACTGCCTGACTGCAAAATGTCCCCATGATGCCCACCCACATGGCCAGGCCCTGCCTGGACCAGGCCTCAAAATGGCCCCCACCCACATGGCCAGGCCTCAACACCACCCCCAAAAAATCGACAAACACACAAAAAAACACCACAATCCAATGCCATCCATGCCCTAAATGATGTTTAAAATGTTCAAGAGACCGCACAGAAAGCCTTGGTCCATGCACCACCGAGTACCCCTGAGCATAATGAATGAAAGCAGGGCAGACTGGGTGCAGGCCTATGGCACAAAGCACGCTGCCTGGCTTCAAAATGGCACTTGCCCCCCACACACATGGCCCTGCCTGGACCAGGCCTCAAAATGGCCCCCACCCGCATGGCCAGGCCCCAACACCACCCCAAAAAAATAAAAAATCACCACAATCCAATGCCATCCATGCCCTTAATCATGTTCAAATTCAAGACACCCCACAGAAAGAATAGGCCCATGCACCAGAGAGTACCCCTGGGCATAATGGATGAAAGCAGGCAGACTGGGTGCAGGCCTATGGCACAAAGCACACTGCCTGGCTTCAAAATGGCACTTGCCCCCCACACACATGGCCCTGCCTGGGCCAGGCCTCAAAATGGCCCCCACCGGCAAGGCCAGGCCCCAACACCACCCCAAAAAAATCAAAAAACACCCAAAAACACCACAATCCAATGCCATCCATGCCCTAAATGATTTTTAAAATATTCAAGAGACCCCACAGAAAACCTTGGTCCATGCACCACTGAGTACCCCTGGGCATAATGGATGAAAGCAGGGCAAACTGGGTGCAGGCCTATGGCACAAAGCAAACTGCCTGGCTTCAAAATGGCCCCTTGACCCACACCTACATGGCCAGGCCCTGTCTGGAGCAGGCCTCAAATGGCCCCCACCCACATGGTCAGGCCCCAACACCACCCCAAAAAATCAAACAACACACACAAACACCACAATCCAATGCCATCCATGCCCTAAATGATGTTTCAAATATTCAAGAGACCCGAAAGAAAGCCTTTGACAATGCACCACTGAGTATCCCTGGGCATAATGAATGAAAGCAGGGACGACTGGGTGCAGGCCTATGGCACAAAGCACACTGCCTGGCTTCAAAATGGCCCCTTGACCCCCAACCACATGGCCAGGCCCTGCCAGGGCCAGGCCTCAAAATGGCCCCCACCCACATGGCCAAGCCCCAACACCACCCCAAAAAATCAATAAACACAAAAAAAAATACAATGCCATCTATGCCCTAAATGATGTTTAAAATATTCAAGAGACCCCACGGAAAGCTTTGGTCCATATACCACTGAGTACCCCTGGGGATAATGGATGAAAGCACAAAGCAGACTGCCTGGCTTCAAAATGGCCCCTTGACCCACACCTACATGACCAGGCCCTGCCTGGACCAGGCCTCAAAATGACCCCCTCCCACACGGCCAGGCCCCTACACCACCCCCAAAAAATCGAAAAACACACAAAAAAACACCACAATCCAATGCCATCCATGCCCTAAATGATGGTTCAAATATTCTAGAGACCCGAAAGAAAGCCTTTGTCCATGCACCACTGAGTACCCCTGGGCATAATGGATGAAAGCAGGGCAGACTGGGTGCAGGCCTATGGCACAAAGCACACTGCTTGGATTCAAAATGGCCCCTTGAGCCCCACCCACATGGCCAGGCCCTGCCTGGACCAGGCCTCAAAATGGCCCCCACCCACATGGCCAGGCCCCAACACCACCCCAAAAAATAGAAAAAAAAACACACAAAAACACCACAATCCAATGCCATCCATGCCCTAAATGATGTTTAAAATATTTAAGAGACCTCCCACAGAAAGTCTTGGTCCATGCACCACTGAGTACCCCTGGGCATAATGGATGAAAGCAGGGCAGACTGGGTACAGGCCTATGGCACAAAGCAAACTGCCTGGCTTCAAAATGGCCCCTTGACCCCCACGCACATGGCCCAGCCTGGACCAGGCATCAAAATGTCCCCTACCCACATGGCCAGGCCCCAACACCACCCCAGAAAATCGAAAAACACACAAAAAACACCACAATCCAATGCCATCCATTCCCTAAATGATGTTTAAACTATTCAAAAGACCCCACAGAAAGCCTTGGTCCATGCACCACTGAGTACCCGTGGGCCTACTGGCTAGTGTGGCTTTACACGCACCCCCAAAAAAACAATTTCACATATAACAGTGAGCTATTCAATTCCATGACATAAATTATATTTAAGTTCAACAAAACTCACAGAAACAGTTGTATCATGCCCCCATGATTAACCCTGGGCCTACTGGATACGGTGCCTACCCACAAAATATTTTTTTTAAAGTTGTGAAAACGTTTAAAAATTGTCGTTGCAGCAACTGCAATGCCCCAAACAAACAACACCAACTTACTGGTAAAATCTCAAATCCAAAAGTAATCCAAAAGTGATCCAAACAAAAAGTCCTCAAATACAAATATCCAGCAGCAGCCACAAAAAGTAATCCTTCCAGCTCCAGATCCAAATGAAAAGTGACCAGGACATGGACAAAGCACTGGGAGGAGCCTGCTGGACAGGAACCGGAAGTTGGAGACTCTGGGGCAATTCCTTCCCCCCACCCTCCCCAAAAATGGACTCCTTGCACAAAAAAGTGCAGCCAAATGTCAATCTGAGGAGTTATTCTGATCCAAATCATCATTTTCAGAAGGTTTATGCTTCCTGCGGTAGATTTCTTGTGCAGAATTGCAATTTTTGCAAGTACGGGAAAGCTAGCTGTTCAAATCTCCCGCCGAAAGTCAGCTGCGCGTCGCATCTACCTGTTCGTAATTGTTTACTCTGCGATGCATGAGTGCGGGCCCTTATGACGTAGTCGCGTTCTCAAATTCACGCAGTGCAAGATGGCGGGCCGGTATGACATACTCCCGGTCGAAAAGTCTTGTGCGATCACGCAGTCGGATCCAAAATGGCACAGCGCACGCAAACCAGGAGGAAAAACAACTCGGCGAACTCAGAATCACGGTAAGTCAACGCCGCGTGCGCGAGATAGCTTTTTTGAAGCGCGACCAAGCAAAAAAATCCGCAAGCTTGCGAATTGTGGATTTTTGGGCAAATTTGCGTGATTAGCGGACCCCAAAATTGCCAAAAATCCACAAATTCCGTGAGCAGAACAGAATTTCAGCCCACACTTAATTGTAAGGCTATCTTGCCCCATAGGCTATCATGGGGGATGCTGGCTACAGTGGCTACCAGCATATCTTCCCATAGGAGCAAGATAGGACATAAAAGTCTGGTATTCCTGAACGCAGAATTTAGTAACACATCTTTTAGGAAAGGTTGTTTTTAAATCCTGTGTTTGAGAACAGCACTTTTTAGAAAGAAGCTGTTCTCTTGTCTGACCTTTCTGTGTGCCTCGGCCTGTTTGTGAATTGACTGTCTGGTTTGATTGTGACAGGGGCCGGGGAGCCCCCAGGAGGCTGGCTGGGTCAGCCCTAGGCTGAATGATTGCATCTGCATCTTGAGTGGTGGGAGGGGATAGCACCTGGGCCTGAAAAGGACTCTGCCTGCCTTCCACAATGCTGGACCTGCCGCCCAGCACCTGCTGCTGGGCGGCTGACGACCCTGCCCATCACTCTGAAAGGAAAGGAGAAGCCAGGAAAACAAAGTGCTCAAGAAACACCCAGAACTGGTTCAGACCGGGCTCAGAGCCCTCCTGCAGAAAGAGAACAAAGACTTTTAGTGGTATAAGTACAGGACCCCTGACTACAGAAAATTAGATCATCCTGGAACCAAGAAGGAACCTCTGCCAAGGAGAAAGCTGGAAGACTGAAGAAGGAAGACTGTCCTGCTGTGTGATGCTGGACTGACCTGCAGTTGCTTTGCTGTGAAGGAGAGGTGAGGAGTTTGCTTTGTGCTGTGTCTCCTTGCCTGAAGAAATCTCCAAGGGCCTGAGAAGAGCTGGCTTTCTGTTTTGAAGTCCCAGGAACAAAAGGACTTCACCCCCAGTTTCCCTGAGCTCTGCTGGGAGAGCTCTGTCCTTACTAGAGTGCTTGGGCCAGTTGTGGTGCCTCTGGAAGTTGTACCAGTGTTTTGGAGCTGGAAATCACGCTTTTAAAGAACTTTCTTCAAGTTTTGTCGCAAACCCGGCAGAGCGAGAAAATTCCCGCCGCTACGAAGACTGAGATCGTCGCAGCACCTGTCGCTCCTGCCTGAAGACATCGCACCCGTTGTTAGAGGGAAGATTTCCGCCGCTGCGAACATCATCGCAGAGCCTATCGCCGCTGGGTGAGATCACTGCATCATGTCGCTGCGAGAATCATCGCAGAGCCAGCGCATCGAGGACCTGCGAGAGGAAGATCGACGCTGGACCGCACATCATCGCCCCGGAGATCGTCGCAGCCCCCGAGAATCATCGCATCGTGCCTTTGCGGGAGAAAACTTCCTACGGAACCTACGCACTGGAATCCATACAAGTCATCGCCTTCCTCCCCATGCAGACCGGATTCATCGCAACACTTCCGCTGCTGCAGCTGGGCTGTCGCTAACGCCTCCTCAGGATCTCAGGAGCAACGCATTGCTTGTTTTCCACCGCTACAGCTTCTGTGCTTGGAACTTTTTATCACTAACAAAGGTACTGTGGCTAAAAGTGACACAACTGTGAACTTTTCATGCAACTGTGGATTATTTCAACACTAACATTAAGAACTCTTTTGCAACCATCTTCTTGAACTGTGTATGTTGGATTTTTTTCGTTTTGGTCTTGTGTAGTTTAGATTAAATTCCTTTATTTCTCTAAACTGTTGTGGAGTCAATTTGTGGTGTTTTCACTGTGTTACTGTGAGTGTTGGTACAAATACTTTACACATTGCCTTTGATAAGCCTTGACTGCGCGTGCCAAGCTACCAAGGGGGTGAGCAGGGGTTATTTAAGAGTGTTTCCTCCTTACCCTGACTAGAAGCAAGGGTCCCTATTTGGACAGTGGTACCTACCTCTGCCAACTAGAGACCCCCAGTTCTAACAGTCTCCACTTTCAAAGGTGGCCTTTAATAATTAGGGTGACAGAATACAGTCACATTAGTCAGGTCAAATGACTCAATCAGTCAGAAAAGTGCTTACCCTCTCTGATCCCTGCAGTGATAATCATGTCCTATACCATTATTATCAAGCATATTGCACTAATTTTCCATCTGTATTGTCCCAAGCTTGGCATTGTAATCTTGCCTAAAATAATTTCATAATCTTTGGGTAAATAGGCAAATTGGGCTTCCAGGACACCAATAAATTCATATAACTTTTTTAAATTAGCAGTGTTATAAATATCAAAATACCTGTTATAAAAGTTAATGAAAACATTTAAACTATTGAAATAATTGTTATAAAAGTTAATGAAAACAACATTTAAACTATTGGGCCACTTCAATAAAAATGATTTGGAGTAAAGTGCAACCAGAGGTAACCACGCTGATTTTACAGTCCAATGTAACTTTGAACCATGCTGCCCTAGCTCTGCCTGAGAGGGATGGGACCATGGAGACTAAGTGGGAACAGTAACCATCCAAACCAACAGTGGCGGCTGGTGACATTTGAAAGTAGTGGGGCGTAAAAGTACAGGATGAGTGTCACCAATTTTGTATTGTGTCTCTATCAATATCGGACGCTCCTTTCGCATCTGGCAGAGAAGAGCTGGAACGCCCTGCCTCTTAATCTCCGCCTAGACCCATCTGAAGCCAGCTTCCGGAAGAACTTAAAAACATACTTGTTTTCCAGATAATTGGGCTCACTCCTTACCACTGTCCTGAGTTCTTCAGTTGTAGCGCGGGGACACGCTTTCAGCGTAACCAAGCGCTTTATAAGCTTCCCTTATTATATTATTATTATTATTATTATAAGCTGGTGTCCGATGCAGACTGGAGCAGCTTTAGGCTTGCCCGACCTGCTATCACACTCATAACTGCCCCCGTGGGGCACGCTGCTTGAGGCTTGGACCACAGCAGGCATGGGTCTCAAGGGGGAGGGAGGCTGGCGCAAAGCAGAAAACCCCCAACCTTCCCGTGCCCAGTCCACCTGGCATCTCGCCTTACAGATGGCGAGGGTGGAGCTCATGAAGACGTGGTTGGGGGCCACCCCAGGACAAGGTTCTTCTTGAGGGAAAAAGAAGATGGTGCCGAGCCCCCCGTCCCTCCCCATGCCACGGTCCCCGGGTGTCTGTCACCTTGTAGATGTTGAGCGTGGAGCTGTACAAGACGTCCATCTCGGGGGCCTTGGGGCACAGGGAGCGGCTCGCTAGCTCCTCGGCGGGCACCTGGGGGAGCAGGAAGAGATGCGGGATTAATAATTCATAGGCCGCCGGGTCCATCCGATACCCAGCAGTAATAAAACACCCGTGGAGGGGGCACGTGACTGGCCAAGAGGGTGAACACGCGGGGGGTGGACTTTGTACATGCCATGTGGAGACCGGGGAAGCCAGTGTGGAGTCTGTCTCGGCATGCGTACACTCTGTGTAACGCCCAGGAACAGAGTTTAACTGCCCCAGGAATGACGTACTGTGTGTTTTCTTACTCCCGCAAGTTAACGAATAATTATAATGTTTGCAGTTCTGGCAGTGTATCAAGCATAGGAGAAACAATCACAAAGCCAGATCACGCTGCAGAGTCAGTGAGTTTGTGCATGAAGGTACGCGACCCTCGACAAGGCAAAATCCCCATTTGCTCGGGAGCCACTAGCGACAAGCTTGGCAGATGATAGCTCCAGAATCTATCATTACAATCGAGATTCAATATGATGTGTATTTAATTAAAGACACAGAAACGTAACAAATCGAAATAAAGAAATGCATAGTCAATTAACCTCTTCGCCGCTAATGACAAGGGTAACTCGTCATGGAGTTTCCATTGATTTCAATGGAAATTACATGGAAGAGCCAGAGGAGCCATAGCATCCAAGTGGTTAAACTACTGTAAAACTACACAACACAACAGTGCCACATTACTTATCTTCCCTAAACTACAAAAGTTTTAAAGATAAATCAGTGTGAGGACCAGCTGCACTTGATACATGTACCGGGTACACGGAGCATGTATCATCAGAGCACTTTACATGCGACGTCGACTTTAATAAATAATAAAATATAATAAAACTTACCTTGGCTTCAGTTCCCGCTTTTCTCCCGAGACTGCAGACTCCCGAATCCCGCCGTCCTGGATTTTGAAAACGTCTAGGCTCTCGTCAACAGGAAGGCTGCAGGCAGCCTCCCTCCCATCCACCGCAGCCAGCGCTGTGATTGGTTCGACCGGCTGCCTCAATCATGTTATTTCTCGACAGGGAGCGTGGGAGGTGTTAATCGAGGGCAGGGGGAGCGGCTTGCCCACTGTTCTTAATACTGTCTGTTTGGCAGCCTCTCAGGCTGCCCAAACAGACAGTATTAACAACAGTGGGCAAGCCGCTCCCCCCTGCCCTCGAGTAACACCGCCCACTCTAACTTCTGCTTTCTCGCCGTTTGAGAAGGCAGAAACAAATGGTAGTTATTACGGTAATAACTACCATGTGTTTCTGCCTTATCGCTCGGCGAGAAAGCAGTAGGGCGGCGCCCAAACGCCCCCATGGACGAGCCGCCACTGCAAACCAATAGTTTCAGTAGCCAAGTCTCTTGAAAAAAAATGATATCATAGTTACATATGAAGTTAACCTACTCCTCGCAGCCCTCTTTACTTGTTCATCCAGCAATATTGCAGGAGAGGATCTTGATTACCTGCGTTTCGTCTTCTAACACTACTAAGGTCCCTTTGCTGCTCATCAAGGGGTATTCTATGGGGTTTGCAACTGACAGACCTCCAGAGTTGAACAATTTGTTAGGTAGACAAGTTGTAACCCTAAAGGCACCTCTACACTGCAAACATCCAGGACATAGGTATTCTTGGCCTCATAGTGAGCCCTGTTAGTGATTTTCTGACAAATCACCAAGTAGGGAAAAGCGATTTTGAGTGGAGATATTGAATAAAATGGCTGGACAGAAATAAATCGGAAAGAACTCTCCCCTTCATTTGTTTATTTATTTGTAAAGCGCAACATTAATCCAATAGGGAAATCACGGTGCTAATGTAGCGGGAGGGTGGTGGTTAGGGCTTGGGCTGTTAAGGTAGGTAGCATCAGTCCTTGGGGAATAAGTATGTTTTAAGTTTCTTCTTGAATGCCGTTTAGTTCTCTATCATCCGTAGTTCCAGTGGAAGTTTGTTCCAGTCGGGGTTTATGACCAGATTTCTATAGAAGTATTCCAGGGGCACACTTTTCACGCTGTCCGGTTTAGAATACCTTTGCTTGGAGGCCCAAATAAGATCTCTTGCAACCCTGGGATTTCTGAAAGTAACAACACAGTCCCCAGAAAATTCTTTATGCATCTTCCCAATACAGCCCACTCATCTTGCCATAAGTACCTTCTGAAAAAATGTAACCCTGCATCTGATGTTCCCATGGATCCACTGGGTTGTCTTATTAATTAATTCTGCAACAGACTAATTCACTACGGGACATAGCATTAAAACATCTGCCAGAACAATAACATAGGGACATGCAGGAGGCAATGGATCACAGTGAGAGACACTTTTCTGCACTAGAACCACCTGGGTGGGAGGGAAACGAGAAATGCTCAAAATATGAAGGCCCTCAACAGTGGACCAGCCATCGCAGATTCCATCAGGCGAAAATCTTCACCAGTGTGGGGGGTGGAATCTCCTGATGTACTAATGTGCAATTTCCCCCTCCCTTCGCTCTCCATCTGGGGACGTGTATCCATGCCAGAACTTGGAAGCCTATGCCCCGCTGACAAGCCACAACCTCGCACAAAATCCTTAGCCATCCTCACATCCGATTTGCTAAGTCTCACCTCAATGCACCCCAAGCAATCATACAGCCCTGAAAGCTTGGAATCAAGCAAGATAGCTAAACTGAGCCAAGATACCTGATTACCTCTTTAGTATTAGTAAGAATATCAGGGTTTGAGGACTCGGGGGTAGCTGGCTTATATGTGTTGAACGTATTAACAGCTCGTAGTAACCTCCATTTCCATTTAGAGCTGAGTAATGAGACTTGCTTAGTAGACATATAATGCTATCCGAAAAACATTTATCACCTGAACCCCACTCGCACAACCTGCAGCAGGAGTAGCAGTGGGAGTGTCCCACTCACTTGGCAGAGTTGCATTGGATGTTGTAGAAGACATGGATAACCGTATCTCAGCAAGCAAAATAAATTTTTCTAATGCTTCCACTGACTTTTCAATATACCCATCCAGTGTGCCTTTTTCTTGTTTTCAACCACCCCCTCCAAGTTAAAACCTGGCTTTCTCTTAGACTTTTTATACCCACAGAAAGCAAACATAACAAATAACATACACTAGAGGAAATTTAAACAATAATACAACCAGGCAGGCATAAGGAGTTTATTAATAAAAAGTCACAATGTTGGCTAAGTAATAGCCTCATCACCAGGACACAGTACCTTTAGAGCTGGCAAAAAAAATCATGAGGGGTGTCCCAGACTCCTCTGAGCTCGGACAGGCATAGACGGGCCGCTCTTTGCCCGGTCTTGGCCTGGGCGCACACTCAGGTGTGCGGGCAGCACCTCGGCAAAAGGAACAATAGTGGATGCTGAGGGTGAAGTCTCACCCCAGCCAAGTGTGTTCAAAGTTCCTGCACCGTGGGAAACGCAGAGAGGTATATGCGCTGGAAATGGTGTGTGGGCGGCCCCTACGCAAAAAGAGCAAAAGTGGATGCCGGGGGATGAAGTACTCCCCAGCCAAATGTGTTCAAAGCACCTCTGTCTAGTATGAAAAGGAAATCATTTTGATAACACTGTTTTTCAAACCAGAAGGCCCCACATTTCTCTAGCTGCCTAGACCCGCAGAGGGATTTTACTGTAAAATGGATATGGCGGAAGTTTAGATGTTAAAAAGAAGTACATGTTAGAAAGTAAAGTAGACCATCACTTAGCGTGCGTTATGTAGATTGATTCGTCCAAGGTATGTAATGGTTTCAAAGTACTTCTGAGCATGGACCCATGCCAATGAAGATGGTACTGCAGCCAAGCCTCACTGCACAGCACCAGAGGTCTTTGGGCATTGGTGCTATCGCTCTTCAATATCGTGCAGGATATCAGGCTTGAGCTGGTACCTGAAGGATGTCCAGCAGGTCATGAGGTACATGCTGATTTTTTGGGAATGGAGTGAAATAGCACTGAGATGAGGATGGAGGCTGAGTATAGGGTGGAGAGTTGTGTTGTGCTGGTAGCCTCAGCTTTTAATGTTTGAAATATAGTTTTACAGGTAACCAACTAGTGATTTAGGAGCAATTGCGAAAAGATAATTGGAAATTGAAGAGAAGGTTTCCACAGTCCAAATGTGGCCCTCATTTTAACCATTGTAGGCGAGATAAGGATGACACAGGGCTCATTAGCTGACAGACCAGTGTAGACATTTTCTGAACTCAAAATGTCAGCTTCAGTGGCTGGGTTAATTTGTGGCAGAGATGGTGACCTGGTAGAGCAAGTTCAAAGAGCTAGGACGTTTGAAGATTGGTATGTGGGACAAGTGCAATGCACTGCGGCAAAATGTAAAGCTTCTGCCTCCATGGCCAGGACATGAGGCTCTTTTTTGATGGTGCTCACACAACTTTAGTTAGCTAGCAGATCTCGTATGGATAAGAGATCTTGTAAGGCTCATATATATGGTTTGAGCATGAGGCCTGGAGATGCTGCATCTGACACTCCACATTGGGCACACCTCGCCCACATTGTCCTCAAAGGGGCTTTGATCTATGGATAACTGCATTACCGTCCCCAATTTTAAAGGTATGTCCTGAGATTCAAGTGATGTTTATGATGTATGTTTAGTCCTGTATAGATGGTGACCTGAAATAGTGTAGTGGTAACAAAAGATGAAAGGCAATAATACAGAGTAATAGGCTAAGTCAGTGTCTGATCCACAAAGTCTAGAGAGAGCTATAGATGAGGATGTCTAGGCATGGTTTTACTGGAAGTCCTGCATCCAGAGTGGGTCAACTTGAGCGTTGCCACTACATAGAGGCTTGTTTGAGCCTTCGACCATCATGGAAGCCCATGGGTCCCTGCCGCTGCCTTTAGTAGCACACCATGAAAGGAGAAGTAAGGTGAAACTAGTGGGGTTCTGTTGAGTTCATGAATCTCATCCACATGTGATTAGTAGCCTGCTTGGCCTTATTGAGAAAAGGCCTCTCTTTTAATAGAGACACATACTGCTTGTTAGGGGAAAACATATTTGTGTCCGTTATAGAATGTGTTCTTAAATGCGGTGACATCATGCAGAAACTGAATGAAATATGATTGCATGGTTCTTCTATTGCTCCAGTCTGTCATACTTTTGTTTTAACATATTCATTAAAGACCCATTAATGCACTGAAGACCTAACTCAACATGAAATTCTAGTGTCCAGTGGGTTATATGAGGCGTATTCTGTGTTTCCTCAACTATAAATAGTACTGTGGATGCACTGGCTGCCTGGTTAATCACAGGTAGCACTTTAGAAATTAATGATTCATCGGGCGTGGCTTCGAAGCCTTCAGAGATGGCTGCGATTTGGCTAAGCTCTGTCGCGACGTGAAGTGTCGGACCGACTCCATGAAGCTCTTCTTTGTCTGGGTACTCAATTTCCAGCATAACCGATGTCGGAACCTTTGCTGCCCCTTTTGCGGTGCTGGGCTCTCTGTTTGGTGAGATTTCTGCCCTTATTTTCATTGTTTTGCTGCCGCGTCGCACTGTAATGTTGCGGCCGTCATTTTGTCTATCGGCAGTCCCGTCTTCTTCCGCCAACAGTTCGTGAGATGTTATTTCCTCTTAGAACTCATCCATTCTATGTTGTGACTCCTACTTTTTCTGTTTCCTGCAATTATTAATCAATTACTAGGCTGCCCCTTTTCACTTTTTTCATATTTTGAACAAGGAGTGCATATTTTTTCTCTCATATTACATAAGGAGGTCCTCCGTTGTTGACCCTTCTACTGCTCAAAATGGCGACAACTCGTACTAACCGCAATGGGTCTTTACCTCACAAGGAATCAGGTTTAGAGGATTTTAACCCTTTCAATGTTCTACAAGATTCTTCAGTGGAAAATATTAATGAGCCTGTTGTGAGTTCTACGGGGGTCTATCAATACTGCTTCCCGTGTGGGTGCCAAGCAAACTAATAAGTCTTCTACTATGTCAACATCCGCTACTGGTAAGTGAGTGAAGGTAAACCCCCCTTCTCCAACGAGCTCCGCTTCTTCCATTTCCATGGAACTCATCCTTGAGGAAATTTGTGCTCTTAAACCGCACATGGAAGAGACCAATACTCGTCTTCATAATTTGGAAACTAATTGGTCTCTTACCGAACAGAGAGTTGGAGACCTAGAAAATTGTGTGGATCTTGTTCAAGGTCTTGCAAACCAAGTCCCTCTTGTGTCCAAGGAGATCACTCATCTTAAGCAACAGATTGAGCAGTTGGAAAATCGCAACAGGCGTAATAATCTACGCATTTACGGCCTGGTGAAAGGTCTGGAGGGCCCTAACCCAATTTCCTTTTTTCAAACATTTTTGCCAACACTTTTGGGTCTTCCTGACAATCCGCCACTGAACATTCAACGTGCACATCGGCTTGGCCCACCTTCTCGCTCTTCCTCATCTTCTACAAAGCCTAGAGGAGTTATCCTATATTTCCTTGAATATACTGTTTTGCTTCAAGTACTTCAGGCAGCTAAACAACGTGGCAAGATCATTTGGAATGGTTCAACTCTCTTTTTTGCGCAAGATTATGCCAAGGTCACTGCTGACCGTCGGAAAAAATTCTTGGAAATGAGGCCTGCCTTACGTCGCATCAATGCTCGATACGGACTATTCCATCCCTGCCTTTTCAAAGTGACGTATAACAATAAAACGACCAACTATGAAGATCCTGCGCTACTACAACAATTCCTGAATAGCTGCAGTGTGGACCCCATGGAAGTTCCTCACTCCTAATTGACTTTATGCCAACTTTTTGTTCATATGTGCTTCTTGTTTCGTTTTTCATTGGTTCTTTCTCTTTTGCTTCCCATGCTTTTTGTTCAATTTCTATAGTCCCCGGTCTACCTTGTCATTGATTTTCCCATATCCCTTTCCTACCGGTTTATTGTCTAGTAGTTGTATTTTCCTATGTACAGTCATGATGTAATACTTTTTGTAGTTTTGTACGTCTCGGTTATTTCTCTCCCTTATTCTAGTTTTCTTCCTTTTCTCCTTTTGCAGGTGGCTTCCAGTATGAACCCTCATTGTTTTATACCTTTGTCATTACTTCCTGGGGTTGTCGCCTTTGTTGTCGTCGCGTCACAGTGTTTTTCGTCCGTTGGTTCATCTCCCTCATGTGGCTTCACACCCCTGTTTTTCTCATGCTCCTTTGGTATGTTCTATTTTTCGTGTACTTGTCAGGATTCTAGTTTCCCTCTCCTTCTTTTTCTCTTACCTTTCTCTTCTTCCTTCCTTCCTATTTTCTTCCTTCCCTCTCTCTTCTTTCGGTACCTCTCTCTTTTCACCTTTCTGATTTTTCAGTCATTTCTTACTCTGTCTTACTTTTTTCCCTCAGCTTTTTTCCTTACTTCCTATTTCTTCCTCTCTCTACTTTGGTTGTATTGCTGATTTTATGATTTCATCATTTCATTGGAGTCCCTCTAAAATAAAGTACTTAGGTCTCTGGTTTACTCCCTCTATTAAAGACATGGTAGCCTTAAGTATTAAAAATCTGCAAACCACATTAACAGACTCCACTACTAGATGGCATCCTCTATTTTTGTCATCGTGGGGTAGATTAGACTCCATTAAAATTATGTTGGTTCCGATAATTTTATTTTTTCTTTCTAATCTTCCTGTAAACTTCCTGAGTCTTGTTATAAGTCCATTTACTCTATCCTTTCAAAATTCCTGTGGCAGAATAAACAAGCATTTACAATGCAACGGTTTCGCCTTTGGAAAAGTTAGAGCTATTAGCAATGTAAATGACAATGCCATGTATTTATCTGTTTTCAAAACCAACACATAAATACAAATTTTGTCATTTACAATGCCAATAGCTCAAACGTTTCCAAAGGCGAAACCGTTGCATTGTAAATGCTTGTTTTTATTAACCATTGCCTTCACTACTGGCCTTTATAGATCCTGGGCATTCGTCACGGGCAGGGGGGGTTGCTTTTCTAGCACTCTCCGGTGACATTATGCCTCCTTGAATTGCATGCATATTCATTTGTAAGCATGCAAAGGTAGTCTATACTTGCCTCACAGTAAGTACCTGCAAAGCAAAAAATTTAAGGCATAGAGAAAATGTGTGCCAAAGTGCGTGTATGTTCATTTAGTGGTTATGCCTCTCCCCAGATAGAAATATTCAAAGAGGTCCCTAGAACATGGTTGAGCCCATCCTGACTTCTAGGGGTCAGGTTGAACCCGATGAAGCACGCCACTATTAGAGTGGGCGAGGGTTACTCTAAAGATTTATTTTCCCCGTCTCCTACCAAGGTGATGTATTGGCGTAGCATGTATTAACGTCCAGACATCTTGAACGTGAACAGTGGCAGAAGGCCGCGGTTCCGAAATGGAGGCTCGAACACTCATCTCCCACTCTTATACCACACGGATGCCCCACAGACGTTGGCTGCATTACTTACAGGTTGGCCCGGTCCTCGTTCTTCTTGCGTAGATCGTTCACATTCACTATCAGGCGAAATCGATTGTCACTGATCATGTCTCGGACTTTACTCTGATAGATCCCCTGGTCTTCCTGCAATCGTAATACATTACGGGTAAATAATAGCAGGTAAGTCCGAAGGACGATCAGAACAAGCACAAAAGTCCTTACGGAGACCAATATATCGAAATCGACGCAGAAATTGCATTTCATTAACCTAGAGCCCTAAGAATGGAGGTCGATCTAGCTCCACTTCTAGCCAGCTAGCGCGCTGCAAGCAAGAAACGTGCTCCGCCTTAAAGCCACCCACCACTCTCGAAGTTTGCAACAAGTTACATGCATGACCTGCATACCAAAATCAAATAACTAAAAGTGGATCGTGCGCTTAAAACGAAAGTGTATTGGAAAGCCCATATCAGAGTCTGCACATCAGTATGGTGGCCAGGTACTAGAATTTAAACCCAGCGCTCCATTATAATTTCAATGCACATGCGCCGAAGTGTCTCCGTGAATAACGAGATCGGTAAACAATGCAAGGATGGTGTGTGGTAAGCCTAGAGGTCTGGTAGGGAGGAAACCCTTTAGTGGAGTGTGCAGTAATGAAGGTTCGCGGTAATTAGGTTTTAAGATTTATTGAATACAGCTCCACAGTGAGTACGCTTAGGTTAGGCTCAGGAGAAAACGAGGACAGTTGGGAACAGGGGGAGAGGTAGCATTGGAGTTTTGGGATAGTCAATGGGAGGGGTGAACACAAGGATGCTCTCCCGCAGGAGAGTAAAGGCAGTTACCGTCATGCGCTGGCAGTACCGCGTAGGGGGAACCGCTGGTAAAGATAGGCTACCTTGGACGGGGAGGGCTCCCTGGGCAAGACGGTATCGCGTAGGTGGCGGGGGTGAAGTCTTTGGGAAAAGTAGGTGGGCGCTGAGACGTCAGGGGCCGTAATGGGAGCGAAGAACCGAAATACTAAATAACTGGTCTAAATAACTGGTCGTGGGAAGTGCCGGGACTGCAACACGGAACCGGCCATGCGTCGCCCCTGTCGCGAGAAACGCACATCCCAGGCCGGGTCTCTTTGTTCTCCTTCCTGGCTCAAGTCGGACTCACCTCATCGTCCAGAAAATCCAAGTAGTCTCGCTGCGCCTCGTGCATTTCCCAGTCGTCCACCAAATCAGTCTGCGGAGCTGCGGCCATGCTGGCGGTTCAAGGGGGTGTAGGTAACGGGAAGAATTAGCTGTCGGGCGGTGCGGGTTGTGGGGATCAGATCGCAGAGCCGCTGGTCTTCCTTCTGCCCGACTCACTGCTCTAAGCGAATGGCGCGAAAACTTCGCCTAGTTTTCCCGCCACCAGGGGTCACAACACCCACAGATAGTCATGGGTATGCGGATTGGCCAGCCGGTATAGCCACGGCACGCGTAGCTGAGTAACGACCAATCACAAAAGGGAGAGGTCATCTTGCACAGATGCCCCGCCTAATTGCGAGTTCACTATAGAAACGTTGCTACGCTCAATATGGCGCCTCCACAGTACGAAATGCGGCCATGTTAGAAAAGAAATTCTTGTAGGAAAAGAACAGAGAATGGAACAGTTCACCCATAAAATAGGAAAAAGAAACGTGTATTGTAGAACAGCAAATATTGTTCAAAAATTGTAACCACTTGTAAAATATTTATACTTAATCATACTGCTTGCCGCTCGTGTTTTTTTTTTTAAGAAGGCTGCTCGAGTCCATTGAACTATTACCTTTTTCCTAGCTTCATCCTTCAAAGTCTCGTTTATAAGGCCCATCCATGTCAAATATATATATTTTTCCTGTTTGCCGCTGCCACTGTTTAAACAAGTCAGGTCCCGGGCCGCGCTGTGATTGGCTGACGTCACGGGGGTGTCCCGGGCCGGCAGCCAATCACAGCGCGGCCCGGGAATGACGTCACGGGGGTGTCCCGGGCCGGCAGCCAATCGCAGCGCGGCCCGGGACAAAGGGGCGGGGCTTAAAAAAAGCCCGAGAAACGCCCCCGAATCGCGTTTTCTCTGAGAAAGCGTGATAGACAGCCTCTGTCTTCCAATGGCTAGCCTCCATTTATGGAGCTAGCCAATTGGAAACAGAGGCGGTTCTAACCTCACTACTGAAGACAAAAGATTTCGACTGGGAGGGGCTTCGCCCCTCGCCAAAAGTCGAAACCTAAAAAGCTAGGATGTCTTTCGCCAAACTCAAACGTCCTAAACTTTGAGGTGGAGTTAATTTTCTAGACTTTTCTTCTTATCATACTTCATTTTTTCTTTCTCACTCCGTTTCTTTTTTACTAGACTCTACTGATGATGTTTGCTCTTTTCCTTTATGGGTTGCAATTGTAATCCTCTTTCTTTCAACCCTTTACCTTTAAAGAATTTATCTCTTTACCACATATTCCTCTGAAGATGTCTCTTCCTATTCTTAAGAATTCTAAGAAACTCTTTCTTCCTCTCTTCCTCAATGGTCTTGATGACCGAACTCGTTTTTTACAATCTCCCATTTGGTACAATCCTCTTATTAAAATCAACAATAGAAAGCTTTACTGGAAGGACTGGCATTCTCTTGGTCTCATTTGGATTCATCAACTTTTTGAGGATTGTCTTTGCCTTCCTTTTTCTTGTCTCTTCAATCTCGTTTTTCTCTTCCTCATTCCTTTCTTCCCAAATACAACCTATTATGCGCGGCTGTTCAATCTAGTTATAATTCTTTTTCTGCTTCTTCTGCCCCTGCTTCACCTTCCTCTCTTACTATTCCCTTTCTCATGTCCTCTTCTTCAGCTTCGCAAATCTATAAACAATTGCAGAATGTTTCTCTTCTTCCTGATAAATCTAAAACAGAACAAGATTGGGAATCTGATTTAGAAGTATAATTTGATATCCCGTTATGGCACAATATATGGAATAAACTAAGGAATTCCTCTAGAGCAGCCACTACCACTCACACGTTATTTTTTGTTTATAACAGAATTCTTATCACCCCTTCCAAATTACATGCTATCGATCCATCTATCCCTTCTACCTGTTGGTCCTGTCCCCATACACATGCTGATCTCAAACACATGCTTTTCACGTGTCCTTTGATTAATCTTTTTTGGTCCAAAGTATAGGAACAAATTAATACTATTTTTTCTACTTATTTTCCATTTTCCCGTACCCACATTTTTCTGGGTAGCTTATCTGACATATGGTATTCCCACACTTCCAATATTTCCATTATCGACCTTCTCTTAGTGGTGGCTTTTCAACAAATCACTAAGTCTTGGAAGAATGCATCAAATGTTTCTTTTCAAGCTTGGTGGTATGGTGTCTGCTATAATCATAGACTTGACAGAGCATATGTATATCCTGTTCAGCTTGCTATCAAACGAGATGTATTATGGTTACCAGTTACTGATTTTTTAGATGTATCTGCTCAATCTCGCCCATTACATACCCCCTCTCTTGAAGAAGTCCCTAAACCCCCATGATATGGTTATTATTATCGTATTTTCCTATATTAATTGACTGTTTTCTTTTTATTCTATGACAGTTTATGTAGAAAATCCTACATGTTTTATGCGCCTACTGCATTTTCTATAAGAAGATTGTTCTTTATTTTTTCTCTCCCCCGTTCTACCTCCTTTGTCTTTTTCCTTCTTTTTCTTCTCTTTCTCTTTCTCCTATATTGCAGTATATTACTTTTTTGACTTGATTGCTTCTCATTTTGTATTGATGATATTGTACGTTTCTTTATTGCAATCTTTATTTCAATAAACTCCTTTTGAAACTTAAAAAAAAAGAAAATAATGATTCATACCAGAGCACTTGCTTGGGGCAACCAATATCCAATCACACATAATACTGTCTACAGAGCAGTTAGAAATGGGTATGAGATCGCCTGTTACTGTAGAACCAAACCCAAATTGGTTCAAGCCCCCTTCTTTGCCGCTCTCGCAGGAGACAATATATAATACAAGGGGGTTCCCACTGTTTGAACCTGTTTCCTGGATCTGAACATTCCATGGGATGATCAGATTTTGGAGCTTTTTTGCAATGTAGATTGCATGTTTTCTGACGAGTACTTTGTACTGTAAGCATGTATGGAATATTACCTTACCCCCATTAGATCCCATATGCATATTAATATTTGATCTAGTCCAAGGAAAGCGTCTGATGATCAATAACTAGTTTAAAAAGCCATTGACACAACCAATTGCTTTAGATTTTTCAAGTCTTGTCTGACGGATTTAGTTGTCTGCTAGACAGCCGGACCTAATGCTTCGAATATATTATAAACTTAAAGTAGGCTTAAGGTCAGCCTTTTGCTCTGCTCAGCTGTTTGATCTTGATTCAATTACTTTCCTTGATAATCTTGTGTTTGTCCTTCCCAGAAGCATGTCAGTCTCACAGAATTATAATTGGATGAGTTATATCCTTTCAATGCAAACCTCATGGGGCTCTTTTTAGGTCGACACTGAGTCAACGTGCATGTAGTGGAGTATGGAAGAGAAGTCCCGCCCACTCGCTGCCCATATTTGTCATTAGCTTGTGTCTTTGTCCTTCGTAAATGCTGGATTCTGATTCCTTAATAGGCTTGTTAGTCCCTCCTTAGTACCGCCTTGTCTTCATTTGTAACCTCCCATGGCTACCAGCCCCTTTACTTCAGTTGTTACACAGTGTGTGTTGTGTAGTCTTGTAAACACTATTTTCTTTATTAGAACATTGGAATGTTGGCAGCTCCATTGAAAACAATGGAGTGCTCTGGGCTTATAATGGCTGGTATAAGCCTGGAGCTCCAACATTCCAATGTTTCTTTGTTCACAGCTCTGGCTGTGAACAAAGGCTTTAGGGAACCTGAGGGGATTCCAATCCCCTCACGCTCCCAAAAGGCTTTGTTTTATTTTGTTCGAACATTCTGTCCTCTAGTGACAGAATGTTCTAATAGTCTTATAGCCCTTCGTAGATGGGCTATACCTCTATTAAAGTCCCTCTCCCTTGTTAAAGGCCCTCGCCTTTGGCTCGGGGCCTTTAACGCTTTAGAGGGCCTTTAATAGCCGGTATAGCCCTCTACGGAGGGCTATAAGGCTATATTGAGTTTCTTCTACTTCAAGCATGACGACGTACTTTGCTTACATTGCACTTTCACTTTCAAAGCAGCCGGGACAATGGTGGCCACTTGTTTGCAATGCCATAGGTTTCTCATTTAAATGTGAGACCTAAGATTGCAAATATTTTTGGAGAGGTATGGTGTGGCTACAACGTCTAAACATTTGCTGTCGATAAGTTTACATCAGCTAACCACTTTTTATTTTCTTCTAAATTTACTTTCACCATTCTCCATCACACTCCTTAGTGATGCAGTCTCATCATAGAATGCCGTAATATTTCCGTCCTTGTTTAGAGTGCTTGATGCGGATAGGCGGAGATGATGTTCCTATTAAGCACAGGCGGTTGCGGTGCATCTAATGAAAGTCATTGTTTGTGAGTCATGAAACTTCTGTGATGTTGCCCTGGTGTATTTGGGTAATCCCTGTCCAGAGTGGATTACTTAGACATTGTGGTTTTTCGCATTAGGCATGGATGCCGGTCCGAGACTTTTAACTGGCAGGGCGAAGCGGTGCTTCTCCAGTGTGTTCTGCGCCTTCCATGGGAGTGGAATCCATGCTCTAAAGCTGCCCTCAGCCCGTGGGTGCTACAGCTGTCCCTGTGTGTGCCAGCCATGAGTGTCCCACTTTACCCAGTTTAACCAAAGATGACGGGCTCTGGGCTGCAGATGGGGTCTCCTTTGCTTTTCTGCTCTGCTCCTGTGTGTTGAGGTTAGTAAATCATTGTGATTGGCTTTGAAGAGCAGGTGACTTTGTAACACACATGCACTCAGCCGCCACGGCTCACAGGGAGATCCCGCTATCAGTGCTTGATATGATCTCTGGATTTCGTCTGTTATGCTTGGTTTTCTTTTCACTGCTGTAAAGTATATTAAAGTGTTTCTTTTTTTTCCTTTTACGCAGGAAGAGACACACATAAGATTAAAGAATGTAAGTATGATCCCTGACTTTGAGCGCATATTCTCCCACTTAGGTGATAAATGTGAAATTAAATTGAAACTTCTTAGGGAAGAGACAAAAAACAGTGATTTGACTTTGGGGTCCTTAATACCAGACTGTTCACAACACAAGTTCAGACATTTTGCAATCTCATGTGGTGCAAAGGTGGTCATACAAAAAAGTGCCACTTCCGAGAGGGATGAATTATAGTGGGTTAAACAGCCGTTGGGTTAGTGAGTTAGTGAATGAGTACCTTCAAACTTTCCAGACTCACAGAAATGGTTGGTACCAAAAGTGAAGCACAGACTTGTGGCTTTGACCCCCGAGCTTCTGACGTTCTCTCTTTCCTTTTTCATTGTTGTACAACCTCCCCTTGCAAGCGGCGAGTTCCCAGTTGTGTGGGTAAATATAATTTGTACATGAAGGGTCCCAAAGTGAACCTCCCAGGAAGGCAAAATCAGATTAAAGATGTGTAGCCATAACTTGGCCATGCAATTTGCTGGAGTGTTTACTGTCTGTTCTCGAAACACTCCCAATTTTTCACATGTTAGCAATTTGGTGCCAGGCATGTATTGTGTCCTGCTCAGAATCAAACATTAGATATAGTATTTGGGGTTTAGAACCATAATGCCCTTTTTCACATATAAAAGTACATCACTAGGCCGCACTTCCTCTCACAGTCTTAAACGGCAGAATTTTAAAATTGACAAATCGCTTTTGATACCTCGAAATCCACATTCCTGGAACCCTAAACATAACTAGAGCTGCTTGCATATGAAAAGGTTTGCAGCTAGAACACAGACTAATAGTTAACTTATTAACTTTTCAGTGGGTTTTATTCCAGGTTTTGATTATGTTGTATTGGCTCAGTCGGAAAGCACAAAGTTACCCCTATTATATTGGTCCTTGCCTTGACTTAAAGACCGTCAAGGTGTTATTGGGTCAAACTCTGACTAAGGTGAGCTAATACTATGGAAATTATAGCAATTCTCAATTTGTTATGACCTTTACTGGTTAGGTGCTCTTTGTTTTTGCAAAACAGATAACGTGGTATTACTTTAACCTCCTTGAGGAATTCTCAAAAAACACGCGTTCTTTCTTCCTCCAGGCTCTTGAAGAGTCAGGCAAATAATAAACATCTAGACCTGGAGCCAACTCATCCGGGGGAACGATCTGAGATTAACAGATGTGGGGGTATACTAAAGGGGAATGTAATGGTGGGGGACAATACTATGGTAATAGCCGCCCCAGTTGCGCAAAGTATAACGGATACTATAACGCATACCAACAGTATTACAATTGTTAGTTGGAATCTTGCTGGACTCAAGTCCAAGGGGAATGTTTTGGGTTAGATTGACTTTATTAATAACTATGACATACGCATACTCTGTTTTCAGGAAACCTGGTGTAGGGAGGAAGTAAATTATGATGATTTTGTTTCGTACAGTCTATTGGCACAAGGTTCTACCTCGGGGAGAGCCAAGTGGGGTCTCCTGATTCTGGTCTCTATCAGGCGACAGATTATAGTGAAAAGATATTGGTGTGTGGGAGCGCATGTACAGTTCCTCTGGCTAATTGCGGACCCGGACCGTAACATACGATTGGTTAATTATTATAATAATCTGTTTGATAACTCCAGGTCGACTGTAGTCCACAATATGGCCAGTGCTATTGATAATTTCCTTACAGAACTTAATGTTGTTTTTGATTTTATCTGGGTGGGTGATTTCAACCTAGCTCTGTCTGAACTGTCTACCCAAAAAGTCTGTGGGGTTGTTAATAATGATGGTGTGGATGATTTACATTTTAGACATAACAATTATGGCGAAACATTGAACAAGTTTATGGGATGTCATGACCTGGAAATCTTAGATTTTGTTAAGGATGAATTTGGTCAGACAATCCCTACTTTTAAAAACAGGCAGATTAGTTCAGTTATAGACCATGTGATTGTCTCATCTAACATCACCCCTTATTGTGCTTCCCCTAGGATAGAGGTCAGCTCCTTAAGTGACCACAATTATATAGTCCTAGATTGTACGTTATGGGGGAGTAGCACTGTCAAAGTAGGTACTGTACTTACTAATGTAGAGCCTCATAGACCAAATGGTGTAAGGCTTAGATGGATAGGGGAGAAAGCCAGTGAACTGCTAAACTCCATTGTCAGTGAGAGTCTGACAGATATTACCCTTATATTGGACCACGGTACCTATGACGAGCTGGTCTTATCTGCTTTAACTCTATTAATAAATCTATCTATGCCAGGTTCACCAAACCTAAAAATGCTCATTGTAGAAATGGCCGGGGTTGGTTTGACCACGCATGTACTAGCCTGCTAAATAAGTTAAAACAGGCTCTTGTGAAAAAGCGTAGGGACCCCGATTACATCATCAAAATAAGGCTAGAGTACAAGCATGCTCTGAGAAGGAGGAAGGGTGAATTACAGCAGCAGGCCTGGGATTTACTCAACCAGGCCGCCGACTTATCTGATAACACCCTGTTTTGGGCAACGGTAAACTCTGCCTTCCTCAAAGAGGATAATATTCCCGAACTAACATCTAACATATCTAGTGAGGGTTGGGTTACCCATTTTTCCCAGATTTTTGGTTCTGCGAACTGTGATGCTAGTAGCAATAATACCTGGCCTGTTATTTCATTGGACATTACTGTCCAAGAGGTTGAATCTGGCATTAGAGCTAGCAAGGGGGGCAAGGCCCAGGGGCCGGATGGAGTGCCGATTGATGTTTACAAAGCCGCCCCAAAGATGTGGAGCCCTGTGTTGACTAAAGTATTTAATGCCGCTGTGTGTACAGAGGCGCCAAATACTTGGGGGGAATCCATTATAATCCCAATATATAAAAAGGGCAGTCGGGCTGATGCAAAGAATTATCGCCCAATCTCTCTCCTTGACTCGTCAGTAAAGATCATGAGTCGAGTCATGCTGGTTAGATTAGAAGAGTGGGTTGAACAAGAAGGCATCTTGGCTGATAGCCAGTATGGATATAGGAAGGGCCTTGGCACACTCGACCAGTGCATTAACCTTGAATTATTGATTGGCAAATATACCGAAGCTAAGGAGGGTTCATTATATCTTTGCTTCGCCGATCTAAGTAGTGCCTTTGATATGGTGGACCATTCTATATTATGGCCAACATTGTTACAGCTTGGAGCACCGGAGGGCATAATCTTTTTTCTTGCCAGTTTTATCTTTGGATAAATATTGTAACATACCTTGGCTAAGATATGTGGCTGATTGTTTCTTAGAAATATTTAACTTAAATGTACTGACTGACCCGGGTGCTGCCTCTATGATCCCAAAAGCCGAGCTGAAAGCAACTTTTATGGCGCATCAGGCTGGGAAACGGGGGACAGTAAATGGCCCACTGTCCACAGTCATGTTCTTCAGTAAATATAACATCAATGAAGGTTTTCCCAGATATTTAACTTTGGTGACATGGCCATCCCACAAGTTTGTGCTAACAAGACTGAGGTTTGGACTAGCACATCATTTAGTGGACCAGCCGAATATTAAGAAACATCCAACAGGGCCATGCCAGTGTGACGGCACCACCAAACAAAGCACCTTGCACTTTTAATTGATCTGCAAATTATATATGAATTTTAGGATAGCTTACCTGAAGCCTTTGTTTGTTAAACATGGTGTATGTACAGTGAACCAGGCAATGAGTCTGTTATTCAATTTGGAAACTGCCGATATCTGTTTTTTTACTGCTACATTTTTAAATCAGTCTATTAGGGCACGTAAAAGTATGTTATTTTAAGAATCATGTTTTTTAATTCTTGATTGTAATAATGTTTTATCTGTTTTTATATTCTGTTATTGTGCTTTTATGGTCTTCTTGTATGTACCAAATAAAGCTTCATGAATTGAATTGAATTGAGTCAGGCAGCTTTAAAATAGTGGGTGCGATTGTGGCTGTGGTGAAATTTGGTACAGTGAGTGAACGTGGTGAGCTACTGTCCTCTTCGACCATCCATCCATCCATCGCAGGGACGCCTCTAGGGACAGTGTAGACTCCTGTGGGTCAAAATCGCTGTCAAGCTTCTCGTCCGACGCAGACCTGAAGGGCAGTAGTGAAAGTATTTAAATGCTACTGTAACTTGTTTTTTACATAAATTTCAGCCTCAGTGCTCACAATGGTATCATAAATGTACAAAACAAAGGCATATGGTGTAGTTAGAATAAGTTTATATTTTTTATTCTCTAAACAGGCCACACAAGCCATTGTGGCAGTTTGGAGTTAGAGTAAATATGTGTCTTTGGGGATTTGAGGAATGCAGTATATGTATGTGCCTAATGTGTGATAGGAAAACTTAGCAATGATGCCCGGACTGGGGTACAGAGAGAGAACATGCAGTACGTCACAATGTTGTCAATGCTATTACTTCTTATGTATTCCCTGAAAAAAATAGCTTGTCGCAGTTGCACATCCTAACTATCAAGATATTGTGGGTACTGGAAGGTGGTTTGTGTTTGCTTAGTCTGTGGGCTTGTTGCTAAGAGGTGCCTTTCTTATAGTGATATGGCGACACCATTTTCAGTTTCACTTTTTTTTTGTTTAACCCGTTCCGTGCTAGTGACGGAACCACTCCGTCACGAGCCACGGGCGTGCTGTGCTCATGACGGAGTGGTTCTGTCATGCCGCAGCCGCTCCGCCCAAGCTGCATCAATTCTCCGCTGCGTGGGTGAATTAATGAGCAGGCGAGGCCGTGACGGAACCACTCCGTCATGAGCACAGCGCGCCCGTGGCTCGTGACGGAGTGGTACCGTCACAATCATGGGGGAGTCACGCAACCCCCCCATGCCACCCAGCACCGCGGTGCAATTACGGCCATAGCCAAGGGGTTAACTTTAATAATGAGCACGGCGCCTGCTTCAGGGACACCGCGCTCTGTTTCTTTCTTTTTTTGCTTCAATAATGAGCGCGTTGCCTGCTTTACGGACACAGCGCTCTGCAATACAATATGTATTGCTTTTGTAAAACTTTGAACTATTGGTGTTGTTAATGACAATGCCTTTTAACAATATAAATGGCATTGACATTTACAATGCCAATAGCTCAAAAACGCCCAATTGCGAGACCTATTGCACTGTATATGCTTGTTTCAATAATCAGCACTCCCTGGAGAATCATATGCTTTCTTCTGTGCCTGCAATCCTGCACGTTCTCTCAAAAAGCATTGGGCAACCCAATTGCTCAGCCTTTTGAAGTCAAGGCCAAGTGACCCTGCCAATGCTTGTTTTTTAAAGTAAAGTTTGGTCCTTGAACTAGAGATTATATTTGTGTTCAACTCTGGAAACTATGCACTAAATGGTATGTGGCATGTGCAGTAAACCTGTAACTATCTGGAAAACATAACATAATTCTCCTGGGTCTCAATAGTGTACATTATTAACTTACAGAAAAGGCTGGTGAGTTTTGTCGAAACATTTTTCACATAAAAATATTTCACATTAAAATTCATTTTTGTTTCTGCAATGTACTTGTAATGCAAAAATAGCCTCACAAGCAGCACCCATATAATTCTGCGAACAGCGACGACACGGTACATAGTGCACTGAGTTCTGAAAAGGAAACCGAAAGTCTGACAAGATGAAGGACCTCTCCTCATTTCAAACGTACCACGCATGAGCGGTCACCTGTGAACGTCTTCCAAGTAACTCAGGTAAAAAACTCTTAGCAGGGTCAAGGCCACACACGAGTCTCACGGATGGTTAAACGCTCTCTGGGTCTTTCTTTTCGCTCATGGTACTATAGAATAGTTTGACACGGTGGGCACTCATGTTCCTTTTGAAGGATGGCGAGAGAAGCTTTTAAATCACTGAACCTCAACGGCAGACGTTGTACAAAGAAATGTGTACTTTACATAGCTTTTCGAGGGTTTCGATTTGCTCCCAGCTTCATTTTACCCATAACTTCAGACAAACACAACTCTTTACTAGCGTCCTACAACATTTCGAGTCCTGTGTTCTGAGAAAGAAAGCTTGTCAGTTTCGAATAAAAAGCACTTTGTTCTAGGTAAACTGGATAAAATGACAAGGTGTAGCCAAGTGGTCTTATCATGTAGAGGTTTATTTGATGTCCAAGTTAGGTCCAGGAAAGTCCATAGTAGGGCTCAATAGTATAGCTTAGTTGGTAAAGGGAATCCCACCAGGAGCTGGATGACCGCTGCTCAGCCCACTCTCTCCAACTGTCATTCTCCCCACAAGCAAGCACTCTCACACATTCCAATCACACTGTCATCAGGCATTCTAACATTCTACACACACAACTCATTCATCCTTGCTGAGCAGCTGTCTGAGAGAATGTATTAATATAAATCAGATCACAACACATCCTCTTCCCTTAGAGACAACAAACAATAGTGAATGCAATAATGCAGCAAAACCAAGATAATTGATGAACAAGGTACATAGTGCATTATACATCAAAAGATATAGATGAAAATTCAAATGCAGCAAAAGCTAAGGGAGAATTTGCAAAGCTTAAAGTACAGAAGGCAAGATGGATGAGAATTTAGAAGCTACAAAAGCTAAAAAAAGAATTAGCACAGCCTTAGAGTACAGAATGCCGGAAAGCACAGCATGAGAAAGCACTGCATGCAAGATAGCACATCACTTCTCCTCTCTTAGGAAAAAACAAATGGACATGTGCATAAATAAACTTTCAAGCAACTAGTACACACAAGAAAATAAAGAAAAGAAAAAGAAACACAATGCGAGTTAAAAGCATAGTTGGAGATAGATTAATAAGGTAGGTACTAAAAGCACCAGCCCAACTATGTTTCCGCACATCGCACAAAGGAGGCATAGTGTGGATAAACAATGTCCCACACACCTCCACCAACAACATAAATTGTTAAAATAATTATGAATCCATGAAAGGGACAAAGACAAAAGTGCATAAACAATGATATTAAAATATCCCACAGCACCATCAATGTCACAAACACCTCCAATATCAATGGATGATATCTAAATCCAAAATGAAACTGAGGTACCAAACAAACATCAATGAGGCAGTACACAAAAGTGCACTGCTAACCAGGAGGTAAACACTCCTCACAACGCACCTTAAACAGGCTAACTGGGAGGTATACATCCCTCACAACGCACCTTAAACAGGCGCTCAAGCAAAGTGCAGAACAAAGAAAGTAGAGGATACACATGAAATTCATGAAGTATAAACTCCACACTACAGTCATCGTTCAACTAGCTTAAAATACAACACACACCACGACAGCACGGGTGTAAACCTGAAGAATGTATGCAAACCATTCCTAAAAAACACAAACTCCATGAAATACTCTTTCACAACCAAAATAAAGAGTGTCAAACCTCGCTCAGGCGTAAGCTGCGCCACAAAATGGAGTACACTGTCCTCTGAATACCATACCCAAGGTACTCAAACTAAAGGACGTCAGAAACAAGCAAATTCCAAAACACAGTAAAAAGGAATAAAACCCACACCGCTGTATTCCAAGTACAGCCAAAAGAGCAAAAGACACACCACTGTATTTTAAAACAGGGGTTGAATACCACTTTAAGTTGCACTAATTAAAGTGCAATATAAATAAAGTCACTGCAACAACAACACAACTGCCAAGAAGAATAAAACTCACACTGAAATACATAAGATCAGGCACATATAGGAAGGGACCAGTGAAAGAGTGTGCGCATCACCCAACACTGAGAATAGACCAAAGTAAGGAGACCTGCTCCTACACACCACTACCCACAAGATAATCATGCCCAAATTAAACTAAAATACGACACATCACCTAAGCACAACACACACAGGCAAAAATAGGCGGTGAACATTATAAAAAGATACATAAACAACCCAGAATGAAAATAAAACATAGCTAAATTGCTGATACATGACAAAAACAAATATTCCTGCAAAGAAAACATAGCAAATTAAAAGCCCGAGGAATGCAGAACTCATCCAACGCTGGTCAACTAAACCTTCTTCCAGTATACATGTGTAACATCACCAACAGTCGAAGAAGTCCAACAGTCACTTGCTGAAGTCCAGTCACTAGGTGAAGAAGAACGATGTTACCGCTGGACATCGCACAGGTAATGTGGAAATAAAGCTCCCGAAATTAGTATCCAGAAGAAAAGATCCCCGAAGGTGTCACATAAATGTGACGTTACACACAGTTCACTGCAATTAGAATCTTCCGAATTCCATGGGGAGAGTAGAGTTCCCAGAGCAGACAGAGCGTCTGACGTGCGCACACAGTAGAGATTCCAAAGGGTACAGAGTGTCTGACGTACGCTCACAGTGGAAATCCCCAGAGCGTCTGACGTATGCTCACACGCCAGAGACACTCTTCACAGACTCCCATCGAGCATTCCACGACGTCACCAGAAGACAAGAGACAGAGGCTAGGAAGGATCGCTCTGCTCCTGTCAACCAACTGCCACAATGCCAGCGAAGACTGCTCCTGACAACCAACTGCCAAAATGCCAGAGAAGACAGCAGGACACACGTTAAAAACACAAGGTAACACTCTCAAATATTACCAAGTCACACATGTTTCCTGCAGACTTGTGTAAACTCTTCACATTAAGAAAATACTCAGCTGGCAAATGTCGGTAAAATGTCACTTTTAAAAACACACTGCAGGAAAATGTCGAAGTGAAGTTCTATGCAGACTGAGTTCATGCCCTTATAAATCAAATTTACGAGTTCCTCAGATGTTATTTCACAAAATGCTTCGTAGCAAGGCATTAATCAAATCGCTAGTCTTTTTTAAATCTGAGAAAACAGTTTAGAAGCTGCCGAAAATCGTAGCGCTCAACCAAAAACGTAGGCAGCAGCTCACAAATGTGACTGCGATGTTGTTTAAAAATTTCAAATTCCACAATTACAAGAAGGTTGACTTGCCCTTAGTAGGCTGTCCGTGTGTTAAAGGACACTGGTGGGATTCTCAAGGGCATTCTTTTCTTGTCTTCTTGTTTAGTTACATTGGCAGTCTTTCTTTAGTTAATTTGTAAATAGGTTCCTTTAAATGATAAATGTTCACTCACCTTCATTAGACTTCTGTTCCAAATACACAGGGTTCCTTTCCAAGCGTCGCCAAAATGTTCTAGGTAAACTGGATAAAATGACAAGGTGTAGCCAAGAGGTCTTATCATGTAGAGGTTTATTTGATGTCCAAGTTAGGTCCAGGAAAGTCCATAGTAGGGCTCAATAGTATAGCTTAGTTGGTAAAGGGAATCCCACCAGGAGCTGGATGACCGCTGCTCAGCCCACTCTCTCCAACTGTCATTCTCCCCCACAAGCAAGCACTCTCACACATTCCAATCACACTGTCATCAGGCATTCTAACATTCTACACACACAACTCATTCATCCTTGCTGAGCAGCTGTCTGAGAGAATGTATTAATATAAATCAGATCACAACACACTTGTTTTAACCGATCGAGAGATATTCAACTTAATTCAATATATTGCTGTTTGCCATTGTACATAAATCATTCTGAAATTCCATCATAAAATAAAATACAATAATTAATTTAAAGACTTCACATTATCCTACACACACAGGCTAAAGTTATTTTGAAGCAGAATACAATCACACCAACCCATTTGGTAAAAGCGAGTAATATATTTCTCCAGAATGCCCATGCTCTCCATTAACACTGAGCTAAAAAAACACTGTAATAAAACAATCTAATAAAAAGAGCCTTTAATTGTTTAAAAGAGGCGTCAGTGTTTTCCTATGAAATCAATCATGAAAGGGAAAAGAAGAGAAAGGCGGGCCAGCATCGGCCCGCCACAAGTATGGCGGGCACACCGGCCCCGCCTCCCTCGATCACGGGGGCGGGTCTGTCGCGCAGCTATGACTCGACAGGCACACCTCAACAGTGGTTGGTCCCCAGTTTTTGAGTGACCCGGAAGTGATTGAATCATTGCCGGGTCACTCAGAGAGCGCAGGTCTGGCCGTTTAGAACCATGCAGGCAAGGATAGGTTAAAAGGCTGAGGAGCATGGGAGTCTGCCTCTTTGACTCCGTGCTCCGTAGCCTGCAGCATCCAGACTTCAGAGAGGCTGTAATTATTTTCTTAATTTTGTTTCTGCAGGTCTGTTTGGCGGCGAGTCGAAGGTGCCAGGACGGTGCAGCTGGTTTCCTTTATTTTTTTATCCCCTGCAGGTTACTTGCGCTGGAGCGGGAGAAGTGGAACGTGCGGTGAGCAGATACGGGAGGAGGGGCAGCCGGCGATTCCGGTTTCAGGTCGGCGGCGAGTACGGGAGAATCTGTTGAGGAGCCGGTCTTGCCCTCATTTTTCTCCCGGACTTCTTGGTGTAGGAAGGCGCACACGTGCACCTTAAAGGTACTGCGGGTAGGGGTTGTGTGGACCAGGGTTTGAATCCGGCCATACCGGTGAGAGTCTCCTCAGTTGGGGGTGGCTCAGTGGCACCGTACATTTATGGAAAAGGTTTTGAAATAAAAGCGGTGCCATAATTACTTCAAAACAAGCACAATAGCATTGGGAGGAGGACCCGGGATCTGCTTAGCGATGATAAACAGTGCAATCCTGTTCCGTCGCAGGCATGTGCAAGGGCACATAAATTACCCAGTTGAGCGGGCAATTTTCCCCTTTTTCTTTAGGCAGCAATTGCAGTGGGGCCAGCGCGAATAGCGCGTCCCGGGACATTGCGGCTTAAGAATTTTTCCCCTTTTCTTTTACAGGCAGCAATTGTTGTGGCCCCAGCACGCATTTTGTGGTCCTGTATTAGGAATCACAGGTGTTTTGTTAAGCTGCATATTGTGTTGGGTGTTAATTAACTTAGGTGTTTTGAGGTGCACAGCGTCCTGTTTTGCATCTATTGGCACAGCTGAACAAAGTCAATTTTGTTTGCACAGTGTAGTGTGTATATATAGTAGTTTACTTTGGATAACTGCTTTAATGGGGGCTGGCAGGTTGGCATAAGGATACATTAAGAAGGAATACAGCTGCAGATTGAGCTGATATCAGTAAAATAACATTCTGCTTGTCATATTTACAGAATCCAAGTTCTTAAGGACTCTCCACAGTGGCGCATCAGCGGCGGCTCAAGGACATCGCTCACAGAGGTCACAGACAGGCCTGCATTTCACTGCTTCTGTGGGCCGCACAGGCTTGAGATTACTCGCCTAACACCCAGGTTAGCTGGTGTGGCGCGGCTCCAGGTGCGTGGTGCTTACGGCCGGTTTGTGTACCTCCAACAGTGCACAGGTAAGGACCGGGACAGGTTTCCAGGCCAGGCAATATTGTGGGGAGGCTCTCAGGAAGAGTAAGCACTTAGGGGCAGATAACATTGTGTTTGCGGTGTTACTGTTCATCAGTTTATAAGTGACCCTGCAATTTGGGTTTAGGAGCTATGGCCAGTAAGCGTGGCGCAAAGCGTTCTCGCATGATGGAGTCAATGATTCGCAGGATGGTGACTATGGATAGGAGATGAAGAAAGGTTGAAAAAATAGGGCAGAGCCTTGCAGAACTCAGGGAAAGAGTGGAAGGACAGAGTGAGGCGGTTGGGAGGCCCAAGTGAACCATAGTGCCCCCAAAACCCAGGGGTGAATTGAATCCTCTCCCCAGGTGGGCTAGGCCCAGGAAGAGGAAGAACCAGAATAAAAAGTCCCCATGCCAGTACCTCATCTGGGTGAGGTTCCTTCTGGCGGGGGTCCCTCAGGGGTTCAATTCACACCAGTCCTGGTGGTCCCCATGCCTATCCCAGTGGTCCCCACAATTATCCTAGTAGTTCCCACACCTATCCCTGTGGTGCTGATACCGATTATGATGGCCCCCACACCTAGCCCAGTGGTCCCCACACCTATCCCAGTGGTGCCCACACCTAGTTAAGTGAGCCCTATACACGTCGCAGTGGCCCCTACACCTGTCACTGTGGTCCTGGTGGGGGTGGCCCCGCAGGGTGGTGTCCCATCAGATGCACCTGGCAGCACCAGTCAGGTCCCACAGGAATTAGTGGCACAGATAGCGGCGGATGAGGCAAAAAAGATGGTGGCAAAGATTATTGCAACACCAACTGGGACGCTAGGTAAAGGGCCAGGTACTCCATCTCTCCCTCAACCAACTGGAGGGGTTCCCTTGGTAGGAAACGACAAAGATGGGCCAGTGATCAGCCATGGAAAGGATAAGCTGACGGAACCAGCTGGAGTTGTTTCAATAGGTAAGGAAGTGACATTACCATTACTGGGCGTGGGTGAGTCACGCACCGGAAGGGAATATTTGGCCAGGCATGTAACACGGGAAGTGAAAGAATTGGTATGGTCTGGTGCTTACGTTAATATGTTCTCTCTGCTCGTGGACGAAAGGGAAATGGAGTATTCAAGGAAACAGAAAGATTGGATGCTTCCTAGTAAATGGCACAGTGAATTGATGAAATTCAGGGTAGAGGAGAATTTGAGCAACTGGATTAGGGCTTTTTCAGTATTAATGGCAATAACAGCTGAGCGTTCTCCTAACATACAAGCAGAGATGGCTTGTTACCAGAGCAGGATTATTATGTCCCAAGACAAATATGGGGGCATAGGGTGGAAGGAACATGACAGGAATTTCAGGAAGGCTAGGGCATCTGACCCATCACTCTCTTGGGACCGAGTCAATGCAATCGCATGGTTGGATCAGTTTGGGCCAGGGCAGCCTGGTAACCCAGTGCAAAACTTCAACAAGAGTCACACATTTCAATCTTCTCAGCCCTTTCGGCCACCCCAAACCACTGGCAGGGCCCCTAGTCCAGGGAGCGGTGGGGGATGGAAAGGGACATGTTGGGATTTTAATAGGCGGACATGCACCAGGGCCTAAGGCACTTGTAAGGTTCGGCACATACGCTCTATCTGCGCTAACCCATCTCACCCAGAATCAAAATGCCTAAAAAAATCAGGATATAGAGGAAAGAAGAAACAGGAGTAAGGAGAGGACACTTCTTGTAACACACTCACCAAAATAGCTTTCTGTAGGGTCCAAAAAAATTGCAAAAGAGGTACGCTTGGGCAGAATAGCTGGTCCTTTTAATCACATCCCTGTACACAATTTTGTTTGCTCACCCCTTGGAGTGGTCTCTAAGAAAGAGAAGGGGGTGTTCAGGTTGATTCATTATCTGTCAGCCCCTAGAGGCAATTCATTGAATGACATCATCAGTGAAGTGTTAAATATGCTTCCTTTGACCAGGCAGTTGATATGCTAAGGGGTCAGGGCCCCGGGGCCTTGCTAGTAAAATCATATACTGAGTCTGCCTTCCGTTTGCTGCCGCTCCATCCTCTAGATTTGCATTGCAGGAATTTTGGGTGCTCATGCTGGCCTTCGGGGTTCCCCGTGCGCCTGAGAAGACAGTAGGTCCAGCGACTACAATAGAATTCCTGGGAAGTGAGTTTGACTCAGTACAGGAGTGTTTCTGGTTACCTATGGAAAAAATTTAGAAATTAGGACGGCACTACAACAATGCCTGGCAAAAGATAAGGTAACCTTACGTCAGCTACAACAGACAGTGGGTCAGTTGAGCTTTGCGCTGAGAGTCATACTTATGGCACGACCATTCTCCCGCTCCATCTCACAGGCCATGACAGGTTTCCAAGAAAAACACCATCACACATCACTGTCGTCTGAGGTTCGCTAGGACATGCATATTTGGATGGCATTTCTGGAGGGTTTCAATGGCAGGGTGGTGTGGCCCGGTCCACCCACTACTTCTGCGGAGTCAGGTTTATGGACTGACGTTGCGGGCAGTGTGGGGTTTGGTGGCATACTTAGGAATGAATGGGTGGCACAACATTGGATGGCATGGTGGGTGGAGAATGGTGTGACAACATTGGTTTACTGGAACTCTTTCCCACCTGGGTGGCACTCACTGTTTGGCCTCAGCATCTCCATAATCAATCTGTGAATTTCTGGTCAGACAACATGACGGTGGTAGAATGCATCAACCAGCAGGCTGCATGGTGTAAAATGATCCTCCACTTGTTGAAGGAGATAATGTTGTTATGTATGAAATTTGATCATACAGTTTAAGGCTAAACACGTCCCGGGGATCTTGAACACTGCTGCTGATGCACTCTCTTGCTTCAACATGCAGGTTTTCAGGGAACATCTACCCTCTGAAGAGGCAACCCCGACATTCTTCCAGGAAGTACTTTGGCAGATTGGTGCCCCCAACTACAGAACCTCGTGGCAGCTAGCCTAGCTCCCTGGACCAGGAAAGCTTATGAAGGGGAGTTTTGGGCTTACTGTGCTTTTTTGGGGAAAGATTGGGTTGACAGCTGGCTTGACACAGGGCCACTCCTGTGGTATTTAGCTACTTTGAATAAAGTGGGACGCTCAGCGGCGGCAGCCAGGCGACGGCGGCTATCTCCTTCTTCACGTAAATTAAGGGCAGTGGGGACCCTACTAATAGTTTCATTGTTAGGAAGTCCCTAAACGAGTGGGGATGCCTCCAGGGAGCAGCACCAGACACAAGACGCCCAATTGGGATAGAACTACTAACACCCCTACAGGCAACTCTGGATTGCATATGCAGCTCAACATGGGAGGCTTTTCTGTTCAGATTCGCCTTTTCACTGGCCTTTTATGGAGCCTTTAGGATAGGGGAGCTGGTGGCGCAAAATAAACAGGATGTGCACGGAGGGCTGCAGCTTGTACATGCAAAAGCGCAGAGAGACACCTTACTAATTTCTGTAAAGAAGTCCAAAACAGATCAGGAAGCCCGTGGCGAGGGGATAGTACTCTACCACGCACATGACAACCCTTGCTGCCCCATGACTCACGTAGAAACATTCCTGCAACAGGGGAAAAAAGCAGTGGGAGGAGCATTGTTAATACATGCAGATGGGACCCCGCTCACCAGGTTCCAGTTTAAAAGGGTCATGGAGATGGCAATAAACAGGGCAGATTTGGATCCTAGGTGTTTTGGAACGCACTCGTTCAGAATAGGGGCTGCCACTGAACCAACAGTTAGCGGTCTGCACAGTAGCAGTGTAAAAAGGATTGGGAGATGGTCCTCCAATTGTTATAAGCACTATGTGCGGCTACACATGCTGTGAGTTGGGCACTTCACACTTGTACTGATGCTTGTCCCATCTCTGCTTGCATTTACAGTTTCTCGAACCAGTCGTGCAGGGGGGAAAACGGCAGCAGCGCACCAGCAGCAAGATCCAACACAAGGACGGGCACATCCACAGGAAGCAGGACTACATGTTGTTTGGGTCATTGGCCACTCATATGTAAGACGTTTGAATGCAGTTTTTCTTTCAGGAAATTACAGACACAGAGTTGAACAGGCCGGTTTTAGGGTGTCTTTTCATGGAAAAGGGGGGCTCTGCCTTAGTCAGTTCAGGGGTTTCGTAAGGGAGATTTTGGGAAACCATAGGGCACCACTCAGCATAGTTATCCTACACTTGGGAGAGAACGAACTGGCAAACCTGGGTAGAAGGGGGCTAATGGAAGCCATAATCTAAGAAGTAGGTTGGTTATCTAACACATGCCAGGGGTACACCATAGTATGGTCTCAGAAGGTACCCAGATTTAAATTGAGAGGGGGAGATTCTGTAAAGGCATTGAATCACTCGGTAAGGAGGATCAACAATAAAATAGACAAATTGTTCAGGTCTCCTCAGCTACAAACAATCACAAATGGGTGTATCGGGGGAGCTGTGCTTCTTAAAAGACGGGTTCCACCTGACAAGGGTAGGGAATGAAATCTTGTTAGAAAATATAGTTGCATGGTTAGGATGTTTTAAAGACAGGGCATGACCTTTTAGTGGGGAAGTTTGGGGAGGCCAGATAGTCGGTCAACTACGCTGGCCTGAGGCAGTAAGGTCATGATTGGTGAGCAGTAAATTTAATTCATTCTTGAATGGGGTCGCCCAAGGGGACGGACAAGTGGTCTCTCTTAGCACTCCAGGGGCAGTTAAAGCCAGTTGGCTAGATGGGTGCGGCGGAGGGGGGAGTCACTCTTTCTCTAGGCTGGTTGGCCACCCCGCACATGCACAATGACGCCAGTAAACAGCGCAGACATGCAAGGGTCCCATTTAATGGAGTTAATAGAGCGTATGGGGTAAAAGGGGGGGTACCCTCACAGTAAACGGGCCCTCTGTGCATGATCACTTCAACTGGAGGGCGTGGGTAATTGATAAAGATCTGACACCAGTTAATGACCTTGCCGTAGGCCCAAATAGGATACGCAGAAAAATAAATGCTGTATGATTAAGGAGGATATGTTAGATTCGGGTAGGACATACCTTTGTACTAGAATTATGTTAAGGTTAGTGTTAGAACTGGCTATTTCTGGTAGGCTAAGGCTGACGCCAAAGCCAGGCAGAAACCACCATTCTAGTCAGGGCAAACAAGTCACACGCCAAGATAACCCCTGCTCACCCCCTTGGTAGCTTGGCACAAGCAGTAAGGCTAAACTCGGAGGCAATGTGTAAAGCATTTGCGTCAGCGCCCTCCAGCCCTGGATTAAAGATAAAGCGCTATCAGCGCTAGAAATCAATCTACAGCGCCCCCAGCACTATAAGGACATCCAAAAGTCCAGTAAAGTCTGTTAGGAGATGCAGCAAAGTCCTTCCAGGCACTTTAGGCTATAATAAGCCTTGGTAAAAGCAATTAAAAAGTCCTTCAGCAGTCCAGGACCTCAGCAGTCCAGGAGAGGGAGCAGCATAGCCCCCAGCAGGAAAAGTCCATCAGGCATCCAGCGCCCGCCCCTGGTAGATTCAAGTCAGAAACAAGAACATTTTGGAAGGGGACACAGCCCCTTCTTATACCCAGAAAAGTCCTGTCAGTATCAGGGACAGAGGTGACAGTCGCCCAGCAGGAGGTGGAGCCAGCTTTGTAGTCAGGCAGGCACAGCAATTCACTATCAGGTGCCATCTCCTCCCACTTCCCTGGCAGCAGATGCTGCCTTTCATCCATGGGCTGACTCAGACAACCTCCTGGGCTCTCCAGCCCCTGTCACCCTCAAACCAGACAGTCAATCCACAAGCAGGCCCAGGCACTCCTGACCCAGGCTCACCAGCCAATCACACGCCAGACACAAATTACACAAATATGCCAACTTCTAAAAGTGGCACTTCTAGACTAGACCCACTCATGCCGCATATACCATTTTGCAGCATTCAGTCTCACGAGTTCTCTCATACCAAACTCGCCCCTGCACTCCCCACACATCAGGAACTACCATGGGCATACATATTCCCCATTCATTCCTATGGGAGGGCAGGTAACTCACCACACATACACAGAGAGCTCAAGCACTTTACACTGTACCACAGTGAAAAAGTGCACAGAGGCCTAAAATCACCACCACCAGGTTTCAGAAACAGGCTAGGAAAAAGCAAAAAGTCTCTGGGTGAACCTGCCCAAAGGGCCGGGTTCAACACAACCCCCTTCCAGCCAAAACGCAGGGTAGACCAATCACTCCACTGATGGTCTTCCTTGCTTTGGGTGAGTGAAGTAGTGTGGCTCACTGGTTAGAGGCGGCAGACCCAAGAGCAGAGGACGGCCCGGGACCAGGGTTCGAATCCCGGCGCGGCAAGTTTCTGGACCAGGGTCAGCGGACTCGATAATTCTCTTGCCTCGGTGCCCACTCTGATCAGCGATCACACTCGGCAACTCTGGGCATTAGCTTGCCTCATCTTCACTAACGGCCCCACCAGACCGCCGGGGATGCCTGGTCTCACCCTGGAGATACCCATTAAGGGACCATCTCTCAGGGAAACCAGGAAGGGTTTTGCAGCGGTCGAAGCGCCTTGGGACCCTCCGGGTAAGTAGTGCGCTATATAAATGCCTATACATTTACATTTACATTTGGGCGACAAAACATGGACACGGACCCGCACAGCAGGGACACCTTCCGGTTCTACACCAATCTGAACCCACCTGGTTACCTCTAAACAATAACTCTCTGACACAACTAGAATACCCCACTGGTACTCCCTAGTCATCCACAGCCAGGACCAGGCCATAGGCCATCCAAATCACAGGTCCTAACCAATCCACAGAGTGGGGGGCAGTAACCCCTGGCACACAATAGCCATTCTCCACTCTTCCTCAGTGTAGCTACATCTACCACTGATCCAACAACCTAGGGTCCACACCCCCAGGCTGACCAGAGGTCACGGGCAAGAATGCCCCACCCTACCTCTACTTCTGGGTTTCCGCACCCTCACAGAGAAGCACTCACCAGAACACAATTCTCCTACCAGATCAGGACCTCCCTCCATCACTGGTCTACCACCTGGAAACTATTCCACTTCTGAGGTACAAAGCAAACAGCACAGTCCCTCTTCAAGCAGGTGGGGGGACACAGCACACAGCAAAGTCCCCTTTCCTCTACCTTAGTGGAAACAACAAACTGCAGGTGAGCCCCAGAACAAACAGCAAGGGCAGCCCCCTCAGTCTCTTCAGCTGATCCACTTTGGCAGAGATTCCTCTTGACCTAGAAGTTTCCTAATCTCCCAACCCAAGATCTAAACCCTCAGGTTGCACCGGGGTCAGAAGTAAGGACACAGTCCCTCTGCACCCTCTTCCAGTTCCATGACTACAGGCCCAGTATGTCTCAGGCTAGACAGAGCACACGCCAGCGGCGTATCAGCGACACACTCTCCTCCAGTACTCCCTATCACAGGGTAATTCTCAGTATGTCCCAGGCTAGACAGAGCACACGTCAGCGGCGTATCAGTGACACACTTTCCTTCAGTACTCCTTCCAGGTCAGGCCACAACCCCAACCTGGCTTTCCCCCCTTCTCGGGGAACGACCTCCAGAGGCCCCACAAATGGTCAAGCACTCTAGACGGTCAAATGCTCAGCGAGCTAGGACTTCTGCACCCTCCACTTAGGAGCGATGCTGCCCAACACTAGGACCGCCGGAGTTCTGGTTACAGACACTCCCCGTCCTCTAGACCTATGTACAGCTTAGGCCCCTGACCTGGCGCTCCGTTAGGGAACCCTCCAGGCCCTGAGATAGAGTTTCGGGCCAACCTGGGACACACCTTCCCACACACACTTCGCCTCCACTGAGACAGGGCGTGAGCCCCTACACCCCTACCATACTACTGAGACCTAGCTGGGTTACACATGAACCTCTTCCCCTTCACAGGATCATCAGATACACAAGCCACTCCTTTTGGAACCACTCCCTAATGCCTCTGCAAGACATCTAGCACACTGCCAGACATCCACCTTCTTGTCCAGTGCCTCTGCAGGACCTCCTGCACACCACAGGAGGTACACCTCACGTGCAAGCTCCTTAAAAAAACTCACACCAACTCCTCCAGTTCAACACACCACTCATTCACACACAACCCCCCCACCCCCTCGGACTGGTAAGGCAGTTTCTACCACCCCTGATTCCTCAACCTGACCACACGTGACGTAGGTACCAAACTCTGGGAGCGGGGCGGGGAACAAATGTACTGGACACTATTAAGCTGCCACCACTGGATGCTACCACACTGGGGAATCCAGACACACACACTACACTCAGGCGATAACCACCCTCCTGAGCTAGCCATTTCTCCTCCACACCCCTTCTCTCTCCTATCTACCCACACACACACATGGGGACAGGAACAGGGATTGGGCACTGGACCCAGCAAGGGATTCCTAAGCTATGGGAACCTCCCCCTCTACTGGCGTCCCGCCCTGTCAATTTCTCTCATCTGCCACTAAACATAAAGTGCAGAATCACATTTGAAAATGACACTCTGCGTAAAAACAAAAATCCAAAACAATAATCCCAAACATGTGACTATCTGAAAAAAATTGCAGAGTTTTGTAATGTAGCCAGTTGTCGCTGTGGCACTGCGCAAACACAAGTCCAAATCCGCACCGCTGACCAACAATGTTAGAACTGGCTATTTCTGGTAGGCTAAGGCTGACGCCAAAGCCAGGCAGAAACCACCATTCTAGTCAGGGCAAGGAAGTCACACACCAAGATAACCCCTGCTCACCCCCTTAGTAGCTTGGCACAAGCAGTAAGGCTAAACTCGGAGGCAATGTGTAAAGCATTTGCATCAGCGCACAACAGCAACAACATACTGGGCACACCACAAAAGGGACTCCACACAAGGTTATATTAAAATAACTTTTGCATTGTCAAAACACATATCAGATAAACATCACACATGTACATTGTGCCAACTGGCACGGGCAACATTCATAAGGGATTATTTACAAGACAGGGCCACACGGGCCACTGTCAGATTCAGATATAGCACTTCTAGAATAAGAAATAATAAACCTAAAATGGTAATCACAAAGATCACAACCAGTATTCACTGGTAACAGGAACCAGGACCTTACTAGGACCACCTGTACTAAAAAGAACAACCACCTAAGAATAAAATACATTTAGGGGTCTACACAAGAACACATTACCCATGATGCATGAAACACATTCAGAGGAGTAATAAAGATAAACACATGATGCCTAAAACATTCAGAGGTGTTAAGAATAAAGCACATGATGCAATAAAATACATTCAAGGGTACAGCGCAAGAAGACACATGATGCCTAAAACATTCAGAGGTGCCAGAACAACACAATAGCGCAAAAACACACAGTAGGCAATTCCTATTAAAACATAGAAATCACATTGCGCATAACTTACATAAGCTGTCAGGTCTTTCGTTGTTGATCCTCAGGATTGGATTGATGCTACAAAGGGGGCCCACCTCTAGATCATCCCAAGTCTGGCTATCAGTAACGCAGACTATTAAGGAGATCAAGCGGGGGAAAATAGATAAGTCCGGAGGGGAACAGCTGGGCGGCTGGAACTGGAAACCTGTAAATATATAAAGCATGGGATAAGTGGAATAGTAACCCTAGACCTATAACCTCTCTACCCAATATGCTATACTTTTCCTCACCTGAAATATCATACAGGTATGCTGAAACGAAGAGTAATAGAATGGGCGTCTTCTCAATTCCCAGACTTTCCTGCTTAAATACACAAAGAAGAACATAAATATGCCCCTTCCTGCCCACCTCTATTGATAGGGTTCAAAAGAACAGGTTATATGTATATATATGTACACCTACCCAAATGGGAAATGAGGAGGACCTGAAAGCCCCAGGAGAAATAATATCACCTATCACTCTGTCCAGAAAAAGGAGCTAAAGTCCCCTCCGAGGTGGATTTATGAACAGCACAGTCAAGGGGTCAGAACCAGAGGCTCAAATGTGTCTAACACCCTTTACGTTTTCACAACCACCTAAATTAGGAGTCGGTAATGTACTTTTCTGAGAACAAATAACAAAAGAAAACAGCCCAGCACAAATCAAATGGTGAAGAACTCGACTTCCATGCAGATACGTCTCTGCAAGAGAAAGCAGGGACAAAACTTCCCCACAAGTTCAAGGCCACTTAGCCTAAGTGTCCGACAGGGATAGAACCCAACCTCAAGTCGGATAACAGAGAATGTAGTTTTGTAAGTAAGTACAATACGAGCACCCCCCCTGATCGGAGGAAACCTGAATACGAAGCTCTCAACACGCGATGTGGGCGCTTCCTAAGCCCCTCCCAAGTAATCCAAGATACGGTGACACACCGGTAGAGGTGAAACGGAGTTCCGAGAATCGGGATCACAGATACCAATATACGGGCGCTTCCTAAGCCCCACCTAGGAATCCAACGGGTCCAAAGAACAAAACGGCGTGAGCTTACCACAGCCCACCGTAAACAGTACCGTAGAAGAACAGGTCACTCGAGCAATCACTCTTGCTCGCCGGGAGTAATAATCGGCAGTGTGTCTCTCTGCAAGTGCCGTGATATCCCATTTCCGGTCGCATAGCGTCATTCCAATGCGCAACGCTAGGAATCATGGGTAATGTAGTTTTACAAGCCCGTTACAGACTCGGGCTGCAGGCAGTGATCTACCAGTGGCCGGGGAACCCTGACATAAGCCACCACCTGTGACAGTCCCTAGGCCAACTGGCCTTGTTGGGGCTAAGACGCCCTGAGTCTCAATGTCAGGGTGCGCTGCCATGCAGCGCCAGTCTCAAGAAAAGAAAGCCTAAACGTAGCAGCTGGCACTAAGTGCTGCGCAGCTGTGAAGGCCTGGCACCACTGTGCCCTCTCTGTCCCACACAGGGACTCTCTCCTTAAAGTGCGCCTAAACGGTGCAGCTGCCCACTAATTGCTGGGCAGCTGGAGATCATTAAAACTGCGCCAGGGCCCTCACTGACCCTTAGGCGCAAACTGTGCCACTGCTGGAGCCACACAGGCTCTTACACCAAACACTGCGCACGTTGGAGCCACACAGGCTCTGGCATAACACAAGAGCCTCACAGACTCTTAAAACAAGTATGGCCCATGGAGCCCTCACGCTCTGCAACCAATGGCCCCCTCGAGCCTCGCTGGGCTCGTAGATTCAAATGCCCCCTCGGAGCCTCCGTGGCTCTACACAAAGGGATGCCCCCTCTGAGCCTATCTAGGCTCTCCAAACAACTATGGACGGGGACCTCTTGGGGCTCGAACACAATGTCCCCCTAAGAGCCTCTCATGGGCTCGTGATTCCAGGTAGGGTAGGCGGAGTCCCTCTTGGGGGACTCGGCAACACTGGGGGCCCCCGGGCCCCTTTGCACTCAGGCGCTCACTCCGGAGGGGGAGGGGCGGGCACCGGCAATGTGCCCTGACAGTCCCCTCCCCTTCGATGCACTCAGCGGGGCTCTTTTGTACTCGCGGTGGGGGCAGGCACCGGCAATGTGCCTCGCGCCTCCTCCGCTCTTCTCTGCACGCCGCTCCTCTTGTTGCAGGGCTCCCTCGGCACACAGGAGCCCTGTTCACCGGCAGCCATGCTTCACTCCTCTTTTCCCGGGGCTCCCTCCAGATCACAGAAGCCCCGGGCGACCATTCTCGCTCTCTGCCTCTTCTCGACCAGGTCACGAGCGATGGGCCAATCCCATCGCGGTTTTTGCGGCGAGCCCCCAGTGACGTCAGAGCCTGTGCGCGCCAGGCGGCCAATCTCAGCGTGACTCTCGGGGACAGGCCTCCTGCAACGGCCAATCAGAGCGCGGCTCCTGTCGGCGAGGGACCAATCAGGTCCCTGCCCCTTTGTTTTCCTCTCCTCGGCCCCTGGTCACTTTCAGGACCCCAGGCCGCGGCGGTGAGCACACGGGGCAATGCCGGGTGGGCACCGGCCCCCAATAAACATGAAAATAAAAACGCTACTAAGCGCTTGGGCAAGATAAAGCGCTCCAAAGCGCTAAAGGGGCCAAAACACGCACCCTCCAGCCCAGGATTAAAGATAAAGCGCTATCAGCGCTAGAAATCAATCTACAGCGCCCCCAGCACTATAAGGACATCCAAAAGTCCAGTAAAGTCTGTCAGGAGATGCAGCAAAGTCCTTCCAGGCACTTTAGGCTATAATAAGCCTTGGTAAAAGCAATTAAAAAGTCCTTCAGCAGTCCAGGACCTCAGCAGTCCAGGAGAGGGAGCAGCATAGCCCCCAGCAGGAAAAGTCCATCAGGCATCCAGGGGCTGGGCAGCGCCCGACCCTGGTAGATTCAAGTCAGAAACAAGAACATTTTGGAAGGGGACACAGCCCCTTCTTATACCCAGAAAAGTCTTTGAAGTCTTTGTGTAGGCAGTGTGAGAACCAGCTAGAACTGGTTATAGGGAAGTCCTGTCAGTATCAGGGACAGAGGAGACAGTCGCCCAGCGGGAGGTGGAGCCAGCTTTGTAGTCAGGCAGGCACAGCCTTTCACTATCAGGTGCCATCTCCTCCCACTTCCCTGGCAGCAGATGCTGCCTTTCATCCATGGGCTGACTCAGACAACCTCCTGGGCTCTCCAACCCCTGTCACCCTCAAACCAGACAGTCAATCCACAAGCAGGCCCAGGCACTCCTGACCCAGACTCACCAGCCAATCACACGCCAGACACAAATTACACAAATATGCCAACTTCTAAAAGTGGCACTTCTAGACTAGACCCACTCATGCCGCATATACCATTTCGTAGCATTCAGTCTCACGAGTTCTCTCATACCAAACTCGCCCCTGCACTCCCCACACATCAGGAACTACCATGGGCATACATATTCCCCATTCATTCCTATGGGAGGGCAGGTCACTCACCACACATACACAGAGAGCTCAAGCACTTTACACTGTACCACAGTGAAAAAGTGCGCAGAGGCCTAAAATCCCCACCACCAGGTTCCAGAAACAGGCTAGGAAAAAGCAAAAAGTCTTGGGGTGAACCTGCCCAAAGGGCCGGGTCCAACAGTTAGCATCTGAAATCTGTATTTATCAATAGTAATCAATGTCATGAAAAGGTTTTTCTGCATACTCATGTAAATATTGTTTATTTCAATTTTGTTTTATTTTTATGTTTAATAAATACGGCCGGGGGTTGTACAACCCCTGCTTCCAAAGAAATTCCTCTCATGTCAATTAATAAAGTTTTGATGAAGGAGGGGGGTGTTAGGTAGTCCCTGGCCATAAAACCAAAGTGCTCTAATATTTTCTGGAGATAGATGGCAACATTTGCAACATCAAATACCTTGCGAGGTGGGGGCCTACTTGCTAGCCTAAAGTGTAATTTGCAATTAGCCAAACGATCCATAGGAGCAACATGGACTTCACGGCTGTCGCCACTGAACAAGAAGAGTGATTAATTTCACACTTGTCATTTATGCATGTACCAAGTATATGGTGTTGTATTGACTGCACACCTTGAAACTCTGGGCCTCTGGCGCAACTTGGCCATTGGCCTTCGCGATTTTATAGCTTACCTGAGTAGCCAGGCCTGGCACCAGGAATTGGTTGCCATACCCCGTCTTGATGAAGACTCAGAGCTGAGGATCAAGTTTCCCTCTCTGCATCAGCCGAGTCAAAACGTCGACGCCTTTCACTGTATGAAGACCTGTACCTATACCGGATTGCCCTTGAACATGCATTAGGTGCACATTGAAAAAGTCAGTCAAGTACTCATCAAATGTTGCTCAATTGCTTTGTTGAGTTGTGTACAGCAAAGTGTAGTAATTATGAAACACTTTCAAAATATCTAGTGTTTAGTCACGTTGTTTGCCTCCTTGTCTGCAATGTTCTACATTTTCGTTGATTGGAGTTTAAAAAAAAAGAATATTTCTGGGACAGTACATAATCAGTTTTGTAGCCATGTTCATGGCATGTTTTAATAAGAAATACAATTTTTAGTTAATTTTCTGATTAACAACAATTCCAAATCCACTCAAGTTTTATAGGTATTTTGTGAGCAATCTGTTTTATCCTGAGCCTCAACCTCTCAGATATGATTACGAGAAGCAAACTTTCTGTTTCTCAGTAGCCTTCTAAATGTAGCTGCACGTGATTTATTTATTTTTTATTTTAAAGGTTTTATATAGCGCGAACATGACCCAAGCTGGTATCAGAGCGCTTTACATACAGGTTGCTAGGAGCCCTCCCCTTAGGCTACTCCTAACTAGCATTCCAAACTACTGTCTCAGGACACCTAATTTTTGGCACGTTCTTTTAAATAATGCACCAGTTTGTCTTGGATTAAGTATTTATAGCGGGAAACATCCTTTACAACGCAACTTTTACAACGCACTACCATTACGACGCAACTTTTACAACACAAGTCATTACAACAAAATGCACTGGAGGGCGCTCTAGGATAGGGAATAGTTTTATTACTCTCCAACACCTTCCCTACTATCCACGGGGACTGGAGTTGGAATAGTAAATTAAACTATTCACTATTCAGCGCCCCCCAACGCAAGTCGTTGTAACGACTTGCGTTGTAAAAGTTGCGTCGTAATGGCATCGCTTGTAAAAGCATGCGTTGAAACATCATACAACCATTTATAGCCAAGTTTATAAAGGCAGTCTCATGGATTTAACATGTGTGCTTTCAAGAATGGAACTTGTGTTGTGCTTTCTAGTGCTGTTGTGACTGATCTTTGTGTCTATTTTTGAGTCTAATATCAGTGAAACCAACAAATAATCGATTATGACATCGGTGTAAAATGTATAACGTTTATCCGGGGATTTCACTATATGTCTAGGCGATGTACGTATTCTACTCCCCGTTATGGGCCACAAGAGTTGATGGTGAGTAAATCCTACATTTTTAAAGGATTCACAAAACGATCCAATGTGCATTAACGTCCCCACCTATATTACCTTTTCCTTTAGTAAAGTTAAAGATTATGAAAACATTTATCAGCACTTTTTCAAAGTACCTAAGCACGAATATGTTTAGTCCCTTCATTTGAGTGATAGACAGGGTTGGCTCTTTCCAGTAGCCTGATAGTTTCGACACTCTCTTGCTATGAAGGTTTCTCCTTGATGACATGAACAGTAAACAAGAAATATAAAGGAAAACAAGTGTTTACATAAAACGAAATAATCATTGAAAAGGCTGAAAGTTTGAACCCTTCCAAATAGAAGTAAAAAAGCAATTAATACATTATAGTAACATAATAAAAAAGAGTTAAACAGCTCTGTCAGTGATTTTGAAGCAGCAGTTTTTGATCCCTTATCTGTTCCTTTTTGGCAGCGGAGTGAGGATAGCTTAAAAGAGCTCCCTCTGGACCTCTCAAAATTGACACTGTTCTGGTGCTGAAACAGCTAATTTAGAATATCAAACAGAGGAGGTGACGAAAAGGGGGAATTATTGAAGGCAGGCTATGAAACTATCTTGCACGGAATCATGAAAAAGGTGCTTTTTATGTTATTCCTTCTGCCAGCCTCGAGTAGGGCAACTTGCTTTGCTGGTGCATTGTTTTCTATATTTGGGTTCAGTGCATCGTTGGTGTGCTCTATTTGGTTGCTCCTCATATTGCTCCTTCTTGCCAATATTCTAAATTTGTTTCAATTCTCCCAGAGTCCAGTAGGATCGAGCTTCCATTAATGAAGAACAAAAACTACACCAGTAGAGAATCTTTTAATTTCTAAAATAAACCATGAGGGGGCGTGGCCAAGATGGCGGCGGAGTAGCACCGTTTCTTTGTGGCTCCGCTCACCGAGGTCAACAAAAGGCTGTCTAGAGATCCACGAGACAGTGAAAAGTGGTCTCAGGACCTGCTGCACACGGAGGGAGATTGTTGACCCGATGGCAAGAACGTAACTCTGCGGTATCCAGTGGCAGTGCCCCTGGGGTGCCTAGGGCCTGCAGAGACGCGGCTCACGCTATAGCCGCCGCAAGGAGCCCCCAGTTCGAGGAGGGTCAGAGCGTCTGCACTTCGGGCTGCAACAACTGCCAGCGGAGCCTCTGCACCAGCGAACGGTGAGACAGTGACGCGGAGGGGCCCTGATGTGGCTGAAGAGCGGCACTGCAGCGACCTGTGGCGAGATAGCTCCAGTTCCAGGAGTGTGAGGCCAGGGCCAGAGGTCAAGACTAGAGTCAGCGCGAGGAATGGGAGGTGTGGCCCCAGAGCCCAATCCTGGACGGGACAAGTTGGGACACCCCCTGGATTCTAGTCTGGCCGTGACTTTTCCGTGGTGGGACTGGCAGTGTTCCGAGGCCGCACCACCACCAAGTAGCAAAAGGAGCCTGGTGCGATACTGCAGCGCGGACACAGGGGCCTGTTCTGAGGGCCCGATATCAGGATACCGAGAGTCAAGCCAAGCAGCTACGCAGGGAAGGTGGAAACCTGGCGAGATCTGAGAAGAACAGGTACAGCAGCACAGAGGAGCCCCCAGAAGGAGCAGGAGTGGTGTGAGTGGCATGAAGTCAAGGCCTGGCAAGCCACTGCTGGCATCGGCCCACGCTCGGAGGCCCGAGGGGAATAGAAGTGACTTCCCAACCCAACAAGTGACTGAGCCTACAGTGTGCGGGGGAACAAAGCAGCTCGCAGGACGCGACAGCAGCCTGGGCCTCCTTACCTGTCCCCATACTTCTCTTTACCGGGTCATATCACCAAGACCTGGCCCCATCAAGTGAGTGGGCTAACTAGGTAGGCTGCTGCAGGCGCACATTCAGGTTTTAGGCATGAGGGCCCGCTGCTGAGCTAAACCCTGCCCTGTGTTCTGTGGTGCACCCCTCCCCCCGGAGCAGTGACAGGGAGTCTGGGGTACAGCTGGGGTGGTCTCTACCTCCGCTACACGAAAGACCTCCGGGACAATCGGATCGGGCCCAACCTGGACAGTCCAAAGGCAACATCTCAAGAGAGAGACCCAAAGGGGATATACACCCCCTGAGGATGGTCCACAGGGCTTCCTGAGACCAGGACCTGTAGACGTCGGGCGGAGCACTGAGCCCCTTTTCAAACAACACAGGGAAGAAGTGTCATGGGCCTGTCCCCCACCAGATCACAGCAATGAACACACTGAGGTCCAAGAAGGACACTTCGATTAAGGACTTGCTCCAGAAAACAGGCGCAAAGAAAGCAGTTGGATCCGGAACCGACCAACAGGTATCCCAGCCGAGTGAGAGAGAGATGGACCCGGATACAGGGCGAGCAGTACACCCAATTACGAAGGGCTTTAAGGTGATGACTTTGCAGGTCTGAGGCAAGATGTGGCCTCTAATATTAAACAGCTGCGACCGGAACTCCAGGAAGTGGGAGACAGAGTGGACTCCCTGGAACACAATGGGGACCTCAGGGAGGACCCTGTTGGAAAATCCCTCGAGGTGTTCCAACATCTGCCTCAAAGGTGTGCCACTTCAAGCAGACGGAGACCAACTGGAGGACTGGGTACTTAGCTTTTTCAAGCACATGGCACCAGATCTGAGGGACACGGAAATCACACTGAATTGCACTCACCACGCCAGGCGACCCCCCCCTCTGGCCCCAGCCAACCCCAGGACATTCTCACCTGCCTACACTCCTATCGTCAGGAGATCATCATGGCTGCCACCCAGGACCGAGCAACGGTGGCGTTTGAGGGGCTTCAGGTGGGAGATTTCCAGGATCTATCGCCCCTCACTCTTCAGAGGTGTAAAGAGCTGCGACCAGTCACAGTCTTCCTACGAGAGCAAAAAATTCAATACAGGTGGGGACACCCGTTCAGATTGTCCTTCATGTGGAACAAGGAGATGCATGGGGTGTTGAACCGAAAAGAGGCAAGGGAAGCCCTCGGGAGCACCTTGACGGTGACAGACGACTTGGAAGTGCACGAGGGAGACCCATCTTCTGGGAATTCACCTAAATCGACCTGGAGAAGAGGCCCCAGGAAAGGAAACAACATGAAGCCATCCGGGGAGGAACATCAGAAGGAAAAGGAGGCCCTTCTGCGACAAATCCAGGCTCTGGAGGGGTCCGGTGACCGGGCTAATGACTGAGCTCAGTGGATGCCATCCTGAGACCCAGCGGTGGGGCAGAATAGCCAAGTCCAGGATCTAGAGATGTCAGTCTTGGTGGGAGGAGCCCCACCTCCAGAGGGGTGATGATCGCCCGTCGGATGCCTGGACCCTTGCACGATTGTGCGACTCTTCGTGGCTGGAGGGCTTTATTGATTTTTATTTGTTCTCTCTTATTCTACTCTCTTTCTATCTTCTCTCTTTTTCTCCTTCTTCATACCCATAAGAAATCTGAAGCCTTCATATGGACAGGTAGGGTACCCCTTCGATACTGGAATCCGTGGGTGACAAGTAGGGACAAGGGAGGCTGGGCCCCGCTCGTGTGGAATGTGTGAGTTCCTCGGACGTTAGTATGGTGCCGTCTGTGTCTACTGATTGTAACCCCCCCCCCCGATGGGAACCACAGAGGGTCCGAGCTGGCAAGGTGGTCCCACACAACACCTTACACAGAGGGTGTACTATACTACATAAGACGAGATGCACATTGTACTACTGGAGGGGGACGATAAGATTATGGGGCCTTCCAATAGACTAAGGTGGGCGGTGTGGCACAGGAGACTAGGCGCAGCTAAGTTTGTGTACCACTGTCCAACTGTTGCGCAGGCGTACACCCAAACATCACCCCATGACTGTAGTTAAAGTGGTTGTTATGAGCTTCAATGTTGTGTGCTTCTTGCCTTATTGAGAGATGCCAAATGCAATATCTGTCACATACAAGAGACCCATCTCTTGCGGGCTGACTGGAATAGGCTCCGGTCAAAATGGTTCGATCAGCAATATTTTTCATCGGGACTGGGGAAGAGGGCGGGGTGGCAATCCTATTATCCAGGTAATTCGTAGGAGTACATGCAGATGTAGCGGGTAGACTTTTGGCATCGAGGATATCGATGGGGGCGCACATCCACACAATAGCCTTGGTTTATAGTCCCAACGCGCAACAGGAAGCCTAACTTCGAGATACGATACACACAATCCTGGAGTCCCCCGGTAATTGGGGGGATTTCAATTTGGTTCCAGATGCCCATCTGGACAGATCGGCTCTCAGAGTGGGACACTAGGGATCCATCTCGGGCACACTGTGACAGAGGTTGGGTGAGGTTGGGCTCACAGATTCCTGGAGACATCGCTACTCTAACGATCAGGAATACACCTTCTTTTCAGCAGTGCACCAAAAGTATGTCCATATAGATCTCTTTTGGACCTCCGCCAGGGTCATGGCAGCCACAGAAGATGTGTCTATTGGAGTGGCTGTGTTTTCGGACCACTCCCAATTTTTTTAACACTGCTCCTCCCTGGAGGTTCTCCCCAGTATCAGTCGTGGAGACTGAACCACAAACTGCTCACATACGACCCTGATATTGCCGAAATACGGGGAACTATCAAAGTTTATTTGGAGGGAAATGACGTGAGACCTGTCGGTATAGACACACTCTGGGATGCCCTGAAGGCTGTCCTACGAGGATGCTGTAGAACTATCATGGCGGGCCTGACCAAAGATGGTAGAGCCACAAAAGAGGAACTGGAAGACCAAATTTAGGAGCTAGAGGGAGTCCACCGCCGCACTGGGGCGGTTCAAACACGGCGGTTATTCACTAAAGCGCGGAAACAGTTGAGTGCCCTTGATCTCGACCGGGCCGAATATGCTCTTCTTTGCACTAGGCAGAGCTACTATGAGGGGGGAACAAGGCGGTTAAGCTTCTGGCACATGCACTCAGGGCCGAGACGGCGGCACAACGGGTCACAGAGATGAAAAACGATGACTAGAAATCCTGAGGTTAGATAGGGACATTGCAGCTGAGGTCGAGGCCTTCTACACCACCCTCCACTCAGCGGAATGCCTAGATCCGGTGGGGGCAGAGGAATACACACACGCAGTGCCAGTGACTCCTCTACCGGCATCAGAGGCGGTCCGATGAGACACAGATATTAGGACCGAGGAGGTCCTAAGAGCCATTCAGGAACTCTCCACTGGGTAAGCCCCGGGTGAAGATGGCTTACCGGACGAATTCTATAAAATGTTTGCTTCGGATCTTGCCCCCCTTTTGACACACCTGTTTAACAGCTTTAGCACGACCAGGAGGCTAGCCCCATCAATGTCCATGGCCGAAGTAGTAGTTATCCCCAAGCCAGGGAAGGACCCCAAAGAATGCGATCATACCGCCATATATCACTGCTCAATGTCGACCTGAAGATATTTACAAGAATTTTAGCGGTGAGACTTGCCCCTCATATGCTGGGCCTGGTTGATCCAGATCAGTCGGGCTTTATCCTGAAGCGTAATTGCAGCGATGGGACCCGACGAATATGTCATCTCCTTGATAAGATGCAATGCACCTAGACACCAGTGATACTTCTATTGGTGGATGCCGAGAAGACATTTGACCGGGTCCACTGGCCTTACCTTGGGCAGGTCCTCCGCCGGTTTGGCAAAGGGGAGAGATTCCTGCAGAGGGTGAATTGTATATATCAGGTCCCGCAGGCTTGCATCAGAGTGAATGGAGTGACCTCCCGTCCCTTTCAGATTGGGTGAGGTATGAGGCAGGGGTGTCCATTCTCCCCTCTCCTATTCACGCTCTATATAGAGCCTTTTGCCAAACGTGTTCGACAACTTCCCATGTCACTGGAATCCGGATGGGAGATAGAGAGCACAAGATTTCACTCTATGCGAATGATGTGGTACTCCCTGACTCACCCGTTGCTCTCTCTCCCTCCCCTTGTTGGCAGAGATCGATATGGTTTGGGATTTAAAATCAACCTGACAAAGACTCATGCTCTTAGCTTAACATTGCCTACTGCAGAACAACACCAGATAGCGGCACAGTTCCCATTCTCATGGGATTCTAGTGGCAACACTTATTTGGGGAGCAGGGTTTTCCCGACAACTGAGAAAATTGCCCAGGTGAATTACTTGGAGATACTGGCAAACGTTCGACAAGAGTTGCATAGTTGGAAGAAGCACGTCCTCTCATGGCTAGGCAAAGTGGCTGCCATTAAGATGACGATTTTGCCCCTCTTTTTTACATAATGCAGACACTCCTCTTATGTCCACCACCCAAGGCATTAGTTGAACTGCAGCAATGGGTAGATGGTTTCATATGGGGGGAAGAAAGCACAAATTGCTCGCCACCCAATGTATCTGAGGCAGGAGGAAGGGGGACTCGGGGTTCCGCACTTGGGGCATTATTACAAGGCAGCGCAACTACACTGCATGCTTGAATGGTACCAACTTGAATCTGAAAAACATTGGTGTTTTATAGGCAGAGGGGTGGCTGGTATCCACATCTGGAAGGTCCCCTGGCTTCCCAAACAACACCGTCCGCAGGGTGTATACCTCTCTCCGGTTTTGAGATCTACCATGAAGTAATGAGATAAGGTACAGGAGTGATGTAAGCTCGCGACTGCTTTGTCTCCTTTGACACCTTTTATAGGGAACCCAGACTTCCCACCAGCTCACGAAGGGAACGCATATGTGAAATGTCAGGAAGCAAACTGTAAAAACTTAGGCGACCTATTTGACATGCAGGGAGTTATGGATTACCCCAACTGGTGACGGGCAATGGGATTACCAAGGAGGCGTACTGGCAGTACCTGGTGCTCCGCCACTTGGTCACACAACCACAGGCGCGCGCACATGCAGGTCACCCCTTACCAAATTCGAGCTTTGGTTTGTCACCCACACCTCAAACAAATGTCTCTTATCAGATATCTATAATTTTCTCAACATGGACAAGAAACCCACCAAATCCCCGGCACAGTGCAGGTGGAAATTGGAGCTGGAATGGGAATTCTCCCAAAATGAGTGGGCAGATATCATCCACAGGGCCCGAGCTTCCTCATGCAGTACCTTGGATAAGGAAATTCTACTAAACATTGTGCATTATTAGTACTATACCCCGGCACATATCATCCAGTGGAGACCCCATAGCAACAACCTCTGCTGGCATTACTGTGGACAGGTAGGCACACTGACCCACATACTATGGCATTGCCCTAAGATACAAACCTTCTGGAACACTATCCTATCTGTTGTTGGCCATATCTATCAGATGGAGCTTCCCAGATTCCCTAGCTACATCTTGTTGGGACTTCCCAACACTCTTACAGACCCCCTAAAGTCCTGCAGAGGGAGAGTGATTACCTTGGCAATTGGGGCGGCTAAGCTGGTGCGACTAGCAAAGTGGGGCACGGAAGACATCCCAACAAAACTAGATTGGCCTCATAGAGTTTGGGAGGTATGGAAAAGATTACAGCTGGGATTAATCGTACACTGCCCAAGTTTGATAAGACCTGGGTGTCTGCTGTGGCCTACTTGTCCTCTGAGTTTGTTGAGCTCACCTGTCCCCCGTTACTTAAGGTCTCCCACTACACCCTCCCAAGATGAGGCAATGCCACACGAGGGCTGGAACCCTACTATGTGGAGCATGGGGAAATGGGTAGGCCCCTTTCCATCTTCTTTCTTCTATCCTTTCGTTTTCCTCCTTCTCTCTTTTTCTTTCTCCCTTCCACTCCTCTCTCTTAAAGGTTGTGTATAAGCCATGCTATTCCCCACCGGCCAGTGGTTATAGGTGGGTGTGCTGTTTACTGTTTGCAAATAAACTGATTTAAACCATAAAATGAACCATGATCATTTTGACAGTCTCATATCCTGCACGGGATAATCTTATCTCCTTTAAATTGGATGTTGCTCTGTTTTAGAGCTGCTTCATGTTTGTCATCTTTCATCTGGAAGATGCGGATCCTTGTCAGGAAATCGGGGTCTGGTTCTTTATTTAGAACATTGATTACATATTGTGTGCAATCAGGTGTCTGTTTTATTATAAAAATGTCCAATAGTCCAGGGTATGTTAAGCAAGATGTTTATTTAAGTAGATACCATGAAAAGCCCCACCAGGAGCAGCCTTCCTGCTGCTCAGCCCATTCTCCAACTGACTCTCTCTCGCCCAACATTCCACAGTATCTCTGCACACCTCCATGCCACAACCCCAGTCACCCTGGCTGAGCAGCAGGTGTCATATCACAGTATGATGGGCTTAAAATATGTAGCAGGACAGCTGTTGTGCATGATATTCTAAAGCAGCATTGGTGACTTATTTCTTAATAAACCGAACATAGGGGCCTATTACGATAGAGGATTTTCGGCATCCTCCGGGCCGGCGGAAGCCTTCGCCGGCCCGGAGGATGCCGAAAATCCTCTGCGGACCCACCAAAGACCCACCGCCACATTAGGATGGCTGGTGGGTCCTGGTTTCCGTCTGCAGCTTTTCCGCAGCGGTTGGCTTACAACCGCGGCGGAAAAGCTCTAATATGGTGACGGTGTCTCTCAGACACCGTCAGCCATATTAGGATGGGCTGTGAAAAATGCTTTTCCGCTGCGGGTTTTCCGCCGTGGAAAAGCATGTGTAACTTCACTGCGGGGGCCCATTGCGAGCCCCCTGGGTGAAGGGGATGTGGGGGGTGCACATGGGGGGTAACTATGGTACCCCCCTGCATTTGTATGCAGAAATCGGCAGGCACTGCACGGTGCCTGCCGCTTTCTGCATACAAATACAATGTATGCATTTTTACCATTGCGGCGGATGCAGCTTGAAGTCGCACCCGCCGCAATGGTAAAAATAGAGGATGTGACCGCCAGGGTGGCGGTCACATCCTTATTGCACAGGAGGGAACTCCGCAGGCCATGCGGAGGTTCCCTCCTACTCTATGGTGGCATACAGACTCAGGTCCGTCCGCCACCATAATCGGCCCCGAAGTTTGGTTTTGCCTCAATCTTTCAGTTTGTCCTCTATGGTTATATTTTGATGTTTGAGTAGTGCTGCCTATTTCACCGCTTCAATAAACAACAACAATGGCCAGACAGGTTGAATTCTATATGTTTACCACACCTAGTATACAAATTACTAGATTGGACGACTATTTGATTTAGTCATTTGTACATTAGTATTACGGTCAGCATTGTTTTGAAATGTGAAGTCTGACTGTAGGAAGCTGGCACTGTATATACTGTACCAAAAAGAGGTACATGTGCACAGAGTCCAGTGAGTCCCCAAAGGTATGGCAGAGGTTTAAGTAGAAAACACTCAATTTAGTGGTAGCCAGGCTGAGCAGTTAGGCTTCTTAGAGGGTAGTGTGAACGCATTTGGTGTGCATACCCATGCAGGGCAGGAACACACACTGAAGGACTGACTACAGACCATTGTTTGTGGACAAATATTACTTTGTTTACTCTTATTTCTATGAGCCAAAAGGAACTCAGTTACAAGTTAGTTTCTATTTCAATACTTTAAAATCCTGTCAATATTTTTGTATAGCATCAATAAATACTTTACATGTGCATGAAATGCTTTTCAGTAAAGAAAAATATACTTTGTTTTCAGGATCACACAGTACAGAATAGAGAGGGACCAATGCAATCCTATGGAGAAAAAGACAGGTCAGTATCTTGCAGGTAAGTAAGCTGTACTCGAGTTTAGTCTAGAGGGGTTTCTTTCAACATTGGACCATGGTCTAACCAAGGTAGGTACTACACCACCAGCAGCATTGGAGCGGCCGGGTGCAGAGGTTACTGGGCTCAATGTTATCCAATGGAGGCTGGGGGCACTCGAAGAGGCACCAGTTACAGAAAAGTTCCTGCAGATTAGGGACACAAGCCCTGGGGTGAATATCAGCACTGGAGGGGCCACCAAAGAGCACTGAGATTGCACCACCAGCAGCACAGGGGCGACCGGGTGCACAGTGCAAAGGAGGTCTCGGAAGCCCCTAGAAAACCATTGGAGATCCTCTGTTGGGCAAAAGGGTCGTAGGCTAGCTTCTGAAGGTTGGCTGAAGGGATCCCATGACTGAACAGGTAAGTTGGCTAGTGAGGGGATGCTAGGACACCGTCGGTTTGGCACATCAAGGCCAGGGGGCTGCGGTGCAGGAGTGTCTTTTGGTGTTGGGTTTTCTCACCAGATCCGGTCAGGGGTACCCTTCAGGTTGAGGCTGCAGACGCTGAGGGGGAGGTCAGGAGATGTTGCCCTATGCTGGATCTCAGGTCAGGATCACTGGGGAGACTTCGCTCAGTCGGTGGGGCAACTAAACTCAGGCTGTGGGCATTGGGTGCAGAGTGATGCAAGTGTCACGGATCTGCCAGGATCCTGTGGCTTGGAGTTGGTTCCTTTGCTGGATAAATCTGGTGTCCATGGGAAACAAGAGTCTTTGGTGAAGCACAGGTCCTCTGGGGTTCTTGAGGTTACTGCCTGTGGGCCACGCTGATTCTTTGGAGCAGGGTTGCTCGAAGAGGAGACAGGCTGGTTGGGCTGGGGCCAAGTTAGTCGTTGTCTTCTACTCCACTGTTGCACGGCTCTTCGGTCCTTCTTCTTTTTAGGTTATAGAATCTGAGGAACAAGGTGCAGGGGAGCCTTAAACACAAACTTTAAGGGCGTACCTGGGGTTGGTGGGCAGTAGCCAATGGCTACTGTCCCTTAGGGTGACTACACCCTTCAAGTAACCCCTCCATTTGGGGAGAAGGGCAGATCACTGTTCCTATTGGTCCAAATTCTCCAATTCAAGATGGGGAATTTTCAACAGAGGGGTTCACCTCAGCTCCTGGCCACTCTAGGGGTGTACAAGGCTAAGGAGGACACTCCTACTCTGCTTACTAATTTCCCTGCCTGTCCTGCCAAAAAGAAAGTGGGGCTGTGGCAGGAGGGAGGCATATCCACTAGTTGGAGCTGCCCAAATCAGCATAACTCAAGGGGAGAGCTTTTGAGGCTCACTACCAAGTGTTCCTGTTCCTGCAAGGGTGTTTCTGACCTCTGAGAGCACAAAGTCTCTCACCACATTAGGCCAGGAACCTGTCTGGTGGGGGCTGGCTTTCAGGGGCCAATAAGCCAATACAATAGTAGATGGTCATTTTTCAGGGGGCATCTCTAAGATGCCCTCTGAGTGCATTTTCCAACACTGGAATCAGTGTGGGTTTTTTATGCCGAGAAGTTTGATACCAAAAGTCTCAGTCTTCAGTAAAGCCATCATGGAACTGTGGAGTTTTTGCTGATAAACATACATGTACTCAAAATGGATTCACTGTACTTACAGTGTCCTAGAATGGACTCAGACACTGTAGGGGCATAATGCTCATGCAGCTATGCCCTCACCTGTGGCATAGTGCACCCTGCCTTAGGGCTGTAAGGCCTGCAAGAAGGTTAACTAACCTATGCCGCAGGCAGTGGTGGATAGGCATGGCACCAAAAGGTAGGTGTGCCATGTCGACCCTTTTAGTTTAGTCACACCACAACACATAGCCTGCAATAGTACTGTGTATGTATTTGGGTGTGGGGTCCTTAGGGTGGCACAATACATGCTGCAGCCCTAAGGCACCCTCTTGAGGAAATATAAATGTTATGGTCAAAAATGTTCCCTAACGTGTACCCCACCGTCTCCATGTACGAGCTTAAAGTGCATGTAACTTCCCTCCTGTACCAGCTACAAAAGACGCAAATACATTTGCGTCCAACGTTAACATGTCCTCTTTCAGATCCACCATGAATGGGTCAGATATTCCGTTCCTAAGTGTGCCTTGCCAACGTCTTTTCATGGTGCACTTTTCACGTTTTCCCTGGCTCAGGCGAGTTAGGCCCTGATTCCTGTCATCGAGTTCTTTCCTGTTTTCTGCCTCTGAATGCTCCAGCTAGGATGAGCATCTGTATCCATGACCTTTGTCTTACTCCCTGCGCGGCTAACGGTGCCTGGCTCAGCCTGTTGCCTGCCAAAACGGTATTTTGCCTTCGAGTTATCTGCTCCGCTCCTCGAAAATACATTCCTGTCTGGTAGTTTAGGAAAACATCCTTCCAGCTGCAGAGCAAAGGGCCCGGCCTCACTGTCTCCATGCAAGTAATTCATAGCTCCTGTTACCATGGTAGGCCCATGCCCCCTCGCATCTCATGCAGACACGTAGACGCATATGCACGCACTAGCAGTCAGTATAGAATAGCCTTTTGCCCGAGAGACCTTTTCCTTCCAGATAATACAGTTCCTTAAACACAAGATATTAGATACGATTTGGGATTAGGTTGTTCTGACACCCCAGACTTCTGTCTCCTCATGTAAGGCTAAATGTCAAGTCCCCTTCACCCTCCAGTTCCACGTCAATCACACGTCATACTGCTGCGCGCGCATCTCTGCCATATATTTCTGCTGACACTGCAGGATTCTCTTGTGGATCCACCCACCTGTGACATCACATAATGACGTTTCTAGTACCTGCCCTCATGCACGCCTATTGTAACGCCTCTTTCATTACGTATGTGTATTCTTATCTCTCCTCTCAGCTGTTACGCCTCCTGCATCTGTCATTACTGTAATGCATTGACTATATATATGATAACTTGTCAATAAAGTATTGTCCATCCTTTCCCGAGCCTTAGTGGCAACGGAAATCGATTTGCCATGGTTCGAACCATATAACCAATTCCTTTTTAAGGAATAAAACCCCTTTTAAAACCTCAAATACCACAGATTCTGCCTTTTCTTTTTGACTGAGTTATTCTTATTGAACTTTACCGCATAAATTAAGTATAGGTAATTAATATTTACCACACTCTCTGGTCACAAGGCTCTTGGTACCACTGGTACCATTTACAAGTGACATATATGTGGGACAGAGGTGTGCCAATTGTGGAACAATGGTACAGTTTAGGGAAAGAACACAGGCACTGGGAACCTAATTGTCGGGACAGTGTGAATTACTATTCCAACACCAGTCTACGTACAGAGAGGAAGGTGTCGGAATAGTAAATCGTACTATTCCGTGGCTTACAGCGCCCTCCAGCACAAGTTTTTGAAACGACTTGCGTTGTAAAACCCGCGTTGTAAACCTACAGCGGTGAAACTCCCACGTAGTAAAGGTTGTCTCCCGTTGTGTACAGCTTGACAAGTGCCTTGTAGTTGTAACTTTGCCAATTCGTTATTACTATGTTCTTTCTTTATGATGTATTGGCTTGGTTCTAGAACTAGTATGTCGTACTGAAATGTGCCTGCATGGTAGTTGCACGTATGTACCAGGGCTCTTATTAAATCTGCCAATTTAACCTCAAAAGCAGTTTCTCGCTTCTTAAAAATTGTGACATGTACAGTATTTAGGCAGCTCAAAGAAACACATCATTTGTGAGTTCTGTGCCAGCCCCAGCGAGTTTCCCTTTCTGGGGACAAAGAGTGAATTGTGGCACATGGTGGGCGGGTGTCTTTTTTTTTAACTTATAAGGCGCGGTGGCTCTAAGGCCGATTACCTTCCCTGAGTTTATTAAAGCGAGAAGGAAATTTAATTGATAGGAATTATGATGGTCGTTCATCCATCAATGAACCAATGCAAGCTGTTACCTCAATATAGCCACAACTGAGCCTCACGACGAACCACAAGGCTGAGGCATTATTTGCAGGAGCAGTGAGCGGACCATAAGACAGCCGCGCACATCTTTTTTGTTGAGTAGGGGGGCGTGCTGCATCTATGGTTATCTCTTAACAATGCAAGTCCATCCTGAGCACTGTGTCCCAGCTAAGCATTGGGAGCCCCGATGAAGAGAAACTGTACAGCATAGCTAAGCGGCGGGGTAAGGAGGCGTCCTCTCAAAAACACAACCTGGAAATGAGTTTTTTCTGTTAGGAATAGAAGCAGAACTGCAAAATCCTCTTTAAATGGAACTAGAAACAGGGTTATGTTAGTGATCTGTCCTGAATGTAAATACCTTGTTCTGTGTTACATCTAACAGCATATGCTGCACATTTACATCGTAGGAAAGCTAGCTCAATTAAAACTTTATAAGAGTAAGGGGCATATGTAGGTAATTTACATTTTGCGATTCCCAAATAGCGATTTTTAAGGAATCGCTATTTGAGAATAGCAAAATGGAATGTAGGTAAAAATTCGCAATTTTTTTGCGAATCTCTAACATTCCTTAATTGCGATTAGCAAATTGCGAATTGCAATTAAGGAATGAGTGTCCCATTCATTCCTATGGGCCAAGAGGCCCATAGGAATGAATGGGGATACTTCTTTAATTGCGATTTTCTGTGAGAAAATCGCAATTTGAGAATCGCAATTCCAAGAGTGCCAGGGTGTTCAAAGGACACCTGTTGCACCAATAGAATGTGTCTGTAAGTACATGTTGCGCACATACATGCCCTAAGGGTATGCCTGTGCGCCGCATGGCACTTTGATTTTTTTTTTTAAATGCATTTTTGAAGGAATTCGCAAAATACAATCTTCTTGGAAGAGGTCGTATTTTGCGATTCCTTATGCAAAAATCGCAATTTTTTAAGCACCCCTACATAGCATTTAAGGAATCGCAAACTTGCGATTCCTTAAATGCTATGAGCAAAATAAGGAATGCAATTTTTGCGATTCCTTATTTTGCTAAGTGGCACCTCCATATCAAAACGCCGTTTGAGATTCGCAAACGCCGAAATTCGCCGAATTTCGGCGTTTGCGAATCGCAAACGGCTACCTACATATGCCCCATAGTGTCTGATATCCATGAAAGCCTCATCCATGAGGACTACGAAGGCAACTCATACAAACTTGGTTATTTTATTAGACCGTGAAATTGACAGTGACTACCTTTATTATTTTTCACTAGAAGCTTTGGTGACCACTTTATTTGTTTTAATTTGTTTTGTTTAGTCTTCTAGCAACATGGCAGTGCAAGCTTAATCTGACCCCACAAGGTTTTTACAGCATCCAGGACTTTCAGTAATGGCTTGGCATGATTGGAAGGAATCAGTTGAAACTTACCTTGAGGCTGAAGGTGGGAATGTATTAGTAGCTAAAAGAAAAATTGCCATGTTGAAACACAATCTAGGTGTAAAGGGGAGAAATGACTATAGATGGTGGAGATGATGATGTGGGATCACACGATAATGAGGTGTCGGATGATGTCCATTTAAATGCCAAATGAGCCTTAGAGGAAAACTATGATAAGAAGGTAAAAATTGTGGTAAAGAGGCACACTTTTTTTCCCACGCTGTTACTGGGGGAAACAATTGAATAATATGTGGCAGTGCTGTTGACTTTAGTAACTTTTTGTAGAGCTCTTCATGAGGAGATTATTAAAGATCAAATGATTTACAAGACTAACAGATTTTAAGAACAATAATTAGGGTTCAAGGTTCCATATTGCACTGCAGATTAGAGTGTACTTCCTGTTATGTACAGAGCTTAAAATGGTCAGAACAAAGGAAGGGTTGAGCATAATTAAATTAAAAATGTGAATGCTTTGCATAAATCTGCAATTAAAATGAACAAGGAATCTGCATGTAAAGGCACGACGGGCACAAGGTGATGCATGAAAAGAAATCAATAAATACAAGAGCATGACACATCTGGCATAATCCAACACTTGCCCAGCCTTCAAAGCACGATGATGTAAATGTAAATTGGACATGTTTGCAAAGTATGTAAGATGGATGGAATGGAATTGAGAATGAACAATGCAGAGTGAATTTGGTAAAAGAGAAGATAAGGGTGGATATGGATGATGACGTGGATAAAGATGATGATGAGGTGGAGGTTCTTGCGGTACGTGGAATAAAGGCTCATGATCCTGACGGTGACGTAGGGAGGTCTTGCAAAACAGCCACATTGGAGCATGAATCGAAAAAACATTGTTGGAGGACGAAACCTTACATTTTTGGTGAATAGAATACTGTGTGGACTGACTTTGACAGATGATGAGAAAAATTATTTAAACAAGTTTATTTCAGTGTGGAAAGAATTATTAGCAGTGAATGTTGTCAGATTGTGCTAGCTTGCATCAAAGGTTGTTGGTTCAGTTGCATATAGGTCATGGTGCGATGTCTGACAAGAAAAAGAAGCCACACATACATTTTTGGTGTTCTGGCATGGGCCAGGGAATTGATAGGTTTATTCGAGATTGTGTGACTTCCAAATGTAGCGAGAAAGCTTGCGCAATGTCAAAAACACCACTATACCAAGGGAATTCCAGAAAAGGGCATGACAAATGGTGGGCATTGACATTAGTGGTTTATTTGGCTGCTTGAGTCATGATTGCAGGTATGCAATTGTACTGATGGATTATTTTTCCAAATGGCCTGAAGTACTGTTTCTGAGAGAGATTAGGGTAGTAATGTAGTTTCTTTTTGCGAAGAAATCTTCAGAATAGAAGAATGCCCAAAGGTGTTTGTTTCTGAAAATGGGCCGCAGATTCTGTCTGAAGAATTGTAATCTTTCTTCGAGAAGGAAAGGATTAGACCCTACAAAACTACTGTTTATCTCACTTGAGAGAACGGATCAGTCGAACACTTCAATTGTGTGCTGGGAGAGAGTATTCATTCAGTTATGAGTTGTGGAAACATGAGGTGAAAAATATGTTTACAGAGCTGCAGAACCACACCGCACTTGCACTCGGTCATCAGTAAAATTCAGTTTTTTATCTAAAGGGAAGGGTGGTGTGCACCACTGTTGTTACTGCATTTGTTTAAATCTTTTTGTTAACATTTTGTTTTAGCATTTTGCACAGTTTTAGGGAAAAAAATCCCAACAGCGTACAGTGTGCATGTGGCAGCGTTAGTGAATAGAACAGATACAAATACGCCATTAGTCAATGTATGACTTTAGAATTACATGGTAGTCCATTGCAAGAGTCCAAGGTTCACGCCCCCTGGTAAAAGGGGGTATCTAGCCCCAAAGAATGCATCGCCAGAGTATGTAAACACAGCTAGAACTTGCAGCCACATACATCAAGCGATTTTGGAGTCGCAAACGGTGCAAATCGCAAAATTCGGCCGTTTGCGATTCCAAAATCACTTTTTGGGATGCATTAAACAATTGTGTAGAAATCGCAATTTTTTGCGATTTCTAAAAATGCGATTGCATTTAAGGAATCGCATTTTTGCGATTCCTTAAATGCAATGCATGAATGTTTTAAAAAATGCGAATTCGCAAATAGGGGGAGCAAATTAACACGAGGTTGAACCTCGTGCTAATTTGCGAATTCTTTCAAAAATGCTCAAAAATGCATTTTTTAAAATGTCATGTTACATACACACATGTCCTTTGGACATATGTGTGTGAAACTTTGACTTACAAAAACATTTCAAGGGTGCAGGGGGGGGGTCGTTTGGACCCCCCTCAGCACCCTTGAAATGCATTAACAAATTGCGATTCGCAAAATGAAAATCGCAAAATGTTAATGCCTTCCCATTGATTCCTATGGGCCTTTTGGCCCATAGCAATCAATGGGAAGGTTTTCCTTAATTGCGATTCGCAAAATGTGAATCGCAATTAAGGAAAATTAAGAAATCGCAAAAATATTTGCGAATTATTCATGCATTGCCATTTGCGATTTCTAAATTGCGATTCCCTAATTTTCTCAATTTAGGAATCGCAAACGGGTACAATGATGCATGTGGCCGTTGGTGCGTTATGCGTCAACCATGGACATAGGGTACAACATAATGAGGACAACATAAGATAATGAGGGGTGGGAGTAGTGCCTGGGGCCTGTTTCTGTGCTTATTAGAGCCTGGGGTGGGAGGTTAGGGGGATGGGGTGGAGAGGAGGACTAGAGTTTGCCAGATCATGTGGCAAGGATATGATTCAAGACGCTTGGAAGTGAGTGTTCTTCAGTCTATGTAAGGGCCAGAGGCGAGCCTTGAGTGCCAGCCTCCGTCAGCTCGTTCGAACCTCCTGCGCAAGTGACCATCTCCTGGAGCTTCAGTACCATAGCATCCCACTGAGGCGCTATGGGGAATTTACGTAAGCCAAGGAGATCTTCCCTTTGGAGTGCCATCCCCTCCACCCAGTTCAGCAGAGATTGTCGCCAAGCAATTGTGGGGGGCGGGAGAGGGGACTTCCACCTCTTGTTTATGAGATGCTTCGCTGTTATTAGCTCCAGGTCTAAACATCTAGGGGAGGCCTTATGTTTCTTGTTTCTGCTGAATAAATGCTGTAGGTGGAACTCCCAGCGGGGGTGGATCACCCGGGAGGTGCAACCTGCAAGGATAGTTGATACGTGGGACCAGTAGTCGTGCAGGATAGGGCAAGACCATAACATATGGAGAATGTCAGCGCCTATGTGTTGGCAAATGGGGCAGTTTGCGTCATTTCAACAGAAATACCTGTTGATTTGGGTGGTAGTGAAGTAAGCTTGGTGCAAAACAAAGAATTGTATCTGTTTAAGCCATTGGTTGTGTGGGATGTATGTGGGGCTGCCCCGAACATTGGTCCATTCTTTATCTGTGAAAGCCCTGCCCAGACCCTCCTCCCAGTGTTGCCTAAGCCGGGTGAGATCGGTTTCGGTGTGCTGTCTAATGGAAGATGTGAGCCAACCCATCAGGTGCTGCCCTGTCCCCATCACATGAAGGTATTGTAGTGCGCAGTGAATGGGTGGCCCTTGCTTGCTCATTGGTCCCCCACGTAGACGCCAGGTAAGCAATAAGTGCTCGATGTAATAGGAACTGGCCAGGGCATTTGTTACCATCTGATATGAGCTCCTGATAGGGAATAGGGGAGCCATCCTGAAAGAAATCGCCTATGTCCACAACACCTTCCGAAGCCCAATGTTGTAGCTCCGCTGTCGAGGTGTAGATGTCCCCTCGTGGAGTCACCAGCAGTGGGATAGCAGGGAGTTCTGGGACAGCGGAGGCTGCAGTGAAGCTGTGTCTAGGAGGTATCGAGATGACATCCATCTGGCAAACCACTGCAGCTGGGATGTTAGATAATAATGTTCAAAATTAGGGACCGCTAGACTGCCTAGGGCATCTGAGTTTCCCTATGGACACTCTGTGGCGCGACGTGCCCCATATGAAATCCCTCACTGTCCTTTCCCACTTCCTGAAGAAAGATGGAGAGATGATGAGAGGTAAGGTGGTGAAGTAGTAACGAGGATGATGAAGGACCGCCATTTTTACAAGGGTAATCCTCCCAGAGATTGCCAGCAGGAGAGTCTTCCAAAAACTAATTTGTGACTGGATTGCCGTTGGAGCACGGAGGATATTACCGTCAAAAAGATCAGCCTTAGTTCTGTATATTCTAATTTCCAAATAACGGAAAGGATCTACACACCAGGTGATCGGAGTACCCCCTACGACATATCCCGAATCCGGTGTCTCCCTTATGAAGGGGGAGAGAATAGATTTTGAGGCATTGACCCGGAGTCCCGCAAAGTGGCTCAGAGCCTGGTCAAGCATGTCGGGAATGTCATGCAGATCTTGCACATAGAGCAGTAGCTCATCTGTGTAGAGCGATATGGTGTGCTTGTCGTCCCTAACAGGATTCCAATGTCTACATGGGTACGGATGTGAGCCGCCAGCGGCTCCAGGGTCAACGCAAATAAAAGCGGGGAGAGCGGGCAGCCCTGCCAGGTTCCGCGGCGCACCCGGATAGGGTCGAATAGATAGGGCCCTGTACAAACCCGAACTGATAGTTCGTGATATAGCAACCGCGCCATACTAAGAAAATATGGCCCCACCCTATATCGGGCTAGAACGGCAAACAGGAAACTCCAGGCAAGCGAATCAAAAGCCTTTTCAAGGTCGAACATCATGCAACCTGATCGTGGCCAGGCTGCCGGGGCATACTCCGCCACCCAGAAGTAAAGTCGAAGGTTTAGGGCCGTGTTGCGTTGGGGGACAAAGCCGTTCTGGTCAGAGTACACCAGTTCAGGGACTAGCGGAGCTAAGCGGTTGGCCAATATTTTTGCGAGGATTTTGTAATCCGAGTTTAGAATTGCAATTGGACGATAGGAGCTCGGGGACCTTGTATCTTTGTTGGGTTTCAGCAATGAAACCACTTTGGCTGTGCACATGGTTGGAGGTAGCACCCCCTCGAGATCGCTGTGTGGAAAGGGAAAGTAAGTGATCGGCGTAGGATTTAAAAATATCAGCCGAGAGGCCATCTGGACCCGGTGTTTTCCCGGAAGACAGAGAGCGCAGCGCCTCCCTTACCTCGTCCACAGCAAGAGGTGAGTCTAAGTCAAGGAACTGCACTATGGTAAGAGTAGGTAGCTCACCACTGTTGTTACTGCATTAATGGAAAAAATAAATCAAACTGTTGTGAATAGACAATTTCTGAATGGCAGGGGAAAGAATCAGTATCCACAAAGGCATAATGATAAACTAAGCAGGAGCTAAAGAAGGTTTGAAAAAGGGGGTTGGGTGAGGGTCTGTGCTGGAGCAAATCACAAGAAGGGTGATTCCAAATTACCAAGCCCCAAAACATGTGTGACACTTATAGCTACACGCTGCAATTGCAAGATGGAAAGCACTGGAATGTAAGAAAAGTCACCAGGTGTCATGATTTGTAAAAACAGATGTGAGGCTGATATTGCACAGGAGTCCAATTGATTGAAGGTTAGGTGGTTAAAACCCGATCTCGAATTAAAAGAAGACTCAAGAAGTTGAGCGGTTATGTGTGTCCTTAGAATTGTACTTTTATGACTTCTGTATATATTTTAACCATGTCACTAAAAGATAGAGCTTTCTTCATTTGTGTTTATTTGTTCAATGTTGGGAACGAGGGATGTAACGTGAAATGCTTAGCATGTGCCTTATTGTAGCTTTGTCAATGCTTTTACTATGTTCCTTCTTTGCCTTCCATTGACTTGATTATAGAATTAGAAGACTTTTCTGAACTGTCTGTGCCTGAGGTTGCACGCATGTACCAGTCCTCATATTAAATCTGCCAATTTAACCTCAAATGTAACATCTCTCTTCTTAAAATTCTCTACATTGCGCATTTGTGCTAAAGTTAAAAAAATATATATGTGATGTTCACAGGAGTCTGTTGCTTGCTTATTACTATAATCTTTTAAATGTTAGGTTATTTTGTAGAATCCCCATGACAGGAGTGATAGGTCAAATATTAGCAGAGATATGTCTCATCAGGTTTCTATGAATTAAAGTAGGTTTTATGGAAAATCAAAAAGACCTGAAAAAATACAGGTTTTAAATCATATTGGGAAAAAAATAGGCATTCTGGCCAATCTACCTCTATGAAGCAATGGTTTGGACTTTAAATCCTGTGATAATACTGCGACCCCCAAAATGCAGTAATATTTTCATTGGAAAAAGGAAATAATTTTATAAATAGCCTTTACTAGATGATACATTTAGTTCGATTTAGTTCAGTTCCAAAAATAGGAGATTGTGCTATAAAAATGTAATGACTCCTACTCCATGAACCACTTCCTTTGATTGCTGATAGATAGAGTGTGTACCTTAGAAAATACAAAACAAGTTTCAAAAGACTTGGATATGTTTTCTGGATTTCTTTCCAGAATATGACCCAAAAATGGGTTTTCTAGATGCCCTAGTACTAAGAACTAGGGGCCAGATGTTCAACTTATTTTTGCATGCGCAAAAGAGTTTGCGACCCGTTTGCGCAAGCAAAAACCTAGAGGCCCATGTACATTTCCTAAAGAGCGAGTCACAATTTATTTGTGCCTCGCTATTTAGGAATTGCGAGTCGCAATTAGGAAAGGGGCGTTCCCTTCCTAATTACGTCCCCTAATCAATATATGAATGTTTTCTTACCGCAATTGCAGTCCCAAAACCCTAGCATATTACCACGCTCGTCAAGAGGGTGGTAATGCAGTCACAATTTGGAAGGGGTCGGGACCACTACCTGCCCTTAAAAAATGAAAACATTTCTTTTTTTTTAAAAATGCATTCCGTTTTCCTTGAAGGAAAACGGGCTGCATTTAAAAAAACTGCTTTATTTAAAAGCAGTCCCAGACATGGTGGTCTACTGAGCCTAGCAGGCCACCATACCTGGGATGGACTGTCATTCACAATGGGCTCGCAAATTGCGAGAGGCTCATAAATATTAATGAGCCTCACAATTTGCGACCGCATTGTGAATCGCAAACAGTGTTAAACACACTGTTGTACATGAAAATTAGCGCCTCACAAATTGCGTGTCGCAAATGACGCGCAATTTGCAAGGTGCTATTTTGTGCGTTGTACATATGGCCCTAAATCAATGTACCAATCTGAGACAGAAAATAAGACGGACTGCAAAAATCTAGCAAACCACTGAGCATTACTCAATCCTCTGAGATTTCACAAGGGCAGATTTTGGATCCCAAATTCTTTATTATCATAGAAAGGCACTTTCAAGAACTCTACCAGAGATATATTTTCAAGATGTATTTAAAATCAAAATCCTATCCTAGGGCAAGGGATATGAATAGCAGTTATTATTATAACCAGCTAATTAGTGGCAATAATACTTATCAGGATGGTTAATAATAAACAACTATGGTAACATTCTTATGATATCATAAAGCTTCTTTATATCAATATCTCCAGCCCCATCATCATCTCAGCTAACTAAGCTAAACTTAGCTCCATAGGAGTCCACTTCGAGTTTCATAGACGGTTCACACCCACATACCTCTTCTGAACAATAGAACAAATATTCAATAAAGAAATAGCATCTGCTATTCTCGTCTATGTCTGAAGGCTGGCAGAGACGTCACTGAGTGAAGTCTGGATGTATCTTCTCCATTACCTTTAGCAAAGGTAGGTGAATACAGATCTGACCATCAGCTTTAAGTCCATAGTACAAGGTTTCTCTCTATCCTGTTACATTCTGTTTATGTATTGTTATATGACCATTCTGTTATTAAAATTAATATAACATTTTGTATAACTGGTATGCTTTTCTTTAAAATGATTGATTTCTCAATCATGTGCTACATATCTGACTTTGACATGTGACATTGATTGTCCTTTGGAATAACTTTGAGGAATGATTTGAGAAACCACTGTGACTATAAATAGATTAATTACCCCATGTGGTAGACCAAACAGTTGGGCAAAACCGTTGACTAGATATAAATAGGCAACCAAAGGAACATTTGAATATAGACTCTATGAGTCGAGCATGAATAACTAGAGTTTCCAAGTCAGATGGATGTAACCTCTTAAAATGTGATTCTCTTACTATTGTGAAAACCTGTTTTGTGGGAATCTAACTTGAAAGAACCCCAAAGGCTAACTCAATCTATAACAATTGTCCACATTTACTTATTTATTATTATTTGAATTTTTATTTTGGATTTTGTAAAGCGATACTACCACGTTGCAGTGGAGGGTTTCAGTATGTATCTAGAGTGGTGAGGAAATTGTAGACATATGAGCTAATATTAATATTACTACATACTTCTCTTTCCTGCTGAATTTTTGTGGTGTGTTAGACCTGTCATCCTTAGGGTGGTCTTCCCCCAACCGTTTTACCTGCTTACTTCCTCTTTCTGCTGTATCTTTTTGTTGGCCTTAAGGACTCTGAGCACTTTATCACTGCTAACGAGTGCTAAAGTGCATGTGCTTCTCCCCTAAACATGGTGACCTTGGTGCATACCTAATTGCCATATTTAGTTTACTTCTAAGTCCTTTGTAAAATGGTATACCATATAACCGGGGTCTGTAACTTAATCTCTACTAGTGGGCTTGCAGCACTGATTGGGCAACTCACACAAGTCCCCTTTAAAACCTGTCTCAGGCTTGCCATTGCATGGTGTGTGTGAGCAATTTACTTCCACTTCGACTTGGTATTTAAAACTCTTTGCCTAGCCTTAAACTCCCCTTTTATTATACATAAGTCACCCCTAAGGTAGGCCCTAGGTAGCACTAAGGGCAGGGCGCTGCATAAGTAAAAGGTAGGACATGTACTATTACGTTTTACGTGTCCTGATAGTGACAAACAGCTAAATTTGTTTTTCACTACTGTGAGGCCTACTCCTCTGATGGGCTAGTATTGAGAATTCCTTAATACAATTCCAAGCCATAACTCCTAAATAGAAAGGAGTAGATTCATCATGTTTCATATCTTTGAAATGTTAATGATAAATACTTTTTACTGGTAAGGTTGGATTTAACATTACTATTTTAGTAATGTCACTGTTAGAAAGTTGATGTTTCTCTGCTATTACTGCTCTGTGTGCCTTGCAACCTGTTTCCAATACCCGTCTGGGGTGGATGACAGCTACACTTTGTGAATTCCCTCTAGACAGCCACACACACATGAAGGATGGGTGTGGCAGAAAACTCATCTGCATTTTGATAGCTTTTCCTAGGCAGGAAAAGAGAGTGGGAGCTGACACTAAACCCTAAATAGGCAGTGCCCTGTTCCCACACAAAGGGCTGATCACCCATACTGATAGTCCAGAGCTAGGGCTGGGAAGAAATGCAGACTTGTGCACTTCATGGAGCTGCTTTGAAGTCACCTCCACTTCAAAATCAGAACTGCCGCATATCACTTCGACCCCCAACGCAGGGGCTGATCAACAACATTGTTATGATGGACAGAGCAGCTTGTGACAACGACAGACAGCACAGCTTGATGATGACGCATTGCCTGAATCGTAAAGGGGTCTGTCGACAAAGTCTGCATCAGATTGGAACTGACTCATCGAGTCTTCGACTTTGAATCTTACTCCAGCCAAGGTGCTTTTTCAAAAGAAACTGCATGAGTCCTGTAGCCGGCTTGCTCTCCATCGTGGACGGCCTGAACTTTCGATTTACCCTGGTCCAGCGCGACCTCAATTAATCCTTAGGCGCTATTTGACTCTAAGCACAAGATTTTGTTTAAATCTTCAAAAATCGGAACTCTGGTTCAACTTATTGGATTTTTGTCATTTTGGTCTTTTTTTTACTCATAAAAATATAATCTATTTTACTAAGCCTATGTGGAGTTTTTATGAGGCCCAGGCCAAGCTGGCGTAGTGCTTATACGCGGAGTTCAACAGAGTTGGAAAAATAACTCCGCTTCCCTCCACCCTCCCTAATTTAATTACATATATAAAATAGGCACTTACCTGCTGGTGCATCTCTGGGCAGCCTCCTCCTCACCATTCTCCTCGACGTTCTCGTCCATGGAAACCCCTACATTGTATGTCGAGTGCCTTTTTTTGTATAATTAAATTGGGGAGGGTGGAGGGGCCAGCTAACTCGGCTCTGCCATGGAGTTGGAGTTTTGCCTGAACTCCGCGTTCTCAACAGCAAGCAGAGTAGGCAAAACTACGTGAACTCCGCAGGTGGAGCGGAGTTCTCTGCCCCGGGTTAGCATTTATGTGTTTTCTTCATTGTATTACTGTGTATGTGTGTGTTGCAGAAATACTTTATACATTGCCTTTATAGATGAGTATGACTGCATTGTTCTAAGCTACGAGAGGATGAGCACAGGTTATTTTTTAGTGTGTATCTAGCTTACCCTGACTAGAGTGATGGTTCCTGCTTGTACAGGGTGCATACTCTGACAACCAGTAACCCATTTAAAACATGATGTGTTAATACAGTATTTCATGACAGACATTACCATCAACAAGAGGGTGAAGGTAAACAGTTTGAAACAAATACATTTATCATCCAAAGTACTACATGATTTACTGCACATTTAGCCGCTGGACCCTAAATCCTGTAATAATACTGCACCCCCTACATGTGGTAACATTATCACTAGAAAAGGATACTAAAGGAAATTATATGAATATTGGTTTACCAAATGGTGGTTATTAGACTCATCAGTCTTAGGGTGATCTTCCCCAAACTTTTTGCATTCACTTGTCCTGCTTTTCTGAATTTGTTTTTGTTGGCCTTAGGACTTTTCACACTTTACCACTGCTGACGTGCTAAAGTGTTTGTGCTCTTTCCTTTATACATGGTAAATTTGGCTTACCCAAATTGGCACAATAAATGTACTTGTTAGTCCCTAGTAAAGTAGTATTCCAGGTACACAGGGCCTGTAAGTTAAATGCTACCAGTAGGTCTGTAGTACTGATTGTGCCACACACTTAAGTAACCTTCCAAACATGTCCTATATGTGCCATTGAAATCTGTTTGCACAGTTTTAAACTTCCCTTTCAACCTGGTTAAACAAACCTTTTGCCAGCCCTAAACCTTCCTTTTTAATATGTTTAAGTAATCCATATGGCAGTGTGCAGTTTTTCAAGGGTTGCACATGTAACGTTCAGTATTACATGTCCTGGTAGTAAAAAACTCTCAAATTCATGTTTCACTACTGCAAGCCCTACCTCCCCCATAGTTTAACATTGAGTTACTTTATTACCTTAAGTAAGTGATAACCTTTGATTGGGAGCAGGTGGGAAAGTCATGTTTGGTGTCTGATGAATTGTATTTTAAACTCTTCTTTAATAGAAAAGTCAGATTTTAAGTCATAGTTTTGAAAAGGCCACCTTTAGAAAGTTAGAAAGAGAAATCAGTCCGGAAACATGTCCTGGATGCATACTAATAAGGGTTATGAATGTTTTAGTGATTTATAACATTTTTCAAGTGATCCAAGAATCAGTGAACCGTCAACAAAATTGCTCATACATCCATTCAACATTACACTATAACAAACGAGCAAGGTGATTAGTGCCTGCTTTTATTCAACTGTAGCAGAGATTCTTCAAACAGAAAGTTGATGCTATATTCAGCATAATGTATCTGATAACAATGATGTTTTCATTTTCCAATGCATTTCGGGCGACAATTGGCCCTTCATCAGGGGTTTCTAAAACATTAATAACAGCAATAAATAACAGTGTTTGTTACCCAAAACTGCAATCAATATGTTCCTGTGTGTTAATGCTCATCCAGACAAGCTGGGATATAAGTAGGGGGTTGTACCCAACTAATGTCACTGGGACCTGGGTGATCAATGCGTTAAGAAGGAAGAGTCCCAGTAATCAAAGGACAATATACAATACAGAAACTATAATAAACAAATCACAAAAGAAGTCTATTCACACTGTTTTAATCACAATGTGAATGGTTATAACAAGTATATAACGTATATTGACATTTGAAAAATAATTCATGAAGTGCCCCAAAGAAATAGAAGAGCAAGGGATGGGGAAGTGTTCTTGTGAGGAAATAGTGGAGGGAGGAAGAAGGAAAATTTTCTCGTGACAATTAAATCAAACAATTGGCATTACTCGTCCATATTACACAATACGTGTAGGAATGAGGACCGCAAAGTTCAGATTATTATTTCAAAAGAACAGCATACTCCAACAAGTTCAATAAATGAAAGGTCAGGGCGTGGAGTTGGTGATAAGGGTGGTTGTCGACGTTTCGACCCTCTATTGCGCAGGTAGGTTTATCCTTGCTGTAGGGTCTTCATCAGGACGGGGGAAAGGGGGACACACCTTTGTTGCTACTTCGTACAAGGATCCTGTCTCAAACAGTTCCACAGGTAAACGGCCCAGACAAGCTAGCAGGGTTACTTATGTGATTCACTAGATAAGGTAAAAACATGTGAAGAGCCGGAGAAGAGTGTGATAGGAACGGGAAAATAAAGTGTGCTAGAAACGGTGCTATAATAAACTACCCTCGAGTGGTACTCAAAACGAATGTGCTCAAAATGGATGTCAAATAGTGTGCTGGGTATCAAATGTGACTCTGATCATTAATAATATTAGTGAGTGCAGTGACGAGTGGTGAAACTGAAACAGACTGAGGACAGCAAAATTTCAAAAGAGGTACCTTAAATGAATGGCCGTGAGTTCAACTATAAGTCTATTGCCAGGAATTCTGCGAGCCGAACTTTAACTGAAGAAAGTACTAAGGAAAATCAATAAAATATCAGAATGTGTCGGACAGGTTTTCAGATTCAGGTTTATAGTGAAAAAGTTACCTTAAAGTTTACGCTGGGTTGCCGATAAAAGTACAAAATAGTTGAAGAAAGAGAGGCTGTGTGGGAAAAGGGGAAATAGGGTATCAATGCTAAAAAAGAAGTTTGGGTGCTCTACCGATTACGCGAGTGTACCGAAAGTTACGAGCTTACTCGATAATGCCTCCCTTTTCCAAGGAAGTAAAAACGATTTTTCTGTTTAAAATAACTGTGAAATATACAAAAATGCAAAATTTCCAGTAAAAGAATGTTGTTGACACCGGGTACCTCATGTGGCAATAGAGCCCATTCGATGGCTTCTATGCCTTCCATGTGTGGAATTGAAGTGCATAATGCAACCACGTCTATGTTGCATAGCCATGTTTCATTACCGACTGGAATCTGAACTTCATTTAAAATCTGTAATAGATGTGTGGTATCTTGGAGATAAGTGCAACCAGCTTGCTCAATCAGTTGCAAAAATGTGTCTAGGTACTGTCCAAGTGGTTCATGTAAGGACCCACACCCTGGCACAATGGGTCTAAAGGGTGGGTTCACCAAATTCGTATGCATCTTGAGTAGCATGTATAGCAGTGGCCTGCATGGGAATTTAGTAGTTAAAAAGTCTTTAGTTTTTTCCGAAATCCAGCTCATTTCTTTTGCATAAATCAATATGGAGGAAAGGAAAGTCAGAAAGTAGTCAGTAGGATAATTGGATAATGGGAAGTATGTAGTGTAGTCCAATAAAATCGTCTCAATTTTGTCTTTATAGAAGTTCTTCTCCATTATCACCAATGCTTCACCTTTGTCAGCTCTGGTGAAATATATGCTTGGTTTTCATTAGTTCTGATAATGCCAATTTCTCGCCTTTTGACAGATTTTCTGTGTGTTTGGGGCAAGCGGATATTTTTGACAAATCCTGCCTTACTTGAGGCTCAAATGTGTCTATGATTGTATGTGAGACTGGGGAGATGAATGTGCTCTTGGGTTTGAACTTGCGATATTCACTCGTGGGGGCACTGGTGGAATCAGTATTCAAGGTCGAGAAGAAATATCTTAATCATAACTTCCTTGTAAATTTATACAGTGCTGCTTCTGCATCAAGTGCTTTAGAGTGAAATGTGGGAACGAAAGAACTGCCTTTTTCTAAAACTGACATTTGGTTTTTGACAACTTCTGGGAGGAAATGTTTATAAGTAATGATTCTTTTGACGCCCTGGTCTGCCTGATTTTGTTGAATCTGTGCCCTCGACGTGTTTGACGGGTTCTGCACTGTGTTGTAACAGAGGTTGGTTGGCTGCAGGGCTTGTCTCCAAAAAACAGGCTTTTGTGCTGCTTGGTGCTGTGGTTGTAGTTACTGTGCTTAGTGTTGACGGAACTGGAGGGTGGGTTAACTGTGTATCCGTGATAAAAACTAGACTTTCTTCAGAAGAAGTGGTACCTGTTTTTTGCCAGGTTTGTTTTTGTGCATACCCCTCAGCCCAGGTGTATACCTCATCTAGCTTATAGTCGATTTTATCACAACAGAATTTTCTAATTTTCCTTTTGTGAACTTCTTTCGCCTAGAGATCAAGCTTTTTGTTGATGTCCAGAAGAGTGGCTTGCCAGTTATCTTCCTCCATCCGTTGAGATAAGGAGTTCTGTAGCTCTTTAATTTCTTCTTCAAGACTCACAAGTACTTGCGACAGTTCTTCTACAATAAGTAAAATAGGAACTAGGGAACACTTATTTAAAATTGCATACCATTTATCCATACATTTCTTGTTAATTTTTAATAACATAGGTTTAATGGCCAGACGTAGCCCTCGAGGGATTCTACTTGCCTTGTGATATTGGATCAGGGTTGTTGCGTGCAACCGTTGATTAATTTTCCTGCGCATTAAATATTCTAGTTCACATAACTGTTGGTGTACAGGACCCTGCGTCGTATCAAAAGCCCAAACTTCTCTGATGAGATCATATATGTCACTGGCTTCAGAAGAGGAGTAAGCCTTAGTTTCAGCCTTATTCTGTGTTAAGTGTAAAATCTCTTCAAAACAAGACATTATTGGTGCATAAAATGGCTGTTATAACAGAAACGTTAAGTAAACAAAGGTTTGAATACAGCACAAATGTACTCAATAGTATTCTAGTTCAAACAAAATAATCTAATTCACAAAGCTTAAAGAAATCAAGTGTGCACCCTGTAGGGGGCTCTGTCAACCTCCTTAATACATTAGAAAGAGAAAGTTGACATTTTCTAGTCCTAGCTATTTGGAGCCTGCTGCCTGTTTCCTGTGTCCCATGACTATGTGCAGTTGGCCTGTGTGTATTCCTTCTGGACAGCGTCACAATGGAGGGTCTGTGTGATGGCAGGACAGCCCATCTCTGGCAGGATGGGGGGCGGAGCTGTCACCTACCATACTTGCACTTTAAGGGCAGTGACTCAGCTCACACAAAAAGGACGTCACAGTAGTTATGTTATGTTATTTGGAGTTTTATTAAGCGCTCAGCTGCTCGAACCGAGTGTCCCGGCGCTGTCAGACCCAACACAACACGACCATGACAATAGAGGATGATTATTTGCAGAACAGCAATGTTTTAAGCTCTTTCCTAAAAGACAATAGATTCTCGCTTCTTCTTAGTGACAGTGGCAGTGCATTCCAGGCCCGGGGTGCAAGATATTTAAAAGAGCGACCCCCGATGCGAGTGCGCCTAACTGCCGGGACAGTGGCCAGTGACAGGGACGCAGAACGTAACGCTCTAGACGGACAGTGAAATCCAAACCTCTTCCTTAGGTAGCCAGCACCTGAGCCATGGAGTGCCCTGAATGCCATGGTCAGTGTTTTAAACTCGATACGTTTCCGTATCGGTAGCCAAGGAAGAGATTTCAGCAAACCCGCAGCGTGAGACCTCCGGCCAAGGCCAAAGATTGCTCGGACAGCCGAATTCTGCACCACCTGCAAACGCGATAGGAGATACTCAGGGAGGCCGAGGTAGAGCACGTTGGCATAATCGAGCCTGGACCCTACCAAAGCTTGCACCGTACTTTTCCTGTGGGCAATGGATAGGAGAGGGAGAATTTCCTGAGCATTTTTAGTATCCTGAAGCATTGTCCCACCAGGCCCAGGATCTGAGGTTTGAAGGTCAGACCGGTGTCCATCTTAACTCCAAGATTCTTAGCCATAACAGTATCGGCAGAAGGAGGGTACATAGCCACCGGCCACCAGGACTTCCAGCAAGGGCCCAGTGGACACCCAAAGAAGAGGACCTCTGATTTGTCTGAGTTGCATTTCAGCTGGTTTAGATGAAACCAGCCAAACACCGCACCCAGGCAGTTCTTAATGAGATCTACATCGAAGTCCCTGTTCTTACTGCAAGTGAAGAGAAGCTGGGTGTCATCGGCGTAGGAGACAATCTGGGCACCAGAAGACTCATCCAGCGCCACCAAAGGGGACATATAGATATTAAAGAGAGTGGGGCTTAAAATCGACCCCTGAGGGACTTCCACCTCCAAAGGCGGCACTGCAGCCGAGTACGGAGGGGCCAGACTGTCTGTTGACGGTTTGAGAGAAAAGACTCAAACCACCTTAACACCGTTCCCCTCACCCCAATCTCCAAGAGTCTTGCCAAGAGAGGGTCATGAGGAACGGTGTCAAACGCCGCCGACAGATCTAACAGCACCAACAGTGCCTTCCCTCCGTTGCTCTGGATCTCCTTGATTGCTTCCGACACCTCCAGCAGTGCCGTCTCAGTGCTCATGTTAGCCCGAAAGCCGGACTGGGTGTAATGGAGGACGCCGTGAGACTCCACAAAGTCTGCCTAGTAGTCTATTGTGCCCCAAGCAAAACAGTGCCTAGGGCAGGGAGGCAAGAAATTTCAGACACCTCTTTAAGAGGAAAACTCTACAAGCTGCTCCCACTAAAAAATGCAAAAACAACAATCAAATGAATGGAATGTTGCACAATGGCAAAACATTCACCCCCAGTCACAGATCTGGGTTTAATCCATCGTTATTTTGCTCACCACACCACCCCAATTCAGACATGGCCATATGCAAATCAGTCTTGACCCTGTGCCTCATGGGAACAGTCCAGCCCGATCTGCCAAGCCATGTCTTCCCTGGCCCGGAATCAAGCATCCTAGGACCAGTTTCTGGCTATCAGCCGTCATCAGCCAGGATAGCTTGATTCCAGTGACATGGAGAGCTTAGGACTCACGTCTGAGTATACCCATCCCACTCGGGGTGACAAATGCAAAAATAACAATTGATGGACGGAATGTTGCACAATGGCAAATGATTCACCCCCAGTAACAGATCTGGGTTTAATCCATTGTTATTTTGCTCACCACCCCAGTTCAGACATGGCCATATGGAAATCAGTCTTTACCCTGTGCCTCATGGGAACAGTCCAGCCCGAACTGCCAAGCCATGTCTTCCCTGGACTGGAATCAAGCATCCTAGGACCGATTTCTGGCTATCAGCCATCATCAGCCAGGATAGCTTGATTCTAGTGGCATGGAGAGCATGGGACTCACGTCAGTTTATACCCATCCCACTCGGGGTGACCAATGCAAGAACAACAATTTATGGATGGAATGTTGCACAATAGCAAAACATTTACCCCCAGTCACAGATCTGGGTTTAATCCATCATTATTTTGCTCACAACACCAACCCATTTCAGACATGGCCATATGCAAATCAGTCTTGACCTTTGCCTCAAGGGAACAGTCCAGCCCGAACTACCAAGCCATGTCTTCCCTGGACCGGAATGAAGCATCCTAGGACCGGTTTCTGGCTATCAGCCGTCATCAGCCAGGATAGCTTGATTCCAGTGGCATGGAGAGCATGGGGCTCACGTCTGAGTATACCCATCCCACTCGGGTGACAAATGCAAAAACAACAATTGATGGACGGAATGTTGCACAATGGCAAAAAAAATTTCCCCAGTCACAGATCTGGGTTTAATCCATCGTTATTTTGCTTACCGCACCACCCCAGTTCAGACATGGCATATGCAAATCAGTCTTGACCCTGTGCCTCATGGGAACAGTCCAGCCCAAACTGCCAAGCCATGTCTTCACTGGACCGGAATCAAGCATCCTAGGACCGGTTTCTAGCTATCAGCCGTCTTCAGCCAGGATAGCTTGATTCCAGTGGCATGGAGAACATGGGACTCATGTCTGAGTATACCCATCCCACTCGGGGTGACAAATGCAAAAACAACAATTGATGGAAGGAATGTTGCACAATGGCAAAACATTCACCCCCAGTCACAGATCTGGGTTTACTCCATCGTTATTTTGCTCACCACACCACCCCAGTTCAGACATGGCCATATGCAAATCAGTCTTTACCCTGTGCCTCATGGGAACAGTACAGCCCGAACTGCCATGCCATGTCTTCCCTGGACCGGAATCAAGCATCCGGTCCTGTGAAGACATGGCTTGACAGTTCGGCCTGTACTGTTCCCATGAGGCACAGGGTCAAGACTGATTTGCATATGGCCATGTCTAAACTGGGGTGGCATGGTGAGCAAAATAACGATGGATTAAACCTAGATCTGTGACTGGGGGTGAATGTTTTACCATTGTGAAACATTCCATCCATCATCTTGTGTGTTTTGCTGTTCACTATTTGTGGGAAAGGGAATGCCCAGACTTGGGTCCCATGCTCACTAAGCCACTGGTGTCAAGCTATCCTGGCTGATGAAGGCTTATAGCCAGAAACCGGTCCTAGGATGCTTGATTCTGATCCAGGGAAGACATGGCTTGGCAGTTCGGGCTGGACTGTTCCCATGAGGCACAGGGGCAAGACTGATTTGCATATGGCCATGTCTGAACTGGGTTGGCTTGGTGAGCAAAATAACGATGGAATAAACTCAGATCTGTGACTGGGGGTGAATGTTTTGCCATTGTGCAACATCCTGTCCATCATCTTGTGTGTTTTGCTGTTCACCCTATGTGGGAAGGGTAGGCCCAGACGTGGGTCCCGTGCTCACTACGCCACTGGAGTCAAGCTATCCTGGCTGAAAACAGCTGATAGCCAGAAACCGGTCCTAGGATGCTTGATTCCGGTCCATGGAAGACATGGCATGGCAGTTCGGCTGGACTGTTCCCATGACGCACAGGGTCAAGACTGATTTGCATATGTCTGAACTTGGGTGGCTTGGTGAGCAAAATAACGATGGATTCAACCCCGATCTGTGACTGGGGGTGAATGTTTTGCCATTGTGCAACATTCCGTCCATCAACTTGTGTATTTTGCTGCCCATTAAAAAATGGGCATCAGGTACAGAAATAGGACCCTCAGGCCCACTCTCCATAACACTATTGGACCTGTGGATAATGCAGAAGAAGGACTGCCCTGTTGCCCTGTGACTGGAGGACTCCCCTTCCATCTGAGGAGGTATACTCTACCTGCACCATTCAACCCAGGCTTAAGTGACTCCAATGGTCATCTGACTGATCTCCTGTTCTGAGCTGCAGGGACCCAACAAGCTGCAGAAGGCCCTCTGCAACTTCCCTGCTGCAACTGGGCCTGCTTGTACCTGCAACTGGTACTGTCTGATCCCTGCTGGCCTCTGCTGAAGTGAGTTCCCGATACCCAAAAGTGCTTCCCAGGTCCTAGACCCTTGATGTGGCATCCGTTGAGCTCTTCCTGAAAGAAAAGGAGTAATCCTGAAGATGTGGGCTCTTTGTTACCATGAACAGGCCTATTCACACCTGGATCTTGCCACCCACACCACTTGCCAACCCATAGCTCTGGTGAACCTGACTCTACGGGCTACAGCGACATCCAGAGATGAACGGCGATACAAGATCTTAACCTACATTTTATCTATTTTCAAAGTGATGTTAGGCATTCTACTCTATTTCAAATTCTGTTAGGTATTAATTTGAGTCATTCGGGTAACCACTTTATTTACTTGTGGTGGTATTGCCTGACTATTGTACCGACAGACGTTGTTTTCAGCAATCACTTACCCAGACTCGAGTGGATAAACTCCAGCTCGTCCAGTGTTCCGGTTCCGGTACAAGCCTTGTTCCACCGCAGCAGGTGCGGATTGCGTGGAGGGCTTGGGTGGACCGGAAACACTTGCTTTTGACTTCTGGGTCATTGGGGGCTTCCAGGGCCTGTGCGCCAGTTTCCTGCGGTATCCATTACTTAAGCAGGATGCTGGAGCAGACGCGCAACGGGAGTGACACCAGCGTGCCAAAGGCAAGCCTGTCTGCGCCTGGACTGGTCCCAGGGCCACAACCCCTGTCTGTTCCATTTCAAATAGGAGTTCAAGACGTACATACTAAAGGTGCACTTTCAACTCCCAGCAGGGCTAACAAGACCCCCCCTCTTTCCTCCGCTGGATCAATCTAAGGATCCCAAAGCATGCTTGCACTGCTCCTTAAAATTTCAATCTAGGAAAATAGGAAGCTGCACTAATGTAAAACAGGTGGACCCCCAACAACCACCTGCACCCAAGACATTCTTAAGCTTGCTCATCAATGCAAGGTATCTTATCTCTTATCAAACATAATCTAGAATTCGCAGAGCTGCTGATAGCTCACAAGATTGACATCGCTTTTATTACCGAAACTTGGGCAGACAGTACTACTGATTTCGAACTGTCTCTAGCTATCCCATCAGGATTTCCAATATTCAGAAATGACAGACAAGAAAAATGGGGAGGAGGATTAGCAATCATTCTCAAAGATACCCTGACAATAAAGAGTGCCTCCACAGGTAGTTGCCCAGATTTCGAACTGCTATTAGAATTACTGTAAGCGAAAACTACAAATTTAAAGGAATATTACTGTACAGACCTCCTGGTGTGAAAAATAGTTTCACAGAAATTATAAGCCCTGTTATTGAATTTAGTTTTGAATCTGGGGATTTTTTGATATTTGGAGATTTTAACTACGATCTAGAAAAATCAAAAGACCACACCACAGCTTCTTTTGTGGATATGATGGCCAGTGCATTGTTAAGACAGCTAGTAAAGCATTCCGCACACAATGCTCGACACACTTTAGACAGCATTTTTACATTGAATCCCCATTTGAAAATCCAAGAAGCTATGCCAATCGACTGGTCAGACCACAAAGCTATACTTTTTACAGTAACCACCACACATCATATCCACTCTGGAATCCTCAAAGCCCGACCTAACATCAGAGGCGAACATGGCAACAGGCAGTTTTACCAATTGGATTGTAGCTGCCGTAAGCACATTAGCCCTAGAAAAAAACGTCACTACCAAGCGTGAAAAAAACTATGAACCTTGGTTTGGTGATGCGATGCGAGCACAAAAACAACTTTGTAAAAAGTCTGAAAGACAGTGGAGAAGGCAGTATAATGAAGCTGATAAAATTTCATATGCACACCCACACTAACTGATTATAAGAAAATTATCTTGGAAAAAAAAGTGAGTATTTCTCAGAGAAAATTCTGCAGGCTGGAAATTCCAGCAAAGTACTCTTTGCAACCTTAAAGAGGCTTGTCAAATTACCAGAATCATCAAACGGGGATAGCAGTGTGGCATTTTGGAAACAACTTGCACTTTTTTTCAAGGACAAAGTAGAGACCTTTTATAGATCCCTTACAAACAAGGGCACCAACTGCATAGGCAATACTCCTGCCAAAACATTCCTCTGTTCCAATATTATTTTGGCATTCTTCGATCCTCCAAACATAGGACAGATATCACAGGTAGTCAGTTCATTAAAGGCCGGAGCACCCACAGACCCGTGCCCAACAAAAATATTTCAGATGACACCTGACCTCATCAGCGAGCAACTTAGCATACTATTTAAGTAAATAATTAGCTTTGGTATCTTCCATGACTTTTGGAAAACTGTCTCAATCCATCTCCTTTTAGAAAAAAACTAATTTGGATACTAGTGACACCAGCAGCTATAGACCTATTGCTAGGATTCCATTCCTCACTAAGGTCCTGAAAAAAATCAAAAACACCCAATTAACAGCCTTCGTATCCTCGGCGGACGAGTTAGATCCCTTGCATATGGTTTCCGACAGGGACACAGCACATAAACTTCCCTGGTCATGGCAGCAGAGGAGCTCGGAGCAAAAGACCTTTGAGCAATACTGGACTCAGATGCAAAGCCGCCTTGATACTTTTAGATTTATCAGCTGCATTTGACACCGTTAACCATGATATCCTAATCGGAAGGCTCTCAGAGGCGGGAGTTAAGGACTCTGCCCTTAAACTGATTACATCATATTTGAACAATAGGTTTCAATATGTTCAGATTGGAGATTCCTGCTCAGAGCGATTCATGCTTCCATGTGGGGTGCCTCAGGGCTCCTCGTTGAGCCCCACATTGTTCAACTGATATATGACCTCCATTGCTGATGTTATTAGGCAGTTCGGCTTCTTGGTGGTTTCCTATGCGGATGATATTCAGTTAGTGGTGTCCATCTTCAGTAATTTGGAGGAAATTTCGGATCGTTTTAGCCAATGTTTGTCCTGTGTGGACCAGTGGAGGAGCGTGAACTGCCTAAAGCTGAACAGTGGTAAAACAGAGGTTCTCCTGCTGGGCTCCAACACATCTTTTTGGTCATAGAGCTGGTGGCCAGCAGGCCTGGAAGATTTTCCAGTCCCAGTTAAGAAGGTGAAGAATTTGGGCATCATTTTTGATGATAAACTGACTTTTCAACATCAGATTAATAATGTCTCATCTTTGGTCTTCCTGACTCTAAAGCCAATCAGGAAAGTTCGCTCTTTTATCCCTCCAAAAGCAGTAAAAACACTTGTGACCGTTCTAGCCTTGGCTAGACTAGATTACGGAAATGTTTTGTATATGGGCCTTCAAAAACAGCATTTTCTCAAACTACATCGGGTTCAGAACACAGCTGCTAGATTGCTGTTGGACATCCCGAAATTTCAGTCTATCTCCCAAGGTTTAAGAAAGCTTAAAAAAAAGGATAGGTTTGAAATCCTTATGCCTAGCTCACAAAGCCTTGCACGGGAACGGTCCTCTTTTCCTGAAACAACATTTCTCCTGGTACCATCCTGCTACAAACTTAAGATCATCACAGAGCAAATCCTACATATACCCAGATTCAACCAGGCATGCTGGGCAGGAAGAAGCTTTGTTCTTGGCACAGTGAAATTGTGGCACTCACTCCCGATAGATATCAAGAACAGCCCTACGTTGCTTTCCATTAGGAAATCACTAAAAACCTGTCTGTTCTCACTCTGGTTTTCTTGTCTGTGTTATCTCCGGCAATCTATCGCACAGTGCCTAGACGCCCCCAGGCATTCATGCACTATATAAATTTCAAAATCAAATCAAATCTGATCTGACCTTCTCACTACAGCGTCAATAGCCCATGGTGACTGCCATTATGAATCTCCAGCAACTAATGTTTGCGACGCCCAACAAAATCATTGCGCTACAGCTCCACAATGCCCGGCCTCCTCTTTGCACTACAGTGATGACCATCCGCAACGCTATCCCTGCTCCTCACGGCCACCTCCATCGTGAACTGGACTCTTCATGCTAGACATTAGGAGGTAACATTTTCAGCAGGACTGACCTAGTCCCTGTATCCTCCCTGCGCTCCATCATGTCCCTTTTTAACTTGTGACTTTCACCCTGTCTTGCACGATCAGATAACCATGAATGTTGCTTTGTGGTTTAGGACGATATATTTACCTTAAACTTTTGAAATTACGTAGAAGAAATGCCCTATGTACACACAAGAAATTACAATACGCTTTATATGAGTGAAAATACAATGCAAAAAGCAACAAAGCAACAGAATATTTGGGGATCTCCTGTAAGGTAACAATCCGATGAAATTTCGCTACTCAATCTATGCACCTACTGATGGCTGAGCGCCCATTGCTTTACTGACACCTAAAAACCTTTCAGGATTAGCTTTTGAAATTACGTATCTCTAGTCTTACTGATTGGAATTTTATTATTTTGGTGTCAGATAATTTGTTCATTTTTTTCCTATTTTTCTAACTTGGTTTTGGACTTGTTTTGTGTTGTGTTGTCACTTTATTACAGTTCGTGTGCTGCATAAATAATTTACACATTGCCTCTAAGTTAAGCCTGACTGCTTTTGTGGCAAGCCAGCAGAGGGTTAAGTACAGGTTAATTTAGTGATTTTAAGTGGGTCACGCGGACAAGTATTGTTGCTGTTGCTTGAGAAGGGTTTCTCCTCCCACCCCAACTAACAACTGTATTTCTCACAGTGGTTTGTGGCAATATGACACATATTGCATTCTTACCTTTATGTGCTGTGATATTATTACAATTAGAAAATGTACATATACCGCTACAGTTTTTTTCACACTAATACCTATACCCAATAGCCAAATTTAGAAATATAAAGGTAGACGCTAATGCATCTCCTCCACCTCTGACCCAGGTTTTCAGGTTTTAAAGTCTTTATTTCGATTAATTAAAATCATAAAAGACAAATTTACAGCAATAATTAAAAAACAGTAAATACACATACATAAAAAGAATTAAATGGCCACCTTCTACGAACATAAAAGAAACACAACCACTAACGCCTTTTCAGACACTAATGTCCTTATGTACAAAACAACAGGTCCCAAAGTTACCTTAATACATCACCAAACAACAATTGTCTACCAATACCTTATCCACAGACGCACACAGGCTCCTACATACAACCCCAAAATGGTCCCACTAAATCCTTATTAGGTCCCTTTGAACAAGACCGTCACACCTATGAGAGCTATGACACTAGAACCAAATGGACCATAACCATCTCATTCATCCACTTAGTTTAATAATTTTCTGATTCACAAGGAAATCCACCAACTAATTATTGCACATTGACGATGTACACAAAGGAATATACAAGCAATAGCCTGTCTCCAACAAACTTTACCTATTAACACACACAACACCTAAATCATATGCTGATCAACACCTAATCAATGTGCAAAGCCAAATCCATTATCTTTCACCTACTGACTCAAACCACACCTACTTTTCATTTAATTTCAGAAACATGGCTAAGAGAGCATATAGCTTAATGAAACAATCTCACCAGGATATCAATGCTTTACTCTGACTCAAAAGGAAAAAACATTTGGAGGTCTGGCGTCTATGTTCAAAGAAACAATAACAGCCATAAAAAGTGATTATATTTTAATACCAGGATGTGAAGCTCTTATTATTAAATGTCATTCCAACTCTCCATTCACCTACAACTCCCTCCTGCTGTACACCTGCTATAGTATCCACCCAATAAGGGAGCTTTAACTGACACATTTTTAGGTGTGATATCTTCAGCCACTCCAACACATGCACTGTTTAGTGACTTGAACTTCTGGTTCGACAAACCTCAAATGGCACAACCAAATGCAATCTTACCTTTTTATCAATTCAGATGATCAGAGGCCTACCAGTATTGCAAATACACTAGATATACTATTCTTAAGCCTAGATAATATAACAACCAGGGACATACTACACGGAGCTGGCCAATTATCACCTCATCTCCTTCTCACTTAAGAACTTTTGAAGACTCTCAGATACCCCATCCCATTCATCAACAATATAAAGACTCAAGAATAAACCCAATAGGTAAGCTTCGAAATTCATCTAAGCACAATCACACAATTAGAGACTGTAAGCTCAGCGAAAAAGCTATATGATTGAATCGCTAAATCCTGTAATAAAACAATCCCCATGAAATCATAAAATCACGTCAAAAGTCAAAATAAAAACCTATTGGATGAATAAAGGCCTAAAAAGGTAGAAAAGCTATTTTAATATCTTAAATCACCTGGCAGGAATGAAAGAATCCTTTTGGCATAATGTTTAACACAGACACAATAAAATAAATAAATAGTCCATCAAAAAGACAAAGAAACTGGACTATTCAAGCAAGAACTAAAATACTGAATGCTCAACCATGGAACTACAACAAATGCTATCACATTCCCCAAACTCGGAAAGCACTCAAATTACTATCCTTCATGCTCACGGCTTCCCCAACAAACCTGCAACTCACTATACCACCAAAGAAGACAAGACACCTACGACTCATATCTAGTAAAGAAGAGCAACAGCTACCACACAGAGATGCCACCTAAGATCAGCATTCCTGAAAAGATGCAGGAATCTTCATCATATTACTGAAAAATACCAATTAAGGAATTTCAGGACCTTGTGAAAGTTACTGGCCCAGCTGGCTGGTTCTGGGACCAATTGCCTGCTACAAATATGCAAGTAAATTATACTCTCCTCATTGGCTGCTATACCAGCATTGAAACATAATGAATAATTCTCTAGGCACAAGAACCTTTCAACAGGACATAAAGAAAGCATACATATGATCAGTAATCAAAATGCGCAGCCTGGTCAGAGGAAGCCATAACAACTGTAGACGAATTTCTAATGGACTTTTTTTACTTGTCAAACCCTCTGAAAAGTCAGGATTTCTACATAGCTTTCGATTCCTAGGCAAACTCATACTCTCAGGCTCCCAAACAAGATTCTAGTCGGGAGGAGGCACATAATCTGCTCTAATCTCCTTAAGGGATCCCTGTTTAATTAAGGCTGGATAAAAGGCATAGCAGCACTTCTTCTCCTGGATCTCTCTGTGTCGTTCAAAACAGTTCACCATCAAAACTTAATTCTCAGACTCAAAATAATTGGTATTGATGGTAGACATCTTTCTTGGATATCCTGCTACCTTGATGACCATGTGCACATCATTCAATTAATCCCTTTTCTTCAAATTACAAAATATAAACAGGAGTTCCCCAAGGAACTGTCACCTCTTCTCTTGTTATGTCATGTTTGCTATGCCACACCATATGTATAGAGCGCACGTACACTAAAAATGTTTCATGGGACTAAAACAAAGAGGCAGGAGAGACCCAGGCTTAATCATAAGCCTGTCTGAAGAACTAGGGGGCATATTACCAAGCAATAGCGATAATTATCGCTATTGCTTGGTTAGAGACAAAAATTTACCGCAGCGCTGCGGCGATTTCTACCGCAAATAAACCTTGGTATTACCAAGGTTTAACGCAAATGCGGTAAAAATCGCCGCAAAGCATGAATATCGCTGAAAAGTCCGCGATATTCATGCATTAGCGAGCTAATGCTCTTAGCCATGTTATCCACCTCCCATTGGATAACATGGCTAAGAACTGCTCAGGGCAGGTGTTAGCTTTTGGAGATATCCCCGCTTAGCGCGAATATCTCCAAAAGTTGGTAATAGGAGATAACGATGTTAGCAACTGTTTTCAGTCGCTAACATCTTGGCACGCCCACTTTGCATCTCATTAGTGATAAATATCACTGACATGCAAAGTGGGGCCCAAGATGGTCGCTATCTCCTACTAGCTGTCGCTAACTGGTGTTAGCGGCAGCTAGGTAATAGGGAGATAATTTTATCTCCGCTTTCTTGGCTTTTAAAGCCAAAAAAGTGGAGATAAACCCCCTTGATAATATGCCCCTAGGTCTCTCGTCTTTAATGTATACATGAAACTGTTGTTGCCAGAACTAAGACCTAATCTGCTACAGTTATGAGGATAACACACAAATAATACTCAAACTGGAAAATCGCAAAGATATATGAAACTCTGAACTCACAAATCGTCTCAGAGCTGTAGACGAAAGGATGACTTACAACTATCTGAAACTAAATATATAAAGAACTAAATTACTCTCTGATGGAGACTGGAAAACTTATGGTTCATTAACACCCTGGATGCAAGACCTAGAACCATTGCCAAAAATATAATGGTCTCTAAAGCCTAAATGAACACACAAGTGAAGACACTCTGTCACAATTTTCCCTATCTGGCATTTCCACAAAAGGTTCAAGAAACAACTTTTCTCATCACTTCAAAGTTGAGTACCCAAATGGTCTTTATCATGTGATTCCTCTCTAAACCATGAGACGACTCAAGAGAATTCAGGACTCATCTGCAATATTACTTTTACATCTAAATATATACACACGCATCTGCCCTGCCTTGAAAGCTCTCCATTGGTCGTAAGAAGATTTTCATTCAAACTAGTGTGTGGCACTCACAAGGCAATACACGATAAAAGTCCTGAATTCTTCAGATAAAAATAAGCAAATACTTTCAACCTAGTGTGGAACATACATGAAAAAACAGAACAGTGCCCATGATGAGAAAACAAAAATAAAATATATGTGTAAGCGTGTTTGTATCTGTGTGGGTGTGTGTGTCAGTGTGTGACCAATGCGCCTCGCTTCAAACCCAGGAATATCAGTGGAGGTCACTTTTCGCTACTGGAAGAATGAAAAATAGCAGTTTCTGCTTTGAGATATTTACTGTCCCTTTTCGGGAGCTTGAACAATTTCTAATTGAAGGAAGCCTTGCTTGAATTATGTTGCACACCTGTAAAATATTTTGTTTGAACAGACCCCCTTTCACAGGGAACCAGATGACCTCTGACTGTGAAGATTTGTATATATACTGCTTTTTTTTCACTCTCAGGAGGAGTCTGGTGGCTGATGTTCTTCATCGGTCAACACACTTCCTCTAAGTGTCTAAATAAATTGTCTAAATAAATGTGAAGCTGTGCCAATTTGTCAAGATATTATGCAAGAACTCAATCAATTCTACCTGCTGAATGATCTTCCTCTCACACGGTTCTTGTATATCTATACTAATATAATAAAGAGAGAGCCCAAACCTTTTAGGCAGGTAATCTCAGGAACCACAGCACCAATCACAACACCCAATACAGCGTTGGAAAGGGCAGTTGCAGCAGAAGGACATAGGCTATGCAGACGCCCACCATATACATTTAAAAGGTAAAAGAACCGTGCCAGCAAAGTAGTCCCTTGTGGGCGTGTCTGCGTTGTGCTGTGGGCGTGTGCTGGGGGCATGACAAATGCTGGGGGCGTGTGGTACGTTCTGCCCTTCATGCCATGTCTCATATTGTGCGATGTGGGCGTGTGCTGGGGGCGTGGGCGTGTGCGGTGCGCAGGATTATGGAAAAAAAAGCGAGCGTTGTGCCCAATATTTCAGTGTTTTTTCTTCCCAGGTTCTGTACATTCCAGCTCCAGTTGTCCACCCTGCTCCCTTTAAATACCCCTGCACCCCATAATCATAACCCACCCTTACTCCTTAAAATACCTCCACACCCTTAAACACTAACCCATCTTAATCCTATAAATATACCCTGTACCCCAAAACCCAAACCTATCCCTAAACCCTAAAAATACCCCTGTACCCCAAAACTCAAACATAGCCCTGAACCCTATAAATACCCCTGTGCCTCAAAACCCAAACCTACCCCTGAACCCTAAAAATACCCCTGTACCCCAAAACCCAAACCTAGCCCTGAACCCTAAAAATACCCTGGTACCCCAAAACCCAAACCTACCCCTGAACCCTAAAATACCCCTGTACCCCATAACGCAAACTTAGCCCTGAACCCGAAAAATATCCCTGTACCCCAAAACCCAAACCTAGCCCTAAACCCTTAAAATACCCCTGTACCCCAAAACCCAAACCTACCCCTGAACCCTAAAAATACCCCTATACCCCAAAACCCAAACCTAGCCCTTAACCCTAAAAATACCCTTGTACCCCAAAACCCATACCTATCCCTAAACCCTAAAACTACCCCTGTACCCCATAACCCAAAACTATATCTGAACCCTTAAAATACCCAAACACCCCAAAACATATACCTCAGTACCCCAAAAACATATACCACTATACCCATACTTACCTTATCCAAACATTTTAAAAAACATGATTTTACCATTCATGCATTTACAACGAATTTCGTTGTAAATGTATGCGTGGTAAAAGCATATAAAATGTAATGCCATTCATTATAATGGCATTGCGGAGTCATGGTACTTTCGTGATGAAAGTATGCGGAGTGATGGTATGCGGAAAGAAAGTTGCGGAATAATGGGTGTGTACCCTCCCCCGGTAAGTACATTGGTGGCACGGCGGCCCACATCTCCAGCAACATACTCATATTTTTACACCACCGATTTGAAAAATGCACAGGTCTCTCTCATTGATGGCCAGCACCGACATGCACTTTTAGACACACCTCCCGCCACAAATTCTAGAATTGCAAACTTTAGAGCTGGGGAGCTACGTTCGAATCTCGGCATCAGCTCAACATCCTGTGATTCCAGGCAAATCGCTTTGTCTCCCCGTGCCTACCAGAAATTAATGTGTTCTTCTGTAATGTAAAATGTGCTCATGCCATGCTGTCGAGTTTGCGCTATATAATATTACAAGGAAAAATAAGTATGGAAACTCGAGTTCACACACTACTGAACGCGCACTCTTAAGTGCATCAGCAGTGCACTGTGAATCGGAGCGTTTCACAGGCCTGTCACAGATAAGAAATGCTATCAAAACGAAATCCTACAAAACAATATACTACTGGCCGTCAGCAATTCATACCCGGACAACGTCGGGTCGGGCTGCTAGTTTCAATATAAAATAAAAGTACTATTCAAAACACAGATAATCAGCTTTTTTCTACTTTCACTTTCCCAGGACAGTATACATTTCAACAAATGCACTCCCACTACTTGCATAGATTCTCCTCAAAACGAAAAGGATTTAGATTAATGACCATCAAATCCCTAAAGCCATCTAAATGCACTACTTATCGTATTCTATTTGCCTTCCAAATTGCATGTCCTTATCCAACTCCTACACAAAACTCTACACCCTGTGGCTCACTTTTTCTATATGTGCTTATGCGATGTGGTCCTGTCTACATCCACAGCCCATAACTCCTACCTTCTCACAAACACCAATCACTAAGCTGCAATCTATCCATCTTCTGAGCTTCTTCTACAATATCTATTCACACCATCAATCATTCACACTAACATGCCCCCAACTCCCCGCCCACTGGCATGCACAACTAACTCTCTATTGGACGCTTTCTCTACATTATTCACCCCATCAATCATTCACTTGAACGAACGCATCTCCACCCCTGCTAGCCATGGTATTAAACTCCCTCGGATTCCACCTCAAACAATCTCGACTAAAGCGTGTAAAACTAAACTCACGAACCAAAAAAAACCCACTAATACACTGCTATTCTGCATAAAATGCTTTATATCCCTCATCAGAGGGCGTACGCGCTATATAAATTCAATGCATGTAAAGTTTGCTCTGTAGTGTTTCTGTAAAGAAGGAATTCTGTATAGGCCTATGAGTGAGTGCAGTGTTTGAAAGAGAGTGTTGTGAAACCTAAGTTTCCAGTGGTGCTGGAGCCCCCCGCACACGCATGGGTTAATGCAGTTGGCATCAACTCGTGCTCCCGGGGAAGTAAAAAGGCAATAAGATGAACTGTTCGCAAGCGAAAAGTGATTCATCTTGGCAGCGAAAACCTAATTTATGCTTTTGCCGAAAAGGAAACGAAATTACTAGTTGCAAAGAAGAATAGGATTGAGCCGCTGATTTTGACAAGAAGATGGGATTGACCGCAAAGCGTCAGACGGCAGCTGGCTAAACATCTGGAAAATACTGCCCCTGACAGGGCGCGGGGAGGTATAAATAGAGTCAAAGCCGTCCTGTCACTGTACAAGGTATTGACACGTTCATTTTCACTGCAAAACGAGATTAAGTAGAGGCGGCCCCTAGAACACATTGGATGTGACTGCGAACAGTCGACGGGCTGACCTTTCTCAAGCGGGGAGTCAACGCGTTTACGGCATCATTAGCTGCCGTTTAATGTTCTTTCATTCTAAGAAGCCCCAGGCCTTGACATCGGGCCTCCGTCCACTCTCTTCCAATGGAAGCAAATCTGGCACGAATTTACTGATTTTTCCTTTTGTTTATTTTTGGTTGTTGAATATATTCCTTTGATTTTAACTTATTTTATTTGACATTCATTTTGTTCGATTATCTAGAACTTTCCCTGAACTTTGTTTTTCAGTTTCAGTGTTTTTAGTCTATGCACAACTACAGTGTGAGTGCGCAGTGTGGTACCAGAATAGCGTCGCTTGTATACTGTCCGACCTACACATTGTGTGTGAATATTGCTTACAAAATTTCGCCCCATTGTGGGTAATAATAGAAAATACGTATCCACCCTGACAATAGTTTTATAAACAATATTTATAACACAACATAACACGTATAGGAGACGAGGTTGTGAATTGCATTTACACATCTTAGACCAGTATGCATAATTTATGCAAGAATACATTTTATTCTAAATTACAAATAGGCATATTTTTAGGGTTGTGTCATGGGATTGGCTATGTATAGCCTATGTAAAGGCAAATATAGTACACACACACTTGTATACATAAGTAGGAATTCACATACATTTGTAAATTGCATAAAATGTCATCAAGATCTTAAAAAGAATTCTCCACTATCTCTCCTTCCAGGCGCGCAAACAGATTGCGATTGCTCTTGTTGGCTCTAGGCTTGATTATTGTAACTCTCTTTATGTGGAGTCCAACAAGGGCCTTATCCATCGACTGCAAACTGTACAGAACGCCGCAGCACGCTTCGTCCTGGCCCTTCCTATAGCATCATCTGCCACCATTGCTAGGAGAAATCTTCACTGGCTCCCCGTCCAGTTTAGAACCTCCTTTAAGCTCCTATGTCTTACATATAGAGCACTTGCGGCTGGCCCTGCGGACGCACTTGGTACCCTGCTCACCCGCTATGTACCCACGAGATGCCTACGATCGGCCGGGCTACACCAATTGGTAGTGCCCCGCGCTAGGTTGACCAAATGGGGAGCGAGAGCTTTTTCTGTTGCCGCTTCTCAGCTTTGGAACTCCCTTCCGGTGGAGATCAAAACCTTACCCTCCATCGACCTGTTTAAAAAGGCCCTTAAAACCTGGTACTTCATCAGAGCCTGCCAATGAGATACTGCTGTCTGACCTGGCTAGTTCCTTTATTTGATGTAGGCGCCTTGACGCCCATTGGGCTAAGTTAGCGTGGTATAAGACACAATTCATTCATTCAATGATAGAGAAAACCGTTTTTAAAGGAAGACAACGTGTTTTGCCAACTCACCTATTCCTGAATATATGCATTTTACTAAGTGTAAAATGCGCAAGAAAGGCTTTAAAAAGGGTGTGGGATTTTACAAAATTAAGGTACACTTCTGATTGCATGTATGTATGGCTGTATGTGCTATTTGGTATATGTGGTGTGCGAACCTAGCCTAAAAGTAGGAGAGCACTGTACACAGTCAAAAGCAAACATACAGCCAATCGGTGATGGGAGAGGTAGTGGAAGTGTGGTAGCAGAAATGCACTGTTACTCATCGTGATGTGGTGTTCTTTAAAGAAGAGCATCTTAAGCTCTTTCCTAAACGGTCCAGTATTGAGGTGGCCCTGATGGATACAGGGATGTTGGTATAGATCCTGAGTGCATAGTGTGTATAATTCATTTTAAAGATGATATACTTGCAGTTGTACAGAATGAAACATAATACATGAAAATGCTCTTGCAAAAAAAAATGCATAATGGAAGTGGGGAAGTAGTAAGCTGTCTCTTTATGTGATATATAAAAAAACTGATATACTAAATAAAGAGTCCAAGGGTTCCCTTATGAGGCATGGTCCTGTAAAAAACAGGGTTTCACATACAGTTCTTCAGTACCACACGGAGAACACTACTACATTCCTCTGAAGATTGGTAAAGAAAATTAGTAGCACAGTGTATGATTTGATGTTGTCTTTCCCATGAGTAGAGGTAGTTTGCAGAATGGCTAAAGATGTGAAGGACCCTCCTTTCTTCCTCCGAGGTGCCATCGGGGCTAAGTATCAGGCTGTGTTTCTTTGTACTTGTCTGAGAAAGGACCCCTTTTTCAAAGAGCCATGCTAATGTATGAGCGGTTCACAAACATGTGATGTGGCAAGAATGGAGTGCATTTCTCTTTCTTTGCCAAGTCCTTTTTATCGGAATCTGAGGAAGGTTTTTGGTCTTTATGAGAATATTAAAGAAGAATGTGATGATGAATTCAGTGTTGAAAGTAAAACTGACTGCTGAGGTCTGTTTTGATGACTTCCAGAGTACAGATGAACGGATATGCTGCTATAATCAAGCCAGGAGAGGATGAGGGTTATGTTGTGGGTGTATGTGTTTGTTCAAACAGCACCGTGATATGATAGGAAGACATCATGACGGATGTATGTGTTGAAAAGTGGAAGCACATTGCTGAGATGGATGTAGATATTTTTGAAGATTCTGGGTTAAATTGGGACCCACCAGTAAGCACCAAGTTCTGCTGTGTGATACACACAAGGAAGATGGTGATAGGTTCCTGAGGCCGAGATTCAATTCGGCGCCTCACTGCTGGTCGCGCTGGTCGCGCGCTCGTCTGCTCTTGGACTACTTTTAAAAATCCCCGTTTTTTGGATTTCTGTTATTTTTAATTCCTGCCTTCTCCCCTGCTCTTATTTTGTTCTGGCCCTTACCTGCACAGTAATTTGTGGAAACACCACCGCTGTTTGGCGGGTCCGGGTTACCAGGAGGTTGTGGGTGTCAACGCCATCTTTGATTGGGGAAGAAGCGCGAGCGCCATCTTGGAGCGTCCAGGTCACCTGGGACGCCGAGACGACGCTATTTAATGCTCGCCAGTGGAGCGCAGCGGTGACGCGCAGCGGTCACGCCCTCCCTGCGCCTGAGTCGTGCCAGAGTCCTGCCCGTCTGCGCTCGTCAGCGTCTCGGATGCGTGCAAGGCGGGACTCTGGCCCTCGGCTCGTCCATCAAGCAGGGGGGCTTCTTTGTCCCTGTGGCTGCCTTTTGTCATCGGTCGCCCCAGGATGATCACCTACAGCGCTGCAGCTCTGTCTGCTCTGCGTCCTCACCGGCTGGGCTGTAAATATCTTTTCCCCGGAGGCCGTCTTCTGGGTAAAGGCTGTCCCGCATGTGGCTGGCGTTCTTCGCCTTCGCCATCCCTTGCTCCATCAGCCCCCCCTCGGCACTGTCAGTGCGCCCTATTGAACACCAGGTCCTTGCCCTGTCACTCCTCTGACATCTGGGATCTCCTTGCACACTCCAAATTATCATGTCTATTCTTAACTGAGACTTGGTTGGGGGCGGGTTCGGAACCGGACATTGCCTGCGCCCTTCCTTCCAACTATACCATCATCAAGAAAGATAGAATTGGGGGCAGAGGAGGAGGTGTTGCCCTGATAGTGGACAAGGCCTTGGAGTGTTCTTCTTTCCCTGTGGATAATATCGCAGGATGTGAAGCCCTTGGCTTCACTCTTCATCTATCGGCCCGGCAGACTTGCACAGGGATTCTCATTTATAGACCACCTGGGCCCATTGGCTCTTTTTTTGAGGACCTGCAGTCGGCTTTGTCCGTACCCTGCATGCGTTCAGCGCATTGTATGCTGCTGGGCGACTTAAACCTGCACATGGACTCTACAACTGACGCCGAAGCGTCCAAACTGCGGGATATCACTGCACTGCTAGGGCTTGCCCCTTTTATTGACAGTCCCACCCATGCTAAAGGCCACACGTTAGATTTAATTTTCTCTACGGTGCCTATTGAGGTGTCCCCGCCGCTCCCAGTCCTGTGGTCAGACCATTTTTTAATAAACTTTGTTATGTCACACGAGGTCAGGACTAGTCAAAGAACACAGAAGGATGTGCCTCGACAGTCCAGAGCGTTTCACTTAGTGACTGAAGACATGCTTTCTGATGCTCTAGGACGACATCCGTGTACACTGACAGGGAACCTGGATACTGACCTAACTTTGGTTCAGAACTGGTTGCAAGCAAGATTTGAGGAGCTAGCCCCACTGAAGTCAGCTAGAACTGCCCCCTGCCATGACTCCGCTCCTTGGTTTACCTCCACACTACGAAAAAAGCGCCAAGACTGTAAAAAGGCGGAAAGACTTTGGCGTCGTAAGTACGATCCTGTGGAGAAAATCAAGTACCGTGGTGTCATAAAACTATACCATAAACAGATTGCTGAAGCCAAAAAGGAATATCTCGAGCATAGAATAGACCAAGCTGACAACATGAGTAGGGAACTGTTCAGAATTGTGAAAGAGTTTGTCGATCCAGCTGCAGGTGCCCTCTCACACTCTCATACCGAAGAGTGGATTAGGCAGCTTGCCGACTTTTTTGTCACTAAAATTATAAATATTCAAGACTCCTTCCCTCCTGTAGATCCCCCCATAGTTGCCGATGCCTCAGGTAGCAAATGGAGGTCGACACCATCTTTAGAGGTAGAGTCCGGGCCCACGCTATCTGTCTTCCCCCAGCTTTCCTGTGAAACTTCCCTTGAGCTGCTATCCCGGCTTCAATCCGGATCACCTTTGGATGCCTGTCCAGCTAAGTGTCTGGCCAGGGTGGCTTCGGCTGTAAACAGCTTGCTGAATCCCTTGCTCAATTTGTCATTGAGCTCCGGGGTGGTACCTCGAGAATGGAAACACGCACTCATTCTGCCGCTGATCAAAAAACCTCTGCTAGATCCCTTGCAGCTGGCTAACTATAGACCGATCTCCCTCCTCCCTGCTCTGGCGAAGGTGGTTGAGAAACATGTTCAGCATACTCTTACCACCTTTATAGAGAATAACAACTTACTCCATGATTCTCAATCTGGTTTCCTTGCTAATTATAGCACGGAGACAGCCCTCGTTGAGGTGTCCGACGCCATCAGGGAGACGCTCGATCAGGGGGGAAAGGCTATGTTAGTCATGCTGGACCTGTCGGCGGCTTTCGACACCGTCCCACACGCAGGTCTCCTTTCAAGACTCAGGGAGGTAGGACTGCGGGGGACGGTGTTGGAATGGTTTCAATCCTTTCTAGCCGACCGTCGACAGGTGATCTGGGCTCCTCCCTTCTCCGCGGTAATGCCATCGCTAGAGGTTGGGGTGCCTCAAGGGTCCATTCTGAGCCCCACCATCTTTAACATCTATATGGCACCTCTAGCGAGGGTAGCGGAGGAGTTCGGGGCCCGGGTCATCTCATATGCTGATGACACCCAGCTCCTGTTTAACTGCAGGAAGGGAGAGGTCTTCGACGGCGACAGAATCAAAGGCTGTCTGAGTGCAGTCTTTGAGTGCTTTCAGCGGCACAGCCTGAAATGCAACTCGGATAAGTCTGAGCTGCTGTTTTTCGGCTGTGCCCCTGATCCGGGCTGGAAGTCGTGGTGGCCCCAGGACATGTTCCCTCCTGAGGAATCATCCTCCCAAGTGAAAAACCTTGGAGTGGTGTTTGATGACGTCCTCTCTTTTCGACCCCATGTTCTGGGGCTTTCTGGGAAATGCTTTGGCATCCTCAAGATGCTCAGGAAATTCCTCTCACTGCTCTCCCTGCAATATCGCAAGACTGTGGTCCAGGCGCTTGTGGGGTCTCGTTTAGACTACGCAAATGCGCTCTTCGCAGGTCTGCCAAAGTACCTTTTGTCCAGATTGCAAATTGTCCAGAATTCGGCGGCCAGAGCCATATTTGGCCTGCCAAGGAGAGCTAGTGCCTCATCGCTGCTAAATAGGTTGCACTGGCTACCTATTTCCAGCAGAATCAGGTTTACAATCCTTACGCTGGCTTTCAAAGCCCTCCACTCTGTTGGCCCCAACTACATTAGGAAGCGCACTGCTTTCTATGTTCCGCGGAGGATGCTGCGGTCAGCCGATTTGGCCACAATGGTTGTACCTGCTGTTAAACGAGTCCGGATGGGAGGTCGGTCCTTCCAATATGTGGCAGCTCATTTTTGGAATGAGCTCCCTCTCTCCCTCCGTAAAGCTAATAACCTCCTAGCTTTTAGGAAGGAGTTGAAGACCGTGCTTTTCTCCGTGTAATCAGTGTGACCGCTGTGTTTCTGCCTTTCTGTTTCTGGGTTATCAGGCCTCTTTGCTAAAGCGCCGGGACACCCCTTGGGGTAGCCGTGCGCTCAAAAAGTACGGCTATAACATAGTGAGTTCTGTAAATGTATCCATTTGCTCCGTATATACCTGGGACATTTGAAAAGTGTTGCACATAAGTTTAGGTTGGTGGGTGAAGTGGTATACGTAAAGCATATGGTGACAAGTGTTCCTTTGAAGTGAGGGATTCCTTAGAGAGTTTGTGCAAAGAAGATAAATGTGAAGAGGTGAAAGCAAGTGAGAGGGAAACACCAATCACTTTGGACTACCCAATAAGTATAAGGATTTCAACAGTTTAATTTTACCAGAAACGAATTTAAGAATCAGTGGCATGCCACTTGAACTAGTGGTAGCATCAGTTGTTAGCCAGAGACCACAATTCATCTACTCTAGGGAATCATGATGTGCATTCATTATTTCAGGTTTTTTGGATTAAATTATGGAGGTAGAGTGTGTTTGTTAGAAATGGGGGCCCCAGTTGGCACAGGTAGGTACCTTTGTCCAAGTGGGGATCCTTCTTCATAACAGGGTAAGGGGGATACACTTCTAAAATGACCCGAGGACATACTCTAGGTAGCTTGGCATGTGCAGACATTCTTATCTGAGAGGCAGTGTGTAAAGCATTTGTGAACATATACTGTAATACAGTGAAAACACTACAAATGGACACCACACCAGTTTAGAAATATAAGTAATCTTTATCTAGACCAAAAAAGGCCAAAACGAAAAAAATCCACATTACAGTTATCAAGATATCTGGAGTTATTACGGCATCGTGACAGATTAAAATCCCAAAAAACGATAAAAGCATAGATGGTGCACGGCATCGGGAGGTGATGCTTCATTGGTGCCGGGTGACATTGGTTCCTTACGACCCCCGGGGAGGTTAAACCTCAGTTCCTTACTGCGATGCAGGGGAGATGAGACATTGGTTCCTTACTGTGTCGGGGAGGTGACGTCACAGTGGTGGTGAGACGTTGGCTCCTTACAACGGTGTGGTGTCAATGGATTCAGGAGTCACCCATGCTAAGTATCGTCTACGCGTTGATGAAGCCCCAGCGACAGTGAAGTCGGGGCTGTGGTGCAAGTCGGAACAGTGTGTTGTGCACGTCACAAGTGGTGTCCTCGGCTCCGGTGCAGGCAGCAGCCTCGGTGACAACTTCAGAGGCGATGCGGCACAGCATTAGCAGGCTTCAGGCCTACGGGGCAAGTCGGGGCAGTGTGTTGTGCTCTTCACGAGTGGTGCCCACGACTTCGATGCAGGTTACAGTTTCGCTCGCAGGCGTCGTTGTAGCAATTTCCTTCTGTGGCAGCAGAAACAGCAGTTCCAGATGCAGAAAGACAGAAGAAATTAAGTCTTTGTGTAACTGAGACTTCAGAACAGGATGCAATCTCTATTTCAAGCCCTTGGAGATCTTCCTCAAGCAGGGGACGAAGCAAACAGCAAAGTCCTCCTCCTTTCCTAAGCTGCGAATAGCCACTGCAGGCCAAACCCAGACAGCAAAACAGCACACGGGCAGTATTCCTCCTCAGCTACTCTGGCTCTTCTCCTTGCTAAAGGATCCTCTTGATTCCCAGAAGTGATGTAAAGTTCTGGGGTCAGGGACCCAATATTTATACTACAAAATCCTTTGTTCTCTGGTGAAAGAGAAGCCCTGTGCTCAGTCAAAACCAGTTGTGTCCTCTCTGATGCGGCTGGCAGGAGGTGGAGACAACATTGTGAAATGCGGGCCAGGCCCATTCAGGTGAAAGGATATCTCCTCTCCCTACTCTAAATGCAGCCCAGGTCTCTTCAGCCCAGCCCTGACCCATCAGACTCTCCACAGCCACTGCACCTCCCTAGCCCCTGACACTCCAAACCCAGACAGTCAATCCACACCCTAGCAGAGGCACACTGGATGGCTAAGGAAGAAAATACCTACTTTCTAAAAGTGGTATTTTCAAACACAGAATGTAAAAATCACCCTCACTTAAAAATGCATTTTAACATTCTGAGTACAGGCATACTAAAAATTATTTTTCTACCTTGTTACCAGGTGAAGTTAGACTTATAAGATATTATAAGCAAATTCTCCATTCAATCCTATGGAAATAGGTAGCCTTGCAATAGCGAAAAACGAAATTACCAGTGGTTCATGATCAGGACATACCACACACACCAGAGCACCTCCTACCTTTCACATACACTGCACCCTGCCAACAGGGGTTCCCTGGGCCTTCCTTATGGGTGGCTAACATGTAAGAAAATGGAAGGTTGGGGCCTGGCAAGTGGGTTAACTTGCAAATTCGACATGGCAGTACTAGACTACACACAAGCTCTGCAGGAACATTTAGGGGCTGCTTATGTAGGTGGCACAATGCATGCTGCAAGCCTACTAGCAGCATTTGATTTACAGGCCCTGGGAACACACAGTGCACTATACTAGGGACTGACTAGTAAATCAAATATGCCAATCATGGAAACCACAATCCAGAACATAATTTACAATGGGAGCACTTGCACTTTGGCACTAAACAGCAGTGGCAAAGTGACCAAAGAATTTAGACCAGCAAAACGGAGTCCAACACACATCAAAAACACAGGCTGTGAAGGCAAAAAATACAGGGGAAACCCACACCAATGACGCCTGGTCTAACAGTGTTGTACAGGAACGTTAATTAATACTGAGAGAGACATTGAATACCTTATCCGAAAAAGGACTGGTAAGGATTAAGTATGGGCGAATTTTGCGAATCTCGCGTTCGCGAATTTTGCGGATTTGCGAACTTGCAATCCGCAAAATCCGCGAATTCCCGCGAATTTGCGGATTTTTTTTTTTTTATGTTCGCACGGGTTTCGGCAAGTTTGCGAGGGTTTTGTACAATTTCGCAAATTGCGAAATTGTACAAAACGCATGCGAACTTGCAGAAACCCGTGCGAACACAATGTGCCCAGTAGGGTATGTGCCTCTTGTGTAAATAAAAGGTCAGAGAAAGATCAGTTCAGCAGATGAAGAGAAAGAAGCTCCTGGTCACAGGAACAGCACGGGTATTGCGCTCGTGAAAGTCAAGGATGCAAAGCCTATCCAGCATCACAGCTGAGTTTCCACGGTAGATTTGGGAAGAAGGCACACCTGTCCAACCTCGACGACGCTCACGATTGTTTTTGGGCTAATGAATGAGTCACTGAATTTGAGCATCAACTAGTTCGAGCGACCATGTGTGTGTTACTATGCAATCGCCCCGAAGGGCGCAGGGGTCCCTTGAGTGAGCTGCAGACCTGTGCCCAGCCATGCAACTATTTTACAATGGCGCCAGCAAGCTGCCAGCGCCGTTGTAAAATAGTTACAAAGTTAGCTTGCACAGGAAGCACTTTGATAAAATAAAGCAGCACCTGCTTCGTTTTATCTAGTGGTTCCTGTGCAAGCTAACTTTGTAACTATTTTACAACGGTGCTGGCAGCTTGCTGGTGCCATTGTAAAATAGTTGCAGGAATGGGGGTTCAACTTTTGAACCCGTTACGTTCGTGGATTTTTTTTGCGGATTTTGCGGGAAATCCGCAAAATTCGCGGATTGCGGATTTCCCAAAAATCCGCAAAATCCGCGAGCGTAACGGATTTCCCGCTCACACTTAGTAAGGATACCAAAAAGGCATTTTTGGAAATTCCTGAATTTTGTAGTGCAAGGTGAGGGACTTTAAGGCCAAATAAGGACTAATGCAGACAAACATAGAGATTTCAGTGCTGAAAACAGGGACCTTTGTTAGCAGTCCAAGGCACTGTTGAGTTTTAGAACAGGTTTATTAAAAACATTGACTGAAAGATCTGTTCATTTGAGGAAAGGCGAGTTGAGTTTATGTGATTAGCAGTATATGATTTAGAAATCAAGAAGTGAAAAGAGAAGCCGGGACAAGCTCCAGTATTTCAAATCATTGATTCCACAAGGATTAAGTATGATAGCAACTGATAGCAGTATATAGAGCATTTGAGACATATTGTTACAAGGGTAACACAATTGCATTGCTTTGAATGCTGTTGAACAGAGCTGACTAGAGGTGCACTGTTAAGGAGAAAGAGGTACTGATGCTCTCCTTTTAAGCACATTTGTGGTCCTTTTGCATTATACACCTTTAAAGGAAGTGTTCACTGCTAAATACGTTCATTGAGGCTCTGCAGTTGGGTGACAGTTGCAAGAACAGATGCTCAGGATGGCACTTGTTCCAGGGGAGAGGAACAAGGCTACAGATTGTTTGTCAAGACCGCCTTGTCCTGGTGACTGGAAATAAATGGCAGCTGTAGTAGCATGTAAATGATGTTTAGTGCAAAGAGATGATTTCAGAGGTAAAATGGTGAAAGAAAATGGAAAATGATGTTGATTTGAAGTGTGTTTGTGCATGGGTGCTAAGTAGTTGACCTTTTGAAAATTAGATGTGGATTTTGTCTGGTGAAGACAAGGTATGGCTAGATAGAGATTTGTTATTCATGGTTAATTAGTTACTTCCTCTTGAGGAACTGAGAGGAAGATTGTTAGAGGTATGGTGAACAGGTCATTTGCAAATGACTAAAAGAAATCAAAGGATTAGTGCTGGTCATTGATGGTCTGGGATGAAGAATGTGTTGGCTGGCTTAGAAGCTTTATGGTATTACTCTGAATCCCCAATAGTGATGCAAGCATTACTGATAATTTCTTAGGTATTGGTAAATTTTGGACCTTTTCAAGGATTGACTGGTCGCACTACATATTAGTACAGCAAGTTGATTTGTCCACCAGAACAGCAATTAAATTCCTTACAGAAATCTTTGCTAGAAAAGGATTCTATGGCAGGACCGGAGGCTTCAGATTATGCCTTACTTTCTTCACTTTATTTCTCACAGCATCAAGAAAAAACATGTAAAACTACTTTTCCCATGAACACCAGGGAAAAAACAGGAAATCGAACAGTAAGTCCTTTGTCAGTCTCTATGCACTGGCAGCAACCATCATGCCTTGCATCCACTTCCTCTTCCTCTTTCTTCGCTGCTCAGCAGCAAGTTAAGTGGTTTTTTGACTTCTCTCCTGGGTTTTGGGGGCTTTCTGTGGGCAGCGCGTAGCTTTGTTCATAGCGCTGGTGTTTTGCGACCCCTACAGGTCCCCTTGCCATCGCGGGACGCTTCTGCGCTCCTTACGCGATTTGCAGCCCCAGCAGACTGCAGTGCGCTCCGAGCGCCGCAAGAGGGCAGTGCTTTCTCTGTGCTAGGCGCGCTATGTTTCGCGTTTTAAACGCGATTTTTACCGCGTTTGTCTACAGCTTCAGCGCTGTCCCTGTCTACCCGGTGCTGACACCATACGGGGTCAAAATTAGGTTCTCCCCCACATTGACGCCCCGAGTGGGTTGTATTTAGTCAGTTGAACACCCTGACTGGGTCGTAATTGGCGCTGGTGCGCAGCGCTTGGGAACGCTTGACTGAGTAGCACCCTGGTACACAGAGGGCTGTGCGTTCCCTGGGCTAGACCCGTAATTTGTGCCTCTGTGCCACCATATCCTCTGGGTTGCCCAGATCCATATTGTGCCCTCAGGGGTCTTGTCAATTGGCTGCGCTGTACCTCCCTCCTGTGGAGCCCAATTTACCTCATCATGCAGGGGGAGTCAGGCCAGTACCCAGAAGAAGACCCTCTGAATTATGCCTCCTGGGATGATGATTTTTACCAGGCGGTGGATGACTCCATCTATAAAGCAGTGGACCAAGCCATAGTACCGCTAGAACAACGCCTGACGGCGCGCTTGGATGAGGCGTACGCGAAGATTGCGGCCCTCATCCCGGCGCCTGCCCCGGTCTCGGATCCTTCCCTGTCAGCGGTTCCCCCCCCGCCTAAGAAGGCTTGCGTTGAGGGGATTGATCCAGTAGCCTTTGACAAGGTCCGGCACGCCTTTAAGGCGCTTGAGGAACCCCTACCCGTTCCTGCCCAGCAGGTGGTTGTCTCACCTCCTACTCCCCGTACTATGTCCCCAGAGCCACGGCAGGATGACGATTCTCCGGACTCGGAGGAGGAGGCCTGCTCTTCTAGGTCGTGGCTCCCGTCCCAGCCATCCACTTCCCCGGCCCCTTCGGATATGTTGGACCCGGACGATATCGTCCACCCATGATCCTCCGAATGGGTGCCGGGGGATAAGGTGGCCTTGTATGTGGCAAACCGTCTCCGTAAACCGGTAGACAAAGACGCTCGCAGCCGCCTTAGGGCGGAGTGTCCCAGACCTTGGGGAAAGTGGCCATGACTCCAGATATTGACCCTAAGATGGCCACTTTTCTCGCTAAATTTGTCAAGGATCCCCGGAAGGGCATTGATCGGTCCTGGCGCACGTGCCAGGACAAATTGCTTGACGCAGTGGGCCCCATGACCAAAATCCTCGACATGGCGGAGGAGGCTAAGTTGTCAGGGGATGCCATTTCTCCAGAAATCCTGTCTAATTGGGCACAACGTGCCATAGTCTTCCGAGGCAACGCCAACTGCGCCCTCTCTACTGAGAGGAGGAGGCCACTGCTCATCAAAATCGACCCCAAGCTGGGTGACCTCGCCTCTTCGGAGGCGGGCGCGGTGGCGCAGGGCGGCCTCCTTGGTGACCCTTCTATCAAGGAGCTGGGCAAATTCGTTGCCATGTTTACGTCACTGGACCGGGCCCAGTCTAATATAAAGAAGGTCTTTGCCCCTCGGGTTTTTGAAGGGGCCGGACGAGGCAGGGGCCGCTCGTTCGGCCGGGGTGCTCCCTCTGATAGAGGGCAAGGCTCCGGACGCGGACATGGTCAGGAGCATAACTCCAGATATAATAACTTTTACCCCACCAGAGGTCAGAAGTTCCGAGGACGTGGCGTCTATCGAGGCCAACAGCAAGGTGGAAGAGGTGAGTGTCCTGCCCTCTGCGACTTTACGTGTGGGAGGTCGCCTGGCGCAGTTCTTCCCAGCATGGCTTTCCCTTACCAAGGACGCCTGGGTACTACAGACGGTTCAGGGCTTCCAGCTGGAGTTCCATGGCCGTCCTCGGCAGCCCCAGCATTCGCGCCCCATTGCATTTTCACAGCGCGATGCGGCATTGGTGCGCGACGAGGTTTCCGCCCTCCTTCACAAAGGGGCGATTTGCCGCGCATGCGAGCACCCGGACGGCTTCCTCAGCAATATCTTCTTAGTCGACAAAGTAGATGGAGGCCGCCGTCCGGTTATCAATCTCAAGGAGTTCAACGAGTGGCTGGTTTACCGCCATTTCAAGATGGAGGGAATCCACCTCCTGCGGGATGTGCTGCGGCCGGCCGACTGGATGGCCCGGCTCGATTTGAAGGACGCCTATCTGGCGGTCCCGATTTTCCCTCCGCACCGTCGCTTCCTCCAATTCAAGTGGGACGGACAGGTGTACGAATTCACCACGCTGCCCTTCGGGCTCTCTTCCGCGCCGTGGTGTTTCACAAAGGTACTCCACCCCGCGGTGGAAGCCTTGCAAGCGCGCGGGGTCAGATTGATAGTGTACTTGGACGATATGCTGTTAATGGACCAGTGTCCAAGGCGCTTGACGGCCCAGTTGCAGTTTGCGGTGGACTTGTTGCAAGGTCTGGGATTTGTGATAAACGAGAAGAAATCCCTACTGGTCCCAGCTCAGTGCGCAAACTTTCTCGGGTTCAGCATAGACTCAGTCTCTGCATCCTTGAGTCTCCCCGCACGGAAGATGTCCAAAATTCGCCACGAGTTGCGCCAGACTCTGGCGAAGTCAATGATCTTGTTGCGTCACCTAGCACGAATCGTGGGCCTGTTGTCATCTTCGATTCAGGCAATCTTCTCGGGGCCGCCTCACTACCGGGCGATGCAACGGTTGAAAGCGTACCATCTCAGGCAGGGTCTCACGTACTCGCAGCTGATCCCGCTGTCAGCGGACGTGCGGGACGAAATGCGCTGGTGGCTGACCCACATGGAGGCCTGGAATGGTCGTGCCATATTTGGGTCCACCCCCGACATTGTGATAGAGTCGGACGCCAGTCGCGCAGGTTGGGGGGCCAGGTGCGGGGACTTCTCCACAGGCGGCGCCAGGTCTGCCCAAGAGCAGTCTTTACACATCAACTGCTTGGAATTGCTGGCAGGATCCTTTGCGGTCCAGTGCTGGACCAAGGAGCGAGTGCAATCGTGTGTCCTTCTACGGATGGACAACGTGTCTGCGGTCCGGTATATCAACCATCTGGGTGGCACCAGATCCAAGATGCTAGCAGATCTCGCACGGGATTTTTGGCACTTTTGCCTGGATCATCAGGTCTCGGTCACGGCGGAATATTTGCCGGGCCGTCAGAACGAGGTTGCCGATTGGCACTCCCGGCACCTCCTGGATGCCAGCGTTTGGAAGCTGGATCCGGGGGTGTTTTCCCAATTGATGGACCGGTGGGGTCCGTTTTCAGTGGATCTGTTCGCCTCGCGGCTGGACCATCAGTTGCCGAGATATTTCAGTTGGCGCCCGGACCCGTCAGCGGAGGCGACAGATGCGTTCCTCCAGGACTGGTCGAGCGAGCAGGGCTATGCGTTCCCTCCGTTCTCAATGATCACGAGAGTGTCGGCGTTACTGCGCCGTCAGTCAGCACAGGTGGTGATGATCACGCCTTGTTGGAGGTCTCAAGTTTGGTTTCCGGTTCTTCTGGAACTTTCTTGGGATTTTCCAATCCTACTCCCCCACTCTGCTCACATTCTCCTGAACCCGGACGGGAATCCCCACAGGTTGGTTCAGGTAGGTTCACTGAGGCTGATGGCATGGCGGATCTCCGGCATCGCTGGTCTCTCCCAGGCCTTTTGGGAAAGGCAGAGAATCTGCTCTCAAAGGCATGGGCGGACAGCACCACCAAGAGATACCGATCAGCATGGCAAAGGTGGTGTCGCTGGTGTGTGCGACGGGGTCTCGATCCCGTGGGGACGGATGTAGTCCATGTCCTTAATTTCCTTGCCGACTTGGCGGATGAGGGTTTGGCCTATAGGTCTATCAATACCTTCCGCTCGGCCATTTCGGCAGGTCATGACCTGGTTCAGGATTCCCCGATTGGGGAGCACCCTTTGGTTTGCAGACTGTTACGAGGGGTTCGCCGCTCGCTGCCCTGCAGAACCGAGGTGTTCAGTCCTCTGGGACGTCAACAGGGTTCTGAACTTGTTTCTTTCATGGAAGCCAAACAGGTTTCTATCTCGCAAAGAACTTACCTCTAAATTGGCAATGCTATTGTGACTGATTTCCTGCAGAAGAGTATCTGACGTGCGTGCGCTCGATATTACAGCACGGACCTTTTCCCCGGACGGGGTGTCCTTTACAGTGAGCAGGAGAACTAAGACCCTTATGAGGGTTATTTCATACCCGGCTTTCCCGGATTCCCCAAAGCTGTGTGTAGTGCAGTGCCTCCGTGCATAGGAGGATATGACTGATGATACTCGCCCTCCGGGTGAGAGACAACTGCTGATTGCCCTACGGAAACCGTACAAGGCTGTTTCTTCACCGACCATCGCCAGATGGGTGCGTTGGGTCATGCAGGAGGCGGGGATTGATACGAAAAAGTTTGGTGTTCATTGGACTAGAGGAGCTCACAAGGGCCGCGGATTGGTCCTCAGACTCCACCTTCAAGAGGTTCTATTTTAAGCCAGTAACAGAGGTGGCTCGGCTTGTGGTCGATAAGCTATGAACTGGCATAATCTGAAGCCTCCGGTCCTGCCATAGAATGAGAATTTGCCTAGCCTTGGTGCTGGTAAGTTCCAATTCTATTAAGGACTCGGAGGCGAGGATTATCCCCCCAGGGACTTCCTCGAAGTGGACCCTCCCCGTACAGACTGTAAGTAATCTATTTACGGTTTTTCATGTGGTTATTGATGGTACTGTTCTGTCTGCATTTATGCTACGTACCTGATGCTTCGTGAGGTCGGATTCTGACTCTGAGTTTTTCTTCCAGGGAATGACGGACCTAAACAGGATGCGTGAAGTTGCCGGACTGGGTGCTTCGCGCGAAGAAAGAGGAAGAGGAAGTGGATGCAAGGCATGATGGTTGCTGCCGGTGCAAAGAGACTGACAAAGGACTTACTGTTTGATTTCCTGTTTTTTCCCTGGTGTTCATGGGAAAAGTAGTTTTACATGTTTTTTCTTGCTGCTGTGAGAAATAAAGTGAAGAAAGTAAGGCATAATCCTCGCCTCCGAGTCCTTAATAGAATTGGAACTTACCAGCACCAAGGCTAGGCAAATTCTCATTCCCTGCCACTATATAGTTTTCAGTTAGTATCAATTTCCACTTTGGATTAGACAAACCGCACTTTATCATCCTGATATCAATAGTGTAGTCTAAAGACTGAAAAAGAAATTAAAATAGGGGAGGGCTAGTTCATGTCATAAGGGTGAAGAGGTATGGAGGTTGGAACCATATAAACATATACAACCATGTGGACTAGTGCCACATGAGAGCACATGCATGACTTTGTTTGAATTTCCAAAGAATATGCTGTACTTGATTAGTAGATCAAATGGGTGCACTTTAGATCACAGTGTCCTATGGTTAAGTGTGAAAACATGCACAATGCTCGAGTCTATTCTGCACTATATTTGTAAATTGTGTTTTAGAGTTAGGCCCTCACACTACTGCAAACCATTGCGAATAGACCTGCTGCACTACTTGAATCTTACTGTGAGATTATCTTGCATTACATACACTTTATTATTTATTTTATTTTAGGTATTAGCTATAGTGCCGATCCTAGTCAAAACAGCAAGAAACTACTTCATAGTGAATACTTTAATCACTGTAGCAGGCACTCTCAAACATCAGGTGTTGTAAATAGAACCGTATATCTTTTTTATAGAAACTAAAAGGTAATAGAGGGGGAGGTTGGAACATGTAACTGGGTGCTGTGATTCGATGCCTGCCGTATTATCTTTCTGTACTGAAAGCATATGTACCCCCACACCATCAATTACCTTTTCTCTCTTCTAGCAGACTACGCCACTAATCTGTATCTGTTTGAGCCCAAAACAGCTACATGTACTTATATTACATTTTTTGTTCTCACAGCTCACATTTATATATGCATATATATTTTTATACACATTGATACGCCATCAACTTACTCAGAAAAAGAGTTGGCATATATGAAAAATACTTTTTTCTTAAATTCGTGTCTTCACTTCAAACACCACCACATATGCATTCTGTAATGTGTGACAAACACATAATACTCAATATTGGCAAATATTCATAAACCTCACATCAAAAACATTTTTTTACATACATACAATGCGACATTACTGCATAATAAGACATAATGACTTTAAATATTATAAATGTCCAACATATAGATTTACATATTCATATGTACGTTCTTTATGAAAAAGTGACTACCGCTATTAACCAGAGAAGGTTATGCATTTCCAAGGAATGGGGACCTCCTCCTTCCCTCAGTGTTTAGGTCCCAAAGGTCCCATAGTTTATTTCTGCAGTATTGAATGAAATACGTGGAATAAAGTAATAGCATGCTTAGAATATTTATCAGTGAGTTGAATCATATTTAAGCAAATTGTGACAAGATTCTGGTCCAAAGTGTTAGGATTCCTATTAGCCAAAAGTCTATTACTTTTCAGAGTGCCTTATAAAATTACTGCTCCGGTCAAGCATGGGTGTCTGCAGTTCAAATGTATATTGTGTCCTTTCAAGTCCTTCTTTGTTATAGTACAGTTACATTTTCCTTATTTAAATTTAAAACTTTCTAATGCGTTGAAATGGATCATCAAATGATCGATTACATTTTTTTCCCTTTTGTGTCAGCAGAGTCTAGAGGGATGTATGTCCATACCATAGTTGAGTTAGTTCCCGAGGAGGTTCCATCTTTCTGAATACTGCTCTGAATTATTATTATTTTTTTTTACACGTTTTAGCTCAAATTTCGATTTGTCAGACCTGTTTTGCAATATTCTGAGTTCCGGTAGAGCAGACTTGCACTATTGCACTTGATGTGGCTGAAGGCCCCAAGTTTGTCTATGTCTACAGGGAATTTTTAACGCAGGATTTAGCTGTTAGAGGATCAGCAATTCTTGCAAAGTATTACGTTTTGAACTCCCTGCTTTTATGATCCTTAATATTTTAAATTGTTTTGGATACAAGTCTGATATAACCTTTACGTTTTAAATTGGCATGAAATATTATGGGTGTATTGTTTGAAATTTCATCAAACAAATTAACATGATGATGCATTTTTAATAATGTTGTAAAGCATTGCTGCACGATGGAGCCTGATGTGTAGGGAGCCTGATGTGTATGTTGACGTGGTAGCAAATATTACCACAAAAGTGTATCAGGGTTAAAAATTGAGCAGCAAAGCCAGAGCAGGAACATATATTCAAAATGCATAGGTTCCTTTAACAGCGCTCTCTATTTTTTAGTCATGGGGATCTGACAAAAGTGACTCTTCAAAGGATAGTGAGTAGGATGACGTCATGCCTGAGAATATCGTGTTCTCTTTGAACTTGTGGAACATTTGTATGAAATTGCTCCAAAGTGTACCTATTGAAAAGAAAACGTGGAAAGCTCGATTGAATCCACTCCTTTAGCACACTGTCTCTCAAGACATCAAGAAAGAGGAGCTGATCCGGACCAGGTCCTCAGACTGGGAACACAAGCTTTCCCTTGAGGTTGGAGTAGAAGGATCAATTCTAGCACCTGTCTAATGTGTGCCAGCACTTGCTATAGGTGCTGTACGTTAAGCCTCTATATATATATCCCGCTGGGGTATACTTCATCTTCGTCATTAGTGCAGTCCAGCAACTGTTTATGTGGGCAGACTCATTTAACGCAGTGGAGACTGTTTCCTGAATTAAAGTCTGTAATTCAGTTCTTGAAAGAGTAACAACACCTTCCCCTTCTTCCTCCTCTGTGTTGTGCCTCTTCCTGAAACATTGAGCCTGCCCATAGTGCCTCTTGCACAGGCTGTGGGCACAATACTACTGGCCCTGCAGTAGTTTCCTGGTTTCCTGTTTGGGAAGGGTGTCTATAGATATAATCTATAGAGACATCTCATGAAATGTCCTCACCATAACAACTCTTGAATGTCAGGCTTCCCCTTTCTCGGCTCCAGTGGGACACAAGCACCCACAATGTCACCTCGTTTGCTGTGAAAGGGGGAGTGCTGCTGTAATGACTGGCCATTCGGTTCAATCCCCGAGTCCCAGGTCAACACATGGAAGCAGTGTGCAAGCCGGTTAGTGCACTGAGTATTCTCTCACTGCAGCGAAATGCCAAATAGATCTTACCTCACTTTCCGGTCCTCAATGATTACAGAAACAAGAATCCAATGTTCAGTTCAGTGTAGTGTAGGGTAGGGTTTTAGGGTTTAGAGTAGTGCTGGGGGGTCACGCAGGCTAGTGTTTGAATGAAGGGACTGGACTGGGGGTTGGGGAGGGTCGTGCTGGGGGTAGTGTTTTACAGTTTAGGGTAGTGTTGTGGTGTGTGTGTAGTGCAGAGTAATGGTTTAGGGTAGTGTGGGGGGTCGTGCTGAGTTCTGTAAATGTAGGGAGTGGACTGGGTGTCAGGGAGGGTCAAGCAGGGGTACTGCATTAGGGTGTAAGTTAGGGCAGGGTACTCTCACTTACCTTTAAAACATTTACTATGAGTATAACTTTACCACGCATGCCCTTGCGTTGTAATGGCATGTGTGGTAAAGGTATAGTAGTGGGACAAGTTTGCGTTGTCATAACTTGTGGGGTCATTGAATTTGTGTAGTAACAATTTCGTGGTTATGGTATGCCGAGTGTTTGTTAGCGGGGTAACATAATATACTTGTGTGCATTAGATAGACCAAACGCATAAAAGCAGGTACTTAACTCTGCTCTGACCACTGCAACTGTTGATGATGTGCCCAGGCAGATAAGTAAATCCACTGTAATCCAACATGATGAACTAACCAACAGAAAAAACTAAATAAACAAGGAAAAGAGATACGCTTCAGCTAAATGCATGTTCTTGCAAAATCTACCCATACAAACCTGTTTGTTAAGATACGCTTTGCTTGTCATATACGTTTAGATCAGGCATACTGTTTCAAAACAACATTAATAGCTAATAAAAGCTGAACGATAACAATGAGAAAGTTAAAATTAGACATTTAACCTGTTAATTGTTGTGATATGCCACCTACCTCATTTACCATCAGTAATTAATTTATTTTTTATTTAGTTGAATCTCATTTACATAAGCTGTGACAGAATTCTTATCCAAAGTATTAGATTTTCTCTATAAACAATCTATCACTTCTTATAGTGCCCTGCAAGAAGGCAATTTCCGTCAAGCTTAAGTTTTTTCAGGCATTATTTATATTTCATTTGTTGAAGTCCTGTTTAATTTACTATGATAAGATCTTCTCTACGTTCAAGGCAACGTTTCTGTAATTAGAATTCCATATCAATGGAATGATTAGCTGTTTTATTAACAGCGCTAAATACATTAAGTTTGATAAGCATTCTCTAAACTACAGTGGCATATAATTAACGGTGGCCTATTTTCATATAATTGGTAAAGAAGTTCTCATCTTATCATTGTCATTTCACGTGGTCATCAGAAACACAACAATTAGGAACAGAAATTGCAATAATTAGCCTGTGTCCTGCATCACATAGAACCATGGCTTTACAACTCATGAAGCCCATGAGAAATAGAAAAACAGCATTGTTCCAATTAGGAGCCTGAGAGGGAATCCTCATCAATAGTACATTACCCAGAAGCATTGTCAGAGTAATTATGTTGACAGTACTTATGTAACTTCACCCTGACAAATGGATGGAATGCTATGATGTCTTTGCTTGGCATGCACGACATTGGAAGGAATATGCCTCCTTATCCCGAGGTCTTTATGTCAGCATTGAATCACAACGCAGTCGTTACAACAACCGCATTCTTATTCCGCATACCATTACTCCGCAAGTCAGAACAACGACTTGCAGAGGGGGGGCGCTGGATGTTGGAATAGTATAATTTACTATTCCAACTCCAGTCTGTGCGGATAGTAGGGAAGGTGTTGGATTTTAAATCCAACACTTCCCCCCCCTCCGCAAGTCGTTGTTCCGACTTGTGGAGTAATGGTATACGGAATCACAACGCGGTCATTGCAACGACCGCGTTGTGATTGAATACAGACAAAAAGTTTTGTTATAAAAGTTGTTCACCCATTAGAAGACGTCACATTGCCGGAGTTCATCACACATACATTTTCAGTCTTTTATTTCGCAGGTAAGGTAATTTTTATGTGCTCCATCCTTAACAATATATATATGGTGTAAGTGGTAATGTTTTGGAATGTCATGTTTCATGCTGATCTCAGAAAGCATAAAGGGCTCACAAAATGTGTATTTCTCTATTTTATCTTGTATCAGAATATTTTCTCTCCAGTAAACCAAATACGTGGAAATGAATTATATTAAACCTGGCATAAAAACTTTACTTAGAGGAGTGGCATTTCTTTGTTTGGTGTAATTTATTTTTTGTATTTTTTAGATTTTTATAATATGTGGGTTCTGTAATCACTGTATAAGCGGCAGTTTCTACTTTCTTTTTGATATGCAACTTGGATGCATCTATTCACTGATTATGAAGAAAAGACAATCAAACTCAACTATTATAAATTATTATTGTCGAGTTCTGACATCATTCACAATGCCTGCTTCCAGAACCAGCAGCCAAGGTGAAAGGCAGGTCAAGTCACAAACATTTAAGCAGCTCTTTACAGCAATGAAAATTAAATGTTTATTATCTTTGCTCTTCTCTATACAATAACTCCTTAGAGAAAAGCTAGAATCTTTCTGCATGTTTCTACACAGTTTGAGCTACTGCAGTATTTTTTTTGTTTGTTTAAAAAACCTGACTTGTATTGAACTGTTTCTAATATCTGTGAGCGACAAATATTTACCAGGTTTTTGATGGGTTAAATTTTCAACTAGAGATTTTATTTTTATTCTTCATGTTCACAAACATGCGTAACCTTTCATATGAAAGAACTACGCACCAAGGTTTTAAGTGGTTTGTAGAAAAGGTAAGGTGATGGTGTGACTGTGCAAGGATAAAGCACACCCTGGTATACATTATAAGGATATTGCAGGTCACCTCTGAGGACCATAACCTTATAATGGAACTTGGCCTTCAGCCTTGTTCCTATATTTGGTTATGGAACTCCATGGTGACTTGCAATATCCTTTTAATGTACCCTAGGGGGTATTTATTCCTTATAGATTACACAAAGATTTTGGCATACTGACTTAATATATGTATATCTGGACCATTATTTCTCCAATTCCGAGAATGGGAGTTTGCAAATGGTCTAAATGTTTAGAATTTTGAAAATAAATTATTCCCATTGAATGAGGGCACATTATCTGCTATTATCCAGTGTGGGTCTGTGGGTCCAAGCACAGGTCTGCAAAGCCAATGCCTATTGTTGGCTACCAGTAGCAGAACATTTCTGATGCTGCTCCTATTCATCCCTAATTTAGTTTCCTGCTGTTTTCTTTAGTGTGGCCCTGTTCTGGCACTGAAGAGACATAGGGCCAGATGTAGGAGCCCTAATACCGGTCGGAAACGGCCGATTTCGGCCGTTTCCGACCTGTATTAGGCTTTTCAGATATAGGGGGCCTACCGAATCGGTAATTTTACCGATTCAGTAAAATACAGAATCCATATGTAGCTGACACTCCTAAGAGTGCCACAGGCCCTTAAGAGTCGGTATTTTACCACACAATCCTATTGTGTGGTAAAATACCGAATTCAGGTGTGCATGCACATCTGTGCATGCACACCTGTGCCATGTGACACACAGACATGCCCTTAGGGCATGTCTGTGTGCCACATGTCACACAAGCCTGTACTTGGGGTGCTAGAGGGTGTCAAAGTGACACCCCCTGCACCCTTGCAGGATTCGGTATTTACTGATTCGGTAAATACCGAATCAGTATTTCCCATTGATTCCTATGGGCTTCAAGGCCCATAAGAATCAATGGGCAATACCGATTCAGTATTTACCGAATCGGTAAATACCGAATCTTACAGATTCGGTATTCCTAAATTCGGAATTACCTAAATCTGCCCCCTTCCCATTTACAGACTCTTAAATACTGATTCGGTAAAATTCGGTATTTAAGAATCTGTAAATGGGAATTACCTATATCTAGCCCCTAGTTTGTATGTGGATGTGTTCCTTGTGGGAAGGACAGCATGCCATAACTCATGGTGAAGTAGGTAGGGAGGGGTCGGTCGAAGGAGCTCCCAGGGCTCCCAGGGCGGAGAGGACAGGAGGCGGCTATACAAAGTAATCAGTGGGGAAACATGGTAAAACCTGCACGGTTTGCATAATGCAGACGTGCAATATTACTGAATCATTTTAAGACGCATTTTAAGATGCATTCAAAACTTTCAGATATTTCTGTACCTGGCTCTTGGGTGTGGATCACTGACAGAACATCGACAGACAAAATATCAAGAGGACAAAATATCGACTGCAAAAATATCGACTTCCTATCTTCAAACAGGTAAGTAGCAAAAAAAATCGACTCCAAAATATCGAGTGTAAAAAAAATATAGACTGTCAAAATATCGAATTTTTTAAATGTCTTAAAAGTAAATTAAAAGTAATATAATAATAAATTAAATTAATTTAAACATATTTAAAATACTTAAATAAACGTAAAATTGAGAAATAATTAATGTAACTTTAAAAAAATATATATTTTAAATACATATATATATATATATACATATTATTTACAAAACATATACAATATTTTTACCCTAGAATAGCAAAAGGGTTACATTTACTGTAACAACTCCAGTGAGTGCAACAGTAGGGAAAGCATTGGATAGCGTAGGGGTAAAAATTACTATTCCCACTCCAGAGAGTGCAACAGTAGACAAAGCGTTGGATACCGTAGGGGTAAAAATTACTATTCCCACTCCAGAGAGTGCAACAGTAGGTAAAGTGTTGGATAGCGTAGGTGTAAAAATTACTATTCCTACTCCAGGGAGTGCAACAGTAGGGAAAGCGTTGGATAGCGTAGGGGTTAAAATTACTATTCCAACTCCAGTGAGTGCAACAGTAGGGAAAGCGTTGGATAGCGTAAGGGTAAAAATTACTATTCCACCTCCAGAGAGTGCAACAGTAGGGAAAGCTTTGGATAGCGTAGGGGTAAAAATTACTATTCTCACTCCAGAGGGTGCAACAGTAGGGAAAGCGTTGGATAGAGTAGAGGTAAAAATTACTATTCCCACTCCAGAGAGTGCAAAAGTAGGGAAAGCGTTGGATAGCGCAGGGGTAAAAATTACTATTCCCACTCCAGCGAGTGCAACAGTAGGGAAAGCGTTGGATAGCGTAGGGGTAAAAATTACTATACCCACTCCAGTGAGTGCAACAGTAGGGAAAGCATTGGATAGCGTAGGGGTAAAAATTACTATTCCCACTCCAGTGAGTGCAACAGTGGGGAAAGCGTTGGATAGCGTAGGGGTAAACATTACTATTCCCACTCCAGTGAGTGCAACAGTAGGGAAAACGTTGGATAGTGTAGGGGTAAAAATTAATATTCCAACTCCAGTGAATGCAACAGTAGGGAAAGCATTGGATAGTGTAGGGGTAAAATTACTATTCCAACTACAGTGAGTGCAATAGTAGGGCAAGTAAATACTTCTTATTTAAATATAAATAATATAAATCTTAACACCAATTTCAAATTAATTAAAATATTTTACAATTGTGTAAAATATATGAAATAATCAATTTAAAATACAAATAAAAATGATTTAATAATGAAAATTACCTACTAATAGTAATTTTTTACCCATTAAAAATTAAATAATTAACAATTTAAAAGTATTTAAAAAAATTAACTCAATACATTTTTTATTCAAAAATGTAATTACTTACAATTAAATTACTTCAAAAGCTATTCCCCTAAAAACAAACAACCCACTACAGAAATTGATTTAATAAAAGTACATAATTATCAATTAATCAATTACAATAAATTTCAAAACATATTTTAATTAATTAAAATTATTAATTAATTTACGATCAATTCTAAATAAATACCAATAATAAAAAACCATATTTAAATAATTATAATTAAATTACTTCCCGCCCTATTCCCCTATAAACCCACAACCTGCTACAGGAAATAAATTACTAAAATTAACATATTTATCAATTAATCAAATACATTTAATTACCAATTATATTTTAATTAATTGCCAATTAATAATTAATTAACAATTAATTCTAAATAAATACCCAAAAATTAAATTACATATTTAATGAATTATAATAAAACTAATTCCCACCCTATTCCCCTATAAACCCACAACCCAAAAACATAAACAAATTAATAACATTAACATATTTATCAATTAATCAATTACAATTAATGACCAATTATATTTTAATTAATTGCCAATTAATAATTATTTAACAATTAATTCTAAATAAATACCCAAATACGAAATTACATATTTATTTAATTATAATAAAATTACTTCCCACCCTATTCCCCTACAAACCCACAAATCACTACATAAAAAAATGAATAGCATTAACATATTTATCAATTAATCAATTACAATTAATTACCAATTATATTTTAATTGCCAATTTTCAATTAATTAACAAATAATTCTAAATAAATACCAATAACTAAAATAACATATTTAATATATTATAATTAAATTACTTCCCACCCTATTCCCCTGTAAACCCAAAACCCGCTATAGAAAATAAATTACAAAAAATTAAATATTAATCAATTAATCAATTAAAATTAATTAGCAATTATATTTTAATTAATTACAAATTAATAATATTTTAACAATTAATCCTAACTAAATACCAATAAATAAAATAACATATTTAATTAATTAAAATTAAATTACTTCCCACCCTTTTCCGCTATAACCCCACAACCCGCTACAGAATTATATTACACAAAAGTTAAACATTAATATTAACTTACCTTAAATTCGATATTCTTGTTGTCAATATTCTGTCTAGTCGATATTATGTCCATTCTATATTTTTGATTCAATATTATTGCTATTCTAGTCGATATTAAGTTTTTTTCTAGTCGATATTTGTGTAGTCTATATAATGTCTAGTCGATATTATGTCTATTCTATATTTTTGACTCGATATTATGTCTAGTCGAAATTAAAAACTCGATATTTTGACTAGTTACCCCTGGGCGTATGTGCGCAGTAGGGGTGAGAGGACATGGTGCCTGGCATCGGGCAGCCGTAGTGTGGAGAAAGACTAGAGCGGCGTTCTCTACAGTTTGCTTCCGGGTCAGCAGTGGAAGAGCAGTCAGGCCACGGGGAGAGTGGAAGCACGCCAAGGCTGAGACCGAGTGCAGCAGAGGCATCAGCGGCAGAATGTTTTGCAGTTAGATCGGACCCAGCGGAAAAAAGGCTACGTCAACTTGTAACTATCAGTGTAACAGGCCGACCCCCCGATGGTGGCAAGTAGGGTGGGTAGAGGGGTGGTGACTATTCAGCTACTGGAGAAAGACCTGGGAGTGGAGAGGTCGATGGAAGAGCTTTCCCCTATTTCCCATACTCCCTTTATTTCTCCTAATACTTCACAGGCTTCATAGGATGGTCACAACTCTAGCTATGGAGAGGGTCCTCTGTGGATAGTGGCCACAATATAGGAAGGACAGTTATTTCCACCTTATTGTCCTGTTTGAATGTACAAGGTCCGGCAAAAGGCCCAGCGGCACACTCAACAGAAGGCAAGCAAACTGTATTGAAGGGGCAGGTGAGGAACCGGTACCAGTTGAGGTCCCTCCCTGAAGGAAGAAAGAAAGAAGGTGGGGGAAAGGGAGGGGCAGACCAGGAGCAGTCACCTAGGGGAGCCCCAGTTATTGCCCCAGTTTCCCTCAAAAAGAAATTTATCAAGGCCCTAAAAGGCACTGGAAAGTCTCTGCGGTGCGGGCAAAAGGAGGTGCGTGCTCCAGCAAAACGTGTTCCCTCTTTGAAATCATATTTTAAAATCATGGAGCACGCCACTAATGCGCAAACTGCACAAACCATGCTTATTAGGGGAAAGAAAACTACAATGCCCGATTCATTCGGTTTCTGATTCGGTTTCTAATCCAGTTCTAGCTTTTCTCCCTGTGGAGAATAGGTTTGCTGTACTAGACGGTCTGTCTTCTACCGATGAAGGGCAGGAGGGTGTAGTAGGCAGGGCGCTAACTAGTAATAGCGCTGTGTTTGAAGTTGGGCCTGAGACAGTCGCAGGGCCAAATTGTATCCTTTCTAGTTGTAAGCCCAGTCTCCATACAAATCCTAATTTGGGCACTAGCTCTAGTCCCCCCACTACGATGTGTATAAGTCCAGAATCTTCTCACAGCGGAATTGTTTGCTCAAATTTAGGAGAGAATGCCAAGGAGCACATAACTGATCGAAGAGGTCGAGGAGATGGAGGAAATGGAAAATCTGTTTTCGAATTTAAGGTAGGATCTCTTTGATACATTTTAAATATCGGAGTCCAAACAAAAGGGGATCCAGAATAAATGCGATGCATTAGAGGAAAAACTGGATGATAATATGGCATGTGCTTGTACCTTGGAGGGAGAAGTTAAAACTTTGTCAGGGAATGTTCTGGAAAACTCTAAAGATATTGATTGGCTGAAGAAGTAGAATAAAGGGTTACAAGATGATTTAGAAAGGTTGGAAACACAACCCCGTCGCAACAATCTGAGGTTTTTATGAATACCAGAGGGGGCTGAAAAGGGGGATGTTAAAACCTTTATTTGTGCCCTATTACAAGAGGTTATGCCTTAAAGGCCAGACATTAAACGGGAAAGAGAAATCCAGAGGACACATCGGGATCCCTTTAGGTTAAATTCTGCAAGGAAAAACCCAAGAAAATTCTGAATACATTTCTTGAATTTTACTCCAAAAGAGCAGATATTATCAAAGGCATTAAAAGAGGGCTTCCATAAACATGATGATTTCACATATCAAATAAGATCTGACCTTAGCAAGAGGACAGCCCAGTGGCAGTGGGAATTAGGTACCAAGATGAGTGTACTCCGAGAAAAGGGAGCGCAGGTGCAAATAAAATTTCCAGCCATGCTGAAAATAATGTGGCGGAATAAGATCCACAGTATTAGTGACCCTAAGGAGGCAGATATATGTATGCAACAGATGAAAAACGAATAACGAATAAATTAATAAAATGATGATGAGTAAATGAGCTATAAATAAGCTGTAGAACGCTTGTTGACAAAATCCACAAAAAGGTTAAGAATGATTATAGACATAATAGCTCGTCAGGGTCTATTTTGCTTTTTTTCTGTTTTCATTACTTACATTTTTCATTTATATCTTTTAGGGTCTGCCTCCTATCGACTCTGTTCTTGGAGAAGGGGGTTCCCAAAGGGCGGAATGTATCGCCCAAGAGGTAAAAGGGGGGTTTCCTGGGGGGTGGAGGGGTATGAGGCACTAAGTGTGGGGAGCAGTGGGAGAAAAAAACAAAAAAAAAGTGTCCTCAATGATGCAGACTTTGATTTTTCCTGGGAACAAATTGATGGGTGTTGTTATTGTACAGGGTTCATGACCAATCCTGTTCAGGAAAATAAGTACAGATAAAGTTAAGATAATTATTATACTAACTAGGAACGTAAATGGTCTTAGATCCAGGAAGAAAGTGTCACGAGTGGCAGAGTTGTGTAAGGGTAGCAAAGCCCAAATAATAATATTAAAAGAAACTCACCTACAGAGGATAGAGTGTAGGCAGTGTTTTAACCCCTTCCTTGCCAGTGATGGAACCGCTCCGTCACCATCCTCGGTCGCGCTGTGCTGGTGACGGAGCGGTTCCGTCATGGCCCGCACGGCGCGCCTGTGCAGCACTGATTTTGCGCCTGCGTGGTGCGTTCTATTGAGCGGGCAGGGCCGTGACGGAACCGCTCCGTCACAAGCACAGCGCGCCCGAGGCTCGTGGCGGAGCGGTTCCGTCACAAGCATGGGAGCGCCGCATGGACCCTCCCTCCCCCCTAGCGCTGCGGCGGAATTGCCGCCGCAGCAAAGGTGTTAAAAAATTCAGATGGATACAGGAGTTGATATGTTCGGACCAGAGGCAGTTCTAGGGGAGTTGCTATAATTGTTAAAACTAATCATGATATAAGACTTCTTTAATATGTGTCAGATTGAATCTTTTAAATCCACCGCGCCAGTCAGGGCAATCTGTTTTAACCTGCAGTTAGAAAGAATTGTAATTTGCGCCGCTTACCTGTACTGTGCCTGTTACCCCTGGTCCGCCGCGGATTGTGCCGTTTGGGCGGAGGGGATCAATAGCGCCATCACTTGTCTATGCGCTACTCCTGAGGCGGAAAGCCGGGAGACTGCTTTCTTTTTAAAAAAACTGTCATAATTGTTTGTTGTGCTTGAATTTTAATCTCACTCACCCCCAGTCACTTGGCTCTGCTAACGGGCTAAATTTGACGCCACTAGAAGGCGTGGAACGCTGTTTCAGCACCACGCTCGAACCTCAGGCCACGCCCCCTTTGGAGGCCACGCCCACGCCCACAAGTACAAATGAGACGCTGAATACGAGCGCCATCACTTGTCTATGCGTTACTCCTGAGGCGGAAAGCCGGGAGACTGCTTTCTTTTTAAAAAAACTGTCATAATTGTTTGTTGTGCTTGAATTTTAATCCCACTCACCCCCAGTCACTTGGCTCTGCTAACGGGCTAAATTCGACGCCGCTAGAAGGCGTGGAACGCTGTTTCAGCGCCATGCTCGAACCTCAGGCCACAAACCCTTTGGAGGCCACGCCCACAAGTACAAATGAGACGCTGAATACGAGCGCCATCACTTGTCTATGCGCTACTCCTGAGGCGGAAAGCCGGGAGACTGCTTTCTTTTTAAAAAAACTGTCATAATTGTTTGTTGTGCTTGAATTTTAATCTCACTCACCCCCAGTCACTTGGCTCTGCTAACGGGCTAAATTCGACGCCACTAGAAGACGTGGAACGCTGTTTCAGCGCCACGCTCGAACCTCAGGCCACGCCCCCTTTGGAGGCCACGCCCACCGACTCACCCTCCCTCAAAAATGTGCTTCCCCCGAAAGCGCAGCGGGCGCGCCGTTGCGCGCCGAAGGCGCGCCTAAGGAAAGCCCGTCTGCGCCCGTCCGCGGCCGACCGAGGCTAGAGGCTAGTCATTCTGCCTCTCTCATCCAATATTGCCGCTCGCAACTGACCGATCTTCAAGGCAAGTGGCCATTAGCTGCTACCACTACAACCCGAATCACCAGTCTTGGCCTCCTGACCTCTCAAAACCCACTCCACACCAGTTTCTCATCCTTGCCTTGGACTAGCCGTCCTTCTGTCCCGCCTCTCACTGGCCCTTCCCCTACAGTTGTATCTGCTATGTATCTAAATACTAGATCGGCAGTCAAACATCAGCTCGACCTCTTCACGCTACTGGAATCTCATAAACCCGACCTGCTATTCCTTACCGAGACTTGGTTTTCGGATAGTTCTCTCCCCTCCCTATTGGCAATACTCCCCCCATCTTACTACGCTATCCGAGCCGATCGTTCCTCCGGAAAGCCAGTTGGAGGGGTCGCCCTGATTGCCCGTAAAGAAATCACGTTTCAACCTTTAGCCTTCCCTTCCCTGGGCTCATCAGACTGTTTAGTTGCCTGTTCACTTTCCCTGACTCCCCCACTCACGTGTGTCCTTATCTACAGACTCCTGTCTTCCCCTCAAACGTTTCTCCCTAATTTCCAAGACCTGATGGCTACCTTGGCAGTCAACCACTCTTCCATCGTTGTCCTGGGAGACTTCAACTTTTGGCCGTCTGACCCCGCAGAATGTGCAACTTCCAAAGAGTTTTCAGACTCCCTCCAGTCGCTCAATTTCACTTCTGCTGTTCATGCCCCTACGCACAGGTTGGTACATATCCTTGACCAAATCTGGCACCGAGATTGTACGGTCACCTCACTTTCTATTTCTCCCTGTCTTTGGTCAGATCATTCTCTGATCACCTTTTCTCTATCCCTCCTCTCATTCCCCAAGTCCACCCCCGCTAAAAACGTCTGGGCACGATCATGGAACCGCGTTGACATTGAGGCCCTATCTGCCACACTCTCCTTATCCAGCCCCGACCTTTCTGGGCTGCCTTCTTCTGGACAAGCTGAATCTATCAACAGCTGGCTGCAGGCTGGCTGCGATTCCATCGCCCCTCTGAAGCGCATCTCGTCCAAATGCCCCAAAGATGCTAATCGATGGTTTTCCAACGACTTGAAGACCCAAAAACGTAATCTCCGCCAAGCGGAACGCCATCGGAGGCGGGATTACTGCCCTACTTCTAGAACTCGCTATACCACTCTCCTAGCACAATACAAAAAATCCATTCTGGAAACCAAAAAGACTTATTTTTCATCTAAAATTCAGCTCGCGGAGAACTGGCCTAGAGAAATATTTTCCATCGTTCAAGACCTCGCCTATTCTGATAGAGCCTCACTTAAACCTTCTCCATTACAACCACTTTGCGACTCCCTTAACTCCTTTTTTCTTGACAAAATTAGCACGATCAAAGCTAAGATCCCTCCCCATCCCCGTCCTTCACTGACCCTTGCTGTCCCCCAGCCGCAGCACGTCTTGAGTCCATCCCCCCCTCACGACTGATTCACTCTCCTCCATTCTTCCGCTGGGTAAATCCGGCTCCCCGCTGGATCCCTGCCCTGCCTACATCTTGAAGCAGATCTACTCCCATTGCCCCTCACCGCCCATTATGTTTCTTAACAGCTCATTATCCCAGGGTATTGTTACTCCATCACTCAAATCGGCAGTGATCGTTCCTATTTTAAAAAAACCTGGGGCGGATCCTTCGGATCCAGCCAACTACCGCCCCATCTCTCTCCTGCCTTTCCTGGCAAAGGTACTGGAACCTTGAGTGCGTTTGTGGAAAGAAACAGTGTCTTGGCTCCCAGGCAGGCTGGATTCCGCCCTGCACATTCAACTGAGTCAGTAATTATAATTTTCCTGGACAACCTCCGAGAGGGCATGGATACTAGTCAGCCCCAGGCCCTGGTCCTCCTTGATCTCTCCGCCGCATTCGACACGGTGGACCATGCCATCTTACTGTCACGTGTCGAGGCGGCGGGAATCGGAGGGACAGCCCTGCTATGGCTATCCTCCTTCTTGAGTGGTCGCACTCAGGAGGTTCGCCTGGGTGAGTTTTCAGCTGACTTTCGGCCTATCCAGTGCGGGGTCCCCCAAGGATCCTCTTTGTCCCCTCTCTTATTCAACCTTTACATTGCCCCCTTATTTTTGCTTTACAGCAGCTGGAGGTCTCTGTGCACAACTACGCAGACGATCTCCAGCTTATCTTTTCTCTCTCTTCCTCCCCCGAGTCAATATATAATTTTCAGTCCATCATGACATTTATCCAGGATTGGATGAACTTCAACCACCTGAAACTCAATCCCGACAAAACAGAATTGGTGTTGACGGGTGGTCGCTCCAGTCCCTGGTCCTCTTCCTTTTGGCCCCCTTCTTTAGGTTCCCCACCCATTCCAGTCTCCTCCGTCAAGACTCTTGGGTTCAAAATCAATAATCAACTTTCCCTCCACTCTCAAGTCAGTGCTGTTGTATCCTCAGCCTTCCTCTCCCTCAGGACAATACGTAAAGGGCAATGCCCTTTATCACGGCATGCCTGCGTACCTCGTGAGGCGTCTCCAACTGGTTCAAAACCAAGCCGCTCGTCTGGTCTTTAATCTACCTAAATCACAACACGTCACACCCCTTCCCGTATCCCTTCACTGGCTCCCTGTCCGGCAGCGTACCCTATTCAAGCTTGGCTGTACCATCTTTAAAGCCCGGACTGGCCATGCCCCATCTTTCATTAATACAGCCATTCAAGAAGCCATTCAGAACTTCGCTCTGCTACCCATCATCTCCTGGTGGTCCCCCGCTTCAAACGGAAAAAGTGGGGAGGTTCCAAATTCTCTACCACGGCTCCCGCATTTTGGAATTCTCTCCCACTCCATTTGAGATCCTGCTCCCAGTACCCCCTGTTCCGTAAAGGCCTCAAAACCTTTCTTTTTACCCAAGCCTTCCCCTCTTAAATTGCCGTATCCCTTAACTTTTCTGCCCCCTGAGTAGCAGTAGTCACACAGCGCCAAGAAACCGCATGGTGTATGCGCGCTCTTCAAATTCCTTACCCTCAAACTCAAACTCAATCTTTGTTCCATTGCCACCCAGGATGCCAGATTAGCAGGCCATGCCCCAGGATAGTCCAGCGTAGTCCCGCCCACGTCCTGGAGTTAAAAGGAAGTGCGCCGAGCGAACGCGCTGCTGAATCTTTTAAATCCACTGCGCCAGTCAGAGCAATCTGTTTTAACCTGCACTTAGAAAGAATTGTACTTTGCGCCACTTACCTGTACTGTGCCTGTTACCCCTGGACCGCCGCGGCTTGTGCCGTTTGTACGGAGGGGATCAATACGGCCATCTTAGTTCCATTGCCACCCAGAACGCCAGGTTAGCAGTCCATGCCCCCGGATAGTCCAATGTAGTCCCGTCCACTTCCTCGAGTTAAAAGGAAGTGCGCCTAGTGGACGCGCTGCTGAATCTTTTAAATCCACCGCTCCAGTCAGAGCAATCTCTTTTAACCTGCACTTAGAAAGAATAGTACTTTTTATGCGCCGCTTACCTGTACTGTGCCTGCTACCCCTGGTCCGCCGCGGCTTGTGCCGTTTGTGCAGAGGGGATCACTACGCCCATCTTTGTTCCATTGCCACCCAGTCTGAGCAATCTGTTTTAACCTGCACTTAGAAAGAATTGTACTTTGCGCCACTTACCTGCACTGTGCCTGTTACCCCTGGACCGCCGCGGCTTGTGCCGTTTGTGCGGAGGGGATCAATACGGCCATCTTAGTTCCATTGCCACCCAGAACGCCAGGTTAGCAGTCCATGCCCCCGGATAGTCCAGTGTAGTCCCACTCACTTCCTCGAGTTTAAAGGAAGTGCGCAGAGTGGACGCGCTGCTGAATCTTTTAAATCCACCGCACCAGTCAGAGCAATCTGTTTTAACCTGCACTTAGAAAGAATTGTACTTTGCGCCGCTTACCTGTACTGTGCCTGTTACCCCTGGTTCACCGCGGCTTGTGCCGTTTGTGCGGAGGGGATCAATATAGCCATCTTTGTTTAATTGCCACCCAGGACGCCAGGTTAGCAGCCCATTCCCCAGGATAGTCCAGGGTAGTCCCGCCCACTTCCTCGAGTTAAAGGGAAGTGAGTCGAGCGGACACGCTCCTGAATCTTTTAAATCCACCGCGCCAGTCAGAGCAATCTGTTTTAACCTGCACTTAGAAAGAATTGTACTTTGTGCCACTTACCTGTACTGTGCCTGTTACCCCTGAACCGCCACGGCTTGTGCGGAGGGGATCAATATGGCCATTTTTGTTCCATTGCCACCCAGAACGCTAGGTTAGCAGTCCATGCCCCAGGATAGCCCAGTGTAGTCCCCCCATTTCCTGAAGTTAAAAGGAAGTGCGCCGAGCGGACGCGCTGCTGAATCTTTTAAATCCACCGCGCCAGTCAGAGCAATCTGTTTTAACCTGCACTTACAAAGAATTGTACTTTGCGCCGCTTACCTGTACTGTGCCTGTTACCCCTGGTTCACCGCGGCTTGTGCCGTTTGTGCGGAGGGGATCAATACGGCCATCTTTGTTCCATTGCCACCCAGGACGCCAGGTTATCAGTCCATGCCCCAGGATAGTCCAGTGTAGTCCCGCCCACTTGCTCGAGTTAAAAGGAAGTGCTCCCAGCGGACGCGCTGCTAAATCTTTTAAATCCACCGCGCCAGTCAATCTCTTTTAACCTGCACTTAGAAAGAATTGTACTTTTTTTGCACCGCTTACCTGTACTGTGCCTGCTACCCCTGGTCAGCCGCCGCTTGTGCCGTTTGTGTGGAGGGGATCACTACGCCCATCTTTGTTCCATTGCCACCCAGGACGCCAGGTTAGCAGTCAATGCCCCAAGATAGTCCGGTGTAGTCCCGCCCACTTCCCCGAGTTTAAAGGAAGTGCGCGGAGCAGACGTGCTGCTGAATCTTTCAAATCCACTGCACCAGTCAGAGCGATCTGTTTTAACCTGCACTTAGAAAGAATTGTACTTTGCGCCACTTACCTGTACTGTGCCTGTTACCCCTGGTTCACCGCGGCTTGGGCCGTTTGTGCGGAGGGGATCAATACGGCCATCTTTGTTCCATTGCCACCCAGGACGCCAGGTTAGCAGTCCATTCCCCAGGATTGTCCAGTGTAGTCCCGCCCGCTTCCTCGAGTTAAAGGGAAGTGAGTTGAGCGGACACGCTCCTGAATCTTTTAAATCCACTGCGCCAGTCAGAGCAATCTGTTTTAACCTGCACTTAGAAAGAATTGTACTTTGCGCCGCTTACCTGTACTGTGCCTGTTACCCCTGGTTCACCGCGGCTTGTGCCGTTTGTGCGGAGGGGATCAATATAGCCATCTTTGTTTAATTGCCACCCAGGACGCCAGGTTAGCAGCCCATTCCCCAGGATAGTCCAGGGTAGTCCCGCCCACTTCCTCGAGTTAAAGGGAAGTGAGTCGAGCGGACACGCTCCTGAATCTTTTAAATCCACCGCGCCAGTCAGAGCAATCTGTTTTAACCTGCACTTAGAAAGAATTGTACTTTGTGCCACTTACCTGTACTGTGCCTGTTACCCCTGAACCGCCGCGGCTTGTGCGGAGGGGATCAATATGGCCATTTTTGTTCCATTGCCACCCAGAACGCTAGGTTAGCAGTCCATGCCCCAGGATAGCCCAGTGTAGTCCCCCCATTTCCTGAAGTTAAAAGGAAGTGCGCCGAGCGGACGCGCTGCTGAATCTTTTAAATCCACCGCGCCAGTCAGAGCAATCTGTTTTAACCTGCACTTACAAAGAATTGTACTTTGCGCCGCTTACCTGTACTGTGCCTGTTACCCCTGGTTCACCGCGGCTTGTGCCGTTTGTGCGGAGGGGATCAATACGGCCATCTTTGTTCCATTGCCACCCAGGACGCCAGGTTATCAGTCCATGCCCCAGGATAGTCCAGTGTAGTCCCGCCCACTTGCTCGAGTTAAAAGGAAGTGCTCCCAGCGGACGCGCTGCTAAATCTTTTAAATCCACCGCGCCAGTCAATCTCTTTTAACCTGCACTTAGAAAGAATTGTACTTTTTTTGCACCGCTTACCTGTACTGTGCCTGCTACCCCTGGTCAGCCGCCGCTTGTGCCGTTTGTGTGGAGGGGATCACTACGCCCATCTTTGTTCCATTGCCACCCAGGACGCCAGGTTAGCAGTCAATGCCCCAAGATAGTCCGGTGTAGTCCCGCCCACTTCCTCGAGTTTAAAGGAAGTGCGCGGAGCAGACGTGCTGCTGAATCTTTCAAATCCACTGCACCAGTCAGAGCGATCTGTTTTAACCTGCACTTAGAAAGAATTGTACTTTGCGCCACTTACCTGTACTGTGCCTGTTACCCCTGGTTCACCGCGGCTTGGGCCGTTTGTGCGGAGGGGATCAATACGGCCATCTTTGTTCCATTGCCACCCAGGACGCCAGGTTAGCAGTCCATTCCCCAGGATTGTCCAGTGTAGTCCCGCCCGCTTCCTCGAGTTAAAGGGAAGTGAGTTGAGCGGACACGCTCCTGAATCTTTTAAATCCACTGCGCCAGTCAGAGCAATCTGTTTTAACCTGCACTTACAAAGAATTGTACTTTGCGCCGCTTACCTGTACTGTGCCTGTTACCCCTGGTCCACCGCGGCTTGTGCCGTTTGTGCGGAGGGGATCAATACGGCCATCTTTGTTCCATTGCCACCCAGGACGCCAGGTTAGCAGTCCATGCCTCAGGATAGTCCAGTGTAGTCCCGCCCACTTCCTCGAGTTAAAAGGAAGTGCGCCTAGCAGACGCGCTGCTGAATCTTTTAAATCCACAGGGCCAGTCAGAGCAATCTGTTTTAACCTGCACTTAGAAAGAATTGTACTTTGCGCTGCTTACCTATACTGTGCCTGTTACCCCTGGTCTGCTGAGGCTTGTGCCTTTTGTGCGGAAGGGATCAATACAGCCACCTTTGTTCCATTGCCACCCAGGGCGCAAGGTTAGCAGTCCATGCCCCAGGATAGTCCAGTGTAGTCCCGCTCAGTTCCTCAAGTTAAAAGGAAGTGAGCCGAGCGGACGCACTGCTGAATCTTTTAAATCCACCGGGCCAGTCAGAGCAATCTGTTTTAACCTGCACTTAGAAAGAATTGCACTTTGCGCTGCTTACCGGTACTGTGCCTGTTAGCCCTGGTCCGCCGCGGCTTGTGCTGTTTGTGCGAAGGGGATCAATACGGCCATCTTTGATCCATTGCCACCCAGGACGCCAGGTTAGCAGTCCATGCTCCAGGAAAGTCCAGTGTATTCCCGCCCACTTCCCAGAGTTAAAAGGAAGTGCGCTGAGCAGACGCGCGCAGCGGCGCGCCGGGGGCACTCCGAAGGCAAGCCCGTCTGCCCCCGTCCGCGCCAGACCGACGCCAAACACCAGACACCCTGCCCTTTTTCTTACATCCATAACTCACATCAAAATACCTTGGACCAGCAACAATGACTCAGATTCGATACTCCAGCAATGAGCTCCGTTCATTTAACAAAGCCCACCCACTGGCAGTGGGTTCCATCCCAGGGGAGATCTTTAGGGTACCTTCAGCTCCCCCTATTAAAAGACAAGATAATCAAATAAAATATAAAACTAAACCAATACTACCAATCCTAGAAAAACCAGAATGCAAACAACTGACTGGTCTATACTGTAATGCACGTTCTCTCGCTAAACATGCAATTGAGATCTGGTCTCTCTTAGATACTGAAAAACCCGACCTTTTCTTTATCACTGAGTCATGGCTCCATGAACAGTCACAGCCCGACCTCTCAGTCGCTCTTCCACCTGACTATCAAATAATTAGACTGGGCAGAAAAAAAAGAAAGGCAGTGGCATAGCCATTGCTTCCAGAAGTACGACCAATATTCATATGGTAGAGACAGTACAAGCCATCTGGGGTGAAATCTGTATCTTCTCAATGGAGATCGCAATAAAAGGAACGTGGAAAGGCGCCCTTCTCTATAGGCCGCCAGGAAACAAAACCCACTTCCCTAGTAACCTTATGGAGACTATAGTACCTCACGTCCTAGCTGCTGATAATTTTTTGCTACTAGGCGACTTTAATTTTCACGCTGAGTTAAATACAGACTCTCACACCCATGACCTCATCAATAGTCTCGAAACCCTGGGTCTAAAACTGATTGTGACCAGACCTACGCACATCGCAGGCCACACCCTGGACCTAATATTCACTAATTCCATGAATGTTAAAGTAGATCAACCTACCCCTATCCTATGGTCCGACCACCATGTAATAACATTTTGCTGGAATGGATTACTAACACAATCCCATCTACGAAAGAATTCAAACTAAGCAGATCCTGGAATAAGATAAACCCAGAGTCCTTCGAAACCTATCACACTCCACTTGTTCTTTCTGAAACAACAAATGTCAACCAGGCTGCAAAAAACTTTGACCTTGCAATTAGTACATCTCAGGATATTATTGCCCTAAAGAAAATAACTAGATGCCCGAAGAAACTATCCCCTTGGTACACCCCTGATCTAAAAAGTTAAAAACTTGTCGTAAGGAATGCAGAACGCAAATGGAGACAGACTAAAGATAACATGGATAGAATACACTATAAAACCTTACATCACCACTACATGGACAGTATAGCAGAAACTAAAAGAACATTCTTAGGAAATCGCATCAACCAAGCAGCAAACTCCCATAAGGAATTATATAGGATTGTGAAGGAATTCACTAATCCCCCTTCCAGTTTACCATCTCAAACCGCCTTCCAGGAATGGGTTGACTTACTCTCAGATTTCTTTATCACTAAAATCAATGATATACATAAAGCTTTCCCTCAACCAACAACACGCTTCAACAGGATACATCGGTAGCATCTCTTCCTAGCCCTATTAACCACTTAAAAAATTTCGAGGAAATTACAGAGGAATACACTTAGGCAACACTTAGGAAGATGCAATCCGGTTCACCAGCGGATCCAACGTCCCCACAAATCCTATCTAAACTTGAAAAAAGTCTCATCCCTAACCTAACCAAAATCTTAAATTCATCACTAATGCAGTCCACAGACCCTTCTCACTGGAAGGAAGCCGTGGTTAGGCCAATCATGAAAAAAACATCTGCCGATCCCAAACAATTACCGAACTACAGGCCTATTTCATTGCTCCCCTTGTTTGGGAAAGTAATAGAGTCAATGATCAATAAGCAATTATCAAATCATTTAAAAAACAACAAAATTCTCAACCTGTCACAACCAGGCTTCCAATCTCATCACAGCACGGAAACCGCCCTAGTGGAGATTGCAGATAACATCAGGCTCTCCCTTGACGCTGGACAATCTGCAATTTTAATTCGTTTAGATCTATCGGCGGCCTTCAACACCATATCTCATACTATTCTTCTGGACTGCCTTAGAGAATGTGGTGTCGAAGGCTCCGCTTTACAGTGGTTTGAGAGTTATCTCTCGAACCGATCTTTCAGAGTGGAAATTGATGCATTTTCTTCCAAAAGTCAGATTATCAACAAGGGTGTTCCCCAAGGATCAATCTTAAGTCCCACCGTTTTCAACCTTTATACGTCACCCTTAGCAAAAATAATCAGAGCACATGGTTTTGATACCATGTCGTACGCCGACGACACACAGCTACTGATCACTCTGGGTCCTGACCATATCAATACACAGCACAACTTTATACAGTGTATGATAACCATAAATGATTGGATGTCAAAAAATCATCTCCTGCTCAATGCGAGCAAGACAGAAATCCTGCTCTTTGGAGATGCCCAAACATCTGGTCTTCCAAATGGTGGCCACCCTCATTAGGGTTGTGTCCCTTACGAAAGTTAGCTGTCCTCAACTTAGGAGTCATAATGGACAACAAACTTACAATGGCCGACCATGTAAATACTGTAACTAGTACCTGCTATGGTATAATGCGAGCCCTCAGGAAAAATTTTAAATGGATTCCACTGCACTCTCGCTTACCTTTGGTTCAGGGACTAATCATAAATCGCCTGGACTATGGTAACACATTGTTTGCATCCATAAATGATAAGCTGCTATCTAAGCTCCAAGTACTGGAAAACACTGCAGCTATGCCGGTGTTAAATCTTCCCCCACGCTCACCATCGGCCCCCAGCCTAAAGACGCTTCACTGGCTCCCTGTTAAACAGAGGATTCAATTTAAGATATGCTATCTAGTACACAAAACAGTCAACAATAATGGCCCAACCTATCTGGCAAAGAAACTGAGTAAATATCAACTAGTAAGAACGCTCCGTTCGGCCAGTAAACACATTCTGACCGTTCCTACGGTCCACACAGTGAAAAATGGCAGCAGGTCCTTCTCTAGAACCACGCCGGAGATATGGAATACTTTACCGCTGCAACTCCGTCTTGAAACAAATCACAAGACATTTCGTAATTTAAAGCCCTAAAAACGTGGCTTTTCTAAAAACACTCTGTTTTGATCTGGCTCTAAGCTAGCGCTATGAGACCTACGGGTGAGATAGGCGCCTAATAAAAACCAATACATACATACATTGTTCAGGAAGGGGGCTAGTGGCTACCTTGTTAGTATATGGTAGGTCTTTGGTATGTGCTGTATACTATGGGCCAAACAACGATAATCCAGAGTTACTTGAGTCCTGTCTACTGGAAACAACAGCCCGATTGTTTTAGGGGGAGATTTCAATTTGGTACTAAATATAGGATTAGACAGGACTTCTAGAGCTAAATATAATCATCTGACTAAATCTTTCTCCAAACTTATAAATATAATGAGGGAATTTAACTTAGTAGACATATGGCTTTTAACTTGCTGACACCTCTCCCCATCTTGTCGCTGCCTGGGCCACTCTCAGCCGAGTATAGACGCTGAGTAGTTCGGTCCCGGGTAGGCGAACATTCACAGAGGCCATATTGGGTGTGTGCAAGCGCTCTGACGCGCTCTAGCTGCGCATAAAAGGGGCATTCCTGAGCCCTGTGCTCGATTAGGCTGTGTGATTCTGTCCCTCCTGAGGCGGAAGCCGGAAGTTTTGCTGTGTCTCTATTGTGGTGCTTATTTTAAATACCTGTTATTTTAGCTTGATTTAAGAAGCTTTTAACTTGCTGACACCTCTCCCCATCTTGTCGCTGCCTGGGCCACTCTCAGCCGAGTATCGACGCTGAGTAGTTCGGACCCGGGTAGGCGAACATTCACAGCGGCCCTATTTGGTGTGTTCAAGCGCTCTGACCCGCTCTAGCTGCGCATAAAAGGGGCATTCCTGAACCCTGCGCTCGATTACGCTGTGTGATTCTGTCCCTCCTGAGGCCGAAGCCGGGAGGTTTGCTGTGTCGCTATTCTGGTGCTTATTTTAAATACCTGTTATTTTTGCTTGATTTAAGAAGCTTTTAACTTGCTGACACCTCTCCCCATCTTGTCGCTGCCAGGGCCACTCTCAGCTGGGTATCGACGCTGAGTAGTTCGGTCCCGGGTAGGTGAACATTCACAGCGGCCCTATTGGTTGTGTGCAACCGCTCTGACGCGCTCTAGCTGCGCATAAAAGGGGACGGACATGTCTCCGCGCCGCGGACGCGACCAGCGGACGTGCCGGACCTGTGCCGGAGTCGTGCCAGAGTCCTGCCCGTCTGCGCCCGTCAGCGCTAAGGAGGCGCCGGAGGCCGGGACGGCTGTTTGACCAAACAACCATGGCCAGGTCACCCTCTACTACGACTTACAGATGCTTATTGCACTTAAACCCCCTGTTAAGGGTTGTCACCACACGCTCAACCCTGAACTGCTTTTAGCTACTCCCTTCTTCCACTGCTTTAAGAAAAATATCGCCTTACCCCTCCCTATACCCCTCCATAAACGCCCGAGGGCGGAGAAAACGGAGCCCCTCCTACCGATCACTGAGGCTGGGTTCCTCATTAACGCTAGGTCCGTAGTCAAAAACAATTTTGCTTTTAGGGACTTTATCTCGGAAAGAAACCCCGCATGGGTATTCGTTACTGAAACCTGGGCCTCTGAGTGCTCTGGACCGGAACTTTTAAATGCCATTCCCAAGGGATATTCCCTGGCTAGAATGGATAGGCAGGTCCGGAGAGGGGGGGATTAGGAATACTTCACAGAACATCGATAAAATGCCACACCGAACATCTCCCCATAGTGTCTTTCCAGGCCATGTACTTTGTTCTTAGCCCCGTTCCTACTACCTCCTTTGCGGGCATCCTGATCTACAGGCCACCTGGCCCTAGGTCTAGTTTCAGCCTTGATTTATTGCAAATGCTGGAACCCTATATGGATAGGTCCAATTTAACTATCCTAGGGGATTTCAATTTTCATCTGGAGGATGACACCTCCAGAGACACTATCCATCTGTTGGACTCCATGTTTTCTTGTGGGCTAACACAAACAGTGACAGGGCCTACACACTCTGCCGGACACACGCTGGATGGGGTTTTCTCCAATGACCCTAGAATAAAGATAGGGATCCCCCTCTCTCTGTCTTGGTCAGATCACTTAGCAGTCCCTTTTGATTTTTCCTTACCCCCTCCCAATGCTGCGCAGGGAGACTCTAGCAGATGGGAATTAAAGAGAAACTTTCGGGGGTATCAACAATGAAACCATAGCCCCTTTTCTGACCAGTCCTATGCCCCCTCCCATTAGGGGAACTGACACCTTGCCCTCCTCAATGCCATTTCTAAAGCCGTTGATACTCTGGCCCCGCTGAAGCGGCACTATGCTGCAAGGATACGCCCCACAGCGCCATGGTTCTCTAACACTCTTAGAGTGCTCAGGCAGGGCTGCAGAAAGTAGGAGAGACTCTGGAGACGTCACCTTGACCCCCTTGAGAAAGACATCCACAAGAAACTGCTTAAGGAGTACAAAACTGCGGTATTGGTAGAAAAGAAATCCTATTTCACCAAGATTACCGCCTCCCTTAGCTCCCCTCAGGAACTATTTAAAATTGTGGATTATCTGTGTGCCCTTCAATCTCCTGACCCTATTGAGGCCTCACAGGACCTCTGTGATCAAATCTACACCTATTTCCATGAGAAAATCACGGATATTTACTTGGACCTAGAAGCCCTTAATCATGACCTAGGGCCCCCCTCTGACCTGGACACTCTCTCACCAGCTGCAACCTCCATCATACCGCAGGTTGAATATCTTACTAACTTCCCCCTGCTTACCTCAGATCAATTCAACCTGCATCTGGACAATCTGAAGTCAGGATCTCCTCTTGACCCCTGCCCTCTTAAAATTTTTAAGGAATGCAGGGATGTCCTACTTCCCTCTTTTCTAGAGGTGATCAATCAGGCAATTCTTGAGGGAGTCTACCCGAAGCCTTGGAAATTAGCTATTGTTAAGCCCCTCCTTATGAAACCCACGTTAGACCCTAGCATTCTAAAGAATTTTCGCCCCATTTCCCTGCTCCCTGCCACCTGCGAAAATTCTGGAAACCCACCTAAATATCCAGCTGAGCGCCTTTTTAGATCATGCCAATCTTCTTGACTCGTCCCAACACGGTTTCCGTAAAGCCCACAGCACTGAGTCCGCCCTGACAGTTGTCGCTAACAACATACGTGCTAAGGTCGACAGTGGCCAGGCTACCCTGCTGGTCCTGCTTGACCTCACAGCCGCATTTGACACTCTGTCTCCTGGCATTTTGGCTGGGCGTCTGGGGGAGATAGGAGTGGACGGACTGGCGCTCAGCCTTTTAACTTCCTTTCTGACTCAGCGTGAACAGAGGGTCAAGTTGGGCGACCACCTCTCTCCCGTTAAGCCTGTGCAGTGTGGGGTCCCTTAGGGCTCGTCCCTGAGCCCCACACTCTTCAATATATATGTAACTCCTCTGGCCAGGCTTGTCAGATCCTTTGGTCTGGAAGTCGTATCCTACGCTGACGACACCCAGATCATGGTCTCCATCTCACATACCGCCGACATCACTGCCCGGAATTTTAAAGCGTGTATGGAGGCAGTGGCGGAGTGGATGGTAAGAAATTACCGCAAACTCAATGGGGAGAAAACAGAGGTGATCATCTTTGGAGGAAAGCAGGATATTTGGTCTACAGACTGGTGGCCCTCTGCACTCGGTGCCTGCCCCACACCCACCCAGTCAGCCCGGAATCTGGGCGTTATCTTTGACTCCTCGCTTTCCTTCGATAAGCGGGTCAGCAGGACGGCTTCAACCTGCTGTGGGGCCTTGCGAATCCTGAGGAAAATCGTACATTACCTGTCTACTGAAGCCCGTAGACAGGTCACGGTAGCCCTCATAGCCTCCCGCCCGGACTACTGTAATGTACTCTACCGGGGAATCACCAAACAACTCGTCCATTGTCTCCAAGTTGTGCAAAACGCGACCGCTAGGTTCGTTGTTGACGCCCCTAGGCGTTCATCAGGCTCATCCATTAGGAAAGATCTGCACTGGCTCCCCATGCAAGCCAGGATTGGTTTTAAAGCCCTGTGCCTCACCCACCGTGCCCTTCACGGACTTGGGTCAGAAGACATCAGTTCCCTTGTGTCCTTCAATGTCCCCGGTAGGGACCTTCGCTCAGCAAATAAAAACCTTCTTGCTGTCCCCAGAATCCTGAAGGCAAGATGGGGCGGAAGGGCTTTCTTCTCCCTTGTTCCCAGGATGTGGAACGCCCTTCCTGTGGAGCTTAGAGATCAACCCTCTCGCGTTCAGTTCCGTGAGGCCTTGAAGACTTGGTTTTTCAGGGAAGTCTACCTCTAGCCAGCATTCCTCCTCTTTCTCACACTTTGCTTTTCTTACCATCCTCAGCGCCTTGACGCCTTTGGGCAAAGTTGCACTATACAAGGCTCAAATCCTCATCATCATCATCATGGCAGACATTAAAGAAGGCTAAGAGAGAATTCATCTTTTATAGCAACAAACACAGACACCATTCTCCTATAGACTATTTCTCAGTCGATCAGGAGCTGTGTGGAGAAGACTTAGAGGTGACCCATATTCCGGCAATAATATCAGACCACTCTGCGGTCGTACTATTTTTAAAATGTTGTCTTCCTCGGGAGTCCAGAAGGTGGACCCTAGATAGGGCAATTCCTATATATGAGAAGGTTATTGAAGACGAAAGAGAGTTTTTTTGTATTAACATTGGTTCAGCCGAGGAGAACATTGTCTGGGATGTCTGGGATGCTTTTAAAGCATATCTAAGGGGGCTCCTAACTTCTAATATGATAGGGAAATATCGGGCTGAGAAGCAAGACAGAGAAAGGGCTATCCAAGAGATTAAGAATAAAGAGGGAGAGCTGCAGAAGGCGTCCATGGAGGATTCTAACAGAGTGGGGTATCTAAATAAAGAATTGGAGGGGTTACAAGCTGCATTTAGGGCAAAAATGGATAAAACATCTTTGGATAGGTGGAAGGTGAGCAAACTCCAACATTTTGAGTACGGCGAAAGTGTGGCTCGCTATTAGCCTGGAAAGCAAAAGCAGATTGGGCCGGAACAGAATTCGAGAGCTAATTGGTGGCAAAAAGGGAGCCCTTTTGTATACTAATTTAGCCATGTGTAATGAGGCTTGCAGATATATGCAGGAGTTATATAAAGAGGATATCGCACCCAGCCAAGTGGAAATAAAGGAGTGGCTTATGTTAACAACACTCCCTCGGTTATCTCCTCAACATTTGAAAACCCTTGAAGGAGAGATTGTAGAGGGGGAGATAAGGGCTCAGTGTAAAAAAATGGTTAAGGGAAAGGCAGCTGGGCCGGATGGCCTCCCCGTAGAAGTATATCTCTGTATTATAGATACTGTAATCCCTGTCCTTCAGGTTCTATTTAATAAGGTTTACCTGGGTGGAAAAAGGGTCCCCCAATCCTGGCGGCTATAATCTACAGTTGCTATGATTCAAAAGCCTAACAAAAATCCACGAAATATAGAGTCTTACAGGCTGATTTCACTTCTAAACACAGATTTTAATATCTTTTCTGGGATAATTTCAGCTCAGCTGGCTACAGTATTACAGGAGGTTATCCACCCATACCAAAGAGGCTTTATTCCTGGGAGGCAATTGAACGAGCGTACCTTCTAGTTATTAGGAGTCATTGATTTGGCAGAGACTCAGAAACTGCCTCGAACAATAGTGGCAGTGGACGCAGCCAAGGCCTTCGACCAGGTACATCGGCCCAACCTTTGGGAGGCCCTGCAAAATTTTGTTTTTCCAACAAATATGGTATCAGCAATTCAGACTTTATATCATTGCCCTAAAGCTAGAGTCCTAATAAATGAGGCTGTCAGAATGGTTTGACATTTTTGTTGACACAAGGCAGGGCTGCCCCCTTTCCCCCTTCGATTTAATATATATATCAAGCCCCTAGCTAACTTGATCAGGTCTGACTTGGCTATTACTCCTTTTAAATCGGGCCCTTTTGAAGTAAAATTAGGGCTTTATGCTGTTGACTTGTTGCTCTATACAAGTAACCTGCATGAGGCAATCCCAAATCTGATGGGGAAGGAGGAAGATTGTGGCTATATTTCAGGATATAAAGTGAATTTGGGGAAAACAGAGATTATGGACTGGAATCAGGGGGTGGTAAGCCCTGGGGCAAAGAACCAAATAAGATATCTTGGAATACAAATAATCCAGAAGATTGAAGACATTATAAAAGTGAATTGGAAGAAGTAATAGGTCTACTCTCTAAGTGGGCGTACCTGCCTCTTAATATCTATGGTAGGGTTAACCTTATAAAAATGATTATTCTGCCAAAAGTGACTTTTTTATTCAATATGATTCCATTGACGTTCCAAAAGAAAGACATAGCAAAACTACAGGGGAGAATAGGGAGCTTTATTTGGGCATTAAAAAGGTCAAAGGATCTCCTGGAAAAAGCCACGTAGGATATTAGATAATGGAGGACTGACATTACCAGACATTTTTGTATATTGCTACGCTTTCCAATTCAAGAATGTCCGTATGTTGGCCAATAAAGTAGACCATTCATCAATAGGCACGCTTTTTGAGGCCTTATTGATTGATGTACCAGACAGTCAAATTGGTTTTCTTTGTAAGTACGGAGACCCACAAAAAGTGCAGCTTAAGATTTTAAAGTTTGCCCTGAAAATTTGGATATACATCCGAAAACAATTGAGAATTCCTTATTTTTCATCATGGCCACCAATCTGGGATTCTCCTGGTACACCAGAGTGTTTGAGGGATCAATTGAGTCAACCCCTGAAAATATGTGGTATATCTCGCTGGGCAGCCCTTAAGGTTGGAAATAACTTGATGAGCTGGGAAGCACTGAGTGATTGTATTAATGGCTCGCTGACCAGGTTTAAATATTATCAACTCAGTGCCTGGTGGACAAGGCAAGACTGGGTAGAGAGGGAAGATGACAGCTCCGATCAAGTAATGAGAATCAGACAGTGCCGTAAGGAAACTTCATTCTGGTATTGGGTTTTTGTGGAGGCGGACGGAAATATCGAAATCGAAGATCATAAATTATGGGGCGAAGAACTGGTTAATCAAGATCTGATGCAAATGTGGGGCAATTCATATGCTACATTGCATAAAGTAGTAAAGTCTGCACCACTAAAACTAAATCATCTGTTTAGTACTCATCGGGCATATTGGTCCACTGAAAACATGTCACAGGTGTTCGCAGACGGAGGCGGACGATATACATGTATTTATGTCATGTTCAAAAATTGTTTCTTTTTGGAATGTGATTAATGCTTTCCTGGATGAAATCATCGGAATACAACTAAAAATAACAATTCGTTTAATATTTTTTGGATCAAGAAATGCACATTTCTGCAATAGAAATCAATTTTTTATTTTGTGCTGTCCTGCTAGCAAGGCGGGAAATTTGTAAACTTTAGAAATCTGGGAATTCTCTGATTTTTTCTGAATATCTGAGGAGTGTTATTTATGTTAGTGAATCAGATATGGCATGTAATAAAAAAGCAAAGAGAGAGTGTGGGCTCCATTGATGAAGTGGAGAGAAAAAGAAATGTGAGTCCGATGATTATGCCATCTACTCTGTTGGTCATATTATCTCCTCATTTCCAGGGCTGGTATAGTGAGTGGGGAGATGAAATTGGAAACAGCAGTATACTTGTGGGTGATGGTGCAATGGTCTAGCTGTATGGTCTTCAGCCCTGTCTCCCCCAAAAGAAGACATAGACTGACGAGAGCATCAACCCATCAAGATATTCGGCAAAATGAGGACAAAAAAAATAATTTTAAAAAATAACTCATGGTGAAGTCAGCTAGTGGCCTAAGTGGGCTGACTCATTGCCCCGTAATGCATGCTGAAGTAGGTAGAAATAACTGTGAATGACACCAGCCACAGACCTATGGATGAAGTCTGACTGAAAACCCTATGAGTTACTATGTTTGACACATAATTAAAAAAAAATCAAAAGGTCTTGGTTAGCACAGAAAATGGAAAGAAAGAGAGAAAGAAAGAAAGTAAGAAAGAAAGAAAGAAAGAAAGAAAGAAAGAAGAAAGAAAGGAACAAAGGAACAAAGAAAAAAGAAAATAGAAAGAAAGAAAGATGGAAGGAAACAAATTAGGAAAGAATGAAAGAAGGACAGAAAGAAGGAGAGAAATACATAGTAAAAAGAAAATAATCAAATCCAGAACTTTTTCAAAGGGACATAATCTGATCTGGTATTCTTTAAAATGGCAGCATTCAGAAAAGCAAAACACTCAAAAATGAATGTTCAACAGCACTGTCAGGCGATCGGATCTGATAAAGATGGAATGTGCATCAGAAGCATCCTGCTATCACATCAGGCTCTAAACAAAAAGGCAACACTGAAGTGATAGAAAGTAAAAACAAAAACACTGGAACAGAAAGGAACTAGCTTGTGTGTGGATTTGCTCCTTGTGAGAGAGCAAAATGCAGTCACTTAAAGTGAAGTTAACGAGTGGCATTACGTAGACTGACCCACTGGCCCATGCTATATGCTTTAGTGGGTGGAATAAAAAGGTGAATGATACAACAACAGACCAATGGATGGAGACAGTAGGCTGAAAATCAAAAGGTCTTGTCTTACAACAGGCCTAAAAAGCAGGATAGGGCATTCATGATTGTATAATGCTGTATGGCTAGTCAGAATGATAAGTGGGCGCAGGGCCTGGCAGAATACTCTTCACCCAAAGTCTCTGCTAAGTTGACGGACACCTGGGAATTGGTTGCCGGCCTGGCTAAAGTCAAGACTATGTGCACAATCTGCACTGTCTATGGCTAAAATACCTTTTCTGATGGAGTTGGACAGATCTTTAAGTTTTTTAGCACATAGACCAACTCCCTCTGTACACAGTGCACAAAATAGCCTAGCTGACCTACAGGGTTGGGTACAAGACTAGGATGAGGCTTTGGATAGCAGTGGGAGGCTGAACACAATGTCTGCTGGGCACAGTCATGCCCTGCCTGCATCTCCTCAGCAAATACACAAAATGCCATGCAAAGCAAGGGTTGGACAATAACCAAAGGTTACTGCCAACTGATATATGCAATGGCTTTTTCAGGGTAGGCTCTAGTATACTTTTCCTAGGTCTTGCAAATAGATTACTGTTTGACTGAGCTTTAATGAAATCCAAAGCAGGATTACTAGGTGGCATATGTATCAAGCTCTTTTCACGTTCACTAACGGGCCGATCTGTTTGCGAACGGGAAAAGGCCAGGGCGTCACAAAATAGTGAATCGCAACATTTGCGATTCCCTATTTTGCGAAAGCATTTAAGGAATCGCAAATTGCGATTCCTTAAATGTGATGTAACAATCACCCAAGTTGTGAGATTTCTCCTTAAGAAATCGCTAATTACCAGCAAATTCAAGTTGGTGGTAATTTTCGATATCTTTGAAAAATGCACTTTTTGGCATTTTTCAAAGTGCCATGTGGAGCACATACATATGTACATAATGTCTGTTCGCCACATGCGCACAAATGCTCATTTCAGGGGTGCATCAGGTTGTCCTTATGACACCCTTGCACCCTTGAAATTATTCTCAATTTACGATTCTCTAATTGCGAATCGCAAATTGAGAATGTCTTCCCATTCATTCCTATGGGCCTCCTGGCCCATAGGAATGAATGGGAAGGTATTCCTTAATTGCGATTTGCAATTTGCTAATCGCAGTTAAGGAATGCCAAGAAATTGCTAACTGTTTGCAAATTTTTAATTACATCTTGTTTGCGATTCTCAAATAGCGATTCTCAAAAAATCGCTATTTGAGACTCGCAAATAGAGTATTTGATACATATGCCCCTAGTTTTCATTTTCTTGTAAAGCAAAACTATTAACCCCATGGGTGATCTTGGTGCTAAAACCAGGTAAAGTGTGGCCTGATGCTTCCATTACTGATAATCATCATTAAAAACAAAAAAGTGCAGTTCTTCAGTGTCCCCTTGAATCTGAATGTATATCCCGTTATGTTACAAAAAAAAGAAGTGAGAGATGACAGCAAGAATTGCACTTCTTGAAAATGACATGCACTGATGTTTTGTGTTATTTATCTATTCTACGTTTTCCACACTCTAGGTAGTACAATCTTATGTCCTCATAATCTTCATCCACTTCCTCATCCTTTATGTCCGGAACACTTTCTGGTACTTTTTTATCCATTGAAATTGCTGATTCTGTGCAAACGTGGATGTTGATGGGAACTCTTCCTTACATCGTATTGTTTGCTGTGCAGCTGTAAAAACGCTGTTATGTTGGCCGCCAAAACTGTAAAGTTCTATTTTTGCCTTGACTGAGTGTTTGCTAACATAGGGGCTCATCATAACCGTGATGGGACCACCTGCCAGATGTTGGGCAGTTCCACCAGCCCAATTAGGATGCTCCTGCCATACTGGCGGGTGCAACCTGGCCTTTAACCATTGCGGACGGTGCTGCTAGATGACGCACCGTCCGCAATGGTGAAAGGCCATGCCCAGCATTTCCCTGTACCACGTGGTAGGCACCACACAGTGCCTGCTACTTGGTGCAGGGAACAATGGTAACTTCCCAGGGACCCCCAAAATACCCCCGAGGGGCCCCACAACGGGCCCCCAAAGCCAAGCCCCGGCAGCATTCTCATGGCGGTATCACTGCCATGGAAAAGCCTATCATTCACCCACATCCTAATATGGCGGACGGTGCCTGCTGCGCGCTACCACCATATTAGTGGCTTAGCTCAGCCTAGCAGGCAATCGTAATGATTGCCACCAACCTCTGGGTCAATACGTTAATTATTTTATAAAAGACTTTGTACCACCTACTGAATGCTATATCAGGGACGATTTAGAAAAGGGGGTGGTGATGAACAGAGTGTCTGAGTTAAACAGACCACTCTTACCCAGTCCAAAGATCAGGGCTTGATCCATCACTGTTATTTATCTCACTGCCCCATCCCAGCTCAGAACCTGGCTATATGCAAATCAGTCTGTCCCTGGCCCAGTGCATCATGGGAACAGGGCAGACTAAACTACCAAGCCAATTCTTCACCAGAAAGGAGACAAGCTACCGGGGACCGGTTTCTGGCATTTCAGCCTTCTTCGGCCCGGCTTGCTTGAATCCTGATGGAGCAGTGAGAAAGGGACTCATGTCTGAGTATACCCTGCCACACCTATAGTGGCCAAAAACGATTTAGAAAAGGGGGTGGTGATGAACAGAGTGTCTGAGTTAAACAGACCACTCTTACCCAGTCCAAAGATCAGGGCTTGATCCATCACCGTTATTTATCTCACTGCCCCATCCCAGCTCAGAACCTGGCTATATGCAAATCAGTCTGTCCCTGGCCCAGTGCATCATGGGAACAGGGCAGACTAAACTACCAAGCCAATTCTTTACCAGAAAGGAGACAAGCTACCGGGGACCGGTTTCTGGCATTTCAGCCTTCTTCGGCCCGGCTTGCTTGAATCCTGATGGAGCAGTGAGAAAGGGACTCATGTCTGAGTATACCCTGCCACACCTATAGTGGCCAAAAACGATTTAGAAAAGGGGGTGGTGATGAACAGAGTGTCTGAGTTAAACAGACCACTCTTACCCAGTCCAAAGATCAAGGCTTGATCCATCACCGTTCTTTATCTCACTGCCCCATCCCAGCTCAGAACCTGGCTATATGCAAATCAGTCTGTCCCTGGCCCAGTGCATTGAATCCTGATGGAGCAGTGAGAAAGGGACTCATGTCTGAGTATACCCTGCCACACCTATAGTGGCCAAAAACGATTTAGAAAAGGGACAGTATGTCCATGATCAACCTTATTGAGAACCAGCCCTTTGATCCCTCTACTGAGATTCTATGTACATTGGACGTAGAGTCCCTGTACACCAACATCCCCCAGAAAGACTCATTAATGGTAATGGAAACGATACTTAAGCCCTTCCATGCAGCAGTCGGCCATTGGCCGATGGCAGCACTACCTCCCCAGTGCAGCCGTCGGCCAATGACCGATGCGGCCCCGTCCGTTTTGCGGAAGTGCTGTACTTCCGCAAAATCACGGCCGCAGTAAACGTGTTAATCAAAGACCTCAACCACATACAGTCCCTACTCATTTCATTATGCAACTCCTAGAGGTTTGTCCTACAAGGAATTTCTTAATTTTTGATGACCAATTTTATCAGCAGGTGAGAGGTACTTCAATGGGGGCCATTTTTGCTCCTAACCTAGCCATTCTGTATATGGACTCACTTGAACGTAACAACATTCTCTCCAATACCAACCCCTTCCGCACATGCATAACTAATTGGAAATGCTACATAGACGATATTTTTCTCATTTGGAGAGGCGAAGTGCAGACTCTAGAGTCATTCCTCCACAGGCTAAATAACAATTGCAGTGGACTCAGATTCACCCTTACCCATGATAACCGCGCTGCGAGGCCCCAGGGAAGCGCTGCGAGGCCCCAGGGCGGTTATGCGCTATACAAATGAAATTTTTAATTTCATTTCATTTCATAAGACATCTATTCCTTTTTTAGACCTACTTATTAAACACACTGATGGAACTCTAATAACTGGCCTATTTCGCAAGCCCACAGAGCATAATACATTGCTTAGCTACAGTAGTAATCAACCCCGGGCACTCAGAGACAGTCTTCCCTACTCACTATTCCTGAGGATTAGGAGAAATTATTCGCTCAAAACTGACTACTTTACTGAGGCAAAAACAATATGCACCAAACTCACCTTCAGAAGATACCCGCGCCGCATTGTGCGAAACGCTATGAAAAGAGCGTGGTACTGTCCATGTGAGACTTTACTAGAACCCAAAACTAAAACAGACACAGAGTGCCTAGTATGTGTGACAACCTTCTCACCAGTATCAATGCTATTCGTAAAATGATTAGAAAAAACTGGCCTATTTTGAATGCAGGTACCCTTGATCTGGAAGTGCCTATGTTTGCCTTCAAGAAAAGCTAAAATATTAAAGATCAGTTTGTCCGCCCAACCTTACCCACCACTAAAAATCACAATCCAACCCTACACAATATCTGGTCCCTACCACCACTCAATGGTCACTCTAAATATGGAAACTGTGTGGTGTGCACATTTACTATCAAATGTAAAAAGTTTGTATTTAAGGACATTAGGAACGTATTGAAAGTATTCACGAACTGTAACACGTGTAATTTAGTATAGGCCATCTTCTGTACATGCAATGAAATATACGGGGGACAAACAACTCAGAAAATATGCCTGCGCATCTCCCAACACCGCAGCAGGATAAGATGTAAAACAGGGAACACAGCACTGGTTGAGAATTTCCTTCAAAATGGACATTCAGAAAATGACATCCGTTGGACCGTGATTACTGCCATAAAATTGCCCCCCAGAGGAGGGGATATTTTAAGAATTCTGAACAAAGAGGAACTCAAATGGATTCTAAAAACTGACAGCTTGAATACAGTATTAAACCTCCTTGAGGATTGGACTGCTTTGATATAATTGACGTGTTGTATACTACTGCTCAATTGTCAAATTAATCCTTGATATACTGAACACTCTGTAAACTCTTAATTGTATACTAATCCTTGTAAGAATGAATCACATTAATTCTATGTCACCAATTCACCTCACTTTTGACACCCTCCTAAGCTAACGGCCACAATCACCCTAGCGCTGTTACTCAATTCACACTTACTGAGTCCTTCGTCACTTCCTATCTAGGTCACTTGCCGATCGGGACCTACCACACTGCAGTCGCACCCTCCATAACTAGCCTACTCTTGGTTCCTTCCTGGTGACTTCACAGAACCCGCGATTGTGCAGCTCTGTTACCCTGTTGCCCAGTCAGTCCCGCTACCCCCATATGACCTTCTACGGTTGAGGCGGCTGCAGAACTCGTTCTGATTCCTCCCTGCTTCTCCCCTAGCCTACCATGCTGTCGCTTACATCCTGAGCGAATACTCCACAGAACCTGCGATTGTGCAGCTCTGGTACCTCCTCACCAGGTGAGTCCCGCTACCCTCATATGACCCCTATTTAATTAGACGGTTGCAATACCCGCCCTGACTTCTTTCTTGTTTCTCCCTTAGGCTACCCTGCCATCCCTCATTCCTTGAGAAAATTGGACCCTAATAGGTAAGCAATCCCTCGTGCACACTGCACGAGCACCTTCGTAAATTACACTATTTAATCCCTCCACTCCTCTGTAGGGTACCACTTGCTACTTCGCCAGGCCAATTAAATTCTGGATCCTTCCGCATCGCGATACACCTTCTCGTCTACATCCCCCTTACTCTGTTTCAGTAAGCCCGCACGGAATTCACTCCTGATCACGGCATGCTTGTTCAGGTCAAATCTTGGCCCCCCACGATTGCACACCAATTTCGCAATAGCCCTTCGATTCGGAATGTTCAGTCACAAACATTAACTATGTCCATGACGCTAAGAGGTTTTTTATCGTTATTACTGTTGTTGTAATGCACTGTGTGTTGGCTCTAAGCAATGTGTTTAATTATGACCAAATCATTATGCCTATGTACACAGGACCTCAGTGTAATCAAATTGATTTCCGCTCTTCTTGCATGTCTTCTACTGTTGTAATATGTTAATTGAAACCATAACTCTGTAGTTGCGTTGCAAATTCAACTTGAGCGCATTGTTGGCGAGGGCCCTCATTCCTCAAATAACTAACTGGCCTCCCACTTGACGAATAATTAATCCTTACCAGACTCCAATACCTTCTGCATTAGGCGCACGGTCCCCATCAGCTTGTGCATGCAGTGTTGTCGCTCCCCTATTGTAATTTTTGCACCTAATGTCGCGAGCCCTAATCTCTGCAAATCTGTATTTTCCTTCCTCTCTTTCCCATAGGCAATTGAGGCTTCCTATTCTTAGGCATAATATCTAGGTCCTGATGATGATCTGCGTAACGCTTTGGCGGATTGAAACACCGTTGACACTCTGAAAACACCTTATAAACACCAAACTTTATGTGTACAAAAAGTGTAAAGGAGTAGGTTATGTTTCGTTGTACTTTGACACTGCGCATTCATCGGTGCAACAAACCTTTAAGCTTTTGCCTAAAAGCCCCTTGTTCCTTGTTTTGTCCTTAACTTTATGTTGTTCATGTGTTAAGTAGGGCACAGGCTTGTGCCCCACCTTGTGTTTTGCTGTATAATACCTCTCTATTGTTTACAAGTAAATATTAGACCTCTGTCCGGCTGGACATGTCAATCCAATATAGTAACGACTGAGTCTATATTCATTGTTCCTCATTCCCTCCCCTTTTCAGGGGCCACTGTTGTCTAAAAGAATTTACTCCCAAGGTCCTGCTCGACTTTATTGGGTCCCCTTGTTGTTTTCAAATATACCAGCAGAAAACGGGGCGGACGGACTTTACGTCCGCCGCGATATCCACCACTATCCTAATATGGTGGTGGTTGATTCTCATTTCGACGGCGTAACGATCGTCACCGCCGGCCTGGCGGTGGCGATCGTTACACCATCATAATGAGCCCCAAAGTTAACATCTATGGGGTTTCTGTTTTTCTCACCCTCTAGAACAGAAAAAAAGTCCAGATGGTGGTGGCAGAGGACGATTTTATGCTTCCTGGTGCTTTGCTGGAGTGCGGGTGGGTGGAAGCAGGGCAGGGGAGGAGTGGTTTATCCACTCGTAAGTGCGCAATGACTATTTGGTCGGTCATCTCGGGCCACCCAAACCAGTCATGCACACTTTCCCTGGTCTCCATGCAGGCTGCATTACAGCCTGCGTGGAGAACAAGCCCAGGCCCCCATTCCCTGGTTGGTTGCATTGCAGTGTTGTGAATGGTCAGTGGGACCTGCTTCCTCTTCCTCGAGTTCCACGAGGAGAGCAGGAACAGAAATGGGAGACACAGTGCAAAGGGAAGTCTATTTACTTATTTATTATGTGCGCAAAGCATGCTCCCCCATGACCCCTCACCCCCAGTGTGACCCCCTACCCTACCACCTGTGAGCCATGATAGCTGCCACTGATTATTCTATTTTCAAGAGTGGAGAGTGCAACTCCTCTCTCATAGCTTAATCTAGCCATGGCATCTATTTCAGAAGAGGTGGTAGTGATAACAGAACAGGACACTGGAGCACATCTCTGACTCCAGTACCAACAACAGACACATCAAGAGAACTTACAAGCGTAAAATACTCTTGGTACGAGGGAATGGCCACCAAGCAATAGTGTGTTTCAGAGTATTTCACACACCCTCAATAAAAAAAATGATTTCAAAGTATCGAGCAAACCTTGGAAGCAAGTCTATAAACTATCACATCAACCATATCAAAAAGAGATGCTATGGAAACAGGAGGAGGAAACAGATCTGGGTATGCACAGGATGGCTCTGTACTGCCAAGAATAAAACAAGGAAATTTGATATGGAGATTAAAAGTCCCAAATTTCTGAAAATGTAGTCAATGACTACAATAATGTTACATGAGGTCTAGAATAATAGGAAAACAAAAAAAATGAAACTCAAAAGAAAGAGAGTTTTTAGACTAGAATTAGTTCTTTACTTAGTTTCCTTGGTTCCAATGAATATCATGGTATTCATTGTCCTACATATGTCATTTTGATAGTCTGGTATGCCTATAAAAACAGTACGTAACATTGGGAGAATAATAGATATTAGAAGACACACCTGCCAGACCAATGTCCCGAGTTCAACCACTGCAACTGATAGAATTGAAACGTAACATTGTCATCGTACTCGTGTTTTACCCAATATTATGTTAGCCTTTATATAGCTAATACAATATACCTGAATATTGTGTGTAGACACAATCAGCAATTATAGATGTTGTGTTAGTTAGACTGACATATGTGCAACCATTTTAGCTCTCGAAGATGCCATTTTCTATTATAATCAAAAGTGTTACTTGCTCATTTACAAGAAATGGTCATTGGGAAGTTTTGTTTCTCCAATGCTGAAACTTGTTCATTAACGCATGTTGTTTTCTGTTACATAGAGGCCTTCTCCCAACGGTCTAGAAGAGAGGATAGGCAAGACGACCTTGGATAGTAGATAGCTTGTACCAGGCTGCGGAATCAAAACTTATGTTCTGTGCCCGATTGAATTATGACAGCTGCCAGTACTTTTTCATAATAGGCGGGTCTTTGTGGGCTCTGCAACCTCCTGAATGTAACTTTGTGCTTGTTAGAGTCAGTCCCTCGTCAGCCATCATTGGAGGCTGGTCAGATTGGACTCCACTGCAGTGTACTTTCTGAATAAACTAGTTTGCTTGTATTCTCTACTGAGTCATCAACTCTTCATTACTGGAAGGCAAGAGGAGGTTGAGAGTGACCTGGGTGACCCTAGTGGGTCCCTTCCCTCAGTTGGCACCCAAACAGGGACTCCACTAGGTTACCCATTCTGCTAGTAATCGGGTCGAGGGGGTCGGGGTTGCGTCTGGTTGGATGGGCGGATCGGCTATCCCCATATGATAAAACTTGGTTCTCGAAGCTGCCCCACCTGTCTGATTGGGCGGCTGCTCCTCTAGTGGTCATCTCGGCTGGAGTTCTGAAAAGGTGAAGGTTTTGAACATTCTACCAGGCCACTTGCTGAATTTGGTTTAATATTGAAAAGGCCTGGGGCTAAAACCTATCTTGTCTTGGTGCAGTCTATGGACTGACTTGGAGAGCTCTTTGGTTTGTGCGTTCTTGTTGTGTGTGTGTTGATTTAGGTGGAGAGTGAATGCGTCTGAGGCTAGAATGCCTTGTTGGAGTAAAGTGTTGTGCTTGGGGTGCCGCTGTTGTTCTGCTGAGCATCGGCTGGAGGAAAGGCAGCCTGTGCCCCCGGAAGGCAGTCAGAGTTTTGAGACATATGTGAAGCACAGTATTGGCCCTATTATGTTTCATACATTGTTACACAAGTATACGAGGGACAATACTGAGCTTCAGTGGCCCCTGGAAGGTACCTTTGATGAACAAAAACTGAATTATTTAGGAGCCAAAATATTTTCTAGAAGAAATATTTAGTCGATGTTTGATACTTTGCAGGTATGGCAGAATGAAGCTAAGCAGAGGTGTATATGTGCCGAGAAGGAGTCTAGGAAGAAGGCAATTAAAACAATGGTTCAGAAAGCTGTAGCTTATGATAAGGAGCAAACTGAAAAGGGGATTGATTGTGCAGCTGGGAAGTTTCAATTGCAATGTAATAAGTCCTATGTTTTTTGAGAGGATGAGGATCCTTTTGTGGAGGATCTGTTGGACACTCGTCCCCTGCCTCCTGATGCCCCACAGATAACATATATCTTGTTGTTCCATCACCTCAGTGCTCCGTTGCCCCACCGCCCCCTCCTGGTCTTTCCGCAGATTCTACAGCTTTGGCTCCAGCCCTATCTGTCTCCCGTCCAGTTTTGAAACATGCGAGTGTGATGATTGCAGGCACCCCGCAGTGTCTGCTGCTTCCCCACATGTTTCTCCTCCTTCTCTTACACCTACCACACAGTGATTGCTGACATTGTCACCTGCATCTGCACCTCTTGTGTCTTTCCCAGTCATTTCATCCGTGGTGTTGGGTAGTGTTGGGACACCGGTGCAAGGGTCGGATGGAGCTGGTTGGGTGCGGCACGGGAGCGAATGGGGCAGGCATTGATTTTGCCCAATGTGGGTGAAGAGAAGAAAATGGTTGCAAATCAGACAGCACAATAGATTGGGAATCAAATTTATAGTGTGGAGGATGTATGGAGTGTGATAAAAGATTTTGACCCATTGTGCAACAGCATGCCATTCAGCATATATCAGCTACATTGATTGGTTTGTGGGAACAGTGTATTGGAGGCACAGCTCCTCAAGTTATTTATGATATTTGAGATTGGGTATATTCAGTTAGTATCTCCCCTGCAGAAGTTTTTGGTAATGTTGGGACACTTCTCGGTTATCGAGAAAGATTGAATAATCGTACTCCAGCTACAGTGTCCAAATTTCCAATGAGAGAGGTGCACCCTGTTTTTTATCCTGAGATCCCGGTACAGCGTAACCAGAATGGAGATGTGGTTCAGCAGTGGGCAGAGGCTCATTTTTTGGAACAATGGGTCTATACTCCATGGAAGAGACGTGAGGTGCTTGCTCTTAAAAGTCCAATTCCAGACCTTAGGAAAAATCCTATCGCATACTATAAAGAATTAACATAGGCTGCCTCCTTGGGCTTTTGGTGCCAGTGGACATTTGGTGGCAAGTGCATATGCAAGATCATGCGGCAGAGAAGGGTGGTACTTGGAATGACATTAGGGCATGGGATAAGGAGAGAAAGGCAGGTGAAAAGGCCAAAGCTGAAATTATGGCCTTGCCAAGCCACATTATTACCTATATGCATTCTCTTATTCCCCCTAGACAGGTGGATTGGGACAAGTTAACAGCATGTTGTAATAAGAAAGAGGAGAGTGTGTCAGATTTTTTCAATCATTTTGAAGGGGTGTTTCTAGCTTTCCGTGGGCAGGATTTGTCAGTTGAAGGTGGTGTACGTTTGTTTGTTAATATGCTTGTTACAAATTTACTTACTGAAATTGCAGTTCGGCTGCAAGCTTCTGAGAGTACTTGGACTACTTCCTCCCCTTCAGTGATATTGAGTATGGCTCAATATTATGAGCATCGAGAATATGAGGAAAAGGATAAAGTGGAGAAAAAGAGTAATGATTTGAAAACAAAGGTGTTGCTACAGCAGGTTGCAAGGGGGTCTGGAAGGGGTCAGAGGCACTGGTCTGGCTCAAAGGTCACAGGGTGCTGATAGAGGTGGTGCGCCCTTGGGGCTGAATCAGTGTGCATATTGTAAAAAGGAGGGACATTGGCAAAGTGAGTGTCCTGACTGTTACAGAAACTTGCAAGACCCAGAGGGTGGGGTCCAGGTGGATGGGGCCTTGGACAGGTTGTTTCAAGTGGGTAATTCAGGGAGTAATTCAGATCATAATTATTTCGATAACCCCCCAGGAAGGCAGTACTATCATGACGATTATGCTATGGATGAAGTTACAGGGATGTCCTATGGATAGGAGAGCATGGGACATGGTGAGGGACCAGTCCAAATTCCTGTAGTTCAGCGTGTTCATTATGTCTCAGCAGATTTGCATGGCTGGAACAGACATTTTTGGGGGAAACAGGTGCAATTAATGGCTCTGTTTCTCATTCGCTTGTCCACAGGGCAGCTCTGCCTGGCCGTAATAATGTCTCAGTGGGTTTTTCAGGCGTACCGGTTGCGTGCCCCATATCCTGACCTCTTGCTTTCACTGTTGGTCCTTTTACTGTGGACTCCTCATTTTTGTTGATGGCAAATTGTGGGGAAAACCTATTAGAACTGGATTTGTTGAAGAAGTTACTTGCTACCATTTATTGTTCCCCCGATGGTGTTTATCTGACTTTTGGACCTAATGTGGTTAGTGCAAAACAGTGTTTGGCGAAAGATGCACCACTTCCTGTTGAATTTAAGAATGTGCCATCCTCATTGTGGGCCACAGGGGATATGGATGTGGGGGTGTTACAGATACCACCAGTTGCAATAAAGGTCAAATATAATGCTTCACTGACACCTGAGTTAAATAGGTGTGCTGAGACCCCCTGCGCTTAGTAGCGCCTTAGATTCCTTCTCACCCCCTCCCTGTAGCTCCGGTCCCACTCTCGGCTGAGTGTTGATGCCGAGGGCAGGGCGCCGGTTTTGGCCGCCATCTTGGGTCGGGTTGGGCTGGTGACGCGATTGACAGCGCTATAAAAACAGACAGTGATGGCTCCGCGCAGCGGACGCGAACAGCGGACGCGCCGGACCTGCGCCAGAGTCGTGCCAGAGTCCTGCTCGTCTGCGCCCGTCCGCGCACGATCGGGCTCAGGAACTCTGGCACACGCATCTCCTATACTACAAATAATCTCCTAGCACTGAACTCTGACAGGTATAGTCTGTCTCCTACCATATGCGCCGCTCTCAAGGAAAATATTATCCTCTGTATCCCCAGCCCTAAGAATTCTAGCCTTTTACTCCCTCTAAAGCTAGCTAGCCTCAATACTAGGTCACTACAGAAACACCACCTGGAAATTTTCACCCTCTTACAGGACGAGACCATCGACATACTGACACTCACCGAAACTTGGTTGAGTGATACCTCTTCCCCGGACATCATAGCCGCCCTCCCTAGCGGGTATGATATGATCTGGCATAACCGACCAGATGGGGCCCGAGGCTGTGGCGTAGCAACGATCTTTAAAAAACAGCTTACGGTGACCAAAATCCGAACTGAGATCATAAATGCCGTTGATCTATTGGGGATAAAAATAACCATGAACAATTCCTGTCTTATCATCTTAACAGTCTATTGCCCACCCCAAAGTACTTCAACGTTTAACGATCTCTTTTTCCCTATAATATCGGATCTATGCACACGTTACAAAAATATTCTGGTGACGGGTGATTTTAATGTTCACTCGGATGAAAGGGATAAAGATCTATCAGCTCAGAAACTACAGACTTCCATGACCGCTCTTGGACTGGCACAATTAGTGGAAGCCCCAACCCACATAAAAGGTCACATTCTCGACCTCATCTGGTCCTCTATGCCAAAGGCGGTTCTCACAAATATCACGCCTTGCATCTGGTCGGACCACCACCTAATCCTGTGTGATATACCACAAAACAATCCCCAGGCTAAACTCCCATTAAAAACTAAAAAAGTGCGCCAATGGAAAAAAGTCGACCCAGAAACCCTGACCAAAGTCCTGTCCAAATGCAAACAGAAATCCATAATTCAATTAGATGGCACTGACCTAGATATAAACTATGACACTATAGTAACCACCCTCAGGCAATCAATTGATGAGATAGCCCCTGAAAAAACACAAAAAATAAAGGGTGCAGAAAAAGGAGCTCCCTGGTTTACCCAAAGCCTACGAGATCAAAAAAGAAAGCTCCGTTATCTTGAAAGATGCTGGAGGAAATCTAAAAGGACACTGACAGGGAATTATACAGAACATCGTTTCAACTGTATAAAAAGCTTATCGTATCAGCTAAGAAGGACTATCATGAAACACGTATGAACAATGCCACAAACATCCAGAAAGAAACCTTCCAAATACTGAAAGAACTAAGCAAAAAGGAGGAAAAGGCAGATACATTGATTGATTGTGACACTTTTCAAGGATACTTTCTTGAAAAAGTAGCGACTATACTGTCAGATATCAAGAAAGACAACTCAACTATACACACCTTGCCATTGCCCCCTCAAAACCCCTCAACCCCTATCATTACTAGATTTCCTGAAATTGACTCCACCACCCTTAGACAACTAGTAGCATCTACCAAGTCAGGTTCCCCCGCCGACCCCTGCCCTCCCGATATTTTTCGACTAGCAATTCCGATTCTAGAGGACCAGATCCTAGACCTCCTAAATAATTCATCAGCTACTGGATCATTACCAACCACCTTTAAAGAGGCACGCGTCAGACCCCTGATAAAAAAACCTGGGGCGGATCCAACTAGCCTGATTAACTACAGGCCAATTTCCCAGTTGCCATTTCTATCAAAAGTTCTAGAACAGCATGTGTTAAAATCATTGTCACCCCTTCTGGAATCTCACCATCTTCTCCAGGAGCGGCAAGCTGGTTTTCGTGCCCACCATAGCACGGAACTAGTAATGCTGTCAGTACTGGATGAGCTCAGATGCATGGCTGACAGTAAAAAGCCAAGCGCCCTGATATTATTAGACCTTTCAGCGGCGTTTGATACTGTCAGCCATGCACTGCTCCTGGACAGACTAGCCAGGTCCGGGATAAAAGAACAAGCTCTCCAATGGCTAACGGCCTTTCTACTAGGGAGGACGCATAGGATCCAGCTAGCAGATCAGGTCTCCGACGTGGGTGCCTTGGTATGTGGAGTCCCGCAAGGGTCCGCGCTCTCACCACTTTTATTTAATCTATACCTACAGCCACTGATAGAATCCTTGGCAAACATGGGCTGTAAAGTTTTTAACTACGCCGATGATACTCAGCTGCTGCTGAGTATCGACAACACAACATCGGCTCAGTCCATGGCCCAAAATATACTACGGTTCACAGTAAATTGGATGTCGTCCAACCTATTAAAAATCAATCCAGACAAAACGGAAGTCCTTGTAGTCTCAACCTCTACTTCCCCCTGGAACGATTTGTTCTGGCCACAAGAACTCGGACCTACCCCAAAACCGTGCCCTAGTGTAAAGAGCCTCGGTATGAAAATCGATCAGGAACTCTCGATGACCAACCAAGTGTCCGCTGTGGTTGGCTCCTGTACCAACCTGATCAGGCAGCTACGTAAACTCGTCCCCCTACTCTCAATGAACATGCTTCGAACCATTTTTTCAGCCACAATAGTGTCCAGAATTGGCTACGGAAACGCGTTATACCTAGGTCTCCCAAAAAATTCCATCAATCGTCTTCAGGTCATCTTGAACGACACAGCCCGCCTAATATTCGGATTACCCAGGCGGACCCATGCCTCCCCCCTGCTTTATAGGCTACATTGGCTCCCTATGAAGCAGAGAGTCGAATTTAAGAGCATGTGCATCTGCCATAAAGCAATTCATGGACAGGCGCCAGCCTACATAAAAGATAGGCTTGAAATATATGAACCTAAGCACGCCTTGCGATCCTCCGACTCCTTCCTGCTATCCTGCCCACGCTTTAAACTGGCAACTAAAGGAGGCAGATCCTTTTCAGTCCAAGCTCCCACCATCTGGAACAAGCTGCCGGAGGTGCTTCGTAGAGAACCCAATCTTCTCCGCTTTAGAAAATCCCTGAAGACCTTACTTTTCAAGGACGCGTTTACATCCCCATAGGATAGGTCGATATTTCCACACTCTCCCATCTTGTTTCCTGTTGCTGTACTTGGTCAGAAGCGCTTTGAGACCTGTCGGTGAGTTGGCGCGATATAAAACCCAGATACAAATACAAATAATGTACTTCCTCGTATTCCCCAATACAAAATATCACAGGCTGGGGAACAGGGTTTGATGCAGATTATACAGGGCTGATCAAATCGGGGGTGACAGAGGAGATAGTAGCGAACGTGTGCAATAGCCCCATTCTCCCTATTCTTAAAAAGGCACCTGAGTATTCCCCTGATGCACATCATGGTGTCTATCGTTTTGTGATTGATCTGCAAGAAATAAACAAAATAGTTGTTCCTCAGTTTCTGGTAGTCCTTGACATTAGCATCCTTTTAACAATGATTCATTTCACAGATACATTCTTTCCTGTTATTGATTTGAAAAATGCTTTTATTAGCATTCCTGTCCATCCTGATAGACGGTATTTATTTGGTTTTGGTTTTAATTCTGTAGAGTTCCTCAGGGGTATACTGAAAGTCCTAGTATTTATAGCAAAGCTTTGAAAAGTAGAATGGACTCTCTCTCTTCCCGGAAGTAATGTATTATTGCAGTACGTGGATCGCCTCCGATACGAAGAGGGTTGTTGTGATGCCACGGTTTAATTGTTAAAGCATTTGGCAAACACAGAGCATAAAGTGTCCCTTTCCAAATTCCAATATTGTCAACAACAGGTCACCTATTTAGGTCACCTGCTGTCAAAGGAGGGCAGGAGGCTAACACCTGAGCGAGTTGATGCCATTGTTAAGATGCCTGTCTCTGTGAATCAGAGGGACGTGCGTGCTTTCATAGGCATCACCTTGTATTGTCGACACTGGATACCTACTTGTTCTTTAACCCCTTCCCTGCGGGGGTAATTGTCCCACAGTGCAGGGGGTTGGGGTGGGTGAGCGCAGCAGTGCAGTGCTCGTGACGAGACCAACTAGTCATGAGTCATGATGGTGCTATGATCATGACGAGCTGGTCTCAACATGTCCAGTCCACTGATTAATTTGCCTGCACAGGCGGGGAATCAATCCGCCTGGGTGGGCGGCGCGGAGCCATTATGACAAGACCAGCTAGGAATGAGCACAGCTCCATTGTGTCTCATGACGAGCTGGTCTCATCATAAGCACCGAATAGGTTATTAATACAGCCTTTGTTTTCTTTGATAACTAAAGATGTGCATGAACCCTTGCCTTAGATGCATGAATGTCAGCATGCATTTGAAGAACAAAAAGTTGCGCTTTGCTATGCACCTGTGCTTGGCATGCCTGATTATAAGAAGCCCTTCATTTTGCACGTACACGAAGCGGCTGGATGTGCAATTTCTGTGTTAACACAAGCCTTAGAAGGTAAGCAGAGGCCATGTGCTTATTTTTCTGCTACGCTTGACCCTGTCACCAGACCCCTCCTGAGTAGTTTAAGAGCCACCGCAGCTGCGGCGGTCTCTATCGACAATTGGCAGGGCTCGTTCTTAATCATGGTCTCATAGTAATGGCACTGCATGCTGTGAATGCTCTTTTGAGTAAAACAAAGATGCAGATCCTTACCAGTGCTCATCTGACTGGTTACGACTTAACATTGTATGCACCTCATATTACTATCAAAAGATGTGCCACACTGAATCCAGCCGTGTTACTACTGCTCCCTTCAGAAGAAGAGGACAAGGATTTCCATGATTGTCTGTTTTGCACAGAGGAGGAAAAGAAGGGATGGGTTGACCTGACTGATGTTCTCTTATCTGATCCTCATGGGGAAGTATATGTCGATGGCTTTTATTTCAAATTGTCAGATGGCACCACTACAGTGGCATATGCTATTACCACGCTGAGCACTTTGGTTGAGACGTCATATGTTCCTCATCAATCAGCGCAAGCTGCGGAGCTGATAGCTCTTTTGCGAGCATGTGAATTAAGGGAAGAATTGGCTGTCAATATTTATACTGACAGCCAGTATGTCTTTGGGGTGGCCCATAATTTTGGATGCCTCTGGGCAGAGAGAGGATTCTTGACTTCACATGGGACCAAAATTCCGCATGGTCCATTGATAGTGAGACTTCTGACAGCTTTGACTCTTCCCAAACAACTGGCAATAGTCAAATGTAATGCTCATAAAGCAGTATGGATGATGCAGGAGGGGAAATGCCTTTGCAGATCAGATAGAGAAAGAGACAGACGGGTCAAGAACAACGAACATGCTTGTGGCAGGTCCTGCTAGATGGGCACCAGACCTTGGTATGTTTGAGAATTCACTGGAGAGTGTTAGAGAGATACAGAGTGAGGCAAAATTAGTGGAGTTGGCAGTGTGGCAGAAGAGTACAGGGCGTCTAGATGACGAAAGATGCTGGACTGACAAATCCAAGAAACATAGATGGATACTACCAGATGCATATGTACTTCCTGTAGTTACCATGGCACATGGTCCGGCTCATATTAGTGCCAAAGACATTTGTAAACTGCTAGAACTTGTGTGGCAAAACAACAATATTTCAAAGGCTGCTCCTCATTTAGTGAAGCATTGTATGGTTTGTCTGAAACACAATCCTGGAAAGGGTCCCCCTACACCTTCTGGTAATATTGCACCTCCTTTGTTCCCTTTTGAGGTACTCCAGATGGATTACGTAGCGCTACTGTGAGTTAATAATTTGAAATATGTGTTAGTGGTAGTTTGTGCATTTAGCAAATGGATTGAGGCTTACCCAAAAAAGGAAAACACTGCCATGGCAACAGCAAAGGCTCTTATTAAGGCATTTTTCCCACGCTACGGCTTGCCCCATTTGATTTGTAGTGACAATGGAAGTCACTTCAACGTAAAGGTGATTCAACTGTATTAGGCGAGAGGAGTTGGCCTAACAGCTAGGGTGGTCGACCTCAAATCTGGGGTACCGGATTCGAATCTCAGCAATGACGCTGAACATCCTGTGATTCTGGGCAAAGCACTTAATCTCCCCTTGCCTAAGAAAAATGAATGTGTCCTTATGTAACGCAACTGGTGCTATGTAAAGAGCTCTGATACCTGATCCAGGGTCAAGTTTGCACTATATAAAACTCAGTAAAAAGAAATTTCAAAAACTGGTGTGCGAAGGTTTTCACATCAAGCAAAAATTACATGTGGCCAATCACCCTCAGTCAGCAGGTTTAGTTGAGAAGTACAGCAGTACTCTCTAACTAAAATTGGCAAAAATTAAGGAACGTACGGGGTTGCAATGGCCAGATCCTTTACCACTTGCCCTCTTGTCCACCAGAATGGCAGTCCATTCTAGAACAGGATTAGCACCCTAAGAGGTGATCTTTGGTCATCCAGCCAATGTGTGGAGTGTCCCTAGACTGAAGATGTTTTCTGAGATAGATTATCCTTTATTGGTTGATTATATGTATGAACTGACTAAAAGCCTGCATTCTATTCCCCAACAGATACACAAGGTGTTACCTTCAGCACCCGAGGGTCCTGGGCACACCATTCAGCCTGGTGACTATATTCTTGTGGCCTCCAGAGACGAGATAGTTTGGAGCCAAGATGGGAGGGACCCTATCTGGTCCTCATCACAACAAGGACAGCGGTAAGAGTGGAAGGTCAGAAGCAGTGGATCCATGCTTCCTACTGCAGAAGGGTGCCGCAACACCCTCCCCTTCCATAGGACACAGGGGTACATGATGGCATTGGAGACCACGAGACAGAGAAAGTCCCAAGATTTCTTCTGTTCGCCAATGCCCAAATAGTTTGGACACAGACAGAGGAAGAAAATGATGTGTTTTGAATGTGGCAGTCCCCCAGAAATTAAGGCTCAGGTTTCCACTTCATCTGATCCACAGGAACTTGAGTATCAGTCCCCGTCACCCCCTGAATTTCAGATTCTTCTCCGAGATGAGACAGTGCCTGGAGCCGAAATGTACCATTTGCGTCCTCGGCGGAAGGGTAGTGCACCGGAAGAGAAGTAAGTGTTGTTAGGGATGGACTTTATTTGATACGATCAGTGCAAATGCCCCTTGTTTCTGCATTTTCCCATTAGACTAGGGAGTAGAAGATTTGGTGCACTGCTTCTGACACAGTACAGGATAAGCTTAGGGTATTTTCCAAGGGGGAGAGAGCCCTATCCTGAAAACATTGAACATTCACAGATGGGCTACAACAGTGTGGCTCCACCGCAGCATGCTCAATGGCACCACCAAGGATTGGACAATAGAAGCCTGCCAGGGAGGCTTGGAACGGACTCTCATTCTTTTTTTAATGTTTTTTCTTTTTGTTTTTTGTGTCCTTTCCATCATTGGCTCCATCTTATGATGTCTCTTTCTCTAGTGATTTGATTTGTAAAAGTGTGGTAAACATGTATCTGTTTGGTCGCCCTCTTGCAGAAGATGAACAGTTTTTTGTTGCCCTGCGCCTGGGGCAGGTTAGTTTTGAATCGCTGTTCAGGAAGAAAATATTTTGGGTTGTAGTTGCACTGTTGTTCCTTTTGGTGGGAGGGCGGCTGTTCTTGATATTGGAGTGCTCTGAAGTTACCTCATCTTGGGCCATATGTAGGTAATCTCAATTTACCTATTCTTAAATACCGAATTTTACCGATTCGGTATTTAAGAATAGGTAAATGGGATGTAGATAATTATTCGGTACATTTGACCGAAATGGTAGGATTCTGTAATTAAGAATCGTTAATTACCGATTTGGTAATTCCCAATCATTCCTATGGGCCTGTAGGCCCATAGGAATGAATGGGAAGCCATTCAGTATTACCGATTTGGTAAATACCGATCGGTAATAGGGGGAACATTTTCAAGGGTGGCAGGGTGTCACATTGACACCCTGTTGCACCCCTGAATAGTGCATGGGTGCACATGTGGCACACATACATGCCCTAAGGGCATGTATGTCTGCCACATCAGCTGTTGTAAAAGCAAAATAATAGCTTTTTTGAAGGTTTTCGATATTTACCACCAACTCGTAGTTGGTGGTAAATAACAAATCCTTAACTCAGGAATGCACTAACTTGAGTGCTCCCTACATTTCGGATTCGGTAATTTACTGAATCGGTATGTTAAGAATTCGGTAATTTACTGATTCCTTAAATTACCGATACGGTAAAATACCGAATCCAGGAATCATGCCACCTACATCTCAAAAGCCAAATACTGGTCGCTATGGACCGTCTACCCCTTGTCATTGGTGAATTACACTTATGTTCGTCATCCCCAACTCTTAGAGGTAACATTTGAATTCAGCCTGAGATATCCTGGACCTTACTTACATTACAGCAAACCGAGGGGAACAGGGTACCCTGGATGCATGCCCAAAATGGATTGTCGTGATTTGTACCTTAGTAAAAGGAATATCACCCTGAAAGATTGGCACTACCAAGATCTGACAGTTATTCAAGAGGCAGGTATTTATCCTTTGTGTTGCCCTGAAATAAACAGTACTGACACGTATTTGTATCTAAATTGTTCTGGAGAAGTAGTGTATACAAATTTAATTCTGGATGGCTCTCAACATGGGTTCAGAAGCAGTCATAATACTGAAACTGCGCTCACTGCAGTGTTCGATAACATCCGTACACAGGTGGATGCAGGCCATACCACCTTACTAGTTTTACTCGATCTCACTGCAGCCTTTGATACCTGATCCCCACTGAGACTTGTGGAATGGCTCAGGGAGATAGGTGTCGGGGGCTCGGCCTGAGGGCTTCTTGCCTCATTCCTCAGTGAGCGGACCCAAACAGTGAAATTGGACAATTTCTACTCAGATCCTACTCCCCTTCTATGGGGTGTGCCTCAGGGCTCTTCTTTGAGCCCTTTGTTATTTATTATCTACGTCGCACAGCTAGCAAAGGTGGTAAAATCTTTTGGTCTGGAGGTGTTGTCATATGCAGAAAACAAGCAGATCATGGTCTCCATCACTCATAACATCAGTGATGATGCTTGCAATTTTAAATGCTGTATGCAAGCAGTTGCTCATGGACGGCGCAAAACTATCTGAAACTGAACAGCGAGAAGAAGGAGGTTCTCATTTTTGGGGACAAGTTTGACATCTGGTCTGGAGAGTGGTGGCCTGACTCTCTGGGCAATTTCCCAAACCCCGCCTCCCAGGGAAAACATTTGGGAGTCTTGGTGGACAATTCTTTGTCCCTGAATCTGCAGATTATCAGGACAGTGGCTACCTGTTTTGGCTAATAAGGCTCATAAGGAAGATCCCGCAATTTCTGTCGCTCGAAGCACAGAAACAAGTTGTTGTTGCTCTAATATTATCCAGACTAGATTATTGTAATGCCCTTTATCTGGGCATAAACAAGGGACAGTTGCAGCGCCTGCAGCTGGTGCACAATTCTGCTGCCAGGTTGGGGTTTGACTTGCCTAAACACCATTTTGTCTCTGCCTCTCTTTTTTCTCTGCACTGGCTTCCTATGGACCGTAGGATCATGTTTAAAACCCTTTGCCTCACCCATAATGCCTACTATGGTCTTGGCCCTGACGACATTAAAGCCCTCTTTCACCATTATGTCCCCTCTAAGAATCTCAGGTCAGCAAGCAAGCACCTTCTCAGTGTTTCTAGGTTTAAAAGGATGAGATGGGGCGGGAGGTGTTAAAAACATGGTTGTCCCCTTCGAAGTCTGTATGGGTGTGCCTGCCTGTCTGCATGTTGCTCTGTAGTTAGCGCCTTGATGCCCTTGGGCTAAGTTAGCGCTTTATACATTTTATATTCATTCATTAGGGAAAAAGGATTATCCTAGTATGAAGGTAATGAATACTGGATATGCTCCATTAGATTTTCAAGGTCCACTCTATGCACATCCAGGTTCTTATTTTTTATCAAATGGTACGTATTCTAATATGTACAACGGTATAGAGGATGTTGCTTTGGGAAAAGTGATACCTCTTGGGGATCACTGAAACAATATCGATGGCAAAAATATAGAACTACAAAAATATAGAGTAAAAAAATAGAATGCCAAAATATCGACTTCCTATCTCCAAACAGGTAAGTACAAAAATATCGAATCAAAAAATATTGTTGTAAAAAATATAGATAGCCAAAATATCATTTTTTTTAAATAGTTAAAAGTAATTTAAAATTAATGAACTAGTAAATATAACTAACTTAAACATACTTAAAATACTATATATATATTACCTACTGGTGGTTGCCTGTAGGTAGTTATAGTTAGGATTATTTTCAATAGGAAAATCGCAACATTCTATTGGGAATAACTTTGGCGCCGGTTGAGGAATCTGCCTGAAAATTTCCGGTCCTTCCCTGAAAGTTTGGGGGGATTCGTCAAGCGGGGGCCGAGATAAAAGGGGGGTCCCAAAACATGTTTTCCCCATGTTCATTTCTGTAGGGCGGACTACCTCACTTTTAGCCCGAACGGCTGAATGGATTTCCACCAAACTTGGCAAAATTGTAGGGACTGGTAGCCCGATGTGCCTTTGCTATGTCTCAAGATATGTGCTCCAGTGTATTTTGAGTAATTTAGGTTAAAAAATATATATATATCTATAAGAGCGCCCCGGTACGCGCACCGGGGGGCGAACCAGCGCGCTACGCGAGTTCGCGCGCGGAAAGCTGATTGGCTCTCGGGTGTCTGTAAACATTCCAAACAGTCCGGAGCGGCCGCCATCTTGTGTCTCGGTAGGATCGAGACACAAGAGGTGGCAAAAACAAAGAGGGAAATGACCAAAAGGGGGCAGGATAGACCCCCCCGACCCCTAGGTTTGATGTGGGGGCCATAAAAGGGCCCTGCAGGGCAAAAAAAAAATGTTTTCGATTTGTGAGGGGGGAGCGCCCGGTACGCGCACCGGGGAGCGTACCTGGGAGCGTACCATGGGGGAAAAAGAATGACAGTTTTTAAAAAATGTAGCCTTTTTTTTTATAAATTGGAGGTAGTTCTGAAAAGAACTGTTTTTTTTCTTCTTTTTGTTGTTTTATATTTTTTTAAATGTTTTTTTGAACATTTTGTACTTTTTTGGCTTTTATGAACTATTTTTATTTTTTTGGTTATTTTTATGGGGAGAAACAAAAAACAAGGAATTGAAAACAGCTCAACTGGAGCAAAAAAAAAAACTGGAAAAAATTATGGATTTTTGGGGCATTTGTGGTTGTCACCAGCACGGTTGAAGCTTTATGCTTTGCTCACCATAGGTGATGGTTTTCCCACAAAAAATACAAGTGATCTTGTATTTCCCAAACTGGGGTTGAATGTTTGGGACCATCTCTCTTGTCTCTGGTCCCGATGGAGTGGGTTGCTTTCTTTTTGAGGTGCTGGGTGAAGATTGAAGAGGGTTACTGGCCAGTTCTCTCACCTCTGCCGCAGAGTAGTTGTTGGGATGCCTGCGCTGCATGTGGCGAATCATGGTGTTATTGCCAAATGAGTATTTTTTGTTAGGGTTCCCCCTTGAAAGTTCCATGTTACAGATTAGGCAAGTCACCTTTGGCGCATTCACCTTTTTTTGGCCACTTGGGATGGAAAAAAACTCCCATACAATGTGTGGCTTTGGCCTATATGGGGAATTTTCTTCTGGCAGGAATGTCCTCCTCCCCTCCTCTTCCTCCTACTCCTACTCCTCTTCCTCTTCTTCATCTCCACCAGTGTGGTGTTTTGGTGGTCCTCTTGGTGGTGGTGGTGGTGGTGGTGGTGGCTGAGATGCTCCTGCTGCTGCTGTTACTAGAGCCATTTTTCAGTCCAAAAAAGTACAGAGAGGTCTTTCAACAGGTCTTCTTCACTCAAAGTACAAAGTGAGAATGAGAAAAAAGGTGGGGGCTTTCATCATTAGGAAAAAAAACTTTCCTGAACCAATGAAAAGTGTTAATTTCAGGTCACATGACCAGGGCTTTCATCATTTGGAAGCCAAAACTGTCCTGCACCAATAGAAAGTGTTATTTAAAGGTCACATGACCCGACGCGCTTACCCTACGCGCCCCCGGGCGCGCCCCAGGGTGCGCGCAGGAGCGCGTCGCGTAAGCGCGTTGGATGCTTACGTTGCGCGATCGTATGCGCTCGAGTGCTTCCGGGTGCGTTTACGCCTGCGTATCACGCGGACGCGGCTACGCGATACGTCACGATGATGTTTTCGTTCGCGGCAAAAGCGCTAACAGGACGCTCACCAATACGCGCCATGGGGCACGCCGCAAGACTGCGCTTTCCGGTGCGCTCACCGGGACGAGCACCGGGAGCGCTCCAGGGCAAAAAAAAAAAACCAAAAAAACATATACAACATACATAAAAAAAATAGTATTACATAAATATACATTATAGGATTCATTATAAAAAATATTACATTTCATAGCTATAGAAATTTGCTATTAAAAAACCTATGAAATTCACTGATAAAACCAAAGGTTTCACACCAGTTATAGTTAGCTGGAAATTTTACTGACATAATACCATTGAAATTCCCACGCTATAGTTAGTTGGACTCACTATAACTTGCGCGCCTGCATCATTCATGACATGGTCAGTGACATCACTCATTACTATTCCCACTCCAGTGAGTGCAACAGTAGGGAAAGCGTTGGATAGCCGGAGGGTAAAAATGACTATTCCTACTCCAGACAGTGCAACAGTAGGGAAAGCGTTGGATAGCGTAGGGGTGAAAATTACTATTCCAACTCCAGTGAGTGCAACAGTAGGGAAAACGTTGGGTAGCGTTGGCATAACATTTACTATTCCCACTCCAGTGAGTGCAACAGTAGGGAAAGCATTGGATACCGGGAAGTTAAAAATGACTATTCCCTCTCCAAAGAGTGCAACAGTTGGGAAAGTGTTGGATAGTGTAGAGGTCAAAATTACTATTCCCACTCCAGAGAGTGCAACAGTAGGGAAAGCCTTGGATAGCGTAGGGGTAAAAATTACTATTCCCACTCCAGAGAGTGCAATTATAAGAAAAGCATTGGATAGCGTAGGGGTACAAATTACTACTCCCACTCCAGTGAGTGCAACAGTAGGGAAAGTGTTTGATAGCGTAGGGGTAAAAATTACTGTTCCCGATCCAGTGAGTGCAACAGTAGGGAAAGCGTTGGATAGCTGGAGGGTAAAAATTACTATTCCCACTCCAGAAAGTGCGACAGTAGGGAAAGCGTTGGATAGCGGAAGGGTAAAAATGACTATTCACACTCCAGTGAGTGCAACAGTAGAGAAAGCGTTCGATAGCGTAGGGGTAAAAATTACTATTCCCACTCCAGTGAGGGCAACAGTAGGGAAAGCGGTGGATAGCGGGAGGGTGAAAATTACTATTCCCACTCCAGAGAGTGCAACAGTAGGGAAAGCGTTGGATAGCGTAGGGGTAAAAATTACTATTCCCAGTCCAGAGAGTACAACAGTAAGAAAAGCGTTGGATAGCGGGAGGGTAAAAATTACTATTCCCACTCCAGAAAGTGCAACAGTAGGGAAAGCGTTGGAAAGCGTAGGGGTAAAAATTACTATTCCCACTCCAGTGAGTGCAACGGTAGGGGAAGCGTTGGATAGCGTAGGAGTAAAAATTACTATTCACACTCCAATGAGTGTAACAGTAGGGAAAGCATTGGATAGCGGGGGGGAAAAAAATACTTTTCTTACCCCAGAGAGTGCAACAGTAGGGAAAGCGTTGGATAGCGTGGGGGTAAAAACTACTATTCCCAATCCATAGAGTTCAACAGTAGGGAAAGCGTTGGATAGCGTAGGAGCGTAGGAGTAAAAATTACTATTCACACTCCAATGAGTGCAACAGTTGGGAAAGCATTGGATAGCAGGAGGGAAAATATTACTATTCCCACTCCAGTGAGTGCAACGATAGGGAAAGCATTGGATACCGGGAAGGTAAAATTACTATTCCCACTCCAGATTGTGCAACAGTAGGGAAAGCGTTGGATAGCGTAGAGATAAAAATGACTATTCCCACTCCAGAGAGTGCAACAGTAGGGAAAGCGTAGGATAGCGTAGGGGTAAAAATTACTATTCCCACTTCAAAGAGTGCAACAGTAGGGAAAGTGTTGGATAGCGTAGGGGTAAAAATTACTCTCATTTACCTGGGGGCATTGCTGGAAACCTTACCCTACAAGGCAGCTCGGCAGGACACAGGACACCGCGCCTTCACCCTACTGCTCTTCCCCGCCGCCGCAGTTGCTATCACGGCCGCCAAGAGGGTGGAACGAGGCAAGGACAAACTGCCTACATTTCCCAGCGTCCCCTGCTGGGACGCCGTGACGCCGCCAGCAGCGCCACTTTCCCGCATCCGAAGGCGCATATAGACGAGACGCTCCAGCAGAGGAGTGGGCCTCTCTTTTACCTGGGGGCATTGGTGGAAACCTTACTCTACCAGGCAGCTCGGCAGGACACAGGACACTGCGCCTTCACCCTACCGCTCTCCCCCGCCGCCGCAGTTGCTATCGCGGCCGCCGAGAGGGAGGAGCGAGGCAAGGACAAACTGCCTACATTTCCCAGCTTCCCCTGCTGGGACGCCGGGACGCCGCCAGCAGCGTCACTTTCCCGTGCCCGGAGGCGCATATAGACGAGACGCTCCAGCAGAGGAGTGGGGCTCTCATTTACCTGGGGGCATTGCTGGAAACCTTACCCTACCAGACAGCTCGGCAGGACACAGGACACGGCGCCTTCACCCTACCGCTCTCCCCCGCCGCCGCAGCTGCTATCGCGGCCACCAAGAGGGGGGAGGGAGGCAAGGACAAACTGCCTACATTTCCCAGCGTCCCCTGCTGGGAGGCCGGGACGCCGCCAGCAGCGTCACTTTCCCGCGCCCTGAGGCGCATATAGATGAGACGCTTCTCCCGCGTCGCGGGACGCGCACGGGCGACGCCGGGCTGAGCCCGGGCAGAGGGCGGGCCATCTGTGGCCATCAGGGGCCAGCAGAGGTCGAGTCGGGCCTCCCCTCTTGGCTGCAGGATGGGGAAGCGCAAATTGCACACCAAAGAAGGGGAAGGTAAGAAGGCCAAGGTGCCCCGAAAATCGGAAACCATAATTTCTTACTTAACTTCTGCTGTGGGGGCATTGCACGACCAAATTGCCACCGTAGAGAAAGAATTGGGACTTGATTCACGCACTGATTCTATGCCCAATCAAAACGTCGAGACTTCTCCAAGTAGGGCACCCTCCATCCCTCTAGAACCAGACATTATTGGGGTTAACCCACCACAAGGTGCCCAGGACCAACCGACCTCTGTAAACACTTCTGAGAGAACCAGCCCAGGGGGGACTAGAACTTACAATGATAACATAAAAATGAACAGTAAGGGTACCAAAAGGAAGAAAACCCCCAATCAGGCCAAAGGGAGTGTGGCCAACATATCGAACCATGGGCTTCCAACAAATGTTTTGAAATTGATGGAGGAACTAATTGAATCCCATTTGGAGCCTATTCTTGTGAACATTGGCAAGGACATTGTGGACTCCTTGAATCTTTGTGTCGCAAATATAGTCAAGAAATGTGAAAATATTGATAAATTCCAGAAGGATGTAAGGTCTCACCTTACAGTTCCCACTGATGTTAATGCCATATATGTTAACCAAACCAGGGTGAATAGTCATGTTATGGACACGGAGCCCCCTTTCGGTGAGGATATGTAGACTATCTCGGGAGTTCCTAGACATCAGGATAAGAGGCCAGATTCCACACCGGGGGTACAACGACATCTCTTACCTGATGAGGTTATACATTCAAGCTCCCCACACAAACATCGACATACCCCTATTTACCGTACCCCAAAATTACCCACACTACATCTTCCCCCACAAGCTGCTCCGTTAGTGGTAATTCTGTCAGGAATCCCTTCCCTTAAAAATGGTGCTGTAGAAACTGAGGAAGAACTCCTGGACAGAACTAAAAGGTGGTGCTCACAGTTTAGCAGTGGGAGTATTGATATCGCTTCGAGCATCATTACGGCTAGAAGGGTTGAGTGGGTGGGGAAATGGAAAAAGACCATTCCAGGAGACTGTGTAGTTGTCAACTTCAACAGAGCAAATATTGTGGATACTCTGCTATGGGACGGCTCAGACCTAGATGGACAGGGCATTAGGCCATTTCCTCTGGGTTACTTCTATCCGCCACCAAATTTTCTACAATCTGTAGCATGTCGGCCTATAGTCCCTATGACTTACTGTCCTATTCTGAATGTTAACAACACCATACGTTACTCCTATCAATCTCAACAGGCATCACTGAGGGCAGCAAAAACAGTCACGATTGACAAGATCGGCACAGGCTCTAATCCTGAATTAATATTAACAAATAGATTTTCTGCCTTATCGAGTCTGGACATAAATGATTGACAACTATCCATAGAAACTGACAACTCGCTCAACATTGTCCCGGATAATCAAGTGCTTCACCATTCCTCGTTCAAAATAATTAGTTGGAATGTGGCGGGGCTGGGTAAAAAAGTAAAAGATGATAGATGGTTACACTTTGTGGCACAACACGAGATCATCGCTCTGCAAGAGACTTGGGACACAAGTGATCTTTTTTATTTAGACGGTTACTGTAGTTTTCAAGTCAAGACCACCCCAGGCCAGAGAGGAAGACCTAAAGGTGGTCTGTATATTTTACCCTCACTTAGACTTCCAGGCTCATTTACAAATGTGGGATTCCTTTCAGCAGACCTACAAGGATTAGAATGGAGTCGTCCCAAATACCCTAGATTTTAATTCTGAACTTTTATAACGCGCCTGAGAATGACACACAAAATGTGCACCTAAATACACTGGCTTCTTACTTAGAACATTACAAGTCAACACAAAACGCTATATTCAATATAATCTTAATGGGAGATTTTAATATCCACCCCTGCGTTTGGAGTTGTTTGGCCAAACACAACATAGGCCCACCTGGCTCAATCTCCACACACTTCGAACACTCGCCTCAAGGCGAGTTGCTAGAAGAACTTCTTGCAAATAGTAATCTTTATGAAGTCAAGGGAAGTGGAGGGGAGGAAAGGGCCCCGACCTTTGTAGGTAGAGAGGCAGAGACTGTAATTGATTATATTTTCGTTTCCCCTGGTGTAGCTCAGGTGTGCTCCTCCATTGAGGTCACAATCTCGGTCTTTAGTGACCACAATCCTCTGATTCTGACCATACACAGGGGGAGGACACAGACAACCAGAGGGTAAACGAGGAGTGTAATTTTGATAAAATTATTCCCAAAGATCAGGGGAGGAGGCTTACTTGGGCTAAGGTGGTACCAGATACTTTTATTAAGGACCTAGAGCATAAAGTAAAAGAGGACATGGCAATATGCCTAGATAATCTGGCAGATGGGAAAGAGGTCATAAATTCCTTCACCACTATTTGCACTCAAGTGAGACTTGACCTGAAATGTAATAAGAAGAGGGATGGTCCAGACCAACCAAGGTGGTTCTATGAGCCGTGCTCAAAAGCCCATAAAGAACTAATGTACGTTCTAAAACAAAAACCAAGAAAGAGGTAAATGGTGGCCGTACTTAGAAAAAATTATAAACTTGCTATGGCTAACCGTAAAAAATGCATAAAAGAGGAGGCTTGGGAAAACCTCATGTCAACTGATGTACTGAAAGATAGTTCTAAATTCTGGGCTGTAATTAACCACCCTTACTTTTCTGGTACGAACAATTCGGTGATGGACTCTGTGATCCCCGATGAGACATGGGTTGCCCACTTCAGTAAAATATATAATAGTGCAGAAGACTATACATGTTATATTATTATTATGTTATATGTTATATTAATTTATTATGCGCACAGATACTCCAGCCAAGGAGCGTCCCGGCGCAGAGACAAGGTAGAACATAACACAACAGGAGAGTGGCAAACATAAAAGCAGCTAAAACAGGAATGTTTTTATGGCCCTCCGGAAGGTCAAGAGGTCCTCCATCAGACGAATTTCAACAGAAAGGGAGTTCCATGCTGACGCGGCCTTTACACTGAACGAGCGGCCTCCCATGCGACTGAGCCTGAATCTGGGGACCACAGCAAGGGCCAAGGCCTGAGAACGGAGGGTACGGGTGGGAACGTAGAAGGAGAGACAGCTAGATAAGATTTCCGGGCCTATGCCTCTCAGAATCTTAAAGGCAAGGCACAGAACCTTAAAGAGGATGCGCTTCCTTACAGGGAGCCAATGTAGGGAACGAAGGACACCTGCCACCGGGCTGAATTTGGGCAGTCCGACAATCGCCCTCGCCGCAGCATTCTGAACCCGCTGCAGACGGGTTAGCTCGGCCTGGTTGGCCCCAGCCAGAAGAGAGCTGGCATAATCCAGGCGGGAGATGATAGTTGCCTGGATCACCAGCTGCCTGGTCGGGGTGTCAAAGAACTTGAGAACAGGTCTCAAGCCCCTTAGCAGTCCAAAACAACAGGCCGCAGTTTTTTTGGTGTGCCCTACAAAGGAGAGGCCCGCATCCAGCCAAACCCCCAGGTTTTTTACCTCCGGTACCGGGATCGGAGTGGGTCCCAGCTCTGAGGGCCACCATTGGTCATCCCACAACTCCACTCCCTTACCGACAACCATCACCTCCGTTTTTGTGGCATTTAGCTGGAGACAGTTGCCTGTCAACCAACTAGCCACCGCCTTCAGTCCAGACTGAAACCTGGGGGCCTCAATCTCCGCATCCCCGCTGAGAGTAACCGCCAGCTGTGTGTCATCGGCATATGAGACCAGAGTTAGGCCCCACTGCCTAGCGACATCAGCCAGCGGTCTCACGTAAAGGTTGAACAACGTGGGACTCAGCGAGGACCCTTGCGGAACCCCCATGGCCAGCGGTTGGAACTTGGACTTGAAGGGAGGGATGGCAACACAGAAGGAGCGGTCCTCTAGAAAGGAGCGGAACCATTGCAACACCTGGCCGCCAATGCCAGTCTCCTCAAGCCGATGCAGGAGGATGCTGTGGTCTACCGTGTCAAAGGCGGCGCTAAGGTCTAATAATATGAGCGCCGCCGTTTGACCAGCATCCAACCTTGCACGGAGATGTTCCACCATCACAAGCAACGCGGTCTCTGTGCTGTGACCGGCACAAAATCCGTTTTGTGTGGGGTCGAGGGCATTGGTCCGTACAAGATGTTCAGACAGGGCCAGATTGACTTGGGCCTCTGTAATCTTGGCTGGCCAGGGTAGCAACGAAATGGGGCAATAACTTTCGGGCTTGGACGGGTCCAGGGAGGGCTTTTTGATAATTGGGGACACCACAGCTTGCTTCCACTTAGCTGGAACTACTCCCGTTTCCAAGGAAAGGTTGACAAGGGAACATACAGCTGTTCGTCCCATAAAAGCCTGATCTCGAAAGAGAGCAGGCCTTACTGGATCAGATGGAGATCCAGATTTGACTTGCAACGCAAGTTTGTCAAACCCGTCCATGGTGAGGGGGGGGAAGACAAGCAGAGTAGTCTGATGGTGGGTCCCACTAGTGCTTTCCCGACCGGACCCTATGCTAGGGAATGTCCGATAGATAGCTTGGACTTTCCCCAAGAAATAGGAGGCAAGGGATTCACAATGGGAAAGGGAACTTACGGTTGCAGAGGTAGGCCGCTTTGCCATGAGATCTTTTACGGCCTTAAAAATGGCTTTCGACGGATTAGTACTGTTCCGGAATTCTGCGGCATAAAAAGCCGCTCGAGCTTGACAGATAGCCCGATGGTAGAGCTTGACGGACCTGGTATATGCAGCTTTTAAATCAGCCCCATAGGTCTTCCTCCAGGCCCTCTCAGCCCGTCTACAGGCACCCTTCAGAGCCCGAAGGGCGCCATCGTACCAGGGACTCGACTCTCTAGAGTTGATTTTAGTCGATACAATGGGTATCAGAGAGTCCAGAGCCCTAGTGATCCAGGAACAGAAGAGGTCATACCCCTTTTCTACATCCGTCAAAGGACCCAGCGGCTCCTCTAGTAGAAGACGATGGAAGTCTTATAACCTAAGTTTCTTCCAGGCCCTCTTCTGAACCCGTCTAGCCGAGGAGATGGAAGGGGTGGCTGAGACAGGGCAAAGGATGGACACCAAGAAGTGGTCTGTCCATTCCACCGACAAGATGGAGGTCAATGGTCAATGGTGGACCCTACAGAAAATGGCATAGAACCCCTTTTGCGATTTAAGGAAGTGGAGGTACAAAAGGCCATTGTAGAGATGACGAAAAATAAGGCTCTGGGCCCAGACGGTGTGCCCGCAGACCTTTATAGGACCACCCTGGAGTTTTGGACTAAGATACTTACGAACGTCTTCAATTCCACAATAACTTCGGGGTTCCCCTCATCTTGGGCAACATCATCTATAATACCCGTCTATAAAAAAGGTCTAAGATCTGACCCTGCCTGTTACAGGCCGATCTTGCTGATTGACTCTGCCGTCAAAATCTTGGGCAGAGTCACTCTGCAGAGATTAGGCGAACATCTGGAAGAGAGGAGGGTCCTCTCGAATTACAATATGGGTTCAGGGCCAAAAGGGGTACTCTCGATCAATGCCTTAACCTCCACATGTTAATTAGCAAATACACCTTGGCTAAGGAGGGTCTATTATATATGGCCTTTATGGACCTATCATCGGCCTTTGATCTAGTCAATCGCGCCAAACTCTGGGCAATTCTAATCAACATAGGGATTAACCCCCCTTTGGTAAACTACCTAGCGGCTCTGCATCAAGATCTGCGGGCCAGTATTAGAACCAACAGTGAGGGTAGAACCACTAGTTTTTTTAGATCAAAACTAGGAGTAAGGCAGGGGTGCATCTTGGCACCCCTCCTATTCACCCTATATATAAATTCCCTCGAATCAACCCTGAAAGGGTCCACTTCTGACGTCCCACGTATGGGGGAGTACATGGTGCCGGTATTCCCCTACGCGGACAACGCGGTATTGCTCGCCCGCACCGGGGTAGGGCTGCAGAGACTCTTGGACACCCCCGCGCCGCACGGCCACCAGCTGCTGCGTGTGTTTCCCTTTGCCTGCCTTCTGCCTCGCCGCCGGCCTCGCTGACGCCTTGGTCGCTCCCCTCTGGTTTTCGCCAGTTGTTTTGCCCTAAATTTGTGCTTGTTTCTTTTGTGCCATCTGATCGTTTATTTAGCTGTTTTTCCATTGTTTTGCCCGTCATTTGTGCCTGTATTTCCTTGTGCCGTAACATCGTTTTCCTTTCTGTTTTGCCTTTTATTTTGCCCTCCATTTGTGCCTGTTAATTTAATTGTAACCTTTGTGCCGTGTCCAGTTTCCTTCCTGTTTGCCCGCCTACCTCGCCGCCCTCCGCTCTCCCTCCCCGCTTCCCGCCACCACCATTGGCCCCGCCCCTTTTCTCTTCTGTTCCCTGCCCGCTCCCGCCTCCCAGCTGCTCCGCCCACCCGCGCACTTGGCCTTAAATGGTGACCGTGCGACGCAGGTGAGTGTGACCCACTTGTGGGACACCCCAGCGCCGCACGGCCACCAGCTGCTGCGTGTGTTTCCCTTTGCCTGCCTTCTGCCTCGCCGCCGGCCTCGCTGACGCCTTGGTCGCTCCCCTCTGGTTTTCGCCAGTTGTTTTGCCCTAAATTTGTGCTTGTTTCTTTTGTGCCGTCTGATCGTTTATTTAGCTGTTTTTCCATTGTTTTGCCCGTCATTTGTGCCTGTATTTCCTTGTGCCGTAACATCGTTTTCCTTTCTGTTTTGCCTTTTATTTTGCCCTCCATTTGTGCCTGTTAATTTAATTGTAACCTTTGTGCCGTGTCCAGTTTCCTTCCTGTTTGCCCGCCTACCTCGCCGCCCTCCGCTCTCCCTCCCCGGTTCCCGCCACCGCCATTGGCCCCGCCCCTTTTCTCTTCTGTTCCCTCCCCGCTCCCGCCTCCCAGCTGCTCCGCCCACCCGCGCACTTCGCCTTAAATGGCGACCGTGCGAACGTGCAGCGGTCACGCGCAGCGGGCGCGCCGATTGTGCGCCGAAGGCGCGCCAAAGGTGAGCCCGTCTGCGCCCGTCCGCGACCAGATCGCGACCAGCGCCAGGACCCCTGGCCCACGAAGACCCCGACCGACCCGCCTGACGTACTCCGCCGCCACCCTCATCGCACTCAACACCGGCCGACTCCCAGAATGCCATCAAGCCACTCCACGACGCACCCACGGACCTTTCAGCTGCCACGCCTGCAAATTCACCTGCATCCGGACCTGCCTCGCACCAGCACCCGCCAAGTCGAACGCCAGCAGCACCCACCTCAAGTGCATCCTGCTCAACACCCGCTCCGTCCACAGACACGCCATCGAACTCTGGAACCTTCTAGACGCCACAGCCCCTGACGTTGCCTTCCTCACGGAGACCTGGATGAACGCCTCTTCAGCTCCCGACATCGCCATCGCTATCCCAGAGGGCTACAAGATCGTCCGGAGGGACCGCAACGCCAACCAGATGGGAGGAGGCATCGCCATCATCCACAGGAACACCATCCGTCTCACGACCAGCACCGACAACACCCTGACCACCGCCGAACACCTGCATTTCCAGATCCACACCAGCCCGAACACCACCCTCAGAGGCACCCTGATCTACCGACCCCCTGGACCACGCACACAATTCAGCGAGGACATCGCCGACTTCGTCAGCCCGCATGCCCTCCCCTCCGCTGACTACATCCTCCTGGGGGACCTCAACTTCCATCTGGAGAACAACAACGACCGCAACACCAGCACCCTGCTCGACAACCTCGCCAATCTTGGACTCAAGCAACTGGTGTCCACCCCCACCCACCTCGCCGGACACACACTCGACGCAGTCTTCTCCTCCAGCCCAGACATCGACTTCAGCCACGCCACAGAGCTTCAATGGACGGACCACAGCTGCGTCCACTTCACCTTCAAGAGAACGACGACCCACCACCTCCAGCAACAGGCCGCCCGCAGAAGCTGGAACAAGATCACAGCAGACCAGCTCGCCACCTCCCTGAGCCAGCACCCTCCTGCCAGCTCAGCGAACCCCAGCCAGGCCGCCGACAACCTCACGAAGTGGATCAGCAACTGCGCGGACGAGCTCGCCCCGCTGAGGACCCTGCCCAGCAGACCCGGCAGCAAGAAAGCCCCGTGGTTCACCGACGAACTCAAGAGCTCCAAGAAGAACTGCCGAGCCCTCGGGAAAGTCTGGAGAAGGGAACCTACACCAGACAACAGGACCTCCCTCAAGCTTGCCACCCGGAAGCACCACCAGCTGATCCACGCCGCCAAGAAAACAGCATTCAAGGACCGGTTGGACAACAACGCACACAACTGCAAGGAGCTCTTCAACATCGTGAAAGAGCTCTCCAACCCCAGCGCAGGAAACAACGACATCACCCCATTGCAAGACCTCTGCAACGCCCTCGCTTCATACTTCCACAACAAGATCGCGGACATACACAACAGCTTCAACAACCAACCAACGCACACCATGACCGAACAACCACCCCCCACCACCACCCTCCACGCCTGGACCCCGATCAGCACCGAAGACACCATCCGCACAATGAACTCCATCCACTCCGGATCACCGACCGACCCCTGCCCTCACCACGTCTTCAACAAGGCCGACGCTGTCATCGCACCCCACCTGCGGGACATCATCAACACCTCCTTCGACACCGCCACCTTCCCTGAGAGCTGGAAACACGCCGAACTCAGCGCTCTCCTCAAGAAACCAACAGCGGACCCCACCGAACTCAAGAACTACCGCCCTATCTCGCTCCTCCCGTTTCCAGCCAAAGTCATCGAGAAGACCGTCAACAAGCAGATGGCCGCCTTCCTCGAGACGAACGGATCCCTCGACCCCACACAGTCCGGCTTCCGAGCCAATCACAGCACCGAGACCGCCCTCATCGCCGCCACCGATGACATCCGAGCCCTGATGGACAATGGAGAAACAGCGGCCCTCATCCTCCTAGACCTCTCCGCGGCATTCGACACTGTCTGCCACCACACCCTAGTACAGCGCCTCAGCAACGTCGGAATCCAGGACAAGGCGCTGGAATGGATCATCTCCTTCCTCGACGGAAGAACACAGAGAGTCCGCCTACCACCGTACAAGTCAGAGGCCTCCGAAGTCATCTGCGGCGTCCCTCAAGGGTCATCTCTGAGCCCCACCCTCTTCAACGTCTACATGAGCCCCCTCGCGGCCATCGTACGCAAACACAACCTCAGCATAATCTCCTACGCCGACGACACCCAGCTGATCCTCTCCCTGACCAACGATCCCGCCTCCGCCAGAGCCAACCTGCACGAAGGGAGGAAAGAGGTAGCCGAGTGGATGACGACCAGCCGCCTGAAATTGAACTCTGACAAGACGGAGGTCCTCATCCTGGGCTCTTCACCCTCCGCCTGGGACGACTCCTGGTGGCCTCCCGCCCTGGGCACCGCACCCAAACCGACAGACCATGCACGCAACCTGGGCTTCATCCTGGACTCCTCCCTCTCCATGACCAGGCAAGTCAACAACGTCTCCTCGGCGTGCTTAAACATCCTACGCATGCTACGGAAGATCTTCTGGTGGATCCCCACCGAGACCAGGAAGACCGTCACCCAGGCCCTCGTCACCAGCCGACTGGACTACGGCAACGCCCTCTACGCCGGTACCACCGCCAAGCTCCAGAAGAGACTCCAGCGGATCCAGAACACCTCAGCCAGACTCATCCTCGACATCCCACGAACCAGCCACATCACCGGACATCTGAGAGACCTTCACTGGCTCCCCGTCAACAAAAGAATCACCTTCCGCCTCCTCACCCACGCACACAAAGCCCTACACGACCAGGGCCCGAGCTACCTCAACAGCCGAATCAACTTCTACGCTCCCAAACGCCACCTCCGATCAGCCAACCACGCCCTCGCCGACGTCCCCCGCATTCGAAGAGCGACTACCGGAGGAAGGTCCTTCTCCTACCTGGCCGCCAAGACCTGGAACTCCCTCCCGACCGACCTGCGCCTGACCCAAGACCACCTCTCCTTCAGGAAGAAGCTGAAGACCTGGCTGTTCGAGCAGTAGCGGCACCCCCCCCCCCCCAGCGCCTTGAGACCCTACGGGTAGGTAGCGCGCTATATAAGTGTCACTGATTGATTGATTGATTGGACGTTTTTGGGGTATTTATGACCTCCCTGGACCTACAGATAAATAACAAAAAAGTGCACGTCATGGTTGCAGGGAAACGTTCTAAAACTGTAAAGCTTGGAATGTTTCTATGCAAAGGTAAAGAAATTTCCAGGGTCCCGGTTTTCACCTACCTGGGCGTCCTATTTGACGAAAGGGGCACTTGGAGGCCACAACTAAACGCTAAAGGCCTAGCTGTCACCAGAACAACTTCCGATCTACTAAGCTTTGCTAAACGCTTGGGATCACGCCCAGTAGAAGCACTGCTGGCAGTTTACAAATCAAAAAGCCTCTTAATAGCAAGGTATGGTGCCTCCATATGGGGCTATCTGCCACAAGATAAACTCCAGGTGGCGGAAAATACGTTTCTTAGATCCCTTCTAGTGGTCCCTCAATCAACCCCAGTACTATCAGTCCATACCGAGGTGGGTCTTGGCTACATCAGTGACCAATTACAGCTGGCACCTCTGACCTGCTGGGCCAAGACCTGGCTGAATCCCGATATTAGCTTAAACCATTCTATCCTCAAAGACTCTATGGCACTGGATAAAGTGAACAAAATCCCATGGTTGGCCTATATCAAAAACATCTTTTTTAAACTGGGGAGGCCAGAACTATACCTTGCCCTGAGCACCATCAAGAAGGGTGATGTACTGTGGATCAAGAACAATTTTCTGGAACATGTGGTGATGGAACGGGAGGAAATAGAGGTCCAAAAACCGTGTGTTAGGGCTAATTACATACTTCAGACCACCCCTAAACTGGAACCCTATCTGACCATTGTGACTCGGCCCTACCATCGTAACCTCCTTGTGAGATCTAGACTTAACATCATCCAGTATTCCTTGGGGAATTATCCAGTATGGGGAAAATCAGATCCATCTACCCCCTGTAGCTGTGACAATTTCTCCGAACAGACACTGATGCACTCTATTATGTTTTGCGGCCATTATGATGAATGTAGGAGACTGTTTTTAATACCTACTTTGAGAGAAGCGGGGTTTCAACAAGTCCGTCCCACTCTCCGCTACCTACAACTCCTGAGTAGCATAAGAGTAATATTTGGGGTTGCAAGCTTTTTGGTTGCTGCTATGCGTATTAAGTCTAGAAAACTGAAGTTAAACAGTCCTTGACATGTGCTAATACCTACCATTTGTTAGTCTAACTATGAAATGCTCTAACCAATGTAAATATATGAATTGTTTTTATAAGAAATGTTTTTAATACACAAACTGTTGATTTTATATGTGATGGAATTGCTTTTATGATTTTAATTAATCGAATAAAGCTTGCATTCACTTGACTTGACTTGACTTGACTATTCCCACTCCAGTGAGTGCAACAGTAGGGAAAGCGTTGGATAGCAGGAGGGTAAAAACTACTATTCCCAATCCAGTGAGTGCAACAGTAGGGTAAGTAAATACTTCATATATAAATAAAAATAAAATAAAACTAATACCAATTACAAATTAATTAAAATAATTAACACTTTTGTATAATATATTAATTAATCAATTAAAAATACAAATACAAATTAATTGTTAAAAATAATTACCTACTAATACAATTAACAATAAATTAATTAACAATGAAAAAATAATTAAAAATTAGATACAAAAAAGAATTTTAAAATGTAATTACTTACACTTAAATTACTTTCCACCCTATTCCCCTATAAACCCACAACCCACTACAGAAAATAAATTAATAAAATTAAAATAATTTTCAATTAATAAATTAATTAACATTAGTTACCCATTATATTTTAATTATTTACCAATTATCAATTAATTAACAAATAATTCAAAATAAATACCAATAAATAAGTTAACATATTTAATTAATTATAATTAAATTACTTCACACCCTATTCCCCTATAAACCCACAACCCGCTACAGAATTATATTACGCAAAAATTAAATACCATAAAAAAATTAATTAATATAAATAATAAAATAAACATACACTTTTCAATTTACTAACATAAAAAACACTTTAAAAATTGATATTAACTTACTTACCTCAAATTTGATATTTTTGTAGTCTATATTCTGTCCATGCTATATGTTTTTTAGTCTATATTCTGTCCATTCTATATTTTTGTTGTCTATATTCTGTCCATTCTATATGTTTGTTGTCTATATTCTGTCCAGTCGATATTGTGTCCATTCTATATTTTTTTATCGATATTAATGCAAATCGATAATAAAAACTCGATATTTTGAGTCTATACCCCTCTTGGGGTATAATATTGATATAGTAGACAAAATATAAGATGGGTAAAAAGAATATTGACCAAGGAATTCTGTGAGGGACTTACCGAATTAGATGTTAATAATTATAGTAATGGTATCACCTTTAGATATATACTTTCCTCTATTATTACATTTGGTGGTGCCACCACTCCAGGGGAGAACGTGCTAGAGAGTATTGTGGGTGTAAGTTGCAAATTCGATCTAACTCCACAGTGGCAGCTTTACGGGACATCACAACTCAGTTGGAAAGTATGCGCATATACTCCAAGCAAACAAGATATGCAGTTGATTTTATTTTAGCCAATAACAGTGGTGCATGTGCAATGATAGGAAAGCATTGTGTGGTCGAAATCACGAATATGGAAATGAATATTACACAGCATATTTAAGACATTTTGGAAAATGTTAAAGGGATGGAGAGTGGAAAATTGAACTGGTCTTTGTTCGATGGTTGGGGTTGGATTCTAGAAAAGGAGATATATCTCATTGTCCTTTTAATTTGTTGCTGTATTTTGTATTCCGTGTCTTCCCTTATGTTGCTCCAATTGTACTACTTATCTCACTCCCAAAAGAATTTCGATTCATGATACAAATGCAAACATAATACTTAAAAAAGAGCCTGATACCATCATGCAGCTGGATGAGTTTTTGGTTCAACTACTTCGCTTTCAGATTCTGTTCCTGATATAACTTGTACTGCTAATGATTAGTGTCGTGTTTTTCTTTTACGTTGGCTATGTCTAGATACATATTCGTACCTGATATATTATAGTCTGTATAGTTCTATTTTCCTGTCCTCTGTTAGTGTTGTACCTGATAGCAAGAATAAAGGTTAACAACAGATGCTACATTAGTTAGGTTGACATTTGTGTCACCATTTTAGCTCTTGAAGACACCATTTTCTATTATAATTGAAACTGTTACTTGCTCATTTACGAGAAATGGTCCTTGGTAAGTTTTGTTTTGATAAAAGAACAAATGTACTCCACTCTGTCAAGTAGAAAACAGGGGTTTGCTTTAGGCAAAGTCAGGACACACACACCCTTAATGAGTGTTAGGGATGTGGTAATGGTCTGGTGTCAATAGATTCAGGGGTAGTGGCAGCAGGGCCGGACTGGGAACCGAAACCGGCCCTGGCAAAGTGCTCGGCCGGCAACCGTGCTCTTAGCCAGGGCCGGTTTTCAGCCGATTTTGTTACAGGGCCGTTTTTGCAGCTATGCTGCAAAAAACGGCCCTGTGACAAAAACGGCCCCCTGGGGCCCACAACCGGCCCCCACCCATGCAGCCGACCGGGGGATTGCCCTGTGCCTGCAACGGCCAGTCCGGGCCTGAGTGGCAGCCCATGCATGTGAATACTCCCATACACATCCTTTATGAATTTGAGGGGTTTGTCAATGTGCTGTTGTTAATACAGTCAGGGGTATTGGCAGTCTGTGAATGTGAATACCCCATACTTAGTCCATTAATATACACCCTGTGGACGTAGGACAGAATTATCCCATTGAGCATTCTGTTGCACCTTGGTTGATGTGAGTGTGGTTTGGAGGCACCTAATAAGGCTTTTGTGTGGATTTGAATTGCCAAGTTTGGCGCATATGTTTTTATGCTGCATGATTTGTTAGATGTGATCTGTGGGTCCAGCCCTGGGTGAGTCGTAATGTATTGGGCGAGAGGCAGGGGTGTTGTGGCACCCGAAACATTGTGATGCCTTTTCTATTGGTACACCTCGTGTGATAGATCCAGGGATCTGTACATACTATTTTCGATCATTTGGACATTCAAAGATGGTGCCCGAATCAGTTGTATTACAGTGAGCACATGACAGTGACCACGTGACAGCAAGAACATCAGGACGCCTGAATATGATGACGGCGCTTTGTTGAATTAGGCAAAAAATAAAGGTATTGTGGCTGGGCCACATTGCGATACAATTTTTCGCAGTAACGTACCATGTGAGGAATATCAAGGGACCTACACATATGATTGTATTGAGCATTTGGGAATTCAAAGATGGCGCATGAAAAACAAGTATTCACAGTGAATACGTAATGGTGATCATGTAACGGTAACAATGTCATGTGGCCAAAATAGGTTGACAGCGGCTTGTTGAAATAGAAGGAAAACACTTGTGAGCAACACGCTGTGTTGAGGTACTGAGTGAAGGTTTCTGGATAGCGGTAAGAGTATGCGTGATGAAAAGATGACTGTATAAGTGATGCAGTTTTGAAAAAGGAATACAAGGGTGTGTATGAGCTTTCAATGAAGAAAGGGTCACTGTGTCCAGGCTTGTGGGCGGGCCGCTTGGAAGTGCTCAGGCATTACTAAAAATGAAGTAGGCGATGCTGATCGACATAGATGATGCTGTGTGAGATTGTTTTAAAATTGGGTGCATGCCTTAAGCCACTTGGAAGTGAAATTGAGGTAGAGTCCCCGGTTTATGGAATTCATATGACTGATGATGTGTCTTTGAAATGGGGTTACCAGTTCTACGGGGGGTAGCATGGAGCAGAGCGGGCAGGCCAAAATCCTGAGGACATGTGTGAAGCATCCACGCAGTACCCACAAAAGACACACCAGGCACACCACAAAAGAGAAACGACACTGCTTCTGGTTGGAAAAAAGAATAACTTTTGTATTAGGTCCAACCTGCAGAAGTAAAACACCGTAATGCACAGTAATCACAATAGGGCGCCAACAGGCGCCAGGGCAATGGATACCAGGGGGATTATTTACAGGGGTAATCAGAAAAAGAATAAAAAGAAAAAAGGTAAGTCCGTTAGTTTCCAGGCTGTAGAGAAAAAGAAGACATAGAGCAACCTCACTTAGCATAAAACATCAGATAAACATTAGGCATAACACATAGTAGGTCTGCATCAGCGTCTTCTGCAAAAAGAAACATTAAGCACCAAGCATTAACATCAGGCATAGGCCTAAATCATGGGGCAGGAGTCAAAGTGCTCATACAAAAGGAGAAATGGCATAGACCACCACCATGACCCGCATTAGCACCAGGCCCAAAATCAGCAGCAGTGCGGCAACAGGAGGTACAACTTAAATATATCAGGCCAAAATCACATTTAACCTGGGACCTCAACTTAACGTCTGGCAGGGGCCGCAATCTCATTAGCATGTAAGCAGGAACAACGCATATTATACAAACTTAGACTCCCTGCAGGGAACCGTCCCTATATGTTTGGCCAACTCAGGTTACCTTCCCTGGGGTCACATTTGATAACAGCGATAACCCTCAGACGCCAACCGTGGGCAGATGTGTGCTCAGTATGGGGGGGTTAATTGATGCAGGCCCCACCAAATAGGCAGATCTCAGCATAGGCAACAGGGAGGAAGTAGGTCCAAGGGTCTGTTCAGGGGTTCCTACGGTAGTCACTCTCGCTTAAGTCCATACTCCCCGCAGGTCTGGAAGGCCTCTTCACGGGGGAGTATGTCCCCGGACGTTCTCTATGTGTGGGGCCCGAGAGACCCCCGCTGCTCCCTGGAAGAGGCTCCTCGCGGCGTAGGCCCCCCCCCAGACCCACACAACTCAAGGGTCAGCCTCGGGGGCAGGCGCAGTTCTCTCCGCAGCAGCGGTGTTGGCCGCCTCCTCCCCGACCAGCTCACTTCTTCCTGCGCTCGGCTGGGTCCAGGGGAGGAGGACTCCCTTGCGGCTTCCTCTGCTTCAGGGACTTCTGATTCATGACCGGGGCTCCCTCTTCACCACGGGAGCCCGGCAACACCTCCGGCGGCTTCACCCGGACCCGGGGCTTCAGTCGGACTCTTCCGCGGCTCCCCCGCCCAGCTTGGGCTTTGCCCTGACACCGGCGGTCTCCTCGCTCCACCGACCGGTGGGGTAGGCTCCCGCTGTGGTCATCTTTCCCACACGGGGCTCCCTCGTCGCCACCTGCCCCTCTTCTTCTGGCTCCTTCAGGCTTCCTCTTCCCTGTCGATGGCTACGCCCCCAACCAGGCAGGCCTCAGGGATTCCTCTGCAACCACGGGTCGTGGCGGTGATTTTCTGGGGTCAGGTGCGGGGTAGGCACCCTCTGGGGTGCAGACGCAGCGCTGCCCTTCTTCTTGCCCTGGGCAGCAGCGGTGCTTCTTTTCTCAGCGCCAACGCGGGGTGGGCACCCGCTTAAATGGTAAAGCACACCCAGGGCACCAACACACGCTGGGCGACATGCACGCGGGGCAGGCTCCGGCTTGTATTTAAACTTGCATAAGGGTGCCAAAATGCGGGGTAGGCTCCCGCAGCGCTTACAGGCAACCAGTTCCTATGTAGGCCAGCCGGCGCGCCTGCAGCACAGCTCTATGAAATCCAAGCGCTCAGCAGACAAAGCGCTATGAAGGGGCACCAGCGCTTCGAGATTATAGCAGGGATCACAGCGCTTGGGCCAGCAGCAGTTCCCAGTGGCACAGCTCCTCAGAGCACATCGCTTTGGGCACACAGCGCTTCTAGGCACACAGCAAAAGGGGGCGGATGGTCCCATCAGCAAGCCCCAGGGTAACACTCCTCACCTCCTGGGGGGGGTCCAAGATGCTCCTTCCCTTCTAGGCACTTCTGGGTGCAGCGCTTGCGTGGCGCAGGGTCCCGGCACTTCAGGGACCTAGGGGGGCCCTCCATCTTCAAGGGGCCGGGGGTCAGAGCAGTAGGCTCTACTAGGCCAAGTCAACAGTCAGTGGGGGCTTCATCAAAACAGGGCAGTAGGCTGATACCATCCTCCAATGCAGCATGGCCCTCCTCCTGAACAGCAGCCTGAACTCCTGAAGTGGGGCTTCCACTAGCCCTGGGGACAGTAGAGGGGTGATAGATGGGTGCAGGGTCCAGCACACAGGCCCAAGTAGCGGTATCCCCTGGCAGCAGGTCCCCTCACGTTCCTGTTCCAGCTCTGTCTCAGCACATGGTGGAACATCCCTTTTATTTATACCCTCCTCACACCACCTCCCAGACAGTGCCAGCAGGTTCTGGAATTCTGTGGCGAACTGGTTTAAACTGGCTCAGGGGGTGGAGTGGAGCACCCTGGGTGCCAGGCTTTCCCTCCAAATGCTCGGGTGGCTGGGTACCTAACGACTAGACCGCTAACCTACTGCAGTCAGGAGGCACAACTCACAGCCATGGCATCCATTTTAAATGCAGCATTCCATCAGGGTACATTTTACACAATGGGGGAAAATAAGTGTACACACCATTGCATGACATTACACATTAACATGGCGTCTCACACCATACATGGCCTTTACAGCAACCTTTACCATGGAGGAGACATACTTAAATTAGGGGGGCAAAAGGCGAAACATTTTGGGGAAAAAGGGCCAAGTCCAACACAACTCCCCCCCCAGCCATAAGCCAGGGTAGACCAATCATTGCCTTGATGGCCTTCCCTGCTTGGGGTGGAAAAAGGTGGACGCAGGCCCACAACTACAGGAGCACCTGCAGTTTCTTCTCCATTCCGGTACCCGATGGTTCCCTCTCGCAACCCTCCCTTCACCAACCAAACCAGCCCACCGGTGTTCTCTAGTGGGATGAGGCCATCCAGAAGTCTCTGGCCCTCGTTCTCTCACAGAGTGGGAGGCTTTAGCCTCAGGTACCCTTTGACCACTCTCCTCCTACCGAACTGCCACTGGTCCTCCCACCTGGGGTCCGAAACCCTTAGGCTGACCAGCACTCAGGGGCGAGGTTCTCCTCCCCCTACCTCTCCTTCTGGGGTCTGCCCTCTCCTCCTACGCGGAGCACCCTCAGAACACCACTCTCTCCCCAACCTGCAGTCAAAACCCTCAGGTTGAACCGATGACAGGGGCGAGTCCTCCCTCCTCCGCAACCCCCTCCCAGAGTTCTGCACCCGCCTAACCGGAGTAGTACCCCTAGAAGTCAATTCCGGGGGGACTCTGATTACAGATGTCCCACCCGCCAGGTCAGGCAACCCCTGAACCTGGCACCCCTGTCCAGGATCTACACCCTGTGGCTGAGCAGGTGCCCGAGGAGAGTCGTTCCTCCTTCTGCACCCCCTCCCAGAGTTCCGCACCCTCCCACCGGGAGAAGTACCCCTGAGAGTCAAACCGGTAGGGACCTCGATTACAAGTGCCCCTCCAGGTCAGACAACCCTGAACCTGGAACCCCAGTCCAGGATCTTAACCCTGCGACAGAGCAGACCCCCGAACCTCTGGAGCTCCGATTACAGATGCTCCAGACTCTCCTGACACGAGGGCACCCTTTCACTGGAAGGCACATCCGGGCAGCATAGGCTCCCAACCTGGGGTCCCTTATAGAACTCTCCAGGCCCTGTGACTGCGGTTGGGGCACCTCAGGACACCTCCCCGTCTCACTCCTTCCTGTGGATAGGATGTGAGGCCCTAAAACCCTCTCACTTCCCTGGGACCTAGCTGGGCTATTCCTCACCTCTCCCGCCTCGCTGGGTCGGAAGATCCCTGCACCATTCCCTTCAGGATCACTCCCCAATGCCCTCTCAGACTCTCTGGCACTTACCCCAAGGTCTGCCTCCTGTGCAAGTTCCCTGGGGTCTGAGAACCTACACTGCAACTGATGGTGAGGCAGTTTTGGAAAACAATTATTTAGGATGTTCTCCCTGATAACTGCATGGCACAGCCCTTCCCAATCCTCCACTGCTCTACTCACCACCCAATATTCCAATGCAGTCCATCACTCCTCCGCAAACTCGTCCAAGGACTGTGGAACAGTTTTCCCCTGCCCTTGAACACTAACCGGTCCCCCTCTTCCTGGGAATCAGGCACCGCCACCTGGGCTCTGGGAGTAGGACTCCCTGCACTGGAACCACTCTCACTGCCACCACTGGACCCCACCCTCACTGGTGAATCCAGACCACAAAAACCACTCTCAGGGGACAACCTACCCACCTGAGCTAGTTTCTCCTTGGCGAAGGCCCTCTCCTCCTCCGCCATCCTCTCCTGTACTAGGACCATCTCCGTCTCTAGCCTCTTCTCTTCTACCCTCAGCTGGGCTAACTCCTTGGCATGCCTGAGCTTCTCCAGCACCAGACGATGTTCCCTTTCTTCCCTTCTATCTACCCACGCTCTGGGGACCGGCAAAGGGATGGGGCAGTGCCCGCGGGACTGGACCCAGTGCGGGACTCCCTATCTATAGTGTCCTAATCAACTACTGGCGCCTCTGCCCTATAATCTTCTTCCTCCTCATCATCCGAGTATCCACCCTCCAGGGTTATGGACTGGGAGCCCTCCCTCTGGTCTCTACCAAATCCACCCTTTAAATACACGGAGGGGTAATCAGACAGGTCCCCACCTGGCTCTAAGGGTTCCCCCCTCTTGAGGGTCCCAGAGAGGAACAATTTCCTGCGGAAGTCACCTACTAGGGGTATCTCTCTCTCTTTGCAGAAATACACTATTTCCTGCTCGGAGTACTCCATGAGGTAGTCATCATCAAAGACCAACCCCATCCTGACAAGGTACACCCGAGATACACCACCCACAGGGCAACAAGGGGAGACAATTAAAAAAAAACACTTTCAGGAGATATTACATTTCGAAGCTCTATTTGCAGTGTAACCCATAGCCACTGTGGTACTGCGCAAACACAAGTCCTATCCCACCACTCGCCAACAATGTTAGAACTGGTGTTGTGTCTCTTTTTGTGGTGTGCCTGGTGTGTCATCTGTGGGTACTGCGTGGATGCTTCACACATGTCCTCAGGAGTTTGGCCTGCCCGCTCTGCTCCATGCTACCCCCCATAGAATTGGCAACCCCATATCTAACAGTGTGCCATTTCTAGGGGCATTATTTAGGAGTATATGAGGAGATATGTCTATTTCCACAGATGAACCTATAGGCAACGAATGTGCTGTTAAAAGGGATCAAAATGATAAACGATATACACCCTTACAACTCAGTGGGAGCTGGTATTTGGGCCCATGGCTCTCACTAGGTAAATATTACTATGTCTACAAGAACAAGACTTTGTGCTATATTGAAGTCCAGTGTCTGTTTTCATGAATACCTGTACTGAAATAAGCTGCGATTGGAGGTGTTTTCCTTAAAAAAAACGTATTCTTTTCTGTATGTTTGTCAGTCATTCTTGATTTGATGTTAGATATCCAGGGAGGTGATTGTTGAACTCGGTTGCCCTGACAAATTTTCCGCCAATATATAACAGGCAATGAAACATGTTGGCTGTCCTTGAAGTGGTTCACAACCTGTCATGTTTTTAATGCTGGGCTAACTCAATTTTTGGTTTAAAAAGTTACAAGTATGTATGTGAGTTTAGCTCAATTTCATTAGAGACTTCTCCTGTCTCGTTGTCACAGGGCCTTTACTGTATGTTTTGTCTCTACAACTTTCTTTCACTGGAAACACATTTTTTTCTATATAAGAAAGTTATCAATGTTGACAAGAACGTGGGCAAGCTGGTGAGAACCTGCCAGTAGCTCCTCTGGTGGTGAGATACTTTCCCATTTCTCGACACATTTTTTCTTTGTGGTACACATACACCTAATTAGAATGGGTATGTTGTATGTTGAGTGAATTCCTTTTTCCGTTCTTGTTTTTAAATATTAACCAAGTAGGCGCAGAGGATTTGTTCAGACTGTGTAAATGAGCATCTGAGTTTGGGTGAAGATAAGAATATTCGTCTATACCAATCCTATATATATGAGGATGCCTGGTACTGCCAGGTCTTTGGTGTTTTGAATATATGATATTTGGAGGGTGATCTGGCACGTACATCCCTCTTCAGCTCCTGTTGAAAGCATAGATACATATTTGTACCTGATATATTATCGTCTGTATAGTTATATTTTCCTGTCCTGATAAAATGCTAAAAGTGGGGTCTGATAGAAAAGGACACATATCATTGTCATCTTACGAGTGTTTTACCCAATATTATCTTAGTATTTATATGGCTAATACATTATAACTGTATATTGTGTGTAGACGCAATCAGTAACAACAGATGCTACTTTAGTTAGATTGCCATTTGTGTCACCATTTTAGCTCTTGAAGACACCATTTTCTATTATAATCGAAACTGTTACTTGCTCATTAATGAGAAATGGTTCTTGGTAAGTTTTGTTTCTCCGAAGCTGAAAGTTGCTCATGAACGCATGCCTTTTCTGTTACCTAGAGGCCTTCTCCCACCTGTCTAGAAGGGAGGATAGTCCAGACGACCTTGGATAGTAGATAGTTTATACCAGGCTCTGGAATCAAAACTTATGTTCTGTGCCCCCATTGTATTATGATAGCTACTAGTACTTTTCCATAATAGGCGGGTCTTTGTGGGCTCTACAACATACACAATGTAACTTTATGCTACTTAGAGTCAGTCCCTTTCAGCCATCATAGTAGGCAGGTCAGACTGGACTCCACTGCAGTGTACTTTGTGAATAAACTAGTTTGCTTGTATTCTCTTCTGCGTCATCAACTCTTCATTACTGGAAGGCAAGAGGAGGTCGAGAGTGACCCGGGTGACCCTAGTGGGTCACTTCCTTCCCTACCAACCTTCTCTACTCATGGCTAGAAGCTTTACACATTTGTGGTCCACTAGCTTTGTTACTGCTAGCTGCTAACTTGTGTCTAAACTCTATGCCCAACTGCAAGAAGCCATCTCTCATATAAGGCCAGAGTCCATGCACAGCAAAGTATGCCCACTGTCTCTGCTATCATCCCCAATGTCCATGGCCAAGGACCATGCACCATGAATGTTGGGGGGTTTGGCAGAGCAAAAGGCCACGTATAGGGAAGGGTTAGTCACATAGTTGGTTGGGTGCAGGACAAGGCCAACCCATGCTGTGCAAAGCCAAAAGCTTCGGTCAGCAGGGTTTAGACGCAATGGTCTTTAAAACCGAATAGCATTAAAAAATTTAAATTGATTAAAATTAATTATGGATTTTTCTACTCATACAGTAGGAATTTAAACCTCAGAACTTTACTGGAAAAACACAGTTAAAATAAAGTTATGGTTCTGAAAGAAAAATATAAAGGGCCTGATTTATGTTAGTGGGGAGAAAACTCAATGCCAACATTATGGGTCATCTGCCCAATTTAGAGTCATGATGATCATAAGTTTGACCACAGTGAAGACTAATCCTTCCCCTGATGGAGTAATGGTCTTCTGAGGTTTGGATATATGTCCACTCACCTAATGTAGGTGATAATATAGCAAATTATCAGTGCTCTTTACCGCTAAGTAAACCTTGGCAGCTAGGCAAGATTGAAAAATGCTCACTAGCCCCTCGCCATGGGTGTAAACTTTTGTGGTGAGGGGGCATTGTTTAAAAAAAAAAGGAGAAAATCCATTTTACATATGTATATTCACAAACCCATCTGGCAAAATTATAATGTATTTTCAGGAACTGTGATAGTGGTTCCTGAAAATGCAAGAGATTTGTGCTGGGAAGCGGACATCCATAAAAGGACTCCACCATGGCCATGGCAATTACTCTATCTACCAATATATAAATCAGCCCCTAAATCCCTTGAAACTGGCATAGCTGGATAGCTGGATACACAAGCTAAAACTCAGTCCCCATTCAACACCGTGCATGACTTCATACATATCACTGCTGACACCACAACTGACATAATCAATTACATCATTGCGGAAATTAAATATGGCATCATCAATGACCCAAACCACATGTCATTTTAGAAGCCTCAGTCTGAGGACGGAATGTAGCAAATCTATTTCATTTACAAAAATCAGAGGCAAATGAACAGCATGCTGCTCTGTCGCCACATAAATATTTATTATCGCTGCCTTGTGGAGAGAATGATGGCTCCAGAGCCATAATGAAGAGGCTTGGGTCAGCTGATAAATATGTCCCATTCCATAAACTGGCAATTGCTGCAGAGAAGAGATAGGAATACTCCAGGTGCCTAAAGATTATCTGCCTGATAGACTCAGGGGATTAATCTCTGACAATATGCTATGTAGCACAAGAATTCAAAAGGAGTTTTCAGCAAGCAGCTGAAGTTGCTAACAAACTAACAGCCATGACCGATCACAACTTATAAAATAGCTCAGAATCCTGAAATTAAAGTGGCACCTGCACTGAATTCCATCATACAATGATGTAGACTGTGTTTAATGGATTGATAATGGACTAATGACATTCACAAAAACTCTTATAGTTTGTCAATTAATCTAAAGTGAAACGATGGTAACCACACTATACATTCTGAAAACTTCAAAGGTTGTTTGCAAGGCACTGCAGTAATGGACCTTAACTGCAAACATTGAAACATACAAATCCAAGGGGCTCATTTTACAAATCTCAACGGCTGAGTGGCATACAAGTGTACATCATGGGGGAAATGTTATAATCTAATCATTTTAAAGCACTGCTACACTTATTTCCTTAAAGACTGTTTAGGAAGCAAAAAATGTGGGATTAACCCTATGGGCGCGAAAGGAATTCCCACAGCTGTGACTTCGGACAGCCGGGGGGCTGTCCAAAGCCTGCAAAGGGTTAAAATTGGATTTGTTGTTTTGCGTTACTTTTATGAAAATGTTCACTATTATTTATCAGTATTTTTCTTGATTAGTGTATTTGATGTACTGGTAAATCCCTAGTAATGGGTATGGGGACTCATTTAAATCTTCGTGGCGGAAGACCTCTGATGTAAATTGGCGGTTCTTCCACTAAGCCAAAGTCGAGGTTCTCTCTCTTTATTTAGAGTAAGTTGAAATGCTTAGTGTGAATGTGTGTATTAGCAGAATGTATTATCAGTGGGAACTAGCCTCAAAGGGCATAAGGATAGTGTGCTTGTATGGAAGAAAGGATTATTATTTCTTTTGAAAGCCCTCACCCACCAACCTTTTTGGTGGCATGCTTCATCATCGGGCTCCACCCAGTGACACAGAATGTGTCCCGTGTGTGCTTCAATGCCTGTTTACAGCGGAGCTGGTTTCGTGGTGAATGAGTGTGCAATGATAGCGTGTGAGTGTGAATTAAAAACTACCCTCGGGTCCCAATTCTTATAATAGGTAATTTTATTAGTGGGCCCGTGGTCGGGCACCACACATATGGCGATTGCAGAATCTGCCACTTGGCACGCCCAACCAAGACACTTGATCTGGAACCCAGAAAAATATGACGACAAATAAAACAAACAAATTGCAACTTATCCAATGTAGTCTACTTGATCGAATGTCCATGTGGACTACTCTACATTGGTATGACTACACGCAAAGTCAAAACAAGAATTGTGAAGCACCGTAGTACCATCAGGTGCAAAAAAAATTGACAAACGAATTTACCATTACCTCCAAAAAGAACATACAACTAATGATATGTCCTGGACTGTAGTGGAATGTATTGAGTGTCATAAGACTAACAACAGCAAATTCTTTCTAAAAAAACAACATTGGATTTACCACCTGTCCACCCACCTACAGGGGCTGAACGACAATATCCCCTGGCACAGTCTGAATTCCTGAGCCCACAAACATACCAATGACTGAGGTTCTCACCAGGTCGTGCAGAACAAAGCTTACCTTAACTGTAAGATGCCTGTTACCCATGCACTGCTCTGATTCCATTTGAAAAATCCTAATACAATCTGGAGTGCGCAGCATAGTCTAGGTAAAAAGTGACAAAACATTTGCTTTAACGAATACCCAATTTCTGTGCGATTTGGGCATATATATCATTTACCGGGCTCCCAGTATACGCATGCACGTAGCCCACCTATCGCACCCCAATTAGATGATCATAATCAGAAGAGATCATCTTTTGTAAATTTTGTAAATTTTTGCTTTCATAACCCAATCTTTATTCTTCCTCAATTGAAGAAAATAGTACTACACATAGTGATTTCTTTCCTCTATGTCTAGCTACACAGTGAGGGCCTAGTCTTTCCTCTATGTTTACCCCTCTTCTCCCACTGCAGACAATACTCACACAATTGAGGAAGTGGTTTCGGCTGGCACATTGCGGGGAGTATTTAAGCCTTAGCACACCGAGGGTGAACATCCAAGGAAATCCGATGCATACCAAGTAGGTGCTGACGCTGGGACCGAGCTTCACCCAAGTAAGTAGGGACTGTAATAGCTTAATGACTCTCAAGGCCACCGGAGATCCTCTATTTGACCTCTAGGTGACTTCACTCACCTTTTTGTATGTCTCCTCTTTAGCTAAATAGAAAGCGATTCTATGCCGACCCCAATGCCAGATACTCATGAAGCTTTGCTCTGATAATCTCAAGAGTAAGCATTTGTAATCTTTTAACTGTCTGCCACCAATTCCGCAGCATGGCATGATTCCGCTATTGATTATATGCACATACAGCTTTTATCGTCGACCAACTACCACGTCACAGTCCGTCCGCGCCACTATTTAGCATTATGGTTACTACACAGACACAATGGCATTTAAGCACATAAGATGCATGTGCATTCTGGGATGCTAATTTCCATTCATTATGTGTTACTTTGTATTGTTTTATGTCCTTTCTTTTTACAGGTACAAAGCACAGAGGGAAGCACCCTCTTACCCAGATTGCACCTTAGCGAGTGCAACACATAGCGGGTCACTTACACTCAATTCCTGACCCCGCCTTTTTAAATCACTTCACGAGCACTTAACACACTTATAGATCCTGAAGAAAGTGAGCTCATTACCTCAAGGCCTGGCTGAAACATGTTGACCACACAGGATGTGGTAGACCATAGATAACTCCACAACACATCCACTGCCGTGTTTTTAACACTGCCAAGGGCCCGCTAATAAAATTACCTAATATAGGAATTGGGACCCGAGGACAGTTTTTAATTCACACTCACATGCTATCACTGCACACTCATTCACCACGAAACCAGCTCCGCTGTAAACAGGCGTTGAACCACACCCGGGACACATTCGGTGTCACTGGGTGGAGCCCGATAATGAAGCATGCCACCAACTAGGTTGGTGGGTGAGGGCTTTCAAAAGAAACAATATTTCTTTCTTCTGTACAAACACACTATCCCTTTGCCCTTTGAGGCTAGTTCCCATTAGTAATACATACATTTTAGGAGAAGTGAACTAGCCCTGCAGTTCCTCCCTCTCCCCTTGATACCTACTATTGTATTAGCATAATCACAGGCATAATGTGAATGAGTAAGAGGAGAGGATGCTGAGTTTTCCAGAGGTAAAAAGGTAAAAGGTGAGTCTTCAAATATATATTTTTTTAAATTAATTTATTTATTGACATTTCAAAGAAAAGGACAAAAACAAGAAAGAAAGAATCGACAAATCAAGTCATAGGCATATACATCCATATTATGAGATCAAAGGTAAGTGTTATAAAATGACACATTTCCATTAACACCTTTAAAATGTAGTCCACAATAGCATAGCAACAATGTTTCAAAATAATTCAGTGCATGGCGTCAATCCACCCCAGAGCCACCCGCTCCACTACAGATGATGTGGCCCAGCCAGTGGTTATTCCCTCTATGTCCCATACATTCTATCAACCCAGTAGGTATATGAGTTGCAGGATCAAGTCCCAACCACAGAGTCATTGCGTGTTAGCTGCTGTGTGGTCAACCCCTGTAGTTATGGCTACATCCTCCTCATCTGCTGTGTCCTGTGGATGTCTCCTGCTCAGGAATAGGCACCAAAAGTTCTTAGGCTTGTTACAGGGGGACATTAATTTGCTATATAGTTCTGTCTGCGTACTGCAATATAGTATTTCTCTAGTCCATTGCTCTAAAGTAGGTGTTGTGCCCCGCACCCAGGAAAGGGCAACACATCTCCTGGCCAGGAGGAAGGACACATCCACCAGTCGTTGGAGGTCCCTAAGGAGGGGTTTAAAATATCCTAGGATAGCCAGAAGCAGATCTGCAGCCAGCGTGAGGTCAGTGACCCGATTCACCTCTGCATACACCTGGCGCCAGAAGTGAGCAACCCCCGGGCAGGACCATTCGACATGTATAAAATCGGCAACCATTTCTTCGCACCTTTCACATTGTGGATTCTCACGCATCCCGTATCTATGAAGTCTTTCAGGGGTATAGTACACCCTATTAAGAAATTTAAAATAGATCAGCCTATGGCGTCCGTTTAGCGATATACGCTTGGTGCTCGAGCAGCAGTACAGCCACTTCACATCCGTCATTTCCACATCGAGATTTTTCTGCCATTCCAGTCACGGTGAGTCTTCACATATTTCCTAAATTAGAGAAGTGAATGTTTCCGGTCCTGCATGAATTGATGGAAATGGCCTGCTGTTTTTTTTTTGTTGTTTTTTTTTACAGTTCTTAGCCTGCAGTTTGATAGTGGTATGGTTGCAGGTGCGCCATCATCCACCAGAGATGGTGAGCTTGTCTTCAAGATCAGCAAGGGTGTGATAGCTTTGGAAATGATGCAGCTTGTTTTGAAGATGATGCAGGCAAGGGGAGACAATCGAGTTCCTTCATGATCGGGGTGATGTGATGATATTTCTTTAGGTCCTATATGACACATATTGCAGTATGAGGGATGTCCCTAAGGGGTGTTACTGTGAAGTCTGGGATTCAATTGAGCAGCACATTACTAAATATCCCTGTCTGTTAGATCTGACAGCCTTAGGGTAGTCTTCCCCAAATCTTTTACCTGATTGTCTCACCTTTATTGCTCATTTATTGTTGTTGGCCTTATGTTAGACCTGACATTCTTGGCAAGGCTTCCCCTGTCTTTTTGTCTTTACCTCCAGTATTTTTGTCTGTGTTGGTTTTCATTTTAGCTGGTTTCGGCACTCTGATAAGTTTGCCACTGCTGATCAGTGCCACCATGCAAGTGCTCCATGTATAAATTGTGATTATGATTGGTTATCCATGATTAGGATGTTTGACTTACTGGTAAGTCCCTAGTAAAGTACACTGTGTGTGCCCAGGACCGGTAAATCAAATGTTACTAGTGAACTTGAAGCACTGATTGTGCCATCCACACAATTAGCCTTTCCAGTGTGTCTCAGACCTGCCAATACAGTGTCTGAGCACAGTTTTAACTGCCATGTTGACCTGACAAGCGCACTCACTTGCCAGACCCTAACCTTCCATTTTCTTACATGTAAGTCACCCCTAAGGTAGGCCCAAGGTACCCCAATGGGCAGGGTGCAGTGTAGGTGGACATGTGTTGATGAAATTTGCATTTACTGATAGTGAAATACTGCTGATTTCTTTTCACTATTGCAAGGACTAGCTCTCCCATAGACTATCATTGATTGGAGCTGCCGTGTAACAATTTACAAATGTAACTTACAATTGAAAATAGCTAGAGATTTGGAGTGTGGACTCTGTACTCAGAATTTAATAACACACCTTTTGGTAAAGGTGGTTTATAACCCGTTCGGTGCATCGGACGGCCCCCGGCTGTCCGACTTCACAGTGGGCGTGTGCGGAGCACAGCCGGGGGCCGTCCGAAACATGCCCACTCATTAAATCACCCGCACCGCAGCAGAATTTGCGCCTTGGTCAACGGGTTAAATTGTGTGTCTGAAAATTCCACTTTAAGTGGGCATTTTTTTTTAACCATCCTGTGTGCTTCTGCGTGCTTGTGGATTCACCGTCTGGTTTTAGACGGACAGGAGTTGTTTGTACATTCACTCTATACAATCACACAAAGGGTGCTGTGGTGTGCCCTGCATATGCTGATGAGCCATCCTGGGCTAGAGTGGTGGGAGGAGTTGTTACTAACACCTGAATAGGATGTGGCTACTCTGCACAATGCAGTCTCCACCTCCTGACCAGGGAGGACAGAACTGGTTTTACTGAGCAAGAGAGTCTTTCTGGACAAAGACTTCAAAGGGAAAAAGGGGTATAACTATTAGATCTAAAACCCCAGAGCTTTAGATTATCTGGACTAAGAGGACCCTGCCAAGAAGAAGAGCTGAAGGTGTGCTGTCCCATTTGCTGTGTGTTGCTTTGCTGGGTGGACCTGCAGTTACTGTTTCTGTCTGTTGACAGTGAAAAAGACGGAACCTTTGCCCTGCTATGGTATGCTGCTTAAGAAGATCTCCAAATGCTTGATTTAGAGGTTGCCTCCTGTTAATAAGCCTCATGGACACAAAGACTTCATCTGCAGCTTCCTTGAACTCCACTGCTAGGGGTTCTGACCTGCCTTGTGGTGCTAAATCGAGTTCTGGCCCTTAGAGGTAGTTCCTGCTGCAAAGATCTACAAAAACTTGAGTAAACCTGAAAAACCAAGTCTTCGCCCTTCTTGTGGTTTAATTTTCTGATGCAGCACCACTGCACGGGGAAATTTCAGAAGCATGTGGCCGAAGAAATCCATGCAGCACCTGTCACGCCGAGTCCAGCTCACTAGTCTCCGAAGTCCCAGACTCCCACCCTGACCCCAATGTAAGCCCTGCTATGCGGCTGAAAGAAACAATGCATCGCGGTACTGCAGATGAAGAAATTGATGTATCGCCTGTTTGCCGCTGCTGCATCGACCTCCAGTGCTTCCAGGTTACCTCGCATCGCACCTGTGCACCACGCATCTCCGGCGCAGCACCCGCAGACCAGAACCGTCTTGGAATCGCTGCATCACTTCCCCGTACAGTTCAGATTTGATGCACCCCTTCTCCTGCGTGCAGTAGAAATGTTGCATCACCTCCCAAAGGACTAAGGAACTGGTGCATCAATGTGCCTTCCGAAGCTTCACTCCTCTGCGGTTGTTTTGCCTTGTGGAATTTGGCACATTTGAGGTACTTTGTATATAAATCACGCATCCATCGTTTCCTATAGACAACATTGTTTAAACCTTTTAAAAGTCATATTTTGAATTGTGCACATTAGAGTTTTGTCATTTTGGTCTTGTTTGGCTGAGATAAACATTCTTCATTTTTCTAAACTGGTGAGTTGTCAATTTGCAGTGTTCTTCCTGTGTTACTGTGTGTTTGAGTGCAATTACTTTACACATTTCCTTAGAGATAAGCATGTTTACTCATGCCAAGCTACCAAGCGAGTGAGCTGGGGTTATTTAGATGTGTAACTCCCTTATGCTGAATAAAAGGAAGGGTCCGTACTTGGACAGGGTGCATCCCACTACCAACTAGAGACCCCCATTTCTAACAACTTAGGACTTTGAGCACTTTGCCACAACAAACCAGTGCTAAAGTGCACGTGCTACTCCCCTAAAATATTATTTAATTGACTTATCCATGATTGGCATGTTTAATTTATCTAACCGTTTCTAGTACAGTGCACTACATGTGCCCAGGGCCTGTTGTTTAAATGATACTAGTGGGTCTGCAGCATTGATTGTGCCACCCACACAAGTAGCACTTTAAACATTTCTCAGGCCTGCCATTGCAGAGCTATATGGACTTGGCAATTTAAAACCCCCTGCCAAGCCCAAAACTATATATATATATATATGTCACCCTAAAGCTAGGCCCTAGGTAGCCCATAGGGTAGGGTGCTGTGTAGACAAAAGGTAGGACATGTACTTTTAGGTTTTACATGTCTTGTCTTGGTAGTGAAAAACACCTAAATCCATTTTTCACTACTGTGAGGCCTACTCTCCTCATAGGTTACTATTGAGAATTCCTTATTACACGTCTAAGCTGTAATTCCTGATTGTGAAAGAGTAGCTCTGTCATGCTTCATATTATTGGCATGGTAATTGTGGTATTTACCACATGAAAGATGAATGACAAAGGATGAAAAGTTAAGAGGTAAGATTTATTTAACCTCAGCCACGAACAGCTCTAGCTCAACTGTCAAGAATCTACAGATGAACATTCTCTGTGCAAGGAATGTTACTCACACAGAATTCTGTATTCTATTAAAGAACATAGGCATAACATGGAAAACATACAAAGCTTACCATTACACATCTCCCTTATTAACAACTACAAAATAAAATATGCAGCAAAAATAAAGAAAAGAGAGAACAACACAATAAAACTAATAAGATCAAAAACACAGAGGAGTTCACACATAATCTTTCATGTAAGCAGGAGCCTTGCGTATTCTTTGACTCCTTACACGAACTCCAGGTGAATATCTAGAACAAAGTGGAGGAACATTGACAGCACCAAACATATGATTATCAGCATTCAAATAATCTTGAACACAATTTTTGGATTTCACTACAACCACCCGACTTTTATTCCAAATCCTCCCATCATGTGTTTTTATAGCATTCTTAAAAACTTTTATAACAGGTCTAACATTGGTGTACTTAGACCAAGATTTCCGTCCAACAGGTGCTTTTATTTTGACAAAGTCACCTATCTTGACCTCTTGGAACTGGACACATTTCTTATCATCAAAATACCTTTTCCTACAGGCCTGCTTTTCCAACTCCCACTATCTCTAAGCACCAATGCGGTTATCCACAAACCCTTTATTCAACTTCATCCAACCAGGACACCACATAGTATTAGGAATTCTGCCTTTAAATAACTCAAAAGGAGACTTTCCAGTGGTGGAGTGGGTAGAACACCGATAGGCATCAATCCTTTCCTTAAGAGCTACTTTCCAATTGAAACCATTAGCCCTTGCAAGCTGAATACATTCTTTTAACATTTTATTCACCCTCTCAACAGCACCATTGGTTTCAGGATGGTACAAAGAAGATCTCTTGTGAACAACGCCACAACTATTCAAATAAGAGTCAAAAACTCCAAAACAAAATTGTGGACCATTGTCTGACAAGATGTTATTAGGAAAGCTTTCCCTCTTGAAAATTTCCTCCAAAAACTTGATAACCGAATCAGACGTTATGTCACTAACTGCACACACCTCACTCCAATGTGAATACAAATCAATTACCACAATCAAGTAAGGAGTGTCAGACCCACCAGAAAGCGGCCCCAGAATATCAATAGCTATCTCATCCCACGGATGATTAGGTAAACTCCTACAAACCATGGGCATATGTTTAGTCTTAAGAATTTTATCACTTGCACAACATTCAACACATTCTCTAACCATTCTTTCTATCTCCAAATCCATTCCAGGGCACCAAAATTGAGTACGTAACATCTCCTTTACAATACCTAAATGACCACAGTGTGCATGCAATAACAATTTTTCCTCAACCCTGATGGAGATACAAGTCTCACTCCACGTGTCAGCATGCCATCAGTTATAGATAATTCCTCAGAAAAAAGAGACCAAGGTTTATCCAAACGCTTGTTTTCTCTCAACATACCCATCACCTTAACTATCACCTCATCTTTTTCCAGTTCATTTTTCCTCTCATTCTCCTCAACAACACATTCTGTAATTTCACAGACATTAATACCATCATCCTCCTCTTCAAACACATCCTCAGCATACACTTTATCTCTTTTCACCAATCTAGAGAAACAATCAGCAGACTTATTAGAAACACCAGGTATGTACCGCACCTCAAAATCAAACTCCTGCAAAGAAATAATCCATCTCCTACTCCTAGACGAGATAGAATCCAAACCTTTCTTACAAAAACCTCTTTTAATGGCTTGTGATCTGACGTGACAATGATCTTAGTGCCCCAAATTAAGTTTTTAAATTTTCTCAGAACCCAGAAGATCGCTAATGACTCTTTCTCAATAACAGAGTAATTCAACTCTGGTCCGCTAAGACATCTTGGAGCACAAGCAATGAGAGAATCATTACCCTGTTTACTTTGAACTGAAACCGAACCAAGACCTTTATCACTAGCGTCGGTAAATAAATATGTCGGCAAACCTGGAAAAAATGCATGAAGACATGGAGCTTTCTTCAATTCATCTTTAATTTCTTCAAACTCTTTCTTACATTCACTTGACCATTCAAAAACCACACTCTTCACAGTAAGTCTTCTCATATTCTTAGTTTTATCAGCAAAATGCATGATGAATTTCCCATAAAACTCCACCATACCAAGGAAAGACAGCAACTCCTCCTTATTAGCTGGCTCAGCCATATTATCAATGGATTCAACTAAATCACTTTTTGGAAAAACACCTTCACTCTTAATACAATGCCCAAGATAATTCACTTCTTCCATACCAAACTTACACTTCTCTTTCTTAAGTGACAAACCAGCTTCACTCAACCCCTCTAAAACTGTACATACACGTTCATTATGCACAAACATATTGGCTCCATAAATTAACAAATCGTCTTGATAACACTGTACGCCACAAAGACCTTTGAGAATACTTGCCATAATGCGTTGGAATACTGAAGCAGCTGAAATCAGCACAAAGGGCATCCTTTTAAATTTAAATGTGCCCATTGGAGTAATAAAGGCTGTTAACTCCTGACAAGACACATCTAATTCTACCTGGTGGTAGGCAGAAGCTAAATCTAAGGTGGTAAAATACCTCGCTCCTTCCAAAGTTCCTACAATTTCATCAATATTAGGCAAGGGGAACCTGTCCACGACAACCTCCTTCTTTAAGGCACGTAAATCTATGCATAAGCGAATCTCGCCAGAAGGTTTCTTAGCTATAACAATGGGTGCTAACCATTCTGTAGCTTCTACAGGCTCTATAATCTGATTCTAAATAGGTTTATCAATTTCCTTCTGTACCTTTTCTTGTTCACCCAAAGGAATTCTTATTACTTTTGCTATATAGGAACTGCATTTTTCTTTAATTTGATACAATGTTTGTAACCTTTTAAACATCCCTAATTCTCATTAAATACACAAGGAAATGTACCTGCAAACATTGAAGACATATCCTCCACCTCCTGTATCTGTACTTGAGGTGAAGCATTGGGATTAAGTTTAACTCCTAGATCACGTTGATGTTTCCAACCAAGTAGTGCATCACCTTGTTTGGCTAGATAAACTTTCCCAGGAAGGATACGACTTCCCAACTCAATGGTAGCCACAAAATAACCCAACAATTTGATGGGTTTCTTTCCATAACCCAAAGGTAAAATGTCACTTCTTAAGAGCTTAACATTTTTTCCAAAGTTTTTATATAATAAAGTTTCATCAATCATTGTAATCTGCGAGCAGGAATCAAATTTAAACTCAATTAATGTATCATCAACTTTTACTAAATGTGATGGGTGTTCTAGAGGGCTTCCATTAACTTGAAAAGTCACAGTCTTTACATGAGGTTGAGACCATTTTCTATTAGTACCCTCCCTTTTATTGATTTTAGTTCTACAACATTTCGAGAAATGCCCCCTCTTACCACAACTATTGCACATAGATTTCAAAGCAGGACAAATAGGGGAGTTCACCAAATGACCAAAATTTCCACATCTAAAACAGGAAAACTTGTTGTTAACATTCGTGACATTAGAATTACAGTTACTCAACGCAGAATCATTTTTATCTATGGTTACTCTTTCTTCTTTTTTTACTTGACAAATTACTTCCTCAACTTTTGATTCATTTTTATTTTCTGAGTCCGTCGTCTTTTCTTTTTCCCCTTTCAATTCATCTACACATTTAGTCATGTGTTCAACTTGTTTCGCAATAACCAAAACTTCTTCCAATGGACGTTCATCCTTTAACCAAAGTTCTTTCCGGATACTGTCATGTGCACATTTTAAAACGAACTGGTCTCTTATTCTTTCTTCCAACGTCTGACCAAATTTACAAGAGGAGGCCAATTTCCTTAACGTCGAGACATAGTCCTCCACAGACTCATCTTTTTTCTGGTCTCTCAAACCAAAATGGTATCTTTCCATTATTGTACTCAATCTGGGAAGATAATGTTGATGTAATTGTTCAATAGCTATTTCATATTCATTTAAGTTCCTTTGTTCAGACATACTTAGTTCCGGTAAATGTTCTAATACATCTTGACCTTCACCTCCCAAGCAATGTAGCAATAATGAAAGTTTTCTTTCAGCACTTAAGTTCGTGCCGCACACCCTTGCATAGTTAGCAAATATTTTCTTCCACTTCTGCCATTTTACATTTGCCTCTCCTGGACTCGTTAGAAAAAATGCTGGCTGAGTTACATTTTGCATTTTCCGTTATTTACCTTTTTTATTTAAACTTATATTTTTTTAACTTTCTTGTAACAGAAGAAATTTAAAAAAAAATAATTTATACTCATGAAAAAAAACACTATTTGTTTTTATAGTGTCTATCCATATATTTTATATCTCACTTATTTTCCTTCACCATAAGGACTAATATGTTTTTTATTTAACTTAGAGATAGATTTTTAAGATTATATCTCTATTGGCCTTAGAGCTTTTATCCACTCACAATGCGTGTAACAACATTCTTTTAACAAGCAGTAGAAAACAAGAATGTTTCATCAAAAAGAGAACAATAAAAGACAGTCTCCTGGCAATGCAGCGCAAAAATTATGTTCTTTCAGAACAAAGAATGTACCATTGTTACGCATAGAACATTGCCTTTTCCTTCTCCGTGTAAATTGACTTTTTTTTCTCTTAGTAAAGCGTAGTGCGTCACAATGATTGACAACGAGCTGCTAGCGTAGCGCGTCACTGACACGCATACGCTAATGTGAAAGGAAAATCTTCCGTGATTGGTGAAACGCACACACGAGGAAAGTAAAACGTCACCGGCACGCAAAGCGGTTGGGATGATTTCTCCCGACTTTTCCAAATAAAGTCTAGAAGAGCCCTTTTAAGCCCTCCCACCACACTCCTCACCTTGTAATAATCTCTTTTTCGCTGAAAATGAAGAATCAGCCGCTGGGAAGACAACGCTTCCTTTAAAATTCTTCGGCCGCTGGAGAAGTGATGGGATAGATGAGCAGGCTTCGTGTTGAGGTAGAAGAGGTTCACTTCTGAACCTCGCCAAATATATGTGGTGTTTACCACATGAAAGATGAAAGACAAAGGATGAAAAGCTAAGAGGTAAGATTTATTTAACCTCAGCCACGAACAGCTCTAGCTCAACTTTCAAGAATCTACAGATGAACATTCTCTGTGCAAGGAATGTTACTCACACAGAATTCTGTATTCTATTAAAGAACATAGGCATAACATAGAAAACATACAAAGCTTACCATTACAGTAATGATAAATCCTCTTTACTGGTAAAGATGAATTTAAAACTGCCCTTTTAAAAATGCCACTTCAAAAGTGAGTTCAGATTATTTGATGATGTATTGCAGAGCTTTGATATTCTAGTTGCCTTATTGTGTGGAATCTAATGACATTTATGACTGTTGTAGGTGCTGCTGAAGTAATTAGCCTAAAGATGTGGCGTGTGCGTGAGCAGTAGTTTGGTAATTTTAACTGTCCTATTCCTTAGGCATTGGTGATATGAACTGGTGGAGGCTTTCCGATTGTTGGATTTTATTGTCTTTAAGCTGGACACAAGATTTGGATAAGTTGTCACTCGAGGTGTGGAGTGCTTAAATGTGGGTACTTTGTAATTTTGCACTAAGGTAGCACTTGGTTGGCTGGCTTATTTGGGTATTAACAGACGATACATATTTGGAACTCATGAGTGTCTATAAAGTTTTGAATATTGTATATATTCCATTATTAGATTCATGGTGAGACATTTGTCCTGAGGATGGTCTTGTGGATTTGAGTAACCGGATGTTAGACCGAAACGTTGACGCAATGACACTACTTTTGCATATATGGTTTACAATTGATGTTCTATGAATGGAATGAAAACTGAGGAATTGAATATTATATATGGCTGATGCTATACATGGTCCATATATGAACAAAAGGTGACTGAAACCACTGCAAATATGAGATGAAATTTAAACGGTGGTTATTTTGTTGCCATGTATGATGCTGATTTATGAATATTGTTCTATGTTCATTTGAAAATGATTGGATTGTGTTAATTGATTTATTCTATTACATAAAGAAGTTATTTTTGTAATAAATCTTGTGAGTTCTGTCAAATTGTGTTCACTGATGTGACATTATAAGCAATAATCGAAAGCTAAATGAGTCCTCAAGGATCAATTATGTTATGGTATTGATGATACCAGTTCCTTGGGGAATATTGGGTTGCCCTATTGATGTATTAGACTTTTATAAAGATGGCATTTTTCGGGTATTAGCTCTGTGTGCCTGCAGTCGATTTGATTCAACTTTATTCGGATTACGAGAAATCCATAAAAGCACAGCAGCAGGACAGGTTATACAACAATGATAATAAAATTAATTTCAAATTAAACAGTTTATGGAGCAGGCCACATGATCAAGGTTAGGGTGGTAGCCAAGGGGAAAACATATCACACATTCAACAAAACTCTTAAAAGGAATAGAAGGCTCCTTTCCCAATGGCTCATTGGTAAGGTGAGATAAATGGGTAAAGGATGCCTATACTGTTCTATGCTCATATAGCTTGAGGCAAAATGTTTTTTCAATTCCGTGCCAATCCTTTCTGTGCTATATAGTGTATAAAGTGCACTTTTGAGTTCATTTTTATGGAGTGTTTCTGCTGTGCTCACATTTAAGAAAATGCTACCTTTATTAACACTACAAAGACTATGGTACACTCCTGACAGTCAAGGGCTATCCATTTCTTTCTCACATTTAACACAGTCACTGATGATTTCTCTGGTTAAAGAAGCGGCCGGATTCTTCCAGACTGATAGCCAAAAAAGAGCAGGACGAGCAATAATAAAATCATTAATATATTTTAAATTCAGTTCCCTATGGCATTTATATTGTGGGGTGGAGATTGGGACACCCAGCAGCTTTCTGCCAAACCTATTTTCTTCCTGCTGAATGCAGGGGCTGTTTGCGTTGCTCCAGATCTCGGCTCCATACGTGGCTACTGGGAAACATTGAGATTTAAAACATTAAAGATAGCTAAAATAGCACCTGAGTTCTTTAGGCGAGGGAGAGTAAGGATGGAATTAATGGCCTTTGAGAACTTGCTCCTGGAGTGGGCCAAATGCTCAGTCCATGAGCCGTTCGCAGCAAAGACCAACCCAAGATAAAGAAAGGTACTAGTGCTTGTCAATTTTTGACTACCTGCAATAACAGAGCTGAGCTGGTGCTTTTCGGGGCCGCAGGACATTATAAAAGATTTTTTTAAATTGACGCATAGATCTAGACTGCCCATGCAGTTAACAAAGATGTAGTACTAGGAAACGCAGAGAGTTCGGAGTGCGGCCAATGAGGACCGCATCATCTGCGTATAATAGTACCCGGAGTGGTTTCCCATTAATTCTGGGGACATCTGGGTTTGTGAATTTCAGCAAATTGTTCAATCCATTGATATAAATAATAAAATACTGGGGGGCCAGAACACATCCCTGTCGGACAGCCCTGCCCACCCCAATGGCTTCAGAGACCTCACCACCACTACCAATCCTAACCTGGGCCTTAAGGTCTTTATGGAGATGCACCAGAAAATGTACCAAAGGCTCATGCAGTCCATAGGCCAATAGGATGGACCAGAGCTTAGACCTATTAACTAGGTCAAAAGTGGAAGATAGGTCCATAAAGGCCAAATAGACTGGAGAGGATTGTGCAATGGTCTATTTCCCAATGACCAGGTTAAGATTTAAACACTGTTCATTGGTAGCAACCTTGCTGCGTAAACCCAGCTGACAAGGCTCTAAAATGTCACTTTCCTCTGGCCACTTTAAAATCTTGTTGTATAAAACTCTGCCCAATATCTTTAGGGTATTATCGATCAAGGAGATGGGGCTATAATTAATAGGTTCTGACCGGTCCCCCTTTTAAAAAATTGGAACGATGGTGCTCATGGCCCAGGTGCTTGGCATCGGGGCATATGGTAAAATATTGAAAACATGTAGAAGAAGCAGTGCCCAGAACTCTGGTTTCCATTTAATCAGATATATAGGCAACCCATCCGGACCCTGGGCCTTATTCCCAAGGCTCTGGTGGATAGCTTCTTCCACCTCAGACAAAGTTATTTGTATGCTAGACAATCGGCCAAGTTTATACTGATCTTAGCCTTGTGGGGGAGAAGTGTAGATTTTTGAGAAGTGGCTCTCCCTAGACTCACTCGATGTGGTACAGCTAACATGGGTTACAGCTGTTCCATAGAACGCAAGTCCCTCACGGCAGACCAAAATATGTTGCCCTTTTTTATAGTGTCAGCCTTAGATAAGGCTTCCCAGCGGTTATTTATAAGAGCTCCTTTCCGATTACTAATTGCTATATTGTACCTCCATCTAACTGATTTTAAGTCTGCTGTACACCTTGGGTTAAATGTTAAAGCCCAACACAGGTTCCTTTTAGCCTTGGAGCACTCATGGTCAAACCATCTTGGGTCATTTTTTGCCCGGGGGATAGGTTTTGACAAGAGAGTTTTAATTGCCAGGCAAAGTTTTGTAAATTCCTGGACTGCCCCTGGGTGTGGTTCATGAATCGATACACATGAGTTAATAAGGTGCAAATGCTTCTTCGCTAGTATCTGAAACAATTTGCCACTATCAGCATCCCTCCATGTTAATCTTAGGTTGTCAGTTGATGGTATTATATCCTGGCCCCACATTTGTTAGAGAACACGAGGCGAGGAGCCAATCTCAAGACTATTTTAAGAGGATTATGGTCCTCATGGCTCGTGGCTGTAACCTCTGTGACCATTAGGTGGTCCACAAGGTGGGGGAGATAAAGATAAAATCTATGGTTGAGGAACAACTCCGTCCTCTGAAAGTAGGTGCTTGGTGGTTAATATCATGTGAAACACCCGCAACATCCATAACATTGACAAGATTACGTAGCCAACTCTGAAACCCTGGGTGATGCGGGACCTGAGTTGAATGTACCCCCAACGTGTGACATATCTATGAGTTTTGCATTAAAATCACGACCCCGGAGAATCCCGGTAACCCCCTCTGAACCTTGCTGGCAGTTTAAATTAGAAATTGAATCAAAAAGCTCAATAAAATTCCTATTTGGAGTAGAATAAAAATCATTGTTATGAAAATGTATCAAATAAAAAGAAACTCTCCTTTGCATATCAATATTTGGAGATTACGGCTATTGGTTGGTAAGACCTTAAAGCTCCCTCCAGCAGCAACATTAATCCCAATGAATAAACCCCCCGACGGTCGACCAAAAGGTAATGTTAATAATTGAAAACAAAAGATCAATAAGAAACGAAGGTATACGGTAGTCAGCAGTTGCGACCACCACTCGACTCCGTAACAGTCAATGTCTGAACACAAACAAAGTATGGGAGCATGTGGTTGAATCCACCACCACACTCCTCCGTTGAAATACACGACCCAAAAATACCGGAAGCGGGTAGTTTCGACCACCACTACCGCTCCGGTAAAACAATGAACTCTGTAGGGCACCCGGAAGCGTGTAGTAAACTCCCACTATGCTCCGCTGCCAGAACCACTCTTCATGAATCGTAACCAATTTGGAAACAACACCTGGCAGCGTGTAGCAGCACTGCTACCACGCTCCGTTGCTAATGTGGCAGATCAGTATAGCGGTGGAGAAAGGCAGAATCGGCACGCACGAGGAAATGTGCAGCCCCACGGTTTGCCTACAACTCTGCCAACAAAGTTAGTCAGAGCGAGAGAAAGCTTCCAGCGCCGCGTGCTCAAGAGTACCTGAAATCCAAAAAAGGGGAAAGGCACCTTCAACCTGGCAGAGCACAGCATGGCAGCAATCACCCCAATGTAGCCATCACACAAGGAGCGTCTTCCGAGCAGAACCAGGAAACAGAATTACGTGCACCTTCCCTCTGGCCCCGGACAGCAATATACTTCCTGGTGCAAAGGGTCATGGGAGTTGTAGTTTCTTTGATTAGGCAGGCGCGGCAAGGTGAATCCTGACAGCCAAGAGTAGCAAGAACTTTCAAGTTACCTGCGATTTTGTAGAGAAGGTAGATGCCAGGGAGTAGACGAGAGAGGGGTCGCCCAGCCCAGCCTCTTCCGGGCTCCGATGGGCATGGACAGGCCCGTCCTTGGCCCAGGCTTTGCCTGGGGGCGCCCACGTGCGTCCTGCACTGCAGGAGCCCTGCAGTGTTCTTAAGTGCCTCCCGGTGTTTTGGGGCGTGCGTGGGCGGCGTGCGCGCCACTGAGAATCCTGGGGATTGTAGTCCCGGCCGGCGTCCCCCGTCACGGTGGAACCGGGACTGTAGGCTGCCCGAGTGACTCTCCTGGTGGTAGCGGCAAGAATGAAGCAACAGGCAACAGGCACCAAGTAAGATGGACTGTGTGCTTTCACTCTAGACAGCGAAACACAAAGGGAGCTTAGGTGTGACCGATGTAGCATTTCTATCATGGTGGCTCATCCTGGGCAGTATGGGAGGGAGGTGCTGACACACCTGAATAGCCTATCTCCTGTCCCCACACAAAGTTCTGCATACCCCGCTGTAGGGAGTATGGAATCAGATCTGAGAGTGGGGACCTCTGTACACTTCAAAGCCCCTCTTTGAAGTCACCTCCTCTTCAATTGCACAACTGTGTATAGGTAATGGGTCTCTGGCCCCACCAAATCAGACACTACTGGAACTGTGAAGGACTCTGCCAGTAGGAAGGATTGCTGTGCTGCTACAAGTACTGCCCCTCTGCTGGACTTCACTGTTCTGGGCTGCCCTGCAACCCTCAGCCCTGCTGAGGAAGAACTAGAATCTTTGATTTGAACCCAGAATGATCTCTAAGGAGATGTTGGGTTGCCGTCTTTATTGACACTCAGGGACATCAAAGTCTTACTCCTTGCTCCAGTGCCTGGTCCATTGTAAGGAGATTTAGGTTGCATGAAGCAGAATCGACGAATCACTGCTTTTGCGGGAGCAGAAACGGCGTTTCTCACTTGGAACCAGTGCATTGCAGGCAGAAACAATGCATCAGAATTCCTGCATCTCGGCTGCTGTAGTCAGAGACGAGAGATGATCAAGATACCTTTTTTCAGCTGGCCTTGCATGGCTCTTGTATCCAACCCGCGCTCCATTGCAGTCAGCCTGAACTCTTGACTTTGCCCTGGTCCAGCGTGACCAGATAACCCTATAGGTGCTAATTGCTTCTAAGCGCTATTTTAAAAATTCATATTGTGACTTCTACTTATTGAATTTTTGTTGTTTTAGTATTGTTTCATTTATCAATCATAATCTATTTTTCTAAACTAGGTGTGGATTCTTTTGGTTGTGTTTTCACTTTGTTGCTGCTTGAAGTGTTGCACAAATCCTTTATACATTGCCTCTTTAGTTAAGCCTATCTGTTCTGTGCCAAGCTACTAGAGAGTGAAAACAGGTTAATTTATGTTGTGTATTTGACTTACCCTGACTAGGATTGTGTTCCCTGCTTGGACAGGGTGCATACCTCCGCCAACCAGATACCCAATTTCTAACAAGCTCCAAGAGCATTATGTCTTGAACAGCACTTCGGAAGTCACTTTCTGGAAGAAACAGTTTGACTTAATTTAGAAGAGAGAGCTAATACCAGGCCGACTTTGGCCGAGATGTACAAAGGTTTGAAGGGCTACATCAATTTTTTAAGCAGCAGGAAGCAAAAAACTTTTTGGTATTTAGAAGGGCAACCAACGTCCATTTGTATGGTTTTGTAAGAAAAAGTACATCAACAAAGCTTATTGTACTGCCTTGTGTTACTCTGGGTCAGGTAGATGCCTCATGGGTGGTGCATGGGCCCTCCTGTGCACCCATCCATGGATTTTGATACAAAACCATATTTACAAAGAGATGTTGATGGGTTTGCGCCAAAATGGTTTGCCTGCCTGAGGCTGGCGTAACTATGAGAAATATGTTTATACCTCCTCATTATTTCCTTTTAACATGTATGCTGCATTCTGCAGCGCATATACAATGAGCAAATTGCTTAAAGGATTGTTTTTGTGGAGGAAGGAACCCATTCCATCACAAAAAACTATCCTGACAATAACAAAGGCAACCTTGTGCTGTAGCACAAGGGGGCTTATGTTGGTGCTAGGCAGTAGACAGTCCAATTCTTTGAATATATGGCACAGCTCTTCTCTCACCCTTTCACGAATCACAGTGGAACAACTTTACTTGCTGCATTGCATGAATTCTTTTTTGGAAATGCTTTTCTTGAGGGAGATGTTGGTGTCCAGGGTGAATCCAATTGACCTGGCATTTAATGAAAGTTGGTGTTCGAAGTCATAAAGGTTCATGTCATTGAGCTAGGTTTGTATTGTATCTTTGTTATTGTTCTCGGTAACTAACAAAAATTCTGTCTTGGTTGGGTTAAGCTTCAGCTAGGCACTAGACATCCACATCAGGATGATGTACAGGCAGTGTTTGAGGCTTTGGGTGTCTGAAGCAAAGGAGATTTTTAAGAAGAGTAGTATATCATCACTATATTGATGAAACTTCATTTTGGTATCTGTGAGTAGAGTATCATAGGTTCAAGATGACAGGAAAAAGTATGGGGCCCTAGTGGACTCCACAAGTCAAGCACCAAACAAAAGAAAATCACCTACCACCCCATCATTCTCAGCGACTCTTAGAGTAAAAAAACAAGAATGTAGGCGACAGGTAAGGCATTGGAGAAATGATTATAACACTCAGGAACTTGACATTTATAAAACTCGTCTAACTGAATATAAAAACGTAATTAACACAGAAAAATGCACCTACTTTACTAAACAAATGAATAAGTCAAAGAATTCCACTAGAGAACTCTTTCAAGTGGTCTCTAAACTATCAGGTCCCCCAGAAACTCATTCTATCGAACCGTCACAAAATTTCTGCGACTCTCTAGCACAACATTTCCTAGATAAAGTTAAACAAATCTATGACATCTTTGGCATTAATATTAGCATAGACAATGATACTCCCATTAATATCCGTCCTTCAGACGCCTCTAGATTCTCTAAATTTAAATTGATCACTAATGATAAGGTCACCACTCTTATCCAACAGACTAAATCAGGCTCCTCCCATGACTCATTCCCCCCTAGTATTTTGAAGCAAACCTCTGAGATGCTAGCTCCTTGTCTTGCCAATATTTTTAACACTCTGTTCTCACGTGGTGTCTTCCCTACCAAATGGTAAACGGCTTCTATAGTGCCGTTACTGACGAGACCCAGTCTCGATTCCACCCAACCCAATAATTTGCGACCTATCTCTTGTCTACCTTTTCCCGGCAAAGTAGTGGAGAAAATCATGAATGAACAGCTGACTGATTATTTACCAAAGAAATAATTTTCTTGATGAGACACAGTTTGCTTTCAGAACAGAACATAGCACTGAATCAGCTTTAATCATAGCTACAGATGAAATTAGAGCAACCTTGGATTCGGGGGGGCAGCCTGGAGTTCTGGACTTTTTGGTTCCGTCCAGAGGTGTCAGGGAACAACACCCAAAGACCCCGGAGTTCCACCTGCCTTGGTGCGCAAATGAACAGAAACACGGGCTTCTCGATGGTGGCGTCAAAGACCAAAGGTTTATTACTGCAGGGACACAGAAATCACAGAATCTACACACGGGCAGAATCTAGGAGACTGTTCGATTTGTACATTGAGGGTTGCTCCTTTTATACCAAAAATTGTGCTTCAGGCAAATATTTCACATGTCAGTACATTCCCAAACCTTTGTGTCTAAAACAATAAATATTTGGCGTTACACAGGAATTGTCGATAATATCTGATGCCAAACATCACGAAGAGGGGTTCCCACTAGTCCATCACAATCCCTTGTCAATATTGCATTCAAGAGCCGGACCGCCTCATCGTAAAGTTCGTTACCTCCCCCTAATAAAGGCCCAGAAGGAAAGGAGCAGAGCCAGGTGCAGAAGATAGGAAAGCGGGATAAGAGATGTTTGTGGGTTGTAAATGGGCAAGGCTACCGGCTTCGGCCGCCTAATCATGATCGGGACAATGGACACGAGAACCAGTTCAGGTGGGCTGGCCTCGGGCAGAGGAGGCAGCCTTTGTCGAGTCATGCAGCTTCAGCGTGATTTGGTTTAAGGTGTACGTGTCATGTAAGAGGTGAATCTCCGGCTAAGGCTACGTGTCCTTAATCAAAGTGGAGTGAATGAAGTGATCAGAGGCTATTGCATATGTGAGGGCAAGGAAACACAAAATGGCGGCCATGATCTAAGATGGATGCCATGGGTAGATCAGAAATGTGTTCATAACAGGAGTGCTCTTGCTCGTATCGTAGCGAAAACACCAGGATATGCTAAATGGATCATTTGCGGTTCGCTGATACTAATATTATGTATTTCCGACAAACTTGAAAACACGGGTTCAAATCGTCACGGAACCTCAAGCCACCTTTATTTTACTTGATCTTTCTGCGGCGCTTGACACCGTCGGCCATGATCTTTGGTTAAATTGTCTAAACTCCATTGGCATCTCAGATAAATCACTTACACTACTCTCATCCTTTCTGTTTGGCAGAACACAATCAGAAGCCTTGGGAAGCTATGAATCTCCATCCTTCGTCCTCCCCTGTGAAGTTCTGCAGGGATTATTCTTAAGTCCCACGTTATTCAACATTTATGTATCGGAATTGCCTAAACTCAAAGGAACATTTGGGCTGGCAGTGACATCTTACGCAGATATTACACAAATTGTTGTATCCTTATCAAAAAAATCCGCACCACATATACAAAATTTCAAGGATTGCATGCTTGCAGTCAGTTCATGGATGAACTCTCATTGTTGGAAATTAAACTCAGACAAAACTGAAGTAATCACGTTTGACAATTTCCTACCTAACTGGTCACAGAGTTGGTCCCAGTCACCAAAGCTAAGAACCTTGGCGAGATTGTTGATGATAAACTGAATTTTAAGTTATAGGTAAATGCTGTCTCTTCATCATGTTTTTTCTTATTAAAAACTATTAAAAAATTACTCTCATTTATCCCCATGGACAGCAAAAAAACTGTGATCTTTTCTTTGATCCTGGCCAAGTTAGACTACTGCAACGGTCTTTACATCAGCCTACCTGGAAAACAACTCAATAAGGTGCAGATGACTCAAAATGCTGAATATTCCTAAGCATTCATCTGTCAGAAATTATCTGCATAAACAGCATTGGCTCCCAGTTAGGAACCGCAATATTTTTAAATCTCTCTGCATTACCTACAGAGCACTCCAGAATACTGGCCCCATTTTTTTGAGGCGCTTGTTCTACTGGTACATTCCAAAAAGGCATCTAGGAGCTAAACTGCTAGCAACTCCGAGAGTCCTCAAGGCTACATGGGGTGGCAGTAGCTTTAGGGCAGCTGCCCCCAAACTTTGGAACAAACTCCCTTTTGCCATCAGATCCCTTCAAAACTCTACTTGCATTCAGGAAGGCCTTGAAAACATGGCTTTTTGAGAAATAGTCATCTTCATCTCTACAGAAACTGGCATACTCCATGGACCGGCACCAAGACACCCTCTGGTAATCGTGAGCTTAACATTGACATTGACAAGTGACTGGGATCCTCTATGACTTGATGGCTTCCATGTGACCAAACTGTTGTCAACAAGAACGAAAGGAGGCAGACCTTTCAAGGACAATGCAGAACGCTATGCGAGACTCTAAGGTGTGTATAAGGGTTTGATGGTCAATTATGTTGAAGACAGCTGAGAGGTGCAGCAATATCATGAGGCAGGCGTAATCCTCATCTTTGGACAAGAGGGCAACATCTATGATGTTGTTGTGATGGGTGAATACGACGTCAATGAATGTCATAATATGTGCAGGCCCGACAAAGAAAATATCAGTAAATGCAGTGTGAACTCATGCCATAGCTGGTGCCCTCATAATGTCCGTCAATGCAATGTGAATGTATGCCGTAACTTGTGCTCGCACAGCAGCACCGACACAGCAACAGTGATACCAATGTATGTAATACTCCATGCTCGTATGCTAATATTGTTGTTGCTTCCAAGACCAATGTCAATGTATATTCAGACCAGAGCAAACATAACCTCATTAATACCAGGCAGAACGTAATCAATGTACAAGATGACCTATGTAAACGTAATGCTGATAATGTCGATAAAAAAGATACCAATGGCTGCCATATTATTTTTAGGCGTTCCAATGAATTCACATCATTGCTATCAGATTCACCCAGGGTGAACTTTCCATCAAGAGATACGTGGTCAGGCAGGTCCTGCAATCTATGCCCACGCTTATCAAGTAGCAAGTCATAAGTGGGTTCCCCCATAAATTCGAGGCTAACACGCACCCAGGGAAAACCCTGATCGATTCCACAGACAGATTGTTGCACCACAAGCAAGTTGGAGATAATTGGCCCCAATAAAACCCATTTGTTTAAAGGCTTGTGTTCCCCAGAAATACCACAAAGCTGGATACCACATGTAGATAGGTACACTCATTCAATCAGGACATGACATGCACGCCACACATGGCAATCACGCGCTCCTCACATAGACATCTGGATACATACACACTGGCCCACATTACGCTCTCCCCAAGGTCAAGAGCCACATGTGTAGAGAACATTTTATTGTACCTCATGAACTGTATAAATTGGCGACCAAAACTTAGTATAACGAGAGTTCTGAGCAGGCGTATTCTATCCTGGCTCTCCCGGCTGCAGTGTTTAATTAAACCAACTTGTCTTTTCATTTATTGAAGGTAAATCAATATACGAGCAACTGTGTGTAAGGTTGCAATCTCTATGCTGTAGCGTGATAATAATCCAGACTGGTTGTTGTGCAGAAAATAGATAGCATTTTAATCAGTGGAGACTCTGCTGGCTCCACCAGCATGACATCTTTTATCTATTAGTCCATCTGCCAAAAGACTGCAATGTCATCTTGATGGTTGCAGCAACCTGCTAAGGACAGGGTGACCATTCACTCATTTTCCTTGCAAGGCATATCAAATATAGGGTGGGAAAATGTAGAATGGTCCTCACTGGCAAGGAGAACACTTTCTGTGCATAAGAGTAATTTTTGGGGGGATTGAGAGCACAAACTTGCACTTTGGGAGCTTATTTTCTTAATACAAAAAAGTTTGCCAAGCAAGTACTTTTAACATGCCAACTAATTAGGAAAGCTTCAGTAATGTGAGGTGAGCCACAGCTGCATTGGCCCCTCCCACAGCACAGAGTTCTTTGCCAGGTAGGAGGGATTTCTCAAAAGACAGTACAGTCATCTGCCAAGCTGACAGCCTGCTGGGCATTCTGCCAGGGTCTAAATTACCTCAATAGTTATTGCAGAGGTGTTTAGAATGATGGATTTCAGATTGTATTTATCAACAGAAACCACTCATCCCAAAAAGCAGTGTACGTGTACTTTACCTGTTCCATGTAGTGTCTAGAAGGACTTTTATGGAGTGGAGGCCCTACTGTAAGTTATATTTCTATTATACATTGTTCATTATTATTCATGACATATTATTCTCAAGAATATTCTGTGTGCTGGGCACTGGGATATCCAAGACCTCAGGATGACATTTTTCCAAAACTGAGAGAGTGAAATCTCCACTACGGATTAGAACTACAGTGTTACAGTGGAAAACATGGTTTACATTTACAGAAACTAAAATTTAAGTATATATTGTTCTAAGTTCTGCCTTACCCATTATGTATGCATGGGAGTTGCCACTGTATAGTATATGTACACAGCTGGCGGTGTGCGTTTTCACCATAACATCAACTCCTAATCTCCTTGGTCAATAATATTGTGGTAATAATAATGTGATGTTGATAATATCATTACACTTAATTTTGGAGGTAAGAATACCTTTATTTTAGGTTTGATATATATTTTCAATCATTTCAATATTATATTTTTTATTAAAACAGTGCTTCCCAAACTTTTAGAACCACACCCCACTTTTTTGTACGTCAAACTTTCTCAACCCACCAAGCTTTAATAGACACAAGGCACATGTTTTTGTAATAGGACTAAAGCATAGGTTTGTGGTAGTGCATTGCCATTTACAGATAGCACGTTTCCATTGAAATGGTTATTACATTTTCACAGACACACAGTTTTACTATTAAAACTAAATAAGACACAAATTATAATGTGTGAAAATCATGTTCCAGTGAGTAGTTAATATTTGTGCATTGTCATTTAAAGTTTCTTGATTTGTTCCTATCCTATTAAAATCTTTGTTTCCATCACACTTCACAATCACCCAAAAATTGCTTCTTGTTTATTTTCCTAACTGTTGAATTTGCAACGGCTCATTTTCAGGTATTTACATTTGTTATGAAAATATTAAGACATCATGCAGTCTTTTCTTTCACACTTCAGGTACCCCAGCAAGATTGTCACATAATTTACTTAATGTTTCTTTCTCCGACTGTAAAGTAAGAGGCATTTGTAAACACCAGAACCCATGTTAAAAAAAAACAGCAATTTGTCACAAGACATGGCCTGACATGTGACCTATGTCACAAAGCACAGCAAATGTGATAATGTAGATAACTGATTTTAAGGCATCTTTATTTATTGTTTGGAATTTCATGAACCACCACAAATCGACGTGCAACCCACCAGTGAGCTGCGACCTACAGTTTTGGAAACACTGGGCCCGATTATGATGTTGGATGGACCGCCACTGATAGCCTGTCAGTGGCAGTCCATCCGACATCTGGTGCTGCAGTCCAACCACCGCATTATGATGTGCGGAGTTTGAGGACCGTGATTGGAGTGACCAACCAACGCTTTTGACAGGCTCAAGGAGTCCGTCTGACCCTCGGTCGGAATGTAATACCCTACAATGGGGCAGTGCCTGTTATCACACCGCCGTAGAGATTACGATGGCCCATTTCGACTGCCTTTTTATGGCAGTCTGACAGTCATGTAAAGGCAATAAATGGTGTAGTCACCATATATAACATTGCAAAGTGAACACAATAGAAGAACATGAGTCAAATGTTTCAATGAAGCTTGTATTAGAATCCGGAAAAGACAGCCAACGTGTTTCGTTACACAATTGACTTCTTTAAGCATATTGCATCGGTCGTGTAGTCACGATCCTGTAGATCAACAAGCATAAGTCGAAAAAATATCAATAAAATTAGAGCCAAATTAAGATAGAACATCCAAGTGTCGTTAAAGGTATTCAACTATTCCAAACCGCAGGGAACCCTTATTATGATGTCACTACCATGTAGGTGGTGGGAATCATAAACTTTTTCATTGTTGCTTGTGCTGTGGCCCAAAAGGGCTACAGCACAAGCCACTGTGGGAAAAATTTATGTTTGCAAACATCCATCCCCCCTGTGGCAGGCATGTTGTGCCTGGCACAGAGGTCATGGATGTTTGGGGGAGCAACACAGGTGCCCCCCTGGGCCCATAGAGGAGGCACAGAAGGGAAAGGGTCACTGCTAGGGGCCTCCGAAGTCCCATTCTGGCTGCCTTTTCATGGCTTACAAAACTGAAAAGGGTAGTGATGTTTTTTTACTGATTGCACCTCTATTGGCATTGTTAGAACTGGCTTTACAACAGGCATGTGCTAGTATATTTCTAAAACTAATCCCAAAAAGAATAATCTTATTGTGGTGCTATAAGGTACAAATGCATCATACTACCCTATATGCATCTCATACTTTGGTGAGACACCTCCGTTTACATAAGAAATTGATGTACCAAAGCACTCATAATATAGTTAATGAATGGTGTTGTCACCATATGTAATATTCCAAAGTGAACACAATAAAAGATCAGGAGTCAAATATTTCAGTGAAGTTTGTATTTGAATCCAAAAAAGACAGCAGACACTTGTTTCATCACACAAGTGACTTCTGCAAGGCTAATGCAATATCAATAAAATTAGAGCCAGAATACGGTAGAGCATCCAAATGTCATCAGAGGTATCCGACTGATCCAAACCGCAGGGGACATTTATTATGATGTGACCGCTGTGTAGGTGGTGGTAATCATAAACTTTTACATTGCGGCTTGTGCTGCAGCCCAAATGTTATTCATTATGATCATAATTTTAATTTTGTATCTCAATGTACATGTTTGTTTAGTCATTTGTTTTTCATATATATTTACTGATATTGTTTGAGTTTAATGTTAAGCTTACAATATTTATTAGTACACTTTTAATGATATCTATTTATTATGTTTAATTTTTAGTTTTTATGGTTATTTTGGTATTAATACACTTTTTCTGAATTTAATATTTAGGGGCCGATTTACAAGGAAGTGCCGCAGCACGGCAACGCAAGTCCTTTGGCTGTGCCATGCTGCGGCACTTCCGAAGTACAGGAATGCAACATATTTGCAATAATATGTTACATTCCTGTGCTCTCCCCAGAGCTGGCGCACAAACTTCAGCCATGTGCCTGCGCAGGCACCCTTGCACCATGGTGCAAAGATGCCTGCATCATGGGGAGATTGTTTTTGTGCAGGAAGGGGCACCTTCCTGCACAAAAACAATTACTACAGGCATTTTCCTCTTTCAATGCGTGCTGTAGAATTCAAATTAAGGTGTCGATTAGCCCCCGAGGTTGAGGGACCGTCTGCAGGGGCAGCGGTGTTCCCTCCATAGGAATTAGAATGTGACCGCCACCCTGGCGGTCACATCCTGTATATTTAACATTGCGGCACACGCCGCAAAGTTAAAAATGCATGCTTTGTATGTGCATGCACAAAGCGGCAGGCACCTGCCACTTTGTGCATGCACATGCAGGGGGGACCATAGGTACCCCTCATGTTCACCCCCCCACACCCCAACATCCTGGGGGCCCGCAAGGGGCCCCCAGAAGCAAAGGTCCACATGCGTTTCCATGGCGGAATATCCGCCGCGGAAAAGCATGTCTCCGCACCCATCATAATATGGCTGGCGGTATCTTGCAGACACCGCCACCATATTGTGGTCCACACCCCGCGGATCAGCGGCGGACAGACCTGCCATCCGCCGCTGATCCCACCGCCATCATAATCTGGCGGTGGGTGTTTTCAAGGACCACGGCGGTGAATCCGTATCCTCCGGGCCGGCGGTGGCTTTCACCGACCAGGAGGATGCTGATTCACCGCCATCATAATCGACCCCTTAGTTTCTAGCACCCATTAAAAAGTTAATTGACACATTTTAAAATGATTCACCCTTGTAATTAGTTGAAGTAATATAATCAGTATAGAGAAGTTACCTTCTGCCTCCGCATAATTTGTATGAGTGCAAGATTATTTCATTTTTCTTTATATTTTAAAGAATCAAATATTAAGTCTAAAATTAAATATCTTTATGCATGTTACATCATTGCATAACTTGCTCATTTTTCCTTTTTTTAAACACTTTTATAAGTAACAATAAACCAAACTGTTTTGATTTAATTATTTTAATCTTTGCAAAATCCATATAATGTCTTCTATAGTATCAGCATTCAAGCTTCATCCCCATGTTACTGCAGCACCATGCGAGTTTGCCTGAGGGATCTTGCGGGGTACCACAGTACCAGGGGGGGTGGTGAATCTTTAAAACTGGCTTCTGCTGGAATACCAAGTTACCTAATGGTGGAACACACTAGGTCCTACAGGAGCACCACACACTCCCAGCATCATCCCACCTCACAAGTGCCAGGAGGCCAGGGTGTCCTTACTCTGTCGCCTAATACATTATGGGAAAACACATGTGGTGGCTGGGATTTGACGGTGCACATTAATTGCCAAAAACAAATTACAGTCCGTTATGTATATCCATATTCGTAAGTGCCCAGTGCTGCCAGGAGGAAGAAACACTGTCTACTCTTTCTCTGTTGGAGTGATTCCAAATGTGATGAAGGTCTCTACGAGCACTCAGGAAAGTGATAGTTGAGGACGCAGTGTCAACATGTGTTCTTTTTAGGTTTCGCCTGGCGTCCACTGCGCAGCAGTGTTCGCGCAGGCGAAATCTTTTGTTTTGCAGAAGGGGGCTTTGTCCTGCCTGTCTCTTCCATTGGCTAGCTCAATAAATGGAGGCTAGCCATTGGAAGAGAGATGCGTCAGTCATTGTGGGAGTAGATTCGTGGGCGGTCTGCTGATTTTTTCGCTCTCCGCCTCTTTTCGTGCGTCATGCGGCGGTGGGTGGTTGTTTTTTTTTTTTCTCGGCATGTTTTGGTCATTTCCAACGTGTGCTTTGCAGGGGTGGGCTGCGCGATTTTACTTTCCTATATTTGGTAGCAGGTAAGCGGCATTTTGTATGACTTTTTTTAATCCCGTTCCCGCCCCCCCTCCCACTGTCCGTGTGCCCGTTTCCGCCCACCCTCTGGCTGTCCGTTTGCCCGTTTGACTCCGTGGCCCGTCTCTCGCTAGACTTTCTCCCAAAGCGTCTCCATGGCTGCAGCAGGCAGGGGTGAAGTTACTCCAGGCAAAGTACACTAAGTATGGGCGAAATTTGCGAATTTGCGTTCCGCGAATTTGCGTTCTGCGAATTCGAGCGAAATCGAATTCGCAAACTCTGCAAATTCGTGCGAAATTGCGGATTTTTGTTTTTTGCTTGTTTGCGGGGTTTTTTGCATGTTTGTGGGGTTTTTTGCGTGTTCGCAGGCTTTTTGCGTGTTCGCGGGCCGCTTGCATGGCTAAGTTACCCATGCGGTCGTGTATGGGCACAGCACCCTCTGGTTCACCACTGCCACCCTCTGGTTCATCACTGCCACCCTCTGGTTCACCACTGCCACCCTCTGGTTCCCCCCGCCACCCTCTGGTTCACCCCTGCCACCCTCTGGTTCACCACTGCCACCCTCTGGTTCAGCACTGCCACTCTCTGGTGCACCCCTGCCACTTTCTGGTTTAGCATTGTCACCCTTTGGTTCACCACTGCCACCCTCTGGTTCACGACTGCCACCCTCTGGTTCATCACAGCACCTCTGGTTCACCACTGCCACCCTCTGGTTAACCACTGTCACCCTCTGGTTCAGCACTGCCACTCTCTGGTTCACCTCTGCCACCCTCTGGTTCACGAATGCCACCCACTGGTTCATGACAGTACCCTCTGGTTCAACCCTGCCACCCTCTGGTACAGCACTGTCACCCTCTGGTTCACCACTGCCACCCTCTGGTTCACGACTGCCACCCTCTGGTTCATCACAGCACCTCTGGTTCACCCCTGCAACCCTCTGGTACAGCACAGTTACCCTCTGGTTCACCACTGCCACCCTCTGGTTCATGACAGCCACCCTCTGGTTCATCACAGCACCTCTGGTTCACCACTGCCACCCTCTGGTTAACCACTGTCACCCTTTGGTTCAGTACTGCCACCCTCTGGTTCACACTGCCACCCTCTGGTTCACCCCTGCCACCCTCTGGTTCACCCCTTCCACCCTCTGGTACAGCACTGTTACCCTCTGGCTCACCACTGCCACCCTCTGGTTCATGACCGCCACCCTCTGGTTCATCACAGCACCTCTGGTTCACCACTGCCACCCTCTGGTTAACCACTGTCACCCTCTGGTGCAGCACTGCCACCCTCTGGTTCACCACTGCAACTCTCTGGTTCACCACTGCCACACTCTGGTTCACCCATGCCAACCTCTGGTTCACCACTGCCACCCTCTGGTTCTTCCCTGCCACCATCTGGTTCATCACTGCCACCCTCTGGTTCACCCCTGCGACCCTCCGGTTCAGCACTGCCACCCTCTGGTTCAGCACTATCACCCTCTGGTTCACCCCTGCCACCCTCTGGTTCATCACTGTCACCCTCTGGTTCATTACTGCCACCCTCTGGTTCACCAACCCCACCCTCTACCGAGACCTTTTGTGACGCAGCGGCAGCACAAAATATGCGCCATGGTGCTGGGTATTAACAACGTGACGCATCTGAGAGATGGGTCATGTTGTAAAGCCCTGCGCCATCTGGAGAAGTTCCGGCGCAGGGGAGGGCGTTCCTGCACAGGAACGCCTCCTAAAAGTGGCTGAGTGAAATCTACAAGAATTCACTCAGTCACTTTTAGGCCAATGCTGCGTCAAAACCCTGCGCCTGCTTGAAGCAGGCGCAAGGCTTGATGCAGCATTGGGGAGATAGGGCCCCCCAGAGCATTGCTAGAGCTGCGTCGCAAGCTCGACGCAGCTCCAGCAATGCGCTGCTTTTACGGCACAGATGCGTGAAGCATCTGTGCCGTTTTTGCCACATGGTGCGCCGCATTGTAAATGCGGCGTACCCTGGGTGGCGGAGCTGCGGCGCACAATAACTGGCGCATCCCTTGGGATGCGCCAGTTATTGTAAATCTGCCCTTATACATTTAGCCAACGAGGGAGCACTTACTGATTAGACAGTAGAAAGTACTCCAGTTGAGTAGAGGTATTGCACAAAAAGTTGGCATCTTCGTGGACAAACACGCAGGGCGGGATTCATTCTGCCCTCTGTTAGACTCGTTTTTCCCTTGTTTTTCTGCCCTTCTGCCCTCTGTTAGACTCGTTTTTCCCTTATTTTTCTGCCCTTCGGCTCACTGTTAGACTCGTTTTTTGTGCCCTTCTGCCCTCTGTTTGACTCATTTTTCCCTTGTTTTTCTGCCCTTCTGCCCTCTGTTAGACTCTTTTTTTGTGCTCTTCTGCCCTCTGTTAGACTCTTTTTTGTGCCTTTCTGCCCCGTTAGACTAGTATTTTGTGCCCTTCTGCCCTCTGTTAGACTAGTTGTTCCCTTGTTTTTCTGCCCTTCTGTCCTCTGTTAGACTGTTTTTTTGTGCCCTTCTGCCCTCTGTTAGACTCATTTTCCCTTGTTTTTCTGCCCTTCTGCCCTTTGTTAGACTGCTTTTTGTGCCTTTCTGCCCTCTGCATCACAACATCATCACTCAGCACTACCCCAGCATCACTCAGCACCACCACATTACCACTCAGCACCACCACATTATCACTCAGCAGCACCACAGCACCACTCAGCGCCACCACAGCATCACTCAGCACCGCCACAGCATCACTCAGTGCCACCACATTATCACTCAGCACCACCACAGCACCACCACAGCATCACTCAGCACCACCACAGCACCAATCAGCACCACCAAAGCACCACTCAGCGCCAGCACAGCATCACTCAGCACCACCACAGCATCACTCAGCACCACCACATTATCACTCAGCCCCACCACAGCACCACCACAGCATCACTCAGCACCACCACAGCATCACTCAGCACCACCACAGCACCATTCAGCACCACCCCAGCATCACTCAGCACCATTCCAGTATCACTTAGCACCACCACAGCACCACTCAGCACCACCACAGCACCAATCAGCGTGACCCCAGCATCAATCTGCGCAACCATTCAACAACAACTGGTTCAAATATGTTCTCTCAATGTTTCAAATTTTATTACAAATGTCACAAAAAAAATTAATATTTCACTCCTGTTCTTGGATTTTCATCACAATAAAATACACTGAACATAATCTTCACAAAAGTTATTTACAAAAGTTTAAGCTATTGCCATTATAAATTAAAATCACTTTTATTTAAGTATTAAATATTTAACAAAATTAAAAGCCATTGTAATTTGTAATATCAATACAGCTAAGTCACGTAAATAGAAAACATGTTGCATTACAAATGCTATAGGTGTCATATTTGCAAAAGTTTTTGGCATTGTAAATGACAAAGCTATTAATTTAGCTATTTTCAAAACCAACACATAAATAAAAAAAATTGTCATTTACAAGACCAATAGCTCAAACTTTCCTAATGAGAGACCTATTGCATTGCAAAGGCTTGTTTTTATATCTGTCAGTGCTTCCTGTTGAGGTTTAATTTTCGTGACAGGCGCCTCATTGCCTACTTGTAACTATTCTCTGACCCTGCTTCAAGGGTCAGAGCATGGTCAGAGATTAGTTGCAAGTAGGCAACGAGGCGCCAGGAAGCACTTACAGACTTACAGCAGCAGGTGCCCAAGTTGAAGTTAATTTCTTTGTAACCCTTTTGTAAAAGGTTACAAAAAATTTGCTTCAACTTTTGCACCTGCTGCTGTAACCCTGTAAATGCTTGGCTGAAAATTCGTCCCCGCTGATTCGCGGATTTGACCGCAATTACGCGAGATTCGCGGATCGCGAAATCGCAGAAAATCTGCAAATTCCGCGAGCAGAACGAATTTTCAGCCCATGCTTAAAGTACACGCAGGAGTGTTTTGGAATAACTGGCAGGGGTGTAGCTTGGTAAGTAAGATTAGGCTGATGGGGGTGGGTTTCAGAGTTTTAAAGCAGAGGTAGAGTGTGCTTTTGTGTTTTTGTAGCAATTCCTTGTTAAAGCCGTCATTCACCTAAGCATACCAGACTGAAATCCCCCCTTCCGCTGTCCGTGTGCGTGTTCCCGCCCCCCATCCCGCTGTCCGTGTGCCCGTTAACCCGCCCCACTCCCGCTGTCCGTGTGGCCATTCCCGCCCCCCTCCCGCTGTCCGTGTGCTCGTTCCCGCCCCCCTCCTGCTGTCCGTGTGCCCGTTCCCGCCCCTCCCTCCCTCCCGCTGTCCGTGTGCCCGTTCGACTCCGTGGCCCGTCTCTCGCTAGACTTTCACCCAAAGTGTCTCCATGGCTGCAGCAGGCAGGGGTGAAGGGACTCCAGGCAAAGTACATGCATGAGCGTTTTGGAATAACTGGCAGGGGCGTGGCTTGGTAAGTAAGATTAGGGTGATGGGGTGGGTTTCAGATTTTCAAAGCAGAGGGAGAGTGTGCTTTTGTGTTTTTGTAACAATTCCTTGTAAAAGCCGACATTCACCTAAGCATACCAGACTGAAAACCTCTGTTCCCAACAATTTTCAAGAAAATGTATTTATTAGGGGTGTAACTCTCCTAACTCCCCGAAGCTATGCCCCTGCTAACTGGCGACGTTAACATAAGAGATAACGTTTTGAAGAAGAATATGTTAGTACAAAAGTGAACGTAAATGACCTGCATCAAGGCTTTTTTCATTAGGATGTAACTCTGTTTGCTGTGCCACTTTTGCAGGTGTTGGAGTGACCAGCACCTTTGTGAGGAGATAATGGGGCAGCACATACAAAACATATCTTAAGCGTGAACAACATGGAGGCCACAGGTGGAAACACACTCACTCACTCTCACACACAAACTCTCACACACTCACTTGTTTTTGCAGTGAGATTGCTGACGTTTCTTTTATTTGCAATCTCAAGATTAAGGGAGAGCTACCCCAGGGCCTGGGTGCATGGCAACTTCTCCACGAATTGTTCTGTGGAAGAGACACAAAGGGGCGCTGTGCTTGCTTCCCTGCCCCATGGCTGTGCTTGCTTCCCTGCCCCATGGCTGTGCTTGCTTCCCTGCCCCCTGGTGTGCTTGCTTCCCTGCCCCCTGGCTGTGCTTGCTTCCCTGCCCCCTGGCTGTGCTTGCTTCCCTGCTCCCTGGCTGTGCTTGCTTCCCTGCCCCCTGGTGTGCTTGCTTCCCTGCCCCCTGGCTGTGCTTGCTTCCCTGCCCCCTGGCTGTGCTTGCTCTCCTAGGTGTGTGTGTGTGTGGCTCTGGGTGTCTGGGTGTGTGTGGCTCTGGGTGTGTGGGTGTGTGTGGCTCTGGGTGTGTGTGTGTGTGGCTCTGGGTGTGTGGGTGTGTGTGGCTCTGGGTGTGTGTGTGGCTCTGGGTGTGTGTGTGTGTGTGTGGCTCTGTGTGTGTGTGTGTGTGGCTCCGGGTGTGTGTGTGTGTGTGTGGCTCTGGGTGTGTGTGTGTGTGTGTGTGTGTTTGGCTCTGGGTGTGTGTGTGGCTCTGGGTATGTGTGTGTGTGGCTCTGGGTGTGTGTGTGTGGCTCTGGGTGTGTGTATGGCTGGCTCTGGGGGTGTGTGTGTGGTAGTAATTTCTGTCTGCTGAGCTCGTCCAGTAGGGTACAATAGGTCTTACATTTGCGAGAGATTAAGCTGTTGGCAATGTAAATTACAATGCCATTTATTTATGTTTTCAAAACCAACACATAAATAAAAATGTTGCCATTTACAATGCCAATAGCTCTAACTTTTGCAAAGGCGAAACCGTTGCATTGTAAATGCTTGTTATTGCATTCTGTTCATTCGCCAACATTTGTTTCGTCCATGGCTGATACAATACCAGCAGACTTCCATCAGGGCTAATCATACGTCGCCTAGTGCATATATTGTGAGTGTAGGCAGAAAGCTTGTCAAAATCCTGCATCCACCCACTTTAACATGCAAGATGTGGGGCACAATTGGTCTGGATGAATTTGATCTGTCGGAGAGTACTCCAACTTGTGTTCAGGACGCCAGGCACCACACACACATATACATATCAAACCACGCTTGTTCGCTGAAGAAAAGCACGACACACTCCGGAATCTTTTGAGGGCTTTATTCTTGATTTAAAATGAGCAGTGCGCATTTCAGCAGTAAATCCCCTTCGTCCGTGCCGGTTTCACGGGCTCCTTGTTGTATCAGGGGGTCCATGCAGGGTATAGCTGCTGTTAATCCCGTCCCTGTTTAAATGCTCTTAACTCTTCTGCACTTGCATCGCACTTACACGCTCGCGAGCAAATGCATGCTGGTACCTGTAGTCCGGGTGGGCGGATGATGAAAAGTTCCAGTGACGCTCCAAACACTCAGTGGTGTCTCCAAAAAGATGAGCATATATACATACTTAATTTTATTGTAGCGGTCTGCTATAATTAAAGCATTTTTAAACAGGAAGTTACTTAAGCATGTGTTTGTTATCTTTAGTTCGGTAACACCCTATTGTTGATTTTATGTGCACATATGTTATTTGAATATCATGAAGGTTGTAAAGAAACGGAAACTTTGCTAAATGCTTAGGTATGAGATTTCGTAATATACAAAAAAAAGTGCAGATTGGAATACTTGAATTAATCTCAGCTACTTATAATTACTGGGGACCACTAGCAAACCAGTTTTGACCCTGCTCCAAACAGGACAGTCCATCCTGAACTGCACCGCCAGACCGGAACACAAGCCACCCAAGACTGGTTTCACCCTGATTGTGCGTGAGACATCTGCATTTCATTGCAATACTGAATGCACCTTATTGAAATAATGCATTGCAAAGGTCTATGTAAATATATGGATCAGTTCACAACATTAAATTGTACATTTGTAAAAAATCTATCTTTGCAGCATGTCAATATTATATTAGACGTGTGTACATATGTATGGCCCTTTATTATTGTATGATATGAAATTATGTTTTCATTCATATCAGCATCTCAATAACAACTTACCTAGAGTATCATGTATCTATGGTGAAAACTGCTAAAATGGAATGGGCTGGAAGGGGGTCTCGATTTATTCTTTCGGATGACACCGTACAAGCCCAGTCACACGCCCAGGACATACTTAGATACACAGTTCACTGGATGGCTACTAACCAGCTAAAAATTAACCCAGAAAAAACAGAGGTGCTGATAGTACCATCCAAGTGTTCCTCTTGGAGTGACATGTTCTGGCCCCAGGAGCTGGGCCCAACTCCACAGCCAGTTACCACAGTCAAAAGTCTTGGCATTAAGTTAGACAGTGCTCTTTCGATGACCAACCAGGTTTCCACTGTGGTTGGTACCTGCACTGGTCTTTTAAGACAGCTGCGCAAACTAGTCCCTCTCCTCTCCGAGCCGATGCTTCGCACAGTGGTTTCTGCCACCATAGTGTCAAGACTCGACTATGGAAATGTGCTCTACTTAGGCCTGCCAAAGACGCTAATTAACAGACTTCAAGTAGTCCTAAATGATGCTGCCAGGCTCATTTTTAATCTCCCGAGGAGAGCGCATGCCTCCCCATTACTAAAGAGTCTTCACTGGCTGCCAATCGGGCAGAGGTCCATCTTTAAAAGCCTCTGTATAGCCCATAAAGCCATCTATGGGCAGGCCCCGGCCTACATTAAGGAACAGATTGAGATACATAGACCGGAAAGAAACCTCAGGTCTTCAGACGCCCAACTCCTCGTCTGCCCACGTTTCAAACTGGCTACAATGGGAGGGAGATCTTTCTCGGTCGTACTACCGAACCTATGGAACGCCCTGCCCGAGGCACTCCGTAAGGAGGGTAATCAGCTCTGTTTCAGGAAAGCCCTGAAAACCAACCTTTTCAGAACAGCATACAACTCAGCGTAATTCCTGTCCTTTCCTCTACCCTTCTCAGTCCCTTGGTTGTTATGACATGTGGTATAATTGCCCTGAGACCTGCAGGTGACTTGGCGCTATATAAACCCGCAATAACAAATAACAAATAAGGTGGGTGGATGCTGGTACTCGACCCCCCTTCGGTAGATACAGTCTCCTGTCTCTTTGTTGCAAATTTTTCTTTGGTAATGGACAACCACTCCTAATTTCTTGCAGAAAACTATATATGACACTTACAGAATTTATTATTTGCTGTATCCTGCTCCATAATTGTTTTTTTGTACACTCCAGCGCATTTGAATTAGTGTGAAAGTTAACATTGCATCACATTGCTAATTTCCATCATTAATTTAATAATGTCCTGAAATATGAGATATGCACAACCATATACTAATAATTATCGCTCTTATTCGATAATAACAAATATATGAAAAGAACTTTCAGAAATCTTTCTGAAGATAAAAGATTGATTTAAATGAAGCCTCTGAGCACATATCAAACACCCAGATGCATACCAATCGGAAGGTATGCAGCAAGGGATAACTAAGAATAGCACTTATGTGAATAGTAGATCAGATCATTATGAAGCAAATGACTCATGCAGTGTATTCATAACATTTCTCATACAAGGATGCTTTAGAGACCTATTCAATTAATATTGGTAAATTATACAACACTCTCGGAGCCACTTGTTGCTAACCTAACTAGAAGAGGAAGATAGAGCCAAGGTATGCATGTTGTTAGAAGGAGAAAAAGTGATCGATATGGAATGCAATGCTGAAGACTGTTCAAATCATTATTAATTATCAGCTGTATCAAGTAGGCATGTTTTAATGCAAACTACTTAGCAGACAAAAAGGTTCTGCTTCATCTTGATCACAGAGAAAAGTAAAAACTGCCATCAACAGGCCCATCATTCAGGAGGCAGGATGGTTCATACTAAAATGCATCTGTAGGTGCTTGGAGTTCCCATTCCCCCTTTACTATCTCAACGCTTATCAATTGTGTTCTCTCTGTTATTCACACAGGTCTGTGAAAGCATTCTGTTTTCAATGGATACAAAGAGAAATATATATTGCTCTAAAATCTAAAGCTTGAAGTTACAAGAAGTCAAATAAAAGAAGATTGCGCTAATGCTGGATAATGAGATCCTTTTTCTAAAGGTATATATATTTAGCTGACAACCAGATTCAAGAAGTGATACAAAATAGAATCTGAAATGCAGTAATATGTATGAAGAGGAGAAAAATATAAAAATGCTTTTGTCTATTGTAGTCAGAGTTCTACAAAGTCACACTACTCAACTGAGTGTTATCCCGGACGCGTTTTGCTAGTGACTAGAGGAACCAATCACCTGTGGCCGATTTTGAGTGATAAATCTCTCTCTGGGAAATGCCTATGATCTGAACACATTGCAAGTTGATCAAATATTGCAAGTAACAGAAGAGTTTACTGACGAAGAAGAGGATTTAGGTTGCTCAGAAGTTCATGGAATTCTGACATGACTTACAATACTTCTTTACCATATGACATATTAGTCTGTTCCCCAGTCCACCCCTACCTTTTCGATCCACTCAGAGGTGTGCTTGGAATACGTCTCAGATAAGCTGAAATAAGCCCCATTAATATTCTGGGTAAAAACATGGCTCAATCAAGAAATAACTTTGAATCATGCTATCTTGAATGAAGTTGTGGCATTGGATCATGCTAAAAAGGTACCCTGGCTGGAATACCTGAGAAATTCATTTAGTCAGTTAGGACCCCTAGAGCTCTTTTTAACCCCATCTTGCATCAGGAGGGAGGATGTTAATTGGATTAAGATGCACTTTACAGATAGGTCTAGATTGGCTTGTGAGGAGCAGGAATTATTGAAACCCACAGTTAGATCGCATTACATGCTATTAATTCCCCCAGCGCTTGAGCCATATCTTAAAATTGTAACAAAACCCTTTCATAGAGTTCTTTTTTAAAAAAAAAATTGTTTTAATTTTTTTTATTGAAGTTTATGTCAGCAGACATACACATAATAAATCTACCATTAAAAAAAAACAGAAATGGACTTCAGAATATACTTTGGTTACAGAGCAGTTATGCAAATTCGGTACAACTTAAAAGACATTCATCGCCATTGGACTGACAAATAGCATTATACACATATAAGGAGGAAGACCATAAAATACATTTGTTCATATCCACAGTTCACTTCAGATTACGAACCTATCCACTTAGCAATGGGATGCCACAGTTTACTCCCCTGTATTTTCCTTCTAATACCCTTGGTTCTGTATAACGCCATCTGATATGTAGAGAGCAGCCTGGTTTGCCAATTAATAAAAGTTGGCGGTGCACAGTCCAGCCATTGAGAGGTAATACATAGGCGGATCATGGCCATGCAAATAAATACAAATCCCTCCTCAGCGGGCGACCAGTCATGGGATAAATTTTCTTGACACCCGAAAATCACCAACGTTGGTGATAATTGTACTGGTATGCCCAGGCTAACCGTTATAAAGACCTCAACATCCTTTATAAATTTAGAAAGCTTAAGACAGGAGAAAAACATGTGGGGGGCATCGGCCGATTACAACCAGTCCCCCTGCCAGAATTCCATTTAGCCAATTTTCCAGGCGTTTGATATAGCCCGAAAATTGATATAAAATGCTGACTCTTTAAAGGTCTGTTAAATAATACGTTAGTTGCGAGCTCTATGCTTCTTGTGAAATTGACCCCCCTCCATCTCTGATTTATTAACCCATTTTGCCTCACAAGCTTCTAGATCATCCTCCACTTTAACCATGAATAACTGGTAAAGGGGGCCCATTTTAACCCTTAATCTAAGTGCTTCTGTAATCTCAATTTTATTTAATATCTCATTCTTATTTAATTTCTGCTCACAAAAACTGCGCACCTGAAGGTATTTAAAGAAATCCCTTCAAGCTAAATTATAATTCTTCAGTAAAAATTCAAATGATACAAAATGAGTCCCATGAAATAAATCCCCGAGGTGACAAATTCTCAAATTGTGCCATCTTGCCATTACATGATCACCAAAAATCTTAGGTAGCAAAGAGCAATTTTGAAGCAGGGTATATACACTCAGATTCGGGCCTATACCTAATTTCTTTGTTGTTTTCCTCCATATTACATACGCAGCAGTGAAAGCCTTAAATTTGTTTTTCTTATAATAGCTTGGCTCAATTATACGATTTAAACACTGTTTTGCTTCTGAGCCCAATAACATCTCATAAATTGAGGGGGCAGCAAAATCTGGTGTTGGATCTTCCGGCAGAATTAGCACCCCCATATGCTGCAATATAGCGATCCAGTGGTATAGTGGAAAATCGGGAACCCCCCAGCCTCCTCTCTCTCTAGGTAAAATACACCTTTTCAAAGCTCGTCTGGCACAGCGATAGCCCCAGAGAAACCTTGATCACATTCTCTCAATTCGGGGAAAAAAACAGCAGGTATTAAGAAAGGAATGGCACGAAATACATACAAAAATTTAGGGAAGATAAACATTTATAGGACGTTGCTGCGGCCAAAAAGTGAAAGGTGTAAATTGTTGATCCTTTCTAATGTTTTATTAGATGAGGCAATAATGGGATCGAGATTTATAGGGATGATATCCTCGACCTTCGGTGTGATCTTAATACTGAGATAAGTTGCCTCAGTCTCAAAAGTCATATTTTCAGGGCAGCCGGCCTGTGAGTGAATCAGTTGAGTTTTAGTAACGTTTAGTTTATACCCAGAAATCCTCCCGAAAACTCCTGGGTCCTCAATAATTCGGGGTAAAGCATCCTCAATATTCGACGTTACCACAGCGATGTCATCTGCATACGCAAATACTTTAAAACATCCTCTGTTTATCTGGACGGGTTTTATTATACTATCTTCCTCTAAAGTAGCTATAAAGGGATCAATATATAAGGCGAACAGCAAGGGGGAGCAGGGACAACCTTGTCTCGTCCCTGTTGCTAGCGCGACCTCCCCAGAGACATCCCCGCTTATCCGAATTACAGCTGATGGATAAGAGTACAGAGTTTGTACAGCTGTAATAAACTCTGACGGGAATCCCTTCAAATCCAAGACTACCCACAGGAACCGCCACAAGACCCTGTCGAATGCTTTTTCAGCATTCAACAGGGCCACGCCGACTGGAGATTTACTGCTCTGTGACCAGTCCAAAATGGAGATAATCCTTTTAATATGGTCTGTAGTGTCTCTGCGTTGAATGAACCCATGCTGCCTTACTGAGACTAACTCAGGGATCAGATCATTCATCCTGTTAGCCATGATTTTAGAATAAATCTTACTGTCTGTGTTCAATAATGAAATTGGCCTATATGATCCCATTTCTGTTTCTTTTTTCCCTTTCTTTTTGAAGACTACGATCGTTGCTTTAGACCATGAATCTGGTGCCTTACCTAGAAAAGCCTGTTGACATACTTCCACCAGTTCATTCTTTAATACGTTCCGGAACGTACGGTAGAATTCTAAAGGGATGCTGTCGGGGCCCATAGCCTTACCCTGTACCAGGCCTAAAAGTGCTGATTCCACCTCAGTCCAGTCCGGTGGGATAGATAATGATGTTTTGCAATGATCTGGCAGTGTCTCAGAAGCCAACTCACGAAGGTTCTCCTGCTCATCCCCACCGCCCGTTCTAAACCCCGGATTGCTATATAATGCATGGTAAAATCCTTGAAACGCCTCGAGGACACCCGCCTTAGTTTCCTGCATAATTTCTTGTAAATACATAATTTTTGGAATATCATTATGAACTGCCCTCTCCCTTAACCTCTTTGCCAATAATCTGCCTGTATTCTCACTAAATTCATACGCCTTTTCTTTATGCTGTGTATATTTTTCTGCAATCTGATCAGCAATATTAGCATACGCGGACGATCTAGTACTAGTAAGAATCTGTTGAGCCTTTTGAACTAAAGCTGGCTCCAAACCTAGGCGTATTGAATCAGCTAATTTGCGCTCAGCAATAATGACCCATGCAAAATCTTGTTGATGCTTAAACAAGATCTTCCTACGTTTAAATTTTGAGAAAGTGAGAATTTCTCCTTGTCCTGACATGGTTTTTGGCTCTATTTCGGAGTGATGATGACTTTAAGCTTGCTAACATCTATAATCTGTATTCTTACCTTGTGTTGGCCCTTTTAAGCCCTTTCTTCCAGACCTAGAAGAGGATAGCTGCTTTATATGATGATAGATCCCTTATTCTTGACTCTAATCCATCTATTGCCTATTGGCTTTGACATAGTTATGTGTCCTTTGTAGTCCTGACTTTATATTACATATTGGTATGGTTTGTGTGGGTACTCTGACAGAGCTAAGGGTTATTTCATCCTTCTCAGGCCTACAAGGCCCAGAACTAGAGAGACTCCATTTTGCTTTCTATCCCTGCAGAGCTGAGATGCTTGTAGGGTAAAGGTAATATTTTAGTTTTGAGCTGTTGTTAGTTCTAAGCGAACCGGAGAGAACCGGCCAGAGCTGAATCTAATCAAGAAGTGTCCCTGGGCTCAGGTCTCTAGACGAAACAAGCAGCTGATCACTGTGGGAGCGCCTAGAGCAAGGAGCCCGGTGCATGGACCTGGTGGGAGGAGGCTACTGGCTGGAACTTTCCACTAGAGGAGAGGATTCCATATTAGCGAATTGCAGGAGAGGAGGAGTGTTCAGTTTGGTTCTTGAAGAGTGAAGAGTACAGTTCAGTTCAATTGGTTTTCTGGAATGGAGAGAGAAGGCTGAAGCTGGAGAGAGCAGTCATATGAACACAGTTGGAACTGTCAGCTGGAGCTGCCAGTTTATCAGAATGCATTAAAGCAGATGGAGGAGTTGAAGCTGCCAGCTGGAGCAGTTGAGCCGGAGGAGTGAAGCTGTGGTGACGGAGGGAGAGAGAGCCCTGATCCCACCAGGGAGAGAGAGAAACATTCCTTCTAATAGGTGAGGTAGTCTGAACTAGTTTACTTTACACTTACACCTTAATCTTGTCTTTATTCCCTAGGCTATTGTATGTCTAATCCTTTTTCTTTCAGTGGTGTGTTACAGTTCCTGTTAGTTACAGAGACCCCGCAGATCTGTGTATGTGTCTATTCCCATTTTATTGTTATTGTAATAAAGATACCCCAGTTCTTAGTGAACCAGTGTGCATGTGTTGTTCTTATGATAGAGCTAACCTTTCTTCTAACCAGTTGCTATATACATAGCAACTGATGGATCAAAAGGGAGTAGGAGCGCTTAAATCAGGGAATAACTTTTGCATACAGTGTGTGTCTCTTGTTCTTAAAGCGCAGGTAACCTTTCCTTCTAGTCAGGTGTTACAGCCAGAATAGATGCTGCCCCTGATCAGGTAAGTAGCCACTGAATAATTAGGGAGAGAGGAGCCCATGAGCTAGGGAAATAGTTACACACTAAGTAATTCGGCCATTCCATAATATTATTGTAGTAGTGAACCTTTAGTGAATAGTGAGAGAAACTTCCCAACATAGAGAGAGAGAGAGAGCTGAAGGTATTCATAGGAAAGTGATCGTCATTGGTAAGCGGCGTTAATGAGAACACCAGGTGGGACACTGGTGCATAGATCCACGGATTGCGGATCGGGCTGTGAGTTAGAGAACACTGGGGGGGACACCAGTGCTTAGGTCCGCCAGATAGTGGACCGGATTGTGAGGAAGAGAGCACTAGGGCTGCAGACCAGTGTGTAGGCACGCAGGATTGCTGAGGTGCCGAGCGAGCACTGACTGTGGTCAGTGTGTAATGGTAAATATTCAGAACTGCCCCAGGGTAGATTAGTCTGGACCCATGTGGTCGCGAGACTATGAGGTATGAGTGTGGTGTAGGGCATGGACGTCCTTAGTAATCAGTGAGTATTCCTAGTAATCCCTATAGATTTAGTGTTGTTTCTGATGATATGAGCTTGTATATTGCGAGTTCCCCATCCTCAGGTAGGTACCCAGGTGCCTGGACAGATGGGTCCTGAGGAGGCAGGTGGTTACGTTCCGGCTGGGTTGGAGGTGCTCTGAGGAGCTGATCCTATCTGGTTCGAGAATCCAGTCGTTACATCTGGCGTAGTCGGCAGCTTCGCACATGTTGCGCAGAGGTGGGTGCCCTGGTCATGTCTTTGGATAGTTTTGCATAAGTTGTGGGGGAGTGCCCTAATTGCCAGTTACATCAGGCGTAGTCGACAGCTTCGCACATGTTGCGCAGAGGTCATGTATTTGGACTTGAAACCCTTTAAAATTTGACATCTGGGAACAGTCTTTGACTTGCATGGTGAGGTGTAGTGCCTGACCTATGGGCTCGAACAGTTGGAGTGTAAGGAGATTGCAGTTCATCATGGCATTTGACTTATGCAGGGTGGAAGAAATGCTTTTCATCTTGGTGTTTGACCTGTCAGGCTTGAAGGGTGACATTACATGAGGGAGCCAATTCCATCTTGGTGATGATGCAATTGTACATATGTGTGTGAAACATGCTTTTAAATTGCCCATTAAATTGCTTGCTGCATTTACTTATGCTGTGCAATGTGTAATGTATTCAATGTAATATGACTTGTGGTGTTCCTTGTAAATAGCGCCATGTACATATGGCTTGTGAGGAGCATGTTCTCATTTTGACTTGCTCAGTTCCTTGTAAATTGCGCCTTGTCAATATGCCTTGTGAAGAGCATGTCATTATTTGGACTTGTTGACTTTCTTGTAAATATGGCTTGTGAATAGCGCCATGTAAATATGGCTTGTGAGGAGCATGGTCTCATTTTGACTTGCTGTGTTCCTTGTGAATTGTGCCTTGTATATATGCCTTGTGAAGAGCATGTCATTTTTTGGACTTGTTGACTTTCTTGTAAATATGGCTTGTGAATAGCGCCATGTGATTATGGCTTGTACAGAGCATGCTATTGTTTCGTTAGGCAGGAGAGAGCTGGATCTCTTTCAAATGCTTGGAGAAAATGTTTTGAAGATGTGCGCGCGTGTTATGTGAAAACATGGAGTGATAAGTTCTTGAATTTCCCATGTACTGCAGACATTGGGGAATGATTGTGTTTGAGCTGCCAAAGGGTTAATATCTTAGATTGAGACGGCAGTATTTATTTTAACATGCTGTTTATCATGCATGGTTACGTGAGCTGACACTAAAAGTCAGTGATTGTTTAGATGGATGGTGATTTGATTTGACTTTTTCGTTGGTTGCTGGGTCTGCCTATGTGCTTTGTCAGCTTGCTGACAGAATGGTAACATCTTGCATGGAGAGAAAAGCAGTGTTCATTTAACATTCTATTTGATATGCGTCCACGAATTTGTGTGGGTTTGCCTTTGAACACATGATTTAATGTGTCTGACTCGGAGGTCGGAAAGTTATAAATCAACCAGTCGGATTGAGATAAGGGTTTTCAGCTGTGGATGGTACACGAACCGTGTTTTAGAATTAGTGCGTTAACGGTTGTGAAGAACAAAATAAAACAGACCCATCATAGAATGTGCTTTTAATTAGTGAAATGCAACCGTGTGCTTTTAAAAAAAAAATGTTCTAGAAAATATACATGATTATTAGTTTTCCAATGCAAGCTGCCCTTTAGAATAGCGTGTGAAAGTTAACCCACTCAGTTAGAAAAATAAATGGCTATCTGCAAATATACATCTGGCCCTTTTAATAGGTAGAATAGAAAAGCTTGCACACTAAATTATGAATTCTTGGTTATGCATTGTAAAATTACATGTTGCCCCTTGTTTAATTTGATGGTGTTTCACATGTTATTTTCAAAAAGAAAAATGAAATGTGTTTGCATGCAATGTTGTTCTAATATTTTTTCCCTTTCAGCAAGTAGCAGTACTTTATGATAGAATTATTTTAAAATGCTAGCATGTGACTGTGTTACAGACAAATATGCTTTTTACCACGTTTAAATCTGCTTCAGTTAGTTAGAAAATAATGGTCAGTATTTCTGGCCTGGGAAAGGCTGTATGTTTTCAGTTTGAAGGCATTTGCTTTGACCTTGGCTGATATGAGCCCGGCATCTGTTTGCGGCTCAGGTTTTGAAAGGATGGAGGCTCCCTGAGAGCAGAGAAAGCCAGCTTGTTATTCTTGGCTATGTTACAATTTCTTTCCGCGGAGACATGTTTATATAAGGGGGGGTCAAGTCGCTCTTCCTTGCTGTTGGCGCAGACAACTTCATTGACTTCAGATAAGGGATGCTTGCTCATACAGAATAATTGGCAGACGCTTGGCTCTTGGAGTTAGATAAATACAGTAGGCCCAGTGAGCTTCCATGAGTAGAGATTAGAGATGCTTATACAGAATAATTGGCAGTAGCTTTGCTCCTGCAATGAGATCAGTATTCTTTTCATGAATTAGGAGGTTTCTTTTGAAAATAAAAAGCACCTGGGGTGCTTTTTAAATGGAAAATGTATTTTTGCAAGATTGATGATGCGTGTTTCTTGTTTCAGATGGCTTTATCATGTGGGGGCCCTGGATGAATGTGATTTTCTTATTTTGGAGTGCTGTGTTGTGTTTTGTTTTTGTTTGTTGTTTTCGGAATGATTGTCCCCAACCCCCAAAACCCCAGAGTGAAGTACTGGGTTTTCTCGGAACCAATACTAATACAAAAACCCAGCGGTGTCAGGGCAACACCCAAAGACCCCGGATTCCCCTGTCTTGGCAAACAGAGACACGGGATACTTCTTGATGACGTCAAAGACCAAAGTTTAATGGTTGCAACCAGGGACAGAGGTCTACGAAGTACACACGAGTAGTTCAAAAGAGACTGCACCATCTCAGTGAATGAAACTCGGTCTTTTATGCCGATAATTACGCTTCTGGCGACATCACAATTTACATTCAGTGCATACAAAACTAACCAATGAGCAAGTAGCATTTCAAAAAGTAGCGAATCACAACAGTCAAAGTTAATCCCACTTTCCATTGTCCAGCCCATCACAAATGTTCGCACATATGTTATTTTCCTGTTCGATCAGGCCGGACAAACCCATCATAAAACCTTCACCTAGATCGATGAACATGTTGTAAAGGAAGGGCAAGAACAGATGGAAAGGAGATAGAGGAGTGGGAACGGTGGGCCATAAAGTCGGACCACGTCCTGCTCTTTGATCTTTATCAGTGCAGCTGCTAATCAAGGAACTGGCTCAGCAGGATTCGCCCTAGGGGAAAAGTCAGTTCGGCCAGGTCAACCAAGTGTCAACTAAGGCATACGTGTCAAGGACTCGCTCTGCCACAATCATAGAGCCTATGTTAGGGCAACCATACAAGATGGCTGCCATTTTACAAAATGGAACCCGAGGGTTCAAACTAAATCCTCAAAGGCAGGGTGTTCTCTTATATCGATTCATGCGAAAACACCCAGACACGTTAGGCTCATCATTTGCGGTCTGCTGACACCAAGATCGTCCATTTCCGACAATCTTTATAAATCGGGTTTCGGAACTATCGAACCCAATTCGAAACTACAGAACCACAGACCCTCCTTTTGCCCTATCATAGGCAATAAACCCAAACCCATTTTAATCTGAATCTGCATCTATATTCATCAGGTCATCGATATGCTTCTGTAGCATCATCTTATTACTATGAATCTCTCTTCGGACAGGCTTCCGTACGCACATTGTGTCACAAAGGCCAAAAAGGGCCGGAGCGCACTGCACACAGAGACAGAACATAAACAGAATCGCCAAAGCCATACCAATGACCATCAAAATCTTCCAACCCCAAGTGGATATCAATCCCCATAACCATCCCATCAGAGACCAATCCCCTTTGTCCAGGTGGACAGAATCGGAGCTTTTATGCAATTTGGAAATGGCCTGGAAGACTGACGGAGCATTATCCGGAATAAAAACGCAGCAGCTTGATTGAATCAGTCTACAAACTCCCCCTCGATCAGCTAGAATAACGTCTAGGACAACTCTATTCTGAAGTGTCATAAGTCTATCCGACTGGAGCTCAGCAGTCAGATTACCAAGGGCACCGGCAGTCTCAATTATGGTGGACTCAACCACTCTTGTAAGCTGACGAATATTCCTACTGTTAGCCATAGGTCCCCAAAACGGCAGAAAACCCTTGAAGAAATCACCCACTTCTTGCCCTGCAGTGTCTTCTTGACTAAAGGCACCTCTCGTAATTCTCATCTTGTGATAATCTGCCGCAGCTGAAAAAGTGGGGGGTAACAGAAAGGAAACAAAACATGTGCCCGAAAAATCATGGGGCAACCATGTGTATGCTTTATCATAGCAGACAAAATAAGTGGCAGCTAAAAACGCTGGGGAAGACTGAGACGGAAACACGTAAGTCTCAGTGCAGACGCTCTTCCCTAACTGAGCTCTCGGATTCTTACCGTTGCCCTGTAGACAATAGTAACCCTTATGGGGCACTATCCAGATCCGTAGGGGACTTTTCGCACGCTGGTTATTACTCAGACTTAATCCATATCCACTTACGCTCCAACCACGATATGGTTGTCTCTCATCTTGTGGAATAGTCTCTACTGCATTAGTCCCTTGAATCATATCGACTATGCCTCTAGCTATAGGACTATTCTTCGGATTATCTCTCGGTGAGCGTAAGGGGTCAACACTGTGGGCATATATAAACATGGTTCTATAAGCTCGAATCGAACCATTTAAACTAAAGGGCAAAACTAAATAAGGAATTCCCTTGTCAGCTGTATGAGGCATTAAACCACAAATCCAGCAGTTCGTTGTATTAATCACTAACTGATGCTGGTGCAAAAGCTGTATGAAGGAATTGTTAGCGAACTCCTTACGTCTGACTACCTCATATTCAGGTAAAGGGTGAAAAGAATGAGAGGAAACAGTAGGTGAAGGTGTAGGTTGCACAGTGGAATTAGTCGTCTTTTTAGAAACAAATGCTACATAACCAATTATAAAAATTACGATACTCAGTAGTAAAAGTATGCACGGAATCAAAAAACATTTCTTCAACATTATTTTACAAATGCGTTTTCTAAAAGTCAATGTCTGCACAGGTCTCTCCGACTCAAAGAAATCCATCCTAAACTAAAGTTGCTGCCCGCGGTGGTTGGTTGATTCTGCTCGAGAGGCCTCCGCTAAACCCAGGAAGATGGCCTCGGACTAACGGAACCCAAGACCTAGTGTCTCAGGCTTGCACTCCCAAGACTTGTAGCAACCGCGACCCTAGCAGCAAGAACCGGATGGCAGTTCAGAAAAACAAAAATACGTAGATCCTTGGTGGAGAGTTAACCTGCAAACATTAAAAAAAATCAACTTTATTCAATTTATTTGTCCTTATTTCTCGATCTCAAATTGTATCTGTCCCTTCCAGGTAGTTCTTGATCGGCAAACAACAGTTGAGGATCAGTAGTGTCCAACCTCTTCGCAGGAGGTATTGCTTCTTGCAAAAGTCGATCACTCTCCAATTCCGAATTAGTACCAATCAAACGAGCATCAGTAAACGTGACGAACTTCGGGACAGTATCAGTTTCTGAATCTGCTAGACCATCTTGAACCCACTGATTGTATGGTAAAGAAAGGGGTGCCTTCTTCGTATGACACCCATGGATCCAGTGTTTTTTACCACGAACTCGCACCGCAGATCTCGTCGACAAGAGGACCTGATAAAGTCCAGTCCATCGGGGCTGAGTATTCTTCGTTCTTTGAAAGTTCCTGATGAACACCCAGGAACCGGGTTCAATCACGTGTCCTGCATCATCTGTAGCTTGTGGAAGCGAATCGTGAACCTGTTGGCGTAAAACACTCATTTTAGTTGTCAGTTCACGCAAATAATCAAGCAAAACAGGGTACTCAAGGTCACTAAATCTCGTTGGTCTTGGTACGCCCCAAATGTTCGCCGGGCGACCAAACACAACCTCATACGGACTCAAAACCATTAGCGAATGCACAGTCATTCGGGTGGACAATAGCGCTAAAGGCAAAGCATCTGGCCATTGTAAACCAGTGCTCTCCTGAATTTTGGCCAACTTTAGCTTCAGAGTGCCATTATAGCACTCGACTAAACCAGCTGATTGGGGATGATTTGCAGCATGAAATTTCTGCCTAATCCCAAGACCTTCACACACTCTCTTCATCACTCGTCCCACAAACTCACTTCCGTTATCACTCCAAATGTTTCTCGGCAATCCAAACCTAGGGAAGAATTCTTTTATCAAAACTTTAGCAGTGGACAAGGCAGTGTTGTCCTTAAGGGGGTAAGCTTCTACCCATCTAGAGAAAGAGCAAACAACCACCAACACATACTTCAAGTTGTTGCATCTTTCCATATGGATAAAATCTAGCTGCAAAGCCTCGAACGGATACGTAGGAGGAGCAAAATGACCAGCTGGTGTTGGAGTTCCCTTACCAGGGTTATGCATCAAACACACCATACAATTCTTAACCAAGTTCTCAGCACGTTTGGGTATTCCTGTATTCTGCCAAACCGGAGCCAACAACTTACAAATCCCTTTCACGCTGATATGTGCCAATCCATGTGCCATTGTAACAACTGGCAGCACATACGCATTCGGCAGCAACCATCTCTGATGTTCGGACAAGTCAGTCCAACAACCACTCGCATCCAATCTACCCTTACTTTCTCTCCATTCATCCAACTCTTTCTCAGTGGCCTCACTCTGAATAAACTTCACGCTCTCAATGGTGTCTTCGCACATTCCTGCTTCTGGAACCCACCTTGCTGGACCCGCAACATACATTCGCCTCGTTACATTCCTTGCAGTTTCTTTCGCAACCTCATCCGCAAACGCATTACCACGACCAACATCATCTACAACCTTTCTATGGGCACTACACTTCACAATCGCTATCTGCAAAGGTAACGTAAGAGATTCAAGAAGTTCATTCACCAGTTGCCCATGCTGTATTTTCGTCCCATGCGATGTCAAAAATCCACGTTCACGCCACAATCGTCCAAAACTATGCGCCACTCCAAACGCATACTGACTATCAGTATACACATTCACTCTTTTCCCTTTTGCTAACACACATGCTCTCGTAAGTGCGATCAACTCTGCCGCTTGAGCAGAATTGTACAGAATTCGAGCAGCTTCGACAACTGTATGTAAAGTCGTCACGGCGTATGCTGCAGTGGTATCGCCATTCGGTAATTTAAAACATGAGCCGCCAACCCACAAGGCATCATTGCAATCAGGAAAAGGAGTATCTCTCAGATCAATCCTCCCTTTGGTCTCTTCCTCAGTTCTCAAAAAACAATCGTGTTGCTCTTCGCTATCATCGTCTGTCTCAAGCGAAATCGGCAACAATGTAGCCGGATTTAGAGTATTGCACCTCTTGATGTGCACATGGCTTGCCAACAACGTAAGCTCATACCCTGACAACTGAGCACTAGTCAAGTGCTGTGGTTTTGTCCGATTCAACAAGGTATCCACTGCATGTGGAACCATAACCACTAACGTATTATCCATAACCAAACCAGCAGATTGTCGAATCGAAACAGCCGCTGCTGCAGTCGCTCTCAAGCGACTCGGCAGCGCTCTAGCCACAGGATCTAAAGTTGACGAAAAGTACGCACATGGGCGTTGCTTCCCGCCAAATTGTTGAGTCAAAACCGACAATGCACATCCTTCCCTTTCATGGACATACAGTGTGAAAGGCTTGCTGTAGTCGGGAGTACCCAACACAGGAGCCGAACACAATGCATCACGTAATTCAGAAAAGCTCTTTTGACATTCGTCAGTCCAAGGAATAGGATTCGGAGTGTCCTTAACCATAAGCGCTATCAAAGGTTTCGCTAAAAAGAGAAAAATTCGGGATCCACTGTCTACAGTACGACGTGATACCCAAAAATGCACGTACTTCTCTATGGGTTGTAGGGACACTCATTTTTGCAATGGTCTGAATTCTTTCTGGGGTCAGTTTCCTTCCCTCCTTCGATAAGAGGTAACCTAGGTAGGTAACTTCTTGGCGACAAAATTGTAGCTTGGAAAGAGAAACTTTGTGATGGCATGTAGACAAATGAGACAACAAAGACACAGTGGCATCCTTACATATCTCTTCAGTATCGGCAGCGACTAACAAATCGTCAACATACTGGATGAGGGCCGCACCTTCCGGTAAGGCCAACAAGTCAAGTTGTGTCTTCAAAGCTTGACTATAAATCGATGGACTCTCGCAGTAACCTTGAGGAGCGCGCTTGAAGCGGAAACTTCGTCCTCCCAAAGAGAATCCAAAGATATCTCTACTCTCTATGGCAATCGGGATGCTGAAGAAATTCAATTCAATTCAATTCAAATGATTTATATAGCGCGCTACATACCCAGAGGGTCTCAAGGCGCCTGGAGAAGGGTGGGGAATTACTTGTCGAATATCCAAGCATTCTTCAAGTCAATCACCGAAAACCAGGTAGCTGAAGCTGGAATCAATGTCAGTAACGCAGTAATGTCAGGTACAACAAGGAACTGTGGAACAACTATTTTGTTCACTTCACGAAGATCGATAACGAACCTATATACCGGAGGCTGTGAAGAATCAGTTCTCTTTAGAACAGGCAAAACCGGACTATTACACACATTACCTCGAGTCTCTTCAATAACATCTTTGTCGATCAGATCATAAATGATCGCTAAAAGTGCACGTTCACCATCACTTGAAATACGATATTGCGGAATGCGTGGCAACTGAGCATTTGCTTTCAACGTCACAACATATGGAGGAATGTCTAACAGGCCCACATCATTGGGACCTGTAGCCCACAACGAGTCTGGTAAAGAAGATAATTCAGGTGGAAGACAATCTTTCGAAACATAGATCGGAGAAATCACATTCTCGCCCAACGTAAGATGTACTCCCGACGGAGAACAATACAATGTCGCATACAATCTTTTCAACAAATCAAGGCCTAGTAAGTTCTCATTACAACCTGTTGTCAAAAGAAGGGGTGCTTCAAGTCTTCGAGGACCAACAGAAATAGGCAATGGGACGGAAATCGGATTCATAACGGGGGCGCCAGAAAAACCTCTAGAAACATTATTTAAGCCAGACAAAGGTGCGCCAGGGAGTTTTGAATGCATAATAGAACTCTTCGTAGCACCAGTGTCTAGCAGAAAAGGCTCTGACACACCTGATGCAATCACTTCCACGTAAGGTCCACTCTGATCTACCGGAACTGAAACAACTCCCTCTCTTTGTCCATGGCTGTCCTAATAATCATTACCTTGCTCTTCATCAACTTCAACATAGTAATCATCGACATATTACTGTGTAGATCTACCGGAAGAACTCTGTTGCTGATCAAAACTATTCATTGAATTCTGTGGAGGCAAAGGGCGCGTATTTTGTCCACGACCTCTACCACGAGGCGCTTGTTGAGCACCTCGACCTCTAATGCCAGGAGCACTATTTGCACGTTGCAACAAAACCGGACAACTATTCTTGTAATGACCCTCTTCTCTGCAATACGCACACTGATTAGGACCATACTGGATACGCTGTTGTTGAGGAGTCTCATTTCTTTGCGAGTTCCTCGAATACTGTTGAGGCTGCTGATAATCACGCTGATTATTAACACGAGGTGGATAAGCTTGTTGTAGAAGAACTTTAGTCTTCAATTCCTTAGTCTTCTTATCCACTTTCTCTAACTCATCCTTACGCCTATTCTCGTAATACTGAGCCGTAGCAAGAATCTGCGCCGAAGTAGAAACGGGCCAAGAACTCTCAGAATCCTTCAACTTAGTACACAGCTCGGGAAGAAGATTGTGCACAAACTTATCAACAAACAATCTCTGGCCACCTTCGATAGCCATATCCTGACCACTATGATCTACGAACGTCTCTTCGAAACGTGAGAAAAAGTCTGAAACAGACTCTTCTTTCTTCTGCTTACAGGCTGACAATTTATCCCAATTAACACGGACTTCAGGCATTAAAAGTCTTCATGAAAGTAATAATCCTACCAGGAAGTTCAGTAATGGCATCTTCAGGCTTATCACCTCCCACTTGTCTATCATTCGCTGCAGCAAGATTCACCCACGAATCACCCAACTCAGCATCGTGATTTGTATAACGAATGACATTCCAAATAGGCTGTGGAACAACGTTCCCAAAAAGCATATCTATATCCGCCAAATTCATGACACACGAACTCACAGTCTGTGTAAGCTCTTTATAATACCCCGCAGGGTTCTTTCGTGGATCTGGTAAAGTCTGCTTAAGCGCTAAAACTTCTGCTCGCTTCCATGGCACATATACCCACACACGCTGAAAGTGTGCTTGAACAGGTGGAACGGCGGTAGCATCAGCAGGTCTCCATACTGGAGGAACCTCTCGCATCGGATATTGACGCGCTTTTCTCCTAACTGACGAATCTGGCTCAAACAACTGTTCAACAGGAACGTCGCTTCGCAGCAACAGTAACACTGATACCGCTTTCTCAACATCGGGTAGACTCACTATCGTTCCCTTGGCAAACTCGAACGCAATCGGGATAATTCTACGGGACCTCTGCCCACTTCATCCATCCATTGTTCATGGAGGAACGCACACATAAGCTCAAAAACATATCGCTGCTTTGGTGCTTCCCATTGTCGGAAAACATCCATAATACCTTCCAGATCATACTGAGACTTATACGTCACCCATCTACGTGTCATATGATCTAGAATCACTCGCTCATCTGTAGCGGGCAATTGACTACGCAATTGTCTACGCTCGGTCATAGGAGACATACCCATCTGCCCCAAAATAGGAGTTAGGAAATGAGAAAAGGCAGCGGTCAGCCGCTGTCTAGGAGAAGGAACAGTCGGAAGGACAAGGGGAGACGAAGCAATAGTAGTCGGATCCATAGTCGGAACAGGCATAGGAACAACAGTAGTAACAGAAGGCAAAGCAGGCAACCCTTGAGAAGGCTGCACATTAGAAGGACCAACCAACGGAGGAGCTGGCGGTAAAGGAATAGCAGGAGGCAAAGCAATAGGAGCTTGCACGACCACAACAGGCTGTGGTGGAGCTGTAGCATTCTGCACATAGGGTGGTGGAGAATTTAGCAAATGCGACATCAAAGGGTCTTTCACAAGAGCCTTCTCATCTTTCTGCTCTTTGGCTGGCAAAACTGGGTAACATCTGTCTACCGCTAACTTCCTCACTCTAAGCATCTGCTCACTATCTTTTTCTTCTTCATCGTTTTTGTATGCAACGGCGGCTTGCATCATTGACATACCCTTCCTATTATTCTTCGCTAACTTAATTTCTTTCTGTTTGGCTTCCTTGCGCCAAATGCGGAAAGAATCAAACATTGCCGGCCGGACTTTCTTCTTGAACAACTTCACTTCGAGATTATCCAAAACTTCTGTCTCAAAACTACCATAACGGGGCCACTGTAGGACACCGTCGTTCTTCGTGTATTTTATCCAGATCTCATTGTAGCTAATTGGACCTACACCATGCTTCACGTATAACTCGTATGTAGGAGTTCCGATCGGAGGAACCGGACACGAATCCTCTAACCGGAAATTCCTCATAGTACCACAACTAAACAAATTCCTAAGACTGCTAAAACCAGGCATCTTGCTCACTAGTCTAGCTTCAAACAACAAGGGTAATCTAAAATCGATAAGCTCGTGAATACACGAACCCCTTGGCTTTGGGGCCTGCAGGTACCAAATCAAAGCTATCCACTAAAGGATACAAACCAAACTAAGGACTAAGGACTAGGAGACGCTCCTTTATACTTAACTGAATCGTCGATGGCGTCACCAGAAGACCCGTCAATCGTCTCGCTCTACAAATGTCTAAGGCTCCAAAACAGGGCGACAGTCAGGGTAGCAGTCCTTCGTAGCCGTCGGGACGCGGGAAGCCTCGCAGCAAAGACCTTATGAACCACGTCGACATGCAGGGGTTCGCTGAAGTGGCTGGCCAAACTCCGGAATTTTCACACGACGCTCCTCACGAACCTCTGGCTTGGACCAGTACTGCTGAAGTCGCCCCACGTTGGGCGCCAAATGAGGTACTGGGTTTTCTCGGAACCAATACTAATACAAAAACCCAGCGGTGTCAAGGCAACACCCAAAGACCCCAGATTCCCCTGTCTTGGCAAACAGAGACACGGGATACTTCTTGATGACGTCAAAGACCAAAGTTTAATGGTTGCAACCAGGGACAGAGGTCTACGAAGTACACACGGGTAGTTCGAAAGAGACTGCACCATCTCAGTGAACGAAACCCGGTCTTTTATGCCGAAAATTACGCTTCTGGCGACATCACAATTTACATTCAGTGCATACAAAACTAACCAATGAGCAAGTAGCATTTCAAAAAGTAGCAAATCACAACAGTCAAAGTTAATCCCACTTTCCGTTGTCCAGCCCATCACAAATGGTCGCACACATGTTATTTTCCTGTTCGATCAGGCCGGACAAACCCATCATAAAACCTTCAACTAGATCGATGAACATGTTGTAAAGGAAGGGCAAGAACAGATGGAAAGGAGATAGAGGAGTGGGGACGGTGGGCCATAAAGTCGGACCACGTCCTGCTCTTTGATCTTTATCAGTGCAGCTGCTAATCAAGGAACTGGCTCAGCAGGATTCGCCCCAGGGGAAAAGTCAGTTCGGCCAGGTCAACCAAGTGTCAACTAAGGCATACGTGTCAAGGACTCGCTCGGCCACAATCATAGAGCCTATGTTAGGGCAACCATACAAGATGGCTGCCATTTTACAAAATGGAACCCGAGGGTTCAAACTAAATCCTCAAATGCAGGGTGTTCTCTTATATCGATTCATGCAAAAACACCCAGACACGTTAGGCTCATCATTTGCGGTCTGCTGACACCAAGATCGTCCATTTCCGACAATCTTTATAAATCGGGTTTCGGAACTATTGAACCCAATTCGAAACTACGGAACCACACGAGGCTGAATCCAGGATTAGAAGCAGACGTACCAGGCTGAATCCAGGATTAGAAGCAGACGTACCAGGCTGACCAGACTGGAGAGTGTGCGTCCTTGGCACCGGATACAGTTGAAGATGGAGAATCATGGCCTTTGCAAATAAACTTTTTCTAAGAAGAAACCAACGATGGATTCCTATAGAAGAGAACTTTTACATTGACTGAACTTTTGAAATTAGAATTACAATCTTCAGTAGGCTGCCTCAGCAGTCAGGTTAAAAAAATGTTTTCCTGGTTTTCATAAAAAAAATTCTTGACAAAACAATAGTCCTATTTTTAAAAAAAAATTATTCTAAAAGAACTCATTTTTATTTGATTCCCACAAAAGGAGTCTGCAATGCAATTCCTTGGCCTGCATTCTTGAGTCTTGCATTTTTTCCCATGTTTCTATTTCAGATGGACATTATGCCACTTTTGCAGTTACCATATACAGGCCCCACTTGAAAAAAAATCCCAGTCCTGTTCATGGTTTTGATGTTTATGCAGTGCCACATTCATTCAAGATTCATATATATTTTGCTTTTAGTATGCTATGCTATTTCATTATTGATACACTTGTTTATCTTTCACCTATTTTATAGTTTTCCTGTTTTCTGCAAAACAGTCTTGTCACCAGACAGAAAGTAATGTTTAAATGATGGTGCACACATGTGTTCCACAGCCTGATACAGTGAGGAACTAGGTGCAAACTGTTTCCTGATTTCGATGATTTGTGATCTTTACCTATTGCCTTTGGCATGGTTCAAATTTAATTCTATGATCTTTTAGAAAAAATGTATATACCACACTTAGATAATTTTCTTTGACTTATTGCTTGATATGCATAGTGCTATACCAGCTATTTTGTAGGAATGGGGTTATCCTTATTTTCCTGTTATTACACTTTTACTCTGATTCATCAACTCTTAATTAGAACTGTGGGATTAGTTCCAAGGGTGGTCACCTTAGACTTTAAGTTGTCCTGGGAGGTGTGTCTTTTAGTCAGGTTATGTCCTACATCTATTAGTAATAGTTGCCCAGACCTTGAGGACCCTTTGTTATGTTTATTTGTCAGATTTTATCAAATCCTTTCTTAAGTTGACCGAAGTAGGTAGGCCTCATTTAGGCCCCTTGTTGTTTTCATTCCACAAACATGTCCCTACATTAATAGATGTCATGAGTTATCATTAGAAGTTGAGGCACATTTAGTTCTTAAGTTGACCGAAGTAGGTAGGTCCCATTTAGGCCCTTTGTTGTTTTCATTCCACAAACATGTCCCTACATCAATAGATTTCATCAGTTATCACTAGAAGTTGAGGCACATTTAGCTCGAGGGTGCTTTGGTTAGTTTCTGTTGTTATCAGATCAATCTTAGTTACATTTCAGCATTCAGGTCGAGGGTGCTTTGATTTGTTTTCAGTTGGTTGTTAGATTTGTACTATCTACATTAAGTTTTAGGTGGAACTTCCTTAAGTTGTCATTTATTTTACAGAGTCTTTTGGTTTTTGGTTTTGTTGATAGATTATGTTGATGTTTGTTTATTAGTTTGTTGTTGTTTATAGATGTTCGCAAGATAAAGTCAAGGGTGGAATGTCCTGACATGGTTTTTGGCTCTATTTCGGAGTGATGATGACTTTAAGCTTGCTAACATCTATAATATGTATTCTTACCTTGTGTTGGCCCTTTTAAGCCCTTTCTTCCAGACCTAGAAGAGGATAGCTGCTTTATATGATGATAGATCCCTTATTCTTGACTCTAATCCATCTATTGCCTATTGGTTTTGACATAGTTATGTGTCCTTTGTAGTCCTGACTTTATATTACATATTGGTATGGTTTGTGTAGGTACTCTGACAGAGCTAAGGGTTATTTCATCCACTCAGGCCTACAAGGCCCAGAACTAGAGAGACTCCATTTTGCTTTCTATCCCTGCAGAGCTGAGATGCTAGTAGGGTAAAGGTAATATTTTAGTTTTGAGCTGTTGTTCGTCCTAAGCGAACCGGAGAGAACCGGCCAGAGCTGAATCTAATCAAGAAGTGTCCCTGGGCTCAGGTCTCTAGACGAAACAAGCAGCTGATCACTGTGGGAGCGTCTAGAGCAAGGAGCCCGGTGCATGGACCTGGTGGGAGGAGGCTACTGGCTGGAACTTTCCACTAGAGGAGAGGATTCCATATTAGCGAATTGCAGGAGAGGAGGAGTGTTTAGTTTGGTTCTTGAAGAGTGAAGAGTAGAATGTTTGCTGGAGCTGAAGAGTACAGTTCAGTTCAATTGGTTTTCTGGAATGGAGAGAGAAGGCTGAAGCTGGAGAGAGCAGTCATATGAACAAAGTTGGAACTGTCAGCTGGAGCTGCCAGTTTATCGGAATGCATTAAAGCAGATGGAGGAGTTGAAGCTGCCAGCTGGAGCACTTGAGCCGGAAGAGTGAAGCTGCGATGACGGAGGGAGAGAGAGAGAGCCCTGATCCCACCAGAGAGAGAGAGAAACATTCCGTCTAATAGGTGAGGTAGTCTGAACTAGTTTACTTTACACTTACACCTTAATCTTGTCTTTATTCCCTAGGCTATTGTATGTCTAATCCTTTTTCTTTCAGTGGTGTGTTACAGTTCCTGTTAGTTACAGAGACCCCGCAGATCTGTGTATGCGACTATTCCCATTTTATTGTTATTGTAATAAAGATACCCCAGTTCTTAGTGAACTAGTGTGCATGTGTTGTTCTTATGATAGAGCTAACCTTTCTTCTAACCAGTTGCTATATATATAGCAACTGATGGATCAAAAGGGAGTAGGAGCGCTTAAATCAGGGAATAACTTTTGCATACAGTGTGTGTCTCTTGTTCTTAAAGCGCAGGTAACCTTTCCTTCTAGTCAGGTGTTACAGCCAGAATAGATGCTGCCCCTGATCAGGTAAGTAGCCACTGAATAATTAGGGAGAGAGGAGCCCATGAGCTAGGGAAATAGTTACACACTAAGTAATTCGGCCATTCCATAATATTATTGTAGTAGTGAACCTTTAGTGAATAGTGAGAGAAACTTCCCAACATAGAGAGAGAGAGAGAGCTGAAGGTATTCATAGGAAAGTGATCGTCGTTGGTAAGCGGCGTTAATGAGAACACCAGGTGGGACACTGGTGCATAGATCCGCGGATTGCGGATCGGGCTGTGAGTTAGAGAACACTGGGGGGGACACCAGTGCTTAGGTCCGCCAGATTGTGGACCGGATTGTGAGGAAGAGAGCACTAGGGCTGCAGACCAGTGTGTAGGCAGGCAGGATTGCTGAGGTGCCGAGCGAGCACTGACTGTGGTCAGTGTGTAATGGTAAATATTCAGAACTGCCCCAGGGTAGATTAGTCTGGACCCATGTGGTCGCGAGACTATGAGGTATGAGTGTGGTGTAGGGCATGGACGTCCTTAGTAATCAGTGAGTATTCCTAGTAATCCCTATAGATTTAGTGTTGTTTCTGATGATATGAGCTTGTATATTGCAAGTTCCCCATCCTCAGGTAGGTACCCAGGTGCCTGGACAGATGGGTCCTGAGGAGGGAGGTGGTTACGTTCCGGCTGGGTTGGAGGTGCTCTGAGGAGCTGATCCTATCTGGTTTGAGAATCCAGTCGTTACACTCCTCTAACAACTGATTTAAACGTGTCCCGGACTATCTCCAGTGAAGCCGTACCCTTATTGATATTAAAGAATTCCTGAATAATCTTACACAAGAATTGACAGTACTCCTCATCAACTAATAATTTCCTTTCGAAAAAGACCAGGGTCGTAGGCCTACTTGAAAACCAGAGTCCAGAGCCAGCTCTAAAACCACCGGATTATGGTGGGAGACCAATTTGGGCTGAATCAAAATGTTGACTTTGGATAAAAAAGCTGCTGCAATAAAAAAATAATCTAGTCAAGCAAATTTGGAATGTGGAGCGGAAAAAAAGGTAAAAACGGGATTATCAGGGTACAATACATGTCCAGACATCATGAAGACCATGTTCTATCATTAGGCCCCATAGTGCAGAATACATTAACTTCTTTCTTCCTGTATACACATGACTTGATCGGACATTGACAGCAGCAGCAATATTTATATTAAAGTCACTGCGCATTACCACAGGTTGCAGCCATTGGGCTAATTCAACATTAATAAAATCCAATAGTTCGGCATCATCCAAATTAGGACCATAGATATTACATGAGGTAAATGTGTAATGCCCGATCTTAAACTCTCCAATAGCCCAGCGACCCCATCTATCTGTTGCTGACTTAATACAGTTACCTACTCCTCGTTTTATCAGTCAGCTAGCCACCTTCCTTGAATCCAACAATTCCCTAGACCCCTCACAGTCCGGCTTCCGTGCCAAACACAGCACCAAAACCGCCCTCATCGCACCGAACGCTACTGGACAATGGAGAAACAGTTGCCCTCATCCTACTTGACCTCTCCGCCGCCTTCGACACAGTCTGTCATAGCACCCTCATACAACGCCTCAGCAACTTCGGAATACAAGGAAAAGCTCTGGACTGGATCATCTCGTTCCTCGCCGGGAGAACCCAGAGAGTCCCCCTCCCCCCATTCAAATCAGAGGCCACCAAAGTCATCTGAGGCGTACCAGAAGGATCATCACTCAGTCCCACCCTCTTCAACGTTTACATGAGTCCCCTCGCATCCATCGCGCGACAACACTACCTCAACATCATCTCCTACGCTGACGACACCCAGCTGATCCTCTCCCTGACCAAAGACCCAAACACCGCCAAAACCAATCTACACGAAGGAATGAAAAAAGTAGCCGAATGGATGAAGAACAGCCGTTTAAAACTAAACTCCGACAAAACGGAAGTCCCCATCTTAGGATCATCCCCCTCTGCCTGGGACGACTCATGATGGCCACCGGCCCTGGGTACAGCACCCATACCTACAGATCACGCACGTAACCTGGGCTTCATCCTAGACTCCTCCCTCTCGATGACCAGACAAGTCAACGCCGTCTCATCTTCATGCTTCAACATCCTTTCCATGCTCAAAAAAATCTTCCGTTGGATCCCCACCGAAACAAGAAAGACAGTCACCCACGCACTGGTCACTAGCCGACTGGATTATGGAAATACCCTCTACGCCGGAACCACAGCCAAACTACAGAAAAAACTCCAACGCATCCAAAACGCCTCAGCCAGACTCATATTGGACATCCCCCGTCAAGCCCACATTTCCGGTCACCTGAAAGACCTCCGCTGGATCCCCATCAACAAGAGAATAACGTTCCATCTCCTCACCCACGCACACAAGGCCCTCTACGACCTAGGACCCGAATGCCTCAACACACGACTGTCCTTCTACACACCCACCCACCAACTACGATCATCCAATCAAGCCCTCGCCGCAATTCCGCGCATCCATAGATCCACCATGGGAGTTAGATCCTTCTCCTACTTAGCAGCCAAAACCTGGAAATCTCTCCCCACTCATCTCCACCTTACACAGAACCACCTCTACCTCAGAAAGCAGCTAAAAACCTGGCTATTCCATAAGTAATGCACACACGCTCCCTCAAGCGCCTTGAGACCCCCTGGGTGAGTAGTGCGCTATACAAATTCCTCAACTTGAACTTGAACTTGAACTAGAAACCCCTCTTTTCATCCCGGTTTGTTTAGAACATACTGACAAATCCATACCTAAATTTTTCAAGTATCCCCTATTAGCCCAGAAAACATGGGTCTCTTGTAAACATAATATGTTGATATGTAATATTTGCACATTTTAGCCAATTCCTGCCGTTTCTTAAAATCACTAGACCACATATGTTCAACGTACAGATTTTTATTTTCCTATCCATTATCATCAAAAAACAACGTAACCGACATACATACGACTATCTCCGTTGACAAGGCCATAGAACTCTCAGGGCAGATATTGCTCCTCCTTACAATATTTACGACCACCTGCTTCTGTTCTGCTGCTGACTTTTCACCCACCCACCACCTACCCTCCAAACCCAACCCATTCCTCCCCACTCCCACCCTCCGCAGCCACCCTCCCCCCCAGCACCCTACCCAGCACATGAGGCCCAGGGACCATCAGTCCCTGCAGAATATGGAATGCCCTGTCCCCCTCCCTTCGGGTCTATCCAAAAAGAGCTATATAGAAATAAGTTTAAATACCATAGAGGGCGGAAAGAAACCCAGAAAAAAAATGCAAACCCAGAAAAAAACTATTTCACAATTCCCGACCCCCTCCCCCCCCTTGCTCTACTTTATAGCATCCAGGTATTCTTTGGCCTTAACTTCAGACAAAAAGAATTTTGTTTGCCCCTTAAACATAACTTTAAGTTTTGCCGGGTTCTGCAGATACACCACTGCCCCTTTTTGTTGAAATTCGGGTATCAATTGGCACAGAGGCCATCGTTTAGACACCGTGGCCTGACAAAAGTCTGGTCTAACAAAGAAGCTGCAGTCCTTAGCGAGTGCTTTCTTATCAGGTCGTGCTCGCAACAAAATGTCTTTCCGGGCTAGGAAATTATTAAAGCAGACTAAAATTGCTCCTGGAAGGTCCACTTCTCCTTGACGTGGCTGTTTCTTTGTAAAAGGGAAACGGTGCGCCCTTTGGATTTCCCTTGACCAGTCCCATGTTGTCAACTCAGGAAAGGCTTCTTGCAATAGTTCAGCTACAAACTTTGGTGTGTCTGAACCCTCCTTGTGTTTAGGTACCCCCAGGAAGCGTAGATTATTTCTTCGGCTATGATTTTCCAACTTCGTTAGTGTGTAACTGAGATCATCCCGTTGGGCTTTGACAAACTCTAACTCTGACTTCTGAGCAACAGCCTCGTCTTCCAATACAGAGATTCTGGCCTCAGTTTCCATGACTCTGTCAGCTGTCTCAGCACACGTTTTAATTGCCCGTCGGACAGCATTCTTGACTTTACAGCATGTAGCCTGAGTACGTAAATTCTCTGCTTTACTCTCCGCTCTATGATTCATCATTGTATCATAGATAGTGGCCAGAGTGAACTCCTGGGGAGCAGATTCTATTGACCAAATTCAGATTTAACCTGGTACATTAATCACTGGGTAGCTATCAATCGTGGGGCAAACCAGAAGGTGGCCCGCCTTGTAATTGTGACAATTTCACGCAACAAGATACCATGCACTTTATTATGTTCTGTGGGTTTTATTCGGGAATAAGAAAAAAATACCTGTTACCAATGCTGAGAGAGGCCAGCTTCATTCAAGTCAGGCCTGCTCTCACTCATCTTCAGATGTTGAGTAGCACCAGCATCATTTTCTATGTGGCCAGTTTTCTAGTGGCGGCAATTAGAATTAAAACGAAAAATGCGCCACTAAATGCATTATTCTGATTGATTTTATTAACCATTTTGATTTTAACTTGATTAACTGTAGCGTATTTGTTCAAAAGGGTCTTGCACTGAGTTTGTAAATACATGAATTACGAAATTTTTACGCATGTATGTAAATCTTTTATAAATAACAAAACTAGGAGAACACTGGTCAACAAAATGGTGAAACTGTTAAGCTAGAAAAACCCCAAAGGACTCAGTTCCACTATACTGAGACACGTCCCATCAGCCCACCTCACTGGCGGAGCATCGTCATTTGGGACTGAGATATATAGAAACAGTGAAGTGCACCCCTCAATGAGGCGGACTTTGCTCACACTGCATCTAGAGGACACTAAACAGTCCAAGTTCCCAGTAGAGTGGTGCTGAAAAATGTTGAAAAGTGCAGTGCATGAAAAAGTGCGGGTTAAAAATAGCTACCGGAAAATACCACCATCTTTTATTTAGTGTTTGCCGAATACCAAGATTAAAAAGAAGTGAAAAAACCAGATAGTTTGAAATAATAACTATCTCAAGGCAATAGGATCAGGGTCGACATGTTTCAGCCATAACGGTTAATGTTAACCTGGTTTTCTTCAGGACCTAGTTTGAAAAATGCTACTGCAATGAAGAAGAATTTCAGTGTAAATGTAATTAATAAGAACTGGTACGAAACCCCTACCAAATACCTGGAGTACAAGTGACTGTTTCAGTATCCAGAAGATGTAGGGTGTTCATCCATTCCTGTAACCAAAATAGTGATAATCATAAAAACATTGAAAGTAAGAAAACTGGTACGAAACCGCTACCAAAAACCTGGAGTACAAGTGACTCAGTATCCAGAAGATATAGGGTGTTCATCCATTCCTGTAACCAAAATAGTGATAATCATAAAAACATTGAAGGTAAGAAAACTAGCTAACAGTCTCAAAAAAAGCTATACTGTATTAAAGTTCCACAGAAGCAAAAACCTTGAAAGATAGATGCATATAGGGTGCTCAATGCATAGTTCTATTGACCAAATGTAAGTACTCACCCAGCTTTATGTGGGAGTGGACCTCACCTCGCCCGGCAACCGATTTCTGAAGTATTGTACATTGCTTTGAAGTATCAGCTGCTCATTTCCCATCTCTGCAAGGGGTTTATTCCACCACCTGGTGTTGACAAGCTGTGGGAAGCAGACCTACATGGGCCTTACTAACACTCCAACCAACAGAAGCCCATCTTTTATTTCTTGGGCTGACGCATAGCAACTTTTTGAGATAGTGTAATGCCTAATGAATCAACCAAACATCAAATTAATAAAGAATTTAGAATTTCAGTGTTCCTACCATGTTTAAGTGAAAGATATACAATGACTATGAAAAAGAAAGCAAAAGGTATGCAACCATGAATGTGATTCAAAGTAAAGAAAAGTAAAAATAAGAACTGATGTGTATCAGTAGTAAAAGTATTTGCAGTAAATGTTAATAGGCAGGCAAAATAGTGAAAACAAGAAGAAAATGTGTAGGATTGACCTCCATATAAATGGCATGGGCCTAAGAATCTGTTGTGGGACATATATTAGTGCAAATAGTTAATGCCCAGATAGCGGTTTATTCTGATAAAGTATTTGCTCTTCATATTCAGCATAAAATATGGAGAACAAATATGTAGAGCAAGGAAAGCTTGGAGACTCTTTCTGAGCAAGGTTCTAGGATGGATTTCGTTTTTCAACCAAAATCACCCCAGGTCTCAAAGACTGCTGAGTGATCATGTTAACAAGTCACCAGATTTCAAATGGGTTCTTCTTGAAGAGACCATCATCAAAAGCTGGCCCAGTATTTGATCAAAAATGATCCAAGTTTCACAAAGTTTCAAAAATGACTTCCCTCAGTTTGAGGGTTTCTTCCAAATGGAAGTTCTGTGGTTTTGTACCTTAAATCACTTGCGAGAGTGACAGCATAAGGCAATACCCACTGAGCTGTCCTCAATGGGTTGTTCTCCCAAAAATGATGCCTCTTGGAATTCCTTTATCCTTCCAGATTGCATAGAACTACTTCACGCTATGACAACTATTAAACCAGCAAACCACTTCATTGATCCTCTGCCGGCAACATTTTTTAAAGACCTTGACTCTGCCATTCTACTTTGGTCGAGGATCATTCATGAATCGCTCCTTCAAGGGAGCATCCCTTATTGTCTCAAAATTGGGCAAGTAACTCCCATCCCTAAGAAGCCCAACGTGGATCTATCTGATCCTAAAAATGTCTGACCGCTCATCAACATCATGACACTGGCCAAACTCCACGAGAAATGCGTCCACAAGCAGCTATGCAAACATGTAGAGAAATTTCAACTACTTGACCTTTATCAATCCGTTTTAGAGCACGGCATAGTACCGAAACTGCTCTTACTCACATTGTGGATGACGCTTTGAAATCCCTAGATCAAAATGTCCTCTGTCTTCTGATCCTTCTGGATCTGTCTTGTGCATTTAATACCATCAAACATGAAAACTTGATTAATCTTCTTCAACTTAAGATTGGTCTCTCGGGGCCGGTCCTAAAGGGTTTTGCCTCTTTCTTACATAACCGCACTCAAAGGATTAAACTCAACCAGTCCCTCGCATCTAGTAATGCGGTTCATGATTGGCGTTCCTGCAAGGATCTGCACTCTCACCCACGCTCTTTAACCTCTATATGGAGCCTCTCACCGTCATTCTGAACAATTCTCAAATTCATTATCACATGTACGCGGAGGACACACAACTGTACCTGAAGATCTCCATTTTGGAGGACATTAAAACCTTAAATGAGGCTCTCTTGCAAACTCAACAATGGTTAGCCAAGACCCATCTTTTGTTAAATAGCCTCAAAACGGAATTCCTGCTGATTGCCCCACACAACCACTCTGCACCGATCCGTGAATGGCTAAAACAGCTCACAGCCCTTAACTTCACCCTCTCATGTGGTTGATTCCGCAAAATCATTGGGCATTACCTCGGACAAATCCCTTAATATGCAAACTCACATCAGCACCACCATTAGGGGTGTCAACTTTCATCTTAACACAATTAAGAAACTCAAGCCTTTCCTTCCGCCAGAAGACTTACAGCCTGCAGTGCAATCCCTGGTGATATCACAACTGGAATATGCCTGGTGACCCTTGCAGGACTTCCTAAAGTGAGCTTGGCCCTCTCAGAGCCACGCTCACTGCCACGGCCATGCTTATCACAGACTCCAAAAAACACAATTGCATCACACCTTTCCTTTTGCAGCTCAACTGGTTGTCTAATGAAGTCAGGATCCGTTTCAAAATAGCTTGCCTCACACATAAAGCCCTACATTTGAACACTCCGGCCTGTCTGGCGAACAAACATGTTCTGTCTGGATCCGGTCAGAACTTAAGAAGTACGTCCACACTACTCGTGAAACCTCCTAAATTCAAAAAGAAAAGTACGTACAAAGTGCTTTCTCCGGCCTTGCACCTAGAATTTGGAACGCTCTTCCTACGGAGATGAGCACCAATCCCTCCACTGCCTATTTCAAGAAACAGGCCAAATGGCTTTTCCTGGGTGGACATTAACTGCATCTTAATGTACTATTTCTCTAGTCCCCTTGTTGACAGATTTACATTTTTCCCAACGTATCTTTCGCTACGTATTTTCGATTGGTTGTTAAACTGTTATTTTACTCTAGGGCCCTTTCGGAACTAAAATTGAAGAATACTTTGTGGACCGATTACAGATTTGTCATTTACTCTACTATGCTGTGACGAGCCACTATATGATTGTTTCACTGAATGTTACGGGAAATATTTTGCACTATATGAGAAACTGAACTAGTAGATATCTGACTTTGATTGTTTACTCCTTGTTGTTTTACAATGTTGACCTCAACTGTTCTGAGTTCATGCATGCTTCTGCCTCTATGTACAGCGCTCTGATACCCGCATAGGTCATGTTCGTGCTTTATAAAACTTTTCGAATAAAATAACTTTCATTCAAAGCCCCACTGAATATTCATGAGAGGTTTCAGAAGCTCTCAGTGACTCAAGCAAACTGTTGTGGCTGTGGTTCCAACCACATTCAGCAGAGTCAATGAGGATCGCCATTGTGGTTTGAAACAAGGTCCCTGGTTTGGAAATGTAAAATGGTCATTGCAGTATTACAGTTCCCAGACATGGACGCAAATCTTCAGTACACATCTCCACTGCCTGCTTCCCCAGGACACAAATATAGTTGGGCTGTTACTGCACATATAGAACATACACACATGATTCTGCTCAAAGGTTCTGTCCCTTATGTAGCAATTCAGACCTGAGAAATCAGAGTAAAGAGGACAAAAAACAAAAAAAACCCTGGACTCCAACAATTTCAGTTGAATAGGTATCCTCACTCACCAGCCCAGTGAGAATACCTCTGAAATCGCAGATTTCAGAAAACAGTCCCCAGCAGACTATATTGATTTTTGATAGCAGCTTCAGTCCTCTATATTCCTTGAGACCAATTGTAGGAAATTAGGATCTGCTTTCATGGTTACCCCACTTTTTGCTGGTGTTCTACTTTTTTCCGAGTAGTCTGACAGGGATCCTGCTAATCAGGACCCCAGTCCCTGTGCTTACTTCCTAAATTGGAAATGGTAAGTACCTTGGTACATTCGTATTTGGTACTGGGCCACCCTTGTAAGGTACCCCAGGGATCCCCTATGGGCTGCAGCATGTATTATGCCACCCATGAGGGACCAACCAAACTTCGAATATGGGCCTGCCATTGCAGCCTGTGTGAGTTGGTGCATGCACCCCTCATGAAAGATATAAGCTTCCTTATATCTCACCTCACTGCACTTGAAACCGATAAGTCACCCCTGTAGCAGGTCTTTCAATCCCAAAGGCAGGATGCTTGGTTCCGAGTGTGAGGGTGGCCCTACATGAGCAGGCCATCCCTTTAAACCTCTGAATTTATTCTCCAGAGTTTGTAAGTGAATCAGTCTTTACGATATAGGTAGGCAATGCGGCATTACAAGATGACCATCTCTAAACTGGCTGGAACGAACCTGGGTTTTGTGTCAAATACATTGGAATCATACCCCAACACCGTATCTGGTGTTGGAGGTATGATTCCATCCACTGTAGGGCCCCTCTGGGATGCCCTCCATGCTCCCGGGACCAATCTTACAGGGCCTGACAGCCACCTAGTGCTGTTGCCCACCACAGACATGGTTCCGCCCTCCTGCTGCTAGGCCAAGCCCGAGCAGGAGAAGGTAGGATAATAAGATACCTGTCACAGGGAGGTGTGACCACCGCTTAGACAGGATTTAGTGAATTAGGCTGTGTTGGGAGTGCTTGCCAGCACCACATTGTCTGCTAGAAGTGCACATTTGTTTCCCTACTTGCATACTCCAGTACAAACCAGCTCGGGGAGCAATTGGCTCCCGTTCTGGCATGAAACTGGACAAAGGACATGAGAGTATCCCCCTCTCTGTCAAGCCCCACCTCTGGGAGGGACCCCAGAATCATTCTAAACTTCTCCTGAGGTATTTGAGGGCTTACCTGTGGGTGGGACCCTAGATTTGTTGTGGGATTTGATTCAGCTCCAACTCCACTTCATCTTTGATCATTTGGACCTTCTGGCTGAGTCATGCTGACCGTGCTGAACTGATCCCATCATCCTTTGGTTTAGGAACGAGACCACAACTGAGAAGACGTCATTTGCTCCTAACATCGTCGTCCTGCAAACCCGCTCCATCATCAGTGTCCATGCTCCATATAAGTTCCGTCCTGGGCATCTTTAGATGTCCAGGTTCCGTCATGGACATCTATAGACATCCGAGGAATCTCCTCTCTCCTGCATCTGCAGGCACTGCAACACGATCATACGCTCTGTCAAACTAAGGCTCCAACAGACTCTTCTACGCTCAGCAACACAGTTGGTGGTTCTGCCTTTCCTTGGAGGCCTGAGTTGCCCTCTAGTTGAGGCCAGCATCCCTTGTAGAATGCCCTGCAACCAAACCCCTGTGCACCATATCGCTGCATTGCTTAATTACAGGGTAACTGCATCAGTTACCACGACTGACTTGTGTCAACGGAGTCAGACTCATTGAAAGATCCTGCTGACAAGTCTGTACCCGCTATAACTGACCAGTGCTGACGTGGTTGGTTGGACGGACAGATTTTGATGTCTTCAGCATCACAGTGACTCGGGCAGAGCTACTGATATGTTGCCCCCGTACTTGAAGCCTCTTCATCAACTGACCTGTTTCATTGAACTTGAGTGGCCTTTGTCTTCCATGCGTCCTGGATGCCCCAGAGTGGCATAGACTTGGTTCCCTCTTCTTTCAGGTACTTTTCGACACGAACCCGCGCTCCTGCTTCAAGAACCTCTTTCACCCTTCTGCAACAGCAGTCTTGTTCTAAAGTCCTCGATTGTGCTTGACAGTGATTGTAGGTATCCTGATTTCGAGGGTATCCACGGGTGGGGTGACTCCTCAACTTTCTGTCCTCCATGGGATATTTTCAGAGTCCACTGGGAAGGCCCCTCTGTCTCTCTGTCTGAGACTGCAACTGCTACATACCCATTAAATAGCATTGAGTATGTGGTCGTATATCCTCTTGTAAGTTTGTGGGGTACCTAGAGTCTCACCTGGGGTGTATCTTGTGCCCCCAACTCTCTATACCTTCTGGGTCCAGTCTCATCTACTGTCATGGTTCGCATTCCACTATTTCGATTTATGGTTTAGGGGCCCCCGTGGGGACCACTGTGTATTGGTGCTGCTTAATGTTCTATTGCAAAATATTGTGTGCATTGTCAGTATATTTCCAGGCATGAGATATTGTATAGTGTTAGTGAGTGACTGTAATAAATATCTATTTTTATAAGTACACTGTGTGGTTCTTTTTCACTTAGCCTATACTAAAGATTGGATACTGATGAACTGAGCGGCTTTAAACTTCCCCTATACTAAGTCTGAAAGCTGCCTTCCACAGCTAGCACTTAGAGAGCTTTTTCAAGGTTGTCTAAACCACTAAAATTACCATAAGGGTCAACTGGATTAGTGCAGGGTGCTACACTTACATAGGTGAGCATCATATAGTAAGCTGGCCTTCTACACCAATAATTCAGGTAAGCTTAGTACAATCATTGAGCAAGTCCTTACCAGCATGATAAAGCAATAGAAATATAGCCTAATTTTTCTGCTCTTCAAGCCTTCAAAACTTAGGACCATGATGAAAGAATGGAAAAAGGGTAACTGCTTGCAGAAAATTAGTTCTATCAAGCCCACAGCAAGCAGGTCTGCTGAATTTAATGTACAAGATCAATGCAGAGATAAAATTGTCTATCAGCTGTCTATCAGCTCTACCTCTACCTACATTCACTAGGGGAAATACCAGACTGATCCTGCCTGTTAATGTTGTATGAACCTTTCCTCCTTCCACAAGAAATCTAAGCATGCTGGAAATTTTAGAACAAAGTCACACTTTCAATTTTATCAAAATGTCTGGAGATGGTCATGAAAATTCTAGTATGAAATAAATTGTGTTACTGCATCAATTTGATTTCAGAGATTCTGTAATGGTTCAGCCATGTCCCATCCACTGAGGAAACTCCTAACAGAGACTTGTGGGTCAATAACCAACCACTGATGACTGTAGGTTACTTTATTTTTTATTTTTATTATTTCATTTTGATATTGTTGTAACACACGGGGGCAGCTAGAGAACGCTTCACTAGAACAACAACAAGGTGATGGATGGAATGCTTGAAATAATCTCATCTGCTGTGTAGGAGAGTAGGGTCTGCTATCATATGGTCACCCCAGATTTTTGCTTTTTGCTTCACTGGTTTATGACTTAATGTGGCTGTGGGCCTGCTAATCAGACCCACAGCCTGCTGTTCTCTATCTAAATTACTGCCAATGCACCCTAGGTGCATTACAAATTGGAACTGGTTCACCTTATTGGCCCCTGTAACAGTGTACCCTAGGTACCCAGGGCATAGGTGTTTCCAAGGCCTACTAGGGGCTGCAGCATGTATTGTGCCACCCCTGGCCTCCATATTTGACACAACTGGCTGATCACTCAGCTGGGGTAAGTTGGTGTAATCACCTCTTACTTAGATATAGTATCCCTATATCTAACCTTAACTGGACACATATGTTCCTATCAGCCACTCCTATGGAAGGCCTCCTAAATCCTGGAGGCAGAGTGCTTGGAAATATGTGAGATGGTACTCTAGCATGAGCTGAGCCTGTCTGCAGCTGTCGGGAACCACTCCCTTAGCTGTTGCCATACCATATACTCTTAAGTGCATTATAATCCTCACGGTTATATGCTAACTTTGGTTTGGCTTTATCAAAACATGTCGAGTACGGTGTCATACGATTTGGAATACTATCCCCTCAACAGTTCTGTCGACGGGGATAGCATTCCACCCTTCTAGAGGGACACGACATGTGTGTAGCCTTAACCCCGGTTAAAGTTAACCAGAGCCTCAGCGTCACAAAATGCACGCTGCCACCACAGACACAAGTCTGACCTCCTGCTGCTGGGAGTCCTTCCAGCAAGGGAGGCTTGGACAAAGGGTTTCCTGCCTTGGGAGGTGCGAGCACCACCCCAGACAGGATTTTGTGTATTGGGTAGGACAGGGCTGAATAGATTGAGACATGCCCGGGGCACACAAGGTGTCCCCGTGCATAAGCCAGTCCAAACCGGTCCTGGGACTTTCCAGACCCAGGCCTGGCGAGGAGCTGGACAAAGGAAAGGGGGTGTAACTGCCCCCTTCCTAGTCCCACCCAGAGGAGGGACCTAGCAGGTGATCCACCCCTCACATTGGGAATAAGAGTGGGAGCAGTGCCATAGCACCTCAGATCATCCTGAAATCAACTTTAAACTAAGAAGACGACTGGACTTCGACATTCTGCTGCACAGAAGACTGAAGAGTATCTCCCTTGTGGCCTAGGAGTGGCCACCCTGTGAACACAGGTACCAACCAGCAACTCAATGTCTGCTTTGCCGCCGCCTCCCGCCGGAGCCCGAGCCCAGAGCCTGGCAAGACCAGACTCCCAGACTTTTCACAGCCCGATCCACAGTCCCTGCAAAGAAGGAACCCGTGGAGGCACCGAGAGAAGTGGGACCGGACCTCTTGAAAGACCCCCGAGAAGCTGACTGCGCAGCATCCGAGGCACCCTCGATAATGTGTTTTAGGGACTGAGAAGCCCGACCACGGAGAAGCCCTTGCACCGAAAATCAACCCCCCAGCATCTCCACGATCTGCGTGGGGCCCTTTTGCATTGTGCCACTCAACGCGCCATCCCGGCCACTTGCCACGTGGTCAGCGGCCATCTTGGCGACGAAACCTACAAACTACACTGCGGGTCTGATTGCTCCAGACTTGCCCTCACTCCTATAAAAGGGAGCACCCGCTCTGACCTTGCTGGTCCGAGTGATAAGCCTTTTTTGATTCCTGCGTGGCTTGCATTAGCCAAGTCCTGTTTGCTCCAATCAGTTGCCAACACCGCCAACAGCGAGAAGCCTGCGTAGGACAGCTCGTGATTGACTCCTGAACGTCCTCGACCCCTCGTGTCCACGTGGCTGCAGAGAGAAGCTACACCTCATCGCATGTTTGCACCCGACATCGCCTGGTTCCAACCTGGTTCCACGGTAGTCACTGGCTAGTGACTTTGAACATTGTCCCCTCTGCTTTCAGGTCTTCACAACTTCAGATCCACCCTTGGATCCACCGGAACTCTTCACATCGAGCCGCCTGCAGCACCTTCAGCTCCAAGCACCATCGACCAGCGTGACGAAACCCGACACTACTTCGACCCTATGCACCCGCGTCCTGTGGGTGAGGTAACTCAGCAACGCCAGTGTTCCCACACTGGTACACACCTCTAGGGCCTGTGTCTTAAGTTTCAGCTTTCTAGGTCACTCAGAAGGTTCCTAATTAACTAACTTTATAACTTTTACGCACCATAGACATTGCATTGGTGAGTGCGTGCACTTTAAACACTGCACCCGAGTCCCGCTGGCCTTTCCCGACTTAGTCACTGCTAGTCCCGATCAGCTCCAGCGATTCCCAAGGCCCTAGGCCTGTTTCCTTTTCGAATGGTATCTCTTATACCACTTTCTTAGTATATGGTTTAGGTGGCCCCTAGGGCTCATCCATATTGTGCAACTTTTGTGTATTTTCAAACTGTGTTTTGTTTAACGCTTGTGCTTCTGTGCTCATAAAGAATTCAGGGGATATTTGTAAATAATAAATATATATATATATAATATATATCTGTGTGGTGTCCTTTCATCTGGTATTCAAGGGGGTTGTGTATGGTAATACAGCTGGCTTCACATGCCTTTCAGAGTTTAGCCTAAGACTGCTTTGTCCACGTTACCACTAGGATAACTGGTCTATAAGGTTGACTTACAACCAATCATTATAAGGGTTGATTGGTATGGTACAAGGTGATCACTAAAATTAGTGTTACTAAAAGACAAGGGAACCCTCTAGGTAAGCAAGGACCTGGGGTGTCAGTTAAGCAAAAAGACAACGGTCCTTGACAGGGAAAATAACAGCTACAATAATTATAGGCCACAATATGCACTATAATGAAAAAAAAGTCCAGCCGGACTTTAGAATTTATTCAATTATTAAATATGTTAAATAAGACGAAAAACAATGAAACAGTGGGACACAGTCCTGCATCCACAATGCTACACATACATTAGACAGTACATATACTTAGGGTATTTCAGGCATATGAGGGAACAGGAGCAAAAAGGCAATTTTTACAGTGTATTTGCTTCACATATGTGGGAAACACATGGTTTTTTGGCATATAATAGTGAACTAGTGTTTAAACCACATATTATGTCGACGGCGTTTCGATCCAGTTAACAATAATGGATCATCATCAGGACATTCATTGCCTGCCTGAATTTAAAAGCCTGTATAGACAGGAAGGAAGGGGACATATAACAATTCATTAATCAACTCTGTTACTCATAGGACAATTCCAATGCAAACTCATACCATGCTTAAGGTGCTATTGGTCATCCATGTGAAAGAGGTGTCAGGCAACCTGTGCCAACCATCCACGGTGCAGTAGCGATCAAACCATGCCACAATAGGGTTTTGTGTCGTGAACATGATGTATTAAGATTGGTGCCTATAGCATGCCCAGGTGATATATATCAAGATTATGGAGGGTGGTGGGTCGTTAATACAAGTACCGTAATGAATTGTAGGAAGGGATAATTACATGAGCGCGAAGAATCGCGAAGTCAGGCGTGCTATCAATTCTGGAGCCTGTGGGTGGCGTGGTTGTTCAAGCTGATACAATTCGAATAAGCAAGGGGTATGGCACCTAAGGAAATTAAGCCGGGAATTATCAAGGGCTAGAAGGTGATGAGGGGCAACAATTAAATTGGGTTCCATGGAGGACTAGCTTACCTTGCGAACCCGGTTTATAATTTAACCTGAAGAGATTGGCCTACAAACTGGTTGGTATGTAGGAGGGCTGACCAGGGCGCATTAGACCTGCGGAGAACTTACAAACCCGATCAGGTTAATGGAGTGCCCTTCTAGGATTGGTAAAGTAATGATTAGTTGCAGGGCTTAACACAGATTAGAGTTAGTCAAAAACCAATGGGGCTGGGGTGCAGCAAGCTGCCAAGGAACGTGGTCCGGTTTGTTGGCAGTGAAGAAAAATGAACCCGGTGAAGGTACCTAGGACCGGAATTAATGAAATTAAATAAATTAACAACCATGTCACGGTACACTGAGTGGACCGTGAGCAACAACGCGCCATAACCCAGACTGCTTACCTACGAGAAGGTGAAGGAGGCTCTTACTACGAGCACGATAGGCTCCTGGGGGAAGTCCGGTATTGATTGTAGTAACCAGTGAATTTACCTAAGGCCGGAAATGGTGAAATTAAACAACCGTACTGCGGTGCACTGAAAGGGCCGTGAATATATTACGGGGGCCGTTGATAACATTAGCCATAACTCGGAGTTCTTACCTACGGGTTGATGCTTAGGGCTCCTGCTGCGGAGCGCGCTAGCCTGTAATAGGGCTCCTGAAAATAAAAAGATTAATGGAGGGGCGTATAAATTCCTAATGACATAGTATGCGATAAATATCCGATCAAAGGAGAGGTAGAGAGAAACGCTTACCTAGCGTTCACGATGGAACTCCGAACAACGTCCCGGTGCACAATCGCGCCGTGGAACGTCTGAGTGTGGGCGTGCTTGTTAGAAATAAGCGCGCCAGCCATGATACCGTGGGAATTGGCAGGGTGTGGCGGCCATATTGGTCGGGCAGACCCAGAAAGAGGCAGACATATTGGAAGGGTGATTGAGAATGTGAAGGGCTGTGCTAATAGGGGTGAAGAGATCATATATGCGGCGAGGTGATTTCAAGGGGCATGCAGGTGACTAGAATGACATTTCAAAAACAATAATTTGCAATTTCATATTCACAAGTATTTGGTAGGTTCACATTAATACAGAAGTGTGGTCCAATCATTGGGTTTACAGTATGCTGAATTGATTTAGAGACAAGGCAACTGATTTTCACAGAAGTGAGGTCCAATCCTCATTACGGTTAAGACCACTTCGTATACTATCAAAAAGTAGGATCATTTTGAATTCTTCTCTGTTAAGCAAAAGTCCGATGTCACCTCCACGCGGTGGTAGCTTCACGGTTTTGAGGACAGTCCATTTCAAATCATTGTCTGTATGTCCTTTGTCGGTGAAGTGATCCACCAATGGGGCGTTGGGAGTTTTACAGCGAATTCGACTGCGGTGTTGACAAATCCTTGTCTTGACTTTTTGCCTCATTTGCCCCACATATATAAGTTTACAGGGGCAGTGGATCAAGTAAATCACATCACTACTATTGCAATTGGTGAAATTTTTACATTGGATAGCGACTTTGTCAAATACAAAAGATTTGCCTTCAATGGTAAACTCACATACATTACATGAACCGCATTTGACATGTCCCACTAGGGTGTGCACCTGTTACAACGCATTTTTTACAACGCACTACCGTTACAACGCATCCATTACAACGCAGGTACTGTTACAACTCATGTTTTTACAACGCATTTTTTTACAACGCAGGTACCTTAACAACGCATACCATTACAACGTAAGTATTGGTAAGTATATAATTATTTTAAAATGTTATATGTTGGGTATTTTTAGGGGTTTGGGTCAGTTTTGGGTTTTAGGGTAAAGGGGTATTTTTAGGGGTTAGGGTCAGTTTTGGGTTTTTGGGTAAAGGGGTATTTTTAGGGTTCAGGGTCAGTTTTGGGTTTTTGGGTAAAGGGGTATTTTTAGGGTTCAGGGTCAGTTTTCAGTTTTTGGGTAAAGGGGTATTTTTAGGGTTCAGGGTCAGTTTTCAGTTTTTGGGTAAAGGGGTATTTTTAGGGTTCAGGGTCAGTTTTCAGTTTTTGGGTAAAGGGGTATTTTTAGGGTTCAGGGTCAGTTTTCAGTTTTTGGGTATAGGGGTATTTTTAGGGTTCAGGGTCAGTTTTCAGTTTTTGGGTATAGGGGTATTTTTAGGGTTCAGGGTCAGTTTTCAGTTTTTGGGTAAAGGGGTATTTTTAGGGTTCAGGGTCAGTTTTCAGTTTTTGGGTAAAGGGGTATTTTTAGGGTTCAGGGTCAGTTTTCAGTTTTTGGGTAAAGGGGTATTTTTAGGGTTCAGGGTCAGTTTTCAGTTTTTGGGGAAAGGGGTATTTTTAGGGTTCAGGGTCAGTTTTCAGTTTTTGGGTAAAGGGGTATTTTTAGGGTTCAGGGTCAGTTTTTAGTTTTTGGGTAAAGGGGTATTTTTAGGGTTCAGGGTCAGTTTTCAGTTTTTGGGTAAAGGGGTATTTTTAGGGTTCAGGGTCAGTTTTCAGTTTTTGGGGAAAGGGGTATTTTTAGGGTTCAGGGTCAGTTTTCAGTTTTTGGGGAAAGGGGTATTTTTAGGGTTCAGGGTCAGTTTTTAGTTTTTGGGGAAAGGGGTATTTTTAGGGTTCAGGGTCAGTTTTTAGTTTTTGGGGTACAGGGTAAAAATAAATTAAATTTAATTTTAAATTAAATTATTTAATAGTAAATAAATTAAATTAAATTACATTGCATTATTTTTTGGGTTGAGGGTCAGTTTTGAGTTTTTTGGGGTACAGGGGTACAGGGTAAAAATAAAGTTATATTTATTTTAATTTTCAATAATTAATTTAAATTATATTTCATAAAATTACTTTAATTTATTTTTGGGGTTTAGGGTCAGTTTTCACTTTCTGGGGTACAGGGGTACATGGTAAAAATAAAGTAATATTAATTTAAATTTAAAATAATTAACGGAAATTAAATTATTTAAAATTACATTAAATTATATTTTTAAACTTAAGTTACTATTATATTATTAATATTAACATATACTTACCAATACTTACGTTGTAATGGTCTGCGTTGTAAAGGTACCTGCGTTGTAAAAAAATGCGGTGTAAATACATGCGTTGTTACAGTATCCGCGTTGTAAAAACCGCGTTGTAACGGTATGCGGAGTAAAAGTCCGCGTAACGCAGGGGTGTGCACCTGTTACAACGCATTTTTTACAACGCACTACCGTTACAACGCATCCATTACAACGCAGGTACTGTTACAACTCATGTTTTTACAACGCATTTTTTTACAACGCAGGTACCTTAACAACGCATACCATTACAACGTAAGTATTGGTAAGTATATAATTATTTTAAAATGTTATATGTTGGGTATTTTTAGGGGTTTGGGTCAGTTTTGGGTTTTAGGGTAAAGGGGTATTTTTAGGGGTTAGGGTCAGTTTTGGGTTTTTGGGTAAAGGGGTATTTTTAGGGTTCAGGGTCAGTTTTGGGTTTTTGGGTAAAGGGGTATTTTTAGGGTTCAGGGTCAGTTTTGGGTTTTTGGGTAAAGGGGTATTTTTAGGGTTCAGGGTCAGTTTTCAGTTTTTGGGTAAAGGGGTATTTTTAGGGTTCAGGGTCAGTTTTCAGTTTTTGGGTAAAGGGGTATTTATAGGGTTCAGGGTCAGTTTTCAGTTTTTGGGTAAAGGGGTATTTTTAGGGTTCAGGGTCAGTTTTCAGTTTTTGGGTATAGGGGTATTTTTAGGGTTCAGGGTCAGTTTTCAGTTTTTGGGTAAAGGGGTATTTTTAGGGTTCAGGGTCAGTTTTCAGTTTTTGGGTAAAGGGGTATTTTTAGGGTTCAGGGTCAGTTTTCAGTTTTTGGGTAAAGGGGTATTTTTAGGGTTCAGGGTCAGTTTTCAGTTTTTGGGGAAAGGGGTATTTTTAGGGTTCAGGGTCAGTTTTCAGTTTTTGGGTAAAGGGGTATTTTTAGGGTTCAGGGTCAGTTTTTAGTTTTTGGGTAAAGGGGTATTTTTAGGGTTCAGGGTCAGTTTTCAGTTTTTGGGTAAAGGGGTATTTTTAGGGTTCAGGGTCAGTTTTCAGTTTTTGGGGAAAGGGGTATTTTTAGGGTTCAGGGTCAGTTTTCAGTTTTTGGGGAAAGGGGTATTTTTAGGGTTCAGGGTCAGTTTTTAGTTTTTGGGGAAAGGGGTATTTTTAGGGTTCAGGGTCAGTTTTTAGTTTTTGGGGTACAGGGTAAAAATAAATTAAATTTAATTTTAAATTAAATTATTTAATAGTAAATAAATTAAATTAAATTACATTGCATTATTTTTGGGGTTGAGGGTCAGTTTTGAGTTTTTTGGGGTACAGGGGTACAGGGTAAAAATAAAGTTATATTTATTTTAATTTTCAATAATTAATTTAAATTATATTTCATAAAATTACTTTAATTTATTTTTGGGGTTTAGGGTCAGTTTTCACTTTCTGGGGTACAGGGGTACATGGTAAAAATAAAGTAATATTAATTTAAATTTAAAATAATTAACGGAAATTAAATTATTTAAAATTACATTAAATTATATTTTTAAACTTAAGTTACTATTATATTATTAATATTAACATATACTTACCAATACTTACGTTGTAATGGTCTGCGTTGTAAAGGTACCTGCGTTGTAAAAAAATGCGGTGTAAATACATGCGTTGTTACAGTATCCGCGTTGTAAAAACCGCGTTGTAACGGTATGCGGAGTAAAAGTCCGCGTTGTAACATCATATATCCCCCACTAGTGGTGTTTGGGTCCATAGGGAGTCTATTGTGCTCAAAATTGGAGGATTGGGGAGAGCAGCTCGGACCAAATGGTCTTTCAGGTTAATGTATGTGTAGCATTGTGGATGCAGGACTGTGTCCCACTGTTTCATTGTTTTTCGTCTGATTTAACATATTTAATTATTGAATAAATTCTAAAGTCCGGCTGGACTTTTTGTTCATTATAGTGCATATTGTGGCCTATAATTATTGTAGCTGTTATTTTCCCTGTCAAGGACCACTAAAATTAGTGAGCATCACATACCAGGCCACCTTCTCACATTGGTGAGCAGCGGATTGGGATCTGAGCTTGCTGTTGTTTTACCATTACAATCTTTGAGATTATCATTTGAAAGATCATAAAGGTACCTGCTAGGTACATATAAAACAAGACTAGTATACTTAAGTTCTACTGAACTTAGTTGTTGTAGAGGATAGGGAGTAGCACACCCTAACTACAACTACTAGATAGGTTTAGTAGGTAAACACCAGTGTAGGTAGATTGCAACATATCCACCCACACTAGAGCAATGTCTGGAGCAGAGGGTTCCACTGGGAATGTCTCTGCTGAGAGTGACCCTCCAAAGGCACCATCCAGATTTGCTATATTCTCCTTTAAGGAGCTAAGGCAGCTTTGTGCCTTAAGGGGTCTGAAGACAGCGCCATCCCCTACTACAGACCACCTTAAAGAGATCTTAGACCAGTCTGAGACTCTAAAGACCTCTAAAGCAGACCCCACAGGGAATGCTGAAGGGGGCTCTCCTTCTGAAGATGACAATACTGATGCCCCTGTCCCTATAGTCCAGGTAGATGAGGATGACCAAGTCACTAGAGCTCCTCAGGTAGATGTGGAGGAGGAAGAAGAAGAGGAGACAGAAGGGGGAGCAGTGATTCTGATGATGGTAGAAATAGCCAGGTGCTAGTCAGCAGGCTTAACCAGGCTAACTTAAGTGTATTTGGGACTGAAGCAAGGCTGACCTTGCCTAGACACCCAAGTGGACTTAACCAGGAGCGTAGGAGGAGGAGGAATCACTCAGGTGACTCCAATACCTCCCAGGCTTCTAGAGGTTCTCATGGTCACTCCAGAAGGGAGATGACTAGCCCTCAGAGAAGGGAACATTAGGCCAAAATGAGAGAGGCTGAACTTAGGATCCAGAGACAAGAATTAGAAGGGATGTATGATGTTAGCACGCACACTTTTACCACGCATACCATTACCACGCTTTTTTTACAACGCAATACCTTTACAACGCATAGTGCTTTGGGTGCTGGATAGTGAATAGTTTAATTTACTATTCCAACACCAGTCCCCGTGGACACTAGGGAAGGTTATTGGATAGTAAATTAACCTATTCACTAACCATTCCCTAAGTCAGATCGCCTCAAAGCGCTATGCGTTGTAATGGTATGCGTTGTAACAGATGCGTGGTAATGGTAGTGCGTGCTAAAAGATGCGTGCTAAAGGTTGTATACCATTAGAAGTTGCCCTGGCCCAAGAGAAACTTGCTAGAGCAAGACAGCCTAGAGAGAGTGGGGTAATAGAACCCACTGGTGGCACCATTATCCACAAGAATAAAGACAGGTCTTTTGATAACAGAAACCTGAGTAAGATTGTGCCCCCCTACAAAGCTGGGGATGATATCCACAAATGGATGACTGCACTTGAGAGAGCCTGCAAGGTACAGCAGATCCCTCAGGAGCAGTGGGCAGCAATCTTGTGGCTCTCCTTTGAAGGTAGAGGCCGAGACAGACTCCTCACAGTTAGTGATGGGGATTCTAGAAACTACCTGGTCCTGAAGAGTGCTCTGATTGATGGGTTAGGCTTAACCACTGAACAGTACAGGTTAATGTTCAGAGACACCCAGAAGACACAGACTCAGGACTGGTCTGAATTTGTTGAGTGTGCCACTAAGGCTCTGGAGGGATTGGTTGCTGGGAAGCAAGGTTACAGACTATGAAGGATTGTACAATTTGCTTATGAGAGAACACATTTTAAATAATTGTCAGAACCAGCAGTTGCATCAACATTTGGTTGACTCAGATTTGACCCCTCCCCAAGAATTGGGAAAGAGGGCAGATAAATGGGTTAGAACCAGAGTTAAGCAAAAGAACCAGAACCAGAACCAGGGTGGTGACCAGAAGAAAACAGACCAAAAGGGTGGGGAGCAGAAAGCTAAAGACCAGAAGTCTTCAACAGGGTCCCAAACTAATACAGAGGGTGGGTCCCAAACTTCTAAGAAGAAGAAGAAAGAAGGTCAAAGAAAACCCTGGTGTAGTACTTGTAAAAACACCTCTCACTGGACAAGTGAGTGTAAAAAGGGTGGAGCTCCCAACACTGTAGCCCCTAAGGCACCTGCACCCACTAGTACAGCTGGCAGTGTTGGTCCACAAACCAAGGGGGTAGTGGGTATCACCTTGGGAACTGAAGGAGATTCTGACCTAGTCAGAACCCTTACACAGGCTGTTCTGATTTGTGAGGGGGACATAAATTTGGTCCCTACCATAAGTCCCAGTAATCTGGGCAAATACAGACAGACGCCTTTGATTAATGACAAAGTGGCTCAAGCATACAGGGACACATGTGCCAGTGTCACTATGGTGACACCTAACTTTGTGGACCCTGGACAATACATGCCAGGTGATAATTACCTGGTGACCAATGCCAGCAATGTCACTACTACCCATAGTGTGGCAATTGTTAACTTTTCCTGGGGAGGGGTAACTGGCCTAAAAAGAGTTGTGGTTAGTGCTGATCTCCCAGTTGAATGTTTGTTGGGCAATGACCTGGAGAGCTCTCTATGGTCAGAAGTTGAGTACAGGACTCATGCAGAGATGTTAGGGATATCATCACATGTCCTTGCTGTGACCAGCAATGTTGGGGGGGGGGTGTGGATCTGCACACCGTTTCTAAACAACCAAATGAATATTCATTTTACCACCTTCGGTAATCTTTGCATGCACTCTTATGTATAGGGTGTGTGCCCAACTCCCTGTGAGGTAACAAATGTGTAATTATGAGCCCTAAGGAAACCTAGGACTGCTAGAGGCACAGCTATGGGCCAGGGGCCTTTAACCCTTTTGATGCTGATGACAAGCTCAGCTCGTCATCACCCACGGGTGTCGTGTGCTGATGACGAGCTGAGCTCGTCATGGTGCCACTAAAATGGCATTTTCCAGCACAGGGGGGGGGAAACGCCCAGCAGCCATGTGGTTAAATGTTCAGATTATATGAATGGATGTCAAATTCTACTGTGTTAACAAATCACATTTATTTTTTAACTTCTGTATTATCCTCAAAATCATGAAACAAAAAGATGCATTACTTCACATTTGTATATTGCGCTTGCAAAACTGATTGAAAATATTTGCTTAACATATTTCCAAATCACATATTTTTTAAAGTAAAGAATGAATAAAACAGTCTTGTATGTTTGAATACATGACAATTAATAACCAGAATCCCAATGCATTTCGGGTTACAAAGTCAACCCTTCGACAGGGGATTAATGATATGCAGATGAAGATTGAAATTTCTTGCAAATGTCAGCGTCTTGTAGTGCTGGTTATACAGGATCTAAAAAACAGCAATGGAGAAAAACTGTTTCCAATACTCATATTGGTAATACAATGTTACATATGCTAAAGAAGCTCGGGAGTGCCACTGGGAGGGAGTCCGTGAAGGAGAAAGTTTACCTATAAGAAGTGACCAATATAACCTTCCAGTGAGGAAAACAGGGTGGTGCTATCAGTAAATATTAGTAATATAGGACAGAGTTGGATTAATTGAGTGGGTACGAAGGTTAAGAGTACCTCAAAAGAGTGGGAAATCGTAATAAAAGTGAAGAATAGACCGCCAGACCACAAACAAGATTCAAAAAGAAGGACTCCAACGCGCATGCAAAACATACTTATGTGCTCAATGTGTTATGTCCAAGATGTAATATCCAAGGTACTTGTATGAAATCACACTAGTGAAAATCCTTTAACCTAAACGAAAAACGAGTCAACATAAGTTTCCCAAAAGATATCAATGTCGGGAGAACAACGTGCGTTTAGAGATGTGCATGCCGCTTACCGCTGAAGGACTGGGTTCTTTAAGACCCAGCGGTGCCAGGGGACGGATATATGATGTTACAACGCGGACTTTTACTCCGCATACCGTTACAACGCGGTTTTTACAACGCGGATACTGTAACAACGCATGTATTTACACCGCATTTTTTTACAACGCAGGTACCTTTACAACGCAGACCATTACAACGTAAGTATTGGTAAGTATATGTTAATATTAATAATATAATAGTAACTTAAGTTTAAAAATATAATTTAATGTAATTTTAAATAATTTAATTTCCGTTAATTATTTTAAATTTAAATTAATATTACTTTATTTTTACCATGTACCCCTGTACCCCAGAAAGTGAAAACTGACCCTAAACCCCAAAAATAAATTAAAGTAATTTTATGAAATATAATTTAAATTAATTATTGAAAATTAAAATAAATATAACTTTATTTTTACCCTGTACCCCTGTACCCCAAAAAACTCAAAACTGACCCTCAACCCCAAAAATAATGCAATGTAATTTAATTTAATTTATTTACTATTAAATAATTTATTTTAAAATTAAATTTAATTTATTTTTACCCTGTACCCCAAAAACTAAAAACTGACCCTGAACCCTAAAAATACCCCTTTCCCCAAAAACTAAAAACTGACCCTGAACCCTAAAAATACCCCTTTCCCCAAAAACTGAAAACTGACCCTGAACCCTAAAAATACCCCTTTCCCCAAAAACTGAAAACTGACCCTGAACCCTAAAAATACCCCTTTACCCAAAAACTGAAAACTGACCCTGAACCCTAAAAATACCCCTTTACCCAAAAACTAAAAACTGACCCTGAACCCTAAAAATACCCCTTTACCCAAAAACTGAAAACTGACCCTGAACCCTAAAAATACCCCTTTCCCCAAAAACTGAAAACTGACCCTGAACCCTAAAAATACCCCTTTACCCAAAAACTGAAAACTGACCCTGAACCCTAAAAATACCCCTTTACCCAAAAACTGAAAACTGACCCTGAACCCTAAAAATACCCCTTTACCCAAAAACTGAAAACTGACCCTGAACCCTAAAAATACCCCTATACCCAAAAACTGAAAACTGACCCTGAACCCTAAAAATACCCCTATACCCAAAAACTGAAAACTGACCCTGAACCCTAAAAATACCCCTTTACCCAAAAACTGAAAACTGACCCTGAACCCTAAAAATACCCCTTTACCCAAAAACTGAAAACTGACCCTGAACCCTAAAAATACCCCTTTACCCAAAAACTGAAAACTGACCCTGAACCCTAAAAATACCCCTTTACCCAAAAACCCAAAACTGACCCTGAACCCTAAAAATACCCCTTTACCCAAAAACCCAAAACTGACCCTAACCCCTAAAAATACCCCTTTACCCTAAAACCCAAAACTGACCCAAACCCCTAAAAATACCCAACATATAACATTTTAAAATAATTATATACTTACCAATACTTACGTTGTAATGGTATGCGTTGTTAAGGTACCTGCGTTGTAAAAAAATGCGTTGTAAAAACATGAGTTGTAACAGTACCTGCGTTGTAATGGATGCGTTGTAACGGTAGTGCGTTGTAAAAAATGCGTTGTAACAGGTGCACACCCCAGGGGACAACACCTGAAACCTTCGTGGGTAACCTGTTCCGGCGTACAAGTGACAGAGACACGGGACACTTCCTTCGGCCTCAAAGATTCGAGGTTTATTACTGCAGGGAACACAGAAGTCACAGCAAGTACAACACGTGCAACTTGGGGAGACTGCTTCGAATTGCTGCAAGTGGGTCGCTCCTTATATACATATTTCTCCCATAAGTTTACATGGTACACAAAGGTTTACAACTCGGTTCCCATAATTATCCCCGAAAGGGGTCGCTTTGATGTATTCAGGGTCCGGAACATAAGTGCGGAAACATTTGGCGGTTCCCAACTGTAAAAACCCATCTTCCCACCATTAGTACATTCCAATCAACAATAAACAGGTCGAAGAGGGAACAAGGACAGGTGCAAAGGAAGATGGAAACAGTGGGGAGATGGAAAAGGGTGTAAAAGGGGAGGTATCGGGAAACACGAGCTACAGGCATCAAAGGGTCTTGCCTAATGGGATGCACGGCTGAGACAATAGACCAGCACGGTAAGATGAGCCTCGAGCGGGGCCATCTGCCTTAAAGTATCATCCCCCTCGTCATAAAGACACTTTCAGAGGAAATGTGTCTTCCGCTAATGTCTTGGGAATCCCAGGGTCGCGAAGCGGACGGCGTCCGTTCGCTGGCTACTTGAGGGCAAGAAACAAAATGGATGCCGTATCTAAGATGGAACCCGTGGGTACAGATGGATAAACCCACGAAACAGACGAACGGCTTAGGTTTAGCACAGCGAAACTGCGCACACCCACCAAACTCGGCATTTGCGTTTCATAAATACCAGACTCGAACATATTCGTGCGAGTCGAAAACACCACTTACAATTGTCACGGAACCTCAGACGCTCCTTTTGCCCTCATGTAGGCAAGCACTAGTCGGAATCATATTCGATATTCATCAGACCATCTAGATGTTGCTGTAACATCGCTCTGTCCAACCGAGCTCCTCTGGTAACAGGTGGTTGCCTTATACACGTCGTAGCACAGAGGCCACATAAGGCAGGTCCACACTGCACACAAAGGCAGCACGTGAACAGGAACGCCACAACAACTCCGACAATCATCAGAATCTTCCAACCCCAAGTCGACATCAAGCCCCAAAACCACCCAAGCAGCGTCCAATCCCCTACGTCCACGTGTATGGACTCAGAGATCTTATGCAACTTTGAGATGGCTTGATAGACAGTCGGAGCATTATCTGGAATGAAAATACAGCAGCTCGAATGGATCACCTTACATACCCCACCTCGATCTGCTAAGATCACGTCTAAAACCATTCGGTTTTGTAACGTCATAAGCCTATCCGCCTGAAGTTCTGTGGTGATATTACCAAGGGCACTGGCAGTAATATTAGCTGTCGATTCCACCACTCGAGTCAATTGTCTCAGGTTCCTACTATTAGCCATAGGCCCCCAAAACGGGAGGAAACCCTTGAAAAAGTCTCCTGCCTCTTGACCGGCAGTGTCCTCTTGGCTAATTACGCCTCTCACAACTCTAGTCTTGTGATAGTCTGCATCTACAGTGAACGTCGGAGGCAACAGATTTGCGATAAAACATGAGCCCACAAAGTCGGAGGGCAACCATGCATACGCACGATCATGGCAGACAAAGTATGTACCCTTGGCAGCCAGAAACACAGGGGACGAGACCATCGGCAGAATGTAATTCTCGGTGCAAGCACTCTCTCCAAGTCGAGCTTTCGATCTTCGACCACGACCCATTAAACAAAAATTACCAATGTGGGGTACGACCCATATAGGAGGCGAGCTTCTAAGCTGTTTTTCACTCGTGAGCGCACTATACTCGACCTTACTCAGGACCCTATAGGCTTGTACCTCTTCCTCTGGGATGAGCGACGGCTCATGGATATCTCTATCTAAATCTTCTATCGCTATAGACAAAGGCTTATGATACGAGCCAGGGCCAAAGTAGGGAGAACGTGGCTCTCGACTGGGGTAAGAATCTAGTGCGCTTCGAAACATTGTCTGAAATGCTCGAGCTGAACCCTGGGAGCTATACGGTAAGATCAGATATGGAATTCCCTTATCCGTGGTATGTGGCATCAGCCCACATACCCAACAATTAGTAGTGTTAACCACTAACTGGTGCTGGTGAAGGAGCTGAATAAAGGAATTATTTCGGAATTCTGCACGTCTAGCCTGCTCGTGTTCGGGTAAGATATGGAAAGAATGAGGGGATGCAGTGGAGGTAAGTTTAGGGTCAGAAATAGGAGTAGGTATGGCAGAAGGTAAGAAGTATGACATCATGTAATACACCCCACCCGCCAATAGTGCAGAAACAGTCAAAAGCAATACGAACATTTGAAACATAAAACACTTGGTACGAATAAGTTGTTGCAGTTTGAATCTTTGCGCCTGAGCTTCTTCCAAGTCCATCAGCTTTGAAAACGCCATCCCCTATGACCGTCCGCAACGTTTCTTGACGCACTTCGTTCTGTGTAGCAGTAGTCAATCCCTAGGAGTTCCCAGAAACCGACGGTCTTTAACCTAGCGTCAAGACCTACTAACCAGAAGGAAGTACACGCGCGGCCCTACGGCCTTTATTCACAATGTATATACAAAAAATCTCTCAGCTGTGAAAGCAAAAACGCATATGGAACGAAACTCAATACATACAAAAACAATCACAATGATACGGGTGTTGAGACTGAACGGTAGCAACGTGGGGGTAACGTAGTATGTCAGGGGAGAATCAAAAGTATGGATTTTATTAGTCTTTAACGTTAGAACGAAGAGAATAACGATGTCTCCCAGGACGTGTCTGTTCTTCAAACAATTGGTCCGGTGGCGAAACAGAGTTCTGTGGATCAGTTGAATGTTCAGATCTTGAGTTTGGTGACAAATGTTCAACAATATCTTCCTGCTGCACTGAGGTATCTTCGACAAGCTGCGCGTCACTGAAAGGGACAAACTTCGATATTGTTTCGGTCTCAGATGAAGCAATGCCTTTCTTCACCCACGAGTCTGCTGGTAAAGGTATAGGGACCTTTTTGGTATGGGTGGCGTGCACCCAATGTTTACGTCCCTCCAAGCGAACAGCAGTCCTCGTGGCCAGCAAGACTTGATGGGGTCCAGTGAAGCGGGGTTCCAAACTGTGTTTTCGGCTAAAGTTGCGCGTCACCACCCAATCACCAGGTTGCAGCTGGTGACCTGGACCCTCCGTCTGCGTCGGCAGTGCTTCAAAGACCTGTTGATGAATTAACCTCAGTTTAGCAGTCAGATCATGAAGATAGTCAATCAACATGGGGTACTCAAGATGTGAAAACAGTTTAGGTCTAGGGACCCCCCAAACATTTGCAGGACGACCGAACACTATCTCGTAGGGACTGAGCCCTACTCGGGAGTGTACTGTCGACCTTGTTGACAATAAAGCTAAGGGTAAAGCGTCAGGCCACGAAAGACCAGTCGTAGCCTGAATCTTCGCCAGTTTTAGTTTAAGGGTGCCATTATACCCTTCAACCAAACCAGCTGACTGGGGATGATTGGCGCTATGGAATTTTTGATTAATTCCAAGGCCCTTACACACACTCTTCATCACACTCCCCACAAACTCACTTCCGTTATCAGACCATACAATCCGAGGCATTCCATACCGAGGAAAGTATTCCTTCAGCAGGATTTACGCAGTCGACAGGGCAGTGTTGTCTTTGAGAGGGTAGGCTTCAATCCATCGGGAGAACGCGCAAACCACAACTAAAACGTATTTCAGGTTATTGCATCTCTCCATATGGATGAAGTCTAATTGAATCACCTCAAAAGGACATGATGGTGGAGCAAAATGGCCAGGAGGTGTTGGGGTTCCCTTACCAGGATTGTACAACATACACACCATACAATTCTTAACCAACCGTTCAGCACATTTCGTGATACCATCATTCTTCCACACAGGGGACAGCAATTTACAAATACCTTTCACACTAATATGTGCCAACCCATGTGCCATCGTCACAACAGCTAGCACATACGCATCTGGCAACATCCATCTCTTGTGTTCCGACAAATCAACCCAATAACCATTCGCATCTAACTTTCCCGTACTTTCTTTCCACTTCGTCTTTTCAGTCTCGGTGGCCTCATTCTGTATCGCTTTCACACTCTCGATAGTATCCTCACACATACTAGTCTCTGTAGGCCACCTAACCGAACTTGTCACGTACATCCTAGTACTAAGGTTCCGGGCAGTCTCCTTAGCAGTCTCATCCGCAAATGCATTACCACGACCAACATCATCCGTCACCTTACGATGTGCACTACATTTAACAATTGCTACCTGCTTAGGCAACGTGAGTGCATCCAAAAGATCATTCACAAGCTGGCCATGCTGAATCTTCGTACCATGCGATGTCATAAACCCTCTCTCTCTCCACAATCGTCCAAAACTATGAGCGACACCAAATGCATATTGGCTGTCGGTAAACACATTCACACGTTTCCCTTTCGCTAACACACACGCTCTAGTGAGAGCAATCAGTTCGGCAGCCTGGGCAGAGTTCTGATTCAATCTTGCAGCTTCCACAACAGTATTCAAAGTTACAACAGCATACGCAGTAGTCACATCACCATTTGGCAATTTGAAACATGAACCATCCACATACAAAGTCCCATCGGGATCATCCAAAGGAGTGTTTTTAAGGTCCACTCGACCTTTTGTTTCCTCTTCAGTCCTCAAATAGCAGTCATGTTCTGCTATTTCATCTGACTCCGTACTGATTGGTAACAAAGTCGCCGGGTTCAGAACATTGCAGCGTTTTATCTGAATATGACTTGCCAACAGCGTCAACTCGTACCCAGACAACCTCGCACTCGTCAAGTGCTGAGTTTTCGTACGATTCAAAAGAGTGTCAACTGCATGCGGAACCATCACCGTAAGCATATTATCCATGACCAATCCTGCTGATTGTCGGATAGACACCGCAGCTGCCGCTGTTGATCTCAGGCAACTTGGCAATGCTCTAGCTACAGGGTCCAAGGTTGAGGAAAAATATGCACATGGACGTTGCTTTCCTCCAAAAGGTTACGTTAAGACACTCAAAGCACAACCTTCCCTCTCGTGAACATATAATGTAAACGGCTTGCTGTAGTCAGGGGTACCTAACACAGGAGCCGAACACAATGAGTCACACAATTCAGAAAAACTCTTCTGACATTCTTCCGTCCATGGTAAAGGAGTTGAAACATCCTTGCACGTAAGAGCCACCAATGGTTTCGCTAACAGTGAAAAATTCGGGATCCACTGTCTGCAGTATGACGTGATGCCCAGAAAGGCACGCACATCTCTTTGGGTTGTTGGCACAGTCATTCGCGCAATTGCTGCAATTCTCTCTGGGGTCAACCGCCTTCCCTCCTTTGACAATAAGTGACCGAGATAGGTTACTTCTTGACAACAATATTGGAGTTTAGAAGGTGACACCTTGTGATGTAAGTCACAGAGATGTTGCAGCAACGACACCGTAGCAATTTTGCAAATGTCCTGAGTATCTGCAGCCACCAATAAGTCATCGACATATTGGATTAAAGCCCCACCAGCCGGCAACACAAACGCATCCAGTTGACCCTTCAAGGCTTGACTGTAAATCGATGGACTCTCACAGTAGCCCTGAGGAGAACGTTTAAACCAGAAACTACGTCCACCAAGAGAGAAACCGAAAAGGTCTTTGCTTTCTTCGGCAATCGGAATGCTAAAGAAAGCATTCTTCAGATCGATTACCGAAAACCAAGATGCAGAAGCTGGAATGTTATGTTATGTTATGTTATGTTAATAACATTTATTAGGCGCAACAGCTGCCCCAGCAAAGGGGCGTCCTGGCGCCAGATCATGTACACAACACAACAGATCAGAGCTGAAAAGAGGGGAGATCAGATACAAGGGGAGAACAAATGGGTTTTAATGGCCCGTCTAAAAAGCGTCAGACTATTAAGGGCGCGAATGTGCACAGGAAGGGAGTTCCACAAATCCGCCGCCAGAACGCGGAAGGAACGTCCTCCCATCCTGCTCAGCCTGAACCTAGGCTTACTCACCAGATGGAGCGATTCAGATCTGAGGGACCGCGTGGGGACATACGCAGAAATGAGGCCCACCAAGGCGGGGGGGGAGGAGAGCTTCAGAATCTTAAATGTCAGACAGAGAGCCTTGAATTTGATTCTCTGTCTGACCGGAAGCCAGTGGAGAGAGGTCAAGACAGTCGAGACCGAACAGTGTCTTGGGAGGCCAACAATGGCCCGTGCAGCAGCATTCTGCACCCTCTGAAGCCTAGTGGCCTCCGCCTGGTTGACTCCTAGAAGCAAAGCGCTCCCGTAGTCAATCCGGGAAAGGATGGAGGCCTGCACCACCAGTTGCCGAGTGGGAGGGTCGAAGAATTTGAGGACTGGTCTCAGTCCTCGCAGAATACCATAACAGGTAGCTGCTGTCTTCTTCGTGTGGCTGGTAAAAGATAGATTAGAATCCAGCCAGACCCCCAGATTTTTAACTTCGGCCGCTGGGAGGGGAGTCACCCCTAGTTCGGGAGGCCACCACTGATCTCCCCAAAGGTCCGCCTGCTTCCCTACAATCAGGACCTCGGTCTTCTTGGCATTGAGCTGTAGGCAGTTATTACGCATCCAGCTAGCCACAGCTATAAGTCCTGCCCGGAATCTGAGCGCAGTCACCTCAGGGTCCCCACTGAGTGTCACCGCCAGCTGCGTGTCATCGGCATACGATGTCATAGTGAGGCCAAATTGCCTGACGACAGCAGCCAGCGGCTTCACATACAAGTTGAATAAGGTGGGGCTAAGGGCAGAGCCCTGAGGGACTCCCAGTTCCAGAGGATGAAGCGAGGACTGGCCAGGTGGAATGGCTACCTTGAAAGACCGGTCCGAGAGGAAGGAGCGGAACCACTGAAGAGCCTTCCCCACAATACCCACTTCCTCCAAACGTCGCAACAGGATATCGTGAGACACCGTGTCGAACGCGGCGCTCAGGTCTAACAATAGGAGCGCCGCAGTCTGCCCCGCGTCCAGCACCGACCGCAAATGCTCGATCATAAAGAGCAAAGCAGTTTCAGTGCTGTGTTGCACGCGAAACCCATTTTGGCTCTCGTCAAGAATGTTATTACGAGAGAGGTGTGCAGACAGGATGGAATTCACATGCGCCTCAGTGACCTTGGCAGTCCAAGGTAAGAGGGAGATGGGCCGATAGTTCTCCGGGAGCAAGGGGTCAGAGTTGGTTTTCTTCAGAATAGGGCTGACCACAGCTTGCTTCCAGGATAACGGAACCATGCCCTCACTGAGGGAAAGATTGATCAAATCCAAGATGGGCTCCCGACAGAGAGGCGGGAGACGGGCGAAGAGCTCCTGCTTCAGTGGGTCTAGGGGGGAGCCAGATTTAATTTTGAGGCTCAGAATGTCAAATACCCCGTTAGACATGGCCGGCAGGGTGGACAAAGTTTCGGACACAGAGACCTTCACATCATTCGGGGTATCCCCGGGAGCAGAAGGAATAAAACCACGGTAGATTTTCTGCACCTTCTCTACAAAAAAGGATGCCAGGTTTTCGCAGTGCGGGTCCGTGCATATTACTTGCGAGGTGGCCCGTTTCCCCATCAAATCTTTAAGTACCTTAAAGATTAATTTAGAGGGGTTAGGGCTGTTGGAGAACTCAGCAGCATAATATGCAGCCCGGGTTTGGCATATAGCTCTGTGATATGTCTTAAGCTGAGCAAAATACAGTGAATCAGAGTCAGTAGCACCGTGATGTCAGGCACAACAGGGAACTGAGGAATCACAATTTTATTTACCTCCCGTAAATCGATAACGAAACGATAAACAGGCGGTTTCGAGGGATCAGTGCGTTTTAGAATGGGCAGTACAGGGCTATTGCACACGTTTCCCCGGGTTTCTTCAATAACGTCTTTCTCGATCAGATCATAGATGATCGCTAACAGTGCTCGTTCACCATCAAGAGAGATTCGATACTGGGGAATACGTGGCAATCGCACATTAGATTTCAACTGAACAACATAAGGGGAGATATCAAGCAGGCCCACATCATTGGGACCTGTTGCCCACAAAGATGCAGGAAGAGAACTCAATTCCGGTGGAAGCTTATCAAGAGACAAGTACATAGGAGAGACAACCCTCTCAGTAAGCTTCACTCCCGCAGGAGAACAATACAAAGCCGCATACAAACGTTTTAGCAAATCCAGGCCCAAAAGATTTTCACCACAACCAGTAGTCAAAATCAACGGAGCTTCGAGCTCACGTGGCCCAATTGTAAGAGGCAAAGGGCGTGAAACTGGATTGCTAACAGGGGCGCCAGAGAATCCAACGGAAACATTTGTTAAGCCAGACAAAGGTGCGCCAGGGAGTTTCGAATGCATTATAGAACTTTTCGCTGCACCAGTGTCCAACAGAAAAGGCTCAACGACGCCCGATGTAGCAACTGCGACGTAAGGCCCTCTCTGATTAACCGGAACTGATACCACTCCCTCTCCTTGTCTATGGCTGTCCTAATAATTACTGTCGTCAGTTCCCTGATCGACGTAATAATCGTCTACATTGTACTGTGCAGATCGTCCTTGCGAGGATCCACGTTGATCAAAACAATTATTGGAATTTGATGAGTTATCTGAACGATCATTTTGAGCACCACGACCCCTACCACGTAATGTCTGCTGAGAACCACCACAACCTCCTCTAGAGGAGTTACCACTATTACGATCATTTAGAACAGGACAGTTGAATTTTAAGTGACCCTCCTGTCTACAATAGGCACACTGATTGTACCCTAACGAAGATCTTTGGGAAGAAGAATCATTCCGAGATTGCGACCTATTCGATTGCGTCTGCGATCTATTTTGCTGTGAAGCATTCTGATTCGAACGCGGAGGATAAGCCTGCTGCAACAACACTTTCGTTTTAAGTTCTTTCGTCTTTTTATCTGCACGGTCGTTCTCTTCTTTCTCCCTATTCTCATAATATTGAGCCGTAGCCAATATCTGAGCGGAAGTAGAAACAGCCCACGCACTTTCGGAATTTCTTAATTTATTGCTCAAGTCAGGCAGTAAATTTGAAACAAATTTGTCCACAAACAACCTTTGACCACCTTCGGTGCCCATATCTTGACCGCTGTGGTCGATGAAAGCCTCCTCGAATCTCGTAAAGAAATCCGAGACACTCTCATCCTTCTTTTGTTTGCAAGCGGACAGTTTGTCCCAATTTACCCTCATAGCAGGCATAAGCGTTTTCATTAGGGTGATTATTCTCTGAGGGAGATCGGTAATAAGCTGTTCTGGTTTAGCACCACCAGTTTGTCGTGCATCTGCCGCAATAAGAGCAGCCCAATCACCACCTAATTCTACCGCATGGTTTTCTTGACGAATCTTTGCCCATACCGGTTGCGGTAAAACATTGCCAAACAGCATATCGATATTGGCAAGGTTCATTATCGTAGCATCTACAAGCTGTGATAATTCTTTATAGTACCCTGCAGGATTTTTGCGAGGGTCAGGCAAAGATTGCTTTACCTGTAAAACCTCTGATCGTTTCCATGGGAGGTGTATCCACACCCGCTGAAAATGTGGCAAGATCGGCGGGGCAGCGCCAGGGTTACCTGGCATCCACACTGGAGGAACCTCTCGCATAGGAAAATGACCAGACGCATCAAACTGCCTTTCAACATCCTCAACGAACAAGGCTTGAGGTATCGGAGAGGGACGGAGAGACAACAAACGTTCAACATCACGTCGAACGTTGGTGTCCACTATCATTCCGCTCGAAAACTGCAGCTGTAGATCGGACAAAGCGGTCAATACATCATCAGATGCATCGGCCGATATTTGATCGCGCAGAACCTTACACATTTCTTCGAAAACGTATCTCTGCGTCGGAATATTGAATTGACAGAACGTATCAAGTACAGCACATGGAGGATTTCTAAGAGGATATGTCATCCAACCCATCGCCATGTTATACAGCGCGGCACGTTCCCTGTTACCAGGAAGCTGGCTACGCCTTTGAGGACCGTCCGAACCAGCGGACCCAAGGACAGGGCCAAGAGAATTAAAGAAACTAGCCGCAACCGGAGAGGTACGACTTCGAGTAGATGGAGAAGTATAGCATAAGGGATTAACAAGAGAAGGAGTAGAGACAGACGAAGCAACAGGAGTAAGTAAAGCAGGAGCGGTAGCGGGAGCAGGAGTATGTGGAAGTACAAGCGGAGGAGCAGTAGGAACAGCAGTAGGCAAAGGAGCGGGAACAGTCGGAAGAACGGGTGCAGGTTGAGCGACAGGTTGAGGAGCAGGTTGAGGAGCAGGTACAGGGGGAACCACAGGAGCCGCGGTACCCTGTACATACGGAGGTGGTGACTTCATAAGATAGGACATTAAAGGATCCTCAACTAATTCTTCCTTGTTATCCGACTCCGCATGCAAAACAGGATAGCATTTATCTATCGACATACGCTGTAGCCTATCAAATACTTCCTTTTCCTTATCCTCCTTATCACGCTGGAACTGCTCTGCTTTCTTTACAATAGTAGCAACACCATCTCTCTGATTACGTTTAGTCTGTCTGATCTCTTTCTGTCGGGCTTCTTTACGCCACAACCGAAAAGCATCAAACATGGCCAGCCTTGACTTTTTCTTAAACAATTTTGCCTCGAGGTTATCTAAGATCGGGGTCTCGAAACTACCATGAGGTGGCCAACTAAGGACACCATCTTTTTTGGTGTAACGAATCCAATATTCATTAAAAGTAATCGGGCCTAGCCCGTGCTTACTGTAGAGCTCATAAGTGGGAGTTCCAACCGGAGGTATCGGACAAGAGTCCTCCAGTCGGGAATCCGTACCACAACGTCTGAAACAACTAAACAGAGTACAGCGACCAGGCATCTTGCACACTAGCCGAGTCTCACAAACTTCAAGGGTTACGGGATTTACCAAGTCCCAGTAAAGAGCAAAAAGCCTCGGTCTTTGGCGGCTGCAGTCGTCAAATATCACAACAAAGTACCAAGAACCACAAATGCAATGGAACCATGCAACAATTAAGCAACCACAACCAAGAACTCTGGGAGCGACCCACAAATACTTAACTCAAAGATCGATGGCGTCACCAGGAAGGCCCGTCAATCGTCTCGCTATACCAAGGTCTACGCCAGGCGCCAAAACAGGTCTACAGTCAGGGCAGCAGTCCGTCGCAGCCATCAGGAGGCGGGAATCTTCGCGGGAAAAGTCTTCGGGCCACTTATTTCGACAACAGGATCGATGAAGCGGAGTGCACCTTCCCTCGGAGATTTCACACGAAGTTCCTCACGATCGTCGGGCTTGGACCGGTACCACTGATGCAGCCCTACGTTGGGCGCCAACTGAAGGACTGGGTTCTTTAAGACCCAGCGGTGCCAGGGGACAACACCTGAAACCTTCGTGGGTAACCTGTTCCGGCGTACAAGTGACAGAGACACGGGACACTTCCTTCGGCGTCAAAGATTCGAGGTTTATTACTGCAGGGAACACAGAAGTCACAGCAAGTACAACACGTGCAACTTGGGGAGACTGCTTCGAATTGCTGCAAGTGGGTCGCTCCTTATATACATATTTCTCCCATAAGTTTACATGGTACACAAAGGTTTACAACTCGATTCCCATAATTATCCCCGAAAGGGGTCGCTTTGATGTATTCAGGGTCCGGAACATAAGTGCGGAAACATTTGGCGGTTCCCAACTGTAAAAGCCCATCTTCCCACCATTAGTACATTCCAATCAAAAATAAACAGGTCGAAGAGGGAACAAGGACAGGTGCAAAGGAAGATGGAAACAGTGGGGAGATGGAAAAGGGTGTAAAAGGGGAGGTATCGGGAAACACGAGCTACAGGCATCAAAGGGACGTGCCTAATGGGATGCACGGCTGAGACAATAGACCAGCACGGTAAGATGAGCCTCGAGCGGGGCCATCTGCCTTACAGTATCATCCCCCTCGTCATAAAGACACTTTCAGAGGAAATGTGTCTTCCGCTAATGTCTTGGGAATCCCAGGGTCGCGAAGCGGACGGCGTCCGTTCGCTGGCTACTTGAGGGCAAGAAACAAAATGGATGCCGTATCTAAGATGGAACCCGTGGGTACAGATGGATAAGCCCACGAAACAGACGAACGGCTTAGGTTTAGCACAGCGAAACTGCGCACACCCACCAAACTCATCATTTGCGGTTCGTAGATACCAGACTCGACCATATTCGTGCGAGTCGAAAACACCACTTACAATTGTCACGGAACCTCACCGCCTATGTTACCACGGGACAAGCCGTATCCGCCACTGAATCCTAGACAACCTGTAATGTGCCATGGGTTTAGTATTAACACCCCGATAATCCTGGTTTTAAAAAAAAGAATATAAGCAATTTAAACAAGTCGGACGCTGGTCCGTACACTGACCTGAGCCTGTTGACGCCTACAGTCTGATTCTCTCAGTAGACGTGAGTCCACCCATCGAGTCACATGGTGCAGAACTCGCAGGAATTTTGAGCGCAAGCCCGAGAAACAGAAAGAGGACTTTCCGTTGCAAAGAAACCACAACCTGTGTTATCTATGGCGCATGAAAAAACAAACGGACTCGGAAGAGTAAATGGCGCAATGATAGATTGCCCAAAAGTATGGGATATCTTAAAATATAAAGAAAACGCAGCCTAGGTAAAAGGAAATAATAATGATAACTATGTGTAATTCTAATATGTCAGAATGCCTATAACCAGTGTCATGGCGTATATAGCCTGTGTTTAAATGTGCCATAAAGTAAGGGTACTACCCTAATAATTAAACTCAAGTGAAGGGTAAAAACTCAGTAATAAATGTAGTAAACAAGTGTTAGAACGTGCGTGAGCATGCAATTAAAGTTCCTGTTGGGGATAAGTTCCAGTGTACTCCCTTTTACCTAGGCTGCGTTTTCTTTATATTTTAAGATCTCCCATACTTTTGGGCAATCTATCATTGCGCCATTTACTCTTCGTAGTCCGTTTGGTTTTTCATGCGCCTTAGATAACACAGGTTGTGGTTTCTTTACAACGGCAAGTCCTCTTTCTGTTTCTCTGGCTTGCTCTCAAAATTCCTGCGAGTTCCGCACCATGTGACTCGATGGGCGGAATCGCGTCTACTGTGAGAATCAGACTGTAGGCGTCAACAGGCTCAGGTCAGTGTACGGACCAGCGTCCAACTTGTTTAAATTGCTTATATTCTTTTTTTAAAACCGGGATTATCCGGGTGTTAATACTAAACCCATGGCACATTACAGGTTGTCTAGGATTCAGTGGCGGATACGGCTTGTCCCGTGGTGACATAGGCGGTAAGCGGCATGCACATCTCTAAACGCACGTTGTTCTCCCGACATTGACATCTTTTGGGAAACTTATGTTGACTCGTTTTTTGTTTAGGTCATACAAGTACCTTGGATATTACATCTTGGACTTACCACATTGAGCACATAAGTATGTTTTGCATGTGCGTTGGAGTCCTTCTTTTTGAATCTTGTTTGTGGTCTGGCGGTCTAGTCTTCACTTTTATTACGACCTCCCACTCTTTTGAGGTACTCTTAACCTTCATACCCACTCACTTAATCCAACTCTGTCCTATATTACTAATATTTACTGATAGCACCACCCTGTTTTCCTCACTGGAAGGTTATATTGGTCACTTCTTATAGGTAAACTTTCTCCTTCACGGGACTCCCTCCCAGTGGCACTCCCGAGCTTCTTTAGCATATGTAACATTGTATTACCAATATGAGTATTGGAAACAGTTTTTCTCCATTGCTGTTTTTTAGATCCCGTATAAACTGCACTACAAGACGCTGACATTTGCAAGAAATTTCAATCTTCATCTACATATCATTATTCCCCTTACGAAGGGTTGACTTTGTAACCCGAAATGCATTGGAATTCAGGTTATTAATTCTCATGTATTCAAACATACAAGACTGTTTTATTCATTCTTTACTGTAAAAAATATGTGATTTGGAAATATGTTAAGCAAATATTTTCAATCAGTTTTGCAAGCGCAATATACAAATGTGAAGTAATGCATCTTTTTGTTTCATGATTTTGAGGATAATACAGAAGTTAAAAAATAAATGTGATTTGTTAACACAGTAGAATTTGACATCCATTCATATAATCTGAACATTTAAAGGCCCCTTGCTGTGACCAGGTCACAGGCCAAAATGTGCCTCTCTGAACCTCAGGTCTTGGATCCTGGAACAATGGACCAAGCACCTTCCAAGAAGAAGAACAAGAGGGTAAAGGCTGTGCCTTCCCAACTGCCTACAAGTGAGGATCAGGCTTCACAGGAAGCTGGTCTTGAGACCCCTGAAGGAACTGTCTCTGAAGAACTTGAACCTGATCAGGTTCAGTTTCTGGGGACAGGGGGACCTTCTAGGGCAGACTTGGGGCAGGCTCAGTTAACCTGTCCTTCTCTTGAACCCCTCAGACAGCAGGCTGCTGCTGAGGCTGCTGGGAATGCTCAAGGTGCCCATAAAGTATATTGGGATGATGGATTCCTTTATTCAGAGGGTAGAGACCCCAAGCCTGGAGCAACCAGGAGGTTGGTTATACCTTTGCAATTTAGGGGCTTCCTACTTACCTTGGCCCATGATATTCCTTTAGCAGGACACCTAGGCCAGAATAAGACTTGGGACAGGCTTGTCCCTCACTTTCACTGGCCTCACATGTCTGAAGACACCAAGGAGTTTTGTCGCTCCTGTGTAACCTGCCAAGCCAGTGGTAAAGCAGGTAGCACCACAAAGGCCCCCCTGATACCACTACCTGTGGTGGGGGTTCCCTTTGAAAGAGTGGGGATTGATAGTGTAGGTCCAATGGATCCGCCTACAGCATCTGGGCGCAGATTCATACTGGTGGTGGTGGACCATGCCACTAGGTACCCCGAGGCAATTCCACTTAGGACCACAACAGCTCCTGTTGTGGCCAGGGCCTTACTTGGAGTTTTCTCCAGAGTGGGGTTTCCTAAGGAGGTAATATCTGACAGAGGTACCAACTTCATGTCAGGATATTTGACAGCTATGTGGAAGGAATGTGGTGTCAACTACAAGTTCACCACTCCTTACCCTCCACAGTGTAATGGGCTTGTTGAAAGATTTAACAAGACCCTAAAGGGTATGATCAAAGGATTACCAGAAAAGCTCAGGCGGAGATGGGACATCCTTCTACCCTGCCTTTTGGTTTGCTTACAGAGAGGTCCCTCAAAAGGGGGTTGGCTTCAGCCCCTTTGAATTGTTGTTAGGGCACCCTGTAAGAGGACCCCTATGTCTAGTGAAGGAAGGATGGGAGTTACCTCTCAAAAAGCCTAAACAGGACATAGTGGACTATGTACTTGGTCTCCGCTCCAGGATGGCTGAGTATATGGAAAAGGCATCCAAAAACCTTGAGGCTAGCCAAGAATTACAGAAAGCTTGGCATGACCAAAAGGCTGTCTTGGTTGAGTATCAGCCAGGACAGAAGGTATGGGTGTTGGAGCCAGTGGCCCCAGCAGCACTCCAAGACAAATGGTCCGGACCCCATACAATTCTGGAGAAAAAGGGAGAGGTTAGCCACTTGGGGGACCTAGGAACTCCCAGGAGCCCCCACAGGGTGCTCCATATCAACAGACTAAAGGCATATATCAACAGGGAAGACATGGGCTTGCTCATGGCTACAGATGAGGGACAGGAGGAAGAGAGTGACCCTCTCCCAGACCTGCTCACTCAGAACCCTGAGGATGGCTCAGTTGATGGTGTGGCCTTAGGTGGCAGCCTCACTGAACATCAGCAACATGACTGTAGACAAGTTCTGCAGGCATACAGGCATATGTTCTCCTTGACACGCAGTCAGACTAACTGGTGTACACATGTGGTGGACACTGGTGACAGTCTTCCTGTAAAAAGCAAGATTTACAGGCAACCTGTCCACGTCAGGGACTGTATAAAGACTGAGGTGCAAAAGATGCTGGAATTAGGTGTCATTGAGCCTTCAAAGAGCCCCTGGGCTAGCCCAGTGGTTCTGGTCCCCAAACCTCACACCAAAGATGGCAAGAGAGAGATGAGGTTCTGTGTGGATTACAGAGGACTCAATGCTGTCACCAGGACAGATGCACACCCTATTCCAAGGGCAGATGAGCTCATTGACAAGTTGGCTTCTGCCAAATATTTGAGCACATTCGACTTGACAGCTGGCTACTGGCAAATCAGGTTAGCTGAGGAGTCTAAAGCCAAGACTGCATTTTCTACCCCTAGTGGGCATTATCAATTTGTGGTGATGCCCTTTGGTTTGAAAAATGCACCTGCCACCTTCCAAAGGTTGGTGAATCAAGTACTTACTGGGTTGGATGACTTTTGCGCAGCATATCTGGATGATAATGCTGTCTTCAGCTCCACCTGGGAGGATCACCTGGTCCACCTGAAGGAAGTGCTTGAGGCTCTGCAAAAGGCAGGCCTCACTATCAAGGCAACACAGTGCCAGATAGGGCAGAGTAAGGTTGTATACCTGGGCCACCTTGTAGGTGGAGGCCAAGTTCAACCACTGGAGAGTAAGATCCAGACCATCAAGGACTGGTCCCCTCCAACTACCCAGACTCAGGTCAGAGCTTTCTTGGGCCTGACTGGGTACTACAGGTAGGTTGGTAAGAACTATAGGTCCATTGTGACCCCTCTTAATGATCTGACATCCAAGAAGATGCCCAAAAAGGTTTAGTGGACAGTAAACTGTCAAAGGTCATTTGATGACCTGAAGAAGGCCATGTGCGCTGCACCTATCCTGAAGAGTCCTGACTACTCAAGAGAGTTCATTGTCCAAACAGATGCTTCTGAGTTGGGAGTGGGAGCAGTGCTTTCACAGCTTAATGTTGATGGTCAAGACCAGCCCATTGCTTTTATTAGCAGAAGGCTGACCCTCAGAGAAAAACGTTGGCCAGCCATTGAGAGGGAGGCCTTTGCTGTGGTGTGGGCCCTGAAGAAGCTGAGACCATACTTGTTTGGCACTCACTTCAAGATTCAGACCGACCATATGCCCCTCTTATGGCTTAATCAGATGAAGGGTGAAAACCCCAAACTACTCAGTTGGTCCATTTCCCTACAGGGGATGGACTTTACAGTGGAGCACCGCCCAGGGACTGACCATGGCAATGCAGATGGTCTCCCCAGGTACTTCCACTTAGAACATGAAGTCACAACTGGTCAAGGTTAGTCTAATGTCCCTGCGTTTGGGGGGGGGGGGTTGTGTAGGAGAGTAGGGTCTGCTATCCTATGGTCACCCCACATTTTTGATTTTTGCTTCACTGGTTTATGACATATGTGGCTGTGGGCCTGCTAATCAGACACACAGCCTGCTGTTCTCTCTCTAAATTACTGCCAATGCACCCTAGGTGCATTACGAATTGGAACTGGTTCACCTTATTGGCCACTGTAACAGTGTACCCTAGTTACCCAGGGCATAGGTGTTTCCAAGGCCTACCAGGGGCTGCAGCATGTATTGTGCCACCCCTGGTCTGGCCTCCATATTTGACACAACTGGCTGATCACTCAGCTGGGGTAAGTTGGTGTAATCACCTCTTACTTAGATGTAGTATCCCTATATCTAACCTTAACAGGACACATATGTTCCTATCAGCCACTCAATCCTCAGGCCTCATCAATCCTGGAGGCAGAGTTCTTGGAAATATGTGAGATGGTACTCTAGCATGAGCTGAGCCTGTCTGCAGCTGTCGGGAACCACTCCCTTAGCTGTTCCGGGATATTGCCATACCATATACTCTTAAGTGCATTATAATCCTCGCGGTTATATGCTAACTTTGGTTTGGCTTTATCAAAACATGTCGAGTAAGGTGTCATACGATTTGGAATACTATCCCCTCGACAGTTCTGTAGACGGGGATAGCATTCCACCCTTCTAGAGGGACACGACATGTGTGTAGCCTTAACCCCGGTTAAAGTTAACCAGAGCCTCAGCGTCACAAAAAGGACGCTGCCACCACAGACACAAGTCTGACCTCCTGCTGCTGGGAGTCCTTCCAGTGAGGGAGGCTTGGACAAAGGGTTTCCTGCCTTGGGAGGTGCGAGCACCACCCCAGACAGGATTTGGTGTATTGGGTAGGACAGGGCTGAATAGATTGAGACATGTCCAGGGCACACAAGGTCTCCCTGTGCATAAGCCAGTCCAAACCGGTCCTGGGACTTTCCAGACCCAGGCCTAGCGAGGAGCTGGACAAAGGAAAGGGGGTGTAACCGCCCCCTTCCAGGTCCCACCCAGAGGAGGGACCTAGCAGGTGATCCACCCCTCATATTAGGAATAAGAGTGGGAGCAGTGCCATAGCACCTCGGATCATCCTGAAATCAACTTTAAACTAAGAAGATGACTGGACTTCGACATTCTGCTGCACAGAAGACTGAAGAGTATCTCCCTTGTGGCCTAGGAGTGGCCACCCTGTGAACACAGGTACCAACCAGCAACTCGACGTCTGCTTTGCCGCCGCCTCCCGCCGGAGCCCGAGCCCAGAGCCTGGCAAGACCCAGACTCCCAGACTTTTTACAGCCCGATCCACAGTCCCTGCAAAGAAGGGACCCGTGGAGGCACCGAGAGACGTGGGACCGGACCTCTTGAAAGACCCCCGAGAAGCTGACTGCGCAGCATCCGAGGCACCCTCGACGTTGTGCTTTGGGGACTGAGAAGCCCCACCACCGAGCAGCCCTTGCACTGACGATCAGCCCCCCAGCATCTCCACGATCTGCGTGGGGCCCTTTTGCATTGTGCCACTCGACACGCCATCCCGGCCACTTGCCACGTGGTCAGCGGCCATCTTGGCGACGAAACCTACGAACTACACTTCGGGTCTGGTTGCTCCAGACTTGCCCTCGCTCCTGTAAAAGGGAGCACCCGCTCTGACCTTGCTGGTCCGAGTGATATGACTTTTTCGATTCCTGCGTGGCCTGCATTAGCCAAGGCCAGTTTGCTCCAATCAAGTTGCCGACACCGCCAACAGCGAGAAGCCTGCGTGGGACAGCTCGTGATCGACTCCTGGACGTCCGGACATCCATGTGGCTGCAGAGAGAAGCCACACCTCATCGCCTGTTTGATCCCGACATCGCCTGGTTCCAACCTGGTCCCACGGTAGTCACTGGCTAGTGACTTTAAACATTGTCCCCTCTGCTTTCAGGTCCTCACAACTTCAGATCCACCCTTGGATCCACCGGAACTCTTCACATTGAGCCGCCTGCAGCACCTTCAGCTCCAAGCACCATCGACCAGCGTGACGAAACTCGACACTACTTCGACCCTATGCACCCGCGTCCTGTGGGTGAGGTAACTCAGAAACACCGGTGTTTCCACACTGGTACACACCTCTAGGGCCTGTGTCTTAAGTTTCAGCTTTCTAGGTCACTCGGAAGGTTCCTAACTAACTAACTTAATAACTTTTACACACCATAGACATTGCATTGGTGAGTGCGTGCACTTTAAACACTGCACCGAGTCCCGCAGGCCTTTCCCGACTTAGTCACTGCTAGTCCCGATCAGCTCCAGCGATTCCCAAGGCCCTAGGCCTGTTTCCTTTTCGATTGGTATCTCTTATACCACTTTCTTAGTATATGGTTTAGGTGGCCCCTAGGGCTCATCCATATTGTGCAACATTTGTGTATTTTAAACTGTGTTTTGTTTAACGCTTGTGATTCTGTGCTCATAAAGAGTTCAGGGCATATTTGTAGTTACTAAATATATATATATTTTCAATATATATCTGTGTGGTGTCCTTTCATCTGGTATTCAAGGGGGTTGTGTATGGTAATACAGCTGGCTTCACATGCCTTTCAGAGTTTAGCCTAAGACTGCTTTGTCCACATTACCACTAGGATAACTGGTCTATAAGGTTAACTTACAACCAATCATCATAAGGGTTGCTTGGCATGGTACAAGGTGATCACTAGAATTAGTGAGCATCACATACCAGGCCAACTTCTCACATGCTGGAAAATGGCCAGGCCACATCCAAATCCATCATCTTTTTCCCATCAGGGTACCTCAATTTGAACACAGCCATATGCAAATCAGTCTTGAAAGTGCTCCAAATGGACCAGTCCAGACAGAATTGCCAAGCATGAATGCAGGCAATGCAAGACAGGTTTCCTCCTAATTAGGGCTAATTAGCCAGGTGTAACATTTAGGCATACCTGTCATACTTAGGTCCCCATTGGAGCAAGGTCAAGATGGATTTGGATATGGCTTTGTCTAAACTGCGGTGGCTAGGTGTGCAAAACAATGATGGGCTGGGATGCACTTAAATAGTGGGATGGGTATGCCTAGACATGTGTCCCTTGCACACTGTGTAACTGGAACCAAGCTAAACCTGGTTGGTGTGCCCATAACAAGGGTGAAACAGTTCCTGGGCTGTTTCTATTCTGATTCAGGGAAGACCTGGCTGGCAGTTCAGCTGGACTTCTCCCATTTGAGCAGCTTCAAAACTGATTTGAATATAGCTGGGTCCAAACTGAGGTGTCAATGAGAGCAAAATAACGAGGCACTGGGATGCGGCCCTGAGTGATAGCCAGTGGCTGACATTCATTCAAGCATTCAGAAAGGTGACATAAGAAACGCCAAACCAGCGAAGTGGTATAATGCTGAGTGTAGGCAGACTAGAGTAGCCTTAGGAGCCGCGATCAGGGAGAGGGATATTGTGTCTATTCGCCTTGCCAGAACTGCGTATATAAAAAGCGTAGGATGAGCAGCATTGGAGAGAGCTAAAGGAGGCAAGCGACAAAAAAGACTCTAGGCTATTCTGGAACATTGTCAAATGGGGCAAGGGGGATTCACCCGAGCCCCCAGATAATAATGTATCCCAGGAGGACTGGATCAACAACTTTGTAGTGTAGTTCCTATTTTCCCAATAGGCCCTGCGCATTGGAATAACATAAACAGTAGTATCTACGTAGAAGTGCGGATCTTTCAGGCCTCTACTGACTATGCTAAACTTAATTGGGTTTGTTACCAACTAGCTCAGAGGTCACTGGAAACTTTCTTGACTGAATAGGAAGTGATCAGCTTCCCTGGTACAGACAAGAAGGGATTCAGTTTTCCAACAACCGTGCAACATGACAACTTTGCTCCTCAGATAAGAGTCAATCTCTAGGGTCGTGTGAAACAATAGACAGTTATTTTACTCAGTCAGTTGTTGTGCAGATTACTTTCACAATATATAGAGAATAGAGAGATGGGCGTTTTCAATAAAGGGTAACATTTATTGAACAGTCTTTCTTCTCATACAAGAGAAATGAATTGCCACAATTGCAAGACTTGTTAGTTATAAAAAGTACGTACAGTAAGATGAGTATTGCGAAATAATACTGTAAAAGCATTGAAATGGTTTCTTAGCCATACAATGGTTTAAAATTAATAAAACATATATACATTCATATATACATTAGGCTAAAATACTCAACTGGTGCTTCTAACTACGCCTACCCCAGTGTACCTGACCTAAGCCTAATACTTGGGAGAGGAGTAAGTAAGTAGCTTTTAGTTAAGTTGGTTTTGCAAAGGTTTGCTTCAAGAATTCTCTCTAAGGGTTTAGTCAACACCATACCTCTGGAATGGAATGATGGAGGTCTGGTATCTCCTTCAGGGAACTCGATATCCCAGTCACTCGCATGAGTAGGCTGGAAACGCCGGAGCTGGATTTCTCTGCAGGAGAAAAGACAGCGTCTTTCTCAGCGCGTCGAGGAGGAGGAGGGGCAGCGTCCGTGGGCAGCTTGCATCTGCTGGGCTCTTGCAGGAGACGGCTATTCAGCTCCTAAGTTCACCACACCATTGTTCGCTCGTTAGCAGCGATAGCAGTAGCGATAGCAGCTATGGTATCATCAGCATAACAGCAGCTTCAGCTTCATTGAAACAGCAGCATTTGCTTAAGGCAATGTTCGTAATATTTATACCTGAAAGGTGCCTTGTTTGACGTAAGTTTTTGAACATAAGACATCAATAAAGATGTCACTAGGAAGTGATCGTCTATCAGTGCTCATTAGAGTTCTATTACTAATCAAAACATAGCAAGCGGGGCTTTCCCAGGTTGCTGAGTTTTTATCTTGTTGAAGAACTCGGAGTGCTAATCTAGGAATCTTAGATAGTAACTTCTGCTATGTCATTGCACTAATTAGCTGCAAAGGAAGTGGCAGAGGAAGCGATTCTGAAATGTGGCTCTGTTCGTGTGAGGCCAGAGACGAGTTTCTGAATATTGCATTTGATCGGTTATGCCAATATAGGGGTATAAGGGGATTATAGCCGTATAGGGGCAAAAGGTCACAGTATCGATCAGGGTCCTAGATTAGAACGCAACACCCACTCCACAAATTCATGTCCATCAAATCACTAAAACTAGAGCAATAAGATGCATGTGTAACATTGCCCACCCCAAAATACATATATGCATTTGAAATAGGCGTATTTGTAATACGTGAAAATGTAGGTACTGTAAGTTTTTGAAGCATAGAAATCATTCAAAATTATAGCATATGAAATCAATGAACGATTTTGCAAAAAGAATTACACATGAAATATCTCTGAATACAGAAAAGAAGGGCGAGATAATTTCATCACATATAAATGCATTGCAGTAAAATGTGCTAGAGGCTGGTGTAAAGTTATTATGTCTCTAGATGTATCTAAAAATAGAAGTAGAAGCTTATGTTCTCTATGAATAGTTCTACTTTAAGCAAAGAATTTTTCGTGCCAGAAAAAAAGGTGAATATTAAAAAGTGTTTAATTCAAAAGAATTATTGCTTGAACGGGGAAAATAGAGTTCCAACGCTTTTAACAGTTTTTGTTGTTCAAAACTGAAGGCCGAATTCAGAGTTCATGGGAACACTGTGTGGGTCGGAATGCTTCTCTAAAGTTATTGTTTCTGTTCGGGTGAGAACATCATATCAGACAGGCTCTCAAAGAATTGGTCTACAAAATCAGGGGACAGTTCGACCAAATTCGATAGTGCTGTAACTTGGCAGGTGTGAGAATGATTGCTGTCATCAAAGGCTGGATCAGCAATGTTCACAGAAGGTCGTACCTGGGTGATGTTGCTTTTGTCACTCGCTCCACTGTTAACATCTAGTCGTAGTACAGGAGTCTCAACGAATGCCGTCATCAGGATTGGTAGCCGCTGGGGACAACACAATGCGTGAGCCGTTATCGGACTGAGCAAAGTATCGATATCCATTGGTACAGCTGATGGAAGTGCAAGACAGGTGTCCAACACGCACTCATCTCCGCATAGCATACATCGTAGTACAGGTAAGATGCGGTTTTGCCATATAGGTCTGAATGAAAGGAACCGGGTCATGTTTAGATCTCTCAGCTTGGCCAATCCAAGGACTCTAGTTATTCTGTCCCGGTAGCGCACTGCTAGGATTGTTTCTTCCATTCCCATAGGAGTCATGTCTGAGCTGTGGCTTGCCATATCGGAGCAGGAGGGTCAAAAATAAAATCCCTGCTACAGGTCCCAAAAATAGGGGTATGCCGCCAAAGACTGAATGTACAAAATTGGGAACGATTCCCAGAATTGCTTGAAATGGTGTTAGCAGTCCCGTAAAAATCGTCTTAAATATGCCTGGGATGCCTGTGGCACTAGACATGTTAAGGAGTTGGCTCAACATTTCTACGAAATGCACGGGGCAATTTGTTGATAAAAGGTCATGAACCTCCGTAGCTGTCCTTGAAACTAGGAGATCATACGTCTCTTTTGATGACGTGATGGGCACTGTTGTCTGCAAAAGCACAGACTTCATTTAGCTTCAAGTATCAATTCGTATAGAAGAGAAATGCAGACGAGGCCAGATGGGAGTCTCTATGTCTCCAGGGCCGCTCGGGAACAATGCTTGCATAAAGCATTTGACCATGGAAGTTACGCTTACGAGATACGCTTTCCCTGGCAAAGGCCACAACATCTGTGATCCATTCTTAGAATGTAACTCCCATTCGCGAGTTGCATAAGGAAAGGCTCTATCTGCGTTGCAGGTGTGACAAGCTGGTGGCATGAAAGGTTGTTAGAATTACCTTCACAGGCTCCGTGTAAATTAATACCCTGGCACAAAAGTATACCGCTTAGTGAACGTTTACAATTGTCACCACTAAGGAATACATTTTTGTCGCTGTCACTATAGCATGAATGTGTGTATGGCAATTTCCATGCTGACTTAACATATCCTTTACCCAATCGTTCATACTGGCCAGTAGGAATGTATTCAAGGCACTTTTTAAATCGGAAAGTTGTTATCGGAATTGTGATAATCCCGTGTATTATCCATTCAATGACAGGACTTTCTGACATTGTCAATGGTAATCTCTCAAGTTTTTCGATGCTCAGGATTGTATAGTATGCTCCTTTCTGTGCCAAGCTGATTTGTTTATCAGTAAGGTTAAAAATGGAAAACAATGACGTTGTGTTTATTAAACGCCAAGGCACATAGCCTGAACGAAGATTTTGCAGCGTCCAGCCTAATTGTACAATAGAACGTAATTGTGACTGGCCATGCTGTAACATTAGCAAGTCTCTGTCTATTATATCAAAGGCAGAGGATACAATATTGTCCAACGAATATATTCTGGAGGACAGAGTCATTAACCCATTGTCCACTACAGAAAGTGATTTTTCCAAATTAATACGATCAATTTCTCGTATTTTTTCAGCTGTTTCAATTTGTGTGACTTTCCAAGCCCCGTTGTATGCAGCATAGATGCTGGCCGCTATGAAGCGTTTTTGACGCTGTTTGCGTGGTCCCATAATAAAATCGCGCAAATCAGCACCCTCTTTAAGTAAAGACAAGTGTTGCTTAATTTCAGCCAGTGTGGATGATCCTAGCCATTTGAGGCAGAGTTTCCCTACACTGTATGTTGTTACTATCCCTGGATGTTGTCTCTGGGAGTATCTAGGGTCTTGTCTGGTCATTTTTAACCCCTGTGTTTTATTCAGGAATCTATCTTGACAGTTATTTGTGTCAGTAGGCCAGATTAACCACTTTTTCCAATCAGGATGTGTTCTGTTAAAATGTAAAATTTTAGATACGTCTATCTCAATATCTGTCGTTACATTTTCAGGTATTGGTTTTGGAATAGACGGTTTGTTTAGGTCTTTGATCTTAGCTAGGCCAAGACAGGATGTTTGGTGAATTGTGTCATTTAAAAACATCATTTGTTCTGGTATCATGCAGGTTCTGAATAATGCTTCTAGGCCTTGTACCTGCCAATCTTTCGTACCCCAGATGGTTTTTGTTTTAATGTTATTTTTCCAATAATCAAAACCAAATGTCATCATTTTTTCATAAAATGCTTCTGAATATATCAATTTAGTGTTTGTCAGCATTGTTTTCAATCCTGTTTTATCTAACAGTTTGTAATAAAACGTTTCTGCATCACTGGTGTTAAACCCTGAGAAGTACTTGAATTTCTCAAAGAATGTTTTAGAACTGCTTTTAGGCGGTGTAGCACAATGTTCCCATTGGTTATACTTAAAAACATTTCTAGGCTGTGCAGATTTATGCAAGTAATGATCGCCATTATGTGTAAAACAGAACATCTGTTCATAACTAGACGAACCTTGTAAACAATCATGTTCTGTGAATCTAGCTGACATTACTAAATCAGACATCATGTTATTAATACTGTCAAATCCCAATCATCAGAGAATGTACTAGGTTTTACAAAGTCACTTAAGGAAACCTTTAGTTGATGAGGATATTTCAGGATCTCGACCGGACCATAGATCTCATAGTCAGTTTTCTCCCATACTACCCCACCGGGTATTGGAATGGCTGTGACATTCACTGTTGACAGTTCTCTTTTCTTCACGTGGGATGATCTTTGTGGTTTGAGGACTAAGTTGATGTTCTGACTTGCTGTGTCCATTCAATTGTAATAAACCTTCCTAAAATAAAACTAAAATTAGGCATAGTAGGAGTATAAATACCCCTGAAATAATCCACTGCTCAATCAATGGTGCATCCAGATATACTTCTTTGATTTGTTGAACGAGTTCTGTTGCTTTTTCTTTTAAAGTCTTTTTTGTTTCTGGCATCACTTCGGGATTGCTTTGATCCTCGGAAAAAAGTTGTCGAAGTCGATTAAATAGCCAGAGGCAGTTCTGTCAATTGTTGGGATTGTTCTTTCAATTTGTCTTTCGGTAGCACTTTCTGATGCCACATCATTGTAGACTGGTGTTTCTTGACAAACTGTTTCAATCTGTGTCTCAAGAGGCACGAGTTCCATGGCATTATTGCATAGTCCTTCTCTGTGCACTGCAGGCTGATCGAATGTGATTAGTCTTTCAGTTTGAACCTCTTGGATTGTTGCAAGTTTGGGTATTCTGTTTCTTGGGAGTCCACTGGGCCTACTGTTGATTATAGGCCACATGCTTGTGGTTTTACCAGGTCAATTGATACAACTCTGTTCTCCTTTTTACCAGCAAGGGGCGGTAGTACTACTGATCTTGTTCCGGTGACTGCCAAGACAGGTACTGCTTTTCTGTAAGAAGGCCCAAATTCCTTCTTCACTACTATTTTTTCTCTGACTAGATCCCCAATCTTTGGAATCCAGACAGGCCTTGCTGTGGCCGTTGCTTACGGTGCCTCGTCAGTGGTATCTGGCTGTTGCTTTAACTTTATGTTGCTTAAGGATTTTCTTGTTTCATTCAAGTCCTGTAAAACAGCCAAACGATCTTTGATGTCAAAGTCTGTTTTCTTATCTTGTACCACTGATACTTGACTATCTAGGTCCTGAACTCTCATTCTAGTTCCGAACAATAGTTCATATGGGCTGAAACCTTTTAGAGAATTTCTTGGCAAATTATTAAGACTGATTTGGACACTTATTAAATGTTTGACCCACCCAGCGCCTGAACCTAATACCTTCGCTGTTATAGATTGCTTTATATCCCGGTTTTTTCTTTCTACCACACTGTTCCCTTCGGGGTGTGACGGACAAGAATACCGCAACCCAACTCCCATGCTGGCCATGGCCTCCTTATAAGCTCGAGAGCTGAAAGCAGGACCCTGGTCAGAATGGAACATGGCAATTGCGTATGTGCCGATAAAGACTTGCAGATCTTTTATAACCGTTCTGGCGTCAGCCGAGCGCTGGGGCCACATTATTTAAGTGTGTTTAGCCTTAATGATTAATAGGATGCAGGATGGGATGTAGATAGCGTTACGCTGGTTCCGATTGGTAGCCGGTAGCATAGTTCACTACTGCGATCCCTGTTACAGTTTTCACAGTTGTTTGCATATATTTGGTGTTGCACACTCATTCCCAGACACCAGTATACTGATTCCAATTCTCTCACAGAGTCCCTGATTGTTTGGTGCCTAGGTCCCAATCCCATGTGTGCATCTGCTATTAAAAATATTCTCCTGTTCATGTTTGGAATTACCCTATCCCCCACTCTAGGGATTCGAGCAAAAGGAACGGAGTTTGCATCGATTACGTATGCATAATTGAGAGGATAGTTCACGGGTAGTGCTGCACAGTCGCCTTTTACGGTCGTTTTTACTGCCAGCATGGTTTTCCCGTCTATGTATTTTTCTGCACGCTTTTTTGTAGCTACGGAAGCTGGTTTAGTTGCTTCCGCTGTGGCTGTGTTAGCCAATGAATTCCCTGCAACGTTAACGCCATCACGTTGAAGACTCTGTGCGTGTATCACGTGCGTCTTTTGTAGTTCTTTCTGAAAAAGAGCTACCTGTTTCCAGAACAATTTATGCTTTATTGTGGCACCTGTGTCATCTTTGTAATCGTTTTCAATCCAGCTCTGCAACTTATTATTGTAAGAGTTGACGCAAAAATGAGAATCGCACACAATTAGTGTGGGGAATTCACGTTCTGCATTTTCAAGCGCCATCTTTAAAGATCTGATTTCAGCTCTCTGAGCCGAACAGTACTTCACTGATTCAGTTTTTGTTATTTTCGGTCTGAATTTACCGCACAGCCAACGACCTTTAACAATCGCACAGGCTGCATCGTAGGATTTGCTCTCTACGTTGAAATGCTGTACAAATCTATCTGTATAGATTATACAAGCGTACTGTGGGAGAGGCAGAAGTTCGATTGGCAGAGGATATTCTTCTTCATATTCTAAATCATTCAGTTGTTCGAATTGCGGGGCGAAATAGTATTTCGCATCTTCCGCTCCTAGAGAATCTACATACTGTATCCATTTCGGATCCAGTGACACTGTAGGCAGGTTTATTGGGCTGAATAGCGCCTCGAAGGCGGATTCCGCTGTGAGGATATTAATCCTTTTACCATGTGCTAATTCTCGTTCATTTGCTAATGCAATTTGCACTGCTTTCACAGTTCTTTCTGTGGGACTGAATGTTTTTTCTACTTGTGTGTACAAGTGAGATTTAATTGAAATTGGTAACTTTTCTCCTTAATTAGAGGTCAGGTACGTGAATCCGCATCCTCCTGGGATGACTCGGATTACAAGATCGCGTGTGTTGTCACGTGTATCTAATTTTGTTTTTGCTAACATGTCTGTTTGCAATGATCTCAAAATTTCTGTGTGTTTTTGAGTCCAGGTGATTTGTTTAAAATCAGGTTTAGGTAGTTCGTAGAGAGGTTTAACCCTCTCTGCGTAATTTAGAATGTAAGTTCCTCCGAAATTCAGAAAGCCTAGAATCGATTGTAAATTCTTCAGCGTTTTTGGAGCTTGGAGTACAGTGCACTTCTCTAAGAAGTTGTCCGCTAGGCTTTTTCCTTCACTTGATAATTCGTATCCTAAAAATAATACTGTCAGATGGCCAATTCGAGACTTTTTAAAGTTGAATTTGTAACCCTCTGCTGCGAACCCAAGTATAATGGTGTTCACTCTTTTCAAGTGAGTATCCAAGTTGTCATCTGTGAGATAGATATCATCTACGTAAGATAATGCCTCATCATCATATATTTGTAGTAACTCTGTTACTCTAGCTGAGAATAGTCCTGGGCTGTTCTTGAACCCCTGTGGGAGCCTACAGAAATTTTTCTGAGACCCCATTACGGAGAAAGCGGTCAAATACCTGCTTTCTGTTGCAATGTTTTGACAAAAGAAACCATTAGATATGTCTAATGTCGTTTTATATTTTTTCCTAACTATGTTGTTCATTAGTGCAGCACTATGCGAATTTTGTACTGCAAAAGTTTTGCAAAATGCATTAAGGTGTCTGTAGTCCAAAACTAGACGATATGAATTGTCTGGCTTGGAGACAGGAAACAAAGGATTGTTCATTTGAGAGGTGCATGTTTCAATCACCCCCTGGTATTCAAGTTGATCTAAGATCTCCCTGACTTGTTTTTTAGCTTCTTGCTTAATGGGATACTGCCTTTGTGCAGTTGGTTCACTTTTTAACTGGATTTTGTGAGGAGGAGAGTCCTCATCCCATCCTACATGATTTTTATATAATGCCGGTGCCTGGGCTACTGCCCATTTCCTTGCATAAGTATATTTTTTGTGAATCGGAATGTGATTCGATAAGGCAGGCATAATCATTTCTTCGCCACGAGGGCACTCCCTGACAAACTCTGGGGGCCAATCTTTTTCAGCTAACAGAATATCATAGCCTTTTGAGAGTTTTTCCCAAAATAGACCCCTTATTTTCCTAGTCTTATCACCCTCTATACGCAATGTTATTTCGTATATCTTATGGGGCTCGCTAAGTCTGGTGTCTGCAGTTTCAACCTGAATGTATTCATTCGTGTCCACTGTCTCCAGATGACTCATCAAGATCTTACGGGCTATACTTATTTCTGCTGCACTGTCTAACATTGTCTGTGCCCACTCCCCGTTTTTCAACTGTGTCCTCAGTATTCTCGGCATGGTTGATTACTGTAATACTGGCTACCTTCTTTTTTGGAAATTGAGATTTTTTACTCTGAGCAGGTTCCTTGTCTTTGGACTTGGTGTGCTCTCCTGGGTCTGACCGTCCTCTTCTTTCCGATTTCTTCGAAAAAGATCGAGAGGGACGTGCATCAATACTTTGATATCTATCAGGCTTCTTCAAATTATCCCTATTTCTAAGGTTACATCTTTTCTCAGAGGGCTCCCTCTGGGGAGACTGGTGTTCTTGAGTCGGAGTTATTTCCCTCCGTCGAGGAGACCTTCCTCTGGACTGGAAAGCTTTTTCTTTGGGAGTGGATTGTTTATTTCCATCCCAGCTCTTCTTAGGAGTGTTTGAATTATTTTTAATAAATAATTTTACTAACTCCCTATATGCTTTTGTTAATTTTCTTATGTTAACTAAGAGTTCTTCTTTTGACATTTTTTCAATGTGCGGATGTGGTGTGTAGCTGGCTAGAACCGGCCACGTTGCTCCTGGTCTACCTAGTGGACCGAGCCTGGTAATATGATCATTATGTTTTAGGGCGCCTTTAAACCAAAGTAAATGTTCTTGGTATTTTAATGGAATTTCAATCTCCTCGAAAGGAGCATATTCATCTGGTGGAACTCCTACTACATAGTAGTGGAACTCGTGTGTTGCGGCTGGAAATTTTATCCATGAATAGAATACCTCTGTATGCCGATATTCGTGTGCCTCTATCACGAAGACGACTGTGCCACCTTGTGTGGTCAGTCCATTTTCTATAAGTTTTAACGTTATAGATTTTCTTAAATGTGCCGGGATGATTATCGCACCCGGTTCAGTAGTCCCGTCGGGACCCTGCAGAGTCGCATCTGCTGCGGCATCAGTGGTTCCGTTTTCTCCTGGCATTGTATAAATGCAAGGTTTGCAGAGCAGGTCTCCAAGGAGACAAAGATTAGGTGCACAATATTTTGGAACACTGTATCCTTCAACGTTGAATAAACCAGAGCTTTACATAGGAATCTCTTCCTACTGAGTTCGGGCGGATTTTAACCTTTTACCCACTCCAGACGTCTATTGGATTATTTACTGGAGAAAGGGGTCTGTGTGAAAAATGCACGACTGAGTTACTCTTACGTCCTGCGTTAGTTTATTGCCTTACCAAACGTTTGGGCGCCATGTAGTGTAGTTCCTATTTTCCCAATAGGCCCTGCGCATTGGAATAACATAACATAACATAACATAAACAGTAGTATCGACGTAGAAGTGCGGATCTTCCAGGCCTCTACTGACTATGCTAAACTTAATTGGGTTTGTTACCAACTAGCTCAGAGGTCACTGGAAACTTTCTTGACTGAATAGGAAGTGATCAGCTTCCCTGGTACAGACAAGAAGGGATTCAGTTTTCCAACAACTGTGCAACATGACAACTTTGCTCCTCAGATAAGAGTCAATCTCTAGGGTCGTGTGAAACAATAGACAGTTATTTTACTCAGTCAGTTGTTGTGCAGATTACTTTCACAATATGTAGAGAATACAGAGACGGGCGTTTTCAATAAAGGGTAACATTTATTGAACAGTCTTTCTTCTCATACAAGAGAAATGAATTGCCACAATTGCAAGACTTGTTATTATAAAAAGTACGTACAGTAAGAAGAGTATTGCGAAATAATACTGTAAAAGCATTGATATGGTTTCTTAGCCATACAATGGTTTAAAATAAATAAAACATATATATATTCATATATACATTAGGCTAAAATACTCAACTGGTGCTTCTAACTACGCCTACGCCAGTGTACCTGACCTAAGCCTAATACTTGGGAGGGGAGTAAGTAAGTAGCTTTTAGTTAAGTTGGTTTTGCCAAGGTTTGTTTCAAGAATTCTCTCTAAGGGTTTAGTCAACACCATACCTCTGGAATAGAATGATGGAGGTCTGGTATCTCCTTCAGGGAACTCGATATCCCAGTCACTCGCAAGAGTAGGCTAGAAACGCCGGAGCTGGATTTCTCTGCAGGAGAAAAGACAGCGTCTTTCTCAGCGCGTCGAGGAGGAGGAGGGGCAGCGTCCGTGGGCAGCTTGCATCTGCTGGGCTCTTGCAGGGGACGGCTGTTCAGCTCCTAAGTTCACCACACCATCGTTTGCTTGTTAGCAGCGATAGAAGTAGCGATAGCAGCTATGGTATCATCAGCATAACAGCAGCTTCAGCGAAACAGCAGCATTTGCTTAAGGCAATGTTGGTAATATTTATACCTGAAAGGTGCCTTGTTTGACGTAAATTTTTGAACATAAGACGTCAATAAAGATGTCACTAGGAAGTGATCGTCTATCAGTGCTCATTAGAGTTCTATTACTAATCAAAACATAGCAAGCGGGGCTTTCCCAGGTTGCTGAGTTTTTATCTTGTTGAAGAACTCGGAGTGTTAATCTAGGAATCTTAGATAGTAACTTCTGCTATGTCATTGCACTAATTAGCTGCAAAGGAAGTGGCAGAGGAAGCGATTCTGAAATGTGGCTCTGTTCGTGTGAGGCCAGAGACGAGTTTCTGAATATTGCATTTGATCGGTTATGCCAATATAGAGGTATAAGGGGATTATAGCCGTATAGGGGCATAAGGTCACAGTATCGATCAGGGTTCTAGATTAGAACGCAACAACTTCAAGCCGCAGTATGCAGACACCCAGCCTAATAACTTGATGACTGACCACAGGCCTTCTTTTTACAAAGACAATTTATTCTGCAGCAGCGAAGTTATGATGGCCTTGAGCACAGTTTCTAATGGCAGAGCCCCGGGTCTAGATGGGGTGCCGGCGGATCTTTTCATCAATGACAAGGAGGGATGGTGCAAATACATCCTTGTCCTATTGAATGCGGTTGCTCAGGGCTCTAATATACTGGCGTCATGGCAATGTGCAGTTATATTTCCTATCTATAAGAAAGGAGACAAATCACAACCAGGAAACTATAGGCCCATAAGCCTAATTGACACCATCCAAAAGGTGATAGGTAGGGTGGTTGTTAATAGACTTTTGGACTGGGCCGAGGAAAACAATGCCTTGTCGCCATTTCAAGCAGGCTTTCAAAAATCTGTAAGCACGATGGATCAGGTCTTCCGCTTTACCCTTCTACAATGGAAAACCGTGCTACTGAGGAAGGGTAGCCTGTATGTAGCCTTTATAGATTTACTGGCTGCCTTTGACCTCGTTCCAAGGCCCAAACTGTTGCAAGTGTTGAAGAACCTGGGCGTCCCTGAAGAACTTTTAACGATGTTAATGAGGCTTCATGAGGCAAATTACGCGAAGATTCAGTGGGGAGGGCATGGTATGGTAACCTCTGACTTTCCAGTGGAGCGTGGGGTACGCCAAGGATGTTCAATGTCCCCCACCCTGTTCACACTGTATATTAATGGAGTTGTTTCCCGCATGTTGGCTGAGAATGTTGATGCCCCGTCATTGGCCGGTACCAAGATACCGATTTTAATGTTCGCTGACAACACTCTGATTCTATCCAAGACCCCAAGTGGTCTACAACGTGCTTTAATAAACTTTGATCAATTTTGCAAGAACCATGGACTAGAAATGAATGTGTCTAAAACAAAGTCAATAGTTTTTAACCATCCTCGTGGCCGTAAACCTCATATTGTTATGAATGACCGCCCATTAGAGACTGTTAATGCTTTTACATATTTGGGAATCCACATATCAAATGATTTAAGATGGACCAAACATATAGGCACTGCAACTATAAGGCATAGGCAAATAGTTGGTGCACTTGGCTCTGAGCACAGAAAATCCCTAACAAAACCAGTAAAACCTGTGCTCCAGGTATATGAGGCCAAAGCTCTAGGATCATCACTTTATGGGGCCGAGTTGTGGGGCTATGAGAACCTTGGGAAATTACAAACTTCGGAAAATACGTTTTTTCGACTTATTACAAGTCTTCCCAAGAGCACCCCCCTGCTGCCACTAAGGTATGATCTAGGCAGGAAGGCATTAATTGATTTAGCAAGATTAAGACCTATCATGTATTGGCGTAGACTTTGGACTACACCTGAACTCTTACACTATGCGGAGGGATTTAAGGACATAATCAAAGCAGATGAGTTCTGTAGTAAATAGAAAGAGGCTTCTTGAAGATTAATCCAGTTTATTGTACAGAGACAGCTTACACAACCACCACGAACAGAAGCACAGCTGTAACAGATCTCACTAGAACATTACACTCCCAAGGATCCCTAAGAATCCTCAGGCAGTAAGAACCAAAACAATTCTAAATGGAACATGGGAGGGAAGTACAAGGATGAAGAGAGGGAGGAGCACAGAATGGAATACTACACACCTTCCCCCCTAAAAACAAAAAAAACAGCAAAAAAAAAAACTTAACGGTAGTAATCATGCAACTTTACAGGAGTATGCTTTACACGAACGCTTTTCCTAAGAGAGGAATTATCATCATTAGAAGTCACCGGACAAGGTATGGGAACATTTCCACTAACGGGGTCATTGCCAAGGCTAAAAGGTGGTTCAGTGATCACGTTACTGTTGTCAGGCATGGAAGTACTGCAGTTATTAGACACAGGAGCAACAGGATCAACAGTCTGGTTCTCAGAGTCAAAAGAGTTAAACAAAGGAGAAAAAGATGCATCATTTTGATCGCACAAAGTCTTAGCAGTGGTAAAATCATTAGAAGAGGATGGTACAGAGTAGGATTCCACATTAGAAGGATTTGAACCTTTACACAAAGAAACCCTTCTAAAATTCCATATTTTCCCATCCTCAACTCTCACAGCCTTTGAAAATACTTCAATAACCTTGCAAGGATCCGACCACTTACTCCACTTATGGTCAAAAGCTCTGCCTAATTTCACGCGGACGAAATCACCCACCCTGACCTTCTGACCGGAGCTTTTGGTAGACAAAAAGTTGGCTTTCATTTTTTCCTGATACTTCAAAACTCTGTCTTTAACACAAGCAGGATCTACAGAGGGATCAACCGGTAATTTAACTTTCATCCACCAAGGCAAAAGTTTGGAGCCAGGCTTCCTGCCTCTAAGCAATTCAAAAGGTGAAAACCCTGTAACAGAGTTGGGTGAGGTGCGGTAAGACAGTAAGGTGGAACGCAGGTTTTTTTTCCAGTCTAGGTTGCTTTTAACAGCCAGCTGAATGGACTCTTTGATGACACGGTTAAAGCGTTCCGTTTGACCATTAGCTTGTGGGTTATAATTCGACACCCTTTTGTGCACGATGCCGCACCTCTGGATGAATGACAAAAATTCTTTGCTTATAAATTGCGGGCCATTATCCGACACTATCTCCGCGGGAATTCCTTCCCTGCAGAAAACCTCATCAAGAAATTGGATAATTTGAGTGGAACCAACCTTATCGACAATTTTTAGTTCTGGCCACTTAGAAAAATAATCGATGAGGACCAGACCAAATACATTTTGCTGGGAAGACAAGTTAAGAGGTCCAATTATGTCAATGCCCAATTTCTTCCAGGGGCAAGAGGCAAATTCAATGGGAGTAGTGGCAACAGACAAGGGTTTAACGGTTTTGTCACTTTTGTCGCAAGGGGAGCATGAGCGAACCCATTTGTCAACCATTCTGTCTACACCAGGCCACCAGTAGAACTCGCGTATGCGCCTTTTTGTGCCAGACATGCCCATATGGCCTTCATGGGCCATGGAAATAATTATTTCTCTCAAAGAAGTGGGGGGAATGATTTTGTCGCTACGAAACACGAAACCTTGGTCAAACATGAGTTCGTCATTTACCTTAAAAAAAGAAAGAATGTCCCCAGATAAGTATCGCTCACGAGGCCAACCATATTGTAAGTACCTGGTTAAGGAAGCAAGGTCAGAATCATTCGCCATGGCTTCCCTCCACTCAATTTCAGAGATGCTAGGCGGAACACCAATTGGACCACAATCGTTGACATCATCGATGTTAGAAACAACATCAGACTCATTGTTCCAACTAACAGAAAAAATAGAATTTACTAAAGGCAACCTGGACATGCAGTCGGCGTGCACGTTTAACCGTCCAGGGACATATTCCACAGTGCATTGAAATTCTTGCAATTTGGCTGCAAGACGTGCTAGGCGCGCTGTTAAGGTCCTGCCACCACCAGCCGCCAGCATATTGATTAGGGGTTTATGGTCGGTTCTTAAACAGAACCTGGTTCCCCAAAGAAATTGCCTAAAATGTTCAGAGGCCCAGGTGCAAGCTAGTAGCTCTTTTTCAATTGTGGAGTAATTGAACTCAGCGCCCCGCAAGGTTCTTGAAGCATATGACACAACATACTCTTCACCCTTGTCTTTTTGCATCAAGACAGAACCTAAGCCAACATTGCTCGCATCCACACACACTATGCATTCTTTTTCTAAATCAAAAGGTCTTAGGAAAGGAGCACTAATGATTTCTTGTTTAAGTAATTCAAAAGCATGTTGCTGATCGTTATTCCACAAAAACTTCACATCCTTCTTCAATAACACTCTGAGGGGGTGGACCTTGGAAGCATAATCTTTGACAAATTTACTATAAAATTCTGTGAGACCAAGAAAGGAAACAAGTTGATCTTTGTTCAAAGGAGCAGGGGCTTCGGATATACTCTTGATGTGATTGAGTTTGGGTTTGATTCCTAGCGCTGAAATCTCGTGGCCTAAGTATTCAACCTGACTTTGTCTGAATTTGCATTTTGACAATTTAAGAGTGAGACCAAAATCCTGTACACTTTTTAAAACTTTAGCCAAATTTTTATCATGCTCCTCAAAATCTTTTCCATGTACCAAGATGTCGTCCTGGAATGCAATTGCACCCTCACATCCTTCCAGAAGTGTCTTCATGAGGCGTTGGAATACGGAGGCTGCACTAGCTAGACCAAAGGGCATACGACGGTACTGAAACAAACCTTCAGGTGTAATAAAAGTGGTTAAGAATTTGGAGTCCTCATGTAAAATTACCTGATGGTAGGCGCTGGTTAGATCAAGCGTGGAAAAAACACAGGCGCCAGAGAGAGTGGAAATGAGCTCATGTATGTTGGGTAAAGGATGTCTGTCGATCCAGATCTCCTTGTTTAAGCTGCGGAGATCTACACACAGACGAAGCTCACCGTTGCTTTTAAGGGATAAAACAACGGGCGAAACCCATGGGGATGACTCGACTGGTTCAATGATTTTTTTTGAAACTAAGTCAGATAAAATTAACTTTAATTTGTCACGGTAGGCCAAGGGTACATTTCTGACCCTATGTCGGACAGGAACAGCTGATTCTTTAAGGATAATGCGGTGTTTGAAATTAGCGAAAACACCCAAATTATCATTAAAAATACACGGAAAATCTCTTTTTAATTGGGAAATAAAGTCATTTTCCGGAGGAACCACATATACAGGAGGGGAAGCATTGGGATCAAGTTTGATCCCTAGGTCAAACTGATGGGGCCAACATAAAATGGATGCTCCTTTCGAGGAGACGTAAACCTTCCCCTTGATAGTCCTATCTTTAAAGCTGATCTCTGCCCACATAAAACCTTCAAGGCCTATCTTCTTCCCAGTATACCCACCGGGATGTATGTCGGGTGGTGACAGTTCTTTTGGAGACCAAAACTTGTCGAAAACATCTTTGCCTATTATGGTGTACCAAGCACAAGAGTCAATGAGCATGGAGATTTCTACACCATTAATAAGAATGATGTCACTAGGAAAACCTTTGCACTCGGTATCACCAACACACAACATCGTGTTAATTTCAGAAGGTTGTTCACAGTCATCATACTCATCATGTGATAAAAAATTGACTTTCTGTGTGGATTTGCACATTTTAGTGAAATGACCTGACTTCTTGCATTTAACACAAATTTTGTTCCAAGCAGGACACCCTTTGTAATTTCCCACATGGTCATTAGCGCCACATCTATAACAAATTATGGGAGACCTTCTTTGGAAAGTTCTGTTGTCTCTGCTAAAGTTGTCCCTTCTAGTGATATTGGAAGTAGGTTTTCTGTAATTTGGGGGGTTCCTGACTAATGAAACCTCCGGGATAGTTACTTTAGTTTTGATGTCATGGCCTCTTATTTCGTTAACAAACAATTCCGATTGCTCAATACCTTTTGCAATGTTTAGGACAGCGTTAAGAGAGGTCTCAGTGCCCATCCACAAACGTTCCTGTATCTTTTTACTTTTGGTACGCATCATGATTTGGTCCCTTAAAACTTGGTCAAAGTCAATGGTTTCAAAGGAACAAGAACTAGCTAGAGTGCGTAGAGCAGCTACATATGTTTCTATGGATTCATCTTCTTTTTGAATTCTAGAGTAAAATTTAAAACGTTCCATCACAGTATTGATTTTCCTACCAAATCTGATGCTTAATTGCTTGACCACAACCTCAAAAACATTTACATCACCAGCACCAGAATTGTCAATAGGTGGAAGACTCTCTAGTTCTTTAAGACCGGCACCACCTAGACAATTTTTAAGTAAGGCGAGTTTCCTTTTAGGAGAACAGCCATCTTCTTCTACCACATCAACATAAGCTAAAAAAGTTGGATACCAAAGATCCCATTCTACTTTGGGATCACCAGCAGAAGGTAGAAAATGTGCAGGTGAAATTATGTTGTTCGACATTTTTTTTAAAAAATATTGTTAAAAACACCCAAAGGAAAGAACAAAGGAAATAAAAGTCACAGTTATTTTGGTTATACAATTTGTCAAAAACACAGTAGTAACGCAATAGAAGTCTATGGTACCTTTTCTGCAAATGAGGGTGCTCAATACAGTTTCTTCGTAACAAAACTCTAAGCAGGGAACAAATTACAGAGCATAATGATCAAAAATACACAAATAACTGTGGTAAATATCAATGGGTAGTTGAATTACATAAATAATAATGGCGTTAAAAGAATTAAGAAAACGGGACTCCGATCGGCGTTTTGTTGCTATGGTGATCTAAGATGGCCGCTGGAACGCAGCGCTGTGCGTGAAAGAAGAGCGCTGACGAATGACGTGGATGCACGCAGAGAAAGCGTGTAGCGATGACGCGTCTGATCCAAAGGAATGGAGAAAGAATTCCGGCAGCGAGTGGAGCGCACGCGAAGGACTAGGTGAGTCTCGTGTGCTTTTTAAAAAATGCGCTTGAGTGATAAGGCTCAATCAAATGCCCAAAAGTTCCACGAAAACACAGCAGGAGGTAGACCTCACATGGAAACCAATGAAGAGAAAGTATGAGATGAATATCTCAAGATTGTAGGCGCGGATCGCTCGAAGTCTCAAATTAACATGCAAAACATGGAGAAACAGCCGCAGGTGCAATCAAGGCACGTTAAATTAGGAATGCTGCCGCTGGTGTTAAAATTTAACACATAAGAATTTTTTAAAGAGTACCTTAAGGAAATTCACGCTGCAAACGGTGAACGCTGTCTCCACACTGGATTTTCTTCTTCTTTTTTTTTTTTGTTGAGAAGCAAAAAAAAATATGTGAAGAATAAAAAACGGGTCCTGTAGAGCTTCAGGCTTGGTATCCCGATCGTCGCCAGAATATGTAGTAAATAGAAAGAGGCTTCTTGAAGATTAATCCAGTTTATTGTACAGAGACAGCTTACACAACCACCACGAACAGAAGCACAGCTGTAACAGATCTCACTAGAACATTACACTCCCAAGGATCCCTAAGAATCCTCAGGCAGTAAGAACCAAAACAATTCTAAATGGAACATGGGAGGGAAGTACAAGGATGAAGAGAGGGAGGAGCACAGAATGGAATACTACAAGTTCCACAAAATAGGATGGTTAAATGAACTAAGAAAAATGCTGGGCGCACTAGGCCTCTACATGTTGTGGGAAAATCCAGAGGCGGCCTCTTTTCCTACAAAGACTAATCTTAAAGAGATCTATTGGGAGAAGGTGGCAGAACGGACTTGGAATGAAATCAACCAAGAGACTATGGCTGGAAAATGTATGCAAGCAAAGTTCCTCCCTAGCCTCGAACCATACTGGGACACTATCACTAGCCAGAGGGATAGGAAGTTGCTTTTTCAGATCAGAGCAGGTTCTCCCCCTCTTAAATATCTAACAGGCAGGTGGGGAGGCCCTTCAAATAGTTCTTGTCCATCCTGTGGAACGCATGATGAAACAATCGGACACTTTTTATTTGCATGCAAGTCCTATGTAGAGCCCAGACGTATCTGGCTTACTCCCATGTGTAAGAACTTAGGTACGACCAGCATTGTTGTAGGACTAAGAATTATCTGTACTAGTTCTTCATTATTTATATTAATAGCCACTTCTAAATTTCTCTGCTGGTCATGGTCCATTAGACAAAAGTTTTTAGATAGATGAACTAAGAGGTCATTAATCAGATTGTATATATTGTATCTGTACATTTTATGTGACAATGTATATGATACATTTTTTATTACTTTTCTAAAACTCTTTTTTAATCAATTTAAATGTTTTTTAACAGCTTTTTAATGTTGCCTGTAAAGCTTTTATGAGTTCACTCTCGAATAAAGCAAATTTAAATTAAAAAAAAATTAAAAGCATTCAATTCATCATTTTTTTGTATGCTTTACTATGTTGCGTGAAGTGAGACAGATTTACCTAGGAGTGGGTCCCATGCACACTGTGTCACTGGACCCAAGCTATACCTGGCTGATTAGCCTTAACTAGAGTGAAACTGGCCTTGCTTGAGTTGCAGTTCGGGGAGGGCCTAACCGGGCAATTTGGGCTAGACTGTACTCACTGGAGCATGGTTCAGAATAATTTGCATAGGACTAGGTCCAACTAGGATGGCAAGGTGTGCAAAATACAGATGGACCCTAGATTGAAAATTACATGTAGACGGAAATGCTAATGCAGCGCCATCTTAGAACATCTATCGCGCATTAGGAAAACGTTCCAAACATCTCCAAAATCACTTGTTGTCACATATCATAGGGTTCCAAATTTCCTGCATAAAGCGGGCAACAAGAGGATGCGCAAATTTATATCTGAGGCAGTGCATATCGAAAAATATATATATGCTGTGCGGAATAACTAGGTTGCATCGCTCAGATCTCCCCATTATTTAAATATATCTGTATAGCTAAAAACAACCTTTATGGGGCCCAAAATACATATTTAAGCAAATCATTAAAATCTTTCAAGTGCAAATGTTTGAAATAAGATGTGGGGAATTTAAGAGATGTCATATGAGGTGAAGAGGTGTGGAAGTAGGTGTCTGAGGGAAGAGTAACCAAACTATTAAGACATTCCACAAAACCACTAGTATCGCAAGAAGAAGTGAGAAATGGTACTGGGCAGACAATAATCTGTGTCATCTGAAGCCTCAATCAAACAATTTGCAAAGGCTGGTGGTGCAGGCAGATAGTTTAAAACCTTTATGGCTTGTTTGATGTCAGATCTTCCCAGAACAAGGAAGGTTTTGGCTGTGAAATGTTGTTCTCTTTGAAGTTTATCCAGCATTTTCATGAGAGTGCTTTGTGCACTGTGTTGCAGTAGTCGATGCCCAAGAGGACCACAGAAATCTAATCACCCTTAAATAACAGAGAGAACTTGATGAGGTGCACCCAGCCATCAGGTTGAGGCCAAGACAAGTGCTTCAATAGCTATTTCGTTCTTAAAAGGTGCATTCAGTTAATGATGTCACAATACATCTTGAAACCCCAGCTGACAGTGGTTCTTAAACTGTGGTTTGGGGATCCCTCCTGGGGGTCCCCAAAACGTACTTAGGTTTAGAAAATCAAATATTATCAGACTTTTAATGTGTATATAATAAAGAAACAAAATGTACAATGGAAAATTGTTAGACCTGGCACCATTGCCGTGGGTCTCCCTTCCATTTTTGCTGTGCCTTATGTGTTTTTGCTGGTGTTAGATGCTTTGGGCACTGTGCCACTGCTGTCCATTGCCACAGTGCGAGCGCTCCCTACTGCAAATTGATGAATTGATTAGTGGTTCCCTGATTGGATATTTGGTTTACTTGTCAGACCCTAGTATAGTGCACTGAGTGTGCCCAGGGCATGTAAATCAAAATGCTGCTAGAGGGCTTGCAGCACTGGTTGTGCCACCCACAGAAGCGGCCTTGTAAAACGTGTCTAAGGTCTGCCATTGCAGAGCCTACATACAGTCTGGTACTGTAATTCTGACTGGGCAAGTGCACCCACTTGCAAGTCCCTAAACCTTCCCTTTTCTTCATATTAGTCCCCCCTATGGTAGGCCCAAGGGCAGGGTGCATTGTAAGTATAAGGTGGGACAAGCCCTGATGTGTGTGGCCTAATAGTGAATTACAGCCATTTCTGTTTTTCACTATTGCAAGGCTACCTGTTCTCCATAGGCCAGAATGGGCTGCTGGATTGTTACATGTTTATAATCCTAGCAGACTCAGAGAACATGGTAGAATTTCGAGTTTAGTATGCCTGGACTCAGAATAATCAAATACATCTTTTAGTGAAGTTTATTTTTATATTCTGTGTTTGCAAATACCACTTTTAGAAAGTAGGTATTTGCTTGCCTAACCATTTGAGCCTGCCTCTGCGTATTCCTTTGTCTGGTTTTGTGAGTGACAGGGCTGGGGGATTCTAAGAGACAGGCTGGGGCAGCCCAGTGGTGAATAGGGAGATCTGCATCTAGATAGGAGGGAGGAGTTGCACCTGGGACCTGAATAGGGCTGGGCCTTCCCTCTACAATGCTGGCTCCACCCCCTGTGGTGCGTCTGATGTCTCTGCCGTGCAAACTGAAAGAAGAGAAGAAAGACTGTCAACAAAGTGCTCCAGGACTGTACTTACCTTCCACAATGCTGGCTCCACCTCCTGTGGGGCATCTGATGTGCCAGCCCTGCGCTGTGAATGGAAAGGAGAAGTCGGGTAAACAGAGTGCTTTAGAACTGGCTCGAACTGGGCACAGGCCCCTCTCCCCTCAGAGAAGAAAGGATTTAGGGGTATAAGTATTAGGACCCTAATCCCATGAAATTAGATCACTTCTGGACTTACAAGACGAAACCTCTGCTGAGGAGAAGGAACGTGAAGAAACTGAGAAGAGACTATTCCCAAGCTGAAGTGCTGCTTGGGGAATTGGCCTGCAATGGTTGCCTGACTGCCAAAGAGAGGAGAAAGAACTTTGTGGACCTTTCTTTCAACTTGTGCAAAGGTCTCCAAGGCTTGGAAGAGAGCTTTCCCCCTGACCGAAGATCATGGGCCAGTGGATTTCACCAGCCTTTGTGAATTGCTGCTGAAAACAAGTGGCTACAGAGGCAGGGAGCTGTGGCGAACTCTCACGACCGGCCCCAGTGTCCTGTAGGCACCCATCAAGCAACGTCCGCCTCAAACAACGCAAGCTCTGCGCTCACCGACTCTGTCCTGACGCCGTCACCGAGCCGTAGCCTGCACCCCAACTGGTAGACACTGCGGCATTCAACGCCTCGCTACACCGAATCGAACTGGTCTGACTGACGCGGTCACTGCCGCTGACTTCGAGCCCTGTGACCGCACCGGAGTTGGGCACCGCCTCGCACGCTAGGCGATGCACCGCCCGACTCGCACCACTGTCCGGACTGATCGACACTAGCTCTCGAGCTCCGGCTCGTTCGCCGCACCGCAAGCTGCAAGCACCACATCGAAGCACTGTCTTGCCCTGCAACGCAGCCTTGGATCCACCGACTCTGTCAACATGCCGCTGCCTGCACCGCATCGAGGAACAACGCGTCCTGCAATGCTTCCTTTCTGCACCTCAATGATCACCGGAACCAGCTCGCACATCCGTGCCAGCCGTCCCAAATAAAAGGTACTGTGATTGAGTCTGTCGACCATTGAATGGGTCCGTACCAACGCGGTCCAATGGATTTGCTAGACTCTGTCATTTTTAACAAAGCTATAGCCCGTCCGGTTTACCGACTCGCACAAACCCTTGATTTAAGCCTTTTCAACAAGAACTCTGGAAAGCTAATAGCACTGAGGATTCTTTTTGTCGTTTATTGGTCTTGTGGTAACTCTATATAAAGTATAACTTATTTTTTTATAGAAAACCTTGTGTGATGTCTATTTGTAGTGTTGTCACTGGGTTACTGTATGTGGTCGCAAATGCTTAACTTACACCGCCTGTGAAATAAGACTTGACTGCTTGCGCCACGCCACCTAGAGGGTGAGCAGGGGTTATTTTGGGAGTGTAATCTCCCTTACTCTGACTAGAGGAGAGGGTCCCTATTTGTCACAAGTACCTACCTGTGCCAAATAGAGACCCCCAAATCTAACATTTGTAGTCAGCGGTAGGGATTCCGAATTTGCATGTGTGACTCATTTACAGTGATTGGTGAACACTACTTAGTGAGTGCAGACCATAACGCAACCACATACGTTTTGATACTTGTTTTTGCCAGAGATCTCCATTTTTTAAATCATGCCTGGTTCAGTCAGAATGGAAAAGGCAGCATCCATTGTATCTGTTCACTGTGATTGGGAGGAAGAGAAACTAGAAAGCTACACTAACAACCAGCTCAAGAGCTTCTGCAAAAAGTTTAACATTTCCCTAACCGGATTCACCAAGAAGGAGCAGTATCACAAGGAGCTGAGGGCCTGGATGGCAGCAAGGAATGCCCCTGGTGATGTAATGGATTATGAGGATGCAGAGGAGCAGCTTGGTGGGCCACTGGGTCCTTAGAGGAGGGATGCACCCTCCCCAGTGGGTAGCAGTGTTTCTGCCCGAGGTCTGTCCCCAGAAGAGTTGGCAGAGGGAAAAGAGAACAGGATGCATGAAATGGAAATGGCCACGCTCAAATTGAATGGGCAACTGGAGCTAAAAAGCAAAAAGATGACTCTAGAGGATAAGAGATTACAGTTGGAGCATGACAAAGTTTTGAGTGAGTTGGATCTGAAAGCCAAGAGCCTGGAGATTACAACCTCTGGAAGCAGCACACCGTCAGCACCTGGGAAAGGTAGAGTGTACATCCCCAAAGATGTGGTAAAGGAGTTTTTTAAGAATGATGATATTGGGCAGTGGTTCAGAGCCTATGAGGTAGCCATGTCTTCCCACTGGGTCCCTGAGAGATATTGGGGAGCGGGATTGTGGGGAAGGTTCCTTAGTGAGGGGCGGGACGCACTGTTGGACTTGCCTTCTGAAGTCCATAATTCCTATAGCCACATGAAAGAGGCACTCATGACTAGGTATGGTTTGACACCTGAACTCTATAGGCAGAGGTTCAGGAAGTGCAAAAAGATAGAAAATAGTACCTGGGTAGAGTATGTCACTTTCTGTTGCAAAGCATTGGATGGTTGGGTAAAAGGCAGAAAAGTTAATGATTTTCAAGGTCTCTTGGATTTGATTGCATGGGAGCTTTTGCCTGATAATTGTTTTCCAGAGCTGCGCCAGCACCTGATTGATAGCAAGCTGACTAACCCTAGGAAACTTGCTGAGAAGGCGGACCGCTGGGTCAGTACCAGTGTCCACAAGGGTCATGTGGAAGTCTCAGCCAAAGGTGGGCAGGGTCCCTAGCAGAAGAGAAAATTGATACTTGTATAGCGCACTACTCACCCACAAGGGTTTCAAGGCGCTTGTACGAATACCGCTGTGGAACCCATCCTGGCTTTCCCTGTGAGGCGTCCACTCCTGGGCACCCCCAAGGTGGAGGCCAGGCATCCTTAGCGTTGTGGAGGCCATTGTGGAGATTAAGCAAGCTATTGCCCAGAGTTGCAGAGTGGGACTCCATGATTGGAATAGGAACCGAGGCGAGAATTATCAGGTCCGTGGATTTTTGAGCCCAAGACCCGCCGAGGCGGGAAATTGAACCCTGGTACCAGGCTAGATCTCTGCGTCAGGGTCTGCTGCTCCAATAATTGAGCACAAATTCTTTTTGTCGTTTATTGGTCTTGTGGTAACTGTATATAAAGTATAACTTATTTTTGATATAAAACCTTGTGTGATGTCCATTTGTAGTGTTGTCACTGGGTTACTGTATGTGGTCGCAAATGCTTAACTTACACCGCCTGTGAAATAAGTCATGACTGCTTGCGCCACGCCACCTAGAGGGTGAGCAGGGGTTATTTTGGGAGTGGGGGGGACAGGAGTAAACAGAGGGAGTTCCGCAGAGGGCCCCAAAGTAATTCCCAAGGGAACCAAGGGAAAGGTTCCCAGCTTCCCCCTGAGAAAAAGCCAGTGGTCCCGACAGGTAATCCTGTTCCATGGGGACCCCTGAAATGTACAGATGTGGAGACCTGGGTCATAGGGCACAAGGTGCACCAGGCCCAAATGGCTTGCCAAATGGACTCTTTAAACATGACCAAGCGTTTTGGGCTGAATACCTTACCCCTTTGTACAACAATGCTTTTCAAACAGGAAGCATTCCCCCCTCATGGAGAGGGAGCATCCTGCATCCAATTTACAAAGCAGGTGCGCGAACAGACCCAGCGAATTATAGGCTGATAGCGCTTATCGACGTAGAGGCCAAAGTATACGGATCCAACCTCCAATAGTGTAAATGTCGGGACCCCCTCTATCTATATTTTTTGGTGACCAGGGAAAAGAGAGGAATACACTGTATATCACAATTTATCAAGATTCCCCCATGGTCAGATCATAATTTCTTTTCAGGCTTCGCTCGCACAATTTAACCATCAAAATTCACATTTAGTATAGGAATAACAGTCTCATATTTTTCATTTGAATCTCTTTTATTTCTTTTTTTCGATTTTATCAAAATTATTTAAAACAATTATTTTATTTATCTTTTTTTTAAAGAATCTTTTTTTGTATATATAAGTGTGATTCATCAGTTCATTAACATTTGTTTCAATCCAAATAAATTAGACAATATAACATCAGATATCATCATCTATACAATCCAATAATATATTGTTTGTTCTGAAAAATGCAAAGTGTAAAGATACGACAAGACCAACTATACCCCTAACACACACAACAACTACCTCACATACGTCACATTCATACAGTTTCACACTCTTACAAATTCTAAAACAATCTCTAAGTTTGGAAATAACAAAAGGTCTTAAAAGTTTCCTAACGCCAGGTCTACGCGTTTCGGTGGGATGTGACCACCTTCCTCAGGACCAGCTTAGAAATCGTTTTATCCTTTCATTCTTCTTTGTGTGCAGGGTATCTGTAATTTAAAACAATACAATATCATATTCCTATACCTGTATCCCTATACCAGGGTGTAACTCTGCTTGAGTATTCATCATTAACCTATGTACAATTAATTGAAACATTAAATCGGAGACATCAATTCCCACCTAGAGGTGGCGGCACCATGAGCCTATATCTATTCATTTTGTGTTGTCTATTGCAGAGAAAAATCTACGGTGGAATGATTTTACATGTCCATTGTGTTGTAATTAATCTGTCAGGGGCCTAGAGGGCACTGACGATAATCGTCCCTTTCATATTGCGTAGGTTCTGGTCCTGGTGGTTCTACCCACTTATACTTCTTATGGACCCAACATTATCTGGTCTATATATTGATTTTATTCTTAGATTTTACCTTCCAATCAAATCCGTGCAAGGCCTTTACCAAACATATACATTCGTGGTCGATGTAAATGATCCCAATATACCACCTGCGGGGCAAAGGAAATATCACGTTTGGTTTTTAATTCTTTATGAATATAAGATGTTGGCATTTATCAACTGATGCTCTTACCACTAATATTGCTGCAAATGTCCTATATGTGACTCTTCCTTCTGGACTTGTTAATACTGCAGTTTATTCTTGTGGGCTCTCTGTATAAAAATAATTCTAACATTGGTACACTTGTTTTTTAGTTATTTCAAATAACAGCACCACAGATGTAAATCATTCTTACCACAATGTATCTTGTCTTTTACGTTAGAAGGAGCCTATTCTTATGCTTTTTTCTTCTGTTTTTTCGGCAAGGGGGCGCAGGTTTGGAGTGTTTTTTAGGTTTTGATTTTGATTTCTATCCAATCTAGGAGACAGCAGCAACTGATCAGTTTTTTTGTTTGTTATCTCTTTAAATAGACTGATGAGTTGAATAAATATGGCTAACTGACCTTAGTGTCCTATTATCAGGGGCTCGAGTCTTCTTATGTGTCTCCCTTCATGCGTGCAGCTTCATTGTTCTGCGCGTCGCTAACTGAATCGTGGCAAATTCTACATAAGAGAAAAAATGCAACCATCGTTACTGCAGTATTTCCCTTTCTAACCTTTGGATATTCCCGACACTGTCCGTTTTCCAATATTTACGTATCTCTGCTCATTTTTAAAAGGAAACCTCTTAGCTTCGCACAAAGGCGTTCCGACATATCTCCCTGCAACCCGTACTGTTGCTCGCTCGTGTTTTAGGCATTTAAGCTCTCTTTGCGTCTTGCAGTTACCTGCCCTCCGCGCGTCTTAACTAACCCCGGTAATTTCTTTAAAACCCGTCCGTGGTGCTTACCTCCATTACGTTGCGATCTGCCCTGGGTGGAATCTTCCTGCCAGTTCTCCCCTTCCGTGGCATACGGATCCAACCTCCTGCAAGCACTGGAGGACTGGGTCAGCTCCAACAACATTCTGCCAATTACCCAGACGGGGTTTAGGCCAGGAACTAACACATCATGCAACTTGTTAGCGCTAAACCGCCTTGTCGACAGTGCAAAGGCCAAATCAACAAAACTCTATACCTGCTTTGTCGACTTAAAAGCAGCGTTTGACACAGTCCCAAGGGAGACCTTGTGGAAAAAGATGGATAGCTGGGGCATACCATCGAAGCTGTTACAGGCCATCATTGACTTATACACATCGACCTGGGTCAAGATAAAAATAGGCAATGGTGACAGAACAACAGAAAAAATCCTCACCCGAAATGGCCTCAAGCAGGGATGTGTCTTGGCCCCTACCCTCTTTAATATCTTCACCGCGGATCTGGACAAGAGCATTGCGGAGATTGAAAGCGGCCCCCCCAAGCTAGCTCAGCACAAAATAAGGAGTATGCAGTACGCCGATGATATCGTTCTTTGCAGCCAAACCCCCTTGGGATTACAATGCTCCATCACAAGGCTGTATGAATTTACCCGTACGTACGGGCTGCAAGTCAATTACAAAAAACCAAAAATCGTCTGCTTTGCATCACGGCCAGGGCGGCAAAAATTCAAATGGCACATTGAGGGAAATATGATAGAACAAAGCCCCTCTTACAAGCACCTGGGGGTACTGGTCGACGCAAGATGGACATTAAAAGATCAACTACTGCACAGAAAAGCTCAGGCCAATAAACTACGCTTTGCTTTAAATCTACTAAAAACAAAACTGGATTGTCCTTCCAATTCACATCTGTTGAAGGTGATCGCAGCAAAATTTTTGCCATCGATCACGTACGGCTCAGAACTATTCAGAGGCAAAGACGCAAACTTCCTGAATCTCCAACAGTCAGTACTGTTCAAACACATCTTTCAAATTCCAAAGTTTGCCTCACAAGCGCAAGTACGCCTTGAATTTGGGCTATTAAATCAGCACAAAGCCAGACAAGTGGCAATACTAAAAATGTGCTGGAAATTAAGAGCAGCTCAAGAGGACACGTTGATGGGTCTTTGCAGGACTGAAATAAATAAACAAACAAAAGGAAAAGATGCATGGATAACAAAACTTGAAGAAGGTCTGTCAAAACTTAATATGCAAGAGGCCTGGAACACAGGTCACACTTTTGCGACCTTCAAAAAAGCAGCCAATGGTGCGGCAAAACTAGAATCTTGGATAACTGAAAAGCTGCACTAGCAAAGAAAAAACACGGCTGGATGGTACTTGCAACATATGAGAGGTGTGTTCCGCAACCATACTTAGTTAACCATATTATACCATCTACACAACAGATGCTCCTACGAGTACGGCTGAGAACTTACATCTCAAAAGACCAGACCCCTGCATGGAAGCAAACGTGGCCAACACCACTCTGCAGACTCTGTGGTCATGCAGAAGAAACTTTGATTCATCTTCTGTGCATTTTCCCAACCCTCACAATCCTGAGACGTTACTATCTCTTGCATATATTCCGCTCATTTCAAGTTAGAACATGTCAGCGGGCAATTATGCTAGCACTGAACAGCCAGCAGCTGCAGACAGCCTGTAGGGCTACCAGATTTCTTCAGAAGGTGAGCCTCCTAATAATGCAAACTGAAAAAATGGCGAACAATGGTATCAAATCTAAGCATGGGCGAATTTTGCGGATCTCGCGTTCGCGAATTTTGCGGATTTGCGGATTCGCAATCCGCAAAATCCGCGAATTCCCGCGAATTTGCGGATTTTTTTTTTTTTTGTGTTCGCCCGTGTTTCTGCCAGTTCGCGAGGGTTTTTACAATGTCGCAATTTGCGAACTTACCTGTCGGGTCGCAAGTTTTGCGAACTTGTTGTTTCTACGTGTCCAGCCTGTTTGGGACACTCTTCTTCATCACTGCCACTCTCTGTCACCACTGCCACTCTCTGACTACTCATGCCACCCTCTGGCCCACCCATGCCACCCTCTGTTTCATCACCACACCCTCTGGTTGTCCAGTGTACATTATTTTCGGCAAAGCAAAGCACACCTTCCCTGCCTCAAGTGACCTGAATTAATTTGGGGCTGATTAATGTGTCACAGAATATTTTTTTAGCTGGCACCTGCTTCCTTAGTGCGCCCTGATTAGTGATCTTTTGCACTTGCTAAGTGCTTTCATTGTTGCAAAATTAGTTACAACACCTGCCCTGCCCCAACTGACAATAATGAATTAGGGGCTGATTAATGGATTTTAACTTCCAGCCTGGCTCCTGCTTGTCTCCCTTAGCTGTAATTCAGGACCTTTGTGGCATATGTGTAACTATTCTGAGGTTCAGAGCAGGGTCACATAATAGTTTCAACTGGCAACTGAACTCTGGAGGGGCCCCTCAGGAAGCACTACAGGAAATGGCTACTAATGATGAGCCTGAACTTTTGAACCTGGTAAGTAGTTACTTTCAGTTTTGCTAAAATCGTATTTCTGCAATTTTGCACTTATTCGCGGGGCGCGAACTCACGCGAACTCACGCGAACAGTGCGAGCAAAATCCGCTGCTCGCGGATTTGCGGATTTTGCGGGAGATTCGCGAATCTCGCGGATTGCGAATTTCCCAAAAATCCGCAAAATCCGCGAGCGGAACGGATTTTCCGCCCACACCTAATCAAATCAAAGGATTAAGGATTACAAAAGACGCCAATTTCAGCAAATGTCACATTGTTTTATGTTTTTCTGTCTTCCCTTTTAAAACAGAGAGTAAATGTAGGTTTTCATTCATTTTTCATTTTAATGATTTTATGTTATATTCTCTTTGCAAATTTTGTAAAGGTTTTAATTAACCATATACAATAAAATATTTACTTACTTACTTACATAGGGCTATTGATACCAGGTGCCGCCTGTTTGCTAAACCAGCACCCACTGGTGCCCCGCTCCGGCAGATGGCTAGTATAGCCTTTGGGAAGGAGGTGGAAGTCCAAGGTGGGTGGGGACCCGCAGAGATGTCCCTTGTCTCTTTAGGAGACTGTTAGGTGGTCCCAGAGTACCAACTGCCCAATTACACTAAGCAATATGGGCAGTGGGCGACCATCAATGGCCAAAAGGTGGAGGCTCTTAGAGACACAGGAACCAGTGTGACAGCTGGCAGGTGTTACCTGGTGTCTCAAGAGCTGGTTGTACCACATGCATTTTGCCGAGTTGTTAATGCCAACAACATAGAGTGTCATTGTCCAATGGCTCAGGTTCCCTTTGAGTCAGGGGGGGGGTCTCTGGTACTCTTCAGGTAGCTGTGAGGCCCGCCATCCTGTTGACTGTTTTTTGAGGAACGATTTGGAGAGATCACCTTGGGAGAAGGTAGAGAAGAGTAATCACCTGAAGATGGCGGGTCTGCCTGACTGGGCGTGCATGACCACCCGGTCAATGGCAGCCAGTAGGGGTGCTCAAGAGGACCTGGACCCTGAGAGGGAGGCCCAGGAACCTGCCTTAGAGAGAAAAGGCAGGGGGTGTGGGAAACCAGCCCCTGAAGTTCCCACGGCCCAGGAGGAGGTAGACCCTGTGGATATGCCCAGGAGCCTACCGGGGAACAGGTAGCTGAACAAGGGGACCTGCCTGAGCTGACCCATTGGCAGCAAGAAGGAGGCCCCCCAGGGAGGAATTCTGCAGGGAGCAGAGAGGATGCCCTTCTCTTGAGGGCTTGCGGCAGCAGGCTGAAAGCCAGGCAGCAGGTGATCAGTCTGGGTCACATTGGATCTACTGGGAGAATAGTCTCCTGTATAGTGAGCCTAAGGTTGCTAAGCCTGGGTCAGCATGTGTGCTGGCGGTACCCCAGAGCTTTGGAGCCTTCCTACTGGGGCTGGCTCATGTGGTGCCATTGGCATGACATTGGGGGCAGGACAAGACCTTTGAGAGGCTTGTCACCCACTTTCATTGGCCCCAAATGTGCAAGATTTCAGACACTCATTGCAGGACCTGTCAGACTTGCCAGGCGAGTGGAAAGAGTGGAAGGAAGCAGAATGCTCCTCTCCAGCCATTCACTGTGGTCAGTACCCCCTTTGAGCGGGTGGGCATTGACATTGTGGGGCCACTGGACCCCAAGACAGCCATGGGCAACAGGTTCATCCTGCTGTTGGTGGACCATACCACTTGGTCCACCAATAGCCATACCTCTGAGGACAGTGACAGCCCCCATGGTGGGACGAGCACTGATGGGAATTTTCTCATGAGTAGGATTCCCTCGAGAGGTTGTGTCTGACCGGGGCACCAACTTCATTTCTAAGTACATGAAGTCCCTGTGGCAGGAGTGTGGGGTAACTTACAAGTTCACCACTCCTTATCACCCCCAAGGAAATGGGTTGGTTAAAAGGTTCAACCGAACTCTGAAGGGCATGATTATGGGCCTTGAGGAACCCATGAGGGGTAAGTGGGAGGTCCTCTTACCATGCCTGGTACCGGGAGGTGCCACAGAAATCTCTAGGGTTCAGTCCCTTTGAGCTTCTCTATGGGCACCTGATCAGAAGACCTCTGAGTCTGGCCTCGGAAGGCTGGGAGCAATCTCCCCGGAAACTTCCCCAGGATGTATATAGCTACATGCTGGCCTTCAGGAACCAGACTAGGTGTTTCAGGCCACTCGCTGAGGCGAATCTGGAAGCCAGCCAGGAGGAGATGAAGTGGTGGTACGACCAGAATGCCACTCTGGTAGAGCTTCAACCTGGTCAGAAAGTGTGGGTCATGGCCCAACTGGAGCCCTGTGTGCTCCAGGATAAGTGGACTGGACCATTTAAGGTTGTGGAGCGCAAGAGTCCAGTTACCTACTTGGTGGACTTGCGGTCTCCCAGGAACCCCTTGAGGGTCCTGCATGTCAACCGCCTTAAGCCCCACTTAGAGAGGTCTGAAGTGGGCATGCTCTTGGTGACAGATGCTAGAATGGAAGAGGAGACTGAGCTTCTTCCTGACCTCCTGGTGGCCACAGAGAAAGATGGGCCAGTGGATGGTGTTAACCTCTCTTCCACCCTGACCCCTGAGCAACAAAATGACTGCCACCAGTTGCTGGGACAGTTTTCTGATCTGTTAACCCTTGTTCCTAGTATCACAGACTGGTGCATTCATGATGTGGATACAGGAGACAGCTTACCTTTGAAGCACAAGTCTTACAGGGTAACTGACAGGTTAAGGACTTGCATCAAAGAGGAGGTCTCAAAGATGCTTGCACTAGGGGTGATCGATGTTTGATGCAGATGAGGGCTGAGAATCCAAAGCTGTTGAGGTGGTCCATTTCCCTAAAGGTTATGGATTTTATGGTGGAACACCGCCCTAGTGCAGAACACGCCAACACTGATGGTCTGTCCAGATTTTTCCACCTTAGTGATGAGAACTCCCAGGAGGTAGGGTAGTTCTCCCCACATTTCAGCTGGAGGGGACACGTGTTAGACCTGGCACCATTGGCGTGGGTCTCCCTTCCATTTTTGCTGTGCCTCATGTGTTTTCCTCATGTAATTTAAATTGTATGTATTTGATCCACTTATCCTCCGATTATTTAAAGGAATTTGCGGACACTCAATAAGCATATCGACAAACTCCAAAACACCTCTCTCGGTCACCACAGTCCACGCAAAGGACTATGAAAGCAAATTCCTTTAAATAATCAGAGGATAAGTGGTTCAAATACATACAATTTAAATTACGGATTTCTACCCCTTCTTAAACCAATAGGTGTGGAGTAGACAAAGCGGATTTAACAGCCTTCCGAACTCACTGAATAAAGGAACACAGCCCTCTGTGCCCATTGAATTAAGCATCAACGATACTGACCGGCAATATTAAGGTCGCCCCTGAAACAATACTGAAGGGTCTTCAGAATTTATTATTTGTCCTGAAGATGGTCTCATCGATTCACCACTAGAGACCGAAACGTTGACACACGCTTTGTCTTATCTGATTGTTAGATCAATCTTAGCAAAGAAGAAAAGCGTATACAATTGTTTCAAAGTAGTGTTTTGATTTATTTCTATGATATATGCTTCTTGTAACATTGTTATTTATTCTGTACCCTTTTTAATTTCTAAAGTGTATTAAATACAAACATTTTCAAATACACCCACACTATTTTTCTTCTTTAGTTTGATCACATATTGTGACTTATCTAGATTAATTGAGTTTTTATTGTTACATTGTTGTACCATTGATCTAAATTGTGATGGATAACCAAATAGAATCACTCGCCTCTGTGCTGTTAACTAGTACAAACAAAATCCCTTGAAGGTATCTTCACCTTATCATATTCATTGCCCGAACCCTCAAGGGTATATTGGGTTGCTCGCTTTTTTGTTATCGTGAATAGGTCTGGGCCTTCTCTCTACAATGCTGGCTCCACCCCCTGTAGTGCGTCTGATGTCTCTGCCCTGCACACTGAAAGAAGAGAAGGAAGACTGTCAACAAAGTGCTCCAGGACTGTACTTGCCTTCCACAATGCTGGCTCCACCTCCTGTGGGGCGTCTGATGTGCCTGCCCTGCGCTGTGAAAGGAAAGGAGAAGTCTGGTAAACAGAGTGCTTCAGAAATGGCTCAAACTGGGCACAGGCCTCTCTCCCCTCAGAGAACAAAGGATTGAGGGGTATACGTATTGGGACCCTAATCCCATGAAATTAGATCACTTCTGGACTTTCAAGACGAAACCTCTGCTGAGGAGAAGGAACCTGAAGAAACTGAGGAGAGACTATTCCCAATCTGAAGCGCTGCTTAGGGGATTGGCCTGCAGGGGTTGTCTGACGGCCAAAGAGAGGAGAAAGAACGTTGTGGACTTTTCTTTCAACTTGTGCAAAGATCTACAAGTGCTTGGAAGAGAGCTTGCCCCCTGACCGAAGTCCCAGGACCAGTGGACTTCACCAGCCTTTGTGAATTGCTGCTGGAAACAAGTGACTACAGGGGCAGGGAGCTGTGACTGACTCTCACGACCGGCCCGGTGTCCTGTAGGCACCGCATCAAACAACGTCCGCCTCGAACAACGCAAGCTCTGCGCTCACCGACACTGTCCTGACGCCTTGACCGAGCCTTAGCCGACACCGCGACTGGTAGACACTGCGACGTGCAACGCCTCACTACACCGGATCGAACTGGTCTGACCGACGCGGTCATTGCTGCTGACTTCGAGTCCTCTGACCGCACCGGAGTTGAGCACCACCTCGCACGCTTTGCTACACACCGCCCGACTTGCACCGCTGTCTGGACTGATCGACCCCAGCTCCCTAACACCGGTTCGTTCGCCGCACCGCAAGCTGCAAGCACCGCATCGAAGCACCATCTCGCCCTGCAAGGCAGCCTTGGATCCAATGACTCTATCAACGGGCCGCTGCCTGCACCACATTGAGGGACAATGAGTCCTGCAACGCTTCCTTTTTGCACCGCGATGATCACCGGAACCTGCTTGCACATTCGTGCCGGCCGCCCCAAGTAAAAGGTACTGTGATTGAGTCTGTCGACCATTGAGTGGGCCCGTACCGGCGCGGTCCTCTGGATTTACTAGACTCTGTTATTTTTAACAATGCAGTAGCCCGTCTGGGCTACCGACTCACACAGAACCTTGATTTAAGCTTTTCAACAAGACTCTGGAAAGCTAATAGTACTGTGGATTCTTTTTGTCATTTATTGGTCTTGTGCTAACTCTATATAAAGTATAACTTATTTTTTATATAAAACCTTGTGTGGTGTCCATTTGTAGTGTTGTCACTAGGTTACTGTATGTGGTCAAAAATGCTTAACTTACATCGCCTCTGAAATAAGTCTTGACTGCTTGCGCCACGCCACCTAGAGGGTGAGCAGGGGTTATTTTGGGAGTGTAATCCCCCTTACTCTGACTAGAGGAGAGGGTCCCTATTTGTCACAAGTACCCACCTGTGCCAACTAGAGACCCCCAATTCTAACATACATTTTAAAACAATCTGTAAATGTGAAGTAATCTGAAATTGGAGGCTAAAAACGAAGTTAGTATCATCGGATTGATTAGTGGGAGCAGTGCATCAAACGAAATAAGGTATGGACAATGAGTGGTCTCAATTGAGTTTAGAAAAGCTCCAACCTTCCTAATAAAATTTTGATTTTTATTGATTTTTTGTTTGGGAATTAAATAAAATATTTCATCATGTGTGTATTTGATAAAGGATTGTTTCTATATTTTATGTGTATTTTTTCGAAGTGTATTGAATGCTTATTGTTGGTGATTGTTAGAGATGCAGGACTGGGCTAAGAGGACTATAGCTTTTTTTTCTCTGCACTAGGCGGCCCTTTTAATTCATGCCTAGGAAGCCATGCCAATGCCTTACTCCCACTAGCGGGAACAATGGCTATCTGATAAAATGACAATTATTTGGTAATATTTAATTTCATTATTTGAAGAGCAACAAAACTCCAAAATATGTAACAGCAAGCACTACATAAATAATGTTTTAATGCAATTTTACATATTTTCACAACATATTTTAAACGAGAATGTCATTAGCATATGATCATTTTATTTGGATAACGGTTATATGCCAAGGAAATTTTAAGCTGGTTGATCAGGATTTAAAGCTCAGTAGAAAAGCAGAAAAATGTTATACAGATTCAAACAGCACAAATAACTACTTAATAATGATATTCATTGCAAAATGCCATTTAGCAGACGTCACCAGCTGCAAATTGCTCAACTGTCATTTGGGAATTATTTTATTCAGACCCTGCAGGGCAGAACCTCACTCTGTATACTATTCGCGTATAAACACAATGCAATATGAAACAATTCGAGAAAATCTGTCAGGTCTCAAAAAAGTCAGCTTAACAACACATTTACAATCAAGCCGTTGGCACTGGAACCAATTAGGCATGTTCTGTACTTCGTTTACCTCAGGCACATTATAGTATCACACGCAACACAAAACACTCGTTGTTTCCTCAAAGCTGTATTTTCCTGTGCCGCATTCCTCTCTAAGGCACAGCATGGCAGGCATTTAATGACTGTTTGCCAGCGCCAGTGGAGCAGAAACCCAGCATACTCGGCATCACGAGAAATAGTCTCTGGAGCTGTCCTTGATCTTGAGATGTCGATACCCTGGCTGCGGTTCACATCATTTTTTGAAATAGTATTAAAAGTTCACACTCGCTTTTCCTATGCATTGCTTCAGATAATCTCCTAGAACAACTGAAGAATAGTGTCGCTATATATAAAAAATGTATGAAACATCTGCTGGGTAACTAAAACATGTGCACGTCTCTACGTGCGGATGGAACCCTGGCCCTGGATAGGTGCAGGGACACTCGAAGAAGGTGATTCTGTGTGATGTTGAATTTTATTGGATGTGCCACACTTGGTACATAATCCCCGTGTGCTGCAGATTTAAAGATTTCAACAACAAACATTTTTAGTTCATATAGATCAAATGGGCATTGTTGAATTCCAGTGTTCAATTCATAATAATGAGCTGAAATGTTTGCCCAGTTAATTCTAATAGGTGCTCGCATGATTAGATGACGAAATAAAAATGTCCCAGAAAGTGCCCCATGATGCAACACACCTTGAATTGTATTGCTGCATAATTTACACAATTCACTGAGTGGGTGTTTGCAGGTGGGAGGCTCCAGCACTCTTTTTTGGAAACAGGCCATTTTTATTCCTCAACAGGCTTTGACCCAGTGGAAGAGAGTGAAAAACACAACAGGGGGAAAGAGGAGGAAGAGACCCATAGGGAAATAGCAGCAAAGAGAGAAAGCAGGAATGAAAGATAACATGCCAGAGTGAGAAAAAGAGCCATGGAGTGTGCTGGTAGAAAATGAAAGAAGCATGCAGTGGATTCATGAATATGCAGTCTTGGGAGCTTATTTACAAGGCCCTTGCTCCACTTTTGAGTCATTTTTAACATGGGGAAAGTGACGCAAAAGTGGCGCAAGGGGCTCGTAAATCTGCCCCTTGGTATTCAGCACTCCGATATTTGATAGCACAGGCCACGAGCTCCAGTACAAAACTGTGAGATCCCGTACTTATTGATTTACAAAGAATGCACTGGTCATATTATTTGGAACTTCATTGCTGTGTCATTCATTTGACCCTGCTGTAAAACTAGGCACGGGAGGGATATAAACGATGAAGGGAATGTGTGCATAAAGCAGACATTTTCAATTTTGAGTAACCCTCTGCTCCTTTGATTGGCTATCATTGTTACACCTTCTAGTCTATTTCGCCTGTGTAGTCATGTGTCCGAGGCAACTCTAATTTGTTATGCCACCATGCTGTTTGTGGATCCAGGGATGATCAAAGGACTCACCCACAGCATGCCTTTCTAAATCATTGTCTGCTTCTTCACAAAGGAAATGATGTTGGCTTTTGTGCTAGCCTGACTCTCTGGTGCAGGACGCTACAGTGCTAGTTCGGTCTTTAACAAACTCAGGGGGATATGTAGAAGAAAATGTCAGATCGCGGTATAACGCCAAATTTGGTAAACCCGCAATCAGACATTTTTAAAACACAGGGATATATAATATGGCGCACCTCTGCATTTCCCCTAGCGCTGGCACTGAAAAAGCACTGAAAAAGCTGCCTAGCGCTGGTGCAGGCAACCGTGCGCCATGTTGCACAGTGCCTGTGCTGCAGGGGTGATTGTTTATATCCAGGAAGGGACACCTTCCTGTATATATAAATATTCTTTAAAGGCGGTTTGCTATTTCTATATGTGCTGCAGAATGCTGCATACATAGAAAGAGCAAAATACGGGGAGAAATTGGTCATGTCTCCTGGCATCACCATCCTGAGACCAGATTTTACCTGGCCTTAGTTTTTGGTGCTGCCCCATCCTTGAACATATGGGGCAGCATAAACAAAATGGGTGTTGGTGCGGAACGCCCACTGCAACACCCATTGCCCGCCCCTTTGCTGCAGCAGAATGCTGTGGAAAGGGGCATATTTACAAGGTGGCGTTAAGCCATGTTAAGTGGGTTAAAGCTAACTTGTAATTATAAGGAAGGGGGCAACGCCACCAGAGCATCAGAAAAAGTGACACCCAGTGGAATAAGTGGCTTGTAAATATGCCCCTCTGACTCGCACATTTGTTGCTTCATGTTTTGGGGCATCTCAGGTGAGACTGCTACATTCTCTCACTTCTAAATGTGTCAATGTGTTCTGCAATGTATAAATGACATCCTTTCTTTCTCCTTCTGAAACTTCTTTTGATCCATGGACGCAAGCATAAGATAACACCTTTCCCAGTTCTCTTTTTCTGAAGAACAGATAGTGCATGTGTTGTGGACAATCCTTCATGGCTTCAACATAAGTACTATGACAATGCTTTTCCCAAATCATAATGGATTAGTAACTTTCTGCACGTTAGTTCCTGCTTCTTCTGCTCTCAGATCCTATTTTTACCCTACATAAGGAGCTGGATATATCAGTATTATGTGTCGCAAACAAGGCAGTTGGGTTTATCCCTCCTGGTTACTTGCTCCTGGTTTCCTGTGTTATCTTGCTCCATATCCGGGGATCCTGCTTCATCTCCTGTAATCCTGATTCAGCTTCTAGAATCCCGCTCTATCTTTTTGAATCCGGCTCCAACTAGGTTCACTCCACATCTACTACAGGATTTGTGAGATTTAGATTCCTCTTCAATTCTCCATCTTGGACATCCAGTTTTCCTGGCGTTTATTTATGCTGCTTGACTTTTAACTATAATCAATGACCCTTCAAAGCAACACCTGTTGCTTCCTCTTGTTAAGCAACATTATGGGTACTGGAAGGAGTCACAATTCTGGCAGCTTTAATGAGATACAAAGGTGCAACTGTTGGGCTCAGATATTGAGAGTTTTGAAGCATATCTTTGAGGCCCTGATGAGCTACAGATCCCAGTATTGCAAACAACCTTCCAAGTCAAGAAAATCATAGATGTGCATCAGGGAGAAATTATTGTAGAATTAACTCTGACACTCGGTGTGAATAAAATATTCCACAGCCCACTTGACTGGCATGAAAGCCATTGCACCATCCATGAGCATATCTTAAGACCAGTTTAAATATTGTCTCCTGAAATTGTTACCCTATTGTTACCATTTAAGTTATTTCAAGCTAAAATTCGCTGTTTGAATTAACTCCTGTATCCTTCATCCACGTTTGCTGAAGATGACGTGGAATTAAGTTCAACCCCGACATGGTTTGAGCTACAGATTCAGGTGTGAGAATAGTCTGAATTAGCAACATGTGAAAATCGGAGCATTCCCTTCGGCTGGATCCCAGTGTGCCAAGTGACTAATGAGCTGCAAGGGTGCCACTCCTACCCAACATTACTCAACTTCCTATAGATTGCATAGGTTTTATAAATGGAACTCATGCTCACTGTTAGAAATCGGGTCTCTAGGTTTGCACCGCTCTCCAAGTAGGGACCACAATCCTAGTTAGGGTAAGTCAGATACACAACCTAAATTAAATTGTGCTCCCCCTCTGGTAGCCTGGCTCAGAGCAGTTAGGCTTAATTAAAGAGGCAATGTGTAAAGTATTTGTGCAACAATAAAAATACAGTAACACCAAGGAAATCCTCTAAATAGGCCTGCTGGCACACCCAAGAACTCAAAACAGTGAAACTAGACAGCAAACAGTTGGAGAGGAAATGGGTGCACCAACAAGGACACCTCTGACGGGGCAGCCTTCAAGACCTCCCTCAAACTCTACCACCCCCTGCTGAAGGAAACAAAGAAAACAGCCTTGGCAGCACACATTGAAACCAGCGCAAACAATAGCAAGGAACTTTTCAACATTGTTAAGGTATTCTCCCACCCGTCTGCCAGCAAAAACAACATCACAGTCTACAGGGGTTGTGTGATAACCTCACCCACTTCTTCCATGACAAGATTGCAACCATATACATAAACTTTGAACCCCAACCCACACCTACTGACTTCCTCAACACCACCACCGTAACCAACACAAACCACACGCTGACCACCTGGAATCCTCTCCACCAATGATGCCTCCTCCACCATGAAATTCATCCAGTTGGGAGCACCCCCAGACCCATGCCCACACCACATCTTCAACCTCAGAAACTGAAGGATTTGTCATGAACTCACCACCCTACACAATACCTCTATCACCACTGCAACATTTTCCGATGCCTGGAAACACGCTGAAGTTAGACCACTACTCAATAAACCCTCTGCCAACCCCAGCATACCCAAAAACTACCAGCCAATCTCCAAGCTCCCATTCCCAGCAAAGGTACTGGAAAAGATCATCAGCAATCAACTTGTGGCACAACTGAAGCAGGACCAGCTACTTGACAGCTCTCAATCTGACTTCAGCAGCAATAACAGCACAAAAACCTCCCTGATTGCAATCACCGATGACATACAAATCATCCTCGACTGAGGAGAAATATCAGCTTTGATCCTCCTTGATCTCTCAGTAGCCTTTGACACCATATCCCCCCACACACTAATCGAAAGACTACAACTTATTGGCATTCAAGGGGACACGCTCAGATAGAGCACCTCCTTCCTTACCGGAAGAACCCAGAGGATCCACCTTCCACCTTCCACCTCTGAACCCAAGGAGATCACATGCAGTGTCCCTCAGGGCTCATCCCTCAGCTCCATGCTCTTCAATGCATGTATGACCCAGCTGACCAACATCATCAGATCCCATTGCCTCAACATAATTCCCTACGCAGACAACACCCAACTCATACGCTCACTCACCGACTACTCCACCACCACCAGAACCAACTTCCAAAGATGCATGACAAATGTCGCCGTCGCATAGACAAGATGGAAGTACCGATCTTTCGCAACAGCAACAACACATGGAACAAATCCTGGTGGCCATCAGACCTAGGACCAACATCCACTCCCTCCTACCATGCCAGAAAACTCGGAATCATTGTTGACAACAAGCTCAGCATGAAATCACAGATAAACGCCGTCTCCTCCGCCTACTTCCTCACTCTGCGCATACTACGTAAGACCTTCAAGTGGCTACACCTTGACACCCATCACACAAGCCCTCATCACCAGCTGACTTGGCTATGGCAATGCCTTCAATGTAGGAATCGCCGTAAACATCATACAGAGACTTCACACCATACAGAACACCACAACCAGACTTATCCTCTGCCTTCCCAGACAAACTCACATCACACCCTACCTCAGGAAACTTCATTGGCTCCCCATACTGAAGAGATGCCAATTCATGCTGCTGACCCACGCACACAAGGCCCGACACAACCAAGGACCTGTCTACATTAACCAACTCCAGAACTTCCACCAACCATCAAGAAGAATACGCTCTGCCTCCTTTTCACTTGCCCATACCCCCCACATCTACCAAAGAAGAAGTGTAGGACTCTACTGCTGCCACATTGTAGCAATTGACTAGAAACAGGACAACCCAATAGTCCCCAAGGAACTGGGTAATTTAAATTAAATAGAAGAAGGCTCCTTGAGGAATTATTTACTCATATCTCAATAATTTCCTAATAAGTCTTATACAAGTACTTTACTTAAGAAGAAAACATAAGAAGCATGGTATCTTTCAAATTTTTTATATTATTTAGAAAATGATCCCTTTGTTTTTTGCACAAGATTCTCGAAGTACAAACAATAGGCAACATAAACGACACTACAATTTCCTATACATTTTCTGTAGTGTGGTACACTGTTGGTACAATATGTAATATACAAATATATACATAGAGTGCTCCTGTACATGCAGTCAGCTAATCCATCTATACACTATATACAAATCCTTGTTTGGACAGGTATGAACCAAACGGTGTATATGCGTCGACGTTTCGGTCTCTATAGTATGTATTTCACCGAGACCATCCTCAGGACTAAGCGTTGCACATGGAATCTACAAAAACATATACAATATATACATAATCAGTATAACCAAACCAGCTACTCATGTCCAATATTTGATCGTCTGCTTACATTAAAATACCATCACCACACCCAAAGTGTCCAAAAATCTTATACACATATATACAACCCTTCATTCCTTAGCACCTCATGCCGAGATTCTTTATACTCACTAGACAGGTTGTCTTCCCAAGCCTCAGTTCACTATTACTTATAGGGTACTTGAAACCACTCCTAGATAAACAATGCACAGGTTCAGAATATGCTCCTACCCCTAAAGTAGTCGAACATGGTAAAAACATACTGGAGCTTACCTCCACCGTGATTCAACTTGACACTCGATGGTCGCTATTTAATGATCACGTGCACCGGGACACACCTCGGTATTTTAAACGTCTGCCAACCATACAAACTATAGGAAAAGTACAAACTTCAGTCACTAAAATGATCCACAACCAATATGCCAACTCTCTAGTCCGTCATAGTTTTGGGGCAGGGAACCTACTTGGTGAGCTTCACGGACGCGACCGTATAATTCCAGTCTCCGTCGGCGTCTAGAGGAAATGTTCGTCAGCGTCTATACACACTGTCGCGTCCAGGCGCATGCGCGCAGAGCAGCGTTCAGAACAATGAGCATGGCGGCCATCTTATCATGGAGTATAACGTATTAAAATACCCCGTTTTAAAGGGATTAATTCATCCTATACTGTGCAAAATGTACAAATACATACAAAAAATGATAAGGTACGGCTAAAAGTCCAGACAAGCAGTATCAACAAGTGAAGAACAAAGTTAATAACGGAAAAAGTGACACAAGTGAATATCAAGACCAGGACCAGTCAAAGAACACCCACAACTCGCTAAAATCTCAATATTTCTATGGATTGCAAAAAATACGTTCAGAAAAACAGACATCACATCCTTATAGGGTTGCCAAACTGTGCCACTCTACACATTGGTTCAAACCACACTCCACTGTTTTTCCGGTCCAAATCCATCTGTTCTCTTTTAATGTAAGCAGGCGATCCACATTGGTCCTTCTTTTCGACCCTTTGACCACCTCTATTACATACCATTGCATATCTTTCGGACCATGGGATTGTTGTGTGTAATGTTCCACTAATGGGGCTGTTAATACTTTGCACCTAATGCGAGACTGATGTTGGGTTATTCTTTTCCTCACTTCTTGGGTAGTTTTGCCTATGTACAACAGTTTACATGGGCATTCTATACAATAGATGACATTCTTAGTGAGGCAATTGGAGTGGTGTTTAAACACAATTTCTTTTCCATTCATTACACAGAGTTTTGTTGGTGTGGTAGTGTCACATGCGGCACATTGTCCACATGGATAATGTCCTACAATAGGTGGAAGACACTTCGGCTTAGACACTATTTCAACAAAAACCCTACTCAAATTCTGCCCCATAATGTCACAGGTCTTCGATGTCCCTCGACATTTTATCCAAGTAACAATCTTATGCCCAAAGAACTACTGACCTTTGAAAATGTAGTTCTCATTGAAATGGATCAGTTATTTAAAGGGAAAAGAAAATATGTGAAATATAATTTCACTAGAGAGCAACATTTAACACTTGATGCCCTTGCCAAACGGGACGATATTTATATCAAACCTGCAGACAAAGGAGGGAGTATAATAGTGCAGGACAAACTTGATTATGACATGGAGGCCATGTCACAATTGAATAATACCCTATACTATACCAAACTGAGGGGTGACCCAACTGAAAGAATAAGAACAGAAATATTGACTATCACTAAAGAGGGTCTGGATGGCATGTGGTTAAGCCAAAAAGAATTTGACTACCTGAATAAAAAAGATTTCACTATTCCTGCATTTTATACACTCCCAAAGATCCATAAGAGTACAGAACAACCCCCGGGGAGACCTATTGTGGCGGGATGCGGATCTATTTTACAACCCCTTGCGGAGTATGTGGATCATTTCATAAAACCCTTTGTGGCACTGACCAAATCGTATACCAAGGATAGCATTAGTGTGATCAATACGTTGGAAGGAGAAGCTTTTGACTCAAATATTAACATCCTAGTGACAATGGATATTGAGAGTTTATACTCCAATATCCCACAAAACGAAGCCCTACATATCATTGATAAAGTACTGCAGAATCAAGCTCGCCCCATGCAAGTTCCGGTGGATTTTGTGATCAAGTGTGCTAAAATAGCATTGGAACGGAACTACTTTATATTCAATGAAGACTTTTATGGTCAACGTAAAGGGGTGGCTATGGGGGCGATTTTCTCCCCAGATATAGCTAATCTATACGTAGCAGATTGTGAGGATCAAGTAATTTTTAATAACAACCCTTTTGGTAAACAGGTTAAAAAATACCTAAGATATATAGACGATGTCTGTTTAATTTGGGAAGGTCCAGAAGATCACCTTTTATCTTTCCATGCATGGCTTAATGAACAAAATCCCAACTTACGTTTCACAATTGAGTACAGTAATCAATCCATACATTTCTTAGATCTTAATATCAAACATGACAATGGTTCCTTGGTAGTAGATCTATACACTAAGCCCACAGCACGCAACACCTTGCTCAAATACTCAAGCCATCACCCGAGAAATCTAAGAGATAACCTCCCCTTTGGACAATTTTTGCGAATAAAGCGTAATTGCACCAAGAGGGAGGATTATTTCAGGGAGGCTAAGATTCTCCAACAGAAATTGAGTGCGAGACAATATCCATATAGACTAGTGAAACGAGCACTTAAACGTGCGTGGAACTATGACCGCACTGCATTACTTGATGAAAACAAGAGGAAGGATGAAACTGACAACACCATTGCCTGTATAACTACTTTTGGCACGGAATCCAATCAGATCAAAAGAATTATTTCAAAAAATTGGCATCTGATACAAAAAGTTGAGCCCCAACTAAGTCCCCCCAGGTTTGCGTTCAAGCGAGCAAGAAACCTCCGGGACCATTTGGTAAAGACCTACAGGGAACCTAAACCTGTCACTTTACTTAATCAATGGGGGCTTCCACCTATTGTAGGACATTATCCATGTGGACAATGTGCCGCATGTGACACTACCACACCAACAAAACTCTGTGTAATGAATGGAAAAGAAATTGTGTTTAAACACCACTCCAATTGCCTCACTAAGAATGTCATCTATTGTATAGAATGCCCATGTAAACTGTTGTACATAGGCAAAACTACCCAAGAAGTGAGGAAAAGAATAACCCAACATCAGTCTCGCATTAGGTGCAAAGTATTAACAGCCCCATTAGTGGAACATTACACACAACAATCCCATGGTCCGAAAGATATGCAATGGTATGTAATAGAGGTGGTCAAAGGGTCGAAAAGAAGGACCAATGTGGATCGCCTGCTTACATTAAAAGAGAACAGATGGATTTGGACCGGAAAAACAGTGGAGTGTGGTTTGAACCAATGCGTAGAGTGGCACAGTTTGGCAACCCTATAAGGATGTGATGTCTGTTTTTCTAAACGTATTTTTTGCAATCCATAGAAATATTGAGATTTTAGCGAGTTGTGGGTGTTCTTTGACTGGTCCTGGTCTTGATATTCACTTGTGTCACTTTTTCCGTTATTAACTTTGTTCTTCACTTGTTGATACTGCTTGTCTGGACTTTTAGCCGTACCTTATCATTTTTTGTATGTATTTGTACATTTTGCACAGTATAGGATGAATTAATCCCTTTAAAACGGGGTATTTTAATACGTTATACTCCATGATAAGATGGCCGCCATGCTCATTGTTCTGAACGCTGCTCTGCGCGCATGCGCCTGGACGCGACAGTGTGTATAGACGCTGACGAACATTTCCTCTAGACGCCGACGGAGACTGGAATTATACGGTCGCGTCCGTGAAGCTCACCAAGTAGGTTCCCTGCCCCAAAACTATGACGGACTAGAGAGTTGGCATATTGGTTGTGGATCATTTTAGTGACTGAAGTTTGTACTTTTCCTATAGTTTGTATGGTTGGCAGACGTTTAAAATACCGAGGTGTGTCCCGGTGCACGTGATCATTAAATAGCGACCATCGAGTGTCAAGTTGAATCACGGTGGAGGTAAGCTCCAGTATGTTTTTACCATGTTCGACTACTTTAGGGGTAGGAGCATATTCTGAACCTGTGCATTGTTTATCTAGGAGTGGTTTCAAGTACCCTATAAGTAATAGTGAACTGAGGCTTGGGAAGACAACCTGTCTAGTGAGTATAAAGAATCTCGGCATGAGGTGCTAAGGAATGAAGGGTTGTATATATGTGTATAAGATTTTTGGACACTTTGGGTGTGGTGATGGTATTTTAATGTAAGCAGACGATCAAATATTGGACATGAGTAGCTGGTTTGGTTATACTGATTATGTATATATTGTATATGTTTTTGTAGATTCCATGTGCAACGCTTAGTCCTGAGGATGGTCTCGGTGAAATACATACTATAGAGACCGAAACGTCGACGCATATACACCGTTTGGTTCATACCTGTCCAAACAAGGATTTGTATATAGTGTATAGATGGATTAGCTGACTGCATGTACAGGAGCACTCTATGTATATATTTGTATATTACATATTGTACCAACGGTGTACCACACTACAGAAAATGTATAGGAAATTGTAGTGTCGTTTATGTTGCCTATTGTTTGTACTTCGAGAATCTTGTGCAAAAAACAAAGGGATCATTTTCTAAATAATATAAAAATTTTGAAAGATACCATGCTTCTTATGTTTTCTTCTTAAGTAAAGTACTTGTATAAGACTTATTAGGAAATTATTGAGATATGAGTAAATAATTCCTCAAGGAACATTGTAGCAATGACCTGGAACAGCCTCCCCACCCACCTCCGGACCATCACCTCACTTGCAGAATTCCGAATGGCCATCTAGACATGGATGTTCGATTTCGGCACTATGACGTGGAAGTGCTGGGATGCTCTATCAGGCAATTAGCTACATTTCAGCAATCCTAATTGACTGATTAATTGACAGTGAAAACACCACAAAAAGAGTCTGCACCAGTTTAGAAAAATAGAGAATCTTTCTCTGAAACAAGACCAAACCAACAAAAATCCTATGAGATGAACTTAAGATATGAATTTTGTATGCATAAACTGCAATATATTGCTTGAAAGCAAATTGTGCTTAGGGGCTACCTGTGGTCCCACTGGACCGGGTTAAATCCAAAGCTCAGGCTGACTGTGATGGAGGGCAGGCCAGTTACAAGACTTGTGGAGGGCCCACTAAAAAAGTACTTTGGATGGAGCAAGCATCGGCGACTCGATACATCAACTCAAAATGAGCAGTTGGGTCCCATGTCGTTGTCGAACCCTTTGTGATGCAAGTGCTGTGCCTTTGTCAAACCTGGCATTCGGATCCTGTATCATCTTCAAACCCTTCACGATGCAGGTGCTGCATCAGCGTCAAACCTCGCAGACGGCTTTCGTTTAGTTTTTCGCGCTGCACAGGGATGTTCTCCTAGCGGCTCTGCATCGTTGTCGAAGAGCACTGTGCCGGTACTGATAGGAGAAAAGTCGCCACTATGTTGATTTTTGTGGAAAAACAGCTCCATAACCTATTTTAATGGCCTAGGACTGGATGTGTACCTCTTGGCAGGACAGAACTAACAGTTGGAATAGTCCAGTAGCTGAAACAGAGTTGAAGGAAGTCTTTGATGGCCTTTAGATTTCAAAACAGGAGGCAAGCCAGTAAACCCTTAGAGAACTTAGATTCAAGGATGTAGGAAGCAGGTCCAGTCCTTCTCACTCCCAGGCAAGAAGCAGCAGGCAGCAGGCAAACACAGCAAATCAGGTATCAAAGGAACATTCCTTCCTACAGGACAGCAATCAGCAGGCAGCAGGCCAACGCAGCAAAGAAGTTAGCAAAGTGTCAGTCCCTACTGCAGCACCGTAGCCCTTCGTCCTGGCAGATGGCCTTATAACAAGAAGTGTTCTGAAGGCGGGGAGAGCTAACCAACCCTTTGGTAATTCTCTTCACTAAGGAGGAATAACCTGGAGAGACCATCAGCATTGGCAGGTCGGTACCAAGCTGGTGTTCCACTGTAAAGTCCATTCCCTCTACGGAGAAGGAGCACATCGACAGTTGGGGATTCTTGGGGGTGATAGTGAGTTTTCCATCTATCTTGTGTGCCCGGTCAGCAAACTGAAATCTAAGAGCACAAGGACATTTAGGATGTGTTAGGATGTAGGGGTGAGACATGTTCATGTGATGGAGTGCATAAAGGTTATGAGCTGTGCTGAGGTCTGAAATGTATGGAGCAAGGAGTACTGCAGAAAATATGCTAATGAGCATAGGGTGGAGGATGATTATTGTTTGTGGGTGAGTGATTGTTCATTGGATGCAGGTGAAGCTGAAGGTGTTTCCTATTTGATTCCTATTTGATTGTGATGCTCTTATCTGAGTGTAAGTGTGGCGATCAGTAGTGTCATGTGAAAAGTGAAGAACATGTTAGCATTTAACAATTAAAGGGCTTACAACTGTGGCTGTAGGCACGACCTGGTCTCAAGAGTCCCAAACTGCTGATGACCCTGTCTGTGCCAAAATTAGCATGGAGGCCCAAGCGACAGTATGTCCTCGGGGATATAGTTAAATATGTATTTACACTGATGCAATCTTGGGTCAGTCAGCGCATGACAGCTATGTTTTATATAAAACATCAATTAGACAATAACAATATAATAAATTAAAGTTAATTGATTCATATGAATCATAATGTTAATAATATGTCACAAAGGCCTTGTGTTGCCCTCCTGTGCATCTCTCCCAGCATCAGACCTCTTCCCACCTGCCCTTTAAACCGTATCACTTTTCAAATATAGTTTCAGTTACTACAAATTACGAATGTCTAAAACTGACCTTATTTGCTTCGCCTTTGCCCCTTTCATACTGAAAGTAGTTCTGGGGCAACTCTCTCACAGCGTTCCCTTGACCCTGAAAACATCTGTTGTATTTCTAACCTAATCTAAACCCAGGGGCAGATTTACAAGCCCCTTGCGCCAGGTTTGCGTCATTTTTCCCATGTTAAAAATGATGCAAAAGTGGTGCAAGGGGCTTGTAAACCTGCCCCAGTGCCTTGTTCTCTGAACCACTCCTTATAGTAATTACCCTGCCGCATTTAAAGCACTCAAAACTTCTTGTGACTTTCACAACCAATCACAGTCATGGTTTTAATGCACCCCTCAAATTAGAGCTGATGGGTCCATGGTGTACACCCCAGCTGCATGATCAGCAACTGCCTCATACCTATATATCACCTTAAGACCTCCAAATTCTTCATGCATTCTCAACAACCCTTCAGAACTATTTGACACACAGGCTAGCCAAATCCTCTTGTTAGCTGCTTCCTCGGTTAATATTTCTGTATGAGTTTGGTTTAGATTTTCCTTTTCTTTTTGATTGCTTTTATATTTGCACTCAGTGTCAGATTTGCTATTTTGTAACGCAACACAGCACTGCCACCATAAGTACATAGTCATATCGATTAAGAGGCGCCTGCTGCTGCTGTCATGATCTGCTCTGGTGTAAAAGGCTTTATTGTAAGATGAACAAGCTCGCAGCTATCTAGCACAGGATATGTGTAGGAAGAAAGCACTTACAGTACACATTCATATGTTTAGACAAGTATGGAAGGACATTACATTTTTAACATTTCTGACCATCAGATGTAAAGAAGTCCTATCAGCCCACCCATGTGGCGGAATGTCGTCATCTAGGACCTTATCAGCAGGTTCTTGCATGGCCAAGCCCAAAGATAATGGCTTGGTACCAATAGATCCTGATTCTGAAAGAAGATGTGTCCTCACCGTGAGTGGTGCTGATAGGGTGCAGTGCTCAGAAAGATAGGTGACAGTGATTAAAATGACGGTCAAGGTAAAAAAATATGTTTATTGGTATCTACCAAGACGTCAAATATAAAAATAGTGTGATGACAGTGTGAGAATATCACTGTACAGTAAGCATATGAGATTTAGGCCAACATGTTTTTGCCGTTATGGTATCAGTTTACCGGCATTCTTCAGGGCCAGGCTGAATTTTTAGCTACTGCAACATCCACCATAGTTAGTGTGAAAAAATGATGAATAAATCAAGCAGTGAATGTTGTTCACCAGTGTCTGTAAGCCATACTGAATTAACTAGAAGGAGATCCCAGTACAGGATAAGGACATATTAGTTAATGGGCAATAACTGTAGGCCAGACAAGGTGGTTTATCTTGCTAATAGTGTCCAGGGCACAGAGTCATTAAGGCCCAGAGTGTCCAACTGGAGGCGATGTATCCATCGCTGTTCGATTCTGAACAGGGCTTGGTGAGTGATGGAAGCGTGGGACTCTAGGACCAGCCATTTGATGTTGTCGGCGTGGTGGCCATGTTGGACATAGTGTTCATACAATCTGGTATGGGTTTTGGAGCAACCAATGTTGCTCTTATGTTCCATGATCCTAAGTTTTACCTGTCTCATCGTCATGCCAATGTAGTGTTTGCCACATGGGCAGGTCAGTAGGTAAATGCATCTTGAACTATTGCAATTAGTATGCTTATTCATATGCCAGGTGAAAGTGTCTGAAAGTTTAATCTCTTTGCACTGTATCGTCCTACCTTTCATTGAGTCTTCTCCATGTTTCTTCTGTTAACCATGGCCCGCTTCCCTGGCATGTTTTATTCAGCACACCATACACTGCCCAATTGTCAGGAATGGATGTACTACTTTCAATACGTCCACTAGTGTGTAATTCTGGAATATCATTTTTATAATGTTTCATGTATGTGTGTTTTATGGAGCACTGTAGGGAACTTAGAACTGTGAGATAATGCCACTATCAATGCTAACTGGCCTATTTCTATACATTGTTTCTAGGTCTCCCCCCTAGAGCAGGACCATTTGGCCTGCTCCCTGATTGACCCAGTGAGGTTGTATCTTTCTTCTTTTCTTTTTTGTTTACCTTATTCTCACTGTGTAGTACCTAATACCAGAGGTCCTGAAGAATTGCCAGACAGGCAAGAAACATGTCGACCTTTTTAGAGGGTTGAGTTAGCCCACTGTAGACTAAGCAGTTCCTATCTCCCCTCCCACCATTTTAACCAAGGGAGTCAGCCACGTGAATAAAGTCCCTTGTGGACTGACTCACCTTCTTTTAAATCTCACCACTTCCTCACGACTACACCTCCACCAGACCCCTTACACGCACTTAAACCATTGGCTGGAACAAAAGATCTCCAACAAAGAGCGCCTACGGCGCCCGTCAGACATTGCAGCGCCAGTCTGACGAGGAGCAGGACACCAATGATGAAGCATGACACCTAGGTTTCTGGGTGTGTGAGGTCTTCTCGTTCCAACAAGGGAACACTCCGTTCCCTGCTTTCGCTCTACTCCATACTGTCACACATACTTCCTTTACTTTCCCTGGGGAACTTTGTATTCTTTTGCATTATAGTTGACTGGACACATACTCTGGACCCCGTTAAATATTGTCCACAATTGGTTCCCAACTTTGTACCGACACCTGCCACTTCCCAGAAGTCCAATTACGTATCACAGTGTGTTATGCAGTGACATACCCCTTTCTGTTGAAGCAAATTTTATTCACTAACAAAACTCTATTAATAATAAAGAGGAAGGTTTACATTTAGGTAATACACATTCAAAATGCACAAATTGAAATAAGTAATCATACTATAGCCGCATAGCTCGCTGTAGAGGGCTATACCGGCTATTAAAGGCCCTCTCCAGCGTTAAAAGCCCGAGCCGAAGGTGGGGGCCTTTAACAAGGGAGAGAGACTTTAATAGCCGGTATAGCCCAGCTGCAAAGGGCTATAAGGCTATTAGAACATTCTGCTACAAGAGGGCAGAATGTTCTAACAAAAAAACCAAAGCCTTATGGGAGCGTGAGGGGATTGGAATCCCCTCAGGCTCCCTGAAGCATTTGTTCACAGCCAAAGCTGTGAACAAAGAAACATTGGAATGTTGGAGCTCCAGGCTTCTACCAGCCATTATAAGAATGGAGCACTCCATTGTTTTCAATGGAACTCCCAACATTCCAATGTTCTAATTAAACGTAAGAGGCCACCAAGTAAATAAAAACGCTGGTTTAAGTTAGCCTAACTGCCAAAAGCCATGTTTACTGAAAGAGATGCATTAACACTGACAGGCTATTTTTTTTACATTGAATGTTTGATTGTCTGGTTCCCCAACTGATCCATGCCCGCCGGACACCATTTGTGGAGTCTTGAATAAAGTTAGCACTCTACTTGCCCCCCTCCTGAGCAATATTATTAGGACAGGTGACTTCCGGGTCTCCTGGAAAAAAACCTGTATCAGAACCATCCTAAAGAAACTTTCCCTCGACCTATTCGAAGTAACAAGCTACGGCCCGATCTCCTGCCTGTCCCTGCCTGTCCCTGGCTGCCAAGGTTTTGGAAAAAGCTATAAACTCAGAGCTAAATGACTACCTGAACACCATCATTCTACTTGATAGCACCCAACATGGCTTTCACTCAGGCCACTCCACTGAGTCTGAGCTAATCATGGCCATGGAGGAAATCCATTGGCAAATTGATGGGAGCGGCAGAGCTGTACTTATCCTATGTGACCTATCAGCCACGTTTGACATGGTTCGTCATTTAGTACTTAAGCAACGGCTGAAGGCAATAGGAATTAGGGACTCCGCACTAGCCCTCCTCTCCTCCTACTTGACAGGCAGAGAACAGAGGGTGTGCTGAGTTAATTTAAATCTGACAAATTCTATCTCCCATATGGAGTTCCAGGGGTCAGCACTCTTGCTCGCGTTGTTTAGTATCTATGAGACACCACTGGCCAAACTTATCAAGGACCACCGCTTCTCGGTTGTATAGTATGCCGACGATACTCAAATTATAATCTCCATCTCCTCCAGGGCAGACTCATTATTGACCAGATTCCATAGTTGTCTTGAACACATCATGAAATGGATGCACATCAACTATCTAAAATTAACTATGGACAAGGCGGAGGTTATGGAATTTGGCACTGGTCCTCCCATATGGAATCTAGCATGGTGGCCGGCAGTGGCAGGAGCCTGTCCGGTCCCAGTAGAAAAAATAAGAAACCTAGGTTTTGTATGTGATGTTCAGCTCAGCCTCTCAGGGCAAAATAACCAGTGACATCTATCTGCTATTTTCTTTTTAAAATACTGCGGGAAATCTTACCATTTCTTCCTTTGGGGCTGAGGAAAACGGTTGTGGTAGCACTTATTCTCTCCTGTATAGACTATTGCAATGCCCTATACCTAGGAGTTGAAAAACGTCAATTATCCAAACTGCAATCTCTGCAGAGAGCGCAGATAGAGCCCTGCTGAATATCCCCAAATATCCAATGCTACACCCCCTGCCGCATTCTAAGATCGGATAAGAAAGCATTGGTCTATGTCCAAAATTAACAAGGCAAGATGGGGAGGCAGATGTCTCTCTTATCTAGCATCCAAGCTCTGGAATAAGCTACCACTTAACGTAAGGCTTCTGTCCGTCAGACCACAATTTAGGAGCACAGTTAAAACCTGTCTCTTCCCTCCACTGGAGTGACCGAACATTCTCCTGATTTCACTGCATTTCTCTGCAATCCCCTGTGCCAAGACGCCTCAGCTTTCGAGCGCTTTACAAACACTCTACTTACTTACTTACTTACTTTGTGCACAATGTTTTCCACTTTGTTTCAGATGTTTTATTTTTTCCAGAAGCATTCTGTTAGCTAGTGAATATGCATTTGTTTTGTATTAGACAACTTATAGTGTGTTCTCACCAGGAGGAGGGGAGGCACCAGGAAGATTGAGTCATTAGAAGAACAGTCTGGACCACAGAATATCAACCTTGTACTATTTCAAGATCTTATGTCTGAAAGGCTAATATACCAGCATGTGAAAATTGGGAGTTGTCAGATTCCAGGAGTTTCCTGAACTTCGATTTGAGGACTCAGGAGATGAAAGAAAATAATGTTGCAAAATAGAATATTGTTTGTTTATATTAGGGCATGTTCGTAGAGTAGGGTTCCTTTCCTGACACTGAAGGCTCATCTCTGAGTTTCTAAGACTTCACTACATGAGAGGTTATTTAGTATGTTTTATGACTGTGACTATTTTCCAGTCTGATATGCAAAGGCTTTATGCTTGCAAATTTACTCTCTCATCAGAACTCTTTATTAGCTATCTGAACAAACACTTTATTCAATAATTTTCCCACTTAATATAAATTAGGAAGCCTTCTTTATGGAACACGCTTGTTGAATTATTATTATATTAACTGTTATTATAACTAATTGCATTTTTTTTTCTAATCAAATATCATTTGCTGGATTATATTACCTTTTAATGCTGAAATTGAAGTCTTTTATAAATCAATAAACAGCAAAAACTAAAATATCTGGAAAAAAACGTTTAACTCAATCTAATTCTATTTATTGACTGTACTAAAAGCTCTAATAATGTTATTGCCTTGTATATGACTACTCCTTGTTGACAAACAAAGGTTCATGGAGCCAGTGGTGGGGGTTATTTAATGATTAAACCCACAGATTAAGACATAGAAAACCCCACTCCCTCATCTCTCTCTTAAACAGATCTTCATTCAACCACTGTGCATCCTTCTGGTACTCACATCATGGCTTATATTTACATTAATAGTATACTCCAATGCTCACACCAATCATGATGTGATCTGTGTTTTTGATGGGTGAACCTTCTATGAATCAATCAATCAGGACTTTATAAAGCGAGGCTAAATACCTGAGTGTATCCAGGCCCTGCGAACTCTGCTGCTGGGGGAGGGAGGATGCTAGGGGCTAGTTTAACAGCCAGGTCTAGATTCCTTTCCTGAATCCCAGCAGAGAGGATGAGGTCCGGAAGTGAAGGGGAAGGTTGTTTCAGGGCTTTGCAGTGAATTGATGTGGCACATTTTATTTCTGTGCACATTTCATGTTAGAAATGGGCACGGCTGAGCATGAAAAACAATTGCATTTATTCTGAATCTCCTGCTTCATAGATAGAGGTGTGCAATACATTATTCTTTTGTTCAGCATGCCAGGTATATTGGCTCTATCATTTTTTATGGAATTTACCAGGGTGTCCGGCTATTAAATTGGCTAAATGGATCAAGGTATTCACGCATTAGGACATGGACTGCAGGGGGAATGCTTCATCATTGGGTATGCCATTTGCCAGCAACTCATATTGCTTGGCGGGTTATCCACTAGCTCTTAGAATATTTTTTTCCGTTTTTTGAGGAATTTTTGAATTTTAGGAGGTGTGATTTCCTCCCAGGGTCTTGTTTCTGTTAAAGTCCTTAATACGTGTTTTGGATAAATATTTTCTTAGATTTTCAGTTACAGCCATAAAATTAAAACTGTAGGCTTTGGTTTTAGACACTTCTCTATCTAATGTTTGCTGGTCAACATGTTTCTGCTTATACTTTCTTTTAATGCCTTATTATTTATTTGTAATCTATTTTCTGGCTCACTGAAAATTCACCCCACTCTGCTAACTCTAGTCTAGTGTGTGTTGGGTACGACAGTAGCCGTGAAATGTGCAACAGAACATTACTTTTGTTTTCCTTTCTGTATAGAAAAAGCATTTTCCCTATTGTGAGACCTCATTCCTTACAACGTTATGAAATATGGGAGTCGGGTCGAGCTTGAGTTGAGAAGGGGGGACGTGATTATTTGCATGAGCAAATCAGGTGTGTGGGTAAAATGTCTGCTGATGTATATCCAAGTGGCGGCTCCTCCGCAATGGGGGAGGAGCTTCGCCCCACTGCCTGGCTCAGAGCCAGCATATGTAAATTAAATCGATGTTCTTGCATCATGTTAATTTACATTTGCAGGCACTTAGCCAGCACTGTTGGGAGGACCGGGCCGAGGTATGGGAGTGGGGAAGAGGAGTGCTAGTGCACTCCACTCCCTAAGTGCGCATATGTGTTTTGGCCGGCTGTCTGAGGCCGACCAAAGCACACACGCAAATTTAGGTTTTTTCCAGCCCAGCTGCTTTTAGGAGCTGGGCTGGAGACACCCCACAGACTCCCTATTCTGAGCAAGATGGCTTTTCTGCCTGCTCAGACCAATCTTTTTGCTGCTCTGCAGCACGGGTATTGGACAGGGAGTCTGTCCCAGGCGCTGCTAGGACCAGCAGATAGTAAGAAGAGAGGCGGCATGAGGAGACGCAACACTGGAGCGGCCGGCAGCAAACGGTATGTTTTTAAAAAATAAAATTATATTCTATCCCCTCCGCCCCCTCACCAACCTTCGCTTATGGCGTCCACCGCTCTTTGATCCGTTTAATCAATGACCATCAGGAAAATCTGGTACACAGAAATAATTTGGGCTTGTAAGTTCATTTTACATGGGCAAAATATTTTTTTTTAATTAAGCCTGAATGAGCAAAAGCAAATAGTTTCAAAATTATCAATTCAATATTCTGATAGAAAATGAAATCGAAGGGAAGTCAATATAACAGCTGTAGAAGTCCACATCTGGAACTGTGGATCGTGCATTAAAATGGACTAAAACATTTATGAAATTTTTTGAATATTTTGATATAATTAAAATCTTTTCAGCTTTGGTACAAATGAATGTTCACACATGGAGTCTAAATTATTTAGCATGGTAACACAGCCAGAAAATGAATCTATGCAGTGACAGAACAGCTAGAGTATATTCCCTCACCCTCTCTGTTATGTTATGCTTGCTTCAGAATGATTCAGCAGTTTTTTATATAACAGAGAAAAAAACAACTTACTGTGAAAAACAAGGATGCTGCAAACCAATCCCTAATCGATATTTATTTAATGCTCCCTTCAAGACATGTCATTTAGTAACATCTTGAATTGTTGATGCATTTCCTTTAGGAAAACATGTTTTCCCACTAATGGCAGCATGTACACGAAGCTCTCGCCATAATCAGCTCCAATTACCTTCTGAACAAAACCTCCTGGCATTGTCCAATGCCTGCAGGGTCACAAACCACTTACCATTTTTTTCATTTCAAAGGCTAAAAGGAGGCAGATAGGAGTTATGCTTTATCCCATTTCAAAGATGCACACTTCGGTAGAAATAATGGCTTCTGCTGCCTGCACTTTAGAAAACAAAGGAACCATTATTCCAATTAGATTATCAATCGAGCTACTGCCAGCCATTTTCGGTCAACAGAGGTCACAAAATGCAACAGAGGCTGTTGCTTTAATATACCTTGTTACAACAGCTAAGTCAACATGCCTTATTGAGATGCAGACAGAATATGAGGAAGGCTACATGATTTCCTAAGGCTTTATTAAACTGAACAAAAATTATGGCGTGGTTTTCAAGTATTAGAAATTCTTCTCCAGAAAAAGTTATTTTTGTTGGAAAAGTTGAATGTTTCTAGAAATGTATATGTCCTTAAAACCCCAGCTGGGTTTAATAGTTTGTATCTAAAGAGTGGTCCCTCCGTCAATATTTCTAAACAATATCATCTATATATTTGAGCCCCAATGTTTTGCTGTCATTTAGTGTTTTTGTCTCATGGACCTAAACTAATGTACATGTGTTACACACCTGTAGCGCTGCCATCGAATTTATGTAAAGTTCTTCCTGTGTACTAAAACGGCGCACTTTTGATTTCACCATGAAAAGACTCTGAGTAGCTTCCCTTTTGGATCAACATCACTCATCTTTTTTCCAGTTGTTTTATCCCAAATGATTTACTTTTTGGGGATTTGTACAGGGCACTATGTGTCTTCCAGTTACTTCAGAACATTAGGTATACATTATAATAGAGAAAAATACAAAAAGGGGAAGTTAGAATCCAGCTGGTGACAGGAAGGTTCCAGTCAGATGTTCTTCAATTGCTGCCACTGGAGAAACATAGCGCCTGATTCACAAACCTAATCTGAGATAAAATCCTAACTTTACGACTTTCGGTATTCACAAAAGGCATTTAGGAGTAGTAAAGTTAGGAATCCTAACTTTACTACTTCTAAACTGAGACAAAATCCTAACTTTACAAATTTCGGTATTCACAAACGGCATTTAGGAGTAGTAAAGTTAGGATCCTAACTTTACTACTCCTAAATGCCTTTTGTGAATACCGAATACAAAAGGGCATTTAGGAGTAGTAAAGTTAGGAATCCTAACTTTACTACTCCTAAATGCCTTTTGTGAATACCGAAAGGCCCCTAGAGTTTAGTTGAAAACAAGCTCAATTTTCAGGCCATACCTGAAAATGTGGTAGGTTATTTTAGCCCTGAGACTTGCGTTCAGTGTGTTCCACAGTCTGTGTACCTGGAGTCCTAAAATGAGCCCCCTTATTTTCTCCATCTGAAAGCTCTTTAGCAATATTGTTTGCTAAGCTGACTTGAAGGTTTTAGTTGAGCAATTGGTGAGAGGTAATTTTCTGCTGTTACCTTGGGCTTCTACATCAGTGTTCCCTATGAATTGTTCAGCCTTGTGTTTACTGACTCTATCTGCCACTCAGAAGTAGCTGCACACTGCCTTTTTCTGCTTGTTGCATTTTGCAGGGTTCCCGATTGTTACAAACAAAGCTGTAGTCCTGTAGGAAATGCACTTTCCACTCATATATGTTTTGCAGAAAATGTAAAATCGTGTCTGCCCTATTGAGACGTATATGCATTGCAAGCAGGTGGAACCAGTAGGTCTTCACAAAATGTATATGTGTCATGGTCACAAGGCACAAATGTCAAAGTAAGTGCTCCTCCAAAGTTTGCAAAAGATCTGTTTTAGTTCAAAACAGTAAGGTCTGTGAATGTAACAATATTCCACAGCCCTGAAGGGGTACAGTGATTCTTTGGCCAAGGATAGAGGGATACATCCTCCCTATGTGATTAACAATAACCTGAAAAGTATCCCCACTTAATCGTCTGTAACTTGTGTCATTTTTATAAAACTCTCACCCACTCTAGAAGTTGCATGATTCATCATCAGGTTCACCCTGGCCAGGGTGGGCTCGACCCTATTCCAGGCAGCACGTATGTAGATTTGAATAAAGGCTGGTGCGTAACTTTAAAAAATACATCATCCTATCCCAGGTATCCATTTATTAGTAGGGTAGATGGGAAAGCTTAAAAGACTATGGGGCTAATTATGTGTTTGGTGGTCCAATGTACCACCAAACCCTGCTACACCCTCCTAAGTGCTGTATTATGACTTTGGAGGTCAGACCACCAAAGGAACACTGCAACCACCGGGCTTCCCTGATCCTGTGGCAATGGCGCAACAGTCTGAAGCTGCAATATGCTGGCAGTGCTTTTGCGGCACTGCTAAGCATATTATGAGTTTCCTCAATGCCACCATTTTCATTGCGATAAGTGTAGCACGAAAAGTGTGGTGGTGAGGAAACTAAGGTGGCCCTATAGGGCCCCCTGTTGCCTCAGGGCCTGGGGGTGCATGCAGCGGAGCATGTGGTGTGCCGTGCAGTAACTCGCTTTGGTGGTCCTACGGTGGTGCCTTTCTAAGGCTCACATATGTGCCTTTGAAAGGCATCGCTGTGGGACTGTTAAAGCAGAACTGCCCACCTGGATTACAACTCATACTCTGGTGGGAAGTAAGCATAGAAATGAGGCACCCAGCTGCCTCATTTCAAAATGAGGCAGCTGGGCGCTTGCATGGCTGTCCGCTTCCACACCGGCAAACACATAAATAGGGACAATTAGGATTTAATGGTCCTGTGACCCAAAAACACTGACATGTTTTAGACCTATCCTAATGGCCTCAATGGCCCTGGACTTTTTTTATTGTAGCCATTAGTGTCAAAAGGCCACACTAACCACTCATCTGAACCGTAACATGAATATTTGTATGTACCATTCTGCACTATCTCATTAATTTGATCTTTTGTAATATTAATGTATTGTTGCCAGTTTTTAAAATGTGCAAACTAAGGAATGCTAGATGTGTTCAAATTCTTAGCATTATTTAGGCCAAAACACATGGTCTATTGTACTATTTTATTTAAAAATAGAATTTGTCTAGGGATCAAACAAGCCCCTATTCCCTGAACCTGACAGTGTCTTGCACCCCAAATGGATTTCAAATCAATATTGTGTTTCCAATAGCCATAACCTTGAACGGACAATTTGGAAATGAAAGAATCCAAATAAATTAATTTTGTTGATGTCCAGCGCCTTGAGCCCCCTACAGGTGATTGGTTGCACTCTATAAGAATCCTGACTGATTGATTGATGTTTTTCATTGCTTGAGAAGGGGTAAGCTTAAAATAAAATTAAACTGGGTCTTGGGGACATGACTAGCAATATGATAAACATTTTTTAAATACTGTTGAGGACTCCCTACAGGTGGTGTCAGGCAGTGTTCCCATTGTGTATAGTTACATACAGCAAGTAGTGCACTAGCTCTATGCAAGTAATGATGAGCATAATGATGATTGCAAAACATTTCACCACAGTTTGCAGAATTCAAGTACTAATCCCCATTTTTTAATAATGTATAGGATACCAACTCAGATATTCAACATGGGATTATTACATTGGCCATAGCAATTTAAAACACCTATGGAATTTGTAAAATTTCAGGTGGACCAAAGATGTCATATGGGACCTTATCCCAATCAATACCATCATGGATTGCAATAATGTTCACCAGGGACAAGTTTCTTCAGACCTTAAGTGAAGAAGAATGGGATGTAAGAACTTCTGCTACCAGTTCTAGGGAAGTACGCTGTGGGAGAAAGTGTCTAACAGCAGAAAGAACACTGTAATAAATGCAATCCAGATGACAAGGAAAACCAAGCAACTGAAAATCCAAATAGAGGTACTAAATAAGTCTGTTGAAATGAAGAAAACTGTGCAAGTGCACCATGCAAAGTAGAGTGTGAAGAATCTGTAGCGAAATCCTCAATGTTGGCTGAGTAACCAGATGCAGTCTAAACCAAAACAGTAACCTCGTTGGGTGAAGGAGAGCATGTTGGTAACTCCAAAGGTGGTTGATAGCAGATATATCAATCAATCAATCAGTAACCATTTATAAAGCGCACTGCTACCTCATTGGCGGTGTCCAGATGCTAGACACAGTCTAAAGAGACAGATCAGTCATTAATACCATTCCTGCTTAAACAGCCAGGTTTTTAAGGCCTTCCTAAACTCATTTTCTGTTTCTATCTGGCGCAAGTGGTTAGATAGTGCATTCCAGTTTGGTGGTCCTTACCGTAAAGGAGCTGACCCTTTGTAGAGTCTTGGCATATCGAGGCACACAGAGGAGTAACAGGTGATTGGATCTCAGCGTCCGATCATGTTGATATGTGCTGAGCCTCTGCCTGAGGTAGCCAGGGCCCCTTCCGCTCATGGCTTGGAAGGTGAAAGTAAGTGCATTAAACTCTATCCTCCTGGCCACTCGGAGCCAATGCACTGTCAGAAGTGTGGAGAAATATGAAGACGAAAGGTGACCCGACGGATTAGTATCGCCACTGTGTTCTGGAACATCTGTAATCTGTGTATCAGCTAAGCAGGCAACTTCAGATAGAGGCTGTTGGCATAATCCAACTGAGAGGTTACCAATGCATTGACCATAATACTGTAGCACTCATCTCATCTGGCATAAAACGTAAAAGTTTCCTGACGCTCTTAGTTTATCAAAGCAGACAGAAAGAATTCGCTGGATGTGTGCCATGAAGGAGAGATCCGTTTCCTAGCTGATTCTAAGATTTCTAGCTGAGTTTGTAGGCACAGGCAGGGGATTTAGCTCTCCCGGCCACTAAAGGCATGAAGGGGGGGTATACTTGACTAAAAAACAGGACCTCCGTCTTATCTGCATTTGCTTTCAGACAATTTCCATTCATCCAGATTGAAATGTCTTTTAATAATTCCTTAAATTTATGGAAGGCTGCAGTAGACTATTCTTTAAAAGAGAACACCAGCTGAATTTCATCTGCATATGAAACTGTCTTCAAACCCCATGAGGCAATAAAAGAAGCCAGAGGGGCAAGGTAGATATGGAAAAGTAGCGGGCACAAGGTGGAACTCTGAAGCAGTCCACACAATAGTGGTTTTAGTGAGAAAGAGAACGGTTTGAGAAAAAAAAAATTGTAGTCGTCTTCATGATACAACCGGATCCAGGCGAGTGCCACGCCCTAGACACCAAAATGACTTAGTGCAGCAGGACTCAATGAGCAATGGTATCAAATGCTGCTGATAGGTCCAACAGTACAATCATGGCAGATGGGCCACTGTCAACTCTCACTCTCACTGACTCGGCCACTTCTGCCAAAGTGGCCAATGTGCTGTAACCAGGCCGAAAGCCTGAGAGTCATGCAGAAGGCAATTGGCTTCTACAAAGTCGTCTAGTTGTCGCTGAGCCAGTTTCTTCAAGATTTTAGATTGTGCAGACAGCAGAGAACTCAGTTGAAAATTGCTGAGCACTTCAGCGTCATCATTAGGTTTCTTCCACTGTAGTAATAAAAATGACTGATTGCATGTGGCCAAAAAATTGCCAGTTTTAAATGAACAGCTCCAGATTTGATTCAGTACTGGATTTAGCCAAGGGGCCATTGATTTGAAGAACCAAGAGGGGCAAGGATCCCCGGGAGAGCCAGATATAAATTTAAGAAGTTCACCCAAAGATTCCTTGGCTGCTATTGGATGGAATTCCGAAAAAAGAATAGGGACATAGGAGGGAGCTAAGGGCTGCTTATTTGCAGTGACCCCTGTCACAACTAAAAAAAAAAGAAAAATACAGTTTGTTTGTTTATTTTTTAAAGAAACTGGACAGGCTTTTGCACAGGGTATAGGAGGGAAGGATAGCACTCTCCATCGTTACCTGTTTGGTAAAGATTTTATAATCTTGAAAATGTCCTTAATGGAATTTTCAGAACTCTCTATGCATCTAACAAAATTGTTCCTCCTGTTCAACTGCAACAGTTTGTGGAATTTCTTCAAGGTCACCTTGTAGGCACTTTTGGCTGCGGGCTTATATGACTTTCTCCAGCAGCTCTCAAACCTCTTGCAGCTCTTTTCCACTCTAAGTTCAGTTGAGAACCAAGAGGAAGGAGATGTGGCACTGAAAGGAAAGAAGTAACAGACCTTAAAGGTGACTGTATTTAAAGCAATCATGATCCATAATTTAAAACTGGAAGCGTCACTGTAGGCTGTAGACTGTAACCTGATAGTTGTGATGCAGTTGCAAGCAGGACTGGCCCTAGAGTATTTTTAGTGACCTTACATCAATTTCTCTTTACCTCAGTTAGCTTTTCACTTGTTGGCTACTTAGTTTCAAAACTAAAAGTAAAAGGGACAAGGAAGTGGTCCGTCCATAGCATACGAATAAAAATCTCCGTTCTCAAATGTTGAATATTTGAGAAAATTACGTCTAGCACATGGCCAGCTCTATGGGTGGGTGAGGTAGATGGGTGAGGTTGAAGCCTTTCAGTGTTGATTTTAAATGGAAAGCCTGGGGGCAGCGAAGGATCATTTACATGAAGTTTAAAAACTCCCAGAACTGTAAAATTGGCATAGTGTAGGGTCAGCTGGGCAATGACATTACAAAACTCTGGCATATGCACATGTGGACAGTCCGGCGGCATGTAGAGCAGCAGCCCGGAAAAGGAAAAAGGACATATTTTTATTCAAATATAAGTCCATCAAAATATTACCTAATTGGCCCAGTTTGGAAGTGGATTTCTCCAAGTATCATTCAAGATAATGGCCATGCCTCCCCAACCTATCTCCACCCCTGTTGGCACAATACGGAAGATGGGTGAGGGGATTGTAAGGGCCAGGTCACTGTTAGAGCCCTCCTTCAGCCAAGTCTCAGTTAAAAACATAACATCTGAAACATTGACCATTAGAGATAGTCGAATATCATCGGTGTGCTTAGGTAGAGACCTGTAATTGATTCCCCTTAGGGGAGTTGGCGGGCCCTATCTTTTCCACATCCACCTCTAACCTTGCATTAAATCTCATCCTGCCCCAAGGTCATATATAATGTCATTATTTGGTGCTGCATTAGAAACAGGTAGAAGTGCATGTTCAGCATCTGAAGTCCCCAACCAGGGTGTACTTCAATTTTGACTGTTTAGTGCATATAGGGGGATCTCTTGCAGGGTAGCTAGAGGAGATAGGGAACTGCCCAGATACCCTTGTGTCCTACTGTATAGGACTGAATACATGATGGAGCTTAATGAAATCAATGGAAAATTGTTGTTTTTGTTTACAACCAGCATGAGGAGGCAACATCACAGTTTGTATTCCTTGAACAGCAAGCACAAGCACCGGGGCAGGGTTTCATGTTCTGAATTCCCTTGTTTCTGTAATCTTCTCCCAAACTAGATCCCCAACATTAGGAATATAGCCAGTAGTTGCTTGTTGCCCCTTCTATTGGTCAGTGGCAGAACATTCAGTATTCACATTTCAAGCGCTCATCTCTGAAGTCTTGTAATTCCTGTAAGACAGCAAAACGTTCATTGATGTCAAAGTGCGCATCAGCTACCACTGTGCCAGGATTATCATGATCTGCAACATACATTTGGACCCGGAACAGGACCTCATAGAGGGTCTGACCTCCTAAACATATTCTACGCAGATTTATTTAAAGCTATCTGGACTCCATATAGGTGATGGATCCAATTTTAACCTAAACCTAATACTGCAGCTCTTAGAGTCACAGTTTTTCTGTGCCACTATCACATTTTACTCAGGATGATAGGGAGAGGAATAATGCCCAGCAACACACAGGATTCTCGTGGAATCTAAGTAAGACGTAGAGGAAAATGCCGGTCCCTAGTCCCTGGTCCGAGTGAAATGCTGCTACTGTATATGTACCAAGAAAAACTTGCTTACTTAATGACAGTTCGAGCATCAGCCGATCGCTCTGGTCACACCCATAAATGAAATAAATGTAAAAGCACCTTCTGAATTCAGTGGTCTGTAATGAACCAAATAGACACAATGTAGTTGTTTTTTAGATGCTAGAATGGGTTTCTGTAGTGGGTGAGCAAAGGTGGAACTTTCAATTTGTCAGCTAATGTCACAGAAAAGGACATATTGTTTAGTCAATTTTTGAAGACCCTGGCACCAGTGCTGTTTCTGAAGCAAAGAAACTGTAGCTGCCACACTGCAAGGGCAGACCCTTATCTTTTAGGTGCTGCAATTATTAGGTCTAAACTGCAGTCCTCGTTGGGTATCACTTAATCACCCACCCCGGTAATGGCGGCAAATGAAATGTTTTGGACACTCAATAGTTAGGAGTATTTTGGGGGAAAATGTTTAGGAAGGGACGAGCAACTAGAGGAAGCAGTGACCACAGCCTTAATGTCATCATCTATTCTCATATGTGAACGTGTATTTGCAGCCAGTAAGAATGTCTGAGTTGTGCTTTGGTAGCTTCATCAGCCAATGAATTCCCTACAACGTGTACACCAACACGTTGATGACCCAATATGCTCCTTCCTGCACAAAAACAATCTCCCCACGACGCAGGCATCCTTGCACCATGGTGCAAAGGTGCCTGCACATGGCAGCAGTTTGTGCGCCAGCGCAGGGGGAAGAATAGAGGTGCAACATATTGTTGTAAATATGCTGTTATACCTGTGCTTTGAAACTAACGCAGCACGGGGCAGCAAATTGACTTGCGGCACCACACTGCAGAAGTTTCTTGTAGATCTGCCCCCAATAGTAACAGTAATAGAAATCTCATACTTTAAGTGTCGAGAACTCAGGATCCATATTCTACAGTGCTAGAACCAACGCCTTTGGTTCAGTCAGCTGGGCAGTACAGTCATACAAAGTTTTTGTATATGTTTTTATGCCTGAAAATCACCATCTTTCATTACACCCTTCACAGCATGAGTATTTATGCTTAGTACCGACTGCAGGCTGACATGGTCACCCCTATTTATGTAGAGGGGGGAAAAAGGAAGGGGGCTAGAATGCAGCCTTGTCTTATACCTGTTGTAACTCTAAAACTTGGGGTACATTCTCCTTCTAGCCCATATCTCATTCGGGAGGTCAGTGAGACATGCATCTGGGACATTTATGATAAAATATCTTCTGGGGTGCCCATTTCGATCAAAGTCCTCCACAGTTTTGAATGGTTAACCAAATCAAAGGCGCAGCTTAGATCAACGAAGTAGAGTTGAATATGTCCCTGTTTTGCATTTGCATTTTTAAATTAGAATACGGAGTTTGATACATATCTCTAGTGCACCTATATCTTTCCTGAAACCATACTTGGAGTGTGCTAGCAGATGGTTACTGACAGCCCAGGTATCTAGTCTCTTCAAAGTTACTCTCCCCATAATTTACGCTGATGAATATATGAGCAATATTGGGCTATGATCCCCCATCCCCTTTTTAAAATAGGAACAATTATGGAATCATTTCAGGTAGGTGGGATAGATCCCCGTGTTGCTGCATTAAAGACCTGCATCAAGTTTGTTGCCTACAATGCTAAACAAGATTTAAAAGCATCCAATGGGATCCCGTCAAGGCCAATGGCATTCTTAGCAGATGACATTTCAATAGCAGTATCCGTTTCATCTATACTCACTGCCTGTAAATGAAGTAGCATCAGAGCAAAATTAGCACCTTCAGCGGTGGCAGATAGTTCGATCTGAGGATTAAACATACTTATGAAATGGCTAATCCAGTTGATTGGGGAGACCGTAACCTCTACTCTCCAATCTGTGCTGTCTTTAAGGAATAAGGAATTAATTACATTCCAAAATAATATGCTATTTTTAGTAGCCGCAGACTGTTCCAAGCTCACCCATGCCTGTTCCTGTAATTCTTTTATTCTCCGTCTTATTGTCTGCTTATAATTAAATCTGAGTTTTTTCACCTCTTTCTTATGCCGCACTGTTTGCTGTAGGGTCTTTGCAATTTGCTTGTGTACAATGGTGGTCAAACCAACCCTGTTTCTCTTTCTCTTTCTTTAGCCTCTTATTGAACTTTTTAGACTGTCTGCAATTACTGATGTTATATTACTAAAAGCTAGCACAATCTTATTTGGGGGGCCTCCAATTCGGTACAAATTATGAAGTCCTTCCTATTACTTTTCACCACCCTTTTAAAGAGGGCTGTATCATTTATCTCTGACCAATTTAAACTAATCCCATTTTTCCTTCCAACAACAATATGGACTGCCGAGTGAGGTGCTTCATTCGATTTGTTTGGTAAAATTAAAGTGAAATTGAGAGGTAGACTGTCACTGAAACTAGTAGATTCTATAGCAAGTGAACTAAAGAGGTTCACACCATTCATTGAGAGCATTATGTGGTCTGTATAAGAACCGCTCCTAATCTCTTGAAAAGTTGGCAGGGGTACTTTACCTCTATCATCATTTTGTTGCAGCAGTGCCAGGTTGTTTTTATATAGTAGCTCGTTTATATAATCACCATGTCTGTTGTAGCGAAAATGAGCCTGTTTGTTTTGTTTTACAACAGTGTACCCAGAAACTCCAGCTGATGAATAGTCACAGGGCTAAAATCAAAATCATCCAACCAGATATATAAACAATCTGCTTTGTAACCCTTTGTGAATTTTTCCAGTTCTTTATCGAGATCCTCCATAGCCTTGTGTCATTTGCTCCTAAAAATGTTATTAGAATAGTGTTGGACCTAGATTACCCAAGCCTACATATGGTAGCTTGGCACAGTAGTGGTCTACAGCTAACTCACGGCGTTGGCTAAGTACTTACAAGTCTTACCCACAGTAACACAGTGATGAACCACCAAAATAAAGACACAACACCTCTGTTTGGAAAAATACCGTTACCTTTTATAAAAATAATATGCTCTTCTTGTTATGCTTTTTAGTCAGGGATAAAAGACAATCAAATTACACATCTACATGAAATTCAAATCACACTTCAATATTTTTCCTGCTCAGAATTTGAGAGTCAAAGGTACATTCAGGTTCTGTAGTTATTCAGGACACAAGTCACTTCACTAATAATTTTACAGGAAGGCAAAATACAGTCTGGCAGAGTAATATGTTTTTAAAGACACATTTGCAGGTACATTACCCCACAGCTCTTAAGCACTGCTCAGCCCAACAGAATGACCTGGTTGTAGAACCTCACAGCATTACCCACCAGTAATGTGACTAGAAGGAAAGACACAATAATATTAGCAAGGTACACCTAACTGGTAGAGGATCTACTCCCTCCGCTACCAAAGCTCTGTAAGGGCTTTAGCCCAGGAACCCTGTGGTTCCCTTTACCACTTTCACCTCTCTCCCTCTTGCACAGTTATTGGATAGGTTTTACTCTTTATTGGCCAGTTCACTAGCTTGTTTTCCCTCCAATTAGGCTTTCCACTGTTCAGTTACTTGTTGGGGTTATTTCCCCACTGTCTGGCTCCTTCGGCATTCAACACTGCCGTCTCCCGCTTCCCCCTCCACTACCCGGCTTACTTGTGGGGCTTGAGGAGCTTCTCTGATCCAGGCGCGCTCCCACTGTGTAGCGCTGGGACGAAGGGACCGGGTTGGTAGTCAGCGCGTTGCACTGACTCAGGTGACTGGGGCTTGAAGGGGCGGTGTGCGCTTCTCTCTATCCGATGTGCCTCCGCTTTCCAACGCTGGGCGGTGGGGGGGCCTCGCTGCCGATCGGCGCCTTCGCTCCTTGCTCCCCTGGTGTGAGGCTGTCCCGCCGGTTCTCCTCAGCTTCTTCCGTGATGAGTCGACACCTCACCGGGCATGCGCGACGCTCTCCTGTACTCCGCCTCCCACGTCGCTCTGCTCCTCGGCGCCTGCGCGAACCTCGCCTCTCGAGGTAGACGCTGCTCTCCTGGGCCTGCTCGAACCTAGGCCCCTCCTGCCTCACCAAAGCGTCTAGGTGCTGGACATGCGCGGACGCGCCTCCTCCTTCACTTGACGCGGCCGGTGCCCCCGGGGTCCCGATGCCGGTCGGAGCAGCGCCGCTGCTTCCCTTCAGTCCCTCCTCACTTTGGCCTCACAGGAAGGATGTCCCCACACGGCGCCTTCGTTCCTCAGGTCGCCAGGGTGCCACAGACACCCGCCTCCACTCCAGCTACTCCACGAACTCGGTAAGCACAGCGCTGGGAGTTGACATGCAGGAATACCCCCAATTAAGGGTGTTCTGAGTGGTTTTACTGGGGCTCTGAGATAAAAGGGTCTTCTTCCTCCAGTAACTCGATTTCCTTGTCAGTAGTTGTTGTCTTTGGGAGAGGGATCGGTCAGAGGCTATAGGGGGAACAATCTTCTGAAGTAACTGTCAGCCTCAGTGACAAACTAGCCGCTCTCAGTGTGTCCACCTCCTCTCACCACTGCCTCACTCCTCTACTCTGGTCAGCACAAAATGGCTGCTGGTCACTGGCCTTATATAGGTTGGCCTGAGACCTGCAGAAGTCTCTAGTGGATTCCAGAAGGTTCCCTAATGCTATCCTATGGACCTATCCTCCAGTAGTGTCCGTTATGACAGTTGGTGGACACCATTTTAGGTCTCTGGAGATCTCTAAAGTTTCAAGGGGGTGACTAGGCCTCACAAGTGATGAGGGAAAAATGGCGTCATCGCCAAGGAACACCTAGCCCCCTGACAGCATAAAAAAAAACTCCTGATGGACATATGTAAAAATAAAAATAGCAACTCTGGGAGGCTAAGGGGGACAAAAATAAATCATGGTGGTTAGAGTCTTCCCAGAAGCAGACAGGTCTAACACGCGTCCCCCCCAGCTGAAAGTGGGGAGAACTACCCAACCCCTTGGGAGTCCTCATCACTAAGGCGGAAATACCTGGATAGACCGTCTGCGTTGGCATGGTCTGCCCCAGGTCGATGTTCCACCCTGAAGTCCATTCCCTGTAGGGAGATGGACCACCTTAGCAACTTGGGATTCTCCCCCTTCATTTGCATCAGCCAACGAAGGGGGCGATGGTCAGTCTGAACCAGGAAGTGCGAACCAAACAGGTATGGTCGCAGCTTCTTCAGAGCCCAAACCACCGCAAAGGCTTCTCTCTCAATTGTACTCCACCTCCTTTCCCTGGGAAGTAGTCTCCTGGACAGGAAGACCACGGGTTGATCCAAGCCCTCATCATTTAGCTGCGATAACACTGCCCCAATGCCATGTTCTGATGCATCTGTTTGGACAATGAATTCTCTAGCAAAATCAGGGGCCTTGAGAATGGGAGCGGAACACAATGCTTGTTTCAAGGTCAGGAAGGCTCGCTGGCAAGCCTCCGTCCAGACTACCCGTCGGGGTTGCTTCTTGGAAGTAAGCTCAGTGAGAGGGGCCACGATAGTGCCATACCCCTTCACGAAGCGACGGTAATATCCAGTGAGGCCCAGGAAGGCTCGGACCTCTGTTTGAGTCTTGGGGGGCTCCCAGGCGATGATAGCCTCAATCTTTGCCTGGAGGGGCTGCACCGTCCCTCTGCCCACCAAGTGACCTAGGTACACCACCGACCCCTGTCCGATCTGACACTTGCTGGCCTTGATTGTCAATCCAGCCTGTTGCAGGGCATGTAGAACAGCTTGCAGATGCTGCAAATGGTCCTCCCAGCTGCTACTGAAGACAGCAATGTCGTCCAGGTATGCAGCAGAAAAAGCTTCCATTCCAGAAAGGACCCTGTTCACCAGCCGCTGAAAAGTGGCAGGGGCATTCTTGAGCCCAAAGGGCATCACGCGAAATTGGTAGTGTCCCTCAGGTGTAGAGAAGGCTGACCTTTCCTTCGCCTCCTCTGTAAGGGAAATCTGCCAGTACCCTGAAGTTAGGTCAAAGGTACTTAAGTATTGAGCAGCTCCCAGCCGGTCAATCAGCTCATCCGCCCGTGGGATAGGATGGGCATCAGTTTTGGTCACTGAGTTCAAGCCTCGGTAGTCCACACAGAACCTCAACTCCGGTGTGGTGCCTGGTGGGGCAGCCTTTGGTACCAAAACCACCGGGCTAGACCAAGGGCTTCCAGAAGGTTCAATCACTCCCAGTTCCAGCATCTTGGCGACTTCACCCTTGATGCTGGCCTTCACCTTGTCCGACAGCCGGTAGATTTTAGACTTCACAGGTGGGCTGTCTCCTGTGTCCACGTCATGGGTACACAGGTGGGTCCTACCCGGGACAAGGGAGAACAGAGAAGAAAATTGCTCCAGGATCTGGCGGCAATCACCCTGCTGTTCAGGAGTTAGGGATGGCGAGAGAATTACTCCCTCCACCGACCCATCCTTTTCTTGGGACGAGAGAAGATCAGGGAGAGGTTCGCTTTCTTCTTCCTCTGCTCCATCGGTTACCATCATCAAGACAACCGCGGGCCTCTCATGATGTGGCTTGAGGCGATTGGCATGCAGCACCCTGTGGGGCTGCCTCGGGGCCTTAAGATCCACCAAGTAGGTGGACTTCCCCTTCTTCTCCAACACCTCAAAGGGGCCTGTCCAACGGTCCTGGAGGGCATTTAGCTCTCCAGGTTCCATCACCCACACCTTCTGTCCAGGCTCCAGTTCCACTGGGTGAGCGTTGTGGTCATACCACTCTTTCATCACTGCTTGGCTGGCCTCCAAGTTGTCTGAAGCTTGCTTCCACAACTTAGCCATTTGGCTCCGGAAGGCCAGCATGTAGCTCACCACGTCCTGGGGAAGTTTTCTGGGAGTCCGTTCCCATCCGTCTTTCACCAGGCTGAGAGGTCCCCGTACAGGGTGCCCGTACAAAAGTTCGAAGGGGCTGAAGCCCACTCCCTTTTGTGGCACTTCCCTGTAAGAAAACAAGAGACAGGGTAGGAGGATGTCCCATTTCCTCCGCAGGCTCTCAGGTAGACTCCTGATCATACCTTTCAAGGTTTTGTTAAACCTTTCCACAAGACCATTGGTTTGTGGGTGATAAGGAGTGGTAAACCGATAGGTAACTCCACACTCCTTCCACATAGCCCGCATGTACGCTGAAAGGAAGTTAGTCCCCCTGTCGGACACAACCTCCTTGGGGAAACCCACTCGGGTAAAGATCCCCATCAGGGCTCTTGCCACCACAGGTGCAGTGATGGTCCTCAGAGGTATGGCCTCTGGGTACCGTGTGGCATGATCCACCAAAACCAGTATGAACCGGTGACCAGCTGACGTTGGTGGATCCAATGGCCCTACAATGTCGATGCCCACCCTCTCAAAGGGGGTGCTAACGACAGGCAGTGGTTCCAGGGGAGCTTTAAGCTTCACTCCTGTTTTCCCACTAGCTTGGCAGGACACACACGTCCGACAGTATGTGTCAGACGCCACTTTCATTCGAGGCCAATAGAAGTGGGGGACAAGCCGGGCAAAGGTCTTGTCCTGTCCTAGATGCCCTGCCAATGGTATCTCATGAGCCAGTTCCAGTAGAAAGGCTCTAAAGCATTGAGGGACCACCAAGGCTCTGGCTGAACCATGGCCAGGTGCCTTGGGCTCACTGTAGAGGAGTCCATCCTCCCAGTAAATCCGGTAGCTCCCTTCAATGTTTCCTGCTGCCTGGGCGTTGGCCTGTTGCCGCAGCCCCTCGAGAGTAGGACACTCTTTCTGAGCTTCACAGAATTCCTCCCTGGAAGGACCTCCCTCCACATGCCATTCAGTAGGGATGGGTAGGTTCTCCAAGGAAGCAACATTCTCCCCTGTGGACTCCAGATCCACCTCTGCAGGTGGTCCAGCTGTCTCACGAGGTGGAGATGTCGAGGCAGGGTCCTCCGGCCTCTTGTCCTTCCCCTCTCTGGCAGCCGGCTGGGCCATTGTTCCAGGCTCCAGCGTAAGCAAACTTCCCCTTCGGGCCGTTGCTGACCTTGTGCTGACACAAGTCCAGTCAGGGGGTCCCAGCATTGCAGAGTGAGTCTGGTACTCTACCCTCCTCCAAGCATTGTGCTCCATATCATTCCCTAACAGGCAGTCAACAGGCACGGCAGGGCTTACAGCAACTCGAAGTGGACCTGCAACCCCTCCCCACTCAAAGGGAACCTCAGCCACAGGGTAGTGGCCCAATCTGCCGTCAGCCATTACGGCGGGATGGAGTACATCTGGGATGACCTGCTCTGGAGACACCAGCTGACTCCTTACCATAGTCATGCTGGCTCCTGTGTCTCTCAGAGCCTCCCCTCTACGGCCATTGATGGTGACCCACTGCTCATACTTAATAGTATTGGAGGGCAGCTGGGTCTTGGGAACCATCTCCTTATCTCCCAGGGACACTAAAGTGACACCCGCCCGCTCCCCTCCATTAACCAAAGGCATCTCCTCCCCGAGCACTACACTAGTGATTCCCGGGGCTTTTCCTCCAGTGGGAGGGGGTGGTCTTTTTGGGCATCTCACATCTCCTTTATAGTGTCCCACACCACCACACTCAAAACAATGAACAACCCTTGGCTGCTGGCTTTGGCCAGGGGTAGGGTTGCGAGGGGGGTGACTCTTAGGGATGAATCCTCTGCCCCTTCCTTGCGAAGTATTTTGTGGCCCTTTTGAGAACTCCCTCTTAGTTTCCCCTCCCTCTTTCTTCTGGGGGGCGCCCTGTCCTTGCTTCTGGGGATTCCCTCCAGTCCCCTTAGTCGACACCCGGGTACTAACCCAGATGTCCGCCTCCTCAGCAAGCTTCCTGGGGCTGGTCAGCTTGCTGTCCACCAGATGCTGTCTTAGCTCGGGAAGACACTTCTCGAGTAGGTGTTCCTTGAGTATGAGGTCATATAGTCCCTCATAGTCCCCTACCTCGCTGCCTCTTACCCAACCCTCCAGGGCCTTCCTGGAGTAGTCCAAGAAATCTACCCAGTTTTGTGTGCCCAGCTTGTAGCTGCCCCGGAACTTTTGTCTATATTTCTCAGGGGTCAACCCAAACTTCTTGAGCAGCGCTAATTTCATAGCCGGATAATAGGTCTGTTCACTCGTGTCAAGGGCCAACAAAGTATCCCTGCCAGTGGGGGGCATGTATTTGTATAACCCACCTCCCCAGTGGACTTCCAGAATCCCATGGGCCCTCAGCGAGACCTCGTAGGCGGCTAGCCATTTAGCAATGTCGTCACTGGGTACATAACAAGCCATTATGTCTTTCGGTAGGTACGGTCTAGGTTCTCTGGTGTTGGTTTGGTTATCGCTGCCACCACTCTCTGGTTTGGGGTTACGTAAATTCAGGGCTTGCAAATCCATCTCTTTGATGGTCCGCTCATGCTCCAACCTCTTTTCCTCCCTCACCATGTCCATCCTGGCCAGTTCTATTCTCATCCTCCTCTCCTCCCTCCTGTCTTCTAACTCTGCGTCGGTCAGGCCCCTCTCTGACACACTACTGCCCACTCTAGAAGGTGTTCTAGGACCTGTTACAAGGTTCTCCCCTCCCGCCTGGTACAGTGTTGTGGTCTCCAGGACAGTGTCCTTGTCACTCTCTTCAGGATCTACCTCCTCCCCGGAATGAGCCTCTACCCATGCCCGAATACTGGTCAGCAGCTCAACTTTCCTGGCGCCTTTCTTGAAAAACACCCCCTGCTGCTGACACCATTCCTTCAATTGAGGCACAGTATAATTGTCTAGCTCTTCCACATTTATCTCCATTCTTGTTTGAAGTATAAAATGCTACACAGGAGAAATCCACAGAGTGACCTGAGGTCAACCTCCACCCACCGCCAGAAGTCAATTTAGAAAAACCAAAAATGTAAATTAGGAGGGCCGCAGGGAGAAAACACCAGGTGGGGTCTCGTGGTTGTCACTGCGTTACTAATAAGTAAGTGTAAGTACAGATCCGCTATCCCACCGCTGAAACACCAATTATGTTGGACCTAGATTACCCAAGCCTACATATGGTAGCTTGGCACAGTAGTGGTCTACAGCTAACTCACGGCGTTGGCTAAGTACTTACAAGTCTTACCCACAGTAACACAGTGATGAACCACCAAAATAAAGACACAACACCTCTGTTTGGAAAAATACCGTTACCTTTTATAAAAATAATATGCTCTTCTTGTTATGCTTTTTAGTCAGGGATAAAAGACAATCAAATTACACATCTACATGAAATTCAAATCACACTTCAATATTTTTCCTGCTCAGAATTTGAGAGTCAAAGGTACATTCAGGTTCTGTAGTTATTCAGGACACAAGTCACTTCACTAATAATTTTACAGGAAGGCAAAATACAGTCTGGCAGAGTAATATGTTTTTAAAGACACATTTGCAGGTACATTACCCCACAGCTCTTAAGCACTGCTCAGCCCAACAGAATGACCTGGTTGTAGAACCTCACAGCATTACCCACCAGTAATGTGACTAGAAGGAAAGACACAATAATATTAGCAAGGTACACCTAACTGGTAGAGGATCTACTCCCTCCGCTACCAAAGCTCTGTAAGGGCTTTAGCCCAGGAACCCTGTGGTTCCCTTTACCACTTTCACCTCTCTCCCTCTTGCACAGTTATTGGATAGGTTTTACTCTTTATTGGCCAGTTCACTAGCTTGTTTTCCCTCCAATTAGGCTTTCCACTGTTCAGTTACTTGTTGGGGTTATTTCCCCACTGTCTGGCTCCTTCGGCATTCAACACTGCCGTCTCCCGCTTCCCCCTCCACTACCCGGCTTACTTGTGGGGCTTGAGGAGCTTCTCTGATCCAGGCGCGCTCCCACTGTGTAGCGCTGGGACGAAGGGACCGGGTTGGTAGTCAGCGCGTTGCACTGACTCGGGTGACTGGGGCTTGAAGGGGCGGTGTGCGCTTCTCTCTATCCGATGTGCCTCCGCTTTCCAACGCTGGGCGGTGGGGGGGCCTCGCTGCCGATCGGCGCCTTCGCTCCTTGCTCCCCTGGTGTGAGGCTGTCCCGCCGGTTCTCCTCAGCTTCTTCCGTGATGAGTCGACACCTCACCGGGCATGCGCGACGCTCTCCTGTACTCCGCCTCCCACGTCGGTCTGCTCCTCGGCGCCTGCGCGAACCTCGCCTCTCGAGGTAGACGCTGCTCTCCTGGGCCTGCTCGAACCTAGGCCCCTCCTGCCTCACCAAAGCGTCTAGGTGCTGGACATGCGCGGACGCGCCTCCTCCTTCACTTGACGCGGCCGGTGCCCCCGGGGTCCCGATGCCGGTCGGAGCAGCGCCGCTGCTTCCCTTCAGTCCCTCCTCACTTTGGCCTCACAGGAAGGATGTCCCCACACGGCGCCTTCGTTCCTCAGGTCGCCAGGGTGCCACAGACACCCGCCTCCACTCCAGCTACTCCACGAACTCGGTAAGCACAGCGCTGGGAGTTGACATGCAGGAATACCCCCAATTAAGGGTGTTCTGAGTGGTTTTACTGGGGCTCTGAGATAAAAGGGTCTTCTTCCTCCAGTAACTCGATTTCCTTGTCAGTAGTTGTTGTCTTTGGGAGAGGGATCGGTCAGAGGCTATAGGGGGAACAATCTTCTGAAGTAACTGTCAGCCTCAGTGACAAACTAGCCGCTCTCAGTGTGTCCACCTCCTCTCACCACTGCCTCACTCCTCTACTCTGGTCAGCACAAAATGGCTGCTGGTCACTGGCCTTATATAGGTTGGCCTGAGACCTGCAGAAGTCTCTAGTGGATTCCAGAAGGTTCCCTAATGCTATCCTATGGACCTATCCTCCAGTAGTGTCCGTTATGACAGTTGGTGGACACCATTTTAGGTCTCTGGAGATCTCTAAAGTTTCAAGGGGGTGACTAGGCCTCACAAGTGATGAGGGAAAAATGGCGTCATCGCCAAGGAACACCTAGCCCCCTGACAGCATAAAAAAAACCTCCTGATGGACATATGTAAAAATAAAAATAGCAACTCTGGGAGGCTAAGGGGGACAAAAATAAATCATGGTGGTTAGAGTCTTCCCAGAAGCAGACAGGTCTAACAAATAGTTTATCAATATGAACGTTAAAATCATGTTGGACAAGAACAAGCAGATAATAGGAGGAATTGGTATACGCCTTTTTAAGAGACACCGGGGCTAAGGTTAGGATCAAGATCACCAGGCCTTCCTTTGCCCATCCATGGACTGATAGGGTAGCTGGGGTTGTAATTGCTACAAATCCATCAATTGTTACGTTTTCAGTATTCCATGTCTCATGTAGGCAGAGCAAGTCTGCAGTATGGATATGGGATTGCCAATCTTTAAAGGCCAGCTTAAGTTTTACACCTGCAACATTCCAGGATCTGAGAGTTACAGTATGAGTCAAAAATTGTAGCTTTGTTATATGCTCCTGGGTCACATTTGTTGTTCTTATATGTACTTTTGGTACACCCATTTTTTCTTTATCTTGACGTCTGTCTTGTTCTGAGGCTTGAGAGGGGGCAAATATATTTAGTGATGTCACAGCATAATGAGTACTGTGATTACCTTGGTTAGATAGGTTTGGAGGGCCGTGGGATCTGTGTATAAACTCTGGTGGTCTGTAGAAGAAACCTAACGGTACAGCAACAATGTTACCCTCTAAGAGTGGTTCACTCTGGTGTCTAAACCTGAGATTAGAAAGTAAAAACTTCATCACTGCTGGGTTTCTTAAATTAACAATAATGCAATCCCCATCACCAGTTTTCAGGCTGTGACCTACCCAGTGTGTCCTTCTCACCTTGGTGATTTCATAATACAGAAGAGCATTACAACCATGACCAGTAAGCCAATAAATCACCTTTCTTCTTAGGCTAGACCAGCTTTCATTGATGCTTTGCTACAAAATGGGAGCATCCTTCAAAAGGATAACATAGGGAGCAGCATCAGGTGGCAAATTCAATGTGTCTGGGTCAAAGGCTAGAATGTAAACCTTGTCATCACGTTTGTGTTCTGTCTCTTTCCCCACCTTAACTGAAGTGGGTACCTTTGTTGTGCCCATCCCATTCAATAGGTTACCGCTGCCTGCATTGTTTGGATGTAGTATTGTAGATGCACAGCCCAACATTTATTAGCACTGGGTGTTTGAATGTTTTAGTCTCCTGTGCTGTCATAGTGGGGGTTTTAGATTGCACAGTGGCTCATCTCCCAAGTGTACACTGATGGATATTGTTAATATTCTCAAGTATCGCGATCCTATTTTTAATCTCGTTTAACTCTGTAAGTACTTTATATTCAAAGGAATGAAATTTGGTGAGTAATTTATTCAGTATTGTTTCTAAGCTATTATGGATTGATGATTCATACTCCCTCTTGGATCCCTTATTGTTATCACAGCTTTTTGTCGTACATGCTCTCAATGTCTTAGACATCTTTTTAGGGTTGGCTCCAAATGGTTGCTCAATACCTTTTAATGTCAACAGTGGTTTATCGATAAACATTATGCATGAGGAGAAATACAGTGAACTATCTCCATTGCCCCAACCTACATCATCAAAAACTAAAGTGTATACATGCGCTGCATTGATGCCATTAAAAAAAGTCATGACACACAAGAGAGCAAACATTCAATCATCTATTCATGTACTTCATAGTGAAGCGTTGAGTACCTGTTTGCTCAGTTCCAGCAGAGTTGCTGATATGGGACTGATATCAGTGAATTATAACATGAATGCTCATCATGAAATAGTAAGTCAATTTCCTTCATTCTTAACTAGGTTGGGAAAACTCATAACTATCAAAGTGCAATTACACATTGACGAGGAAGTTTGTCCTATTGCTGAAAGACACGGATGGATTACATTTCATTTACAGGTAGCTGCTGAAAAAGAACTTGAATTCTTACTTAAACATGATATCATTGAGAGTTCCACTGGTCGACCACCATGGGTTTCTCCCATAGGTGGAACTCGAGGAGATTTGAAGGTACATTACAACAATTTCTACACATATTGGACTGTTCCGTTATAAAAGACTGAGTTTCGCTGTGTCATCAACAGCGCATCCTTTTCAAAATGTTATTCGAATTATCATATAGCCTGTCATGAATGCTTTTAATTATAGTGACATTAGTTTTCGAGCTACACAGAAAAAACAATATAAAGCTCTAACAAAAGTGTGTAGTTTGCTCGCTGATTCTGGTTGAACTTTGAATGTGCTCCAATAGGCACAGCTAAACTTCATTGTTCATATCTTTCTGATGACGGTATAACACCCGATCCTGCTACAGTGTAAGCGTTGTCAACTGCTGATCCCCCATAAGATAACCTTGTTACATTCATTCAGTGGCATGGCCAGCTACTGTTCAAGATATATAAATGACTTTGCCACTGTGTGTGCTCCATTAAGAAACTTGATGAAAAAAATGTTTCAATTTACTAGTCACATGAATGCAAGCAAAGTTTCAAGACAATTAAACAAGTTACTGAAATGACATACTTTGATCCAAAACTTCATACTGAGGTTGTTGTTGCTGCTTGCCGCATTGGGTTAGGCGCAATCCTTACACAGCACAGCAGACACCCAAATGCTTGAAGACATATTGTGGCCTATGCAAGCAGAAGTTTGCCCCATACTGGGAGTGTTTATTTACAACATGAGAAAGAAAGTTTAGCAGTGGTGTGGGCTTGCAAACATTCCATGTAATCTTGTGTGGGAAGCCTATCATGCTTGTGAAAGATCATCAAGCATTGTTGACCATCCTTGGCAATCCAAAGGCAAATATGCCTCCTTGCAGTGCACATTAAGCTCTACGCTACTTCGCAAGAGTGCCTCCACAGTGCCCTGGCACCCCTTCTCAGATGGCTGAACCATACATACATTTCATTGTGAGATCAAGCACACCAGCTGCCATTTCGTTGGAACAAATCGTCACGGCCACATGTCAAGATAGTGACAAGTTAAAGCTAAAATATATAATTTTTGCACCAGCACCCTCAAACTCTTACCAGTGACAGTGAGTACCAGAAGTTCAAAATGTCAAAGATGTACTATCCACTACTCAGGAAGGAATAATATTAAGAGGTTTGATAATTGTTATTCCGGAGAGTCTGCAAAAACAGATAATTGAAGTGACCCGTAATTCGAGACCGAACCTGGTTTCCACATGTCAATGAGAGAGTTGAAAAAGAATTGAAGGCCTGCCATCTATGCAACTGCATTTCATTGAAAACCACTCAACTAACCTTAAACATGTCAGAGTTGCACAAGTATGTATGGACAGGAACTGCTGTAGACTTTTTCGGTCCTCTTGTCAATGGACATCACCTGATTGGGATTGTTGATGAAAACTCAATTTTCCATTCATATAAGTTCTCTCAACTATTGCTTAAGTAAGAGTGATCAGGAGATTAGACAACATCTTATCAACATGCTGTGTTGCTGCGATCTTACAATCTGACAATGGCCCACCTTTCAACAGTTGAGAATTCTGAGACTTTCTCCGTTATCTTAATATGATTTATCAGAAGATCACACCTCTTTGACCACAGGCCAATGGCCTTGTCGCACATTTCATGAGCACTCTTAAGAAAGCTGTTCAGCGTGCTGTACTGGAAAAGCTCAACCTTAAAACTGTCCTGAATTTTAGTCTTCAAACTTATTGTTTGATCTGTCACTCAACCACAGGTGAAAGCTCTGCAACCTTGATGTTTGGGAGAATCATGACGACCAATGGATTATTAGAAGATCAAGTACTAAGGAAGAAATTCATGTAAAAGACTTCGATTGAGATCATAAAAGGAACATGAAGGCATATGCAGACAAGCGGCGACATGCAAAGGATGATATTTTCACAAGAGGGGATAGAGTGCTGGTTCATAAAGCTAGAAAATGAAAATCCGATGCTCCTTTCGATGCTGAGCCCTTTCGTGTTGTATCTAGCAAAGGACACATGGCTACTGCCCAACATCCTGGTAAGTAAATTATCTGAGATTTCTCACATTTCCCACATGTGACTCATCGCTCATCAGGCTCTAATGTCAAAGTAGATACTGGGTCTTAAAACGTAAGTGAAACAATAGCTGTTTTATAGCTGCAGATTGTCTCCATCCCCACATATTTTATAAATAGGAATCTGCAAAAAATTCAAAAGCAAAAGGTGAAAAAAAATGTCTAACTTATGAACAAAATCAAAATCCCTTGAAGCAATACAAAATCTGTAGGCTCCATAAAAAAATCAATAAAGTATTTAAAAAAGAGCAGCTGCAGGAAACCCCCCACAAAAAGGAAAAAACATTTGTTTATAATAAACCAAAGCAGATTTCCTTTAAAACAATGTGAACACCAAATTCTAATAGAAATGGTTGTGAAACTAACACCTGTAAAACAAACATTAAAGGCCCACCCGCATAAAAGATTACAGTCCCAAACATACAACATATAAAACCTAAACCCACTTGTTACCATGAAGCATCTAAATGGTTTTGGGTGGAGTTAAAAATAGCAAAACTGGAACTCCGGCAGGCAGAACGAAAATGCCAAAATACCTACCTGCCTGAAAGCAGAGAGCCCAATGACTAAAAACATACAAAAATCCATTTTTATATGCAAAATCTACCTACTTGCAAATAACATTTTGAAATTGAAAAACAAAGCCAAGTTTATCTTCGAGACAGTTAGAGAACTTTCCAATCCAGACAGAATAAATGTACCTGCGGCTCCCAAGAAAAGTCTAGGCAATGACTTGTGCTCATTTTTCATTCAGAAAATAAAAGTAGTGAAAGCTGGGCCTGAGGGTGCGCGCGGGGGATTACACCTTTATTCCTGCACAGCGTGGCATGCACAACATGATGCATGCTACAACATGAAGGAATGTGCTGCGGGCACTCTCACGGCGGCGGTATGCTGTTGAGACTCTTCTATGAACCTTATACACATGCTGCTATGAAAATGCCGCTGCACTGCGGTTTCTGCCCTGGATAAAAGTCCCTATCCGGTGGGCGGGCTAAGCAGGGGCTTGGCGTTCTTTCTGGGAGAGCCATGGTGGTTGTCCCAGTGGAAGACCACCAAACTCATAATAAGGACCTTAATCCACCAAATATAAATAATATTACATAATTTAACGTAAAACATTCATACATTCACATCAGATTTAAAAAAAATGCAAAATGACAAAGCAGTGCAAAACAGTAGGAAAAACACATCTAGACATACACATAAACACTAAAGCAACACTATACCCAACTTTTTAACATGCATCCTCAATCTCCCCTCCCCTCAAAATCTTTAAAAAACTCTTATAAAATGACTTACCTGTTCCAACAAACAGCAGTACCTAACAGCAACTTGGTTCCTGAAAAACCGTAATCAACATAACACAAATAGACTACAAAATAGAATGTAGCGATAAACGAAATGGGCGTCAAATCAAACAAAAAAAATCTACCTATGCAAATCAATAGAAAATATAGTAAAAATGTTTTATAAATGTAGAAATAAAATAACAATTTTTTTAAAATGTTAAACTATGTGGTACTTAAATGTTTGGAAAAATTGCAATGTATGAATTTAAAATAGTATAAAATTATTTAATATCTAATAATAATTGTTTTTAAATAATGTGAAAAAATGTAATTAAAAAGTTAATAAATGTATACAAAATGAAATACATTGTTTAAAATGTTAAACCTGTCAATGTAGTAAAGAATGTTTAAATATTTGAAATATTGCAAAAAAGTAATTAAAAAGTAAAAAAATATATAAAAATGCTAAGCAATGAAAAATAAAAACTGAAAAATGATATATAAATAATGTAACTGTTTTTTGCAGTTAAAAATTAACAAATTTTTTCCACTTTGTAATTTACTTTTCTTTTTTACTTCAAATTTGTTAAAATGTTAAACTGTACAATACATTTAAAAATAAACTTATACACGAAATGGGTGACATTTACTATTCCCATTTCAATCTAAACCAATTTTGGAAAAGTGTGGGACAATAAAAAGTCCAATCTAAACCAACTTGGAAATGGTGTTAGGCACTAAAGTGTGATAATTACTATTTCCACTCCAATCTAAACCAAATTGATAAGGAGGCATTTACTATTCCCACTCTAATCTAAACCAACTTGAAGAAGGTGTTGGACAGCTAAAAGGGTGACACTTACTATTCCAAATCAAATCTAAACCAACTTGAAGAAGGTGATGGAGACTAAAGCCTTTACATTTAATATCCTAACCAGAATTTTAACCAACTTGAGGATAGTGTTGGACACAAAAGGTGTGGCATTTACTATTCCCACTCCAATCTAAACCAATTTAAAGAAGGTGTTGGGCACCAAAAGGATGACATTTACTATTCACACTCAAATCTAAACCAACTCGAGGACAGTGTTGGACACTAAAAGGGTAACATTACAAACATTGCAGTGTATGAATTAGATAATAGTATAAATTACATCCAATTATTGAATATGTAATAATAGAACATTTTAAAATAATGTGAACAAATATAATTTAAAAAAAGTTAATAAATGTATACAAAATGAATTACATTTTTTAAATGTTAAACTCGTCAATGTAGTAAAGTATGTTTAAGAAGTTTAATTATATTGCAAAAGAAAAAATCAAAAAGTGAATAAATGTACAAAAATGCCAAGCAATGAAATGACAATTGAAAATGTACATATAAATGTATTCAATATCCCTGAAATTCCTTTTGCAGTTGCAGAAGTAATGCACTCTCCGGACACACTCGCAGTATGCAGTTCAGCAAAGTTTAAACTTACTTCCATGTTTTGTAAATGAATCCTTGCTCACAAGTAAAAAACCATTATTCAGCCTGCATCAAGTACACATTACAGCCATGGCAATAGATATACGACTCAAGGTACAAAGCAAGGTTACAAAAATCTGTGGCGGCCATTTGGTAATGTGCAAATCTGCCGGGTTAGGTACAATATTCAATGAATGGTACATATTATCTCATGAAAGTTTGCCATTTTTACGGAATTCATTTTCATATCAACCAACATGTAGCACATCTGTAATGTAAAGCAGTCAAAAACACAATTCATGTAAAAAATGTTATGTGTCAATTTAGAACAGAACCTAAATAAGCTGATTAAACCTAAATAGATATCGTGGCCATAATCAAAAGGTAACCCAATGAGCAGAACCTTTCCGTAAATATTGAATACCGTGTCCCTGGCTTGAATGCCAATCATACCAACTGGCAATACACTGGGAAATCACGGACAAGGAATTGAAATCAAATGTCAATGCAGAGGTTAAAGTGAAACTTGATACATTGAAATGTAACAAGTGGTGAAATTTTCATGAAAAGAAAAAATGTGTAAACGCTCAAGTCTCAGTCTTCAATGGGACAGGTACTGACAAGATGAACAGTAAAAATGACCCTGTCATGTGCACTAAAGAATATAGAGGAAAAACAAACAAGAGTAATAACGCATGAGAATTACACTTGATCGATAAATATGAACCCATATCATATTAATGGGTGATACATTTAATTAGACAGTAATGGATGCTTATACCGGTAATGAGCAGTGGAGTATGCCACGTGGTGGACACAGTCTGGAATAAAGGGCCAGTGTCCAATTAAACAATTGGTTATAGGCAACAGAGGCTACCCTGAAAACCTGAACCAGGGGCAAGTGATGAAATCCTAACAGCAGTTCAAGGTGACACAATATATATCAAAAACCACAAAATTATGCAATCTAAGTCACACAGATTAATTAAGAAAAAAAGAAAAAAGGAGAAAAGAAAAAATGATATATGGAACCCATGTACAACAAAACATCAATTCATGGAAAATGTATTATTAATTTAATTAATTTATTAAAACATGGAAGACAATGACGCTCAAACACAGTACACAATCAATAAATCAACAATACAGTGTGTAATCAAAAAGGTGACAGAAAGAAGGGTTTGTACATAAACAAAAGGGTTCAGGACAAGACTAGAACAACGCAATGCATAACAATGCGTCCTTCATAAATTGCAGCCACATCAATGCGTCAACTACATTTCAACAGTTGTAGACATTCACGGTCATCATCATAACAAAACAATAACTACATGAGCGTCCAAGACACTGAAGTGCGATATCTCTTCTGTTCTGGTAATAAGTCCAATGGATTTTGGTTTGTAATATACCAAGGACTGGTTGAAAGATGAATTAATATTAAATGAATATATCATATATGATGTATAGGATGATCCACACACAGAAATTAGGCGAACCAGCCCGGAATTTAAGAAAAGAACAAAGCCAATGAAATTGGCAGTAGTCAGGTTATACAGTAGGAACTCACCAAAAAAAGTGCAACCCTTGGTTTACAACTGTATCAAACATATAAAAGATTAATGCAATGAGGCTTGCAAATTGTGTGGCTAGTTTGATGGTGTTATAGAGTGTTCTGTCACTGTGTATAAATTTATTCTGTAGGTGATGCTGGGTTTTTCGCTCATTAAGTGACTGATATTAGGGTCACTTTTCAAGATATCCCAATGCTTGGTAAGAACTTGCCTGACGTTTTTGGCATTCCTATTGTGCGTGAGGATAATCCTTGTGTTGTTATCCTGATCACTCCCGTCAGGTTCATTGTTGATACTTGTGTAAAGTGTGTCCTGCCTTTGTATCTGCTGGACCTTGTTGATGGCTTTAGTGAGTACCCACTGTGGGTATCCCCTGGCTTTAAACCTGTGAATCATGATAGTAATTTATTCTTTGAACGCTACCTCAGTACTGCAATTGTGTTTAGCCCTCAGCAGTTCCCCATAAGGTATACTCCACTTGAGTGGGTCAGGGTGGCTGCTGAGGGCATGGAGCATGGTGTTACCTGCAATGTTCTTACGAAACAGTTTGGTCTGTACCGTCTCATTATTGATCTCCACTTTCGTGTCTTAAAATTCTACGGAATCCTTACTGATGGTTCTGGTAAGCGTGATGTTATAGTTATTGACATTAGGTTTATCGATGAAGTTGTTGACATCAGCTTCCTTTCCCTTCCACACCATAAAGATGTTGTCAATGTAGCGGAGCCAGAGCACAACCTGCTCTGCCTCGGGAAAGTTGTGATTATCCAAGAAGACTTCTTTTTCCCATTGGCCCACAAACAGGTTTTCAAAGCTGGGGGCAAAACACGTCCCCATTGTGGTCTCCGTGATCTATTTGTAAAGGGTCTAGTCAAAAATAAAGATGTTATTGGTGAGACAAAATGTAATCATCTCCAATACCATGGTGTATGGAGTTTGAATCTAATGTGTCTCGTCTGTAGATATTGTCTGCATGCCTCAATACCCTGATTGTGTTTAATGATGGTGCAGAGCAAATTAACATCTAAGGTGACTAGTAAGAAGTATTTTTTCCACTGCAGACCCTTTACTTTGCTGAGAAAGTCCTTAGTGTCTTTAACATGTGATGGGAGATTACCTACAAAATCCCATAGGAAATGGTCCACGTATTTAGAAATGTTCGCCATAGCACTTCCCTTGGAGAAGATGATAGGTCTCCCCGGAGTGTTGATCTTGTCTTTATGTAAAAGGTAAAGGACCAGGAGAATTTGATAATCCTGCATCAAATAACAATACTCCTCTCAGTTTAGTCTACCCCGATCTTGCCAGTTTTTTCGTTGGTCCCATATTTCCTCTACACTTTGGGAGTAAATCTCTCTATTGATGACAGTGTAGAACTGAGAATTGGTGAGTTGGCATTGAGCCTCCACAACATACTTCTCTCTACTGAGGATCACCACATTTCCCCCTTTGTCTGCTGGGCGAATAACAATACTGGTGTCCTCAGCCAGGGACACAAGTTCTAGTCTTTGGGTAAAAGTGAGGTTATGGTCTTGTTGCTCTCTAAACTAGTTATTCGGTCTAAATGTGATCAGCTTAGTGTTAACAACATCTTGGAAGGTATCTATGTTGTCATATCCTAGGGGTGGAAAAAATGTTGAACGCGGTTTAAATTGTGCTTTAGCATTATGATCATACGATGTAATCAAATCATCCTAAACATTTTCAATCACAGTGTTATTCCTGTCTCCTTCAATGTCTGTGTCTAGTTGATGGAAGCTCATATGGGTATCAATATCACTGATGTTCAGGTCAAGGTCTTTATCAGCGACGGTACCTTCTATTTGGTCTTATGCCCCTGTAGGTCTAAGAAGATGCTACTTTTTTAGTTTGAGCTTATGTATGAATTTGAAGAGGTCTATGTGGGTTTCGGGATAGTTACAGATAACGAGGGGCAGAATGAGAGACCTAAGCATAATGTTGTTTTCTTTACTTTGTTGATATGTCTTTCTGATAAGTTTATGATAGTTTTGTTTACCATTTCTGTGTTCAACATTCTGTTGCCGTGGAGCTTTTCGCCTGTTGTCCCATGCGCTTCCATCCTCTGCCTCTTCTTCCACCTCTGTTTTATTCTTTTTTGTCCTTCCTTTTTTTGTATCTTCCTCTTCCTCGTCCTATTTGGCCCTTGGGTTTCGTTGTTGATGTGCCTCTTTGTGTTTGGTGGCCCTATCGTAGGAGCCTGTACTTGTCAAAAATAGTCCTGGGTTTATTCCCTTGTTACCTTTCCAACGAGATATTGCTTAATGTGGCAGAGTTGTCAGTTTCATTGTCGCGGACCAGTGCATCTTCTGATAATGAACTCTCTGATGTTCTTGAAGGTAATCCTGTGCCTGGCATCTGATTTTTATATATGTGGTCATACTTTCAACTAAATGTGTGTATCCTGCCATGTTCGTAACCCTCACAATCCCTGTGATGCTTCAGTTGTTTGCGCTCTTTGATTTCATCTTCATGTTTCATTATTTTAGTTTTCATATATTCAACTTCCTTGTTGAGTAATGCTTCGTCTAAATAATTCTCTAGTTCATCTCAGAGTTTCTTAATGTTCAACAAGATTGACTCCCTGTCAAGCCACACATATTTAACTAGAATTTCTAGCATCCTCATAGAGGTTGATGCTGAATTTTCTGCCCATTCTTCAAGCATTTTCAGGTTTGGTTTTTCATAGGAGGGGATGGTGTATATCCGTAGCCCCCTGGGGATCATACCCTTGTCAATGTAATCTTGCAAGGATATGGCCTCCCACCATTTGAATACTGCATGATTTGCGCAGTTTTTCAAGTTTCTTAATTTTCTCCTCATTACTCGTTCTTACTCATGGTCACTGGTGCTTTATTAATCCCTGGTGCTCTTGCAAACAAAAATTATGCTGCTGTTCTCCTCTCTGTATCCTCCTCTATATTGGCGTGAAACAAATCATTGTAATTAGTGTCTTTAAAGCAGAATTGTAAATGTGCACTTGTAAAGTGTGTCTACCCGATCCATATCAAGTTCCCCCTTCCGCTGTGGAAAGTTCCATTGGAGATAGGTATGAAGTCTCCCACACCCAGAGACATGAGAATTGACACTGCCAAAACCCCCGAAAAACAGGGCCAGTGCACAGTCTGCAACACGCGTCAAGCCCCTTCCCAAACAGCCCGGCTTTGTCACTCACCTCTGGAACGTGAAGTCTCTCCGATCTTCGATCAATCCTATTGACTGGAAACCTACAGGTTACAGCGCCTGGTCCTTTGGTTATCCAGTTTTGAAATATACCAGAAAAATGCTCCAGTCTGGACCATGGACCCAGAGAAGGTGGTGCATGCACCAGTAGAGCAGCCGGTTGTTGAAGTCCCAGTCTGCAGTTGCAGAAATAATTCACTCTCGAGACACACTCGCAGAATGTAGTTCAACAAAGTTTAATCTTGCTTCCACGTTACGCGTTTCGGAAATGAATCCTTGCTCACATGTAAAAAAACATTAGTCAGCCTGCATCAAGTACACATTACAGCCATGGCAATAGACAAAGAACTCAAGGTATGAAGCGAGGTAAAAAAAATCTGTGGTGGCCATTTGGTAATGTGCAAACCTGCCGGGTTAGGTACAATACTCAGTGAATGGTACATATTATCTCATGAAAGTTTGACATTTGTACTGAATTCATTTTCAAAGCAACCGACATGTAGCACATCTGTAATGTAAAACAGTCAAAAACAAAATTCATGTAAAAACTGACATATGTCAAATTAGAATAGAACCTAAAATAGCAGATTAAACCTAAATAGATATTGTGGTCATAATGAAAAGGTAACCCAACAGGCAGAACCTTGCTGTAAATATAAAAATACTGTGTCCCTTGCTTGAATGCCAATCATAAATATAACGTACTTCTGTTTTTTGCAGTGAAAATTTAACAAATTGTTTTAGTTATTTCACTTTGTAATTACTTTTATTTTTACTTCAAAGTATATTTGTTAAAATTTAAAACTGTATGATAAATTTAAAAATAATCTTATACATGAAATGCGTGATATTTACTATTCCCACTCCAATCTAAACCAACTTGAAGAGGTGTTGGACACTAAACTGGTGACATTTACTATTTCTACTTCAATCAAAACCAACTTGAAGAAGGTGTTGGCCAGCAAAGGGGTTGCATTTCTTACTCCTGCCCCAGTGTAAACCAACTTCAAGAAGGTGGTGGACATTAAAGGGGTGACGTTTACCAGCCACGGCCGGTGGTAGGTGTAACTGCAGGGCGGTGACGTAGGGAGGGGGAGGGGCAGGCTGGGGGGTTGTAATGTATGGATTATGGACTATAACAGGTAAGTAAACTTATATATAAATAAAAACGAATTTCGTTGGGTGCACTGCATCACCAAATGTGATGCAGTGCACACAACGAAATTTGTTTCATTCATTTATATGTTTACTTACCTGTTATAGTCTGTAATCCATACATTACAACCCCCCACCCTGACCCTCCCCCTCCCTACGTCACCACCCTGCAGTTACACCTACTACCGGCCATGGCTGACGTTTACTGTTCCCACTCCAATCTAAACCAACTTGGGGAAAGTGTTGCACACTAAAGGGGTAATATTTATTATTCACACCCAAATCTAAACAAACTTATGAAACTGTTCAACACTAAAGGGGTTACATTTGCTATTCCCACTACAATCTAAACCAACTCATGAAAATTGTTGGACACTAAACAGGTGACATTTACTATTCCCTCTCCAAACTAAACCAACTTAGGGAACTAAAGGAGTAATTTTCACTATTCCCACAACAACGTATGGTAATTTGAGAAAAAGACATTGGACATTAAAATCTTCAAATATTATAAATTATTTTCACATTAAAACTCATGTACCTTCATATTGTATATTAACGTTTAAAATGTAATAAGTAATGCTAGACATTCTAAAATTTCAGTAAATAAAAGAAATATTTAAACAAACTATTTTATACTAATAACCTTAATATTGTGAATTGTACCCTAAAATGTAATCTTTTTTTATAAATTTGGGGCCAGATGTATGTAGCCCACATTTTGCTATTACCTAATTGCGAATCACAAGGATTCGCAATTAAGAAATAGCAAAATGCAATGTATGAAGGTGTATAGTACACCTTTTGCAATTCCTAGGGGGTCGCAAATTACCTACCTCATGAATATTAATGGGGTACGTTGGAATTGTATACCCCCCAGGGATCGCAAAAACCATGGGGATGGTGGCCTGCTGAGATCAGCAGACCACCATGTCCATGATTGCTTTTCAATAAAGCAATCTATTTTTTGTAAAGCAGCTGTTTTCCTTAAAGGAAAACAAGATGCTTTACAAAACGAAAAATGAAAAGTTTTCTTTTCATTTTTTAAGAGCAGGCAGTGGTTCGTGGGACTACGACCTGCTCCTAAAAATAGTTTTACAAACATCCACAAAGGGGAAGTGGTCCCTTGGGGACCCCTTCCCATTTGCGAATGGGTTACCACCTACTTGAAGTAGGTGATAATATGCAAATGTTTTGCAACTACAATTGCGGTCACAAACCATTCATACATACCGATGCATTTCAGTATTAGGAAGGGACGCCCTAAACACACCCCTTCCTAATAATGAATCGCAAACCCATTTTGCGATTCGGTAACAGGTTACTGAATCTCAAAAATGGGTTTGCTGCATCGGAAAAGACATTTTTGCGTTCACAAACGGGCCTTTTGCAAATGCAAAAATGCTTGTTACATCTGCCCCTTGATTTCTTAACTCAATTCTTTAAAATATTTCCTATCATTAATAAACTTTAAGAAATATAATTACAAAAACGTCCAAAAATAATTTGTCAATATCATTTTTTTTAAATGTATACATTTTAAAAAAATGTAATTCATAAAAATAATTGCTGAACTTATCAAAATATTTTGTAACATGTAAAGTTTTTTTTACTAATATTAAAATATATTACATTTATTTTTCTAGTTTTTTATTTAAACATCCATATTATTACAAGGTTTAAAAACATTCTAAATATTACACTTTTTTAATTAAAATTGCATTTTATTAAACTGCATATTATATAATAGTCTTTGCCTAGTATCTTGCCAACATGTTTCAGCCCTTAACACTGGCCTCTTGGGTCCCGGGCTTTCTTCAGGGCCAATAGAGTTTCCCTTCCTGGTTACACAGATATTTACCTAATTTTTAATTTGGGGGGTGCAGAAAGCGGCATCCTTACCAGTGGTATGAAAGGTATACTTATCTTCCTTCCAGTTTTTCTTATGTCTTACATCTGCCCTATTCTAGTCTCAAGGGATGTGGTAGTAGGGGTAGCCTCTTAGTCACACTTTCCTCAAATCTCCTGCCTCTCGATTCCACCTACTTGGGTCCGATTCACCTGTGTTTCGCGTACCTATATTGGCCTTTTAGAAAGCCCGGGACCCAAGAGGCCAGTTTTAAGGGCTGAACATGTTGGCAAAGACACTAGGGTCATAGGACCATCACCTCCTTAAGACTCCTTGTATATATAATTTTAATATCCCCTATGCCTCCGTTAATAAAGGGATACCTGGAGACGAAGGAAGATTTTTATCTTTAGACCCCCTGGGCTATCTCTCCGAAGTACTCCATGGAATATGGTTGAGCCCACCCTGACCTTTGGGATTCAGGGCGAACCCGATGATGAAGCAAGGCACCACTAGGGTGTGTGAGGGTTAGTAAACAAAAAGGAATTGCTTCCTTTTCCCGCTCTGAGAGGGTGACGCTACAAGAGTTTAGCAATCAGCCCTATGTACATTGGGTGGGATACCTTTAGTAGTCGGTATTGTGCTGGGACCCCTGGTCACACTAACCTCCCCCATTGTGATGTCCCCGGCCCTGGCTGCTGGTCGCTGCCAGCTTTAGAAGTGGAGTTGCTGTCAGCAGTCAGTAACAACGATGATGAATGGGCCAAAATACTAGTCCTTAAAAAAACGTAATGGCATCATCACCATGGCTGAATATCTACGTGGCAATTGTGCCCCAACTGGGTTGATCGTCACCAATGAGCCAAGGCTATTTCTAGATGATAAGGAGTTCTTAAAAGACTAGTCACTGATCTGGAGGTGCACACATGACTGGCTTGTTTTGATAGATACCGAGTGACTCAGACTCATCCAACCATGGTAACCTTAAGAATTGTGGCAGAGGTAACCGCCACAGTTGGAGAGGTTATAACTACAACCAGAACCAGTTTACACCTTGGTGGCAACCGAGTCCTTGGGCACACGGAGGTCCAAATTTCCCACAACAAATGGGTGCCTATGGCCCACAACAATTCCATCCTGACTTTAACATGCAGCCTTTTTTAGGGTTTGGCCGAGGGAGACCGAGGGGCAGGAAACAGACACAACAAGGACAGGTACATTGGAGCCCACTCCCATCCTCTATGGACCTGAGGAGCGGGAGGAAGATTCTACAGGATCAAGCAGGATCGAGTGTGGGGACAGCCTCATAATCAATCTTAGTTCTAGGCATATAACCGAAGATGAAGAAAAAGTGCTCAACAGAGAACTTGGATTTGTGGCAACACAGACTGGTGATCCCTTCCTGACTCAAATAGAAATGGCAAAATTCTTCAGAAAAATAAGACTTCATTTTTTTCTTTTAAAAAAATATTAAGGAAGTTGAAGGCACTACAGATAACAACACTGGTCTCAAAAGACCATCCACTTTTAATCCTCCATCAGTAGGCCTACCAGCTAAAGTTTTAACATTCGAACATGTAGTTGAGAGTGATGTGAAGAGACTCTATCAAAAAGAACATCAGCCATTTATCAACCTCCCTAAAAATGAACAAGAGGCACTTCGGAGTCTGATGGCAGACGATTCATTGACTATAAAACCAGCAGACAAGGGCGGCGCCATTGTCTTGCTCGTCACCACCACGTACCGAACCGAATGTCTGAGACAACTGCAGGACACCAAATCATACCTTCAGCTAACAGAAGATCCGACAGAAAGACTCACTTACATCATCGGACATATAGTAGATGAGGCACTCTCAGAAGGTTGGGTCACTTCACATGAAGCACAGTACTTACGTACATACATCCCATGATGCCCTACTTCTATGTGCTTCCGAAAGTCCACAAAAAACAACGGCCTCCTCTTGGTCATCCCATAATATCTGGGATTGGCTCTCTGTTAGAACCCTTATCCACCTTTGTGGGTTTTTTCCTATGGATCATGGTAAAAGAGATGCCAACATTCCTCCAAGACACCAAGGATGTGCCCCGGATATTACCAGATATAGAATTCAACATCATGACTGATCTTTTGGTATCATTTGATGTTGAATCTCTATATACTTCAATCCCCCAAGACGACACTCTGGAGGTGATCGAAAATCTGCTGATGGAGAGAGATCTGCAATCCATCACCCCGGTGCACCTGATAATGAATCTGGCAAGTTTGGCAATGAAAGAAAACTTTTTTTGTTTCGAGGACACCATCTTCTTGCAAACATCAGGGACCAGCATGGGCAGTGTTTTTGCCCCAAGCTTAGCTAACATTTACGTTCATAAGTTTGAGCAAGAAAATGTCTTAACATCTGCAATCCATATCATGACTACTTGTGTATATGGAAACGCTATATCGATGACATTTTTGTAGTATGGCGTGGAACATCTGAAGACTTACTACTATTTCATCACTGGCTTAACACAAGGAATAACTCTTTACGTTTTACGGTAGAACATAACATCATTTGGGATTTCTAGATCTCCTAATAACGGCGACACCCAGAGGTCTGAGATCAGAATTATAAAAGAAACCCATGGCACGTAACTCCTTATTGTGCTACGATAGCTGCCATCCTAGGGCCTTGAAAAACAATTTGCCTTATGGGCAGTTTGTACGTATCCAACGCAACTGCTCCACAAAGGAGACCTTCTATGAACATGCACACACATTGGAGAAACAGCTAAGAACAAGGAAATATCCCAAGAAACTTGTACATCAATCACTGAAGAGAGCTGCAAATAACAACTGTGAGTCCCTTATGGAACCCACAACTCCCAGAGAGAAAAATCAAAGGATAACGTTTGTCAATACATTCAGCACTTTATCTAACAATGTACAAAAAATAATAAAAAAATTAAATAAAAAAATAATAAAGAAACACTGGACCATCCTCAACACTGGCTCTGACAATTTACCACCTCCACTTTTTGCCTTTAAACGAGGACCCAATCTAAAAGACAAACTCATGCACACAAGACCCAAGAGTAAGATTTCATGTACTGTAGGCACACTTTGGGATCTGCTGGCAGTCGAAGGGCATCATCCCTGTGCAGCCTGCCCACAGACTTCAAAATCAGTAAGCATAGACATCGGTAGTAACCGTCTATGGCAACAGAGGCGATTCACTAACTGCAACAGTCAGAACTTGATTTACCTCATAACGTACCATGTCACCTCAAATATGTTGGCATGACTACCAGGAAAGTCAGAGTCCGCATATCAGAGCACAAAAGTACTATTGGATGCAAAAAACAAGCTACTCGACTCACAAATCACTTTCTGGGAGTAGGCCATGCACCAACAGATTTCACATGGACTGTCATTGAACAACCCCTGATTCCTGACCACGTAACTGATATTAGTAAATACCTCTTCAGAAAAGAACAAAAATGGGTATATAAATTGAATACAGACAAGGAAGGTCTGAATGAGGACATTCCGTGGATGTCCTTATGATGAAGAGACGGGTTTAGAGTTCCCCCTGGTTTCTCAAGCTATCATTCTGAAAATCAAGATAAGACAGGGCTCCTAATAATTTCACAAACATATTATTGTAAGCCATGTATCACAACTGGCGGCACTCGCACGCCATTTAGATAACTTAGCATTTCTCTCGCTACTATGAGACACTCACACAACAGATCTGACAAGACATGACCATAAGATGATGGATTCCCCGCTCATCCTTGACCATAGTCCACACTTTTATTTACGAGTATATCCATAAAATAGGCTCAGTGCCACGTAATACCTTCATTTTTGCCTTCTTTACTTTTGCCTTGAGAACCGCAAAAGTCAGGGACCGTAATACTATAGTAACCATTCGCTTGGCTTTAATACACTTAATAAAATGATAAATATTCAGTAAGAAGAACTTCTATGGCCACCTTCAAGTCTATTCCTTTGGCCATAATATACTCAAATAAATAATAACAATATCCAAGATGAGGAACTTCTCTGGTCACTTCAATGTAAGGGACTTACTTTGATGAACACGAGTGATGGTGATTACTCCTAGCACAGGCTGATATTACAATAATCATGTATAGTATGATCGATTGTGAGTACATATCATGCCTGTTCAGGAAATAACAGCAATAAGTTGGGACTATAACTCCCATCATCCGTTGTGTAAGCACGCGCAATCTCACGCACGTCACATGATGGCGTTGTTTACCATGAGACTAACGGCGCATGCTCTAAGAAGGAGTAAACTTGCAGACGTCTTTACCCATTATATATAATCCTGGGTCTAATTCACAGCGAGATTGAGGGATACCATAAGTTTTGTGGAAATATTCAGCACAAACATGGATATAAATTTGTTACGATTACACACACTGTATTCTATAAACGCAATCAGAGGGGTGGGACTACTACTCCCAGCATGCTCTGCGAGAATACGCACGATACGTGCGTACGGTGTCACTTCTGTGACCCTATTTGACAACGTAAAAATGCCGCAACGGACCAGACAGGTACCTCCCCGAGACGGCTCGGAGGGACGCCAGGAGTACGTCAGGTGAGCAGCCAGGATTCTTTGTCTCATTTATTTTGTCTGGTTCCCGTGTTGCCATTAAGCGTGTTCGTTAGCATGCTTAGCTCTCAAACACAAACTTGTGACTGCTCTATTTGGTCTAGAGATGTGCGCTATTAAGCGTCCTCGCTAGCATGCTTAGCCTCTGAACAGGTACACGCAACCGCTGCAAGCGGTCTAGATATGTGAAATTGGGTTCTGCTGCCACCTTTCTCCCACATGGTAGCAGTGAGAGCGGCAATAAACATCCAGACAGCAATTGCTTTACAGAGCCTATCTGCACTTTCCTCTGAAAACCAGCTTTTGGGTATGTTTGGCAATATGATTACTTGCTAGTACCGCAAGGTTTTGTAAAGGAGAAGACCACGCGGAGTCTGTGGCCACGACACATATTAAATCACAATGTGTCCCTAATACCGATGTTTTTGAGTTCTCATTCTAAAGTGCGCCAAACCAGCACAGCGCCTAGTAAGTGAAGTAACATTCTAATTTAGACTTAGACTGATAAGTGATACCAGTTGCACTTTTTTAACATGGATAAGTAGAGTCAGGGATACACGCCAATTTATTCCTGATGTATCCTTCTTTGCCTCTTGTTTTATTGGAGCGGTGCTCTACCTACCTGAGCCACAGCCACGTGATATGATGTACCATCCTCCTACCCAATAGGTAAGCGGAGTGAGGGCTCATGTATGAGCTGAATATGTGCATTAAATGACACATATGGTTTAAACAGTGTTTGTAACTGTAATTGGTGGTACTCAACAACTTTGACACCATTTTTGTTTCTCTTTCCTTGTTCCCTTCTTTGTCTGGCACAATCACTCTTAAAACCCTGGACATCATCAAGTACCCTGGAGGATTTGTATGCACCTAGGACTTCCAGGTGACATAATTTTAATATTAATTCACTTTCATTCATACAGTAGCGATGATTGGTCCTGATGAAAGCAGCAGGATACCTTTTGGATCCACACACTGCTGAAACATGTCGAGCTATGAAATCTATATAGTAGCTATTTGTTTAATCTACTATGTTCCCACACTGGTTTTTAACATTGGAAGCTTGAGGGGCATCCATGAAACCTTTTTTCCTCTCAACTCTTCAATTTTATACACTTCACCACGTTCACACTCTGTCCTTTTTTTTTAACGCACTGCTACACCGTCACTCCATACACACCATCAAACACTGGTGCATCCACTTTAAAAAAATATCAAGTGGCTGCAAGTACTTTCTCCTTGGTGTGAGGAGTCCCAGATGATGACAAGGGCGGTATCGGACGATAATTGATGGGTACTTTCATACCCTGGAAGTATGTTGTTGTGCTTAAGTCATATTTATGATTAATTTTCATTTATTTTGTCAGGGAGTCTTTATTGACAGCCATATGAGAGCAAGTTGATTGTTCAGACCCACAAATATTTACTGTTTTTTTAGTTGCTGTATTATCCTCTTTGAATTTGATACAAAAGATGAGCAGGGTTTTTGTTCCCTTACGAAGTTGAACCAAATATCCGAATAAAGTACAAATGGAGAAATATGTGCTTATAAAGCCATAAAAGCGGAGATAAAACTATAGTCCTATTTACAGATGGGTGCTAACATGCATTAGCGCATGTTAGCATGCGTTTTGCCGACGCCTTGCTTTGCATCTCTAATGAGATGCAAAGTAGGCGTCACTCAGAGCCGGCTCTAGGCTCATGGTGGCCCTGTGCAGGGAGCATAGGTTGGGGCCCCGGAAGAGGGGGTCCGAACGGGGCGGAGCTCAGGAAGGTGTTTCAATAATACGTCCAGAAAAGTCGTTAGATGATTGACCAGTACCTGCGGCTGCTCCTACCCTTCCGAATTCGTCTCAGAACGATACAATTTAGGAGGAGGAGGACATTGTGACACACGATGTGAGGGACTGGGCGCACAGACAGCTGCAGTGCCAGGGCCATGACAGGGGCACTGGCACCTTCTGCACTTACTGTAGCGAGCTTTGTGTGCCACTGCACTGCCAGTGCCACAATCACATTTTTAACTTAAACTTAGTCAGTATATTCATAAGGGAGTAAATATGCAACAGTTTCTAAACAATTGGGCCACAACCACATAAACTTGTTCAAGATTCTTTCACGAAATGACAACCAACGAAAGGTTTCAAGAGCTGGCACAACATTGCCGTATTAAGGAAGGCTATGGGATAGGTGGGCCACCACAAGCATGAATAAAATGTAACCCAAGAGACTACTAGGGATTCTCCTGGTTTGGATTCTGACAGACACATGTAACTGATTGTTTTAATGTCTATCTTGGGACGTAGATCAGATAACTGTAAATATGATCTACACTTGTGTGTCATCAGTAATCTCTGTAGAGGTCACATCCTTACCATATAGAGGAAAAACCATCTGAGTGAAAGTACACAATCATATCATATCATCACATATACAGTGTATATATTATAAATTAAAATTATACTATTTAATTAATTCTCAGACTCTCTCTATAGCAGTCTCGTCTCAGAGTCAGACTCTCACCGTTCCAAATTGAAGGGTCGGGCCCGGGGAACCTTTACCAAGTCACACGCATTGCAACTGTTAAATAACCAACAACAATGCAAATATGTATGGTGTGTAATGTAGCGTTTGCTGCGACAGCCCTGTAGCTCTTTTACTGACAGTTACTTCGATAACACAACTGAGTTGCACTCGTTTTAATGACTTTGGGAGGATAACAGGCCGAGTTAGCAGGGCGGCATTTAAGCATGTAGCCTGCAGGATGCTGCCATTTTGGCAGTAGATGTGTTCGACTAATGGGGCTATGTGATCGGTTCCATAAATCATCGCCTGCCCCCTAACAATTAACCACGTTTTTTGCGAGGAATTGCGCCACAATGCGCTCAAGCGAAAGCCTCTTTGTTGCAATGCCATCTGAAACCTTTTTTTTGTTCAGGTGCAATGTTAAAATGACATCACAAGGGGCCATTCATTGTGCATTGCTTTTTGATTAAAAAATAAAACAAAAATGTCCTTTCTGCCACAAAATGGCTTTTGCCCATAATTCATAAAATGGACTTCAGCAAAAGAAATGGCTTCACGTGATCAGTGTGTGCTTGGCAGTGCCTCACAGCCAGCCAGGAGTGGACGTTTATGAAGTTACAATGTATGCTGGTCACAGCTACACAACAGACAGAAACTTGGGATGAAAGATGGCTCTATTCTAAATGCATGGATCTGCGACCCCGAACAGCAATTTGATTCTAGTGCATAGGCCTCTCTCTATTGTAATATATAACAAAAAAAACACAACTAAAATGAAACATGCCAGCACTTCATAAATTAATGCGTCACTCCACTTGTCTCCCAGTGCATTGTCACTGCATCGGAGGCAAGGCCCATGCTCAAAATGCATTTCTGTCAGAAAGAAACACATGATGCGGCATGTCAAGTTTTAAACATGGCATTTGCTTAAGAGTTACACATTTACAAATAAGACCGAATGCACGTGCAAATTAGCTGAAATGCAACTACTTAGGGGACGAGAGACAGCATTTGAGGCTTCGTTGCACAGGTATATGCTTTTGTTCACCAGGATATCAGATATAATTAAACCACTAGTGCATATTTGCAGGTTTACTGTATAGAGGAGCAGTGGTCATCAGTGCAGCGGCACTGGAGCAAAGTGGTGAGAGGGGGCCCACTGCACCCTAACTATGGATGTATTTTAGTACCAAACAGGTTAACGGGGGTGGTATCTTATTATTTGCATTAGAAACCATGACACCCTTCAACATCACGCATTGTTTACAATTCGAACGTTTCTAATGAAAACATGTTTTGTCTTTTGCTCCACCAAAGTTGCGCTAGGTCCAATGTCTAACTTTTAAAGCGGGTCACCACATGAAAGATCAGAGAAGGGGAGGCCTCTGCGCCTAGGTTACTTAATAGCGTTTTGTAGTATGTTAGTAGTACACAATGTACTACAAAAGCAGTATGTGACTAGGCCCCAACATCTTTTCTAATTTCAAGTCACAGCCAGAAGTGTCCCCCCGTGTGTTTCAGGGCTCTCACGAGAGCTGCCACGTGTCCTATTTTTTGAATTTTAATCAAAATGCCATCTCTATTTTTGACCTCTTGTTCCGCGCAGATGAAGTCATTTCAGATTTGGCCGCTCCAACGTTTTCCATATGCTTTAAATATGGCCTCTGCTGTGTGTGCCATGTGGTAGCTGTGAGGTGCATAGTGGGACAGCCGCCTCCTGCTCCTCAGACAGAGGACTCAAACAGCAGGTGGGTTTTCAAAATGGCACCGAGCGTGAGCCACAGCTTCCTCTTTCACTTTTATAACCACAAAACTGCTGCAACTTCCTGTCCAGCTCTAAAAATACTTTTTGTTTGTAGAAAATAGTGGAAATATGATTCTCCCTCCCCCCAAAAGATCGTGGGTGTTATTATATCCTATCATGCCATCAAACACCTTGAAGCCATGTTCAAACTGTATACATATAAAGTAAAGTTGTGACACTGTACCGTCAATTAAACCGTTTGTTGTCCTTTGTGCACCCATCTAGCTTGCTTCACTGCGTTGTGCTTTGGGACTGCGCTGGTGCCAGTGTGCCTGCCGCTGTAATACTCAACCCCCGGCGGAGGCCGCCAAATCCTGCCAGGGGGCCGCCAGTGCCAGTGATGCTTCCTATCCGATCCTCGTCGTGGCGGCCCCTGGCGTTTGGCGGCCCTGTGCAGGTGCACACTTTGCACATGCCTAGGGCGGGCCTTGCGTCACTGGGCAGTACTACTTGGAAATTATTGCTGATGTGCACATTGTGATATTTACAAGGAGGCCCACGCATTTTAGCAGACATTAGTTTTTGGCGAAAACTGCGGTTTTCGCCAAAAACTAACGTTTGCTAAAATGCTGACTTACCTATACTTTACATTGGGGTGGATTATGCTGATACAACCACAGGGTAGTATCAGCAAGGTTATCTCTGTTATCCATGTTACATCGCTGGAAAACCAACGATGTTCCATGGAAAACACTGCTGTCGCTGGAATAATTATAGCCATTGCGCTATGCGTTGTTAATACAGCGCTAGCATTGTGATAATTTCCAGCGATAGCCGGCGATAACAAATCTCACGCTAAGCGCGGCCAGCGATAATTATCGCTGACACTTGATGATATGATCCATAGTGCTTAAATGTGAGTTAGTGCAGCTGTTGTTTGGGGTGGTGAAGTGAGGGAGATGAGAGATAGTGCAGGGAGAGTGAAAAGAGGGTGCTGAAGAGGAATGAAATGAGAATTCAGATGTGCAGGTCATTGAGATGTGCAGAGAAAAGGGGCATACATGTCTAACATAAGGCTCACATAACTGAAGGCCAATACTGCTTTCACAGTCCACAATAATGTTTAATCCACAGTCTTACAATTTCAGAATTGAAAGACTTCCAATGTTAAATATGCATAACAAATAACTGCTGTTACTCATTTATCTTACACAACTAACAACCATTGACAAAGCCAATAGTACTGACAGGTTTTAGGTGTATGTCAGTTGTGATGTTAAATATGTGGATGCAATAACGTCTCAGAGAGAAACCAAAATGCTGGTGAGCTGTCACATTATGGGAATCAGAGAAATGTATTTTACATAGAAAGCCCCCTCTTTTTTTCATCCCACTCAAAGTCCTGTCTGCACATATATCTATATAACTAATTCAAGCCAACAGCTGTGGGTGCTTCCTGAAGCCTGGTTAGAGCATTTTCTTCATAGGTCTATGCTGTACGCAGTGCAAGACACCGGAAAGGGCCTGAAGTTGTGCTGCATAATTTGCACATCACAGTAACTATTGAACATATTGCAGCAGTGAGATATGGGTCAGTTTTAATGTGTTTAATATTTCAAGACTACACATTCCCATTGCTTTGTGAACCTTGCTTTCTCATTTCATTCATTTGCTTTAAAATGCACCATTTGCCAATCTTTTCTCAATATTTTCTGAGCAGGAGGACCCCCGGACTCAACGTCTGCCTATTTAGCTTGTTCACTTCGCTCACTACATAAAGGTCATACCCAACTTTTATACCCATTTAAAATGTCACCACCCAACACTAACATCACCATTCTTACCACTGAATTGAGATCATAAGAAATCGAGAGGTTTCCACTCGGGGAGCACCAAAGACCAGGGTTTACACTGCTTCCGGTCCGACGGGTTGGCATGCTTTTCGTAAAGTAATGGTAAGGTTACGACATGTTCGTGCTTAAAATGGATGCAAATCTTTCTGCAGAGTGCCTCAGCTCGGAGCTGGAAAATGTATTTGTGTTGAATGGAAGCTTGGCTTATGATATATAATACACCTGCATTCATCTCCGCCTTTCTCGTGCTCATGTATTGTATTGTGTGTGATGACGCTCTGTATTTCTCTCGCTCGGATACGGCACTGATTCTAGCGAATTAAATGTTAAAGGTCATTCGTTTTGCCTACATTACCTCAAAATGTCTTCATTGCCCCCGATAGCGCGTCAGCACGATGCAAATAAGACCCTCAGGCCCGATTCCCATGCGAGCTCGCTATAAAATGACTGCCATGAACTTACTGCGACACTGCCTGCTTCATCCTTTCTAACTATACACTCCCAAAACTGCCGCGATAATCCCAACGCAGAGGAAAGTCGTTGCTTTTGAACAAACAGTGCCAAACACTGTGTGATTTCTATGAATAGGAAATTATAGTCAAAGCTTCGCCGCAATTACACTCAGCAGCGGGGAAGCAATTTTACCCTGCCATTTTCTGAGCATCGACTTCGAATATACAATATTCTATGCGAACCGGTCACGTGACCGTGGCCCGGATTAAGTGCAGTCGTTCCGGCTCAGCCAGGTGCAAGACTGTCAATGTGATAGGGCACAAAAATATAGTGATTACAGCAGTTAGAAATGCTATATTATTGTGAGCCACCGCGTGTTTATTAAAACTCAGAATTCATGGATTCGTGACATGTAGGCCCCAGCTTGCTAAGAAGGTTTTTCTGCGCCATTTTAGTTTAATATATATAGGGCTCCTGGTTTTATGGTATTTATTTTTTTAGTATTTCCATCTGTATTTATCCATATTTATTTTTTGGTCATATTTTCTGTATTTAGCTACATTTATTTTTGTTGCAAGCAAAAGAAGACGCTTCAGCTAGAATTTTTTTCACATTCATTTGAATAGACAATGCACACTTGAACTCGGTTATTATAGATTTATAAATATATATATATATGTCAAATTAAGTAAACACAATGCATTCACTTGATAACTTTGCCATTGTAGGACAAGAATATGTGCATTTTAAGAGACTCTAAGGACATTGAGGCTCTTTCTGGTTGTTTTTTGTCTTTATGCCGTCTGGTCTCCAGACATTAGTACAAACTATTCAGTACAGACTAAGGAAGTTCCTATGTCCTAGTTATCCATATGGTCAGTACAGCTTAACCCCGGTTAGGCCTTCTGATCTACAACTTTATCAACTGTTAATACCCTTCACTGAGAGCAAAAGTAGTCCAGGGAAAAGCGTGCAAGTGGCCCCTTGCCGCTTGTACCCGTTACATAAGCCGGCATTTCACTTTAAGTGATTTGCCCAGAATCACAGGATGTGTAAGTCAATACCGAGATTCAAATTGTACATTAATTCCTCTCATTTCTTCATGGTCATCTTAAATGGTTACCTTTTGCTTCGAGAGGTTTTTTTGCTCAAATAAAATAACGTTGACGTTTTACATCGTTGTGCATTTTTGTCTGTTTTGTGTAGCTCGCACCAAAGGCATTGATGTGTTTGGCATGAGCTCCAGTATGGTTACACAAGATCACTCTAATTTTTACATGCACCGGTAAATCAAGTGATTTGTCCAGGATCACAGGATGGTGAGCCGATGCCGAGATTGGGCTGTGGTTACTCACTTCAAGATAAAAAAAGAGTTCTGCCCGTGAAGGCCCAGTCCAATGAGCTTGACCAAATGAGAGACCCCCACTTGCCTGTGCCCTTCAGCTGTCCCTTATTGGCAACAGTGTGAGGTTATCTAGATCTCCAGGAGGGGAACAACACTGTGTAGGACTCGAAACCAGAAGGGATTTTTTGTGGTGAAGCTATCGAGGTGTTGCAGATAACCTCCACTGCTTAAATAATTTTTTAGTGGGCCGGGACAGGACCCAGTGTTATCAATGTTGGCACAGTCACTCGAGGTGATATGATAATGACCTTTGCACTCCTCAAAAACTTCCCCTCAAACAGAAATGGTAAAGATACTGAGAGGTCAGCATCTACCCCCTCTGACATCTTGATGACCCTCCCGGTATAGCTCCATGCTCCTTGCACTCGACTTTGAGATTTGTCCAGGTTGAAAGTTTCCTTAGTGTCCATTACTTGGCTATGACATCAATATGCCAAACTCTGTGATGGCCAATGCCCACACTGTGATTTTAGAATGTCCTGGGGTCCCCTTCCCACTTACCCATGGTGATCCCTCTGTTTCCTTTCTAGCGATCCACACATGCACTGAGTCCAGAGAAAGACCCAGCTAATTCTAGCCTAAACAGCCGAGAGTGTGTATCCCTGAAAGCCGATAAGCGCTCCCGGCCTGGGCAGTAGAGGCTCACTGGAAACACATCAGCCTTGCTCGACAGGGGAGTGCTTAGGGTGATATAGATGGAAGAATAGTCTGCAGGAGATTCTGGCAACGATTTAAATCGTTTTCTGCATCCCCTGTGCACCTCAGACACGCATAGACACATTGCTGGTTTGTCAGTAATTTTCTGTGTCTATTTATAAATACAGAAAAAGGCAAAACAACATTCTGTCTGTATTTATATGTAAAAATCTGTTTAAAGGAAAACCAGGAGCCCTAATTATATATGTATATTTCTTTAGGTTACAAGCCTACTAAACCAGTTAATACAGTGCAGTTGCCCGAATAAGTGCGAATGACGTTCATATTTCCAAGTAAATCATGACGGGAGATCCAAAAGTATCACAGGTAAAAAATCAGCAGACCTTTAATTACAGTCCATGGCCCATGGATGGCCTTTCTTTGGATATTTCAGTCTTTGACTACTTGATAAGTGCAGGTATTTACATATATTTGAGAGGGCGTACACATTCAAAAAAGCTGGTCCGATAACTATGAGAGGGTTTTTTTCTGTCTCTAGATCTGGATCGATCACTGGGCAAGCCAGCTTTATTCCTTCTTCCACAGATCGAGGTAGGTCACAACCACAGCTAAAATTGCTAGTAGTCCATCCTTGTATTGCCACAACCAAGATGGTGGGCTGCAGAATGGTCTAAGCACAGAATCGTTTTTATTGGTGGCATGAGTGCCAATCAGAATTACTAAAACAGCCTACTGTTTCAGTAATTTTCGTTTCACTCCAACTAATTAAAAAAGGTCCCTGAGATTCCAGTATTGGGATTTGTTCAGGGGCAGCTCCTCCATGTGGGCGTAGGAGCCTCGCCCCACTGTTTTCTCACAGTGCGAGAAACAGAAACATAAAATGGTATTATAAATAGTATTTTATGTTTCTGCTTCTCGCACTGTGAGAAAGCAGAAGGATTTGGTTGGGGGTGGGTGTGTTTGGACTGGTCTGCTTGAGGACAGTGGATTAGTGGCTAGCCCAATGCTGCGGGCCCTGACTGTTTGGTCGGCCCTCTGGGGCCAACCAAGCCAGTCATGCGCACTTTCCCTTTTCTCCATGAAGGCTGCATGCAGCCTACATGGAGATAATGGCCTCCCCATAGACGCCTGTGTGGTCGGCGTCCCAACCAATCAAAATGCTGCCATTGCAGCGTAGTGATTGGGTGAGGGGAAGGAGGCTGCATGCTTCCTGCTCCAGCAGAGGCAGGAAAGCAGGAACAGCCCTAGCAGAGAAGACACGGACATGGGAAATGTAGGTTTAAAAAAATGTGTTTACTAATTAAACCCCCTCCCTGTGTGACTCCCCTTCCCACATGACCAGTCGCCCATCCCCACAACCCTCACGACCTCATGCCCACCCCCCCATCCATGAGCCATGCCGCTGGCGACTGGATTTGTTGCTATATGTACAGACTCTTCAAACAGATGGTGCATCCCTCGACCATGGGCAACCTAGGTACATGGGCCTAATTCACAACAATACCTTTATGAGCATATTATTATGCATGTGAGGAAGTACAATCTTGCAGATATGTAAGCCTCTGACAACCGTTCACAAAATTTGGACTTAAAACATTATGCATGCAGGTACCTTTAACATGACACCCACAATTTTCATAGGTAAATCATGGGTGGGACATTGTACACCTAGATTTGCTAATGTAATGCTTCAACCTGTTCATTTTTGCTCAGTAAGCGTGGCATGGAGCACAAAATTACACCACCACATGCAGAGTTAATATTGTGCAGTGCAGCCATATGTGTCACAACTTCATAAATGGACAGAATAGGAACTCAGCAACATTTGAGGTCACATTCACCAAGTAGCAATCACACACCAATGGCCATATCAAATAAAGTCAGCACTGGGAGAGCTAATGTAAGACTAGTCTCAGTCACAATTTTGGGCTGACAGGTGTCTTTGGTAGTTGAAGAGCTGGAGCAGCGCAACTTTACCACTGTAGACAACGCTGCTTTTGGCTGGAAATGTAGCAGCATTTCTTGGCATAGCTTACGTAAACAACAGAATATAAAACAATAGCATAACCAAAGCAATGTAACAACACAAAAGGCATAATATAACAACAAAAAAGAGCACATCAGCACAAAAGAGTAAAAACAGATCGTAACACAACAACTGCAGTATAACGCAGCTATTGCAGCACTTATACACAAAAGCATAAAAACATAACAGAACGCTTTACAACCACAATAAAATACCACACATTTATGCAAACATGTTCTTCTCAGACATTACCATCTCCAGAATCCTGTTTTCTTAGTAGAGTGGTAAACGGTGTTTAAACTAGCACATCCTCGCCTTACCACCAAAGACATGAAATAACACAGTTCAAACATTTTCTGTAATCCGACCCTAAGGCACATAAATAGTTGAATTTATCACCCTTTTCCACTCCACTATCAAATTATTCCAACTATGCTCTTTAGAGATGGCATCGGTACAGATGAAGAGGAATTTAACCGAGAAGGAGGCACACATTGTGGTCATCTATGAGGTAGACGACTTAGGCCTTCAGTACAAATTTACGGAGACATTCTGTACCCTGTGCAAACAGTGTAGAGAATACCATCTTTTTTGCCCTTATCACCCCCATTTTTTATACTGGTGGTAACCGACTGACTGTGCCCTGGGCTCTGCTTACCAGACCCAGGGCCAGTGCTCTGATTAAAAGGTATATGGGTTTAATTACAATTGGTACTGACAGCCTAGCTAAAAGTCCCTAGTATATAATAGGGCATATAGGCGTAAGAGCCCAATAGACTTAATGTACTTATGTGTAGACTACTGTGTTGCCTGCTGTCATTTTAGAGGCAGCCCTGCCTTTCAGGCGGCATTTATCGTAAAACTATATGAAAATTATACTTAGGAATTTAAGGGACTTCCAAAGTCTCAAACTACCTTATTGTTGCATATAACTCACCCCTAAGGTCTCCCTTAGGTGCCTCAGGGGTAGGATGCTTTATAACTATAAGAAGGGACATTATAAAATATGGTTTATATGCCCTATTGAGGGAAAAGTGTCAAATTCTGTTTTTCTCCATTGTAGGACAATGCCTCCATAGGTATAGGTATACTTTATGAAAGTATAACAAAGTATCAAAATGATAGTTACCATACATCTAGCGAATTGTCACTATTCAATTATTATAACTCTCACAGAAACAAAGTTATAGAACGTTCGTTTATGCAAGCCAAAATCCAGCCTTCTGGCAACCCTTTGCTGATTGGGCAGCCTCTGCCAGGCTGAGTCAAGTTGTCTTAATGAGGTGTGAAGTGGCCTGACTAGAGACAAAGGATTTCCTCTGGGAGGAGAAGTGCATGGCAGGATGGGGGTGAAATAGCCAGACTGGTGTTCAAATGGAGAATGACAGTTTAGGGCAGCACAGGCTCACCCCCACATCCTGCACCCCCAGCCAGACAGGACCCCCAGTAATTAGATTAGGAGATGGGCTGGTTTAGCCATATCTAACCCTCCAGGAGAGTGTTTCTTCATTTTGGATTTCGGAGGTACCCTTTATCCCATTGATCATGGGTGCCCCCGCTTGATGTCCAATAACACTGAATAAATATGGGAAAGCTGAATGGCAACTCAGATCCCCTGCCTGGAACAAAAAGGAGAATAAGAACTGCCCTGCTGAAATCCTGATCAGCACCCAAAGGATTATACTATAAAGGGCTGCACCTGCTGCACAATCCAGAACTACTGCCCTAAGGAATTTGCTGGCTGTATAAGGATTAAGCAAGGGACTCCCTGCCAGCAACAGGCAACATAGATCCACCTGCACCATCTCCACCAAGCAGTCCCCAGACTGCAGAGCATCCAGTGGCTCTTTGAAGATTTGGCCAGGTGCATTGAGAGAATTGTAATCCTAACATCTCAAGGGCCATCTCAGAGATTCAAGACCCTTGTATTGATGTTTTGGACACTTACCACAGGAACTTTAGGAAAATTTTCCAGAAGTTTGGAGATGTTTAGAGAAACCTTTGGCAAAAAGCTCCATAAGGTGTCAAACTCACCGGCGAGAGTCAAACCACCGCATTGAACCCTGACCCTGCCTGGATTTTAAGTTCATCCACCTGAAAGCTCTGGAGCTCAAGACATCCAGGAGTTGACCGATGGCTCATGCTGGACCAAGCCGATGGTGTTGACGCAAATCCAGCTTGGCAAAATGTGAAGTTGAAATTTTCACCAAGGCCTCCCGCTTAGTGAATCTGACCCGCACTCCATTGCGGTCGGCCTCAAGCTTAGACTCTGCCCCAGTCATGTATGACCAGATGTCCCAAGTTGGCGCTTTTGGTGTTTAAGGACTAGAAAGTGTTCATTCATTAAAAATTCATATCTCCAGTTCCCTACTTTGGCTTTTTGCCATTTTGGTGTTCAGCCATAAAAATATAAGATATATATATAGATTGGTGTTGGATTTTCATTGTGTGTTGTGTCTCACTTATTTAATGTATTGGTGTTTTTAAATGCTTTACCCGCCTGTCTCCTAAGTTAAGCATGCCTGATCAAAGACAGCTACCAAGGGTTGAGCAAGGTAATTATATTTTGACACCTTGACTGAACTTTTTATTGTGTTTGTGGCCATAATATTAGTGATAGGTCCCTACCTATCACTACTAATAAACCACTTTCCAACACAGTGGTTACAATGAGCACATCTACATGGTTTTCTCAGATAGTTTACTGAAGTTCAATCCTGCCACAACTGGGAAAAGGCCTGGAAAATGGGCAAAAGATGATGTATTCGGTTTATTAAAATACCATGAATGAAACATTTATTGTTGAGTTACTAAAAACTTACAATTAATACAACATTATGCAATTCATCTTACATTTCATACATTATTAAGGACACATAATTAAAAGAAACTTTTCATCAATGTATAAAACCAAATATAAATAAAACCATCCTCATTGTCCACAGTTAAGCAATTTCTTCTCCACTATTTCTATAAACTTCAAAAGTCTACCCGCAAATTGCAAGCTTTCTCCTTGTAAACTGGCTATGACTGCTTGTCGGCATGTTCGTATAATTTGACTATTAAAGTCCGACCTTAACAGCCTCCTACGTTTATTAAAATAGATTTTGCATGTTGTCCAGTATTTTCATGTTGACAGCTTGGAATGACAGATATTTACCAGAATGTGTAATATCCCACTGTGGGATAGTGGTATTGCATGGTAAGTATCCAACTCTAATCTCCTAAACATTCAATGATGGCCAATAGGAACTCTTCAGCCTGCCTCCCCAGTTCACACACTATGTGCAGCAGACAGTCAGGACATGTGCAGAAGCTGGCTTATATGAATGAATCTAATGGAGTGCAGATACTATTCTCAGCATAAATCATGGAAAAATAATAACAATAATGATATGAAGAAGAATATAGCACTGTAGCACTGTGCTAAGGGGAATAACAAATGTTAAAGTCCCTCTTCCCTTGTGATATATCCAAGCTGCAGGGGAAGGCCCATAGCAAGGGACAAGGTATTTGACAACCTTGCAGCAGATGGCACAAGGGCGTTAATGCTATTAGAACAGTCAACTCAATTGAGGGTAGAATGTTCTAAGTTAAAAAGGGAGTAAGAGAAAAACAAACATTAGAATGTTGGAGCAGTAGTTCTGGATCAGCTATCCAATTGTCTTCAATGGAGCTACCAATATTCCACTGTTATAATAATTCTAATATTAATAATAATAATAATAATAACGAAAAATAATTATATTATAGATGAATCTATTATTTGCTATTATTTATTTGGTGCCTAGTCACTGATAACAATTGCAAATTATTACTCAGCTCTATAGTACTCAGCTTATCAACCTCGGAAGGACGAAAGCCTGAGTTGAGCCACCAGGTTTCGAAAATGTGGCCTTCAAATTACACACAGACCTCTACATTGGGGTCTTTAGATAAATGCTATCTCAAAATCTTACACAAAAGAAATTCTATAGTACAGTGACTTTCTACCTGGGCCGAGGATAATGAGATTATACCATACGAGAACAGGGAATGTTTAGAGTGGACTCTGCAACCCTGTCATTGAAATTGAAGACTGGAAAATGCCAGTTGGGTTACTTTCTGTCCTTCAGCTGCTGCACTCAGGAAATTTGGTTCAGGGAGCGTAGGATGTGGAAAGAAGGTTGGCAGAAAGAAGTGTTGTGAATAAAGGGCTAATACAACTGTATCTTTCCACCAGCTTTATTTGGACTTCATGTAGCAGACCTTCCTAGCACAACAGAAGAATTGCATATACTTTCTCCCAATATGATACCGTCATACACCACATGACTGTTTCTGATGTTTATTCTGAGAAAGCTCTCGGACAACCATTCAATTCTCTTTACGTCAATGGACCTTTGTTATAGCCTGAGAAGGTAAGGGGTTACTGACAAGTTTGGATCCATAAACTGTATGACCAAATGTAACCACACATTAAGAGTCAGAGTCCATAACTTAAAGTTGAAAAAGTATTTATTATTAAATCAAAGCCAAGGAAATATAAATCAGATGCAAAAATACAGTAAATATACAGAATTAGTAAAGGAAGACCAAATTGACTTACAATATTGGTCCTTAACAGCAAGGAACAAATCAAGATTTCCGTAATTGCAATACAAAAGATTAACAACAAAGTCTGATCAGTGGACAAATAGTTTTGATCCTTCTCCCTATACATGGGAAAGAAATGCAGTATCTAGCTATCTCTGCAATAAACTAGGAGATAAGAAAATGCTATTAATCTAGAAGCAAGAGAAGGTATCAGAACTTCTTTGAAGGTTCTGTAAGCAAAGATCATGTATAGTATAAAGCCACACAATCAGACATCAGGAGAGATCTGTACCACTCGAAGTCTAAAAGACATCTCTCTGACTACAAGGTAAGTTCACTAATAAAAAGCATCCAGAAAGTTTGAGACACATGACCTCATATTATCTTACTTTGTTATTTCCATTTCACATGAAAACTTCCAGCACCTGGTATAATACTGCCATTTTCCAGTCTTCGCTCCTGCAGCGTCCTTGAATTCCTCCATTCGAATGATATCGCCATCTGGTAGCCCCCCGTGTTCTTCTCATTACATATAATTGACCTTGCCAGTTCTTCCTCGCCTCACTATCTTAGAATAAAAGGTTCTTTTATTAACTAAGGATGATTTGGTCTGTACCTGTAAAAGGGGAAAATATTTAGAAAACAACTTTCACGTTCAATGTTAAATATCCCAACTGTAAGTTTAGGGCCCACAGTCACTCTAACTTAGCAAGTTACTCTCAAAGCATCTAATTGTATAAACCACATATATTCCTGTATATACATTAATAACATATAAAAAGATTCATATATATTTTGTACTTTCACATGTGGATATACTTTGGTTAATTTGAACAACAATTAACCATGCTATATGCACATCAACAACACTGTCACGATTCTTTCTTTCCTAACCTATGGAGAATGCACTGCGTTAAATGGATTTTTGCGCAACCCCAGTACAATTTAGCCTAAAGAATACTTTTATAGACAGCTACCTGTTCCTAAAAGAAAAATAATTAATGCAATATGTGTAAACTTCATTACTGCACTTTCTGTACTAGTGCACTACATATACTGACTATAGTTGTATTATGTGAATACATGAGGCCAAAAGTACATACATATATGTGGCTTTATCAAGATTAAAGAGTGGAGCTAAATTATACTACTCCAATTCTCTGCTGTAATAAATAACTTTCAGGCTTTGCAAAAATGAGAAAAATACTTCCCCACCGAGTCAGAATAAATGTATCTTTCCATGGACAAGCTAACTGTTCCTTACTGAATAACATACTATTCAAAATTTTATGTTTTACGCGTATAAGCTGTAAAACACTTGAACCAATGTAACAGAATGATGAGAGAACCAATTAATGTATACTGTGTTGGTGGTTCCATTTCACTTGCTCTCAATTGATCAAAAGCCTGTGAAGTATGTACTAATGAGGTCAACGTATGAAATTCTGTGTCTAAGGTCCTATTTGACTTCTGCACATGAGAAGGAGACACTTTCCCCATTCTGTGAAGGCACATCTATGCTGGATGTGCCATTGCTAGACGGCTTTTGAGTTCTTTGACTTTTACTCCTTACCAAACCTACATGCTTGGATATCACTAAATGATGCCTTAACTTATGCATTCTGTAACTATTTTATTTTCAGTAAATCTTTCAACTTTAGCCCCTTGTTTGTCGTTCTTTGAGCTGAACGCTTTCCTGTCCTTTCGTTGTTCTATGATTTGAGATAACACATAAACTGAGAGATGGGTCCAGCATGGAGCATCAAAGCTTGAGAGCATCTACACCACTCTTGGTCCAAATTGCCAGCATGCTGGGGAAGTAAACTGAGGTGGATTAGTATGCTGGTGAAGGTCCTAGGGAATACAGAAGTGCAATAATTTTGCCTCTGAATAGCCAAGGTTGGGCTAGGACTCCTTTCCCCACAATCCCAGTGTGACTAGGTAGGGCGACTTCCTTCAGCACTATATAAACCAGGCTTGGAGCTCGCAGCACAGGATACCTTTTTGTAGCAGGTTGCGGTTGCCCATAATCTCACTGTAATTGGATTCTGGGGAATTCCTTCACAGATATAAAAACTGCCCATGGAGCATGCGGTATGGGACACCTTCTTGCTGCAGGTAAAAATGCCAACTTTAGCATTCTAGAATATAAGAACATCCTATTTGTAAAAAGGGTTGATTAGGTTGGTCCGAAGGAGGCTATTGCAATAATTTTTTATGCAGGAACTATTGGGTGCAACGTTGAATGATCACATTAGTTCATTCCTACTTGGCTTTTTTGATAGACATCTTCACTGTAGTTCTGCAGTGCTATATACTCCACCAACTCCCAATCCTGCCACTCCAGAATGGACAAATACTTTAGCCGCCAATCGTTTTTCCCCATTGCCAATTTGAATGATATTAATTGACTTCTTAATGTGCTATCTAGGTGAAAGGGGTTGAGAAATTACTAGTGGATATGCCTAGACCCCAAATGTAGATGCAGAATGATGACAGCTTTAACAGTTCATGGACAAGTCTTGCCTGCTGGTAGATTGCTGGTATTATTACGAAAATATAGGAGGCAAATTGGCAAGCTTATGTGCATGAATTCAATATTGTTATGCTTCAAGAAACTTGGTCATTAGACAACATAGTGGATGATTAGGATGTCAGTCCGATTTGCCTTCAACCAACATCTCTGTGGTTTCGGAACCGACCGACCTTGGGTCGGTGGTCCAAAACCGCGATTACGATGCAAACTCCCATTTCCCATTGTGCGCTTGAGAGGTGGCCGGAAACTGGCGGCAGCACAAGCTCCCATTGAGAAATGGTAGTTACTGTAAATCCCTGCATTGTGTGGCACGAACCGTTAGGTGCCCACCACAGGATGCAGGGATTTGCATGGAGCAAAATAGGTGCCCCCCCCCCCAAGCCAACAACCGGAGGCCGAAGATGGAAGGGGGCCCTTCTAGGGACCCCAAAGTCACTTTCTGACAGCCTTTCCATGTTGGGAAGTCCGACATGGAAAGCCTGCCGGAAATCAACATCATAATCCAACAGCAAACACACCGCCCTTAATGGATTATGTGTGGCTTACCACTGGTCGACGGGCCCCTTTAACCCGTCGGAAGCCAGTTGGTTTGACTGGTCAGTTTAAACTCTGACTGCTGTCTTTGTAGTAGGGCGGTCGGAGTTTAAACCTTTAATGTCGGTTGGTAAGCCTCTGACTGCAGGTCAGAGCAGGTCAGAGGCTGTCCGACCGACATCCAAATGAGGCCCTTAATCTTTGATGGGTGCCAATGGTTTTGCGCCCTGTCGATGGAAAAACAAGTGGGGGGTTAGTAATTATGTTCTGCATCTCTAAAATGTTCAAGATTATTATGCATATAGCTTTTAATCCCCCAGGTAGTCAAATTCTATGGGTGGCTCTTCCCTCTTTATCTAACATTTTTCCCATTAACTTTTATAATTCTGTTTATTCAATTAGACAAGAGCTGTAATATTTATCTTAGGGCCTTATTACGACTGCGGCGGTTGATGGGACCGCTGTAGTTGTGGTGGCGGTTCGATCATCTCTACACTGCGGGACCACATGTAGTATTATAAGTGTGACAGTCAGTCCAACACTGAACAGCTACTACCGCTGTGGATCAAAGATCCTGCAGCGGTTTGGCCGTGGTTCTAGGCCAAAATATGCGGGTTGTGCAGCACCGGCCCCAGAGAGCATATTTTGAGATACCTCTCCACTGCCCTTTTCAGGGCGATTGCCCCCCTGTGCACGTGGGTGCATGCAGGGGGCACATGTTGTGCTCCCTGTAGTTTTGCAGCCTGAGTTCATGCACCAGAAGGAATGCACCACATGGTGCATTACTTCCCATTCAGGAACGTTCGCTGGTTGTCCCACAGTGGTGCTGTTTAAGGCTCACAATGAGTCTTTAAACAGCACTGCTGCAAGACCACCACACCACAAACTTACAAGTAATCAGATGGGCGGCAACGACTCTTAATTTTGCAGGGTCACTACTGTGGCATGTTGCCCACTTCAGCACTGCTAAAAGTCATAATAAGGCCCTTAATGTGAATGCTATTCTGGGAGGTCAATCATATAAGGATTTTGCAGGGTTTTAACACAATTATTGGTGGTGATTTTACACACAAATAGAAACTAGTACCTCACGTTGTGATCCATTCCATATTCCAGCAGATCTGATAACTCAGGAGTCAAATTGTATAATTTGTTGATAATATTTGGCTTATGCACTACTGCTGAAAATGTGATATCTCTAACCAGATTTCAACCTTTAATGTTTGGTGCCAGGGTACCATCATCAATTACATCTTTGCTTCAAAATCTATGTAAATCTTAACCATTTAGGGGGCATGCCTGATAACAGCTATAGTGATCATAATCCAATTAAGCTTTTGTTTAGCTTGCCAATGAAAATTAAACATCAACCTAAAAAAGGAATATCTGTCTTCATTGTGATAGAATGGGGTTAAGATTAAGTAGGGAATCCATGTATATTCCAACACTACTTTCCTCTACTATGAGAGACAACCTTGAATTGTTCATGGGTTAATTGTTAGTTGCCCACAAGTCACCAATTCTGATTACTTATACTTCACTACAGATTAATTATGATGCTACTGGAATACCTAAATCATGGCCGTTAGCATGATTGTTCCTGTCTATTACAAGGGTAAAAGATACGTTCATTAATAAGTACATGTTTGCACAGAAAGAGGCTTTATACTTCTCTATCGATTTTATTAGCTTCTTTTATCAGGTTAAATGATCTAAGTTATATTCTATCCTTGGGGAGATCGAGTTGCCAGCTGCTATGGTGGATTTTGTACGTACTTTCAATGTGGAGTTACAGTGACTGGGGTATTTGGACAAAATATTGCAGCATCAGACTGCCGTGCAACCGCCAAGGGACCAGGGATTCATAATCATAAAAGGGCAGGTGTACCGCCAGCCTAATGGTCCACGGATGACCACCCAGCGACTATGGTGGTCCGATGGACTACCGTAGTCATATTAAGACCCTAAGTATTAATAGATATTAAGATATTTTTTCTATTTTAATATTTAGAACTCTATTTTTAGTTTTGTAGTTTTGGTTAGTGTCTTTTTAGATAAAAGTTTATTTAATTTATGGTAAAGAAGTGTATGTGAGTAGGGAGTATTCATTGTGTATTTAAAATGCTTAATTTGCATTAACTTGAATAAAATGTTATATTTTTTTGTGTGTACTGTGAATTTCACCTGTTTAGCACCAAACACCTTCTTATCATAGCCTTAGATTGGAGTGGAAATAGAACATGTCACCCCTTTAGTGTCCAACACCTTCCACCAATTTGGCTAGATTGTAGTTGAAATATTAAAACTCACCCCTTTAGGGGTCAACAACGAGTTTCAGCTGTGTGGAAATGAGCGGTACACTGCCGCCGCGCCCCCGTACCACTGAGACTCGCTGTCACCCGTCTGCCAGATTACGTCTTTAAAGTGGTTTGGCAGGCAGGCAGCATGGAGAGCCCACAGCGATGCCTCTTTCAAAGGAGGGAAAAAGGAAACACAAAGGGACCGCAGAACAAGGTTCCTTTATGGCATGGACTCGAGAGTCCAAGCCGTGCAGGAACTTGTGTGCATCTACACAGGGGGTCACATGTTATGCCATCCGTGTGCTTTCACATGTAGTGGAGGCACAGGGGGCCGTATAGGCCACCCTTTCATTCCTCTCTACCATGGTGTACATGGAGCAGGAACCTCATAATATGCTTGGTAGACCACAGGCAGTCCCACCAGGCATATTGTGACCTCTGACTGCCACAACACTAGTAAGGAACGGCCTGCGCAAGTCTGGCAGTCCTAGGACTGCCAGACTCATAATCGGGCCTTTACTGTCTAACAGTTTTTAGATGTTTTAATGATACTGTTTTTCACTAATCTGTAGTGTTTCATGTTCTATTTTAGTAATGTATCGCTATCTTAGGTTAAATTGTGTTATGACAGCTATATTTTGATGATTAACTGTTATGAATATGTATGTTGGAAATGTAATGTTTTTTTGCTGGAGGGTTTTTTCATTAACTTTCCACGTTTTTGTCTACAAGCATGTCCTATGGGCATTGGGAGTTTTATTTACCAATATATAATTATAAACCAATGCTTTTTATTTTGATTTATTTATTTAGTTTTGCCTTGAGTGTTTCTATTTTTTATGGTTCCTAGATACTTCTGATTGCTTTAAAGGCTTGCTATTGGATTTGTTTTATTTTAGATTTTTTTTGGGGCTCTATAGACAATATATTTCCTTTATTTGGTGGATATCTATTTTCATGTGGTTTCAGAGAAATATCTGAGGCTACAAAATAGTATTGAAGTGAGAATAGTAAATGTTATCACTTCAGTGTCCATCACCTCCCTAAAATTGTTTCGATTGGAGTGAGAATAATCACCCCTTCAGTGGTCTACAACTTCCTCAAATTGGGGTGGATTGGAGTGGGAATAGTATATGTCAACCATTTAGCTTCCAACACCTTCTCCAAGTCGAAAAAGAATAGTAAATATCTCCTATTTAGTGTCCAAAACCTTCCCCAAATTAGCTTAGATTGGGGTTGGAACTGTAAATATCACCCCTTTTAGTGTCCAACACCTACTTCTAATTGGTTTGTATTGGAGTGCGAAGAGTACATGTTACCCTTTGAGTGTCCAACATGTTCCCCAAATTTGTTTGGATTGGAGTGGTAATAGTAAATGTCAACCCTTTACTGTCCAACGCCTTCCCCAAATTGGTTTAGATTGGAGTGAGAATAATAAATGCCACCCCTTTAGGGCCCTCTGCTTACCTCAACTTTGTTTTGATTGGAGTAGGAATAGTAAATGTAACCCTTTTACTGTCCAACATCTTCCCAAATTTCATCAAATTGGAGTGGGAAATGTAAATGAGCCCTCATTATAGTCCAACACCATCCCCAAGTAGGTTTAGATTGGCATGAGACCAGTAAATGCCACCCCTTTAGTGTTCGAAACATCCACACAATATGATTAGATTATAGTGCGAATAGAAAATGTAACCCATTTAGTGTCTAATATTTTTCAGATGTATTAGTGTTACTGTTTTTTAAGTAGTTTGTAATTTTGGCTTGTTGTACACTATCTTAATAATGTATTGCTATGTTATGTTAAATTGTGTTATGCTAGAAATATTTTGATGATTATATGTATTCTGGAATTGTAATGTGTTCTGTGGGTGGATTTACACTTACTTTACAGGTTTTGATCTTTGAGCATGTCCCAAGGGCATTAGGAGTTTTTTTTGTCAATGAAATCATTTTGGTTTATAATAAATCAAAGCTTTTTACTTTAATTTCTTTTAGGATTTCTTGCAATGGCTCCTTAATACTTTGGATTGCTTTGAGGGATTCCTATTGGATTTGTTTTATTTGTACTTTTTTGGAGGCTTTTTGGACAGCATTTTTCCAATTTGCGGTGGATTTCTATTTTTATTAAGTGGATACAGCGAAATGTCTTCAGCTACAAAACATTAAATTGTATTTATTTATTTTCTTTTGGGTGGGAAATATTTGTGTAAACATTATCTTACAGTTATGTGAAATTGTTTGCTTTATGTGTTGTAATTATTTTATGTGATGGATTGAGTTTGTTTTTAACTTTCTTGGTAGATGACGGGTACATTTTCTTGAAAATAATTTACAAATAATTTATATATAATTTTATCAGTCTTCATTATTATTGTAATTTTAATAGTTTTCTGACTACAGTAATAAAATAATGTATTTATTATTTTAAATAAAAAAGGTTTGGTACGTTGGTTTAGCATTTGTCATATTTGTGGGGGACTTTGGGAGGTTACTATTTATTTTATGATATGCTTTTGGCTAAGAAATTTACTCCAATGATATTTCACTTTAAATTGTAGCATCTTGTACATTCTTTTGGTTTGTTTGCTAAGTTTAGGGCCAATTTGGCTAACAGATTACTCGTCGTTATTGTCAGCTTTGCTCTTTTTCTAATGCTTCTATAAATTTGGAGAGGGTAGGTTGGGCTCTGCCTAGTGTGGATTGAAAGCCATTGTGCCATCCTTCCACTGTGTTGTTTGTTTTGGCTTCCTGTGCCAAGGTGCTGTTATAGAGATTCCACCATGGTATTTGGAATTAGGGTTGGAGTCTGTGACCGGAGCAATGCAGTCTGCTAACCCAAGTGTCTTCGAAATTGTCTATTAAGGGACTAAGGGCCTGATTATAATGTTGGTTGGGAAGCCGCCAACCACTGGTCTGAGGCTTTCCAAAAGACATTGTAGGCAATAAAGTATGATCGCTGTATTACAGTGGTCGGAGTTTAAACTGGTAGTGGAATCTGATTCGGTTCCAACAGGCTCAAGGAGCTCGTTGGCCAGTTGGAGGGGCCACATAATCCCTTAAGGACAGCATTTTGCTATCGCAATTATGATAGCACTTTCCACCAGCAATTCCATTTTGGCCTTTCTGACATGGAATAGCTGTTGGAAAGTGGGTTAGGGTGCCCCTAGCAGGGCCCCTTCACCCCCTAGTCCTCCGCATGTGCCCCATCACATCCTTGCACCATGTGGCAGGAACCGTGAGGTGCCTGTCACACAGTGCAGGGATGTTTAAAAACTTAAATTTGTCAGTGGGAGCTTGTGTTGGAGGCGGTTTTGCCCTGCCGCACAAACTCCCATTGAAAAATCGAATTTAGCAACAGCACCATGGGTGGTCTCATCCTAATTGCGGTGTCGGAACCGCCGACCTGAGGTTGGTCGGTCCCAATCCGCAGCGATGTCGGTCAGAGGCAACTCCGACCAACATCATAATCAGGGCCCCTGTTTGTCTTAATTTTGTTGGGAGAAAACACTTTCTATTAGTAAATGGTAATAGTTGGCTACCTCTGTGACAGGCATGTAGGTTAGTGCTATCCTTTTTTAATTTAAAGGCTAATTGGCTATTTGTAAAATATTGTACACAGCACAGATTTTTAGAGGCGTCTCCATATACTCCATATCCTTTGATTGAAATGAGAGTAACAGCCTTCTATGGCTGCGTGGGGGTGCATTTTTAGAAAGTTTTAAATCATGGCTTTCCGAAAGGCTATGATTAGTTTTTTGGGGGGCAGTAGTTATTGTTTTTTTATGTGGTTTAAGTTGTCATGATAAGTGCTCCTTTGTTTATTTGGTAGAAGAACATATATAAAAGAGATATTTGGGTTTTGATATTCACCATGTACGGTGTATATCTGAGTGACTGAGATCCCATCCATCACCCATGTTTGAAGTTGGGTATGGTGTACTAGGTTATCTGCTGTACAGAGTATTAGTATTTGTTTCTCATTTGATAGGTTGTCATGTGAAAGCAAAGGTTCCTCATTATGTGTAATTGTTAAATGTTCAGGTATGTGTATATATTAGTATCTTCTAGGGTCAGGTGGGGTATCCCTGGTGTTTTTTCAATTGCAATATATGTTTAAAAGTGGCTAGAGGTGGTAGTCGGTAGGATATCTTTAAGGATTGGTTGTGGGTTCCTGGGAGCTATTCCTTGCTTCTCTTATATGCTGCAATATCTCCCTTACCTCTATACATTATACATTTGAGGGGGCTGGGCTCCCTTACATGAATTATGACTTCATGTTTTGCAGTTGCCCGCCCGTTGCACGCATTAGAATACTATTTACTACATTTTAATTTTCTATTTTCTGATAATCCGCTGTCTTGGCTGTAGGTGTAGCTCATGTGATTTAGTAACTGCTTTCTTTTCTGTGAAGAGATATGTTTTGCAACTTCTGTCATTATATCTGAAAGTAGTGTAATAATATATTTATGTATAATATTTTAAAATGTAAATTGATAAATGTAAATTGATACTTGTATAGCGCACTACTCACCTGCAAGGGTCCCAAGGCGCTTGTACGAATACGCTGTGGAACCCATCCTGGCTTTACCTGTGAGGCGTCCACTCCTGGACACCCCTAAGGTGAAGGCCAGGCATCCTTAGCGTTGTGGGGGCCGTTGTGGAGATTAAGCAAGCTATTGCCCAGAGTTGCAGAGTGGGACTCCATGATTGGAATAAGCACTGAGGCGAGAATTATCAGGTCCGTGGAATTTTGAGTCAAAGACCCGCCGAGGCAGGGAATTGAACCCTGGTCCCGGGCTAGACCTCTGCATCAGGGTCTGCCGCTCTAATCATTAATTTAAAGATTGTACTTTTATATTTTACATGTAAAAATATGCAACTGCTTTTTTTTGTATACTTACATGTATGTTCTGTTTATATGTTTCATAAGCTTTTGCAGCTTTTCCATTTTCCATTGGAGTGTTCGAATGTGGAGCAGGTGCTTTCTTTTTTGTTGTTTGGAAAAAAAACTTACGTTTTGTTTTAAATCTTAATGTGCTAGTAGTTTATAGAGTTTGAGATCATTAAGTTTATTTTTGTTTGCTGTTGGATGAGTTAATAATTTTGTATTGATTTACGTATACTTACTTTCTTATATCTTTTTGATGTTTTATGATAGTTGTTATTTTCTGTCAGTTTATCAATTTGCCACACTGTACTTTTTTTATTTTAGGAATTCTCTGTAACGAGATAGAAGGTGTATAATATTTTAATATTTATTTGCTATGTTACATTTTTATGTTTAATATTAATTATGTTTTAGATTGAATATGACTTTTACTTACATGGTTAGATAGCTGTTTAGATGTATACATTGCTATTTTAATGGTCTGGTGAAACAATCCAGCAGAGGTTCCTCATCTTGCAGCGTTTGTCATTTTTGAACTATTTAGTTGTTTAAATTAGTGCACCTTTGTTGATTTGATTGTTTGTTTTATTTTATTGGTTACATTTATTTATAGTTTTATTTCATTGTCTGGTTTAGTTTTAGTTTGACTTTTTTTACCACTTGAGTCCTTCTATGGTAATCAATAATGTAGGTTTTATTTTTGATGTATGATAGATTTATACAAGTTCAAAGACAGTTTTTTTCTTAATTTTATTATGTATAATGAATGTTTTAAATAAAAATTGACGAATAATTGTTTGAATGGATTGTGTTAAATATTTTGATAAAACAATTTGCTGACTAATGAAATAGACAAATATAACATTCCTTTGAACTTGCATTGTCTCTAACTATGTGACACTTTGTATGAATCTATATGTAAATTCGGTAACCTGGCAAGATTAGACCTTGTAAAAGTTTGATTCTAAAAACGTATGTTGATCCAGCCCTTGCTGGATAGGCAATTGGGTTTGAAGATACCGATCTTTTCCATCTATAACAAAAGGTAAAGGGAATTTTGTTTTTTTGTGTAAATGCTTATACCCTTCCCTTTTCCAAAATAAGGGTACTTCCCATATTACCTTTTGGATAGCCTGCGTAACCTGCCAAGACCTCAATAAAGTGCGGTCTCATTCAGGGCAACCCTATATATATAGTAACATTGATTAATATTTAGCTTGGTGCTTATATGTTTGTAGTTAATATTATTAATATTTTAGTAATATAATTTATTGGGGTAAATATTTTGTTGATGTAATATATTTTAATTTATTTTAAAATGTGTACATAAAGTTTTTTTTTTAAGTAATTGTTTTATGTAAGAAATGTTTTTTATATATTTCTTGATGATTATTTACTTATCTTGGTGATAATATTTTATTCAATATTGTGTGAATCAATATTATTGACATATCTGTTTTTTTAAAGGTACTAATATGTTTGAATATGATATTTTTTATGTTTGATATACGTAAAAATGATGGTTTTAATAACGATATTTGTGATTTTACTAGTTACGTATAAGAAGTCGATTTTGATTGTTAGCAATATTTAATTATCAATATTTTTGTGTAGCGATATTGTATGTATCAATATTATATCCGTGACCCAGTGACGGTTAGGTATGGGAATGGAGGGAAGTGTATAGAGTGTTTCGGTTTAGACTGTGGGGTTGTTCATGGATTCGCCTCTATTTTGTTCCTTTTGTATATAAATGGTTTGAATCAGAGTATTTATTCTAGAAAAGTTAGAACGTGCCTAATATTGCCTCTATCTCCGTCCCTGACATTCTTTATGCTGATTTTGCAGATTTGATTACTTGTATCCCAAATGGCCTTAGAGGATATATTTATAACTGTGTTAGCTTTATGGAGAATTCGAATCTTGAGACCTACATTTCTAAAAACCAATTATGTTGCATGCGTTTCTCTAACAGATACAATTTGTCATACTTTGATTCAGAGAAAGATGTAATCATCGTCGAGTTCTCACATAGCACAAGGTCTTTGTATCTCTAATAAATGTCTTCAATTTAATAGTTCTGGTCAGGCTCTGTTTGACTTTGCAAGACAAATTGGAAGGATACTGATGTTATCCATATTGGAAGTTCACAAATGTAAGTGTTTGCCAGTTATGACCCACGATACTGCTATTCCAAGGTACTGGACTGTTTTAACCTCCAGAGGGAAGAGAAATGCTTTTGTAGATATTTATTAGGTCTACCTCCATATCTTCCAACACTACTTCCTCCAGGAGGCATTTGGTTTTACATATGTAGAGGATTAAATAAAACCTGCCCCTTTGCTTCTTTGGATTTCATTATGGGTCAGCCAGCACACCACTGCTAATCGTGGGGTTATTACAGATTGTCTGTTTTGTGACTTGGGTCTCAAGATTCCTTTGCTACGATATATTAGGAGCATACCTGAAGCCACTGGATGACTTGAGATGTATTTGCCACTTGATGTCATTAGTAGGGGGGGAGGGTAGTGTTAAGGTGAAGAACCTCTTTAGGATGTTTGCGAATGCAAATAGAGAGAAAGCCGAAATGCAGAAATACACCATTCGTGACTTTTCCATTGTTCAGACATGTACTGATATAGAACCTCAACTTCTTTTGGTGAAGTACGTATGGGAACAGTCATTACAAACCAAGTTTTGTTTGAGTATTATCAAAATGTATCTCTGCTTTCCCCCGGTCAATATGAATCTGCTTTAGTTTTAATCTGCCCTTGTGATGAATCTTTGACCAGGTTTATTTCATTTTATTCTATTTTGCTAATTTTATGACGATTATAACATGCATATTTTTTATCTTTGCTTTTATGATAATTTGAAAATAATCAAATAAAGTTATTGATTATTGATTTGAAGAGGTTTGTAAAAAGGTTCTCTCATTTGGACATGTTTTCTTCACTGATTTTGAGTATCAAAACTATTCTATATTGTACTTGGAATGTGAAACCTCACATAAAACAGTAGCTTTAAGATTTGTGACAGCACACACATTAACCATCTCGTGATGTAGGTGTGCATACAACAGCACATTAAGATTAATAAAGAGAATGCACATTATCCATTTCGTAAAAAGAATGCACATTATCCATTTACGCATGAGTCTACATCAGGGAGTTCCAACCTTTTCTATGATGGAACCTACTTCTAACCAATGAAGGATCATATCATATCACCCTGAGCTACTCATGAATTATAATGTGACTAGGCATTGATGAAAGGTAAATTACTATATATATACAACAACATGGACGAATCCAGTGGGGGGTCCAAATAGAGGAGGACACTCTGTCATTCACAAGAATGCTAAAAACCATTTGCTGTATTAGAAGAACCCTCACCCACCAACCTAGTTGGTGGCATGCTTCATCATTGGGTCCCCAGCTGGGCTGTCGAGTAGAACCGAGCTGTGCTGAGACGCCTGAATTACAGGGGAGCTGGTTTTTGGGGGTTGAGTGTGTGAAAAGGGAAAAGTACTAGGAGAGCAGTTTAAAAATACCTCTAGAGTATCCAATAGTTAATTTGTATTCTTGAGTCTCTAGCTCACGCTTAAAAACAGAAATCTATGAAGATAAAGTGATCTTCCTTAACCCACTTTAAATGGTCTAAATGTTTCAGCCTCGACAAAGGTGCAGTGGATTTCTTTGGGACCGAATACATTGAAAAAAGTAACCACACATGCTTAGGTGTTGCTGTGATGCAGTGAAGCTACCGTACTTACAGTTTCCACTTACAGTGAATTTGTAGGGGGGCAGACTCCTGTAGTTACACATCCGTCAAGGATGTCCACCTGCCTTCAATACCTACTGCGGTCCTCAATTTGTCTTCCTATGTTTCATCTCTACAGATATGTTTCATATGTACTTCCTCAGTGGTCACCCACTCAGAAACATCCCTAATCTCGTCCGAACGTCCCGGGGGATCCGTCCCCAACCATGTTATAGCTATGCTGCGTTTTGCTGACAGAAGCCTGAATAAACAAACTAACTACTGAGTTTTGTATGAGCAGGAGAGAATAATGCCCAGCAGTACCTGCTTAATCATAAACTGTATAGTCCACCCAAGTACAAGCTGTAATATTTATGCTACTGTGTTTCTGTTTTGTGCATTGATTGATTTTTGTCAATGTGGACTCTTAGTCTACATAAGCTATTAAAAAAAGGAGTGTGAATTATGTGGGGGATAGCAGAGTGTGTAGATTGATGTGCACCAGATACATAAGCCAGGTCTGGTCCTTCTTCATGTAATCTACATGCCTGAAATGTGTGCCAGTTTAAATTTAGTGTCAGGCCTGGCATTTTTTTTTCTCCTGACCTCCTATTTTTGACTGTGTGCTGCATTTTGTTTTTGCTGGTTTTAGGGCTCTGGGCACTTTACCACTGCTGGCCAGTTCTAAAGTGCAAGTGCTCCCTGTGCAAATTGCAATGGTTATTGGTTTATCCAAGACTAGCATATTTTATTTACTAGTGATTCTCTAGTAAAGTGGACCAGGTGTGCCTAGGGCCAGTAAATGAAATACTGCTAGTGGGTCTGCAACGCTGATAGTGCTGATTGTGCCACCCACATGAGTTGCCTTGCAAACATGTCGCAGACCTGCTATGGCAGTGTCCGTGTGTGCAGTTTAAAGTGCACCCACTTGCCAGGCCCAAACCTTCCCTTTACTTACATGTAAGTCACCCCTATGGTAGGCTCAAAGCAGCCCCATGGGTAGGTTGCAGCGTATTTAAAAGGTAGGACATGTACTGGTTTGGTTTTCATGTCCTAATAGTGAAACACTGTTATCTTAGATTTTCACTATTGCAAGGACTATCTCTCACATAGGCTAACATGGAGATTGCCTTGAAATATATATTAAGTGGAATTTCCCATTGTGACCAGATGTAGAGTTGGAGTTTGGGGTCTCTAACCTCACAATTTAAAAAATCCATCTTTTGGTGAAGTTTGTTTTTGAATTGCACATTGAAAAAGCCACTTTTATAAAGCCGTTTTTTTCTTTCTGAACCATTCTGTCCCTCTTCTGTTAAATCCACGTCTGGGTTAACTGACAGTTGGGCTCTTGTGCATTCACTATAGACAGTCACACAAAGGGAGCGGGTGTCAGAGGTCTAATACTTATACCCCTTTCTGCCTTTGAAGTAGGTAAACTTCAAAGGAAAGACTTTGTAGTGCCTTCCCCTGACATGGCTCGAGACACACTACAGGGTCGTGGAGACAACTTTGTGTGAAGACAGGCCCAGCCCTATTCAGGTATCAGTGACAACCCCTCCCACCACTCTTGCTCAAGAAGGCCTGGTGATGGATCCTCAGGATATGCAAGACACACCCCAAAATTGGAACACTTCTAGGCTAAGGACATTCGGCCAGGAAGAAGAGCTGGAGACTGGAGACTGTAGAACGGACTGCCACTCTGTATGTTGCTTTTTTGGGCTTGTCTGCTACTTGCTGCTTCTATCCTGAGAGTGAATGGACTGGACTGCTGCATCCTAAATCCTGCTTCCTAGGTTCTCCAAGGGCTTGTGCATGCTTTTTCTCCTGGTAAGAAGTTTCAGGGCCATCTAAAACTTCACCTGCATCTTGCTAAAAAACCCTGGACTTCTCTGCTGGGTGTCCTGATTGCCTTGCAGTGCCAACTCCAGTTCCTGGGCCCTTGGATTCATGTGGATGGTGCTGCAACTCAAGAAAAGCAATATCAACGCCATCAGCGATGCTGCTGTCTGCACCAGAGCTGAGGGCACTGGCGGCGAAGAGCATAAATCACCACCCCGACTTACATCTCATCCCAGACGCCTGTCGACACCAGCGCCTCAAACGCATCGTTGCAGAGTTGGAACCGATGCTGCACCTGCACCAGTGACTCCTCGCCTCCCCGACGCTGTGCAACGACTTTGTTTTCATCTTGTTCAAGAAACTGTTACTGAAGGGTCGATGGGACTCTGTGGGCAGCCCGCGTTCTACACGGTCAGCGTCAACCTCTTGAATTAGTACTTGTCATGACTTTGATATAGCCCTGATTGGTGCTATTGTTTTCTAGGAGCTATATTTTTACGGTAATCTTTTTAAAAGTGATATATCTATTTTTGTCGTTTTGGTCTTGTTTTATTCAGCCAGATATTGGCTATTTTCTTAACTGATGTGGACTCAATTTTTAGTGCTTTCACAGTGTTACTGTGTGCATGTACAAATGCTTTACCCACTGCCTCTGAGATAAGCCTGACTGCTTGTGCCAAGCTACCAAAGGGGTAGGCAGGAGTTATCTTAGATGTGTGACTGCATTAGAATTCAATATTCCTCCCATGATGACAGGCCAAAACTCAGGACCACCTTTTCTAGCTTAACACTGTCATGAGACTGCTTTCTGCAAGGGAAACACTTAAGTCAACCAGGACCTAGGACCTTCACTGCTGTGGTTACTAGCCTATACTGTGTTCAGGAAAAATATTTAATTGACAAGAATCATTTTTGGTTAATGATGCCACAACAAAGGCAAGCAAGGTTAAAGCTCACTAAATATCTTTCTAGACATTTAGATAGTTTCCCAAATCACTTTGTGAAAAGCGGTAAAACGAACCCCACGTTTTCATTCCTATACCATCACAGACACTTGTAGAAATTACTGAGTTTAACAGTATATTGCACTGTTCTCAATTATTTTCATTCATGAATCTGAATAATTATGTTTTGTTTTTCAAAAGTGCTGGGCAACCTGAACAGACTCCAAACACACTGATATATATCGTCATTCAAATGTAGGCCTCCAATGTGCGTAAATGAACCAGATGAGTTGAGACTTGCTCATCTTGTAGGCAGTGATAATCTATTTCAGGAACTCCCTAATTTGCTAAATTAAATGCCTGCACAACGTGACGCTGATGTTATTTCTGCACTATTGCTCACCATAACCAGTCATCGCTCAATTAATTATTCTAGAAATTCTCTTTTACCTCAAAGAATATGCATTTCCACATATGATTAGTGGAGGAGTAGAGTCCCTTCATCATATTTGACTTTTGTCAAAATAGTTTAAGTGTCGTTTGTAATTTTGCATTCTGAAATTATATTTCAAAGAGTTGTCAGTGTTTTTATTTCCAAGGACTGCATCTTAAATTTTGCAGGATTTTGTGTGCACAGAGATCCACCGACCTAAAATGAAGTGTTGTCTCTATGCTTTTATCAATAATACCATTCATTACGGTTTTGGGTGGTGTAAATGAAACAACTCCCTGCCCTAGTGCAAGACTTGGATAGGTATAGTCTGATTGTTCCTTAGGAGGTTCATTGTTTAAGTAAGGCGATCTATATTTAGCAGGGTTCGAAGGGGCACTGTAAAGCTCTGAAATTAAATTGGACACCCTACTGAGGTCAATGCAGGTAATGGCAGGGATGGCTTCTCTGAAATGACGGAGGAGTGTCACCCCACTGGGTAAGAGCCAGCAAGTAAAAAATAAAATTATACCATAATCGTTTTATTTTTCATTTGCCAGTTCTGAGCCAGCTTGTGCAGGGAGAGCTAGGGACTGGGGCATGGGAGGGGGAGGAGGAGTGCTATGTGCACTTCTAAATGTGCATGTTTGTTTTACCGGCCGTCTCAGGCCGGCCAAACACAAATCCGCACCTAGGTTTCTCTAACCTAGCTCTATTGAACAGCTGGGCTGGAGAAACAGCACAGAATCCCTATGCTGAGTGGTGCGTCTTTTCATCCCACTCAGGCCAATCCCCCCCGCTTCACTCATAGAATGAGAACAGCTCAGGGATTGTACAGGGAGTCTGATGCTGCCCCAGTGCCTGCTGGGAACAGGAAGCAGCACAGCAGAACACTGAGGCGTAAGGAGCGATGGGGCCAGCAGCTTCAGGTAAATGTTTTTAGGAATTATTACCTTCCTGCTCTCCCCCCTCTCCTGCGCCCCCTCCACCTCTTTATTTTGTCGGCCGCCTATAGGTAACAGTCAGTCTGTGTTCTCCTATGCTGGCGTTGGGTTCTAGGACACAGAATCTGGGATATCTAGAACTGCTGTGTGCTCTGTGTCTTAGCAATGCCAACAACATCAACAAGAAGACGATGGAATGTTTCAATTATTCTCAACCACAGGCAATCACTCGGGCTGCATTCTAGTCCCTATTTTTGCCCACCATATCACTCTAGACAACGGCCACCCTTATGCAAATCAGTACCATAACATAACATGTGTTTTTTAAAGCTCACATTCACCCAGTTATCTTGGAGCTGAATAACAGATGTTTATTGTTACCCAACAGTACTAATGTTATTGACCTAAGATGGATGAAAGGCTGATTGGACCCGCCGGAATTTTAACCTGTGACCATGAAGTTGAACAGAGGGAGCATTAGTCCACTGAATTACCACACCTGCTCATCATGAGAACAGTCTGACCAGAACTGCCAATCAAGACCCCCTCCAGAAGGTAATTTGCAAGCCACCCCAGACCAGTTTTGCCATACTTGGGGCTCATCAGTAGGGTGTAGATTAGATTACATTAGATTAGAAAATGTATATAACACATGGCTGCCCCATCAACGAGGCGTCCCAGCACTGAAGCAGATCACAGAGTAAGGAAACAAGGCGGAGAATTAGCAGTGGGAGAAAAGTCAGGTCTTTACCAGCCTTCTGAAGGCCAGGTGATCAGGATTGCTACGGATTTGTAGAGGGAGGGTGTTCCACAAAGCGGGAGCCAGCTGCCTAAAAAAATCGACCACCAGATCTGGGCCTTCGTATTCGTGGAATTGAGGAGCAGATCCGCAGAGTGCAACGCTCGTGTGGGTACGTAATGGGTGCATAGATCACTCCGGATTCCTGGGCTGATGCCTGTAAGAAACGTATGCGTGATACAAAGGGCTTTAAAACAAACTCTTTGTTCAATGGGCAGCCAAAAGCAGACAATGGAGGGGGTTGGAAACATAACAGTATTTGGGGAGGGCAAAGATAGCGTAGGATGCAGTGTTCTGGACCCGTGACCATCGATTCAACATAGACTTATTGGAGGCCAGAAGAAGCATGTTACAATAGTACAATCTGGCTAGGATGGAGGCTTGGATGATCAGCTGACATGTTTGAGGGTCAAACAGACCAAGTATAAGCTTAAGGCCACGTAAAAGCCCGAAACATTTCCCAGCCACTGATTTGGCATGGGCCTCAAAATTAAGATCTTTGTCCAACATAATGCCCAAATTCTTCACCACTGGTTTAGGGGCGGGGGCTCAGAGAGCAGGAGGCCACTATTTGTTGTCCCAGAGATAGGAATCCTTGCCTACCAGAAGAATGTCAGATTTGTGCGAATTCAACTGCAGAAAATCGGCCGTCATCCACTTTGAGAAGGCCATTAAGTTTGATTTGAAATTCGCCCTGTCCTGGCTTGTTTGAGAAGGTAATCACCAGTTGGGTGTCATCTGCATATGACACCAGGGAGATGCCCCGGGCATTGGACATCTGCGCCAATGGGCTCACATAAACATTAAATAACGTGAAGCTCAAAGCTGGCTCTTGCGGAACACCACACCGAAGTGGGTGAACACGGGAAGAAAAAGGGGGAGCGATTACTTGGAATGTCTGATCAGCCAGGAAAGACGAGAACCAAGATAGGGCTTTGTTGTTGACCCCGATCTCCTCCAGGCAAAGAAGCAGAATTTTGTGGGAGACCATGTCAAAGGCTGCACTCAGATTCAGCAGAACCAATACTGTAGTTCTGCCAGCATCTGTGGTGGTCCGCAGATGTTGTATGACCGTCAGCAGAGCAGACTTGGTACTATATCAGGTCGGAACCCATTCTGGGATATATCTAATATGGGATTAGCTTTCAAGTAATGAGTTAGAATCAAATTCACACGAGATTCCAAGATTTTGGATAGGAACGGAAGTAACAAGATTGGTCGAACATTTTCCTACTTGGGCACGTCCAGTGTTGGCTTCTTCAGTAAATGGACCACTTTGGCATGCTTCCAGGACTTCGGAACCACCGCCGAGGCAAGGGATAGATTGATCAGCTCCAAGCACTCAGGCAGGAGGCACTATTAAAATTTTCGAAAAGCTCCAGGTCTCAAAGGGTTATCTGGAGACCCTGATTTTACTTTGACAAACAGTGCTTCCATCTCTTTAGGAGAAATAGGAGGAAGCGAAGCGAGAGAATAGATCTCAGGGCCCGCGGACACATTCCTCCCCGTGACACTGGGGGTTTCACCTAGGTGGAAATTACGATAGATACATTCCACCTTCTCAAAAAAGAAATTTGCCAGCTCTTCACATTGTAGGTTAGAGGATATACAGGCACATGCATCAAAGGATTTTGCGATCGCAAACGGTGCGAATCGCAAAAATCAGCCATTTGCGATCGCAAAATCTGCTTTTGGAATGCATGAAGGGTGAAGGCCCTCGCATTTTGAGAATTCGCAAATATTTGCGCATTCTCAAATTGCGATTCCTTAAATGCAAAGCATGAAACTTTTAAAAAATGCGAATTCGCAATTAGGGGGAGCAAATTACCATGAGATTGAACCTCATGGTAATTTGCGAAAACTATGAAAAATGCACTTTTGTGCATTTTTCAAAGTTTCATGTTGTGCACACACATTCCCTAAGGGCATGTGTGTGCACAACATATCTGCACAGATTGATTTCAGGGGTGCACCCCTGCACCGTTGAAATCGCATTCTCAATTTGCGATTCGCTAATTGCGAATCACAAATTGAGAATGTCTTCCCATTCATTCCTATGGGCATCTAGGCCCACAGGAATGATTGGGGAGGTATTCCTTGATTGCGATTCGCAATTTGCGAGTCGCAATTAAGGAATTTTAAGAAATAGCTAATTATTCAGCGATTTCTTCATGCATAGGCTTTTGTGATTTCTTAATTGCGATTCTTTAAAAATCGCAATTAAGAAATCGCAAAAGCCAACAATGATGCATGTGCCTGATAGTACTGCCCGAGGCAGAGAGAGATTTGACCAAGTCCTTCAAAACGGAGAATATGGTTTTACTGAGATTGTTACTTGTGGTGATCAGGCTAGAATAGTGAGCTGCTCTAGTTTTACAGGCCAATTTATGATATGCCTTAATTGCAATTCTAGACTGCAATTTAGCCTAAGCAATGTAAGAACACCTCCAGGCTCGCTCCAGGACCTTGCAGTTCATCCTGGCATGGGTCAGAGACTCATTAAAGCAAACGTTAGCCCGAGCACCTTTAGAGTGTATGAGCTTGAGCGGGATACAAGTGTCCAAGGCTTGGTACCCACCCTTGAAAGAGCACAACAGCCTCTACCATATTTAAGGATTTTCCTAGTGGTTGTGTGCTCAAGGCCGTAAAAAAATCCACCTGGTCAAGTTTCTGCCTGGGGCATTTAAGTGAGGGCATTGAGCATTGTACTTTATTGATTGATTAATTAAATTCTTTACAATGAATGAATAGTCAAATATGTACATTTAAGTTACATTACTTTTTTTATTTGTAAATAACAGTAAATCTTTAAAGTTTATAAAAAACATTTCAAAAACACTGTTTAAAATAAAACAAGTACATATGTTTAACAAGTTAATAATAAATATAATCATTTTAGAAAACAATGTTTTGGTGTTCTAATTTTTTCAGTGCAATTGTTAAGAATTTTGCAAAAGCAGAATTAATGGGTAGATCATCTTGACAGAGACATCAAATCAGTGCTTGTCTACAAGTTCTTATCACCCTTTCATTGAATAACCTTTTTAACAAAGTTAGTCTTTCGTTTTTTTAGTTCTGGACAGATGCGCAGGAGATGTAAAATATTTTCCTCACCAATTTTGCACAACCAACACCGTAAGTTATTTTTGAGTTTTTTCCAAGGTAGTGCATATGATTCTCCTGGCCATATTCCGAATCGTGCATTAGTAAAGATATTCTTGCTTCTCCACGACCATGCCGTGTCCAGATACTGCTGAGACCTCTTTTTTTTGTATCTGTTTATTATGGACCAGGCATGTTTCCTTTTAATGAGGGTCTCTTTATCGGTTATCAATGATAAGTAATTTGTTGTTTTATTCACAACTTTTTTGAAAGATTCCTGGGTTATAGTAGTGGTCCAGATCCCTCTAACTCCAAGTTCATCTAGAGCATTTGATGGTAAACGAAAAAGGGAGCGAAAAGTTTTTGTGATAGCATTATTGATAATTATTGCGTCTTTTCCGTTTAGAGCCTCACTGCCATCAGATAAGGAAGGTAACAGTTTCGCCAATATCACTTTAAGGAGGGCTAGTAAGATAAGTTACTTGTAGAGTTTTTGATTATCCCGAATGCACCCGTTAATGCGTTTGCCTTCCGGATGATATCTAGTTTTTGGGGGTTAAAGTTACCCTTATTGTTAAATATAACTCCCAGGTACCTATAGATTTTGACTTGCTACAAGTGTGCCTTCCCCAAGAACCTTTTTGAATTGCACTGCCTTCTTTTGTTTTTTGTGACAACCATAAAATTGGATTTAGATTCATTTATTATCATTTTGTTATCCACTGCATATTCCTGTGTTCGTGTTATTAGCCGTTGTAGGCCCACCTTTGTATTACTTAGGAGGATAACCTCGTCAGCATAGAGCAAGTTCGATATATGCGTATCGGCAAGCTTTGGTGGGTGTGCATTTATGTTGTTCAAGGCCTGGGTCAAATCAGCTAAAAACAAATTAAATAAAAAAGGAGCAAGTGCACACCCTTGCTTCACTCCAACTAACATTGGTATTTCCTTTGATAAGGAGTGGCCATTCCCGATACGTACTCTTGCCCAAGTTTTTGTACGCAGAAGACGGATCAGGGGTATCAATAAGGGAGGTATCCCTTGTGCATGTAGCTTTCCCCATAGGCATTATCTATCTACACTATCAAAAGCAGATTTAAAATCAACAAAGCATAAATATAAGGGTTGTCTTTTTATAATCGCTTTATCAATAAAAATAGATAGTGCTAAGATATTGGTCGGTGTTCCTAATCCCTTGATGAAACCAGTTTGATAAGGCGGGAGAATGCTGTTATTTTTTACCCAATCAGATAAGGATGATAATAGAAGCCCCGCAAATAACTTTGAGTCGTTGTCCGGTAGGGTTATTAAGCGATAATTTTCCGACAGCGCCCAATCTCCTTTTTTATGAATGGGAGATATTAAGGACCCTCTCCAGCTTTCCGGTATTACTCCTACCTTGACTACTTCTTTGAAGACATTTACAAGATGTCTTGCCCATGCGTCTGGATCCTCTTTATAAAGGACAAAGGGTATACCATTTGGCCCTGGTGCTCCATCTTTCTGCCTCTTTATTAGTTTAACAACTTGCTTGTGCGTTATATTAAGATCCATATCTTGGCTTGGAATTGGCGTTACCGTCGTGTGCATTGTTCTTTAGTTCCAGGTTTCGCAGGTTGCGGATTTAGATGCAGCCCCAAGAAATTCTCTCATTCCGTGGCAGGTAATACTGACGAGACTACAGCTTTGTCGGGCCTAGTTAGACTATTTATCATCTTCCAAAACTCTCTTTTCTTGGTTAGCTGCCATTTTTTCATTCCAGATTAACTTCCTTAATTTTTGGTTTATCTCTTTTAGAGCGGTTTTGGTTTCTTCGTTATTGGGGAATTTTGTCAGGTCTCTCCTTAGCCGATTTCTAAGTTGTTTCATTCTTTGTACTGTATGAGGAAGGTTAATATGAATTACCCGTTTTACTGCTCGAGTCACATAACTATCTCCAGGTCCATTATGGTTACCATTATGAGTAGATATTTTGGAAATGAAACTGGCCCATTGTGGTTGCGTTTTCCTTCCTGTTTGCCCTGTAGTGTTGCCACCCTTCTGTACCCTCCCCGCTCCCGCCTCCCAGCTGCTCCGCCCCCGCGCACTTGGCCATATATGGCAACCGTGCGAACGCGCAGCGGTCACGCGCAGCGGGAGCGCCGATTGTGCGCCGAAGGCGCGCCAAAGGTAAGCCCGTCTGCGCCCGTCCGCGACCGGATCGCGCCCAGCGCCAGGACCCCTGGCCCACGAGGACCCCGACCGACCCGCCTGACGTACACCGCCGCCACCCTCAGCGCACTCAACGCCGGTCGATCCCCAGGATGCTACCGAGCCACACCACGACACACCCACGGACCCTTCAGCTGCCACGCCTGCAAGTTCACCTGCATCCGGACCTGCCTCGCACCAGCACCCGCCAAGTCGAACACCAGCAGCACCCACCTCAAGTGCATCCTGCTCAACACCCGCTCCGTCCACAGACACGCCATCGAACTCTGGAACCTCCTAGACGCCACAGCCCCTGACGTTGTCTTCCTCACGGAGACCTGGATGAACGCCTCTTCAGCTCCCGAGATTGCCATCGCCATCCCAGAGGGCTACAAGATCACCCGGAGGGATCGCACCGCCAACCAGATGGGAGGAGGCATCGCCATCATCCACAGGAACACCATCCGTCTCACGACCAGCACCGACAACACCCTGACCACCGCCGAACACCTGCATTTCCAGATCCACACCGACCCGAAGACCACCCTCAGAGGCACCCTCATCTACCGACCTCCGGGACCACGCACCCAATTCAGCGAGGACATTGCCGACTTTGTCAGCCCGCATGCCCTCCCCTCCGCTGACTACATCCTCCTGGGGGACCTCAACTTCCACCTGGAGAACAACAACGACCGCAACACCAGCACCCTGCTCGACAACCTCGCCAATCTTGGACTCAAGCAGCTGGTGTCCACCCCCACCCACCTCGCCGGACACACACTCGACGCAGTCTTCTCATCCAGCACAGACATCGACTTCAGCCACGCCACAGAGCTTCAATGGACGGACCACAGCTGCGTTCACTTCACCTTCAGAAGAACGACGACCCACCACCACCAGCAACAGGCTGCCCGCAGAAGCTGGAACAAGATCACAGCCGACCAGCTCGCCACCTCCCTGAGCCAACACCCTCCTGCCAGCTCAGCGAACCCCAGCCAGGCCGCCGACAACCTCACAAAGTGGATCAGCAACTGCGCGGACGAGCTCGCCCCGCTGAGGACCCCGCCCAGCAGACCCGGCAGCAAGAAAGCCCCATGGTTCACCGACGAACTCAAGAGCTCCAAGAAGAACTGCCGAGCCCTCGAGAAAGTCTGGAGAAGGGAACCTACACCGGACAACAGGACCACCTTCAAGCTTGCCACCCGGAAGCACCACCAGCTGATCCGCGCCGCCAAGAAAACTGCATTCAAGGACCGTCTGGACAACAACGCACACAACTGCAAGGAACTCTTCAACATCGTGAAAGAGCTCTCCAACCCCAGCGCAGGAAACAACGACATCACCCCATCACAAGACCTCTGCAACTCCCTCGCCTCATACTTCCACAACAAGATCGCGGACATACACAACAGCTTCAACAACCAACCAACGCACACCACGACCGAACAACCACCCGCCACCACCACCCTCCACGCCTGGACTCCGATCAGCACCGAAGACACCATCCGCACGATGAACTCCATCCACTCCGGATCGCCGACCGACCCCTGCCCTCACCACGTCTTCAACAAGGCCGCCGCTGTCATCGCACCCCACCTGCGAGACATCATCAACACATCCTTCAACACCGCCACCTTCCCTGAGAGCTGGAAGCACGCCGAACTCAGCGCTCTACTCAAGAAACCCACAGCGGACCCCACCGAACTCAAGAATTACCGCCCCATCTCGCTCCTCCCGTTTCCAGCCAAAGTCATCAAGAAGACCGTCAACAAGCAGCTGGCCGCCTTCCTTGAGACGAATGGATCCCTCGACCCCTCACAGTCTGGCTTCCGAGCCAACCACAGCACCGAGACCGCCCTCATCGCCGCCACCGATGACATCCGAGCCCTGATGGACAACGGAGAAACAGCGGCCCTCATCCTCCTAGACCTCTCCGCGGCATTCAACACTGTCTGCCACCGCACCCTAGTACAGCGCCTCAGCAACGTCGGAATCCAGGAGAAGGCTCTGGAATGGATCATCTCCTTCCTCGATGGAAGAACACAGAGAGTCCGCCTACCACCGTACAAGTCAGAGGCCACCGAAGTCATCTGCGGCGTCCCTCAAGGATCCTCGCTGAGCCCCACCCTCTTCAACGTCTACATGAGCCCCCTCGCGGCCATCGCACGCCAACACAACCTCAGCATAATCTCCTACGCCGACGACACCCAGCTGATCCTCTCCCTGACCAACGACCCCGCCGCCGCCAGAGCCAACCTGCATGAAGGGATGAAAGAGGTAGCCGAGTGGATGACGACCAGCCGCCTGAAACTGAACTCAGACAAGACGGAGGTCCTCATCCTGGGCTCTTCACCCTCCGCCTGGGACGACTCCTGGTGGCTTCCCGCCCTGGGCACCACACCCAAACCGACAGACCATGCACGCAACCTGGGCTTCATCCTGGACTCCTCCCTCTCCATGACCAGGCAAGTCAACAACGTCTCCTCGGCGTGCTTCAACATCCTACGCATGCTACGGAAGATCTTCTGGTGGATCCCCACTGAGACCAGGAAGACCGTCACCCAGGCCCTCGTCACTAGCCGACTGGACTACGGCAACACCCTCTACGCCGGTACCACTGCCAAGCTCCAGAAGAGACTCCAGCGGATCCAGAACGCCTCTGCCAGACTCATCCTCGACATCCCACGAACCAGCCACATCTCCGGACATCTGAGAGACCTACACTGGCTCCCCGTCAACAAAAGAATCACCTTCCGCCTCCTCACCCACGCACACAAAGCCCTACACGTCCAAGGCCCGAGCTACCTCAACAACCGAATCAACTTCTACGCTCCCAAACGCCACCTCCGATCAGCCAACCACGCCCTCGCCGCCGTCCCCCGCATCTGAAGAGCGACTACAGGAGGAAGGTCCTTCTCCTACCTAGCCGCCAAGACCTGGAACTCCCTCCCGACCGACCTGCGCCTGACCCAAGACCACCTCTCCTTCAGGAAGAAGCTGAAGACCTGGCTGTTCGAGCAGTAGCGGCACCCCCCTACCCCCAGCGCCTTGAGACCCCACGGGTATGTAGTGCGCTCTATAAATGTCTTTGATTGACTGATTGATTGATCAACTATTGATCTGGAAGATGTGTCTTCCAGACTTTCCCTAGCTAGTTTTAAGGCCAGGTCACTGGTTAGTCGTTTTTTATTTGTTTCCCAGTTTAATTTCCGATAATTAATAGTTCCAATTTTTCCCTGCATTGTTAAATAAATTTGATATTTTTTATTTGTAAATGAGGTTGTAATAATTTGCTGACTATGATCGCTCTCTGGGACCTTGATTAAAGAGTACGAAATAAGGTTACTAAAAATATTCAATGATGCCATGGTGTAATCGATACAAGATTTGGTGTTATAGGTGTAGCAGGACCATGCTGGAGGTGAGTCTGTTGGGAATCTACCATTAAGTATCCGTAAGTCCAATGCTTCCATTTAAGTGAGGGGTGATAGATTGACTGACGTTTAGGACTGGCTAGCGGAACTTCAGGTAACTGGAGGTATGAAAAAATTGGGGCGCGGAGATGCCCTGCAATATTGGTTGATACTGGGACCAATTGAATCAGTTGGCATGAGCCATATCCCTGGAAAACAAAGGATATCACGGGAATCAAGCAACTCTAGATGTAGGGTCAAGTCACCTATGACATTAAAACTGGCTGTCAGGCATGCTAATGCAGTGTTAGTATTTGCCAGGGCTTCTCTGAAGATTTTAGATGGACCAGGTGGGAGGTAGATGAGTAACCCAGAGAAAGTTAAATTTGTACTCAGTGTGATTTTAAAGAGCGCACTCTCACAGTCCGGTATGTTTTGGAGGATAAGGCTGCACGTGTGGACTTCTTTACGTATGGTTGCAATAACCCCCCACTTCCCAATTTTCTATTCAGACTTCGTATTACATATCCTTCAGGGAGGCTAGTGCTGGTATAGCCACAGAAAGCCCAGAGAGCCCAGTTTCTGTTAAAAAGAGGACCTCAGGGGACCGTTTCTGAAGGAGGTCGAACACCTCAGCGTGGTGGTTGGTCAGGGAGCGACAAATACTACTCAGAATTGTGTATGTCTGAGCTTAGGACCAGAGTCTGTGAGGTGCCCAGGAGGGTTAATCCCAAAGGTGCATTTTCTGCAGAGAGTGGGGTAAACCTCCAGGGCCCAGATGTGATTCCCACATGCACCATCACCTTGGAGGGCGAGTAATGCTTCACAAGGGTAGACTAGTCTATGTACCTCTGATGAAGCAGAGTACCTGGCTCCTGGCGATTTCCTGGCACGTAAGGGCGCAGACGGGCTTGCCTTTGGCACGCCTTCGGGGAGCCAGTGGCTCCCTGAAGCTGCGGCAAGCATAACTGGCTCCTCCCAGGCTAAGCTCTGATTGGCTGTGAACTGGCCAATCAGCGTGAAGGCACTGCCGGTGATAGGAAGTGCCCAAAGCTCCATAACATACAAACAGGAAGCAGTTATGTACAAGGTACACTCTATTAAAACTTTAAAAAACTGTTTTAGCAGCAGTTGCAGGTTAACCCTGGGCGAAGTACTAGACTATGCTTGCGTAGTTTGCGAAGTGTGCGCTACTTTGCACTACGTGAATTGCGCGTAGCACAGTGCAAACACGCGTAGCAGTCTTTTTTTGCTTGCTCGTGATGGAGCAAGGTTTCATACGTATAAAAACTTGCTTGGACTCAGTTCTCTCAAAATAACATGAAACTAATTAATCAACATGTTTTGTTTACTAATATTTGCATTACACAACATTTTTAGTAAGAAGCATATGTGCTTTTACTAACAGGAGTGTCCTAAAATGGCCGCCAAAACAGGGGAAACTTTCTGCGCATGCGTCCGCCACATCTACATGGTGTGACGTCTTTCGCTTCTGGTGGGAAATCTTTGCAGCTGCGCACTAGTGCCAAGATAGCAGCTTCATTTCTCACACAATAATTCACCTACTACTGCTTCAACTAAACTTTGTTTGTTCTGCTTAACTATTAATGCTATAGTTAAAATAAAGTAATGGGGAGTAGAGATAAGTGGTATACAGTGCATTCATTTATTTTTGTAATCTAATGTGTCTCTCTCTGATTTTATTAATAGCTCGTATTTGGGCCTAAGGGTGACATGAACATCCATATTGAATCCGCTCTGCGCAAGTGTGGGGAACTTTGAGAGACCTCAAGCAGTAACATTGAACTGCTGCCAGTGACTGTATTTCCTGCAATGCGCCTGGGAACCCTAACCCATAACCTGGGAAAGGAAGACAACACGCAACTTTATTAAACTTTGTATAATAAAACGAAATATTATTACTGGGTGGAATAAAATTAATGGGAAAGTAAATCATGGGCGGGAACTTGATCAATTTAAGTCAATGAAAATGACCTCATCTTAGTATGGTGTGATGACCTCTCCTCGTCTTTCTGGCCAATCAAATGAAGGGAACACATAGAATTTGCAACATTTAGGGGTGGTACATTGCCCAGAAAATGGTATAACTAGGTAGGCTTAATTAGTTAGTTTGTTCAACTTGTCACAGACCTGTCACTGACCCAACGAATGCTGAAGGAGAATCAAGAGCAGAGGTGCTGGTGGAGCACTCTGTCAGAAGAATCGGGGTGTGCTGAGGGAAAAGTATTGATTACCCATTCGAGGTACCATATTGTCGTACAGAGGGGTGGTACGCTGGTGTTGCACTAGTGGAGGTTACCTGTCTGGATCTGTACCTGTCCTGTCCTGTTGGCACCTGATTAGTCGGGAGCCCTTTCTTGTCCCACCTGTGGCCAGGGTTGGTCTTCACACCATTCTAGGTAAATATATTCCATGTGGCATGTCCTTGTGCTATTTCCCTGTCTCATCCTTCCCAGGTACCAATGTCTAAAGGTCTTACTGTAATTCCTTGCCGACTTTATGTTTGATTAATTATATTCTTATTTGTTAAATTTCTGGTCAATCTGTTGTGATCTCTGACTCGCATTGATAGAGTGTTTAAAACTCTCCTGAGCCAGTGTTTATTGCAGGAAAGGTAAATTATTAAATTTCTACCTATTATGCTAACTCCCTTTTCGATCCTTAGGACTTATATCACAGGTGACAAAAGATTGGTAAGTCATGGAGTACAGGTATAAGTCCTAAGAAATTAAAATCCTGATAGACAGTAAGTAGAAGCAGGATTATCGGTTCAAAGGTGTGAATGTTTATGGGCCCAGGTGAGTATGATTAATTTAGCTGGTAATCCCGCGTGCCAACAGTATTTCTTTGGTAGCAACAAGATGGTTAGGGTTTAGTTAAAGATAGGTAATTAGTTGGGTATTAATATTATTGATTTTATTGATTTTTGCACTAACCAACACCCGTTTGTATTGTTATTCGTTTGTCTGGAGATCCCCGGGGATATTGAATAGCGGGTGGTAAATGGAAGACACACTGCAGTGAGTTTGCTTGTCTGATGAAGTAAGTGCAGATAGTTAGGTAGAACTTGAAGCACTGGTTAGGGTGTATAAAAGTGAGAGTGATTGATAGCAAAGGAGTTCGCTGGTGAAACTTTGGTCTTATATCACCTAGAAAAGGTAAGTCTGAAGGAGTAACAGGTTCTTTTTGCTTGAGTGAAGAGTATGCAGAAGGTTGTTTTACTCGTAGTGCATGAAGAGTAGACTGAAAAAGTTTACTTGTTGTGAAATAAATTGTCTTTTCTTTCAATGCAGTCAATAAGGCACAGTAGCGAATGTTTTCATGTTAGTAATTAATTAAATAAGTAATTAAAATTTGAAAGGAAATTGAATTGTCGTATAACCTTGTAAAAGAGGAGTCAGTCGCGGGTGCTGTACTGACGTCATAGAGAGCCGTGCTGGGATTGGTAGAACCAGTGGGTGTGTAGACGTGGGAAAATTGTAAAGAAGGGGTGAGTGCAGAGAGTGAGACTCACGTCACAGAAAAGCATTGCAAGCATTGGTTAACGCAGCTTGTAAGTCAAAAACTAATGGTCATTGAAAATAAGAGACGCGCTGGTATTGGAGAAATATTTCTGCAAAGTAAACAAATTCATTTAATGAAACAAATTAATTTTATTGAAAATTAGATAGCGGTAATTATATGTGGCATTTAGACCCAGCAATCATAGGAAATCGTCCAGATAGAAAATATTTAGGTTTTGCTGGAGAACAAAGTGTTAGAGGAAGACCATATCACATGTACGGAGAAAAGAGAAAAATTAAAAATGTCTTTTATGCAGAAAATCAAAAATTACTTTAAAAAAGAAAAACCAGTGAAAACGAGAGAAGGAAATGCTTATACCACCACCAAAAATGCCTGCATCATACACGACGATAGAAAGAGGCTACCACATGTGTGTATGGTTTGAAAATTGGTTATAGTATACAAAGGAAGATGGTATATTAGCATTCCCAGAACTGGTACATTTAATGGTAAAATATTGCACAATTTGCAAACTCACAGGAATGAATTAGACCCCAGACCAAGATTAACACAATATGAAGCCTTAGAAGAATGTAGACATAGGCTTTTTAGCGAGATAGATCTCGAAGTGCCTGAAATTTTACCAGATTTTAGCCCAGATTTCCAAAAGAAACTCGAGATAAGCAAATGAAACAATGGAGACAGTCTATGTTAGTGGAAGGAATTATATCCTGTCTTTACCACAGAAGAACCAACTGGAAGTAAAAGTACTGAGAAAACAAAACATTTAATGACTAGTGGTGGGGATTCAGGTGATGATTATTTGGAGGATTTATTAATGAAAAATCCGCCACCTTATCAAGAAGAGACCAGCAACCTAGTGCTCCGTTTCTACAACCCCCGTTGGTCCCGCATATTATACATGAAACCTCATTGGAAAAGGTACTACAAGAAAGTGAAAAAGAAGCAATAAACAAACAGCGTAGTGAGTTAATACAGAAAAAAAACAATCAAAAACCAGTCCTGAAGCTCTGACAATACCATGTAAAGGTCCTGTGGCTCCTTTCTATGGAGATAAGCAACCCATTCCTAAAACTCCTGTTCTAACTACACCGATAGTACAGCCCAGGAAAGAAATTGTAACAGTTGAGGATCAAGCACATGAGAGCGAGTCAGTAATTTCCTTGATGGATTTACCTATATGAGAACCAGGGGGTGACTCGATCAGGAAAATTACTCCCAGATGCTCAAAGGAAGTACAGATTGACACATCCTCAGAAACAAGAAGTGCAACTGTAATAAGCACTGAAGAATTAGAAAGAAGGACCCGAGACATAGAAAATCCAAAAACACAGCCAAAGGTATTGGACATATTCAAATTAAGGGTAGAATTAAAAGAGATGGTAGATGGAAATGTTGGATTGGAAATATTAAACTCTTTTAATGAAGAATTGTTGTTTATATGCAGAAGTATTACTCGAAATACGAATATATACCATGAAAAATTGATGAATTTGGCTTCAGTAATGAGAATTGACATTGGTAAATCAAAAGTATTACAGAAACCATATAGAGCTGAATTTTCTGACCAAGATTTAGAAAACATGAATGTGTCAGGACAGAAATTGCAGATAAAGGAATTATTGGCGTTGGTGCAAAAATTGTGGAGAGATTTAGACAAATGGAAAGCCAGATGGACAAAGAAAAAGGAAGAAGCAGAGGCAAATAGAAATGTATCAGAGTACTTACCAAAATAAACAGAAAAGGCTGAAAGGTTGTGTCCGATGAGAGAGGTGCCCGGAGGAGGTTATGTACATGTCCCATGGTACCGACAGGATATTTTATCATTTACTAATGACTTCCCAAAGTTTAGAGAAAAACCTGTAGAATTGGCCCGGCAAGTTGAAAGGTTTGTGAAAGTTTCAAAGGTACTGTTAAAAGATTTAGATGGTTTATTTGACATAGTTGTTCCAGCTGACTTATGGACCGAGTGTAAAATTACAGTAGATTGGCCAAATGATGAATACCCTAGAGATCCAAAGACAGGAGCCCTGTCAGAAGAGGTGATGAAAAAGTATAATCAAGTAATAACTTATTTAAAGGGAAAGATACCTCTAAAAGAAACAGATTGGATAAAAATAGACAGAACAACCCAAAATAAAGATCAATCTGTACATGCATATTATGAAGACCCATTGCAGGTATTTAAACAATACAGTGGGTTAGAAAACATTGATAATAAGGACATAACACATTTTATATATCGCTTTGTGTCCAGACTAAAACCAGAACTCTCCCAATGATTAAAGAACATAAACTATGTTGACATGCAAAGTCTGTCAACGAGATTCTCAAGTATGCAAAACACTGTGAGGATGAAATTGATAATAAACGAAATTAATTGGAAGAAAAGGTAATGTGGCTTTAAGTAAAAATGGCAGAACAGCAGGAATTTCAGTTAAGTCAGCAGGCAAATAATCAAAAGAAAGGGGAAGGCCAAGGTGAAGGTAGTGAAGGCAAGCCCAGAAGAAAAATGAGTAAAGAAGAGGCAAAGAAAATGTTTCTCAGTCATGTGTGCAGAAACTTGGGGCATTGGAGAAACAAATGTAAATTTATACAGAACAATAATGTCCAAAATCAAAATTTAAATCCACAGACACAGAATGAGGTTTTAATGAGACAGCCGCAACAGGTAATACAGAATCAGTTACCTCCTGCCCCTATACCTGATTTTGTCAAGCCAAATACAGTGTGGACATCAGATTTCGGGAGGGAAGTTGTAAGAAAAATACGGTAACACCACAGTTTATTTTACAAGACACATTTTTTGAGGACGAGTTCTACTGTGCCTGAGAGAGGGAGAAGAGGAATGCGTACTTGGAGCATCCTTACCAGTAGATCAGTTGGGTCCTTACATTGAGAGAAAAGTGAAGGGAAATGATGTTACTTTTTGTAGGACACTGGTGCAACCCATTCTACTGTGAGAACAGCAGACATCCCATACCTACCCCTCTCGGGAGAAGCAATCCAAGTAGTAGGCATTTCTAATAAACAAATTAGGACCCCTGTCACAGAACCAATGGAAGTGTGTATAGGTAATTTCAATGAGATGCACAAAGGTGTGTGCGACTCTAGCCCTGTAAACTTGCTAGGAAGGGATCTACAATGTAAGATGAATTGCACAATCTTTTGCACACCAAACAGTGTTGAAATTCAGACACCAGATGAAGATGGAGCGTACAAAATTATGTTAGCTAAACAAGAAACAGAAGTTAAAAAGATGTCCCCAGGAGATTTACCAGAAGAGCTACAAACCTAAAGTAAATCCTGATGTTTGGAATTTTTCTGGAAATTAAGTAGGTTTGATGGCAAATGTCGATCCCATAAAAATGACAGTGAAGGAAGGTGCAGTTTACCCAAACATTCGACAGTACAAGCTGAGTCCAGAAATAAAAGAAGGTGTCATAAAAGAAATAGATTTACAAAAGGGGGGGTGGTGATGAACAGAGTGTCTGAATTGAGCAGACCACTCTTACCCAGTCCAAAGATCAGGGCTTGATCCATCACCGTTATTTATCTCACTGCCCCATCCCAGCTCAGAACCTGGCTATATGCAAATCAGTCTGTCCCTGGCCCAGTGCATCATGGGAACAGGGCAGACTAAATTACCAAGCCAATTCTTTACCAGAAAGGAGACAAGCTACCGGGGACCGGTTTCTGGCATTTCAGCCGTCTTCGGCCCGGCTTGCTTGAATCCTGATGGAGCAGTGAGAAAGGGAATCATGTCTGAGTATACCCTGCCACACCTATAGTGGCCAAAATCGATTTACAAAAGGAAGGTTTACAAAATAATGCCAGAAACCGGTCCCCGGGAGCTTGTTTCCTTCCCAGTGTAAGAATTGGCTTTTGTAGTTTGGTTTGCCCTGTTCCCATCATGCACTGGGACAGGAACAGACTAATTTGCATACAGCCAGGTTCTGAAACTGGGATGGTGCAGTGAGCTAAAAAACGGTGTTGGATCTAGCCCTGATCTCTTGACTGGGTGAGAGCTTTCTGCTTAATTCAGAGACTCTGTCCCTCACCACCCCTTGTTGTAAATATTTTTGTCCACCCCAAGCGTGGAAGGGTATTCTCAGATGTGAGACCCTTGCTCATTGCACCATCAGGATTCAAGCAAACCGGGCCGAAGACGGCTGTAATGCCAGAAACCGGTCCCCGGGAGCTTGTTTCCTTCCCAGTGTAAGAATTGGCTTTTGTAGTTTGGTTTGCCATGTTCCCATCATGCACTGGGACAGGAACAGACTAATTTGCATACAGCCAGGTTCTGAAACTGGGATGGTGCAGTGAGCTAAAAAACGGTGTTGGATCTAGCCCTGATCTCTTGACTGGGTGAGAGCTTTCTGCTTAATTCAGAGACTCTGTCCCTCACCACCCCTTGTTGTAAATATAAAAGAAATAGAGCATTTGGTTGAACAAGGCATTTTAGAAGAAATAATGAGCAGTCCTTGTAATTACCTATAATTGGCATAAAGAAACCAAACGGATAGTATAGGGTGGTCCAAGACCTTCGAAAAGTAAATAAAATTGTCATCCCATGTTGCCCAATAGTACTGAATCTTGCAGTGATTTTGTATCTAATACCAAGGAGGGCAGGGTGGTTCACTGTAATTAATTTATGTCATGCCTTCTTTCCCATTCCATTGCATCCAGACAGCAAATGTTTATTTTCGTTCAAATTTGATGAGCATGTTTATGTCTGGAATCGTGTTCCACAGGGGTGCATCCAAAGCCCATCCATCTTTAACCAAATTTTGAAAAAGTGTCTTGAGTCATTGGTGCTGCCAGGACAATCTGTCTTGGTGAAATATATTGATGATTTACTAATAGCATTGAGAACCAGAAATGACTGCATGATTGAGTCCATTGCACTATTGAATCACTGGCAAAAGGTGGACATAAAGTGTTTCCTGAAAAATTGCAATATTGTACAACCTCAGTCAAATATCTGGGACACCAGATAGAAAGAGGGTCAGAAGAGTGACTTCTGAAAGAATCAAAATAATTCAAAACATGAAACTACCCCAAACTCAGAAAGAAATTAGAATGTTTCTCGAGTTGTAGGTTACTGCAGGCAGTAGATTGTGGGATTCGCAGTGCTGGCTAAACCTTTGATTCAGCTAACAAAGAAACGGGCAAAAGATCCAGTCGAAGGGGATGATGAAAGCATGACTGCTTTCTTAAAGTTATGCAACTGTCTATGTGAAGCTCCAGCATTAGGGATGCCTTATTATTCAAAAGAGTTTGCAGTATTTTATGATACAATAGACAATTGTGCTCTTTCAGTTCTAACAGAAACTCAGGGATTAATGCGACGTCCCATGGCATATTTTTCTGCCACATTGAACCTAGTGGCATCAGCACTGCCAGGCTGCCTAAAATCTGTAGCTGCAACTTGTATGAGTCTTGAGCAAAGTGAGTCCATTGTCATGTGAAACTCTGTAACAGTATATGTCCCACATGCAGTCGTGATTTATTAACTCAAACACGTACTCAGTACTTAACTCCTAGTCAGATGACTAAATATGAAAGAATTATTCTTGGTTCACAGAACATGCCAATAGTCAGGTTTACTGTTCTTAATCCGGCAACCCTGTTATCAAATTCACACTTTGAAGAAGTAAGGAAGTCGAACATGATTGTGTCGACCTCACTGAATTCAGTACTAAACCACGCCCAGACATACAAGAAGAACCTTTAAAAGATCCTGAACATGAGCTATTTGTAGATGGCTCGTGTATGCGCCATGAGGAAGGGAGGATTGAGCGCTACTTATGCTGTATTGTACATTATCTGGTATGGTCGTAGCATCCTATTTACAAGGAGTCAAGTCTGCACAAGTAGCCTAATTGATTGCTTTAATAAAAGCATGCAAAATTGGGAGATATTGGAAAGTAACCATTTACACTGATAGCCAGTATGGTTACGGGGTTGTGCATGACTTTGGCCAACTATGGATGCAAAGGGAGTTCATGACTTTTTCAGGAACCCCTATTAAAAATGAACAGTTTGTAAAAGAATTACTTGAAGCAATTCAATTGCCTAAAGAATTGGCCGTGGTCAAGTGTGTCTGGAATTGACAAAGTGACAGTTGGTAATCGTTATGCTGACCAAGTGGCCCAACATTGTGCCAGATACAGAATGGCAGTAAACAAGGAAATCGATGCATGTGGAATCAGCTGCCAATTTATACTGCTAAGAGGAGTAAATACATGGGAAGAAGTGAGAGATTTGCAAACCAAAGCAGAACCTAAAGACAAGGAAGAATGGGAGAAAATAGGGTGTCAGATAAGACCTGAAGATGGTGTGATAGTTTACCTAGATAGGCGACCAATACTACCTGATTATATGCTTGCACCAATGGCCAGAATGTACCATGGGGACTCATACATAGGCAGAGATGCAATGATAAGGTTGTTCAGACAGGATTAGTTTAAGGCAAGGATCAGGAACGTAGCATAAAGTCTTTGACAGAGATGCTTAATTTGTCAATGAATTAACCCTGGAAGGAAAACTGTGGTTTGTCCTGGGAAAATTGGAAAGGCAGAAGGTCAATTTTTCAGACTACAACTTGATTTCATTCAGTTACCTGCTTGTCGAGGATTAAATTATGTTCTTGTCATTGTCTGCTTATTTTCCAAGTCGGTAGAAGCATATCCAACCAGGTGGAATGACAGCTTAACTGTAGCCAAACTCTTTTTAAGAGAGCTCATTCCTCAGTTCGGTTATCCAGTAACGATTGAATCAGACCAAGGGTCTCATTTTAATAATGAAATAATTCGGTTGATTTGTGAAGCATTCAAAATTGAGCAAAAGCTGCACTTTACATATCGCCGAGAGTCTTCTGGAGTGGTAGAACAACTGAATGGCACAATCAAAGCAAGGTAGTGAAAAAAGATCACACCCGGGAATATTACCTAACACCAAGGTGGGGAGAACCACGCCAAGTTATATTGGTTACCACCGCAGCTGTAAAGTGAATAGGAATCCCAAACTGGATCCATGCCAGCAATACCAAAAGAGTAACAGAACCTGATGAAGTAGAGGCTGAAGGTTGCCCAGGTGAAGGGTCTCAAGAAGTAGATCCTGAAGTAGTTGACGAAGAACAACCGAGCACCAGTCAGGATGAATGGATTCCAGTAGTCGACATACCTGAAATAAAAATAAGAACAAGAAGTCAAACGTATTAGATAGTCAGAGTGATAGTGAGGGTGAGACAGGAATAGAAGAACCCACTCAGGTTATAGAATTCAAAGCTAATTGTAATCCTGAGGAGGACCAGATAAGGAGAGAGCAACATACTCAGACTGACAAAACACCCATCAGAACTCCTGTGTATGAGGAGGTACAGATAGGTACTAGAAAATGCTCACAGGCAGAAGACAATCAAGAAATTTCAAGACCTGAGCAGGATCAGACAGGTATGGAAAAACACGTTCAGGAAGAAGAAAAAACTCCAGGCCCAACAAAACAGAATCCTGAACAAGGTCAAACTAGTATAGAAGAACCCATCCAGGCAGAAACGTCAACAGGAAAAAGCCCTGGACAAGTTCAGGGATCACTGACTAAATATCGAGGGACAAAATATAGACTACCCAAAATATAGATTCCAAAATATCGAATTCCTATCTACAAACAGGTAAGGTCCAAAATATCAACCCCAAAATATTGTTTATATATATATATATATATACATTATAAAAATATCGAATTTCTTAAAATTATTGTAAAATTAAAAAAATATTAAAAATAAATAGCTAAAATATACTTAAAAATACTTAAGTAACTAATTTAACTTATAATTAAAAAAATACAATCATATCTGTTAAAACATCGGTGCTCAGTGGGGTGTCCAAACAATAAGCAGCACTCAAATGCAACTTTGCTTTTCCCCATAAAAGCTTTTCTTTATTTATTGATATGCGTGTCCTCAATTCTGAGTTTTTTTGCAGCATACCCCCGCAGCCTGACGCGATTCGTGGCTTCACTTCCTCAGAGGCTGAACGGTCGGAAGAGGCATTGCGGGTCACGCCTCCCTTTTAAACAACATCATACGCTGTCATTCAGCTGCTTCAATTTAAGACTGTATGCAATGTTCTATGGGAGTTGTAGTCCGCTTTTATTTCCACAGATGGATGCCCCCAGAATACTTGCTGAATTTTTAGCTCACCTGGAGCCCCAAGAAGCGGTGACACGCTGATCCAAAAGGTGCATTCCACAGTTAAGTCCACCATAAGACTTCGTGGCCCCCTTCGAAGATGGGATGGTGCATGCCTAGCGGCAGGACGGCCGCTTGTAAATCGGTGCTCAGTGGGGTGTCCAAACAATAAGCAGCACTCAAATGCAACTTTGCTTTTCCCCGTAAAAGCTTTTCTTTATTTATTGGTATGCGTGTCCTCAATTCTCAGTATTTTTGCAGCATACCCCCGCAGCCTGACGCGTTTCGTGGCTTCACTTCCTCAGAGGCTGAACGGTTGTAAGAGGCATTGCGGGTCACGCCTCCCTTTTAAACAACATCATACGCTGTCATTCAGCTGCTTCAATTTAAGACTGTATGCAATGTTCTATGGGAGTTGTAGTCCGCTTTTATTTCCACAGATGGATGCCCCCAGAATACTTGCTGAATTTTTAGCTCACCTGGAGCCCCAAGAAGCGGTGACACGCTGATCCAAAAGGTGCATTCCACAGTTAAGTCCACCATAAGACTTCGTGGCCCCCTTCGAAGATGGGATGGTGCATGCCTAGCGGCAGGAAGGCCGCTTGTAAATCGGTGCTCAGTGGGGTGCACAAACAATAAGCAGCACTCAAATGCAACTTTGCTTTTCCCCGTAAAAGCTTTTCTTTATTTATTGGTATGCGTGTCCTCAATTCTCAGTTTTTTTGCAGCATACCCCCGCAGCCTGACGCGTTTCGTGGCTTCACTTCCTCAGAGGCTGAACGGTCGGAAGAGGCATTGCGGGTCACACCTCCCTTTTAAACAACATCATACGCTGTCATTCAGCTGCTTCAATTTAAGACTGTATGCAATGTTCTATGGGAGTTGTAGTCCGCTTTTATTTCCACAGATGGATGCCCCCAGAATACTTGCTGAATTTTTAGCTCACTTGGAGCCCCAAGAAGCGGTGACACGCTGATCCAAAAGGTGCATTCCACAGTTAAGTCCACCATAAGACTTCGTGGCCCCCTTCGAAGATGGGATGGTGCATGCCTAGCGGCAGGACGGCCGCTTGTAAATCGGTGCTCAGTGGGGTGTCCAAACAATAAGCAGCACTCAAATGCAACTTTGCTTTTCCCCGTAAAAGCTTTTCTTTATTTATTGGTATGCGTGCCCTCAATTCTCCGTTTTTTTGCAGCATACCCCCGCAGCCTGACGCGTTTCGTGGCTTCACTTCCTCAGAGGCTGAACGGTCGGAAGAGGCATTGCGGGTCACACCTCCCTTTTAAACAACATCATACGCTGTCATTCAGCTGCTTCAATTTAAGACTGTATGCAATGTTCTATGGGAGTTGTAGTCCGCTTTTATTTCCACAGATGGATGCCCCCAGAATACTTGCTGAATTTTTGGCTCACCTGGAGCCCCAAGAAGCGGTGACACACTGATCCAAAAGGTGCATTCCACAGTTAAGTCCACCATAAGACTTCGTGGCCCCCTTCGAAGATGGGATGGTGCATGCCTAGCGGCAGGACGGCCGCTTGTAAATCGGTGCTCAGTGGGGTGTCCAAACAATAAGCAGCACTCAAATGCAACTTTGCTTTTCCCCGTAAAAGCTTTTCTTTATTTATTGGTATGCGTGTCCTCAATTCTCAGTTTTTTTGCAGCATACCCCCGCAGCCTGGCGCGTTTCATGGCTTCACTTCCTCAGAGGCTGAACGGTCGGAAGAGGCATTGCGGGTCACGCCTCCCTTTTAAACAACATCATACGCTGTCATTCAGCTGCTTCAATTTAAGACTGTATGCAATGTTCTATGGGAGTTGTAGTCCGCTTTTGGGATGGTGCATGCCTAGCGGCAGGACGTATGATGTTGTTTAAAAGGGAGGCGTGACCCGCAATGCCTCTTCCGACCGTTCAGCCTCTGAGGAAGTGAAGCCACGAAACGCGTCAGGCTGCGGGGGTATGCTGCAAAAAAACTGAGAATTGAGGACACGCATACCAATAAATAAAGAAAAGCTTTTACGGGGAAAAGCAAAGTTGCATTTGAGTGCTGCTTATTGTTTGGACACCCCACTGAGCACCGATCTGTTAAAACATATATATATATATATATATATATGCCACGAACTTCGCCAAGACCCTCAAGTAAAACTCGTAAGGAAATAACGAAACCAGACCCTCACGGATATTTTGCCAGTTAATTAATTTTATTCCATCCTTCGTGCACAGAACACGCTGCCATGATGCGTTTCGGGACCTCCGCCCCTTGATCACATAACATGGTCGGTTACACACCCATCATCCTTAAAGTGCTGATACACAGTCAGCTGACCCCACAGCCTGTGGAAATAAAAAACATACTTCAGCCTGGTTCAGTAGCACTTAGATTTCACAGTGTTTCCGTGCATTAACACAAAAACTACAATCAGTTGGCCCAGAAACAGAATATGCATTCCACCATGTTGCCAAAATAGAAAACTAAACAGATTTAAAAGAGAATATCCCTCTTGGTTTATCTGTTCAGTTCATTGTTCCCCATAATTCATCGTGATTCATTCCCAATAAATAAATTGATTAAAATCTGTAATCAACAATTTTGTATACACCACATTAAAATCATATGCAAAAATATATATATACAATTTATATATTTCGTGCAAATCCATCATAAATTGTGCAAAATTCGCAAAAAGGGAAAACATCACTGACTGAATGGGAACACATGGGTTGGGTCAAATTTTCAAAATTGCGCCCTAGTGGGCATTCACCGCTACATATAACCACTGCTTCCACACTGCTATATCAAGGGTACCAAAGCTGGAACACTTTAAGATGTATTAACATAATAATAATAAAAAATACACAATATTATTACCGTAGGATAGTGGAGGCGTAAAAATTTCTATTCCCACTCCTGGAAGTGCAACAGTAGGGAAAGCGTTGGATAGCGCACGGGTAAAATTTACTATTCCCACTCCATTGAGTGCAACAGTAGGGAAAGCGTTGAATAGCGTAGAGGTAAAAATTACTATTCCCACAACAGAGAGTGCAACAGTAGGGAAAGCGTTGGAAAGCATGGGGGTAAAAATTACTATTCCCACTCCTGAAAGTGCAACAGTAGGGAAAGCGTTGGACAGCGTAGGGGTAAAAATTACTATTCCCACTCCAGAGAGTGCAACAGTGGGGAAAGCGTTGGATAGCGTAGGGGTAAAATGTACTATTCACACTCCAGAGAGTGCAACAGTAGGGAAAGCGTTGGATAGCGTAGGGGTAAAAATTACTATTCCCACTCCAGAGAGTGCAACAGTAGGGAAAGCGTTGGATAGTGGGGGTAAAAATTAATATTCCTACTCCAGAGAGTGCAACAGTAGGGAAAACGTTGAATAGCACAGGGGTAAATTTTACTATTCCCACTCTAGCAAAAATAAATTAATATAATTCACATAATTATCAATTAATCAATTAATAAATTTTTTTGATCAATTAAGAATTAATTAATGATCAATTAAAAAGTAATTAACAATTTGTTCAAAATAAATACCAATTAATTAACATATTTAATTATTATAATGAAATTACTTCCCACCCTATTCCCCTATAAACTCACAACCCGCTACAGAAAATAAATTAATATTATTCACATAATTATCAATTAATCAATTAATAAAAAATAATTATCAATTAAAAATTAATTCATTACCAATTAAAAAATAATTAACAATGTAATCAAAATAAATACCAATTAATTATTTAACATATTACATTAATTATAATTAAATTACTTTCCACCCTATTCCCCTATGAGCCCACAACCCGCTACAGAAAATAAATTAATTTAATTCACATAATTATCAATTAATCAATTAATAAAAAATATTTATCAATTAAGAATTAATTAATTACCAATTAAAAAAGAATTAACAATGTAATCAAAATAAATACTAATTAATTAATTAACATATTTAATTAATTATAATTAAATTACTTCCCACCCTATTCCCCTATAAACCCACAACCCACTACAGAATTAAATTACACAATAATTAAATAACATAAAATTAATTACTTAAAATAAATTACAAAAATATATACACTTTTCACACATATACTAACATAAAAAACACTTAAAAAATGCGATATTATTAAAAATTCGATATTTTTAATGCACTATATTATGTACTTCGATATTTTGACTGTCTATATTTCTAAAAACGATATTACATTACTTACCTTCAAAACGATATTTTTGATGTCTATATTCTGTCCATTCGATATTTTGTCCATTCTATATTTTGGACTCGATATTTTGGTTTATCTATATTTTGGAATCGATATTTTGCCCATTTACCAAGTTCAGATGGAGAGGATACCTGAAGACGACGAAATTCAAATTGTGCCACAACTCAAGGAAAACAAAAGAACATCTAAAGAATCTGAAAGTACAGTGCCAGCTAAAAGATTCAGAAAAGGTGATGTTTGGCCAGGTTTTGTTAATAGACTGAAATATCGCCTAGTTACAATAAATGAAGTTACTGAACAAGTGAATGAAGTAGGTCAGGTTTCTCATTGCGAGTGGTTGCGCATGCTTGCGACCGCTCATTGTGAGAAACTACCAGTTCATGTTGAGAAAGTTGCCGCTTGAGTACAAATCTACTAGAGCAGCAGAAACGGACCGCTTGCACTGTGCAAGATGCGGTTTGCAATGATTGCATAGCGGATTGCATCCGGCACTGTGCAATCAGTGCGAGTAGCATTTTGCACAGTGCACTACGCAGTTCGAGTAGGTTCCGTAGTGCGAAGTGCACTTCGCATAGCTACGCGTAGCGCTACTACGTGAACTACACCCAGGCTTATTGCAGGTACACTCTTCTAAAACTTAAAAAAACTGTTTTAGCAGCACTTTGCCCAACAATTCTCGCACAATACCCCCAAATCAGTCTTGCCGTGCGTCTGCGCTGCGGCAAAAATTAAATGAGTTGGGGGCACAACTGGCTCCTCCAGGGCTAACTCTGATTGTCTGTGAACTGGCCAAGCAGCGCAAAGGCACTGCCGGTGTTAGGAAGTGCCGAATGCTCCGTAACATACAAACAGGAAGCCATTATGTGCAAGGTACGCTCTCAAGGTAGCTTGAGCCCTTTGGCACAGTGAACACAGAACCCACATCTGGGTATACCAGTCGTACTTTGAACATCAACTGCAATCACAACTAGGAGATGGATGGAATACTTGAATTAATTTCCACTCAGGCAATCATTCGGACTACAAATACAGTTAATCGTTTTTCACCCACCATGCCACCTAATGCAATGCCACATTATGCAAATCAGTACCCGACATACTCCTCATGGGAGCAGTCTATCCTGAACTGTCAGGGCTGGCTCCCTCTAGGAGGAGCCACAAGCAATGCTGCACCAGTTTTACTTTACTTGGGACTTGGTTATAGGGTATTCCTGAGTCCTATGGCACTGTGAACACACAACCCATGTCTAGGCATATCCAGCACACTGCAACAACATGGATATAGAAAGAATGGTTAAATTAATCTCAGACACTAGCAACATTTTCGTCCCACATTCCAGTCTGGATAAAGGCCCACCTTATAAAAATCAGTACCAAACATGATCCTCATGGGAACAGTTTGTCCCAAAGTGCCTTGTGAGGCTCTCTCCAGGTGGGACCACAAAGCGATCCCATCCAGGTTGACCTACTCGAGGCTCATCAGTATAGTGTAGCTTGAATCCTATTGTACAGGGACCACGGGCTTCAACTGCAACAATATCTTATGAATGGCGTAGAGTAGGAAGGCATACTATGAACACACAGCAGATGTTGATAGCCCATAATCCTTATCCAAGGCTAGACTACCATAATGCATATTCATGATGACCTTAGGGAGTACATGTTAGCGTCTGCAAAATACTCTCATGTGGAAAGTGTGCACCAAGAGTGAACCTTATTAGATCCTTCTTAATAACAGCAATTCACTCATCACTCATTCAGAATACAGTAGCCTCAATCTTTCGCTGCTCTGATATAACTGAAAGACATTATGCCTTGCACATGGACAAAGCTAAAACCAATACTACATCTGTTTAGTGCTATTATTGTCTTCATTGGACACCAGTGTTGATGTGTATGTCATACATGTGCATGGTGATGTGCTGCACTGGCTCCATTTGGGTGATGTGCATCCAGAGTCTCTGTGTGTTACTATTTATAAAGTTTCATCAATTTGTAATTGAAACATTTCTGTTTTGCAAGATTATAATAGCACTCTGGAGACATTTTATAAGGAAGATTACTGGGCAATTATTATAAGATGAGTTTCAGAAAGATAATTATCCTTAAGATAAGTACTTTAAATAATGCTTCCTGTTGGAATAAGCACACCAGAGGCATTTGCTTGGGAAATTTAACAAAAGGTACATGATGCAAGAGGACAACCCACCTTATAGAATAGCTAAAACAATCCTGTAGGATCTGTCAGGTTTGGAGATGGAAAACAGTATGTATTCATTGGTGAAAGACAAGGCACTATTATGCTCTAATTTTGCATTTGATCTAATATTCCTTTTTTATCACATTTTGTTCTGGCTTTAAAGTGTATTGAGCCTGCACTTGAAGTTCACTGCATTAGGGAATGACCTGGGGAGTGGAGTATTTACCACTTATCACACCCAGATTGATTTGAGCATAAGAACAGACCCTCTCTTCACTTGTATAGATTTCCCTGATGTGATGTTCAGGTACATTGATGGAAAAAGTCTCTCCCCCCTGCCACCCCTCCCATGGGGCTTTCCCTATAGAAACTGGAGGCCAGTCCTCTTCTGCTAGTATGATGGCCTTAACCTCAGATAATTGCAGCCAGAAGACTGCTTTATTAACTCGTGTTATATCCACTTACATTTGTATTTCTAAACTGTAAACCGTATCAGGAGGATTTAAATGCTTATAAGGAGTATCAACTTGTATGAAATCATCAAAAACACAACAGCAGAAACTCCTGATGCACCGTTGTGATTTCCACCGCACTGTCTAGAAGCTCTCTCACCCAAGTCTTGTTTTCCTGGAGACTCCTTCGTTATATCGGTCTGTTTCTTAAAAGGTCCTGCAACTATCGTCTTTAAAGCTGGTGTTTTGTGAGCCAATCCATACCCTTCCGGCTTCACGCTGACTTGGGCTTCACATCATGTTTCACCTCTCCTGCTATACTCCTCCTTTCTTCGGTACTCAAACCGACTCCTTCTCTCTGGTTGTTTAGTGCCAGTGTCCTTAAAACAACATGGAGAGAGGATATCAAGATACAGATACTGTTCTGTTTTTTATCAATTTTATTGAGGTCTCTTAAATTATAACCACCTCTACCAGTTTCCCAAGATGCTGGAGATCCAGTCTATCCATGCTCTCTTCCCCTCTGTTTCCTCCTATGTTCCATTGCAGATGTCTTTTTGACTGAACCCTCAACTTCACTTTTAGGATTTAATTGTGGTTTTGTCAGGTTTGAACAAGGAGGCCCCCTCAATGAAAGAAATTCTTACCCAGAGATCAGAGGCGAGGGTCAATTCAGACATCCATTTGGGAGATTATATCGATCTCCTTCATTGAGTTTGGTGGTAGTGTTGGTGAAAACCCTACAATTAGTTAATTGCAGTACATCCAAGATAGCAGACAGAACACACCGGTCTAGATGTTTCCACTGAAAAGTGAGTGCAGTCATCAGTGCGCGTGTGCTGAGTGCGCAACGCTCATTCAACTGTAAATTCTACATTGAAAGGTTTGTCTTCCACAAGCCCACGCTTGTGAAGGAATATTTCTGAAAAAATCCATTGAGTATCTTCTCCATCAGTATTTTCGGAGTACAAGAAGCTTCCAGTGCGGTGTTTGGCTGGAGGAAGTCACTTCAGTAAGAAGAAGTGTCTCGCTTTAACACGTGGTTGACATTTACCCGTTAAGCAGTGTGGTGTGAAGCAGTGTCTTGCTTCAACATTGAGGGAAGTCGTTCCGGCGGCATTCAGAGTGAGGGTATGTCTCCCTTCTGCATAGACTTTGAATTCTTTTCTGCAGCTGCTTAGCAAGAGACATTGTGAGTGACATTTTCAATTTATTTGTAGTGGGCAGTTGCAAAAGTTGTCTCAAGTAAGTTCCTTCAAATTAATTCCTCAGTTCTTCTGATAACTGAATTCATCATGGGCAAGACATTCTCTAAAGACTATTTTTTTGTGGCAAGATACTGAATTGGTTTGACAAAATATTCACCAGGGGCTGTCAACAATTGTTGCAACATTAAGAATCTGGATTAAAATATATAAACACATTCCTGGAGAAAGTATTGTGAACAACCTTGCAAGTTCTATCAAATATAAGTGAATACATCTATAAAGAATATATTTTATATGTATATGCTAGCACTTGCCTGTAGGAGTGCCTAAGCTGCAACCTGAGGAAAGAGGAAAAGAGAAAGACAAGAACATTTTATGAAGCATGCAAAAGAATGTTGGTACATCATATTAAGACAAATTCAGATTTTCATCTTCAAGAGAACTGAAAAGGTTATGTTCAACTTAATCAATTACCCTCTACCGTCTAGAATGGGGACTCCGTTCCTGCACACATTCACGCAAGTGCCTCTCTGCGCCAGTTTTATTCCCCTCGTTCCTTTGATTCCTCTCCCACCCACACTCTACCTGTTTCTTGCCTTTTTCCACAGGCAGCCATCCATTGAATCCTGCTACAGTACTTTTAATTGACCGTCTCCACCTCTTGGTACTCAATCAGCCTCACGGTGCTGAGTTTCTTCTCCCACACCAAGATGTAAGTCCCTTCCTATCCCTCCTCCCCAGGGTCCTCAATCATTTATTTTAACGGTCCCTCCACTTCCCACCACCAGCCACGGAATCACTATCCATCAGTTGCATACACAGAACGGGGATCCGTTCTCTTTACAACCAGCTTGCCATATTGAAAATGTTTCCTCCCGTTAAACCACCTACCCCTTCCCCCCAGAACCCCACCCACCCTTTTTAACCTCCTTTTCCCCCCCTACCTGCCCCTCCTACCCCACCACCATCCTTCCTTCCCTTCTTTATCATCCTTTCACCGCGCCCGCCCCTCCTCAGCACACACAAACCACCTCCGCTGTCATATTAACCGAAAGTTTTAGCTCTCTGTACCCACCCCACCTCACTCCTCATAGGCTACCCATCGCCTTTCCTTCCCAAACCCCCCCCGCTCACCCCTCTCCAGCGCGTACCCAACATCCCTCCCCACCTCTTACCTCTCCCTCCCCTTTCCCTACAGCACCTTCGTCAATCGGCAACCCGGTCCTGATGAAGATCCTAAATCAATAGGATGGAAATGCCGTCGACCTGCAATACAGCACAACTCATGGCGTACTACTTCCTCTGGTTCCCTAACTAACTGCAAAAAAAACATTCACAGCAGTAGAACCAGTAACTCTCTATATATTGTATGGTTCATATTTGTCATTTTGCGTCTTTTCTCTGTTTTTTCACCCATGTGTCCCTTGCACCGTCGCCAATTGTCTTACCATCAGGTAGTGCACAAAGCCCCCGTGGGTTGCGAAAAGCATTATATGCCACCAGTGCTGATATTTGAATCTGTTTCCTGATTGCTTTTGCGCAAATATGTCCTTAAAAATATGATGCTACTGGCACTTCTAAATCAATTGAAATTCTGAGTGTCTCTTTTTTCGATGTCCAGATCTTTTGTAATATCGTAACCGTACAAACTTTTCTGTTACTAAAGTGAATCCTATTGAGATATTGTTATTTATTACACAACTTAAACTATAGAGATGCAAATTCCACCGTAAAAAAATGTAATAGAAATTTAGGATAAATTAAATATTAAGAAGAGTAGAATAGACAAAGACAAGTGTAAAGTATTGGTAAACGATTTGTGTCTTTTTGTGTTAACAGGGGAGTGGAGCCAGCCATTCCATACCACATAGATGAGGTGATGTACCAGTAGGTTACAGAAGGAAAATGCACCAATTAGTGGCAGTCTCTCTTTATCTCCATTCCCTTTCCCTCTCTCTGGTGTTAGTCGCAAGGTTTATTTGATGTGGCACAAAAGGGGGTGGTGATGGACGGAGCATCTGAACTAATCAAACACTCACACCCGGTCAACAGATCTGGGTTTAATCCATCACTGTTCTTTAGCCCACTCTGCCACCCCAGTTCAGACATGGCCATATGCAAATCAGTCTAACCATGTGCCTTATGGGAACAGTCCCGAACTGCCAAGCCATGCCTTGCCTGGACCGGAAACAAGCTTTCTAGGACCGATTTCTGGTATTCCAGCCGTCTTTAGCCAGGTTTGCTTGAATCCAGTGGCAAAGTGAGCAAGGGACTCACATCTGAGCATACCCTTCCAACTTATGGCGAACAAAGTGGTACAAAAGGTTTATTTGATGGCAGCAGTGGAGTTTGCGATTTGGGGAATAGTTCTTCTGCTCCCGTGGATGTTTTGGCACAGGTACGTGGTTCTGACAGGTTTAATGGCTTGTGCACCTAAGGAATCACAACCCACAGAGGTGTAAACTTCCATATTTGTTTTGGTAGTCCCTGTTCACGATCAGGAACTGGAGCTGCTTCCATTCTCTGGCGTGTGGCCAGAAATAAGCTTCTCCCTTAATGTTGCTCAGGATTACTGAGGAAACTGAGAAAAGTTCCCCATTAGCTTAATTCATATGCATAGAGCTGGTGAAGCTTCATGCTCATTCTGTACTTATTTCAGTACCTCACAGAGAACTGTCACTGCAGGTGTGCTACGTATGCTAGTGTAAATGTATGCAAATATGATTCATCTGGTGTTACATTCCTCTTTGGGTGCCGCCATCCAAAGAAGAAGACAGTATTTAATATGTGTCTTGAGGTGTCGTTTGCGAATAGACTACTTCCAATTGGTTGGTCTTCTGAGGAACGCACAAGGGAATCTCATCACGCTTTACCGGTGCTTTACCCATGATACAACTTAAAGTCTGCAGATTAATGGGTTGCACCTACCCCTGAAAATCTGGTCCAGCCACGAAAGCATGTTTAAAGTATATGGTTGTAGTGAAAACTGTACTAGTCTCCTGTATAGGTGATTTTGTAATTAAGAATTCCTACAAGCTTAGCAAGAGCTGAAGTTTCAGGACATGGAACAGGTGTGTAACCAGCTAATACTGGCCACTTGGCCCCTTCATTGCTCAGGGGTCACAAGCAGACATTCTTGTATGTATGTGGTAATTGACTAGCAAACCAGTTCTAATGTCCCTGGTAGGTCAAAGGGATTTGTAGAGCTTGGTAAGCTGTATAATGTGCAGGAGGTGGTACTGCCTTATAAGCCTGACAGTACCTTGGAGGCCACATCAATAGCCTCAAAAGCCACCCATGAGTAAAACGTCTCAAAGACATACACCACATGAGCACCTATTACAAAAGTAACTGACCCCTGAATCTGAGACACCGTGAAGCTTGAGATGCTGAGTAACTGGTTCCCAGTAATTGTCTCCTGTAACAAAAAGAGACACCATGTAAACAAACAGATTCAAGTGGAATGGATTCTAACATTAAGAACACCCACAAAATGGGGAATTCCCTATTAAGAGTCGAGCTCGACAAACCTACCGCAATTGGTGCTCCCTTATTCCCCTAAATCCAACAAAGCTCTCTGTTATGATATAATAATCATTCATGTGTGTGTGCTTATCAAAAAGAAACTACTCAAGGGTACCCAAAACATCCAGGCCCAGAGTTGGGCAGCAATGATGCATAAACTAAGGGCCACATTTACAAAATGTTGCAATAGGACAGTGCCCCAAGCCTGCTGTGCTGCCCTACGGCAAAAAGATAAGGGATGGAATGTGACATATCTATCAGATACTAATACAATATATAGTGGTCCCAGCAATTCAAGAATAACTGGACATTATAAATAGAATCACATAAACATACGGATAGCCATATTCTGTAAAAAAGATAATATGTAACAAATGTTATTTAATCACACTGCCAAAAAATTGAATAATTTACATATATGTCGAAAATGCAGATTTCATATGTACAAAAGGTGCCCAGCAGGACAGGGACAGGGAGGAGGGGTCAGTGAATTTGGTGAGGATACGTGATCTTCGGAAAAGCATGGAAAACAGTGGAATCATATGCCAAATTTAGAACAAATCAGGCTTTCAATAGCAAGCCAAGGGTACATGAATTATTCATAAAAGTTTTTGGGTAGCTAGACCCCATTGGTGAAACACAATTAATATAGCCTCTGTTGTTTCATGAGCTGGCGTAAAGGAAGAGAAGTGTCGATGTTTCGACCCCAAAGTTTTGACGTAGGCCGATTAACACCTGACACAGGGGTCTTCATCAGGACAGTAATGAAGTGAGGGCACCAAGATCCTGCAATGAGGACTCAATAAGGATTGAGGGCCAACAAGTTCCTAACTGAAGAGTGTGACAGCAACACACAGGACACGGAAAAATCAGTGTGTCCCTTCTCAGAATACACTATTAAAAATATTCAAATCTGTGCCGACCGAATCACTACTAGATGGATTTCCAGTGAATAATATCTGATCTATATCAGAATAACATGGTGTAGGAGGCACCATATCGATCTTCGGTGGTGGAAGCATCTAAATGCTCAAGCTGTGCTTTTTTCGCTACACGCTGATGCAATCGTCAATGTATACAGCACATTCCTGTCCTCTTTTCCTGCGCTGGTGCTGAATTGGCTGTCTTGAAAGGGTGACTGCATTGTAGGGTAGATTGTTTTTGTTTTTGTGCAGGAAGGGACACCTTCATGTCTAAAAACAATCAATATAGGCAATTTCCTCTTTCAATCTGATTTGCTAAGTGCAACACACATAGAAAGAGGAAAAAACTAGGAGAATTACAATTATTTCTTCTCGTTACACCTTCCCTGGGGAGGCAGAGACTTTTGATGCTTCCCATGTTTACAGCTTGTTGTAGATCTTGGAATGTGTCAAATGCCATGGGTGTTACATGGGAAAAACCACTGTAATGCCCAAGGCATGCCTCCCAATCGTAGTGTGATGCAACACAGTGATTTGTGCTGCATTGTATCACTCCATATCTACAAGACCATGAGATGCAATGCAGGGTGGCTTTAAATGGTCTTGTAGATATGGCTGAGCCACAGAAAGTAAAAATAAAGTGGCATCCTGGTGGCTCACAGGGAACGTATGACGTTACTTAGCATGCTATTACTTAGCATGCCTTTACTACAAAGTTTTTACTTTGCAAATGCCTTTACATAGCAGTTTTTTATTTAGCATACCTTTACTTCGCAAAATCATTAAAATTCATTAAATAGGCATTACTTAGCAGTACTTTACTTCGCAGGATTTTACTACGCATAATTATTCTTTTTTTATTTTTTCCCTACACAGCAACACTACCCTCCACGCCCCCTACACTTCCCAAAACACTAAAACACTACCTTGCACTACACATACACTACAACACTACTCTAAACCCTAAAACCCTACCCTACACTACACATGCACTACAACACTACCCTAAACCCTAAAACACTACCCTACACTACACATACACTACAACACTACCCTAAACCCTAAAACACTACCCCCTACACTGCACATACACTACAATACTACCCTAAACCTCAAACACTACCCTACACTACACATACACTACAACACTACTCTGAACCCTAAAACACTACCCTACACTACACATACACTACAATACTACCCTAAACCCTAAAACACTACCCCACACTACACATACACTAAAACTCTACCCTAAACCCTAACACACTATCCCCTACACTACACATACACTACAGCACTACCCTAAAACAATACCCTACACTACACATACACTACAACACTACCTTAAACCCTAAAACACTACCCCTGACACTACACATACACTACAAAACTACCCTAAACCCTAAAACACTACCCCCACACTACACATACACTACAACACTACCCTAAACCCCAAACACTACCCTACACTACACATACACTACAACACTACCCTAAACCCTAAACACTACCCCCTACACTACACATACCCTACAACACTACCCTAAACCCTAAAACACTATCCTCTACACTACACATACACTACAACACTACCCTAAACCCTAAAACCCTACTCTACACTACACATACACTACACCACTACCCTAAACCCTAAAACACTACCTCCAACACTACACATATAGTACAACACTACCCTAAACCCTAAAACACTACCCTACACTACACATACACTACAACACTACCTTAAACCCTAAAACACTACCCCCTACACTAAACATACACTACAACACTACCCTAAACCCTAAAACTCTACACCCTATACTACACATACACTGCAACACTACCCTAAACCCTAAAACACTACCCCCTACACTACACATACACTACAACACCACCCTAAAACACTACCCCCCTACACTACACATACACTACAACACTACCCCAAATCCTAAAACACTACCCACTACACTACACATACACTTCTACTCTACCCTAAACCCTAAAACACTACACCCTACACTACACATACACTACAACACTAGCCTAACTGCACTGCCCCACTTACCTCTCTCTGCCCGTGGTCCACTCTTCTCCTGCGAAGTAACGGCATATGCTAAGTAAAGGCATATGTGAAGTAAAGGCATGCTAAGTAAAAACATGAGAAGTAAAAGACATTGCTAAGTAAAAGTTGCTAAGTAAAAGAAGTGCGAAGTAAAAGATGCGAAGTAATGGTTGTTTACCGCTCACAGGGCTTATAAATGAGCCCGAGTCTTTAGCCCAACTCTACTAGATTTGTTTTTACACACACATGTGAAAGAGTCAAAGAAATCATAAAAGTATGTAAAAACTGGAATACATGTATAGCAGAAGAGCAGTAGGCTTGGATAACCATATGGATCCTCTTGGCAACTCATGCATAAGAATCAAACACCTCTGCTAAAAGCCAAGAGATATAACAATAAACAGAAGGTCTAAAAATTGAAAGTATAGTGAAGCAGGTTTAGCTTGTGTAAAATTCAGTGCCAAAAACAGCAGGCCACTATACTTAAGGTGTAATCTAGAAATTTAGGCATATAAAAAATGAAGAAGGTATCAAGCATAGCGATGAGATTATAGGTGCACAGTAGAGGCTCAGAAGACTTATGCTGCCCACTAACAGCTGGAGAAACAGATTCAGAGGAAAATAAGTCAAGAATCATCTGTGTTGAGCTGGCATTTCAAGCAGCAGGTAAGGTTCAAAAAGGTTCAGAGATTGAATCATAAAATATTGTACTAGGAAACATTTGGACATAGCACTCTTTGCCCTTTTTTACTGAGCTTTACATAAAAAAGATGCTCAATCCAATAAATATCTGTTCCAGCAATTGTGTTTGGATCTGAGAATAACTCAGGCTTGCAAAGTTAATACAGTTAAACTACCCCCACTGTTGTGCCGATGGTGTCCCCGATTTGCGAGGGCGGAGTATAAATTGGGTCCTGGGTAAAATTAGTATTGCACAGCTGTCATGGGGAATTAGTCATAACTTTTGTAACTGTCACTGATATGCCCAGAATGTTAGGTCATGTATACAAGACTGTGGTGATGTATGATGTAATAAACTGCTTTAACCGAAAATAAAGATGTTTTAAATGTAATATATAGTTAAACTAAGGGATGTGAAGTCTCTGGTCCAAGCAGAGACAATCTCTTTAGAACCTTCTAATACATTCTTGGTACTTCTTGAGCCAGAGTGACAGCCATAAATTTAACAGGGGGACTTGCAATATAGCCAACCCCCAGTACTCATGGACGATCTCCATAGGGATGCTTTGGCACATCCTCAGGACTTTTTTTTAGGAATTTATTTTCTTTTTGTGTTGAAATTGTTTATTAAGAAAAGTTTATGTAAATCACAAATGCAGATACAGATGCAGGGAAAAAAATGAAACATATCATAAATGAGGAAACAATTCATAAAATATAACAAAGGAGGCATAACACAACAAATCCTCTAGAATTCATAGGGCAAAAATAGGGGTAAAAGAAAGAAAAGCGAAGAAAAAGAAGAAATGAAAGGAAAAAGAGAAAGAGAAAGAAAGAAAAAGAAAAGGATCCCCAGAGTAGCAAACTAATTGGGAAGAGATATGGAAGCAAGAAGAAGGAGAAGAAGCGCAAAAGAGAGGAATAAAAGAGAGTGAGCATGTTACAAAGAAGGTGGAATTAAGAATGTAAATGTAAATGTATAGGCATTTATATAGCGCACTACTTACCCGGAGGGTCCCAAGGCGCTTCGACCGCTTCGAAACCCTTCCTGGCTTCCCTGAGAGATGGTCCCTTAATGGGTATCTTCAGGGTGAGACCAGGCATCCCCGGCGGTCTGGTGGGGCCGTTAGTGAAGATGAGGAAAGCTAGTGCCCAGAGTTGCCGAGTGTGATCGCTGATCAGAGTGGGCACCGAGGCGGGAGAATTATCGAGTCCGCTGACCCTGGTCCAGAAACCTGCCGCGACAGGAATCGAACCCTGGTCCCGGGCCGTCCTCTGCTCTCGGGTCTGCCGCCTCTAACCAGTGAGCCACACTACTTCAAAGAAGGAAGAGTAGCCAGAGAAGAAGAAGAAGTAGAGACAGAGTCATTATCCACTGTGGTTTCCAGAAATGGGGACTAGACTTGGAGAAAGATGGAAGCTTGATCCTGCAAATTATAAATTATACATTCATAGGAAGCTGTTTGTATCATTGCCACCAACCACTCCTCCTGAGAAGGAATTGAATTGAATTGAAATGAGATTTATAATGCGCAGAACAGTAACCCGCAGGTATCAAGGCGCCTAGCAAAAATGATCAAAGAATGATCAGGAAAAAGACAAGAGACCTTATATATATGCTTACCGAAAGAGGAGAGTTTTTAAAGCAGTACGGAAATTCTGTAAGGACGGGAGAGATCTCAGGTCCAGAGGAAGTTCATTCCACCACTTAGGAGCAAGAGTGGAAAAGGCTCTGCCACCCCATTTGGCTCTTCGTACACGGGGGGCTGTCAGACGCAGTTTCCCAGAGGAACGCAGGTTCCTACGGGGATGTAGTGGGAGATGATGGACCCTATTCCGGTGTCGCTATTTTTGGCGATGGCTCTATAGGTCATGCAAAGAACCTTGAACCGGATTCGGTGTTCTACCGGCAGCCAATGCAGCGTTTTCCTGGCTGCAGTGGCCGAAGAGCGTCTGGGAACATCCAGGACAAATCTGGCTATGGCGTTTTGGACTACTTGTAAGTGCTGCAGCTGGCCTTTGTTAAGTCCAGCATACAGCGCATTACAGTAGTCCAAGCGCGAGCCAATGAGGGCAACGGCTATTTGTTTCCTTGCCTGGAAGGAGAGATATTTCCTGATCCTGCGTAGGGTGTGGATCAAGCCCCAACAGGTGGAGACGGTTCTGCTCACCTGGCTGCCTAGGTCAAGGGCAGGGTCTATCAGCAAGGAGGTAATGAAGACTTCCAATGACGCAATATACAAATTTTTGCTGTGGCTGGAGCAGTATGGAGAAGACGGCCTGTGGTTTAGTAAACTTTGAAAGGCCACGAAAATTATGTAAAATTATATTTGCAGAGGTAAAGGGTAAAGGTAATGACATAGAATGAGCCAAAGTCTTTCGTACAAAAAGTCAAAATGACCTAGTACGAGGGCACTCACAGATAATGTGCGTTATATCACAACCGGAAGCCGAACATCTCCAACACAAAGAATGCGAAAGTAACTTAGCATGATGTAATTTGACCACTCATTGTGCCACTTATTTGTCAATCCTTTTAACCTGTATTCATATAAAGTGCTTTGAATGTATAATTTTTATTGACATTGTATTATGTTTGATTCTAGTTTTGTCATTTTGTTGTTTTTAATTGCATTGTGTCATTGATTTCCCTAATTTTTTAAAACCAATAATAAAATACGTATTTTTGTAGTAAACTGTAGCCAATTGTCCTTCTATATTATTGTATGTACTAAAACATTAGTTGCCTAGGTTGTTTTTTGTCAAAAGTAATTTGACCAGGGACCAGTGCAATTCATGAAGAATTTTAAAAATACAAAATTTAAGGCGAGCTTCTCGAACACCCTTATGTAAGCCTTCTAAAATGAGATCCCACTGAATATCTGAGCATGTCACAGATAAACGTGATTGCCATTTCAATTGAAGAGCTTTTGAAAGGGGTTGCGAAAATAGAGGATGTAGGAAAGTCTTATAAAGACCAGAGGTGACACCCTTAAAAGTTCCCCATAAATTCAGATAAGATAAAATAGGAGAAGCGGACAACATCTCAGGTGGGGAACCTAGATGCTTTGTGATAGCTTGTTGAAGATGAGAATATTTGCAGGATTGTGTGGGCGGTAGATAGAATTCCTCACTGAATTGGGAAAAGGATTTAAAATTATCACCATGAAACAGTTGTTCCAGGGGGTGAATACCAGCCTCCTGCCACAGGGGCCAGGACACAGTGCGACCTCAAACCCGAATAGCCGAGTTAGACCATATAGGAGCATTAAAATGAAGCTGCGAGTTAGATTTAAGGAGACAATTACTTCTTTGCCAAGATTTATACATAGCAGATAATATAGGATTTTTTAGGGTTAAAAGAGCTGGAACCCTTTCCATATAAAAGGGACAAACCAGGGCCAGAAGCCAATAAGTGGCGTTCAATTGGAACCCATTGAGGGATGTCTATAGACATAGGTAAAAAGAAAGAAAGGTGGGAAAGATGAAGGGCAAGGGAGTAATGTTCACTAGAGGGAAGACCCAAACCTCCCTGCAATTGGTGGGATTTTAATTTGGCTAAGGTGAGACGCGGTTTAGCTGTACCCCATATAAAAAGTTTAATTTTTGAATCAGTGGACCGAAGAGTAGCCAGAGGAATAGTCAAAGGGAGCATACCCAGAACATAAAGAAAACGTGGTAAGGTGACCATCTTAATCGCATGAACCCGTCCCCAAAGAGATAAACCCAAGGCCTTCCATTTATCGAAGTCTCTTTGCATTTGCGCAATTAAAGGAGTTAAATTATCCGTGACAACGTTATCCAATCCCCTATTGAGGAGTATCCCTAAATATTTAAGCCGAGAAGGTTGACAATGAATTGGAAAACCAGAGATTGCATCCTTTGTAGTACCAATAGACATAGGCAAGGCTTCGCTCTTATCCCAGTTTATCTTATAGCAGAGAAAGAAGAAAAATCATCAATGACACGGAGGAGAGCAGGGAGAGAGCGGGGAAGATCAGTAAGTGTGAGAAGAATATCATCTGCCTATAAATACATTTTTGAATGACCAATTGGAAGAGGAACGCCCGTCACAGCAGCCGATTGACGAATTGCAGCAGCCAAAGGTTCCATAGCCAAAAGGAAAAGAAGAGGGGAGAGTGGACAACCTTGACGGGTACCTTGCCGAATAGGAAATGGAGTAGAGAGAAAACCTCCACCGTTACCTTGAGCAGATGGGCTATCATAAAGTAGTCGCACTTTAGCTATGAACTGATCGCCTAATCCAAATCTTTGCATTATGGTATAAAGGTATTCCGACTCGATGCGGTCAAATGCTTTTTCAGCATCCAAAGAAAGAAGTAGGGCATCATCGGTAAGATGCTTAGTGGACCATAGGGCATGGGAGATTTCGTAAGGGATTTCGGGAGGAACAACCGGGAACAAAACCTACTTGGGAGTTATGGATTAAAGTAGGTAAAACCTTGCAAAGTCGTGATGCGAGAATGCTGGCAAGAATCTTAACATCAGAATTTAAGAGAGATATAGGACGATAACTACCGCACAAGAGAGGATCCTTGCCAGGTTTTGGCAAAACCGCTATGATGGCTTTGTTAGAGATAGAACCAAGAGAAGACTCCTCCACGGCTTCCCCAAAGGCAGCATGAAGAGTATCAATCATACTCTGACCAGTCTATTTAAAAAATTAAAATAGAAAACCATCATCTCCCGGAGCTTTATGATACGGTAAGGCAGATACAGCTGATGAAATTTCCTCCTTTGTGATATTTTCCTCAAGTAGAGCTCTGCCATCATCGGAAAGCAGCGGAAGATGTACTTCATCTAGAAATTTAGACATCGCTTGCGTGTCTACCTGAGTACTTGGTGAGTAGAGAGATCTGTAAAATGAGGCAAACTCCTCAACTATCTCTTGTGGCCAAGTAAGAATATCCCCACCGCTTGATTTGATTGCTGGAATCGCCATAGCGGCCTCTCTTTGACGCAACTGCGCAGCTAATAACCGACCGGCTTTATCCCCTTGTTCATAGTGAAGGCCTTTCATTTTTTGTAAGGCATATTCCGCCTTAGAAGTAAAAAGAGTATTGAGGGACATACCCGCCTGTTCCAATAACTTTCAGTTTTGGAGAGTTGGTTTCGAAATATATCATTGAGAGAGTCGGCGTATGTCCTTTTCTAGATCATTTTGCTTGGCAGCGTACTTTTTATTATAAAGAGCAGCGTCCCGCATAAGTTGACCTCTAATGGTTGCTTTAGCAGCTGCCCAGACCAATTGTTTAGAGGAAACTGAGTCTTCATTATTGAGAAGATAATCACGTAAGTGGGATTCCAAAAGAAGTTTACCCTTTGGGGTTTTATATTTGTTGACATTCAAACGCCACGATTTGTGCCCCGGGCTCATAAGACCCAAATCTAGAGACAAAAGAACAGGAGAATGATCAGATATGGCTGCTTCTAAAATTTTGGAATCAGTAACCAATCGGACTGAATGTTGCGAAAGAAGAAAGTAGTCGAGGCGTGAAAACGTACCGTGAGTAGAAGAAAAAAATGTGTATTCTTTATCCTGTGGGTGACTTAGTCTCCAGTGGTCAACAAGACCAGTGTCAGCAAGAATGTCACCGAAAATGGCTCTGTCAGAAGCGTTGAGAGTGTCAATGCAACCTGTTCTGTCAAGAACAGGATCCAGTGCCGAATTCCCATCACCCCCAATGAGAACTTGAGAGGCATTTATTTCCGTAAGAAGACGATTAAGTCAAATAAAAAATTGCTTTTTGGAACCAAGAGGAGCGTATACAGAACCAAGACAAATGAAGGAATTGACAAGCTTCAATTTCGACAAAAACATACCGACCTTCCGGAACAGACCATGACTTTAAAATTGTGAAAGGAAGTGACTTTTGAAAAAGGATGGCTACTCTGCATTTACGAATAGGGTTAGGATTAGTGGAATCAGGTTTAGAGACTGAACTATGGATGACTTTACCAACCTAGTCCCTGCCGAGCTTTCTAGACTCAATGTCGTCCAAATGAGTCTCCTGCAATAGAGCAACGTCCACATGCTTAGAATGTAAATAGGAAAGAACTTTCTTACGTTTTATGTAATGGGTGAGGCCAAGAACATTCCAAGAAATCACAGACAACGGATGGATAGAAGGCATGATAATAGGATTGAGTGAACAAGAAGTGAGGAAAAGCAGAGACAAAAAAAGAAGGGAAACCGAAAACAAACTAGTATATAGAGGGTAGAAAAAAGGGTTAGGGAAAAGGAGAAGGAAAGCAGGAAAAAGAAAGGGAAAAAAGAAAAGTGAGTATGGAAAGTAGAAGAGAAAAACAACCTGGACTGTTATCTACGGGTCTGGGTGCACCTACAACAGCGTCAAGGGAGGCCAGAACCCCTTCGAGCAAAGAAGAATGGGGATCTGGGGGAGTAATTAATAATACGAAATATTATGAAATGCATTGAGAACATAGTTGCAACAATACAATTTTGGAAAAAACATACAATACTTGGAACATAGTATAGTACAAAAATCATTAAAATCATGAGAAGAGAGCCATATAATAAGAGAGGAATCTGAGGAGAAAGAAATGAATGCCAGGAAAATGAAAATATGTAATAGAAGAGACATAAAGGGGGAGTGAAAGAAATATGAAAATTAATTGAGAGGAAAAAGAAGATCCGGTACCATCATAAGGAGGGGGGGAGGCCAGGAAATAAAAAGTATAGATGAGAATGTATATGAAAAGAAGCCTAAGAAAACAGCAAAACTTATTAGAAAAAATATGTGAAACCGTCCAAAGCGGGGTGAAGGAAATAGATAATGTCACGTTTAATAACAAGTACAGCTTCACAGGAAAAGGAATGCAATGGAATAAGGACCACCAGGGGAAAAATAGCAACTTTTAAGGAGAACCTGTAATCAGATATAAACTCTGAGGAGGCCCAACGCCTAATGCAAAAACATAAAAGAACAAGAAGGCATAAGCCACATTATGAATCAGAGGACAACAGTGATCATACTACAAAAGGGAAACACAACTTTAGAATAAAACCTGGACGAGAATAAAAGAACAAGAAGACGAGAAAAGAAAGCTACTGAAAAGAAAAAATACGGAAAGGGAACAAACCAACAATGTCATAGAGAAGGGGAGAAATAGATAATAGGTAAAAGATAAAAAGAGGAGGGAAAGCCATAAAGGCATACAACAGAAGAGAAACAAAGGAAAAGGATCCAAGACAATTTAAACTAGGAGAACAAGGAAGCAAAGAGACATCATATAAAACCAAAGTCAAAATAAAAAATGAAACATTTTAGCAAGAGACGTGACAACAATAACAACACCGTAACTAGGGGAATGAACAGGGGGACAGAGAGATCTCCTGTGGGATAAGGAATAGCCTTATAGCATATAAGAAGTGAAGTCTGAAAATGATTGAATAACTAGAAAACTTAAAAACACATATTAGTAGTAACTATAGAAGAATAGCATGGCATAGAACACTATATAGAACACTAAGGAAAATAAACCTTACTATTCCATACAGTAAAATCTCAGTGAGCTAAGCAAGCAACAAAAGCATTGTGAACAGTAAACACTGCTATAAGCTTATACAAGGGTTCATTCAACATCAGATGGAGTATTACAAGGCGATCTAGACTTGTCTCTTTGTTGTGTATTAGTGTGAGAAGAGACAGAGCGTAGAGCCGAATCTTTGTCTTCCTGAGAACGAGGCAGACGAGTGAGATCTCTGCCACGTTGTCTAGAGTCAGGAGAGGTATATAAATGAGACGTTGGCAGATTTGTAGATGAGGCCTTGGATTGAGAGGATCGGGCAGTGGGAGGAGACTGAGTTTCCATATCCTCGGACCAGACATCATCCAGAAACTGTTGTAGAAGTGCAGGATCGTAGAAGTCTTTAGACACTCCATTCCTAGTAATACGAAAACATGCAGGTTCAAATAATCCATATTTGATGTCCATTTGACGTAACTGGGGTCGCATGGAGAGAAACGCCTTCCTCCGTTCATTCGTTTCTTTAGAGAAGTCTGCAGCCATTTGGATGGTATGACCCTGAAACAGAAAGGAACCATGTGTACGAGCCAGTGATAGAATCTGTCTAGTTTGCTCATGTCGAAGGAAACAAGCAATGATTGGTCTAGGTCTTGCAGAAGGTCCAGGACGTGGTGGTCCCAATCTATGAGCACGTTGGAGCTCAAGAGGAGGAGTAAAAGAGATGCCAGTCAAAGTGGAAAGGGCATCACAAAGAAAGGACTTCATATCTTGTTTCTCAATATTTTCTGGAAAGCCAAAAAAACAGATATTGTCTCTAAGACTGCGATCTTCCAAATCGACGATCTTACTGTGTAGGAAGAGTAAATCTTGATCGGAACCCTGAAAAGAATCCAGTCGACCCTTAGAGTCAATGACGTCAATCCTGGTGTGAAAAGTAGTAAGTTTTGCCCTGATAGACTTAGTTTCTGCAGTCAATGAAGTCATTGCAATATCCAGGCCCTCCAATCTCCGGTTGAGCCCAAAAAGTTCTTGCAAAATGCGTTGCATAGTGTCAGACAGGGACTTGTCCCTCTGAGGTAATACGGTTTGCGACGAAGGGGGTGACGTAGAGCCGTTACCTTTAACTGCCAAAGGAGAGGGTTGTTTTACCAATTCATTGAAAAGTGGTTGTTTAGGCCTGCGACCACCATTCCTATTGTTAGACATGTCTATGTATTGTTTCAATGGCGGTCTACAATAGCGAATAGAGAAAATATTGGAATATGAGGCAATGGTGAAGCCAGGGGAGTATCAAACAACAAGTAGGTAATAAATTGTATGCAGCAAGAAAATGACAAAATACAAATCGCATACAGCTAGTGCCTGAAATCGGAAAAGGTATTACAGCATTGCAACAAAATAGTAAATAGTATATCATATAACCAAGGAAGTTCTGGAAGAAGCAATCTTGTGTGCCAGGACTACCTCAAAAGCAAAGCATGTAAATACAGTAAATATGTACAGCAGTATAGTAGCAATGTAATGGTGAGAAAAAGGTCATAGACATCAAGAAGCGCGCATTGATTTTGAAGGTAAAGCGCATCTCAAAGAAGGAGGCAATATGTGAGAAAAGAAAAATATCATGCATCCAGGTCTGCCTCAAAGGAAAGTATGAGCTTGTAGTATTGATATAGTAGACAATGCCTATGAATAAAAGTCAAAAGTTTCTTGGAGACATAACTGGTAGAAAGTCCAAGTAAGATAACAAACTGAAATATTAAAGATGACAATATTACTTATAGTCCTGCCTGCAAAATTCCAACAATATGAAGCAATATTAGTGCGTATGTTTGCAATATCAACACACTGAGGCCCATAAAGCTGAGTTGGAAGAGGCAGAACAGAAAATCCTGTAGTAAATAGTGTAGAGGACCTCTAGATGGTGAAGTACGTCATGTGAAAGAAAGTCTCAAGGGGTTCGTTTGTTATACTTCAAAGAAATCCCCTAAAAACACTGTTAAAAGAAGGTGCCGTGTTATAGCATACCTTTACTTCGCAAAATCATTAAAATTCATTAAATAGGCATTACTTAGCAGTACTTTACTTCGCAGGATTTTACTACGCATAATTATTCTTTTTTTATTTTTTTCCCTACACAGCAACACTACCCTCCACGCCCCCTACTCTTCCCAAAACACTAAAACACTACCTTGCACTACACATACACTACAACACTACTCTAAACCCTAAAACCCTACCCTACACTACACATGCACTACAACACTACCCTAAACCCTAAAACACTACCCTACACTACACATACACTACAACACTACCCTAAACCCTAAAACACTACCCCCTACACTGCACATACACTACAATACTACCCTAAACCTCAAACACTACCCTACACTACACATACACTACAACACTACTCTGAACCCTAAAACACTACCCTACACTACACATACACTACAATACTACCCTAAACCCTAAAACACTACCCCACACTACACATACACTAAAACTCTACCCTAAACCCTAACACACTATCCCCTACACTACACATACACTACAACACTACCCTAAAACAATACCCTACACTACACATACACTACAACACTACCTTAAACCCTAAAACACTACCCCTGACACTACACATACACTACAAAACTACCCTAAACCCTAAAACACTACCCCCACACTACACATACACTACAACACTACCCTAAACCCCAAACACTACCCTACACTACACATACACTACAACACTACCCTAAACCCTAAACACTACCCCCTACACTACACATACCCTACAACACTACCCTAAACCCTAAAACACTATCCCCTACACTACACATACACTACAACACTACCCTAAACCCTAAAACCCTACTCTACACTACACATACACTACACCACTACCCTAAACCCTAAAACACTACCTCCAACACTACACATATAGTATAACACTACCCTAAACCCTAAAACACTACCCTACACTACACATACACTACACACTACCTTAAACCCTAAAACACTACCCCCTACACTAAACATACACTACAACACTACCCTAAACCCTAAAACTCTACACCCTATACTACACATACACTGCAACACTACCCTAAACCCTAAAACACTACCCCCTACACTACACATACACTACAACACCACCCTAAAACACTACCCCCCTACACTACACATACACTACAACACTACCCCAAATCCTAAAACACTACCCCCTACACTACACATACACTTCTACTCTACCCTAAACCCTAAAACACTACACCCTACACTACACATACACTACAACACTAGCCTAACTGCACTGCCCCACTTACCTCTCTCTGCCCGTGGTCCACTCTTCTCCTGCGAAGTAACGGCATATGCTAAGTAAAGGCATATGTGAAGTAAAGGCATGCTAAGTAAAAACATGAGAAGTAAAAGACATTGCTAAGTAAAAGTTGCTAAGTAAAAGAAGTGCGAAGTAAAAGATGCGAAGTAATGGTTGTTTACCGCTCACAGGGCTTATAAATGAGCCCGAGTCTTTAGCCCAACTCTACTAGATTTGTTTTTACACACACATGTGAAAGAGTCAAAGAAATCATAAAAGTACATAACAACAGACCATAAAAGTATGTAAAAACTGGAATACATGTATAGCAGAAGAGCAGTAGGCTTGGATAACCATATGGATCCTCTTGGCAACTCATGCATAAGAATCAAACACCTCTGCTAAAAGCCAAGAGATATAACAATAAACAGAAGGTCTAAAAATTGAAAGTACAGTGAAGCAGGTTTAGCTTGTGTAAAATTCAGTGCCAAAAACAGCAGGCCACTATACTTAAAGTGTAATCTAGAAATTTAGGCATATAAAAAATGAAGAAGGTATCAAGCATAGCGATGAGATTATAGGTGCACAGTAGAGGCTCAGAAGACTTATGCTGCCCACTAACAGCTGGAGAAACAGATTCAGAGGAAAATAAGTCAAGAATCATCTGTGTTGAGCTGGCATTTCAAGCAGCAGGTAAGGGTCAAAAAGGTTCAGAGATTGAATCATAAAATATTGTACTAGGAAACATTTGGACATAGCACTCTTTGCCCTTTTTTACTGAGCTTTACATAAAAAAGATGCTCAATCCAATAAATATCTGTTCCAGCAATTGTGTTTGGATCTGAGAATAACTCAGGCTTGCAAAGTTAATACAGTTAAACTACCCCCACTGTTGTGCCGATGGTGTCCCCGATTTGCGAGGGCGGAGTATAAATTGGGTCCTGGGTAAAATTAGTATTGCACAGCTGTCATGGGGAATTAGTCATAACTTTTGTAACTGTCACTGATATGCCCAGAATGTTAGGTCATGTATACAAGACTGTGGTGATGTATGATGTAATAAACTGCTTTAACCGAAAATAAAGATGTTTTAAATGTAATATATAGTTAAACTAAGGGATGTGAAGTCTCTGGTCCAAGCAGAGACAATCTCTTTAGAACCTTCTAATAAATTCTTGGTACTTCTTGAGCCAGAGTGACAGCCATAAATTTAACAGGGGGACTTGCAATATAGCCAACCCCCAGTACTCATGGACGATCTCCATAGGGATGCTTTGGCACATCCTCAGGACTTTTTTTAGGAATTTATTTTCTTTTTGTGTTGAAGTTGTTTATTAAGAAAACTTTATGTAAATCACAAATGCAGATACAGATGCAAGGAAAAAAATGAAACATATAAATGAGGAAACAATTCATAAAATATAACAAAGGAGGCATAACACAACAAATCCTCTAGAATTCATAGGGCAAAAATAGGGGTAAAAGAAAGAAAAGCGAAGAAAAAGAAGAAATGAAAGGAAAAAGAGAAAGAGAAAGAAAGAAAAAGAAAAGGATCCCCAGAGTAGCAAACTAATTGGGAAGAGATATGTAAGCAAGAAGAAGGAGAAGAAGCGCAAAAGAGAGGAATAAAAGAGAGTGAGCATGTTACAAAGAAGGTGGAATTAAGAATGTAAATGTAAATGTATAGGCATTTATATAGCGCACTACTTACCCGGAGGGTCCCAAGGCGCTTCGACCGCTTCGAAACCCTTCCTGGCTTCCCTGAGAGATGGTCCCTTAATGGGTATCTCCAGGGTGAGACCAGGCATCCCCGGCGGTCTGGTGGGGCCGTTAGTGAAGATGAGGCAAGCTAGTGCCCAGAGTTGCCGAGTGTGATCGCTGATCAGAGTGGGCACCGAGGCGGGAGAATTATCGAGTCCGCTGACCCTGGTCCAGAAACCTGCCGCGCCAGGAATCGAACCCTGGTCCCGGGCCGTCCTCTGCTCTCGGGTCTGCCGCCTCTAACCAGTGAGCCACACTACTTCAAAGAAGGAAGAGTAGCCAGAGAAGAAGAAGAAGTAGAGACAGAGTCATTATCCACTGTGGTTTCCAGAAATGGGGACTAGACTTGGAGAAAGATGGAAGCTTGATCCTGCAAATTATAAATTATACATTCATAGGAAGCTGTTTGTATCATTGCCACCAACCACTCCTCCTGAGAAGGAATTGAATTGAATTGAAATGAGATTTATAATGCGCAGAACAGTAACCCGCAGGTATCAAGGCGCCTAGCAAAAATGATCAAAGAATGATCAGGAAAAAGACAAGAGACCTTACATATATGCTTGCCGAAAGAGGAGAGTTTTTAAAGCAGTACAGAAATTCTGTAAGGACGGGAGAGATCTCAGGTCCAGAGGAAGTTCATTCCACCACTTAGGAGCAAGAGTGGAAAAGGCTCTGCCACCCCATTTGGCTCTTCGTACACGGGGGGCTGTCAGACGCAGTTTCCCAGAGGAACGCAGGTTCCTACGGGGATGTAGTGGGAGATGATGGACCCTATTCCGGTGTCGCTATTTTTGGCGATGGCTCTATAGGTCATGCAAAGAACCTTGAACCGGATTCGGGGTTCTACCGGCAGCCAATGCAGCGTTTTCCTGGCTGCAGTGGCCGAAGAGCGTCTGGGAACATCCAGGACAAATCTGGCTATGGCGTTTTGGACTACTTGTAAGTGCTGCAGCTGGCCTTTGTTAAGTCCAGCATACAGCGCATTACAGTAGTCCAAGCGCGAGCCAATGAGGGCAACGCCTATTTGTTTCCTTGCCTGGAAGGAGAGATATTTCCTGATCCTGCGTAGGGTGTGGATCAAGCCCCAACAGGTGGAGACGGTTCTGCTCACCTGGCTGCCTAGGTCAAGGGCAGGGTCTATCAGCAAGGAGGTAATGAAGACTTCCAATGACGCAATATACAAATTTTTGCTGTGGCTGGAGCAGTATGGAGAAGACGGCCTGTGGTTTAGTAAACTTTGAAAGGCCACGAAAATTATGTAAAATTATATTTGCAGAGGTAAAGGGTAAAGGTAATGACATAGAATGAGCCAAAGTCTTTCGTACAAAAAGTCAAAATGACCTAGTACGAGGGCACTCACAGATAATGTGCGTTATATCACAACCGGAAGCCGAACATCTCCAACACAAAGAATGCGAAAGTAACTTAGCATGATGTAATTTGACCACTCATTGTGCCACATATTTGTCAATCCTTTTAACCTGTATTCATATAAAGTGCTTTGAATGTATAATTTTTATTGACATTGTATTATGTTTGATTCTAGTTTTGTCATTTTGTCGTTTTTAATTGCATTGTGTCATTGATTTCCCTAATTTTTTAAAACCAATAATAAAATACGTATTTTTGTAGTAAACTGTAGCCAATTGTCCTTCTATATTATTGTATGTCCTAAAACATTAGTTGCCTAGGTTGTTTTTTGTCAAAAGTAATTTGACCAGGGACCAGTGCAATTCATGAAGAATTTTAAAAATACAAAATTTAAGGCGAGCTTCTCGAACACCCTTATGTAAGCCTTCTAAAATGAGATCCCACTGAGTATCTGAGCATGTCACAGATAAACGTGATTGCCATTTCAATTGAAGAGCTTTTGAAAGGGGTTGCGAAAATAGAGGATGTAGGAAAGTCTTATAAAGACCAGAGGTGACACCCTTAAAAGTTCCCCATAAATTCAGATAAGATAAAATAGGAGAAGCGGACAACATCTCAGGTGGGGAACCTAGATGCTTTGTGATAGCTTGTTGAAGATGAGAATATTTGCAGGATTGTGTGGGCGGTAGATAGAATTCCTCACTGAATTGGGAAAAGGATTTAAAATTATCACCATGAAACAGTTGTTCCAGGGGGTGAATACCAGCCTCCTGCCACAGGGGCCAGGACACAGTGCGACCTCAAACCCGAATAGCCGAGTTAGACCATATAGGAGCATTAAAATGAAGCTGCGAGTTAGATTTAAGGAGACAATTACTTCTTTGCCAAGATTTATACATAGCAGATAATATAGGATTTTTTAGGGTTAAAAGAGCTGGAACCCTTTCCATATAAAAGGGACAAACCAGGGCCAGAAGCCAATAAGTGGCGTTCAATTGGAACCCATTGAGGGATGTCTATAGACATAGGTAAAAAGAAAGAAAGATGGGAAAGATGAAGGGCAAGGGAGTAATGTTCACTAGAGGGAAGACCCAAACCTCCCTGCAATTGGTGGGATTTTAATTTGGCTAAGGTGAGACGCGGTTTAGCTGTACCCCATATAAAAAGTTTAATTTTTGAATCAGTGGACCGAAGAGTAGCCAGAGGAATAGTCAAAGGGAGCATACCCAGAACATAAAGAAAACGTGGTAAGGTGACCATCTTAATCGCATGAACCCGTCCCCAAAGAGATAAACCCAAGGCCTTCCATTTATCGAAGTCTCTTTGCATTTGCGCAATTAAAGGAGTTAAATTATCCGTGACAACGTTATCCAATCCCCTATTGAGGAGTATCCCTAAATATTTAAGCCGAGAAGGTTGACAATGAATTGGAAAACCAGAGATTGCATCCTTTGTAGTACCAATAGACATAGGCAAGGCTTCGCTCTTATCCCAGTTTATCTTATAGCAGAGAAAGAAGAAAAATCATCAATGACACGGAGGAGAGCAGGGAGAGAGCGGGGAAGATCAGTAAGTGTGAGAAGAATATCATCTGCATATAAATACATTTTTGAATGACCAATTGGAAGAGGAACGCCCGTCACAGCAGCCGATTGACGAATTGCAGCAGCCAAAGGTTCCATAGCCAAAAGGAAAAGAAGAGGGGAGAGTGGACAACCTTGACGGGTACCTTGCCCAATAGGAAATGGAGTAGAGAGAAAACCTCCACCGTTACCTTGAGCAGATGGGCTATCATAAAGTAGTCGCACTTTAGCTATGAACTGATCGCCTAATCCAAATCTTTGCATTATGGTAAAAAGGTATTCCGACTCGATGCGGTCAAATGCTTTTTCAGCATCCAAAGAAAGAAGTAGGGCATCATCGGCAAGATGCTTAGTGGACCATAGGGCATGGGAGATTTCGTAAGGGATTTCGGGAGGAACAACCGGGAACAGAACCTACTTGGGAGTTATGGATTAAAGTAGGTAAAACCTTGCAAAGTCGTGATGCGAGAATGCTGGCAAGAATCTTAACATCAGAATTTAAGAGAGATATAGGACGATAACTACCGCACAAGAGAGGATCCTTGCCAGGTTTTGGCAAAACCGCTATGATGGCTTTGTTAGAGATAGAACCAAGAGAAGACTCCTCCACGGCTTCCCCAAAGGCAGCATGAAGAGTATCAATCATACTCTGACCAGTCTATTTAAAAAATTAAAATAGAAAACCATCATCTCCCGGAGCTTTATGATACGGTAAGGCAGATACAGCTGATGAAATTTCCTCCTTTGTGATATTTTCCTCAAGTAGAGCTCTGCCATCATCGGAAAGCAGCGGAAGATGTACTTCATCTAGAAATTTAGACATCGCTTGCGTGTCTACCTGAGTACTTGGTGAGTAGAGAGATCTGTAAAATGAGGCAAACTCCTCAACTATCTCTTGTGGCCAAGTAAGAATATCCCCACCGCTTGATTTGATTGCTGGAATCGCCATAGCGGCTTCTCTTTGACGCAACTGCGCAGCTAATAACCGACCGGCTTTATCCCCTTGTTCATAGTGAAGGCCTTTCATTTTTTGTAAGGCATATTCCGCCTTAGAAGTAAAAAGAGTATTGAGGGACATACGCGCCTGTTCCAATAACTTTCAGTTTTGGAGAGTTGGTTTCGAAATATATCATTGAGAGAGTCGGCGTATGTCCTTTTCTAGATCATTTTGCTTGGCAGCGTACTTTTTATTATAAAGAGCAGCGTCCCGCATAAGTTGACCTCTAATGGTTGCTTTAGCAGCTGCCCAGACCAATTGTTTAGAGGAAACTGAGTCTTCATTATTGAGAAGATAATCACGTAAGTGGGATTCCAAAAGAAGTTTACCCTTTGGCGTTTTATATTTGTTGACATTCAAAGCCACGATTTGCGCCCCGGGCTCATAAGACCCAAATCTAGAGACAAAAGAACAGGAGAATGATCGGATATGGCTGCTTCTAAAATTTTGGAATCAGTAACCAATCGGACTGAATGTTGCGAAAGAAGAAAGTAGTCGAGGCGTGAAAACGTACCGTGAGTAGAAGAAAAAAATGTGTATTCTTTATCCTGTGGGTGACTTAGTCTCCAGTGGTCAACAAGACCAGTGTCAGCAAGAATGTCACCGAAAATGGCTCTGTCAGAAGCGTTGAGAGTGTCAATGCAACCTGTTCTGTCAAGAACAGGATCCAGTGCCGAATTCCCATCACCCCCAATGAGAACTTAAGAGGCATTTATTTCCGTAAGAAGACGATTAAGTCAAATAAAAAATTGCTTTTTGGAACCGAGAGGAGCGTATACAGAACCAAGACAAATGAAGGAATTGACAAGCTTCAATTTCGACAAAAACATACCGACCTTCCGGAACAGACCATGACTTTAAAATTGTGAAAGGAAGTGACTTTCGAAAAAGGTTGGCTACTCTGCATTTACGAATAGGGTTAGGATTAGTGGAATCAGGTTTAGAGACTGAACTATGGATGACTTTACCAACCCAGTCCCTGCCGAGCTTTCTAGACTCAATGTCGTCCAAATGAGTCTCCTGCAATAGAGCAACGTCCACATGCTTAGAATGTAAATAGGAAAGAACTTTCTTACGTTTTATGTAATGGGTGAGGCCAAGAACATTCCAAGAAATCACAGACAACGGATGGATAGAAGGCATGATAATAGGATTGAGTGAACAAGAAGTGAGGAAAAGCAGAGACAAAAAAAGAAGGGAAACCGAAAACAAACTAGTATATAGAGGGTAGAAAAAAGGGTTAGGGAAAAGTAAACACTGCTATAAGCTTATACAAGGGTTCATTCAACATCAGATGAAGTATTACAAGGCGATCTAGACTTCTCTCTTTGTTGTGTATTAGTGTGAGAAGAGACAGAGCGTAGAGCCGAATCTTTGTCTTCCTGAGAACGAGGCAGACGAGTGAGATCTCTGCCACGTTGTCTAGAGTCAGGAGAGGTATATAAATGAGACGTTGGCAGATTTGTAGATGAGGCCTTGGATTGAGAGGATCGGGCAGTGGGAGGAGACTGAGTTTCCATATCCTCGGACCAGACATCATCCAGAAACTGCTGTAGAAGTGCAGGATCGTAGAAGTCTTTAGACACTCCATTCCTAGTAATACGAAAACATGCAGGTTCAAATAATCCATATTTGATGTCCATTTGACGTAACTGGGGTCGCATGGGGAGAAACGCCTTCCTCCGTTCATTCGTTTCTTTAGAGAAGTCTGCAGCCATTTGGATGGTATGACCCTGAAACAGAAAGGAACCATGTGTACGAGCCAGTGATAGAATCTGTCTAGTTTGCTCATGTCGAAGGAAACAAGCAATGATTGGTCTAGGTCTTGCAGAAGGTCCAGGACGTGGTGGTCCCAATCTATGAGCACGTTGGAGCTCAAGAGGAGGAGTAAAAGAGATGCCAGTCAAAGTGGAAAGGGCATCACAAAGAAAGGACTTCATATCTTGTTTCTCAATATTTTCTGGAAAGCCAAAAAAACAGATATTGTCTCTAAGACTGCGATCTTCCAAATCGACGATCTTACTGTGTAGGAAGAGTAAATCTTGATCGGAACCCTGAAAAGAATCCAGTCGACCCTTAGAGTCAATGACGTCAATCCTAGTGTGAAAAGTAGTACGTTTTGCCCTGATAGACTTAGTTTCTGCAGTCAATGAAGTCATTGCAATATCCAGGCCCTCCAATCTCCGGTTGAGCCCAAAAAGTTCTTGCAAAATGCGTTGCATAGTGTCAGACAGGGACTTGTCGCTCTGAGGTAATACGGTTTGCGACGAAGGGGGTGACGTAGAGCCGTTACCTTTAACTGCCAAAGGAGAGGGTTGTTTTACCACTTCATTGAAAAGTGGTTGTTTAGGCCTGCGACCACCATTCCTATTGTTAGACATGTCTATGTATTGTTTCAATGGCGTTCTACAATAGCGAATAGAGAAAATATTGGAATATGAGGCAATGGTGAAGCCAGGGGAGTATCAAACAACAAGTAGGTAATAAATTGTATGCAGCAAGAAAATGACAAAATACAAATCGCATACAGCTAGTGCCTGAAATCGGAAAAGGTATTACAGCATTGCAACAAAATAGTAAATAGTATATCATATAACCAAGGAAGTTCTGGAAGAAGCAATCTTGTGTGCCAGGACTACCTCAAAAGCAAAGCATGTAAATACAGTAAATATGTACAGCAGTATAGTAGCAATGTAATGGTGAGAAAAAGGTCATAGACATCAAGAAGCGCGCATTGATTTTGAAGGTAAAGCGCATCTCAAAGAAGGAGGCAATATGTGAGAAAAGAAAAATATCATGCATCCAGGTCTGCCTCAAAGGAAAGTATGAGCTTGTAGTATTGATATAGTAGACAATGCCTATGAATAAAAGTCAAAAGTTTCTTGGAGACATAACTGGTAGAAAGTCCAAGTAAGATAACAAACTGAAATATTAAAGATGACAATATTACTTATAGTCCTGCCTGCAAAATTCCAACAATATGAAGCAATATTAGTGCGTATGTTTGCAATATCAACACACTGAGGCCCATAAAGCTGAGTTGGAAGAGGCAGAACAGAAAATCCTGTAGTAAATAGTGTAGAGGACCTCTAGATGGTGAAGTACGTCATGTGAAAGAAAGTCTCAAGGGGTTCGTTTGTTATACTTCAAAGAAATCCCCTAAAAACACTGTTAAAAGAAGGTGCCGTGTTATAGGAATATACACAATGTCAGGCGCTTCATGTTCTCCGTAGGCTGAGGAGCGCGACCTCGTCGTATGAGGGGGCGCAGCCTAGAGTGTGAGGAAGCCCGGCTCTGGAGTTGCAGGGGGCGCAGCTTACCCTGAGGAGAGACGAGGCGTCATCCGCGCTCAGTTCACGGTGCGCGCTGCAGGGCTGACAGGCTCCGTGACAACATGCCGGGAAATGAGGAGAACGACGTCGCAGAGCCTCAGAAAACCACTGCCGAGCTCAGCAGGATCTCTGTCGGCGAAGGAGCACGAAAAGCAGGATCCCGACCACCAGGTGAGAGCAGAAAGCTCGTCAGGGGTCCGTCCCTCGGCGGAGCTGTTCGATCAGGCAGCCATCTTCCTGTGTGGCCAGACCACGCCCCTAGGAATTTATTTTCCACCTCCTGAATTAGATTACATTCCTTGCATCCCCATATCTTGCAACCGAAACTCGCTGTCGGGATGCACTTAGCTTTATATAGATCAATAATTGATCCGCTATGAGCCAGCCAAGCCGCCTAGCAGACTCTTCAATGCTATATCATAATCTATTAAAGGACTGTGCCTGGCCAATAAGCAAAGCTTGTTACTTCAGTTTAGAATCCAGTGATAAGCCCAGTTACAGAATGTATCAACCCTGCCTATATGACGACTTTTAATTGAGTACATTTTAAATTTGGTGTTGGCCTGGTAGAAGACCATAGTGTATGATTTAGAGAAGTTGGTTTTCAGGTCCAAAATGTGCATGAAGGAAATAAACCAGTCTAGCAAATGCTGGAGGCCCATACCTGTGTGCGCTATAAGTACAGTACTGTCCGCATATAGCAAGGTCAGAACGTACCTATTACTCACCTTAGAGACATCATTGCACTGTTCTATTAGGAATGGCTCAAGCTGGTTAATATATAAGATGAAAAGCATCAGCACTAAACTATAGCCCTGTCACTATCCCCTGGCTAGCTTAAAGTGCTGGGTGCACTCCCCATATGGGCCAAATCTAACAGAGGCCTCAAGCATTGTGTGCAAATTGTGCAGAAAAGTGACAAGTGCCTCCTCCATGGACTTCAGCACGACTCAGAGCTTCGATCTATTGACCGTGTTGAAGGCTGTGTTGAAGTCTATGAAGGCTAAGTGTATGGAGCCTTTATAACTGTGGTGTACTAGTTAATGAGTAAATGGAGATTGAGATTTTGTTCAATCATCCCTCGCCCAGTTCGAAAATCATTTTGAATGTCTGTCAGTGTGGTATGCTCCTCTGCCCACACAGTCAACAGCTTCATCAGTATACGGTCATTAATTTTAACTTAGCTACTAGGGAAAATGGCCTATAGCAAGCTGGGTTGACTGTTCGATTATTTAAATACTGGGATAATTACAGATTTTTGCCATAAGGAGGGGATGCAACTTCGAGCTACCACATTCAAATGTTGGGTGATAATTGAAACCCAGAGATCCGTGTGAGCTTTATAGAGAGCTCCAAGAACTCCATCTGGACCAGGAGCTTTTTCAGATGGCAAAGCCTGAATAGCTTCTTAAACTTCCTCCCAGTTAAAGAGGAACATCTCCATCCTACTCGGAAGACAAAGGGAGGGGTATGTACTTTCCTCTTTATATATAGACCCGAAGGGATCCACCCAAGTTTGGAAGGGGATTGTCAAGGCCAATTTGGGCTGGGCATCTGCATGAAAAAAGGGCTGGTTCACTTCCAAAATGCTTAGCTGTCCCAGAGGAGACAAGCAACCATTCGAGCCTCCCAGCAGGCACGTCCAGCACATGTAAGAGCGGTGGGGTGGTGGGACAGGGTAGGGAGAAGTCAACAGATGATGGGATAGGTAAAATTAAATAAATAACTAAATAAACCACTTACGTTGCACTCACCACATCGCCAAGTTCACTTTATCCTGTTGTCTTTCGACAAGAACTTATTAATAGCTAACACATTAACTCTAAATTCAGGCAATAAAGGGTTATGATCACTGCAAGCACTCCACATTGTTTTAAAATCAATAAGAGAGACAAATAGACTAGTTGACACAATAATATAATCAATTGTATACAGGGGCCTCTATTCATAAAGGTGGGCCCCAATCTACCAGATAACCCCTCCCTAGGTAACAGATTAATAAGGTTGAATTCATTATTTAAAAACTCCAGCTGCTGTGAGTGGGTAAAATGCACCTGGTCAGAAACAAGACAATACGCATCATTCTCCACAATTGGACCACAGGGCTTGCAAGGGTGCAAATTAAAATCTCCTAGGATTAAAATTGGTATAGACTTGAACGATGACAATAAATAAGCTTCTAAAAATTGTCTTAAATCAATGGACGGGGCATCAATCGATGAAGCAGAGCTGCAAACATTAATTATCTAACAATTTGCTGTGGTTACCAAAAGTTAAAAGCTTACACATAATGGTAGGTTAGTTATTGGAAACATTCTTCCTATCACATCCTAGACCCCGTTTGAAAGGTCACAAGGCCCTCCTTTGGTCTATCATGAGGTTAGGGCACAGCATTAAGGGAGAAGTTCACACAACCATTCATATTTATGTAGTAGGAGTTTTATTTAGCGTGAACAAGGCAGATAGTGTACAACAGCGTGTGAAGAGCAATTTGGAAAATAGAAAGATAGGAGAACAAAGTCTAGCATGAGTCCTGGCCAAAGCATATTTTCGGCGTGAGAAGAAGAACAAACAAATAAGGGGAAGGAATCAGCCGAAGGGAGATGGAGGAGAATCCTTAGTGTGAGAGGAGTTTGTTGGATAGTAACATTTTTACTTTCTTCTTGAAGATTGATGTGGATGGGTTGCATCTGATATTGTAGGGAGAGAGTTTTTGTAGCAATTCCGGAGAAGAAAGTTCCACATTTTTGGGGCAATTCCAGAGAAGAATCGGTTGTAGGTTTTGTTTGTCTTGAATTATTGTGTCTTAAGAAGTAGGGAGCTAGTGCTTCCGGAAGATCTGTTTTCACCTGATAGGGTCAGTTTCTGGTTCACGTAGGAGAGGGTATTGTGGTGTTGTGCTTTGTGGGTCAAACAGGCAATTTTTTGATGAATTCTGGTCCCATAGGGTAGCTATTTCAGTGATTGGAGGTTGGGGTTATATGATCACTTTTTTGACCAGTGATGAGCCTAGCTGCTGCATTCAGTAGTGCAATTGAGGTTTTTGGGAAGCCCACCATGGAGGTACAACTGTAGTCTAATTTCGATAACATGAGTGCATGTACCACAGTTGTGAGGTATGCCACACGGAGGAAAGGTTTTAGTTTCCTAAAAATATGTAACTGATGGTTAGTTCTTTTAGTAATAGCACTGATGTGTTTTTGCATGGAGGGGTCAATGATGTGCATTGTGCAATTCAAGGCAGTGAGAAGAAGGAGCCAATCTTTGATGTTAGGGTTGGTGGTGGGTGGTGTTAACAGTAAGAAATCAGTTATAAGGGTATTGAGTTTGAGGTGCTTACGAGTCAGCCAAATTTGTGTTTTTATGAAGGTGTGGTTAATGATATAGATGTCCTCAGGGGTGGTGAATTTCATGTAGAGTTGGGTGTTGTCAGCATACATGTAGTAGGAGACATCATAGAGTTTGAGGGTTTCAGATAGCGCTTACGTTTAAAGGTTAAACAGGGTCAGGTAGACAATAGAGCCTTGGAGTATGCACAGCAACAGTGGAGATTGATCAGAAAGTGTGTGATTGATTAGAATGTGCTAAGATCTGTTGTGTAGAAAAGAGGAGAACCATTTCAGTAAGGTGCAGGAGAGTTGGAATTGTTTGATGTGATTATGAAGTTGTAGGTGCACATATTTTTCCAAGAGTTTTACCAGAGTAGGGCGATTGCAGATAGGGTGGTAATTGTTGGGGTTGGATTGGTCAGAGTTGCTTTTCTTAGGATGGGGTAGCCTGGTCACTTTTGAGGTAATCGGGTAAGGAGCCTTGAGTGAGTGATGCATTTATAATCAAAGTCCATAGTGAGAGAAAGAGGTGAATGGACTGGTTTAGGAGTTTGGAAGAGAGGGGCTCATTGACGTGATTGGAGAAATTCAGGGAGGTTAATAGGTTTAGGATGTCATATTCTTTGAGGGTTTTGCAGGTAGGCCATTTGCCGTTATTTTTGGGTGAGATGCGGAGATTTCTTGGGCATGCTACATGATCAAGTGAGGACGGGTGTAGGGCGGGGGGTTAACTTTTAAAGTAGTTTAATAGAGTGCTGGATATCATTTGGGATTTGCTTGGTTTTCTCAGCATAAAAGGAGCCAAATGTTTGGCAGTTAGGTAATGATTTTGTTGTCTGCCGATGTGCAATCACTTTCGCTGTTTGATTGTTTTTTCATCATTTTCAATCATTTTTTGGTTGGACACCCTGAAGGATCAGAAGGGGGAAGAAAGAGGGAACGAGAGCCCCAAGATCCATTGGTGGTCTGAGATTCTGAAGTGCCTCGAAGTGAGGCTAAGGTGAGCGCTGACCCAGTGAGGTCGAGATTAAGGCAGATGAAAGAATCTGCCAGCTGGCACAGGTGGAGGCAGACCTTGATCCTGGTGAAGAGCTGAGTGGTGTGGCAAACAGAGCTTGAGGTGAAGATGAAGTGCCATGGAGACAAGGAAGAGTGAACCAAGTCTGTCCATTGACGGATACCACAAACCGTCACTGAGTAAACTGAGACCAGAGAGGTCAGTGACAATAAATATGAACATCCAGTACTCAGAAGATTGGAAAGAGTGCAGGTGCCTTGCAGGAGGTATTCATGCAAACAGAGACATTGACCAAGTAATTTCTCACTTGGGTAGTGACAGTGCAGTGCTAACAGAGTCTATGTGAATCTGAACCTCACCACAGAGTTTTGTTTCTTGAACTGATTCCATGACTAAATGACATGAACAACAAACTCTGTTTCTGTTAAACTCTTTCTGAAACTGAACTTTCAAATTTTCCTTGAATTCTGCTTACTGAATTAGGAAAACTTCCCAGAGTCCTGGCTTCAGATGAAGAAAAGCAAGAAGAATGCAGAGTAGGGAAAGCTATGACTCATGAAGATTGCTGTATATAAAGACAGCTAACTTACATTACTGAAAATCATTTTTGCATTTTACACAGGTAAAAACCGCAGTTGATACATCTGTTTGCAGCTATTTCTATTTCTAATTGCCTGATTGTTGTGAAGCCATAAGTACCTATATTCTTGATAGGCTGATAATAGCTGGAATATTAATATTTACTGTCATATTATTAGCTGCTTTTCTTACAGGACTAAGCTCCCCAACTCCCATGTCCCCGATTAGATACACCCTTAAAACTAAAACACATATTTCTGTTATCGGAAAATCTCACAACTTTAATTTTAAGCTCCTATTCAAGGATGCTTCAAAGGGAGACTTTTCCTAAAACACAGGTTTTAGGTTGCTTTATGAATATATTGACTCAATGGATGAGAAGAATTACTATTTTCGCAGCCAAATGCCTACTTTAGTAGGTGAGGGCATTACTACCATATTCCTCTTACCTATGGAATCACCTATAGTACTTTACTGTGGGGCTTATTCACAAGGAGACATCACCGAATTAACAGCACTTTATCGCAGCCAAAGTCGTTATAAAGTTACCCCACCATCCACAAGCAGCTGCTAACAGCCCACAGCACCAGTTTTCCCTCAATAGCAGCTGCAAAAAACATCGCCACAGAGGACCCCCACAACTATCACTAATGGGATGCAGAGTAAGAGTTCCCATGCACAAAGCCGCAACAACACCACACCTCAACATTCACAACGACCAGACAGATCGGTGATAAGAACACAAAACACGCAATAAGGCACGTTAGCAGCAGGAAATTTACGCCTGCTCTGACCTGATGTAAAGTTGGACGGCAGCCTGCACCACAAAAGGGAGCCCAGCCCAGGGCATCATTGGAAGGGCAACAGATGCTATGGAGCCACTTATTATGCAGCCCCGACACCCAGGAGGGCCACAACACCCACCCTGCACATCCCCCTGGACCACCATAGAGGCAGCGCACACAAAGACAGCGGTCCCCCAGGAAACGCACCTGCCTCACAGGCCCAACATCTGACAATGTCACTGTTCACTAAAGGCTGAAAGTAACATCCATACTATGCATCCTGGCCATCATCGCCTAACAGGCCAACGGCACCAACACAGCGGACAAGCAACATCCCACCCCACAACAAGCTGCTGGCTGTGCTGCACTTGTTGGCCCCTGGCACACCCCAACCAAAATACACAAGAGTTGGCCGAGTCTCACAGCCAGCCACATCCAAGTCCCCCACACCTGACCTGGACATCACCATCACCCTGGCACCCCAGGCCCCGTAAGGCCAACTCAATGCGCAGGAACCGCTGGAGAGCAATCAAGGACCATACGCCATAGCTGGATGCACGCACATGTTGGGGGCAATCCACTGCACACATGTCCCACCTGTGCCCCCTGGTGACACAGCACACAATCAGCGCAACAGAAAGCACATGTCACACACAATGTGCAGGCAACATCAGAACGCCGCAGGACCTACACCAATGTGTAGGTCCTGACCTACACCAGTCAGTGTGCAAGATCCTTTGACCCTCCGACATTCCATCAGCAACCAGCTTTTCCCAGGATGGCAGCAAGGGAAATGCACAGCCCCTTGACTAGTTCCCATTTAACATCCCACTCACCTCAACTCCACAACCATGCAATCCGCAACTCTGGCAACGCACACGTCACAAGTTCACAACCAACATGCACACCAACATACCAACCCACCAGACACAAAAGAACAACTTACAATGGTAACCTGGACAAGCTGTGAACATGACCAATCAATGGCATGGCACCTCAGGGGAGAGGATGCAACCAGGCATGTGTGAACGATGCAGTAGAACCATGATTGGGAAAGTACACAATGCCAAGAGTGTCAGCAAAGTGCTGGACAGACCACAGTATGCAGAACACACCCATATCCACGATAACATACACCTCTGGTGTATGGAGTGTAGTGGACAGTGGACGCAACCATATCACCCCAGCCAGAGGGGGGTCCCCCGGAAATGTTGCCTATTACGCCCGTAATCGTGAGCAGAGTGAGATGGCGTAGTGTACGCCAGGCCAGCATTGGGGTGTGAATAAAAAACATGTAGCCCTGGGCGTGCTCCTCTTTCGGAAACCCCAACGTCTCTGCCAGGGTGGCGCCTCCCACCCCACCATGAGGCTGATGTCGTCCTCATTAGCGGAGGTGCCTGAGATCCAGTGTACCTGCCATACCCCGGCCTGCTGGACCACGATCCCGTCAGGCCTGACCCTACGCAGCTAGGCACACTGATCAGCATCTGACACCGGCGTGTGTCAAGGAGGGCCCACCACGTGCCTGTGTAAGCTCCAAGCCCGAGGTCGCAACCCGGCCTGCCTTTCAGATCACCGCTGTCCCCCCAACACTGGCCCACGTTACTCCTTCCTCGTCGACATATTCTACCAGCGTCCTCTGTGGCCCAGTGGGTCCCATATGTGAAACTGTTTCCTGGCTCCTGAATGGCAGGGACCCCATATCCGGGCCTGTGGCCACAGCACCAGACCCCCTTCGATCCGTTAGGCATAGTTCCATATGTGCATCTTGCGATACATGGTTGCACTAACCCTGTCCAAAGCCAGCCGGCTACACGTACTGCCACAAACCCTGTCCGACACCATCTGGCGACACGTGCTACCACAAACCCTGTTCAACACCATCCGGCGACATGTGCTGCCACAAACCCTATTCAGCACCATCCGGCGACCTGTGCTGCCACAACCCTGTTCAACGCCATCCGGCGACACATGTTGCCACAAACCCTGTTCAACGCCAGCCGGCGACACATGGGTGAGGGACCAGGACTACTCTGTGGACCAGTAGGTCTCACATCCAGCACCTAGTCACGATTCAAGAATGGCAGAGTCCGCACCAGTGGTCGCACGGAGAGGAGTAAGAGGAAGATGCGGCTCAGTCCGAACAAAAGCTGGGTCACAGTCACGGAGGTGACCGAACACGTGGTGCCACTGAACCTGAACTACACAGGCCGATGGGGCCACCAACCTATGCCGCCGACACTCAGCAGTACAAAAGGGGGTGGTGATGGACGGAGCATCTGAACCAATCAAACACTCACACCCAGTCAACAGATCTGGGTTTAATCCATCACTGTTCTTTAGCCCACTCTGCCACCCCAGTTCAGACATGGCCATAGGCAAATCAGTCTGACCCTGTGCCTCATGGGAACAGTCCAGCCCGAACTGCCAAGCCATGCTTTCCCTGGACCGGAAACAAGCTTCCGAGGACCGGTTTCTGGCATTTCAGCCATTTCAGCCATTTGCTTGAATCCAGTGGCAAAGTGAGCAAGGGACTCACGTCTGAGCATACCCTGCCAACTTATGGCGAACAAAGCGGTACAAAAGGGGGTGGTGATGGACGGTGCATCTGAACCAATCAAACACTCACACCCAGTCAACGTGCATGGCCCGTGCTAACAGCTGCCTCTGGCCTTTACTGCTCTCGGCCTAGGCTGCGCTCGAGTAGGTCACAGATTCGGAACTGAACATCGAGCATGCAAAGACAGATTACTTATCATTGCATGCAAGGAGAGGAGTAAGAGGTTGATGCCTTGCATCTTGGCAGAGAGAAAAGGATCATTGTTATGGAGGTGTTCGTACACTACTGACAACTGCCTTGGTGTCACGTGCGCAGCGCATTGCGAGCCAACGACACTTGGCTGTGGGCCTCTGCTGCCCGCTGCCTCCGGCCAACACTGCGGTCCAGTAGGTCACAGAGTCATGATTCAGCAATGGCGGAGTTCATATCAGTGTACCGGCATCATCGCAGACTGCATCCCCACTCAACCCTGGTGCAACTAAGTCTGTTCCTCGACATTCATGGACACTCTCTGGTCGAACTTTGGTGGCGTCTGAGCCTATGGACAAGGGGGCAGTTGCCATCCTCATGTAGCTGATACCGAATTGGTAGTGGCAACAAGGCTGTGGCATTCCACTCCTTCATTTGCTGGTTCTGGATTAAATCAAACCTTTTGGCGCCTTGCCCTGGAGGACACCTTCCACTGTCCTACTAAACACTCCAAAACATACACCTCATACATTGAGGGTGACCTGCTCAGGTTGCATGGCCCATCTGACTGCACTGCAAATCACTGTACCGTGGCTTGGTGCCTCTGCCGGCCGCAGTGCATCCAGGGGCCACTAACTCTGTGCTGGTCCTGTCCGGGACACCTTCTCCAGAGACTATGGCTGGCCCCTGAGGCATAGGCCTTGGGGTCATCAATACCATTAGTGTGTGGCCATGCGCTGAACGCAGCCTCCGGGCCCAAATGCATCCCACCAGGGGTCACACACCAAAGCAAGTCCAGACAACGCATTGCCGCATTGCCGCATTGCCGCAGAAGCCACACATCAGCACCGCAAGAACCGCAAGAACCTCCTCCAAACGCCATCTGCCAGAGTTGAAGCGATGGTCCTGACAGACTTACGGAGTTGCTCAAGCCTGTCGTGGTTGCCATCATCGGCCTGATACCCTGCTCAGCACTCCAGGTGCCAGTGACTCAGTGCACTGCAGGCCAATGTCTTTGCTGATTTTGTTTTGTGCTGTAGAACGGTTGCGCAGGTATGTCACCTCAGACAGTGTGGGGGCCCTGAGACGTTGATGGGGAAGATGATGCAGGTCTAACACAACCCACTGTATCTGCATCAGGAATATATCGAAGGGACACAATCCGAGACCTTTTTCTTCACATGAGCGCGCTCATCTCTAGTGCCCAAAGCCCAGTGCACTACAGCTCAGCAGTTGACTCTGTATTGCATGTGTTTTCTGTTTCTGTTGCACTGGTGTCCAATTTCAAGTGGTTGCCAGCACCAGACTTCCATGCGGAAGGGCTTACACTCACCCCACACACATCCACCACAGGCGTCACTCTACATGTAGCCCTGACAATAAAGGGGTCGGGTGCATGTGCCCATAAACAGTTCACTATGATCTAAGCGTGTTGCCCTTGGCCCTACAACATTACATTGTGCTGTGTACATCGATGCAGAATGCAGACATGTCACCGCAGGCAGCAGGTTGGAGCTTGGACATGTAGCTTTGTCAACACCCACTCAATTTGTAATGGAGTGTCCAGGGCCACATGGGGGTGTGATTGCTATTTGAGCACCACTGGGCGTGGTTCTCTATGGCAGTGTGGGTCTCCTTAGTGGGGTGTGGGTGGGCCATGAAGTGTGATAGACCCCTACGAATGTGTCCTGATTCGCATTCCATGGGTTTGGCCTCCATCCACACCGGTTGAGCCACCTCCTTTTGGCGTGCTAACACATGGCATTGGGGTGCCCTGTGTTGGTGGGTGAAGTGGCAGTAGCCAGCTGTGCTTGCAGGTGCTTCCTGCTGTGTGGTCTGTTGCAGGCTCGGTGTTCCCCCCTGAGTAGCTTTGCTGGTCAGGTCCTGGTGGGGGGTTGCATAGGATATCCATGGGCTGTTGTAGGGCATCGGTGTCAACGGTGTGGTGGTCCTTTCCGGTATCATTGATGTGTTGTGTTCTGTGCTCTGCTGAAGGTGTTGTGTGACCCTCTGCTATGTGAAGGGGAGGTGCGTGTGAACTTTGTTTTGACATATGTGTTGGCGCATTGTGCTGGTTTGCATGCAGACTGTATGGCAATGCACATTGTGACTGTTTGGGGGTGCAGGATTCTTCTGCGGGACAGTGTACATTTGGACTACATGACTGATGTGAGGTTGTACGTGTACATTTCCTTTTTACTGTTTCCTGCACTGTCAGATGTAGTGGGCATGTTTCTGTGCATGTGCTGAGCCTGTTGTGCCCTCTGTTCTGCAGTGTTGGCTATGCGCGTTGTTCCATGTTGTTGTCAATGTGGGTGTGTTGTTCGTGCTATGTGTGTGTGCTGCAGTGTGCCAAAGGAATCTGGGACATGAACCTGGGTGTTTGTGGGTGTGCAGTGTGCGACACCTAGTTGTGCATGTAAGCCATTGTGCCCATCTCCCTTTCCCCCCAGTCCCGGTTTGTTACACTCCCTGTTGGTGCTGTGTCAGGTCCTCTCGAGATGTGTCCGTACTCTCTACTTGCACTGTCTCCACACTGATGACTGTGGTCTGGTTTTCCTTCAACTGCTCCAGGGGCGCTGGACTTCCCCCTCCTTTCACTGTTGCTACCTTCCTGTTGGCAGCGGGTTGGTGCCTGGTTTAGGTAGTCACGTCATGCCGGCGCCTATTGGCCTCCTGGATTGGCTCCTCTGCACTCTGACTGCAATACAGGTGGTTTGCTAGCGGGTCAGTTGCTGGTAGTGTTCTGTCACCTCCGTGAAGCTAATCTTGTTTTCCTGCAGTCTGCCTCCCATCTTCCTCTCCCTCTTCTCCTTGGGCTTCCCCAATCCTGTTGTTCCTAGCTGGTAGTCTGTGAGGGTTGTGGGGTGTGAGTTGGCATCTGCACTGGGTCAGGGTGCATCCATGTTGCTACGTGCTTTGTCTTGTTTCTGGTGTATATTTTCCGTGGTTTTTATGGTGCATTGTCCCGTCAGACGCGTGGGATTTGCAGGCCTGTGGCTGATTTTTGCAACTTTGTGTACCGTGTTTGGCCTCATTGCATGTTTTTTTGCATTTGCATTTCACTTTTTAGTGACGTGGTGTTGATTTTCACGTGGACATTTGCAGCATAATCTAGTGTCTATCCCTTGCTACCGGAGCGTTGTGAATTCCACGTTGACACTGGGTTATTTTCCTGCGATAGGCTGCGATGTTGAAAGTTGTGTTAAGCTACTCTTGCGTTAGTTATCACAGGTTCTTGTAAATATACACCTTAGTATTTTCTATCAACAGGGTCACTTTGAATATTACTTTCAAAATATGATGTAATTATTACAGAAGTTCCGAATTATAAACAATAGACATATAGACAGATAGACAGATAGATAGATAGATAGATAGATAGATAGATAGATAGATAGATAGATAGATAGATAGATAGATAGATAGATAGATAGATAGATAGATAGATAGATAGATAGATAGATAGATAGATAAATAGAGAGATAGAGAGATAGATAGATAGGGTTTTTTTTTACAATTATTTAAAATGATTACAATTACAGTTACATTAAAATGTATTCAGTAAAATGTAATGAAAATGTTCAGTACTCAGCTTGGGGGAAGCCACAATTGTTATGTACAGCACAGTGATGTAAAACAGTTTGTTAAAATCAATATTTGCTCTTGTGCTTCCCCTTGGTGCATAATCTTTGGTATTTTCAAGCTGTGTATTTTGGGGAGTTAAATATGGTGTAGACTTAGTCCCAACCTTCCTTCATCCCGACTCATTTTTTGCATGATTTGGTTTCCTACAGTTCGGATGTGCGGAAGTGCTAATGGATTCTGCTAGACCTCCTTTTCTGAGGAGTGAATTGTATTGCATTGAATGGATTGCATACGTTAATTAAAACCATTGCAATACAATAAAAACATTAAAGGAAATAAACAACACAATTCATAGAAGTTAAAAACTCTGGTAAGGTGCAATAGTTGAGTCCTAACATTTGACTCTGTGCTTCTTCACATGTTTGCTGTTGGCCGTTGTTCTTTGTCCGGTCCCTTGTGAAAGTAACAGCAGTCTGGCTTCTCAAGTCTGCTGGACTTATTTTGTTACTATTACACACGCTGATACTCTTGTGCCTTTGTGTATTTTTGTTCGCCTGATATTTAAATAGCGCTTGCCTGCCTGTACCATCTCCGCTCCGCTATTTGATTTTAGCGCGATATACCCCCGGCGCCCTGCTCTGGTGAGCTGCTCTGATTATAAGTGTGCCATTGTTTATTCTTGTTTGCCTGATATTTAAATAGCGCTTGCCTGCCTGTACCATCTCTGCTCCGCTATTTGATTTTAGCGCGATATACCCCCGGCGCCCTGCTCTGCTCCCCCCTCCATTTTGTCCCTGTTGTTGTTGTTGTGCTTGCTGAGCCCGCCCCGCCTCCCAGCTGAACAGCCCTCCCACTACCTATTTACGGCGCCCCTGGTCCTCGCAGCGCTGTGACCCCTCTCTGCCTCTGCCTTGAGTGGTTCGCTCCCCTGTGTCTCTGCCGAGACTCGGTATCGTACATGCTGTGCTGCTTTGATCATAACTGTGCCTTTGTGTATTTTTGTTCGCCTGATATTTAAATAGCGCTTGCCTGCCTGTACCATCTCCGCTCCGCTATTTGATTTTAGCGCGATATACCCCCGGCGCCCTGCTCTGGTGAGCTGCTCTGATTATAAGTGTGCCATTGTTTATTCTTGTTTGCCTGATATTTAAATAGCGCTTGCCTGCCTGTACCATCTCTGCTCCGCTATTTGATTTTAGCGCGATATACCCCCGGCGCCCTGCTCTGCTCCCCCCTCCATTTTGTCCCTGTTGTTGTTGTTGTGCTTGCTGAGCCCGCCCCGCCTCCCAGCTGAACAGCCCTCGCCCCTCCCCCTCCACCTTCCATTTATGACAGTAGATCCCGCGCGCAGCGTCCACGCGCAGCGACCGCGCCCAATCCGCGCCGAAGGTGCGCCAAAGGTAAGCCCGTCTACGCCCGTCCGTGCCTGGACCGCGCCCAGCGCCAGTCCCCCTGCCCCTCGTGCTGTCCAGCCCCCCCGCACTACCTACGATGCCGCCACCCTCCTAGCCCTTAACCCTGGTCGCGCCCCCAACTGCGTCCAAGCCGCTCCTGGACGCACCCATGGACCGTTCTCCTGCTTCTCCTGCAAATTTAGCGGCACCGACAACTTCTCCGCTACGACCACACCACAGATTCCCGACCCCAACCACCTACAATGCATCCTTCTCAACACCCGCTCGGTCCACAGACACGCCATTGACCTCTGGAACCTCCTAGACACCATCTCTCCAGACGTCGCCTTCCTAACGGAAACATGGATGAACGCTTCCTCCGCCCCTGACATCGCCATCGCTATCCCTGATGACTATAAGATCACACGCAAGGACCGCACCGACCATACAGGAGGAGGAATCGCTATCGTCCATAAGAAATCCATCCGCATCTCTACCAGCTCCGACGCCAACCTCGCTAACTCCGAACACCTTCACTTCCAGATCCACATCGACCCCAAGACAACTCTCAGAGGCACCCTCCTCTACAGACCACCAGGACCCCGCGCTAAATTCAGTGAAGACATCACGGACTTCATCACCCCACACGCGCTCCCCTCCAAAGACTACATCCTTCTGGGAGACCTCAACTTCCACCTTGAAAAGATCAACGACCGCAACACCACCACCCTCTTAGACAACCTCGCCAACCTCGGACTTAAACAACTGGTCACTTCCCCCACCCACATCGCAGGTCACACACTCGACCCCATCTTCACCTCCAGCAACCATGTCTCCTTCAGCCACACTACGGATCTCATCTGGACTGATCACAGCTGCGTTCACTTCACCTACAACAAGCCGAAACCCATCATCCACCACCAACCAACTCTACAAAGAAACTGGAACAAAATCACCACGGATCAGATCTCCACATCGCTCCTTCGAACCTCCCCAGCCCTCTCTTCTAACGCCAACGAAGCCGCCTCCAACCTTACCCTTTGGTTATCCAACACCGCCGACACCTTAGCACCACTGAAAAAACGTCAACACAAACTTGGCAACAAGAAGGCCTCATGGTTCAACGATGATCTCAAGAAGTCCAAGAAACTGTGCCGCTCCCTTGAAAAGGCCTGGAAAAAAGACCCATCCACCAGCAACAAGGACGCCTTCAAAAGCGCCACCCGTACTCACCACCAACTGATCCGAAAAGCCAAGAAAACAGCATTCAAGGATCGACTTGACAACAACGCCCACAACAGCAAGGAACTTTTCAACATCGTCAAGGAATTTTCCAACCCCTCGGCCAACTCCAACGACATCACCCCCTCTCAAACCCTCTGCGACTCCCTAGCCTCTTTTTTCCACAACAAGATTGCTGACATCCACAACAGCTTTGACAACCAACCCGGAAGCCAACCCACCCTACCATCTGCTGACCATCTTCCCCCGTAAACACCCTTAACGCCTGGAACCCAATCTCCACTGAGGACACCATCCGCCTGATGAATTCCATCCACTCTGGATCCCCCACAGACCCATGCCCTCACCACATCTTCAACAAAGCAGACTCCGTCATAGCTCCGCACCTCCAAGACGTCATCAACTGCTCCTTCAACTCCGCGACCTTCCCTGAAGTCTGGAAACACGCTGAACTCACCGCCCTTCTGAAAAAACCAACAGCGGACCCCACCGATCTCAAAAACTACCGCCCCATCTCGCTTCTTCCATTCCCGGCCAAAGTCATCGAGAAAGCCGTCAACAACCAGCTCGCCGCCTTCCTCGAAGCCAACAAATCACTCGACCCCTCACAATCTGGCTTCCGAGCCAAACACAGCACTGAGACCGCCCTCATCGCAGCAACAGACGACATCCGGACTCTACTGGACAATGGAGACACAGTCGCCCTCATCCTCCTCGACCTCTCTGCAGCCTTCGACACAGTCTGCCACAGCACCCTTTTACAACGCCTCAGAAACATCGGAATCCAAGGAAAAGCACTGGAATGGATCACCTCGTTCCTCTCCGGAAGAACCCAGAGAGTCCGCCTCCCACCATTCAAGTCCGAGGCCTCTGAAATCATCTGCGGCGTACCTCAAGGATCCTCACTCAGTCCCACCCTCTTCAACGTATACATGAGCCCCCTCGCGGCCATCGCACGCCAACACAACCTCAACATCATCTCTTACGCGGACGACACTCAACTGATCCTTTCTCTCACCAAGGACCCCAACACCGCCAAAACTAACCTACACGAAGGAATGAAAGAAGTCGCCGAATGGATGAAACAAAGCCGTCTGAAACTGAATTCAGACAAAACAGAAGTCCTCATCTTAGGTACATCCCCCTCTGCATGGGACGACTCCTGGTGGCCGGAAGCCCTCGGAAAAGCACCCATCCCGACAGACCACGCACGGAACCTTGGCGTCATCCTGGATTCTTCACTCTCCATGAACAGACAAGTCAACGCCGTATCCTCTTCCTACTTTAACATTCTTCGCATGCTCAGAAAAACATTTCACTGGATCCCCTCCGAAACAAGGAAAACAGTCACCCACGCTCTAGTCACGAGCCGACTGGACTACGGAAACACCCTCTACGCAGGCACCACCGCTAAACTCCAGAAGAAACTACAACGAATCCAAAACGCCTCAGCCAGGCTCATACTAGACATCCCACGCAACGAACACATCTCTGGTCACCTTAAAGACCTCCACTGGCTACCCGTCAATAAGAGGATCACTTTCCGATTGCTTACCCACGCACACAAATCACTCTACGACATCGGACCAGATTGCCTCAACTCTCGACTGTCCTTCTACACCCCCTCCCGCCAACTTCGCTCTTCCAACCAAGCCTTCGCCACTGTACCTCGCATCAACAAGACCACCATGGGAGGCAGATCCTTTTCATACCTGGCTGCCAAAACATGGAACTCACTCCCCGCTTACCTTCGCCTCACCCAGAATCACCTAGCGTTCAGAAAGCAGCTTAAAACGTGGATATTTGACAAATAATCCCCCTCCCCTTCCTAAGCGCCTTGAAACCCTCTGGGTATGTAGTGCGCTATACAAATTTTATGACTTGACTTGACTTGACTTCTTCTCATAGAGTGGTTGTGCTTATCGACTGTGTTGGGAAGTGTTCTTTCACGGTCCCGTGTTTTTTTAAATAGTCCAGTATCAGTGTTTGGACCTTACGAGGGCTGGGATGGGGGGCAGTTCCGGAATACATAGCACCTATGATAAATTGCACAAACCTTCGCAGTGGGCCAGGATGTGAGGTTCTGAGAAGTGCCTTTTACTGTTGTTTCAATGTGTTTTGCATCAGTCCTCTAGCTTAATGGGTGTTGATGGCCTTAGCTGCCTAGCGTGGTGTCATAGACGTGATCCTCCACTGGTTGATTTCACACCCTAATGCACATGAGATGGAAACAGGTTGGGGTTTCTTTCAGATGGTAACCAAGCTTGACACTGCTTATTCCCATTGACAGAATTTAACTTGTTCCCTGATTGCAATTTAAAAGAACTGTATCCACAAATGAGAGGATAGAAGAAGTGTAATTGAGGAGAACCAAGAAATGGGAAGAGATCAGGGTGAGGAAAAATGGACAAAGGAGGAAATTGGGCATAGAGAGCCTGGAACCTGACTTACATTAACTTTGATTGGGAACCATGGACATCGTTGGAGGATAGTTAGGGGTTACAGCTGCAACCTCTAACTTGCTCCCTGCTACTCCTGGCACTTTCTCTGTGACCTCTGGCCACAGAGGGGGCAAAACCTTTATCTCCTCTCAGGCCAAGGGTTGCAAAAGGCGCATATAGGAGCATCGATAGAGCCTTAACAGGAGCACCTTTTAGGACTCGAACGGGTGTCCAACAATGCCCATTACATTCATGACCTCTTTGGTCTTAGCGACTTTGCTGATTAGGAAATGACTTACAGAACCCCATTGTATTCCACTCTGCGAAGGTTGTCCCAGTAAAAAGGGCAAGCAACAAATCTGTCTTCTGGAGTTGTAGGTTTAACCCACTGTCCTTCTCACATTGCGCAATTCCCTTTCGTTGCACATATGCCTCAGGTTGCCAGCTTTCAGTTCAGATTGCTTTGAAGCTGCCCCTTGGTTGGTGTAGGTGGTATGAGGGTTTGATGTTCCATTTCACAAAGTGAATTACACTCTTGATAGCTTTAAATTACTGGCAACTTGGGCTGTATACGAGAGTGGCTGTGCTTGTGCCAAGCAGCAGAAATGTCTTGCCCACTTCTCAGCTGTTTGGAAGTGCTGTGTCTGAAAGTAATGGTACAGGAACTCCTTCATCTCTTTGCTGTCGTTCATGGCTAAAAGACCCTCCTATTATTATTATTGTTAGTGCATAAGAGCAGCAGACAGAGGAAAAAATAAAAACGCTGGTGCTGCCCGTCGGTAGTGATAAGTGGAGGACCAGAGAGAATAGACAAGAGGAACTCGCATAGCTTGTATCTGCTTGTTTGTCTGTGTGTCTGTGGGCCTGGATTCAGCATCTGTTGACACTATATGTATAATATGGCTAAAGGTGCCAATACTCTTAGTTTTACAGCTCCTACCCCATATTATTGTTCCTCCTCCTTCCTGCTCTCTTTCTTTGTTCTAAAAATAATTACAATCTGAAACCAGCCTTATCATTTCTGTTGTCAGCTAAGAATTACTTCTTTTTTAACCATTCAGAGCATTGTTTATCAATGCTTATTTGAACAAAACAATAAGGGGCAAATTTACAAGAACTGTCGCATCTCTGCATGTTAGCAGGGATGCACCAGTAAAGATGCGACACACAAAAATACTCTTGCTCCACCATGGATGCACTGCATTTAAAATGCGGCGCACCGTGGCGCAAGGATAGACAGATGCGTGTCACATCTTTTGTTGTGAGGGCAGCGCATTGCTGGAGTCGTGTCGCAAGCGCAATGCAACTCCAGCAATTCTCAGGGGCAGCATATAACTAAGATGCTGCATCACTCCTTACGCCTGCTTCTAGCAGGCGTAAGGTTTTGACGTAGCTGTGTCGTAAGAGTGACTCAGTGAAATCTTGTAGATTTCACTGTGTCACTTTTACAAGGCTATCTTGCAACGGAATGCCCACCCTGCATAAATTATATCTGATGCAGGTACAATGTAGCGCAGGGCTTTACAACATGATGCATCTCCCTAGATGCATCAGGTTGTCAATACGTTGCAACGTGGGGCATTGTTTACGATGCCGCTGCGTCACAGAAGTGACGCAACAGCAGCGCAAATGTGTTGCAAGGGGCTTGTAAATCTGCCCCAAAATTGTGATGCTAAACCGGCACAGACATATTCTCTGATACTCTCCCGTGGTATCTCTAAGAGGAAGCAGAAGAGCACGAACCAACTCATGAATCAATGAATGAGAGAATATCTAAGGCGCACGGCTAGTGCAGTAGTGTCCTGGCACCGCGGCAAAAAGGGGCATCATCTGTTTTTCAGCTAATTTTGGGGTTCGATACCCACAACTTTCTCAATGAAATGCAGCTCCATACATAGTGGTCATAGAAGAACCTCACAGTCTGGCCCAACATGCCAACTATAAGGTAAGGAACTAACTTGGAAGTTATACAGTGCAATTTCAGTTGGTATGTGTGGTCCATCTTTTGTACGGCATCGATGGCTCACCAGGGCTTGTAGGGAATCAGTGAAGGGTTCAGGTAGAGATTAAGGGGCTGATTTATAAAATGGAGTATGTGTTCCCCATTGCAACAGCAAATGGAGTATACAAACCACCAACATGTTGGTCTGTTCGCCTGATTTAAATGCAGGTGAACCATAGCTTTGGATTTGATGATGACTACTTAGTCGCCGATTTAGCTTATTCACTCTGATGGCCCGAAGGAGTAAGGACTGGGAGATGGCGAGGGGTTCATTACATTATTTATTCACCCCCTGAAAACTGTTATTTCAGATTTTTTTTTCTTTTTTAGAAAAGTGTTTAGTGCAGGGCTGTGTCGTAATGATGCAGCCCTGCACCAAACAGTGAAATGCATTGTCAGGTACCTCCATAACGGTGGCTCCTACAAAGCATTTGAAATGACTGCTAGCTTGGCAGTTATTTATAAAGTGGGAGGACAGTCCATCCACCATGGTCCTAGGTGTGCGACCATCTGAGAGAAGCCTGTATCTTCACCATGCAGTCCTCCTTGTTTTCATATGAGAAGTGTGGGTCTGTGGACAAAGTGCTGAAGTCAAATTACCTTCTCTGCCCAGTGCACAGAGATCTGCCATGCAAAAAGTGAACCTAACCACTCCTGGCAGTTCCTCTTATTCACTACCCCAGCACCTCAAGAGAGGGCTCCACGTGATTTTCACTACTTGTCAGAAGCGAGTTCTGATCTAAGAACTCGCCAGTAAAGTGAAAACTGGCGAGTCTTCAAAGGTAGGTTACTCTCTGGCATGTAATATACTGCACACTATCACTGATTCATCTGCCATTGGCATGCAATAAAGAAGAGATTTGCAATCACACCCAGAAGCAAACAAGATCAAGCTTTTGAAAGAAGTTAGTTGATCTTTTAGGTTTTGCTATTGCTTGTTGTCAGTGCTGAACTGCAAAAAGTGAGAAGTTTGTTGCAGTTGCATTGGCAAAAGCGGAAAATAACGAAAATGTGAGGAAAAGTAGTGCTTTGCAAAGTTAGATTGAGCAGTGTTACAGAATGTTTGACTTTAATGCACTCAATGCAAAATGAACAATTGATGGACGGAATGCTGAACAATGCCAAACATTTTCACCCACTACAGCGATCTGGGACTAAATCCATCGGTTTTTTCTCACCATGTCATTCCAGCTTGGACCTAGCCATACGCAAATTAGTCTTGCCTCTGCTCCACATGGGAGCAGCCCAGCCCGAACTGAGGCCAGGTCCCGCCTGTATCTGAAAAAAGCACCCTGGGACCAGTTTTGCGGTATCACAACGGAAACATTTTGTGTCTCTTGGTTGAAATCAGCCAGTGCGTCACCACCCCTACTCCCTCACTGCCCCCTTCGATCCCAGCCTCTCTCTCTGCTTCTGGGAGGCATGCAGCATTAATAAAGCTTTGATGCAGATTGAATCCCCCCTGATAACATTTATGGTTTGTACTAGTTAGTCTTTTACCACTTTTAACCTGGAAGTCTCACCTCTGGGCTCTCGGGCCCCAGTATGACATGTTCGGGGTCCATTGGCAGGAAAGAGCAGAAGGCGGAAGTCCAGATGAAGCCTGGTCCTAATTGGACTGATGGTATGAACCTTATACCATGGAATCTTAACAGTGGACCCATGCCAGGGTCGGCAAAGCCTCAACCGGGCCGGCATACCGTAGCAGATGAAGCACCCCAGGGGGTGATAGGGAATTAGATTGCTGCCACCCTACATTGGACTAGTACAATTTCTACAGTTGCAGTCCACGCATGGATTAATCACACCTTGGCAGATGTATCCCTACATGATCTGCTGACACTGTAGAAGCTGCACATGCTGATAAAAGCATAGGCAGGCGCGGCCACATTACGGCCAATCACAACTTGAGCAGATTAGCAACTTGCAAGCTCAGCACTGATCAGCAGAGTTGCAGTTCTATGCAGCAGCCATTATAGAGAGTCTGAGGGCCTTGGGATGCTTGGGTCGAGCAGATTGCCTTATAACTGTATTCTCTTCTGGATAATCCATACACTCTGAGAGGTGCTGCACCTTGATCCTTCCTGGAGATTCTCTCGTCCTGCTGGAGTGGCATGCTCTTTCCCTCTTTTCAAAGGCAGGTATCAATTAAGATGATTCTGAATAGGTATACTGCTAAGTATGAGATACAGCCCTAAGATAAAGTCTTATCACCTGTGGAAGACTGGTTGTTCAGCAGACACCAGCCCTGGTTGCGAAGCAGTCACTTCTGTGGTCCTACTTTTATCACAATCGTAATACAGCAGATGTGAACACACAGTCAGAAACTGTGGAAATGGTGTAGGATGCCTCTCATTTCAAGTGTGCTTTACAGACTATTCTTTAGACAAAGGTTTTGTTGAGTGTTGTCTCACATAGGAGGGAATGCTTCAACATGGATCACACACAAGAGAGCCACAAAGAGGTTTGAGTTTTCTGCATCTGCCTGTCATAGGCCCAACTGAAGCAGTAACCAGGTAACAACAAATGCAATGCCTCTCCTTGCATAGCAGAGTTTGCAGTCCCACCCCCCACACCTAGCATAAATCAGTTGGCGGTGTTGTGGAAGACTTAGGTCATTGCTGACAAAATGTCTCATCGAATATTTGAAGAAACTCTATCATAACTCGCCTACATCACTGCCTAAGTCTCCCACAAGTTCAGGAAACGGAACAATACACTTCCACTGTCTGGGAATATTGCTGCCATCTGTCGTGTCAAAGCAGCCAAGGCTATTCAAAATAGATCCCAGTGGCAAGTATTACTCTGACTCACTCACACACACCATCAATGTACCAAGAAAGCAACATATGTCAGTGTAATCAACAAGCACTCACACTGGGTTAGTGGTTTGTGGTGGAACTTTACACAAGTGGTCACACTCTGGATTCTCAAAACATGAGATGCTGCTGTCGCTGTTGCATATGTTTAACAATGATAGGTAGAGTAGTCCACTGCCATTAAATGAGGATGTGCCTCACCAGGCCACAGGATAAATCCAGGATCTACTCATGTCAGGGCTGAGCCTAGGCCTCAGTGCACACCCTGGATTAGCTTGACACCAGAGCCAGAAATCAAAGGTCAGGATTCCAGATACTCAGAGCTGGACATTCCAGTCGGTGAAGCATGCCCGTACACAATGCAGGGGACATTCCTAACCCAACACACGGCATTTGCATCAGTTTGTGATGCAAAAATCCTTTCGTGAAAGTTGACTGATATTGCTGAATGTGTTACATTGTGTATGTGTCTACAATCGGTTTCACACTGAGCATTAGTTAATATGGGCCATAATATAGGGGGTGAATGCTTTGCACTTGTGTACAATGTTTTATTAGTAGTTATATGTGACACCAGATAGGCATGCTGAGGCATTGTGTTAAACAGACCTATAAAACCTGAGCTCCGCTCCGCCTCCTGCCAATCGCCTGCGGTAGCATGGTTACAGTGTAGAGTTGAAATGAAATCGTAATTTGATTTTGACAAATTATTCTGAGAGATCAAAGTGAATCAATAACATGGGTATTTCAGCTCAAGGCTGATTGCTTGTGTAATCTGCAACGCATCACACATGATCTGACGGTCTCTCTGGGGCTGACAGTAGGGCAGTGCTGGATCTGCCGTAGGTCAGTCACTCGGTGAGCAGGAAACACACAGGAGGTGAACTGATTCATCATATTCAATGCAGCCAACATTTCAATGAAAGTGTCTGTGTGAAAGGCTGATTAATATATTGATTTACTGTCATATTAGATTGAACGGAGCATTTAGAATATAATTACACATAGAGGTCACTTGGATGATGCAGCCAAAGTAGAACGTTATGTTTTAATTTACTTTATAGTACAATACTTAATGAGTCAGCAGGACTTAAATGCAATTGAATTACAAAGAGAGAACAAAGTCAAAACAAGTCCAAGAAAGGCCACAAAATGAAACAAGGGAAGATGGAAGGGGTGAGCCAGTCTCTCTGTAAGGATTTTTGAGACCCCGTTCATGAAATGTTCTGGGGGGGCCGTGTTCAGAAGAACTTTGAATGTAATGCCCAATTTTTTCAAATGGAAGCACCATGATACCACAGAGTATTGCATTATATGTTAAAGTCTGAGATAGAAACATAGAAAGAAGTAGGAAAGATCAAAATTCCATTTTCCCCGAGGTCCCTTGGAAAGTGGGGGCCCTGGACAATTGCCACTTTCTGCATGCCTTAAAACATCTCTGGGTTGAGCAAAATCAGGTGCAAAGTTTTGTTGCAATAAAAGGGAACGAGAGAAACCAGACTTTGGTAAAAAGAAGGTGGATAAAAAGGAAGTGGTAAAGCCATAGCCAAGAACACATTTAAAGATCTGTGAGTTCAGAATGGAGTCACTGGTGAAAGTAGCATGAGATGATAAAGAGAGAAGTTACATGAGCAGAAGGGTGGTATTGTGGAACAAGATAAAAGAAGACATACAAACTGTTGTACAAAAGTAATACAAGAAGAAATGAGGAGAAGTAATCAAGACATGGGGAGAATACGCTTAAGATGAGAGTTAGCATAATGCATATATAAGAGTTCAAGAAAGGACACATTTGTGAAATATTATAAATCTGGAATTGTCAAGTACAAACCAACGAAGGCAGATCTGATGAAGGGGACCACAAACAGCCATCAATAAAACACTGTCACAAAAACCGCCGACAATAAGACTTTGACAGTATTTGGAGTAACCCCCCTTCCCTATTTATACTGGAATATTTACCAATCTCAATGAGATCGTTTCGATTTCCACTCTTTTGCAAGCTTTTTATCTGTCTTGCTCACTTCCAGTATGCCTCTTCCTGAAAATAAATATGTGATTGACAATAAAAGGGCAAAAGAGTTGCTGTCTATTCTGTCTCAGAGGCCAATCAGTAGCACAATTTGCCATGAGGCAAATCTTTAAGTAGCTGTTGAATGCCCTCCCCCTTAACAATGTGTCTCTGGGGAACAAATGTGTGTGTGTGTGCATGTGTGTGTGTGTGTGTGTGTGTGTGTCTCTTAAAAGGATTCAAATATTATATATAATTATCATCATAACTTCTAAATGTATCTATACATATAGATTTGTAATGACTTTTCATTTTTATTTTTAATTTTTTTAATGACCCAATTGTAAAATATGAAGTAAAATGTTAGTAAGGGTAAGTATAGGTATTTCTATGAATTATTGTTTAAAAAATTATGTTTTTACATTAAACTAATTTATTACATGGTTTAATGAGCTCTGACACTCATTAATTTTAGTTGCAGTTTGATAATAAATATAATAAATTAATTCACATTTATATTTTTAAAAGAACGGATTTTATGAATTCTTTGTAAGCAATAACAAACTTTAATAATTTTCCCCATTCTTTCTCCTAGGGAGATTTACATCTAGGTGGAGGTCTCCACCTCCCTGGTGAAGGTCTCCTCCCTTGTTGCAGACGGATTGCTCGATTATGATTTAGGCTGGAGTTGTCTCCGACAGACACTGTCGCGATCTCTGGACTGACTGACCTCTGGTCGACAGTAACTAAGGGCGCAAAGTCTGTTCAGCCTGCGGAATTTGTGAATTTTCAGCAATTTCGCGATCCGCGAATCTTGCGAAATTGCTGAAAAATTTGCGAATTCGCTTGCAGGCGTATTTTAATTTTTTTATGGCCAGCTCACTCAAGCCTTTAGGCCCATAGGAATGAATGGGGAGCTATTCCTTATTTGCAATTAGCAATTTGCTAATCGCAAATAAGGAATGTGTAGGAATCGCATTTTATTTTGCCATTCCTATATGAATCCCGTTTTGCGAGTCTGTAATAGCGATTCCTTATGAATCGCTATTAAAGACTCGCAAAATGGGTCTTTGATGAATCTGGCAGTTACTGCCAAATTCATCAAAGACCCGTTTTGCGAATCTGGCAGTTACTGCCAGATTCATCAAAGACCCGTTTTGCGAGTCTTTAATAGCGATTCATAAGGAATCGCTATTACAGACTCGCAAAACGGGATTCATGTAGGATTCGCAAAATAAAATGCGATTCCTACACATTCCTTATTTGCGTTTAGCAAATTGCTAATCGCAAATAAGGAATAGCTCCCCATTCATTCCTACGGGCCTAAAGGCCCATAGGAATGAATGGGGACGTTTCCTTATTTGCGATTGGCAATTTGCTAATCGCAAATAAGGATGCGATTTCAAGGGTGCTAGGGGTGTCCAAAGGACACCCTGTAGCACCCCTGAAATGTAATCTACATTGGTGTTGCGCACACACATGTCCAAAGGACATGTTTGTGTGCAACATGCAACTTAGAAAAATGCATTTAAAAGCATTTTTCTAAGTTTTCGCTATTTACCACGAGGTGTGACCTCGCGGTAAATAGCGGCCCGAAATTGCGAATTCGCAATTTATAAATGGTTAATGAATTGCATTTAAGGAATCTCAAATAGAGATTCCTTAAATGTAATTCCTCACAATTTAGCGAAATCGCATTTACCGATTTGGGATGATGAATCCCAAATGCAAAAATTGCGCTCGCAAAGGGCCAGATTCTCAGAATCTGGCTTTGCGAGCGCAATTAAGCTTCATGAATCTGGCTATATACATTTAACCAACAAGGTAGCACTGAGTGACTAGCCAGTAGAAAGTACTCCAGTTGAGTAGCGGTATGGCACAACCGGTGGCATCATCGTGGAGAAATATGCAGGCAGGATTCATTCTGGCACAATGCTTCTGTCACAAAAATTAAACATCAACAGGAAGCACTTACAGATAAAAGCAGGTGCCCGAGTTGAAGCTCTAATTCAGTTGTGCATTATAATCAGCCCAAACAACTAGTGAGCACGGTCGAGACTAGGTAGGTGTGCTTCCTCTCCATATCTACCGCCTACAATTAGATGTAATCCTTGATGGAGGTATTTGCATCCACAAGTTTCTCGAGCGCAATCCCCGTGTAGTTCCTGCGACCAGGAGGCTGTTTCTTCTCATCTGCTGCTCTGATCAGTCTCTGACCCTTTATAAACAAGGCATGTGAACTCGCATGAAAGCCCCGCCCGTTTGGCGCACTCCACACACACTAGAGTATGCAACGTCTTCCTGCCCTTTCCTCACTATGATGGACAGCTCACTCGAGGGACCTCGGCGCCTATGGGGGCGGTGGCAAAGTTACAGACACACGTGGTCACTGGAGACAACTCTTTACGCAGCTGTAGTGTAGCAAAAGTACTATACATTTACCCAACGAGGTAGCATTTACTGATTAGCCAGCAGAAAGTACTCCAGTTGAGTAGAGGTATGGCACAACACAATGGCATCTTCGTGGATAAATATGCAGGCAGGATTCATTCTGGCACGATGCTCCTGTCACAAAAATTGAACCTCAACAAGAAGCACTTACAGATTATAAAGGTGCCCGAGTTGAAGCTCAAATTCAGTAACTCATTATAATCAGCCCCAACAACTAGTGACCACGGTCGAGACTAGGCAGGTGTGCTTGCTCCCCTCATCTACCACCTACAATTAGATGTAATCCTTGATGGAGGTATTTGCATCCACAAGTTTCTCGAGCGCAATCCCCGTGTACTTCCTGTGACCAGGAGGCTGTTTCTTGTCAGCTGCTGCTCTGATCGGTCTCTGACCCTTTATAAACAAGGCATGTGAACTCCCATGGAAGCCCTGCCGGTTTGACCCGCCCGACACACACTAGGGTATGCAACGTCTACACGCCCTTTCCTCACTATGATGGACAGCTCACTCGAGGGACCTCGGCGCCCAAACAACTAGTGAGCAAGTCGAGGCTAGGCAGGTGTGCTTCCTCCCCATATCAACCGCCTACAATTTGATGTAATCCTTGATGGAGGTCTGCATCCACGAGTTTCTCGAGCGCAATCCCCTTGTACTTCCTGTGACTAGGAGGCTGTTTCTTCTCATCTGCTGCTCTGATCGGTCTCAGACCCTTTATAAACAATGCATGTGAACTCGTATGGAAGCCCCGCCCGTTTGGCCAGCCCCACACACACTAGAGTATGCAACATCTTCCTGTCCTTTCCTCACTATGATGGACAGCTCACTCAAGGGACCTCAGCGCCTATTGGGGCGGTGGCAAAGTTACAGACACAAGTGGTCACAAATCCGCAAGTTTGCGGACTATCGCATTAACTCAACGATTTTTTTGCTTATTTCGCGCGAATTTGCGGACCGCGAATCCACAAAATTCACCCATGCTTAGTCGGCAGTCCTGATACCACAATTCCAATGTAAACCAGCCGTAGCACAAGCTCCTATAGAGAAGTGGGAGACTGTGTTAATCCCAGGCTCCGTGTGGCAGGAACCTGAGGTGTCTGCAACACAGTGCAGGGATTTACAAGGGGGCACCAGAGGTGCCCCCTCAGCCCCCAACCAGAGGCCGCAAGGAGAAGGTGAAACTGCTAGGGGCCCCCAAACTCATTTTCCAATAGGCTTTCAATGTCAGAAATCCGGGCAGAGAAAGCCTGTCGGAAACCGTGCATCGTAATCCCTATGGTGGAAACATAGGGTTACAGGCCAGTCTCCGACTGGCCGACAGGGTCTAGCTGGAACACCATATTAATCAATGTCAGCCGATGCATTTCGTCCATTAGGGACATCATCAGGGCTGTAAGTTGAAAAAACAATACATACATGAGTGATCCCCAAAAAGTGTTATACATTTCTCAGTAAAATCATAAATCATACAATGTACAATCCATAGTAAAAGCTAACATATAAAAACCTAAACAATAGTCCCTGCCTATATCCAATCTCCTTTCTCCACAACACATAAATAGTAGCCTTGTGCTTCAAAGTGTGAAACCAGTGCACATCCTGTACCTTCACACCTATACTCATCTTTAGGTTCAAAATCATTGTTGCAGTGTCATTCTTGCATTACCGCACCCTTAAAATCCTTCCTCTTCCTTCATTTATTTTTTGTATTTGGTTTCTTTTTTACACCACGTCCACCCAATACTACCCCAATTTACTCAGACAAAATAGTCTCTATGTGACCAACCTCAACCAAAACTTATTATGACCATATATTTAAAAAAATTACCTTACAACATCATTATATGCAGTTAGCTTCTAACCGGTTTACCCCTCTTGGGAGCATCCTGTCCTTTCAATTGTATGTGTCATCCGTGGAAAAGAGGAAAATGGTATAACTGTCAGCCTAATGATGAGGGTGTCCCTCAATGCACTTTATCCCAATCACTCTTCACTACTGTCACCAGCCTGGATTAGAAAAAGTAAAAGGCAAAAAAATATTCCAAAAGACTTCCATCATATTCTGTTAGTGAAGCGAGACCTGCCCCTCTCAATACTTGGCAAGCCCTCCTTCCCCTCTTCAGGTCATGACTCAATCTATACTACTATTATAAAGCGAGAACTGGGAACCTTTGAGGCGGGTAAACTCCAGAAGTACAGCACCAATCAGAACACACAATACACCGTTGAAAAGGGGAGTTTGAGGAGATGGACATAGGCTATACATCTGGCCACCATTTAAATTACAAACGTCAAACAACATTAGGGGTAAAGTAGTCCCTTGGGGGCGTGGGCGTTGTCCTGTCGGGGGCGTGTGGGTGGGCGTGTGCGTTCAGGGACGCATGCAGCTTGACAGCGTTGTCAGCGTAGAAAAAACCTGGGCATGTGGGTGGGCATGTGCGTTCACAGGCGCATGCAGCCTGACAACGTTGTCTGGGTAAACAACATTTAGGTGGGCATGTGGGTGGGCGTGTGTTCAGAGACCACAATGCAGATGCCCACACAAAACAACGCTAAACAGCACGCACACCTCATGACGTGCACTAACGCTAATCTCACTGTGATGAGATTAGCGTTCATGCACGTTGTGACGTCTGCGTGCCCTTCAGCGTTGTTGTGTGTGGGCGTCTGCATTGTAAGACGCCTGCTTCATTGTAAAGCGCGGAGGCAGGGTCACGTTCGGTAACGTTTCACATCCTTCGCCTGCTTCATTGTAAAGCGCAGAGGAGGGGAGAGGGGAGAGGGGAGAGGGATGCGGGTAGCGTTCAGTAACATTTGCAGTCGGCGTTTCGTCTTCCTGTCCTTTCCTCACTATGATGGACAGCTCACTCGAGGGACCTCAGCGCCTATTGGGGCGGTGGCAAAGTTACAGACACAAGTGGTCACAAATCCGCGAGTTTGCGGACTATCGCATTAACTCAACGATTTTTTTGCTTATTTCGCGCAAATTTGCGGACCTCGAATCCGCAAAATTCACCCATGCTTAGTCGGCAGTCCTGATACCACAATTCCAATGTAAACCAGCCATAGCACAAGCTCCTATGAGCAAGGTCCTGCCACTCACTGCTGCACAAGCGGACACACCAAAGGACTCAACAAGTCTAGGCACAGATGAAGTACAAAGGTAAAAGACAACGTGCAATATCTTTGGGGAAAAACACCTCTACCTCATTACACAATTTTTCGAAACAAGCAAACACCATTGCACACATTCTCTTTAATCCCCGGACAACGTCCGGACGGGCTGCTAGTCCTATATAAAAACTAACGTTTCAGTTCCTCTGTTCACGTCAAAATGAAGTCCGTCGGGTCGATGTGATCCTTCCCGCCAAGTATTTTTACCACAAACTTGTCCGCTATTTGTTTATTTATTCCTCCAATCAGGAGAGCGGATTTTCAAGCCTTCATTATGCTAATCTCTGATTGCTCACTCTCTGGTCCTCTCCGTGTGTTCAGCCAATCATCATACAGTGTCAGAAACTAAGTCAATCGCCAAGTATTTTCCCACAAACTTGTCCGCTATTGGTGCATTTTACTCCTCTAATCAGGAGAGCGGATTTTCAAGCCACCATTATGTTATTCTCTGAGTGCTCCCTCTCTGGTTGTACCCGTGTGTCCAGCCAATCATTATGCAGTATTGGAAACTAAATAAACCGTCACTAGAATGCGGTTTCCTCTCAGGTCCTCAAAGTTGCCGGAACCTGATTGAATAAAGAAACTCCATGTATCTACCAGTGATAACAGTCTGCCAACTCTCCACGACACTACCTTCTAAATCTGTTGTGAGCTATTTCAAGTACACGTTCACTGCAGGGTGAAGCTACTTCCCTATGCCTGCAGTGTATTACAAAAAATTTAAATTGTATCTGCTTCACTGCCCTCGTCCCAATTGTCATCAATCAAAAGTGGTCTACAAGTTCAAAATCCTCAGCTATGCACATTGCGAAAAAAGGGTCAGTTAGTCACTAGAAAAATGTTACTTGTCTGTGTTTGATGAACTTCATGTCAGTATATATTGTGCCTTGGCATAAATTTGGACCTGCCATAATAATTGTAATCTGTGCTATGTTGTGGGAATCCGTAGAATGTTGTTGCCCACCAAAATCGAGAGTAAGGAAATAAATAAATAAAAGCACTTACTTTGCACTCGCAGCATCACTGAGTAGGCGATGCTGCGAGCGCAAAGTAAGTGCTTTTATTTAATTATTTCCTTTCTCCCGACTTTCCCATCATATGTCACACTCCACTACCCCCCCACCCAGCCCCGACCCCGCCACACCTCAACGCCGCACAGCGTTATCTGTGCGAGCCAACACTGCATGAAGGTAAGTTTCTACCGGTAAGTCTCCACATTGCTGTACCTAGACGATATATATTTCTACATACATAAATATATATATATATATATATATATTTATATATATATATATATATATATATATATATATATATATATATATATATATATATATATATATATTACCTACTGGCGATAGCCAGTAGGTATATATAGTTAGGATTTTTTTCCTATGGGATTTTTGAAAATTCTATGTCGAATAACTTTGGCTTTTGAGGACAGAATTAGCTGAAATTTTCAGGAAAATGGAACATTTTGTTTCTGAGCAGCCCCTGAAAATTTGGGGGAGTTTCGTCAAGGGGGGGCCGAGAAAAAAGGGGGGTCCCAAAACGTGTTTTTCCCATGCAATTTTCCATAGGGCGGTTGGCCTCACTTTTAGCCTGAACGGCTGGATGGATTTACACCAAACTTGGCAAAATTGTAGGGACTGGTAGCCCAATGTGCCTTTGCTATGTCTCAAGATATAGGCTCCAGTGGTTTTTACGAAAATTAACTTTGAAAAATATATATTGGGCTACATTGGGCTATATATATGTTGGAGCCCAAATGTAGCCCAATGTAGCCCAATGTAGCCCAAAGATGGCCACCAGAGACAAAAAAAACAAATGTAGCCCAAATATCAGCCAGATGTAGCCCAACTATAGCCCAATGACAGAATGTCCCAGAGTGTTCTAAAGAACAACTAGAGTGCTAACAGTCCTACTTATTACAAAGGTATGGCACACCTGAAGCCATCTTGATTGGAATAAAGTGGTAACTCTTAAAACATTTAATTTAAAAAGGAACAAAATGAGGGGGTTCATTTTGCCATAGAAAGTATGATTAGCGAATATATGACGAAATCCCGCATACCATCAGTCCGTAAAAAAAATCCCGCATGTACTATTAGGCCACAAATTAAAATAACGAAAACCTTTAGAACGAATATGCCTTTAGCATACACTAAACAACTAAACTACCCTAAACCCTAAAACACTACCCCCAGCATGACCCTACACTACACAAACAGTACAACACTACCCTAAACCCTAAAACACTACCCCCAGCATGACCCTACACTACACAAACAGTACAACACTACCCTAAACCCTAAAACGCTACCCCCAGCATGACCCTACACTACGCAAACACTACAACACAACCCTAAACCCTAAAACGCTACCCCCAGCATGACCCTACACTACGCAAACACTACAACACTACCCTAAACCCTAAAACACTACCCCCAGCATGACCCTACACTACGCAAACACTACAACACTACCCAAAACCCTAAAACACTACACCCCAGCATGACCCTACACTACGCAAACACTACAACACTACCCTAAACCCTAAAACACTACCCCCAGCATGACCCTACACTACGCAAACACTACAACACTACCCTAAACCCTAAAACACTACCCCCCAGCATGACCCTACACTACGCAAACACTACAACACTACCCTAAACCCTAAAACACTACCCCCAGCATGACCCTACACTACGCAAACACTACAACACTACCCAAAACCCTAAAACACTACCCCCAGCATGACCCTACACTACGCAAACACTACAACACTACCCAAAACCCTAAAACACTACCCCCAGCATGACCCTACACTACGCAAACACTACAACACTACCCAAAACCCTAAAACACTACCCCCAGCATGACCCTACACTACGCAAACACTACAACACTACCCAAAACCCTAAAACACTACCCCCCAGCATGACCCTACACTGCGCAAACACTACAACACTACCCAAAACCCTAAAACACTACCCCCCAGCATGACCCTACACTGCGCAAACACTACAACACTACCCAAAACCCTAAAACACTACCCCCAGCATGACCCTACACTACGCAAACACTACAACACTACCCAAAACCCTAAAACACTACCCCCAGCATGACCCTACACTACGCAAACACTACAACACTACCCAAAACCCTAAAACACTACACCCCAGCATGACCCTACACTACGCAAACACTACAACACTACCCAAAACCCTAAAACACTACACCCCAGCATGACCCTACACTACGCAAACACTACAACACTACCCAAAACCCTAAAACACTACACCCCAGCATGACCCTACACTACGCAAACACTACAACACTACCCAAAACCCTAAAACACTACCCCCAGCATGACCCTACACTACGCAAACACTACAACACTACCCTAAACCCTAAAACACTACCCCCAGCATGACCCTACACTACGCAAACACTACAACACTACCCTAAACCCTAAAACACTACACCCCAGCATGACCCTACACTACGCAAACACTACAACACTACCCAAAACCCTAAAACACTACCCCCAGCATGACCCTACACTACGCAAACACTACAACACTACCCTAAACCCTAAAACACTACGCCCAGCATGACCCTACACTACGCAAACACTACAACACTACCCTAAACCCTAAAACACTAGCCCCAGCATGACCCTACACTACGCAAACACTACAACACAACCCTAAACCCTAAAACACTACCCCCAGCATGACCCTACACTACGCAAACACTACAACACTACCCTAAACCCTAAAACACTACCCCCAGCATGACCCTACACTACGCAAACACTACAACACAACCCTAAACCCTAAAACACTACCCCCAGCATGACCCTACACTAAACAAACACCACAACTCTACACTACACTAACACAACACTACACTACACAACACTACACTACACTACACAATCACTAACCCACGAAAAAATTAACACAAACCCACTTACCTCTCTCGTCATCGTGGTTTTCACAACGCAAATGCATTTACCATACATGCCTTTAAAACGTAATTCTTTGTAAAGGCATGCGCGATAAATGCACATGCGTTTTGAAAAAATGCGGGATAATGGTATGCGAGGTCAATGACCTTGCGGGATAATGGTATGCGGACTGAAAGTCTGCGGGATAAAAAATGCGGGAAAATGGCTGCAAACCATGATTAGCAGCAGACTTCCCTGGTGAGCACTAGCTTTACTACAGTGATCTAATGAGCAACTAGAGTGCTAACATTCAGAGTTTATGGCAAATGTGTGACACATCTGAATGCCTTCTTGATAGAACCAAAGTAAACAAGCATTGAAAATGCAATAGCTCTCGCCCTCGTTTAAGTTAAAGCCATTCTGTTTGTAATGAGGTGGCTTTTTAGCTTTGCTTTTATTAGTGTTTTTAAAACTTTCATGTAAATAACATGCATATGTATGCATATATGTATATGTATGCATGCATTTATATTTATATAGATATGCAGATTATATATGTTTATATATGTATATTACCTACTGGCGATAGCCAGTGGGTATATATAGTTAGGATTTTTTCTCTATGGGATTTCTGAAAATTCTATGTCTAATAACTTTGGCGTTTGTGGACGGAATTGGCTGAAATTTTCAGGAAAATGGCACATTTTGTTTCTGAGCAGCCCCTGAAAATTTGGGGGGGTTTCGTCAAGGGGAGGCCGAGAACAAAGGGGGGTCCCAAAACGCGTTTTTCCCATTTATTTTTCCATAGGGCGGTTGGACTCACTTTTAGCTTGAACGGCTGAATAGATTTACATGAAACTTGGCAAAATTGTAGATATGGTTTGCCCGACGTGCCTTTGCTATGTCTCAATATATGTGCTCCAGTGGATTTTGAGAAATTAACGTTTAAAAAATATATATATCTGTGACAGCGCTCCGGTTAGCGCCCCGGTTCGCGTACCTGACGCGTGACGGAACTTCGCGAAGCAAAGCTGATTGGCTCTCCAGTGTCTGTCAACATTCTAAACAGTCCGGAGCGGCTGCCATCTTGTCTCTCGGTACGATCGAGAGACAAGATGTGGTGAAAAACGAAGGGGGAAATGAAGGAAAGGGGGCAAGGTAGACCACTCCTGACCCCCTAGGATTGATGAGGGGGATATTAAAGTCCCCCGCGATTTTTCGCGGTAGAGGCGCTTCCCGGTACGCGAACCGGGCAGCTAACCGGCAGCGTAACGGGAGTCCGCCATCTTGTGTTTTTGGAGCGTCCGATTCGCGTACCGGGTAGCCTCCCGGTAAGCGTAACAAGGGGAAAACCAAGAGAAACAGTAAAAAAAAAAATAAGGGAATAGATTTCCAGCAAACTTGGCAAAATTGTAGGGACTGTTTGTTTGATGTGCCTTTGCAAGGCCTCAAGATATGTGCACGTGTGGATTTTGTCTAATTAAGGTTAAAAAAAAAATATACATCTGTAAGCGTGCTCCGGCACGCTTACGTTACGGGTTTTGTTTGCGCTGCAGAGCCGATACGTCACGGTTATGCGACGCGTCATGAGGCGTCTCACGTGGCTACGTGATACGTCATGTAATAAAGAATATATTTTACAGCTATAGATATTAGCTTTTAAAAAACCAATGAAATTCACTGAAAAAACCATAGGTTATAGACCATATAAAGTTAGGAATTTGCATTTACAAAACCTTGAAAATTCACTGAAAAAACCATAGGTTAGAGACCATATATAGTTAGCTGGACATTTTATTGACATAAAACCAATGAAATTCCATATATAGTTAGTTGCACTAACTATATATCGCGCACCCGCAATCCACTGCTGATGATGTCACATATTACATCATTCATGACATGGTCAGTGACATCACTGATGACATCACTGATGACATCTCAAATGACATCACTGATGACATCACTGATGACATCTCAAATGACATCACTGATGACATCATGACACACCAATACCAGTTACTACATTCGCACTCACTGATTCCTACGTCTACACACACATTCACTCATTCACCCATACAATCACTCATACATACAGTCACTCATTATTACAACACTATCATATGCACTCATACACCTATGCAGACACTCACACACTGCCACTCATCCATGGAGTTACTCACACACCTAGTCAGTCCTGTAAAGAATCAATCACACTTCCATTTCCTCATCTATACAGTTAAACACAGAACACCATACTTCAGTGACATCACTGATGACATCACTGATGACATCTCAAATGACATCACTGATGACATCTCAAATGACATCACTGATGACATCATGACACACCAATACCAGTTACTACATACGCACTCACTGATTCCTACGTCTACACACACATTCACTCATTCACCCATACAATCACTCATACATACAGTCACTCATTATTACAACACTATCATATGCACTCATACACCTAGTCAGTCCTGTGAAGAATCAATCACACTTCGATTTCCTCATCTATACAGTTAAACACAGAACACCATACTTTTCACACATATACTAACACATACTTACTCTCTTATACAATCACTGATACAAGTACACATTGATATGCACAGAGTCACACACCTCCCAGCCAGCCACACACACACTCAGTCTTCCATACATCCACTCATTCTTCAATATGTAAAACATATTTAAACTTTACAAAAACACACAGACTTTAGATGATGTCATCAGTGATGTCATTTGAGATGTCATCAGTGATGTCATCAGTGATGTCATTTGAGATGTCATCAGTGATGTCATCAGTGATGTCACTGACCATGTCATGAATGATGTAATATGTGACATCATCAGCAGTGGATTGCGGGTGCGCGATATATAGTTAGTGCAACTAACTATATATGGAATTTCATTGGTTTTATGTCAATAAAATGTCCAGCTAACTATATATGGTCTCTAACCTATGGTTTTTTCAGTGAATATATATATATATATATATGTGTGTGTGTGTGTGTGTGTGTGTGTGTCAGAAAATCCCACCAGTGATTATGGGGTGGAAAAGAAGACTCGCACACCAGGGTTAGTTTTTCCAAGGGTGTTTAGTTACTGGTGACGCGTTTCGAGCTATCGCTCTTATATATATATATATATATATATATATATATATATAGGAAGCAATTCTCGCCACAAAGAACAGCTGTACACAGGTAGAAATGACGATGAGTAGACCCTATTACTGGTTCCAAATTTTAAATGCTTTATTGTGCCGATTGTTTTCACAGCAAATCCGCCATGACGCGTTTCGCTTCTAACACGAAGCTTGATCACATGACATGTTGCAGACATAAAGGAGGGTTTTTAAAGTGCTAGAACCCGGAAATGGCAGTACATGGTGCAAAACACATGGAAACTGACAACAGACTTTCAAATATTGCCGCATGATAAAATACAAGACATAGTGTCTGAAATCAATGGCCAAATATTTGATAAATATTCCAATGAATAAAAAAACTCTCCATATACATTTTTTTACACAGAATGCTTGAGAATAAATATATAAATATATAAATATGAATATAAATACATATTAAAACTTGATAATATATAGTTCTTTTCTTTCAACTTGATAAAACAATTATTGTAGTTACCAAGATCTTTTTGAAAAATGTTCAAGTTTCCAACAGAAATAGAGCCCCAGTGGGCCAGTATGTACATAATGCCATATCAATAAATCCCCAATGGGAATCTTATTGTTTACCATCCTTAAAGTGCAGAAAAACAGTGCTTATACATCTAAATTTATAATCTAAAGTGCTTTATCCTTTAAACATAAAATTACATATGTGCACATGTTAAAATCAGGGTATGAATGTCTAACCTTATCCTAGATGCTATTCATTATATTGACGACATTCATTCAAGGCACATCAATGTGGTCATCTCAAATCTGTACCAAACCTCATTTCTCTCCCCTAGGGGAAGTAAAAAAGCTACAGACAGGTGTACAAGTCTTCGCTAGCGTTTAATTCCCCAGGGTTCTTACAGTCGAGTTCTAGTATCTAACGAGTTTCGAGGAGGCATAACCTAGCTTCTCTATACCCTCCCAGTTTAAGAGGTGGCACTGTGTCTATTAAAAAGTATTGCAGATGCTTCAGATCACTTTCATGTCTCAGCTCAAAATGACGTGCTACTGGGTAAGCCTGATCTTTACCTATAATTGCTCTAATGTGCTGCAGAATCCGTTTGTGGGCGGGCAGTCGGGTACTCCCCACATATCTCAACCCACACGGACACTGCAAAACATATACTGCGTTGCGAGTTTTACAGGTTAGTCTCTTAGTGATAGGGGCAAGTTCAGTTTTAAAGGATTAGGGAAATGAGTCTTGTTATAACCATATCGACATATCGACAGGCTTTACAGGTTGGGCATTTTCTGAAACCCTTGCTTAACGCCATCCATGTGCTTGGTATGGATACTTCCGGGCTGTTACTTACCAAAACACTACTCATAGAGGGAGATTTTCTAAATGTTAATTCAGGTTTATTGGCAACTAGGTTTCCTATAACCGGATCACCCTTTACCAAATTCCAATTTTTATAGAAAATTGTCCTTATTTCTGAATGTTGTTGATTAAACGTTAAGATTATTCTTGTTTGTATCTTGGGTTCTGTGCTACCAACCATTTCCTTTTGGGCTTTTGGAATTAGCGCATGTTGTCTTGTCACAGATGATGTGTAGCTTAATGGCATTGGTCACTACCTCCTCAGAATAGCCTCTAGCCAAAAAACACAATCTACTGGCCTCCTGTGCTTAGTGCATTCTATATCTGAACTGCAAATTCTTTTGATGCGCAGCATCTCCTCATAGGGGATACTGCATATCAGATGATGCTGATGTTGGCTTGCCGCATGTAGTACAGTATTGCTAGCAGTTGGTTTCCTATGTAATTTAGTGGCCAGGCTATCGTTCTCCACATACACTTCCACGCCAAGAAAACAAATGGACTAGTCATTGATGGTTGAAGTGAATTGAAGATTCAAATTATTGTCGTTCAATCCATCAACAAAAACTTGTGCACTACTGTGAGAGCCCTTCCAAATCATAAATAAGTCATCAATATATCTCAGGTACAAAATTACATGATCCTCCATATCCGCACGATGTCTCCCCATAAGGACCTGCTCCTCCCACAATCCCATGTGTAAGCATGCAAAGCTGGGGGAGAAGCAGGCCCCCGTCGCGACACTCCTTATCTGATGGTATACTTGGTTATTAAAGAGGAATGACTGATTTGATTGCCAGAATGTGGCTCTTTCTATAACATGATACATCATCCAACTGAGACTCTGCTTCCTTTAGGTATAGTGTGCGTGGCCACAAAAAATATTACCGCATTTATCTGCCTGTCTGACAATTATGTTACGGTCAGATTCAAGCTTTTTTATTAATTGTTTATAGCATTGGTTCTGTTTATTGATTGCAAAACGTTTTTTATTTGTGGCAATATATACTCTTTTTAGATCTTGAATAATCAGTTCTTGATAGACAGCCAATTTATCGTGTAACATGACAGTTTGGAAAACTGATTTAGGTTTAAAAGGCGTTCTACATGTCCTTAAGTCTTTCGTTGATTCTGATATTGTCATGTCTGTTGACTCAATCTGTTCATTTTGAAGTGACCAAATATCTTCGAAAACTGAACGATCCCCTGCAGTTAAAAGAGATGGACTATTTTGAATCTCAGTTCAGGTTTTTTTGTATGGTTGTAGGCGATGGAATTTACTTAACTTGAGCTTCCTCACAAATCTGTAGGTATCCATACCAGTGTTCATATAATTAAAGTTGCATGGCGGGCAAAAGGTTAGTCCTAAGCCTAGGACTGCTTCATCATTCCGTGTCAACTTCATATCTGTGAGATTGATCACTGTGTTGGAGCGATTGATTGGGCCGGGGTTCGATTCTGAAATCTGTTTCATCTTCCCCTTGTCGCTTTCTTTTCTCCGCTTTCTTTTCTTTTGCAGCATTTGCGTCTTTGACCTCGTTTGTAGTTGGCCCTCTGGTGTTTGATTTGCCGCCTGTTGGTACTCAGAGTCTCAGCGTGTCCCGGCGATCTTGACAAAGGCTGCTTACCTCCTGCGCCAGGGACAGCTTTGTAAACCCCACACCTTACGCAGTTACAGTGTCACCTTCAGGGTCACTTTCAGCCGCAGAGCGCAATTCTGTTAATGAGGCTGATATTGAGGCGTCTTCATTGATTCTTGGAGCTGTTTTTCCTGCTCGTGCTTTGACGGTGTCATATCTGCGTGCAAAAGTGAAAACCTGTCCATTTTGATAATCAATTCGATCACGCTCGAATTTAAACGCTTTTCTTTTCTTTATCACATCCTCATCCTTGTCCAATCTAGTCATCATGTCATCTCTCATTTTTGTGATTTGCTCATTCTTTTCCATCTTAGCAATGTCTGCTTCCAACTGGTCAATTTCCATTTGAATTTTGGCGCGGTCACTTTATGCATACTTGACCAGAATGCCCATAAGCCAGCTTGAGGACTCTAAATTCGTTTCTGCCCACTCGGCCCACATGGCCGGATCGGGATTGTCATAACTTGATGCCAATGTTATACGAAGACCTCTCGGTACTCTTACCACCTGCAGATAGCGGGACAAAGATTTATGTTCCCACCATTTGGCTTGTTCTTTGCGCATCAGCTTTTCTAAATTCTTAAACATTTCTCTCGTAGTTGGATTTGCACCGGCCACAACAATATATATACATATTTATACATATATTAACATAATTATATATATATATATATATATATATATATATATATATATATATATATATATATATATATATATATATATATACATATATATATATGTGTATATATATATATATATATATATATATATATATATATATATATATATATATATATATATATATATATATATATATATTACCTACTGGCGTTCGCCAGTAGGTATATATAGTTAGGATAAATTCCCTATGGGACTTTTGAAAATTCTATGTCTAATAACTTTGGCGTTTGTGGATGGAATCGGCTGAAATTTTCAGGAAAATGGCACATTTTGTTTCTGAGCAGCTCCTGAAAATTTGGTGGGGTTTCGTCAAGGGGGGGCTGAGAAAAAAGGGGGGTCCCAAAACGCGTTTTTTGCATTGAGTTTTCCATAGGGCGGTTGGACTCACTTTTAGCTCGAACGGCTGAATGGATTTGCACGAAACTTGGCAAAATTGTAGGGACTGTTAGCCCGATGTGCCTTTGCTAGGTCTCAATATATGTGCTCCAGTAGTTTTTGAGAAATTAACGTTCAAACCAAGATATATATCTGTAACAGCGCTCTGGGCAGCGATCCGGTCCGCTTACTTTTCGCTTATCGGAACTTTGCGCGCAGAAAGCTGATTGGCTCTCCGGTGTCTGTCAACATTCTAAACAGTCCGGAGCGGACGCCATCTTGTCTCTCGGTAGGATCGAGAGAGAAGAAGAGGTGGAAAACGAAGGGGGAATTTAATGAAAGGGGGCAAGGTATCCCCCTCTTGACCTCCTAGGAATGTTGTTGGGGTTATTAAAGGGTCCCGTGGGGAAAATAAAAAAAAAATGATTTTTCACGGTAGAAGCGCGGCCGCGAACTGGTAGCGAAACGGGAATTCGCCATTTTGTGCTTCGTAAATTAAATTACTAGTTATAAGTGGGTACGGGAGACGTATCCTAATCCCCTATGTTTCCTGAGGGTGGGTGAGGAGGCTGATATATGTTGATACATCTCTTCCAGCGGCTGTGCGTGAGCTTTTTTTTTTTTTGCTGCGTGACAGTCCGGAGCGGCCGCCATCTTGTCTCTCGGTAGGATCGAGAGAGAAGAAAAGGTGAAAAACTAAGGGGGAATTTAATGAAAGGGGGCAAGGTATCCCCCTCTTGACCCCCTAGGAATGTTGTTGGGGTTATTAAAGGGTCCCGTGGGGAAAATAAAAAAAAAATGATTTTTCACGGTAGAAGCGCTTCACGGGCCGCGAACTGGGCCGCAAACTGGTAGCGAAACGGGAATTCGCCATTTTGTGCTTCGTTAATTAAAGTACTAGGTATAAGGGGGTGCGGGAGACATATCCTAATCCCCTATGTTTCCTGAGGGTGGCTGAGGAGGCTGATATATGTTGATATATCTCTTCCAGCGGCTGCGCCATCTTGCCTTTTTTTGGAATGCCACAATTTTGTCGTGCACGGCAGCCATTTTAGATGCTAGGCTGGTCCCAGGCTATCACCTACCCCTGCGGATGTAGTTTATGGCCCCAGCTGTAGAGAATTCAGACATGCCAATTCTCCTGATTCAGGCGTGTGAGTACTGATTTCAGTGCTAGTCTCCCGCCTCCCGATTTCTGCAAGCAAAAACCCGGGGGCATATTACTAACAACTAGCGATAATTTTTGTCTATAACTTGTTTAGAGACAAAAATTATCGCCGCACATCGGCGATTTTTATCGCAGATAAACCTTGCTATTATCGCAGAAAAGTCAGCGATATTCATGTATTATCGACCTAATGCTCTTAGCCATGTTATCCACCTCCCGTTGGATAACATGGCTAAGACCTGCTCAGGGCAGGTGTTAGCTTTTGGAGATATTCGCGCTTAGTGCGAATATCTCCAAAAGTTGGTAATAGAAGGTAGCGATGTTAGGGACTGTTTCCAGTCGCTAACATCTTGGCACGCCACTTTGCATGTCATTAGTGATAAGTATCACTGACATGCAAAGCCGGGCCCAAGATGGTCGCTATCTCCTTTTAGGTGTCACTAACTGGTGTTAGCGACAGCTTGATAATAGGGAAATAATTTTATCTCCGCTTTCATGGTTTTTAAAGCCAAAAAAGCGGAGATAAACCCCCTTGCTAATATGCCCCACGATTCCTTGGGGGTTTCAGCTGATAGGGCTTGGTATTGTGTTACATGGTAATTTTTCCATGAAACGTCAGAGGGTCGATGTAGGGGTTCTAGAAGAAGTGATAAACCATTTAAGCCTCATGAACAAGCGCATGGTCTTTTAAAGATTTCTGAAGTACTCGGGGCGGCGGTGTGTGTGTGCCCTCTTTCAGGAGCGGGCGGGGGGGCACTGCCAGCAACTTGCCAGGTCAGGTAGTGTTCAACACGTGCATCACCCTTTCTCTGCTTGCTATTGCGCTCCATGCTTCGGAAAGGTAAGAAAAAGAACGTGCATTTGAGTTTGAAATGTCCGATCCTGCAGCAGCACACTTCCAAAGCCCACACATGACAATAACCCGATTCAAGGCCCCATTCACCCGTTTTTCAAAAAATAGATAACACTCCAACAAAGTAAGGTTATAAAACTTTATTAACTTTTAACGATAATGAACAGAACAAAAACTAAAAACATTTAAACATTTATTAACACAAAAAGCAACAATGGTTAGAAGCTGTCTTTTGTGCGAATAGTCCCAAGGCAGCACAACGTGCAGAGTTCTGGACGGCACCCAAGTGATGTCGCCTGGGTGCCGCACTGGTTTAGGGATCCTACAATGCTGCTCCGAAAATTGGCGTGGGGTGTCCCGGGTGGGGCGGGGGGAGGCCTCGTCAGTAGCGGTCTGTTGTGCGAATAGTCCCAAGGCAGCACAACGTGCAGAGTTCTGGACGGCACCCAGGTGATGTCGCCTGGGTGCCGCACTGGTTTAGGGATCCTACAATGCAGCACAGAAAAACAGCGTGGGGCGTCCCGGGTGGTGCGGGGGGAGGCCTCGTCAGTAGCGGTCTGTGTCCAGTGTCACATGGCTGACACAACATGTACGACAGGCACCCAGGTGATGTCCAGTAAACTGCCGCACTGGTTTTGGTATCCTACAATGCTGCTCCGAAAATTGGCGTGCGGCGGCCCGGGGGGGGGGGGGGAGGCGGCGTGAACGGGCCTCCCCAGGTGGCGGCCATCTAGCTGAGTTGCGCTCGCTCTTGCGGCCACAGCGTCTCGCTCACCATGTTGTGGAGTTGCTCCCACTCTTGCAGTGCAGCGATAGGCGGCTGCCACATGGCTGTCAAAATGGCGGACGGCTCTTCGGTTTTGGGCCTGGTCCACTGAAATGGCCCTGGGACACCTTGGAAGTCGGACGCTTGCCTGCTAGGGCTTGGGCTCCATTCTCGAAAAGCGTCCCCTCAGCCGTGAAGATTGTATAAAAGTCTTGGGGGCCCCCGACTCCCGCAGGCTTCCGGTGGGGAGCGGCTGCCATGATTGCTCGCGGAATGACCACGACGGAGCCACGAGATGGTGGTGCTCTCATGCTGACGCCAGCTTCAGTCTGAATGATCCAGAAACAAGGTGGGGCTTTCATCGTTTGGGAAAAAAAATGTTCTAAACCAATGAAAAGTGTTATTTTTAGGTCATATGACCAAGCCTTCCATCTTTAGGAAACCAAAAGTAAAATGAACCAATGAAAAGTTTTATAAACAAGTCACATGACCTGTTCTGCGGCATAGGGCTACAAAAAGCGTAGAAAATCCGTTGGCACGTGAGGCGGCGTCAGTAGCGGACCGATGTGCGAATAGGCCGAAGGCAGCACAACGCGTCGAGATCCGGATGGCACCGAGGTGGTGTCCAGCAAATTGCCGCACTGGTGTGGCCATCCTACAATGCTGCGCCGAAAGACGGCGTGTCCAGCTGAGTTGCGGTCACTGTCAGTAGCGGACCGATGTGCGAATAGGCCGAAGGCAGCACAACGCGTCGAGATGCGGATGGCGCCGATGTGGTGTCCAGCAAATTGCCGCACTGGTGTGGCCATCCTACAATGCTGCGCCGAAAGACGGCGTGTCCAGCTGAGTTGCGGTCACTGTCAGTAGCGGACCGATGTGCGAATAGGCCGAAGGCAGCACAACGCGTCGAGATCCGGATGGCACCGAGGTGGTGTCCAGCAAATTGCCGCACTGGTGTGGCCATCCTACAATGCTGCGCCGAAAGACGGCGTGTCCAGCTGAGTTGCGGTCACTGTTGCGGTACAGTGACTCGAACGCACCGAGATCCGGATGGCACCGAGGTGGTGTCCAGCAAATTGCCGCACTGGTGTGGCCATCCTACAATGCTGCGCCGAAAGACGGCGTGTCCAGCTGAATTGCGGTCACTGTTGCGGTACAGTGACTCGAACGCGCCGAGATCCGGATGGCACCGAGGTGGTGTCTAGCAAATTGCCGCACTGGTGTGGCCATCCTACAATGCTGCGCCGAAAGACGGCGTGTCCAGCTGAGTTGCGGTCACTGTTGCGGTACAGTGAGTCGAACGCGCCGAGATCTGGATGGCCAAGTTTCAAGTTTCATCTGGCAGTTTTTCTCCATCCCTCCTGGATCAAAGAAGGTGAATGCTAAATATGCCACCTGCCTCATCTGAACATATGAAGTTAACTTGTATACACTGTGGTGCTATGCTGTCCTATGGCAACATGAGCATCAACATGATGAATACGGCATTCGAAAATCATAAATGCCCTAATGCACCCAAGAAGTAATTTTTTTTTTGCTCCAGTTGAGCCGTTTTCAATGCCTGTTTTTTGTTGTTTCCCCTCCATCAAGAACAAAACAAAAATACAAGGCGCTAAGATCCGAATGGCAAGTCCTGGATGTTGAGTGCCTCAGTTGAGAGTTCTGAGCAGTGCTTGTAAGACTGTCTGAAGCTTATTTGCACCTGCTGCAGCTTCACTAGGTCCGGCGGAACTTTTTTCCTTTTCCTTTCTGCTTCTTTTCCTACAATGCGTTTCATCTAAAGACACGACCAGGTCCCTGAATGTGTGCAGGGGGACGCTATTGATTGAATGAAAATGGCGGCTTGACACAAAGCTGATTCAAGCGTTACTGTTGGTGCTATACAGACAAAAATTGGTTTTCAGTTTGTACATTCTTCAGGTTTTTTTTTTCCATCCAAGTCTGATTGAGAGTTTGTAGAAAAATGGCTTCAGATTTTCCACATACTACTCTTCAACATTCTTCCTAAATGTAACAATGTGAAACTCACTAGGAGAACGGCTGTTTCTGTTTCCTTTCAAAATGCTGCCAACAATATTTTCTGAATGGAAGACACCATCTTGTAGAATAAAGGGCCGAAAGGGGTTCTGGTCTGGCCGATGGTTGGTGGAGACATTTTGACTATATCTTGGACCTGCCCGGCCTCGCCCAAAATGGCGCCGGTATAAATGGGACTCGTAACTCCTTGCCCGCAAATGTATATCTAGAAAATGTTATTGTAAGTGGCCCTCTCGTATTTTAATTACAAAATGTACGTCCACCGATTCCGCAACTGTTAGACACCTTTGTTCTTGTCACCTAATGGCCCGCTCGTTACGTTCTTCTACAATGTAAATGTCTCCTCATCATATACGATTTCAGTTTGCTCCGTGGCCGGCCCACGTGGTTATAGGCCCGTATTTGTATACTGACATTTTCACAATAAAGGTTTTTAAAACAAAACACGGTAGTAGTATTTACATTTGTAAAGTTTTTACTTTTAGTGACTGTTTTCGAATCAGTAAAAGGCAAGTGAAATAAAGCAGTCCAATTACACGACGGATAAAAGGTATAATATGTAGGAACGCAGTAAAGATAAATGGTCAAGGGCAGTTGTGTTTTTCATGTCTGCAACATAAAGTGATCGATAAGAATCTGATAATCAGGCGTATCGGCGACTAAGACAGCAGGCCGAATCTCTTTTACTCAACGGCTCCGTCATGGAAGGAAGAAACGCCCTTTTTCTCGAAAAAGGAATATATTTTACTTGCAAGACAGTTGTAAATTTTCCGGGAAAGTACATTAGCCTGGAATATTATAACATGTGTTTGAAAAAAAAATATTGTTCGAAAATAATAGAAAGCGTAATTTTTAGGTCATATGACCAAGCTTTTCATCATTAAATTAACAAAAGTAAAATGAACCAATGAAAAGTTTTATTAACAAGTCACATGACCTGTTATGCTTACGTTACGCGCTGCGCGCCGCGCCTCGGATCACTTCCGGGTGCGCTAACGCGGCGTGTCATAAAACGCATTACGCGACAACGTAGGTCAAGAATATAGTCTAAATGTCTCCACCAACCAGCGTTCAGAACACAACCCCTTTCAGCAGTCCAAAAAGTTCTGTTAAATGACAACAGAGGGGACAGGCAACAAGAACCATCAGTCAAAGAGGGGAGGGGAAGTTCTTCTCTTCCGGGTCATGTTGGGGCGCTACCGGAACTGATCGAATTGGTAGTCTATAGTGTTTCTGGATGTTTCAGACTAAAGCTGGCGTCAGCATGAGACCACTACCATCTCGTAGCTCCGTCGTGGCCATTCCACGAGCAATCATGGCAGCCGCTCCCCACCAGAAGCCTGCGGGAGTCGGAGGCCCCCAAGACTTTTGTAGAATCTTCACGGCTGAGGGGACGCTTTTCGAGAATGGGACCCAAGCCCTATCAGGGAAGCGTCCGAGTTCCAAGGTGTCCCAGGGCCATTTTAGTGGACCAGGCCCAAAACCGAAGAGCCGGCCGCCATTTTGAGAGTCCTGTGGCAGCCGCCTATCGCTGCAGCGCAAGAGCGGGCGCATCTCAACTACATGGTGAGCGAGACGCTGTAGTCGCAAGAGCGGGCGGTAAACAGCTGAATAGCGGAAGAGGCACAGTGTAGCAAAAGCGGGCGGAATGGCAACTAAAACGATAAAGGGGCGCCCCACTACAGCTTGTCTTCAGGTCAAACGGATTGTGGGACAAGGTCCAGAATTGAAGAGTCATCAAAAGGCAAAAAGTTCCGCCTGACCCCGGGAGCCGGCCGCCTATGTCGGGGGCGATCTCAGGCTACACCAGTGCTATAAGACTTGGGGAGGGTGTCGGAGCCAAGCGTCTTCTCCGAGTCCATGGCCATCACACCGCCCCTGAGGGGCCTCCGTCAAGCTGTTTAGGAAGGTAACATATCACATTGTTTTCTAATGCAGTCAGGTCCACAAACGACACTCACTTACTTTGAGAATAGTGAAGCTGCAGTAGGTGGAAATAAGCTTCAGACAGTGTTACAAGCACTGCTCAGAACTCTTAACTATGGCACCCAACATCCAGAACTTATGCTATTTGAGAATGGTAGTGACATCGAAGCATCTCAGGGACCAAAACCATTAACGTACTTTCACGTATGAAAATCTTACTTGGGGAGGGGGCAGGAGCGAAGCGCCCCCTCCCAGTCAGCGCCACCACACCGTATGTTGAAAATCTGAAGCCATCGTTCTACAAAGTCAACCAAACTTGGATTGAAAAATCTAGAAAAATGTAGAAACTGAAAACCAGTTTTGGTCTGCATAGCATCAGTAGCAACGCTTGAGTCAGCTTTGTGTCAAGCCGCCATTTTGATTCAACAAAGCACAGGCATTGAAAAAGGCTGAAATTCAGAACTCTAAACTATGGCACCCAACATCCAGGAGCTTGCCATCCGGATCTTGGAGCCTTGTGCTGTTTTCGATCTATTCACACATCGGTCCACTACTGACATCATCTTATAAACCAACGTTATGTAAATAGTTTTTTAATAAAATGTTTTACCCTGTTTCTTTGCTGGTGTGTTGTCTATATTTTTAATATTTGCATAGGGTTTGTCGTTATTTTGTGCGGGATGGGTGATGGAGCCGAGCTGTCTTGCAGCCCTCATGGTGTGGAGCTCAGTTCATCTCACTATTTTCGTATTTCTCATGAAGGGTTGTTCCTAATATTTCTATTTTAGCGAGGTCAAAAAGAGATCCAATTAGTGGCCTACTGATTTTGCTTGATTACTTTTATTTTTTTACACGATTTTTCACTATCTGCAAAGACTAAACAGAGTATTGCGACTTTGTGCTTGTTTGTAAATAGAGAATGATCCAAAGAGAACCAATTCTAAAACAGTAAATGCTTGGACAACAATCAATCAAATGGAGAGACAAGCAGGCACGACGGATTACAACGGGGGTAAAGGCCTGCGTTAACTACCCTTCAGTATCTGCAAAGAGAGAGTACTACTAAGACAAAAGAGGGGAGGGGGGGGGGGTGCAGCGTTCAAAGCACATCAGCGTGCATAAATACGAAAATGTTTTTATCTATCACGTAATTGACATTTTAAAGCTTTTCATATTTGCTATTAAAAAACCAATGAAATTCACAGAAAAAACCATAGGTTATAGTGGATATATAGTTAGGAATTTGCATTTAGAAAACCTTGAAAATTCAATGAAAAAACCATTGGTTATAGGCCATATATAGTTAGGAATTAGCATTTACAAAACCTTATTTTACTCGCATAAAACCATTGAAATTCCATATATAGTTAGCTAACTATAAGCGCTAACTATATATCGCGCACCCGCAATCCACTGCTGATGATGTCACATATTACATCATTCATGACATGGTCAGTGACATCACTGATGACATCACTGATGACATCTCAAATGACATCACTGATGACAACTCAAATGATATCAATGATGACATCTCAAATGACATCACTGATGACAACTCAAATGACATCACTGATGACATCTCATTTGTCATCACTGATCACATCACTCATGTGATAATACAATGAACCTCTTCAGACTCTAATATAACCTTACATACACTCAGTATAAACAGACACTCACAGACTGTCACTCATCCATGGACTTACTCACACACCTAGTCAGTCATGCAAAGAATCAATCACACCTCCATTTCCTCAACTATACAGTTATACACATCTTACTTATTCAAACATATAATAACACATATTTACTCTCTTATATAATCCCTGATACAAGCTCACAGTGATCGATACAGCCACTCACACATTCACTGGCTCTTATGTTCAGTTATTTATATATCTCAACTCTCACATGTATTGTGTTTTACATACGTACTTACTTGCACATGTAGCAATGAGAAATCCATTCACTCACCAACACACCCATGCACAGTCAACCGCTCATATAGCTGTTTCCACATGCACTCTTGAACTCATACTCCTAGTGAATCAACTGCTTACACATCTATGCACAGAGTCACGCACCTCCCAGCCACCCACACACACACTCAGCCTCCCATTCAAATATTTGGGCAACCAATCAATAACCCATATGGCTACTCTTATAGCTACTGATCAACACAAGCAGCAGTTTACACAACAACAAACATACTGATGCACGAATTAAGACAGTTTAGTCACTAACCCATGCACTCAGTGAGACACATTTAATCACTCACTCATACAGTCAGTCATGCACCTACTAAATTCTTCATCCAGACACTTATACATCCACTCATTCTTCAATATGTGAAACATATTTTAACTTTACAGAAACATACAGTCACTGGATGTTGTAATCAGTGATGTCATCAGTGATGTCACTGACCATGTCATGAATGATGTAATATGTGACATCATCAGCAGTGGATTGCGGGTGCGCGATATATAGTTAGCGCTTATAGTTAGCTAACTATATATGGAATTTCAATGGTTTTATGCGAGTAAAATAAGGTTTTGTAAATGCTAATTCCTAACTATATATGGCCTATAACCAATGGTTTTTTCATTGAATTTTCAAGGTTTTCTAAATGCAAATTCCTAACTATATATCCACTATAACCTATGGTTTTTTCTGTGAATATATATATATATATATATATATATATATATATATATACATATATATAGATAGAGATATATATATATATAGATAGATATATATCGTGAAGGTACATAGATGGGAAGTTAAGAATATTACTCTTACCTATTTGCACTTACCTTCTTGATATTTTGGTCCTTAACATTTTTGACACGATAGTCTGTCCACACTATATTTGTTTTTTCAATATTCTTTCAGCGATCCTTTTCTAAATACACGACAATCAGAAATGGCAAAATATTAATTTGTTGCACTCATTAGGTTTTCATAGCATGGTTAGAATATTTCTGCCTGTTTCTGCACATTCTGAGCTACTGTGTTCCATTTTTTGAGCCATGACTTGTATTAAATTAATTCTAATACCTTTTTTTGCAAGAAATATCTCACAGCTTTTCTAGTGTGCTTAATTTTGCAAACAAGCTCTCTTGTATATGAAAGAGATAAGAACCAAGGGTTCAGGTGAATTGTAGGAAAGGTGGTGGTGTGACCATCGAGTATAAGGTATAAAGTACCCTCTGTAATACATTCTAAGGATATTGCAGTTCATCTTGGAGTTGCATCACCTTATAAAGGAACTTGCCCTTTTGCCTCATTTCTTTATATGGTCACTGAATATCTTGTTGACTCTCACTATCCTTATAATGTAGGGCGGGGGTATTTTAGCCCATACATGTTGTTTATATGTTAGTGAATATTGTTTTATTTTTTGCATATTGCATGTTTGCAAAAAAATAAAATAATAAGCATGCACCCTTGTCTATGCTTGATCTATTGGCTTTGAGTAGAGTATGTTTTGGGAAAACTGTGATGAAAATTTACTATTTTGTCACTATTTACCTAAAATAGCCACTACCCTTTGGGAGGGCCTTCCTTGCTGAGCATCTTTTTGAATGAATGGAATATGTACCTGAAAATGGTGATTTAAAATGCTACATTTATCCCCTTTTTATCAAAGTTTTTCTTGTTTTTAATCTGTCTCCTAATTCTACTCACAAGCATCCTGCAAAACAATCAGATAGATGCATGTGGGGCAACTATTCAAACTCTACTTCTTACCAAGATTGCCACCACTGTAAACAGAAAGTCAAAGGTTCGAATCTTAGTTAAATTGAATCGCCCTTCCGTTCTTCTGTGATAACTTGACAATCACTGTCATTGCAACTTCGTTATCTTAACATCACTGTCATAAAGTAAAAGTGCAACAAAGCGGCATGTCACTTTGAAGGGGGCGAGGCATAAACTCGGGATTATTCTTTAATCAAAATTGGTACCATTGTGCGTACAATAGAAAGAAGGTCATTGTTTTAATTAAAACCATAACAATATTACAAATAGCAGAAACAATGCAATTCCATAAAAATAAAAATACTAAAAGTTAAAACTATTAAAAAAACTGCTAACTACTAAAAAATGGCATCCACTTGAAAATAATTTAATAATATGTGATACCATAACTTTACTCAAATATAAAAATAAAATTGAGTTAATCAATGGATCCCGTCCTTAAATATGAAAATATGCTACGATGCATTACCAAGTTATGTACAGCCACTAAAAGTACTTATAGAATCGCCACGTAAATCGCCCATGTTTTGATTTCAGCCTCACAAATGAGAAGGGAGGAAACGGGTGTAAGAGCAAGCATCTGGGATAGGCAGCTGGAAAATAAAGACGGATTACAGATGGCTGGAGTATATGATGTAACCACCATTTTGAATTCATTTCATTGATGTTTGAAATGTAATGTATCTTCAAGAGAGAATGATAAATGAAGGCAGAGGTATATTGGCTTGATGTCAGATTTTAAGTCACGTATGCAAGTTACGCAGTAAGATTTGAATTAGATTGGAACAATTAGCGTAGGCAATAATTGTGAAAGATGTGGGTGAGACGTGATAGATGAAAGGGTTGATGTATGGACTGTGTATGGTACATCCGGGTTATAAATATGGAAGAAGGAAAACAATATTATGTTTATAATCAAGGTTTTGACTGCTGAATGAGGGACGCAGAAGATGACGATCTTAAAAAGACAGTGAGAAGAAAACCTGGAAATATACTTGACAAAGAGTGGCAAATAACACATGTGAAGATGGGGATTCCTGAGTAAAATTGTCTTAAAGAAGATTCACGTAACATTATGAAAATACATGTATTGAAATATTTTAATAATGTGTTCTAAATCAACATACTTTTGAATTAGACGATACGAAGAACAATGTATATATTCAGCCGTTCAGTGTTCCATTCAAACGATTTTATTTCTTTAGAACGTTGTTAGGAGAAGAAAAATGGGAAAAAATGGCAAAGATTCATTAAAAACTAGTAAAAGACAACACTGAAGCTAAACGCTGCATGTAAGGAGAACTTGATGATTGAGGAGGTATGGACACTTCCCTGACACAAACCAGACTTTCGACCTTCAGCTTCAAACACGGATAAACCCGGTTGTGTATTGTGAAGGTGCACTTCCATGCACAAGCTCCTATTTACACGTCTTCTCCTTTGAATGAGAGTTTTATAGAGTGCATTACTTCTCCCAGGTGGAGCCCAACAACACTTAGGGAAGCTAAGACACCTCACACCAGCTTTGGTGAGCTTTTTGTGCTAGCTTCCTTCCTTGTAGCCTCAGTATCTGTAAGCCAAAAGTTTACTCACTCTTAATAACACTCGCTGGTGGCACTCAGCAAACTCTGGGGCATATTTGTAAGGAAATGGTGCGGCATGTCACTGTGCCAAATTTGGCAGTGCTGCGCCATTTCCAAAACGCTGGGATGTGCTGTATTTACACGGATACAGCGCCCCCCTGTGTTTCCCCTAGCGCTAGAAATAGGTGCCTATTGCCAACAAAGACACCCTTGCTCCATAGTGCAAGGGTGAATGTGTTGAAGGGATGATTGTTTATGTGTAGGAAGAAGTTCCTTCCTGCACTTAAACAATCAATTATGGCGATTTGTTACTTCTAAATGTGTTATGCATTCTGCAACACACTTAGAAATAACAATCAACATTATTTAATTATTGTTTATGAGCAGGAATGGACATCTTACTACACATAAATAATCATTAATGGTGTTTTGCTCGGTCTTTGAGAGCTGCAGAATGCAGCACATATAGAAAAAGCACAAACGAGGAGAAATAAAAGTATTCCTCCTTGTTGCGCCAATCTTAAGCCTGCTTTTCATAGCGTTAGTTTTTGTTGCCGCCTCAAATTTACACATAATTGTAAATCTGGGGCAGCATCAAAAAGCAATGGGTGTTGCCGTGGAACGCCCGGAGCAATGCCCATTTCACACCGCTTTCATACCGAAAACTGAAAGGGTAACATATTTACAAAGTGCCGTTCAGCCACAAAAAGTGGCTTAACATCACTTTGTAAATATGGAGCAGGGCATCTTGCCACCAGAACTTCAGTAAAAGTAATGTACCAGTGGCACAACCCCCTTATAAATAGGCTCTTCTGTTTTTTCACACTCTAATGGCTATATGACTAGGTCTGTCCTCTCCCTGTTTTGCATCCCTTTTTGGTCCCTTTTATTCCCTTCTAACTGCATGTAACTGCTTCTAACTGTATGTTTTTTACACCACACTGTTTCTTCTATTCGCTTTTGCAAGCAAACCTCAGCAAAAACCCCCGCAGGAGGACCACCCAACACCACCTGGTAGTGTAGTGTCCATGAACATGTGCGGGGAGGACCAGGTAGCGGCCCTACGGATATCCTCAGTAGAGATCCCCTTGAAAGAGGCCCAGGAGACAGAAAGACCCTGTGTAGACCGACCCTGCACCCTGGCAAACACCTCAGAACCATGGGAACCACAGGTCAGTAAAATAGTCTGCTTAATCCATCTACTCAGGGTGGAGAGAGAAGGTTTATGACCTGACTGAACAGGACTAAAAGTGACAAACAAGTTATCACAGCAGCAAAAAGACCAAGGGCATAAGTATCAAAATAGTTTTTGCGATTCTCAAAATGCGATTTTTAGTGAATCCCATTTTGAGAATTGTAAAACCAGATGTATATAATAGATCAGAAAATTTCAGCGATTCTCAGAAATTCGCAGAATAATAATGCGAATACCTATTTTAGGATTCCTTAATTGCGAAATCGCAATTTAGAGAATTGGCAATTTAGGTGCAGCTTGACGACATCACAACCAGAAAGTGTAACTGCCCATGCTGCACCTGATTGCCAGAAGCTGAGTGAGAGGCAGGGAGGAGAGGGAGAGAACTGTGCACTGCAAGTGGGAGAAGGAGAAAGGGATCCCTAGGAGAAACAAAAGCAGCAGGAGGAGAATGTAAGAAAAAGGAAGCAGAAGTTTAGTGAGAGGGGGTAGGAGGTGCTCATTCAGGAAATGGTAATCCGCCCTGAGCTCCTGTTTGGGAAGAAATCCCTACATGTGCCATAGGCACGTAAAAGAAAAATCTGGCTTGAAATCCAAGAGAAGGTGAATACCATCGGCATGACCCACCGCATTGTGGAGGACCTCCGCAAAAGGTGTTATGACACGCGTCAAAGATCGAAGGAAAGGGTGGCAACAAGGTTGGCAGAGGCAAAGAAGACTGGTGGGGGAACATCCACTGCAACTGAGTCTATGCCCCTTGAGGAGTTGGTGGAGGGCACCCTTCAACCCGAGAGTGTCAGTGGCGTGGCTGACCTGAATAGCTCCGACCCCCCAAACACCAGACAAGGTAAGATGCATGCCATTACTCCCATGATACATCACCACCTCACTCACATACTCAGGAAACACCCAGACACTAAACATGAATGTAACTCGAGTACATGTTAACAAGCACACCCAGCAATGCATTATGGGAGATGTAGTCACAGGCACCAAACAGTGGAGCAGTGAGACACAGCAAGGTAGAATCAGAATGAGTAATTCAGGAAATACAAAAAGCAGACAGTACTCATGTACCTCAAAATCTGAGAACGTTATTGCATTACCAATGCAGGGCAGGACACCAAATTAATGTGAGCATTTACATACACAGCACAACCTGAAACACAGGAATTAATTCCAGAAGCTGAGGATGCATCCAAAAATGAAGACCGGGCAGGAGGATCAGAATGAAGGCAGACCAGCAATCCCTGTACCATGCAGACGAAATGAAATTTGTTTTTCTATAGCGAACTTCTACCCTAAGGCTTCGTAGCGCTTAGGACGGTGAGCGAAGACAACAATCAGGCTGAGCAAATTAGTGAAAAATAAAAGTTTTCAAAAGTTTGCAAAACATTTGTAGATCAGGTTCGCTACGCATGGTGGGGGGCAGAGAATTCCAAAAGGAGGCAGCATTCCAAGAGAAGGGGCGACCTCCCCATCTAGCTCGTTGAACTTTCCGTAAGACTGCAAGAAAAGCTGTGCTAGAACGCAGATTTCTGGAGGGGTGGTAGGGAGTCACTTAAGAACAAATCATAGCAGGGCCTGAGTGCCACATAGCTTTGTGGGCTACGCACATCGCCTTAAATCGAATCCTGGCCTGGATTGGCAGCCAGTGGAACTTATTCAAAGCAGCTGACCCTGAGTGTCTCCGAGGCAGCTCCAGAAGTAAGTGGGCCGCACAATTCTGAGTCACCTGTAGTTTTTGATGGTGGTCATCCGGGCACCCAGGAACAGGGCTTTCCAATAGCCTAGACGGGACAAGTTAAGAGCCTGCACCATAATCCTACGGACCTGAAAAGGGAGAAGGGGCAGATTTTTTCTCAACAACCTTATCAGGCCGAAAAAGGTGGCGGAGATCTTGATAGCTTGATGATTGAAGCGGAGAGTGCTATCCAGCCATCCTCCGGAACTCTTGATCTGATTTTTAGGCACCGGCAGAGTGCCCATACAGGTCGGCCAGTCCAAAGCTGCTCTGGGTGATGGGGACTTACCCAGGAACATCAGTTCTGTCTTGTCCCTGTTTAACTTTAGATGAGAGAGTGCCATTCAGTCGGCTACTGCTTCTAGGCAGCTGCCCAGAGTGCTAGTTGATCCCTCAGGGTGGTTGAAGGCAACCACCAGTTGGGTATCATTTGCATAGGTGACAATTTCGATGCCGAAAGGACGCACTGTCCCAGCCAAAGGCTCCATATAAATATTAAAAAGGGTGGGACTCTGGGCGGAGCCAAAATGGCGACGGAGTAGGACGCTCTCTAAGGTCCCTCCGGCGCGGATTTTGCTGAGCTTTGTGAAGCAACCTCCCGGGGGGTTCCCGCGACTTGCCTGGTGTGCTGCATTGGCCCCTGCGGCGACGGCCTGAGTTTTGTGTCACTAGCGGACTCCCGTGGAACAGAGGACGCCCCTCTCTGTTTGAGGCCTGTGGCATGCCCGGGGGTGAAGCCGGGGACGGGCGTGCTGCCCAGGGCCGGAGCTGTGGAGCCCGGCCCCCCATCGGAGGCGGAGTTGGAGGGGCGGTCGCGACGCTGCTGCTGAGGGCTGCGGAGCTGTGCGGCCTCGAACCCCCCCCTGGACACACGGATTGACCGGGCCCTGCCTGCCTGCGTGTCCCTGGCGGCCATCCACGCGGGAGAGTGAAGCCTGTTCGATCTCCGGACCGGCATGCCCACGGAGGCGGAGATCGGTGGGCCTCTCTGGGGCTGAGTCGGGCGGGGTGCTGCCCTGGTCGCGTGGCTGCTCCTGGAGTGGGCGAGCCGTCGGCAGAGGGGGACCGGGTCGCTTATGTGTCACTATCGCCGGGCTGGCCCCCCGTGACGAACCCTCCGTCGGACTGGCTGTGACATTGCCGGGGCCTGTGCGAGTGGGCCTGGATTATTATAACAGAAGCCTTGAGGGCCCTGTCCCTGTGCTGCCCCACTTTGGACAGGAGTTCGTTGGCACGGAGCGTTGCTCCCTGGACTGAACTGGGCGTGCCCGGACAAGGCGTGCAGGTACCGGGGGACTAGTTGTGGTGCTGCCGAGGCCGGAGCGAGTGGGGCCTGAATTACTATAGCGGGAGCCTTGAGGGCCCGATTCCAAAGCTGCGGGGCGCCCGGAGGGGACGCGCTGCCTTGGCCCTTGCCCCTGGCAATCAACGCCGGTCTCTGTGGCGGGGAGAGCGGCCGTGAGCGCTACCTGAGGCTGAGGCCGAGGCTGTGAGGCTTGGCGCACCGGCCTTCGAGACCCGGCCTAGTGCACACCGCTTTGGGGCTTCCACGTGGGGGCTGGTGTCTGCTCTCTCACACGCCCCCCATATGGGCACTATCAAGATCTGAGTCCAGTGAGCTGCCAATCAGTCGCCCCGCATATTGCCCGGAGGGACCTGCTGGTGCGAGCCGTGGATCGGAGTTGGTCTAACGGGGGAAGCCCGATTTGGAGTTGGGCCTGCGAGCGAGGGGAGCTGTATCCCCCCGACCCCACCCCTGCTCGCCTGGTGTGCTTTCCTAGCCTTATTGTGGTCCCTGTGCCCGTGACTGCGACTGGGGTCATCTGGATGACATGCGCCCTGTCGGGGGCCTGGACGGTGGATCGCCACGTGGCATAGCCTGACTGCCCTCCACACTGGGAGTGCCCTGGACTACAACGAACGGAGAAGGTACGGTCTGGCGTAGCAGAGGAGCAGCCTTGAGGACAAGATCAGTCGTGGCTGGGGCATTTGGACACACGTGGTTCGACCTTGTGCGCTAGTGGGGCTCGCAGGAACTTGCTGGGACTGGAGGAGGCCTGGTCCCACTTGCGGCGACTGTCGCCAGGGGGGTCCCCCAGGTGGGGGGGCCCGCCGCGAGCGGAGTGGAGGACTTGATAGCTGCTGGTTGCCTGGGGGTCCCGCACTATTCTCTTGTGCTTGTGAGGTCATTCTCCTGGCTGGACCGCAGCCGCTTCCAGTGTCTTTGTCAGCCTGGCAACTGGCGTACCTGAGGGCGAAGAGGCCTAACCTGATGACGGAGCAGATCAGACGTTTGGCGCAGCAGTAGTGGGACGAAGCAATGTCCAACAAAACCCGTAAAGACAAACCGGGCAAAGATGTCCCCCCGAGGGGAAGTCAGCAAGCGACGCCGCCTGGCCCCAGCACCTCACCCAGGCGGAATGATGATGAGGCGCCTGCAACTAAAGCCTTCATGCTGGAACTATTCTCTGCCATAAAAGAGGACATCTCCGAGTTCCGCACCCAGCTGACTTCGGATCTCCGTGAGGTGAGGAGAGATGTGGATGGCATTGGAGAACGGGTGGCTACTTTAGAGGAGCATGACTTGGGCCTGGCTGGTGATGTACACCAGCTCCAGCAAGACGTCCTCCGGCTTACAGAGCAGAATCTAGACCTCCAGGCCCACGCGGAAGACCTGGAGAACAGGTCCCGCCGGAATAACATTCGCATTCGAGCCGTCCCGTTGGATGGAGAAGCTGGAGACTTGCGTGAATATGTCGAGGCTCTCTTCCTGCAGATCCTGGCAGAGGAGGACCTCCATGAAATCTGCATGGACAGGGTCCATAGAGTTGGCTTACCGAGGGGCGCGGGGGCCCCACCACCTGACATCCTGGTCTGCATTCACGACTTCTAGCTGAAGGAACGTATTCTCCGGACGGCCCGTGGGATATCTTCGTTGCAATTTCGGGACCACCGTCCCCAGCTGATTCAGGACCTGGCGGCCTCGACGCTTCAAAAACGACGTGAGTTCCGGCCGGTGACGGCCTTCCTGCGCGATCAAAATGTGGCCTACTCCTGGAGCCCTCCCTTCCGCCTGGTCTTCAGATGGCAGAATAGGCTGGTCCAGGTCAGATCACTGAAGTATGCCAAGGACCTCCTGGGCCTGAATGATGCCACTTTTTCCCTGGCTGGGGGAGGATCTCCAATGAGACGGAGACGGCGCTCACCTTCCTGGCACAGAGTGGGCCGGGCCACGGCCTCAGGGAGACCTGATCCATCAGTCAGCCTGCAAGAAAGAGGTGCAGCCGTTGCTTCTGTCGCAACTGTGATGGTGTCGCCAACGCGTGATAGCTCTGGAGCAGCCTGAACCCGGAGGTAAAGACCAGCTGGCGCCGGAGGGACGCCCCCCTCCCTTCTTCAGGTACCGTGGGTATTTATGTACTTTTGGGAAGACACCCCGGTCCGGAGTTCTGGGAGATCACTGACTGTTGCCACAACACCCGTTTCTCGGAGGACACCACTTGACGTCCACAAATTGGGACTGTCAGTTTCTCCGATTTGTTATGTTAGTTTCTTATTGAGACTCTTCATTGCTAGATTTGGATCTGTTGGCTTCCTATTAAGTCTCTTGAGTTGTGGGAAGGGGCGGGGGGTTGGGAGGGCCGTTGGGGATGTGGGAAGAGTAGGGAGCTGGGGGGCCTGTGGTGGTGGCTTGGTTGTATGGATGTTTTTGCTTTTCGCATTATGGTGTGTTATACTCTTGCGTGATGTTCCACTGGGTTTGAACTCAGCTATGCTGATGACTTGCTGTGAGTTAGATGTAGCTTCGCTTACTGCGCACTGTGGGGGCTCTGATACGAGGAGGGGCGGTGAGGGAGGGTGGGCTAAACAAAGGCCGGTGGCGGGGTTGTGGGCCGACAGTGGACCTGTGGGGGTGTGGTGAGGGGATCGAGTTGATGGGCGAGGTGCATTGATCCTGTTTCTAATCTAGGTGCTGTTTCTTGCTGCTGCATGCCATGGCTGTTGGGGTTGGGGCAGGGAGAGATGGGGACGTTAGGACTAACTGTGGAGTACCTGCGGAGAGTGGGGGAGGGGATTATTAACCTGTAATGCCGATTACTATAGGAACTTGGAATGTGAAAGGACTGAATTCCCTGCAGAAATGCCAGAAAGTTTGGAAGTATATTAATGATCACCAGTTAGATGTGGTGGGTCTCCAGGAGACCCATCTAGCGAGGAAGGATGAGGGCCGCCTCAAAAATAGACAGTTCCCCCTTGTTTACAGGTCATCTGCCCCCACAAAACACAGGGGCATAGCCCTTCTCTTCCGCTCTGTCCTCCACTTCCAGCCCATGGGTGTGAGTAGCGATAGGGAGGGTCGCTGGCTCATGGTTAAGGGCCTGCTTCGTGGCAGGCTTTGCACGTTTGCGGTTCTATATGCCCCGAATGTGGGCCAAAACGGTTATATTCAGGAGCTCCTGCAGAGGGTGGAGGACTTTGTGGAGGCGACCTGGTTTTAATGGGGTATTTTAATTTGGTCTGGGATAGGGAACTGGATAGCTCTCACCAACAGAGATCCGATGTGGGCCTGTTCTCCGCCGAGACAAAGCAACTATACGATGGCATGGGGCTAATAGACGGCTGGCGTTCCCTTCACCCGCACTCTCGGGATTTCACCTTTTTATCGCATGTCCACCACTCTTATTCCCGCCTAGACCACATTTTTTTGACTCAATCCCTTAGAGGGGATATTCGTGAAGCCAGAATCTTCCCGCTCTCGGTTTCTGACCACAGCTTGCTCGCTCTTTGCCTCCATTGGCCGATGGGGGGAGATGGCCAATGCAAGTGGTATTTTCCGGCCTCCCTTGTCTGGGACGAGACTTCATGCAAAGAACTGCGCAAGGCTATCCGTGAGTTCTTTGAACTCAACCCAGTGCAGGACACGTCAGTGTTCGCCACGTGGGACGCCTTTAAGGCGTCTTTGAGGGGCACCTGCCTGGCCCTCAATGCTAACCTTAACAGGCTGAGGCGACAGGAACGCGAAGAGTTAGAGAAGGAGCTCTCCGTTCTGGAGCAGGCGCACAAATCGAACCCTTCCAGGCTGACGCTCCGCCCACTGACTGCAGTCAGGGGGAAACTTAGGGCCCATTATAATAATAGAGCGGAGTTCACCCTACTGAAATTGTGTCGCCTCTCATATTCCCAGGGGAACAAGGTGGGGAAACACTTAGCTCGTCAACTTAGGGCACAAAGAGTGAAGGAATACATAGGGGGTATCCGGGACCCATCCGGGACTGTGCAATATCGCGACAAGGTCAAGGCTGATATCTTTGGTGATTTTTACGTCTCACTCTACACGGGTGATGCCCTAGACCCCGAGAAACAACGAGGCTTCCTGAGCGGCCTCCCACTGCCCCGGGTTTCCAATGAGTGGAATGGGCTCCTGGCGGCCCCCTTCTCCAATAGCTCTTCTCAATCTCGACGCCAAGCTATACTCATCTATCATTGCGAATAGGCTCCAGGACCTGATGCCTGCCCTTATCCACCCGGACCCATCCGGATTCATTAAGGGTCGTCAGACTCACGATAATACCAGAAGGGTGATACACCTAATAGAGAAATCTAGTAGATTCAAGATCCCGGCGGTCCTGGTGGGCCTTGATGCAGAAAAGGCCTTCGACCGGGTTGATTGGTGCTTTCTGTTCAACACCCTGTCGAGTTATTGTGGAATGGTCCCAACAGACTTCGGAGAAACACTGGCTCCACATGGACAGAAGTGTGGCGGGGAGAATGATATGGGACCTAGTGTGGAAACCGAAAGGGGATAGGCCCAAAAACGCGTATATCAGTACTCCCACTAGCACTACCCTGAAAGTGTGGGACACAGTGTCTGGTGATGATCGGTGGACATCATTCCCATCACCCTTTACGCCCTTGCATTTCAACCCAGTTTTCCCACCTGCCCTGCGGGAGGGCCCCTTTGATGCATGGAGAGATGGGGCTGCCATGCACTCACGCACTTGTTCCATGGCTCTGCCCCACTCACCTTTGAGAACTGCATATGGGACTATGGGGTCCCTGCTTCGGAACGGTTCCACTATGTCCAGCTAATCCATTGGGCTACGTCTCTTGCAGTCGGGGATGCAGCCACGAGACCGCCATCCCGATTTGAGGCTTTCTTGTCCCGGACGTCTGCCATGAAGGGAGTCATCTCCTTTCTTTATAATCTCCTTCTCTCCACTGCCGCAGCGCCAAGGCCGAGATATATGGGTCTCTGGGAGGAGCTCCTGGAGCGCGATATTTCAGATGTGGAATGGTCACACCTATGGCACGACATCGCTACGCATAATCACTCGGTGGAACTCAGGGAGGCACATCTTAAGACGCTCATGGATTGGTACCTATACCCAGCCAAACTGCATCGGATCTTTCCGAATTCTTCGGATAGGTGTTGGAGGGGCTGCGGCCTCCTGGGGGACTTCCGCCATATCTGGTGGGACTGCCCCGTCATCCGCCCGTACTGGGAGGAGATCCTGTCCCATATTAAGGAGCTACTAGGATACCCAATTGCTGACTCGATGGCTCACATTTTGCTGGGCCTTCGGGATCCAGATCTCGTACATCAGACTAGAGCAGACAAAAAAATACTATGGTTGTGTATTGGTGCTGCCAAACTTACTCTGGCCGCAGCCTGGAAGAAACCGGAGGCTCCGGCGATCTCCCAATGGCATACGAGGCTGTGGAGGCTATTGAGTCTGGAGCACATGGCGGATATCTTCTTGGGAGGCTTCAAGAACTTCATGTTTCGCTGGGGCCCCATGGTCCGCTTTCTCTCTAAGGGGCTGCCGTCAGCGGTTTGCCCGTCCACGGTGCGAGCGCTTCACTTATTCCAGGTGTGAACATAGCGAATGAATGACTGACTGAGTATGAATGATGTCGCCACCACTGGGGGGGGGGGAATGGGAGGGGGGAAGGGTCAAGGGGTTTTTGTTTACGAGACCCGGTCACTTACTGAAGCAACAGGGGGCTTAACGCATTACATATTGCTTGTTTTTTGGTTACCTGCTGCACCCGTAGTTACCCACCTTAACTCGATTATAGACCCTCTAGGGCCTCTACTGGAGCACTATGGAGCTTCATGCTCCCCCTCTGGCCTGGTTTTACGGGCTGAACGTGAATGGTTCTTTATGCTACGTGCCTCTGGACATTCACTTCTATGATTGCCCCCTGCGAGGGAAGTTGTGCAAGACTGACGCATTCTTTTTTTTTTTTTTTGTCTTTCTTTTATACTTTCAATAAAATACCTTTGGAAAAAAAAAGGGTGGGACTCAGGGAGGATCCCTGAGGGACCCCGCAGCTAAGGGGCCACGGTTTGGATTGAGTAGCACCCTCCGAGACCTGAAAAAAACGGTATTCCAGAAAGGATTGCAGCCAGGTGAGAGCCAGCCCTGTCACCCCAAGATGTTTTAGACGGGAGAGCAAGATCTTGTGATCCACCGTGTCGAAGGCAGCACTGAGGTCCACCAAAATAATTGCTGTATTGCCGTCTTGGTCAAAATACCTCAGAGCTCTCTCTATCACTGCCAAGAGGGCTGCTTCCGTCCCAAGCTTCGGGCAGAAACCTTCTTGAGAATCATGGAGTAGATTGTTAAGACTCCAGATGGTAAACCAGGATGGTATTGATATGCTTCTCAAGCAGCTTGCCCAACCATGGAAGGAGGGAGATCTGACGATAATTCGGCATGATGGAAGGATCCAAATTGGGTTTCTTCAATAATGCTCTGACTTGGGCACATTTCCACGCCAGCGGCACCTTTCCTGCTGATGTATACAGGCCTCAGAAAGGCCTGCGAGTGCGAAAAGGGTTCGCTCTTCTGTACGCAAAGTCCTCAGACTACATAAGAAATTGGCACGGAAACTGGAAATACAAAAAGATAGTTTAATAAACCCTTAAAGGTGGTACTACAGGCCACACAACACTCTGCGGTATTGTACAAGGTAGCACACAGAACTCGGACATGCAGTCCCCATTTATACACAAAGAAGGGGCTCATAAGTGGGCGGTTACAACTCAGAGAGCATGATTTACAGCCATATATGGACATTTCTCAAACATAATCGATACATAGAACCCCTCGAATGCACATTCCAATCTCCTCTAAACAAGAACAGATGTTACACGTACTGGGCATGCGCTAAATAAGCTGGAACTATTTATAGCCTGTTGCTGGGCAAACTCCAGGGGTGACAATCAGCGAGGTAGGACTTGCCGCGTGGCGAGCACATGGCGGAATGTAGCCTACAAGATGGACGCTGGAAAACAAGATGGAGTCCGGCCGTACTCCCAAATATGAGTGGAAAAACTACACTGAAGACACAATAACATGTCTTCAGGGAATGCTTAACATTATCGCCGTTTTATTTACAACAGACGACCCTTTCAGCATTTGCTGAAGACATTCGGTTTTCTTGGATAATCTAAATACTCATCGTTTATATCGATGCTCATCATATCCGCTATCTCTCTAGTTATAGTTTTCTTATGGGCAGCATCTACAACAGCTTGTTTATTAGGCACACAAAGTGAAACACACAACAAGCATATCATAGGGCTACATTGAATGCATACACAGCAGGTGAATAATATGGCAACAATTATACATAGTCCAGTGAGGACCTTCCAACCCCATGTAGAAATCAAGGTCCAGAACCACCCAGAGAAAGTCCAAGACCCTTTTTCTTGATGTATATCAGCTGCAATTTTGTGTAATTTGTTAATGGCTTTATACACAGAAGGAGTATGGTCAGGGATGAACACACAGCAGCTACTTCCAATAATTCTACAAGCTCCACCCCTATCTGCTAACATAACGTTGAGAACCATTCGGTTCTGCAACGCAACAATCCTAGTAATTTGTAGCTCTTCAGTAAGGTTCCCAAGAGCTGCAGCAGTTTGATTAGTAACAACTTCCACTACTCTTGTCAATCGCCGTATTTTCCTGCTATTCAGAGCAGCTCCCACAAAGAAAAACAGACCTAAATTGAAATCTATGTATTGTTGCAGACTAGTGTCCGTCTGATCAACATCATCTATGGATAAAGTCCGTTTGAATCTGTTCACAGTTACATTATTCAATAATTTCAAATCTTTATGATATGAGGCAGGTGCCAAGAATACAGGTGGCAATAAGAACGATACATAACATACTCCAGACCAACCGGCTGGTAATTGATAATAGCCCTTATTTCCACATACGAAATAGGTGTTATGTGAAGCAAGGAAAGTACTGTTATTCAGGCCATCAATATTCAGTACAACAATACAATCGCTAACACCTACAGGGATATGGCCTACACTCTGTACACATAAATCAGCTTGTGCTTGGGCCACTGAAATCACGAACTTCTCTTGTCCAGCAGTGTCTCTAGTGTTCGTGAAGATATAAGGGGTCGATTCATTGTCTGGTCGATATTCTTACCACTCCCATAAAGTTCCGTTGGCTTGTGGATAGCCGTCTTTATCTTGGTGACATTCCTTGTTCAATTTGAAAATCAGTCGTCCTACGGTAGGCTTCCTTGTAGCAAAAAGCAAAGTGTACCACGCTCTACAAGAGCCATTGTGAGAAAAGGGAAGTGGTATGAACGGTGTCCCCCCTTTCTTTTGATGCGCGGGCACCATCCCACATATCCAGCAGTTTGTGGAATCTGTAGCAATGTGGGTATGATGCAACATCTGAATGAAGGTGTTATTCAAATAAGACTGTCGATGTTTCAACTCTTGATATGGGAGTGTATAGAAAAAGTGCTAATTCGGGACTGAAGTAGAAACAACATACAGTTCACGGGCAGGAGCTTTCTCCTCAACAAACCACATGACTGTAGCAATGACTGCTATAACGAAAATGAACCCTACAGAACCAAAAATCTTCTTTTTATCCATTTTGAACAAATGTACACAATATCTTCCTGAAACTAAAGTGTTGTCAGAACTCTTACCCCTGAGGTAGCCGTTGTTTTCTTCACCATCGGGCCAAGACTGGTGTCACTACTCTAATGCATGGCTGATCCCCCCCCCTTGCCTCATTGGCTCTCCGTTTCACAAACCTAGGGACCGTTCTGACAACTTCTCATACAATTACAGATTCTCTCCTGGGTCGCAGATTGTATCTTCTCGATGCAGGCGTTGTTTGGTCCGGGAAGAACTCCTCAGAATCATCAGGTACCACAGCACGGCCTCTCTCCGTAGTCAGGATATCTCGATGATCAGTCAGCACAGCAGGTTCCACCAAATCAGGTTGCACTTTCCGGCAGTGAATGGAATGTATCCATTTCCTGCGATTTGTCACTCGTACTGCTGTTCTTGTGGCTAGGAGGACCTGTTCAGGGCCACACCATCTCGGCTCCAGACTACTCGACCTCTCAAAGGACTTTACCAAGACAAAATCACCACCCCGGAGATTGTGACCTTTTCCTGTGGACCGATCAGGGAGTGCTTCTCGAACATGCTGATGAATGGAAACCAAGCTATCAGTTAATTGTGCCAAATAGTCATTCATTAAAACACAAGGTACATCATACACTGAACTTGGTTTGGGCAACCCCCATATATTCATGGGGCGCCCAAAAACTATCTCATAGGGCGTTAGGCCCGTCCGAGAGTGTGGTACCGATCTGATAGACAACAACGCCAAAGGCAGAGCATCTGGCCAAGTCAGAGAAGTGGAAGCCTGAATCTTCGCTATCTTCAATTTAAGCGTGCCATTATACTTTTCCACCAATCCAGCCGATTGAGGGTGGAATACTGCGTGGAACTTCTGTACAATGCCTAACCCCTTCAGGACATACTTAATAATGCCCGCCACAAAATGGGGCCCGTTATCACTCCACAACAATCTACAAACACCGAAACGAGGGAAAAATTCCTTCAAAAGCACCTTAGCAGTAGTCATGGCAGTATTGTCCTTAGTAGGGTATGCTTCAATCCATTTACTGAATGCACAAATCACAACCAAGACGTACTTCAGATTATTACAGCGTTCCAGCTGAATATAATCCATTTGCAATACTTCAAAAGGTGCAGTGGGTGTTGCAAATCCTCCTGCTGGAGTTTGTGTCCCTTTTCCCGGATTGTATTTAAGGCAAATCATGCAGGTCTGCACCACTCTCTTAGCTGTGCTAGCAATCTCTGGATGCTCCCATACTTGCGTAAGCAATTTCACAATTGCCAAAGCTCCAACATGTGCTAGCCCATGTGCCATCTGAACCATAGGTTGTACGAAAGCTGTGGGTAACTTCCACTTATCCATCTGCTTATTCCTCCAACAACCCTCATCATCCAATTCTCCATCTTTGGACCATTGGTCTCGTTCTTTCTCAGTAGCAGTCTTTTGCATTTCTAGTACTTCTCCCCTAGCATCGTGCCACCGCTCAGCTTGTGACTTCACGACATACATTGAAGTAGAGCCAGGCTGCATTGCAGTTTCACGTGCCACTCGATCTACAAAAGCGTTTCCTTTTCCCACTTTATCTGTCACTTTCTTGTGTGCACTACATTTCACTATAGCTATCTTCTTAGGGAACGTCAATACAGTCAAAAGGTTTTGTACTAATTCTCCATACATTATCCGGGTTCCATGTGATGTCAAAAAGCCCCTTTCCTTCCAGAGCAGGCCAAAATCGTGCGCTACTCCGAAAGCATAGCGGCTGTCTGGGTAGACATTCACACATAATCCTGCACTAAGCTCACAAGCTCGTATCAACGCTATCAGTTCTGCTGCCTGAGCTGATTTCTGTGGTATGCATGCTGTCTCCACTATCGTGTGTAATGTGGTAATTGCATATGCTGCGGAAGTGGTTCCGTCTGGTAACTTTAAACAGGACCCATCCACCCACAGCTCTCCATCCACATCTGTAAAGGGCGTATCTTGTAAATCAATACGACCCTTTGTCTGTTCCTCGGTCACAAAGACACAGTCATGTGTCTCTTGCGCCTCAGGCTGAGTCGCTGGCAAGGGCAACAACGTAGCTGGATTCAATGTTGCACATCTCTTCAGCGTTATGTGAGGAGCCAACAATGTCAGTTCATATCCTGTCAGACGAGCACTAGTTAAATGCTGCGTCTTTGTCTGATTCAAAAGGGCATCAAAAGCATGGGGGACCAACACCAACAGCTTATGAGATAAGACTATCCCTTCACTCTGGCGTATTGACACAGCTGTCGCCGCAACTGAGCGAAAACACCGAGGTAAAGCTCGGGCAACAGGATCAAGTACTGCCGAGAAGTATGCACAAGAGTGCTGCTTATCGCCGTGCATCTGGACTAACACTGATAACGCGCATCCATCTCTCTCATGCACATTCAATGTAAAGAGCTTTGTGTAATCAGGGGTGCCTAATACTGGTGCTGAACAAAGGGCCTGACGTAATTGGTGAAAAGCATTCTCACATTCATCCATCCATGGAAGGGGAACTGGGGTATCCTTTGCCAACAAGCCTAACAATGGTTTAACTATGTATGAGAATCCTAATATCCACTGTCTACAAAAGGAGGTGAAACCCAAAAAAGCTCGAACATCTTTCTGCGTGGAGGGTACTGGTGTGTCTAAAATGACTTGAATACGATCTGGTGTAAGTGCACGCCCCTCCTTAGACAAAAGGTGACCTAAGTAGGTTACCTTTGGTCTACAATATTGCAGTTTCTTTTTCGATACTTTGGGATTGTGGGATGCGAAGAAGGTAAGTAAAGACAAGGTGCACTCTTCACATTGTTCAGGGGTGTCGGCGGCCAACAAGATGTCATCGACATATTGTATAAGCGCCACACCGTCCGGTAAAACAAAGGAATCCAATTGTCGTTTCAATGCCTGACTGTAGATGCTAGGGCTCTCAGTATAGCCTTGAGGAACCCTACAAAATCTGTACGATCTATTATTCAACGTGAACCCGAAAAGATATCGGCTATCAGGATGAATAGGGATCGAAAAGAAGGCGTTCTTCAAGTCTACAACAGAGAACGTTGTCGCAGTAGGCGGGACCAAAGTAAGGAGTGTCGTAATATCGGAAACCACTGGGTATTGAGGTATCACTATCTTGTTAACCTCCCTCAAATCGATAATGAATCGATAAATCCTGGTGTCAGTGTCTTTCTTCAAAATCGGTAGGATAGGACTGTTGCACACATTGTATGGAACTTCTTCAACCACCCCAACTTTAATCAAATCCTGAACTATCTGTATAAGCGCCTCCTCCCCCTCCTGTGATATCCGATACTGAGGCAGGCGTGGCAACACAGCTCCCTCCTTTACACTAATGTGCACCGGAGGGATAATCATCTGACCCACGTCGGTATCAGACGTGGCCCACAAAGAATCAGGCAAAAAGGCCAGTGCAGCCTCTATGGTGATCATGTACACCCTCTCCATTGATGGATAATTGTCATTTAATATAACACGTACTCCCTCAGGGGAGCACCGTATCGTGGCCCGAAAATATTTGAGCATATCCAGGCCAACAATATTATCAGGAGTGTTTGGGAAAAATAGGAAGGGACATGGTGCAGCAAACTGATCTACATAAAGTGCAAGAGGTTGTGACAGTGGGCTAACAGAAGGCATTCCATCGAACCTTATTGACGTAATTGTTGAGCCAGATAGGGGAGCCCTCGGAACCAATTTTTTAGACAAAGCGCTACGAGTAGCTCCTGTGTCAACCAGGAACCTATCAGTAGAGCCCAAAACATGTGCTGTAACATAGGGACCCCTCTGGTCTACTGGCACTTCAACTGGTTCCTTACCCCATCCTACGCAATCCTCTGCATACTGTGAATCGTGCTGCTCGAGAGGTGCATAGTCAGACATTTGATACTGATTCCGTCGATCAAAAACATTGGACTCATCTCGGGGTCGTACATTAGAATCAAATCTAACTCGGTCATTCGTGTTGTTTCTAGGGCCTGAAAAGTTTCCTCTACCCCTCATAGACCCCTGCCCACGCTCCTGTCGCTGAGCACCCAACAACGGGCACTCATTCGCCCAATGGCCTCTCTGCCTACAATACGCACATTGATCCCGGGCTAAATCAGTGCGGCCCGAAGGAGAGTTAGGAAAAGTCCTGCCGCCCCTATCATTACCTCTATGAGGCGGTCCATATACTTGCGCTAACATAACCTTCGTTTTCAGATCTTTAGATTTCTTCTCCTCACTACCCTTTGCTTCTAATTCCTGACGCTCATAATACTGAGCCATTGTCAGGAGGGATGCTGGTGTCGAAGTCGTCCAAGAACTTTCACTCGCTTTTAATCGAGCTGCTATACTTGGCAATAAATTTGAAACATATTTATCAACAAAAAGGTGTCGGCCTGTGTCGTCCGTGAGCGACTGACCACTAAAATCATGAAATGTTTCTTCAAATCGTGTGAAGAAATCTGAAACGGATTCATCTACTTTCTGTTTGCATGACGCTAACATAGTCCAATCAATCTTTTTAGGGGGAATAAGCGTTTTCAATTTAGCTACAATAGCAGCCGGAAGATCTAAAATGGCCTGGGGCGGCTTCTGTGCTGGTTACCTCTCCCTGTCCTCATTCTCAAGATCCGCCAATCGAACTTTGAATGCCTGAACGTCATCAACCTTTCGTATTGACCTCCACATATCTGGGGGTAATATAAGCCCAAAGAATAAATCAATATCAGACAGAGTCATAGTGCAGGAATTCAAAGCCCCCTGAACTTCTTCATAAAAGGCTGCGGGATTCTTTCGAGGATCAGGTAATGCTGCCTTTAATGCCATAACATCGGCCCTATTCCAAGGAGTATAAACCCAGTTATAGATAAAATACCCTTGAGCATCAGGAGACCCTTTATCCAAACTAGTACCCGCTCCTTTAGGAGGAACATACAAAGGCGCCGCCTCCCGCAGTGGTTTAGCATGCACTGCATCGATCTTATCTGAATAAAAGATGGATGACTGCTTCCCGCCGCCAGTCGGATTCAACTGCTCTTCGCCAGCTTTCCGTTTCCGTGCGTCGTCCCGTAGCCAAAACGTTTCATCCCGTAACGCAAATAACCGTCGGATGGCATTGGGTACCTGGGGAGAGAGAAAAAGCCCTTTACGCAAATCCTTTGTATCAGCTGTCACATCCACTGGTTCAAGAACATCGGAATATTTCCGAAAGGCTGCCACTACTTCATTAGAAAGATAATCAGTAAAGTATAATTTCTCCTTATCTTCCCATGACTCTAGCTCTGTCAACAAGTCAGCGAGAGTAATAGAATCCTTATTAACCCGATGAGCAATCTTACGAAGCTCGGTCATACGGTCGAGCGATAACATAGACCACGTATCCACTTTCGGTCCGGGCGGTCTAGAATTTTGATCTCCTCCACTCGGGGCAGACGGACCAGCATACGGGGGTGGTGAGCGATCTAATAACGAAAAATCATCATCCGATTTATTAAGGACAGGATAAAGAGGCTGTCGAACAGGGTACTGGCCAGATATTTGCAACCGACGTTCTTTCTCCTGCTTCTCTTCTAATTCTTTCGCTTTGCGTTTTTTTTCCTCATGCGCCTTCTCATGCTCACTCTTTCGTTGCTCTTTCTCAATCAGAGCTAGCTGGCGCTTCTCCCACTCTCGCACCTCTTTCACCCACATGAGTATACTTTCAAACATGTCTTGCCTCACTTGCCACTGACACATACATTGCTCCACATACTCAATTTTCCTCATATCAAATGATCCATACATCCAAACTCAGGATCCTTCTTTGTATATTTCCGCCACAACGTGCTGTACATTATGGGGGAAAGACCAAATTTAACATACATATCTCTATTCGGCGTCCCCTCTGGGGGAGCCGGTTGTGATTCTTCAAGTATCAACCGGTCATTTCCAAAACAGCAACACCACTTACGAAGTGCGCTAAAAACAGGCATGTCTAAAATAATGCAGAATATGCAATATTATACTAAAATGGCACTTAAGACGTTGCGCCGCTCAAATTCACAGGTCAGGAGAAATATCCCCACATTGCCTGCCTATATGGGTTGCAACTCATATATATATATGTATATATTTTCGCAGACTCAATAATATGACTAGTCACTACCGAACAATTAATCAAAGGAGTCGGGGCAAGCGTATAAAACTGCCTTGCCAAACAAGACTATCAAAGGCTCGGAGCAAGCATCGTACAACGATTCTTACCAATCAAGAGCGTCCAGATTCCAACTGCCAAGTTCCGAATTCGCCCAAACGGCCACTCGCGGCAAACCGACAGAAGAGGTCTCAGTCGATGACCGGCACCACCCAGATGGTCAGATCGGAAGGGAAGTCAGAATACCTCGGGATACCAGGACTAAAGGCGCCGCTGGCAGTCATCACGTCCTCGGCAAAGTTCCAATCGTTCGTCACGACCAGTCCTTCGAGCGTCCGAGTCGCCGATGAGCCCCACGTGACGGGCGCCAATTGATGTATACAGGCCTCAGCAAGGCCTACGAGTGCGAAAAGGGTTCGCTCTTCTGTACGCAAAGTCCTCAGACTATATAAGAAATTGGCACGGAAACTGGAAATATAAAAAGATAGTTTAATAAACCTTTAAAGGTGGTACTACAGCCTACACAACACTCTGCAGTATTGTACGAGGTAGCACACAGAACTCGGACATGCAGTCCCCTTTTATACACAAAGAAGGGGCTCATAAGTGGGCGGTTATAACTCAGAGAGCATGATTTACAGCCATATATGGACATTCCTCAAACATAATCGATACATAGAACCCCTCGAATGCACATTCCAATCTCCTCTAAACAAGAACAGATGTTACACGTACTGGGCATGCGCTAAATAAGCTGGAACTATTTATAGCCTGTTGCTGGGCAAACTCCAGGGGTGACAATCAGCGAGGTAGGACTTGCCTCATGGGGAGCACATGGCGGAATGTAGCCTACAAGATGGACGCTGGAAAACAAGATGGAGTCCGGCCGTACTCCCAAATATGAGCGGAAAAACTACACTGAAGACACAATAACATGTCTTCAGCGAATGCTTAACATTATCGCCGTTTTATTTACAACACTGCAGTGATGGAGGCATTTAAAACATTCAGGATCACTGGCTGAATTTCATTAGAGACTAGCATAAGATGGCGCACCGAGGGGACCTTGAATAGAAACTTAGGATCTGGGCGCAACACAATACGGTCTGGCAAGACCCACAGAAACGCAGGAGAGCGCGGAGAAGACCCCAGCTCCCCAATATGACCAACGGACACAAGGGCCACCAAAAACATCACCTTCATTGTGAGGAACTTGACGTCCACGGACCCCAGGGCTCAAACGGAACCTCCTGAAGGGCCTGTAACACCAATGGAAGATAACAGGAAGGCGCAAGACAAAGTGCCCTAGGACTTAGCAGAAAACAACTTCGAAGCAACCTGGCAATCAAAAGCAAGGCTCAAGGCAAAACCATTTGACAGGAAATCCAGCACCCTCATCGGATCCACAGAAACAGAGTCCAAGCCTTTAGAAACACACCAATGAGACCCCCAATGGCAAGAATGAGATAGAAGAGTAGCCAGGAGATGGGAGCCCTGAAGTACTCCACCACCTCCAGGGAGCACTCAACCACCTCCAGAGAGCAACCCTGAAACAGCAGGATCATCTACTCAAGAGCCAGGCGTGAAGATGAAGATGACTAAGAACCCCCACAGGAAGAGGAGGGCCCCACAACAGGTAATTAAGACCCGGGATCACCCAACACTCCTGGACGGCCATCTTCCTCAGCAGAAGAAACCAAGGGTGGCGAACCCAGCCGGATACCACCAACAGAACAAATGCCCTGTCCAGGTGAATCTTGCACAGAACTTGCGCAATCAAAGGTATCGGAGAAAAGTTGTAAAGCAGGGAGCCTGGCCAACGGAAAGACATTGCATCCACCCACCACGCCTCCGAACACGGGAGGAGTGCGCAGAAGAGGAGCAGGTGAGCATTAAACCTGTCTGCAATCAAATCCACTGTCGGGCACCCAAACCGTTCCTGCTACAGGTGGTACAATGCCTCCATCAGGGAGATGGAAGCCATGGGAGGAAACACCCTGCGCAGATCTCCTTCCTCGGGAGATGTACTGCCCTGAGAGACAACACTGTCACCTCTGCCCAGGACAGATTCTTCTGAGCAATGAGCCAAAGGGAGTGACCTCTGCAACGCCCTGGTGAGTGATGTAGCCCATCACTTCCTGATTGTCTGTCAGGACCAGAACATGTTACCCCCGAAAGACTGAGGCAAACTGGAGATAGGCATCCAGCAGATCCAAGAAAGCCACAACTTCTCCTTGAACCAGTAATGGAAAAATCTCCTTTAAAGGAATTCACCCTCTTCAAATTCAACACAGGACAGACGTCCCCAGAAACCTTTCCCACCAGAAACAGGATGGAGTAAACTCCAAGACCCCTTTGACAAGCTGGTACAGGACAAATGGCCCCTTTTTCGAGGACATCTTAAATGCCTGTGAAAAGCGCCTCTCTTTTTGGCGTGGCTGAAGGCAGGGGAGTTTAAATGAAAGCGTCCAGAGGGAGGGACTCAAAAACAATTGAGTATCCTTAACGCACAATACGCAGAGCCCATTGATCCGAGACTGAGTCCTCCCAGGTCTTGATGAAAGACAACAGACACCCCCCCTACAGAAACCCGGACAGCTGGAACCCGAGGATTGTCAGGACTTGGAAGCGGGGGTAGAATTAACCTGCTGAGATCAGGACTTGTTGGAGAATGGGATGACCTGGCTACGACCCCTTCCTCATAAGGAAACTCCCCCTCCTAGGAGTAGAAGCAGGACCAAAAACCCTCTTTGGGCCAAAAAATCTTCCTCAAGAAGGACTAACGGGTGCCAATAGCTTCCTGCCCTAGGCTGACTTCTTTACCATGCCCTCTCGGGGGGAAACAAACAGTTTAGACCCTGAAAAGGGAATCTTCATCAGAAGGGCTTTTTGGGCAGCTTCCGCTTTCCAATGATGCAGCTACACCTGATGTCGAGCATGAATGGCCGGCCCCCCAGCAGCAGTCGTAGCCCCCAAGGTACCAAAGGAGATATCCGATAACAGTCTTGTCTGTTGCTTCATGACAGCCAGCTTAGGCAAGATGTCAGCCCCCTGCTCTAACAGCTTGGCCAGAGATTGGAAATCCTTCAATAGAGACTGGACAGTATATGACAAATAGGTAGATGCCATAATGGAGAAGTTAGTGGCTGCATAGGACCATTGTACTGCTGCCTCAACTCTCTTATCAACAGGATCCAAGGTAGAGGCATCCTCTGAAATGATAGACCCATGAGAGGACAGTCCTGCCATCAGGTAGTCAACCTTAATGGAAGATGGGAAATCTTTAGCAAAATCTTGAATGGCATAGCGTTTAGAGAAGTAGCATGGGAAAGCCTGCTTGTCTACCTCCTGTGATTCATTGTCGATCACCCTATTGACCAAAGGATGCAAGGTCTGTGACTTGGGCTCCCATCTCTGGTACTGCATAAAAAAGGCTTCTGCCTGCTCCCCCACTGGAGGTACAGAAAAGGCCATGTCATCCTTGATGTGCTGCAGGACCTCCTTCAATTATTGGCCCTGAACCTATCACCCCGGAGATCCTCCTCTTCACCCTCACCCTCAATGCAGAAGGGAGGATCCAGGGGCACCTGAAACACACCCTGAACACCAAAAACAGACAACCCTAAATTCAGCAGGAAGCCGGCCATGTGAGGTGCCACATCCATGGAGGAAGGACAGGCAGGATGACCAGAGGTTGTAAATTCCTCCGGTCACCCTACAGCAGTGTCTGAATAAAAGACGTGCAGGAGACCATCTTGTGCCCTACGTCTGGAAACATACTGCCTGGTAAAACAGGCGCAAATGTCAACTTGAGCACCGGCTTCGGTGCAGCAGCGGATCCACAGCAGGAACCGACAGAGACCGCAAAGTCAGCAGGTGAGCCCGCTAGTGCAGGGCTGATCATATATAGAAGAGTCCGCTTCAACAAGGGCTGCATTTAATAAGGGTGGTGGGGACAAAATCCCATCACAGGAGCCTGCTCACGCAGGGCCTCCTCCCCAGAGCTCTGGGGCCCGCTAGAGTGGGACCTCACACCAACTTACCAATAAATTGCTCTGGAGAACCTGCAGCACAGCACCAAAAAAACAGGAAGTTAGGTGGGTCGACACTCGCCTTATACTAGGTATGGGGTGATGGTGGTTGGCTATTGTGGGGAGGGACGGGAGGCATGGAATGCTAATTCTGGGGTAGAGCTGAAGCTCACTACGTAACTCTGGTGGCGAGGAAGACTTACAAAGAGGTAATGGTCTAGAGGCACAAGACTGCATTATGCATAAGGTCACAGAACTAGAAAGTGACTTGCAATATCCATTTTTAAGCATGGGGGAATGTTAATCCTTATAATATATGGCTGCGTTCAACTCATACCTTCCTCTGTTAGCAAGTGGTTCTGAGTATTATTCAGAACACTCAGCCAGCTCTGGCATTTTAGCCTAGAGTTGATTGCATGCTGGGATTGTCCAAGCCAAATATGTGATGTTTAAATCTGTTCTGCAAATCCAATAAAGCAATATATTACAGGACACAAGTAGGAACTTCTAAAAGCATCACACCTGATATGGGTCTCCTTGTGCTTATTGACCTGTAACAATCATCCATAAAACACTCGCATTACTGAAGACATGGCACTGGTTTAAACCTGAAAAAGCAGTATAGAAACGCAGTATGCTAATTTCGACTGCAATTCACTGCCTTAAAAATACCAGGGACCATTGTGGAAAGCATTTGCACTCTTTCCATCTCATATCATGCTCATTATTAGAACGAGCATTAGCCAAGACCTTTTGATTCAACTGAAAACTTATTTATTCATAGAAGCTTTCAGTCAGTCCTCTTTATTCATTGTGTGCAATAGCATTGTTGACATTTTGCGTTCTCCCTTTACAGCATCAAGCAGTGCGTCAGCGCACTCAGGCGTAGTTCTGGATGGATTTTTCCTTGAGGAATAAAGTAGGTACTGATTTTATAAGGTGTGCCTTTGTCTGTTACAAAATAACCATCAGAGGCACCTTTGCATACTGAACAGGGCCTTAAAGACTAGGCAAAGTGATTTGAACTTGATTCTTTGTTTCACAGGGAGCCAGTGCAACTCCGCCAGAGCCACAGAAGCAGGGGACCGTCTCGACCAGCCTAGTACCAACTTAGCTGCAGTTGATTGCAGCCTATGCATCCTGTCCAGTAAAAATTTTGGAGATTCAAGGAGCAGGGCATTACAGTAGTCGACTCGACTAAGTATGGTACTCCGTGCTATCAAGGAGCGCGCCAGGGGGGGAGCAGAGGAAAGATCTTCCTAAGAGAGCGAATGATGGCCAAACAAAAGCCCACCACTTTCGTAACATTCGCCTCTAGGGTAAGATTACAGTCAAATGTCACACCCAAGTTGCGAACTGTCTAAATGGACTGGCCAAGGTTGGGGGACTCTGGAGGCCAGAAGTTACTGGGCAGAACAGAGGGGATCCTTCCCATGGCACAGTAAAGCACCTCTGTTTTAGCTACATTAAATTGTAGCAAATTTTCCCTCAACCACTGTGACATGTCTCATAGTCAGCTGTGAAACCCCTCTAAAGAAGTTGACTGCGCTCCCTCCAAGGAGAGAATTAATTGCGTGTCATCCACGTAATTAACAATCTTAATGTTATAACGCTTGATGGACGCCATCAGGGGTCTCATACAGATGTGCGCTTAGAACGTACAAGAACCAACTAAAAACAGCACAATCTATTTATTTTCAGAAAAAAATCTCGTATGCAGCCAATATGCCCAGGGAAACCTTTAAAATATTTCTATCTTTGACCTCCCCTCCCCGGTCCTTTAATGTACCCCCTGATCCCCAGAAAAGATGTGATGGCCTTGCCTCCTTCTTTGCCTCCAAGGTGACTAACATCTACGCTGGCTTTTTGCCAGTAGAGCAGGCCCCTGACCTATCGGAGATTGAGGATACTGACCCCCGGATATTGCCTCAGATATCCCAGGAACTCTAGATTCCTTCCCATTGCTCGATCTTGCCACTGTGGAAAGTCTTCTGGGCAACCTCAAATCGGGTTCCCCTTTGGATGCTGCGCCACTTTCGGCTCTTAAACAGATGTCGGGGACGGTGTGCCCCGCCATAATGCATGTTATAAATGCCTCCCTGGAGACAGGGATGGTGCCCCCTACCTGGAAGTTGGCTAAAGTCAAGGCCCTCCTAAAAAAAACTAACCTGGACCCTGATGACCTAGCCAGCTATAGGCTCATTTCGCTGCTGCCTGGGCTCAGCAAAATGGCCGAAAAACATGTCAACCAGGTACTTTCTGCGCATGTAGAAACCATAGGAGCTCTCCATCCCACCCAGACGGGATTTAAAGCGAAACAGGGGACGGAAACTGCGCTGGTGGCGGTGGTGGAAGTAGCCAGGAGCATTGCGGATGCTAGAGGCTGCGCTGCGGTGGTCCTGTTGGACCTCAGCGCAGCCTTCCATACAGTCAATCATCCCCTTTTGTTACACCGCCTTCGCCGGGCGGGAGTCTCCGGAATGGCTCTCAAATGGCTCCAGTCATTTCTCTCGGAGAGATTCTTCTGCGTCTTTGAGGATGAGGTGTCATCGGAACAACTCCCACTGCATCACGGTGTTCCTCAGGTATCCTCACTTAGCCCTACCATGTTCAACATCTACATGAGTCCACTTGCTGAGGTGGTGCTTCCCTGGGGAATTCAGCTTGTCACCTACGCCGATGATACGCAGTTGGTCGTCTCCCTTGCCAGGGATGACGCCATAGACCAGGGAATTAACCACCTGACCCCATTTCTTACTAAGGTCTTAGATTGGATGATTCCTGAAGCTAAATGTATCCAAAACCGAAATTATGTTGCTGGGCTACAAAGCTCCCATCAATTTGGACCCGTGGTGGCCTTACTGCCTGGGTCCACCTCCTACCCCAAAGAACCAAATTAAGAGCCTGGGGGTCTGGCTTGACTCCACCTTGGGATATCAAGTTCAGGCCAAGAAAGTGGCGGCAACTTGCTATGGCCTGCTTAGGGTCCTCAGGAAGGTTTTGACTCTTCTTCCATTTAAGGCCAGACTTGTGCTGGTCCAGTCGCTGATTCTTTCTCGGCTGGCCTATGCAAATGCCGTCTATCTTGGGGCCCCGGCAGGCTCCATCCAAATATTGCAATCGGTGCAGAAATGCGCAGCACGGTTACTCATAAATGTCCCCAGACGCAGCTCGGCGAAGGCATCACTTCGGTCTCTCCACTGGCTGCCGATACAGGAAAGGATCCAGTTCTAAACCATGTGCATGGCGCATAAGTCCATCTCAAATATAGGCCCTACTATTCTCCGCCCCCTGTTCCGTCGACATTATTCTCTTAGTTCTTTGAGATCTAACCAGGGTAATCTGCTGGCAGTGCCAAGGGTGAAGCGGGCACGCATGGGCGGCCGCCAACTTTCTCTACAAGCAGCCAAATTTTGGAACTCACTCCCCGATAACATCAGGCTTGAAACTAATCATCGGGCCTTCAGGAAACTACTGAAGACATTCCTGTTCCACTGAGTGTCTTCTCCCTGTTCTCTGGTCTTACAGCGCTGGGATGCCTCAGGGTAGCCATGCGCTATAGATGAGTGTACTCATTCATTCATTCATGTAAATATTAAAAAGAATAGGGATAATGGCCGAGCCCTGTGGCACGCAATATGAAACACAAGTAAAAGCAAATTGAAAGGGGGAGAGAGACACTGCCTGCTTGATAAAAAGGAGTGGAACCACCTAAGGGCGCAACCCGTCACTCCCACCTCTCTCAACCGTCTCAGTAGGATTTCGTGGTTAACCGTATCGAAGGCGGAAGACAGGTTAAGCAGAATAAGAACCGCTGCCTGACCCCTGCCTGCCCGCCCCCGAAGATCGTCCATCACGGTCACCAATGCCGTCTCGGTGCCGTGAGGCGGCCGAAACCCAAACTGCTCCTCCTCCAGAAGCTTAGCTTGTTCTAAGTATGTGGACAGTGTGCCACTCACCACCTGTTCTACTATTTTGGCAGGAAAAGGAAGGAGGGATATAGGTCTAAAATCTTTAAGACACTCTGGATCGAGGGAAGGCTTCTTAAGCAGGGGTGTCACCAATGCCTGCTTCCACTGGGACGGCACCACTCACCAGTGAGGGACTGGTTACAAATCAGATGGAGCAAGGGGAATAGCTCTACCCCAAATTCCTTCCAGATTTTACAAGGCAACGGATCCAGGGGAGATCCTGATACAATACTATCCACTACTCTGCAAAAATCCTCAGGTTCCAAAGGTGGAAACTCAGAGAGAGAACCAGAGGCAGCCCCCTCCATATTGACACTTGCTACCACACTGCCAATATCTTCCGTGGCGGGTGATAAAATGTTCACCCCACAGGAGAATGAGAGACCACCCCCAGCTCCATAATAATGTTGTTAACTTTATTATGAAAAAAGCTGGCAAGGTCATCACAGAGCACTTGAGAAGGAGGAAACTCATTTTTACAACAGTCTGGGTTAGTCAAGCTGTTAAGAATATTAAAAATACTACGCGTGCTATTTGGGGCCTTAAGTATCTGGGTAGCAAAATAGTCAGCTTTCGACCTATAAATGACAATCCTATACTCTATTATTTTTATTCTCCACGACCTCTAGTCCTCATCTAAATAACCACGCCTCCATCTCCTCTCAGCTCGTTTACACTTGAGTTTCAAATTTTTCAGTTCCTCACTAAACCAATGGGCAGAGGGTCTCCCCCTGCTCCGAAGGTGCTTATGAGGCGTAAGAGAGTCAAGAGTCACTGTGATTTTCTTACAGAGTGCGGCATAGTTCTCTTCCACTTGGGCCTCCGGGGAGAAACAATCTTTCATTGAGAACATCACATCAGAACCTCTCTTACGCATAAGAGCCTACCAATCCCTGCCTATAAATTCGCTCACCCGATTGCCTCCCCGCTTGTCTAAATTGGCCATGTTCAAATAAAATTTGATCATAGAACGATCAGTCCAGTCCATGGGCAAAACTTCCCCAATGTACACGTATTCATCTTCCGCAAAAAAAAGATCTAGCATATGTCCTCCCATATGAGTGGCCTTGGATACTTGTTGACGAAGATCCAGACCCTCACAAGATTGAGTGATATTGACCAGGCCTGAGTCAAGGGGCCCATTCAGCCAAAGATTAAAACCCCCCAAGATCAGCAGTCTCCGGTGTGTAGCGGCCATATTGGTGAAGGTCTCCAATAGGAGTTGCTGATGTTGCACACAAAAAGACCCTGGAGGCCGATAACAAATAATCCCTGTCAGGGACTGACCCAAAGCACTCTTAATTGCAAACCCAAGAAGTTCAACCCCTGCAACTGCATCAATATCGATGGTGGCCAGGTTCAAGGACTCTCTATAGATCAACTCAACCCCTCCCCCTCTCCCCCCCAGCCTTGGCTTATGAAGAATTTTATAGCCAGGAGGGCAGGCCAAACCAAGATCGACCTCACAATCTTGTCGAGTCCAGGTTTCTGTCATACACAGCACTTCCAGCTCGTGAACTTCCAGCAACAGCTGAATTTCATTCCTGTGTTTTGGCAGAGATCTAACATTCAAAAGCCCACATGGTAGAAAGTCCTTAACCAAAAAGTCAGACAGTGGAGGGGCGGTCGCCGCAAAACAGAGACTTCCCTTACAACTGGCCTCTCTGTTTATGTTGTGAAGTTCAGCCCCCGAATACCGGAGCGGGCAACTTATTTGAGATAAGTTCCTATAGACCAAGGGTGAGGCAGCAGGGCCGGCGCTGAGCGCGTCCTTGGTGCAGACGGGCTTGGCTTTGGCGAGCCTTTGGCGCACCGTTGGCGCGCCCACTGCGCTCGTCCGCTGCGCGCTTGCGATTGCATCCAAATTTATTCTTGTGCCCCCTCCAACTAGACCGCTAACTTCCGGAAGGGCGGGACTGCTCGCACGGGCGGTCCCCGCCAATCAGAAGAGCGGAATGAATAGCACCAGGGAAAGAGGTGAGTGCAGTGGAATCCCCTACCGCACCAGGAATCGGCCCCCGGCAGTCCCAACAATAAAACTGTACAACATTAAAAAGTGCCCTCTCACGACACTGAAGATAATGAAACAGTTGTCATAAGCTGCGCTAGTAACCCCCTACAGAGGCAGCCACAAGTTACTTTCCAAAGGCTGCGCGCTCGCGTTTGCATCCGAATTTATCCTTGTGCCCCCTCCAACTAAACCGCTAACTTCCGGAAAGGCGGGACCGCTCGAACGGACGGTCCCCGCCAATCAGAAGAGCAGAATGAATAGCATCCAGGAAAGAGGTGAGTGCAGAGGAATCCCCTACCGCACCAGGAATTGATCCCGGCAGTCCCAACAATAAAACAGTACAAAATTAAAAAGTGCCCTCTCACGACACTGAAGATAATAAAACAGTTGTCATAAGCAGCGCTAGTAACCCCCTACAGAGGCAGCCACAAGTTACTTTCCAAAGGCTGCAACTTCTGCAACACTAGTGCAGACTTCATTATGCCCGTAGCCTTAGACTCCAAGGACTACATCTACAAGGACTACATCTTCCTCATCAACCTAAATTTCCACATTGACAACCCTAATGACAAAAACACCCCACACCTCCTTGACAGTATAAGCAGCCTTGTATTAAAACTGATCATCCATGACCTTACACACTCCACAGGACACACGCTGGACCCACTTTTTACCTCCAGTGATTGTGTCAAAAACGGCCAAGTGACAGAACTCACATGGACCGATCGCTCCATCGTCCAATTTAGCATTTCCAGTCACCGCACCGCCACCCCCCAAGATGACCAACACCCCCCTTCGGAGGAGGAACAAAATCTCAGAGACCGGCATGGCATATGCCCTCAACACCTCCAGTCATGATACCGCCACCAACCTTGAACAGGGAGTAGAAACAACTTCAATGCCTGCGTCACCAATTGTGCAGACAGCATTGTCCCTATCAAGAGCAACATCCACAGAAAATTCTCCAAGAAAGCCAGCTGGGATACCCAAGAACTCAGAACATCTATACGAGACAGCAAACAGTTGGAGAGGAGTTGGCACACCAGCCAGGACACCTGCGACTGGACAGCCTTCAAGACCTTCCTCAACCTCTACCACAACCTGCAAAGGGCAACATTTTCTTCCAAGTGGAAATGTGAAATAAATATTCTATTCACACCTTGGCCTGTATAAAGAAAATCTAGCTGATTCTCCATATTGAAAACATTTTTTATTCCTTCACTCTAAGGGGACCTGTATTAAATATGTAGTGTGCCACTGTTTTTAATATATTAGTGTTGGAAATTGGATTACTAATTGACTCAGGTGTGAGCCCTGGTAAAGCAGCAAGCGCAATCCTAGTCATGGTAATGAACAAGCAAACCCCAAATTAACCTGTGCTCAATCTACTGGGAGCTTGGCACAGAGCCGTCAGGTTTAATTTAGGGGCAATGTATAAAGTATTTGTGCAGCACTTCAAACAGTAAATCAGTGAAAATACCACAAAAAATCCCACACCAGGTTGGAAAAATAGAGCTTACTTTAATAAATATAAGACTAACAAAAGGACAAAAATTAAATTCAGTATAACTGGAGTTACGAACTTTTGAAAAATAAACTGTAAAACAGCACCAAAAAACATAAACAACAACCAGGGATATCTGGTAGCTCTGGACCAGGTCAGAGTCAAATGTTCAGGCCTACCACGATAGAGCGCTGGTCGGATACAGTCCCGGACTAGTCCTGCTTAAGGTGTATCATCTCAAGTTTTGAGCCAAGAGTCCCTTTAGTTGGAGAGGGTCTTCAGGAGCAAAGAGAGTGTTGTGGGCATCGTGAAGCGAATAGCAGTCCAGGCATCAGGTACAGGTGAGCTGGAGTTCACAGAGATGCTCTTCCTCTGTGGTGATGCTTGCTGCATGAGGAGATGGGCTGGTGGCAGCTTGTGCTGAATTACCATGCAAGTGGCGCGGTGTCAATGCAGATGGCCCTATTTACAGTCGGAAAGTGCCTAAAATCTAAGAGCCCGCTGAGCCACAACAAAGGTTCAAGACCTGAGGGACCCCAATTATGTACCTGAGGCTTAGACCAGGAGCCCAGCAGACTAGCACTTTGAGGTCAAGATGGGTTGCAGGAACAGTTCTTCTTGGGCAGACAAGAGAGCAGCAGGCAGCAGGTTGCAGGTGAGCACAACAGGGCAGCAGTTCCTTCAGAGAAACAGCCCAACAGAGTGGCAGTTGTTGTAGCAGCACAGCTGTTCTTCTACCTAGCACAGGTTCAGAAGTGTACTGAAGTGATGGTGTCTGAGGTCCTTCTTCTATACACAGTTGTGCCTTTGAAGTGGGGAGAAGCTTCTGGAGGCATGCCTTTGAAGTGCAATAATGTCCTGCCTTTCATGCCTTGGCTCCAGACTAACTACATGGGGTATGCAGCCCTTTGAGTGGAGACAGGACACATCCCATCCAGGTGTAAATTAGAATGGGCCAGCTCCTCTCTCCCATCCTGCCAGTGATGGCCCATCTAGTCACACCCAAGTGCTCATTGTGTGTGGGTGTCTATGAGCAATACACAAAGCTCAACTACACCCAGTCAGGTGACCAGAGACAAGCTGCAGGCACCAAATGTCTAAAAATTGTATTTTCAGAATTGTAATTTAAAATCCGACCTCACCATAAGTTATGATTTCAAATCAGGGTTCCAGAGACATCAAACATGAACCAGTTCTCTTCCCATTTGGAAATTACACGTATAAAGTATAATAAGGCAACTCCATTGTTAATCAATGGGAGAGAAAGGCATTGTTCTAGTGAAAAACAAACAAGAGTTTTCGACTACCAGGACATGTAAAACATAAAAGATTAATATCTTTGTGAATACACTGCACCCTAAACTTGGGGCTATCCACGACCTACCGTAGGGGTGATGTTTATGTATTAAAAAGAAAGAGTTGGGCCTGGCAAAAGGTTTATTTAGACTGGTCAAAATTGCAGGTTAAAACTGCACATGCAGGCCTGATACATGTTTAAAGGGCTACTCAAGTGGGTGGCACAATCAGTGTTGCAGGCCCACTGGCAGAATTTAATTTGCAGGCACTCAGCACATGTACTCCACTTTGCTAGGGACTCATAAGTAAATTAAATATGTCAATTGTAGCTAAGCTAATGTCACAATGTTTTAAGCAGCAGAGAGTACAAGCACTGGAGCACTGGTTAGCAGTGATAAAGTGCAGAGTCCCAAAGTCAATAAAACAAATTCAGCAAAAAGTAGGAGGAGGAAGACAAAACGTTTGGGGGTGACCATGAAAAAAGGCCAGGTCCAACAATTAGGCGCCCTACCTTGAGGCTTTACAAGGTAAACTTTAGTGGTGACTTTTATAATATATAAAATAGGTTTTATTACATGACAAAGCACTTTTCCCTGCAAAGTGTTACTGCTGTGTCTGTAAACAGCAGACTAGCCACAAGTACATTGGAGCTCCTGGGAGCCTTTTATTCTTGTCGTGTATGTGGGTGGGTAAATACACAGTGCATCACACATATATATATCTCCCATCGCACTGGTGCAGTTTCTGTGCCATTTACTATGGCCTTATGGGAAACTTAAGTACACCAAATAAGGTAATCCACTGCAGAACGCGTTTTAGGAGGAAGAAGAGGAGCTATGCTACTGTTTAAGAGTGGAGCAATGCACAGTCATTTAGCCAGCAAAACCAGACAGGAACAAGCATTGATCAAACCAATAGGTCTGGTCTTGACAGGTTATGTTTTTATGGCACGATATTTGCATTAACTTTTTGGCAGACATATACAAAATGAAAAAAGAAAATGAAAGAATGAATCAGAGAAAATAATGCAGCCTAAACATGGCAGGCACGTTTGCAATAAATACAAATATACCGCAGAGACAGAGCACTTAAACCAAGGATATGCAGTACCATTTGGGTTGATTGAAGAATTAAGGTACCCGAGTTCTAATCTGAACTTCCACTTGATTGCATTGTGTGATCCTGTGCACCATTTCATGTGCCAGAACACTTAGGATTATGGAGAAACGAGTTACCCACTCTGCATAAAATCAAGCGAACATGCACAATAATACGTCCAAAGTTGTTATGTGCAAATTATTATGACTGGATGCATGTAAGAAAAGTGTGCAAAACCAGAATGATCATGCTTCCTGAACTCCAGAATAGCAAGTGTGAAAATTATTGTGGAATGACCAATCTCTGTGTCTTGCTCCTGCTGCGCAGTTAGATTGGTTATCAGCGTTTTCCACCGTTCCACAAAAGGGTGCATTCTATGTTTTCCTGAGAACATCTGCACGTAATGCTCCATTTTGTATCACCTCAGGTATTACCCCACCTTCAGCACAGCACACTTAAGGCATGTGGGCAGCAAATACATTGTCTTTCAACATTGGCTTTGTGTTTTACGAGTGTCATTAGTAAGAGAGAAGCCTGAGCCTCTCAATCGAAACCTTTACCTGCACTTTCAGGCAGATATTGAACAGATTCGGGATGTGCTCCACCAAAGTCACTCAACAAAGCCTCAGGGGTGTGTAAAAATCTTATCCGTGCTGGGAGTTTTGCTTGAGTTCACAGAAATCATGCCTGCATTTTCACAAGTTACAGTGCACACCAGGGATCATGAGAGGCAAAAAAGAAAAGGAAATATTGCAAATGAAACAAGCATGTGCAATGCAATCGGTCTCGCCTTTGGGGCTTTATAAGTATTTAGCCATGCAGCACATTTTTGGAGCTGGTTGGCAAGTAGCTGGGAAGAGAAACAGTGCTATAAAACGGACATGCTTTTTGTTTATAATAGTCTAATAAAGAAAGGAAATTATGAAATGCAAGGCCGGACCAATGACAAGGGAGATGGGTTAAATGTTTGAGTCTGCGGTGAAAAATGATGTGTCAAACCACAGGGGGTGTACCGACCCAGCCCTGATATCTGAAAAACAAAATAAATGTGTTGTCTACAAAGGTAGAATCAAAGTACACTAACCTGAATGTCTCATTGGCTTTACAGCAATAAAATCTTGCATTCAATCTGCTGGCAGAACCTCTGCCGAAGCCATGCAGGGTGATTGTAAAGAAGACCTAGTAAATGCTTCAGGCTGTAAATTAAGCTGGTCGCCTCCAAATATCTCTAAACCATTTGTCTGGTGGTTCGTGAAAAGTGGCACACTAATTTTAATGGTGGTCACAATTATAAAAAAAAATTTGGAAGGCTGTGCATTGGGCAGATCCACACCGACCCCAAGACCACACTCAGGGGCACCCTCCTCTACCGGCCCCCAGGACCCCGTGCACAATTCAGTGACGACATCACTGAATTCATCACCCCACACGCCCTCCCCTCCAAGGACTACATTCTATTGGGAGACCTCAATTTTCACCTGGAAAAGAACAATGACAGCAGCACCACCACCCTTCTGGACAATCTCGCCAACCTCGGACTCAAACAACTCGTCACTACCCCCACCCACATTGCAGGTCACACACTCGACCCCATCTTCACCTCCAGCAAACATGTCTCATTCAGCCACACCACAGCTCTTCATTGGACGGACCACAGCTGCGTTCACTTTATCTACAATAAGACCACAATCCACAACCATCCTCAACCCACCCTGCGAAGAAACTGGAACAAAATCACCATCGACCAGATCTCCTCATCGCTTCTTCTAAACCCCCCCGCCCACTCCTCAAACCCCGACCAAGCAGCCATTAACCTCACCCAACGGCTATCCAACAGCGCCGACATCCTAGCACCGTTGAAAAAACGTCAAATCAAATAGGCAGCAAAAACGCCTCCTGGTTCAACGATGATCTTAAGAAATCGAAGAAACTCTGTCGCTCCCTCGAGAAGGCCTGGAAAAAAGACCCAAACACCAGCACCAGGGACGCCTTCAAAAATGCCACCCGCATACACCACCAACTAATCCGGTCTGCCAAGTGAGGTTCCGTGACGATTTGAACCCGTGTTTTCAAGTTTGTCGGAAATACATAATATTAGTATCAGCGAACCGCAAATGATCCATTTAGCATATCCTGGTGTTTTCGCTACGATACGAGCAAGAGCACTCCTGTTATGAACACATTTCTGATCTACCCATGGCATCCATCTTAGATCATGGCCGCCATTTTGTGTTTCCTTGCCCTCACATATGCAATAGCCTCTGATCACTTCATTTACTCCACTTTGATTAAGGACACGTAGCCTTAGCCGGAGATTCACCTCTTACATGACACGTACACCTTAAACCAGATCACGCTGAAGCTGCATGACTCGACAAAGGCTGCCTCCTCTGCCCGAGGCCAGCCCACCTGAACTGGTTTTCCTGTCCATTGTCCTGATCATGATTAGGCGGCCGAAGCCGGTAGCCTTGCCCATTTACAACCCACAAACATCTCTTATCCCGCTTTCCTATCTTCTGCACCTGGCTCTGCTCCTTTCCTTCTGGGCCTTTATTAGGGGGAGGTAACGAACTTTACGATGAGGCGGTCCGGCTCTTGAATGCAATATTGACAAGGGATTGTGATGGACTAGTGGGAACCCCTCTTCGTGATGTTTGGCATCAGATATTATCGACAGTTCCTGTGTAACGCCAAATATTTATTGTTTAAGACACAAAGGTTTGGGAATGTACTGACATGTGAAATATTTGCCTGAAGCACAATTTTTGGTATAAAAGGAGCAACCCTCAATGTACAAATCGAACAGTCTCCTAGATTCTGCCCGTGTGTAGATTCTGTGATTTCTGTGTCCCTGCAGTAATAAACCTTTGGTCTTTGACGCCACCTTCGAGAAGCCCGTGTTTCTGTTCATTTGCGCACCAAGGCAGGTGGAACTCCGGGGTCTTTGGGTGTTGTTCCCTGACACCTCTGGACGGAACCAAAAAGTCCAGAACTCCAATTGGCGCCCAACGTGGGGCGACGTCATTCGGTACCGGTCCAAAAGCCTGAAGAGTTCGAGAAGCTTCGTGTGAAGATTCCTGAGGGAGGCGCCCCACTTCATCGATCCCGGCATATCGCAAAAGTGGCCCTGAAGTTCTCTTCCACGAGGGTTCCCGTTCAGGACGGCTGCAGTGGGCCGTTGCCTTGACCGTCGCCCTGTCTTGGACCCGAGGTGCAGCTTTAGTACAGCGAAACGTGACGGGTTTCTCCTTGGTGACGTCTTCAGTGCCTCAGTTAAGTATTTAGTGATAGCTAGCTGGTTACTTTGTGAGGATTGTTAAAAATCCTTGATCGGTTCTTGGTTTGTACGATAATCTATTTGGTTCAGTTTGGGTATCGATACATTAGTTTGGTGTTGGTAGGCCTAAGTTCTTGGTTCAAGTGCACATATCTGTTTCGTGTTTTGTTTGTTTTGTGTTCCAGACTGAAAATGGTAAGTCGGAAAATGTTGTCTTGTTTTAGTTGCAACAGTGACTCACGATTGGAGGATTCTTGTTTGGTTCCTCCGATTGGGACTCCCCTTTATGACCTATATTGCAAATTTGGAGTGGGTCCTATATCCTATAATGAGGTATGGGTCCGTTATTGTAAGAAAGATGGTGTCCTTAGTTGGCCACTACATGGTAGTTTTGAGCCCGAGATCCTTGATAATTTAGAAGCGAAACTGTTTAGTAAGAAAGCCCGGCCGGCAATGTTTGATTCTTTCCGTTACTGGCGAAAAGAATCTAAACAGAGAGAAATGAAAAGGTTGAAGAAAGAACAAAAAGAGCAAGAGGAGTTAACTCTAGAGCAAGCAACTAAACAACTGCAAGATAATGAGTGCGAAAAGGCTATAGACGTAGCAATTAGAGAGCATAATTTAGCGATTGACAAGTGCTACCCTGCCTTGCCATCGAAAACAACTAAGGTACTGGAGGACCCCGAAAACGATCCTCTGTTGTCTTATCTGTTACGTTCACCTCCACCGTACGCACAAGGTGCTGCGGCTCAACTTATACCGAATGTTCAATTGCCGGTTGCTGGACAACCTGGTATTCTTGTTCCTCAGAATCTAGTTCCTGTACCTCCTGTGGTTAATGTGAATGTTCCTACGGCTCCTCCTCTTCCTGGGTTGCCGACTTCTATACCTGTATCTGTCTCGCTTACACCTACTACTTCACAAACTATTTTCATCGATACTCCTACTGCTTCGCAATCTGTTCCTACCTCTACTGTGTTCTCTACGTCTGCGAGTATGTTAACTCCACTTTCTGTACGTCGAAAAATAACTGATTCTGTTGCTAATATTCTGTCTCCTTTATATAAATCCTTAATTAAGACGCCTACTTCTGATTCAGTTCAGAGACGTAGTCAGCTACCAAGTACTGAAGAACGGGGAGTTTTAGATTCCACGGCTCTCAGATGGATTACGAAAGTTAGAAGATATAATACGAGAGATGTATTAGATACATTTATGCAGTGGAAGGAACCAACGCAACGATACGTCTTTGATGAGATGTGCTCGTTGCTACGTGAGGAAATAGAGGAAGATGATGTCGATTCAGACTTGGAAGATTTAATTAAGGTGCAAAAAGAGCTTGCTGCGGGAATGATAGTGGGTGATAAAATACAGGAAGCGATGGAACTTATTTTGAGTTTTAGGAATGATCCATCTCTTCGTTCACCGAGAGATTTAGAAAAAGGTAAAATGAAGCTAAGTCGCCAATATCCTATGAGGGAGGTTCCTCCAATCTGGCGCGAAGCAATACAACGTGATGATAATGCAGGTATTGCAGCTGCTCCAGCACAGTTCCAACGAGTGTGGATACACATTCCATGGAAGCGAGCAGAAGTACTAGCAGTGAAACAGGCCTTACCAGACCCGCGTAAGAACCCGGCCGGATATTACAAGGAATTGACACAGACAGTTGAAGCTTGTATAATGAATTTGGCAGACATTGACATGCTATTTGGCAATGTAGTTCCACAACCAGTGTGGGCTAAAATTCGTAGAGAGGATCATCAAGCAGCCTTAGGTGGTGATTGGGCAGCTATCACTGCAGCAGATGGTCAGCAAACGGGTGGTGCAAAACCCGAACCCCTAATTGCTAATCTTCCAGGTAGAATAATTGATTTAATGAAGACTCTGATGCCCGCATTGCGTGTTAATTGGGATAAATTATCCGCATGCAAGCAAAAGAAAGACGAAAGTGTCTCCGACTTCTTCACGAGGTTCGAAGAGACTTTTGTAGACCATAGTGGTCAGGATATGAGCACTGAAGGAGGACAGAGATTGTTTGTTGATAAATTTGTGCATAATTTGTTACCTGAATTATGCAATAAATTAAAGGATTCAGAGAGTGCGTGGGCTGTTTCCACGACTGCGCAAATACTTGCGACTGCACAGTACTACGAAAATAGGGATAAAGAGGAAAAGGAGAAATCAGAGAAGAAAACGAAAGATTTAAAGACTAAAGTTCTTTTACAGCAGGCGTATCCGCCTCGCACGAATCAGACTAATATGCAACAGAATTCGTATCAAAGGACAGATTATAATTCAACCAGGCCTCAATATCAGTGGAATCAGTGTGCGTACTGTAAGAAAGAGGGTCACTACAAGAATGAATGTCCGATTCTAGCGCAAAATAATGCAGCAGCAGCTCAGAGAGGTCGTGGTGGTTATGCGCAGAATACTAGAGGTCGAGGGCGAGGTGCTATGCCTCCGCAAACGAATGATCGTCCCTCTAATCACTTTGATCAACGAAACGTACAGTCAGCTCAACAGAATAGATCTCAGCAATATCTTGTTGAGGATTATTGTGAAGTTGATGAGGGATTCCAGCAAAATGGGTACTAGGACAGCCATGGACAGAGAGAGGGAGTAGTATCAGTTCCAGTGGATCAGAGTGGGCCTTATGTCGCAGTAGCAACATCAGGTGTAGTCGAACCGTTTCTGTTGGATACTGGTGCCGCAAAAAGTTCTATAATTCATGCGAAACTCCCTGGCGCACCTTTGTCTGGCTCAACGAATGTTTCCGTAGGTTTTTCAGGCGCCCCTGTTTACAACCCGATATCTAATCCTTTGTCTATTTCTGTTGGACCATGCCAATTGAAAGCACCCTTGATTTTGACGACAGGTTGTAATGAAAATCTGCTTGGTTTAGATTTGTTAAAACGACTATATGCGACATTGTACTGTTCTCCGGAAGGAGTACAGCTTACTTTGGGTAAAAGACTCACTTCTCCGATGTACTTGTCAATGGACGCACTCCCGCCGGAGCTGCGCTCACTCCCTGATTCTCTTTGGGCGACTGGTCCTAATGATGTAGGCCTTTTGGAAATACCACCGTATGTAGTAACTTTGAAAGCAAATGTAAAATTTCCCAGAATTCCCCAATATAAAATATCAAGTGAAGGAGAACGTGCACTTTTATTGATTGTGCAAGATTTGATTAAGAAAGGTGTGGTTGAAGAAACTCGAGGAAATGTTTGTAATAGTCCTGTATTGCCAATTCTGAAACGAACTGATCCTACGAAACCTCCAGTATATAGGTTTGTCATAGATCTTAGAGAAGTTAATAAGATTGTGGTTTCACAGTTTCCTGTGGTTCCAGACATTACTGCCTTGTTAACGTTGATTCCTGCTACAGCCAATTGGTTCTCAGTCATTGACTTGAAGAATGCCTTTTTCAGCATTCCGATAGCCGAGGAAAGCAGGGATATTTTTGGCTTCTGTCTAGGAGGTCGAAGCTTCAGATTTAAACGCGCTCCACAAGGCTACTGTGAGAGTCCATCTATTTACAGTCAAGCATTAAAAAGTCAGCTAGATTCTTTTGTCCTTCCTCCAGGTTCTGCCCTAGTACAGTACGTAGATGATCTTTTAGTGGCTGCCGATGACAAGGAAACTTGCAAAGCAGCTACAGTATCGTTGTTACATCATTTGTCTGATTTGAATCACAAAGTATCACCTTCCAAGATGCAATACTGCTGCCAAGAAGTGACCTACCTAGGTCATCTCTTGTCAAAGGAGGGAAGGAAGTTGACCCCAGAAAGAATAAAAGCAATTACGCAAATGAGTGTTCCACGCACACAGAGAGAAGTACGTGCCTTTTTAGGTATTACCTCCTACTGTAGGCAGTGGATTCCAAATTTTTCTCTTTTAGCGAAACCATTGGTAGCTTTGACTGGGAAAAATGTTCCGAGTCCGGTGCCATGGTCTGATGAATGTCAAGAGAGCTTTACCGAATTACGAAAAGCCTTGTGTTCAGCTCCTGTATTGGGTACACCTGATTACAGTAAACCATTCACGCTCTACGTTCACGAGAGAGAAGGTTGCGCGTTGAGTGTCCTGACACAGAAATTTGGTGATAAACAACGCCCCTGTGCGTATTTCTCATCAACATTAGATCCGGTAGCTAGAGCGTTGCCTAGTTGTTTGAGGGCTACAGCGGCAGCTGCGGCTTCCATTCGGCAATCTGCTGGTTTGGTGATGAACAACATGCTAGTGGTCATGGTTCCTCATGCAGTGGATACACTCATGAACCGAACGAAGACACAACACCTTACCAGTGCGAGATTATCTGGTTACGAACTGACACTACTAGCGAGTCATATTCAGATCAAAAGATGTAATGTATTGAATCCAGCAACACTGTTGCCGACTGATCAAGAGTCGAGTGATTCTGAGCCACATGACTGCTATTTTAAAACGGAGGAAGAGACAAAAGGACGCATTGACCTTAAAGATACTCCGTTACTCGATCCGGATGGTACGCTATATGTGGACGGGTCATGTTTTAAATTGGAGAATGGTGATGTGACTGCTGCTTATGCGGTGACAACTTTGAAGACGATTGTGGAGACTGCAAGAGTGAGTCAGAATTCTGCCCAAGCTGCAGAATTAATAGCTCTAACGAGAGCATGTGTTTTAGCTGAGGGAAAGAGAGTGAATGTGTTCACAGATAGTCAGTACGCATTTGGCGTGGCCCATAGTTTTGGCCGGTTGTGGAGAGAAAGAGGTTTCATTACGTCCCATGGGACTAAGATTCAACATGGTCAGCTAGTTAACGACTTGTTGGAATCTTTAACCTTGCCGACTGAAGTTGCGATTGTGAAGTGCAGTGCTCATAAAGCAATCACGGATGATGTTGGGCGTGGGAATGCTTTTGCTGATGAAATTGCTAAACAGACAGCTAGAGATGTGATGAGTAGAATGTATGTTGCAACGTCTGCAAGATGGATCGCTGAGTCTGGGATGTGTGAAGATACAATGGAAAGTGTGAAGGAGATTCAGAGAGAAGTGACTGAGAAAGAGAAACGTGTATGGAGAGAAAGTACGGGCAAGTTGGACTCGAATGGATGTTGGATTGATTTGACAGAGCAACAACGTTGGATGTTGCCGGATGCGTATGTGCTTGCAGTAGTGACAATGGCGCACGGAGTAGCGCATATAAGTTCTAAAGGTATCTGTAAAATGTTGGCTCCGGTCTGGAAGAATGATGGGATCAGTAAGTGTGCAGAGAGAGTGGTAAAAAATTGTATGGTGTGCTTGATGCATAACCCTGGTAAGGGAACTCCAACTCCAGCTGGTCATTTCGCTCCTCCTTCCTGTCCCTTTGAAGTGATTCAGTTAGATTTCATTCACATGGAACGCTGTAATAACTTGAAATACGTCCTGGTGGTGGTTTGTGCTTTTTCCAGGTGGATAGAAGCATACCCACTGAAGGACAATACCGCCTTATCAACTGCCAAAATTCTTCTCAAAGAATATTTCCCTAGATTTGGAATGCCACGGATTGTATGGTCAGATAACGGAAGTGAGTTTGTAGGGAAAGTTATGCAGAGTGTATGTGCAGGCCTAGGTTTGAAACAAAAATTTCATAGTGCGAACCATCCCCAGTCAGCTGGTCTAGTGGAGGGTTATAATGGCACCCTCAAGCTGAAGATAGCCAAAATACAAGCATCCACAGGTTTGGCTTGGCCAGACGCACTTCCTCTGGCCTTGTTATCAACAAGAGCAACAGTGCATTCTAGAATAGGGCTTTCTCCATACGAGATTGTGTTTGGCCGCCCGGCAAATATTTGGGGTGTGCCAAGGCCTAAACAATTTTGCTCCATTGAATATCCTATGTTGATAGACTACCTTTACGACTTGACTGCTAAATTGAGTCTTATTCATCAACAGGTTTTTGATGCACTACCAAAGCCTCCGGAGAGTCCAGGGCATCAACTGAAACCCGGCGACCAAGTGATGGTCAAAAACTTCGCGAGGACAAAGAATCTTCAGCCTCGCTACATCGGCCCCTTCCAGGTCCTGCTGGCAACGAGGACAGCTGTACGTGTTGCTGGCCGGAAGAACTGGATTCACGCTTCTCACGTAAAGCGTGTTCCATTGCCGCTGCCTTTCGATGACTGGGTGAAGAAGGGAATTGGTGCCTCCGAATCTGAAATCACACCGAAATTTATCCCTTTCAGTGATGCCGATTTGATTACTGACACTTTGAAACCTGACTCTCCTCCTGAGAAAACTCTTTCAAACATTGAACATTTGTCTTCAGCATCAGAAGAAACTTTGTTACCTGCGAACTTAAACTCTGCAACAGCTGCTGGAGATACACTATTTTCCGATCAGACAGTACCAGCGAAGAAGAGATACAACCTTAGAAGCCATAAAAAGGACTAATAAAGCAGGCAACTGCATATTGTAATTTTGATATATATATATATATATTGAACTTTTGCTTTTCAGCCAGGAAGTTTGCTATTGTTTATTGTTTTTTAAATTGCCTTGCCGTCTGGGTAGCCGTAGGGTCGTGGCTGTGTGCCTAGTTTGAATTTGCAGGGGTCTGACACAAGGTCGATCTTTCTGTTGGTTTTGGGAACTCCCAGGGCTGACAGAGGCATTTTCATCTACGTACACATCATCAGTGGTCGCGAGCGGATTGTAGAAGATGGAGCTTCCTGCGCTGCAACGAGAAAATGTGATTTATGTTCGCAGAAACAGACTGTACAAAATTCTTCGTAGCAAATGCTTTTTGATGCAATGTGCCGTTACATTTTTGATTATTTTAGCAACATTGGTGGGTGGAATAGTCTTTAGTATAAATCTGATTCTTGTGCCAGTTACTACAGTACCTCCCCTTGATCCTGTTACTTCTACTGTTTCTTCTATACACTCTTTTCACTCGTTTCCTGAACATGAGCAAGCACGACGTACAGAGTTCATTAACAACACTTTTGTACAGCTCTTGCACCAACACCAACTGGTAGTTAACACTACAGACTGCTGGGTGTGTGGCTTGATACCCCACACTATGGATAAAGGTATTCCCTATCTGGTTTTGCCTTTCAGCTACAATGGATCATTTCAGGCCCTTCAAACCATCTTTGCTTATGCCCTTGAGACCTATCCTCCACGTCCACCACGTTCCACTAAATATAACTCTGCCAACAAAGCTTTAGTCCAGGGAATTATTGACATGATCAAGGATGTCAATAATACTCCATCATACCCTAGAGACGAACTACGAGTGTATTTGAGTTGGAATACTTCAGAGTATCGCCTTAGTTTAGGAGAAAGCAAGCGTAAAAGCTCAACTCCAATCTGGGTCGTACCTCACCGAGGTCAGGTCTGTTTGCAAGGTAATGGGAGAAATCCGAGAGCTCAGCTAGGGAGGAGTGAGTGCGTTGAGACTTATGTGTTTCCGGCTAACTTTTCCCCTGCCTTCCTCACTGCTAGGGGTACCTATTTCATTTGTCGAGACCGAGCTTATACATGGTTGCCTGCTGACTTTTCAGGTTCATGCTATATTGCTCGATTGTTGCCTCCAACATACACTGCTTCATCTGATTACCACAGAACCAGAGTAGCGAGAGGTGTCTTCAGCAAAGAAGATACTGCTGGTCAGGAAGCTGGAGACTTTTTCAAAGGCTTCCTTCCGTTTTGGGGGCCTATGGCCAATAGTAGAAACATACGTCAGCTAACACGGGTAGTTGAATCTACTATTACCGAAACTGCTGGTGCCCTTAGCAATCTAACAGCTGAGCTTCAGGCGGATAGACTCATGACGTTGCAAAACCGTATGGTCTTAGACGTTATCCTTGCAGACCGAGGTGGGGTATGCAGAATGATCCAATCGAGCTGCTGTGTCTTTATTCCTAATAATGCTCCAACAGTCTATGAGGCGATCTCTAAGCTACACAAGATTTCCGACTCTATACATGTAGACAAGGGAAACTGGTCCTTTATGGAGTGGGTTTGGACTCTGATCTCAGCGTGGGGATGGAAGGTTCTAATGGTCATTGGTGTCGTCTTAGTATTCCTCTTCTCATGCTGCCTGATTATCCAGTGTGGTCCAGCCCTGTGTGGCCTTTGTGCTGCAACCTGTTTTAGGAAACCACCTGCGTTTGGAGAAAAGGCACGAGAAAGGATGATGATACAACAACATGTCACTGACCTGATGAGTATAGAACTAGACTCTGATATAGACTGAGTAATTGCCTATGTAAGGGCAAAAGGAGGGTCTGAGGTTCCGTGACGATTTGAACCCGTGTTTTCAAGTTTGTCGGAAATACATAATATTAGTATCAGCGAACCGCAAATGATCCATTTAGCATATCCTGGTGTTTTCGCTACGATACGAGCAAGAGCACTCCTGTTATGAACACATTTCTGATCTACCCATGGCATCCATCTTAGATCATGGCCGCCATTTTGTGTTTCCTTGCCCTCACATATGCAATAGCCTCTGATCACTTCATTTACTCCACTTTGATTAAGGACACGTAGCCTTAGCCGGAGATTCACCTCTTACATGACACGTACACCTTAAACCAGATCACGCTGAAGCTGCATGACTCGACAAAGGCTGCCTCCTCTGCCCGAGGCCAGCCCACCTGAACTGGTTTTCCTGTCCATTGTCCTGATCATGATTAGGCGGCCGAAGCCGGTAGCCTTGCCCATTTACAACCCACAAACATCTCTTATCCCGCTTTCCTATCTTCTGCACCTGGCTCTGCTCCTTTCCTTCTGGGCCTTTATTAGGGGGAGGTAACGAACTTTACGATGAGGCGGTCCGGCTCTTGAATGCAATATTGACAAGGGATTGTGATGGACTAGTGGGAACCCCTCTTCGTGATGTTTGGCATCAGATATTATCGACAGTTCCTGTGTAACGCCAAATATTTATTGTTTAAGACACAAAGGTTTGGGAATGTACTGACATGTGAAATATTTGCCTGAAGCACAATTTTTGGTATAAAAGGAGCAACCCTCAATGTACAAATCGAACAGTCTCCTAGATTCTGCCCGTGTGTAGATTCTGTGATTTCTGTGTCCCTGCAGTAATAAACCTTTGGTCTTTGACGCCACCTTCGAGAAGCCCGTGTTTCTGTTCATTTGCGCACCAAGGCAGGTGGAACTCGGGGGTCTTTGGGTGTTGTTCCCTGACACCTCTGGACGGAACCAAAAAGTCCAGAACTCCACAAGAAAGCCGCATTCAAAGACCGACTAGATAACAATGCCCACAACAGCAAGGAATTATTCAACATCGTCAAAGAATTTACCAACCCATCAGCCAACTCCAACGACATCACCCCCTCCCAAGCCCTCTGCGACTCCCTAGCTTCCTTCTTCCACAACAAAATCGCTGACATCCACAACAGCTTCGACAACCGACCCGGAGACCAACCCACCCAACCTGCTGCAGGACCTTCACCCCCCTTGAACATCCTAAACGACTGGAACCCAATCTTCACTGAGGACACCATCCACCTGATGAACTCCATCCACTCAGGATCCCCAACTGACCCATGCCCTCACCACATCTTCAACAAAGCAGACTCCATCATAGCACCACACCTCCGAGATGTCATCAACTGCCCCCTCAACTCCGCCACCTTCCCGGAAAGCTGGAAACACGCTGAACTCAGCGCCCTTCCGAAAAAACCCACAGCTGACCCCACCGAACTCAAAAACTACCGCCCCATCTCGCTTCTTCCATTCCCGGCCTAGTCATCGAGAAAACTGTCAACAACCAACTCGCCACCTTCCTCGAAACCAACAAATCCCTCGACTCCTCACAGTCCGGCTTCCGAGCCAAACACAGCACTGAGACCGACCTCATCGCAGCAACAGACGACATTCGAACTCTACTGGACAATGGAGACACAGTCGCCCTCATCCTCCTCGACCTCTCCGCTGCCTTCGACACAGTCTGTCATAGCACCCTTCTACAGCGCCTCAGAAACGTCGGAATCCAAGGAAAAGCACTGGAATGGATCACCTCGTTCCTCACCGGAAGAACCCAGAGAGTCCGCCTCCCACCATTCAAGTCAGAGGCCTCTGAAGTCATCTGCGGCGTGCCACAAGGATCGTCACTCAGCCCCACCCTCTTCAACGTTTACATGAGCCCCCTTGCGGCCATCGCTCGCCAACACAATCTCAACATCATCTCCTACGCTGACGACACTCAACTGATCCTCTCACTAACCAAAGACCCTAACACCGCCAAAACCAACTTACACGAAGGAATGAAAGAAGTAGCCGAGTGGATGAAGCACAGCCGTCTGAAACTGAACTCAGACAAAACAGAAGTCCTCATCTTAGGCACCTCCCCCTCCGCCTGGGATGACTCTTGGTGGCCAGAGGCCCTTGGAAAAGCACCCATCCCGACGGACCACGCACGAAACTTGGGCGTCATCCTGGACTCCTCACTCTCGATGACCAGACAAGTCAATGCCGTTTCATCATCCTGCTTCAACATTCTTCGCATGCTCAAAAAAACATTTCGCTGGATCCCCACCGAAACTAGAAAATCGGTCACCCACGCACTGGTCACGAGCCGCCTGGACTACGGAAACACCCTATATGCCGGTACCACCGCTAAACTCCAGAAAAAACTCCAACGCATCCAGAACGCTTCAGCCAGGCTCATACTAGACATCCCGCGCAAAGAACACATCTCTGGTCACCTGAAAAACCTCCACTGGCTCCCCGTAAATAAGAGGATTACCTTCCGCCTCCTAACCCACGCACACAAAGCACTTTACGAACTTGGACCCGAATGCCTCAACACACGACTGTCCTTCTACACCCCTCCCCGTCAGCTTCGATCCTCCAACCAAGCCCTTGCCACTGTACCTCGCATCAACAAAACCACCATGGGAGGAAGATCCTTCTCCTACCTGGCAGCTAAAACCTGGAACTCACTTCCCACTCACCTTCGCCTTACTCAGAACCACCTAGCATTCAGAAAGCAACTTAAAACTTGGATATTCGACAAATAATTACCCACCCTTCCTCAAGCGCCTTGAGACCCTATGGGTATGTAGCGCGCTATATAAATCTCTTGACTTGACTTGACTAGCAGGCAAAAACCGCTGAGCAGCCTAACTACCCAGCCTATAAATCTGCAACAAAGTCACTAGCAACCACCTTCTCCTTTCCCCATGCACATAAGGAGTCCAGAGGCAAGTCAGGCTCAGCCGATAGCTGCGGAGATGGGCGGGAGGGAGGTTAGTGGAGAAATAATGATCAAATGAGACTGTCCTATCTCACTCACCCGTGCTTTGTAGCCCTATCATTGACTGCAGCTAATAATGAAGTCGACGTAGAATTTGGATGGGCTGCAGGAAATCCCTTAGATGGCAAATCAGAGCTCGCTGGAGCTCATGGTAGCTCTCCCCTGAGAGGCGCTATATAGTCATACAGACCTGGCCACCAAAGACCCGCATCAACCTGCCCAGCACCTACGTGACGATAGGGTCCTAGCCTTCCAGTGGTGCACAGTGTCAGGAGCTAAGTATGATCGGAAGGGCTTCCGTCTGCCTGTGACCAGGGGGCTGATCTTCTGGTAAGTGTAGATTATTTAGACTAATACACCGTTTTATTACAACTAAAATGATTACAAGCAATAGGATAACATAGAAGATAAAATGCCATTGCAGGAACATCTGTTTACAAGTTATAGCATAACACAGAAAATAAAACGCTAATGAAACCCTCCTTGTTTTGCTTGTTCTAGAATCCCAACTCAAATAATTTTTGTCATAAAAACTAACATGGTGTTCCCTGATCGAGATTGACTGGAAATTACGATCCTTATTAAAAAGTAGGTTACCTACACCACAGTTCTAAAATGTATCAATAAGTATTTGACATCCATCTTTTGATAATCGAAAGAAGGTAGCTTGTGTCTTCTCTTTTCATTATGTGACATTTAGAGTGCCTATAACTCGACCTCCTCCTCAAGTTTCAAGACCTGGGTTGTGAAAGTTTTCCCCTCATCAGTATTTTCGTGAAATATATCACAAGTAAGCGATGTTTAATAATAAAATTCTGTGTTCCTTAAAGAGTACAAGTGATGATCTTTGGATACTAAAAGATGGAATAGAGTAAGAGTTACAATCTAGGTTCTCTGACCTCTCTCTTCTTTCACATCTATTATCTCCTCTACTATATCAAATACAGCATTTGTCATTTTATGTATGTAGAATATTAATAAGCGTGTAACAACCTCTGATCTGTTAGACCTTAATATGTATCAAGTAATTAAATAGGTTGCCAATTGGTTACCATAAATACTCTGCTATTCATGTTTCAGTATATGTAGATAGATAGTAACAAAGCCTCTGTATAACTGTAATGTATAAAAGGAAGAAATTACCTTTGCCACCTATGTATTTTTAACAGATGACATTTTTTAACAGATTAAATGTTTATGTTATTGAAATGTTTTGTTTATTACAGTGAATTTAATTAAAGACTGCTAACTATTTTATTCTTTTTCAACTCATTCGTTTGTTTACAGTTACATTTGCATTTGTGCTCTTTAAGTTGCTTGGGAAAGATATTTTCTACTGTGTTTATATCCCTGTCCCAAGAACTATAGTAGTTTCCAGGGGGTCCTTGTTACCTACATGAAGAAAAAAAAACCTGACCCAAGTCCTTACGCTCTGGCTTCACTGGTGGTGAACAGGGAAAATCATATATTTGAGACATTAACTTCTGTTTATTATTTCTTTACTAATTGTGTACGTTTGGGCTTATTGTGGCATGCAAGAGAAAAAGATGGCAGTGAAAATGGAGGCAAGCTAAGCATGCACTGTGAAATCATGATGTGACCCGCCGACCGTGTCAGTGACAGACTGCCAAGAGTCAAGGACGTAAGTCGTGTGAAACCTCTTCTCGACTGTGGAACTGCATTTAAGGTGTTATTTGATTTGCAACATTAGATATTTGTGAAAGGAAATAAGACAGAATAATGAATGAGCTAAAGGGGAAGGGTTTGTTAGACAAAAGAGTTTATTAAGAAATGAAACATGTCAGCATGAGGTGATGACAAATCCCCTATCCCTGCCCAATCAGCATTTGTATTTCATCAAGATTTGTAACCTTGGAGGGTGGGATATGCAGAAATAAAGACTATAACTAGAGTGACTTACATTTTTTGGTTGTTCTATGTGCATGAGAGCGAGAAGCATGGGATTTATGACATCGATTCTGAGAGAGCGAGAGGAGAGAGCTGCTGCTAGTGAGGAAAGTAGAGAACTGACTGGGAAGATTCATACCTGAATGAAAACCTGATTAGATTGAAGATTCCGGAAGAATATGGAGGAGGGAGAGAGTGTAATAGAGGGATGCGCCCTGGTGCATCGGGTCTGTAGAGAAGTTCAGGAAGTATCGCCCTGTCTTGGTCCTGTCGTATAGTCTTTGTCTCCTGATTCTTAATCAGGGGACCTCCACCCGTCCTTTGGCCAGAGGGTTGGTTTTCCTTTTATCACTATTGGGTAACTATTATTCTGTCTTAAATTTGCATATCTTTTGCAAATGAATGATTTATTATGCCCTTTGTCTCTTCATCTATCCACTCAGTCAGTTAGTCAGTCAGTCAAACCACTTTATTCGGTTAATAAAAAACCATAAAAGTACAGAAAATATATCACAGTACACAATACCATAAAAATATAAAAAATCCGAACATTCGACTTAAAAAGACATAATACTATAAGATCAAATTTCATTAAATCATATAAAAATCCAGGCTACCTGTAGTACATAATTTTAATGGTAAAAAATGATTATCAATAACTTAAAAATCACTCATTAGGGCTTTAGTATACTATAGTGTTTTTTTCCTGAGTCGAACAGCTGCAACTAAAAAACTTGTGAAGTTAAAGATCTCCCATGGGTCATTCAGCAACTGCAAATAAAGTAGAGCGGGTTTGACCTGTATAAAACCTTTTCCCCTTAAAATTAGAACTAAAAACCTCCTTCGAATGACACTATAATATTCACATAACATTATAAAATGCATGGTATCTTGAGTTCAAATTTTGTCACCAGTACTGGGACCTAAATCACATACCCTCTTCCAGCCTTGCGAATTACCTAAAAAGGTATGAATTAAATTAAATCGAAACCTAGTTAAAAGCAGGTGATGTTAGTGCTTCCTGACAATTTTCATATATGGTTCAGTATAGATTGTGCTTTTTAGCAAGAAACATGCTTTTACGGTGTCTTTCATTAGCTCTGTCTCCTCCCGCTCAGCCGCCAAGAGATTCAAAAATTGTGTTCTTCTTTTCTTATTCGATCTTAAAAAAAAAATAAGTCTGGGTGCCCTCATTTAATTAAAATATTCTTTACGTAATATAGCTATGGGATGATATTAGCATTCTCCAGGGCCACACAGTCCCTAATAATCTGATGATTAAGAGTTAATTCAGGATTAAGCCAGGTATTTTACCAACAGCTCACCAGGGCCAACCTCAACACGTGTGTCACATATCTTGCCCCAACCTCTTGATGTATTATAAACATTGAGGTAGACTGTGGAACACACAAGAGGGAGCGTAAAATGTGTTTTCAACTATCTACCCCCTCTCCTGTCTTGTAAGCCCATAGATCTACGCCATACAAGGCAATAGCCATGCATTTGAACCTATAAATGTTGAGCATGGCTTCAATTGGTCTGGCCCACAACCTTTGTGCAAAGCCATGAAGTGCAGCAGTTGATCTTGTCATCACATTTCTTTTGACTATCTGTTGGGGGACCCATGTTCCCTTCTCATCAAATAAAAACCCCAGATAAAAGAGGATACCCTGGTCAACTCAACACCTTCACAATAAAAAGATTTTATTTTTTTATTTTTTCACACCACAGACATTGTTTGATATTTTGCTATGTTGACTACTAGATCCAGTGATTTCATGTAGGCCCCAAATGAGTCCAGTAGCCATTGAAGCCCTATGGTTGTACGGGCCAATAATATGGCATCATCCGCATATAGGAGCAGAGGAACCCTCATGTTTCCTATTCGCGGGATCTCCTGACTAGCCGTTTCAAGTGACTTAGCTAGATTATTAATATACAAGGTGAATAGTAGTGGCGCTAAAATGCAACCCTGTTGAAACCTCTACTAATTTTAAAGTGCCTTGTGCATTGACCTTCTTGATTTACCATTACACTTGCAGAAATGTCCCGGTGCAAATCTACCATGAGGCAAACCAGACTCGGATCTAAGCATGGGCGAATTTTGCAAATCTCGCGTTCGCGAATTTTGCGGATTTGCGAACTTGCAATCCGCAAAATCCGCGAATTCTCGCGAATTTGCGGATTTTTTTTTTTGTGTTCGCGCAGGTTTCTGCCAGTTTGCGAGGGTTTTGTACAATTTCGCAAACGCGAACTTACCTGTCGGGTCACAAGTTTTGCGAACTTGTTGTTTCTACGTGTCCAGCCTGTTTGGGACACTCTTCTTCATCACTGCCACCCTCTGTCACCACTGCCACTCTCTGACTACTCATGCCACCCTCTGGCCCACCCATGCCACCCTCTGTTTCATCACAGCACCCTCTGGTTGTCCAGTGTACATTATTGTGGCAAAGCAAAGCACACCATCCCTGCCTTAAGTGACCTGAATTAATTTGGGGCTGATTAATGTGTCACAGAATATTTTTTTAGCTGGCACCTGCTTCCTTAGTGCTTCCTGATTAGTGATCTTTTGCACTTGCTAAGTGCTTTCATTGTTGCAAAATTAGTTACAACACCTGCCCTGCCCCAACTGACAATAATGAATTAGGGGCTGATTAATGTGTCACTGGATTTGAACTTCCAGCCTGGCTCCTGCTTGTCTCCCTTAGCTGTAATTCAGGACCTTTGTGGCATATGTGTAACTATTCTGAGGGTCAGAGCAGGGTCACATAATAGTTGCAAGTAGGCAACTGAACTCTGGAGGGGCCCCTCAGGAAGCACTACAGGAAATGGCTACTAATGATGAGCTTGAACTTTTGAACCTGGTAAGTAGTTTCAGTTTTGCTAAGATCGTATTTCTGCAATTTAGCGCTTATTTGCGGGGCGCGAAGTTGAACTGGGAAGCCGCGAACTCACGCGAACAGTGCGAGCAAGCCATAAAATCCGCTGCTCACGGATTTTGCGGGAAATTCGCGAATCTCGCGGATTGCGAATTTACCGAAAATCCGCAAAATCCGCGAGCGGAACGGATTTTCCGCCCATACTTACTTGGATCAATGCCCATGTCTAACATGATCAACCACAACTTCGACCTCAAAGGCCGAAGTGAGGTCCATAAAAGCCAAATGCAGTGACCCCAATTTGGCTTTTGTATATTTACCTGCTAGTAGATGTAAATGAAGGCACCGATCCAACGTGATCCTTCGTCTTCTAAAGTTGTATTGAAAAACCTCTTTCTCATTCAGCCAATCCATTAGCTTGGTTAAAATAACTCTCCCTAAAACCTTTACTGCAGAGTCAATTAATGATATTGGCCTATAACACTGTGGGTCCTCTCTCTGACTTTTTTTTATACTGGGTTGATCGTAGAGAGTGATCAGGATGATGGGAAACCCTGGTGACTAGTTACATTAAAAACATATGTCAGAAGTTTGTCCAGGAAGGCAGGATATTGTTTATATAAATCGTCCGGTACTCCACCAGGGCCAGGAGCCTTATTACTGGTCACTTGCATTACCGCCCGTTGTACTTCAACTTCATTCAAAACAATTATTTGAGAATCCCTACATCACTCACGGCTACCAGAAAGAACCAGTGACAGAGTGGGCTCATATATAGTTTCGAAATGAGAAAGCCACTGGGTTTCAGTGATGTTACTGTCTAAAGGGGTATTCTTTGTACCTAAAAAAAAAGGTTTGTTGACAATAGCCCTGAATCTGGAACTATTTTTTAAAACCTCCACTGTAAAAAGCTCCTCCCAAGCCTCCTCCTTTATTTCCTTTTTGCACATAGCCAGTGGCAGCTTATACTGCTTCCTTAACATATATTTGATCTTTGTCTCACGGGCCGTTTTCATGGCTGCAAATAATTTGCAATACGCCACAGAGCAATTGTTATCAAACCACCTTTCACCAATATTTTTCCTATCACTAGTTACTATAGTGAGATCTAATGCTGCCTGCACACAGATTCCTTCAAAGACAATGAGTACCTCCACCCCTTGACCAAAGTTATCAATGCAGGTTTCCAGCTTATCATCAACCTTCAAACAAAGTTCTTTAAAAAAAAAGGTCCGGGATTACCTATGCCCATTTTAACCTACGTCCCAGGTCAGTTACTTTTTACACAGTTGTCACTAACTAGCTTTTCCAAATTCCCCTTTAGGCCACATCCTCTATTCAAAACAAGAATAACAGAGTTATGATCACTGTAGGAAGACAACCTAGCATTCTAAAAAACTACATGAGATAACAAAATAGGTGAGATAAACATAAAATCTATAATGGTGTGCTTCCCTCGTCCTTTAAAAGTTGGAACCCTATCATTATTATCAGAATAACTTGATTCAGAAAGGTCTACCACTGCCAAAAGCTCCTCCAAACATACCCCACATTGTGTAAGAGTTTACTGGGCCTTAAGGATCTTCTAGTTGACAACTCATCTTACAAACATGCACATTAAAATCGCCCATTAGTACAATTGAATAAGAAGTGGTTTGCTTCAAACAATACTCCTTTAAAAAACATTTCAATTTGCATAAATGTTCATTTAAAAAACTGCTCTCACCCGAATTATACAAATTAACAAACAGCGTTTTAGTTGAATTAGGAGCAACAGACTCAATTATCACAAGAATATGGGACCCCACCTCCACAATCTTGTTAACACCTGTCAATTGAAGTGAGAATAACATTTATAAACCCCCTTTGGGTCTGCCGGCTGCAGAGGGACGTGCTGGAACACTGTATGTTTTAAAACCATTCAACCAAAAAAAAAAATCAAAATCCCAGGTCTCCTGTAGACTCACCATATTATAATTTTTTTAAAAGGTCAAGCCACCTAGGGTCTTCCTTTTTACTTCTTAAACCAGTGATGTTCCAACTGATGATCTTACAGTTGGACACTTCAATTTCGTCTACCACCTGCTCTGTGATATATTCCTCAGTCTGGCCCTGATGCCAGCTTCGCTTCTCCAGTCAGTCATTCTCATCTAAAAGTGACATTGGGAGAAATCTATTTTGACATGCTAACCCATTCCCATCATCAGTTCTCTCTAAGCATGTGGGTGGCAGTTGGGTAGCACTTGCTAAATTCCCATTTGGGATGACAGAGCAATTCTCTTTCATAATATTTGAGTGAAAGGTAGAACTGCCCTGATTAGCCTCAACAGGGTCAAGCCCTCGTAGGTGTCCAACGGGTGAATGTAGCCCCCTTATTGGTGGGTGTTGGACTTGGCCTTTTTGACTAAAATTCCCTAAATGGTTTGCTTTCCCCCTGCGGAGAGTTGCCAATTTAGATGCTTTGGGTACTTTGCCACTTTCTGATCAGTGTCAAAGTACAAGTGTTCCCTGTGTAAAGTGTAATGGTAATTGGTTGGCCATGATTGGCATGTTTGCCTTACTTATAAAGTTCCTAGTGATGTGCACTGTGTTTTCCAGGGCTAGTAATGCAAAGGCACACGAAGAAGCGAACTTAGGCCTGCAATGTAGGGCCTGCGCGCAGTTTTCTAAGTTTTCTAAGTTAGCATGTTGTTGTGGGGGGCGTGGCCCATGGAGCAGCGGAATGGCCGCATCTTGAGCGAGCTGCGCCGGTCGGTATTATATCCTAAAGCAATCCTGCATGGGGAGTGCCCTCGCGTGACCCAAAACGCGCGTGGCAGTGGCGAAACGGGTCGGGACTAACTCAATTAACTCCCGAGTCCCGGGGTGAAGTGGATCCGAAATCGGAGGCGGACGAGTGCAGAGCCGAGCTTCAGGAGGGTGAGTGCGGAGTTCCGTACCCATCAAATCGAGCCCGCTGCTTCGTGGGCCTAAATCTGCTGAACGGACGCGGCTGGATCAGGACCGCGGCTCGCTGTCTGACCCCCCTGAAGGTGCACCACGATTGCTGGGCGTGACGGACGATCAGCCCGGATCACTTGAGGTACGAGAGCTGCGGGGGGGCCCGGGAGTCACGGTGGTGGACCTGCCCTGCGGTGCTGGTGGGCCGCGACGAGGGACACACTGCATTGCCCATACCTGCCACCCTTGGCCGATGACACTTTTCAGCACCCTGTGAATTAGGGGAAACTCGAGACGCGGTGAGGCCGCGCCACCGAATACGGTTGTGGAGGGCCCCGAAAGCTGCCATTTTGTGCCGACTCGCCCTACGCCTGGTACAGTGCAATAGGCGACCGGTCGCCTGAACCTACAGGGCGCCCTGCCGACGTTGTGGGGTGGCGGCATTTTCACGTGCGCCCGGGGGCACGGAATCACAGGTTGAGAACATTTCAAATCTGATGGGGCCCTCTAAACCAGGCTACCCCACGATGATCTTTTGGCCACTGGTGTGCGGGAGCCATTTTGTACTCTGAAGGCCGCGACCGCCGCAATTTGATCCCTCTGGTGCGCGGATTGCGCTTTAAAGGAGCGCTTGGCACACACATCTGCACAGCCCTGTAAATAAACTGCTAGCGCTGGAGGGCGGTCTGCCTGGGACATTCTGCCATCGGGAGTCGCATAAAAAGAGATTAACGGGATATATCATCCTGGGGTCCACATCCCGTGGATCGCAGCTGTGGGAGTCGTCGCCTACCTGCGGTGCTGCTCATTACCGAGGTGTTTGTCCGTTCTCAACTCTGCTGTGGTGCATTGAGTGGCCCTCTTGGTCAGGAATCCAGTGACGCGGGCAGCATGGGGCGACTCACTTTTGAAAACAAGCGCGCTCCTAAGCCGGGTGATGCCGAGCCTGAGTCGCAGAGGGATGGCGCTATAGACCAGGAAACAGAATACCAGAGCCCAGACCTTCGAACACTCATGCTAGATATGCGTTCCAGTCTGCGCAATATTGACGCCAAACTTGATAATCTGACGTCTCAACTGGACACGGTGAAGACGCAAGTATCAACCCATGATACGCGGTTAGACGCACTCGAGAAGTGCCACACAGAGTGTCACGAATTTCAAGTCGAGACTAAGGAGCAACTGCTTCAAATGGATAGGCTCCTCGGCATTATACGCGCCAAAAACGAGGACTTGGAAGTTCGGTCGAGACGCAACAACTTATGCGTCACAGGAGTACCAGAGACTACTGCTATTGACAAGATGGAGAAGTACATCACGGACCTCCTTCATGAGTTGGTTGACCAACACCTCTCCGCTGTATTTGTGGTTGAAAGAGCGCACAGGTCCCTGGGCCCGAGGCCTCTGGTGGGAACTGCGCCGAGGCCCATAATTGCATTATACTGCGTCTAGCAAGAGAAAAGGGCAAGATCCCGCACAAAGGTAACAGCCTGTCTTTATATCCTGATTTCACTCCGGCGCTGCAGGCGGCGTGGAGAGAGTTCCTCCCTGCGAAGTGCATCTTGCTACAAGCACAGATCCTGTACTCTCTACTGTACCCCGCAAAACTGAAGGTCTCAATGGACGGGAAGCCTCACTTCTTCACAGATGCCAAATCGGCTCTCAGATTTGCAAAACACTTGGGGGAAAACCATCCAAGAAGAGGCAGTTGGGAGCAGAGGCGCCTGGAGATGCTTTAAGCGACAATGACTGAATTGGTATTGTATGTTCCCTTTGTGTTCCATGCGCTGTTTTTTCACCCTGAGGACCTTGCTGGTCTGCCTGTTGTATCTTGGCTGGTCCAATGTCACTGCCACATGGAATCCCTAGTTACTTTTTGTATAGTTCTTATGTGGGGAATGCTGAGGTCTCCCCTGTATTTCCGACCACCTTGCGCGATGCAGGGTAGTTTCCCGGCACTGCTACGCCTCCAAGGGAAAGTTCCCATTTTTTGATGTTTCTTGTTTTGTGGACTGCACTGCAAAATGTAAGGTGGGGTAAACTACAACCTGTTTGGGGGTTGGAGTGGGTGGTGGGAGGCTGGGGAGGGTTCTTTGGTTATGTATTGCCAGTCAATTGGTGCTACAGTGCAGGTTTGTTACATCTACTGCTCAAGTTGTGTCTGACGCCAGGAATGCAGGCGTAATCTTTGATGCACTGATATATGGCTGCTTCTAATAAATTAAATTGCCTCACCTGGAATGTCCGTGGCCTAAACGATGGTAGAAAGGCCAGGCTTGTACATGCATATCTCACCCGGCACAATGTAGACCTATGTATATTGCAGGAAACACATCTGAATGGTATACCATCACGGAGGCTAAGCCATGGCAGGTGGGGAAATGTATATTTTGCGATTTACTCTAATTATGCTAGGGGGGCGGCGGTGCTGCTGCGTCGTGGGCTGGACTGGCGGGAGGGTTCCTCGCAGACGGTCCGGAGGGCCGCTATTCCTTGGTGCAGGGGCTCGTCTGTGATACGTCAGTTCTTATTGTGAATGTATATGGCCCAAATACCAACTCCCCCGAATTCTTTATTTCACTTTGGTCCAAAATTCAAACCATTGGCTGTGACACCATAATATAGGGGGGTTATTTCAATGCCATACTTGATGACCAGCTAGACAGCCAGGGCACGGCTCGACCCCTGCACCCGCTGGCCAGCAAAACTCTGCTGGAGATAATGGCAGAAGGCGACTTAGTAAACATTTGGAGACATAGAAATGTTGGGTTGTGTGAGGGCACTTGCATTACAGAACACCATAATGCCTGGTCTAGAATCGATTTCTGGCTACTGCCCCGAGACATGGCTGCCTGCACGGTAGATCATATGTACAACCTTAACTGAGACATCCTGTGTTCTTATTTCCCCTTCCTCAATAGCGGAATGACTGATACTTTATGGCACTGCCTTTTAATCGTTTGAACTTATAAACCTTGAAGATTCTTTTGAGAAACAGCTTCAGGTATGCATTGGCCATGAATATGAATTAATATGCTGCACAACCTAGCTTTATAGACTTTATAAAGTATATTTGGTCTATAATTACAGAATAGATCTCTATACATATTCAAAATTGGATATGCTTTGGCTTAGGCTATGGGATTGGCGCTGACAACATGGACTTACAACTATGGTATCAGCGCTAATGGCATGGACCTGAGTAAATCCAAATTCATTAAATAGTAAGATTATTACACTAAATAGTGATCCTCTAATGGGTCTTTTGATTAGAGTATAAGCTATCACCGTCCCGGTTTTTCTTTATTTTTATATAAAACTTATAATAAATGTCCCCCCCTTTTTTGCCAAAATAACTTATAAATTAGGCAGGATTTTAATACTTGGGATCCACCCACTTCTTCTTCTAAGGACCAGAATATATACTGCTTATGTATGATCCTATGTGACCTATTTTTTATTCTTTTTTATAATGATGTGTGTATGTGCTTCAGTTTCACCTTTAGCTTACTTAATGATCGTGTCATAAAATAGTGATCTTCAAGTAGCGTCTCATATGTATAAAAAATTGTTAAAACCTGAATGTATATACTCTGCTACTTTGTTTCTCTCCAATGTCCTTTTTTGCGGTAAAATGTATTATAAATACTCTCTGGCATCAAATGTTAGTGCAATCTATCAGATCTGATGACACATATCAATTTAAACACAAGTAAAAGTGTCTCTGTTATCCTCCCATAATTCTAGAAATGTGCAGATAAGGAGCTGATAAGGTCCTGATGAAGACACTTTGTGTCGAAACGCGTTGACACTGACCCGAGCTATCAGCAGTGGGAGCCATCACAGTTTCCACCTCTCCTTTTGAGATAAAGAGATTAGTTTATCTGTTTTCTCTTAATGTCATTTTATATTTGATGTTAACAATGTAACATTTTTTATCAATTTGTATCAATGGTATTAAATTTTATATGTGATTATAATTATTGGTTATCTTGCTTTCTTTTACTTGTGTTTATATATTATTGTACTACATTGCTTTTTGCCAGATTATTCTTATTGCTTGCAGCCTCTGTTGCCCCTCATAGCTCGTCCCAATCAATCGGGGTTTATCCCGGGCCGGGCTACGTCACATAATTTGCAAACCATGTTCTCTACTAAGGGTGGGCGTAAAATCCGTTTCGCGGGCGAATTTGCGGATATTCCGCGATTTCGCGATCCGCGAATTTCGCGAAATCGCGGTAAAATCCGCGAATCAGCGGGGACGAATTTTCAGCCAAGCAAGGGTTACAGCAGCAGGTGCAAAAGTTGAACCTAATTTCTTTGTAACCTTTTACAAAAGGGTTACAAACAAATGAACTTCAACTTGGACACCTGCTGCTAATTGCGACCTGGCGCCTTGTTGCCTACTTGCAACTATTCTCTGACCCTGCTCTGACCCTTGAAGCAGGGTCAGAGAATAGTTACAAGTAGGCAACGAGGCACCTGTCCAAGGAATTAAACCTCATCAGAAAGCACTTACAGATATAAAAAACAGGAAGAAGGGAGAGGATGGCAAATACACCCATTTTGAGTTGTCAGGAGGGGTTAAACTAAAAGAGACCTTTACAGCACAATTTTCATATGCATTTTGCTAAAAATAAAAAGCTGTATGTTTTGTAGGGGCAACTCAGGAATCTGGCCCTTCAGAGATCCGGCCTCTCTTTCTTTCTCTCGTTCTCTCTCTCCCTCTCTCTTTCCCTCTCTTTCTCTCTATCTATCTATCTATCTATCTATCTATCTATCTATCTATCTATCTATCTATCTATCTATCTATCTATCTATCTCTCCCTCTCCCATAAACGACTGCATGGGTAACTTTGCTATGCAAGCGGCTCGCGAAGACGAAAAAATCCCCGCAAACACGCAAAAAAACCAGCGAACACGCAAAAAACCCTGCAAACACCCAAAAAAAACAAAAATCCGCAAATTCGCACAAATTCGCGAATTTTGCGGATCGCGAATTCGCAAATTTGCAAATTCGCGGATCGCGAATTCGCAAAATTCGCCCATGCTTATTCTCTACCACTTGTTGTTCCCTGATCCAGGAATCTGACTTTGCTCAGGGGGTTCCTGTTTAACACAATAAAATGCCTGCACGGTAGATGTCAGGCACCTGCCCCCTTCCCTGCTGAACCACGCCCTGTGCCTGCTACAGCTGGCACTGCCCAAAATGTATAGCCGTGCATTTACTTGGAAACTACCGCCACACGCCCTGCTTGATGAGACCTTCAAGGCTGAGATTGGCAATGACATTGACGATTATTTTCAGAACAACGTCGGGTCAGTTGATACTGAAAGTGGGTTATGGGAGGCCTTCAAGGTGGTTATACGGGGGCAGTGCATCGCCAGGCAGGCAGGGGTGCTCAAAGCAATTAGTGGCTCCCTAGCTTCCCTGGAGGCTGACATAAAGACGCTTGAATCGCAGTATTACATTAACGAGAACCATGCTACATCATGGGTAGTTAATCGCCAAACTATTAGACTATGCAGAGGAGGCGCAGCGTGAGGTCAAATTCTTGGGGAAATATGCTGAGGCGAGGAGATATGGTGAGGGGGACAGATCAGGGCGCACTCTGGCAAACATGGTTAGGTCTTCCAGAACAGCAACTCACATACATGAGGTAAAAGACATGGCTGGGAATGTGACGAGAGGGCACAATGAGATATTTAGAGCGTTCTCTGAATTCTATACCAACTTATATTCCGCCACATCAAATGACTGCTCGGAGGGGTTGGGTTCCTTTCTGGAATCTATTGAACTGGCTTGGTTTAACGATACATATCGGAAATACATGGACCTCCCGATCACAACGGAAGACATAGCAAAGGTCATAAAAGGCATGCCCCCAAATAAAGCACCAGGTCCTGATGGGCTGACGACTGCTTTTTCTAAAACATATGTCGAGGCACTTGTGCCCAGGTGACTGGCAGTTTACGTGGAAGCATTGGAGCTAGGTAAACTACCGGACTCGATGAGAGAGGCCTTCATTGTTACATTATTGAAACCGGGCAAAGCTGAAGATGAACTTGACTCTTATAGACCCCTTTCGTTGATAAATGTTGATGCCAAACTTTTTGCCAAATTGCTGGCTGACCGCTTGCAGCCTCTGTTGCCCCTCATAGCTCGTCCCAATCAATCGGGGTTTATCCCGGGCCGGGCTACGTCACATAATTTGCAAACCATTTTCTCCACACTACACTATCTGCACCCAAGTGTACATGCAGCGGTGGTGTTCCTGGACGCCACGAAAGCGTTCGACACCTTGGAATGGCCGTATCTGTTCACGATCCTGGCTGACATGGGGTTCAGCCCCCTGTTTATGAGTAAGATTCATCTGTTATACACCGCCCCTAGTGCCAGAATCCAGATTAACGGGATGATTTCTGATCCCTTCCCAATATCGCGGGGCACGCGGCAGGGCTGTCCCCTATCCCCACTGTTATTCGCTATAGCAATGGAGCCTCTAGCGGCCCGTATAAGACAACATCACACGGTGCGGGGAATTGGTTTTACCTCCTGCAGCCTGTTAATCTCCCTATATGCAGATGACGTGACGCTGTATCTGGTGGATCCCGAGGTCAATTTGGGCCCGGTTCTGCGAGAATTCATCCGATTTGGAGGGCTAGCGGGAGTCTGCATAAATTGGTCAAAGTCGGTTGTATTCCCCCTGACAGACGGCACTCCTAAGGTGAACTCTGAATTCCCATTGAGATGGGAAGATTAGAAAGTGAAATACCTAGGTATTTGGATCAGCAGAAATCTCCAAGAAATATGGAATTTGAATTATGGGCGCGCCATGACTTGGCTCGAAGGAAAGGTGAAACTATGGGCGAAGCTGCCACTGTCCCTTACTGGACGGATCGCTCTGGTCAAGATGATCGTGCTACCGAAATTCTTGTACCTGTTTCTTAATGTCCCGGTACCTCTGACGTCCCACTTTTTTGCTGCACTAAAATCCCAACTCACCTCATTGGTATGAGCGGGGGGACAGGCTAGAGCGGCCTGGGATGTGCTGTCGCTGCCTTTGCAGCAGGGCCGATTGGGGGCCCCAGACATGCACCTGTATGCAATATGTGCCCAAGATCAATTTTTACATTTCTGGGTACACCCCACCCCATTCCAGCCGCATGTAGCTGTAGAACACGACAACATGGCACCCACCCCACTTCCGGTGGCCATATGTGCGAAGGCGGGACGCCCCAGAGAAGAAATAGACACAGCTGAGACACTAAAATGGTCATGGGAAGAGCTGAGGAAAAGGGCGGGTGTGCCACTCTTGTAAGCACCATCACTGTCCCTGGTCCAGAATCCCATATTGCCTTGAATTGAGGGAGGCATTGGCAAGAACGTGCAGCAAAGATTGGCCCTCCACACGTTTGCAGACTTGTTTCCCAACGACGAGTTCATGCCCCCCCTGTAGCTGAAGAAGGGAATGAGATTCCATTCTCGGACCTGTTCTTGTACCACAGACTGAAATCGGCCTGCCGGGCGCTGTGTTGTGAGTTTCCACGAGCTCCCCCAGTATTTCATGCGTTGGAAACAATAGTGAGCTCCCCCTCTCCACGTAAATTGATGACTCGGATCTACCGGCAGGTGCAGACAGAGGCGCCTATAGTGCAGATCACAGCCCTGCAAAAGTGGAACGCTGAGCTTGACCCCCCACACAGCTGAGCAGCAGTGGTCCTTCTGCTGTGGGCAGCTCACTAAGCTGTCCCCTAACTATCAGCTATGGTTGATCCATTTCAAATATCTGCACCGTTTCTATATAACTCCAATCAGCTTGTACAGAATGGGGCTTCGTGAAGAGGATTGCTGCTGGAGATGTCGGCACTCCCCCGCTTCATTTCTATACATGGCGTGGGCATGCGAGAAATTAGCGGACTATTGGTCCTCTGTGTTTGATTCCATTAACAAAATGTTGGGGCGTGCCGACACCCAGTCCCCTGAGTTGGCACTACTGGGCTATGTAAAACACACCGCGCCCAAGTCCCGAAAATTGCATGCTATGCTATTGCTACACGCTAAGCGACAGGTGGCAGTGCACTGGGGAAGGAGGAGAGTGCCTTCAGTCAAGAGCTGGCTGGCCGATGTAACGTATGGACACACACAATTGGGCAACTTTTGGAACTTAATGCCCCCGCTTCTAGACCACGAGACATATGGGAACCATTCCTACAATGGCAGAGGGAAAATGTTTGTGAGACTGCTAGCGATGTTGGCAATTAGACAGGTGGTTCTTTGAACATGTACTGCAATTAGATGTGTGCTGGGCTGGGGGGGTTTCGTGTTGGGTGGGCGTTGCTGGGAGGGCTCGGGGGATTGGCCTGCAATATTTCCGATTTTCCCCCTATATTTGTTGTGGCCTCACTTCTATGACTTAAAGACTTGCTGAGGTGCGGACTGCAGATCACCACAGCCACTTGAATGTATATGATGTATTTCCTGCTGAAGACACAACACTCTGCTATGATTATTGTTTTCAACTGTCACATGAAATCTGCACTTGCTTGCCTCATCGTAAATGTATGTGTACTGGCAATTTGAGTTCCTTTTGTTTTGCTGTTATGTATGGTTTAAAATGCAAATAAATAAAAATAAAAATAAAATAAAAAGTTAGCATGTTGTCCTGACAAGTGCAACCACTTGTCAGGCCTTACCTTCCATTTTTCATACACTTTGGTCACCCCTGTGGAAGGTCCCGGGTAACCCGTGGGCAGGGTGCAGTGTAAGTAAAAGGCAGGATATTTACTAAGGTGTGTGTTATGTCCTGTCAGTGAAAAACACTCCATTTCGTTTTTCACTGCTGAAAGGCCATCCTGCCCATAGGACAGAATGGGGGAGGCTGGGTGTTGAGTTTGTTAGCCAGGTTTCCTATAAGTTTAAAATGGAGAGGTGAAGTTTAGTATGTTTGAACTCACTGTGTCATAGTGGCAAGTTGAGTTTATCACCATTGGGCTCAGTGTTAACCGTTTGATCACAGTTATCCTTAATCCCAGCAAAGTCTCATGGTTAGGCAAGGGGCTTTGAACAAGATTGGTTTGATTACAAGTACTGGCCACTACATGTCTCCCCAAAGCTTCATATATCTCAGCTGTAGCAGTAGGCCCAATCTTGTTCCTTATTGATGTTTGACTAAAATGACGAGAATGACCCCTCTCTCTATTACAAATACTAGGCTGCATTTGAGCCTGATTAGTACTGCTATTTTTGCTGGTTTTACTGTCATTATTTGGCCCACCCAAATGAAATTCCAAACGCTCAAGTTTCAACATAATCCCCTCTACATGATTATTCATGAGTCGTAACTTAACAAATTCCTCCATTGTAATCCTGACAGCTGCTTGGGCCCGTTGTACCAAGTCTTCAACATGAAACAGGATCGTTTCAGCAGTTACAGTAACATGTCCAGGTTTACTTGGCCTTTTTCTCCCCTTCTTTTTACCATGATGGCTCGAGTGGGCCTTTTGCAGAGATAAATACTCTCTGGGTATCTCCATATTACGTTCTCCCCTTACATCCTTTGGCAATATGTCATTGTGTGGGGAACTTTCCCCCCTTCTCTCTGCTTAATTATCAGCACCTTTAGCTCAAAGGACACTGGAATTATAGGGGTATTATCGATTAAAGTTATACTCCAACAGAGTCTGAACTCAACCCCAATTCGACCTCCGCATTTTGAATTTGATTGTTCAAGGCCCCCACCGCCAAGGTCAAATAAGAGATAATGGATGCAGAGTTCCTGGGGACCTTCACCCTGTCACACCCCTGATCCTGTGAGCATGGTTGTTTACGCTTGCCCAGTGTAGTTGATGACGGCGTTGATGTTAGAGAGGTGGCCCAGCCCGGCCTCTGCCATGCTCTGATAGGTACAGACGGGCCCGCCCTTGGCATGGGGACACCTGCAAGCGTTCCGCGATGCGGGAACACCTGTGTGTTTTTGTGCCTCCCGGCGCTTAGGGAGCTGACGCCGTTGGCGGGAGGCTCGAGGTGCCGCAGCGGGTGCTAGGGGGTGTAGTCCACCTTCTCCCAGTCACCTGATGTCCAGCAAGGCTTCCTCCACCCCCAGGCAGCAAGGGGGAAAACAGCAGTGTTGGCGGCGGTTTGGGGAGAAAGTGAAAGAGAGGGATGTGCCCTGGTGCGTCGGGTCTGTAGAGAAGTTTAGTAAGTATTGCCCTGTCCTCATCCTATCCTATAGTCTTTGTCTCCTGATTCTTAATCAGGGACCTCCACCAGTCCTGTGGCCAGGGTTGGTTTTCCCAATATCACCATTGAGTAACTATTATTCTGTCTTACATTTGCATATCTTTTTCAAATGAATGATTTATTATGCCTTTTGTCTCTTCATCTATTCACTCTTAATGCATTGATTTGTTAAATGATTCTGAAAATGTAATGTATTGCTAAATGAATTTTCTCTCCCATGAAAGTTGATGGAGTTGTGAATTTGTACTAATGAGTGTTCATTTATGACTGAGATTCAGATAAACTTAATGAATCCTACGCAGAGTCTGTGGGTATTTCACTAAGGTCTGTAAGATAGTTAGTTAATTGTTAATATCACCATGACCTACTCAACTAATGATCCATCGGCCAAAGGAAGAGTGTTGATCTGTGAAGATTAGTTACACATTGAATACATTTTCTCAAGAATAATTTTGAGTCTGCAGTGACCCCCAGCGAACAGCCAGGAAACTTGAATGTGTATATGGGCCTATTTGAAATTTTTGTTGACTGTGAAGTATTTATCCCTGGCCTTTCGCTGGATCACTATGGCCTACTCAATGCAGGGGCTCTGACAGGGCTTGATAGTGCCCTGAAGGTTTCTCCCATCCTGCCCTAGTGGCCCCAGCCTCATCTGTGTCCTCCCGGACCCCCTGTCATGCACCTATCTGGTGAAACATCTGTGATGCCCTTGGCTTCCCATAGCTGAGATAGGGCTATATAACTCTCATCACAAAGCGCTATGAACATGTCATGATTATAGCCCACCAGCACTTGTGGACATTGTGTGACACAGATTCAGTGCTTCCTGTGGGAATGCTGGACAACAATGCCAGAAGGGTGTCTCTGCATGTCCACATGGAGACACTGGAAGTCCCACTATCTACATCACTGCTCGGGTAGCGCTGCATGGTAGTGACATGATCTGTTTGGAGCGTGTTCATGTGCATTACTCAGAACTTTCCTGTTATGTTCAGCAGTTGGTACATATTTACTGCTGTTGAATTTAATGTATAGTGCTTTAACTGTATGGGGCGTGTTCCCATATGGGCTAATACTGCATATGGAGTGATCACACGGGGTGAAAAAAAATGGATGATGGTTCCTGGTGGGGCTGCAGATCCTGCTGAGTTTCAGACCGCTCCCATACCATAGAAGGGGGATCAAAAGTTACCCTTAGTGTTTCAACTGGATTTGATGCATGTGTGCATGAAACACACATCTGCAGAAATCATGCACTGAGCACTGAAAGAATGCTACTTTTCTAGGTTTGGTGAAAGAGGGTTGTAGCAAGAGGTGCACTGCCTGGGGAAAAGGGTCTAGTGGACTTACACAGCATCACTTTTTGAACCTCACTGACTGGATGTTGTCTCACTAAGGGCAATAAGATGAGATAACACCATAAATAAATGTAAAAATTAAGAGATCAGAGTTCATGAGACAAGATGCAAACACGTGTTTGTGTTTGCATTCAGAAGCTAGAGACACCGAGCATCATTAACTGGGAGCTGCTTTAAAGTTGAAGTCCAAAATGCCACACTGCTGGGGCTGCTGTCCGTGTCTGCGAACTTAGGCACATGTTTACAGGCTGTTTGGACTGGTTTCTAAAACAAATTCACCGATCGCGGTTTGTTTTTTCTCCCGGGTGCAGATGTACAGATCTTGACAGATCTGAAAGGTGACCAAGAGTATCCTGTCCAGCTAGAACTGTCAAAGCTTTATGTACTTACCTTGAGTTACAAGAGTGTGGTTGCACCAGGTAAGTATTTTGTGTTTTTCACAGGAACATTTTTTTTCCATGCAAGGAAACCCCACATCTTTATCAGATCTATTTTGGGGTAATATCTTTCCATTGCCATCCTGGAAACGGATTAATTTATGCTCGCGCTCAGAGTAAATTTTGAACCATTCCCGAGATGAGAACCGACCCAGACAAAATGTATGCAGACCTGACCTGAACTGGTCAGAGCCGGTCGCTCCACCCGCCGCGTGGCCCATCCTTAGTGTGCCCGGTCTCCGTTTGCTGCCGCCGCTGCCTGTTTGTATCTGCCTCACTGTTTTGCCCCTGATCTCGTTGTGCCAGTAATTGTATTTTTCCTGTATTGAATTGTGCCAGTAATTGTATTTCTCTCGTCCTCTGTTGTTCCCCTGATTGCTTTTGTGTGCCTCCACCGCCGTTTCTCTCCCGCTACTCCACCCGCTCCCCGCTCCCTGCCGCTGCTCCACCGCGGCCCCACCCCCGTTCCCTCCAGCATCACTGCACCGCTCCCCTCCCCACTCGCCACCTCGCTCCCGCTTCCCAGCTGCTCCTCCCTCCCACTGGATACATAAGGTGGTGTCCGCGAGGCGGGGAGCTGTGACCTGACCTGACCTGGTCAGAGCCGGTCGCTCCACCTGCCGCGTGGACCATCCTTAGTGTGCCCGCTCTCCGTTTGCTGCCGCCGCTGCCCGTTTGTATCTGCCTCACTGTTGTGCCCCTGATCTCGTTGTGCCAGTAATTGAATTTTTCCAGTAATTGTATTGTGCCAGTAATTGTATTTCTCAAGTCCTCTGTTGTGCCCCTGATTGCTTTTGTGTGCCTCCACCGCCGTTTCACTCCTGCTGCTCCACCCCGCTCCCCGCTCCCTGCCGCTGCTCCCCCGCGGCCCCACCCCCGTTCCCTCCAGCATCACCGCACCGCTCCCCTCCCCACTCGCCACCCCACTCCCGCCTCCCAGCTGCTCTTCCTTCGCTCCGCCCCCCCACTCTCCAAAGGCAAGCCCGTCTATACCTGTCCGCGCCTGGACCGCGCCCAGCGCCAGACCCCTTGGCCCCCGCAGACGCCATCCCACCCGCCGGACTTACGACGCTGCCACCCTCAACGTACTCAACACCGACCGGATCCCCGGTTGCTACCGAGCCACCCCAGGATGCACCCACGGACCCTTCACCTGCAAATCCTGCAAGTTCTCCTGCATCCGGACCGGCACCGCACCCGCCAAGCCAAGCACCAGAAGCAACCACCGGAAGTGCAACCTGCTCAACACCCGCTCCGTCCAACGACACGCCGTGGAACTATGGAACCTGCTCGAAACCACATCTCCAGACGTTGCCTTCCTCACGGAAACTTGGATGAACGCTTCCTCAGCGCCCGACATCGCCATCGCCATCCCGGACAGATACAAGATCACCCGGAGGGACCGCGTCAACCAGACAGGAGGAGGCATCGCCATCGTCCACAAGAACACCATCCGCATCACGACCAACTCCGACGACACCCTCACAGCCGCCGAACATCTTCACTTCCAGATACACATCGACCCCAAGACCACACTCAGAGGCACCCTCATCTACAGACCCCCAGGACCCCGCACACAATTCAGCGAAGACATCGCAGACTTCATCAGCCCACACGCCCTCCCCTCCACTGACTACATCCTCCTAGGGGACCTCAACTTCCACCTGGAGAACAACAACGACAACAACACCACCACCCTGCTGGACAACCTCGCCAAACTAGGACTCAAGCAACTGGTGAACACCCCCACCCACTGCACCAGACACACGCTTGACCCAGTCTTCTTCTCCAGCAAGTACATCTCCTTCAGCCACTCCACCGGACTCCACTGGACAGACCACAGCTGCGTCGACTTCAGCTTCAGAAGGACCACTTCTCACCACCACCCTCAACAGGTTCCCTGCAGGAGCTGGAACAAGATCACCACCGACCAGCTCACCACATCACTGAACCAGAACCCTCCCGCCAGATCAAGGGACCCCAACCAAGCAGCCAACAACCTCACACAGTGGATCACCAACTGCGCTGACAACCTCGCACCCCTGAAGAACCATCCCAGCAGGCCCGGCAGCAAGAAAGCCTCCAGGTTCAACGACGACCTCAAGAACTCCAAGAAGAACTGACGTACCCTCGAGAAAGCCTGGCGAAAAAACCCGACTACAGACAACATGACCGCCCTCAAGCACACCACCCGCAAACACCACCAGCTGATCCACACCACCAAGAAGACAGCATTCAAGGATCGACTAGACAACAATGCACACAACAGCAAGGAACTCTTCAGCATCGTCAAAGAGCTCTCCAACCCCAGCGCCGGAAACAACGGCATCACTCCCTCACAAGACCTCTGCGACTCACTCGCTTCGTTCTTCCACAGCAAGATCACAGACATACACAACAGCTTTGGCGCACAGACCACGCACCCAAGCACAGAACCAACGCCCCCCACCACCACCCTCCGCGCCTGGACCCCGGTCAGCACCGAAGACACCATCCACACGATGAACACCATCCACTCCAGATCGCCAACCGACCCATGCCCCCACCACATCTTCAACAAGGGCGACTCCGTCATCGCACCCCAACTCCGGGACATCATCAAGTGCTCCTTCAACACCGCCACCTTCCCGGAGAGCTGGAAGCATGCCGAACTCAGCGCCCTACTGAAGAAACCATCAGCAGACCCCACCGACCTCAAGAACTACCGCCCCATCTTGCTCCTCCCGTTTCCTGCCAAAGTCATCGAGAAGACCGTCAACAGACAGCTTGCCGCCTTCCTCGAGACAAACGGATCCCTCGACCACTCGCAGTCCGGCTTCCGAGCCAACCACAGCACCGAGACCGCCCTCATCGCAGCCACTGACGACATCCGAGCCCTGCTCGACAACGGGGAAACAGCAGCCCTCATCCTCCTGGACCTCTCCGCAGCGTTCACTACTGTCTGCCACCGCACCCTAGTACAACGCCTCAGCAACATCGGAATCCAAGAGAAGGCACTGGAGTGGATCATCTCGTTCCTCGCCGGAAGAACCCAGAGAGTCCGCCTCCCCCCGTTCAGATCCGAGGCCACCAAAGTCATCTGCGGTGTACCACAAGGATCATCACTCAGCCCCACCCTCTTCAACGTCTACATGAGCCCCCTCGCAGCCATCGCACGCCAACACAACCTCAACATCATCTCCTACGCCGACGACACCAAGCTGATCCTCTCCCTCACCAACGACCCAACCACCGCCAGAACCAACCTACACGAAGGGATGAAAGACGTAGCCGAGTGGATGATGAACAGCCGCCTGAAACTGAACTCAGACACGACGGAAGTCCTCATCCTTGGATCATCACCCTCTGCCTGGGACGACTCCTGGTGGCCCCCTGCCCTGGGCAGTGCACCCAAACCAATGGACCACGCATGCAACCTGGGCTTCATCCTGGACTCCTCCCTCTCGATGACCAGACAAGTCAAGGCCGTCTTATCATCATGTTTCAACATCCTACGCATGCTCCGAAAGATCTTCCGATGGATCCCCACCGAAAACCAGGAAGACGGTCACCCAGGCACTCGTCACCAGCCAACTGGACTACGGAAACACCCTCTACACCGGAACCACAGCTAAACTGCAGAAAAGACTCCAACGCATCCAGAACGCCTCCGCACGACTCATTCTGGACATCCCCCGACACAGCCACATCGCCGGACACCGGAGAGACCTGCACTGGCTCCCCGTCAGCAAGAGAATCACGTTCCGACTCCTCACCCACGCACACAAGGCCCTCCATGACCTGGACCCCAGGTACCTCAACAACCGCCTGACCTTCTACACTCCCACCTGCCATTTACGATCGACCAGCCACGCCCTCGCCGCCGTTCCACACGTTCGAAGAGCCACCATGGGAGGAAGATCCTTCTCCTACCTGGCAGCCAAGACTTGGAACTCCCTCCCCATCCACCTCCGTCTTACCCAAGACCACCTCTCCTTCAGGAAGCAACTCAAGACCTGGCTGTTCGAGCAGTAGCGGACCCCTCCCCCCCAAGCGCCTTGAGACCCTCCGGGTGAGTAGCGTGCTATACAAATTTCTTGATTGATTGATTGATTGATGTTCCCAAACTTTCCGGGCATGTCACCATGTTGCAACAGCTCCCCCCAGTAGACCTCTGTATTGTGGCAGAATTCCATGCTCCCTTGACTTTGCTGCAAGTCATTCCCTCTTATAAATCAGTTGATATAACTACACATTCCTTGGCTGTTATTGCAGTAAGTACATTGCCTTTGTTTCCAACTGGAGCTGGTGTGCTGTTGGGTCTGAGCACATATGCTACAAGAGGTGCTAAGGAGCTGGTGGTTTCCGGTGCTCGGCAATGGCAATTAATAGTCAACACCAGTGCTCGTGACAGTCTGCCACAAGGCAGCGCTGTCTGACTAATTTAGAAATGACCACAACAACAGTTAACTATTAATTTAATATACATTAAAAAGACTCTTTCCTGCCACCCAAGTCATTCTTCTAGCTTAGTGGCCTGAAATAGTCAGAATTGTCAAACTTGTTGGAGTGGGATGGTTAGTAGTTGTGTTGTCACTATCATTGGTAGCATTGGTATGGGCAATGTGTGGTGCAAGCCGCTGATCTCCTGCCGAGAGCCCTGGCACTTATTGTTTTTCACAAATTAAGCGATGGTTACAAGAAGCACAAGGGTGGTGTCCTGTGGTGCATGGAAGCGCTCACAAGGTGCTCAGGGGTTCATGAATTGTTAGAGGTCGAGCATTAACAACCTGCCACATAGGTAGTAGAGTGTCCCATGCGAAGACTGCTGTAGTGTCATGTGTGAGGAATGTAGGTGTTATGCTTTCGCAGTGACCTAGCGTGTGCACTTAAGTGCAGTGGAGCGCAAGTGTTGATGCACACACCTCTGAGTGGGTAACTAATAAACGGATAGAACGTACACCTGCATGTGGAATGTTACTTTTTGGATGTCCCTAATTCGTGTGGATTGCAGTGTATTCTGGATATAAATCAGGCATGGGACACTTTGCTAATCGTGTTTTAAGTTTCTTGTGGTCTTGCAATATGAGGGGCACCAAACATCTGAGTGAAGGAGTGAGTGGCAGCTTTTATAAAACCCCTGCCACCACCCCAAGGGAGTCTCTTGGTGCTGCTTCACAGAAGAAATGTTTTTATGTGTAATTCGGACTGTATGGGCTGAACCAAGTGCGTGTGCGGCGGAGGAAAAAACTCCTTGGAAGGTTATGTCACGTACAATATTGGCTACTATCAGAGGGTGGAATTCAGACATATCTGCAACAGGAAGAGGACAGTGTGTGGAATTCAAGAACCTTGGAGTCCTTTAAAAGTAATAAAAGGCTGGCACAGAATTCTGAAATATCAAAGGACAGTTTATTACATGAAGTGAGGCTGCGTCCCCCAAAAGCCATGGCAATTGAATGAGGCAGTCTGAGGAAGTCAGAAGGCTGATGCCTTATATACATTTCAGACTTACACAGTAAGCATACATAAAAAGGGGGCAGTCTTAGCTCCTGCGAGCACACAAAGAATACCATTTAAGGACATATGGAACCAAGTGGGAGGAGCTAACAGTTTCAGAACGTAGTGAACACATTCCTATGTAAAACTTAATCAGTAACAGATGCAGACTCTACCAGGCATTTCTGAGCATGCGTGGAAGTGGAGGAGGCTAAATATATCCTGTTACTAGGCAGACTTCAAGTGCAGTTAAAAGGAAGGTAGGACAATGCACAAAGTGAGCACATGGCAGCACATGGTAGCCAAGATGGCCTCCAGAAACTAAAATGGCTTCTAAAAAACGGGTAAGATAACTTCTAAATGCGAAATGGCTTCTGCTAACGCTAACCCATTTATGCTAATTTACAACAGATGGCCCTTTTAGCGTTTGCTGAAGACATTCGTATTACGCAGTAGGAACATGGAAAACAGGTGCTCATTAATTTGAACATAATTTCGTCAATTTTCTAATTCATTGCTAGATAACCATTTCCATTCTAAACATTTCAGCAAGGGTATGACCAGGAATACTAAAGAACGGGACATTAGGTCATAAGCATACATACAAACAGTAGGAAGAAATAATGACCACTATTACAGAGAAATTAGCATTTTCACAACCCTAAGCAATAGCAAATCCTAAAATCTTTCAGAAAACACTATATACTCATATAAAACAGTATCAATGCAATCCTTCAATGCTCTCAAGTTGGGTATAGATACTATTCCACAGAGAATGAACTTTTATTCTACCTAAACTAAACAGAACACTACTCTAGAATATTGCAGGCAAGACAATAAAAATTAATTCCACAACACCCAGTATTTTTAACCTTTAAGGAATCACTTTTATAACCACAACTTATGCCCAGAGTCCAATTCCAAGTCCCTCTGGCGGACTATTATTGCTCATCGAATCTCTTCATCCATCGCTGCAAGGGCCTCATCATTTCAGGCCTTCCATAGAAATGTATCTCAGCATCCGTTGGAGTGCCCCTTTTGGCAAACACTCATAGTTCAGTCAAAAGTCTCCATGTCATAAGGGCAGTGCACCAGTGTCTCTCATCTGCGGCAGACACTACGGCAGACACTACAAATGACGTGCTCTTCGTGATCAAGGGCACAAAACATCTCGTGCAGATCCAAGCACTGTCAAGGAAACTCCTTTAGCAAATCAGCAGCACTTTCAAACTCCAACACTCCTTGTTCGGTGTCAGAGGACGCTCAAGCTGCTCGTTCATGGGCACCATAAGATAGTGCCTCTCGCCAATCTCGAATTCTCCATTTCATTTCTTTTTCGTTGGAGCAAAGGTGAAAAAGGGAACGGTGTGGCCAACTTAGACCAAGGCTCAGGCCAAGACACAGACCAAAGGACTCAAGGGCTTCAGGCCAAAACTTAGGCCAAGGGCTCAAGGGGCTGTACACTGTCAGAGGTTGCCAGTACATAACAGGTACCTTTTTGCGCTTTTTTTTTTTCCAATTCAAATTCTGTTGCAAAACCAAAGGGACTCCTTTTCTTCTGTCGTGGAACGCTGGGCAGTAGTGTGAACAAAGAACTAGGGTATACCATTGATGGCGTGCAGATTCCTTACTGGGTGCTGGGACTATAGACCAAAACTTCCTGCTTTTATCTATGGCTGTCAAGGATAGGAATTCGAATTCATCTTTGTCATTCGTTCTGCAGGTGTCACTCTCCCTTTGACTCTGGAGAATCCTGCAGAACCTATCAATGTAGAAGATATGACACAATTGTTAGTTTCCTTCAATTGTTGCACAAGAACAATTCAATATTTAACAAGGGGATTGCAATCAGTTACCCTACAACCTTCAAGAGAGGGGTCATACACCATGAGACTATCATAATCTAAAATGCATTATCATTCTCATAGAACGCAAAGCAATGACTCTAGCTTCTTCAATTGTGTTTCCATATGAGAGCATGTCTTCTATCATCTAGGGGTAGGCAATTACATAAACATTTTATCTGAGTGGAAGTCCTTACATATAGGGGCATCATCTAATGGGTAAACATTTTCCTAAATGAGAAAATCTAAGTGTTCCTAAATCCCTCACCTAAAACATTTCAAAAACGAAATCACATAAGAGATGGTCAGGGACATTCAGACAATGGCTAATTTATCAAAAATGTGAAAACAGAGAAAAAACAAGAGTACACACTCCTAATGTTTCCATTATTAGAACACATGTGGTCCATCAAACATTAAAACAGAAGCTGAAAGAACTGAGAACCTAATTAGAATGGGCATTACATTTTTCCCACATTCAAGAATGAACATACAGTGTCTCCTATTGAGATGAGAAACTTTCCTTATTATATTATTAAATCAGTTAACCAGTCTATCACTAAGCTGACAGTCAGACTGGAAAGCATCAAAAATATAGGCCTAAAGAAAAAGTCTAAAGAGAAAGAAACAGTCTGGTCAGGTCATACTAAAGGGAATTATGCATAATGTTGTTGTTCCTATTACATCTCTGCAGTCTGGACACAATGCAACATCTGGGGGAGAAGCGCTACACCATAGACAGTAATCTCAGTTAATTGTCCAGTTCCTCCTTAAAGGGAAAAAATGAAAAATATAGAAAAAATGAAAAAGTTAGGTCACCTTTTAACAAGAGCCACGAATCTATAATTGCATCCTTAGGTCCAATCAAGGATATGTATATAAATCTAGGCCTGCCTGTTCCTTAAGGGAGAAGGGCAGTATCTGTATTGTGGCTTCCTGTATATCTCTTTTATTTTACTTCAATACTATTATGTTCAAATTTTAACATCCACTGGTGAGGCGAATGTATTCTCATGATCACAGTATGCAAATATCATATCTGTGAAATTTAGTATGAACAAGAATATTAACCACGTGGTGTAAAGCGACACATACCGTCATACATGTCTCTTCACAACACAGGCAAATTTGTAATAATATCAAAAAGCAGCTAATAAAACAAAACAACATGTCATTACGCTATCATCGAATATACATGCATATATAGTAAGCACAAAAAGCATAAACTAAGCACAATGGTACTTGTAATCAAGCAGAAACGCGTGCATGCATGCAACCCAAAACCCAGAATCCAGGCCAGCTTAATTTGTCAAAATCAAAAATTACACCAAAAGTACGCTTTCATTTTACTCACACCCCGCTTTTTGCCAGGTTATCACCAGTTGCTGGTTATCAAAACTGGCAAATACAACTTACAGTGCCGTTTGTGACCCATAGGATGAGCAAGAACCATTCATAAGGGAAAAATGCAAAATCATGAAAAAAACACACAAACATTTCATTTCAAAGAAGTCATAATAAAACCCATCTCTTCGCAACATACTACTAACATAGCGCATAACAGAGTAAATCTCAACTGTTAACCAACCATCCTCATTGTAAAACATGCTAACCCGCTTTCATAGTGACTGTAAAACTTTTTCACAGACACACTGCATTCCTTGCACCAGCCTTTCCATGTGGCCCCTTCAGACCCCCTGCCCTCAAGGCCCTGAGAGCCTGCGGCCCCTCATGGCCCTGGGAGCCTGCGAGCCCCACATGGTCCCCCCCTCTCCAAAGCCCGTGAGGGCCTGCTTTTTTTTTTTCTGTCTTTAGGGCTGGTCAAGAATGCACTACTCAAAAACAAAAACCTTCATGTAACCCATCTAATGTGCAAGCTTGAAATTCTGCTAATCAGAGAAGCTTTTTCACCAAGCAGTCCTTGCTCCATCTGTTCACTTACTTACTCCTAAACCCCCTTCTCACTGACCTTAAGGTCAAATTCTGCCAGGCCTACCGTCTTGGCCCTATATCCTATTTCCTCCCTTAAACTTACAAGACCAGAAACCATTCCCCACTCATTCTAAGCTACAAGATCAACCCTGTTGAAAAACACATGTTATATAAATGACTTCTTTCAGGAATAAAATGCATTTAGTAAAACATTTACTGTGAACAATTTGCAGAACATAACAACATAGCATACCAGCATTATCTTAAATGTTTGGTACCAGCCTATACAATTGCACTCAGTTATCAGCTCCACAAAGATAAAAGACAGAGTAGGCCCTGCCGAAATTTGAATTATCAATCCTGATATTAAACATAAACCTCTACACCGGGCACAGTAGCTCACTGAGCTATGAAGAACAACCTCAAATAATAACAACCCACACGTTTTGTAATAGATACAAACATGCATTCTCTGAAAGCCAGAAACACTGCAAGGCTATGGTAAATGACTAGAATGCTTTTTAAAAGGTCCAGTTTAACCTATTTTCGACTTTTGAGTTTGGGGCACTTAAAATTGAAAATGCTACACTTGCATTACATATTAATCATCCTTAGAATGTGCTTTACATGTTGCAAGGAGCAAACATGAGGCATAGGCATGTAATGCCTTAGAAAAATGAGCCTTTACGCCTGCGTCAAGTAAAACCCTAACATGCAAATATCCTAATTAGTCAGTCACACATTAATTTAATCAAGTTTTAATTTTAGGAGGTCATAGTATGAGTATTAAGCTTTCTAAATATCTAAAAACGATTTTGAAAAACACATATTTTTTTCAAATAATTTTTCATGTTTAATAATTTATTTATTGTTTATTTTTTTCAAACCCATTCTGAATTACTAAAACCGCATTTAAAAACCAAACTGCATCTTTTGCCTAACAGTGTAGATGTAATCATGTATGAGCCTATGCGCAAAAAGCCTAAGTTAGAACAAGACATATTTTCGCGCCAGAATTTAAAAGAGAACATTTGAGCCACAAACCCAGAAATATACCCCTATTTCTTTTTACTTGTTTTACTCGTTTTAGGAAATGATCAAAAACCCCAATTGAAATGCCTTCCTGTAATACAAAATAATGCAACTTACTTTTGTAACCCTTTACAACACTTATTCTGAGTTGCTAAATTCAGCCTGTGTTAAACTACCTTCTAATCTCTGGCTGAATCAACATTCCAATGTTTTATGGCCTGTAAAAAAACACCATCTGCCGGTCTCAAGGCAGGAAGGCAGGAAATGACCTGCACGAAGCTAACCCTAGAGCTTTCAGGAAACAGACATTTTTAGAAACCTGTGTGCCACAAAATACATTTAAACTTAGCAAAAATTCACTTGTAGCTGAAACTTTAACATTTTACATGTATGAAAATGCATGTAAGTAAAGGAAGGCTTCAAATTCGTTTTTCCCCACAGAACCCACAATTTAATTTTTAGGCCTTTCATATTCCCAGTAAATGTAAATTTTCAACTCTATCTAATTTAAGCATTTAACATTTTGCACAGATGTGCCTTGTTTAGTCTAAAAAATTACGAGCAGCATATAACTATTTTAGCAAGTAACATGGCAGATTACTGCATTCTTATTTAGTTTCCACCTAATATCAATTAATCCAACATTTTTCTTAACAGACTGAAAAACATCAAGAAATCCACAATCACACATTGAGCTCATTTCACACAGAAACAGAAACATTTTCAAACATGCAGGACACACAATACAGCGCTTAAAGGATGTTTTTTCATAAATTTGCGCCAACGCTATTTACAAGCAGAAGTTACGCTAACAGGAAAAAAAAACACATTTTAACACACATTGAACCCACAGATCAACACATAGGACTGAAACAAAAACGTGCCACAAACAGATCCTAAACCAAACCAATTGTAAATGCTAGTTGTACGTCATATTTACAAGGAGTGTTTGGCAATGATGTTTCAATTCACAATTTTTCTGACTGGCAGAGCACCAAAAATCGCTCTGCATTCCCCCATTTATAAAAGTGCGCAGAACAAAAGATCTTTACATGTATTATGGCCATATTTTAGTTCCGTGGGGATACAATATCACCAAGGAAGAAATATGTTTTCACACCTAAACCTATTTAGGTATCCCTTCTAAGGGAAGCCGGCTCACTTACTTCAAGTCACATTATGGTACCGTTCACAAAAGCAACACATTGTAACATGTGAGCTTAACCAAGGACAACAGGCATGCCAAAAATAGTGCAGAGTATACACTACTATCAAAAGTGGAGGAAATATCCTCGCATTACCTGCCTATATGAGTTGCAACACATACATATCAAATCAAATCACATCAAATCATATTCATATCATATTCTTCGAAGATCAAACATAGTTCAAAGTAGACAAGTCTATCTCAAATTCAAAATATGCCACAGTAAGCGTTACAAAGGCATTCAAAACTTAGAACAGGCGCCGCAAAATTACTTTTACCAAACATAAGCTGTCCAAATTCTAACTGCCAGGTCTTATCTAACAGTCTATCTTTTTATGTTACATTTTAATACTCACGCCAAAAGTGTTCTCAGTCAGGAGGGTGACATCCTTGGGAGGACCAAAGATCAGGAGAGGCAGAAAACACACACGAGCTGCAGACACAAGGAATCACCAGAGGCGCGCTGTGCACAGCTACCTTCTTGCAGAACCCAGTCCCATGCTGCTCAGCAGTTTTCTGCCTCCTGGCAAGTTGATCACTCCTCCAGATTGTCACCTCTCTGATGAGTCCCTTCATCGCGGTCGCCAATTGTGGAATTCAAGAACCTTGGAGTCCTTTAAAAGTAATAAAAGGCTGGCACAGAATTCTGAAATATCAAAGGACAGTTTATTACATGAAGTGAGGCTGCGTCCCCCAAAAGCCATGGCAATTGAATGAGGCAGTCTGAGGAAGTCAGAAGGCTGATGCCTTATATACATTTCAGACTTACACAGTAAGCATACATAAAAAGGGGGCAGTCTTAGCTCCTGCGAGCACACAAAGAATACCATTTAAGGACATATGGAACCAAGTGGGAGGAGCTAACAGTTTCAGAACGTAGTGAACACATTCCTATGTAAAACTTAATCAGTAACAGATGCAGACTCTACCAGGCATTTCTGAGCATGCGTGGAAGTGGAGGAGGCTAAATATATCCTGTTACTAGGCAGACTTCAAGTGCAGTTAAAAGGAAGGTAGGACAATGCACAAAGTGAGCACATGGCAGCACATGGTAGCCAAGATGGCCTCCAGAAACTAAAATGGCTTCTAAAAAACGGGTAAGATAACTTCTAAATGCGAAATGGCTTCTGCTAACGCTAACCCATTTATGCTAATTTACAACAAGTGCATCCTGGTAGGGGTGCTCCTTTCAGGCTCAGGTGACAAGGCCAAAGGTTTGGCAGCAGAGGGTAGGAGCAAGGTGATAGCCCGGAGAGGTCGATAGAGCATGAGGAGCTTTGGCAGGAGGAGAGGGGTTAGGGTGTTAGCTGTTGCAGCGCTATCATTATGTATTTATGTAACACTTCAAAGGCGGGAGGTGGAGGAATGCGAGGCATGCCGTCTTGACCGTGCCGGGGTGGATGGAGTTCAAGCCAGCTTTTGCACATTAGATGCCCCTGGCGGAGGGTGAAGCCTGCAAAGAGCAGGCGCGTAATAGGGAATGTCAGGCAGGTAGGCGGGTAGGTTTTAATATCTGGCAGGATTTGCCTGAGTGCTTGGACCTGCAGAAACTCACACATGCCGTGCTGTTTGTCATGCTGCACCCGTATGAGGAACGTAACGTGGCAACCTGCAGTGCAATCCTCCCCCCAACTCCTCAGGGGCCCCAAACTTCCAGGCGGTCCAATTCAGCACAAGACCAATGATTATCCTGAGATATAGGAGACTGAAGGGCCTGCACAACATTTTGTAAAGGAGGGTAGGGGGGGTTATCTTTTTGCACTTTGCCCTTACATGAGGAGAATTTGGATTTGAAACGCTATAGAGACAAGCATTGGCAAACACTGCAAGTCAAGCTGGCACCTGCTACAAAATTAAGCATTGCTCCCGTGTTGCTAATGCTGACAGTTTAGCGTGGTCCCCGGGGCTATGACAGCACTGAGGAGAAAGCTGATGCGCTGCATGCGCTGCCAACCAAAAAGGAGGGGTGACGGCCGCAAGCAAGTAGCGTGCGCATCCCTGCTCGCTCTCGAGGCAATTCTCCATGGGAGTTAACTTGCCAGGAAAGATGAGACATGCACCCACCATTAGCTATGTGCATGCTACGATTTTTAAAGGACAAACATGAAAGCCAATCCAAAGTGTGGGAGGAGTCAGACCCCACAAAGTATATACACCATATATCCTACAGCGTTAACGCTGTGTAGGTTTGACCTAAAAAGAAAATATTAAGGAGTGAAAAATGAAGAGACGATGTAAAGACATAAAAAAGAAGGTAACATATAAATCGTGGGAAAAAAGAGCAAAAAATGGGAAAAGGAAATAAAAGAAGGCTATCAAACATCCTCGAAAGCAAGGGTTTGTAGCACCTTGTCAAGTTGAAACTCTCAAAAGCACTGCTAATATCATTCTTCAGGTTCTGCCTGGCGGAATGTTACACACCTTCTCGGTGGTTTTGTTGTTCTAGCTCTAATCACGCCCAACAGGATGTGGAAATCAGTAACTTAAGGGAATACAAAATAGTGCTTGAAAGTAAAGAAGGACTGTAGCAGAGAATTCACTTTCAGCCTTTATCAGCCATTTTTGAGAGGTCAACACCGTAGGTTTCTCAAAAGTTAAGTCAAACAGTTTCTGTTTTTACATTGCAAACAATAAATATTTTTAGATAAACAATGATGTTGTTTTTATAGCTAGTTAACTTTTTTAGATTTGTGTACAGCAGTTTTTTTTTTACAGAAATGTCTCACACTGCTGTCAGAACAGTGCAAGGCCTAGTGCCCAGATAAAAGGTTCAACGCTGAATTCAAAATTTACAAACATACGTGACAAGAATCTTCAATTCTATTAACCCCTTCGCTGCGGGGCTAATTTCCCCACAGCGCGGGGGGGAGGGAGCCGCGCACGGCGCCGCTGTGCTCATGACGAGCCCAGGCTCATCATGCAGCACGGTGCTCGTGTGCTGGTGACGAGCCTGGGCTCGTCATGACCACGCCCGCGCAATGGAACGCTCAGCACAGCGGGGAAATTAGCCCCGCGTGTGAGCGTTGCACGGCTCATGACGAGCCTAGGCTCGTCACCAGCACACGAGCACCGTGCTGCATGACGAGCCTAGGCTCGTCATCAGCACAGAAGGGGATAAGGACAAGGAGGCAAGGATTACGCTATTCTCATTTCTTTAATAGAAATGCCCAGCAGCCAATGAAACAAGTAAAAAACCAATATACCCATGAACACTAGGGTAACAACCGTAGAGACCATAGTATATAAGGCCATGCAGAGTGTCTTGTAGTGTAGTTCCTATTTTCCCAATAGGCTCTGTGCATTGGAATAACATAAACAGCAGTGTAGACGTAGGACTGAGGTCTTCTAGGTCTCTACTGACTATGTTAAACTTAATTTAGGTTCGCGCCAGCTAGCTCAGAGGTCACTGGAAACTTTCTTGAATGAATAGAGAGCAATAAGCTTCCCTGGCTCAGACAAGAAGGGATTCAGCTTCCGACAACCATATAACATGACAACTTTTTGCTCCCCCAGAATAAGAGTAAATCTCTAGTCGTGTGAAAACAATAGACAGCTATTTCACTCAATCAATTGTGCATTCTTAGTTTCACCAGAGTGCAGAGAAGAGAGAGACGGGCGTTTTCAATAAAAGGTATTATTTATTGAGCAGTCTTCCTTCTCATGCAAGAGAAATGAATTGCCACAATTGCAATACTTAATATAAAGTAAAGTACGTACAGTAAAAGGAGTATTATGAAATAATACTGTAAAAGCATTGATATGGTTTCTTAGCCATAAGACACTTTAAAATGGATAAAATATATATATACATATATACATTGACTAACGTGCTCAACTGGTGCTTCTAAAATACGCCTACCCCGGTGTACCTGACCTAAACCTAATACGTGGGAAGGAGTAAGTAGGTAGCAGGGTAAGTTAAGTTGGTTTTGCCAAGAATCTGATTCAAGAATTCTCTCTAAGGGTTTAGTCAGCACTGTACCTTGGGAATAGGATGTAGGAGGTCTGGTATCTCTCTTTCAGGACTCGATATCCCAGTCACCCGCAAGGGTAGGCTGGAAACGCCGGAGCTGGATTTTCTTGGCAGCAGAAAAGACAGCGTCTTTCTCAGCGCGTCAAAGAGGAGGGGCAGCGTCCGTGGGCTCTTCGTATCAGCTGGGCTCTCGGCAAGTAGATAGCTGCTCTGCTCCAAAACCACCACTGTGTGTTTGCTTAAGGCAACGTTGGTATATTTATACCTGAACTGTGCCGAGTTTGACGTAAGGTTTGGACATAAGACGTCAATAAAGATGTCACTAAAACTGGCCGTTCTTACAGTGCTCACAGGAGTTCTATTACAAATCAAAACAAAGCAAGTGGTATTTCCCAGGTTGCTGGAGGTTTGGTGTGTCGAAAGAACTCGTTGTGCTTTCTAGGAATCCAAGGAAGTAGCGTTTGCCGTGCCTTGGACTGCACGGGCGATTTACTTAAATATGGATCTGATTCTTATGCCATTATAGGTATATTATTGGTTATAGCCGTAAAAGGGCATAGATAAAAACACAATACCCACTCCACGATCTAATGTCCATCATTACTAAAAACTAGGCAATAGTAAACATGTAAAGGTGCATGTGTATTCCAACCCACCCCAAAATACATTTTTGCATTTGAAATGGTGTATGCGAAATACGCGAAAGATTGTTGGTACTGTATGTTTATCAAGCAGTGTAATCATTCAGTAAAAAAAGGATGCATATATATTTAGCTGAACGATTTGCGAAATTACACATGAAATGTCTCTTAATACAGAAAAGAAGGTCGAGACTATTTCATCACATATAAATGCAAACGCTTGTGCTTGTGCTAGAGGCTGAGGTAATATTTTGTCTCTAGAATTACTAAAAATAGAAGCTCTGTTCTTTAAGAATAGTTCTACTTTAAGCAGAGTACATGTGCCAGAAAAAGGGTAAATATTTTGGAATTTTGAAAAAAAAAAAAAAATCGTTTTCAGGGGAGAAAATAGTTCCAAATGTTTTCAGTAGCTTTTGTTTATCAAAGCTGAAGGCCGAATTCAGAGTTCAGGGGAACGCTGTGTGCCGGTTTGCTTAAAAAGTTATTTTTTCTGTTAGGGGAGAACATCATTTCAGACAGATGTGCAAAAAAGCAGTCTACAGCTTCAGGTGAAAGTTCGACCATGGTTGAAAATGCTGTAACCGGGCAGTCGTGAGAATGATTGCTATCATCGATGTCAGGATCAGCAATGTTTGCAGAAGGTCGTACCTGGGTGATGTTGCTCTTATCTCGTGCTTCACTGCCACCTAATCGTAGTGGTGAAGTTTCAATGAATGCCGTCATCAGGATTGGTAACTGCTGGGGACAACACGATGCATGAGCCGTTACAGGACTTAGCAAAGTATCGATATCCATTGGTGCTGCTGATTGTAGTGTAAGACAGGAGTCCAAAATGCATTCTTCTCCGCATAGCATACATCGAAGCACAGGTAAGATGCAGTTCTGCCATATAGGTCTGAATGAAAGAAACCAGGTCATATTCAGATCTCTTAGCCGGGCTAATCCAAGGACTTTAGTTATGCGGTCCCGATAGCGTATAGCTAGGATCGTTTCTTTCATTGTTGCTGGAGTCTTGTCTGCTGTTTGGCTTGCCATATCAGAGCAGAAGAGTCAAAAATAAAATTCCTGCTTCGAGTCCCAAAAGTAGTGGTAGGCCGCCAAAGACAGAATGGACAAAATTGGGAAAGATGCCCAGGACTGCTTTGAAGGGTGTTAACAGTCCCGAAAAAATTGTCTTAAATACATGTGCGATGCCACTGGTATCTGACATATTTAGAATTTGGCTTAGCATTTCTACGAAATGCACGGGGCAATTAGTTGATAAAAGTGTATGTATCTCTGCTGTAGTCCTTGCAACTTGAAGATCATACGTTTCTTTTGATGACGTTAAAGGCACGGTTGTCTGTAAAAGAACAGACTTCATTCTGCTTAAAGTATCAATTCGTATAGAAGAGATATTCAAGGAAGACCAAATTGTCGCCTCTGTATCAGGAGGGCCGTTTGGATACAATACTTGCATACCGCAAGTGACCATGGAACTAACGCTTACAAGATATGCTTTCCCTGGAACCATGCCACAACAGCTGTGGTCCATTATTAGAACGTAACTCCCGTTAGAAAGTTGTCTAAAGAATGGCTCTATTGTGTTGCAGGTGTGCAGTGCTGGTGGCATGAAAGGTTATTTGAAGTCCCCTCACAGGCCCCATGCAAATTAATACCTTGGCACAGAAGTATACCGCTTAGTGATCGTTTACAATTATTACCACTGAGAAATACATTCTGGTTCTTGTCACTATAACATGTGTGTGTATAAGGTAATTTCCATGAAGACTTAATGTAACCTTTACCCAACCTTTCATACTGGACTGCTGGTATATACTCTTGGCAATTTTTAAAATTGAAAGTTGTTATAGGAATTGTGATTATTCCGTGTATTATCCATTCAATGACAGATCTTTCTGACATTGTCAATGGTAATCTCTCAAGTTTTTCAATGCTCAGAATCGTATAGTCTGCTCTTTTTTGTGCCGAACTGATTTGTTTATCAGTAAGGTTAAAGATAGAGAATAATGACGTTATGTTTATCAGACGCCATGGCACGTAGCCTGAACGCAGGTTTTGCAACGTCCAGCCTAGCTGTACAATAGAACGTAATTGGGACTGACCATGTTGTTACATTAGCAAGTCCTGATCTATTATGTCGATAGTAGTTGACATAATACTGTCCAGTGAATATATTCTGCAGGACAGAGTCATTAACCCATTGTCCACAACAGAAAGCAATTTTTCCAAATTAATACGATCAATTTCTCGTATTTTCTCTGCTGTCTCAATTTAAGTTACTTTCCAAGCTTCGTTGTACGCCGCTATGAAACGTTTTTGACGCTGTTTGCGTGGTCCCATTATGAAATCACGCAAGTCAGCACAGTCTTTAAGTAAAGTCAAGTGTTGCTTAATTTCTGCCAGTGTGGATGTCTGTAGCCATTCAAGGCATAGTTTCCCTATACTGTATGTTGTTACTATCCCTGGATGTTGTCTCTGGGAGTATCTAGGGTCTGGTCCGGTCATTTTTAACCCCTGTAGTTTGTTCAGGAATCTAGCTTGACAGTTATTTGTGTCTGTTGGCCAGATTAACCACTTTTTCCAATCAGGATGTGTTCTGTTTTGGTGTAAAATTTGTGATACATCTATCTCAATATCTGTGGTTGTATTATCAGGTATTGGCTTTGGAATAGATGGTTTGTTTAAGTCTTTAATCTTGGTTAGGCCTAGACAAGTAGTCTGTTCAATGGTGTCATTCAAGAACATTATTTGTTCTGGGATCATGCAGGCGCGAAATAATGCTTCTAAACCTTGGACCTGCCATTCTTTTGTACCCCAGATGGTTTTTGTTTCAATGCTGTTTTTCCAGAAATCAAAACCAAATGTTATAATTTTTTCATAAAATGTTTCCGAATAAATCAATTTAGTATTTGTCAACATAGTTTTTATACCTGTTTTATCTAACAGTTTATAATAAAATGTTTCTGCATCACTTGTGTTAAACCCTGAGAAGTAAGGGAATTTCTCATAAAATGTTTTCGAACTGCTTTTAGGTGGAGTTGCACAATGTTCCCATTGATTATACTTAAAAACATTTCTAGGTTGTGCAGATTTATGCAAATAGTGATGTGCATAGTGGTTATAGTAGTACATTTGTTTCCTAGTTCTAAGAACCCTGTAAATAATCATGTTCTGTACATTTTACTGACATTACTAAATCTGACATCATATTATTTATGCTTTCAAAGTCCCAATCATCAGAAAATATACTTGGTTTTACAAAGTCACTTAATGAAACCTTGAACTGGTGTGGATATTTCAAGAGTACGACCGGGCCATAGATTTCGTAATCCGTTTTGTCCCAAACTACCCCACCGGGTATTGGAATGGCTGTGACATTCACTGATGATAGTTCTCTTTTCTCGATGTGAGATGACTTGTGTGGCTTTAGGATCAAGTTGATGTTCTGACTTGCTGTGTCCATTGTACTGTATTTTCCCTCAATGAATTTTCCCAAACAAAGTACCATGATGAGCCAAAGCAGGAGGAAAAGTACACCTAACACAATCCAAAATTCAATCCATGGAGAAATCAGATAGGTTTCTTTGAGTTGATGAAAGAGTTCTGTTGCTTTGTCTTTAAAAGTTTTTATTACTAGCGTTACTTCAGGTTCGCTTGGATCTTCAGAAAAGGTATCGAAATTGATGAAGTAGCCAGATGCAGTTCTGTCAATTGTTGGAATTGCTTTTTCAAGTTTTCTTTCATTAGCATAGTCTGAGGCTACATCGTTGTAGACTGGTGTTTCTTGACGAACTGTTTCAATTTGGGTTTCAAGAGGCACAAGTTCCATGGCATTGTTGCATAGTCCTTTTTTATTCACTGCAGGTTTATCAAATGTGATTAGTCTCTCAGTTTGAACCTCTTGGATTGTAGTAAGTTTTGGAGTTCTGCTAATTCTTGGGAGTCCACTGGGCCTACTACTTATTATTGGCCACATGATTGTGGTGTTACCAGGTCGATGGATACAACTCGGTTCTCCTTTTTACCAGCAAGGGGCGGTAGTACAACTGATCTTGTTCCGCTGACAGCTAAGACAGGTACTGCTTTTCTGTAAGAAGGCCCAAATTCCTTCTTCACCGCGATCTTCTCTCTGACCAGATCCCCAATCTTTGGAATCCAGACAGGTCTTGCTGGGACAGGTGGTGTATCTTCAGTGGTTGTTGGCTTTTGTTTTAACTTTATGTTGCTCAGAGCTTTTCTTGTTTCATTTAAGTCCTGTAAAACAGCCAAACGATCTTTGATGTCAAAGCATTTTTTCTTATCTTCTACCACTGAAGTTTGACTATCTAAATCCTGAATATACATTCTAGTTCCGAACAATAGTTTGTACGGGCTGAAACCTTTTAGTGAATTTCTCGTCAGATTGCAAAACTAGTAGATCGACATTTATCGGTAGACCTAATGTTTGCTTTATAATTGGTTGCAGAGAGACGGTACTCAGGTCTATACTGCACACGAAATATGCGCGCTTCCTGGTATCACACAAGCGCACGTGAGGTATGTCATTTTTTGAGCCTACATGAATAGACACCCCTATAAGCTTGAATGGCTGAATATGTAAAAAACAAGACCATTATTATATCTCGATGTAGGGAGCTTGTGTTTCCCAACCGTTGAATAATTGCTGGGACCTTTGCCCTACGTTTTCGAACCAACAGTTTGGTATTTATCCTGCTAATTGGGGGTTGGCAAAGCCCTTATGTATATTCGATTACAGTCCAAGTGACAAGATGTCCCTAGGTGTGTCTGTTTGTCAACGAAATTTCAGAATTACCCATACAGAACAGAATTTGGTGTGATTTCTAGCAGACTAAGAGATGACAATGTCTTTCCTTGTAATATTCAGTCATAATTCTATAACGTGGTCCGGGAGATATCACCCCCTGGAGACTCTGTTCCTCTCGCCCTCCGCAATAGGTGAGCCAGTACCAGATCTTGTATATCTGGATTACAATTCCCTGCAGTCATGGAACTATGTGTATAGTGTCTTTTGTACTTCGACAACACGTTTTTAACTGATAATTTGCTCAAATCCGCCTTCCTTGTATTAATCAACAGGATGGGTGTGTGTTAATTGATTTCTTTTTAACTGCCCCTAGGAGGTCGCCCACCCACAACTGTTTTGTCCTGAAGAAGACCCGTTCTGTAAGGACTACTTTCCTACACGTATTTTGGGTCGAAACGTAGACCATACAACAATCACCAACTCCTACCCCAAGCAAGACTTTAGCGGCTGAAGTGGAGTTTGGTTGTCTGCATTAGCTGTTTCAGGACTCTCTACGAGCCTTATGTTGTGGCCTTTGGCTAAAGGAACTGCATGTACTTAATTTCTCGATTGTGAATAATACATGTCACTGAATGATTCAGGTTATCCCTTTATCCTACCCTATCCTTGACACTTTCCCTCACTTCACCCCTTCCCCGTTGTGTATGTGGGCACATACAAAATCTTGCTATTTTGAGAAATAATTGTTATGTGTTCTAACCAATGAAAAGTAACATGTGCAAATCTGAATTAAACTTTTTTGCATCTAATAATTTTGCTTCTTGAAACAATTGGATATTTTTTTCAATTTCGTCATATTTTGAATGATCTGTACTCTGCCTGGGACCCCTTCCTTTTGTACTGCATAGTTACCCAGGTCCTTTTGACTTTAGTGGGTTTAACCCTGTTCTTTTGTAACGCTTTCTTTTGCTACAGCAGTCTGAACCGCCTTTACAGTATTTTCTGTAAAACTGAATGTTTTTTCAGCTTGTGTATACGAATGTGATTTGTAAGCTATTGGTACCGTTTCTCCCTCCTTAGAGGTCAGGTACGTGAATCCGCATCTTCCTGGGATGACTCGGATTACAAGGTTTTGTGTATTGTCGCGAGTTTCTAATTTTGTTTTAGCTAACATGTCTGTTTGCAATGATCTCAAAATTTCTGTGTGTTTCTGAGTCCAATGGATTGGTTTAAAATCAGGTTTTATTAATTCGTAGAGAGGTTTAACCCTCTCTGCATAATTTAAAATGTAAGTTCTTCCGAAATTCAGGAAGCCTAGTATCGATTGTAAGTTCTTCAGCATTTTTTGGTGCTTGGAGTACAGCGCACTTCTCTAAGAAGTTGTCTGCTAGGCTTTTGCCTTCACTTGATAATTCATATCCTAAAAATAGGACAGTTAGATGGGCAATTCGTGACTTTTTAAAGTTGAATTTGTAACCCTCTGCTCCGAACCCAAGTATTATGGTGTTCACTCTTTTCAAGTGAGTATCCAGGTTGTCATCTGTGAGATAGATGTCATCAACATAAGATAATGCCTCATCACCATACATTTGTAGTAACTCTGTTACTCTTGCTGAGAATAATCCTTGGCTATTCTTAATCCCTGTGTGACTCGACAGAAAGTTCTGTGACCCCATTATTGAGAAAGCGGTTAAATACCTGCTTTCTTGTGCAATATTTTGACAAAAGAATCCATTAGAGATGTCTAATGTTGTTTTGTATTTTTTGCGAATGATGTTATTCATTAGTGCCGCACTGTGCGAATTTTGTACCGCAAATGTCTTGCAACATGAGTTAAGGTGTCTGTAGTCCAAGACTAGACGATATGAGTCATCTGGTTTGGAGACAGGAAACAAAGGATTGTTCATTTGAGAGGTGCATGTTTCAATCACCCCTTGGTATTCAAGTTGATTGAAGATCTCCCTGACCTGTTTTTTCGCTTCTTGCTTAATTGGGTACTGTCTTTGTGCAGTTGTTGACATTTTAACTGGATTTTGTGAGGAGGAGAGCCCTCATCCCATCCTACATGATTCTTATATAATGCAGGTACTTTAGCGACTGCCCATTTTCTCGCATATATGTATTTTCTATGTATTGGAATATGATTTGAGAAGGCAGGCATAATCATTTCTTCGCCATGAGGGCACTCCCTGACAAACTCTGGTGACTAGTCTTTCTCAGCTAATAGGATGTCATAGCCTTTTGAGAGGTTATCCCAAAACAGACCCCTTACCTTCCTAGTCTTATCTCCCTCTATACATAATGTTATTTCGTATATTTTATGAGGTTCACTAATTCTGGTATCTGCAGTTTCCACCTGAATGTATTCATTCGTGTCCATTGTCTCCAGATGATTCATCAGGATCTTGCGAGCTATGGTCGCTTCTGCTGCGCTGTCTAGAATTGTCTGTGCCCACTCTCCGTTTTTCAGCTGTGTCCTCAGTATCCTCGGCATGTTTAATTATTTTAATACTTGCTACCTTCTTTCTTGGAAATTGTAATTTTTTACTTTGAACAGGTTCCTTGTCTTTGGACTTGGCGTGCTCTTCCCTGTGTTCTGACCGTCCTCTTCTTTCCGATTTCTGCGAGGAAGTCTGAAAAGATCGAGAGGGACGTGTATAAATATCTTGATATCCATCAGGCTTTTTCAAATTATCCCTTTTTCTAAGGTTGTATCTTTTCTCAGAGGGCTCCCTTTGGGGAGACTTGTGTTCTCGGTTCGGAGTTCTTTCCCTCCGCCGAGGAGACCTTCCTCTGGACTGGAATCTTTTTTCTTTGGGAGTGGATTGTTTATTTCCATCCCAGCTCTTTTTTGGAGTGTTTAGATTATTTTTAATAAATATCTTTTCAGGATTTTCAAGTAGTTGGGGTTTTACCGGTTTCCCACCCAAACTATCTCTACCTAGTTCTTCATAGGATTTTTCTATAATTCTGGCAAGTTCAATTGGTTGGTCTGCTATATCTGTTTCTTTCAATTTTTGGCGGATCGCCACAGATGCTGCTTCTCCTTTTATGTTGGCTAATAATATAGCCGAGACCTGCTTGAAGTCTTTTAGTAATTTCATACCAAGAGTTAAAGCAGGTTCGGGACCGTATTCACTTTGAATCTGTCTTAGTACATCTGGTATCAGTGCCAGAGACGGAACACCATGTTTTTTTGTGTAAATGGAAGCAAAGACTGTGCCCCAAGTGTCACAATCCTCCACATGTGGTGAGACCCCCATTGGAAGGCAGATAGTCAGAATTCTGTGTTTCTCACTAGGGGTAGTATTCAGGAATACTGCCTCTATTTGAGTTCTTTTTTGTGCTAGCCAGAATGGAATTTGTTCCCGTTTTGCTGGTGTTTTACCAAGACATGATTGTATGTTTTGTGGTGTAATTTTATTTGTGTTTCCCTGATGAGAGGTCAGCTGTGGAATGTTAATAGCTGGTTGGACTGTTGCAGTCCGCATTACATATTGGACTAATTGTCTATGAATTTTAATTAGTACTTTTAGCTGGGCTAAAAGTTCCCTGTCTGTCATTTTTTCGATGTCTGAATGCGGTGTGTAGCTGGCTAGGACCGGCCACGTTGCTCCTGATTTCCCTAGTGGACCGAGCCAGGTGATGTGATCAGTATGTTTTAGGGCGCCTTTAAACCAGAGCATGTGCTCTTGGTAATTTAGTGGGATCTCAATATCCTCGAAAGGAGTGTATTCATCCAGAGGTTCCTCTATTTTGTAATAGTGGGAATCGTGTGTTGTAGCGTTTGCCATGAATAGAATACCTCTGTCTGCCGATATTCGTGTGCCTCTATCACAAATATGACTGTACCACCTCGTGATGTCAGTCCGTTTTCCATAAGTTTTAGAGTTATAGCTCTTCTTATGTTGACCGGAATGAGTATAGCATTCGGGTCATTCTGTAGGAGACTCGTGTCATCCTCTAGGACTTGAGTTGCTATTCTAGCTGTCTCCCTATCGTCATCACTTTCCACCATTTTTACTGGCAAAAAGGTTTTTGTTGCAGATCAAGTTTCAAGGAAACAATAGATTAGGTGCACAATATTTTGGAACACTGTATCCTTCAACGTTGACTAAATCAAAACTCTACATAGGAATCTCTTCCTACTAAGTTCTGGCGGATTTTAACCTTTCACCCACTCCAGATGTCTATTGGAGTATTTACGGGAAAAAGGGTCTGTGTGAAAAAGCATGACTGAGTTACTCTAACGTCTTGCGTTAGTTTTATCGCCTTACCAATCGTTGGGTGCCATGTAGTGTAGTTCCTATTTTCCCAATAGGCTCTGCACTTTGGAATAACATAAACAGCAGTGTAGACGTAGGACTGAGGTCTTCTAGGTCTCTACTGACTATGTTAAACTTAATTTAGGTTTGCGCCAGCTAGCTCAGAGGTCACTGGAAACTTTCTTGAATGAATAGGGAGGGATAAGCTTGCCTGGCTCAGACAAGAAGGGATTCAGCTTCCGACTACCATACAACATGACAACTTTTTGCTCCCCCAGAATAAGAGTAAATCTCTAGAGTCGTGTGAAAACAATAGACAGCTATTTCACTCAGTCAATTGTGCGTTCTTAGTTTCACCAGAGTGCAGAGAAGAGAGAGACGGGCGTTTTCAATAAAAGGTATTATTTATTGAGCAGTCTTCCTTCTCATGCAAGAGAAATGAATTGCCACAATTGCAATACTTAATATAGAGTAAAGTACATACAGTAAAAGGAGTATTATGAAATAATACTGTAAAAGCATTGATATAGTTTCTTAGCCATAAGACACTTTAAAATGGATAAAATATATACATACATATATACATTGACTAACGTGCTCAACTGGTGCTTCTAAAATACGCCTACCCCGGTGTACCTGACCTAAGCCAAATACGTGGGAAGGAGTAAGTAGGTAGCAGTTTAAGTTAAGTTGGTTTTGCCAAGAATCTGATTCAAGAATTCTCTCTAAGGGTTTAGTCAGCACTGTACCTTTGGAATAGAATGTAGGAGGTCTGGTATCTCTCTTTCAGGACTCGATATCCCAGTCACCCGCAAGGGTAGGCTGGAAACGCCGGAGCTGGATTTTCTCGGCAGGAGAAAAGACAGCGTCTTTCTCAGCGCGTCAAAGAGGAGGGACAGCGTCCGTGGGCTCTTCGTATCAGCTGGGCTCTCGGCAAGTAGATAGCTGCTCTGCTCCAAAACCACCATGTGTTTGCTTAAGGCAACGTTGGTATATTTATACCTGAAAGGTGCAGAGTTTGACGAAAGGTTTGGACATAAGACGCCAATAAAGATGTCACTAAGAACTGGCAGTTCTTACAGTGCTCGCAGGAGTTCTATTACAAATCAAAACAAAGCAAGTGGGGATTTCCCAGGTTGCTGGAGGTTTGGTGTGTCGAAAGAACTGGTTGTGCTTTCTAGGAATCCAAGGAAGTAGCTTTTGCCGTGCCTTGGAATGCAAGGGCGATTTACTTAAATATGGATCTGATTCTTATGCCATTATAGGGATATTATTGATTATAGCCATACAAGGGCATAGAATGGAAATATGGATTCAGGTTCCTAGATAAAAACACAATAGTCTCACTTCCTCTTTCTTTGGTGAGAAAACATTTTAAGTAAACCGGAAATCCAAATGTGGAAAGTCAGTTAAGGAACCATCGCCAATCATGGATGACCAAGGAACACAATCCAGGATGCAGGCAACTGAAGAACACTGGATCCACAATCCCAGAAGAAGCAGGCAGGAAAGACCAGGCATCCTTGAAGATCTTTACTTGGGATCAGATCCTGAAAAGAGATATAAAACCGTAATACACATCCCATGCAAAATGAGCATAAAAAGAAGGGGGGTAGAAAAAACAAGGGATTTGCATAAATCCAACCTCAACTATTCATCCAAAATGCTTACAGCAGTAATAAATGTAAAAGAAACAACAATGAGTGGGATAATCCTCGACTCCTTGTCCTTAATAGAATTGAAAATTCTTGTCACGTATGTTTGCAAATTTTGAATTTTATTTGAGGACAGGAGGCTCCGATTATGCTTGTTTAAAGCTGATCCACCACTACAGGAGCAACATGAGCAATAGGTTTGTAGTAAAACGTTTTGAATACAGAAGCAGAAGACCAATCAGCGGCCTTCATAATGTCAAATAAAGTGACACCCATCAAGACAGCTTTAGAAGCCATTGCCCCTCTAGCGGAATGTGCCCCAAAAATAGAAACATCAAGACCTGCTTCCGCCATGAGCCAAAGTACCCAACGAGCCAAAGTAGCCAGGGTAATGGGCCGAAAAGGCTTCTGTAAAGCAATCAACAATTGACCCTGCATATCAGAACGTAAAGAAGCAGTACTGCCTTCATAATCCTTGACGCATTGGACGACACAAAGTTGGGATGGTTGGGGAAGGAAGGATAAGAAATGAATGCAGTATTTGTTTTGGTACGTCTAGAGAGTTGAAACGTAACGCCATCAGGCGTAAAACTGCGACCCTCCAAATCTAAAGCACAGACATCAGACACCCGTTTGAAGGAGACCAGACACAACAACATAGTTAGTTTGGCCGACAATTGTTTACGGGACAGTAAAGAATTGGAAGGCCAGGCCTCTAACAAACGTAAGACAACGGACGCATCCCATAAAGAGACGTACTTAGGACGTGGAGGATTTGATGGGAAACAACCTTTACAATGTAACTTTTACAACGCATACCATTACAACTAACTTTTACAACGCAACATCCATTACAACGCAAGCATTTACAACGCAACCATTACAACGCATGACACTACAATGCACACCACTACAACGTATGTCATTACAACGCAGTCATTACAACGCATACCATTACAATGCATAGCATTACAACACATAGTACCCTTACACTATCCAACACTTACCCTACTGTTGCACCCCCTGGAGTTAGAATAGTAATTTTAACCCCTACACTATCCAACACTTACCCTACTGTTTCACCCCCCTGGAGTTAGAATAGTAATTTTTACCCCTACACTATCCAATACTTACCTTATATGCAATGTAATGTTATGCGTTGTAATGGTATGCATTGTAAAGGTAGTATGCGATGTAATGGAATGTGTTGTAAAGGTAGTTTTTAAAAATTTGTTGTAAATGCATGCGTTGTAATGGAATGCGTTGTAATGGATGTTGCGTTGTAAAAAATGCGTTGTAAAGGTAGGCGTTGTAAAAGTATGCGTTGTAACGTCATACATCCTGATTTGATAGATGGATACCCTTGAGCAATTTAGCAATTAAAGGGTGTTCGACCGCTGGCTTACCATCCACATGGAGATGGCAACGGATATGGCAGAATGGAAGTTGTTCACCGTACGATAGGCTAAACCAGATGAAGCAAGGGAGGCCAAGAAATTAACCACTACAGAGACATCTGTTGAAGTGGGATCAACTTTCCGTTGAAAACACCAGTCACACCAACGCTTCCATGATCCCCTGTAGCGTTTGTGGGTACTGGGAGGCCAGGCGTCACAAATGAATTTGGAAGTGTCTGCAGAAAGGCCTGGGACCGACCAACGTTCCCCGAAATCCGCCACGCTAGTAGAAGGAGAGAGCCTGACAGAATCAGGGGATGCAGATTGTGAAGAGGATGTAGCAGGAGATTCCACTTCTGGGGAAGAAGTAGCGGCACTGCACAACACATTTCTAGGAGAACTGGGAACCACGCTTGAGCTCTCCACAGAGAAGCAATCAGGATCAGCTCTGATTGATAAGGCTTCGTGCAAGCCAGTAAATGTAAATGTAAATGTAGGTGTACTTGTAAAGTGCACTGCGACTCCATGGAGTATCCTGGCGCTGAAGACCGCTGGGGAACCCGTCATGGTTTTCCCTGTGAGATGGTCCCTTTCTGGGTATCTCCAAGGTGAAACCAGGCATCCCCGGCGTCTGTGGGGGCCGTTGTAGAGATGAGGCAAGCTTAATGTCCAGAGTTGCTGAGTGTGTTCCCTGGTTAGAGTAGGCACCGAGGCGAGAATTATCGAGTCTGTTTTGACCCTGGTCCACGACCCTGCCGCGCCAGGAATTGAACCCTGGTCCTGGGCCGTTCTCTGCTTACGGGTCTGCCGCCTCTAACAAGTGAGCCACACAACTCCACAGTACTCTGGGGATCATCATGAATGGGGGAAAGGCATAACACAGAGTCGATGGCCATGGTTGAAGGAAGGCATCAGTTGCAAGGGCCTTCAGATCCGGTCTCCAGCTGAAGAACAGCGGGAGTTGGGTGTTGAGGCGAGAGGCTAACAGGTCTATCTGACACTGGCCCCATGTCTGGAGAAGAGCGCGAAAAACGCCAGGATGGAGCCTCCAAACGCTGAAGTCTCGAATGCCAATCCTCAATCTGATTGTTGCGGTCGGGAAGATACTCTGCAATAACTGTGATCTTTTGCTACAGTCAAAAGTGCCAAAAATCTTTGGCAATCTCCGCCAGTAACCTCGACCGAGTGACGCCCAGTTTGTTGATATAACCGACCGCTGACACGTTGTCCATGCGGAGAAGTATACAGCAGTTGGACTGAAGGGGAGAGAAGCATCAGATCGCCAAGGATCCCGCCAGGAATTCCAGGCAGTTGATGTGAAGAGAGAGCTCCTGGGGAGACCACCGACCCCCCGTCGAGACAGGGCCGCACCGGGCTCCCCAACCCCACCTGCTGGTATCCAACTCAATCACCACCTCTGGTGAGTAGCTGAACAGGGCTCGCCCATTCCAAGCCTGCAGGTGATCCAACCACCATTGCATCTCCCACCACGCCTCCTCTGAGAGAGGAATCTGATCTGAATATCAGAGACCTTTCTGGAGATGACGTATCTTCAGACTCTGCAATGCTCTGTAATGATGAGGGGCCGGGAAGATCGCTTGAATGGAGGAAGACAACAGACCGACAACTCGTGCTAACGATCTCAATGACACAGTCTGTTTGGAAATAATGGAAGTCAACTCCCTCTTGATATACCAAATCTTTTGATTGGGCAATAGAAGTTGACGCGTAAGAGAATTGACCTGGAAGCCCAAGAAGTCTATTACCTGCGTCGGGCTCAAAACAGATTTCTCTACGTTCACTAGAAATCCTAGGTATTGCAAGAGGTCGATGGACCACTCCAGGTGAGTCAATAACCGGAGCGGGGACTCCACCAAAATGAGGATGTCATCCGGATAAATGATTAAACGAAGTCCCAGCGTGCGCAAGGACTCCACGACCGGCCGCAGAAGTTTTGTGAAGCACCAAGGTGCCGAAGAGAGGCCGAATGGGAGGACTTGGTACCCGTATCAAGTTCCCTGCCAATGGAACTGAAGGAAACGCCGATGAAGACGGAAGATGGGGATGGACAAGTAGGCGTCCTTGAGATCGAGACAAATCATCCAGTCCTTCTCTCGGAGAAGATCCCGTAACAGATGGATCCCCTTCATCTTGAAATGTCTGTAAACCACCCCCCCTTGAACTCCTTTGAACTCCTTCAGATTGAGAACCAAGCGGGAGCCTTTCCCTTTCTTTTCTACCAGGAAAACTGTGCTGACGAACCCCTGAGGGTGTCGCACGGTCGGAACAATTGCCTCCTTTAAGAGAAGAGAATTCAGTTCTGCGGAAATGAACTCCTGCTCCTGAAGGGAAAAGCAAAGAGGAGAGGGAGGGTGGGACTGACGCTGGGGCTGGTAAAATTCTATTTTGTAACCTTGGACTGTCTCCAGCACCCAAGCATTGTTGAAGATCAATCGCCAGTTGTCTAGAAAAGATTGTATCCTGCCCCCCAGAACCACACTGCAAGCAGGAATTAGGCTCACCTGAAGTATTGGAATCCTGGTATCCACCATGGGCTCCACCGGAACGTCCTTTTTGGTATTGCCCTCTTCTTTTTCTAGAGGGGTGGAAATTGGACTTTTGCGAATATCCGGTATCCTGATGACCGCCTCTGTGGGACTGATACCCCCTTTGGGTGGGTTGCTGGGAAACACGGCCGAACAAGCGTCCCCTATGTCGTCCGGCCTTGGTAAAAACCGGACGAAACGCCCGCCGCAGTGAGGCCTGAGCTTTGTCCAAGCCACTGAAGGTGTTCACAAATGTGGTTCTTTTAAGAATGGCTGACCGAACAGCAGACCCTGAGCAGCAGGTCCGGACTCCGACGTGGAAAGTTCAGCTAACTTCGGGTCAAGCTTCAGGAGGATTGAGTGGCGTATTTCATTTGAAATAGCACAATTTGCGTTGCCAAGCTGACAAATGGCTCTTTGAGCCCACTCATTGAGCTCATCTGGATCCACCAACGCAGATGACTCCTTGGCTAAGAATCCAAGGTCCAGGATTTTTGTAAGTGGACCCAACAAATCAAGAACCTTGTCTTGACACGAATGCCAAGACGGGTCCAGACCCTTCTTGGGATCCTTTGCATATTTGCGGAGGTAAGTAACCATCGCGGGGTCCACCTCAGGGGTTTCTGCCAGATGATCAGCAAGATCTGGCCTAGGGCATTCCGACCAAAGTCGAGCTCGGGCATCTTTGTCAAAGGGCTGGCGTATGTGAGTTTGAACATACTCCGCCACTGCTGGGGACGGGAGCCAAGACGTGGAGTTGGGATGGACAATGTCCGAGGGGTCAAAAGTGAGGACTGGAGGATGAGTGGGGGCATCTACAAAATGCACTTTACATACCTTCTTCCTTGGAGGAGGATCTGTATGCTCAGAGGAGGAAGAGGAATGCTGGTCCTCGGTATCATTTGGAGGAACTGCAGACGATGCCCCCACAGCAGACTTGGATTTGGCAGATGATAATGTTTTAGCCAACCTCTGAAAATCAGAGGAATGAGGATTACTGGAGGAAGCAGAGGACTTACATGAAGCAGGCACCCATCCCTGCTGTTGTGCATACTGTGTCAAATGACGTTTTAAAGGCGTAATTGCGCGCACCAGCGCCTTATTGACGGAGTGCTGCACTCCCTGATCTAAAGCTTCAACCAAATCTTGTTCTAGGGACTCAGAGGCGTCTTCCTCATAAAAGTAGTCATCTTCAAAATAGTAGTCACTCATGGTTCACAGAGCGTGATAAATATATGCCCACAAGATGACTAAAATCTGTTATGCCAAAGGCAAAATTCAGGGGGAGTGTCAAAAACCCCACAGCAAGCCAAACACACGCAGAAAAACTGCAGAAAAATTAATTTGAAGGTGGAGGGAGGGATCGCTGCCAACAAAATGCACTCTAGGCAAAGCCTATGCTTTTTTATCCAGCCCAATGCCTTTACTAGCAGCAGACGTCACGAGGGGTTAACTTCCGAAGCTGTGGGCATAGACGCTGAGTAAAGCCGTCCTTCTTTAAGCTCCGGGCACCGTGAGGAGACCGGGATCCGGAAAGTAGAACCGCGCTTGCGCGGAAAATAAACCGGCTGCCTCAGGAGATTGAGAGGAGCTCGCGCACAAGCACGCAAGCCCTCGAACCCCAAACTACCACTCCACAGAAATAAAGGCACGGGCGCAAAGTGCCCGGTCGCTAGGGAGGTGGACACACGCTCCCTCAAACTGCGCCGCAAGCATGGAAAGACAGCAATGAAAAACGCCGAAAACTACACACCCACAAGCGCAAGAACGCGTTTGAGAACACGATAAACACAAGCAAGCAAAATACAGCAATACAAGATATATAAACATCAAGGTAAGAATAATAAGCACTTAACTGGCTGCGGAGCAGCAAAGAAAGAGGAAGTGAGACACTCTGCATGGCCTTATATACTATGGTCTCTATGGTTGTTAACTTAGTGTTCATGGGTATTGTGGTTTTTTACTTGTTTCCTTGCTTGCTGGGCATGTCTATTAAAGAAATGAGAATAGCATAATCCTCGCCTCCTGTCCTGAAATAGAATTCTATGGGTTTTAGTAGTGCTAGGACTGCTCATGGGCAAACGGCCATGTTGTGGCTTCCAGATGGAAGTAGATTACCTCACGCCTCACGGCACTCAGGATCTAAACGTCTGACTGGTCCTGCTGTCTTGCATGGGCAAAGGCAAGATTACAGTGACCGTTTTGAATTGGAGAGAACATTATGTACAGCAAATGGATTCACAGTGCCGTTCAATTAAAACGTTATTGGGATTCCTTTTTGCATGCTTAACATTGAGCCATGCATTTTGCACTTCGTCCATGCTATTGGTTCCCTCTTACATGTGTTCCAAAGAAAAGCAGCATGCAGACCTGGGGCACTCATTTTTGAGTCACTGTGCACATGTGATTAAGAGAAATGTTGTCACTCACAGTACATGATAGCCAATCGCTTAAGAAGGCTGACCTACTGCCCCATGCTGAATGCTGAGGTGGGCAGAAACAGAATGTGAACAGACCAAAGGAAGAAGAAATGTGATGGAAAGTCCCTGCATTTAAGTTAAAAAGTATACATTTTTTTAATGATTTGTGTGGGAAACATGAGACTGATGAGACAGCTCAAGCTGTCTCTAGGCCAGACCCAAAAATGAGGGGACCATGACAAATATGATATACTTCTTACATCTAGGAACTGTAAAGAAGTTTCTTCATGTGTTTGTTTAAATGGATGTCCAGAATTTCTTTCAATGTGTTATAGAGTGTAACATTTTTGTGCAGACTATTAAGCAGTCTTCCTAAACTCCTAGGTGTTTGGTCATTTTCATATCCTAGGACATCTTACAGATATATTGTTTTTTCTTGCTGACACATTTTGATGTTGTGTGGAATTGATGGAATAATAAATGCTGTCTCCAATTTGAAACACTGAATGCTACTTTAAACCATATCAAATATTACTGTGAAACCCAGAAATACAACATCCAGGTCAAAGACTCACTCACTGCTATATTTGTTCTGAGGGCTTTGTAGTATATACCATAACTGGTTATTTAGAAGTTGCAGTAGTAAGTGAACCACCAAAGATTGGAGGTTAACCCACCTGTCAAACGTTTGGGCCCCCGCCTCAAGTAGAGATGTGGGATGCAAAGATTTACACTGGTAGAGTGAAAGCTAGCTCAACCATTGGAACTCCTTTACCACTGAGCCATTAGGTCATAGTTTCATAGTGACAATAGCTCTGGCATATTTAGGGTGGGACAAGTGTCCCCTGCTCAGGACCAACATGCAAATCATGGTGGTCACTGTCAGGGAATCAATAAATGATTCAGATACACAGGGAAAAGTCCCATGATCCATTGCTTTTTTATTTTATAAATACAAACTCTTGCTTTGGGAGTTTGAATGTGAAAAGCAAAAGAAAATTGGGGATTGTTAGACCAGGCTTCTTTGGCGTGGTTTCCCCTGTCTTTTTGGCCTCTACCTCCTGTATTTTTGATGCTGTGCTGGATTTCATTTTGGCTGGTTTAGATGCTTTGGACACTCTGCCACTGCTGATCCATGCCAGAGTGTATGTGCTCCCTGTGTAAATTGTTATTATGATTGGATATTACTGATTGGCATATTTGTATCACCATGAAGTCCCTAGTAAAGTGCACTGGGTGTGCCAGGGCTGGTGATGACAAATGATACTAGTGGGCCTGCAGCACTGATTGTGCCACCCATATGAGTAGCCCTAAAATGGTGTCTCAGGCCTGCCACCGCAGTGCCTGTGTGCAGTCTGTGAACTGCCATGTCCTCCTGGGCAGTGTCCCCACTGACCAGGCCTAACCCTTCCCTTTTTGTGCACATTGGTCACCCCTATGGAAGGCCCAAGGTACCCCCCTGGGCAGGGTGCAGTGCATGTGAAAGGTAGAGCATGTACTGGTGCAGGTGACATGCTCTGGTAGTGAATTACAGCCATATTCGTTTTTCACTATTGTAAGGCTAACTTGCTCCATAGGTTTTCATAGGGGATGCTGGCTACAGTGTCTACCAGCATTTCCTCCCATAGGAACAAGATAGGACATAAGAGTCTAGTATCCTTGAACTCAGAATTTAATAGCACATCTTTTAGGAAAGGTTGTTTTGAAATCCTGTGTTTGAGGACAGCAATTTTAGAAAGTTGCTGTTCTTTTGTCTGACCCTTCTGTGTCCCTTGGCCTGTTTGTGTATTGACTGTCTGGTTTGAGAGTGACAGGGGCCGGGGATTCCCCAGGAGGCTGGCTGAGTCAGCCCTAGGCTGAATGACTGCATTTGCAACTTGAGTGGTGGGAGGAGATAGCACCTGGGCCTGAATAGGGTTGTGCCTGCCTTCCACAATGCTGGCTCCACCTCCTGCTGGGCAGCTGAGGACCCTGCCCCTCACTCTGAAAGGAAAGGAGAAGCCAGGAAAACAAAGTGCTCAAGAAACATCAGAACTGGTTCAGACCAGGCTCAGAGCCCACTTGCACAAAGAGAACAAAGACTTTTAGGGGTATAAGTACAGGATCCCTGACAACAGACAATTAGATAGTCCTGGAATCAAGAAGGAACCTCTGCCAAGGATCAATCTGGAAGACTGAAGAAGGAAGAATGCTCTGATGTATTGCCAGGGCTAACCTGCAGTAGCTTTGTTGCCAAGGAGAGGGGAAGGACTTTGCTTTGTGCTGTGTCCCCTTACTTGAAGGAATCTCCAAGGGCCAGAAGAAGAGCTAGTTCCCTGTTCTGAAGTCCCAGGAACAAAAGGACTTAACCCCAAGCTTCCCCTGAGCTCTAATGAGAGAGTTCTGTCCTTCCTGGAGAGCTTGGCCCATGTGTGGTGCTTCTGGAAGTTGTACCTCTGTTGGGAAGCTGGAAATTAATCTTGAGAGACTTTGCTACAGAAAAATTGTCGCATCGCTCGCTGCGGAGTGCATTCCCGGCAGTGCGAGGAAATTGCCGCCGCTACCAAGATCGACAACGTCGCAGTGAGGTTCTGCGATTTCACATTTCATCCCGTATCTAGCTCCCATTTTTTGTCTTGTCGCCATTTTGTGTTGCCCTAACTCAGGCAGCACGGCAAACGCAATGCTTTTGCTTTTCCAGCTGAGACGTGTCCTTTCAGTTAAAAAGTAACTCTATTGTCCTTGTTCATGAAACCCGATGTCAGGGTCTGACCGAATTCGCTAATCTATGTCTGGTTCAATTGATCCCTGTCTCAGCCCGCCTATTTGCCCTCTCCTATTCTTCCCTTATACTATCTTATCCGACTGGCCATCGCTATTCTCTCCATGTATGCTCCTATTACACAACTATCCTTTGAGACACACCAGCATGTCCTGACACCTGGGAGAGGGGATTGTGAACACCATCACTGATTAATTTGTTGGGAGGGGTGACACACGGGGTCCGAGAAACAGGCGGACACTGAGATATCTGATAGCTTGTTTTTCAACTTTTCTCATTGGTTCGTTTTGTATGTGTAGGGAGTGGGATATTGTAAATGTGTTTAGTATAAGAGATTGTACGCCACGGATTGAAGTGGCAGTCTCCTTAGAACTTACACCCTGTATGTACTTCTAGGACATGTAGAAAATAAGAAGTATTGATGTACATAGGCTACGTTCATTTCCCTTTTTCCACTCCCCTCCCTGCACGCACCATGAATATTGTAAAGCATTGACTGCATCCCTCAGCCCGCAAAGGCCTGTACCCATGTGTACATGATAGCCATTTTAGGCACCTTGGCCTCTTGCCCACTCATTAGAATCACTGGCTTCCCTCCTGTGCGCATTTGAGCACACCCCCCCCCTCTTCCACTCTCACATACATAGACCATGAAACCCAGCACTCTGCGCGACCCTGCTATGAAAGGCAACTCTCCTGCTTGACCCAGGCACCCCCCATTTCCCTCTTGAAGAGGCATCCTTCGCCTCAGCTGACATAGCCCCCCCCCCCAGTTGTATCTGACTGCCCCTGTTCTCTCACGTACAGGTCATAAGATCTCTCTCTCTCTCTCTCTCTCTCTGCGCGACTCTGGCCCTGCATACACCCTGACCCCCCCCCTCCTTCTCCTCATATGAGCAAGTCATAAACCCTCTTCTTTCGCAAAGCCCTGTCCTTGAGAGTCACGGCCGCGCCTGACCAGCACCTCCTTCCCTTCCATGAATGCCCCTCTATTGACGAGCCCTCCCTCCGCGCTCGATTGTCCACGCAGGCATGAATACCACTCCTTTGATGACCCCTTCCCTCGAGTCCGGCTGACCACACATGTCCGAGGCCATCGCCTAAGCCAGGAGATACCATTTACTGCCCTCATTGTATGCCTAGCCACCCCACCCCCTGGGCCATGATCAGGCGCACACATCCTACGACACACTCAGCTGCACGATCGCCCTGCCCTCTTATCAGCAGTCCAAGGGTCCCCATTGTGAACGTATTTGGAGTAGGATCATCACGAGGATTATAGGAATGTTTTCCTTTTGCGACACACTGACCTGATTGTATCATCAAATGTTCTACAAATGTATAAAAGCCGGAGTCTCACGCTCACTTGTTAGAGCACCTCCCGAAAGACACTGTGTTTCGTGTCCGAAATGACTGGCTCTCCTCATGAGAAATAAACTCCGTTCTTGATTCCTGCTCCCAGCGCCCGTCTCTTTATTTTGGTAACTATTCAGAATGGGAACTAAGAGGCGGTTTGCGCCAGCAGCCTGGGCATCGATAGAATTATGGGCTCACATTCAACAATTGGCGTCCCAACGCGGGGTCCATCAGTGACATAGGGTTCGGTAAGAGAGATCCAGACGAAGAAGTGAACGTCTAAAATGATCGGAGTATACCTGCCTTGAGAGGGCCCTAGCCCGGCTGCCGATCGACAGAACTTCACCAATTCTGAACGGACCTCTCTTGAGTGACCTATTGTCCTGACTGGAATCCCACAGGAATGCTACATGGAGTAAGAGAGCGATCGGGCGCTGGAGGAGGGAGTCGAAGAACTGTCCGTATGGTCCGGTCCGGGTAAGATTAAGTAGGGTGTTTTTACGCCTGATTGGTAGGGTGGCTCTGTTCACCTGATTGATTGATTGTTTGTATTGAAAACCGGTATTTGTATACTGGCATTGTTGGTATTGGTTATTGTTTGTATTGAAAACCAGTATTTGTATACTGGCATTGTTGGTATTGGTTCATTTAGCTTTGAGGGCTACTTGACATATTGGTTCTCTTTTGAGAACGAGACATTCTCTGTTTGCAAACAGCGGCGAATAGGAACGTCGTCCCTCTTTGCAGATAGAGAAGGGTAGGTAATGCAGACTTTTGTCCCCGGTGTGATCCGTCATGCCTACTTTTCTCCCCACTGATTGTTTGAAGTCGATTAATAATCGATTGTTGCTCTTTGAGATCTTCCCTGTCTACAAACTGAGACGAATAGAAATATTCTGTCTTCCTTTTTGGATAGCGAAGGGCAGGTAATGCAGACATTTGTCCCCGTTGTAATCCGTCATGCCTGTTTTTCTCCCCACTGATTGGTTGGTTGCCTGGACATTGTTGTTCCAGGAATTGTTTCGTTTGAGGTATTTTCTATTTGCAAACAACGTGAAATAGAAACACTCTGTCTAGTCTTTGCAAGTAGAAAAGGGTAGGTTATGCCCCTTTGTGAATTCGTCAGTCCTACCCACTCCCCACTGGTTGGTTATTGTGGGGTAGCTCGCATGGTCCGCCCAGGAGACTACTCTTATGGAGGACATATGCTCTCTACTCATGGGCCATTTAATAGAAATAGACCGACTGGTCCGTCCAGGAGGCTACCCTAGTAAGTGGAAGTACATCGCTCGGTCTGTCCAGGATGATACCCTAATGAAGGAATATATGTTCCCCTTTTGATCGATAATCTCGTTCCACCCCGGACCATTTATTGGAGGGGACTCGCCTGGTCCGTCCAGATGTACCCCCCTAGTGAAAAGGACATATAAAAATATGAAGTGATCACCGTTCCCTACTAACAGAAAGCTTTAGCTCGAAACACGCTAAGGAAGAGAAAGAAAAATAAAAAGAAATCAGGCTAAGTCAGTAACCCCCTGATGAGCTTTTGACTTCACCAAAAATAAGAAACATTAGAAGTAGTTCGTAATAAGAAATGTAAAATGGCAAAAAGATTCGATATCAGAACATAGCCACGAGGTAGCTAGGCTTCACTGCCTGTTCCTGTTCCCAACATGACTGCCTCATTGCCCGCCCCGCCCAAATAACGGTCACATGAAGTAGAAACAACTCAATAGGTACCTACCCCCATTCCGGAAGCTCCCGAAGTGCAACAGGTCCGCGGTTACGCCCATCCGGAAGGCGAGGCCTGGAGGCACGAGGGACTCGCCTGCCCACGGTCAGAAGGAGACGATGTTGGGCAGGCGGTCCAAAAGGAATGACAAGGACCTCTCCGTCTTCTCCCTTCTGCCGCCCTGCAGGCCGCGGGGAGAGAGGGGGCTGTCTTGCCTCGGCCACCGACCACCCCTCTCTCTCACCCGATCCAGCTTTTGCCAAAGGCCGACGCCAAGGCGACAACGGCGGCGAATCAAGTAGTCCCGCCACATTTCAAATTCGCCGCATGCCATCGCCTGCTGGTCCAGAGCCGAAGCCAAGGCAAGAACGGCGGCAAATCAGATAGTCCCGCCACATGCCAAATTCACCGCCTGCCTTCATAGGTATAGGCAGTCCTGCCACATTCCACGCTCCCTGGAGAGTTGAAGGTAGTCCCGCCACATGTCGCCAAGGGAAGGGGGGGGCTGTCTTGCCTCAGCCGCCGACCACCCCCCCCCATCATCAATGGCTGGCACGGCCGATGTCGAAAACGATGGAACCGGGGAACGGCGCGGGGTCGCTGGAAGGGGGAGGTGCCGCGAACGACCCTCCCCCACCTCCCTCCAGGTGGAGGCTTCCAGCGACACCCCAACACTCTTCGCTTAAGGGTCAACATCAAAAAGAGGTCTTCTGCCCAGGACGGGCACACGCTCCATATCGCCTCTCCTCGACCTTGAAGATTCTATAAGAGCCGGGGGGCCCCCGACCCTCTGCATGGGTGCCCCCGCCCCCTTCACTGGGAACCACGACATCGGTGCTACTCCTGCCGGCACCAGACTCGGATCGGAAATGGCTAAGATGCCGCCACGGCACAGGCTTGTTCAGTTCCGGAGGAACACCAGAATGACCCGGTAGGAAAATTGTTGCCGCCCTTCCCACTCTTTGACTCATGGTCCATATTGTTAGACTGTTAACCACATTGCACGAGACTTTCTGAACTGCCAATGGAAAGTTCTGGGCCAACCTTGCGAGACTAGAGACACTCTGACTGTGCTAGAACTTGCCTGACCCCACCCAAAATGGCGCCGACGCAAAATGTGACGTTTTTAATGAACTTTGTTGCACCCTGATTGCGCAAGCTTTTTGCCCCGAGATATATATATAACGTTTGGATAATGAAAGTAAACATGAAGGATATTGAGTATGTGCTTGAACAATGAATTAACTTAAGGGTGGGTACTGTTTATGAGTTGGAAAATGAATTGGTATAAATGAATGATCATTGGACGATGTATTTATGAACGTATTAAAGATGAATTACTGACATGCATCATGCTTGCTCTGTAGGACAGTTTAATATGATTTTATTGTACTGCCGCACTTTATGCAATGAACTGCCACCAGCTTCGTTCTTCCCATGTACAGTTCCAATCGGCTCCGTGGCTAGCCCACCGGGTTGTAGGCCTTTATTTATGTGTCAACCTTCTTTATTAAAGGTATTTTGGAAACGAAAGCATCGTTGTAGCGGATTGCATTAATGAGTTTTGAATGAATTACTACTATGAGCAACGAGAAAGTATGATGAAGGCTAAAGATTAAAAAGGACCCGATATTTAGCAACCACACTATGTGTGACAGGCAGCCGGAAAGGTGCTTTAGAAGCCCTAAAACGACACCACAGAAATGCCACCTGACCGCCACCCTTGTACCCGATCAAAAGAGGTTACGACCAAGTAGCTCATGTCGCACAGATCGTCAATGATTATCTGTCTGACCTCTCTGGTCCATCTGGGCTTAAACGCCGTGATGGTAGAGAAATGCACTACGTGAAAATAGGTCGAGTATGTGGTAGGTAAAGCGTTTCCGGATTACTGCACGTTGATGAGGTTTTGAACGTTGCCCCCCCACCCCTTCTTTTCCTCCCTTCTGCAGGTCACGTCGGAACACTGGCTAATGTATGGATGGACGACGACCGAACCGCCGATGAGAGAAAAGAAAAAAGGGAATGTGAGCATGGTCCTTAGGACAAATAAAAGTTAAAAAAAAAAAACAAAGACGTAGACTTAAACGTGACTGTTCCTCCTTAGAGCATAGCAATGGGAGGATGGACTGACATAGAGACTGGACAAGTACTGAATGACAAAAATAAAATTGACTAGAAACGACGCGTTAGATGAAATGACTGGACGTTTTGACTAGGTAGGGAAAGGACAAAAGAAAAATTGTACGGGTAAGGGTTGCCACGGCACCATCCGCCTAGGAAGTTAGAAATGTTGCCGATGTTCAAAATGCACTGCCCCCTTTCTCACACTCTTACAGATATAGCCAAGCTGTCCGACTATTTTCCCGATCAATACTTGCCGTTGCCTCAACCATGTAGAACTTCCCACCAAAGGAGGGAACAGAAAAATGGTTTAAGATCCAACCATGGGTAACTAGCATGACCAGGTTAATTTCCGATCAGCCAATGGAGGTGTGAGTATTGGTAATTGGGAACGCTCGCAGGCGTGACAAACGAGAAGGAAAAGGGGGGAAGGGCAGAAAGAGCTAAGCACGTAGATAAATAGGATAGTAAAGATACGTAGGATATATATAAAAATAGATGTTGTAGACTAACAATTGTTTTCTGTCTTGTTGTGAATGTCTTGTATATGTGTAATACATGTGCCGTCTTCCCCGTCTGAGTTTGTGTGTGTGTGTAACGTACGAATATATGTCTCCCCTCTGTCTATATCTGCATGTTACCCGACCTTTGCTGTTCTGTGTTGTGAGCGCACTAAATGACCTATTTTCGTACACGTCTCTCTCTCTCTCCACCCTTTTTCCTCTCCCTCTCTCTACATGTCATACGTGTACCGAATGGCTCGTTTAGATTGCGGACGACTCTCACTCTCTATGAGAGTCTCTCTATTTTCTCTCCATTCTTTTTGGTAAAATTTGTGCCCCACAGGCACCAGTCTGATTTGATACATATTGAACACGAAGGTGTTCAGCGAAATTGACCGAAACTAAAACGACTGTATCTCGCCATGTTACTACCTCTCCTTTCTGCAAAATGAATGAACTTGAATTGGCTGAGAAGGAAAGGACAGGTAAGACGGCTAAGGTCCCCCAATTTGGCCTTTTATAGGGGAACTATATGCCAATGGCATCCTAATTTTTATCGTTAGAAACAAGCGCCAAGGTCCAGATTGACCCCCAATGCCCAGATTGCCCCACCCCTTTGCACCCAAGCACGAATGCCCGAAGCGTCCCCGCCCCACTTGATCGACCCCAGCTACTGCCCCCGATATATATATATGTAATGACCATGAGTAACTGCCGCCCCTCGAGAGAAACATGTTTGACTCTGTCTTTCGATAATTGCACCCCCGCTTGTTTTAGAGAGTTAGCCAGCTCTAAAGGGAAATGTAAGACTGTTACGGCTCGAATTAGAAGGACGAGTCTCTCCTGAATGTTGTCAATCTTGGGGTTTTTGTTGAAATACGGAGGTGACAAGAGTCCGACCTTTGTCCATATATGTCATGAACGAACGGCCATTAGACCAGGTGCGAACGCAGTAGAAATACCCACCTACTTACTTCATGGTAATAGACTTCTGACTATGACCAATGGGCATAACGCCAGGTGCTAGGATTGCGAGTGGAATTCATATGCAAAAATCTCTTCTCCTACCAGTTCTCTAAAACTTGTTTTTACCCATTTAAAGATACTCAATCACCGGAGTAGAAGGGCCGGACGTGACGCACAGCGTGGCTGCAGATCATGAGACACATGCGACCGCAACCAAAGGTGGAGCCGCAGGACAACAAGAAACGGGACGAGGCAGCACTCTCAGAGGCGGTAAAAGAAAGAATGAAGGGCTGTCCTGAAGCTCTCTGTCCGCCAACCCACGTGTGCCTGGAGCCTCCGTCCCTCTTTTCAAGCCCGATTGATGGGCCTGCTTGCTTGTTACCCATTGCTCCCTTGGTCCCTTTGGTGTGTCCCGGGAAAATCTGCCCCCACTCCGCCCTCTCACTCCCATCGACTAACGAAACAGCACACCCTCTTTTCCATGCGACTCTCTGCTGACAGGAAGAACAACATCTAGATGGAAATAGGGTTACACCACGGAAATATAGGTGCCAAGCTTAAGGCGCCACTCAAAGGATTGGTTAGGGAACAGGACTGTGGTCTAACAGCAGAGGACTGACCGCACCCTGCAACGCGTAAGGATAGAACCGAGCTGGACCTATAGCTCCACCGTGGGTGCTCAACAGCGCCAACGAAAGGACACGGACTAGAGCCTACCAGTGATGGCTCACTGATAAAAGACACTGTGACGAAGAGATCTTGTATATTGAACTGAATTCCTCCCTTGACTACTTGGTCAAAAATGTTCATTGGTCTCATGTTTTTAAGTCAGAAACATTTATGCTATGTAGTGATTTGAAATGATAGGAACTCGACAAATGCCATCCCCTATGTGCTGCGTTCTGCCAAATGCATCAACTGTCCATGATTATATGACATATGGTAGTATTGACAAATGCAAAATTCTTTGATCGCACCTGTTTATATGTACCTTCATCGACTGTAAAAATGAACTTTGCTATGTAAAAAGGGGCGACTGTAGAAAATAAGAAGTATTGATGTACATAGGCTACGTTCATTTCCCTTTTTCCACTCCCCTCCCTGCACGCACCATGAATATTGTAAAGCATTGACTGCATCCCTCAGCCCGCAAAGGCCTGTACCCATGTGTACATGATAGCCATTTTAGGCACCTTGGCCTCTTGCCCACTCATTAGAATCACTGGCTTCCCTCCTGCGCGCATTTGAGCACACCCCCCCCCCCTCTTCCACTCTCACATACATAGACCATGAAACCCAGCACTCTGCGCGACCCTGCTATGAAAGGCAACTCTCCTGCTTGACCCAGGCACCCCCCATTTCCCTCTTGAAGAGGCATCCTTCGCCTCAGCTGACATAGCCCCCCCCCAGTTGTATCTGACTGCCCCTGTTCTCTCACGTACAGGTCATAAGATCTCTCTCTCTCTCTCTCTCTCTCTGCGCGACTCTGGCCCTGCATACACCCTGACCCCCCCCCCTCCTTCTCCTCATATGAGCAAGTCATAAACCCTCTTCTTTCGCAAAGCCCTGTCCTTGAGAGTCACGGCCGCGCCTGACCAGCACCTCCTTCCCTTCCATGAATGCCCCTCTATTGACGAGCCCTCCCTCCGCGCTCGATTGTCCACGCAGGCATGAATACCACTCCTTTGATGACCCCTTCCCTCGAGTCCGGCTGACCACACATGTCCGAGGCCATCGCCTAAGCCAGGAGATACCATTTACTGCCCTCATTGTATGCCTAGCCACCCCACCCCCTGGGCCATGATCAGGCGCACACATCCTACGACACACTCAGCTGCACGATCGCCCTGCCCTCTTATCAGCAGTCCAAGGGTCCCCATTGTGAACGTATTTGGAGTAGGATCATCACGAGGATTATAGGAATGTTTTCCTTTTGCGACACACTGACCTGATTGTATCATCAAATGTTCTACAAATGTATAAAAGCCGGAGTCTCACGCTCACTTGTTAGAGCACCTCCCGAAAGACACTGTGTTTCGTGTCCGAAATGACTGGCTCTCCTCATGAGAAATAAACTCCGTTCTTGATTCCTGCTCCCAGCGCCCGTCTCTTTATTTTGGTAACTATTCAGAATGGGAACTAAGAGGCGGTTTGCGCCAGCAGCCTGGGCATCGATAGAATTATGGGCTCACATTCAACAGGACAACTGTGCTTAGCTGCAGCTAATAAACCTGGCTTTCACGCTCAATGGAGTGTCTTGTGTCTCTGTTAGTAACAAGGCAGGTGAATCCGGGGATTTAGGCGTGCCTGCGCCGCCCGGCCCATAAGGCCCGGCTCTCCAGCAGCGCCTGTTGCCACTGTCAGAGCTGTCGCATCCTTCGTTTGCGGGACGCACCCGATCGGTGCGGGAAGTCTAACATCGCTGCGAGTGTCGTTGCAGAGCCTGTCGTCGCTCGGTGAGATCGCCGCACTGCCTGATTGCGGACCGCATCACGTCGCTGCGAGAGTCATTGCCGAAGCCAACCCATCGAGGAGCTGCTAGAGAGAAGATCACCGCTGGTCCGCGCATCGTCACCCCGGAGATCGTCGCAACTCCAAACAAACTTCCTATGGAACCTACGCACCGGAATCCATACAAGTGGCCTTCCTCCCCATACGGACCGGATTAGTTGCAACACGCCTGCTGCTGCAGCGGGGCTGTCGCAAACGTCTCCCCAGGGTCTCAGGAGCAATGCAGCGCTTGTTTTCCACCACACCAGCTTCTGCATTTGGAACTTTGTCACAACTAAAGGTACTGTGTCTGAAACGTGATGCAACTGTGAACTTTTCATATTCTTGAACTGTGTTTGTTGGATTTTTGTAGTTTTGTCTTGTGTAGTTTAGATTAAATACCTTTATTTTTCTGAACTGTTGTGGAGTCAGTTTGTGGTGTTTTCACTGTGTTACTGTGAGTGTTGGTACAAATACTTTACACATTGCCTTCTGATTAGCCTTGTCTGCTCGTGCCAAGCTACCTAGAGGGTGATCAGGGGTTATCCCAGAGGGTTTCCTCCTTACCCTGATTAGAATCAAGGGTCCTTATATGGACAGTGGTGTCTACCTCTGCCAACTAGAGACCCCCAGTTCTAACAGGGATGCCAATTAAGCATGGTGCCTTTGTGCAAAGTACTCTGCCTTTACTCACCTGATGTATCGCTCATTGCTCTCAGGTAAGTCCAATGCCCACCAGGTCGAGGGGGTTTCGAAAATATTAAGGGTGATGATCTGTCTGAAGAGCAGAGTCCTGTAACAAAACAAACAATAAAAAAAACGTACCTGCCAGTCTGTATGCTGCTCTTCTGCTCCTCTGGGTAAAGGCTGAAGCTCCTAAACTCCCCTACTGCAATAAGCAAAATTGGGTCGGGGGATAGATCATCAAATACTTAAATCATAAAGGACTCCAAATTCCCTTATACAAAGAGCATTAGTCTCTACATCAAGTATATATATATACACCAATGATTGCATACCTAATACTAAAGCAGGATAATCAATTTTATTTACAGTAATCCATCAACTCCCCCATGGCAAATCCAGACTCTGCTCTCCTACCCATGAGAGCAGTGTCAGAATTGGGCGCAGTAGTCTTGTTTTACGCTCCATCAGGAACTGGGAGCCTTTTCCTGCTGGTCTCTCCACCCAGCAACACAGCTGGGCTGAAGAGATATCCATGGGCATGACGGTTTGGGCATTCTCAGAGCGCCGGTCCAAGCCGTCACGCTCACTGACAGCAGTGCCCAACGATCCTCCTCCCCCTGCTACAATGCTGTAGTCCCGCCCCCTCAAGACTCGGCTAATCAACAGGAAAGGTCGATTTTCTGCAATAACATCCTTCAATAATTTTTAATTATAACAAATCTCTATATATGAATTATAAAAGAGTATCTACAAAGCATGAACATTCCCAAGCAGCAATTTCGTAATATTCACTAATGCTAAATAGAGAATTCCAATTTGCAATTAATTTGGCCCAGAATTATTGTGATAATATATATATATATATATATATGTATATATAGCTATATATATATATAGATAGATCTATATATATATATATATATATATATATATATATATATATATATATATATATATCTATCTATATATAGATATATATATATAGATATATCTATATATAGATATATCTATATATATATATATATATATATATATATATATATATATATATATATATAAGTTCCAGGCTTAAGCAGTGCTCTCAGTCCGCAAAACAACACGACGCAGCTGTAATCTCCAAGGGTGTTTTGTTTAAACTAACAACATGTTTCGGCTGCGGACAGCCTTGTTCACGTGAACAAGGCTGTCCGCAGCCGAAACATGTTGTTAGTTTAAATAAACACCCTTGGAGATTACAGCGGCGTCGTGTTGTTTTGCGGACTGAGAGCACTGCTTAAGCCTGGAACTTTGTACTTGATTTACCGGCTTGCTCGGCCGGCATTGGTGCCACCTCCCGAGGGGCCGCTGTCAGCATATGCAGCAGTTTGTAGAACAACAGATATAATGATGCACAAATTAAAACAGTTTAGTCACTAACCCATGCACTCAGTGAGACACATTTAATCACTCACTTTAATCACTCACTCATACAGTCAGTCATGCACCTACTAAATCCTTCATCCAGACACTTATACATCCACTCATTCTTCAATATGTAAGACATATTTTAACTTTACAGAAACATACAGTCACTGGATGTTGTCATCAGTGATGTCATCAGTGATGTCATTTGAGATGTCATCAGTGATGTCATTTGGGATGTCATCAGTGATGTCATCAGTGATGTCACTAACCATGTCATGAATGATGTAATATGTGACATCATCAGCAGTGGATTGCGGGTGCGCGATATATAGTTAGTGGAACTAACTATATATGAAATTTCAATGGTTTTGTGTGAGTAAAATAAGGTTTTGAAAAGGCTAATCCCTAACTATATATGGTCTATAACCAATGGTTTTTTCAGTGAATTTTCAAGGTTTTGTAAATGCAAATTCCTAACTATATATGGCCTATAACCTATGGTTTTTTCAGTGAATTTCATTGGTTTTTTAATAGCAAATATCAAAAGCTGTAAAATGTCAAGTACGTGATAGGTAAAAACTTTTTCGTGTTTATGCACGCTGATGTGCTTTGAACGCTGCCCTCCTCCCCTCTTTTCTCTTAGTAGTACTCTCTCTTTGCAGATAGTGAAGAGTAGTTAACGCAGGCCTTTACCCCCGTTGTAATCCGTCGTGCCTGCTTGTCTCTCCATTTGATTGATTGTTATCCAAGCATTTACTGTTTTACAATTGATTCTCTTTGGTTCATTCTCTATTTACAAACAAGCACAAAGTCGCAATACTCTGTTTAGTCTTTGCAGATAGTGAAAAATCGTGAAAAATCGTGTAAAAAAATATAAGTAATCGAGCAAAATCAGTAGGCCACTAATTGGATCTCTTTTTGACCTCGCTAAAATAGAAACATTAGGAACAACCCTTCATGAGAAATACGAAAATAGTGAGATGAACTGAGCTCCACACCATGAGGGCTGCAAGACAGCTCGGCTCCGTCACCCACTCCGCCCAAAATAACGACAAACCCTATGCAAATATTAAAAATATAGACAACACACCAGCAAAGTAACAGGGTAAAACATTTTATTAAATAACTATTTACATTTCGTTGGTTTATGAGATGATGTCAGTAGTGGACCGATGTGTGAATAGGTCGGAAGCAGCACAAGGCGCCAAGATCCGGATATCAAGTCCTGGATGTTGGGTGCCACATTTCAGAGTTCTGAGTTTGAGCCTTTTTCAATGCCTGTGCTTTGTTGTTTCCCCTCCATCAAAAACAAAAAAAAAATATAAAACTGTGCAAAAATACAAAAAAATCAAAAAATGTTTAGAAAAGCAGTGCTTGTAAGACTGTCTGAAGCTAATTTCCACCTACTGCAGCTTCACTATTCTCAAAGTAAGTGAGGGTCGTTTGTGGACCTGACTGCATTTGAAAACAATGTTATATGGTACCTCCCTAAACAGCTTGACGGAGGCCCCCGAGGGGCGGTGTGATGGCACGGACTCGGAGAAGACGCTTGGCTCCGACCCCCTCCCCAAGTCTTATAGCACTGGTGTAGCCTGAGATCGCCCCGACATAGGCGGCCGGCTCCCGGGGTCCGGCGGAACTTTTTGCCTTTTGATGACTCTTCTATTCTGGACTTTGTCCCACAATCCGTTTGACCTGAAGACACGCTGTAGTGGGGCGCCCCTTTACCGTTTTAGTTGCCATTCCGCCCGCTTTTGCTACACTGTGCCTCTTCCGCCATTCAGCTGTTTACCGCCCGCTCTTGCGACTACAGCGTCTCGCTCACCATGTAGTTGAGTTGCTCCCGCTCTTGCGGTGCAGCAATAGGCGACTGCCACAGGACTCTCAAAATGGCGGCCGGCTCTTCGGTTTTGGGCCTGGTCCACTAAAATGGCCCTGGGACACCTTGGAACTCGGACGCTTCCCTGATAGGGCTTGGGTCCCATTCTCGAAAGCGTCCCCTCAGCCGTGAAGATTCTACAAAAGTCTTGGGGGCCCCCGACTCCCGCAGGCTTCTGGTGGGGAGCGGCTGCCATGTCTGCTCGTGGAATGGCCACGACGGAGCTACGAGATGGTAGTGCTCTCATGCTGACGCCAGCTTTAGTCTGAAACATCCAGAAACACTATAGACTACCAATTCGATCAGTTCCGGTAGAGCCCCAACGTGACCCGGTAGAGAAGAACTTGCCCTCCCCTCTTTGACTGATGGTTCTTGTTGCCTGTCCTCTCTGTTGTCATTTAACCTCATAGCTGCTATTACACATTCCTCCCCAGTGCTGCGCTGTCCATTAGATCTAGTGCTGAATGGACGTTCAATGGTCGTGCGCAGCACTGGGGAGGTAGCGCTGCTGACGACCATTGGCCGTCAGCAGCACTTAAGGGGTTAACAGAACTTTTTGGACTGCTGAAAGGGGTTGTGTTCCGAACGCTGGTTGGTGGAGACATTTTGACTATGTTCTTGACCTACGTTGTCGCGTAATGCGTTATATGACACGCCGCGTTAGCGCACCCGGAAGTGATCCGGGGCGCGGCGCGCAGCGCGTAACGTAAGCATAACAGGTCATGTGACTTGTTAATAAAACTTTTCATTGGTTCATTTTACTTTTGTTATTTTAATGATGAAAAGCTTGGTCATATGACCTGAAAATTACGCTTTTTATTGATTTCGAACTTTTTTTTTTATAACATATATGTTATAATATTACAGGCTAATGTACTTTCCCGGAAAATTAACAACTGTCCTGCAAGTAAAATATATTCCTTTTTCGAGAAAAAGGGCGTTTCTTCGTTCCATGACGGAGCCGTTGAGTAAAAGAGACTCGGCCTGCTGTCTTAGTCGCCGATACGCCTGATTATCAGATTCTTATCGATCACTTTATGTTGCAGGAGTGGAAAACACAACTGCCCTTGACCATTTATCTTTACTGCGTTCCTACATATTATACCTTTTATCCGTCATGTAATTGGACTGCTTTATTTCACTTGCCTTTTACTGATTCTAAAACAGTGACTAAAAGTAAAAACTTTACCAATGTAAATACTACTACCATGTTTTGTTTTAAAAACCTTTATTGTGAAAATGTCAGTATACAAATACGGGCCTATAACCACGTGGGCCGGCCACGGAGCAAACTGAAATCGTATATGATGAGGAGACATTTACATTATAGAGGAACGTAACGAGCGAGCCATTAGGTTGCAAGAACTAAGATGTCTAACAGTTGCGGAATCGGTGGACGTACATTTTGTAATTAAAATACGACAGGGCCACTTACAAAAAAGTTATCTAGATATACATTTGCGTGCAAGTACTATGGGTGACGTTAATTCGAACTTTCAATAGTACAGTAATAAATAACACATCAGAACTTAATATCAATAGGGATGTAGAAATATTCAATCAATTCTCGTCCCCGCCCTCCATGAGCATCAAAACTGCATTCATATCTCGTGATATCAAGGTTGTTCAACCAGTACACAACAAGGAGTTACGAGTCCCATTTATACCGGCGCCATTTTGGGCGAGCCGGGCAGGTCCAAGATATAGTCAAAATGTCTCCACCAACCATCGGCCAGACCAGAACCCCTTTCGGCCCTTTATGCTACAAGATGGTGTCTTCCATTCAGAAAATATTGTTGGCAGCATTTTGAAAGGAAAGATAAACAGCCGTTTTCCTAGTGAGTCTCACATTGTTACATTTAGGAAGAATGTTGAAGAGTAATATGTGGAAAATCTGAAGCCATTTTTCTACAAACTCTCAATCAGCCTTGGATGGAAAAAAAAATCCTGAAGAATGTACAAACTGAAAACCAATTTTTGTCTGTATAGCATCAACAGCAACCCTTGAGTCAGCTTTGTGTCAAGCCGCCATTTTCATTCAATCAATAGCGTCCCCCTGCACACATTCAGGAACCTGGTCGTGTCTTCAGGTGAAACGGATTGTGGGACAAGAAGCAGAAAGGAAAAGGAAAAAAGTTCCGCCGGACCTCGGGAGCCGGCCGCCTATGTCATGGGCGATCTTTGGCCACACCAGGGCAATAGTGAAGCTGCAGCAGGTGCAAAAGAGCTTCAGACAGTCTTACAAGCACTGCTTTTCTAAACATTTTTTGATTTTTTGTATTTTTGCACAGTTTTATATTTTTTTTGTGTTTTTGATGGAGGGGAAACAACAAAAAACAGGCATTGAAAAAGGCTCAACAGTGCAGGGCGCCTTGTGCTGGTTCCGACCTATTCACACATCGGTCCACTACTGACATCACCTCATAAGCCAACGGGGCACCCCACGCTGACTTTCGGCGCAGCATTGTAGGATGGCCACACCAGTGCGGCAACTTGCTGGACACCACCTCGGTGCCATCCGGATCTCGGCGCGTTCGAGTCACTGTACCGCAAAAGTGACCGGAACTCAGCTGGACACGCCGTCTTTCGGCACAGCATTGTAGGATAGCCACACCAGTGCAGCAACTTGCTGGACACTAACTCGGTGCCATCCGGATCTCGGCGCGTTGTGCTGCCTTCGGCCTATTCGCACACCGGTCCGCTACTGACGCCGCCTCACGTGCCAACGGATTTTCTACGCTTTTTGTAGCCCTATGCCGCATAACAGGTCATGTGACTTGTTTATAAAACTTTTCATTGGTTCATTTTACTTTTGGTTTCCTAAAGATGGAAGGCTTGGTCATATGACCTAAAAATAACACTTTTCATTGGTTTAGAACATTTTTTTTTCCCAAACGATGAAAGCCCCACCTTGTTTCTGGATGATTCAGACTGAAGCTGGCGTCACCATGAGAGCACCACCATCTCGTGGCGGTCATTCCGCGAGCAATCATGGCAGCCGCTCCACACCGGAAGCCTGCAGGAGTCGAGGGCCCCCAAGACTTTTGTAGAATCTTCATGGCTGAGGGGACGCTTTCGAGAATGGAGCCCAAGCCCTAGCAGGCAAGCGTCCGAGTTCCAAGGTGTCCCAGGGCCATTTTAGTGGACCAGGCCCAAAACCGAAGAGCCGTCCGCCATTTTAAGAGTCCTGTGGGAGCCGCCTATCGCTGCACTGCAAGAGTGGGAGCAACTCAACTACATGGTGAGCGAGACGCTGTAGCCGCAAGAGCGGGCGCAACTCAGCTGGATGGCCGCCACCTGGGGAGGCCCGTTCACGCCGCCTCCCCCACGCCCCCCCTCCGGGCCGCCCCACGCCAATTTTCGGAGCAGCATTGTAGGATACCAAAACCAGTGCGGCAGTTTACTGGACATCACCTGGGTGCCATCCACATCTCAGCGCGTTCTGCTGCCTTGGGACTATTCGCACAACAGACCGCTACTGACGAGGCCTCCCCCCGCACCACCCGGGACGCCCCACGCTGTTTTTCTGAGCTGCATTGTAGGATCCCAAAAACCAGTGCGGCACCCAGGTGACATCACCTGGGTGCCGTCCAGAACTCAGCACGTTGTGCTGCCTTGGGACTATTCGCACAAAAGACAGCTTCTGACCATTGTTGCTTTTTTTTGTCAAAAATGTTTAAATGTTTGTTACAGTTTTTGTTCCGTTCGTTATATTTAAAAGTTAATAAAGTTTTATAATCCCACTTTGTTGGAGTGCTATATATTTTTAAAAAATCGGGTGAATGGGGCCTTGAATCGGGTTATTGTCATGTGTGGGCTTTGCAAGTGTACTGCTACAGGATCGGACATTTCAAACTCAAATGCACGTTCTTTTTCTTACCTTTCCGAAGCATGGCGCGCAATAGCAGGCAGAGAAAGGGTGATGCAAGTGTTGAACACTGCCTGGCCTGGCAAGTTGCTGGCAGTGCCCCCCCCCACCCGCTCCTGAAAGAGGACACACACACACCGCCGCCCCGAGTACTTCACAGATCTTTAAAAGACCATGCGTTTGTTCATGAGGCTTAAATGGTTTATCACCCCTTCTAGAACCCCTGCATCGACCCTCTGACGTTTCCTGGAAAAATTACCACGTAACACAATACCAAGCCTTGTCAGCTGAAACCCCCGAAGAATCGGGGGCATATTATCAAGGGGGTTTATCTCCGCTTTTTTGGCTTTAAAAGCCAAGAAAGCGGAGATAAGATTATCTCCCTATTACCAAGCTGTCGCTAACACCAGTTAGTGACAGCTAAAAGGAGATAGCGACCATCTTGGGCCCCGCTTTGCATGTCAGTGATATTTATCACTAATGACATGCAAAGTGGGCGTGCCAAGATGTTAGCGACTGGAAACAGTCCCTAACATCGCTATCTCCTATTACCAACTTTTGGAGATATTCGCGCTAAGCGCGAATATCTCCAAAAGCTAACACCTGACCTGAGCAGTTCTTAGCCATGTTATCCAATGGGAGGTGGATAACATGGCTAAGAGCATTTGTTCGATAATGCATGAATATCGCTGACTTTTCAGCGATATTCATGCATTGCGGCCGTTTTTTATCGCATTTGCGATAAACCTTGCTAATAGCAAGGTTTATCTGCGATAAAAATCGCCGATGTGCGGCGATAATTTTTGTCTCTAAACAAGTTAGAGACAAAAATTATCGCTAGTTGTTGGTAATATGCCCCCGGGTTTTTGCTTGCAGAAATCGGGAGGCGGGAGACTAGCACTGAAATCAGTAGTCTCACGCCTGAATCGGGAGGGTTGGCATGTCTGGATTCTCTACAGCTGGGGCCATAAACTACATCCGCAGGGCTAGGTGATAGCCTGGGACCGGCCTGGCATCTAAAATGGCTGCCGTGCACGACAAAATTGTGGCATTGGAAAAAAGGCAAGATGGCGCAGACAATGTTTATCAATAAGGATTCATTTATACCAAAATATTTTATCGCACTGACAAATTGGCGGTCAACACTTCCTGATTTCCATCGAATCGAACGTTAACAGACGTCACGCAGCAAAAAAAAAAAAGCTCACGCACAGCCGCTGGAAGACATGTATCAACATATATGAGCCTCCTCAGCCACCCTCAGAAAACATAAGGGATTAGGATACGTCTCCCGCACCCCCTTATACCTAGTAATTTAATTAAAACGAAACACAAAATGGCGAATTCCCGTTTCGCTACCAGTTTGCGACCCGGTTCGCGGCCCGTGAAGCGCTTCTACCGTGAAAAATAATTTTTTTTTTATTTTCCCCACGGGACCCTTTAATAACCCCAACAACATTCCTAGGGCGTCAAGAGGGGTATACCTTGCCCCCTTTCATTAAATTCCCCCTTCGTTTTTCACCTCTTCTTCTCTCTCGATCCTACCGAGAGATAAGATGGCGGCCGCTCCGGACTGTTTAGAATGTTGACAGACACCGGGGAGCCAATCAGCTTTGCATCGCAAAGTTCCGTTTCGCGAAAAGTAAGCGGACCGGAGCGCAGCCCGGAGCGCTGTTACAGATATATATCTTGTTTTGAACGTTTATTTCTCAAAATCCACTGGAGCACATATATTGAGACCTAGCAAAGGCACATCGGGCTAACAGTCCCTACAATTTTGCCAAGTTTCGTGCAAATCCATTCAGCCGTTCGAGCTAAAAGTGAGGCCAAAGGCCCTATGGAAATTAACATGGGAAAAACGCGTTTTGGGACCCCCCTTTTTTCTCGGCCCCCCCTTAACGAAACCCCCCCCAAATTTTCAGGGGCTGCTCAGAAACAATATGTGCCCTTTTTCCAGAAAGTTTCAGCCGATTCCGTCCACAAACGCCAAAGTTATTAGACATAGAATTTTCAAACGTTCCATAGACAAATAATCCTAACTATATATACCTACTGGCGACCGCCAGTAGGTAATATATATATATATATATATATATATATATATATATATATATATATATATATATATAGTAATCTCAAATACCAATGGACAAATGTGTCTTTGACACGTTTAGCGATTCCCAGTTGGCTGCAAATAAACCTACCTCATTAATATTCACGAAGTAGGTCTCGGTTAGCAACCCGTTGGTAATCACAAAAATTAGAGGGATGGGGTCAGCAAACTACCATGTATGTGATTTCTTTTCTTTAAAGCAATGTTTTCTTTTTTAAATGCAGCTTGTGTTTCAAAATGAAAAATGGAAAGATTTCTTTTCATTTTTCAAAAGTAGGCTTTGATCCATGGGGTAAACATTTACAAATGGTAAGGGGAGCGCACTTCGATCGAAAAACATTCATGCATACAGATAAAGACATAGCTGTTTGTACAACCTACTCTAGTATAGGACTTGATATGGCCACACGTCGCTACTGGTCTGGCACTCTGATACCTAATCTCTTAGAGCTATCTCTCAGCGCGGGTACACATCGGTGGTGTAACCATGCACTCTATAAGTGAATTAAATAAATAAAATAAATGCCACTGCAATTCGGCATTAGGAACGGATGCCCTAAACACGCCCCTACATGCAATTTGTTAATAGGTTACCACATATCAAATTGGGCGTTTGAACTTTGAAAAAGATCTTTTTTTGCTTGCAAATGGCCGAATTCTGCTAATCAGGCTATTTGTGAATGAAAAAACCTTTGTACATCTGGCTTTTGTCTCACAAATTGCGAACCTCTAGTCCTAAATTGTGAATGTTATAGGGCAGCAACAAATTTCATAAAAGATCCAAGAAGTGTTAAGAACTGCTCATAAAAAGTCTGTCGGAGTTACTCACTTCTGGAGTTTACTCTGCATCCTTTAAATCTACATAATGGCAAACCAGGAGCCACAGGAGAAAGTTGGCAAGAAGTGAAAAAGAAAATGTCATGATGAATAATTTGGAATTAATAGTAACATAATATACTGCTGAAAATTACAAGTTATCTTGAAAGGCCTTCCTAAGGACAAAACAGGGTAGATAAATTGTTGTGGGAGGTCACAAATAGACGTGTGGAGGAATTAATAAAAAACTGTGACAAAACCTAAATTCCACAACAAAGGAAAACTAACCACCACAAGACAAGACACTTTTGTAACACTTGGAGCATCCAGCACAGCAGGAACAACATCTGCCAAAGAGCAATAAATAGAACCTGCTTTGCAGCCTAAGGCAGTAGCATGAGTGTCAACAATCTCCAAGGAAGTAAAACAAGTCATATGTAAATGTTAAATATCACATACTATAATAGAAAAACTAAGTTGGAAACTTAACATAATATCCAAAGAAGCTGCAATAACATTCCATGTTGGAGTAATTTTAAGCAAGCAATTATGCAATGCTTTACAACTTTAATATATATATTTATAACATTAATATAAACTTCATAATACAACATATATAGCAATATAACTGCCATTTTGCAGCTCATCCGATTTCTTCCAGCTGTCGGGGGCAGTACGCACCAGTACGCACCAGCGGGTGCAAGATACACTTAAAATTTCTCAAAGAAACAGTGTTGCATGCAACACAAGAAAGAGCCCGCACTCCAAGATGTTTAATTTGCAAGAGTTTGTTTAGCTGGCTGATGCCTTTTGACCTGGCGGTCTTTGTTAAACCACACATAAGTGTGGCTTTGGGACACACTCTGCAACCCCATCAACACTCAATCTGCTTACTGCAAAAGTCTGTCTCTCTAGCAGAATTTTGAAGCATAGTTTTAGCACAGTGCCATCATCGCCGACCTACAGAGTGAAAAAGCCTTTTGCCATTTTTACAGCAACCCTGTAAGCATAGGAATAGCAAGTACAGAGCTAAAAAATATCAAGTCTTTCAGCACTCTGTTCGACTTGGCCCTTTTTGCAGGGTCATCCCAGAACTTTTGCCTTCCTCCTGTATTTTTTCTGACCTGCTGTTTGTGACCACAGGGCTCTAGGCATGGTTCCGTTCTGGGCTGGACAAGAAAGTAACTAATGCATGTGTCTCTGTTGTAAAGTCATCGCCACCCGGACCTCAATCAGTAAAGTTGCACCCTGTGATTCAAGTCCCACAACATGAGCAACATGGACGTAAGTGGGAATCACACACTTGAATGATCTTAGACAAGGCACCTCTGTGTGAATTTGAATGATTAATGCACATTCAGTGAAGTGTTGTATCTGGAGCAGTAAAGGGCCCTGCAAGCCTCACTTTACATTGTTGCCCCATGGAGGGCCAGCCAGAGGTTCCATGAGGGAATAACAAGTTCATCGGAAGAAGAAGAGTTCAGTCCGCAGTCTGATTGATGTGTCATTGGTAACCAAACAGAATATGGCAGTCCATGTCGAGGTCCAAGGTGAGTGTCGTAGAGTGTATCGGGGGACAGTGGAAGGTGAAGATGCAGAGGGCAGAACCAAGCAGAAACAGGCCATATGGCAGTGATGAATACTACTGCATCCTTCTTACAACTGACTCAGAATCTACTGCATTTCATCCTCTGATGTATCATGTATCATGTACCTCACATGTGGGTGGTCTTGTTTTTGTCTCCATCACTGTGTGACAGTGAAACATCAGGGGCCGGAGGTGGAATGTCTACCACACTGTGTGGCACTGGCACTTCAGGTAGCGGAGATGTGGATGGAGTGGTAGCAGCAGCATTCATCCGCGCCAGGCATTGTGACAGCAATGCCATGATGAGGGTCTACAGGGCATGGAAGAACCCAGCTACCTCTTGCTGGTGTGCAGGTGGCAGCCCTTCTTCCCGCCTGCGTCCACTCCATGTTCTCTATGATACTCCGCATGTGTCCGAACTCCCGGCTGACATCGCTGGAGCCACTTTGACCGGACAGTTGTTCTTGTCTCTGAGTCAGGACTCCAGTGATATCAGCCATGTATCGTTGGAGGGCATGGAGCGGACTGTGGGTGTCCGTTAGAGACTGTGAGTGATCCCTGATGGGACTTAGACACCCACGTACGGCATCTAGTTTGGATGCCATGAGGTCGAACTCCACCCGCACCTGTTCAGCATCTTCTCCTGGCACCCCAACATTCAGCATTGGAAGGCCATGTGTTGTTCATGGGGGTCCTGGAGGCAGCTGTGTTGGTGGGTGCTTCCTACTGTGGTCTGTGCAGGGGGTGGGGTTTCCTCGATGTGGCTGGGCTGCCCTGCTCCTGGAGGTGGGATGCTGAGGGTGTCCATGAACTCTTGCAGGGCATCAGTGTTAAAGGTGGGGAGGTCCTCTTCATCATCAGTAAAGAGTTGTTGGGTCTGCTCTGCAGGAGGTGTTGATTCTCCCTCTGCAATGTGAAGGGGAGATGCAGTTTAACATTGTGTTCACATGTATGTTGACACATTGTACATGTTTCTATGTCAGTGTACATTGTGACTGTTTGGGAGGAGCTGCCTATTTTATGTGGGACAGTGGATATTTATACAACATCACAGATGTGTGTTTGTACTTGTACATTATCAACTCACATTTCCTTGCTATGGCAAATGTGATTGACCAGTTTCTACACACAAGCGGCACCAGTTGTGTTCTCTGTTCTGTTGTGAAAGTGTTGCAGTTTGTACCACATTGTTGCCAATGTTAATGTGCTCTGAATGTTATGTGTGTGTGCCACACTTTGGGAGAGTCGCCCCTGCAGCTCTGATTTTGCTGCCCCTTATCCCTTTATGTGGTGTGCCTTTGACTTCTGTCCTTATACAGTGCCGAGATAGTGCATACTTGGGTATATTGGGCTCTTGGTGGTACAGTGCTGAGTTGTTGCAAACTTTGGTACATTGGGCTCTTGGTGGGAGTTGGGAGTCTGGGGCATAGTTTGTCCGCAGATGTGTTGTTGACATCAGGGGTTGTTTGTGCACGTGGTTGTGTCAGAGTATGACCTGCTCCTTTACGGATGTGGTCCACACTCAGCCACCTCCTTGTCTTGGCGTGTAACAGTTCATGATATATTGACTGTAGCAATGCTTTTCGTCATGCAGTGTCACTTGCATTGTCAGTGTTGCTCACAGACACGCTACTTTGCTGGGTTTAGCACATGTGCGTGGGTTGGTTGTGAGCTTGGTGGTGTGTGGGAAGGGCCCCCTCTGGATACATAGTCAACGGGGGCCTACTTGCTGTGTCTAGGTTTCTAGGTGTGCTGCAGTGTGCCAAGGGGGTCAGGGACTTGATCCAGAGTCATTGTTGGTGTGCACTGTGCTATAATAACTTGTGCTTGTGTGCCATTGTGCCCATCTCCCCGTCCCCCCAGTCCTTGGTCGTTACTCACACTGTTACTGTTGTGTCAAGTCATGTTGAGAAGTGTCCTGACCCCCAACTCCTGCCACCGTCTCCAACTGATAACTGTGAACACCATTTCCTCCATTTCCTCCAGCTCCTCCTGTGGTGCTGGACTCCAACCTTCAGTCTGCATTGCTGCCTTCTGGTTGTTGCCGAGTTTCTGCTTGATTTTGCGCTTCACATCATTCGAGCGCCTCTTGACCTCTTCATTGTCCTCCTCAGCACTCCAACTGCATCCACATTGTCCACAATGGACTGCCATATTCCATTTTTGTCGCCAATGATACAGTGGAGGTGACGAACAGTAGTTGATGGTGTTCTATCACCTGAGTTATCAGGATCCTGTTTTCCAGCTGACTGAACCGCGACTTCCTCTTCTTCTTCTCCTTGCCCTTCCCTGGCCCAGTGGTCCCAGGCTGGTCCTCCGTGGGGCTTGTGGGGTTCTGGTTGTTCTCTGTACTTGGTCCAGCTACCTCCATTGTGCTTCGCAGTTGTTTTGGTTTTGTTTGTGGTCTTTTTCAACTTTTATAGTGATTTTTCCCACCTGACGTGTGTGAATTGCAGGCCTGGTAAAGATTATCGCAGATTTTTTTATTGCAGTTGGACCCATTGCAACTTTTTTCACGTTCCGGATTAGATTTTTATTGCCATCCCTGTGACTTTATTGTGGAAATTTGACGCGTTATCGGGAAACTATTGCATGTTACCACCATGTTGTGAATAGAATTTAAAGACGGAATTATTTTCCCGCTATAGACGGTGATACAAAACATTGTGTTAACCTATTTTGGCGATAAATATCGCAAGTTCTTGAGAATATCCCAATAGTTTTTTCTTATTTATGCACACATGGTTTGTTTAATTTACTTTCTTATTGACGCACGTGTGGGTCGTTTAATTAATTTTTGTTTTATTTTTTGTTCCCATATCCTAATTATTCTTTTATTTATTTTTACTTCATATTCCTGGTTTATCTTTTGATTTCAATTATTCACGATCTCTGGTCAGTAGATCTGATGACCTCGGAGACACATAGAGTCTTTTTTCAATTTTATGCTACCGGCGATTAGTGCCTTTTTAGAACCTGCTCCAAACACGCCGTCTGTGCATGTACAGCGAGTAAGACTGATGCAGGCACGTAGTTACGGGTAGGTGAGTGCAACCACCTTCTGACTCGAACTTCAGGTATTTTAAAGGTCCTTTTCTCTTTACTAAGAAAAATTTGATTTTCTTCTTTTATTTGATATGAAATTATCCTCCTTGGGTTAGCCTTTGAGCTTGTGCTGGCAACCATTTGAGTGTCTTGATTTGTTCCGATGCTTACCGCCCCTCCTCTCCCAGTACTTTTATGACTGGTTAGTTTTGATTTATTTTTCTTTCTTATGGTTGAGCTTTTTGGTTTGTTCCGGTTTTCATTATTTGTTTATTTAATGATTAGCAGTATACTCCCATTTGGAACCTCTTTGATGTGATTTATTCTTCCATTGGCCAACATTCTATAGGCTTATATTAATGAGATTTTGACAAAGCAGGTTCTTAACGAATGTGATAACTGAAAGTCCTTTATTTCATGATTGATTCATATAGGCACTATTTGTGACATAACCTTTGGTGCTTTTCCCCTCTTTTTTCCCCTCTTTTTATTTATCTCTAAATGCATGACCTGGTGAACACACTGATTTGATATCTGGTGTGGCTTCAAGATTGAGAACACAGTCTTGTTCTCTCCATCTTTCTGAATAGTATACAATTATATCTCAATGCATGACACTGATCTTTTGGCATCAACGCCTTGCTTTGGCACATATTCAAGAAAGTGCATCAATTGCCTCTCCTGGTTTTGTGGTTAGTCTAATCAGCGTTTTTTGTTATCTGTCACTGTCCTTTTTAATTACACCATTAACTGTGTTTTTATATTGTTTTTTTGTGTAACTGAATGAGCACCATTAGTGTAAAATTGTATTGTCTTTTTATTATCATGACATTAGAAAAAAATGTATATATTGCTTAATTTTGTACTGGCATCAATATTCTTTCTATAACTCTTTATGGCTTGCTTTTTGTGATATGATTTTTGAGTGTTTTAGTGTATTTCATTCTTTATTTGTATTAACTGCTTTGTTCATTATGCTTATGCGTTGTATAATGATGTGCTTAAACCTTTGTTAGTATTATAGTCTTGGTCTAAGAGCACTGCTAGAAACAAAAGTCACTTTGTGGCAGGTGGTGAATGGGACTACAATAAACATATAATCGGGAGTTCGCTGGGGATGCGCCAAGAATATGGAACTCCCTCCCACCCCATCAGAAGAATCCCCTCTCTTGCGCATTTCAAAAATGAGGCCAAATCCTTCCTTATGGGTAAATTCCTAGTCTAAACCCTATCCTTCAACCACCACAGAGACTATTGCCTCCCTCAGTCGACCTTTCGCCCCACCAAGAAGCCTAGGGTCTGTCTTCAGCAACTGTAATGTTAACTGTACTTTGTATCCTTCCATCCCTCTTGTACTCAGCACCCCCCACCCTCCCAATTTATGGTACACTCTCATGATTCCATGCCACTTGTACAACTCTATGACTCTGTAAAGCACTCTGATACCCTAACGGGTCAAGTTCACGCTCTATGAAAAACACAAAAATAAAATAAAATAAAATAATGTCAAAACTGGTCTTGGATTTATTGTGTTCTGGTTCAGACAGCAATTGACTTAGCAGTTTGTACTGAACTGTTCCTTCTGAACCAGGACCAAGACTAATTTGCATATGGGTGGGATTAATCTTAAGTGGTATGGTGGGCAAATGAAAAATGGGTTGGAAGGCTACTACAAGAGTAAGAAAGTCATCCTTTGTGCCATAATAACCACTATTTTTTTTACTTATACTGGTGGTTGCTGACTCTGCGCCCAGGGTAAGTGCGCTGATTAAAAGGCATATGCTTTGCAGGCTGCTTTTAAAAAAAACGGTGTCCAAATTCAACTTTGGAACTAAAAATACTTTCAAAGTCTAAAACTACCTTTTTATTATATATAAGTCACCCTTAAGATCTGCCCTGGGTGCCCTAAGGGTAGGGTGCCATGGTATATAATGCAGGGGCATTATAAAAAATGTTGCATATGCCCTGCTGAGGGAAAATCTGCTTATTTCGGTTTTCCATTGTAGTGTGCTAGCTTCATAGCTTTCTTAAAATGAACAACTCTTAACCTTTGACAGGGATGAGATAATACAATAATTCAAAGTATCAAAATAATACTTACAATAAATCCATCAACTTGCCAAGGTTGGATGTATTATAAATATTGCAGGAAAGAAGTTACCCAACTTGCTTTCCTGAAGTTGCCAAAAGCAGCCCTGTGGTGGTCACTTCTGATTGACCAGCCTTTTACAGGCTGAGCCAAGATCACGGTTAGTTATGAAGTGGCCTGGGCTGAAAACCAAGGGATCATCTGGTGGGAGGAGATCAGCTGCACCAGATGCCAGGACTGGAAGGGAGCTGGGTAGCCAAACTGGTTTTCAAAGGGAGAAAGACAATTAGTACAGGAACCAGGCCCACCCCCACTTCCTGCACTCACTGCCCAATGGGAGCACCTGTAATTCAATTAGGCGAGGGACTGAAAGGGGAATGTAGGGTAAGGTTAGCCATGCCTGTGGGTTGAGTTAGCCAGTCCAGACTTCTCCAGGAGAGATTTTCCCAATTTAGATTTTTAGTAATTAGTGTATTCTGTGACAAAAGGTATGCCACACTTCGAAGGAAGTGGTCATCACATAGGGTGACATCTTGAACCCGATTGGTCAGGGAGCCCCCCTCCTTGCCAACCTAGAAACTGCAATAAATATGGAAGAGCTGTACAGCAACTCCCATCCCTGCGTGGATATATCAAGAGAAGCAGGACTGCCCTGCTGAACCCTTGGTCTGCACCAAGAGGTGACTACACTCACAAGGACTGCACCTGCTGCACACTCTGGACTTTACCAATGAGGAATTTGCCTTCCTTCAAAAGATTAAGGAGTGGCTTCAAGAAATCACCTGCAAAAACTCCACAACAACAACCTCAGCTGACCAGCTTCTTCTAGGCCTTTAAAGGATTTGACCAGGTGCATTGTGGAATTGTAGTTTCAAACCTCCAAGAGGCAATTCAGAGCTTCTGCACTCTTGGCTGGTGTTGTTGACCGTCAAAGACCCTCAAGAGACCTCCTGGAAAAAGATACAGAAGTTTGAGAACATTTGTACAACTTTTGGTCAAAGGCTCCATAAGTTTACAGACCCCAAGAGAAAAAGCAGGTGACGTTCAACTGGGATTCGGCCTAAATTCCAGGTTTCTTCAACTCTTTATCCCTTAGCCATTGATGATGAACACAAAGGTATGCTCCATGGGCTGACTGTGAGTGGGGTGAGACATAGGTGGGTTTCAGATTGTGAGGCATGGAGAATCCTGTTCAACTAGATCCTGGAGTACTTCTCCTTCACCCTCTTCTTTTCGTCCTGCCACTTCTTCTTGATGTCAATCAATGTTCACACATCCTCCCCCAATGCTGTGAAGGCAGTGGCTAAATGCTGCCATATAGCTGTCTTCTGTGTGCCACTGGTGCAGTAAGGTGGGAGACCAAATAGGCGTCATTTGTGGCACCTCATAATGAACTCTACAATCATGGTGGTCTCCTCAGTTGTGAAGTTCTTCTTCCATCTCATTTTGTACATTTTCCAGTAGCGATGAACAGCAAATGAAAACAGGAACTCTATGTGGCCAAATCTGTTCCTTGAATGTGTGCTGCTTTTATGTGGTTTGTGGTGCTGGTCTAGCACTTAGTGTTAATTGACTTCAGCTGGACCATGGTGGGGATGGTAGTAAGCCCTTGAAATGATCATCAGACCCGAATGCGGGTATTCCGGCCCAGATACGGAGATTCTGGCTCGGGAGCCAAAATTCATGGCTGGGAGCGGAAATTCTGGAACAAGTGCAGGATATCCACTCCGGAGTGCGGACGTAAAGTTAGGAGTCGTAAGTGCATTCTGTGAATACCAAAAATCGTAAGTGCATTTTGTGACTACAAAAAGTAGTAAGTTAAGGATTAGTCTCAGATTAGTTCTGTCAATCAACCCCAGTGTTTTTATTTTAGGTTTTGGGGGTAGGAATATGGGATGGTATAGGTAATTCCCCACCAATACCATCAGGTAGGTCACCAGTAGGTAGTTATAGTTAGGGTGTTGTTTTATTTTTTTGCCAATAATTTTGGTGTCATTTGATGAACCCGCACAAACTTTTCAGAACTAATATGCCGGTCACTTCAGCTGCTGTCTTGAAAGATTTGGGGTGATCTACCAAGCGGGGGCCAAGAAAAAGCAGAGGCCCCAAAACTCTTTTTCCCCGTGTTAATTTCCATAGGAAACTTTCAAAACAGCTATTGCCTACACTGCTGATCGGAATTACACCAGATTTGGCAGAAGGGTAGCTGTTGGTCCAGAAAACACTATTTTGTAAAATGTTGTAAATCCTTTAAGTAGGTGAAATTTTTAAATGTCTCGTCTAAATAACTGCCACCAAAAATCTCTCAGCAAGCTCACTGTGTGGAACTTACTGGAGTTCACAGGAGGGGTAGCAGGCCCCCAAGGACCCTATGGAGCCAAAGGGACTTTCTTACCCTACTAGTAGTGCACCAGGAGCTACATTTGCACAGTGGTGGAGAAAGTGGGCCGGTCTCCGACAACTTCTCAGCAATCCTCCTGTGTGGGATTTATTGGAGGTAGCAGGAGAGGTAGATGGTCCCAAAGGACATCATTGAGGGTCAAATACCCCCTCCTGTTACCTCCAGTAAGTCCCACTCAGCAGGATTGCTAAGAGGTCTTTGGAACCTAAATATAACGTACCTGTAACCTTTATTTTTTTTCAGTGTATATAGATCACTGAAAAAGCAAAGGTTATGGAGAAGTCATAGTTAGGCTCAGGTTGCACATGCACAAAACCAGAAACATTCCGCCATTATAGTTAAAGGACCACCATCTCCCCGTGGCTTGTTTTTAAGTAATGGAGGTGGCCTCTTGGACCCCATCCTAGCACCAGGGACCTCCACATCCCTGGGGCTTTGAAGATAACAGGAGCATCTGCAAGGTGCAAAAATGCTCCTGCCTGCTGAAAGCAGAGCATGTCTGTTTCCTTGCCCGCTGTCAGGCATTACATGTTAGCAGCCCCCTCAGACTCAAAGCAATACCGGCTCCTACAGGAAGGGGGAGCCAGCAAGGACCAAGGGGCGTTGAGGCTCCCCTGCGGTCCCAATGTTTCAAAAGTTGGTTCCCTGGTAGGGACCAAGGCATCCACACTACAGGCTGGGCCTCGATGGATGAGGTCCCCGGTACCTAAACAGAGAGTAGGGGGCCTGCGCTACCCTCCCACCTTTAAAAAAAGTATTTTTTCAAAAAAGGGTAAGCCCTGGGGGATGGGGTCCTCGGGCCGAAAATGGCAAAGGCGGGGAGCCACATGGTCCTTTATTTAAAAAAAAAGAAAATACCTGTGGCCCGGGGGATTCGGGTCCCCGGGGCTGATTTGGCCTGGGGAGAGAGGGCATGCATTCCACTTGCCACTTTTAACATGCCTGGCCCCGGGGATGAGGTCCCCAGTGCCGAAATTGGGCCAAAGAAGTATGGCTACATAGCTCCCTTTACCTTTGACAAACCCACAAATAAACCTGCAACTCGCAGGAGGCCGGCACCCTTTCTCCACCAATTTTCAAATACACCTCCTTGCGCTGCTGGTTGAAGGTGAAGTCCCCTTGGCTGCTGAGGGTCTTTGGGGGCCAACAAGATCTCTTGTTATTTTCAGTGAGATTGCTGAGAGGTGGTCAGAGGCAGCACCCACTTTCTCTACCACTCTGCAAATGCGCCTCTTGGTGCCCTGTTGGTGAGGGGATGAGGTCCACTTGCCTCCTAAGGGCCTCATGACTAAAGTGAACTTCTTCCCCTAAGCAGCAGTGAACAAGGAGGTGCGGTTGCAGAGTGGTGGAGAAAGAGTGGGTGGCCTCTGATGACCTCTCCGCAATTAGCTGTGTGGTTCTTACTGGAGGTACCAGGAGGGCTAGTTGTTCCACAGGGAGCCAAGGGGACTTCTTCCCCCAACTAGTAGTGCACCAGGAGGCACATTTTCAGAGTGGTGGAGAAAGATGGCTTGGCCACCGAAAACCTCTCAGCAAACCCACTGTGTAGAACTTGCTAGAGGTAGCAGAAGGGGTAGTTGCTTCCCAAGGACCCTCAATAGTCCAGGAGACTTCATCCCTCTACTAGCAGTACACCAGGCGGTGTGTTTGCAGAGTGATAGAGAAAGGGGGCGCAGCCTCCTACAAGCTCTCAGCAATTCCAGTGTGTGGGACTTACTGGAGATAACAGGAGGAGTATTTGGCCCCCAAGGACACAGCAGTATTGATAAGAGGTCTTTGGAGGCCATGCCCTTTTCCTCCACCACTCTGCAAACACGTTTGTGGTGCACTACTGGTTGGGGAATTAGGTCCACTCTACTTGTCAGCGACATTGGGGGCCAAGAAGCCCTCCTGGTACCTCCTGTGAGTCCTACACAGCGGGATCCCTGAGAGCTGATCGCAGGCCCTGCGCCCTTTCTCCATCACTCTACAAACATGAATAATACTTACAACAAGCATTTGCACTGCAATAGGTCTCACATTACTGAAAGTTTGAGCTATCGGCATTGCAAATAATATGCTTGTTAGATTTTTCTATAAAAAAAAAGAAATTCCAGCAGTAGCATAAGAAAGCGTGCAGTAGCTTATGTTGCTTATAAAGGTCCCTTTACAATAAAAATAGCATGCAAAAGTGATACTAAAAGGTAGCAATGACTACATGTGGAACATGCAACAACGTAATGTATATTTATTTAAACAGAACAATTTCCATGTATCTTCTCTTTTTGACAAGAAAAGAAGGAAAAACTTTCCTGGATGTACACAACAGAAGCATAGTTACTCACTGCGGGTTTGGGGCTACTGACTTATAAGACTGGCGCCTGTGTTGATAATCTAAAAGTGGGTGCTGTGCAGACATTATTGACTGTGTGCACCCACGGGTGAATTTGCGGAGGTCTGCAGATATTGAAATAAATTAAAAAATATTGGGTGCTGAGTGCACAACAAAAGAAAGGCGCAAGGGCACAACAGTAAAGATAAAGCGCATTGTGTTGCGTTATGGAAAAAAGAACACAGATGTGGAGAGGATGGGGCGCTGCGGCCAGAGCTGCTGACTTGAGAGAATCCCGGTTTGGGTCTCAGAGGCACATCATCCTGTAATTCTGGGCAAATTACTTAATTTCTCCTGATAAGTTGCTATATAAATTTGCTAATAAAGTTACAGGGACATTATAGTTAGGCTCAGGTTTCACTCTCACTGTTTTGTAGTTCCTATTTCCCTAATAGGCTCTGCGCATTGGAATAATATACACTATAGGTTTGGCACAGGACTGAGGTCAGTATGCCCCTATCGAGTATATTAAATTTAATTACTTTGTGTGCCAGCTAACTCAGAGGCCACTAGAAACTCCTTGTAAACAAGAAGGGAGTAGTTTCTGGCAACCGCATAAACATGACAACTTTGTTTCTCTTTAGAATCAGAACACTCTCAGAATTGTGGAAACAACAGATAATCATGCATGCTTAGTTTCTTCAGAGTTACACAGAAAGAATAGATGGGTGTTTCAATACAAAGGATCGATTAAACGGTCTTATTTCTCATGTAAGAAATATGAGCTGTGACAATCATAAGACAGTATGCAAGATATATTATGTATAGCCTAAGCAGTAGAAAGAAATAATACTGCACTAGCATGATCTTTTAGCTATGACACATATATTAATATACATAAATAACATATGCTAAAAATGCGAGTACTCATAAAAGGTTTCTCCAACTAGTTCTACTCCAGTGTACCTATCCTAAGTGTAGTACAAGGTAAGAAGTAGGGGATATAGGCTATAGTATGGTAGGCTATAGTTTGTATGTTAAGTTTGTTTGCCAAGTTTGTATGCCAAGAGTCTCTCAAGGTTCCAGTCAGCTCCATACCTTGAGAATGGGAGAGGTTGGAATCTCTTTCCGGGTCTTAAACTCTAACACGCCACAAAGGGAGTCGGAACACTGGAAGCTGGATTCTCTGTGAGCAGGGATGACAGCATCTTGTCTGTGTGTCAGGCCGGGACACGGGCTCCTCTAAATTTGAGGTCTCCTCCTACTTGCTTGGGCAAGGGAAGGTATATTTATTTTGAGTAGGTGCCTTGGAATCTCAGCATTGACGTAAAGCTGGGCAGAGGAAGACGTCAGGAATGAACCCTTAGGGAATAGTGGTTCATGAATAATAAATGGGCTCTTGGGGAAAATAATCATCCTGGGCTAAGGAAACTCCCAACAGCTTACGGGTCTGGTTTTTAAGTACTTGTTGTGACTTTGGGGTGGATGGGTGTAGGTGACCATGCCTGTATTTGGAAAGCATGGCTAGTGCCTAAATAAGGACTGGGATCTTATGTCTATATAAGGGCAATTCGAAGTGTGCCTATATTAGGACATGTATCAGGAAAACCTATATACGGACACTTAAAGCCGAATAAAATATCACAAAATCAGTGAAAATCAGCAGTTATAGTTAACTGAGCTAACTATAATTTGTGCACCCTGCAATGCACTGCCTATGATCTCACATATTACATCACTGATAACATCTCAAATTATATCACTAATGACATCATCCAGTGACTGAGTGTTTTTCAAATGTTTATGAGTCTTAAATATATAAACCAAGGTGTATTGATAAATTGGCGGGTGTATGATTGGATAAAATGGATGATTTAGTAGGTGTGTGACTGACTGTATAAGTAAGTAATTAGGTGTCTTAGTGAATGTATGGGTGAGTGACTAGGTTGTATGAATGTCTGTATCAGTCTGTCGATGGTGTTTAAGTGGCTATATGGGTTGGTGATAAGCATGGGTGGAAAATCTGTTCCGCTCACGGATTTTGCGGATTTTCGGTAAATTTGCAATCCGCGAACGCTCGCGAATTTACCGAAAATCCGCAAATTTGCACGCAGCAGATTTTTTTTTCTTGGTGATACAATTTTGCGGCGCGCGGCGTTCACTTACCGTCATTCAGCGTTTGCTGAGTTGTTTTTCTCGATATTTTGCGAGTGATGCGCCATTTTGGATCTTGCTGCGGGATCCCGCGGGAGTTTGGCGACCGCGATTACGTCATCGCGGCTTGCCACCTTGCACAGCAAGAGTTTGTCAACACGAGTACGCCGTGATCACGTATCACGGGAGTTTGCAATTGCGAATACGTACATGCGGCGGGCAGCAACAATCTCGCACTCGCGAAAATACAAAATTTGCAATTCTGCACAAGAAAGCCACCAGCAAGCAGTATAAACCTTCTGGAAATTATGATTTTTATCAGAATAACTTCTCAGGTTGACATTTGCCTGCACTTTTTTTGCAAGGAGTCCATTTTGGGGGTGGGGGGGGAAGGAAGTGCCCCACAGTCTCCAACTTCCTGTTCCTGTCCAGCAGGCTCCTCCCAGTGCTTTTTTCATGTGCTGGTCACTTTCATTCGGATTCTTCACCTGGAAGGATTACTTTTTGTGAATGCTGCTGGATATTTGGATTTGAGGCCTTTTTGACTTTCTTTGGATCACTTTTGGATTAGAAATTTCACAAGTAAGTTTGTTTGGGACATTACAGTTGCTGCAACTACAATTTTGGAATTTTCGATTTCTGGGCTGTTTTGGGGCCTTTTGCCCAGGGGTACTCAGTGGTGGGTGGACTGAGTATTTCTGTGGGGTGTCTTGAATTTAAACATCATGGACGGCATGGATGGCTTGGGATTGTGCTGATTTTTCTGTGATTTTCGTTTTTTTGGGCTGTTGTTGTGGCCTTTTCACCAGGGGTAGTGAGTGGTGCATGAGCCTAGTCTTTCTGTGGGGTGTCTTGAATTTAAACATTATGGAGGGCATGATTGGCATGGGATTGTGCTGATTTTTCTGTGTTTTTCGATTTTTTGGGGTGTTCATGGGGACAGGCCATGTGGGTGGGGGCAATTTTGAGTGCTGCTACAGGCAGGCCCTGGCCATGTGCTGGGAGGCAGGGGGCCATTTTGAATGCAGGCAGTGTTCTTAGGTCTGCAACTATTTTGCTAGCTTTCCACCTTTATGCCCAGGGGTAGTGAGTGATGCATGGGCCTAGTCTTTCTGTGGGGTGTCTTGAATTTAAACATCATGGAGGGCCTGGATGGCTTGGGATTGTGCTGATTTTTCTGTGATTTTCTTTTTTTGGGCTGTTGTTGTGGCCTTTTCACCAGGGGTAGTGAGTGGTGCATGAGCCTAGTCTTTCTGTCGGGTGTTTTGAATTTAAACATCATGGAGGGCATGGATTGCATGGGATTGTGTTGATTTTTATGTGTTTTTCGATTTTTTGGGGTGTTCATGGGGACAGGCCATGTGGGTGGGGGCCATTTTGAGTGCTGCTACAGGCAGGCCCTGGCCATGTGCTGGGAGGCAGGGGGCCATTTTGAATGCAGGCAGTGTTCTTAGGTCTGCAACCATTTTGCCTAGCTTGCAACCTTTATGCCGAGGGGTAGTGAGTGATGCATGGGCCTAGTCTTTCTGTGGGGTGTCTTGAATTTAAACATCATGGAGGGCATGGATGGCTTGGGATTGTGCTGTTTTTTCAGTGATTTTCTTTTTTTTGTTGTGTATAACTGAACTGATGTTCCTCTGTCTTCCATTGCTTTTAGGTGCACAAGACTCAAGAGAACCACCAGTGCCAGGAAGAAGTCCTGCAGCGGTGTGTGTGTGCAGCATAACGTCACGCGACGTCACGTCTGGCCACAGACAACTCTGCAACTCGTGCAACTGCGGCCTGCTGTTCTGACCTGCCCTGAAGAAGATGGCCCCAAAAAAAGTTCCCCGTAGCTCCTCTAGCAAGAAAGTTGCCAGTAAGGAACAGAAGAAGCAAGTTACCAAGGAGACTGGTGTGTCGCCCGCCACATTTTTTGGGAGTAAAAAAAAAAAGTACGCCTGCAGCAGCAGCGGGATCTGCTGGGGACCAAGCTGGGAGCAGCACCCCCACTCCATTGGGCTCAGTGCCACCACCACCACCACGCCAACTTAAGTCCAAGCCCTTGAGTGCTTCAGAGGCAGCCAGTCTACTTGTTCAATCACCATCGACCAGTGATGTTGGCTCATCGCAAGAAAGTAGCAGCAATGTCCCTCAATCAACACAGGTTGTTGTAACTCATCTGAAAAGTGTTGAACAACCACAGCCGCAACAACAACCACATGTGCAAGTACAAGCCCAAGTACAAGTGGAAGGAGAGGCAGCGCAAGGAGATGTGCAAGCAGAGGTGCATGGAGGGTCACAAGTACCCACAATAGTTGTTCCTCCCGAAGTAGGGGCACATCAGGAAATCGACAATCAAGGTGAGGTATCATTTGAGGAAGCCACTCCTCCTGATGATCATTCATTGTCTTCCACACCCCTAGCAAGGAAGAGATCAAGGGTGGTGTCTACATCTTCTTCAAGCCCCCTTCCTTCTGATGATATTGATCTAAATTGGGAACCACCACAGCCGTCTGAGAGTAAGGCACACCATGATCTGACAAAGGTAGATAAGCATAAAAGGAAGCGCGTCCAAAGTCTCATACTTATGGAGTGTGATGAGGCTCAACAAGAAGTGGAGGATACTGCTGATGATGAAGACTCTCACGACGACGACCCAGTCATCATAAAGGTCACTGCAGCCCCAGCGGGCTTGCAGCAAACAGACATTTTGCCCCCAGCCCGAGAAGCTGCTGAGCGTGATGATGATGTTGTCGATGAGGAGGCAGTGGAAACACCACAATCATTGGAGTTAACTAGTACACAACACGTACCGCTTTCATTTTTCTTCCTCGCCAGAAGGGACCTCCATCCACCTTGACCTCAATTAGTGGTGGTGAAAGTGAAAAACGTACTAAAGTTCGGCAATTTACATCCTCCACTTCATCTGGCACTAGCAGCATGACCACCAGTATAGCTGCCTCCTCCGACCCCCACAGACAATTCAAGTCCCCAGCTTGGGACTTCTTTAGTGTTTGCCCAAAAAGGGAAAACTTCACCATTTGTAGCATTTGTAAGCTTGCAGTTAGTCGTGGTAAGCTTGGTACCAACTATGGTACCGGAAGCCAGAGAGGTCATCTTAAGAGACAGCACGCTGTCCAATGGTTTTCGCACCTACAGGCGATCAGGGAAGCCCGAATTACACGTCAAGAAAACGTTGATGTTTCATCTGATGAAGACGAGGAGGAAGAAGACGTGTTAAACACTTCACTTACACCCAGTACCCCTGTTAGCAGCACACCCCATGTGAGCCACACTAAGAGTGTGGGAGAGAGTGAGACACCAATGCGAAAAAGTTCATCAGCGAGCGTAACTGGGTCGAAACAGTCATCATCATCATCATCCCGTAAATGCTTGGTCCAGGGTAACATTAGAACCATGTTGTTTACAGAAGCGCTATATGAACGCAACCACCCACTGACGCGTCTGTATAACACTAAGCTGGCTAAAATGCTAGCTCTGGACCTTCTCCCTTTTTCTTTTGTAGAAGGGATTGGTTTTCTAGAATTAGTGGCAACGCTCTGCCCTAAATGGAAGGTTCCTAGCCGGTTCTATTTTGCCAGAGTTGCGGTTCCAGCACTACATGAAGATGTGCTGGAGGTGATTGGGGCAGCTTTGCAGAAGAGTGCTGTTCACACTATACATCTGACAACAGACATGTGGACCAGTGGCGCAGGCGCTGATTACATGTGCATCACTGCACACTGGGTCTCTTTTTCAGGGGTTAAAGCAAAGCTAAACGCAGGTGTTGACCCGTACCAAGTTTTTAAAGCTGCTCGGAAACATGCAACACTAGCCATGTTTGGCTTGGAGAAACGTCACACAGCAGAAAACATTTTGAATGAGTTTAACACAAAGGTCTTTCACTGGCACTCCCCAAAAAAACACCAGATTGGTTATGTTTCCACGGATAATGGCGCCAATGTAGTTAAGGCCATGGAGCTGGGTGAGTATTTCAGAGTGCCGTGTTTGGCGCACATTATAAACCTGGTTGTTAAAAAATTCTTGAGTGATGAAGACAGTCCAGCGTGCGAGTTAGTGGCCACCTGCCAAAGAATGTGCAACCATTTCAGCCATTCTTTTAAGGCCCGGAAGCATCTGAGGAGCCTGCTACATGAACGTCGAATGCCAGTGAAAGGACTCATCCAGGAGGTGGCAACACGTTGGAACTCAACCTTCTACATGCTTGAGTGTCTGTATGAGCAGTATACGGTACTCGATCACTATTTCTTAACACTGGGTACAGCTCAGAAGGACCTGAGGCTAAATGCGGCGCAATGGAACCTAGTTAAAAGCCTGACAGACATGCTTCGTCCTTTTGAGGTCTTCACGCGTGCAGTCAGCAAGGAGGACTGTAATTTCGGAAAAGCTATCCCCATGTCGCGCATGTTGGAGCACCAACTGAAGGCGGTGTCTTTTATGTTTCATAAAGATGAAGAAAAGAAAGACGCTTTTCTTTTGGTGGAGAAATTATTAGAGCGCCTACTTGGTGATGAACGTCTTAAAATGATCCACTCAGAACAGCATTACATTTGTGCTACTATTCTGGATCCACGCTACAAAAAGGCGCTGGCAGGCCAAGCATTCTTTCCTTTCGGTGATCAAGATGTTACAAAGTACAAACGTTGGCTAGCCTTCTCAGCCAAGAGGTTTGAAAGAGAACGGCAGCAAATTGAAGGAAAAGGCAGTACATCAGCATCAGCAGGCCATCCCAAGTCAAAAGAATCCACTTCGGCACCTGTGGCTGTGGCACAAGTGACCTCTCAGCTGTTAAAGACACCGGCAACCGGATCATCTGCACCAGACACAACAGTAACATTGGATGCAGAAGAGGATTGGCTAACTCAGCTTGGGTTTGGTTCCCAAAAGGTCACAGCAAAAAGTAAGCAAAGTGGAGGAACCTTGGAGGACCTTGAGTCGATGGTGCAGGACTATCTGAATGACTCAACAGAGGTCTATGTTAATGCTGACCCATTGGCATATTGGCATGGGGAAAAAAGAATTGTGGGCACAGCTCTCCAACCTGGCTATAAACTACTTGTCTTGCCCACTCGCAAGCGTGTCTTCTGAACCTGTTTTCAGTGCTGCTGGTGGCATTGTAACTTCCAAACTGAGCCGTCTATCGCCCAAAAATGTGGAGAGGTTAACAATGATCAAGATGAATCAGCACCTCATACCACCAGATTACAAAGGCCGAGAAAGCACGCCGGATGAAGACGAGGTGGACAGCAACGTAGATGAGGGAATTTCTTCTCTGTTAAGTGACACTGACCTCACCCTGCCTGAATTCGCAGAGTATGATGACGAAGCCTTATTCTTATTCCCTGACAACGACCCCTGAAAATGAGACAATGAATCAATAACTTTATTTTTCGTCCTTATTCACTTTAATTCCTGTGTGTCTGTCTTTCTTTGTTGTGCACAGTTAATATAATTCAAACTTTAATCACCTAATCACAAAAACAAGCCCATCAGCAGAACTGTCTTCACTTGTTTGCTTATTGATTTGAAGGTGCTGCAGTCTGCATTCCTCAGGTTCACAAATTCACAAGAACATGCTCCTCTAACCTCCTCCTTCAGTCCAGACTCCTATTTCCCTCAAAGCAGAGGGCTGGATTACGCCCAATGAAGAAAGACTCTGCACTTGTGGGGGTGTTCTACTTCTTTGCGGGTGACTTGACGGCTCTGGGGGCATTGCTGGGAATCTCTAATACCGGATACAAGTGGTTTAGACGAAATCAGAGGCAACATTTTTGGGGGGTTTTTGCTGACTGGGTGTTTGTGGGTGAGTTTTGGGGTCTGGGAGCACTGCTGGGACAGTCTAATTTTGATTGCATTTGCCTTTCAGGAAATCCGTGGTGGAAAAGTGGAGTTATGAACTAGCTGCACAGCGCGTTTGGACCGACGGCCGAGAAATATTGTAAGTATGAGATTTTCCTTTTTGGCTGTTTGGGGGTGTTGTGCTTTTTTGCGGGTGGGTTGGCGGGTCTAGGGGTCCCCATTTTTGTACTTTTGCTTTTTGGCTGTTTGGGGGTCTTCTACTAGTTTTCCCCTGGGTTGGCGGCTCTGGGACCATTGCTGGGAAGCTCTAATACCGGATACAAGTGGTTTGGACAAAATCCATGCAGAATTTATTTTTCCTATTTCTGACATTTTGCTCAATGTAGCATTTTCGGGGGCCTGTTTGGGGGGCTTCATGGTGTTTGTGGGTGGGTTTCGGGGTCTGGGAGCACTGTTGGCTATGGATACTTTAGATTGCAAGAGGTTTGAAGCAAATCCATGGTGGCAGAGGCGAGTTAGGGCCTAGCTGCAGAGCACGAAGTGATTTTGGAAATTTCCCAAAAAATTACTGTCTCCATTTTAGTACTTTTGCTTTTTGGCTGTTCGGGGGTCTTCTACTAGTTTTCGCCTGGGTTGGCGGCTCTGGGGCCATTGCTGGGAAGCTCTAATACCGGATACAAGTGGTTTGGACCAAATCGGAGGCGAAAAGTTTGGGGGGTTTTTGCTGGCTTGCTTGCCTTTGAGGTGCTCTTTGGGGGGGTTCCGGGTGTTTGTGGGTGAGTTTTGGGGTCTGGGAGCACTGCTGGAACACTCTAATTTTGATTGCATTTGCTTTTCAGGAAATCCGTGGTGGAAAACGGGAGTTATGACCTAGCTGCACAGCTCGTTTGGACCGAAGGCCGAGAAATATTGTAAGTATGAGATTTTCCTTTTTGGCTGTTTGGGGGTGTTGTGCTTTTTTGCGGGTGGGTTGGCGGGTCTTGGGGCATTGCTGAGAAGGTCTATACCGGATAGAAGTGCTTTGTACAAAATCCATAAGGAAAAGCCTTTTGGCACTTTTTGTAACTTAGGGTTCGTTAGGGTTAGCCCTAGCAGCAGGGTTGCATGTGTTTCAGGGTGTTCTAGATTTTTGCAACTGAGTTCTGGGGTCTTAGAGCACTCGTGGGAATGTGTAATTTTGGTTGCAAGTGATTTGAAGAAAATCTGGTGGGAAAGGGGGGATTTGGCATAGTTAAAGAAAGTGTTTGCCACTATTCTTAACTTAGGGCTCATTAGGGTTAGCATTATTTGTATTGCATGTGTTTGGGTGGGGGGCTGTTAGTGGGGGGTTTGCCAGTCTTGGAGTGATGCTGGGTATGGATACTTTTGCTTGCTTGCAAGTGGTTTGAATACAATCCACGGTGGGTAAGGGGGGATTTGGGCCTACTTTTACTTTCAAAGTACGTTTTGTCACCAGTTTTCTGCTAGGCCTCATTTTTTGAGATCTGATTGGGGGTCTTCTACATTTTTGCGACTGGCTTTAGTAAGGGTCTGGGTTGGAGCACTGCTGGGAAGGTCTAATTTTGTTCTAAAACACAGTTTAGAGTACACCTAGCTTGAGGGGAAAGATTCGCTAAATTTATTTGCCCAAACTTATTTATCCTTCAAAAGGAGTCTCAGAGTACGCACTTTCAAAAATATTGTACAGTCTATTAGGAAACTCAAAGTGTGACTTTTTGCACTACACAGCATACATACCTTATATTTATTTATCAGTGGTGTTGTAATATCACTTCCTGTTTTTCATTCAATAATTACAGGCCGGGTTTTAGTCTGTGCAATCGGGAAAAAAGGATGGAGTCAGGCTTCACATTAGCGAGCCGCAATTCAGCATCCCCCAGGCAGGCAGTGGACAGGGTATCTTCTGGTCACCAACATTGATGGACGAAGCGTCAGCTGGAATGGAGGAGTGCCGCTAATAAGAGAAATGGTTTGCTGCATGCAACTTACTTACCAAATTCAACAGGACAACTACAACAACATACAGATACAGTATCCATTGTTTTCTATGAGTGTGACAGCATTTCTTGGATCTCTCTCTGCTTCTAAATTGATCCCTACAGCCATTCTATAGGTTTTTCTTCAGCTATTTTTTAAACCTAATTTAATGTAGCCCTGTACTGTCGCATTCTGTCATTCACGGTTGTCGAAAGTACTACTTACTTTTCAGTAACAATGCATGCAGTAGTGCATGCACTTCCTTTATGTCACTTAAAACATTTATGGTTAGCTTTGTACCGAAAGATTTCTTTATGTTCAATTATTGTTTGTCCATGCTGTGCTTTTTTTTTCTCTCAACAAAACCTACCCAAAAAGAAAGCCCCATTCCCATCCATTTTCCAAACCCTAACCCTCTTCCCCCGGGCTGTGTGGTTTTGATTGATGTGTGACTAAATGACATCAATAATTGCACACACTTGCTGGGGAGGATAAGGTCATAGCAACAGGCTAGTGAAGGAATCCGAGGATATATTCTAGACTTACTCAGCTTCAGTACTATTTCTTGTAGTAGTAGCCAATGTCAAAGAAATTCCACGCAAGTACTAGTTATACTTTCAATAATTTACCATTTGTTTGGCTAGATTGTGGCACTGTTCTAGTGTACTGTCACCTGCTATATTCTCTATCGTACCGTTGTAATGCTACAGTAAGGACAAACCAGGTTTCATTTTCTTTTTTTCCATAGGCATGCAACTGCCACTGTGTCACACCACTAGTACCACCGCAATGAGGAGGACATTTCATCCGCCCAGGATTGCCAACCTTAATCGCCATTTCCCATGGAGCCAGCCCTGGGCCTAGCCCTACTTTCAAACACAAATTACAGGTAAGATAAGCGTTTGGAGGGAGGTAGTATAATGGAGTATTAGGTGAGACGAGAGATTGACGGTAGTCTACTAAAGTCCTAGGACTCTTGAATTCACTTACTCTGTGAGAGGCACTTAGTGTTGAAAATATTTAGCCATTTACACTTAAAGGAAGAAAATGACACAGACTTAAGTTTCAGGAACACAAACTTTCTGTTAAACCCCCACCCACCAGACTCAAAAGCAGTAAAAAACAGGTATGCTCAGATAAAGTTTCAAAAAGTATATTTTTGTAGCCCTAACAAAATAATCTCCCGCAAGACCCTCCCTAACCCCAACGATTGTCCTTCAAAAGTCCCAAAAACAACCCAACTCCCAATTTCCACCCCCCAAAAGTCTCTAAAAAAGGGGCAAGGAACACTACGGCAGGCTGCTGTTCACTTTTGTCGGAGCGGAGGCCCTCCACCAAGGTCTTGTACGTTAGGACCTCCTGCTCTAGGTAGGACACTCTGAGGGATAGGCGGTGCTGGCGTGCCATGCAACTCCTGTGGGGGGCAGATGCTGTTTTTGCTGCTCGGCGGTGGTGGTTGGCTTTGGTAGCCCGGCTCTGTACCGCTGGAGCACTGCGCTGGCTGGCAGCCCGTGGGGGCACGGAGGAGGATGCAGCTGTCCCAGTGGATGTTTTACTGGTAGACTGCGTGTCCTCCTCCTCCAGGGCCACCAGCCGCCGATATTCGGCGACAGTGGCACTAAGCCTCCGTTGCCGGGCCATTCGAGCCAGCTCCTTCCTTGATGGTCTGTTTGATTGGGAAGGAGCAACTATATGAAGAAAGAAAGACATAGTCTGTAACCAATGCTCCTTAAGATTAACACAAAATGATTGAGTAGAAAGTTGTGTCACAGTACAAGTAGCAAATTGAAAGCACAGTCCATAACTATTGAGGCCAGTATCTATCTAACCTCCCACTTCTTCATCCTTGCTCTAACATTAGTGGGAGTTTAAGGAACAAATTCTACGAGCACTATGGACTTCCATTGCAGTCGACTATAACAGTACACCAGACTTATTCTTCTTCTTCTCTCTTGTTTAGGAAAATTGGTACGTTATCTTATGCAAGCCGGCATAATGCCAGCGCAGTGAACTTGCACCCGAGAAAAACAGACGCACACCATGATGAGTGAGACAGACTTGCGTTACTATACCGGTCCAGTACATGCAGGTGGTGATGCTCTTACTTTTCTATTACGGGTGGCACTGAGAATACTCTGTTAAAAGGGCTACTGCTTAATTAATTTAGTTTTCACCCTACAGTGCAAATGAGTACTAGAAAAGGAAAATGAAGAAGCTAAATAATCTGATTATCTATCACTTTACATGGGATGTATTTGATTACATATGGGATGACTTTAGGTGCTTTGCTTATTATTGAGTGAACAGTGATACACCCACACATGAATGACTTACTACTACTAAACTAAAGTTATTAAGAGAGGTAGGGAGTGTCCACCGTAAAAAACGGATATATGCTGTGCTTGCAGTTGCAATACAAACTACTGCTACTATTCATGGTAGTATTTGGACAAAATTACAACTTCTTTTCCTTGCCTTTCATACACTGGAACGGACGTGCGGGTGCGGTGTTACATGCTCTTCAAAGTAACACTTAGTTCATCCAGTGACCGTCTACTCTCTCTAGATACACATATGCTATCAAAGAGTATATGCTATCTAAGAGTCAGATAGTATCATGATCCAGGCATCCATCCATTCAAAGTATATGCACACATACAGTTTCTGTTTCACCCACCCATCCTTGCTTCATCATTTACCCAGCCATGCAACATACCATATTCTTTCCTTCCCAGCCACCTCGGGGACCAAGCAAACACATATCAGTCTTCTTTGCCAGTCATCATTAAATTTCTCATCCTTCCACACTTACTTACACCCTTCTTTTGCTTTTCGTTCATCCCATTCATCAAGTTCATCTCAGATCTGATTGGGATTCTTCTCGCCAGAAAATTCACCGCTAAGTCGAAGTACATTTAGAGGAGGCTACTACCTGGTTAATTACAAGTTTGGTCTAAATGACATAAATAGACCCATGCAGAAAGCACACTCTGCAGTCTTCAATCTCAATAAGTAAGGAATATATAGCTTACCTCTGCCCGCCACAGGAGCATTGCTGGTGTCGTCCGGCACTTGCACCGCATCCTCCCCAGAAGTGTCCTCCTCCTCCATTACCACCACCTCCGCGCTGGCCCCGCCACCAGATGTTCCACCTACAAAGTACATTTAAGAATGTTAGAATACACCACTCACTAGTACTATTTAGTCTAGCAATGAAGAAATGTAAAAAAAAAAAAGAAAACAATGTAATAATTTGCGACTGTCTAGTAACAATGTCCCTTTTTTCCAGGGAAGGCTGTTGTCTTGCTGCACTTTTTTGCCACAACTGATGAATGCTTGCTTTTTATTTTAACATGCAACACTTTTTCTCCTAACAGACAGAAGCTTGACTTCTAACAACATGAGCAAGATCAAGTTCAAACCAGGTGAGAGCTCGGCTCAACCACAAGAAATGTGTTCAAATAATCGTCAGCACTAGCTGGTTTCCATTTTCAGTTAAATATTTAGTTTTATGACAAACTTGATTTTAATAAATGTGTTTACTTTTAATAAAGCTTTTAAACTTAAATAGACTCCGTGGTTTTTGGTCCTCCAGACTAGAGTGGCTGATCTAAAGGTTTTGCAATTTTTGCAAGCATGAGTCCGTGCCTCTGACACTTCTTGACTCTGACTCCGTACTCTTGTCCTGCGTTGGATAATCATCATTGGGGATCAATCATCGGTGACTTTGGGAGCTAAATGACTCTGCCACACTATCTACTCAGTAAGGAGATTGGGGGTTCAACTACAAAGTCTGTTATCACTGAGGTATGTGGAAAGTCTCACAGCACCAATTATAATTGTATAAGCAATGCACTCTTTAGTGTCCATAGTTCTGTTTGTGCAGAATTGTCCATGCAACAGTAGTAGTATGGATTGTCCTCCTTTCCAAACCAAAAGTAAAGTAGTACCTTATTCTTTCTTGGTGGTCAATCACATTTTATATTTTGGAATTGTGAAAGCATAAACAACATTTAGAAGACTTCAAAAGACATTATGGACTCAGTGCATGGAGATATTGCTGACTAGAATGGGATTTTTGGTTTAACACCTTTTGCCAACTGTGCAATCTTAGTTAGCTACACAGACAGACTATAAGAATAATCTAGTAATACCACAGGGAGTCATAGTAGAGGTAGGATAATAATTTAGATACATTCTACAAGAAGATTAAACACGCTTTAGAAAAAATTGAACGAGGAACGCTAGGACATAAATAGGTACTCTGTATTAAAATGAAGAACTTACTGGAGCCAGCAAAGGAGCCCTCGCCTGCTTGGCCTGCATCCTCTGGAACAGCATCCTCCTCCGGTGTCGTACTCTTGCCCCTGGGGGAACCTGACGTACAACATGAAAGAAAGAACAGAGAAAACATGCATGATTGTTGCTTCTCAATGTCAAACAAATCAAACATTTCAAAAGAACAATAACAAAATATTTCAGCGAAATCGCAAACATACAAGTATTGAAATATTGTCACCTAGGACTGGCATCCAGCAGTCCGCAAGACGCGAAGTGACAAACTCCATCGTGATTGCAGATCAGTGACAACACTAACAGTTTCCTACTACATAAGTAGTCATTTTAAATACTCAAACTTTCAATCCACTACCACTATTTGTTCTTATTTCCAGGGGTACAAAGGAAGGACTGTACTTGAGCCTCTAGGGGCAGATTTACAAGCCCTTGTGGCTCTTTTGCTCCTTTCTTGCGTGACTTTTGTGACGCAGCGGCAGAACAAAAGAGGCGCCATAGTGCGGCGTATATTAACAACGTGATGCATATGGGAGAGGCATCCCATTCTGAAGCCCTGCACCATCAGGGGGCGTTCCGGCGCAAGGGAGGGCGTTCTTGCGCAGGAACGCATCCTAAAAGTGGCTGAGGGAAATCTAAAAAATTTCTATCAGTCATTTTTAGGACAATGATGCGTCATTCAAACCCTGCGCCAGCTTGAAGCAGACGTACGGCTTGACGCAGCATTGGGGAGATAGGGTACCCCAGAGCATTGCTGGAGCTGCGCCATCGTTGCGACGCAACTCCAGCAATGCGCCGCCTTTACGGCACCGATGCGTAACGCTTCGGTGACGTTTTGGGCCCATGGTGCGTCGCATTGTAAATACGGCACACCATGAGTGGTAGTGGCGTGGCACACAATTAGTGGCGCATCCCTGCTACTTTGCAGGGATGCGCTGGTAATTGCAAATCTGCCCCTTACTGGCATACTTATGAGTTCTGGCCCACCTCCATAGGTGCGCCACAACAAATGCGTCACGCAAAACTACCCTTGTGTCACGGCAGATGCACCGCATTTACAATGCGGCGCACCCTGGCGCAAGCGTAGGCAGATGCGTGCCGCATCTCATGACGTAAGAGGGGCGCATCGCTGGAGTCACGTTGCAAGCACGATACAACTTCAGCAATGCTCAGGGCCGCCCAATACTCAACATGCTGCGTCAGTCCTTACGCCTGCTTCAAGCAGGCATAAAATTGACGTAGCAGCGTCCCAGAAGTGCCTGCGTTACATCTTGCAGATTTCACGCAGGCACTTTTGCGAGGCGCACAGTTGCCGGGCCGCCCACCCTGCGTGGGAACGCACCCATTGTGGCGCAGGCCCAGGGCTCTATAATGTGACGCATCACCCTAGATGCGTCGCGTTGTAAATGACTTGCAGGGATGCACCACGTTTACGTCGCTGTTGCGTCAGGTAAGGCAGCTCTGTACACGTGGCGCAAGGGGCTTCTAAATTTCCCCCTTAGTGACTAGCAATACGCAGTTCTGTAAAGTACACTCATACATTACTCAGGCCAATGAAATGAACACTAAATAGAAAACTAAGAAGCATAATGGCACCGCCACTGAGAAAGAGGGCAGTGCACCTGAAATGCACAGAAAATTTTGAAATATAATTTACCTACAAATGTAAGCGGCAGCATTATTGCTCTTTGTAAAAAACAAACATTTACATTTGCAATATAATAACACACAGAGCAGCAGAAAACAGACTAGTGAGTGATGAAATAGCTACTACTACTCACCAAGCCCGGGGACCTCCACGCCCAGCAGGTCGAGCAGGTCGCGTTCCCTGTCCAGGATGTCCGTCCAGTGGTGGGTGGCCTGATTGTAGGTGCGCTGGACCCCCGAGAGTTGAAACATGGCCCAGCACACCTTCTCCCACTGCTTCCGGCACTCCCGGAGGCTGTTGCCGCCCGCGATCCTGCCGCCTGCCGCGATGGTCTGGGGGAGGCGGCGCTGGACAAAGTAAACCAGCGCGCCCACCTCCTCCGGACTGAAGATCTCCCTGGGGGTGACGGTTTCCCCCCTCAATCTCCTGCACGGGAGCCGGACACGGGGTACGGGACCCCTCCCCCTCTCTGCTTGCGGGGCAGGGTCCCTCAGCCGCTTGGGCAGCTTCACGGCTCCCTTTACCATGGTCTGGGCAGGTAGGGAGAAGTAGGAAGGTGAATAAAAAATAAGAAGAAATAGAATAGGGAAGAAGAAAAGAAAAGAGTTTAAAAAAGTAGTTTAAAAGTACACAAAAGTAGCAGAAAACACAAAAATAATATACAGCTAGGAAAAGAGAGGGATAGATAAGCAAAATCTTTCAAAATAAACTGAAAACCAGCAAAGGATGGCAAAAATACAGAGAGGACAGAAACACCATGCCCAGAACCGTAGCAATGAATGAAAAACAAGCTGGCCACCCATTCACGTTCGCGTAAGTAATTTCGCACGCAATTTTCCTCGCGATCTCCCGCGAACTTGTACTCGCGAGGCGCTCACCGCGCGTGATTACAGATCGTGACCGGAAACGGAAATACGTCACGCAAACAAAATGGTGGCGCCCAGCATACGCGCCGCACGGGTAATTTCGCGTGTTGCGCTGCAAGCGGCTCGCGAACACGCCAAAAAACCTTGCTTACTAACACGCCGCAAAAAACAAAAAGCTTATTCGCACCAATTCGCGGCTTCCGTGGTCGGTTTCGCACGACGCCACGCATCGCGAATAGCGCAAAATTACCAAAAAACATATTTTGCATAAGGGAAACCAATGAGCAGGTGCAATAGTTCGAGCTCATCATTTGTAACCATTTCCCTTTAGTGCTTCTTGAGGGGTCCCTCCAGAGTTCAGTTGCCTACTTGCAACTATTGTGTGACCCTGCTCTGACCCTCACAGAATAGTTACAAGTGTGCCAACAAAGGTCCTGTTTAAAAAAATTACATTGCAACAAATAGTAATTACAGCTCAGGGAGCAGCCAGACAGGTGACAGACTGGAATTCAGTGACACATTAATCAGCCCCTATTTCATTAATGTCAGTTGGGGCAGGGCAGGTGTTGTAACGAATTTTGCAAAAATTAAAGCATTTAGCAGGTGCAAAAGTTCAAACACATCATTAATCAGGAAGCACTAAGAAAGCAGGTGCTAGCTAAAATTCTGTGACACATTAATCAGCCCCAAATTAATTCAGGTCACTTGAGGCAGGGAAGGTGTCCTTTGCTTTGACCCAATAATCTACACTGGTCAACAAGAGGGTGCTGTGATGAAACAGAGGGTGGCATGGGTGAGCCAGAGGGTGGCATGGGTGAGCCAGAGAGTGGCAGTGGTGACAGAGGGTGGCAGTGATGAAAAAGAGGGTCGCAAACAGGCTGTGCACGTAGAAACAACAAGTTCGCGAAACTTGCGACCGGACAAGTAAGTTCGCGTTCGCGAAATTGTACAAAAACGCCCGCGAACTTGCAGAAACCAGCGCGAACTCAAAAAACCCAGCAAATCCGCAATAATTCGCGGATTTTGCGGTTTGCGAATTCGCGAATCCACAAATTTGCGAACGCCAGATTCGCAAAATTCGCCCATGCTTAGTTGGTGAGGGGATACGTGTTGGTATCTGTATCAATAAGTGGGTGGGTGTGTGTATAAATGTATTTGTGAGTAAGTGGTTGTGTGATTCACCCTATGGATGAGTGCGTAGGTGTTCGAGTAGGTCTATTGGCAGCTGGCAGTGGGTAAGTGGCTGTATGGGTGTATGACTGGATATATCAGTGGATGCATTAGTGAATGAGTGAGTTGCTGTATGACTGGCTTTCTGGGTAACTGACTGGATGTGTTTGTAGACCTATGAATCGGTAAGTGGTTGTATGAGTACTGGTATGGATATGTCAATGGTTTTGAGAATGCTACTGAAGATGTTGGAGTGGTAGTATGATCGGTTATATTGGGGTGTGAGTGATGTAATATGTGAGGTCATAAGCAGTGCATTGAGGTAGTATGTTTACTGCTGAATTTCTCTGGTTTTGTACCGGTGAAACCAGAGCCTTACTATAAAGTCTCTGTAACCTTAGTTTACTATAACATCCTTTCACCTTAGTTCTTTTCAGTGCATTTCTATGGTTTTTTAACTAGTAGTCGCGTCTGCAGAGTCGTCAAGAAAGGGGGCTGGGCCTTCGACCAGCTCTCAGGAATTCTGCTTTGTAGGCCGTACTAGGATGGCTTATTGGCCCCCACAGTACCTCAGGAGTAAATTGGACTTTATCCTCCACCTTTTCAGAGTGGTTGAGAAAGGGGGCTTGGCCTCCAAAAGCCACTTGGCAATCCCCCTGTGTGGGACTGTATGGTTGAGTGGTGTGAGTGTGCAAGTGAGTGGCTGTGTCAATGACTGTATGGGTGAGTGAGTGGGTCTATGAGTGGCTGTCTGTGTGAGTCAGTGGCTGAGTCACTCACTATTTCAGAGAGTGACTGGCTGTGTCATTGACTGAATCGGAGAGGTAGTGGATGTGTGAGTAGCTGTATGGGAGAATGAATAGGTGTGTCAGTGACTATATGGTTGAGTGAGCAGGTGTGTGCGTGATTGTATGAAACTGTAAGTGGATATGTGAGTGGTTTTATAGTTCTGTGAGTGGGTGCGTCAGTGGTTGTACGGTTGGGTGAGTGGGCATGTGAGTGTTTGTGTGGATGTGGGACTGGTATATAACAGATAGTATGGGGTGTGAGCCTGGGTCTGGTGGCTTATTGCACTAATGCGTCCATTAGAAGGGCATGTGTCCGACCTCATGGTCATAGGTTCAAAACCCAGTAGGTTGACTCAGCCTTTCATCCATCTTAAATTGATAAAATGAGTACCATTGAGTTGGATAACAGTAAATTACTGTTATTCAGCGTCAATATGCTCATGGGTGAACGTGTGCTTCACAAATATACATGTTATGTTATGTTATGAGTGTTTTAGTGGATGATGTTATCAGTGATGCCATTTGAGATGTCATACATGGTCATAAGCAGTGCTTTGCAGGGGCACAAGTTATAGTTTGCTCAGGTAACTTTAACTTTTGAATTTTCAATGGTTTTGTATGAGTGAAATCTGAGCCTAACTATAACGTCCCTGCAAGCTTGTAAACGTTTAAAGCTAGCATTCTCAGCTTCACGCTGCTCACAGAACAAATGGGAAAACTGGGCTGTGAAAGAAAGAGGAGAAAGTCAAAAAGTAGCGCTTCATTGGCAAACGGTAAAAATACACTAATGTGTTTGGGTGTGAATGATACCAATCTGTCCACTTTGTTGCTACTTTCTCTTGTTTCAACATTTGTATTTCTTTCTTTTGTTTCTCGGTCCCAAGGCTGAACATAGGAAGGGAAAGAAGTGTCAAAAGGACATTTTCTGAATTGTGTTTCCTTTTCTTTTTTGGATCCATTTAACAGGGAAACAAATGCAAGAAAGGAGAGGAAAAGGAGGGTAAGCTCTGGTTCCAGAGGCCCCGGATTTCAGCAGGTGAGGAGGAGCAAGATGAAGACCGAATGAAGGGGAAAGAGACAGGGAGAGAGAGAGATAGGAAAGGTCAGAAGAGGGGCTAGAACAGGCCACAATAATCTAGCAGCTAGGCGCATTTTTAATGTTTGCTCTGGTACACAGTTCATCTTCCATGGGCCATGCTTGGCGCAAGCCTCTGCCTCTGGCTTCTTTTTCAGAACACACAGACAAGTTCTCCATGCAGGTATAACAAAATGTTCCAGTCTGTCATGTCTGAGGTCCCTCAGTGAATATGCGTTCATCTTAAAACTAGAACTGCAGAGGCTGCTCCCTGTCAAGTTTGAAAAGCATTGATTTGGAGGACCTGCATGCCCTGGTCCCAATGCTGTTGAAAGAAAGAGAAGAAGAAAACCAAAGTAGCACTTCACTGACAAACTCTGTAAACTGGCACTAATGTGTTTAGTGTGACTAATAGCAATCTGGCCACTTTGGTTTGTTTGAACATTTCTTTTTTCTTCCTTTGTTTCTATGTCCCAATAGTACACTTTGGAAGGGAAAAATGTCTGAAAAAGATGACATTTTTAGCAATGTGTTTTTTTGTCTATTTTGGATTCATTTCCCAGGCAAACGAATGAAGAAAGGAGAGGAAAAAAGGGTGTTTGCCGGTTCTTGAGATCACGGTTTTCAGCAAGTGTAGGCTGGCGAGATAGAGACAGAATGAGAGGAGAGCAAGAAAGAAAGAGAGGAGAGAGAGGGGAGAGAAAAAGAGATATAGAGAGAAAGGGAGAGAGATGTGCCAGTGGCCTTAGTTCCAAAAGCATATTATGAGTACAATTTTATCAATGGCCCTCAAGTTCTGTTAGATAGGATTTTTGAATATAACATAAGGGGGGCTATTTCAGCCCATCTTCAGCAGCTGGCAGGATTCACAAAGCTGGATCTCATGTAAGACCCCCACAGGAATGAACCATCACAGGCAGAGACTGCAGTAGCTGAGGTAGGTACAAGTCAAGTCAAGTCAGATAATTTATATAGCGTGCTACATACCCAGAGGGTCTCAAGGCGCTTGGAGAAGGGTGGGGAATTACTGGTCGAATATCCAAGTTTTAAGTTGCTTTCTGAATGCTAGGTGGTTCTGAGTGAGGCGAAGGTGAGTGGGAAGTGAGTTCCAGGTTTTAGCTGCCAGGTAGGAGAAGGATCTTCCTCCCATGGTGGTTTTGTTGATGCGAGGTAAAGCAGCAAGGGTTTGGTTGGAGGAGCGTAGCTGGCGGGAGGGGGTGTAGAAGGAAAGTCGTGTGGTGAGGCATTCGGGTCCAAGTTCGTAGAGTGCTTTGTGAGTGTGGGTTAGGAGGCGGAATGTTATCCTCTTATTAACGGGGAGCCAGTGGAGGTTTTTCAGGTGACTAGAAATGTGGTCTTTACGCAGGATGTCTAGTATGAGTCTGGCTGATGCGTTCTGGATGCGTTGGAGTTTTTTCTGAAGTTTTGTGGTGGTACCGGCGTAAAGGGTGTTTCCGTAGTCCAGGCGGCTCGTGACCAGTGCGTGGGTGACCGTTTTTCTAGTTTCGGTGGGAATCCAGTGAAATGTTTTTTTGAGCATGCGAAGAATGTTGAAGCAAGATGATGAGACGGCATTGACTTGTCTGTTCATCGAGAGTGAGGAGTCCAGGATGACGCCCAGGTTCCTTGCGTGGTCCGTCGGGATGGGTGCTTTTCCAAGGGCCTCTGGCCACCAAGAGTCATCCCAGGCGGAGGGGGAGGTACCTAAGATAAGGACTTCTGTTTTGTCTGAGTTCAGTTTCAGACGGCTGTGCTTTATCCACTCGGCTACTTCTTTCATTCCTTCATGTAGGTTGGTTTTGGCGGTGTTCGGGTCTTTGGTGAGTGAGAGGATCAGTTGAGTATCATCAGCGTAGGAGATGATGTTGAGGTTGTGTTGGCGTGCGATGGTCGCGAGGGGGCTCATGTATACGTTGAAGAGGGTGGGGCTGAGTGAAGAAAGGAATATATCAAACTGAATAATGATCCGTGACCCAAAATTGTAATTCCATAATAAATTGGAATACATTTTGCTTTGAGTGCTGATTTCTCACTGGAGTCAGGGTTTCCACAGTGCACATATCTCTGTTGACTAACTGCTTTGAGGTTGTAGTTCAGGTTAACCTACTGGCCGTCAGAGAGAGATGTGTATTTTTTCCTCTGGTGGTTGACGATAAGCAGTCAATGAAATGGAAGCAAGCAATGGAACCTGTATCTTTCAAAAGGCTTTGTGTGATATTGGCCAAGTATCTTCAACAAACAAAACCAGGAAGAGTACTGTGCATGTGTGGAGTCAGAGCCATAAGAACTGAGTGCAAGACCATAAGTGAACCTGACGACGGACTACTGACAAGAAGTCAGTTTAAATTGCAATAGCTCACATATTTTGTGACTTAAAACCACCAGTTGGCAAGAAATGAATATATTATCGAGTCCTTTCGGTGTGTTGGCATAAGCAATACAAGAAATCTGTGAAGAAACCTCTATGTGTGAGAAGGATCGCAAACCTGAGATGGAATGCAAAAAACTAAAAGTAACCTAAATTTAACTAGCAACAACAAAGAGGAAAAACAATTACAGGAAACAACAAATAAAAGAGGGGGGCTTTGTAGGGAGCAGCAAGCAGTGGGAGTCATTATAAAGGCACTTTTCTGTTCAGACAGGAATGTTTATTTGCAAAAAACACATTTTTCTAAATATTATAAGGTGAAAATACACTTTTTTTCACTTTCATCTATTTGGCCATGTATGTAGCTAGGAAGTAGAACATGTCCCATGGTTTTTGGACATGTTTTTATTTGACAAAGCATTTGTGACCACTTTAGACACTTATTTTTTTGCCATTGGAAATTCACATTTTTAGGACTTATGTATCTGTCTTAACAGTATTAAACATAGGCTTAAAAATCCAAGTATGCACAATGATTCAAGAAATCTAGTGGTCATCACATGCACACTGATCAGTGCTCGCCCTCCTCCTCCAAGTGCACTGTGCACTTTTATGTTAGTTAAGTTTCATTAAAATGGATGGCATTGGCCTGTGTTTGAATCTATCTGTGCATTTGTCCCTGTTTGTTGTTTACCACTTTATGAATGTTTTATACAAGAGCCACCCCTATTCACTTTGTCAAATACTGTTTTGCTAAGCAATTACGATTTTCCTCAACCAATATGATTACATTTCAAAATGTAGTGGCCTACAGCAAATGGCTCTGGGGCTTGGTGCCTCTAGCCCCAAGTCAGCACAGTGCCACAGAAAACAGGATGACTAGAAACCTTTTGCTATTGTGCTTGCCCTAACCTATCAACCAGAATGTTACCACGATTGATAATATAGCAAACAAGTACTGTCAGATCCTTTAAACATGCCTATTTCAAAGTGGAATACTCTGCCAAAACAGTTTCTATCGATTTAAGGCTAAAAAGGAATGATTACAAGTAAAATAAAGTGCAGCAATAATTTCACAAAAGTAAAATGTTTGTGCTGCAATGTTTCCATTTTTGTGCTGCAAAATTTGCAAATCTATGCCGAAATATCCTGGGGGTCTGTCTATTGAAGCCATGCGGTCAGGTCACATCCAACCTTACAGATCATACCACTTTCATCCATTTGATTTCAGACCCTGGGGAATGTTGCAATTAGGTAAAATGGTGGCCACAACTCTCTGCTCAGGTTGCGGACAGCCATACATGGCATTTCAATTAATCACAAGATCCTTACACAATCATCGCAAAGTACCTACAGTCCCACATAAACAAATCTGGATTTCCTTACATTTCTCAACAACTACTAAACGGATTTACACCAAATAGCCAAAAGCGTGAACCAAATGAAAGGTTTCTGCCAAATTTGATGAATTTCCATACAGCGACTGGTGCTGCAGTAGTATCTAAAGCTCCTAAGGGAATTAACATGGAAAAGGCACTTTTTTTACCTCCCTTTTTCTAGGCCCCCACTTCATGGATCACCCCAAAACTTTCCATACACAACAATACTCACTGAGACACTAAGATTCGTCAAATCACACCAAAGATATGGGCAGGTCAAAAAACTATTTTTCTATGGAAGCTTGGTCCTAACTATAACTACCTACTGGCAACCACCAGTAGGCCATATAAAGTCACATCTTGGTAGTATAGCTACACTTTAGTCCGCAGATTGTGCTTTTTGTGATTTGGTATAAATCTGTTCAGTAGTTTTTGAAATATTAATGGTAAAAAATAATTGTATATTTTGAGAGTTGTGCTCGCGAGAGTACTGCAAGCCTCCTGTGAAAAGGCAAATTCCAAAAAGGAGCCCTGTAATTGGTCGAGAGGCCGATTTTTTCTGGGAGCTTTAATGCTCTTGCAAGAGCGAAGGCTCTGATTGACTGGCATTTGGAATGTAAGAAATGAAATGGCCGCCCATTACTGCTAACTGTGAAACATTGGAGTTGTTGTGGAAATTAAGTAAAAAAGCAATGTAAGAGGGCATCAGAAAGGCATGTTGTGCCCCTAAATTTAGAGAGGAGGTGTCTAGAGGATAATATAAATGTATATTGTTTTAAAATATTTTTGGGGATGATTATGCGAAATCGTGAATAGTAAAAAGAAGTAGATGAGTTCTCTGTACACTCTATTAGTTGGAATGCATATTGTGGCCTTTGTTTTTGAGAGGAAGTGTGTACGCGATAAGTACTGTGATTAGAAGGTTATTTTGTTTTAATGTTACCATCTCACAAGACTCTCACTGGATCATGAAAAGTAGGAAGAAGTAGGTGTTGTTTGAATACACTCTGTTATACACATATGAAGCTGTATGTAGGAGTCTTACTGGAGAATGTGTTGATCAGACTTTTATACTTATGCTCAATGGTTTGAGAAGAGCTGTGAATAGAGTTAAGCCTCATTCACATACCCTGCTACACATACCTTTCATCTGAGAGATCTGAAATGCTAGGCCAATATCTCTCCACACCCTACTTTGCACACCAATGATTACACAGAGAGGTCTCAGCAGAGAGGTCAGTCCCTCTACACACTCTACTGCGCACATTCATCATCTGAGAGAGAGGTCTAAAACGAGATCCAGGATGCACCAACATATCATTACAGCGAGAGGTCTCAGCAGAGAAGCCTGACCCTCCTTACCCTACTATGCACATCTGTCGTCTAAGAGAAGACTAAAAGAAGAAGCAGTCCCTACCCACACTCTACAATACACACCTATCTGTATGGAAAGAGGTCTCAGCAGAGATGCCAGTCCTACCACACATCCTACTACGCACATCCATCATCTAGGAGAGGACTAAAGGAAGAGGGCAGTCCCTCCCTACACCCTACTGCACGCACATCTATACAAAGAGAGGTTTCAGCAGACCCTACTATGCATATCTGTGTTGTGGCATTGGAAAGGGCAGTCCCTTCACACACCCTACCATGTACACCTGTCATCCAAGGCTTCTGCAGAGAGACCAGTCCCATCATGCTCCTTACTACGCATATTTGTCATTTGAGTGAGAAGTTTAAAAGGAGAGGAGAAGTCATCGTTCACACCACTGTTCACACTAGTATGCAAACCAATTATTCAAGAAACGGATCTCAGTGAAGAAGGTAGTTCCTCTCACACTCTACTATTTCCCTACTGGTATGTTGTGATCCCGCTAGAGCCTTGCGAAAGTTGAGCGCAAGCTCCAGGGGGTGAAACTTGCCATATGAGGCTTGTACAATTCTGTGAGCCTCACAAGAGACCTGCATGTAAAATTAATGGACCAGCCACAACACACCAACACATGCTTCCACATCATCTGCATGCTACATAAAATCTTCAAGAAGCTCCCACTGGATGCCAGAAGTACCATCACATAGGCCTTAATAACAAGTAGATTGGACTGCAGCAAATCATTCTTCGCCAGCATCCCAACCCATCTTCTTCCTAGACTTCGAACATTCAAAACTCCTCTGCCAGACTCGTCCTTGAGCTCCCATGCCAATCTCACATCACACTACACAACATGAGGCCTGCATACCTTAATCACCGGCTTCACTTCCACCAACCCACCAGACAACTCTGCTCAGCATCACTCTCACTCGCACATACACCCCATATTCACAGAAGCAAAGTAGGTTGATCATTCTCCTACTATGCCACCAAATCCTTGAACAACCTCCCTCAACTCATCTAGGCCCCCTGCTCACTTTTTGAATTCCTCAAGAAGATGAGGACTAGGTCTGGGTGGTAAACTTCACTCCAGTCTGCTTATAGAGTTTGTGGAGTTTTTTCTCTCTCGTGGCTTGCCAATGTTAAGCTTGTTTGCTTGAGCTAGGAAAATTCACCTCCTGGTGAGATTTCTCAATGCGGGCTGTTGTGACCTTTTGCTACCGCTCATGTTCAGGAACCAGCCCTCGCATTGAGGAAGCTGTTGCTCGAGTAGAACATCTATTTGAGTGGCAGAAAGAAGCTGCAAATCTTGAGCTGCAAGTGGTGCCATTCATGCTGATTTTACATCCAAGCGCTCAAAAACAGCATAAGCAGTTGCGGAATTCCGCAGAGCACGTGGAGTTATTTTGTCACTTGACAAACTCCGCCCAGGCTTACTGATGATCTGGCTTTTCAATTAGTCTTCTTGCTGAACCATAGAAACTGCCTGTATTCAGGCCCAGCATCACTGCACACCTCCTCTCACCTACTCAGCACCTGGATACCTTCATGCATGAGAAGCAACACCCTACAAATTCGCCTTACATTACATTACATTACATTGGTTAGGGAGGGATTAGGAGTCACCTCCATCCACTAGCTAGTGCCAGGCATCCTCTTCAGAACACCTTCTGGACCTGTGGCAGAACATAAGAGGACTGAAACGGCTCTCTGTGACCCGAGTGGATCCCTTAAGTACTGAACCTGTTCCTCTTTGGCCCAGGACAAAGTATTGGAATCCTACAGTCAGTTGGTTGAACTCTTGTGAGTCCACAGGCCTACCAAAACTGCTAGAGATCTTTTCCTGAAGCTCTCAGTGGACCAATATCAATTGGACCGGACCTGGATCCTGCTGCTGGCCTCTGCTAAAGTCAATCTTGACATTCTGGTACCTTTGACTGTGCCTAATGGGACATCTCCTATCACTCCTGAAACTTTCAGGGCTTCCAGACCTCCACAGGACTGGAACTAACCACTACAGCCTATTCGAAGCACGACTTCACTGAGGTAGGAAATCAGGTTTCTTCTATTCCGAGGTTCTCTGAAGCAGTAAAACTGATTCAGCCTCAGTAAGAGGGTATTGAACTAATGCTGGATATTGCCCCAGCCTTGCCCCGTTGAAGGATTTTGTGCTCCAATAAGGGACTAACAGCCAGATTCATCAAACCAGAATCAGCTCACAGAATCTGGCCCTTTGCGAGCACAATTTTTGCATTTGGGATGCATCATCCCAAATGCAAAAATCGCAAATGTAGAAGTCTCTAAATTGTGATTAATTGCATTTAAGGAATCTCAATTTGAGATTCCTTAAATGCAATTCATAAACCATTTTAAAATTGCGAACTCGCAATCTGGGGCTGCTATTTACCGCGAAGTCTAACTACGTGGTAAATAGCAAATTGGGACATGTGATGTGTGGGCGCAACACCAGTGGACATTACCATTTCAGGGGTGAAACAGGGTGTCCTTTGGACACCCTGGCACCCTTGGAATTGCTTCCTTATTTGCGATTTGCTAATTGCTAATCGCAAATAAGGAATGACTCCCCATTCATTCCTATGGGTCTTTAGGCCCATCGGAATGAATGGGAAAGCCATTCCTTATTTGCGATTAGAAATTAGCGAATTCCAAATAAGGAAGCTGTAGAAATCGCTAAAATTATTGCGATTTCTACATGCCTCCCCTTTTGCAAGTCTTTAATAGCGATTCTTTAAATTTCGCTATTAAGTACTCTCAAAACAGGACTTTGATGAATCTGGGGGTTAATCTGAAGGTAAACATTTAAACTGGATGAGGAAGTCAAAAGTATCCAACTCAATCAATCAGGGTGTTTTAAGCAAGCTACTCAACGGTGAGGGTCTCAAGGTGCTGGAAACAGCTCTGGTCAGTCAAAGAGTCAGGTTTTGAGGGTCATCCTGAAGATGTGCAGGATGGGGGCGCATCTGATGTTGATCCAGAGGTCATTCCAGGTTTTAGCCACTACGTAGGAGAGGTTCTTCCACCTGTTCATGCTATACCGATGCGTGGGGTTTCAGCAAGGGGGAGGTTAGCAGATCGAAGGTTCTTAGGGGATACATGGAAGGAGATTCTATTGTTGAGATATTGGGGTCCCGTGTTGTGGAGGCATTTGTAGGCAGGGGTAACTATTTTGAAAATTGCTCTCTTCTAAATGGGTATCCAAGGGAGGTTCTGCAGGTGTTGCGTGATTTGTTTGTGTCGAGGGATGCTGAGGACGAGTCTGGCTGCGGTATTCTGTGTGGTCTGGAGTTTGCAGAGCAGAAACTTGCTGATCCCGGCGTAGAGGGCGTTTCCATAGTGCAGTCTGCTGGTGATGAGTACATGGGTGACGGTCTTCCTTGATTTGGGGGGGATCCATTTGAAGGTCTTTCGATAGATGGAAAGGGTGTTGAAGCAGCTGTAGGCAACAGTGTTGACCTGTCAGATCATGGAGTCGAGCACGATGCTGAGGTTTTGGGTGTGGGTGTGGGAAGGCTGCTGAGGTTGGTGGGCCATCAGGTGTTTTCCCATGCAGAGGGGGAGGGTCTGAGAATGCTGACCTCTCTCTTTTCCGAATTGAGCTTGAAGCAGCTGGTGCTTATTCACATGCCACGTCCATCATTCCTTCTTCGAAGTTAAGTCTGGTGGTGATGGGGTCTTTGGTGAGGGAGAAGATGAGCTGGGTGTTCTCTGTGTAGGATACTATGCTGAGTCCCTGCTGTCTGACGATGGCAGTGAGCGGGGCCATGTAGATGTTTAAGAGCGTGGGGCTGAGGGACAAACCTTGGGGTACTCCTCAGTTGATTTCCATAGGTTCGGACAGGAAGGGTGACAGTCTGATTCTTTGGGTTCTGCCGGGGAGGAAGGAGAGGATCCAGTAGAGGGTGGTTCCCTGTATACCTGCGTTGTAGAGTTTGGCAGTGAGTGTTCTTGGGAGACAGTGTTGAACGCTGTAGAGAGGTCAAGTAGGATCAGGGCCATGGTGTGTCCTTGGTCGAGGAGGGTACAGATGTTGTCTGGGGGGCGAGTAGAGCGGTCTTGGTGAAGTGGTTGCTGCAGAATACAGATTGGGTGGGGTCGAGAATGGAGTTTTCTATATGAATTTTATCCGTTGGGTGTTGACGGTCTTCTCTGTGACTTAGGCTCAAAAGGAGAGGAGGGAGATGGGTCGTAGTTCTTGAAGTCCTTGGGATCTGCTGAGGGCTCCTTGAGCAGAGCTCTGATTTCTGCACGTTTACAGTTGTTAGGAAAGATGCCGAAGGTGGCATTGATGGTGCGTTGTAGTTCCGGAGCGATGGTGGAGGGCAGGGATCCTTGGGGGCTCCTGAGTGGATGCCTTACATGGTCGATGTGATGTCTTCAGTGGTGACTGGGGTCCAGGAGGAGATGGTGGGCTGGCTGGCATTGCTGGGGTAGAAAGTGGTTTTGGAGGCAAGTGTCTAGTCGTTGAAGTGGCACTTGATTTTCAGATGAATGTAGGAGCCGATCTTGTTGCAGAGTGTCAAAGCCCAGCTCACCTGAGTTTCTGTTCAGTTCTGATGGAGGTTGAAGACAGTCCGACCCCACCCTGAACCTGCTTGTTCCAGCACACTAGTTTTAAAACAGTGCACTAGGAACCAGAAGCTCAAGGGAAGGGGGGAAGTGGATAAAATAAAAAAGGGAGACAACGCCGTTCTTGCGTTTCCACTGTAGGAGAGCTGCTAAAATCTGCGGCCCTCTCTGACTGCTGTAGAAACTGGTGCCTAATGAAACATAAACAAAGAACAGATAAGTGCAACCTATCCCTAAATGTGTTCCTGACTAAACCTTAATCTTATTAGAAATTCTCTTCTAAAAGTACCTCTTGGAGGTTTGGAATGTATTACTGTTCTGGGATGTGCTTTTGATTACTGTAAAACTTCTGCAAAATCAAACGAATATCTTTATCAAAATTACCAACGCCTAACATTCACCTTAATATAACTAAATTATATTCTTAATAGCAAACTCACTTTTCACACATTTCCAGACTTTTTATAAAACAAATACTGTACTTTTACATCAAAATACCACAGGTTATTTGTGCAAGTCCTTGATTTACTGTTTGCCTTGCTGTCAATGGTTTCATCTGTTTGATTCTTAAAAAAGTTCCATGTAAAACAATGTTTATTTCACAAAGTTCCACAAAGTATTCTTGTAACAAAGGGTTTGAACCACAAAGTTCGTGGGAGGTATCTTGTTCCAAATTGTCTTTACATGAATCCAGAAATTGCCGATAAAGTTCTTTCAGGTAATAAAAGGTTTTGCACTTACTTGTTGCTGAAAAGGGATACTGATCAGTCTAACCTTGACCTCTTTCTCTTTTGCAGGTCGATTGCAGTGGACAGAAGAAGGGCTGAGGCAAGAAGTAACCGGAAACCAGAAGAAGGAAGAGCCAGAAGCTGCGCCCGTTGAAGTCAATGAAGGTCTGGAGAGAGCAGGAGTGCCAGCGTCGAAGGATATATTCTCAGGTAAGTGGGAGGTAGATGAGCACAAGCACTGGGTGAGGCTCAGGGGCTGCCTTTTATAGACAGGGCTGGGTGTGGTTCGAAGAGCTGGGTGTGGTTCGAAGAACTGGGTGTGGTTCTCACAAGCAGGTGTGCAGAGCTTCAGTTATTATGCTAATGAGTTGAAGTAACACATGGAGTGGTCTAAATAAGCCTTGGTAAAAACAAGGTCCAATGTTTTCTAAATAAGCCTTGGTGAAAGCAAGGTCCAATGTGCAAACAAGACAGTAATGTCCAAACTTGTGAATATATTGAGCAACATACACAGTAGTCTTAGGGAGGGGCTGAGATAACAAGAAAGGCTTTCAGTAGTATGTTTAAAGAGAGCTATTACAGAGACCACTAGTGCAATGAGAGGGGACATGCTCTTTGCTGCGCACAAACCCTAATACAGAGGTCCTGGAAAGGGATGATGTCCATGGTTTCGCTGGGGGGGCTTGTTGAATTCCTGGATGACGCTGAATAGTTTTGTTCTGGGTGAAGTCCTTTCTGTCATGGCGTACTTGTAAGTGGTGCGATATTCTGATGTTTTGTTGTTTCTCCAGGTTTTCTTGAGAGATCTGCAGGTGCGTCTGGATTCTTGGAGATCAGCAGTGAACCAGGTGGCCGCCCTGGGGCTTAGTCTGTTGGGGTTACGTAGGGTAGGGGTGGCTGGAATTCAGGTAATCACGTTACGCAAATCTCAGCAAAATGGTAAAAAATCTCCGCGAACAAGCAGAAATTCCGCAAACCCGTGGAATTGCTTGTTTGCGATGCTTTTTTTCTGTTTGCAAGCACTGTTTGCTTGCTCATAGAAATATCTCACAAACATGCATTTTGTAAACGTGAACAAGCAAAAAATTTCGCAAAGTCGCGGAATGCAGAATTTTGTGCATTCATTTCTAAATTTAGCAGGCAGAAACTCTGTCACGGCGAGGGAGAACATTTTCCACACTTGTTTAAAGCCAATATATACTTTTGAGGCCCCTTCAGACGAACGCCTTAAAGGCCACTTGTAAAACTGCAAAATTGGAGATATAGTTGCAGTCATTTATAGGCCCCATTTTTAAAAAGGGAGTTTGTAACGAGCCTAAGCTGATCATTCTATTTTTCAATTGGACACATTGGTTTCAGTTTTCAGGAGAGTTATCCAGGCCAGGCAGAAAGTGAGCGCTAAAGAGGATGGCGCCCTGATGGCTATCCAATATCGATTTTAAAGTTTCTTGGGCACTGTGGAACAGTGCATTGACTTGCCTCTATTAAGCTCAAAATACACAGTTGCCAAAAGGAGCTTTATCTTTCTATGCTTTATTGATCCATTGAGTTGTTCCACTGTGTCTCTCGCAGTAAGCTGTGACACTTGATGGAGGACACTAGAGTGGACATAAACATAACTAAAGTCAACAGGGACATCTACACGGGGACCAATGCAAGTTACATATGAAATAGAGGGGGCGTGCACTGAGAAGTTTTCTATCAGAAGCGGAGTGAGGCAGGTATGCGTCCTAGCACACCTTCTCTTTGCCTTATACAATAATCACTTAAAGAGAGCGTTAGTGGAGTGTGGAGACAACAAGCAGCAGGTTGGTCATGGTCCAGTTCCTGTGATCCTCTAAACAGATGTTTTGGTCTGTTGCTGGATAAATTTACAGTTTTTATAGGAGACTTGGATTTAAAGGTAAACATTAGCACCTTAGTTGCGTGTAAATATCCCGCCCCAGTGCTGCGCTGTCCATTGGAACTAGTGCTGAATGGACGTCCAATGGACGTGCGCAGCACTGGGGAGGTAGCGCTCGTGACGACCGTTGGCCGTCAGCAGCGCTTAAGAGGTTAAGAAATCTTTTGTAATGATGTGTGGGACATCAATTTCACTAAAGAGAAGTTTTAGCATCCAAGGCATAAACCTAAAACAAGCACACACATTTTCTTATCTTGGTGTTATTTTTAACTCTAGTGGGACTTGGAAGCAACAGGTGATAATATAAAATATGGCCAATTTGCAAAGGTAACTAATGTGCTTTCCTCTTTCTCATTCGAAGTGAACCTAAAACCTCTGAAGGAGTTGAGCTCGATATAACGTGTTAAGTTGATATCTGTAGCAACATATGGGTCGGGTCTATGGGGACCTAAAAATGTGAAGAAATTAATTACGCAAGAGATTCCTGTCAGTGCCAGTGAGCTGCATGTCTGCAGTATGTCACTTTGAATTGGTGTTTGGAGAAAGAAATATCAGAGATAAAACATTGTAATACATAAATATCGTGATACAAGAATAATGTTCACAAGAATATTTCTTGAGGTAAGTAACATCGTTTTTAATAATATACATGTTTTCAATGTTCTTTTCAGTAATATAGTGGTTAAAAATAATGTTTTGAATTACTTAATAGTTGATAACTTCATATATATTGTTTATGTAATACTGTTTTTCATAGAAATGGTATTCATTCCTTTAAATATGGCATTTAATACAAAGTGATTTAGCAATTTTTATTACATTTTTAATAGTAATTTATAGTGTTGTAGCTGGTTGTTTGGTTTGAAGGGGGATAGATTGGGAAGTTTATTAGCTAATAATTAAATATGAATGATTTAATACATTTTATTCAATTATATTATCGATGTGTATTATATACATTATGGAATGCTCATTAATGTCATCATATGTTATTTGCCAGCTGTTAGGTTTGAAAGGGTATAAAGTGAAAAGTAAATTAAGTAATAAATAAATAACAATTCATTTCTAAATATTATTTATTCAAATTTTAATATGTAATTCATGGAATACTTATTTATTTGAGTTATATTTTGGTTGCAGGATGCTAGGTTTGTAGGGAAAAAGTGTAGGAAGCAATTTAAATATTAATTATGTAACTATTAATAATTATTTGTGAATTCATAATGTAATTGAATTTTAAATATATAAATTATGGACTACTTATTTATTTAAATTATTAGTAGTTGTGGGCTGCCAGGTTCGTAGGGGTCCAGAGTGGAAAGTTACCTATGCAATATTTAAGCAACAAGTGTTTTCACCACTCCATGTTACGCTTGTAATATGGAGTTTAGTCACAATTCCGTCAAACACAGCATTGCTGACTTTTTTCTCATGTGTGGCTTGCCAACAGTATGTTGGTTAGTAAGAGCAAGATTTGGCACCCCAGCAAGATTTTCAGTTGCTAAGAGGGCACCCACACAGGCGGTTGTGACCGTTCCTGGTCAGAAAGCTACAGCTCAAGTAGAAAATCCACTAGACCCACAGCAAAATCAACTAGCGAAGCTGCACTCTCTGGTGTGCTGTGTGATGCTGTTTGTTCAGATTTTTCAGTGCAGAACAAGCACCTGGTTCTAAATCATAGCGCAAGCAGAACAGCGTGTCTATTTCTCGCCATTTGCAGAGTTTTTGTAATCCTGTGGAATTCTGTGGAGTTAAACTTCACAGGTCCCACCCTGGGCTAAATTTTAAAACCTTCTAAGTCCAACACTTTCTCTACTGCTGCGCTGTTTGCAGTGGAAATAGTAAAAATTACCACTCTGAAATCCAATGCTTTCCCTACTGTTCTTCTGTTTGGAGTGGGAATAGTAAATGTAACCACTCTGAAGTCCAACACTTTCGCAACTGTTGTTTACACTGGCGCGGGACAGTAAATTTCATCCTCCCAAGGGCCAAGGATTTCTCTACTGTTGCCTAGACTGGAGTGGGAATAGTAAATTTCAACCCTCCACAGTCCAACACTTTCTCTTCTATTGCAGTGACCGGAGTAGGAATAATAAATGTAACACCTCTCCGAAGTGCAACACTTTCCTTACTGTTGCATAAGCTAGAGAGAAATAGTAAATGTATTTTTTTTAGACTCCAATATTGATCACAAAATGAGTTTTAACACATATTGTAAATTGACACCAGAGGAAGGGCTGCAACCTTATTTATCAATGTTGGACCAGCCTTCCTCCTCTTCTTTTTTTGAACCTCTTTTGTTGGCTTTACGACTTTTGGCACTTAACCACTGCTAATCAGTGTTAAAGTACATGTGATCTCCTCAAAAACAGGGTGACATTGGTATACAACTGATTGGCATATTTAGCCTACTGAAAGTCCCTTGTAAAGTGGTATACCATACACCCAGGGCCTGTAACCTAAATGCTACTAGTGGACCTGCAGCATTATTATACCACACCAGCAACTAGCCTTTTGAATGTGTGTCTGGCCTGCCATTGCAAGGTTTGTGTGTGTGGAGTTCACTGCCACTTTGACATGGCTTTTAAATTCAATTCTCAAGCCTTAAATGTCCCTTTTATCACACATAAGGTAGTCCTTAAGTGACACTAAGGGCAGGGTGCAGTGAACCAAAAAGGCAGGACTTCATTTATGTTGTATATGTCCTGGCAGTGACAAACAGCTAAATTACTTTTTCACTGCTGTGAGGCTACTACTTTCAAAGACTAGAATTGAAAATTCCCTTATATTTATTTAAGTGGTAGTTCCTAGTCTGAAAGGAGTAGCCTTGTCATGTTTGGTATGGTTGGCATAGTAATGATAGATCCTCTTTATTGGTAAAGTTGGATTTTAACACCACTATGTAGAAATGTCACTTTTAGAAAGTGGACATTTCTCTGCTTTTTACTGTGGTCTCAGTGCCTGCAGTCTGTCCCGAATCAACCTCTGGCCTGGTTGCCAGTACCCCTTGTGTATACTCTCTAGACAAACACAAACACAGGAAGCCTGGGTATGACAGGAGATACATCTGCCTTCATCTACATACGGATAGCCTTCCTGGGCTGAGAGGGGGAAAGGTAGCTCACACATACATCTGAATAGACTGTGTCCTGCTCACACACAAAGGGCTGATTACGTCCTACTGGTAATCTGGAGATAGTTCTGGGATGAAAGGTGCCCTTGTAGACTTATAAAGATTCTTTTGAAGTCAAGGGCATTTTAGGGCAAAGGTTTGAGGGCTCAGGCCCTATCAAATTAGTACACTATTGGACTATGCCGTAGTGGAGGCTTCTGTTTTCTAGAGATTGCCACTTTGCTATGATAGACTGTTCTAAGGAACTGTTTCTCTGTGTGGTTGAGCTGCCGGCTGCCAGCTGATCTTGCCCTGCTAAGGATTAAGAACTGGACCCATTCACTTGCCTCAGATCTTGCCTCATGTGAAGTAGTGTGGCTCACTGGTTAGAGGCGGCAGACCAGAGAGCAGAGGACGGCCTGGGACCAGGGTTCGATTCCCGGCGCGGCAGGTTTCTGGACCAGGGTCAGCGGACTCGATAATTCTCTCGCCTCGGTGCCCACTCTGATCAGCGACCACACTCGGCAACTCTGGGCATTAGCTTGCCTCATCTTCACTAACGGCCCCACCAGACCGCCGGGGATGCCTGGTCTCACCCTGGAGATACCCATTAAGGGACCATCTCTCAGGGAAGCCAGGAAGGGTTTTGCAGCGGTCGAAGCGCCTTGGGACCCTACGGGTAAGTAGTGCGCTATATAAATGCCTATACATTTACATTTACACTGTTGTTGGAAGTCCCAGGGATAGAAAAGACTTCTGCTATCTTGCTGGTGCTGCTGGACTCTGTTAACTGTGAGTCCGACCCTTGCCTGGGGTGCCCCTCCAGTCCTGGAAGCTATAGACGTGGGAATCTTCAGTTAAGATCTGCTGAAATCCACATTTTGCACCATAGCTGGAAAATTTCTGTTGCATCGCCTGCTGACTTTGACATAGCCGCTATATCGCCAGCTGATTTCGATGCAGCAGCTGCCCGTTGACGAAGAATGCCATGACCTGCACTTAAAAGCCATGACGCAGCAACTCCTCGTCGATGAAGATTTAATCATTAAAAATTCATATATCGATGTCTGCTGTTTTTTGTTAGCTGTTGTGTTGGTGTTATCTTAATACAATAAATATGCTCTATTTTTCTAAAACGGTTTGGTGTCTTTTTGTTGTGTTTTCATTGAGTTACTGTAAGTCAAAGTGTCAGACAAACACTTTACACATTGCCTCTTAAGTTATGTCTGAGCACTCTGTGCCAAGATCCTAGAGGTGAGCACAGGATAATTTAGGGTTGTGTATCTGACTTACCCTGATTAGAGTGGAGGTCTCTACTTGGACAAGGTGGAAAACCTCTGCCAACTTCAGACCCCATTTCTAACAATCATCAACTCTTAATTACCAGTGGCCAAATTTTTTAACGCATTTAAGGCTGAATATGGTTTACCATATTAAATTGATAAAAAAAATGTAAATTGATACTTGTATAGCGCACTACTCACCCGCAAGGGTCTCAAGGCGCTTGTACGAATACCGCTGTGGAACCCATCCAGGCTTTCCCTGTGAGGCGTCTACTCCTGGACACCCCCAAGGTGGAGGCCAGGCATCCTTAGCGTTGTGAGGGCCGTTGTGGAGATTAAGCACGCTATTGCCCAGAGTTGCAGAGTGGGACTCCATGATTGGAATAGGCACCGAGGCGAGAATTATCAGGTCCGTGGTATTTTGAGCCAAGACCCGCCAAGGCGGGGAATTGAACCCTGATCCAGGCCCCTGTGATAATGAATCACCACACGGTATGCTACATTTCACATTGTTTTGTTGTTTTGATAAATCCCCTAGGCTATTATATTTAAGACCAGTTCTTTAACAACATAATGTGAAATCTGGTAGGCTGGCCTTAATTTTCTTGTGTCATCTTAAGTATGCCATGCCTTATGAATCTGAAAATCTATGAAGGATGTAGTGTCTGATTGTGTGCAATAGATAAGGTAGCGTTATTGCTCTCAAAGCTGTTAAGTACAATAGACTGCATTTTTTTAATATGTTATAGTTAACTTTGCCTAAGTATCATCTCTTTTATGGCTCATTTTATGAATTAGGGAAGTTGAGGGGGACTAATGGCTGTATTATGTGCTATAAATTGCATATTAACAATGTTTTTTTTCTTTATTGCTTTTAACTGTAATTGTATGATTTTATGATTGTATTGTAAATATGTCTGTTGTGCTTTTATGGCTTTGCCCTTTAATCTCAGTAAATATTGATTTGATTTTATATGATTTGAACCTAGTTCAGATTGATAGTTTGGATGGATTTTAGTTATATATCTGGCTGGGAGCTAGGGGTTACAGATTACGACACCCAGGATGGTCCAATACAAGGGGTCAAAACCAAAAGCCTAAATTCGGCACCATACACAGGCAGAAGCACAAGGCAGAACAGGTAACCGCTATAGGTCACACTCACGGAACGTATGGGGTTACCTAATAAATATATCATAATAAAATGAAAAACCAGAGGACTGGGAACAACTGGCAAAAGTTATAAAATGCAGGCACGGTGAAGATTGACAATACAACCTTAGCATTCCTACATGACACACCTCGAATGAGAACAAACGATGGGCATTAAAAAGTAGATGGAGGATGCAATTATTCTTTGCAACCTTCTCAGACTACTCGAGGGGTGCAGCAATATGGATACAACCTAGAATTCTCTTTGCAGCTGCTGAAATAAACCGGGATATAAAAGGGGCACCATGTACTGGTAAAGGGGTGATAAGATGGTCAACTCGTAGTGCGGGATAACCTTTACACCTCTATCACAGACCATCCTCAATATCTAACCACAGTTTCAGTTCAATTGACAGCCTCTGCGGGTATCCCATGGATTACTCAAGGAGACTATAACAGTGTATTAGATGTGGAAATAGACATAATACACCCCTAATTATGCAACTCAAGCGAGAGCGCTATCCAGATGGAGGAATGAGTGGTCACTAGTTGATGTGTTTTGCATCATGAATCAGGGTATGATTAATATTCATTTCACTCAATTCCCCACAATTTACATGTCTGGTTGGACTACAGACTATGCTCTAAACAGATACAGTCAAACATACCTCCCACATCATACCTTGGGAAAACACATTCATGCCATAACCCACTAGATACAGGAATACTACTGGTGGACACACACACCAATACCCACTTGGAGGCTCCAGCCAACATGGTAAAATTACTTATGCAGCATATAAATCACATATAGCCCCTAAATGCTTATGCAATATGAAACTGCTAGAGATCTGGGACATTTGCCATATGCACCAAATGAAATATTGGTGGTTGCTGTCCAAAACTTAATTGTGTCCCATTCAGGCCGTCTTTGTATTTCCCACTATTGCTACTAAATACAGAATAAGAAATCCTCCGAATGATCTTAGTGAAAAGACTGCATGATATTCTCCCAGATTTGATACATGTTGACAAAAATGGATTCATACCATGAAATCCCTGTACATCTGCTTGTTTATCAAATATTAGAAAAAGCTTGAGGCATCCTGCCTAGCAATAAACTTTGAGCTGGCATTCATTACACAAAATTGGAAATATCTTAAATGTCTGAGAGAGTTGTGGGCTTGGGAGACTTGTGATTGCACTGGACCAAAACCTATGGTTTTGCAATAATGCAATGCACTGGAAATAGCAAGAGGAGGCAGTTACCATAAGTACACTAACAGGTCTCTATATAAAATGAACATGTATTAGCATCAGTGACGTACACGTACAGGTTTCATCAGCAGCATGGCATGAGAGTAGAATAACCAAAATCACAGATTGGAGTGATGAACTCCCAGGGATGAACTCGGAACAAAAGTTGAAGATACTTGAAGTCCCAAGGATATACTCAGCACAAAGGCTGGAGTTACTTGCAATCCTAAGGATAAACTTTGAAAAAAAGGTTGGAGTTAGTTGCACTCCCAAGGTTACACTTTGAACACAGGGTGCGGTACAAGGTGGATACATATATTAAGGACTCTGAAGTGCTTTCTCTTGGCAATGCTGTTTATCAGAGAAACAAAGAGCTAAAGTCGATAATCCTGGTGTGGTGACTGTTCTTGCACAAAGATTGCAGTAAAAGTTTGGAGTACAAGCACACAAAAAACACTGGAGTAAATCACAGAGAGGGGATTGAGGAAAAGTCTATAGTCTTTGAAGACGTGGATACTCAATCCTACTTACTACTATGGTTGGATTAGTGCGCACTAATCTGATATCAAGTACTTATCCTAGTTATTCCACTTGGCTGAAATTCGAAGAAGATCTCAAGGCTATGAGTCACAGGGGGTCTGTAGTAGTGCAGGAGGGAGAGAGAAGTCAAGGGAGCTGGAGCCATTGGAACCAGAGGTTCAGATAGACTTGAAGGAGACTGGAGCACTTCTCAAACCGCGCAGGATTCTTCATGTGATTGGGAAGGGTGAAGCTTGTTCCGCAGGGAGTGAGGCCAAGCCACGATTTGGGTTTGGGCGTGGTTTATATACGGTCTCACAGATTTAACGGATGTAGATAGATAACTTGTGGAATGTGGCGCACACAGCACTCTGAAAGATTCTCGAACTTTGGAGAAATTGCGTGTTAGTACAGTCTTTTTGACCTTACCAAAAGGACAGATGCCACTTGGTGGTCATAACAAAATAACAGGAAATAAATCTACCATTTTCCCTTGAACGTGCATAATAGAAAACAACACAAAGGCCCTAGTAGCAGCGCGAGCAGGACTTGTCATTGGCTCATGGGATTCCAAAGCCCTAGTAACAGCGGGTGCAGATAATTCATTGGTTCATGGATTCTGGGGGACGTTTGCATGGATTCAACACAATGGAATTAAGGGTTCTGGAGGGCGCTTGCAAATTTCAAGCGCAATGGAATCATGGGTTTTGGGGGACATCATTCATGGTATCATAGCGCACCATAAAGCGCCACAGGGGTAGTGCAACTCGATCCCTACGCACTAGACCACTACACAGGGGCACAGGAAGGAGTTGTGACACGTAGCGCTCTACGAACCTACTGATTGATAAGTGCAGCCCACTGTGAAAGTAGGGATGGGCAAAAAAATCTCAGACAACTTCATAGTGTAAAAAGGGAGCTAGGATAAAGTAAATAAATGTTAACTTTCTAAAAGTGGCATTTGCTAAAATAGAATTTAAAATGCAACTTCACTATAAGTTGTGATTTTAAATTGTGAGTTTAGAGACTCTAAACTTGACAGTTGGGAGTTAGACTTAAAAGATGTAATAAGTTAATTTCTAATGTTATTCTATGAGATAAGCCTTGCAGTAGTGAAAAAGGAAGTTGAGAGTTTTCACTACCAAGACATGCAAAGTTTAAAAGGACGTCCTGCCTTTTAAATACATTGCACCTTGCACAGTGGGTTATACAGGCCTACCTTAGGGGTGAGTTATATGCATATGTATAAGAAGGGAAGGTTTACGCCTGGCCAGAGATTTACATGCCAGGTTGACATTGCAGTGTGAAACTGTCCACTTCAGAGACAAGCCTGAGTCATGGTTAAGGGGATACTTATGTAAGTGGCACAATCAGTGCTGCAGGCCAAGTCGTACCTCACCAGAAGTACTCAAAGAATCTGACCGCCTCCTTTTACCTCAGAGCCCAAGAAGATCATCTGCCGCATCCCCCAAAGATTGTCCCTCAGACCCACCCTCTTCAACATCTACATTACACCCCGGGCCAACATTATAGCATGAGACAGACTTAACTTCATCTCCTACAATGACAACACTCATCTTCTCCTTGTCAGAAGACCCCTCCACTACCAGAGCTAACTTTCATAGAAATTTGAGAAATGTTGCTTATTGGATGAAGGACAACTGTCTCAAACTCAATACGGACAAGCAATAATGATCTTCCTTGGGAACAATACCTCGCCCTGGAATGACACAAATTGGCTCTTGGAACTCAGCCCACTCCCCACTCCGACAGACCATGCTCGCAAACTCAGCATCATCCTAGACAGCAAGCTATATATGAAGAAACAGGTCAACACAGAGTTATCCACCTGCTTTCACACCCTACTCATCCTCCACTAGATATTCAGATCGCTCCCAGTCAACATCAGAAGGACCATCACCCAGGCCCTCATCACCAGTAGACTGGACAACAGGAACACACTCTACATAGGAACCACAGCTCACATCCTGTAGAGACTACAGGCAATACAAAACTCAACAGCAAGTCTCATCCTCGACCTCTCCTGAAGGCCCTATTTCACACATCACCTCCGTAACCTACTCTGTCTCCCAATTCAGAAAAGATACCAGTTCAAGATACAGACCCATGCATATAAAGCCATACACAATGAAGGACCTGAAGATATCAATAATCTTCTGCTTTTCATCAACAGAAAAGAAACCCATGATCAGCGTCCCTTTTCCTCGCAGAGACCCCCCAAATCCGACAAACCCACAGCAGTGGATGTTCCTTCCTCAACCTGGCAGCCAACGCTCATACCAACCTCCCTCTACTGCTCAGGAGCGCACCTTAGATCCAGCAATTCAGGAAAGAACTCAAGACTTGAATGTTTGAATTAACAAACCATTACACAGCAGCCAGCTTCTCCAGGACCTTGGGACCTTCACGGTTGATCCCTGGCGCTATATAAATGACTGATTGATTGACTTCCCTGTGTCCCTCCCAAATTTACTACTAAAACTGTATGTGTGTGGAGACAGGAGAAAATGCAGTAAGGCAGAGGTCACCGCACATTCATATTTATATACATGCTAAAGCGCCCTTGTGGAAAAATCGATATCGGCAAAACGGAAAGAAAAATAAAGACTTGATTAATTGAGCATGAATCAAATATCCGAACCAGGAATGAAAAATCCAGTGTTGCTGTACATTTTGTTGAACAGAAACATAACATTGCGCAGTTGAAGTACTTAGTTCTGGAAATAATTGAAAAACAAGAGGGGAAAGACAACAACCAAACTTTGTTACAACGTGAGATACCATGGATATATCGTCTGGCTCAATGAAAGGACTGAATTTAGTTGTTTTCTTTAACCACTTCTTTAACTTTATTAAACACGCAATCATCCGGTGCACTTTTCCGCTCCCAATATGGCCGCGAGTGTAGTCCAACCTTTATGTTGGTTGAACATGTGACTACATACTCATCCAATCAGAATGAACCATTTTTAAGTTTGTTACGTTATCGCCGTCCTCACACGCACGGTAACCGTACCGCAGTACGCTCGCTACAGCTGTTCGCCACACAATGAGTCAAATAGCAAAAGACACTGAATCTACCACATCTATCTCGGTAAGTCAGACTGTCGGGCTGCCATGTCATAATTATGTCCATATATTAAACTCTTCTGAGTTCGGACAACATTTTATTTATTTATTTTTTCAACAGTTACCTTTGAGCTTTGTGATTGTCAGTCACGTAAGTGCGTCTTAACTTCATTTTTGAGCACACGCCGTCTTTCACAAGTTGGTTACTCCCCATGAGCACTTTTTTATAAACACATCGTTTTCACCCCGGGCAAGCACGAACGACACTATGTCACTCATGCTCTACCGTTTGTACTGCTTAACATGCTGCTTTGCACTGTTTAATATATTGCATTGTTACCCACAGTCATATAGTAATTGGCTATATCTTAATTTGTTTATATCGCAGATCTCCTTGATAAAGGGCTAGAGAAGGCCAAAATGCATTGGAGTAATCAATGAAATACTATCGATGTATACTTACGTTTATGGCCCAAATGTGAACTGATATGAAGTAGAATATTGTACATGAATTTCTTTTTAAAAAATAAATTACAACATGTGATAAACACAAAGGAGTCTGTCATAAAAGAACCTAAGGAGTGCCCCAAATCAGGGATGCATTCACAGTGGATGTATGCACTTATGATCACTTTTAGAAAGTGGACATTTCTCTGCTCTTTACTGTGCTCTCAGTGCCTGCAGTCTGTCCCGAATCAACGTCTGGCCTGGTTGACAGTTTCCCTTGTGCATACTCTCTAGACAAACACAAACACAGGAAGCCTGGGTATGACAGGAGATACATCTGCCTTCATCTACGAACAGATAGCCTTCCTGGGCTGAGAGGGGGAGAGCTAGCTCACACATACATCTGTATAGACGGTGTCCTGCTCACACACAAAGGGCTGATTATGTCCTACTGGTAATCTGGAGACAGTTCTGGGATGAAAGGTGCCCTTGTAGACTTATGAAGAGTATTTTAAAGTCAAAGGCATTTTGGGGTATAGGTTTGAGGGCTCAGGCCCTATCAAATCAGTGCACTATTGGACTATGCCGTAGTGGAGGCTTCTGTTTTCTAGAGATTGCCACTTTGCTGTGATAGACTGTTCTAAGGAACAGCTTCTCTGTGTGGTTGAGCTTCCTGCTGCCAGCTGATCTTGCCCTGCTGAGGATTAAAAACTGGACCTATTCACTAACCCCAGATCTTGCCTCCTGTTGTTGGAAGTCCCAGGGATAAAAAAGACTTCTGTCATCTTGCTGGTGCTTCTGGACTCTGCAAACTGTAAGTCCGACCCAAGCCTGGGGTACCCCCCAGTTCTGGAAGCTATAGACATGGGAATCTTCAGTTAAGATCTGCTGAAATCCACATTTTGCACCATAGCTGGAAAATTTCTGTTGCATCGCCTGCTGACTTTGACATAGCCGCTATATCGCCAGCTGATTTCGATGCAGCAGCTGCCCGCTGACAAAGAATGCCATGACCTGCACTTAAAAGCCATGATGCAGCAACTCCTCGTCGATGAAGATTAAATCATTAAAAATTAATATATAGATGTTTACTGTTTTTTGTTAGCTGTTGTGTTGGTGTTATCTTAATACAATAAATATTCTCTATTTTTCTCAAATGGTTTGGTGTCTTTTTGTTGTGTTTTCATTGAGTTACTGGAAGTCAAAGTGTCAGACAAATACTTTACAAATTGCCTCTTAAGTTATGTCTGAGCACTCTGTGCCAAGATCCTAGAGGGTGAGCACAGGATAATTTAGGGTTGTGTATCTGACTTACCCTGATTAGAGTGGTGGTCTCTACTGGGACAAAGTGCAAAACCTCTGCCAACTTCAGACCCCATTTCTAACAATCATCAACTCTTAATTACCAGTGGCGAAATTGTTTTACACATTTAAGGCTGAATATGGTTTACCATATTGCTACCTTCCTGCATACAAAAGATTGAAGAGAAACCTTGGTTAAATGCCCCTGTGATAATGAATCAACACACAGTATGCTACATTTCACATTGTTTTGTGGTTTTGATAAATCCCCTAGGCTATTATATTTAAGACCAGTTCTTTAACAACATAATGTGAAATCTGGTAGGCTGGCCTTAATTTTCTTGTGTCATCTTATGTATGCCGTGCCTTATGAATCTGAAAATCTAAGAAGGATATAGTGTCTGATTGTGTGCAATAGACAAGGTAGCGTTATTGCTCTCAAAGCTGTTAAGTACAATAGACTGCATGTTTTTAATATGTTATAGTTAACTTTGCCTAAGTGTCATCTCTTTTATGGCTCATTTTATGAATTAGGGAAGTTGAGGGGGACTAAAGGCTGTATTATGTGCTATAAATTGCATATTAACAATGTTTTTTTTTCTTTATTGCTTTTAACTGTAATTGTATGATTTTTTGATTGTATTGTAAATATGTCTATTGTGCTTTTATGGCTTTGTCCTTTAAGCTCAGTAAAGATGATTTGATTTTATATGATTTGAACCTAGTTCAGATTGGTAGTTTGGATGGATTTTAGTTATATATCTGGCTGGGAGCTAGGGTCACAGATTACGACACCCAGTATGGTCGAATACAAGGGGTCAAAACCAAAAGTCTAAATTCTGCACCATACACAGGCAGAAGCACAAGGCAGAACAGGTAACCGCTATAGGTCACACTCACAGAACGTATGGGGTTACCTAAAAAATATATCATAATAAAATGAAAAACTAGAGGAATGGGAACAACTAGCAAAAGTTATAAAATGCAGGCACAGTGAAGATTAACAATACAAACTTAGTGTGCCTACATGACACACCTTGAATGAGAGCAAACGATGGGCATTAAAAAGTAGATGGAGGATGCAATTATTCTATGCAACCTTCTCAGACTACTCGACGGGTGCAGCAATATGGATACAACCTAGAATTCTCTTTGCAGCTGCTGAAATAAACCGGGATATAAAAGGGGCACCATGTACTGGTAAAGGGGTGATAAGATGGTCAACTCGTAGTGCGAGATAACCTTTACACCTCTATCACAGACCATCCTCAATATCTAACCACAGTTTCAGTTCAATTGACAGCCTCTGCGGGTATCCCATGGATTACTCAAGGAGTCCTACTGGTAATCTGGAGATAGTTCTGGGATGAAAGGTGCCCTTGTAGACTTATGAAGATTATTTTGAAGTCAAAGGCATTTTGGGGTATAGGTTTGAGGGCTCAGGACCTATCAAATCAGTACACTATTGGACTATGCCGTAGTGGAGGCTTCTGTTTTCTAGAGATTGCCACTTTGCTGTGATAGACTGTTCTAAGGAACAGCTTCTCTGTGTGGTTGAGCTTCCTGCTGCCAGCTGATCTTGCCCTGCTGAGGATTAAAAACTGGACCCATTCACTTACCCCAGATCTTGCCTCCTGTTGTTGGAAGTCCCTGGGATAAAAAAGACTTCTGTCATCTTGCTGGTGCTGCTGGACTCTGCAAACTGTGAGTCCGACCCAAGCCTGGGGTAAACCCCAGTTCTGGAAGCTATAGACATGGGAATCTTCAGTTAAGATCTGCTGAAATCCACATTTTGCACCATAGCTGGAAAATTTCTGTTGCATCGCCTGCTGACTTTGACATAGCCGCTATATCGCCAGCTGATTTCGATGCAGCAGCTGCCCGCTGACAAAGAATGCCATGACCTGCACTTAAAAGCCATGATTCAGCAACTCCTCGTCAATGAAGATTAAATCATTAAAAATTAATATATCGATGTCTACTGTTTTTTGTTAGCTGTTGTGTTGGTGTTATCTTAATACAATAAATATTCTCTATTTTTCTCAAATGGTTTGGTGTCTTTTTGTTGTGTTTTCATTGAGTTACTGGAAGTCAAAGTGTCAGACAAATACTTTACACATTGCCTCTTAAGTTATGTCTGAGCACTCTGTGCCAAGATCCTAGAGGGTGAGCACAGGATAATTTAGGGTTGTGTATCTGACTTACCCTGATTAGAGTGGTGGTCTCTACTGGGACAAGGTGCAAAACCTCTGCCAACTTCAGACCCCATTTCTAACAATCATCAACTCTTAATTACCAGTGGCGAAATTGTTTTACACATTTAAGGCTGAATATGGTTTACCATATTGTTACCTTCCTGCATACAAAAGATTGAAGAGAAACCTTGGTTAAATGCCCCTGTGATAATGAATCAACACACAGTATGCTACATTTCACATTGTTTTGTGGTTTTGATAAATCCCCTAGGCTATTATATTTAAGACCAGTTCTTTAACAACATAATGTGAAATCTGGTATGCTGGCCTTAATTTTCTTGTGTCATCTTATGTATGCCGTGCCTTATGAATCTGAAAATCTAAGAAGGATATAGTGTTTGATTGTGTGCAATAGACAAGGTAGCGTTATTGCTCTCAAAGCTGTTAAGTACAATAGACTGCATGTTTTTAATATGTTATAGTTAACTTTGCCTAAGTATCATCTCTTTTATGGCTCATTTTATGAATTAGGGAAGTTGAGGGGGACTAAAGGCTGTATTATGTGCTATAAATTGCATATTAACAATGTTTTTTTTTCTTTATTGCTTTTAACTGTAATTGTATGATTTTTTGATTGTATTGTAAATATGTCTATTGTGCTTTTATGGCTTTGTCCTTTAAGCTCAGTAAAGATTGATTTGATTTTATATGATTTGAACCTAGTTCAGATTGGTAGTTTGGATGGATTTTAGTTATATATCTGGCTGGGAGCTAGGGGTCACAGATTACGACACCCAGGATGGTCGAATACAAGGGGTCAAAACCAAAAGTCTAAATTCTGCACCATACACAGGCAGAAGCACAAGGCAGAACAGGTAACCACTATAGGTCACACTCACAGAACGTATGGGGTTACCTAATAAATATATCATAATAAAATGAAAAACTAGAGGAATGGGAACAACTAGCAAAAGTTTTAAAATGCAGGCACAGTGAAGATTAACAATACAAACTTAGTGTGCCTACATGACACACCTTGAATGAGAGCAAACGATGGGCATTAAAAAGTAGATGGAGGATGCAATTATTCTTGGCAACCTTCTCAGACTACTCGAGGGGTGCAGCAATATGGATACAACCTAGAATTCTCTTTGCAGCTGCTGAAATAAACCGGGATATAAAAGGGGCACCATGTACTGGTAAAGGGGTGATAAGATGGTCAACTCGTAGTGCGGGATAACCTATACACCTCTATCACAGACCATCCTCAATATCTAACCACAGTTTCAGTTCAATTGACAGCCTCTGCGGGTATCCCATGGATTACTCAAGGAGACTATAACAGTGTATTAGATGTGGAAATAGACATAATACACCCCTAATTATGCAACTCAAGCGAGAGCGCTATCCAGATGGAGGAATGAGTGGTCACCAGTTGATGTGTTTTGCATCATGAATCAGGGTATGATGAATATTCATTTCACTCAATTCCCCACAATTTACATGTCTGGTTGGACTACAGACTATGCTCTAAACAGATACAGTCAAACATACCTCCCACATCATACCTTGGGAAAACACATTCATGCCATAACCCACTAGATACAGGAATACTACTGGTGGACACACACACCAATACCCACTTGGAGGCTCCAGCCAACATGGTAAAATTACTTATGCAGCATATAAATGACATATAGCCCCTAAATGCTTATGCAATATGAAACTGCTAGAGATCTGGGACATTTGCCATATGCACCAAATGAAATATTGGTGGTTGCTGTCCAAAACTTAATTGCGTTCCATTCAGGCCGTCTTTGTATTTCCCACTATTGCTACTAAATACAGAATAAGAAATCCTCCGAATGATCTTAGTGAAAAGACTGCATGATATTCTCCCAGATTTGATACATGTTGACAAAAATGGATTCATACCATGAAATCCCTGTACATCTGCTTGTTTATCAAATATTATAAAAAGCTTGAGGCATCCTGCCTAGCAATAAACTTTGAGCTGGCATTCATTACACAAAATTGGAAATATCTTAAATGTCTGAGAGAGTTGTGGGCTTGGGAGACTTGTGATTGCACTGGACCAAAACCTATGGTTTTGCAATAATGCAATGCACTGGAAATAGCAAGAGGAGGCAGTTACCATAAGTATACTAACAGGTCTCTATATATAATGAACATGTATTAGCATCAGTGACGTACACGTACAGGTTTCATCAGCAGCATGGCATGAGAGTAGAATAACCAAAATCACAGATTGGAGTGATGAACTCCCAGGGATGAACTCGGAACAAAAGTTGAAGATACTTGAAGTCCCAAGGATATACTCAGCACAAAGGCTGGAGTTACTTGCAATCCTAAGGATAAACTTTGAAAAAAAGGTTGGAGTTAGTTGCACTCCCAAGGTTACACTTTGAACACAGGGTGCGGTACAAGGTGGATACATATATTAAGGACTCTGAAGTGCTTTCTCTTGGCAATGCTGTTTATCAGAGAAACAAAGAGCTAAAGTCGATAATCCTGGTGTGGTGACTGTTCTTGCACAAAGATTGCAGTAAAAGTTTGGAGTACAAGCACACAAAAAACACTGGAGTAAATCACAGAGAGGGGATTGAGGAAAAGTCTATAGTCTTTGAAGACGTGGATACTCAATCCTACTTACTACTATGGTTGGATTAGTGCGCACTAATCTGATATCAAGTACTTATCCTAGTTCTTCCACTTGGCTGAAATTCGAAGAAGATCTCAAGGCTATGACTCATGGAGTCACAGGGGGTCTGTAGTAGTGCAGGAGGGAGAGAGAAGGAAGATGTCAAGGGAGCTGGAGCCATTGGAACCAGAGGTTCAGATAGACTTGAAGGAGACTGGAGCACTTCTCAAACCGCGCAGGATTCTTCATGTGATTGGGAAGGGTGAAGCTTGTTCCGCAGGGAGTGAGGCCAAGCCACGATTTGGGTTTGGGCGTGGTTTATATACGGTCTCACAGATTTAACGGATGTAGATAGATAACTTGTGGAATGTGGCGCACACAGCACTCTAAAAGATTCTCGAACTTTGGAGAAATTGCGTGTTAGTACAGTCTTTTTGACCTTACCAAAAGGACGGATGCCACTTGGTGGTCATAACAAAATAACAGGAAATAAATCTACCATTTTCCCTTGAACGTGCATAATAGAAAACAACACAAAGGCCCTAGTAGCAGCGCGAGCAGGACTTGTCATTGGCTCATGGGATTCCAAAGCCCTAGTAACAGCGGGTGCAGATAATTCATTGGTTCATGGATTCTGGGGGACGTGTGCATGGATTCAACACAATGGAATTAAGGGTTCTGGAGGGCGCTTGCAAATTTCAAGCGCAATGGAATCATGGGTTTTGGGGGACATCAGTCATGGTATCATAGCGCACCATAAAGCGCCACAGGGGTAACGCAACTTGATCCCTACGCACTAGACCACTACACAGGGGCACAGGAAGGAGTTGTGACACGTAGCGCTCTACGAACCTACTGATTGATAAGTGCAGCCCACTGTGAAAGTAGGGATGGGCAATAAAATCTCAGACAACTTCATAGTGTAAAAAGGGAGCTAGGATAAAGTAAATAAATGTTAACTTTCTAAAAGTGGCATTTGCTAAAATAGAATTTAAAATGCAACTTCACTATAAGTTGTGATTTTAAATTGTGAGTTTAGAGACTCTAAACTTGACAGTTGGGAGTTAGACTTAAAAGATGTAATAAGTTAATTTCTAATGTTATTCTATGAGATAGGCCTTGCATTAGTGAAAAAAGAAGTTGAGAGTTTTCACTACCAAGACATGCAAAGTTTAAAAGGACGTCCTGCCTTTTAAATACATTGCACCTTGCACAGTGGGTTATACAGGGCCTAACTTAGGGGTGAGTTATATGCATATGTATAAGAAGGGAAGGTTTACGCCTGGCCAGAGATTTCCATGCCAGGTTGACATTGCAGTGTGAAACTGTCCACTTCAGAGACAAGCCTGAGTCATGGTTAAGGGGATACTTATGTAAGTAGCACAATCAGTGCTGCAGGCCAAGTCGTACCTCACCAGAAGTACTCAAAGAATCTGACCGCCTCCTTTTACCTCAGAGCCCAAGAAGATCATCTGCCGCATCCCCCAAAGATTGTCCCTCAGACCCACCCTCTTCAACATCTACATTACACCCCGGGCCAACATTATAGCATGAGACAGACTTAACTTCATCTCCTACAATGACAACACTCATCTTCTCCTTGTCAGAAGACCCCTCCACTACCAGAGCTAACTTTCATAGAAATTTGAGAAATGTTGCTTATTGGATGAAGGACAACTGTCTCAAACTCAATATGGACAAGCAATAATGATCTTCCTTGGGAACAATACCTCGCCCTGGAATGACACAAATTGGCTCTTGGAACTCAGCCCACTCCCCACTCCGACAGACCATGCTCGCAAACTCAGCATCATCCTAGACAGCAAGCTATATATGAAGAAACAGGTCAACACAGAATTATCCACCTGCTTTCACACCCTACTCATCCTCCACTAGATATTCAGATCGCTCCCAGTCAACATCAGAAGGACCATCACCCAGGCCCTCATCACCAGTAGACTGGACAACAGGAACACACTCTACGTAGGAACCACAGCTCACATCCTGTAGAGACTACAGGCAATACAAAACTCAACAGCAAGTCTCATCCTCGACCTCTCCTGAAGGCCCTATTTCACACATCACCTCCGTAACCTACTCTGTCTCCCAATTCAGAAAAGATACCAGTTCAAGATACAGACCCATGCATATAAAGCCATACACAATGAAGGACCTGAAGATATCAATAATCTTCTGCTTTTCATCAACAGAAAAGAAACCCATGATCAGCTTCCCTTTTCCTCGCAGAGACCCCCCAAATCCGACAAACCCACAGCAGTGGATGTTCCGTCCTCAACCTGGCAGCCAACGCTCATACCAACCTCCCTCTACTGTTCAGGAGCGCACCTTAGATCCAGCAATTCAGGAAAGAACTCAAGACTTGAATGTTTGAATTAACAAACCATTACACAGCAGCCAGCTTCTCCAGGACCTTGGGACCTTCACGGTTGATCCCTCGCGCTATATAAATGACTGATTGATTGACTTCCCTGTGTCCCTCCCAAATTTACTACTAAAACTGTATGTGTGTGGAGACAGGAGAAAATGCAGTAAGGCAGAGGTCACCGCACATTCATGTTAGGCCTGGGCGGTGAACATCGCTCCGTTTGCGGAGTTTGCAGAGTTTTCTGCACTCAGCACTCCCCGGAGCTTGTGGTGGGCAGAAATCTCCGCTTTGCGATGTGCAGCGGAGTTAGTTCCCTCTTCGGTAGAATTTCGACCCAAGCAGCAGGAATACCAGCACAAACTGCAGTTTGCACTGCACTCTGACACTCGATAAAATTTGCAGAGTTTTCTGGTAACTTCACGCAGTTCCGCGTAGCAAAACTCTGCAAACTACTCCCAGGGCTGATTTAGGTATAGGAGAGATAGAGATGCGTTAACTCCAAATCCAGGTTCGTGAATAGCATTTTGTAGTACTACAAAAGTTTTAGACCTGTCAGGCTTATGTCAGTCTTTTACTAAACTTTTTCCTCCCTCAATCCATATTTGTTGATCTTGTTTTTGCTGGCTTTAGGACTCTGTACACTTTACCACTGCTATCCAGTGCTAAGTGCATATTCTCACTCTTTAAAACATGATAAGATTGGCTTTGTCACCACTTGGCATATTTAATTTGCTTGTAAGTCTCCAGTAAAGTGGCACCACATGTGCCCAGGCCTGTAAATTAAATGCCTCTAGTGTTATGGTATAACAACTTATAGAGTGCACAAATACCCATAGGTGTCTCGGCGCTAAATGCTCCAGGTGGTACAACCTAAATGAAAAACCTAATATTTAGACTGGTTTCGGGGTTTCACCCCTCATCATCCAGGATAGGGGACCTGCAGCACCGATTGTGCCCCTACTTAACTAGTCCTTGAATCCTATCTCAGGCCTACCATTGCAGCCTGTGTGTGTGAGGTTTTTAGCTGCCACTTCAACCTGGCTTTGTAATCCTCTTAATTATAAACGTGAGGCTAGAGATGCTCTAGTTCCATCCCATGGTTGGCACTCATCATTGGTTGTCTTTCCTTGTTATAAGAAAACGACTTCCATTCAGTGTTCAGAAATTAATCTTTTATTGTGTTTCTTAGTTCATAAATTCAATGTTCAGTTCAATAAATCGTTACGAATTTCATTGCATATCTTGGTAATCATTTGCAAAACTCAGGCACTGTCATTTAAGTGAGTCCAATGCATTTCGGGCATTGATGACAAGCCCTTCGTCAGGGAATTGACACTACAAATAACAATAATAACATGAGTTAATCTGGGGCCTAAAGGTAAATGTATACTAAAACAATAAAGTACAACATATGGCAGGTAAAGTGATGATTGCCAGAACCGTGCATAATAAATAACGTGTGTGGGGGAGAGTGTATATAAGAATTCCGTGCAAATAAAGGCTGGGTGTGGCAACGTGAGGTTCGCGGTAAATGTGAAAAAAGGACCGTGTTAGTTTACGTTTATACCTGATGGTTGACGAGATTACCAATTTACAAGAGTAAATAAACCGTGAGGGTTTAAATTGCACTTACATGCCTGTTGATCGAGTGAAATCGCGTGATCTGAGGAGGGAAAGGTAAACAAAGAGCCGTCAGCGCCTCTGGGCGTATGGTGCTCAATAACGCTCGCATCTAATGAGTGGAGTTAGAACCACTAACCTGGAGGAAATCTGGAACGGGTTTAGTCGGCCGGTAATCGTCTCCTGGGGGACGCCGGTGGAAGCAAGAACTTCCCGCGTCAGTTTCATTCAAAAAACCGCGATCACGTGGTTGGTCACGTGTCATCAAGGTAGTAAACAGACTAAGGAAGTGCTGGTTAGTAAAAGAAGTAAACAATGGGTGAGGAGTCTCTGGAAAAAAGACTCGGATCGAAATGTTGATAATATGGCGAGCCATAGAAATTATGTAAAAAAACGGGGGTGGAAAAAACCCGGGGATGGAAAAAATAGTCATGATAGGAAATGGTGTTCCTAGTGTTGGTACACCGGAAAAGGTACAGTGCGTACAGAACTTGGGATTTAAGTTTTGTGTTTGGGGGTGGAAGTGGGAGCGTGCTCTGTGTCAATGGTGTTTGGAACATACATATTAGCAATCAATTCGATATTCAGAGCAACTACTTTACAGATAACATGCATATTCTATTCTTTCGTTCAATCCTGTAGGATTCTGGGTTGATAGTTTCTGAATCCAGTAGTTTTCCCTTCTTAATAGGAATTTATTGTTGTCTCTCCCTTCTTGTTTGGTTACGGTCTCAAGGACGACGAATTTGATTTGAGAGACATTGTGGGATTTTTCAACAAAGTGGGCTGATAATGCTGACTTGGAATTTCTCAGTCGAATGTTGGATTTGTGTTCCGTGAGACGGACTTTAATGCGTCGTTCGGTCTTCCCGATGTACATTTTCCCACATGGGCACTTGATCCCATAGATTAGGTTGGCAGTCTCGCAGGTTGCGTTCACTTTGAGTTTAATGGTGTGACCTTGACTTGGATGGTTGATGGTATTTCCTTTGATTATATTGTTGCAGTTGCCGCAATGTAGGCAAGGTCTGGTGCCTGTGTAGGTAATATTTTCTTCAGTTTTCTGTTGAAGGATTTCTCCCAAGTTTTTGGCCCTAGTATATGCAAATATAGGTGGTTGGATAAATGCATTTTTGAAATCAGGTTCCATATTGAGTATAGCCCAATGTATATTTGCATATACTAGGGCCAAAAACTTGGGAGAAATCCTTCAACAGAAACCTGAAGAAAATATTACCTACACAGGCACCAGACCTTGCCTAAATTGCGGCAACTGCAACAATATAATCAAAGGAAATACCATCAACCATCCAAGTCAAGGTCACACCATTAAACTCAAAGTGAACGCAACCTGCGAGACTGCCAACCTAATCTATGGGATCAAGTGCCCATGTGGGAAAATGTACATCGGGAAGACCGAACGACGCATTAAAGTCCGTCTCACGGAACACAAATCCAACATTCAACTGAGAAATTCCAAGTCAGCATTATCAGCCCACTTTGTTGAAAAATCCCACAATGTCTCTCAAATCAAATTCGTCGTCCTTGAGACCGTAACCAAACAAGAAGGGAGAGACAACAATAAATTCCTACTAAGAAGGGAAAACTACTGGATTCAGAAACTATCAACCCAGAATCCTACAGGATTGAACGAAAGAATAGAATATGCATGTTATCTGTAAAGTAGTTGCTCTGAATATCGAATTGATTGCTAATGTGTATGTTCCCTACACCATTGACACACAACACGCTCCCACTTCCACCCCCAAACACAAAACTTAAATCCCAAGTTCTGTACGCACTGTACCTTTTCCGGTGTACCAACACTAGGAACACCATTTCCTATCATGACTATTTTTTCCATCCCCGGGTTTTTTCCACCCCCGTTTTTTTACATCATTTCTATGGCTCGCCATATTATCAACATTTCGATCCGAGTCTTTTTTCCAGAGACTCCTCACCCATTGTTTACTTCTTTTACTAACCAGCACTTCCTTAGTCTGTTTACTACCTTGATGACACGTGACCAACCACGTGATCGCGGTTTTTTGAATGAAACTGACGCGGGAAGTTCTTGCTTCCACCGGCGTCCCCCAGGAGATGATTACCGGCCGACTAAACCCGTTCCAGATTTCCTCCAGGTTAGTGGTTCTAACTCCACTCATTAGATGCGAGCGTTATTGAGCACCGTACGCCCAGAGGCGCTGACGGCTCTTTGTTTACCTTTCCCTCCTCAGATCACGCGATTTCACTCGATCAACAGGCATGTAAGTGCAATTTAAACCCTCACGGTTTATTTACTCTTGTAAATTGGTAATCTCGTCAAACATCAGGTATAAACGTAAACTAACACGGTCCTTTTTTCACATTTACCGCGAACCTCACGTTGCCACACCTAGCCTTTATTTGCACTGAATTCTTATATACACTCTCCCCCACACACGTTATTTATTATGCACGGTTCTGGCAATCATCACTTTACCTGCCATATGTTGTACTTTATTGTTTTAGTATACATTCACCTTTAGGCCCCAGATTAACTCATGTTATTATTGTTATTTGTAGTGTCAATTCCCTGACGAAGGGCTTGTCATCAATGCCCGAAATGCATTGGACTCACTTAAATGACAGTGCCTGAGTTTTGCAAATGATTACCAAGATCTGCAATGAAATTCGTAACGATTTATTGAACTGAACATTGAATTTATGAACTAAGAAACACAATAAAAGATTAATTTCTGAACACTGAATGGAAGTCGTTTTCTTATAACAAGGAAAGACAACCAATGATGAGTGCCAACCATGGGATGGAACTAGAGCATCTCTAGCCTCACGTTTATAATTATTTCAACCGGCGCCGTTGGACCCTCGACGCCTCCAGGTTGAGCACCTCCAAAAACCCACTAACTCTCTAACTTCAAGACCAACTTGACACAAAACAAAGCAGTGCATCTTCCACACCATAATTTGTAATCCTCTTGCCAGGCCCACAACCTTCATTCTTCTTACATATAAGTCACTCCCAGGGTAGGCCCTGGACAGCCCAGAGGGCAGGGTGCAGTGTATTAAAACATTAGACATGTAATTTTACTTTTTGCATGTCCTGGTAGTGAAAAACTCTTACATTTGCATTTCACTACTGCAAGGCCTCCTTCTCCCATTGACAATTATTGGAGTTTACCTATTACATTTAATAATATGTAATTTTCAATTGGAAATAGATAAGCAGTTCATGTTTGGTGTCTTTTGAATTGTAATGAAAAATCCTAACTTATAGAGAAGGCGAATTTTTAATAACAATTTTTTAAAATGGCACTTTAAGAAAATGAAATTTTATTTGCCTTAGCCATTTAGCTGTAGCCTGTACATGTGTCACATGACTGGGTGTAACTTACAGTTGCGCTTTCTGTATTCCTCCTAGACAGCCACACACAATGGGATGCTAAGGTATGGCTGGATAGGCCATCATTGGCAGGATGTGAGGGAGGAGAGAGGAACATCCCCGCTTACACTTGAATAGGCTGTGTTCTGCCTCCACACAAAGGACTGCATATCACCTGTAGTTAGTCTGCAGCCAAAGAAGGGAAGGCAGGATGCCTTGAGACTTCTAAAGGAAAACTCTAGATGCTTTTCCACCACTTCAAAGGCACAACTGTGTATAAATACTGCACCCCATACCCCAACTCTTCAATACACTTCTGGACCTGTGGATACTCTGCTCAGAAGAAGGGCTGCTATGATACTGAAGAAGGACTGCTGGACTACTATCCTGCTGAACTGCTGTCTTGCTGTGTTGATCTGCTGCCTGCTGCCCTCTTGCCTGGGCAAGAAGGACTGGATTTGCATCTCTTGATCCCAGAACCCCAGAGTGACCCAAGGGACTAGTTGGCTGGCCACCTGACTTGAGCCTCAGAGATAAAAGGCTCCAACAACCTTGTTCCTACATATGTACTCTGCCATCTGTGAGTCTACCCTGAAAAATGCCTCCACCCCAGTCCTGGACCATTGAAAGTGGGCAGTAGGTACTCTGCCAGCAACTGTGATTTTAACAGAACCAACACATTCCCTCTGCTGAGCAGCGCAACTCTGCCAGAATCACCATATCGCCACTGATGCCTGGATCAGAACCGTCACAAAGACCCACATTGCATTGCAGCGTGTTGGTGCATTGGAGTAGCAGCTGCACAACTTATCCTTGGCACACGCTCTCATATCCCTCTGTGAGGGGAGACTTGATGGTAACAACAGACTCCATATCACAACCTAGCTGCTCCTTGGAACTGTTACATTACCATGACTGCACAACACATACTCCCCTCCGGACTTCGCATTGCAAGACCTTGTCAATTGAATCTAAAATATTGACACAGCAGAATCCCAACCCACAGCCTTGCTGCATTTCAGAACCGGCACAACGCTTTGGCTGCACGCTGCATCTTAGACACAGATCCTCACAACTCTCTGCAAACCAGGATTTAAGGCACTTTGTTCAGCGGCCTAACTGCGTCCCTGTAGCCAGGCAGTGCTCCATTGCAGATGGCCTGAACTTGTGACTTTGTCCTGGTCCGCACGACAAGATAGCTACACTTGGCACTTTATGCATTTCTGCTCTATTTTTACGAAATATAATATTGAATATCACCGTTCTGGTGATTGGATTTGTGCCATTTTGGTCTTGTTTTATTACTTAAAAATTGGCCTGCTTTTCTAAATCTGTTGTGGGATCCTTATTGTGTGTTTTCTCATGTGTTACTGTTGGAAGTGTTGCACAAATACTTTTCACATTGCCTGTAGGTTATGCCTGACAGCTGTGTGCTAAGCTACCCAAGGATTGATTGCAGGTTAAATTAGGGTTGCTTGGGACTTACCCCTGAGAAGATGTGTGGTTACTGCCTGAGATGGGTTCCACCCCCTCAATTATTAACCCATGTTCTTACAGAATGCTACTACAAAATGCAGTTTATGACTTGGTCCTACAATGTGCTCTTTAAGTACCTAACCCATGGGTCTCTAACCTTTTGTGTATTAAACGAAAATCATCGCGCGCTACTGTTATTAGTGTTGTAATAGTGACCACTTATGACAAGATTACATTAGTTTCCACCCTGTCCGAGGTTACTGGCATGGTGTCACCTGAGTATATCAGGAGGGTCACCAGCAGTAATGTAAAAAAGACAGTCAGTTTGAAATGTCTATAGCAATAAGCAACAGAAAGGTAACCCGTCAAACTTTGCAAAGGGACTTCCACAACGCAGCAGGATTGATTGCTGCGTTTATAGTAACTTTTGGAACCGATTGTGCTGGAAACAACATGTTTTTTGTTAAAATCACCAGATTGTATGGCCGACAATGAATTACGTTGCAAATACGAAAAATCTATAATTACGCAAAAATCACTGCAGGCACACAATTGCGTAATGTCAATGGCCCTGATAATAAATCTCCAGACATGATTTATCACTTAAAAATCACCTTCAAATATATTTTGGAAATTCAACTATTTTTCTCCAAACAAGAGCTTCCGAGTTCTGAAAATACACACATATTCAGCTTGGAACAAACCATTTGAAAAGAGGGGGCTTTTGGCCCCCCCGCCCGCATGGTGGCGCGGCGATCGCCCCTTCCCTTCGTGCCTCTCGGTGGTGGGGCGTGCCCTCCTGGGCGCGCCCCACCACCGATTGGTTGATGCCCTCCCTGACCCGGATACCATGGTAGGATGTCCGGGTCAGGGGCGGGCGTGCCGGCAGGGGCTGGGGGGGGGGCGTAGCCACCCCCACCCAATCCCTTGGGAATAAAGAGGCGAGGAGCGCCCAGGAGACCCTCTTCTTCCTGGACGCTCCTCCACAGCGTGTTGTGCCCCGCGCTCGGGGCTTCTGGTTTTGTTCATTTTCTTTATTTTTATTACAGGCTTCGACATCGGATAAGTTTTTACATGCGGGAGCTGGTTCCAGGGCCGCCGAGCTGAGTAGGATTGTAGCGGCGCCGCGAGTCAGTCAATCGGAGGAGCCCAGGTCACCGGTATACGGAGCGGCGGCGGAGCGGGTCACAGGTTTCTCGAGACAGTCGGCGGAGCCGGAGGTATTTTGCGGGGGTGGGCGCCGCATCGGGGATCAGCCGGCCAGTGCAATTTAAGGAGCCGATTTACGGGTGCTGTGGCTCATGGTGTTGCTTTTGTTTTTCATGCGTTTTCATGCAACAGTATTTGATCGGGGCACAATAGGAGTATTTCCCGCCACACAAGTTAGCGCGGGGAGGTGTGTTCATTAGGTCTGCAAAGCGCCACATGCATTCTTTGTTTTTTCGCGCGCTCAGCACCACAACCTTTGTTGGCTAAACGGGTCGAATTTTAATTGAACCTTTACACGGAGGGGAGCTGTGTAGGTTGCGAAGCAGGGTCGATCAGGGCAGCACCTGGATGGGAGAACTGGGGAAAGGGTGCTTTTGAATTTATGTGGATGCCTTTGATTTAATGACTGCAATTTTGGGGTCGTTTTAATTAGGAAACAAGGGTCTTTCTACCAGTGTGATTGTTTGAATTTGCCCCCCTTTTGTAAACAGAAACCTGGGGTGTTCGTTTAAATTGTTAAAGACATACAGGCAAAGACAGTGTTGAGGTGGGGGGATAAAAAAGGGGGTCAAACTTCCAGGTATTGCAACCCTCTTTAGGCGCTGGTTTCAACAACTGCTTTAGCCTCATACTCCCAGGTACTGATATTTTTTCTATTGCAGGCAATTAAAGAAAACATCGCTGCAGTCAATTGATCAGCTCAAAGAGGTGGACGTAGGACGCGGTTGCGGACACAATACCGGCGGCGAGTACGCAGGATTGGTCGGTAGGAGGAGAACGGGGGGCTAGCATTTCATCGCTCCTGGTTGCCGCCGGGTGGGTCTACACTAGGTTTACTCACCCCTGACATAGCCGGATAAGCCGGTGGTGTTGCGGCCGCCGTTGCATGGTGCTTACAGCCCCCTGGACATCCTCCATCTGGTGAAGGTACAAAGGGCAAGTACGCTCAATTGTATCACTAGGAGTGTAGGCAGTTCTTGGTGATTTTGAACATGCCAGGGCCAAGGGGTGGTAAAGGTGGGTCCAGGATGGAGGTTATGATGCAGACCATGATGCTGGAAATGAGCAACATTAACAAGCGATTGGGGAAAATTGATGAATTAGAGGCCCGCTTTAATGAGAGGTTTGATGAGGCTCCTGGCCCATCGGGTAGGCCTGTTCGCCAGAGGGCGGCCCCCTTGCCAAGGGGGGATTTTGTTACCCCGCCTAAGAGGTCTAGGGCCAAGAAGCCCAGGTACAATGCCCCCCCCCCCCAGGAGCCGTTAGTTCCGGTACCTATTATACCTGTTCCTGCGGCTCCAGCTCCTCTGGCACCTACGCCAAATGTTCCTGTTCCTGCAGTGCCAGCCCCTGTCAATCCACAGGTGCCCCCTCCTGCCGGGCCTGCCCCTTCACCCGTGGTGCCCATTCCACTTACGGGTTTGCCGCCACCGGCAACGCCTGTGCCTCCTGCACCTCTGCCACTGGTTATGCCTCCGGTGGCGCCGGCAGTCCCAGCAGGCAATTTAGACTCAATCCCCCCTGAACTGGTATCTCAGATAACGGCCTTGATGCCGTGGCTACAAAAGGGGGGGTGTTACCGGCTTCATCAGATCATGCCGCAGAAGCGGCAAAATTGGTGGAAAAGATTAAATCTGCAGCGGTAGCTGACAGTACTGCGGTGCCTTCATCTTCTTCCCTCGCAGGTTCCAGTCCCGCCCAACCGAACGGAGATGGTGGGCAGCCGGCCCAGGTGCCCGGAAATGGTAAGGAGGTGGCGCTGCCTCTCTTGGGAGATGGTTCTATACCCTCCAGGAGTGAGAATTTAGCACAACATGTGTCACAAACTGTGAAGGAGATGATTTGGGCTGATAAATATGTGTACATTTATTCATTATTGCTTGACAATAGGGAAATGGAACATGCTAAGACACTAAAGGAGTGGATGCATCCAAGTGAATGGAGGGCACAGTGTTCTAGATTTAGGGTGGAGGAAACTCTACTTAATTGGATCAGGGCTTTTGCAGTATTCACGGCTATCAAGGCCGAACGACCCCCCAATGTGCAGGCGCCATTGGCATGCTACCAGAGCAGGATTGTGGGGTGGAGTGAACAGTACTCTGGGGATGCGTGGAAAGGGTATGATGTCAATTTCAGGAAAGCCTTGGAATTTAATCCATCACTGACATGAGACACGGTTGACTCTATGTCATGGCATCAGCAATTCTCAGAGAGCTCGCCCCCCCAGCAGTCCACCAGTGCAGTCAAGGTTTTTTCCGCTAGACCTCAGCAGCCCTTTCGACCACCCCAAGCGGGTGAGGTCCCGGGTAAGAATAGGGGTGGCGGGTCAGAAAAGAAAGGGGTGTGCTGGGATTTTAATAGGCGCACCTGCACAAGGGCCCCGGGCACCTGTAGATTTAAACATGCGTGCGGAAACTGTGGGCACCCCTCACACCCAGAATCATCTTGCAGGTCCAAGCAGGGCAACCACGGTCAGAGGGGAAGAGGAAAGCCAGTGTAGTACAAACAGGTTGGGTACCCCCACGCCTGTAGATGTTTTGGCAATGATACCATGGTTAAATAGATACCCGGACCACACAGCAGCCACACTACTTCAGGAAGTTTTCTCCCAAGGCTTTAGGATCCCGGCAGGGGGGTACACAGGTAGGGCCCATTGCAAGAATCAACTGTCAGTAAAGCACAACCCTACAGTGGTGGCCGCAAAAATTAGCAAAGAACTGTCTCTGGGCAGGATATCTGGCCCTTTCGTGAGGGTGCCTGTCCCCAATTTTGTGTGTTCACCGCTAGGAGTAGTTCCCAAAAAAGAGAAGGGCCAGTTCAGACTGATCCACAACCTGTCGGCGCCCAGAGGAGCGTCTTTGAATGATGCGATTGATGAAGGGATTTGTAGTGTAAAATGTGCCTCATTTGACCAGGCGGTGGACTTGTTGCGTGCCTTGGGGCCGGGGGCCCTGATGGCAAAGTCAGACATAGAATCTGCTTTCCGTCTCCTCCCGGTCCACCCAGCTGATCATCATCTTCTAGGTTTCACTTTTGAGGATAAGTTTTACATGGATAAATGCATGCCCATGGGCTGTTCCATATCATGTGCATATTTCGAGACGTTTAGCTCCTTCTTAGAATGGGTCATGAGACAGGCGACGGGCCACCAGCAGGTCATGCACTACCTGGATGATTTTCTCTTCTTAGGTGCGGCGGGTTCTCAGGAGTGTGCCTGGGCACTGCAGGAATTTTGCGTGCTCATGCGGGCTTTTGGGGTCCCGCTAGCGCCGGGGAAGACATTTGGCCCATCCACCTGCTTGGAATTTCTCGGTATTGAAATTGACTCAGTGGTAGGATGCTTCAGGTTGCCCAGGGACAAAGTGTCTAGGTTTAGAGCAGCGCTAAGTCAATGCCTACGCAAACACAAGGTTTCCTTGCAACAATTACAGGAGGTGGTGGGGCAACTGAACTTCGCCCTACGGGTCATCCCTATGGCACGCCCGTTCTCACGCTCCATTGCCCAAGCAATGAAGGGACTACGGGAGAAACATCACCGCACGAGGCTGTCATCTGAGGTTCGCCAGGATATGCTTATATGGATGGCGTTCCTGGAGGACTTCAATGGCAGGGTAGTGTGGCCCGGTCCTCCCACCACATCAGCAGAGTTGGGTCTATGGACAGACGCGGCTGGTAGTGTGGGCTTTGGCGCCATCCTGGGGAACAAGTGGGTTGCCCAACGATGGCCGGAAGAATGGAGAGCATGGGGTCTGACCACCAATATTGGCTTCCTGGAACTCTTCCCAATTTGGGTGGCATTAAAGGTCTGGCCCGAACACCTATGTAATCAATCAGTGGTGTTCTGGTCAGATAACATGACTGTGGTTGAGTGCATAAACCAACAGGGGGCACGCTGTCCTTTCATACTGCGCCTGATAAAGGAGATTGTGTTGCAATGCTTGAAAATGAATGTGGTCTTCAAAGCCAAGCATGTCCCTGGCATTCTCAATAATGCAGCTGACTCCCTCTCTCGCTTTAAAATGCAGGTTTTCAGGGAACATCTTCCTGCAGCAGACCCCTCTCCGGCTCACTTCCCGGCAGTACTTTGGCAGATTGGTGCCCCAGATTACAGGACCTCGTGGTTGCTAGCTTAGCCCCCAGGACCAAGACAGCTTACGAAGGGGCGTTTTTGTCTTACATTACTTTTTTGGGGCAGGAACACAAGGCTGGGTGGGCACAGGTGTAGTGTAGTTCCTAGTTTCCCACTAGGCCCTGCGCATTGGAATAACATAAACAGTAGTATCGACGTGGAACTGCGGATATTCCAGGCCTCCACTGACTATGCTAAACTTAATTGGGTTGTGTTACCAACTAGCTCAGAGGTCACTGGAAACTTTCTTCTCTGCATAGGAAGTGATCAGCTTCCCTGGCACAGACAAGAAGGGATTCAGTTTTCCAACAACCGTGCAACATGACAACTTTGCTCCTCAGATCAAGAGTCGATCTCTAGGGTCGTGTGAAACAATAGACATAGATTTCACTCAGTCAGTCTAGTGCAGTTTACTTTCACAATATGTAGAGAATAGAGAGACGGGCGTGTATCAATAAAGGGTAACATTTATTGAACAGTCTTTCTTCTCATACAAGAGAAATGTATTGCCACAATTGCAATAACTGTTATTATAAAAAGTACGTACAGTAAGATAAGAATTGCGAAATAGAACTGTAAAAGCATTGATATGGTTTCTTAGCCATACAATGGTTTAAAAGTAATAAAACATATATACAGTCATATATACATTAGGCTAACATACTCAACTGGTGCTTCTAACTAAGCCTACCCCGGTGTGCCTGACCTAAGCCTAACACGTGAGAAGGGGGAGTAAGTAAGTAGCTTAAGTTAAGTTGGTTTTGCCAAGGTCTGTTTCAAGAATTCTCTTCTAAGGGTTTAGTCAACACCATACCTCTGAATAGAATGATGGAGGATTGGTATCTCCTTCAGGGGTCTCTCTCGATATCCCAGTCACCTGCGAGGGTAAACCGGAAGCGCCGGGACTGGATTTCTCTGCACGAGAAAGGCAGCGGCTTCTCTCAGCGCGTCGGGAGGAAGGAGGGGTGACAGCGTCCGCGGGCAGCTGGGCTGGATGTCTTCGCAGAGGACGGCTGCACGGCTCCTCAAGCGTACTGAACCACAGTTCGCGCTGTAGCGGCGATAATGGTAATCAGTAGCTTCACCACCACAGGATAGCAGGCTGCAGCGACAGAGTGCTAGTTTTTACCAACACTGGTCATGCAGGCAGCTGGCATCAGCAACAGTAGCTCTCGCTCAGCAGCAGCTAGCTTCGCTCTCACATTGCTTAAGGCAACGTTGGTAATATTTATACCTGACAGGTGCCGGGTTTGACGCAAGTTTGCTGGACATAAGACGTCAATTAAAGATGTCACTAGGAAGTGGCAGCTATCAGTTGCTCATTAGAGTTCTATTACTAATCAAAACATAGCAAGCGGGGATTTCCAGGTTTGCTAAGTTTTTATCTTGTTGAAGAACTCGGAGTGTTATCTAGGAATATCAGATAGTGACTGCTGCTCTGTCATTGCACTAATTGGTCGCAAAGGAAGTAGCAGAGAGTCATGCTGGAATGTGGCTCTGTGGCTTTGCTCGTGTGAGGCCAGAGATGACTTTTCAGAAAATCGTACTTGAACGGTTATGCCAATATAGGGAATAAATGGATTTATAGCCGAATAGGGGCATAAGGTCACAGTATCGATCAGGAACCTAGATAAGCACATGACACCCACTCCACGAATTCATGTCCATCAAAATTACTAAAACTAAGCAATTAGATACATGTGTAACATTGTGTAACATAGCCCACCCCAAAATACATAAATGCATTCGAAATAGGCGTACTTGTAATACATGGAATTTAGGTACTGTACGTAGTTTTAAAACATAGTAATCATTCAAAATTATTGCATATGAAATCAATGAACGATTATGCAAAAAGATTTACACATCAAGTATCTCTGACAGAAGAAATGCGAGATAAATCATCACATGAAAATGCATTGTAATAACATGTGTGCTAGAGGCTGGTGTAATGTTGTTATGTCTCTAGATGTGTTTAGAAATAGAAGTGTGAAGCTTCTGTTCTCTAAGAATAGTTTTTACGTTAAGCAAAGAATTGTTCGTGCCAAAAAAGAAAAGGGTCAATATTTGAAAAATTGTCCAATTCAAAGAAAAATCAGTTTACCAAAGCTCCTGGCAGTTTTTTGTTGATCAAAACTGAAGGCCGAATCCAGAGTTCATAGGAACGCTGTGTGTCGGAAAGCTTTTCAAAAGTTTACAAAGTTATTGTTTCTCTATGGGAGAGAACATCGTATCAGACAGGCTCGCAAAGAATTGGTCTACAAAATCAGGTGATAGTTCAACCAAATTAGATAGCGCTGTAACTTGGCAGGTGTGAGAATGATTGCCGTCATCGAAGTCAGGACCAGCAATGCTCACAGCACGTCGTACCTGGATGATGTTGCTTTTGTCACTCGCTCCACTGTTACCACTTGGCTGTAGTACAGGAGTCTCCACGAATGCCGTCATCAGGATTGGTAGCCGCTGGGGACAACACAATGCGTGAGCCGTTATTGGACTTAGCAAAGTATCGACGTCCATTGGTACTGCTGATGGAAGTGAAAGACAGATGTCCAACACGCATTCCTCGCCGCAAAGCATACACCGTAGCACAGGTAAAATGCAATTTTGCCATATCGGTCTGAATGAAAGGAACCAGGTCATGTTTAGATCTCTCAGCCTGGCCAATCCGAGGACGTTAGTTATCCTGTCCCTGTAGCGCATTGCTAGGATTGTCTCTTCCATTCCCATGGGAGCTATGTCTGAGCCGAGGCTTGCCATAACGTAGCAGGAGGGTCAAAAATAGAATCCCTGCGATGAGTCCAAAAAATAGTGGAATACCACCAAAAATGGAGTGCACAAAATTAGGAAAGATTCCCAAAATTGCCTGGAAGGGTGTTAGCAGTCCTGTAAAGACTGTCTTAAATATGCCCGGGATGCTCGTGGCACTAGACATGTTAAGGAGTTGCTCGAGCATTTGTACGAAATGCACGGGGCAATTTGTTGATAAAAGGTCATGGACCTCAGTAGCCGTCCTTGCGACTAGAAGATCATACGTCTCTTTAGATGACGTTAAAGGCACTGTTGTCTGTAAAAGCACAGATTTCATTTTGCTTAATGTATCAATTCGTATAGAATAGAGATTCAGACGAGGCCAGATGGGAGTCACTATGTCTGGAGGCCCGCTCGGGAACAATGCTTGCATACAGCATTTGACCATGGACGTAACTTCTACTAGATAACTTAGTCCGGGCGCGAGGCCACAGCACCTGTGATCCGTTCTTAGAATGTAACTCCCGTTTGCGAGTTGCATAAAGAAGGGCTCTATCTGAGTTGCAGGTGTGACTAGCTGGTGGCATGAAAGGTTGTTTGAATTTCCATCACATGCTCCGTGTAAATTAATACCCTGACACAAAAGTATACCGCTTAGTGAGTGTTTACAGTTGTCACCACTAAGAAATACATTTTTGTCGCTGTCACTGTAGCAAGAATGAGTGTATGGTAATTTCCATTCGGATTTTATATATCCTTTACCCAATTGTTCATACTGGCCAGCAGGTATGTATTCAAGGCATTTATGAAATCGGAAAGTTGTTATCGGAATTGTGATAATCCCGTGTATTATCCATTCAATGACAGGACTCTCTGACATTGTCAATGGTAATCGCTCGAGTTTCTCGATGCTCAAGATTGTATAGTCTGCTCCTTTCTGTGCCAAACTGATCTGTTTATCAGTAAGGTTAAAAATGGAAAACAATGACGTTGTGTTAATTAAACGCCAAGGCACGTAGCCTGAACGAAGATTTTGCAGCGTCCAGCCTAGTTCTATAATAGAGCGTAATTGAGACTGGCCATGTTGTAACATTAGCAAATCTCTGTCTATCACATCAAAGGCAGATGATACAATATTGTCCAAAGAATATATTCTGGAAGACAGAGTCATTAACCCATTGTCTACCACAGAAAGTGTTTTCTCCAAATTAATACGATCAATTTCTCGTATCTTTTCAGCAGTTTCAATTTGCTTTACTTTCCAAGCCTCGTTGTAAGCAGCATAGATGCTGGTCGCTATGAAACGCTTTTGACGCTGTTTGCGTGGTCCAAGAATGAAATCGCGCAAATCAGCACCATCTTTTAATAAAGACAAGTGTTGCTTAATTTCAGCCAGTGTGGATGTAGCTAGCCATTCTAGGCAGAGTTTACCTACACTGTATGTTGTTATTATTCCTGGATGTTGTCTCTGGGAATATCTAGAGTCTAATCTGGTCATTTATAAACCCTGTGTTTTATTCAGGAACCTATCTTGACAGTTATTTGTGTCTGTAGGCCAGATTAACCACTTTTTCCAATCAGGATGTGTTCTGTTGAAATGTAAAATGTGTGACACGTCTAGCTCATTATCTGCAGTTGCATTCTCAGCTATTGGCTTTGGTATAGACGGTGTTTTCATTTCTTTGTTCTTAGCTAGGCCAAGACAGGATGTTTGGTGTACATTGTCATTTAAAAATAACATTTGTTCTGGTATCATGCAGGTTCTAAATAGTGCTTCAATGCCTTGCACCTGCCAATCTTTTGTACCCCAAATCGTTTTCGTTTCAATATTATTTTTCCAATAATCAAAACCAAATGTCATCATTTTGTCATAAAATGCTTCTGAATATATCAATTTAGAATTTGTCAGCATTGTTTTCATTCCTGTTTTATCTAACAGTTTGTAATAAAACGTTTCTGCATCACTTGTGTTAAACCCTGAGAAGTATTTGAATTTCTCAAAAAATGCTTTAGAACTGCTTTTAGGTGGTGTAGAACAATGTTCCCATTGATTATACATAAAAACATTTCTAGGCTGTGCAGATTTATGCAAGTAATGATCCCCATAGTGGGTGTAACAGAATAACTGCTCATAACTAGATGAACCTTGTAAATAATCATGATCTGTGAATCTAGCTGACATTACTAAATCAGACATCATGTCATTAATACTGTTAAAGTCCCAATCATCAGAGAATGTACTAGGTGTAACAAAGTCACTTAAGGAAACCTTTAGTTGATGAGGATACTTCAGGATTTCGACCGGACCATAGATCTCATAGTCTGTTTTCTCCCATACTACCCCACCAGGTATTGGAATTGCTGTGACATTTACTGTTGACAGTTCTCTTTTCTTCACGTGGGATGATCTGTGTGGTTTCAGGACTAGGTTGATGTTCTGACTTGCTGTGTCCATTGTAATATATTTTCCTTCAATGAATTTTCCCAAACATAATACCATGATGAGCCAAAGCAGGAGGAAAAATACACCTAGACCGAACCAGAACTCTAGCCAAGGGGAGACAAGGTAGATTTTCTTCAGTTGATGAAAGAGTTCCGTTGCTTTTTCTTTAAAAGACTTTTTTGTTTCTGGCATCACTTCGGGCTCATTTTCATCTTCAGAGAAGTTGTCGAAGTTGATGAAATAACCAGAGGCAGTTCTGTCAATTGATGGGATTGTTCTTTCAATCTGTCTCTCGGTAGCACTTTCTGATGCCACATTAGTGTAGACTGGTGTTTCTTGACGAACTGTTTCAATTTGTGTTTCAAGAGGCACGAGTTCCATGGCATTATTGCATAGTCCTTCATTGTGCACTGCAGGCTGATCGAATGTGATGAGTCTTTCAGTTTGAACCTCTTGGATTGTTGCAAGTTTGGGTATTCTGTTGTTTCTTGGGAGTCCACTGGGCCTACTGTTGATTATAGGCCACATGCTTGTGGTTTTACCAGATCGATGGACACGATTCTGTTCTCCTTTTTACCAGCAAGGGGCGGTAGCACAACTGATCTTGTTCCGGTGACTGCCAAGACAGGTACTGCTTTTCTGTAAGAAGGCCCAAATTCCTTCTTAACCGCGATCTTTTCTCTGACTAGATCCCCAATCTTTGGAATCCAGACAGGCCTTGCTGGGGCTGTTGCTGGTGGTGCCTCGTCAGTGGTACTTGGCTGTTGCTTTAACTTATATTGCTTAATGATTTTCTTGTTTCATTCAGTTCCTGTAAAACAGCCAAACGGTCTTTTACTTCAAACTGCTTTGTTTCTTTTTGTACCACTGACATCTGACTATCGAGGTCCTGAACGTTCATTCTAATTCCGAACAATAGTTCGTATGGGCTGAAACCTTTTAGAGAATTTCTTGGCATGTTGTTAAGACTAGTCTGGACACTTATTAAATGTTTGACCCACCCAGCGCCTGAACCTAATACCTTCGCAGTTATAGATTGCTTTATATCCCGGTTTTTTCTTTCTATCACACTATTCCCTTCCGGGGTATGACTGACAAGAATACCACAACCCAATTCCCATGCTAGCCATGGCCTCCTTATAAGCTTGAGAGCTGAAAGCAGGACCCTGGTCAGAATGGAACGTGGTAATTGCGTATATGCCGATATGGACTCGCAAATCTTTTATAACCGTTCTAGCGTCAGCCGAGCGCTGGTGGCCTCATTATTTAAGTGTATTTCGTCTTAAACGTTGTACACTGGGACGCGCTTCTCTTCTTTGATTGCGCAGATAGACCGCCTTATGCTGTCTAGAAGGGATCCTGAAACTACACTGGCCTGTTCATTACTGCGATCTCTGTTGCAGTCTTCACAATTTTGAGCAAAACATTGAATATCTATACTCATTCCTGGCCACCAGTATTCTGATTGTAATTCTTTCAGAGAGGCTCTGATTGTTTGGTGTTTCAGACCCAACCCCATGTGTGCTTCCAGTAGGAGGAAGCCCCTCCTGCTCCTGTTTGGAATTACTCTATCCCCCACTCCAGGGATTCGAGCAAAAGGAACGGAGTTTGCATCGATTATGTATGCATAATTGAGTGGATAGTTTACGGGTAGTGCTGCACAGTCGCCTTTTACGGTCGTTCTTACTGCCAGCATGGTTTCCCCGTCTATATACTTATCTGTACGCTTTTTTGTGGCTACGGAAGCCGAGTTAGTTGCTTCCGCTTTGGCTGTATTAGCCAATGAATTCCCTGCAACGTGAACGCCATCACGTTGAAGACTCTGTGCGTGAATCACGTGAGTCATTTGTAGTTCTTTGTGTAAAAGAGCTACCTCGTTCCAGAGCTTTTTATGCTTTATTGTGGCACCTGTGTCATCTTTGTAGTCGTTTTCGATCCAACTCTGCAGTTTGTTGTTGAAAGAATTTACGCAAAAATGAGAATCGCACACTATAAGTGTGGGGAATTCGCGTTCTGCATTTTCGAGCGCCATCTTTAAAGATCTGATTTCAGTTCTTTGAGCCGAACAGTACTTAACTGATTCAGTTTTTGTTATTTTCGGTTTGATTTTACCGCACAGCCAACGACATTTAATGATCGCACATGCTGCATCGTAGGATTTTCTCTCTACATTAAAATGCTGTACAAAGCTATCTGTATAGATTATACAGGCGTATTGTGGGAGAGGCAGGATTTCGATTGGCAGAGGATATTCTTCTTCATAATCTAAATCATTCAGTTCTGTGTATTGCGGGGCGAAATAGTATTTCACATCTTCCGCTCCTAGAGAATCTATGCACTGTATCCATTTTGGATTCAGTGACACTGTAGGCAGGTTTACTGGGCTGAACAGCGCTTCGAAGGCGGATTCCGCTGTGAGGATATTAATCCGTTTGCCGTGTGCTAGTTCTCTTTCATTTGCTAATGCGATTTGCACTGCATTCACAGTTCTTTCTGTGCGACTGAATGTTTTTTCTGCTTGTGTGTACAAGTGAGATTTAATTGAAATAGGTACCTTTTCTCCCTCATTAGAGGTTAGGTACGTGAATCCGCATCTTCCTGGGATGACTCGGATTACCAGATCGCGTGTGTTGTCACGTGTATCTAATTTTGTTTTTGCTAACATGTCTGTTTGCAGTGATCTCAAAATTTCTGTGTGTTTTTGAGTCCAATTGATTTGTTTTAAATCAGGTTTAATTAGTTCGTAGAGAGGTTTAACCCTCTCTGTGTAATTTAGGATGTAAGTTCTTCCGAAATTCAGAAAACCTAGTATTGATTGTAAATTCTTCAGCGTTTTTGGAGCTTGGAGTACAGCGCACTTCTCTAAGAAGTTGTCCGCTAGGCTTTTCCCTTCACTTGATAATTCGTACCCTAAAAATAGTACTGTCAGATGGGCAATTCGGGACTTTTTAAAGTTGAATTTGTAACCCTCTGCTGCGAACCCAAGTATAATGGTGTTCACTCTTTTCAAGTGAGTATCCAAGTCATCATCTGTGAGATAAATATCATCTACGTAAGATAATGCTTCATCATCATAGATTTGTAGTAACTCTGTTACTCTAGCTGAGAATAGTCCTGGGCTGTTCTTGAACCCCTGTGGGAGTCGACAGAATTTTTTCTGCGACCCAAATGCGGAGAAAGCGGTCAAGTATCTGCTTTCTGGTGCAATGTTTTGACAAAAGAAACCATTAGAAATGTCTAATGTCGTTTTATATTTTTTCCTAACTATATTATTCATTAGGGCTGCACTATGCGAGTTTTGTACTGCAAAAGTTTTGCAACATGTATTAAGATGTCTGTAGTCCAAAACTAGACGATATGAATTGTCTGGCTTGGAGACAGGAAACAAAGGATTGTTCATTTGAGAGGTGCATGTTTCAATCACCCCCTGGTATTCAAGTTGATCTAAGATCTCCCTGACCTGTTTTTTAGCTTCTTGCTTTATGGGATACTGCCGTTGGGCAGTTGGTTCACTTTTTAGCTGGATTTTGTGAGGCGGAGAGTCCTCATCCCATCCTACATGATTTTTATACAATGCAGGTGCCTGGGCTACTGCCCATTTCCTTGCATATGTGTATTTTTTATGAATCGGTATGTGATTCGCGAAGGCAGGCATAATCACTTCTTCGCCACGAGGGCACTCCCTGACAAACTCCGGGGGCCAATCTTTTTCAGCTAACAGAATATCATAGCCTTTTGAGAGCTTATCCCAAAATAGACCCTTAATTTTCCTAGTCTTATCACCCTCCATACGCAATGTTATTTCGTATATTTTATGGGGCTCGCTAAGTCTGGCGTCGGCAGTTTCAACCTGAATGTATTCATTCGTGTCCACTGTCTCCAGATGACTCATCAAGTTCTTGCGCGCTATACTGATCTCTGCTGCACTGTCCAACATTGTCAATGCCCACTCCCCGTTTTTCAACTGTGTCCTCAGTATTCTCGGCATGATTTATTACTCTAATACTGGCTACCTTCTTTTTCTGAAATTGAGATTTCTTATTTTGAGCAGGTTCCTTGTCTTTGGACTTGGAGCGCTCTCCTGGGTCTGACCGTCCTCTTCTTTCCGAATTCTGTGGAAGAGATCGAGAGGGACGTGTATCAATACTTTGATATCTATCAGGTTTTTTTATATTATCCCTATTTCTAAGGTTATATCTTTTCTCAGAGGGCTCCCGTTGGGGAGACTGGCGTTCTCGAGTCGGAGTTCTTTCCCTCCGTCGAGGAGACCTTCCTCTGGACTGGAAAACTTTTTCCTTGGGAGTGGATTGTTTATTTCCATCCCAGCTCTTTTTAGGAGTATTTAAATTATTTTTAATAAATAATTTTTCAGGATTTTCGAGCAGTTGGGGTTTAACTGGTTTTCCACCCAAGCTGTCTCTACCTAATTCTTCATAGCATTTTTCTATGATTTTTGCAAGCTCAACAGGATCTTTTATATCTGTTTCCCTCAACTTCTGGCGAATCGCCACAGATGCTGCTTCTCCCTTTACGTTGGCTAATAATATAGCCGTGACCTGCTTGAAGTCTTTCAGTAATTTCATACCTAGATTTAAAGCGGGTTCTGGACCGAATTCATTTTGAATCTGTTTTAGCACGTCTGGTATTACCGCCATAGACGGAACACCATGTGTTTTTGTGTAAATGGAAGCAAAGACTGTACCCCAAGTGTCGCAGTCCTCCACATGTGGTGCGATTCCCATAGGAAGGCAGATGGTCAAGATTCTGTGTTTCTCAATAGGGGTAGTATCAGGAAATACTGCCTCTATTTGAGTGATTTTCTGGGCTAACCAGAAAGGAATTTGTTCCCGTTTTACGGGTGTTTTACCAAGACATGACTGTATGTTCTGTGGTATAATTTTATTTGTGTTCCCCTGATGAGGGGTCAGCTGGTGTGAATTAACAGCTGGCTGGACTGTTGCAGTCCGTATTACATATTGGACTAATTGCCTATGTATTTTTATTAATGTGTTTAGCTGTGCTAACAGCTCTTCTTTTGACATTCTTGCAATGTCAGGATGTGGTGTGTAGCTGGCTAGAACCGGCCACGTGGCTCCTGGTCTGCCTAGAGGACCGAGCCTAGTTATGTGATTATTGTGTTTTAGGGCGCCATTAAACCAGAGCAGGTGCTCTTGAAATTTAAGTGGAATTTCAACCTCCTCGAAAGGGGCGTACTCATCCGGAGGTTCCTCTATTTTGTAATAGTGAAACTCTTGTGTTATAGCGTTTACCGCTGGAAAGTTTATCCATGAATAGAATACCTCTGTCTGCCGATACTCGTGAGCCTCTATCACGAAAATTACTGTACCACCTTGAGGTGGCAGTCCGTTTTCTATAAGTTTTAAAGTTATAGATCTTCTTAACTGGACCGGGATGATGATAGCATCCGGGTCTGCTTGTTCCGGACCTTGCTGAGTCGCATCTACTGCGGCCCCAGAGGTTCCATTTTCTACTGACATTTCAAAAAATGCAGGTTTGCAGAGTAGGTCTCCAAGGAGACAAAGATTAGATGCACAATATTTTGGAACACTGTATCCTTCAACGTTGAATAAACCGGAGCTTTACATAGGAATCTCTTCCTACTAAGGTCGGGCGGATTTTAACCTTTCACCCACTCCAGACGTCTATTGGAGTATTTACGGGTGAAAGGGGTGTGAAATATGCACGACTGAGTTACTCTACAAGTCTTACGTTAGTTTATCGCCTTACCAAACGTTGGGCGCCATGTAGTGTAGTTCCTAGTTTCCCACTAGGCCCTGCGCATTGGAATAACATAAACAGTAGTATCGACGTGGAACTGCGGATATTCCAGGCCTCCACTGACTATGCTAAACTTAATTGGGTTGTGTTACCAACTAGCTCAGAGGTCACTGGAAACTTTCTTCTCTGCATAGGAAGTGATCAGCTTCCCTGGCACAGACAAGAAGGGATTCAGTTTTCCAACAACCGTGCAACATGACAACTTTGCTCCTCAGATCAAGAGTCGATCTCTAGGGTCGTGTGAAACAATAGACATAGATTTCACTCAGTCAGTCTAGTGCAGTTTACTTTCACAATATGTAGAGAATAGAGAGACGGGCGTGTATCAATAAAGGGTAACATTTATTGAACAGTCTTTCTTCTCATACAAGAGAAATGTATTGCCACAATTGCAATAACTGTTATTATAAAAAGTACGTACAGTAAGATAAGAATTGCGAAATAGAACTGTAAAAGCATTGATATGGTTTCTTAGCCATACAATGGTTTAAAAGCAATAAAACATATATACAGTCATATATACATTAGGCTAACATACTCAACTGGTGCTTCTAACTAAGCCTACCCCGGTGTGCCTGACCTAAGCCTAACACGTGAGAAGGGGGAGTAAGTAAGTAGCTTAAGTTAAGTTGGTTTTGCCAAGGTCTGTTTCAAGAATTCTCTTCTAAGGGTTTAGTCAACACCATACCTCTGAATAGAATGATGGAGGATTGGTATCTCCTTCAGGGGTCTCTCTCGATATCCCAGTCACCTGCGAGGGTAAACCGGAAGCGCCGGGACTGGATTTCTCTGCACGAGAAAGGCAGCGGCTTCTCTCAGCGCGTCGGGAGGAAGGAGGGGTGACAGCGTCCGCGGGCAGCTGGGCTGGATGTCTTCGCAGAGGACGGCTGCACGGCTCCTCAAGCGTACTGAACCACAGTTCGCGCTGTAGCGGCGATAATGGTAATCAGTAGCTTCACCACCACAGGATAGCAGGCTGCAGCGACAGAGTGCTAGTTTTTACCAACACTGGTCATGCAGGCAGCTGGCATCAGCAACAGTAGCTCTCGCTCAGCAGCAGCTAGCTTCGCTCTCACATTGCTTAAGGCAACGTTGGTAATATTTATACCTGACAGGTGCCGGGTTTGACGCAAGTTTGCTGGACATAAGACGTCAATTAAAGATGTCACTAGGAAGTGGCAGCTATCAGTTGCTCATTAGAGTTCTATTACTAATCAAAACATAGCAAGCGGGGATTTCCAGGTTTGCTAAGTTTTTATCTTGTTGAAGAACTCGGAGTGTTATCTAGGAATATCAGATAGTGACTGCTGCTCTGTCATTGCACTAATTGGTCGCAAAGGAAGTAGCAGAGAGTCATGCTGGAATGTGGCTCTGTGGCTTTGCTCGTGTGAGGCCAGAGATGACTTTTCAGAAAATCGTACTTGAACGGTTATGCCAATATAGGGAATAAATGGATTTATAGCCGAATAGGGGCATAAGGTCACAGTATCGATCAGGAACCTAGATAAGCACATGACACAGGAGGACAGCTTTGCGGCCTACTTAGAATGGATGCACAGGGAGGGTCGCTCAGTAGCAGCTGCAAGCAGGCATAGGGCGGCGGTCTCCTTCTTTGCGCAGGCTAAGGGCATGCGAGACCCCACTAACACTTTTATGGTGCGCAAGGCCTTGAGGGGTTGGCGCCGTTTACAGGGTCACCCTGCAGATAAAAGAAGGCCCATCGGGCTAGCACGGCTGACAGCTTTATTGGTGGCACTTCACAGTGTCTGTAGCTCGGAGTGGGAGGTACTTCTGTTCAAAGCTGCTTTTTCCCTGGCTTTCTATGGGGCTCTGAGAATTGGCGAGTTGGTGGCAGCGTCCAAACATGATCAGCAGGGCGACCTACAAGGGGCCTGTGTGAAGATCAGGGAGGACACCATGTGGGTGACAATTCAGAAATCCAAAACAGACCAGGAGTCACGGGGTCACACGATAGTGCTCCACCGAGCCCAAACCATTCCTTGCTGTCCGGTTGCTCATGTGGAAATCTTCCATAAACAGCGAGGGGGCACGGCGGGAGGCGCACTGTTCTGTCACGCCGACGGTACCCCCTTGACCAGGTACCAGTTTAGAAGGGTCTTTGAACTGACGGTCAGACAGGCAGGTCTTGATCCCAAGGAATTTGGCACTCACTCGTTTAGGATTGGGGCAGCAACTGAGGCAGTGGCAAGGGGCCTCCCGGTTAAAAATGTGAAGGAAATTGGGAGATGGTCCTCTGAATGCTATAAACGATATGTGCGAATTGACATGCTGTGACAGGACGGTGCTCACGCTCGGTTTGTTTTTGGTTTTTTGCAGTTTCTCAGACCTGTGACGCAGGGGAGGAACTCGCCACCTGGCATCAACGACCTACGCCATCACGGAACAAGCATCGGGATCAACACAAGGAAATGGTTTGGATCGTGGGTCACTCGTATGTGAGGCGTGCTGAATGTGTTTTTCTTTCAGGAGACCGTAAAAAAAGGGCCGCGCAAAAGGGGTTTGACATTTCATTCTTTGGGAGAGGGGGTCTATGTCTCAACCAGTTCAGGAACTTCTTCCAGGGACTCTTAGCTCAGCAGCCCGCCCCCCCGTCAGTGGTGATACTTCACCTGGGGGAGAATGATTTGGCCAAGTTGGGGAGACGCATCCTTATTGAGGAGATCATCTCCACTGCGGGGTGGGTGGCCAGGACTTGCCCGGGTTGTACGGTAGTATGGTCGCAACTTATCCCTCGGTGGCAGTGGCGAGGGGGGGACTCGGTTAGGGCGTTGAATCACTCGGTAAAGAGGATCAACACACAGTTGGACAAACTATTTCGGGCCCCCCGGTTGCAGACGATTCCACATGGGTGTATCTGGGGCGAACAGTATTACCTAGGGGATGGAGTACACTTGACTGAGGCGGGGAATGTTTTGTGGTCTAACAATCTCTGGGCCTGGTTAGAGGGATTTGCTAAACAAGCTTGCTCCTGATTGCGGTTGGGGTAGGGGGAGGCCAGATCGTCGGTTAACAATGCTGGCCTGTGGCGGTAAGGTCATGACCGGTGAGCAGCTATTTTAAGGTCTGAGGGGGCGGGCATCATCCTAGCGAGGTTCCCGCCCAGGGGGAGGGGCCACTGGCCACTCTTAGAACTTCAGGGGCAAGGTAACTGGTGCTTCAAAGGGGCGCGGGTTGGAGTAGTCATGCTTTCCTTAGGCTGGTAGCCACCCCGCGCGCATACTTATGACGTCACCGGATGGCGCAGAGTAAGGGCCCTCCTTTAGTGGGTAAATGGAGTTCACGGCGTAGACTGGGTAGCTACCAGGCCCGGCTGCTCATGCGCACATCTCTAGGTGAGGCGCAGCTAGTAGGACCTAACACCGGTTAGCGACCTTGCCATATGGCCAGAAATGTAGTATACAAAAATCAAGTTGAGGATGTTAGACTCGGTTAGGAAACAATCTGTATTAGAGTTTCTGTTAAGGTTAGCCTCTCAAACTTGTTGACAATATTGTATCTAATGTTCTGTTGATTTTTGTATAAATTGTTGACCATGCAATTAAAAAACCTTTTTTAATTTCATATCTTAATAAATACGGCCGGGGGGTCTTGCGACCTCCCGCCTTCCAAAGATAACCAGGTCTCATGTTCATGTGTCAGGTGTCGGTGTGGTCAGATGGGGGGGGGGTGGCAGCCAGTCGCTGACCATGTTGTGAAACATATGTTAATTTAACCAAGCAAGCAGTTCCAATTTAGAATGCTGGAATGTACACAGGAGAGTTACTGGCAGGGAGCTAGAGAGCTACCAGTAGCTCAAGAGCTTCTTGGAGAAGCCTGGCCTAACCTGATTAATGAGCATTGTTGTCCATCTCGGCCAGGTGGGTCTGATCACAGGTGTGAAATTACCACATTGCAAGGCAATATGCTAGTGGCGTCTAGCATCCTTTTACCCTCCAATGAAATTACAGCGTTGACTCCATATCCCACTATTAGCTACTCAACACATCCCACTTGTATCTGAGAAGCAGGGGAGAGGGTAAGAGAAAGGTGGTGTGTAAATTACAGAAAGTAATCAGAGTGGTTAAGGCTGAATATTTTCTCGGGTGAATTTACAATAACTGGCGCATCCCTGCATATCAGCAGGGATGTTCCAGTTATTGTGCGCCATGCCTCTGCCACCATTTACAATGCGGAGCACCATGGGGCAAAAACGGCAAAGACGCGTCACGCATCCGTGCCGAAAAAGCGGCGCATTGCTGGAGTTGATTCGCAAGCGCGACGCAGCTCCAACAATGCTCTGGGGGGCCCTATTCTTACAGTGCTGCGTCAATCCTTATGCCTGCTTCAAGCAGGCGCAGGGTTTTTGATGCATCATGGGCCCAAAAGTGACTGAGTGAAATCTTGTGGATTTCACTCAGCCACTTTTAGGAGGCGTTCCTGCCCCCCCCCGCACACCCCTCCCCCCCGGTCCCTTTCCCGCGCAGGAACAATCTCTTCCAGCATAGGGCTTTACACCGTATGGCCGAGATACCCGCCACCCCCTCTCAACACAATCAATCCCCAAAAGGAGGGAAACCGGAAACAGTTCTTGAAGTTTTTGGAAGTGGGATGGAGTGACCATCCCGGCCGTATTTATTAAAACAAAATTAAAACATTAAACGTTTCATGTTATGTACAATTTCATTACCATATTACGATGTTTGGCTAACCTTAACAGATTCTCTAATACAGAGGTTCTCCTAGCCGAACTAGCATCCTACAAAACATTTCTTGACATATTGAAATTGTACAACCTAACGTTTAAGGGCCAACGGCAAGATCATAACCGGTGTCAAGATCCCTAACCAGACTTACCCCTCCCACTTGGGCTGGGCGACAGCACGGAGGCGTACCTCAAGTGCAACTATTCCCAATTTCCCTTGACTTGACGGGGGCACCTAAAGACTCGACGCCAGTTAAAGGTCGTTCGAATACTCGTGTGAGGTATCTAGAAGGTACCGTAGACCTTATCCCAACCCCACACTACTTACCGCATCTGCCGTCGCAGATGTCACTGGCCCCGGGAAATTCCCCAGGAGGGGGCTGTAACCCCTCCTACAAAGGAAGGGGCCTTGACCGCCTTTCCCTTACTTCCGGCGACCCATCCTTAGAAGGGACCGCCTCCCCATTGAGGGGCCAATGGCCACCTCTCCCGAGCGCTCCCATCCGTGTTGGGTGACGCCCACTCATAGGGATCTACTAATTAGTGCTCACCGATCATGACCTTACCGCCTACCAAAATAAATACGACAGTGCAAATTAACCTACGAATACATTGGCCACTATGACCGAAAGAGCATGCATTAAAATTCAACATTAAACTGAATATCTTTAATGGCAAACATACTCAAAACAACCATTCTTTATTAACTCATCAACATGGCACTACAACTTGTATATGAAAACCGAAGCAAAAATTAATCAACTTTATTATACACAACTGGCTGTCTTCAGGGGCTGGTGGGTGGGTCAAAATTGGCTCTTCGTTCTGTCCCGAGCTCACGTGCAGCGAGGAGGTGCACCTTCAGAGCACAAGAACAAGAGGATGTCTTCTGGTCTTGCGTCCCTTTTTATCCATCTTCAGGGCGGGCGTATACCCGCCCCTGCCTGCCCCGAGGGCGTGGCTGGCTGCGTCGGTGTCTAGGCCAGCCCACTCTAGGGCGGGAACGAGCGCGCCCCAGCTACGCCGCTTCGGGCATACCAGCTGAGGCGCGCCTCCCGCCCAAAAATGGCTTCCCGGGGGGATCGAGGCACTCGGCCATACGTTCGGGGGGACCGAGTTGGTCGCCCCTTTCCATATGGCCGAGATACCCGCCACCCCCTCTCAACACAATCAATCCCCAAAAGGAGGGAAACCGGAAACAGTTCTTGAAGTTTTTGGAAGTGGGATGGAGTGACCATCCCGGCCGTATTTATTAAAACAAAATTAAAACATTAAACGTTTCATGTTATGTACAATTTCATTACCATATTACGATGTTTGGCTAACCTTAACAGATTCTCTAATACAGAGGTTCTCCTAGCCGAACTAGCATCCTACAAAACATTTCTTGACATATTGAAATTGTACAACCTAACGTTTAAGGGCCAACGGCAAGATCATAACCGGTGTCAAGATCCCTAACCAGACTTACCCCTCCCACTTGGGCTGGGCGACAGCACGGAGGCGTACCTCAAGTGCAACTATTCCCAATTTCCCTTGACTTGACGGGGGCACCTAAAGACTCGACGCCAGTTAAAGGTCGTTCGAATACTCGTGTGAGGTATCTAGAAGGTACCGTAGACCTTATCCCAACCCCACACTACTTACCGCATCTGCCGTCGCAGATGTCACTGGCCCCGGGAAATTCCCCAGGAGGGGGCTGTAACCCCTCCTACAAAGGAAGGGGCCTTGACCGCCTTTCCCTTACTTCCGGCGACCCATCCTTAGAAGGGACCGCCTCCCCATTGAGGGGCCAATGGTCACCTCTCCCGAGCGCTCCCATCCGTGTTGGGTGACGCCCACTCATAGGGATCTACTAATTAGTGCTCACCGATCATGACCTTACCGCCACAGGCCCGGATAGTTGACCGGCTATCCGGGCCCCCCACAAAACTCCTAGCTAAAGGTCATGTTCCAACGTTTTTAACCATGCTAAGAAGTCTCCTATGAGTAACTCATTTCCCACCCGAGACAAATGCACACCATCCCCTAGATACATACTGTCATCATTAATACAACCGTGCGAGATAGAATGCAATGTCCTGGAACGAAACAACCTACTCACTTTGTTATTAAGTTTTCTAACAGAATGGTTCAAAGCAGGGATCGAAACAGCCCCCCGCCACACTTTTCGTGGGATCATATGAGACCACGCAATTATGCACCCCGGAACTTTCCTCGCCAACCAACTTACAGTGGAAAGCATTGCCTCCAGGAGAAGTCGTCTACCGGTGGTGACCAAATCATTGCCCCCTAAATGTACTATGACTATAGACGGCGGTGACCTCGTCCGCCCTAACAAACCCTGAAAGAATGCCTGAAACTGGTCAATACAGAGACCGCCCCTTCCGTAGAAGGACATTCTGTACCCGTATTCCCCAGCTACGTGAATCATGTCACCTGCTTCGAATACGTCAGCGGCACGCCTCACGTATGAGTGGCCCACGACCCACACCTCCTTTCTCACAGCCGGTGATGTCTGACCGCTGGCCTGGTGTTGGGTCGACTGCATAGTCCGCCCCGCCTCGAAGGCTTGCGTAACTGAAAACCAAACAAAAGACAAGAAGCGTGAGTACATTATTACAGCTTCACAACATGTGCAACCGCACATACCTCTTATAACAATTGGAGGACCAACGCCCCACTCGTTTTACTTGTTCCACATTAAGACCCCTGGCTGTAGCTTCAGTGGCAGCCCCTATCCGAAAGGAATGGGTCCCAAACTCACCCGGGTCCAAGCCCGCTGCAGTAATTGACATGGCGAGCACCCGCTGAAACTGAAACCTCGTCAGTGGGGTGGCGTCCGCGTGTCTCAACAATGTCCCCCCCATGATGCCACCCTTTGTGCTAGGTAATCTTCTAAACACTTCACCGGACACATGGGAGACCCTGAAATCCTGCGAATGACTATGCAGTCACCCACCCCACCTTGATCGGTTTTTGACTTGACAAAGGATACAGTCATCGTCTCACCCCTGATCTGAACGTGTTCCCGGCACAAACCCCCCACCACATCCCGCTTGTTCCTTGCTACCAGCTCACTTATCCTCATTGCCCCGTGAAATGCAAGCGTAAAAGCAGCTCGGAACAAACAGGCCTCGAACTGAGACGAGCATGTGGCGGGGAGTGTGGCCAGCAACTGGGACAACCTATCCAGACCTATCGGGCGCCTCTCATCTACTTTGCGACCCTCAAGGCGTTGCCACCCACGCAGCGCTTTCTGTACCACAAAAGACGCTGTCGGGTCCTGGATATTATGCGCCCTGGCAACAAAGGAAATGGCAGCACGATGCCTCTGGGCTGTAGCCACCGACTTCCCAGCCTTACGCAAGGACATCAGAAAATGTACTACCCAATCCTCATGCCCCCAAAGCCCCCCTCTCTCAGTCCCCAAAAAGGCTAAATAAGCCCGAAACGCCCCTTCGTATGCCTTCCTCGTCCTTGGTGCTAGACTCTCTCCCACGAGGTAACGAAGTTCGGGGCACCGAGAGACCAGAGAGCTTCGGGAAAGGGTGCTGGCTCTGGGTCCGCTGATGGAAGGAAACCCAAGAAAGCCTGCATTTGAAAACGAGACAGTGCATCAGCAGCCTGATTCATCACCCCTGGGACATGTTTTGCTCTGAATACCACGTTCAGTTGCATACACAGTAAGACAATTTCTTTAAGCAGCCTTAAAATCATTTTGCAACGTGCTGCCTGACTATTGATGCATTCTACAACGGTCATATTGTCAGACCAAAATATGACAGAGTGATTTTTGAATCCATCGGGCCAGGTTCTGAGGGCCACCAAAATGGGAAACAGTTCAAGGAAAGCAATATTGCTCGTCAGCCCCTCTTCATGCCACCATGTTGGCCACCTTTGTGCCGACCATTTTGTGCCGAAGATGGCGCCGAAACCCATGCTTCCCGCTGAATCTGTCCATAGACCAAGCTCTTCAGAGGACAAGGCCGGTTTGTTCCAGACGACTCGACCATTGAAATCCGCCAAAAATGCTAACCAAATACGCATGTCTTGGCGGACCTCTGCCGATAATCTCGTGCGATGATGACCCTCTCTTAGGCCAACCATCGCCTGGGCAATTGAACGGGAGAAGGGGCGGGCCATCGGGATCACCCTTAGGGCAAAATTCAACTTCCCCACCAATTGCTGCAATTGATGCAGCGTAACTTTAGATGCAATAATACACATTTGCAGGGCTGCCCTGAATTTCGACACTTTGGCAGCTGGTAAACGAAAACAACCCTCAGTAGAGTCCAACTCGATCCCGAGAAACTCGAGGCAAGTCGTGGGACCCACCGTTTTACCTGGTGCCAATGGCACGCCAAATTGATTCATTAAAACACAAAATTCAGTCAAGGCCCGGGCACATTCATCATCCCCAGCGGCCCCAAGGAACAGAAAGTCATCGAGGTAATGCATCACATTCCGAAAACCCGTTTTCTTCGTGTAAACCCATTGTAGAAAACTACTGAATTTCTCGAAATATGCACAAGATATAGAGCACCCCATCGGCATACACCTATCCATGTAATACGAACCTTGAAACATGAATCCCAAAAGACGTTGGTCTTCCGGGTATACCGGGAGCAAACGGAACGCTGACTCGATATCTGATTTCGCCATCGGCGTCCCGGGCCCCAGGCGATTCAAAATGGCTACGGCCTCATCGAATGATGCGTACCGCACCGAACATATCTCTGGATCAATTGCGTCGTTTACAGAAAGGCCATGAGGCGCTGATAAATTGTGAATCAATCGAAACTCACCTGGGTCCTTCTTGGGGACCACCCCTAAAGGAGAACAAACAAAATTCTGCACCGGGGGAACACTAAACGGGCCGGCAACCCGACCTCGGGTAACCTCTTTCCGGATCTTATCCTGTACTACAGTCGTATGCTGCAAGACGGAAAGTTGGTTTTTGCACGTCCCGATACCCTGAAAGTCCCCCACCGGGATGCGGAAACCGTATGAAAAACCGTTTCGTAGCACCCCAGCGGAAGTACGATCCGGGTATTCGCTGAGCCAGGGAATCATTGCCAGGGTATCAATCGGGGTTGGTAAAGGCGCCCCTCGGACTATATTAGACCTGTTTGGCGCCTCCTCTACCCCCATTTTCACCCGATTTGGCTCTGCACGAGGACTCAGGATGGGGTGCCCCACAACCACTACATTCGTGTTTGAATTTACAAGATCCCGGGGGCCTAGTACATTTACTTCTGTTGAAATTGAAACAGAAACCCCTCTTCCCTGTAATTCCGGCGGGTCTCGGATAATCGTCTGTACCCGTACCCGACCGAAAGGGCGTCCCCCCATTTTGGCGGGAGGACTCACCAACAGAACTCCCCACCAACGGCACTTTCAACATCCCCGACTCTTTCATTTTATTCCATGTCAAAGAATCGTAACAGTCCCAGGTTAAACTTTTGTTATGCTCCATCGCTTTCCTGAAAAGGTTGTCATAACAGAACCATTGGTTACCTTGGTGCGATGTCGAGTACCCCATAATCCGTGACTGATATACTGGAAATTCAGGGAGCAATTCAGGCCTACGTTCCCCCAAAATTGACGTAAAAATTCCCCAAGCATTACCCCAGTTGCCAATATTCTCATTCACTTTAAAGGCGGCCATTTTTGCGCGCCAAACACTTGGGTGCATCAGATCCTTTTGGCCCTTAACAGTTTCCACCTCATAATGATCAACGAGCAAGGAGAAAATGTTTACGTATTCCCCCGCCCAAATCTTTTCCTTTATTGCCAAAGGAACATGTTGCCCCAACTTTTCTCTACGAGAGGGTGTTGACTCATCCCTTGCGATCGGCAATGGCCGCTTACCTGCACCGGACGCTGCCTCCGCCACTCGTGGCTTGTCTATCACCGCATCCGACGCGGGCACCTTGGCTGTATCACGCTTCTCGCGCAACTGTTTAATGAGTGCTTGCGCTTCGGCAGCCGTGGCGCCCTCGCTGCTGTCCCCCAACCACGCCGCTAACTGTGCCGCCAACTCGGGAGGCATATCTTCAGTGGATGTCGGGGTGACTACTACGGGGATCGGATTCCCCTCCTTCGGTACCGGGGCCGGTACCGGGGCTGGCGCCTCGAGCGGGGAACAGGGAACCGGGACGTCTCCCCCGACCGGCCCCCTTCTCGGCCTCTTTGGCTTCCCTCCGGCCGGTGGACGCCCCGATCCCTCCTCACCGTCTCGCTCCGCCAACCGTTTCTTAATTTCGGACATGTCCTTCATGAGGGCCCGAACCAACTGGTCAGTCGACATTCTCTTCGCGCCTTTCTTGGGCATTTTTCCAGACGAAGTATCTAGAAGACAAAAAGAGGGATTAAAACGCTCAAAATTGGCTCTTCGTTCTGTCCCGAGCTCACGTGCAGCGAGGAGGTGCAGCTTCAGAGCACAAGAACAAGAGGATGTCTTCTGGTCTTGCGTCCCTTTTTATCCATCTTCAGGGCGGGCGTATACCCGCCCCTGCCTGCCCCGAGGGCGTGGCTGGCTGCGTCGGTGTCTAGGCCAGCCCACTCTAGGGCGGGAACGAGCGCGCCCCAGCTACGCCGCTTCGGGCATACCAGCTGAGGCGCGCCTCCCGCCCAAAAATGGCTTCCCGGGGGGATCGAGGCACTCGGCCATACGTTCGGGGGGACCGAGTTGGTCGCCCCTTTCCATGACGCATCTCCCAGATGCGTCACGTTGTAAGTACCCCGCACCATGGCGCATTTTTTACGCCCCCGCTGCGGGCTTGTAAATCTGCCCCTCTGTTTCTATTAATTTGTTATTGGTCTCTGTGGCAAGGGGTACTTAAGGTCGAGCCAGAGGTCATCTGCTACCTTTGACTACTCCTAATTGCCTTCAGATCAACAGTAAATTAAACCTACGTGCGCCTTCATCACAATGTGAGTTCTCTTTCATTCTACAATAAACCGACCTTAATCCGTGCTATTGATTCCTTTCAACGCTCTTTCTTTGTTATAGCTCAGGCGGAATTTTGACAGAAGTGCTTCGCTTGAGGAATGGTTTCTCTTTTTTAACAGAAAAAGTCGCAAACAGCCACAGCGTATTCCTAGGTGACCGTCGAAAAGGTAAAGACGAGTAAAAGGCATGCCCCGTGGTGCTTTCATCTGCTCTTCCGCGTCAGTAATGACCCAGACATCTCGATCTGACACAGCATGGGAGCGCTGTCGCTGGAAAACACAGCCGCACTCTGTGGTGCACGCACATGTTCTGCCGTCAAGGGGAAAGTGATCGTTTATTTCCTAAGATACGCTTATTTACAAGCCAAAAAAAAAAAGTGATGCGCCGGCGGCGCAAGTGTCTTATAAATAAGCCCCAGAGTCTGATGAAATCTCCGCCTCTGGTCTTCGTTATTTTTTGAGAGATCATTCTTTTTTATTGAATTCTTAAAACCTCTGCTAAACCTCTTTTCTTAAACTGGTCTGAGTGTGTCTCGTGTATCGTATTTAACACTGAACAGGCTTTTCTCATGAAAGCTCAGAAACGCTTCTACACAGAAAGGCTTTGTTAGTTCTGAGCTTTGTACGATATTAGCTCGAGAAATGTGTTCTAAGGATGTGATTAGCCTACTTTGACCCCCTCACGATATTTTACATTTTGGTCACTCATATTCAGGCCTGTATTTTGGGGTCAGCCATGTGACTTCTCCACTCCGGTGCACGTCTTCATCCTAATTCAAATGAAGCCTAATGAAAAACAGGCCTGTTCATTCAAACATAGACATACCAGATTTTTGAATAAAACTTAATGAAAAGATCATGCATAATTAAAAGCACATGCATAAAAGTATTCCGATGCCCATTGCGATAGGAAGAAGCCACTGCAGACCAAGCAGACCTGGTAAAAATAATCCGTTCAATCAACGTCTTCAATTCTACTAATCTGAAATGTCTACCAGCATGTCGATATGAACGTGGACATGCAAGTACCTACCGTATAGTGTGTTTGTTAACTTTTGAAGTGAAATAAACATGAAGATTTTCATTTTCTTGTGGGTGGTGTCTAGTGATAAAGCACTTGTAAACTTGTATAAATCTCCTAAAGCTGTAAATAGGTTTAACACGATTTTGTGACCAGTTTAGAATGTGTACTATCATACGCTGGATGACTCCCAAAAAGTGGTGGATGTCCCTTCCACACTATTTAGAGCTTATAGGACCTGTATGCACTTTGAATATGGCAGAATGGACATCTGACACTTTTTGGTGAATGTACTGCATCCATTAAACTCTACATAAGTCCCTTTCTTTCTAAACTATACTTGCACCACACACACAATTTTTATTTTTAATACAATTAGCCAAGAGAAAAATAATTCACTTGGCTTTGGACAACAATGAATAGGAACATATAAATGTTAAGGGCCCGCCAAAGCTGTAGTCAGACCGCCCGGCAGATTAGGAAATTCCTCCTGTCTGGCAGACTTTGTTTTTAACGTTCGCAAGGCAGTGCCCTGAATATGGGCACAGCAGTTGGAACTGAAAAGTCCATGCCGTGCAGGAGCTGGTGTGCATTCATACAGGGTGGCACATCTTTGCCCCCCTGTGTGCATCCACAGAGTGTGAGGCACCTGGGGGACACTGTGGGGCCCCTTTTTTTGTTTCCTCTCCACTACGGTTTTCTAGGTGGTGGAACTACCATGAAAACCGTGGTGGGGAGGAAACTTTTATTATGCTTGGTGGGGCCGCGGCAGTCTCACCAAGCATACTACTGTCTCCTGTCCCCGCAAGCCTGCCAGGGAATGGCAGCTACCTGGCAGCTGTGCAGGGCGGTGGCTTTCCTACTGCCCATATCATATTAGGGCAGTAGGAAGACTGCCACCGCTGCCCCCTGCGAGTCTGGAATTCCATGGACCACCAGACTAGTAATCAGGGCCTTATGACACAAGATGTTCATCTATCTTGACTGGCCTCTGGCTGTAGGACACTATCTAAATGTTGATGCCAATTGTCAAAGAATGATGGACCGATGAAAAGACCACATAGGTGTTAATTACCCCATGTGGCTAAGGCCTCAAGCTCTGAAACACATGTGGGCGCTTACATCTTTCTTCTTTGCCGACCAATGCCTTTTCTTTGATGTAGCAGGATAGGGTGAAGTCAGGCGGGATAGACCCCTAAGAGGAAATAAAGACTTGTGCCAAGTTTAAGTTGACATGAAGCACAATGCACAGTTTATGATTTTAGTAGGGTTACAAACAACATTTCACAGGAATTGGACATTGTAGTAAAACAGATGAGGGGAAGTGGGGCAGCCATGCTAAGGAAAAAGCTAATTTGGGCATTTTAATGCTTGAAAATTGCACCATCTAAGGGAATTGTGGATTCATTTTTGTTACCTTTAGGATTATATGTACGCTACCATTGGTAACCAGTGCTAAAGTGCTTGTGCTCACTCCATAAAACATGGTAAATTTGGCTTACGCCTGATTGGCATATTTTAATACACTCATAAGTCCCTACTAAAGTGGTATACAATAAACCCAAGGCCAGTAAATTAAATGCTGCTAGTGGACCTGCAGCACATATTGTGCCACCGACTTAAGCAGCCTCTTGTCTTAGGCCAGCCGTTGCTGCCTGTGAACAGCTTTAAACTATCCATTTGACCTGGCAAACTAAGGCCTTTGCACGCCTTAAAACTCCCTTTTTAATACATTTAAATCATCCAGGGTAGGCCCTGAACAGCCCATTGGGCAGAGTGATGTGTATTTAAAAGCTGGGACATGTACTTTTCAAGTTTTACATGTTCTCGCAGTGAAAAATGCACACATTTGTTTTTCAGTACAATGAGGCCTGCTGCTCCCATAGGAAAACATTGTGTTACCTTGTTATATATAATAGGTGATAACTTTGTTTGAGACTAGGCAGAAATGTCATGCCTAAGGGCTGATTACGATGTCGGTCGGAAAGCCTCTGACCACCGGTCAGAGGCTTTCTAACCAACATCGCTTTCAATCCTGACCACTTAATTACAATTTACGCGGTCGGAAGTGAAACTGGCCAGTCATTCAGTCTGGATTCCGAGGGGCTCAAGGAGCCCATCGGCCAGTAGGAGACCGTCGCTTAATCCCAATAAGACGGTGTTTCTGCCGTTGGGATAATGATGTAAGTTTCCATCCGGCTTGCCGTGCTGGCCTTTATGACATGAAAAAGGCGGTTGGAAAGAGACTTTGGAGGTCCCTAGCAAGGCCCCCATGCCTCTTTAGCCTACAGTTGTGACCCGGGTGGCACCTATGGTGCCCCATCTGTCAATCCCTGCACAGTGTGGGAGACACCTTGAGGTGTGTGTTACTGCGTGCAGGGATTTACACACACTCTAATTTCTCTATCGGAGCTTGTGCTACTGTCAGTCTTCAGCCATAGCACAATCTCCCATAGAGAAATTGGAGTATGCGACTGCATCATAATCTTGCAGTTGGGACAACCGACCAGAGGTCGGTCAGTCCTGAATCCACAATAGTGTCGGTCAGTGGCAACTCTGACCGACATCGTAATTGGCCCCTTAGTGTCTAAGGAATTTGTTATAATTAGCTGTCTGCTTGTAGAATATGGAGTGCATGACATCACAGATTGTGGTGTAGCATTCCAGTTGGAAGGGATTCAGTTAAAGAGCAGAACTTGGTGGTGGTTGTATTCAATAATGCTGCACTTGAAAAACTAGAAGATCTGGACCTTTTAACACTGGCAACGAGGGAAAAGCTTGATTGGGTACAAGCACTCACAATGATCAATTCCCCTGTGAATCCATATTCGGAATTTGGACTAAGTCAGACTATAACAGAACTATCAGCAATTCTCGGCAAGAAACTGTTTTATGAAAGAAACTGTCAACACTTCTATATTGACGGAGGAGATGAACAATGTATGTATTTTCTTTTGTACTTTCTGGATTTGAACGTACTCTTAAATGCTCCGGTGTCGCTCGCACTTTCACGTGATCAGTTTTCATTAGAATTTGCTGCACGTGCTGGCTCGAGAAAGGCTGGCTCGAGAGGAGCATTCCGACTGCACGTGTTGATTTGAGAGGAGTATTCCGACGGAGTATTCCGACTTCATCACGCTGACCCTGAGGCTTGAATACACGTCAGATCACGCAGCGTCCAACGTTTTGACAACACGGCGGCCATCTTTGTTAAGTTCAGAAGATTTTTTTAGTCAGAAGCTTCATATTTTCAGTACGACTGTAACGGGCGATTTCCTCAATGAAACTGACTGATTAAATCAGCTCTGTTAAACGCATCTACCAACCATACAGTGAGGATTTCTCTTCATTTTTCTTGTACATCATCTTCATTTTTACATCATTTTGTTGGAAGGAAACTTTATTGTACTGTAAAGAAAGGAAAATTGAACATCATTTTCTCAGTTGTATGTACTGGATATTCAACTAACAATGGCCACAGCTACTAGTATGTCACAACCTCCACCATTTCTCTCTGAAGAAGGAGAGCCAATTCTTCTTTGGAAGAAGTGGAGGAATATGTTTGATTCTTATATAGTAGCCATTGGGGGTGAAAAGTTTTCAGCCTTTAGGAAACAGGCAATTTTGTTACATAATTTGGGTGTTGAGGCCAGAAACACTTATGACAGTATGGACCTTATACTAGTAGGCGGTGGGGATGGTGAGCCTGCAGACGTATATGAGATGTCCATGATTATATTGGAATGTTATTTTGGTCCCAGAATTAATGTTGTTCTAGAACGACACAGGTTTTTTACACGAGTACAAGGTCCTGCTGAACGTGTGGGAACTTATGTTGCTTCTCTCAAAACACAGGCACGTACTTGTGAGTTTGGAGAGCTATCTGATTCTCTAGTGAGGGATCAACTTGTTAGATGTACAAACTGTTCAAGAGTTCAGTAAATGCTCTTATCTAAAAATCCTACTTTATCTGAAGCTGTTACCATTGTGCAAGGCATGGAAAATACTTCCTCTTGGGTTAAAGAAATAAGGAAGAATCAGGAGGATGGTATTCGAACTTCTAATGAAGACAAGAAAAAAAAACAAGATAGTGTACATACGTTGGGAGATGGTGACATTAGTGAGGAGTTTCCTGATGGCATTCCTAAAGTGTCTGTGAATACCAAAAATAAGATTGTACCAAAGAACTCCTAGTCTCAGAGGAGCTTTGCTGACAGTCAAGCAACTGGCAGAGATGCTCCACCATCCAATGAATGTGATACTCGTCAGAAACGCTCTTCTGTTCGTCAAAAAATGCGATGTTATAGATGTGGTAGTTTCTCACATTACTCAAGTTTTCCCAACTTTTATGCAAGAGACAATATATGCAATAATTGTGGTATCAAAGAGCATTATGCTCGTGTTTGCAAGTCATCCAGGAGAAAGGATGTGAATGAAGATGTTTCGGATGTTATTCGCACTGTAGTAGTGTCAAATATAGCTTTTGTGACATTGGTGTGGATAGTAATGTATTTAAACTTATGGCAGATTCAGGATCTCCATTCACCTTGATTGGTAACAAAAATTGGGATGAGATTGTGGGATTGGAAAATGTGACACTTTTACCTCCTGACATTGCTCCTGAAAGTTATGGAGGATCCCAAATTGATGTTCTGGGGTATGTGGTAGCACAAATCACATTCAAAGGAAGGGAAACGGTTTGAAAGGTATATGTAGCTGTGAGGAGAGACAATCTCCTGGGTTGGAGACACCAACGTGATTTAGGGATAATTCTTAATCCGGGTGCTAAGAATCCTCAAGAACAAGTTATGTTGATGGAAGAATTGGTTGGTAATCCCCAACCTGTATCGGTTGATACTGTGAGTTATACAAACAAATATTTTAAAGATTATCCTGATGTGTTCTCAGATAATCTTGGTTGTTTGAAAGGGTTCGAGCACAAAATCATTCTTAAGAAATCAGCATAACCTTGTATCCACAAAGTGCGGAGAGTGCCAAATATGATGGTTGAGCCATTGAAATTGGAGATTGAGAGATTGTTAAAATTGGCTGTGATTGAAGAGATTGAGGCTTCTGAATGGTTGACTCCAGTGGTTTTGGCGCCCAAGGATGGTGGTAAGTCCATGAGAATGTGTGTGGACTTGCACAAATTAAACAAATGGATCTGGGTAGATCAACAGCCTCTCCCAAACATTTCTGAGTTCATTAGTTTGCTGAATGGAGCTAAAATTTTTAGTGTGCTAGATCTTTCGGCAGCGTATCATCAAATTGTACTTCACAAAGACTCATGGCATTCAACATCCTTTGTTACTCCTCTGGGGGCATATCAGTTCCTGAGGATGCCTTTCGGGTTAGCCTCAGCGGCAGCCTGCTTTCAGAGAGTGATGAAGATGGTTCTAGGAAGTATACGCACTGTAATGTTTTTGTAATGTTTTTTCAAGATGACATCTTGGTTAATGGAAAGGATGAGAATGAGCATGAAGATGTGTTGAGATCTGTTTTGAGTAAATTGGGGGAGAGCGGACTTACTGTCAAAAGAGAAAAATGTCAAATTGGTCTAAATCTGTTACTTATCTTGGTCATGTGATCTCGGGGAATGGTATACAACCGAAGATGGAACTTGCGGAGAGCATTGTTAAAGCTCCTGCACCAGAAGACAAGGAGCAGACCAAATCCTTTCAAAGGTTTTGCAAGTTAAGTTGAACCCATTAGAGTTCTTTTAACAAAAGGTGTGCGGTTTGCATGGTTGATTGAATGTGAGAAAGCTTTTAATACTATAAAGTTGGAAATCGGAAAAATGCCAACTTTAGGTTACTTTGACTCGAAGTTGAAGACTATTCTGACAACTGATGCCAGCCTTAGAGGACTTGGAGCTGTCCTTTCTTAAGTAGTGAATGGAGAAGAAATAGTTGTAGCTTTCGCCTCCAGGGCTCTTAGAAATGCTGAAATAAATTACTCTTGTATTGAGAGGGAAGCATTGGGGTATTCTGAGCAGTACATCATTTTAAATTTTATTTGTGGGGGATTCCATTTGTTGTGAAGTCTGATCATCGTCCCCTTGTGCAAATTTTTTCATGTCATCTCAATGACCACATGACTCCTAGTCTAAAGAGATGGAGTGAGGGTTTATAAGAGTTTAATTTTTCTGTACAGTATGTTCCAGGTCAGAATAACAAGCCTGCAGATTGTTTGTCACGACTACCCATTGAGACTGAAGAAAAACTAGAGGATGTTGAAAGTGTGAACTGGGTGATGGAACCTTCTGTGTCTAAGGAGGAGTGGTTATCGTGTGTCAAGACAATCTAATGAGGGGTGACAGGATAAGTCCACCCAGTGAATTAAGAGATAGAGTTGTCAACCTGGCTCATGAAGGGCATTTGGGAAGAAGTCTTACCAAGGCACGAGTCAGAGAGAAGTATTGGTGGCCTGGCAGAGACCGGATGGTGGAGTCTGCAGTTAAGGATTGCCTTTTATGTTTTGTTAATGATGAATCTCGAACCACTAACAATTCTCCCCTTTCACCTGTGGAAGTTCCTGATGCAGATTGGACTAAAGTTGGTTTGGATATAGCTGGCCCTTTTGAGTTGATGCCTTCTCATGAGAGATTTGTAATTCTCTTGGTTGATTACAATTTAAAATGGGTAGTCTGGAAGTGCATGGGTGTTGTCAATTCAAAGTCTGTGATTGAGTTTTTAAAGGATGTATTTGTTTCAAAAGGGATTCCTAAGTACTTAGTTACGGACAACGGGGTACAATTTACTTCTAATGAGATGGATGTTTTTCTTAAGGATCTTGGTATTGTTCATCAAAAGACAGCTCTGTATTCTCCTCAGGCCAATGGTCTTACAGAGAAGATGAAAAGGGTTGTAAAGTGATGTGCTCAATGAGCATTGGAATCTAGAATCTCTTTGAGTTGTGTGTTGAGGGAAACTTGGTGGGCATATCGCACTGTTCCCAATGCTATTATGCAGAAGACTCCTTTTGAAGCCTTGAGGGGTAGGGTGGCGAATTCTAAACTGAACCCACTTCGGCTTCCTGTGAGAAATAGTGATGATGGTGTGACTGATGAGTTTAGGAAGAGGGACAAACTTGCTAAATATCAACAAAAGTATAAACAATGGTATGATGTCAGGATGGCAGTAAGAGTGAGGAAATGGAACTTGGGTGATCGTGTATTGGTGAAAAAGCCTAAGCATGGTCACAAGGGTGCCTCTAATTTCTGTGATCCTTTCATCATTACTGCAATTAAAAAAAATGTTGTAACCTTGGACAATGGTTGTACCTGGAACATGTCCAGATTGACAAAGTTTACAGAATCTAGTGATGGTACCGTGGTTACTCAGCATTTTGTTCCTCCAAATAAGAACTTGAACACCGGACATGTGAGCAGGCGGCACAGACATTTACCAGAGAAGCACAAAGATTATGTCCTGAATTGATGTATCTTTTCTCTTTAGTTCACTTAACATTTTTTTAGTTTATTGAGTTAATGTTTTTGATGCCTTGTTATTTATTTTATCAATTACTTTGTAAGGGGGATGTGTTGTAAATAGCTGTCTGCTTGTAGAATATGGAGTGCATGACATCACAGATTGTGGTGTAGCATTCCAGTTGGAAGGGATTCAGTTGAAGAGCAGAACTTGTTGGTGGTTGTATTCAATAAAGCTGCGCTTGAAAAACTAGAAGGTTATCAGAGTTGTAATTCAAAATCCTCTTTAATGGAAAAGTCAGATTTTATGTCACAATTCTGAAAATGCCACTTTTAGAAAGTTGTAAACAATGGAACCTGGATAGATATCCACGGAATCCAAGTGCACTACTATAAGGTTGCCTAATCCTAAGCGTACATTAAATTACATGCATCCAAATCAATCTAAAAAAATAGATGAATCAAATTGTGAACTAAATAAACTACAATTCAAAACATACGTATCAAATAACTCCAAAATGATCAAACATGGAGAATGATGAGGCGTGGAATCTGCTTTAATTCAGTCCATTGCAGCTACTCTTAAAAACAACACAATGATGCTTTTGTGTGGCTCACTGGTTAGAGGCGGCAGACCCGAGAGCAGAGGACGGCCCGGGACCAGGGTTCGATTCCCGGCGCGGCAGGTTTCTGGACCAGGGTCAGCGGACTCGATAATTCTCTCGCCTCGGTGCCCACTCTGATCAGCGATCACACTCGGCAACTCTGGGCATTAGCTTGCCTCATCTTCAGTAACGGCCCCACCAGACCGCCGGGGATGCCTGGTCTCACCCTGGAGATACCCATTAAGGGACCATCTCTCAGGGAAGCCAGGAAGGGTTTCGCAGCGGTCGAAGCGCCTTGGGACCCTACGGGTAAGTAGTGCGCTATATAAATGCCAATACATACATACATACATACATTTCTCAGCAATTCGAATCAGCGAAAATCCTCTTTTGCAATACAGTTCGGGCTGTATTGAGCCTTCGTCAGGAGAATCTATAACATGAATGGTAACATGAGTGTCTCAATCTCTCAATAATAACTCATACACTGTAAAGGTTGAAAGCATAGTGAAGAGCTCAACGGAGTCAGGTGATGAAGTGGCACTAAACATGACTACTACAAAGCGTCATGAGAAAAACCAGATTGATGTCGGTAAAAAAAGAAAAAAGAAACCATAGATCAAAAGGTCACCCATCGAGAAGTGCACTCACTGAAAAAATAAATAAATGTCCTTGCCGAAAAACGCTGTATGGATAACACTATAAACAAGCATTTACAATGCAACGGTTTCGCCTTTGCCAAAGTTAGAGCTATTAGCATTGTAAATGACAAATTGTTTATTTATGTGTTGGTTTTGAAAACAGATAAATAAATGGCATTGTCATTTACAATGTCAATAGCTTAATCTTTCATGAATAAAACTTTGTTTCTTTCCATTGGATTACTTTGATTGAATTGTCTGCAAAATTATTCTGCACATAGGAGTGCTCAAGAGCTCCACCTTACACCTGTGAGTTTTTTTGTAACATAATATATGTATCAAGTGTAAAATAGTCCCTCATACAGAAGATGAAACAAAAATACTCCTGTGGCTGATCCAAGATGTGTCTGATAATATTTCAAGCCAATGTCTGAAGGTTCTTGAACCAAAGAAGCCACAAGCAGAAGGGGGCTGAACCAAAGCCATAGGGAGTATGTATAGAATATATGTTCAGCATGAATGATAGAAGTGTCACTACACGTCATGCCCAATTAAAATGTATTCTGTATGTCAGTAGAACTTAATGGCCATGTACACCCCACTTGCTTTAGAGGAATCCTGACTACCTTTTCTACTGAAGTTACCACACCCATACAAAATCCTGTAAGACTTTCCGAATAGTCTATTGCGCGTTTTAAACAGCACCATGAGTTTTAATTGTTTTTTGAAGCAAGATATTCCCTATGATACTTCGGTCTATTTCTTAGGACCAATCGACCACTTTTCTTACTTTAAAGGCGCCCTGGAAGGCTGCCTGCTGCACATTCTGTTCACAAATTCTGACCACAGTGAAATCTTAAAGCTCTCTTTTCAATGGCCTCAAAAACATTTAAATGAAAACATGCCCGAGAGAAAGTTTGCAGGGGGTAGAGGGTGCTAAAATGATGACAAACAGATTTAGAGCCTTAATCCCCTGTGCACTTTAAATTGTTCGCAGGTGTGCCTAACACATCAATAATTAATCTGTTCCCTTCCAGCTGGCAGCAACAGACCAAAAGAGGGGCACGCGCGGCGCACTCAGGAAAAGCATGCAGCAGAACAGACTTGTATGACACATAAAACGTAAACACGCGAATAAAGACTAATTTTGGTTCCAAGAAGAAGCTTACCCTCATTAAAGGTGACGGCCTCGTGAAATTTAGTTTTCTTTATAAATAGGCACCGCTGGGAGGGTGGCATACATTCCTACACAGCTAAGTACCCAAGGGTTGTAGTTATTTTGTGGCTGCTGCTGGGTTCTCTCTTCTAGACGATCATACACCGAGACAAGTACCTCACCCATTAAACAATTTAATTAAACAAGAGCATAGGAACGACAGGGTGTACCACGAAGCCAACATGTCCTGCGTTGCGAGAATCTAAAAGAGCAGCAACTGCTTCCTTCTCAAAACTGGTATGTGCACTGTAGATAATGAGGGTGTAAGAAAAGACCTCCTGCACCTGTTCAATGTGTACCTATTTTATGTTCGTAAAACGCACTTGGGATATGCCAACATAACTGTTCAGCCTACAAGGTCGACTCCCTCCCAACAGCCCGGACAAAAAACACCTGCTCCCAATGCAATCATTTTCTTCACAAAGTAATGCACAAACGCCAAGCGATAAAAGAGAAATCTTAAAATCATGGAACATGGGGGACTTTTGGCAGAGTAAGGACTGCACATTATCTAAATAAAAGTATTTCTTTCACACGCAAAGAGATTGGGTGCAGGTTAAATATAAAAGATATAAACCTCGTTTTCTCCTAAAAGAATAAGCAACATTACACCTCAAAATTCAATCTAGCTTTATAATTTTTAAAAAACTGTTTATGTAATTGAGAATACTTGCGTTTTCATTGATACGTGTTTGAGAATAACAGAAGTACTTCAATACAGAAGTGCTGTCTTTATAGCCAGTTAACAGTGGTTGTGGGCTGGCTATGGAATGTCGTGTTCATTGTTTCCTGTCTTGTTGAAAGGGGCTTAAAACCTCAACGCGGTGAGTGGGATGAAGATGAGAAACGTAGGCGTATTTAATTCTAGCTTGAGTAAAACATTTGTGGGCTGGGGGCAGCAGTGTAAAGCTGCTCAACATGTGAGGGCTGGGAGGAATTATGTCTTTAATATCGGGTGCTAGAGATTACAACATGGCAAGACCCAATAAACCCCATTTAATACATTTTTAAAAGCCCTCCTGATTTAATTTCGTGTGTTTTATTTACCTGTTCCCTTTTGATGAACTCTCTAACACTCTGTGCTTTTTCGCTCAGATAATTAAGCAGCTCCGAACAGCCATCACAATTACTCCGTGAGCTAATACTGCAATAACATAAAAAAACCGCGCGGGCATCCCGCCCCTGCACACGCACAGCGGCTGGCCTGGCCTTCGCGCTTGCGTATCACCCACCCCAACACTAGAAATATTTATTTTTAACCCCCGCGTAATTTCCACACCCATCAGTCTGAACACAGCAATAGGAAACAGAAATAGCGCCGGGGCGGCCCTTTCGTGTATGCTTTCTCTGTTCCCATTGGTGATCTGTTGCCTTCTTGTGTTACTCAGTACCACATAAGCATGAGCGGATTTTGCGGATTGGCAATCCGTGAATTTTGCGGATTTGCGGATTCGCAATCCGCAAAATCCGCGAATTCCCGCGAATTTGCGGATTTTTTTTTTTTTGTGTTCGCCCGTGTTTCTGCCAGTTCGCGAGGGTTTTTACAATTTCGCAATTTGCGAATTTACCTGTCGGGTCGCAAGTTTTGCGAACTTGTTGTTTCTACGTGTCCAGCCTGTTTGGGACACTCTTCTTCATCACTGCCACTCTCTGTCACCACTGCCACTCTCTGACTACTCATGCCACCCTCTGGCCCACCCATGCCACCCTCTGTTTCATCACCACACCCTCTGGTTGTCCAGTGTACATTATTTTCGGCAAAGCAAAGCACACCTTCCCTGCCTCAAGTGACCTGAATTAATTTGGGGCTGATTAATGTGTCACAGAATATTTTTTTAGCTGGCACCTGCTTCCTTAGTGCGCCCTGATTAGTGATCTTTTGCACTTGCTAAGTGCTTTAATTGTTGCAAAATTAGTTACAACACCTGCCCTGCCCCAACTGACAATAATGAATTAGGGGCTGATTAATGGATTTTAACTTCCAGCCTGGCTCCTGCTTGTCTCCCTTAGCTGTAATTCAGGACCTTTGTGGCATATGTGTAACTATTCTGAGGTTCAGAGCAGGGTCACATAATAGTTTCAACTGGCAACTGAACTCTGGAGGGGCCCCTCAGGAAGCACTACAGGAAATGGCTACTAATGATGTGCCTGAACTTTTGAACCTGGTAAGTAGTTACTTTCAGTTTTGCTAAGATCGTATTTCTGCAATTTTGCACTTATTCGCGGGGCGCGAACTCACGCGAACAGTGCGAGCAGCGCGAGCAAAATCCGCTGCTCGCGGATTTGCGGATTTTGCGGGAAATCCGCAAATCTCGCGGATTGCGGATTTCCCGAAAATCCGCAAAATCCGCGAGCGTAACGGATTTTCCGCCCATGCTTAGTACCACAGCCTGCCTTGGGATAAGCCCGCCCCCAGTTCAACCATGCCTGGCCGGTGCAGTGGACACAAAAAAAAGGACAAACTAGCTTCTCCGTAAAATATATTTTAGCCCTTAAAACCCCTTTCTCAGTAATTACTCTTATTTTATTAGAAGGAGCGCACAGAAACAGTGTTTTTTTGGGGATACGAAACCACCGCAGACGTAAAGCTCATAGGAAGTGACGACACAGCAACAAAGCTACAAAGCAGCGAGCAATGATTCGTTGTTGAACGAACACGTTTCTTGTGTGTTTTTCCCGACTTTCGTGGGCGTGCCCTGGTTGTGCCGGATAGCCTGGCGATGTAAACAAGCGTTAATGTTTGTATTTACTTTTGGTGACTTACTTATCAAAATACCTGAACGCTTGTCCCTATTTTCAGGCATATTTTTTTAGATTTTGGTTAACGATGATTTTATCTGCAAACTGAATTTCGAGTTGTAAATTGTATTTATATCGCGCTTAAAATCTAGAAAAACAAGTCAGGTCCCACGAAGCCAACATGTCCTGCGTTGCGAGAATCTAAAAGAGCAGCAACTGCTTCCTTCTCAAAACTGGTATGTGCACTGTAGATAATGAGGGTGTAAGAAAAGACCTCCTGCACCTGTTCAATGTGTACCTATTTTATGTTCGTAAAACGCACTTGGGATATGCCAACATAACTGTTCAGCCTACAAGGTCGACTCCCTCCCAACAGCCCGGACAAAAAACACCTGCTCCCAATGCAATCATTTTCTTCACAAAGTAATGCACAAACGCCAAGCGATAAAAGAGAAATCTTAAAATCATGGAACATGGGGGACTTTTGGCAGAGTAAGGACTGCACATTATCTAAATAAAAGTATTTCTTTCACACGCAAAGATATTGGGTGCAGGTTAAATATAAAAGATATAAACCTCGTTTTCTCCTAAAAGAATAAGCAACATTACACCTCAAAATTCAATCTAGCTTTATAATTTTTAAAAAACTGTTTATGTAATGGAGAATACTTGCGTTTTCATTGATACGTGTTTGAGAATAACAGAAGTACTTCAATACAGAAGTGCTGTCTTTATAGCCAGTTAACAGTGGTTGTGGGCTGGCTATGGAATGTCGTGTTCATTGTTTCCTGTCTTGTTGAAAGGGGCTTAAAACCTCAACGCGGTGAGTGGGATGAAGATGAGAAACGTAGGCGTATTTAATTCTAGCTTGAGTAAAACATTTGTGGGCTGGGGGCAGCAGTGTAAAGCTGCTCAACATGTGAGGGCTGGGAGGAATTATGTCTTTAATATCGGGTGCTAGAGATTACAACATGGCAAGACCCAATAAACCCCATTTAATACATTTTTAAAAGCCCTCCTGATTTAATTTCGTGTGTTTTATTTACCTGTTCCCTTTTGATGAACTCTCTAACACTCTGTGCTTTTTCGCTCAGATAATTAAGCAGCTCCGAACAGCCATCACAATTACTCCGTGAGCTAATACTGCAATAACATAAAAAAAACGCGCGGGCATCCCGCCCCTGCACACGCACAGCGGCTGGCCTGGCCTTCGCGCTTGCGTATCACCCACCCCAACACTAGAAATATTTATTTTTAACCCCCGCGTAATTTCCACACCCATCAGTCTGAACACAGCAATAGGAAACAGAAATAGCGCCGGGGCGGCCCTTTCGTGTATGCTTTCTCTGTTCCCATTGGTGATTTGTTGCCTTCTTGTGTTACTCAGTACCACAGCCTGCCTTGGGATAAGCCCGCCCCCAGTTCAACCATGCCTGGCCGGTGCAGTGGACACAAAAAAAAGGACAAACTAGCTTCTCCGTAAAATATATTTTAGCCCTTAAAACCCCTTTCTCAGTAATTACTCTTATTTTATTAGAAGGAGCGCACAGAAACAGTGTTTTTTTGGGGATACGAAACCACCGCAGACGTAAAGCTCATAGGAAGTGACGACACAGCAACAAAGCTACAAAGCAGCGAGCAATGATTCGTTGTTGAACGAACACGTTTCTTGTGTGTTTTTCCCGACTTTCGTGGGCGTGCCCTGGTTGTGCCGGATAGCCTGGCGATGTAAACAAGCGTTAATGTTTGTATTTACTTTTGGTGACTTACTTATCAAAATACCTGAACGCTTGTCCCTATTTTCAGGCATATTTTTTTAGATTTTGGTTAACGATGATTTTATCTGCAAACTGAATTTCGAGTTGTAAATTGTATTTATATCGCGCTTAAAATCTAGAAAAACAAGTCAGGTCCCGGGCCGTGCTGTGATTGGCTGACGTCACGGGGTGTCCCGGGCCGGCAGCCAATCACAGCGCGGCCCGGGGAATGACATCACGGGGGTGTCCCGGGCCGGCAGCCAATCGCAGCGCGGCCCGGGACAAAGGGGCGGGGCTTAAAAAAGCACCAGAAACGCCCCCGAATCGCGTTTTCGAGAGAAAGCGCGATTGACTGCCTCTGCCTCCCAATGGCTAGCCTCCATTTATGGAGCTAGCCAATTGGAAACAGAGGCTGTCCTAACCTCACTACTAAAAACAAAAGATTTCGACTGGGAGGGGCTTCGCCCCTCGCCAAAAGTCGAAACCTAAAAAACCAAGACAATAAAGCCAAGTTAGCTACAATAATGCGTGCTAGAAACCAAACTTGTGTCCAAAAATAAATAGTTAAAGTGTACCTCTAATGGTAGCTGTAAAAGCTTAACAACGGATGAAGAAGCCTGTAAAGCGAAAAACCGCAAAGTAATTAATGCTAGGTGTGAAACTGGTGAAAAAGCTAAAGTTGAGAACCAAATCAAACCGAGCTCTTACCAGTACAAGAGGGTCAACTCTCATGCAGCCTCAAAACCGAAGAAACAATGTCTCGCACGAGTATATTGCTCGGCGAAGTTTAAACGCTAGAATGCAATGTTACGTGCCCAACGTGAATGGCAAAGAAATAGAGAAAATACCACAAAGAGGACAGTGCCGACACCAAATAGAACAAAACAAAACACAGAATTATGGTGCAGGATGTTGAAAGTGAACAAGAAGTGAGAGAGGGGTTACAATGAAACTTCCTAAAAATAAAATAAGTAAAGTAAGTGCTTAGATGCGCCTGCCTATACAAACCTATGGCCCGAGGACCTGCCTATACAAAACTAACATGAATAGAAAACTGTACAGTAGCAAATGTTCTATTACAATTGGTGGGCCAGCACAAATACAAATAATAAGCAAAAGTATGCTTGTGAAAAAAATCATAATAATAATCATAACTGACATTAATATAAATAAGAAGGTACTACACTATCAATACAATATAATGTGTACATCCGGTACTAATTTACAAGAAACAAGACAGTTCAAACTTATGATTCAACCCTTTCGGGTAGAGGGTCTCCAAAAACCAAATCCAATGAGTTTCACGATGCAATAGGAATCTAGACAGATCTTTTTCTGGTAGCGTTTTGATGATTTCTACCTCACTAAATCTAAGTTGCGCTATTGTATGATTGCGTTCTAGTCAATGCTGTGACAAAGGTGAACTTAAGGTTCTGGTCCGTATTCTGCTCTTGTGTTCAGTGATCCGGGTCCATAAAGACCTTTCAGTTTCTCCAACAAAATCAAGACCACATGGGTACATTATAACATAAATGACAAGTGAGCTGTTGCAATTAGTGGTAAAATTAAATACAATGATCTTGCCTGATCTATATATTTTATTTTAATCTTTTTATTTAAAAATGTTTTATATAGCGCTGGCTGGACCCTAGGGAATCAAAGCGCTTTACATGGGTATTTTTTGCAATATAGAAACATTTGCAATGAGGAAATATTGAAAAACCAATACAAATGGTAGAAAGCAGCTTAATTATTACACAATCTAATTACATGAATTGCAATGGGCTACAGCAAATCCTGAGCGATTAGGCTAGTGAGAGAGGGAAAGGATGGAAAAGAGGGAGATTGGGTATAGGAATGGGGAGAGGATAGGGAGGGGGGAGGTTAAAGCAATATCATGCCGCTATACATGGATAATTAATTGTAATGTAAACAGAATTACAATGAGTTAGAACTCAAAACCCATTCAGACAGTAAAAACAACTCCAGTTTTACACAATCAAATTACATGAATTGCAATGGGCTACAGCAAGTCCTGAGAGATTAGCCTAGCAAGGGAGGGAAAGGATGGAGAAGGGGGGGAAGGCTAGGGGAATGGGGAGAGGCTGAGGAGGGGGAGGATAAGGCAATACCAAGTGGGACGAAGCAGTTCCTATGGGAAAGGCTAGTGGGAGGAGTTAGTGGGCGAAGGAAGATGAGAGAGAGGGAGGAGAACAGTAGGAGGTCGGGGTGGGATGAGTGCCCAGGGGAGGGATTTAGGACCCCAGCATTTGTTGCGCAGGAAGAAGTTTGAGGTCTTTTTTGAAGCTGACATAAGAGGGCTTGCAGCGTATATCTTCAGGGAGGGAGTTCCAGATGTTAGGCGCGTTCCCGGAAAAGGAGCGAGATTGTGTGGTTTTCTTGTTTAACAGAGGAGGGACAAGAGTGAGGGTGTTGGAGCTCCTCAATGAACTAGAGCAGCCAGCTTTGTGAAGTTTATCTGAGACGTACTGCGGGGAACATTGATGCAGGGGTTTGTGCATAATGCAAGCTGTCTTGTAGGAAGCTCTAACTTCAACGGGAAGCCACTTTGAGGGCTTTAAGGGAAGGGGAGATGTGATCGAACCATTTGAGGTCGGTAATGAGCCTAGCCGCCAGGTTCAGAACAGATTTGATTGGGGCTAGGTGGACTTTAGGGTTCCAGCAAAGGATGGCGTTACCATTGTCGATTTTCGACAAGACAAGTGATTGGACGACCAATTTAAAGTCATCTGCAGGAATGAAGGGTTTTATTTTCTCGAGGTGATGGAGTGTGAAGAGAGCGCTTTTGGCTGAATTTTTTATGTGGGGGATAAGAGTAAGGTTCTGGTCAATGTTAAAACCGAGGAATTTAACTGACTTTGATATAGTGAGATGGCAGTTGAGTCCGGTAAGGTCAGAGATCCAGGATAGAATGGGGAGCGAGTTGTTCTTAGGGGAGAAAAGAATGATTTCAGTCTTTTTTGGGTTGAGTTTGAGGTCGTTGTAGTGGAACCAGGTTTGCATCTTATTCAAGGCATCATTGAGGTGAAGAACATCCGAGCAGGATTGAATCTTATATTATAGTTGGGTGTCATCGGCCTATAGGTGGTAATTGATTCCTGCTTGTTTAAGGATAAGAGTGAGGGGTTCCATCAACAGATTAAATAGAGAGGGGGGAGGGTAGAGTCCTGTGGGACCCTAGGGAGACGGGCAGAGGTTTGGAAAGGCAGTCACTGATTTTAATTTGCTGGGTTCTGGGTTGGAAAAAGGAGGTGAACCATTTGAGGACTGAACCGTTGAGGCCAAAACGATCTTTAAGTGTGTTAAGTAGAGTAGAGTGGTTAACAGTGTCGAAAGCAGCGGAGAGATCAAGGAGGATGAGAAGGTAGAATTCACCTTTGTCGAGAGCGTGATGGATGACATCAATTATGTTTAGCATTGCAGTTTCTGTACTGCAGCCCTTTCTGAAGCCTGATTGGAAAGAGTTCAGAAGATTGAATGAATCAATGTGTCTATCTAGTTGGCACACTTTTCAAGGGCTTTTGAGAGAAGAGGGAGGTTAGGGGTAGAACAAAGGTTATTCAGGTCATTAGGGTCACCAGCAGGATTCTTAAGGATGGCAGTGATTTTTCCCAATTGGAAGGAAGCCGGGACACAACCCGAGATAAAGGAGGAGTTGATGAAAGAGGTCCAATAGGGGGCAATGATATGTTTTAGATCTTGGACGAGGTCGGAAGGGAGAGGGTCTTTAGTGTGAGATGCCGGTTTAAGTCTGGCAACGACGTTAATGGCATCAAGTTCAGTGACTGGTTGCAAGTCGTGACAAGAAGCATTATTTCTTTGCTCAAGTATGATGGGGCAAAGTTCAGGAATCGGGATGATAGGAGGGAACGAGGAGGAGTCGTGAAGGAGCATAGAGAGTAAAGGAGAATTGGAGTAAATGTCCGGTGAGGGAAGTAGGTTAAGAGGGCGGGGAGTTAGGGCGAAGGATAGATCAATTTTGGCGATTTTTTCTAAGAAGTAGTTGGCAATTTCTTTGCATCTCTCAGTGGTGCCAATCACCTTGGGGGTGCAGAGGATGTTTGGTTTTTAACAATTCTGAAGAGTTCCCTCGGTCTGTTTTTGGCCCGGTTGAGTTGGGATCGGAAAAAGGAAGTCTTAGCATTGAAGATGTGTTTTTTATAGTTGGATCTAGCGGATCTGAAGAGAGAGAGATGAACAGGGGAAGGGTTTTGCCTACATATGCGTTCAGTCGATCTAAGTATGCGCCTCTCATTGTTGAGATCTGGACTGAACCAGGATATGGAGGAGGAGTTTTTCTGTTGTTTTAGTCTTGCTGGGGCAATTTGGTCATGGACCTCAATGATGGATTTATTGAAGTGTTCCGTGAGGTCATTGGCATTTTGGGAGGGAGGACAGAGTCAAAGTTGAGCTTTGACTTTGGTCCCAAGTTCGCCTGGGAGGATGATATGAAGATTCCTGGTCAGTTTCATCTGTTTGATGGTTTTGGGTGGAAGGGGTAGTATTGTATTAGTGATCGTGAAACGGATGAGGTGGTGGTTGGACCAATCGATGGGAACAATGGAGGAAAGGGGAGCCAGCTCATTGCAAGTAATGATACCATCGAGTGTGGTCCTTTGGAGTGATTAGGAGAGTGGCATAGTTGCTTTAGGTCATTGATGTCAAGTAGATAAGTGAGGAGGTTAACCATAAGATCGTCCTTTTTGTTCCAATGAAGGTTAAAATCTCAGAGGAAGAGGTTTTTAGAGTTGGAAAGTGAGGATTGGGTAAGAAGGTCAGACAATTCTTTTACAAAAGGAAGAGGGTCACCGGGAGGATGATAGATATTGTGTAGTCGTCTTGGAGGGGAGTCCTGCACTTTAAGTTCCGCTCCGAGGTATTCAAAAGTAGAATGATTGGAGTTTAGCACAGGGGAGAGTTGGAGTTCGTTTTTGCAGTTTATTGCTAGACTTCGTCCAATTTTGACAGGTCTATCTTTTCTGATGATGGAGTAGAAAGGGGGAGAGAGCATATCAAGAATGGAAGAAAATGACCTTTATGCCAAGTTTCAGTAAGAAGGGCGATGTCAATGGATTCACTAGGGATGGTTTCCGAAATTCCATTTGCATGTTGGACAGCCGAGCGACAGCTAACCAGCATGCAAGTCAGGGGTATAGGGTTAGTTGTAGGGGGGCAGGAGTGGATAGTGGTAAATTGCGGGGGAAGTCTTGGTGAAGCTGGGGAAGTTGAAATTCTGCTAGTCTCAAGGATCACGGGGATAGATGCCAGTGGGGTAAGACGGTCAGTAGTCAAAGAGAAAAGGGGGTAAGGATTACAAAGGGCAGGGAGGTCAGAGGAGTGGAGGAGGTTTGAGGCACAGAATGTTCTAAGTGTTTTGTTACAGAGGGGGTAGTATCCCATTTCTGGGGGAAAGTAGTGTTGCTTAGTTCAGTACACTGTGGAATAGAATGATTGAGGCGATTAAGTGTGGTGACATCCTTTCTGAGAGAGGTGAGTTCAAACGATAGGTTAGTGAGATGAAGTACTATATTAAAAAGCGTCTGTGGAATAAGGGAGAAGGCTGGTAGTTCGAGGGGATGTTCTGCGTTAGTCAAGACGAGAGGTCTGGGGTGAGGGAGGGGTGGAAGCCCAGGTGGAGGGCGTAAAGGGGAGTTGTGATTGCTGGGCGAAGGGAGGGAGGTGAGGTGGGACAGGGCAGTCACTGGAGACTGAAGAAAGTCAATAGCAGGAAAGGGTGGTGGGGAGAGTGAGATGGGTTAACATCCTTGTTAAGGAGGGGGAGGTCAATTGGGGGGCAAAGGTTAGAGTAGATGATTGAGTCGTAGGGAGGTCAAATTGTGGGGGCTGGAAGGAAGAAGGAGATTGAAGGGAGGAACTGATGTGAGTTATTGGAACCTCAAGAGGAGGAGAGAGAGTTTGGGTGGTTGAGTAGGCCGTTGGTGAATCAGTAGGAGGGAAAGTTGTGGAGGTGGGGAAGAGATTGAGAATCTGAGCTTGGGAGACTTCTATGGTGTTTTCAAAGTCTGTATGAGGATGGGGTTGGAGTAGGTGAAAGAGGAGGCATAGGGACAGACTATGACTGGGAGGCTGATGGGTCTTAGGAAGGTATCGAGAGTAGGTAGGATAAGGTGTTGAAATGGTGTTCAAAGATGGTGAGATGTTTTTCAGAGGCTTGAATGAGGATACTTCCAGATTTGAAAATTGAGATGTCTATTTCACCAAGAAAAGTAGGGGAAGGGGTGGTAGAAATTTTCAAACCATATGGGATTTTGCATGACTTTGTGACAGAGAGGTGTTGGAGGGGAGCCCTGCACTTTTCGTTCCGCTCCGAGGTATTCAAAAGTAGAATGATCAGAGTTTAGCACAGGGGAGAGTTGGAGTTCGTTTTTGTAGATTATTGCTAGACTTCGTCCAATTTTGACAGGTCTATCTTTTCTGATGATGGAGTAGAAAGGGGGAGAGAGCATATCAAGAATGGAAGAAGAGTGATCTTTAAGCCAAGTTTTAGTAAGAAGGGCGATGTCAATGGATTCACTAAGGATGGTTTCCAAAATTTCATTTGCATGTTGGACAGCCGAGCGACAGCTAACCAGCATGCAAGTCAGGGGTATAGGGTTAGTTGTAGGGGGGCAGGAGTGGTTAGTGGTAAATTGCGGGGGAAGTCTTGGTGAAGCTGGGGAAGTTGGAATTCTGCTAGTCTCAAGGATCACGGGGATAGATGCCAGTGGGCTAAGACGGTCAGTAGTCAAAGAGAAAAGGGGGAAAGGATTACAGAGGTCAGGGAGGTCAGAGGAGTGGAGGAGGTTCGAGGCACGGAATGTTCTAAGTGTTTTGTTACAGAGGGGGTAGTATCCCCTTGCTGGGGGAAAGTAGTGTTGCTTAGTTCAGTACACTGGGGAATAGAATGATTGGGGCGATTAAGTGAGGTGACATCCTTTCTGAGAGGGTTGAGTTCAAACGATAGGTTAGCGAGATGGAGTACTATATTAAAAAGCGTCTGGGGAATAAGGGAGAAGGCTGGTAGTTCGAGGGGATGTTCTGCGTTAGTCACGATGAGAGGTCTGGGGTGAGGGAGGGGTGGGACCCAGGTGGAGAGTGTAGAGGGGAGTTCTGATTGCTGGGCGAAGGGAGGGAGGTGAGGTGGGACAGGGCAGTCACTGGAGACTGAAGAGAGTCAATAGAAGGAAAGGGTGCTCGGGGACAGTGAGATGGGTTAACATCCTGGTTAAGGAGGGGAAGGTCAATTGGGGGGCAGAAGTTAGAGTAGGTGATTGAGTCGTAGGGAGGTTAAATTGAGGGGTTTGGAAGGAAGAAGAAGATTGAAGGGAGGAACTGATGTGAGTTATTGGAGCCTCCAGAGGAGGAGAGAGAGTTTGGGTGGTTGAGTAGGCCGTTGGTGAACCAGTAGGAGGGAAAGTTGTGAAGGTGGGGAAGAGATTGGGAATCTGAGCTTGGGAGACCTCTATGGTGTTTTCAAAGTCTGTATGAGGATGGGGTTGGAGAGGGTGAAAGAGGAGGCATAGGGACAGACTATGACTGGGAGGCTGATGGGTCTTAAGAAAGGTATCGAGAGTAGGTAGGATAAGGTGTTGAAATGGTGTTCAAAGATGGTGAGATGTTTTTCAGAGGCTTGAACGAGGATACTTCCAGATTTGAAAATTGAGATGTCTATTTCACCAAGAAAAGTAGGGGAAGGGGTGGTAGAAAGTTTCAAACCATATGGGATTTTGCATGACTTTGTGACAGGGAGGTGTTGGAGGAAGGTGCTTTTCCATTTAGAGGGGAGCTTTGAGTAGAAGATGTAGTTGGTTTTTACAATGGAGGTGAAACTGCTGTAGTTATCTACAAATAACATGTCTTGGTGACAAATTAATAGTTTGTGTTTAAAGTTTTTCGAAGCATTTTTGGAGAGGTTGGGGGGATAAAGGATGTTCCAAGAGTTTGGGCAATGTCTAGCGATAGGTGCATCCAGTGTATTCAGGGAGTGAGTGAGGGGGGCATTGTTATTCCATTTAAGGCCGGAAGGTTAGTGACTAGAGTAAACCCCGGAGAGGTCTGTGCTAGGAAGAAGTCATAAATGGTGTGAGGGAACATTAAACCTGTTAAAAAGCCAAAATGATGGGGCAATGTAACTTAAAGAGGCAGAGAGAATGGTAGATAAATAAACCACAAGCCCGAACAGTTCCCAAGCACACAAAGAGACGGAAGTGTAATGTGCTATAACGCATATTGTCTTGCTGTGGGTAATGTGAAATGGTAAATATTAGGTGATCACGAAGAGGCAGGACAGTTAACAGTGTATGTAGCGAAATAAGGATACAAAGTCGTTAAACAGCTCAGCTAACAATTCAGGAGTATGGATACAAACTAAAAATTCAATGCAATATGACGTTGTGATGTGGTAGGGCAATTAAGGAGCACGTGGAGCTTTAGGTTTAATAAACTACACACGTCATGATTTTCAAGCAAAGGAGGCGTATGAAAGCGTAGGTAAGCCTGACTTCAAGTCAAGTGCTGGCTCCAGCCCAGGGGGCGAAAGGTATGCTGGGAGTCAGGACAGAGGTAGGGTATTTGTCAAGGGAGTACAGTATAAAATCAGACGGAGAGAGTTCTGGGGTGAGGTCAGGGTGAGTAGCAGAACCCATGAATCTGCAGCAATGGGTCCGGACGAGCTCCCCATCTCTGTATTAAAACAGAATAGTGTTATCTGGAGCAAGATTCTCTTCCCAGTGTTTAAATTTAGTTTTTTGCATGCCGTAATTCCTCCTTCCTGGAAGGGCAGCATTCTGGTCCCCCTGTATAAGAAGGGAGACAGAAATGTTCCCCAAAACTATCGACAGATTGCCGTTCTCGACGCCATCGGAAACATTTTTGCTAGATGTCTTTTGCAAATAATTAATGATTGGGTAGCCGAGAACAATGTACTGCCGCTTGAGCAAACGGGGTTTCGAAAAAAGCATGGCACCATGGACAATTTGACCGCCCTACAAGTGTTATCGGAGAAATACATCAAACTCCGGGGAGGGAGAATATATGCAGGATTCATAGATTTCTCCACGGCCTTTGACAAGGTAGATCGTCCTCTGCTGTGGAGAAAGTTATCGGACCTGGGCATGCCATCTGAACTCTTAGACTTGGTCCGAGAGCTCCACTCTGACACTTGGTGCAAAGTGCTTTTGGGAGGGGAAAGGGGCCTCTCCCAAGCTATCCCGTCTGCCAATGGGCTAAAGCAAGGTTGTTTTCTGGCACCACTATTGTTTTCCTCATATTTAGCTGATCTTCCACAAACTCTGTCAAGTGTTGGTATTGCCCCGACCTTGGGGGGCAAACCGATAGCATGCTTGTTATATGCAGACAACATATTAATTTTGAATTTGACCCCCACTGGACTGAACAATCGGCTGCAAGCTCTTCAGGGATTTGCAGAAACACATAATTTAAGGATAAATGTATCCAAAAGTAAAGTTATGTGTTTAGCAGGAAGGAAAAAACAAAAATATGGGAGCTTTTTCTGGAATATAGGGGGCCTTGGATTGGAAATTGTCGAATCTTATACTTTTTTGGGGAAAATAATTACTAGCACACTGAGTGATAAGGGCCATATAGCCAACAATGTTCAGAAGGCAATGTCTCACGAGAGGGGATTAAATACCCTCTATAGATCCACTGGCCAGAGGCATTTTGCCTACCTAGTGGAGGTTTTCAGAGCTAAAGTCCCGTCCTCCTTACTATATGGCATAGAATTACTCGAAGTGGGGAAGTGGGGCTTTCTGAACACCACTGAGGGGAAAATTCTATGGAAATTGTGTATGGTTAATACTGCATGTAATATAGCGGCTTTTAGGTTGGAATTCGGTATACGAAGTGCCTGGGTCCAGGCCCTTGCTGGGGTGGTACGGTGGGTCTCCAGCTTGGCGTATGGTGAACCTGGTACCCTAAGATATTTGATTCAAAAAGAACTTCTCGGACCATTAAAGGAGTACACCTCAATTGTAAAGAATTTTAGACTAGCAGTTAAATTACTGAAATTAGACGAATTGACACTCTTTTCGTTATCTGCTTATCAGTTAAAACTGACTCTAAAATTGGCCTCATGGAATCTAAGTTTTGATGTAGACAAGGAGGCCCTCACGGCAAAAAGAGGTCTGCTACCGATTACTAATCATTATCAAATTAGAATTCCTCAACCTTATATTTCCTGGAATCTTCCCCATGGGGTACGTCGTTTCTTGTTTCTTCTGAGGCAGGACCTACTCCCTTTAAATGTTCTACTGTCAAAATGGTATGGCTCATCAGTAATATGTAATTTTTGTAACAAATTTAAACAGGATGTTAATCATGTGTTATTTGTTTGTACAGCTCTAAAACAACATCGCCTTAAATGGTTGAGACCTACTTGTTTAAGGCTAAATATTGCTTCCGCTTCTGCTCTTTTGGATGCTATTTGTAATCCACCAAATGAGAGGTTTTGCTGTACAAGTTTTAACTTTTTTAAAAGTTTTATGGAAATATACTAGATTTTTTCTTTGTATATTGTAATGCCATTGTTTGATGATTTTATGTGGACCTCAGTTATGAGTTCCAAAACATAAATAAAAATACTTGAACTTGAGTAGCAGAATCAATTTAGCTAGCAGCGAGACCTCTGATTCATTGGGGAATATCAAGACCCAAGCAACCTGACTATCCAGGACTAAAAGACAGGAAGTTAGGCCGCAATTACTTGGAGGTAGAGCTTTAGAGGGGAATACATCTTTATAAGGGATGCAGTTCAGGCAAACCTTTTGCGGTCTTAAAGAAAATAATTACCTCAAGATATGAGGACAAAAAGGACTGATTAAGCCAGGCCCCTCCAACTGTGGCAAAATTAATATGGTTCCAGTAGGTAATGAGCGCCCAGCGTTTAGTGCATGATCATGAAGGAACAAACAGATACCAAGGGAGTTGGATATCCTGGGAGGTGCCAGGCTGAACTATTCCTATTGGGCAATAGTAATGACTTATCAGTAGCCAAAATAGTAAAAACAAAATACACAGAATGGGTGTCCCTCCAAGTATACAACAAGGCTAGGGAAAAACCACACGAATCAAGCAAGCCCAGCAAGAGTCAAAGTATGGGCCGGGCTCCCATGTCAACAGCAATCAGGTAGGTAGATCAGGAGCATCAGGCGACTCAGGTATGTAAGCCAGCACAGTAGTATTAGGGGTATTGTAGCAGTATGCGACGTTCATCCGGAAGCCCTAAAGCCCAGCTCTCAGCTCATTAAACTGGACAGAAAGGGTATGGAGGCAGGAGGGAAACACCGGTCCCAAGTATCAGATGATATTAAGTGATTCCATAAACAAAACACAAGTGTCATTGTCCATTAAAGGAGATTGCAATAATCTAGTATATGGGGATGAAGTAGGTAGACCAAACTAAGATGGCCGCCACAGATTGAGGATAGACCATTCTTCTTTCTATTTCCATAGTTATAGGGTGAGAGATTTGTTTACCCACTATTACATTATTACAATGCGAAAAATGTAAGCACCTGGTCATGCCCTTGTGGGTCCCCTTTGTGGTGGATGAAGGTGATGTCAAAATGCCTTTCGGTTATGAGAACGTTTGCACGAAAACAAAGGGGACACGAAAATAAACTCTGAAAATCAGATTCAGATTGAAGTAATTCCCATAGGTTTAACACTATCTTTTTAATCAAGTTTGAATGATCATCACTACACATGGAGGCAGATAATTGGCAATCTACCTTATTTTACATTAATACAAAACTCAATGTTTACGCAAAAGGAAACCATGAGTGAAAAATCGGAAAGTTCTGCTGTGATACAATAGATTATAAGTTAGATGAGGTGTATACTTGGGTGGTGGTACATGCTTAAAAATGTAATTGGAATAAAGCTAGCACCACCTCTTCTGAAGAAACTTTGGTTTCCATCAGTGACACTCAACCTAATCGCCCTCAAGCTATGTCCACATCCACCAGCTTCACCACAATAGCTGTATCTAGTGGTTAAAAAGTGTATTTTTTAGAGACAAGCCCAGCGGCGAACAATCCTCACAATCAACTCACTGTAGTCACAGCCAAACTCCCGGAGAGCATAGATTCAGCAACAACAGGCAGACCAGGCCATCAAAAGAAGTATTAGTTATAAAATATTTTATCTTACAGTTTATCTAAGAATAAATTGTCACCCTTGGAAAAAGGGAGTTCCTTTGTTCCTACATTTCACTCTAAACATTTAGATTCCGAGATGGCCTTACACAAATTCACTACAAAACGGAGACTTTGGTACTTTTTTTGACTTTCAACTCTGAATCCCTGGTTGAGCCAAATTCTGAATGTCGCAAATGCAAGTCTAAGAGTTCTTTCACTTCCCCTATTTCTCATAAGATCTTAGACAATTTTGAGACCTTAGTTAGACAAGATTTATCTAAATTGCCTGCTAAGTCCACTGTGCCAGCAAATTTGTCCAGAAGCAAACATTTTGCTTGGAAAGCACTTAGAAACAATGAAGAATTAGAATCCCATGCAGACCAGGGTTATACATGTTAACTTAGGTACATAAATACTTGATGAACCCACCGCTGAGACCATTTTTATCTGGGTGTGGATCGCTACATAAACCACCTGGGCAATATTTAGTCACATTTTTACAGCTAATAGTGCAAGCCAGTCCCTCCTATCTTCAAGATACGACTCATTTGTTACAGATTTTAAATGAGGTTCAGATTCCTGATGTTGCTGACGAATGGTTATGCACAGTAGACCTGGTTGCCTTATACACCTCGATTCCAAATATGTAAGGTCTATACCTTACATATGTGAAATCACATATGTAAGGGCACATATGCAGTAGGGCCCATTGATTGGGCCCTACTGCAATATGAGGTACCTGATGCAAATAAAATCTTTTTTCTTGCACTTTTGCATTTTTGTTTCTTTCACAGTTATTTCAAATTGAAGGATCGCTTTTATCTTCAATCTAATGAAACCTCTATGGGCTTTACTGGTGCTCCTAGCTATGCCAACATTTATATGATGACATTTGAAACAGAACACATATTGTCAAACACTAACTGGATGAGCAAGTTAATTGTATATCGTCGCTGTATTTTTTTTCTTTTTCTTCTTCTTTAATCCTCATCTGCCCGACACACGTCCCTTAGATGCGGAAGAAACCAACCAACCATCTCACTGCTTTTTGGAGCAAGACCCTGAGAATTGAGCCGCTTCACAACTCAGCAGAGAATTTTATGAGGTGATAGGAACAACCATACATCTTGTGACGATGTCTCAAGGCAACTTCGTGCCAAAATATTCAGTATATAGATGTCGAATTCTGGGCAGACCACAATACTGAACTGTTGAGTGGGTGGGCTTAATCATCGGATGTTGGGGGAAAAAAAAAAAAACCCAACCCCCCCCCGCCCCCCCCCCCCCCCAAAAAAAAAACACACACATATCGTCGCTGTATTGATGATATTTTAATGATTGGGCATGGTACACAAAGTGATTTGGAGAGCATGGTTAAGGATTTAAACAATAAGAACCCTAGGATTCAGTTTACATCTGTCATAGATTCCCAGACTGTTTCTTACTTGGATGTTTGCATAGGACGCAACGGCTCCCAAATGAGTACAAGTGTATTTAGGAAAAGTACAGATCGAAACAACACTTTGATGTATCACAGTTTTCATCCATGGTCTCCTAAACGCCATCTTCCGTATTCCCAGTTCACCTGAATTAGGCTTGCCAAGACAACACAGGAATTCAAACAAGAATGTATGGCCAGGGGTTATCCTCTTGATATTGTTAATCAAGCTGAGGCACGTGCACAGCAGGTTGAAAGAAGTCTTTTGCTGAAAAAGCCCACTGATAGGAAAACTATAGCCAGAGAAGTATTTGTTTCCACTTTTTAATCTCATTCACACTTGATTAGGAAGATAGTGTTAAACCGATGGAAATTTCTTCAATCTGAATCTGATTTTCAGGGTTTTTTTCTAATCCTCTTTGTTTGCGTGCAAATGTTCTCGTAACCTAAAGGAGATTTGGGCATCACCTTCATCCACCACAAAGGGTACCCACAAGGGCATTACCAGGTGCTTAAATTGCTCGCATTGTAATAATGTAATAGTGGGTAAACAAATCTCTCATCCTAGATCAAGCAAGAACATTGTATTTAATTTTACTGCTAATTTCATCAGCTCACATGTCATCTATGTTATAAAATGCCCATGTGGTCTTTATTATGTTGGAAAAAATGAAAGGTCTACGGACCTGTATCACTGAACACAAGAGCAAAATACAGACCTGAACTTTAAGTTCGCCTTTGTCACAGCATTGGCTAGAACACAATCATACAATAGTGCAACTAAGATTTAGTGTAGTAGAAATCATCAAACCGCTACCAGAAAAAGATCTGTCTAGATTCCTATTGCAAAATGAAACCCATTGGATTTGGTTTTTGAAGACCCTCTACCCAAAAGGGTTGAATGATAAGTTTGAACTGTCTTGTTTCTTGCAAATTAGTATCGGATGTACACATTTTATTGTATTGATTGTGTAGTACCTTCTTATTTATATTAATGTCAGTTATGATCATTACTATGATTTTTTTTCGCAAGCCTGCTTTTGCTTATTATTTGTATTTGTGCTGGCCCACCAAGTGTACTAGATCAAGCGCTATGGTACAGATTTCTATTCATGTTAGTTTTGAATAGGCAGGTCCTTGGGCCATAGGTTTGTATATATTTACAACAAGGGGTGGTGGGGGACAGAGTCTCTGAATTAAGCAGAAAGCTCTCACCCAGTCAAGAGATCAGGGCTAGATCCAACACCGTTTTTTAGCTCACTGCACCATCCCAGTTTCAGAACCTGGCTGTATGCAAATTAGTCTGTTCCTGTCCCAGTGCATGATGGGAACAGGGCAAACCAAACTACAAAAGCCAATTCTTACACTGGGAAGGAAACAAGCTCCCGGGGACCGGTTTCTGGCATTACAGCCGTCTTCGGCCCGGTTTGCTTGAATCCTGATGGTGCAATGAGCAAGGGTCTCACATCTGAGAATACCCTTCCACGCTTAGGGTGGACAAAAATATTTACAACAAGGGGTGGTGAGGGACAGAGTCTCTGAATTAAGCAGAAAGCTCTCACCCAGTCAAGAGATCAGGGCTAGATCCAACACCGTTTTTTAGCTCACTGCACCATCCCAGTTTCGGAACCTGGCTGTATGCAAATTAGTCTGTTCCTGTCCCAGTGCATGATGGGAACAGGGCAAACCAAACTACAAAAGCCAATTCTTACACTGGGAAGGAAACAAGCTCCCGGGGACCGGTTTCTGGCATTACAGCCGTCTTCGGCCCGGTTTGCTTGAATCCTGATGGTGCAATGAGTAAGAGTGGTCTGCTCAATTCAGACACTCTGTTCATCACCACCCCCTTTTGTAAATCGATTTTGGCCACTATAGGTGTGGCAGGGTATACTCAGACATGAGTCCCTTTCTCACTGCTCCATCAGGATTCAAGCAAGCCGGGCCGAAGAGGCTGAAATGCCAGAAACCGGTCCCCGGTAGCTTGTCTCCTTTCTGGTAAAGAATTGGCTTGGTAGTTTAGTCTGCCCTGTTCCCATGATGCACTGGGCCAGGAACAGACTGATTTGCATATAGCCAGGTTCTGAGCTGGGATGGGGCAGTGAGATAAATAACGGTGATGGATCAAGCCCTGATCCTTGGACTGGGTAAGAGTGGTCTGCTCAATTCAGACACTCTGTTCATCACCACCCCCTTTTGTAAATCGATTTTGGCCACTATAGGTGTGGCAGGGTATACTCAGACATGAGTCCCTTTCTCACTGCTCCATCAGGATTCAAGCAAGCCGGGCCGAAGAGGCTGAAATGCCAGAAACCGGTCCCCGGTAGCTTGTCTCCTTTCTGGTAAAGAATTGGCTTGGTAGTTTAGTCTGCCCTGTTCCCATGATGCACTGGGCCAGGGACAAACTGATTTGCATATAGCCAGGTTCTGAGCTGGGATGGGGCAGTGAGATAAATAACGGTGATGGATCAAGCCCTGATCTTTGGACTGGGTAAGAGTGGTCTGCTCAATTCAGACACTCTGTTCATCACCACCCCCTTTTGTAAATCGATTTTGGCCACTATAGGTGTGGCAGGGTATACTCAGACATGAGTCCCTTTCTCACTGCTCCATCAGGATTCAAGCAAGCCGGGCCGAAGAGGCTGAAATGCCAGAAACCGGTCCCCGGTAGCTTGTCTCCTTTCTGGTAAAGAATTGGCTTGGTAGTTTAGTCTGCCCTGTTCCCATGATGCACTGGGCCAGGGACAGACTGATTTGCTTATAGCCAGGTTCTGAGCTGGGATGGGGCAGTGAGATAAATAACGGTGATGGATCAAGCCCTGATCTTTGGACTGGGTAAGAGTGGTCTGCTCAATTCAGACACTCTGTTCATCACCACCCCCTTTTGTAAATAGGTTTGTATAGGCAGGCACATTTAAGTACTTACTTTACTTATTTCATTTATAGGATTTAGCCATTTTTGGAAAGTTTCATTGTAACCCCTCTCTCACTTCTCGTTCACTTTCAACATCATGCAACATAAGTCTGTTTTTTGTTTTGTTCTATTTTGTGCAGGCACTGTCTTTTCTCTATTTCTGTGAAATTCACGTTGGGCACGTAACGTCGCGTTCTTGGTTTTAAACTACGCCGAGCAATATACTTGTGCGAGATGTTGTTTCTTCAGTTTTGAGGCTGCACGTGAGTTGACCCTCTCATACTGGTAAGAACTGGGTTTGATTTGGTTCCCAACTTTAGTTTTTTCACCAGTTTCACGACTAGCATTCATTACTCTGTGGTTTTTCGCTTTACAGGCTCCTTTATCCATTGTTAAGCTTTTACAGCTACCATTAGAGATAGGCTTTAACTATTTATTCTTAGACACAGGTTTGATTTCTAGCACACATTACTGTAGCTCACTTGGCTTTGTTGTTTTTTTTGTAGCAGTTCGCATGATTTTTTTATAGTGTTTTAAATGCGGCGTTTTTCGGCAGGAACATTTATTTATTTATTTCAGTAAGTGCACTACACAATGGGTGACCTTTTGATCTATGGTTTCTTTCTTCTTTTTTCACTGTCATCAATCTGTTTTTTCTCATGACGCTTTTGTAGTAGTCATGTCTAGTGCCACTTCATCACCTGACCCTTTTGAGCTCTTCACTAAGCTTTCATCCTTTACAGTGTATGAGTTATTAATGAGAGATTGAGACACTCATGTTACAATTCATGTTCTACATTCCCCTGATGAAGGGCTCAATACAGCCCAAAATGCATTCGGAAAGATGATTTCTGCCGATCTGCATTGCTGAGAAAAAGCATCATTGTGTTTCTTTTGAAAAGTAGCTGCAATGGACTGAATTAAAGCAGATTCCACTATAGTCATTCTCCATGTTTGATCATTTTGGAGTGATTTGATACAAATGTTTTGAATTGAAATTTATTTAGCTACCGATTAGATTTATCTATGACTTTAGATTTATTTGGATGAAAGTAATTTAATGTACGCTTAGTATTAAGCGACCTTATAGTAGTGCACTTGGATTCCATGGATATCAATCCAGGTTCCCTTGTCTATATTTTTATCAGGAGGCATACACAGCCCCCCCCCACCAGGTGCACACTTTCATTTGATGAATTTGAGAGGAATGGATTATTTTGTTTGAATCAGTTGTACTTATTGATTGCATTCTAGCTGTACTTCTCCTTACTTTTAGAAAGTTAGCATTTTCTATTCCTAACCATTTGGTGCCTGCGGCCTTTTTCCTGGGTCACATGACTAGGTGTAGTTGGCAGTTGGCCTTTCTGTGTTCCTTCCAGACAGCCTCAGAGGGACTGTGTGTTGGCAGAGTGGGGCATACTGGCCGGATGAGGTGGCAGAGTTACGCGCTGTCCCATTTGGACTTCAAAGACACTGCCTCAGCCCACACACAAAGAACTGCACAATAGCCTATTGTAGCGGGATCAGGGTAGGGAGGCATGACTTTCCAGACACCTCTGTGGGGAAAACACTCCAGAAGTCTCTTCTACTTCAAAGCTAGCACCAGGTATAAAATTAGGACCCTCAGACACACTCTTAAGTTCCCTTCTGAGCCTACAGAAGGACTCCCAGAAAACTGCTCAGCTGCCTGTGTCCTGCTGGGTGCTTCAGAGGACGGCCCTGCTGCATCAAGAGTACTGCCCTGTTGCTTGAAGTCTGCCTTGTGCCCTCAGTGGTCTGTCCTGCTGCTTGAGACAAACTTTTTTACATGAACCCAGGACTCCCAGAGTTAGCCGGCCACCTGATCAGGTACAGAAAAGGCTCCACCCGTCTTGAACCGTCACCTGAGCCAAGTCTGAGCGACTCCTGGGCCTTCCTATAGTGCCCCTCTAATCCTGGAGTCTTGGAAGCAGTGCCAAAAGTGCTTAAATAGACAAAATCCAAAACCTTGGACCTGGAATATTTTTTGCCAAAAAAATGCTCTGAGAATCGATTGGCATGTCTTCCGGGTAGAACCTACTATGTTCCTCTCTGCAACAGCTCTGTTCAGCGGCTCCTTGCAGAAGGGGTATCCAGCCTAGTGAAGCCCTCGTTGGCTACTGCCTTCATCCTCCGGCTTGAGATATTCAACCCAAAAAAAAATGACTGACACTGAATGTAGAAATCTTCACTGCGACTTTGTCCAGCTGCTGTCCAGTGAAGACTCCTCCAGGATACTACCGACTGCCTTACCCCTCTGAACTCTTCCCAGACAATTTTTGTCCAAAATTTCTTCTACTTCAAAAAGTGATCGGAGATGGAGACCAATCCACTTTGTGTATCTGATCATGGTGGTCAGCCACAAGATTCGATATTGTCCCTGTCTTCCATGACTAAATATCCAACGTTGGCACTTTGATCTTTTAGGTGCCATTTTTCACTTTAAACTTAAACAATTCATAACTCTGATTCTACTGATTGGATGTTTATTGTTTTGGTGTTAATTATTTATAACAACCTACTCTATTTTTCTAAATCGGTGTGGAGATTGTCTTGTGTTGTGGTCTCACTTTATTACTATTTAAGTGCTGCATGAATACTTTATCCATTGCCTCTAAGTGAAGCCCAACTGTATTTGTACCAAGTTACCAGAAGGTTAAGCGCAGCTTAATTTAGTGGCTGTTGTTTGAGACAGGCTCTCAACCCCCCAACCATCAATCCAATCTCTCACATGTATCAGATACATTTTTACTTGTTCCTATTAGGTAAGGCAAGAATTCATAAAACCAAAAGAGCAAATGTGTCCTGTTTTTTTAATGACAGTATTCTGTGCTACATTAATAATTGAACTACACTATATACCTAAAGCAAAAATGGGTTGTCCTTGTATTATGCACACACCTATGGAATATCAGCATAAGTCTTTGCAATGAGCTGTAAGTACATGTTTTAATTTCACAACCATAAATTGCCAAAAAGAACTGTACCATTAAAAAAATCATATTTTGTGGTAAGAGGCAATGAGAGGAGAAGGACAAACAGGATGTAAAAGTTGGTAAGAGAGTGTTTCAAAGAAATGGCAGAGTAGAAAGGGAGAAGGAAGAGATAGAGGTGAATAAAAAGGACAATGAAAGATCTGACCCAGCTTAAGGCAAGTTCAATGAAGCTAAAATTAGAAAATGGAAGTAGGAGAAATGGGGTAAATAGAGGGTAGTAAGGTAATTTTCTCACATCAATGTGGGTCCTCCCCTTTAAACCCAACACATTTGTGTTAGAAAATAACCCTTTCTGCATGGTCACCTCCAAACCTTTTTTTTGCCTACCCCAGATCATAAGTCTTTATGTATTCCACCTAGAAAGCCACCTACAATTGAAGCTTAGGTGTAACTTGATGAGCCATCCTGACAGGATGGGAGGAAGGAGCTGGGCGCAGCCACACTTACACTTGAATAGGCTGTGTCCTGTCCACACACAAATGGCTGCATATCCCCCTTTAGTTGCTCTGTAGGCAGGGCAGGATCTCTGTGCACTTAAAGGCCTGTCTTTGAAGTCTCCCCCACTTCAAAGGACATACAGGGTATATGTACTTGACATCTGACACCACCACTTCAGTCCATGTCTGGACATGTGGAGTGTCTGCCAGGAAGAAGGACTGGTGTGCTGCTGAAGGACTGGGACTCAGCTGGACTACTGCTTAGTTGGACTCCTGCCTTGCTGTGCTGCCCTTCTCCCTGCTGTTCCCCTGCTTGGGTGAGAAGAACTGGACCGCCATCACTTGATCCCAGAGTGACGCCAAAGCGTAGCTGACTGGATCCTAGATCAGACGTCTCAGTGGCATAAAAGACTTCCAACTTGGGGGGGCGTGGCTTAGGCACCAGCGGGAATGGCGGCTTTCCCGAGGGGCTCCGTGATGCCGTAGTTGACCGGAACTCTCCCGGATGCTACCAACGATTGCAGGTCCTGCCACACCGCTTCTACTTACGGCGGAATACCTGCTGCATCTTTGGAGCTACTTGCCAGCTTATGGGGTGAGCGGAAACGCGCTGTTGGAGCATTTTGCTATCTCGGAGCTCCGCGTCTTAGCGCGGCCGCCATTTTGCGATGCTCCTCGCCTCACAAAACACTGCTCTTCCTCATTACTCTGGATTTTGAGAGCCTTTTCACTAGGTGGTGTACTCACTTCCTCAAAACTCCTCAAAGTCTGAACTTTACTTTTATTCTCTACACCAGACATGTGATTTATTGGATTTGGGATCTTCTTTTTGTTTTCTTCAGCCCACATAATCACTATGGCCGCCATTTTGAGATGCTGCTCTCTTCATGTCTCTACAACTCATCCCCTCTCGTGAATTCTCCTCTCATTTTAACTCAAACAGCCTTTGTGGATTTCTTCATGATTTTTTCCAGCCTTTTTTCCTGCATATTTTTGTAATTCCCCCCTCTTCTCTGGTAATTGAGATTTGGTGGCACTCTTTTTCTTGTATGGTGGTGATTGCGATTTAAGCTTCATTACTCGCACCTTTTTGCTCTCAATTAAGTACGAATTGTGTACCTAGTGCTTTTTACTTCCTTACTGACAATGGTGCGCCAAAACCGCACTGAGCCTCAACCAATTCCACAATCCCTGGCAGATGTTAACCCCTTTAGTGTTTTGCAGGACACTTCTGAAGATGTCACAAGTGATTCTCTTCTCACGAAAAATTCCCCTGTACCTTCTTCTCGCTCAAATGCAAAACTCATTACTAAAGGGTCTCCTATGACATCCTCTACTGGGAAGAGAGTGAAGGTGAACCCGCCATCACCCACCAACACATCTTCGTCCATTTTCATGGAACTTATATTGGAAGAGGTATGCTCACTGAAACCTTTCATGGAAGAAATCCGCTCTCTCAAACCATATATGGCTGACACCAATACTCGCCATCAAAATCTGGAAGATAACTGGTCCCATACAGAACAGAAAGTGGATCACTTAGAGAAATCTCTCTCCTCAGTCCTATCTTTTACAGCAGTGGTTCCTGACATGCAGAAGGAAATTCAGACCCTTAAACAACAGGTGAAAATTTTGGAAAATCGAAATAGACGCAATAATCTTCGCATTTATGGTCTTGCTGAAGGACTTGAAGGATCCAATCGTATAACCTTTTTTCAATCCTTTTTACCTCAGCTTTTGGGCCTTGCCGACTCTCCACCACTGAACATCCAACGAGCACACTGTTTAGGACCTCCCTCTTGCATCTCTACTACTTCATCGTCTACCGTAAAACCCAGAGGTGTCATTTTGTATTTTTTGGAATGCACAGACTTACTTAAAGTTCTTCAGTCTGCTAAAAGGAAGGGTAAGATCTCCTGGAATGGCTCCAATCTCTTCTTTGCACAAGACTATGCTAAAATTACGGGGGACCGTCGCAAGAAATTCCTGGAGATGAGACCAGCACTTCGTTCCTTGAATGCTCGTTATGGTTTATTCCATCTGTGCCTGTTCAAAGTGACTTACAACAATAAGACGACAACTTACAGAGACCCGGTCCAGCTTCAAAAGTTTCTTGACTCCTGCACCACCGATTCTATGGACATTCCTATTCAGTAATTACTATGTAGGCCAATTGATATGAATGTTATACCCTGTTTGAAGAATGTCTCTCATCATGCCGTTATCTTCCTATTTGTATCCACTTCTGTATCCATTTTGTACCTTTTCCTTTTTATTTTATTAAGTTTTGTAACTCAGTCTTTTACACTGTATCTCATCCTTATACTTTTGTGATAGTTTAACAATATTTTCTTTGCTTCCCTCTAGATGCGGTCTATGGTCCCTCTCATTTTTTACCTCTCGTCTTCAACTGGAGATTGTTTTGCCCTGCGTGCATCTCTGTGATCCCTCCGGTTTGGCCCTGTCGTCCCCCCTTACGGCTCCACCACCCCCTACCTCCTTGTCTTCCTGTGGTATGTATCCTTCTTGTTTTTTTCTAAGTTGCATATCACATTTCTTGTACATTTTTGTTCTCTGTTTGTCCTCCTTTTCCTTTTTTTCTTTTTTCCTTTTCTTCTTTCCTCCTCTTTTCTCATGCACCCCCTTTGTGGTCTTTGATTACCCTTATCTATTTTCTATCACCCAATACCTACCTTCCTTTCTCTTCTTTTACCTTATTATACCTCTTCTTCATTTCCTACTTGATATTAGTACTCCTGTGTTGCTTTGTTTTATTGTTCTCTTCTACATTTCTTACAATATAATGCATAGTTCATCTTCATATGTTTTTAGTCAAGTTGATTATATTTTATCTTCTGATAACAGTTTCAGTATTTTGACGCCTATTCTCAAATCTGTTTTTGTTCTTACTCAAATAGATATTGTATATCTTGTTTCTATTAGTATCATATGTACATATCCCACATTAATCTTTTACATTTAGAGTTTTAACTTGGAATGTTAAAGGAGTTAATAACACTATAAAATGGCAGGGTGTGTTAAGTCTTTTAGCTAAATTAAATGCTGATATTGTTTTTATCCATGAAACTCATTTATCAGAGATTGAAGCGAATAAATTGAAGAGAGGTTGGGTGGGTCATGTCTTCTCTTCTCCTGCCCTTGGGAAGAAAAATGGTCTATCTATCCTATGCCACAAAAAATATAATATTACAGTGCTACATCAAGAAAACGATCTAGAGGGTCGTTGGGTAATTGTCAAATTACTTTTTGATCAAATATCTTTAGTATTGTTTAATATATATGCTCCTGTTTCTATTGACAATTTGTTTTGGACTTCAATCTCTGATAAGCTTGTTACATTCAACGATAATTATATCATTTTTGGAGGTGATTGCAACCAGGTTTTTGATCCCATTTTAGATAGATGCTCCACAGTTAAATTTTCCAACACTAGAATGCACTCACAATTTACCTCTGCCATTCGTCGCAAAGCCTTTTCTGATATTTGGAGGCTTTGCAATCCTGATTTACAGGAATATACTTTTTATTCTCCCCCTCATAATTCGCAGTCCAGAATAGACTATCTCTTTCTCAGTAAACCTCTCTCCAAGCTTGTCTCACACTCTGAAATTGGTTCTATCCTGATTTCCAAACAGGCTCCCGTCTTTGTGGACTTTGATTTGCTCCCCTTCTCTCCTCATTCTGGCAGATGGCGTTTTAATAATACATTACTTTCAGATCCTAACTTCACAAGCCAATTCACTTCTTTTGCGACTGAATTCTTCTCTCTTAACTCTTCCCCAGAATCCTCTCCAGTAATGATCTGGGATTCTTTCAATGCGGCGGCTAGAGGTTTTATTATCAACTTCGTTTCGCGGAAAAGAAAATTTTTTGAGAAACAAAAGACTCAACTGTTAGCTGAAATTAAACAGCTGGAATACTCTTATTACCATATGAATTCCAATACTTCCTTAAATAAACTTATTGCAGTTAAAATATCCTTCAATAAATCTTCCACAGAAGCTGCTTCCTCTTACCTTTTGAAAAGTAGTGCCCAATGCTATGGAGGACAAAACAAAATGGGCAAATTGCTTGCGAACTATTTAAAAATTTGTGAAGAACGGACAAAAATTGAATCCATTCGTAACAATGCAGGTGAGGAATTTTTTAAAGATGAGGACATTTCAATGAATTTGTTTCTTTTTATAAGACCTTATACACACCAGAACAACGCCCCTCTTCCGCTGCGCTCTCCTTTTTTTTTGACTCACTTCTTTCCCCTTCACACATAGCTTGGACTTTTCCTCTTTGGATTCTGACATCTCTTTATCCGAAATTAAAACAGCTGTTTCCAAATTAAAAAGGGGTAAAGCACCTGGCCCTGATAGCTTTACTATTGAAATCTATCATAATTTTTCCCCTTTATTACTTCCTCACCTTCTAACGCTTTATCAATATTTTATACAATGTAACTCTTCTTCTGGTTCTTTTCAAGAAGCAGTGATTTGTTTAATCCACTAAGAAAATAAGGACCCTTCTCTTTGTAAAAACTACCGCCCAATCTCCTTGTTTAATTTAAGATTTTTGCTAAGATCCTTGCTCTTCGTATTGACCCCATTCTTCCATATATTCTTGGACCGGAACAATCTGGTTTTGTTAAAGGTCTTCTGTCTTCAGATAATTCCAGAGTCTTTTTTAATATTCTTAGTAAAGCCTCTTCCCTTGATCATCCCATTGCTGCTATAGCATTAGATACTGAGAATGCCTTCGACAGAATTGGATGGGATTTTATGTTTCAGGCTCTTAAATGGATTGGTTTTCCTCCCAAATAGATTTCTTGTATCTCATCATTATATTCAGATCCGAAAGCCTCTATATTTGTCAATGGGAAAACTTCATCTTCCTTTTCTCTATTTCGAGGTGTCCGCCAAGGCTGCCCTTCTCCCCTCTTTGATTTATAGTTGCCTTAGAACCCTTCTTAACGAAAATCAGACTAGATGATAGAATTTCCAGTTTTAAACTTGGTACTTCTCAAGTTAAATTGTCAGTATACGCTGATGATATTCTTCTCTTTTTCTGCTCCAACCCCTCTACCTCTCTTCCGGCTTTCTTATCATCTGAATTCAGACAAATGTGAGGTTCTTCCCTTAAATGTTCTTTGCCTAAAACAAGATTTTATTTCAACTGGTTTTTCTTGGAAAACTACTAAAATTAAATACTTAGGCTTATGGTTCTCTTCTTCCTTCCCTGACACCTTAAGAGAAAATGTTGATGCTATTTCCAAATCGTTATCTTCTTCTATTGACCGTTGGCATCCACTTTTTCTCTCCTGGTGGGGACGCTTAGACTCTATCAAAATGATGCTCTCTCCACTCATCCTTTATCTCTTATCCATGATTCCAGTTCATGTTCCTAATTTTTATTTTAAAAAGAATGATTCCATTTTAAACAAATTTCTTTGGAAAAATAAATCTCCTCGTATTTCTCTTGCTGCCCTTAAAGATGATAACATTTCTGGTGGTCTTAAATTTCCTGATTTCAAATCCTATCATCTTGCTTTTTCACTTCGTCAAGCCTCTCGTTAGATTTCTTCTTCTGATCCGGATCAAGATTCTCATCCTCCTCTTTCATAGCCCCTTTCCATTTTGATGAATCTCTTGCTTTTACTAAAACCATTACTTCCTTTCGTTCTCCAGTTATTTCCGATACTCGTAAAATACGAATGCCTCTACTTCCATCCTCCTTCCCTACTAACTCATCGCTGGATCTCCAACCCATTTGGAATAATAATTTAATACCCCTCAAAGGTAGAACCTTTTACTGTAAGGTATGGGGATCTAGCGGTTTACAATGGATTTCTCAATTGGTCTCTAGTAATCTTCCTCGTTCTTTTCTAGATCTTCAATCGTCCTTCTCTCTACCTTCCTCTTGTAAATCTCAAAATAATTTACTCCTCCCATTCCTCCAGCAATACCTTCACCTCCCTACCTACTACTCCCACTATTCCTAACAAATGCACAATACTCTTTCCTTTGCTATCTTCCTCTACTTCTGCCTCATCACTTTATCGTAACTTATTCTTCACTTTCGGATAGACCCAAAAGTAAATGTGAATTGGCCTGGGAAAAAGACCTCGCGGATTGTTGGAGTACTCCCTTTTGGGATAAATTATGGTTAAAGATTCATAAGACGTCCAGAACAGTCAGCACCTCTCAAACTTTATACTTCTTATACAAACGCTTTCTCTTCACTCCGATGAAACTAGCCTACTTTTCTTCTGACCTTTCTTCCCATTGCTGGTCATACAAACATCCCTCAGCAGATTTAAAACATATGTTGTTTGATTGCCCTTACCTTTCCCGCTTTTGGCTTTTGATTTGGTCCCAAAATAATAAATTCTTTCACACCCAAATTTCTTTTTCTATCTCTAACATTTTTCTAGGTTCCCTTTCACCCTTATGGCCGTTCCCTTCCTCCACTCCCACACTGAGGTAATATAAATTTTATGATTGATTGTGTCCCCTAACTTAGACCCCACCGACTCCATGTACTAGCTTGAAGTGCATGTAACTTCCCTCCTGTGCCAGCTATGAAGACGCAAATACATTTGCGTCCAACGTAAACATGTTCTCTTTCAGATCCGCCATGAACGGATTGAATATTCAGTTTCTAAATATGCTATGCCAACGTCTTTTTGTGGTATACTGCACATGTTTTTCAGCTCTGGCGAAGTAGGCCTGAATTCTGCCATCGAGCCTTTTTTCCTGCCTTCTGACTCTGAAAGACCCAGCCCAGGCTACCTCTGTGCCAGTGACCCCTGCCTTACTTCTGGCGCGGCTAACGGTGTTCGGCTCAGCCCGTTGCCTGCCAAGACTGTATTCAACCTTCGAATTATCTGCTCCACTCTTTGAAAATACATTCCTGTCTGGTAGATTCACGTCAACATCCTTCCAGCTGCAGAGCAAAGGGTTAGGCCTCACTGTCTCTATGCAAGTAATTCATGGCCCTGTTTCCATGGTAGGCCCATGCCCTCCCTCGCACCCCTCGCGTCTCATGCAGACACGTAGACGCTCATACACGCACTCATAGCCAGTATAGAATAGCCTCTTGTCCGAGAGACCTTTTCCCTCCAGATAATACAGTTCCTTAAACATGAGATATTAGATACGATTTGGGATTAGGTTGATCTGACATCCAGACATCCGTCTACACTTGTAGGGCTAAATGTCAAGTCCCCCTTCACCCCTCGAGTTTCACGTACATTACACGTCATACTGCTGCGCGCGCATCTCTGCCATGTATTTCTGCTGACACTGCCGGATTCACTCATGGATCCGCCTATCTGTGACATCATGTTCAATGACGTTCTTGTTCACGCCTTCATGCACGCCTATTGTAACGCCTTTTGTATTACGCACACGCATTCTTATCTCTCTTCTCAGCTGTTACGCCTCCTGCATATGCCTTTACTGTAATGGATTGACTATATATATGAATGTCTGTCAATAATGTATTGTCGCATACTTGCATATTCGCATATTACCATTGACTCTGTCTGTCAGTCCCTTCCCGAACCCATGTGGTGACGGAATGGTATGCCACCTTGGCTCGAGCCAATATGCTAATCACCCAATTCCTTTTATAGGAATAAAACCCTTTTGAGAAACCTCAAATATCACGGATTTTGCCTCTTATTTATTATGAGTTATTCTTATTGATTTTACCGCATAGAAATTAAGCACCGGTAATTAGAATTTACCACATTTTGGCGCCCGAATAGGGACCCCTCCCCCATCTCACGCGCCGGTGGTGCGTTGCAGGCCTGGCCCCCTGCCACAGCCGGACGGACAACTACGCGTACCCGCAGGATTTCCTGTATCTCCCTCAGGCCAACGGAGGTGACTGAGGCTGCGATCGACACCCAGACGAGGCGGTGAGAAGTGCGGAGGATCCCGACCAGAGCCTAGCTGAGAGAGCAAGATCCGAGGTATACGGAGGCCCACCAGGTTCCGAAGTTCCGAGGTTTCTGCGTCACGAGTCGAGTCCGAATCCAGTCCGAATCCAGTCCAGGGTTTCCGAGGCCTTCCGTTTCCGTGCTTCCCGGTGAGTACCGTTGCTGGGGACGCATCTAGACGTGCGCATTAGTTTGTGCCGGTCAAGACAGGTGTGGGTACACAGACCTGGTCTGCACTGTTTTAGACAGTGTATCTGTACTGTTTAGCAGTATATCCAGTCTGCACTGTTGAGCAGTGTATCTAGTATTATGCAGTTAGCAAGTTACCTTCTAATTGTCATTATTCATGTCAAAATGTTTTAATGTGTTTCAATATGTCGTGGTATGAGTGATTGTTCGACCATCGTTATTGTGATTATTGTGTTCATTGTATTCATATCTGAGTAAGAACCAAGTAGCCAGATTTCAGGATGCCGTTGTTTTCCAAATTAAGACAAATAAAAACTAGAAAAGGGGTATTAGAAGAAGCTGTTCCCATTCCACCTAGGGACACTCCAGGGTACTTTATGTACCACAAGCATGGCCTAGATGCCGTTTTATTCCTCGACTTATGGGTGGACTACACTAAAGAACTATCCGAGAATCAGAGATGGCCCGCTGCTGGGACATGGGATGCAGATTGCATCATGAGAGTAGAAGAGGCACTGTGGAAAAAGAAAGCCAGACAGTCACAGAAAGATGCCATTGAATTATGGCGTAAAGAATCACATAGGCGTACAGAAAAAGCACTTAGAAAAGAAGAGAAAAGGAAAGAGGATCCAGAGAAGGCCCAGGAAAATGTATTAGTTGAGGAAGGTACCCGAGTAAAATTAGAACAGGTAGACAGACAGCGAAACACACTCATGAACGGCATGTACCCCCTCTTGACTGAGGGTTTACCTAAAGCCACCCCGGAAGTACCGAAAGAACTACCACCCCCACTGCTCCCGACTAAAATGCACCAGAAAACAGCAAAGGACATTTTCCTTTCGTCCTATCTAGACGATGTGGCCCCCGCATATGTAAATACCGCACCGCCACGCACACCTCCTCCCCGACAAGCCACTCCTCCTGGTCTTCCAGCTGTCCTTCCACCTATTCCTGGTCCTGCCCCCCCCGTTTCACACCCAACGAACCCCTTCGGAGCGGGCGCCTCAGGAGGCGCGCCCGGAGGAGCGACAGGTTTCCAGACTCCGCCATCCGCCCATCGGCTGACCTATAGAGACCTAGCACAGCAACGTACACCTAGAACAGGCGATATTACATTATATGGAGATCACCTTGGAGACTGTAGATATGATCCAGTACCTGGTAAAAAGAATGACGAAAGAATGTTGCTCGCATCAATACGCTTGCGACGAGTCACAAACTTCTTATTAACACTACCTGGAATGGTAGATCATCTAGATCGAATATATCAGTTTGTACAGACAGGAGTAGGGCCTGAAAGTATTAAGGAGGCCATGGCCTATCAGAAAGTGGATACTAAAGCTAAGATATTACGGTTTCTTATAAACTGTTTTATAAGGGAAGTGGATAGGCCGGGTATGAACCCGGAAGACGTAAAAGCGCTCCATCGGTGGGGCCAGAATATAGCAGCTGGGAATCACGATAAAGAGGCCTGTGTAGATAATATGTACCGAAGAATCAGAAATGCAATAAAGAAGATGCATGAGAAAAGACAGCCACCACCGGAAATAGATTCAGACAAACTTGAATCTTCAGAGGAGGAGGAGGACGGGCAAGAGCAGACCCCAGAGCAGACACAATTACCAGTTAGAGAAACGATAGCATATGTAGGTAAGGGAAGACCTTTCAATAATTCAATGCGCCCAGTGCGTCCAGAAAGTAAAAGAATGTTCCAAGAAGCCATGTGTAATCCAAGAACTCCTGAACACTTATTCCAAGCTACTGATAACAGACTTCGAGAACGAATGGGGTACCATGTACTCGATTCTATGGACGAACAAGAATTAGCCAGGTCAGCCGTGCAATGGGCTGACAATTCTGAGAAATATGGTGATGATGCGTTAGCGCATACGTTTTTGAACCTGACACCGAGTGAACAGCGTTTAGCTGGTACATACATGATACAACACCTGCTCTTATTATATAGAAGCCAGCATTCTGATCCAGGCCCCTTGCCTGATATATTAATAGAATTGCTCATGAACAAATGGAGAGGTCTAGGTACCGATCTAATTAAAGTAATTCTAGAACACCGACACAGATATAGCGCCTTCCTATGTCCACAGACCGACTCAGCAGATGTCATGGAAAGAAAAATGTATTACATCGACGGACAGAATCCGTTGCGAGAAGTGCACCCAGTACAGAACGCAGACAATACATTTAGACGTGTGTTTGTGTACACACCCATAACTAAAATAGAATTATTGGAAATGAAAAAATTGGTACCTAGTCATGACAAAGATCCCGCAGGTTTCCACCGTGAAATAAAAGACATGATACTCATGGGTGACTATACTTATCCCGACATTATGAAAATATTGAAAGTATTACTGCCCCCCGGTATATACGAGAAACTCAAAGAAAAAGAGTGGGAGGTGGGGGACACAAAGATTGATTGGGCTGCATTAGAAAACGAAGAAAATACTAGAATTCCGGGCCAAGGGCTTGGAGACAAAGTTAAAGCATTACCAGGATTGTTAGTACAAGTGTTGCCACGTTTACTAAGTACTAAAAAGGAAGATTGGGGTGCCATTTCAGCTTGTAAACAGAAACCCGATGAAGATACCAGTGATTTCTATACCAGATTTGAAAAATGTTTTGGCATTAATAGCGGTCTGAAAGCAAGTAGCGAGTCATATCCACATCTTTTTGTAACGAAATTAGTCGAGAATTCACTGCCCCAGGTTAAGAATAGAGTACTGAAAGTCGAGAGCACCTGGCAAGCTAACACCCCCTCACAAATGTTACAAATGTTACAGTACCACCAGAATAGAATTAGAGAAGAGCAAGAACACGAACAAAGACGTATGAAAGACACGAAAATGAAAATGTTAGTTGCCCAGTCAGTTCCCGCCGATGGCCATAAGAAGGGAGCGACCCAGCCCAGTAATTCGACAGCTCCTGTTAAAGGGACATGTAACTATTGTAAACAGCCAGGTCATTATGTAAACAATTGTGCCGTTCTGAAACACAACATCTCCACGGGTAAGACCAAGGAGAGACCGCGCGTACCTAGACAGGATCAGGCCCAGCAACAAGTACCACAGAATATACAACATATTCCGCCTATGCCAGCTTCATCACAAACTGTAGCAGTGCCACAGCAACAGCCTATAACTGCAACACAGAACACAACACAACAGATGTACCAGTATGCACAAAATGATTATCCCGATTATCAACGATACACATGAAACAGCCTAGAGAGGGAGTTCGGTTTGCCCCTTATTGAAGTTCCCGTAGATCAAGAGGGTCCTTATGTACACAGTCAGGTGTTAGGAAAAGACCGAAAGTTTTTAATTGACACAGGTGCAAGCAGGACCACAATCAGTCACAATGAGGTTCCAGGGGCACCCCTCTCAGGCTCACAGAATGTTTCCCTTGGATTTTCAGGAAAACCTATTATTATTGAAGTATCACAGCCACTTCCCCTTGCAGTCGGTCCTCTGACACGGACTACAGATTTATTGCTCACAAAATCATGCCCAGAAAACTTATTAGGAATAAAGACACTGAAAGCTCTAGGAGCTATTATATGCTGTTCTCCGGAAGGAGTACGCTTATTTTTGCGAGATTTTAAAGGCCATTATGTATTAAGAGACATGGATCCCCGGTTACAGAATGTACCTGCACACTTGTGGGCACAAGGCCCCACTGATGTGGGTTGTATGCACATTACACCATATCGAGTCACACTTAAAACAGGAGTGGTATTACCACGAATACGACAATACAAGTTACCTCCAGATGCTGTAGTGGCTTTGCTGAGAATTATTGACGAGCTCATTGCACAAGGAGTGGTTGTGGAAACCGACTCCAATGTATGTAATTCTCCTATCATCCCAGTTCTTAAACGTACTGATCCAAATGCACCACCTGTTTATCGATTAGTTATTGATCTACGCGAATTGAATAAATGCATTATACCACAGTATCCTGTGGTCCCAGATATCTCTTCATTACTGACAGCTATTGATTCAGAAGCGACGTTCTTTACTGTAATTGACCTCAAGAACGCCTTCTTCAGTGTCCCAATTGATCCAGAAAGCCAATACTTGTTCGGATTCAGTTTAAATGGACGATCTTTCAAATTTGCACGCGCACCTCAAGGATTCACAGAAAGCCCCAGCATCTATAGTCAAGCACTGAAAAGACAACTCGACAGTATTCACATGCCAGCTAACACTGCCCTACTCCAGTATGTCGATGATCTGCTGATCACCGCACGGAGCGAACCCGAATGTGAAAATGCATCACTGACAGTTCTGAATTTCCTGGCCGACAAGGGGCACAAGGTGTCCCCTTCGAAGCTGCAATTCTGTGTTCAGCAAGTTGTGTACCTGGGTCACTTGCTGTCCAAAGTGGGGAGACAGCTCACTCCTGACCGCATTCAGTTAATTGTAAACATGTCACCACCAAAGACACAAAAGGAGGTGCGGGCTTTCATAGGCCTCACCTCGTACTGCAGACAATGGATTCCCCAATATGCATTTCTAGCAAAGCCACTCATCCAGTTGACAACTCAGGAGGCAGCGACATGGACTGTCCTCCCTTGGACTCAGGAACATACACAAGCTTTTGAAAACTTAAAGAAAGCCTTATGCCAAGCACCAGTTTTAGCAACGCCATGTTACAGTAAACCTTTTACACTTTTTGTCACAGAACGTGAAGGTACTGCCTTGTCAGTCCTCACCCAGGAACAAGCAGGTTCACACAAACCGTGTGCTTACTTTTCTAGCACATTAGATCCAGTAGCTCAAGCTTTACCTGCATGTTTGAAATCAGTGGCAGCGACAGCTTTAGCAATCAGACAGAGCGATGCCATAGTATTAGGGCATCAATTGACAGTACAAGTCCCACATTCTGTGGAAGTTCTTTTAAATCGTACACAGACCCAACACTTGACCATAGCAAGACTGACAGGTTATGAATTGACATTGTTTCAACCACACATAGAAATTAGACGCTGCAGCACATTAAATCCCGCCACACTGTTGCCATTAAATGGAGTAGATCCATTGGCACATGATTGTATTGAAGTCATTACTATTACAACAAAACCCAGACAAGACTTGACAGATGTCCCATTACCAGATCCAGACCTGACACTTTATGTGGATGGTTCATGTATGAGAACAGGTACAGGAGAATTAGTGGCAGCCTACGCAGTCACTACAGACACCGAAGTTATAGAAACAAATTGTATTGACACCCTGTCAGCTCAAGCAGCAGAGCTCATCGCTCTGACACAAGCATGTATTCAAGCCAAGAATAAGAGAGTCAACATATACACTGATTCACGTTATGCATTCGGAGTCGTTCACGACTTTGGAGTCCTCTGGCGAGAGAGAGGTTACTTAACTTCTCACGGTGCCAACATCCAACACGGTCCCCTTATTCAAGGTTTATTAGATGCAATACATCTACCTACTGCAATCTCTATCATGAAATGTAAGGCACATACAAAGGTTACCAACACGATCTCCCAGGGTAACGACCTGGCAGACCGAACAGCTAAGCAAACTGCTCAGAATCGAATGCATGCAACTGACTTGACAAAGACAATAGTTCCGACACCATCACACTGCATGACAGTCAGGGATCCCGCCCATGATGTAATTGACATACAGACACATGCCACACCAGACGAAATCAAGAAGTGGACTGAACTAGGAGGGATCCAAACAGATCAGGGATGGATGACGAAGGGAAAATCTACATGGTTTCTCCCCGACTCTATGGTTCAGGTTATCATTAACACAGTACATAGTCCAGCGCATCTAGGAGAAAAAGCAATGCTAGACAGCATCCAGCACATATGGTACAATAAGAACTTCCGAGCAGCAGCCAAACAAAAAGTGCGTACTTGCATGATTTGTTGTCAGTTTAATCCAGGTAAAAGCATCCCTGTAGAGCAAGGTGGATTTCAGCCTCCCGATCACCCTTTTGAAGTCCTCCAGATGGATTATATCCAGATGGACCGCTGCCGAGGTTTCAAGTATGCCCTCGTAGTCGTATGTGCACTTTCCCGATGGACAGAAGCATACCCAGTCCCAGATTATACTGCTCCGACAACAGCCAAGCAACTGGTTCGCGAGTTCTTCCCGCGGTACGGTTTGCCCCGTATCGTGTACTCAGATAACGGTCAGCCATTCTCATCCGAGCTTGTGAAACACATTACACTCCTGTTAGGCTATCAGTGGAAGTTCCACTGTGTCCGGCATCCCGAGGCAGCAGGTCTCGTGGAGCGCCATAATCAGACCCTAAAAATCCGACTTTCCAAAATCTGTAGAGAGAAGGGCGTTGACTGGATAGTTGCTTTACCGGTAGCCCTCTTCTATATGAGGATGGTTGCACATTCTCGAACCGGGCTATCCCCGTATGAGGTGGTCTTTGGCAGGCCTCCGAATATGTGGGGGACGCCTATTCCGCGAAAAATTACAGATGTTGACTGTATTATGCTGACAGATTACCTTGCCTCCTTGATGTCTGCACTACAATCTTGTCGTTCACAGGTAGCTGCAGCCTTTCCCGTCAACGCCGATGTGAAGCCCCACGAGGTGGTCCCGGGGGATTATGTCTTCGTGCGCAACTTCGATCGGAGAAGTCCGTTGGAGCCCCGCTGGCAAACGCCGAAATTGGTTCTTCTAATAACGAGGACAGCTGTCAAGGTTGAGGGCAGGAAAGGGTGGCTGCATTCCAGCCACGTCAAGAAGTTTCGTGGACTCCCTTCGGACTTAGACTTTAAGCCCTGCCCTCCTACACAAACTGACTCAAAGCTCCCTTTGGTTGAGAAAACAGCCTCTGAAGAATATAGACTAAAATTACGATCTAGCAAGTCAGACAGTTTAATTGTTTAAGTCCTCCCCTAGGTGAATCGGTTAAATTAGTTTCTGACATGTATCCCCTAGATCGAGATAGAGAGAGAGATAGACAGAGAATACTAAAGAAACGTGCATATTGTAAATCACTCCGTAGTCACTGTATAGTGACATTAATAATTATGTTTTTTCTAAGTCTTCTGATTATTGCTGCTAGTATCTTGCTGCACATTTACTACCCTATTTTCAAGCATGTACAATCTGCTTATAATGTCACTGTCGAACATTCCTTTAGCGAGTTACCTCCACACGAACTTTCTTACAGACTTGCGCTGCGCAACAACACATTCATTAGTATGTTACATCACTCCCATCAGACTAACAATGCTACAAACTGTTGGATATGTGGCCGACTCCCTCCCTACCAGAAATACAAGGGAGTTCTGCCCCTTTTTCCGTACCCATTTACTCACAATGGCTCCTGTGGGGCATGGTTTAGATTGATTAACTCCTTAGATTCTGACATTGCTGTTTACGATGGGAATTGGGTTTGGGGAAACCTGAACTCAGTTCTTCTTAAGGTCTGTTACCCTGACAAGAAAGGACTTCCCACTAGAACAGGAACTGATCTAGAAAATGAAGTATATGGATTGGGAAATTACACAATTAACCTCATGATTCTTACTGTTGAATCCGAAACTGCACCAGTATTGCCTGCTATGTCAGTGTTACCAGTCAAAGGTGAATTATGTATCAGGAAAAATGGTTCCATACATTTAGGTCATAGTAAATGTACTACTGTGATCGAATTCAGTGATCAAGGCAAATCCACGTTTAGAGCTACACGTCATTCCTACTTTGTTTGTGGTCATATTGCATACATACGTTTGCCTCCAGATTGGGATGGTACCTGTTACATTGCATTCCTTCTGCCACCTGTTTTCCTAGCTCCTCCTGATTATCACAGAAATACCAATCTAGTAAACAATAGACTCCGAAGAGACCTCCCGATTGTCGACTACACTGAAACGGCATGGGAGCAATACACAGACTTCAATAAAGGTTTCTTCCCCTACTTAGGTGCTGTTTTTAATAGTAAGCTCATACGCAAATTAACTAGAACCCTTGAAGCAGTAGTGAACGAAACTACTTCCGCTTTAGGCAACTTAACAGAGGAGCAGTCCGCCATGCGGGTTGTTGTCCTTCAAAATCGTCTCGTCATTGACGTCATCCTAGCTGATAGGGGTGGAGCTTGTAAGGTCATCGGGTCAAGTTGCTGTGTTTTCATTCCAGAAAACGCGCCAACGGTATATAAAGCTATAACACGTCTCCATAAAATTGCAAGTCTGATACATCAGAATCCAGGCACCTGGACTTGGTCCGGTTGGTTCTGGACAACGTTAACCGCTTGGGGATGGAAGATCCTATCCTTCCTAGGCATTGGCCTTCTCATAGTGTTCAGTTGCTGCCTGTGTTTACAATGTGGGCCAGCGATTTGCGGCTTGTGCGCCACATCATGTATTCCGCATCAAAATTCAAAACGTCAAAAGAAGAAAGAGGAGCAAATGATGTTACATGAACAAGTTGATCGATTCATGCAGATCGATATATCATGAAGGGTCCGTAGGGGACAAGGAGGGAATGAGGTAATATAAATTTTATGATCGATTGTGTCCCCTAACTTAGACCCCACCGACTCCATGTACTAGCTTGAAGTGCATGTAACTTCCCTCCTGTGCCAGCTATGAAGACGCAAATACATTTGCGTCCAACGTAAACATGTTCTCTTTCAGATCCGCCATGAACGGATTGAATATTCAGTTTCTAAATATGCTATGCCAACGTCTTTTTGTGGTATACTGCACATGTTTTTCAGCTCTGGCGAAGTAGGCCTGAATTCTGCCATCAAGCCTTTTTTCCTGCCTTCTGACTCTGAAAGACCCAGCCCAGGCTACCTCTGTGCCAGTGACCCCTGCCTTACTTCTGGCGCGGCTAACGGTGTTCGGCTCAACCCGTTGCCTGCCAAGACTGTATTCAACCTTCGAATTATCTGCTCCACTCTTTGAAAATACATTCCTGTCTGGTAGATTCACGTCAACATCCTTCCAGCTGCAGAGCAAAGGGTTAGGCCTCACTGTCTCTATGCAAGTAATTCATGGCCCTGTTTCCATGGTAGGCCCATGCCCTCCCTCGCACCCCTCGCGTCTCATGCAGACACGTAGACGCTCATACACGCACTCATAGCCAGTATAGAATAGCCTCTTGTCCGAGAGACCTTTTCCCTCCAGATAACACAGTTCCTTAAACATGAGATATTAGATACGATTTGGGATTAGGTTGATCTGACATCCAGACATCCGTCTACACTTGTAGGGCTAAATGTCAAGTCCCCCTTCACCCCTCGAGTTTCACGTACATTACACGTCATACTGCTGCGCGCGCATCTCTGCCATGTATTTCTGCTGACACTGCCGGATTCACTCATGGATCCGCCTATCTGTGACATCATGTTCAATGACGTTCTTGTTCACGCCTTCATGCACGCCTATTGCAACGCCTTTTGTATTACGTACACGCATTCTTATCTCTCTTCTCAGCTGTTACGCCTCCTGCATATGCCTTTACTGTAATGGATTGACTATATATATGAATGTCTGTCAATAATGTATTGTCGCATACTTGCATATTCGCATATTACCATTGACTCTGTCTGTCAGTCCCTTCCCGAACCCATGTGGTGACGGAATGGTATGCCACCTTGGCTCGAGCCAATATGCTAATCACCCAATTCCTTTTATAGGAATAAAACCCTTTTGAGAAACCTCAAATATCACGGATTTTGCCTCTTATTTATTATGAGTTATTCTTATTGATTTTACCGCATAGAAATTAAGCACCGGTAATTAGAATTTACCACATTTTGGCGCCCGAATAGGGACCCCTCCCCCATCTCACGCGCCGGTGGTGCGTTGCAGGCCTGGCCCCCTGCCACAGCCGGACGGACAACTACGCGTACCCGCAGGATTTCCTGTATCTCCCTCAGGCCAACGGAGGTGACTGAGGCTGCGATCGACACCCAGACGAGGCGGTGAGAAGTGCGGAGGATCCCGACCAGAGCCTAGCTGAGAGAGCAAGATCCGAGGTATACGGAGGCCCACCAGGTTCCGAAGTTCCGAGGTATCTGCGTCACGAGTCGAGTCCGAATCCAGTCCGAATCCAGTCCAGGGTTTCCGAGGCCTTCCGTTTCCGTGCTTCCCGGTGAGTACCGTTGCTGGGGACGCATCTAGACGTGCGCATTAGTTTGTGCCGGTCAAGACAGGTGTGGGTACACAGACCTGGTCTGCACTGTTTTAGACAGTGTATCTGTACTGTTTAGCAGTATATCCAGTCTGCACTGTTGAGCAGTGTATCTAGTATTATGCAGTTAGCAAGTTACCTTCTAATTGTCATTATTCATGTCAAAATGTTTTAATGTGTTTCAATATGTCGTGGTATGAGTGATTGTTCGACCGTCGTTATTGTGATTATTGTGTTCATTGTATTCATATCTGAGTAAGAACCAAGTAGCCAGATTTCAGGATGCCGTTGTTTTCCAAATTAAGACAAATAAAAACTAGAAAAGGGGTATTAGAAGAAGCTGTTCCCATTCCACCTAGGGACACTCCAGGGTACTTTATGTACCACAAGCATGGCCTAGATGCCGTTTTATTCCTCGACTTATGGGTGGACTACACTAAAGAACTATCCGAGAATCAGAGATGGCCCGCTGCTGGGACATGGGATGCAGATTGCATCATGAGAGTAGAAGAGGCACTGTGGAAAAAGAAAGCCAGACAGTCACAGAAAGATGCCATTGAATTATGGCGTAAAGAATCACATAGGCGTACAGAAAAAGCACTTAGAAAAGAAGAGAAAAGGAAAGAGGATCCAGAGAAGGCCCAGGAAAATGTATTAGTTGAGGAAGGTACCCGAGTAAAATTAGAACAGGTAGACAGACAGCGAAACACACTCATGAACGGCATGTACCCCCTCTTGACTGAGGGTTTACCTAAAGCCACCCCGGAAGTACCGAAAGAACTACCACCCCCACTGCTCCCGACTAACATGCACCAGAAAACAGCAAAGGACATTTTCCTTTCGTCCTATCTAGACGATGTGGCCCCCGCATATGTAAATACCGCACCGCCACGCACACCTCCTCCTGCCGGCCAAGATGGTCAGCTCCTTCCTCCCCGACAAGCCACTCCTCCTGGTCTTCCAGCTGTCCTTCCACCTATTCCTGGTCCTGCCCCCCCCGTTTCACACCCAACGAACCCCTTCGGAGCGGGCGCCTCAGGAGGCGCGCCCGGAGGAGCGACAGGTTTCCAGACTCCGCCATCCGCCCATCGGCTGACCTATAGAGACCTAGCACAGCAACGTACACCTAGAACAGGCGATATTACATTATATGGAGATCACCTTGGAGACTGTAGATATGATCCAGTACCTGGTAAAAAGAATGACGAAAGAATGTTGCTCGCATCAATACTCTTGCGACGAGTCACAAACTTCTTATTAACACTACCTGGAATGGTAGATCATCTAGATCGAATATATCAGTTTGTACAGACAGGAGTAGGGCCTGAAAGTATTAAGGAGGCCATGGCCTATCAGAAAGTGGATACTAAAGCTAAGATATTACGGTTTCTTATAAACTGTTTTATAAGGGAAGTGGATAGGCCGGGTATGAACCCGGAAGACGTAAAAGCGCTCCATCGGTGGGGCCAGAATATAGCAGCTGGGAATCACGATAAAGAGGCCTGTGTAGATAATATGTACCGAAGAATCAGAAATGCAATAAAGAAGATGCATGAGAAAAGACAGCCACCACCGGAAATAGATTCAGACAAACTTGAATCTTCAGAGGAGGAGGAGGACGGGCAAGAGCAGACCCCAGAGCAGACACAATTACCAGTTAGAGAAACGATAGCATATGTAGGTAAGGGAAGACCTTTCAATAATTCAATGCGCCCAGTGCGTCCAGAAAGTAAAAGAATGTTCCAAGAAGCCATGTGTAATCCAAGAACTCCTGAACACTTATTCCAAGCTACTGATAACAGACTTCGAGAACGAATGGGGTACCATGTACTCGATTCTATGGACGAACAAGAATTAGCCAGGTCAGCCGTGCAATGGGCTGACAATTCTGAGAAATATGGTGATGATGCGTTAGCGCATACGTTTTTGAACCTGACACCGAGTGAACAGCGTTTAGCTGGTACATACATGATACAACACCTGCTCTTATTATATAGAAGCCAGCATTCTGATCCAGGCCCCTTGCCTGATATATTAATAGAATTGCTCATGAACAAATGGAGAGGTCTAGGTACCGATCTAATTAAAGTAATTCTAGAACACCGACACAGATATAGCGCCTTCCTATGTCCACAGACCGACTCAGCACATGTCATGGAAAGAAAAATGTATTACATCGACGGACAGAATCCGTTGCGAGAAGTGCACCCAGTACAGAACGCAGACAATACATTTAGACGTGTGTTTGTGTACACACCCATAACTAAAATAGAATTATTGGAAATGAAAAAATTGGTACCTAGTCATGACAAAGATCCCGCAGGTTTCCACCGTGAAATAAAAGACATGATACTCATGGGTGACTATACTTATCCCGACATTATGAAAATATTGAAAGTATTACTGCCCCCCGGTATATACGAGAAACTCAAAGAAAAAGAGTGGGAGGTGGGGGACACAAAGATTGATTGGGCTGCATTAGAAAACGAAGAAAATACTAGAATTCCGGGCCAAGGGCTTGGAGACAAAGTTAAAGCATTACCAGGATTGTTAGTACAAGTGTTGCCACGTTTACTAAGTACTAAAAAGGAAGATTGGGGTGCCATTTCAGCTTGTAAACAGAAACCCGATGAAGATACCAGTGATTTCTATACCAGATTTGAAAAATGTTTTGGCATTAATAGCGGTCTGAAAGCAAGTAGCGAGTCATATCCACATCTTTTTGTAACGAAATTAGTCGAGAATTCACTGCCCCAGGTTAAGAATAGAGTACTGAAAGTCGAGAGCACCTGGCAAGCTAACACCCCCTCACAAATGTTACAAATGTTACAGTACCACCAGAATAGAATTAGAGAAGAGCAAGAACACGAACAAAGACGTATGAAAGACACGAAAATGAAAATGTTAGTTGCCCAGTCAGTTCCCGCCGATGGCCATAAGAAGGGAGCGACCCAGCCCAGTAATTCGACAGCTCCTGTTAAAGGGACATGTAACTATTGTAAACAGCCAGGTCATTATGTAAACAATTGTGCCGTTCTGAAACACAACATCTCCACGGGTAAGACCAAGGAGAGACCGCGCGTACCTAGACAGGATCAGGCCCAGCAACAAGTACCACAGAATATACAACATATTCCGCCTATGCCAGCTTCTTCACAAACTGTAGCAGTGCCACAGCAACAGCCTATAACTGCAACACAGAACACAACACAACAGATGTACCAGTATGCACAAAATGATTATCCCGATTATCAACGATACACATGAAACAGCCTAGAGAGGGAGTTCGGTTTGCCCCTTATTGAAGTTCCCGTAGATCAAGAGGGTCCTTATGTACACAGTCAGGTGTTAGGAAAAGACCGAAAGTTTTTAATTGACACAGGGGCAAGCAGGACCACAATCAGTCACAATGAGGTTCCAGGGGCACCCCTCTCAGGCTCACAGAATGTTTCCCTTGGATTTTCAGGAAAACCTATTATTATTGAAGTATCACAGCCACTTCCCCTTGCAGTCGGTCCTCTGACACAGACTACAGATTTATTGCTCACAAAATCATGCCCAGAAAACTTATTAGGAATAAAGACACTGAAAGCTCTAGGAGCTATTATATGCTGTTCTCCGGAAGGAGTACGCTTATTTTTGCGAGATTTTAAAGGCCATTATGTATTAAGAGACATGGATCCCCGGTTACAGAATGTACCTGCACACTTGTGGGCACAAGGCCCCACTGATGTGGGTTGTATGCACATTACACCATATCAAGTCACACTTAAAACAGGAGTGGTATTACCACGAATACGACAATACAAGTTACCTCCAGATATGCTGTAGTGGCTTTGCTGAGAATTATTGACGAGCTCATTGCACAAGGAGTGGTTGTGGAAACCGACTCCAATGTATGTAATTCTCCTATCATCCCAGTTCTTAAATGTACTGATCCAAATGCACCACCTGTTTATCGATTAGTTATTGATCTACGCGAATTGAATAAATGCATTATACCACAGTATCCTGTGGTCCCAGATATCTCTTCATTACTGACAGCTATTGATTCAGAAGCGACGTTCTTTACTGTAATTGACCTCAAGAACGCCTTCTTCAGTGTCCCAATTGATCCAGAAAGCCAATACTTGTTCGGATTCAGTTTAAATGGACGATCTTTCAAATTTGCACGCGCACCTCAAGGATTCACAGAAAGCCCCAGCATCTATAGTCAAGCACTGAAAAGACAACTCGACAGTATTCACATGCCAGCTAACACTGCCCTACTCCAGTATGTCGATGATCTGCTGATCACCGCACGGAGCGAACCCGAATGTGAAAATGCATCACTGACAGTTCTGAATTTCCTGGCCGACAAGGGGCACAAGGTGTCCCCTTCGAAGCTGCAATTCTGTGTTCAGCAAGTTGTGTACCTGGGTCACTTGCTGTCCAAAGTGGGGAGACAGCTCACTCCTGACCGCATTCAGTTAATTGTAAACATGTCACCACCAAAGACACAAAAGGAGGTGCGGGCTTTCATAGGCCTCACCTCGTACTGCAGACAATGGATTCCCCAATATGCATTTCTAGCAAAGCCACTCATCCAGTTGACAACTCAGGAGGCAGCGACATGGACTGTCCTCCCTTGGACTCAGGAACATACACAAGCTTTTGAAAACTTAAAGAAAGCCTTATGCCAAGCACCAGTTTTAGCAACGCCATGTTACAGTAAACCTTTTACACTTTTTGTCACAGAACGTGAAGGTACTGCCTTGTCAGTCCTCACCCAGGAACAAGCAGGTTCACACAAACCGTGTGCTTACTTTTCTAGCACATTAGATCCAGTAGCTCAAGCTTTACCTGCATGTTTGAAATCAGTGGCAGCGACAGCTTTAGCAATCAGACAGAGCGATGCCATAGTATTAGGGCATCAATTGACAGTACAAGTCCCACATTCTGTGGAAGTTCTTTTAAATCGTACACAGACCCAACACTTGACCATAGCAAGACTGACAGGTTATGAATTGACATTGTTTCAACCACACATAGAAATTAGACGCTGCAGCACATTAAATCCCGCCACACTGTTGCCATTAAATGGAGTAGATCCATTGGCACATGATTGTATTGAAGTCATTACTATTACAACAAAACCCAGACAAGACTTGACAGATGTCCCATTACCAGATCCAGACCTGACACTTTATGTGGATGGTTCATGTATGAGAACAGGTACAGGAGAATTAGTGGCAGCCTACGCAGTCACTACAGACACCGAAGTTATAGAAACAAATTGTATTGACACCCTGTCAGCTCAAGCAGCAGAGCTCATCGCTCTGACACAAGCATGTATTCAAGCCAAGAATAAGAGAGTCAACATATACACTGATTCACGTTATGCATTCGGAGTCGTTCACGACTTTGGAGTCCTCTGGCGAGAGAGAGGTTACTTAACTTCTCACGGTGCCAACATCCAACACGGTCCCCTTATTCAAGGTTTATTAGATGCAATACATCTACCTACTGCAATCTCTATCATGAAATGTAAGGCACATACAAAGGTTACCGACACGATCTCCCAGGGTAACGACCTGGCAGACCGAACAGCTAAGCAAACTGCTCAGAATCGAATGCATGCAACTGACTTGACAAAGACAATAGTTCCGACACCATCACACTGCATGACAGTCAGGGATCCCGCCCATGATGTAATTGACATACAGACACATGCCACACCAGACGAAATCAAGAAGTGGACTGAACTAGGAGGGATCCAAACAGATCAGGGATGGATGACGAAGGGAAAATCTACATGGTTTCTCCCCGACTCTATGGTTCAGGTTATCATTAACACAGTACATAGTCCAGCGCATCTAGGAGAAAAAGCAATGCTAGACAGCATCCAGCACATATGGTACAATAAGAACTTACGAGCAGCAGCCAAACAAAAAGTGCGTACTTGCATGATTTGTTGTCAGTTTAATCCAGGTAAAAGCATCCCTGTAGAGCAAGGTGGATTTCAGCCTCCCGATCACCCTTTTGAAGTCCTCCAGATGGATTATATCCAGATGGACCGCTGCCGAGGTTTCAAGTATGCCCTCGTAGTCGTATGTGCACTTTCCCGATGGACAGAAGCATACCCAGTCCCAGATTATACTGCTCCGACAACAGCCAAGCAACTGGTTCGCGAGTTCTTCCCGCGGTACGGTTTGCCCCGTATCGTGTACTCAGATAACGGTCAGCCATTCTCATCCGAGCTTGTGAAGCACATTACACTCCTGTTAGGCTATCAGTGGAAGTTCCACTGTGTCCGGCATCCCGAGGCAGCAGGTCTCGTGGAGCGCCATAATCAGACCCTAAAAATCCGACTTTCCAAAATCTGTAGAGAGAAGGGCGTTGACTGGATAGTTGCTTTACCGGTAGCCCTCTTCTATATGAGGATGGTTGCACATTCTCGAACCGGGCTATCCCCGTATGAGGTGGTCTTTGGCAGGCCTCCGAATATGTGGGGGACGCCTATTCCGCGAAAAATTACAGATGTTGACTGTATTATGCTGACAGATTACCTTGCCTCCTTGATGTCTGCACTACAATCTTGTCGTTCACAGGTAGCTGCAGCCTTTCCCGTCAACGCCGATGTGAAGCCCCACGAGGTGGTCCCGGGGGATTATGTCTTCGTGCGCAACTTCGATCGGAGAAGTCCGTTGGAGCCCCGCTGGCAAACGCCGAAATTGGTTCTTCTAATAACGAGGACAGCTGTCAAGGTTGAGGGCAGGAAAGGGTGGCTGAATTCCAGCCACGTCAAGAAGTTTCACGGACTCCCTTCGGACTTAGACTTTAAGCCCTGCCCTCCTACACAAACTGACTCAAAGCTCCCTTTGGTTGAGAAAACAGCCTCTGAAGAATATAGACTAAAATTACGATCTAGCAAGTCAGACAGTTTAATTGTTTAAGTCCTCCCCTAGGTGAATCGGTTAAATTAGTTTCTGACATGTATCCCCTAGATCGAGATAGAGAGAGAGATAGACAGAGAATACTAAAGAAACGTGCATATTGTAAATCACTCCGTAGTCACTGTATAGTGACATTAATAATTATGTTTTTTCTAAGTCTTCTGATTATTACTGCTAGTATCTTGCTGCACATTTACTACCCTATTTTCAAGCATGTACAATCTGCTTATAATGTCACTGTCGAACATTCCTTTAGCGAGTTACCTCCACACGAACTTTCTTACAGACTTGCGCTGCGCAACAACACATTCATTAGTATGTTACATCACTCCCATCAGACTAACAATGCTACAAACTGTTGGATATGTGGCCGACTCCCTCCCTACCAGAAATACAAGGGAGTTCTGCCCCTTTTTCCGTACCCATTTACTCACAATGGCTCCTGTGGGGCATGGTTTAGATTGATTAACTCCTTAGATTCTGACATTGCTGTTTACGATGGGAATTGGGTTTGGGGAAACCTGAACTCAGTTCTTCTTAAGGTCTGTTACCCTGACAAGAAAGGACTTCCCACTAGAACAGGAACTGATCTAGAAAATGAAGTATATGGATTGGGAAATTACACAATTAACCTCATGATTCTTACTGTTGAATCCGAAACTGCACCAGTATTGCCTGCTATGTCAGTGTTACCAGTCAAAGGTGAATTATGTATCAGGAAAAATGGTTCCATACGTTTAGGTCATAGTAAATGTACTACTGTGATCGAATTCAGTGATCAAGGCAAATCCACGTTTAGAGCTACACGTCATTCCTACTTTGTTTGTGGTCATATTGCATACATACGTTTGCCTCCAGATTGGGATGGTACCTGTTACATTGCATTCCTTCTGCCACCTGTTTTCCTAGCTCCTTCTGATTATCACAGAAATACCAATCTAGTAAACAATAGACTCCGAAGAGACCTCCCGATTGTCGACTACACTGAAACGGCATGGGAGCAATACACAGACTTCAATAAAGGTTTCTTCCCCTACTTAGGTGCTGTTTTTAATAGTAAGCTCATACGCAAATTAACTAGAACCCTTGAAGCAGTAGTGAACGAAACTACTTCCGCTTTAGGCAACTTAACAGAGGAGCAGTCCGCCATGCGGGTTGTTGTCCTTCAAAATCGTCTCGTCATTGACGTCATCCTAGCTGATAGGGGTGGAGCTTGTAAGGTCATCGGGTCAAGTTGCTGTGTTTTCATTCCAGAAAACGCGCCAACGGTATATAAAGCTATAACACGTCTCCATAAAATTGCAAGTCTGATACATCAGAATCCAGGCACCTGGACTTGGTCCGGTTGGTTCTGGACAACGTTAACCGCTTGGGGATGGAAGATCCTATCCTTCCTAGGCATTGGCCTTCTCATAGTGTTCAGTTGCTGCCTGTGTTTACAATGTGGGCCAGCGATTTGCGGCTTGTGCGCCACATCATGTATTCCGCATCAAAATTCAAAACGTCAAAAGAAGAAAGAGGAGCAAATGATGTTACATGAACAAGTTGATCGATTCATGCAGATCGATATATCATGAAGGGTCCGTAGGGGACAAGGAGGGAATGAGGTAATATAAATTTTATGATCGATTGTGTCCCCTAACTTAGACCCCACCGACTCCATGTACTAGCTTGAAGTGCATGTAACTTCCCTCCTGTGCCAGCTATGAAGACGCAAATACATTTGCGTCCAACGTAAACATGTTCTCTTTCAGATCCGCCATGAACGGATTGAATATTCAGTTTCTAAATATGCTATGCCAACGTCTTTTTGTGGTATACTGCACATGTTTTTCAGCTCTGGCGAAGTAGGCCTGAATTCTGCCATCAAGCCTTTTTTCCTGCCTTCTGACTCTGAAAGACCCAGCCCAGGCTACCTCTGTGCCAGTGACCCCTGCCTTACTTCTGGCGCGGCTAACGGTGTTCGGCTCAGCCCGTTGCCTGCCAAGACTGTATTCAACCTTCGAATTATCTGCTCCACTCCTTGAAAATACATTCCTGTCTGGTAGATTCACGTCAACATCCTTCCAGCTGCAGAGCAAAGGGTTAGGCCTCACTGTCTCTATGCAAGTAATTCATGGCCCTGTTTCCATGGTAGGCCCATGCCCTCCCTCGCACCCCTCGCGTCTCATGCAGACACGTAGACGCTCATACACGCACTCATAGCCAGTATAGAATAGCCTCTTGTCCGAGAGACCTTTTCCCTCCAGATAATACAGTTCCTTAAACATGAGATATTAGATACGATTTGGGATTAGGTTGATCTGACATCCAGACATCCGTCTACACTTGTAGGGCTAAATGTCAAGTCCCCCTTCACCCCTCGAGTTTCACGTACATTACACGTCATACTGCTGCGCGCGCATTTCTGCCATGTATTTCTGCTGACACTGCCGGATTCACTCATGGATCCGCCTATCTGTGACATCATGTTCAATGACGTTCTTGTTCACGCCTTCATGCACGCCTATTGTAACGCCTTTTGTATTACGTACACGCATTCTTATCTCTCTTCTCAGCTGTTACGCCTCCTGCATATGCCTTTACTGTAATGGATTGACTATATATATGAATGTCTGTCAATAATGTATTGTCGCATACTTGCATATTCGCATATTACCATTGACTCTGTCTGTCAGTCCCTTCCCGAACCCATGTGGTGACGGAATGGTATGCCACCTTGGCTCGAGCCAATATGCTAATCACCCAATTCCTTTTATAGGAATAAAACCCTTTTGAGAAACCTCAAATATCACGGATTTTGCCTCTTATTTATTATGAGTTATTCTTATTGATTTTACAGCATAGAAATTAAGCACCGGTAATTAGAATTTACCACAACACTACTAGATTTGCTTATCGCAATAACCTTACACCTAATTACCTCTAATTGGAAACAAGCTGAGAAACTCACTTTCAAGGCCTGGTGGAAGGCTGTCTATTTTCATCACAGATTAGACACAAGTAATGTTTCCCCTATTTCTTTAGGTGTTAAGAGAGATCTTTTATGGCTTCCTTTATCATCCTACTTATCCTCCTCAGCTTTAGCATCCACTTCTCTACTCACCTCAGAAGAGGTTAGGAAACCTCCATGACTTCTAATTTTGCCTATGCTTACATATGTTTTATTATATACTTTCCGTTATAACTCCTTTTTCCTTATTATGACTATTATTCCTTGGATGTTCATTTTCAATTTACTGTTACATTTAATACCTTTGTTTCCCTCCTCTTTCTCTTTTCTTCCACCACTTCTCCCCTCCCCACCCCTCTTTTCCTCTCCTTTTCTATTCTACATATTATAGTTAATATTGACTTCCAATGTAACGTATGTATTTTATTGCATATTCTTTCTTGTACTGTTTCTATTTTCTTCAATAAACTTCAAACTTTAAAAAAAAGACTTCCAACTTAACTTCTTCTGCACCTGGACTCTGCCATCTCTGAGTCTGCCCTATCACGTAATATCATCCCAGTCCTGGACCCTTGGAAGTAAGGCTTAAGATTCTTGCTTCAGCAAAAGCAATGCATCCTCTGTCGAACCGGCGCATTAGCACTTTTGCTTCAAACAGAACTGGCTCATCACTCCTGTTGTGAGTATTGTAACCAGCTCATTGGTCCTGTTGCTTGATCAGAACCAGCGGGTCACCCTCACTGCAATGATTGGCCCCAACGGTACCATCACTGCACTAGGTCATTGCATCTCTGTCTACGGCATCCTTGATGATGATGGCAACTCTCTGCGGTATTCAGCCAAAATATCAATTTTTTTATATCAACCTAGAGAAATATTGTGTTGGAAATATTGTCATACAGAAATTTAGTCAGTAGGAATAACATTGACAAAAGTATCAATTTTAAGGTAAGTAATATTGAGGTAAAAATATAGAAAGTGTAAATATGGATTAGAGCGCCTTACCTAGACTCACGGGCAGCTGCTTGAAAACGCTGCTTAGCTTTTATTCAAGAAAACGCTGCTAATTTTTTAAACGCTGTCATTGGAAAGTCATTTTTAAAACTGTTACCTGTAAATCTGTGTAATTTGCACCTGAAATCCCTGCATCTCGCTCTCCGCGCCTCCTCACGTCTGCTTTCTGCACTTCCAGGCAGTGTCACGGTCTAGTGCTCGTAACAGGCAGCCGCTGCACAGCAGGGCTGAGCTGTGGGTGGGAGGAGTCACAGGCATATAACCTTTGCTGGAGCAAGCCCGTTGATTAGAAGGCCTTACCTAGACTCACGGTGGGCTGCTTGAAAACGCCGCTTAGCTTTTAATCAAGGAAACAATGCTAATTTTTTGAATGGGGACCGGCCGTGTTCAAGGGCAAGGGCCCCTGGTCCACGCCGTATATATTCCATGCAGGATCTCCTGTCCTTAAACCAAGGCGGGCCACCGCTGCGCATCACACTAACAGCTAAGCTCAGGCGGGAAGGGCTGCTGAAGCCACAAGTAAGCGCCACATGTATAAACTACATCTCACCTCCCCCTCGCCCAGCAAGGCCGGCGAGTTTGCAAGGGTGTAGCTTTGCCATGCTCAACACCTGCTCATTACAGAAGCACAGCCTTAAGGTCTTTACGCTTCTCCAAGAGGACAACCTGGACATTCTAGGTATCACAGAAACGTGGCTGGAAGAGTCCTCAACCCCTGACTTGGCAGCTTCGCTTCCACCAAATTTCGCAGCTATCCACCACAACAGACCTAATAGCTCAAAAGGGAGGGGAAGTTGCCATCCTCTACAACTGCTCACATAAGAAAGAAACCCGCTGCGCAGAAAACATTGAGGGTGCTGATGTGCTGGGGGTTAAGCTTTGTTCCCCAATGGACGGTGTTGTAATACTAATTGTCTACCGCCCACCACGCACGCTGCCTGGGTTCATGGAACCCTTCCTGGAATTAGTCCAGGATCTCTGCTCTCGCTATCAAGGAGTGGTGGTGATGGGGGATTTTAATTTCCACTGGGAGAACACCCCGAAAGATAGCCAGGCAAAGCAGCTGGAAGAGGTCCTAACCTCTCTAGAACTACGCCAAATGGTGCTGAGTCCGACACATGAGAAGGGCCACACACTATATCTGGTTTGGTCGTCTCACCCACTGTCCAGCCCCATTGTCATCTACCCTTGCTCCTGGTCGGACCATCATCTAATCAAGGGCCGACTCTCCCCTCCCAAGGGAGCGGCAAACGCTCGGCCGGAGTGGAAAATACTGCGGAGGTGAAACAAGATTAATTCAGATGATTTAGTAGTCACCCTACTCTACTCTGACCCATCACTGATATTAAAGGGAAATTTAGAAGCTGATAGTGCCACTCTATTACTAAGGCTCAAGGACGCCATAGATGTTGTGGCACCAGCCCGCAGGGTCAGAATCCTGAACAAAGGGAAAGGGGCACCTTGGTTCAACGAGGCACTTAGGGAAATGAAACAAGCACTTTGCCAGTCCGAGAGAGCCTGGCGTAAGGCTTACGAACCCAGTGCCCAGACAGCCTATGTATCAATGTTCGCCTCCTACAAGAAGGCCATCATATTACGGAAGGCTGAACTCTACGAGACTAAGATTGCTGCAGCCGTCAGTCTCCAGAAAGAAACCTTCAGGTTCCTGAATGAATTAAGAAAGGACAAGGGGCAAAAACCCTCCTTTAGCCAGGAAGATTGTCATCAATTCCAGTCCTTCTTTTCAGGGAAAATAAAGGACTCCGACGCTTCCCTGTCTTACAGGCCCTACCGTCCCACCCCGACGTTCACTAATCTCCTAACCACCCTGCCACCACTCACTAAGGAGTCCCTGACCACACTCACTTTCCAGGTGAAATCAGGCTCATCAGCAGACCACTGTCCACCTAATATTTTCAAAATGGCCTCTCCGGGAATTGAGGATGAGGTGCTCTCTCTCCTTAATCAGTCCCTGGAATTAGGGCTTGTCCCTGTTAGTTTCAAGGAGGCCCGTGTGATCCTGCTAGTAAAACAAACAGGCTCAGACTCCACAAATCTGAAAAAGGTTAGGCCAATCTCACAGCTGCCTTTTCTGGCCAAAATACCCGTTCTACAATCCCTCTCCCTCCATCTTGGAGACAATCACCTCCTAGAATCTAATCAGGCCGGCTTTAGGGCCCACCACAGCATGGAATTAGTCATGATTTCCGTGCTGGATGATCTCAGGGCCGATAAAAAAGTGCCCTGGTATTGTTAGACCTACCTGCGGCATTTGACACGGTCAATCATGACCAACTACTGTTGCGGATTCTGGATCTGGGAATCCAGAGCACAGCTTTTGCCTGGCTCACCTCCTTTCTCAAAGACCGTTCCCAGAGAGTCCAGCTAGCTGACCTGGTGTCCGATCCTGCCACCCTTTCATGCGGAGTACCTCAGGGCTCAGCACTATCGCCGCTTCTTTTCAACGCTTATCTACAGCCCCTGATCTCCGCACTGAATCGGATGGAGTGTCGGATGTATAACTACACCGACGATACCCAAATCATTGTCCAGATTGACAGCTCACCATCAGCTCACCTAAAGATGCAAAACATTCTAAAATTTACTGTCAACTGGATGGTGGCAAACTCTCTAAAGATAAACTCCGATAAAACAGAGGTATTGGCGGTCACCACAGCCTCCAACCCATGCAACGACCTCTTCTGGCTGAAAGAACTTGGGCCTTTCCCAGAACCAGCTGTGGCCGTGAAAAGCCTGGGCATCAAAATCGATGCCAAGCTATCCGTAGCACACCAGGTGTCAGCAGTTGTAGGAACCTGCGTTGGACTGTTGAGACAGCTGCGAAAACTGTCCTCACTCCTCACCTTTGCCACCCTTAGACGGGAGATCTCAGGCATGATACTGTCGCGTATGGACTGTGGCAACTCTTTGTACTCTGGCATCCCACAACAACTACTGGCCAGACTACAGGTTGTCATGAATGACACATCCAGACTAATTTTTAAAAAGCCGAGATGGACACATGCCACAACTCTATTACGCGACTTACATTGGCTCCCGGTCAGGTAGAGAATCAAGTTCAAAGGTTTCTGCATCACACATAAAACCCTGTATGGCCAAGCTCCAAGATACATCAAGGACCGTCTAGCCAACTACGTCCCTAGGAGGGCGCTTTCGGTCAGCAGAGGCCAGCCTACTGGTATTCCCCCGCTTCAACCTGTCTTCCATGGGCAGGAGAGCGTTCTCAACATCAATCCCCCAGGTGTGGAACAGCCTTCTGGCAAACCTTCGTAAGGAAGCAAAACTTCTTCCGCTTAGGAAGAAGCTGAAGAGTTGCTTTTCTTAGAGGCTTGGGGCAATATTTAAGCAGCCATCTGCCCTTCCATCTGACTCAAGCCACCCTCTAAACAGCGCTTAGAGACCCCTGGGTGATAATGCGCTTTATAAACCTAAATTACAATTGCATGTACAAAAATATCTATGTTAATATCAATGTTAAAAATATTGTTTTTAATAATATCTATTTTTAAATACTTTTATGTATTTTACTATATATTTTAATTGCATATGTTAAAATTGTTTGGATACATATTGTTAATGATGTTAAAAATAGTTTGTACATTTTTAGTAGTTTTTAAGTTTAATGCAATCGTTTTTTTTACCATATTTAGTACCATAGCGGGTTGAGGGGTTTCTAGGGGTACAGGGAGAAGTACATTAATTCTAATGAATTAATAATTTTAAAAAAATCTTTAATTATTGTTAATTACTTAATTTATAACTACTTCTGTTATTTGTATAATTTATTTTTTAACTTGAGTTTTAGGTGTGGGTTGTGGGTTCTGAAGGAGATTAGGGTGGAAAGTTAATTAATTATTATTCATTCTTGATTAATTGTAAATTATTTGTTATTTCATCTATAAATATTTATGGCAATTGTACAATACATGTTTTTTAAGTTAAGTGTCAGGTGTAGGTGTGGGTGTTATTGGGGTGCCGGGTAGGGAGTACGTTATAATTAATTAATAATATATTTTTTATTACTATTAATTATTCCATAAATAGTTTTTCATATTCAATGTATCATTATTTTAACATATGTTTCATGTGTGGGTTGTGGGTTTTGTAGGGGTATAAGGTGGGAAGTAAATTAATTATAATTAAATAATAATTATTCATTACTATAATTATTTATTTAACTGATACTTATTTACATTGTGTAATATATTATTTGGGGGGGGTTTGTTTCGGAAAAGGGTGTGTAGGAAAGTAAGTATAATAATTATTATCTAATGTTAATTTATAATCATTTAATTGTTAATTTAGTTATGTAAATTGTTTAATTAGGATATTGTTTAAGTTATATAGTAGGTGTGAGTGTGTGCAAAGTTAATAAAATACAATTAATTTATCATTAGCTAGATATTTTTATCTATTCTTCAGTTGACAATAAATTATGTTACTAACACTTTTTACATTTATATATTGGGTGCAGGTTGTTGATTTTGTAGAGATAAAGGGTGGGAAGGAAATTTATTATCATTATTTTAACATTAGTTATATGGTATTTGCTAATTATGTAAAAGGAGTTAATATTAAAAAATGTTAAAATAAATTTAACATGTGTGATGTGTAGTTTGTAGAGGTAATAGCACATTTAAAAATAGTTATTTTTTTAGAATATGTTATTTAATAATGTATGTGTTAATTCTATTGTGCTTTTTAATTGTAAGTAACATTGGATTTTTATGGTTGTTATTATTTTGAGAATATTGTTTGGGATTTCTAATAGTATTTGTATTAATATACAATATGTATTAAACATAAAATGCTAATTCCTAACTATAACTGGTGTGAAACCTATGTTTTTTTCAGTGAATTTCATAGGTTTTTTAAATGCTAATTCCTAACTTTATATAGGGCCTGATACCTATGTGTTTTTATTGAATTTCTAAGGTTATTTATTAGCAAATGTCTATAGCTAAGAAAGGTATTTTTTTCTAAAAATAAATCCTATCCATACTAATAATATAAAGAGAGAGCCCAAAACTTTGAGGCGGGTAATCTCAGGAACCACAGCAGCAATCACAACGCCCAATACAGCGTTGGAAAGGGCAGTTGCAGCAGAAGGACATAGGCTATACAGACGCCCACCATATACATTTAAAAGGTAAAAGAACCGAGCCAGCAAAGTAGTCCCTTGTGGGCGTGTCTGCGTTGTGCTGTTGGCATGTGGTGGGGGCGTGACAAACACTGGGGGCGTGTGGTACGTTCCACCCTTCATGCCATCTCATATTGTGTGCTAATCCCACCCTGCTCCTTTTAAATACCTCTGCACCCCATGATCATAACTCACCCGTACTCCTTAAAATACCCCAACACCCTTAAACACTAACCCATCTTAACCCTATAAATATACCCTGTACCCCAAAACCCAAACCTATCCCTAAACCCTAAAAATACCCCTATACCCCAAAACCCAAACCTAGCCCTGAACCCTATAAATACCCCTGTACCTCAAAACCCAAACCTACCCCTGAACCCTAAAAATACCCCTGTACCCCAAAACCCAAACCTAGCCCTGAACCCTAAAAATACCACTGTACCCCAAAACCCAAACCTACCCCAAACCCTAAAATACCCCTGTACCCCAAAACCCAAACCTAGCCCTGAACCCTTAAAATACCCCTGTACCCCAAAACCCAAACCTACCCCTGAACCGTAAAAATACCCTTGTACCCCAAACCTAGCCCTGAACCCTAAAAATACCCCTGTACCCCAAAGCCCAAACCTAGCCCTGAACCCTTAAAATACCCCTATACCCCAAAGCCCAAACCTACCCCTGAACCCTAAAAATACCCCTATACCCCAAAACCCCAAACTATATCTGAACCCTTAAAATACCCCTGTACCCCAAAACCCAAACCTAGCCCTGAACCCTAAAAATACCCCTGTACCCCAAAACCCAAACCTTCCACTGAACCCTAAAATACCTCTGTACCACAAAAACCAAACCTAGCCCTGAACCCTAAAAATACCCCTGTACCCCAAATCCCAAACCTAGCCCTGAACCCTTAAAATACCCCTATACCCAAAACCCACCCCTGAACCCTAAAAATACCCCTATACCCCAAAACCCAAAACTATATCTGAACCCTTAAAATACCCCTGTACCCCAAAACCCAAACCTAGCCCTGAACCCTAAAAATACCCCTGTACCCCAAAACCCAAACCTAGCCCTAAACCCTTAAAATACCCCTTTACCCCCAAACCTACCCCTGAACCCTAAAAATACCCCTATACCCCAAAACCTAAACCTAGCCCTGAACCCTAAAAATACCCCTGTACCCCAAAACCCATACCTATCCCTAAACCCTAAAACTACCCCTGTACCCCATAACCCAAAACTATATCTGAACCCTTAAAATACCCAAACACCCAAAACATATACCTCAGTACCCCAAAACATATACCCCTATACCCATACTTACCTTATCCAAACATTTAAAAAAACATGCTTTTACCATTCATGCATTTACAACGAATTTCGTTGTAAATGTATGTGTAGTAAAAGCATATAAAACGTAATGCAATGCGTTATAATGGCATTGCGGAGTCATGGTACTTTCGTAATGAAAGTATGCGGAGTGATGGTATGCGGAAAGAAAGTTGCGGAATAATCGGTGTTTACCCTCCCCCGGTAAGTACATTGGTGGCACGGCGGCCCACATCTCCAGCAACATACTCATATTTTTTCACCACCCATTTGCAAAATGCACAAGTCTCTCTCATTGATGGCCAGCCCCAACATACACTTTTAGACACACCTCCCGCCACAAGTTCTAGAATTGCGAACTTTAGAGCTGGGGAGCTACGTTCGAATCTCGGCACCAGCTCAACATCCTGTGATTCCAGGCAAATCGCTTTGTCTCCCCGTGCCTACCACAAATGAATGTGTTTTTCTGTAATGTAAATTCTGCTCATGCCATGTTGTCGAGTTTGCGTTATATAATATTGCAAAGAAATATAAAGTAGGGAAACTCGAGTTCACACACTACTGAACGCGCACTCTTAAGTGCATCAGCAGTGCACTGTGAATCAGAGCGTTTCACAGGCCTGTCACAGATAAGAAATGCTATCAAAACGAAATCCTACAAAACAATATACTACTGGCCGGCAGCAATTCATACCCGGACAACGTCGGCACGGGCTGCTATCAACAATGAAATCATAAACCAAAGACTTATAGAAATTGAAGACTCACTGTATCTATTAAGCGAGAAGTCCTTACAAGATTTCAGCCTGCCGCCAGCGGTCCGAACTAACCTAACTGGATACCACAATATCGCTACTGCACACAATATTCCAGAGCTAAATAACTACCTTGCTCAACACTTGCCTAACTTAGTTCCCGATCAACAACTCGCCTACAACACCATAGTTGATAGTGTTGAGAAGAAGCCAGGCAAACTATTGTTCATAGACGCCCCCGGTGGCACAGGAAAGACTTACCTAATCAACCTCATACTTGCCAAAGTTCGATCTTCTGGGAATTTGGCTCTAGCTGTTGCTTCATCTGGAATAGCTGCCACTTTGCTAACAGCTGGGAAAACAGCACATTCTACCTTAGAACTGCCTCTAACAGTTTCCCTTGAAAGGGATTCAATATGCTCTATTCGGAAAAACGGACCTTTGGGGACACTGCTTCAAAATGTGTCTCTTATCATGTGGGACGAATGTACAATGATACTAAAACCATTGCTGCCTAGCCTTTTTTTACCCGGACAACGTCGGGACGGGCCGCTAGTATTGTATATTAATATAATACTTTTTTTTTTAAAGTATATTCATTTTTGTTTATGTTTCACTCTGGAGCGCTCACAAAATATAAATCCTCTATCTTGCAAATGTTGATAGCAAGCATTATCAAAAAGCAAGACACAAACCAACAGCAAAGAAACTCAGGGCTTTATTTATGAAGGCCTTGCGCCACCGGTGCGTCACTTTTTTCCCATGTTAAAAGTGACGCACCGGCGGCACAAGGCAATCATAAATAAGGCCCAAATGTAAATACCATTGATTTGCCTCCAAAATCGTTTTTTGAATAATATTTTAGAAACACAGCGCAGGTCCTATGTACAAGCATTCAATTTCACTACTGAAACCTCACTGTTTCACAAAATACAAATCCTCTATCTTGCAAATGTTGATAGCAAGCAGTATTAAAAAGCAAGACACAAGCCAACAGCAAAGAAACTCAGGGCCTTATTTATGAAGGCCTTACGCCACCGGTGCGTCACTTTTTTCCCATGTTAAAAGTGACGCACCAGCGGCACAAGGCAATCATAAATAAGGCCCAAATGTAAATACCATTGATTTGCCCCTAAAATCGTTTTTTGAATAACATTTTAGAAACACAGCGTAGGTCCTATGTACAAGCATTAAATTTCACTACTGAAACTTCACTATTTCACAAAAAACAATTCCTCTATCTTGCATATGTTAATATCAAGCATTTCCAAAAAACATGCCACAAACCAACAAGAAAGAATCTCAATCTGCTTCCAAATCTGAGGTAATGTAAGTGACATCATTGTAAAAGGTTCAAATATATTTATTTATTGAGGCAACCACTATTAATTTCTTCTCAAAAATATAAAAGCCATCCATTTACCCCAAAATCGTTTTTAAATAACATTTTAAAAACACAGCACAGGTCCTATGTACAAGCATTCAATTTCACTACTGAAACTTCACTATTTCATTTTTTTTTATGTTTCACTCCGGAGCGCTCACAAAATATAAATCCTCTATCTTGCAAATGTTGATAGCAAGCATTATCAAAAAGCAAGACACAAACCAACAGCAAAGAAACTCAGGGCTTTATTTATGAAGGCCTTGCGCCACCGGTGCGTCACTTTTTTCCCATGTTAAAAGTGACGCACCGGCGGCACAAGGCAATCATAAATAAGGCCCAAATGTAAATACCATTGATTTGCCTCCAAAATCGTTTTTTGAATAACATTTTAGAAACACAGCGCAGGTCCTATGTACAAGCATTCAATTTCACTACTGAACCCTCACTGTTTCACAAAATACAAATCCTCTATCTTGCAAATGTTGATAGCAAGCATTATTAAAAAGCAAGACACAAGCCAACAGCAAAGAAACTCAGGGCCTTATTTATGAAGGCCTTGCGCCACCGGTGCGTCACTTTTTTCCCATGTTAAAAGTGACGCACCGGCGGCACAAGGCAATCATAAATAAGGCCCAAATGTAAATACCATTGATTTGCCCCTAAAATCGTTTTTTGAATAACATTTTAGAAACACAGCGCAGGTCCTATGTACAAGCACTCAATTTCACTACTGAAACCTCACTGTTTCACAAAATACAAATCCTCTATCTTGCAAATGTTGATAGCAAGCATTATTAAAAAGCAAGACACAAACCAACAGCAAAGAAACTCAGGGCCTTATTTATGAAGGCCTTGCGCCACCGGTGCATCACTTTTTCCCATGTTAAAAGTGACGCACCGGCGGCACAAGGCAATCATAAATAAGGCCCAAATGTAAATACCATTGATTTGGCCCTAAAATCGTTTTTTGAATAACATTTTAGAAACACAGCGCAGGTCCTATGTACAAGCATTCAATTTCACTACTGAAACTTCACTATTTCACAAAAAAACAATTCCTCTATCTTGCATATGTTAATATCAAGCATTTCCAAAAAACATGCCACAAACCAACAAGAAAGAATCTCAATCTGCTTCCAAATCTGAGGTAATGTAAGTGACATCATTGTAAAAGGTTCAAATATATTTATTTATTGAGGCAAACACTCTTAATTTCTTCTCAAAAATATAAAAGCCATCAATTTACCCCAAAATCGTTTTTAAATAACATTTTAGAAACACAGCGTAGGTCCTATGTACAAGCATTAAATTTCACTACTGAAACTTCACTATTTCACAAAAAACAATTCCTCTATCTTGCATATGTTAATATCAAGCATTTCCAAAAAACATGCCACAAACCAACAAGAAAGAATCTCAATCTGCTTCCAAATCTGAGGTAATGTAAGTGACATCATTGTAAAAGGTTCAAATATATTTATTTATTGAGGCAACCACTATTAATTTCTTCTCAAAAATATAAAAGCCATCCATTTACCCCAAAATCGTTTTTAAATAACATTTTAAAAACACAGCACAGGTCCTATGTACAAGCATTCAATTTCACTACTGAAACTTCACTATTTCATTTTTTTTTATGTTTCACTCCGGAGCGCTCACAAAATATAAATCCTCTATCTTGCAAATGTTGATAGCAAGCATTATCAAAAAGCAAGACACAAACCAACAGCAAAGAAACTCAGGGCTTTATTTATGAAGGCCTTGCGCCACCGGTGCGTCACTTTTTTCCCATGTTAAAAGTGACGCACCGGCGGCACAAGGCAATCATAAATAAGGCCCAAATGTAAATACCATTGATTTGCCTCCAAAATCGTTTTTTGAATAACATTTTAGAAACACAGCGCAGGTCCTATGTACAAGCATTCAATTTCACTACTGAACCCTCACTGTTTCACAAAATACAAATCCTCTATCTTGCAAATGTTGATAGCAAGCATTATTAAAAAGCAAGACACAAGCCAACAGCAAAGAAACTCAGGGCCTTATTTATGAAGGCCTTGCGCCACCGGTGCGTCACTTTTTTCCCATGTTAAAAGTGACGCACCGGCGGCACAAGGCAATCATAAATAAGGCCCAAATGTAAATACCATTGATTTGCCCCTAAAATCGTTTTTTGAATAACATTTTAGAAACACAGCGCAGGTCCTATGTACAAGCACTCAATTTCACTACTGAAACCTCACTGTTTCACAAAATACAAATCCTCTATCTTGCAAATGTTGATAGCAAGCATTATTAAAAAGCAAGACACAAACCAACAGCAAAGAAACTCAGGGCCTTATTTATGAAGGCCTTGCGCCACCGGTGCATCACTTTTTCCCATGTTAAAAGTGACGCACCGGCGGCACAAGGCAATCATAAATAAGGCCCAAATGTAAATACCATTGATTTGGCCCTAAAATCGTTTTTTGAATAACATTTTAGAAACACAGCGCAGGTCCTATGTACAAGCATTCAATTTCACTACTGAAACTTCACTATTTCACAAAAAAACAATTCCTCTATCTTGCATATGTTAATATCAAGCATTTCCAAAAAACATGCCACAAACCAACAAGAAAGAATCTCAATCTGCTTCCAAATCTGAGGTAATGTAAGTGACATCATTGTAAAAGGTTCAAATATATTTATTTATTGAGGCAAACACTCTTAATTTCTTCTCAAAAATATAAAAGCCATCAATTTACCCCAAAATCGTTTTTAAATAACATTTTAAAAACACAGCACAGGTCCTATGTACAAGCATTCAATTTCACTTCTGAAACTTCACTATTTCACAAAAGACAATTCCTCTATCTTGCATATTTTAATATCAAGCATTTCCAAAAAACATGCCACAAGCCAACAAGAAAGAATCTCAATCTGCTTCCTAATTTGAGGTAACGCAGGTGACATAATTCTAAAAGGTTCAAATATATTTCTTTACAGAGTCAGACACTATTAATTGCTTCTCAAAAATATAAAAGCCATTCTTTTAACCCAAAATCGTTTTTTAAATAACCTTTTACAACACAGCACAAGTCCTATGTACAAGCATTCAATTTCACTACTGAAACTTCACTATCTGCTTCCAAATCTTCTCCATAGAGCAAACAAGTCTCTATCTAAATTAAATGAATCATTACTTACCTTTACAAATGCTTTGGGAGATTGAGAACAGTGTCAGACACACACACCAATTTTTCTTTAGAAGAGCAAAAGGTATGCACTCAATACACTGAAACCAAGACTGGCACAGCAAACCTCTAATTCTACACACATATGCCTCATTTCAATCAAAACTCTTCCCTCACTATTTTCAAATCAACACCCTTCCCCCTCTCAGACCTTTCTATCTATTACCATAGCAACTCCCTCCTAACTGAACTCTCAGGTTCAAAAGTTTATTCTACAATGTTGCAAATTAAGTCAGCAAGGATGTTTGACCTCTCAATACACCAGCTTATCCAGGGCATTATTGCTTTAATTGACTTTTTCTTAACCATTCAAATTGCTTCTTTCACACAACACAACCATGCACCCTAACTTTCAGTTTTCAACTATCTGAATCCACCAATCATTGCTTGTGATTCAAGAGCAGGGAAACTCCACAATTATTTTTTTGTAAACTCCTACTTTTCCAACTGCCATTTCATTCCCACACTTCATCTGACTGCACCAGAACCTTCTCTCATCATGTATACTGTGTGGATTATTGGACATAGCTACATCCACTGGGCTCAAAGGTATGCAGCTAGCAGAAATTTTCACAACCTTGATTTATCAAATGTGGAAATCAAGTGGATTGGCCAGAGAGGATTGAGATGTCACCAATTGATACCATTGGTGAAAACCTTTTTACATCTGCCAAACCCTGACCTCTTAATAGTGCACTGTGGTGGAAATGACTTGGGTACTTTGACTGGGGTTGGTCTGGAAATGCTTTTAAAGGACACCTTTGATCAATTGATGATACTGGTTCCACAAACTGCCTTGCTATATTCCAATATATGCCAAAGACAGAAATTAAACTGGTCCGACCAATTTTGTCCACAATTTGAGAAAGCACGGAAACATGTGTCAGTCAGTCAAGATATCTTTATTCGACTTTTTCCAAGTCATACAAAGAAACATAAGCAATAAAACATGGCATAAAATACATATATGCAGTTAAATGTTAAAAGCGACATACTTCATACACATTAAAAAGAAGAACTATGTCCATGATTTAAGAGGGCGAAATTTGACCGACAGCTTTCACCCTTGCTGCGGCCACTAAAAAATTTGCAATACAAAATGTTGTACGTAGATTTGACGCAAGCTGTAAATAGAGCAGCGCCGGGCGTACCTGAGTAAAACCTGCTTCTCTCAAGATGGGGAGCAAATATTTTTTCCTCGGCTCGTGAAATTGGCTACAGAACATAACGCAATGCATTGTGTCCTGTACCGAAAAGTCATCACAACTACAAGGTGGGGCTAGCTCTGGCTTCTGCCATTGCTTAAAAGAACCCAGGTAAAAATGTATCAGGTTGAACCTGAATTTTGTCAGTAAAAACCTGTGATAGGGATGTGTGACGAAGCTGAGATAAGGGGCAAGTGAGGGAGCGCTAACCAAGAGGTTGTGTGCCCTAACTGAGGGCTTCAATAATTCAACATCCTCTCGACGAGCTGCCTTCTTTTCCATAAAAGCCTTTTTTATGTAGACGATGTCTGATGCCTTGATTTTTTCTGGGCTTAGGAAAAGTTCTGGGATGCTCTTAGATTTATCTAGGGCAAGTACATCTTTCAAAATGGTATGGTTCAATGGGAGATCGTCATTCAACCATATTTTCAGCCATAGGATCAGCGGCGCTAGGCTTAATAGATCCGAGAGATAGGGTAAACCCACCTCCTGATGTATTGAGTAGGTTGGGGCTGACTGGGGTAAGGAGAGGAGAGATCTAATAAATGTATTTTCCGCTCTCTGGATAGGCTCAAGATTAACATAGCCCCATAGCGGAGATCCATAAAGAGCTATGGCCACGGATTTGCACCTATAGATCTTTAAAAGGGCTTCCATTGGCCTTGCCCCCAACTTACCCGCAAAGCCAAGGATCGCTAAAGAGGACCTAGTTACTGCCAATCTTTTTGCTGTAACCTGGGGCCCCCATGTTCCCTTGTGATCAAACAAGACGGAAACATGTGAATAAATCTGTTTCTGCTTACATGAGAGACTATGGAATGGGTTCAATATACAACAATAACTTGCGTTACAACATGCAAGACATCTACAGAGGAGATGGTGTGCACTTCTCAGATGAGGGGAATAGAATATTCCTCCTGAATTTAAGACTGTGCAATGGAACCTACTTGTAGGTACCTAAATCAGCCACAGAACCCAAAAGCTCTTTTCAGAGCTACCCTACCTCTGATCACTCAAAATGATTATCTTTCTCTAACTTTTTTCACTATTTTTCACCAAAGTACGCTCCCCGGTGCGCTTCCCGATGCGCGTACCGGGCGCTCCCCCCGCGGAATTTAATAACAAAAAGAACAGTTTTATTAATAAACCTACATTTTTTGAAAAGTCTGTCATTCTTTTTTCCCCATGGTATGCTCCCTGGTGCGCTCCCCGGTGCGTGTACCGGGCGCTCCCCCCGCAAAAATTGAAAAAAAATTATTATTTTTTTTGCTCCGCGGGGCCCTTTTATGGCCCCCACATCAAACCTAGGGGGTCAGGGGGGGTCTACCCTGCCCCCTTATGGTCAATTCCCCCTTTGTTTTTGCCACCTCTTGTGTCTCGATCCTACCGAGACACAAGATGGTGGCCGCTCCGGACTGTTTAGAATGTGTACAGACACCCGAGAGCCAATCAGCTTTCCGTGGCGCGCCTATAGATATATATATTTTTTTAACCTAAATTACTCAAAATCCACTGGAGCACATATCTTGAGACATAGCAAAGGCACATCGGGCTACCAGTCCCTACAATTTTGCCAAGTTTGATGGACATCCATTCAGCCGTTCGGGCTAAAAGTGAGTTCGACCGCCCTATGGAAATTAACATGGGGAAAACACGTTTTGGGACCCCCCTTTTATCTCGGCCCCGCTTGACGAATCCCCCCCCACATTTTCAGGGAAGGAGCGGGCCACGAACTTTGAGAAATTTGCAAATCGCACACTTTTCATTAACAATATTATGCCCTATTACGTGTTTCACAAAGGAAAACTACTTCTCCAACTTTAAGGCTTCAGATAAATATGACATATAGCTTTCAATAAAAATCCATACAGCTTCGATTTACTTTTCTAGTTTCTCTGATTTCTGTCTGACCTCTTAAGTGTGTTGATGGCCTCTGTAGCTGTATTCCTTAAAAAAAGGGTTTAATAGAACTGACAGGATTTTCTTTCAGACATTAGGTAGAGCAGAGGTATCAAGAGTTCATGCTTCACACACACATCATGTAAAGCAAATAAAGTTTAATTGCATGTGTAATAAACTCGATACGGCTTGTGCAGTTGTGAAAGTCTCCTTCAACCGAATCAAGCTCCGCATAGAAGCAGTGCAAGATTCTCTCACAAGGATAAACACACAAAAGACAGCAGGAAGACACACTTTGTTAAAGAGAACAGACAAAGCATGGGCAGCAGCAATGCAAACATTCCCATACAGGAGAGACACAGAACTCGAAGCGCTTGTGCAAGCATCCCTCCTTAAAACTGGCATAGCACTGGCAGTCTTTGGCTAAGTCAACCTTAGGTAACTTGTATAGCAGAGGGAGAAGTGATAGAAATCTCACTAAGAAACAGGTAGAGCTGTGCACGCCTATCTTAGAAAACAGCTATGTAATGGTAAAGAAGTGGCAGTTGAAGCCTTGCTCATATTGAATGGGAACATCATGTGAAGCACTTTTGCAAGCAATTCTCACTAAAAAGATTAACTTTGGAAGGCAACAGCGCAACACATAGAGCAAGGACTACATCTGGGCAAGACTTCTTCACAAAAATGAACTAACGGATGGCAGAAGTACCTAACTCTTTAATCAAGTATAAAATTGAAACAAGCACACAAAACAGGTACAGCATGGACAGCAGCTGTGTCTGCTTTCATCATAAAAACATGTAGTTCATATGCAATAGGTTATTACGACTTTGTTAGCCCTGGACAGCTGCAGAAACAACAGTGAACTCTAGAGTACTTGGCAATAAAGAGCATCAGAGCTGCCTGCCTAATAAGTACTGTGTTTTGTGACCTACAGATTGTTAGAAATTGGTGTTAGAAATGGGGGTCTCTAGTTGGCAGAGGTAGGTACCTTTGTCCAAATATGGACTCTCACTTCTAGTCAGGGTAAAGGGGATACACTTCTAATATAACCCCTGCTCACCCCCATGGTAGCTTGGGCATGAGCAGACAGGCTTATCTCAGAGGCAGTATGTGAAGCATTTGTGAACACATACAGTGAAAACACTACAAATGGACACCACACCAGTTTAGAAAAACAGGTAATCTTCACCTAAACCAAAATAAGACCAAACAACAAAAATCCACAATACAGTTATCAAGATAGCCTCAAAAATAGGTTATTCACTCAATTAAAGTGTGTAGCAACAAATAACTCCACCTGGAGGTATTATGAAGTTGTGACAGATAAAAATAAGTACTGTGCCTACCACGAGGTGCATGGCTTCGGGCGTGGAGTCAAGCAGACCCACAAAGAACAGTACCTTGCAAATGAGGGAAGCAAAGGCAGTGCACCGCGTCCAGGAGGTGATGCTTCGTTGGTGCCGAGCAGAGTCGGTTCCTTACAACCCCAGGGGAGGAGAGCCTTGGTTCCTTACTGCGGTGCAGGGGAGGTGAGACGTCGGTTTCTTACTGTGTCGGGGAGGTGACATCACAGTGGTGGCAAGATGTCAGTTCCTTATGATGTTGTTTTGTTTTCTGGAGTGTCGGTGAAGTCAGGGCTGTGGTGCGAGTCGGGACAATGCATCGTGGATGGCAGCAGCCTCGGCGATGGCTTCAGAGTCGTTGCAGCAAGTCTTTATCAGGCGTCAGGCCCATGGTGCAATTCGGGGCGGTGTGTCGTGCTCTTCACGAGCAGTGCCCCTGTCTTCTGAGCAGGATATGGCATCTCTCGCAGTCGTTTGTGTTGCAGTTTCCTCCTGTTGCATCTGAAACAGCAGTTCCAGATGCAGAGAGACAGGAGGCTGAGACTTCACAACAGGAGGCAAGACCAATTTCAAGCCCTTGAAGATCTTTTTCTTCAAGCAGGGGGACAAAGCAAGCAGCAAAGTCATTTTCTCCTTCCTTGGCATCAAGTAGCCACTGCAGGCCAACCCCATGCAGCAAAAGCACAGGGGCAGTAATCCTCTACAGGTTCTCTGGCTCTTCTCCTTGGTAAAGGTTCCTTTTGAGTTCCCAGAAGTGATCTAAAAGTCTGGGGCCTGGGCCCCTCTTTACATACACAAAAATAATTTGTTCTTTGAAGGCAGAGAATGTCTGTACCTAGCCAAAACCATTGTTTCCCTAACTGGTGCAGCATCCTGGTAGGAGGTGTAGATAGATTGTTGAAGGCAGACCACCCAGGTGAAAGGAAATCTCCTCCACCTACTATCAATGCAGCCCAGGTCTATTCAGCCCAGCCATGACTCATCAGGCTCTCTGGAGCCACTGCCCCTCTCCAGTCCCTGTCATCTAAACACCAGACATGCAAAACACAAACCTAGCAGAGGCACACAGGATGTTTAAGCAAGAAAATACCTACTTTCTAAAAGTAGTATTTTCACACACACAATGTAAAAATCACCCTCACTAAAATATGCATTTTAACATTCTGAGTCCAGGCATTCTAAACTTTATTTTAGTACCTTGTCCCCAGGGGTAGTTACGTTTATAAGGTGTTATAAACAAACCCCCATTCTGTCCTATGGGACCAGGAAGCCTTGCAATAGTCAAAAGAAATTGGCAGTCATTCACTATCAGGTCATGCCAAAACACCAGGGCATGTCCTACCTTTCACATACACTGCCCATTGCCAACAGGGGTACCTTGGGCCTACCTTACGGGTGACATATGTAGAAGGGGGAAGGTTTAGGGACTGGCAAGTGTGTGTACTTGACAAGTCGACATTGCAGTTCCATGCTGCACACAGGCTCTGCAATGGCAGGCCAGAGTTACATTTTACAGGCTGCTTCTGTGGGTGGCAGAATCAATGCTGCAGCCCATTAGCAGCATTTGATTTACAGGCCCTGGGCACACACAGTGTACTGTACTAGGGTCTGACTAGTAAATCAAATATGCCAATCATGGAATCACTAATCCATAACAACAGTTTACAAAGGGACCACTTTCACTTTGGCACTGAACAGCAGTGGCAAAGTGCCAAAAGCAAATAGGCCAGCAAAACGTTGTCCACAACACAGCAAAAACATAGGAGGCAAAATCAAAAAATGCAGGGGAGACCCACGCCAATAGTGCCAGGTCTAACAATTGTGTTTTAGGTCCATTGTTAGAAATTGTTTTTATAAGCCCTAGGCAGGCAGCAACCACAATCCCAGTTAGGATAAGAGGCAGACCAACCCTAAAGTAACCTTTGCTCACGCTCTGGTAGTTTGTGAGCAATCAGTCCTAACTTTAGAGGTGAACTGTAAAACAGTGAAAACACCACACAAAAAGATTCCACATCAAGTTAGAAAAATAGTTCTTAATTTAATAAATAGAAGAATAGAAAAACAAAAAAATACAATAAGTAGAACTCGAGATATGCATTTCTAGAGAATAAACTGTAAAATGAATGAATGAATGAAAGTGAATTTATAGAGCGCAAATTGCTGCCCTGAGGCGTCCAAGCGCTATAACTTAGAAGCAATAAGCTCTTACTTGGGTAATCTGGTCACCCCAAACTGGGACAAAGTCAAAAGTTCAAGCCAAACGCTATGGAGCAAGGGCTGGATACAGTGGCCCAGGCCCCATTAAAGAAAAATACTTTGATACGGGCTGCTCAGACATCAAATATGTGGGTCGCAGCCGAAGCAATGCCTCGGTGTCGATCGACATAGTAGGGGTGATGCACCAGTCCTGCTTCAAGATGTGTCAGTTCGATGAGGGAAGAGGTGCGGTGAGGAGATTTGTCATTGATGATTATGCTGGCCGAGATGCTGTGACCTTGTGCAGTGGTGGTTTCAAAGGAAATGCATCAAGGCTGAGCCATGTAAAAGAAGTGATGCACCAGTTTGGATCCATGCAAAGGGGGCAATGCACTGATGCACCAGTATGACAGAGGATATGTGGGTTTTTGCTGAAGCAAGCAACTTAGGTCTCGCTACCAAGGTTCCAGGACTGGGTTTGGCATCACTTAGCAGGGCACAATCACAGATGGCAGAGTCCAGATGCAGAAGCAGGGTGATTGGAGGTATTTTATGTACCTGAGACTTCAGTTCAAGAGGCCAGCCTAGTTGCCCTTGGAGTAACTCTGGGATCAAGTGATGCAGACCCAGGCCTTCTCCCCCAGGCAGGAGAACAGCAGACAGCAGGGCAGCATAGCAAGGCAGGAGTCCAACAATTTAGCAGTCCAGCCGAGTGACAGTCCTTTAGCAGTACAGCAGTCCTTTTTCCTGTCAGTCCTCACAGGTCCAGAAGTGTACTGAAGTGGTGGTGTAGTGTAGTTCCTATATTCCCAATAGGCTCTGGGTATTGGAATAACATAAACGATAGTTTGGACGTAGGACTCAGGTCAACTAGGTCTCTATTGAATATGTTAGACTTAATTGTGAGTGCCAGCTAGCTCAGAGGTCACTAGAACCGTTCTCGAATACACAAGAAGGGATTAGTCTCTGACAACCATATCACATGACAACTTTGTTCCCCCTGAAATAAGGAATAAATCTTCAGAGTCGCGGAAACAATGGATGGCTATTTCACTCAGTCAATCGTACATGCTTAGTTTCACCAGAAGTGCAGAGAAATAGAGAAACGGGTGTTTTCAATAAAAAGGTTATTTATTGAGCAGTTTGCTTTCTCATGCAAGAGAAGTGAATTGCTACAATCGTAATACTTGCTTTGAAGTAAAGTGTGTACAGTAAAAGGAGTATTATGAAATAATACTGTAAAAGTATTTAGATGGTTCTTAGCCATAAGATACATAAAATAGATAAAATACATACAATGATAACTAATGACTAAAAGTACTCAACTGGTGCATCTAAAATACGCCTACCCCTGTGTACCTAACCTAAGTTTAGTACAAGGGAAGAAGTAAGTGAGGTGTAGCTTGAGTTAAATAGTTTCTGCCAAGAATCTATCCAAGAATTCTCCAAGGGTCTAATCAGCTCCGTACCTTGGTTATAGAATGAAGGAGGTCTTGTATCTCTCTCTTAGGACGCGATCTCCCAGTAACCCGCAAGGGTAGGAGGGAAACACTGGAGCTGGATTTCTCGGCAGGAGAAAAGACAGCGTCTCTCTCAGTTCGGCAGCAGGGAGGGTCGGCTTCCTTCGGCACTCGCCTACAGCAAAGCTTCGGGCAAGTAGTTAGTCGATCTGCTCCAAAACCACAGTGTGTTTGTTAGGGCAGATGTGGGCATATTTATACCTGGAAACTGCCGAGTTTGACGTAAGGGTTGACATAATAATGTCACTAAAAACTCGAAGTTCTTTACACACTCCAGGAGTTCTGGGACAAATCAATACTGAAGCAGGGGGAATTCCCGTACTGCTGAAGGCTGGTTGTCTTCAAGAACTCGTTGTACTCTGGGAGCTTATTGGAAGTAGCCATGCCGTATTTGGACTGCATTGGCTTTGTCTAAATATGGTTATGAATCTTATGCCTATATACGGATATGATAGGTTATACCTATATAAGGACATGAATCGGGAAAATTACACTAGAGCCCTAGATACGTTACATCAGTGGTGTCAGAGGTCCAGTTTGGCCTTTGTAGTAGGGGAGATGTCAAAGGCAGGCCTTTGAAGTGTTCGGAGTTCCTGCCCTTCCTGCCTTGGCTCTAGACTCTTTATGGGAGGGGGCAATGCAGCCCTTTTGTATGGACAGGACACAGCCTATTCCAGTATAAGTGAGGCTGGGCCCAGGTCCTCCCTCCCATCCTGTCAGGATGCCCCATCAAGTCACACCTAAGCTCCCATTGTATGTGGCTGTCTAGGTGGAATACACAAAGCCCAGCTGTCATCTACCTCAGACATGTGATCATGGCTGAAGTAAGAAAAAGCTTTCTAAAAGTGGCATTTTCAGAATGATATTTTAAAATCCAACTTCAGCATGAGTTAGGATTTTACATTCAGACTCCAGAGACACCAGGCATGGTAGTCAAGTCTCTTTGCAATCGGAAATTACACTTATAAAATGTAATAAGGTAATCCCAATCTTACCATATGGAAGAGATAGATTTTGCAGTAGTGAAAAGTGACTATAGTAGTTGTTCACTACCAGGACATGTAAAACTTAAAAATACATGTCTTACTTTACACCGTGCCCTCTGGGCTGCCCAGGGCCTACCCTCAGGGGGACTTATATGTATTAAAACAGAAGGTTTGAACCTTGCAAAATGTTTATTTGTCCAGATTGTAATGACACTGTGTTAGATCTGGGGGTCTCTAGTTGGCAATGGTATTCACCTTTGTCCACATAGGGACCCTTAGTTCTAAGTCGGGATAAGGGGATTACACGCCTTAATAACCCCTGATCACCCCCTTGGTAGCTTGGCACGAGCAGACAGGCTTATCTCAGAGGCAGTTTTTTAAGCATTTGTGAATATACACAGTAATACAGTGATAACACTATAGATGGACACAATAAGTATACTTTATATAGACTTAAACACAAGACCACTGTTAGAACTGACACCCTTGGCGTGGTTTTCCCCCATCTTTTTGCCTCTGCCTCCTGTATTTTTGCTGCTGTGCTGGATTTCGTTTTTGCTGATTTAGATGCTTTGGACACTCTGCCACTGTTGATCAGTGCCAGAGTGTAAGTGCTCCCTATGTAAATTGTCATATTGATTGGGTATACCTGATTGGCATATTTGTATCACCATGAAGTCCCTAGTAAAGTGCACTGTGTGTGCCAGGGCTGGTGATGACAGATGCTGATAGTGGGCCTGCAGCGCAGATTGCGCCACCCACATAAGTAGCCCTAAAATGGTGCATCAGGCCTGCCAGCGCAGTGCCTGTGTGCAGTCAGTGGACTGCCATGTCCGCCTGGCCAGTGTCCCCACTGGCTGGGCCTAACCCTTCCCTGTCTGTGCACATCAGTCACCCCTATGGAAGGCTCAAGGTACCCCTCCTGGGCAGGGTGCAGTGTATGGATAAGGTAGAGCATGTACTAGTGCAGGTAACATGCTCTGGTAGTGAGCAGCAGCCATTTTGTGTGCTCACTGCTGCAAGGTTATCTTGCTCCATAGATTAACTTGGGGGGGTGGGGGCAGGTCCCAATGGATACCAGCCTATCTTCCCATAGGAACAAGATGGGACATAAGTGATTGATATCCCTGAACTCAGAATTTAATAACACATCTTTTAGGAAAGGTTGTTTTTAAATTCTGTGTTTGAGAATAGTACTTTTAGAAAGTGGCTGTTCTCTTGTCTAAACCTTTCTGTGTGCCTGGGACTGCTTGTGGATTGACTGTCTGGTTTGAAGGTGACAGGGGCTGCAGAGCCCCCAGGAGGTTGTCTGAGTCAGCCCGTGGATGAAAGGCTGCATATGCTGACAAGGAAGTGGGAGGAGATAGCACCTGGGAGTGACTAGGGCTGTGCCTGCCTGACCACAATGCTGGCTCCACCTCCCGCTGGGCGACTGTCAACTCTGTCCCTGATACTGAAAGAAAGAAGGAAGCCAGGAAGCCCAAGGGCTCCAGCAACACCAAGAACTGGTTTAGACCGGGCTCGGGCCCACTTGCAAAAAGACTTCGAAGACTTTTTGGGGTATAAGAGAAGGACCCCTGACAACAGAACACTAGATTCTACAATCAAGAGGAACCTCTGCTGGAAGAAGGACCGTTGGAGAACTGAAGGAAGATTGTACTTGCTGTGTGCTCTAAGGGCTGACCTGTTCTGGACAAGGAATCTGATTTCCGTAAACAACTGAAAACCTGGATTTACAACCTTCCAGACTCAATGGCCAGAGCACTAGTATGATTCCGGTCTCAGTCTCCTTAAGCAGTAAGGCAACTTTTTTCACCTGGTTGACCCTTTAATGGCGCCGAGATGCTCCCTGGAGCGATTGCTAGCGCGGTATAAATGGACCTTACATTTACACATTTACATTCTGCTGACCCGCTGAAGCTGAGGAGAAGAGGGACTTTGCTGTGTGCTGTGATCCTGCTTACTTGATCTCCAGAGACTTTGCTGTGTGCTGTGTCTCCTAAACTGAATCTCCAAGGGCCTGAGAAGAGCTGGCCTCCTGTTCTGGAACCCAGGGTTAAAAGGTTCCTAAGCATTGCCAAACTGCTGAGGAGATCGTGTGGTGTTTTGCCCCAACGCGTGTTTCCACTTGTCAGTTGTGGGGGAAGATCGTTGTGCTCATCGGCACAAAATCAGGGGTGAGAGGAGGCCCGTGGTGCCTTCCTGCGTGCAGAATCACCTCGACAAACTGCTGGCTTGAACCGCCTCAACTGCGATCTGTGGCCATGGAAATCATCAGCCCGTAATTCACCGCCGCGGCCCGGGGGCCTGAGAGAGCCCCGCAGCTGTTTCCCCGCTCTGCAAAGCCGTGGAGAAAGAAATCAAGGGGCCGTGACCTGATTGGTCGATCGCTATCCAGAGCCGTGCTCTGATTGGCTGCCTGATCGCCAAAGCTGCCTGGTGAAGAAGGAGGCTTGCCGCGAAGGCCGCGACGTGATTGGGCCAGGAGAGGAAGAGCTACGTCATACGCCCGGAGGCTCGCCTGCCGAGTCGCGCATTGATTGGTCCCTGTAACCGGGACCTCTGGGGACACCACCGAAGCCGTGTGATGCCACCGAAGCCAGGGAAGAGTCACCCGACCTTGCCGAGGGAGCCACAGAAGCGATCTCTGTCCCTGGCCTGTCGTCCCTGCTTGGAGAGCCGAGCTAGCTCCCCGCGGCTCCCTGGAGTACTGAGAGCGGGCGGAGGGCTGCCGGGACCGGCCGGGGCTAAGGGAAAGTCTGCTTGGAGTAGAGCGAAGGTGCTAGCAACCATCGGTGAGGCACACTCACATTGGCTGGGGTTCAGTAGTTCGAAGGTCTAATTGAGAAATTATTAACACGCTGGCATTGCTTTGACTACTCGTTTTTTAAGAGTTCAATTGAAATAAGTCAGTCATATCATTTTTTAATACTGATTTACAGGGACTAGAGACTATTCTTTATTAATAAGAACTTCCTACTACAAGTGCAACCATTAAGATTAAGTGCAACCTTTTATCAAAGAAGCAACCATTGTGTATTGTTGATTTTTAATTGCTGCAACTAGATAAAGTTATATTTTTATAAATATACTTACCTGTGTGGTCTCAGTTTGTGGTGGATTGGGGATCATTGTTTGTGTTAAGTGCATTTATTATACACATTGCCTTGGGGATAAGCCTGTCTGCTCGAGCCAAGCTACCTAGAGAGTGAGCAGGGGTTATCTACTGTGTGTATTCCTTCACCCTGACTAGAAGCAAGGGTCCCTACTTGGTCAAAGCTACTTGCCTCTGCCAATTAGAGACCCCCAGATCTAACAACCACAAACAACAAAAATCCACAATACTACACTTAATATTACTTATAAGATGATTAAAGTCTCTTAGTTCAAGTTGGTGGTAAATGCGACAAAGTTCTCAACAAAGTACCTGGATGCATAACGCAAAGTGAAAAAAAGGCTCGCAAAAGGGGAGATGCATTGGTTCCATGACCCAGGGGGAACGGTTGCTTTCTTCCTCAATGCTTGCGCAGAGTAGGGGACTCGTTGTGAGCCTTACTGGTGCGGAGATGATGCGTAGATTCTCAGACTGCGGGCGCGTTGCGGTGCGCAAGATGGTGCCCTTGATGCAGCGATGCGATGACGATGCAATGGCGCCCTGGCAGTCTTGTGATGACTCCGTACTTTGGAGCGGTGACAGGCCCTGCGACACGCTTCTCTGGTGATGCGATGGCGACTCTCTCGATGGCGTCACGCTTCTGCGACAGCAGGCAGCTTCGATGAACACACGCTTCCAGAGAGATGCGTCGAAGGCTATCTTCTCTGGTGTTATGACGACTTCAGCTGCGGCGGCAACATGCTTCTTCTCAATGCGCCGCGCTTCCAGCTCCCAGCGGCACGCAAGTGTCTGGAGTCAGAATTCCCAGCAAGGAATTTCAGGAGGGAGCTGGAGGTGAAGTCTTTTGTCCCTGAGACTTCAGCAGGAGGCAAGCATAGTTCAAGCCCTTGGAGAATATTCTGTAGATGAAAGTCCTTACAAAGTTCATTCTCCTTTCCCTTGGCAATGAAGCAACCACTGTAGGTCAACCCAGCAAATAGCACACTGGCAGAGGGGGAGTCCAAACTCCTGCAGCTTCCTTGGTTCTTCTCCTTAGCAGAAAGGTTTCTTGTTCAAGAAGTGATCTAATGTCTTGGGATCAGGGTCCAGAGGTCCCAATATTTATACCCCCAAATTCATTGTTCTCTGAAGGCAGAGAGGCCTCTGCCTAGTCCAAACCAGTTCCTGAGCACTTTGTTTACATGACTCTCTTCTTCCTTACACTGTGCAGGGCAGAGACATCAGCAGCCCCACAGGAGGTGGAGCGAGCACAGGGGAGGGAAGATACAGTCCTAGAGTACTCTGTTGACATGATTCCTCCTCTCCTTTCACAGTGCAGGGCAGAGACATCAGACAAACCACAGGGGGTGGAGCCAGCATTGTAGAGGGAAGGCCCAGCCCAATTCAGGTCCAAGGTGCAACTCCTCCCTCTCATCTAGATGCAGATCTCTCTATTCACTACCAGGCTGCCCCAGCCTGTCTCCTGGAATTCCCCAACCCTGTCACACACAAACACAGACAAGGAATACACAATCCAGCAGAGGCAGGCTGAAATGGTTAGGCAAGCAAATACCTACTTTCTTAAAGTGGTATTTGCAAACACAGAATATTAAAATAAAAGTTACTAAAAGATGTACTTTATTATTCTGAGTTCAGACATACTAAATTCGAATTTCTACAATGTTCCCTGAGTCAGTTAGGATTATAAGAATGTAATAATCTAACTCCCCATTCTGGCCTAAGAGAACAGGGAGCCTTCAACAGTGAAAAGCGAAAGTGGTTGTAATTAACTATTAGAACATGCTACACACATCAGAGCATGTCCTACCTTACACTTACAATGCACCCTGCCCTTGGGCCTACCATAGGGGTGTCTAATATGAAGCAAAGGGCCAAGTGTACCCACTTGCCAGTTTAGGGACTGGCAAGTGGGTACACTTGGCCAAGTCGACATGGCAGTGCTAGACTGCACAGAGGCCTTGCAATGGCATGCATGAGACACACTTCACAAGCTGCTTCTGTGGGTGGCACAACCAGGGCTGCAAGCCCACCAGCAGCATTTGATTTACAACCCCTGGGCACACATGGTGCACTGTACCTGGGGCTGACAGATACATCAAATAAACCCATCATGGAATCCAATTAGTATATCAATTTAACATAGGGAGCACTTGCACTGTGGCACTGATTAGCAGTGCACAGTGCCCAAAGCATAAATCTAGCAAAAACATATCAAAACAGAGGAGGCAATCCGTCAAAATGGAAGGGAGACTCACACCATTGATGCCAGGTCTAACACACTGTAAATTGAACACACAGGCTCTGTAATTGCAGGCTTGAGACAAGGTTAGAGGGATACTTAAGGGGAGTGGCACAAGCAGTGCTGCAGTTCCACTAGTAGCATAAGATTTACATGCCCTGGGCACATGTAGTGTACCTCACTAGAGACTTAAAAGGAAATTAAATATGCCAATTGGAGGTGAGATAATATTACCATGTTTAGGGGAGAGAGCATAAGTACTTTAACACTGATTAGCAGTGGTGGAGTGCACAGGGTCCTAAAGCCAGCAAAAGTTAGGTCAGAAAATTGGAGGAGGTAGGCACAAAAGTTGGGGGTGACCTTGCAGAAAGGATCATTTTCCAATGTGGTCCCCCACCAGCCTAAAGCCATGGTAGATCAATCAATACCTTGATGGACTTCCCTGCTTAGGCGATAGAACATAGACTGCTGCCCTCTACTTCAGGGGCACTTGGCAATTTTACGCCTTTCTGGATTCAGTTTGACCCCTTTGTCTCTACTCTCCTGAGCCACTGAAATGACACATGGGAAGCCTTTTTCGTCATCTGTGGATCCCATCTGTGCAGCACCTAGCCTTAATTTGCTCATAGAGTCATCCCAATACCCAGATAGTACCACCATGGACAACAAATTGATGTGACCCATTCCACCCCTTGGATCAGACTTCCGTCCCCAATCAAACAAAACCTCGGTCCATAAGGACGATAACCACCAGAGGCCACCCAGCTGACAGTGTCAGGAGCCAGGGACCGGGCCATCCTCTGCTAAGTGGAGGCCGTAAGCAGGCATATTGGGAGACCTCTCTTTACCCTTAGGGCTGGCAAGGAGTTTGCTAGGGGCTACTGAGATTTTTCTTACCTCTGATGCATCTCTAAGTGGGTTGCAGTAGGCTCATGTATTTTGCACCCTACTTCCTCTCTTTTCCCGTCAGTTCATGGGTGGTATCCTGAAACTAGTTCTTAAATGCACGGTTTGTACTAAGCCTGGGCAAAACACTAGGCTACGCTCGCGTAGTTTGCGAAGTTTGCGCTACTTCGCACTACACAAATTGCACGTAGCACAGTGCAAACACGCGTAGCATAGCGTAGCGTAGTGCAGCGGTCATTTTTTGCTTGCTCATGGTCCTCAACGTCAAGTTGGCGACCACGAGCAAGCAAAATGACATCCCGGCAAGACTTTTTTCGCACTCAAGATCAGCAACATCAAGTTGCCGATCGCAAGCATGGAAAATAAACCTCCCGGTGAGATTCTCAATGCAGGGAGGCCAGGTTTCTCATTGTGAGTGGTCGCATAGGCTCGCGACCACTCGCAATGAGAAACTACCAGTCCACGTTGAGAAAGCTGCCGCTCGAGTAAAAATCTACTTCGGCGGCAGAAAACAACAGCTCGCACTGTGCAAGATCCCGTTTTCAATGATAGCAAATGTGCAGACAAGCATCCGGCACTGTGCGATCATCACAAAAAGCGCACTACGCAGTTCGCGTAGTGCTACGCGTAGCTCGGGGACAGGGGTGAGTCCTCCCTCACCTTGCCCCTCTATCTGGACTTCCGTCCCCTCTGCTTGGGAATGTTATCCCCAAAATACTGAACTGTCAGGTTGCCTCGGCTGCCACCCCTTCCACTTGTCCTGACCTTCCTCTGGTTCATCTACCCTCCCCATTCCAGGGGTGCAAGGGCCATAGTGCAGTCCTGCCCATGGGCCTGAGTAACCCTACACACTTGGATGGTCCACTGTTCAAGGGTAACTAGCTTTTCCACTACCATGGACTGGCTAGCCTTGTTATTCCTCTGAGCAGTCAATAAGACCCCATTCACTTCTACCTGGTGGGAGCAATGGCTCCCACCCTCAGGTATCATCCAGCTCATCTTCTGAGTCTATTTCCCAACTAAAGAAGATCATGGCATGGTCTATGTCCTTCCCTGGGGACTACTTACCCCAAAAGTCTTATTGATCATCCCTGTAGAAGTCCCCCCATTGGGTATCTTTGGACAGACAGAGTCCTCCTGCTTATGTCCTCACTGAGAGTTGTACAACAAAAATGGGGTGACCCTGTGTCCCTCAGAACCTGGGTATGAATTAGTAAACAAGAAGTGGTTCTGTTGGGTATGAGTCAACTTCTTTTCAGTACACTTAATGTAACAAGCATCCTATTAATACAAATTCTTAACCACCTGAATAGAGCAACTATACAAATAATAGAGGCCGTGACTCAAAAGTAGTGTCAACTTTTTATGTTGTAACAGATTCAAATCAACCATCAGTATTCACATATGTAGTAGATATAGGCTGCCAAGAGATGGTACAGTATATACAATTGTGAACAGTGTGACGTATGTGCTCAGTGCTCCACAAGGGTACAATATATATAGTGAGAAGGACTTTTATACAGAAGGGGCGGGGGGGAAGAGTTTAGGCCAGACGAAAATGTTGAGACTAATGGCTCTGTTGGTTGATCCTGCTCATTTATGTGTGCAGAGCCTTTGTCAAACTGGGTCTTGTGTAATTGTCCTCAACATTTCAACCCTAAGTGTGCTCCTTAAGGTAGTCACTTTGGGTCTTCCTCAGGACAGGGCGGGGACGGGAATGACAGCCTATGGATATTGGAGAGGCGGGCATTAGGCAAGTGGTGGTATAGAGAATGGGAAGATGAGAGGGAGGAGGAGGACTCACCCTCAGTAGGCCAGACAAAGTTCTGGCTACGTAAGCCTCAATGGGCTTGCGCCACTTGGAAGAATCCGGGGGCGCCTGGGCATTGGATTTCGTTAAAGTGCATGAACATGATTAGTCAAGCACTCGAGGTAGCCGATATCAAACTATGGTGATTCTGAAAACGTGGGAAATAAAACCATGCATGTGAGCAGGATGCTAGGTGCACTTCCAGTGGTTAAGGGTACCAACCTGTGTAATAAATCATGTGAGTGAGGGACAAACATGCCCTGTGTGGTGCAGACTGGCCGTGTGATTAGGCTCGGCGCTGATGCCTGTCCAGACAAGTTGTGTGGTGCTAATGACTGTCTAAGCCAGGTAGAGTCTATCTCTTACCGGCCAGGCGGATTAGTGTGAGGACTCTGAGGTGCTCGGTATGAGTGAGGAACAAACTGGCAGTGTGATTATGCGCGGTACTGACACTTGTCCGGACCCTGTTGGAACGAAGGAGAATTAGTGAGGAGCAATTGGTACGCTGTGTGTTTTGTGGAGGCGAATCGTGCTAAGCAGTGCCCATGTGTCTCAGATTAAGAGCTGTGACATGTAGGTTCAAGACGGCAATGGTGAGACCACGTGAAAATAAGCCGGAACCTGTATGTTCAGGACGTTAAAAACGGGACCTTGTGAGTGAATAGTTAAGTGCAGGGACGTAACACAGGCCCCCGAAGCCCATGCGGTGCGGGGGGCACTAGCTCCAAGGGGCCCCCTCGGCACTGAACTCTGGCCGGAAGAGCTCCTGATTGAGCCCGGAGGGGGCCCCCTAAGTACCGTGCAGGGAGGCCCCTCACTTTTTGTTACGCCAGTGGTTAAGTGTCATGAGGGAAAGGGAAGTGCGGTTTAAAATACTCGAGGACAGTGCTCTCGATAAACTGAGTCAGCGATTTAAACAAAATGGGGGCCCTGATGGTGCAATAAATCAGTAGGCCATCTTAGCACAGGGGTATGCTCACTTTAAGGTATATCGTGGTGAATTGGTCAAGCAGGAAACCATCCTGCGTTGTGTCAGCATAAAGTCAGCGAGTCTGTGTTCGGCTTAAAGGCCCATTATATGCAGAACGTGAGTGCGGTGTCAACGTGCAACTTCGGCAAGTATGGTTGCTAGGAGACAGAGAGAGGCCGATTACAGAGGGAGTGGATCCCTCCTGTAATCTGGTTCAGCTCGGGCTGGGATTGCGCCGTTAGAAAGCAATGATGTCTTGGGTACAGATAAATGCTAACATATGAACTTACAGATAAAAACAAAGTTATTCATGGTGATATATCCACACATATCTCAGAGTGAGACGGTGCGTGATGTGATGCTGATGATAGCATGTAAACTCATCGAGAAAACAGGTGATGCATGCACAATTTTATCATAATGACATTAAGAGCTGTTCCAAATGTAATAGGCGGAAGTCTCATAGTTTACCATTTACTACTCGTAGACGCTGAGTGAAGTGGTCCTATTTTTTCAGATAAGGAAATCAAGTTAATGACTTGCCTAGAATCACACAATATGTCCAAGTGCCGAAGGGATCTAAACCTAGGTCTTCTGCTTGTATAACTGAGTTAGTTTGCAATATTACATCAGACCTCCGGGGATATTCTTAAGAATGTGTGATAATGATCGCTAAATTAGCCTAACGCAACTCTTCAAATCGCAGTCTATCGCAGGAAAATAACGCTGTATTAACATTGTATTCTCAACATGGCGGTACCATGTGATAGTCTCACGATAATGCGTCAAATGACTGCATTAAAATCAATGTAATGCCGCAAAAATGCAAAACACGAACGCGAAAAAAGCGGCAATGTTCCAAACTGTGGTACAAAAATCAGCGATAACCAGTGACAGGCCTGCAATTCCCACGTGTGATGCGGGAAAATGCACCATAAAAGCAGAGAAAAAAATGGTGAGATGACAATGTACGAGCACAACCTCACATCTGTAATGTAGAACAAATGGCCATTGTCCGCATCAAATAGGCTTCTCCTCACAAACAGTCACAATGTACATTATCATGCAGTCTGTAGGTAAAATGCGCCAATGCGTAAACATACATGGAACACATTGTGAAACCGCATGTCCCCTTCACATTGCAGAGGGACAATCAACACGTCCTGCAGAGCGGACCCTACAGCACGTCAATGATGATGGAGACGACCCCCAGGACAACGACTACGACAAACCCCAACGGTTCATGGACAACCTCCGTTCCCCACCTCGAGTAGCATTTGGAACACATGTGAAACGATGATGTGTGGGGTTCTGTACTATCTTTGACAAACAGAAATTGCATTTCCAATACGTGACACCCTAAATAGACTCTCTGTACAGAAATGACACACCCACCATCGATTATCAAATAATGAAATTGTTAGCACTACATGTTTACTTACACTTGTCTGAGTGATGTGCTTGAACAGATGAGCGACATGCACTCAGGGAATGTGTCTTGAAATGCATTTACTTGCACATGCTGTGCCTGTGGTCATTTTTTACTGTCCAATGATTGTTAAGGACAGTGACAACGTGACGTGCTCATGTGAAGAAATTGTCAATGATGGTGTTCCTGCGGGCTATTCCTGCTGCAGCTGCAGTGGGGTGTGGTCCACCTGCCTCATCTTCCTCATCATCGTCCAGTGAACCTCGCACTTGTATCCGAATAGGAGGATCCCTCTCCTGTGTGCCTTCACTCACTTGCTTTTTCAACTGTCTTATTAGTCTCCAACCTGGGGGAACTATGTACTTTCCGTTTTGACACTTGTGTCCATGGGGCATTGGTGCGTACACATATGTTGTGCAACACACAGCATGCAACGATCATCTTGCACACAATGTCTGGGCTGTACAGGAGCCTGTGATGTCCAGGCACCTGAAATGTGACTTCAACACACCAAATGTGTGTTCCACAATGTCCATGGTGCATTTGTTGGCCGTATTGTACTGCCTCTGGGCCTGTGTGTTCGGGGCTTGGAGGGGTGTCATCATCCAAGCACAGAGTGCATATCCTTGATCACCTGTGACAGTGCAGAGAGACATGAGTCAATAGTTGGCTCTGCATGATATGTTGGCAGGCTCACTGGTACACTGATGTGTGATATGTGAGACTTAGTGATTCATGTTTGACATGTTCTGCTTGTAGCAAATGAGCTGCATCAATATGTATTATATAGCCTCATTGCTGCTTCTCCATCCCCGGGCCTATTTACTAGTGTGCTTAGTGCGGTTGCATCACTTGCACTCCTACGGCACACCATTGTCATGCCTGTCTGCGCAAGTCCACAAGCCTGTCAATGACACTGTGATGTTGTTCGCTGAAGGTGGGTGGTCACGTGTGTAGACCTATGGGAAGGATAGGGCGGACACAGATGTAGAGCTCATGGCTGGCTGAACTCGCCATGCAGTTAAGGGTAGACCTTTGGCTTATGCTGCGGTAATAGCGACACACATAACAGTTGACATGTATGATCCCTGACCCCGAGCGGGCTTGCGCTCCCTCGTGCACTTCTCGGCCAAGCCCGCAATCCAGGGGCATGCTACATTGCAACATTGTCCATTGCGGGACGGATGGCACCAACACTACAACAGAGACACACGCATTAGTTACTTCTTTGGCAAGGCCAAAACTTAACCACACCCAGAGCCCCGGGTTGATGAACCACACGCCAACGCTGGACTGGCAGACGCCAGTCCACTCCGCTTACGCTCACAGGGGGGTACAACACAGCTACATGGCCCAGGTCTACCCCACAGCCTTAGGTGACATGGTTGCGTCCACTGTCCACTACACTCCAAACACCAACTGTGTATGTCGACATGGATATGTCTGTGCTCTGCATACTACAGTCTTGCCAGCACATTAACGTCACACTTGGCATTATGTACATTCTCATTCAAGGGTCACTTGCCTCCTTCGCACATGCCTGGTTCCCACCTCTCCCCTCAATCTGCTTTTGTGTGGCTGAGGTGCCATGCTGTTGATGGCTCATGTACATAGCTAGCTCAGGTTACCACAGTAAGTTATGCTGTTGTGTCTGGTAGGTGGGCATGTTGTTTGGCGTGTTAAATGTGAGTTTGTAACGTGTGCATTCCCAGAGTTGTGAGTTGCATGATTGTGGAGTTCAGGTGTGCGGTGTGTTCATTTGGTACTTACCAATGAGCAGTGCATTTCCATAGGTGCCATCCTGAAAGTGCTGGTTGATGATGGACTGTCAGAAGATGTAGGAATCAATCACACTGCCTGGGTAGTTGGTGACGACATTGTTGAAGAGTCCCTGGTAGTCCACTATAGCCTTCACATTGATGTAATGCATGTGCTTTCTGTTGCGGTAATTGTGTGCAGTGCCGGCAGGAGGCACAAGTTGGACATGTGTGCAGTCAATTGCCCCCAACACATGCGGGAAGCCAGCTATGGCGTAGATTCCTTTCTTCATCTCCAGCTGTTCTTATGCAGTGTGGGGGAAGTGAAGGTGCTGGGGTACTGATTTTTTTTTTTTTTTAAATAATTTTTATTGTAGACACACCTGTACAGGCCAATAAACGGATAACAGTAGCAGTCTAAATGTCAGCAGATATACATTACGTTTCGTTAATCATTACACAGCCTTCCGGCCCACAACCCGGGGGTCGGGCGGCGGTTAAGTATCTGCACTGCCATGCCTGACGTTCCGTAGAGAGAAGTGGTTAATGTCCGGAGGAAGTGTATGCCTACTTTTAGTACCCTACCAAACCGCGCGCTGACCCCAACTCCCCCCCTCCCCGCGCTAGCCCCTAAACACCCCCCCCCCCTCTCTCCCCAACCCGCACACCATCCCCCGCCTAGGGCTTCATTAAAACTACCTCCGGGAAGCTAGCCTCATGTTCCCCGTGTTCCTGCTGTTCCTGGGGCCTCAACTCTCTCCCTCTATGCCCCCCCCTCCGGGAGTTTCCTCCTGTGTTTCAGCTTCGCTGTCCCTGAGCGCCTGCACCATTACTTCCCATGCCGTCGCGGTGTCAGCTGCTGTCTGGCTAGGGGTCCTGCGCGCTACCTGGTATCTATGTGTGCTATCAGCCGAGGCCCATTTCAGAAACTCCTGCCGCCACCTCCGTGGAGTAGGTCCCAGCCGCGCCTTCCAATTCCTGGTAATCTCTCTCTTCGCTATCATCAACCCCATGTCGATGAACTTACTCGTGAGCTTATTTTTGGGAGTGTGGGGGAACCAGTGCAACAGGCATTCGGCCGGTCCATACTCTATCGATCGTTCCGTCACCTCATTCAGTACTTCCCCTACTTCTTGCCAAAAGTCCTGCAGGAGCGGGCACGCCCATAGCATGTGTACTAACTCAGCCCCTTCTTCCGGGCACCGGGGGCAGGCTGCTGTGTCGTCACCAAAGTACCGCCGTATTCTACCTGGTGTCATATATGCCCTGTGTAACACATAGTAGTGTATCAGCTGGAACCTGGCGTTCCTTGTGCTGTTACGGGCCCTGCGGACAAGTTGCGCCCAGGTCGTGTCTGGAATGTCCTTGTGCAGATCCGCCTCCCATTTGGCTTTCAGGGATGCGAGAGGAGGGATATGCTCCCTAACCATTCGGTTATACAGGCACGTAACTGCCTTGACCGTGCCCGCCGCCATCATGGTGTATTGGCAAGCCGCCGCCGTCTCGGGCTCTCCAAGTCCCGTGCCCCAATGGGCATGCATCGCCCGGGTCACCGCTGCGTGCAACAGGAATCCCCCTCTCGAAATATCGAATCGGTCTGCGAGCTCCCGGAACGGGAGCAGTGTCCCACTCTCAAAGAGGTCCCCAACCACCTGAATTCCCGCTACTTCCCACTCCTGCAGGCACGACCAATCGCCGCCATGTGGCAGCGCCGTCAGCATGGCCAGTGGTATCTCAGGCGCATAGGGGCGTCGGGAGCCCGCTCTCCTCTGGGTCCGATTCCAGCATTGCCGGTATGTGCGCTGTTCCAGCGATAAATCCCGACTGTCCAGCCGCTGCTGGAGGGTTATGTACGCTAGGACGTGCCTGGGTGTTCCCCTCAAGTTTTCCTCCTCAGGGCCCCGGAAAACCCTCGCAACCTCCTGCGTGAATAACTGCAATTGGGCCGCTAGGTAATAGAGCTCGAAGTCCGGCACCGCCAGCCCCCCCTCATCCTTCGGGCGAGAGAGCGTGGCCAGCGCTACTCTGCACCGTCCCGCTCCCCAGATGAACGACGTGATCTGAGATTTGAGGAGTTTAAAAAAGGAACCAGGTATCCAAATTGGGAGCGTCCGGAAATAGTACAGTAATCTCGGCAGGGCCACCATCTTTAGCAGGGAAATCCGGCCCGCTACTGATAGCGGTAATGTGGACCAGAAGGACATACAGCCCTTCAGTCCGCGCACGCACCGTCCCAGGTTGCCCTCGAGTAGGTCTTCCGGCTTGTGGTAAATATGAACCCCCAGGTATTTCATGCAGGTAGGGTTCCAGGTCGCCGCCGACTGGTGCTGCGGTTGGGCAGTGCCCTCCAGCAGCGGGAACAAGCCTGTCTTGGGCCAGTTGACCCGTAGGCCCGACATCTCTCCGAATCTCTCGAGTAAAGCTTCCGCCTTCCTCAGGGCCTCCCCTCCGTCGCTGAGGAAAAGCAATAAGTCGTCGGCATACAGCGAAATGAAATGATGTCCGTCACGGGTCTGCACTCCGTGGAAGTGCCGCCCCGTCCGGGCCGCGGCCGCCAGCGGTTCAATGGCCAGCGCAAATAGAAGCGGTGATAGGGAGCAGCCCTGTCGAGTGCCCCGCTCCACCGGGTACCGCAGGGATACCGCCGGACCTACCCTCACTCTCGCAATCGCATCCGCGTAAAGGATCTTAGTCCAGTGGATATAGCCAGCTCCCAGGCCGAAGCGCTCCATGACAGCGTAGAGGTAGTCCCACTCGAGGCTGTCGAAGGCCTTTTCAATATCAACCGACAGGACCAGCTCCGTCCCTGTCCTCTCGGTGAGCCCGTCCATGATGCGGATGAGCCGCCTGATATTAGCCGTGGTGTTGCGGGTCGGTATAAAACCGTTTTGGTCGTCATGCACCAGCCCCGTCATGTGCGGTAGGAGTCTCGCCGCCAGAATGGAGCTCAGGATTTTATAATCCGCGGTGAGCATAGACAGGGGCCTATATGACGTGGGGTCAGTGCTCTCTCTGCCGGGCTTCAGCAGTGGGACCACCAGCGCCTCCCTCATCGATTGCGGTAGTCGACCCGTTGCCTTTGCCTCCTTGTAAACCGTCTGGAGACGGGGGGCCAGCACGTCCAGGTTTTTGGCGTAAAACTCTATGGGGAGTCCGTCTATCCCCGGCGATTTGTTCCTCGCCATCCGCCTCACCGCTAGTCGTATCTCACCCGCGTCAATGTCCGTCCCCAAGTCCTTCGCCTGCTCCGCTTCTAGCTTGCCTAGGGGCAAGTCAGCCAGGAAGGGACCCACCAGTTCCGCCCTGCCGCCCGGGACACTCTTGTACAGACCCTCATAGTATTGCTGGAACACGTTGACTATGCCCAGTTGGGTCTGCTGTACCACTCCCGTCGCATCCCGCAGCTGGAGTATAGGAGCGCATCTTCTGGAGGGGTTCGACAGCCATGCCAGGAGGGTGCCAATCTTATCGCCCTCTACATGGGAGCGTAGCACGTACCGCTTGTGGTCAAAAGCCCGAAGCCTTTCCACCTCAACGGCTACCGCCTCTTTGGCCGAGCAGAGGGCGTCCTGGAGTTCGGGCCTCCCAGGCCTCCTCCTCTCCGTCTCCCTCAGGTCCTCGTCCACCTTCGTCAAATCCCTCAGCAATACCCTCCGCACACCCACATAGTCTCGGATGCAGATGCCCCTTACCACTACCTTAAAGGCATCCCACTCCACCGCTCTTGAGGTTGCCGTCCCTGCGTTCTCCGCGAAATACGAGGTCACGCCCTCTGCAAGGGCCTCTCCGAAGAGGGGGTCCTCCAGTGTCTCAGGCCTCAGTTTCCAGAGCGGAACCCTGGGCTTCCCCATAACCCACGCCAGTCGGACCAAGAGCGGGTTATGGTCTGAGATTGTCCTCGTTAAGTATTCCGAGCCGGTGACGCACGGCAGCACTTCCCGGGAGCAAAGTATGGCGTCCAGTCGGACGTGCAGGTCATGGAGCCCTGAGAAAAACGAGTAATCCCGATCAGTCGGGTGCTGCCCCCTCCAGACATCTACGAGTCCCCAGTTCTCCTGCCAGTCCCTCCTTCCCTTAGAGAGTCTATGTACCGGGGAGTCACGAAGGGGGGGGTGAGACCTGTCCAGCAGGGGGTCGGCAATGGAGTTAAAGTCACCCCCCAGCAGGACCGGGCCCGCAAGGGGGTGGGCCAGCGTTCCCGACAGTGCAGCTAAGAAAGCCAATTGGTCCGTGTTTGGGGCATAGATGCTAGCTAACACTATGTCCCTACCTTCGAGTTTCCCCTCCACCACCACATACCTCCCTTCCTGGTCAATCCATTGCCGTGAGAGTTGGAAAGGTGTGCCCGCCCTAATCCATATGAGCACGCCTCGCGCATAAGCTGAATAGTTGGTGTGGTAAACCTGGCCCCGCCATCTCCTTTGTAAGGCCTCCCCCTCCCGTTGTGTGAGGTGCGTCTCCTGCAGCAGCGCGACGTGTACTCCTCTCCGTACTAAGAAGGCATGCACTTTGTGCCTGCGTTGCATAGTGTGAAGGCCCCGGACATTCCAGGTCATACAAGTCAGAACATTTGCATTAGCCATTATCCCAGTGATCCGGTCGAAACCCGCCTCCCAGGACTAACCCGCCGGCGGTGATGGTGCCCCCTGTGTGAAAAACAAAACCCCCCAACAGCCCTGTCAATGGCGTACCCAGGGTCAGCAGTGTCAAACAAACAAACCAACAATCCCCAACTGTGGAGCCCCCCCCCACCCCCAGAACAGGCCCCAATATCGAAATACCAGTCCCCATCCAAACTCCCGCACCTGGTAGCCCAGGTCTCAACTACACAGCCGCAGCTGTGGGTGCCTTAAGGGCCTACGGAGTGCGGCCTTGTCCAAAGGGAGGCCGCGTCGCCCAACTCCGTCCCTCCCCCCAGTTCCTCATGGATCAACTGCCCCGAGTCCCGCCGTGCACCCCGGCCCCCATTGTGTGCGAGGACAGCAACCCCCTCACCCGCACAACCCCAACTTTACCCGATCAGCATCGACAGTAGTTCATATATTGTGGACCTCATCAGCCGTTTGCGGTGTCACCAGCGGTCCCTCCATTCGATGTAGTCCCGACAAGTCCGATTCCGAGCCAGAGGCCGAAACATGAGTGTCCGAGTCTGAGGCCCCTCTGGACTCGGAGCCCTCCGCTCGGCCGAGCTTCCCCACCTCCAACAGCGCCGCCTTCCTCTCCGCCTCCGTTTGTGTGGCCGTTGGGCCCAGCTGCCCCTGGCCTTTTTTCCAGAGTCTTTTCGATTTCCGCTGCCGCTTGGGCGATCGTTCCCGCTCTTTCTCCCGCTCTTCTCGTATTCTGGCTCCATCGGTCCCGGCCTTGTACGTCTCCCACCAGTCCCAAGCGTCCGCCGATGTCGTGAAGAAAAGCGCCCTATCGTCCACCACCACTCGTAGCCTGGTTGGGAATAGCAAGGAGTAGGGGATGCCCTCGGTCCGTAATTCCCTCTTGATCGTGAGGAAGGAGGCGCGCTGTTTCTGCGTCTCAAAGGTGAAGTCCGGAAAGAGGGTGACTTTGCTGTTGGCAATCTGGAAGGGGCCGTCCTCACGGGCCCTACGCAAGAGCAGATCTCTGTCCTTGTGATGTAGCAGCTTGGCAATGATCGGTCTGGGTGGAAGTCCAGGTTTGGGGGATCCTGAGGGGACTCTATGGGCCCGCTCCAGAGTGAAGAATGGCGATAGTCCTTCTGGCGCCACCACCGTCTTCAGCCATTCCTCCATGTAGGCAACCATGTCTCCCGTCCCCTCCGTTTCCGGCACACCTACGACTCGAATGTTGCTGCGTCGGTTTCTATTTTCGGCGTCCTCCGCCCGTCTCTCCAGGGTGCTTATGCGGTCCAGGGCCTCCGTCAGCTTACTCTCCATCGCCTTGTGAGCTGGCGCCATGTCCCCGATCGCCACCTCCGCCTCCTTAACTCTGTCTTTCAGTTTATCATGGTCAGCCCGGAGTAGGCCCAGCCCCGACGCCACCTGCGCTATGTCATTGTGGAGCGCATCCCTGGTGGCCGTTATGGCGTCCAGTATCCGGTCCTGCAGCCGCTGTAGGTCCGTCTGTTCCGCAGGGCCCCCTTCTCCTGCCTTTGATGCTGCCGCCTCCTCCGCCTTAGTCCTCGGCTTTCCCATCGTGGCCGGCCCGCTGCTTTCGGTCACCCCGACTGCTCACTGGCTCCGGCGTCGTGTGTCGCCCCTTTGCTCCTCGGGGCTTCGTTAGGCGGCCACTGCGCCCCGGGATGGGCGTCGCAGTTTGTGTGTTCGTCGCTGGGTCCAGCCCCCAGGTGCTGAGGGGTAACGTGCACCTCGTTATCAGGGCGGTGTAACAGGCCGTATGCTAGGGGCCCTTCCACCTCTCGTTGCAGCCTCCGTGGGATCACCCAGCGCCTCCACGAGACGCGTATGTCACTGCCTTGGGGGAGGGGGGGGGTGCCCAGAGTGCGCTGGAACTCTCACCGTTTCCCTCAGTTCCCCTGCTCCCCAGGAGGTCCTCACTCGCTCACCGGGCCGGCCGATGCCTAAGTCCGGGTCGGGCTTCCAGATCTCTGCCGTACGGGGCCACCAGGAGGCCACGCCCACCTCGCTTTCCACCGGTGGCGCTGCTCACCGCGGCCGATTGCCGAGAAAACAATCCTTTCCGTGCGGCGCACGGCACCCTCAGCTGTCGCGCCCTCACCCTGCACGCCGGCAGTGCGAGTTTCAGCGGGCCGCCGCTCTCCGGGGTTTCGCTGCGGCCGCCATCTTGCTCGGCGCTAGTCCTGCAGCCGCTCCAGAGGCCGCCGCGATCGGCGGCCGTTCTCGGGTTCGCGGAGTCGCCGGCTGCCCAAATCGCGCCCAGGTGGTCACAGCCGGGCCACCATCCGGCGCCGGGGTACACACGGGCTCGACGGGCCCTGGATCAGGATTCTTGCGGGGGAAGAGGCGCGGAGCTCCGGGCTCACGCCGCCATTCCCTTCGGCGCTCAAGCCACGCCCTCGTGCTGGGGTACTGATGATGACATCCAAGACAGTTGTGATGAACTTTGATAGGGCTGGCTGTGAGACACCTCTGACTCTGGCAGTTGTTGGTTGGAAGGTACCTGAGGCCAACAAATGCAGCACAGCCAGCAGCTTTGGCTGCGGAGGGATGCTGGTTGTCTGCTGTGTTGGTACCACCAGCCTGTGGGCAATGATGGTCAGGATGAGGAGGATGGTTGTCTTTTTGAGCCTGTAGTGGGCAATGACATCCTCTGATGTTACGTCTGTGAGACTGGTGTGTTTTCTGAAGGTCCGCTGTCTTTGCCTGCACCGCATCTGTGGTAGTCCGGGAGTGAGCGGAGGGTCCAGGGGGGGGTAGCAGGCCTGGGGGTGGTGGCAGTGGGTGTTGTGGCCCTCTTGGGGCTCCGAGCTGCATGATCAGTAGCTCCATGGCATCTGTTGTTCTTCTGGTCTCTGGGCTGGGCTCCCTTTCATGGTGAAGGTTGTCATCTGACTTTACACCAGGTACGAGCAGGTGTTAAATCCCTGTTGCTAACGCGCCTTATCACCTGTTTTGGAATCTTATCGCTGATCTGACTGGTCATTGAGAATGTTGCGGAGTGGTGTTGTCACAGCTTTTTGCACTGGAATGCCTACTCTGCATATCATTAGCGTTAGTTGGCCGGGTCATCTGTGGCAATGTTTTTTGCAGCTGCTATCGCAGATAAACTGTTGATATCAGCTGTTAGCACCAGCTTGTGAGTAGGACAATAAATGTATTACCACTTTGGCTTAGATAATGTGCCATTAACTCGGTGATAAGTCCTTGAGAATATGCCCCCTCGTCTCTTAAAAAAGGGACAAGCCTAAGGAATCGTTCAGGGGCATTAGGAAACACCTCCTCCACCTGGGAGAGTCTGTTCTAGAGGTTGCTACTGCAAAGCCAGTAGCAGGTATGCATTACATTAATCATTTTAAATGTTGTTTACAGGTTTCTCAACTTTGATTAGAGACTTGCAGATCTCAAGACAGAAGCTTATGAGTTGCACTGCAAGAGAAATACATGACAAAGTTCAGAGATGCGGCCTAATGCCTGGTAAAGTAGTCAAGCATGATGAAAAAGAGAGGCACAAAGTGGAAATTGTAAAGAAATAGGAAACATTCGAGGTGGAGTAGGAAAGGTAGTGTATAGGAAAGAAAGAAAGAAAGAACTATAAGAAGAAGGTGAAATCAATAAAATAAATGAAGAAAGGATGAAAGAAAGCTGTATGATAGAAATAAGGCTATAGATAGTAGGGTAGAAGTGAAGAAAAGTACAATTGAATGACGGGCATTTGGAATGAAACATGAAGAGAAAAGTGGAAGAAAAGCACAAAAATGGGAGTTGAAGAGCAGAAGTAAAGAAGGAAAAAAAGGAAGATGAAAATGGAAAGAAATGAGGATGGAAATATGGAAATGGAAGAAGAAAATAGAAAGGAAGGAGCGAGAGAGGGAGGGAAGGAGGCGGAACTCAAGGAAGAAAGAAAGAAAGAAAGAAAGAAAGAAACAAACAAAGAAACAAAGAAACAAAAAAATGGCTAAAAAGCTGGAAGGAAGGGTGAAATATAGAAAGAAATATGAAAGGGTTAAATATAGGAAATGGAGAAAAGAAAACATGGTGCCCTCAGAGAAGAAAAAAATGGGGAAAGAGACTGAGAAAGAACAGACAACGAATAGTAATATGAAGAATAGATGAAAGGCTATAAAGATGAAAATGAAAGCAAAGGAGGAAAATGAAAGAGGGAGATAGATAAATTGAAGTGCAATGATGAGAGAAACTCAAAATGGAAAACTAAAGTCATGGGCAAAGAAAGGACGAACAAAGGAAACAAGAGAAAATAATAGATTAAGACACAGCAAAGAATGTGGTGAAGAGAGTAGATTGAGGTATGATAGGATGAGTGGGAAAATGGTGTGAGAGAGAGGAAAACAATATATGGTAAATAGAAAAAGGGTGCAAAAAAAATAGAGGAAGAAACTAGATGATCCAAAAGAGTGAAAGAAAAGGGTGTACGAAAGGGGTAAGGGAGTAAAAGGAAAGATCAAACATTTGGCAAATTCAGAGATGGAAACTGATTAAATGGAACAGACAGAAAAAGAGGAATGGTAGAGATCGAATGTGAACGATGTGGAGATGAGTATGAAATTGGAAATTTCGAGTATCAGTGACGCTGGCAGAGATTGAAGTGAGCATTCTAAGTATTATGGCAGCTCTGGCATAAGGTTTTCATACTAGATAATATGTTCAGATTCTAGGTTCCACGATGTTCTCCTTGGTATACTGTGGGCAATGTAGGCATTATCAATGCCATGGCATAAGGTGTGCCTGGCTTGCATATTGTTCAGCATTATGGGTCCCTGGCATAAGGCAGCCCATCTTTGTATAATGTGAACTACAGGGCATCATAATGGTCTGGAAGATGGTCCTCCTTGGTGTATTGTGGGTATCTCAGTCATCATGTGCTCCACCCATTCTGTAATGGTGGCCCTGACATAAAGTGCTATCCTTGCTATCTTGTCCATATCTTCAGTGTTATTGCGGCTATCCTGAGGAAATAGAAATTTTACGTGTGCCAATGTGTCCCCTGCATGTATGCTAGGTATGTTCATGTCACCCATGTACTTTTCCACTCATGCCTGTAATAATAATGTCTCTGCATTTCCATCCAATATTAGAATGTCAGTAACCAAGCCCTGCATGAAAGAAACGTTAATTCTGCACTGAGGCCTATGTTGCCAATGTATTTGCATGGTGCACGTTTAAAAAGTTGAGATGAACCCGTTTTGTGGCTCAGCTGAGCCAGGACCCGAATTCAGGCTCTATGTCTCCAGACACTCTGAAAGCTGCAGTTTAGCTATGTATCCCTGACCTCTCGCATACTTCCTGCTCAGCCGAGAGGTGCCCAGCCTGGTCTGCCAAGAAAGTATTTTGCTTACAGATATCTGCTCTGCTCCACAGAAACACATTCCTGCTTAGTGAAGAAGGTAAACATAACCCGCCTGCAAAAGATATGGCCTAGCCTTTCTGTCTCCATTTATGTGATTTACAGAGCTCGCATCCATAGAAGGCCCATGGCCCCACGCAATGCATGAAGAAATATATGCACACACTAGCTCTTAGTGATGAGCAGCCTTTGCTCGAGCAACCTTTAATTCAGATAATAAATCCTCCAAACTCAAGATATCAGATAATACGAGATGTGCAGGTCGTTCTGACACTCAAGGCTTCTCTACTAGAACGAAAGTCAGCTCCCTCCAGCTTCCCCCAGTTACACATCAATTCCACGTCATGACCAAGTTGCGCACAGAAGTAGGGTAAAGGTTCCAGCTGACCATGCAGGCCCCCTCCATGTATCCACCCACCTATGACACATCTATGACTCCTCAAGGGAACGCCTACGTGTACGCCCTTTTACACGCCCATGTGCTCTTATCTCTCTTTCACTTGCTCCGCCTGGAGCGCTCCGCCTTCTCTATGCAAGTTAATGTATGTTTAACGTATAAATAATGTACTCTGTGAATAAAGATCAGATGGCGATCCTTCCTGAACCTTAGTGGTGATGGAACCCGATTCTCTCTTAACTCGAGTTACTGAAATAAAGCCCTTTTGAATCGGACACCACGGACTCTGCCTCTCATTATATGCCTGACCTTTTGTTTAAGTATAGAAATTCCGACAGGGTAATTATTTTATTTACCACAATCCCTTGCCAAATAGTGTCCGCATCAGCAGTGGCATCCAAAACAAATAAAAGGTGGTGAGCCAGGTGAAGTGGGTGTAGCGGGAGCACAGGAGAGCACAGCGATAACACATGGGAATGCAAAGGGGGTTAATGATAAATAAATAAAGCGTACCAGATGCTTCCCGCTGCCTCGTCCCTCAATGCTCCTCTGCTTCCAGCAGTCTCTGGGACAGTGTCAGAGACTCTCCATCAAATCCCTGTGCTGCTGTCATTCCATTACCAAGAATGAGAGCAGTGTGGGGATTGGTCTGAGTGGGCTGGTTTATTACTCACCCAGGAACAGGGAGTCTGTGCTGTTTCTCCAACCCGGCCGTGCAACACAGCTGGGTTGGAGAAACCTAACTGCGCATATCTGTTTGGACGGTCAAAGACTTAGCAGTACGCTTCACTCCACCTCATCTGCCATGCCCCGCCTGACCCTCCCTGCACACGCTGGGTTAGCCAGCATCTGAAAAATAAAACAATATTAAAATATAATTTTATCAGCTGCTGGCTGCGAGTTAGTGGGATGACGCTCCTTCGCCATTGTGGAGGAGCCGCCAATGCCCGTCAGTCATAATTTTCATCTGGAAACTAACTCTGTTATTGACATTTCCGCAAAAGTACTATGACTACGCTGCCTGAGCAACCGATCTACAGGGCATGCTCAGACTTCTGGTTGGTCTAGCACTTTGTTGTGGCATGTGTACATGTGCATTTCTTGCAATTGAATACAAAACATTTAGGACCTAGGAGATTTCTCTATCAATAGAAAATATACCAGATGCTAATATCTTACAAAAGTATCCTTATTATCATTCAACACAATAAATATGTTTTCCTTTTTTTATCATTTTGTTTTAAAAAATTGATACTTATATTTCAAATGTCATATACCAAAAATTTAATACAGCGCATCTTCTTTCCATTGGTGTTTTAACCAAATCCTATCCACATTCTACACAGCATTCATACACTAATAATCTGACAATGTGATTTTATACAAAAATTACTAACATGTATTATAATTTAAGGCAAACCACTGTTTGTCCAATCTTTTCATTATAACTCAATAATGGTTGTTATTAAGCATGCTTTAAATTGTCATCTATTGTGAAACATATACAGATTCAATCAAGAATGAGGTTTCACCAATTGGAATGTTGCCTCTGTTTCAACTCAAGAAAACAATAATTATGATCATGGCTAAGATCAGTTGTGTCCTACGCGTGTTTTGGCTTTGAACCTTCATCAGGAAGTCATGTTTGATGTGAATCCTAAAAATATACACAAATACAGCTGGGTTACTAAGTATAGGTCCTACTTCGCATAATTATTTTTAACTGTACAATTAAAACCATGGTGTACCACGAAAGAGAAAAAGTGAAGTAAAATAGGTTGTGAATTACACCCTATGTGTAGAAAAGTAAAGATTAGTGTTCCTTAATACTCCAAAGAGATAACTCACAATTCCAAATTATTGTGTTGAATAAAAATAAAGATAATTTTGTAAGATATTAGCATACAGTATTTGAATTTGAATTTGAATTTAAAATAATTTTTAAAGCGCACATACACCAGCGGTTTCTTGGCGCTACAACTAACAAAGGACCGGAGCTGGATACACAAAAGCAAACTGCTGGAGGGTTAATTGAAGGACTTCGTGAACAGATGAGCTTTGAGCTGTTTCCGGAATTGCGGGTACAGGGTTAAGGCTCGGAGCTCAAGGGGGAGAGAGTTCCAAAGGAGCGGGGCGAGGGTCGCAAATTTCGAACCTCCCCATTTCTTTCTCCGGTAACGTGGGATTGTAAGAAGGGACTGGGTGGATGAGCGTAGTTCCCTGGTGGGAACATAAGGGGTGATCTCAGATGAGATGAAAGCCGGTGCCGTGCCCAGTCGAGCCTGAAAGGTGATGGAGCTTAAACTGGACACGGGCACGAACAGGGAGCCAATGTAGAGACTTCAAGAGGGGGGTGGTGTGGTGAGATTTTGGGAGTTTGAAGACCAGGGGGGCCGCCTGGTTTTGGATCTGTTGCAGACGCCGTAGGCTATATGCAGGAATACCTGCATATAGGGCGTTGCCGTAATCCAGGCGGGAAACCACCATGGCCAGGGTGATCAGTTTGCGGGCAGCAAAGGAAAAAAAACGGGACACCCTGCGTATAGTGCGCAGTGAAAGGAAGGAAGAAGAAACCACAGAGCTAACCTGGGAGTGAAGAGTGAGTTGAGAATTGAGTTTTATACCTAGTGTTTTGACTGAGGAAGAGGGGATAGGTGGAGGGCCGAGAGAGGGGGGCCAGAATAAAGAAGACCAGGGGCTGGATGAACCACCCGTCAACACCAGCTCGGTCTTGTCTGGGTTGAGCTTCAGATGGTTGTGGTTCATCCAGTCCCGGATATGGATCATAATAGTTTGGAAATTTAGAACAGAAGAGGGGGAAGAAGACAGATTGAAGACAAGCTGGAGGTCATCCGCATAATTAAATACGGCGACCTCCATTTGTTGCAGAGAGAAGATAAGAGGGGCGATATAAAGATTAAACAGAAGAGGGGAAAGGGAGGAGCCTTGGGGGACCCCGCACTGAACTTTCCGAACGTCCGCAGTGAAGTCACCCAGGCGAACAGACTGGGTGTGGTCGCTCAGGAAGGAGGATAACCAGACCAGAACGGTGCCCCCGATCCCCGCCGCCTTGACACGGGAAAGCAAGATGGTATGATCCACCGTGTCAAAAGCGGCTGAGAGATCGAGGAGGACCAGGGCCTGGGGCTGGTTGGTATCCATGCCCTCCCTGAGGTTGTCCAGGACCGAGAGGACTACGGACTCCGTAGAGTGTGCGGGGCGGAACCCGGCCTGGCGGGGGGCAAGAGCTCCATGCTTCTCCACAAAAGAGCTCAGAGCGCAGGTGACATGGTGCTCAAGCACCTTTGTCAGGAAAGGCAGGAGGGAGATGGGGCGAAAATTGGCAGGGATTGAGGGGTCCGCTCCTGGCTTTTTCAAGATGGGTACAATTACCGCTGATTTGAGTGGATTAGGTACTACGCCTTGAGAAAGAGAGCTATTGAGGAGGTGAAGGGGGGGGGTCTGGACAAGTGATAAAGATATGACGGAGAATATGGGCAGGACAGGGGTCTAATGGGGAGCCGGATTTGACAAGGGGTATTATGGAAGTCAGAGATTCCTTAGTTAGAGGGGGGAGGGTGGTGAGTTCTCCCTTAGGAGGGGGACATAGGGGGTCAACAAAAGTGGGGGAGGGGGGAGGGATATTGGCCTTGATGGTGGCTATTTTCTGAATGAAATAGTTATTGAGGGAATGACAGAGTTCTTTGGAAGGGGCGGGCTTTAATGTTGTTCTATCCGAAAACGCCAAGTTGTGCACAATCAAAAAAATTTCCTTCGACTGGTTTTCTGCTGCGAAGATTTTGGAGGAGAAGTAGGTGGTTTTAGCCTCCAAGATGTCTTTTTTGTATAGGGTCAAGATGTTGATGAATTCCGATCGTAGTGAGGGGCAATAATTTCTCCTCCAAGGCCGCTCCGCGCAACGTACCGCTAGTTTGGTGGCCTTGAGATCTTCGTTGAACCACTGGTTGGCGTCCTTCTCCCGCTTAGAGGTAATTAGTTTTAGAGGGGCAACAGAATCGCAGCCTGAGGAGAGCCACTGTTCAATGGCCTTGACCTGGGAGAGGGTGGATAGGCCTTGAAGGGAAGGGAGGGAAGTGGTGAGTAGGGAGGATAGGTTTTCCGGATCAACTCGTCCCCAAGCACGGACCCAGATGTTTTTGGGGTGAGGGGGCTTGACCGGAGGGTGAATGGGAAGGGCAAATGAGATCAGGTGGTGGTCAGACCACGTGCAAGGCGAGATGGAAAGGGACTCTACCGGACAGTTCAGGGACCAGATCTGGTCTAAGATGTGACCTTTGATATGGGTAGGAGAATGAATATGAGATGTAAAGTTGAGGGATTGGAGGGTTTCTGAAAATTCTTTTGAAGATGGACATTCTGCTGGGTCAGAGGGCCAGAAGTTGAAGTCACCCAGAAGTAGAAAAGAGGAATTGTTAACGGTGATCGTGGCCAGAACTTCCAAAAAGTCAGGGAGAAACAATAAAGGGGATTGAGGGGGGCGATAGGTAAGAATGCAGGTAAGAGGGGGCGTAATGGAAGTGGAGCGGATAGCCAGATACTCGGTGGTAGCGATGTCTGGCAGAGACAGAGTTTGGAAAGGAAGGTCGGTACGTGCGATGACCGCCACTCCGCCCCCGGCTCTGCCAGTAAGGCGATCTGCACGAAGGGCGTAGTATGGGGCTGGTAAGGTGGCCAGTAGGGCAGGGAGGGAGTCATCACAGAACCAGGTTTCCGTTAGAAAAAGAAGATCTGGGGCATGAAGGTCTAGCAGTATATGTTCTATTGGTGGAGAAATCCCCTAGGTCCACTTAGTATTTAAGGGGCATATTATGAACAAGTAGCGATATGTATCGCTAACTAAGCATAGCGACATTTTTTCTATCAACGTGCATCGTCGGATTTTATCGCAGAGATAACGTGCTATTAGCAATGTTTATCTCAAATGTGATAACATTTCTGGCGTTAGCGGCGAAATGTGTGAATATCGCTGGTAATCCAGCGATATTCACGCATTATTGCCGATGGGGACTTAGCCAGAATATCCAGCTCCCATTGGATATACTGGCTAGGAACTGGTCTGAGCAGGCATTAGATTTTGGAGATATTCGCGCTTAGAGCAAATATTTCCATCGCTACGCCTGCGTTGATAATAGGCAATAGCGATGTTAGCGACTGCTTTCAGTCGCTATCAAGTTGGGTACGCCCATTTTGCATGTTATTAGCGATAAATGTCGCTGACATGCAAAGCGGGCCCCAAACCGCTCGCTATTGCCTACAAGCTGTCGCTAACTGCTGTTAGCGACAGCTTGCTAATAGGGCGATAGAATTCTCACAGCTTAGCGGCGAAAATGTCCGAAAACGGACGCTAAAGTGGCGGTAATCTCTTATCTCCCTCCTTGATAAAATGCCCCTAAATTCCTAAATGTTTTGTATTCAATTGCAATTTTCTCCTTGAGTTAGGAACTATTTTCATTTTCAGAGGTACACCTTGTTTGTTCTCAATACATTTAACACCACCTTTTTCCTCACTCAATATCATTAAACAGCATCCTTGGCATTTTATAAATCTCCATATGTGCCAGGTAGTTAGATTGCACATCAAATATGTATGTATGAGCACAAATGCCAGTATGGAATTTTGCATAAATGTTTTTATATAGTTGCCCAATGCCTCATTAGTGATAATGCTAATGCATTTTACTTTATGTTGATACACTATGTACAGCTGTTGAAACATTTTGTGCAACCACACCACGGAAACGCACAGTTTACATGATATAAACAGCGGCAAAATGACATTATCACAGATGTTTTTGATGCGAACTGTGTCTCGCTGGAGTTGGTGAAGAATCTGCTTCTATGTGGCATGCAGCATACAAATATGCATTAGCGGCAGAGTTATTATTGGTATGGTATGCATTTCAGCACAACAAAACTGTGATTTAGTGCTTCTGCTGCCTACTTGCATTTACGCCTGGCTAGAGACTGCTTGAACTGTCTGTCAGAGTTAATCTAACGAAGAAACATAAATACATAGAGAGAAGCATTGGGTCTTCATCCATCATCCTTTGCTTTTTGAAGTGCCATTCAGACACCAGCCTTTGGGGCCACAAAAACGTAGCTCTTACCTGAAGTCAAGTTCACTCTTCACCAGTGATGGTATGTGACAGCCATCTTGGAATAGTTTTACCAGTTCAAAGTGGAAACTATGTTCAGGAACAATGGCACAAATAATGTACTCTGCCAGGTTGACCAAGAAGTGCTGCCACACCCACCTGCCGCTCCCAACCCCACCCTCTTGCAGCCAGTGATTATCAACACATATGTGTGCCATTTACTCTTAGTTAAGGATGTAGATTTACTCTGAATGCCACGGATCATGCAGAGCAGGTGAGAACATGGGGATCTGAAAGGGATCGTTAAGGAGCTGATTCAGCATGATAATGATTTCAGTTCATTTGTTGAGATAGGAAAACATAGTAGTATCAGCTTCAAATTCCTTCACAATGATATACCCCGATATTCCATTACAGTACATGTAGTACCCAAGTGATAAGAAGAAAGTACTGTCACATGAAATTTTCTGTATGTGCTATTTACTAATTTTGTATTTACTGTTGATCCAGCACTGGGTCAACCCTCTTACCATTCGTTAGCCAATGGCACTTTTTTTAAGACTGAGTGGTGATGAGACTTAGAACTTGGTCAAACACATAAAATTTACAGTGTAACCCATTTGGCTTCTCAAAAAGGACCAGGAATCGGTAAAGTCAAGAGGCTTTATTACAATTAACAGATTAATGCAAATCAATCCTAATGCAACGCTATAAAAGTATAAAATCACGACTGGAGAAGATCTGGTGCATCAGTATGACACAAACAAGAAGTTCACTCATGCTAATACAAAGAAGTTGGTGCTCAGAGAGGAGGCTTCAATCTTCTCCCCTAAACATTAGTAATATCTAAGGTCATCAAAGCTAGAGTCTGAACTAATGAGGATAGTTAAGTCTAAAAACATCTAAAAAAGTTGGGAAAATGCACACAAAGTTGTGGGAAGCGGTGGGAAGGTGTCAGCATTTCAGAAACTTGGCCAAGAGCCTTCTAGGGATAGGGAAAAAGTGGTATCCTAAGTCACACTTCAGGAAAGAATCACAGGGGAAGGCATACTGGTCCAAGGAAAAGTGGGCTACTTCAACCTGTCAGAATACTCGTTAGTACCAAACAAATCTTTGGGTAACAGCCATTCCTCACACCGTCAGGAGCTCCATTGTCCTATTCTAAGCTGATACATTAACAAACTCTCCCAGGACAGTCATGAAAACGACCTTTTCTCTGGGTACCTGCAGCTCCTCACAACATTGCTGAATAGAGCTTGTCAATTAACACGCTTGCTCATCATGTTCCTTGTCAAGAACTTCTTCTCAGGATCTCTATTGCAAATACAGAGTTTCTTCTATTCTCAAACTAACAAACCATGTGACCATACCTGCAGGGGGAAAGTCATGCAAGCAGGAATAAAAATAGTATTGTATACAGAAAGAAATAGAGGCGTGTTCATAGTAACATTAGGTATTAACTCAATGGTGCACATTTATTATGCGTGTGCACATACAACTACCAATACAATAAGTAATGCCAGTACATAAGATTCAGAATTAAATTCATGTTACATTTCAGTGAACGTGAAATAACTATATATGCATGTAGACAAGTGTGACTAAGAACTACATTTAAATAAATCATTCTCGTCTCTATTGTAAATATATTTTACTAGTTTGAGGATGGTTCTTAGCAAGTGTATAAGGAGTATATTGCTTTAATAGTGGTAAGTCACTAAGTATATATGATTTATTGTTCCATAGTGAATGCAGTTCAGTACTGAGTTCAAGTGCAACGCTTTACATTACTAACATTAGGACACACAAGTATGTAATGCTAAGGTTGCATATTTATTACCTGTAAGTGGAGCCAAAATTACACTGCTCCACTGTTATTAATCTTAGGTTTTTTAATTTATCATAAGTTCGACCATTCTCTTCAAACCTTCATCAGTATGCCTTCAAAATCTGACCGTTTTACATGGTTATGGGAATGTCTCAATTAGCATGGCACTTCAATGGTGCAAAAAATTCCCCCTTACATATAAGCGCCTCCATTATCTCAATAAAGTACATTCAGTTTTTTGTCTAGCCGCAATGCACACTACTCATCGATGATGTAATTTCAGCTTTTGCAGTTGTGTTATCAATGATGTCATAGATCATGTTAGAAATTGAGTTTCTGGTTGGCAGAGGTATGCACCCTAACCAAGCAGGAACCACAGTCCTAGTCAGGGTGATTCATATACTCACCCTAAATTTAACTTGTGCTCACCCTGTGGTAGTCTGACACAATGCAGCCAGGCTTATCTTAAGAGGCAATGTGTAAAGTGTTTGTGCAACACTTCAAACAGTAAAACTGTGAAAATTGTTGTAAATTGCTTCTCATGTTTACGCGTTTTATTTTGGTATGTTCCTCACATTCCTTCCCTCAGGAACAGTTATATTAACCCTTTAGAATGTTGGTGAGGGCGCTCATGTTATAACGCTGTGTGAGGCTGGCAGCGGTGAGACCAGACGTAGAATAAACTGCTCTTCATCAAATTCCTGTGTGAGCAGCTTTCCTTCTAATAAATTGGCGACGGGGCTGAGCGGGGGGCAGCTTCTGGTCTTCCCCTGTTTCTTAAGCGCTGCCGTCAGCTGAGACATCCTCTTTGAAGAAGAGCCGTGAGTGACCTTGATCACATCTTCATTCAGAAGTGCCTTGAGTGACCTCGACTTGGAAGCGTTTGTTTACAGCTCGTGCGAGCACAAAGCTCATTTCGTCGTCTCAGGAATTAAACTTTTAAATGTATTCCAGCGCAGTTTATACTTTGAACGCGGGATTCATCCGCAGTGACTGATGCTATTATTACAACCTGAGAGACATATTTTTGAAATGTGGTGTGTTCATGAGGTTCGTGTCTAACACATACTTAATTCGGTGTATTTGAAGTTCTAACGAACCGCTTCTCTAATTGCCATTCAACATCAGTATTTGTGCGTCAATCAAGATAAGAGTAAGCCTATATAAGTCCTTCAGCTTTTAACATCTGGGCCAAGTGGAGCAGCATTCTGTAATAGTGTAGGCGTGGCTGTTCAGGCAATTTGAGTCATCTGCCGTCTGTCGAGAGAGGTGAACCTTCACCCACGCCTTTCCTGTCAGCTGTTTGGATTGAAGCGCTGGATCGTGCGCTAGTGCATTGCGGCCACTAGAGGGCAGCCAATCTGGGAAATATGCGGCGCTGAAAAGGGTACTTGTATAGGCATTTATATAGCGCACTACTTACCCGTAGGGTCCCAAGGCGCTTCGACCGCTGCGAAACCCTTCCTGGCTTCCCTGAGAGATGGTCCCTTAATGGGTATCTCCAGGGTGAGACCAGGCATCCCCGGCGGTCTGGTGGGGCCGTTAGTGAAGATGAGGCAAGCTAATGCCCAGAGTTGCCGAGTGTGATCGCTGATCAGAGTGGGCACCGAGGCGAGAGAATTATCGAGTCCGCTGACCCTGGTCCAGAAACCTGCCGCGCCGGGAATCGAACCCTGGTCCCGGTCCGTCCTCTGCTCTCGGGTCTGCCGCCTCTAACCAGTGAGCCACACTCACACTTTATAATTGAAAGGTCATTGTGCAGACATTGTTGAGGAAGCCTATCGGTGTAAATTAAACCATATCGCGCTGATAGGCACCGCTGTTGAAGTTTAATGAGCCTATTGGTGTCGAATATTGTACAAGATCACACTGTGGGCACAGCTGTTTTTAAGTCTAGTGAGGAATTGGTATACAGTGACAGTGACCTGAAGGTTATATCTGCGCTGACAGGCTCAGCATTATGAGTAAAAAGTAAAGACTGCCAGCAAGAAACTAAAAGGAAAGGATTTTTTTTAGGAAACTATTGAGGGTGCACTATCTTGTGTACAGAAATATATATGTGTCAAGCAAAAATGTAAATCTACATGAACAATTTAACACGTTAATTTCTCCTTGCAGGGTATGTAACATATGGTCAAAATTTCATCCGTAACGTTGGTGTCACAGTTGGAAATTTATGCAGGTGTTGAAAGCGGTTTGAGCTTAGATAAATCTGCAGCTGTAATTGAGTTAATCTTTAATATATTATCCTATAGCTCGAACCAGGAGATTATTCCTTTAGTGTGTAATGGCAACTGCAATGTCAATGTCCCAACCACCTCCATTTCTGAATGAGGATGGGGAACCCCTCACTCCTTGGAAGAATTGGGTGAGAATATTCGAATCCTATTTAATAGCTATTGGTGGTAACAGGTTCTCGTCAGTGCGGAAGCTACACATTTTATTACATAATCTAGGGAAGCATGCAAGAGAAATATATGACAATTTACCTGATATTGTAAGTGAAAGTGGAAGTGGGAGTAGTGATGGTGATGTTCCACCAGATGTTTATCAAATTGCCTTGATAAAGTTAGATGCCCAATTTGGTAAGAAGATTAATGTAGTTCTGGAACGACACAAGTTTATCTCTAGGTCACAGGGAAAGAATGAAAGAGTAGTAAATTATATTGCGGTCCTTAGAGGACTTTCTTCCACTTGTGATTTTGGGACTCTTACTGACTCGCTGATCAGAGACCAACTGGTTAGATGTACATCTGATAAAAAAATACAAGAAAAGTTGCTAGCAGATGCTCCGGATTTGAAGCAGGCTGTGGATATATCTAAGAGCATTGAGCACACAGCTTTCTGTATGAGTGAAATGAAGGACTCTGTTGAGGTAAAACAAGTTTGTGATAAGGAGGTATTAAAAGTATCAACAAAGAATGACAAAAGTAAAAGTGTACCAATGGGAAGTTCCGTTCAAAGGGCTGAAACTCAGAAGTTAAAATGTTTCCGTTGTGCTCCGGATTTGAAGCAGGCTGTGGATATATCTAAGAGCATTGAGCACCCAGCTTTCTGTATGAGTGAAATGAAGGACGCTGTTGAGGTAAAACAAGTTTGTGATGAGGAGGTATTAAAAGTTTCAACAAAGAATGACAAAAGTAAAAGTGTACCAATGGGAAGTTCCGTTCAAAGGGCTGAAACTCAGAAGTTAAAATGTTTCCTAACCACCTAGCAAATAGTATTAAATGCCCAGCAAGGAATGCCATATGTAGGAGGTGTAATAAACGGGGACATTTTACAAAAGTCTGCCATGATATGAAGAAGGATGTAACCCATGTTATTCTTGATGAGGAGGTACTTAGAGGTGACATTGTGTTCCAGGTGAATGAACTTCTTGAGAGCTCTGATTGTCGTTACCCAGAATGCGAGATATTGCTTGACAACATACCTTATGAAGTTTATGCTGACTCGTGTTCCCCATATACACTCATTAATGAAGCTACATTCAAAGCGAGGTCTGTTAACCAAGAATTTGAGGTATTGCCTCCTGACATAAAACCGGGGGGATACAACCGTGATACCATACGCTTAACAGGAATGGTCATTATGCAGATCAAATTCAAGGATAGAGTCACAGTGGGTAAGGTATATTTAACCAAGAAGGGATCATGCTTGTTGGGGTGGAAACACCAGAAAGACCTTGGCATTAAATTAGATCCTAATGCTTCCGAGCTGGTGTACTTGGTGGAACAACCTAGCGTAGGTACAGAAGTGTGTGAGGAGTTCCCAGAAGTATTTTCTAGTGAGTTGGGATTGCTTAAGGGCTTCCTTTATAAGATAAAGTTGAAGAAACACTGCAAACCTACTGTGCATAAAGCCAGATCGGTACCGTTAGTGGTGAAAGATTCTCTAAAAAGTGAACTGGAGAAGTTGGAATCCATTGGGGTTATTGAAAAATTGAGAGCTCGGAGTGGCTCGCCCCAATTGTGGTAGCTTCGAAAGGAGGGGGAAAAGGGATTCGCTTGTGTGTGGATCTTAGGGACCTTAATGCCAACATCCGGGTGGAGAGGCATCCCCTTCCCAAGATAAATGAGATGCTCAGTGTGATAAAAGGAGCACAATACTTCAGTGTTTTAGACCTCTCGGCAGCATACCACCAGGTTGCCTTTCATCCCAAGTCTAAAACAACAGGATGCCGTTTGGGTTGGCGTCTGCAGCTGCTGTATTTCAACGCATTATGCAGCACATTCTTGAGGGTCTTGGTAAAGTCCTGTGATTCCAGGACGATATCTTAATTTATGGTGATTCAGAGGCTGAGCATAACAAGAATTTGAGAGAGGTACTAAACAAATTAAGCAAGGCAGGCTTTACTACCCAAAAAGACAAGTGTAAAATTGGTATCAAGTCTGTAACTTACTTAGGTCACACCATTTCAGGAGAAGGGATCAAGCCAAAGACTAGTCTTGTGGACGCAGTAATGTTAGCTCCCGCTCCATCTAATAAAGACGAGCTTAGATCTTTCCTGGGCTTAGTGGAGTACATGACCAAATTTGTTGAGAATTTTTCAAGTCACACATGCTCTATGAGAGAACTTTTGAAGAAGCATTGCTCTTTTTTTTGGAGTTCTGAGTGTCAACAGGAGTTCCAGTATGTCATGTCAGCCATTGCCAAGGCACCCACTTTAGGCATGTTTGATCCTAACGAAAAAACTACCCTGACTACTGATGCCAGCATGAAAGGCCTGGGGGCATCCCTCACTCAAGTGGTGGATGGATGTGAAAGAATAATTGCTTTTGCTTCCAGGCCACTAAAAGAACCGGAGTCAAATTATTCGACTATTGAGAGGGAAGCTTTGGCATGCTATTGGGCAATAAATCATTTAAAGTTTTTTTTGTGGGGAATCCCCTTTACATTAAGAACCGACCACAAGCCCCTAATCCCATTGTTTTATACAAAGAACATTGAGAGGGCCACGCCACGTAATTCAAAGTGGGTTTTGGCATTGCAAGGGTACAATTTCAACATGTGTTATGTGGTGGGTGTAAAAAACACCATAGCAGACTGCATGTCGAGGTTACCGATTCATAGTGAGGAAAGCTTATGTAATCCAGCAGAGGAGGTTATTCTTGCAGTTGAATACCCTGCCATCAATAAGGAGGAATGGGAGAAAGAATCTCAAGAAGACCAAGTGTTGAGGGATTTGAGGAAGTTAATTGAAAAAGGTTGGCCTGAGTCTAGCAATGAGCTATCGGAAACTCTCAAACCATACTGGGTAGTAAGAGATGAGTTATCCAATGTGAGTGGCCAGGTGTGCAGAGGAAATAAAATTGTTCCTCCTGGGAGCATGAAGGAACACATTATTGCATTAGCACACGAAGGCCATCCAGGGAGAAGCATGACCAAGAGCAAGATTAGGCAGCACTATTGGTTTCCCAAGATGGATGGGTTGGTGGAGAACATGGTGAAAGACTGTGAGGCATGTGGAAGATGTGACAAAACCAAAGTAATCTATAAAGCACCTCTCGTTCCGGTGGTGGTGCCGAGTAAACCCTGTGACAAGCTGGGGCTTGATATTATAGGTCCTTTGAACCTACTTAACACCAACCAGAGGTTTATGTTCATAATCATTGATTATCACTCCCATTGGGTCAGCACTAAGTTTGTATCCTCAATAACTACTCCAGTATTAATTGAGTTTTTGAAGGAAGTGTTCTCAAGAGAGGGAATACCGAGTACCCTAGTGACAGACAATGGGGTCCAGATTACATCTGATGCAATGAAAGAATTTCTATCTGATTTGGCCATTTCACATGTAAGAACACCTTTCTACTGTCTAAAGCAAATGGTATGGTAGAGAGAGCTAATAGAATGTTGAAGAACTCCATTCAAATGGCTGTTACCATGCATGAACCGGTAGAGGACGCCATTAGGAAAATTCTATGGTCATATCACTCATCCCCTAATTCCGTGACCGGAGTTTCTCCTTTTGTTTCCCTTAAAGGGAGAAATCCAGGATCTAAACTCACCCCCAACTGGTTAAATGGAGGAATCCCAGTGTGGGTGGATAGAGATTCTGTGAGAGAGAAGGTGGACCAACATCAAACTGATTACAAGACCAAATACGACCAAAGGTGGGGAAAATTCCATGTTGGACAGTGGGTGATAGTCAAAATACCTGGTATAGGGCGTGCAAAAGTGTCCTCCTTCTCCAAACCATTGAGAATCCAGCGTGTAAACAATAACTCTGTAGTTTTGAATGATGGCAGCACATGGAGTATGGACAATGTAAGTTATTGCCCCAATGTATGTGTTCCTGTACCTGGATGTGATGAGGACCAGGAAATTGTGCTACCAGATGTTCAAGTGGCCAGAGATACTAGAGTACGCCACCCACCACGTTGGCAGGAGGACTATGTGCAATAGTTGGACTGCATATTCATAGTATTGTTAAATTCTCCACAGAGGAAGATGTGTTGTAAATTGCTTCTCATATTTACATGTTTTATTTTGGTATGTTCCTCACACCCCTTCCCTCAGGAACAGTTATATTAACCTTTTAGAATGTTGGTGAGGGCGCTCATGTTAGAACGCTGTGTGAGGCTGGCAGCGGTGAGACCAGACGTAGAATAAACTGCCCTTCATCAAATTCCTGTGTGAGCAGCTTTCCTTCTAACAAAAATGCCACTCAAAAAACACCACACATGGGTAGAAAGATAGAGCTCAATTTAATTAACAAAACAAGACCAAAACAACAAAATCAAATAAGTAGAAATATAGTTATGATTTATTTTAAAGAATAAACTGCATTATAGTGCTTAGAAGCATAGAGTACAAACCAGGATATTTGGTCATACTCAACAGGGTCAACTCTAAAACTGCAAGCAGACTGTGATGTAGCTTGAGTTTGGCAGGTAACTCCACTGATTTTTTTCCTTCTCAAGAATTGTGACAAGAAATCCGTTCATGGGGAAGACGTTTGTTGGGAGCAAGAAGAGCATCACTGATGGTGGTCTGTGGGATGCAAAGTACCGCAGGGCATCGCGGATGGATGGGCTGGAGCCTCGTGGTTGCAAGCAGCAATGCTTACTGTGCGAGAGACGAACCTGCACCCGATCACACTGATCCTTTGTGCGAGCAGCACGGTTCTAGAGTGAACGGGCCCATTTGCGTTCACAAAATGGCCAAACGTTTGATTTCATAACCTGCAGAACCCCCTAAGGGCCCAGGGACCTGAGAGGCACCTGTTGGGGGTCAGTAACTTGTAGAAAATGGCCAAAGGCTCTGTGGAGAGCCTGTTATTTCCCTGAGGCTCAGACCAGACCAGCAGACTAGCCCTTTGAGTCACTCTTGGTTCCTGGGTTCAAGATGAGTTCCATGTCCAGTAGGTCTTCCCACACACATAAGGGCAGCAGGCCATCACAGCAAGGCAGCAGCTCCCAGAGAATAGCAGTCCAGCCAAGTGGCATTCCATTTGGCAGCACAGCAGTTCTTTCTTGTAGAGTATCCACAGGTCCAGAAGTATACTGAGTTTGTGGTGTCAGGGGTTCAGTAGCTACACCTAGTAGAGCCTTTGAAGTGGGGAGATTTCAAAGAGAGGCCTTTGGAGTGTACTGAGCCCTTGCCCTGACATCAGACTCACTAAAGGGATTTAAGCACGTCTTTGTGTAGGACGAGCACAGCCCGTTCTTCTGTAAGTGTCCCATCCTGCCCAGGATATCCTATCAGAATGTGGATGACCCGTTAGTCACACCTAAGCTCCCTTTGCGTGTGGATGTCTGGAGAGTATTCCCAAAGCCCAGCTGCCACCCACCCTAGATGTGAGGCGAATGTAAGTGTTTCCATTTGGCACAAATGGAAATTGGAAGTGTTAAAGTGGTGGCCGTAAAAAATGTTATCTATGCCTAGGATGGCAGTTGTCCTCTTGTTGTCCTCATGTAATCCTCCAATAGGAACAAGAATGAAACCTTTAAAAAGAAATTTTCAAAATGGTGCGTACTTCACTTAAGTGCGAGGTTTGATAAAGGCTGCCCTACATTTTAGCTGCCATTTTCACCTAATTACAACATTCCTCTAACCTATGTTTTTTTCAGTGAATATATGGAGACTAGCAGCCCGTCCCGACCTTGTCCGGGAGCAATCAGGCTTCCCCGCCCCCCGCCCGCCCATACATTGTCCAGCAGCCCGGGACCCTGTCCGCTCCGTCCCCCGCCTGCCCCGTCCCCTGCCTGCCCCATCCCCCGCCTGAACCCGACCCCCGCCTGCCCTGACCCCCGCCTGCCCCAACATTGTCCGTGGGTCCCCCGGAGTCTTACCTTAGCCGCCGCTCCTCCCCCGCGCTCCTCAGTTCACCTTGATGCTAGTCACCGTTCCTCCCGCCTGTCTGCCGGTCCTCACAGCCTGTCCGCCGCTGGTCACCGCTCCTCCCCCGCGCCATGTCCGCCACTCCTACTTGCGCTCCTGGACGCCGCTCCTCCCCGCACTCCTGATGTCAGCACACAGGTCGCGGCCGGCGCTACTTTGAAGGGACTACTTTTATTTTTAAGGTACATTTTTTTAAATACCGCATATTTCTATAGTTTATATAGCCTAGGTCCATCTGCACACCCTGACGATTACAATGATGTATCAGGTGTGTGGATTGGCGCTGTGGTTCCCGAGTTTACCCGCCTCAAAGGTTCAAAGTTCTTGCTTTTTAATAGTAGTATAGATATATCTTCAAGGGACATAGATGTGGAGTTCAAATAATGTAAAACATGGATCGAATATGGAAATCCAGTGGAATATTACAATTTTTTTTTTAATATCTACTTGAAGTTGAGTGAGAACATTGGGAGTAGTGGTATCCACATTCCAAGGGAAAATGCAATTGGATAAGGGCTTAACAATATAACAAATGTCTGTGAGGCGATAGTAATGCTGGCCAATGATAAAAATAGGTAAACTGCTTCTGATATAATTAGGTGGAGTAAAGTAGACAGCTGTCTTCTCAAAGTAAAAATGATTTGTCTTTTACTGGATATGGATCTACTCTCAATAGATGGTGGAAGTCCTGTTGAATTATAAGATTGAGAGTACTGTGACTCCCTGGCCACAGAATCTGCTTGCAATCCTCGTTTTGAAGCGCCTCTGCCGAATTCACTGTGGTATCGTAGGCATTTAACATAGCGCTCTGATTGTGATTGAAACTGGCATTTAAACATAGAGCTCTGATTGTGATTGAAACTGGCATTTAAACATAGCGCTCTGATTGTGATTGAAATAGACATTTAATCATAGCGCATTGATTTAAATATAGCGCCGAACCTCGCATGATAATTTGCATTTATGCGCAACTTTGTCTGTTTGAATTGTAGCTGCTGCCGCCATTTACATACTGTATTTTCGTGCTGCTTTCACTGTGTGCATTACTTTGAGGAATTAAGCCTTGTAGTAACCGAACTTTGCCCCCGTTTCACTTTCCATTCTCCATTTTGTCATCTGGTTTGTTGTGTATTCCCTTGGCCCGCCTACCCTCCCTGCTACCGCCTCCCAGCTGCCCCTCCCACACTCCGCCCCCCTCCACTCTCCATTTTAGACAGATGAACCTCAGCGCAGCGGTCGCGCCGAAGGTGCGCCAAAGGTAAGCCCGTCTAAGCCCGTCCGCGCCGGGACCGCGCCCAGCGCCGAACCCCTGTTCCCCGCAATTCCAAACCCCCCCGCATTACATATGACGCAACCACCCTCACAGCCCTTAACCCCGGCCGACCACCAAACTGCTACCAAGCCGCACCTGGACATACCCATGGACCTTTCACCTGTAATTCATGCAAGTTTGCCTGCATTAGAACCCTCACCAAACCCACCACTTCCAAACATACTCCTGACTCCTGACACCAACCAGCTGAAATGTATCCTTCTTAACACCCGCTCAGTCCACAGTCACGCCGTCTAACTCTGGGACCTACTCGACACTACAGACCCGGACGTCGCCTTCCTCACAGAAACGTGGATGAACGCCTCTTCAGCTCCAGACATCACCATAGCCATCCCGGACGGGTACAAGATCATCCGAAAGGACCGCACCAACCAAACAGGAGGAGGCATCGCCATAGTCCATAAGAACACCATCCGTGTCCCAACCAGCTCAGACGACAACTTCACTTCCAGATCCACACTGACCACAAGACCACACTCAGAGGCACCCTCCTCTATAGGCCACCAGGACCCCGTACACAATTCAGTGAAGACATCACTGACTTCATCAGCCCACACGCCCTCCCCTCAGAGGACTACATCCTACTGGGAGACCTCAATTTCCACATGGAAAAGAGCCACGACAGCAACACCACCACCCTTCTAGACAATCTCGCCAACCTCGGACTCAAACAACTTGTAAACACCCCCACCCACTACGCAGGACACACTCTCGACCCTATCTTCACTTCCAGCAAGCACATCTCCTTTAACCACACCACAGCTCTCCCTTGGACGGACCACAGCTGCGTCCACTTTGAATACAGAAAAACCACAATCCACAGCCACCCTCAACCAACACTGCGAAGAAACTGGAACAAAATCAGCATCGACCAGATCTCCACATCGCTTCTTCAAAACCCCCCTGCCTATTCGTCGAACCCTAACCAAGCAGCCATCAACCTCACACAATGGCTAACCCACTGCGCCGACAACCTAGCACCCTTGAAAAAACGTCAAATCAAACTAGGCAGCAAAAACGCCCCCTGGTTCAATGATAACCTTAAGAAATCAAAGAAACCCTGTCGTTCCCTAAAAAGCCTGGAAAAAAGAGCCAAACATTAGGACCAGAGACGCCTTCAAAAACGACACCCGTAAACACCACCAACTCATCCGATCAGCTAAGAAATCTGCATTCAAAGACCGACTAGACAACAACGCCCACAACAGCAAGGAAGTATTCAACATCGTCAAAGAGTTTACCAACCCCACTGCCAACTCCAACGACATCACTCCCTCTCAAACCCTTTGTGACTCCCTAGCTTCATTCTTCCACAACAAAATCGCCGACATCCACAACAGCTTCGACAACCATCCCGGAGACCAACCCACCCAACCTACCCCCGAACCTAAACCCCCCCTGAACATCCTTTATGACTGGAACCCAATCTCCACTGAGGACACCATTCGCCTGATGAACTCCATCCACTCAGGATCCCCCACAGACCCATGTCCCCACTACATCTTCAACAAAGCAGACTCCATCATCGCACCCCACCTCCGAGACGTCATCAACTGCTCCCTCAACTCCGCCACATTCCCGGAAAGCTGGAAACACGCCGACCTCAGCGCCCTTCTGAAAAAACCCACAGCAGACCCCACCGAACTCAAAAACTACCGCCCCATCTCACTCCTACCATTCCCGGCCAAAGTCATTGAGAAAGCCGTCAACAACCAGCTCGCCGCCTTCCTTGAAACCAATAAATCCCTCGACTCCTCACAGTCTGGCTTCCGAGCCAAACATAGCACCAAAACCACCCTCATCGCAGCAACTGACGGCATTCGAACACTACTGGACAACGGAGACACAGTCGCCCTCATCCTCCTTGACCTGTCCGCTGCATTCAATACAGTTTGTCATAGCACCCTTATACAACTTCTCAACAACATCGGAATTCAAGGAAAAGCACTGGACTGGATCACCTCGTTCCTTACCGGAAGAACTCGGAGAGTCCGCCTTCCCCCGTTTAAGTCAGAGGCCACCGAAGTCATCTGCGGCATGCCACAAGGATCATCACTCAGTCCCACACTCTTCAACGTATATATGAGCCCCCTCGCAGCCATCGCACGCCATCACAACCTTAACATCATCTCCTACGCCGATGACACTCAACTGATCCTTTCACTCACCAAAGACCCAAACACCGCCAAAACTAACCTACATGAAGGGATGCAAGAAGTAGCAGAATGGATGAAGCACAGCCGTCTAAAACTGAACTCGGACAAGACAGAAGTCCTCATCTTAGGTACTTCCCCTTCCGCCTGGGACGACTCTTGGTGGCCAGCAGCCCTAGGAAAAGCACCCATCCCAACAGACCATGCACGGAACCTGGGCGTCATCCTGGACTCCTCTCTCTCGATGACCAGACAAGTCAACGCAGTTTCATCATCATGCTTCAACATTCTGCGCATGTTCAAAAAAACATTTTGCTGGATCCCCACCGATACTAGAAAAACGGTAACCCACGCACTGGTTACAAGCCGCCTGGACTACGGAAACACCCTGTACGGCGGTACCACCGCAAAACTTCAGAAAAAACTCCAACGCATCCAAAACGCCTCAGCCAGACTCATACTAGACATCCTGCGCAAAGATCACATCTCCGGTCACCTGAAAGACCTCCACTGGCTTCCCGTCAATAAAAGGATAACGTTTCGCCTTCTCACCCACGCACACAAAGCCCTCTACGAACTTGGACCCGAAAGCCTCAACAAGCGACTATCCTTCTACACTCCCCTCCGCCAGCTTCATTCTTCCAACCAAGCCCTCGCTGCTGTTCCACGCATCAACAAAACCACCATGGGGGGAAGATCCTTCTCCTACCTAGCGGCTAAGACCTGGAACTCCATTCCCATTCACCTCCGTCTTACTCAAAACCACCTAGCCTTCAGAAAACAGCTTAAAACATGGATATTCAACAAGTAATCCTCCACCCTTCCTCAAGCGCCTTGAGACCCTCTGGGTATGTAGTGAGCTATATAAATTATCTGACTTGACTTGACTTGACTTGAGATAGACAGATGACCGTTTTGTCTTGGCTATTTAATGTAACAGAAGGTGTGTTTTTTGGAAGTGGATATGGATAGTTGAGCGTTGGGTATGGTATTAAATACAACCATGTCTGTTGTATTTTGACACTTGATTCCACAACCTGGTGGATCCTAATGTGTGAAGAGCAGAGTTTGTTTGGCAAAGAATCCTAAAAAGTGGCTGAATTATCGTGACATATAGGAAGGTGTATGTCACCACTGTGCTGCGTGTGTAGCGATCTGATCCTCCCCATGCGGTATTATGAAATACGTGGATATGGGAGTCCCTTTATGTCAGGGGTCTTCAAACTGTGGGGCGCGACCCCCAGGGGGACCGTGGAGCGATGCAAAGGGGGTCGCGCTCCCAGTCACACTTCTGCTCAGGCCCAAGGGCTTCAGCCCCCCTCTTCCCCTGTGTCTCAGCCCGGGCTGCTGCAGTGTAACTCAAGCTTCTGGGGCCTCAGCTGGGCAGTGTCTGGAGTCTTATCTCCAGCACGCCCATCAGAGTTTTTCACAGGTCTTTAAAGACCATTTACATATTTACCTGCCTTTGTAAACTGGTTACAGAGGCTTAGTGTTTTTTTCCTGATTCCAGTACCCCCTGCCTATTCCTTTCGTTTGTATTTTACATTTACTGATGTAGTGTGAGAATGCATTTCATGAAAAGGAATATAAAGTAGGGTTGCCAAAAGTAAAATGCCTTTGTGTGTTGTTTAAAGAGCCTGCAGAGACCTCCTCTTGACACTAAATAGATTTATAAATAAAAAAGTATGTAATCATTCATTATGTGATTTTTCTGTGTTTGTTCTTTTTAATGATCAGACATGGATCATTAAGGCAGTCCTAGAGCACAATTAAAATTATTTTCTATTTATATTTGCTGTTTGAAGTATGCGCATATAAGTGCTTAAAATACAGTTTTAGGTGACTGCTTATTTTTGTACCAACTGGGCCATCAAAATAATCTACTGGCAACCGTATCCATAAGACTGGAAGTTTGTTACAGGATCATCACATTATTTATTTCCTCCACCCTGCCATAATAGCAATAGTTTAACTTAGATCTTAAACCCTACGCCGCTGTCAATAACATGCTGGGTTACTTCAAGTGTCTGGGAATGGACCCTGCATTCAGACAACTCACTCCTCCTTCACGCCCTTCACTTTCATGCTCACCCTGTCCTCATAGCTATCACAATGCACTCACACTGATCACCATGCACTCACACCATTCACCTGCTCACCCTGCACTCACAATGATTACTCTGCACTCACAATGCACTTGCGCTGTTCACCCTATACTTCACCCTGCAGTCACACAAGCACACTACTCATCCTGCACTCATGTGACACTTCACTCACCTGTCCCCCTCACTGCTGAATATACAACCCACTTAAACAATCCCAGCAGTAATTATACATTCATTCATCCCATTCTGAACTTGCATCCGCACCCAAATTCGTACGGCCACCTCACTTACCCTGCAGTCACTCCCTTCACCCTACTCTCACACTGTTGCATCGCTCACCGTGCACTCACATGGGCACTCCTGCCACCCACACAGCGCAGAGGGTTAATGTGCCTGCTACAAAGAATATGTACCATGCAGATCACAGAAGTTAGTGTGAGTAAACTATGAGTAGCGCTATAAAAATTGAAATGTTTGTCAGAAAGGTGTTATAGAGAGATGAGGTGGATTGTTGGTGAGTGGTAGTAAGGGAATTCATGGAGAAGGAGGAAACGGGGGTGGGGCACCAAAAAAGACTGTTGCACCAGGTGCAATCAGTGTTAGGGCCAGCCCTGGCTGGGAGTGTTAGTACCCCTCCCCCAGAAGTTCTGGTCTAGTGGCTCCCCTGCTTCTGCAGATTATTATTATTTACATTTGTACTGCGCTACTGTTACCAAAAGAAGCCCTGGGGCTAATGACCATCTGCTGCCTGAAGGCAAATGAGAAACACACAGGAGATGGATAACCAGCCAAATGGGGTAACCTACAGAGCATAGAGAAAGGTTTTTATATCTTCCTAAAGGATAATCGATTTTTGGTGGAGTGAAACAAAGGAGGGTGCAAGTCCCATAACTACGCTGCCTGCACCAAAACAGCGAGATAGACAACTCATGCCTTCTTGAATTGGGGATCAATAAGCAGAGTGGCACAGGATGAGAGGAGCATACAGGTCCAACCAGTATGCTTGGTGAGGAGAGATGAGAGGATGAGAGAGGACAGCAAGAGATTGAGAGAATTTGATTGAAGAGGTCAGGGATGAGAAGAAATGTAAATTGCTGAAGAGTAGTGAGGACACACTAGAAGTGGGTGTGAGCCAATGCTGAGGGCTTCTGTTAGAACAAAGGGGAGATGTGAAAGATGAATGGGGTACCCGAGAGGTGTAAGATACAAATAGACAATAAGTTGAATGGAGAGACGAGGTGAATGGGAAGTGCTGAGGGGAACGGGTGGTTATGGGGCCAGAGAGGCCATGACATAAATGTGAGAGACTGTTAGAGAAGAGGGCAGTAAAAAGACAGAATGGCAAGAGGTGATTAAATGTGAAGTGAGAGGTTGAATGGGGATAGTTCAGAAGTTGTAAAAAGGGGTGAAAAAAAATGGTCTGAAAGTGAGAGAGGGATCCAGGGTTGGGAGAGGGATGGAAGGGAGGGAGTGAGAGGAAAACTGCATGGGTAAACTGCTTAACTCTGCAGAAAACCGCCAGGGTTTTAAGCGACCCCTGATTCTCCCGGCCATGGCCAGGTGAGCTTCTAATGTGGCAGAATGTATTCCTGCAGAGTGGAAGGCCCTTCACAAAGGTTGGCTAGAAATCTTTCTGATGTTCATTTCTGTATTTTGGTTATAAACAGGTACTGATGGGGTGAAATCTTTCCTCAGTGTTACTGTGTGTAAAAAATGTATTGCAAAATAATGAAGCAATGCTATCCCACAATACGCTGCGTCACGTAACATAATTTACATTTTCTTCCCACACAATTTAGTCAAGCGTAATTTGGTCCTCAACTGCCTCATAATTCCAGTAGCCCTGCCTACAGGTTTAGAAATGTTTGTCAGGAGGGGGTCCTTACACCTCAAAATGTTGACAGGGGGTCTCGGCATCCAAAAGTTTGAAGACCTCTGCTTTATGTTGTTATGATTTGATTGGTAGAGCAACGTAGTATGCTGTATTTTAATATTGATGTCGCCCTTTGATTACAGAATACCATTGTTAGTCTGTGGTTGATGGATGTTAACATGGACGTATCGCACTGTGTTGCTGGATATTTTTTTCTATTTTTCATATGGCGATTTCTTGTGTTTATATTTGTGAACCTGATGGCGTAGGATAGAGCATTAGACATAGAAGCTTCATTTCATGTTGTTGAATGCCTTCTCCAACATGGCATGTCTAATTAGGTTGCAGTTTGTAAGTCCATCGATATCTATGGCGTTAAAGGGCGTGTATGCTGTAGCGTAGTGAAATTGTACAAATTACTCTCCTTAAAGGAAACGGGAAGTCCGCGGTCACATTATATGATAACAAAGGTGTGGATAACCACTGAGTTTGGAGTGGAATTACAGAGGTCGGGCAAGGCATAAATAGTGGCATTTGGAGATCGGTATCTTTATCGTGGGGACGTGAGCGGTGTTGCAGAGACCTGTGCGACATAGATATTGAACTAAACAGGTAAGTGCTGTGGGGCTAGGATACGCGTTGGGGTGCAAAATAGAACGTAGAGAAGACTGGGGCAAACGCTATAATGATACCGCTTGTTGAGGGATGGAAGAGATGGGAGGGGAGCTCCCAGTTTATGACAGCAACTCTGTGTAAGATGTTTGCTTAAATAATGAATGCGGTTGGGATTGAGAGCCAGCAACTAGGGTAAAGGATTGCAATGCTTTGCAGTAACTATATGTTCAGAATAGTCAGAGTGATGTGGTTTGAATAAGTATACTGGTGAGAAACCAACCACACAATATATTTAAAAAAAAGAGGTAGAATAAAGTGTAATGAAGGTTGCAATATACTGAACTCTAAATGCTGTAAATAGCGAACAAAGAAGAGTGAACCTTGCCTTTCCGCTTTCTTGGCAGTGACTTTGGGAAAGTTGAGATGATATCTACTGAGATGATGTCACAACGCAGGAGACCACAGCACTGAGAGTATTGGCATTTATATATTGGGAACAAATAGATTCAAGGTATTTGGATAAAATTATAAGAAAGAGTATTTCAGGTTTTTATAGACTTTTGACCAGGTGTTAAATGTGTTTAAATAGATCCTATATCATATATTCTTGACACACAGGTTTAACAACAACTGAATTAAATCTGGTAGCAACACGTGTCCACCACTGGCAGGATCAAAAGCGGCTGTCCCTAGGTAAGACATTAGGAATAATAAGGGTTAGTATATGGGCGATGAATAGTGTGGAATCATGATGGGACATAGGTGACTGCACTCCCCTTTCTCTCATTACCATCTAGGAAGTAGGCTCCCCCGGACAAATGAATACATATTTGGAATACCGTCCCAGATCTTTGATGCCTTAGATTCTTTATTGAAGATTAGATAACAGTAAGTATCAATGTAGTATAGTTGAGTGTATACGTAGAAGTGATTGATGTCGATAAAGTGAGAATATAGGTAAAGAGGCCGCCTAATGTATCTTAGGGCGTTCAGATAGGACTGGCAAAAGGGAAATAAAAACCTTCTGCCTTTGTTTGTGATGGATAGTGTGTAATCAACGATGGGACATAGGTGACAGCACTTCCCTTTCTCTTATTACCATCTAGGAAGTAGGTTCTCCTGGACAAAAGAGTACATATTTTGAATACCGCCCTAGATCCTTGATGCCTTAGATTCTTTGCTGAAGATTAGATAACAGTAAGTATCAATGTAGTATAGCTGATTGTTCTTGTAGAATTGAATGATGTTGATAAAGTGAGAAGATAGGTAAAGAGATCGCCCAATATACTTTTGGGTGTTCCGATAAGACTGGTAAAAGGAAATAAAAACCTTCTCTCTTTGTTTATATTGGTTTTGTCTCGCTTGCCCCTAGTAAGTGAGGGCAATAATAATACAGATATGACATTAGTTTGATGGAGACAATCATGGTCAATCTATGCTAGAGGTAGCAAGGGTGTGTTGAGATTTTAAACATGGCATGTATTGATACTGGTCCAATCAATGTCTTTTGAAATTGATGTTTCATGGGCATGTAACTTATTATGGATTTTTGCACATATATTTCTACATGGGATCCCTGGGTGTAGAGAACAAGGTGCAGTATATCTGACGGTTCCTGAAGAAGGTGGCTCCAATTGTCGTTGTATGCCACCGAAACGCGTTGACCAAGCCCTTTGTAAAATCCTACTGAATGTAGTAACCCTGTATTGGGCAATAGACGAGAATCAACTAAACGTGTCAACTTGTTCAGATAGATTGTTTTATGATTGGAATATGTATTAGGTATGAGTGAGTGATTAGGCTGTGTTGGTTCTCTACCTAGGAATGATTAGATTGCAGTGTGGAAAATATTTTATACATTATACATCTCTGATGAAAAGTTTGTATTTTTTGATAACGTTTTATCCTGAAAATAATAATATGGAAAAAAAAGTATTAATAGCAAAAAAGGTAATAAAATTTAAAAGAAAATGAGAAAGTAAAAAATGTCTTTGGCATTTGGTGTTGTCCTTGTTGGAATTCAGTGTTTGAATCTTTTGATAAAATAGAGAGGTCACGAGGGAGCTTTTTCATAGTGTTGGTTGTTTTTTTCCCCCTCTTCACCCTGACATGAAAGCATTTCCATTAGACTACCTATAAATAGAGTCCAAAATAGTAAGCAACAGTTTACCAATAGACACTTACCATCAGATTATTTTTCCATTGGATATTCTGACTGGGATGTTTGGTTAGCATGAAACGTCTGTGCTCAGTATTCTGACACAAAACCTATTGAAAAATGATGGTATTGGGCTAATATTTTAACTGAGACAAGTGCCTGCACAGGAGCAGCATTCCACTCCTTGTTTTACCCTTAGCCCCTCGACATCCTCACAGGAAGAAGCACACACAATGTGAAGATGGCAGATTCATTTATGTTTGCAGTGTTTCCCTGTCTCAAGAATAAAGTCCAATAGTCGCACTTCACATCAAAGATAACAAGGGTTTCCCCAGGTTATATCTAATGGTGACCCCTAAAGGATGCTCATGATCTTGGGTCTCTCCTAATTGCCTTGCAATACACTTAATTCCATATTTGCTATGACTGTCTTGCCATATTTAGTTGCGTTTTAGCAATGAAACTAGGAGATACTTTGACCTTCCAACCACATTAAGAAACCAATTGTATTAGTGAATATCTCCACTTAGACTTCAAACCAGTCCAGGAAATGGAACTTATTTCTAGATCTTGGCAAATTCCAGCCACCAACTTGATTGTTTTTTTCTTTTTAAATCAAGATAATGTAAAAGAAACAACTATAGAATTAAATGCAACAAGTATTCATGGCATTTTTCCTATGTCAACAACGTGATAATCAAAACCAAACATGTTACAAATGTTGTGCCACATCAGCTATTTTTATTTAGCAACATTCCAGAAATACACAATACATTTTGATCCAGATTGCTTTTCATTTCAACATGTTGTGTGAGAACCCTTTGTTTAAGGTGGCTTGGTTAAATGCAGCATTTCAACATGAACACTTTGTGCTTTTGAACGTTAAATCTGATCGCATGCAGCTAATATTTGACTAGGAGGCTAAATAAAGCTGACATTAGCTGGATCCGGTAAGTACCAGCTCCACTGAAGAGCTCAGGAATACTAATGCCCATGGCTACTGTTCTGCCAGGAAGCTGAAAGGTTGTTGTTACTGGCAGCCAAGCCCAAACAACTCCGTTGTGCTGTTTAGCAATTTAATTCGTTTCACTGCATTATAAAAAGGACGCATGTTCTTTTCTTGAGACACAGACACAGGCCTCACACAAATGCAATATCCTTTTTGTGCCAGATTAATACAGTGTGGGCCAGATGTATCAAAGGGTTTTACCCATTCTGTGTCTATGGGGAAATGTGTTCATACATATGGCCCCTGTGTTCTCAAAATGCATGTCTCTGATCAAGATTCAATCTATGGTCCTACCTTGAAGCATTCAAGCCACTGCCAATATTCAGTGGGGGGAAGGGGCAGAACAGCGGTGGTGGGGGAAGGGGGAGGGTTGAATTTTAAAAAAAACTAACCTGATCTTGAGGGCTGCTCGCACTTTGGTGCTCCCTCTCACCTGCTGCTCCCTGCAGTTCCTGGGACAGAGTCCCCAACCAATCGAGATGCTGCTCTCATACTATGACAGCAGTGCTGGGATTGGACTGCGAATTCTGCTTAGATGCTCCGCTCAGGCACAGGGAGTCTGGCACCTTTCTCAACCCAGCTGTAGAATACAGCCAGTTAGAGAAACGGTTCTCTAGTTGACAGAGGTAGATACCTTTGTCCAAATAGGGACCTTTGCTTTTAGTCACGGTAAGGAGGATACACTTCTAAAATAACCCTGCTTACCCCGTTGGTAGCTTGGCATGAGCCGACAGGCTTATCTCAGAGGCAGTATGTAAAGCATTTGTGAAAACACCACAAATGGATACCACACCAGTTTAGAAAAATATGGAATCTTTACCTAAAACAAACAAGACCCAAAACAACAAAAATCCACAATACAGTAAACTTATATGACTTTTATATGGGAGAAATAGTTCAGTTGAAAGCAAATTGCAGATGTGACACTTTCCACACAAGGTACCTTGTATCGGTCATGCAAACAAACAAAAACGGGCTGCAGGGAAGGAGATATGTTGGTTCCTTACACTCAGGGAAGGCGATGGGCCAGTTCCTTGCTCCGGGGAGGTGATGTGTTGGTTCCTTACTGCTGCGCAGGGGAGGTGATGCATCATTTCCATACCGGAGAGGAGGTGATGCGTTGGTTTCTTACTGCATGGGGAGGTGATGTGTCGGTTTCTTACTGCGTCTCCCAACGATGCAACAAACTTGTCACCTCGATTCGATGCGAAGATTCTGAATGATACGTGAACTCTTGCAGCTGCACAGCAGGCCTTGCGTTGTACTCGGTGAGATGATCTCGGACTTCAGAGATCTTTGCACTCGATGCGCCTTGCAGCGATTTCCCATGCTGTGGCAGGCGCTGCGACGGTTTCTTGGGCGATGCGTCATAAATAGATATGGACGTGTCACGCTTCTCGGTGTTGCGTTCATTTTCCAGCTCCCAGGGGAAAACACTCTCTAGAGGTCCAAAACAACAGCAGGCACCTCTTTGTAGGTCAGAGCTCCCAGCAAAGAAGTTCATGGTAGCAGGGGGTGAGGTCTGTGTGTCCCTGAGACTTCAGAACAGGAGGCAAGCTCAGTTTCAAGCCCTTGGAGATCTGCCTCAAGGGGGAGACACAGCAAACAGCGAAGTCCTTTTTCCTTTCCTCAGCAGCAAATAGCCACTGCAGGCCAACCCCAAACAGCACAGGGCCAGTATTCCTCCTCAGCTTCTCCAGCTCTTTTCCTTGACAAAGGTTCCTCTTGATTCCCAGAAATGATCTAAGTCTCTCGTCTGGGCCCCTATTTTTAAATGCAAAATTCATTTGTTCTCTAAAGGCGGAGAGTGTCTGTACGCAGCCAAAACCAGTTCTGTCCTCTCTGGTGCAGCTTCCTGGCAGGAGGTGGAAACAGCATTGTCCTTGGCAGACCATGCCCATTCAGGAGAAAGGAAATCTCCTCCCCCTACTATAAAATGCAGCCTAGGTCTATTTAGCCCAGCCTTGACTCATTAGTCTCTCTAAAGCCACTGTCCCTCCCCAGCCCGGTCATCCAAACCCAGATATGCAATACACAAACCTAACAGAGGCACACTGGACGTTTAAGCAAGAAAATACCTACTTTCTAAAAGTGGTATTTTCAAATACAGAATGTAAAAATCACACTCACTAAAACATGCATTTTAACATTGTGAGTTCAGGCATACTAAACTTTATTTTCCTACCTTGTTCCCAGAGGTACTTATGTTTAGAAGATGTTATAAACAAACTCCCATTCCATCCAATAGGAACAGGTAGCCTTGCAATAGTGAAAAACGAAATTGGCAGTAATTCACATGCCACACACACCAGGGCATGCCCTACCTTTCACATACACTGCACCCTGCCCACAGGGGTACCTTGGGCCTACCTTAGGAGTGACAGACATGTAAGAAAAGGGAAGGTTTGGATCTGGCAAGAGGGTGCACTCGCTAGGTTGGCATGGCAGTACCAGACTGCACACAGGCTCCGCAATGGCAGGCCAGAGTTACAGTTACAGGCTGCTTATGTGAGTGGCACAATCAGTGCTGCAGCTCACTAGCAGTATTTGATTTGCAGGCCCTGGGCACACACAGTGCACTTTACTAGCGACTTATTAGTAAATCAAATCAGCCAATCATGGAAAACACCAATCCATAACAACATTTTACAAAGGGAGCACTTGCACTTTGGCACTGAACAGCAGTGACAACGTGCCCAAAGCATCTAAACCAGAAAACGGAGTACAACACAGAGCAAAACACAGGAGGCAAAAGAAAAATTTGCAGGGGAGAAACACGCCAATGGTGCCAGGTCTAACAGAAACCTAACTGCGCATGCCTGTTTGGCCTGCCTGATACGTCGGGCCAAACATACACAATTCAGCAGGATGAGACTATCAATGCTGCTGAGCGATCTAGCATGGTGAGGGAAGCTTTTCCTCCTTCTAAAATTATTGTATTGCATGTTTTACGCACTAAGCTCTTTTTGGAGACTGACATACTGTATATCTTCACATATATAAGCATTAAGGAGCCTGTCATGGCCGATGATTTGAAAGAAGGGAACCTGGGCAGGACACTGCGTTCACTTCCTTCCTGTGTGCACTTTTGGCGCACATTGCAATTAACCATTATGGCCCGGATTACCCTGTCTAAAATGGTCATGCTGCCCCAGCTGTTGTATTTTTTTGTAAATCAAATCAGCCAATCATGGAAAACACCAATCCATAACAACATTTTACAAAGGGAGCACTTGCACTTTGGCACTGAACAGCAGTGACAACGTGCCCAAAGCATCTAAACCAGCAAAACGGAGTCCAACACAGAGCAAAACACAGGAGGCAAAAGAAAAATTTGCAGGGGAGAAACACGCCAATGGTGCCAGGTCTAACAGAAACCTAACTGCGCATGCCTGTTTGGCCTGCCTGATACGTCGGGCCAAACATACACAATTCAGCAGGATGAGACTATCAATGCTGCTGAGCGATCTAGCATGGTGAGGGAAGCTTTTCCTCCTTTTAAAATTATTGTATTGCATGTTTTACGCACTAAGCTCATTTTGGAGACTGACATGCTGTATATCTTCACATATATAAGCATTATGGAGCCTGTCATGGCCGATGATTTGAAAGAAGGGAACCTGGGCAGGACACTGCGTTCACTTCCTTCCTGTGTGCACTTTTGACGCACATTGCAATTAACCATTATGGCTCGGATTACCCTGTCTAAATTGGTCATGCTGCCCCAGCTGTTGTATTTTTTTGTAAATCTCCCGGTCTTGATGCCGAGCAGCTGGTTCCACCCCTTGAATGCCCTTTTACGAGATCTGGTGTGGGGAGATGGGCACCCGAGGGTGTCCCTGAAATCGCTACAACGCCCTATGTCGGATGCAGGACTAGGTGTATCAAACTTTGAATTTATATGCTGGATGCCCAATTACAATGATTGGCACAATGGGTAGAAGGAGTGAATGAGGAGGGCACATGCCTACCAGACCCGGCATCGTTACCAGTCTTGTGATGGCAAAACTGCTAATCCCAACAACGCCCACCCCTTACTGCTTTTTATTGCAATGCACAGCCTTACAGACCTGGAGAAGGTGTCAGAGTAAAGGGCAGCGATTCACCAAATACACCCCAGTGTTACTTCTCGTGGGGTCACCGCATGGTGACCTCCAATCCATATTCACAAGCGAACAATTGGTTCGCTGGTCAGATGCAGGGTTGGATAATGTTGGGGATTGCTGCCTGGACAAAGTATTGATTCGATTTGAAGAGTTGATAGATAGCTGTGGGCTCCCCCAGGTCAGTTCTTACAGTACAAGGCCTTGGCAAGCCCGTTTGCACAACTACAGGACAGAGGGAGGGAAGAACTGGAGCCACACCCTGTACTACATGCCTTATTCACCCTTGGCACAGCAGGACACATGGTGAAATGGCTATATGCCACGCTACAATCAGCATCTGTTGATTCCCTGAGTGGGCTACGGTCAAAGTGGGACAGAGTCAGGGTAGAGAACTTACAGATGCAGAGTAGCGCAAGATCTTGCAGTATCCCAAAAAGATCTCCCGGAATATATGTTTAAAATACATTCAGTTTAACTATATGCACATGTCCTATATGACGCCATACCGACTTAATGTGACCTATGGCGGGGGTGGGGAGTCCAACAATGTCCCTGATGTACACACCCAGATGAAGACTTTGGTCACATGACCTGGGACAGCCAGTGCTTACGTCCTTTCAGTGAGGCTGTGTTGGGTAACATCAGAGATGATCTAGGTAGGGTATGACCCCCACGGTACAGACATGTTTATTGGGCCTTTTCCCTAGGCAGTCAAAGCGCAAAATTGGGAACAGGCTGATAGATCTCGCATTGGGTCAATCTAAGCACAGAATAGCGATGGAATGGAAGTCTTCGAGGGGGCCTAAGTTTGAAACTTTGAAAACAAGAAAGCACCCAATGGCTAAACAGTGGAGGGAGGCGCTGGCAGCATGGAGAAGCCGTAGTGTGAGTAGTGAGGAGGGAAGGCTAGGACAAGGGTCCCAACCCGGAAGTGCTGAACAAAATATTCCCCTGCAGTCTCCAGGGAGCCCAGGGCACAGATCCGAGTAGGATACATGCATGGGCAGTTGTTCATAAGGGACCTGTTCGCCAGGAGAATGAGGAATGGCCGCAGTTGGGGGCCTCCTCCTGGACCCACCTGTGGGCTAGCCACACTGTGACTCCCTTTGGGGTATACTGTTAAAGACTGTTTACACCACTGCTCTGCACCGGTTTTTCCTTCCCTTTCTTTCCTTTTTCAATTGTATGGTTTGTATTAAGTAACTAGAGTAGCATGTAAATGGTATGCGTATACGCAGGACCGATGTTGGAAAGCTACCCACCTAAACGATGTAGTGAAAACACAACAGTGGATCAAGTACTAAATAATGTGTTCACTATTTGTAGATGCAAGAAATGTATTAGACTGTTGCTAATAGTCTATTAGGTCCAGAGAAGGTTAATGAACAAGTAGGGAGCTTGTTGCATGAAATGATAATCGCTAGTAGTGCCTGAAGATAATAGTCTGAAATCATTTACTGTACAGGCCGAACATCATTAATGTAATGTCTTTCCTCTTTTCTTTTTGTATTATGAGTGATGATTTAGAAAAAATGCCAATAAAAATATGTTTTTAAAAAAATGGAGCCTGTCATGGCAATGCAATCTTCAAATAATTGGACACTGTTGAAACTTTCATCACAATGTATGCTTTTGTAAATAAAGGAACCAGAGGAAAACTGTTTTAGGTGCTGGAGCAATATTCCTCTAAGATCAGTATCCTCAGCGTAATACGTAACCTGAACTTGTCCTAGCACTCTGAGCATTACGCAACACCCCATAAGCAGACGCCTAGCACACCCAACACCCTGGCCAGACCTCCTAATGTATTATAGAGAAACAACTTGGATTTATGCTGATATAGTCTAGAGCAAAGTTAAAGAAACAATTGTGTCATAAAGGCTACATGATGGCAGGATGCTTCCTATAGGGAGAATTGACATCATTGTGGAGTGGTTTGCTCCTTACTAACCCTTCCACTCCTACACTCCAGGGGTGCAAAGGCAGGACGAGTAGGATGTGCACTACAAGCATTTGTTTTTTGCAAAAAAACAAAGCTATTTAAAACGCAGCTATGTCGGCCTGAGATCACTTGAGCACTGAACTGTTCCAATTTGTTTCATTTTTGACCAGACCATTAGCCAGCCCCAGCTGGCAGCTAGCAACCAACTTCTAAAGCCTCCCTTACAGCGACTGTCTATAACTAGAAGAGCTGCTTTCAGTTTCATTCCTCTTCTGTGCTTATTTTAACTTTATCTGTAGGAATCTCTACATAAGAGACATTTAGAATGTAAGGGTCCTTTCTTTATTATTGTGTGTTGCCTGGTATGGACCTCAACATTAGAAATAGACCTCTTGTGCCATGTATCTCATCTCCTGCAAGATTGTTCAGCTAAGGTCCCTGGGTGACTTTCTATTGCTGCATACTATTTAAAATAGAACTGAAGAAATGAAATGCTACAGAACCAATGACTGACTACATTTGGAACTAAATCTTTGCATTAAATTGCATTAAAGTATTTTTTCTTGAGTTTAAATTTAAAAATAAATTGCCAACTAAAGTAAAACAATAATAATAAGTAATTTAATTATATTTAACGAAGTGTATTGTTACATTACGTTTACACTGGAAAATTATATTAAAATACTGATTGTACACTTAACTGAAGTATGTACTATGTTTGTGTATCTATGAATTTATATTTGATCATTTAAAATAACAATATTTCCTATGTGGTTTTAAGTCCCTAACTCTATTGATTTATATGGTAAAGTGTTGCAGTACCAGTAATTGGTAATGTGTGCTACTGGACTTAAATAACTACAGTTTTGTGTCCTTTTTTGGCTGTAGTAACTTTAGAAGTGCAGTTTGTGAAGGGGCATGCTGTTTTGAGGGCGGGTACATGTCCCTCACCAAACCTCTTCTTACTCTTCTGTATTACACTTCATATTAGTAATAAGTATTCCCCATTTCCAACCACTCCCCTTGCCCCTACATTAAGTACTAAAACATATTCTTACATGTGAAGAGACTCTGCATTCGGGTAGAGATCTCTGCACAAACAAGATAGGAGAGGCGGAGGCAGAAACTCTGCACATAGGTTTGTGAACAGCATTTTGTTGTACATTTTGTACTACTACAAAATGTATAACAAACTGCAGTATCTAAATACATCTTTGGGTGTTATACAAAGCTTGCTTTTAGCTGGGGGCATTTAAATAAAAATACATTAGTGCAGCAGGTGCAGTGGCACCAGGACTCTTGGGTATGAGAAGCCTACTAAAGCCTGCTCCCAGTGGGAAGCACAGAGTCACAGTTATTAGTGCAGCAGGTGCAGTGGCACCGGGGCACGGGTGGCGTGAAGAACGAGCAAACGTTGAAGGATACAGTGTTCCAAAATATTGTGCACCTTGTCTTTGTTTCCTTGAAACTTGCTCTTCAAACTTTCTTTTTTTTTGTAATATATTTTTATTGTTTTCCTTGACACAGTATTTACATAAATGTAACAGTTAATACACTTCGCTTATACATTTGCATACTCGGATTACAGAGAGATTTTAGATAGGTTGTTGGGTGGCTTTATGGTGTCCCATTAGGTTTGCGAAGATTGTGGCCTAGTTGTTGTGGATTGCGTGGTTTCTGGCCTTGTGTTTAGTTCCACATGTAGCGTGACCATATAACACATAACATCACATATAACATATAACATAAAAGCGTCTAGCTGCTTGTTGTGGATCGACCGCCGTGCACTGCGAATGGTGTTCTTCTGAGGCCTGCCTTTAGCTGTTCAAGGCAGTTTGTGTGGGTCTAGGAATTTGTCTAAGGTTGACCACATTTCTCTGCTGGGCTTCCTCCACGGTGTGTTTCTGCGTGCGGTGTTGTCGTCCCCTCTTAGGTATGTCACCCAGTTTAGCCACCCCTTGAAAGTGGCTTCGGTAGTGTTTTTCCACTTGGACAGCACTGTTTTTGTAGCACTAGTCAGGAGGAAGCCAAGCTAGTTTCTGTTGTGTTGTGAGGTAACATCTGTGTTTGTGTGAGCTGTTACTATGGTGCTGAATTCCTGTCTCAGGGTGCAGCCTAGGACTTTGTTAGTGAGGTCGAATACCTTTCCCCAGAATTTGTTGACCTTGCTGCAATAGAAGATGAGATGGGCTAGGTCACCTTTTTCTTCCTCGCAGTTCCAGCCGCGGTCGCTTTCTGTGAGACCTAGTTTTGCTTGTCGTGCTGGTGTCCAATAGGCCTGATGTAGTGGCCAGAATTTTGTTTGGGCTAATACCGGGGAGATCATGTTACTGGTTGGGGACCTCCATATGGTGTTTGCGTCTTTTTCTGGGAGCTTCAAGCCTATGTGTGTTTCCCAGTAGATTGTGCTTTTGGCGTTGAGCTTTGTGGAGGCTGGGCTCATGAGTTTGTAAATATGGGAAACTTGGTGGCCTGTCTTGTTTATGTTTTCCATATATTGGAAGATTGAGGGAGTCAGCTTGCTTAGTCCGGCTTTTGTGATGGCTGATTTGATAGCCAAAAAGTTGTATAATTCTATGCCTGGGAGTGCGTGCTTTTACTTCAGGTTGTTGAACGTGAGGGGCAAACCCTTCTCTTCTAGCTGGGCCGGGTAAGAGAGGCCTAAATGTTTCCATGTTTTTATATCTAAGGGCCTGCCTCTATATTTGATTTTGGGGTTTGTCCAGAGAGCTACCCACATTGAGTTTTTTATGCTTGTCTCTAACTTTTGGTCTACTTTGAGAAGTGCTTGTTTTGTCAGCTTGAATACCGGGTTTCCATTTAGTGTCTGTTTGTTTGTTGTGAGGAGGGTTAATGGGTTATTGTTGTTAAGAATGGCTCTTTCTAGTAGTAGCCAGGTTGGGGTGTAATGTTGGTTTTGTAGTATCCAGTGTATTCCCTTTTTGGCCATAAAAGCGTATTGCAATGTTCTCATGTTTGCAAGGTTGAGGCCGCATAATTCCTTCCTCAATCTCAGTTTCTGGAGGCCTATTCTTGGTTTTTTGTCCCTCCATATGAATTTGCTGATTATTTGGTCTATTTTCCTATGAAAGTCATCTGTTAGCGGTAGTGGGAGCATGCTAACAAGGTAGTTGCTAACAGGGTGATCATCATTTTAACTGTGTCAATTCTGCCCCACCATGTGATAAACTTGGGTGACCAGTTATCCAGTAGCCCTCTTATTTTGTCCAGGGTATTTTTCTCGTTTTGTTCGAGCGTTATTCTTAGGTTTCTCCCAACGTTCATTCCTAGATATTTGACAGATTTCATTTGCCAGGCTAGCGCTGAGTCACCCAGTACTTCTTTTGTTGTGTGTATGTTCAGTGGCATACATTCAGATTTTTCTCTGTTCAATTTGTAGCCACAGTTGGATGTGTAGTCTTCAATTGTGTTCATGAGGGCCGATAAGGATTTGGACGGGTCTTCTGTCGTGATTAGTATGTCGTCCGCGTATGCTGCTAGCTTAGCTGTGGTGTTGTTGATGGTTATGCCTGCTAAGTTCTTGTTTGCTAGGATGGCCTTTATCAGTGGGTCTAGTGCTAGTAGGAACAGCAGTGGGGATAGGGGGCAGCCTTGCCTGGTCCCTCTTTGGAGATTGAAAGTGGGCGAGGTAGTACCGTTAATGGCAATCTGTGCTTTGTAGCTTCTACATAGGGCCATGACTTTCCTTATGCACTCTTCTCCTAGGTTATATGCCTGCATACACTCCTCTAGAAAGTGCCATGAGACTCTGTCGAATGCCTTCTCCGCATCCAGCGTGATTGCTACTGCTGTGTTGTCTGAGTTCGAGCAGTGTTCGATGCAGATAGCAGTCTGGTGTTGTCGCTTGACATACGGGTTTTCATGTATCCTACTTGTGTGTTCCCTATTAGTTGTGGGAGCAGTCTATTGAGTCTCATTGCTAGGATTTTCGCGTATATATTTTCAGTCTAGGGTTATGAGTGAGATTGGGCGGTAGTTTTTCAGCCATTGTGGGTCTTTACCTTCCTTGGGGTGTTGGATCTAGCCCTGATCTCTTGACTGGGTGAGAGCTTTCTGCTTAATTCAGAGACTCTGTCCCTCACCACCCCTTGTTGTAAATATTTTTGTCCACCCTAAGCGTGGAAGGGTATTCTCAGATGTGAGACCCTTGCTCATTGCACCATCAGGATTCAAGCAAACCGGGCCGAAGACGGCTGTAATGCCAGAAACCGGTCCCCGGGAGCTTGTTTCCTTCCCAGTGTAAGAATGGGCTTTTGTAGTTTGGTTTGTCCTGTTCCCATCATGCACTGGGACAGGAACAGACTAATTTGCATACAGCCAGGTTCTGAAACTGGGATGGTGCAGTGAGCTAAAAAACGGTGTTGGATCTAGCCCTGATCTCTTGACTGGGTGAGAGCTTTCTGCTTAACTCAGAGACTCTGTCCCTCACCACCCCTTGTTGTAAATATTTTTGTCCACCCTAAGCGTGGAAGGGTATTCTCAGATGTGAGACCCTTGCTCATTGCACCATCAGGATTCAAGCAAACCGGGCCGAAGACGGCTGTAATGCCAGAAACCGGTCCCCGGGAGCTTGTTTCCTTCCCAGTGTAAGAATTGGCTTTTGTAGTTTGGTTTGTCCTGTTCCCATCATGCACTGGGACAGGAACAGACTAATTTGCATACAGCCAGGTTCTGAAACTGGGATGGTGCAGTGAGCTAAAAAACGGTGTTGGATCTAGCCCTGATCTCTTGACTGGGTGAGAGCTTTCTGCTTAATTCAGAGACTCTGTCCCTCACCACCCCTTGTTGTAAATATTTTTGTCCACCCTAAGCGTGGAAGGGTATTCTCAGATGTGAGACCCTTGCTCATTGCACCATCAGGATTCAAGCAAACCGGGCCGAAGACGGCTGTAATGCCAGAAACCGGTCCCCGGGAGCTTGTTTCCTTCCCAGTGTAAGAATTGGCTTTTGTAGTTTGGTTTGTCCTGTTCCCATCATGCACTGGGACAGGAACAGACTAATTTGCATACAGCCAGGTTCTGAAACTGGGATGGTGCAGTGAGCTAAAAAACGGTGTTGGATCTAGCCCTGATCTCTTGACTGGGTGAGAGCTTTCTGCTTAATTCAGAGACTCTGTCCCTCACCACCCCTTGTTGTAAATATTGATGATCTGACCTAGCGCTATCGCCTCATCTTTTGATATCTTGTGGAAGTTTAATTTCTCAAGGTAGATCTTGCTCCCCCCAGAATCTAGGTTGTCGTCTCTGTTGTAGAGCTCTTTATAGAATTCCATTAATGTTTTTAGAATTTCTCTATGCCGGGTGTGTGTTTCGCTGGCAGTGTCTGTGATTGCAGTTATGTAGTGTTGCCTTTGTTTATACTTGAGGTAGGAGGCTAATGTTTTTCCTGCCTTGTTAGCTTCGCACAGGTTGATTTGTTTATATTTTTTTATCCATAGTCCGGCCCGCTCGCTGAGTAATCTGTTGAACTCGTATTTAGTCTTAGTGAGTTCTGTTAGTATGTGTTGGTTTGTGGTGTCCCCTATGTGTCTTGTTTTTAATAGCTTTTAATAGCTTTATTTTGTTTTCCAGCTTTGCTAGCTGTGCTTGGCTGCTGTATCTCTTCTGGCTTTGATTTCCATTAGCACCCCCCTTATGTTTGGTTTGAGTGCTTCCCACAGGGCTTTTGGGTCTACGTCTGGTGTATCGTTATCTTTGATATAGTCATCGATGGCTTTCTGGACTCTGCTCCTATCTTCTTCTCTAGCGATGGTAGTGGTGTTGAGACGTCATCTGCGTGCTGTGTGGTCATTGTGTCTCCCTGTGAGGTTTAGGCTAATGCATGCATGATCTGATAATGTTCTAGTTCGATCTGTGTATTTTATATTAGGTGTGTGTGCGTTCCTGAGATGAGAATGTAGTCTATTCTACTGTATGAGTCATGTGGTTTTGAGTAGAAGGTATAGTCGCCATGGGTCCACTAGATTAAATCTGTTGCATAAGTGCGTTAGCACCTTGTGGAACGTTGGGGTGCGAGCTAGTGTTTTTGATTGCCTGTCTAGATTTTGGTCCAGCGCCATGTTGAAGTCGCCCCCCACAACTACCATATTGTCTGTGCTAGCTCTTTCTAGTTTCTTAGCTATTCCCTCCCAGAATAATGTGTCGTCGATGTTTGGTGCATAGATGTTTGTCACTAGGATGGTGTCCTCTCCTCTTTTCAGGTGTGTGATTAATAGTCTGCCCTAGTTGTCCTTCTGCACCTTCTCAATGGATAAGTTTGATTTGCTATTGATCAGGGTAATGACCCCTCCCTTTTTGCCCACGGCTGGAGAGCAGGCTACTTGCCCTATCCATCTGGCCCTAAGCTTACCTGCTTCGGTTGTGGATAGATTGGTTTCCTGCAACAGGATGATGTCGCCTTTGGTCTTGGCTAAGTAATCAAGTACTTTCCTCCTTTTAATGGGGTGGTTAAGGCCTTTGACGTTAAGGGAGATGATCTTACAGTTGATAGTGTATTGTTGTTAGACTGCATCATTCCTTCTGCTGCATTTCCAAGATTAATTAACTAATGCTATTGGTTGATTTCTAATGGTAAAGCTGCAGGGCCGGATCTCATTCATCTGGAATTTTATAAAACTTTCTCACACCTATTCAGGCAGCAAATGCTAGAAGTTTTTCGTCTCGCTCAGAGTGGATCAATTCCTGATTCTTGGCGACACTCTACCATCGTACTTTTCAGAAAGAAAGGTAAGGACGAATTAAACCCAGCTTCATATCGACCGATAGCATTAATTAATACAGACAGTAAAATCTATTCAAGGATACTCGCTTTTCGCTTAAATCAAACAATTCTCCCTCTGGCTTCTATTCGTCAACACGGGTTCACTGGTGGATATTTCCTATGTTTAATTTGTCCTTTTGAAGCAGGTCAGCAACTATTAATATAGCTTTAAGAACATGAGCTTATATTTGCCTTTAGCAGCATCCTAGCGAATGTCAGAGCGATACTTGATGTAAAACTACATTTCCTTCAGTTTTGTGGCACTTCGGTAGTTTTTCACATCGCCGATCTGATTGGTGGATAAACCCACGTGTTCCTCCCACATAGTATCACTACAGCTGTAAACAATTGGATCAGCTGTGTGTTGATACTTAAACCGCTACCCCGGACGGACAGGACGTCACCGCCGGTGACTCTCAGGTTCAGGTCCGGGGTAGCGACGGAGTAGGTGAGAGCAAATCACTTTGTCATTTCACTCCAACAGTAACTTTGACGTACTCGGTTATAGACGAACTCACTTTGTTAGCTTAGACCATCACGAGTCACTCAGTACGTGGCTTTTGCCTGTGTCTCTGCTTTTTTTTGCTTGCATTTCTTCCGCTCAAATTCTGCAGAACCACCAAGTTGGTTTAGATGTTTTTCCAACTGCTATTCTCTATTTTCTGGACAGCTTTTTGTCAAACATTTTGTTAAATCCTTTTCTTGCTATGCCATGCATTAAGTTTTATGCAATCCACGCATTCAATTCTAATCTTTTCATCTGATATTTTACAGTGTGGTTTTCCTACCATGTTGAATACCGGATTTTTATAGAGTTGGGATAGTACAATCACTTCCCTTCTCCCCTTTTTTTACAGAGCGTTGCCTCACGCCCTGAGCGGTTGCCAGGAGCCGTGAGTACCCTCTTGATTTGCAATGGGTAAGGAGGTTTTTTTGATATAAGGTCGATCACCTGGTAGGGCTTTGCATGGGCACATATTTTATTAGAATGTGACATGGATGTACTTCCACTGTTGGGACGTATGTCTTTTTTGCATCTCTAAACTTTCTTCATATTTTTTACAGGAGTATGACACCTATGCCTTGTCGCTACAACATTGCTGTGTACAGGTATATGGCTGTATCATTTTAATACAATTGTGTTATTTCTAGTTTCACTTTTTCACAATATATTGTGCAGTAGTTTGAGAATGGTCCTGAAGAAAGCCTTATTTTAGTTGGCTGAAACATGTCGACCACATTACTAGTGCGCCCATATATTTATTGAGGGCGCTCATGCACTTTTTTTTCTTTTGACACCAAAGGATACCTAATAAACATATTTTTCCTTTTGGCAATCAATTTTAATCACTTATCACTACACTGCACAGTTTCGGCTTAACACCACACCTTATTCACAGATTTATTTCTTACATCTGTGAGCTCCTCTTATTTAAAAACAAGGAGGCGCAGAAGAGTTTTCCCACATGATGAGAAACATCACTTTGTTGACTGATGGGAATCCACTTCTTTGAATGACACTCTTTTCATTGGGTTCTAGCTCCTGTTTGGTGCAATTTCTTGGTCTCAACTGTGTAACACATTTTTCCTAGACCCACGGATTTGAAGACATCATTATACCAGCCTTCTCAAATCATATTCCAATTCACCTATGCCAGGAAATGGGCTGTAGCCCAGGCTCCAGCATTATATAAAAATCATGTAGGATGGGATGAGGATTCTCCTCACCATAAAATCCAGTTAAAAAATTTAAAGAGGGATGCTGGCTAAAATTACTTGAGGCAATTGAAACCAAGACCTTGCGCCATTTATGGCAGTTAGTCCACTCAGCAGCAGCAGATCGCCAACCAGGGAAAATGAATTGCATAGTAGAAGAGGCAGCATGGGAGGAGTATCTACAAGATTTGTATAGCCCAGGGAAAGACCGGGAAGAAAAACTATACACAGACTGGAGCGGTCTGGTAGCAGATATAAAACCCGTTTTTTCTGTCCAAGAGGTTAAAAAGACGATAAAGGGTTTGAACCTCACAAGAGCGGCAGGCCCAGATAACCTCCCGGCTCAGATAATTAAAACCCATGTATATTGGTGGGCGGAATTTTATGCAAATAAGTTTGAAGTCATTCTAGACACTGGTAAACTCCCCGATAACTGGAAGGGAGCTATAATAAGGCCCATCCATAAGAAAGGGGAGATGAACAACCCGAAAAATTATAGATTAATTATTCTATTGGATATTGGGGAGAAGATATTCACAAAAATAGTGCTGGGCAAACTAAAGGACTGGGTAGAAGAGAACTCAATTATCCCAGTAGAACAGGGGGGGTTTCCAAGAAGGGCACTCTACCGCGGATCACTGCTACGCTCTGTGGGCCCTTGCCCGGAAGTCGATAGAACAAAAGGGGAACCTGTTTTGTTGTTTTGTCAACTTCCGGGCTGCCTTTGATTCGGTGGATCGGGGGAAACTATGGGAGTGCCTGATCAAATATGAAATACTGGCATGCTTACTTGAAATCCTGAAAGAATTGCATAGAGGAAATTGGGCCCAAGTCATTAAAGATACACAAGGGGCACTGACAAAGAAAATTGAAATAGGGAATGGGCTGAGACAGGGCTGCGTCTTAGCTCCGCTCCTCTTTTCAATATTTTAGCGGATCTGCCAGCAGCCCTAGAGGTGGAAAGAAGCGCTAGCCCGAGAATGAATAATAGAAAGGTCTCATGTCTGCTGTATGCAGATGACCTTGTGATCACTGACCTGACAGAGCTCGGGCTTCAAAGAAAACTAAACGCATTCCTTGATTATTGTAAAGATAAAATGCTTTTAGTAAATATGGAAAAAACATAGATCATGCGCTTTGGAAAAGGGACCAAGAGTTTTAGCTGGTACCTAGATAAAATAAAATTAGAAACGGTAAAAGAATATAAATACCTTGGTCTTTGGTTTGAATCCTCTTTAAAATGGGACATACACTTGGAACACCAAAGCACAAAAACATCTTCCGCATTTTTGTGGCCTGAAAAAATTCAATAAAAACTATGGGGATATGTCACATAAACCGATGCTAAAAGCATACGAAGCCATGATACCGCCCCAAGTACTGTATGGTGCAGAGGTGCTCCTTCCAAGCGTAAGAGAGGATGGGACCGGAGGAAGGCAAGGCCCTAAAAATGTTACTGTCACTGGCAAAGTCATCAATGATACAGACTGGAAACAGATATGATTGGATGGAATACTCAGGCTAAAATGGCGATGGTAAGATTCTGGAGACGCCAATCCCGGGGGGAAGGGGAAAAGGTCCCACATTGGTGTAGCGAGAAAATCCGCCAGAGTAACCTAAGGTGGGCATTAGAGGCAAAAAGGAAAATAAAGGAAATAATTGGGAATCTAAAAGTAGGAGTAAACCAAAATTCTCTAGATGTAGAGTTCACGAAGAGTGCACTTAGAGCATAAGGAAGGGAGTACTCCAAAAGGCAGGATATAGGATACCTAAGAAATAAAAAATCAGTCCTAAATATGATAGAATTTTGGGAAAATGAGACTGGGTATCTGTACTTAGAAACCCTGTCAAACTACGGATTTAGGTGGGAGATACTGAAAATCTGAATTGGTACCATTCCTTGGTTAATGGAGGGGAGAGTTAAGGCAGAAATGTTATATCCAGATGGTACATGTAAATGTGGCTTGGGGGTCAAGTGTGAAATGTCGCACATACTACTTGACTGCTTGACATGTCTAGAAGTAAGAAAACGGTATTTACGACCTTTATTTATAAAATATGGCATAAAACAATGTGTACAAGCAACAAACTTACTGTTAGGAATGGAAAATCTGGATCTAGCAATTGCACTTGGGTACTATCTGAAAGGGGTGAACCGCTTAGCTCAGGAACAGCAAAAGAAAGCAAATTGAGGAACCTATTTGTATTCATTGACAGAAATTAGTAAAAGTAAATATACAAGGGACTGCAAGCCCATAACATAACAGTTAGTTCTGTAATGAGAAACGTATGGAAAGTGCCTCGCTGTTAAATGTAATAATTTCCAGTTTTATTATGTATAGCACGTTTAAAAATGTTAACAATTTTATCCATGTACTACCCATAGGATGTCTTTTTTTTAAAATGTGTTTAACATATGGAAAGGGGCATAGAGTATAATAGCCTGGTTTTATAAATTCTGTAAGGTCTTTATGATATTGATGTGCAGCATATTTTATCCAATCTCATTGTTTAAAGACTATGGTCTAAATAAACAGAGTGTCTTTCTCTCAGTTAAAAACTCAACCAACTGCTCAGAGGCAGTATTCAGTTAAGCAAGAAGCTAAAAAACAGGTCAGGGAGATATTAGATCAACTTGAATACCAAGGGGTGATTGAAACATGCACCTCGTCAATGAACTATCCTTTGTTTCCTGTCTCCAAACCAGACAATACATATTGACATTTAAACTCTTGCTGCAAAACCTTTGCAGTACAGAATGCACACAGTACAGAACTGATGAATAACATTGTGCGTAAAAAATATAAAACCACATTAGATATTTCGAACGGTTTCTTCTGTCAAAACATTCCACCCACAGTAGGTACTTGACCGCTTTCTCAATTATGGGGACACAGCGCCACTTCTGTCGTCTCCCCCAGAGATTCAAGAAAACAGGTTATTTTCAGTCAGAGTTACTACAAACATATGATGATGAGGCATTATCTTATATTGATGACATCTATCTAACAGACGATGACTTGAACAGGCACTTGAACAGAGTGAATACCATTATATTTAGATTCGCATCTGAAGGGTATAAATTCAATTTTAAGAAATTAGGAATTGCCCACCTCAACGTCCTTTTTCTGGGATACAAATTATCAGGTGAAGGCAAAAGCCTGGCAGCCAACTTTTTAGAAAAGTGTGCGCTGCTCCAACCTCGAAAATCCTGGAAAACTTACAGTCTATTCTAGGTTTCCTAAATTTTGGAAGAACTTACATTCTAAATTACGCAGAAAGGGTTAAACCTCTCTACGAATTAACCAAACCTGATTTCAAAACAACAAATTGGACTCATAAACACACAAAAATTTTGCGTTCAGTGCAAACAGGCATGTTAGCAACAACACATTTACAGACACGCGTAAACGTACGCAACCTTGTAATCCGAATCATCCCAGGAAGATGTGGATTCACGTATTTAACCTTTAATGAGGGAGAAAAAGTACAAAAAGTTTATAAATCAAACTTGTACACACACGCTTAAATGAAATTCACTTCTACAGAAAAAATTCTGACAGCGGTTCAAACTGCAGTAGCGAAAGAGAGAGCCCTCGCACTGGGAAAACGCATAATGGTCATTACTCTTTTACCTGCCTTAGAGGCAGTGACAAAAGATAGCATTCCACATGCAAAGGCTTTACATCCAAGATGGATACAATGGGTTAACTCTCTTGCTGCAACAGACGTTGAATACGTTTTTGACCCCTACTTGAAAACCCAAGAATTTATACAATACGAACAAGAATGTCCTCTGCCCACTGAGATTTTGCCTCTAGAACAATATGAATGTATAATTTATACAGACGGACCAGCACAGCCCGCAATTGGGGGTAAAAAAGCTTATAGTGCTGTGTGTGCGATCGTTAAAGGTCGCTGGCGCAATGGTAAATTCCGACCTATGGTCTCAAAAACAACATCTCTTGGAGATTGTACAGCTCAGCGAGCTGAACTACAGGCATTCAAGATGGCGTTTGAAAATACCGATCGCGAATTCCCACAGTCATAGTGTGCGATTCTTATTACTGCGTTCAATCTTACAATGAATACTAGCAGAGCTGGATTCAAAACTGGTTCAAAGATCAAAAGGTGGCACAATTAAGCATAAATTGCTTTGGGAACAAGTAGTTCAGCTACAAAAAAAACTACAAAAAACTCACATGATCCATACACTGTGTCATCAACGTGATGGCGTTCATGTTGCAGGGAATTCATTGGCTGATGAAGCCGCAAAGGCAGCTGTGCAAACAGCTTCTGTAGCTGCAATCACTCATTCAAAAACGAAAATAGACAGCGAAATAATGCAGGCTGTCACTGCCTCCAACAAAGGAAGCGGTAAAACATTTCCAAAAGGATTTCCACTCAAATGCTCGTATATAAGTGATGCGAATAATGTTCCCTTTTGCTCGAATCCCTGGAGTGGGGGAAAGGGTAATTCCAAACATGGAACATATATTAGGACTAATCTTAGCAGCACATGAAGGGCTCGCCTCTGCACACGCAGGTGTTTCCTCCACAGTATCATTATTAAAACAGAAATACTGGTGGCCACGCATGGGGAAGCAGACCAGAAACTATGTTTTGGAATGTGACATCTGCCAAAAAATGAAGGTTTCAACCGTGAAACGCCCGGCACAGAGGCCCCTTTTCATTTCAGATAAACCATTAGCATGCGTTTACCTGGACCACTGTGGTCCCTTACAGAGGGATGGTAACTATAAATATATCATGGTCGCAGTGGATTCATGCTCAAGATTCATTTGGATGTGGCCTCAGCGCTCGGCTGACGCTCGAACTGGTATAAAAGATTTGCGAGTATTTATCTGCACATACGCAGTCAGCATGCTACATTCTGACCAGGGCCCTGCGTTTAGCTCTCGAGCTTACAAGGAGGCCATGGCCAATCTGGGCATTGCATTGCAGTATTCTAGTCCATTCTATTCTGAGGATATTTCTGTAGTGGAGAGAAAAAAACGGGACATTAAGCAATCTATAACAGCTAGGGTATTATGCTCAGGTGACGGGTGGGTCAAACATCTAATAAGTGTCCAACACAGTTTAAATATTCTGCCAAGAAGTTCTCTGGGTGGAATCACTCCATATGAAATCCTTTTTGGTACTAGAATGATTGTGCAGGAACATGATCATCACACTTCAGTGGTAAAACAAAAACCTTTTGATGTTATCTTATGTTATGTTACAAGTTTGTTGAAGCGCGACAGCTGCCCCAGCAACGGGGCGTCCCGGCGCTGAGAAACCATATCATAACCTGCTGGGAGGGGGTGGGGAGGCCAAAGGCTTACACCAGTGGGAACAGGTGAGTTTTTATTGCCTTACGAAAAGCGGACAAGTTGTCAAGGCGGCGGATGTTCAGGGGAAGGGAATTCCAGAGTTTTGCTCCCAAAAGTCTGAAAGAGCGACCCCCGACACGGCAGAGTTTCGTGCGGGGGACCACTACTAAATGTTGACCTAGGGAGCGGAGGTTGCGCTGGGGGGTGTATGGTGTTAGAAGCGGACAGAGGAGTTCAGGGCCGTCAGTCTTGAGGATTTTGAAGGCGGTGGTAAGGGCCTTAAATTGGATACAGGCTTCCACTGGGAGCCAGTGGAGTCTTTGTATGGTGGCTCTAACAGAGAATCTTCTAGGAAGGCCAACTATTGCCCTGGCCGCAGAATTCTGAATTTGTTGAAGCCTGGTTGTCTCAGCTTTGTTAGCGCCTAACAGTAGGACGCTAGCATAGTCTAACCGGGAAAGGATGGTGGATTGGACTATGAGCTGCCGTGTTTTGGGGTCGAAGAACCCCAGGATGGGATTAAGGCTTCTCAGCAGCCCGCTGCACGTAGCTGCTACTCTTTTGGTGTGAGTTTGGTAGCTCAGCGAGGAGTCCAACCAAACTCCCAGGTTTTTTACCAGAGATTTAGAAGGAGGGATGGGGCCCAGCAGGGGGGCCACCAATGGTCGCTCCAACAGCTGGGGTTCTTACCCAGGAGCAACACCTCGGTTTTCCCTGCGTTCAATTGTAGGCAGTTAGCCGTCATCCAATGGGCGACTGCAGCCAGTCCATCCCTGAATCTCGTGGCAGAGGCTGAGGGCGCCTCAGTGAGGGTAATGACCAGCTGTGTGTCGTCGGCGTACGACACCAGCGTGAGGTCCCATTCCCTGGCCACTGCAGCGAGAGGCTGCACATACAGGTTAAAAAGGGATGGACTGAGGGCCGAACCCTGCGGGATTCCTTGGTCGATAGAGTGTGATCGACAGGTGAACGGGGGTGCTGAGACACGGAAGGATCTGCTTGTCAGGAACGAGCGGAACCATTCGAGGGCCAGATCACTGATCCCTATGTTTTCCAGGCGGCTCAGCAGGATACTATGGGAGACCGTGTCAAAGGCTGCGCTGAGATCGAGCAGTATCAGCGCAGCACTTTGACCGGCATCCAGTACCCTCCGGAGATGTTCGGTGGTAGATAGCAGGGTGGACTCCGTACTGTGCCCTGGCCTGAACCCATGTTGGGAAGGGTCCAAGATGTTATTTTGGGCCGTGTGGTCTGATAGCATGGGCTTCTGCTAGTTTGGACACCCAGGGGAGCAGTGAAATGGGCCTATGGTTCTCCGGCTTTGTGGGGTCCAGGGTAGGCTTTTTGATAATGTGGGTGACCCATGCCTGTTTCCAACATGTAGTAGCGGTAGCCGAGGAGAAGGAGAGGTTGAGGAGTGTGGCCAGGGATGGAAGAAAAAAGTCCAGAGCCTCTACAAATTGGGCCGGTCTCATGGGATCTGAAGGGGCACCGGATTTCACCTTTCTACAGAGTTTAGCTAGATCCTCGTGTGAAATTGCAGGAAGACAAGTAAGTCTGGTGCCTTTAAAGGGGGAGTTGGAGAAACTAGTACGGTCAGAAGGATTCTGTGAGAAGGTGTTATAAATTTTCCTCACCTTTTCAATAAAGAAGGTGGCGAGGTCCTCACACTGCTGAGTGGAGGAGATACACGAGGCAGGATTGCCACAGTTTTGCAGCTTTTGAACCAGTTTAAAAATGGTTTTCGTAGGGTTGGAGCTGGAGTCAATTTCCTTGGCATAGAAGGATGCATGGGCCGCGCGTATAGCTTTATGATATGTTTTTGAACCATTTTTAAACTGGTTCAAAAGCTGCAAAACTGTGGCAATCCTGCCTCGTGTATCTCCTCCACTCAGCAGTGTGAGGACCTCGCCACCTTCTTTATTGAAAAGGTGAGGAAAATTGCGATTCTCCTATTATCATGCCTAGAGAATCTAGATTTTATTAAAGACACGGAGGCTCACATTATGCAATGACTTTTAATTGCAGATCCAAGCCAGTCGCATCACAATATAAAGGTTCCAATAAGAACACTGAGATAAAGTAAGACATTACACATAGCAATCATCAGCCTCTTTTAAATGCGGCTCCAAGCAGATAAGTAGCTCATTATCTTCTCTAAACCTACTTTCTCTAATATTGTGTTTTTGGTAACAACTTGGATTTATATTGGGGTTTATGTGAAGGGTGGCTTTATCCCCTCCCACCCCCCCACCCCCCTTCATGATCTGCAATTTATGGAGATCATCCCCTCCCTCTGTTTGGATAACCTCTATTTACCAGGTTGTTGTTTAATAATGTGCATTTGCTCAGTGATTTCGTTCAGTATGCCTTAGCCCAGGTAGTTTACTTTACTTTCCTTATTTTATTGTACATCCCGCTGTTGTTTGCCTTTTTTTCTGTCCAAAACCTTGTTTGAATAATGTATAGATATCAAACGCTGTATTCCTCATACTGTCAGTTCTCACAACGAACTGGCGTTTATGTAGATTAAACCAGCGTTGGTCTACTCACCCTGTTTCAGCCTGAAACTCCGCTCTTAATCTATCGGTTTTGTAACGCTTTTGCGTGCTTTGGACAAGCACTACCCTTCTCGCGCTCCCACCGAGTGATCCCACGCTCACCTTCTATCTTTGAACAAGCATTCAAAAGACAAGCGTTGTTCCGAGTTACTTGAACCTCTCCCCCATTTGGCCCGCCGTCTCCGTCCTCAAGGAAATGATATGTCACGCATTAGAGGAAAGTTCCTTGGCAAGAGCCACGCTTCATGCACGTCTCGACTAGAAGCTTTCCTCTCTCTCTGACAGTTGAACATCAGCTGTTTGACTGCGTTTGTGAGGATTTATCGAACGAGCACTGCATACAATATAATTTAGCGAGCGGGCACTATATACATTATTTATAAGAATTACCAAATTAATGTACAATTCATTTTAAAATCTGGTTTTGGCAAATAGCAAAAGGGCCCCTTAACCCTAGGCATATTATATTCAGCCCCTTATAATTTGCCCTTGAGGGGAAAACTATCACTTATATTAACATATTTTTAAAGTGAGAGAATACATAGGGCAAATAGCTTTTTACCATTTCTTTTCCCTAAAAAAAAAAAAAATAGAAGGGCAATATGGAAAATGTTTCTGACTCAGATTCAGATATAAACAATGCTAACTCCCTAATTTTAATAAGGAGGATTTTCGCATTATGATCCAGAAATAAATGAAACCCTGTTTTAGGGAGACCTTTGCTCAGTTTGCTCCTTATAAGAGACCATTTCCTTCTCAAGAAGATGTGTCTGCTGTTTTTATTTATGATAAAGTTGGAGCTAAACGTACCAGGAAAAGCAACCACACTACTACCGAGATGCATGTGAGCACGGGAGGTCCTAGTACCTCTGATATTATTGGTGGTCTTAGCACCACAACTTTTTGGATGGTCTTCGCACCTCAAATAATAGAGATGTCTTTTATGACACACTTCATTTGGGTGCCCCTTACGGCCCAAATACCTTGGATGCCCCTAGCGGCTCATTGCTTCAAAATGCTCAGGATTACCATGAGGGTTCAGATGAGGACGAGGATATAGACCCAGACGAATACGTTCTGGATTTAGATGATGAGGACGTAGGAATTTTTGAAGAGGAGGATGAAACCCCTTCTACTTCCAAAGATAGTATTCTAAACCCCCTGGGGGAGGAGATGTTCTCCCCCCTAAATCTAAAACATCCCGTTCCTCACAATGGTCTCCCCAGGACCATGTCTCTAAATTTATTAAAAAATGAATTTGATTCCCTCTTGAAAGAGGGACAAGGAATATTCTAAGGGCTGAGTGTTCAAGACCCTCAATCGATGAGAAAGCTTGTTACACCCCTAATATGGACCCCAAATTAATTAAGTACCTTTTTAGACTTGGGCGCGACCCTAGGAAAGGTCTCGAAAAAGCCTTTAAGGGTTGCCAAGATCGTCTATTGGACGTACTTGGTCCATTGAGCAGAATTCTTGACTCCGCTGAGGAATGTTACCTTAAAGGTACCCAGATTGATACAGATCTAATAAGAGGTTGCAGTCAAAGAGCCCTCATTCTCCTAGGTAATGCTAATACTGGCATTAACGCTGAAAGGCGTAGGCTCATCCTTTTTAAACTAGACCCTAAACTCACTGATATGGCTGAGAAGGAACCTTCCTCGAATCCAAAAGACCTGCTCTTTGGTGAAGAGCTTATAAGATCTTTAGGAAAGTACGTCTCAACTTTTACTGCTCTTGATAAGGCCCAAAAGAATATGAAGAGAGTATTCAGCAATAATGTTTTTGGAAGGGCCGGAAGAAGGGGCCTTCCTTCTGGCCGCTATAACCAAAGGCCCTACCAGAGATCACGCCCCTTCGGAAGAGGCTCATACCAGAATAATTACTACAACACCTCCAACCATGGAAGAGGAAATCGAGCAAGAGTTGAAAGATCTCGATCATCTTTCTCATCAAACCCTCCAAGTAAGTTCCCTTCATTTACTTTCTCCTTCTACCCCTCCAAAAGTGGGAGGCAGACTGAAACTGTTTTCAAAAAAATGTGAGGAAATAACTCAAGATCTGTGGGTACTGTCCACAGTAATAGGCTTTATGATAGATTTTGTTCAAACTCCGTTTCAAACCTCATTCCCGAGGGATATTCCCATCTCAGTAGAGAAGGAGAAAACAGTAGAAGAAGAGAAATCCTCTATGCTCGAGAAAGGAGCGATAATAGAAGTTCCTTTGGATTCTCTAACCTTCGTAAGCTCTTTGTTCCTTGTGGAGAAAAAAGGAAAGGGTTGGAGACCGGTTATAAATTTAAAGGGCCTGAACAAATTTCTCGTTTACAGGCACTTCAAAATGGAAGGAATACATTTCCTAAGAGACCTTCTTCAAAAAGAAGACTGGTTAGTAAAACTAGATTTGAAGGACGCCTACTTCACTATCCCGATGGCGGAAATACATCAACCTTACCTACAATTTCTCTGGAAAAAATCATCTTTATCAGTTCAAGGCTCTCCCCTTCGGGCTTTCGTCTGCCCCTTAGTGTTTTGCCAAGGTAATGAGAGCAGTAGCTTCCTTCTTAAGAGAACGAGGCGTTCAGCTTATTATTTACCTCGACGACATTTTGATAATGTCACAAGACCAGACTCAGATTCATATAGACCTGGAAACGGTTATGAATCTGTTGGAAAGTCTAGGCTTCATTGTCAACAAAGAGAAGTCTATTCTAACCCCCTCCAAATCTCTGGAATTTTTGGGTTTCACTCGAAACACTTCCAAGTGTCTTCTCCTTTTACCTCCTTCAAAAATCTCGAAGATCAAGAAAGAGATTCGTCATGTTTTAAGACAGGAAGACATCCCTTTAAGGGAACTGGCAAGACTTCTAGGCCTCTTATCTTCTTCCATTCAGGCGATCTTCCCAGGCTCTCTGAATTACCCGGCCTTACAAAGGATAAAAGGAAGGGCGTTGAGGTCTGGTCTTTGGTACAAAGATCGAATCACCCTAGATTTGGAGGCCAAAACAGAACTGAACTGGTGGTTAGAAAACATGGAAGCTTGGAATGGGAAAGCAATTTTCGGGTCAAAACTGGACTTTGTGCTGGAATCAGACGCTTCCCTTCATGGTTGGCGTGCTTGTTTCCTAGACCAGAATACATGTGGTGTTTGGTCTCAGGAGGAGTCATCTCACACATCAATTTCCTAGAACTTACTGCTGGCCTATACGCCCTTATGAGTTTCAAACACTCAATTCAAGGGAGATCGGTTGTTCTGAAAATGGACAATGTTTCGGCAGTGGCCTACATCAATCGGTTAGGAGGTACGAAGTCTTCCGACCTTTTGAACCTAGCAAGGAAACTCTAGATGTTCTGTTTAGAACACAAAACTCTCCTCAGAGAGTCATGGGCACCGGGAACTCACTACAGATACAACAATATCTGGAAATGCTGGCTTCGTTGGTGCATGGAGAGGGATTTGGATCCCACTCAAGCACCTATCGTTGATATAGTGAATTTCCTCGCTGAACTCTTCGACAAGGGATTGAGTTATAGATCAATCAACTGTTATAGATCGGCGATCTCTGCTGGTCATGTCCTCATTAACGGCAAGTCAATCATTAAAAAGGTGATTGTTTGTAGGGTAATGATGAGCATTCGTCTAAAGAGACCCCCAAGGCCGAAATATGATACTCTCTGGGATGTGAATTTGATTCTAGATCTCTTCACTTCCTGGCCAGATAATTCATTTTTAAGCAGAAAGTTTCTTTGTTTTAAACTCACAACTCTTCTTTGCCTTATCTCCTGTTGTAGAGTTTCTGATGTTAAAGCTCTGGAGATTTCTAATAGGTCATATAATTTATTTGGAGTTAAATTTGAGGTCTATAGAAGAACCAAGACCATGTCTGATTCAATCTTCTATCCTCGTTTCGATCCTTCTCGGAAACTTTGTGTAGTCGAATGTATGAAAGCGCTTAATGAGAATCAACTTCTCATTTCCTTCGTTAAGCCTCATAAGGCTATTTCCTCCACTTCTATTGCCAGATGGGTTAAGTCTGCTATGTCTTTAGCTGGTATTGATATTTCCAAATTTCAAGCTCATTCTCTTAGAGGTGCCATGGCAAGTAAGTCTGTTTGGTCCGGAGGTAAGTTGGATGATATCCTTAAAGCTGCTGACTGGTCTAATGCAAGTACCTTCGCAAGACATTATTGTAAACCAATTGAACACATGTCTAATGTAATTTTACAGGGCTACCAACATGCATAATGTAGCCTCCGTTCTTGTAATGAAATTGCGATTCTCCTAGTATCATGCCTAGAGAATCTAGATTTCATTAAAGACACGGAGGCTCACATTATCCCACCCAACCCATCCCATGGTATTGGGTATAACTTATCATGATGTTATTTATCATCTTGATGTTATGTATTTCAAAATGTTTATTATTTATTGTTCAATTGTTCATCTGGATATGAGTCTGATTCCTTTGTTTTTAGGATACAATTTTATTGTCCTCTTTCTTTCAGATAACCCTTCTACTTAATCTACTTTTGACGTGTCATCATCAGGAGGTCGATTGACTATCTTCTTCTTCTTCAATTTTGCTTCCATTCACTTCGAATCTTCTGGAATTTACTGGATCTACTTTCGCCAAATTTAAAAGAGGCTGATGATTGCTATGTGTAATGTCTTACTTTATCTCAGTGTTCTTATTGGAACCTTTATATTGTGATGCGACTGGCTTGGATCTGCAATTAAAAGTCATTGCATAATGTGAGCCTCCATGTCTTTAATGAAATCTAGATTCTCTAGGCATGATAATAGGAGAATCGCAATTTTCCTCACCTTTTCAATAAAGAAGGTGGTGAGGTCCTCACACTGCTGAGTGGAGGAGATACACGAGGCAGGATTGCCACAGTTTTGCAGCTTTTGAACCAGTTTAAAAATGGATTTCGTAGGGTTGGAGCTGGAGTCAATTTCCTTGGCATAGAAGGATGCACGGGCCGCGCGTATAGCTTTATGATATGTTTTAAGTTTGGACAGATAAAGAGCTTTGTCCTTGTCCTTATAGTCCTTTCTCCAGTAACGTTCAGCTACTTTGCATTCCTTTCTAAGAAGTTTCACATTTTCATCATACCATGGATTAGAGGGGGTGCTACGTCCTCTAGTCCATTTGGCAGGTATGAGGGCGTCGAGTCCTTTAGTGATCCAGTCCTGAAAGGAGGCATACGACGTATTGATGTCGTTAGTGGTTACGAGATTAGGTTCTCCTAAGATAGCGGTGAGATCCTTGGTTTGGAGTTTATGCCAGGGCCGTTTAAGACAGGGGGAAGGCGAATCTTTGTTGGATTGGGTGTCGGCCGATATCACAAATTTGATGAGAAAGTGGTCAGTCCAACCCATGGGTTTGGGTGGATCAGCTCTGGCTTCCAGGACATTGGTGAAAACAGGGTCAAGTAAGTGACCCGCAGAGTGTGTAGTGGACTGTATAAGAGGAAACAGCTGAAGGGCTGTTAGGTCCGCTAGGAGATTACTGATGGTAGGATCCGAGGTGGAGTCAAAGTGGAGATTTAGGTCTGCCAAGATAGTAAAGTTGGAGGAGCTCAGAACCGGAGCTCCTCCGTAAATTTAGAGGTAGGCCCCGGGGGTCGGTAGATGAAAAGGCCAGAGAGGGAGAAATGAGGGCTAGTGGTGATTTTAAAGCGGGCGCACTCACATCCCGTGATGTCTTCCTTCAGAAAGGAGCAAGAGTATGATGTTCTATAGATAACTGCAATGCCGCCTCCCCTAAAGTCTCTATTGATGGATATTGTAGAGAATCCATTCGGCAACGTAAGGTTAGGAATGCTAGTTAGCTCGTCCTTGAGCCAGGTTTCGCACAAGAATAATATGTCTGGGTTCTCATCGGTCAATAGAGTATTGACTTCAGGGTGGTGCTTTAACAGGGACCTGACATTAAGCTGAGAAATCGTGAGCGGAGTATGTTTTCTCATGCTGGCTTTGTGTTGAGGTAGGCTCGGCTTAGATATGACTAAGTTACAGGATTTACAAAGAAGATTAGTCTGTCCAATGCAGCCCACTAGCTTGTCACAGCGTTGGCCTGGGTTAAGTGCAAGGAGATAGTTTTTATCATAGTGGTATGCCGTCCGTGTAATTTGAGCAGGGGGACCGGCGAGAGGCGATGACTTGGCGATGACGGGCGAAGACGGGCTTGCCTTAGGCGCGCCTTCGGCGCGCAGACGGCGCGCCCGCTGCGCGGACGCTGGACGCACATAATAAAAAGGGGAAGGAAGGGTGTGGCGTGGTCTCCAAGGGGGCGTGGCCTCGCGGCACGCCGAGAATGGCGGCGGGAATTTGTTTGTAAATCAAAGTCCGCAGACAGCGCAGAGTCAGCTGTGCGGTGATTCCAGGAGCCGGGACCTGTAGTGCCAGGGAGGGTAAGTGCTCTTAAAATCAGCAGGAACGAGTGACACACAAATATTAAAATATAAACAGCTCCCGGCTTTTCGCCTCAGGAGTAGACAAGGTTTCTGGCAGAAGGCGTTAGCAGTCAGCGCTTTATACCAACAGGGCGGGGGGCATGGCCTCCAAGGGGCGTGGCCTCGCGGCACGCCAAGAATGGCGGCGGGAATTTGTTTGGCTGTTTTGCAGGACTTAAATGAAACAAGGAGAAGTCAAAGCAACACATTAAAGAAGCCAACGACCACTGAAGAAAAATCACCTGTCCCAGCAAGGCCTGCCTGGATTCCAAAGATTGGGAATCTAGTCAGCGAAAAGATCGCGGACAAGAAGGAATTTGGCCAACCAGTAGCTGTGCTAGTAATCCACGGATCAAGAACAGTGTGTCCATCAACCTGGTAAAACCACATCACGTGGCCAATCATAAGCAGTAGGCCAAGTGGACTCCAAAGATGTAGCAGACGACCAAATCTGGCTACTATCCAAGAGGTTCAAACTGAGAGACTCATCACCTTTGAAGAATCTGCAGCGCGAAAAGAATGACTATGCAACAAAGCCATGGAACTCGTACCTCTTGAAACCCAAATAACAGTTCGTCAAGAAACGCCTGTCTACAATGATATAGCATCTGACTATACTAATATGACAAGTGATCAGGTACCTCCAGCTATTTCAAATAATCCTGATGCAATCCCTACAATTGACAGAACTGCCTCTGGCTATTTCACTAACTTTGATAAGTTTTATGAGGATCCCAGTGAGCCTGAAACAATGGCAACAAATAAGACTTTTAAAGAACAAGCTACAGAACTTTTTCATCAACTGAAAAAAACTTCGGATTGTGCTAGGTGTGCTTTTTCTCCTACTTTTACTAACTGTTGTATTAACTTTGGGAATGCTGATAAATGAAAGTTATAGCAAAATGGACACAGCAAGTAAGAACATCAACTATCTTCTCAAGCCACACAAATCCTCTCATTGTGAACAAAGAGACTTGTCATCAGTGAATATCACAGCCGTTCCTATACCAGGTGGTATAGCTTGGGACAGAACTGATTATGACATCTTTGGTCCTGCAGAGCTGTTGAAGATTCCACATCAATTCAAGGTTTCCTTGAGTGTCTTTGTTTCACCCAGCACATTTTCTGATGATTGGGACTTTGAGACTATTAATAATATGATGTAAGACTTAGAGATGTCTGCAAAATTTACAAAACATGAATACTTAGAAGGTTCATCAGATTATGAACAAATGTACTGTTATAATCACTATGGTCATCATTTCTTGCATAGATCTTCAAATCCTAGAAATATTTATAGTTTCAATCAATGGGAACATTGTCCAACGCCACCAAAGGGTAGCTCAAAAACGTTCAAATGGAAAATGTCCATACTTCTCAGGTTTGAATGTCTCAAATCCAGAAACATTTTACTTTAAAAATGTAAATAAGACAGGAATGAAAAGTATGTTGACTAATACTAAGCACATTTATTCTGCGGCCTTTTATGCTCAGCTGTCTACATTAGGCTTTGACTTTTGGAAAGACAACATTGAGACGAAAACTGTCTGGGGCACAAAAGACTAGCAGGTGTAGGGGTTAGAAGCATTATTTAGAGCCTGCATCATCCCTGAACAAATAATGTTTTTAAATGGCACTGTTCAACCGACATCTTGTCTTGGCTTAACTAAGATAAAAGAATTAAACAAACTGTCCATACCTACACCTACACCTGATAGTAAGAAGACTTCAGAGGGGGTGGTCGACGTAAAAGCAATTTTACTTAAAAACAGAACTAATCCTGATTGGAAATATTGGTTAATCTGGCCCACAGACATAAACAACTGTCAAGATATATTCTTGAATAAAACCCAAGGGTTTACATTTAATAGGCCAGATCCAAGATATGTCCAGAGACAACATCCAGGGATAGTAACATCATACAGTGTAGGAAAACTGTGGCTTGAGTGGCTACAAAAGTCCACACTAACAGAGGTAAAACATCACTTATCTTTACTTAAAGATAGCAGTGATTTAAGGACTTCTTACAAGGACCTGCATAACCGCGTCATAAACGTTTTATATATGCTGGTATATATGCCATTTATTATGAAGCTTGGAAAGTGACACAAGCAGAGACTGCAGAACAAATACGAGGAATTAATCGTATTCATTTAGAGAAATCTCTCTCGATAGTTAACAATGGGTTAGCAACTCTGTCATCCAGAATGTATTCTTTGGACAGCATAGTATCCTCTGCCATAGACATAATGGAACAGGACTTGCTCTTGTTACAACATGGCCAGTAACAATTACATTCTATATTGCTTTTACGCTGGAAGTTACAAAATCTGCGTTCTGGCTATGTGCCATGGCGCCTAATCAACACCACATCATTGTTTTCTACATTTAACCTTACATATAAACAAATCACTTTGGCATTGAGAAACTGGAAAGATTACCAGTAACTGTTTCGGAAAAACCTGCAACAGAATGGCTAATACACGGACAATCACTCTGCCTGTCATAATTTTCCATTTTCAATATTGTTTGAAACATATACCGGCTGACGTATATGAAAGGTTGGGTAAACAATACATCAAGTCAACCTAGGATTTACCATATACACACAGATGTTGGAGTGAGGGAAAAGAAGTATTTCTTCGTGGCACAAACTGCAAAAGCTCACTCAGCAGGACACGTTTATGTCAGGGTATTGACTTACACGGACCCTGTGACGGTTCTTCGACCAACTTATCCTGCCACCTGCAAGGTTCTCCAGCTGCAGTGATGGATCCAATTTTTAGGCAGCTTTCGAATGGAAGCTATATTATGTTGAATGATCACAGCTGCTGTGACATGTTGCCAGGAATAACCTCGTAACTGTGTCAGCCAGGGTCACTTGTTGTATGCAAGTATTGTTTCCTAAAACTAAGACAGACGGGAAGTCGCAGTTATGGCCTTCGCTGAATCTCTCTTCTATGCAAATTGATACTTTAAACGGAATGAACGCTATTTTTTTACAAAAAACTGTCCACTGACCTCGTCCAAAGAGACATATGAACTGCAAATTGCTAGGTTTTCTGCAGAGATACATGCCCTTTTATCCACAAACTTCCCCATACATTTCGCAGAAATGTTATGTCGTATCTTAAACATGTCTGATACCAGTGGTATTGTACATGCATTTAAGACAGTTTTTTGGGGACTTTTAGAACCCTTTGAAGCAGTCCTCGGCATATTTCCAAACTTCATGCACTCTGTGTTTGGTGGCCTTTCTCTCATTTTGAGACTCGTAGCATGAATACTATTTTTATTCTTTCTACTCCGATATGGCATGTCCAGGCAGCAGCGACACCCAGATTACCTTAGAGAACACTCTCCTGGCAATGAAGTGTCTTGAGCGCATCATGTAGATTCTGGGATTGGCTCGTTTAAGAGATCTGACTACCACATGGTTTCTATCATTCTGACCAACCTGGCAAGATTGCAACTTACCTGTTCTATGATGCCTGCTATGTGGAGTAAAATGCGTGTTGGATATCTCTCTGACACTCCCATCGGTCCTGCCAACGGATGTTAATACTTTGCTTGGTTCGGCCTACTTAACGAAGTTGTCCAACTTTCCCCTACAGTGGTAGACAAATTCTTTACCAGCTTAGAAGATTTGATGTTTTCTCCAAACAATGAGACTGACTTTTGAAATTAGCACACAGCGTTCTATGGACTCTGTATTCGACCTTCACTTTTCAAAACAAAACTTCTAACTTTAGAACTTTATTTTTCTGCGATTTGACTTTTTCCAAAATTGAATTTTTTGGGGGGGCACAAAGTAATCTGCTTAAAGTAGAACTATTCATAGAGAAGAATAATTCTATGTATTCTGAGGGTTATTAAACATCATGCTTTAGATATGTTTCAAATGCCTAGAATTTATTAATGTTGAACATAAGAAAGTGGAGTGGTTGTTGTATGGCGTTTTAGGACCCGAGTGAAATTTCTCGATTCATACCCTTATATAGGTATAATTCATATTGCCGTAATATAGGCATAGAAATTATACCCATATTTATTCATAGCCCATGCAGTCCAAATACAGGCATGGCTACTTCCACCCGTACTGAAAAGTCATAACGATTTCTTGGAAAATCGGCTTAAGCAGTGAGGGACATCCCCTTGCTTGAATATTGATTTGTCCAAGAACTCGTGGAGTTTTCAAAGAACTACCATTCCCTTGGGGTTCTTTACTGACGTTACGTCAAACTAGGCCCCTTCAAGGTATAAATATGCCTTCAATTGCTCTAGCAAACACACGGTGGTTTGAAACAGTTCGACTATCTACTTGCCCAACGCAACTCGCTACAGCAGGGGCCGAAGGAAGCCGGCCCTCCAGCTGACACACTGATCGAGAAGCTGTCCTTTCTCTTGCTGAGAATCCAGCTCCAGTGTGTCCAAGCTCCCCTTGCGGGGTGTTGGGAAATCAAGTCCGAGAGAGATATCAGACTTCCTTCATTCTAAACTAAGGTATGGAGCTGATTAAACCCTAAGAGACATCTTGGATAGATTCTTTTGCAAAGAAACTAAACCTACTCTCGGCCATTCCTGATGGCTATTCTCTCCATAGGCAGGATAGACCACTGCGTAGAGGTGGAGGAATTGCCGTTCTTTTTAAATCTTCTTTTTCTTGCACTGTTAAATCTTTATCAATGCCTGGAGATCGCTTTGAGGCACTCTATTTTTGCATTTTGTTTGCTCCATCTGTCTCTTTTACTGGGATACTCATATACAGGCCACCCGGCCCTAGGGCCAGTTTTTCTTCAGATCTACTCAGAATCCTAGAACCTTATTTTGGAAAATCTTATCTTTCCATCCTGGGTGATTTCAATTTCCATCTTGATGAAATCAACTCAAAGGATACCCTGACATTAATTGAGTCACTTGGAGCTTGTGACCTCGTTCAGTTGGTGAGCCGGCCAACACACAAGGCTGGCCATATTCTTGATGGGGTATTTTCTAGTGATTCTAGGCTATCTACTGGCCAGCCTCTGCCGTTGGTCTGGACAGATCATTTTGCAGTACCGCTTGAACTTGCTCCTCTTGCCCTGCCCTTAGCTAATCATGTTGCTACTTCATTTACTCTTAGGAGAAACTTTAGAAATATTACCAATGACACTAGTGCTTCTCATATTCGGATCTCGGAGTCTTTCTCCTTGAAGGATGCAGATGAGGCCGCTCAAGAACTTATGGACTCTATTACCAATGGTGTGGAAAAGCTTGCCCCGCCTCCCTTCGATATGTAGCTCGGCAGAAACCCACTGCACCCTGGTTCTCTGAACATCTGAGACTCTTAAGGCAAGGGTGTAGGAGCAGCGAGAGAAGCTGGAGGAAATCCTGGGATCCGAAATATCGAGAGGCTCATAAGTCCGCTTTACGAGACTACAAACAGAGAGTTGTAGTGGAAAAGCAGGAGTACTTTTCCAATCTTACAGGTTCCCTAACTTCATCTAGGGAACTTTTTAAAATTGCTGATTCACTATGCTCTCTCCAACTCCCTGATCCAGTAGTTAGCTCTCAGGATCTTTGTAATAACATCTCCGACTTCTTTCACAGCAAAATCTCGGACATTCACATTGCTTTAGAAGCCCAATGCCACTCCTTGGATAAGGATATTCCTTCTGCCATAGCCAGTCTGGACACTTTGGGTGAAGGCCCTTCCAAATTATTCATGCAATTTCCCTTATTGTCTTTGGAAGGACTGAACCTCCTACTCGATAGGACTAAATCTTCCTCTCCAATGGATCCTTTACCGCTAAAAATACTGAAGGAGTGTAGAAACAGCATTCTTCCGCCCATGTTGAAAGTCATGAATAGGGCTATTGTCCAGGGTTCCTTTCCACCAGTGTGGAAGAAGGCTATTGTGAAGCCTCTCCTTAATAAACCGTCTTTGGATCCTGGCCTTCTTAAAAACTTCAGGCCAATCTCTCTGCTCCCGGCCCCTGCAAAAATATTGGAGGCACACCTCAACTCTCACCTCTCCACTTTTCTTGAGACCAGTGAGTATCTTGATAACACACAGCACAGATTCAGAAAGTACCACAGTACCGAATCCGCACTCACTGTTGTAGTAGACAACATCCGATGCAAAGTGGATAGTGGCCAAACTACAGTACTGGTCCTATTAGATCTCACAGCCGCGTTCGATACCCTGTCTCCCGCCATTTTAACATCCCGGCTTAGGGAGGCAGGGGTTACTGGGCCGGACTTGAATCTTCTTAACTCCTTTCTCCTTTCTCCTTGGTAGAGAACAGAGAGTAAAGCTTGGAAATTTCCTCTCCCCCGCCAAGTCATTGCAATGTGGGGTGCCACAAGGGTCGGCCCTTAGTCCGACCCTGTTTAACATCTATGTGGGCCCCCTTGCTAGACTAGTAAGATCGAAGGGAATGGAGGTGGTGTCCTACGCCGACGACACCCAGATCATGGTGTCACTGGCTCATTCCCCTGTCCATACATCCGCCATTAGCTTTAGGTTATGCATGCAACATGTGGCAGATTGGATGATCATCAATTCCCTAAAGCTAAATGGCGACAAGACAGAGGTCTTGGTCTTTGGGAAAGACCAAGATGTTTGGTCGAGCGAGTGGTGGCCTTCATCTCTTGGCACCTGCCCCACTCCCTCCCAATCAGCCAGAAATCTCGGCGTGGTCTTTGACACCTCACTCTCTATGACGCTCCAAGTAAATAGGACCGTGGCCACATGCTGGGGTGTTATCAGGATTCTAAATAGGATCTGTAACTATCTTTCTCTCCAGGCTCATAAGCAGATTGCAGTCGCTCTTGTGGCTCCAGGCTCGATTATTGCAAATCCCTGTATGTGGAGTCCAACAAGGGCCTTATCCATCGACTGCAAATCGTGCAGAATGCTGCAGCGCGTTTTGTTCTGGCCCTCCCCTTGGCATCTTCAGCCACGACTGCTAGGAGAGATCCTCATTGGCTCCCTGTTCAGCATATAGTCTTTTTTAAGATTCTATGTCTTACATACAGAGCTCTTGCGGCTGGCACGGACGATGCACTTGGGTCTCTGCTTACCCGCTATATCCCAACCAGATCTCTTCGATCTGCTGGGTTATTTCAACTGGTAGTGCCCCGTACAAGGCTAGCCAGATGGGGAGCGAGAGCTTTTTCTGTCGCTGCTCCTAAGCTCTGGAACTCTCTTCCACTTGAGGTCAAAACCCTACCCTCAATTGATCTGTTCAAAAAGGCCCTTAAGACGTGGTACTTTACCAAAGCCTACCAATGAGAGAATGTTGGTTTGATTTGCGAGCTGTTTTATTTGAATTAGGCGCCTTGACGCCCATTGGGCAAAGTTTGCGCATGACAAAACTCATTTCATTCATTCATTATGCTACACCACACTTACTTCTTCCCTCGTACAAGACTTATGTCAGGTACATTGGGGTAGGCGTATTTCAGAAGCACCAGTTGAGTACTTTTAGCCATTGTTATTTATGTATGTATTTTTATGGCTTAGACACCATACAATGCTTTACAGTATTATTTTATAATACTCTTCTCTCTGTACGCAATATACTTTGCAGCCTGCATTACGATTGTAGCAGTTCATTTCCTTGGCATGAGAAAGAAGACTGATTAATAAATCCTTTTATTGAAAACGCCTAACTCTCTATTTTCTCTGCACCTCTGATGAAACGAAGCATGCACGATTGACTGAGTAAAATTTCTATCTATTGTTTCCACGACTCTGAAGATATGTTTATTCTTGGGGAAACAAAGTTGTCATGTTTATGCGGTTGTCAGAAACTAATCCCTTCATGTGAATTCGAGAAAGCTTCTAGTGACCTCTGAGCTAGCTGGCACTCACAATTAAGGGTAATATATTCGCTAGAGACCTAGTCGACCACAGTCAAATCTAAAGGATATATTATTCCAATGCGCAGAGCCTATTGGGAATATAGGAACTACACTACAGTATATTTGGAAACATTATTCTAAATGAATTACCTGTGAATCATAAGTCCTTTTCTGTATATAATTATCACTATTGCACCTTGTGCCATCGCTGTTTTGACTTGTCACCTGCGCTGTCCACCTTTGAGTGTCATGAGCACTTGTGTGAACAAACCTTTCGTGTTACTTTAGTATTAATTGCTTACAGTGCTGCTTCAACTGTTCCCTGTCATTCTGTACCCAATTCTCCTCCTGTCCTGCTAATTGCTTCCACTCATCCAAATATATGATGCCTTTGGCACATACAAATGAAATATGATTCTCTCTACTTTCTATCCTTGCAATGTTTTGGGCATGCTTAATTATTCGTCCTCTCAATAATACCAGTTGAGACATTGTAGTTTGTGTATACTCAATTTTGCAACAGCATGGATGTCATTTAGGTGTTTCCAGGTGTTGCAACTGAACACATGGCATGCCCTAGCAACCCCTGCCAATGCTTTTGTGACCCCTGGCCATATAGGTGGCATAATCAGTGCTAAGAACAAAGGGGTAGCGCCCCCTTATGTTCTTTGAGACTCCACTTTTTTCCTGCCCTGTTTTTATTATACTGATATTGAACAACAGTTTAATATTCAGAGGTTGTGTAGTAAAAATGGAGCTCCAGGAGCTGGAACAGACATTCTCAGGTAGTTGAGCTAAGTAAACAATATGTTTTAAAATACATCTTCTTTGCATGTATGTGGGTTGTGTATGTTTGTGCAAAACAAAGAGAGTATGTGTACCTTTATGAATCTGTATGTGTGACCATCTGTGGTTCTGAGCGAAATTGAGAGAGTGAGTGTCTAAGAAGGTAGTGAGTAAGAATGAATGTGACTGAGCGACTTAGTGGAATATAATGAGCTAGTTCAAGTAAGAGTGAAAGAGATTGAGCAAGAGTAGGTGAGTAAGAATAAATAAAAATGAGTGAGGGAGTGCTAGTGGATGTGACTGAACATTAGTGACAGAGTGAGTCAGCATAAGTGAGAATACGTAAGAATGAGTGAGAAGAAGTGAACACAAGTGAGTGAGTGAAGAAGTAATGTTGGAAAGTGGGTTATTAGAAGTGAATATGAATCTACCACTTGCAAAAAGGCCACTAATGCAGCCTAGGACTCAGAATAGGTCCCAATAAATTATTCCCATGCTCAACCGTGGTAGCTTAATGCGAGCAGACAGGCTTAACTTAAGAGACAGGTATGCTAAGCATTTAAAAACACCAATTCAGTAAATAATTAAGACACAACACTCAATAAAAATCCCACACCATTTTATAAAAATAGTAAATATTTTTATATTTAAAATGACAAATGACAAATGACAAAATTCCAAGGTAGCGAACCAGAGATATACATTTCAAAGAGTTAGCACTATACAGCACTTAGAACCTATAGCACCAGCTTGGGAAATCTGGTCATGCTTGACCGGGACAAAGTCAAAGTTTCAGGCTGACCGCGATGGAGCACTGTTCAGATACCCCTTGCAGTTGGCCTTGGTCAAGATTTTACCTTCTGACTTAGAAACGTTTACTGGAGCTTTTCCTGTCGGGATCCCTCGATGCTCTTCACCAGTCCGGGTTCAGGCAGGGTTTGCCAGCTTGCCATCCATGGAGCTCCCGGTCAAACTCTGGATGTCAGACCTCTGTAGCTTTTCAGCGGAATGAACCAGTAGGGCAGGCCAGCTCGTTGTTGAAGGTAATGGCATGGCTCTCACTGTTCAGTCGGTCCCCTTATGGAGCTTTTTTCCAAGGTTGAACCAAAATTCTCCAAACTTCTGGAACTTTTTCCTGAAGTTCCTCTCGAGGTTCCAAGTGTTCAAAACACAATCAAAGTATCTGGCATCTCCACGATGGTCAGTTATTCAGTGTTCTCTGGGGCCATGCAGGAGTGCACACCTGTCCAATGAGGTGCAGGGCAACACACCAGAGCATGACCACTTCCTCCAAAGCTTGTCACAATATTCTCCCAGCAAGCACTATTCTTCCAAAATTCAGCATGGCTGAACTTGCAGCAGAGGAGCAAGAACTAGTTAAACCAACCTCCAGCATTTCAATAGCTCTCATCCCCCTACCATCTGCAAATTTCTGCCTTAAGTCTGCCATCTGGCTGGGTCAGGTGAGCTGGTGGGTAGATGAGCCTGGCATTCCCTACCTGTCCTATCCCTCTTTGAAGCTGCTTAGTTTACGACCCCACTCCCTGCTCTGGCCTTCCTGTGTAGCAGAACTCTCTCCAAGAGATAGCCCCTCCCTGGCTGAGCCCCTTATCACTTCATCAAAGCAGCCTGGGTAATCCTCGTAACTCTGAGCAATTAGGGGAGACCACAGGAAGACTGAAATTTGGCTTGAAGACAAGAACGTCTTATAACTTCTTCTCTGTATATTTTAGGATAAATTCAACAACAGCATATTGTTGGATTTATCAATACAATTCTCCTAGGTCCTTGAATGATATTTTTTGTTAATCTCTAGCTATAGTTATGCATTAATAAACTATTGCCATTTCATCCTGTGTGGCTGGGGATCTACAATAGTGAAAATTATATGTGCAATTTCTCCAGCACCAGTTCATATAAAACATCTTTTATAAAGGTCTTGCTTATAGTTATGTGCCCGCCCTCCCACCCCTGGGACACCTTGCGGAGACTTTAGCGGTCCTGGACACGTGCAATGGATTAAACCCAGATCTTTTGACTGGGTGTGAGTGTTTGATTGATTCAGATGCTCCGTCCATCACCACCCCCTTTTGTACCGCTTTTGGCCGCCATAAGTGTGGTAGGGTATACTCAGACGTGAGTCCCTTGCTCACTTTACCACTGGATTCAAGCAAGCCGGGCTGAAGACGGCTGGAATGCCAGAAACCGGTCCTCGGAAGCTTGTTTCCGGTCCAGGGAAGACATGGCTTGGCAGTTCGGGCTGGACTGTTCCCATGAGGCACAGGGTCAGACTGATTTGCATATAGCCATGTCTAAACTGGGGTGGCAGAGTGGGCTAAAGAACGGTGACGGATTAAACCCAGATCTTTTGACTGGGTGTGAGTGTTTGATTGATTCAGATGCTCCGTCCATCACCACCACCCCCTTTTGTACAGGTCCTGGGTATAGCACATGAAGCAGGGGAGGAAGTATATCATTTTTTTAGAAAAGATCAGTGGTGTGACTAGATCTTTAATTGGTCTCATGGGAAACAACATACTGGCCCACATGAGAATTGTTCTACTAATGTGTATCCCCAGAACCCTGCATTGGCATACTGTGAATAGGTCATGGGTATATGCATGCTTATTGCATGTAACGTGTGGTTATAACCTCTGTGTGAGTTAACCTGAGCAACCAAGGCCAGCAGGATTAATTCTGGATCTTCTGGCCGGCATAACACAAGATGAGGGGGGGAGTACTGTTCTGCCACACAGTAAAGTGCATTGTCTGCATTCATGTAACAGGAGGGAGGGGAACTAGGCACTGAAATGAAGAAGATGAAGACGGGGCTTCCTTTAAAAACACCATTTCAGGCCTCGAAAAATATTAGAATTGTTACTAGACCTGCAGGTCTAATAGCGTGATTAGTTGACTCCACCCTAACTGTAATGTACTTGAGCCATAGTCTGGTCTCAAGAGGTCATCTGTGGCGAATATATTTTACAGAGCCACCTTTTTCTTCATTATCACATATAAGAGTACCTTCCAATATGTGAGTTCAGTATTTCTGCTGTACAGAAAAAACACATTGATTTAAACAGACTAAACATCTGCTCCATGCATAATACAAATCTACGCCACATATTAGGGTATACATGGCCCCTGACTTGCCTCTTAGTTCACTAAAAGTAATGCCACCAGGGCTGGGATATTTCTCAGTTCAGCAATCTCCCTTTTAATAAACCTATTACTCAAGAATCATGTGGTAGTGCACTGTCTTTTTCAGACCGCACATTTTTCGATTAAATGGCTAAAAACGTTCCCACCAACATGCAGCTTCTCTTTTGTGAGCTGAGGAAGTTTCTAGGTGAGGACTTTGCTTTTGTCTGGCCATCAGTAGGGCGGATGATAGCCAGGGGCAGAAACCTCACACTTCACTATGGCTCTGTTGTAGGACCTCACTTTGGCACTGGATTCAAGCTAGCCTGATTGATGAAGGGTGTTACCCAGAAACTAGTCCAAGGCACTGTTCCCTCTAACGTGCGCTGGTGCGCACCTATATTGCCTGGAGCGCGCACTGTTAAATACAAAGCACGGCACAGTCAACTGAGGCTCATTTATATTATGACCAACATAGGAACTCAGGGGTTCAAAATAACATCCAATTTGACAGGGGACTTGACCTCACCTCACCTGGACCGTGCTCAGGTATTCGTGGCCCCACTCTATCCGTCGGTGCCGCAAAGCTGTACCCCAGTCTTTGGGGTACAGCTTTGTGGCACCGACGGATACAGCGGGACCTCGAATACCTGAGCACGGTCCAGGTGAGGTGAGGTCCAGTCCCCTGTCAAATTGGATGTTATTTTGCATCCACTGACATGGAGGATTAGCATGAGACAGGGTGTATTTACTCCAACCTATTATCATTATCATTATTACTGTATGTATTGTTTCACCACTTTTTTGTAGCTGTAGAAATATTTTGAGAGCAGAGGCCCTGACGAAAGCCGAGGGACTAACAGCCCGATAGACAGAAACATGTTAGCCTTTTTTTTCTGACAGATATTTCTTTTCACTGTCACTTGCACTGTTCTGTTTTTAATTAGGGGATGTGCAATTATTTCAATTAAAATAGCGGTCTTTTTTTTGACACATCACTCTATTTTAATTCACCACGTATTTTTTTGGTGCTCTGCTTGTTTATCACTATTTCAGCCATCATTGATCAGCGGCTCTATGGTAGTCCATAAGTGCTTGTGGTCATGATCCAGTCCAATTAGGTATTGATTGGTAACTGGTCCCGATGATCATGGAACTTACCATTTCATTTGCTGGATAGCCATATGATATGACTGATCACTGAGTCCATTTGATGGTAATCCACAAACCAGTGGTTTGGATCGTGTCGACCTGTATTGTGTTTATTTGTTCCCTTACATTAGTTTCTCTTTTACCTTTTTAGGCTTTCCAGGGTGACTTGGGCACTAATTCATGTAATGGAATCATGGATAGTTAGCCAGAGTGTTGGCCTTTAGACCCCCTGTGTTCTTTATGTTGGTCATATGTTGTATTTGGGGATTTGAACCAGGAGAGGTCTCTAAAAATTGTTTCCCTATGACCCCCCCTCTTCTGTTTGTTGTAGTCATTTATATTATGGCCAGGAATCCCTTTCGCCTGTGCCCATGATGCAGCCCCCATATCTCTTGGCTAAGGACCTGAGAGTGGTATCGAACCTGATTATGACAACCACTGCCTGGCTCGAGGCACATCATCTCCTGGGAATATCCCCCTACCTGCACCAGAAGGCTCCATTGTGACATAAATCCTGCTCTCCTCTACAGAAAATGTATCTTCTATTTCAATACTTAATGAGGTATAGGTGGTTTCAATTTAACCATGATTCAATATAATGAGTTCAGATAATAGAGTTTGAATATGCCACTCTCACTGATGAGCTGCCAAGGCACGCTATTAGATTTCAGTGTTTGGAACACCCAGTTGAAATGTGTGATAGCTTGCAACTGAGCCTGTCCATGCTGTAGGAGTTTCAAATCTTCTTTTAGAAGATCAAGCGTCAATGACATTATAGTGCTTATAGAAGACATGGATTTGGCAAGTGTTTTCATGCCATTGTCAACAACCTTAAATATAGTTTTCCTTATTTCCCTGTCAATTATTTTGGCTGCTTCTTTTTCTGAGTAGTTTTGCATTTAATTGTAAATTGCAAAGTCTGCTGCAAATAGAAAACATACCTTTTGCTGTGTATGGACTAAAGGAGGGTGTCAGTTTCAGTTTCAAAAGACCTTTATTCGAATTTGATAAAATTCATAAAAGTACCGAACACAGCAAAGCACACATACACATATAATACAAAACAGTTATATAAATAGCATTCCATAATAACAAAGTAGTTCATACAGTGATTAAGCAGTAAAATTCATTATCTTATAAAGTTTTTGCAGTACTAATTTTTATGACTGATTCTGATTTCAGGGACTTTCCATAGTCTTGCGTGCACGTATGGCTAGTCTTAAAAAAGTGCTAGTGCGAAATGTCAGTTCATCAGTGTCCAAGGTGAGCAGCAACATATAGGATTCCTGAAGTGTTAGAGGTCTGAATTTTCTAAAATATGGGGTTAAAAGCCATTTAGTATATCTCACGTAAAATTTACAGAAAAACAGAAAGTGCAAATCATCTTGAGTGCTTATACCATCACAAGGGCAGGGGGCAAGATCTATATGATGACGATACCCCAGAGGAAAAGACAGCAAAAATTTCACAGTTCCTGCCCTTAGACGGAACAATAAAGATCGCTCCCAATTTGACACAGGGAGTGAGAGGTAGGGTGGCATGATTTGCATACAGAGACCATTTCCTATGTATTTCTTGACCCCTGATTTCTGTGATTCACTTCCAAGCCGTTCATTACGGTAAAGTGCATAAAGTGCCTTTTGGACCTCAATTTTATCCTTTAATTCGATAGCCGTTGGCTCAGTAAACAAAATGCCTCTACCAATTTCAATAAATGTTTTAAAAACTTCTTTGAACCAGGGGATCTGCATGCCATTGTCACAATTAAGGCAGTCCTTAATGATGTTTTGTGTAAGGACAGCAGCCTCATTCCTCCAGATTCTAATCCAGAAGAGAGCTGGTCTTGCTTTAATAAAGTCACTTATGAAGGGGAGATTGAGTTCATTATGGCAAATAAAATTAGAAGAGGAGATCGGTGCACCCAGCAATTTTCTGCAGAAACGGTTTTCCTCTCTTTGGATGCTAATGCTGCTGACCGATCCCCAAACTTCGGCTCCATACGTGGCAACAGGAGAACACTGTAGTTTAAAAATTTTAGTAATAGCCTTTGTGGCGCCGATTTTCTTTGGGCGGGGGAGACTCAGGACAGAATTGTTGGCTTTCGAGAACTTGCTCGTGGCGTGGGCCACATGCCCACTCCACGAGCCGTTCGCAGCGAAAACCAACCCCAGATAAGGAAACTTATGGACAGATTCTAGTTTATCTGTTCCAATTCGAATTGTGCTGAGTTTCCTTTTGCCCGGCCCACAGGACATAATAAAAGACTTTTTAAAATTGACTTTCAGATCCAGTCCCTCCATAAAATCTACAAAACTATGTACAAGCAGACGTAGAGCGTTAGGTGTACGTGCCATAAGGACAGCGTCGTCTGCATATAAAAGCACGGGTAGGGGGTTGCCTAAAATAATTGGGACATCAGGGGTAGCTTTCTTTAGACAATTGGACAAGCCGTTGATATAAATGATAAACAGCAGGGGTGCTAAAACGCACCCCTGTCTCACCCCCCTCCCTATCTCAATGGCTCCCGATACCTCTCCGCCCATCCCAATACGTACCCCGTGCTTTCAGGTCAGTATGGAGATAGGCTAAGAATCTAACAAGAGTGGCATCAAGACCGTTTGACAGGAGAATTAACCAAAGCTTAGATCTGTTCACAAGATCGAATGCGGATGAAAGATCCATAAAAGCTAGATAAGCAGGGGATGAGCGAGCAATGCAGTATTTGTCGATTATCAATTTTAAATTTAAGCATTGCTCGACTGTTCCTACTCCGCTCCTGAACCCCATCTGGCAGGGATCTAAGAAGTCAGAATCAGACGCCCATTCCAGTACCCTATTGTAAATTATTCGTCCTAGTATTTTTAGAGTGTTATCCAGGAGGGAAATGGGACGATAATTTGCTGGGTCTGATCTGTCTCCCTTTTTAGAAATGGGGACGATGATACTAGTAGCCCAGGTGGCAGGCATGGCTACTTGTGGGAGACTGTTAAACATGTTTAGGAGTATTGGTGTCCAGAGTGGAGCATTAAATTTGATAATATCGATAGGGAGGCCGTCCGGTCCGGGCGCCTTATTACCTAGGCTCTCTTTAATGGCTTTCCTGACTTCTAGATCCGAAATCTCTAAGCCTTCTGTTTGGCCCATATTGGGGAGAAGTTGCTCGTCAGAGGGGGCGGCGTAAATATTAGAAAAATGGGTCTCCCAGGCTGCACTGGTTATATTGCAGCTAATTTGTGTGAGCTCTTTGCCCATTTCCCTCGTTCTCCTGACAGCCGACCAAAATGGGGCGCTGCTACCCAGATTGGCGCTGATGACCAGCTTATCCCAGTGTTCGGAGAGCAAGTTTGCCTTCCTTTCCGATATTTTGTCTTTGTAGTTTTTCCTGGCAGCTCGAACTACATCTTTACATCTGGGTTTGGCAGAGAGGGCCTTTCTTAACTCTCTATTGGCCATGGAGCAAGATGTATCAAACCACCGTGGCTCTTTGTGTTCAATAGGGAGTGGGACTGACAGGAGAATTTTTATATTTGAGCATAAAGCTTCAAAGTCTGTGATCAATTTTTCATTATTTGTGCTTGGGGAAGAGAGGCATTTCAGTAAATCGGGATGTGCCTCCTGAATCGTGTCTATAATGGCCCCACAGTCAATTCCCCTCCATTTAAGGCGAAGGCCATCAATTGAGGGTGTAATATCCCTTGCCCCGTTTAAATTCATAAAAATTGGACTGGGTGCGAGATTAAAAATAGCTAACAATGGGTTGTGATCACTGAAAGACGTTTGCACCACAGAAGATTTAATTAAACAATCTGTTAACAGAGGTGATGTAAATATGTAATCGATAATTGAACCGTTATCCCTGCCCTTAAACGTGGGGGCATAGGGAAAATTCATATCATACCCTACACTCATTACATCAACAAGATTAAAATCAGAAAGTATGCTGATCAGTTCCAAACCCCTGCGGTCATTACAGTGATCAAGATTGGTAGATCCATAGTTCTCTATAAGTTTCACATTAAAATCACCCCCAATCAGAATGCTAGTCTTGGTATCTACTGACAGAGAACAATCGATCGTGTTTAAAACCTTAGATAATGCAATAAAGTTTTTGTTCGGTACACCATAAAAATCATTATTATAAAAATTAATTAAATAAATTGTGGTCTTTGATTTCAGTTTATATTCCAAAATTTGAATATTGGGATTGGCAAGGTTATCTAGCTTCAGATCTCTAATTGTACCGCCTGCCAAAATTCTAATCCCCATAAAAAGACCACCCACTGCTCGACCAAAACTAGGTTTTACTGATGTCAGGCTGAAGCAGTGGTAGCCTTCAATATACAGATTATCAACAGCCCAAGTTTCTTGGAACATAAGTATGTCTGCATCATTAATTAGTTCAATCCAAGCAGGGTCCGAGAGCTTAGATTCTAAACCTGCAACATTCCAGCTTAGAATTGATAGGCCATGTTTGAGCCCGTGTTTGACGAATGTACTCCCAGTATTCCCATTGTCATGGTTGAGTGGTTCGTTAGAAATGGCCGGGATACTATCCGACAATATAATTTCTGTAACAGCAGTTTTAACGTGGTGCAATACAGCTGGAGTTGTGGCACCCTCTGAGTTACAGGCTTTTACATCGTTGCACATTTCTTTATTGGGGGATATACTCAGTCAATCCTGTTCGTCTCAAGATGATAAATAATCGAACCGATTGAAAGTAGGAATATTGTACATTGGCCTAACTTCAGTCATCTGTGCAAACTGGAACGGATTAGGGATTGGGTAAGGCCTATCTCTATAATTACTCTGATGCATAGTTGGGGCTTGAAAGAGCTGCGGAGGGTTGGGGGTTAGGATTGGCATTGGGGGTTGAGGATGCCAATTGCGGTTGTTGGAGTAGGCGGCATTTGGGTTATGATTCTGGACAAAAAGGGGTGATTTAATCCTTGCTCCAAAATTCATATCCTGATGAGAATTAGTGTGGAAATTAGTGGGGAAATTAGCCGTGGCTTGTTCGGGGGGTATCAGGTGCCGGTAGAAATAACCTAAGGGAAGGAGCGTGGTGTTGAATTCCCAGGGCGATGGTGAAGGGGCATTGGCTAATGTTTTCTCTGCCCATTTCGGATTTCTAAAGCTTATGGTGACACAGTCACCCTCAAATTTTTTCCTAAGTGGTCCAATCCAACCCACTCACTGTGTGTTAATAATCTCCCTTGCACCATCAATAGGGTAATTGCAGTTAGCAATTAGCCAGTGCAAGGTTTTATTTTTAAGTGATGTAGGATTTTCATCCTGATCCTTTCTTAATTTGGTGACATTTACTAACACTAGTACATATGCACTGCATTCCGGTGGAAGGTTAATGCGGGCAGGAACTTGTCTAGGTGTTTTTGGAGTGGGTTCGGTCGAGATAGTGTTGCTTGTTGAAGTTGCAGGGTGACCTGTGGTGCTCACATTTGGAGGTTTAGTATTAGTGATGGTATTGGTGCCAGGATCCTTCCTTTTGTCTGTGGGTGCGCTATTGGTGTGCGATGTTGCTGCTTTTTGTTTAGTGGTTGGACCATTGGCCAGTGCGACAGGTGCAGCTTTGTGTGCGTTATTTGGGATAGTTGGAGGTGCTTGTGGAATATTTGTTTTGGAACCTGCTATTTTGGTGGTGTTGCTGTTATTTGTACTTGTTGCAGGACCTTCCTTTAGGAAATTCTTAAGAGGGCTACTCAATTCAGCTAGTTGTTTTTCTATTCGAGTAAGCCTATTTTCAATGGGGGATAAATAAATGCTTTATAGTTCCCCCAGTCTTTCCAGCAGAGGGTCGTATGCCTTATCTGTGTTATCATTAGTATCCATTGTTCTACCCTGCTGAACCATTACACTTTCATCCCCCTGAGATATTACCGTAACCCTGGTCGTGTTGTGGTTAGGGACAGAATTGGTATTTTTCCCAGATTTCCTATGTGCCCGGCCATATTTCCTGACCATGGTGACCCGGGGCTTTGATGCATGTGATTTCTGTTTTTGAACTGCCCCCTCTCGCCTACCTCTCACTTGCCTGGTGTTATCAGCAGATTTTACTTTGGGAGAGGGGTTGACGGGTAAATCAGGGGTTTTTTCCAAGTCTGTGCTAATATCGGTGTCTGAATCTAACAGGGGAATGGAGGCTGAGAGGTTAACCTCGCTGGGGATGGTGTGAATGTCTGCACATACGTCAAGTAGGGGTCTGATGTTATTAGGCATAGCTTGTGCAGGTGTAGTGGCGGTGGCAATAAGGCCAAGTGAGGAACGTTTGGCATGCGCCAGATCTTGTGATACCCTGCGTTCTAAAAGGCTAATGCCCTGATTGATGGCATCATTGGCCTTCGTTATAAAAAGGTCAATGGGGCCAGTCACAGTGGCAGCTGTTCTGCTGCGGGTGCCCCTTGGAGACATGCTGACAGTTGCTTATCCTTACTCAGAGAAATGGGTTGCTACGCGGAACAACAGACACAATTGTCATTGACACCTAGCAAAAAGGCAGATAGTCCCAACAGTGTTTTCTGTGTCCACAGTTCCCGAATGGAAGTTGCCCAATGGGCCAAAAGAAAGTACCTTAAAGAAATGGCGATAGGGGGTGGCCCCGTCCCGTCCTCCTCGTGCCTCTGAGGGCCACAGAGGGCCCGCCCTTGTCCCGGGCTTCTCCCGCGCGCGACTCGCCTGGTGAGTGGGGTGTCAGCCGTTTTCTAGCGCCTCCTGGCGCTCCTGGCGCGTCACGGGCGCGCTGTCCCTGGGGCTGCTGGGGAGTGTGGTCCGGTGAGCTGTTCTGCCGGTCCGCTCCCGCCTCCGCCTCCCTGTGTGTCAAGCCGTTTCCCTCACGGCACCGCCCGATGGCGTCTCGCGCTACAGAATACGCTCCTGGTGTTCCCCCTGTGCTCCGCGGGGGTCAGCCGTTTTCTAGCGCCTCCTGGCGCTCCTGGCGCGTCACGGGCGCGCTGTCACTGGGGCTGCTGGGGAGTGTGGTCCGGTGAGCTGTTCTGCCGGTCCGCTCCCGCCTCCGCCTCCCTGTGTGTCAAGCCGTTTCCCTTACGGCACCGCCCGATGGCGTCTCGCGCTACAGAATACGCTCCTGGTGTTCCCCCTGTGCTCCGCGGGGGTCAGCCGTTTTCTAGCGCCTCCTGGCGCTCCTGGCGCGTCACGGGCGCGCTGTCCCTGGGGCTGCTGGGGAGTGTGGTCCGGTGAGTTGTTCTGCCGGTCCGCTCCCGCCTCCGCCTCCCTGTGTGTCAAGCCGATTCCCTCACGGCACCGCCCGATGGCGTCTCGCGCTACAGAATACGCTCCTGGTGTTCCCCCTGTGCTCCGCGGGGGTCAGCTGTTTTCTAGCGCCTCCTGGCGCTCCTGGCGCGTCACGGGCGCGCTGTCCCTGGGGCTGCTGGGGAGTGTGGTCCGGTGAGCTGTTCTGCCGGTCCGCTCCCGCCTCCGCCTCCCTGTGTGTCAAGCCGTTTCCCTCACGGCACCGCCCGATGGCGTCTCGCGCTACAGAATACGCTCCTGGTGTTCCCCCTGTGCTCCGCGGGGGTCAGCCGTTTTCTAGCGCCTCCTGGCGCGTCACGGGCGCGCTGTCCCTGGGGCTGCTGGGGAGTGTGGTCCGGTGAGCTGTTCTGCCGGTCCGCTCCCGCCTCCGCCTCCCTGTGTGTCAAGCCGTTTCCCTCACGGCACCGCCCGATGGCGTCTCGCGCTACAGAATACGCTCCTGGTGTTCCCCCTGTGCTCCGCGGGGGTCAGCCGTTTTCTAGCGCCTCCTGGCGCTCCTGGCGCGTCACGGGCGCGCTGTCCCTGGGGCTGCTGGGGAGTGTGGTCCGGTGAGCTGTTCTGCCGGTCCGCTCCCGCCTCCGCCTCCCTGTGTGTCAAGCCGTTTCCCTCACGGCACCGCCCGATGGCGTCTCGCGCTACAGAATACGCTCCTGGTGTTCCCCCTGTGCTCCGCGGGGGTCAGCCGTTTTCTAGCGCCTCCTGGCGCTCCTGGCGCGTCACGGGCGCGCTGTCCCTGGGGCTGCTGGGGAGTGTGGTCCGGTGAGCTGTTCTGCCGGTCCGCTCCCGCCTCCGCCTCCCTGTGTGTCAAGCCGTTTCCCTCACGGCACCGCCCGATGGCGTCTCGCGCTACAGAATACGCTCCTGGTGTTCCCCCTGTGCTCCGCGGGGGTCAGCCGTTTTCTAGCGCCTCCTGGCGCTCCTGGCGCGTCACGGGCGCGCTGTCCCTGGGGCTGCTGGGGAGTGTGGTCCGGTGAGCTGTTCTGCCGGTCCGCTCCCGCCTCCGCCTCCCTGTGTGTCAAGCCGTTTCCCTCACGGCACCGCCCGATGGCGTCTCGCGCTACAGAATACGCTCCTGGTGTTCCCCCTGTGCTCCGCGGGGGTCAGCCGTTTTCTAGCGCCTCCTGGCGCTCCTGGCGCGTCACGGGCGCGCTGTCCCTGGGGCTGCTGGGGAGTGTGGTCCGGTGAGCTGTTCTGCCGGTCCGCTCCCGCCTCCGCCTCCCTGTGTGTCAAGCCGTTTCCCTCACGGCACCGCCCGATGGCGTCTCGCGCTACAGAATACGCTCCAGGGTGTCATTGAAATCCATTGTTTCACTAATTATGGATAGATGTTCATTCATAGGCATGATGGTGAACTGTGCAAAATATTCGTGGCACAGCTTACCTCCTCTGTATCATGTGACAATTACAGCTTTGTATGCACTATGAATAGGGTCTGGGCAATTAGCTGAACGACCAGGAGCACTGTTCCAATTAAGGTGCGAGAGAGATTGTGGCCTTTTGTTTAAGTATTCATGTTAATCACAGCTCGTGAAGGGGCTGTGATTAACATGAATACTTTAACAAAAGCCCACAATCTCATAGCTGCCAAGGTTTCAGATTGCTTATGTGTGACATTTTCATAGTTTCGGTGTTATTATGAGTGACATTGATTGGCTATGAGTGACACTTTCTCTAGAGCAAAAATCAAGCAATGAAGACGAGGGAAACACATAAATATCAGAAATGACACACATGTGAGCAACAAAAAAACGATGTGCCGCACCATTCTATTAAAAGCCTCAAAAACCATCCATTTATTGCTATCTTTAGTAGCACACCAAAATCAAGCCACATCCAATACCCTTATCCTTCTCCCTCACACTAAAAGCACGCATTCATTTTGGGCCAGGCGAATAAACAAATTTGCATGTAACCTGTCCTGCCCTGCCTTTAATCTCATCTTTAACCTCATTAACGTTTGTTGGCCACTTTGCCCACGCATTGTGTGAAATCCAGGACCGCTGGTCTCCATTAATCTATTGGTATTTCTATAGCACAACCCTAGACAAAAAGGCATAGGTGAGGTAGTTGGGTTTTAGGAGCAGAAGTATACTATTACTTCATTGAGATGTAGTGTTCTTAAAGAGGCAAGACTTCAACTATTTCCTACATTTGAGTAGTGTTGGGGAAGTCTTGATGGATATGGGGATGTTACTCCAGATTCTGAGTACATAGAGGGAAAAGGCGTGCTGGCATTTTTCCCTTTTTTATTTACTCCTCTTAGCATCCAGCCTGATGGGGTTCTGGCTTTAGATAAACTAAGAGTGATCAGGCATGGTGAGTTTTGGAGTGTATTTCCTATACCCCTTATAGGTTCTGCGCATTGGAATAATATACACGATAGGCTTGGCATAGGGCTGAGTTCTGTATGCCCCTAATATGTATATTAAACTTAATTGCTGTGTACCACCTAGCTCAAAGGCCACTAGAGACTTCTTTAAGACAAGAAGGGAATAGCTTCTGGCAACCACATAACATAAAACCCACATCCCTCAGGATCATGGAAACAATATACTACTTTTTATTCAGTCACTCATCTCAGAGAAGTACATAGAAGAAACAGTCGGTGTGTTTACAATAAAATTTATTGCACAGTTGTTCTTCTAGTACTGGTTATATGTGCTGTGACAACTATTGGACAGTAGCAGAGAATTATGGCCAGCAGTGCAGTTAAATAAAAAGGCTTTGTATAGTTATACCATTTTGCAATTGTAATGAACAAATACATGAAATACAGAATGCATTAAGATAAAGCCTATACTCCTATGATGCCTAACTAGATGTACCTAAGTGTTCCTAGCATGTGTGTAGGTCTTTAGAGAGCCAAGAATCCCACTAGGAGTTAGTCTAACCCCTTTACCTTAGTGGGACTTCATCCTGATCTTGAGCTGGACAACCACAGATGGGTGATGGACCTCTACCAGCTGGAGCTGTGGCATGACGCAGGTTGCAGCGCCGCGGGCTGAGTGTCGGCCTGGAAGTCTCTGTCTCCTCTGGTTTACTTGGGCAAAGGGAGGTATACTTATACCGGAAAGGTGTCTTGGATTGACGTAATGTTGAACAGAGGAAGATGTGTTCTTGAACTGTTTCCAGGAATTTGTTGTGACGTAGGTTAGTCACTGTTGGACATGGAGATTACATATTTAGGATTGACCATCTTCTGTGCACAGAGCACACAGTGATCAGATAAGGGGACAGCCTCTCTGTTGCTCATTATTGTGAAATGAGGGCTAATCTAGGTCAAAGGGCCTGCTTGTCTCTGTGACACAAAGAATATGTGCCTCTGAGACAGTACCTATGTTAAGGCCTCAATTTCCTTCATAACAGTGTTTCTTCTAGATAAGCCATCATGATGCCATTGTAAATGGTGCAGCTGATTTTGAAAGTGGTGTGGACCGGCAAAGGGGGCCGAAGAAGTTCCATAATGATGGGGGTGATATGATCATATTTCTTTAAGCACTGGATGGGACAGGCTGCGGTGTGTAGAATGCCCTTAAGAGGAGTCTACGTGGAGTCTGGGGGGGGCAGAAGTAGTGAAATATGTCAAATTCAAGCAAGGATTTTATGAATGGACATTAAGAGAATCAAATTTATTTGTGTTTTACCAAAAATGGCTTTTTGAATAGAAAGGATTAATCAATAAAATAAGTAGATTTATGTAATGTTCCTAGCTCCCAACTGAAACGCATTGTATGTTGTAAAGAGTATGCCAGAAGGGTTTTTGGATTAGTAGGTTTGGCGCTGCACACACGGGGGGTCTCGTTCCTGGCGCACATAGCCATGGTTGCAGCGCAGAGAGACCCTCCACTGCCGCACACAGAGGAAAGAAATTAGAGGGAACATTGGTCCTGGATATGCAAATATAGTGTAGATCCTCACTTCCCATTGCTCCTTGCATCAAAGTTGATTTTGGGAGGCACTTCACTACAGTTATTGTAGATTATCACTTTTTAACTGCCTCTACCACCAACGTGGAGTTTGAGCACAATTTACATTTAAAAGCAGTACTGCAACACAGGGCTGCTTTTAAAATGACCTCAGGGTCTCAGCAATGCACCTATGCAAGTGCAGAAAGGGCTGCTGGCTTCTAAACTGCCAGGCCCTATTATATACTAGGGACTTGTAGGCTTTTAATACCACTGCCCTATTTTGTACTACGGACTTATAGGTCAGGTCATGCCAATCATAGGTGTACCTTGATGTATGTGGGTGTTTTCACTGTGTTTTAAACATAGCACTGGCCCTGAAACTGGTTAGGCAGAGCCGAGGGAAAGTCAAAGCAGTTACCACCAGTACCAATGAGCAAAAAATGGGGGTGCACAGGTCACATAGGATGAGTTTGCAACAAGTAAGAATCAGTCTGAGTATGACTGGTAGAGTGGGCGTGTATGACTGAGTAAAAGTAAATGCAAGAGAGCGAGTGAGCATGAGTGCGAATGTGGTGTTGTGCTTGTAAGTTTGCTGTTTGCCCTAGCATACTGAAGGTAACTCTCAGCTTATAGAGACACCCAAAGTAAAATATTGGGGTTGGAATACTGGAAGCAATTCTTAGACTTAGATGTACCTGTGACAAAAGTAATGGCACTGGTACACTAAAGGTAGTTTTGGGCGTGATAGGCACCTGTGGCAAAATAATGACACTGGATACTGGAGGTCATTCTTGGAATATGCGGTGCCCATGGGAAAATACATGTGAGGACATTCTTGGTATGGGGCAGTTAAATGGAGATGCTGGCACTAGCGTACTGAAGGTAATTTTTAGCATAATGGAGGGCAACTGTGGCAAATAAGTGGTGTCAACCATGACAAATTGCTGGCCCTGGCATAGTAGAACCACTTTTTCATGGAAGGGCCACCCATGGTGTATGGATGTAATTAAATACAAAATTGTGCTGATGCCATACTAAAGAAGTTTTTCACATAAATAGGCAGCAATGGCATATGGGAACATCTATGGCAAAATTCTGTCCAGCGCACAATGGAGGTAATTGTTGATATAAGGAGACACTTATAGCACATTTTTTAAAAAAATTAGGTCAACTCCTGGGAAATGTCAGGTTTTATTGGCTTGCAATACCATAAAATGAGTTGAATATTTATGGCGTTCTCTTTCAAAGGCAATGGTTTTTCAGCATATTTCAAATTTATGTGAAAATTGCCATTTAAAAGATATTATTTTCCCCCATTTGTTAAAAAAATTTCTCGAAAGGAAGAACCCGTAAGAATCTTCTTCAAAGAGATCTCTCTCACTCAATTCACTAACTCACTACAATTCAAGGGAAAGTTTTCTGTCCTACCACTTTTAAAGTCCATGTCATGTCATCACCATAACATAGATGCTATCTGAAATAGACATTTGCCTGTGTTATGTTGTCATATTATTTGTGTAGTTATTATAGAACTTTACCAGTGTCAATCATGGTGATGTCATCAGGGTTAAGTGCATGTGACATCACTATCTAGGACATTTATGGTCAAAGGTCACATGATGTCACTTTCTGTGATCTCCTTAAGGTCCAAGGGTTTTGATGTCACTTTCGCCTCCATGTTGTCTTCTTGGTAATCAACATCCATCGTCAAGCATTCCGTTTTTCGCACTCATGAACAATGCTTCCACGATCTTAGTCAAAAGAGAAAACAGCGATTGTACTTTAGTTTCTGAGGAAAGTCATTGGAAAAATGTTTCCTTTCTCCTCTCCAGAGTTGAATGAATCAGTTTTTCGGTCATTCTGTCCGAGGAGAGATAAATGAACAATATTTACGTATTTCGTGCTCCTACCAAGAGATGCACTCAACCATTTCTCAGACTGCCTAAAAGAAATGTCTCTTCAATGTTTGGTGGTGGCTCCGAGCCAGAGGGACATGGGCCAATTTTGTATCCTCCATGTCCTTGGTTAAATCAGTTTGTCTTCAGGGATTCCTTTCAATGGCTTTGTTGTGGAAAAACAGGTGAAAGACCCTCCTTTCAAAAATCTTTCATCATTAATTTTGCACGGCTTACTCTCTAGGAAGATGTCATAGCATCAAAGTAATGATTAACCTCGTTCTGAACAGAGAATTTGGAGAGACAGCAAGAGTGCCTGCAGCCTGGCAATGGTGTTAGGAGGCTCACAGATCTCTATAAGTATCCTGAAGCACACCCCTGTGTTTTGCAATTGTACTTCACCATTATTTTTCACGTTATTATTTATCAAGTTTGGCGTGCATGCACTCTGTTGTGCACCATCCCGAGTGCACCTGTACGAATACTGAAAGAAAAACGATGTGATGCGCGCCGTGCGCATCATTTAAGAGTTGCACAGCCTTATACACATTTGTGATTCACATTATACACGTACTCAAAAAGTAATCAAAAGTGATCAAAAATTTCATTCCATTTATTTATGTTCTTTTCAGTTTTTGTCTCTCACATCAAGGGTACGAGATTCCATAATTTCATGTATTTTGTTTGCTTTGGAATTGCCAATATAGGCCTAATCACAAGCATGTTTCAAGAAACTCGAATCCTCCATCGACATTTAAATTCACCCAATGCATTTCGATCATAATTGATCTTCGTCAGGGGTATCAGTGGGTATCCCCAGCTCCTTGGAACCGCGGCCGAAGCCCTTCACCATCTCCCCCTTACAGAAGTAGGGTAAAGTGTTCATGGTGGCAGCTACCCTACTTCTGTATGGGGGAGGTGGTGAAGGGCTTCGGCCGCGGTTCCAAGGAGCTGGGGATACCCACTGATACCCCTGACGAAGATCAATTATGATCGAAATGCATTGGGTGAATTTAAATGTCAATGGAGGATTCGAGTTTCTTGAAACGTGCTTGTGATTAGGCCTCGATTGGCAATTCCAAAGCAAACAAAATACATGAAATTATGGAATCTCGTACCCTTGATGTGAGAGACAAAAACTGAAAAGAACATAAATAAATGGATTGAAATTTTTGATCACTTTTGATTATTTTTTGAGTACGTGTATAATGTGAATCACAAATGTGTATAAGGCTGTGCAACTCTTAAATGATGCGCACGGCGCGCATCACATCGTTTTTCAGGAGGCTCAGGGAACCATTCTGAAATCCTATATAAGTGACAGACACACTAATGCACCAAAGTTAACCACATAAATTGGGTGAAAAGCATATTGGACCTACAATAAAGATGTCTGTCTGTGGACTCACATATAAAATAAATGAAGATTTATGATGACTGCCCCAAATTAACTAGAACTTTCATCGGGCGTGGGTGGAACGAGGGTGCTTTACTCGTACAAGGTGAGAAATATAGGACAAATGTTAATTAATTATGAGCATTACAGGTGAATGATATATAACTTCATGTCATTTGTCAACATTTATGGTTGAAATGTCTGGATTTGAAAAATACAGAAAAGATAATGTGCATCCAAGCAAAAAAAAGCATGCAGAGAACTTTATATTTTTATTTTCAGTAACAATATTAAATGCTGTAGTTCTTTCTGACGGACAATGGAAATTACAAGTTATCTAAATTACTTCAAAATTTAATTGGAGATCCATGATCAGCAACGTATTCGGTTCAATTGTTTTATATACGCGAAAACTGTAATCTACTCATTCTGGCGATGTCAGGGATCTGCTTTAGTGGTTCTGGGAAAATGCAACCTCTATGAATCTTCATCATGCCTCTTATCAGACAATACAGATTTTAAAAAATAAACAACATTATGCCACTTTGCAAGCGCGACATTGTTTTTGTGCGACGAAAAACGTAACAAGATATGGACTAACGTAAGGCTACAGCATTCCAACGTCTTTCATAACGTTGTCCCACAAACTGGTTTGCATAATAATGATGCACCGTTTCACATCTTTGCTTCTGTAAAGTGTTCATGGGATTTTGTGTTCTACACAGGGTTAGAAAATAAAAGAGTGGTTGCAGGGCCGTTTCTAGGTGTTTTGCCGCCCTAGGCGAGAATTGAAAAATGCCGCCCACTCCCTTTTACTACCATCACTCTCTCCCCCAGTCATCCAGGCTAGAAGCCTCAATCATTTCCTGCTTTGATAGAGTCTCTATTATGGTCTTTTGGGTCTTTTTGTAGCATTGCACTAACACATTGGTGTTGGTTGGCACACATAGATGCAGTAAATCCCTCTAGCTTGCTCTCACAATCCCTCAAAGGTGAAAAGGTAAAATGTGTTCCTTGACAGGATATCACATTCTTTGAAAATCCAACCATGAAGATGAGTGCAAGAAGGCCCTCTCGATCATCTCAGAGGCACCACCTCGGAGTACATATTGCAATGGTCCACCACACCTTAGACACACTTATGGCCTGTGTCCATCATCTCACATGGGACATCAATCAATGGTAGAGGCAATGAAGGAGCCTTGGAATGGCCTCTAGTCTTGCCACTCACTTTAGATGCTGGTCATACCTGGATAGTAGAACAATAGATCTAACCTGTCCTTTGTCTGTTTGGCTGAAAGTAACGTATGAGCTAGAAACAAGATAACGTTTCTGTGTGCCTCTAGAGCTATCAGAACAGGTACTTACACCTGTTCTGGTTCTATAGGTTTTGTGTATGGTAGACCTCCCAGACCAAGCTTTGACTGCTAACCACTCCAGTGGTAACTTGTTCTTTGACCACCATGCATGGCCCAGTAGAGTAGGACACTCTTCCTGTGTTTGTTTGAACTTCCACCTGTAGTTCTGACAATGACCCTGAGTCAAATACAAGAGTGAGCCCAGGGGCGTCAATGGAACAGAGGCAGCGTCACCAGAACAATATATTCTCAGACCCTGCCTGGTTTGCACTACAATACATTCTCTAGATCCTTCACCTCCAGGTGTGGAGACAACCTCAGCCTAAAGCTGAAATGCTGCCTGTGATCTCAACAGCAATGTTGTCCAGGAAATGCAGGCTTCTGGTCATGGCACTAGCTCAGGCACAATTAGGTTATTGCAAAGCAGGCACCCAGCACTCCTTATCTGTTCCACAGCTATGTCGACTAAGACCATCTATCTGTTTACCTCTAGGACGCGTCTGTTCATTTACAGTGGCTGCTAGAAGAAGACGCTGACAAGCTGCCTGAATTCACGGGCACCGGTGGTAAACAGGGCTGGACTGGGAACCAAAACTGGCCCTGGCAAAGTGCTCAGCCTGCCGCCGAGCTCTTTGCCAGGGCCGGTTTTCGTCCGATTTTGTTACAGGGCCGATTTTGCAGCTATGCTGCAAAAAAGCCCCTGCAGCAAAATCGACCCCAAGGTGCTCAAAACCGGCCTCACCCGTGCGGTGCACAGGGGGATTGCCCGGTGCCCGCTACGGCCAGTCCGGGCCTGGTGGCAAACCAAAAATGATTGCTGTGGGAGGTGGCACAAGGCAGCCCTTAGACTGCTGCTGCAGAGTCAATGGCAGAGGCCAGACACCAGCGCTATGGCTGCCTGGATGAAGATCAAATCACCAAGAACAGAGAGTTAAGTAAAGTAAGTTTTGTCACTCCCACCTGAGTAAGAGTACTAGATTAGTGCCCTGCAATTTCTGGTCCTTTGACCTGACTGTGCAGTATGTTTAAAGTCTTCTTAGTGTTTCAAGTTGCTGAAATGAGTGCAATTTGTGATATTTATGTGCTTCCCTACCCTCATCTTTATGTTGCTTGCCAGAAAGTGTCACTTATAGTCCCTGAAACGTCACTCATAATTACACTGAAATTATGCAAGTCACATCACACATAGCAATAACAAGAAATGAGCCATCCCAGGTATAGAATGATGTTTAATTATCTCTGCAATTGGTGTAATTCTAATATATTTACTCTATTATAGCCCTTTTATCATCATAACTGATTGAACCACATGTTAAGCCCTAGTCATAATAATAACATAAAAATATGGGCAGATATCTACATCTCCAGCTAAAAGTACTTTTCTTTTCTATTCGCAAACGTTCCAAGGGCCTGTGTCAGTCTTTCGCCTGCTGTGAGGCAGGCGCAAGATTTTGATGCAATGGCGTCCTGGAAGTGACGCAGTGAAATCTCATAGATTTCACTGCGTGACTTCTAGGAAGCTTTTTGCGGGGGAACGCCCCCCCTGCATACATTATACCTGACGCAGGTATAATGTAGCGCAGGGGTTTACAAAGTGACGCATCTGCTTAGGTGCGTCACTTTGTAAATAGTGCGCAACAGGAGGCATGTTTTATGCCGCCAATGCGTCACACAAAGTGACGCATCAGAAGCGCAAAACTGACGTAAGGCCTCATAAATGAGGCCTCAGATGTGGTGGAAACAGCCCAAATTATTTTACTGAGATGTTGGTGTGTGAGTGTGCCTTAGAGAAAGCGAATTGCCGATTTGTGCAGAATAAGGGCATTTTTCTGAAATTATGAATTTTGAGCAATGTCATGTGGCACATTTTTTCATGTGGTGTTACCGCAAGTGGAATTAATTCACAGTCAGGGACATAGTCATCATGTCACACCAGGTGAAATTTGTCTCAGGAAAGTGGCTGGTAGGAGGAGTCACCTCTGGAAATGGGTAGTACCGACGTCCTCGGTAATTTGCGATGGTTTAAAGGATCTCTCAGATTACAAAGTAATTCTGAATCGCTATATTCCCTCTGCTCGCAGTTTCCACCTGGAATGGGAGTCTATTTACTCTGAAATGGCATGCTATGTGCGAAATACATGCAGAAATAGGTGCCTTAACATTGATTTCTGGGGTAACTCCCCATTCCTGCATCTCTCAATAGAGGGTAGAACTGCACCCTGAAATTAAGATACATTGAGAGATCAGAACTTCGGGGCTCAGTATTACCCCATCTTGAATATTGTTCCAATTCACCTTGAAAACCTAATGTCAAGATACAATACAATAAAAATAAATACAGAAGCTCGGCTCAGTAGAATAGATTTGTCTCAAAAGAAATGTTTTGATTTTGCTTTGAGTAAAAAATAATGTATTCATTTCGAAGCATATTACAATAAATCTAGCAGTCTGGGGCCATGTAACCTTGCCTTTGGAAACTGTAAACAACAACTGAACATAATGTGCTGACTGCTCAGATGAAAAAGTCGAGTCTGGATTGCCGCTGCTTCCCAGGAGAGAGCATCAAATGTTTTCGAGATTTTCTTTTCAAAAACAAAACATGCGCATATGCATATCCCGCTAATTAAGAAGCTCTGCCTTGGGCAATGAACCTCTGTGCCGCTTAATCTGCAGGGAAAAGTTTAATCTCCAAAAAAGACAGTGGCACAATTATTGTTTTTTCTTGCCACCTTTTTAGGTCGAGCATCAGCACGCATGCCCTGTAATCACTCGTACTGAGTGTAATCCCGCCTGCTGCTTTTAATTGGTCCATTCCTGCATCGTTTATTTATTTCCTGGCTGCTTATTCGTCAGTGCTCTAATGTATAATTTCCTGTTTTATGCGAGGAGCACGGGTAAATTACAGTTTCCTTACACTCATAAGAGTTGTGTGTTCTCTGGGGAGTACTTGTTTATTTAATTTCATACTAGTGTGTGGCCCGGCACACTTTTACCTTAGGTGTGGTAGCTGCCACCCGCTTTTGTTTGTTGATGCACGGCGCACTTTCATATGGCTGCCGGATGCTTTTGTTTCCTTCTCCACGCCCACAATTTAGGATGGCTTCACTTTAGGTATGGTTGCTTAGTATCAGCGACACCTTCTATACACATTATGAGTGATGCATGTGATACTGGAAGTGAGAGAAACATAACTGGTTCAACTAGTACAGGCAAAACTAAGTGGTGAAGTGTTAGGGTAAACAAAAAAAAGGTTCCGAATTCATATAGAAGTAGAACATTCTCGAATTTCAGTGATCTTCAAGTTGATCACCGAAGGTTAATGAACATCCTGGTGCCTCACATTGTTTTCTCAGCAAAGTCTCGAAATGGTTGACCTTGTTTTTAACCACAGGCCGTTAACAACTGAGTAATTGGTAACTGTATCTCCTACATGGGCCGAATATCGATGAGAGTTCCATGAGACTGGATAGCCCTTTGGCGAAGGATCACTGAACAGGATTTGCTGCTGCGGGAGCTACCGCAAAGTAAGGCCAACCAGCGATACACCCTGGGTGGATAGACAAGCAGGTTGGTCCCGGTCTCCTCGTGAATCTCATAGCACTTTTCACCCATAAATGTTCTGTCTCCGCTTTTGGATTTTTGCTATCAGGACACCTTTAACACCAACACCAAGGAGGGGGACCACTATAGGGTTCACTTAGGGTGAGTGCAGGTACAGGTTCGAATTGGTTGGAGCCTTTTCTGTCCCTACTGCTCTGACCAGGAAGACAGCCAATTAGCCCTTGGAGTCACTCTGGTAGTTCTTGGTTTAAGAAGTGTAACAGGGCTCAAACAGGAAGGCAGGCTTCTGAGGGTTCAAGACAGGTTTTGGGCAGGATAGTCCTTCCAGGTGCAGCAAAACAGTCTTCTGAAGTACACAGTAGGCCACAGCAGCAAGCAGTTCTCTAGGAGTCTTTCCACAGGTCCAGAAAGTGAACTGAAGAGTGGATCTTAGGGTACTAAGTTAATACCTGGTGCATTCTTTGAAGTAGGATTCGTTTCTAGATAATTTCCTTTGAAGTGCTTGAAGTTTCCTGGTTCTCCTGCTCTGGCTGTCAGCTAAGCATGGGCGGAAAATCCGCCCCGCTCGCGGATTTTGAGGATTTTCGGTAAATTCGCAATCCGCGAACTCCCGCGAATTTACCGAAAATCCGCAAATCCGCGAGCGGCGGATTTTTCCGGGGGCAAAAGTCCAAGCCTGGCCTGTTGTAACTATTTTAGGATGGCGCCGGCAAGCTGCCAGCGCCATCCTAAAATAGTTACTAAGTTAGCTTCAACAGGAAGCTCTAATAGATAAAATAAAGCAGGTGCTCGCACCTGCTTATTTTATCTATTAGAGCTTCCTGTTGAAGCTAATTTAGTAAGTATTTTAGGATGGCGCTGGCAGCTTGCCGGCGCCATCCTAAAATATTTACAACATGCCCTTCCTGTGACTCTTCATCTGCTGAACTGATCTTTCTCTGACCTTTTATGCACACAAGAGGCATGTGAACTCGCATGGAAGCCCCGCACGTTTGGCCCCGTCTTCCCGCCATTCACCCACTATGATGGACAGCTCACTCAAGGGACCCCTGCGCCCTTCGGGGCGATTGCATAGTAACACACACATGGTCGCTCGAACTAGTTGATGCTCAAATTCAGTGACTCATTCATTAGCCCAAAAACAATCATGAGCGTCTTCGAGGCTGGACAGGTGTGCCTCTTCCCAAATCTACCGTGGAAAGTCAGCTGTGATGCTGGGTAGAGGCCTTTGCATCCTTGACTTTCATGAGCGCAATCCCCGTGCTGTTCCTGTGACCAGGAGCTTCTTTCTCTTCATATTATTGTGTTCGCACGGGTTGCTGCAAGTTCGCACGCGTTTTGTACAATTTCGCAATTTGCGAAATTGTACAAAACCCTCGCGAACTTGCAGAAACCCGTGCGAACATAAAAAAAAAAAATCCGCAACTTTGCGAGAATTCGCAGATTTTGCGGATTGCGAGTTCGCAAATCCGCAAAATCCGCGAACGCGAGATCCGCAAAATTCGCCCATGCTTACTGTCAGCATGAACAATACAGGGGTGACAAGTCCTTTGTGTAAAGGCACAGAACAATCTTTTCAGTTGCATGTGGGGCTGTACCCAGCTCTGCCCCCCTTCCTGCCAGTAATGGCCCACCCAGGCACACATGATGCTTGATTGTGTGGCTGTCTGTGAGGAAAAAGTAAAGTCCAAAATCCAAGTACACCCACTCATGTGACCAAGAAACAGAATTCAGGCACCAAAACATTTGGGCAGATCAGAATGCCAACTTTCTAAAATTAGCATTTTCGAAATTGCCACTTAAAACCCAACTTTACCATTAAGTAGGATTTGAAATTACAACTTCTCGAAAAGAAAACATGAAATCTTTTCTTGCTCCCAATCAAAAGTTAGCACTGTGATAAGGCATCCCAATGTTATGCTATGGGAGAGGTAGGCGTCAAGGTAGTAAACACCACATTTGGGAGTTTTTCACTACCAGGACATACAAAACTTAAATGTACATGCCCAACCTTTTCATTCTAATGCACCCTGTTCTTTTGAATGATTACAGCATAACTTAGGGGTGACATATATAATAAAAGTGGAGTTTAAGGCTTGGTGAGGTATTTATTTTGCCAAGTCAAATTGGCAGTTTAAAACTACAATTGTGCTACAATGGCAGACTTGACACATGTTTGAAGGAGCTACTTAAGTGAGTGTCACACAAGTGCTGCAGGCTCCAAAACAGCATTTATTTGCAGGAAAGGTGTATGATATTCCACTTTACTAGGGACTTATACGTTAATAAATATGCCAATTAGGTGTAAGCTAATTTGACCTTGTTTTAGGGAGTGAGCATGTTAGAGATGGGGTTTCTGCTTGGCAAATGTATATACCCAGGCCAGGCAAAACCCACCACACTAGTCAGTGTAAGCTAGAAAAACAACTAAAATAACCTGTGCTCATCCTCTCGTAGCTTGGTGCATAGCAAGCAAGTTTATCAAAAACAGCAATGTGTAAAGTATTGGTGCAGCACATACAAACAATAACTCAATGAATAGACCACAAAAGACTCCACACAGGTTTATGAAAAAATGGCTTATAAGATTTTAAACACATTAAGTCCCAAAAACAAAAATGCAATGCAAAAATATCTGTAGGTCAATGCATAACAGCCACTAGAATGTAAGATCTTTCATAGGTCCCTCAAGACCGTTGTACTTAGAATAACTCAGCCATCTGTGAGAGAGCGCAGTACAACTACAAAAACCATATGGGTCCGATCACACACAGTACCTTGTGCAAGGTTGCGGGGTACAGACGCACTGTTGGCACTGTCCGCCTTGGAGATTGGCTTCCGATGTTGCACTGATCCAGTTTTGGGTGGCACTGCAGCAGTCTTACCTCAGAATGGTAGGCAGGTAATGACGTTGCCCCTGCAAAACCTTGGCACAGGAAGTAGGTGATCTAGGGTGATGCACTGGTGTCAAACGCAGATCTTTTGAAGAATATAACACAGAGCGCTGAGTTTAGCTGATAGATGGGGGCAAGCACCTCCGTAAATAAGGACTCTCACACGTTTGGAGATGAGGCAGAGGTTCATTGACATGCAAGTAGATATTCTACCTGTTGGACTTGGCCCTTTTTGCAGGGTCATCCCATGACTTTTTGCCTTCCTGTATTTTTTCTGGCCTGTTGTTGGTGGTTTAGGACACAGGGCACTTTATCACTGCAGTTTAGTGCTGAATTGCATATGCTCTCTATAGTGAACTAGGTAAGATTGGTCTACACCTGTTGGCATATTTAATGTACCTATCAGACCTTTGTACAGTGGTATCTCATATACCCAGGGCCAGTAAATAAAATCCTACTGGTGGGCTTGCAAAGCTACTTTCGCCACCCATCAAAGTAGCCTTTCAAGCCTGTCTCAGGCCTCTGCCACTGAAGGGCTTGCACGTACAGTTTACTGCTGCTGTGATATGGCACATAAAGCGGTTGCCAAGTCTGTGACTCCCCTTTTACTACATATCAGTCACCCCTAAGGTAGGCCCCAGCTAACCCTATGGGCAGGTGCTCTGTGGGTAAAAGGAATGACATGTACCTTAACTGTGTGGCAGTCCTGGTAGTGACAAACAGCTTATTTGGTTTCTCACTGCTGTGCGGCTGCTCTCCTGTACAGCCGCGGCCCGTGGAGGGAGTTCCATGGGGCAGAGAGGCGGGGCGGGGCAGGGGCAGGGTTGGGGGTTCTAAACACCGGAATATGGATGATTGCAGGTAAGTAAACAAATTAATAAATAAAATGAATTTCGTAGCGCGCGTTTTATTTATTAAATTGTTTATTTACCTGCAATTATCCATATTCCACTGTTTAGAACCCTCCAACCTGCCCCTCCCCCACCCCGCCTCTCTGCCCCATGGAACTCCCTCCACGGGCTGCGGCTGCTCCTATAGGAATGCATTGGGGTTCTCCTGATATGTGCTTTCAGTGGTAATTCCTCCTGACATGAGAGGGGTAGCGTGATCAAGTTTAGTGTGTTTGGAATAGTGGGGATAAATGCTGCATACTGGTGTTCACAGATTTATTATCACTGTTTTAGAAATGCCACTTTTAGAAGAAGGCATTTCTGTGTGTATCTGTCCCTGCTAGTTGTGTATTGACTCTCCGGCCTTGGAGTGACAGAGGATGGGGAGGTGCAGTGACCCAGAGAGTCTAAGTGAGTCAGCACTTGACGCAATAGGCCTGGCCTGCTTTTGGATTTGAGGGCGCAGTAGTACCTGCATCTGTGACTGCCTTCCACAATGAAGGCTTCACCCTCCTGTGTTGTGTCTGGGGCCAGAGAATACACTTACAATGGGGAGTGTTGCGCACTTGACAAGTGCCCCCAGACTGGTTTTAACTGGATCCAGGGCCCCGGTACCAGAGCAGAACAAAGACTTCGCGGTATATAAATATTGGGGCTATGACCCCATGAGAAATGAACTGATGCTTACTTGGAACTCATGGCCGTCGGGCTGCTGGACTGCCAGGAGGAACCGCCTAAGGACTGCCTCCTGCTAAGGGGCCCTGAGTGCTGGCCTGCCTGTGCCCTGTTCTCTGGCCTAGGGATTAACTAGGGCTGGGTGAATGGCCTGGGTCTGGGTCCATTTAAAGCAGCAATTGGTGAGCGCATTGAAGTTTGGTGGGGAGCTCCACTCTGGGAAATCCCCTAGTGCTCTGCCCTTGGTGATTACTGGAAAAAGCACTGCCTGCTCCCTGTTTGGTCTTCAGAAAAAAAGGGAGTTACCCCAGTGCTAAAACAAAGGGACGGGATACAGAGAAGCAAAAACACAAAGAGTCTGTATACTAAATTCTGAAAGGGGGGCAAAAAACTTTTACCCTGAGGCGGCAGACCCGAGAGCAGAGGACCGGACCAGGATTCGATTCCCGGCGCGGCAGGTTTCTGGACCAGGGTCAGCGGACTCGATAATTCTCTCGCCTCGGTGCCCACTCTGATCAGCGATCACACTAGGCAACTCTGGGCATTAGCTTGCCTCATCTTCACTAACGGCCCCACCAGACCGCCGGGGATGCCTGGTCTCACCCTGGAGATACCCATTAAGGGACCATCTCTCAGGGAAGCCAGGAAGGGTTTTGCAGCGGTCGAAGCGCCTTGGGACCCTACGGGTAAGTAGTGCGCTATATAAATGCCAATACATTTACATTTACATACATTTACATATGTGTACCTATTTTTCAATATATAGGGCAATTTTCCTAACCAACGACTATTGTATAATGTGAAATTATCACACTCGATCTTTACACAATTATATGAAACTCAAAGTTATAAATTTAAAACGAATATAAAAGCAGATATCATTAAAAGCATTTTATGAAACTCATTTATCAATAATCGCAATCAAAATACATCTTTCTTTAGTGGATGTCTATATCTCCCTCCGAATCTGGGTTACAATCTGATCCCTACGAGATTATAGATAAAAACTTTCTACAAAGTTGACGCAGCGTTTCGGTGATTTCTTTAATAGTTCCACCTTCTTCAGGACCAAACGTTTCATCAGATCTAGGTAATAAAAGAGTTTTCATCAGGTCTAGGTAGTGACAAGTGCAGTTAAGACACTTTGCACAAATTAGTAATCCTATACATTCTAAAATGCTGTTCCTAACAATCATTTTCTCATTTCATGTGCCCCATCTACTTGAAAAGTTTATTTCTAATAAGACATCCAATCATCTGACACTTGGCCCGGTAGCTTCTTAAAGAACTACCATTGTTCAAACAATACACTAAATAATGTACAAGTTACATATTTAGTTTGCAAGTGACCTCCGTGAGCATGATTTTTAATTACATTGCTCTTTTTGAATTCCAAAGAAAAGTAATTCACCCCTCACATGGAGCTAAGGTGACCTCTATGGTACCAGCAAATATATTAAATTCAATTTGCCTGGTTATTGTGAATAGTGTTGTCTCATTAATATACAAGTCACACGTCATTTCATTCGGTCATTGCATAGTTTCATTAACGAAGCCTCCTTAGTTCACCAGGTACTAATCTCTAAATGAGACTATCAATATCAGTACATACCTTATTTTACATTAAATTATGTTTCAATCACACAATTTGTGGGGGATGACCCTCCTAATTCATGCAGTGGTCTTTATGATGAGACTAAAACACAGAAAAGTCATTCTTAGTTTGTCTCACTAGAGAGTCTACAGTTTTTAAACAAAAAGTTTTGTTATTGATGCATACCTTATATCAATAATCATCAAAGAAGTTTCTCTTGTCCGTAAGAGCCACTGTATCACTTATCTTGCACAGATTTGGTTAAAAAGAGCATAAATGCTTTCTGACTGATTTTCTAAAGGAAAACCAATAACAGAATGGGTCACCAGAACACATACATTTTATGGGATTTATCTAAAAAGGCCCTCATAAGGGTTGGTTGCTTACCATTTACCTCAGTGAGATGCAGTCCCATTTGTAATCAATTATGTATAGGGTACTTGCATCAATCCGTCGACGAGTGCCAGATTTCTTCAATTTTTTATAATTGCACAACCAGCTTTGTTTCAACCTACGTGTAAATGAGGAGAGGAAGATATATTTTCCATTTTGTCTTTTCACTCCATCAAATAATTTGTTTGAAACAAAAAGTTTGTTTAAAAACCACATATATATCTAATTTTAAAACTACAAGCACCGTCACAATGTCTGATTTGTATTTTCCTACATAGATGGTCAATCTGGACCGAAACTATATCACTCCATGTGCTAATTGCTCCCAACATTCACTGTTATTTATAATGAATAATATCGAATTCACACCGATCGTAAAAAAAGGTTAGACTTCAGGTGGGAGACAGACTTAGCGCTTTCTATTGCCACTGGCCAACATGTGCTGAAACACTGATCGGTCTGGGGTGTGGGCCACTACTGCAATGGCTCCTTTGTTCTACACTCCACAGGCAGGTGGTGGGGTCCGAAATTGGTGACAATGCCCGAGATGCGGGCTCACTCACTATGAGATGCCACAGATACAATGTTCGGTTGGGTGTCTAGCCTGCATTTTGGTTACAGGAGGAAGTTGTGGCTCCTTGCCACTACAACTAGAGGCCAGGCTGTGATTTTGCCTGGTTGTGGGTGGATCCGTCAGGAGAGACTGAGCCAGAGCCTCGTGGGCTCCTGTGGCCACGGGAAGGAGGTCAGGACCTCAACTGCCGTCCCAGGTTGCTGTGCAGGCGGGGTGGTCGAGGAAACAGAAGCCAGGCGGTTGTTGCCTGGTTGTGGGCAGGGCCTACAGCCACGAGCTGCCCAGCAGAGAAGGGAAGCAGACAAAGCCTTTACTCCGTATTCTGGAGACCGCCCTGGAATTCTGGCTCGCCCGGAGTGAGGGTGAGTCCGAACAGCTGTCGTTGGTGGAGTTGGCTTTCTGGGGGACCAAGTGAGGTCTTCCTGCACTAGGGCCATTGCACTGCCTCTTGAAAGCATTACGGCAACTAACCCCAAATTGAGTGCACAAGACCCAGAGGGGTCTCCACGTATTTGGCTGGCCAGCAGCTGCATCGCCCCGCTTGTGGCAGCTGCAAATTTGGGGTACTATCGGGGGCATGCTTCTCCAGAGACAGGGCAAGCTGCACATCCGCCCCTTTTCTTGTGGCATTGTACCCCTGAACGGGGTGAGACCTCAACAGAGACCACCGGGGACAAGAATTATCACCTTTTGTGAGATAGGTGGGCACGTGGCTCAAAAGTCTATAAAAAGGACACCAGGTATTCTAAAGGAGAGCGCAGTTGTCGCGCTGATTGTGGGGTGCTTGTAGGGATGTGTGCACCCCTTACAAGTAGGTTATTAAGGTGCCTGCGGATTACGAGCATATCAAATGCGTTATGCCCTGCGGTGCTATAGGAAGTCTGTGGGCTAATGTGCAAGTAATATATACCGGGTGTACGTTGGACATGAGGTGTTTAGCAAACGTACATTACTGTAAGAGTTTACTTTGGTGCACTGTTGCTAATTATGTGTATGCATGATGTACTATGATAAGTGCCATTATTTGGTTTGTGCCTGATGCTTTGTGCTAAGCACTCTTACCAGTAGTTACTGGTTGCCCAACCTAACTGTGATAAAGGTGTTAATGCCAGTGACCCGATTGGCCTATTGGTGTATAGAATCCCTGTAAATTCCTGACAAGGGCCTGGTGGCACAGTGTATATATGTGGTATGTTCTGATTTGTTTTATGGATAATACAAAGGATATTTTCATATAACTTTGTGTGGAGTTTCTTTTGTGGTGTGCTGCTGTGTTAGCGTGTTGCGCATATGCTTTACACATTGACTGCTCTGCCAAGCTACCAAGGGGATGAGCAGGGGTTATCTTAGTGTGTAACTCCCTTTCCAGGGCAAGAGTGGTAGTTTCTGCCTGGCTTAGGTACATGTCAGCCAACCAGAAATCTCTTTTCTAACACTGCCCGAAGTAGAAAATCTACCCAAGTGGTGAGCTCTGCGAAGTGCAGTAAACTCTGCGTATGGAGCAGAGTTCCCTGGTCAGGCCCAATGCCAACCAACCCTTGGAGAGCAGCAGACCAGCAGAACAAGGTAGGTAGCAAAGTGACAATCACTGCTGAAGCACAGCAATCAGCAAGCACCAGGCCAACACAGCAGAGCAATTAGCAGAGTAGAGCCCCCTCCTGGAAGCACATCAGTCCTTCTGGCAATTTACAGATGTAGATCTAGATTTGCAGATGTGCATCTGGTTACAGGTCCAAATGTGTTGTCAGATTGGGTCTGAGACCCAGTACTTATACCCAAAAGTGCCTTTGAAGTGGATGTGACATCAAAGGCTGGTCTTTGAAGTGTAAAGGCCCCCTTTCAGCCCAGTCCTGTCTGCCAAGATAACCCTGAGGGGTTGATCAGTGCTTGCTTTGTGTGAGGGCAGGATACCACCTATTGAAGCGTACGTGTCAGTCAGTCAGTAAATGTAAGTGTCAGTTGCTCCCCTTCACTCTGCCCAGGAAGACTCATCATTATGCATATGAATGCAGATGCAGCTGAGTGTCATGTGTTTGTGGCTGTCCCTTATCACTCTTTTGTTGAATGGGTGTGGCTTATTTGTTATGTTTTTTCTATATGACACTTGGAATTATCACAATTTCTAATTTCTATGACTTCAGTGATGCAACCCTGCTGGCAGCACACCCACTCTAAAAATTGTTCCACCACCACTGGCTCCTGCAGCAGTATTTTTGCCCCAAATGACTCTTAATTCCACAAGCTGGCATAATCGTGTAATTTCCGTTATTCCAAAATGCTGAAATTCCTCTAATTACTCAGGCATAATTAACATTTTCCCAGGCCTACTATAATTGTGTAATATCAATACATAGTTTAATATAAGTGCAGCTATTTGACAATACAGCAAATTATATAATTCTCATAGTCTTAAATGGGTCTCTGTTGCATAGTGAGCCACATTATGCAGTCAGGTCATTTTAATCTGCAGCTCCATTTGTCAAATAGGAAATAAAGTTAAAGTGATGGTGTTGGTGAATGAGATGAATATAACAGCATAAGTACAAATTGTGTTAAAAAATAGACTGCAAAAAGGTTAACATTTTGGATTGGATGATTGCATACCGAGATGAAGTACATTGACAAAGAAGAATATCAAGGACAGAATATCAAGAGACCAAATATAGAAAGGTAAATGCAGACAGAGATTATAGATTTACTGTTCCTCACTCCCTTTATATATGTGCTTTGCAGATATATGTACCACGTAAATACATATATGTGGATCTAGGTATAGGAAAGCTCGACTTACTTACCAGTTTTTTTCGCTATTTAGTACCCTCAATATTTTGACTTTGAGTAATTTAGTATGCACAGCGTACATGACTTTTAACAGAGAAGTTATCAGAAGCTAAGACTGAATGTGATTTTCAATTAGACAAGAATTTAGCAGAATAATAACTTTCCTCGACCTGCAGGACGCCTAATAGTCATATATAATATGCATCAGTAAATACTGCCTGCTGCAGTAGTAAAAAACTTTCTTTTGACAAAAGGCAGCAAGAGGGGCGGTGTAATTGAGGGATAAGCTCCTCTTGCAAGAGGTATGTACTAGGTAGGATGTAATTGCATAATGTATGCTTGTGAAACTCCCTTATAATTTCACAAAATTATGCTTTTGTATTGGAATGTGACTTGCCTGTATCTTATCTTACTTTTAATTTTACAGCTGAAAGCACACCTCGCATAAAAAGACTTGCGAGGTACCGGCAGGACCCTGGTTCCAATAGAAAATGTCTTTCTGCAAGACGGTTTCTATGCAATCCAGTCACCAATTGACATCTATGGAGACTTTTTAACGCAAGACACATGCTTGGGTGAAAAAAAAACATTATGCAATTTTCATGTAACACAACATTTAGGAATTTTGCAAATGTCGTCAGCTCAATTGGAATTTCCCAGAGGCCTAGTGTTAACACCCCCTAGTGGAAGCAGTTTTTGGATAAGAGCCATGCTTATGATTTCGTGTGTCATAGGGACAACGTGAGGGCCGGCTTGTTCATTTCACACTGATATGAGGAATGTCCTTGTAGTAAATCACTGTGAAGGCAAACCTTACAGAGAATACACTTTTCATTTCAGGAAGCATCCTACCATATTGTTACCCACAAGTTCCCGGTAAGATTTGGAATGCCCATATCTTAAGACTTGTTAGGAATCACTTATCTAGAATTGATGGCACGCCAAGGTAAGGATTATTTTATCTTTGGGTAGTTTTATTATCCGAAGGCATAGTGAATAGTTTTCTAAACAATCATGCACACGATATCTTCCTGTTTCTCAATTTAGAAACGAGAGAGCAAATACAAATATTTCTTTAATGCCTGGGGAGGCTAAACAAGACCACCTAATTAAAATCTTTGCCTATAAGAGGCTTTGTGTTACTGGAAGCTGTGGTGTTTAGATCTCTTGGAGAAGACTGTCGGTCTTTAGACAGCTGATGTACAGTTAACTGTAGGTGAAGCACGCCTCATAAAAACTGCAACTGCTGGATGGAGTAAACTGAAACATTGGGACATGGGGGCCATAATATCAAGAAAGGGCGATACATTATCGCCACTTTTATCAGCAGGAAACTGCTGCTAAAGCGGCGATAATGGGCTTGAAATTATGCCCTTTTGAATTCCCATAGAAGCCCGGGTTAACACCAGAACCTGGGCTTCTATGGGAATTCACAAGGGCATATTATCAAGCCCGTTTTCGCCGCTTTTGCGGCAGTTCCCTGAGGATAAAAGCGGCTGTAATGTAACGCCCTTTCTTGATAATATGGCCCAGAGTTCTTGTGATGGAGCACCCCTACAAAATGCACTTTAAGAGGATGTGGTCTCTGGAGACCTGTTCTCAAGATTTGAGAACAATTGCCAATAAGTTAGATCAAATTCATTTTTTTTAAATTCAGACGGGGAACTCTAAATCCAGGCAAGGACCTACTCAGAAAACTGACCAATGAGCCTGATGTGAGCTGTGGCTCATATTTTCACTCTGACTGTTTGCTATGTGTGTTTATAAAGTGCATTATCACCTGTGAGTCTATCCTGACACGGAGCAGGTGTGTGTACCTGGCCCTGCCTTTGGTAGGTTTGTTAATTGAAAGGCTTTAGCTTCTTGCAGAATTCACGAAGAGAGCAGGAGCTTCTGATGTGCAGTGGACGGTTGTTCCATGCTTTAGGAGCAACAAAAGAGAATGGCCATCCTCCAGATCTGGTTCTGTGTATGTGTGGGATTTGTGCTAGTAGGAGTCCTGCGGAGAAGGTGTGTCTGGGTGGTTGGTAGAAAAACATATGACTGTTCAGGTAGGTCGAGCATGAGTTTTGTAGTGCCTTGAATGTGTGTATGAGGATTTCAAATTGAGCATGTTTGTGTATAGGCTAACTTGCTGTTAACTAGGGTGTGAGGGACAATTTTTGTTTAGTAATACTTAGGAGCCATTTGAAGATCTTCCTTAGCATCTTCAGGGTTTCCCAAACAGCATACTCTGTCAAAATGTGACTGATTTCCCTTCTGCATTATTACAAGTTATATAGGTTATAATACACTTGTAGTAGGGTGGATGGGCATCTGCTACATTTGTAATGGAGTATCCCATCTGCCAACTTTAAATGATGCCCTAAATGTTATTGGTTAAGGGTTTCTGTTTAGTTGTGCTGTGTTTCATGGCATGGTGCTGGCTTTTAAGAGTCATGGTTGGGGTTTTGGGGCTGGAGTTCATGTTTTAAGGGGCTATGGGTAAATGGTATAGTGCATAGGGTATAGGGGCAAATGTTAAGGATTTAGATACATGTTTTTGGGTTTGTGGTACACGGTTTGGGTATCAGGAACCGGGTAAAGGAACCCTATGATTACATTTGTTTAGTGAAATACGTGAATATGTGTTTGATTTAGGGTGTGCCGATGAGTGTCACCTGAAGTAAAACAAATTATGAAGTCTTGCTCTGAGATTAACACTGCTCTTAATTTGCTGCAATATTTTTATAATTATTATTTGTGTAAACATATGCAACATGCATTAAAAGGGTAAAACTTTTAAAAATGAACATAATTTTTAATTTAATTTAATAACGATTTCTAAAGCGCCTGGTGACCCAAGGGCATCCCCGCGCTATAAGATTTGTGATCCTGTTGAGGGGGAGGAGAGGGAGGGGAGACAGTCAAGGGGACTTCATTTAGGAAACAGATGAGTCTTTAATTTCTTGTGGAACGCTAGGTAGTTAGGTTCAAGTCTGAGGGAGCGGGGAAGAGCGTTCCATCCCGTAGCTGCTTGAACGGAGAATTGTCGTCCTCCTGTGCGGGTTCTTTCGAATCTAGGAATGCTAGCTAGGTTCTCATTCTGGGATCGTAGGGATCTGGTTGCTGTGTAGGGGGTGATCATTTTGCTGAGGATCGCCGGGCCAGATCCGTTGATCAGCTTATGTGTCATACACATCGCTTTGAATTGCACCCTTTGGCGCACAGGGAGCCAGTGCAGAGCTTTGAGGGCCGGCTTGGCGGACATTCTGGAGGGGATGTTAGTGAGCAGGCGTGCCGCCGCATTTTGTGTCCGCTGGAGTTTCGTTAGGGTGGCCTCAGGGGCTCCCAGATAAACCAGATTGCTGTAGTCCAGGCGGAACAGTACTAGTCCCTGAATGAGTAGTTTCCTAGAAGTAGGTGGCAGTAAGGGCAGGATCTTGCGGGTCGTGCGCATGAGCCCGAAGCAGGTGCCCGAGGTTTTGGTTGCTTGTGTTTTCATAGTAAGCTCTGGTTCGAGCCACACACCGAGTGTCTTAATTTCACGTTTCGGGGGGGGATTTCCCCGAACACATCGGGCCAGAGTGCTGGAGGGATGGTCGTCCATTGTTTTCCTAGGAGCATCACCTCCGTCTTTGTCCCATTTAGTTTTAATGATGAGTTATTCATCCAGTTGTGAATTCCTGTAAGGCAGTTGGTCAGGTTTTCTGGATGGTCAATCAACTGGGACAGGGAGACGACCAACTGAGTATCGTCAGCATAGCTTACCATTTTTATGTTAAATGGTGTTACCACGTCCTCAAGAGGGGCCATGTAGACATTAAAAAGCGTCGGACTCAGGGAGGAGCCCTGAGGGACGCCGCTTGTGAGTGGGAGAGTGAATGAGTGATGATTGTCGTCCCACACTTGGAAAGTGCGCCCTGTAAGGAAGGATTCAATCCAGTTGATTGCTGTCCCGGTAAGTCCTGCATCCGCCAGTCTATGCAGAAGGACACGGTGGTTGACTGTGTCGAAGGCTGCGCTTAGATCCAGGAGGATCACTGCCACTGATCCTCCTGAATCCAGTATGCGCCTTGCTTCCTCAATGACTGCAAGAAGTGCGGTGTCTGTTCCATGGCCTGGGCGGAATCCAGTTTGGGATTGTCTAAGCAAGTTGTTGGCTTCAAGGAATTGTGACAATTGTGTGTTTACCAATTTCTCAGTTACTTTGCTGATTCCAGGAAGTAGAGATATTGGTCTGTAGTTAGACAAGTCTGCTGGGTCTAGCTGAGGTTTTTTTTGAAGTGCTTTCACCACCGCACTCTTCCAGCTGTCGGGGACAGATCCGTGGGCGAGCGAGCTGTTGATAAGATCCGTGACAGTGGGTACGATGACTGAGGCTACGGTTTTGAGGAACCTGATTGGTGCTGGATCCAAAGGTGACCCACTTTTCATTTTCGTTAAGGTTCGTTCGACCTCTAGGCAGGTTACTGGCTGGAATGTTGGTAGTATGGGGCGTAAGTTACTTTCGGCCTGATCGGGGGATAAATGGCTTTCCGTGTGGCTGGGGGGACCGGTGGGGTGGGAGAGAGGTCAGGATGCGGGTGATTTTGTCATTAAAGTAATTCGCTAGCTCATTACTTCTGTCAACTTTAGGGGTGGTGGAGGGGGGAGTGATGGGGACTTTGAGCAGCTCCTTTACGATTAAGAAGGATTCTCTGGCTGAGTTGGATGATTCTTGTATCCGCGTATCATAGTATGAGGCTTTAGCTTGTCTGATGGCCTCTTTATAGAGTTTAACTGTGGTCTGGTAAGCTTCTTTGTTGGCATGTTGCCAGTTTTTCCTCCAGAGTCGTTCGGCTTGTTTGCAATTTTTGCGAAGTATTCGGAGGTCCGCGGTGTACCATGGAGCTGAGCCAGGTTTGCCGTTTTTGTCTTCCCTAGTTCTAAGTGGGAGTACTAAGTCCAGGGAGGAGGTGATCCAGTCTCTGAATTTTTTGTCTGCGGTAGCCGGGTCTTCTGCGTGTGCAGGAGTGGTTCTTTCAAGGGTCTTAGCCCATTCTTCCGTGGGGAGTCTGGACCAGGTCCTGTCCTTGCTGTAGGTGGGAGGTTTTTGGTGTTTCCTGAAAGTTCCGGGTAGTTGGAAGGGGACTAGGAAGTGGTCTGTCCAGGGAAGGGGAAGGGCCTCCTCATGTTGCATTTAATATTTGCATTTAATATTTAATATTTAACATGTTGCTTTTAATATTTGCAAAACAAAGTAAAACTAACCCATCAAAAATAAATGTAAAAAACTCAAATAAATTGGCTTTTTTTTTGTTGACTGCACACTTGTGCACTAAACGAATTCTCAGTTATGAGGTGGGCAGAAGATTAGTGACACTTGAACATATCAGAGGATGAAGAGGGCTGAACGAAAAGGTATGCATGTATTATACCATTACATGATTTTTTTAATATGCCGGCAAAACACTTAAGCAGTTTCTAGACAAGACCAAAATGAAACTGAAGCTGTTTTACAGTACATAGAACTGAATTAATAAGCTCAATTGCACTCCCCTGAATCCACCATGGATCCGTTGTGCTTTCTCCGTGATCTGCGAGCACTTCAATTCTCAAAACTGAGTAGTGTCTGCTGCACCAAAACATTATTTACATTGAAGCAGAACCAAGAAGCTTGCAAAGTAAAGTCATAAAGCAATCGAAGATCACAGAAAATCACATCATGCAAGGGCTGCGCTCATGAAGGATCATAATGGCGCCCACACAGAGTTAAAGACCGACGGCTGGAGAAAGAGCAACATTAGCCCACTTTGGCGTGTTCTGCACTTCAAGCAGACCCAAGAGAAGGAAAAATGAGACTACGACTCACAGCAGTGAGGCCCATGCAGACTGTGGGCAGGACATGGTGAGGGTCTGCCTCGTTTTATTTATATATTTATGTACTTACCTCGGTTCGGCGGTATATCGGAGTTTACTACCTCCCACCCTGCACCTACCCCGCCGCGCCCCAGCGCCCCGCAGCACTCCCTCCAGGAGCCGCTACTGGCAGTGGCAGCTCTTAGAGGGAGTGCTGTGGGGCGGTGAGTCGGAAATTCGATGGCAAGGAGTAAAGTGACTAAATAAATAAATAAACTTTTTACCTGGTGCTTGCTACATCGCCGACTCGGGGATGCCCTCCCTCTGCAGGTCGCCACTGGTTAAATGTTTGCTTTTGCTCTTTAACTTTCAGTAATCACTGGCAAGACTCTTTTTCTGCGCAGTTCTCTTGCAGTAAGAGTGAGATGTAAGCATTTCGTAACAGCAGGTGTCGATCAGAGAAATGAGTTAGCCTTCTGTGGGGAATATAAACAGTTTAGCCGTCATTTCTTCGCTACCAGTAATAGCTCAAACACTGAATCTGTCTAAATGTTGGCATCACTCCCATATTTATGGTAGTTCAGGTCCATAATGATGGTGACAGGTAACTACTGAGGCCTGCTTAAATTCTCCTAGTGTTCTGCAGTCTTAAACTCAAATCAAACTTGCCAACCAGGCCAGGACTGGCCGTAGCGGGCACCGGGCAATCCCCGGGTGCGCCGCATGGGTGGGGTCCGGTTTTGGGCCCCTGGGGGGAGTTTTTGTTACAGTGCAAAATCGGACCTATAACAAAATCGGCCGAAAACCGGCCATGACAGAGATTCTCGGCAGTACACACTCCACCCCCCCACCCTGTGGGTGGGGGGGCGGCGGCTGAGCACTTTGCCAGGGCCGATTTTGGTTCTCAGTCCAGTCCTGTTGCCAACTCTACCAATTTAGGTAGTTGTCCACAGTTTCTTCAACAGCACTGACTACCGATGTTTGCCTGTCCCAATGCTTTCATGAGGCCAAGGCAGGCTTTGTCAATTCCTCTGTTTCCTAAGTAAAACAAGGATTTGCAATGCAATAGGCCACACATTTGTGAGAGTTAGAGCTATTGGCGTTGTAAATGGCAGTGTCTTTTACCTATGTGTTTTGGTTTGGAGATGATGTTTGTGGTGTGGAGTGGAATTATGTAGGTTACATTGGAATAATTAGTTGTGGAATTGTGTGTGGTGGAATTGTGCGGCCTGGAGTGGATTTGTGTAGTGGAATTATGTGGCATGGTGTCGAGTGGAACTGTGTGAAAAGTAAATATATGGTATTGACTATACTGGAATTATGTGGAGTGCAATTGTGTATTATAGAATGTAATTATGTTGGAATGGTATTTTGTGTTGTGGAGTGGTATGTAGTAGAGTTTAATTATGAGGTGGGGTGCAGAAGTTTGTGTGCATGATGTTGATTTCTGTGGTGTGGATTGGATGTATGTGGTATGTTGGGTGATTGTGTTGCAGAGTTTAATTATGTGGTTTGTCATCAAAGTATGTAGTGTGGAATGGAAATGTGTAGAGTTGAATTGTTAGGCATGGAAGTGTGTGGCATTGAATTAAATTATGCTGATTGGAATTATGTGGCATGGTGCAAAGTGTATTTGTGTGGTTTGTGTTACCAAGTTTAACAATGGAGAAACACACAATTTAAGGTGGAATCTTTGTCCTGGTGCATTGCTGCTTTAAAGGGAAGTCTCAAGATTCGAAACATCATATTTGACTATGCACTGATGCAAAACACTCAACAAAACCGCGCTCGCCATGCTTGTCTTTGCATAACAAGGATGGAGCAAACGGACAGTGGTACAGAATTGTCCTCCTGCCTAAATAAATGTACAAAATAATTTGTTAAAATATGTAAAAAAATACCTATGTCAACAGATGTTTTAACTATGCTATTTTTAACAATCAAGTGACCTGACCTTGTACTATTTTTGCCATATTTGTTATAAGAATAAGAATGATGACATTTTTATAGCGTTCACAAGCAAGGCCTTTGGTTGCTACCATAACGATAGAAAATGTATTATTAAGCTTAGTCCTATCTTTCTCGTTTAAAAAGCGAGGATAAATCATATTTCCCATCTGCTATTATATAAACAGCAAAAACAGGGCAAATGTAGTTTGCTTTATGTGTGATTCATTGCTTTGTAGAAAATTTGCAAAAATGCATTTGGTACATTCATTTTCTTCTAGAATAGTTGTTGTCTTTTAAATTTCAAGAGTACCTCTAGAAAGTTTACAGTATATTCCCTTTGGAGGGCAAGCCCTCCTATTCATAAGACATTCTGGCATACAACACATCTTTTCTACTCTATCATTACTAAGGTGGGTGCAGAATACGCTATGCATCACAAGCTTACCACAACATTACTCACTGTTTCCCAAATAATGTATCTCGAGCCCAATCGGACTTATAAACAGAAGGTTGAGCTGATGAAGGGCAATCCTACTTTAATCATGACTGGACACATGTGGATGCTTCTTATGTAGGCTTTAATCCTGTGGTAAATTAATTCAATATTACCTCATCTCAGAATTTCTATACTTAATAATCATAATTTCAGTCAAAGCAAGGAGAGGAGTCCGTGGTGCTCGAGTACAAAAAAAAAGGTCCAGTAACTCGAGTTAAGGGGAGAGCTCCTCACCAAGCGGGTACAGGAGTGGTCTGCAGCTTTATTCACACATCAGAATATTTATACAGTTTCCAGTCAATAGGCAAAAGAAGAAAAGAGAAGTGACAAGAAAAAGGGAAGTGACAAGCAGTAATTTCCAACAGATATGTCAAGGTAAGGGCGTGTCTTGTGTCTCGTGAGAGGGCATGTGATGTGTGGAAATGTGTTCTCTTTCAGTTGAAGGCCCTTACTCATTCGGGGGTTTATCTCTGGCTTAGAGTCAAGAACAGGAACCATCTTGTGTAAAACAGGAACTATCTTGCTGGTTCTGGGAATTGGCTGAACCACAAGAGTCAAAAAGAGGAACTATCTTGTGTAAAACAGAGACCATCTGCTCTCTGGCTTGCAGTCAAGGACAGGAACTATTTCTTAAGACAGGAACTGTCTGCTGGTTCTGGGAATTGGCAGAAGCACAGGAAGGGGTGGTCAATGAACTAAGATGCCAGGTGCAGGGTGTCTTACAGTTAAGAAAACAGGAACTATCCGCTGCTGGTTCCCAGAATTGGCAGAACCACAGAGGCAGGCAGGCAGGCAGGCAGGCAGAAACAGGGAAATGATGGGGCACAATTGCCAATTGTATTTCCACATTCCCTCCTTGCCCCAGAGTGTACCTACATTATATCTCAATTTGCATGAGATCATCTATACATTCTTGTAGCATAATTCTTTCCCTTTCTCTCTGCTGGACAAGTGGTTTAGGAATGCAGTTTGCAGCGCATACACCGCACAGGGCAGGACCACATTGGATGCAAAGGCAGCATCCAGTTATTATCAGGAATATTATAACTGCTGCTGACAGCAGTTCCCATCCCCAGGACGATATTATCTTCCAGAACCAATCAGACCACGTCCAAGTGCCAGGTTCTTGATGTAAACTTACGGCTATCTTGTGTAATTTGGTTATGGCCGTGTATACAGATGGGGAATCATCAGGAATAAATATACAGCAGCTAGAGCCTATAATTTTACAGGCTCCGCCTCTGTCAGCCAGGATGATGTCAAGGACAAGGCGATTTTGGAGAGTAACCAATCAGATGGCGGACTGCTCCTGGGTTAAGCTCCCCAGGGCAGAAGCCGTCTGGTTTACAACAGCCTCTACGGTGCTTGTCAACCTGCGTATAAGCTTGCTGTTCTGTACAGGGCCAACAAAGAAGAAGAACCCTTTGTTAAAATCTGTATACTGTTCCCATGAGGTTTCTGTTTGGTCAACCGAGGAGGTATCGATTGTTCTTTTATGTCTGACATGGGGCACCAGGAGGTCTCAGTGGTAAGTGAATGGGGCCACAATGACAGGGGGTAACAGGAATGCTATATAGCAAGTTCCCCCCTAGTTCAAGGGCAGCTGCACATAGGCCGTTTGGCCACAGACGAAATAAGTATGGCGAGACCCTGTACCCCCACTTTTGTACCGCTTTTGGCCGCCATAAGTGTGGTAGGGTATACTCAGACGTGAGTCCCTTGCTCACTTTGCCACTGGATTCAAGCAAGCCGGGCTGAATATGGCTGGAATGCCAGAAACCGGTCCTCGGAAGCTTGTTTCCGGTCCAGGGAAGACATGGCTTGGCAGTTCGGGCTGGACTGTTCCCATGAGGCACAGGGTCAGACTGATTTGCATATGGCCATGTCTGAACTGGGGTGGCAGAGTGGGCTAAAGAACGGTGATAGATTAGACCCAGATCTTTTGACTGGGTGTGAATGTTTGATTGATTCAGATGCTCTGTCCATAACCACCCCCTTTTGTACCGCTTGTAACTGAGCCATTTTTGTGGATGCACAGGTGTCCTTTTACTGGTGAGACCGAGATGGAAGGGGGACCAGTATTCTTTTTAGGTTTGGTATTTAACATCTTGTAGGACATGGTCATGTTCCCTTGCTTGTATTCTTCACTTTCTAGGGCTGTACCTGTCGCCTGAGGAAATCCATCCTTATTTGGGTTACAGGCAGCATTAAGTACCTTGTTTAAGTCCCCCCAAGGCCACCCATTCTTGCATGAATTATTTCCGTCAGGGCAGGAGGTGGGGGTAGTATTGTCAGCTGTTATTAGGGCGAACCAGGCTTCACAAATCCCATTATAGGAAAATGGGAAGGGGAAAAGAGTTTCAAGTTTAACATTTGTATAGCGCACTACTCACCCAGAGGGTCTCAAGGCGCTTGAGGGAGGGGGTACTTTACTTATCGAATATCCAAGTTTTTAGTTGTTTTCAGAAGGAGGGGTGGTTCTGTGTAAGGCGGAGGTGGGTGGGGAGAGAGTTCCAGGTTTTGGCCGCTAAGTAGGAGAAGGATCTTCCCCTCATGGTGGACCTATGGATGCGTGGAATTGCGGCGAGGGCTTGATTGGACGATCGTAGTTGGCGGGTGGGGGTGTAAAAGGACAGGCGCGTGTTGAGGCATTCGGGTCCTAGGTCGTAGAGGGCTTTGTGTGCGTGGGTGAGGAGACGAAACGTTATTCTCTTGTTGACAGGGAGCCAGTGGAGGTCTTGCAGGTGACCGAAAATGTGAGCTTGGCGGGGGATGTCTAGTATGAGTCTGGCTGAGGCATTTTGGATGCGTTTTGGATCCTCCCTTTTTCTGATGAGGTGGGAGGTGGCCACATATCCAGCAATTTGTGCTATTGCTGGCCTAATAAGTGTGTAGTGTAACATCTGTATAAAGGTATTGTTTTGCAAGGCTAGTCTGTGGGCTTGTTCATGAGGGGGTAGGTCATGATATGTGTGTTCCTGAGTGCTGTTGGGTGTATGAGAGGTGTGTGCTATTGGAGGAAAAACAGTGTGGAGGATCCAACCAAGACACGTCATAATGGTTATGAAGAAAAACAATATCATTAAACATATGATAGAACCACTACTCAAGTTCTTAAAGTTCTTGTTTCTGTGTTTCATTCTATCTTTTTCCCACATAGTCAAGGTGTTTAAATCCATCCCCATGCTCCAACCGCTTCACCACTGGACCTGCGCCCAGTGGACTTAATTAGCCAGAGTCCGGATGGCAGACCTCAACTTTGATTTATATTCTTGTTGTGGGGTCAGTTCCAAGGGCACAAAAGATTGTTCTGTTACAATGTCACTAGGGTTGGCAGCGTCGCTGGCAACAGTGTCTCTTTGTCCAAAAAATTTCCGGCAGTGGCTCGCGTGTAGCCAGCCCTTCCTGCCTTCGACCTTCACCGCCGTCCGCGTGGTTAGGAGCGCAAACTTTGGAGTCTTCCACCTGGGCTGAAGAGAACTGGTCCTGTCGAAGTTTCTTATCACCCAGTCGCCGGGTCGGATAGTGTGTTCTTCAGACTCAGAGGCAGTTTTGTCAGGGGAGGCTGCAGCGACCTGTGAACGACAAGATTGGAGTGCAGACATCAAGGAATCCAGGTAATCAGTCAATATTCTGCTGTCTACATCAGTAATTCTTTTAGGCATTACCGTACCCCACATATTTGGTGGTCTGCCAAAGACCAACTCATACGGAGATGGACCAGTTCTGGAATGTGCTACCATACGCATGTAGAAAAGGGCAACCGGTAAGGCTACCATCCAGTCCACGCCTTTGTCTGTACATATCTTGGCCAATTTTGTCTTCAAAGTCTGGTTGTGTCTCTCTACTAGACCTGCTGCTTGAGGATGTCTTACACAGTGAAATTTCCAAGTGTACCCTAACAGAAGAGACACTTGCTTCATGAGTTCAGAGGAGAAGGGCTGGCCGTTGTCTGAGTAGATGACGCGGGGCAGCCCATATCTCGGGAAATATTCTCTTACTAGTTGCTTAGCAGTTGTTGTTGCAGTGTAATATGGGACGGGATAGTCTTCTGTTCATCTGGTCAGAGCACATACTACAACTAGCACATACTTGTGACCTCTACATCTCTCTATCTGGATATAGTCCATTTGGAGAACTTCAAATGGATGGTCAGGGGGTTGGAATCCACCCTGCTCCACCTTTGTGCCTTTACCTGGGTTGAACTGATTACAAATCATGCACGTTTTAACTTTTTGTTTGGCTGCAGCTCTCAAATGTTTGTTGTGCCATATGTTCTGTATACTGTCTAACATGGCTTTTTCTCCCAGATGCGCTGGCCCATGTATGGTGTTTATTATAACCTGTACCATAGCATCCGTCAGAAACCATACTGCTCTTTCAGGTGTCATCCAACCCTGATCTGTGAGGACCGCTCCTTTTTCCTTCCATTCTAGCAGTTCCTGTGGAGTGGTGTGACTTTGGACATCCTGGATGTCAGAAAAGGGGTCTCGTATTGCGTATTGGCGGTGTAGTATATTCAATTCTGTGTTTGCTGCTAATTTGGCTGCACTGTCTGCGGAATCATTTCCTTTTGATATTTCATCGGTTCCTTTTGTGTGTGCTTTACACTTTAATACTGCACCTTTCGCTGGTAACTGACTGGCCTCTAAGAGGGCAGTGATGAGTGTAGCATACTGTATTTTAGCCCATGTGATGTGAGGAATCCTCTCTCTTTCCACAATGTGCCGAAGTTGTGTACAACCCCGAAAGCGTACTGTGAATCAGTGTAAATGTTAACTGATTTTCCTTTTGCTAAGTGACATGCTCGTGTTAGTGCTATGAGTTCGGCTGCTTGTGCCAACAGTATCTCTATCTTGTGTGCTTCCAAGGTGTTTGTACCATTTGTGACAGCATAGGCTGCTGCTAGTTCTCCAGTGGGGAGTCTCATGCAAGAACCATCAACAAAAAGTGTCATTTCTGCCTTAGAAAGGGGAGTATCTTGTAAATCTGGTCTGGGTTTGGTCACTAAATCAATTATGTCAATACAATCGTGAAGTTGTTCAGTAGGAGAGGTCAGTGGCAACAGTGTTGCTGGGTTTAAAATGTTGCATTGTCTAATCTCAATATGTGGCTGAAAAAGCGGCATCTCATATCCGGTGAGTCTGGCTATTGTCAGATGCTGTGTTTGCGTTCTGTTTAGCAGAAGTTCTACAGCGTGTGGGACCTGGACTATCAGATGATGTCCCAATACAATAGCATCGCTTTGTCTAATAGCTTGTGCAGTAGCTGCTACTGATTTTCGACATGCAGGTAATGCTTGTGGTCCTGGATCTAATGTACTTGAAAAATAACCACATGGTCTATGTCTGTCTGCTTGAAGTTAGGGCAGGACTGAAAGTGCTGTACCTGAGTTTTCTGTTACAAACAAGGTAAAATCTTTGGTGTAATCAGGTGTTGCTAACACTGGGGCTTGACACATAGCCTTTTTAAGAGACTGAAAAGCTTGCATGTGTTCATCTGTCCAGGGTAATTGTGGAGTAGCGCCAGCTTCGAGTGTTATCAGCTGCACTAATGGTTTAGAAATGAGTGCAAATTGCGGGATCCACTGTCTACAATATGAGGTGAGACCATCAAAAGCTTGAACTTGTTTCTGTGTTGTTGGTTGTGGTATTTGTTGTATGAGCTGGATGCTTCCTGTGTAAGCTGCCTACCCTTCTTTGACAGCAAGTGCCCTAAGTATGCCACTTGCTGTAAACAAAATTGGAGCTTACCAGGGGGAAACTTTATGGCCATTTGCAGCTAGGAATTCTAGTACTAGTAGTGATGCTTCAGCACATGCTGCGTCGGATCTGGCCGTAATGAGGATATCATCAACATATTGTAGTATTGCTGTATCCGTGGGCATTTGAATAGTATCCAATTGTCTTTTCAGCATTTGGCTATATACACTTGGACTTTCGGTGAAACCTTGAGGAGCTCTTGCAAATTGGAAACTTCGACCTTGTTAGGAGAAGCCGAAAAGGTATTGACTGTCTGGATGAATGGGTATACTGAAGAATGCGTTTTTTGAGTCAATTACAGAAAAATGCGCTGCTTCTGCATCTATGGCTGTGAGTAAAGTGGAGATGTCTGGGACCACAGGGTGTTGTGGAATGACACATTTATTGAGCTCTCTCAAATCCACCACTAGTCTGTAGACAGGTGGTGTTCCTGGTTCCACTTTTTTATGAACTGGTAAAACAGGGGAATTGCAAATGTTCAAAGTTGTTTCTTTAATTACACCTGACTGTGTTAGGTCCTGAATAATTAACATTAATGCTTGTTCAGCTTGAGGTGGAATTTTGTATTGTCTTACACGTGGTAGTTGGGCTCCCTCTTTCAGTGTAACCCTGTGAGGTGTTATTTCCATACATCCTACTGTGGTGGAATCAGTGGCCCAAAGGGTGTGTGGCAAATCTTTCAAATGCTCGTCTAATTCTTTACTTGTGTAGTGGCCCTTAAAATCTCATAGAAATAATCTGACATCTTTAGGTGAGCAAACAATAACGGCTCCTAATTCTTTCAATCTTTTTATACGAAGCAAATTTTCTGGACATGATTTTGCCAATATAAGATCTGTAGTTGTCGTGAGGGGACCAACCTGCAAGGGCAGTGGTTTTGACGTGGCGTTTGTCACCGGTTATCCGGAGAAACCCAGAGAAATGCTTTTTTGAACCCAAGAGAGGAGCCTCTGGGACCTCTTGATGGCTTATTGTTGTTTTACTGGCCCCAGTGTCTAGTAGAAACTTTCTATCCTCCCCAAGAAGTCGGACCTCTATAAATGGGCCTAAGCTAGAAAAACAACTAAAATAACCTGTGCTCATCCTCTCGTAGCTTGGTGCATAGCAAGCAAGTTTATCAAAAACAGCAATGTGTAAAGTATTGGTGCAGCACATACAAACAATAACTCAATGAATAGACCACAAAAGACTCCACACAGGTTTATGAAAAAATGGCTTATAAGATTTTAAACACATTAAGTCCCAAAAACAAAAATGCAATGCAAATATATCTGTAGGTCAATGTATAACAGCCACTAGAATGTAAGATCTTTCGTAGGTCCCTCAAGACCGTTGTACTTAGAATAACTCAGCCATCTGTGAGAGAGCGCAGAACAACTATAGGGACCATATGGGTCCGATCACACACAGTACCTTGTGCAAGATTGTGGGGTACAGACGCACTGTTGGCACTGTCGGCCTTGGAGATTGGCTTCCGATGTTGCACTGATCCAGTTTTGGGTGGCACTGCAGCAGTCTTACCTCAGAATGGTAGGCAGGTAATGACGTTGCCCCTGCAACACCTTGGCACAGGAAGTAGGTGATCTAGGGTGATGCACTGGTGTCAAACGCAGATCTTTTGAAGAATATAACACAGAGCGCTGAGCTTAGCTGTTAGATGGGGGCAAGCACTTCCGTAAATAAGGACTCTCACACGTTTGGAGATAAGGCAGAGGTTCATTGGCATGCAAATAGATATTCTACCTGTTGGACTTGGACCTTTTTGCAGGGTCATCCCATGACTTTTTGCCTTACTGTAATTTTTTCTGGCCTGTTGTTGGTGGTTTAGGACACAGGGCACTTTATCACTGCAGTTTAGTGCTGAATTGCATATGCTCTCTATGGTAAACTAGGTAAGATTGGTCTATACCTGTTGGTATATTTAAAGTACCTATCAGACCTTTGTACAGTGGTATCTCATATACCCAGGGCCAGTAAATTAAATCCTACTGGTGGGCTTGCAAAGCTACTTTCGCCACCCATCAAAGTAGCCTTTCACGCCTGTCTCAGGCCTCTGCCATTGAAGGGCTTACACGCACAGTTTACTGCTGCTGTGATATGGCACATAAAGCGGTTGCCATGTCTGTGACTCCCCTTTTACTACATATCAGTCACCCCTAAGGTAGGCCCCAGCTAACCCGATGGGCAGGGTGCTGTGTAGGTAAAAGGAAGGACATGTGCCTTAACTGTGTGGCATGTCCTGGTAGTGACAAACAGCCTTTTTGGTTTCTCACTGCTGTGCGGCTGCTCTCCTATACAGCCGCGGCCCGTGGAGGGAGTTCCAGGGGGCAGAGGCGGGGCGGGGGAGGGGCAGGGTGGGTATGGATGATTGCAGGTAAGTAAACAATTTAATAAATAAAACGAATTTTGTAGCACGCGTTTTATTCATTAAATTGTTTACTTACCTGCAATTATCCATATTCCAGTGTTTAGAACCCTCCAACCTGCCCCTCCCCCACCCGCCTCTCTGCCCCACGGAACCCCCTCCACGGGCTGCGGCTGCTACTATAGGAATGCATTGGGGATCCCCTGATATGTGCTTTCAGTGGTAATTCCTCCTGACATGAGAGGGGTAGTGTGATCAAGTTTAGTATGTTTGGAATAGTGGTGATAAATGCTGCATACTGGTGTTCACAGATTTATTATCACTGTTTTAGAAATGCCACTTTTAAAAGAAGGTATTTCTGTGTGTATCTGTCCCTGCTAGTTGTGTATTGACTCTCCGGCCTTGGAGTGACAGAGGATGGGGAGGTGCAGTGGCCCAGAGAGTCTAAGTGAGTCAGCACTAGACTGAATAGGTCTGGCCTGCTTTTGGATTTGAGTGCAGAGTAGCACCTGCATCTGTGACTACCTTCCACAATGAAGGCTTCGCCCTCGTGTGTTGTGTCTGGGGACAGGGAATACACTTACAATGGGGAGTGTTGCGCACTTGACAAGTGCCCCCAGACTGATTTTAACTGGATCCAGGGCCCTGTACCAGAGCAGAACAAAGACTTTGCGGTATATAAATATTGGGGCTATGACCCCATGAGAAATGAACTGATGCTTACTTGGAACTCATGGCCGGCGGGCTGCTGGACTGCCAGGAGGAACCGCCTAAGGACTGCCTCCTGCTAAGGGGCCCTGAGTGCTGGCCTGCCTGTGCCCTGTTCTCTGGCACAGGGATTATCTAGGGCTGTGTGAATGGCCTGGGTCTGGGTCCATTTAAAGCAGCAATTGTTGAGCGCAGTGAAGTTTGGTGGATAGCTCCACTCTGGGAAATCCCCTAGTGCTCTGCCAATGGTTATACTGGAAAAAGCACTGCCTGCTCCCTGTTTGGTCTTCAGAAAAAAATGGAGTTACCCCAGTGCTAAAACAAACGGACGGGATACAGAGAAGCAAAAACACAAAGAGTCCGTATACTAAATTCTGAAAGGGGGGCAAAAAACTTTTACCCTGGACCAAGTATGCTTATATGTGTACCTATTTTTCAATAAATAGGGCAATTTTCTTAACCAACAACTATTGTATAATGTGAAATTATTACACTTGATCTTACCACAATTATATGAAACTCAAAGTTATAAATTTAAAACAAATATAAAAGCAGATATCATTAAAAGCATTTTATTAAACTCATTGATCAATAATCACAGTCAAAATACATCTTCCTTTAGTGGATGTCTATATCTTCCTCCGAATCTGGGTTACAATCTGATCCCTACGAGATTAGAGATAAAAACTTTCTAAAAAGTTGACGCAGCGTTTCGGTGATTTCTTTAATAGTTCTACCTTCTTCAGGACTAAACGTTTCATCAGATCTAGGTAATAAAAGAGTTTTCATCAGGTCTAGGTAGTGACAAGTGCAGTTAAGACACTTTGCACAAATTAGTAATCCTATACATTCTAAAATGCTGTTCCTAACAAACATTTTCTCTTTTCATGTGCCCCATCTACTTGAAAAGTTTATTTCTAATAAGACATCCAATCATCTGACACTTGGCCAGGTAGCTTCTTAAAGAACTACCATTGTTCAAACAATGCACTAAATATTGTACAAATTACATATTTAGTTTGCAAGTGACCTTTGTGTATGCTATTGTTATCTCCCAGTCTAATCAGCATGATTTTTAATTACATTGCTCTTTCTGAATTCCAAAGAAAAGTAATTCACCCCTCACATGGAGCTAAGGTGACCTCTATGGTACCAGCAAATATATTAAATTCAATTTGCCTGGTTATTGTGAATAGTGTTGTCTCATTAATTTACAAGTCACACGTCATTTCATTCGGTCATTGCATAATTTCGTTAACGAAGCCTCCTTAGTTCACCAGGTACTAATCTCTAAATGAGACTATCAATATCAGTACATACCTTGTTTTACATTAAATTATGTTTAAATCACACAATTTGTGGGGGATGACCCTCCTAATTCATGCAATGGTCTTTATGATGAGACTAAAACACAGAAAAGCCATTCTTAGTTTGTCTCACTAGTGAGTCTATAGTTTTTAAACAAAAAGGTTTGTTATTGATGCATACCTTATATCAATAATCATCAAAGAAGTTTCTCTTGTCCGTAAGAGCCACTGTGTCACTTATCTTGCACAGATTTGGTTAAAAAGAGCATAAATGCTTTCTGACTGATTTTCTAAAGGAAAACCAATAACAGAACGGGTCACCAGAACACATACATTTTATGGGATTTATCTAAAAAGGCCCTCATAAGGGTTGGTTGCTTACCATTTACGTCAGTGAGATGCAGTCCCATTTGTAATCAATTATGTGTAGGGTACTTGCATCAATACGTCGACGAGTGCCAGATTTCTTCAATTTTTTTATAATTACACAACCAGCTTTGTTTCAACCTACGTGTAAATGAGGAGAGGAAGATATATTTTCCATTTTGTCTTTTCACTCCATCAAATATTTGTTTGAAACAAAAAGTTTGTTTAAAAACCACATATATATCTAATTTTAAAACTACAAGCACCATAACAATGTCTGATTTGTATTTTACTACATAGATGGTCAATTTGGACCTAAACTATATCACTCCATGTGCTAATTGCTCCCAACATTCACTGTTATTTATAATGAATAATATCGAATTTACACCGATCGTAAAAAAAGGTTAGACTTCAGGTGGGAGACAGACTTAGTGCTTTCTATTGCCACTGGCCAACATGTGCTGAAACACTGATCGGCCTGGGGTGTGGGCCACTACTGCCATGGCTCCTTTGATCTACACTCCACAGGCACGTGGTGGGGTTCGAAATTGGTGACAATGCCCGAGATGGGGGCTCACTCACTAAGAGTGCGGCAGGAGATGCCACAGATACAATGTTCGGTTGGGTGTCTAGCCTGCATTTTGGTTACAGGAGGAAGTCGTGGCTCCTTGCCACTACAACTAGAGGCCAGGCTGTGATTTTGCCTGGTTGTGGGTGGATCCGGCAGGAGCGACTGATCCAGAGCCTCGTGGGCTCCTGTGGCCACGGGAAGGAGGTCAGGACCTCAACTGCCATCCCGGGTTGCTGTGCAGGCGGGGTGGTCGAGGAAACAGAAGTCAGGCGGTTGTTGCCTGGTTGTGGGCAGGGCCTACGGCCATGAGCTGCCCAGCAGAGAAGGGAAGCAGACAAAGCTTTTACTCCATATTCTGGAGACCGCCCTGGAATTCTGGCTTGCCCGGAGTGAGGGTGAGTCCAGACAGCTATCGTTGGTGGAGTTGGCTTTCTGGGGGACCAAGTGAGGTCTTCCTGCCCTAGGGCCATTGCGCTTCCTCTTGGAAGCATTACAGCAACTAACCCCAAATTGAGTGCACAAGACCCAGAGAGGTCTCCACGTATTTGGCTGGCCAGAAGCTGCATCGCGCCGCTTGTGGCAGCTGCAAATCTTGGGTACTATCATGCTTCTCCAGAGACCGGGCAAGCTGCACATCCGCCCCTTTGCTTGTGGCATTGTACCCCTGAATGGGGTGAGACCTCAACAGAGACCCCCAGGGACAAGAATTATCACCTTTTGTGATATAGGCGGGCATGTGGCTCAAAAGTCTATAAAAAGAACACCAGGTATTTGTAACGACCGGATTTTCGGACCAGATGGAATCAGCTCCTAGAAGCCCCTCTAACCCAGTCGGAACGTAATCACCTCCCTCCTTAGAACGTATTTACAATGGGTATAGATATATGTATGTACATCTCGTACCTAAGGATGGGGAAAATAGCAATAAACATGCATAGGTTTTCTACAATCTCCTATTCTTACCAACTAGTCTCGCGGTCACTTAGGCCCAGACTACTCTACCCTGCGGCAGGTCTGATTATGTACCCTTACACACTGATCTCCCTCAGTGCTCACTCGACACGCAATCCGGCGTGTCTACACACGGGGCTGCAGTCACAGTGCTCTCTCTCTCATCCAGTCCACAATCCGGCGGACCTACACACCTTGTCCTCCTGGTGCTCACTCACTTACAACACGGTCCACAATCCGGCGGACCTATACACCGTATCCCCCCGGTGCTCTCATTAACGCCGCGTACCAACGACGATCACTTTCCTATGAACACCTGTGGAAGAAATCTCTCATTGTCTACTCGGGATGATACTACAATAATAAGAGTTAGAACGGCTTTCCAAATTGATATGTGTACCTTCTGCTCTTGGCATCAAACGTTCCCTCTCTCCCTCGCTGTTCAGTCACCTCTTACCTGACCGGGATTTCACATCCGTTCATGCAAACAATGTCTGACTAGAAGACCAGGTTACCCTGATTGAACAAGAATACAAGGCACATGTCGGTTCACTAAGAACTGGGGTATTTTATTACAATGATTATAAACACAATACTATACGATAATATATATTCTGCAAAGAAAAGTGAAAGGTTAGAATGTGCACACTATAGGGGAAAGGGTGGAGGTCACCTTATTAACGTGAAGTCGGGGTTCGGCAGTCATCTAGGTTCCCTTCTCGTCTGTGTCTTGGCTCGTCTCGGAATCACACCTTAGCAGTCACGAGTACACGTCTGCACCGCTATGCTCGGTCTCCTCTGCTTCCCTCCAAGTCACTGGAACCTCTCTCGTTATTAGCTGCTGTCTCTCTCTGTCTCTGATCGCTCTGCGCTACTTCTCCTTCTCCTTCAGTCTTTCTCAGAGAGTCTCAGTTTCATGATCTTTCTCAGACTTCAAAATGGCGACTGTCTGCCTGGAAATAATTAATGGCATAGATGCTAACGGCTAGCTGCCGCCTACGGACTGACTGACTCATTGCCTAACACTTTCGCTAATATGGAAGCCTGTCCCTTCATGGAAAGTTACGGCCAGTAACCTGCCGCCCACCAAATTCTTGTACCTCCCCGTACCAAGGACACGTTCCCAGCCGGCCGGCCTGAAGTTGTGTCTTCGGAGTGGAGAAAAATACAGTCTTTCGATAAAGACCAGCCTGAGCCGGTTCTCTCCAAGCGAACAACACTTCGAAACTAAAACATTACACTTGGCCTAGAAAGCCTCTCATGCTGCCGGGCAGAAAGCAAGATGGAGTCTCTCCCGTTTGAGGCCTACAAGGCCCGAAATAAGCATAACTCCATAGAAGGTATACTAACACTCTTGCAAAAGGACGGATCATCACTAATACTAATGAATCTATCCCCTAACTTAAGTTTATAAGCCCTGATCTAAGGAAAAGGGTACGAAAATGCACTACTGTGCCTTATGGATAAGTCCTGTTTATAGTTCTAATCCCTGTACTAGAAGGGTAATAGGCTGGAGTCATCTTCCATCATTCTCCCTCCAAAGAGGGCCGAAAAAGTCGGTCAGAACACTTCACCCTTGACTCCAGTCTATTAACCATGTTCTATATGGAACTAACATCTGTGGAAGAATAATAGGAAACAAAATTAACTGATCTATTTCTCTTGCCAAATCTACAATATTGGAGTAGAGAAGGAATGCACTGAATAAAGCAGCAAATGGCTACTAAAATACAAATAGAAATCACAATACCCCCTAATATCTGTCGTAGAGAATGTAAGTCAGGTAACCAATTGAAGAGCCAGTCAAACCAACCCTGATCAATATGTTTTCTAACTTCTGCAGTCAAGTCGTGAAGTTTGTCAATATGGGCTTGGATCGATCTGGAGTGGTCTGACAAATTGAAACAGCAAAGACCCTCAAAGTCAGAACAATCATGTTCATGCTTTAACAGGAGGTAGTCAATTGCTGCGCGGTTCTGCAGAATTGCTCTGCGTTCACCCTGGGCATCTAATAACATGTCAGATAGAATGGTAGAGGTTTGATTAATCGATTTGACCATCCAACAGGCCATTTTTCCAATTGACTTGGCATTGTAAACTGCCAACGCCGGGACACCAATAATGGAAATAGCTAAACTCAGATATTCAGATTTGGAATAAAGATGAAGGGAAGAATCACAGTCCTCATGTAACATCATAGAATCACGGACTAAACGGGAATGAGTATTGGGATGTGAAGAAAACATTAATAAACTCAGTCTGGTGATGGCACATGGACCACCGGAAATATTTGCAGGAATATAGGGCCAGGAGGAGTTCCCGCAGGAAAACAACCAACCAGAGGGTAACAACATTGTACGGTAATGGCTAGGAGCAACTAATATACGTTTGCATGTCATATTATTTCTAACAGAAATACATGAATTCGGAAGTCTTTGTAAGCATAGCAAACGTTGATGAGCTGAAAAAGAAGTGGCAGCATTTAACTTCAATCTGACACATTCAGTAATTGCTTTAGGATCACAGGTCAAGATAAAGCATAAATCAAATCACCCTGCGTGATAATGTAGGTAGTAATTTGGGAATGATTTGGGGGAATGGAGTCTGAAAGAACAGTACACAAAGGGCAAAATTCAAGGGCCGCGAAATCGCCCAGAATAATATTGGGTCGGGCACTCGATATATTGAAAATGTGCTGCAACGTTTCAGTGGAGGCAGGGACGGCAACCAAGCAGGTCGCTAAGATGTCAGTCACAGAACGCATAGGGGTAAGGCAAAAATGCGGGGAATTAGTAACCCGCTTAGCAAGGGTGATCCAAAAGTTCGATGAGGAATCCCACGCAGCGAAGGAACGCGGAACTCGGGTTCTCCAATCAACCGAAGTCTGTGGGTTCTCTCCTCTCCCGGCGTAGCAGACCAAAAGGAGTCCAACGCCGGCACATCCTGCAGCACCAGTCCAGAGAATGATCTGAAATAAAATCAAATACAGGCATTATTCATTCTCGTAAATAACATTTGTCAGCCGGGACAGCTTCCCAGCTATCTTTCCCTGGTCTCATTACCAAAATGGTATTGTCATGACCGGTCGCAATGACTTCAGCCTGTTCAGGGGGATGTTTAGGCGATTGCACCCATATTTTCGCTCCAGGATTATCAGTAGAGCCGAAGCCTTTTTGGCCTCGAACAGTTAGCAAAGTTGGGGCAACGCCTTTCTTAATCTCACCACTGAAAACAGGCATAATTAGCAACTGAGCAACACGGTCAGATTTTTGAATCGGTAAATCAATATCACTGCTATTCAGCAGGAGAACCTTAATCTCTCCCTGATAATCACTGTCAATCACTCCTCCGAGTACTTGAACACATTTCAAGGCAAGGCCCGATCTAGGGGCAATCAGTCCAAAACTTCCAGCTGGTATACAGACACCAACGCCAGTCTCAACAATAATTCGGTCCCTGCTCTTGAGAGTAGTATCATTCATGGCATGCAGGTCCAAGCCTGCGGAACCTGGGGTTGCTCTGCATGGAGCCAAAGCTCCGGGGGTAATTTCCCAATACATTACAGTATTACCAATGGTGCTGGGCTTTGCATCAACATTTGGAGGAAACAAACGCATTAAAGGAGATTCAGCATGCAACAAGGGACGATTATTCAGAATCAGCAATGCCTGGAGTAGAAAGTCTCTCCAGTTTTTGTAGTGTTCATCAGTTAACTTTCGTAATTGTTCCTTTAGCAAACAATTCATTCTCTCGATCAGGCCTGAGGCTTGTGGATAATACGGAATGTGAAACACCCATTCAATGTTATTCTCCACACAAAATTCCTGCACCAATCTTCCACGGAAATGGGATGCGTTGTCAGATTGAAATTGAAATGGAACACCATAATATAATATGATTAATTCCAATGTTTTAATGGTATTGATTTGGGTAGCTTGTTTGCAAGGGAAGGCCACTAGAAGGCCACTATAGGTATCAACAGCTGTACAAACATACTAACAATTTTTGCTCATAGGGAGCGGGCCAATGTAATCAATTTGCCAAATCTGAGCGGGCAATTTTCCCCGATGTAAATGGCCTTTAACAATATGTGGTACTTTCCTCTTTCTAGAATGTTGACAGATGGGACAATGCAGAATGATATCTTTAATGTAATTTAAAGGAATATAAATTCCTCGATCGGCAGCCCACCTGCTAGTGGCTCTCTCTCCAAAATGTCCTGCTTTCTGGTGGGCCCATTTCGCCAATCCCGCCAAATCAGAATCTTGCATGTCCACCACTGCCTCAGCAATTTTAGATTTTTCATCTGCAATGTTATGAAAGAATTTGTCAAGGGAGTCTATCGGGGTATGAGCATCCACATGAAAGATTGTCACAGTACTCTGTGGGAGCATTTCCCAAATTTCTTGCCATAGTTCTTTTCCCCACAATTCTTTTGAATGCAATTCCCAATTATGAGAATGCCAAGTTGGTAACCATACCGCCAGTCCATTAGCTATGGACCAGGAATCAGTGAAAATATGACATGTGCCAGGTAGTTCCTGTTTCAAAACTTGGTAAACTGCATATAATTCAGCATATTGACTACTCTTTCCTTCACCAGTTGTACTCAGTAATTTCTGCGTGGTCGGATTATAGGACACTGCCTTCCAATGCCGTTTCTCACCAATGAACCTCGCTGAACCATCCGTAAACCACACATGTTTTCTGTCCTCCGCGGACAAATCATCAAATGGCTTACCCCACTTGACAGGAGATTCCTGCACTACAGGTACGGAGCAATCACTTCCAGTCTCGTTCGATGGTGCCTGAGCCACTCGCTCATGTAACACTGCCACACCTTTCGGACCCACACGTGCCCTGTCCTGAATGTACCATTTCCATTTAATCACGCTCGCCTCTTGAGCATGTCCAATTCGATGGGATTTCGGCGAACTCAAAACCCACTGCATGATAGGAATTTCAGGTCTCAAAATTACAGCATGACCTAAGGTCAATTGCTCGGTATCCACCAGAGCCCAATAACATGCAAGCAACTGTTTCTCAAAAGGTGTATAATGCCCACCAGCCTCAGGTAACTTTTTAGTCCAAAAACCTAATGGCACTTTTTGTCTGCCCTGCTTTTGCCATAAACTCCAATTGGCATACAGACCTTCTACAGACACATTCAAATCCACATCACCCTCGCCCACAGGCCACAGATCCAAGGCGTACTGAATCGCTTCTTTCGCCAAAGTAAAAGCATTCTGTTGTGGTTCACCCCATTCAAACGCATTCTTTTTACGAGTAACTCGATATAAGGGAGCCAAAATCTGACTCAAATGGGGAATATGTTGACGCCAAAAACCAAACAAGCCAATGAAACTCTGAGCTTCTTTCCTATTTCTCGGAACTGCAAAATCTAAAATTTTTCGTTTCACCTGCGGGATCACTTCTCTGTGACCTTCATGCCAATTGATGCCTAAAAATTTAACATTTTGGGATGGACCTTGTAACTTATCAGGATTAATTTCCCAACCTTTTGCACGTAAGCAATCAAGGATCTGATCTAATTGGATCTGGACCTGATCTTGTGTCTCACCTTGAATTAAAATGTCGTCAATATAATGACACACTTGAATTTGCGGGTGTACAGTCACTTCGGACAAATGCTCCGCCACCAGCCGGTGACAGATCATAGGACTATGTACATAACCTTGAGGAAGACTTTTAAACGTCATTTGACGTCCATTACAGGTAAAACTGAATTGTTCCTGACACTCGAGGGCAATCGGAATTGAAAAGAAAGCATTAGCAATATCAATAGATGCATACCATGTACCTGGATGCTTCTGAATTCTTTGAATTAAAGTAACAATGTCTGGTACTGCAACAGCCAAGCGGGGTGTATGTTTGTTCAATTCTCGATAATCAACGGTCATGCGCCAAGAATTATCACTCTTGCGCATGGGCCAGACGGGATTATTCCAAGCAGAAGTAATAGGAGTTATAACTCCTGCGTCAACCAAATCTTGAATTGTGGCACTAATTTCTTCATGACCACCTGGAATATGATATTGTTTCTGAGAAACCACTTTCGTAGCTTGGGGAATCTTTATGGGGGGCATCCGTAAACGGCCAACCCGTACGGGTCTGGACGATATGTAGTGCTTAGTTCCAAATTGATAACAACCATCATCCAAATGCAAAGTCATTCCTTTCAAAATATCAATTCCAATTATATACTCCAAAAGCGGTACAACTAACACAGAATATTCTTTACGGGGAATTCTACCAATTTTCATCTCAAGTGTAGTTTGCACTGCGGGGGTCTCTTTTCCACCTAAACCAGTAATTGTGAAAAATTGTCCTTTAAATTTCTTTGATTTACCATGAATTAAAGTGGCCTCCGCTCCTGTATCTACCAATGCTCGGGCCCTTTGGATATTACGATGTTTCCAAAAAAATTCAATATCTACATAGGGTCTGTTGTCTCTGTGGGCCCACATGCGTACTGGAGCTTGACCTATTTCCTAGTCATTTTTACTGTGTTCTGTCAACCAAGACAAATCAGGATAAATGCTCTCAGGTTTCTTGGGAATCAGAATGTCCTGTTCATATCCATCTCTATTACGAAATGGATTTTTGTCATTTTCCCTTCTCCTCAACTCAGGGGAATAACCTCTTTCATCTCTGTGTCTGTTGGAAACACGATCATCTCTCCCCCTTTCTCTGTCCCCCTCTCTCACCCTTACATTCTCACGACGAGGGGATACATCACGTTCATAGCGCCGTTCATCACGGCGATCAGCATCCACACGACGCCTCTCATCACCACTGTCATCAGAACCACGGTCACAATCATTCTTTCGCACACGACGGACACCCTCCTTCCGATCTAAACCACGCTTACGAAACATGTCCCATAAACGATTATTAGGTTCACCGTCAATGTCCTCCCTTTTCACACCATCAGCCAATAGTGCAAGAAACATATCACGTCTAGAGAATTTATAATCCCCCGCGGTACGACCCTCAGGTCGAGATTGTCTCTCAGGTTTAAACCATTCACCCAACTCACCAAGCTGACGAACAGATTCAAGCACCATAGACAAAGGATTGCGAGTCTGATTGATTAACAAAGTCATCATAACCTGCTTATAAGCAACAGGGGAAGAACGGATAATGCGATTGCGTACAGAAGATGTTAATAGACCATCCAACAACCTGTCAGAAGTACTGAGAAAAATCGCAGTCTTCATCACCTCCTCTTTCAAACGTTGCGACGCATCGCGCAAAGTGTACCACGGCTTGTCATTGACAGGCCAATCAGATTCAGTAGGGTATTTATGATTACAGCCATCATTTGCAAGCTGGAGCAGACTAATTTGGCCAGCACCATTATCATTCCGAAAATGATCTTGTACAGTAGAATCGGAACTCAAAGAGCAAAATCGTAAACAATCACCAGCATCAAGCATGATACCAGCAGCACCTAATTCATAAAGACGCACCATCCATGTAAGCAAAGTTTCACCGGGCCGTTGTCGAAATCGTTGTAAAATGTCACTAACCTCATGTTGGGTAAAATCTTCAATACTATCCAAATGGATACCATTCGGCATACCAGGAGCCTGTTGCAATTTGCGTCGAAAAACAGGGTGAGCAGAAACCTCCGGAAGAGCCTCCGAAGAAGCCCGGTCCTTAGATTTAGAAGAACAATCAGGGCGAGATACGTCATCAGAACGGGAAGAGCGACCGCGGTCGCTAGAAATATCATCTTTGTCACAAGAAGCAGATTTACAATCACGTCCGGAGCGAGAAGACTCGCGCTTGTCACCCTCCTCAGCCGAGGAGCCAGAATCATTTGAATCCCAGATATTACCATCCCACTCATCGGGGTTCCAATCCAGTCCGGCTTTCGCCACGACCAGACGCACTTTCCGTGTAGAAACACGACCACGACGGTGTCTGTATTTGTATTTCGCAATGCGCACTGCAGCCCTTTCGGCTATAGTCTGATAAGTCTCAAGTTTGTCGGCAACCAATTTATTCTGACATCGCAAAAGAGTATGCGCATTCTGCACTTCAACAAACTTTTCTTCCATACCCACAAACCGCTTCTGCAATTTAACAAGCCTCTCATGAAGCATTCTGAATGCAGTTAGTACAATCCAACCTCTGCGTCCTAAAATAGGAAGCTCATCACCCTTCACTACTGGAGCTTTTTGCAAGCAAGAAACCACATCAGCAGTCTCCGCCTGCTCCAAACAAGAAATCCAATTCACACTCAAACCAGTAGAATCGGCCCACTCACGGGCCAAGGCCTCGTAAGGCGTTGATTCCCAGCCGGGAATTTCAACAGGCAATTTGAAAGTAGATTTCGATTTTTTCGAAAACATTTTAACACACAAAAAATATATACACAATTATCAACAAAGAAAATACGTACGAGCCGAGCGCAAACCAACAAGATCAAAACAATACAGCGCACACAGGCTTCGTAAACAGTTTGTGACGCCAGATGTAACGACCGGATTTTCGGACCAGATGGAATCAGCTCCTAGGAGCCCCTCTAACCCAGTCGGAACGTAATCACCTCCCTCCTTAGAACGTATTTACAATGGGTATAGATATATGTATGTACATCTCGTACCTAAGGATGGGGAGAATAGCAATAAACATGCATAGGTTTTCTACAATCTCCTATTCATACCAACTAGTCTCGCGGCCACTTAGGCCCAGACTACTCTACCCTGGGGCAGGTATGATTATGTACCCTTACACACTGATCTCCCTCAGTGCTCACTCGACACGCAATCCGGCGTGTCTACACACAGGGCTGCAGTCCCAGTGCTCTCTCTCTCATCCGGTCCACAATCCGGCGGACCTACACACCGTGTCCTCCCGGTGCTCACTCACTTACAACACGGTCCACAATCCGGCGGACCTATACACCGTATCCTCCCGGTGCTCTCATTAACGCCGCGTACCAACAACAATCACTTTCCTATGAACACCTGAGGAAGAAATCTCTCATTGTCTACTCGGGATGATACTACAATAATAAGAGTTAGAACGGCTTTCCAAATTGAAATATGTACCTTCTGCTCTTGGCATCAAACGTTCCCTCTCTCCCTCATTGTTCAGTCACCTCTTACCTGACCGGGATTTCACATCCGTTCATGCAAACAATGTCTGACTAGAAGACCAGGTTACCCTGATTGAACAAGAATACAAGGCACATGTCGGTTCACTAAGAACTGGGGTATTTTATTACAATGATTATAAACACAATACTATACGATAATGTATATTCTGCAAAGAAAAGTGAAAGGTTAGAATGTGCACACTATAGGGGAAAGGGCAGAGGTCACCTTATTAACGTGAAGTCGGGGTTCGGCAGTCATCTAGGTTCCCTTCTCGTCTGTGTCTTGGCTCGTCTCGGAATCACACCTTAGCAGTCACGAGTACACGTCTGCACTGCTATGCTCGGTCTCCTCTGCTTCCCTCCAAGTCACTGGAACCTCTCTTGTTATTAGCTGCTGTCTCTCTCTGTCTCTGATCGCTCTCCGCTACTTCTCCTTCTCCTTCAGTCTTTCTCAGAGAGTCTCAGTTTCATGATCTTTCTCAGACTTCAAAATGGCGACTGTCTGCCTGGAAATAATTAATGGCATAGATGCTAACGGCTAGCTGCCGCCTACAGACTGACTGACTCATTGCCTAACACTTTCGCTAATATGGAAGCCTGTCCCTTCATGGAAAGTTACGGCCAGTAACCTGCCGCCCACCAAATTCTTGTACCTCCCCGTACCAAGGACACGTTCCCAGCCGGCCGGCCTGAAGTTGTGTCTTCGGAGTGGAGAAAAATACAGTCTTTCGATAAGGGCCAGCCTGAGCCGGTTCTCTCCAAGCGAACAACACTTTGAAACTAAAACATTACACTTGGCCTAGAAAGCCTCTCAAGCTGCCGGGCAGAAAGCAAGATGGAGTCTCTCCCGTTTGAGGCCTACAAGGCCCGAAATAAGCATAACTCCATAGAAGGTATACTAACACTCTTGCAAAAGGACGGATCATCACTAATACTAATGAATCTATCCCCTAACTTAAGTTTATAAGCCCTGATCTAAGGAAAAGGGTACGAAAATGCACTACTGTGCCTTATCGATAAGTCCTGTTTATAGTTCTAATCCCTGTACTAGAAGGGTAATAGGCTGGAGTCATCTTCCATCATTCTCCCTCCAAAGAGGGCCGAAAAAGTCGGTCAGAACAGTATTCTAAAGGAGAGCGCAGGTGTCGCGCTGATTGTGGGGCGCTTGTAGGGATGTGTTCACCCCTTACAAGTAGGTTATTAAGGTGACTGCGGATTACGAGCATATCAAATGCGTTATGCCCTGCGGTGCTATAGGAAGTCTGTGGGCTAATGTGCAAGTAATATATACCGGGTGTACGTTGGGCATGAGGTGTTTAGCAAACGTACATTACTGTAAGAATTTACTTTGGTGCACTGTTGCTAATTATGTGTATGCATGTTGTACTATGATAAGTGCCATTATTTGGTTTGTGCCTGATGCTTTGTGCTAAGCACTCTTACCAGTAGTTACTGGTTGCCCAACCTAACTGTGATAAAGGTGGTAATGCCAGTGATTCGATTGGCCTATTGGTGTATACAATCCCTGTAAATTCCTGGTGGCACAGTATATATATGTGGTATGTTCTGATGTGTTTTATGGATAATACAAAGGCTATTTTCATATAACTTTGTGTGGAGTTTCTTTTGTGGTGTGCTGCTGTGTTAGTGTGTTGCGCATATGCTTTACACATTGACTGCTCTGCCAAGCTACCAAGGGGATGAGCAGGGGTTATCTTAGTGTGTAACTCCCTTTCCAGGGCTAGAGTGGTGGTTTCTGCCTGGCTTAGGTACATGTCACCCAACCAGAAATCTCTTTTCTAACACTACCCGAAGTAGAAAATCTACCCAAGTGGTGAGCTCTGCAAAGTGCGGAAAACTCCGCGTACGGAGCAGAGTTCCCTGGTCAGGCCCAATGCCAACAAACCCTTGGAGAGCACTTTGAGTTCAGTACAGCATGAGGGAGCCAGCAGCAGACCAGCAGAACAAGGTAGGTAGCAAAGTGACAATCACTGCTGAAGCACAGCAATCAGCAAGCACCAGGCCAACACAGCAGAGCAATTAGAAGAGTAGAGCCCCCTCCTGGAAGCACATCAGTCCTTCTGGCAATTTACAGATGTAGATCTAGATTTGCAGATGTGCGTCTGGTTACAGGTCCAAATGTGTTGTCAGATTGGGTCTGAGACCCAGTACTTATACCCAAAAGTGCCTTTGAAGTGGATGTGACATCAAAGGCTGGTCTTTGAAGTGCAAAGGTCCCTTTTCAGCCCAGTCCTGTCTGCCAGGATAACCCTGAGGGGTTGATCAGTGCTTGCTTTGTGTGAGGGCAGGATACCACCTATTGAAGTGTAAGTGTCAGTCAGTCAGTAAATGTAAGTGTCAGTTGCTCCCCTTCACTCTGCCCCGGAAGACCCATCATTATGCATACGAATGAAGATGCAGCTGAGAGTCATGTGTTTGTGGCTGTCCCTTATCACTCTTTTGTTGAATGGGTGTGGCTTATTTGTTATGTTTTTTCTATATGACACTTGGAATTATCACAACTTCTATGACTTCAGTGATGCAACCCTGCTGGCAGCACCCCCACTCTAAAAATTGTTCCACCACCACTGGCTCCTGCAGCAGTATTTTTGCCCCAAATTACTCTTAATTCCACAAGCTGGCATAACCGTGTAATTTCCGTTATTCCAAAATGCTGAAATTCCTCTAATTACTCAGGCATAATTAACATTTTCCCAGGCCTACTATAATTGTGTAATAGCCATACATAGTTTAATATAAGTGCAGCTATTTGACAATACAGCAAATTATATAATTCTCATAGTCTTAAATGGGTCTCTGTTGCATAGTGAGCCACATTATGCAGTCAGGTCATTTTAATCTGCAGCTCCATTTGTCAAATAGGAAATAAAGTTAAAGTGATGGTGTTGGTGAATGAGATGAATATAACAGCATAAGTACAAATTGTGTTAAAAAATAGACTGCAAAAAGGTTAACATTTTGGATTGGATGATTGCATACCGAGATGAAGTACATTGACAAAGAAGAATATCAAGGACAGAATATCAAGAGACCAAATATAGAAAGGTAAATGCAGACAGAGATTATAGATTTACTGTTCCTCACTCCCTTTATATATGTGCTTTGCAGATATATGTACCACGTAAATACATATATGTGGATCTAGGTATAGGAAAGCTCGACTTACTTACCAGTTTTTTTCGCTATTTAGTACCCTCACTATTTTGACTTTGAGTAATTTAGTATGCACAGCGTACATGACTTTTAACAGAGAAGTTATCAGAAGCTAAGACTGAATGTGATTTTCAATTAGACAAGAATTTAGCAGAATAATAACTTTCCTCGACCTGCAGGACGCCTAATAGTCATATATAATATGCATCAGTAAATACTGCCTGCTGCAGTAGTAAAAAACTTTCTTTTGACAAAAGGCAGCAAGAGGGGCGGTGTAATTGAGGGATAAGCTCCTCTTGCAAGAGGTATGTACTAGGTAGGATGTAATTGCATAATGTATGCTTGTGAAACTCCCTTATAATTTCACAAAATTATGCTTTTGTATTGGAATGTGACTTGCCTGTTTCTTATCTTACTTTTAATTTTACAGCTGAAAGCACACCTCGCATAAAAAGACTTGCGAGGTACCGGCAGGACCCTGGTTCCAATAGAAAATGTCTTTCTGCAAGACGGTTTCTATGCAATCCAGTCACCAATTGACATCTATGGAGACTTTTTAACGCAAGACACATGCTTGGGTGAAAAAAAAACATTATGCAATTTTCATGTAACACAACATTTAGGAATTTTGCAAATGTCGTCAGCTCAATTGGAATTTCCCAGAGGCCTAGTGTTAACACCCCCTAGTGGGAGCAGTTTTTGGATAAGAGCCATGCTTATGATTTCGTGTGTCATAGGGACAACGTGAGGGCCGGCTTGTTCATTTCACACTGATATGAGGAATGTCCTTGTAGTAAATCACTGTGAAGGCAAACCTTACAGAGAATACACTTTTCATTTCAGGAAGCATCCTACCATATTGTTACCCACAAGTTCCCGGTAAGATTTGGAATGCCCATATCTTAAGACTTGTTAGGAATCACTTATCTAGAATTGATGGCACGCCAAGGTAAGGATTATTTTATCTTTGGGTAGTTTTATTATCCGAAGGCATAGTGAATAGTTTTCTAAACAATCATGCACACGATATCTTCCTGTTTCTCAATTTAGAAACGAGAGAGCAAATACAAATATTTCTTTAATGCCTGGGGAGGCTAAACAAGACCACCTAATTAAAATCTTTGCCTATAAGAGGCTTTGTGTTACTGGAAGCTGTGGTGTTTAGATCTCTTGGAGAAGACTGTCGGTCTTTAGACAGCTGATGTACAGTTAACTGTAGGTGAAGCACGCCTCATAAAAACTGCAACTGCTGGATGGAGTAAACTGAAACATTGGGACATGGGGGCCATAATATCAAGAAAGGGCGATACATTATCGCCACTTTTATCAGCAGGAAACTGCTGCTAAAGCGGCGATAATGGGCTTGAAATTATGCCCTTTTGAATTCCCATAGAAGCCCGGGTTAACACCAGAACCTGGGCTTCTATGGGAATTCACAAGGGCATATTATCAAGCCCGTTTTCGCCGCTTTTGCGGCAGTTCCCTGAGGATAAAAGCGGCTGTAATGTAACGCCCTTTCTTGATAATATGGCCCAGAGTTCTTGTGATGGAGCACCCCTACAAAATGCACTTTAAGTGGATGTGGTCTCTGGAGACCTGTTCTCAAGATTTGAGAACAATTGCCAATAAGTTAGATCAAATTCATTTTTTTTAAATTCAGACGGGGAACTCTAAATCCAGGCAAGGACCTACTCAGAAAACTGACCAATGAGCCTGATGTGAGCTGTGGCTCATATTTTCACTCTGACTGTTTGCTATGTGTGTTTATAAAGTGCATTATCACCTGTGAGTCTATCCTGACACGGAGCAGGTGTGTGTACCTGGCCCTGCCTTTGGTAGGTTTGTTAATTGAAAGGCTTTAGCTTCTTGCAGAATTCACGAAGAGAGCAGGAGCTTCTGATGTGCAGTGGACGGTTGTTCCATGCTTTAGGAGCAACAAAAGAGAATGGCCATCCTCCAGATCTGGTTCTGTGTATGTGTGGGATTTGTGCTAGTAGGAGTCCTGCGGAGAAGGTGTGTCTGGGTGGTTGGTAGAAAAACATATGACTGTTCAGGTAGGTCGAGCATGAGTTTTGTAGTGCCTTGAATGTGTGTATGAGGATTTCAAATTGAGCATGTTTGTGTATAGGCTAACTTGCTGTTAACTAGGGTGTGAGGGACAATTTTTGTTTAGTAATACTTAGGAGCCATTTGAAGATCTTCCTTAGCATCTTCAGGGTTTCCCAAACAGCATACTCTGTCAAAATGTGACTGATTTCCCTTCTGCATTATTACAAGTTATATAGGTTATAATACACTTGTAGTAGGGTGGATGGGCATCTGCTACATTTGTAATGGAGTATCCCATCTGCCAACTTTAAATGATGCCCTAAATGTTATTGGTTAAGGGTTTCTGTTTAGTTGTGCTGTGTTTCATGGCATGGTGCTGGCTTTTAAGAGTCATGGTTGGGGTTTTGGGGCTGGAGTTCATGTTTTAAGGGGCTATGGGTAAATGGTATAGTGCATAGCGTATAGGGGCAAATGTTACGGATTTAGATACAGGCTTTTGGGTTTGTGGTACACGGTTTGGGTATCAGGAACCGGGTAAAGGAACCCTATGATTACATTTGTTTAGTGAAATACGTGAATATGTGTTTGATTTAGGGTGTGCCGATGAGTGTCACCTGAAGTAAAACAAATTATGAAGTCTTGCTCTGAGATTAACACTGCTCTTAATTTGCTGCAATATTTTTATAATTATTATTTGTGTAAACATATGCAACATGCATTAAAAGGGTAAAACTTTTAAAAATGAACATAATTTTTAATTTAATTTAATAACGATTTCTAAAGCGCCTGGTGACCCAAGGGCATCCCCGCGCTATAAGATTTGTGATCCTGTTGAGGGGGAGGAGAGGGAGGGGAGACAGTCAAGGGGACTTCATTTAGGAAACAGATGAGTCTTTAATTTCTTGCGGAATGCTAGGTAGTTAGGTTCAAGTCTGAGGGAGCGGGGAAGAGCGTTCCATCCCGTAGCTGCTTGAACGGAGAATTGTCGTCCTCCTGTGCGGGTTCTTTCGAATCTAGGAATGCTAGCTAGGTTCTCATTCTGGGATCGTAGGGATCTGGTTGCTGTGTAGGGGGTGATCATTTTGCTGAGGATCGCCGGGCCAGATCCGTTGATCAGCTTATGTGTCGTACACATCGCTTTGAATTGCACCCTTTGGCGCACAGGGAGCCAGTGCAGAGCTTTGAGGGCCGGCTTGGCGGACATTCTGGAGGGGATGTTAGTGAGCAGGCGTGCCGCCGCATTTTGTGTCCGCTGGAGTTTCGTTAGGGTGGCCTCAGGGGCTCCCAGATAAACCAGATTGCTGTAGTCCAGGCGGGACAGTACTAGTCCCTGAATGAGTAGTTTCCTAGAAGTAGGTGGCAGTAAGGGCAGGATCTTGCGGGTCGTGCGCATGAGCCCGAAGCAGGTGCCCGAGGTTTTGGTTGCTTGTGTTTTCATAGTAAGCTCTGGTTCGAGCCACACACCGAGTGTCTTAATTTCACGTTTCGGGGGGGGATTTCCCCGAACACATCGGGCCAGAGTGCTGGAGGGATGGTCGTCCATTGTTTTCCTAGGAGCATCACCTCCGTCTTTGTCCCATTTAGTTTTAATGATGAGTTATTCATCCAGTTGTGAATTCCTGTAAGGCAGTTGGTCAGGTTTTCTGGATGGTCGATCAACTGGGACAGGGAGACGACCAACTGAGTATCGTCAGCATAGCTTACCATTTTTATGTTAAATGGTGTTACCACGTCCTCAAGAGGGGCCATGTAGACATTAAAAAGCGTCGGACTCAGGGAGGAGCCCTGAGTGACGCCGCTTGTGAGTGGGAGAGTGAATGAGTGATGATTGTCGTCCCACACTTGGAAAGTGCGCCCTGTAAGGAAGGATTCAATCCAGTTGATTGCTGTCCCGGTAAGTCCTGCATCCGCCAGTCTATGCAGAAGGACACGGTGGTTGACTGTGTCGAAGGCTGCGCTTAGATCCAGGAGGATCACTGCCACTGATCCTCCTGAATCCAGTATGCGCCTTGCTTCCTCAATGACTGCAAGAAGTGCGGTGTCTGTTCCATGGCCTGGGCGGAATCCAGTTTGGGATTGTCTAAGCAAGTTGTTGGCTTCAAGGAATTGTGACAATTGTGTGTTTACCAATTTCTCAGTTACTTTGCTGATACCAGGAAGTAGAGATATTGGTCTGTAGTTAGACAAGTCTGCTGGGTCTAGCTGAGGTTTTTTTTGAAGTGCTTTCACCACCGCACTCTTCCAGCTGTCGGGGACAGATCCGTGGGCGAGCGAGCTGTTGATAAGATCCGTGACAGTGGGTATGATGACTGAGGCTACGGTTTTGAGGAACCTGATTGGTGCTGGATCCAAAGGTGACCCACTTTTCATTTTCGTTAAGGTTCGTTCGACCTCTAGGCAGGTTACTGGCTGGAATGTCGGTAGTATGGGGCGTAAGTTACTTTCGGCCTGGTCGGGGGATAAATGGCTTTCCGTGTGGCTGGGGGGACCGGGGGGGGGGAGAGAGGTCAGGATGCGGGTGATTTTGTCATTAAAGTAATTCGCTAGCTCATTACTTCTGTCAACTTTAGGGGTGGTGGAGGGGGGAGTGATGGGGACTTTGAACAGCTCCTTCACGATTAAGAAGGATTCTCTGGCTGAGTTGGATGATTCTTGTATCCGCGTATCATAGTATGAGGCTTTAGCTTGTCTGATGGCCTCTTTATAGAGTTTAACTGTGGTCTGGTAAGCTTCTTTGTTGGCATGTTGCCAGTTTTTCCTCCAGAGTCGTTCGGCTTGTTTGCAATTTTTGCGAAGTATTCGGAGGTCCGCGGTGTACCATGGAGCTGAGCCAGGTTTGCCGTTTTTGTCTTCCCTAGTTCTAAGTGGGAGTACTAAGTCCAGGGAGGAGGTGATCCAGTCTCTGAATATTTTGTCTGCGGTAGCCGGGTCTTCTGCGTGTGCAGGAGTGGTTCTTTCAAGGGTCTTAGCCCATTCTTCCGTGGGGAGTCTGGACCAGGTCCTGTCCTTGCTGTAGGTGGGAGGTTTTTGGTGTTTCCTGAAAGTTCCAGGTAGTTGGAAGGGGACTAGGAAGTGGTCTGTCCAGGGAAGGGGAAGGGCCTCCTCATGTTGCATTTAATATTTGCATTTAATATTTAATATTTAACATGTTGCTTTTAATATTTGCAAAACAAAGTAAAACTAACCCATCAAAAATAAATGTAAAAAACTCAAATAAATTGGCTTTTTTTTTGTTGACTGCACACTTGTGCACTAAACGAATTCTCAGTTATGTGGTGGGCAGAAGATTAGTGACACTTGAACATATCAGAGGATGAAGAGGGCTGAACGAAAAGGTATGCATGTATTATACCATTACATGATTTTTTTAATATGCCGGCAAAACACTTAAGCAGTTTCTAGACAAGACCAAAATGAAACTGAAGCTGTTTTACAGTACATAGAACTGAATTAATAAGCTCAATTGCACTCCCCTGAATCCACCATGGATCCGTTGTGCTTTCTCCGTGATCTGCGAGCACTTCAATTCTCAAAACTGAGTAGTGTCTGCTGCACCAAAACATTATTTACATTGAAGCAGAACCAAGAAGCTTGCAAAGTAAAGTCATAAAGCAATCGAAGATCACAGAAAATCACATCATGCAAGGGCTGCGCTCATGGAGGATCATAATGGCGCCCACACAGAGTTAAAGACCGACGGCTGGAGAAAGAGCAACATTAGCCCACTTTGGCGTGTTCTGCACTTCAAGCAGACCCAAGGGAAGGAAAAATTAGACTACGACTCACAGCAGTGAGGCCCATGCAGACTGTGGGCAGGACATGGTGAGGGTCTGCCTCGTTTTATTTATATATTTATGTACTTACCTCGGTTCGGCGGTATATCGGAGTTTACTACCTCCCACCCTGCACCTACCCCGCCGCGCCCCAGCGCCCCGCAGCACTCCCTCCAGGAGCCGCTACTGGCAGTGGCAGCTCTTAGAGGGAGTGCTGTGGGGCGGTGAGTCGGAAATTCGATGGCAAGGAGTAAAGTGACTAAATAAATAAATAAACTTTTTACCTGGTGCTTGCTACATCGCCGACTCGGGGATGCCCTCCCTCTGCAGGTCGCCACTGGTTAAATGTTTGCTTTTGCTCTTTAACTTTCAGTAATCACTGGCAAGACTCTTTTTCTGCGCAGTTCTCTTGCAGTAAGAGTGAGATGTAAGCATTTCGTAGCAGCAGGTGTCGATCAGAGAAATGAGTTAGCCTTCTGTGGGGAATATAAACAGTTTAGCCGTCATTTCTTCGCTACCAGTAATAGCTCAAACACTGAATCTGTCTAAATGTTGGCATCACTCCCATATTTATGGTGGTTCAGGTCCATAATGATGGTGACAGGTAACTACTGAGGCCTGCTTAAATTCTCCTAGTGTTCTGCAGTCTTAAACTCAAATCAAACTTGCCAACCAGGCCAGGACTGGCCGTAGCGGGCACCGGGCAATCCCCGGGTGTGCCGCATGGGTGGGGGCCGGTTTTGGGCCCCTGGGGGGAGTTTTTGTTACAGTGCAAAATCGGACCTATAACAAAATCGGCCGAAAACCGGCCATGACAGAGATTCTCGGCAGTACACACTCCACCACCCCACCCTGTGGGTGGGGGGGAGGCGGCCGAGGACTTTGCCAGGGCCGATTTTGGTTCTCAGTCCAGTCCTGTTGCCAACTCTACCAATTTAGGTAGTTGTCCACAGTTTCTTCAACAGCACTGACTACCGATGTTTGCCTGTCCCAATGCTTTCATGAGGCCAAGGCAGGCTTTGTCAATTCCTCTGTTTCCTAAGTAAAACAAGGATTTGCAATGCAATAGGCCACACATTTGTGAGAGTTAGAGCTATTGGTGTTGTAAATGACAGTGTCTTTTACCTATGCGTTTTGGTTTGGAGATGATGTTTGTGGTGTGGAGTGGAATTATGTAGGTTACATTGGAATAATTAGTTGTGGAATTGTGTGTGGTGGAATTGTGCAGCCTGGAGTGGATTTGTGTAGTGGGATTATGTGGCATGGTGTCGAGTGGAACTGTGTGAAAAGTAAATATATGGTATTGACTATACTGGAATTATGTGGAGTGCAATTGTGTATTATAGAATGTAATTATGTTGGAATGGTATTTTGTGTTGTGGAGGGATATGTAGTAGAGTTTAATTATGAGGTGGGGTGCAGAAGTTTGTGTGCATGATGTTGATTTCTGTGGTGTGGATTGGATGTATGTGGTATGTTGGGTGATTGTGTTGCAGAGTTTAATTATGTGGTTTGTCATCAAAGTATGTAGTGTGGAATGGAAATGTGTAGAGTTGAATTGTTAGGCATGGAAGTGTGTGGCATTGAATTAAATTATGCTGATTGGAATTATGTGGCATGGTGCAAAGTGTATTTGTGTGGTTTGTGTTACCAAGTTTAACAATGGAGAAACACACAATTTAAGGTGGAATCTTTGTCCTGGTGCATTGCTGCTTTAAAGGGAAGTCTCAAGATTCGAAACATCATATTTGACTATGCACTGATGCAAAACACTCAACAAAACCGCGCTCGCCATGCTTGTCTTTGCATAACAAGAATGGAGCAAACGGACAGTGGTACAGAATTGTCCTCCTGCCTAAATAAATGTACAAAATATTTTGTTAAAATATGTAAAAAAATACCTATGTCAACAGATGTTTTAACTATGCTATTTTTAACAATCAAGTGACCTGACCTTGTACTATTTTTGCCACGTTTGTAATAAGAATAAGAATGATGACATTTTTATAGCGTTCACAAGCAAGGCCTTTGGTTGCTACCATAACGATAGAAAATGTATTATTAAGCTTAGTCCTATCTTTCTCGTTTAAAAAGCGAGGATAAATCATATTTCCCATCTGCTATTATATAAACAGCAAAAACAGGGCAAATGTAGTTTGCTTTATGTGTGATTCATTGCTTTGTAGAAAATTTGCAAAAATGCATTTGGTACATTCATTTTCTTCTAGAATAGTTGTTGTCTTTTAAATTTCAAGAGTACCTCTAGAAAGTTTACAGTATATTCCCTTTGGAGGGCAAGCCCTCCTATTCATAAGACATTCTGGCATACAACACATCTTTTCTACTCTATCATTACTAAGGTGGGTGCAGAATACGCTATGCATCACAAGCTTACCACATTACTCACTGTTTCCCAAATAATGTATCTCGAGCCCAATCGGACTTATAAACAGAAGGTTGAGCTGATGAAGGGCAATCCTACTTTAATCATGACTGGACACATGTGGATGCTTCTTATGTAGGCTTTAATCCTGTGGTAAATTAATTCAATATTACCTCATCTCAGAATTTCTATACTTAATAATCATAATTGCAGTCAAAGCAAGGAGAGGAGTCCGTGGTGCTCGAGTACAAAAAAAAAGGTCCAGTAACTCGAGTTAAGGGGAGAGCTCCTCACCAAGCGGGTACAGGAGTGGTCTGCAGCTTTATTCACACATCAGAATATTTATACAGTTTCCAGTCAATAGGCAAAAGAAGAAAAGAGAAGTGACAAGAAAAAGGGAAGTGACAAGCAGTAATTTCCAACAGATATGTCAAGGTAAGGGCGTGTCTTGTGTCTCGTGAGAGGGCATGTGATGTGTGGAAATGTGTTCTCTTTCAGTTGAAGGCCCTTACTCATTCGGGGGTTTATCTCTGGCTTAGAGTCAAGAACAGGAACCATCTTGTGTAAAACAGGAACTATCTTGCTGGTTCTGGGAATTGGCTGAACCACAAGAGTCAAAAAGAGGAACTATCTTGTGTAAAACAGAGACCATCTGCTCTCTGGCTTGCAGTCAAGGACAGGAACTATTTCTTAAGACAGGAACTGTCTGCTGGTTCTGGGAATTGGCAGAAGCACAGGAAGGGGTGGTCAATGAACTAAGATGCCAGGTGCAGGGTGTCTTACAGTTAAGAAAACAGGAACTATCCGCTGCTGGTTCCCAGAATTGGCAGAACCACAGAAATGTGTGGTCAATGAACGGGGGTGCCAGAGGCAGGGTGTCTTGCTTGTGGGTCTGAAGACAAAATGGATGTCACACAAAATGGGTGCTTGTCTGAATAGAAAAATGGCTGTCAGGCAGAAACAGGGAAATGATGGGGCACAATTGTCAATTTTATTTCCACATTCCCTCCTTGCCCCAGAGTGTACCTACATTATATCTCAATTTGCATGAGATCATCTATACATTCTTGTAGCATAATTCTTTCCCTTTCTCTCTGCTGGACAAGTGGTTTAGGAATGCAGTTTGCAGCGCATACACCGCACAGGGCAGGACCACATTGGATGCAAAGGCAGCATCCAGTTATTATCAGGAATATTATACCTGCTGCTGACAGCAGTTCCCATCCCCAGGACGATATTATCTTCCAGAACCAATCAGACCACGTCCAAGTGCCAGGTTCTTGATGTAAACTTACGGCTATCTTGTGTAATTTTGTTATGGCCGTGTATACAGATGGGGAATCATCAGGAATAAATATACAGCAGCTAGAGCCTATAATTTTACAGGCTCCGCCTCTGTCAGCCAGGATGATGTCAAGGACAAGGCGATTTTGGAGAGTAACCAATCAGATGGCGGACTGCTCCTGGGTTAAGCTCCCCAGGGCAGAAGCCGTCTGGTTTACAACAGCCTCTACGGTGCTTGTCAACCTGCTTATAAGCTTGCTGTTCTGTACAGGGCCAACAAAGAAGAAGAACCCTTTGTTAAAATCTGTATACTGTTCCCATGAGGTTTCTGTTTGGTCAACCGAGGAGGTATCGATTGTTCTTTTATGTCTGACATGGGGCACCAGGAGGTCTCAGTGGTAAGTGAATGGGGCCACAAAGACAGGGGGTAACAGGAATGCTATATAGCAAGTTCCCCCCTAGTTCAAGGGCAGCTGCACATAGGCCGTTTGGCCACAGACGAAATAAGTATGGCGAGACCCTGTACCCCCCCTTTTGTACCGCTTTTGGCCGCCATAAGTGTGGTAGGGTATACTCAGACGTGAGTCCCTTGCTCACTTTGCCACTGGATTCAAGCAAGCCGGGCTGAATATGGCTGGAATGCCAGAAACCGGTCCTCGGAAGCTTGTTTCCGGTCCAGGGAAGACATGGCTTGGCAGTTCGGGCTGGACTGTTCCCATGAGGCACAGGGTCAGACTGATTTGCATATGGCCATGTCTGAACTGGGGTGGCAGAGTGGGCTAAAGAACGGTGATAGATTAGACCCAGATCTTTTGACTGGGTGTGAATGTTTGATTGATTCAGATGCTCTGTCCATTACCACCCCCTTTTGTACCGCTAATGGAACTGAGCCATTTTTCTGGATGCACAGGTGTCCTTTTACTGGTGAGACCGAGATGGAAGGGGGACCAGCATTCTTTTTAGGTTTGGTATTTAACATCTTGTAGGACATGGTCATGTTCCCTTGCTTGTATTCTTCACTCTCTAGGACTGTACCTGTCGCCTGAGGAAATCCATCCTTATTTGGGTTACAGGCAGCATTAAGTACCTTGTTTAAGTCCCCCCAAGGCCACCCATTCTTGCATGAATTATTTCCGTCAGGGCAGGAGGTGGGGGTAGTATTGTCAGCTGTTATTAGGGCGAACCAGGCTTCACAAATCCCATTATAGGAAAATGGGAAGGGGAAAAGAGTTTCAAGTTTAACATTTGTATAGCGCACTACTCACCCAGAGGGTCTCAAGGCGCTTGAGGGAGGGGGTACTTTACTTATCGAATATCCAAGTTTTTAGTTGTTTTCAGAAGGAGGGGTGGTTCTGTGTAAGGCGGAGGTGGGTGGGGAGAGAGTTCCAGGTTTTGGCCGCTAAGTAGGAGAAGGATCTTCCCCTCATGGTGGACCTATGGATGCGTGGAATTGCGGCGAGGGCTTGATTGGACGATCGTAGTTGGCGGGTGGGGGTGTAAAAGGACAGGCGCGTGTTGAGGCATTCGGGTCCTAGGTCGTAAAGGGCTTTGTGTGCGTGGGTGAGGAGACGAAACGTTATTCTCTTGTTGACGGGGAGCCAGTGGAGGTCTTGCAGGTGACCGAAAATGTGAGCTTGGTGGGGGATGTCTAGTATGAGTCTGGCTGAGGCATTTTGGATGCGTTTTGGATCCTCCCTTTTTCTGATGAGGTGGGAGGTGGCCACATATCCAGCAATTTGTGCTATTGCTGGCCTAATGAGTGTAGTGTAACATCTGTATAAAGGTATTGTTTTGCAAGGCTAGTCTGTGGGCTTGTTCATGAGGGGGTAGGTCTTGATATGTGTGTTCCTGAGTGCTGTTGGGTGTATGAGAGGTGTGTGCTATTGGAGGAAAAACAGTGTGGAGGATCCAACCAAGACACGTCATAATGGTTATGAAGAAAAACAATATCATTAAACATATGATAGAACCACTACGCAAGTTCTTAAAGTTCTTGTTTCTGTGTTTCATTCTATCTTTTTCCCACATAGTCAAGGTGTTTAAATCCATCCCCATGCTCCAACCGCTTCACCACTGGACCTGCGCCCAGTGGACTTAATTAGCCAGAGTCCGGATGGCAGACCTCAACTTTGATTTATATTCTTGTTGTGGGGTCAGTTCCAAGGGCACAAAAGATTGTTCTGTTACAATGTCACTAGGGTTGGCAGCGTCGCTGGCAACAGTGTCTCTTTGTCCAAAAAATTTCCGGCAGTGGCTCGAGTGTAGCCAGCCCTTCCTGCCTTCGACCTTCACCGCCGTCCGCGTGGTTAGGAGCGCAAACTTTGGAGTCTTCCACCTGGGCTGAAGAGAACTGGTCCTGTCGAAGTTTCTTATCACCCAGTCGCCGGGTCGGATAGTGTGTTCTTCAGACTCAGAGGCAGTTTTGTCAGGGGAGGCTGCAGCGACCTGTGAACGACAAGATTGGAGTGCAGACATCAAGGAATCCAGGTAATCAGTCAATATTCTGCTGTCTACATCAGTAATTCTTTTAGGCATTACCGTACCCCACATATTTGGTGGTCTGCCAAAGACCAACTCATACGGAGATGGACCAGTTCTGGAATGTGCTACCATACGCATGTAGAAAAGGGCAACCGGTAAGGCTACCATCCAGTCCACACCTTTGTCTGTACATATCTTGGCCAATTTTGTCTTCAGAGTCTGGTTGTGTCTCTCTACTAGACCTGCTGCTTGAGGATGTCTTACACAGTGAAATTTCCAAGTGTACCCTAACAGAAGAGACACTTGCTTCATGAGTTCAGAGGAGAAGGGCTGGCCGTTGTCTGAGTAGATGATGCGGGGCAGCCCATATCTCGGGAAATATTCTCTTACTAGTTGCTTAGCAGTTGTTGTTGCAGTGTAATCTGGGACGCGATAGTCTTCTGTTCATCTGGTCAGAACACATACTACAACTAGCACATACTTGTGACCTCTACATCTCTCTATCTGGAAATAGTCCATTTGGAGAACTTCAAATGGATGGTCAGGGGGTTGGAATCCACCCTGCTCCACCTTTGTGCCTTTACCTGGGTTGAACTGATTACAAATCATGCACGTTTTAACTTTTTGTTTGGCTGCAGCTCTCAAATGTTTGTTGTGCCATATGTTCTGTATACTGTCTAACATGGCTTTTTCTCCCAGATGCGCTGGCCCATGTATGGTGTTTATTATAACCTGTACCATAGCATCCGTCAGAAACCATACTGCTCTTTCAGGTGTCATCCAACCCTAATCTGTGAGGACCACTCCTTTTTCCTTCCATTCTAGCAGTTCCTGTGGAGTGGTGTGACTTTGGACATCCTGGATGTCAGAAAAGGGGTCTCGTATTGCGTACTGGCGGTGTAGTATATTCAATTCTGTGTTTGCTGCTAATTTGGCTGCACTGTCTGCGGAATCATTTCCTTTTGATATTTCATCGGTTCCTTTTGTGTGTGCTTTACACTTTAATACTGCACCTCTCGCTGGTAACTGACTGGCCTCTAAGAGGGCAGTGATGAGTGTAGCATGCTGTATTTTAGCCCATGTGATGTGAGGAATCCTCTCTCTTTCCACAATGTGCCGAAGTTGTGTACAACCCCGAAAGCGTACTGTGAATCAGTGTAAATGTTAATTGATTTTCCTTTTGCTAAGTGACATGCTCGTGTTAGTGCTATGAGTTCGGCTGCTTGTGCCAACAGTATCTCTATCTTGTGTGCTTCCAAGGTGTTTGTACCATTTGTGACAGCATAGGCTGCTGCTAGTTCTCCAGTGGGGAGTCTCATGCAAGAACCATCAACAAAAAGTGTCATTTCTGCCTTAGAAAGGGGAGTATCTTGTAAATCTGGTCTGGGTTTGGTCACTAAATCAATTATGTCAATACAATCGTGAAGTTGTTCAGTAGGAGAGGTCAGTGGCAACAGTGTTGCTGGGTTTAAAATGTTGCATTGTCTAATCTCAATATGTGGCTGAAAAAGCGGCATCTCATATCCGGTGAGTCTGGCTATTGTCAGATGCTGTGTTTGCGTTCTGTTTAGCAGAAGTTCTACAGTGTGTGGGACCTGGACTATCAGATGATGTCCCAATACAATAGCATCGCTTTGTCTAAAAGCTTGTGCGGTAGCTGCTACTGATTTTCGACATGCAGGTAATGCTTGTGGTCCTGGATCTAATGTACTTGAAAAATAACCACATGGTCTATGTCTGTCTGCTTGAAGTTAGGGCAGGACTGAAAGTGCTGTACCTGAGTTTTCTGTTACAAACAAGGTAAAATCTTTGGTGTAATCAGGTGTTGCTAACACTGGGGCTTGACACATAGCCTTTTTAAGAGACTGAAAAGCTTGCATGTGTTCATCTGTCCAGGGTAATTGTGGAGTAGCGCCAGCTTCGAGTGTTGTCAGCTGCACTAATGGTTTAGAAATGAGTGCAAATTGCGGGATCCACTGTCTACAATATGAGGTGAGACCATCAAAAGCTCGAACTTGTTTCTGTGTTGTTGGTTGTGGTATTTGTTGTATGAGCTGGATGCGTTCCTGTGTAAGCTGCCTACCCTCCTTTGACAGCAAGTGCCCTAAGTATGCCACTTGCTGTAAACAAAATTGGAGCTTACCAGGGGGAAACTTTATGGCCATTTGCAGCTAGGAATTCTAGTACTAGTAGTGATGCTTCAGCACATGCTGCGTCGGATCTGGCCGTAATGAGGATATCATCAACATATTGTAGTATTGCTGTATCCGTGGGCATTTGAATAGTATCCAATTGTCTTTTCAGCACTTGGCTATATACACTTGGACTTTCGGTGAAACCTTGAGGAGCTCTTGCAAATTGGAAACTTTGTCCTTGTAAGGAGAAGCCGAAAAGGTATTGACTGTCTGGATGAATGGGTATACTGAAGAATGCGTTTTTTAAGTCAATTACAGAAAAATGCGCTGCTTCTGCATCTATGGCTGTGAGTAAAGTGGAGATGTCTGGGACCACAGGGTGTTGTGAAATGACACATTTATTGAGCTCTCTCAAATCCACCACTAGTCTGTAGACAGGTGGTGTTCCTGGTTCCACTTTTTATGAACTGGTAAAACAGGGGAATTGCAAATGTTCAAAGTTGTTTCTTTAATTACACCTGACTGTGTTAGGTCCTGAATAATTAACATTCATGCTTGTTCAGCTTGAGGTGGAATATTGTATTGTCTTATACGTGGTAGTTGGGCTCCCTCTTTCAGTGTAACCCTGTGAGGTGTTATTTCCATACATCCTACTGTGGTGGAATCAGTGGCCCAAAGGGTGTGTGGCAAATCTTTCAAATGCTCGTCTAATTCTTTACTTGTGTAGTGGCCCTTAAAATCTCATAGAAATAATCTGACATCTTTAGGTGAGCAAACAATAACGGCTCCTAATTCTTTCAATGTTTTTATACGAAGCAAATTTTCTGGACATGATTTTGCCAATATAAGATCTGTAGTTGTCGTGAGGGGACCAACCTGCAAGGGCAGTGGTTTTGACGTGGCGTTTGTCACCGGTTATCCGGAGAAACCCAGAGAAATACTTTTTTGAACCCAAGAGAGGAGCCTCTGGGACCTCTTGATGGCTTATTGTTGTTTTACTGGCCCCAGTGTCTAGTAGAAACTTTCTATCCTCCCCAAGAAGTCGGACCTCTATAAATGGGCCTAAGCTAGAAAAACAACTAAAATAACCTGTGCTCATCCTCTCGTAGCTTGGTGCATAGCAAGCAAGTTTATCAAAAACAGCAATGTGTAAAGTATTGGTGCAGCACATACAAACAATAACTCAATGAATAGACCACAAAAGATTCCACACAGGTTTATGAAAAAATGGCTTATAAGATTTTAAACACTTTAAGTCCCAAAAACAAAAATGCAATGCAAATATATCTGTAGGTCAATGTATAACAGCCACTAGAATGTAAGATCTTTCATAGGTCCCTCAAGACCGTTGTACTTAGAATAACTCAGCCATCTGTGAGAGAGCGCAGAACAACTATAGGGACCATATGGGTCCGATCACACACAGTACCTTGTGCAAGATTGTGGGGTACAGACGCACTGTTGGCACTGTCGGCCTTGGAGATTGGCTTCCGATGTTGCACTGATCCAGTTTTGGGTGGCACTGCAGGAGTCTTACCTCAGAATGGTAGGCAGGTAATGACGTTGCCCCTGCAACACCTTGGCACAGGAAGTAGGTGATCTAGGGTGATGCACTGGTGTCAAACGCAGATCTTTTGAAGAATATAACACAGAGCGCTGAGCTTAGCTGTTAGATGGGGGCAAGCACTTCCGTAAATAAGGACTCTCACACGTTTGGAGATAAGGCAGAGGTTCATTGGCATGCAAATAGATATTCTACCTGTTGGACTTGGACCTTTTTGCAGGGTCATCCCATGACTTTTTGCCTTACTGTAATTTTTTCTGGCCTGTTGTTGGTGGTTTAGGACACAGGGCACTTTATCACTGCAGTTTAGTGCTGAATTGCATATGCTCTCTATGGTAAACTAGGTAAGATTGGTCTATACCTGTTGGTATATTTAAAGTACCTATCAGACCTTTGTACAGTGGTATCTCATATACCCAGGGCCAGTAAATTAAATCCTACTGGTGGGCTTGCAAAGCTACTTTCGCCACCCATCAAAGTAGCCTTTCACGCCTGTCTCAGGCCTCTGCCATTGAAGGGCTTACACGCACAGTTTACTGCTGCTGTGATATGGCACATAAAGCGGTTGCCAAGTCTGTGACTCCCCTTTTACTACATATCAGTCACCCCTAAGGTAGGCCCCAGCTAACCCGATGGGCAGGGTGCTGTGTAGGTAAAAGGAAGGACATGTGCCTTAACTGTGTGGCATGTCCTGGTAGTGACAAACAGCCTTTTTGGTTTCTCACTGCTGTGCGGCTGCTCTCCTATACAGCCGCGGCCCGTGGAGGGAGTTCCAGGGGGCAGAGGCGGGGCGGGGGAGGGGCAGGGTGGGTATGGATGATTGCAGGTAAGTAAACAATTTAATAAATAAAACGAATTTTGTAGCGCGCGTTTTATTCATTAAATTGTTTTACTTACCTGCAATTATCCATATTCCAGTGTTTAGAACCCTCCAACCTGCCCCTCCCCCACCCGCCTCTCTGCCCCACGGAACTCCCTCCACGGGCTGCGGCTGCTACTATAGGAATGCATTGGGGATCCCCTGATATGTGCTTTCAGTGGTAATTCCTCCTGACATGAGAGGGGTAGTGTGATCAAGTTTAGTATGTTTGGAATAGTGGTGATAAATGCTGCATACTGGTGTTCACAGATTTATTATCACTGTTTTAGAAATGCCACTTTTAAAAGAAGGTATTTCTGTGTATATCTGTCCCTGCTAGTTGTGTATTGACTCTCCGGCCTTGGATTGACAGAGGATGGGGAGGTGCAGTGGCCCAGAGAGTCTAAGTGTCAGATATGATCAAGCACTCTTACCTGAGCTGAACACCAACCTTACCTGTAAGGTGCTTGATCGGTTTTGCAGAGACGCTATGGACCAATCCCCCAAAACCCTACCTTTTCAGCCAGTGATTCTTATTAACACACTAGGATGATGGGTAGCAGTCAGGGAGAGAGGCCGGATCTGACGCTACTTGTTGTCTAGTAGTCGACCTGAAAATATATACAAGAACATATATTTTAGCAAGAATCCTAAGCACTTTAATCTCCTATTCTACTCCTCTAACTCTTCCTTGACTTTTGAGGAAGCAGTCTCCTACCTGCGAACTACTCGATAAGTCTTCGCGTCCAGGATGTCGTCGTCGTGGTGTGCGCAAGGGTTGAGGTTTTCAGTAGAAGGTGGTTGACTTGTCCGCCCCCAGATTAGGTTTTGAAAATGCTATGGAGAGAAACAACACTTATTTGCACTTTCCTTAAACCTTTTCTTTTATCTGTAAAATGCCTTAGAATAAATTCTACTCACTTCCTTTCCCTGCTTGGTAGGTTTAAACACGACTTTTTCCGTAAAGATTAATAGTTTAGTTCACTATTAAAACCATTGAGATTCCGGCTGAAACTTCAGAAAATTCTGTGAGGATAAATATTATCTATACATTTGTTTTAACATGTACCACCTAGGTTTTCAAACATTATAAACATTAATGTTCGAGTTAGTCTTTGACTTGCTTCACAAAAGAATACCTTGAAAATAACCATATACATTCAAGTTCTAATTAGTCTTTGACTTGTGGTTCACAAAAGAATATGCTGGAAAACACCATTAAATATTATTTGCCAATGTCCAAAACAAAGTCTCTTGAATCCTAAAACAAAGTCTCTTGAATCCTAGCGTTGGGCGCCTTGATGAGAAAAATGTACTTAGCTTTTTATTCTGAGGTATCCGATAATTCCTGGAGGTTGGCTGACTCTGACTCGGGCCTTCGACGATGTACGCGAGCTCTCGAACGCAGGTGTTGCTTCCACGATGCTCCGAAGACCAAGCGTCTTCTGGAACCCTGGGTGTGGCTTTTATAGTCTAGCCACACCCTGGGACGTCGGGGAATGGCAGCGTGCCACGCCCAAACCTGCCGAGCACTCCGAGAACGGAGCACCGAATCATTTTGCATCGCGCACCAAAAAGATGCGTGTCATTTTTAAAGCGCGTCTTTTTTTTCCTTTTCTTTGCTGCAATACAAGCGCGTCTTTTTCCCTGGGATTTGACAACATGGAATACCACATGAAAAACGTATAAGAGCTTGAAACATGCATAAAAACGTGAACAGTGAACCTTTACCAATGACATATTGATAACCATAATGACATAGTTCACAGTAACCGGTTTTCCTTACATACTAACCCCCTTTCTTCCTTTTAGGTACAGGAGTGCAGGTTGCACGGGATAGGGGTGGGTTTTCTCGAAGGGTGTTCTAGGCTCGTCATGGGCTTGGAAAGACAGTGTCATGACAGTACCCTCCCCGTAGAATCCCCCCTAATACCATTGGGATTGGCTTTGGTTTGTCTGGGAAACGATTATGGAAAGTCTTTAAGACTTTGGGAGAGTTTTTTAAGTTTTCTAGGGGCTCCCAAGAGCGATCCTCTGGACCATAGCCCTTCCAGTCCACCAAGTAAAACAATTTACCTTTCCTTCTCTTGGAATCTAAGACTGCCTTTACCTCATATTCTAAATCACCCTCTACATCGATTGCAGGTGGCTGAATAAGCTTCCGAGTGTCAGGATCATAAGGTTTCAGTAGTGAGACGTGAAACACTGGGTGGATACGATAAGAATCAGGTAGTTTCAATTTCATGCTGACAGGATTAACAATCTTTTCTATTGGAAAAGGTCCTATGAATCGAGGACGAAATGTTTTATGATTTTTTAATCTTAGATTTTTTGTGGCCAGCCACACTTCGTCACCCACTGAATATTCAGGCTGTTTTGACCGATGTTTATCAGCAAATTTCTTTTGTACTTCTTTTGCATGCACTAGCTGCTGCTGAGCTTCTTGTTGAATCGAGACCAGATTATTTACAAAATCAGTGACTGCTGGCATATCATCAGAAACCTTTTTATCTATACCTAGCATATCCTTAGGATGAAAACCATGGACACAGAAAAAGGGTGACATACCAGTTGAAGAATTGTTTGAATTATTATAAGCGAATTCAGCGGCCCAAATAATATCTGACCATTCCTGATCATGGGTGGTTAGTAAACAGCGTAGAAACTGTTCCACTGTCTGATTTGTGCGTTCAGTTAGTCCATCAGTTTGCGGATGATAACTGGATGACATGCGCATTTCCATCTTTAGTGATTTCCCTAGACCTTGCCAAAAATGTGACACAAACTGTGAACCCCTATCTGATAATACCACAGATGGGATTCCGTGTAACCTAACAATCTGTGTGACAAAAATGTGTGCTAACTCCAAGGCAGATGGAAGCTTTTTTAAAGGGATGAAATGAGCATATCTAGAAAAGTGGTCCACTATTGTAAGAATGGTGGTAAACCCTGAAGTGGTGCGAGGCAATTCTACAATGAAATCTAAAGATACCGTATGCCAAGGCTGAGGAGGAACTGGCAAAGGCATAAGAAGACCAGATGGAGATTTATGAACCGCCTTATTCCTGCTACAGACAGTGCATGTTTGTACATATTTCTGAATGTCCTTTAACATGCTCTGCCACCAAAAGTGTCTTTTTATGAGTTGATACATCTTGGTAACCCCTGGATGAATTGACAGCATAGAATCATGGTAATTTTGCATTACTTTTTCTTGTAAATTTGCATTGGGAACAAAAACTTGGTCATTCATAAACAACAAATTATCTTTCCATTGCAACAAAGGAAAACGCTTATTCCATTCAGCAGTTGTATGATCTTGTAAGGCTTTCTCAATATCAGGTAAAACGTTTGAGTTAACAAGACCAATCTGAAACCTATCCTCTGAAATTATAGGGTGTAACTTTTCCTTTTGTAGATTCAGGTCATCACTTAAACCGATTCTAGATAAAGCATCAGCTTTGTTGTTTTCTTTTCCTGGTCGATAGGTTATGATGAAATCATAATCATTAAAAAACAAAGTCCAACGCAGTTGGCGAGGAGTCAAAGCTTTAGCGGATCTGAGGGTTTGTAGATTCCTGTGATCTGTATATATGGTTATTGGATGTCGAGCCCCTAGCAAGTAGTGTCGCCATTCTTTGAACACAGCTTTTATAGCCAATAACTCTCGATCTGCAATTGCGTAATTCTGTTCAGGAGGGGTTAACTTTCTAGAATAGTATGCAATGGGGTGTAGTTGTCCAGTTTTAATACTTCTCTGAGATAAAATCCCTCCTATGGCAAATTGTGAAGCATCAGCTTCTACTATGAACGGCTGGGAGGGGTCAGGGTGCTTTAACACTGGGGCTGTCACAAATAGATCTTTAAGATCTTGAAAAGCCTGTTCACTTTCTGAAGTCCAATCAAATTTTGTGTTCTTGCGTAACAATTTTGTGATAGGCGTAACTTTTTGAGAAAAATCCTTAATAAATCGCCTATAGAAATTCGCAAAACCCAGAAAACTCTGTATCTGCTTTACTGAAGAGGGACTGGGCCATTCAATTATTGCCTTGACTTTCTTTGGGTCCATTTCAATTCCAGCTGGACTAAGGATATACCCCAGGAAGTCCACTGTGGTCACGTGGAACAAACTTTTTTCAAGTTTGACAAACAAAGAATTTTGTAAAAGCTGTTGAAGAATGGCTCGTACTTGCTTTACATGCTCAGTTTTGTTTTTTGAATAAATTAGGATATCATCAATGTAGACAATACAGCAAATATCCAAAAAATCTCTCAGCACCTCATTTATAAAAAACTGGAACGCCGCTGGTGCATTGCAAAGTCCGAAGGGCATCACCTGGTATTCATATAAACCAAATTTAGTTCTGAAGGCTGTTTTCCATTCATCGCCCTCTCGAACTCGCACCAAATGATATGCGCCTCGCAGATCCAGTTTCGTATAAATGGTGGCATCTTTGATTTGATCAAGTAAGGTCGGAATCAAAGGTAAGGGATATCGATTCTTTACCGTCACATTGTTGATGGCTCGATAGTCGATGCAGGTGCGCAATTCTCCTCCCTTTTTTGGGATAAAGAAGAGAGGAGAAGAGACCGGAGACTTAGAATGTCGGATGAACCCATTGGCCAAGTACTCATCCAAATAATTACGTAGATGTTCATTTTCTTTCTCTGTTAAAGCGTAAATACGACTACAGGGCAAGGATGCCCCTGGGACCAGGTCTATTTGACAGTCAAAGTCTCTATGAGGAGGCAATGTCTCTGCCTTTTTCTTGTCAAATACATCCAACAAGTCTTGATATTCTTCAGGTACCCCAGCAACCACTAGAACACTCTTGGATCTTTTTGGAAAGTCATATCCTTGGATTAACAATTCCGAACCTGGGAATTGTTTGAAACACTTAGCATGACAGTAATCGGACTTGAATAAAATACTCCTGTTAGTCCAATCTATATAAGGATTATGTAAAACTAGCCATGGAATCCCCAGAATCAAACCGAATTGAGGTGCATCAATTATGTCAAAAGTTATTTCCTCTGTGTGTTTTTCTGCACAAGTCATGTTTAAAATTTCAGTATGGTATTGTATGAGTCCTGACGTGAGTTCCTTTCCGTCCACAGCCCTAACTACTTCTGGTGAATCCTTAACTATTTGTTCTAGACCTAACTTCTGAAATAATTTAGTGTCAATGAAATTTCCAGTTGCTCCGGAATCAATTAAGGCATCTATGGACCAGGACCGTTCCTTATTCAGTTGAGACTGAAGAAGAATACGCATACTCAGGTGACAATGAGAGGCAGTTGGAGTTAAGGAGGCCAAAGTGATAGACGGACTCGGTAGATTGACCTCTGTATCTACCGAGAGAGCTAGTTTTCCGACTGTTGTATTGTTGCAACTTCAGGCATTTTGGTCTTAGGCCTTACAGGACGTGTGGGACAATCTTTTATAAAATGCCCGGTTTTCCCACAGTACATACATTGGTTCAGTTTTCGGCGCTTCTCTCTCTCATCCTTAGTGAGGGGTCCTCTAACTGTGCCTATTTGCATTGGCTCAACTGGATCAAGTTTAGAAGGGGAAGACTCTGCTCTTACATTCCCTTTTTCTTTAAAGATCATCATTCTAAAGTCTGTTTTCCCCCTCTCGCCTTTCCTTTCAGAAATTCTGTGATTTAATTTAACAACCAGATCTATGAATTCCTCGCAATCTGTAGGTGGATCTAAAATTTGTGTTATCATATCCTTTAAATCATCACGTAACCCACGATAAAACAATGAAACTCTTTTCTCCTCAGGCCACTCTGCTTCAATAACCAGCCTGTTAAAGATTGAAATATAATGTAGAAGATCTGAAGACCCCTGCTTTAAATTCAGCAGTTCATGATCTGCAGATTGCACAAATACATGTTTTGCAAACAATTTCTTCATTGCTCTTTTAAATCTTCTAAAATCAGTTAACATGGGATCATTCCTTTCTACATAAGGTACGGACCATAATGCAGCATCTCCGCCCAAATAGGACAAGATGAATGCCACCTTAGAAGAGTCATCGGGAAATGCTGTAGGTTTCGCCACAAAATGTAACTGACACTGATTTAAGAAAATGGTGAACTTGTTACAATCCCCATAGAACCTCTCAGGTGGTGCTAATGGTATAGAAACTGGAGTAACCACCTGAATTTGAGGATTACCTGACGTATTAGAATTAGCTTCCCCACTATACAGAGTATGCATGGTTGGCTGAAAGATTGGTGGTTTCATATAAGATTTTTTATCTGAAGTAAAGGTCCAGGTCTGAGGACTTGGTGTAATTTTATTCTGAATAGCCGTTAAATCCTTCCTTAATTCTACATTTTCTGCCCTGATTTCTAATAGTACTGTAGCTAAATCCTGCAACGTGATTTGAGGAGATTCATCCATAGCGTCTGGGCAAAACTTTGCCGTGGGCTTGGTCTTCTGTCAGATATGATCAAGCACTCTTACCTGAGCTGAACACCAACCTTACCTGTAAGGTGCTTGATCGGTTTTGCAGAGACGCTATGGACCAATCCCCCAAAACCCTACCTTTTCAGCCAGTGATTCTTATTAACACACTAGGATGATGGGTAGCAGTCAGGGAGAGAGGCCGGATCTGACGCTACTTGTTGTCTAGTAGTCGACCTGAAAATATATACAAGAACATATATTTTAGCAAGAATCCTAAGCACTTTAATCTCCTATTCTACTCCTCTAACTCTTCCTTGACTTTTGAGGAAGCAGTCTCCTACCTGCGAACTACTCGATAAGTCTTCGCGTCCAGGATGTCGTCGTCGTGGTGTGCGCAAGGGTTGAGGTTTTCAGTAGAAGGTGGTTGACTTGTCCGCCCCCAGATTAGGTTTTGAAAATGCTATGGAGAGAAACAACACTTATTTGCACTTTCCTTAAACCTTTTCTTTTATCTGTAAAATGCCTTAGAATAAATTCTACTCACTTCCTTTCCCTGCTTGGTAGGTTTAAACACGACTTTTTCCGTAAAGATTAATAGTTTAGTTCACTATTAAAACCATTGAGATTCCGGCTGAAACTTCAGAAAATTCTGTGAGGATAAATATTATCTATACATTTGTTTTAACATGTACCACCTAGGTTTTCAAACATTATAAACATTAATGTTCGAGTTAGTCTTTGACTTGCTTCACAAAAGAATACCTTGAAAATAACCATATACATTCAAGTTCTAATTAGTCTTTGACTTGTGGTTCACAAAAGAATATGCTGGAAAACACCATTAAATATTATTTGCCAATGTCCAAAACAAAGTCTCTTGAATCCTAAAACAAAGTCTCTTGAATCCTAGCGTTGGGCGCCTTGATGAGAAAAATGTACTTAGCTTTTTATTCTGAGGTATCCGATAATTCCTGGAGGTTGGCTGACTCTGACTCGGGCCTTCGACGATGTACGCGAGCTCTCGAACGCAGGTGTTGCTTCCACGATGCTCCGAAGACCAAGCGTCTTCTGGAACCCTGGGTGTGGCTTTTATAGTCTAGCCACACCCTGGGACGTCGGGGAATGGCAGCGTGCCACGCCCAAACCTGCCGAGCACTCCGAGAACGGAGCACCGAATCATTTTGCATCGCGCACCAAAAAGATGCGTGTCATTTTTAAAGCGCGTCTTTTTTTTCCTTTTCTTTGCTGCAATACAAGCGCGTCTTTTTCCCTGGGATTTGACAACATGGAATACTACATGAAAAACGTATAAGAGCTTGAAACATGCATAAAAACGTGAACAGTGAACCTTTACCAATGACATATTGATAACCATAATGACATAGTTCACAGTAACCGGTTTTCCTTACATACTAACCCCCTTTCTTCCTTTTAGGTACAGGAGTGCAGGTTGCACGGGATAGGGGTGGGTTTTCTCGAAGGGTGTTCTAGGCTCGTCATGGGCTTGGAAAGACAGTGTCATGACACTAAGTGAGTCAGCACTAGACTGAATAGGTCTGGCCTGCTTTTGGATTTGAGTGCAGAGTAGCACCTGCATCTGTGACTACCTTCCACAATGAAGGCTTCGCCCTCGTGTGTTGTGTCTGGGGACAGGGAATACACTTACAATGGGGAGTGTTGCGCACTTGACAAGTGCCCCCAGACTGATTTTAACTGGATCCAGGGCCCTGTACCAGAGCAGAACAAAGACTTTGCGGTATATAAATATTGGGGCTATGACCCCATGAGAAATGAACTGATGCTTACTTGGAACTCATGGCCGGCGGGCTGCTGGACTGCCAGGAGGAACCGCCTAAGGACTGCCTCCTGCTAAGGGGCCCTGAGTGCTGGCCTGCCTGTGCCCTGTTCTCTGGCACAGGGATTATCTAGGGCTGTGTGAATGGCCTGGGTCTGGGTCCATTTAAAGCAGCAATTGGTGAGCGCAGTGAAGTTTGGTGGATAGCGCCACTCTGGGAAATCCCCTAGTGCTCTGCCAATGGTGATTACTGGAAAAAGCACTGCCTGCTCCCTGTTTGGTCTTCAGAAAAAAATGGAGTTACCCCAGTGCTAAAACAAAGGGACGGGATACAGAGAAGCAAAAACACAAAGAGTCCGTATACTAAATTCTGAAAGGGGGGCAAAAAACTTTTACCCTGGACCAAGTATGCTTATATGTGTACCTATTTTTCAATAAATAGGGCAATTTTCTTAACCAACAACTATTGTATAATGTGAAATTATTACACTTGATCTTACCACAATTATATGAAACTCAAAGTTATAAATTTAAAACAAATATAAAAGCAGATATCATTAAAAGCATTTTATTAAACTCATTGATCAATAATCACAGTCAAAATACATCTTCCTTTAGTGGATGTCTATATCTTCCTCCGAATCTGGGTTACAATCTGATCCCTACGAGATTAGAGATAAAAACTTTCTAAAAAGTTGACGCAGCGTTTCGGTGATTTCTTTAATAGTTCCACCTTCTTCAGGACTAAACGTTTCATCAGATCTAGGTAATAAAAGAGTTTTCATCAGGTCTAGGTAGTGACAAGTGCAGTTAAGACACTTTGCACAAATTAGTAATCCTATACATTCTAAAATGCTGTTCCTAACAAACATTTTCTCTTGTCATGTGCCCCATCTACTTGAAAAGTTTATTTCTAATAAGACATCCAATCATCTGACACTTGGCCAGGTAGCTTCTTAAAGAACTACCATTGTTCAAACAATGCACTAAATATTGTACAAATTACATATTTAGTTTGCAAGTGACCTTTGTGTATGCTATTGTTATCTCCCAGTCTAATCAGCATGATTTTTAATTACATTGCTCTTTCTGAATTCCAAAGAAAAGTAATTCACCCCTCACATGGAGCTAAGGTGACCTCTATGGTACCAGCAAATATATTAAATTCAATTTGCCTGGTTATTGTGAATAGTGTTGTCTCATTAATTTACAAGTCACACGTCATTTCATTCGGTCATTGCATAATTTCGTTAACGAAGCCTCCTTAGTTCACCAGGTACTAATCTCTAAATGAGACTATCAATATCAGTACATACCTTGTTTTACATTAAATTATGTTTAAATCACACAATTTGTGGGGGATGACCCTCCTAATTCATGCAATGGTCTTTATGATGAGACTAAAACACAGAAAAGCCATTCTTAGTTTGTCTCACTAGTGAGTCTACAGTTTTTAAACAAAAAGGTTTGTTATTGATGCATACCTTATATCAATAATCATCAAAGAAGTTTCTCTTGTCCGTAAGAGCCACTGTATCACTTATCTTGCACAGATTTGGTTAAAAAGAGCATAAATGCTTTCTGACTGATTTTCTAAAGGAAAACCAATAACAGAATGGGTCACCAGAACACATACATTTTATGGGATTTATCTAAAAAGGCCCTCATAAGGGTTGGTTGCTTACCATTTACGTCAGTGAGATGCAGTCCCATTTGTAATCAATTATGTGTGGGGTACTTGCATCAATCCGTCGACGAGTGCCAGATTTCTTCAATTTTTTTATAATTACACAACCAGCTTTGTTTCAACCTACGTGTAAATGAGGAGAGGAAGATATAGTTTCCATTTTGTCTTTTCACTCCATCAAATATTTGTTTGAAACAAAAAGTTTGTTTAAAAACCACATATATATATAATTTTAAAACTACAAGCACCATAACAATGTCTGATTTGTATTTTACTACATAGATGGTCAATTTGGACCTAAACTATATCACTCCATGTGCTAATTGCTCCCAACATTCACTGTTATTTATAATGAATAATATCGAATTTACACCGATCGTAAAAAAAGGTTAGACTTCAGGTGGGAGACAGACTTAGTGCTTTCTATTGCCACTGGCCAACATGTGCTGAAACACTGATCGGCCTGGGGTGTGGGCCACTACTGCCATGGCTCCTTTGATCTACACTCCACAGGCACGTGGTGGGGTTCGAAATTGGTGACAATGCCCGAGATGGGGGCTCACTCACTAAGAGTGCGGCAGGAGATGCCACAGATACAATGTTCGGTTGGGTGTCTAGCCTGCATTTTGGTTACAGGAGGAAGTCGTGGCTCCTTGCCACTACAACTAGAGGCCAGGCTGTGATTTTGCCTGGTTGTGGGTGGATCCGGCAGGAGAGACTGAGCCAGAGCCTCGTGGGCTCCTGTGGCCACGGGAAGGAGGTCAGGACCTCAACTGCCATCCCGGGTTGCTGTGCAGGCGGGGTGGTCGAGGAAACAGAAGTCAGGCGGTTGTTGCCTGGTTGTGGGCAGGGCCTATGGCCATGAGCTGCCCAGCAGAGAAGGAAAGCAGACAAAGCTTTTACTCCATATTCTGGAGACCGCCCTGGAATTCTGGCTTGCCCGGAGTGAGGGTGAGTCCAGACAGCTATCGTTGGTGGAGTTGGCTTTCTGGGGGACCAAGTGAGGTCTTCCTGCCCTAAGGCCATTGCGCTTCCTCTTGGAAGCATTACAGCAACTAACCCCAAATTGAGTGCACAAGACCCAGAGAGGTCTCCACGTATTTGGCTGGCCAGCAGCTGCATCGCGCCGCTTGTGGCAGCTGCAAATCTGGGGTACTATCATGCTTCTCCAGAGACCGGGCAAGCTGCACATCCGCCCCTTTGCTTGTGGCATTGTACCCCTGAATGGGGTGAGACCTCAACAGAGACCCCCGGGGACAAGAATTATCACCTTTTGTGATATAGGCGGGCATGTGGCTCAAAAGTCTATAAAAAGAACACCAGGTATTTGTAACGACCGGATTTTCGGACCAGATGGAATCAGCTCCTAGAAGCCCCTCTAACCCAGTCGGAACGTAATCACCTCCCTCCTTAGAACGTATTTACAATGGGTATAGATATATGTATGTACATCTCGTACCTAAGGATGGGGAAAATAGCAATAAACATGCATAGGTTTTCTACAATCTCCTATTCATACCAACTAGTCTCGCGGCCACTTAGGCCCAGACTACTCTACCCTGGGGCAGGTATGATTATGTACCCTTACACACTGATCTCCCTCAGTGCTCACTCGACACGCAATCCGGCGTGTCTACACACAGGGCTGCAGTCCCAGTGCTCTCTCTCTCATCCGGTCCACAATCCGGCGGACCTACACACCGTGTCCTCCCGGTGCTCACTCACTTACAACACGGTCCACAATCCGGCGGACCTATACACCGTATCCCCCCGGTGCTCTCATTAACGCCGCGTACCAACAACGATCACTTTCCTATGAACACCTGTGGAAGAAATCTCTCATTGTCTACTCGGGATGATACTACAATAATAAGAGTTAGAACGGCTTTCCAAATTGATATATGTACCTTCTGCTCTTGGCATCAAACGTTCCCTCTCTCCCTCGCTGTTCAGTCACCTCTTACCTGACCGGGATTTCACATCCGTTCATGCAAACAATGTCTGACTAGAAGACCAGGTTACCCTGATTGAACAAGAATACAAGGCACATGTCGGTTCACTAAGAACTGGGGTATTTTATTACAATGATTATAAACACAATACTATACGATAATGTATATTCTGCAAAGAAAAGTGAAAGGTTAGAATGTGCACACTATAGGGGAAAGGGCAGAGGTCACCTTATTAACGTGAAGTCGGGGTTCGGCAGTCATCTAGGTTCCCTTCTCGTCTGTGTCTTGGCTCGTCTCGGAATCACACCTTAGCAGTCACGAGTACACGTCTGCACTGCTATGCTCGGTCTCCTCTGCTTCCCTCCAAGTCACTGGAACCTCTCTCGTTATTAGCTGCTGTCTCTCTCTGTCTCTGATCGCTCTGCGCTACTTCTCCTTCTCCTTCAGTCTTTCTCAGAGAGTCTCAGTTTCATGATCTTTCTCAGACTTCAAAATGGCGACTGTCTGCCTGGAAATAATTAATGGCATAGATGCTAACGGCTAGCTGCCGCCTACAGACTGACTGACTCATTGCCTAACACTTTCGCTAATATGGAAGCCTGTCCCTTCATGGAAAGTTACGGCCAGTAACCTGCCGCCCACCAAATTCTTGTACCTCCCCGTACCAAGGACACGTTCCCAGCCGGCCGGCCTGAAGTTGTGTCTTCGGAGTGGAGAAAAATACAGTCTTTCGATAAGGGCCAGCCTGAGCCGGTTCTCTCCAAGCGAACAACACTTCGAAACTAAAACATTACACTTGGCCTAGAAAGCCTCTCAAGCTGCCGGGCAGAAAGCAAGATGGAGTCTCTCCCGTTTGAGGCCTACAAGGCCCGAAATAAGCATAACTCCATAGAAGGTATACTAACACTCTTGCAAAAGGACGGATCATCACTAATACTAATGAATCTATCCCCTAACTTAAGTTTATAAGCCCTGATCTAAGGAAAAGGGTACGAAAATGCACTACTGTGCCTTATCGATAAGTCCTGTTTATAGTTCTAATCCCTGTACTAGAAGGGTAATAGGCTGGAGTCATCTTCCATCATTCTCCCTCCAAAGAGGGCCGAAAAAGTCGGTCAGAACAGTATTCTAAAGGAGAGCGCAGGTGTCGCGCTGATTGTGGGGCGCTTGTAGGGATGTGTTCACCCCTTACAAGTAGGTTATTAAGGTGACTGCGGATTACGAGCATATCAAACGCGTTATGCCCTGCGGTGCTATAGGAAGTCTGTGGGCTAATGTGCAAGTAATATATACCGGGTGTACGTTGGGCATGAGGTGTTTAGCAAACGTACATTACTGTAAGAATTTACTTTGGTGCACTGTTGCTAATTATGTGTATGCATGTTGTACTATGATAAGTGCCATTATTTGGTTTGTGCCTGATGCTTTGTGCTAAGCACTCTTACCAGTAGTTACTGGTTGCCCAACCTAACTGTGATAAAGATGGTAATGCCAGTGACCCGATTGGCCTATTGGTGTATACAATCCCTGTAAATTCCTGGTGGCACAGTATATATATGTGGTATGTTCTGATGTGTTTTATGGATAATACAAAGGCTATTTTCATATAACTTTGTGTGGAGTTTCTTTTGTGGTGTGCTGCTGTGTTAGTGTGTTGCGCATATGCTTTACACATTGACTGCTCTGCCAAGCTACCAAGGGGATGAGCAGGGGTTATCTTAGTGTGTAACTCCCTTTCCAGGGCTAGAGTGGTGGTTTCTGCCTGGCTTAGGTATATGTCACCCAACCAGAAATCTCTTTTCTAACACTACCCGAAGTAGAAAATCCACCCAAGTGGTGAGCTCTGCAAAGTGCGGAAAACTCCGCGTACGGAGCAGAGTTCCCTGGTCAGGCCCAATGCCAACAAACCCTTGGAGAGCACTTTGAGTTCAGTACAGCATGAGGGAGCCAGCAGCAGACCAGCAGAACAAGGTAGGTAGCAAAGTGACAATCACTGCTGAAGCACAGCAATCAGCAAGCACCAGGCCAACACAGCAGAGCAATTAGCAGAGTAGAGCCCCCTCCTGGAAGCACATCAGTCCTTCTGGCAATTTACAGATGTAGATCTAGATTTGCAGATGTGTGTCTGGTTACAGGTCCAAATGTGTTGTCAGATTGGGTCTGAGACCCAGTACTTATACCCAAAAGTGCCTTTGAAGTGGATGTGACATCAAAGGCTGGTCTTTGAAGTGCAAAGGTCCCTTTTCAGCCCAGTCCTGTCTGCCAGGATAACCCTGAGGGGTTGATCAGTGCTTGCTTTGTGTGAGGGCAGGATACCACCTATTGAAGTGTAAGTGTCAGTCAGTCAGTAAATGTAAGTGTCAGTTGCTCCTCTTCACTCTGCCCCGGAAGACCCATCATTATGCATACGAATGAAGATGCAGCTGAGAGTCATGTGTTTGTGGCTGTCCCTTATCACTCTTTTGTTGAATGGGTGTGGCTTATTTGTTATGTTTTTCTATATGACACTTGGAATTATCACAACTTCTATGACTTCAGTGATGCAACCCTGCTGGCAGCACCCCCACTCTAAAAATTGTTCCACCACCACTGGCTCCTGCAGCAGTATTTTTGCCCCAAATTACTCTTAATTCCACAAGCTGGCATAACCGTGTAATTTCCGTTATTCCAAAATGCTGAAATTCCTCTAATTACTCAGGCATAATTTACATTTTCCCAGGCCTACTATAATTGTGTAATAGCCATACATAGTTTAATATAAGTGCAGCTATTTGACAATACAGCAAATTATATAATTATCTTAGTCTTAAATGGGTCTCTGTTGCATAGTGAGCCACATTATGCAGTCAGGTCATTTTCAATCTGCAGCTCCATTTGTCAAATAAGAAATAAAGTTAAAGTGATGGTGTTGGAGAATGAGATGAATATAACAGCATAAGTACAAATTGTGTTAAAAAATAGACTGCAAAAAGGTTAACATTTTGGATTGGATGATTGCATACCGAGATGAAGTACATTGACAAAGAAGAATATCAAGGACAGAATATCAAGAGACCAAATATAGAAAGGTAAATGCAGACAGAGATTATAGATTTACTGTTCCTCACTCCCTTTATATATGTGCTTTGCAGATATATGTACCACGTAAATACATATATGTGGATCTAGGTATAGGAAAGCTTGACTTACTTACCAGTTTTTTTCGCTATTTAGTACCCTCACTATTTTGACTTTGAGTAATTTAGTATGCACAGCGTACATGACTTTTAACAGAGAAGTTATCAGAAGCTAAGACTGAATGTGATTTTCAATTAGACAAGAATTTAGCAGAATTATAGCTTTCCTCGACCTGCAGGACGCCTAATAGTCATATATAATATGCATCAGTAAATACTGCCTGCTGCAGTAGTAAAAAACTTTCTTTTGACAAAAGGCAGCAAGAGGGGCGGTGTAATTGAGGGATAAGCTCCTCTTGCAAGAGGTATGAACTAGGTAGGATGTAATTGCATAATGTATGCTTGTGAAAATCCCTTATAATTTCCCAAATGTATGCTTTTGTATTGGAATGTGACTTGCCTGTATCTTATCTTACTTTTAATTTTACAGCTGAAAGCACACCTCGCATAAAAAGACTTGCGAGGTACCGACAGGACCCTGGTTCGAATAGAAAATGTCTTTCTGCAAAACGTTTTCTATGCAATCCAGTCACCAATTGACATCTATGGTGACTTTTTAACGCAAGACACATGCTTGGGTGAAAAAAAAACATTATGCAATTTTCATGTAACACAACATTTAGGAATTTAGCAAATGTTGTCAGCGCAATTGGAATTTTCCACAGGCCTAGTGTTAATATCCCCTACTGGGAGCAGTTTTTGGATAAGAGCCATGCTTATGATTTCATGTGTCATAGGAACAACGTGAGGGCCGGCTTGTTCATTTCACACTGATATGAGGAATGTCCTTGTAGTAAGTCATTTCACTGTGAAGGCAAACCTTACAGAGAATACACTTTTCATTTCAGGAAGCCTCCTACCATATTGTCACCCACAAGTTCCCTGTTAGATTTGGAATGCCCATGTCTAAATACTTGTTAGGAATCATTACCTATAAATGATGGGACGCCAAGGTAAGGATTATTTTATCTGTGGGTAGTTTTATTATCCAACGGCACAGTGAATAGTTTTCTAAACAATCATGCACACCATATCTTCCTGGTTCTCAATTTAGAAACTAGAGAGCAAATACAAACAGTTCTTTAATGCCTGGGGAGGCTAAACAAGACCACCTAATTAAAACATTTGCCTATAAGAGGCTTTGTGTAACTGGAAGCTGTGGTGTTTAGATCTCTTGGAGAAGACTGTCGGTCTTTAGAACGCTGATGTACAGTTAACTGTAGGTGAAGCACACCTCATATAAACTGCAACCTGCTGGATGGAGTAAACTGAAACATTGGGACAGGGGGCCACCAGAACCTGGGCTTCTATGAGAATTCACAAGGGCATATTATCAAGCCCATTATCGCCGCTTTAGAGCAAGTTCCCTGCCGATAAAAGCGGTGATAATGTATCGCCCTATCTTGATAATATGGCCCAGCGTTCTTGTGATAGAAAACCCCTACAAAATGCACTTTAAGTGGATGTGGTCTCTGGAGACCTGTTCTCAAGATCTGAGAACAATTGGCAATAAGGTAGATCAAATTCATTTTTTTGAAATTCAGATGGGGAACTCTAAATCCAGGCAAGGACCTCCTTAAAAGCTGAACCAATGAGCCTGATGTGAGCTGTGGCTCATATTTTCAATCTGACTGTTTGCTATATTTGTTTATAAAGTGCATTATCACCTGTGAGGCTATCCTGACACGGAGCAGGTGTGTGTGCCTGGCCCTGCCTATGGTAGGCTTGTTAATTGAAAGGCTTTAGCTTCTTGCAGAATTCACGAAGAGAGCAGGAACTTCTGATGTGCAGTGGAAGGTCGTTCCATGCTTTAGGAGCAACAAAAGAGAATGGCCATCCTCCAGATCTGGTTCTGTGTATGTGTGGGATTTGTGCTAGTAGGAGTCCTACGGCGAAGATGTGTCTGGGTGGTTGGTACAAGAACATATGACTGTTCAGGTAGGTCGAGCCTGAGTTTTGTAGTGCCTTGAACGTGTTTATGAGGCTTTCAAATTGAGCATGTTTGTGTATTGGGAGTCATTGTCGTTTCCTGAGGTGTGGTGTGATGTAAGTTGAGAATGAGTCTAGATACTGAGTTCTGGGTGGTTTGTAGTCTTCTATTGAGTTGGTTGGCTTAGGGAGTGTTATCATAGGCAACCTTGCTGTTAACTCGGGTGTGAGGGACAATATTTGTTTAGTAATACTTAGGAGCCATTTGAAGATCTTCCTTAGCATCTTCAGGGTTTCTCAGACAGCATACTCTGTCAAAATGTGACTGATTTCTCTTCTGCATTGTTACAAGTTACATAGGTTATATTACACTTGTAGTAGGTGGGTGGATGGGCATCTGCTACATTTCTAATGGAGTATCCCATCTGCCAACTTTAAATATTGCCCTAAATATTATTGGTTAAAGGTTTCTGTTTAGTGGTGTTGTGTTTCATGGCATGGTGCTGGCTTTTAAGAGTCATGGTTGGGGTTTTGGGGCTGGAGTTCATGTTTTAAGGGGCTATGGGTAAATGGTATAGTGCATAGGGTATAGGGGCAAATGTTAAGGGTTTAAATACAGGTTTTTTGGTTTGTGGTACACGTTTGGGTATCAGGAACAGGGTAAAGGAACCCTATGATTGCATGTGTTTAGTGAAATAGGTGATTAAGTGTTTGCTTTAGGATGTGTTGATGAGTGTCACCTGAAGGAAAACAAATTATGAAGTCTTGCTCTCAGATTAACACTGCTCTTAATTTGCTGCAATATTTTTATAATTATTATTTGTGTAAACATATGCAACATGCATTAAAAGGGTAAAACTTTTTTTTTTAAAGGAACATGTTGCTTTTAATATTTGCAAAACAAAGTAAAACTAACCCATCAAAAATAAATGTAAAAAAACTCAAATAAATTGTCTGCTTTTTTGTTGGCTGCGCACTTGTGCACTAAACGAATTCTCCGTTATGTGGTGGGCAGAAGATAAGTGACTGTTGAACATATCAGAGGATGAAGAAGAGGGCTGAACGAAAAGGTATGCATGTATTATACGATTACATGATTTTTTAATATGCCGACAAAACACTTAAGCAGTTTCTAGACAAGACCAAAATGAAACTGAAGCTGTTTTACAGTACATAAAAAGCTCAATTGCACTACCCTGAATCAACCTGGACCCGTTGTGCTTTCTCCGTGATCTGCAAGCACTTCATTCAGTAGCGGCTCCTGGAGGAAGTGCTGCGGGGTGGTGGGGCGCGGCGGGGTAGGTGCAGGGTGGGAGGTAGTGAACTCCGGTATACGGCCGAACCGAGGTAAGTACATAACTATATAAATAAAACGAATTTCATTGCGCACGCTGCAACGCCAAATGGCGATACAGTGTGCGCAATGTAATTTGTTTTATTTATTTCTCACGCTATTAATGGATTTCCAAAGGCCGTATTTATTTTGCTGTGCGCTCCCCTCAACAGGCAGACCCTCACCATGTCCTGCCCACAGTCTGCATGAGCATTACTGCTGTGAGTCGTAGTCTCATTTTTCATTCCCTTGGGTCTGCCTGAAGTGCATACTACGCCAAAGGGGGCTAATGTTGCTCTTTCTTCAGCCATCAGACTTTAACTCTGTGTGGGCGCCATTATGATCCTTCATGAGCGCAGCCCTTGCATGATGTGATTTCCTGTGATCTTCGATTGCTTTATGACTTTACTATGCACGCTTCTTGGTTCTGCTTCAATGTAAATAATATTTTGGTGCAGTAGACACTACTCACTTTTGAGACAGTCAGGCGGAGGGGCATGGTACACCGGTTCCTCGCAGACAAGTACCAGCACGAGTGTCTCCACATTCCACCCTCCAGGATTCGCATCTACGCCTGTGAATTCCAGTAAGCGAGGCGCGGTCACACAATAGAATACTCACCCACATGAACATGAGAACAACCCAACACATCCCTCCTTCCTAAAGTAAGGAAACATGACAGTGCATGAAAATGCAACCCATAGAAGACAATCAAGACCAGGAACTAAAGACATTATAAGAAGGAAGACAAATGAGCAACAAAGACCAAAAAAGCCTAAACTGAAGTAAAAAATTATCCAAAAGTTTAGGCTTCACACATACTCTGTCGTATCTGGACACAGTAGGCTGAGGTACGTTTATCGGGGTCAAGGTATCAATGGCAGCACTAGCATCAGCACCACTATCACCATCACCCCGTTGATCCTCAACCGTGTGCTCTTCAGTTGTTGTACCCGTGCTCAAGTCACGCACACCATCCTGTACTCTCAAATCTCTGTGTGCACCATTTGGACCTGGGCCACTACACGTGCTTCCACACTAGGAGTTATCTGAGTAAAAATCATCCACTCAGTCATACGACTGGCGCCTGTAATCAAACTTCTGCTCACTACCCCTAGAAAGAGATAATCTTTTTGAGTGTCACTCCTTGACATCACTTAATGGAGCGGTGTTGCACAAAACCATGACCACCTTTAAGGGTTCTGAAAATCTACTATCCCCTTTTCGTACCATCCGTCCTTTTTTTACCTTGACTAAGTCCCCTATTTTAAGGTCCACTCTTTTTTCCCCCATTAGAGGAGTCGTGACTCATTTTGTACTTTTCGAGTCTTTGCTCCATACACTTCTTCACCTCATCCACTGATCAATCAACCATTCTAGTGGTTTTTAACCAATCCACGTTGTCCATGGTTCGGACCGGCCGCCTTCTCATCAATTCAAAAGGACTATGACCTGTGTTAGAACATTTTGTGAACCTGTACACTGCCACTGTTTTCCTCACTTCTTCCTCCCATGGTATGCCATTACTGTTGGACAATTTATTTGTGCCTTTGATGGCCCTGTTAAAGTGTTTCACATTTGAATTTCCCTCAGGATGATACAATGACGTGGTTCTTTGTGTCAGGTTTGTCCGGGTTGCCATAATTCTTACGTTAATCATGACTGGACACATGATGTGGATGCTTCTTATGCGACCTTTATTCCAATCTCAAGACCCTTCACACTGACAGTCAGGAGGAGGGCATGGTACAACCGCCTCCTCACAGTCAAGTGTCAGCTCGAGTGTCCCCACATTCCACCCTCTAGGATTCTGCACCTACTCCTGTGCATTCCTGTAGGCGAGGCGCGGTCACACAATAGAATACTCACCCACACGAACATGAGAACAGCCCAACAGCTACAAGGGGCAAGCCCAAACCTCAAAAGGCACAGGAATGTCTGAATGAGGACTTCATTTATTGGCCACGGGGAGTCTGGGAGGTACCAGATGGAGGATCTTATCTGATAGAGCTCCTTTAATCTTTCTCCTATAAATTCTATAACGGTTCCATCACCCTGCTGTTATGCTCCCCTCTGCCTGCCTGCCTGCCTGCCTGGATGGGTCAGCGCCATAGAAATATTTTTTTATTAAAATAACACAGAAGAGGTGATAATCTGATCGCTCAGTATTGCCTCCCAGTTTATTTATTCGTAGAAATAAATGGTGGGATTTATGTAGCGCAAACCTAGTTACAAAAAAAGTGCGGTATCAACGCAGCTACGTGTTTTTTTGCTCATGTTTGACTGACATATCAACCTTATACCACTAAAAGCTGTGGACAGTATTTCTGTGACGTGAAGCAAGCAAATGCAGTGATTGGTGGGTGTCGGGGACACTGTGTATTTTTGGCAGAATATAAAATTGGATCGCCCATCAATTTGAGAGGCACGTGGATCATCAACATGAATATAATGCTATTTAATCATTTACCGTCGAAATGGATATAACTAATCAAAGGGACTAAGAAGTTGGCACTCGTGGCCAGTGACATTAAAGGCCTGCTGAGTAGCACATGGACAGACAAAAGCTACACATATATGTTTCAGACAATCGTGCACAAAGTTAGAAGAAACTTTAGAATGGATATTACAAAATCAATACGCAATGTGGGACAATAACCTCAAATCCGAAATACAGAGGCAGATTTTTTACGATTTTACATAGTACGCGCACAACATGACAGTCACTCCACCCAACATCCCAAGAACTCTCAGAATCAGAGCGCGTTGTTCATGGCATAGCCTTTTTATTCACAAACCAGGGAATTCACCAGTGACCAACATGAGAGTAAGTGTCCTTTTGGATATAAAATTACTACAGCATCATTTTTAGCAGCATCAACATGTCGAAGAGTGCAAGGCAATTAGGCACAACATTACACTTGAACTTGGCCGTACACTTAAGTGGCCTTGACCTGTCAAAGGCAGTAAAGAAAGCATACACCACATTACTCTTGAACTTGACCATACACTTGAACTTGGCCATCTCGGCCCACCCAGCCCCCACTCCGCTGCCGCATTGTGCCACCAGACCCCAACGTGCTATAGCGAACTGATGCACTACTTGAAAACCAGGGCCCCGCTTGGCACACTGGTCCGCCCACCGGGGTACCTGCACTCGGGCAGCCTCCCCACTGTTCAACTCCATCCATACGTTGTGGGTTAGGGCAGAAGAGTCCAGGACCACCAGCACGTCAGTATCCCCTTCCGCCTACCCTACAGGGGGTGCCTGTCATTCCAGGGGATCCTCAAGGTATGAAAGTTATTGATGAGCCATAACACCTAAAAAGTGATGACAAGAAAAGTAACATGAGCCATGCTCTGCTCTGCCTCCACTCCAGGCTGTATTTAGTTATTTAGGGGGGTGTGGCATTGATCCAGCGCTGCAACTAAAATTCTTTATAAATGATGTCACAATCCACTATCACACTTACCAATCAATACCGGGCCCATAAGAAACATAGAGCAGCTGAATCATGAGGCGAATGAATCTAATATGTTTGTTTAAGACATTCACAATAAACAAGACCAGTTTGTCATTTTAAAAGTTTTATTCAAACATATTCAGGAAAACTTAGGTTTGGAACTTTACTAAGCAAGCATTAGAAAAAGTCATAAGAAAGTTTTATTCAGCATTTATAAAGAGAGCTTAATTCAAGATAATATTATTCATTAGCAGAAATAAGTGAAAAATAGCATTTCTAACTCTCTGTCTCTACCCTCATCGCCTGGAAACAAAGTCTTTAAATGTTACCTTTCCTAACGTGTATTCATCGGACAGCAGAACGTCCCTCTGGAATCAAGAAGCGTAAGCCAAAAAATCTGCAGCTAAAGCCTATTCTTATACCCTAAATTAAGCTGAGCTAACTATTTTTCACATTCCATTAGCTGAATTCTGGCTCTCCATTGGCTAAACCACCTCACGCCACTGTAAACTGTGACATCTTCCACCACGAGACCAGGTTTTACACAGAGCCATTGTTCATGCACAGAATCCTGGCGACAGTTCCTTAGTCTGCTACATTTTGTAGCAAAGATGTTCAAGCAATACAAAATCTGTCACGTCTCTTCCTTTCAACCTTGAGCCTGTCCGTTCTGAGCTTTCCGTGGCACAAACAAAACCACTCCACAGAGTCGTCTTTAGCAGTTCCTTTTTCAAAGCTTTCACAATAAAAGTTTATAGGCTTGTCATCTTTTTTCAAAATAAACTTTCTCCTGTGGCTTAGCATCAGCAGGCCTCTTTTAGAAGGCGCCAATTTTCTGCGCCACTTTTTGCTTGCATCACTGCGCCACTTTCAGCTTGCGTCACTTTTTCAGAAAACTATTATTTAAACAAACACAAAAGAATAATTAATTCAGGTAAAACAAACCCTTCTGTACCACCCAGCCCTTGCTAATTATTAATTAACCCACTAATAAAAGACATTTAGCAAAAGCAAACAAATAAAGCAACACATAAAATAACTACCATTCTTCATGTAATCCAGCTTTATGTTTCTGAAAGAGTAAAAAGATGATTAAATGATACACAGACAGACAAACACAACATAGGACAAACATGTAAGCACATATAAAAGCACATGCCATGAATGATCAGCCGCATATTAATAGTGACAAAGACAATAGGACAGACATAACAAACAAGACAATATTAATCATGTGTTACAAAACAGACTTGCAAATGCAACAAGAGCACATGTAATTAGTTTCCCACGTGTTCATGTGTGGTGCAAACCTAATCTAGGTTGTGTTAATTAAACAAATCATGCAACAGCTCATTAATTGATTAGTTCATGTTATAGGGAAATTAAATCCACGAGTCAGAATAAAATATTTTCTGAAGCCCGCTTCATCAACTCCCTCATCTGGTGATTTTAAAATCACCAAACAACACACAAAAATTTTACTTAAAATTTTTATCTATTGAACATGTTTCAGGCTTACTCAGGATTAGTATTTAAGCTCTAATTTCATCTATATTTCTACAACTCTCATAATTATTATTGACTCTTACATCTTACTAATTCTGTATCCTTTACCCTTTCTTTATTCAGCTAAGTTGGATCCTTTCCACCTTTGAATCCCATAACCCCCAACGAATTTAGGGAACTAAGTTTTAAGTTGCATAACTACATTTCGAATTGCACCAACAAACAAATATCAATCTGAGTATTATAAAACAAAACAAAAAACAAAACGTACATTTTTGAAAATTTTTGAAAAATTAGTACATAGTATATACCCCCTCTTTTTTTTTTTTTTTTAAATTCTAAAACATGTTTTTTTCGACCTTGCGTCTTACATAAAAGTGTTTCCAGCTAACACAATTTCTTCGACCTTGTGTCACCCTAACATAATTTCTTCAGCCTTATGCCAAAAATAAACCTCAAATTAAAGAAAACTAAACCTAGTCATTGTCACCATTTTCTTTCAAGACCACCTGACTGCTACTGCGCTCCTCAACTATTGGAGGGATAGTTATGTAGACCCATTCTGAAGACTTGTATTTTATATTTGGTCTCAATGGTCCTTTGCTCTTCCTGGTAATCATTTCAATGTTTTCTCCAACTTGCTCTTTTTTGTCTGAATCACTCTTCTGACTTGACACTTCGAATTCGAATTTTAAATCTTTAGGCCAGACATCACCTTTTCTCATAACTTTCTTCTTAGGCCTACTTTCTTTACATTCAGCTTTCCAAGCCCTTTTTCCGAATTTTCTTATCTCAGACTCTTCATCACTCCCATCTGTATTTGTTTCTGAGACTTCAAATCCGTACCTAGGAACTTCTTTACTCAGCAGCTTCATCATCCTTACAGCTGGTACTTGGTAATTCTTCCTCTTCTTCAGGGATCACCTTCAGCTTCCCAGTTTCAGGATTCTTGTTCCCGCACACAGAGCTACTCCTTTGCCTTTCAATCTCCTGGATTGGATCTTTGTCTTGCTCAGAATTTTCTGCTTCTGAATCTTCTTTTTTTTTTTAGATTCTTTTTCTGGCAGATTCTCATCATTTTCTAAATCTAGAATCACAATCTCTAGATCTTCTTCATTCAATGTTTCATTCACATTGACATCATCATCCAGATGTCGACCATCTTGTCGATCTTCAAGATCTGGATTTTCTTCAGAAATTTCTTCTTCAGAGTCTGAATCAGTTGTATTGTCTTCACTAACTTCATCAGTGTTATCAGGTACGAGTACACACAGGGTATTACTGATATACATCCATCCAGTATCTGTTGTGACTAGTAACACCTGACTTGCTTTCTGCCACCTGGGTACTAGACAGTTTCTCCTCCAATGAACCTTTGCTCTGACCAAGTCTTTTGGCAATAGATCATGAGCCTGCTCCTTTTCCATATCTGTTCCCAACTGATGGAATACAGAAACTGTATTATTCTTTCTTGTTGGAAAAGCTTCTAACCATTTTGAAAGTAAACAAATGATGACTAGGACATGTGAGAAGTTGGCCTGGTATATAATGCTCACTAATTCTTAGTGATCACTTTGTACCATGCCAAGCAACCCTTATGATGATTGGTTGTAATTCAACCTTGTAGACCAGTTATCCTAGTGGTAACGTGGACAAAGCAGTCTTAGGCTAAACTCTGAAAGGCATGTGAAGCCAGCTGTATTACCATACACAACCCCCTTGAATACCAAATGAAAGGGACACCACACAGATATATATTGAAAATATATATTGATTTATTAACTATAAAATCCCCTGGACTCTTTATGAGCACAGAAGCACAAGCGTTAAATCACAAGACAGTTTAAAATACACAAAAGTCGCACCTAACCATATACTAAGAAAGTGGTATAAGAGATACCAATCAGAAAGGGAACAGGCCTAGGGCCTTGGGAATCGCTGGAGCTATTCGAGACTAGCAGTGACTAAGTCGGGAAAGGCCAGCGGGACTCGGGTGCAGTGTTCAAAGTGCACGCACTTTCCAATGTAAAGTCTATGGTGCGTAAAAAGTACAAAGTTAGATAGTTAGGAACCTTCCAAGTGACCTAGAACGCTGAAACTTAAGACACAGGCCCTTGAGATGTGTACCAGTGTAGGAACACCGGCGGAGCTAAGGTACCTCACCCACAGGAAGCGGGTGCACAGGGTCGAACTAGTGTCGGGTTTCGTCACGCTGGTCGATGGTGCTTGGAGCTGAAGATGCTGCAGGCGGCTCGATGTGAAGAGTTCCGGTGGATCCGAGGGTGGATCTGAAGTTGTGAAAACCTGAAAGCAGAGTCAAAGTCACTAGCCAGTGACTACCGTGGAACCAGATTGGAACCAGGCGATGTCGGGTGCAAACAGGCGTTGTTGGGTAGCTTCTCTCTGCAGCCACGTGGACACCGGGGGTCAAGGACGTCCAGGAGTCGGTCACGAGCTGTCCCACGCAGGCTCCTCGCTGTTGGCGGTGTCGGCGACCTGATCGGAGCAAACAGGCCTTGGCTAATGCAAGCCACGCAGGAATCGAGAGATGCTTAACACTCGGACCAGCAAGGTCAGAGTGAGTGCTCCTTTTCACAGGAGCTTGGGTGAATCTGGAGCAACCAGACTCGCTGTGTAGTTTGTCGGTTCGTCGCTAAGATGGCCGCTGACCACGTGGCTAGTGGCCGGGATGGCGCGTCGAGTGGCACAATGCAATAGGGCCCCACGCAGATCGTGGAGATGCTGGAGGGCTCTTCTTTGGTGCAAGGGCTGCTCGGTGGTGGGGGTTTTCAGTCCCCAAAGCACAACATCGAGGATGCCTCAGATGCTGCGCAGTCAGCTTTTCAAGTGTCTTTCAAGAAGTCCGGTCCCACGTCACTCGGTGCCTCCACGGGTCCCTTCTTTGCAGGGACTGTGGATCGGGCTCTGAGAGGTCTGGGAGTCTGGTTCTTGTCGGGCTCTGGGCTCGGGCTCCGGCGGGAGGCAGCGGCAAAGCAGACGTTAAGTTGCAGGTTGGTGCCTGTATTCACAGGGTGGCCACTCCTAGGCCACAAGGGAGATTGTTTTCAGTCTTCTGTGCAGCAGAATGTCGAAGTCCAGTCTTCTTCTTGTTTACAGTTGATTTCAGGATGATCTGCTGTGCAATGGCACTGCTCCCACTCTTATTCCCAATCTGAGGGGTGGATCACCTACTAGGTCCCTCCTCTGGGAGGAACCAGGAAGAGGGGCGGTTACACCCCCTTTCCTTTGTCCAGCTCCTCGCCAGGCCTGGGTCTGGAAAGTCCCAGGACCGGTTTGGACTGGCCTATGCACGGGGAAACCTTGTGTGCCCCGGGCATGTCTCATTCTATTCAGCCCTGTCCTACCCAATACACAAAACCCTGTCTGGGGTGGTGCTCGCACCTCCCAAGGCAGGAAACCCTTTGTCCAGGCCACCATCTGCCGAGTTTCGATCAGCAGCAGGAGGCCAGACTTGTGTCTGTGGTGGCAGCATCCATTTCTGGTTAACTTTAACCGGGGTTAAGGCTACACACATGTCGTGTCCCTCTAGAAGGGTGGAATGCTATCCCCGTCGACAGAACTGTCGAGGGGATAGTATTCCAATTCGTATGACACCTTACTCGACATGTTTTGATAAAGCCAAACCAAAGATAGCATTTAACCGCGAGGATTATAATGCACTTAAGAGTATATGGTATGGCAATATCCCGGAACAGCTTAGGGAGTGGTTCCCGACAGCTGCAGACAGGCTCAGCTCATGCTAGAGCACCATCTCACATATTTCCAAGCACTCTGCCTCCAGGATTGATGAGGCCTTCCATAGGAGTGGCTGATAGGAACATATGTGTCCAGTTTAAGGGTAGATATAGGGATACTATACCTAAGTAAGAGGTGATTACACCAACTTACCCCAGCTGAGTGATCAGCCAGTTGTGTCAAATATGGAGCCCAGGCCAGGGGTGGCACAATACATGCTGCAGCCCCTGGTAGGCCTTGGAAGCACCTATGCCCTGGGTACCTAGGGTACACTGTTACAGGGGCCAATAAGGTGAACCAGTTCCAATTCGTAATGCACCTAAAGTGCATTGGCAGTAATTTAGAGAGAGAACAGCAGGCTGTGGGTCTGATTAGCAGGCCCACAGCCACATTAAGTCATAAACCAGTGAAGCAAAAAGCAAAAATTTGGGGTGACCATAGGATAGCAGACCCTACTCTCCTACATAACCCCCCCCCCCCAAACGCAGGGACATTAGACTAACCTTGACCAGTTGTGTCTTCATGTTCTAAGTGGAAGTACCTGGAGAGACCATCTGCGTTGCCATGGTCAGTCCCTGGGCGGTGCTCCACTGTAAAGTCCATCCCCTGTAGGGAAATGGACCACCTGAGTAGTTTGGGGTTTTCACCCTTCATCTGATTAAGCCATAAGAGGGGCTTATGGTCGGTCTGAATCTTGAAGTGAGTGCCAAATAAGTATGGTCTCAACTTCTTCAGGCCCGTACCACAGCAAAGGCCTCCCTCTCTATAGCTGACCAACGTTTCTCTCTGGGGGTCAGCCTTCTGCTAATAAAAGCAATGGGCTGGTCCTGGTCATCTACATTAAGCTGTGAAAGCACTGCTCCTACTCCCAACTCAGAAGCATCTGTTTGGACAATGAACTCTCTTGAGTAGTCAGGACTCTTCAGGATAGGTGCAGAGCACATGGCCTTCTTCAGGTCATCAAATGCCTTTTGACAGATTTCTGTCCACTGAACCTTTTTGGGCATCTTCTTAGATGTCAGATCATTAAGAGGAGTCACAATGGACCCATAGTTCTTAACAAACATCCCGTAGTACCCAGTCAGGCCCAAGAAAGCTCTGACCTGAGTCTGGGTAGTTGGAGGGGACCAGTCCTTGATGGTCTGGATCTTACTCTCCAGTGGTTGAACTTGGCCTCCACCTACAAGGTGGCCCAGGTATACAACCTTGCTCTGCCCTATCTGGCACTTTGTTGCCTTGATAGTGAGGCCTGCCTTCTGCAGAGCCTCAAGCACTTCCTTCAGGTGGACCAGGTGATCCTCCCAGGTGGAGCTAAAGACAGCAATATCATCCAGATAAGCTGCGCAAAAGTCATCCAACCCAGTGAGGACTTGATTCACCAACCTTTGGAAGGTGGCAGGTGCATTTTTCAAACCAAAGGGCATTACCACAAACTGATAATGCCCACTAGGGGTAGAAAATGCTGTCTTGGCTTTAGACTCCTCAGCTAACCTGATTTGCCAGTAGCCAGCTGTCAAGTCAAATGTGCTCAAATATTTGGCAGAAGCCAACTTGTCAATGAGCTCATCTGCCCTTGGAATAGGGTGTGCATCTGTCCTGGTGACAGCATTGAGTCCTCTGTAATCCACAGAGAACCTCATCTCTCTCTTGCCATCTTTGGTGTGAGGTTTGGGGACCAGAACCACTGGGCTAGCCCAGGGGCTCTCTGAATGCTCAATGACACCTAATTCCAGCATCTTTTGCACCTCAGTCTTTATACAGTCCCTGACGTGGTCAGGTTGCCTGTAAATCTTGCTCTTTACAGGAAGACTGTCACCAGTGTCCACCACATGGGTACACCAGTTAGTCTGACTGGGTGTCTATGAGAACATATGCCTGTATGCCTGTAGAACTTGTCTGCAGTCATGTTGCTTATGTTCAGTGAGGCTGCCACCTAAGGCCACACCATCAACTGAGCCATCCTCAGGGTTCTGAGTGAGCAGGTCTGGGAGAGGGTCACTCTCTTCCTCCTGTCCCTCATCTGTAGCCATGAGCAAGCCCATGTCTTTCCTGCTGACATATGCCTTCAATCTGTTTACATGGAGCACCCTGTGGGGGCTCCTGGGAGTTCCTAGGTCCACCAAGTAGGTAACCTCTCCCTTCTTCTCCAGAATTGTATGGGGTCCAGACCATTTGTCTTGGAGTGCTGCTGGGGCCACTGGCTCCAACACCCATACCTTCTGTCCAGGCTGAAACTCAACAAGGACAGCCTTTTGGTCATGCCAAGCTTTCTGTAATTCTTGGCTAGCCTCAAGGTTTTTGGATGCCTTTTCCATGTACTCTGCCATCCTGGAGCGGAGACCAAGTACATAGTCCACTATGTCTTGCTTAGGCTTTTTGAGAGGTAACTCCCATCATTCCTTCACCAGACACAGGGGTCCTCTTAAAGGGTGCCCGAACAACAATTCAAAGGGGCTGAAGCCAACCCCCTTTTGAGGGACCTCTCTGTAAGCAAACAAAAGGCAGGGCAGTAGGATGTCCCATCTTCGCCTGAGCTTTTCAGGTAATCCTTTAATCATGCCCTTTAGGGTCTTGTTAAATCTCTCAACAAGCCCATTACATTGTGGATGATAAGGAGTGGTGAACTTGTAGTTGACACCACATTCCTTCCACATAGCTGTCAAATATCCTGACATGAAGTTGGCACCTCTATCAGATATTACCTCCTTAGGAAACCCCGCTCTGGAGAAAACTCCAAGTAAGGCCCTGGCCACAACAGGAGCTGTTGTGGTCCTAAGTGGAATTGCCCCTGGGTATCTGGTTGCATGATCCACTACCACCAGTATGAATCTGTGCCCAGATGCTGTAGGGGGATCCATTGGACCTACAATATCAATCCCCACTCTTTCAAAGGGAACCCCCACCACATGTAGTGGTATTAGGGGGGCCTTTGTTGTTCCACCTGCTTTACCACTGGCTTGGCAGGTTTCACAGGAGCGACAGAACTCCTTGGTGTCTTCAGACATGTGAGGCCAGTGAAAATGAGGGACAAGCCTGTCCCAGGTCTTATTCTGGCCTAAGTGTCCTGCTAAAGGAATATCATGGGCCAAGGTGAGAAGGAAACCCCTAAATTGCAGAGGTATAACCAACCTCCTGGTTGCACCAGGCTTGGGGTCTCTACCCTCTGTGTAAAGGAGTCCTTCGTCCCAATAAACCTTATGGGCACCTTGAGCATTCCCAGCAGCCTCAGCAGCAGCCTGCTGTCTGAGGGGTTCAAGAGAAGGACAGGTTAACTGAGCCTGCCCCAAGTCTGCCCTAGAAGGTCCCCCTGTCCCCAGAAACTCAACCTGATCAGGTTCAAGTTCTTCAGAGACAGTTCCTTCAGGGGTCTCAAGACCAGCTTCCTGTGAAGCTTGATCCTCACTTGTAGGCAGTTGGGAAGGCACAGCCTTAAGCCTCCTGTTCTTCTTCTTGGAAGGCGCTTGGTCCATTGTTCCAGGATCAAAGACCTGAGGTTCAGAGAGGCACTTTTTGGCCTGTGACCTGGTCACAGCACGGACATGTGATGATATCCCTAACATCTCTGCATGAGTCCTGTACTCAACTTCTGACCATAGAGAGTTCTCCAGGTCATTGCCCAACAAACATTCTACTGGGAGATCAGCACTAACCACAACTCTTTTTAGGCCAGTTACCCCTCCCCAGGAAAAGTTAACAAGTGCCACACTATGTGTAGTAGTGACATTGCTGGCATTGGTCACCAAGTAATTATCACCTGGCATGTATTGTCCAGGGTCCACAAAGTTAGGTGTCACCATAGTGACACTGGCACATGTGTCCCTGTAAGCTTGAGCCACTTTGTTATTAATCAAAGGCGTCTGTCTGTATTTGCCCAGGTTACTGGGACTTATGTCAGGGGTCAAATCTATGTCCCCTTCACAAATCAGAACAGCCTGTGTAAGGGTTCTAACTAAGTCAGAATCTCCTTCAGTTCCCAAGGTGATACCCACTACCCCCTTGGTTTGTGGACCAGCACTGCTAGCTGTACTAGTGGGTGCAGTTGCCTTAGGGGCTGCAGTGCTGGGGGCTCCATACTTTTTACACTCACTTGTCCAGTGAGAGGTGTTTTTACAAGTTTTACACCAGGGTTTCTTCTGACCTTCTTTCTTCTTCTTCTTGGAAGTTTGGGACCCACCCTCTGTTTCAGTTTGGGGCCCTGTTGAAGACTTCTGGTCTTTAGATTTCTGCTCCCCACCCTTCTGGTCTGTTTTCTTCTGGTCACCACCCTGGTTCTGGTTCTGGTTCTTTTGCTTAACTCTGGTTCTTACCCATTTATCTGCCCTCTTTCCCAATTCTTGGGGAGAGGTCAAATCTGAGTCAACCAAATGTTGATGCAACTGCTGGTTCTGACAATTATTTAAAATTTGTTCTCTCATCAGCAAATTATACAATCCTTCATAGTCTGTAACCTTGCTTCCCAGCAACCATCCCTCCAGAGCTTTAGTGGCACACTCAACAAATTCAGACCAGTCCGGAGTCTGTGTCTTCTGGGTATCTCTGAACATTAACCTGTACTGTTCAGTGGTTAAGCCTAACCCATCAATCAGAGCACTCTTCAGGACCAGGTAGTTTCTAGAATCCCCATCACTAACTGTGAGGAGTCTGTCTCGGCCTCTACCTTCAAAGGAGAGCCACAAGATTGCTGCCCACTGCTCCTGAGGGATCTGCTGTACTCTGCAGGCTCTCTCCATTGCAGTTATCCATTTATGGATGCCATCCCCAGCTTTGTAGGGGGGCACAATCTTACTCAGGTTTCTGTTATCAAAAGACCTGTCTTTATCCTTGTGGATATTGCTGCCACCAGTGGGTTCTATTACCCCACTCTCTCTAGGCTGTCTTGCTCTAGCAAGTTTCTCTTGGGCCAGGGCAACCTCTAACTCTTGTCTCTGGATCCTCAATTCAGCCTCTCTCATTTTGGCCTCATGTTCCCTTCTCTGAGGGCTAGTCATCTCCCTTCTGGAGTGACCATGAGAGCCTCTAGAAGCATGGGAGTTGTTAGAGTCACCTGAGTGAGTCCTTCTCCTCCTAGGCTTCTGGTTAAGTCCACCCGGGGGTCTGAATGGGTTGTTACCAGATTCAGTCCCAAATAGGCTTAAGTTAGCCTGGTTCAGTCTACTGACCAGCACCTGACTATTTCTGTCATCATCTGACTCACTGCTCCCCCCTTCTGTCTCTTCTTCCTCTTCCTCTTCCTCCTCTGAATCTACCCGAGGAGCTCCAGTGATGGAGGCTTCCTCATCTACCAGGATGATAGGGACAGGGGTGTCTACAGTGTCATCCTCTGAAGGATGGCCTCCTTCAGCATCCCCTGTGGGGTTTGCCTTAGAGGTCTTTAGAGTCTCAGACTGATCCAAGATCTCTCTAAGGTGGTCTGTGGTAGGGGTAGGCCCTGTCCTCAGACCCCTTAAGACACAAAGCTGTCTTAGTTCCTTAAAGGAGAAAATAGCAAATTTGGATGGTGCCCTTGGAGGGTCACTCTCAACAGGGGTGTTCCCAGTGAAACCCTCTGCTCCAGACATTGCTCTAGTGTGGGTGGATGTGTTGCAATCTACCTACACTGGTGTTTACCTACTAAACCTATCTAGTAGTTGTAGTCAGGGTGTGCTACTCCCTTTGCTCTACAACAACTAAGTTCAGTAGAACTTAAGTATACTAGTCTTGTTTTATATGTACCTAGCAGGTACCTGTATGATCTTGCAAATGATAATCTCAAAGATTGTAATGGTAAAACAACAGCAAGCTCAGATCCCAATCCGCTGCTCACCAATGTGAGAAGTTGGCCTGGTATATAATGCTCACTAATTCTTAGTGATCACTTTGTACCATGCCAAGCAACCCTTATGATGATTGGTTGTAATTCAACCTTGTAGACCTGTTATCCTAGTGGTAACATGGACAAAGCAGTCTTAGGCTAAACTCTGAAAGGCATGTGAAGCCAGCTGTATTACCATACACAACCCCCTTGAATACCAAATGAAAGGGACACCACACAGATATATATTGAAAATATATATTGATTTATTAACTATAAAATCCCCTGGACTCTTTATGAGCACAGAAGCACAAGCGTTAAATCACAAGACAGTTTAAAATACACAAAAGTTGCACAATATGGATGAGCCCTGGGGCCACCTAAACCATATACTAAGAAAGTGGTATAAGAGATACCAATCAGAAAGGGAACAGGCCTAGGGCCTTGGGAATCGCTGGAGCTATTCGAGACTAGCAGTGACTAAGTCAAGAAAGGCCCGCGGGACTCGGGTGCAGTGTTCAAAGTGCACGCACTTTCCAATGTAAAGTCTATGGTGCGTAAAAAGTACAAAATTAGATAGTTAGGAACCTTCCGAGTGACCTAGAATGCTGAAACTTAAGACACAGGCCCTTGAGATGTGTACCAGTGTAGGAACACCGGCGGAGCTGAGTTACCTCACCCACAGGAAGCGGGTGCACAGGGTCGAAGTAGTGTCGGGTTTCGTCACGCTGGTCGATGGTGCTTGGAGCTGAAGATGCTGCAGGCGGCTCGATGTGAAGCGTTCCGGTGGATCCAAGGGTGGATCTGAAGTTGTGAAGACCTGAAAGCAGAGGGGACAATGTTCAAAGTCACTAGCCAGTGACTACCGTGGAACCAGATTGGAACCAGGCGATGTCGGGTGCAAACAGGCGTGGTCAGGTAGCTTCTCTCTGCAGCCACGTAGACACCGGGGGTCGAGGACGTCCAGGAGTCGGTCACGAGCTGTCCCACGCAGGCTCCTCGCTGTTGGCGGTGTCGGCGACCTGATCGGAGCAAACAGGCCTTGGCTAATGCAAGCCACGCAGGAATTGAGAGATGCTTAACACTCAGACCAGCAAGGTCAGAGCGAGTGCTCCTTTTCACAGGAGCTTGGGTGAGTCTGGAGCAACCAGACTCGCTGTGTAGTTTGTCGGTTTCGTCGCCAAGATGGCCGCTGACCACGTGGCTAGTGGCCGGGATGGCGCGTCGAGTGGCACAATGCAAAAGTGCCCCACTTAGATCGTGGAGATGTTGGAGGGCTCTTCTTCGGTGCAAAGGCTGCTCGGTAGTGGGGGTTCTCAGTCCTCAAAGCACAACGTCAAGGATGCCTCAGATGCTGCGCAGTCAGCTTTTCGAGTGTCTTCCAAGAAGTCCGGTCCCACATCACTCAGTGCCTCCACGGGTCCCTTCTTTGCAGGGACTGTGGATCGGGCTCTGAGAGGTCTGGGAGTCTGGTTCTTGTCGGGCTCTGGGCTCGGGCTCCGGCGGGAGGCGGCGGCAAAGCAGATGTCGAGTTGCTTGTTGGTGCCTGTATTCACAGGGTGGCCACTCCTAGGCCACAAGGGAGATTCTCTTCAGTCTTCTGTGCAGCAGAATGTCGAAGTCCAGTCTTCTTCTTGTTTAAAGTTGATTTCAGGATGATCTGCTGTGCAATGGCACTGCTCCCACTCTTATTCCCAATCTGAGGGGTGGATTACCTACTAGGTCCCTCCTCTGGGAGGAACCAGGAAGGGGGGCGGTTACACCCCCTTTCCTTTGTCCAGCTCCTTGCCAGGCCTGGGTCTGGAAAGTCCCAGGACCGGTTTGGACTGGCCTATGCACGGGGACACCTTGTGTGCCCCGGGCATGTCTGATTCTATTCAGCCCTGTCCTACCCAATTCACAAAACCCTGTCTGGGGTGGTGCTCGCACCTCCCAAGGCAGGAAGCCCTTTGTCCAGGCCACCATCTGCCGAGTTTCGATCAGCAGCAGGAGGCCAGACTCTTGTCTGTGGTGGCAGCATCCATTTTGTGATGCTGAGGCTCTGGTTAACTTTAACCGGGGTTAAGGCTACACACATGTCGTGTCCCTCTAGAAGGGTGGAATGCTATCCCCGTCGACAGAACTGTCGAGGGGATAGTATTCCAATTCGTATGACACCTTACTCGACATGTTTTGATAAAGCCAAACCAAAGATAGCATTTAACCGCGAGGATTATAATGCACTTAAGAGTATATGGTATGGCAATATCCCGGAACAGCTTAGGGAGTGGTTCCCGACAGCTGCAGACAGGCTCATCTCATGCTAGAGCACCATCTCACATATTTCCAAGCACTCTGCCTCCAGGATTGATGAGGCCTTCCATAGGAGTGGCTGATAGGAACATATGTGTCCAGTTTAAGGGTAGATATAGGGATACTATACCTAAGTAAGAGGTGATTACACCAACTTACCCCAGCTGAGTGATCAGCCAGTTGTGTCAAATATGGAGGCCAGGCCAGGGGTGGCACAATACATGCTGCAGCCCCTGGTAGGCCTTGGAAACACCTATGCCCTGGGTACCTAGGGTACACTGTTACAGGGGCCAATAAGGTGAACCAGTTCCAATTCGTAATGCACCTAAAGTGCATTGGCAGTAATTTAGAGAGAGAACAGCAGGCTGTGGGTCTGATTAGCAGGCCCACAGCCACATTAAGTCATAAACCAGTAAAGCAAAAAGCAAAAATTTGGGGTGACCATAGGATAGCAGACCCTACTCTCCTACAGGACATATCTCAGTTTGTTATGTTGGGGCATTTCAAAAAGGTCTATTTGAATATTTGTAAATGAACCACCCTCCCGGCCTATGGTTCCCAAACTCTCAATTGGACCATGGTACATCCGTGCCTTGTCAGCAATTATGCAATTGGGCATAACAGGTCTGTCATCTTTGTAAAACCAAATTTCATCCTCCTCTTGCTGTCTGAAACCTTCCTTGAGCCATGTGTTTTCTCCTCATCATTTGCCTCATCGTGTAATTGTTTTAATTCTTGCCTTCCATATCTGAATTGCAAAGATTAGTATGAGGATGCATGAAACATGTTCATTGAATGTTTCCCCATTGATTGCAACCCTCTTCTGAGCACAAAATTTAACAATGGTACCTGCGTGCTCATTGCCTTTTGAGATATGATTATTTTTCTCTCCATTTTCAGTACATTTTATCACTGTTATTTTGTCAAGAAGCTCAATTTCTTTGTTGAAGTCTGGCATGCCCTGAACAGGAGCTTCACTCAAACTCTTTTTAAATTGCTCAATGGCTTCAAGTTTAATTTCTGTCAGGACAATTGGGTCTTTTATATCTGCTTTTGTCAGCCTTTGCAATGGCCTCATAATTTCTGAGAAACCATTAATCCATTGGCAACAGTAATCAACCATGCCTAGGAGCATTCTTACCTGTTTTTGTGTCTTTGGGCATTCCATTGCTTGAATCATTTTAATTCTCTCAATAGTTACCTGACTGGGAATTCTCTCTCTCTCTTGGAACCTGAAAGCAAAAATTATTTGACTCTCTGGGTGCATTGAGACCCAATACCACTCAATATCATGTGGTATCTGACAAAGGATCTCTGCTGGATTGGGCACAATAGGACAACAAGGAATAACTATCTCGTTAATCTTTCTCAGGTCCTGTACTATTCTGTACATTACATCTGGCTTTTTAATACCCAAATCTGGTGAGTCACAAAGACTATTCTCAATTTCTTTTAGGACACCCTGCTTAATGAATGTTTCAATAACAGGATTAACTCCCTCAATTGTTTCTGACTTCATCTTGTACTGTGGAACATTAGGAAATGAGTTTCCCTGCTTGTTTGCAATTTTAACTGGATCAGGTCTGTTTTCCTTGTCTCCACTGAATCCTGTATCTGTATTGTATTTCTGCTCATTAACATGATTTAAAAATGGCGGCTGAGGTATCTTATTCTGCTGAATCACCACCTGTCGCTGTATTTGTAGCTGTTCATTCAGTAACTGTTGCTGCTTATTTATCTCATTCTGCATCTGTGGATTTTTACACTCACTTACAACAGCTAAATTCGCTTTTTCCTTCTCCTTTTTCTTCGTCCGTTTTGTCTTCCATTTTTTCAGACTACCCCTTTTTCTCAAAGCCCAAATTAATCTTTTATATGGACAGAGGCAATCCTACCTGTATTGTTGAAGCCTTCAATGTCCTCATCATCCTGTAATCTTTTTAATCTGTCTTTACTGATTGAATTATCCAGTATGTACTCACCAGGCTGTGTCAGGTCAATCAGGTCGTCAGAGTTTTCATTAGGTGAAACTAGAGTCATGACCGTTAAAGCTATGGGTCCAGTTTAATCTTTTCTAAGCACCTGGGGAACAGATCCAATTGTCACAGGAACTGTCACTGCTCCCATGTCTGACGTTAACTGCTCCATTAAATCATTTGTAGAACTTACATAATCAGGAATATTAATTTCAGAAGTACTAGGCATCTCATCATACCTACCTGTTGTGACACCTTGAGAAAGGGTCTGGACTGGGACTCCATTAATCTGAACTGGGTCTCTTGGCATCACATTAATCTGTTCTGGGAGTCTGCTTAAATTTCTGTCTTGATCTGTATTTACAACATCATTTTTACACCGATCAATAAATTCTTCTCTGACATGTCTATTATTTACATTCGCTGATTTGGGAATCGAATTTTCATTAAAAATGATTTATTTTGGGAGAGGTGATATTCTTTCAGAATATGTGTCATTTAAAACTGCATCTTTAGCATCTGTATTTTTATTATGCTTACTAGTTACTTCATTACTCACCTGTTTATTCATTAATTTGCTCTCACATGTAGCAACAACCTTTTTAACCTTTTTAAATACATTTTTCATTTTCTGATGGCAGAAAAACGTTTTCTTCTTCTTTTGATAATAATTATCCATGTTTTAAAATAGTCAAAATAATTACAATAAGTAAATGCGTTCACTTAATTGGCCTTCCAATCTTTTGCTGATCAATTAATTAATACATTTTTTAAGGACAGGTGAAATAAAATTTTATAACCTGATCAATTTAATATAACTCCTAATTTGCCTGTATCTTTATTTTTAATAAACCTGGAAAAAAAAATATGCATTTGCAAAACAGCAATATAAACATTTATTTTGCAACAACAAACACCTAAATGTGATTGGGTATGTTTAAAATGTATTTCTGCGTACGCCACCTTGAACACAGTGCAACCTTCCTAATGCACTTTGTCTATTTAGTAATGAATTGCTGCTACTCTGCTGTCAATAAATTATATGCAGCTTTGTGGAACACTATAATCACACCAACATACAATGCTGTGCTATCAAGGACCTTAATGGCTTTCTTAATGTACAATGCTGTAAATACTATAACTTTATTTGCAACTCTAAGCAATTATTTTACCTAATATTGTACTAATTTAATAATTAATGTCCTTACTTTAATCACCTTTGATGCTATTATCCTAATATATCTGCTATATTTATTCACCTATTAATAGCAAATATCTGAAATAATTAATAATAAAAAAAATGAAGCTTTGGGCATTAACAGCGTGGAAAAACTAAATCTTCAGCAAAAAGTATTCAATTCAATTCAAAGATTCTTTATTCGATGATTAAAAATCACCATAAAAGCACATACATATATACATGAGTAAAAAATCATTAAATCATTTTCAGAATCTCATTTATAATAATTAATGTTACCATCATACAAAAAGGGGAAAGGGAATATGACACATTAAAAAGATTAATAACAGTTTTTAAACATCATTCTTCTCCCCTGGTTACCCTTAAACGGACTGCCACTTTAATAAAGTTCATTATACAGCACAATGTTAAAGGTTCAGATGCTTTTTGTAGATAGGTTAGTGCCTCTTTAGCATGTTCCAGATTGGCGTGTTTTAAAATTTCCACTAGGAATCTGCGCCTAGGCATAGTAAAAAAAGGGCAGAGTAATACAAAGTGAAGGGAATCCTGCGGAGACCTATTGTCGCAGCCGCAGGATCCCTTCTGCTCAATTGTTGTTGAGAACCCTGCAGGTGATGCCAGTAAATATGGAAGTAAATTAAGTCTAAAGCGGCACATCAAGAATCTATCCTGAGCATTATGCATGAGGTACAAATATGGCTCCATTCCCTCCACGCTCTTGACCAGGTTATGAGCCCTCACTGTCCTTTTATGCCCTTCAGCCTCAGCTCTCTGTTGTGTTTTTTGTTCTAAAAAGGCTTTCTTTACTAACATCTTGTGCTGGGCTTCAATTGTTACAGGGTTGGTAAAGAGGTTCCCATAACCTAGTTTCTCTAGGGTACTCTTTACATAGTTGAGCCATGGTATTCTCATACATTTGTCCCTTTCTAAGCCGTCATTTAATATTTCTCTGGTTAGAGACGCGTCAGGGTTGGCCCACATTTTTTACCAGGCCACAATTGGCCTTAGTTTTACCAGATCTTCTAGGTAGGGCCTCCCTAGTTCCCTGTGTACTATAAAACTCGCAGTACTTGGGGGTACCCTCAGGATGGTTCTTAGGTATTTATTTTCCTCCCGTTGGATTTTTGCGATATTAACAAAGCCCCATACCTCTGCCCCATAAATCACTTTGGAGCAGCATATGGAGCTATACAGGTTCATTACCTGTTCGGGGCTCCATCTACCTAACCTCCTACCATAGCTTGCTATTGCCCCATTAGTGGCAATCATTTTACTGCAGCGCTCCTCGACCAGGGAGTTAAATTGTAAACCACCATCAAAAATTACACCTAGATAGGGAAATGTTTTAACCTCTTCTATTATGTGGTTTCCTATCGTGTACGTAAATTTAGTACAGGGTTTATTACCAGCCAGAAGCACATATTTGCCCAAGTTAACAAAAAGGTCTAGGGAGCCCATGAATTTGACAAATCCGTCAATCAGAGTCTGTAAGCTCCTAGGTGTGCGTGCGAGCAGGACCGCGTCATCTGCGTAGAGCAGAACAGGGATATGACGCAACCCCACCTTTGGGCAATCTGTCTTTAAATTTAGCAAAAACTGCTTCAAATTATTTATATAAAGGGAGAACAAAAAAGGGGCAAGAATACAGCCTTGCCGAACTCCACTCTTACAGGAAAAAGAGTCAGCCAGCCCCCCCTCCCTGTTAAAACGAACCTTAGCCGAAGTGTCACTGTGAAGTTCCCTTAGGATGTTAATTAGGCCGCCCTCTATCCCCATGAGAGACATCATGACCCAGAGTTTCTCCCTATTAACATGATCGAATGCCGCTGCCAAATCCATGAACCCCATATAGATGGATGCATCGCTGGCCAAGGTGTATTTGGCTGTCAGCATATAGAGGTTCAGGCATTGATCACTGGTGGACCTCCCCGTCCTGAATCCATATTGAGTGTCCGAGAAGGTGTTATTTTCTTCGGTCCACTCGGTCAGTCTATTAAGGATCGCCTGTCCCCGGAGTTTGGCAGATACATCGATCAGGGAAATAGGACGATAACACTTGGGGTCGTCCCTATTACCCTTCTTGAAAATAGGGACGATTATGGCCTTGGACCAGGATGGTGGCAGGCCACAGGAGATGGCAGTATTTATGACCCTGGTCATTATGGGAGCCCAACGTTCTACGCAGCTCAGGAACAGATCAGGGGGGATTCCGTCAGGGCCGGAGCTTTGTTTTTAGTCAATCCCTCTATTCCAGCCGTGATCTCTTTGATGGAAAATGCTACTGTAGAGACCTGATGTGAGATCTCAGGGTGCACTTTAGTAGTTCCGGGCTCATAGTTATACAGGCCCCTATAATGAGAGACCCACTGTTCTGGGAGGATGTTAGACCCTATCTCCGGGGTGTTGTTTTCCTGGAAAGTAGGTTGATTAATGATTCTCCAGAACCAGACATATTCCTTTTTTCCCCTGCTTCTCTTAGGTCTGCCCACGCTTCTCCCTGTAGAGCAAATTTCCTCCTCTTGATCTCCCTCTTGTAATTCTTCCTACACACCGTGATTTGTTGGATGTCCCTGGGTTTGTTTTTAAGGCTGGTTTTGAGCTCCCTCAAAGCCTTTGAACAGTCTCTATCAAACCATCGTGGGTTAGAGTGGTTCCTTGTGGGTGCGCTGGTTTTTAATAGGCCATCTATAAGGTCAGCAATCTGACGGAATGCTTCAAGTAACCTCGGGCCTTGAACATCCATATCTAAGCAGTCATTAATGGCGGGTTTGCCAGAGTCCATCAGAGACTTATAAAAAATGTCCCCGTTTATTTTGGACCACTTTAATCTCCTACCCTGGTCTGTTACCTTCTCCGTGGTTATACCTTGGTGTGTGCTTTTTGAGCCCACCCGATACATCAACCCCAGAACAAGGGGGTTGTGATCGCTAAAACTGCTCCATTCAAAACACTAATAATTCTATTTAATAGGAATCTAGAAACCAAGATATAATCAATAATAGATGAGCATCCTCTGCCCTTGAATGTAGGTGGGAGGGTGCCATCCCTCTGCACACCAATCATATTGATAGTGTGCTCTAGGTCGTAATTAAGCCGAAGCTTGCTAAAAGCTAACCCTTCCGGCGTGTGGGAGAAATGCGGCCCATTCTCTACAGGACAGTGAGACCATTCTGCATCTATTGGGGCCAATGCCGGGCATAGATGGCAGTTAAAGTCTCCCATGACCAGCAGAGCATCTACCTGCCCCTTTTTATGAGCTGTAATTTCCTGACCCAATCTGTCTTCCAACTCTCCTACAAATGAGGTATGGTCTCCCCCAGCCCCATTGTTGTAGATATTGAAAACAGTGAGTCTTGGCCCTTTCCCAATAAGCCGTGCTGCTTGTATGGCGTGGGAGTTCCAGTCTGGGGTAGACCAGCTGCCCGGGAGATCTAAATCTACATAAATGGATAGTCCTCCCATGGCTCTCCCTGATCTAGTTTTTTGCGCCGGGACAAAAAAACATTTATACCCCTGCATATGGAAGTTACTGTTGTCAAGGGCCCATGTCTCCTGTAGACTGATTACATGGAATTTACTAATATAATCACGCCACTCTTTGTTATTAAATTTGGCTGCCAAACCTGCTATATTCCAGGAGATAATTCTCAGTGCCTCATTGACCTGCTCTATTCCCCGGTGATGCTCAGTATGCGCCACAGTCTCCACCTGTCCCGTTTCCAGCCCGTTTCTTCCCCCTGTAAGTTCAATGTCTGTAATCATGGGCTCGTCTGCCACGGACCTCCTAACCCTGCTGGGTGAGATTTGTTGTACATGGGGCTTTACTGCTCCACCTCCCGTGTTGAGTCTCCTAATTTTCCATCTCCTAGAGATACAGTTCCCATTGTGTTAGTAAATCTGCCCGTGTGTCAATCAACCCCCTCAAGTCCGTTCAGGCAGCTAAATCGGTTAAAGCTGTGAAAGGGTAACTCCGGGCGATGAAATAGTGGCCGGGTGTTAAAATCGTGATGTCTTCCCCTCCGTCCGACCCTCGTCCAGTTGTCATAGGTTTGAATAGGGTGCATTGGGATAGGGGGAAAAAAGAAAGACACACGGAGGGTTTGAATTGTTGATTCTAGTGATCTATTCTTCCCTCGACATATATGCATAACAGTCCCAGCGTCTCTAAAACTCACCAGTATGCAATCCCCTATTATAGATTTGTTTGTTCTGCCCACCCAGGGCACCCTTCTCACCATTATGATTTCATTATTGAGGTGTACCGGGAGGGGTCTGTTCACATTCAACCACTTGATTACCTTACTTTTCACTGAACAAAAGTTCTCAACTTCGCCATCTTCAAGTGGGGGAACACCAGCCATGACTACCATATAATCGTTTGCCTCTGGGGGAAGATTGGGCCTGCGTGGCCTAGGGGGAGGCTTCATTAGAGGTGGGGGAGCAGTGCTATCACTGGTTTGTGTAGAGGGAGCTGGACCTACAGGAGAAGGTGACCTATTAGAATTAGGTGGGTGGGCCGGGACAGAGTTAGTTTTGGGGGGTTGGGGAGGGGCAGCAACAGTGGCGTCCTGGGGGGGGGGCTAAACTAACTACCCTGTTGGGGGGCTTCTGAGGGGCCGAGGAAGTGGGGATAGTCTCTGAGGTTCTACCCTGGAGGCCAGCCGAGGTTTTCAAGCTATTTAGTGTAGCTTCCAGAATGGTGAGTCTGATCTCAACCTTTTTGATACTTTCGCTAATTGGCAATAGTAGGGACCTGAGCAAAAATTCCAAGTTTCCTAGCGGGACAACAGAGAGGGGGACGTTGGTAACATTATTTTCCATGTCATTTGTCAAGACGGTGGCTGTGGCAGCCTGTTCAGTGGGTGTTGAGTGGCTGTTGATACCTCTTCCACTAACCTATGAGTGGGTGAAGGGGGTTTTGTTGTCCTCCCAAACTCAGAGTGAGGGTTTTTTGTTTTACTTTTGCCCTGACCACCCCTCGACTTCCTCCTACGTTTATTCGGTGGAGGCCCGTATACCCCTTGCACAGTGGTCAGCTTGGGTTTGGCTTTCCTGGCTTTAGTAGCCGGTGGGGGCTGGGAGATTAGGTCAATGGTCACACTGCTTGGGCTGTTAGCGGGGGTTAAACTAGTAGGTGGGTCCGATGGGTTATTGATACAGTCCCTCAGCAGAAGAGGAACGTCATCCATTGAGGTTGGCTCCTCACTAAGTGAGGTCGAATTTCCACCGAGGGGCCTATGTTTCAAATTTTCTATCGAGCGTCTGCGCTCCGCCCAGAGCTTCATGAGGGTGCTTTCCTTATCCCCTTCTCCCGCAGCCCGGGGGAAGTAATTATCTAAGGTCCTATTTTTTGCACCCCCCAGCTTCATAAGAGTACCCTCCCTGGCCGGAGAAGGCATAACTAAATGTGGTAGGTGCAGTACTAGGGAGCAATTTAACAGGAAAAGAAACTAAAGGTCGAAAAACAAACTAAAGAGGGTAGGCCCAGCCCAGCCTAATCCGGCCTCTGACGGCCTTAGACGGTCCTGCCCTTGTCCCGGGCTTCTCCCGGTCGCTCCCGCGCAGCGGGTCTATCCTTGGTTGTTTATAGGCCCTGAGTGTAGAGGGGGGAGGAGCCTGCAGGGAGAGCTGGCCAGGTGGTTTGAGTGAGGGCAGGCGGGCGCTCCTGGGACAGGTAGTCCTGCGCCTTCCCGCCTGCTCGCAGCCCTGCAGATTCCTTTGAGCTTCGGTTCGCTCCACGCCCAAAAGTTCAGATGAATGCTTAATTACACCTCCCTCGCGACGCGGGACCCGCGCAGCGGGTACCGCTAGCTGTTGCAGTTCTCAGCGTTGGGAGACGATGTCCAAACTGCTGCCAGTAACCAGTTGACTACCACAGAGGTAAGGGAAGTTGTCTGCCAAGAGTACCACCGGTAATCCGGTTCTGCGTGCTTATCTGCCGTCCAGTGGGGGAGGAGCCTGCAGGGAGAGCTGGCCAGGTGGTTTGAGTGAGGGCGGACGGGCGCTCCTGGGACAGGTAGTCCTGCGCCTCCCCGCCTGCTCGCAGCCCTGCAGATTCCTTTGAGCTTCGGTTCGCTCCACGCCCAAAAGTTCAGATGAATGCTTAATTACACCTCCATCGCGACGCGGGACCCGCGCAGCGGGTACCGCTAGCTGTTGCAGTTCTCAGCGTTTGGAGACGATGTCCAAACTGCTGCCAGTAACCAGTTGACTACCACAGAGGTAAGGGAAGTTGTCTGCCAAGTGTCCCACCGGTAATCCGGTTCTGCGTGCTTATCTGCCGTCCAGTGGGGGAGGAGCCTGCAGGGAGAGCTGGCCAGGTGGTTTGAGTGAGGGCGGGGGGGCGCTCCTGGGACAGGTAGTCCTGCGCCTCCCCGCCTGCTCGCAGCCCTGCAGATTCCTTTGAGCTTCGGTTCGCTCCACGCCCAAAAGTTCAGATGAATGCTTAATTAAACCTCCCTCGCGACGCGGGACCCGCGCAGCGGGTACCGCTAGCTGTTGCCGTTCTCAGCGTTGGGAGACGATGTCCAAACTGCTGCCAGTAACCAGTTGACTACCACAGAGGTAAGGGAAGTTGTCTGACAAGAGTCAGCAAAAAGTAAACAATGTGCATCAGCACGAGTGTTTCAGCCAATCAGCGTGTAGCTGCACAGTGCTCAGCCAACCAGTATGCCTGCCAGAGCCTCAACCAATCCGGTCGCGGCACTTCTATGACACTGTCACTGCACGTTTAATCAGAGCACCACAGCTCAACGTGTCACACAGTGGGAATCCAAGCCTGCCTCTTAATTTAGGAAATCAGCAAGAGCAGCAGAGGCATAAATATATAAGCGTAATATTTGTATAGGAAACAAACAACCTCGAGGCTCACGAAGCCTCAACCAATGAGGTTGCGGCCCTTGTGTGACGCTACGCATCAACAACCAATGGGTGCGCGACCATTCTATGATGCGCCGGGAACCTGAATCAGGGATGCGTGTCACCAGCCAATAGGTGCGCGACCCTGTCCTGACGTGTAACGAAGGGCGTCTCCCATCTCTCTGACCACCGCAGTCAGTGTCTCTCCACACACACTCCTCTCAATACGCGATATACATGCCAAGAGAGACCCCCAGAAGGAACAACAACAATCCAATACTGGGACGGAACTTCGCCCAATCAGAGCGCGGCACCTTGTATGACGCGTTGACGTTTTAGACCAATGCCAGGCATAGATGGCAGTTAAAGTCTCCCATGACCAGCAGAGCATCTACCTGCCCCTTTTTATGAGCTGTAATTTCCTGACCCAATCTGTCTTCCAACTCTCCTACAAATGAGGCATGGTCTCCCCCAGCCCCATTGTTGTAGATATTGAAAACAGTGAGTCTTGGCCCTTTCCCAATAAGCCGTGCTGCTTGTATGGCGTGGGAGTTCCAGTCTGGGGTAGACCAGCTGCCCGGGAGATCTAAATCCACATAAATGGATAGTCCTCCCATGGCTCTCCCTGATCTAGTTTTTTGCGCCGGGACAAAAAAACATTTATACCCCTGCATATGGAAGTTACTGTTGTCAAGGGCCCATGTCTCCTGTAGACTGATTACATGGAATTTACTAATATAATCACGCCACTCTTTGTTATTAAATTTGGCTGCCAAACCTGCTATATTCCAGGAGATAATTCTCAGTGCCTCATTGACCTGCTCTATTCCCCGGTGATGCTCAGTATGCGCCACAGTCTCCACCTGTCCCGTTTCCAGCCCGTTTCTTCCCCCTGTAAGTTCAATGTCTGTAATCATGGGCTCGTCTGCCACGGACCTCCTAACCCTGCTGCGTGAGATTTGTTGTACATGGGGCTTTACTGCTCCACCTCCCGTGTTGAGTCTCCTAATTTTCAATCTCCTAGAGATACAGTTCCCATTGTGTTAGTAAATCTGCCCATGTGTCAATCAACCCCCACAAGTCCGTTCAGGCAGCTAAATCGGTTAAAGCTGTGAAAGGGTAACTCCGGGCGATGAAATAGTGGCCGGGTGTTAAAATCGTGATGTCTTCCCCTCCGTCCGACCCTCGTCCAGTTGTCATAGGTTTGAATAGGGTGCATTGGGATAGGGGGAAAAAAGAAAGACACATGGAGGGTTTGAATTGTTGATTCTAGTGATCTATTCTTCCCTCGACATATATGCATAACAGTCCCAGCGTCTCTAAAACTCACCAGTATGCAATCCCCTATTATAGATTTGTTTGTTCTGCCCACCCAGGGCACCCTTCTCACCATTATGATTTCATTATTGAGGTGTACCGGGAGGGGTCTGTTCACATTCAACCACTTGATTACCTTACTTTTCACTGAACAAAAGTTCTCAACTTCGCCATCTTCAAGTGGGGGAACACCAGCCATGACTACCATATAATCGTTTGCCTCTGGGGGAAGATTGGGCCTGCGTGGCCTAGGGGGAGGCTTCATTAGAGGTGGGGGAGCAGTGCTATCACTGGTTTGTGTAGAGGGAGCTGGACCTACAGGAGAAGGTGACCTATTAGAATTAGGTGGGTGGGCCGGGACAGAGTTAGTTTTGGGGGGTTGGGGAGGGGCAGCAACAGTGGCGTCCTGGGGGGGGGGCTAAGCTAACTACCCTGTTGGGGGGCTTCTGAGGGGCCGAGGAAGTGGGGATAGTCTCTGAGGTTCTACCCTGGAGGCCAGCCGAGGTTTTCAAGCTATTTAGTGTAGCTTCCAGAATGGTGAGTCTGATCTCAACCTTTTTGATACTTTCGCTAATTGGCAATAGTAGGGACCTGAGCAAAAATTCCAAGTTTCCTAGCGGGACAACAGAGAGGGGGACGTTGGTAACATTATTTTCCATGTCATTTGTCAAGACGGTGGCTGTGGCAGCCTGTTCAGTGGGTGTTGAGTATACCTCTTCCACTAACCTATGAGTGGGTGAAGGGGGTTTTGTTGTCCTCCCAAACTCAGAGTGAGGGATTTTTGTTTTACTTTTGCCCTGACCACCCCTCGACTTCCTCCTACGTTTATTCGGTGGAGGCCCGTATACCCCTTGCACAGTGGTCAGCTTGGGTTTGGCTTTCCTGGATTTAGTAGCCGGTGGGGGCTGGGAGATTAGGTCAATGGTCACACTGCATGGGCTGTTAGCGGGGGTTAAACTAGTAGGTGGGTCCGATGGGTTATTGATACAGTCCCTCAGCAGAAGAGGAACGTCATCCATTGAGGTTGGCTCCTCACTAAGTGAGGTCGAATTTCCACCGAGGGGCCTATGTTTCAAATTTTCTATCGAGCGTCTGCGCTCCGCCCTGAGCTTCATGAGGGTGCTTTCCTTATCCCCTTCTCCCGCAGCCCGGGGGAAGTAATTATCTAAGGTCCTTTTTTTTGCACCCCCCAGCTTCATAAGAGTACCCTCCCTGGCCGGAGAAGGCATAACTAAACGTGGTAGGTGCAGTACTAGGGAGCAATTTAACAGGAAAAGAAACTAAAGGTCGAAAACAAACTAAAGAGGGTAGGCCCTGCCCAGCCTAATCCGGCCTCTGACGGCCTTAGACGGTCCCGCCCTTGTACCGGGCTTCTCCCGGTCGCTCCCGCGCAGCGGGTCTATCCTTGGTTGTTTATAGGCCCTGAGTGTAGAGGGGGGAGGAGCCTGCAGGGAGAGCTGGCCAGGTGGTTTGAGTGAGGGCGGGCGGGCGCTCCTCGGACAGGTAGTCCTGCGCCTCCCCGCCTGCTCGCAGCCTTGCAGATTCCTTTGAGCTTCGGTTCGCTCCACGCCCAAAAGTTCAGATGAATGCTTAATTACACCTCCCTCGCGACGCGGGACCCGCGCAGCGGGTACCGCTAGCTGTTGCAGTTCTCAGCGTTGGGAGACGATGTCCAAACTGCTGCCAGTAACCAGTTGACTACCACAGAGGTAAGGGAAGTTGTCTGCCAAGAGTCCCACCGGTAATCCGGTTCTGCGTGCTTATCTGCCGTCCAGTGGGGGAGGAGCCTGCAGGGAGAGCTGGCCAGGTGGTTTGAGTGAGGGCGGACGGGCGCTCCTGGGACAGGTAGTCCTGCGCCTCCCCGCCTGCTCGCAGCCCTGCAGATTCCTTTGAGCTTCGGTTCGCTCCACGCCCAAAAGTTCAGATGAATGCTTAATTACACCTCCCTCGCGACGCGGGACCCGCGCAGCGGGTACCGCTAGCTGTTGCAGTTCTCAGTGTTGGGAGACGATGTCCAAACTGCTGCCAGTAACCAGTTGACTACCACAGAGGTAAGGGAAGTTGTCTGCCAAGAGTCCCACCGGTAATCCGGTTCTGCGTGCTTATCTGCCGTCCAGTGGGGGAGGAGCCTGCAGGTAGAGCTGGCCAGGTGGTTTGAGTGAGGGCGGGCGGGCGCTCCTGGGACAGGTAGTCCTGCGCCTCCCCGCCTGCTCGCAGCCCTGCAGATTCCTTTGAGCTTCGGTTCGCTCCACGCCCAAAAGTTCAGATGAATGCTTAATTACACCTCCCTCGCGACGCGGGACCCGCGCAGCGGGTACCGCTAGCTGTTGCCGTTCTCAGCCTTGGGAGACGATGTCCAAACTGCTGCCGGTAACCAGTTGACTACCACAGAGGTAAGGGAAGTTGTCTGCCAAGAGTCAGCAAAAAGTAAACAATGTGCATCAGCACGAGTGTTTCAGCCAATCAGCGTGTAGCTGCACAGTGCTCAGCCAACCAGTATGCCTGCCAGAGCCTCAACCAATCCAGTTGCGGCTCTTCTATGACACTGTCACTGCACGTTTAATCAGAGCACCACAGCTCAACGTGTCACACAGTGGGAATCCAAGCCTGCCTCTTAATTTAGGAAATCAGCAAGAGCAGCACAGGCATAAATATATAAGCGTAATATTTGTATAGGAAACAAACAACCTCGAGGCTCACGAAGCCTCAACCAATGAGGTCGCGGCCCTTGTGTGACGCTACGCATCAACAACCAATGGGTGCGCGACCTTTCTATGATGCGCCGGGAACCTGAATCAGGGATGCGTGTCACCAGCCAATGGGTGCGCGACCCTGTCCTGACGTGTAATGAAGGGCGTCTCCCATCTCTCTGACCACCGCAGTCAGTGTCTCTCCACACACACTCCTCTCAATACGCGATATACATGCCAAGAGAGACCCCCAGAAGGAACAACAACAATCCAATACTGGGACGGAACTTCGCCCAATCAGAGCGCGGCACCTTGTATGACGCGTTGACGTTTTAGACCAATGGGAGCGTGGCGGCTAACATAGACAGCCGCTACAGGCAGCTCTCCCACTCGCTCCAGCCCCCCTCCTTCACAAAATACCCGGGACAAGCAATAAAGCATAAAATAAGCTCGAGGTGAACGCGTGTAGTTAGGCGGTTTGTCAAAATGCTTATTAAAAAATTGAAGGAGAGCGCAAACAACAAGAGCACAGCGTGTGAGCTAAAAGGAAAGCACACCTCACGCAGCAATGTGACAGCCAACAGGGAATCTGGGGATGGGGTCGAGCCCACTACACTTCACTAATCAAACTAGTATTTCAAATATTAATCGCGCTTCAACCAATGAGAGCGCCATTTTGCTCAGACACTCCAGGCATATTAAGCAATCAGAGCGCGGCAGGCTTTGATGTATGCAGCAGCTGCAGCTCCAAGGTTCTCCTCACATGCTTCCACTCCCAAAACCGCCCCTCCCTTACTATTTTCGATCGGGGCACTTTTCAATGTATTTAAATAGCGCGCAATGCTTTTAGGATGATTAAAATAACGCGCAACACTCTAAAATAGCGTATTCTTTATCATAAAGGCTCAAAAACACTTTCCAATTATCTTTTTAAACGCAATTAATAACAACATGAAAACAAACCATTTGTCTGCTTCTCTAACAAAGAGATAGTTTTAAACATTCATTCAAGTATTCTCAGCGTGGAATAGACAACGCTATTCTCACAGAATAGTTTCAACTGCAAATAGAGTAATTTTTACCCTACCCTTCAGTTTACAAACCATTCACACACTTTCAAACAAGGAAACCCTGATCATACACACACGAATTCTTGGCAGGACTTGAACCAACCATAGAAAACGTCAAGCGTTGATAAGAATAGAACGACGCTATCTCACCCTTCTCCCAAGCTTGGATAAATCCTACTACTCTTTTCACAGAAAGTTTTAAAACAGGCTCACCAGGCCCCTCTGCTTAATGCTACAATTTCATAGGCAATCCTCACCATACATTCAACCATGCACATCTAAGGTCCCTAAACTTGTGTTGTACGTCCACAACACATGATATATTCTATACTACAATTTTGAAACAGACAAATGCACTGTGTAACTCTTCTAGTCACACTACCTTGCTGGCAATTAACCAGAAATTTTTCACACTGCTGGAAAAATTCCTTAAGACTACATATAACAATATGACATAATCAAAAACTTAACATTTGTTAAACATCAATCCTATGACTATACCAACATATATGTAACATGCATGTCAAAAACAACATATACCCGTCTGAAGCTACCAAATTGATCCAGCGCTGCAACTAAAATTCTTTATAAATGATGTCACAATCCACTATCACACTTACCAATCAATACCAGGCCCATAAGAAACATAGAGCAGCTGAATCATGAGGCGAATGAATCTAATATGTTTGTTTAAGACATTCACAATAAACAAGACCAGCTTGTCATTTTAAAAGTTTTATTCAAACATATTCAGGAACACTTAGGTTTGGAACTTTATTAAGCAAGCATTAGAAAAAGTCATAAGAAAGTTTTATTCAGCATTTATAAAGAGAGCTTAATTCAAGATAATATTATTCATTAGCAGAAATAAGTGAAAAAGAGCATTTCCAAAACCTAACTAACTCTCTGTCTCTACCCTCATCGCCTGGAAACAAAGTCTTTAAATGTTACCTTTCCTAACGTGTATTCATCGGACAGCAGAACGTCCCTCTGGAATCAAGAAGCGTAAGCCAAAAAATCTGCAGCTAAAGCCTATTCTTATACCCTAAATTAAGCTGAGCTAACTATGTTTCGCATTTCATTAGCTGAATTCTGGCTCTCCATTGGCTAAACCACCTCACGCCACTGTAAACTGTGACATCTTCCACCACGAGACCAGGTTTTACACAGAGCCATTGTTCATGCACAGAATCCTGGCGACAGTTCCTTAGTCTGCTACATTATGTAGCAAAGATGTTCAAGCAATACAAAATCTGTCACGTCTCTTCCTTTCAACCTTGAGCCTGTCCGTTCTGAGCTTTCCGTGGCACAAACAAAACTAGTCCACAGAGTCGTCTTTAGCAGTTCCTTTTTCAAAGCTTTCACAATAAAAGTTTATAGGTTTGTCATCTTTTTTCAAAATAAACTTTCTCCTGTGGCTTAGCATCAGCAGGCCTCTTTTAGAAGGCGTCAATTTTCTGCGCCACTTTTTGCTTGCGTCACTGCGCCACTTTCAGCTTGCGTCACTTTTTCAGAAAACTATTATTTAAACAAACACAAAAGAATAATTAATTCAGGTAAAACAAACCCTTCTGTACCACCCAGCCCTTGCTAATTATTAATTAACCCACTAATAAAAGACATTTAGCAAAAGCAAACAAATAAAGCAACACATAAAATAACTACCATTCTTCATGTAATCCAGCTTTATGTTTCTGAAAGAGTAAAAAGATGATTAAATGATACACAGACAGACAAACACAACATAGGACAAACATGTAAGCACATATAAAAGCACATGCCATGAATGATCAGCCGCATATTAATAGTGACAAAGACAATAGGACAGACATAACAAACAAGAAAATATTAATCATGTGTTACAAAACAGACTTGCAAATGCAACAAGAGCACATGTAATTAGTTTCCCGCATGTTCATGTGTGGTGCAAACTTAATCTAGGTTGTGTTAATTAAACAAATCATGCAACAGCTCATTAATTGATTAGTTCATGTTATAGGGAAATTAAATCCACGAGTCAGAATAAAATATTTTCTGAAGCCCGCTTCATCAGCATGAAAGAGCTAAGTGAGATGTTGCAACGAGAGACTAAATCAGAGATTATGCAAAATTGCTGAAAATGCACAGACTTGCTGAGTTTGTTAATTTGTGGGCATGCTGTATATAACTACACATAATCCTGTTTAGACAACACGTAACCCCGGTAGCTGATAGGACTGCATGGCCTATTTCGGAAGCTCTGACAATTAATTCAGCTCTTTTTTATGCAGTTAAAGAGCAGCCAATTTGCATGAGCCTCTGCTTGCAGAGTCAGTGAAAACAATATGTTCTTTCCCTATGCCTATGCCTCACCCAGCTGAAGAAGCCAAATAAAACATGATAGCAGGGCTGAAAGTGGCCAGGAGCTGGGTTGGAAGGGGTGTTGAGATACGCAAAAGCATACACCCTCTGCTGCTGCTTCAACAAGAAGGTAAATTCAGACAACGTGGTCAAAGGCCAGTCAAAAGTATGATTTTTTGTTTTTGAAATAAGCCTTCTTGGGGACTGGCCCACACAGATATTCTCACTGTGAACTCTTGAACCACTGATTCTGAACAAAATATGCAGAGCCAGCAGGGCAAAGCATCTTACCTTTAACTACGCGCCCACCTGACAGTGCATATTAATAATCCTGTGTCCTCCTGCCTCTCTTGTGTAGGCTTGAGGCTTCGTCTCCAACAAGTCCGAACTGTTCAGCAGCTAAGGCACAGCAAATCGCCATTTTTCACAAACGAGAGGAAAAATGTAGTGTGCAACTTGTTTAAAGTAACTGGTGCTCAAGTAATGTAAAGCGCTCCAATACCTCAGGCAACATGGCAGCTTTATGGAAGGAGGGACCCGCTGCTTCGTACTGACCTGGTGGCGTATGAATTAGTGTTTGGTCACTATAACAAGAGGCTAAAAACAAGCCTAACTCCCTTAAAAGGAAGCCCAAAACCAAACTAATATCCTACAAAAGAAGCCAACTAACTGCTTTTAGAAAAGGGGATTCTGGTTGGCCATGGTATGCACCTAAGCCAGGTAGAACACACCACTCTAGTAAAGGTAAGGGAGTTACACACCCAAGATTACCCCTGCTCACCCCCTTCATAGCTTGGCAGAGCAGTCAGGCTTATCCCAGAGGCAATGTATGAAGCGTTTGTGCAACACACACAAACCAGTGACACACTAGGCACACCACAAAAGAGACTCAATGCAAAGTTATATCACATATCCTTTTTATTGTTCATAAAAAAATTTAGACCATAATCACATAAATCACCTTGCCTGCTAAGCATTTGTCACAACATCACATAAATCATAAAATCACCTCGCCATAACCTAACAGTTAGTGCACTCAAGTAAATAAGGCAAACATATTATAAAATATAATGCCAACAGTATGCGTAACACCAACACTGTGCACGTAAATGCAACTTCTGAAATGGCATCACCTTACATCATCACTGGACATTTTATGCAGATCCTGCAATAAGACATGCTAGCCTGTCAATACAGGTAATGAACACAAATACCTCATTAAGCGGGGCACAACATATAGGTTCTACCTTCCTTAGATCACCCTACTCACAAAGCCACAGGGCTTCTGTACTTCTTTTCTAGGGTATTCGTCAACTGGTCAACAGCCACCCCTGCAGGACTCTTATCAGGACTACGGTAATCTTACCTGCATCCCGCAGGTGGCAGGAATGGGGTAAGTCCCTAGGGGCGAAAGAGGTCTCTGCTGTGGGTCCATCCTATCATCCTACCAGACTGCCCATACACCCCTGCTCCCCCAGTACGATACCAACTAGCACTGGTGGGGTAGGGCACACTTCATAGAGGATGGTGTGGGGACCTCTCCAGGTTCGCCACGGTGACAATGGACCAAAGTGCAGCCCCTGACAACTACGTGGTGCCGCTGTGAGGTGCCCCCAGAGCTTCTCCCAAATGCAGGCATCCTTCCTGCAATGTCCGCATGGTCATCCGGGGAGAAGATGCGACTTGTACCTGAGAAGCTGGTGAGACATGCTGCTGTTCTGTCCTGTAGGAGCTGGAGCATACGTACCCAGCACGTTGTAGTTGCCAAGGTAACCAGGAGGGGCGCTTCCACTGCTCACAGCTCTAAGCATGTTCACTGACGAAACATCGACACCTAAAACATCTCCATACCACAAGATTGGGTCATAAATATGGATGTCAAAAATATCAACATCCTATATTTATAAAGGTAAGTACAAAAATATCGAGAAAAAAATATCAATGACATAAATATTGATGGAAAATATAATAAAATAATAAATATTCAATATATTAAATAGAAACGTAATCTAAAATGAATAGATAGAGTTATTATACATGTTAACAAAAATAACAAATGAACTTAACCTCAAAAAGCTAAACACACATATATAATAATTAATATATATATATTTACCGTAAGACAATTATTGAACTATTAATGTAATTTTTTAATAATTTTAAAAATATATAACAATGTAACAAATATATATATAAATATATATTTTTGCCCACTGGCGGTCGCCAGTAGGTAGCTATAGTTAGGACCAAGTTTCCATAGAAAGAGCAATTTTTGTTTTGCTTACAACTTTGGCGTCATTTGATGAATCTTCATGACATTCTCAGAAACTAATTCTTTGTTCATATCAGCTCCTATGTTGAAAGTTTGGAGGTGATTGGTCAAGGGGGGCCGAGATAAAAGGGGGGGTCCCAAAATGTGTTTTCTCCATGCCAACTTTAGGCAAGGCTACAGGTCGAACGGGTTAACGTAATTACCCCAAATTTGGCAGGGAGAAGGGTCTTGGTCTAGAAAGCACGCTTTTGTTTATTTGGTGTAAATCCGTTCAGTAGTTTTGGAGAAATATTGTAATTTACAGATATTGATATTTGGGAATTCTGCCATCTGATTGGTTGTGGCGTTACGAGCACGAGCTTGCTGCTTATTGGTTGCGAGCGCTGTGAGGGGTTGCAACCAGGAAGTGTTGGCCGCCATTTTGTGATTCAGTTGAAGCGACTAAGGGGAAAAAAGGGTGAAAAAAGTAGGAAAGGAGGGTAGGAGCACAGTAACCTCTGTGGGGGAATGCGAAGCAAAGTAGTCACTCTTATAATGTAAGTATGTAATGTTAGAATGTAGGGCTGTCATGAGGGGAACCTTGGGGAGTTTGTACATGGTGCTGGAGAAGACGGTTGCTTAGCTGTCTGCTCCTGTAGGTGGCTGTTTAAGGTGTCTTGTTTTACTGCAATAACTCTACTTATCGGATCCACTGTTGTCTGCCTCTTCACTACATAAATTTGGCAAACAGCGGGAGAAGGTAAAAAGAAGGCAGCACTCACCAATATTTCAAAATTACTTACGTTGTGCTGAAGAGCCGTTTTCTTCATGTAGCTGTTTCTACTCACCCCAGGGTCGTCGGCTCTTTGAACTATGTCATCCGACCTCTGGTAGGATTTATATTTTTAGATTTTGAGCTTCTTCTGCCTCTTCACTACACTCTGGTCACTGTACTACACGTGTATAAGTAGTGTTAGTATGCGTTTATACTAACCAATGCACCATGGTCCGAGGGAACGCAACCTCCCAGGCGCAGCTCATACAATGTCCCGGGGTGTGCATCCGCGGGACATTTATGTTTGCTATTAGAGGATGGGTGCATGGCTTGGCTTCCAATCTGTGATTACAAATCTTGGTTTGACTAGTTAAATGTTAAATGTCGTATACTTGTAAAGCGCACAGCTGCCCCAGCAAAGGGGCGTCCCGGCGCTGTATACCGGTGGGATACCCATCCTGGTTTTCCCTGTGAGATGGTCCCTCCTGGGCATCTCCAAGGTGAAGACAAGCATCCCTGGCGCTGATGGGGCCGTTAGTAGAGATTAAGCAAGCTATTGCCCAGAGTTGCTGAGTGGGACCCATGGTTGGAGTAGGCACCGAGGCGAGAATTATCGAGTCCGCTGACCATGGCCCAAGACCCTGCCGCGTCGGGAATCGAACCCTGGTCCCGAGTCGACCTCTGCTTCCGGGTCTGCCGCCTCTAACCAGTGAGCCACACCACTACTAGTTGAAGCGAGGGGAAGAAAACCTCATATCGCATTACCCCCTCCACTCAAAGGGAACCTGCGCCACTCTGCAGAGGCGCACTGAGTTGTCAGCCGACACTTCTGGGTGAAGAACATTGGGAATGACCTGCTCTTCAGACACCCACTGACACCTTACAGATGTCACACTGGCTCCTGTGTCCCTCAGATCCTCCCCCCTCTTCCCATTGATGGTCATCCACTGCCCGTATTTCTTAGTGTAGTCGGGCAGATAGGTTTTCTGGACCACCTGGTCCCTACCCTTCACTAGAAATTAAATCGTCTCCCAAAATTCCACTCACTGAAAACGATTTTGGAGCACCAGTGGGTGCTGGCGGTTTCTTTAGGCAGCTGGGGGCAATGTGTCCCACCTCATTGCAGTGATAGCAGGTAGGGGGACCCCTGTTGTCCGGCCTGCCCCTAGGGGTCCAGGTTGGTTTAGGTTTGGGGGGCTGGGACTCCATTCCTTGGGAACTGTTTTGGGGCCCTTGAGAGAACTCCTTTTGGTTACCCTTGTTCCCCCCACTCTTCTGCTGGGGACCCTGCCCACCTTTGGCTGTGGTACCCACAATTCCTCTGTGGACCCTGGTGCTGGTCCAGGGGTCCACCACCTTAGCAAGCTCAATGGGGTCCATTAGCTTGCTGGCTAAAAGATGCTGTGCAGCTCTGGAACACAAAGACTACTCAAGTTCTACCAACTAATTAAATGTATAATCAGTTACTTTGCTGCCCTTCATCCAACCTTCCAGTGCATGCGTGTACAGATTCACACACTCCATCCAAGTCTCAGACTGTTTCTTCTTGGACTTCCTAAACTGTAGTCTATAGTGTTTTGGAGTAAGTCCATACCTGAGACATACGGCCTCCTTCATATTGGGATAGGTCATGGCACCTGCTAATTCTAAGGGCTCTAGAGCACTCCTCCCAGAAGCCTCAAAATGTTTCCACAGGCCTGCCCCCCAATGCTGTTCAGGCACACCATTCATTCTCAAAGGAATCTCATATGAGGTAAACCAGGCATAGATATCCTCACTTATAATTCTGTACCAAATCCTTGGGTATATATACTTTACCCACCTTCACTGGCTATGCGCTGCCACCATTTGAACCGGACTCCACCTGTTTGGCCTTGATATCCAGTTCTCTCATGCTCAACTCCTGAGCCAAAAGCAATTTCTTCTCCTCCAGGGCACGAGCATTCTTGTTCTCTTCTGCCGCCCTTTCTCTGTCTTTCTCTACTTCCAATTGCTTAATCTTTCTCCTCATGACTTCCAATACATGGTTTCTCACTCGTTGATCCTCCTCTAACTCTTCTGGAGTGACACCCCTACTGGAATGATTGCTGCAAGGCCTTGAGCCTGGGTTGCTCACAGGCAAATCTTGGGGTTGAAAACCATCCCTTCCACTTGCATCATTTCCATCTTGGGCCTCCCGCCAGGCCTTTAAGGCTCCCTGCAGCTCATCCTTTCTAGAGCTGCTTTTCACAGGGCAACCACGATCTTTGCACAATTGCTTGAGCTGCTTAACTTTGTATGAATACAGATCCTCAATGCAAAACTCCAATTTGCCGGCTCACTTGTTGCCTTCCCATGCTGAGACATGATGCTTGGAAGAGTTACTCAAAAATAGAATCAAAAATCAAAACACTGTATGTGGTTGCGTAGTGGTCTGCACTAGACTAGTGATGTACACCAATTACTGTGGGTCAAGTACAAATACAAGTTCAAATCCCCACCTCTGACCACCAATGTTAGATCTGGGGGTCCCTTGTTGGCAGAGGTAGGTACCAAGGTCCAAAGAGGGACCCTTGCTTCTAGTCAGGGTAAGGGGGATACACTCTTTGAATAACCCCTGCTCACCCCCTTGGTAGCTTGGCACGAGCTGACAGGCTTATCAAAGGCAATGTGTAAAGTACTTGTACCAACACTCACAGTAACAGTGAAAACACCACAAATGGACTCCACACCACTTTAGAAAAATAAAGTATCTTTATCTAAACTAAACAAGACCAAAACGACAAAAATCCAACATGCACAGTTCAAGAATATGATTTTAAAGGAGTTCTAGGGTTTGCATCTAAATAATCCACAGTTGTGTCACTCTTAGCCCAAAGTACCTGTAGATGCGACAAAAGTTCCAAGTGGAAGCTGCAGCATTGGAAAACAAGCGATGCTTCACTCCTGAAACCCTGGGGAGGCGATGTGACAACCCTGCTGCACGCAGAGGGGAAGTCAAATTCGATCTGTAGGGGGGGATGCGATACCTTGTATGGATTCCAGGTTGCAGTTTCGATAGGAAGCGTCTCACATAGGCACCATGCGTTGATCTTTGGGACGGCGACGATCTTCGCAGAGATGGGATGTGATCCGCAAGCAAGAGATGCGATAGTTTCTCACAATGACAACAGGCTCATGACGATACTTGCAGCAACAGGAATCTTCCCAAACCGAGGCAATGCGCTCCACAAACCTCAAAAAGTTAAACACACATATATAATATTTATTATATATATTTACTGTAAAACAATTAATGAACTATTAATGTAATTTTTTATAAATTTAAAAAATGTATAACAATATAACAAATTAATATATAAATATATATATATTGCCTACTGGCGGTCGCCAGTTGGTAGTTCTAGTCAGTACCAAGTTTCCATAGTAAGAGCATTTTTTGTTTTGCTTATAACTTTGGCGTAATTTGATGAATCTTCATGACATTCGCAGAAACTAATTCTTTGTTCATATCAGCTCCTATGTCGAAAGTTTGGAGGTGATTAGTCAAGGGGGGCCGAGAAAAAAGGGAGGGTCCCAAAACGTGTTTTCTCCATGTTAATTTCCATAGGAAACTTTAGACAAGGCTACATGTCGAACGGATGAACGGAATTACCCCATATTTGGCAGGGAGAAGGGTCTTGGTCGGCGACGATCTTCAGTGCAGCGACAATGCACGGCGCAGCTTTGAACTTCTCCTCTCGCGGCCCCTCGATGCGTTGGCTCTACGATGATGTTCACAGCGATGGGATGCGTTCCGCAAGCAGGAGATGCAATGGTTTCTCACAGTGACGACAGGCTCTGTGATGATACTTGCAGCAACACGAATCTACACAGACCGGGGAGATGCGCTCCACAAGCAAACAATGCGTCGGTACTTGCAGCGGCAACAGGCGCTGCGAAGATCTTCGCAGCAACGGGAATTTTCTCGCACTGTCGATGATGCGCTCCGCAAGCGAGCGATGCATGCAAATTGTAGATCTTCTGTGCTTCTTCTTGTCCAGATCCCCAAACAGCAGACAACAACTTCCAGAGGCCCCACAACAGGCTCAGGCACTCTAGGAAGGGCAGAACTCACACAGCAGAGTTCAGGGGGAAAGCTGGGGGTAAAGTCCTTTTATTCCTGGCACTTCTTAACAGGAGGCCAGCTCTGCTCAAAGTCCTTCCCCCCTCCTTGGCAGAAAAGCAACTGCAGGTCAGCCCACAAACACACAGCAGGGCAGTCCTTCCTCTTCAGTCTTCCAGCTTTCTCCTTGGCAGAGGTTCCTTCTTGATTCCAGGATGATCTAATTTTCTGTAGTCTGGGTAGCCTTTTTATTACCAATATTCTCTTTGTTCTCTGAGGGCAGAGAGGCCTTGGCTTAGTCAGAACCAGTTTTGGTCAGTACTGGATCACTTTGTTTACTTGACTTCTTCTTTCCTTTGAGAGAGAGTGTCAGGGTCATCAGCCTCCCAGCAGGAGTTCGAGCCAGCATTATGGAAGGCAGGCACAGCCCTATTCAGGCCCAAGTGCTATCTCCTCCCACCACTCAGTGTCTGAAAAGGGATAAATAATGTAATGGTGGAAACATGTGGAGGTAAAAGAAGGTTTATTTCAAGCTTAATAGAAAGCACCAGTTGAGTGCATCCTTCGTTTTTGAAGTACGATCTACCAACTGTTAGTGGTAATCGTGGTTCAGGAGGAGTTGGAGTGCACAAGAATATACAAGGTTAAATAATAATATGTTATACAAACGTTCACAGACAAAGTAACAGAGCGCATGCTAGAAGCATAATGTACGCGTGTAATGCAGTGGCGGAAGCCTGTGTGCATGTACACTTAGTAATAAGCTCACTGCCGTGCCCTAAAATCCAATGCCACATGTCTGTAGAGCAGCGCTGCCCGCTGGCTGAGGTCTACAGTACGGTGCAGGAGGGCCTTAAAATGAGACAGACATATCACTGAATGAGGTCAGAGATCACATCATTACGCACGGCAACATCACTTCTTCGCAACTGTGCACTCAGGCTCATGCACCCCACCCCTACTGCAGCACTGTGCTCAACACGTGTCTGTAGGGCAGCGCTGCCCTCTGGCTCAGCCCTACAGTGTGGTCCAGTAGGTCTTTAAAATGAGACAGAGATGTGACTGAATTAGGTTAGAGACCACATCATTACGCAGGGCAACTTCACTTGTTCACGCTTGGGCACTCAGGCTGATGCAGCCCACCCCTCGCGCAGCACTGTGCTCAATTGGAGCCGCTGCGCACCCAGGCCCCACTGCTCACCTGCTGTCATTGTTGTGTGTGCAAACATTACGGGTAGCAGTGTTCACAATTCAGTTGCAGTGTTGATTGCAGGATGGTGTACACCTCATGGATCCCTTTCAAAACACGACTGGCAGTAGGGTTCACAATTTAGAGCCAGTGTTGATTGCCAAGATGGTGTACACCTCATGGATCCCTTGTTTTTTTTTCATTGTGATATGTGAGGTGAATGTGGCCATATCACCTGAGGCAGTGTGGAAGAACTGGGACATGTGGCGTTGTGGTTATTCTATTACACGTACGGAAAGTGGGCTGGGCTTGCGTACACCAGGCCAGCGTAGGGGTGTGAATAATTGTTCTGGGGATCTGGGCATTGTTCAATTCCTGCCTTGCCAGGAAGTGTGCTTATCTGTGTTTCTTTTGCAGTTTTGACGTCCCAGAATGCGCAATTTACGTTATTGTAGCATGTACCGGGAGGGCGGCAGCTATTGCTAATGAGATGCTGTTCAAAAACATTGAATGGCCAACATCACATGCCGTTGTCAAGCTTGTGGATATGCACAGACACGCATGTCAATGGTGTGCGGTATTATTGAAAGTGTTGCTATTGCGAATCGCACACATGTGAATGTGCTCAGATGGAGGGAGGATCAGCAGTGAGGCTACGTCATAAACAGTGATAACACTCATTACAGTCAAGAAGTGTATGTCAAACTTGAATCTGAAAGTCTCACATATAACACACTACTGTATTGGTAAAGCCTGACAACAGAAAGTACAGCAATACAAATCTACACATTACTGTTTATTGTTTGTCACATTTGATGTAGGATGTGCACTCTGCCTGTGGCTGATGATACTTTTTAGAGCCACCAATACCCAGGCCGAAAGGCTGCACAATAATGTGCAAACGCACGCACACCAGGGGCATCGTGTAACACACATTTGTTTTTAATCGTAACATTTGAGATGCATGGCCAACACACGAGGAAGGCTAATGTACAGACCATGAATATTGATCAAGATGATTGTTGCATGTTGTGTGTAGTATAAGATATGTGTATACAGCAAAACACCTTTCAAAAAATCTCTTCTAGCAGAAGGGGTGTGTCTTATCAAAAGCTGTAGAGAGAATGATTAAAATGGGTGGGATCATCTAACTGTTACAATGGGAAATATCATGAAGCAATCAAATGCTTTTTTTAAGGGCACATGGCATTCGTAAACCGAGTGTATACAGAAGCCACACCCTACGTGATTTTGAGAAAGTACATTTATCAGAATATAAGTTTATTACAGTTAGAAATATATAAATGTTTAAAATATTTTAGATTATCGCTTGCTCTCATATACTGTTTAAAGTTATTTAGATATACTTTTGAGACAAAAAAAGGAGGGAATGGTGTACTCAGCATAGCGTTTGTTAATACTTTTAACACACGATCCAATGCCATCAAAAAATTGTAAAACAACACAGGAGGATCCTTAACACCTGCCCGGATAACCTTCCAGAACCTTTATTTGCATACAAAAGAGGAACAAGCATTAAAGATCGGCTAGTGCATACGAGACCAGGACCCAAGAAAGTTCATCAAGTGGGAACCCTATGGGACTTGCCACCGGTCGAGGGTCATTACCCCTGTGGGAATTGTGCTGCATGTCCTCAAACATCCCATTCTACAAGCATCAACATAGGGACACCGAGACGTTGGGAACAAAAACAATTTACTAATTGCAATAGTACCAACCTTATCTATCTTATTAGATGCCCTTGTTCCTTACAATATGTTGGGAAGAGAACGAGAAAAATTAAAATAAGGATATCGGAGCATAAAAGCACGATCCGATGAAAAAAAGCAAGCAACTCGCCTCACGCATCATTTTCTGGAGGTAGGACACACACCTACAGATTTCTCCTGGACCCTCTTGGAACAACCACGGATCCCCCCTCATGTCACCGACATTACTAAACATCTTTTCAAATTGGAGCAGAAATGGGTGTATCGTCTAAACACAGATAAAAATGGTCTTAATGAAGACATTCCCTGCACTTCTCTATAGAGTGATCCCTGTTTTTGACCTCCGGTACCACACATCTTCTTCGAGTTGACAGGTCGGCGCCATCTTTTGCTTCATACGGCGTATGATTCTATATACAAGCCTTTGGAGCATTGCGAGGACCTCAATATAAACTCTTTTTCTTCTACTGACATGATCACATTTTTTACAATACGGTCCATACATCGAACTATCGGTGTTCAGTGACAGACCGACCCACATGTAAACCGTCTTATATCTCTGATAATAACATAATAAGAGAAAAAGACAATGAACATCTATCGGTTTAAACATCTATAAGCAGTTCGAGTTGACAGGTCGGCGTCATTTTTTGCTTCATACGGCGTATGATCCCATATACAAGCCTCTGGAGCATTGCGAGGACCTCAATATAAACTCTGTTTCTTCTACTGACATGATCACATTTTTTCACAATACGGTCTATACATCGAACTATCGGTGTTCAGTGACAGACCGACCCACATGTGAACCGTCTTATATCTCTGATAATAACATAATAAGAGAAAAAGACAATGAACATCTATCGGTTTAAACATCTATAAGCAGTACTGTTTGAAGATACCAGGTCTCTTAGCCTGAACAAACTACAATTGGCTAAAGCGCTTCCAAACAATACAGTGGCGAGAGTGGGGATCGAACCTACAATTCTAGCACACGACTCTACTCCACACCCCGGGAGCTGGTGTCCGTGACGCTAAGTATGGCTTCCCCGTTTTCCTAAAATCTAAAATCGAAATGCCAGTATACTAAAGATCAAGTACTTTTGCTGGCTTTGCACATACATTATTAACACTCTCTTTAAATACTCTTTATTATTTACATACAGCTCGGATGGAATCTAGTTTTATTCCGCCATGTAGCTTCCTGACTACATCTCCCATGAGTCCATCTGACACATTGAGATGACGTACGCAGCCATCGCTGGTGTGCTCCGGGCGCATGCGCATTGGTTCTTGTACGTTATGGATTGGTTTTTCCTCCAGCTAGAAATATGACGCGTAAACATTTACTGGTGCCTCCCCGAACAGCGCAGATGCCTGACTGGAGTACCGACGGAAAGGCATGCTCCAAATCGACTCTGTGCATACTGGATTGCGCGCTAATCCTCTATGATATTGTGCGCTTGAGCTGACCTTGATAGCGTCTTTGTAAAATGGATATTCTAAGATACCTTTTCGGCATTTGCCGTCAGAACGGGGTATTTTGACATCTTAAACACAACTACTCCACCCTCAGTAGATAGAATTGTTTTCCTGTTAGTTGGAACACATTTAGTGACCGTTCTGACAAAACAGAATGAGACTAATGCGTAATATGATATGTTCATTACCATTGACTCCATGTTCATTGTAACAAGTTGACGGATCAGTTAATGTGATTTGGCAGTTGCTGTGAGGTTTTCTCGTTATCGTTTTTGTGGTTTTAAATAAAGCGGTGCCCCTATTTCCTGAGCTGTGGCCAGGTGAGGAGCGGCGCCGGTCCCTCAAACTCTAGGTGAGTGAGAGGCATATCCAAATAATAAATGGTTGGGTAATGCACTTGAGATACACAAGTATACAAGTAATTTCAACTGTTGAAACTCAGGAGTGATAACTTCCATTAATATGTTGTCCCATTTTCTCTGTTTTCTTTTATATGTGTCGTCTGCACATGATTCCTCTCGTTTGTGGAAATCAGCTTCTCCTAAACAGGAGCATTGAGAGGGCCTACTCAGGTGATATCCCAGTATTTATATAATTTCTATTATGCACGCACGCACCTTTTAAGCAGTAGCAAATATATTCTTGGTCCTGAAGAAGCAGGTGATACACTCAGTATCTGTTAACTGCAGAAACATGTCGACCTTTCCATACATGCAGTAGATATTTGTTTAAAGCTACTGTCATTTTGCACTTCACGTTTTTTAATCTTGGAAGTGGATTGCTTCTCATTAAAGTCATTTGTGCACCCACTATCCATTTTTAACTACATCACTTTCACTCATTTTTTGTGCACTGCTTTTTCGATTACCACTATCCTAGTGTACTATATGTACGTTGTGGACATACCACTTGGTGAGACTGGCCCAAATGATGACAAGAAGGGCGGTCCAGAGTGTGTAACTGATGGGAATCCATGGGAATCCATATCACACAGTGATGGGTCCAGATGTATCTTGTAGTAGATTAGACACATTTTGAACACAGAAACCTGAGTTTCTCTAGACCCACAGTTATTAATATTATATATAGTACTCAGCACGACACCATACGTCTGTGAAGTAACACAGGGCCTGGCGACCTGCACTCATCGCAATTGCAACGACCAGTGGGCGCGACCCTATACGTACATGACATAATGCGTGGCTTGGGACTGCGTACCCGTCGGATACCAAAGTAGCAGCTGGGGCGACTTCATGTGTATATGATGTTACACGGGGTGCGGTGCCACAAACCCGTCGGATATGAAATGCGCATCATTTATGAGTTTAGCAATACGCTGGATGGGATTCGCGTGGTGATGGTGCTTGGTACGCTACCGGTATGGGAGTGCAGTTTTCTCTGGAAAAAAAAGAGATACATATTTTTGGGGAAAGATATAAAACATTAAATAATTTTTAAAGTTAAAAAAAGAAGTGTAATAGAGTTCCAAAATTTGTAAAAATATAATAGAAAAAGTATAGGTTTCATAAACATTAAAATATGAAATTAACATTTAAAAAACCTTTGAAATTCACAGAAAAAAACTGGTTTTACAGACCTTATAGTTCCTCTTTGCCAAATTTGATGTAATTCCGTCCAGCAGTTCGGGCTGTAGCGGTGTCTAAAGTTTCCTATGGGAAATTGCATGGGGAAAACATGTTTTGGGACTCCCTTTTTCTCTTGGCCCCTGCTTGACGAATCACCCCAAAACTTAAAAGATAGGAGCGGACCGGAGCAGACCATAAGTTTTGAAAATTTCGCAAACATTCGTCAATCGGCACCAAAGTTATTGGGAATATAATGTTGCAAATTTTGCACGGAAAATAGGTCCTAACTATAACTACCTACTGGCGACCCCCAGTAGATAATATATATGTTCACAGAAAAAAACATAGGTTTTACAGACGCTATAGTTAGGAATCAGCATTTAAAACACCTTAGAAATTCACTAATAAAAACATATGTTTCAGGTACGTCATAGTTAGTTGAACATTTGACTCATATATAACTAACCAGAGAAATTTGCCTGTTATAGTTAGTTGAGCTAACAATAACTTCCGCTCCCGCAATGCATGGGTGATGATGTCACATATTACATCACTCATGACATGGTCAGTGACATCACTGATGACATCTCAAATGACATCACTGATGACATCATCCATGTGAAAATCTGATACATATACTGATGCCCTAATATAAACTTTGATACACGCACTCTAAAATCCAGACTACTATTTTTGAAACCATACACACAAGAATGCCAGATACTACATACCACCCACTATTTCCTACGTCTATACACACATCCAGTCACATGCATGCGGTTACTCATCAATACAGTACTGAAATATGCACTCATACACCTATACATACAGTAACCCTCCGCCACTTATCCATAGAGTTACTCACACACCTGGTCAGTCATGCAAAAAATCAATCACATACCAATTTATTTATGTATACAGTTATACATACCAACTCTGTTATTTATATACACACCACATCACTTATTTATGCGGATACTAACACATACACACTCTTCAATACATTTATATATTCCAACACTCATATATACTGCCTTTAAGCATATGTAGTTACTCACACATATACCACTGAGACATTCATTCACTCACCAACACACCCATACACACACTAACTCACCCATACTGCCCTTCCCAGATGCACTTTTGAATCCATACAACCAATAAATCACCCAATCAGACATCTATACACAGAGTTACACACCCTCCCACCCACCCACACAGACACTCAGGCACCCATACAGATACTCAGAAAACAAATCAATAACCCATATAGACAGTCATGTAGCTACTCACCAACCCATGCAGCCACTTACACACCAACTGAGAGAGTAATACAGACTTTCACACAGTTTATTCACTAAGCCATGCATTCAGTAAGACACGTTCAATCACTCACTTATACAGTCAGTCACACACTTACTAAATAATCCATTTAGACACCTGTAAATCCACTCATTCTTCAATACACCTTGGCATAGATATATATGAAAAATATTTAAACTTTACAGAAATACACATTCACTAGATGAAGTCATCAGTGATGTCATTTGAGATGTCATCAGTGATGTCACTGATCATGTCATGAGTGTTGTAATATGTGATGTCATCACCATTGCATTGCGGGCGCACGAGTTATAGTTAGCTCAATTAACTATAACAGGCGAAGTTCTCTGGTTTTATATGAGGCAAATGTTCAACTAGCCTCCTAACTATAACGTGGCTGAACCCTATGGTTTTTTTCAGTGAATTTCAAAGGTTTTTTAAATGGTAATTCCTAACTATAACGTGGCTGAAACCTATGGTTTTTTTCAGTGAATGTCAATGGTTTTGTAAATGATAATCTTTAAATGTATTAATTGTTATATGTTTTATACTGATTTACTACATTATTTTAAATTATTTATTTTTAGATATTCTATTTTTTAAATTACATTACATATGTTTAATATAAGTTGAAAAAAAATGTTTTTACACCTCTCTGCAACGCAGCCCCCTGGCGCGTTTGCAGAGGGGGAACTAATTCCCCTTGCATGCTAGGGGTCCCTGGGTGCCAACTAGCCCACCTGGAACCTCCAATATGCGCTAGGGGGCTGCATTGCAGAGAGGTGTGATGAGGCTATGCCCCTTTTTACACTTCTCTGCAACGCAGCCCCTTGGCGTGTTTTCAGAGGGGGAACTAATTCCCCTTGCATACTGGTGGTCCCTGAGGGCCAACTAGCCCACCTGGAACCTCCAGTATGCGCCAAGTGGCTGCATTGCAGAGAGGTGTAATGAGGCAACACCCTTTTTTATACCTCTCTGCAACGCAGCCCCCGGGCGCGTTTACAGAGGGGGAACTAAATCCCCTTGCATACTGGGGGTCCCTGGGGGCCAACTAGCCCACCTGGAACCTCCAGTATGCGCCAGAGGGCTGCATTGCAGAGAGGTGTAATGAGGCTATGCCCCTTTTTACACCTCTCTGCAACGCAGCCCCCTGGCACGTTTGCAGAGGGGGAACTAATTCCCCTTGCATACTGGGGGTCCCTGGGGACCAACTAGCCCTCCAGGATGCGCCAATGGGGCTGCGTTGCTTTGCCCCGGGGGCGGCGGTCCCCGGGGCTGTGTGGGGGATTGGGGCCCCCCCACACTTCTTTATCATTATGCCCCCGCGATTTGGTCCCCCCGGGGGGTCATTTGAAAAAAAACAGACCGGGTTTTAAAAAAAAATAATTTGGGGCCTTGGGGGTCCTTGTGGGACCACCTGGGCAGGCCTAGGGGGTCAGGGTGTTTCTACCCTGCCCCCTTTTTGTGTTCTACACGTTTGTTTTTCTGCTTTTTTGTGCCTCGGTCTACCGAGCACATGATGGCTGCCAACACTTCCTGGTTTGAAGTGTTGACAGCCAATGAGCATGCAGCTTTCTCAGGAAGGCACGTGTGCCGTAGGTGTAACTTGCGCGTACGGTACGCGCACCCCACAATTTAAAAAAAAAAGCCTAGGGGGTCAGGGTGCTTCTACCCTGCCCCCATTTGGAGTTCTACATGTTTGTTTTTCTGCTTTCTTGTGCCTCAGTCTACCGAGGCACAAGATGGCTGCCAACAATTTCTTTTTTTGAGTGTTGACAGACAGTGGCAGCCAATCAGCATGCAGCTCGTGCACGGGAAGGTACGCGTACCGTGCGAGTACTGTACTCGTACGGTACGTGCTTATAGATATATATATATTTTTCTTTCGATTTTCTCAGGAACTACTGGAGGGATTTACACCATTTAAGCAAAAGCGTGATCTGCGGATCTGACTCTACCATTTTGCCAAATTTCTTGTAATTCCGCTCAGCCGTTCGGGCTGTAGCCGTGTCTAATCGTCCTGTGGAAAATAACAGCCCCCACTTGACGAACCCCCCAAAACTTTCAGGGAAGGAGTGGAGTGGTGCGGGCCATCTTCTTTGAGAAATTTGCGAAGATTCATCAACCGGCGCCAAAGTTATTCCCAACAGAATAATGCGGATTTCCTACGGAAACTAGGTCCTAACTATAACTACCTACTGGTATTTATATATATATATATATATATATATATATTACCTACTGGCGATAGCCAGTAGGTATATATAGTTAGGATTTTTTTCCTATGGGACTTTTGAAAATTCTATGTCTAATAACTTTGGCGTTTGTGAACGGAATCGGCTGAAATTTACAGGAAAATGGCACATTTTGTTTCTGAGCAGCCCTTGAAAATTTCGGGGGGTTTTGTCAAGGGGGGGCCGAGAAAAAAGGGGGGTCCCAAAACGCATTTTTCCCATGTTAATTTCCATAGGGCGTTTGGCCTCACTTTTAGCTCGAACGGCTGAATGGATTTGCACGAAACTTGGCAAAATTGTAGGGACTGTTAGCCTGATGTGCCTTTGCTGGGTCTCAATATATGTGCTCCAGTAGATTTTGAGAAATTAACGTTTTAAAAAAGTTTATATATCTGTGACAGCGTCCTAGATAGCGCTCCAGATCGCGTACTTTTCGCGTCAAGGAGCTTTGCGAAGCGATGCTGATTGGCTCTCCGGTGTCTGTCAACATTCTAAACAGTCCGGTGCGGCCGCCATCTTGTCTCTCGGTAGGATCGAGAGACAAGAAGAGGTGAAAAACGAATGGGGAATTTAATGAAAGGGGGCAAGGTAGACCCCTCTTGACCCCCTAGGAATGATGTTGGGGTTATTAAAGGGTCCCGTGGGGAAAATAAAAAAAATTTGATTTTTCACGGTAGAAGCGCTTCTCGGTTAGCGAACCGGGTCGCAAACTAACGGCTGAATGGATTTGCACGAAACTTGGCAAAATTATAGGGACTGTTAGCCCGATGTGCCTTTGCTGGGTCTCAATACGTGTGCTCCAGTGGATTTTGAGAAATGAACGTTTAAAAAACAGATATATCTGTGACAGCGTCCCAGATAGCGCTCCAGATCGCGTACTTTTCGCGTAACGGAGCTTTGCGTAGCGAAGCTGATTGGCTCTCCGGTGTCTGTCAACATTCTAAACAGTCCGGTGCGGCCGCCATCTTGTCTGTCGGTAGGATCGAGAGACAAGAGGAGGAGAAAAACGAAGGGGGAATTTAATGAAAGGGGGCTAGGTAGACCCCTCTTGACCCCCTAGGAATGATGTTGGGGTTATTAAAGGGTCCCGTGGGGCAAATAATAAAAATTTGATTTTTCGCGGTAGAAGCGCTTCTCGGTTCGCGAACCGGGTCGCAAACTGGTAGCGAAACGTGAATTCGCCATTTTGTGTTGACCCCTTTTGTTTTCTGAGGGTGGCTGAGGAGGCTCATATATGTTGATACATGTCTTCCAGCGGCTGTGCGTGAGCGTTTTTTTTTTTTTGCTGCGTGACGTCTGTTAACGTTCGATTCGATGGAAATCAGGAACTGTTGACCGCCATTTTGTCACTGCGAGTAAATATTTTGTTAAAAATAATTGTTATAAATTAATCCTTATTGATAAACATTGTCTGCGCCATCTTGTCTTTTTTGCAATGCCACACTTTTGTTGAGCACGGCAGCCATTTTAGATGCCTTGACCAGACCCACTCTCTGCACGCCGCCGATCCTCAGCATGGCTCCCCACCCTCGCAAGCATCTCCCCCACGCACTGGTCACCCCCGCTCTCTCTCTCATGCATGGGCCAGAAACCTCCTCCCATGTGCGCTGCTCTTCCCTGAGAATCACACCCTGTGCCCGCCCGACACCACCCTTTCACCCTATTCACTACCGCACCGTCTGACACTCCTCTTCCTCTGTGTCCGATTGTCCAGGCCGGTCCCAGGCTATCACCTAGCCCTGCAGATGTAGTTTATGGCCCCAGCTGTAGAGAATCACCCCTCTTCAAAGGAGTTACAGTAGATCAAGGCCCCCACCCGATGAGATCCGTCACACCACACGCGTTCCTACTATCTGATAACCATCCTGTATTGTGCTTGGGGAGGGGATTCTCACTGTGAGGGTGTGTGGGACCGAGCCTGAAGCGGAAGATTCCAGGGATGCCTCTTTGTACATCAAAGTTTTTACAATTATGTGTCACATTAAAAATATATAGCACTCCAACAAAGTAGTAGGATTATAACACTTTAATAACTTATAAATATATAGAACGCAACAAAAACAGTAAATACATTTAAAAAAAAATTTGAAAAAAGAAGCAACAATGGTCAGTAGCTGTGTTTTGTGCGAATAGTCCCAAGGCAGCACAACGTGCTGAGTTCTGGACGGCACCCAGGTGATGTTACCTGGGTGCCGCACTGGTTTTTGGTATCCTACAATGCAGCTCCGAAAAATGGCGTGGGGCGTCCCGGGGGGTGCGCGGGGAGGCTTCGTCAGTAGCGGTCTGTTGTGCGAATAGTCCCAAGGCAGCAGAACGCACTGAGATGTGGATGGCACCCAGGTGATGTCCAGTAAGTTGTCGCACTGGTTTTGGCATCCTACAATGCTGCTCCGAAAAACGGCGTTGGGCGCCCCGGGGGAGGGGGGGGTGGGAGGCGTCGTGAACGGGTCTCCCCAGGTGGAGGCTCGTCTGCTGTACTGGGGCGCCCCTTTACCGTTTCAGTTGCCATTCCGCCCGCTTTTGCTACACTGTGCCTCATCCTCCATTCAGCTGTTTATCGCCCGCTCTTGCGGCTACAGCGTCTCGCTCACCATGTAGTTGAGTTGCGCCCACTCTTGCGGTGCAGCGATAGGCGGCTGCCACAGGACTCTTAAAATGGCGGACGGCTCTTCGGATTTGGGCCTGGTCCACTAAAATGGCCCTGGGACACCTTGGAACTCGGACGTCCCCTGAGCCTTGAAGATTTTACAAAAGTCTTGGGGGCTCCCGGCTCCTGCAGGCTTCCGGTGGGGAGCGGTTGCCATGATTGCTCGCGGAATGACCATGACGGAGCCACGAGATGGTGGTGTTCTCAGGCTGACGCCAGCTTCAGTCTGAAACATCTAGAAACAAGGTGGGGCTTTCATCGTTTGGGAAAAAAAAATGTTTTAATCCAATGAAAAGTGTTATTTTTAGGTCATATGATCAAGCCTTCCATCATTAGGAAACCAAAAATAAAATGAACCAATGAAAAGTTTTATAAAGAAGTCACATGACCTGTTATGCTTACGTTACGCGCTGCTATAAAAAGTGTAGAAAATTCGTTGGCACGTGAGGCGGCGTCAGTAGCGGACCGATGTGCGAATAGGCCGAAGGCAGCACAAAGCGCCGAGATCCGGATGGCACCGAGGTGGTGTCCAGCAAGTTGCACTGGTGTGGCCAACCTGCAATGCTGCGCCGAAAGTCGGCGTGGGGTGCCTGGGGGGGGGGAGGTGGTGCAAACTGGCCTCTCTCGCCTCCCCAGGTGGAGGCACCTGATGTGCAGTGCGGCGCCCCTTACCGTTTCACTCGCCGTCCAGCAGAGTTGCGCCCGCACTTGCTGCTACAGTAGGCCGAAGGCAGCACAAAGCACCAAGATCCGGATGGCACCGAGGTGGTATCCAGCAAGTTGCCGCACTGGTGTGGCCATCCTACAATGCTGCGCCGAAAGTCGGCGTGGGGCGCCCCGTTGGCCTGTGAGGTCGCGTCAGTCAGTGGGGGCTGTTTGTGAAAGCAATGTGATGCTGTGCGTCGCCCCCAAGATGTAGTCTCCTCGGCTGCAGTGGGCGCCCCGTGGTGTTTTACTCGCTATCCAGCTGAGTTGCGTCCGCACTTGCGGCTACAGTAGGCCGAAGGAAGCACAACGCGCCGAGATCTGGATGGCACCGAGGTGGTGTCTAGCAAGTTGCCGCACTTGTGTGGCCATCCTACAATGCTGCGCCGAAAGTCGGCGTGGGGTGTCCCGTTGGCCTATGAGGTGGTGTCAGTAGCGGACCGATGTGTGAATAGGTCGGAACCAGCACAAGGCGCCAAGATCCGGATGGCACGGAGGTGGTGTCATAGTTGAGAGTTCTGAGCAGCGCTTGTAACACTGTCTGAAGCTTATTTGCACCTGCTGCAGCTTCACTATTGCCCTGGTGTGGCCAAAGATCGCCCATGACATAGGCGGCCGGCTCCCATGGTCCGGCGGAACTTTTTTGCTTTTCCTTTCTGCATCTTGTCCCACAATCCGTTTGACCTTTAGACACGACCAGGTCCCTGAATGTGTGCAGGGGGACGCTATTGATTGAATCAAAATGGCGGCTTCACACAAAGCTGACTCAAGCGTTGCTGGTGATGCTATACAGACAAAAAATGGTTTTCAGTTTGTACATTCTTCAGGATTTTTCCATTCAAGTCTGCTTGAGAGTTTGTAGAACAATGGCTTTAGATCTTGCCCTCCCCTCTTTTGACTGTTGGTTCTTGTTGCCTATCTCTTCTGTTGTCATTTAACTGAACCTTTTTTGACTGCCGAAAGGGGTTCTGGTCCGACCGCTGGTTGGTGGAGACATTTTGACTATATCCTGGACCTGTCCGGCCTCGCCCAAAATGGTGCCGGTATAAATGGGACTCGTAACTCCTTGTTGTGTACTGGTTGCACAACCTTGATATCACGAGATACGTATGCAGTTTTGAAGCACATGGCGGGCGGGAACGAGAATTGATTGAATATTTCGACATCCCTATGGATATTAAGTTCTGATGTGTTATTGATTACTGTACCAGCGGTCGGAACACAACCCCTTTCAGCAGTCTAAAAAGTTCTGTTAAATGACAACAGAAGGGACAGGCAACAAGAACCATCAGTCAAAGAGGGGAGGGCAAGTTCTTCCCTACCGGGTCACGTTGGGGCGCTACCGGAACTGATCGAATTGGTAGTCTACAGTGTTTCTGGATGTTTCAGACTGAAGCTGGCGTTAGCATGAGAGCACCACCATCTCGTATCTCAGTCGTGGCCATTCCACGAGCAATCATGGCAGCCGCTCCCCACCAGAAGCCTGCGGGAGTCGGGGGCCCTCAAGACTTTTGTAGAATCTTCAAGGCTCAGTGGACGCTTTCGAGAATGGGGCCCAAGCCCTAGCAGACAAGCGTCCGAGTTCCAAGGTGTCCCATGGCCATTTTAGTGGACCACGCCCAAATCTGAAGAGGCGGCCGCCATTTTGAGAGTTCTGTGGCAGCCGCCTATAGCTGCATCGCAAGAGCGGGAGCAACTCAACTACATGGTGAGCGAGACGCTGTAGTCGCAATAGCGGGCGGTAAACAGCTGAATTGCGGAAGAGGCACAGTGTAGCAAAAGCGGGCGGAATGGCAACTGAAACGGTAAAGGGGCGCCCCACTACAGCGTGTCTTCAGGTCAAACGGATTGTGGGATAAGGTCCAGAATGGAAGAGTCATCAAAAGGCAAAAAGTTCCGCCGGACCCCGGGAGCCGGCCGCCTATGTCGGGGGCGATCTTAGGCCACGCCAGGGCAACACGACTTGGGGAGGGGGCAGAAGTCAAGCGCACCCTCCCAGTCCGCGCCACCACACCGTATGTTGAAAATCTGAAGCCATCGTTCTACAAACTCTCAACCAGCCTTGGATGAAAAATCTTGAAGAATGTACAAACTGAAAACCAGTTTTTGTTTGCATAGCATCAGCAGCAACGCTTGCTATCAGAGTGCATGAGTTTCATGCTCGATCGATTGAGCTAGCCGGATCAGGCAACAAAAAGTATAAAATAGTTATGTAAATAGTTATTTAATAAAATGTTTTACCCTGTTACTTTGCTGGTGTGTTGTATATATTTATAATATTTGCATAGAGTTTATCGTTATTTTGGGCGGGGTGGGTGGCGGAGCCGAGCTGTCTTGCAGCCATCATGGTGTGGAGCTCAGTTCATCTCACTAGTTTCGTATTTCTCATGAAGGGTTGTTCCTAATGTTTCTATTTTAGCGAGGTCAAAAAGAGATCCCATTAGTGGCCTACTGATTTTGCTCGATTATTTTTTTTTTTACACGATTTTTCACTATCTGCAAAGACTAAACAGAGTATTGCGGCTTTGTGCTTGTTAGTAAATAGAGAATGAACCAAAGAGAATAAATTCTAAAATAGTAAATGCTTGGATAACAATCAATCAAATGGAGAGACAAGCAGGCATGACGGATTACAACGGGGGCAAAGGCCTGCATTAACTACCCTTCACTATCTGCAAAGAGAGAGTACTTCTAAGAGAAAAGAGGGAGGGGGCAGCGTTCAAAGCACATCAGCGTGCATAAACACGAAAATGTTTTTACCTATCACGTACTTGACATTTGACAGCTTTTGATATTTGCTATTAAAAAACCATTGAAATTCAATGAAAAAACCATAGGTTTTAGCCCATATATAGTTAGGGATTAGCATTTACAAAACCTTGAAAATTCACTGAAAAAACGATAGGTTATAGACCATATATAGTTAGGGATTAGCATTTACAAAACCTTATTTTACTCGCATAAAACCATTGAAATTCGCATATATAGTTAGTTGCGCTAACTATATATCGCGCACCCGCAATCCACTGCTGATGATGTCACATATTACATCATTCATGACATGGTCACTGACATCACTGATGACATCACTGATGACATCTCAAATGACATCACTGATGACATCACTGATGACATTATTCAGTGACTGTATGTTTCTGTAAAGTTAAAATATGTATTACATATTGAAGAATGAGTGGATGTATAAGTGTCTGGATGAAGGATTTAGTAGGTGCATGACTGACTGTATAAGTGAGTGATTAAATGTGTCTCACTGAGTGCATGGGTTAGTGACTAAACTGTCTTAATTTGTGCATCATTATGTCTGTTGTTCTGTAAACTGCTGCATGTGTTGATCAGTAGCTATATGAGTAACTATATGGGTTATTGATTGGTTGCCCAAGTATTTGTATGGGAGACTGAGTGTATGTGGGGGTGGCTGGGAGGTGTATGACTCTGTGCATAGATGTGTGAGCAGTTGATTCACTAGATGTATGGGTTCAAAAGTGCATGTGGAAACAGCTGTATGGGCGGTTGACTGTGTGCATGAGTGTATTGGTGAGTGAATGGATATCTCAGTGCTACATGTCAAAGTAAGTACATATGTAAAACACAGTACATGTGAGAGTTGACATATATAAATAACTGTGCATAAGAGCCAGTGAATGTGTGAGTGGCTGTATGGATCATTGTGAACTTGTATCAGGGATTGTATAAGGGAGTAAATATGTGTTAGTATATGTTTGAATAAGTAAGATGTGTATAACTGTATAGTTGAGGAAATGGAGGTGTGATTGATTCTTTGCATGACTGGCTAGGTGTGTGAGTAACTCCATGGATGAGTGACAGTCTGTGAGTGTCTGTTTACACTGAGTGTATCTAAGGTTATATCAGAGTCTGAAGAGGTTCATCGTATAATCACATGAATGATGTCATCAGTGATGTGATCAGTAATGTCAAATGAGGTGTCATCAGTGATGTCATCAGTGATGTCATTTAAGATGTCATCATTGATGTCATCAGTGATGTCATTTGAGATGTCATCAGTGATGTCATCAGTGATGTCATTTGAGATGTCATCAGTGATGTTATCCGTGATGTCACTGACCATGTCATGAATGATGTAATATGTGACATCATCAGCAGTGGATTGCGGGTGCGCGATATATAGTTAGCGCAACTAACTATATATGCGAATTTCAATGGTTTTATGCGAGTAAAATAAGGTTTTGTAAATGCTAATCCCTAACTATATATGGTCTATAACCTATGGTTTTTTCAGTGAATATATATATACATATATATATATATACATACATATTCCAATGACATCAACTTTAAGCAACAGTAGGGAAAGTGTTGAACAGCAGAGGGGTAAAAATTACTATTCCTACTCCAGTCAGTGCAACAGTAGGGAAAGTGTTAGATTTTGGATGGATAAAAATTACTATTCCAACTACAGACAATTCAAAATAAAAAACAAAGAAAATTTCAACAACACAAAATATTTAAAAAACAAAATAAATTAAAAATAATATATAACTATGTTAAAAATTAAAAAACAAATATATTTATTATTATACATTTTAAAAGAAAGCATATTATAATGTTAAATACATATCACAAATACCTACAAACATATATTAAATAAAATATGTAAAAACCATTTTAGGTACAAATTATTTATAAGCAAAAACATTATTACCCACATTTTTTTATTTACATGCTATCCCATAACACCACACAATTCACAACCGCACATAAATTAAAAATAAAATGTACTTCTATAATTAGCATACTTAATTTTCAATAAATAAGTATCATTAATTAAAAAACAAATTAAAATACATGGAAATGAATTAACTTCCCACCCTTTACCCCTATAACCCCCAATTCCACACCTAAAATTAATTACACAATACCCATATTTAATTTTCAATGACTGAAATATTATTAATTAACAACCAATTATTAATTACTTAAAAAAACATTTCTTCCCTCCCTTTACCCCTATAAATCTCACAACCCACACCTAAAATTAATTAAACAATGTCCATATTTAATTTTCAATTAATTAAATAATCAATATTAATTACAAATAAATCACTTCCCACAATTAACACTATAAAATCTCAATTCAATAAATATTAATAAATACAAATATAATTTATTATGATTAAATTATTTCCCACCCTATTCCCCTATAAACCCACAACCTGCTACAGAACTAAAAAAACGTTAAATTTAATTACAATAAAATTGATAACTACAAAAAATGTATCACAGATATTAAAAAACAAACAATACATACACAAAAAATACATCACATACATTTAAAATATATATTTCTCACTTACAATATTTTGAACTCATTATTTCTGTAGTTTGAAATTTCTGAATCAATATTTTGTCTGCTTACCCTCCCACGGCCAGCAAATCCAGAGGAACGTGGCCTTAGACTGTTCTTGTGTTGCTGTATGGCCCATTCTCCCTTTAAAAAGGGAAGGCCCAAACTGAAGGGGGATTTCATTATGCGGTGCTGCAATGAGCAGCCCTTGCTCGTTCCTTTTTTTGGATTTGCCAAGGGGGCCCAAGCCTTGAGATCACAGCCCTCCACACTCGCTTTACAGCTAAAGGCACAGCGCGTCTTCGCAGTGCAGACACATGCACCGGCTGCCAGGTGGGAGGGAGAGAGCACTTCCTCACTAGCAAGTTCTCCCTTACTGCTGTTCTGCACACAAGAGTGTCAGTGCAGAGCTTCACCTGTGCTTACCTCAGGAAAAGATAAATGGAAAATAAAGTACTCACCAGCGCTACATTTCCACCAGCACAGGGCAAACAACCAGGAGCATTCCACAGCACTCACCTCGCGCGGAGCTCCCTTGAGAGCACTGGGTGGGACGCAGGTTCATGAGAGCAGGAAGCAGACCAGCACACAGAGTCCTTTGGGCAAAGATGCAGTTCTTTAAGCAGCAGGTCAGCACAACAAGACAAAGTCAAAGTGCATGTTCACTGGCAGCACACCAATCCTCTGGTGCAGCATGTAGAGCCTGCAGTGCCTGTTTGCAAGTCCCATGCAGTGTCTACCATCATGGGGTCACAGCTCCTGCACTTATACTCCTAAGTCTTTGTTCTGGGCGCACTTCAAACAGCCTTTAGAAGTACACAATATCCCCCATTCCATTCCCAGTCCTTGCTTCAGACACACTACAGGGGATTGGGGACAGCACTGTTAAAGGCAGGCATAGCCCTATTCAGGTGCAAGTGCAACTCCTCCCACCACTCTAAATGCAGACCAGGCCTATTCAGGTGCAAGCAAAACTGCTCTCACCACTCTAAATGCAGCCACGGTCTATTCAGTGTGGCGCTGAGTCAACCAAGAAAGGCAGGACACACCTCAACCTTCTGGTGACTGTCTAGAGTGAATGCACACCTCCTGTCCATCTGAACCAGATGTTGAATACCAAAGAAGGCAGGGCACAAAGAGTCATAAGCATACAGAAAGGCCTACTTCTAAAAGTGGCATTTCTGAAATAGTAGTAACAAGTCCACTTTCACTAATAAGCAGGATTTATTACTACTATTCCAAACATACCAAACATGGCCAGGCAACCCCTTTCATATCAGAAATTACTATTGAAGCACATATACGGGAATACCCAATGCAAATCTATGAGAAGGCGGCCTCACAGCAGTGAGAAACCAAGATACCACTATACAAGCGACTTAGAGATAAATATGCCAAACAGGTGTAGACCAATCTTACCAAGTTTACAAGAGAAAGCACATGCAATTGAACGTTGATCAGCAGTGGCAAAGAGCAAAGAGTCATAAAGCCAACAAAAATAGGTCAGACAAAAACAGGAGGTAAACAAAATGTTTGGGGATAACCCTGTAAAAAGGGCCAGTGCCAACAACTGCTGACATCCAAAATTTAAAATATATATATATAAGCAACAAGCAGGAGGCATGGCGACTGAGGCCCCCTCTGCTCAGTACCACCCTGATCTATCTGGCTGCAGTTATGGCATGGCGTGAATCTGAGTTTCCTCACTGTGAAAAAGGCTTCAAATATGCCCAATCCCTCCTAAAAGGAAGCCCAAGCCCAAACTAATGTTTTACAAAAAGAAGCTCAACTGACGGTTGACATCCAAATTGCAAAAAAAGGTTAAAAATAATGGAAGCAATGAGCGGTAATCACAATGCAGGAAGCAGCACTAACACAACTATAGCATTAAGAGGACATGGGAAGGAGGAAGGCTAAATTAAAATATAGGCAGCTATGGTACCACAGCTAAACACAGGCAAACAGTAACAGAACAGGAAACCAAGAAATAAATAGTCCCCTAAAGAAGTGATAAAGTACCATAGAATAATGAGAGAGCACCTGGTCCCTGCTCCATGGGAGGAACGGAAGAGAAAAAGGAGGGGCAAAGAGGCAGAACTTCCCCCAGCTTGCAAGGATTTTTAAAGGATACACCCATAGACAGATTAAAACCAACGGTAAACAATGGGTGGAGCTTATCTCCACAAACCATCTACAACAGGTTGCTAAGCGGCGTGCAAGCGCTGAATAGGCTTGAACTTCAAATGCAATAGGTATTGTATTTGCAAGAGTTAGAGCAATTGGCGTTGAAAATATAAATGTTTATTACTGATGTGTTAAGGAGTGAAGTGGATGTATGTGGTGTTTGGTAAAATCATGGGGTTTGGTTTGCAGTGGCATTATCTAGATAGTAATTATGTGGTACTTAGTGTATGGTAAATTATGTGGAACTGGATTGTATTCTATGGTGAGTAAGTAGGTGGTATGGTATTTTGTGTTGAGGCAATTTATGTAGTGGAGCTTAATAATGTTGTGTGCTGTTGTATATTGTGGTGTGATGTAGAATTATGTTGGGTGGATTGTATGTATGTGGTGTGTTATGTCATTGTGTTGTTGGTTTATATTCTGTGGATTCTTGTTGAATTATGTGGTGTGGAATGGAAACATGTTGGGTTGATTTGTGTGGCGTTGACTGAAATTATGCTGATTATAATTATGTGGCATGGTGTGGATTGTTGCCATGTGGTATAGATTCGTTGTATGTTGGATGTCTTTATGTGATAACGAGTAGAGTGTTATTATGTGGAATTTAATTATGTTGTGGTGAGTGGTATTATGTGCAGTGTAATTATGCTGGGTGGTTTTGAATTGTGTGCTGGTGAATTGTGTGGTGTGGAATTGTGTGGTGTTGTGTGTCACAGATTAACATCAAGTTATAATGAAGGAAGGGCTAATCCTCTGGTGCTTAGATGGTGCTGCACTGGTGATGCACTGATGCAGAGATGGTGCATTGCTGATGCTCAGGTGGTGCTGAGGGTGCTGAGTTGTGGTTTGGTGTTCCTCAGGGATACTGGGGTGGTGCTGAGTGATGCTGTGCTGTTGCTAATGTGGTGCTGCTCTGATGCTGAGTTGGTGGTGCTGTGCTGGTGTGGAAGTAAAGAGACATTTCGTTAACAGGGGCAGAAACACATACATCACAACATGAGCCAAATCAGGAAACAATAAAAAAAGAGTTCTTCCAAACAGCAGATAAACAATAAAAGTGTACTGAAACCGTACTTGGCCGGAGCTCCTCAGCTAAAAATGGAAGTGACTTCCCGGCTGTGCAAACCAGTTAAGAAGCAGCAAAGAAGGGTGACACTGGAGTCATCCTATGGTTAGCGGCAGGCAGGATTGAAGTCCTTTCCCTGAATATGGCAGGTCTTGCAGACAGCAAATGCACGCTGCCTAGGATCGACCGAAAAAAGCATTAAAACAATGTGGCCATGAAAAGGGTGATATTAGTGGTGCTGGAACAATTATCAGAGCTGGATGCTGTCATTAATGCTATTATACTGAAGTCATAGGGATTGTGAAAAACCCAAGCGTCACTGAAATAACAAGTGTAGCATATGTGCCACACCCATTCAGTAGGAGAGTGGTAAGGGTGTAGAATGTAGCCAGTCGTGCATTTTGTCCTACTATTGAGATAATGCGTTGTCATTTACAGACAGCACTTTTTCAATTGAAAGGGCTACTAATTTTGCATGGGCAGACAGTTTTACTAGTAAACCTACATAGTGTACAAACAATAATGTGTGGAAATGAGATTTCAGCGAATATTTATCATCTGTGTATCACCAAATATAGTGTGTTGATTTGTTTTGATCCTGTCAACATTTTTGCGCCATCAAACTTCAGAATTACAACAAAAATGTGCTTCATTTGTTAATTCCTAATTGGTGATATATTTTGAAATATGCGTAAAGTTCATTTGCAGGTATTTATATGTGCAGACTTTCATTTCCCTTCCTGTAACCCAGCAAGATTGTCTCCTAGGAACTCCCTCTCCACAGTCAGAGAAAGAAAAATACGTTTCAATAATAAGAAACAATTTGTCGGAAAATGTAGCTTGCTGTTTGACCTTTGTCTTTGCGTGTGAAACAAAATAAACACAAACATTATAGTCATCATTATTACTCATTCACCTTCTGAACTCCAGCATGGTTATTTTGGGGGAGGCTGCAGCACCCCGATCCCCTGCGCCCCTACTTCCCAGACTTATGTGTTATATGAAGTGGTGGTTATTATTATTATTATTATTATTGCATTTATTGAGCGCACAGCTACCCGGAGGTTTCCCGGCGCTTGCCTTGGGAACCCGTCCTGGCTTTTCCCTGTGAGATAGCCCCTACAGGGCATCCCCAAGGTGAAAGCCAGGCATCCCGCCGCAGGGGGGCCGTTGTGGAGATTAAGCAAGCTTTATGCCCAGAGTTGCAGAGTGAGAACCCATGATTTGAACAGGCACCGAAGCGAGAATTATCGAGTCCGTGGACATTTGAGCTCAAGACCCTGCCGCGTCGGGAATTGAACCTTGGTCCCGGGTCTGACCTCAGCTTCCGGGTCTGCCTGCTCTACACCGTGAGCCACACTTCTCCACTAGTTCCAGGCAGGACCCATCAGCACTCATTTTTGGGGACCGGCAAAAGAAGCTGCAGGAGAGAGATAAAGAAGCAGGAGTGCCTGATGGAGGATGAAAGAGGGATCAAGTGGGATCGAGACTAGGAAGTCTTTGTATTTGTCCATCCCAACCTTCAAAGGAGCTGGTCGCTGGCTTCTCAGCAAAACTTTGGGTGCCGGCACTTACAATTTTACAAATTAACACTAGAATTGCATAAAGGTGCAAGCAGGGGATAATTAGCTTTGCTAGCTTTTGTGTGGACCGCACAGATGGAATATGCCAGTCGCAGATAAAGTGGAAGCACGTGGGAGGCAGCAGAACTGTGACTGGAGACTTTTACTTAATCTGCACTTCAGACAGCAAGCTGCCTTCAATCTGTGCTAAGTGACAAGGCAGCCCCAGCAGTAGGCAAGTTATTCATGGCTACACACCTGGCCTCGCTGCAGGGGCACCATATGGTGAGTGGAGAGAATGCACCTGAGCCCCATGTTGGCAAAATCATTGACTGTCAGTGCAGGGTTAGAGGACCATTCTGTCCTGTCTTGGAAACTTTGCGTTTGTGTGTTCCTAATAGTTTATGACACAAATCATCTTTGTAACTAGCTACAAAACTGACAGGGAATGTTGTAACAGCATTGCCTCCTATCCCCAGTCCCAGCCTAGCTTGATTTAAAACGGTTTGCACAAAAACGAGGTTTCTTTATTCATGTTCCTGTTCTAAAGCATCATATGAACCAAGAAAGCTGTCAGCATTGTGCTTCAGCCTTGAATACTCCCCCCTTTCAAGTCTCGTGCTCTCTTTTTCATGCCCCTTCTCTCCAGTAACTTCCCTCTCATTGTATCTCCCCTTCTATCCACAATCTTTCTATTTCAGTCTTCATATATCATCATGATTCTCTACTTTCCTCAGCCCCCTCACCCCTCTTCTTCCACCTCGTTCTTTCATTTTCAAGTTACTATTCTTGCCAACCTTCTCTTTTCCCTCCCACACTCCTCCCTTTTATTAAAACCTTTCTTACTTCCTTATCAAACTCTCCATTACCACCTGATTCATTCCTCAACTCCATTCTTCTTTCTTCTTTTTGTGAATAAATCAAGAAATGAATAATAAAAGAGGAGATTTATGAAGACATCAGTGCAGCAGTGCAACTACAGGGCGGTCTGCCCCCTAGCCAACATCCCAGAACCCCTTGTCAGAGAACTCAGCCCAATGTGACCTTCATGATAACCTGAAAGTCTCATGAGCAAGGATTTAGTGCTTGGAGGTTTATGATTCGTCATGGTGAGGAGCCGTGTAAGAACAGCTATGAGCATCCATGAAAAATGAGCAGCTGACGCTTTGTCCATCAATGTTGGTGACCAGAAGACACCCTGACCAGACGAGCAGCGGAGCATTTAGAGGCTTACCCGTTGAGTGGAGAAAGGTGCGAGAGCCACAAGGAGTTCGGAGCCAGCCTAACACCCTTGGACCAGCGCCATCAGCACTTCTCAGACGCCAGTCGCGCCGCCGCTCCGGGACTACAGTTCCCGTGAGCCTTTGCGGCGGCGCGTTCCCTGACGCGCTCAACGCGACAGTAGGGGCTTCAAAGGAAGCGAGCCCTCGGCGGAGCAGGGGGTTCTGACCAGACGAGCAGCGGAGCATTTAGAGGCTTACCCTTTGAGTGGAGAAAGGAGCGAGAGCCACGAGGAATTCTGAGCCAGCCTAACACCCTTGGACCAGCGCCATCAGCACTTCTCTGCCGCCAGTCGCGCCTACAGTTCCCGTGAGCCTTTGCGGCGGCGCGTTCCCTGACGTGCTCAACGCGACAAGAGGGGCTTCAAAGGAAGCGAGTCCTCCGCGTCGCGGGACGCGAGCGGGACGCCCGGGGTGAAGCCCGGGCAAAGGGCGGGCCCTCTGTGGCTCTCAGAGGCCCGAGAAGGCTAGGCTAGGCCACCCCCCTGAGGTCCATTGAGTGGTCTTAATAGGGTATAGTGCAAAGTTCTCTACATCTCATTGCCTACCTGTTATCAGTCCATCGCACCTGACCCCTTCCTGGCCATACCGCTCATCCATCTTGACTAGTCGCTATCACCTGAAGGTAACATGGGGAAGAAATTGTCACCTGTTACTACTGAGCCACTTAACACCTTGGACTCCTATGTTATACAAAAGGTCTGTAAGATCAATAATGACAGAAGGCAATCCTTAGGCCTGAGCCAATCCCCAGTTTTGCCTCTAGAAAGCCCGTCCTCAAGCGCACCATCCACAGCGATGCCGGTTACAACACTAGAGATCCCAACAACAAGTAATTCAGATCTCATTTCACAAGATTATGTTAGCGAGGAAGAAGATTCCGACGTTCTAGTAGATTTGTAGTTTGATTTAGACCCCAACCATCAGACAGCTACAGTGGTAGATGCATCTTCCCCGGAGCAGCCCGCACCACGGGCCATGAGATCTTGCAGAAAAACCCAGTCAAAGCGGGGGGGGGGAAACATCAAGGTAGGAAAAAGTTGGCCACACCACCCCCAAGACGTGAAGTGAAAAACGTGGACTTTGATGTTGACGTGGAGTCAAGACGCATTATCGACGATGATCTATTTAATCGGATACAAGAAATGATCGACATTAAAATCAGGACAATCATTAAGCCTTTGATCGGGAAACTGGACAAATTAACATCGGAGGTTAAAAAGATGGGTGGAGTACATAGTAAGCTGGCCGAAGAGGTGGAGAACTTATCCTCCCTTGTCACAAAATTGGCAGCTACAGATGTGGAGGCTTTACCAACTGAGAACGTAGTACAGACCACCCCATTAGAGCAGCCACCACTATCTCCATCATTATTCGCACCCAGACAGGAAGCAGCAGTAGGAGTCTTTCCTAGCACCATAACTGCGGCTATAGTAGGATCAAAACAAGAGGATGACTCAGCCCAATTTATTCTGGAAGCCGCCCCAGTAGTGCTTGTTTTAGCAAATGTCCCCGTTTTGTCACAAGATAAAATAGAATCCAAACAGGGTCTGAAAGATAAAGCGCTACATTGGCTCACCACTAATATGCACATGACACACCAAGGGCTGGATAGCTTAGCTGGGGATATCGTCATGACTAGGAGGGTCCCCTGGATTGGGAATAAGCCTAAAAAATTTAAGGGGGACTGCGTAATTATAAACTTTGCTAATGCAGATGTCCTCCCAAATATTCTGACTAATATCTTTCCACCTCAAAGGCGTAGTGGCTCTATAATCACCCTTACCCTAAAATTTTTCTTTAGCGAGACCCAGCTTGCTACTTTCTTTAACACTCCTAGAGTTAAGAGAGTTAATAATGCCTTCAGCTGGGAAGAGGGTACTAGACCTCAATATCTCAATCACCGTTTCCAGCCCATGTCGAACTTTGAGACTGGAAGACCTAATTACCCGCAAGAGCTAAACATCAGGCCAGTTATGCCATATGACCCAGTTATAAATGGATGGGGTTCTGGCATCCCGGGTCATGATCTTATCGGCGGGAGTAATAGGTTTATACCACGGATGAGAAACGACCAGTTTTTGATACGCCCAAACACGCCACAACCTATGTGAAATACCTCAGTTATTGGTCAAGGTCAGGTAGCCACTCCTTTTAACTGGGGAGGTGGAATGGGGAACAGGTATGGCCCCTTATCCGACCTTAATAACTGTGATTGACTTACACTTGGATCAGACTCAGAAAGTGAGGTTAGAAACACGCCAATATTAATCAGTGGTCAACATTCTATCGGTGTAGTCACCAGCGAGCCTATCTCTAAAGAAGCATTAGAGAGCATTGAGTCGCGAGCGTGCGACCATCCCCTGTCATTTCATCAGATGGCGGTAAGGGTAGAGCCAACACTGAACATCGAGCTTGCACACAGCCTTCCTGATGTGGGATTAAGTGAGGGGGCTATATCTTCACGATTAGCTGATGGGTGTTTGGTGGGGTAAAAGAGCCTAGAATACCAACCGAGCCCTGTAAAATCATAAGTTGGAACATAGCAGGTATAAATGCTAAACGCCAGGATAACGCTTGTTCGAGCTTTGTTTCCAATCACCACATAATCGCGTTGCAAGAAACGTGGGATACATCCGCCAATTTGTGGTGGGATGGATTCATTAGTTTCACCAAACCCGCTGTTCCCAGTAGTATGGGAAGAGCGAAAGGCGGCCTGGTAATTATGTTCTCCTTAGATTTGAAAGGAAGTTATAGGCTGATCAATACTGACTCCGTTAACATCTTAGTGGTTGAAAGGGTGATAAATAATAATAGTAGGACCATTTATGTAAATTTTGATAATTCTGGAAATAGCGAACATAGAGGTTGTAATGTCGCTAACCTAGATAGCATTTTAAACACAGTATTTCAGAATATCAATTTTGCTTTTGAGTTTATATTACTAGGTGATTTTAATATTCATTTATGTAACTTAGCCTTCAAGGGAAGCAGTGACAATGACAATGAGGACGATGAGGAGGCCCCCCTGGGACCCCACTTTGAACATTCCACAGAACTTCTTGCTAATTATGATTTGTATGAACCTGACAGGGGTCCGAGGGCGCCAACTTTTACCAGTACCCACCAGGGATCAGTGATAGACTACATCTTCGTCTCACAAGGCATTTTAAACCGGACTATGGATTATCGAACAGTTATAATGCCTTATAGCGACCACAATCCTGTACTACTTGAAGTGGCCTGGGGATCCGAGATGGGTGCACCACCAACTTCGTCAAAACCTGTACATCCCCTGAGGCCTGTCGACCAAGATAGACGATTTGAATGGGCGAAAGTGATCCCGGAAAACTTTTACGAAAAAAACTTCCCTAAAATAAAAGATAAGGTGGAAATCTGTAAAAAAATCGACGCCCAAGGTAAAGAAGTAATAGCAGCTTATGAGGCAATATGTGGCCAGGTGGCTAAGGACCTTTTAGTCAAACCAAAAAAAGGAACTCCTGGAACCAAGCGTTGGTTCGACTCCGCATGTTCAAAACCTCACAGAGCACTGCTGGAAGCCTTAAAAATTTCCCCCAGGGTTGGAGATGACATCATCAGACTAAGAAAAAATTACAAGGCAGCCATACAGAATAGTAAGGAAACCATTAAACGCGAATCATGGGAAAATCTCCTTTCAGCAGCAGTGTTGAAAGACAGTAGGAGATTCTGGGAGATTATTAAACAGCCACTATTTTCCGATGATAAAAATGTTCCCATGGATTGCGTGATCACCGACGAAAAATGGCTGTATCATTTTAAAAACGTCTATGAGGGCGTCGTTGAAGGAACTAGTGAGGCCTTACCGCCCAAAGCAGCTGCACACCCTATCGTTTTTAACCCAGAAGAAGTGGAAAAAGCATTATTGGCTACAACAAGACATAAGGCACCTGGCCCTGACGGTGTCCCTGCTGACTTCTTTATGTATTCACCTAAACTGTGGGCGGAGGTTTTGTCAAATGTGTTTAACGCAGTGAATGATAACCAAGCCCCTAGTTCCTGGGCCACATCTACCATTGTCCCTATTTTTAAAAATAAAGGCCAGCGGGATGACCCCGCCTGTTATAGGCCTATATCTCTTCTGGACTCAACCATAAAAATCTTGGGTAGAGTACTTTTGGCCAGACTGAGGGAGAATGTCGAGAGATGTGGCGGGCTATCGGAACTACAGTATGGATTTAGAGAAAGAAAAGGGACTATCGAACAATGCATAAATTTGCACCTACTCATCTCTAAATATACCGTGGCCAAGGAGGGTTCCGTGTTTCTCGTATTCATGGACCTTTCTTCGGCCTTTGACTTGGTCAATAGGACAAAACTATGGTTGATGTTGCTGGAGATGGGTATCGACGAGTCGTTGGTAGTGTTTATGGCCACTCTGCATCAGGAGCTTTTTGCAGCTGTCCGAGTAACAAATGATGGTAGACGTACCCCTTTGTTTAAATCCTTAAAGGGGGTACGGCAAGGCTGCATCCTAGCCCCCTTACTTTTCATCATTTATATTAATGGTTTGGGCGATCACCTGAGGGGTCAGGAAGCCGACGTTCCGTATGCAGGAGGCTTTAAAATACGGGCACTCCTGTATGCGGACGACGCAGTGTTGATAGCCCGCACTGGTGTAGGCCTGCAGCGTCTCCTGGATGCATTTGGTTTATTCATGGAGAGTCTGGACCTCAAGGTAAATGCCTCCAAATCACACACGATGGTGATGGGGCGTGAGTGTAACAACAAAAGACACAAAAAAAAATTTTGTAGGGGGGTACCCGTCACCAATGTTACTACATTTCCCTATTTGGGCGTATTGTTTGACCAGAAAGGATCTTGGGGCCCTCAGATAAGAGCAAAAAGGTTGGCAGTAATAAGATCGTCCTCAGCAGAACTGGGTTTTGCTGATAATCTAGGGGCTAGGCTCATGGAAGCTCTATTAAAAATCTATATGAGTAAACCGGTGGCCATAGCGTCATATGGTTCCCCTTTGTGGGGGTATGCAAATCTTGACCAAATTCAGAGAGCAGAGAATAGATTCATCAGATCCCTGCTCTCCGTACCACAGTCAACCCCAACATATTCTATTCACAAAGAGGTGGGCCTACCTTATTTGTCAGATACCTTGAGTTTGGCTCCTTTGATTTTGTGGTTGAAAATGTGGATAAACGAAGATCTCCCCTTGAACCATAAAATTCTGCTTGACGTTTTATCTCTGGACAAATATAATAATATCCCATGGTTAGCCTATTTAGCGAAAACATTCACAGACCTGGGCCGCCCGGAACTTTTCTCATCTCCAGACAAAATTAGTGTTCAGGACATAGCCTTCATTAAAAAGTCATTTAAGGATAGGCAGGAAGCACGGCGGGAGGAAGATGAACTGCTGAAACCAGCGGTAAGGGCTCATAGCCTTTTGGTTAGCTCATCCTCACTCGCCCCCTATCTGAGCTTTGTCACCTTCCCTTATCACAGGTTTTTATTAATAAAGTTTAGATTTAATTTGCTACATTTTCATTTGGGTTCTTTTAAGAGCTGGCAGAAACCTGATTTGGCCCCACCATGTAGCTGCGACAATTTCTCGGTGCAGGATACCTTGCACTTTGTCATGTTTTGCAGTTTGTATCACGAGCAGAGAAAGAAACACTTGCTTCCTATTCTGAAAGAAGCAGGCTTTACACAGGTGCGCCCAGCTTTGCTCTTTTTACAACTTTTACCTAATCCACGTATTACTTTCTGCATTGCAAATTTTTTGGTAGCTGCAGCAAGGGCGAAATCTGTTGGCCAAATCTCGCTTTAAAATTAATGGCTTTTTATTATGCACCTTTTATATGAATTGCTAAACTTTTTTTAACCATGTATATAACTTTTTATCTCGAAATGCCTAGACGGTTTCCCCTTAGGGAAAACTTAGGTAGAAGTAGAAGTATTGTATGTATCTGTAATTGTCTTTGTTTTTATTGTTTGTTCTTTGTATGACTTGTAAAAAGTCGAATAAAGATATTCTGACTGACTGACTGGCATAATACACAACAGTTCTCATCCTGTATGTGGATACCTCTCTTCTTTTGTGTAAAAACTTTAGGACTAATCACAATGGCGGTCGGAAAGCCTCCGACCACAAGTCGGAAGCTTTCCCACTGTGGTCGAAGACTTTCTGCCCAACACAGTTGGTTTGCAGTCCAACCGCAGAATTACAATGTCTGCAATCGGATCATGAACTGGTCGGTCATTCCGACATGGTTCCAACAGGCTTTCGGAGTCTTCCGGCCAGTCGGAACCACACCGTAAGCCCCTATGAACGGGGTTTCCGCTGTCGGGATTACGATGTCGATTTCCCACAGCCTTTCCATGCCGGCCTGTCTGACATGGAAAGGATGTCAGAAAGTGATTTTGGGGGCCCCCTGGCAGGGCCCCCTGCCTCTATTGCCTACGTTTGGGGGGCTTGGGGGTACCTAAGGTGCCACCCTGTAGTTCCATGGACTCTATGGCAGGCACCACAGGGGTCAGAGTTGTACACACACAACCATTTCTTCATGGGAGCCTATATTACAGCCAGTTTATGGCCGCACCACAAGCTCCCACAGAGAAATGGGAGAATCCAACGAAACAGTGTTCAGTGGCATCATATTCAGACAGTTTGATCTGTTGACTGGAGGTCGGTTGGTCCTGAGTCCGAGACGGTGTCGGTGAGAGGCAACTCTGACAGAGACCGTAATAAGCTCCATAATCTTACTACCCCTCGCCTCTCCTTTTTCCTGCTCCCTCCTCCTTCCAAACACTCTCTCATTCCCCCTTCATTGTCCTGTTCCTTTTCTCTCTCTCTCCCATTCATCCCCTTCTCTTTTCTCACTTTTCTTTTCTTAAGCCCCTCAAAGTTTTGATAATTTGCAGTGTCATTCTCTCTCAATTTCCATTCTCTCATTCTTCCTTTCACCCCTTTGTTGCTGCTGCTCTAGCTTATCTCTTCCTTCTGCTCGCTACTTTCCGCCTTTCTCACCTTAGCTTCCCCTTGTCTCACTCTGTCGTTCTCCTTTTACTTCTTGTTCTAGAACTATGGTGTGAAAATAAGGAGAACAGTATAAATGATTGCAAGGGGATGGTTCAGAATCAGAGGGTAGAAACAGACCTGGAGAAAAGCCTACGGTAAACCTGGAGGCCACGCATGGTTGAAGAATAAAAACGGAATAATAAAAGACTGGGCTTAATGTTGCCAACTCTTCTCATCTGCTGTCATGTATCTACAGGGCACAATAAGGGATTGAAATCAGTGTATCATGGCCATAACTCTCTGCAGAAATGACCTCTGCATCAAAGACAAAGCAGACATATCTTGTGATCTTATCAGGGTCACATGGAAAATTAGATTGTTTTTTGTGATATTGGGGCCGGGTTATATATTGTGTGCTGTCATTTCCAGTGATGTCATGATTAAGCATAGAAGCAGATTCGAAACTGGACACATTCTTTCTTTGTCTTTGTATAGATTGTCCGCAAGTATGTCACATTGTGTTTCTCCATAAAATGCTGAGACATGGAAGTTTTTTGTAAATTTCTTCCCCTTGAGTAATGAACTGTCTGAAGCATCCCAGACATTTTTAAACTATATAAAAATGAAGAAATTAAATGAACAATGATGGCCACTGGAACATTCCAGAGCACCGACTTGTGTAGTTTTAAATTGTCATTGAGGGCACAAAAATAGTTTACATTTGCCCACCTAAGAGTATGGTTTAAACTTTACACAAAGAGACTCTGAGAGACAATATAAACATTCAAACAAAGTACATAGCACAAATGCCAAAGAAAAAATTATATGGAGTGAGAGGAGGCCTTTAGTTTTTTTTGATTATTTATTTCAGAAGTTTAAGATGCAGAACAAGTACAGTCAAATAAGTACAGCCAATGCGTTTCAACTGTTGTGGGATTCTTCAGGTGTTGCAGGGATTCTGCTCATACACAGAACTGTGCACAGAGACCCAGGACATCAGTGAATTGTGGATACCAAAAAACTCACCTCAGTACCTAGAACCCCTAACTGACTAGCAGCAGTGTCACATTAGCTCTTCGTCCTATAGCAAAGGTACCAATGATTAGACAACCCAGAACATGCAACTTAAGTTACTCTCAGGGATGATGGGAATCAAAAACACTCTTTGGTTATATTCTCATACCAGTCCACAATATGGATAAAGAAATAGACACAATAAAGTTTAAAATATTTATTTTAATGACGTGCTCTAAGATGCAGTATTTTTGCATGCATAAGCAGCCATATGATTACAAATAATACTATCAGCATTGTTACAATTTAATAAAACACAAAAGGAGAAATCATATTATAATGATGATGGGAACAGGGTATATAGCACCTTGTGTGCCACCCTCCCTAGCTAGGAACTATCTTTTACAAAATATAGAAGGTCTCTCAGGTTTGAATGGGGAACCCCATACCTCCAAGATCACCAGAAGTGAATCACATCAGGTTCTGCAATAGCTCTCTGTCTCTCTGGAAACAGAGTGTCTAAATCATGCATGCAATCTGATATTAAAGTTGCCAGAATTTCAGCTAGCTGCAGCTGCATGCATGTAATGTCTAACACATGAGCCGATCAGCCCGAACAACCCCATAATATTGCTATAATAACCTTGGAGGCTCCAGAACTCAGTGTGCAGACTAAGGTCGAGCTGTACGTCTAGGGACATTGAAAACAAGCCATTCTCATGTGAAGCAATTCACGCAGGCTAACTTACAACAACAGTTACATATAGTGTTGTGTGCAAAAGCAGCAAAAGGTAAAGTGGTGTTTAAACTTCTAATAAGCCTATGCTAACATAGCACTGTGCGCAAGTAATGCCCTGCCTTCACTACACCCTCCCTTGATCGGAACAAGCACAGAACAGGGGGCAATTTGAAATGCAGAGTTCAAGTTCGAGTAAGACAGAACCAAGTTCAAAATTTGCCAAACTGGAGAATTAGGAGGAATATTCTGAATCAGTAACCAACAAAAAAAATTCTTCACTCAATATGAAGAAGGGGCTGTATAGTATTCAAAGCAAAGAATGTGACTGGAGTAAAAAAAATAGATAAAAAAGCAAGAGTCACAAATGCTTCTGAAGTAGAAACCACTTCAATCCAAAAGTGTATAAGCACAGTACGTTGCAACTGCCTCCAATAGGAAGTCATTGTTCTTATCCGAAAATATTTCAGCCATCCAATTCAATAATGGGAAAGAACACACATGTTCTTCGACAGCCGGAGCCACTAGCACCATCAGGGGACAACTCATGTGTTCTTCGAGATAACTGTGTGCCAGAAATTCATGGGCTGCAGTCCATATGTTCCAATTACCTAGGACTCCATGTGCCGCTGCGCAGGCCATTATTCCAATACCAGAACAGTCTAACTCATAAGCAACTAAGGGACTCATTAGTAGATCATAATCCGGGTTAGGAGCACCGTGTTGCAGAGACACAAATCCAGAGCCCATTCGAAACCACAATCCAGGCAATGGAAGACAGACTGCATGCATGTAAAATACGAGAACCGGAACGATAATCCATACGCCACACTTAATGTAGCCTGCAGGAGCGCTCCATAGTAATCAAGCATCCGGTTACGAAGCTGGAGCAGCCGGGACAGGTTGTTGTAGGGCACAGATTGTGCAGCCATTTTTGAGCAAGCAAATCAACAGCAGTCTACTGGCAGCCAAGGCGAGAATTAATGGTAATCCGCTGAATAGGCTGGACAAAATAGCAAGAAAAAATGCAGGTATCACACCAAATATAGTTTGGAATGAAGTCACAAGGCCAGAACTTACAATTTTAAAAAAGTACGCCAAGCCTGTGGTCGACGAGGCATTAAAGATAGTGTGAATCGAAGCACCAAAATGAAGGGGAAGATCAGTATTCAAAAGGCCAGCACTTCGGTGCGCGTGTTTGACACGTGCAGGATGAATGTTTCACACAAAGAAGTAAGGGCGACTTCTTTTTGAGACAATAGAGCCCTTATTCGACTCATCTTGTTGAACTCTGCTTTCAAGGTTGGAATGGAAGGCCAGATGGATACATCAAGCTTCCCATGTGGAGGAGGGAACAGCACATTTTTGCAACAGACTCCACGTTGGAAAACAGTCACTATGTATGGTATCCCTGCTAGCATACCACAGAAGTCTTTATTTAAAGGCAAATAACTAACGTTTGCTAGCTACGTAAAAGTCGGAGTTATGGCCGGGACAGGATTTCCTTTTAAAATGCATGCAAAATTGAGGGCATCAGAATTACAAGAGCTGTGCAATTGGACATTCCTGCAAACTAATGAGTGATCAGGTGTGGAAGTGCAATCTTCACCTTTCAAATAAACCTCTTTACCCTCCCGCAGGCACCTTTAGCTTCATGGAGGTAAGCGCTACCTAAAGGTTCAAATCTGCCTATGGCATAGTACTTCATACATGAATCGAATGTAAATAGCAGAAAAGGCAATGTTAATAACCCATGAATGAGCCGTACAGCTGAATTAGATTTGTCAACAGAAAAAGGCAATGGTACTAACTTTTCAATATGCAAAAGTGAATATGCAGCATCCCTCATCGACATGAATTGTTGTTTTATAGTCAAATTAAATGGTAAAAATGGAGAAGAAGTATTCGTTTAGTCCCAAGGCACTTTACCAGCCTTCAAGTTTGTAAGGTCCAAGCAAATTGCATAATGAAACGTAATTGATTTTGACCATGATACAAAACAGACATTTCATCCTGGACGATATCAACAACAGAAGAAACAATATTGTCCAATGTGTAAATTCGGGAAGAAAGGGTGTTAATGCTGTAATCAACAACTGCGGGCACTTTTTCTAAATTTTCTACTTTCTATTTCACGTAATCTAGAAGCTGCTTCAATTTGAGACATTTTCCAACCTTCATTGTAAACAGCATATATCCATCTTTTCGATCTGCCTCCCACGGGGGACTTTAACAAAGTCATTCAGATCAACATCTTCAGTTAATTTGGACATATGGAGTTTGCCTGACGCTAAGGTGGAATGTTTGAGCCAGTTCTGACATAACTTGCCTACTGAATAGGTAGTAACAGAATGATCACTTTGAAAACAGGGATCCACCCTCACCTGTGTATAGCCAAGGGTCAGACCCAGAAAACAATGTTGGCATAAGTCTGAACTTTTTTGCCATAATAACTACCCTTGAGAATCGCAACTGGAAATATTAAAAGACGAAATCATCAACAGAGACTGCAATTCACTCTCTTCCTGATTTAGGAGAATACCCGACATGGTACAATCACAAAGATTTGTCCCATGTCGGGTATTCTCCTAAATCAGGAAGAGAGGGAGCATTTAATTTTTAGAGGTAGCCAATCCAAAGCAGGTTACCTGTGAAATTGTCGAATTTAAGAGCAACATTTGGTTCGGGATGAGACATGCACGATGTACAGCCTCACTGCCTTGCACTTGCCAGCCTTTAGAACCCCAAGCAGATTTAAGATCAATAGTATCTTTCTACAGTTCATAACCGCCAACTGCTAATTGGTCAAGAAAGGACTTAGAATATAGTATTTTAGTGTGGAAGAGGACGTGCCAGTCATCTTAAAATAAAATGCGTCAGGACTAGATTGATTTAAATCAGTAAAATATGTAAACTTTTTCAAAAGAGTTTTTGAGCTACCCTCAACGGGAGCTGGACAATGTTCCCATTTGGAATAGTTAACCACGTTCCTAAATGTGTTTGCTTTGTGCAGAAAATGATTGCCATAATGTTGGTAGCAAAATAAATCAGCATAATTTTCTGTATCTAAATACAAATCTTCAGCATCAAAAGCAGCATAATATTTCAAATCAGAAAACAGAGCCTCTATGGCCTTGACATTCCAATCATCAAAGTGTATAATTTGTTTAACCACATCCCCCATTGAAACACGCAGTACATTTGGAACATTAATAACCTCTGTGGGACCGTGGATTTGAAATCTTACAGCATCCCATACAATCCCAGCTAAAATGGGCCAAGCAGTGATATTAACAAAAGTCGGGTCCCTCTTCATGATGTGAGATGAGGAGTGGTGTGCCAAAGTTCCATCAATCAACCAAATTGAAGTTCTTTCTTTAACATAGTGTCCATTCACAAAACGGAAAAAATACACCACAAATCCAATCGACATGAACAAAAAAAATTGAAAAAAGCACTAGCCAATTGTAAGTCCAAGGGGGTATCAAAAAGTGTTTCTTAAACCAAACAGCAAAAATCGAAATTTTCAATGGGGACTTTGATGTAGTAGAGGCAGTGTCAAATGGAAATTGTGACTGGTTAACAGCAGATGTTTGCAAATCAGGCACCAACAAGTCTGTAGGGTAAGTATATTCAGTTTCAGTAAGGGGATCACCAGCCAGTGAACTCAATAAAGTACTTGCAACTGTAGGCATCTCGATTTCAACGTCAAGCCTGGTGTTAATTGCCGGAGCCAAAACTGAATTTCTCAGCATTGCTGAACAAGAGACCGCTGGAGTCATACTAAGAAGAATCTGCCACTCGCTGTAATTTGACATTTTCAATGGAGATGTACCTGTTTTCCTTGCGTCCAGGAAGTGGAGGTAAATGGACTGTTCTTGTGCCGTGCAGGCCAAGCACAGGAACTGGCGCACAATATGAGGGGCCGAACTCCTTCTTGTTCTCCACCTTCTCATGGACCAAGTCTCCGAGTCGGGGAAGCCAGCCAACTACCGGAATCTGAAAAGCAGCATCAGATGTGGAGGGCAAATGTTCCTTCGCAAGACTGGCTCTGGTCTTTTGTAGATTCTGTAAAACAGAAGAATGCTCATCTACCTAAAAGGATGCGGCAGACACCGCCATGTCTAGGCCCTCAAGGTCTGTAACAAACATATTGATGCCAAAGAGCATTTCGTATGGGGTCCGCCCACCCAGGGAGATTATTAAGTGCACGCTGAACGCTATAGAGATGGGCTAGCCAGTTCAGGCCTGTACCTAAAACATTAGCTGTCAAGGATTGCTTAAAGTCACGGTTCATCCGCACCACAACTGAATTGCCCTCAGGCCTGTATGGAGACGAAAATTTTAATTGGACTCCCAATGAACCCATGGCAACCTTGTACGCCTTGGAGGCGAACGGCGGATCCTGGTCCGAATGAAAGGTACCACATGCAAAAATTCCCACAAAGACACGCAAATCCCTGATGACAGTGCGGGCATCAGTACTCCTTTGTGGCCACACCCAAACAAAGCATGTGCATGAATCAACTGCAACTAAGATGTACTTTTATGCAGTATCAGAGGAGAAAGGACTGCAGTGATCGAAATAAACACACCCAAGTGGTTTATTAGATAGGTACAACTGTGTCTGGGGCGGGTGCGCAGCAGTTGAATGTTTAATCTGCTGGCATATGTCACAATGAAGGACATAATCATGCATCTGTTTGTACAATCCGCGCCACCAGTAACGCTGTTGTAAGAGAGATACAGTAGCTGACACGCCGGCGTGAGCCGAGGCCATACCCTCGTGAGCTGCTCTTATCAAGGCCTGCCTGCGGTCCGCGTTGGGAATCAACCTGTCACCAACATCGTTAATTCTCACATAGGGAACTTTATCAGGACTTAAAAGATAAAAGTATTTAGAAAGGAAACCTCTAGGGTACTTACCTCCCTTCTCTGTTGCAGCAACAGCTGCCAAGATGTCATAATCAATCTTAGTTTTGGAACGTGTAACTGCTGCTACTAAGTATGTCAAAACTTCGGTCTTCGCTGCTTCATCAGCAAGACAGTTACCAACAGCATGTACCCCCAAGCGTTGGTGACCAAGAGTATTGATTACAAAAACGAGTGGGAGCAGTTCTTTAAGCTCAGCCACTCAAACCCAAAGCATTTTGTGTTTAATCGTGCTACCTTTGGAATGGCGATAGTCATTCTGAGTCCAAAAGAATATATTGTCATTGAAGACTGAACACGGTAGTACGAGTCACTCACAATAAGAGTAGTCACACAAGGGTCTGCGTACTCCAGTGCAAGCACCAAAGCCTGTATCTCTGCCAATTGGGCGGCACAGTCCCCTAATGTCTGTGCATGGCCGACATCGGACTTGAACTCTCCATTCACCATAGTATCAACCACTATTGCACAGGCCGCAGAATAAGCATGTTTTGAACACCGTCGCCGGCTGCGCCGATCTTTCAGTGTATATGATACAATGGAAGTCCTCCAGAGGGCACATGGTCAGAGGAGCAGGATGAACAAATTCATACTGCAAGCACTCTTGAGCTTGCAAAAAGGAGTCAAAGATGCATGTGACATCCAGAGATGTCAAAGACGTGGCCCATTGTATCTACCTCGGGTGCAAAGCTTTTGAATTTGGTACACTAGCTTTAGTCACTGCCTTCAAAGCAGGATAAGGTGTAACAACTAACATTTGTTTTCCCTGCGACAGTGCCCATTCTTTTAGAATCGGCATCTGCACTGAAGTCAAAACCTTTTCCACAGTGGAAAACCGCATTTCAGCCGAAGTGTACAAGTGTGACTTATAAGCTATAGGGACTGTGTCACCCTCATTAAAAGTCAGGTAAGTGAAACCAACTGCGCCTGGCACAATTCTTATCACCAGGTTTGTATGATTGTCACAAGTAAGTAAGAATTTAGATTCAAGAAGATCAGAGTGCAAAGATCAGGCAGCTAGCAAGATTTGGTAAAAGTAGGTTGTACCAAGGCATAAAGCGGCTTGATATGCTGGGCATATTCGGGTATGTAGGTACGCCCAAATTAAAAAAAAAACGGCAAAGATTGTAGTTTTTTCAGAGTTGTCCGAGCGCGCAGTTGTGCGCATTTCTCCAGGAAGTGAGATGCTAAACCTCGACTTTTATTGTTGAGCTCATAGCCCAGGAACAACTCTGTGTACTCTACAATGTGTGATTTTGCAGAGTTAAATTTGTAACCGAAGTACGCAAACATGCAAATAATGTGGTCAACGCAACACAGATGTGGCCATAATTCATCGTCTTTGAGGTAAATGTCAACAACATTCGAATATGCATCAGGGTCGAGTCTCTTTAAAAGAGAGACAATGAGGGCGGCAAAGAAGCCTGGACTGTTCTTATAGCCCATAGCTAATCTTCTGAACAGTTTTTGTTTACCACGACAGGTGAACGCTGTCCATTGACTATTAAGAGAGGACTGGTTATGGCTAAAAAAGCCATTGGATGTGTCAAGTGTGGTTTTAAAACACTTGTGCACAAGACTTTCCACAAGGGCAGAACTGTGAGTATTCTGTACCGCGCAGGTCTGACAATGAGAGTTCAAGTGACGGTAATCCAAAATCAAATGGTACGAGACATCAGGCTTAGTCACAGTAAAAAGAGGATTATTCATCGGAGACTCAACGTTTCAATCACACCTAGATATTCCAATTGTTCAAGCATTTGCCTGCCACTGAAGCTTTTGCTTCACGTCCCATGGGAAATTGAGGTTGAGGCTGTGGCATAGACCGCAATGGTATCTCATGTCTGGGGGAAAATTTGTCCCATCCACATTTGAGTATGGTACAATGCAGGTGCTAGAACCTTAGCCCACTCTTCTGCAAAATTCAGGGCATGCTCCATGGGCACTGTGTGCGCGAAAGCATGGAGAATTACCTCCTCCCCTTGTCGAGTGGACAGAATGAAGGGTGGGGGTCAATCAGCCTCCGCTAACAAAATGTCATAGGTAGTTAGATTTTCCCAAAATACCCCTTTTATAGTACGTTGTATGTCATCTTCAATTAAAAGGACTATTTCATAAAGTCTTTCAGGGGGGGGGGGGGCCACTCTAGTGTCAGCTGTCTCAACAGTAACGAACGTGTCAGTTGCTGTCACCTTCAGAAATGGACGCAATGCTTCCCGCACTACTGTATTTTCTGCTACGCTGTCTAACAGCGTCAGCGCCCATGTCAGGTTCCAAAGCTGTGTTCTCACTATCTGTGGCACACCTCACTGTTAAAGTGGCAACTTTCTTTTTCTGAAACTGGGGTCTTTGACACAGTAAGTTGTCTTGCTTACCTTTACCTACGGTCTTGCGGACTCCTCTCTGCTTTGCTGGGCACCCCGACCTTTGCCGCGGTCTCCTCCACCGGTGGGTGAGACCACAGAATCCTGCAAAGAGAGAGGAGAGCGTTGATCAGGAACCTGAAAATGTTCAGGTGACTTAATACTTGCGTGGTTGCGCAAATCATATGTGTGCTCGGTAGACTCAGGAATAGGCGAAGCAGGACGTGACCCCTTTTTATGTTGCTTTTTCCCCTGTTTTTTGTTCTTATTCCAATTCTGCTTTGGAATAGTGGGGCGTTCATCTTTATCAGAAGTCGCCACCTTAGTTTGCTTCTGCGCTGCTATTTTAGCAAAAGGCTTAATACCCAAACTATTTCGGCCAATGGTTTTATAAGCATCAGCAAGGATTTTCGGTAACTGCCGGGGCTTATTGGCATCAGAGACTTCGCGCAAAGCATTAGACACCGGATGTTCACCGCATCTCCCTTAACATTAGCAGACTAGATCAGAAACCACCTCAAACGCTCCAACGAGTCTCATACCCAATTCAACAGCCGGCCTTCGCTCCATGTTCATTTTGGACACGCTTAATGACAGAGGGTAGGATAGGACAGCCATGGATGGAGTGCCAAAGCACTTAGCATACACTGTCACAAATATCTTACCCCAGGTCTCACAATCATCAACCTATGGTATTAAGTCTTTCTGCAAACTTATTGTTAGAATCCTATATTTCTCAACAGGAGTCATATTAGGAAATACTGCGTCCAGCTGGTAAAATTTCTCAGCAAGCCAAATAGGTAAATCATCCTTATCTTGGGGCCGCTTGCCCATAACCGAATTAACCATGACGGGATTCATTTTCATCCTGGCCGGTCCTGCTGGTTGCCCCGCAGCACCAGGTTGCCCTGCCTGGATGTGGCAGGAAACGTATTGCACTAAAGCCCTAATAACCCCTACAGCATGGGTATAAAGGACTCTAAGTTCTCCAACGGGAACTGCCAAGTAATGCGGGTGCGGAGTGACCGGGCCAAAATAGGCCAAGTGGCCCCAGGGACGGACAAAGGACCTAACCGAACCGCCGTTACGAAGTGGGGAAGAGCGCCAGTTAACCAAACACGATGCTGCCAAGCAGTAATAGGAATCTCCAGTGTCCTATACTGAGTATACTCCAAAGGCACAGCCGTGGGAGTGTAGACATGAAAAGTATTACTGTGAGCATTCACCGCAGGGAATGTAACCCATGAGTAGAAAATCTCAAATGGGTATGCCGCTTCAGCATTCACCACAAAAACTACCACCATGCCCTCCAAGGGGACGGCATACATCTGTAAACGATTGCGGACAACCATCCAACTATGCTGGGGTATTTCAATGTTACCCATTAGGACACAGGAGTGAAGTACAATGCAAAAGAATTGTAGCACAAATGGGTAGTAACTCAAGTAAGAACCTTTTTAAATTATCAAGCATGAAAGAACCTATGTAATTATAGTTAGGTTAACCCGTCACCACTGTCAACCGGAAACAATAGTTCAAGTTCAAGTTCAGGGATTTGTATAGCGCACTACTCACCCAGAGGGTCTCAAGGCGCTTGGGGGAGGGGGTGCATTATTTATCGAAAAGCCATGTTTTAAGTTCCTTTCTGAAGGAACTGTGGTTCTGTGTAAGGCGGAGGTGAGTGGGGAGAGAATTCCAAGTCTTGGCCGCCAAGTAGGAGAAGGATCTTTCTCCCATGGTGGATCTGTGGATGCGCTGAACTGCGGCGAGGGCTTGATTGGAGGATCTTAGTTGGCGGGTGGGGGTGTAGAAGGACAGTCGTGTGTTGAGGCATTCGGGTCCTAGTTTGTAAAGGGCCTTGTGTGCGTGGGTGAGGAGACGGAACGTTATTCTCTTGTTGACGGGAAGCCAGTGGAGGTCTTTCAGGTGACCGGTAATGTGAGCTTGGCGAGGGATGTCCAATATGAGTCTGGCTGATGCGTTTTGGATGCGTTGGAGTTTTTTCTATAATTTGGCTGTGGTTTCGGCGTAGAGGGTGTTTCCATAGTCCAGTCGGCTAGTGACCAGTGCGTGAGTGACAGTCTTTCTTGTTTCGGTGGGGATCCAACGAAAGATTTTCTTGAGTATACGAAGTACGTTGAAGCAAGAGGATGAGATGGCGTTGACTTGTTTGGTCATCGAGAGGGAGGAGTCTAGGATGAAGCCTAGGTTACGTGCGTGGTCTGTGGGTATGGGTGCCGTGCCCAGGGCCGATGGCCACCATGAGTCGTCCCAGGCAGAGGATGATCCTAGGATGAGGACTTCCGTTTTGTCTGAGTTACGTTTTAGGCGGCTGTTTTTCATCCATTCGGCTACTTCTTTCATGCCTTCGTGAAGATTGGTTTTGGCTGTGTTAGGGTCTTTTGTGAGGGAAAGGATCAGCTGGGTGTCGTCAGCGTAAGAGATGATGTTAAGGTTGTGTTGTCGTGCAATGGATGCGAGGGGACTCATTTAAACGTTGAAGAGGGTGGGCCTGAGTGATGATCCTTGTGGTACTCTGCAGATGACTTCGGTGGCCTCTGATTTGAATGGGGGGAGTCGGACTCTCTGGGTTCTCCCGGCGAGGAATGAGATGATCCAGTCCAAGGTTTTTCCTTGTATGCCGATGTTGCTGAGGCGTTGTATGAGGGTGCTATGGCAGACTGTGTCGAAGGCGGCGGAGAGGTCGAGTAGGATGAGGGCAGCTGTTTCTCCGTTGTCCAGAAGCGTTCGGATGTCGTCTGTCGCTGCAATGAGGGCGGTTTCGGTGCTGTGTTTGGCTCGGAAGCCGGACTGTGAGGTGTCGAGTGAGTTGTTGGATTCAAGGAAGGCGGCGAGCTGGCTGTTGACGGCTTTCTCAATGACTTTGGCAGCGAATGGGAGGAGGGAGATGGGGCGGTAGTTCTTAAGTTCAGAGGGGTCTGCTGTGGGTTTCTTCAGGAGGGCGCTGAGTTCGGCGTGTTTCCAGCTTTCTGGGAAGGTAGCGGAGTTGAAGGAGCAGTTGATGACATCACTGAGATGGGGTGAGATGATGGAGTCTGCTTTGTTGAAGACGTGGTGGGGACAGGGGTCGGTTGGCGAACGTGAATGGATGGAGTTCATTAGGCGGATGGTGTCTTCAGTGTTGATTGAGTTCCAGGCGCTAAGGTTATTAGAGGGCGGTTTGGGTTCGGAGGTGGGTGGAGTGGACTGTTCATTGGAAATGTTCTCAAAGCTGTTATGTATGTCGGCTATTTTGTTGTAGAAGAAAGAGGATAACAAATCGCAGAGGTCTTGGGAGGGAGTAATGTCGTTTGAGGCTGCGGTGGGGTTGGTAAATTCTATGACGATGTTGAATAGTTCCTTGCTGTTATGGGCGTTGTTGTCGAGTCGATCCTTGAATACTGATTTCTTGGTGGATCGGATCAATTGGTGGTGTTTGCCGGTGGCTGTCTTGATGGTGGTCAGGTTGTCAGTGGTTGGGTTTTTTCTCCATGTTTTCTCGAGAGTACGGCATAGTTTCTTGGATTTCTTAAGGTCATCGTTGAACCAGGGAGCCTTTTTGCTACCCTGTTTGGTTCGGTGGTTTTTCAAGGGTGCTAATTTGTCAACGCTGTGAGTGATCCATTGTTTAAGTTTGGTGGCAGCTTGGTTTGGGTCCGATGAGAGGGCGGGAGGGTTTTGTTTGAGCGATGTGAGGAGTTGGTCGTGGTGATTTTGTTCCAGTTTCTTCGCGGAATAGGTTGTGGGGGGTTGTGGGTCGAGGTAGTTTTGTAGCTGAAGTGAACACAGCTGTGGTCCGTCCAATGGAGAGCTGTGGTGTGATCGAAGGAGATGTGCTTGCTGGAGGTGAAGATTGGGTCGAGCGTATGTCCGGCTACATTGGTGGGGGTGTCAACAAGTTGTTTGAGTCCGAGATTGGCCAGGTTGTCCAGAAGGGTGGTGGTGTTGCTGTCGTTTTTCTTTTCCAGGTGGAAGTTGAGGTCTCCCAGTAGAATGTAGTTCTCGGAGGTGAGGGCGTGTGGGCTGATGAAGTCAGTGATGTCTTCGCTGAATTGTTGACGGGTTCCTGGTGGTCTGTAGATGAGGGTGCCTCTAAGTGTGGTCCTGGGGTCGGTGTGGATCTGGAAGTGGAGGTGTTCGGCGGTTGCAAGGTTATCGTCGAAACTGGTCGTGATTCTGAGGGTGTTCTTATGGACGATGGCGATGCCTCTTCCTGTTTGGTTGGTGCGGTCTTTTTAGATGATCTTGTAAGCGTCCGGGATGGCTATGGCGATGTCGGGTGCTGATGGTACGTTCATCCAGGTTTCTGTAAGGAAGGCGATGTCCGGTGAAGCAGTGTCGAGTAGGTCCCAGAGTTCAGTGGCCTGTCTGTGGACCGAGCGGGTGTTCAGCAGGATGCCCTTCAGGTGGTTAGAGTCGGAGCTGTGTTTGGAGTTAGTGGATATGGTGTGGGTCTTGATGCAGACGAACTTGCAGGAGTGGCAGGCGAAGGGACCGTGGGTGCGTCCAGGGGCAGCTTCGTAGCATTGTGGTGTGCGTCCGGGGTTGAGAGCAAGGAGGGTGGCGTCGTCGTACGTTATGCGGGCGGAGTGGGTTTTGCGAGGACCAGGGGGTCTGGCGCTGGGTGCGGTCCAGGCACGGACGGGCGTAGACGGGCCTACCTTTGGCGCACCTTCGGCGTGCATGGGGCGCGACCGCTGCGCGTGGACGCTGCGTGTGGGGTGCATCTGTCATAAATGGGGAGTGGAGGGAGGCGGAGTGTAGGAGGGGCAGCTGGGAGGCGGGAGCGTGGGGGACGGGCTGGAGGCACAACACAAAATGGCAGCAAACAACAACAGAGGCAAACAGGACGAGATTGGGGCACGATGCGCAATAAGCGCTACAGCAGCTAAGCAGGCACAAATTAAGCAGGCAAATAAATTCTACAAATCACAGGATCGATTTTGGCAGCAGAGCTAGCGTTACGATACCCAGAGGCAGGGAGGCAGGGAGGAGCGACCGGGTCTGCAGGAGTCAGGCTGGTCACAGGGCTTCACAGGACGGGACGTTCCAGATAGCCAGTGGGTAGGAGGGGCAGCTGGGAGGCGGGAGCATGGGGGACGGGCTGGAGGCACAACACAAAATGGCAGCAAACAACAACAGAGGCAAACAGGACGAGATTGGGGCACGATGCGCAATAAGCGCTACAGCAGCTGAGCAGGCACAAATTAAGCAGGCAAATAAATTCTACAAAGCACAGGATCGATTTTGACAGCAGAGCTAGCGCTACGATACCCAGAGGCAGGGAGGCAGGGAGGAGCGATCTGGTCTGCAGGAGTCAGTGAGGGTGGTGTGGACTGTTATAAGCACTACTCGAGTGTCTCAAAAATAAGACCACTATGTTAGGTGCGCCATGTTGCAGGGATTCTGCTCATACACAGAACTGTGCACAGAGACCCAGGACATCAGCGAATTGTGGTGTACCAAAAAACTCACCTCAGTACCTACAACCCCTAACCGACTGGCATCAGTGTCACATTAGCTCTTCGTCCTATAGCAAAGGTACCAATAAATAGACAACCCAGAACATGCGACTTAGGTTACTCTCAGGAATGGTGGTAATCAAGAACACTCTTTCGTTATATTCTCATACCAGTCCACAACAGGGGTAAAGAAAGAGACACGATAAAGTTTAAAATATTTATTTTAACAATGTGCTCTAAGATGCAGTATTTTTGCAAGCATAAGCAGCCATATGATTAAAAATAATACGATCAGCATTGTTACAATTCCATAAAATACAAAAAGAGAAATAATATTATAATGATGGGGGGAACAGATTATATAGCACCTTGTATGCCACCCTCCCTAGCGATGTTTGCAACAATATGTATCTCTTTGTGATGCTCATCATCAAGCGATAAATTAACTAAACTTTGATTACAACTGGATTGGTTTGTATTAAGGACTTTTTTGTCAAATACATAGGTATGTGATAACTATTCCAGTACTTTTGGGTAATAGGTTTTTGAAATGGTATGAGACTAATGCTCTTCTTACTTTGAGATTATCGTTAAGATTGATTTTTCTCTCTCTACCTTTTTCTTTTTACGGATATACAGTGAGCCTTACTCTTTGCTCCTAAAATTACTGTGAAACAGGACCCATTTAATTATAGGAGCAATTCCTCTGGTCTGATGTCATGGTTCGGTGGGAGTCCTGCCCCCTTCCGCTTCCATCTATTACCTCGTGTGAGCGTGTGTGCGCTAGGTCCTCCACTCGTGCGGAAGCGGGTTTCCTCACTTCCGTGATGTAGGTGGTTAGCGCTCCAGCTTCTCGCGCCGGAACCACTGCCACGTCACCCAACGCTTCCGGGGGGATACGCTTAACCTCAGCGGTTCCCCCCGGATCGGCGCTTTGTATTGATGCCCTTGCCTAGACGGATGCTCTCTTGCCTCAGGTCGCTGTTCCAGGTATTCCAAGGCTGCGCCGGAGGTCTGCCTTGTCATTGGTCGTGACTTTGTCTTACTTTGCCTGCTATCACATTTCCGGAACTTTGTTCCCCTGCCAGTTCGCATACACTAATTATGCTCTAGCACCATTTGTGGGTTTTGCTAAGTACTCTGGGGGGTCAGATCCTTTGGGCACCTGGGTGCTCAAGAGAGCTTTCCTCTTTGCCACATAACGCTGGAGCGCTTGTATTGGGTTTTTCATGTACATCGTGCTTTAGCGCTTGTTATGTTGATGTGACACAGCGTTGGAGCGCTTGTTTTGAGGTTTCATGTACACCGCGCTGGAGCGCTTGTTATGTTAATGTGACGCTGCGCTGGAGCTCTTGTTTGGGGTTTTCTTACACCGAGCAGGATCGCTTGTTAATTTGGTTGCACCACGCTGGAGCGCTTGTTACTTTGGTTGCACCGCGCAGCAGCACTAATTTCTTTGGTTTTCATTGCGCAGGATGGCTTATCAGTTTATTAGTTTGATGGCTTCTGATTATATGGTGTTTCCAGTTATGAGGTGTAGGAGAGTAGGGTCTGCTATCCTATGGTCACCCCAAATTTTTGCTTTTTGCTTCACTGGTTTCTGACTTAATGTGGCTGTGGGCCTGCTAATCAGACCCACAGCCTGCTGTTCTCTCTCTAAATTACTGCCAATGCACTCTAGGTGCATTACGAATTGGAACTGGTTCACCTTATGAGCCCCTGTAGTAGTGTACCTTAGGTACCCAGGGCATAGGTGTATCCAAGGCCTACCAGGGGCTGCAGCATGTATTATGCCACCCCTGGCCTGGCCTCCATATTTGACACAACTGGCTGATCACTCAGCTGGGGTAAGTCGGTGTAACCACCTCTTACTTAGGTACAGTATGTCTGTGCCTAACCCTAAACTGGACACATATGTTCCTATCAGCCACTCCTATGGAAGGCCTCATCAATCCTGGAGGCAGAGTGCTTGGAAATATGTGAGATGGTGCTCTAGCATGAGCTGAGCCTGTCTGCAGCTGTCGGGAATCACTCCCTAAGCTGTTCCGGGATATTGCCATACCATATACTCTTAAGTGCATTATAATCCTCGCGGTTAAATGCTATCTTTGGTTTGGCTTTATCAAAACATGTCGAGTAAGGTGTCATACGAATTGGAATACTATCCCCTCGCCAATTCTGGTGACGGGGATAGCATTCCACCCTTCTAGAGGGACACGACATGTGTGTAGCCTTAACCCCGGTTAAAGTTAAACAGAGCCTCAGCATCACAAAATGGATGCTGCCACCACAGACACGAGTCTGGCCTCCTGCTGCTGACCGAAACTCGGCAGATGGTGGCCTGGACAAAGGGTTTCCTGCCTGGGGAGGTGCGAGCACCACCTCAGACAGGGTTTTGTGTATTGGGTAGGACAGGGCTGAATAGAATCAGACATGCCCGGGGCACACAAGGTGTCCCCGTGCATAGGCCAGTCCAAACCGGTCCTGGGACTTTCCAGACCCAGGCCTGGCGCGGAACTGGACAAAGGAAAGGGGGTGTAACCGCCCCCCTTCCTGGTTCCTCCCAGAGGAGGGACCTAGTAGGTGATCCACCCCTCAGATTGGGAATAAGAGTGGGAGCAGTGCCATTGCACAGCAGATCATCCTGAATCAACTTGAAATATAGAAGAAGACTGGACTTCGACATTCTGCTGCACAGAAGACTGAAGAGAATCTCCCTTGTGGCCTAGGAGTGGCCACCCTGTGAATACAGGTACCAACCAGCAACTCGACGTCTGCTTTGCCGCCGCCTCCCGCCGGAGCCCGAGCCCAGAGCCCGACAAGAACCAGACTCCCAGACCTCTCAGAGCCCGATCCACAGTCCCTGCAAAGAAGGGACCCGTGGAGGCACCGAGTGACGTGGGACCGGACCTCTTGGAAGACACTCGAAAAGCTGACTGCGCAGCTTCTGAGGCATCCTCGACGTTGTGCTTTGGGGACTGAGAACCCCCACCACCGAGCAGCCCATGCATCGAAGATCAGCCCTCCAGCATCTCCACGATCTGCGTGGGGCCCTTTTGCATTGTGCCACTCGATGCGCCATCCCGGCCACTAGCCACGTGGTCAGCGGCCATCTTGGCGACGAACCCGACAATTTACACAGCAGGTCTGGTTGCTCCAGACCTACCCCAGCTCCTGTAAAAAGGAGCACCCGCTCTGACCTTGCTGGTCCGAGTGAACAGCATCTTTCAACTTCTGCGTGGCTTGCATTTGCCAAGGCCTGTTTTCTCCGATCAGGTCGCCGACACCGCCAACAGCGAGAAGCCTACGTGGGACAGCTCGTGACTGACTCCTGGACGTCCTCGACTCCGGGTATCCACGTGGCTGCAGAAAGAAGCTACCCAACAACGCCTGTTTGCACCCGACATCGCCTGGTTCCAATCTGGTTCCACGGTAGTCACTGGCTAGTGACTTTGAACGCTGTCCCCTCTGCTTTCAGGTCTTCACATCTTCAGATCCACCCTTGGATCCACCGGAACTCTTCACATCGAGTCGCCCGCAGCATCTTCAGCTCCAAGCACCATCGACCAGCGTGACGCAACCCGACACTACTTCGACCACGTGCACCCGCTTCCTGTGGGTGAGGTAACTCAGCTCCGCCGGTGCTCCTGCACTGGTACACATCTCAAGGGCCTGTGTCTAAAGTTTTAACTCCGTAGGTCACTCGGAAGGTTCCTAACTTTCTAACTTTGTACTTTTTACGCACCATAGACTTTGCATTGGAAAGTGCGTGCACTTTGAACACTGCACCCGAGTCCCGTGGGCCTCTCCCGACTTAGTCACTGCTAGTCTCGAATAGCTCCAGCGATTCCCGAGGCCCTAGGCCTCTTCACTTTCCTATTGGTATCTCTTATACCACTTTCTTAGTATATGGTTTAGGTGGCCCCTAGGGCTCATCCATATTGTGCAACTTTTGTGTATTTTAAACTGTCTTGTGATTTAACGCTTGTGCTTCTGTGCTCATAAAGAGTCCAGGGGATTTTATAGTTAATAAATCAATATATATTTTCAATATATATCTGTGTGGTGTCCCTTTCATTTGGTATTCAAGGGGGTTGTGTATGGTATAACAGCTGGCTTCACATGCCTTTCAGAGTTTAGCCTAAGACTGCTTTGTCCACGTTACCACTAGGATAACTGGTCTACAAGGTTGAATTACAACCATCATCATAAGGGTTGCTTGGCATGGTACAAAGTGATCACTAAGAATTAGTGAGCATTATATACCAGGCCAACTTCTCACATTGGTGAGCAGCGGATTGGGATCTGAGCTTGCTGTTGTTTTACCATTACAATCTTTGAGATTATTATTTGAAAGATCATACAGGTACCTGCTAGGTACATATAAAACAAGACTAGTATACTTAAGTTCTACTGAACTTAGTTGTTGTAGAGCAAAGGGAGTAGCACACCCTAGCTACAACTACTAGATAGGTTTAGTAGGTAAACACCAGTGTAGGTAGATTGCAACACATCCACCCACACTAGAGCAATGTCTGAAGCAGAGGGTTCCACTGGGAATGTCTCTGTTGAGAGTGACCCTCCAAGGGCACCATCCAAATTTGCTATTTTTTCCTTTAAGGAATTAAGACAGCTTTGTGTCTTAAGGGGTCTGAAGACAGGGCCATCCCCTACTACAGACCACCTAAGAGAGCTCTTAGACCAGTCTGAGACTCTAAAGCCCTCTAAGGCAAACCCCACAGGGAATGCTGAAGGAGGCCATCCTTCAGAGGATGACACTGTAGACACCCCTGCCCCTATCATCCTGGTAGATGAGGAAGCCTCCACCACTGGAGCTCCTCAGGTAGATGAGGAGGAAGAGGAAGAGGAAGAGGAGGAGGTGGAAAGCAGTGAGTCAGATGATGACAGAAATAGTCAGGTGCTGGTCAGTAGACTGAACCAGGCTAACTTAAGCCAACTTGGGAATGAATCTGGTAACAACCCATTCAGACCCCCAGGTGGACTTAACCAGAAGCATAGGAGGAGGAGGAATCACTCAGGTGAATCCAATACCTCCCATGTCTCTAGAGGTTCTCATGGTCACTCCAGAAGGGAGATGACTAGCCCTCAGAGAAGGGAACATGAGACCAAATTGAGAGAAACTCAAATTAGAGAGGCTGAATTGAGAGTCCAGAGACAAGAGTTAGAAATTGCCCTGGCCCAAGAGAAACTTGCTAGAGCAAGACAGCCTAGAGAGAGTGGGGTAATAGAACCCACTGGTGGCAGCAATATCCACAAGGATAAAGACAGGTCTTTTGATAACAGAAACCTGAGTAAGATTGTGCCCCCCTACAAAGCTGGGGATGATATCCATAAATGGATTACTGCAATGGAGAGAGCCTGCAGGGTACAGCAGATCCCTCAGGAGCAGTGGGTAGCAATCCTGTGGCTCTCCTTTGAAGGTAGAGGCCGAGACAGACTCCTCACAGTTAGTGATGGGGATTCTAGAAACTACCTGGTCCTGAAGAGTGCTCTGATTGATGGGTTAGGCTTAACCACTGAACAGTACAGGTTAATGTTCAGAGATACCCAGAAGACACAGACTCAGGACTGGTCTGAATTTGTTGAGTGTGCCACTAAGGCTCTGGAGGGATGGTTGCTGGGAAGCAAGGTTACAGACTATGAAGGATTGTATAATTTGCTGATGAGAGAACAAATTTTAAATAATTGTCAGAACCAGCAGTTGCATCAACATTTGGTTGACTCAGATTTTACCTCTCCCCAAGAATTGGGAAAGAGGGCAGATAAATGGGTAAGAACCAGAGTTAAGCAAAAGAACCAGAACCAGAACCAGGGTGGTGACCAGAAGAAAACAGACCAGAAGGGTGGGGAGCAGAAAGCTAAAGACCAGAAGTCTTCAACAGGGCCCCAAACTGAGACAGAGGGTGGGTCCCAAACTTCCAAGAAGAAGAAGAAAGAAGGTCAGAAGAAACCCTGGTGTAAAACTTGTAAGAACACCTCTCACTGGACAAGTGAGTGTAAAAAGGGTGGAGCCCCCAGCACTGCAGCCCCTAAGGCACCTGCACCCACTAGTACAGTTAGCAGTGCTGGTCCTCAAACCAAGGGATTAGTGGGTATCACTTTGGGAACTGAAGGAGATTCTGACCTAGTCAGAACCCTTACACAGGCTGTTCTGGTTTGTGAAGGGGACATAGATTTGACCCCTGACATAAGTCCCAATAATCTGGGCAAATACAGACAGACGCCTTTGATCAACAATAAAGTGGCTCAAGCTTACAGGGACACATGTGCCAGTGTCACTATGGTGACACCTAACTTTGTGGACCCTGGACAATACATGCCAGGTGATGATTACCTGGTGACCAATGCCAGCAATGTCACTACTACCCATAGTGTGGCACTTGTTAACTTTTCCTGGGGAGGGGTAACTGGGCTAAAGAAAGTTGTGGTTAGTGCTGATCTCCCAGTAGAATGTTTGTTGGGCAATGACCTGGAGAACTCTCTATGGTCAGAAGTTGAGTACAGGACTCATGCAGAGGTGTTAGGGATATCATCACATGTCCTTGCTGTGACCAGGTCACAGGCCAAAAAGTGCCTCTCTGAACCTCAGGTCTTGGATCCTGGAACAATGGACCAAGTACCTTCCAAGAAGAAGAACAGGAGGGTTAAGGCTGCGCCTTCCCAACTGCCTACACGTGAGGATCAGGCGTCACAGGAACCTGATCTTGAGACCCCTGAAGGAACTGTCTCTGAAGAACTTGAACCTGATCAGGTTGAGTTTCTGGGGACAGGAGGACCTTCTAGGGCAGACTTGGGGCAGGCTCAGTTAACCTGTCCTTCTCTTGAACCCCTCAGACAGCAGGCTGCTGCTGAGGCTGCTGGGAATGCTCAAGGTGCCCATAAAGTATATTGGGACGATGGACTCCTTTATTCAGAGGCTAGAGACCCCAAGCCTGGTGCTACCAGGAGGTTGGTTATACCTCTGCAATTTAGGGGCTTCCTACTCACCTTGGCCCATGATATTCCTTTAGCAGGACACCTAGGCCAGAACAAGACCTGGGACAGGCTTGTCCCTCACTTTCACTGGCCTCACATGTCTGAAGACACCAAGGAGTTTTGTCGCTCCTGTGAAACCTGCCAAGCCAGTGGTAAAGCAGGTGGAACAACAAAGGCCCCCCTGATACCACTACCTGTGGTGGGGGTTCCCTTTGAAAGAGTGGGGATTGATATTGTTGGTCCAATGGATCCCCCTACAGCATCTGGGCACAGATTCATACTGGTGGTGGTGGATCATGCCACCAGGTACCCAGAGGCAATTCCACTTAGGACCACAATAGCTCCTGTTGTGGCCAGGGCCTTACTTGGAGTTTTCTCCAGAGTGGGGTTTCCTAAGGAGGTAATATCAGATAGAGGTGCCAACTTCATGTCTGGATATTTGACAGCTATGTGGAAGGAATGTGGTGTTAACTACAAGTTCACCACTCCTTATCATCCACAATGTAATGGGCTTGTTGAGAGATTTAACAAGACCCTAAAGGGCATGATTAAAGGATTACCTGAAAAGCTCAGGCGAAGATGGGACATCCTACTGCCCTGCCTTTTGTTTGCTTACAGAGAGGTCCCTCAAAAGGGGGTTGGCTTCAGCCCCTTTGAATTGTTGTTTGGGCACCCTGTAAGAGGACCCCTATGTCTGGTGAAGGAAGGATGGGAGTTACCTCTCAAAAAGCCTAAGCAAGACATAGTGGACTATGTACTTGGTCTCCGCTCCAGGATGGCAGAGTACATGGAAAAGGCATCCAAAAACCTTGAGGCTAGCCAAGAATTACAGAAAGCTTGGCATGACCAAAAGGCTGTCCTTGTTGAATTTCAGCCTGGGCAGAAGGTATGGGTGTTGGAGCCAGTGGCCCCAGCAGCACTCCAAGACAAATGGTCTGGACCCCATACAATTCTGGAGAAGAAGGGAGAGGTTACCTACTTGGTGGACCTAGGAACTCCTAGGAGCCCCCACAGGGTGCTCCATGTAAACAGATTGAAGGCATATGTCAGCAGGGCAGACATGGGCTTGCTCATGGCTACAGATGAGGGACAGGAGGAAGAGAGTGACCCTCTCCCAGACCTGCTCACTCAGAACCCTGAGGATGGTTCAGTTGATGGTGTGGCCTTAGGTGGCAGCCTCACTGAACATCAGCAACATGACTGCAGACAAGTTCTACAGGCATACAGGCATATGTTCTCCTTGACACCCAGTCAGACTAACTGGTGTACACATGTGGTGGACACTGGTGACAGTCTTCCTGTAAAGAGCAAGATTTACAGGCAACCTGACCACGTCAGGGACTGTATAAAGACTGAGGTGCAAAAGATGCTGGAATTAGGTGTCATTGAGCCTTCAGAGAGCCCCTGGGCTAGCCCAGTGGTTCTGGTCCCCAAACCTCACACCAAAGATGGCAAGAGAGAGATGAGGTTCTGTGTGGATTACAGAGGACTCAATGCTGTCACCAGGACAGATGCACACCCTATTCCAAGGGCAGATGAGCTCATTGACAAGTTGGCTTCTGCCAAATATTTGAGCACATTTGACTTGACAGCTGGCTACTGGCAAATCAGGTTAGCTGAGGAGTCTAAAGCCAAAACAGCATTTTCTACCCCTAGTGGGCATTATCAGTTTGTGGTGATGCCCTTTGGTTTGAAAAATGCACCTGCCACCTTCCAAAGGTTGGTGAATCAAGTCCTCACTGGGTTGGATGACTTTTGTGCAGCTTATCTGGACAATATTGCTGTCTTTAGCTCCACCTGGGAGGATCACCTGGTCCACCTGAAGGAAGTGCTTGAGGCTCTGCAGAAGGCAGGCCTCACTATCAAGGCAACAAAGTGCCAGATAGGGCAGAGCAAGGTTGTGTACCTGGGCCACCTTGTAGGTGGAGGCCAAGTTCAACCACTGGAGAGTAAGATCCAGACCATCAAGGACTGGTCCCCTCCAACTACCCAGACTCAGGTCAGAGCTTTCTTGGGCCTGACTGGGTACTACAGGAAGTTTGTTAAGAACTATGGGTCCATTGTGACTCCTCTTAATGATCTGACATCCAAGAAGATGCCCAAAAAGGTTCAGTGGACAGAAATCTGTCAAAAGGCATTTGATGACCTGAAGAAGGCCATGTGCTCTGCACCTATCCTGAAGAGTCCTGACTACTCAAGAGAGTTCATTGTCCAAACAGATGCTTCTGAGTTGGGAGTGGGAGCAGTGCTTTCACAGCTTAATGTAGATGGCCAGGACCAGCCCATTGCTTTCATTAGCAGAAGGCTGACCCCCAGAGAGAAACGTTGGTCAGCTATAGAGAGGGAGGCCTTTGCTGTGGTATGGGCCCTGAAGAAGTTGAGACCATACTTGTTTGGCACTCACTTCAAGATTCAGACCGACCATAAGCCCCTCTTATGGCTTAATCAGATGAAGGGTGAAAACCCCAAACTACTCAGGTGGTCTATTTCCCTACAGGGGATGGACTTTACAGTGGAGCACCGCCCAGGGACTGACCATGGCAACGCAGATGGTCTCTCCAGGTACTTCCACTTAGAACATGAAGACACAACTGGTCAAGGTTAGTCTAATGTCCCTGCGTTTGGGGGGGGGTTATGTAGGAGAGTAGGGTCTGCTATCCTATGGTCACCCCAAATTTTTGCTTTTTGCTTCACTGGTTTCTGACTTAATGTGGCTGTGGGCCTGCTAATCAGACCCACAGCCTGCTGTTCTCTCTCTAAATTACTGCCAATGCACTCTAGGTGCATTACGAATTGGAACTGGTTCACCTTATGAGCCCCTGTAGTAGTGTACCTTAGGTACCCAGGGCATAGGTGTATCCAAGGCCTACCAGGGGCTGCAGCATGTATTATGCCACCCCTGGCCTGGCCTCCATATTTGACACAACTGGCTGATCACTCAGCTGGGGTAGGTCGGTGTAACCACCTCTTACTTAGGTACAGTATGTCTGTGCCTAACCCTAAACTGGACACATATGTTCCTATCAGCCACTCCTATGGAAGGCCTCATCAATCCTGGAGGCAGAGTGCTTGGAAATATGTGAGATGGTGCTCTAGCATGAGCTGAGCCTGTCTGCAGCTGTCGGGAACCACTCCCTAAGCTGTTCCGGGATATTGCCATACCATATACTCTTAAGTGCATTATAATCCTCGCGGTTAAATGCTATCTTTGGTTTGGCTTTATCAAAACATGTCGAGTAAGGTGTCATACGAATTGAAATACTATCCCCTCGCCAATTCTGGCGACGGGGATAGCATTCCACCCTTCTAGAGGGACACGACATGTGTGTAGCCTTAACCCCGGTTAAAGTTAAACAGAGCCTCAGCATCACAAAATGGATGCTGCCACCACAGACACGAGTCTGGCCTCCTGCTGCTGACCGAAACTCGGCAGATGGTGGCCTGGACAAAGGGTTTCCTGCCTGGGGAGGTGCGAGCACCACCTCAGACAGGGTTTTGTGTATTGGGTAGGACAGGGCTGAATAGAATCAGACATGCCCGGGGCACACAAGGTGTCCCCGTGCATAGGCCAGTCCAAACCGGTCCTGGGACTTTCCAGACCCAGGCCTGGCGCGGAACTGGACAAAGGAAAGGGGGTGTAACCGCCCCCCTTCCTGGTTCCTCCCAGAGGAGGGACCTAGTAGGTGATCCACCCCTCAGATTGGGAATAAGAGTGGGAGCAGTGCCATTGCACAGCAGATCATCCTGAATCAACTTGAAATATAGAAGAAGACTGGACTTCGACATTCTGCTGCACAGAAGACTAAAGAGAATCTCCCTTGTGGCCTAGGAGTGGCCACCCTGTGAATACAGGTACCAACCAGCAACTCAACGTCTGATTTGCCGCCGCCTCCCGCCGGAGCCCGAGCCCAGAGCCCGACAAGAACCAGACTCCCAGACCTCTCAGAGCCCGATCCACAGTCCCTGCAAAGAAGGGACCCGTGGAGGCACCGAGTGACGTGGGACCGGACCTCTTGGAAGACACTCAAAAAGCTGACTGCGCAGCTTCTGAGGCATCCTCGACGTTGTGCTTTGGAGACTGAGAACCCCCACCACCGAGCAGCCCTTGCATCGAAGATCAGCCCTCCAGCATCTCCACGATCTGCGTGGGGCCCTTTTGCATTGTGCCACTCGACGCGCCATCCCGGCCACTAGCCACGTGGTCAGCGGCCATCTTGGCGACGAACCCGACGATTTACACAGCAGGTCTGGTTGCTCCAGTCCTACCCCAGCTCCTGTAAAAAGGAGCACCCGCTCTGACCTTGCTGGTCCGAGTGAACAGCATCTTTCAACTTCTGCGTGGCTTGCATTTGCCAAGGCCTGTTTGCTCCGATCAGGTCGCCGACACCGCCAACAGCGAGAAGCCTACGTGGGACAGCTCGTGACCGACTCCTGGACGTCCTCGACCCCGGGTATCCACGTGGCTGCAGAAAGAAGCTACCCGACAATGCCTGTTTGCACCCGACATCGCCTGGTTCCAATCTGGTTCCACGGTAGTCACTGGCTAGTGACTTTGAACACTGTCCCCTCTGCTTTCAGGTCTTCACATCTTCAGATCCACCCTTGGATCCACCGGAACTCTTCACATCGAGTCGCCCGCAGCATCTTCAGCTCCAAGCACCATCGACCAGCGTGACGAAACCCGACACTACTTCGACCCTGTGCACCCGCTTCCTGTGGGTGAGGTAACTCAGCTCCGCCGGTGCTCCTGCACTGGTACACATCTCAAGGGCCTGTGTCTAAAGTTTTAACTCCGTAGGTCACTCGGAAGGTTCCTAACTTTCTAACTTTGTACTTTTTACGCACCATAGACTTTGCATTGGAAAGTGCGTGCACTTTGAACACTGCACCCGAGTCCCGTGGGCCTCTCCCGACTTAGTCACTGCTAGTCTCGAATAGCTCCAGCGATTCCCGAGGCCCTAGGCCTCTTCACTTTCCTATTGGTATCTCTTATACCACTTTCTTAGTATATGGTTTAGGTGGCCCCTAGGGCTCATCCATATTGTGCAACTTTTGTGTATTTTAAACTGTCTTGTGATTTAACGCTTGTGCTTCTGTGCTCATAAAGAGTCCAGGGGATTTTATAGTTAATAAATCAATATATATTTTCAATATATATCTGTGTGGTGTCCCTTTCATTTGGTATTCAAGGGGGTTGTGTATGGTATAACAGCTGGCTTCACATGCCTTTCAGAGTTTAGCCTAAGACTGCTTTGTCCACGTTACCACTAGGATAACTGGTCTACAAGGTTGAATTACAACCATCATCATAAGGGTTGCTTGGCATGGTACAAAGTGATCACTAAGAATTAGTGAGCATTATATACCAGGCCAACTTCTCACATGAGGTAACTACTGCTTTCCGCTATGAGTCTACGGTGTGACAAGAGGGGATTTGTCTGAGACCATGGTAATAGAGTGTCCCTTGTCTCCTTTCCTTGCCACCACTCAGAACAGAAAGGGTACCTTAACTGGTCTTCAGGACATCATCCCCGCCATCTTTAGCTTCCTTCCCTGATCCCATCTTCATCCTGGTTCGTGTCCACATCTCGATTGGGGTAAGGTGGGTACTGGGGCGATAGCTCATGTCGTCTATGCAAGATCTCTCTGCAAGCAACAGGTAAAACTTGTGGGATACATGACAGAATACGCAGCCCAAGAGTTTCATCTGGCCCGCACGACATGAGCGATCCCGAGATCACACTACAGGACATAGCGGCTATGCTAACAGCATGCAGGCAGAAAACCTTAACTTGCCCTAAGACATAACGGCCTTACAAAGCCAGGTGGTGGCTGGGGTAACAGGACCTTGGGGTCCATCTCCCTCCACTAGGGTTAGGCAGGAAGTTATACTGCGGCCTCCCTTGTTCACCCTTGGGGCACCCCCTCTATCACACAGCAAGAAAATGCCATACATGAATAGCTCCCCACCCTGTACAGATGGCTCCTCCTGAACTCTTTCACGGCGATAGCACCAAGTACAGTGTCGTTCTTCACCAGTGCCATCTGCACTTCATGGCCAGAGCAACCGCTTTTCCGGATGACGCATCCAAGGTCGCCTTCATCCTCTCCTACATGGGAGGCGACACCGCCCAATGGTCTATCTCATTGGTGGACAATGACGACTCCATGTTGTACAATCTGCTGGTTTTCAAAGAAACAATGCAGCGGAGGTTCGCCCGTCACACCTTTGTTCAAGCCGCAGACAATGAACTGCTCAATCTGAAGCAAGGCAACACCGATTTGCTCCATTATATCATGACGTTCAGTAGATTCGTCATTGAAGCTTGTTCGGCTGAAACCAAGAAAAAGTCTGTGTTTTTTTTTGGCATTGCTTAGTATAGATATACTTTTGTCTTGTCTTTTCATCATTTTCTTAATATTTTATGATGTATACATTTATGTTTTTCAAATATGTCATCAATGCCCTCTTTGTTTTTTTCTGTTTGTCCAATATATTGTCAAATGTGGAGTTTGTGCTGTGTAGTCTGTTTGTAGTTTTTAGAAATTAATCTAGATCATATTTTTATGTATTGCAGACCTGAAGAAGCCCACAACGGGTGAAACGTGTTGGCTGTACTTATTTGGCTGTACTTGCTTTGCATCTTAAACTTCTGAAATAAAGGATCAAGAAAACTAAAGACCTCCTCTCGCTCCATATCATGTTTTGCTTAGCATTTGTGCTATGTACTGTGTTTGAATGTTTATATTGCCTCTCAGAGTCTCTTTGTGTAAAATATAAAAATAAAGGTAGTTGTACAACATTTACTAGTACAACTACATTTGTACAGTTTACCTTGCACCAAATACCTAATATCATATACTGCATATTTAAGGACTGACAGCTGCATAGGAGTGCGGTATGATGGGTGCATTTGCATTGATAGAATCACCTCTCTCATGTAGAATGATACTATTGGCTGAAATTCCAAAGTAGCCTACAAACAGATGGTTTCATAAGAGTTCATGTAACAAAAAAGTTCTCACTTGAGGATTTTTAATCTTACAGCTTCATCACTATCATTAATGCCCTACACGCGATGCATCATATGAATAACACGTATTCAGCATTTAGAATATTTGTTTAGCATATGCAACTCAAGCAGGGCAGTGCCCAGAATAAAACAAAACTCAATATTCATAACACTGCTGGAATGTTAAGAAATATATATATGATGAGCGTATTTTTAATCAACTATGAAGCTATAAGTGCTATGATACTGATCCAGCGGGTCCAAAGAAATTTAGAGTCATGAATAATTTCTACACCAGGATACTCACAAATATTTACAAATCTATCACTAGGCCCATATTTAGCAAATAACTGTATTTTGACCTACTGAATCATATGACCTAATTATTTTAATCTAACACATTCATTAATTAAGTCACATATAAGGCAATGCATTAACTAATGGTAACACCAAGAAACAATCAAGACCAGCTTGTCATTTCTAAATCTATTTTATAAATTTTTATTTCATAAAGAAAGCTCAAACTTTTATTAGCAATTTTATTTTTCAAGCATTAATTATTAAAGGCACAAAAGGTCATGTATTCTCAATAAAACAACATCAGCATGAATAAAGCTCAAACAGTTATTTATTTATTTTCCATAACCTATTACCCTAACTTAACTAAAGAAAAGACCTGTAAGTAAGCAAAATAAAGGATCTCACGTGAAAGGGAAAACTGGCAGCGTCTCTGGAGCAGAGGATCCATCGAACCGTGCTCTTAGCAAGGGGCAATTTTTATAGTATTTTCCTATCTTAAACTAACTAAAATAATACAAACATATGAGCAGAACTGAATCTCATTGGTTGCTGGGTGTCATACGATGCGGTCATCATCCGTTCCTCACATAGCCAAAGTCACTTTTCAAGAGTATTATTGTTCAAGAGTATGACACCGGCAGCTTCCGAAGAAAGCAACATTTAACGAAAGCATGGGCTTCCTTAGTCCGCTCATAGTTTTCTGCCTTTCCGCTGCCGCACAACAAGAACGGCCTTGACCAAGGAACAAATTGAACAAAATGTCCTAAGCTTCCACACAGCCTTTGTTTGACAACCACTCTCCAAGAAAAAATGTAGAAATATATATATTTTTTATTTTCTGCGTAGCTGTGCAAGGCTCACTCTGGTCAGGCTTCAGATGTCTTTTTTAGCAGTAGGCCTCAAGCCTTTTCGCATAGAATACAATGCAATGAGGGTGTCTAGTATGCAAAGAAACACAAGACAATAATTAATTTAAGAAATGATAATTATTCTGTTACCTACCCTTTTCCCACTAAATTTAACCCATTAGCTAGGTTACCTAATTTTGCATAACAAACACATACACATGAGACGACAAAACATAAACAAAAGCACATTTAAAAGAATGCACATGCTATTATTTCAAAAATAGCTGCAGTTAATAAATGACAAACAAAAGACAAAATGAATGTATTATTAAAAGCAAAATGACAAACATAACAAGAGCACAAATGGTTATACCCACATGTTCATGATGGTGCGTTTTAATCTAGGTTGAATAGGTAGACATATATATCATGCAACACACATTAGTAAAAATAAAAATCATGAGAGTTTCATTTGTCACAAACTTTTTCTAGAAATAAATCTGAAAGTCCGCTCCATCAACTCCCTCCTCTGGTGATTTTAAAATCACCATACAAAACCCACAAAAATGTATACTTAAATTTTATAAAGTTCTCTCAGTATTAGTAAGTCTAAACTCCTGTCTCATCAGTTTGTCTCTGCCTGGGTCTATCATTTTGAGTTCTGCGAAACTCATCCATTTCAATCTCTTTCTCTTGTGCCTTTTTGAGTTTATAGATCCTCCTCTTTTCCCTCACGTGCTTCTTTCTTTTGTGAATCATGCGACTGATTTTCAACAGAAGTGTCACTATAACAATAACTATAACAGGGTAGAGTACTTTGCCAATAATTGAACTGCCAATGTCAGAGAACCATTCTTTAATTGCCTTAAATCTTTTTGCCAAACGTTCAGATAAACTGTCATCTTCCATGGGTTCTATTTCAGAGTGAAATTCCGTAATATTCCTAATTAAAGATTCAATATTCTGACTTTTATCTGGGATATATGTGCAGCAGTGCTGAACATGCAAAATCCCACAGACTCCTCCCTCTTTTGCCAGAAGGATATCAAGGGCAAGCCGGTTTTGCATAACCATGCTTCTGGTAGCAATAAGCTCAGTGTTGACCAACTGGAAACCACTTGCAGTATCAGTGGACAATCTATCAACAATTGTGGAAACTTTTCTGATCTTTATTGAATTTAGCGTAATTCCCACCATAGGAATTATCGCACCAAAAATATCTCCCATGATTTCTGAAAAGCTTTCTCTTTTCATTCTATTCAGGTGTTTGCCAATTTCAAATGATCCTTCATTGTTTCTGTCAACATGAAAAATTTGGGGAAAAACAAGACCAAGGTAACATGTGCCATACCAATGATCAGGAAGACTGAAATATGCTTTATTTCCACAGACAAAATAAATTCCTGGAAAAATTGGGTCTTTGCCACCTTTAAATCCCCAACCCCCAATGATTCGGTAAGTATCCTCAAATTGACTTGCACCAACAAAATAATTATCATATAATGTATTATCTCTTCTGATACAAAGTTTTCCACTAACTGGTTCATCTATGTGAATAGCAGCAAATCTGTTCTCTCCATTCAGTTTCTCGTCCTCAATCTGCCAAAACTTGGACTAAGTCTGTTTCAGCATTTCATTCCTTTTATAAATTGCCCTCCTCTCCTCAACCTGGTCAAGAAAAGATTTCTCTTCATCTCTCATCTTGCAAGTTAAATTATTCTTAAATGCGTACTCATGGTTCATTAGTAACCAGAAAGAATTCTCTCATTTGTTTAGCAGGCCTAACTTTGTTCAGACTGCTCACAACTTTCAGATTTGCAAAAGTCTCATCATAGTCTGAATAATAATATTCCAGACGACCAGTTTGATAGAACAAGCTTGATATAACACTACAGGTAATTCCATATGTTAGGGGGAGCATATTGTACTTGACCGCTTCAGAAACAGAAGTAAGAAGCTTAACACACACGTAGCAATCTTTAACATCCATGACTCTAACATAATCTGAAAGAAGTCTGGAAAATGAGTGACCTCTGCTTCAGGGTCTGCCTGCTCTAACCAGTGAGCCACACTTCTCCACTATCATGAGGGCTAAGACCTGTTTTCTTATCTGGAGTGCTTCTTGATGACATCAAAACAAGTGGAAGAGCATCTGTCCACTTAATTCCTGTAGCTAGACACATTTTTGAAATTCTGTTTTTGATTGTTCCATTAATCTGTTCAACAACACCTGATGCTTCTGGTCTGTATGCACAGTGCAGTTTCTGTTTGATGCCAAATGCTTCACAAATCAGTTCAATTAGTCTGTTTTCAAAACGTCTTCCGCGATCACTTTCAATAGTTACTGGAAAACCGTATCTAGGTATGATCTCCCTCAAAAGCAGTTTTGCCACAGTGATTGAATCATTGTGACGAGTTGGGAAAGCTTCAACCCATCTTGCAAACAAACAGACAATCACCAATACATATCTAAGCTTATTATGTTGAGGCATGTCAATGAAATCCATTTGCAATCTGGTGAAAGGACCACCCTCCCGACCTATGGTTCCCATGCTCACCACAGTTTTTCTGTTTGGATTGATTTGCTGACAGATCAAACAATGTTGGCAAAGTGACTCTGCAATGACCCTGAATTTTGGATTATACCAAGTTTCTCTGAATTGTCTAATCATTGTGTCTCTACCTAAGTGACCTGGTCCATGGTACATCCGTGCCATGTCAGCAATCATGCAATTAGGCATAACAGGTCTTCCATCTTTGTAAACCCAAATTCCATCTTCCTCTCGCTGTCTGCAATCTTCCTTGAGCCAAGTATTTTTCTCCTCATCTTCAGCCTCATCTTGTAAATCTTTTACTCCCTGCCATGTTTCTACCACAGATATTAGCATGAGAGAATTCATTACATGCTCATTGTTCTTTTCCCGATTAAGTGAAAGATTGTTCTTTGCACAGTAACATGCAGTCTCATCAGCAAATGCATTTCCTTTAGTGATGTAATCTTGTCCCTTTTTATGCTCTCCACATTTAACTACTGCTATTTTCTCTGGTAATTGAATGCCATCAATTGATCTTTTAATCACTTTTGCATTTCTAATTGGAGTTCCTGTAGAGGTCAGATAACCTCTTTGAGACCAGAGTTGTCCTTAATCATGGACCACTCCAATTCCATACTGACTATCAGTCACTATGGTAACTTTTTTCCCTTCAGCTTTTTCACAGGCACGAATTAAAGCTACTAATTCTGCTATTTGTGCAGAACGAATTCCTTCAAGGGTTGAACCTTCAATTATTTCAGAAACTGTACAGATTGCATACGCTGCTCTCAGGATACCTTCATCCGTTCTTAAACAGGAGCCATCCACAAAGTAAACAATGTCTGCCTCTGGCAAAGGTACATCTTTAATGTCCTTTCTGGGTTTTGTGCAATATTCTAGAACATCCAAACATTGATGTTCCACATCATCATCATCATCAGGAGGTACATCTGGCAAAAGTGTGGCTGGATTGAGATTCAAACATCTCGCAATAGATACATTATCTGATCCTAGAATAACCTTTTCATATTTTGTTAATCTATTGGTAGACAGGTGCTGTGTTTTACTTCTAGTAAGAAGTGTTTCAACAGAATCAGGTACATACACTTTTACAGGAAATCCCATAATGATTCCTTCACTCTGCTCAAGACTTACACTTGTTGCTGCCACTGCTTTTAAGCAACCTGGCAAAGCTTTTGCAACAGGATCAAGGACAGCTGAAAAGTAAGCTATAGGTTTCCTCATGTTCCCATGTTTCTGTATGAGAACTGATAATGCACAACCTTCTCTTTCACTGCAATAGAGCTCAAATTCTTTGTCATAATCTGGCATGCCCAAAGCAGGTGCTTCACAAAGGCTTTTCTTTAGCTTTTCAAAAGCCTCCAGTTCTGTTTTCGTCAAAACAATTGGATCTTTAACATCTGCTTTTGTTAATCTCTGTAAAGGTTTTGCAATAACTGAAAACCCACAAATCCATTGTCGACAATAACCAGCCATTCATAGAAACATTCTGATTTGTCTCTGAGTTGTTGGTGGCTGTATTGCTCAAATCATTTTTATCCTTTCAATCGTCACCTGTCTGATGCCCTTGCAATCCTGTGACTTAGGTATTTAACCTCCTGTTTGCAAAACTGAAGTTTTGCAGGCGACACTTTATGTCCTTCATCTGCCAATCGATTCAAAAGTGTAATAGTGTCAGTCACATAGTTTTCTCTTGTTTTACCTGCGACAAGGAGATCATCAATATACTGGACTAATGTTGATTCTCCAGGCAATTTTAAATCTTCCAGGGACCTTTTTAACAACTGATTAAAAATGGATGTACTCTCTGTATACGGGTGAGGAATATGACACTATGCTAATATTCGATCCTGGAACCGAAAAGCAAACATTTGCTGGCTATCTGGATGCAATGGAACTGTAAAGAATGCATTGCACAAATCAATGACTGTGTACCATTCTGCATCATGTGGAATCTGAGATAGAATCACTGCTGGATTTGGTAAAACTGGACAACAAGGAGCAACTATTTTGTTAATTCCTCTCAGGTCCTGAACTATTCTATACGTTCCATTTGGCTTTTTAATACTCATAATCGGTGAATTACATGGGCTGCTCTCAATTTCTTTTAAAATTCCTTGCTTAATGAATTTTTCAATAACAGGAATTACACCTACAATTGTTTCAGGTTTCATTTTGTACTGAGGAACATTTGGAAAATCAATTCCCTGCCTCACAGTAATTTTAACTGGGTCAACATGCTTCATTAAACCCATTTCATCACCTGTTAAATCCCAAATTTTTGGATTCACTGTTTCTTTCAGCTCTTCTGGCAAATTATTTTTATCAAAAGCAGGAAACATTTTATTTTCTTCATCAACCATTAATAGGGTCAATTTGTACAGACCATCTTCTTCTAAAGTCTGTAGTTCAATGCCTTCAGGTGAACAATATATTTTGCAATTCATCTTACACAACAGATCCCTGCCTAATAGATTAACAGGACTACTGTCACAAACAATAAATCTGTGTTTATCGTTGTAGTTTCCTATTTCTACATTTACAGGATTTGTCAAAGTAGTTTTAATATGCTGATCAGCTACACCAACAACCTGGATCGTGTCACCCGAGAGAGGAAGATTTTCAATTTCCTCTGATCTAACAGTAGAACGGGTAGCACCAGTGTCCAAAAGAAAAGTGATATCTTTATCATTCACTTTACCATTTACAAATGGACCCGACTGGTCTACCTCAAGAGTGGCTCCAATTACACACTCTTCTTCCCCGCTCAGGCACCGTCATGAATAATCTTCCACATCACTGCTCTCATTTTCTCTAAACCAAAACTGCTGTGACACATTCGACACATTCTGTGATCTTTTTACCTGTTCATTTCCGCAGATACCTGTTTCCGGTTTGAATTTCTGATAATTTCCACAATTTGGTAAAGGTGGCTGTGGAATTTGACTTTGCTGACTGAATTGATTCTGCTGCTGATTTACTAACTGTCGCTGTAGCTGTTGCTGCTGACTTATTTCATTTAACTGTCGCTGAAGCTGTTGCTGTTGCTGCTGATTTATATCATTCTGCATCTGTGGATTTAATGATGAATTCTTTAAATTTCTGGGCGGATTTTTACACTCTCGCTTCCAGTGTCCAATTTCCCCGCAATTAAAACAGGGTAACTTTTGTTTTAACTCTTCAATGTTTACATTAAACTTTGGCTTGTTTGTAAAATTTCCCTTAAACTTACCAGGATTCTGATTCTGATTCTGCTGGAAACCTTTATTTTCTAAAGCTGCTATCTGATGCTCAGCTACCTTCACTTGTGCCCACATTGCTTTTCCTCGAGTTTCTTCTGTTTTGCATCTATTTCATCACTGCAATATTTTGCTTTTCTCAGGATGTCATCAACTGAAAGAGCTTGCCAGCCTACAATTCCTGTTCTAATCATGTCTCCTATTCAGGTCTCAGGCCATAAACAAATCTGTAAATGAAGTGGCTCATGTCACCTTCACTTAATTTTTCATAGCCACTGTATTGTCTAAATACCAGAAGCAATCTTTCATAATAAGAGTGAACTGATTCTTTTGGTTCCTGATTAGTTCTGTCAATTTTAACCCAGTCCACTTCCTTCGCAGGAATTTTGTCTTTTAACCAAACAATTACTTTTTCATAATAATCCATGACAGTATCTGAAGGAGCACCTGTTACCCTATGCCTTTGAGGTTCCTCTTTCGACCAGCCCACAGAAATTTAGCATTCTGTCCAGAGATCGGACAACAATGTAAAAGAAACCATCAAGATCAATCCACAGAACTTTGGAAACTCTAATAAACCTGTCCACCTGACGATACCATTCCACTGGCTTTTCTCTGAGTCTGGGAAAATCATTTGTAAATAATAATATATCCTGTCTGGTCCATGGAACATGAACATAACCTCCACCAGCTATTTCTCTCATCGGGAATTCACCAAAAACTTCTCCCCTGTCCTTCCTTTCTTCTTCTCTTTTCTTTGTCCATTTAACTCTCCATTTACTTAAATCGCCTAATCTCTTCAGGAACACAATTAATTCTTTTATATGAGATATTCTTCCTGTAGTATTAAGATTTTCTATGTCCCTCTCAGAAAAATCCACTCTGTAATGCTTTTGTAATTGTTTTTGACGAGTCAAATCTATTTCCAATTCAGCAGCCACCTCTTCAAACTGACCATATTTATTCTTTGTTTTCCACTGAATACTTTTACATATGAAAAGTAATTCATCATCCTGATATTGTTTCAGACAATCAGTACCAGTTGTGCCAATAATCAGTTCTTCTAAATCTGCCTTTAGTTTAGCAATATCAAGCTGTCTTGATTCAGGAAATGTGTTAACTCTGTTCTGCTTACAGAACCAGAATCTGATTCTGCAACCGTTGGTGTGACATTTGACAAACTTTGATTTAAAGTGAAATTTGGCATTGTTTTATCTTTATGAATCTCTGTTAATTCAGAATAAAAATTTTCAGCCACCTTCTGGATTTCCACATTCAAAGGGTTAGCTATTAGCGATTGGCTTGTTTTATTTTCATCAAAAAATGGCACAACAGGACCAATTGTAACTGGTACTGTAACTGCTTTCATTCCTTTTGTCAATTGTTGAATTAATTCTCCCTTTGCCTTTAAATAGTCAGTAATAATTGGGAAATCAGGCAAAGTCTTTTTATCATTTTTCTGAGTATTATTTCTGGAACTAGAATTTTCCATTGGGGACCTTGTTTTGCTTTTCGATCTTTCTCTATCAGGAAGTCTCATGAATCTGGGTGATTCTTCAACTTCCTCCCTTGGTGCAGAAGGAGAAGTACCTGAAAAGCTTCTCGGAGTAGAATGAGAACAACCTGGTTGTTGATAAGGTGGAGGACTATTTAACATATCCTCTAAAACTGAATCAAATTCTTGATCTAATTTACCTTTCCCTTGGGAATTCTTTTGATCTGATTCTAAAACCATTTCTAATACTGGATATAATCCTTCCTGCATATCTCCTTTCCTCCAACAACGTACTTTTTCCTGATGAGTCTCTTTATATAAACTCCTTGGTGTTCCCCAATTTTCTCGCTCAAGCTCCTTCATTTCAATTTCCCATTCAACTAAAGCTTCAAATTGAGTGGGTTTGGGTTTTGGTGAAAGAGCCATCATTTTATCTCTTACGTTTCTTAAAACCTTAACATTAAATGACCCATCCTCCGGCCAGGCAAAAACTCCATCATCCCTTGTCTATTGCATCCAATTTTCAAACCAGAGAACGGTATGATAACCATATTCTCCTTCCATATATGCCGCGGGTGTTTTATACTTATGAAGCCATTTTCCACCACGCGTTTTAATTTTCTTGTCAGGTGTAAATACATTTTTAATTTTCTGAACAAATGAAGGCTTTTTCTCTTCTTTATACCAATAACTCATGATTTAAAATGAGTTTGTAAGCTTTGAAAAAGATCGTAAATAATTTCCTGTTGCTTCGCTACTCCGACCAATCCGTGCGCGAAACACACCAACAAGCCAATGAGGTTAAGCCACGTCACCACTTTGCTCAACCAATAATAAACACGTTTTCAGAAACAACCAATCAGCTAACAGCTCAACTTGATCACATGAACCAATCAGTGCGCTCGCTGTGACGTATGTCAGCCAATCACAGCGCGGACCCTGTGACGTACACTGCCGCTGCAGAGAAGCTGCGCTTGTTAGTGTCACTCCGTAGATTCACCCCTCCCTTACAAAATATTTTCACAGCGCCATTTTAAACATTTCCTTTCGGAAGGATTCAGTTAATAACTACATGCCGCTCGCTACAGAGGTCTTCACCGTGTCCAGGTCTTTGCCAGTTCACCGCTACAGGAGTAGCCCTTGTTAAAAACTGCTTACTGTGCCCAAGGAGGAAGGAGTTTCACCAGCGCGGCCGCAGAGGAGGCGAGAGGCGCGGCCTTGGGACTGCGAGGTACAGCGAAATCACCACCAGCTGTTTCCTCTTCCCGTGTGGGCCGCGCCCCCTCCCAGTGCCCCGTCTCCATTGAAGTGCTCTTAGCCTCTCGCGGCCTCTGCTTCACGGGAGCCGCTCGCTACAGAGGTCTTCACCGTGTCCAGGTCTTTGCCAGTTCACCGCTACAGGAGTAGCCCTTGTTAAAAACTGCTTACTGTGCCCAAGGAGGAAGGAGTTTCACCAGCGCGGCCGCAGAGGAGGCGAGAGGCGCGGCCCCGGGACTGCGAGGTACAGCAAAATCACCACCAGCTGTTTCCTCTTCCCGTGTGGGCCGCGCCCCCTCCCAGTGCCCAGCCTCCATTGAAGTGCTCTTAACCTCTCGCGGCCCCCGCTTCGCGGGAGCCGCTCGCTACAGAGGTCTTCACCGTGTCCAGGTCTTTGCCAGTTCATCGCTACAGGAGTAGCCCTTGTTAAAAACTGCTTACTGTGCCCAAGGAGGAAGGAGTTTCACCAGCGCGGCCGCAGAGGAGGCGAGAGGCGCGGCCCCGGGACTGCGAGGTACAGCGAAATCACCACCAGCTGTTTCCTCTTCCCGTGTGGGCCGCGCCCCCTCCCAGTGCCCCGCCCCCTTTTACCTCTTACTGTTTTAAGCAAGGTTGCCAACGCGCATCGCGGGACACGCGCGGGTCGACGCCCGGGCGAAGCCCGGGCCAAGGGCGGGCCCGTTGTTGCCCGTTGTTGCCCGTTAGTGCCCGGTAGCGACCGGACCGGGCCACCTCCCTTTCATTACTGAAATCCTAGCCAGCAGACAACATCATGCCACCGAAAACCAGGAGTACCTCAAAGACCAAATCCAAACACGCTCAGGAGGTAGCTCAAATAACGGGTCCCATTGACCTATTCATTTCACGGACCCATGAGGTTATAAATCAGAGTATTGCCCTGATGGAAAAGAGAGTGTCACTAGACCTCATGAACGCGAATGCAAAACGATCTTCTTTAGGCGCCATAGCAAATGCCACCTCTCCTATTCATCTCAACTCCCAAAACTGTTCCCTTCCCGTGACCTTGTCAGCTCCTGACATAAACACAGTGCCATCTATAGTAGATCTCTCTGTAACACAGTCCGAGTCTGACCTCTCACTAACTTCGGATGACTTGGAAGCTACTCCCGACTTGGCGGCTTGTCAAACACAGGAGGAAGCCCAGACAAACGCTAACCTGCGCCTTCAAGGAGAAAGGGAAGGAGCCATCCCAAAACAAAATACTATAACAACTGCTGAAAATGCAGCAACCATAGCTCCCTGTTCAGACCATGTTATAACCCATCCAAACTTCACAACGCAACAAAACACACTACTCCCCTCTGTAACCAATCCACCTCACTTGACAACTTCTAATGAGGCTATCGATAACCTCTGCAGAACATGCAAAGTCACCTCGCAAGTTCTGACTACAACAAAAGACCTCTTATTCCAATACCTGAAACCCATTCAACTCAGTATTAGAAACATAGAAGCTCAATTGAACATAATCTCTGCAACACTCCTTGACACCAATACGTGCATAGAAATAAAGGGCCAGCGAAATCCACCGCAGCCACCCAAAACGCAATTCCAAGCGCAACCACCCAAAGCATCAAAACGTTCAAATCCAACTACCCTACCCCCAAAAAGTCACAAACAAAACACTGCAAATCAAAATCCGCCAACTATTATGCCTCAACCACAGCGGAGCAAAACCACTGCTGTATCAAACCAACAAACTCAAAACACAGACTCAGCCACCGTAGATACTCCAGGACCAGCGACAAACAATTTTAACAAAGTTCGTCCCGAAAAGCCAGTATCTCTTCCACCGAAACCAGCGGCCTCCCAGCCGTCTCCCAAGAATATCACTAAAAAAACACCAGTAACCAGACGTCCAGCCCACTTGCCTCCGGAAGCCACCCCTTACACAACAGTACTCACAGGCGTACCAGAGCTAACCGATGACACACCCGAAACTGCATGGTCACTTAAAAACAAGGTCATGCAATGGTTAAGCATTAACAGACCTCTAGAATCTCATCTTTCTGGAGGGAACTCCACAGTCCGCAGGGTAGTCTGGGTAGGCAAAACAACAAAATCGACCCGCGGAGACTGTATTATAGTAACATGCAGAGACCCCTCCACAGTGGACTGCATTTGCGCCTGGCCCTCGCTGGAAAAAAAGGGGGGGATCGATGCTCGGCATCTTTCTTTCTTCTATCCCCCAGCGGGACAGCATCGCAATACCCCGCCCTGGTCCTGGCACCAGATCCCCAAAGAACCATGGAACCAAGAGCCATGGAACCAGATGGAATATACATACGATCACGGAGGCAGAAATGGCCTGAGAGAACGGCCGAGGCAATACTGGCAAGAAAGACCCTGTCAAACTCATGAAGGCTGGCAGGGCCTTCCAACGCAAAACCGTTTTGACTGTCTAGAGATGGTCGATTGACCACTCAGGGCGGAACCTAGACACACAAACATCACTACCACACCACAACCAGCTAACTCTACACAGCACCTGGCATCCTCAGAGTCCCTTCCTGACAACCACAAAAACCCATTCCAGGAATTGCTAACTATTTCCCCAAATACTCACAACAAAGTTATCTACACAACCTTTCCATTTGAAGACGAAACCACCTCTGGCTTGTTTCATCAGCCAATTGTAGCTTCTAAAGTTTCCGCCAAACTCCCACAGGTCAAACTACAACAACTATCAGAAACCCAGACTGCAAATACCCCGTCAATTCCACCACATGTCTCGGTAGACACCGCAAATCTGAGCTTCTCTACCGCATATTGGAACATTGCAGGCTTGACCTCAAAAATAACATTGGCCTCGTGGCTTGACACAGCAAAACAACATCAGATACTCTGTCTGCAAGAAACCTGGTGCACAATCCCATTACATCTTGTGGGATATAAAACCTTCTTTACCCCAGCAGTACCTGGAAACATGGGCAGACCAAAGGGGGGGCTCACGACCTACGTCGCTAATACCCTCCCTCTCAGAGTGAAACTATTAAAGGAGTCACCTACTTTCCAAATCATGCAAATCATGCAGATAACAGCACCCAAAGACAATAACCATATACTCATAAACTACTATAATAATTCAGGTACTATGGAATGCTGGTCAAACCTAGAAGAGATAGCCGCATTCCTAACCACACTTCAAAATGACAATAATATATCCTCAACTCGTTCCATTTGGGGTGGCGACTTCAACTTCCCCTTGTGCCCAAATCACAAAAATGGAAATTGTGGTCTCCAGAACGAACTTGGGAATCCTACTCCTCACTTCGCCCATTCGACATGCGGTAACAAACTCAACGAAATCCTATTCTCCCTAGATTTGGATTTTGTTAATGAATTAGTTGACCCGCAGCAGGATTATTTACCCACCTTCCATGGGCGAGGCTACTCCACAACCATTGACTATATAATAGCCTCAAACTCACTCAAAGGGCAACTAACGAACTACGAAATTGGGACAAACCCAATAAGCGATCACTATCCGCTCAGCGTGACAATCAACATTAAACGAGCAGGAGCACACCCTGCAAAGCTCAGCTCCCTTGATCAACATTTAGTGTCCATGAACAAACTGAACGGGTATACAATCAAATGGGCAAAGATTGACCCAGAAGAGTTGACACAGAGGGTCCTCGGAAAAACAGACCAATGGCTATCCAAATGCATGTCCCTGGAGACGCCACCGCAAATAATTGTCAGCTGCTTCCAAAATATCCAGGAAACAATAAGGGATGAGCTATTTGTCAACTTAAAAAGCAAGACCAAGTCCCCCACCACGAGATGGTTTGACACCGCTTGTCGGAAGGCACTTACATCCCTCAAAGAAGCTTTGCACAAGCCTACGAGAGACCCCCAGGAAATCTCCCACCTGAGGAAAAATTATAACTCTGCTCGGCACGACCGCAAAAAACAAATCAAACGAGATCTTTGGCTACGTTTACACGACAGTGCCCGAAGGAAAGATAGCACTGCATTCTGGCAAACCATAAGATCTCCCTTCTTGGCCAACAGCACAGACCCGGATCATCTTGACGTGGCAATAACTGAAGATGACTGGGTCTCCCACTTTGCAAAAGTCTTTGGAACACCATCAGACTCCGGACCAAATAATCCAACACAAGAAGCCCGGCCGGAGGAAAACAACATCTACCCGATTAAGATACATTTTTCCCTTAATGAAATCATAAAAGCAATTAGGGCTTCAAAAACTGGTAAGGCCCCTGGCCCCGACGGGGTTCCAATGGACTTGTTCCTTTATGACGTAGACTTTTGGTCAAAAATAATCACACGGGTCATGTCAGCAGTAGTTTCTATTGATATTGATATTGATATTGAGATGTATTTGTAAAGCGCTCGTTCGCCCGGGGGCTTCATGGCGCTGTAGACAGGGACACAGCGCATCAGTCACAGGAAGCAAAGAGGTCTTTTTCACTCATGGTCAACCTCAATTCTACTACCCATTTTTAAAAAAGGTGACCGCAACGATCCCGTCTGCTATAGACCAATTTCCCTTCTGGACTCCATGGGCAAGATTGCAGGTCGATTACTCCTGGACCGACTACAATCTTGGGCCCGGCTGAACAACATCATAACCGACCTGCAATACGGTTTCCAGAAGGGGCTCGGGACCGTGGAGCAGGCCCTCAACCTTGTTCTTCTGGCTGGTAAATATGCTCGCGCCAAAGGAGGTAACATCTTCCTCGTCTATGTCGACCTAAGTGCGGCATTTGACTGCGTCCAGCATGCGAAACTTTGGCAAATACTAACCGACATTGGTGTGGACCCCTCGATATTAACTTTCCTAAGAGAACTTTACACAAACGCTGAAGGCCGAGTACGATTTGGTACTAGCGGCGAACTGTCACGACCTTTTCAAATAACGAAGGGAGTAAGGCAGGGATGCGTACTGGCTCCCTTCCTGTTCAACCTCTACACGAATGGGCTTGAACAGGCTATGCTGGAAGGGAGCCAGGATTTGCCCCAGATAAACCATCGCCCGATACCCACCCTCCTGTATGCTGACGATTCAGTAATCCTAGCACGGACCTTAAATCAACTCCAGCTACAACTTAACAAATACACAACATTCATGGATTCACTCGGTCTCAAAATCAACATCAAGAAAACGTTTACAATAAATATCGGCCCCAGGACTAAAATTTCCAAATCCATAACGGTCAATAACAATAAACTAGAAAAAACCCCGGTTTATCCATACCTGGGCATCCTAGTGGATGACGCAATGAACTGGAAAAAGGCAATCGAAGCCAGAAATCTACACTTCCGCCGTGCAACCTCAGCTCTAACCTCATTCTCGAGGAAATTGGGGAAGCCAGCTCCACCTGAACTCCTGACCATATACTATGCAAAATGCCATAGCGTGGCCACTTATGGAGCTGGAATTTGGGGCCACGGATGTATTGACCAGCTACAGGTCACTGAAAATGCTTTTATAAAATACATCCTAGCCCTCCCTCAAAGTTCCCCGATATTAGCCTCACACCGGGAGCTTGGCATGGAATACATCATCGACACCATTCGATGCCAGCCCATCTTATTGTGGCATCGAATATGGTGCAATCCTGAAAGCCATCTAACTCGCTCCCTCATCAATGACTGTTTAGGCCTGACAAACTGGCGGAAAATCCTGTGGCTAAATTATATACGTAATTTCTTCAAAGACCTGGACTGTGAACACTACTTTGATGAACCTCCCTCAGTGGAAGATATTTCTAGGAAACAACTAAAGCTAAAGTGTTTGGGCCATCTTAGAGACCTTCGAAACCAGGCAGAGATTACGAAACCACAAAATGAAAAAATCTGTGTACTACAGCCTGGAAAAGTTATTCAGCCCTGCCTGACGTATTTTCTATCCAATCATGAAAAGTTTTTACTTACAAGACTACGCTTTAACATCTTCTTCCGTTTGGTTTCATTTCCGGAAATGCAAAATTGGTCCCGTAACTTGATGAGGTGCCCCTGTGACGGAATCTCCCCACAATCCACGATCCATGTCGTCCTTTTCTGCAAATATTACAAATTACCAAGAAAAACATGGATCATCCCTATCCTCCGATCCAGTGGACTCAGACAATCCTACCCAGCATTCTCTTATTTGCAATCTTTAAAATCGCCACATGAAGCCAAACATATAGTGACTTTTCTTAAAGCCGTCATAACAACACGTCGCAATATCTCTAGTTAAATCAGTACTGTTAAAATTGTAAAAACTATTCCACTATTTTAAATGCTTTTTCTACTGTGATTTGATCTCTTTGTGACTTCATCGTTTTCTTATCCACGTGCTTAAAACTTTTAAACATGTACTTTTTATGATTATTTAAATTGATAATCGAATAAAAGTTAATGAAACTGAAACTGAAACTACATAAAACAAACCATTTATCCGATTCGCTAACAAAGTGGTAGTTTTACCAAACATTCAGATATTTCACTCGCATGAAATAGACTACGCTATTTTCATTTAAAACAGGTTTTCAGCATTCATACAGAAACCTAACCATTTATACATGAATTCTTCAGTCGGACTTTAACCAACCAGTAGAATTCCTACTTACGTTAGTAAGAAAAGGCTATCTTACCCTTCACACAATTTCCGAAAAATCCTACTACTCTTTTCACAACGAGTTTTAAAACAGGCTCCAAGTCCCTATACTTCGATGTTACGATTTCATAGTTATTGCTCACTATACATGTGATCGCAATTTGTCGTACCTAAATCCCTAAACTTGTGTTGTACGTCCACAACACTTAGTGAAAATTCTGTACCACTATTCTGAAACGGAACAAATGAACTGTGTAACTTCTCCTGTCACACTACTTTGCCGGCCGGCTCATAGGTTTTTCACACTGCTGGAAAAACCTGATAACAAACATATAACATTTAGACAAAACTTAACATGTGTTAAACATGTATCCTATGTAATTATCATGTAACATGTATGTTACCATAGTAACCGAACTCTGCTACCAGAGAATTGATCCAGCGGGTCCAAAGAAATTTAGTGTCATATAAAATTTCTACACCAGGATACTCACCATTATTGACAAATCTATCACTAGGCCCATATTTAGCAAATAACTGTATTTTGCCCTACTGAATCATATGACCTAATTATTTTAATCTAACATATTCATTAATTAAGTCACATATAAGGCAATGGATTAACTAATGGTAACACCAAGAAACAATCAAGACCAGCTTGTCAATTCAAAATCTATTTTATTAAATTTTTATTTCATAAAGAAAGCTCAAACTTTTATTAGCAATTGTATTTTTCTAGCATTAATTATTAAAGGCACAAAAGGTCATGTATTCTCAATAAAACAACATCAGCATGAATAAAGCTCAAACAGTTATTTATTTATTTTACCATAACCTATTACCCTAACTTAACTAAAGAAAAGACCTGTAAGTAAGCAAAATAAAGGATCTCACGTGAAAGGGAAAACTGGCAGCGTCTCTGGAGCACAGGATCGATCGAACCAAGCTCTTAGCAAGGGGCAATTTTTATAGTATTTTCCTATCTAAAACTAACTAAAAGAATACAAACATACGAGCAGAACTGAATCTCATTGGTTGCTGGGTGTCATACGATGCGGCCATCTTCCGTTGCTCACATAGCCAAAGTCACTTTTCAAGAGTACTATTGTTCAAGAGTATGACACCGGCAGCTTCCGAAGAAAGCAACATTTAACAAAAGCATGGGCTTCCTTAGTCCGCTCATAGTTTTCTGCCTTTCCGCTGCTGCACGACAAGAACGGCCTTGACCAAGGAACAAATTGAACCAAATGTCCTAAGCTTCCACACAGCCTTTGTTTGACAACCACTCTCCAAGAAAAAATTTAGAAATATATATTTTTTTATTTTCTGCGTAGCTGTGCAAGGCTCACTCTGGTCAGGCTTCAGATGTCCTTTTTAGCAGTAGGCTTCAAGCCTTTTCGCATAGAATGCAATGCAATGAGGGTGTCTAGTATGCAAAGAAACACAAGACAATAATTAATTTAAGAAATGATAATTATTCTGTTAACCACCCTTTTCCCACTAAATTTAACCCATTAGCTAGGTTACCTAATTTTGCATTACAAACAAATAACAAACACATACACATGAGACGACAAAACATAAACAAAAGCACATTTAAATGAATGCACATGCTATTATTTCAAAAATAGCTGCAGTTAATAAATGACAAACAAAAGACAAAATGAATGTATTATTAAAAGCAAAACGACAAACATAACAAGAGCACAAATGGTTATACCCACATGTTCATGATGGTGCGTTTTAATCTAGGTTGAATAAGTAGACATATATATCATGCAACACACATTAGTAAAAATAAAAATCACGAGAGTTTCATTTGTCACAAACTTTTTCTAGAAATAAATCTGAAAGTCCGCTCCAGCAATACTAAAAGGAAGCTAGGTGTTTATACTCATCCTCTAATTCGTGCAGCTGATGCAAGATCATATAATGAGAAACAAAAGTAAAAGATACAAACTGTAACTTTGTTGACTTTTTCTTCAAGGAACTTTTTTTGCATAGCACAACGTCATCCTGTTACTTATAATTTTCTCTTACAGACAATGTCTGAAATTTATCCTTGAAAAAATGTGAATGCTAAAGTTCCCTAAGGCAAGGGGAGCATTGATGATAATGATTTATCTGTAACAGCCTGCAGAGCAGCACTAGCTGAGCTTGTCATTGTTGGTTAATTAGCTGAGATTGTAGCTGTGGTCCATACATAATGAAGATCTGCATCGTTGAAGTCTAAGGATGCACACACCATCTGTGTTTTGATTCTTGCTAGAGAAGATGATGGAGCAGATGTTGCTGAGGTTGGAATTTCATCAGATACTGCATATTTCAGGACTGACAGCTGCATTGGAATGCAGTATGATCAGTGCAGTGGTATTGCTACAATCAATTCTCTAATGTAGAATGCTACTATTGGTGGAAATTCCAATGAAACCTCCGAATGTACAGCTTTATAATACTTCATGCTACAAAAAAAGGTCTCACTGGAGGAGCTTGAAACTAAACAGAAAGATAAATTCCTCTCAATTACTACATTCAATAATTCATACATGAAGGAGAATTCCATATTTTCACAGCACTGCTGCTCAATTGAATATACATTGTTAATGTTTATGCTGGATAAAATGCTGGCATTATTTCTTCATTATAAGAAAAATACGAATTGCATAACCAGCTATCAATAGAATCAAGAGTTGGTTTCTTTAATAGAGGCTTGACTACCGCATTTTTCCATTCAGATGGAAAAATGCCCTCTCTCATGGCCCTATTCATGATGTCAAGTAAAAGAGGGAGCAGGGAGTCTCTACATTCCTTCAGGACTCTAATGGGACAAGGATCCAATGGGGATCTCGACCTTATCTTACTTAAGAGCAGGTCAAGCTCCTGATAGGACAAAGGCGGGAAATCAACCAGACTCTTAGGTGTGATGGAAGAGACCTCCTTCAGAAGCAGAGTAAGGGGAACGGAGGGGGAGAAGTAACCGATCTTTGTACTTCCAGATTCTGGTAGATATCCGCAATCTTAGAATGAAAGAAGACAGCGATCTTGTCACAGAATTCTTGAGAGCCTGCAACAGGGACCCGTGTCTGTAGCATACAGAGCGAATCCACAATTTTAAAAAGATCTCTGGGAGAGGAAAGAGTCATAGTCAGATTAGTAGAGTACTCTTGCTTAATTCTGATTATCTCCAGCTTGTACTCCTTAAGGAGTAACCTGTGTTTATCCCTCTCCTTCAGATTCCAGCTTGTTCGCCAAAGCCTTTCCTGCTTCCTGCATCCGATGTCTCATGAGCCTAAGGGGCTCCGAGAACCAAGGTGCAGAAGGTTTCTTTCTCGCGGAGTAGCAGGCGGCGAGAGGAGCCAGCACATCGACCCCTGCACCAATGGTTTTAGACAGCTCCGAGGCCGCCAAATTAATATCCTCATAGTGGTTAGAGTTGTAGTTTTCCATTAGTGGGGCTATCGAGGTGCTTGTAATATTCTTTAGGTTCCTCCTGAGCTTAGTGTGATTGAGGGCGTCACTCTCAATGGGCTTCAAGGCGACCACAAGTTCCAAAGGAACCGCAAAGTGGTAAGACCAAGACAATGGGATAGGGACTTCTATTTTAAGCCTGTCATCATTGGAGAAGACTGCATCCAGTGTGTGACCTGCCTGGTGCATAGGGTGTTTAACCAATTGCACTAAGTCACATGCGGATAGTGCATCAAGAAGATCTACCGAGTCATTAGCATCAGGGTTATCCAGATGAAAATTTAGGTCGTCCAAAACTGTCAGATTGGCAGCACCAAAGTAGGGCTCCAAAATATTGAGAAGGGACAGGCTAAAGTCTTTTCTGGACCCAGGGGGTCTGTAAACCAAGATACCAGCAAAGGGAGTGGTCACGGGGGATTTTATAAGAAAATGTAAGGCTTGAAAAAGGTCGGAGGGCCTGGAAAGTTGAGTGGTATGCCAGGTGTGAGAGGTCTTGTAAAGAATTCCAAGGCCACCTCCTCTGCGCCCCATTCTGTCCAGTCTAGCTAAGGAATAACCCTCCGGCACAGCCTCAACCAGGTCCGGTCCTGAGGACTCAGTTGCCCAGGTTTCGGTAAGGAAAACCCAGGTGGGCTTACGGGCTAAAACAAAATCGCGAAAGGCAATATTATTTTTAACTAAAGATTTAGTATTGATAAGATAACCAGATTCTCTCAGAGGGGGCAGCTGGGAAGTGGTGATAGAAAGGGGCGTGGCATGGCGGGTTGTTATCGACTTACCATGCATATTAAAACATGTGCAATAAAAAGCATCCTGCAGGAGGTCTGGCGAGCAGGTATGATGGCATGGGAGCCGAGCAGGTCTCAGACGAGCAAAATCCTGATAGGAATATATGGGGCCAGCTAAGGGAGGCATGGCGAATATACTGAAAGGCCAGAGTCTCAGGCCCTTTAGCACGTCCTTAGCGCGGACGGGCGCAGACGGGCAGGACTCTGGCGAGACTCAGGTGTAGGGAGGGCGTGCCCGCTGCGCGTCACCCCTGCGCGCTGGAAAGAGCGGCCTTAAGTAGGCGTATGACGCGCTTCAGGAGCACTAGACCGCTCGAAAATGGCGCCCTAAAGTGTCCCCTTCACTCCCGAAATGGCGAGCAGCTGAAAATTGACCAAACAGACTTGAAAACAATGAGTTGAAGAATGAAGGAATCAGCCTGAATATAGATTCAAGGTCAATTTATACACTACATCCAATATATTAACAGCTGTCGTAATGCTTATTTTGTTGAATGAATGAATAATAGTCTGCAACAGTTCAGTGAAATGGGTTGGATACCTCATCTGCAGTCTTTGAATTTTAGATGCACAATGTGCTGTTTGCAAAACAAAGTTTTCTGCTGCAGAGGCTTAAGTCCAATATGTCTTCAAGACTATTGCCACAAGCTTGTTTAACTTTTCAATTTTTACATTTGTTGTGTCTATTTTTGGCCATTAAATACTTTGAGCTAGTCATTAACTTTCCCTGCCAAGAATGAAAAGTAAGAAAATTAAGTAAGAAATAGCATTGAAGAAATTGACAAACATTTTCCTTGGTGGAGATATGAAACTCAATATTTTAGTCACTCCTAGTTCTGTTCCAGGGAAAATGTAACGCAGTCAAATGGCTTTTATTCACTTATCTTCTAGGCCTATATTACACCCTTAAGGGATGACTTATGGATATATAAAAATATGTTTTCCTATATGACAAAGGCACTGTTCTTTGCCATGTGTTACTGCAATGTCTTTAAACTTGCAGCCCAGCCAGAGCACAGTGGTTTTCTTGGCAGCCATATATATTTTGGCATATATGTGCATGGTGTAAGTGCACTCTGCCGCCCAAATATGACAATTAAATCGCATGCAATTGATGCATTTTCTGTGCCACTACTATAGCATTATTACAGGAAAGTTAAATAGACCAATTGTGTAAAACCAATTTAAAAAACACCAAATTTTGGAGTGGTGCACTACCCGGGTGGTCAGTTCAATAAATATGTTCACTTGTTTGGGTTGTATCAAAATCAATCCTTTAGTTCCAGCCAACGCGTTCCGTTCATTAAACAATTAACTTCTTCAGGGCAATCGTGGTTAATGGGACGGCAAAGAGAGATATTCTTCCTGTCTAGTAATGCGCGTGGTGCAAGCCTGCTCAGGTAAGCTTGTGGTGTTCGTCACAAAGAAGCGTCTCTTTGGCAGTTGCGAATGGTCGCAATATTACAACGGGTGCGGGCTCCTTGATAAGGGCCAGGATCCGTGGTTCTGTGATGCAGTACGACCGGATCGGGATTTACAAATGCAAGTGAATAAAATATCTTGGGCCTGACTCACAAAGGTAAACTTACACTTTTGTGTAACTTTACGCTGGCTGGCAATTCACAAAGGAATTTACGAGTAGTATTTTTTTAAGTGCAGAGTCTCCATACATATAAAGATCGGTCTTACCACAGCAGACACATCTAACTATTTCTCACAGTTTGCCCATGTTCCGAGTCTGGTAGTATAATAATCTACAAAAACAATGGGATATCATCCACAAGGTATGAGGTCCTTTGTTGATACTACACGGAGAATGATATTAGAATGATATTACAAAACACAGGACAAAAGATAGAATGCATAGGATGTTTACTACACCTCAGTTAGTGCTGTAATTCTAACAGTAGGTTTCTACATTCTGCTCTACAGCTAAGCCTTATAGCAGACAGTAGACAAAGTTATTACATATTTCATTTTTCTATGATTTGTCAGTTTAGGAAATTCTCTCAACTCCATTCATCTGATGTGTAAAGGAAAATATTTATTTCAAACTGAACTATGACATGAAACTTTCTCAATAGATATTCTATGATTTAATGTCAACATGTCAGCAGCGTCTGTGAAAAAGAATATACTACTATTGTAACAATATTTGTCTGTGAATAAATTGAGTGTCCACTCATATTTGACATTCAGTAATTTTTTCAGTCACAATAATACCAGTTTTAAGCAGTTTTAAGCATGTTAGTTTGCAATAAACTCTAAGTGCATGCAAATCATATCTATTTATTTAAAGGTTTTATATAGCGCTGGCTCAACCCGGGGGTATCAGAGTGCTTTACAAGTGCTTTACAAGAGTATGGATATAGTGCAGGAGTTTCATAATTTAGGATTCAAATAGGATATAAAACAGAGTTTACAAAACATAGGATTAAAACAGGATATAATACAGAGAACATAGAGCAAATAAATGTTTTACATGTGTTAGAGTGGCAAGAAATAGTAATCCACATTTGTAAAGCGCACAATCACCCGTAAGGGTCTCTAGGCGCTGGGGGCCGTCGGGAAGATTAAGCAAGCTATTGCCCAGAATCACATGGTGCTGGGCTAATCTGCCGCCGGTGCCAGGGATAGGAAGGTTGGAAGGGAGGCGGGTAAAGGGTGCTTAGGAGTGAGTAGGGGAGAAGCATGGACTATGAAAGGGGAGGAAGTAACTAAAAGGAAGGGAGTATGGAGGGAGATGGAAAAGAAAAAGGCGAAAGCAAGGAGGGGAAAGGAGGGGGAAGAGAGAGAGAAGAAAAAGAGCAAAATGAAAGGCTTAAGGACCCCAAAATGTGTTGAGCAGGTGCAGTTTGAGGTCTTTTTTAAAGCTGATGTAAGAGGCGTTACAAAGTAGGCCTTAAAGAAGGATGATGATAGGGGCATTACAAGAGAAAAAACGAGATTGTGTGGATTTCTTTTTTAACAGAGGTGGAACAAGGAGGAGGGAGTTGGTGCTTCTCAATGATCGGGGGCAGCCCGCTTTGTTGAGTTTGTTAGTAAGATATAGCAGTCATTTTGGTGAAGGGCTTTGTGGGTAATGCTGTTGTGAATGTATCTAGGACCCTAATTAAATATTCCCGATGTATGCCCTTATGTGGTTAAAACAAATCATATCATTATAAAGGCAAAAGAATCATATCCATATTTAGTAATAGCCAAAGCAGTCCAAATATGGCAAGGCTACTTCCTTAGACTCCTAGAAAGTACAACGAGTTCTTTAAACATACCAAACCTCCAGCAACGCGGGAATTCCCCCTGCTTTTGTTTTGATTTGCCCTAGAACTCCTGCGAGTCCTGAAAGCACTGCCAGTTCTTAGTGACATCTCTTATTGACGTCTTATGTCCAACCTTACGTCAAACACGGCACCTTCCAGGTATAATTATACCAGCATTTGCCCTAAGCAACACACGGTGGTTTGGAGCAGAGCGGCTATCTACTTACCCGAAGCCCAGCTGATGCAAGTGCCGAATGAAGCCGTCCCTCCCATTTGATGCACTGAGAAAGACCCTGTCTTTTCTCCTGCCGAGAAAATCCAGCTTCAGTGTTTCCAGTCACCCTTGCGGGTTACTGGGAGATCGAGTCCTGAGAACGAGATAAAAGACCTCCTTCATTCTAAAACCAAGGTACGGAGCTGATTAGACCCATAGAGAATTCTTGATTCAGATTCTTGGCAAAACTAACTTAACTTAAACTGCAACTCCCTTACTCCTTCCCACGTCCTAGGCTTAGGTTAGGTACACTGGGGTAGGCGTATCTTAGAAGCACCAGTTGAGTACGTTTAGTCAACTTTTATCATTGTATATAATTGTATATATTTTATCCGTTTTAAGTATCATATGGCTAAGAAACCATATCAAATGCTTTTAAAGTATTATTTCATAATACTCCTTTTACTGTACGCACTTTACTTTATGATAAGTATTGCAATTATGGCAATTCACTTCTCTTGCATGAGAAAGAAGACTGCTAGACTGCTCAATAAATAACACCTTTTATTGAAAACGCCCGATTCTCTATTTCTCTGCACTCTGGTGAAACTAAGCATGCACGATTGACTGAGTGAAATAGCTATCTATTGTTTTCACACGACTCTGGAGATATACTCCTTATTCTGGGAGGAGCAAAGTTGTCATGTTTATGCGGTTGTCATAAGCTAATCCCATCTTGTCTAATCAGTGAAGTTAACTCCTCCCTGTTCATTCGAGAAAGTTTCTAGTGACCTCTGAGCTAGCTGGCATACCTAATTAAGTCTAACATATTCAGTAGAGACCTAGTCGACCGCAGTCCTACGTCTAAACTGCCGTTTATGTTATTCCAATGCGCAGAGCCTATTGGGAATATAGGAACTACACTACAATGCATGCAATCTTGTAGGAGGATCTGCCGTCGATGGGTAACCATTTAAGGGCTTTGAGGGCTGGAGAGATGTGGTCAAAGCGTTTGCAGTCAGTGATGAGTCTAGCAGCCAGGTTGAGTACAGATTTGAGAGGTGCAAGGTGAGGTTCAGGGGTTCCAGAGAGGATAGCATTACCATAGTCTATTCTCGAGAGAACTAGAGATTGGATGACCGATTTAAAGTCGTCCGCTGTAATGAAGGGTTTAATTTTCTTTAGAAGACGGAGAGAGACGAGTGCTTATTTGGCCGAGATTTTTATATGGTCCTGAAGGGAAAGGCTCTTGTTGACAGCGATACCAAGAGATTTTACTGAGTTGGAAATAGAGAGCAGACAGTTGAGGTCATTAAGGTCAGAGATGCATGTTTGGATTGGAAGAGGGTTGTGTTTTGGAGAGAAGAGAATTATTTCAGGTATTTTAGAGTTGAGTTTGAGATAAATCGAGTGGAACCAGGATAGAATTTTTGCCAGGGTGCTGTTAAGATGCAGAACATCAGAGTGGGATCTAATCTTATAGTAAAGTTGGGTATTGTCAGCATAGAGGTGGTAGTTGATTCTGGCCTGTTTAAGAATGAGGGTAGGGGGTTGCATAAAGAGATTAAAGAGAGAGGGAGAGAGAACAGAACCCTGGGGGACAGCAAGGGAGATGGGTGTGGGGTGTGAGAGCCAGTTGTAGATTGTTATTTGTTTTGTTCTATGTTGAAGGTAGGTGGAGAACCATTTGAGGACAGGACCATCGAGGCCAAAGCCAACGCGATAAGTAGGGCAGGGTGGTTAACAGTATCAAATGCTGCAGAGAGGTCAAGGAGAATAAGAAGGCAGGTCTCGCCATTATCTAGGGAGTGGTGGATGTCATCCACAATGTTAAGCATGGCAGTTTCAGTACTGCAGCCTTTTCAGAAGCCGGATTGTAAGGAGTTGAATAGGTTAAAAGTGTCAATGTGTTTGTCCAGTTGAAGCCAGGCACATTTTTCAAGGGCTTTAGAAAGCAGGGGGAGGTTGGAGATCAGGCGGAGATTAGTAAGATCGCTGGGATCAGCATTGGGATTTTGTGAATGGGAGTGATTTGCCTGAGTTAGAGGGAGGCAGGGACACATCCTGTGGTAAGGGAGGAGTTGATGGTAGTGGTCCAATAAGGGGCAATGATGTGATTAAGCTCCTGGACAAGGTTGAAGGGAGAGGGTCTTTGGTGTGTGAGGACAGTTTGAGTTTAGAGATGATGTTAGAGACTTCAAGCTCTGTTACAGGGTGGAAATTGTGCCAGGAGGCGTTGTTTTTAAGCTATGAGTTGGAAAGGCTGTTATCCAGAGAGGTAGAGGCAAGAAGGTGGGAGGAGGAGTCAGAAGGGAGAGTTAATAGGGAGGGTGGTATAGAAGAAGAGTCTGCAGCATATAGGGGATAAGGAAGGACCTGCGATACAATGATGGATTGTTCTATTTTGGCTTTTATTTGGAGAAGAAGTTAGCAATTTCCTCGCATCTGTCAGGAGAGGCCATTAGTTATGGGGAGGTTAGAGGATGTTTGGTTTTGAACAAAGTAGAACAGCTCCCTGGGTCTCTTTTTGGCACGATCGAGTTGTGTGCGGATGAAGGAAGCCTTTTCAGTGAAAATGGGTTTCTTGAAGGTGGCGCTAGCAGATCTGAGGAGGGCAAAATGTGCGGGTGAAGGGTGTTGTCTTTCAGTTAGTCTAAGTGCACGTCTTTCGTTGTTAAGATTGGAATTGAACCACGATTTGTATGGAATTTTTCTTAGAGTGTTTAGTTTGGACGGGGCAATTTGATCTAGGACATCAGTGACAGTTTTGTTGAAATGCTCAGTGAGTTTGTTAGCATTTTGGGAGAGAGGGGTGAGAAGAAGTTGTCCTTGGAGTTTAGACTCCAGTTCGCCATGAGGGATACAATTAAGATTTCTGGTCCATTTCGTGGGTTTGATGTTATTGGTGGGGGGAGCAGTGGTGGCGATTGAGAACAGGATGCGGTGATGGTCAGACCAGTCAATGGGGATGATGTTGGAAAGGGAAGCAAAGTCATTGTTGGCGATAATGGCATCAAGGGTGGCCCCTTTGATGTGGGTTGGAGAATGATAAAGTTGTTTGAGGTCACTGATCTCTAGAAGATTAGTGAGGAGGTTGACTGAGGTCTCATCGGTTTCATTCCAGTGGAGATTGATGTCTCCTAGGAAGATATTTTTTAAGTTAGAGAGTAAGGATTGAGTAAGAAGTTCAGAAAATTCCTCAGTAAAGGTAATAGAGATCACCAGGAGGGTGATAGATATTGTGTAGTTGAATCGGGGGAGAACCTTGAAACTTACATTCGGCTTCAAGGTATTCAAAGGTAGTGCGGTCCGAATTCTTGACTAGGGAAAGTTGAAGGTCGTTTTAAAGAATATTGCTAATCCACCCCCTGTTCTTTCAGCTCTGTCTTTTCCAATGATAGAGTAACAGGGGCGGGGTGGAGTAAGTCAAGGCTGGTCGTTGAGTGTTCATTTAGCCAGGTTTCCGTGAGGAAGGCGATGTCAATCGATTCACTAAGGATAGTTTCAGATATTTCGATTGCATTTTGGACAGCCAAATGGCAGTTCACAAGCATGCAGGAGAGGGGTTTAGGGTTGTCTGCGGTGGAGGGGCACGGATGGTTGAAGGTAAGTTGGGGTGGGGGTCAAGGCGAGACGGGAGAGGAGGGGATTCTGCTTGTCCCTAAAATAATGGTAATGTTGGAGTGAGTGGGGGAGGAACGTTAATTTATGAATTTGCATGGTAGGAATAGCAAAGGTCAAGTGGGTCGGAAGAGGAGAGATGGCTCCAAGCACGGAAGGGCCTGTGGGTGCGGCAGCTGAGGGTACTAGTGCTCCACGGTTTAGGTATGGAGATGTTTTGTGAGCCAGAATTGAGGGAATTGGAACGATTGAGGAAGAATCTGGGATAGAGAGTGTTGAAATCTTCTCTCAGTCGTCTGAGTTCAGTCGTCAGGGTAGAGAGATTGCATTCAATTTTGGATAGTGTCTGGATTAAAAGAATCGGAGGATCGCGGTTGAGAAGGAGGTAGGGGATAGAACGTGTTCAGTGTTGATTGGAGGAGAGAAATAGAAACTGGTGTGAGGAGGTGGAGAAGGCCAGGAGTAGGGATGCGAGGAGTGCTCAGGCTGTTGGATGCGGTGAGGGCCGATGAGAAGGACTGGAGGGTCAGGAGATGTGGTTAGGCATGATAATAGGGAATGAGGGGCGCTGGGATAGATGACAGTAGGTTTGAGAGGTTGAATGCAGTTCAGAGAGGGGGAAAATGGGGCTAGGGCCTGGTGGGGACTTTAGGCGGTTCCAGGAGGGGTTTGCAAAAATGTGTAGATTCGTCAAAACACAGCCATTGAAGCCTGTTCAAAAAACCAATGTAAAATGTATTACCCAAAAGGACTAGAGATTATAAAACCACCACTGGTTCTATTTTTGGAAGATTGATATTTTCTAAATGAAAAAACAATCTCTAACAACCAAAGAGTTTTCTCAGCGGTGCATTTACCTCTTTTCTTTACCATCCTCCATCACTCAGACAAAAAAAACTGAGTAAATTGGACTGCCAGCAACTGCTCCCAACTCTAGGTCTGAGGCACTCAGGATTTGGACTTCTGTTCTGAAAAGACTGGTCATCATCAGTTTCTCAGGTTCTCATCATTTCGTCCTATCTATGAGTTTCTAGCTAAAGTCCAAGTATGATATCTTCCATTAATGTCACTCAAAATGAGATCCTGGTGGATCATATATTATTTACAAGAAAGAGAAAAATTTGCAACTGATCATAAAAGTAGAGGTAATGGTGCTCAGTACCCGAGTGATCCCGCAGTGAAGTTATAGGTGCTGCCTGCCTGGGTAGCCTTAGGGTGGTGTTCCCCCAAACATGTTGCCTACTTACCTCAAACATTTGCTAAAATATGTGTTTGTTGGCCATAGGATTCAGTGCAATTTACCTCTGCTGACAAGAGATAAAGTGCTTGTGCCCGCTGCCATAAACATGGTTTGATTGGCATTTATATGATTGACATAATTAATATACTTATAAACCCCTTGTAGAGTAGTATACCATTAAATGCACCGATTGTGCCACCAACTTAAGTAGAACTTCAAAGGTTGTGTGACAGAACCATGCATGCGTTTACCATGCATGCCGGTTCCACGCAGTCTTAACCATGCGGGTCTTAACCACGCATGCGTTTACAACGAAATATGCATTGTTAAGGCATGTTTGGCAAAGACATATATTCGTGGATAAGACTTATCAGTTATACATTTCCCCTGACCCCTGGTCCCACCCTGAGACTTAAAACTACCCCCACCTTCCTGAAAACCAACCCCATCCCGAGCCCTAAAAACTTCCATGCCCCCTCTAAGCTCTAAAAACTACCCAGCACTGCCTAAGTCCTAAAAACTACCCTGCCCCCAAGCCCTAAAAAGTATCCCAATTCCTTCCTCCTTCCCTGAGCCCTGAAACGCCCCCCAAACCTCTGCCCTGAGACCAAAATCTACCGCTCCCTTCTAAAACAACTATCCATAAGCCCTAAAAACTTCCCTGCCCCAGCCCTAAAAACTACCCTACCCCCCCTAAGCCCTAAAAACAACCCTGACCCCGCCAGCCCTGAAAAAACTCTAACCCCCAGCCCTGAAAACTAACCAACACTTAAAAACGACCCCCACCCGCAAAACCCTGCCGCTGCCTCATTTACCTCACTGCATTCTCTCCTGATCCTTCCTGCTGCTGCCCATTACAGGCAGCAGCTAGACCACGCGCTGCCTCACTCACACATATGCGTAGTTAAGGTATATGTTTGGTTAAAGCAAGCGTGGTACTGCTTGCTTTGCTGGAACAAGGTGGCTCTGCCCACATCATTCCGACCATTTCCCCACTTTAAAACATGTCACAGGCCTGTCATCATAGCCTAAATGCAGTTTTAAACTGTCAGGTCAACTTGACCTTCAAACCCCCTCTCCTTTTATTACATATGACTGACCCATAAGGTAGGCCCTAGGTAGCCCATAGGGCAGAGTGTTGTGTAATTAGAAGGTTGGGCATGTACTTTTTAGTTTTACATGTCCTGAGACTGAAAAACTCCTTTGAGTCCTATCTCTCTTAAAGGATAACATTCGGGCTCCTTTTTATGTTTAATAAGCTGTAGTTTCGAATTGGGAGCTGGTAGTTATGTCATTTTGGCATCTATGAAACTGTAATGACAACATTTCTTCAATGGTAAAGTCTGATATTTCATTACAATTTTGAAAATGTCACTTTTAGAAGATTTTCCTGCCATTTGCCATGTGTGTCTGCAGCCTGTTTTGTGTCACTTGACTTGGTGTTGCTTACAGGGAGATTTGGTGAATTCCTCCCAGACAGTCACACAATAGAGGTATTAGGTGTGCCTCAATTGACCATGTGCTAGCAGGAAAAGGAGTATTTAGAGCTGAGCACAGCCCCACTCACAACTGAATAGCCTGTGCTCTGCTTCCGTACATTGGGCCTAACATCCCGGTATTGTCATTGCAGTCAGCTTGGATCCAGAACGGGGGAGTCAGGAAGTTCCATGCTCCTTCAAAGAACCTTTCCTGAAGTTTATCCCACCATCCAGAAGACAGGCACCAGGGTGTAAAGACAGGACCTTCATACCCACTCTTCAACACGCGTCTGACCTAGGGAACACTGCTGTGCTGCTGGAAGAATGGTCTCCCTGCTGCACTTCTCTTCTACAAGATTTCTAGCCTGCCTAGATTTCTGCCCTGTTTATCCTGCTGCTCTGCTACTGTTAGACACTGGATCTCGAGTTGGAAATGGTTTTCACCCTGTCCAAGTAGGCACCACAATCCTAGTCAGGGAAATTCACCTACAAAACCTAAATTAACCTGTGCTCACCCTCTGGTAGCTTGGCACAGAGCAGTCAGGCTTAACTTAAGAGGCAATGTGTAAAGCGTTTGTGCAAAACTTTAATTACAGTAAAACAGTGCAAACTCCACAAAAAGGCTCCACACCAGTTTAGAAAGGTAAAGGATATCTATTTGAGTCAAAGAAGAAAAAAACAACAAAAACCCAATAAGTAGAACTTGGAATATGAATTTTTAAAGCATAATCTGCAATATAATGCCCATACGTCAATAGCCCTTATGGGTTACATGATGTCGCACTGGATTGGCGCAAATCCAAAGTTTAAGGCTGACCGCGAGGAAAGGCAAGCTGGCTACAGGACCCAAGCAGGTCCCCTGAAAAAGGACCTTGGTTAGAGCAAGCATCGGTGTCGAAGACTCAATGCGTCGGTTCTGATTCAGTCAGTCAGGTAGATTGGTCAAAATTGAGCCTCGCAGTTGGGTCCCACATCGTCATTGAACCCCTTGTGATTCAGTCGGGTCACACGTCGTTGTCTAGCAGCACTGGGATGTCTTCAGATCGGCACTGTATGGTGTTGAAGAGCACTAAATCAGTTTCAATTGCTGCAAAGTCATTACTGCTTCGATTTTGCAGGGGAAGCAGCTGTAGCAGAGTTAAAGGAAGTATTTGATGTCCCTAAGACTTTAAGAACAGGAGGCATATCAGCAAGCCTTTGGAGAACCTGGGTGCAGGATGTAAAGAGCAGGTCCAGTCCTTCTCAATCCCAGGAAAGAAGCAGCCGGCAGCAGGACAACACAGCAAAGCTTGAAGCAAAGTGGAAGTGTCTTGTGCAGCACAGTAATCAGCAGGCAGAAGGCCAATATAGCATAGAAGTTAGCAGAGTGGCAGTCCATCTTACAGCACAACAGCTCTTCTTTCTCACAGAATGTCCTTAGTTCTAGCAACATTCTGATTTGGTGGTGTCAGAGGTCCAGTACGTATACCCTGTTGTGCCTTTGAAGTGGGGGAGACCTCAAAGAGGCCTTTGAAGATCACAAGTTCCCAGCCTTTCCTGCCCTGGCTAAAGACTAAATACAGGGAGGTATATTGGAGCTCTTTATGTGGGGACAGGAACAGCCCTTCTCAGCTGCAAATGTCAGCTCCTCCCTCCCAATCTACCTTAGGAAGACCCATCAGCCTGGTGATGGGCCATCAGGGTGCAAATGACATACCCCAGCTCCCCATGTGACTTCCTAGAGGGAAGGCAGAAAGCCCAGCTGTCACCCAGCCCAGATGTGTATTTAGAGACAGGCAGAGGCACAGAATGGTTAAATTACGAAAATGCCAACTTTCTAAAAGTGCCACTACCAGACTTACAATTTCAAATCCAACTTCATCATAAGTTGTGACCTATGTTCCCTGCAGTGTGCTCGTGTGCCAAGACCCTACTGTTTCCAGGCATGCTGGGCCTCTGCTGGAGCACGAATCAAGAGAATTTCTTGTGCAAACTTTTTAAATCATTAGCGCTAAAGGAAGCTTTCTCTTGGTGCATGCTGTTATAGGAGCAGTACACCTGCTCTTCCAGAACTGTTCTGAATGGGTCCCCTGAAAGGGGAAAGCATACTTTTAGTGGCAGGAAACTCTCACCAATGCCGTCTGCTCCACTGCTGGTGTGGAGTGAATTCTTATGTAGATACACTTAAGACCTTTACAATCGCTTTCAAACTCAATTCCTTGTTAGCAAGCTTTCATGTAGCTCCTGCGGCATTGGGCCAGAGCTGCTGACTTTGGCGTTGATGAACCAAGTTCGATTCTTGACATGGGCTCAACATCCTGTAATTCCAGGCAAAGCACTAGGGGCACATACATCAACATAAGGAATTGAGATTCCTTAATAGCGATTATTAAGGAATCGCTATTTAGGAATCACAATTCCTTGTACATGTAGGAATCGCTAAATATATTATGATTACTACACATTCCCTATTAGTGAATCACATATTACTATTCACTAATAGGGAATGCCATCCCATTCATTTCTATGAGCTTAGGGGCCCCTAGGAATTCGTAATTTGAGATTACCAAGAAGGTAATCGCAAATTGCTCATGCAATTTCAAGGATGCTAGGGGGCCAAAAGGCCACCATGATGCACCCCCAACATTGGCATGTCTTAGGAATTGCTAATTACCATCAAATTGAAGTTGATGGTAGTATGCGATTCCTTAATGCAAAGTCGCATTCTTAAAATGATTTGTGCATTACATTTAGGGAGTCGCAAATTGCAGTTCCCTAACTGCATTCGCAACATAGATAATCGCACATTTTGCGATTACCTATTTTGGGAATGGCTTTGGGCTTGATGCATCTCAAAAGGCTAATCACTGGTCGCAAATTGAATCAGCCCATTTGCGAACAGTAATTAGCTTGATTAATGTGCCCCTTAATCTCCCCATTCTTTTAAAAACAATGTAACAGGTGACTGCATTTCACCTGTGCAGGCCAGGTAACTGATTTCACTCATTGAAGTTGAAATGAAATTGTGCACACCAAACCACATGCCTTGTCCTCTGCATGCATTGCTTATTTTCCTAAGTGAGCCCTGTGCTAGCCTTGGATTTCTATTATCTTACGCAGGCTGTGCTCCAGAAGCAACCTTTGTCTAAACAGTGCAACCTAGCAATACCTAATCTGCACTAGCTCATCTACTAATCCCACGGACCATCTGCAGGAACTCATATACCTGCTCCTACTAATGATCATACCCAACTGATACTAATTTTAATCCACATCAAAGGCTCTGAAGTGGACATGGAGACATCGAATGGGCTCCTTAAGAGAACTAGAAAAAACCCTTTACAAAAATAACCACTGGATTACCAATTTACCTTGGGTCCTGAGCAAGTGCTGATTTGCATAAAGCACTTCAACACCTTGTTAGGGGTAATAAACACTATATAAATGTAATTACAATGCAATACTTAATAAACAATCTGTTACATTTCTGTAGTGTCCACTCCTTGTCCTTCTGTCCCCCCTTTTTGACTCATCAATAGAGTCAGAAAAAGGCTCAGCCTTGAGGTGTCATCTTCGGTTAAAGGGTGAGTGATCTCACTTCTTGCAAATACCACTGATTCTGGCAGCTCACTTGCTTTCTTAGTTAGTTGTTGCATGTCTTTGACGCACATTCCCTTGGCTGAAGTGCACTGAGACCATTCACTGCCGCACACAGGGAAAAAATAAATTAGAGGGAACGTTGGTTGTGAATTTACATTGTGAGTACAGAGACACCAAACTCCAGCTCCAACAAAAAGTGCTGCAGGCCCAATGGCAACATTTTATTTACAGGCCATGGGCACATATAGTGCACTTTACTAGAGCTTATAAATCAATATATTATAGCAAATGTGGATAAGCTAATGTTACCATGTTTTGAGTACAGAACTTATGGACTTTGGCACTGGTTAACAGTGGTAAAGTGCCCATAATTCTAAATCCCAAAAAAATTGAGTCAGCAAAACAGGAGGTCAGAAGGCAACAAGTCAAGGCAAACCACGCCAAGGACGCCAATCTAACAGCTAGCTTCTGCCTGCGGACAATGACTGGATCTTCCACTGTCCAGGACCTCCAGAGTGACTCACAAGGGCTAATTTGCAGCTCTCTGTTGCAGCACGACAAAAGACATCCCTGACCCTCTAAGTGATGCCCTGCCAGTCCTGGACCCTTGGAAGTGGGCTCAATGTGCCCAGATTGTCAAAATCCAAAGGTGGGGACTTAAAATGTTTTGGGCTGAACTGCTCGGATGACCAGGAGGAAACTGAGATCAATCTGCTAGCATATCCACCTGAGGTGCATCGCTGGTGAGATTGACTTTGTGGCTCCTCCCACTACGCTTTTGTCCACAGCAACAATTCCATTTCAGTAACCCTTTGCCAAAGGTGTATTCGACCTCCTGGAACTGTCCTCTCTGCAGCCTTGACCCTTGTCTGTATTTAGAAATCTTCAAAGTTGCTTCAAACCAAAGCTATCCAGGCTTACCTTGCCACTGAACCCCAAAGTTAGAAGAGATTGCCAATCACAGACTTTAGCCAAGCTTGGTCATACCAAAGCACAGGAGGGCCATGCCGTCTGTGCAACTACAAGCGAGAGTCTTGGGTATACCTATTGTGCTGCTGCCGTGCCCTAACAACCAAAAGGAGGATCATCCTTAGACAATTATGCCTAAGTGAATAAAGACTAGCCTCAAGCCCTCTGCCATATGTTTCTCACAAAGAGAACACAACATTTTGGCCTGGTGTGAAAGATTTGCACAAACAATTAGGCAAGCCTTACACGCCCGCCCTACAACTGCACCTTGCCCTCAAATAGTCCAAATGTTGATCCCGAGGTCCTCGCAAAAAACAAACCAATACCTAAAAGCAGCAATCGAATCTAAAGCTCCCTCGCACCTTACTGGTGGCACTCTCTGGTCAATCGAAATTTTAAATCTGTATTGCAATGGTTTTAGTTAACTTATGCAAATAAACGTATTCATTCATTCATTTATTCAAAGCTATCCGGTGATGACATTCCCTCATCAGACAGCACCTACAGACTTGCACCACTGGACTCTACCTTCTCAGAGCATTTCTTTCAAGACTTCTTCTAACAAATCAAATCTATTCAATTGCATCACTCATCATAAAAGCATACATTTTATTAAAAAAATAGGCAGCAGCAAATAATACTCATCATCATAAAATCTTTTTATAAAATCAATGTATTTTCCTGGACTGTAAAACCCTACATAGATAATTTGCAAAAGAGTAACACAGTGGCAGGGAAGGTGATGTTTGCAAGTACAGAAAAGCAGGTCGACATTGTTTAAAATTAAGGTTACGTAAAATCAGTACAATGTAGCGATTATGTAAGATCTGTACAATTTAGCATAAGTCCTTAAAAAGGTTAGAACATAATAAGGTATGTAAGGTACTTTAAGTAGAAATATTATCACATGGACATTTAGATAGAGTTTTAGACCAATCATTCAGGGTTTGGAATGTCACTTGAAGATGGGAGATATCCAATATGAAGCGGTTCAGGACATACTTATGTTGGATATTATAAGCAAATTTTAAATACGGTTGTAAGGGAAAAGTGACCAGAATCAGTTGATTCCTAAGAACACCCGCTTTAGTTATTTCTGGGAACAGCCTACCTTCTTCATACAATATAAGACACGTCTTATTTAGGTCTTTCTTTGAAACAGACTATGGTGTTTCAAGGCACTCAAAAAATTCTGGGTGCCCCAAGTCATAGCCGATTTGTTTAGCAGTTTTTCAACCAAGGAATTTGAGGAAATTCTTCTAAGTCTGCAGGTAAGTTCTGACCAAGACCAATCCACTCCTTGTACCTGAAACCAGTTCAGCCATATTTTTTGACTGTGACCCAGTTTCACGCGACTAGATGTTCTTGGTTGGCTTTAGGTGCTAGTTTTCACTAAAAAGAAAAAAAAAGTTCATACCTCCGTTTCTATTGATTGTAGGATTTTTATTAGAAATAGAATTTACAAATTTGTACAAAATTGGTTTGCGATTTTTCTTTTGTTGTGTTTTTACTTTATTACTAATTATGTGCTGCATAAATACTATACACATAGCTTCTAAGTTAAGCTTAACTTCATTTTGTGTCACACTACCCAGGGTTAAGCACAGGTTCATTTAGCGACTTTGTGTGGTTCACCCTGCAAGGGTTTGTGGCTGTTCCTTGACCAGGGCTCACACCTCAGCCAACCATCAACCCAATTTTTCACACTGTCAAAATGATATATTAAATGTTCCCCATCAACTCTACAGTATGTTGTCGGCCAGTAACTCCTACATTTAACGTTTCAAGCCCTTGAAGAATGCTGAGATCATTATCAAAACAAAACAAAGTTAAGCAAAACTGCTCTCACCATTCCAGCATCTTCCATTGTCATGCTGCGTTGCATGAAATCCTAGTAAATGCAGCCCTTAGGTTGATACTCTCGTAACAAACTGGCAAGAAAACTGGCAATGCAAATTCTCACCTATAAACCTCCTTTAAGCAATGGGAGTTAACTGGTGTCCATTTCCCTATAGGCATATCTATTGATTGCTTCTGATGAGAGTCTTCAACTAAGTGAGTTGCAATTCCTTAGAAATGTGTGCAGTGAGTTTTGGGAGATATATCATGCACACAGCTTCACAAATAGTACTTTAAAAACTTGAAAGATAAAAACAATAAATGTTTTAAAGTATATGAAATCATCAGAAATGTTCCTTGAGGGCACTTCTCATAGATTTCATAACCCAGTTAACCCGAGCAGTGGTGTGCGTCTTCTACATCCATATCACGGAACTCCTCTGGACAGATCAACACTAAATCCACTTCTCTTTAAAAAAACATTGTACACAAACACGCCAACCGCCTCCGCTGCAGAAGCTGGAACAAAGTCACCAAAGGCCAGCTCACCTCCGCCCTCATCAGCACCCCACCACTGACTACGCCAGACGCAAACAGCGCAGCATGCAACCTTCACTTCTGGATCACGAACTGCGCTGACATAGTTGACCCTCAAGAAAGCCATCGGAAGACACATAAAGAAAGCAGGCAGGTTTACCTCTGGACTCCAAAAATCCAGACACTCCTGCAGACAACTCAAAAGACATGGAGGAACGACAAAACCCCGTAAGCATGCATCACCCACAAAGCAACCACTAACTCATCAAATCCACAAGGAAGAAATCTCTCCAAGACAGAAAACTCATCAATGCACACAACATCAAAGTACTCTTCTTCATCATCAAGGAATTCATGCAGCAAAACAACAGACTCAGCACCTTCTTCCATCACAAAATCAAGATGATCTGCAACAACTTTGACAAACAAGACCACGTCACCGCTCCAGATCCCCAACAGTCTCTGTTCAAATTGATCCCGCTCATGACAGAAACACCCTGAAGTCCCTGAAGAGCATCCAGTCGAGAGCATCTTAAGATTCCTGCCCACACCACTACTTTTGCAGAGTCGCCTCTGCCATCACACCCAAACTACATTGGATGTTCAACTGCTATTTCGAGACTGCCATCTTCCCCGACAACTGGAAACATGCCAAAGTCGACCTCCTTCTGAAGAAACCTTCAGTGGACCCATTTTACCTCAAGAACTTCAGGCCCATCTCCCTGCTTCCCTTCAAAGCCAAGATCATCCAATAGGGTGTCAACACCCAGCTAGAAAACTGCATTGAAGCTAACAATATCCTGGACATCTCCCAATCTGGGTTCCAAAGCAATCACAGCACGAGGCCACCATACGTGCAGCCACCGACGACATCCGCTTCCTCCTCGACCAGGGCGTAGCAGCAGCCCTTACCCTCCTGGACCACTCAGCTGCATTCAACACCCTCTCCCACCACACCCTAGCCACCAGATGCCACAACACCAGTATCCAAGGCAAGGCCCTCGATAGGATCTACTCCTTCCTTACCGGCAGAACTCAGCGAGTCAGACTCCCTTCCTACCTCTCGGCACCAACAGAGACAAACTGTGGAGTGCCCCAGGGCTCCTCCCTCACCCCCACCCCCTTCAACATCTACATTGCCCCCCTCGCAACCATCATCAGGAACCACAGGCTCAATATTGTTCATATGCTGATGACACCCAGCTGATCCTCTCCCTCAAAAATGAACCCAACATCATCCGACTTAACTTAAAAGAAGGGATGAAAGCAATAACCACCTGGATGAAGAACAGCTGCCTGTAACTAAACTCAGAAAATACAAATGTTCTCATCCTTGACTCCACCTCCTCCGCATGGAACAACTCCAGGTGGACCTCCACCCAAGGAAGTCCCCTCACCGTGTCGGACCATGCACGAAACCTTGGCATCATACTAGACTCATCGCTCACAATGAACTGCCAGATCACCGCTGTCTCCTCGACTTGCTTCAACACCATCCGCATGCTTCAAAAGACCTTCAGATGGATCCCAACTGAAACCAGAAAAACTGTCACCCACGCACTCATCAGCAGCAGAATGGACTACAGCAATGCTCTCTATGATGGAATCAACAAGTAAATCCTTCGGAAACTCCAGAATGTCCAGAACGCCGCAGCCAGATGATCCTCAACATCCTCCGTCACAGTCACACCACCCAACCACTCTGTGATCTCCAGTCTTCCAGTCAAAAGAAGAATAACCTTCAAACTCATCACCCACGCATACAAGGCCCTTCACCACCCCAGGCCTACATAACTGTATAGCCGCCTTTCCTTTCACGTACCCAAAAGATACCTCTGATCAGCCCAGCTCTCACTAGCCACCGTCCCACGTATCAGCTAGACTAGACAGGAAGAAAGTCCTACTTCTACCTCACTGCCAAAGCCTGGAACACCCTCACTCTCCACCTCCGGCAATCTCCTGCATTGCCCCTGTTCAGGAAGGACCTCAAGACCTGGCTTTTTGGGTGACCTCAGCACTCAACGAAGTCATCCCCTCTGCCTCCAAGTGCCTTGAGACCCTCATGGATGAGTAGTTACGCTCTACCAATGCTGATTGATTGATTGACTTCACAGCAGGTTTCATCTGGACCATATTACAGCTCCACGTGGTTGTGGAGTGTAAACAGAGACACGATATCTGTGGCAGTGCACAGCTCTTGCACAGGACATTGTGAGTCAGCTATGCAAGCTTGCACCTGTGATTTGGCTTTTCACAAATGGCACTGTTGTGAATGAGGAGATGTTTGCTTGCAGTAAGGTTTGCGCGTAATGGGCAATCGCACATTTCCACTTTTATGCATAATGCCATTTGAGTTATTATAACTGCTATTGTAACATCTTCATACTACAACCAGGGAAACAGGAATGAAAAATTGACTAGTCACTGTATCTTATGCTTTTTTTTGATGCTGCATGATTGTAATTGTTAATTAGCGCTTGTTTGCATATTACTTCTCATCATTGTTCATGACCCCTATATTTTAGAATATTACCAGACAGTTGTTTTTGTCGATTATTATTTTTTTTTGTTGCAGTAATGGAATATGACTAAAGTCCCACAGAGTGTGTTTGATCCACATTTCTAAAACAGCTTATGGCAGCTTGTAGATAGTAAAATGATGTCATGTTGTAGGAAGCTGGCTCTGTATATACTTTACCAAAATGAAGTATAGTGTGCACAGAGTCCAGTAGAACCCCAAAGGTAGGCGGAGGTAAAAGTAGATAACACCTTCCTCTCTATTTGTGGTAGTGTGGGCGAGCAGTCAGGCTTTATCAGAGGGTAGTATTAGGCATTTCTTGTACTCACTCAATCAGCAAACGATGTCACACACAAAGACTGAACCAATGTTTTTAAATTAAAATATTATTAAGTCATTATATTTCGAAAGCCAAGCCAAACCTGGTACAGGGAAGTGAACTAAATGCTTTGAAAAATATTATGCAGTGTTGCCAAACAAATTCAAGTCAAACACCTTTGTTTGAAATACAGGTAAGTCAAGGTAATGAAATTCATGTATAGATTACTTTTTTGTTACTTTTTCAATTACTTTTTAAGGTACTTTTTTGATTCTGGGACATTTCCTAGAAAAAGGGTAAGTAAAATCAGTTTTGCACAATTGTTATTTTTCAGGTTTCCATACAAATACACAGAACATTTTTCTGAGAAAAACAGTCAATTGATTCCTAGAGAGAGAAATTAAGTTATCTGTTACTAGGTAAGTACTCTGTCTTTGGGGTTGAGTGTCTGGGGTTAGACCAATGGTTCCCTCAGGGTCGAGGATGCACTTTCAAAACACTGTCAGCGGCACCAGGGCAGCCAAGTACAGAACGCGGCAGGCTCAGGGCAAAGGGGGGTCCAGTTTAGCAAACAAATTGCACCAGCAGTGGCGCTGGGGCGGCTGGGTGCAGGGTGCTGTTTTGCCGTTGGGTGTCCTGTTGTTTTCAATAGGGATTTTCAGTTTTGATTATTAGCTGCAGGCTCGGTCCAGGAAGGCTGCAGGAGATGTTGGGGAGTCCTGGAGGGGTCAACCCACTGTGGACTCGGATTCTGGGTCCTGAGGGACCTCGCAGGGACTAGTGGGCCACTTGAACTCGGGCCGTAGACGACAAGTGAAGTGGTAGTTCCAGGCATCAGGTTTCTTTGTCCTCAGCAGGCTCTGAGTCTTGCATTGGAGATTCTTTTGAACAGAGCTGCTGTTCACAGGAGAACCAGTGTTTTTTTTAAGGCAAGCAGTCGTCCCAGGGGTTATGGAGGTTGCTGGCTGCAGGACAAGGTGACTTTTGCTGCAGGATCTCTGAAAACTGCAGGCGGGCCAGTAGGGTTGGTCCAAGTCAGTTGTTCTCTAAAGTCTCCTCAGCTGGGTGTCTTCTTTCATCCTTCTTCTTTATAGGTGGTGTGAATCTGTCTACTTGGTTCAGGGCTGACCCCTAATTTAGGGGCCTTTTAGTGGTCTCGAGGTCAGAAGCCAATGGGATACTGACCTTAGGGTGACTACACCCTTAAGCGCGGAGATATCCCTTTGGGGGTCGAATTCCTGCGCTATATAAGCATATAAATAAATAAATAAATAAATAAATGTGCTCACCTCACGTGGGGGAGTGAGCACAATTCCTAATCCTGATGTGGGAGTGCCTGCCATCTGCAAGATAGTGGGCACTGAAGAGTGGGCATTAACTCTCCTCTCTCACCTAAGGGGTTGGGTTGACAGAGGTGGGCACACCTTCTGGGTTGGCTTATTTTTCCCACCTGTCTTCCAGCCGAAAAGGAGGGGAGACAGGAAGGGTGCCTGGTCCTGATAGCAGGAGAGGTTGGGGGTCGCATTACAAAGGCTGCAAGGCCTTTGATGCTCCCCGGCCACAGAAGGTTCTTCCTGGCCTGGGGAGGTGTAAACACCCCAGCCCAGGAAAGGCTTTGTTTCTGGGCGCAGACAGCAAAGGCCCCACCCCAGGAGTCCAGAAATATCTTGTGCTGGGAGGGTGGTGTCTACCCGTCAGGGAACACACCATAGGCTGGTCGTTTTTCAGGGGGCATCTCTAGGATGCCCTCTGAGTGCATTTTCCATTAAATCCCACACTGGCATCAGTGTAGGTTTAATGTGCTGAGAAGTTTGATACCAAACTTCCCAATTTTTGGTAAAGCCATTATGATGCTATGGAGTTCGTAATGACAAACTCTCAGCACCATATACTCTTAATGGCATTACTGCACTTACGATGTCTTAGAATTGGCTTAGACACTGTAGAGGTACAGGGCTCATGTACCTGTGCCCTCAATACTGGTATAGTGCACCCAGCTAGAGGGGTAGCTGACCTATGCCAGGGCAGTGGGTTGTAGGCATGGCACACAGGGATGTGTGCCATGTTGACTCTTCACTTTGTTCTGCACCAAAACACGCAGTCTGCAATGGCAGTGTGTGTGTGTGGATGTAAAGGTACAGGGCCTCTAACTGTGGCACAATAAGTGCTGCAGCCCTTAGAGCCTTCCCTGGCCACAGAGCCCCTGGTACCCATCGTACCTTTTACAAGGGACTGACATGTGGCCAGTGAGGTGCCAATTGGGGGTACAAGTAAACAGTTTTGGGAAAGAACACAGACCCTAGTAACCTGATTGGCAGGCACCCAGGGAACATCAAGCCAAAGTGCATTAGTAGTCTGGAAATGAAATGAAATGAAATGAAAATAAATTTATTGAGCGCGATTGCTGCCCGGGGGCGTCCAAGCGCTAAGTTGTGCTGAGGCGGAGAGACCAGGAACGGAGGAATTAAGACACGAAGGATTTAGCGAACAGTAGTGTCTTCAAGTTTTTCCGGAATGAAAGCAGATTTGGATTCGATCGGAGTGAGAGGGGAAGGGCGTTCCAGAGTTTGGCAGTGTTTAGAGAGAACAGCCTGCCACCCGACCTGGCTCTCTTCACTCTGGGAACAACAGCAAGAGAGGCTTCCATCGACCTAAGGTTCCTGTTTGGGTGATAGGGGGTTACAAGGTCGTTGTTAATGGGTGGGCCTGTTTTCCAAAAGGCGTGATGTGCCATGCATAACGCCTTGAATGCTACTCTCTGCCTCACTGGCAGCCAGTGGAGACTCTTCAGAGCAGGTCTGGCTGACTGGGATCGTGGAATCTGTAGCAGGGTGCGAGCTGCACAGTTTTGCACGATCTGTAATTTCCGGAGGGTCATTTCAGGAGCCCCAACATACAGGGCATTATTCGAGTCCAGACGAGACTGAATGAGGCCTTGTACCGCCACCTTTCTAGCTTCTAACGGTAGAAGTGGAAGGATCTTTCTGAGAATTCTTAGTAGGCCAAAGCATGTGGCGGACAACTTCGTGGCCTGGGTGGTAAACGAGAGTTTGTTATCCAGCCACACTCCTAGGCTCTTCACACTTTCCTTGGGGGTGGGGGGGGGACCCAGAGTACAGGGCCATAGAGAGGTGAAAGGTACTGGGGGGGTTGGGCCTAGGAGCATTAGCTCCGTCTTGTCCCCATTCAGTTTTAGGGAGGAGGAGGTCATCCATCCCTTGACATCCTCTAAGCATTTTAGCAGATCTGCCGGGCATTGCCTGTTGTTGCTAGGGCCAATGAGACCACTAGTTGAGTGTCGTCGGCGTATGACACAATTTTGATGCCATACGGTTCGACGACACCCGCCAGCGGCCTCATGTATACGTTGAACAGCACAGGGCTCAGGGAAGAGCCCTGTGGTACTCCGCAGCTGAGGGTTTTCCTGGAGGACATTGTCTCGCCATCAAAGATCCGAAAGGATCTCTCCGACAGGAAAGACTCAAACCACCTTAGTGCGTCGCCAGATACTCCGATGTCATGGAGACGGTTCAGCAAGGTGTTATGGCTGACCGTATCGAATGCGGCACTTAGATCAAGGAGGATCACTGCCACTGATCCCCCCTGATCCAGTACCCTTCGAGATTCTTCTGTGACTGCTAGCAAGGCGGTTTCAGTACCGTGCTTCGGTCTAAAGCCTGTCTGCGATGTGTGTAGCAGAGAATGGTTCTCCAGGAACTGAACGAGTTGGGCGTTTACAAACTTCTCCAGGACCTTGCTGACCCAAGGGAGAAGTGAGATGGGGCGATAGCTAGCGTTATCATCGGGATCTAGGCTAGGTTTTTTTAGCAGCGCCCGCACCATGGCTTGCTTCCATGTCGTGGGGACTACGCATGCAGAGATGGACGAGTTGAGAAGTTCCAGCATTATTGGCAAGGTGGTTTTAGATGCCTGCAACAGGACATCTGGGGGGGCAGGGTCACATGGGGAGCCTGATTTAACTTGGCGTGCCACCTTATCTAAGGTGTCGAGATCCAGAAGAGGGAAGTGCTCAAGGGAGGGCTGCTCGGGATGAAGGTGCGATCTAGGAAGAGGTGAGGCAGTCGCGTCCCGGTTTGTAGCTACTGATGGGAATGTAGAGTAGATTTTTACAACTTTGTCATGAAAAAAGTTAGCAAGCTCATTACATTGGTCCTGGGTTTTATTGGGCGGGGTTGCTGTATTGGGGCTGGTGCATAGCTTTATTATATTAAAGATTTCCTTCGGCTTAGATTTAGCTTCAAGAATTTTATCTGAGTAGTAGGTTGCTTGGGCGAGCCTGATTCCTGTTTTATAAGTTTTAATCGCCTCTTTATAGGCGGCCTTTTTGTCCGGAAGGAAATCTAGTCGCCAGGCTCTCGCTTGTTGCCTGCAACGGCGTTTTAGTTCCCTCAGGGAGTCGGAGAACCAGGGTGCAGATTTGTGTATTTTCTTTGAGGAAGATCTGCGAAGAGGGAGGATCGGGTCCAATGAATTTGTAATCCAGTCTACAAAATTACTATTTGCCACATTAGGGTCTGGGCAGGGTAGTGGACGAGTAGCGTCCAGAATGTGTACCCAGGCATCCAAAGGGAGCTTTTTCCAATTTCTTCTGGTCGTGGATTGGGGTGGTAACTGGGGGACTTTTTGTGTGGTCCAAGTAAACGGGACCAGAAAGTGGTCCGACCATGGGATGGGAATAGGTAAATCGACCGTCAGACCCGGGCAGTTGCTGAATATGGGGTCCAGCAAATTGCCCTTTTCGTGAGTTGGAGCTGACACCAGCTGGGACATTTGAAGAGCTCCAAGGTCCTCTGTTATTTCCTTAGCGAATTGGTCTGAGGGGGAGTTAAAGTGGAAATTAAGGTCCCCTAAAACCGTGTGGTTGGCCGCAGCCATAGTTCTTTCTGCTATAATCTCTGGAAGAGATCTGTGGAACATTTTAGGTTGTTCTGGGGGGCGATAAATCAGGGTGCCGGAGAAAGAGCTATTAGCATTCATCTCGATGCAGAAAGCCATGCTCTCACACTCGGGAATGGTTTCTGTTGAGGTGCGGCATTGGTACTGGGTCTTCAATACGATCGCCAGACCTCCCCCTCTCCCTTCCGATCTGTCTAGCCGGACAATATGATACCCTGTAGGTAGAGCTGATACTACGTCTGGCTCGGAGTGCGCCTTAAGCCATGTCTCCGTCAGGAAAAGGACGTCTGGTTTTTGTTCCTCTAGCAACATAGCAATCTGCGTGCTATGTTTGGGTAGGGAGCGGCAATTTAGGGCAAACATGCGGTATGTTTGTGCCAAAATAGACTTATAGGGATGGCGGAAGGAATATTTACAGAATGGGCATTGAGTAGGAAGCTCTGTAGGGGCGTAGATATGGGTACAGTGAGCACCGACTCCACTGCCTATGCTACGAAGGGCCGCCGAGGAATAGGTCTTGACCAGAAGAGTGTGGGGATCAGGGTTTATGGCCCCTGGCCCCGTCTGGTCGCGGACGGGCGCAGACGGGCTTGCCTTAGGCGCGCCTTCGGCGCGCAATCGTCGCGCCCGCTGCGCTCGTCCGCTGCGCTTCCGGTGGGGGCTCATGCTTTGTGGCGGAGGAGGGGAGGGGTTAAAAGGGTGCGTGGCTTCGCTAGTGGGCGTGTCCTGGCAACAGGCCAATCACGTCGCGGCAGCTGGTAAGACCTTGTCCACGTCAGCAAGCAATCAGCTGAGTGGCGAGGGATCAACAGAATCGGCGATTTTAAAACAATTCACAATAGTTATTAGAGATAAGTAAAATTAGCTGTTTGTCCCTGCTCCCGGCTGTGCCTCAGGAGCTAAAGCTAGCAAAACGCTGCGCTCGTAGTCAGCGCGCGTTTTGTGTGAAAGGGGGCGTGGCTTCGCTAGTGGGCGTGTCCTGGCAACAGGCCAATCACGTCGCGGCAGCTGGTAAGACCTTGTCCACGTCAGCAAGCAATCAGCTGAGTGGCGAGGGATCAACAGAATCGGCGATTTTAAAACAATTCACAATAGTTATTAGAGATAATTAAAATTAGCTGTTTGTCCCTGCTCCCGGCTGTGCCTCAGGAGCTAAAGCTAGCAAAACGCTGCGCTCGTAGTCAGCGCGCGTTTTGTGTGAAAGGGGGCGTGGCTTCGCTAGTGGGCGTGTCCTGGCAACAGGCCAATCACGTCGCGGCAGCTGGTAAGACCTTGTCCACGTCAGCAAGCAATCAGCTGAGTGGCGAGGGATCAACAGAATCGGCGATTTTAAAACAATTCACAATAGTTATTAGAGATAAGTAAAATTAGCTGTTTGTCCCTGCTCCCGGCTGTGCCTCAGGAGCTAAAGCTAGCAAAACGCTGCGCTCGTAGTCAGCGCGCGTTTTGTGTGAAAGGGGGCGTGGCTTAGCTAGTGGGCGTGTCCTGGCAACAGGCCAATCACGTCGCGGCAGCTGGTAAGACCTTGTCCACGTCAGCAAGCAATCAGCTGAGTGGCGAGGGATCAACAGAATCGGCGATTTTAAAACAATTCACAATAGTTATTAGAGATAAGTAAAATTTGCTGTTTGTCCCTGCTCCCGGCTGTGCCTCAGGAGCTAAAGCTAGCAAAACGCTGTGCTCGTAGTCAGCGTGCGTTTTGTGTGAAAGGGGGCGTGGCTTCGCTAGTGGGCGTGTCCTGGCAACAGGCCAATCACGTCGCGGCAGCTGGTAAGACCTTGTCCACGTCAGCAAGCAATCAGCTGAGTGGCGAGGGATCAACAGAATCGGCGATTTTAAAACAATTCACAATAGTTATTAGAGATAAGTAAAATTAGCTGTTTGTCCCTGCTCCCGGCTGTGCCTCAGGAGCTAAAGCTAGCAAAACGCTGCGCTCGTAGTCAGCGCGCGTTTTGTGTGAAAGGGGGTGTGGCTTCGCTAGTGGGCGTGTCCTGGCAACAGGCCAATCACGTCGCGGCAGGTAGGGTTACAGCAACAGAAACCCAGCTTCCTACACATGTTTAAGAATAATCCATGATATCCTGCTTCAATAATATACATTCTCTAAGACTTGATTTAGTGTTTTCTTTCTCCTGACACCATTGACCTTAAAGTGTGTGCTCTGCAGTAAGTAGCAAATTATATAGTGGCTAATGCACGCCTTTTCTCGTATTAATAACATTTAACCATCATCTGTCTGCAGAGGATGAGAAATAATGTATATGATCTATTTTTCCAGCTGTGTATTTGAGCCTGTTACTTTATGTCCCATTATAATCCTGTTTTCACCTTTTGATCATTATATTCATGTATGCACATGTTTGTTTGCATTTGACCCTGTGACTCGGAATCACTGATGCACTCTGCTGTGGTGAGCATGGATCCATCTATCCTTAATAACTAATTCATTCAGTTGTTTCTAACAGTGACTGCCACATTGTGTGTCTGACTGCTGGAAAATCCTTTGTTATTCGGGCCCCAAGATAGCGGAGCACCCAGGTTCAAAGGTATTCAGAAAGAGGCGAAAGAGACAACCACCTTGAAGTTTGTTTTAGATCAGCAATTGTGGGGAAGGACTAACTGGAAATCTATCACCTATATAATATAATCTACATTTTTTTTATTTAATTCATTTATTAAAACAGGTTATTTTTAACCAAACATTAGGGAAATGGTGTATATTGGGGTGTAGGTAATGGGGTCACTTGTTTGCTACACTTAAGTGTATAGAGTGTCATGGCAATATTATTAACTTGTTTTTATAAAGCTCTTTGCATCACACCTCTGAGATTTCTAAGCACTCTAAATAACTGGTGTTACAATCACTCAATTTGCTATCCTGGAAGGCTGAGGTGACCTCCCTGGGATTCAAATATATACAGCAGAATTAATTGATTTCACTGAGCCTTCATGCTGACATGTCAGATTGCATTCTCAGGAAGCATGAGAAAGAAATGGAAAATATCAACCTCTTCCAGTCAGGCTTTTTAGGGGAATTCAGTACACCCAGCTGTGAGAGCTGAGTGTAGCATCCCCACAGATATCCTCAATGTCGTAGTGTGGGTGCAAGGATTGGCCTCCATATTAGTCGTCGGTTCTGGGATTGTCCTCTAAAATACTAGCATGCAATCTTCAGTAGGTGCATATGCCTTTCAGTATAAAAACTGCAATATGATTCAGTGGACTGGTCCTGGGAATATGCAGTGAAATCTGATAACCTTGGTCCTGGGCCTTCCAGGTCCTGATGAGTGTCAGTTAGTGATTATTTTCAGCATATCAATCACATCAGGATCTCTTCTGCCGATGGAAGAGCTACACTGCTCGATATCAGGTTTTTCTTTGGGAAGTCAAGTTTTTCCATCCACTGGGAAGTGAACTGGTGAGTTTTAGACCTGGTAGCCCTAGGTTACCTCTCTCATAAAAGAGTATAGTCATACATAGTAAAACCTTGTTTCTATTACTGCTCTAAACGGCCTGGTGTTAGACCTATCAGATTTAGGGTGGTCTTCCCCATAACATTTTGCTCTCCTCCATTTTTGCTAACTTTGTTTTTCCTGGCCTTGGTCCACAGTGCACTTAACCACACCTAACCAGTGCTAAAGGGTATTTGATCACTCCTAAACAACATGGTAAATTGGCTTAGCCACTATTGGCATATTTAATTTATTTACACATCCCTAGTAAAGTGGTACTACCTGTACTTAGGGCCTGTAAATTAATTGCTACTAGTGGACCTGTAGCACTTATTCTGCCACCTACTTAAGTAGCCCTTTAAACATCTCCCAGGGCTGTCATTGCAGGCTGTATGTGAAGTTTTAAAACTACAATTTTACCTTGACAAAATAACCCCCTTGCCAGGCTCAAACCTTCATTTTTAAAACATATATGTGACCCCTAGGGTAAGCTCAGGATAGCCAGAGGGCAGGGTGCAGTGTCTTTAAGAAGTTGGACATGTCCTGCTAGGTGTGACTGGATGGGCCAACACTGGCAGGATGGGAGGGCAGAGCGTGGTACAGCACTACTTACAATTGAATAGGCGATGTCCTGCCTTCACACTAATGGCTCCATACCCCCTGCAGGTAGTCTGGAGCCAGGGCAGGAGAGTTAGGAAACCTGTGCACATCAAAGGGAAATCTCTAGAAGCACCCCCCACCCACTGTAAAAGAGGCACCTAGTAAAAATAATTGACATCAAATACCAACTCTTCAGTACACACCTGGATCTGTGGACTCTGCTAGGATGAAAGACTGATGTGCTGCTGAAAGGACTGCAACTCTGCTAAACTGATGCTCAAAAGACTGCTGTCTGTTGTGCTGACCTGCTGCCCTCTTCCTTGGGTGAGAAGGACCGAACCTTTGAATCCAGCACTTAGACTCTGCCATCTATGAACCCTAGCCTGACAAGTGGTGCTACCCCAGTTCTGGACTCTTGGAAGTGGGCCTGAATGTGCTCTGACACTGACATTTCCTCTCTGGATTCAGCAGAACTGGCATATTGCCACTGTTGTGCAGCGAAACCCAGAGCAGAACCAATGCACTGCCTCTGCTGAAGGAGTTTGTTCAGTGAAAGGACTCTGCATCACCTTTGCGGCCCATATTGGAACCTCTGCTATAAGATGGAATCCAGACCCAAGACCTAGCATCGCTAATTTCTGGCCAATGGCAGTCTTGACGACTATGCAGTTTTTTGTATTGCAGCCTCGCAGCTCCTCAGACCCGATGCATCACCTCAGCTGGACGATGCATTCTCGATGCCGGACTTCGTATTGCAAGCCATCATTGAGGGGATCCTTAGCACTGGTGCATTGCCTCAGCTGCACAACACATCCTTGATGTGGGACTTCACAACGCTCCGCGGACTTAAGTTACTCTTGTTCAGCAGGCCTATAAGGATCCATGTATCCAGCCTGCACTCCATCGCAATCAGCCTGAACCTGTGACTTTGTCCCAGTCCAACACAAACAGATATCCATAATTGGCACTTTGTGGTTTTCGCCCAATTTTTACCTAAATCTTGAAAATTACATTACTAGCCATGACCAGTAATGGCCAATTCAATGAGAATTTCATTTGGTTCCTTAGATATGCCAGTGATTTACAAATATTATTTTGAGTATATTTGACCCCAAATATTACACATGTAATTCAGGTATCTGAATCGGTGCACAGATTGCAAGAATGGAACAGTAGGAAGACCATCTTGTTCAACCACTATAGGCTGACATAGTGTGAAAAAATAGGATTTATTCCATATTATCTCCAAGCAAGTGATCAAGCTGATTTTGTGCTGTAGTGTAGTTCCTATATTCCCAATAGGCTCTGCACATTGAAATAATATACACTATAGATTTGACATAGGACTGAGGTCAGTATATCTCTATTGAGTATACTAAACTTAGTTGTGTGTCTGCCAGCTAACTCAGAGGTCACTAGAAACTTTCTCGAATAAACAAGAAGGGATTAGTCTCTGACAACCGCATAAATATGACAACTTTGTTTCCCCTAGAAACGGAATAATATCTTCAGAGTTGTGGAAACAATAGATAACTAGTTCACTCAGTCAATCGTGCATGCTTCGTTTCTACAGAGTTGCATAGAGATAGAAAGATGGGCATTTCAATAAAAGGGGTTTATTGAACAGTCTTATTCCTCATGCAAGAGATAGGAACTGCTACAATTGTTAGACAGAATGCGAAGTATAATGCGTACAGAGAAAACAGTAATATAAAATGGTATTGTAATAGCATTGTCTGTTGCTATGACATATATAAAAATACATACATAAATCACACAGGCTAAAATACTCAACTGGTGCTTCTAAAATACGCCTACCCCAATGTACCTAACCTAGGTCTAGTACCAGGGAAGAAGTAGGTGTTGTCTTTAGCATAAGTTTAGTTTTGCCAAGAATTGCCAAAGGTTTCTCTAGGTTCTAATCAGCTCCATTCCTTTAAAATGAGAGAGTTTGGTATATCTTTCACGGGATTCGATTTCCCAATACCCCGCAAGGGGAGTTAGAAACACTGAAGCTGGATTCTCTGCAGGAGGATGACAGCTTCTGGTCATTGCGTCAGCTGGAGAGCTGGCTTCCTTCGGCACTAGCTGTAGCGAGCTGCGTCGGGCAAGTAGGTAGTCGAACTGCACTGAACTACACTGTGCTTTGCTATAGCAAGTGAAGGTATATTTATACCTTGAAGGTGTTTAGGAATGCCAGTATTGATGTAAAAGTCGGTCATATGAACGTCACTAATGAACCCCTGAGAAATAGATGTTCATGCACAATAATGAGCTCTTGGAGAAATTAATATCCAGGCTAGGGGAAGTCCCTTCTGCTTAAGAGTCTGGTTTTCCAAGAAATCGTTATGAAGTCGATGAACGGATGGAAGTAGCCATGCTTGTATTTTGGTAGCATGGGCTATGCTTAAATAAGGTTTTCTATGCCTATATAAGGGCAATGTGAATTGTACCTATATAAGGGCATGAATCATGAAATCCATTCGGATTCTAAAATCCAACACAACAGTGCACCTCTTCAGAATAAAATGTTTCCTTTCACATAGACTCAAGAATTCTCTCCTTAACCACAGTGACCCTAAACACGCTTTCCACAAAACATTCCAATGAGCATTTTCTTTCCTAAATTGCTTAAGAATATCTCACCAGTAATAACTCAAAGAGGAGCGATTAAGTATTTTACTCCACACAGCTGTGAAATAATGCACCAACCAACCACTGCCTGTAAGACTCAACACAGACTCCCTGTTACAACAGCAGCTACCCAGGCCTCTGGTAGCAGGACAGAAAGAAAGCTGTATTGCACCATGCATCAACCCCAGGTGCTCCTTCCATTAATGACTTGAAGCCTAAACCCATCCACCAACCAGCTGCAACAGCAGAGTGCCGACAATCAAAGTTTTACAAACGTCCTTATCTCTACAACACAGCTGTGCTGACTCTCAGTTTCTGTCTCCATATTAGTTACCCGGTTATAGTTTCCAAGTTATCTCAAACCTCGCAGTAAGCGAGGCAGGCAAGCAACAAAACAATAACATTGACGCAAATGTGTCACTGGAAAATGCAACATTTAATTCGTTCATATTGCTACGAGCAAAAAGTGCAGATGTTTTGCAATTATTATAGTCCTGAAGAAGGCTTTAGTTTTTTGCCAATCTGCCATGACCAAAATATTGTAAATTTACAACACTAAAATGTCCATTAAATTATGAGTGAACAAATGAGGCTGTCCTACCCTGCCTATAGTGTCAGTGTTACACTCTGTGCTATTCTTCTGGGTTGTCCTTATCTACTTATGCCATCCATGTATTAACTGCTTCAATATATTGTTATGTATTGTATCGATTGCCGAAAGGTGTTAGATGAATCATTATGATTAAGTGTGATCGATTAATTGTAGATGCTTCTGCAATATGTATTGAATTATCAACACTTTGTAATTGTTCTTGCTCTTTTACACGTTTCTATCAAATAATACTATATGATACCAATTTGGAAGCAATTGTACATATCTGCAGCCTTGGATACGAATGGCTTACTTCCAAGGGTATGCAAAGTTCACTATATATGCCTAACTTGACGTTAATGAAGTTCCAGATATTCTTTCGAAGCAAGCAGTTTAGAAATTTGTTTTAACTCTAATAGCAATCAAACAGTCCCAATAAGTCCGGTGGCGTTTCATAAATATGACTTGCTTATTGATGTCATAAATACCTGCCGGACAAACTATGTTTTGCCCCACATTAAAGTTATTGTTATTTATTATTATTTTTGAAGCTTGTAAAGCGCACGGCTACCCCCAACGGGGGTGTCCCGGCGCTGCAGACGGCAGGCTAGAAGTATAGAGGAAGCACTTAAGGGCTAGTGAACAGCCAGGTTTTCAATCTTCTCCGGAACTCTAATTCCGAAGAGATGAACCTAAGATCTAATGGGAGGCTGTTCCACAGTTTAGCAGTCACTACTCCAAATGCTCTGCCACCCATTCTGGATAGACGAAAGCGAGGGGAGAACAGGAGACGCAAATTGTTCGATCTCAAGGATCTGATAGAATGGACCAGTTTGAGCCTCTTTCTCTGATAACCCGGGCCCAACCCAGGGAGGGCCCTAAAGGCAAAAATCACAGCCTTAAATTGAATGCGGCGGGTAATTGGGAGCCAATTTAGCTTCCTTAGATAGTAAGCAACTGAGTGGCGATAAGGAATATTGCCAATCAGTCTGGCCGCCGCATTTTGTACAATCTGCAGGCGCTCAATTTGGTACAGAGGGGCGCCTACATAAAGACTCTTAGCGTAATCTATATGTGAGGTGATCAGGGCATGTATGATAGTTCTGCGAGAGTCCAGCGGGAGGTAAGGAAAGATCTTCCTAATCATGCGCAGCTTGCCGAAACAAGCTGCCGTGACCTTATTAATTTGAGTTTTACAAGATAATGCATTGTCAAATTGAAAACCCAAGTTTCGTACTGCTTGGTTGCAGAACCTTTCTATGCACAATAGCATTAAGTCTAAGAACAGTGTCTGCTACATTTAGGATTTCGTGGGGATGGGGTAAATATCCTTATTTCGCATTCGTCACAAACAGGAAGAACACACATCAAGGAAGTCTGGCAGTCCGACCAATCACACGGCTAATTAACTGAAGCACCCTCATTTACGTAATTCATGCAAAGGACAGGAAGCGCAGCCATTCAGCGAGCAGCGATAGTTGAAAAGATCAATGGCTAATCTACTCTTCAGTCACAACTGCACCTGGCACAATACAAGTGGCTTAACCCCAAGTAACCCACTCAGCCTTCAGAAATACACTGCATGCGACATATGGTGCTGACTGCAACATCCGGGATTTTTTTAATCCCCAGATGTTACTGACGATTCCCTTTGAAACTAAAGAAAATGCACATATCACTTACACGTCCTGAATATAAAAAAAAATTGGAACATGCTTATATACATTAATTTGACTACTAACTGTCCCTAGATGTTAGAATTTCAGGCACCATATGTGCAATGGGGCAGGTTTCTTTCAAAACATTATGTCTATGCTAGATTGATTTTACAATATATCCTGTGTTCTATATCGCACTTGTTAGTGCACCCTGTTAGTATAATAAATGACAGGTTTTATTATATTGTAATCCGACTGAATGCTATCAGTGTGTCGATTTTGGAATGATAAAAGCCTTCACGTTCTATCGTGTGGACCGCCCCATGAAGACAGGTGTCAGTTTTGAAAGCGTAGTTCACTGAGCTATGTCACTGGCTAATTCCAGGTGTACATTGAAAAAGACTTCTGCATGTATATGCTTGACACGACGTTGCCTAAATAAAATCGACAATGGTATTTTGTAAAAAGAACACAAGCAGTATAAAAGCAGTAAAATATGTACCTTTTTTATCAAACAGTACCTAAACTCTACAAAACCGTGAACACATCATCAACACATGTGAACATTAGTATCTCAAACAGCTGTTATCTAATTAAGAGTTGCAATGTCCATTAAATATATAGTTCTAGGTTCCAGTTTGTTTCTGAAATAGTGTTTAAAGGATATATCGGAGCCTGCTCCGCATGCTGGGGGCAAGAACCGTGCAGGATTGTGGGAGGGATTTGGGAGTTCGATTGTAGGTGATGCAAGTTCAGAGCCTCCCAGGCTGCCGGGCAGCGTTGTTCAGATATTACTAAATTTGGCAGGAAATGTGAACCTGTATCTCTTCCTGCCCCTCCCCCTCCCCCTCCTTCCTAATGAATGGAGCGAGTAAAGTAGATGAAATAGCTCTGACCTGGATTCCGCTGAAAGAAGTGATCATTTCCACGTCCACTGTTCCAGTCGCATGCATTATGAAGCTCCCATTCAAAGCATTTTGTAGCAGCAGTTGTGTAATAGCATCCACAAAAGGTCCACACATGGACATTGTGACCACTAGAATGACTTGAAATGACTGTAAAAGCAATCATAGCGCCTATGCCATTTTCTGAATTAGGTGGAAGAAAAGCAAACGGGAGACGGTATTTGTGAGTTTTAGGTTGAATGAGAATGAAGCCTAGAGTGAGATATGGAGGCCGAGGGAGTGAAAGGTGGAAGGGCCTGACGATGGAAGCATGGGGAGTTATTGCGAAAAAGATCAATTAATTGATATCCCCCAAGGACCAGAACTAGAGGAAGGCAGAGTGTGGATGGGGGAGACCATAAACTGATTTTGACAAGAAATGAGAAAACTAAATTGAAACCGTGCAACCAGTGGGGCTAGTTTAAGGAAGGTCAAGCAATAAATTAGGATTGAAATGGATAAATAGAATTAGAACAGACATACCTGTGCCCAAATCATTCAAAAGAAAAGAGAGGTGATAAAAGACAAAGAATATGAAATAACAGTGCGTGTAAGGCAATATGATTCTTTCAATAAATAACCTTAAATCAGAAGACAACAAAACTAATGAAGTACCAGCGGTTGCACTTACCTGAAAAGTCTTAACCACACATATGTCTTTGCCGTCCATGCCTTAAGAATACATATTTTATTGTAAAGTAATACATGGTAAAGGCATATGCATGGTTAAGACTTGCGTGCTTCAGACTGCTTGGAACCGGCATGCGTGGCAAACGCATGTGTGGTTCTGTCACAGAGCTATTGCATAAAGGACAGAAATTCTGGGCCTAACTTTATATAAAGATACAGGATTTGGTGGTTGCGTGACGGAACCACGCATGCGTTTACCACACACACACATGCTGGTTCCACACAGTCTGAACCACGCAAGTCTTACCCATACATAAGCCTTTGCCACGCCTTCTGTAATCAACTACCTCTCCTCTCAAGCCCCAAAATGTACCTGCCCCCAAACCGTAAAAACTACCCCGCCCTCCCCTAAGACCTAAATTTACCCTGACCCGAGCCCTAAAAACTACTCTGCCCCAAGCCCTAAAAAGTATCTTGATCCCTGCCCCCCACTCTGAGCCCTAAAACACCCCCAAACCCCAGCCCTGAGATCTAAAACTACCCCCTCCCTCCTGAAAACCAAGCCCTTCCCATCAAGTCCTAAATGTCTCCCTGCCTCCCAAGCCCTAATAACGACTTCACCCGAGCCCTGAATACTTCCCTGACCACCAGCCCTGAAAACAACCCGACCTCCCATTCCTAAAACCTACTCCAACCCTTAAAAATTACCACCCCAAAACCTGGCATCGCCCCACGTAATTCACTGCGTCCTGCCACCTCTCCTGATCCTACATGCTTCTGCCCATTCCAGGCGCAGCTAGACCGCGCACAGCCTTAACCACGCATATGCATGATTGGCATATGCATGATTAAGGCAAGCGTGATATCGCTTGATATGTTAGAAAACACGTGACTCTGCCTGCGTTGTTCCTTCCGTTTCCCTTATGCAACGGATTGCTGCATGAAGAATTGTTGTGCAGCGTTGTGCAAAAGACAGAAAATAGCGTAACACCAGGTTTAGCAGATCACTGATGGCATCACAGTAGGTGCTCACAATAAATCTGGCGCCAGACTTCAGGAGCCTTCCCTGTTGCTGCAAAGCTGTGGAAGGCAGACCGTCCCCCCGTGAGCTCCGTGAACCGTGAGACGGGGGGTAGGAATTGAAGCCGGAGCGTGACCGGATCTGCAGGACCCACGGGACGCGGCGTGACATACGAGCCAGCCTCAAAAGGAGCCTTGAATCACTCCACATAGATGGCATACAAAGTGCACTCACACCAATCACATTTACTCTCCCTCTTAATACAGACACCTGAGTCTTGTTTGGTTTCCGCAGTGTGTACATTTTTATTAAAATACAGTTCTAGGCCAATTACTCCATTGGCCTCCATTTCTTTATTGTAAACTCTTAAAAACTTGTTTCTCAACATCACAGTATTCAAATACTCACACGTATATACATATTCATTCTATTTACAGCCCGTTCTCCAAAGGGGCTTTGCTTGACCTTCGGGCTGTGCCAGCAGGCCACAACCAAGTTAGCCTGCTCTCCTCAATTTAACCGCCCTCCGGTTAACAGAGCCACAGGTAAATAATCTGGCACCACTTGTGGCAACCAACGGCTTCCAGGGTAGGGCTAGAGAATCCAGGGCCACCAGCAGGTCAGCCCCAAATCTCCCGCCAGCCCAGAGCCCATGATGATTTTAAGACCTGTTCTGGGATAAAAAATGGCACTGACCAAAGGAGTCCCTGTGATACCTCTTGTCCAGGACCCCGCGACCACGCCTAACTGAAGCCCTAATTCAGGGATGGGTGGGTGGGTGACTTCTTTATGCGACGTCCGACTCCTGGGAGGTCAAGTGGACAAAGAGGGGGTCATAAAGTGAGGCGCTGGCTTTTCAAGCCTCGCGCTCCCAACTACTTCCGGGTCACTCTGACCCTGTTAGTGACACGCTTCCTGTTTTTCTCTTCAATATCCCTTCCGGGTCGTGCGACCCGGAAGGGATTCCCTATCTATGTGGCCCTTTGGCTGCCACTAATGCCGCCACGCCCCTTATGTGGGGTGGCACCTTGCATAGATGGCATACAAAGTGCACTCAACCCAATCACAGTTAATCCCCCCTCTTAATAGAGACACCTGAGTCTTGTTTGGTTTCCGCAGTGTGTACATTTTTATTAAAATACAGTTCCAGGCCAATTACTCCAATGGCCTCCATTTCTTTATTGTAAACTCTTAAAAACTTGTTTCTCAACATCACAGTATTCAAATACTCACACGTATATACATATTCATTCTATTTACAGCCCGTTCTCCAAAGGGGCTTTGCTTGACCTTCGGGCTGTGCCAGCAGGCCACAACCAAGTTAGCCTGCTCTCCTTAATTTAACCACCCTCCGGTTAACAGAGCCGCAGGTAAATAATCTGCCACCACTTGTGGCAACCAACGACTTCCAGGGTAGGGCTAGAGAATCCAGGGCCACCAGCAGGTCAGCCCCAAATCTCCCGCCAGCCCGGAGCCCATGATGATTTTAAGACCTGTTCTGGGGTAAAAAATGGCACTGACCAAAGGATTCCCTGTGATACCTCTTGTCCAGGACCCCGCCACAGGGCGAGGCGCTTACTGGCGGACTCAACCTCCCCCCCTGCACTCAAGCGCTTCTGAAATGGCCCCTAGCACTGTTTGTATGAAAAGTTCATTGCCCGCCTCTGAGAGGTGCACTCCGTCCGTAGCGTACAGTTCTGGCCTAGACGTTTGTATTAGTTTGTGCCTAATGGTACGAATGCTTGATTTCTGCAGTATTTCCGCCACTGACTGATTCAATCTTTTCACAGACTTATTCACCGCCTTTGGAGGCGCGCCCCGTGCCCATGCCTGCATCAGAATGACTTCGGACCATAGCAAGATGGCATTTGGTAACATATTCCTGATTGCTGCTAGCGCAGTGAACAATGACTCTTTTACACCCCTCCTTCCCGCCGGGATCATGTCGTTGCCTCCACAATGCAACACCAATACATCTGGAGTGGGCATACCTCTGTTCATGGCTGCCCGCAAATCGTTAGGGGCGTCGGCTAAATGTTGTCCACCTATCCCCACCCAATGGTGGTCAAATCAGTGAGCCTCCCGCTCCTTTCTTTCGAGCATTTTCGTGAAGACCAACCCCACCCTGTGAATAAAGGAGTGGCCGCACCAACATATTTGGGGTCTTTGGGATGTGGTGCCTAAGGCAAATTTGAAATAAACAATGGCCAGAACTACTGTGTACAATAAGGGAGGCAAGCTACGACACTCAGACTAATTGTGGGCGAACGTAACTCTCGTAACACGCTGACTACCAACGCCCTAATCTCATAAAAGTTTCTTCTGGGAGCCCCAGGCCTGCCGCTGTAGGTGCTGCCCCAATACGGAAGTAATGGGATGTGAAGTCAGTTGAGTCTACGCCCAGCCTTGTCAATGCCAGCTTAACCACCCTTGTGAACTGAAATCTGGTGAGGGGTGAACCGTCCCTATGCAACAAAACTTTGTCATCGCCCCCTTGTGGCCTGATTTGCAAGAACTTCCCTGTCAGTCTAACCGGACAGTAAGACACCCCCGCTACCCTGCCTAATTGTAACCATGTCCCCTTACCCAAGGGGTCTGTCTTTGATCTCCGTACCCTGACTCTCAGGACGTCCCCTGCCTCAATCAAGTCTCCACACCTTATGCCCCCTTCCCTATCCACCTTAGAGGCCGGGAGCAATTCCGAGATCCTGAGTGCCCCACAAAAGGCTAGGACGTACGCTACCCTAAATAGCTACGTTTTGTAAGGGGAGAAGCAAATCTTGGGCAGGGTCTCCAAGATGTCTACTAGCCTGGTCACGTCTATGGGCCTTCTTGAATCCTTTGCCCCCGGGGCTAAACGTCCCCATCCCTTCACAGCTCTCCTCACTCTCTGGTCCTTCGTTGGGTCTGCCACCCCCCTTAAGCCAGCATAGAATGCTAATGCCGACAGTTGCCTCTTCGTCATCGCCACTGATTTCCTGCTATCTCTCTGATGCACTATAAAGCCCAATACGCTCAAGGGTGAGAATACATCAACTAAACCTGCCCCTTTTAAGTAGTCTTGATAAAACTGCCACGACCTCTCATACATACTCTTAGTCTTGGGGGCCAGGGATGCGGTTATCAACTCAGGGGCTGCGGGGCACCAAGCTTCCATAGCCCCGCTGGGAAGTCCGTCATCTCTCTGTCTGCTTGCGGCTAATATGTGCGGAATTCTGCCAACTTAAAACGGGACAAGGCGTCAGCGGCTTGGTTGTCTACCCCAGGAACATGTCTTGCAGTAAAATGTACATTGCGACGCAGGCATTGCAACACTAGTTCTTTCAATAGACACAGCACCCATGTGCAAGTTGCTCTCTGATTGTTAATCGCCATCACCACTGACATGCTGTCTGACCAGAAAACAATGTGTCTGTTTGCGAGCGTATTTCCCCACAGATGCAATGCCCCAACTATGGGAAACAGTTCTAAGAAAGTAACATTGCGTGTCAGACCCTGTCGTGCCCATTCCTCTGGCCAATACTGCATGCACCACTTGGGACTTAAGATTGCCCCGAAGCCTACGCTCCCTGCCGCATCTGTGAACAATTCAAGGTCTGCATTTCAGGAGCTCGGTCTCCGCCACATCACAGACCCTTTAAAGTTCTCTAGGAAGTCCTTCCAAATGTTCAAGTCATTCCTCACATCAGCTGACAGCCTAACTCTATGGTGATTTGCGCAAAGCCCTGACATTGCCCTTACTATGCTCCTAGAGAAGGCCCTGCCCATCGGGATGACTCTCAAGGCGAAGTTCAGTTGCCCTAACAAGACTTGCAGCTGATGTAATGTAACCTTCCTTGACCTTAAGCAGTCATCAATAGCAGCCTTGAAGGCAGACACCTTTGACCTGGGTAGCCTACAAACCCCTTCTCTGGTGTCAATTTCAATGCCTAGGGATGTCAGGCAGGTAGTCGGCCCTTCTGTCTTCTCTGCTGTCAGTGGTACCCCCAGGGCTTTAGCCAGGTGCTGGAAGCCCAGCAGGGCCTTCCTGCATGACTGTGAACCCTGAGGACCGAGGAATAGAAAATCGTTTAGGTAGTGTACCACTGCATGGGATTTGTCTTTAGTAAGGAATTGCTCCACACCCCATTCTAAAAACCTGGCAAAAGACTCAAATACTGCGCATGCGATTGAACAGCCCATGGGCATGCACAGGTCAATGAAATAATATCCTCTGAAGGTGAAACCCAAGAACTTAGAATCCTCCGGGTGCACTGGCAGGAGCCTAAATGCAGCCTCGATATCGGACTTGGCCATTAAGGCCCCTTCACCCAGGGCCTGCATCTTTTCGATTGCAGTGTCAAATGTTGTATAACGCACCGTGCAAAGGTCTGGGTCAAGCTTGTCATTGACGGATAGACCTGGGGGGCTCGACAAATTATGTATCAGACGAAATTTCCCTTTCTCTTTTTTAGGCACTAACCCCAGGGGAGAGCAGACCAGATCAAGCTTTGGAGGTTGTTTGAAGGGACCCTCCACCCTCCCCAAGGCAACTTCTTTCATTATCTTATTTTCCGCTGCTTCCATATTCTGCAGCACAGAGCTCTGGTTGCGCGGAGGGACATTGGTGGGGGTGGCTGAAGACAGGATACGAAAACCGGACATAAAACCATTGTGTAGGAACTGAGCCTCTTGTAGCTTGTCGTACTTGCTAAGGAGGTGTGTCAGCACTTGTGTCTTAATGGGAGTTGGCAGATCTCTCGGATGTCTGAGGTGGCTTCCCTTTAGCTGTGGCATGGGCCGGCTGCTCCCTTGGTCTTCCTGACTTCTTAAAGCACCTGACCTCTGGATGAACCGGGCCCCCACAGAAGGAACAGCAATGTTTGTACCTGCATGTAGTCCCTCTGGTGCACTCATTTTTGTTATACAGCCAGCAGGCCTGCTTTTTATCTCCTGCCCCCCTGTCGCTCCGAAAGGACTGATTGTGTGAAGGGTAACTAGTCTTGGTCACAGGTGCAGTGGAATAAAAAACTGCATGCCATACATTGATCTCACGTTGGTCCCATGCTATCTCAGGGTGTACTGCTTTCATTTGCCTGAACTTGGTGTCATATTGTAACCACCCTGTGCCTGGGAACTCGGAGGCCGCCCCATGAATCAAAGATATATAACTGATTATCGGAGGAGCCACCGCGAGGTCATTCTCCACCATGATGGCAGCATAAATGGCGAATCCTGTGATCCAATTCTTTATAGACCAGTCAACCCATACCTTCTTCTGCTTGTACTCGCCTTCCTTACCTACCCTAGCCTTACCTGGAACCACACCTGCATTGATGAGATCAAACACGTCAATATATTCTCCCTTCAGTATCTTTTCTTTTGTGTCTGCAGGTACATGCCAAGTGATCCCTGCAGATGGTGATAAAGTCATGGACGAGGAACCGTACATTAAAGGGCTGTAAGCTAATGACGGCTGCCCCGTCAGCACCAGCCCTGTCCCCCCTTGAATCTGATTATTTGATGGCCCTGCCAAATTTGCGCCGGTGTTTGCTGTTTGACCTTGAGAGGACAAAGTTCCTACAATAGGGGATGGACCCATCACTACCGGTCCCCCGAATCCAGGGTAAGCTGTGGAGGGTACCATAGCGCTAGCTTGGGAATTGCTAATTGCCAGACCGTGTGAAGTTGTCGTTAGCACCCCTGGGGATTGTGCCACCCCCCCAGACTGCACCCAGACTTGTGCTATTCCGCTACCCGGATGTGCCACCACTGGATGTAAGGGTGCTTGTGCGCCGGGCACCTCCGCATTTGCGACGGGCGCCACCCCCGGCTGCGCAACACTAGATTGGGTGTTGCTTCCCCAACTGCGCCCAACTGAGGGGTACCATTTTCTTTGGTTGCGTTAGGAATCAAGTCAATTGTCTCAAGCACCTCCTTCTCACCTGAGGATGCTGGTTGGGACTCTACTTCCCTGGGCCGCTTTTCCTTCGACGCCTCTTTAAACCTGTCCGGTGTGCGCCGAGCTCGCTTGCCTCACCCTCTTTCCTCTTGGGCATCCGCTCTTGCCCCTTCTCTCATTGTCTTTAACGCCCAATCGACGCCTTTCTCCTTTGTAAACTCCAGCAACTCCGTTAATGCGAGGTAGTCATCTCTTTTGGTTGTGGCCCCTTTGCCCTTCGTTGGCCGTTTCGGCGGCATTCTGCACTTAAAAGATAGAAATGTGTTAGCACTACTTTTTAATGACACAACACGCTTCCGGATTAGCCACCCATTTGTAACCTGTCGGCAAAATCTTTATTTTCATAACCCTTTGTAGCCTCACTGAGCCCACCAATTACGCAGATGCAAAATGCAAGCAAAAATCGACCTTCCATGGTAATTCACCCGCACTATTTGGTGACTTGCCCTTGATTAATTACTCCTTACTGCCCCTGATGTTCATTTTTATAATTGAGTTTCTAAATGGGCAGCTTGGTTATTTATTTTTAGTAAGGACGTAGAATTATTAGCTTCAACCAGCTACAGCACCTACTATCCCCTTTTAATTCATGTATGCGCCTCTGGATTGTGGTCTTGACCTAAGCGCTTGCATTGCCTAGGGACGATGATTGTAATCGATTTTTAAAAATGCCCCTCTAGCGACGTAGTGAGAGTGCATCCGATGCACTCGGTCTGCTTTAATTATTTCAGCACAACGATCCGCGCTTCCAGGGCAGTATTTACTATCGAATGCCCGAAAGGTTAACATGGGGCGTGCGAGCGTAACGCGCGCTCAGCTCTTAATATATGCGCATATCAGATTACCAGCAGGAAGAGGGCATTTAAAGCGATTGATGCGGAGCGGTCCGCTTTTAACGGCGCGCTCCGCTTTTAATGAAATGGTATACTTTACCCGCAGGACGAAGGCATTGAAGCGATTGATGCGGAGCGGTCCGCTTTTATTATTCCAAACATTAAACTCACAGGCAGGAGAAGCATTTGCAACAATGCGGTGCGCTTTTGCACTATCAGGAAAACTGAGCGCGTGCTAGGGTCTACATTGTGTGGCTCCGAAACGGACTGTCCTGTTGCTCCGATACCACTTTTAGCGCCCAAAAAGTTTTTAAACAATCCTGCAACCTCCGAGTGCCCCGCGCGCACTTCTCAAACCCCGCAAGCCCGCAGCTCATTCCGCAGCTGTGTTCAACCAACTCTAACACTGGATCCGCTCGCTACCATACCCGGACCCGATACAGGCAAGCTCTCCCCTGCGGTGGACATTTCTCTTCACCCATACATTTGCTCACCTCTAAAGTCCCGCGCTACATGCTCACACTCACGCACGGATCGCAAACACACCTTCAAGCACACACTCACACTGCGAGGCCCACTCACCTGCACCTGAAGAATTTCACGCACCCCAGCTGCCGCGACTTGGTTCCACCAGGACTTCATTATGCGACGTCCGACTCCTGGGAGGTCAAGTGGACAAAGAGGGGGTCATAAAGTGAGGCGCTGGCTTTTCAAGCCTCGTGCTCCCAACTACTTCTGGGCCACTCTGACCCTGTTAGTGACGCACTTCCTGTTTTTCTCTTCAATATCCCTTCCGGGTCATGCGACCCGGAAGGGATTCCCTACCTATGTGGCCCATTGGCTGCCACTAATGGCGCCACGCCCCTTATGTGGGGTGGCGCCTTGCAGTACGGCAACACCCGCCGCACTCCTAGGAGCCGCGAGGTCTCCGAAGCGCGGCTGGAGCGCAATTGTTTTTCTCTACGGCGTTTGCTCCATGGCGGCATTGCGGAGAGCCGCGAGTACCGCGAACACCCCACAGGGCGGCTGGAGCTGTGAATAGTTTCTCCATGGCGTCTATTGAGAGCCGCGAGTGCCATATAGTGCGGCTGGAGCCGCGATTTGTTTTGAAGGTGTTTGTTTCACGGCGGCATTGCAGCATTGCTGAGAGCCGCGAGTGCCCCCCAGTGTGGCTGGAGCCGCGAATTGCTTTCCACGGCGGTTATTTACGGCGGCATTCCTGAGAGCCGCAGGCTGCCCCACAGTGCGGCTGGAGCATCAAATTGTTTACACGGCGATTTATCACGGTGGTCTTTCTGAGAGCCGCGAGTGCCCTCACAGTCCCCCAGCGCAGGTGGAGCTGCAAATTGTTTTCACGGCAGCAGCGGCGGCAGAGGTAAGAACCGCAAGCCGCGATAAGAACGCCAGCTTCCCAATCATTGCGCTACCCTGGCTTCATGCAGTTGCAGGAGCAGAAAACCACAGAATAGGCAGCGGGAGCAGAGCATGCAGCGACTCCCACAGGAGGTATAGAAGTCACTGGGGACACCGCCAGCACAGGCAAGGCAGCAAGTAGCGGTAAGGGCAAGGGAAAATCTGCCACTTTGAGCTTCGACGTGCTCAGAGGGTGCTAAATACGTTGGGATTCTGCAATGGGCACGGAGCACCCACGCTTTCAAAGGAAGAGGAGGTGGCGTTGAACACCAGAAAAGTCCTTTCAATCAGCCATAGCCCTAGTCTGAGTAGAGAACAGGGGATATGCGGTCGGGAAAAGTTCGCCAAGCCCCCACTCATAAAAACAGGAGAAGAGTGGCAACAAAAGATCAAAACAAACCTGCAAATAAAAGTAAAACAAAAGAGTTCCCCAATTTGCAAAAAAAGAGTCTGATTCCAATTGCAACACCAGAACCATTTAAGTTTGGGGGGAACCAGGCGAAGCGTAAATTAAAATTTTTAAAAGACCCAATGGCGGCAATCATGCTGGATAAAAGTAAGGAAGAAGAAATAGGAAGAAGTCAAATATAAAAAAAATACCAAAGTGAAATTGGAGGCCAAGCCAATCCTCAAGGAAACACCCAAAAGATAGACTGGACAAGATCTTTCTCAATCACCGAGGAAGAAGATCTCATAAAGGTGCTAGAGATCAGCACGCATAGGGAGAAGGAATTAGGGACAAACAGGCAAGGGAAATGCAAAGCAATGGGCCCGTCGGAAAAAAGGGAAAAGGGAGCAGTAAGGGGAGCTGTTTCAGCCCCCATCAAGCGCACCCCCAGTCCCAACCATTGGAAAGAAACAAACAAGGAGCAAAGTGGACTACCATAAGGAAACATAAAAACACAGTCTCCAATTACCATTTCTTCAGTAAGCGGATTCGGCTCCATATAAACTGAACAACATAGAGTCGGCCACCTGGAGCGAATCGCTGTTAAGAAGTCTACAGCAAGGTATTGCCGTTTTAAATTTCCAATCGGATAAATTAGAAGTCCAGGTAGACCTAATGAATTTGATCGCAACACACATAGCAGGAATCAATACTAAACTGGATGAAATTACAGACCAAATAACCAAAGGAAAAAATAAAGACATCCAAATCAGAAGTAAATCATTGGATCAAAGTTGTGGATGCGGTAAAATAATAGATAAACTGGCGTCACTACCAGAAATATTGACCGAAAGTCTACAAGTTGTGCAAACAACAAGACAAACGGAAGAAACATTGGTTCAAGAAAACAATGACAAAAACATAAGGACTGAAAAACAAAGGAACACGAGGCGAAGCATTAAACCTGTTGACATTATAAACATAACGGAAGCAAATATAACAAATGATAAGGGAAACAGGCGCAGTGAAAACAATGCCTCTGCCTCACCAAGCGTACTGGAGAACCAAACCAAAAGACAACGCAAACGAGCGCGGAAAGCAAGGAAGAACGACATTTTAAAAACCAAGCTGGAAAAAAGACAGAAATGGGCAATAAAAGCGTTATTGAGCGGGCAGAGGACACCTCAAAAGCAGAATCAAACATCCAAGAAATAAACACATCAGATAACCCAGGGTCTCTTTACATTTCCAGGCAAAGCAAGCAGTGGTCATCAGAAAACGCCCAATACAAAACAAAAAGAGGACAGACCGTAGAAGAAAAAGCAATAGATAAAATAATCAATATAGAGGACGAAACAGAAAATATGCAAACAAGGTTGAGAAACAAACCAGTAACAGAAAAACAGGAAAGTGAAACAAAATCGTTGGAATACGTACCTGAATCAAAAACCCAAGATGGTTCAAAAAACTTGGACCAGGTAAAAACAACCATAAGGAGAACTGATGAAAAGAAATCAGACTTGTCTAAAAGGGAAAAGAGCCCTGGACCACAGGTGGAACGTCTCTTGAGTATCGACACCCAATTACTAATTACCTTGGATAAAAAAGGCAGGACTTGCAATGTATCATCAGGAAATACCTACAAGGACAACGCCAGGCCAGGCACAAGAACAACGGAGGCCGAAATAGGACAAATTGACGATATAGACACAACAGCAAAACCGCGCTTAAAAGAAAAGCCCTTCGTAGAGCCCATGAGCAAAAACAATGCCTGGGAAACTGCCAGGGAAAAAAACAAACAAAATCAAAACCAGGAACTACAAACGGATCCAGTAGAGACAGGCTGTAAATTAATCTTGAGGCCAGAATACCAAACAAAAAGAAAAAGGGATATACTAAACAGGGGAAACCTAATGCGACTATTTAGAGAAATTCCCAAATTAAGGGAAATACCATCGGCGGAAATCTTGGCGGTAGAATTCGTCCAAATAAACAAAGAGACAGAATTGGAAGTAAGCAGAACAAGTGGGCACCAAAAGAGACAACGGAGCTGATCTTTTCTACAAGAGCGGTCTTTGCAGCTTGGGGCATAACACTATCATGCCCAACACTAATAAAATACCCATACCCGCTATTAAACAACGAGGCACCCCTGTTACCAAACATAAATGGAAAGACAACCTCCGTACTAAAGGGAGCGAGAAGCACATCCACAACCCTACAAATAAACAGGGACTCCTGCCTAAAAAGTATAACCCACAGGCAATCGACCCACCAGCCAGAGGAAAATCAAGATTGGTCCTGGATACCTCACACACGGAACTTACACCAATCCTGATGTAAACAACATAGCCAGTGGGGAGCAAAACAATAAGGACATTAAGCAATATGAGAGGAAAATAACAATCTGCTCCTGGAACGTCCATGGATTTAAAAAAATGGAACAAGACCAAGAGACCATCTCCTTTCTGAGTAAATTTATCATAATCCTGCTACAAGAAATGTGGAACGTAACACCAAGGCATATAGCAGGATATGAAGAATTTCATATAATGGCAGAAAAAATCGCCAAGTATGGAAACCCAAGAGGGGGTTTATCCATAATACAACAATAGAATATCACTGGAAAATAGAGGAAATGGATTCCGGAGTAAACTGGATCCAAGTCATAAAACTGAAATGTAATCACCCCACACACGGAGTGGGGAGGAAGTTACTTGTCTTAAATATATACATTCATCCCGAAAAGAATAAGAAAATTAAAAAACTGTTAAACTTGATAAACATAATAAAAACATTACAAGTTACACATCAAAATTATGAGATGATAATCTCAGGCGATTTTAATTGCAATCTGACAGGGGTAATGATAACAAGAATAGAATTAAAAAAACATGGAACGAGTTGGAAGCACTAGGTTTTGTTACATTAAATGGAAACACGAAGGGAGACCAACCAGCAGGCATTACCTTTTCTTGTGGAAACAAACAATCAATTATAGATTATACAATAATCAGCAAGGACCTTACACCCCTGGTCGATTACTTCCGCATTATAACACGACCGGAGAGCGATCATTTCCCCCAAGAAACAGTCCTACACCTAAACTTACAGCAAAGAGAGTGTGTAGTATCGCTAGTTACATTACCAGAAACATATAACTTAAGGAAACTCAAATGGAGAGGAATAATAATCGAAGAGATAATGGACACGGTGAAAAACCATGTAGAGAACACTGAGGACTCAGCAGTTCACTTATTGGCAAAAGATTGGGAGAAGTTACACACGTCCCTCCTAGACAAATTCCCAACAAAACCAGGAAGTAAAGGCACGTATTGAGCCAATAAAGAACCAGGGTACACAATACAGCTGAGAGATAAAAAAAGAAACATCGCCAAGGAGGTATGACAAAAAGTGGTAGCAAATAGAACGGGAAGAGACAGTGATAATTGTAAGAATAAAAAAATTAGAAAAGAATACAAGGAAGAGTGCAGAGATGCAAAAAGGACATACACAGAAAAGATATGGGAAGAACTGCTGTGGGCAAGTAAATTACCGAACAGCAGGGAATTTTGGGGCTTAATTAATAAACTAACGAAAGGAAATGGAACTCTACACAATGCAGGAATAAGCGAAACAACGTGGCTGCAATACATTGACAAATTATACAACCCCAATGCGGGACTATACATGTGTGAAGAAGAAAGTATAGACAAAGTAAAAGGAAAAGCACCAGAACCGGAGGCAACTGTTCCCAAAAGAAAGGGAGAAAAAGACCTAATCAGCTGGGAAGCCAACGATCTAACATCATTGACAACAGACAATACACAAAATTTTTGATAAAAGAATTGAAAGCTGAAGGCGCCGCAAGTCCAAACGGACTGCCAAACGCCCTTTTCAAACGAGACCCTAAAGTTTGGGCTAAATACCTCACACCTCTTTTTAACCAATTGTTTTGTGACAACAAGATGCCACGGTCTTGGAGCGGTAATCTTATTCACCCAATCTATAAGAATGGCAGCAGAACAGAACCTGGGAACTACAGGCTGATTGCCCTTATCGATGTAGAGGCTAAACTCTTTGCCTCGTGTATTTTATGACATTTACAGGAGTGGACAGAGGACAATAACATTATCCCAAAATTTCAAACGGGCTTCAGACAAGGCATGGGTATGATCTCAAACCTATAAGCATTGACAATCTTGATGGAAAAAGCAGAAAGGAAAAAGGAAGTACTATTGGCTTGTTACATCGACTTGAAATCTGCTTTTGATAGGGTGCCACGCGATCGCCTGTGGAATAAACTGAAAGCATGGGGACTCCCACAGATACTGACAGACGCAATAACATCGTTATACAGTGAAACATGGGCCACCGTAAAGCTAGGAGACGGAAGAAGAATATCATCAAAAATAAACATAACCAACGGACTGAAACAAGGCTGTGTACTCCCACCATGTTTATTTAACTTATATTTAGCAGACCTAAATATCCACCTGCTACAAGTAAATGGCCATCCGCCAAAATTGGCAAATGAGCCAATCCAATTTCTGCAATATGCAGACGACATTGTGGTGGTGAGCCAAACCCCGATAGGGCTGCAAAGGGCCATAAACAAACTAACCGACTGCCTGGATTCACAAGATCTGGTATTAAATAAATCAAAAACCAAGGTGGTAAGACTTGCGGGCCCGAGGCCAGGAAAATACAAATGGTATGCAAAGAACTCACAAATAGAGGAAATAAGTTCATATAAATACTTGGGCATCAAATTGGCAAGAAATTTGTCCTGGGTGGATCAGAAAAGGGAGATTACAGCAAACGCCCAATCATTAACCTTTGCCTATAAACAGCTTTATAAGAAATTGAAATGCCATTCAGATGTGCATTTCCTAAACATCATGGCAGCACAATTGCTCCCAATCTTATCCTACGGATTAGAAATATGGCAAGGCCAAGAAATCAACATCTTAAATAAACTACAAATTAAAGTTTATAAAGCAGTATTTAACCTCTTTAAAGGTTCCTCGCCAGCACAAATACCTTTGGAATTTGGTCTCCAGAACCAAGAATATCAAAGGAAAGCAATATTGACAAAACTATGCCGGAAACTCAGAGCAGCAGAAATGGGAACATTGAACAACCTGTGCTGGACAGAAATAAAACTACAATATGATCAAAGAAACACAAACACTTGGGGCGACCATCTGCGTTTTGCCCTGGAGGAATTAGAGATCGAAGATGCATGGAATAGCAAGTTGTAAAGGTCATCATTCAACCAAGTGTGTAACACCAGGGCAAAGGCATTATCCTTTGTGGAAGATAAAAGGAGATTGGCCAAACGCCGTCACGCATGGGTGGTAATAAATTCATACATAAGCCTAAAACCACAACCCTACATAGCAGCCCACTTCCGACTATCACTAAAAAGGAGGTTCATGGCATTTAGATTTGGCGATCACTGCTCGAAGGACTTGGTTCCTACATGAAAAAATAAACAGCAAACAAAGACATGTTGTTTATGTGGGTACCATACAGAAACTTTATGCCACCTAATGTGCGTCTGTGAATCAGTAAAAGTAGAAAGAAGGAACTTGTTGAAAACAGCCTTAATTGACTTAAACGTTCGTACTTGCAGACACGTGGTAACAAGTTGGATGGGCGCCTCATCAAATATTTTAATATGTCGGGGGTAAAATTTATGATACTAGTAGAAAACGTACTCACGAAAGCTGGAAAAGATTAAATGCCTGGGGCCAGAAAAGGACCTTATTACAGAAATTGTAAATATTTTAAAGTAGACTGAAAATACGCTTCGCTTTTAACTTTTCATGTAATAGATTGTGCTTTTTTATATGCTTTATGGTTATGAAAAAACAAATAAAGTTATCTTTGACTGACTGACTGACAGTCTCTATTCTACAATTTGTACTTAAAGTTGCCCTCAAGTAAAAATTACCTACATGTAGACCCCTCATAGGGATCAGCTATATAAAACGTGTGCTTTAGGGTTATAGATACACCAGCAGCCCACCCCAGCGTTGCCTGGGGCTGAAAGGGGTTGGGGGCAGCATTTGAGCGTGCAGCCCGCCCCGGCCGACGCCCGCCACGACATTCTCTGTGAGCCTCCAATAATTATCAACTAAGGCTGTTTCTTGGATTGGCAGAAGTGTAGGCAAATTTCAGGCTGTATTATGCAGAAAAAATGACTCCTATGAGAGTGTTGATGAGTGAGGTGAAGCATGTGAGATTGTGTTTACTGATGTGATGTGGGATGTCGTGGCAGCCAGAAGCGTAGTAGAATTTGACACATGGAATGGAAATATATTGGGATTACCAGTGGGACTGGTTTGGGACTGGTGCAAGTTACAAAAGCGAGAAGGTATGCAGGAAGTTACAAGGTGCTGAATATAGTTATTCGTTTGTTGAAAGTCAAGTATTGGCATGTTCCCGCATCATAAATCATTGATCGATTTGTTTGATATAAAGAGAGAGGGGTGTGCCACACTTCACATTGATAAATGGTTGTATTAGTTACAAGAATTTGGTTACAAGCTGGTGTACGAGAGAGTGAGGAGTGTGCTGTGAGTAACTTGAGATTGATTTACAAGTAGCTTTGAACGAATGATGATGAATGGAAAAGAACTGGAAGAGGATCCCAATCTTAGACTTTAAAATGGCGCATAAGTGAAGAGCGGCCAAAGTGCTAGTGATATGGAATGGAGGGATATGTATTCAGACATGTGGAAGATGAGTTGAGGGTGAATTGAGGAATTATGCAGGTGTGGTTCCAGAATCCTGCAGTCTGAATACTGTCTGGCATAACTAATGTGTCCTAGATATTGTTCATAAAAATATCTCCCCCTTCCATTTAATAATAGAAAATCTACACCCAAAGGAATAAGATTTTTCTAACAACATTTAAAACACACTATATATGTCCGATGATATTTATGTATGCAACTTTTCAACATACACACATTGAGTAGATTGTTATTGTTGTTCCTACTGGTTTGAAGGAAACAATGTGGGGATTACTTCATGAGGGCCATGTTTGAATAAGGGATATGTAATGGAAATTGACAAATGATTTTTGGTGGGCATCACTGGATATAGCTGTTGAGCACCATGTGAGGGGTAGCATAGCTTGTGTTATGAGTGATAAAACGGAGGACATTGCACCATGTTGACCCTGCACCATCGACCATGCAAACATATTGGACCACGCCTAGAGGAAACTTGCGGTAGACATTTCAGGTCTAATTGGGTTGTAAGTTGGATCTCCCAATATGCCATTGTTTTGTTGGACTTATATTGCTGCAATTTTGTGTATGTACTGTTTCACTGTTTTACATGTAAATTTGCCCATAATATGTAAATATGCAACAGCATGTGGGGAAACATAATAAACAAATAAATAAATAAATAGTTAAATAAAATAGAGAAAAAAATAAATCAATAATATAAATTTACAGTATGGCATTCAATTAATTCAGGACTGAGTAGCATTTCAATTACAGTTGAAGATATTTAGCGAATATTAGGGAGGGACGGGGGCTCTTCTTGGAGAAAAGGAGATACCTATCACTGGGCTCTTGTGGATGTCCCAGTTAAGCGTGGGCGGAAAATCCGTTCCGCTCGCGGATTTTGCGGATTTTCGGGAAATCCGCAATCCGCGAGATTTGCGGATTTCCCGCAAAATCCGCAAATTCGCACGCAGCGGATTTTTTTGGCGGCGCGCGGCGTTGGTGATACAATTTTTGCGGCGCGCGGCGTTTATCATCGTTTGCCGAGTTGTTTTTTTCGATAGTTTGCGAGTGCTGCGCCATTTTGGATCTTGCTGTGTGATCCCGCGGGAATTGGCGAGCGCGATTACGTCATCGCGCCTTGCCAGCGATAGTTTGTCAACGCGAGTACGACGAGATCACGTCTCGCGGTACTTCGCAATTGCGAGATTTGAGATGCGGCGAGCGAAAATATAAATTTGCAATTCTGCACAAGAAATCCACCAGCAAGCAGCATAAACCTTCTAGAAATGATGATTTTTATGTGAATAACTCCTTAGTTTGACATTTGCCTGCACTTTTTTAGCGAGGAGTCCATTTTGGGGAGGGGGGCAGGGGGGTGGGAGGAAGGAAGTGCCCCATAGTCTTCAACTTCCTGTTCCTGTTCAGCAGGCTCCTCCCAGTGCTTTGTCCATCTCCTGGTCACTTTTCATTCGGATGTGGACCTGGAAGGATTACTTTTTGTGGATGCTGCTGGATCTTTGGATTTGAGGCCTTTTTGACTTTCTTTGGATCACTGTTGGATTAGAAATTTTACAAGTAAGTTTGTTTGGGGCATTACAGTTGCTGCAACTAAAATTTTGGGATTTTCGATTTTTGGGCTGTTTTGGGGCCTTTTCCCCAGGGGTACTCAGTGGTGGGTGGACTGATTCTTTCTGTGGGTTGTCTTGAACTTAAACATCACGGAGGCCATAGATGAATTGAGATTCTGCTGATTTTTCTGTGTTTTTCGATTTTTTTTTTTGTAAAATTTTGTGTTTTTCGATTTTTGACCTGTTGTTGGGGCCTTGACCAGGGGTAGTGAGTGGTGCATGGGCCTAGTCTTTCTGTGGGCTGTCTTGAATTTAAACATCATGGAGGCCATGGATGGAATGGGATTGTGCTGATTTTGCAGTGTTTTTCGATTTTTGGGCCTGTACATGTGGCCTTTTCACCAGGGGTATTTGAGTCTAGCATGGGCCTAGTCTTTCTGTGGGCTGTCTTGAATTTAAACATCATGGAGGCCATGGATGGAATGGGATTGTGCTGATTTTGCAGTGTTTTTCGATTTTTGGGGGTGTTCATGGGGAGGGACATGCCATGTGGCTGGTGGCCATTTTGAGTGCAGCTACAGGCACTGGCCATGTGCTGGCAGGCAAGTGGCCATTTTGAATGCAGGCTTTGTTGTTAGGCCTCCAACCATTTTGCCTACTTTTCAACCTTTATTTATGCCCAGGGGTGGTGAGTCTTGCATGGGCCTAGTATTTCTGTGGGTTGTCTTGAATTTAAACATCATGGAGGCCATGGATTGAATGGGATTGTGCTGATTTTGCAGTGTTTTTCGATTTTTGGGCCTGTACTTGTGGCCTTTTCACCAGGGGTATTTCAGTCTAGCATGGGCCTAGTCTTTCTGTGGGCTGTCTTGAATTTAAACATCATGGAGGCCATGGATGGAATGGGATTGTACTGATTTTTCTGTGTTTTTCGATTTTCTTTTTTTGTAAAATTTTGTGTTTTTCGATTTTTGACCTGTTGTTGGGGCCTTGACCAGGGGTAGTGAGTGGTGCATGGGCCTAGTCTTTCTGTGGGCTGTCTTGAATTTAAACATCATGGAGGCCATGGATGGAATGGCATTGTGCTGATTTTGCAGTGTTTTTCGATTTTTGGGCCTGTACTTGTGGCCTTTTCACCAGGGGTATTTGAGTCTAGCATGGGCCTAGTCTTTCTGTGGGCTGTCTTGAATTTAAACATAATGGAGGCCATGGATGGAATGGGATTGTGCTGATTTTGCAGTGTTTTTCGATTTTTGGGGGTGTTCATGGGGAGGGACATGCCATGTGGCTGGTGGCCATTTTGAGTGCAGCTACAGGCACTGGCCATGTGCTGGCAGGCAAGTGGCCATTTTGAATGCAGGCTTTGTTGTTAGGCCTCCAACCATTTTGCCTACTTTTCAACCTTTATTTATGCCCAGGGGTAGTGAGTCTTGCATGGGCCTAGTATTTCTGTGGGTTGTCTTGAATTTAAACATCATGGAGGCCATGGATTGAATGGGATTGTGCTGATTTTGCAGTGTTTTTCGATTTTTGGGCCTGTACTTGTGGCCTTTTCACCAGGGGTATTTGAGTCTAGCATGGGCCTAGTCTTTCTGTGGGCTGTCTTGAATTTAAACATTATGGAGGCCATGGATGGAATGGGATTGTACTGATTTTTCTGTGTTTTTCGATTTTTTTTTTTGTAAAATTTTGTGTTTTTCGATTTTTGACCTGTTGTTGGGGCCTTGACCAGGGGTAGTGAGTGGTGCATGGGCCTAGTCTTTCTGTGGGCTGTCTTGAATTTAAACATCATGGAGGCCATGGATGGAATGGCATTGTGCTGATTTTGCAGTGTTTTTCGATTTTTGGGCCTGTACTTGTGGCCTTTTCACCAAGGGTATTTGAGTCTAGCATGGGCCTAGTCTTTCTGTGGGCTGTCTTGAATTTAAACATCATGGAGGCCATGGATGGAATGGGATTGTGCTGATTTTGCAGTGTTTTTCGATTTTTGGGGGTGTTCATGGGGAGGGACATGCCATGTGGCTGGTGGCCATTTTGAGTGCAGCTACAGGCACTGGCCATGTGCTGGCAGGCAAGTGGCCATTTTGAATGCAGGCTTTGTTGTTAGGCCTCCAACCATTTTGCCTACTTTTCAACCTTTATTTATGCCCAGGGGTAGTGAGTCTTGCATGGGCCTAGTCTTTCTGTGGGTTGTCTTGAATTTAAACATCATGGAGGCCATGGATTGAATGGGATTGTGCTGATTTTGCAGTGTTTTTCGATTTTTGGGCCTGTACTTGTCGCCTTTTCACCAGGGGTATTTGAGTCTAGCATGGGCCTAGTCTTTCTGTGGGCTGTCTTGAATTTAAACATCATGGAGGCCATGGATGGAATGGGATTGTACTGATTTTTCTTTGTTTTTCGAATTTTTTTTTTTAAAAATTTTGTGTTTTTCGATTTTTGACCTGTTGTTGGGGCCTTGACCAGGGGTAGTGAGTGGTGCATGGGCCTAGTCTTTCTGTGGGCTGTCTTGAATTTAAACATCATGGAGGCCATGGATGGAATGGCATTGTGCTGATTTTGCAGTGTTTTTCGATTTTTGGGCCTGTACTTGTGGCCTTTTCACCAGGGGTATTTGAGTCTAGCATGGGCCTAGTCTTTCTGTGGGCTGTCTTGAATCTAAACATCATGGAGGCCATGGATGGAATGGGATTGTGCTGATTTTGCAGTGTTTTTCGATTTTTGGGGGTGTTCATGGGGAGGGACATGCCATGTGGCTGGTGGCCATTTTGAGTGCAGCTACAGGCACTGGCCATGTGCTGGCAGGCAAGTGGCCATTTTAAATGCAGGCTTTGTTGTTAGGCCTCCAACCATTTTGCCTACTTTTCAACCTTTATTTATGCCCAGGGGTAGTGAGTCTTGCATGGGCCTAGTCTTTCTGTGGGTTGTCTTGAATTTAAACATTATGGAGGGCATGGATGGATTGGGATTGTGCTGATTTTGCAGTGTTTTTCGATTTTTTTGTGCTCTATAACTGAACTGATGTTCCTCTGTCTTCCATTTTTTTTAGGTGCACAAGACTCAAGAGAACCACCAGTGCCAGGAAGAAGTCCTGCAGCGGTGTGTGTGTGCAGCATAACGTCACGCGACGTCACGTCTGGCCTCAGACAACTCTACAATTCGTGCAACTGCGGCCTGCTGTCTGACCTGCTCTGAAGAAGATGGCCCCAAAGAAAGTTCTCCGTAGCTCCTCTAGCAAGAAAGTTGCTAGTAAGGAGCAGAAGAAGCAAGTTACCAAGGAGGCTGGTGTGCCACCCGTCACTTTTTTTGGGAGCAAAAAAAAAAGTACGCCTGCAGCAGCAGGATCTGCTGGGGACCAAGCTGAGAGCAGCACCCCTGCTCCATTGGGTTCAGTGCCTCCACCACCACGCCAACTTAAGTCAAAGCCCTTGAGTGCTTCAGAGGCAGTCAGTGTACTTCTCCAATCACCATCGACCAGTGATGTTGGCTCATCGCAAGAAAGTAGCAGCAATGTCCCTGAATCAACACAGGTTGTTGTAACTCATCTGACAAGTGTTGAACAACCACAGCCGCAACAACAACACCATGTGCAAGTACACGCCCAAGTACATGTGGAAGGAGAGGCAGCAAAAGGAGATGCGCAAGCAAAGGTGCATGGAGGTTCACAAGTGCCCACAATAGTTGTTCCTCCCGAAGTAGGGGCACATTTGGAAATCGACATTGAAGCTGAGGTATCATTGGAAGCCACTCCTCCTGATGATCATTCATTGTCTTCCACATCCCTAGCAAGGAAAAGATCAAGGGGGGTGTCTACATCTTCTTCAAGCCCACCTCGTTCTGGTGCAAGTGATCTGTCTTGGGAACCACCACAACTGCGGTCTGACAGTGAGGCAGAGGCACACCATGATCTGACACCGGCACCTAAGCGTAAAAGGAAGGTCGTCCAAAAACTCAAACCTATGGAGTGTGATGAGGCTCAACAAGAAGTGACAGATACTGCTGGTGATGAAGCCTCTCACGATGACGACGAGCCAGTCATCACAAAGGTCACTGCAGCCCCACCGGGCATGCAGCAAAGAGACATTTTGACCCTATCCCGAGAAGCTGCTGAGCGTGATGATGATGTCGGCGAGGAGGCAATGGAAATGGAATCATTAGATTTGGAGTTAAGTAGTACACCAAAACCTACCGCTTCCATATTTCTTCGCAAGAAGGTACCCACCTCGTCCTCGACCTCAATTCGTGGTGGTGAAAGTGCAAAACGTACTGAAGTTCGGCAATCCACATCCTCCACTTCATCTGTCATTAGCAGCAGGACCACCACCACCAGTATCGCCGCCTCCTCCGGCCCCCGAAGACATTTCAAGTCTCCAGTTTGGGACTTCTTTAGTGTTTGCCCAAAAAAGGAAAACGTAGCCATTTGTAGCCTTTGTAAGCTTCTAGTTAGTCGTAGTAAGCTTGGTTCTAACTATGGTACCGGAGGCCAGAGAGGTCATCTTGAGAGAGCGCACCCTGTCCAATGGTTTCCGCACCTAGAGGCGGTCAAGAAAGCCGGAATTGCACGTAATGAAAACGTTGATTTGTCATCTGCTGATGACGAGGAGGTACAAGAAGACGATTCAAACACTTCACTTACACCCAGTTCCCATGTCAGCAGCACACCCCATGGGAGCCACACTAAGAGTGTGGGAGAGAGTGAGACATCAATGCGGAAAAGTTCATCAGCGAGCGTAACTGGGTCGAAGAGATCATCATCATCCCGTAAATCATTGGTCCAGGGCAACATTAAAAAGATGTTGTTTACAGAAGCGCAATATGAACGCAACCACCCAATGACCCGTCTGTATAACACTAAGCTGGCTAAAATGCTAGCTCTGGACCTTCTCCCTTTTTCTTTTGTAGAAGGGGTTGGTTTTCTAGAATTAGTGGCAGTGCTCTGCCCTAAATGGAAGGTTCCTAGCCGGTTCTATTTTGCCCGAGTTGCGGTTCCAGCACTACATGAAGATGTTCTGAAGGTGATTGGGGCAGCTTTGCAGAAGAGTGCTGTTCACACTATACATCTGACAACAGACATGTGGACCAGTGGCGCAGGCGCTGATTACATGTGCATCACTGCACACTGGGTCTCTTTTTCAGGGGCTAAAGCAAAGCTAAACTCAGGTGTTGACACTAACATTGTTTTTAAAGGTGCTCGGAAACATGCAACACTAGCCATGTTTGGTTTGGAGAAACGTCACACAGCAGAAAACATTTTGGATGTCTTTAACACAAAGGTCCTTAACTGTCTGTCCCCACTAAAACGCAAGGTTGGTTATGTTTCCACGGACAATGGCTCCAATATAGTTAAGGCCATGAGGGACGGTTACTATTTCAGAGTGCCGTGTTTGGCGCACTGTATAAACCTGGTTGTCCAAAAATTCTTGGGTAATAAACGCAGTGCAGCGTACAGTGTATTGGAGAACTGCCGAAAAATTTGCAAGCATTTCAGGCATTCTTTTAAGGCCCGGAAGCAGCTGAGGAGCATGCTATATCAATGTCAAATGCCAGTGAAAGCACTCATCCAGGAGGTGGTAACACGTTGGAACTCAACCTTCTACATGCTTGAGCGTCTGTATGAGCAGTATACGCAACTCGATCAATATTTCTTGAAAGAGGGTATAGAGGAGCTGAGGATGGGTGGGCCGCAATGGAACATAGTTGAAAGCCTAACACGCATGCTTCGTCCTTTTGAGGTCTTCACGCGTGCAGTCAGCAAGGAGGACTCTAATTTGGGAAAAGCTATCCCATTGTTGTACATGCTGGAGGACCAACTGAAGGAGGTGTGTTCTGTGTTTCGAAAAGATGACAAAAAGAAAGACTCTTTGCTTCTGGCTGAGCAATTATTAGAGCTCCTACAAGGTGATGAACGTCTTCAAAAGATCCACTCAGAACAGCATTACATTTGTGCTACTATTCTGGATCCACGCTACAAAAAGGCGCTGGCAGGCAGAGCATTCTTTCCTTTTGGTGATGAAGATGTTACAAAGTACAAACGTTGGCTAGCCTTGTCAGCCAAGAAGTTTGAAACAGAACGGCTGGAAATTGAAGGAAATGGCAGTACATCAGCAGGCCATCCCCAGTCAAAACAATCCACTTCTGCACCTGTGACTGTGGCACAAGTGACCTCTCAGCCGTTAAAGACACCGGCAACCGGATCATCTGCACGAAAGACAACAGAAACATTGGAGGCTGAAGAGGATTGGCTAGCTCTGCGTGGGTTTGGTTCTCAAAAGGTCAGAGGCACAGCAAGAGCTACGCAAAGTGGAGGAACCTTGGAGGAGGACCTTGAGTCGATGGTGAAGGACTATCTGAATGACTCCACAGAGGTCTATGTTAATTCTGACCCATTGGCGTATTGGCATGGGAAAAAAGAATTGTGGCCACAGCTCACCAACCTGGCTATAAACTACTTGTCTTGCCCACTCGCAAGTGTGTCTTCTGAACGGGTTTTCAGTGCGGCTGGTGGGATTGTAACTCCCAAACGGAGCCGCCTCTCGCCCAAAAATGTGGAGAGGTTAACAATGATCAAGATGAATCAGCACCTCATACCACCAGATATAAGAGTACGAGAGAGCGTGCCGGATGAAGAGGAGGTGGCCAGCACCATAGATGAGGGAATTTCTACTCTGTCAGGTGGCACTGACCTCACCCTGGCTGAATTCGCAGAGTATGATGACGAAGCCTTATTCTTATTCCTGGACCGTGATACCGACTTCGAGCCCTGAAAATGAGACAACGAATCAATAACTTTCTTTTTCATCCTTATTCACTTTTATTCCTGTGTGTCTGTCTTTCTTTGTTGTGCACAGTTAATATAATTCAAACTTTAATCAGATAATCACAAAAACAAGCCCATCAGCAGAACTGTCTTCACTTGTTTGCTAATTTATTTGAAGGTGCCGCAGTCTGCATTCCTCAGGTTCACAAGTTCAGAAGAACATGCTCCTCTATCCTCCAGACTCCTATTTCCCTCAAAGCAGAGGGCTGGTTTACGCCCAATGAAGAAAGACTCAGCACTTGTGGGGGTGTTGTTCTACCTCTTTGCAGGTGAGTTGACGGGTCTGGGGCCATTGCTGGGAAGCACTAAAAGTGGTTTGGACCAAATCCGAGGCGGAAAATTTTTTGTGTTTTTGATGACTTGCTTGCCTTTGAGGTGCTCTTAGGGGGGGTTCCGTCTGTTTGTGGGTGAGTTTCGTGGTCTGAGAGCATTGCTGGGACACTCTAATCTTGATTGCATTTGCTTTTCAGGAAATCCGTCGTGCCAACCCCGACTTATGGCCTAGCTACGCAGCGCGTTTGGACCGAAGGCCCAGAAATATTGCAAGTATGAGATTTTGCTTTTGACCTGTTTGGGGGTGTTATGCTTCTTGGCGGGTGGGTTGCCGGGTCTTGGGGCATTCCTGGGAAGGTCTAATACCGGGTAGAAGTGGTTGGGACAAAATCCAGGCCGATTTTTTTTTTTTGGCTATTTCTGACATTTTGCTCTATGTAGCGTTTTCGGGGGCCTGTTTGGGGGGCTTCCTGGTGTTTGCGGGTGAGTTTCGTGGTCTGGGAGCACTGCTGGGACACTCTAATCTTGATTGCATTTGCTTTTCAGGAAATCCGTCGTGCCAACCCCGACTTATGGCCTAGCTACGCAGCGCGTTTGGACCGAAGGCCCAGAAATATTGCAAGTATGAGATTTTGCTTTTGGCCTGTTTGGGGGTGTTATGCTTCTTGGCGGGTGGGTTGCCGGGTCTTGGGGCATTCCTGGGAAGGTCTAATACCGGGTAGAAGTGGTTGGGACAAAATCCAGGCCGATTTTTTTTTTGGCTATTTCTGACATTTTGCTCTATGTAGCGTTTTCGGGGGCCAATTGGGGGGCTTCCTGGTGTTTGTGGGTGAGTTTCGTGGTCTGGGAGCACTGCTGGCTATATATACTTTACTTTGCAAGAGGTTTGAAGCAAATCCATGGTGGCAGAGGGGACTTAGGGCCTAGCTGCAGAGCGCGCGCGGAGTGATTTGGGAAATTTGTGAAAAATTGACTAAGTCCCCATTTTTGTACTTTTGCTCTTTGGCTGTTTGGGGGTCTTCTACTCGTCTTCTCCTGGGTTGACGGCTCTGGGGCCATTGCTGGGAAGCTCTAATACCGGATAAAAGTGTTTTGGACCAAATCCCAGGCGGAATTTTTTTTGTGTTTTTGATGACTTGCTTGCCTTTGAGGTGCTCTTAGGGGGGGTTCCGTCTGTTTGCGGGTGAGTTTCGTGGTCTGGGAGCACTGCTGGGACACTCTAATCTTGATTGCATTTGCTTTTCAGGAAATCCGTCGTGCCAACCCCGACTTATGGCCTAGCTACGCAGCGCGTTTGGACCGAAGGCCCAGAAATATTGCAAGTATGAGATTTTGTTTTGGCCTGTTTGGGGGTGTTACGCTTCTTGGCGGGTGGGTTGCCGGGTCTTGGGGCATTCCTGGGAAGGTCTAATACCGGGTAGAAGTGGTTGGGACAAAATCCAGGCCGATTTTTTTTTTGGGCTATTTCTGACATTTTGCTCTATGTAGCGTTTTCGGGGGCCTGTTTGGGGGGCTTCCTGGTGTTTGCGGGTGAGTTTCGTGGTCTGGGAGCACTGCTGGGACACTCTAATCTTGATTGCATTTGCTTTTCAGGAAATCCGTCGTGCCAACCCCGACTTATGGCCTAGCTACGCAGCGCGTTTGGACCGAAGGCCCAGAAATATTGCAAGTATGAGATTTTGCTTTTGGCCTGTTTGGGGGTGTTATGCTTCTTGGCGGGTGGGTTGCCGGGTCTTGGGGCATTCCTGGGAAGGTCTAATACCGGGTAGAAGTGGTTGGGACAAAATCCGCGCGGAAAAGCCTTTAGTTTTGGCACTTTTTGTAACTTAGGGTTCGTTAGGGTTAGCCCTAGCAGCAGGATTGCATGTGTTTCGGGGTGTTCTAGATTTTCCAAACTGAGTTCTGGGGTCTTAGAGCACTCGTGAGAATGTGTAATTTTGGTTGCAAGTCATTTGAAGAAAATCCATGGTGGGAAAGGGGGGATTTGGCATAGTTAAAGAAAGCCTTTGCCACTATTCTTAACTTAGGGTTCGTTAGGGTTAGCAGTATTTCTATTGCATGTGTTTGAGTGGGGGGGATTTCGAGTCTTGGAGCGATGCTGGCTATGGCTACTTTTGCTTGGTTGCTTGCAAGTGGTTTGAATGCAATCCACGGTGGGTAATGGGTAATTAGGGTACTTCGGCCTACTTTTACTTTCAAAGTAAGTTTTGTCACCAGTTTTCTGCTAGGCCTCGTTTTTTGAGATTTGATTGGGGGTCTTCTACATTTTTGCGACTGGCTTTAGTAAGGGTCTGGGTGGGAGCACTGCTAGGAAGATCTAATTTTGTTCTAAAACACAGTTTACAGTACACCTAGCTTGAGGGGCAAGATCCGCTACATTAATTTGCCCATACTTATTTATCCTTCAAAAGGTGACTCAGAGTACGCACTTTCAAAAACATTGTACTGTCAGTGTCTACTAGGAAAAACAAATTGTGACTTTTTGCACTCCACAGCCTACATACCTTATATTTATTTATCAGTGGTGTTGTAATATTATATCACTTCCTGTTTTTCGTTGAATAATTACAGGCCGGGTTTCAGTCTCTGCAATGGGGAAAAAAGGATGGAGTCAGGCTTCACAGTAGCGAGCCACAATTCAGCATCAGGCAGGCAGTGGACAGGGTGTCTTCTGGTGACCAACATCGGTGGACGAAGCGTCGGCTGCAATGGAGGAGTGCCGCTAATAGGAGGATTTTTTTTCTGCGGGCAACTTACTTACCACTTCCAACAGGACCACTACAACCACATAGATACAGTATCCCTTGCCTTTTTCTCTGACTGTGACTGCATTTCTTGCCTCTCTCTCGGCTTCTACATTGATCCCTTAACACATCACTTAGTCCACTCCACTATCTGCACCACACATAGTCATTTGTAAGTGCTCCTACGTAATTCGCAAGTCGCAGCACGCCCCAGGCCGTAGAGGACTGGGATGGCCCCAATGATGAAGCATGTCACCAAGGGGCAACCCTGGTGAGTGAGGGGACACCTAGAAAAAAAGCAATTTCTCCTTTTCTATCTACTATACCTTCTGTCAGGTTACGCAGCCCCTAAGCGCCTACCGTACTATGAAACTACATTTCCCATGAGTAGGCGGGAGACTTGCAGACTATTTAGTGAGACTATATGAGAGTACCCTTGTATGTTAGGACAGCACTTCACTGATGCCTGTCTTGTCTTCTGTTACAGGTCTCCTTTCCCTGCTGACCCTACCTTTACCCATCCCACATTTTTTATTTTAGTTTGTTATTTTTCTCCCTCGCCTAATGCCTCGAACACCCTGTGTTTACACTTCTGGGTGTTGGTGACATTTGGAGGTGGAACCATATTTGCATCGACTGGATCACGGGGAGTAAACCTGACACCTTCCAGACCAACCCCATTGAGTGTTGTTGTGAATGGATTTATAGTGACCAGCAAGGCTCTCGGGTATCTGGCTACAGACACCTTATGTTGAATATCGTTATCAATAATTCCACACAGGCCCTGTACTGTCGCATTCTTTCTTTCCACAGTTGTCGATGATATATTCTTACTCTGCTTGACAAAGAACCATTGCTAATGTGAAAGAACTTCAACCGAATTAGTAGTTATACTTTACCATTTGTTAGGCTACAATGTGGCACTGCTCTACTGTACTTCTGTCACCTGCTATATTCTCAGTTGTACCGTTGAATTGCTCAGGAGGACAAACCAGATTTCATTTTCTTTTTTTTCATAGGCATGCAACTGCCACTGTGTCACACCACTAGTACCACCGCTATGAGGAAATTTTATCCGACCAAGATTGCCAACGTTATTCGGTGTTTCCCGTGGAGCCAGCCCTGGGCCTAGCCCTACTTTCAAACACAAATTACAGGTAAGATAAGCGTTTGGTGGTTTGGGGGTATAATGGAGTATTAGTACGAGAGACGAGAGACTGAAGGTAGTACTACTAAAGTCCTAGGACTCTTGGATTCACTTCACTTAGTCTGTGAGAGGCACTTAGTGTTGAAAACATTTGGGCATTTACACTTAAAGGAAGAAAATGGAACTAAACTTTCAGGAAAACAGTCAACGTTAAACCCCCACCCACCAGGCAAGCAGTAAAAAACAGGTATGCTCAGATAAAGTTTGAAAAAGTATATTTATATCCCTAACAAAATAATCTCCCGCAAGACCCTCCCTAACCCCAACGATTGTCCTTCAAAAGTCCCCAAAAACCCAACTCCCAATTCCCACCCCCCAAAAGTCTCTAAAAAAGGGGCAAGGGACACTATGGGTGGATGCTGTTAACTTTTTGGGCCAGGGCATCATGCTCCTCGCGGAGCAAGGCGAGCTCCTGCTGAAGGCGGGACACCATCAGGGTAGTGCGGCGCAGGCGTGCCTTCACTGCCTTGCAGGTGCAAGGCCTGTGAGAGGCAGCTGTTGGCCTTGCTGCTCGGCGGTGGCGTTTGCCTTTGGCAGCCCGGCTCAGTCTCGGTGGACCACTGTGCTGGGTGGCAGCCCGTGGGGCCACGGAGGCCGATGCAGACGACGTTGTCGTAGTTGTCGACCGCACACTTTCCACGTCCTCCAGGGCCACCAGCCGCCGATATTCCGCAACAGTGGCCTCGATCCTCCGTTGCCGGGCCGCTCTAGCCAGCTCCTTCCTCCTTGTTCGTTTGGAAGGAGAACCTATATGAAGAAAGAAAGACATAGTCTGTAACCAATGCTCTTTAAGATTAACTCAATCATTCAGCAGAAATTTGTGCTGCAGTACAACTAGCAACTTGCAAGCGCATTTCATAACTATTGAGGCCAGTATCTATCTAACCTCACACTTCTTCATCCTTGCTCTAACATTAGTGGGAGTTTAAGGAACAAATTCTATGAGCACTGTGGACTTCCATTGGAGTCGACTATGAAAGTACACCAGTCTTATTCTTCTTCTTATCTCTTGTTTTGGAAAATTGGTACGTTATTTTCTGCAAGCCGGCATAATGCCAGCGCGGTAAACTTGCACCCGAGAAAAAGAGACGCACGCCATGAGGAGTGACCTAGACTTGCGTTGCCGTTGCGTTACTGTACCCGTCCAGTACATGCAGGTGGTGAATCTCTTACTTTTCTATTATGGGTGGCACTGAGAATACTCTGTTACAACTCAAGGGCTACTGCTTAATTAATTTAACTTTCACCCTACAGTGGAAATGAGTACTAGAAATGGAAAATTGAAGAAGATAAATAATCTGATTATCTATCACTTCACATGGGATGTTTTTGCTTATATATGGGATGACTTTAGGTGCTTTGCTTTTTATTGAGTGACCAGTGATACATCCACACATGAATGACTGAGTACTACTAAACTTATTAAGAGAGGTAGGGAGTGGCCACCATAATAACCGGATCTATGCAGTGCTTGCAATACAAACTACTGCTACTATTTATGGTAGTATTTGGACAAAATTAAAAGTTCTTTTCCTTGCCTTTCCTACACTGGAACGGACGTGCGGGTGCAGTGTTACATGCTCTTCAAAGTTGCACTTAGTTCATCCACTGACCATCTACTCTCTCTAGATCATGGGTACTCACAAACTTTCTCTCAGGGGCTACATTTACAGTGTAGTTTGGGGCCGAGGGCCGCACTGGTGGGGGCGGAGTCAGAGGGGGCGGGGCTAAAGCAAAACGATAACTTGTGACCATGAGGTTGCACACAGGTCCCTGCAGCAGATGCCCTCATCCACTGAGCCACCAGACCCAGCATTTACATACATCTCTCTCCCTCCTGCTCTCCCTCCTGCCCTCCCTCCATCTCTCTCTCCCTCCTGCCCTCCCTCTCCCTCCCCCTCTGTCATCTCACTGTGTGTGTGTCTATCTGTGTCAGCCTTCAGCCCGGGTTGAGACCGCTTCCTCAACGCGCACACACAGACAACAACACCAAAGTACTTAACAGGTCTTTAAAAGACCATTAACATATTATTGAGGCTTTGTTTGTTTTAGCGCCCCTGCTTCTCCACCCTGACAATCACTGCTTGCCCGGCCCCACAGAGCAGAGGCTTTGTTCTATTTCACCTCTTTGTGGCCTTGCATCTCCACTCTGCTCTGTGGGGGCCGGGGGAGCAGTGATTGTCAGAGTGGAGATGCAGGGGCGCTAACAGGTGAAATACAAAAAAGCCTCTGCTCTGTGGGGGCCGGTGGAGCAGTGATTGTCTGCAAGGTCTGCGCACCGCCAACGAAGGCTTGCCGGGCCACCACCGGCCCGCGGGCCGTACTAGGAGTACCCCTGCTCTAGATACACATATGCTATCTAAGAGTCAGATAGTAGCATGATCCAGGTATATGGACACATACAGTTTCTGTGTCACCCACCCAGGCTGTTGTCCTTCCACCCATCATTGCTTCATCATTCACCCAGCCATGCATCTCATATTCTTGCCTTCCCAGCTAGTCTTCAATCTCAATAAGTAAGGAATATATAAGAGCTTACCTCTGGCCGCCACCACCACCGTCTCAACTCTCACAGCTGCCGCCGCCGCCTCCTCCCCCGAAGAATCGCCCTCCGCCTCCGTGTCGAGCACCACCACCTCCACACTGGCCCCGCCACCAGATGTTCCACCTACAAAGTACATTTAGGAATGTTAGAATGAAGCACTCACTAGTCACTAGTATTTGGTCTAGGAATGAAGACATGTGAAAACAATGTAATTTGTGACTGTCTACGTTAAACTTAAAAAAAATTTCCCTTTTTCCAGGGAAGGTTGTCTTGCTGCACTTTTAGGCACAACTGATGAAGGCTGTTTTTTTAACACGCACCATTTTTCTCCACACAGACAGAAGATGGACTTCTAACAACAAGATCAAGTTGAAACCAGGTGAGAGCTCGGCTCGACCACAAGAAATGTCTTCAATTAATCGTCAGCACTAACCACTTTTCCATTATCAGTTAAACGTTTAGTTTTATTATGACTTCATTTAATAAATGTGTTTACTTTTAATAAAGCTTTTAAACTTAAATACAATCTGTGTTTTTTGGTCCAGACTAGAGTGACTGAGCGAAAGGTTTTGCAATTTTTGCAAGCATGAGTCCAGATAGAACAGTTCAAAAGACATTATGGACAATCCCAGAGGACTGCACTAAGTTGATAGAGCTATTGCTGACTAGAATCATGGGAGTTTCGCCAACCGTGCAATCTTAGTTAGCTACACAGACAGACTAATAAGAATAATCTAGTAATACCACAGGGAGTCATAGTAGAGGCAGGATAAGAATTTAGATACAGTCTACAAGAAGAGCAAAGACAATTTTGAAAAAAGTCAAATGAGGAACGCTAGGAAAAATGGGTACTAGTCTAAAATGAAAACTTACTGGGGCCAGCAGAGGAGCCCTCGCCTGCCCGATCCTGGCCCTGTTGATGAACAGCATCCGCCGCCTGCTGCTCCTGTGTCCTCCTCTCGCCCCTGGGGGGAGCTGACGTACAACATGAAAGAAAGAACAGAAAACATGGATGATTGTTGCTTGTCAATGTCAACCAAATCAAACATTTCAAAAGAACAATAACAAAATATTTCTGCGAAATTATATTGATTATGGTTACTTTTCATTTATTTGCGGACCTGTGACTTCGAAAGTCACGTAACTCACTAAACAAAGTACTGAAACGTTCACCTAGGACTGGCAGGCAGCAGTCCGCAGGCAAGACGCAAAGTGACAGACAAACTCCATTGTGATTTCAGTCAGATCAGTGACAACACTAACAGTTGCCTGCTACATTACCAGTCATTTAAATAGTCAAACTATCAATCCACCGCCACTATTTTTCTTATTGTCAGGGTTACAAAGGAAGGGGCAGATTTAAGCCCTTGCGGCTCTTTTGCGCCGTTCTTGCGTGACTTTAGTGACGCAGCAGCTAAACAAAAAAGGGCGCCATGGTGCGGCGTATAATATTATAACAACGTGACGCATTTGGGAGATGCATCCCGTTATAAAGCCCTGCGCCATCAGGGGGCGTTCCGGCGCAAGGGAGGGCATTCCTGCGCTGGAACACATCCTAATAGTGGCTGAGGGAAATCTACAAAATATCAATCAGTCACCTTTAGGACAATGATGCCTCACACAAACCCTGCACCTGCTTGAAGCAGACGTACGGCTTGACCCAGCATTGGGGAGATAGGGTACCCCAGAGCATTGATGGAGCTGCGCCATCGTTGCGACGCAACTCCAGCAGTAAAGCTTCGGTGACGTTTTGGGCCCAATGTGCGCCGCATTGCAAATACGGCGCACCATGTTTGGTGGTGGTAGCGGGCCGCACAATTAATGGCGCATCCCTGCTACTTTGCAGGGATGCGACGGTAATTGCAATTCTGCCCCTTAGGGGCATACTTACTTACGCGTTCTGGCGCATCTCCAGAGATGCGCCAGATCAAATGCGTCACGCAAAACTACCCTTGCGACACGGCAGATGTGCCTCATTTACAATGCGGCGCGCCCTGGCGCAAGGGTAGGCACTTGCGTGAGGCATCTCGTCACGTAAGAGCGGCGCATCGCTGGAGTCACGTCGCCAACGCAATGCAACTCCAGTAATGCTCAGGGCCACCCAATACTTAACATGCTGTGTCAGTCCTTTCGCCTGCTTCGAGCAGACATAAGGAATTGAATTGACGTAGCAGCGTCGCAGAAGTGCCTGCGTTAAATCTTGTACATTTCACGCAGGCAATTTTGCGAGGCGCACAGCCGCTGGACCGCGGCGCCCACCCTGCGTACTAGGAACGCACCCATTGTGGTGCAGGCCCATGGCTTTATAACATGACGCATCTCCCTAGATGCGTCATGCTGTAAATGACTCGCAGGGATGCGGCATGTTTACGCCGCTGTTGCGTCACGCAAGGCAACGTAAACGTGGCGCAAGGGGCTTGTAAATGTAATCTGCCCCCTAGTGTCTAGCATTACGCAGTTCTGTAAAGTACACTCATACATAATAGTTACTCAGGCCAATGAGACCACGAAATAGAAAACAAATAAGCATAGTAGCAACGCCACTGAGAAGTAGAGCAGTGCACCTGAAATGCACAGAAGATTTTGAAATATAATTTAACTACAATGTAATCGTCATCAGCGGCATTATTGGCTTGCTCCATGTAAAAAACAAATATTTGCAATACAACAACACAGAGCAGGAGAAAACATCATAGTAGTGAGTGATTAAATGGCTACTACTACTCACCAAGCCCGGGGATCTCCAAGCCGAGCTGGTCCAGCAGGTCGCGCTCGCGGTCCAGGAGGTCCGTCCAGCGATGGGTGACCTGGCTGTAGGTGCGCTGGACCCCGTAGAGGTGGGATATGGCCCAGCACACCTTCTCCCACCGCTTCCGGCGCTCCCGCATGTTGTACCCGCCGGCCGCGATCCTGCCGCCTCCCGCGATGGTCCTGGGCAGGCGGCGCTGGACGAAGTAGACCAGCGCGCCCACTTCCTCCGGGCTGAAGATCTCCCGTCGCGTCACCTGCTCCCCCCTCAATCTCCCGCATGCTGTCCTGCCACTGGGTCCAGCACTACTCCCCGCCGCCGCTGCGGCCCTCAAGTGCCTGGGCAGCTTCACGGCGCCTGGCTTGACCATGGTCTGGGCAGGTAAGGTAGGAAGAAGTAGAAAATTAAGAAAGAATAGGATAGGGAAGAAGAAAAGAAAAGAGTTTAAAAAAGTAGTTTAAAAGTAAAGAAAAATAGCAGAAAAGACAAAAATATACAGCTAGGAAAAGAGAGGGATAGATAAGAAGCAAAATCGTAAAAAAAAAACTGAAAACAAGCAAAGGATGGCAAAGATACCAAGAGGATTAAACACCATGCCCAGACACAGGAAATGAATGAAAAACAAGATGGCCGGCGCCCGTTCACGAGCGCGAAAGAAAGTTCGCGCGAGATTTTCCTCGCGATCTCGTGCGAACCTGTAGATTTCCCGCGCGATCTCGTGCGAACCTCTACTCGCAATGCGCTTAGTGCGCGAGATTATACATAGCGGGCGGAAACGGAAATACGTCACGGAAACAAAATGGCCGCGCCCGTACTCGACCTTGGGGTAAATTCGCGTGTTGCGCTGCAAGCGGCTCGCGAATACTGCAAAAAAACTCGCGAAACAACAAGCCGCAAAAAAAATAAAATGCTCATTCGCACGAATTGGCGGCTTCCGCGGTCGGTTTCGCACGACGCCGCGCCCCGCGAATAGCGCGAAAAAAACCGAAAAACGATTTCAGCAAAAGCAATGAGCAGGTGCAAAAGGTCAACCTCATGATTTGTAACGATTCTTTGTAGTGCTTCCTGAGGGGGCCCTCCAGAATTCGGTTGCCTGCTTGCAACTATTTGGTGTGACCCTGCTCTGACCTTAACTGTATGCCACAAAGGTCCTGATTTACAGCTAAAGGAGCAGACAAGCAGGTGCCAGGCTGGAACTTTAAATTCTTTCAGTGACACATTAATTAGCCCCTAATTCATTATTGTCAGTTGGGGCAGGGCAGGTGTTGTAACTAATTTTGCAACAATGAAAGCACTTAGCAAGTGCAAAAGATCACTAATCAGGGCGCACTAAGGAAGCAGGTGCCAGCTAAAAAAATATTCTGTGACACATTAATCAGCCCCAAATTAATTCAGGTCACTTGAGGCAGGGAAGGTGTGCTTTGCTTTGCCGAAAATAAGGTACACTGGACAACCAGAGGGTGTGGTGATGAAACAGAGGGTGGCATGGGTGGGCCAGAGGGTGGCATGAGTAGTCAGAGAGTGGCAGTGGTGACAGAGAGTGGCAGTGATGAAGAAGAGTGTCCCAAACAGGCTGGACATGTAGAAACAACAAGTTCGCAAAACTTGCGACCCGACAGGTAAGTTCGCAAATTGCGAAATTGTAAAAACCCTCGCGAACTGGCAGAAACACGGGCGAACACAAAAAAAAAAAAAATCCGCAAATTCGCGGGAATTCGCGGATTTTGCGGATTGCGAATCCGCAAATCCGCAAAATTCGCGAACGCGAGATCCGCAAAATTCGCCCATGTTTAGTCCCAGTAGGGGACAAGCAAATGTAAAAACTGTAAGCGATTACACAGTATCTCAGAGTGATAAATAGAATGTGGCCAGCAAGTAACAGTTTGTGAAAACCCTCAGTGGTACAAACAAATTAGAATGAACGGTGTGAACATTTGTGTTCTGCACTAGGAGAGACATGGGGATTAATGATAATCAAAGGAATATTTCATTGGCATTCATAAACAAAACAAACACAAATTAGAATCTCCAGAATTCTGATTATGAAGGAGAGAATTGGAGAAAGGTGAATACTCATTTGCCCGCTGTAATTTAGAGCAGATGTGCTGCCTGGACTCTTTATCTTCTGTGCATGGAATAGAAGTCTAAGCGAGTGAAGAGAATATTGTCTGGAGGGGTCTCCTCTGTTTCTTCTAGTGTGTCCCTTCACACTGCAAACCTTAGCTGACTAATGTGTTGAGATGCCAGCACATCCAGCAGAGTGTGGGCACCATAGCATGCTGCCTGTTCCTGCGTTGATACCCAAGAAAGAGAAATTTACCAACAACAGAAGGTTTTTTTGATGCTGGAATCGCAAAGAGTCAGGATTTGGCAGATATGCCTAAAGTGATCCGAGGAGTGTGGTATGCTACTCTTCTTGCTGGTGTATTTTATTTGGGTCCACAATGCTTGAACAAAATTATTGGGCATGGAAAGTTAACTCCACTCCATTTGCGGATTTTGCAGAGAGTTTTCCGCACTCCTGCGGAGTTGCAAAAATCTCTGCTCCACATTAAGTTGGCATGCAAGAGAGAGCAGAATCTACCACTAGACCGCCTCCAAGCGGCATTTCTCAATGCGGGCGGTCGCATATGGTTACGACAGTTCATGTTGATAAATCTTCCCTTTGCGTTGAGCAAAATGGCGCTCAAGTATGCTCGAGCGGCAGAACGAAGCAGTGCCCTTAGCGCTGATTTTCCAGTGCGGTACATATACATCCGGTGCTAAAAATCAGTGCAAACTGCACGATCTAATGCACTCCACTGATTGCGGACCTCCACGTAGCATCACAGAGTTTTTCTCTCATTCCGCCCAGGCATATTTTTTATCAGCAGCCTATAGAAAAATCCCATATCCAGTGTCAAAGTGCCTCAGCTGTTTTCCTTTTCTAGTACATCTTTAAAGGATGTGCATCTTGGTGTAATTTTGGTTATTCTTTAAGTGTTAAAGTGACATACTTCAGGTTCATTTGCATTCCATTTAATATGACAACCTATGCACTCAATACTATATTGTGCTACCTGGTAGAGGATGAACAGAGGGATATTTCTGGTACCTAGCGTAATGCCTGTATTAGATACAGTTGCTCAATTTCCTACTTTGTGGGAGTAATTTTATGGTGTTTCTCATTTTCAGTTATGTGTTAGGGCAAATAATAATTTTAAAAGACACTCCATTCCTCCATAGTATGCATTGTATAAGATTTAATAGGAAGGGTGTATTTTTCTCTGAATTATGTCCCACTGGGTATTGCCTTAGAATGTGAACAACCCAAGTGAATTAATTACTTTATCATATTTTGAGATCTAACCTGATAAAGGAGCAAGGATCAATAGAATTTGATAATAGTAAAAACATTACCAATAAAAAGGAAGAATTGAGCCATGATGTTTAATGTGGTTTCTATTTTGGAAAAGGGGGTGGTGATGGACAGAGTTTCTGAATGATGCAGAATACTCTTACCCAGTCAAGAGATCAGGGCTTGATCCATCACCGTTTTTTAGCTCACTGCACCATACCAGCTCAGAACCTGGCTACATGCAAATTAGTCTGTTCCTGTCCCAGTGCATGATGGGAACAGGGCAAACCAAACTACCAAGCCAAATCTTATACTGGGAAGGAAACAAGCTTCCGGGGACCGGTTTCTGGCATTTCAGCCGTCGTCGGCCCGGCTTGCTTTAATCCTGATGGTGCAATGATCAAGGGACTCACGTCTGAGTATACCCTCCCACACTTAGTGTGGACAAAATCGATTTTGGAAAAGGGGGTGGTGATGGACAGAGTTTCTGAATGATGCAGAATACTCTTACTCAGTGAAGAGATCAGGGCTTGATCCATCACCGTTTTTTAGCTCACTGCAAAATCCCAGCTCAGAACCTGGCTACATGCAAATTAGTCTGTTCCTGTCCCAGTGCATGATGGGAACAGGGCAAACCAAACTACCAAGCCAATTCTTATACTGGGAAGGAAACAAGCTTCCGGGGACCGGTTTCTGGCATTTCAGCCGTCATCGGCCCGGCTTGCTTGAATCCTGATGGTGCAATGAGCAAGGGACTCACGTCTGAGTATACCCTCCCACACTTAGTGTGGACAAAATCGATTTTGGAAAAGGGGGTGGTGATGGACAGAGTTTCTGAATGATGCAGAATACTCTTACCCAGTCAAGAGATCAGGGCTTGATCCATCACCGTTTTTTAGCTCACTGCACCATCCCAGCTCAGAACCTGGCTACATGCAAATTAGTCTGTTCCTGTCCCAGTGCATGATGGGAACAGGGCAAACGAAACTACCAAGCCACTTCTTATACTGGGAAGGAAACAAGCTTCCGGGGACCGGTTTCTGGCATTTCAGCCGTCGTCGGCCCGGCTTGCTTGAATCCTGATGGTGCAATGAGCAAGGGACTCACGTCTGAATATACCCTCCCACACTTAGTGTGGACAAAATTGATTTTGGAAAAGGGGGTGGTGATGGACAGAGTTTCTGAATGATGCAGAATACTCTTACCCAGTCAAGAGATCAGGGCTTGATCATCACCGTTTTTTAGCTCACTGCACCATCCCAGCTCAGAACCTGGGTACATGCAAATTAGTCTGTTCCTGTCCCAGTGCATGATGGGAACAGGGCAAACCAAACTACCAAGCCAATTCTTATACTGGGAAGGAAACAAGCTTCCGGTTTCTGGCATTTCAGCCGTCGTCGGCCCGGCTTGCTTGAATCCTGATGGTGCAATGAGCAAGGGACTCACGTCTGAGTATACCCTCCCACACTTAGTGTGGACAAAATCGATTTTGGAAAAGGGGGTGGTGATGGACAGAGTTTCTGAATGATGCAGAATACTCGTACCCAGTCAAGAGATCAGGGCTTGATCCATCACCGTTTTTTAGCTCACTGCACCATCCCAGCTCAGAACCTGGCTACATGCAAATTAGTCTGTTCCTGTCCCAGTGCATGATGGGAACAGGGCAAACCAAATAACCAAGCCAATTCTTATACTGGGAAGGAAACAAGCTTCCGGGGCCCGGTTTCTGGCATTTCAGCCGTCGTCGGCCCGGCTTGCTTGAATCCTGATGGTGCAATGAGCAAGGGACTCACGTCTGAGTATACCCTCCCACACTTAGTGTGGACAAAATCGATTTTGGAAAAGGGGTGGTGATGGACAGAGTTTCTGAATGATGCAGAATACTCTTACCCAGTCAAGAGATCAGGGCTTGATCCATCACCGTTTTTTAGCTCACTGCACCATCCCAGCTCAGAACCTGGCTACATGCAAATTAGTCTGTTCCTGTCCCAGTGCATGATGGGAACAGGGCAAACCAAACTACCAAGCCAATTCTTATACTGGGAAGGAAACAAGCTTCCGGGGACCGGTTTCTGGCATTTCAGCCGTCGTCGGCCCGGCTTGCTTGAATCCTGATGGTGCAATGAGCAAGGGACACACCTCTGAGTATACCCTCCCACACTTAGTGTGGACAAAATCGATTTTGGAAAAGGGGGTGGTGATGGACAGAGTTTTTGAATGATGCAGAATACTCTTACCCAGTCAAGATATCAGGGCTTTATCTATCACCGTTTTTTAGCTCACTGCACCATCCCAGCTCAGAATCTGGCTACATGCAAATTAGTCTGTTCCTGTCCCAGTACATGATGGGAACAGGGCAAACCAAACTACCAAGCCAATTCTTATACTGGGAAGGAAACAAGCTTCCGGGGACCGGTTTCTGGCATTTCAGCCGTCGTCGGCCCGGCTTGCTTGAATCCTGATGGTGCAATGAGCAAGGGACTCACGTCTGAGTATACCCTCCCACACTTAGTGTGGACAAAATCGATTTTGGAAAAGGGGGTGGTGATGGACAGAGTTTCTGAATGATGCAGAATACTCCTACCCAGTCAAGAGATCAGGGCTTGATCCATCACCGCTTTTTAGCTCACTGCACCATCCCAGCTCAGAACCTGGCTACATGCAAATTAGTCTGTTCCTGTCCCAGTACATGATGGGAACAGGGCAAACCAAACTACCAAGCCAATTCTTATACTGGGAAGGAAACAAGCTTCCGGGGACCGGTTTCTGGCATTTCAGCAGTCGTCGGCCCGGCTTGCTTGAATCCTGATGGTGCAATGAGCAAGGGACTCACGTCTGAGTATACCCTCCCACACTTAGTGTGGACAAAATTGATTTTGGAAAAGGGGGTGGTGATGGACAGAGTTTCTGAATGATGCAGAATACTCTTACCCAGTCAAGAGATCAGGGCTTGATCATCACCGTTTTTTAGCTCACTGCACCATCCCAGCTCAGAACCTGGGTACATGCAAATTAGTCTGTTCCTGTCCCAGTGCATGATGGGAACAGGGCAAACCAAACTACCAAGCCAATTCTTATACTGGGAAGGAAACAAGCTTCCGGTTTCTGGCATTTCAGCCGTCGTCGGCCCGGCTTGCTTGAATCCTGATGGTGCAATGAGCAAGGGACTCACGTCTGAGTATACCCTCCCACACTTAGTGTGGACAAAATCGATTTTGGAAAAGGGGGTGGTGATGGACAGAGTTTCTGAATGATGCAGAATACTCTTACCCAGTCAAGAGATCAGGGCTTGATCCATCACCGTTTTTTAGCTCACTGCACCATCCCAGCTCAGAACCTGGCTACATGCAAATTAGTCTGTTCCTGTCCCAGTGCATGATGGGAACAGGGCAAACCAAACTACCAAGCCAATTCTTATACTGGGAAGGAAACAAGCTTCCGGGGCCCGGTTTCTGGCATTTCAGCCGTCGTCGGCCCGGCTTGCTTGAATCCTGATGGTGCAATGAGCAAGGGACTCACGTCTGAGTATACCCTCCCACACTTAGTGTGGACAAAATCGATTTTGGAAAAGGGGTGGTGATGGACAGAGTTTCTGAATGATGCAGAATACTCTTACCCAGTCAAGAGATCAGGGCTTGATCCATCACCGTTTTTTAGCTCACTGCACCATCCCAGCTCAGAACCTGGCTACATGCAAATTAGTCTGTTCCTGTCCCAGTGCATTTTGGGAACAGGGCAAACCAAACTACCAAGCCAATTCTTATACTGGGAAGGAAACAAGCTTCCGGGGACCGGTTTCTGGCATTTCAGCCGTCGTCGGCCCGGCTTGCTTGAATCCTGATGGTGCAATGAGCAAGGGACACACCTCTGAGTATACCCTCCCACACTTAGTGTGGACAAAATCGATTTTGGAAAAGGGGGTGGTGATGGACAGAGTTTTTGAATGATGCAGAATACTCTTACCCAGTCAAGAGATCAGGGCTTTATCTATCACCGTTTTTTAGCTCACTGCACCATCCCAGCTCAGAATCTGGCTACATGCAAATTAGTCTGTTCCTGTCCCAGTACATGATGGGAACAGGGCAAACCAAACTACCAAGCCAATTCTTATACTGGTAAGGAAACAAGCTTCCGGGGACCGGTTTCTGGCATTTCAGCCGTCGTCGGCCCGGCTTGCTTGAATCCTGATGGTGCAATGAGCAAGGGACTCACGTCTGAGTATACCCTCCCACACTTAGTGTGGACAAAATCGATTTTGGAAAAGGGGGTGGTGATGGACAGAGTTTCTGAATGATGCAGAATACTCCTACCCAGTCAAGAGATCAGGGCTTGATCCATCACCGCTTTTTAGCTCACTGCACCATCCCAGCTCAGAACCTGGCTACATGCAAATTAGTCTGTTCCTGTCCCAGTACATGATGGGAACAGGGCAAACCAAACTACCAAGCCAATTCTTATACTGGGAAGGAAACAAGCTTCCGGGGACCGGTTTCTGGCATTTCAGCAGTCGTCGGCCCGGCTTGCTTGAATCCTGATGGTGCAATGAGCAAGGGACTCACGTCTGAGTATACCCTCCCACACTTAGTGTGGACAAAATCGATTTTGGAAAAGGGGGTGGTGATGGACAGAGTTTCTGAATGATGCAGAATACTCTTACCCAGTCAAGAGATCAGGGCTTGATCCATCACCGTTTTTTAGCTCACTGCACCATCCCAGCTCAGAACCTGGCTACATGCAAATTAGTCTGTTACTGTCACAGTGCATGATGGGAACAGGGCAAACCAAACTACCAAGCCAATTCTTATACTGGGAAGGAAACAAGCTTCCGGGGACCGGTTTCTGGCATTTCAGCCGTCGTCGGCCCGGCTTGCTTGAATCCTGATGGTGCAATGAGCAAGGGACTCACGTCTGAGTATACCCTACCACGCTTAGTGTGGACAAAATCGATTTTGGAAAAGGGGGTGGTGATGGACAGAGTTTCTGAATGTTGCAGAATACTCTTACCCAGTCAAGAGATCAGGGCTTGATCCATCACCGTTTTTTAGCTCACTGCACAATCCCATCTCAGCACCTGGCTACATGCAATTTAGTCTGTTCCTGTCCCAGTGCATGATGGGAACAGGGCAAACCAAACTACCAAGCCAATTCTAATAATGGGAAGGAAACAAGCTTCCGGGGACCGGTTTCTGGAATTTCAGCCGTCGTCGGCCCGGCTTGCTTGAATCCTGATGGTGCAATGAGCAAGGGACTCACGTCTGAGTATACCCTCCCACACTTAGTGTGGACAAAATCGATTTTGGAAAAGGGGTGGTGATGGACAGAGTTTCTGAATGATGCAGAATACTCTTACCCAGTCAAGAGATCAGGGCTTGATCCATCACCGTTTTTTAGCTCACTGCACCATCCCAGCTCAGAACCTGGCTACATGCAAATTAGTCTGTTCCTGTCCCAGTGCATGATGGGAACAGGGCAAACCAAACTACCAAGCCAATTCTTATACTGGGAAGGAAACAAGCTTCCGGGGACCGGTTTCTGGCATTTCAGCCGTCGTCGGCCCGGCTTGCTTGAATCCTGATGGTGCAATGAGCAAGGGACACACCTTTGAGTATACCCTCCCACACTTAGTGTGGACAAAATCGATTTTGGAAAAGGGGGTGGTGATGGACAGAGTTTTTGAATGATGCAGAATACTCTTACCCAGTCAAGAGATCAGGGCTTGATCCATCACCGTTTTTTAGCTCACTGCACCATCCCAGCTCAGAACCTGGCTACATGCAAATTAGTCTGTTCCTGTCCCAGTACATGATGGGAACAGGGCAAACCAAACTACCAAGCCAATTCTTATACTGGGAAGGAAACAAGCTTCCGGGGACCGGTTTCTGGCATTTCAGCCGTCGTCGGCCCGGCTTGCTTGAATCCTGATGGTGCAATGAGCAAGGGACACACCTCTGAGTATACCCTCCCACACTTAGTGTGGACAAACTCGATTTTGGAAAAGGGGGTGGTGATGGACAGAGTTTCTGAATGATGCAGAATACTCGTACCCAGTCAAGAGATCAGGGCTTGATCCATCACCGTTTTTTAGCTCACTGCACCATCCCAGCTCAGAACCTGGCTACATGCAAATTAGTCTGTTCCTGTCCCAGTGCATGATGGGAACAGGGCAAACCAAATAACCAAGCCAATTCTTATACTGGGAAGGAAACAAGCTTCCGGGGCCCGGTTTCTGGCATTTCAGCCGTCGTCGGCCCGGCTTGCTTGAATCCTGATGGTGCAATGAGCAAGGGACTCACGTCTGAGTATACCCTCCCACACTTAGTGTGGACAAAATCGATTTTGGAAAAGGGGTGGTGATGGACAGAGTTTCTGAATGATGCAGAATACTCTTACCCAGTCAAGAGATCAGGGCTTGATCCATCACCGTTTTTTAGCTCACTGCACCATCCCAGCTCAGAACCTGGCTACATGCAAATTAGTCTGTTCCTGTCCCAGTACATGATGGGAACAGGGCAAACCAAACTACCAAGCCAATTCTTATACTGGGAAGGAAACAAGCTTCCGGGGACCGGTTTCTGGCATTTCAGCCGTCGTCGGCCCGGCTTGCTTGAATCCTGATGGTGCAATGAGCAAGGGACTCACGTCTGAGTATACCCTCCCACACTTAGTGTGGACAAAATCGATTTTGGAAAAGGGGGTGGTGATGGACAGAGTTTCTGAATGATGCAGAATACTCCTACCCAGTCAAGAGATCAGGGCTTGATCCATCACCGCTTTTTAGCTCACTGCACCATCCCAGCTCAGAACCTGGCTACATGCAAATTAGTCTGTTCCTGTCCCAGTACATGATGGGAACAGGGCAAACCAAACTACCAAGCCAATTCTTATACTGGGAAGGAAACAAGCTTCCGGGGACCGGTTTCTGGCATTTCAGCAGTCGTCGGCCCGGCTTGCTTGAATCCTGATGGTGCAATGAGCAAGGGACTCACGTCTGAGTATACCCTCCCACACTTAGTGTGGACAAAATTGATTTTGGAAAAGGGGGTGGTGATGGACAGAGTTTCTGAATGATGCAGAATACTCTTACCCAGTCAAGAGATCAGGGCTTGATCATCACCGTTTTTTAGCTCACTGCACCATCCCAGCTCAGAACCTGGGTACATGCAAATTAGTCTGTTCCTGTCCCAGTGCATGATGGGAACAGGGCAAACCAAACTACCAAGCCAATTCTTATACGGGGAAGGAAACAAGCTTCCGGTTTCTGGCATTTCAGCCGTCGTCGGCCCGGCTTGCTTGAATCCTGATGGTGCAATGAGCAAGGGACTCACGTCTGAGTATACCCTCCCACACTTAGTGTGGACAAAATCGATTTTGGAAAAGGGGGTGGTGATGGACAGAGTTTCTGAATGATGCAGAATACTCTTACCCAGTCAAGAGATCAGGGCTTGATCCATCACCGTTTTTTAGCTCACTGCACCATCCCAGCTCAGAACCTGGCTACATGCAAATTAGTCTGTTCCTGTCCCAGTGCATGATGGGAACAGGGCAAACCAAACAACCAAGCCAATTCTTATACTGGGAAGGAAACAAGCTTCCGGGGCCCGGTTTCTGGCATTTCAGCCGTCGTCGGCCCGGCTTGCTTGAATCCTGATGGTGCAATGAGCAAGGGACTCACGTCTGAGTATACCCTCCCACACTTAGTGTGGACAAAATCGATTTTGGAAAAGGGGTGGTGATGGACAGAGTTTCTGAATGATGCAGAATACTCTTACCCAGTCAAGAGATCAGGGCTTGATCCATCACCGTTTTTTAGCTCACTGCACCATCCCAGCTCAGAACCTGGCTACATGCAAATTAGTCTGTTCCTGTCCCAGTGCATTTTGGGAACAGGGCAAACCAAACTACCAAGCCAATTCTTATACTGGGAAGGAAACAAGCTTCCGGGGACCGGTTTCTGGCATTTCAGCCGTCGTCGGCCCGGCTTGCTTGAATCCTGATGGTGCAATGAGCAAGGGACACACCTCTGAGTATACCCTCCCACACTTAGTGTGGACAAAATCGATTTTGGAAAAGGGGGTGGTGATGGACAGAGTTTTTGAATGATGCAGAATACTCTTACCCAGTCAAGAGATCAGGGCTTTATCTATCACCGTTTTTTAGCTCACTGCACCATCCCAGCTCAGAATCTGGCTACATGCAAATTAGTCTGTTCCTGTCCCAGTACATGATGGGAACAGGGCAAACCAAACTACCAAGCCAATTCTTATACTGGTAAGGAAACAAGCTTCCGGGGACCGGTTTCTGGCATTTCAGCCGTCGTCGGCCCGGCTTGCTTGAATCCTGATGGTGCAATGAGCAAGGGACTCACGTCTGAGTATACCCTCCCACACTTAGTGTGGACAAAATCGATTTTGGAAAAGGGGGTGGTGATGGACAGAGTTTCTGAATGATGCAGAATACTCCTACCCAGTCAAGAGATCAGGGCTTGATCCATCACCGCTTTTTAGCTCACTGCACCATCCCAGCTCAGAACCTGGCTACATGCAAATTAGTCTGTTCCTGTCCCAGTACATGATGGGAACAGGGCAAACCAAACTACCAAGCCAATTCTTATACTGGGAAGGAAACAAGCTTCCGGGGACCGGTTTCTGGCATTTCAGCAGTCGTCGGCCCGGCTTGCTTGAATCCTGATGGTGCAATGAGCAAGGGACTCACGTCTGAGTATACCCTCCCACACTTAGTGTGGACAAAATCGATTTTGGAAAAGGGGGTGGTGATGGACAGAGTTTCTGAATGATGCAGAATACTCTTACCCAGTCAAGAGATCAGGGCTTGATCCATCACCGTTTTTTAGCTCACTGCACCATCCCAGCTCAGAACCTGGCTACATGCAAATTAGTCTGTTACTGTCACAGTGCATGATGGGAACAGGGCAAACCAAACTACCAAGCCAATTCTTATACTGGGAAGGAAACAAGCTTCCGGGGACCGGTTTCTGGCATTTCAGCCGTCGTCGGCCCGGCTTGCTTGAATCCTGATGGTGCAATGAGCAAGGGACTCACGTCTGAGTATACCCTACCACGCTTAGTGTGGACAAAATCGATTTTGGAAAAGGGGGTGGTGATGGACAGAGTTTCTGAATGTTGCAGAATACTCTTACCCAGTCAAGAGATCAGGGCTTGATCCATCACCGTTTTTTAGCTCACTGCACAATCCCATCTCAGCACCTGGCTACATGCAATTTAGTCTGTTCCTGTCCCAGTGCATGATGGGAACAGGGCAAACCAAACTACCAAGCCAATTCTAATAATGGGAAGGAAACAAGCTTCCGGGGACCGGTTTCTGGAATTTCAGCCGTCGTCGGCCCGGCTTGCTTGAATCCTGATGGTGCAATGAGCAAGGGACTCACGTCTGAGTATACCCTCCCACACTTAGTGTGGACAAAATCGATTTTGGAAAAGGGGTGGTGATGGACAGAGTTTCTGAATGATGCAGAATACTCTTACCCAGTCAAGAGATCAGGGCTTGATCCATCACCGTTTTTTAGCTCACTGCACCATCCCAGCTCAGAACCTGGCTACATGCAAATTAGTCTGTTCCTGTCCCAGTGCATGATGGGAACAGGGCAAACCAAACTACCAAGCCAATTCTTATACTGGGAAGGAAACAAGCTTCCGGGGACCGGTTTCTGGCATTTCAGCCGTCGTCGGCCCGGCTTGCTTGAATCCTGATGGTGCAATGAGCAAGGGACACACCTTTGAGTATACCCTCCCACACTTAGTGTGGACAAAATCGATTTTGGAAAAGGGGGTGGTGATGGACAGAGTTTTTGAATGATGCAGAATACTCTTACCCAGTCAAGAGATCAGGGCTTGATCCATCACCGTTTTTTAGCTCACTGCACCATCCCAGCTCAGAACCTGGCTACATGCAAATTAGTCTGTTCCTGTCCCAGTACATGATGGGAACAAGGCAAACCAAACTACCAAGCCAATTCTTATACTGGGAAGGAAACAAGCTTCCGGGGACCGGTTTCTGGCATTTCAGCCGTCGTCGGCCCGGCTTGCTTGAATCGTGATGGTGCAATGAGCAAGGGACTCACGTCTGAGTATACCCTCCCACACTTAGTGTGGACAAAATCGATTTTGGAAAAGGGGGTGGTGATGGACAGAGTTTCTGAATGATGCAGAATACTCTTACCCAGTCAAGAGATCAGGGCTTGATCCATCACCGTTTTTTAGCTCACTGCACCATCCCAGCTCAGAACCTGGCTACATGCAAATTAGTCTGTTCCTGTCCCAGTGCATAATGGGAACAGGGCAAACCAAACTACCAAGCCAATTCTTATACTGGGAAGGAAACAATCTTCCGGGGACCAGTTTCTGGCATTTCAGCCGTCGTCGGCCCGGCTTGCTTTAATCCTGATGGTTCAATGATCAAGGGACTCAAGTCTGAGTATACCCTCCCACACTTAGTGTGGACAAAATCGATTTTGGAAAAGGGGGTGGTGATGGACAGAGTTTCTGAATGATGCAGAATACTCTTACCCAGTGAAGAGATCAGGGCTTGATCCATCACCGTTTTTTAGCTCACTGCAAAATCCCAGCTCAGAACCTGGCTACATGCAAATTAGTCTGTTCCTGTCCCAGTGCATGATGGGAACAGGGCAAACCAAACTACCAAGCCAATTCTTATACTGGGAAGGAAACAAGCTTCCGGGGACCGGTTTCTGGCATTTCAGCCGTCGTCGGCCCGGCTTGCTTGAATCCTGATGGTGCAATGAGCAAGGGACTCACGTCTGAGTATACCCTCCCACACTTAGTGTGGACAAAATCGATTTTGGAAAAGGGGGTGGTGATGGACAGAGTTTCTGAATGATGCAGAATACTCTTACCCGTCGTCGGCCCGGCTTGCTTGAATCCTGATGGTGCAATGAGCAAGGGACTCACGTCTGAGTATACCCTCCCACACTTAGTGTGGACAAAATCGATTTTGGAAAAGGGGTGGTGATGGACAGAGTTTCTGAATGATGCAGAATACTCTTACCCAGTCAAGAGATCAGGGCTTGATCCATCACCGTTTTTTAGCTCACTGCACCATCCCAGCTCAGAACCTGGCTACATGCAAATTAGTCTGTTCCTGTCCCAGTGCATGATGGGAACAGGGCAAACCAAACTACCAAGCCAATTCTTATTCTGGGAAGGAAACAAGCTTCCGGGGACCGGTTTCTGGCATTTCAGCCGTCGCCGGCCCGGCTTGCTTGAATCCTGATGGTGCAATGAGCAAGGGACTCACGTCTGAGTATACCCTCCCACACTTAGTGTGGACAAAATCGATTTTGGAAAAGGGGGTGGTGATGGACAGAGTTTCTGAATGATGCAGAATACTCTTACCCAGTCAAGAGATCAGGGCTTGATCCATCACCGTTTTTTAGCTCACTGAACCATCCCAGCTCAGAACCTGGCTACATGCAAATTAGTCTGTTCCTGTCCCAGTGCATGATGGGAACAGGGCAAACCAAACTACCAAGCCACTTCTTATACTGGGAAGGAAACAAGCTTCCGGGGACCGGTTTCTGGCATTTCAGCCGTCGTCGGCCCGGCTTGCTTGAATCCTGATGGTGCAATGAGCAAGGGACTCACGTCTGAGTATACCCTCCCACACTTAGTGTGGACAAAATTGATTTTGGAAAAGGGGGTGGTGATGGACAGAGTTTCTGAATGATGCAGAATACTCTTACCCAGTCAAGAGATCAGGGCTGGATCATCACCGTTTTTTAGCTCACTGCACCATCCCAGCTCAGAACCTGGGTACATGCAAATTAGTCTGTTCCTGTCCCAGTGCATGATGGGAACAGGGCAAACCAAACTACCAAGCCAATTCTTATACTGGGAAGGAAACAAGCTTCCGGTTTCTGGCATTTCAGCCGTCGTCGGCCCGGCTTGCTTGAATCCTGATGGTGCAATGAGCAAGGGACTCACGTCTGAGTATACCCTCCCACACTTAGTGTGGACAAAATCGATTTTGGAAAAGGGGGTGGTGATGGACAGAGTTTCTGAATGATGCAGAATACTCTTACCCAGTCAAGAGATCAGGGCTTGATCCATCACCGTTTTTTAGCTCACTGCACCATCCCAGCTCAGAACCTGGCTACATGCAAATTAGTCTGTTCCTGTCCCAGTGCATGATGGGAACAGGGCAAACCAAACAACCAAGCCAATTCTTATACTGGGAAGGAAACAAGCTTCCGGGGCCCGGTTTCTGGCATTTCAGCCGTCGTCGGCCCGGCTTGCTTGAATCCTGATGGTGCAATGAGCAAGGGACTCACGTCTGAGTATACCCTCCCACACTTAATGTGGACAAAATCGATTTTGGAAAAGGGGTGGTGATGGACAGAGTTTCTGAATGATGCAGAATACTCTTACCCAGTCAAGAGATCAGGGCTTTATCCATCACCGTTTTTTAGCTCACTGCACCATCCTAGCTCAGAATCTGGCTACATGCAAATTAGTCTGTTCCTGTCCCAGTACATGATGGGAACAGGGCAAACCAAACTACCAAGCCAATTCTTATACTGGGAAGGAAACAAGCTTCCGGGGACCGGTTTCTGGCATTTCAGCCGTCGTCGGCCCGGCTTGCTTGAATCCTGATGGTGCAATGAGCAAGGGACTCACGTCTGAGTATACCCTCCCACACTTAGTGTGGACAAAATCGATTTTGGAAAAGGGGGTGGTGATGGACAGAGTTTCTGAATGATGCAGAATACTCCTACCCAGTCAAGAGATCAGGGCTTGATCCATCACCGCTTTTTAGCTCACTGCACCATCCCAGCTCAGAACCTGGCTACATGCAAATTAGTCTGTTCCTGTCCCAGTGCATGATGGGAACAGGGCAAACCAAACTACCAAGCCAATTCTTATACTGGGAAGGAAACAAGCTTCCGGGGACCGGTTTCTGGCATTTCAGCCGTCGTCGGCCCGGCTTGCTTGAATCCTGATGGTGCAATGAGCAAGGGACTCACGTCTGAATATACCCTCCCACACTTAGTGTGGACAAAATCGATTTTGGAAAAGGGGGTGGTGATGGACAGAGTTTCTGAATGATGCAGAATACTCTTACCCAGTCAAGAGATCAGGGCTTGATCCATCACCGTTTTTTAGCTCACTGCACCATCCCAGCTCAGAACCTGGGTACATGCAAATTAGTCTGTTCCTGTCCCAGTGCATGATGGGAACAGGGCAAACCAAACTACCAAGCCAATTCTTATACTGGGAAGGAAACAAGCTTCCGGTTTCTGGCATTTTAGCCGTCGTCGGCCCGGCTTGCTTTAATCCTGATGGTGCAATGATCAAGGGACTCACGTCTGAGTATACCCTCCCACACTTAGTGTGGACAAAATCGATTTTGGAAAAGGGGGTGGTGAGGGACAGAGTTTCTGAATGATGCAGAATACTCTTACCCAGTGAAGAGATCAGGGCTTGATCCATCACCGTTTTTTAGCTCACTGCAAAATCCCAGCTCAGAACCTGGCTACATGCAAATTAGTCTGTTCCTGTCCCAGTGCATGATGGGAACAGGGCAAACCAAACTACCAAGCCAATTCTTATACTGGGAAGGAAACAAGCTTCCGGGGACCGGTTTCTGGCATTTCAGCCGTCGTCGGCCCGGCTTGCTTGAATCCTGATGGTGCAATGAGCAAGGGACTCACGTCTTAGTATACCCTCCCACACTTAGTGTGGACAAAATCGATTTTGGAAAAGGGGGTGGTGATGGACAGAGTTTCTGAATGATGCAGAATACTCTTACCCAGTCAAGAGATCAGGGCTTGATCCATCACCGTTTTTTAGCTCACTGCACCATCCCAGCTCAGAACCTGGCTACATGCAAATTAGTCTGTTCCTGTCCCAGTGCATGATGGGAACAGGGCAAACCAAACTACCAAGCCAATTCTTATACTGGGAAGGAAACAAGCTTCCGGGGACCGGTTTCTGGCATTTCAGCCGTCGTCGGCCCGGCTTGCTTGAATCCTGATGGTGCAATGAGCAAGGGACTCACGTCTGAATATACCCTCCCACACTTAGTGTGGACAAAATCGATTTTGGAAAAGGGGGTGGTGATGGACAGAGTTTCTGAATGATGCAGAATACTCTTACCCAGTCAAGAGATCAGGGCTTGATCCATCACCGTTTTTTAGCTCACTGCACCATCCCAGCTCAGAACCTGGCTACATGCAAATTAGTCTGTTCCTGTCCCAGTGCATGATGGGAACAGGGCACACCAAACTACCAAGCCAATTCTTATACTGGGAAGGAAACAAGCTTCCGGGGCCCGGTTTCTGGCATTTCAGCCATCGTCGGCCCGGCTTGCTTGAATCCTGATGGTGCAATGAGCAAGGGACTCACGTCTGAGTATACCCTCCCATACTTAGTGTGGACAAAATTGATTTTGGAAAAGGGGGTGGTGATGGACAGAGTTTCTGAATGATGCAGAATACTCTTACCCAGTCAAGAGATCAGGGCTTGATCCATCACCGTTTTTTAGCTCACTGCACAATCCCATCTCAGCACCTGGCTACATGCAAATTAGTCTGTTCCTGTCCCAGTGCATGATGGCAACAGGGCAAACCAAACTACCAAGCCAATTCTAATAATGGGAAGGAAACAAGCTTCCGGGGCCCGGTTTCTGGCATTTCAGCCGTCGTCGGCCCAGCTTGCTTGAATCCTGATGGTGCAATGAGCAAGGGACTCACGTCTGAGTATACCCTCTCACACTTAGTTTGGACAAAATCGATTTTGGAAAAGGGATGGTGATGGACAGAGTTTCTGAATGATGCAGAATACTCTTACCCAGTCAAGAGATCAGGGCTTGATCCATCACCGTTTTTTAGCTCACTGCACCATCCCAGCTCAGAACCTGGCTGCATGCAACTTAGTCTGTTCCTGTCCCAGTACATGATGGGAACAGGGCAAACCAAACTACCAAGCCAATTCTTATACTGGGAAGGAAACAAGCTTCCGGGGACCGGTTTCTGGCATTTCAGCCGTCGTCGGCCCGGCTTGCTTGAATCCTGATGGTGCAATGAGCAAGGGACTCACGTCTGAGTATACCCTCCCACACTTAGTGTGGACAAAATCGATTTTGGAAAAGGGGGTGGTGATGGACAGAGTTTCTGAATGATGCAGAATACTCCTACCCAGTCAAGAGATCAGGGCTTGATCCATCACCGCTTTTTAGCTCACTGCACCATCCCAGCTCAGAACCTGGCTACATGCAAATTAGTCTGTTTCTGTCCCAGTGCATGATGGAAACAGGGCAAACCAAACTACCAAGCCAATTCTTATACTGGGAAGGAAACAAGCTTCCGGGGACCGGTTTCTGGCATTTCAGCTGTCGTCGGCCCGGCTTGCTTGAATCCTGATGGTGCAATGAGCAAGGGACTCACGTCTGAGTATACCCCCCCACACTTAGTGTGGACAAAATCGATTTTGGAAAAGGGGGTGGTGATGGACAGAGTTTCTGAATGATGCAGAATACTCTTACCCAGTCAAGAGATCAGGGCTTGATCCATCACCGTTTTTTAGCTCACTGCACCATCCCAGCTCAGAACCTGGCTACATGCAAATTAGTCTGTTCCTGTCCCAGTGCATGATGGGAACAGGGCAAACCAAACTACCAAGCCAATTCTTATACTGGGAAGGAAACAAGCTTCCGGGGACCGGTTTCTGGCATTTCAGCCGTCGTCGGCCCGGCTTGCTTGAATCCTGATGGTGCAATGAGCAAGGGACTCACGTCTGAGTATACCCTACCACGCTTAGTGTGGACAAAATCGATTTTGGAAAAGGGGGTGGTGATGGACAGAGTTTCTGAATGTTGCAGAATACTCTTACCCAGTCAAGAGATCAGGGCTTGATCCATCACCGTTTTTTAGCTCACTGCACCATCCCAGCTCAGAACCTGGCTACATGCAAATTAGTCTGTTCCTGTCCCAGTGCATGATGGGAACAGGGCAAACCAAACTACCAAGCCAATTCTTATACTGGGAAGGAAACAATCTTCCGGGGACCAGTTTCTGGCATTTCAGCCGTCGTCGGCCCGGCTTGCTTTAATCCTGATGGTGCAATGATCAAGGGACTCACGTCTGAGTATACCCTCCCAAACTTAGTGTGGACAAAATCGATTTTGGAAAAGGGGGTGGTGATGGACAGAGTTTCTGAATGATGCAGAATACTCTTACCCAGTGAAGAGATCAGGGCTTGATCCATCACCTTTTTTTAGCTCACTGCAAAATCCCAGCTCAGAACCTGGCTACATGCAAATTAGTCTGTTCCTGTCCCAGTGCATGATGGGAACAGGGCAAACCAAACTACCAAGCCAATTCTTATACTGGGAAGGAAACAAGCTTCCGGGGACCGGTTTCTGGCATTTCAGCCGTCGTCGGCCCGGCTTGCTTGAATCCTGATGGTGCAATGAGCAAGGGACTCACGTCTGAGTATACCCTCCCACACTTAGTGTGGACAAAATCGATTTTGGTAAAGGGGGTGGTGATGGACAGAGTTTCTGAATGATGCAGAATACTCTTACCCAGTCAAGAGATCAGGGCTTGATCCATCACCGTTTTTTAGCTCACTGCACCATCCCAGCTCAGAACCTGGCTACATGCAAATTAGTCTGTTCCTGTCCCAGTGCATGATGGGAACAGGGCAAACCAAACTACCAAGCCAATTCTTATACTGGGAAGGAAACAAGCTTCCGGGGACCGGTTTCTGGCATTTCAGCCGTCGTCGGCCCGGCTTGCTTGAATCCTGATGGTGCAATGAGCAAGGGACTCATGTCTGAGTATACCCTCCCACACTTAGTGTGGACAAAATCGATTTTGGAAAAGGGGGTGGTGATGGACAGAGTTTCTGAATGATGCAGAATACTCTTACCCAGTCAAGAGATCAGGGCTTGATCCATCACCGTTTTTTAGCTCACTGCACCATCCCAGCTCAGAACCTGGCTACATGCAAATTAGTCTGTTCCTGTCCCAGTGCATGATGGGAACAGTGCAAACCAAACTACCAACAAATAACGGGAGTTACAGGCTGATCCATGCACATTTTCTAAAGTTAGTGAATATATGAATGGAGTGAAGGTAAACCTATTATTGAAGTATTTGTGTATAACAATCAAGTCTAAGTAATATTGATTAGTTTGCTTGTATCGGTGAAAATGTATGTAAATGTATATATAAAGTTTTATAATTGTATTAATTTGTATTATAAATCAATTAAACAAGGGCATCCCTTCCTAATACTGAATTGCAAATGTATGTGTGAATGTTTTGCAATGTTTTGAAATTGATGCAGAATTTTAGGATTTCAGGGTTTGCTTAATAGAGGGTTTAACTGCCTGAGTTCATTAATACCATTATGCTCTTCTTGGCTAAATAGATACATTTTATGTGCTCCTTTTTGCCGCGCCCTCTCTTTAATTGGCAAAAAAAAGCTGCATGTACAGCCACATCAGGGGGAGTCCACGGAGCAAGGACATTATGAGTATGCCAACATATCACAGCTTAGTTCCATTATATGAGGTTGAAACCATTGAGAAACGGGTCGATGTAACTAACTTAGCACATAGAGACATAAATAGGAGATGGAAGGCCAGCACCTATCATTTGCTAGGTAGATTAGCTGTGTTCGCCTGCATGTAGAAAACAAGCAGAGGGCGAGAAAGCTCAAGAACACTTGAGGTGGCCATCTTGTATAAACTACCATCTCGAAATTAACTACAACGCGAAATTAACTACCATCTCGAAATTATAACATAGCTCTTGCAAGAGAAAACCATGTCAATTTGCACATTCACTGTGCATACCGCCCCTACTGGATAATTGTATGATACACCACAAAAAATATATTTAAGTACAGAGCTGCGACTGAGTAGTGATTGGCACAAAACATAACGCACACCAGTGCACAGTCTACTGCTTAGGGTAGAGTATATGTTTAGGCATTTCGGAAAAAACAGACACCAGTCTCATTTAATATTGTGGTATCTCTATTACCCTAATAAAGGCCTCAGTTCTGTAAGTCGACTGAGTCATGGAGAGAAAACAGCCTGCTCAGCTGAAACATATGTAGTAAGATGGAACCAAATGTAAGTGTTCAAAACGGCAAGTGCCACATGGGCCGAAGCAGCTGCACCGTGAATCAGTGATCGACAACTATCGTGAATGCAGATATTTAATACCTACTGATGCACTCCAGTTTGAATCCCTTTTTGGCATTTCAGGAAGACAATAGCCAGAATACATTAAATAATTTCATCAATATTAGGAGCCAGATTAAAAAATGTAACGAGCAGAAGGTATGATTCAACATTTTCTCGGCAAGTGTTCTGGTATTGCCATACTTGCCGCAATCCTTACAAGTCCAGTTTGATGTGCAGACAGCAGAAATGATAGAACATCAAAGTTTGTTTACTGTGTCTCTATTGGCTACTGAGAATTAGCTGCTCCAAGGTTGCTTGAGGACTTCAGAAGCCACTTGATTTGTGAGGAGATTATTATGGGGTTTAGTATCAGATGCATACTAGGAAGACTTCTGAATGGATTTACCCTGGAGCACTTAGATAAAATAACAGAAAGCATCAATCAATGTCCAGGGTATATTTAGATTTTGGTTAGACAATCAAATGCATTTCGAATATGTTCATGTATTGCAGAGCAAGGCTCCATGAAAGATGCCAGCAGGTGTGGGACACAAGTCAACGGTGTGCCACGAACAATCTTGAAAGCAAAACAAGGGCTATGTATCATTGGGTAATTGGGCGCGTGATCAACAGCTGGCCATGTCTGACAGGAAAGGGGATTTAGACAGAGGCTGAAAGAGAAGAAAGAATGGGGCTTCCTAATATAGATAAACACGATATAGACTGCATTGGTGATGGGTGGAGCAGCTGCTGTTTGTAGTTATGTGTTTGGATTGTGGAACAAAGAGGTATCGCGTTATTATGTATGGTATAGTGGAAAAGTTATCAATCAAAGGAGTGAGAGGAACTTGAGCTGTTTTTGATCTGCAACTGCGGCGGCTGCAGCCAAAATAAAATGGTGGTGGGGGGGCAAACAATAATTAGAAAGCACTTTTCTGCCGCTCCAGCTGCCATTCCTGCTGCCAGCCGCCTCAGTGCTCCTCTTTTCCCAAAAGTTCATGGGCCAGCACAGGCTCCCAGACTCCCCACCCAATCCAGAAGCTGCTCTCATGCTATTGCCCAGCATGAGAGCAGCACCAGGATTGATCCGAGCGGCCTTGTTAGGCATTCACTAAGGGACTGAGGGCCTGTGTCTTTCTCCACCCCAGTGTACAATACAACTGGACTGGAGAAATCTAAGTGTGCATGTCAGTTTGACCGTCCTAAGATGGCCGGCCAAACTGGCGTGCACTTCCAGGGCTGCTGTCTGTCCATAGAGGGTAGCCAGCCCCATCCTGACCTAGATTCTGCAGGATCATTTGTCAATGAAAAATAAAATGATCATAAAAATGTTTTATTTTTCATCTGTAGTTGGGCGACGCTCCTCTGCCACTAGGGAAGAGCCGCCTCTGATCTGCAATCTATCATGCATACCCTCAGTAAAATGGATTGAAGAGGGAATGGAGGATTTTCCTGAGCTTTTCTGACCATTGACCGCACTGCCGCTCGGAACGCCGGATTCATTCCTCTGTTCACAGTACCAGCTCAAGTCATTAACCACTTGCTGGCGCGGAGTAGACTTCCCCGATTGGTTGGGACTTCAGATCCCACACAGAGACGGTTCAACATGTGAGCTATCTTCCACTCCGCTCGTGCACCGCGTCGCGGGCACTTCACCCCCAACCCCTTTCCTGGTTGAAGCACAGAAATTTTTCCCTGGTTGAGTCCAACCGACACCACGACTATTTCTATGCCATTGTGCAGAATTACAGCCCCCAGTCCCTGTCCTGAAGAGAACCTGTAATAACGCTGGTTCGAAACGCGTCGACACTCCCACCCTGTGGCAAACCCCAAGGGTGCCCCTAGGATAGAATTTCATCAATCACTCTGGATCCTAGTTGTGCAAACCCGTTATAAACAATTAACCACAGGATTGGTTGACAGGCAGGCATTTCATTCCATCTCCTCCGCCTGTCCCATGGTCTCATATTCTTATGGACTGGTCACATATTTGCTTTACACTTGAAAGTTTTTTCACTGTATATAATGGCAATTGATGTTGTTTACTGAATTTTGTATTGTTTTGGTGTGTCCTGCTCACTCGTTTTGCTTGATTTATCTTTGTAAGTGTTGTATATTTGTAAAATCTGTACATTTGTAAATATTGTTATCATGAATTCACTGTCGTAACATTTGTTTTGTTTGTGCCCGTGCTTTTGAATTCTGAATTTGAGTCAAAAAGAAAATAAATTTACTTTGGGATTCTTACCCGGTGGTCACGTGGTATATATTGACTACAAGATTGAAATTTGTTTTTGTTAAACTTCCCTGTCCAGCCACTTTGTTCTGTTTTCCTCATTGTGAAAACAGAGCATGCTGCAGCACTATTTATGGATAGTGTTTACATTGCCCAGGTGTAGAGCCCTTAATTTGGGATTCCAAACGATAAAATACTGTCCACAGAACGAACATCTGTAGGCAGATTTATCCAGGCTTCGTGCTGTTGCAAAGTCACACAAAGAGGCTCAAAGTCTTGCTAGAGTATTTTTTTTTTTTTTTTTTAATTCTCTTTATTAGCAAGTTTTTCCCATATTTTACATTACAAACAGGGCACGACAATGGCATTTACTTGCTAGAGTATTAACTTTTCTGTAGAACTTGTTTTTGACTACGACTAGTGCCCTTGCTTTAGCACAAGTAATGATTTGCACTGCTTTCCATCAAGTTGGCATTCCACGGGTCCTATTCGGGTGTCCCAGCACCACCACCCATGGTTTTTGTGCAATGTCGGATTACTAACATATTTAGCCCAAATTCTGAATCAAAGATAACACCTCCTTGAAGCAGGCGTAACCTTGAAAAATGTTTTTATTTCTCCTACTGGTTACCAATTTTTTTGTGTGTACTGCACTGTATAGGACACATCCAAAATGTTTTGTTCGTTTATTCATAGGATTTGGTACTAAGAGGATATGCTTCCAAAACAAAGCCTATGCTAGCATCATGCACACACCTTTGCACACCTTCGCACTGAGGCGCCTGGCAGCCTGTTCGCCTGCCAGCTCAGGGGAGGAGAGCAGCCATATTTAATCAACAGGAAGGACCCTGCTGCTCTCCCCCTTGCGCAGAGCACCAACTTTGGATGCTTAGTTGCTTTCTCTAAAAATGGAATAAATCTGCTCCTTGAGTACCAGCTTCATCCCATTCGTGTTTGCATAACCTTTATAAAATATGTGTCACAGCTGCCAGAAGTGCGCGCGCCGTTCCGTCCAACAGAAGGGTCGAACGCCAGGACCCGTCTGAGTAACCGGGCGCGCGTCGCAGTGCGTGTGATTGTACTCAGTGGCTTTGTCTATGCGAATCACAGCACACAGACCCCGGTAAGGATTGGAATACCTGGATGCTTAAGGCCTGCTGCCCACCATGGCTCCTTTGCCATTTTGCAATACGACTTCGGCAGCATTCCTTCTTGGCGCAGTAAACGCGTTTACGTGGCACGGAATTATAAAATGTTTAACCATGTTTTTAAAAAGAGCCTCTGAGTTTTGTATGGGGGTATGCTGAATTGATATCTTGCCTCTGTTTTTGTGAGTGTTCAAGCTGTATATTTGCATATCTTCACCCACCGCACGATGGGTGGTTGCCATGGAGACTGATCATTCAGATTGAATGTTTTCAGCCAGCTCGCCGAGCTTCCACTAACGCGATCTCGTGTTGTACAGAGTGAGGGTTAATCCTTTACTTCTCGGAATGAACAATTTAGACGGAATATGTTTGATGCTCACCAAAAACTTGCTAAACCCAACTACAGTGGCATGTAAGGGGTGTGCTCACAGGACCTTCTTTGAGGACATTAGAAAATCTTTCTGTGGCAAACTCCCTAATGGTCACCATTTGGATGGATTAGACATGTCTTTAGAACGTATCCTTCTTGTAAATGACTTTGCAAACTATGCAATTGTTGCGCGTCCTTCAACAGTTGTCTTTGTTATTATTAATTTCGTTTTCTGCCTGGATCCCACTGAAGCAGTGTAGAAGGCCTAATATAAAGTGTGAGGAGTATTTTTATTTTGCTCCAAGCGGCCGCTCTTTCAACTAACAGGCACAATATCTACTTTTCATCTGGAAAAAGATAATATCATTCTTTTCAATATCGGAAGCAAAATGGACTACGAATAGAACAAAATGTAATAAAAATAAATATATAGCATTCGGCGGAGCAAATAGTGTGCCTTGGATTTTTTTGATGGCATTTCCCTTATCTGATGGCACGAGTAATTGCGAACTGCCGTTAATTCCGGAGTTGCATTGCTGGATTTGCATAGGGGTTCATTCCACCGACGAGTCCGCACATTGCTTCCCTCTGGTTGTGCAACAGGATACCCTGCATGTTGTGGATTCGATTGGTAAAGTGTGGGTTCGCAGTTAGCTGCTGTGAGATGTGTTGGATGGCATGGTGGAGGTTTGCTGGAGTGCTTCGCTGGCGCTGCTGCAGCCTTGTAGCTGTGCTACAGCACTGTGGAAAGTCATATGTCCACATGCCACATACCTTCCTTGCACCAGGTGGTTGTGTAGAGGTGCTCCGGTTGCTGTGCTTGTTTGTTGGGGAGTGAGTCAGTAGTCTGGCCTTTGTAGGAAGTTGTGGGTGTTATTCATGGGGTTCAGAGGGTGTTCTCATCATGTCGTGGTGATTTGTTCACTTATGTATGGATCGTGGCAGATCATTACAAGATATGTAAGTTGTGGACTTGTGTGTACGTACACCATCATGCTCTAATCTCCACTGCACAGCATAGCTGTTTTGGAACCACCAGGATTTTACCCACTTCAGAGTGTGTTCACACCCGGCCTGTACAGCGGGTTTTAAACACCTTATTGTGTTCAATTAGGTCTACTCAAAGTAAAATAAATGAAACAAACAACTGAGAAGCATACAGAAGGAAGTAAACAAAACAAGAAAGAAAGTGTACATTTATAAATGCCTGAATAAATGAATCACTGAAAGTGTAGCGCTACAATTGCCCAGATTGTCTACAAGCGCTTCTGGAAAGAGTCATTGTAATGAATTGTGGAAAAAGGAGTCCTTACTAAGGTTATATATCGTTTTGTAGGCTTCTTTCTGAGATGAGATCTGAGATGTAGATAATATTAGGGCCATTTACATGCCAGACCTGAGACCAGGGGCCGGATATACATAACCACCGCACTCTGCCCCACTCCCACATATGTGCAACATTCCCATACTGTAGTCCTCCTAGTGACAAAAGCCAACGTACACGCTTGTCTTGTGGTGGTCAATTGTTATCCACAGTTTATTAGGAATACAAGGAAAACATGTATATACTTTGCATACTTTGCATGTTATGTCATTATTACTTCCTTGGAGAACTATCATACTTCCGTCGTGCTCCCTATGCATATCATCATACATCATTTCTACCATGAATACATTGTCCCTATCGCATAGCACCTTAGACTGACAGTTCATTGTTAGTTACTTTGCAAGCTTGTGTAGTTTCTTGGGTCGCTTTTTAGGTCTCAGCCTGTGATGGCTGCGATTGCGCAGTCTCGCTGGCGAGATTTAATGAGATAGAGGGAACATCACTAGCGAGGTTAAGCCCCTTCCCTCTTCTCCATTGGCTGGCCGTCCTTTTCAGATTGGGTTCCTTGACTTACTGCTGAAGTAAAAGGTTTCCCATCTTCTTTATGGGTCTAGATGGCCCCATAAAGAAGATAAGGAACCTTTTACCAAAGCAGTAAGTCGCGGCGCCCAGTCTGAAAGGGAGGGGCTTAGAGACAAAAGGCTTGTGTCATGGCGAGCGCTTGTTGTAGTCCTTTTCAACCGTTTAAAAGGCTGGGGCATGTCGCTCCTACAGCTGCAGAGTTTTATCAGATTAGACTATTTGACTCCCATCAAGCATATGCTCATATACGGCGTATGACGTAACTTCACTGCCTGTCCCCAACATGGGATTCAGTGAGAACACTGCACAGGATATGACCTGCCACTGTTAGTCCTCTGGGCCCCGCCCCTCAGTTCCTGACAGCCGCCGGAAGTGTGTGGTTGCCATGTAACTTCCTGAGAGGCGGGAGCGGGGTGGAGCGTTGCTTGTGTGTCTGTCCATCAGGGGCTGTGTCTGTCGGTCCTGTCCGTGCCCCCCTCCCATGGTCTGTCCGCGCCCCCCCTGGTGCCATGTGTGGGCTCCCCCCTCTCTTGTTTGTGACCCCCCAGTCTCTGTTCTACGGCCCCGGGTGTGCCCGGCTTAGGGAAGGCAGGATGTCGGTGGCCGGGCCGAAGAAACAGTTTTATAAAGCCAGCCAGGTAAGGGCTGGGGCGCGGGGGGCTGGGTATCTAGACAGCTGTGCCAGCTGCCTGATGTGGCCTTAAAAAGACAAGTGGGAATCGGGCCTTCAAATGAAGTTATCTTATGAGTCGCGCAACAGGTGGTGTATCAACTTATGACCACCTTTCTAGAAGCCGCTTCTTTAAAATTTGAGGACATGTATTTTTAACAGTTTCACTTTCCGTGTATTTATAACATTAGACTTCGTAGGTGCAGTGAGTGACATTCTTAAACTTAGATTTAATAGAGGAATCTATGACAGCGTTCGCATAATTGAGGCAATAAGTACATTTAATGAATAAAGAAAATTTGTATTGCGCAAACTTTGCCCAGAGGCATCAAGGCGCAAGGGATGGAAAGGCTGAAAGCAGTGCCGAGAACAAGGAGGGAGTCTACAGGTATGCTTTGGTGTAGAGCCGGGTCTTTAAGGCTTTGCGGAAGAGATCTGGAGATGCAAGACCTTTGAGTTTGTCAGGAAAAGAGTTCCAGAGCTTCGGGGCAAGGGCGACAAAGGCCTTTTCTCCTCATCTGGCCTACTTCATCCATGGAACGGACAGGAGGTTCTTGTTGGCAGAGCGCAAGGCCCTGCCAGGGGTATAAAAAGATATAAGAGGCCTAATGTCTTCTGCACCGGATTCATGAAGGGCACAGTGGGTGAGACAGAGGACCTTGAAGTCTATCCTGGACAGTATCGGGAGCCAATGGAGATGTTTTCTTATGGCAGAGCCAGAGGACCGTCTAGGGGCGTTGACGACGAACCTGGCTGCAGCGTTCTGCATGACTTGCAGGCGATGAACCAACCTCTTGTTTATGCCTAGATAAAGTGCATTGCAGTAATCTAGGCGTGAGGATATAAGGGCCACCGCAAGTTGTTTTCTGGAATCCAGGGAAAGATAGTTTGACAGTTTGCATAAGATCCTTAGGACCCCGCAGCAGGTGGAGACGGTTCTGCTTACTTGTTTGTCGAGGGAAAGTGTGTTATCAAGTATTACTCCTAAATTACAAGCTGCCAGGGTGGGCGTGGGGCAAGCTCCAAGGGCAGATGGCCACCAGTCAGCCGACCAGATCTCATGTTTGCCTCCGAAGACAAGAACCTCTGTCTTTTCCCCATTTAGTTTGAGGAAATTTTTGGTCATCCACCCTGCTACAGCTTCCATGCAGTTCCTGAAGTTAGATGCCTCGGTCTCCACAGGTTGAGTGAGGGAGACCATGATCTGGGTGTCATCGGCATGCGACAGTACTTCCAATCCAAATGATCTTACAAGCCTGGTAAGTGGGGCCACATATATGTTGAAGAGAGTGGGGCTCAAAGATGAGCCCTGAGGGACCCCACATTGCACAGGCTTGGCAGGAGAGAGGAAGTCTCCCAGTTTGACCATCTGCATGCGTTGGTTGAGGAACGAGGCCAAGAGGCTCAGGGCGGGCCCATCCACTCCCAACTCACTAAGGGGGGTGATAAGAATGGAAGGGGACAGGGTGTCAAATGCGGCTGTAAGGTTGAGCAGGATCAGAAGAGTAGTCTGACCGCTGTCGACCTTAGCGCGTATGTTGTTGACCACCACTGTGAGAGCTGACTCTGTGCTGTGCGCTTTCCGGAAGCCATGCTGAGAAGAATCCAGCAGGCAGAAATTATCCAGGAAAGCGCTGAGATGGGAGTTGAGGTGGGCCTCTAGCATCTTGGCAGGAGCTGGAAGCAGGGATATCGGACGGAGGTGTTTTAAGATGGTAGGATCTAGGGAGGCTTTTTTTAGGAGTGGCTTGACTGTGGCCATTTTCCAAGATGCTGGAAAAACGCCCTTGGAGATTGCTAAATTCATGATTTGAAGAAAGGGGGGCAGCAGAACCTCTCTACACTCTTTCAAGGTTTTTAAAGGACAGGGGTCAAGGGGGATCCAGATTTAAGTTTATCAAGAAGTTGATGAAGGAGTTCAAGGGTCAAAGGAGGAAAGTTAGTCATGCTGACACGAGGCAGGGCCGTCGAGTCCTGAGGGGAGGGAGTTACCAGAGGGTGGGCGGCCTTAGACGCCTAAACGCCAATAGTAGTACAGTTAGATGCGAGCAAACATTCTAGTCCACAAATCTATATTTGTTGTTACTATAGTGTGCATTCGGATCAGAATCACTTCAACCCGTTACTCAGTTCAGGAAAACGATCCACTTTAAGTTAAAGTGTTTTATCCAGAAGGAACAGTTTGGTCATGTGTGAAGCAGGTAGTTCAGTTCAGGTTTCAAGTTACAATGCCAGCTATTAAGGCAGAAATATTTTTTTCCTGTGTCTAGGTTTACAGGAAATAGCAATGCTTTGTGGATAGTTTGTCCCCCGAGGGCTTCCTTAATGCACTCTGGCAACAAAGCCGGTTGGCAGTGTATAGAAATCACTTCCCAAATCTACTTTAGTATGTGAAGGGGAATTTTTTCGAAACGAGTTAGCTAAACCTTATGTGAATCAATTGTGAAAAGGGGCAAAGCGGGCTGAAAAGAAAATAAATATCTGTAAAATTAGTACACATCACACTACTTGGATTAAGAGGGCGTCACTGTCGTTAATCACAGTACAAACATGAGTTGAGACGGCCCAAGTCATGTCAGTAAATTAGAAAAGCCTGTGTAACGTCATTATGACACCGAAGTGCAGGTGCCCTGCTATCCCTCGACTCGTTATCTCTTTATTAGGCTGTTGAATTTAAAAGCGTTATTTCAGTAGAAGCAATAAGACACGTTTTGAGGTGATGTATGCCTGTAATGCATTCGAGGGTCTCTCTTTCGGTTAACAGGAGGCTGAATACATATCATTGTTTACAAAGCTGCATTATGATGGAAGGAGGGAAGGAGAGAGAAAAGGGCAGTTGTTCTTCAGTGGTACCCGGAGTCACACACTTGCTTTTAAAAAGCTTTAACCTTTCTTTGCTCACCCACTTATATTGTTCACCAGCGTGTAGAGACATAGGTTGTTGAGCGTCTGGGTAGGTGGAGAAGAGGAGGTCGAATGGTATCATGACTGGGTCCTTAGGAATATGGCTTGGTGGGTGGACAGAGGAAGTTGGTCGGCCCCAGCCTTGGATGAAGGCTTGAATCCATATCCAGATATGAGAAGCTGAGGTGGACTGACAAGGAGAGGGCATGGTGTAATGAAAGCATTGTCTATCATGGGGTCAAAACACTTCCCAGCATGTTGCAGAGTATCTGTCTATTACCGTGTTGAGGTGGAGGGAAAGGGTGATGCCAGGATAAGTCAGTAGCTGAAGTGGGCGTTGTTATGCTCTTTGCTACTACTGTTGGCACATAGACTGCACAAGCGTGCATTTGAATGGAGACTTGTGAAACTTCTTTATGATGCGATTGTTTGGAAATCGGAATCCAAGAGAATGTTTAATAGAGGTAGGATGCAGCATCATAAACCCTAGCCTGGGGTGGCATCAGCTGATAGGCATGTGCCAGGAGATTGTGGTGGCACTGTCCTAGACTCAGATGTAGTGGACAACCTACACCAGGGTATCCTGAAAAGGCCAATAGCCATGTTTTATATTGACTGGTGCAGTGAACATTTGGACTTGTGCCGCATCCACCACATCCACCTCCACCACATCCACCACCAACGCCACATCCACCACATCCTCCGCCACATCCACCACATGGCTCTGTATGTGTGTGTGTGGCTCTGTGTGTGTGTGTATGTGTGTGTGGCTCTGTGTGTGTGGCTCTGTGTGTGAGACTCTGTGTGTGTGTGTCTCTGTGTGGTGTGTGTATGGCTCTGTGTGTGTGTGGCTCTGTGTCTGTGTGTGACTCTGTGTGTATGTGGCTCTGTGTCTGTGTGTGGCTGTGTGTGTGTGTGGCTCTGTGTGTGTGTGTGTGTCTCTCTGTGTGTGGGTGCAAAAGCAACAGGTCTCGCATTTGCGAGACATTAAGCTATTGGCATTGTAAATGACAATGACAATGCCATTTATTTATCTGTTTTCGAAACCAACACATAAATAAAAAAATTGTCATTTACAATGCCAATAGCTCTAACTTTTGCAAAGGCGAGACCGTTGCATTGTAAATGCTTGTCTTTGGTAGGTTGGGTTTGCGCTCTCTATGCGCGGGGAGGGAGTAACTTCTGTCCCAGAGTAAGGCCACAACTCACTACCTTGTAGTGCCCTGCCGTCGGGTGGGGTCTGGGCTGTGAGCACCGTCTCCGTTTGCTACCCCCCCTCTTTGGTAGTCCAACTCACCCAACCGTTAGGCATCCTAAAGAGAGTGGTCCTACACACCGCCCTTAGCCCAACTCACCCAGCTGTGAGGCATCCCAAGGTGAGTGGTCCTATTCTGGCACACACCTCTTCGGTGTGTCTCCTTACCAACTATTGCCTGTTCCTCAGCCCTGTGACATCGCTGTTCCTTAGGTGTTGGTGGGTGGGACAAAAAGGTTCTGTGCCAATGCTGCTCCACCGCTCCATGAAGATAGGAGCTTACCTTGTCCCCCCCTTGCTTCCAAGCCCCAGGCAGGTGCTTTCCCTTTATGGGGGTTCGTATCTCGCCTGGGCCTCCATTGGCCGGGGGGCCGGCGCCTCTTTGGCTGCTGCGGGGTGAGTGGGGCAGGGTGTTTTTCCCGTTTTTCAGTGCTTTTGCATGCCAAAAACCGTCTGTGAACTTAGTCTGTCCAGGGGCACGGCGCTAGTTATGGTACCAGCTCCCTTGCCCCCTTTGGGGGCAGCCTCTGCAAAAAAAGTCTGTTTGTGATTTCCTAATTGTGAAATTTAGTAATTCGCAATTAGGAAATCGCAAACACTCATGCACAAGTGTGCCTTAGACACATTTTGCGATTCCCAATGGGTCACAAATAGACCTACCTCATTAATATTCATGGGGTAGGTTTTGTAACCCATTTGGAATGGCCCGCATTCACACATACAACAAGTGGTCCAACTGATCGATAAGCTTCTAAAGGAAAAACAAAAACTGGTGAAACACCCTACAAATATTTAATTGAACAATGACCAGGGTATCTTGGGTATGCAAAAGGTTTAAATTATGAATTCATCAAGTATTTACAATATCAACAACTGCTCCAAAGTGAAAAAGGTGAATAACGTGCTCCACGTAGTGCTTGTGAATGGATGGGGATGTGTAAATGACAGTTTTTCTTTAAATGAAAGGTGTTGCAATGGGCGCTAACTTGGCTATTTTGTACAAGGACGTCTTTGAAAATGTATTAATCTTTTGTGATATTAACCCTTTTTGTGATCATATCACATGTGCAACATGGATTATGTTCTTTTAATTTGGACTGGCACTGCTACTGATAAAGAGACTTTCCATATCTGGCTGAACTAGAGATCGCCAGATATTCAGTTTACTATTCAACATAGTTCTTCTTTGATCAACTTTCTTGATATCTCAATCAAAGTAGCCAACAATCAGCTTAACACTACACTGTATAGAAAAGGCACTAAGAGGAACACACCTCTCTGTTACAGCAGCCATCACCCCAGGGGTCTCAGGGAAAATTTGCCCTTTGGCTAATTACTCAGAATTCGCTGAGACTGTACCCTCAGACAGGATCATTTTAAGGAGTCTCAGGACCTTCTGATAAGACTTACAGAGAGGATATCCCAAATCTCTATTGAAGAAGGCTCGGAAAAGAGCTTGGTACAACCGAAGGGAATCCTTGCTTGAAGCTAAATCCCACAATGACAACTCTTTGGAGCGAATGATCTGTGTCACCACCTACAGCACACATAGCAATGACATCAAACAGATAGTCAACCATTACTGGAAAGTATGTTCTGATGATGTAGGCATTTCTGAACCACTGATGCATTCCATTAGGAGGGGCAGAAGCATTAGGGATCATGTGGTTCCCTTCCTTTTTGAAAGCCCCCACGCAACCCTCCTTACGCACTTTGTGGAACCTACCTCCCACTTTGGGCAACTCTAATTGTGGCCATTGCAAAGCCTGTGACCTCACCATCGAGACTAAGATATTTACACAAACAATGTTTCCATCACACTTAAGGAACACACTAATTCCTACATCACAAATGTGATCTATGGGATTGTGTGCCCATGTGGTCTGCTATAATTGGTCAGACCAGCCAGAAGGTCAAGACTCATATTCTACAACATTGCAGTTGGGTACAGTGTAGAATCCCAAGGGCTCCTTTAGATGAACATTTTCAGTCACTTCACTACTCTGTAGATAGCATCAGATAGGTTTTCCTGGAAAAGGTTACTCTGGGCCCTAGGGGTGGCAATAATACAGACATTATGAATTTACATGAATGCAAATGGATGTATTACTTGGACACTGTCCAACATGGTCTGAATGAACAGGAGGAAATTAATGGACAGTTACCCTTACTGACCATGGTCTGACCTCCATACCTTTTATAGGTCCTTGTGCAATCACACTTACCTATCAGTAGATGGTTCTGTAAACTTTGTGTGCTGGGTTTGGATGTGACGACTTTCCAATATATCCACTACATCTCTTTAACCTCTGCATTCCCAATTTTGTGGGCTATTAGTTTAATCCACCATTCACTGAATACATCATACTGGTTACATGTATGGGAGTGGTGCATTATGTTTTATGCCTATTTACATAACTTAATTTACTGTTACTGCCCACACATCGCATGTTTTAATTTGCAATTATTGTCTTATCATTATTTTCGCAAACTTTGTTGTTGGGCTCCATAGTTGTGTATTATTTCCTCTTCATGTTTCATTGCTGTCATCATGATGTATATAACTAACACATACCTTCAATTGCCTATTTGTCTACCCTCCCTTCTGTGATTGCATGGACTATGTACATTTTATTTTGCCAATTGCTATCTTATCGCTATTAACTTGTTTTTGAATTGCTTGGTTTGCTTCGTTTTCCAATTATTCATTGTTGTCATTGTGTTGTACATAACTGTTGTAATGTTCACTTCTACAATACCCGTGAGGCTCCCCTCTGTTGACACTTTACGTGCTCATTCAATTCCTCACTATGAAACTTACAAATTGCATTACAGTCCTTTTTAGGGTTCGCCTGCTGATGCGCTTGCGCATAGCTGGCGAGCTATATTATGGCTTAAACAGAGTTTAACCAACTCGGCGATTTGTTGCAGTGCCCAAAGCGCGTGCACATCAAAGCCACCAGCCTCCTCAGGCATCTCAAGCTTCCCCCAGCCGGCATTTCTCCTCCCCTAATTATTCACTGCACGGCCGGCTGGCTGGCACATCAAAGGTTGCTGCTCCCGGCCCCTAGTCTTCCCTTCTTGCCTCTTCCCGCCCCCTCTTCCCACCACAGCAATGCCGAAGGCTTGTTTATATTGCAGCCTAACCATCTTGCACGCTGCTCTTGAAACAATAACCATTGTTGGTCATGATATATTAAACACTCTAATTATTTTATCAGGGCCACACAGAAATTTATAAAGTCTTTTGCTGACATTTTCGTTTTATGCTGATTGCTATTTTACACCTTTCACATGCTGGCGGTTTGCTTCAAAGGAATACATTCATCCTGAATCCCGTTACTAGAGCTTTCTCCTCTTCTGCTATATATGGGTTTTAGTTGAATTTCATTGATCTCTTTTACTAATGATTTATAAAAAGTGCCACCCACCACACAGCTCCACCTACACAGCTCCACCAATGCACCGATCCACCCAGCTCCACCGATGCACCCACCACACAGTTCCACCGATGCACCCACCACACAGTTCCACCGATGCACCCACCACACAGGTCCACCGATGCACCCACCACATAGCTCCACCGATGCACCCACCACACAGCTCCACAGATGCACCCACCACACAGCTCCATCGATGCACCCACCACACAGCTCCACTGATGCACCCACCACCCAGCTCCACCGATGATCCCACCACACAGCTCCATCCACACAGCTCCACCAATGAACCCACCACACAGCTCCACTGATGCAACCAACACACAGCTCCACCGACACAGCTCCACGATGCACCCACCACACAACTCCATTGATGCAACCACCTCACAGCTCCACCGACACAGCTCCACCGATGCACCCACCACAGAGCTCCACAGATGACCCCACCACACAGCTCCACTGATGCACCCACCACACAGCTCCAATGAGGCACCCACCACACAGCTCCACCGATGCACCCACCACACAGCTCCACCGATGCACCTACCACACAGCTCCACCGATGCACCCACCACACAGCTCCACAGATGCACCCACCACACAGCTCCACCGATGCACCCACCACACAGCTCCACAGATGCACCCACCACACAGCTCCACCGAAGCACCCACCACACAGCTCCACCGAAGCACCCACCACCCAGCTCCACCGATGCACCCACCACACAGCTCCGCCGAGGCACCCACCACACAGCTCCACCGATGCACCCACCACACAGCCCCACCGATGCTCCAACTAAGCTCCACCAATATATTGAAGGGAAATGAGAATGGGTTAAATTCAGCATCACTATTTGAAGTAAGTTATTGAATGGCCAGTAGGTTGCTAAATCAGGATTGAAGAAAGTAGTGTCATGGTTTGTGTGGTAATGAGTAAAGCTAGTGAGAAAAGTTATAGGACGTGGAAAATGGAGGACTATGGCATAGATAAATGAAGGGGTGTATAAAAATGGGGGAAGCATGATGGAATGGTGTGGATGGTCTGGGTATTAGGGGAGGAAAAAATGGAAAAGTTGTTAACTATAGAATGGAGGGGACGGAGGAGTGACCAGCATTCTGCAGACTTGGCTTGGTTCGGGGTGAAGTTGAGGGTGTTAATTGCTATATCGTAGTTGATGAAAAGCTCTATTATTTATTTTTCCCTCAGATAGAGGTGTTCCTGTGTGTTGAACAAGTCAATGATGTGTATTATCAGTACAGCCAGTCATAGGATAATCAGATTGACGGCTTGGGAGGAAAGGGCTTATGTGGTATGGAACAAAATGTGGAGTGTGCCAAAAGTTAATCAAATTCACTGGTCGGAAAAGCATAAAATGAGCATGGAAGAGCAGACAAATACTGACTGTCAAAAAAGACTGTTTTCATGAAGAGTTTGCATTTAGATAGGGTAAATATGGTGTTGCCTAGTTGGCAGGACTGTGATCATAATGTGGATAACTGAGTTGTCTGATGGATGGGGGCACCTTCTAAAAGGAAAAACAAAAACTAAACTCAGACAGAGAAAGGTATGATGTTGAAGAAGTTGCCAGGTGAGGAAGTGGTGGGTATGTATGGTTTATTGTGAAAGTGGTTTGGGTGGGAATAGTATGTCAACATTTACGAATGGTTGCTGGCGACAAAAATGGAATCTTTGTGGAAGTGCAGATATTGTTGAGAAAGGGTGAAATGCCTTCAGTGTTGCCACATGGCATGTTGAGCAGAAGGAGCCTGAAAGAAAGAAAGTTGAGCACAGCCAGTTCAGCGCTAAGGTGCTGCATGATTTCGCTCCAGGCACTTAGCCCCCATCCCTCTGAGGTCTGTGTAATGCATGCAATTGTGTATTTATGTTTAGCTTTTCTGTGAATTTACATGGACACTCTAGAGTACTATCCCATTTGATTGCATGCATTTCTTTGACCATGCTGATCTCCCATTTGTCTTAGATGGATGTTACATGATGTTAGCCCAAATTTGTGTAGCGCTGTAGTACGATTGTACAACCTCTCAGCACCGGTGTTACTCATTCAACATATGAAAACATATTGATTCCTTTCCACATGCAGCCTAGTACACAAACCAATGGCCCATTGTTAGGAATGCACGTTAGGCTCAAAACGTGCCTGGTGTGTGAGTGCTTACTACCCTTTATCAATATTTCTTTAAAAATTCTATTTAAAAAATGGTACCTACTTTACGATAGGCTCAGGAAACCTGACAGCAATACATACAATAAATATGTTTTAAGTGGTATTGTAAATCAGTTTTGCAAGTGGTGTAAATTTCGCTACGTCATTGCAAACAAAATGACTGAACATGTTGCCAGCAGAGAGACGAGGCTGACTATTCGCCAGCTTTTTTCTTAACATGGCATAGCAATCGATTTGTGCTATAGAGAGTGCAAGACATTGAGCATGAATCCTGTGTGCCATAACAGGTCCATAATGCATCCCACAGACTGCATGCTGGCTCTTTCTACCTTGGAAATAAAGTTCTCCTCAACAGTAGATGCTCTGCTTCTAACACCCGACCTGTCGTACATTTCAAATCACCTGACTCCGGCGTAGACAGCTTAAGCCTTTATTGTGCCTTGGCCAAGACTTCGGTGTAAGCTAAAATTGTTTAACAAGAATATTGTCTCTGTCGCAGGTACTCCAATTACTGCGTGTTTCATGAAGGCCCATAGGCAATAATACTTATTTGAGAAAATATGATTATTTCGCCGGCATCGGCTTAACACCCGCCTAGTTTCTGCAGTGTTTTTTTATTTTTTTATTCAACTGGTGCCAACAATGTGCCACAAAGGGCACGAAGACGATCAAAACATACGGGTGCGCCCTCATTCAAGAAATGCGGAAGTCACGCAAACCGATCAGTGCTTGTAGTTAATGGACCATTGGAGCACAAAGGCGTGAAAACACATAAGCCCCCACCTTGACAGGCATTATACCACGCGGCAATCCTAACCTCAAACAAAGCTGTTACACTCTACACGGAACATAATTAAAATGAAATACTAATAAATTAATATATAAAAATAACAATAGTAATTACACTACGCCATGACCCCCTCCAACTCAGCCTGCGGTCTCCACCCTCCGCCGACCGGAAACCTTTCTCCACATCGACAACGCTCCTGTAGCCAGACTGTGGTCCGAGGGGACAAAGAGAACGAAACCCCTGGAGCACAGCCTTAAATACCTCTGGTAAGTTTCGTTTCTGATAAGTTTCGTTTTTCCACACCGCCAGCCCTTCATTATCCAGCCAGACCCACCTCCTTCTCTGGTCCACAGAGGAGGCTCAGACCCGCGGTGCAACTTAGGGCGCCCCTGTAGAAAATAGAAACCTTCTCAGTGGTCACACTGATACTTGGTTCTTTTAAACCAACAAAGAAGAAATTGGCACAGAAGCTGAAATATAAAAATAATGCATTTATTCACCTCAGATGAGGGAGACTATGTCACACAGAAGCCTTGGCAACTGAATGAGGCAGTCTAAGGAGTACAGAAAACTGGGACCTTATCCTGGGGCCCCAAAAAACTTGATAGGGAAGCTGCAGAGGGTGCAGAATATGGCTGCTAAACTGGCCCTCTCGCGACCCAGATCTAGCTCTTCTACTCTTGCGCTTCGCGATCTGCATTGGCTCCCGGTAGATCTACGGGTCCAATTTAAAGCGGCCTGTTTGGTGTTTAGAGCGGTACACCTCCTAGGCCCTATCCCGTTACAAAACATGTTTGCATGGTATTCTGCCCCACGGCTTTTGCGGTCGTCATCGGCTCACCTTCTGGTGGTACCTAGGTTTCAAAGAGTGAGGTTGGGCGGCCGCTCATTTAGAGTGGCGGCAGCCAAATTGTGGAATTCTCTCCCACTCACTCTTAGGAGCTACCAGGACTATCTTCCATTCAGGAAGGCTTTAAAGACCTATCTCTTTCCCAAGTAATGGTTGTGCGTCTGTGCTTGTTTAGTGTAGGGGTTCTCTGATCAAAGCGCCAGGATGCCCTCTGGGTGACAGGTCTGCGCTCTATAAGTATGCTAAATAAATAAATAAATAAATAAATAAATAAAATAAATAAATATATATGCTTCATGGGAGGCAGATCCTTTTCATACCTGGCTGCTAAAACATGGAACTCACTCCCCGCTTACCTTCGCCTCACCCAGAACCACCTAGCGTTCAGAAAGCAGCTTAAAACGTGGATATTTGACAAATAATCCTCCTCCCCTTCCTAAGCGCCTTGAAACCCTCTGGGTATGTAGTGCGCTATACAAATCTTATGACTTGACTTGACTTGACTTAGGGTTAAATAGTCAGCATAAGACCAAGGGGCAGTCCTGGCTCATGTAAGCATGCAAAATGCCTAATATGGGTGTACACGATCTGCTTGCTCAACAAAGTGGGAGGAGCTAACAGTTGCTAATTCTGGTGAACACATCCTGACATTTACAGACTAGAAACAGCTGCAAGGACCGCTGCAAGCTCAACTGAGCATGTGCGAAGGTAGAAGATGCTAAATATAGTTTGTTTCTAGGCAGATCACAAGAGCAGTCAACACTGAGGGAGGACAGAGCACATGGCGAGCACGTGGCAGCACATGGCAAACAAGATGGCTGCCAGAAATACAAAATGGCTTTCAGCTCATGCTAACAAATCCCTCCAATCTTTAACACCCCTCCCCTAGTCGTGGGGGGTGCCTGTTCAGTATCTTTATAACAGAATATCATGTCAAAAATATTGTACTTTGTATGTAAACTACTGCAATAATGTGTAAAAATATTTAGGAGCAGAATATGTAATAATTTACATATGAAATAATCAATTAAATAATCCATATATTAATCTACCAATTCAATATTTCATTACCATTAACAAATGAATTTATAAACGAAATATAATTTTAATAACTACCACCCTATTCCCATCCAAACACAGCAACCACTACTAAATTATAAATGAGTAATTAAACGATCAAAAAATGAAATATACAATAGAAATCACAAAATACACTTAAATCATTTAAATTATAATCACATTAAATATTTATTTGACATGTAAAATCAATTAAAACAGTATAAAAATGTATAATGTAAATAACTTCCCACCCTATCCCCTATACACATAACAGCCCTTTACTAAATTAGAAATTAGTAGTTATAAATAAAATTACACGTTAAAAATCACAAAATACACAGAAATAAATAAAATACCAACTGAATGAAATAAACAGCTTTATAAATATTTACTAGGTAAATATTTAATTGCCATATTAAATGTAAAATAAACACAATGATTTATCATTTAGTTACATTTCCACATTATTCTTCTTGAAACCCAACCAAATTCCAAAGTATAAATTCCTTATTAAATGTGAAAAAACTTAATTTCACATAATAAATTACAGACTATATCAAAACATTTAAACAATTAAACTAATAACACTAAGACCTAAAATTACTTTAATAACTAATATATATTAAATTTACTAAAAACTATATTTAATACAACTAAATAAAGTATTGATATTCTTACCTTCCATATTCTGTTCCTCAATATTTTTTAAACAATATTTTTAAAATTCAATTGAGACAAGGGACTGTTTGCACAGACCCATACAACAATCGACACTTAACAGTCTTCTTTAAAAAAATCTAGGACCAATTTCAACCAAAGACACAACAATCCATTGGCTGGTGGTTTCTGCAATACCACATATGACTAGGCATATTCTTGGGCTTTATGCCAGAAATTTTGAGGGAGAGGGTGCAGGATGGAAAAAACTTCAATTTTGTCTGAATGATGTCCTGTGAATTTTAGCAAGAGCTGGAATGTCAACAAACAGCCCTCGCTTTGGTCAACTGTAAGGTGTGACCCACGATTTTCTTTAAACTTACAACATCTGAATTATATTTTGCTGCTCACTGCTGAACACTATGCACTGTATGCCACAATGTGACATCCGCACCTTTGCTTCCTTCATGTGTACCCTTAATAGAAACGTAATCAACTATTGAATTCAAAATGTTAGGATCTCCTTTACGAGAAATTGGAGTAGGGCTTCGCCGCAAGTCTTTGTGTGCGCTGCCCAATACCAATTTGAAAGGGCTGGAATGCACCATATTTACAAAATACTGGGAATTCCTGCCCTTTCCAGCCATGCTGGTGCACAATTTGCTTACTAGCTCCAACGTAGGCACCATGGTGTGAGGGTAACTCCATTGCTGGCAGGATTGTTTTTGAGAAGGAAGGGGCAGAAAGCAGCACACATAGAAAGATGACAAAAAACAAGGAGAAATACAAATATGTCTCATTACGAGGAGGCCTGCTCTGGGGAGGCATAAGGTTTTGGCACTGCCCTAGGTTTATTTGATTAAGTAAATCTGGGGCAATGTCAAAGTTCATGAATGCTAAGTGAGAAAAACCCACTGCAACACCCATGGAATGCCTTAGTGACTCAGAGTAAAGCAAGGCAGCTACTTGCTCTTTGTCTTTTTCCATATCTATGAAGCCATGCAAAGCCACGCAGAGTGGTATTGCATTGCCTCATAGATATGATTGAGAGGCTTACACCACCGAAGCGTCAAAAAGGTGATGCTTCAAAGGCTCAAGCATTTAATAAATAAGCCCCTTAATTTTTTGAAAACTCTACGTGGCCGATTCACAGAGGTACTCTAAGCCAAAAGTCTAACTTTACAACTTTTGGCTTTCACAAAAGTAATATCCGACTCATATCTTTACGTCTGCACTTGGGCCGGAATTTCCGCACCCGGGCCAGAATCTCTGCACTCCGGCCGGAATCTCCGCATCCGGGCCGGCAAGTGAAGGAGAAGTACACCAGGACTGAATTCTCTCTGGCCCACAATCAGGAAAACCCCATCCGTCTCACCACACTTGATTTTGATTTGATTTGATTTGATTTGATTTGTGGTTTTGTAAAGCGCTCATATACCCTTGGGCGTCTTGGCGCTGTATAAAAAACATGGTGTCCTGAAACTTGGTGAGAGTTGGTTTATCGGGACTTGAACAGCCATGTTTTAACCGCTTTCCTAAATGACATTAGAGAGGTACAGTTTTTAATCCCGAGGGGGAGCCGATTCCAGTCTTTGGCAGCATGTAGTAGGAAGCTTCTGCCCCCCATCTAGTTTGTTTGAACCTAGGAACTTGTATCAGTTTTGCCTGGCTGGACCGTAGGTCTCTTGTGGGGACGTATGGCTTGAGGTGGGTTCTAAGGAACAGAGATCCCGAACCTTGGAGCGCCTTATATGTTAAACTCAGTGATTTAAATCTAATTTGTTTGGCCAAGGGGAGCCACTGTAGCGTGTCTAGATGCTGCGATATATGCTCTGATCTCGGGATATTTAGTATCAGTTGTGCTGCTGAGTTCTTCAAGCGTTGTAATTTGGACAGGTGTTGGGCTTGCATCCCGGCATATAATGCATTTCCGTAGGTGAGTCTTGATAGGGCTAAGGTGCTCACCACTGTTTTTCGGGAGTCCATGGGGATGTATGGCACTAGTCTCCTGATCACTTTTAGGATAAACAACATCATGGATACTAGTTTGTTGGTTTGGGCCTCAAAAGTGAGTCTGTTATCTAGCAAGATGCCTAGATTTTTGACTTTGGTCACCGGTGATGGGCAGTTGCCAAGATCCGCCTGCCACCAGTCTGGGGACCAGATTCCTGCATTGTTTCCTAATAGCATAACCTCGCTTTTTTCCCCGTTTAATTTTAGGCAGTTTTGCTCCATCCATCACCTGACCAGATTCATGCAATTTTTGAAGGTATCTGCCGTGTCTGACGTGTCGTTTTCAATTGAGACTACAATTTGTGTGCCATATGCGTATGACACTGGCAGAAAGCCACATGCCCTGATGATTCCGGCTAGCGGTGTTACGTATAGGTTAAAAAACGTTGGGCTCAACGAAGACCCATGCGGTTCCCCACAGGGGGAGTTGAAGGGTTTAGATTTTTTTTCACCTAGTTCCCCTGTGAATGTTCTGTTGTCCAGAAAAGATGCCAGCAAATTTCTTGCGTCTTGATGGTCTCCTGCTGCTGTTAGTCGGTCCAGGAGCGTATCGTGGTTCACCGTATCGAAGGCCGCCGATAGGTCTAATAATATCAAGCCGGCCTTCCCCCCCGGAGTCCAGTACGCTCCTGAGCTCTTCCACTGTCATCAGCAAGGCTGGTTCGGTGCCGTGCCCTTCACGGAAACCGTACTGGGAGGGATCCAGGATGTTTGCTTCAGTAATAAATTGGGCAAGTTGTTTATTTAGAAGTTTCTTAACTACCTTGGCACCAAAAGGAATTCTAGCTATTGGCCTATAGTTTCCAGGTTCTTCTGGATCCAAGTTGGGTTTTTTCAAAAAGGGTAGGACTGATGTTGATTTCCAGAGGGCGGGATAAGTGCTTGAGTTTATTATGTGTTCCATAAGGCCGATCAGTTGCACACTGTACAGCTCTGGGAAGAGATGGAATATTTTCGGTGGGCATGGGTTTAAATATGCCCCGGATTTAGTTGCCATGACTATCTGGTGAACCTGTTCCGCCTCAGGGAGGCAGAATTTGAACTCCGGTTTTGATGTTGTGTTAGGAACTAAGTTCTTAGTTTGGTCATTTTTATCCCGTGTAGGGGTTTGTGGATTGGCCGATTTAAAAGATTCATAGACCCGGGTCACTTTGTCAATAAAAAATTGATCCAGAGTGTTGCAAAACTCTGTAGTGACTGGCATGTTAGTGTTAGCTTTTACTTTGGATAGTTGTTTTACAGTTGAGACTAATTCTTGACTAGAGTTTTTTGCCTCCTCTATTTTCTGAATAAAGTACTGGCTTTTTGCAGTAAAGATAATGTTTTTGTATATGTTCAGGGAGGTCTTGTATTCGGTTCTGCTATCTGAGTTGTAGCTTATTCTCCATGTCCTTTCAAGTTTCCTGCATATTCGCTTCTGGGCCCTGAGATTTTCTGAAAACCAGGGTTTGGATGGCTGTTTTTTCCTAAAGGTCGCCTTTTTTAATGGCACAGCTGTTTTTATGGCCGATGTTATCCATTTAGAGATTTGGTCAGTGGCCATGTTACATTCCCCGGTTAGTGTGGGTATATGTGACGCTAGGTGGTTTCGTAGTTTAAGGGCGTCCATCCTGGACCAGTCTAGGTATAAAGTAGGTGTGTCTTGTATCTGGGGAGACGCAGTCCCTTCTGTGTTATCCAGAGTTAAAGAAAATATTATAACTTTATGGTCAGACCAAGGGACGGGGAGGCAGTCCATTATTTTAATGTATTTGTTAGAGGTGAAGATACCGTCTAGGGTGTGTCCTGCTTTGTGTGTGTCCGTATGGATAAGCTGTTCTAGGGCCAGATTATTTAGTGTATCTGTCAGCGCTGCTGTTCCAGTATTGTCGCTATTTTCAAGATGGAGGTTAATGGTTAGTGAGGCTGTCAGGTTGATTTTGGCTTTAGGCGGTCTATAGATCAAAAGGCTGTTAAAGGTATAGTTTTGTGTTAATTTGATAAGGAAGGACAGCGTTTCGCAGTTCGGGGTGCTACCTAGGTCACAGCTCTTCAATGTAGTTCATTTCTGACGATGATAGCTAAGCCCCCCTTCCTCGTTTCTTTTTCCGATCAGCTCTGGCTAATGTGTATCCTTCCGGGGTTGCCAGTAATAAATCTGTGTCGGAGGCTTCGTCGGCCCATGTCTCGGTAATAAAGATTAAGTCCAGACTTATAGCATCGATAAGATCTGCTGTTTCGGTATTATGTCTAATTAAGGATCGAGCGTTGATGAGTCCAGCTTTAAAGCATTTTATTTCAGGGGCCGTAGGCTGAGAAGGTAGAGCCCAGCTGCTGCAGTGTGTATACTCAAACTTGAGCTGATATTTTGTGCAGTATTTGATTTCAGCTAGCGGTGAAAGCGGGCTACAACAGGGTTTGGGTCTTAGGGATAATAGCTCCTCAGTGGAGTAGCTTCCCCGCCCCCTATCGTGATCTTTTTTGACAGGGGTTGTGGCCCTGGGCCCGGCGCAGGCGGGCTTGCCTTTGGCGCGCCTTCGGCGGCTGCGCGGTCTTGGTTTATTCATGATATGTACCAGGAAGGCGGTGTCAGGGGGTGTGTCTCGCTCAGCCCTGTCCGCCCTCCACTCAATCAGCCTCAGCTGCGGTGGACAGGGGTTGGAGGGGAGGCGTGCGGCGCAGGTAAGAGTAGTAATGAGCTTCTAGTCCGCTTATTCTAAACTAAAGTGCTAAAAACAAATGTGAAGTTTTAAAAGCAACGTTTTTACACAGACAAACAAATCACAAGGGTACGGCTCACACAAGCGTGACTCACGTCTAATCTCGAGGAAGATGTCCTTACTACAATCCCCCCCGCATGCTCCATGGGCTGCCTGGGAGTGATGTCCACAACGTGGTACCATGTAACTGTGCCACTGCAGTCACAGCATTGGGGAGGATTAGCGCACTGCCTATGACATTAAGAAGAAGTGACAGGATGAAAAGAGGCGGGTGAAGGAGAAGTATGCCAGGATTGAGGTGGCCAGAATTCTCCCTGGTGTACACTCCAGACCCCTACTCTGTCTCACCACACTTGAGGAGGATGTCCTCAATACAATCCACCCCCTCATGCTCCATTGGCTGCCTGTGAATGATGTGCGCCATGTGGTACAAGGTAAATGTGATGACAAGAACATGTATTTAGAATGAAGGAAGCTGTCCAAAGTATGTATAAAATGTATAGTGAGTCAGAGCCTCATGTGTCCCCTACTGTACATTGCATCACAAGTCCCATAATCATTTAAGATAGAAATGGCAAATCCTATTCCCACTATGGAAAATATGGGCCCTATACTGCCACCGTATATACCTAACACTGCTAAGTAGCATTTGAAAAAGTACCCCTTCCACTTAGCCAGCCGCGGCTGTGGCAGTCAAGATTGGTAGGGGGGGGGAGGCAGGGCAGGGGGAAATCATCAGATAACGTAATAGGGAAAATAAAATAAAATTAACAAATAAAAGAACTTAACTTGTGCTTTCTGCATCACCGAGCACAAGGTGAGTGAATCATTATTTGAAGACATTGATTTTCCCTATTTTGTCATCTGTCTATTTACCATCCTGTCCCACCATACCCCCCACTGCCCCACTCCTCCTCCCTGCACCAGCTGCACTTAGCAGTACTGTTAGCAAGTAGAAGCACTGAGGACATTTCTGGCATGTTGCAGATGTATATTTTTGATTTTGTGACTCTTCTATGTTCTCCCCTATTGACACATTCAGCCAGAGTACAGTCAACCACAGTAGCAGAGGTCCTTGCATCTGCTGGGAGGAAACAACTTCATCCAGCGCAAGGCATACCACCCTCACAAACTCGTATGCTAAACTGGTCAGGAGAGGGACAAAATACATACATTATCAGCAGAAAACAGATGGACTTATAGGGCCTGCTTCTCAAAGGCAACCAGAGATGAAAGTCTAACTTTACGACCTATGGTATTCAGAAAGGACATGTATAGTTAAGCAAATGCCCTTTGTGAATTCTGAAAGTCAAAACATAAGATATTTTGGCTCAGTATACCTTTGCAATTCAGGCACATTACATGTATTCTATCAACAGTTCAAAACTATGAACTTAACTCTGGAATTAAGTGCTACAACAATTCAAAAAGGAGTGTCCACTATATTGTTTTGTTTCCGGCCCAAAACCTAGAAATCCAATGTTAAGAAATATAATAATGATGAACAAGAAGTGAGATTCAGTTGTCAGGGGTTTTAAGGATGCGTCCAGTATCCAACGTATTTTAGATTTTTCAATGCATGAAATTGTCCAGTCAACCTCGCTGGTTATATTTGCTAACATTGGATTGCATGATTTTGGGCCAGAAACAAAACAATATAGTGGACCTTCCTTTTTCAATTGTTGTGGTACAAATTTAATAGTTGTGGCATCTAGGCAGTGGGGCCATTAAAAGTTGAGGGTGGGATAACTGATGATATTTAGTACGATACACTTGTGCAACAGTAGGTCCCACACTGCTTGTGCTTATGTTTTGTGTCTGAAAGCGAGTGTATCACATGTGGCAGCTACAATGTTAAGTTGCAAACACACTTATCATTGTAGGTCCAACGATGTTGTCCTGGATTTCAGTACCCACAGTGACACCTGATGCAAAGGTTGGCTGTGACATTTGGTCAGGGACCACACACTGGGCAGATGCAGGACCCTGGTAAGTAAACCCAAGAATGATGTACCTGAATGCTCATGCTCATGAAAAGTGGCTTTAATGTCCGCAGTATTTTGTATGTGTCTACATCACTGTTGTCCTTCATCACAATATGCCTACATATGGCATTTAACCACATACCATATCACACCATGGTGCCTAGGGAACGGATGGCACTAAATGTATGGCAAGCGAGTGCAGTATGTACAGATTTGTCATCAATGAGGTGTGCGAAGATGGCAATTGAAGGATTGGGCCCACTACATGCACAACAGGAGTAGAACCAGTCACACCAGTACAGATTGCAGGAAATGTGTCAGAAATGTTTGGACAATTCGTAGGTTGTTTAAACGCTACAGAACAGTTGGGTTATTGCAATTATGTATGTCTTATGTATGTTTTTGAAATTGTTGTGATTCTGCTGTTTTTGTTGCACTGTCATAACCACAATCTGCCCGTAATAGTTGGGCTATTGCAATTATGTAAGTCTTCAAAATTATTGTGAATCTGCTGTTTTTGTTACACTGTCATAACCCTAATCTGCCCGTGATGTTTCCTTCCATGACTCACTGAAATTTTAACACCACTATGCCAATCTAATCATTGAGCCCCTGAAATGCACAGTCTTATATTAAGGTTTTTTTTTTTTTACCTTTTAATCCATTTACGTCCCTCGGAGTCTGTTTGTCTTACGGATAGATTAGAGTTTTATTTGTTATTTTTTTGTTACAGACTGACATCTGTACCACCTTTTCAGATTCAATCGGTTCAGCTACGTAAAATATCCTGATAACTTGGATTCCGGCATTTAAGTATGTAGAGTTGGACCACTTATTCTCCACCAGTAGGTGGTTCCCCTTATGTCTTTAAATTTTTATGGGTTTCCAGTCTGTGGCACGAGGCAAGGGAACCTCCTCCAGATGGTTTAGGGGGTTGGCCGATTGTCTCCAAAGCATGCTGCACATATTTCTATTAAAATATACCCTTTCTTCCACGTGTGGCAATGAGGTCTCTATTTTTATCATAATATGTGCATTTGCATCCCAATTAGTCATGGAAAGCATGGGTTATTGTTTTGCCTGATATCTTGCATAGTTTAAGCTCATTGAAGCATGTCAATGTCTCTGACCGGGCTTCAATGTAACGGGGTTTCGATCCACGTGTTATGCCCTTAGTCCACCACCAAAGAAGGGATAAGGACTCCGTTTGTGTAATGGACGTCTGGGTCTGACTAGGATGCTCTAATGCACTTAGGCATTAGGCCATTTCCCTTTGTGAATCATGAGCTCCAGATGGACCACTCTAGCCCACATCACTCCAGGATATTTTATATATTTATATATCCATGTGGACCGAGCTTACTCAGATTGTTGTCTATTTTTGGGAGGTTACTGACCAACCTCACTCGGTTGTGTGGAGGTCCAACCACACCTCTCCCATGGCATGAGGCCCAGGACCCCATAGCTATTTCATCTTTGTCTGAGATTGAACTTCATATCTCCAAGTAAGTGGTCTCTGCACCTTTTGAGGGTTGTAATTTAAATACTTCCCCCCTCTTTAGGTATGATGTCTTGCTAGGACATGTGCCTAATGTGATTTCCTAGTCTCTTGTCCTCCCTGATGGAGGAGCCTGTTGGCCCATCGCCTTCTTAATCTGTGGTTTGATTTGTCTTGCTGCTTCCAATCGGTAAACATCCATTGTCTTTCCTTTCATTTATATGATTGATACTCCCCATCACTCAACTAACGTATATTATCTGTTTGCTCCTAGGTGCACTTCTTTCACCACCCTTTTGGTTCTGATGAAGACCCATGAAAAGGATTAAACTACCCTGATTGTATATAGGGGTTGAAACGTCGACAGTCTTACATTACTTTGCAAGCATAGACGACAGATATTAATTATCTGTGGCTACAATTTGCTATGTCTGTTTTATTAATTTGCCATCATTAGGCTGAATAAGTTTCAGCTTTGTCTGATGTATATATTGCTAATTGCCTTTCCTTTCCTACAATCCTCAATAGCACAGATTCTATTCCGAGCATTCTATTCACCTTCTCCAAGCACCATTTTGATTAAATGTACATGTAATCATGCTGTCTCCAAGAATCACATGGTATAATTAAAATAACATTCATTTGTATTCATCATGGTGTGTTTTGAATGATTCAATTTTGTATTCTGAAAAAAATGTATTCCTTTGTTACCGCTCTTATCGATCTAAAATGAAAACGGATCCACCATCAGTCAAGTACATGGTTTGGTGAATGTTAATATGTTGTCAATGAAGGAACAAGAAAAGGCACTTACTTGCACCAGTCGGTGGTGCTTTTACTTAAGGTATCGAAATGCTTGCTGCCAGTTAATTGGAAGCCTAGTTGGGCCTCAGAAGGGTGATCTAAAAATAGAGATGAGTGCTACATCAATAGAGTATCTGATTAGATACATTATGCCTTTGTGGGCAAGAGACAACACTTACTTTCGCCATGCCGGCAATGATTTTATTAATGCTTCCTTTCCCATCTCAGTCGGTTTAATAATTACCAATAGTTCTCCAACTGCAAGACAAAAAATGTCAATTATGTAATTAATTGTCCCTGCCCAAGAATTTACATTGTTAAAACTACACAAGAGATTCATCAACGCGTAGTGCAGCACCGATCAAGGATAAAAAATAAAGTTGTAACAGCACCTATGGTGAACCATTTCATTGACTCCAATAACCACAAACTTGAGTGTAAATGGACTGTGCTATCTATCATCAAACCATCACAAAGAGGGGTTGACACTGAGGCTTCACTGTTAAGAAAAGAAGCCCGTTTCAACAGCAGCACCAAAGGACTGAATGAATTGTCATAAATGGGTAGATGTTAAAACAGTTCGCATTTACAATTCACCAAACCATGTACATAACTGATGGTGGATCAGTTTTCATTCTAGATCCTGCAATCTACATTTTAACTTGCCTCTTCTCGTCTGCAGAGTGCACATTTTTTCCTCTATCCAAACAGGTACTTTTGAGAAAAAATACTCCATATTGTGAGTAATTGGGAAGTTTAGAGTCTCTCTTCATCTATAGTACATGACTCCCTTTGTTCCTTAGAGCAACCAGTCCACGCCCTGAAGAGAATCCCACAAATCACCTTGGGAATCGAAACTCATCGGCATTACACAGTACGTAGACTTTCACATTTAATTTAGTTTCCCCCAGTAGAAATGTTTTTGAATGGTCTCACTACTAGGTCTAATGTTTCTTTTCCCCATGGGTAGCAGCTTCTTAAATTTGTTACACAATGTGGATGGCGAAGAATGTCCTTGTAGCTGCTCCTTTTGTGAACTAAGACTGGTGACATAATGTTTAGATAATTGCTGTTAATTATCACTCTTCATGTATGGTTTGTTACATCACATTGCCTCATCACAAATTCTGTATGTTTTTTTTTATTTGTTGCCTTAATATGTATATTTTGATGTTGACTAAAACATACCATACCTTACCTGACCTATGATTATCTGTGGAGTAAAGTGCATAGAATTAGGTAGCAAATAAATGCTCTAAGCCTATATCAATTGAATTGATGGCCTTTAGTTTGCTAAATTGGTTTAGCAGCATTTGAATGTGATGTCTAGGACACCTTTTCTCTTAGACTTTTAGAAGGTTTGCATTTTCTTGTCCTAACCATTTGGTGCCTGTAGCCTGATTGTGGGTCACATGACTAGTTGTAGCTGGCAGCAGTTATCTGTGTATTGTTCCCATACAGGGAGACAAAGTGAAGATGGGTGTTGGCAAGATGGGCCACTCACAGTTAACGTGGGGGAGGAGCTGTCACCTACCCCACTTGAAAATCACAAAGGCTCTGCCTGAGCACTCTCACTAAGGGTTTGACACTTGTCTTTTGTGACTGGGGTCAGAACAAGGAGAAGTGGGTGCCTGATATCTCATTGGGGTGAAAACCTCTAGAAGCTTCCTCCATTTCAAAGGGGACACCAGAAATCAATATTGGACCTCAGACCCAACTCTTCATACACCTCTGGACCTGTGGACTCTGCCAGAAAGAAGGAATACTGTGCTGCTGATGGACTGCCACTCTGCTGGACTGTTGCTCTGGATGACGCCTGCCCTGCTGTGCTGGCCTGCTGCCTTGCTGCTCTCTCATCTGGATGAAAAAGACTGGCCCTGCATCTCTGAATCCATGCCCCCAGTGTGACTCAATGGTCTATTTCAGTGGCCTCCTGATCAGAAGCCTCAGGGACATAACAGGCTTCCAACAACCTTGAACCCAGCCCCTAGACTCTGCCATCAATGAGTCCTTCCCTCCTAAGTAGTACCCCATTAGTCCTGGATCCAAGAAGTGGGCCTGAAGGTGCTCTGCCAGCACATCTGTGGATCCAGCAGAAACAGCTGATCTCCTCCACAGCCCGCCGCATCTCCCGCAGAACCAGCACATCTCCTCCAGGGCTTAATGCATCGCCCACTGAAATGATGCATTGCCTCTGCTGCACGGACTTCTCTGACGCAAGGATTCCACATCACCTACAGCAGCCTATCAGAACTGCGCTGTGAGATGCATCTCAAAGCAAGGACACTGTCTTGCGCAACAAATCCTGTCTGAACCGCCACTGAATGAAGTATCTTAACACAAGGACATCGCCTTGTTCAGTGCAACCCATCAGAACTGCTGCCACATGACGCATCACAAAGCAAGGAAATCGTCTTGCACTTCTCAGCTCCCCGGAACCATCACTGCATGATGCAGAGACATCACATCGTCTCTGCTGATCAATGCATCATCGACACAATACTTCTCATTTCTTCACAACCAGGAAATAAGGTACTCTTGTTCAGTGAGTCTAAGTGGGTCCTTGTAGTCAGCCCTTGCTCTATCACGGTTGGCCTAAACTTGTGGCTTTGTCCTAGTCCAGCATGACTAGAAACCACAGTTGGCGATTGTGCTTTTTGGCACTATTTTCACTTAAATCTTTAAAATTGGGTATCTCTTTTTCTACTGATTGAACTTTTGTCTTTTTGGTCTTGATTTGTTTGTTTCAATGTACTTTATTTTTATAACTTGGTGTCAGATTTGTCTTGTGCTGTGCCGCATACATGCTATATACATTGCCTTTAAGTTAAGCCTGGCTACTCTATGCCAAGCTATCAGGGGCTTGAGCACAGGTTAATTTGGGGTTTGCTTGTGACTTCACCCTGACAAGGATTGTGGTTGCTGCTTGAATGGGGTATCACCCTCCCCCCAGTTTCTCACAATAACTGCCATGTTTGCGCCCAGAACTGTACAATTAGCTTACTCAGGATTGTGTAGAGTCAGAAGGAAAAATATTTGTGTGTGCTCTTCCTGTCAGTGCAACGCGGCTCACTGTGCCTTTTCTCATGTGGAGCTCCCTATTCAAACATTTCCTGCAGCAACTTCAAATCCGTGCAGACTTCCATACCTTGCAAAACACCTATACAGCCTATATTTACAAATTCAACACTGCCTTGTTTGCAAATATGGGCCACATTTTTAGGTATCTAATTCACTAATAGGAGTCACTTTGATATTAGTGCACGAGAATATTTTCTATCCCAGTCTGAATATGCCTGTATCCTAAAATGTCTGCCTGCTGATATGAACGTTTCACAAAGTGCAAGAGTGTGATAACTCAAGTCAGCTGAAATGTAGAAGCAGTCTAGAGACCTTTAGATACAGGTTTCCAACATTACCACACCAGAAACTACTTCTGTATGTGGCACTGCCCAAAGTTAGCACATATTTACTTTTTAACATCTATATAGCAGAGTCTGCATTACTAATATATTTACTTCATTTTGTCCCTAGCGTAGATTCTTTAAAACGTATACAGCTCAATCAATCAAATAGCATTTGTAAAGCGCAGTACTGTCCCCCTAGGGGTATCTGGGCGCTGTGCCTCTGTCGAAGAGCCAGGTCTTGAGTCTCTTTCTACATTCTGACAGCGAGGGGGCTGTACGGAGCTGGAGGGAAAGGTCATTCCAGGTCTTGGCTGCGATGTAGGAGAAAGAGCTCAGCCTGCTGTATATGATGTACTTATTTTATGCTATCTCACCGCAGATGCACATTTAAGTACAAAATATATCATCATTTTAACTACCATAAGGTTAATCTGTGTTTTTATTCCTCTAACCAAGCTGTTTGGCTGAATGCCTCAAGGAGTCAGATCATTTACATTATTTATTTTCAATGTTCTTATATTAATTAATTTATAATGAAGTCATGTATCAAGCACACGCAGGGCCATTAATAACCATATTACTTTTAATGAACATTTCCTTACAGATATTACTCACACAAGTATTTTGCAGCAAGCGATAATTCCTGCATGAAAGCACAAAAGCCAAGAACCTAATAAAAGTTAGATGCCTACGGTCGGCAAGCACAACTGATTATTCTAAACATGATTCAGGAACAGATGCACCCACCAGGCTATGCCACTGAAAGGTGAAGTCCAATATACTTGAATAAATGTAATAAAAATAGCAGATTCATAAAATTTATACACGTACAAAAGCAAAATTAGAAGTTTTAAAACTTTTTGTATATTTGTGAAAAATTAAGTCGATAATATTATCTTTTTTTGTGGAAGCAGCACAAGTAAAGCTACAGGAATCTAGTATATACAATTGGCGGCCTCAAGTGAAGCAATAGTTGTATGCACTAATAAAAAGAGAGCATTAATTAGGAGTAAAAAAGACTAAATTATATGCTAGTGTCTAGTAGCTGCTGCTACTGAACAGGGTGTGGTGGGTCGGGGGAAGGGGGAACAGAGGGGGGAGGGAAGTGGGGGAATATTTTTTCTTTAAAAGCACATACCTGAATACGCTGGCTGCTGCCTCTCCTCCGTCCTCTCTGCAGCAGGAAGCGCACAGTCTTTTAGAATCTCATGGCCAATCATCACTCTTCCTTACAACAGTGTTGTGATTGGTCTGTGCACCGTGGTATGGCACTTAGAGGGGGACTGGGAGGTTGGGCATGTTCTCCTCCCAGGCTGTACAATACAGCCTGTGGAGAACATGCAAAGTGTGCATGACGGTTTGGCCCGCCCGAGACAGCTGGCCAAACCATCATGCGCACTTAAGGTGCAGCCACTACTCCTTCTCCCTGTGATGTGGGAAGCCCAGCCCCACCCTGCCCCAACAACTTGGCTTCAACTGCAAGCTCAATACAAAATATAAAAGGATAATAACAGAAAGTTATTATCATTTTATTTTTTGTATTGAGCTTGCAGTTGAAGCAGTGGAGGCGGAGGAGCCACTGCTGCTACTGTCTAGAATTTCAATTCGTAATTCTGGAAAAAAGTCTAGATTTTGGAAAGCTCAAACTTTCCCATTAAAATGTTGATTTTCTCGTATTTTCATGTTTTGTGACTTAATTAATTTTCATTGTGTGCATCTGTTTGATGTATGTGTGTTTTGATGTACTGTTTTGTGCTTTGAATCATAGACATTGTTTAGGTAATGGTAACTTCTTTCTTATAGTGATTCATTGGCAATCGGGGGTCAAAAGTTAAGAACCGCTGGTCTAAAGCTATGAACGTGGGAGCATTATATTTGACAAGTCTCCTTATTTCAGTAATTAAGCTCTGCAATTCTATGTATAGTAATCGAAAATCCCACTTCTATTATTTTCAAACTAGAGGCTGTGAATATGCAATAACTGAACTCATATTTTGACTATTGTTTTTTCATCCATCGCCATAGGAAATACTTTGAGTTCCTCAGAATATGTTCCAGCACCATAAAGTCCATTTCTGCATCATTTTTGTATTGTTGTTCAGATCTGTGCTCAGTTCACTGCTAGCAAAAAGAGCTCAGTATGGCTTGAATTGTCTGCTGAATGGCCAGATCGGCATTGCTTTAGAAGGCTTACATTAGTTCAGAATCATGACTAAGACCCCCATCCAATATACATAAGAGCCCACAATGGAAGTATGTCAGCAGCATATTCAGTCCTGATTTGTTGACTAAACTGGGACTCAAAATCCTAGAATTAGAGAGTGACGCCTGAACAAGCTACTTTCGCCTTTTCTGGGACAAAATTGGATCCTCATTGTTGAAAATGGGGGTCTCCAGTTGGTAATGGTTTGCACCTTTATCCAAGAAGGGACCCTTCGTCCTACTCAGAGTAAGAGGATACACTTCTAAAATAACCCCTGCTTATCCCCTTGGTAGCTTGGCACAAGCAGACAGCCTTATCTCAGAGGCAGAGTGTAAAGCATTTGTGCGCAAATACAGTAATACAGGGAAAACACTACAAATGGACAACACAAATGTTTAGAAAAATAAGTAATCTTTATCTAAACCAAACAAGACCAAAACGACAAAAATCCACAATACAATAATCAAGATATGACTTTTAGAAGGTCAAAACATTTGTCCATAGTAAACTATAGATGCAACACTTTCAACACAAGCCTTGGAAGTGTCAAATCATAAACAAAAACAGCTGCAGGGAAGGTGTTACTTGGTTCCTCATGCCAAGGGAAGGTGATGCAACAGTTTCTTACTCAAGGGAGGTGATGCATCGGTTCCTTACTGAAGGGGAGGTGATGCGTCAGTTTCTTACTGTGGCCCCGGCGTTGTTGGCTTGGCACCTCAGTGCAATGCATGAGGATCGGAGATGCATTGCTTCTTGATGCAGCAGTGGTGACAACGACGCTGCGTTGTTCTCTCCTGCCGCAGTTCAACGATGCGTTGGTTCTTGCAGCCGCACAGCAGGGCTTGCGTCGGAATCGGTGCAGTGATCTTGAATTTCGGAGATCGGTGCATAGGATTCAACGTACAGCAATTTCTCCAGCCACAGGCAGGCACTGCATTGGTTTCTTTAGCGGCACAGCAGCAATGCGACGGGAACAGGAGAGGATGCATCACGCTTTTCTTAGTTGCATCTCTTTTCCAGCTCTGACAACAGGAACAACCTCCAAAGGCCCAACACAGCAACAGGCACCTCTTGGTAGGTCAGAACTCCCAGCAAGGAAGTTCAGGGGAGCCGATGGTGAAGTCTTTGTGTCCCTAAGGCTTCAGAACAGTAGGCAAGCTCTACTTCCAGCCCTTGGAGATCTCATTCAAGCAAGATACACAGCAACGTTTTTGTCCTCTCCTTGGCAGAAATACCCACTGCAGACCAACCCCAGACAGCACAGAACAAAGGGGAAGTACTTCCCCTTTAGCTTTCCCAGCTCTTCTCCTTGGCAGAGGTTCCTCTTGAGTCCAGGAGTATTCTGATGTTCTGGGGTTTTAGGTGTAATACTTATACCCCAAAATGTCTTTGTTCTCTATGTGCATGGGCCTCTGAGCCCAGTTCAAACCTGTACTGTCCTCACTGGTGCAGTATGATCACAGGTTGTGGAGACAGCATTGTGCAAGGGTGACAGGGCCCATTCAGGTGCAAGGAAATCTCCTCCCAGTACTATAAGTGCAGCCAAGCCTCATTCAGCTCAACTCGGAGCCATACAGGAAGGGATAGGCAGACCTCAACTCCCCCGCAGTGGCTGTCTACAGTGAATGCACATCTCCAGCCTATGTCACTCCAAAACCAGACAGTCAATCCACAAACAGGCAGAGGCACACGGAAGGTGCCTACTTTCCAAAACTGGTATTTTCTAACACACAATTTAAAAACCATCTTTACTTAAAGATGTGTTATTAATTTCTGAGTTCAGAGAGCCTAAACTTTATTTCTCTATCTCGTCCCAATGGGAAGGTGTACTTGTAAGATGTCTAGAACTTTGAGGGTACCAAGATTTAAAAGAACAATCTGGGGTGGCAGAAGTTTCTATTTGGGCACCATTACCATTTGGAATAAAATTCTGTATCTGTCCGTTCAGTCACTTCCCTCCTTGAATTTAGACAAGAGTTGAAAACCTGTTTGTTAGCAGATCCAATTATTGGCTGACTCACCCTGACTCTTGGAGCCACCCCAGCCCCTGTCACTCCAAAGCCACACAGTCAATCCACAACCAGGCAGAGGCACACAGAGAGGTTAAACAAGAAAATAGCAACCTTCTAAAAGTGCTATTTTCAAACACAGAATTAAAAAACCATCTTTACCAAAAGTTGTGTTATTAAATTCTGAGTTCAGGAATACCAGACTCCAATTTTCTATCTCACTCCTATGGGAAGATATGCTTGTAAAATGTTTCACATCATTCCCCATTCTGTCGTATGGGCAAGATAGCCTTTCAATAGTGAAAAACAAATTGGCAGTATTTCACTCTCAGGACATGTCACACACATCAGTACATTCACATACATTGCACCCTGCCCATGGGGGGGGGCTTGGCAAGTCCACCTTGCAGTTAACAAACTGCGCACAGACACTGCAGTGGCAGGTCTGAGACACCTTTTCAGGGCTACTCATGTGGGTGGCACAATCAGCGTGGAGAAGTGTGGCTCAGGGGTTAGAGGCGGCAGACCCGGAAGCTGAGATCGGCCCTGGACCAGGGTTCAATTCCCCGCCTCGACGGGGCTTGGGCTCAATAATTCCATGGACTCGATAATTCTCGCTCCGGTGCCTACTCGACTCACGGGTTCACACTCTGCAACTCTGAGCAATAGCTTGCTTAATCTCCACAATGGCCCCTCGCGGCGGGATGCCTGGCTTTCACCTTGTGGATACCCTGCCGGGGTTACCTCACAGGGGAATACCAGGACGGGTTCCCTAAGCAAGCGCTTAGATGCCTGCGATGTGGGTGGTTTGCGCTATAAAAATACTTGTACATTTACATTTACATTGTACATTTACAGTGCTGCTGGCCCACTAGTAGCATTTAATTTACAGCCCCTGGCACACTCAGTACCAGCATTTGGCATTGCAACACGTGCATTCTAGTTTTATTTCTTTATTTCTTTACCTAACTCTGATCGGCCGTATGCCGGAGTTTACCATCCCCCACCCTGCCCCTCCACCGCCCCGTCCCACCGCCCCGCAGCACTCCCTCCAGGAGCCGCGACTGGTCCATATGCTGTGCTCTCTAGACATAAGGACTTCCATTTTGTCAACATTACGTACTAGAGAGTTGTTTCTCTTCCAGTTGGCGACTTCTATGAGACAGGACAAAAATTAATGTGATGAAACTTTAGTGTTTCCATATGTCTTTAGATCAACTGGTTGTCACCAGCATAGGCATACAAATTAAAGTGAAGGAATTGATCAATCCAGCTAGAGGGACCATTTACAAATTGAAAAGTCCCTGAGGGACACAAGTCTGTATCGGTTTACTTGAAGTTTGTAAAGTGGCTATTCAGACAATTTGAGTATGGTTTTAAACAAGAGTCGAACAAGCTGTGGACACTATGTGTGATGTCACCAGGCAATGTCATTCTGTCTAACAGTATTTTATATAAATAGTGTCAACATTGGTCGATTGGTCTAACAAGACCAAGGCCTTCACACCTCCAGCATCCAGAATCAATTGAAGATTTTTTGTGGCAATTGCCGACTGAACTGGGTGAAGACGTTAGTATGTCTCCGAGAGGCTCACAAACTGACTATTCATGATGGAGGCTGTAATTTAAAATCACAGTGGGATCAGGAGTAGTTTTTTTTTAAGAGAGGTGTTAAAGTGTCTTTTTTCCACGACATTTGTACACTACCCCTGAGGAAAGAAGAATTACAGAGATCAATCCGATCAGGAATGACGCAGACCTATACCTTTTTTGGATGGGATATTGAGCATGCATCATTATTGGAAGTGGAGTTAAGTGAATGAAACAGCTTAACAATCTGATTCATTGTGGCTGGCTAGAAAAAAGAACACCTTACTTATGGCTGTATGGTCATTCATTTATCTATTGTTAAATTGTTCAAGATGTTGAGTCAACTTTACAATTTTGTCATTGAAAAAAGTCAAAAAAGGTGTTGCATAAGTCTTGTGAAAAAGAGTATCCATTTGCCACAGCCGAAGGATGCGCCATTGTATGGTTTAATTTGAATATTTCTCTAATGGTATTATTTTAACTAAAATGTGGTTGATATAATACTGCGCCTTGGCTACTTTAATTTGTTTTTATACTGCTGCAAGAGGTTTTTATGTAGACTTTTGATATCAAAGTTTCCTGACTTTCTTCACGACCCCTCGTGTCTTTTACCTTTTTGTTTGGCTTCTTGTAAATGTAAATGTAAATGTAAAATGTAAATGTAAATGTACATGTATTTATATAGTGCAAATCACCAGCCCGGTATCTAAGCGCTTGCTTAGGGAACCCGTCCTGGTATTCCCCTCTGAGATAACCCCGGCAGGGTATCCACAAGGTGAAAGCCAGGCATCCCACCGCGAGGGGCCGTTGTGGAGATTAAGCAAGCTATTGCCCAGAGTCGCAGAGTGTGAACCCAGGAATCGAGTAGGCTCCGGAGCGAGAATTGTCTCTTGTAGACCAGGAACCTGTGGGCTGCTTCCTATTTGGATGAAGAGCTTATGTGGAATGTTCTGCAAAAATATAGATACCCACTTGTTTATAAGATTTGAGTTAATGTCCGGTTCCAGTGCTTTGACTGGGGAAGAGATAAGACTTAATTGTGTGTTCCATGTCTCGCAGTCCAGCTTCCATCATGCTCGCCCCATCAGTGGTAACAGAGAAGGAGTAAACATAATGTTATCTTTACAGAGAAAGTAAAATGAAATTAACTTGTGGGCTGACCCAATAATCTGTATCTGGATGTTGAATTGTACGCTAGATGTATGGCAAAAATCGAATTCAATGTATGACCTGGTGAGTTAGTAGGGCCTAAGGGCAAAAGCTGTAGGTCTACAGCAGTACAGGAATTTGCCAAGTTTAGGGCTTCCTTTTCATTCACATTATCCACATGCAGATGGAGGTTGCCAAGAACAAATAGGGGATCAGTGTTCCATAGACATGCAGTCATACTTTCAAGAAGAGAGTTGATAGCATTATGCCCTATCCCTGGTGGTCTGTATAATAATATACATTTAAACACAGAGTGGGTTGAGATTCTGATAGTAAATGTCAGGTATCCTTCATCAACAACAGACAGGGCCTTCTGTTGAAGTTAAGTTGAATACTCCCTTTAATAATACAGGCAACAACTCCCCCTCGCCTGTCTAGGTGCACTGTGTGATACCCTTCAGGAGTAGCCTGTTGACGTTCAGGTGCAGAATCTGCCTGAAGCCAGGTTTCAGTTACAAATAAACAATCCAAGTCATGGCCCATAGTCAGCTCAATAGTTTCAAGACAATGTTTGGCTAAGAACGTGCATTAATATGGGTGCTCTTTATCTTAGCTGTAGGGTTTGGTGGCAGTCGCGGCTCCTGCAGGTGGGGCAGGGTGGGGGGGATGTTGAAAGACGACGGAATAGAATTTATTTCTTTAATTTCCCCTATTTTGCTGTCTGTCGACATTCCCCCGCCCTGCCCCTTCACGCTTACCTGCAGGAGCCGCGACTGTTTGGTGACTGTTTAGACTGTCTGAAGGTGTTAGTGTTGCTGTGCATTTGTTACTGGGATTCAATGAAGGTGTCAGGTTGCTAGGAAGTGGAGTATTGATGTTCGAGGACCAGGGTTTAAAGTGACATACTCAACTGCAAGCAGAACCAGTACTTGACACTGCTTTCATACCACTCTGCAGCATACTGCAGTATGAAGAGAGGGGGTGACCTTTGCAGCTAACCCATTGTTATGCACATGGCCAAATCAGGCTTGGGATAAAGTTGGCCGCTGAATCTAGGAAGATATAGCTATCTGACCCATTGTCAAGTCCAAGATGGCGGCTCTGTGATCAGCACTCTAGAGGCCTCCGGAAGCTGAAACTCTGGCAGGAGACAAATACTTTGCTCGATTTCAACTGTGTGTTTCATCAATATGGTGAAACTTCATTTTATGAACAGCCTAATTTTATATTAAACATATTTGTATATATCAATCTGCAGTTTCTAAAATTTTCATAAGGCAAACAGTGCGCAACTGTTTCCAAATCTGTACTGATTTTTTAGTTTGGTTACCGAAGGATTGAAAGACGTGCCAACATGCACTGAAACTGACAGGGAGCTCGTTGGAACCTCGTTCCTTTAGGAAAAACTTACCTGCGTACTTGTTCCGGGGAGCAGCTACTGCCGCCACCGCCAAGAGTCACTGGGGGTCATTGTTGTTGAACGGGGACGCTGGAGGCAAGGAGAACTACGCCTCCCAGCGTCTCTTGCGGCGTGCTCGCCACTTACGCATTCGGAGAGCGCCAGGAGGCGCTCAAAACGACGCTTAGGCTCCCGCGGCACGGGACGTGCCTGTCGGAGACCGTTGGAGGCAGGACTAGGCCACACCCCTGACATCGGCCCCTTTTTAAAGGAAATAAGGTACTCTCAAGGTCTTTTTCTCTTGGTTATTTACTATTACCTTCAATCCCCCCTGGACTGTATCTCCATTTAGTAGGTTGGGCCGGTACATTGATTTATTTTTCCCAACATGAGTAAGAAAAAAGGAGTTGTGGATACCTTGGATTCTTTCCTCCTGAGGGCTGAATCTTTGATAACTCAAGAGATACAGATTGCTGAACGCCGCTTGTCACTAGACCCTGCTCTGTTGCAGCCCGGTTTGTCGCCACGCGATTTTGATCCTGCATGTATATACCAGGCACCCGAGAAGTCTGTTGTTGTCGTCAGTCCTCAGGAAGTCTTGGAGGCTGGGGCCCCCACTACTGTAGCACTGGAGGCACCCCCTATCAATACCAGGGCGTAGGTGGACAAAAGGAGAGGGAGCACCTGTAAGCAAAAGAAAGAGAGCAGAGTGCATTCGGGGAAATTGTAAAAGCTAAGCACCCTGCTCATAATGTCTCAGCAACTTCCACAGTGATTACCTTAAATGAGGATGCCAACTCAGACTTCGTTTTGGATTCCAGGGGCACACAGACTGATGCAACTCCTAATCAATATGTGGTTGGAAGGGATACCAGTTTTAATGTGGAAACTTTGATAGTAAATGCGGTGGAGAAAATCCTAGATTCAGCTTTATCAAAACTTAAAGAGGAGATTAAGAAGAACTTTGAATTACTCTGGTGGAGACTAAATAGGAATGACTCTAATGTGGAGAATTGTGATGGACCTAATATGCACTGCCCCACTGATAACAGGGAGGGGTGGTCTGTCAGTACCAAACTCTACAATTTCTAGGCCAAATATGATACACCCAACCTTGGCGAACCAGGATGACACATTAGCCATTAATTTTCACCCTCTGCAATCTCATTCTGTTTTGAGCCTAATTCAAAATATACCAAGAATTAGTGATACCAACCCAGGAAGCGATAGCCTTTTCAGCCGCCTGACACATGGTACAATCGCAGGCTGAAATGCAACCAGTCTAAGTGGACGTACAACTGCCCCTAGTTACATAGGAGGCGATTGCACAAGAGCCAATGCAGATATCTTGAATCTACCCCCGAGCTCCTGCCCTAGCCGGAGTCCCACATCTTGCTAAGGACCAGAGGGAGTCTTGGGTAGAGTTACGCAATAAATGTGTGGATTGGTTTTTAAAGCACAAAAGATTCTACGCTTCAGATATGTATGAAATTCCCATGGTGAGACGAGTAGGGTGGGCTGGTCTTTCATCTAAGAGTATTGGTGGCGATTGCATCGTAATAAATTTTTGCAAGCCCCAAATGGTCCGACGGATATTAGGCATCCAAGAGCAAACCGCATTGCTAGACACTAGCATTAGTACATTGCCGCTAGGTTTCTTTTACAGACCCCAACACTCTAGTGCTATTACCATACAACCTCCCTTGTATGACAGTAACAGGTTTCAATCTTTGTCAGGCCTGGATTCACAGGACTGACAATTACGTAGGCCAGTTGCTTTTAATGGATGTGTGGCAAACACAATAGTGGATACATTACGTTCGCGGTTACCCACCTTGAGGAAGCACCTTGATGTTCAGGAAGTAAAGGATATGCAGCTAACTACATCAGCTGGTGATCAACTGCAGGTAGAGGATGACATAGTACCCACATCAACCATTTGCACCGATATATCTAATACTGTCCACAAGCCTATAAGAAGCAAAATTGATACTGACCTTAAGGTTTTAAGGTGGAATGTCGCAGGTCTTAAATCCAGGTTAGATTATGCCAACTGGTTACAAAAGATATCTGATCAAGATATCATAATGTTCCAGGTAACATGGGCCACGCATGATCTACATATTGAAGGGTTTCATTGTTTTAGTCCACCTGCACCCAAGCCTGACTTTGGCAGCGCATCTGGGGGTTTGTTTATTGGGATTAGTATAGTATCCGGAGGGAGTATTAAGGTTATACCCACCAATAGCCCCAATACTCAAATATTGAAATGCAAAAGGCGCTCCCCTTTTATTCAATACATTTCTATAATAACGATTTTTATTCTGTTCCAAATAGGAACTTCACCAAACTCTTTAGCAATCTTTCGAACTTAGATAGACAGCAATGCTCAGACGAGCAGAGTGGGATTTTTTTAGGAGGGTATTTTAATGCCAAACTTCCAACTAAATTACATGGAATGAATCCACCTCACATGGATTCTGCCGCAAGAAGGGGATTGGAATTAGATATTTTCTTGAATGAGCATATCCTCATTAATGTATGTAATGGATATTGCTGGCACTGATTCTATCTATTCCCCAACAATCCAGAAACCACCAACATTTAGAAGAGGGGATTGCTCTTCAATTATTGATTTTATTTTTGTTTCCCCTTGCCTCGCAGATCGTCTGCTAACCGCTAAGGTCCAAGTAAGAGATTTTGGAGACCATAATCCCCTTTTTTAAGTTCAAATAAAATTTTATTAGGGTAAACAGAATTGTCATTACAAAAAGTAATATGCAATACAACAGTAGCGATAGGAATAATAAGCTAGGATAACATTATTAAATTACATCAAAATAAAAAGTGAAGGGGAAAAAGAGGAGAAGGGTAATCAAAAAATAGTAAATGAGGCTTGGGATGCAAGGTGTATACTCGATGAGGCTTTGTACTTCAGGAGACAGTGCAAATATAAGCGGGAAGCTGAGTATTAAAGAAAAAGAGGGAACAAAAGGCAATTCATGGGGGTTTCAGACCTCTTGCTGCGATGGGGGAAGGTGAGATGAGCGTTTGGCGCAACCATCCAAGTAAAGGGTAACAGGAAGCCACAACGCATGTCTTTTCGGGGCCAGGGTGATGGGATAAATAAATGCAGTATCTAATCTATGATTAAAACATACATTGAACCACCAAGCTTTAAACGTAATACCCTTAGAATTCTTCCAGTTAACAGTAATCTGTTGAAACGCAACAGCTAATAGCAAATCAATAATATGAACATTCATTTCAACTTCAGTCCAGGAAGAGGACAGTGAACCGAGGAATATGTCAGTGATAGAGAAGGGGATAGAGGTGTGAAAGATAGTATTGATTTGATCCCATACTTTGATCCAGAATGCTTGCGTGTGAGGGCATAGGAAAAGCATGTGAAAAAGCGTGGCATTGGGGGTGGAGCAAGACCAACAAAGGTCTGGAGTTGTAGGGAACCTTTTGTGGAGAAGAGAAGGCGTGTAAAGGAGTCGATTGTAAAGAAAGAAAAGTGTTTGTGTAAGAGAAGCAGCTCTGGAAGACTTGCGAAGCTTGATCCAAATTTTATCCCATAAGGTGGTAGGCCAAGAGACTTCGAGTTCAGATTCCCATTGCGCCTCCACCGCAGTTTTAGGCCGGGGTAATGGAGGGTTGTGGAAGGAGTGATAAATGGAAGATGCTGAGGGGTTTGAGCGCAATTGAGAGTGTAAAGAGGAAGCCAGTGAAGTAGAATTCATACTTGGAGAAGAATGAGAAAGGGAATCGTATGCGGACATGACCGCAGTCTTGAGTAATATATATTTGTGGGCAAAAGAGGATGGAAGAGAGAAAGTTTGGCTTAGAATAGGGAACGGTGTGAAGACAGAACCAGTAAAAAGTTGGCAAACCCATATTAAACCACGTTGTCTCCAAGATTTCCAGTAGAAGGGTTTGAATTTGATAAGAATACTGCTATTATACCAAATCGTAGAGGTGAGAAGGTCAGCGATAGAAGAGGGAGGAGGTGGGGTGCCGTTGGATCCCTTCTTAGACAGAAACTCCAAAGTTTTTTTTGTCCCTAATAAATCCCATAAGCTCTTCACACATGTCATTTCTCAACACAAACTAATAGACGCCTGGCGACTCTGTAACCCAACCAGCAAAGAATTTACATTCTATTCCCCTGTTCACCAATCCCAATCACGTATTGATTATATTTTTCTCTCTCACCATTTATCCCAATCCCTCACCCAAGCTGAAATAGGCCCCATTGTGTTTTCAGATCATGCCCCGGTTCTGATTAACATTGACATCTTACCCAAATCCACTGGTCCCAAACGGTGGCGTTTCAATAATACCCTTCTTCTTGATCCCAAATTTACGGCCTCCTTTATTGAGTTCACCACCGAATTTTTTGTTATAAATGACACCCCTACCTTAGCTACCCACACTATATGGGACGCTTATAAAGCTGCAGCCAGAGACTTTATCCTGAGACCATAATCCCCTTAAAGTGGTATTAAGCTTATCTATGCGCCCCGTGTATACCACTCTTTGTGGAGCAAGAGATCGAACTCCATCTACAGATAAATTAAGACTGAAATGGAGGGGGGTTGATAGTGGTAAATTACTTCACACTCTGCTAGAGGGGCACATGCATTTAATATCCTCATGCGTATCAACTAAATGATCACATTTAGGGGTAATTGAAGATTTCACAAAACTTTGCTCAGTAATTAAATCACACTTGTCGGTACCTCTTAATAGGGATAAAATAGACCCGAGGTGATTTGATCATGCTTGTTCAGAGGCCAATAGGAATGTGCGCAAGGCCCTAACCTCTAAACCAAGGAGCTGTTCGGATGTAAAAATAGCAAGGAAGAGGTATAAAACTGTAACAAATGAGCGGAAGGGCATTCTCCTTGGTGAAGGCTGGGAAGTATTATCTGAGTCAGCTGTTGGAAAGAAGGCCAATATATTTTGGTCCGCAGTTAGGGATCTGCGCAATATGGGACAGCAACTGACACCAGTGAGTTGTACTATCTTCAGCACAACATTAGAGAACCACTTTTCTAAAATGTATGCCACACCGCCACAAGGCCTAGATTATTATGTACAGGGTCAACTTTGTTGCCTGCAAATTACATCCCTAGAGGAGGAAGAGGCAATTGCCCAGAGCCTCGGTAATAAGGCCCCTGGCCAAGACGGGCTTCCTATAGACTTAATCAAATGGAAACCAGAGTTCGGGGCCCCACTACTCCTGAATGTTTTTAACAATTTACCAAAAGCCCACATGCCTAGCACTTGGGCCACTAGTGTTGTCGTCCCAATCTATAAAAAGGGCAATAGATCGGACCCCATTAACTATAGACCCATTTCATTGCTTGGTAACACACTTAGGGCCCGATGTAGGTAAACGCGATTTTCCGATTTCAAAATACCGAGGCGGGCCGAATCGGTATTCTGAAATCGGAAAACGAGATGTAGGAAAAAAATACCGAATGAATACCGATTCGGTCGGCATCGGTAATGAGATTCGGTACGTTCCGATTCTGCTCGGTCCGAATCGGAAATTACCGAATCGGCCAACAACGAATCGGAAATCACCGAATCGGCTACCACCGAATCGGATATTCCTGAATCGGCGAATACCGATTCGGTAAAAGCCGAATCGGTAAAATCCGATTCGGCAATCATAGACCCATGGCGAAAAAGCCCATAGGAATGCATTGAATGAACCGAATCGGCTTTTACCGAATCGGATAATACCGAATCGGATTTTACCGATTCGGATATTACCGAATCGGTAAAAGCCGATTCGGCAATAGGCGATTCAGCCAATGAGGTGGCTCCCCCTCCCCCACCCAAACAGGGAGTGGCAACCCTGGCAGGTGCAGCTAATTAAGAAGTTTCTAGAAGTTTCTGGAAAGCCTGCCTGAGCCCAACACACACAGTTATCAGCAGTGGGAGAAGGAGGTTGCAAACTGAACAGGAGAAAATGGCAGATCAGGCAGGAAGCCAGAAGTCCTCCCAAAAGAGGAAGCCCAAGTTCACCACCACCGAACTTCAGGTGCTGGTTGAGGAGGTGGTGAGGGTGCACCGCCAGCTGTTTGGCAAGCTGTCCCTCAACGTGCCAGACAGCACCAAGAGGAGAATGTGGGCCGACATCGCCCAGAAGGTCAATGCTGCTGGTGTCACCCCCAGGTCCATTGAGGAACTGAAGAAAAGGTTTTACGACCTCCGCAGCCTCACGAAGAGGAAGCTGGCGGACATTCAAAGGCAGGCTGGACACACCGGAGGAGGCCAGAACCCGGCGCCACCCCTCACCGAGCTGGAGGAAATTGTCTCCAGCACCATCGAGAGGGCGAGCATCGTAGGAATCGGGACCCTGGACAGCTCTGCGAGAGCCACAGCTACAGGTAAGAAGCATGCGCATCATGACACACCCTACCAGACACCTCCCCATTAGACACAATGCATAGGCAAACACCAGCACTGTACTGTCACCAACATACAAGAGACAAGCATCATGGTACATGTAGTCAGCAGAAGTTAGCCAAATATGTCAGTGCAGAATCTCAAAACAGGAAACAGTGTGACACAGTGTAAGGAGATGCAAGGACATGTGGAATGCCATAATTGTACTGACTGTAATACATCGGCACTCAGTTTACAAATGCTTCTTTGTACCTAGGGGCACCATCAGGCGGCACAACTGTGACAGCAGAGGGAGCAGCAACGTCCGACACTGCAGTCACAGGGCCGAGCACCAGCCAGGCTGGCCAGGAGGAGGAGGAGGAGGATGAGGAAGGAGACACCCCAGGGCTAGGAATGGAGGGAGTCCTGGTGATTGATTTCCAAGCAGTGCACTCCCCAGTACTGTCCAGCACACCCCCCTTGCTATTCTCACCAGAAAACTCCCCTACAAGGCAGACCATTCCGCCTACACCAGCTCCTGCCACAATCGTGGCCTTGCCACCTGTCCAACCAGTCCTGGGAGCAGGGGCTCAGGGACCGGCCAGCACCACACCCCCACCAGTGGCACCCCAGCCCACTCAGCAGGCCGGAAGCAGCAGTGCCCGACGCCGTGCCACCACCACCACCACTGCTGCACCAGCACGGGAGGGCAGTGTGTTCCTGGGCCTGGAGGGACAGATGGTCAAAATCCAGCGCCAACAGGCCAGATCCACCATGGCCTGCCAACGCCAGCTCCTGCAGCACAACATGCAGATGGGGGAGTTGGTGAAGGGTTTCCAGGCTGTTGTGGACAGCAACAAGGAGGTGGCAGCAGGGTTAGGCAGGCTGACCACTGCCATCACCCACTCATCTGCCCGACAGGAGGAGCATGAGGTTGCGCGCAGGAGGGATGCCCGGGTGCTCAACCGGGCCATGGCCCGCCTTGCAGCGGCGACCGCACAACTGTGCCATCGCAGCTCCAATCAAGAGTCTGTGCTCAGTCAGCATACGGCTGAGCTGACTAGGGGGATGGCCAGGATCACCACGGCCATGGAGGCCATGTTAATATCAAACGCCGCCTCCAATCCTGCCCTGGACCTGGGTGATGCTGGAGACAGCAGCAGCCGCAGCAGCCCAGCCAGCGCTGCATCAGAGCCACGGAGGAGCACCAGGCGATCCGCTGATGCTGCTGGCCATTCGGAGGGGGCCGAGGGACACCCCAGTGGGTCTGGAAAGCGGGCCAAAAAATAGCCTGGCAAGGGGGGATGAGCAAACCAGAACACTGGACTTTATTTGAGTTTACAATCTCCATTTTTTGATGCACATCAGTGCTGTAACTGTGGTGCATCACTATTAAAAATTTATTTTTTGCAAGCAACATTTAGCTGTCTTTGCATCTGTACTCAGTCAGAAATAGTTCTCAGTGATCTCCTCACGTCTGTATCTGCCATCACTTGGCGTACACACCCCAGCTGGCTGTGTCAGTGGCACAGCTTCGCCGTCGTCATAGTCCTCGTAGTCAGACAACTCCACCTCAGTGCCCTTCTTGACCGCAAGGTTGTGTAACATTGCACATACAGCTATGATCTTGCAGCAGGTGATGGGGGTATACTGCCTTGCACCTCCACTCTTGTGCAGGCATCTGAATCTACTTTTCCAGATGCCAAAGGTCCGTTCAACAACATTCCTGGTGCGTATGTGGGCCCGGTTATACCTCCTTTGGCTGGGTGTGGAGGGGTTGAGGTAGGGGGTGAGTATGAATGAGCGGAGGGCATATGCACTGTCGCCTGGAAGAGAAAGGGGTCACATTAGACACATGCATACATGTATTACACCTACCTACTATGTGTTATGGGGGTCTGATGATGTGTCTCACCTAGGAGGTATCCTTCTCCAAATTCGCCAGCCATCAGCCGTGCATATATGCCGCTCTGTTGGAATATATAGGAGTCATGGGTACTTCCTGGAAATTTTGCTACCAGGTCTGTGATGGTGCACTTGGCATTGCAGATCACCTGCACGTTGATGGTGTGTGTAGATTTCCGATTGCGGTATATGTATTCGGTGTCCGCTGGTGGGCAAATCGGAATATGCGTGCCATCTATGCAACCGATGATTTGGGGAAATTGTGCCATCTGGTAGAAGTCAGCTTTGGTTTGTAGCAGTTCTGCGTGGGTTGCAGGGAATGAGATGTATTGGTCCATCCTGTCTATCATGGCGTCAAGGAATATGTGGAAGAACCTTGACAGGCTGCTCTGGCTCACCCCTCCTGCTGCTGCTACTCCACTTTGATAGCTGCCAGACGCTACCAGGAGTAGGCTGCATAGCACCTGGACGTGCGCAGGGATGGCGTGTGCCCTTGGGGTGTGGTGGTCCAAGTATGGCTTAAGGTCCCTGATGAGCTCAAGTATGGTGTCAGAGTCCAGCCTGTATCTCTGTAGGATCTCAGCCTCAGTGAGCATGAACAGGGTTATCCTCTGTCTGTAGACCTGTTCATTTCTTAGCCATTCCCTCTGTCCTTCCTGCTGTAGCCGTAGCCGCCTCGCAATGACATAGAAAGCTGCCATCCTGCAAGTTGCAATGCATTTTGGGACTGTTTATATGGGTTGGAGTTGGTTACCACCTGATTGCAATCCATGGTAAATACCGAGTGAATTCTACCGATTTTGAGCCGATTTCGGTGTTTCTGTGCCTCCCTACATCTCCCCAACTGTCGGAATCGGGGAATTTCCCGATCGGAGAATCATACGAATCGGCATGTTTTCCGATTCGGCTCATGTCCGATTCGGTATTTTTTCCGATTCGGTACATGGACCGAATCGGTGATTTTCCGATTCAGTGTCACTTACGAATCGGTTCTTGGACCGATTCGGTGATTTTCCGATTCGGTGTCACTAACGATTCGGTAGTAGGACCGAATCGGTGATTTTCCGAATCGGTGTCACTAACGAATCGGTTCATGGCCCGATTCGGTGATTTTCAGATTCGGTGTCACTAACGATTCGGTACATGGACCGATTCGGTCTTTGTAACCGATTCGGTGTTTTTCCGATTCGTTACATATCCGATTTTCGGTATGTACGTATCGGATTCTTTCCCATTCGGTACTCATTCCGAATCGGTTTTCTATCCGATTCGTTCTGTTTTTGGTTCCCTACATCTCGATGGCTGTTTACCGATCGGTAAGGGCCAAAAATCGGTATTTTCGGCCGATACCGATCGGTAAAGCCCTACCTACATCGGGCCCTAAAGGTCTTGGCTCTATTTATATTTAATAGGGTCTTACAATGGACAGAGGAAAGTGGTATATTAGATCCATGCCAACTGGGTCTCCAAAGCAAGGTCGGAACCACTGAGCAATGTTTAAATATTAACTTGGTTACTAGCAAATACAACATTGCCCGATCTTACCCAGTATATTTAGCCTTCATGGACTTATTGTCCGCCTTTGATCTAGTCAACAGGTCTATGTTTTGGTCCATTTTATTGGATTATGGCTTGGATGAGTCCTTGGTTCATTTTTTGGCATATCTGCATACAGATCTCAAAGCCCAAGTCAGGATCGGCATGGGGGGTGAAGTTTCGGGACCAATGCGTTCCAGTAGCTACGTATGGGGCTGAGATATGGGGGTTGACGAAGAGCTATTGCATCCAGCAGGAAGAAAATCGGTTCTGTAGAAAGCTGCTGGGTGTTCTAATCTCCACCTCCGAGTACATATGCCACAGGGAACTTAACCTACATTTTATTTGTGATTTTATCAGTGCCCGGCCTGCTTTATTCTGGCTCTCAGTTTGGAGGAATAAGTCAGCATCCTTAACTCAATAAATCATAAGCGATTGCCTTAAGTGCAAAAAAGGAATGGACATTCCCTGGCTTTCGGGAGTCTATCAGAGCCTTTGTAGCATAGGGAAAGGCAGCCTTTTTTTAGACCCAAGCCGAGCCGAGTTATTCCATAGGAACGACCTGAAAAAAGCACTTTATACACTTTGCAACTCCGAAAGGTCTAAAATGGAATCTAATACATCATCTGTTCTCAGCTTCATGTGTAAAGATCTGTATAGGCTTCCGCTACCAATATATCTTACTCTACCAATGACCAACATGCGCACAACCAAGATTAAGCATGCCCAGCGGTGGCCTGTACATAGATTAGTGGCCCAATAGGATAACACAGTGTAGGCGCGGCATTCACGCGTGATTCACAGCTGAGCTGAGAATTTGTAATCACCCAATTGAGAGGGGTATATAAGGATAGTTGTCCTGCCGATTGGTACCTCCCCTTCGGCTTGGTCTACGGCTGGAGGTACCGACTGACAGGTGAGTCAGTCTGCTAAACCAACTTCCTTTTTGGTTTTATGATGTTTTGTACAACATAGAACTGTCACTGGGGTCTATTGTACTTTAGGCACATGTATAACCTAGCAGGAAGAAGATGTCAACTCTTTATCCTATGAAGTGTGTTTGAGGACTTGTAGTGAGAGCCTCTCTTCCTTATGGGTCTATGCCATCTTTTAAGTATTTGGGCTTCACTTTGGCCCTCCTTGACACTCTAATAACATTTGTAACTCTGGCCATGCAGTTTTGAGCCCTCAAGTCCTTTTGTCAAAATCATAGTAACAGATAAGGTTTAAAGTATTGTAATTTTTGTTGTATAAAGGGACATAAACGGATTCCATTTTCTCATTTGTGTCCCTTTACATCCGTAGAATACACCGGGGCCTCATTCACTGAGCAGTTCCCGGGTGAGGTGAGGCATACTCCCACGCAAAGCTGGGTGAGTACTTTTTGTATTATATAAACATAGGTCTCAAGCTAATAATATGCTTAGTCACTTTTTGGGCATGTTTTCGTCGAAATGAGATAATTACTCTTTTATGACAGTAAGCTGTACGGTTACTCAGAAGATTTTTGTTTACATATAGGCAACACGAAATAAATAGATTTTTTATTTCAGGAAAGAAGACTGCATTTATACCAACCTGGTATTTCGCATATCTTGGTGTACACCAGGTTCTGGTAGGGTGGTTGATAGCCACTTTTGCAATAAATTCTTTTCATTCAAGTAATGTTTAATATTTCTCACATTTATTTTGTATCACTATTGCAGTAGCATATCACTCTCTAGGTCCTGATGCAAGCAGGGCATTGTTTCCTATATGGCTGAAACATGTTGACCTCATGTCTATTGCCATAAGATAGCTATCTTTTCAAACTATCAGGCTTTGTTTTTAATCTTCACACCAGGACAATTCAAATTAAACATATTTTTTGTCCTTGTATTAATTTTTTAATTTCACGTACACTTCGCACTGCACACCAACAGCACCATCTTTTGAGAGCACACTTGGCTGAATCCATCATTGGTTTGAAATCTAGTGCTGCACTATCACCCTATTGTTTGGGTTGGCGGCTTGGATTTACCATCAGCAATTCCCAGATGACGATGCTCCGCCAGTGAGGTGGGCTGATGGGATCTCTTTTAGCCAAGTGTTACACTATTTGTGATTGCATGATGTTTCTCTTCTTCTGGGTATCAGTATAGTGCTCGTATAGTTGACCGGTAATCTCCTTGTGTGTTTTTCATGATATAAGTAGGGGAGTGGAGATTACAGGGTCGGTAAAGACTGTCCCCTAGACAATCTTTTGTAAATTTGTATTTTGGCAATTGGGAAAGAATCCTTTTATTTCGACTGAGAGCAGGAACTGTAAAATTTTTGTTATGTTTACTCCTAGGCAATCAGACAAATCTTGCAAATACATTATGCCCCTGTGATGGAATGAGCACACAAACTGATTTGCATTTTTTCTTTTTCTGCAAATATTATTTAAAATATGTTAAATGGCTTTTAACCCCCTTTTTTAAAAAAAAAACCCAGACCTGTTTCCTTGGAACAGTCTTATCAGATGATGCTTTCCTTACAAAATGAAGAAATAATTTTTCGCACTTGCACTTTTCTGAGAGATGCTACCCGAGCCCGGAGGATGATGAACAGCCACTGACTATCTTCTGTATGGCGGTTTTGCTAAATAGTTCAGTGTTTATTATGGTGTATTAAATCAATTCTGTGATAATTTTTAAGGATTTTATAACAATATGTACATTTATAATGTGCTTTTATGAATTCTTGGAATTCGAATAAAGATTTTTGAACTTTGAACTTGAACTTGAACTTGACAGTACCTGCCTGGGAACTCATCCTGTCTCCCAGAAGCTCATTTTACAACAATTCAGTTCCTGTTTTAAGCCTGCTCTTTCAGATCAGAGCTAGTTAATCCTTTGAAAGAGCCTTCGATCCTGGAAAGAGGATTTCTCTGGAGGATACGTCATGTCAAACACGGTTTTATGGTGCGTACATCGTGACACAGTCAGCGAGCCCTGCTTATTGCATCTCACAGTGGGATGAAATAAACGGTCGGTGCCGTTAGGCAGTTACAGAGAAAGTGTTTGACTCTAAGCCCCTCTCCTGTATCCTCTGCCTCTGAGCAGCAGGCGCATCCAACGCAGAGATCACATGTCACTTGTTCCTGGAAGCAATCATTACGGTATCGAGCTGCGCACCCTCATTTGTCAGCACTGCGGCGGCGGCTTCTGTGATCCTGTAGAATTTCGTTAGGCGGTTTCAGTAAACAATGCGCATTCCGGCAACCAAACGTTATTTTCTGCCCGTATCTGCGATTTTTGAGTACTCTCGCTTTAAATTTAGAAACCGGGCCTGTGAGGTGTAGGGTTGCGCTGCAGAGGTACCGTGAGGTGGTTTCACTGTGTAAATGGAGCTTAGAAACCCGTTCCATCCTGGGCTCAGAGGGAGGTTTAAGCTCAGCGTTTTGTACCGCCAAATGCACGAAACTGGCTCCATCAATCCGTTTGCCATTAAATTGAGGAACATTTTGACAGGATCAGAATAAACAGACCTCCCTCTGTACTTTAAATTATGAAAATTCACGTTTTGTCTTCTGCGGTGGGAAGCTGTACTTACTCAGGCTTCCTTGACACTGCTCCCATTTAAATGACATATTTCTGCCATATTATTCCATCCTCTTTGCGCAGAAGGACAGAAAAGCTTTATGGTCGTGCGGGGCTTCCCTGTTCTGCACTTTCCAATCAGTGGATGCTTGCTCAAAAATTACATCTCTTCCTTTAAAAAAGAACGCTGTATCCTGTCCTACAAAAACTGTTACAATAATAAAACATAAATAAATATTATTACTTCTATAACTAATACAAGAGATGTATTTTTATTATTATTGGACGTTAATTGAATGTGATAAGTGTGGTAAATGAATGATGCACAGTCCACTGTGTAGGTAAGATTCTTTATTGTAAGTTCCTTCCAAGATAATAATGTCACAGATATCATAATACAGTCTATCCAGAGAAGAACAGTGGAGAGGACATTTACCACAATAAGCATACTGCCTGACATCCCTTTTTAAAAGTTTAAGCTCATTTTGGTTAAACTTACGTTAAAAGGCAAACTATTCCTTGTGATATGTTGAGCCCAACAACCCCTTTTGCCCGTTGCTCCCTTTTCAGTACTAGTTCGGGTATATTTGCTAAATATTTGCACAGGTTCTCGGACAGCACAGCAGAGTTTTTGTGTTTCTTTTGCAGTATTTCGTAATGCATAGTAAACCGCAGTTACATTGTGCATGGCGTAAGCCACATGAACGGCAATGAAAAACTTTAGTAACTAAAACCCCTGGGGCCTCATTTATGAGAAATGAGGCATCGCTGCGTGAAAGCAGCAATGCGTCACTTCTCAGTGCGCACTCCTTGCGTCATGATTGATGCGTCATATTTATAATATGACGCATCATGTCGCAAGGTGTCACAGATACGTCAGTATTTCTGACGTATCTGTAGGCGCAAAAGTGACGCATTGCTTGAGTGTGTCACAAAAGTGACGCAACTGCTGCAATGTGTACTTTCACATGGGCAAGTCCATGTTGTTAGTACCTGCGTCAGTCTTACGTCTGCCATGAAGCAGGCGTAAGATTTTGACGCAGTAGCGGCCAAGAAATGGCGCAGTGAAATTATAGATTTCACTGCTTCACTTCCATGACAAATTTCTTGCGTCAAAACGCCCCCCCTTGCATACATTATACCTGGCGCAGGTATAATGTAGCGCAGGGGTTTACAAAGTGATGCATCTACCTAGATGGCACAACATGGCGCATTTTTTACGCTGCTGGTGCGTCACAAAAGTGACGCACCAGCGGCATAAAAGTGACGCACAACCTCATAAATGAGGCTCGTGGTGTTTTGATTCCACTGTCACAAGGGTTATGACATTTGTACATATGAACCATGCACTGAGAGTAGACTACCAATTTGAAATTTATCGTTGGTCTGCAAATTTAAAACCGGGCTTTGTGACTTTACATCTTAGGTAACTTACAGGTCGTTTTCTGGTCATTTGTACCGAACTCCAGGAGTGTAATACATACATAGTTCCATCCATATCTCCTTATAAGCCACTGACTGAGGCCAAGAGCTACGCTTTCACGTGAGCATGTGTGCGACGTTATGTAATCGATTTGCTTTTGTACATGAAATGTTTTTTGCTCCAAAAGTTAATTAAAGTTGTGCGCTGAATGGCTCTGCATGACATATGTAGTGGCAAAATGCGATGCAGCCCGCGCTACGAAATTCGTTTTATTAATTAAATAGGTTTACTTAACTCCAATTATCCATACTCTGGCTTTTAGCATCCCCCACCCTGCCCCTCCCCTTCCCCGCCTTTCGCCCCACCGCAACTCCCGCCATGAGCCGCAGTTACTCTACAAGACTTTTTCCTGTGACCAGGGCTGGAGGCTAAGGCCTGCCAAACTCCCAGTTGGGTGAGGGGACGTCATCCAGGGAATCTAAGACCACCTGCCCCGTAGCCTGGAGGACCTGTGCCTGCCTGTCTGCATACCAAGAGCAGTGTGCTCTGTAAGGAACATTAGAGTGCTGATAGGAGCAAAGTACAGTGGGGGATCCTGGTGAATGAATTACTGATGGGAGGTGTAAGGAGACAACTTCTGCACTGATCAGGTCGTAGCCCTTGTGCAGAGGGAATTCACTATCATGTATGCCAGGCGGGCTGCTGTCAAGATTACTGACTTGCCAATTGGTCCGTAGCATGAGCACCATGTGAAGGTGCTGACCCAGTAAGCCAGGTCAAGCCACCATAAAGAATGCTGACATGGTGATTGGGCTCTAGCCCATATGCGAGAGAAGTCAGAAACCCCCATATGCCAAGTGGGGATGCAATGAAGAATACTGCCATGCCAATAGGGCTGTAGGCCGTGTGCAGAGTGAGGACGGTGACCCCATATGCCAGATGGGCATTCCCATTGGACGTTATAGGAAGGCTGGTATTTCAGTTGTAAAAACCCAAGAAGTTCTTCAGTTATAGTTATCTCAGCTAACTATAACTCGCACCCCCATAATGCACTGCTTATGACCTCACATATTGCATCACTAATGACGTGGATAGTTACATCACTGATGACATCACTAATGACATCTCAAATGACATCATTGATGACTGTGAGTGTTTCTAAAACGTTTATGAGCGTTAAAAATGTATACACCAAGGTGTATTGATGAATCAGTGGGTGTATGAGTGCCTGTATGGATGATTTAGTGGGTGCATGACTGACTGTATACGTGAGTAATTATATGTATCTCAGTGAATGTATGGGTGAGTGAGTAATTTGTGTGAATGTCTGTATCAGTCTGTCAGTTGGTGTGCAAGTGGCTGCATGGGGTGGTGAGTAGGTACATGAGTAGCTGTATGGGTTATTGATTGGTTTTCTGAGTACCTTTATGGGTGTACGCGTGTCTGTGTTGGTAGGTGAGGGGATTTGTCAATCCCTGCATGGATGAGTGAGTGGGTGAATCACTGGCTGTATGGGTTCATGAGTGCATCTGAGAGCGCATATATGGGTGAATGAGTGTACGTATGGATGTGTGGGTGAGTGCATGGATGTGTCAGTGGTATATGGGTGAGTAACTACATATGTGAAAGGCAGTATGGGTGAGTGTTGGAATATATGAGTGACTGCATGTGTGAGTGAGTAATTGTGAGAGTGGCTGTATGGGTGAGTGTGTACCTGTGTCTGGACTGTATAGGTGAGTAAGTATGTGTTAGTATATGTAGGAATAAGTAAGTCCGTGTGTGTGTATAACTGTTTAGTGTGTAAGTGGTTTCATGATTGACTCTATGGGTGAGTGAGTAAGTGTGGGAGTAGCTGCATGAGTGTCTGTATGAGTGGATATGTCAGTGGCTGTATTAGTGAGTGAGTGGGTGTATGTATGAGTAGCTGTATGGGTGAGTAAGTGGATGTGTGTGTAGACCAATGAATCAGTAAGTGGGTATGTAAGTAATGGTATGGGTGTGTCAATGACTTTGAGAATGATAGTGTGAAAGTTGGAGTCAGTGTATGAAAGGTAACATGAGGGTGTGAGTGGTTCGCCAGAGAGTCTTTAGATGATGTCATCAGTGATGTCATTTGAGATGTCATCAGTGATGTCAACAGTACTTTGTGGTGGTGTGAGTTATAGTTAGCTCAGCTAACTATATCTGCTGAATTTCTCTGGATTTCTATAAGTGAAATATCAGCCTAAGTATAACATCCCTGTAACCTTTGTTTTTTTCAGTAAATAGCTATGGTTTTTTAAATGCTATTTCCTAACTATAACTTACCTGTAAACTTAGATTTTTGTCAGTGAATTTCCATGTTTTTTTAAGTAGCAATGATCTTTGCAAAATGGTATGGAAAGGGGGATGGGGCCACTGACTGTGGTATTGGGTTCTCCAGGCCTACATATTCTGCAGAACCCGCTACACCATAAAAAGATGTTGGCACGGAAACTGGAAAATGCAAAAGACAAGTTTATTAAGACCCTATGGGGTGGTGGTACATTCCTACAGCACTATTCGGCAATGCAAGAAGTATCACACCGAACATCGGTGCGAGACCTCCTTTTTACAGTTTTACAGTAATAAAAATGTAGGCGGAACACTTTTACAGAGTTTTAGGTACATATATGGTCATTTTTGGAACACAGCCAACTCATGGGAGGAGTTACAACACCACTGGTCAGTTTGGAGGGACATTCCTAAGTGATGACTGTCCACTAGTACAGTGGGTTTAACTGCGCATGTGCGGGCTTGACCAGTACTAAAAATAGCCTGTTGCTGGGCAAGTTCGAGTGGTCAGTGGTACAGAGGAAGGACAAGGGTATGCTGGCCACGAGGCGACGTAATCATATAAAATGGCCACCAGCGTATTCAAAATGGCTCCTGAACACCATAGTCAAGATAAGGGGAAATACGTGTAGCAAAGCTTAACGCTAACCCGATCACCGTCAAATTACGACAGACGACCCTTTTAGCGTTTAGCTGAAGCTACCTCATAGTGGACGTAATCAGAGTATTCATCCTCAATATCAATAGACATAATTTTCGCTACTTCTCTATGAATCATTTGTTCATTTTTTACAATAGCTCCTTTGGACGGGATACAAGTAGAAAGACACATAGAACATAACATAGGGCCACATTGGATACAAAGACATAGGAAGAACAATATCCCAATTATTACACAACTTCCAACCCCACGTACTAAGTAACGTCCAAAACCACCCCGAAAGTGTCCAAGTACCATTATCAGGATGTATCTCAGCAGCTATCTTGTGTAACTTAGATATTGCATCATATACAGAAGGTGAATTATCTGGCACGTATACACAACAACTACTTCCGATGATACGACATGCACCTCCACGGTCAGCTAAGATTACATCTAAGACCATGCGATTCTGGAGCGTTACAATTCTGGTAATCTGAAGTTCCTCTGTTGAGTTTCCTAAGGCAAAAATTGTCCCATTAGCGACAGCTTCTACAACACGTGTTAGTCGTCTTATTTTTCGACTATTTAAAGCAGCCCCAACAAATGAAAAGAGGCCTAAATTAAAATCAACATATTGTTGCAGAGAAGTGTCGGTTTGGTCGATATCATCGAGAACTAATGCTCTCTTCACTCTATTCAATATAAAGTCATGATACAACACGTAGTCATTATGATACATAGGCGGAGCAATAAACACAGGGGGTAATACAAAAGATATATAACATGTTCCTAACCATCCTATAGGGAGACGGTGATAGCCTTTATTTCCACAAATAAAGTACCTGTTTCGTGAGGCCACAAATGTAATACCATTTGGACTGTCTAAGGTGAGAGTGGTGTTGCATTCACTTCTTCCTACTGGGATTGTACCTTTATTACGAACACATAGATCAGCTTTCGTATCAATAACAGTAATCACGTGCAAATTAGACATATTTACACTTCTTTGATTGCTATAAATTCGTGACGAGGATACGTTATCAGGTCTGTACTCTTCCCATTCAAACTTTTTTCCTTCAGCTTGCGGATAACCATCTCGATCATTAAAGCAAATTTTGTTGAGTTGGAAAAGTAGTCCACCTTTTGTTGGCCATCGCAAAGTAAACAAAAGCGTACACCAGGCATTACAAGAACCATTATGGGAAAACGGGAGTGGAATAAGTGGTGTGCCTCTTTTCTTTTGATGTCCAGGCAACATCCCACATACCCAACAGTTAGAAGTATTTGTCATATTATGGGTGTGATGCAGAATCTGGATGAAGCTGTTATTCAAATAAGTCTGTCTGTGTCGTTCTTCATGGTAAGGCAGAGTAAAATGAAAATGTTCAGACGGAATCGGGGTAGTTGGCAATAAATGTTCTCTTGCCGGCACCAGGAGTTCTACTACCCAAGCTATCACAGCTATCACCACAATTGTCATAACAAATAGTACTGCACAAAAAATTATCTTATTTCGCGTTGTAGAAGACGCCATAGATCAAAAGTTCAAAATGTCTCAAAAACAACTAAAAAAAAAAAATATGAGTGCTGAGCTCCGAGGTAGCCGTTGGTTTCTTCTCCGAGATTCAAGACGGGTGTCACTACACTTGGCAGAACAGATCCCCCCCTTGATATTCCCGGCTTCCGTTTCACAAACCTAGAGCGGTAACTCAACCAGTCTCGCACAAAACTACTGCTTTTCTTGGTCGTAGATTGTATCTTTCTCTTCCAGAGACGGTGTGGTCCGGGAAGGCTCCCTCCGATTCAGTAGACGTAACAGCTGGGCTGTTCTCCGCGTCCAGAATCCCTCGATAATCAGACAGCACAGTTGGATTCACCAGATCCGGAGAGACACGGCGGCAGTGAGTGGAGTGCACCCACCGCTTCCTGTTGGTAACTCGCACAGCCGTTCGAGTTGCGAGCAGCACCTGCTCGGGGCCACGCCACATCGGCTCCAAGCTGCTGGTTCTCTCAAAGGACCGGATCATGACATGGTCACCAAGACGAAGGTTGTGAGCCTCTCCAATAGAATTGTCATGGAGCGCTTCTCGAACCTGTTGATGAATAGAAAGTAAATCATTTGTTAATCGTGCCAAATAATCGTTCATCATTATACAGGGCACATCATGTAACAATCGAGGTTTAGGAACTCCCCATATATTCATAGGCCTTCCAAACACCACTGTGAGGCCAGTTCGAGAATGAGGCACTGATCTGATGGATAGCAATGCCAATGGCAGAGCATCCGGCCATTTCAAAGACGCGGATGCCACAATCTTTTCTAGCTTTAATTTCAGAGTAGCATTATACCTTTCCACGAGACCTGCTGATTGCGGATGAAATAAAGCATGAAATTTCTGATGAATTCCCAATCCCTTCATTACATATTCCACAATTTTCCCAACAAAATGAGGACCATTATCGCTCCACAAAAATTTACAAACACCGTAGCGGGGGAAGTACTCCTTAAGCAAAACCTTAGCTGTTGTCAGCGCTGTATTATCCTTCGTGGGGAAGGCCTCAATCCATTTACTGAAAGCACACACCACCACTAAGACATACTTAAGGTTATTGCAACGCTCAAGCTGAATGTAATCCATTTGTAGTACCTCGAATGGTGCAGTAGGTGGAACAAACCCTCCTTTCAGAGTATGGGTCCCCTTGGCAGGATTGTGCTGTAAACATATCAGACAGGTCTGCACTACTCTTTTGGCCGTATTGGCAATCTCAGGATGCTCCCAAACTCGCGTTAACAATCGAGTAATTGCAAGAGCTCCAACATGTACCAATCCATGTGTCATTTGGACCATCGCTTGCAAGTAAGCTGCAGGCAATTTCCATCTTTCCATATCTTTGCTTCTCCAACAACCCTCATCATCAAGCACTCCCTCTGCTGCCCAGGTTGCGAGTTCTGCTTCAGACGCTGATTTCTGAATATCTAGTATCTCCTCTCTAGCATCATGCCATCGCTCAGCCTGTGATTTCACTACATACATTGGCGAGGCATTTCGCAACATAGCAGTTTCCCTCGCTATGCTATCTGCAAAAGAGTTTCCTTGTCCCATTTTGTCAGTCACTTTCTTATGTGCACTGCATTTGATTATCGCCACTTTCTTTGGACAAAGTAACGCATTCAAAAGATCACGCACTAGTGAAGGACTGGGTTCTTTAAGACCCAGCGGTGCCAGGGCACAACACCTGAAACCTTCGTGGGTAACCTGCTCCGGCGTACGAATCACAGAGACACGGGACACTTCCTTCGGCGTCAAGGATTCAAGGTTTATTTACTGCAGGGAACACAGAAGTCACAACAAGTACACCACGTGCAACTTGGGGAGACTGCTTCAAATTGGTTCTGTGGATCGCTCCTTTTATACAGTTTTTACCCATAAGACAACATGGTACACAAAAGTTTACAACCCGATTCCCACCATCATCCCCCAGAGGGGTCGCTTTGGTCCCTTTTAAAACACACAAGGTCCGGATCATAAGTGCGGAAACATTTGGCGATTCCCAACTGTAAAAACCCATCTTCCCACCAGTAGCAAATTCCAATCAGCAGTAAAACAGATCGAAATAGGAACAAAGACAGGTGCAGAGGAAGACGGAGACAGTGGGGAGATCGGAAAGGGTGTAAAAGGGGAGGTATCGGGAAACACGAGATACAGGCATCAAAGGGACGTGCCTAATGAGATGCACGGCTGAGACAATAAGTCCGTGAGGCAAGATGAGCCTTGAGCGGCGCCATCTGCCTTACAGTAACATCCCCCTCGTCATAAAGACACTTACAAAGAACATGTGTCTTCCGCAAATATCTTGGGAGTCCCAGGGTCGCGAAGCGGACAGCGTCCGTTCGCTGGCTACTTGAGGGCAAGAGACAAAATGGATGCCGTATCTAAGATGGAACCCGTGGGTACAAATGAAAAACCCACATGACAAACAAACGGTTTAAGCTAGCACAGCGAAACTGCGCACACTTACTAAACTCGTCATTTGCGGTTCTTAGATACCAGACTCGACCATATTCGTGCGAGTCGAAAAACACCACTTACAATTGTCACGGAACCTCAGACGCTCCTTTTGCCCTCATGTAGGCAAGCACTAGTCGGAATCATATTCGATATTCATCAGACCATCGAGATGTTGCTGTAGCATAGCTCTGTCCAACTGAGTCCCCTTGGTAACAGGTGGCTGTCTCATACACGTTGTAGCACAGAGGCCACATAAGGCAGGACCACACTGCACACAAAGACAACACGTGAACAGGAACACTACAACGACTCCGATGATCATCAGAATCTTCCAACCCCAAGTCGACAGCAGACCCCAAAACCATCCAAGTAACGTCCAATCCCCTACATCCACGTGTATGGATTCGGAGATCTTATGCAACCTCGAGATGGCTTGATAGACGGTAGGAGCATTATCTGGAATAAAAATGCAGCAGCTCGAATGGATCACCTTACATACCCCACCTCGATCTGCTAAGATGACATCTAAAACCATACGGTTTTGTAACGTCATAAGTCTCTCCGCCTGAAGTTCTGAGGTGATATTACCAAGGGGACTGGCAGTAATATTAGCTGTCGATTCTACCACTCGAGTCAACTGTCTCAGGTTCCTACTAGTAGCCATAGGTCCCCAAAACGGGAGGAAACCCTTGAAAAAGTCTCCTGCCTCTTGACCGGCAGTATCCTCTTCGCTAATTACGCCTCTCACAACTCTAGTTTTGTGATAATCGGCATCTACAGTGGACGTCGGAGGCAACAGATTTGCAATGAAGCATGAGCCCATGAAGTCAGCGGGCAACCATGCATATGCACGATCATAGCAGATAAAGTATGTACCCTTGGCAGCCAGAAACACAGGGGACGAGAACATTGGCAGAATGTAATTTTCAGTGCAAGCACTTGCTCCAAGTCGGGCTTGCGATCTTCGACCACGACCCATGAGACAGAAATTACCAGTGTGGGGTACGACCCATATCGGAGGCGAGCTTTTAAGCTGCTTTTCGCTAGTGAACGCACTATATTCACCCCTACTTAGGACCCTATAGGCTTGTATCTCTTCTTCAGGAATAAGCGAGGGATCATAGATTTCACTATCTAAATCCTCTATTGCTATCGACAAAGGTTTTTGATACGAGGTAGGACCAGAGTAGGGGGAACGTGGTTCTCGAATGGGGTGGAAACCCAGTGCGCTTCGAAACATTGTTTGAAATGCTCGAGCTGACCCTTGGGAACTATACGGTAACACCAGATATGGAATTCCCTTATCCGTAGTATGTGGCATCAACCCACACACCCAACAATTAGTAGTGTTAACCACTAACTGATGCTGATGAAGGAGCTGAATAAAGGAATTATTGCGGAATTCTACACGTCTAGCCTGCTCGTGTTCCGGTAACATATGAAAGGAATGGGGAGAGACAGTAGAGGTAAGTTTAGGGTCAGGAGTAGGAGTAGGTGTAGCAGAAGGTAAGAAGTAAGACATCGTGTAATACACCCCACCCGATAATAATGCTGAAGCAGTCAAGAACAATACAAACAGTTGGAATATAAAACATTTGGTACGACTGAGTTGCTGCAGCTTGAATCGATGAACCTGAGCTCCCTCCAAATCATTCAGCTTCAAGAATGCCATTCCCTACGACCGTCCGCAACGTTTCTTGACGCACTTCGTTCTGTGTAGCAATAGTCAATCCCTAGGAGTTCCCAGGAATCGACGGCCTTTAACCTAGCGTCAAGACCTACTATCCAGAAGGAAGTACGCGCGCGGCCCTACGGCCTTTACTGCACAATATGTATATATGCAAAAACAAAGTCTCTCAGCTGTGGAAGCAAAAAGTACAAGGAATGAAGCTCAATATATATACATACAGGAATATTTACAGTAATACGAAGGTTCAAAACTGATCACGGAAAATGGAATTATGCAGTTGTCAATACAACAAAACGGAATCTTTTATTTGTCCTTAGTACGAGATCGCAAAAAGTATCGGGTTTTCCCAAGACGTGTCTGCTCGTCAAACAAAGGATCCGTTGAGGAGACAGCGTCCTGCTGATCAGTTGAATGTTCTGGCCTTGAGTCTTTCGATGCTAATTGTTCAACAGTGTCTTTCTGCTGCGCTGGGGATTCTCCAACAGGCTGTGCGTCGCTAAAAGGTACAAACGCCAGCAATGTTTCTGTTTCCGTTGAGGCGATGCCTTTCCTTACCCACGGGTCTGCCGGCAAAGGGATGGGGACTCGTTTAGTGTGGGTGGCATGCACCCAATTCTTACGTCCCTCGAGACGAACGGCAGTCCTCGTAGCCAGGAGCACTTGATAGGGTCCGGTGAACCTCGGATCTAGGTTATGTTTGCGTGAAAAATTTCTCGTCACCACCCAGTCTCCGGGCTGGAGCTGGTGGCCTGGACCCTCCGTCTGCGTCGGCAGTGCGTCGTAAACCTGTTGGTGAATTAACCTCAGTTTAGCAGTCAAGTCATGTAGGTAATCGATCAACATTGGGTACTCAAGATCAGAAAACATTCCTGGCCTAGGAACCCCCCACACATTCGCCGGACGGCCGAACACTATTTCATAGGGACTAAGCCCTACTCGGGAGTGTACAGTCGCCCTAGTTGACAGTAATGCTAAAGGTAAAGCGTCAGGCCACGAAAGACCAGTCGTAGCCTGAATCTTCGCTAGTTTTAGTTTAAGGGTGCCGTTGTACCCTTCAACCAAACCAGCTGACTGGGGATGATTGGCGCTATGGAATTTCTGATTGATTCCAAGGCCCTTACACACACTCTTCATCACACTACCTACAAACTCACTTCCGTTATCTGACCACACAACTCTAGGCATTCCATACCGAGGAAAATATTCCTTCAGTAGGATTTTTGCAGTAGACAAAGCAGTATTGTCTTTGAGGGGATAGGCCTCGATCCATCGGGAGAATGCGCAAACCACAACTAAAACGTATTTCAGGTTGTTGCATCGCTCCATATGGATGAAGTCCAATTGAATCACCTCAAAGGGATACGAAGGGGGAGCAAAACTGCCAGGAGGAGTTGGGGTTCCTTTGCCAGGATTGTACATCATACACACCATACAATTCTTCACCAGACGTTCAGCACATTTCGTGATACCATCATTCTTCCATACAGGAGACAACAACTTACAAATACCTTTCGCACTAATATGTGCTAACCCATGCGCCATTGTCACAACGGCCAGCACATACGCATCGGGCAACAACCATCTTTTCTGATCCGACAAATCAATCCAACAACCATTCGCATCCAACTTTCCCGTGCTTTCTTTCCACTTCATCTTTTCAGTCTCGGTGGCCTCATTCTGAATTTCTTTCACACTTTCGATAGTGTCCTCACACATGCTCGATTCTGTAGGCCACCTAACCGAACTCGTCACATACATTCGAGTGCTAAGGTTCCGGGCAGTCTCCTTAGCGATCTCGTCTGCAAACGCATTACCATGGCCAACATCATCCGTCACCTTACGATGCGCACTACATTTAACAATCGCTACTTGCTTAGGCAACGTCAATGCATCCAAAAGATCATTCACAAGCTGGCCATGCTGAATCTTCGTACCATGCGACGTCAAGAAACCTCTCTCTCTCCACAATCGTCCAAAGCTGTGAGCAACTCCAAACGCATATTGGCTATCAGTAAACACATTCACACGTTTCCCTTTCGCTAACACACATGCTCTAGTAAGAGCAATCAATTCTGCAGCTTGGGCAGAATTCTGATTCAACCTTGCAGTCTCAACAACAGTATTCAGCGTTACAACAGCATAAGCAGTAGTCACATCGCCATTCGGCAACTTAAAACATGACCCATCCACATACAGTGTGCCATCCGGATCTTCCAATGGGGTGTTTTTAAGGTCCACTCGACCTTTTGTTTCCTCTTCAGTCCTCAAGTAGCAATCATGTTCTGCTACGTCATCTGACTCTGTGCTAATTGGTAACAAAGTTGCCGGGTTCAGAACATTACAACGTTTTATCTGAATATGACTTGCCAGCAACGTCAACTCGTACCCAGACAACCTCGCACTCGTCAAGTGCTGAGTTTTCGTACGATTCAAAAGAGTATCGACTGCATGCGGAACCATCACCGTAAGCATATTATCCATGACCAATCCTGCTGATTGTCGGATGGAGACCGCAGCTGCCGCAGTTGCTCTCAAACAACTCGGCAATGCTCTAGCTACTGGGTCCAAGGTCGAGGAAAAATATGCACATGGACGCTGTTTACCACCGAAAGGTTGCGTTAAGACACTCAAAGCACAACCTTCCCTCTCGTGAACATATAATGTAAACGGCTTACTGTAATCGGGAGTACCCAACACAGGAGCCGAACACAATGAATCACGCAGTTCAGAAAAACTTTTCTGACATTCCTCCGTCCATGGTAAAGGAGTTGAAACATCCTTGCACGTAAGAGCCACCAATGGTTTCGCTAGCAATGAAAAATTAGGAATCCATTGCCTGCAGTACGACGTGATACCTAGAAAGGCACGCACATCTCTTTGGGTTTTTGGCACAGCCATTCGTGCAATCGCTGCAATTCTCTCTGGGGTCAACCTCCTTCCCTCCTTTGACAATAAGTGACCTAGATAGGTTACTTCTTGACAACAATATTGGAGTTTAGTAGGTGACACCTTGTGATTCAACTCACAGAGATTTTGCAGCAACGACACCGTAGCGATTTTGCAAATGTCCTGAGTATCGGCAGCCACCAATAAGTCATCGACGTATTGGATTAAGGCCGCACCAACCGGCAATCGAAACGCATCCAGCTGACCCTTCAAGGCTTGACTGTAAATCGATGGACTTTCACAGTAGCCCTGAGGAGCGCGTTTGAACCGGAAGCTACGTCCACCGAGAGAGAAACCGAAAAGGTCCCTGCTCTCTTCGGCAATCGGGATGCTGAAAAACGCATTTTTCAAATCAATCACCGAAAACCACAATGCAGAAGCTGGAATCAGAGTCAGTAGCGCCGTGATATCAGGCACAACAGGGAATTGTGGAACCACAATTTTATTCACCTCCCGTAAATCGATAACAAAACGGTAAACAGGCGGTTTGGAAGGATCCGTACGTTTAAGAATGGGTAGCACAGGGCTGTTGCACACGTTTCCCCGAGTTTCTTCAATAACGTCTTTCTCGATCAGATCATAAATGATCGCTAACAATGCTCGCTCACCATCAAGGGATATACGATATTGGGGAATACGTGGCAAACGCACATTAGATTTCAACTGAACAACATAGGGCGAGATATCAAGTAGGCCCACGTCATTCGGACCCGTTGCCCACAAAGACGCGGGAAGAGAACTCAATTCCGGTGGGAGCTTGTCGAGAGACAAGTACATGGGAGAGACAACCCTTTCTCCTAACGTAAGCTTTACACCCGCAGGAGAACAATACAAAGTTGCGTACAAACGTTTAAGCAAATCCAGGCCCAAAAGATTTTCGCCACAACCTGTGGTTAGAATCAATGGAGCTTCTAGCTCACGTGGCCCAATTTTAAGGGGCAAAGGGCGCGAAACTGGATTGCTAACGGGGGCGCCAGAGAATCCTACGGAAACATTTGTTAAGCCAGACAAAGGTGCGCCAGGGAGTTTCGAATGCTGAATAGAACTTTTCGCTGCACCAGTGTCCAACAGAAAAGGCTCAACGACGCCCGATGTAGCAACTGCGACGTAAGGCCCTCTCTGATCAACCGGAACTGATACCACTCCCTCTCCTTGTCTTTGGCAGTCCTAGTAATTACTGTCGTCAGTTCCCTGATCGACGTAATAATCGTCTACATTATACTGCGCAGATCGTCCTTGCGATGATCCACGTTGATCAAAACAATTATTATTATTAGAGGAGTTATCAGAACGATCATTCTGAGTACCACGACCTTTACCACGTGATGCCTGCTGCGAACCACCACGACCTCCTCTAGATGAGTTACCACCATTACGTTCATTCAACACAGGGCAATTGAATTTAATGTGACCCTCTTGTCTACAATAAGCACATTGATTGTACCCTAACGACGATCTTTGGGAGGAGGAATCATTACGCGGCTGCGAACGATTCGATTGCGACTGCGATCTATTCTGCTGGAGTGCATTCTGGTTCGAACGCGGAGGATATGCTTGTTGAAGCAACACTTTAGTTTTTAGCTCTTTCGTCTTTTTATCAGCACGGTCGTTCTCCTCTTTCTCCCTATTCTCATAATATTGTGCCGTAGCCAATATCTGAGCTGAAGTGGAAACGGCCCATGCACTTTCCGAATTCTTTAATTTATTGCTCAAATCGGGCAATAAGTTTGAAACAAATTTATCCACAAACAATCGCTGACCACCCTCGGTACCCATATCCTGTCCACTATGGTCAATGAATGCTTCCTCGAACCTCGTAAAGAAGTCGGAAACACTCTCGTCCTTCTTTTGCTTACAAGCTGACAATTTATCCCAATTTACCCTCATAGCTGGCATAAGAGTTTTCATTAATGTTATAATTCTTTGAGGAAGGGCAGTAATCATCTGCTCAGGTTTAGCTCCACCAGTTTGTAAACCATCCGCTGCCACAATGGCAGCCCAATCACCACCTAATTCAGTCGGATGGTTTTCCTGCCTAATCTTAGCCCATACAGGTTGTGGTACGACATTGCCGAACAACATATCGATATCGGCAAGGTTCATGATTGTAGCGTCTACAAGCTGCGATAATTCTTTGTAATACCCTGCAGGATTTTTGCGAGGGTCAGGCAAAGATTGCTTCACCTGTAGCACTTCCGAGCGTTTCCATGGGAGATGTATCCACACTCTCTGGAAATGCGGGGGAATAACAGGATTAGCTGTAGCATCACCTGGCATCCATACTGGTGGAACTTCACGCATGGGAAACTGACCAGACTCATCTGGCAGTCTTTCAATATCCTCGATAAACAATGCATGAGGTATCGGAGCGGGGCGAAAAGATAGCAACCGCTCAACAGCACCTCGAACATTAGTATCCACTATCAGTCCATTTGAGAACTGAAGCTGAAGATCAGACAAAGCGGCCAGCACCTCGTCAGGCGCATCAGCCGATATCTGATCGCGAAGGAACTTACACATTTCATCAAACACGTATCTTTGGGTTGGTATATTGAATTGACAAAATGTCTCGAGTACAACACGTGGCGGATTTCTAAGAGGGTTCACCATCCAACCCATCGCCATATTATATAGTGCAACACGTTCTCTGTTTCCAGGAAGCTGACTACGTCTCTGAGGACCATCGGAACTAGCGGACCCATGAACAGGTCCGAGCGAATGGAAGAAACTAGCAGCAAGAGGAGTAGTACGAGAACGAGTAGAAGGAGAAGCATACGATGCAGAACTAACAAGAGAAGGAGTAGAAACAGTAGCAACAGCAGGGGTTAACAAAACAGGAGCAGCAGCGGGAGCAGTAGTATGTGGAAGTGGAGGAGCAGTAGGGATAGAAACAGGCAAAGGAGCAGGAACAGTCAGAAGAGTGGGTGCAGGTTGAGGAACAGGCTGAGGAACAGGTGGAAGAATAGGTACGGCAGGAATCACAGGAGCTGCAGCTGGGGTACCCTGTACGTACGGAGGTGGCGACTTCATAAGATAAGACATTAAAGGATCCTCAACTGGATCTTCCTTCTTTTCCGACTCCGTAGGCAAAGCGGGATAACATTTATCTACGGTCATACGCTGTAGTCTGTCAAACACTTCCTTATCCTTAACCTCCTTATCATGCTGAAATTGCTCTGCTTTCTTTACTATAGTGGCAACATTATCTCGCTGATTACGTTTATTCTGTCTGATTTCTTTCTGTCGGGCTTCTTTGCGCCACAACCGAAAGGCATCAAACATGGCCGGCCTTGATTTTCGTTCGAACAATTTAATCTCTAGATTATCCAAGATCGGGGCCTCGAAGCAACCATGAGGTGGCCAACGAAGGTCGCCATCCTTCTTTGTATATTTAATCCAATAATCATTAAAGGTAATCGGACCTAGTCCATGTTTACTATATAGTTCATAAGTGGGAGTTCCAACCGGAGGTATCGGACACGAGTCCTCCAGTCGGGAATCCGTACCACAAGGTCTGAAACAACTAAACAAAGTACTGCGACCAGGCATCTTGCACACTAGCCGAGTGTCACAAACTTCAAGGGTTACGGGATTTACCAAGTCCCAGCAAAGAACAAAGCCCTCGGTTTTTGGCGGCTGCAGTCGTCAAACAACACAACAAAGTACGCTAGCAAAGTGTCACCGACAAAAACACTCACACAGCGTTAACAACAAAAACACTCGCTAAAGTGTCAACAACCAAGAACTCTGGGAGCGACCCACAAATACTTAACTTAAAGATCAATGGCGTCACCAGGAAGGCCCGTCTATCGTCTCGCTATACCAAGGTCTACGCCAGGTGCCAAAACAGGTCTACAGTCAGGGCAGCAGTCCGTCGCAGCCGTCCGGAGGCGGGAATCTTCGCGGGAAAAGTCTTCGGGCCACTTATTTCGACAACAGGATCGATGAAGCGGAGTGCACCTTCCCTCGGAGATTTCACACGAAGTTCCTCACGATCGTCGGGCTTGGACCGGTACCACTGATGCAGCCCCACGTTGGGCGCCAACTGAAGGACTGGGTTCTTTAAGACCCAGCGGTGCCAGGGCACAACACCTGAAACCTTCGTGGGTAACCTGCTCCGGCGTACGAATCACAGAGACACGGGACACTTCCTTCGGCGTCAAGGATTCAAGGTTTATTTACTGCAGGGAACACAGAAGTCACAACAAGTACACCACGTGCAACTTGGGGAGACTGCTTCAAATTGGTTCTGTGGATCGCTCCTTTTATACAGTTTTTACCCATAAGACAACATGGTACACAAAAGTTTACAACCCGATTCCCACCATCATCCCCCAGAGGGGTCGCTTTGGTCCCTTTTAAAACACACAAGGTCCGGATCATAAGTGCGGAAACATTTGGCGATTCCCAACTGTAAAAACCCATCTTCCCACCAGTAGCAAATTCCAATCAGCAGTAAAACAGATCGAAATAGGAACAAAGACAGGTGCAGAGGAAGACGGAGACAGTGGGGAGATCGTAAAGGGTGTAAAAGGGGAGGTATCGGGAAACACGAGATACAGGCATCAAAGGGACGTGCCTAATGAGATGCACGGCTGAGACAATAAGTCCGTGAGGCAAGATGAGCCTTGAGCGGCGCCATCTGCCTTACAGTAACATCCCCCTCGTCATAAAGACACTTACAAAGAACATGTGTCTTCCGCAAATATCTTGGGAGTCCCAGGGTCGCGAAGCGGACAGCGTCCGTTCGCTGGCTACTTGAGGGCAAGAGACAAAATGGATGCCGTATCTAAGATGGAACCCGTGGGTACAAATGAAAAACCCACATGACAAACGAACGGTTTAAGCTAGCACAGCGAAACTGCGCACACTTACTAAACTCGTCATTTACGGTTCTTAGATACCAGGCTCGACCATATTCGTGCGAGTCGAAAAACACCACTTACAATTGTCACGGAACCTCACTAGTTCTCCGTGCATGATGTGCACTCCGTGCGAAGTCAAAAATTCTCGCTCTCTCCAGAGTAGGCCAAAATCATGCTCTACTCCAAAGGCGTACCGGCTATCAGTGTAAATGTTCACACATAAGCCAGCACTCAATTCACATGCTCTTGTTAAGGCTATCAGTTCCGCTGCTTGGGCCGATTTCTGTGGTATTCGTGCTGCTTCTACCACTGTCTTAAGTGTCGTGATCACATATGCTGCAGAAGTTGTACCATCTGGCAGCTTCAAACACGATCCATCAACCCACAGTTCCGCATCCACATCTGGAAGTGGCGTATCCTGTAAGTCGACACAACCCTTTGTTTGTTCTTCAGTCAGGAAAACACAATCATGGTGTTCTTCCTCCTGGCCCTCAGCAACTGGATACGGCAATAAAGTAGCGGGGTTCAGGGTAGCACATCTCTTTAGTGTGATGTGTGGCGCCAACAGTGTGAGCTCATATCCTGTTAAACGTGCACTCGTGAGATACTGGGTCTTTGTTTGGTTTAACAGAACATCTACCGCATGGGGAACTAACACCAGCAACTTGTGTGACAAAACTATTCCCTCACTCTGCCGTATAGCCACTGCTGTTGCTGCAACTGCTCAAAAGCACCCAGGTAATCCTCGTGCTACAGGGTCAAGTATTGCCGAAAAATACGCACAGGGCCTCTGCTTATCCCTGTGTGTCTGCACTAAAACTGACAATGCACACCCATCTTTCTTGTGTACATACAACGTGAAAATCTTCGTGTAATCTGGTGTACCTAACACTGGTGCAGAGCATAGAGCTTGTCTCAATTGTTCAAAAGCATTCTGGCATTCATCTGTCCATTCAAGGGGCATTGGTGTAGTTTTGGACAATAACGCTAACAAAGGTTTTATAATGTGTGAAAACCCCATTATCCACTGCCTACAAATAGACGTTAAACCTATGAAAGCGCGCACATCTCTCTGAGTGCGGGGGACTGGTGTATCTAAAATTGCTTGAATTCGATCAGATGTTAATGCACGCCCCTCCTTAGACAAAAGATGACCGAGGTAGGTCACCTTTGATCTACAATATTGGAGCTTCTTCCTAGACACTTTATGATTATCCTGAGCAAGAAAGGAGAGCAAAGCAAGAGTACTTTCCTCACACTGTTCATGCGTATCTGCTGCCAGTAAGATGTCATCAACATACTGAATGAGAGCCACTCCAGACTGCAAATCAAAAGAATGGAGCTGTCTTTTTAAAGCCTGGCTATAAATGCTAGGACTTTCTGTTTAGCCTTGAGGAACTCAACAAAATCTATACGATTTATTATTTAATGTAAAGCCAAATAGAAATCTGCTATCAGGATGGATGGGAATGGAAAAGAAGGCAAATTTGAGGTCAATCACGGTAAACGTAGTAGCAGTGGGCGGAATCAGAGTAAGTAAGGTGGTGATGTCAGACACCACCGGGTACTGGGGCACTACAATCTTGTTAATTTCCCTCAAATCAATAATAAATCAATAGACTTTGTCATCAGTATCTTTCTTTAAGATCGGAAGAATCGGGCTGTTACAAACATTATAGGGAACTTCCTCCACTACTCCTGCAATAATCAAATCATGTACAATGTGAGTTAAGGCAATTTCACCTTCCCTAGAGATTTTGTATTGTGGTACACGTGGCAGAGACACACCCTCCTTAACAGTTATTCGAATAGGAGGAATAAGCATCTGTCCCACATCCGTATCCGAAGTAGCCCATAACGTTTGTGGGAGGGATGCCAGCGCTTCAATTTCCTGCATAGTACATAATCTCTCTACATCTGGGTAATTGTCATTCAAAATAACCCGCACTCCTTCAGGAGCGCAGCGTATTGTCGCTCGGAAGTATTTAAGCAAATCTATGCCCATAATGTTGTCTGGAGTATTCGGCGACAATAAAAATGGGCACGGACCAAAGAATCTGTCAATGTAAAACGTAAGGGGTTGTGACAATGGGCTAAGAGAGGGTGTTCCATCGAACCCTTTAGATGTAATCGTTTCGCCAGACAGGGGAGCCCTTGGAACCAAGTTTTTAGACAGAGCACTACGAGTAGCTCCTGTATCAACCAGGAACTGATCAGTAGAACCCAAAATGCCCGCTGATACATATGGACCTCTTTGATCTACTGGTACTTCAACCGATTCCACACCCCATCCTACGCAATCCTATGCATGCACATAGTCCTGAGACTCCACATTCTCACCCTCCGATATCTGATACTGATTCCGTCGATCAAAAGTATTATGATCATCCTGACCACGACCCTTCGCCTCAAACCTACCACGATCACTTGCTCCGCCCCTCGCTCCTGAATAACTATTCCGTGTCCTTCCGCCTCCTCGACCACGCTGATTACGTTGTTCACGAAGCGCCGGACAATCTGAAGCCCAATGTCCAAACTCTTTGCAATATGCACATTGATCCTCAGCAATGTCGGTACGACCAGAAGACGCACCGTACGCTCCACGCCTGCCTCTATCGTTCCCTCTCGGCTGTGTAGCACGAACCTGAGCCAACATCACTTTCGTCTTTAATTCCTTCGCTTTCTTATCAGTACTTTCTTTGGCCTCTAATTCCTGTCGCTCATAATACTGGGCCATAGTCAATAAGGACGCAGGGGTCGCCGTGGTCCAGGAACTTTCGCTAGTCTTTAAATGCTTTGCAATCCCCGGCAGGAGATTAGCCTCATACTTATCGACAAACAAATGCCTACCCGTGTCATCTGTTAATAATTGCCCACTATAATCATGGAATACTTCTTCAAAACGTGAGAAGAAGTCAGACACCGACTCATCCGCCTTCTGTTTGCATGACGCTAACATAGTCCAATCAATCTTTTTTAGGGGGGACAAGCGTTTTTAATTTGTTTAAAATAGCTGTCGGAAGATCTAATATTAATTGACACGGCTTACATGCAGGCTCCCTGTCTAAATCAGCTTGGGCTAAAGCTTTCCAATCCACTCCCAAGGTCGCTTGATTGTCAAACTTACGAATCGCCCTCCACATATCAGGGGCAATATTAACCCAAAGAAAAGATCAATATCAACTAACGTCATAACACATGAGGAAATAGCCCCTTCCACTCCTTCATAGAAAGCTACCGGATTTTTACGGGGATCCGGTAAAGCGTTTTTCAGTGCCATAACATCTGCTCTATTCCAAGGTGTATAAACCCAATTAAATACAAAATAGCCCTTTGCGTCCCCAGACAATTTATCGTCACTTGTACCTTGCCCTTTAGGAAGGACATACAAAGGTGAAGCTTCACGCATAGGCATAACATGAACCGTAGAACTCTTATCTGTTCCAAAGATAGAACACTCTTTGGATATCTCCGTCGACCCCGGCGCAGGCACGTCTGATGCTTTTCATGCGTCCCATAATCTTGACGCCTCATCCCGTAGCTGGACCAACCGCTGGAAGAACTCATCCGCATCTGCAATAAAAAATAAACCTTCACGCATATTCTCACGATGAACTGATATGTCCTTAGGCTCTAGATCAGTCGAATGTTTCCTAAATCGTTCTACAACTTCATCTCCAAACTGGCTCAAAAAATACAACCGTTCTCGTTCGGACCACTTACTCATTTCATCATTAATCTCCGACGTAGTTATTTTGTTCAAATTAAATTTACGGGCAAAACTGCGCAATTCCGCAGCTACACTAGCACTTAACCTGACACGACTACTCCCTTGACCATCTCCGTCCGATTCCTCGTCAGAACATACGGAGGAGGCACCGATCTAATAATGAAAAATCATCAACTTCATTAGTAAGGACAGGATAAAGAGGACGCCGAATAGGAAATTCACCATTCGTTTGCAAATTACGTTCCCGTGCCTCCCTCTCTTTCTTCTCCTGCAACTCCTTCTCCTCCAGCTGTAAAGCCTTATCCCGAGCAGCCTTTCGCTGCTCTTTGTCCGCCAAGGCTATTCCACGCTTCATTCGTTTGCGCACTGCTTTCTCCCACATTCGTACACAATCAAACATATCTTGTCTAGACCTACGCTGAAACAAACATTGCTCCACATACTGAACCTTCCGTAAATCATACGACCCATGTAGTGGCCATTGCAATTCAGGATCATGTTTTGTGTACTTATGCCATAATTTACTATATAAAATAGGCGGAAGGCCAAATTTTATATACATTTCCCGATTAGGAGTCCCCTCTGGGGGAGCCGGCTGAGATTCATTTAATCGATAATTGGTACCATTTCGAAGTCAGCACATTCCTCGGAGTGTGCTTAAAACAGGCATGTCAAAAATATCACGAAAACGCGATATCACAAAAATGGCACTTAATATACTCCACACAAATGTGCCGTTCAAACAAAGACAAATTTAGAGAAATATCTCTACATGCCCGCCTATGTGAAGTGCACTGCACATATAATTCAAATCATAGAACCAAATGTTAGCTAACTAAAAACATATTCAAAGACCCACAGTAAGCGTCCGTAGACTAGCTTACCAATCACAAGCTTACCAAATTCTCAGATATCCAGGTTTCAACTGCCAAGGTCTTTAATCGAATCAGCCAAACCGGCACTGTACGACAACTCGAACGAGCAGGATCTCAGTCGGGGACCGGCGCCACCTGGAAGGTCAGATCAGAAGGAAAGGAAGAAAACACTGTGGGTGCCAAGACTCGGGTCACTCAGTGGCAGCGTACGCGTCAATGGCGAGTTTCCAATCCTTCGTCACGACCTCTCCTTCGGGCATCCGAGTCGCCGATGAGTCCCTTCGTGGTCGCCAATTTGTGGTATTGGGTTCTCCAGGCTTACATATTCCGCCAAACCCGCTACACCATAAAAAGATGTTGGCACGGAAACTGAAAAATGCAAAAGACAAGTTTATTAAGACCCCATGGGGTGGTGGTACATTCCTACAGCACCCTTCGGCAATGCAAGAAGTATCACACCGAACATCGGTGTGAGACCTCTTTTATACAGTTTTACAGTAATAAAAATGTAGGTGGAACACATTTACAGAGTTTTAGGTACATATATGGTCATTTTTGGAGCACAGCCAACTCATGGGAGGAGTTACAACACCACTGGTCATTTTGGAGGGACATTCCTAAGTGATGACTGTCCACTAGTACAGAGGGTTTAACTGCGCATGTGCGGGCTTGACCAGTACTAAAAATAGCCTGTTGCTGGGCAAGTTCAAGTGGTCAGTGGTACAGAGGAAGGACAAAGGGTATGCTGGCCACGAGGTGACGCATTCACATAAAATGGCCGCCAGCGTATTCAAAATGGCTCCTGAACACCATAGTCAAGGTAAGGGGAAATACGTGTAGCAAAGCTTAACGCTAACCCGATCACCGTCAAATTACGACATGACCACCTCTCAGAAATCCAGCTGAGTAGGACTAATAGAAAGTACTAGGAGTGCTTTTTGGTCCCCAAGGTTCTTTTGCATCCAAGACAACGTTATTTTCCAACCAGTAGTCTGCCAGGAGGCATCTTTGCAGAGTGGTGCAGAAACGGCGGGTGGCCTCCGAAGACCTCTTAGCGAACTGACTGTGTGGGACTTGCTATAGGTACCAAGAGGGATATTTGGCCCCCAAATACCGTCAATAGCCAAGGAGACTTCATCCCCCAACTAGTATTATGCAAGGAGGTGCATTTGCAGAGTGATGGAGAAAGGACATCCTTGATGGTTGCACAGGTAGCGCCTGTATGATTCTATGAGTCAACAAAAAGATCCTACCACTGCATTATAAAAAATTCTTTCATTATCTGAAAGACTATATTTATAATGGTGACGTGGAAAGAGTGTTTTGCCCCCTGCAGTTGTTCAATGAAAGGGGGGAAAAACTCTGTGTTTTTAAATACCCCTATTCTTTGAGTGCCGTAGCCAAAAACTGACTGCGAATACCGGGTGTTTTTAACAAAGTGAAAAACACATATCTAGACATATTTTACAGAAGGTTTCAGAGTAGCTATTTAGTAAGGTACTAATTTAACTTTTCCCTTTTTTTAAAAAATTTTTTTTTAATTTTTTTATTGAGAATCCATGAGGCACAATAAGAGATCAATGTACATGATTAAAAAATACAAAAACAATATACAACATAAGCAAACCACCTAAATTAACATTACAAAGGTAATATAGAGGTCGGTTGTCGAGTTAGATAGCTTAGTGTCTAATTGAGTTTATACTTGTAAATCAAAGAATAATTGGTGTTATTAATATGAATGTAGTATACATTGTGAGGGCAAATGTACACAGAGAGGAAATTAGAAGAGAATATAGCAAATAAGAACATTAGCGTAGCCATAATCCAGAAAAAAGAAAAAAAAATTCAATACATTTGCTACAATCTGCTATCACGCCAGGCAGCAACTGGTGCCCAGGTCTTCAGCCCCACTTCTCTTAATTTTTTACCCTTAAATTCATACATAGCCACCTCTATATTGTGTATTCCTAATAGTCTAGACAGCCACATTTGAAAGGTTGGGGCCTCAATGTCTTTCCAAGCTGCTGAAATTAAAATTCTAAGTATGGCTGTAGAGATAAAGATTAAAGCTTCAGTCTCAATATTTAATTTCAATTTGCTTTGGCATCCTATGATCATGAGTGTAGGAGACAGGGTTATCTGAGCATCCAACAGCCTCACCCAGAATGATTCAATCTCTATTTTAATTGTTTCAAGTTTCTCACACTCATAGAACATATGGGTAATATCGGCTGGTCCTTTGCAGCATCTAGGGCAGTTGCTGTTCTCCCTCTTACCCCAATCATAAAGCTTGGAGGGGGTGTAATAAAGATTAAATAGTGTTTTGAAGTGCTGAGCTCTTAGATTAGAGGAGCGTAGGAATCGTTTGTCCATTGCAAGGGCTCTGTCTAGGTCAATGTCCGGGTCCTCTAATTTTAAAGCCCAGGCTGCCTCAGTTTTGTCCATGTCGTCCTGGGATTCCTCCAAGAAGAGCCTATACAGTCCGTTGATTCTAGGTTCACCCCCCTTCAGATAATCCAGTAACTTACACCTCTCCCTCAAGATGATACGGGGCCTTTTTGATCTAATTGTGCTGACTACCTGAGCATGTTTATGATCTTGACTACCCTGGAGGGAGTGCCTTTGTCTTAATTCTTCCAGAGTTCTACACTCATCCCTGACCATGACTTGCCCAAGTGTCAAGATACCCTGTCGCTCCCAGTGTCTCCAGGACCCATCTTTACTTAGGTTAGGAAAGAGGCCCAGAGAGGGGTGTGGTGATTGTATTTAGAGATTGCCAATACTTTCTGAGCTGCTACCCAGACCCCCCATATCCCTTCAAGTGTCTTGAATCTAGACTTGTTATAATATCTTCTTTCTGGTCTCCTTAATAATACCCCAATAGCCTCGCTACCGAGCAGTATTTCAAAAATAGATGGGATCACATCTTGTCTGATCGGGGGGTTTGTATTGTTTCCCCCTGGATCGAATAATATAGCCATCTGCGTAAGAAGACAAGTAGTAGTATATAAGATTTGGCATTCCCAAGCCGCCCCTTTCCTGAGGCAAAGACATATATTTCATAGATCTTCTAACCTTTCCATACTGCCATAGGAAATTCATGAAGATGGATTCTATTTCTTTTATAATTTTCCCCTCTATTTTAAATGGGATTGACCGGAATTTATATAGGACCTTGGGGAACATAGACATTTTGATGGCATTGGCACGACCTATTATTGAGAGTTGTAGTGTGTCCATTCTTTTTAGATTTTGCCTCATGGAGTTCATAAGAGGAATGAAGTTGTCTCTAATTATCAATTCTGGCTGTGCATTGATCGTTATCCCCAGATAAACCACGGAATCAACGAATCTGGAATCTGATTTATTTACATTCTTAGAACAAAGGACCTGAGTCTTACCCACATTTAAGCGATAACCCGATTGACCACCAAATTTGCTCGTAATGCTCACCACTTCACGCATAGCCACATCGGGATCAGTAGTAATAACGGCCAAATCATCGGCATACGCCAAGATTTTTGTTTGAAACCCCTTCGTGACTACCGGTGTGATTGCTCTGTTATTGATTATTTGGCGTATTAGAGGATCAATATACAAGGCAAATAAAATGGGTGAGCAAGGACATCCCTGCCTTGTCCCCCTCGTAATGAAGATCTTTTCCGAACTCTCGCCCATCATTTGAATTTTCGCGACTGGGGTAACATACATAGCCTGAATAGCCTTCATGAACCTTGGTCCAAACCCCCTTTCAGAGAGTGTGCTCCAAAGAAATTCCCATCTGACGCGATCAAAGGCTTTCTCCGCGTCTAGGAGGATCATTGCGACCCCTCCCTCCCCGGCAGCATGTACATCAAACAACGTGATAGCTCGTCTAATATGATCGGTAGTTCCCCTACCAGGAATAAAACCATGCTGCCAGGGAGAGACCAGGGTCCCAATGATCCGTCCCAAGCGGGTTGCCAGGATCTTCGCGTATAATGTATTATCCGTGTTTATTAGGGATATGGGTCTATATGATCCCGGATTTTCCATGGGCTTGCCCTTTTTGTGAAACACCGCTATATTGGTGTTCATCCATGACTCAGGGATTACGGCTGTATTTATAATCCCGTTGAAAAGGTCTAACAAAAGTATAGATGTTTCTTCAAATAAGTATTTATAAAGCTCCATTGGTAGACCGTCTGGGCCTGCAGCCTTCCCTGCTGCTAATTCGTGTATGGCCTCCGAGAGTTCATCCATAGTAATGGATTGTTCTAAAATTTCTCTGTCCCCCCTGTGCCACTTTGATCCCCAGTCCTGTCCACTCACTCCTTGGTTCCTCAATGACCGGATCTTTCTGATACAGTGTTTGATAGTATCTTTTGAAGACGTTTATAATGTCCTTTGGCTCCTCATAGGTCCTGCCCTGCTCTTCTATACGTGTAATAATATTTTTCGAGGTCGCTTGTCTAATTCGTAATGCCAATGCTTTCCCGGCTTGTTCCCCCGTCTCGTACATGTTTCTTCTTTATGCTTGGTATTCAGCAGCTGCTTTTTTAGCGAATTGCTTTTGTATCTCGGCTTTTATTGTGCTCACCCTTTCAAAATTTATGGTATCCTGTCGTCCCTGGGATATATCTTTCCTGAGCTGTTCCTCAGCCGCTGTTAATTTATTCATTAATTGCTCTCTTTCTGAGTTGAGTCGTTTCCAGTTTCGAGAGGTATAACTGCTGGTTTCTCCCCTTAAGGCAGCTTTATAACTGTCCCAAACAGAGTTTCGTTTCGCGCTATATCTATTGCATCAAAAAAGGCCTGTGACCAGTTCTTCATATGTGTTATATAAGTGCTATCTATTAAAAGTTTTTTATCGAAGGTCCATGGTCTCATTTGTTTAACTGGTCTGTTAAGAGGTATTGTTAATAATAATGGATTGTGGTCTGAAATTATCATAGGTAATTTACTGATTCCTGCTGTACTGATCTCTGTGGTAGAGATCATAAAATAATCTAGCTTGGAGTATTTCTTAAAAGGATGTGAAAAATATGTAAAACCTGGGTTCCCTGTTTCAATACTACCCCAAACATCTCTCAAGCTATGTGAATCCATCATTGAGCGTACTGCCCGATACACCCGGGGTTTGCGTCCGGTCTACCCGGTTCCCTCTTCGAAATCTGCCGAGATGTTAAAATCCCCGCATACCACTATGGGTGTTGGCCAAGCTGCTAGCTCCCTCTCCAAACGATCGAAGGTATCAGGGTCTTCGCTATTAGCCCCGTAGATACAGCAAATAGTGATGCCCAGATTCATTTCACATAATGCCCAACGCCCTATAGTGTCAGCCTTGGAACGCTTGGCTCCCCCCAAACCCACCTTACCAATAATAGCGACCCCCCTGATAGTAGACGTTTGGGAGGAGCAAGAAAGAATTTCGAATCCCTTTAGGTTTAACCAATGCCTCTTTCCCCATGGCAAATGGGTCTCCTGCATACACATGATATCCATTCCTGTAAATTTAACAAATTCCTCTAGTCTTCCCCTTTTTTTCCAATCATTTAGACCCCCTGTGTTCATAGAGCAGATCCTAAGCTTTGACATATTTCTGTCTTAAATCTTTCCTTCTATTCAACCTTCCATTTAACATAATAAAAGTGCATTTGACTACATACCTTGTTACAGCTTTAAATTTCAGCCTAATTATAGTTACGATATCATGAATTCTCTTTTTTTAGTTTTGCACCCCCCCAGCACCATCCCAAGCCTCCCTTCCCCCCCCTTCCACCACCCCATCCCTCCCACCCCACCCCCGCCACCCATTGAGGCATCCTGGGTCCGGCCAGATCCAGGTGTGGGCGTCTATGTGATCCGTACGCCGACGATCGCTCTCAGAGCCTCCGGCCCTGCCATTAGAGAATAACAAAAGAGCACCAAAGCCAAGAAAGAAGAAGAGGAGAGACAACTGATCAAAAAGAAATAAAAGCTTGAGCCTGTATCATAGCAGTAGTTAATATGAAGCTCCAAGAATTAATTTATTTGTCACCACTAGAATTACTTTTTTTTTTTTTTTGATTCATAGTATTTATCAGTTGTTCTTCCTTGCATTGTCCGATATTTCTTGCAGGTATCCTTCCGCTTGAATTTCACTATTAAAAAAGCGGGTAGTACCTTTGAAGATTACTTTCAGGCGGGAGGGGTTTTGTAAGTAGACAGTAGCACCAGCTTTTTCGAAAGGAGTGAAGAGCTGCCGCATTCTCCATCTTCTTTCGACTGTTGGATGTGCAAAGTCGGGTCTAACAAAAAAGAAGAATCCATTGTATTCACGCTTACTGGTAGGACGCGCTAGGTCGTAAATGGCTTCCCATAAGAGAAAATTGCCAAAATACACTAGCATTGCCCTGGGGTATTTAGAAGGGTTCTCATTTTGTTTACGTGTGAGGGGAAAACGATGGGCCCGCTGAATTTCTTTGTCCATGTCCCAGGATTCTAATTCCGGGAAAGTTTTTTTCAGAAGATTGCTTATATATCCCCTAGGATCATTCCTCTCCACTGCTTCCGGGATGCCAAGAAAACGAAGGTTGTTTCTTCTGGAGCGGTTCTCCTGATCTTCAACCTTGAACATTAAGTCTCTAATGATCCCTTCCTGAGATTTTTCTTGCTTTTGGAGGCAGGCAACATCTTTCTCTTAATACCCAGTACGAGTTTCTAGGGATGTCATCCTTTCCGATATCTCGGTACAGGTACTACCTACTTTGTTGACCACCCCTTCTAGCTTCTGAATTGCAGCATGGTTCCTTTCACTGTCTTTCTTTATATCCTTGTGGAGGTCCCTAATAGTCATCAAAATATCTTTTAAAGAGGGCTCAGCCAGTTTCCCTTTTCTTACTGCCGATCCATTTTGTAGTAGGTTGTCGCTCCCGTTTGAATCCTCTTCCCTGTGCTGGGACGGTACAGCTTCGTCAGAATCATTAGATTTGTTCCTACTTTCGCTGACTTGCTCCGTAATGCTTCCTTGATCTGAGCTTTCTTCAAAGTTTGACTTGTTGAGCCGTTGGTTCCTTGTTCTTCTTTTCTCGAGTTTTTTTCCCCGTGGAGTATAACCTTGATCTGCGGCACTGAATTTCTTGGGACCTGCGGGTGTTGAGCCTTGAGTTGGATTAATATTATCGTCACTGATCTCGCTTGTTGTAGATATACCAGTCTCATATATATCGGCATCCGAACCCTCAGATGGATTTTCTGCTTCAGATTGTCTCAATTTCGCGATAGATGGATTGCATAAGGAACTGGGAGTCTCGTTATAGCCAGATTGCTTTAAAGGAGAATTTGTTGATGGTGATGTAGATGTTTCAGGGTCTGGTGTCAAATGTGTCATCATATTCTCCTCATTCTTAGATGATTCCTCCGTAACAGGATATTTCAAGACTTTTTTTGAACCTCCCTTGGGTATAGGGCTAAAGATACTAGATATACTTGGCTGAAGTGTACTGGCTTGTTCGGTAGCAGTAGCTTTGGCGGTTGCTTTCAAGATCTTAATAGTTTGAAGTCTCTTTACTTTTTTTGCCATTAACTCCACATCTTCATCAACTTCAAGGCTCCTCTCCTTCCCTTTATCCCCATAGCATTTTTTATTTCTTTCTTTGATTTTTTCATTCTCTATTTCTATCTCTTTGTCTTTGTTTTTGTCTTTATCTTTTTCTTTTTCTTTTTCTAAACCTTTGCCCTTTGATTTGTCCTTGCTTTTATCTTTGTCTCTCCCTTGCCCTTCCTCTCGTAGTTTATTTTTAATTTCCTTTGCCTTGGCTCCCCGAGTTTCTGGTCCCTTTATCTCTGGTCGTTTATCTGTATTTTCATCCATCAATTTGCAAGGGTCAACAGCAATTTCAATTTCAGTTCCAGTTTCAAGTATGTAGGGGCCCGCCTCTACACTCTTGGAGGGTGTCGTTGAGCTGTTTAATTCCCTTGATAATTCCAGTTTATTCTCTGATTTTTTTTCCAAGTTGATCTCGCTGTGTTTTATTCGCTCAGTTTGCTCCTTCTGCAGGCTTGGGACTGATAATGTTACTGATGCTCCAGTTCCTGCTCCATGAACCAAGTCTTCCATAGCAATTCTTCTATGAGGTGTTTTCCCTGGCCCAAAAGTATGTAGTGGTGTGCTGCTGAGCGAAGAAATTAGGATAGCCACCTCTCCTTGAACCCTGCCCTTTATCGCTTTTTGAACCCCTCGCTCTCCCTTATATAGCCTCACTTGGACAGGGATCCTAAATTGCGGGTTGGGCTCACAAGGTGTATTGTTTATGCAGTTTATTATATTTATGATGCGATAGACTCCGAGCTCGATTTGAATTTGAATTGCTGCTCTCACCGATTGAAACCTAGTGAGGTCATAAGAAAGCTGTTTATATTCTTTTGTGAAAAGGGTTTTTATTTTCAGTCTCTGCTTCTGCCTCATCTGCCTCACCTGACCAAACGGGTTTTTATTTTTATTATTTACAAACCCCACTCTCATTGCAGGCAGCTATTAGACTCCCAAAATCCCCTCAGCCAAAGTGCTTGCTATATTTTCTATTTTATCCGAATGTCAGACTGACACTCTATTTCAATTCTGTTGAAAACTATTCATATATCCGCTCTTAACTCTTGATTCAATTTCACTTCAGTTTCAATTCCCATGTTCAAGGTTATTTAACTTTTCCCTTTGTATTCATTTGTCAAAATAACTAAATCAAAAATGCATTTTCCTTCTTCACAGCAACACCAGAGGTCGCAATGACATCAGTAGTCATGAATACAAATGGTAAAGTGAAAAACAGATATATGGACATATTTTATACAGAGTTTGAGTCTGTTTGGTAAATATTGAAATAACTTTATTTTAACAACGCATTTATAAAAAAGAACAGTTCAACAAATACCTCAACTTCTGAACTCACAAATAAAACATAACTACCAAAGACTCATCAAACTATCCATTGTCACCCAAACTCCTGGGGAATTAAAAACTGTTGCTAAACTACTGCAATGCACAATCTCAAAACATAATATGACTGTGAAAGTAAGGAATATTATTGGATAATATACTCTTCAGTAAAATGAATAGGAAATATACAACCACTTCTCCTTCTTGAATCTCCTTTTTAGAAGTTTATTGTGAGCAAGTGGTAGATGTTGGCTGGAGACTTTTTTTGGGCTCATGTGGGACGAGGTTCATGTTATATATCATTTGTGGAAGAGGTGTGACGCAACGGCCAGGGTGCCTGACTCTGGACCACAGCGTTCATGGTTTGATCCCTGGCTACGACAGAAGATTAGCCCAGCACCATGTGACTCTGGGCAATAGCTTGCTTAATTTTCCCAACAGCCCCCAGCGCCGGGACACCTCTCCGGAGGTAGCTGTGTGCTTTACAAATCCTGGCATTTACATCATCTTAAAACTTATCATAGAAAAAATCTCTAACTGCCGATAATGCAGCGGGAAGCTGGAGGACCATCTACATCAGTGGCAGCAGCAACAATTCCCATCCAGAAATTCCCTTCAGAGGTACAGACTACTATAACAGAGTTTTCAAGAATGGCTACATATTGCATGGACTGTAGTGTAGTTATAACAGCTGGTGAGCACTATGTTACAGCTATTCACAATGCTGGCAAAAATCATACATGGTATTTGTTTCCTCCCTTTAATACTTGTTTCACATTTCATAAGAGGGGTTCATAGTGAGCAGCAAGAAGGTAACGCCAAGCTGAAGGACCCTTGACTTCAATAGCGGCAAAAAAATACCGAAACAGAGAGTCCATTCAAATGTCCGATTTCAACTTAAACATTTGGCTCCACAGTTTTACTCCATGGCATTATACTGCATGCAGTTTGGAGTTGTAGTGAGTTCTGGAGAGCAGTCCATAAAGGCCCTTCGCAGTGCTGGAAAGAATAATAAATATTGATTTTCTTTTTTGTTTGTGGCTCTTCATAGTTTTCTACATTAGCAGGCATTTTATCATCTTACAAAATGGGTATCTGATACCTATGTGTTGTACATTTTATTTTCTTCCGCTTTATTGTAACACTACTTGCATATAACTTTCTGCATAGACACGTCAAACTGTCCCTCTACAAATAAATACACAGGTAACTTTTGCCAGTGATTATAATTTACTTTTTTACTTTTTAAATATAAATCAGCAGTCTGTGTTTAAATCTTCTAGTAAGTGCATCAACAACATATAAAAACATACTCTAGGCCCGATTCACAAAAGTAATCTGAGACAAAAGTCGTAAAACTTTTTAACGCCTTTTGGTATTCATAGAAGGCACTTATGATTTTTGGTATTCACAGAAATCAGTTACGATTCCTATTTTTACATCCAGACTCGGGCCGCAATTTCCACACTCAGGCGGAATCTCCGCTTCTGGGCTGGAATCTCAGCTTCTGGGCCAGAATCTCCAAAGTTTGGACAGATGATCATTTTCATCAATGCTAAACACACCTGTCCAAGTGCTTACCATCCCTCCACCATCACCAGATGAAGTCAATTAACACCAACTGCAAGACTAGCACCACAAACCACATAAAAGCAGCACACATTCAACAAACAGGTTTGGCCGCAGAGAGTTCCTGTTTTCATTCACTGTGCATCACTACTGGAAAATGAGGAGGAAGAAAAACTTCATAGATGAGGAGACCAAAATGATTGTGGAGTTCATTGTGAGGCACCACAAACGGCTATATGGTCTGCCCCCTTACTGCACCATTGGCATAAAGAAGGCATATCTATGGCAGCATTTAGCCACTGCTGTCACAGCATTGGGGGAGGATGTGCGCACGGTCCGTGACATCAAAAAGAAGTGGCAGGACAATAAGAGACTAGTGAAGGAGAAGTACGCCAGGATTGAGTTAGCCAGAATCCTCCTTGGCCACAATCCGGAACCTGCATCTATGTCACCACACTTGAGGAGGATGTCCTTACTACAATCCACCCCCACATGCTCCATGGGCTGCCTGTGAGTGATGTCCGTAACGTGGTACCATGTAAATGTGATGACAAGAACAAGTATATAAAATGACTGTCTGTGTTGCACCCCCATTGTGATTTAGGAAGTTGCCCAAAGTTTATATAAAAATATAGTCAGTCAGAGGGGCATGTGTTTCCCTCTGTATGTTGCAGCACAAGTCCCAGAATCCTTTGTCTTAGAAATGGCAAATCTTATTCCCACTATTGCAAACATGGGCCCAGTACTGCTGCCGTATACACTTAACACCATTAAGTAGCAACTGACAGAGTACCCCTTCCACTTATACAGACAGGGCTGGGTCAGTCAAGAATGTCGGGGGGTGGGGCAGAGCAGAGGAGGAAAATCAGCAGGCTAGGTAAAATAAAAACAATTTATCCCAAAAATAACTCACCTTGTGTCTGCTGCATCACCAAGCACAAGGTAAGAGAATACTAATTTTAAAACATTTCTTTCCCCTAGTCCGTTGTCTATTACCCACTGTGCCCCGCCATTGGACCCTCAATGCCCCAATGCTCCTACCTGCACCGGCCGCAGCAGTACTTCACAATACTGTTAGCATCCAGAAGATATGAGGCAATGTCTGCCAATGTCTGCCAAGTTACACATGTACATTTTCGATTTAGTTACTTTTCTCTCTTCTCACCTATTGACACATTCAGCCAAAGTACAGACAACTACATTAGCAGAGGTCCCTGCATCTTCTGGGAGAAAACAACATCATCCAGAGCAAGGCATACCACCCTCACTAACTGGTAAATCAAGCTAGTCAGGAGATGATCAAAATGCATACATTGTCAGCAGACAACAGAGGGACATATAGGGTCAGAATCTCAAAGGTAACCGGAGATGTAAATCTAACTTCACAACTATAGGAATTCTTAAAGGACATTTAACTTCAGCAAATTACATTTGTGAATAGCGAAAGACAAAAAATAAGATATCTAGCCTCATCATACCTTTGTGATTTGGGAACATTACATGTATTCTTTTGAAGGAAGTGACCCACTTGGGGCCACCCAGGTCACTGATGACCACCACTCTGCCTTCCGTACTAAATGAAGAGTCGGTCAGACAGTGGAGAATATAAACCGAATACTGTTTATTCGTATACACTCACAGTGGAGCCCCGTCTGCACAGTCTCTGTGAATGCTACAAAGTGAACTAAAGAACAGCAAGCAAACACATACATTATGTACATTTCATAGTTGGGCAAAGACACGCCACAGTGGAATTTTCCAGGCAGATGTAGCTGGATAGTGAAATACAAAAAAAAGGTTTCTGTTCTTGTGTCTTGCACAACCTAGCACAGTCCAAGGTTGTTTCACCCCGGGCCGCGACCGAACTCCGCTACCAGACAAGTGGGAAAGGGCCTTTATCTAGTGGGAGAGCTATGCGCTGGCATGAAGAGTTATTCATTACTAAAACAAAACTTAGCATTACAGAAACAAAACTTAGCAAAGGGCATTTCTCAGAAATAGATGAGATTAGTTCTGAACAGCCTAAAATTATGCCTATAAAGAAAATGGCGCAGCGAATGCTAACTAAAACATGACATTGCATAAGTATCATCAGGCCTAATCTTACAGACCCTCCTTTTAGCATGAGCTAAACACATTTTCTAATGAGTAAAAAGGAGATAAGAAGAAATGATATATAGGCAACATTACTATAGCAATATCAGCATGTCAAAAATCAATAAAGCATAAAGATTCAAAAAGTAAACAAGATGGAATTATGGACACTCCTTACAATCAACATTAGAAAGGGGAACAGCAAGGGGGGAGGAATCCTCAAATATTCCCTCATCCATATGCATTAGGTCGTCAATGTAATTCTGTAACATCATAGGAGCTTTTGTAACATGAGCCAATATTTTTTGTTTTGGTGTGAAAAAAGAGGCACAATAGGAACAACAGAAAGGAAGACATTGGATGAGGATGCAACAAAGTACCAACACAACTATGAGATAAACCAGTTCCTTAAAAATCCAACCCCAGTTACCAAAAAGGGACCAATTCAAATCCCCACTCTCCATGCCCTTGACATTGTCAATGATGTCCAGAATGGGTTGTGTTATTTTTTTCTCCAAATTCTGTATTCCCATGACACAATGATTGCCAATTAAGGTGCAAAAACCACCAGACTTGGCCACTATAAAATCCACTGCATATCTAGTATGTTCTGAATACACCTGCATGCTTTCCAATTGGTAGGAATATCTCTCAAGGCCACCTCTGTGGTATTGGACAAAATTTGCAATTTACATCCGAACTATTCTCTGACTTTCTGCTCCCTGGCCATAGCTGTAACTCCAAGGTAAACATGGAGGACAGGATGTATCAAACGTGATACCATTGTTGTAGCTATTCCCTTCTATATCTGAGACTCCTTCACAAAACTCTTTAGTTAATGTACGTTTCACCCTCTCTTTTTCGGTAGGATTACTTACACGGAACACCTAGGGGCAGGACCATCTCGAGAGCCATAGCTTCGGTCCCAATATAAACATTGGAATAAGTCCCATTAGACAAATATAAAATCCGGGATGTGCATATATTGCCCCTTCATAATTTACTGCAGAATATCTGGAATTAATTCCATATGTATTTGGATCTGATTCATTCTCTAGGGAAAATGTTTCTTTGTACAATATTGTTCCTGAACAATTTATGTACAAAGAAGTGTCTGTAAAATTCATTATGGGGCAACAAGCAGCATAGTAAACAGCCTTTCAAGGTACTTTTATTTCTTTACAATGCCAATCCACAAGTGGGATATTCTGTTTTTCCATTTCAAAATAATCACAGTATGTGCTGTTGTCAGAACCGGGGTAACCCTCACCCTGTGGCTTATTGTGATATACACATGGCCCAGGATAACCAAGTCCAAACACAACCTTCACTTCCACAAAGTCTGGTGGCCGGGTGTACGTGTAGTTGACAAGTGACAAGAGATGTGCTGTCCAGTGGCTAGCAATAGAACCAATAGGATAGAAAGCAGTCCCACTCCCACAGAATCTCTTAGGTGCTGTCACAAACACGTTATTCACTATAGCCCTCTTGTCTCGTCCCAGAGGAATGGGTCTGCTCATGTCAAGTGTAGGTGCACCATATACATCTTCCAAAAACCATAACACCACCATACTGTGATCACCACCATTACCAGAGCAATGACACACTCAATTGTACTTCAAATGGACCAAATTACACGATGTTGACTTGGAATTATTGGTTGCTCTTTCTCATCAACTGGTCTACCTAAAGGATGCATAATGAGACAAGAACAAGGAAGAACAAAATCACAAAATAGTGTTAGTGTTCCCAGTGTCCGTCGGAGCCTCATTGGTACAGGCTCCTATCGTCCATCAATCAGTTGGCACTCTTAAGCACCGGCGGTGGAGCTTGCTCTGTCATAATCTCTTTTCCTAGCCTATCCCATGCTGATAGAGTTGGTATACTCTCAGAGTATGCTTTTTCCCTAACTAATGTTCAGACAACCAAAGCAAAGCAACTACAGAATTTTCACTGATTCCGAACTCTTGTCGGTATTGCTTGTCAGTACGTGCCTACCTTATACAGTCCAACCCTAATCTTTTTCCTCCTTAGACTCAGTGGTCCTTGGTCCTAGGATGTACATTGTACCTGGCAGCCACAGGCACCGTATGATTAGAGAACAGAGGCTTCTGGATAGCTTATATATCAGGTGGAGCAGCCTCGTTCAAAACATCATCATTCTCCTTATCTGTTCGGGTCTAGATTCGTTGGACGTCACTAAAAGGTACAAACCTGGGCACTTGCTCACATTCAACATCTCCTATTAACTCCTTCACCCACTGGTCATAAGGCAACAGCAAAGGTACTCTCTTATAATGGGTGGCATGCACCCAATTCTTCCGCCCTGCAACATTTACAGCCATTTGAGTGACCAGTAGAATTTGCTCATGACCTTTCCACCTGGGTTCCAAATTTTTCTTCCGCAGAAAGTTCTTTATCAAAATGTAGTCTCCAGGCTGGATGTTGTGGCCAGGTCCCTCTGGTTTAAGAGGTAAGGAGTCTTGTACCTGTTGGTGAATAGAACACATACTTTCCGTTAACTGCCCTAGATAATCAAGCAACACAGGATGTTCAATCTCTGAAAACCTTTGAGGGCGCGGGACACCCCAGACATTCACTGGGTATCCGAATACCACCTAAAACAGGGACAAACCAGTTCTAGAATGTGCTGCAGTTCTAGTGGACAAAATAGCTAATGGAAGAGCATCTGGCCATTGCAACCCCCTCGTCTTCTGAAATGTTGCCAATTTCAGTTTGATCGTACCATTAAACTCAACAAGGTCCCCAGACTGCAGGGGATTGGCAGCATGACATTTCTGTATTATGTGCAAACTTTCACAAATTAAGTTAATCACTTTCCCATTAAAATGAGACCTGCTGTCACTTCAGATAACTCAGGGCATTCTGAATCAAGGAAAATACTCTTTAAGGAGTAGTTTTGCTGTTGTAATGGCTGTATTATTTTTAGCGGGATAAGCCTCAATCCATTTACTGAATGTATATGTCACTTGAGCAGTCAAACTATAGAATTTTTTATATCGACTTACACTAATATCAAGTTTTTAATACCGTAGGGACAGAACATCAAAGTCAAGAATATCGTTGACCAGAATCTTGACTTCAAGCTAAGTAATATCTTTTTTTTTATATCGAAGTAAGTCATATCGAAGTAAATAATATTGTTAGCAAAAATATTGTTGTAAATATTATCGATTTTTAAATGTATTTTAGTATGTATTTTATATGTATATTGAACATTTTTTAAAAAGTTTTTTCATTAATTTTAAATATATGAAATAAGGGGCCCATTAGGATGGCGGGCGGATCGCCCCCGCCTTGCTAGAGGTAGCCCCCGCCAGCCTGGCGGGGGCGATCTGCCCGCCATCCTTGCTCTAAAGACCCATGCCATAATATGATGGGGGGGGACCACGGCGGACGGAAAAGGTATAAGATGGTGGCGGTGTCTATCACACACCGCCAGCCATATTATGATGGGCAAATTTCAATGCCTTTTCGTGGTGGCAATGCCGCCACGGAAAGGCATGCAGAGAATCCCTGCGGGGGCCCATTGAAGGCCCCCAGGGACTCCGGGGGTGTGGGGGTGCACATGGGGGGTACCTATGGTACCCCCCGCATTTCAAAGTGCAACATGGCAGGCACCACACGGTGCCTGTCATGTTGTGCTTTGAAATGCACAACATGCATTTTTACCATTGACTCAGGCGGTGCTTTCAGCACCACCCGCCGCAATGGTAAAAATACAGGATGCACCCGCCAGTGCATCCTAATGGCCAAGGCGGGACCGTTGCTCCTATGGCAGAAAGTTCCGTTTTGCACGGGGATGGCGGGCGGGCAAAGTCCGCCCGCCATCCTAATGGGGGCCTTAGTGTTTAGAAAATGGTCCTTTTTAAAAATAATTTTTGTGTTTCAGTAAGAAAGCAGGTTGTGAGTTTATAGGGGTATAGGGTGGGAAATAATTTAATTATAATTAATTAATGAATATGTTTTTATTTATTGTTTGTGATTGTTAATTTATTGTAAATTAATTATTAATTGGTAATCCATTTTTGTTAATTGGTTAATTTATAATCATAATAATTATAATTAATATATATACATTTTTATTTATTGCTATTGTTAATTAATTTATTGTAAATGAATTATTAATTGGTAATTATTTTTTATTAATTGATTTGATTGATAATTAAAAATAATGATGTTATTTTTGATGTGTTGCTGGTTGTAGGTTTATATGGGAATAGGGTGGGAAGTAATTTAAATATAATTAATTAATTAATATGTTTTTATTTATTGTTATTGATTATTAATTTATTGTTAATTAATTATTACTTGGTAATTAATGTTTATTAATTGGTTAATTTATAATCGTATTATTTATATTTAATATACATTAATTTTTATTTATTGCTATTGTTAATTAATTTATTGTACATTAATTATTAATTGGTCATTATTTTTTATTAATTGATTTGATTGATAATTAAAAATAATGATGTTAGTTTTTAATGTGTAGCGGGTTTTAGGTTTATAAGGAAATAGGATGGGAAGTAATTTAAACATAATTAATTAATTAATATGTTTTTATTTATTGTTATCGATTATTAATTTATTGTTAATTAATTATTACTTGGTATTTACTGTTTATTAATTGGTTAATTCTAAATCATATTAATTATACTTAATGTATTAATAATTTGTATTTATTGTTATTGTTAATTAAATTATTGTTACTTAATTATTAATAGGGAATTATTTTTTATCAATTGATAATTAAATTAATTGTGTTATTTTTTATGTGTAGTGTGGTGTGTGTATATAGCGGAATAGGGTGGCTAGTAATTTAATTTTATTTAAGTAATTATTTAAATAGGTATTTATTAATATTTGTTTTGTTAAATAATTATTAATATGTTATTTATTTAAAAAAAAATAATTAATTGATAAGTATATTAATTTAACCCCTACGCTATCCTGCACTTTTCCTACTGTTGCACTCACTTGAGTGGGAATAGTAATTGGTACCCCTACTCTATCCAACACTTTCCCTACTGTTGCACCTACTGGAGTGGAAATAGTAATTTTTACCCCTACGCTATCCAACACTTTCCCTACTGTTGCACTCACTGGAGTGGGAATAGTAATTTTAACCCTTCCGCGATCCAACACTTTCCCTACTTTTGCACTCACTGGAGTGGGAATAGCAATTTTTAAGCCTATGCTATCCAATAGGGGTGGGCGGAAGTCGCGTTAGGGGCTATCGAGGAGAGGCATGGAGATTGAACATGCCTCTCCGCAATATTTCTGTTTTGCGAGCCGCCCATCGCCTCCTGCCCTCCTCCCGCTTACCACCAGCCTCTGGCACGCCTTATTAAATTAGATTTACAGGCTACAAATAAAGTTAAATAAATCTTACCTTACCTGGCGAGGAATGCTCATGCGCAGGCTCCCGCGCATGCGCAGTTTCAAAGAAGAAGCCTCGATGGGGAAGTTTGCAGGTCAATAAGGTAAGTTTTATTTAACTTTATTTGTAGCCTGTAAATCTTAAATATTAAGGTGGGCGGGTAGCGGGAGGCGGGCGGACGGCCAATTTCCGTTCCGCACGAGAACGTGCGATAATTTACCCCGTTTTCCGCCTTCTTTGGCAAAGGCCGAAGGTGCAAATTATCACACACTCCGTGGGCGGAACGAAAATGTCCGCCACCCTTACTATCCAACACTTTCCCTACTGTTGCACTAACTGGAGTGGGAATAGTAATTTTTACCCCTACGGTATCCAACACTTTCCCTACTGTTGCACTCAGTGGAGTGGGAATAGTAATTTTTGCTCCTACACTATCCAACACTTTCCCTACTGTTGCAGTCACTGGAGTTGGAATAGTAATTTTATTTGATACGCCATCTAATATTTTTTGTAATATTTTAGCCTATGTAGTGTAAAATTAATTTTAAAAAGATTAAAAATAATGTATTTTTTTATGTGTTACATATATTTAATACATTTTATCCATATTATTGTTTTATGTGAATAGATGTATTTATAATTTATTTTAAAAAAATCAACAATTTATAAGTTATTAAAATAAATATTAACACATTTTCATAAGTATGTTTTTATATATTATGGGGTCGATTCTGATTCAGTAAAATCCCCTACGAATACCCGTACGAATCGTACACCTTCAACTACCCCGTACGTACGATGAAGTACGATCCGAACCCAAATCAGATCTCTGTACGAATCGTACGAAAGACCGTACAACTTATGAATACGTACAAATCGCATTCGGAACACGCAGTACACGAAGTCCGTACGGTTTGAAGCAGCTTTTTCCGACCCAGCAAGTACTATTCATTATGACAGCACTCCGTACAACGCTACGGGAGTTTAAAACATCCGTAAAATCAGATTTCGACTCGAACCACGTGCGAAACGGCCCCCCCGCGGGTACGCGAGTACATCCCATGATTGCATAAGGGTACGGTGCATTGGTGTAAGGTGCATTGGGGTACAGTGTATAGGGGTACGGTGCATCGGGGTACGGTGCATCGGGGTACGGTACATAGGGGTACGGTGCATCAGGGTAGGGTGCATAGGAGTAAGAAGCAGAGGGGTACAGAGCATACCCCCATGATTGCAGGGGTATGGTGCGTATGTGAATGTGTGTCTCTCAGTACGAATTGCTCATACGACGTTTTCCATACGAATCGCGTTCACGGTCCCCAGTCCGGATCATACTTATCGGGTCGTACGGCATATTTACGATTCGTACGGTTCACTTTCAAGGTCCGTATCATATGGATTTTCCCATGCTTTTCGTACGGTTCACAACAATTCAGAGGTATATTTTTCCAACAGATCATACTACGCGATTCGGAGGGATTTGTACGATTCGTACGGAAACGGCTACGAATTCGAATCGACGAACGGATTAGTTTCCCGAATCGGAATCAACACCTATATATTATATGTATATGTTTAATGAATCTTTTAATTATATATATTACTTCACATTTTTAAGCATTTTAACATATTTTTTACCTATCTTTATTTTAATTTTATGTATTATTTTTCACTTTAAAAAAACTGATATTGTGACATCGATAATTTTTTTCTCTATATTTATTGTACTTACCATATTGTTGATAGAATGTCGATATTCTTGACTTCGAGATTTTTTTTGCAATGTTTTTGTAGGTCGATACTGTGACCTTCGATATTTTTTCAGTGATTCATATATCACCACTAAGACAAACTTGAGTTTATTGCATCGTTCCAACTCAATAAAGTCCATTTGAAGGACTTCAAACTGGAATGTAGGTGGTGTAAAATTATAGGGTACCTTTCCCTGGATTGTGCTTCATGCAAATCATACAATTTTTCACCAAATGCACAGCTGTTTTGGAAATGTTATCATTGCTACAAACCAAAGCTAACAATTTACAAATGCTTTTTGCACTAATATGAGCTGGACCATTTGCCATAGTAACCACAGGAAGTACATATGCATCAGGTAACATCCATATCTGCTCCCCAAACTTATCAATCCAACATCCAACTTACGCTGTCACAATTCTTCACAAGCACTCTTGCACAGTATACCGCAGGTTACATACCATTTAATGTAACGCAATGTCATGCTCCCATATGTATGAATATATGTAGCTGAATATGACAAGTATATGCATTTATTAAAATACAATTTATGTTACCAAAAAATGTTTGTCTCCCTGGTTTTCTCCCCTTTTCCTTCCGCTCTCAGCAATTGATTGTGCTTTCTGAAACTGACCTTTAATTAATACCCTATGAGACATTTTTGTATGTTACAAATTCTTTATAATAGGCAATAGGATTTTTTCTAGGATCAGGCAGAGTAGCCGTAAGTGCCAAAACCTCACTCCTTTTCCATGGGGTATAGACCCATTTCTCCTGGAAGCGGGCATCCACAGCTGTTCTAGTGACCGCTCCGTGTTGGTCCATTAACTCAGGTGTTTCTTGATGATAAATTGGGTGAACTTCTTGCATAGGGTACTGGGCTATTTGAGGACAACTCTTTTCATATTCTCTGCCTCTAAAAGAAAGTAAAGTAGAAATAATACCGAAGACTTGGTCTGACGCTAGGTCGTAACATAGACACAGTCCCTGATATCAAATAATATTTGGGGAGCCTCCGTTTTGATTTGTGTGTGCCGAAGCTCAATCAATGCGGCAGACATGGGCTAAAAGGCATGTTGCTGTATAAAAGGTTTGAAATTATGTAGAACCTGCCAAATATCCTCAAGACTATGTATTACATTGCAAGCCCACCGCATTGCCTGACCCGCTTTTACCCTCTTCTCATCCTTCCCCCCTTCAGATCGCACCAACGGACCTGACCATTCCCTAAATCTCATCAAATCCATGTCTTTGAAGCCAGGTACAGGTCTTTCTGTACCCAATGACAATGGAGAATAAATTTCCAAAACAGCAGTAGTAGGTAGTACTGTGGTCAGAGATTGTACCAGAGGAGAAGAAATAGGAGGTACAGAAATCAGAGGAATAGATTTAACAGATGTCACTGTTGTCAAAGATGGTGAGGAAAGAGAAACCGGACCGGTGGGTATAACAGTCGTAGAGACACGGGAACCTTGGGCAGGTGTCTGCTGCTGAGGAGGAACCAGAGGATATATCCTTTGTGGGGCATAGGGGTCGGGGGACAGTGGTCAGGGATCTAACCGAGCCTCAATGAAAGTAGCCTCATCCTCCTTCGCCACATAAGAGTTATCAATATGCAACCGAAATCGCCTATATTCACATTCTATTCCTGTCTCTCGTTTTTATTTATCATAAGCTACAGCCTTCTGTGTAAGGTTTTGCATCTTTCTTATTCTAGCATCTCTCTCCATATTTAACCGCCTTTTTTTGGCCTCCATTTGCCAAGTTCGAAGGGACTCAAACATGGACTGTGTACTAAGTCTCTTAAACAACTGCTCCTGAAGAAATTCAATCTTCTGTTTATAAAGAGAGCCTGTCAGAGGCCACTGCAATTCAGCATTGTCCCAAATATATTTGTGCCATAAAGTATTAAACATAATAGGACCAAGGCCATGGTTTATAAACATATCAAAGTCTGGACTGCCTTCAGGAGGTGCAGGCTGGGATTCTTCCAACGCTGCATCTGTAGAAAAACAACGACAATACAAACTCCAGATCTTACTAAAACCAGGCATTGCAAAGAAAAATAAAATAAAATAATTATTTTACTTGGCAAAGTATTTGCAAACTCTTTTCATCAAAACAGCCCTTAGACTGAAACTAACTCAACCCATAATGGTACCATCTCCATATAGAACTGAAACACCTGATATCAGAAGCACATATGAACTGATTGTCTACTTCCGATTCTTCAGTCCAAACAGTCAGATCAAGGGTTCACCGTTCAGGACCCCAGTCAGGATGACCACTGGGCAAGACACCCTCCGGTGGGACAGAGAAAGCAGCTGCGAGAATCTGAGCTGTTTGTGCAGGAAGCCTGTGGTATTCAGTTTTAAACTATTGCTAGTATTTCTTCATCAGCCATTGTAAGAATGAGAATTTTCAGCATATGTCATCTTTGCAATGGAACTCTGTGCTTCCTGAACTCCTGCCTGGAATGTATTGATTTAAGTGTGAGGGCAGTGATACTGGAGCACAGACCAGAAGCTAAGTCTAGCAGGGGAGAGGAGTTGGCTTAATGGCTAGGGCGTCCGACCTCAAATCTGGGGAACTGGGTTCGAGTCTCAGCAATGACGCTGAACATCCTGTGATTCTGGGTATATCACTTAGGGCCCTATGTATCAAGCAAATTAGAATTCACGAATTTCGGCCTTTGCGAATGCTAATTTGCTAAATGGAATGTATGAAACATTTTTGCAGCAAAATAAGGAATCGCAAAATTTGCCATTCCTTGTTTTGCGATTGCGCTTAAGGAATCGCAAATTTAGTGATTCCTTAAATGCAATGTATCAAATAAAAATGTATGCAAAAATGCCCATAAAGAATCGCAAATAAATTACCACCAACTTCTAGTTGGTGGTAAGTTGCGAATTCTTTTGAAAAAGCAATTAATTTTAAATCCAAAGGTGGCATATGACGTTCATACATGCCCTTAGGGCATGTATGTGCGCCATATGCCCACACATGTCATTTTCAGGTGTGCAGCAGGGTGTTCTTGTGACACCCCTGCACCCTTGAAAATATTCCTAAATTGCGATTAGCAAATTGCTAATCGCAAATTTCCCCTTCATTCCTATGGGCCTCCTGGCCCATAGAAATGAATGGGAATTTTGCGATTAGTAATTTGCTAATCGTGATGGAGCAAGGATTCGCACATAAAGCGACTTGCTCTCATTCAAGAACCTCGTCTAATGTATAATCATATTAATCCAGTTGTTCGTCATTTGTTCAGCGTTTTCCCCAATACGCGGGTGTCCCCAGGATGCTTGCTTGTGTGTCTTTTCATACTAACAAAGCTTGCACTAAAGAAATGGCCGCTTCGCTGAAATTCAGTCTGCGCATGCGTCGGTCATACCCATGTGATGTGACGCACTCGCATTCTGGAGGGAATAAGTTGCTCATGCGCACTGTTGCAAACATGGCCGCTTGTCTTTCACCACGCACTGTGCTTGCTACAGCTGCTTCAGCCTATCCGCCTTTTCGCACTAAACTGTAATGCTATAGATATTATAAAGTAAGGGATGTAGTAAAATCTACCCTGGTATACAGTGTGATCAGTTTTATGTATGATTCTAATTTGTTCTCGCTTACTTTTCATGTACCGCGTCTCTGGGGCTGGGAAAATCGGGAGCGGAGCCATACTTGAGGCTCTGCTGGGCACCAACATGTGACCGGGGAGAAACTCTACTGCGCAGAAGCTGAAGCAAGACAGCTGGCTCATGAAGCCCAATGCGCCTGGGAACTCTCTCCAGGAGATCGAATCCTACCTTGAGCGAAGAGACACTGTTGCTATTTGCCATGCACTTGTATTATTTTCCTGTATTCCTATGATGGGAACGTGAACTCAAGGGGCGGATGTGCAAATTTTCATATTCATGATGAGAACACTGAATTCTAGGAGGTGACAAAGACCAGGTCACCTCTCCTGACCAATCACAATGTGAGAAACTGTCACTTGCAACATTAGTGGGTGGTCTGAGGGACCCCAAATAGTATAATTGACCGGGTATTCCATAGAGAAATTGTCCGACTTGTCCGAGTAGCAGACCTGTCACTGACCCTACGAACTCTATAGGTGCTCAATCTGAGAGTGCTGCGGAGCACTCTGTCCATACTTTCCACAAACCTCGTAAGGGGTGGAAATAGTCCTAAGTGCTGGCGAAGCACTTTGCTGGGGAAATTCGAAAACCCAATCGGGGTTGCTGGCGGATTACTTGCAGGAGAGGGGTAACGCAGGCGTTGCATCCGAAGCTGTAGGTGTTGGTCGTACCCTGGGAGGCCCAGTCTTGACCCAAACCTGAGGGGTATCCTGTCCTGAACTGTCCTTGAGCTGTACCTGCTCGCATTCTGGTATTCCAATCCTTGAGGGTCCTTGTCCCCGTCTTTCCAAACTGACCCGTGGCCAGGGTTAGTCCTCACTCCTATCTAGGTAAATATAAGCTGTGGGTTTGCATTTTCCCATAGTTCTCTCTCTTCTCTCTCTGTCCCATTCCTTACTCTCCTTTCTAAAATAAAGCAGTCTTGCCTGTGATATTGTTTCCTGAAATGCCAATCATATCTGCAATTGCTTATTAGATTTGTTCCACATCTCTCCCTTCCTTTAGAACATTGTTGAACTATCGAATTTATTAGTATGTTCCTATTTTTCCCTTCCTTTAGTATGATTGCAGTGAACTTAGCAAGAATAGCCTAAATAGTCTAGGTCAAGTACATGTTTTAGGTCCCATTAATATCCCATGTTCTAGTATAAAGTTGCGGAGAACTAGTTCTGTTCTTAAGATTTTACCTTTAGTGTTCCCATATACTCAAATGGTACTTGCTCTAATTCACAGCTATATTGTGGTTTTGATCTTAATGATTGATGTATTACTTTGCATATCGTTTTTTGCTTTGGCATATTTTCTTTGAAATCTTTATATAAAAGTTTAAACTCATCAGGTGTCTGTGGTCATTTTACCAAAAAGTCGTGGATAAGTATGTTCTGATTATAAAGTGTATTTTCTAGGTCCCTTGTCACCTATTCCCTGCTAGCTCCTGGTCTGTCAAGAGTAATGTGCCTCTGGTAAGTCAGGTACATGGTCTGCAGAGGCGTGAAGTTAAACTTTAATTGCTCATAGCAGCGTGTAGGATTTCACCAGGTTCACGCAAGTCATTGATTGTACGGATGCACGCCAGGGCCCAGTGCGTGTAAGAAATTGGTAACCTCGGTGACCCGGGTGAACTGCGCGCTCTATCAGTAATTTTCTGGTAACCAGAGGATGGTTAGGACTAGTTAAATTAGGTAGACAGGATAGCTGATAAATAAACCGTGAAAATAAAATGTGCTGCTGAAATTTCTATGCTGCTGATTTTTTTTTATTACATTGATTCAAAGATTTTGAAATGTTTTAAGGATATATATGTGTCTATGTATATGAATTTTGCATTGCTGCTATAAGTGTTGAATGCAATATTAACAAAAGTATTGTTTGTAAGTGTTCAGTGTAGTCCGAATCCCCGGGGAGGTATTATAGCTAACGGTGAACAGAATCCGGTTAGCTGCTAAAGTCACTTGTTTGAGTCATTAGTGCAGGGTTAGGAATAACTGGAAGCACTAATTAGGATCTTTTTGTATCTGAGTAAATGATAGCTACGAGTCCTTTTATAAAACTTTCATTGCGATATCACCTAGTAAGGGTCGCATACGGAAGGAGTAGTAGGGTCTCCGAGGCTTGAATGGTAAGTAAATTAGTCCGCTGGTGAAAGCCTGACTTAGTATATATCCCAGGAAGAAGTGGATGAGTCAGGGGAATAACAGGTTCTATTTTACGCGTATGAGAGGTTAGGCAAAGAAGTCTACCCCGAGTGAATGAAAAGTAGACAGAAGTGGTTTACTAGTAGCGAAAGACAATTTTTCTATCTGTTTAGAACACTCAGACACAGTGGCAAACGTTGCGTGTTGTTGACTAAGATTTGCATTCGCACTTTAGGGAAAGTAAAAAGTTTCCGTTACCTTGTGAAGGAGGGAGTCGGTCGGAAGACTGCTCTGACGTCACTACGCGCCGCGCTGGTATTGGTCAAGACCGCGGGTGTATAGTGAAGCCGAATTTGTGAAGGAGGGGTGAGTGCCGAAGCGTGAGACTCTGTCTTGCGAAAAGGCCGCGCACCCATTGGTTAAGGATTTCTTGTATTCACTGAGTTGATTGGTTACTACGAAATAGAAGTCGCGCTAGCATTGGAAGCACAAAGGTAAACAAAAATTAATCAGGCCGAGTTAGAAGCGAGTCTGGAAAGTTGTATGTGGTATCCCGATTTTATACCGAATCCAAAGTACCTAGGATTTCATAGGGATCAGATTTTACGAGGTAGACCGCACATGATGTATGGAATAAAAAGGAAAATGTCATTTACTGACAAAGTAAAAATTTTTTTTAAAACAGACAAGCCCATTAGAACGAGGGAAGGCGTGCTCATTCCCCCACCAAATACTCCTGGCTCTTTCATGATGTTTGACAAAGGGTATCATACCTGTGTATGGTTAGAAAACTGGGCAAAGTATACTGCAGATGACGCAGTCCTAGCATTCCCTATTGAAGGCACATTTAATGGTCGGATCCTGTTTAACTTGAGGACCCGCATGAATGAATTACACCCCAGACCTAGATTGACCCAGTACGAAGCCCTGGAAGAATGGGAGATTGAGGCTCTAGAAAGAGATAGACCCCGGATGGACAAGGGATTAAGTAAATGGTATACGAGGGTGCAAGCGCAAACCAAAGAGCAGAAGATGAAACAGTGGAGACAAAACATGATGACAGAGGGATTGTTTCCAATGATGGGGGTATTAGAAGAAAAGAAAGGAAAAAGTAAAGAAAAGACCCATCATATCATGCCCGTAGGGGACTCAGAGGATGAGCACCTAGAAGATTTGTTAATGAAAAACCCACCTCCCTATGTTGCAGAATCAGAACCTGTGCAATCACCAAACCCCTTTTCAAAGTATCCCAGATGTCGGAGGGATAGTGATACAGATGGAACGGGTACAGATAGTAAAACCAGTAACGGGGATGGGTTTTGCAGACCTAGATCCACGGTCCCAAATTATCAGCCGTTTGGAAAAGGTCCACCTCGATTGGTCACTCCGACTGCTCCAAGTATTTATCCTCCCTTGGTACCTCAAGTATTGCATGACAATTCTGCAGAAAAGGCTTTACGAGAAAAAGAGAAAGAAGCCCTGGCTAGACAGCGAGATGATTTAGTTCGAACCATAGCCCAGATTCATCCCCATCCAGATTCCCTGACTATTCCAGTAACTATTGGTCCTGCTATTCCCCTGTATAGGGATGGCCTGGCTAGTCCTCGTCCTCCTGTTATCACCCCAATTATGCCAACTCCTAGCATTCCACTCCCGAGAAAAGAAATGCTCATAGATGATGATCAAGAAAGTGAATGCGAATCAGTGGTCCTGATGGATATGCCCATCAGGGAAACCAGAACTAGCATGTTAGGATCCAGAAGTCAGAATAAGACAAAGGAGGTTCTGATTGAAAGCACGTCTGGGGTTAGAAGTGCCACAGTAGTATCCCCAGAAGAATTAGACAGATGGACCAAAGAGCTGGAGAAAGAGACCACTCCCCAACCCAAAGCATTAGAAATATATAAATTGAGAATAGAAATAGAAGAGATGATGGCTGGAAATGTGGGAGTGGAACGCCTGAACTCCTTCAGTGAAGAAGAGTTACTGTTCATCAGTAAAAACCTTACCCGAAACGCTAGATTGCTCCATGAAAGATTAATGGACACTGCCACAGAAATGGGGATAGATATCAGTCGCTCCAAAATTCTTCAGAAACCCTACAGAGTAGACTTTTCAGACAAAGACTTAGAAAGCTTGAATGTGATGGGAAAACAGATCCAGATAAAGGAATTACTGAAACTCTTACAGAAATGGGGGGATGTAGGAAAGTGGAAGACCCGGTGGGCAAAGAAAAAGGAAGACAGTAGAGCTAAGTCTCAGGTTTCAGAATATGTGCTAAAAGAAGTAACACCCACAGAAAAATTGTGTCCCATGAGAGAGGTCCCCGGGGGAAAATATGTCCATGTCCCCTGGTCCCGACAGGATATTGTGTCCTTTACTAATGATTTCCCTAAACTCCGAGAGAAACCAGTTGATTGGTACCGACAGGTTGAGCGCTTCATCAAGGTTCAGAAATGTCTCCTGAAAGACCTGGATGGGTTTTTCGACATTGTAGTTCCTGTAGATTTATGGACCGATTGCAAAATTGAGATTGATTGGCCTAGTGAGGAATTTGCGAGAGACGAGAAAACAGGAGCTCCCGCACCTGAAGTAATGAGGAAGTATGAGCAAGTCATACCTCAAGAAAAAGGTTCCCGCAAAGGAAACAGATTGGACCCGGATAGATAGAACTACCCAAGAGCGTGATGAATCTGTCCACGCCTTTTATGAAAGGTTGCTGCAAGTGTTTAAGACTTACAGTGGAATCGATAATGTGGACATGAAGGACATGACCCATTTCAGTTACAGATTTGTGCTAGGATTAAGGCCTGAAATATCCCAATAGATTTGAGACAATAAAATCAGTTGGCAGGGAAAACCTATAGACGATGTCTTAAAATACGCCAAGTATTGCGAAGACGAAATTGAAAATAAAAAGAAAGCTCTCAAGGAAAAAGTAATGTGGGCACAAGTGAAGTTGGCCGAACAGCAAGAAAAACAGTTAAGTAAATTGAATTCTAATAATAATACCCAAAGTACCAATGCTGGGGGAGGAGGGAAGCCCCGAGCAAAATTGAGTCGGGAAGAGGCTATGAAGAAGTTACTTGCCACGGGTGCGGCCAGATAGGGCATTGGAGAGACGAGTGTCCACACCTGCAGGCCGGTAATGCCCCTGTAAATGGTTTAAATCCACAGGTGCAGAAAGAGGGGACAAGGAAGAACCAGCAACAGGTAAAATTACCTCCAGTACCTCGCGCTCCTAGACAAAATTTTAAGAATCAGGGTCAGCAGAATGAGAGGGCGGAAGTATGGGAAGTCGAGAATGAGAGAAATGCAGCCACTCCACAGTATTTGTTAAATGATTCCTTCCTCTGTGAAGATCAAGATTGACGGGGCCTGAGAGGGGAGGACCAGGAGTGCGTGCTTGGCGCCTCCTTACCGGTAGACCAGACTGGACCATACATTGAAGGAAAGGTTGAAGGAAAAGACGTCACCTTTCTGTTGGACACTGGTGCTACCAGATCCACTGTAAGAACCGTGGATGTTCCTAACCTACCCCTTTCGGGAGAAGCGATCCAAGTAGTGGGTGTCTCCAATCAAATAATAAGTACTCCAGTAACTGAACCAATGGAAATTTCTATAGGAAATTTCAAAGAAATGCACAGATTTGTGGTCTGTGATTCCAGTCCTGTGAACCTGTTAGGACGTGATTTGTTGTGTAAGATGAACTGTACCATCTATTGCACACCAAAAGGTGTCGAAATTCAGACCCCCGATGAAGATGGTTTGTACAAACTGATGTTGGTCAGACAAGATTCTGATATTAAACCCTTGTAAGTTGAGGATTTACCTGAAGAGCTCCAGTTGAGAGTAGTACCAGAAGTGTGGGATTTCACAGGAAAGGATGTAGGCTTAATGGCAAATGTGGACCCAATTAAAATAACCATAAAAACGAATGCTGTATACCCCAGAACCAGACAGTACAAAATGAGTGCAGAAATGAAAGCAGGCGTCGCAATTGAGATTACCAGGCTGCTCGAAGCGGAAATATTAGAGGAAGTGATGAGCAGTCCCTGTAATTCACCTATCATTGGGATCAAGAAGCCTAGTGGAAAGTACCAGGTAGTGCAAGACTTGCGCAAGGTAAACCAAATTGTTGTGCCTTGCTGTCCTGTTGTGCCCAACCCTGCAGTGATACTATATCAGATTCCATGGAATGCAGAGTGGTTCACTGTCATTGACCTGTGCCATGCATTCTTTTCCATCCCATTGCATCCAGAAAGCAAGTTCCTTTTTAGTTTTGAATTTGACAGCCATATCTATGTCTGGAATCGTGTTCCCCAGGGGTACACCGAAAGTCCATCGATTTTCAACCAGATACTAAAGAAGTGCCTTGAAACTCTAGTGCTGCCGAGAGAGTCTGTTTTGGTGCAATACATAGATGACCTATTAGTGGCATCTAAAATCCAGACGGACTGTGTCACCGACACAATTGCCTTGCTGAATCACCTAGGAAAGGGAGGACATAAGGTGTCGCCTGACAAATTACAGTTTTGTAAGAACTCAGTGAAGTATCTGGGGCACCAGATAGAAAAAGGAATCAGGAAAGTCACTACAGAGAGGATCAAAATAATTAAAGCAATGGAATTACCCAGAACTCAGAAAGAGGTGAGAGTGTTCCTAGGAGTTGTGGGTTACTGCAGGCAATGGATTGTAGGATTTGCAGCTCTAGCAAAACCTTTAATAAAAATGACCAAGAAAGGAGTGGAAGACCCTGTCAGTTGGGACAGTGAGAGCATGAACGCTTGGGTAACATTGCGAAACTGTCTATGTAACGCTCCTGCATTGGGTATGCCTGATTATTCCAAGTCCTTTGAACTATTCTGTGACACAAGAGAAAATTGTGCTCTTTCAGTCCTGACCCAGGAGCATGGACTGGTCAGACGTCCGGTGGCCTATTTTTCGGCCACCCTAGATCCGGTGGCTGCTGGATTACCTGGATGCCTGAAAGCAGTGGCTGCTACTTGCGTCAGTCTGGAACAGAGTGAGAACATTGTCATGGGACATCATGTCACTGTATATGTTCCTCATTCTGTAATCCTACTGACTAGAACTAAGACCCAGTACCTCACGCCTAGTCGGCTGACTAAGTATGAGAGAATTTTGATTGGTGCTGAAAATGTAACCATTTCCCGGTGCAACGTCCTAAACCCTGCGACACTGTTACCTGTTCCTCTGGATGTAGAGATTGAAGAGGAAGGGGAACATAATTGCATCGATTTAACCGAATTCAGTACTAAGCCCCGTCCTGACATCCGCGAGATAGCTTTACTTGATGGAGATCTTACCATCTTTGTAGATGGCTCGTGTTTAAGACATGAAAGTGGAGGACTGTGTGCTGCATATGCTGTGGTCATATTGACGCACACCATAGAAGCATCTTACCTATGTGAAGTGAAGTCTGCACAAGTGGCAGAACTCATTGCGCTAACCAGAGCATGTCAGAGGGGTAAGAACAAAAGAATAACTGTTTACACCGACAGCCAGTATTGTTACGGGGTTGTTCATGACTTCGGCCAATTGTGGTTGCAAAGAGAATTCATGACTTCCTCAGGTACTCCTATCAGAAATGGAAAGGTGGTACATAACTTACTGGAAGCTATCCAATTGCCCAAAGAATTGGCTGTGGTCAAGTGTGCGGCTCACAGATCAGGAAATGATGATGTGACAGCCGGCAATAGATACGCTGACCAAATTGCCCAATTTTGTGTCCGATACCAAATGTCCCTCCAAATTGGGTTGTCGGGTGGAACCAGCTGCCAACTTATGTTGTTTGAGAATGTGTCAACTTGGGAAGAATTAAAAGATTTGCAACAGGCAACAGACAGGCAAGAAAAAGGCAGGTGGTCAGAAGATGGATGCAAATTGAGAGATGATGGTGTGGTGGTAAACTCGGCTGGGGTGCCTGTGCTGCCTGACAGCTTGATAGACCCCATGATCAGAATGATACATGAACCAACACATATGGGAAGGGACGCAATGTGTCGGGTGTTTGACAAGGTGTTCTGTAATTCAAAATTCAGGAACCAAGCGGAAAGGCTTTGCCAGAGGTGCCTAGTGTGTCAGCAATTCAATGCAGGAAAAAGGACTGTAGTAGAACAGAGTACTATTGGAAAGGCAGTAGGTCCCTTTGTCAGAATGCAGGCAGACTTTATAACAATGCCCATGTGCAAAGGGTATAGGTACATCTTAGTCATAGTCTGCCTATTCTCCCGGTGGGTGGAGGCCTATCCAGCAAAGAAAAATGATGCCCTAACTACAGCCAAATTATTGCTCAGGGAGTTGATACCTAGATACGGAATTCCTGAGACAATCGAAACAGACCAAGGTGGGCATTTTGCCAACGATGTCCTAGAGGAACTCTGTGCAGCATTTAAAATGAAGCAAAGACTGCATTGTGCCTACCGTCCAGAGGCTTCTGGGGTAGTGGAGCAAATAAATGGCACCCTGAAGTCCAGATTGGCAAAAATGTGTGATTCCACAAAGATGAACTGGATAGAAGCTTTACCCCTTGTGCTGATGAGTTTGAGAAGTATCCCGAACCGAAAAACTGGCCTGAGCCCCCATGAAGTGTTAATGGGAAGAGTGATGCGGCAGGCATGGGTACCCGGACACAAACTGCTAAGCATTTCTGATGATATGGTATTAGAATACTGCAAGCAGCTGGGTGACCAAGTGCGTTCTCTCTCTCACCAGATTGGAGAGACAGCTGACGAATGGCCAAAGACTCCAGCACATAAACTGCAACCAGGAGATTGGGTGGTGCTAAAGAAACACACCAGGAAGAGTTGCCTGAAACCGAAGTGGGGAAAGCCGAGACAAGTGATCCTCGTCACTACAACTGCTGTAAAGTGTGCTGGTGTACCGAAGTGGATCCACGCCAGTCACACGAAGCGGGTAACTGGAGAAAACGCGACTGGAGCTGAAGGCAGCGCAGCTGAAGAGGCCCCCGAGGAGGAGAGCCCGGAGCTAGCTGACATCGAACTGCCGAGCACAAGTCGAGACGTTGATTGGTTCCCCGCAGACGATCAGGTTCATGATCCAATACGAACCAGAAAATATTCCTACCTAGACAGTGAGTGGGATAGTCCAGGTGAGCTAGAAATAGAAGAAGAAGGTCAGGGCGGCGAGACTCACATCACACCTGATCAGGAAATAGGCCAAGTAGGGTCAGATCAAAGCATCGAGACTCCTCCTGAAACTCCGGAGTCTGGAAAGGGACAGATAGTGATTAAAGCTGACGTTCATGCGGAAGAGAACAAAGAGATCGAAGAGCATGAACAGGAACAGATAGAAATAGACCAACGTGTTCGGGCAACAGAAATAAAGTCACCCGAAAACAAAAGGCAAGTGCGGTTCGAACCTGAACAGAATCAGATTAGGGACCAGGCAGAAGAAATAGATGAAAGACCTGGAACTAGTCAGACAGGTAGGGAAACAGAGGTGCCACAACGAAGTGAAATAAAAAGAGTGCACGAGGAAGGCCAAGTTTCCTCGACTACTGGAAGGCACAGAGACGGAAGTGCACCCCGATACGTCAAAAGACTGAGCCTCAGATTAAAGACAGTCGAAGAAAAACTGAGAGACAGAAAAAGGGCTGAAAGTGAAAGAAAGGCAGCCCGAGGCAAGTCTCTGAGAAAGAGCGACAGAGTAAAGAAGCAGAACCGACTGTATCGGAGCCCTGAATGGACTTACTTGGTGTTGGAAGAAATTGATGAGCCCCACCACAGTGGCAAAAGTGACGAAGAGTCCATCACTGATCGGAGTTCTGACGAAGACCCTCCTTGAGAAAGCCCCGAAGTGAGCCTTTGGTACAAAGAAGCGAAGAGGGATAGCAAAAGCCACCTGTAAGCTAAAATGTCTGATTCGACTGTCACTGGAAGGTCCAGATTTGGGTGTTGCAAAACCTGCTGTAAAATATGCTTATGTAGTATAGCTATGCTAATAGTGATGTGGATAGGACTAACAATTTTCTTACCTTTTATGATAAGTAAAAATCCTAACTTGTCCCCTACTGAACCAGAAGCAATAGACGTAGGGGCTGTACAGACTGCAGAAACACCACGAAGCTTAGAAAGACGTGACAAACCAGTGAGTCTGACACACACACAACCTAATTTAGAAGCATCAGATGAGGATGGACTACACTTTCACAAAATGAAAAACCGGACGCATTTAAATGTTTTTGCTAACTTGTTAGTACATTACGTAGAGGCTATGGAAATAGAAGACTGCTATGTCTGCATGAAGCTACCCACCTCTGTAGCCGAAGGCGTGACATATCACCATCTACCGTTAACATATGGAATTTCCTGTAGTATATTAGCTAGCTTGTTTTATAGGAGCACTTTACAGTACTACTATTCGAATGTTGACGTAATCTTTTCTGAACTTCCTATTAGAGGACACCTGAACCTTGTACATATTAGGAGCGAGGTGACCCGTTATATGGGAGAATATTTCCTGACTATAGGTAACATAGATTTAGACGAAGCAAGACAAGCTAATCTGACCTGTTCTCTGCAAGAGCAGGAAAAGATGTTCATAAAAATGGCAGACAGAAGGAGAGAAAAGTTCCAGAAGAAAGCAAATGACGAAAAGGATAGAGTCCCTAGGTGGGCTGAACACATGGATAACACCTCGCAAGGCGAAGCTAATCCTGCCTTGTTGCTGGATTTTGAACGAAAGGGGAAACTTTGTATCCATAGGGAAAAGACAGAGTACTATAACAATGTATTCATCGGTTCCAGCGAGTGTGAACATAATTACAAGGTAATTGGAGGTTGGGGTTTCAAAAATGGGTCAGAACCTGTGTTTCCCGGAATATATTATATATGTGGGAACAAGGCTTATTTCAAATTGCCGGATCACTGGTATGGAAGCTGCTACTTTGGCATTGTTTTCCCGAAAATATACCATGTGAATAATGCAGGTGGAAGCGATGATGATATTAATGGCTTAGAGCGTAGTAAACGTGAGAGTGTAGGTGAAATTATAGGTGACATTTTTAGTGCACTGATACCTGGAATGGGGGTAGTTCTGAACACTCATAGAATCTGCAAATTGTCTACAGTTGTGGACCGGTTATCCACGGACACTGCTGCTGGATTCCTGCTGGTCAATACCGAAATGGTTGCGATCAGATCAATGGTTTTGCAGAATCGCCTTGCTCTTGACACCTTATTGGCAAAAGAGGGCGGAGTCTGTAGAATGCTGAAGGCGCAACATTGTTGCACCTACATTCCTGATAAAAGTATCGAATTAAAACAATATGTGAAGAACATAACTAATTTGGAAAAAGAACTCAAACCATTGGCGGTTGACAGTGCTTGGACGAGACTGACTGGAGGTCTCTCCTCTATAGGTAGTTGGTTTTCTAACCTAGGTAGAAATATTTTATGGAAAATACTGATGCCAATAGTTGTAATAGGTGTGGTTGTATTGATCATCTTCATCTGCTGCAAATGTCAGAAGTGCAAAAAGAAGTACCAAGTAAATAAGAGGGGGTGAAGAGAAATATTGATGAATTAGAATTAGAAGAATTAAGGAATGAGGTCTACAAAAAGGTGAAAAATCACCACTCTCATAGAGAAGCTGAAAGAAAAATCAACAATAAGTTTGTTGAAATACAGATGAGTGATGTGGATGAATGAAAAAGTTGGCATCTGTTTCCATTATGTGGTGATGATAGTAAATATCATCAAAGAGGGGATTGATGGAGCAAGGATTCGCACATAAAGCGACTTGCTCTCATTCAAGAACCTCGTCTAATGTATAATCATATTAATCCAGTTGTTCGTCATTTGTTCAGCGTTTTCCCCAATACGCGGGTGTCCCCAGGATGCTTGCTTGTGTGTCTTTTCATACTAACAAAGCTTGCACTAAAGAAATGGCCGCTTCGCTGAAATTCAGTCTGCGCATGCGTCGGTCATACCCATGTGATGTGACGCACTCGCATTCTGGAGGGAATAAGTTGCTCATGCGCACTGTTGCAAACATGGCCGCTTGTCTTTCACCACGCACTGTGCTTGCTACAGCTGCTTCAGCCTATCCGCCTTTTCGCACTAAACTGTAATGCTATAGATATTATAAAGTAAGGGATGTAGTAAAATCTACCCTGGTATACAGTGTGATCAGTTTTATGTATGATTCTAATTTGTTCTCGCTTACTTTTCATGTACCGCGTCTCTGGGGCTGGGAAAATCGGGAGCGGAGCCATACTTGAGGCTCTGCTGGGCACCAACATGTGACCGGGGAGAAACTCTACTGCGCAGAAGCTGAAGCAAGCCAGCTGGCTCATGAAGCCCAATGCGCCTGGGAACTCTCTCCAGGAGATCGAATCCTACCTTGAGCGAAGAGACACTGTTGCTATTTGCCATGCACTTGTATTATTTTCCTGTATTCCTATGATGGGAACGTGAACTCAAGGGGCGGATGTGCAAATTTTCATATTCATGATGAGAACACTGAATTCTAGGAGGTGACAAAGACCAGGTCACCTCTCCTGACCAATCACAATGTGAGAAACTGTCACTTGCAACATTAGTGGGTGGTCTGAGGGACCCCAAATAGTATAATTGACCGGGTATTCCATAGAGAAATTGTCCGACTTGTCCGAGTAGCAGACCTGTCACTGACCCTACGAACTCTATAGGTGCTCAATCTGAGAGTGCTGCGGAGCACTCTGTCCATACTTTCCACAAACTCCTAAGGGGTGGAAATAGTCCTAAGTGCTGGCGAAGCACTTTGCTGGGGAAATTCGAAAACCCAATCGGGGTTGCTGGCGGATTACTTGCAGGAGAGGGGTAACGCAGGCGTTGCATCCGAAGCTGTAGGTGTTGGTCGTACCCTGGGAGGCCCAGTCTTGACCCAAACCTGAGGGGTATCCTGTCCTGAACTGTCCTTGAGCTGTACCTGCTCGCATTCTGGTATTCCAATCCTTGAGGGTCCTTGTCCCCGTCTTTCCAAACTGACCCGTGGCCAGGGTTAGTCCTCACTCCTATCTAGGTAAATATAAGCTGTGGGTTTGCGTTTTCCCATAGTTCTCTCTCTTCTCTCTCTGTCCCATTCCTTACTCTCCTTTCTAAAATAAAGCAGTCTTGCCTGTGATATTGTTTCCTGAAATGCCAATCATATCTGCAATTGCTTATTAGATTTGTTCCACATCTCTCCCTTCCTTTAGAACATTGTTGAACTATCGAATTTATTAGTATGTTCCTATTTTTCCCTTCCTTTAGTATGATTGCAGTGAACTTAGCAAGAATAGCCTAAATAGTCTAGGTCAAGTACATGTTTTAGGTCCCATTAATATCCCATGTTCTAGTATAAAGTTGCGGAGAACTAGTTCTGTTCTTAAGATTTTACCTTTAGTGTTCCCATATACTCAAATGGTACTTGCTCTAATTCACAGCTATATTGTGGTTTTGATCTTAATGATTGATGTATTACTTTGCATATCGTTTTTTGCTTTGGCATATTTTCTTTGAAATCTTTATATAAAAGTTTAAACTCATCAGGGGTCTGTGGTCATTTTACCAAAAAGTCGTGGATAAGTATGTTCTGATTATAAAGTGTATTTTCTAGGTCCCTTGTCACCTATTCCCTGCTAGCTCCTGGTCTGTCAAGAGTAATGTGCCTGTGGTAAGTAAGGTACATGGTCAGCAGAGGCGTGAAGTTAAACTTTAATTGCTCATGGCAGCGTGTAGGATTTCACCCGGTTCACGCAAGTCATTGATTGTACGGATGCACGCCAGGGCCCAGTGCGTGTAAGAAATAGGTAACCTCGGTGACCCGGGTGAACTGCGCGCTCTATCAATCGCAATTGAGGAATATTAAGGAATCGCTAAAAAGAAGCGATTTCCTACATACATACCATTTTGCGATTTCTAAATAGCGATTCCTTAAAAATCGCTATTTAGGAATTGCAAATTGGCATGATGATACATATGGCCCTTAATCTCCCCGTGCCTGACAAAAATGAATGTATCCTCTTGTAATGCAACTGGTGCTATGTAAAGCGCTCTGATACCCAGTTTGGGTCAAGTTTGAGCTACATAAAACTCTGTGAAAAATGTATAACAATCTGTAGCAGGCTGAAGTGTGAAGATCAACTTGAAATAAATAACTTTATGTATCTTTACTTGATGTTGGATTGAACTTTACAATGGCAACGATCTAAAAGAACCAGCTTTGTACCTTTCCACAGCTCAACTCTAGCAAAATCAAGAATCAAGAAAATTTGCCCCTTCACTGGTATTGTATATCTACCCTGTAGTTTTTTTTGACTGGAAGAAAATCAACATTTTGTCAAATCTGTGCTGGATTGCCATGAGCGTTCACTGGAGACAAATGGTTTTCATTGGAAATGTATCTGACTGTCTGACTGTGCAAAACAATCTTTGGTTTAATCTGAGTTCTTAGATATAATCTTTGTTTGCTGAGTGAGGATATAAATGAGAGATTACATTTGCAGAGTGGAAAGCACCTTGCTCTGTTTGTGATTGCAAGCTTGCAAGACATTCATGCATGTGATTTGTTCTGTGTTTGGACCGCAGAAGAGGCTTTAATCGTACTGTAGTTACACCACGCTTTTGTTTAATGTGTGGTTTGCAACTCTTTGTCTTGCAACCGTAAGAGATACAACCATCATGCAAATGGATAACGAGAAGCATGTTTTATGGTGTTTACCCAGTGCGTTAATTGTTACCTTTGCTCTGTGACTCTTTCTTTTGCCTCTGTCAAAAGCGCAACTGTCGTGTATCGCTCTGTTTGTTTTGAAACACCCCGTCACCCCACGCAGAGCACAACAGCCGCTTAATTGTTATCCTTGCTCTGTGACACTTTCTTTTGCCGCTGTCAAAATCGCAACTGCAGTACATCGCTGTGTAACTACTGCTAGTATTTCTTCATCAGCCATTGTAAGAATGAGAATCTCTGTGTTTGTTTTGAAACACCCCAGCACCCCACGCAGAGCACAACTGCCACACCTCACTTGGTTTACCTTCAAAAGGCTTCCAGCATTCCTCATTTGTACACAAGACTCTCTCGTGCCTGTGGTTGTGTCTGTGAACTTTTCTGACGTGTTCTACGTGACTAATCCTTTCACTTTTGACGTCAATCTTGAGCCACGGAACAGTAGACTGCTGACCATGTATTTTTTTGGGGAACAAACATTTCCTTCTTTCTTCCACAGAATATGGAACGCTAGACTGCTGACTTTGCTCCTTGGAACTCTCTCATCATCTCCTCATTGATCTCCTGAAGAGACTGTTGGGTCAATATAGGGTTCTCACCAGCATGGGAAATATTTTATTTCAACCTTAAAAAACAAAAGAAGCCCAATTACTTCTGTTACAGGCACAATCATTTTTTTTCTCTTCTTTTTCTTTGCTTGTCATTCTTCAATATCTACAGTGACGAGCACACTATACAATACTATTTCTTTGTTTGTGTTTGCTCACTAACCCTTTTACTTTACAGGTGGACTTTCAACATATAACTTTATTACACAACCAAAAAAAGTTCATTAGCCTCCTCTTTTATTAGTGAACTATAACATATAGATATCTTTTTGACATAATGCAAAATGTTCATCCTCCTCCATTCTTCTTATAGAGTCCTGGTGATCCTCCTATTCCATGGAAACAGTGGGAAAATGTATTTTCACATTATGCTTGTGTATATAGGGTTTTTCTCAGTGCTGAAAGGACAATGTCTCTCCTTATTCACTGTTTAGGTCCAGAAGGACAAGAGAAAACGTATGCAGAGAGTAGGAGAGAATGTTGAAGACTATGCCACTGTGCTAAGAAAGTTAGCATGTAGATGTAATTTTGGGCCGAACTATGATGAAAGATTATGAGATTAGTTCATGCTACGGTGCACTTTAGATAAAATGAAAGAAACTTGTTGGGAAAAGGATAATCCCTCTCTCTCTGAGGTAATCACCATAGTAAAGTCATGTGAACATAGCAAAGCATGCGTAGTAGATCTTAAAATGGCATGATTGAGGGACATAACGAAGTTAATGTAGAAGTAGTTAATACATTTAAGGACAAGCACAGCAGTGCAAAAAACTCCACAGAGAATAAAAGTGGAAATAGTAGCTCACAATAAGGAAACAATAGTTGTAGCTGAGATGTTCCAAGTTCCAAGGAACTTGTTACAGGTGTGGAGAGCATGGACACATGGCGATTTTTAAAGACTGCATTTAATGGAATGCCACGTGTTAGAAATGCAAAAAGAGGGGCATGTATCGAAATACTGTAGCAGTGGCAATTAAAAAAAAAAAAAAACAAAGTTATGTATGAATAAGAGTATGAAGTAGAAGAAATAATTTTGAGGATTTCTGAAGGAAAAAGAAGTGGTCCATTTGAAATTGTTCTTATTGAAATCATCCCTGTGCGAATGTTGTTTGATTCTGGAGCAAAAATAACGCTCATTCCCAGAAGTGTGTATGATGAACACTTGAAAGATAAGTTGATGCTATTCAAACCTGATATTAATCCTGATATTGAATCCATCAAACTTTCAGGATACTTCAATAGTAAAATTGACTTTAAGGATAGATTCATCACTGGAAAGGTATTGTTCTGAGAGGGGTTATTCATTGACTAGGTGGGTACATCAGAAAGATCTCAGGGTTATACTAGATCCTAATGAGACTCCTTCTGTGAGGTTAAAGGAGGATGAGTCTTGTGGTGAGGGTGTAAATCAAGAGAACAAAACAGTCGAGCCACTGAGTCAGGTACAGGTGAATAGTTCTACCTTTGAGGAAGAGTTCCCAGAGTTTTTTGATGAACATTTAGGATGTTTAAAAGGCTATTCCCATTAGATGAATCTAAAAGCTAATCCAATGCTATTTGTTAGTAAAGTTAGAGGGGTGCCCATCAAGGTGAAAGACAAGATGAAAATTGAACTTAGCAAACTATTGAATGGTGGTATCATCATGGAGGTTGAAGCCATGAATTGGTTAGCCCCGGTTGTGATGGCCCTAAAGGCTAATTGAGCCGAAGCGGCGTAGCCGGGTCGCGCCTTTTCCCGCCCAGGAGGGGTTGTCCTGGACACCTACACCGATGACCACGCCCAGTAGGCGTACCAGAGGAGGGTACACGCCCTCCCGCAGAAGAATAAATAGAGCGGGAAACCGAAGAAGCGTCCTCTTGTTCCTGCGCTCTGAAGGCTGCACCCACTCGTTGCTCGTGAGCCCTCGACGGAACAAGCAGCAATTTTGAGAACTTATAATTCTTGTGCTTCTCTTTCAGTTATTCGAAGTGAAGAGTCCAGGACCTCGTTGATCGTCTAGGAGCGGATACTCGAAACCATGGCTGGCAAGAAAGCAGAAAAGGGTTCCGAGACGGATAAGGTGCTACGCCTGTTGTCGAACCGGATGGCTTGCATGGACCGGAAACTCGGACAAGTCTCATCGATCGGTCGAGGTTTGGCGGAGGTCAAAAAACAACTGGCTGCACTCAGCAATCTTGGTAACCCTAAGAAGGTAATAGGCCCGGCCTTGCCGGGAATCGTCCCTGAGGGTAGAGGGAAGCGGGTCAAGAAGAGGGCGGTTTCAGGGGAGGTTCCGGTCCCAGAGGTACCCCCGGCCGCCCCTGTCACACCGGCAGATGACCCGGTACCAATCCCAGACGCGGGTCAACCGATCCCGGTAGTGATTACCCCCGCTAACGATGAGGAAATGCCTCCCGAATTGGCCACCCAGTTGGCTGCATGGCTCAATAAAAAGGCAGGGGTTGCAGTGGCACCTGGAGACACGGCCGAAGAGGCCAAGCTACTAATCCAGCAATTGCGGCAGTCGAGAGATGCCGCAAAGGCGAATCTTCCTCTTGTTTCCCCACAGGTGGCACCGGTGGGACCTGCAGTTGGTCACGAGAAAACGGCGGGAACAACGACCGAACCGGGTAAGCTCGCTTTGCCAATGGCAAGGGAGGGCTCATTACCCTCAAGGCGGGAGAGGGTGGCACAGCACATCCCTATGGCAACAAAAGAGTTAATATGGGGAGACAAATATGTCAATATGTTTTCATTATTAACTGACCATCGCGAGATGGAATATGCTAAAACCCAGAAAGATTTGTGGCACCCGAGCGTGTGGCGCGCCAAGATGGCGGAATTCAGGGTGGATGAGACGGTAACGAATTGGGTGAAGGCCTTTGCAATATTTACTGCAGTTATGGGGGAACGTAAACCCGAGGTGTTAACTGAAATGTCGTGCTATCAAACTCGTATTATGGATTTTTATGCAATGTATGAGGGAGAGGAATGGAAAGGTTATGACATGAAATTCCGAAAAGCGAAAGAATATGATGCCTCTCTGACATGGGACTGCCTCGACTCGGTCTCATGGCATAAGCAGCTCCTGCCAGGGGCGGCAGGTACATCCTCGCCAGGCGGGAGTGGGTCGGGGGTCTTCCGCCAGAAGCCCGCGGTGCCCTTTCGAGCAGGCACCGGTGGCGATCACCAGCCGAAAACCGGCGGGAATGGCGGCAAGCGGGGGGTCTGTTGGGGCTTCAATCGAGGCAACTGTAACAGACCGCAAGGAACATGTAGGTTCAAGCATGTGTGTGCGGGCTGTGGGAATTCCTCATACCCGGAGAGTTCATGTAGATCAAAAAATAACGGGACGGGAGGAAAGGGAGGGTCCAAGCAGGAGTAAGGTAGAACGTTGTGACCAATTGCCTACACCCGTTGATCTCATGGCTATGACTCCTTGGTTGAACAAATACCATGATCATGTCTCCGCTGGGGTGTTGAGGAAGGGATTCTTACACGGCTTCCACATCCCGGCGGGGGATTTTCGAGGAGACTCCTTTTGTAAAAACCAGTTATCGGCGCAACATAACCCAAGTGTGGTGGAGAGAAAATTGCGAAAGAAGTCAGCTTAGGGCGAGTGGCAAGGTCTTTTTCATCGCCCACCGGTGGCGGATTTCATCTGTTCCCCGTTAGGGGTTGTCCCGAAGAAAGACCCAGGGGAGTTTAGACTTATTCATAACCTGTCTGCTCCAAGGGGTTCCTCGTTGAACGAGGCCATTGACCCAGAAGTCTGTTCGGTGCGGTACGCATCGTTCGACGAGGCCATGCTGAATCGCCTGGGCCCCGGGACGCTGATGGTGAAATCAGATATCGAGTCGGCGTTCCGGTTGCTCCCGGTACACCCGCAGGATCAGCGTTTGCTAGGTTTTGCATTCCAAGGGAGTTATTACATGGATAAATGCATGCCTATGGGTTGCTCCATTTCTTGTGCCTATTTTGAAATGTTCAGTTGTTTTTTAGAGTGGGCATTCACCGAGGCCACAGGGCATAGGCATGTTATGCATTATCTCGATGACTTCCTGTTCTTGGGACCAGCCGGCGATACGAATTGTGCGCAGGCGCTACACGACTTCTGCATCCTCATGAGAGAGTTTGGAGTCCCATTGGCACCAGGTAAGACAGTTGGACCATCTACTTCACTGGAGTTTCTGGGAATTGAGCTTGATTCTGTGGAGGGATGTTTCCATTTGCCGATGGGAAAGGTGGCCAAGTTTAGGGCTTCCTTGAAGCTATGCCTTGGTAAGGAGAAAGTGACCCTGCACCAGTTGCAACAAACAGTGGGTCAGCTTAACTTTGCCTTGAGAGTGATACCAATGGCCCGCCCCTTCTCACGCTCTATTGCACAAGCTATGGTTGGTCTCAAAGAAGGACACCACCGTACGAGACTGTCTGCATAGGTTCGCCAGGATATGCGCATTTGGTTGGCATTTCTGGCGGACTTCAACGGTCGAGTAGTGTGGAACAAGCCGCCAGCGTCTTCAGATGAGCTAGGTCTGTGGACTGACTCGGCGGGGAGCGTGGGATTTGGCGCCATTTTTGGTAATCGATGGTCGGCGCAAACATGGCCGGCGTGGTGGCACTCCAGCGGTCTCACAAGTAACATTGGGTTCCTGGAGCTATTCCCCATTTGGGTTGCTCTGATGGCATGGCCAGACGATTTCAGAGATCGCTCAGTAGTGTTTTGGTCTGATAATATGACTGTTGTCGAATGCATTAACCAACAGGCAGCACGCTGCAAATGGATCTTGAGATTGTTGAAAGAAGTTGTGCTGCTTTGCATGAGACTGAATGTACAGTTCAGGGCGAAACATGTGCTGGGTGTACTGAATCATGCGGCTGATGCACTCTCTCGTTCACATATGCAGGCGTTCAGGGGTTATCTACCTACAGCGGACCTAGCGGCGGCACCATTCCCCGAAGCACTTTGGCTAATCGGTGCCCCGGATTACAAGACCTCGTGGCAGCAAGCTTAGCCCCCAGGACAAGGAAGGCATACGAAGGAGCGTTTCGTTCCTATTGCACATTTTTGGGTCCTACAGGGAGTCAGAGCTGGGGTCGGGAGGAATCCTTCCTGGGGTTCCTGGTAGCGCTGCACAGGGAAGGCCGATCAGCGGCAACGGCCAATAGGCATAGGGCGGCCATTTCATTCATGGCGCAGGTGCATGGCATAAAATACCCGACGGGTTCCTTTTTAGTTAAGAAGGCCCTTCGCGGCCTCGGGGGTTGCAAGCAAGATGCGAGGCACCCGATTGGCTTAGACAGATTGTCTCTACTTGTAGCGAAACTAGACCATACATGCTCCTCCCATTTCGAAGCAGTTCTGTTCCGGGCAGCTTTCGCATTAGCATTCCATGGGGCTATGCGGGTGAGCGAACTGGTCGCAAGGAATAAGAAAGACATTGAGGGAGGCTTGCGCAGGGATCACGTCCAAATTAGGGGTGATTCGATGGTGGTCTCGATAGCCAGGTCCAAAACCGACCAGGGGGCTATGGGAAATAGTGTTGTCGTGCAGCGCGCGCGAGGATCCCCCACGTGCCCGATAAAGTGTATAGAGGAATACTTGGCATTGAGGGCGACTACATGGGGGGGGAGTTTGCTGAGACACAAGGATGGCACCCCACTGACGAGGTTTCAGTTCCAGAGGGTGCTAGCACTGGCAATCGCTGCTGCGGGCATGGACCCGTGCGATTTTGGGACCCACTCCTTTAGGATAGGGGCTGCTACTGAAGCTACAGCCAGGGGTCAGAGTGCGGAGGAAGTGAAACAGTTGGGACGATGGTCCTCGAATTGCTTCAAAAGGCATGTGCGATTGCACATGTTGTAAAGATCAATTGACATGTCATGCACTCACGCTTCTTGTCTTTTGTTTGAATTACAGTTCCGCGAGCCTGTCACGCGGGGCGGAATTTGCAGTCGACCCTGCACCAGGAGACCAGCGGTCAAGGACCACTGTCTGGAGAGAGAGTGGTATGGGTCGTGGGCCACTCATATGTGAGGCGCGCCGGGGACGTATTCAAAGCAGGTGACGCGACTCACGCAGCTGGGTAATACGGGTACAGAGTGGCCTTCCATGGGAAGGGCGGGCTCTGTTTTGACCAGTTCGAATCATTTTTTGAGGGTCTCTTAGGGCAGCAAAGGTCACCGCCATCTGTAGTCATAGTACACCTGGGGGGCAATGACTTGGTGACGCTGGGTAGACGAGTGTTGTTTGAACAAGTTTTGTCAGCTGTTAGCTGGTTGGCAAAAAGAATCCCGGGGTGCACGATTGCCTGGTCCCACATGATTCCCAGGAAGGTATGGCGGGGGGGCCTTTCGGTGTCAGCACTGAACCATTCAGTGAAAAGGGTTAACAACAAAATTGGTAGATTGTTTCGCTCTTCGCAGTTGCATAGCATTCCTCATGGGTGTATTCGGGGTGATCACATGTATCTGAATGATGGGGTTCACCTGTCCCGGGAGGGGAATGATTTACTCATAGGAGACTTCATAGCATGGCTAAGGGGTTTGAGGAAGCATGACCTTTAGGAGGAGTAGGGGGGGCCGGATAGTCGGTCAACTATCCGGCCTGTGGCGGTAAGGTCATGATCGGTGAGCAGTAATTTCAAGTAATTTCAAGGTCCCTAGAGGGGGGCGCCACCCCCTCCCAGGGGAGGAGGCGGCTATATGCCCCTCCTACTAATTTACCGGGGGGCCGGATATCCGCAACGGCGGATAGAGAGTGTGGGGATGGGGGGGGGAGTCCACGCTGTCCTTCCTACAGATACCTCACACAGGAACTCGGACGACCTTTAAGATGGCGTCGAGTGGAAAGGGGCCCCCACCACGACAAGGGAAGGTACAGTTGGCAATGAGGGTAGAGTCCTCTGCGCATGCGCCACTCACACCGTGAGGGCGAGAGTTTTGGTAGTAGGGATCTGACACCGGTTAAGACCTTGCCGTTGGCCCTTAATGCTAGGATGTACAATTTTAATTTATATATGTATGCATTTGCAGGATGTTAGACTCGGCTAGGAAACCTTTGTATTAGAGATCTGTTAAGGTTAGCCAAAGAACATGTCTTCATCGAAATGTCATAAATGTAAAATTGTACATGATTATGAAACTTTTAATAAATGTTTTAAATTTTGTTTCATATTTTAATAAATACGGCCGGGAGGGTGACTCCCTCCCGCCTTCCAAAAGTTCAAGCCTGCGTCCGACTTCCCATCCTTGGGGATTGTGTTGGGAGGGGGTGACAGGCATCCCGGCCATACAACATTTTGTCAAGTCTGTGCTGGATTGCCACGAGTGTTCACTGGAGACAAATGGTTTTCATTGGAAATGTATCTGACTGTCTGACTGTGCAAACCAATCTTTGGTTTAATCTGAGTTCTTAGATATAATCTTTGTTTGCTGGGTTGGGATATAAATAAGAGATTACATTTGCAGAGTGGAAAGCACCTTGCTCTGTTTGTGATTGCAAGCTTGCCAGACATTCATGCGTGTGATTTGTTCTGTGTTTGGACCGCAGAAGAGGCTTTAACCATACTGTAGTTACACCACGCTTTTGTTTAATGTGTGGTTTGCAACTCTTTGTCTCGCAACCGTAAGAGATACAACCATCATGCAAATGGATCACGAGAAGCATGTTTTATGGTGTTTACCTGATGCGTTAATTGTTACCTTTGCTCTGTGACACTTTCTTCTGCCTCTGTCAAAAGCGCAACTGTCGTGTATCGCTCTGTTTGTTTTGAAACACCCTGTCACCCCACGCAGAGCACAACCGCCGCTTAATTGTTAATTTGCTCTGTGACACTTTCTTTTGCCTCTGTCAAAAGCGCAACTGCAGTACATCACTGTGTAACTACTGCTAGTATTTCTTCATCAGCCACTGTAAGAATGAGAATCTCTGTGTTTGTTTTGAAACACCCCAGCACCCCATGCAGAGCACAACTGCCACACCTCACTTGGTTTACCTTCAAAAGGCTTCCAGCATTCCTCATTTGTACACAAGACTCTCTTGTGCCTGTGGTTGTGTCTGTGAACTTTTCTGACGTGTTCTACATGACTAATCCTTTCACTTTGGACGTCAATCTCGAGCCACGGAACAGTAAACTGCTGACCATGTATTTTTTTGGGGAACAAACATTTCCTTCTTTCTTCCACAGAATATGGAACGCTAGACTGCTGACTTTGCTCCTTGGAACTCTCTCATCATCTCCTCATTGATCTCCTGAAGAGACTGTTGGATCAATATAGGGTTCTCACCAGCATGGGAAATATTCTATTTCAACCTTAAAAAACAAAAGAAGCCCAATTACTTCTGTTACAGGCACAATCATTTTTTTTCTCTTCTTTTTGTTTGCTTGTCATTCTTCAATATCTACAGTGACGAGCACACTATAAAATACTATTTCTTTGTTTGTGTTTGCTCACTAACCCTTTTACTTTACAGGTGGACTTTCAACATATAACTTTATTACACAACCAAAAAAAGTTCTTTAGCCTCCTCTTTTATTAGTGAACTATAACATATAGATATCTTTTTGACATAATGCAAAATGTTCATCCTCCTCCATTCTTCTTATAGAGTCCTGGTAATCCTCCTATTCCATGGAAACAGTGGGAAAATGTATTTTCACATTATGCTTGTGTATATAGGGTTTTTCTCAGTGCTGAAAGGACAATGTCTCTCCTTATTAACTGTTTAGGTCCAGAAGGACAAGAGAAAACGTATGCAGAGAGTAGGAGAGAATGTTGAAGACTATGCCACTGTGCTAAGAAAGTTAGCATGTAGATGTAATTTTGGGCCGAACTATGATGAAAGATTATGAGATTAGTTCATGCTACGGTGCACTTTAGATAAAATGAAAGAAACTTGTTGGGAAAAGGATAATCCCTCTCTCTCTGAGGTAATCACCATAGTAAAGTCATGTGAACATAGCAAAGCATGCGTAGTAGATCTTAAAATGGGATGATTGAGGGACATAACGAAGTTAATGTAGAAGTAGTTAATACATTTAAGGACAAGCAAAGCAGTGCAAAAATCTCCACAGAGAATAAAAGTGGAAATAGTAGCTCACAATAAAGAAACAATAGTTGTAGCTGAGATGTTCCAAGTTCCAAGGAACTTGTTACAGGTGTGGAGAGCATGGACACATGGCGATTTTTAAAGACTGCATTTAATGGAATGCCACGTGTTAGAAATGCAAAAAGAGGGGCATGTATCGAAATACTGTAGCAGTGGCAATTAAAAAAAAGATACACAAAGTTATGTATGAATAAGAGTATGAAGTAGAAGAAATAATTTTGAGGATTTCTGAAGGAAAAAGAAGTGGTCCATTTGAAATTGTTCTTATTGAAATCATCCCTGTGCGAATGTTGTTTGATTCTGGAGCAAAAATCACGCTCATTCCCAGAAGTGTGTATGCTGAACACTTGAAAGATAAATTGATGCTATTGACGTAAATAATTAATTTACTCTCTTAATTTCTATGCAGGTAAGTACTTAATCAATAATAACTCAATCGGAAAGAAAGAAAACAGAGTCCGTGGTGTTAGAGTTCTTAGGGGTTTTATTCCTTAAAAAGGAATGGTCAAGACCAGGATATCATGTTCTGACCACCACAGGGGTGTCAGAAGGGATAGAGTGCTCTTTTATTACATTACATAGCTTATATACTTAATTCATGTCATAGGAAACAGTTATAGTAGGCGTAACAGCTGAGAGAAGACAAGATAACAGTATACACGTGTTACTAGTACGTAATCAGAAGGCGTGGACTAGGCGTGAACTAGAAACGTCACAGATAGGTGTCACAAAAGGGGTGGCACTAACAGAAATGTTGCAATGTCAGCAGAAATTGGAAACTTGGATGCGCGCGCAGCTGCATGACGTGTGATTGACGTGAGACTGGAGGGTGCAGGGGACTTGACATTTACACTGACGGAAAGAGACAGAAGTCTGGCATGTCAGATCAACTTGTACTTCTATCATATCTGATATCTGATGTTTAGGAACCATGTTATCTGGACGGAAAGGTCTCTAGGGCAGAAGCTATTCTATACTAACTGTGGATGCGTGTATAAGCGCCTAAGTGTCTGTATGAGGAGCGTGGGGGCACGGGCCTTCCATGGGAGCATGGCAACAAGGGCTATGAATTACTTGAATTATTTGCACAGAGACAGGCCGGCCCTTCGGCTCTGCAGCTGAGGGGGATGTTTACTGAAGCTAGCAGGCAGGAATGTATTTTCGGGGAGCGGAACAGATAACTCGAAGGTTATAGTCAATCTTGGCAGGCAGCAGCTGAGCTGAGCGCGAGAGGCCGCGCTGAAAGTAAGTCAGAGTTCACGGGTACAGAGGCAGCCTGGGCAGAGGCCCTTGGAGTCAGAAGCCAGAAAAGAGGCTCGGTGGCAGAAATTCAGGGCCTACTCAGCTAGAGCTGAAAAACATGTAGAGTACACTACAAAAAGACGTTGGCATAGTATACTTAGGAACGGGCTATCCAACCCATTCAGGGTGGGTCTGAAAGAGGACATGTTAACGTTGGACGCAAATGTATTTGCGTCTTCATAGCTGGTACAGGAGGGAAGTTACATGCACTTTAACTCGTACATGGAGACGGTGGGGTACACGCTAGGGAACACAACTTGACCATAAAATTTATATTTCCTCATTCCCTCCTTGTTCCCTACGGACCCTTCATGATATATCGATCATCATAAATTGATTAGTTTGTTCTTGTAACATAATTTGTTCATCTCTCTTCCGTTGTCTATTTGAGAGAAAACTGGAATGTTCAATGCACGATGTGGCACACAGTCCACATATCGCCGGCCCACACTGTAGGCACAGGCAGCAGCTGAATACTATGATAAGGCCAAAACCTAGGAAGGATAGGATCTTCCATCCCCAAGCAGTTAACGTTGTCCAGAACCAACCGGACCAAGTCCAGGTGCCTGGATTCTGATGTATCTGATTTGCAATTTTATGCAGACGGGTAATAGCTTGATAGACAGATGGCGCGTTTTGTGGGATGAAAACGCAGCAACTTGACCCGATGACCTTACAGGCTCCACCTCTATCTGCCAAGATGACGTCAATAACAAGACGATTTTGAAGGACAACAACCCGCATAGCAGATTGCTTCTCTGTTAGGTTACCTAAGGCGGAGGCAGTTTCATGTACTACAGCTTCAAGTGTTCTGGTTAATCTACGTATTAATTTACTGTTTTGGACAGGTCCTAAAAAGAAAAAGAATCCTTTATTAAAATCAGTGTACTGTTCCCATGCCGTTTCTGTGTAGTCGACAAGTGGGATATCTCTTCTGGGTCTATTCTTTACTAGATTTGTATTTCTATGGTAATCAGGGGGAGCTAGGAAAACGGGTGGCAGAAGGAATGCAATATAACAGGTACCATCCCAATCTGGAGGCAAGCGTATGTATGCGGTATGACCACAAACAAAATAAGAGTGACTGATAGCTTTGAAGGACGATTTACCATGATCACTGAATTCGACCACAGTAGTGCATTTACTATGACCTAAGTGTACTGAACCTTTCTTTCGGACACATAATTCACCAGTGACTGGTAATACTAGCATATGGGGCAGGACTGGTGCAGCCTCGGATTCAACAGTAAGGATCATAAGGCTAATTGTGCAGTTACCTAATCCATATACTTCGTTTTCTAGATCAGTTCCTATTCGAGTGGGGAGTCCCTCCTTATCAGGGTAACAGACGTCGAGCAGGACTAAGTTCAAGTTTCCCCAAACCCAGCCCCCATCGAAAACAGCAATATCAGGATCTAAGGAATTAATTATTTTAAACCATGCACCACAGGAGCCATTGTGAGTGAACGGGTACGGAAAGAGGGGCAGAGCTCCCTTGTAATTCTGGTAGGGAGGGAGTCGGCCACATATCCAGCAGTCTGTAGCATTGTTAGTCTGATGGGAGTGGTGTAACATACTAATGAATGTGTTGTTGCGCAGCGCAAGTCTGTATGATCGTTCATGTGGAGGTAACTCGCTAAAAGTGTGTTCAGCAGAGACATTGTAAACAGATTGTTCACGCCTGAAAATAGGGTAGTAGATAGGTAGCAAAATGCTAGCAACAATAACTAAGATGCTCAGAATAAACATGATTAATAGTGTCACTATACAGTGACTACGAAGTGATTTACAATATGCACGTTTCTTGTACTCTCTCTCTCTCTCTCTATTTCGATCTAGGGGATACATGTCAGAAACTATTTAACCGATTCACCTAGGGGAGGACTTAAACAATTAAACTGTCTGACTTGCTAGATCGGAGTTTCGACCGGTACTCCTCTTGGGGAGTTTTTTCTCGTTCGGTAACTGTAAAGTCTTTTGGCTCAACACAGTCTTTGGTGGGGGTGGACGAGTCTCGGTCTGGTTTCAGTTCATGGAATTTTTTCACATGACTCGTATGGACCCACCCCTTTCTCCCTTCGATCTTCACGGCGGTCCTCGTGGTGAGAAGGACGGTCTTCGGGGATTTCCAGCGGGGCTCCAGCGGACTCTTCCTATCAAAATTTCGCACCAATACTAGGTCCCCAGGACGGACATCGTGCGGCTTTACATCAGTGTTGTCAGGGAAGGCTGCGGCAACCTGTGAACGACATGATTGGAGTGCAGACATCAAGGAGGCAAGGTAATCTGTCAACATATTACAATCAACATCAGTGATCTTTTTAGGAATGGGCGTCCCCCACATATTCGGTGGTCTGCCAAAAACCACTTCGTACGGGGATAGCCCTGATCTCGAATGGGCGACCATCCTCATGTAGAACAGTGCAACGGGCAGGGCGACTATCCAGTCGACCCCTTTCTCCTGACATATCTTTGCAAGGCGGATCTTTAGTGTCTGGTTATGCCTTTCTACAAGGCCTGCGGCTTCAGGATGTCGGACACAATGAAATTTCCACTGGTATCCTAACAGTAAAGAAACTTGTTTCATTAGCTCGGACGAGAAGGGTTGTCCGTTATCTGAGTACACGACACGAGGCAAACCGTATCGTGGGAAGAATTCACGAACCAACTGCTTGGCAGTGGTCGGAGCAGTATAATCTGGGACTGGGTATGCTTCGGTCCAGCGGGACAGAGCACAAACAACTACAAGGACATACTTGAATCCTCGACAACGGTTCATCTGGATATAATCCATTTGGAGGACTTCAAAAGGGTGATCGGGAGGATGAAATCCACCTTGCTCTACAGGGACGCTTTTACCTGGGTTGAACTGACAACAGATCATGCAAGTACGCACTTTCTGTTTTGCGGCTGCTCGTAAGTGTTTATTGTTCCAAAGATTTTGTAAACTGTCTAACATCGCTTTCTCTCCTAGATGTGCTGGGCTATGTGCTGTATTAATCATGACTTGAACCATAGAGTCAGGGAGAAACCATGTAGATTTTCCCTTCGTCATCCAACCTTGATCTGTCTGGATCCCTCCTAGTTCAATCCATCTCTTTATTTCCTCTGGGGTAGCATGTGCCTGCATATCAATTACATCTAGAGCGGGATCCTTGACTGCCATACACTTTGGCTGTACTATTGTCTTTGTCACATCAGTTGTCTGGGTGTGAGTCAATGCTGTATGTTTCGCTGTCTGATCTGCCAGGTCATTACCCTGGGAAACAGAATCTGTGACCTTAGTATGTGCTTTACACTTCATGACTGATATGCCCGAGGGCAAATGTATTGCTTCTAACAGTGCTTGAATGAGGGGACCGTGTTGTATCTTGGCACCATGAGAGGTCAGGAAACCTCGTTCTTGCCATAACATGCCGAAGTCGTGTACGACTCCGAACGCATAACGGGAATCAGTGTATATGTTAACATTTCTGTTTTTGGCTAGTATACAAGCTCGGGTCAGAGCGATGAGCTCTGCTGCTTGAGCAGACAGTGTGTCAATACGATGTGTTTCTTTAACTTCAGTTTCAGTGGTCACTGCATATGCGGCCACTAATTCTCCTGTACTTGTTCTCATGCATGAACCGTCCACATAAAGTGTCAGGTCTGGATTTGTCAGTGGGACATCTGTTAAGTCTCGTCGTGGCTTTGTTACTGCATTAATGATTTCTATACAATCATGCGGGGCTGGATCTGTCATAATTGTAGGTAACAGTGTTGCGGGGTTCAGAATGCTGCAGCGCCTGATTTCTATGTGTGGCTGGAATAGCGTTAATTCGTAACCTGTCAGTCGTGCTATAGTCAAGTGCTGAGTCAGAACCTCTACAGAGTGTGGAACTTGTACTGTTAATTGATGGCCTAAAACAATTGAATCGCTCTGTCTGATGGCTAACGCTGTTGCTGCTACTGACTTCAAGCACGCAGGGAGTGCCTGGGCTACTGAATCCAACGTACTTGAGAAATAAGCGCAAGGCTTATGTGAGCCTGCTTGATCTTGAGTGAGGACAGACAACGCTGTACCATCACGTTCTGTAACAAAAAGTGTAAACGGTTTGCTGTAACATGGTGTCGCTAAAACTGGTGCTTGGCATAAGGCTTTCTTTAATTCTTCAAAAGCTTGTGTGTGTTCCTGAGTCCAAGGGAGGGCAGTCGAGGTCGCTGCCTCCTGCGTTGTTAACTGGATGAGTGGTTTGGCCAGAAATGCATATTGAGGAATCCATTGTCTGCAGTACGAGGTGAGGCCTATGAAGGCCCGCACTTCCTTTTGTGTCTGGGGTTGCGGCATATTCACAATTAACTGAATGCGATCGGGAGTGAGCTGTCTCCCCACTTTGGACAGCAAGTGACCCAAGTACACAACTTGCTGAACACAGAATTGTAGCTTCGAAGGAGACACCTTGTGTCCCTTGTCGGCCAGAAAATGTAAAACTGTCAGCGATGCTTGTTCACATTCGGGCTCACTTCGTGCGGTGATCAGTAGATCATCGACGTATTGCAGTAAAGCGGTGTTAACTGGCATTTGAATACAATCTAGTTGTCTTTTCAGTGCTTGACTGTAGATGCTGGGGCTTTCTGTGAATCCTTGAGGTGCGCGTGAAAATTTGAAACTGCGTCCATTTAAACTGAATCCGAAGAGATATTGGCTCTCTGGATCAATAGGCACGCTGAAGAAGGCGTTCTTGAGGTCAATTACAGTAAAGAACGTTGCTTCTGAATCAATAGCAGTCAATAGGGATGAGATGTCGGGAACCACAGGGTACTGTGGAATAATGCATTTATTCAGTTCTCGAAGATCAATCACCAGCCGATATACTGGCGGTGCATTGGGATCAGTACGTTTAAGAATCGGAATAATGGGTGAATTACAGATATTGGAGTCGGTCTCTACGACCACTCCTTGTGCCATAAGCTCTTCAATGATTTCCAGTAAAGCCACTACAGCATTGGGTGGTAACTTGTATTGTCTGATTCGGGGTAGTACAACTCCTGTTTTGAGTGTAACACGGTATGGTGTGATATGCATACAACCTACATCAGTTGGGCCTTTGGCCCACAAGTGATCTGGTACATTTTTCAATCTGACATCGAATTCTCGCAAAACATAATGACCCTTGAAATCCCGTAGAAAGAGTCTAACTCCCTCCGGGGAACAGCAGATTATAGCTCCTAGAGCCTTCAATGTTTTAATTCCTAACAGATTTTCTGGACATGATTTTGTAAGTAACAAGTCTGTAACGCGTGATAATGGACCCACAGCCAGGGGGACTGGTTCTGATACTTCATTTACAATGGGCTGTCCTGAAAAACCAAGGGAAACATTCTGTGAGCCTGAGAGGGGTGCCCCTGGGACTTCATCATGGCTGATTGTGGTGCGACTTGCCCCTGTGTCAATTAAAAACTTTCTGTCTTTTCCCAATACGCGACTGTGTACATAAGGACCTTCTTGATCTACAGGAATTTCAATAAGAGGCAAGCCACCTTCCCTCTCTAGGCTGTTTCATGTATATCGGGGGTAATCTGGATATGCGGACTGAGCATACTGGTACATCTGTTGCGAAACTTGCTGAGACGCGGCAATGGGCTGTGGCTGTGGTACCGCTACTGTCTGTGCTGGAGGTGAAGAAGCATGCATAGGCTGTGTATTCTGTGAAGACTGATGCTGGTTATGATCTTGTCTAGGCGGATGCGGTCTTTCTTTAGTTTTACCTGTTGCTATGTTATGTTTCAGAACGGGGCATTCATGTACGTAGTGACCTGGCTGTTTGCAATAGTTGCATGTCCCTTTAACGGGAGCTGCGGCGTGACTTGTCTGGGTCCCACCCTTTCTCTGACCGTCGGCTGGGACTGTCTGAGCTACTAACATTTTCATCTTCGTGTCTTTCATGCGTTTTTGTTCCTGATCTTATTCTTCTCTAATTCTGTTCTGATGATATTGGAGCATCTGTAACATCTGGGATGGCGTATTCGCCTGCCAAGTACTTTCAACTTTGTACACTCGGTTTTTAACTAGTGGTAGGGAGTTCTCGACTAGTTTTGATACAAAAAGATGCGGATATGACTCGCTACTTGGTTTGAGGCCACTATTAATAATGAAACATTTCTCGAATCTTGAATAGAAGTCACTAGTATCTTCATCATGTTTCTGTTTACAGGACGAGATCGCGTCCCAATCTTCCTTTCTAGTTGTCAATAATCTTGGCAGAACCTGTACTATTAAACCTGGTAATGCTTTAGTTTTGTCCCCAAGGCCTACCCCTGGGATACGTTTGCTTTCTTCGTCTTCTATCTCTGCCCATGCAATCTTTGTGTCTCCCACCTCCCAGTCTTTTTCTTTTAATTTCTCGTAGATGCCCGTGGGCAACAGTACCTTCAACATTTTCATGATATCTTCATACGTGTAATCCCCCATTAGTAACATGTCTTTAAGCTCTCTGTGAAAACCTGCAGGGTCTTTATCATGACACGGGACTAGTTTCTTCATTTCTAACAGCTCTAATTTAGTCAGTGGCGTGTGTACATACACGCGTTTCAAAAGGTGATCCGCACCCATAACTGGGTGTACTTCTCGTAAAGGGTTCTGGCTTTCAATGCCACTCCCGCATTGCATGTGGTACATTTTCCTTTCTGGAGGCGGGGCGGGAACATATTCAGAACTTACAAAAGTGTTATATTTATGTCGTTGTTCTAGAATTATTTGTATTAACTTGGTACTGAAACCTCTCCATTTATCCATAAGTAGTGCTTCTAATGTTTCGTGTAAGGGACCTGGATCAGAATGTTGGTTTCTGTATTTTATGAGAAGGTGCTGAATCATGTATACACCTGCTAATTTCTGCTCGTCTGGGGAAAGGTTCAGAAACGTCTGTGCTAAGGTATCATCATTATATATGTCTGCATTTTCGGCCCATAATATGGCTGACCGGGCTAGTTCTTGTTCATCCATAGAATTGAGTACATGGTACCCCATTCTTTCTCGTAGTCTTTTATCAGTCTCCTGAAACTGATGTTCAGAAGAATTCGGATTTGTTAAAGCAGAGAGAAAAACTCTCTTGTTTTCCGGACGGATACCCTTCCTAAGGTAAGTTCCCTTACCTACATACGCTATAATATCTGTAGTCTTTACTGGTTCTTCCTGTTCTTCTTCCTCCTCGGAGGAAGCTTTTTCTTTCTCTTTTTGGTGTACTGCTATCACTGCTTTTCTTATTTTTCTACACATACTGGCTATGCAAGTCCCCTTGTCATGTTTTCCTTCAGCTATATTTTGACCCCACTTGTTCAATGCATCTAATTCACTCTGATCTGTTCCAGGCCTGTCTCGTTCTCTTATTAGGCAATTTATAAAAAAACGTAGTATCTGTGCTTGAATGTCGACTTTCTGTTTCTCCATGGCCTCCTTAATACTGTCAGGGTCTTTCCCTGTCTGAACAAACTCATATATTCTATCTAGACGGTCCTTCATTCCTACATAGCATAGCAAGATATCAGTAGCAGATCTTAACCGTAGTGATGCCAATATCATCAGATCGTCCTTTCCGGGTACTGGATCATATCTGCAAACTGAAATGTTTTCTTTAAATGCGTCAAGGCGGGGTGACCTGAACGTGAGAGGACTCTGCATATCCCTGAGATTGAATCTGGGTGTTAATGGCGGAGTCCGAGGACCCGCGGTCGCACCTCCTGGAGCGGAGGCTTGTGCATTATCTCCCTGTGGAGTCTGTATCTGAACTTGAATTTGTCGTTTAGTAGGATCAGGTAGACGTTGTTTCGGTAGGTCAATTTTGGGTGCGGGACGTGGCGGGGCTGGCGGAACGGGGGAGGTCTGTCGCGGTACTGGCGGAACATGATCTGGGGGCGGGGTACCACCCCCGTCCCTGTCAGTAGGCAAGGCACGAACAGGCAGATTGGTGTAGGCCGGTGCTACATCCTCTAGATAAGAATTTAGGAATATGTCTTTAGTAGTCTTATGCATTACTTTAGTTGGAACTAATGGTGGCGGTAAGTTTTTCGGTATTTCTGATAGGGCCTCAGGTGTACCCTTGGCCGCAAGATACATACCGTTTACAAGATTATGTCGTGCGCGGTCTATCTGTTCTGTTTTTACTCGGATCCCCTCGGTAACTAGTTCGTTTTCTTGGGCTTTCTCTGATTCTTTAAGTCTATCTTCTCTACGTAATGCTCTTTCAGTACGTTTATGTGATTCCTTACGCCAAAATTCTATGGCGTCTTTCTGAGATTGTCTGGCTTTCTTTTTCCATAGTGCTTCCTCTACCTTCATGATGCACTCGGCATCCCATGTTCCGTTAACGGGCCATCTGTGTCTTTCGTCTAGATGTTTGGTATAGTCAGCCCATAAATCGAGATATAATATGGCATCTATGCCATGCTTATGGTACATAAAGTTACCTGGAGTGTCCCTAGGGGGAATAGGAATTTCTTCCTCCAGTATCCCTTTCCTAGTTCCTATCTGCTTTAACTTGTTAAAAAACGGCATTTTGCTTACTTAGTACTGAATGCTCAATCCTTGGTTTACTTAATACTGGGTACAGCTAATTTATACAAGAAACACAATAATGCACATTAAAACGGTCACATTCATACCACAACATTAATCACATGAAAAGACATTTGAGACATAGATGACTACCCCCTATACTGGATGTACTGCTAAACAGTACAGATACACTGGTGTAACAGTGCAGAAATTCAGAATACTAGATATACTGCTAAACAGTACAGATACACTGCCTAAAAAACAGTGCAGACCGGACTTGTGTACCCAAACCCGTCTAGATACGTCCAAGCAATGGTACTCACCGGGAAGCACGGAAACAGAAGGCCTCGGAAAACTCGACTGGACTCGACACGACACTTCGGAAAACTTTCGGAAAACTTCGGAAAAACTTCGGAAACCTGGTGGGCCTCTTGACACCTCGGACCTTGCTTCTTTCGGCTAGGCTCTGGTCGGGATCCTCCGCACTCCTCACCGCCTCGTCTGGGTACTGATCGCAGTCTTCGTCACCTCCGTGGGTCAGAGGGAGATGCAGGAAATCCTGCCGGTACGCGTAGTTTCCATCTAACGGATGGCAGGGGACATAGCTTGCAACGCACCAACCGGCGCGTGAGGTGGGGGAGGGGTCCCTGTTCGGGCGCCAAAATGACGTAAATAATTAATTTACTCTCTTAATTTCTATGCAGGTAAGTACTTAATCAATAATAACTCAATCGGAAAGAAAGAAAACAGAGTCCGTGGTGTTAGAGTTCTTAGGGGTTTTATTCCTTAAAAAGGAATGGTCAAGACCAGGATATCATGTTCTGACCACCACAGGGGTGTCAGAAGGGATAGAGCGCTCTTTTATTACATTACATAGCTTATATACTTAATTCATGTCATAGGAAACAGTTATAGTAGGCGTAACAGCTGAGAGAAGACAAGATAACAGTATACACGTGTTACTAGTACGTAATCAGAAGGCGTGGACTAGGCGTGAACTAGAAACGTCACAGATAGGTGTCACAAAAGGGGTGGCACTAACAGAAATGTTGCAATGTCAGCAGAAATTGGAAACTTGGATGCGCGCGCAGCTGCATGACGTGTGATTGACGTGAGACTGGAGGGTGCAGGGGACTTGACATTTACACTGACGGAAAGAGACAGAAGTCTGGCATGTCAGATCAACTTGTACTTCTATCATATCTGATATCTGATGTTTAGGAACCATGTTATCTGGACGGAAAGGTCTCTAGGGCAGAAGCTATTCTATACTAACTGTGGATGCGTGTATAAGCGCCTAAGTGTCTGTATGAGGAGCGTGGGGGCACGGGCCTTCCATGGGAGCATGGCAACAAGGGCTATGAATTACTTGAATTATTTGCACAGAGACAGGCCGGCCCTTCGGCTCTGCAGCTGAGGGGGATGTTTACTGAAGCTAGCAGGCAGGAATGTATTTTCGGGGAGCGGAACAGATAACTCGAAGGTTATAGTCAATCTTGGCAGGCAGCAGGCTGAGCTGAGCGCGAGAGGCCGCGCTGAAAGTAAGTCAGAGTTCACGGGTACAGAGGCAGCCTGGGCAGAGGCCCTTGGAGTCAGAAGCCAGAAAAGAGGCTCCGTGGCAGAAATTCAGGGCCTACTCAGCTAGAGCTGAAAAACATGTAGAGTACACTACAAAAAGACGTTGGCATAGTATACTTAGGAACGGGCTATCCAACCCATTCAGGGTGGGTCTGAAAGAGGACATGTTAACGTTGGACGCAAATGTATTTGCGTCTTCATAGCTGGTACAGGAGGGAAGTTACATGCACTTTAACTCATACATGGAGACGGTGGGGTACACGCTAGGGAACACAACTTGACCATAAAATTTATATTTCCTCACTATTCAAACCTGATATTAATCCTGATATTGAATCCATCAAACTTTCAGGATACTTCAATAGTAAAATTGACTTTAAGGATAGATTCATCACTGGAAAGGTATTGTTCTGAGAGGGGTTATTCATTGACTTGGTGGGTACATCAGAAAGATCTCAGGGTTATACTAGATCCTAATGAGACTCCTTCTGTGAGGTTAAAGGAGGATGAGTCTTGTGGTGAGGGTGTAAATCAAGAGAACAAAACAGTCGAGCCACTGAGTCAGGTACAGGTGAATAGTTCTACCTTTGAGGAAGAGTTCCCAGAGTTTTTTGATGAACATTTAGGATGTTTAAAAGGATATTCCCATTAGATAAATCTAAAAGCTAATCCAATGCTATTTGTTAGTAAAGTTAGAGGGGTGCCCATCAAGTTGAAAGACAAGATGAAAATTGAACTTAGCAAACTATTGAATGGTGGTATCATCATGGAGGTTGAAGCCATGAAATGGTTAGCCCTGGTTGTGATGGCCCTAAAGGCTAATTGAGAGTCTAGACTTTATATAGACTTAAGAGAACTTAACAGGTGTGTGGCTCTGGATCACTATCCACTGCCCAACTTCTCCGAGATGTTGTCCTTATTAGAGGGTGCTAAATTCTTCTCCTCCGTTGATTTGTCATCAGCTTATCACCAGATAAAATTACATCCTAAAAGATCTAACAGCATTCATTACTCCATTTGGAACTTTCAAATTCCTCAGGATGCCCTTTGGCCTAATATCTGCAGCAGCAGTTTTTCAAAGGATGATGGAACATATCTTTAAGCATGTCAAGGGGATTAAGATCTACCAGGATAATATACTAGTTTTTAAACGCAAAGTAGAAGAACAAAATTAAAGAGTAAGTGAGTTTTTGAGTAAATTGAAGGACACTGATCTTACTCGTCAAGCTAAAAAGTGCAAGTTTAAACTCACTGAAATCGATTATTTAGGTCACAAAACTTCTGGCTCTGGCATCGAACCTAAGAATGAGCTGGTTGATACTATCAATGGTATGGTCAGTCCAAGTAATAAGGAAGAAATAGTTACATTTTTGGGCATGTCTGAATATTATACCAAATTCATACCCAATTATGCTGATAAAACAAATAATATAAGGCTCTTTTTGAAGAAAGGTGCAAGTTTTACTTGTAATTCAGAAAGTGAGAGAGAGTTTGTTTTAGTTAAACAGCTATTGTTTAAAGCCACTTATTCGAACAGTTTTGAGCCAAGTCAAGTGATTGTGGTCATGACTGTTACTAGTTCTGTAGGTTTGGGGGCTGTCATGATGCATGAAGCTCAAGGTGTGAAAAGAGGCGTTAGGTATATTTTAGTCAGTAAGAAAACTCTGTAAATTCTTCGGGGTTGCAAATTTATAATTATAACTGATCACAAGCCATTGAGAGAGATTTTTTAAAAGAAAGGTCTGGCCAATGTATCCTCTAGAATAAGAAAATGGGTGGTCACTCTCCAAGAGTTTGAGTTTCGAGTAGTGTATGTTCTAGGTGTAAAGAACAACTTAGCTGATTGCAGCTCACACTTGGTTGATAAAAGACATCCTAAAAATGAAGATCAAGGAAGAGAAGTGTTAGATGATTTTGATGACTATGTTGTTTGCGTTGTCAATGAAAGCATAATGAAGGAGGATGTATAAGCAAATGAGCTTGGAAAAGATGCTACATTACAAGCTGTGCTGTTCAGCATTGGAGGGGGCTGGAGCAAACATTCCACAGTGGATGAAGCTCTTAGTGGTTTTTTTTAGTAAAAGACAAACTGGCAAGCCAGAATGGTCTCTTAGTGAGGGGTACCAGATTAATTCCTCCAACAAACCATAGGATGCAACTAATTGACTTTGCCCATGAAGGTCATCCGGGCATCTGCAAAACAAAGGAAATACTTAGACAAACATGCTAGTGGCCTGGTATGGATATAAGCATGGAGTGATGTGTGCAAGAATGTTTAGACTGTGGGAAGAGCGACAAGGTATTGAAACCCCGAGTTCTACCCATGACATTAAGGCAACTTCCCAAAGAGGCTTGGGATGAGGTTGTCATTGATATTCTGGGTCCCATTAGGCACACTAGTGTGGACAAATATGTTATTGTGCTCCTGGATGTATACTCTAGGTGGCCTGAGGTAAAAATCACAAGCTCCATAGAAACTAAAAATGTCATAGCTTTTCTTAATGATATTTTTGGAAAAGAAGGATTTCTCTCAACTTTGTTGTCCGATAATGGGGTTCAATTTACATAGAAGGAAATGGTCAAGTTTGTTTGTGACAGAGGTCTTGTTCACAGGAAATCCTCTCTTTACCACCCAGAAACAAATGGAATAGTTCAGAGGTTTAATCAAGTACTTAAAGAAACCATTCAAGGGGCTTTGTCCAATCAAAAGTGTTGGTATACTGAAATTCAAAACAAAGTGAAGAGTTATCAATTTTCTCCCCATTCCATGACTGGGAGGACTCCATTTGAGTTATTTTGTAAGAGGAAGGCTTGTACTATGTTATGTCCCTCCTGGACAAATGAAAAATCCCTAGGTTTGGGGCATGGAGAGGGGGACAAAGAAAGAATTGAGAAAGAAGTAAAGAAAATGCGTATGAACAAAAAATGGTTTGATATGAGAAAAGCTATGAAAGAAACGGTGGCGAGAGAGGGGGATATGGTTAAAATCCGTAGTCCACGGAAAGGTCTCACTTTTCAAGGTTCAAAGTTTTTGCCACCTATGAAAGTCATCAAAATATTTAAGAACACCTTCAAGACAGAAGGTCACAGAGTGTGGAATCTAAATATTGTTGCCAAACTTTCTTCTAATGAGTGTAAGGAATTGGTTGCAGATTGCCCTAAAAGGAGTCAAGCTGCAAACAGTGAGTGTAAAGTTAGAGATACAAGACTAAATAGTAGACCAAAGTATTTGGATGATTATTTTCTGCTTTAGGATACCCCATTTATGTATTGCAGTTTTGCATGTTTTTTTTATAGTTCTGTACTGTTACTATTGGGAGGGAGATGTGTGGTATTCTGTACGAAACTACTGCTAGTATTTCTTCATCAGCTGTTGTAAGAATGAGAATCTTCAGCATATGTCATCTTTGTAATTGAATTCTGTGCTTCCTGAACTCCGGCCTGGAATGTATTGATTTTAGTGTGAGGGTAGTTATACTGCAACCAGACCTGAAGCTAAGAATAGCAGGCTGAGGTGTGAAGATCAACTTGAAATGAAGAACTTTATTTATCTTTAATCTTCGTTGGATTGAACTTTACAGATCCCTGAGCCATCAGTCCGACATGATGATGTCCTTGTCATCCCTTCCCTCTATGAAAAATGGATGGGTATTATTCCAAAGGAGTCCCTGTTTGGGCGCCGATTGAATGAAGTGACCCGCTTGGGGCCACCCGGGTCACTGATGACCACCACTGCAAACCAAATGAAGAGTTGGTCGGACAGTGGAGAATATGAACCAATAACTGTTTATTCGTATGCACTCAGAAAGCTGCCCCCTCTGCACAAGCTCTGGCAGTGCTACAGAGGGAACTAAAGAACAGCAAGCATAGGGATACATTATGTTTTCTTTCAGGGATACTTTCTGGAGAAAGTAAGAACCATTATCCAGGAGATAAAAAGTGGTATGTCAAATGGGATGGTTACACCTATAGCCCCTCATAAATCAGTTGACTGCTCCATCACACTGTTTCCAGAGATTGACACTCTGAGTCTGCAACAGCTGATGGATAGAATCAAGTCTGGATCTCCAGCGGATCCTTGTCCACCTAAAGTCTTTCAGGCAGCCCGTCCCTTATTGGAGGAGCGTGTCATCTCCCTCCTAAATAGGTCCTTGGAGACAGGACAACTACCAGCAGAACTCAAAGAAGCGCGTGTGAGACCTCTGCTAAAAAAGCCAGACGCAGACCCCGCACTACTAAAAAACTACAGGCCGATCTCTCAGCTACCATTCCTCTCTAAAATACTGGAACAACACGTACTAAAATCCCTGTCAGCGTATCTGGAGTCCCATCACCTACTCCACGAACGACAGGGAGGGTTCCGAGCGCATCATAGCACCGAGTTGGTGATGCTCTCGGTGCTGGATGAATTGAGAGGCCTGGCTGACGGTAAAAAACCGAGCGCCCTGATCTTGTTAGATCTTTCAGCGGCGTTCGATACCGTCAGCCATGCGCTGTTGCTGGAAAGACTGAGTGACTTTGGCATCAAAGGCCTGGCCTTCAGATGGTTGCAGTCATTTCTGTCAGGAAGGACCCAAAGAATACAACTTGGGGAAGAAACCTCTGCAGTGGGAAAGTTAGAATGTGGGGTGCCCCAGGGCTCGGCCCTGTCCCCACTTCTATTTAACCTATACCTGCAGCCTCTGATTGCCTCCCTGGCGCGCATGGGCTGCACAGTATTTAACTATGTGGACGACACGCAGCTGTTGCTGAGTGTCGACAACACAAGTGCCGCTCAACTCCACACTCAGAACATCTTGAGATACACGGTCCAATGGATGACAGGAAACCTCCTAAAAATCAACCCAGATAAGACTGAGGTACTGGTGATTCCATCCGCCACCTCACCATGGTGTGACCTCTACTGGCCCGCAGAGTTAGGCCCGGCTCCAAAACCCAGCCTGAACGTGAAGAGCCTGGGGATTAAATTAGATTGTGACCTATCTATGGTCAACCAAATCTCTTCAGTGGTGGGTAGCTGCACCAACATTATCCGACAGCTACGGAAGCTAGTACCCGTCATCTCCCAATCCATGTTACGCTCCATTGTCGCAGCCACCGTGATCTCAAGGATAGACTACGGAAATGCCCTCTACCTTGGCCTGCCAAAAATCCTGACATATAGGCTACAGGTTGTGATGAACGATGCTGCTCGTCTCATTTTTAGACTGCCAAGACGAACCAAAGCATCCCCCCTGTTACAGAACCTCCATTGGCCCCCCATTAAGGAGCGAGTGAAATTTAAAAGTTTGTGTATAGCCCACAAAGCCATCTATGGTATGGCGCCCGCATACATCAAAGACCGTGTGGCGGTGTACAGCCCAAAAAGAACTCTCAGATCCTCAGACTCCCAATTATTGGTCTGCCCTCGGTACAAACTTGTCACCAAGGGTGGAAGAGCCTTCTCGGTGTTGGTTCCTCAGTTATGGAACACACTACCTGAGCCGCTGCGCAGGGAAGAGAACCTCCTACGCTTTAGAAAGGGGTTGAAAACGCTGCTGTTTAGTAGGGCCTTGAGTGCCATCTATGCTAGTGGATGCCTCTCTGTATTGCTAAAGTTGTTGTTTGTACCATCGATTTCCGAGCGCTTAGAGGCCTGCAGGTGATTGAGCACGTTACAAATCAAAAATAACAATAACAATAACAATGTACATTTTATAGTTGGGCAAAGACACACCCAGCGTGGAATTTTCCAGGCAGATGTAGATGGACAGTGATATACAAAAAAAAGGTTTCTGTTCTCTTATCTTGTGCAACTTGGCACAGTCCAAGGTTGTTTCACCCTGGGCCGCGACGGAACATCACTACCAGTGGGAAAGGGCCTTTATCTAGTGGGAAAGCTATGCACAGGCATGAACCGTTACTCATTAATAAAACACATCTTAGCATTACAGAGATGAAACTTAGCAAAGGGCATTTCTCAGAAATGGATGAGATTAGATTTGAACAGCCTAAAATGGCACCTGAGAAAATGGTGCGGCAAATGCAAACTAAAACATGACACTGCATAAGCATCATCGGGCCTAATCTAACACCATCAACAGTTCCAGAACTGGGAACTTCATCCTGGAATCGAGTGCCACAACAAGTCATAAAGTAGTCTTCACTATATTGGTATTATTTTTGCAAACAAAATAAAGGAATCCAATGTTAAAAAATATAACAATTATGAACAAGAAGTGAGATTTAATTGTCAGGAGAATTGACAATGTGTCCAGTGTCCAATTTATGTTTTTTCAATACATGAAATTGTACAGTCAACCAAGATGGTCATATTTTTTAATATCGGATGGCATGTATTTTGGTCATAAACAAAACATGATAGTGGTCCTTACTTTAGGAATTGGTGTGGTGTCACTTTGATAGATGTTGCTTCTAGGCAGTGGGGTCATTATAAGTTGAATGAGGGATCACACATGATATTTAGTGCTACACACTTCTGCACCAGTGGTGCCCACACTGCTTGTGCTTATCCTTTGTGCCTGAAATTGAGTGCATCATATGTGGCAGCTGAAAAGTAAAGTTGCAAGCACACTTATCATTGTAGGTCAAATGATGTTGTCCAATATTCCAGTAGCCCCAATGACTTCTACTTCAAGGTTGGCTGTGACATCTGGTATGGTACCACACACTGGTAAGGTGCGGGCCATGGTAAGTAAACCCAAAGAAAATGTCCCTGAATGTTAATGAAATGTGCCTTTAATCTCCGCTGTATGTTGTATGTGTTCTACATCACTGTTGTCCTGCATCACAATATGCCTACATATAGCATTTAAACACATACCAGATCACACCATGGTGGCTAGTGAAAGGATCACACAAAATATATGCCAAGTAAGTCCAGAATGGGCATAAAATAGTGTAAAGTGTCATATGAAGTGCACTTGACACAACTGGATTGTAATTTAATGATTTAATGATATGAAAACTCTCTTGCAAAATAACAATGGACAAATCCTATGGAAATTGGTGTGTCTGAGGATCGCACTGATGCCAGTTGTGTACTTTTGTGATGGATGTATGGGCTACTAAGGTAATTCTTGATGAAGTGAAATTTTCAAATCTCTTGGCTGAAACGTAAAACACAAATCCAGTGTAGGCGGCAACCATCAAAGCTTCTCAACTTAGCCACAATGTGGCATCCTAGTCAAATGTTGCATTCTGCATGCCTCCTCTTCTACTCTATTCACCTATATAAGTAAGTGTATAATAATACGAGGTTAGGATGTCTCCTGTACAGGACACCATCCATTGTCACATAAGTAACACCATGATGTTGTAAATGGATTATGGGAACAGAGGACACTCAAAGGATGAACATAACAAATGTGTGATCTCTCAGTCCAAAATGATCTTTGTGACTTCATGGGTAGAAAAGCACAAATGAGCCACAAAATGTACCGGACTAAAACACATCTCACATATGAACGCTGCAATGCAATGTTTGATCTGATGTGCAATTCTGAAACTATTCAGCCTGGTGATGTACACTCCTTTCAACTTATCAACTGCAACATTGTACAAGTGAGGCATGATGGTCTTAACAGTAAATGTCTAATCAATGTAATGTGGAGGCGTCCTGATTATTTATCCCCCTCCTTCAAATATTAGTAACCCTCTCATAAACGTTTGCCTGTTGATGTGCCATCTAATTAATGTCAGCGCTGGGTGGAAGTAACAGCTGACAACTGCTGCATGTGAGCACGGGCCCACATGTTGTAAAGTCGATGAGGTAAACATGATGCACATCGGCCAGGAATATCACATCAATGGTCATTGAGAATAACACATACATGATAGATCATAGCTACCATCTGGTGTACTGAAATATGGATATGTGTGTCTCATCACAGCTGCGGACAGGATGAGACCAGTGCAGCATACAACACCATCCCAGGGAATGCTGCAAGACTGCTGGCTGGCTAGCTGCAGCATTGAAACCCTCTCGACCTATCCATCAGATAAGTGTGGTGTGAAGTGTTTCCCTTTCATAGATTTCAAAACCATAACAAAAATCCAAATCCTCTTTGTCATAGAATCTGCAGTCAGTGTTTACAAAGTTACAAACCTACCATTTCATTATTATAAGTGTCACATGTGCCTGTTTGTAAATTAGTAATGCGGAATATTGAGTATGGTGTCACTTCCCTCTACAGCTGCTGGATCGGAGCACCTTCGTCAACTATACCTATGAGGAGCCAGGTTGAGCAGTTGACATCAGGGGGATCACAAAGGGACACAAAGCTGTGGCTGGAGCTGGTGAGTTTGCTTGTGCATTGTATATCTCAGTTCAACACCTCAGTGCTACGGTGGGAGCTGTCACATGTAGGTCTAGCCAAATCAGGCCATCTGTGCTTCATCTGTTGATGCAAAGTACAATAGAACCAACCCTTGTGGTGCACCACATCTTATACTAGGTGAATTACTTATCCTGTTGCAACCTATGTGTTCCAGGTGATGATGATGATGATGAGGAGGATGGACCTTCCAGCCCTATTGGGTGACGGGCAATCAAAGGGGAAAATCCACTGGTCATGCAGGCAAATATGAGGAGGAGAAAGTACCTGTGGAAGCTGAAGAATTTGACGATGATGAAGACTGTCTGGCCATCCTCTCAGAGGATGACTATTCAGAAGCCATGGGCAGAAAATTTCCCACATTGACCAAATTTGGCAAGGTTTCACATCCCCACCCAGCAAAGTGCCTCAGGCTCCAAAAAGAAAGATTGCCTCTCTTCAGCGTAGAGCTAAACAGCAATAGCTCAAACACATCCCCTCACATCCCTCACATCCAGTACATACGTGGTGGTTCCCCTACAAACTCTTCCCTATACAGTATATCCCAGGCATTCTCTCCACCATCTGAAGGAAATACCAACCCTGTTGTGATGCAGGTTTCCCCTGGGCACTATTCTCCTGTCCACAGGTTTCCACCTACCACCCTACCTTCTGCTGTTGGACCTGGCGGTCTCATTATTGGCCGACCCCTGCAGAGAGGGCCTGCACCTGGCCATGGTGGCCAATGGGAGCAAGACTTCTTCCAGCAGCAGGCAGATGTGAGGCAGGACATTTGTGCCATAGGGGCTACCCTGTCAGACATGTCTGAGGCCCTGTAGGAAATGCGCCAAATCCCTCAGGTGGTGGACAGACTGACCCATGTTTTTGACTGGATGGATAGATCTTGGCAAGACATGTCCAAGAATATTGGAGGCATGATATCCATCTAAAGGGAAAAGAGTGCTAGACGCCATAACTCGGCCATGAAGTGATGGAGGACATGCTGAAAGTGATCCAAAGTATCCCTTCATGGTCAATGTAGGGAGTGAGCGATCACATCTGCCTGCAGCACATCACCCCCACACACCTGTACCACAAACTGCACAGGACCACAGCAAGAGTACACACCCACCACCGTCCCTTTCGAATAACTCCACTCCACCTGCACATCCACCACCTCCCCCTATCCAGGCACTCCCCCACCTCCACAGCTGCCACCCACCCTGAACAGGCACTATCACCACCTGTACAACCATCCCCTGTCCATGCACAAACACCAACTGTACAGACACCATCCGCTCATGCACAGGGACTCCCCCCTGTACTGGCACATGCACCACACCAACCTGCACCTCGGCGACAAACCAGACATAATCCCTCACAGTGATCCTCATCTTCAAATTTGTGAAGTCGCAAGCATGATCCCCATTGATTACGTCTAACAAATTGGTCTAATGTGAATATGTTTGAATAAAAAGAAAAGCTCACCAAAAGTCAAGTCTTTGTTAAGTATTATGTACTGATAGGCAAATGTTTACCAATTTTGGTGGTCTAGAGATGTGAGGATGAAAGTGTGTGTGTAACATGTTGTTGGAGGGAGGGTCAGAAATTAAAGCTAGGAGGCCGTATTGGGTGTGCAATTGTGATAAGGTTTTTATTGCAATACACAGTACAGATGTTATGATAGGAGAGGAACACAAACATGAAACGTTTGATTAGCTGTTGAAGTTGTGGGATCATAGTGCAGTCCTTCTGGTTGTGGGTGATTCGTCGTAGATGTAGAGCCTTTGTTTCAGTTAGGGCAGCGGTTCCCAAACTGTGCGCCGCGGCTCCCTGGTGCGCCATGAAAACTTGCCAGGGGCGCCACAAACAGATGAGCACACAGTTTGGGAATCAGGAATAAATAGTATGGCACGTAAGGCGGCAAGGGAGAACAGACAACTGCCGAAGGCCTGAGCCAGTGAGGCTAGTCATGGAGGAGGAGTCAGCCGAACTGATAATGCTGACCGGCAGGGGGGCGACAGGCCTGTTACACGGAGGCGTTAATTGACCCAGGAGACCGCAGTGTGGGCCCCCCCTGAAGTGAAGACCAGTGCTGGCCTGAGTAAACGAGGAGGCCTGGAATTGAATGAGGGAGCTGGCTGAGAACTGAGGAGAAAGGGGCCAGTGCTCTTAGTGCTGTGAGCAGTAGGCAGCGCTGAACGCCATTGGAAGAGCACTGTGGAGGGACGGTGCCTAGACCTGAGGGCATTATCTGGGACTGACAGCCACACATACACCGTCCCAGTCAATTTTTCAAGTAGGGGCAAACTTCAAATAAAAAAATTAAAATGTCATGTGAGTATCGCTGCAAAACATTTTCTGTACAAATCTTCAATCACTGGCATGGCTAAATTAGGATCACTAGTGACAAGCGCAATATCATCGGATTATGCCAAAAATTTTGTGTTATAATTACGTATTTGAATCGGTGGTATAGATACACAATTGTCTAACCACCGAATAAAAGGATCAATATAGATCGCGAACAACAGAGGTGAGCATGGGCAATCCTGTCTGGTTCCTCTTGTGATCGCAAAATTCACTGACAGGAGCCCATTAACCAATACTTTAGCACTTGGCTTATTATATAGCCCTTGGGTAGCCATGATGAATCTGTTATTGATTCCACAATGAGACATTGCCGCCCATAAAAATCTCCAGGAGACCCTATCAAACGCTTTCTCTGCGTCAAGGAGGATAAGCGCCATAGGGTCTCCTGTTGACTCTGTATAATCAAATAGCAAGATCACCCGTTGAACGTGGCCAGTTGTTGACCGTCCGGGTATAAACCCATGTTGATATTTGGAGACTATTTTATTAATTATTGGGACCAGTCTAGCTGCTAGAAGTTTCGAATACATTTTTGAATCTCCATTAATCAGGGTAATTGAACGATATGAACCTAAATCAAGTGGATTTTTGTTTTTTTTCAGGAAGACCACAATCTTAGCTTCAGACCATGAGGAGGGAGGGGTCCCTCCCTGAAATATATGAGCAAATAAGGCCATCATTACTATTTTTAATTGATCAGCAAATTTCAGATAGAACTCTGATGGAATCCCGTCCAGTCCTGCCGCTTTCCCACTATTTAGCGCATTTAAAGAGAGCAAGATCTCATCCCAATTAGGTAACTCATCCAGCATTTCCTGATCTTCCTTCTTGAGCATGGGCCCCGGATTTACATCCAAATATAAATCTGGGTCCTCAAGCCCCACAATGGGTTCTGTATAGAGTTCTTGATAGAATCTCTGAAATGCGGCCCTTACTTAGTTTGGTTTTAAACGCGGAAGTTTATCTACCGTACATGCAGCTTTCAATGAATTTGACATAAACATGTAATCTAATCTAGCATGTCGCGAATGTGGATATGAATAGAACGTAAAGCCAGGATCTCCACTGTGATTATGTTGCCACCCATCTATTAGGCCATGTACCATACACAGATCTTTAAGTGCCCGAAAAACTCTAGGTTTCCTACCGTGATATTTAAATTCCAGCCCCATTGTCCAGTCACTGGGGAGATGTAAGTTAAGATCCCCACAAACTATGAGAGGTAGGGGCCAGTTAGTTAACTCATTAGAAACATATGTAAGCGTCTCGGGTTCATCACAAACACTCCCATAAATGGTACAGATTGTCATTTTATTCAGTCCATTATTATACTTGCATTCAGCGATTCCCCATCTACCAAATTTATCAGAAAGTACTTGGTCAAATTGGAGCCCCACACCTTTTGCTAAAATTGCCACCCCCTTAGTTCGGACTCCCTGTGTCGAGGCGGTGATAAGGTTATACCCCAATGATTTCAATAAGAAATGCTGAGAACCTTCAATATGAGTCTCTTGTAAGCAAACAATATTAGCTTCCATTAATTGCAGCCCTGCCGCTACCTTCTGCCATTTTTTAATATCATTGAGGCCACATATATTTAGTGAAGAAATTTTCAACTTAGCCATAATATCATGAATATTATTATCATTTGCCTTGTATCATATCCATGTCCTATTTTCTTGGTCATTACAGAATTATCTGGCACCATTGTGACAAAGTCTTTTCTATCCTTCATATGCTTGGAATATCTTGGTCCTATACTTCCCCCCACTACTCCCTTTATCCCACCCCTGATTCCCCCCACCAACCCCCCCCTTACCATCCTATGAGGCATCCTAGGTCCCGGGTCCTAGTTGTGGGCGTCCGTATGATCAGATCGCCACAGAGGACCCGGTGGCCTGAGCAGGTTGATGGAATATAGTGTTTCCCAGAGTCTTTATACTTGTTCAGATAACCTTACAAAATTTTGCTTTATAAGCTTGTATTATTCTCCACCCCATTTTACCCTTCTAGTGATTCCCCATACTTCCAAACCTTAACTCTTTCTAAGGCTGTTTAGGACAGCTAAGTTCAATTACCATCTCTTTCCACAGTTCCTTTAAGTGTGAGTTTTTTTTTTTTTTTAATTATTTTCCTGAATTTTGTGTCCCAGTTTCTGAAATTTCTCTTAAGTAGTCCTCGGCCTGTACTTCGCTAGTAAAGCTTCTTGTTGAGCCCTTGAATATGATTTTCAGCCGTGCCGGGTTTTGTAAAAAAACTGTCGCTCCAATTTTTTCAAAAGGCGCGAAAAGTTGGCGCATTTTCCATCTTCGCTCAACGGTGGTGTGGGCGAAATCTGGTCTTACAAAAAACTTAAACCCTTTGTATTCCCTTTGGCTTGTAGGTCTGGCAAGATTATAGATTGCTTCACGAAGAAGGAAGTTTCCAAAATGGACCAGCATGGCCCTGGGATATTGGAGTTGCTTATGGGCGTGTTTTGGTAGCATCAAAGGAAAGCGATGGGCACGCTGTGTCTCTCTATCCATATCCCAGTCCTCCAATTCCGGGAACGCTGTTTTGAGTATATTGATCATTGTCCCTCTAGCGTCATTTCCTTCAAAATGTTCTGGGATACCAAGAAACCTTAGATTATTCCGTCTGGATCTGTTCTCGTGATCTTCGACTTTTGCCATGAGGTCTTTTATTATTCCATCCTGCTCCTTTTCTGTTTTTTTGCAGTTTGGCGACGTCAGTTTCAAGAACAATTCTGGTGCGGATACCAAACCACGAGCAAATTTGATTTTTTTGGGCAATTTTTTATTGCAGCAAGCAATATTCAAAAAAGCTCCGCCTGACGCTAATAAGGTGGCATAAGGACATACATTTTTTGTACGACCAGACTTTTGGCATACAACTGTTGAGAGAAGATGGCGTCTTAGGCAGCTTATCTTTCCTTTTTAGACATTCAATTGTGAAGTCTATTTGATGAGCCCTGCTCGGCTGAAAGTCATATTTCGGGGGCGGGTTAGGGTTTTCACTTCCGAGATTCAGGCAGGGGATTATTTAAAGGAGATAGCTGGGAATTAGGTGACTTATGGCTGTATTTGACATAGTGAGATAATTCTGGACTGATCTGGACTGGACTGGACTGACCTGGATTGCCTGCTGAGAAGTGGACTTTCCCCTTTTTTGTGTTTTTCATGTTTTTTTTTCTTTATGTGTCATATGTTGAAATTCATAACTGACGGAATAGGAGAGGATGGCACTGGGATTTGAGGGTGGAGGGTAGGCTATTCACGGAGGGAAATTGGGGGGAACAGCGGTAATAGGTTGCAATGGGTGAAGTGGATTAAACTGTATTGGTGAATAAGATTTGATTACTAATCTGGATGACAGTAGGGTTTGGCAGGGCTTGGCTTCTCTCTTTCTTTCTTTTTTTTTTCTAGATCTGGGAGCAATAAGGGGGCGCATTAACGCAGGAGGCATTACAAGGGTCTGAGGATCTTTTTTGCCTTAGTTATGGGTTTTTTTCTTTGGGCTGGGAGGGGGGAGGTGGATTCATATAGAAAGGAGGATTAAAAAGGGAAATCTTTCAGGACATTTAGAAAAGTGGGTTGTAGTTTTTTTTATTGGTATCAGTTGCTGGTAGCTGGTATTCGTCTATAAATTATGAGAGGAGTTAGGATAGCCCCTATTAACATTTGTGGATTAAATGATCCCGGGAAATGCTGAAGGGGAGCGGAAGATGTCCGAATCCTAAAGGAAGGATATTATCTGCCTTCAGGAAACCCATATCGAGGAGAGTAGAAATAAGATCATGGAGCTGGATGGTTATCAGCTGATTGTATGGTCTAAACAGGAAGTTAAAACAAAAGGAAGTGGCAATCAGTGCCCGCCGGGGCTTGGCAAATTTCTCACGCTCCTCTTCTAAAAAATACAGCCGATGGGCTATCACGCAGTGCTCAATCAATAATAATCTGTTTACACTGTGCTCTGTTTATGGTCCAGTTTTAGATGACCCTGAGTTGCTTAACTGGTTGAAAGTAGAATTGGTGGGCTGGCCCACGCCGTTGATACTCTGTGGGGATTTTAATATAAATATTGACTGTGCAATTTCCAATCATCCTGAAGTAAAATATCTAGGCCGGAAGCCGAAAGTATACAGGTCTCCTACTCACTTAAGGGAGCTGCATGGGCTGGTGGATGTTTGGGCAGCGACTCAGGGCCAAGATCCCGGTTTCACTTATTATTCAACACCGCACTGATCCCATTCTAGATTAGATTATTTTTTTATTTTTCACAGTCTGGTGCAGAGCAGCATAATTTTTAGGTTCCCTAGGGTGATGTCCGACCATAACCGTTTGGTACTGGAGCTGAATATTAAAAATTAAAGATGTGGTTCTGGCTGGACTTTTAATAGGGCACTACTGAGTGATAATCTATATTTAGAACATATGGCCATGTGGATTACCAGATTTTGGAACGAGAATCTGGGCAGCACTAATATTCAGAATGTATGGGATACTATGAAAGCTGGTAATAGGGGGGAGACCACGCAGTTTGAGTGGGAGGTAAAAGGAGAAAAATAAGTTAAGAGAGCTAAACGAAGTCCTAACTAAAGCTGAATTAGATCTGGTTAGTACAATATCAGAAGGTGGGGATATAGAAATGGCTCAATCTGGGATTTAATTTGCCAAAACCGTGGGAAGATATCATGCCTGGCGGATCAAAATGTACGAAAGCAGCGAATGGGCAGGGCATCTGTTAGCGGTGCGAGTGCAGGAAAAAAAGCACAAACTCGGATTCATGGAATTAATGATCCTGATATTATCTTAGTGACTCATCCAAGCGCGATCCTGGCCGCCTTTCAGAAATATTATCAAAAATTATACTCGGAAGATGTTAGAGAAGAATCCAGGTTAAAGGGCAAAATCGCCAGGTTTCTGGAAATGGTTAAATCTGACTATCTCTCATCTGAAGAGTGTGGAATGCTGGATGCTCCGTTTACTCTAGAAGAAATTACTGAAGCTATATACTCTGTACCATCGGGGAAAGCTTTTGGGCCTTATTATATGCCTGGTGAATACTATAAAAGTTTTCGAATTCAGTTGGCACCAATTATTCTTGATATGTTTCATTTCATACAAAGTGGGGAACCCTCCCCTGTATTGTGGAGATATGCAAAGATTCCCATACTTAAAAAAAAGGGAAGCCGGCTACTGATCTTGGTGCTTATCGGCCTATTAAATTGATAAATAACGATATTAAAATCTACTCTAAAATCTTGACAAATAGCCTATCGACTGTAATCAAGAAAATGGTTTCCCCCATCAACATGGCTTTGTACCTGGCAGGGAAACTATAGAACATATACATAGGATAATTACATTATTTGACTACACCAAGGTTACAGGGGACCCTATGGCCTTAATTTTATTAAATGCTCAAACGCATTTGATAGGGTCTCCTGGCTTTTTTATGGGCTGTTATGAGACACTATTGGATTGGGGAGGGTTTCTTAAAAGCAGTTCAGAGTATGTATCAGGATCCAATAGCCAAAATAGCACTCATGGGAACACAGTCTGAAGAAATTATTATAAGGCGTGGCACAAGACAAGGGTGTTCTTGTTCTCCCTTATTGTTTGCGGTTTATATTGACCCTTTAATAAGATTGATACAGGTGAATCAGTTAATTCAGCCAGTTTCAGCTAGAGGGGGAGACGTGAAAATCTTAGGATATGCTGATGATCTGGCAATCATAACATCTGCACCACATCAGGCCTTGGAAGAAATAAATCGGGCAACTTCACAATATGGCTCAGTCTTCGGCTCTTACTTGAATAGCAGTAAGACACAATAGTAATGAATGACAGGGTTAGGCTAACAGATCAGCGAGTGGTGCCTAATGCTAGGTATTTAGGGGTTGAGATAAGTTCCAATCCAGAAACCATAGTAGAACTGAACCTTCAACCATTGCTATGCAGTATTAAATCTGACTCTCGTAGAATGAACAATCTTTATTTTACACTAATTGGAAGGTGTAATGTTATTAAAATGATTTTTCTTCCTAAGATTTTATATTTTTTCAGAGCTATTCCCTTGGAATTCAGTAGGATGTGGCTCCACAAATTTGATCAGGCAGTGTCATGGTTCTTATGGGTGGGACAGTGCCTGAGACGGGCATTTAGATATATGATGCTGCCAAGAGACCTGGGAGGCTAGTCCGTCCCTAACTTTCAAATATACTACTGGGTGATCTCCATTAGGTATATGGGTGAGTTGGTGAATGGAGGTAATCCTGGTGGTTTCGATACATCGATATACCAATTAATCTGTGGGGAAGAAGCAAGGGGTCTCTTAATGCGTCAGATAGATTTTGCATATTATAAACGGGTTAAAATTTAAAGTTCTGATGGGAGCCTATAATGTTTGGACTGCATTCAGGAAAAGATGTGAGATAGGACGGCTTCACCTGTACCCTTCCTTAGCTAATAACCCATTGCTCCCAAGTATCTTTTGTGATAACTATTTTAGAAGATGGTCAGAGAGGGGGATTGATTAAATAAGGGATCTTGTATCCGGGTCTGAAATACTTTCTTTTGATGCCATTAAAGAGAAGTTTGGTATTGAAAATAGAGATTTTTTTAAATTTTTACAAATACGATGATTTTTGGACCAGGAAAACTTTCAATCAGAGTCGAATCCCGCTACTAGATCTGATAAAGAACAACCAATTGTCGACATCTGCTGTATATGGATTACTTAATGAGAGAATGGGGGATGATCTTGCTAGACACTTTGATAGATGGCAAACTAATGTTCAAGCAGGACAGGGGGAGTGTGAGGACTCTCTGATGTTCGGTCAAACAACATGTATCTCCGCCAGTGCTCAGGTGCAATGCTTAAACCTGGTGTAATCTCTATGTAACCCCAGCCCATATTCTTTGTTGGGGGGGAACTTTAGGGATACACTGTGCACGGTGTAGGCTGAAAGGTCTGGATGGCACCCATATGTTTGCCACTTGCCCCATCCTCAAGGAAGTATTGCTTAGAATCGAGCAACGATTATAATCTATCATGGGCTACTTAGTGTCTTTGACTCCCCAGGTCATAATGTTGGGGGTTTCCAACCAAGTCATGGTAGAAAGCGATAGGAAATGTGTTTTTGGGGAAAGACTGTGGCAGTCCCTAACTAATTGGCTAAGTAAGGATTAGTATACAATTTAACTGTATGATGAGGTTACTTCTCTTTTCTGTGTCCTCTGTTTTTGTTTATTTCTTGTTTTAGTTGAAGGTTGATTCCACCGGGGCGGGGGGTGGGGGGAGAAAGTATTAAAAGGGGACATCTGACACAGTTGTCTGTATATTGTATTTGTTATATGCTGTTTTTTTTTTTATACCGCGCTCAATTACTGCCGGAGTATCCTGGCGCGAATAGACCGCTGGGGAACCCGTCCTGGCTTTCCCTGTGAGATGGTCCCTACTGGGCATCTCCAAGGGGAAAACAGGCATCCCCGGCATATGTGGGGGGCCGTTGTGGTGATGAGGCAAGCTAATGCCCAGAGTTGCCGAGTGTGGTCCCTGGTTATAGTAGGCACCGAGGTGAGAATTATTGAGGCTGCTGACCCTGGTCCACGACCCTGCCACGTCGGGAATTGAACCATGGTCCCGGGCCGTCCTCTACTCCCGGGTCTGCCGCCCCTAACCAGTGAGCCAGTGATTTGGTGGATCATTTATATTTCTTTTGTGTTTTGATGTCTCAATAAAAATATTTTTTTTAAAAGAGAGAGTGCCAGTCAATGTGATTGAAGTAGAGCACAACAGGAGAAACCCACTAGGTTCTTAATAAAGCCCTCACTCACCAATCTAGTTGGTGACAAGCTTCTTCATCGGGCCCCAGTAGGAGAGGCCGAGTGCCACCCTGGTGTGCTTCAACGCCAGAATTACTGCGGAGCTGGTAGTTCGTGTTCAGTGAAGTAGTGAAAAAAAGTGTGTGTTGAAAATGCCACGATTGTGTCAAACAATTGATTTTATTAGAAGCCAATCGGACATATTAAAAACAAGGTGTGGGACATTTGAGGCTGATTAAATTGTTCAGCAAAGTCCGCTATGAGATGTCAATATGTTTCTGCCTATATGTTGTAAATTAAACAGGCATTCGTCAGGACCATGCGGTGAAAACCTCGGCGGTAAGGACACGCTAAGGCCCACCCTAACCTGAGGTTATAAATGTGATAAATATATATACAAAATGTCTATATATATATATATATATATATGTATATATATATATATATATATATGTAAAATCTGGAGTCCCCCGTGTTGAGAGGAACTGAGTTTATTCTGAAAATCAATGACATACATAGACAAACATAGAGAGAGAAGAAAGACAAACATAAAAACCATTAGGTAGGCTTGTCTAGGTTTGTCATGAGAGGTCATACAAATGCTAGTGCTCGACGTAGTGCACTTATGCAGTAACCATAGCTCGTACGTGCAGCTGTAGGAAAAGCATGCACTCACAAAAATGGAACTCTAATGAGGCAAGGTAACAAATACTTCAAATAATATCTTATGCCCATGGTGATTTAATACCTGTAAACACGAAAATCATTGTAAAAAACTATGTGTAAAGCCTTTAGACATAGTGCAATTGTGCATCACAATCTATAAAAACAGGAAGGTAGGGGAAACTCCCATAAAGCGTAGTCACTAACTACACCATGGGTCTCGGGAGGGGGTGATCGCAACAGTGACACACCGTAAAAGGTTAAAAGAATAGAGGAAAAAGAGGGGAATCAATAGAATCCATATGGTCATACAACCAAGTTACTTATCTGCTCAAGTGATCTTGTTGGACTCACGCCTTCGGTGCAAAACACCCGCTTGGTGCCTGCTAAGCTCCCTCAGGACCAGACCCCGCTGGTGAAAATACGGGGGAAACAGATTGTATATGAGGCCGAAGGAAGTGACCTCACGGGAAAGAAAAAGGGGCGTTACCCGTCGTGTTGCCACGCACACGTCGATGGCGTCAAACACTCTCAGCCACTCTCAGGTATTGTCACATATTGAACCAATCCGTTGTGGAGGCTCTCAGGCAGGCCGTCAGACCAGCTTCAGCACGGCACTGCTGTCAAGCTGGTTGCTAGGGCAACGTACAACAACAAAGTGCTTGATACACCAAGGTCCGATGCTACACAGTGAAAAAGCTTCCCGCAAAGAGGATAATAAAATTGATTCACCGGTGTTAAGAGCTTGTGAATCGAGAGGCCCGGTTTATGCTCGTGCAGAGCTAATAAAAGAATACAGTGAGCTATTGAAAGGGCAACGTAAATATAACACATCTCCAGGGCTTTTGGACAACTTTTTGGTACCCTACCTTCTTAGAGGCCAGCTGCGCTCGCTAGGGCAACACTTGGCTTTGATCCCTCGAGTGAACTGTTGCCGTGCCGGGGGGCGATCCTTCTGCTGTTTGGCAACCAGGTTATGGAACTCCCTGCCCGTTCAGATTCGTAGTCTGGACAGCTTGCTGGACTTCTGTAAAGTCATCAAGACGTATCTCTTTCCCACAGACTAACCCTTCCTTTTTATGTTTTCTTCTCTATTTGCTGCTTCACCCAGTTTCTTAGCCTCCTTGTCTCTCTGCTTCTAGCGCAGGATGCCTCTTTGCTGAGGCAGCTAGTTGCTTTATAAATCTAGTTAACACTAACATTAACATTAACATTAACATCAGGGAGCGTCAGGGGAATCAGTCTATATACAAGGGGCAAAGTAAATAATTGTCCCCAAAAAGATTATGTCCAACAGGTCAAGTGTCCTTCTGGTCATCCTCAATTTGCACAATGTCCAGATCCTCTGAGTCCGAGGTGGCTCCTGGCTGGCCGGTGGAGGACCAGGAACCTCAAAGGGTTGGGACACACGAGAAGTACAGGGGGTAACAGTGTGGCACACTGGATAGGGGGAGACATTGAAGGTGGTGTGGGGAGGAGGTTACGATAGGACAGACAACACGGCTCAACCCAAGGAAGTGACACTGGCAGTGAGGGTGGCCATATCTTGTGCATTTTCCTCTTCCATCATGTGCAGCTCTGTACACATCTGCAGCATGATGCAAGAGGCCAAGTCGGGCTGACCCTCACATGCCCACATCACTTCCTGTGGTGAAGCCACAGGAGTTACAAAACAGGGAGAGGTTTGGGTGGAACATGAGGGGTGTGGTGCCTCGGGTTCAGACCTAATGTGGGTGTCTTCCTGGCAGCCACTATGAGGAGGATGCAGCTTGAGGCCCGGATGGAATGAGGGCCTCTAAAGTTAGGGGGGGGCTGAGGATGTGCCCAGGTTGTGTAGTGGGCTTTTCCAAAAGAAGGTTGTGTTTGGTCCAGGGGGAGAGTCGATCTTCCCCCCTGGCCAGACGTGTGAAGTCCCCCCCTTCAATGTCTCCAGCCTCCACCCAGTCCGTAGCACCAGAGGTGTCTTCATGCTCAGTCCGGGTGGGTGCACTTCTTCTGCCTCCTAATGTAGCTGGTCCTGCCTCATCCTCTTCTTCCTCACTTGTGGATAGAGGTCATGCCTAATAGCACACCAAAGATATCTTTCTCTAAACTGTGTCCTGCTGTTGGTTCTCTTGGCCAGCTGAGCCCACTAAAATGTGAGACAAATCATGATGTAGTGGTTCTACACATCAGAACAAGACACATACATAGATGAGCCAAGGGCAGACTTTGTTCTCCTCTGATCACGCTATATAGTTGTTAGGGATTAGGAGCTAAAATTACGTGCATGCTCATTGTCATCTCCAGATTTGAGTCAGACATGGACATCTCACTTGTATTTTGGTGGCTTTCACAACTGTACTGACCAACACTCAGCTTTGTCATTCTGTTGATCTGTGTGTCCTGTCACTGCTACATAGGCAGCTTCCAAACCCAGTATATAAAAGAGATCAGAGAGAGTCCAGATGGTATTGGAATGGGCCTGTAATATGGAGTCTCTGTACTTTTACTTCTGGACAAATGTCATCTGCTGTGTAGCATTGTATGAGGCAGCACAAATTCTTATTGGGGTGTCACACATTCATATATGGTATGGGTTATTAGGTTTGCTAAGTTGTGAATTTAACCTTTTGATATTCCCTCACAAAAGATGACAATCCAGTGCCACAAGACTGATCAGTTAGTGCTGTACACTGGTGAACAGTAGTGGCTAGTTTACAGCTACCTGGACTTGAAATATGGCATACAAACCACTGAAGGTAAGGCGTGTGTCTGTGGATACACTTGGCAAAATTGAAAACACTTAAAAGTGAAACAAGGATCTCAAAGTCTGTCTTGACTCCATGGCACATGATGATCTGTCTCAATCAGAACGCAAACTCAACAAATGCAATGCAAGTCACGGCATCCAATACCCAGTGGACTCTCATACACACACTGGACAGTGGCTGTACCATTCCTCATCCAATGCACACATCAGTTATGATGCCCTTGGGTCACTGTTAATGGTGCTGACAGTGCAAAGTTCTGTACAAATGCACGTGTTTGGCTCTATTCCCCAGTTGTCAATAAAACTACCACTCTCAGAATGCACTCTTCCCTGAACAGTCAATGCGCTACAGTGAGCCGTTTTCTTCATGATGACTGCTGCATACACACAGAATAGGTAAATGGATGCATGGAAACCATGATGGTATAGCTCTGTCTTCACTCACATCATACTTTCAGACACATATTGCGTATAATGCACTTACCAGGTTTCTGCTGCTCAAGCCAAGCATGGTGGGTTGGCCAAGCTGCACGCAGGACCCTCCTGTACAGTGGCGAGAGGCGGGGACGATGCACATGGTACTGGCCCAATACCTCCTCGGCCATGTGCCGGGTCCAGCGTTTTAGGTTCTCCCAGCACTTGCGGCCCACGCCCACTACACTGCAGCGCTCACCAATGTTGGCCCATAGGTTGGCCCATGCTGCATTGCTCAGCTGGTGCTCGGGCCCCCCATATAGCTGAGTATATTTTGTAAGCAGCCCCTCAGCTAAAATGTCTAATTCCCTTGCAGTGAAAGGGGGTGCTTTCTCCTCATAACCCTCAGCCATTTTGGGTGTAATTAGGTTAAACTGAGCACCAAGATGGAAGAGGATCTGATCTGTGAGAGAGGATGACTCAGAATGAACACAAAATGGCTGTCAACAGCTTCCTGTGATGTATTTTCTGTATGTCATTTCCTGTATGAAAGAATGGGTTCCGGTCCGTTTTCAGAGCTTCCGGACGAAATACGTACTCTCCAGTTGAGGAGCGAAGGTTCCAAAAGTGGAGCATCAGCTCGCATACGAGGCGTACGCTCCGCAGACGGAGAGCACGGATTTTTGCTGGAAGCTCCGAAAAAGGAACGGAAGCCATTCTTTTACACAGGAAATGACATACAGGAAGTGATAGACAGGAAATACATCTCTGGAAGTTGTTAACAGATATTTTTTGTTCATTCTGATGCGTCCATCACAGATCCAATACTCTGCCATCCTGTTGTTCTGTAGCAGAGAAAATCATAGACATGAAACAAAAAGTAGAACAGACCATTAAATGTAATTTCAGCTGGGATAAGGGGTGGGGGCGGGGCTGACACAACATCACAGCCCAGGATAGTTTTCTCCTCCTTTGCATTATGGTACATGTAGTTCATATTTAGTGCTCAACACAAGAATTGTCTGTTGTATTACGGTAAATTTCGGGGAAGCATTGCTGTGTATCCCAGACAAATAGTGCCAGATTCACCCAGAACATAATGACTCATATTGGGGGCCCATCATTTGTGGGGGAGTCAAATCTGTTGGGGGCAAAAACTCAACAATGCAATAGCGAGGCCCTTTTGTGAGTCAGACACCCATTCTCAAAATGTTCGGGAAGGTCTCTCAGGACATATGCATCTAATCCTCTGAGTAAATAGATTTCTTAGTGACATCCACTACACTGATTGCCGACATCGGCACATGACCTGATGCATGGTCAATCTTTTGACTGATGTCAACAACTGTGCTTTACATACAGTTAGTGTGGCATGCAAAATAATCTCTGGATGGAATTTTTGGGCAGAGTCGTAATTATCCAACTTTCATCATTGACAATAGACTGCAAACCACTTTCTGTCAATTATGCAACAGGTCGCTCATGTGAAAAAAGTGGCAACCAGCTGATCTTGGACTTGCATACCCTGACCTCTGTTTTGTGCAATGGCCCAGTTGCCTGGGTTATGAGCTGGCCGAGGTACAAGAGGTATATGTAAGCCATGATTTAAAGCTATGTTGTGCAAAACACAACAGGCTAATATGATATTGCGCATGACTTCAGGGGAGTACATCAGCACACCCCCTGTATGGTCAAGACATCTGAATCACGACTTTAACAAACCAAAAGTGCGCTCTATGACGGCTCGAGTTTGTATGTGTGCCCGATTGTACCTACGCTGAGGTACAGTGGTTGGACGTCTGTTAGATGTGAGGAGTTGAGGGGAGAGTGCATAGCCAACATCACTTGAGGAGGGAAGATAGGGCAATAGGTTGCAATTCCTTCTTATATTTGAATAGAGCATGATCTCTACTTTGTTACATGCAGTGTCTGTTGAGACTGTGTATGTGGCTTGATGATTCTTATTGTATAATGTTGTTAATGTTAGGTGGTATTCATATATTTCATTTATACATATCCCTCATTTTTAGTGCTTGGTACTTACCCCGTAGCCACATGTTGCCGAATTCTCCTGCATCCATTTGCTGGGCAAGAGGTGACATGCGGAATACCAAGCAGTCATAGGTACGAAACACTGCATGCACATAAATAATTCTCCCACTGGCATCACAGACAGCCTGTACATTGAAGGCCACATGGGTACAACTAGTTGCACCCAACACACATGGAAAGCGAGAAATGAGATAGAAATCTCTAACTGCCCTTTGTACCCTGCCCAATGTTTGAGGCATTCGTATGTGGACGTGTGCTCTTGAATTGATGCAGCTACCTGATGCAAGCACCATGACTGGCTTGCCTGAGAGATGCCCACAAGGTCACTGGAGACCCTTTGGAATTACCCCGTCGCAAAGAAATGGAGAGCAGAAAGTATCTTGAGATATGCTAGAATGGCATGGAAGCAGCAGGTCACAGAGTAAAGTTCCTGCTCCCACTCAAATACCATCTGTCAAGATAAGCACCCACCTGAAACTCCTGGCTCTCTGTTGTCGACGAGCAAACCCCAGTGTCCCCGAACTCCCCCAAGCCACAGAAACCTTAAGAAAATTCTGTCACTTAAAGATACCCCAGGGGGAATGGGAATGAGAGAGAAAAAGACGTTGAGCCTTCTGTGTGAATGTACTGTGTCTACTTCTTTCGCAACGACTTTCTTCAGTTCTATCTTGCAACTGGTTGTCAGCTTTTAATCTGTGAGGATTCGGAAGACTTCTACAATAGGATATAAGTAAAACAATATCAGAAAGTAATTTACAAGTCTTGCCATTAAGCAATGTTCAATAAAAATGACTGGAGCGTTGTCTTACTTTATACCCAATGAAACATCTTAATTTCAGGTACGTTCTCTCTAGTAGCTTTTAGTTTCATCATCACATGAATTACTTTTCTTATTAATTGTTTTCTAAATAATATTGCATACAGAGTTTTCACAGCTCCAAACAAATATCTTTCTTTGTTTATGAAACTCCTTGTTTTATCCAAAAGTCCTTTTAGTAAGTATGTCTTTGTTTTAAAAGGAGAGATGTCTTTGTTAAGTAAAATAGGTCTTGAATGTTTTTTATAGTCGTCTTTAAGAATGTCTTTTACCAAAATAAAAATGCACACTTCAATAATGTCTGAAATGCACTCTTCTAGAATGTATTTACTAAATAATAATGCACGCTTCAATAATTCCCTAAAAGTGCTTCTTTAAGAAAGTCCCTTACTAAATATTAATGCCTTATTGAAAGCTTAACCGGTTTTGCACTTACCGATATGAGTTTCTGGGAAATGTACTTCACCTTGTCCTTTGTTTATTTTTCCGATCTATGTGCGCAGAAGGATTGCAGTGGAAGTCCAGTTCTTCACTGAAGCAGAGGATTGGATCACCGAGGGAGGTGCCTGTCTGTGTAGATTGGAGAACGCAGGAGAGGAAGGAGGAAGAGAAGAGGTCGCCGAAGGTCGAGGAACCGGGAACGAAGGAGGAAACAGGTAAGCGCTGCCTTGTGAAAGAAGAGACTAACTTTGGAAAAAAGGGGGGCCCTGACCAAAGGATACTACCCTATCAAGGAAACAACAGTATTGGAAAAAGGGAAAGGATGCACTGAACTCAGTGCTGAATAATAATAAAACTCATAGCCTGTAGACTATCATTCAATCCAAGTACTGGAAACAACATGTGTAGAAAAATATATATACACCTATATACCTGGTTGATTCCTTGAGGATACAAGTAGTTCCTCGATTAATACTATATCATAACTCCATGAGTTATTCTATATCTGCATACTTACTGTTGCTGTGTTTGCATGAGTATACCATTAGAATCTGGGTGTTTTTTTATGAATGCATGTGTAGAGCCTGAATGATTCAACAAGTGTGTGACTAATGCTTCAATAATTCAATACATGCATGAACACTGGTAGGATGATTAAATGAGTGCAACTCTAGTACCTTTACTAATTGCAAGAGTGTATACATAGAATACAGTTGATTTATGCAGTGCATGGATAGTGCAGAAATGGTTGTTTAAGCACATGAATACAACTAGCCTATTGGATGAGTGGAGGAATAGTCTTTCAGCGATTGGATACGGCCCACTTTTTTTTGTGTCACTGAACAGGTATTGCCTGGATACTTACACAAAGACATGGGTGGTGCCTGGAGAATTGAATAAGTGCATCAGTAGTGCCTATCTAATTAGATGAGTGCGTAACTAGTGTCTGAGTGACTGCATGATTCCATTGTTAAAGCTTGAGAGATTGGATGAAAGTAAGAATACTGCTGGGGTGATTGTATTAGTGCAAGATTATTGGCTCTTCAGTAATTAAATGACTGCATAGGTACAAAATGAGTGATAGGTTTACTACAACTCTACTCTCTACATAATTACATGAGTGTATGGGTAGAGCCTGAGGGTTTCATCAGTGAACGTGTGTGCCTCAGTATTTCAATGACTGCATGGGTTGTAAATGGGTGTTTAGAAGGCTGTATCGGTTCTGCGCAAATGTTATAATAATTGCATAGTTACCACCTTGTTAATTGCATAAGTCAATAGTTAGTAACTAAGTGATTAGATGAATGTATACGTAGTGCCCGCATAATTCAATGACTACATAATTTCTGCTAGCCTTATTGCAAGAGTACATGTGTAGTTTTAGGATCATTGAATAACTCCATGGATCAGTAAATCACTGATTTGATGACTGCCTGTGTAGTTGCTGTCTGTTTCCATGACTGCCTGTATACTACATGAAAATACCTTCATTGCTTTTAGATACATAACAATTGTCGCTATATCTCTGACTCATTGGTTATCTTCTTCTGTCAGTATCAGACTACCTGTTTTACTGTATACATGCTTTTCTTCTGAGCTATGTGTGCGTGAAATCTAGGTATCACCCTTGTTATATAATTGTATACATGGCCCTCTCAGAATATACATTAATTTCTTACTGAGCATGCACATGCATCAGTAAGTTTCTAAAATGGAAAACAACATTTTAAAATTTTTCAAAGCACGGGACCTTTTGCAAGTGGCATTCCTACATCATTTCTTAAATACTTCTTCTGCTTCTAAAACATATATTCAGCATATCTCAAACCAAAACGGGAGTTCAAACCTATATCTTGCTTCATTTTTCTGAAACTTAAATACTACACAACAGTTTATTTCATAGTCCTGATTTGAAAATGAAAACTTGCCATTACTTACATTGTGTCACCACTCCTCAACTTAAAAAAAATGTTCTTTCTCTTTAACTCACTTCTCTCACCAATACAGTCTTAGCTCAGTGTAACTAGCAACCCAGTGGAAACAGTAGGTCAAAAGTTCACAGCACATTCTAGAAGGAACATGCTTCTTCCAAATAAGATATAGCAGGTCTGCTTTACTCCACAAATTCAAAAACATATCCATGTCTATAATTTATTTAGTTTCTTAAACAACAGTTAATAATAAGATTTCTTCCAAAAGGCATCCAACACATCACCTAATTTTATTCACTTTCCTGCTGACAGCATCCAATGAAATATGTATATATATACACTTCAATTGTTACTGCTTTACCTTTGGAAAACTTCCTCATTCAGCTCCAGCCTTCTCCTGACTACTATTGCTCCTTAATTTCAAAATGCTTAGAGTATGGATTGTGGGCCACAGCTATATCTTTTGGGCTAAAGAGGTTCCAAAAAAAAAGGTATTGAAAGAGGCTTGGGTTTGCCAAATGTTCAGACTACTTGGTTTGGAAAGAGAGGGTTAAAGTTTCATCAGTTGCTGGCTTTGGTTAAGTACTTTGGCTCCTCACATTGAGGTTCCGTGACGATTTGAACCCGTGTTTTCAATATTGTCGGAAATACATAATTTTGGTATCAATGAACCGCAAATGATCCATTTAGCATATCCTGGTGTTTTCGCTATGCTACAAGCAAGAGTACGCCTGTTACAAACACATTTCCGATCTACCCATGGCATCCATCTTAGATCATGGCAGCCATTTTGTGTTTCTTGCCCTCACATACGCAATAACCTCTGATTACTTCATCTCGATTAAGGACACGTAGGCTTAGCCGGCGATTCACCTTTCCAGTGACACGTGCACCTTAGAACAGAACACGCTGTAGCTGCATGACTCGACAAAGGCTACCTCCTCTGCCCGAGGCCAGTCCTGCTATACTGGTTCTTGTGTTCGTTGGCCTGATCATGATTAGGCGGCCGAAGCCGGTAGCCTTGCCCATTTACAACCCACAAACATCTCTTATCCTGCTTTTCTATCTTCTGCACCTGGCTCTGCTCCTTTCCTTCTGGGCCTTTATTAGGGGGAGGTAACGAAATTTACGATGAGGCGGTCCGGGTCTTGAATGAAAAGTTGACATGAGATTATGATGGAAAAGTGGGAACCCCTCGTTCGTAATGTTTTGACATCAGATATTGTCGACGATTCCTGTGCAACGCCAAATATTTATTGTTTAGGACACAAAGGTTTGGGAATGTATTACATGTAAAGAATTTGCCTCAAGCTCAAATTTTAGTATATAAGGAGCAAACCTTTTTGTACAAATCGAACAGGCTCCTAGATTCTGCTCTGTGTAGTTTCTGTGACTTCTGTGTCCCTGCAGTAATAAACCTTTGGTCTTTGACGCCACCATCGAGAAGCCCGTGTTTCTGTTTATTTGTGCACCGAGACAGGTGGAACTCCGGGGTCTTCGGGTGTTATCCCTGACACCTCTGGACGGAACCAAAAAGTCCAGAACTCCAACATCATGATTGTGCACTGAGGTGGCAACAATCTAGGCACATTGTAGGGCTGGAAATCCTAATGAAGGAAACCTTTGCAGAACTGATGTCGCTTTTCCCTCACACTGTCTTGGTGTACTCTAATTTATGCCAACAACAGAAATGGAAGTGGTCATATCAATCAGTGCACAGGAAGAATGTTAATAAAACAGTGTCTGCATTTCTCAGAGCCCATCGCTTGGGCTGTATCTATAACAACAAACTTCGTTTTGACATGCATGGAATTTATAGAAATGATGGAGTACACTTTACAGATGAAGGCAACAGGGGGTTTCTAAGTAACCTGAAAGTCTGCATCTGGTCTTATGTGTAGCAGCCATATACACACAACCAAACCAACGTCTCTTATCAGAGGCACCCTAGTACCCAAAATATTGTGAAGTTTATTTCAAAAAGGTTTTTTTTTCTTTCGTTTTTGGCAATCTTCGCAACGACGTTGCAATCCCCGTGGACACGTTGTAAAAACAGAAAACAAACCAGACATTCAATGGCCACCAACACATCCAAAAATAATGTGTAAAAAAATCCATCCTGAACATTGCCCTACACACATTTCTATATAAATACTTCTTTCAAAGCATGTTTAAACTCATATTTTTGTACTAAGTTTCTTTAAAAACCATCTTTCAGACCTATTTCCTATTTCCCATTTCCGCGGTTATTTGGGACATCACAATGGCTTTGTTAACCACGACGAACACGCCAATTCAATTAAGTGAAATTACATATATGCACACACACTACAGAATTCTGCACACTAGAGATTTATTACTGCACTCTTCAAACTCATGTTTTTCTACTGAATTTCTAGAACAACCATCTCTAAAAACTATTTTCCGTTTTCGCGGTGAGGCCGAAATTCGCAATGACCTTGGTCATCTCGATCCCCGTGGTAAATCATGAAAGCAGAAAGCAGGTATTCAATAGCCACAACCACATTAAAAAATGATAACTATATAATTAATTCTAACCATCACAGTATATAACACACAATATAAATACCTCTATAAAAACATTTCTCAATATCTCTATATCAATGCATACTAATGATTCATTGATATTCTTTTTTATATTTTCACCAATATGCGTGATGCCATTGATTTATAGTCATGATGTCCCCAAGATGGTACATGGGGGGGCCGCTCTGGCAGTTGACTGCTTCATCGCAAATATCCCAAACAATTAAAAAAATTCTTTTCGACTTATAACTTCTGTCACTAACTCCTCCATTTCTCAACAATGGGGTCAGAGTATCTCCACCCTGACCCTTTATGTGGGGTCTCCACAGATTTACAGCCGCAGGAACTGTTCCCTACAGATGAAATGTAAGCTGTAACTTTCTATTCAGGTAGCGTCCAGCCAATTAGAGGATTCCCGTTGGCGCATGCAATTCGCGATTCATCACAAAACCTTCTCGAAATATCCGGGTCTAGAGATAGCACAATAATTATAAACTTAAAGTTCACAAAAACTACTGAACAGATTTCCACCAAATACGGAAAAGGCACTTCCTTGAACCGACATCAACCTCCCTGCCATATTTGGTGTAAGTTCGTTCAGCTGTTTGGGCTGATCGGGCTGTAGAAGTGGCTAAAGGTAATTAACATTACAAACGCAACCTTATTTTGTTCCCCAACTTCTCGGTCCCAACTGCACAGATCACAACCAAACTTTCCCAATCAATAGTACCCACTGTGACACTGTTTGGGCAACATTTAATGTAGAGTGGTCAACTGACGCCAAAGTTATAGCCAAGTCAAAAAATGCTTTTCCTTTGGAAACTAGGTCATAACTGCAACTACCTACTGGTGTCGCCTGTGGGTAGTATATATATTTAAATAAAAACAGCCGTTCCACAGGAAAAACGTTGTTTGTGCAGCTAATAACTTTGGCCTCATTTGGCGAATCTCCACAAAACTTTCCAAACAGTGATTCTTTCTGACTAGTTTGTGCATGGAAAGTTTCAGGGTGATCCATTAAGCGGGTGATGAGAAAAAAGGGGAATCAAAAATTGTAAAATTCCCATGCATTTTCCATAGACCTCTTTAAAAAGTCGTATCCCAAAAACTGCTGAACAGAATTACACCAAATTTGTCAAGAAGCTAGATCTTGGTCCACAGAATGTGTTATTTGTAATTTGGTGTAAAGCTTACACAGGTTTTTGAGAAATTATGGTTTTAAAATATTTGTATACCTGGAAGGTTGGGTGCGTGAGAGTCTTGCAAGTCTCTTGCGGGAGTGCCAGTTAAAAAATAGATAGGCCCAGGGAGCTTTTTTCCCGTAAACACTCTGATTTGCAGCCAGCAGCATCAGAAAAATTTTGCCACCAGCCATTAAAGGCTCAGGGACTTTGGGCCAGATGTAGGTAATCCAGATTTACCGATTCTAAAATACCGAATTTTACCGATTCGGTATTTTAGAATCGGTAAATGGTATGTAGATAAAAAAATCAGTAAAAAATACCGATTCGGTAAAATTTGGAATCGGCCATTCGGTATTTAACGATTTGGTATTTACCGAATCGGTATTCCCCATTCATTCCAATGGGCCAAAAGGCCCATAGGAATGAATGGGAAATACCGATTCGGTAAATACCGATTCGGTAAATACCGAATCGGAAAGCAAACAAAAGTGAAACTTAAGAAGGCAGCAAATCAGGTGCTACCACCCTCCCCCTCCCTACCAGGAAGTGGCTACGCAGGCAGCTGCAAGTAATTAGAAGGTTCTGGAGAGGCAGTTGGAGCAGAGAGTCCCTGAGCAGCAGAAAGAGTTTTGTGCACATTTAAAACTGAAACATGGCAAGCAGCAAAGACAAAGAGCAGCCAGAGAGGAGGAGGAAACTGAAATTCAGCAGCATGGAGCTGCAGGTCCTTGTTGAGGAGGTGTTGAAAGTGTACCAAAAACTCTTTGGCAGCCAGTCCCTCACTGTGGCAGAATCTGCCAAAAGGAAACTCTGGCTGGACATACTTGACAAAGTAAATGCCGTTGGAGTGACTACCAGAGACACAGAGGACCTGAAAAAGAGATTCTACGACCTCAGGAGCCAAACAAAAAAAATTGGCTGAACACCACAAGCAGGCAAACAAAACTGGTGGAGGCAAGAACCCAGCACCACCCTTACTGACCTGGAGGAGATGGTGGCCTCAACCATAGAAACTGACAGGACTTGGAGAAATAGATAGCTCAGCCAGATCTGCAAGCAGAAAATGTAAGACACATGCACAGCATTCCCCCCATACCATCATCCTTACCTTTACCCTTTGTGGCCAAGTGAACCTCAGTCCAGTACTGCTAGCACTATACAGGTGCAATGCATCATGGGACAAATAGTCAGGAAATGTAAGACCATTACATACAGCACAGCTACCAGCAAGGTAGGGAAATGATTGCAGACAGAATAAAGCTAAAGTGAAAATGATTTAATTGTAGTGACTGTGAGACAGTAGCGCTTAGCTAATGTACGCTCATGTGTCCACAGGTGTGACATATCGCAGGCGTTCCCAGGAGACTGAAGGCACGGCACCAGAGAGGAATGAGAGTCAGGAGCCAGGTCCAAGTGCACAGAATGTATCACAGGACACAGGTGCACCAAGTAGCCATCCTCCTTCACAAGACACAGAAATTGCTCAAGAGTTGCAGAAATCACCAGAAACATCACAATCCCCTCTGTTGCTGTCATCCCCAGAAATGCCAGCATCACAGCAAGAGACAACACCTGCATCACAACCAAGCAGGAGGCATGTTGTGGCCCCACTATTAGAAATGGAGTCATCAGCAGGTGACATGGAGGGGGAAGACACACACACCATGCCTGTGGATGGTAGCTCTGCCACACTGCAGTCCAGTGCAGTGGTGGGCCATACTGGTGCAAGACGCCGCAAAGTCCAAGAAAGTAGTGCAGCTGCACGTGTGGAGGGTTCAAGTGTGTTCTATGGCCTGAAGGGGAGCATGGTAAAAATCCAGAGGATGCAGGAAAAAGCCATCATGTCTTGCCAACGCCTAATCAGGAACCTGAACAACAACATGGGAGACATAGGAAAGGGCATCAGGGAACTAGTAGATGTCAACAAAGAGATGGCTGCAGGGATGCGTGAAATGTCACAATCGGTGCAGCTACTGTGCACCAAACTAGACAACAAATTTGCATCAAGGAAAGGCAGCGTGCGCATGAACAAAATAAAGCCATCAACCGGCTGGCCACAGCCACATCCCTGCTATACAGGAGAAGCATAAGCATGCAGGAGGGACTAAGTCAAAACAGAAATGAGGTCACTAGGGCATGGCCAGGATGACCAGTGCTCTTGAGGCGCTGTTAAATGCACAAACAGCACAAACTGCCTCTCTGGATGTGCCAGAGAGTGAAGAGAGCACAAGTAGGAGCAGCATGGCAAGCTCCCTTGTCGTAGAGACAAGGAGGAGCAGCAGACGCCACACTGAGGCTACAGGCCAAACGCAAAGTGAGCACAGCGAGCAACAAACAACTGGCACTGGTAAGCGTGGATGCAAATGAGTATTTCAGTTCATGGGGAAGTTACCCAGGACTCACATCATCGCATGTAAATAATTTGTGTTGCACATTTGTGCTTTTGAAACCTACATAGTGACACAATTAAACTACGTTGGGTACATACTCCACCTGTCTGTGTCTCTTTACTTACTAAAAAGAAGTTGCGTGTGATCTCCTCCCGTCTGTGTCTGCCATCAGTAGGTGTCGCAACTCCAGCTGTGTGTGGTTCAGGCACTGCATGCTCATCATCATGGTCCTCATAATCCGAGAGATCCACTTCGGTGCTCTTCTTAACCGCAAGGTTGTGCAACATTGCACAGGCTGCAATAATTTTGAAGCAGGTGACCGGTGTGTACTGGCGGGCCCCTCCACTTTTATGTAGGCAGCGAAACCTACTCTTCCACATACCAAAGGTGCGCTCCACAATGTTTCTGGTCGATTTGTGTGCCCTGTTGTATCTCCTCTGGCTGGGTGTTGAAGGGTTGCGGTAGGGTGTGAGGATGAAGGACCGGAGGGCATATGCACTGTCCCCTATTCATAACAAAAAAAAAGACATTACTCACATGCACACAAACACCTCCATCTGCAATTTGTATCAAGGGAGTTTCACACAGTGTGTTACCTAGCAAGTATCCTTCGCCAAATTCCCCGGCTGTCAGGCGTGCGTAGATCCCACTGTTTTGGAAGATGTAAGAGTTGTGGGTACTCCCGGGAAATTTGGCTACTATGTCCGTGATGATGTATTTGGAATCACAGATCACCTGTACATTTATGGTGTGGGTGGACTTCTGTTCCTATAAATGTACTCTGTGGCAGCAGGTGGACATATAGGTATGTGGGTGCCATCAATACAGTCAATGATGTTGGGGAAATGCGCCATCTGATAAAAGTCTGTCTTGGTCCGGAGCAGTTCTGCATGTGTTGCAGGGAAGCTGATGTAGTGATGCATTCTCTGCAACATGGCGTCTAGGAATCACTTAAAGAAACGGGACAGGCAGCTCTGGGACACCCCAACTACCGCAGCAACAACACTCTGGTAACTCCCAGATGCAAGCAGGTGTAGGCTGCACAGCATTTGCACATGGGGTGGGATGGCATGCACCCTTAGGGTTGGGTGGTCCAACAGTGGGTGGAGGTCCCTGATAAGGTCCAGGATGGTTTGGGGGTCTAGCCTGTACCTTTGCAGGATCTCTGGCTCAGTTAGCTGGAATAGGGTGAACCTCTGCCTGTACACCTGCTTCTCCCTTCTCCAGACCCTCTCTCCTTCTGCCTGTAGCCGTAGCCACCTCGCAATCACATAGAATGCTGCCATTCTGGTGAAAATGTTGCATTTTTGGTCCTTTTTATAGCCTGCACCTGGTTACCACCTGATTTCAATCCATAGTAAATACCGACTCTTAACTACCGAATTTCATGCAAATTCGGTATTTAAGAGGTTACCTACATCTCAATGGTTATTTTTACCATTTCTTAATTTCTGAATCGGTACATTTACCGAATCGGTAAATTTACCGATTCCGTGAGGTTTCCGATTCGGTAAATTTACTGATTCGGTAAATTTACCGATTCGGATGTTTTTGTGTCCCCTACATCTCAAATGCCAAATACAGCTCGGTAAAGGCCGAAAATCAGTATTTTCGGCTTTTACCGACCGGTATTTGGTTACCTACATCTGGCCCCTAGTCCCTTGTCCTGATGTTTGAAAGAAAAGCGAATATAAGGGTGCAGAGAAGGAATAAACTGCTCCCACCCCTTCAGCCCCATGGGGGAAGGTTACCCAGAGGACCTCCCTAGGGCTAAAATTGGAAAGAAAACAAATCATCATTAATTGAACAGGAAGGTTCACCGATGAATGTAGAGGCTGAGGCTGAGCCCCACTCCTGGGCTATCACATAGCAGTTATCCAACCATGTCCATCGCCATTGTCCTCTCTTTAGCCTCTCTCAATATGAGCTCGTTTGTCAGGAAAGTACGTTATCTTTCCTTGCATTCTCTAGTCCGCTCCCTCCAATGAGTCCTGGAAAACTGCCCATACCATACCATGCCCATCCCCCCTGTTTAATAGTTTGATCAGGGTGAGCTGCACCTACGGTACCCATCATTAATAGTTATACATTACTCTCCTAGCCCTATTCTTTGTAACTATTAACCAAAATTGTGTCTGCCAACACCAAGTCAAAACAACAATAGCTCCTTCTTGTTCTTAGAACTTGTTTTCTTACTGGAGTAGTAAAAGTGATGTCTACTACCTTACTAAATTGGCTCAATCCCTTAAGGCAGTTTTTGCTTTTTGAAATGGTCATAATGCTAGTGGTGGTACTCCACTAATTGGGAAGATATCATAGGAAAATCAAGGTTAGTCTTAGCCTGAATTGTACTGGAAAATCAGCAAAATGATTGCCATTCTGCATCATAGGTTACTAGACTACATGACAACACAGTTTACGTGGAAAAATCTAATAGAGACACCCATCATGCTAAACAAAATAACAATAAGGTGTATAAGTATTCACTAAAGTAAGCATAATGAAGTCATCAAGTCTCAGGACTTGGGAAAAGTTTGCTTTCTTAGAATCTATGGGGCCTCAATTCTGTAAAATGTGTACACTCTCTATATTTGGCCAATCATAATGTTATTTATTCTTTGCATGTGATGTCCATTCCATGTCTAGCCTGTGTAGGATGGGTGGCATGGACAAATTTAACATTTTGGGTAACCTCCTCCTGTAATAGTTGGAATAGTTGTAACCATATTGGCCTGCCAAGTGTGAGATCTCTTGATTGTGGGAATTAATAGCAGAACAGATCACACACCTTGGGGAAAAACTAAGTATAGGCGAAATTTGCGAATTCGCGGTCTGCGAATTCGTGCGAAATGGCAAATAAATCTGTGAGTTTGCGAATTTTCCCGCAAACTCACAGATTTTTGTGCCATTTGCACAAATAAGTGACCACTTGTGCCTGTAACTTTACCAGCGCGCCAAAAGGCGCCGAGGTCCCTTGGGTGAGCTGGCCATTATAGTGGGGATGGGCGGGAAGACGTTTCATACCTCTAGTGTGTGGTGGACGGGGCCAAATGGGCGGGGCTTCTATGCAAGTTCACATGCATCTTCTTTATAAAGGGTCAGAGACCGAGCAGAGCAGCAGATGAGGAAAAAGTAGCCTCCTGGTCACAGGAGCTACACGGGGATTGCGCTTGGGACATTCATGGATGCAAAAATAAGTTTGGCACAGGACCCCAGAATCCTTCAGATGTCCAAGATAGCTCTGCTGCGCGTATTGGTACACAGCCATTCTGATCCTGCTCAGTGGGTTCAGGCGCATCCAGCTGCTGCTGCTGGACAATATCCCTTGTTGGAAAGTGGGTTATTGTCAGGGGCAAATGTAGGTCTGCCACTGGTAATAAGGCCACTAACACATGATAGGACTCAGCATAGGTCTTAGAAAAGTATTCCTTTGCTCAACCCTTGGTAACGTGGCTGCGAGCAGACAGGCTTAACTTCAAAGACAGGCATGTAAAGCATTTAAAAACACAATTTCAGTAAATAATTAAGACACCACACAAAATAAAAATCCAACTCCAATTTATAAAAATAGGTAATATTTTTATCTTTTAAATGACACCAAAACGAAAATAATCCACTGTAGGGAACCAGAGATATGAATTTTTAAAGATTAGTCACTTTCTAGTGCTTAGAAACCAACAGTGCCCCTTTAAGTCATTTCGTTTTCTCTGTCAGGGACACACCTTTATAAATTGTTCTGAAGAATTCTCCACACTGTAGTGGGCCGCCTTCTTCAGCAAGCGGGGTCCAGTTAGAACACCTTCCTGGCGTTCTGCTTGCAGGTACCAAAGTATCCAACACACAATCCAAGGTTCTGGAATCTCCAAGAGGGTCTTTGAAAGTGTGAAACTTCAATTCCGCAATCCATTTGAACAAAACCCTAACAAATCCACTGTACTCCAGGCTTGGAATTCTTTGTGGGGCTGTCCAGGTGAGCTCTGTTAACCTGTAGCTTGCAGGGAGTCCACTCTTAGTCCTTTGGCAGCAAGGTAATCCATAGGGCTGCAGTTTTACTTGGTGCAGTCTTCAGAGGTCAGGCCTTAGAAATCTTTGCACAGCAAACTTCGCAGCAGGGCACTTCTTGCTTCATTCAGTTTCAAGCAGCAGATCTGGAGGGCTCTGCCCCTCTCAGATACTTATTCAAAATTCTCTGGGTCTAGCTCCAGGCCACTGCTGACCAATGAGAGCAGGGCAACTCCTCCTAGTTATGACCACATCCGGTGGAGTGTGGCATTTAGTTTGTCCCAGAGTGCAGCATCCTTCCAAATCCATAGTGGCTGATTTTCCAGCATGGAGGTAGGAGCTGGCTAAACACACCCCCTGGGATATCTCATTTCCATGGATCATCCCAGTAACATCTGCAAATTCCTTGCTTAAGCCTAGTCCTGACTCTGGGTCACTACTCTCAAAGTGGACTAAAACCCAGGCCTCCCCTCTTGCCTTTGAAGAGCGTAGTTTACGACGCCACCACCTGGCCTGGAATTCCTATAGAACAGATCACTGCCCTCCCAGCAGCCTGGCTAATCCACTTAACTCTGACCAATCAGGGCAGACCACTGAAAGGCTGAATTTGGACTTACAAACAAGAAAGTCTCATAACTTATTGTATGTACACTTTAGGAGAAATTCAACAATATAATATCGTTGGATTTAATACGACCATTCTGGGAAGTCTTTGAATGGTCCGGCTAGTCCTCTCCTATCAATATTTATTAATCAATCACTTACTACCATGTTAACCTAAGGGCCATGGGGTTTGCAATGGGGAAAATGACTTGCACCACTTTTGTAGCACCAGGGCTTATAAAATCATTTTTTATAAGTATTTCCCTAATTTCCACCGGACCCCCACCACCTGTGCAACTAGGGGAGACTTCAGGGGTTCTGAATCTGCAGAAATATTGCAGATCACCCTTACCCAATTCTTCCAGCATCAAAGTCGAATTTGAGCACCTCTTTAAGACAATGTGGGGAGTGAAATGTAAAATTTCACTTTACCCAGGCTTCTAAAAGCTCATTTTATAAGGGCGCTGCTTATAGATACCTGACCCCCCACCCCTGGAATACCTAGGGGTGACCCTGGGGGTCCCTAATATGCAAAAACATGGTAGGTTTTTTAATTTTTAAGGGCCCCTACCCCCAAAGTCGAGTTTGGGCACAATGTAAGGTTTAAAAATGATCCTGGCCACCAGTGCAGCTTTTAAACTGACCTCAGGCTTCAGCAGTGCACACATGCTGGTGCAGAGAATCTGCTGGCCTCTAAACTGCCATGCCCCAGGATACTGGAGACTTCCAGGTAGTTTCAATCCCCTGCCCTATTACATACTAGGGGCGTAGGTGGTAGGTCATGCCAACTACAGGGGTACCCAACCATACTAAAGTGTACCCTAGTGTAGGTTGGGTGTCTTAACTGTGTTCTAATGTGTTCCTTTTGGCTTCGTACTGGCCCTGGGCCTGGTTAAACAGAGCCCAGGGTCAGTCAGAGTCAGTTACCACCAGTTCCAGTCAGCAAAAAGTTGGGGGTGCCCAGGGCACAGGATGTCTTTGCAACACCCATCTCATACTAAACTGCCCCGTACTGGCATTTGCTGGCACTGGGCAGAAGGGTGCAGTGGCATGCAGGTGCTCCACACCTGGTACATGCGCATACCGGTGCCAGGAGGGACATGTGTTTATAGGTGCTGTGTAGCAAGTTATGACTTTACACTTTGACTGCACCAGACGGTGGTTCCACCTACACGGATCAGGAGCATCCAGGCACCAGACTTCATGGTACAAGAGCATAATCGTGCTGTGCAGTACGGGTAAATATGTACTGGGCACAGGGGGGCACTTAGCACAATGTGTGCTCACACTCAGGGTCCCAGGCAATTGAGCACAAATGATTTTCACACTGAGAGGGCTCCGGGGCAGTTCAGCAGCGTTGGGGGCTCACACCCACTGGGCCCCGGGGCAGTTCAGTAGCGCATGGGCTCACAACCTCTGGGCAGCTCAGCAGCACGGGGGCACACACCCACAGGGCTCCAGGACAGTTTAGCAGCACCACCCTCTGGATCATCACTGCCACCCTCTGGTTCATCACTTCCACCCTCTGGTTCATCTTCATCACTGCCACCCTCTGGTTCATCACTGCCAACCTCTGGTTCACCACTGGCACCCTCTGGTTCACCACTGCCTCTGGTTCATCACTGCCACCTTCTGATTCATCACAGCACCCTCTGGTTCACCACTGCCACCCTCTGGTTCATCACTGTCATCCTCTGGTTCATCACTGCCACCCTCTGGGTCATCACTGTCACCCTCTGGTTCATCCCTGCCACCCTCTGCTTCATCGCAGCACCCTCTGGTTTACCACTGCCACCCTCTGGTTCATCACTGTCACCCTCTGGTTCATCACTGTCACCCTCTGGTTCATCACTGCCACCCTCTGGTTCACCACTGCCACCCTTTGGTTCATCACTGCCACCCTCTGGTTCACCACTGCCACCCTCTGGTTCATCACTGCCACCCTCTGGTTCATCACAGTCACAGCACCCTCTGGTTCACCCCTGCCACCCTCAGGTTCATCACTGCCACCCTCCAGTTCATCACTGCCACCCTCTGGTTCACCACTGCCACCCTCTGATTCACCACTACCACCCTCTGGTTCATCACAGCACCCTCTGGTTCACCACTGCCACCCTCTGGTTCACCACTGTCACCCTCTGGTTCATCACTGTCACCCTCTGGTTCATCACAGCACCCTCTGCTTCATCACTGCCACCCTCCGGTTCATCACTGTCAACCTCCAGTTCATCACTGCCACCCTCTGGTTCATCACTGCACCCTTTGGTTCACCACTGACACCTTCTGGTTCATCACTGCCACCCTCTGGTTCAACACTGTCACCCCCTGGTTCATCACTGCCACCCTCTGATTCACCACTGCCACCCTCTGGTTCATCACTGCCACCCTCTGGTTCACCACTGCCACCCTCTGGTTGATCACTGCCATCCTCTGGTTCATCACAGCACCCTCTGGTTCATCACAGCTCCCTCTGGCTCATCACTGCCACCCTCTGGTTCATCACATCACCCTCTGGTTCACCACTGCCACCCTCTGGTTCATCACTGCCACCCTCTAGTTCATCACTGCCACCCTCTGGTTCACCACTGCCACCCTCTGGATCACCCTCTGGTTCACCACTGCCACCCTCTGGTTCATCACTGCCACCCTCTGGTTCATCACAGCACCCTCTGGTTCACCCCTGCAACCCTCTAGTTCACCACTGCCACCCTCTGGTTCACCACTGACACCCTCTGGTGCATCACAGCACCATCTGGTTCACCACTGCCACCCTCTGGTTTACCACTGCCACCCTCTGGTTCACCCCTGCCACCATCTGGTTCATCACAGCACCCTCTGGTTCATCACTGTCACCCTCTGGTTCACCACTGTCACCCTCTGGTTCATCACTGTCACCCTCTGGTTCACCACTGTCACCCTCTGGTTCATCACTGCCACCCTCTGGTTCATCACTGTCACCCTCTGGTTCACCACTGTCACCCTCTGGTTCATCACTGCCACCCTCTGATTCACCACTACCACCCTCTGGTTCATCACAGCACCCTCTGGTTCACCACTGCCACCCTCTGGTTCACCACTGTCACCCTCTGGTTCATCACTGACACCCTCTGCTTCATCACTGCCACCCTCCGGTTCATCACTGTCAACCTCCAGTTCATCACTGCCACCCTCTGGTTCATCACTGCACCCTTTGGTTCACCACTGACACCCTCTGGTTCATCACTGCCACCCTCTGGTTCATCACTGTCACCCCCTGGTTCATCACTGCCACCCTCTGATTCACCACTGCCACCCTCTGGTTCATCACTGCCACCCTCTGGTTCACCACTGCCACCCTCTGGTTGATCACTGCCATCCTCTGGTTCATCACAGCACCCTCTGGTTCATCACAGCTCCCTCTGGCTCATCACTGCAACCCTCTGGTTCATCACATCACCCTCTGGTTCATCACTGCCACCCTCTGGTTCATCACTGCCACCCTCTAGTTCATCACTGCCACCCTCTGGTTCACCACTGCCACCCTCTGGATCACCCTCTGGTTCACCACTGCCACCCCCTGGTGCATCACAGCACCATCTGGTTCACCACTGCCACCCTCTGGTTTACCACTGCCACCCTCTGGTTCACCCCTGCCACCATCTGGTTCATCACAGCACCCTCTGGTTCATCACTGTCACCCTCTGGTTCATCACTGCCACCCTCCGGTTCATCACTGTCAACCTCCAGTTCATCACTGCCACCCTCTGGTTCATCACAGCACCCTCTGGTTCACCACTGCCACCCTCTGGTTCATCACTGTCATCCTCTGGTTCATCACTGCCACCCTCTGGTTCATCACTGTCACCCTCTGGTTCATCCCTGCCACCCTCTGCTTCATCGCAGCACCCTCTGGTTTACCACTGCCACCCTCTGGTTCATCACTGTCACCCTCTGGTTCATCACTGTCACCCTCTGGTTCATCACTGCCACCCTCTGGTTCACCACTGCCACCCTTTGGTTCATCACTGCCACCCTCTGGTTCACCACTGCCACCCTCTGGTTCATCACTGCCACCCTCTGGTTCATCACAGTCACAGCACCCTCTGGTTCACCCCTGCCACCCTCAGGTTCATCACTGCCACCCTCCAGTTCATCACTGCCACCCTCTGGTTCACCACTGCCACCCTCTGATTCACCACTACCACCCTCTGGTTCATCACAGCACCCTCTGGTTCACCACTGCCACCCTCTGGTTCACCACTGTCACCCTCTGGTTCATCACTGTCACCCTCTGGTTCATCACTGCCACCCTCTGGTTCATCACAGCACCCTCTGCTTCATCACTGCCACCCTCCGGTTCATCACTGTCAACCTCCAGTTCATCACTGCCACCCTCTGGTTCATCACTGCACCCTTTGGTTCACCACTGACACCCTCTGGTTCATCACTGCCACCCTCTGGTTCATCACTGTCACCCCCTGGTTCATCACTGCCACCCTCTGATTCACCACTGCCACCCTCTGGTTCATCACTGCCACCCTCTGGTTCACCACTGCCACCCTCTGGTTGATCACTGCCATCCTCTGGTTCATCACAGCACCCTCTGGTTCATCACAGCTCCCTCTGGCTCATCACTGCCACCCTCTGGTTCATCAAATCACCCTCTGGTTCACCACTGCCACCCTCTGGTTCATCACTGCCACCCTCTAGTTCATCACTGCCACCCTCTGGTTCACCACTGCCACCCTCTGGATCACCCTCTGGTTCACCACTGCCACCCTCTGGTTCATCACTGCCACCCTCTGGTTCATCACAGCACCCTCTGGTTCACCCCTGCAACCCTCTAGTTCACCACTGCCACCCTCTGGTTCACCACTGACACCCTCTGGTGCATCACAGCACCATCTGGTTCACCACTGCCACCCTCTGGTTTACCACTGCCACCCTCTGGTTCACCCCTGCCACCATCTGGTTCATCACAGCACCCTCTGGTTCATCACTGTCACCCTCTGGTTCACCACTGTCACCCTCTGGTTCATCACTGTCACCCTCTGGTTCACCACTGTCACCCTCTGGTTCATCACTGCCACCCTCTGGTTCATCACTGTCACCCGCTGGTTCACCACTGTCACCCTCTGGTTCATCACTGCCACCCTCTGATTCACCACTACCACCCTCTGGTTCATCACAGCACCCTCTGGTTCACCACTGCCACCCTCTGGTTCACCACTGTCACCCTCTGGTTCATCACTGCCACCCTCTGCTTCATCACTGCCACCCTCCGGTTCATCACTGTCAACCTCCAGTTCATCACTGCCACCCTCTGGTTCATCACTGCACCCTTTGGTTCACCACTGACACCCTCTGGTTCATCAATGCCACCCTCTGGTTCATCACTGTCTCCCCCTGGTTCATCACTGCCACCCTCTGATTCACCACTGCCACCCTCTGGTTCATCACTGCCACCCTCTGGTTCACCACTGCCACCCTCTGGTTGATCACTGCCATCCTCTGGTTCATCACAGCACCCTCTGGTTCATCACAGCTCCCTCTGGCTCATCACTGCAACCCTCTGGTTCATCACATCACCCTCTGGTTCACCACTGCCACCCTCTGGTTCATCACTGCCACCCTCTAGTTCATCACTGCCACCCTCTGGTTCACCACTGCCACCCTCTGGATCACCCTCTGGTTCACCACTGCCACCCTCTGGTGCATCACAGCACCATCTGGTTCACCACTGCCACCCTCTGGTTTACCACTGCCACCCTCTGGTTCACCCCTGCCACCATCTGGTTCATCACAGCACCCTCTGGTTCATCACTGTCACCCTCTGGTTCATCACTGCCACCCTCCGGTTCATCACTGTCAACCTCCAGTTCATCACTGCCACCCTCTGGTTCATCACTGCACCCTTTGGTTCACCACTGACACCCTCTGGTTCATCACTGCCACCCTCTGGTTCATCACTGTCACCCCCTGGTTCATCACTGCCACCCTCTGATTCACCACTGCCACCCTCTGGTTCATCACTGCCACCCTCTGGTTCACCACTGCCACCCTCTGGTTGATCACTGCCATCCTCTGGTTCATCACAGCACCCTCTGGTTCATCACAGCTCCCTCTGGCTCATCACTGCAACCCTCTGGTTCATCACATCACCCTCTGGTTCACCACTGCCACCCTCTGGTTCATCACTGCCACCCTCCGGTTCATCACTGTCAACCTCCAGTTCATCACTGCCACCCTCTGGTTCATCACTGCACCCTTTGGTTCACCACTGACACCCTCTGGTTCATCACTGCCACCCTCTGGTTCATCACTGTCACCCCCTGGTTCATCACTGCCACCCTCTGATTCACCACTGCCACCCTCTGGTTCATCACTGCCACCCTCTGGTTCACCACTGCCACCCTCTGGTTGATCACTGCCATCCTCTGGTTCATCACAGCACCCTCTGGTTCATCACAGCTCCCTCTGGCTCATCACTGCAACCCTCTGGTTCATCACATCACCCTCTGGGTCACCACTGCCACCCTCTGGTTCATCACTGCCACCCTCTAGTTCATCACTGCCACCCTCTGGTTCACCACTGCCACCCTCTGGATCACCCTCTGGTTTACCACTGCCACCCTCTGGTGCATCACAGCACCATCTGGTTCACCACTGCCACCCTCTGGTTTACCACTGCCACCCTCTGGTTCACCCCTGCCACCATCTGGTTCATCACAGCACCCTCTGGTTCATCACTGTCACCCTCTGGTTCACCACAGTCACCCTCTGGTTCATCACTGTCACCCTCTGGTTCACCACTGCCACCCTCTGGATCACCCTCTGGTTCACCACTGCCACCCTCTGGTTCATCACTGCCACCCTCTGGTTCATCACAGCACCCTCTGGTTCACCCCTGCAACCCTCTAGTTCACCACTGCCACCCTCTGGTTCACCACTGACACCCTCTGGTGCATCACAGCACCATCTGGTTCACCACTGCCACCCTCTGGTTTACCACTGCCACCCTCTGGTTCACCCCTTGCCACCATCTGGTTCATCACAGCACCCTCTGGTTCATCACTGTCACCCTCTGGTTCACCACTGTCACCCTCTGGTTCACCACTGTCACACTCTGGTTCACCACTGTCACCCTCTGGTTCATCACTGCCACCCTCTGGTTCATCACTGTCACCCTCTGGTTCACCACTGTCACCCTCTGGTTCATCACTGCCACCCTCTGATTCACCACTACCACCCTCTGGTTCATCACAGCACCCTCTGGTTCACCACTGCCACCCTCTGGTTCACCACTGTCACCCTCTGGTTCATCACTGCCACCCTCTGCTTCATCACTGCCACCCTCCGGTTCATCACTGTCAACCTCCAGTTCATCACTGCCACCCTCTGGTTCATCACTGCACCCTTTGGTTCACCACTGACACCCTCTGGTTCATCACTGCCACCCTCTGGTTCATCACTGTCACCCCCTGGTTCATCACTGCCACCCTCTGATTCACCACTGCCACCCTCTGGTTCATCACTGCCACCCTCTGGTTCACCACTGCCACCCTCTGGTTGATCACTGCCATCCTCTGGTTCATCACAGCACCCTCTGGTTCATCACAGCTCCCTCTGGCTCATCACTGCAACCCTCTGGTTCATCACATCACCCTCTGGTTCACCACTGCCACCCTCTGGTTCATCACTGCCACCCTCTAGTTCATCACTGCCACCCTCTGGTTCACCACTGCCACCCTCTGGATCACCCTCTGGTTCACCACTGCCACCCTCTGGTGCATCACAGCACCATCTGGTTCACCACTGCCACCCTCTGGTTTACCACTGCTACCCTCTGGTTCACCCCTGCCACCATCTGGTTCATCACAGCACCCTCTGGTTCATCACTGTCACCCTCTGGTTCACCACTGTCACCCTCTGGTTCATCACTGTCACCCTCTGGTTCACCACTGTCACCCTCTGGTTCATCACTGCCACCCTCTGGTTCATCACTGTCACCCTCTGGTTCACCACTGTCACCCTCTGGTTCATCACTGCCACCCTCTGATTCACCACTACCACCCTCTGGTTCATCACAGCACCCTCTGGTTCACCACTGCCACCCTCTGGTTCACCACTGTCACCCTCTGGTTCATCACTGCCACCCTCTGCTTCATCACTGCCACCCTCCGGTTCATCACTGTCAACCTCCAGTTCATCACTGCCACCCTCTGGTTCATCACTGCACCCTTTGGTTCACCACTGACACCCTCTGGTTAATCACTGCCACCCTCTGGTTCATCACTGTCACCCCCTGGTTCATCACTGCCACCCTCTGATTCACCACTGCCACCCTCTGGTTCATCACTGCCACCCTCTGGTTCACCACTGCCACCCTCTGGTTGATCACTGCCATCCTCTGGTTCATCACAGCACCCTCTGGTTCATCACAGCTCCCTCTGGCTCATCACTGCCACCCTCTGGTTCATCACATCACCCTCTGGTTCACCACTGCCACCCTCTGGTTCATCACTGCCACCCTCTAGTTCATCACTGCCACCCTCTGGTTCACCACTGCCACCCTCTGGATCCCCCTCTGGTTCACCACTGCCACCCTCTGGTTCATCACTGCCACCCTCTGGTTCATCACAGCACCCTCTGGTTCACCCCTGCAACCCTCTAGTTCACCACTGCCACCCTCTGGTTCACCACTGCCACCCTCTGGTGCATCACAGCATCCTCTGTTTCTCCACTGCCACACTCTGGTTTACCACTGCCACCCTCTGGTTCACCCCTGCCACCATCTGGTTCATCACAGCACCCTCTGGTTCATCACTGTCACCCTCTGGTTCACCACTGTCACCCTCTGGTTCATCACTGTCACCCTCTGGTTCACCACTGTCACACTCTGGTTCATCACTGCCACCCTCTGGTTCATCACTGTCACCCTCTGGTTCACCACTGTCACCCTCTGGTTCATCACTGCCACCCTTTGGTTCATTACTGCCACCCTCTGGTTCACCACTGCCACCCTCTGGTTCACCACTGCCACCCTCTGGTTCACCCTTGCCACCCTCTGGTTCATCACTGCCACCCTCTGGTTCACTACTGCCACCCTCTGGTTCATTACAGCACCCTCTGGTTCACCACTTCCAGTCTCTGGTTCACCCCTGTCACCACCTAGTTCATCACTGCCACCCTCTGATTCATCACTGGCACCCTCTGGTTCACCACAGCACTCTCTGGTTCACCCCTGCCACCCTCTGGTTCTCCACTCCCACCCTCTGGTTCACCACTGCCACCCTCTGGTTCATCGCAGCCACCCTCTGGTTCACCCTTGCCACCATCTGGTTCATCACAACACCCTCTCGTTCATCACTGTCACCCTCTGGTTCACCACTGTCACCCTGTGGTTCATCACTGCCACCCTCCGGTTCATTACTGCCACCCTCTGGTTCACCACTGCCACCCTCTGGTTCACCCCTGCCACCCTCTGGTTCATCACTACCACCCTCTGGTTCACTATTGCCACCCTCTGGTTCATCACAACACCCTCTGGTTCACCACTGCCATCCTCTGGTTCACCCCTGCCACCACCTTGTTCATCACTGCCACCCTATGGTTCATCACTGCCACCCTCTGGTTCACCACTGTCACCCTCTGGTTCACCACTGCCACCCTTTGGTTCATTACTGCCACCCTCTGGTTCACCACTACCACCCTCTGGTTCATCACTGTCAACCTCTGGTTCATCACTGCCACCCTCTGGTTCATCACAGCACCCTCTGGTTCACCACTGCCACCCTCTGGTTCACCCCTGACACCCTCTGGTTCACCACTGCCACCCTCTGGTTCATCACTGCCACCCTATGGTTCACCACTGCCACCATCTGGTTCATCACTGTCACCCTCTGGTTCATCACTGCCACCCTCTGGTTCATCACAGCACCCTCTGGTACACCACTGCCACCCTCTGGTTCACCACTGTCACCCTCTGGTTCATCACAACACCCTCTGGTTCATCACTGTCACCCTCTGGTTCACCACTGTCACCCTGTGGTTCATCACTGCCACCCTATGGTTCATCACTGCCACCCTCTGGTTCACCACTGTCACCCTCTGGTTCACCACTGCCACCCTTTGGTTCATTACTGCCACCCTCTGGTTCACCACTGCCACCCTCTGGTTCATCACTGTCAACCTCTGGTTCATCACTGCCACCCTCTGGTTCATCACAGCACCCTCTGGTTCACCACTGCCACCCTCTGGTTCACCCCTGACACCCTCTGGTTCACCACTGCCACCCTCTGGCTCATCACTGCCACCCTATGGTTCACCACTGCCACCATCTGGTTCATCACTGCCACCCTCTGGTTCATCACAGCACCCTCTGGTACACCACTGCCACCCTCTGGTTCACCACTGTCACCCTCTGGTTCATCACAACACCCTCTGGTTCATCACTTTCACCCTCTGGTTCACCACTGTCACCCTGTGGTTCATCACTGCCACCCTCCGGTTCATTACTGCCACCCTCTGGTTCACCACTGCCACCCTCTGGTTCACCCCTGCCACCCTCTGGTTCATCACTACCACCCTCTGGTTCACTATTGCCACCCTCTGGTTCATCACAACACCCTCTGGTTCACCACTGCCATCCTCTGGTTCACCCCTGCCACCACCTTGTTCATCACTGCCACCCTATGGTTCATCACTGCCACCCTCTGGTTCACCACTGTCACCCTCTGGTTCACCACTGCCACCCTTTGGTTCATTACTGCCACCCTCTGGTTCACCACTACCACCCTCTGGTTCATCACTGTCAACCTCTGGTTCATCACTGCCACCCTCTGGTTCATCACAGCACCCTCTGGTTCACCACTGCCACCCTCTGGTTCACCCCTGACACCCTCTGGTTCACCACTGCCACCCTCTGGCTCATCACTGCCACCCTATGGTTCACCACTGCCACCATCTGGTTCATCACTGTCACCCTCTGGTTCATCACTGCCACCCTCTGGTTCATCACAGCACCCTCTGGTACACCACTGCCACCCTCTGGTTCACCACTGCCACCCTCTGGCTCATCACAGCACCCTCTGGTTCACCACTTCCACCCTCTGTTTCACCACTGCCACCCTCTGGTTCGTCACAGCACCCTCTGGTTCACAACTACACCTTCTGGTTCTTTCAGGCACCCTCTGGTTCACCACTGTAGATTATGGGGAGAAAGCACACCTGCCCAGCCTCAACCGGGGGCTTGTTAATGTGTTCCTGAATTTGAGCTTCAAGTCCGGCACCTGCTTCCTTACCTGTTGTGGTTTAATTTTTGTGACAGCCTGGAGCATTGTGCCATACTTGTAACTATTCTCTGATCCTGCTTCGAGGGTCAGAGCAGGGTCAGAGAATAGTTGCAAGTAGGCAACAACTCTGAAGTCACCGCTCAGGAAGCACTTACAGGGTTACGGCAGGTGCCCAAGTTGAAGTTAATTTCTTTGTAACCATTTTGTAAATGGTTACAAAGAAATTAGCTTCAACTTGGGCACCTGCTGTAACCCTGTAAGTGCTTCATGTACTTCAGTTTTTGAAAATCCGTCTCGCACGCATTTTCGCGGATTGTTCTGCAATTTCTCGAGATTCACAGAGCGCAAATTCCACGAACAGAACGGATTTTACGCTCATGCTTAGGGAAAACCTTAATGGATTTCAAGAATGGAAGGGTTGGGGAATTAGGTGAAGGTAAGAGATGAGCAAACATAACATTCATCAAGTCCATTAACACATTGTATCTTTCATGGAAGAATGATGACATCTCCGTTTCCAAATTCAAAAAATCTATCTCTTTGGTAGGTCATAGGCTCCCAAACTAGCTAATTACCTAAGCCGGAAAATGCCAAAGAAGGAGGACACACACAGTTAAAAAATATATATAATAAAAGAAACATGCTACTGCATACAGATAGTTGGTGCACCTGCATTCTTTTGCCATTGTCTGCCTTGGGTGCAAACCACAGAGCAGGAGTGCCATGGAAGTTCTTTTGCAGAACAGAAGGACCATGGAATTAAAAAAAAGAATGACAACGTTGGAGAGTTAAGGTAAGCATAGTGCCTAGCCTGGTATAGTGACATGCAATTAACTTAGAGTCTGCCTCATACCAATCTCAGAGAACTACAACTAGCTGCATGTGCCTGGCTTACCATGCAGAAACACTAGAAAAATATTTCTGTTCTCATCATGTGACATATCCAGACCATGATCACTTTATTAAGGTTTGCCAGTGGTCACTTGATTAAAGTTTGCCAATGGTCTGTAATATACTAATCAATGCGCCTCTCTCCAGTCCACTGGAGTAGGCCTCCTTTGGCCCATTTGTTCCCATAGAAATAGATGGGTCCTTTCTCTGGCTGTTGTCAACAGTACTTGCAGGTTTTATTTTATTCAAAAAGAGATTGACCTGTTGAACAAAAAAATAAAAGGTAATTGAGTCTTAGGGCCTGATTACGATCTTCGCGTACAGGGTTACTCGATTAGCCACATGACGATATCCTGTCTGCAAAATTACAGTTCAATTATATCCTATGGAACATAGTCTAGTCTAAGTAAACTGAGTGGTGGTCGGAGAACCTAGGGATGATGGTTGTAAGGAAACAAAAGGACAATTACCTAAATTAACAATCTCGGTAACATGTTGAGTCATTGATGCTGAAGAATGATCACTCATCAACCATGTTTAGTTTACCTGAAAGGACCCTCCTAGCCATCACATGAATAACCATCATTAGGTAATAAATGGTACAAGTTAACCTTTTTCATGTGCCATTTATTTATGTGTCTCTCTTTCTCATGGAAGAGATATACAATATAAATAAATGCAGTGTATCCTTTTGAATCTTCACTTACAGTGCAGCATTGGAATGAAATAAAGGATAAAGATGAGAGGCATCCTATTCTTTGTATGTAACAGAGGCAAAAACAAAAGTAACAGAGGCACCAACTGCAGACTGAGATACCATTGTGCATTTCAAAGTCAACAGTGGAACTGAAGGTTGAATTAGTCTTTGTAACCTCTCACTGCTCAGTCAATCCCAGCCAAATAATAGCAATGTCTTCCATGAGTGAGTATTTGTGTTGAGCAAAAAGGTTCATTTGAGTTTTTTAACAATGGCCAGCGTAAGCTGTACTACAGCACACCAAATATAAATATAAAGATAGAATTTTAATAAAGCAGTTGTGCCTGTTATTTTGTCATTGTTCCTACTTTAAAGGAAAGTAGACTTAATCTTCAGACTCGGGATAGTCCACAGGAGGATTACTTGCCACACTTGTGATGTTCAACCAATTGCTCTCATCCATTGTTGAGTCTTCTGAAGACTGATCATTTTTGGGGAAATAATGTTTATTCATTTTTATCATTATCAATCTCTGTTGAAGAGAGAGACTGGTTCCTCTGACAGTGATAGCTGCTGCGGCTGCACTGAACACATGCTTCAAAGAAGCATTGGCTACTGGAAATGCTAGACAGTTTATTGAGGCCAGGCATCCTAGCGCTTTCGGGGCCGTTGTGGAGATTAAGCAAGCTATTGCCCAGGGTTGCAGAGTGGGACCCATGATTAGAGTAGGCACCTAGGCGAGAATGATCGAGTCCGTAGACATTGAGCCCAAGACCCTGCCGCGTCGGGAATTGAACCCTGGTCCCAGGCCAGACCCCTGCCTCAGGGTCTGCCGCTCTAATCGGTGAGCCACACTTCCCCACTATCTATGAATCTAGCACAGCAGTACACGTGTACTCTTAAAGGGACAAAATCTCTTTTTCCACACATTTGGATGTTTAGTTCTGTCATTGTTACTGGTGTGGCCACTTTTTGCATCTTGTTCTAAACAAGTGGCTTGGATTGATCTGTAATCACATGCAGATGCAGGTTCCAGACACATGCTGGAACTGTGCTAATAAATAACTCTGATAATCTATACTACTATTATAAAGAGGGAAGTGTGTCCTTTGACCAAAAATCCAAACACCCAATACATCTTTGAAAACGTCAGGGTAAGTAGATGGACATAGGCTATATTAAAAAATATATATATACATTATTTAAAAAATGTTATATAAAAAAATAGTAGTCCCTTGAAAGGAGCGCCGGCCGCGACGTGCGTGCTGACATTAGGAGCACGGGGAGGAGCGGCGTACAGGAGCAAGAGGAAGAGGAAGAGCGGGGGACATGAGCGCGGGGAGGAGCGGCGGACAGGCGGGGAGGAGCGGTGAGGAGTGGCGGACAAGCGGGGAGGAGCGGTGACGACCGGCGACAGGCGAGGAGCGGAAGAGCAGTGAACTAAGGAGCAGGTAAGAAAGACTCCAACGGGAGACACAATGACAACGTCGGGGCGGGCAGGGGCCCTGAAGCACCCATAACGTCGGGGCGGGTGGGTCGGGTGGGCAGGGGCACTGAAGCAACCTTAACGTCAGGGCGGGCGGGGGACCTGAAGCAGCCTTAACGTCGGGGCGGGCGGGAGCACTGAAGCAGCCTTAACGTTAGGGCGGGCGGGGGCCCAGAAGCAGCCTTTTGCTCCCGGACAACGTCGGGACGGGCTGCTAGTTATTGTTATAAACGGAGGGAGGAAAGCAGGATTGTTCGGCCAATATTTGTAGGATATTATGATCATTCACTGTTCATAGTAAACCGCTGAGAAATGCAGTTTATTAACTGTCAAACATAATTTTACTATTGAACAATTGTTCTTATTTCTTGACATCATTACATGTCCAAATCTCTGGATGCTTTCTTCAGTTGCCTGCTTGTTGTCCCCAGTGCTTAATTTGAGCCTGTGGTTTCTGCTGCTTGGCAACGGCACTTAATTGTCAACACGTATGCTTGTGATCATCTGCCACAAGGTGCCACTGTCTGGCTAATTTAGAGAGGACCTCAGCAACAGTTAATTATTAATTCAATATACATTAAAATTGACTATTACCCTCCCAAGTCATTTTTATAGTATGAGTGTTCACACTTGTAGGGTAATATGTGGGGCAAGCTGCAGTGGTTTCCTGACAAGAGACCTAACCTAGCACATATTTGTTAAAAAATTAAGCACCTGTTTCACATACTTATTTTTCACACTTAGCAGTGGAATTTAAAGTTGCTTTCGCATGCACCAGGAACCTTCTTAAATAAAATCAATAAAAAAGAATGCCAACTTGCCTTCTGGAAAGGTTTAAGGACGTGCTTTCACCTGTAATAGTATTGAGGGAATCAGATAGTAAAACTTTCCTGTGCCTTCAAATCTAATCAAAAGCACATTTACCATCTCGATAAAGATTATTATGAATGATAGGTATTGCCAAGTTCCCAGTTTAATACATTTTTACAGCGTAAACCAGCCAGTGAAAGGCGTGCTAAAGATTACAGAATTATGACAGATACAATTATTTCTCATGTTTTATTTTATGTCAAGATTCACTGCACTCTGATGCCATTTAAACCGGGAGTCACTGTAACCTGTTTTCAGAGAAATATAAAACAGGACAGCGATTTTTTTTCAATAATAACCAAACAGTTGAACAGAATGTTTCTCAAAGCTCATGGGATCATAAAAAGAAAGGAAAGCAGCGAAGTAGCAGAAAAAGCACAACAAGCAACGTTTTTACGACCATTTTATCTCATAGAACATTGATAATAAATTAGCTTGCGGGTTCAATTTGCTCTAATATTAATGTAAGTGACATTCTGATTTTATTACAGTGCAATAAGGTATTATGGTACCTGACCCTGTACCAAGAGCTATGTTCATGCCAAAATCCAAAATCTTATCAGCTGTGTTTTTATTATATAAACGTACATTAGGTTCCCGCCAATCTCAAGCGTTTTATATAGAAGCGCTATAATTAAATAAATAAATCTCAGCGTGAAGGAGATTTGTTGCCTCAAGCAACATAGCAAAAAGTCCAACGTTGTAGCTGAGGTCAGAGGTGCGTTCAATCTGTTTAATGCTTCGCTCACTTCCCGCATCCGTACTGTGCACGTCGAGTTCCTCTTTTCATTTTCTGCCATACTGCAGTCCAGTATTAAAGCTGTACTGTTCAACTGAGGGAATCCTGTCAGAAATACATCAAGTGCGCTCAGATTTGTGGATATGCTCCTCACTCACGTGCCCTGCCTTGGCTGCTGCTGTTGTCACGCCAGCAATGCTTTAAAGACGCCGGGGGTGGGTGGGGGCGGGGGCCTGCTGGGACACATTTCAGTGCTTGACTGCCATCTCCCGAGTTCATTTGAGGCCCCATGGTGATGAGTATTCATAACAAAAATGAGTACTGCTAATTATTCCCCTGGCTCATATTTACAGTAATGAAGTACTTCCGCATCCGCGATGGCTTATTGCCCTGTCAACACCCAGAAATAATGTCGATGGTTGTTACCAGTAGAGAGGTGTTTAAATCTAATTTACAGCTAAATAACCATCATTTATTTTCACTTAAGGAACCCTAAATCAGGTCGTAATTCTGAGCGGAAATATTATTTCCAGTCCAGGTCCTTACGTATAAAAGTAGCATTTAGCTCTGCCTGAGTCTGTTAGTAGTAGTATTCTTACGCATTAATCAGTTTGAACAGTTGAATGGTGGCTGTGGACGCATAAATCCTTTTGGGTTCCAAAGTAGCTGCTACTCGCCAAAAAAGCGCTTTGACGCCTCGTCAGGGGTAGTAAGCGCTATATATATGCGAATACATTACAATTACAATAAATTGCGAACAGGTTGGAGACCACGCATTACTTACTGCCCATTTATGGTGTACTTACAAAGTGAAGGCGCATCTACTCTTTATACCTGCAAAAAATGAATGCAGCTGATTTAGGGCCCGATGTAGGTAATCCCAGATTACCGATTCTTAAATACCGAATCCTACCGATTCGGTATTTAAGAACAGGCAAATAGAATGTAAGTAACAAATTACCGAATCGGTAAGTTTCGGTAATTACCGAATCAGTATTTACCGATTCAATAATTGACATTCATTCCTATGGGCCTGGATGCCCATAGGAATGAATGTCCATAACCGAATCGGTAAATACCGATACGGTAAAAGGGGGAAACATTGAAGGGTGGCAGGGTGTCACTTTGACACCCTGTGGCATCCCTCAATTGTGTATGGGTGCACATGTTGCAGACATACATGCCCTTAGGGCATGTATGTCTGCAACATGTCATTGTTGGAAAAGCAAAAAAAATGCTTTTTCAAAGGTTTTCATTATTTACACCAACTTCTAGTTGGTGGTAAATAACGAATCCTAAAATGGGAAAAGCACTCATTTGAATACTCCCTACATTTCAGATTCCGTAATTTACCGATTCGGTATTGTTAAGAATCGGTAATTTACTGAATTCTTAAATACTGATTCGGTAAATTACCGATTCTGAAACAGTGCCACCTACATATGAAAAGCCTAATTCTGGCCGGTAACGGCCGAAATTTGGTAATCTCATCCGTTACCGACCAGAATTAGGCTTCCTACATCGGGCCCTAAGTGTTTGGCGGAGATGGTACTCTATCACAAGGCACACTTTGAGCAGGTCAGCGATAGAGACTATTCCACTTCCATCACTGACATGCTTCGCTGATGGCCTGACAGAGTAAAGTTGGTTGCAGGTTTTGCCTTTCGACCATATACATGATTTAGAAAGGGTGGACGAATGGCCAGTTTTGAGTCTTCTTTACCACAGTAAAAAAATGAGGCAGTAAGTTACATTGAAAATGTTAAAATGACCCTCATGCCAGGGGATAACATTCCCATGGTGTGGAGATCATTAGCTTTCTTTATTCAAAATAAATCTTACTTTGGCATTTTGAGGGTGCCGTCCATCAGATTGTTAACTGCTTTGATGGTGGTTCCTGCCAATGACTAGAAATATCCGCCGAGCTGGCAGATATCTCTAAATCCAGAGTGTCAGACCTGGCATCATTGGCATGGGTCTTCCCTGTATTTCTGCCTTTTCCTCCTTTGTTTTTGCTTTGTGTTAGACTTTGTTTTGCTGGTCTAGATGCTCTGGGCACTTTACCACTGCTGTTCAGTGTCAAAGTGCAAATGCCCCCTTTGTAAATTATTGTCATGGATTGGGGATTCCATGAATGCCATATTTGATTTACTAGTCAGTCCCTAGTACATGGCACTGTATATGTCCAGGGTCTGTAAATCAAATGGTGCTATTTTTTTTTAATAGATTTTTATATAGCCTAAACTAGACCCGAAACATCGGGTATCAGAGCGCTTTACAAGAGCACCAGTTTTGTTACAGAAGGACATATTCATTTTTTTTTTTTTTAGGCACGGTGAGATGAAGTGATTTGACCAGAATCACACGAGGTTGAGTGTTGTTGCCGAGACTCAAACCCGGTTTCCCAGCTTCGAGGTCAACTGCTCCATCCATAAGGCTACACCCTCTTCCCTAGTGGGCCTGCGTCACTGATTGTGCCACCCACATAAGCAACCTGTACATGTAACACAGGCCTGCCACTGCAGAGCCTGTGTGCAGTCTAGTACTGTCATGTCCACCTGTCAAGTGCACCCTCTTGACAGGCCCTAACAGTCCCTTTTCGTACATATTAATCACAACTAAGATAGGCCCAATGTACCCCTGTGGGCAGGGTGCAGTGTATGTGAAAGGTAGGACATGCCCTGATGTGTGTGCCATGTCCTGATAGTGAAATACTGCCAATTTCGTTTATCACTATTGTAAGGCTATCTGTTCCCATACGATAGAATGAGGAGATTGCTTATAACATCTTATAAACATAACGACCACTGGGAACAAGGTAGGAAAGTACAATTTAGTGTGCCTGAACTCAGAATGTTTAAATGCATCTTTTAGTGAGGGTGATTTTTACATTCTGTGTTTGAAAATACTACTTTAAGAAAGCAGTTGTTTTCGTGCCTAGCGATCCAGTGTGCCTCTGCTGGGATGAGAATTGACTGTCTTGCTTTGGAGTGAATGGGGCTGGGGATGTGTAGTGGCTCCAGAGAGTCTGGATGAGTTAGGGCTGGGCTGAATAGACCTGGGCAGCATTTAGGGTAGGGGAAAAAGATTTCTTTTCACCTGATGGGCCTGGACTGCCTTTCACAATGCTGTCTCCACATCCTGCTAGGAAGCTGCACCAGAGAGGACAGAACTGGTTTTCACTGAGCACAGGGTTTCTCTGCCACCAGAGAAAAAGGATTTTGCTGTATAAATATTTAGACCCAGACCCCAGAACTTTAGATCACTGTTGGGACTTCAAGAGGAACCTCTGCCAGGGAGAGGAGCTGGAGAAACTGGAGGACGAATGCTGCCCCTTTGCTGTGTGCTGTCTAGAGATGGTCTGCAGTGGTTGTTTCTGCCAAGGAGAGGAACTGTGTGTGCATCCTGCTTGAGAAAGTATCTCCAAGGGCTTGAAGTGGAGCTTGTCCCCTGTTCAAGGGGTCTCAGGAACAGCAAAGACCTCTCCATCCTTCTGGGCTTTGTTGCTGGTTCCCCTGGTTCCAGAGAAAAAAGGGAGCAGCCAACTCTGTTACTGAGTCCGACACAGGATTCCATGTCCTGAAGGCACAGCAGAGAGCACCGCCTCACTTTGCAACGCAACCCTGGTCTCACTGACTCCGTCAACGAACCACTGCTTGCACTACATGTCCTTTGTGCACCGCACTCTACACAGCTTTGCTACATGTGGCACAGATGTCACCAACTTCGTCGCTGCCCAACTCAAACATCAGCCGGCTCCGTCACTGCACCGTGACCTGCCAGCACCGCATCGTGCACCATCTCACCTGTCAAAGCAAGCATTGGTCTCACTGACTCCATCGAGCCACTGCCTGCACCGAGCCGTGAGGACACCACAGGCTGCTACGCTTCCATCTCCCATCGCAACTGCGACGGTTGCCCAGACCGACTCGCACCGGCACGTTGGCCGCAACAAGCAAGGTACTGTCTTCGAGTCTGTTGATGCTTTAGCTGACCCCTACTCACACAGTTGGCTGGAATTGTTAGACTCTGTCATGTTCAGTATCGCAGTAGACCTGAAAGATGCTACAGAGTCAAAGGAACTGTGTTTTCACGTTATTCCTGCAATATAAAGGCACAGTAATTATTTTTACAAGTATTGTATGTTGGATTTTGTCATTTTTGGTCATGTTGGTTTTGATAAAGTTTTGCTTATTTTTTTAAACTGGTGTGGTGTCCATTTGTAGTGTTTTCACTGTGTTACTGTATGTATGCACAAATGCCTCTAAGTTAAGCCTGTCTGCTCGTGCCAAACTACCAAGGGGGTGATAGGGGTTAGTTCAGAAGTGTATCCCCATTACCCTTACTAGGAAGAAGGGCCCCCACTTGGACAAAGGTACCTACCTCTGCCAACTATGGACCCCCATTTCTAACTCAGAGTTTTGCTAAGTCATCAGAATGTCATCACTAATAGTGAAAGAAGCCAATCTAGGAGCTGGGTGGACCCATTGCACCAGGCTGTAGTGGAAGACGAATCTGAGTAGCATAACATAGATGAAGAGGGCTGCTTGAAAGTGTCTAAAGGCAGGTAGAGTATATATATATATAGTGAGCAAGGCGGTGAACACCGTCGAAACGCGTCTGGGCTGTGAATAGGAATGAAAGAAATCTTACTTTGGCATTTATTCACGGAGTCAGCGCCTTCTTTGAATTGAAAGTTTGGACTGGTTTTGGATATATATATATATATATATATTTCCACAAGTCTCGAAGCCCAGCTTGGCATCCGCTTTCGCTGATCGACGAGAATTCGAAAAAAGCCACAAACTCGGTAATTCTCGTTCCAGTGAGTTTATTGTGCATTTAAACGCCCACCAGTCGCCATGACGCGTTTCGCCTCAGCCGAGGCTTGATCACATGTCATGTCAAGAAGGAGGAAGTGACATATATAGTGTGATAATCAAATGGGCAGTACTTCCACTTTTAAAATTTAAAGGGATATATACCAATTTACAATTAATGGAGAAAACAAAATTTAGAGCATAGTGCTCTGCATCATTTGTTGGTTCAAGACTGCATCATCAAAACAAAAACGGCATGTCATCACATGTGTCCATTTTGCTGATCGCTTTCCATAGATATTGTACAGGGTAAGAAGGCATGCATATATATAAAAGGGAAATATCCCAACAAGAATATTCAATACAAAAAGAAAAGAAAATTCTATTTCTTTAAAAATATGTATAAATCCATATCCTAATTTCATATATTTACACCCTATTTACAAGTATTACATCGATTCTAGTTTGCCACAAAAGACAGACTGAATCATGCCCTTTGTTGACCTTTATGTGGGTATAAATACCCTTAGCATGATCAGGTCATTAAGTATAAAATTGCAACCTTCAATTCATATGTTTTACTATCTAATCCTGTTACACTATAAACTGATTTAATTGTCAGAACAATATCACAATTGGACCAGAACCAAATCTCAATTCTCCATTGTATCACCTAAAATTCATGTTCATATCCATTTTCTGCTATGTGCTTCCTCGGGGGTCATTCAATTTCTGATAAAGTGACAGTGCATTAAAATTGTATCTATTGTTCAAATAGGAATACAAATATTCATAGGCTGCCTTATATACATATTTACATATAATTTCATTTAGCTCAAACGACAGCCGGTGTCCTGCAAGATAATTCTTAAAAGGAACCATAGATCATCCCAGACATGTGTAAAGGTCCTCACTATGGTTTAATCCCCCAGGCTGTTTACTATTTAGTTCGAGGATGTAGCGTGTTTCTAAGAGACGAAGTTTCCCATCTCTATCTCCTCCCCTCTTTAATGGTAATACAGTATCAACCAAATAGTACTTTAAAAGATCTGCATTACTTTGATGATGTTTCTCAAAGTGTCTAGCCACGGGGTATGCCTGATCTTTCCCAATGATCGCTCGTAAATGTTGGAGGATGCGCTTGTGGGCCGGGAGACGAGTACTCCCCACATACTGTAGGCCACAAGGACACACTAATACGTAGACAACATATTCGGTCTTGCACCCCAACTTCTGTCTAATGGCCACAGGAGTGTCATGGAAAGGACTGGAAAAATGGGTCTTGTTTATGCCATGTTTGCATGCCTTGCAGCTCTGGCATTTCTTAAACCCAGTGATACGTTCCCACCATTTTTTGGGAACGTCCATGGTGCTACTGACAATGGCATTGCCTAACGAAGGAGATTTCCTAAAGGTGATATCAGGTTTGTTCTTAACCAGATCTCCTATTATCGGATCACCCCGAACCAAATTCCTATTCCGTGAAAAGATCTTACGTATTTCACTGTGTTGTTGGCTGTACGTAACAATGGCTCGACACTGTGCTCTCTCCTTAACTAAAGGCTGAATCTCAGCTAGGTCACTGCTACCCACTGGACAAATCCCTAGTAATTGCTCTCGGGTAGATTTGTTAGTTTTAGTTATAGCGACTTCCACCAGCTTTTTACTGTACCCCCTCTCCAAAAAGCGTGATCTACACTGCTCCTGGGCTAATCTGCATTCAGACTCAGTACTGCAGATACGTTTAATGCGCAGCATCTCCCCATAAGGGATGCTGCGAATTAAATGTTGGGGATGGCTGCTTGAAGCATGTAACAATGTGTTACCAGCAGTAATTTTTCTATGCAGTCTCGTCTCCAATTTATTGTTCAGTCTATCAATGTAGACTTCTACATCCAGGAACTGCACTGAAATATCACTAATTGACGATGTAAATTGTAAATTCACATCATTAGTATTGAGTTTAGCAACAAATTCAACAGCACTGTCCATTGAACCACTCCAGACAACAAACAAATCATCTATGTATCTGAGGTATAATTGAATATTTTGTTCAACGATAGTCCTGTGCTGTCCCATGAGGGTCTGCTCCTCCCACAGCCCCATGTGGAGACACGCGAAGCTGGGGGAAAAGCAAGACCCCATGGCAACCCCCCTAAGCTGTTGATAGGCTTGGCCACCAAAGGAGAAGAAATTTTGCTGCAGACAAATTTGTAACATCCCCATGAGCATTCTGTTATGCTCAATGTCATGCATAGGGCGTTTATCAAGAAAAAATTGAACTGCCTTCATGCCATCCATATGTCTTATAGAGGTATAGAGAGAGCATATGTCCAGTGTCATCAATATATAATTTTCTTTCCACTCCAGTTTAGACAGTTTGCACAAAAAGTCAGTAGTATCTCTTATGTAAGAGTTCAGTCCCTTCACCCACTCCTGTAAAAAATAGTCAATATACCTTGAGAGGTTTTCTGTTGCGCTTCCAATCGCCGATATTATCGGCCTACCTGGTGGGACCCGAGGATCCTTGTGGACCTTCGGCAGAAGGTAAAACGTGGGTATCACAGGAAATTCCTTTTTTAGAAATTTAAGTTCGTCTAATGTGATCAACCCACTGCTCCGCCAGCCAATAAGTTTGCCATTTAGTTCATTCCAGGCTGCTCTAATCACGGTGATGTTGGTCTTGCGGTAACAGGATGTATCACTCAGTTGTTTATCTGCTTCTGTTAGATATAGCTCACGCCCCCAGAGGACGATATTACCGCCCTTGTCCGCTTGTTTCACCACCAACCCTTCGTTGGTTCTCAATTTTTTGATTAGTGAATTGTAGCACTGGTTCTGTCTAGCAATGGCTTGGCTTTTCTTATTTGTACTGATGTACAGTTTTTTTAGGTCCTCCACTATTAGTTCCTGGTAGATGTCCAGATTGTCATGGACAGAGATCGGATTGAAGGTTGATTTGGGCTTGAAAGACGTTCTTGCTACTTCACGCCCAGGGTTCAGATTAGGCGTGAGAGAGGGTATTTCAAGTACTGATTCATTTTGCTCGTTTTGTAATTCCCAGATGTCTTCAAAGGAAGGAGCATCTCCTGCTAATAGAGGCATAGGATTGGTATTAGATTCCAAAGAGGTCAATTTCTTGGTTTTGCTTGGTCTAAGCCGGTGGAACTTAGTCAACTTCAATTTCCTTATGAATCTGTAGGTGTCCATACGAGTTCCTGCATAGTCAAACGCTCGTGGTGGACAAAATGACAAACCCAGACTCAAAATCTTAGTTTCCTTGGGGGTTAGGACGATATCAGTCAGATTGATTATTGAAGGGGACCCAGCTGGTTGCCCCGTTTCTTGTTCGCCCATTTCCTTTGATTCTGTTTCCTGTTTGCACCCCCACCTCTTTTTGTGGCTTCGTCTCCGCTCTGCCCGCTTGCGGTTCGCCCTTGTCCTACTTGAGTGAATTTCACTCTCGGGCGCAAAGTCTCTCTTCTTGCCTCGCATAGGCGCTGGACCTCCTGTGCAGGCGTTAGTGCGGTAAACCCCAACGGGGTGTTTTGTTGACCCCCATCAGAGTCATTTCCCTCAGTAGAGCTCAAACTGATGGAAGAAATAGTGCTGACATTGCTGTTCAATACTTTCCCAGCACCCCCCGCTACTGAGTGACTTCCCTTATTCTCAAATTTACGGGCAAAAGTAAAGATATGGCCATTTAGGTAATCCAATCGGTCTCTTTCAAACTTGAATGTTTTGCGTTTTTTTATTATTTCCTCCTCTTTAGCAAGTCGAGAGTCCATTTCCTCTCTCATTTTTTTCATTACCGCATCACTTTCTCCTAGTGCGGTTAATTCCGCCTCTACAAGTTCAACCTCTTTTTGTATCTTCGCTCGGTCGCTTTCCGCAAATTCAACAAGAATCGCCATTAATTTCGCCGAGCAATCTAAATTGGTCACCGCCCATTTTTCAAGCATTAGTGGGTCGGGATTATCATAGCTTGGTGCAAGTGTAATCCTTAAGCCACGCGGTACGCGGCCAACCTCCAGATACATTGACAACGATTTGTTCTCCCACCATTTAGACATTTCTTTTTTCATAAGTTTTTCCAGCTTGCGAAATAAGTCCCGTACATTGGGTGTAGTGGAGCTTGCAGTATCACTCGGCAAAGTCGGAGCAGCTGCCCCCCCAGCCGGGGGGACAAAGACAGATAAGGCAGCCTGCTCCCTGCTTCTTAACACGGTGGCAGACATGGTAAAATACGGCGTAATTATATTTCTGAAAGACGAGACGAACTCCGCCACAAGAGAACTCTCTCGCAAGGCAACAAAGTTCGTATACACTCCTCACTGCGCATTTCTCAAGCAGATAGACCCCCGGCCCGGATGTCGAAATACCTCCGTTTTTCTTTGATATCCCAGCTCCTCCAACCAGGGTCCACGTGTGCTTGTCTCGCAGGGGCTTATCGCGGCTTCCTCCACTCCGGAGTCAAAAATCCGGCTCCTACACAGGAACCTCTGCTTCCTGCCGCTTCTCGCCACAGATCGAGGAGGGGCTTTTTCCGTACCCTAGAAGCCTCCGGGTACCAATATTTCCACAAGTCTCGAAGCCCAGCTTGGCATCCGCTTTCGCTGATCGACGAGAATTCGAAAAAAGCCACAAACTCGGTAATTCTCGTTCCAGTGAGTTTATTGTGCATTTAAACGCCCACCAGTCGCCATGACGCGTTTCGCCTCAGCCGAGGCTTGATCACATGTCATGTCAAGAAGGAGGAAGTGACATATATAGTGTGATAATCAAATGGGCAGTACTTCCACTTTTAAAATTTAAAGGGATATATACCAATTTACAATTAATGGAGAAAACAAAATTTAGAGCATAGTGCTCTGCATCATTTGTTGGTTCAAGACTGCATCATCAAAACAAAAACGGCATGTCATCACATGTGTCCATTTTGCTGATCGCTTTCCATAGATATTGTACAGGGTAAGAAGGTATGCATATATATAAAAGGGAAATATCCCAACAAGAATATTCAATACAAAAAGAAAAGAAAATTCTATTTCTTTAAAAATATGTATAAATCCATATCCTAATTTCATATATTTACACCCTATTTACAAGTATTACATCGATTCTAGTTTGCCACAAAAGACAGACTGAATCATGCCCTTTGTTGACGCGCTCCTTTCTTCTGCTGTTTTCCACGGCTTGATATGTGGAAAGAGTTGCGGATGGTTACAAGTAATCTGGTCATGCCGATCCACGGCTGAATAAATTTGACCTGGTTCGAGTCGAAACTACCAAAATGGCGCTGTCAGTTTTGGTTATGGTATGCCATCACAATAGGAAAGTTACCAAAAAATGGTCTTTAATAAGGGTCGGGCAGACCGACTATGACAGCGCTTCATTTTTGGTGGTACACTCAACCCACAGAATGGGTTTAAGTGGAGCCGATACACGGCTGAAAAACATCATTTTAATTAAATGTAATTCTGTTTGTCATTTGGCATCATTACGTATTTAATGTAAATCATGACAAGCATAAACAAATCCACTTAACTTGTGACTCGAAAAAAGTCTTCCGAAGCTGGGGACACGTATGAAAATAAGTTAATGTGTTTCTAGCAGATTATTTGAACACAATGCAACCATGATGTAAAAATACTTCCAATATGGTGTTTTGATTTCAGTCCCTTGTTTGTTTTCATTGGACAATCACGTGGATGCGAATGATAAAACATTGCGCCTCCTAACTATGTTTGTAACATTGAGGAAGGAGGAGCGCCGAAACGCGTCTGTTACGAACAAAATAAAATCAACTTGGAGAAGTACCCCCGGAGTGCGTGGTTTCTATTGTGATAAAGGTGGAAACCTTGGGCGACATATATATATATATATATATATATATATATATATATATCCATACTAATAGAATAAAGAGAGAGCCCAAACTTTTGAGGCGGGTAATCTCAGGAACCACAGCACCAATCACAACACCCAATACAGCGTTGGAAAGGGCAGTTGCAGCAGAAGGACATAGGCTATGCAGACGCCCACCATATACATTTAAAAGGTAAAAGAACCGTGCCAGCAAAGTAGTCCCTTGTGGGTGTGTCTGCCTTGTGCTGTGGGTGTGTGCTGGGGGCGTGACAAACGCTGGGGGCGTGTGGTACGTTCCGCCCTTCATGCCATGTCTCATATTGTGTGCTAATCCCACCCTGCTCCCTTTAAATACCCCTGCACCCCATAATCATAACCCACCCTTACTCCTTAAAAACCCCAACACCCTTAAACACTAACCCATCTTAACCCTATACCTATACCCTGTACCCCAAAACCCAAACCTATCCCTAAAGCCTAAAAATACCCCTGTGACCCAAAACCCAAACCTAGCCCTGAACCCTATAAATACCACTGTACCTCAAAACCCAAACCTACCCCTGAACCCTAAAAATACCCCTGTACCCAAAATCCCAAACCTAGCCCTGAACCCTAAAAATACCACTGTACCCCTAAACCCAAACCTACCCCTGGATCCTAAAACACCTCTGTACCCCAAAACCCAAACCTAGCCCTGAACCCTAAGAATACCCCTGTACCACAAAACCCATACCTATCCCTAAACCCTAAAACTACCCCTGTACCCCATAACCCAAAACTATATCTGAACCCTAAAATACCCAAACACCCCAAAACATATACCTCAGTACCACAAAACATATACCCCTATACCCATACTTACCTTATCCAAACATTTTAAAAAACATGCTTTTACCATTCATGCATTTACAACAAATTTCGTTGTAAATGTATGCGTGGTAAAAGCATATAAAATGTAATGCCATGCGTTATAATGGCATTGCGAAGTCATGGTACTTTCGTAATGAAAGTATGCTGAGTGATGGTATGCGGAAAGAAAGTTGCGGAATAATGGGTGTTTACCCTTCCCCGGTAAGTACATTGGTGGCACGGCGGCCCACATATCCAGCAACATACTCAAATTTTTTCACCACCCATTTGAAAAATGCACAGGTCTCTCTCATTGATGGCCAGCACCGACATACACTTTTAGACACACCTCCCGCCACAAGTTCTTGCGAACTTTAGAGCTGGGGATCTACATTCGAATCTCGGCATCAGCTCAACATCCTGTGATTCCAGGCAAATCGCTCTGTCTCCCAGTGCCTACCACAAATGAATGTGTTCTTCTGTAATGTAAATTGTGCTCCTGCTATGTTGTCAAGTTTGCGCTATATAATATTGCAAGGAAAAAAAAAAGTAGGGAAACTCGAGTTCACACACTACTGAACGCGCACTCTTAAGTGCATCAGCAGTGCACTGTGAATCGAAGCGTTTCACAGGCCTGTCACAGATAAGAAATGCTATCAAAACGAAATCCTACAAAACAATATACTACTGTCCGGCAGCAATTCATACCCGGACAACGACGGGCAACGGCTGCTAGTATATATATATATGTATATATATCTATTATATATATATTCGATACCTCCTTTCTTCCCATTGCGCTGATGAAATAACGGAACGGACTCCACTTGTTTGGTGCAGCGTTATTTATTTCATACTTTTTTCGGCCGCCATTAAGTGTTTCGGGCTTCACAGAGCCCTTGATCACATGACCTGCCACTGAGTTTCTCTAATTTTTAAAGTGCTAGAGTGCTACTATTAACAGTGAACATAAACAAAAGACTTCCGTTTATGCAGTATTGCGTTATTCGCTTGTACACATATTTGCAGCTCTTATAATAACACTGTTATTTACCAATTTGTTATGCAACATTTCATTGTATATACATATATATTTAATCCAAGAAATGTTCTAACAATATGGCGGGCTTGTCAGAATTTCTGTAAAATACATTTTACCATTATTACTAGACACAGTCAATATCATAGAAATTTATCATAGAAAACCAAAGTTAACAACTCCAATGTATGAGGTTCAACAGTTTTTGCAGCTTGGATTTTTCTCTACTCATAGCGTACCAGTGGAAAATCCATTCCCTGGTTATTATAGCTACCTAAATTCATAGCAAGTAACCAGAGTTTGTGCAACATATGCATTATAAATAACAGTTGCATTTCATGAGGACACATTCATTTTTGTGAGGCTTGGGAAGATTAAGTGATTCGCCCAGAATCCCAGGATGTTGCGCGTCTTAGCTGAGACTCAAACACTGTTTCTCAGAATTGAGGTTGACCGCCCTAGGCGTCAGGCCTACTACTCTCCCCATTTACATGTAGGAGATGGTAGTCCTTTGCACTGATGGGAAAAATGGTGTGTATAAATGTGCTTCTTGTTAAAAATCACAGAATGTCATCACTCATAGTGAAAGAAGCCAATCTCTGAGCTGGGTTGACCTAATGCACCAGGCTATAGGGCAGGAGTCTTTAAACTGTGGGGCGCGACCCCGAGGGGGGCCGTGGAGTGATGTGAAATGGGTTGCGCATTCACAGTCACACTTCTGCCTGGCCTACAGGGCTTCAGCTGCCCTCCTCCCCCGTCCTGTGTCTCAGCCCGGGCTGCTGCAGTGCAGCTTGTGCTGCTGGGGGCTCGGCTGGGCAGTGTCTGGAGTCTTATCTCCTCACGCCCGAGTTTTTCACAGTTCTTTAAAGACCATTTGCATATTTACATGCCTTTGTTAAAAGGTTAACAAGGCTTATTTGTTTTATGGCTCCAGTACCCCCTGGGCCCCCATTCTGCCTATTCCTTACATTTGAAGTTTTACACTTACTGCTGTAGTGTGAGAATGTATTTAATGAAAAGTAATGTAAAGTTGGGTTGCCAAAAGAGAAATGCCTGCTGTGTGTTGTGTAAAGAGCCTGCAGAGACCTGCTCTTGACACTAAATAGAGTTATAAATAAGAAAGTATGTATTAATTAGTTATGTGACTTTCCTGTCGTTGTTCTCTTTAATTTTCAGTAATGGATCATTGAGGCAGCCCTAGAACACAATTAAAAGTGACACAATTAAAAGTGCTTTCTATTTATTTCTGTTGTTCTAAGTATTCACAGATTAGTGCTAAAAATACAGCATTATGTGACTGCTTATTTCTGGGCCATCAAAATAATGAGCTGGTAAACCTAATCATAAGACTGGTAGTGTGTTGCAGGATCAGCACATTATTTATTTCCTCCACCCTCGATCCCTGATTAATGCCAATACAGCAACAGTTTAACTTATATCTGAAAGCCTACGCTTCAAGTTTCTTGTGCCAGTGTGCATAATTAGGTTTCCAGTGCGGAGCAACGGAAACCACCTGCTCAAATTAGGCACTGGTGCTGAGGTAACAGGGGAGAGGGACGTCGGTTCAAGAAGGTGTGGAAGACAAAGGGGAGATGTGAAAGATGAATGGGAGGACTGGAGAGGGATAAGATACAAATAGACAGCATGTTAGCTGCTCCCCATATGGAAAAGCACTGCCGGCTCCTGCAGGAGACGAGGGGGCGGTGGAACCGTGGGTGGATTGAGGACCCCCCCATGGTCCGCAACAGTGAGGGCCAGCCCCAGGGGATGGGGTCCCCAGGGCTATTAGTGCCCCATTAGGGGGGCCACGTGGCCCCACTCCCCAAAAGGAATATTTTTTTTTTTTAAAGGGCCGGCTCGAGGGGATGGGGTCTTCAGGGCCATACGTGACCACAGGAGGGGGGCAAGGCAGCCCCTCTCCTAATAAAACAAAGATTAAAAAAGGCCCATGCCCCGGGGATGAGGTCCCCGGGGCAGACTATGGCCTCAGGAGGGGGGCCACGGGGCTCCCTTTCAAATGTTTCAATTGGAAATAAAAAAATTGGGGGCAGGCCCTGGGGCATGGGGTCACCAGGGCCAAATAATTAGAAAAAGAAGGGGGGCTACACAGTCCCCCTTCTTAAAAAAAAACGGGAGGTGTTCTGAGGCCACGCCCCTTTTTACACCTCTCTGCAACGAAGCCACCTGGCGCATGCTAGAGGTACCTGGTGGGCTAGTTGGCCCACAGGGGACCTCAGGATTCAAGGGCACTTAATCCCGCAACTTAAAGCACTCCACAGGGCGTGTTTGCACACATGTCACCTCAGGCCTCGCCCCCTTCCTTCACCATTGTACAAATATTCCTCTAAAATCAGTCATTCTACAAATTCCGATATACTCACCTGTTATCAGGAGAGAACTCAGTGCGGCATCTTTTAGACCAGCACTGACCCTGAAAAGTAATTCTAAGTGTACTTACAGTAACTTGTATTTCCTTCCATAGGAATCCATTGTGTGGTTTTCAGCAGAAAAGTTTCTAAGTGTTGATTTTTGAAACATACAAATATTCCTCTGAAATCAGCCGAACTACGAATTCCGATTTACTGACCTGTTATCAGGAGAGAACCAAGTGCTGCATCTTTTAGCCCAGCACTGACCCTGAAAAGTAAATCTAAGCGTACTTACCAGTAACTTGTATGTCCTTTCATAGGTTAACATTGACTGGTTTCACTTGGAAACTTTTCTTAGTATGTAGTTTTGGAACTTTAAAAAATTCCTCTAAAATCAGCCGAACTACGAATTCCGATTTACTCACCTGTTATCAGGAGAGACCTCAGTGCTGCATCTTTCAGCCCACTACTGATCCTGAAAAGTAATTCTAACTATACTTACAGTAACTTGAATTACCTTCCGTAGGCTAACATTGACTGGTTTTACTGGATGATGTCATGAGTTATGTCATTTGAGATGTCATCAGTGATATCATCAGTGATGTTACTGACCATGTCATGAGTGATGTAATATATGACATCATCAGTAGTGCATTGCGGGCCGCAAGTTATAGTTAGCTCAACTAACAGGCAAATTTCTCTGGTTTTATATCAGTCAAATATCTGACTAAGTATAACTTCCTTGAAAACTATGTTTTTTTCAGTGAATTTCGAAGGTTTTTTAAATACTAATTCCTAACTATAACGTCTGTAAAACCTATGTTTTTTTTCAGTGAATTTCTAAGGTTTTTTAAATGCTAATTTCTAAGTATAACATCCCTGAATCCTATTTTTTTTTCAGTGAATTTCAAAGGATTTTTAAATAACGAACTACTATTGTTTATTTGTCAATAGTAATGTTTTTTCTAACTTTTCAACTACATAAAATAAACTGCAAAAGTGCTATGTAACGTAATACATTTCAAAACTTACAATGAGTTTTTAAATAATACAAAACATTTTAAAATTAAGATAATAATTTTTCTCCCTTTTTTGCTGTCATCAGCTACCACTTAACTTCCCTATTCAAAAGTGATGTCAGTGTAGTTTCATCATAAACAGCAGGGAAAAAAAAATCAACTTGATTTTTGAAAAAACCCACATCCCTAATTCTCGCAAATATTATACAAAATCAACACAAATAACACATCCAATACTACTTCAAATGTTCAAATCTTACCTTTACTTCATAGTTTCTGTGCACATTCTCTCAATTTGCCAAATAACGTATCAAAAAGTTCACTTTGTTGCATTCTTAAGTGTACAAAAGCAAGCATTAAGTTTGAGGCCATGCTCACCTTATCAATAATAAAAAGTTTAATTTTCTTCAGCACTCTTGACAATTCATAAGAAGCTTCTCCAGACAACTTCTGATATTCTAATTTATTATCATGCTCAACTGGTAACATCAATAATCTATGCAAAGTAACTCCTTTAACATTGTGTGCCGCTAATCCAGTTGGAGCTGTTACCATACAACATAAATGTGAACCAGTAGTTTTTTTTAATTTAACTGATCAAAACTTTAATTAAAAAACTTTTACCTGTTCCAGCTTGACCACTGATGTACATCAGAAGAGGTTTAAAAGATGAACACACACATTCTTTTTTTCATGCAACAAACCATATTCTATCCGTTCTCTCACTTGCACATTTATTTATTTCTGTTCAACATTTCCTTGTTTTTCCAATGTAATATTCTCCTCGTGTGCTTGTTGCATTGCAATTTCAACTTCATGCATAGCAATCGCTGCTTCATTTTCCAGCATTGGTTGTCCAAGAGGATCTTGACTACATGGACCACTACTTTGACTATCTTTAGAACTTTCATGAGCTATTTCAGCTATAATAGTCTTTTCCTGTTCAACTTCATCATTCAACATTTTTAAATATGTAGGGAATATTGTACATCCAATGCTATCTTTATAAGCATTAAAAGAATCTTCGTAGCAGTCAAACTCTCCAAGTAATTCACTTTGATTACGCCATGGTTTAAACAGTTGCAGAAGTGCTAAATAGTAAAATTCTCGCTTATCTGGAGTTTCACAACTAAGTTTCTTGTACTTTATAAGATTACCCTTTGCATGTTTTACTAAACAACCATGACATCCAAATACTGTAAACTTTCCTTCTTTTAAATTCTCTTTAACATTTCTTTTGAAGCTGTAATGCTGAAGTACTTCATACAGATATAGCTGTTCCAGATGTCGACTACTTTTTGGATAGTATGTGTCCAACATATTAGCTTTAAGAATGTCTGTACTGTCTGCTTCATTTGCTGCTAATAGTTCAATTTCTTCCAATGATTTCAACACTCTGTTTCATTTGAAGGCAAGACCTAATCTTACGCAAATTATTCCTCGTGACTTTGAATATATACTTGAAGAGCACAAGTGGTCTGAATATTCATAGGATCCAATTTCTCGGTGGGAAAGCATTTTCAAAGTAAAGCTGTACAATTTTATAATAAGACAATTCTCTTGGGCAATTTCTCCCCACATTTGTTTCATCTCTGTTTTTTCTGATTTTGTTATGTACAATGTAGCATAAAGTACAACAGCAATTGTACATTCAGCAACATACTGAATGTACATGTTCACACTCCACATTTTTAAAATGACTGGATTGTAGTCATTGATGTACTTTGACACTTCTGTTATTTTTAAGTTGTATGTATTCTTTGGAGGTTTCCGAGTTATTGTGTGCCTTACAGAAGAAAAAAAAGAATTTACTCATCCTTTACAAATGACTGGAAGGGGAAAACAAAACCGACATTTGGTGTAAAATTTTCCTTTAGACTTGTATTTTCTTCTGCAATACTTTCCACAACGGTGACTTTGGAAACATAAAACTTGCTGTCTCAAGACTCTATCTCCTTCTTCTCTTTGAATCTCACGTCACATACTGTTCGATGAAAGACAATACTGTTTCGTCACAATCATTTCCAAATTTAGGTGCATCCTTGATCCATAGTAGCATATGTATACGAGGTGCACCTCTTGCTTGATACTCATTTCTCCAAAATAAATCAGTAACTTCTCTAAGAGGCGGATTCTTTTTATTACAGATAAAAGACATCATAGCTTGAAACCGATGATTAAAATATCTGCACACATTTACAGGATTGAATGAACACAGTTCACCCAGAGTCTTTATTTCAACATTTTTTATATTGTCGTTCGCGTCTCTTAGAAACTCAAGCAAATCTTCCCAGGCATACTCTACACAGCTAAGTGTGACAAACCATGTTGGTGTACCTAAGTTCCGTAACATACACTTGAGTTTCCATGACAACGATACCAATACACATTTGTTCCACGTTGACATGCCATCAAATTGATTAACTGTGCTTCTAAATTTTCATCAGTTTCTTGAACTTTCTCCACAAATTCTTCCGCAGAAAGAAGTGATTGATGAACTCCAGTTTTAAGTATGTGGTTCACTGCATACGAGAGAGAAGACAGATCACTTCCAAACAAAAGGTGAATTATGTATGGAATGCACTGTCGAAATCTAGGATCTTCAGAATATAATCTTGTTTATTGATATTCTGAAGCTGGAATCCGTACCTGTCGGTCATCATATTGTCCACCTTCTCCAGTAGGAAACAGCTGTGGAAAAAAACAAGCTTCCAAGCTTTTCTCCCATACACTCATTGGAGTTCCCTGTGCTTTTTACATTTGAAATAACTCAATGCTACTTCCTTTCACCTCTTTTAAATGCAAAGGACATATTGTATAATGTTCATAAATCTGTTCTGTCCTAGACTTGTCCACTTTCTCTATTTGACCACTTGACATTTCAGATTCACCTTCTAAACATATTACCTGTTCATCCACATTTACATTTTTGTAATAAATATTGTTCTCTATAAGATATAAGGTAGCCTTTTCAACTGTATTAACATCCACAAATTCTTGCTATATTTTACGACTCTTTGTTGGTATACCATTTACTAAAATAACTACTGCCTCAGTTTCCTCTTTCTCTCCAGCAATAGTTTCAATAGTTTTCTTTAAATCCAAAGGTAAGTACACCATTCTTCCTTGCAGCCCTCTTTGCAAGTCTGTTGGTAGCAGTTTGCCTGTTTTATGCTCCATCCGAATGATAGTTTGAAAAGCATGAACAGATTGACATGTATTTAATTTGGCTAGTTAGTCTGGAATCGCACTAATTCTAAGTTATTATCTACTGCTCTAGCAGGCCTTTTGTTCTCTTCTAATTTGTTGTAACAATATTTACATATACGTTGATCACTACCTAACGCAAGTCGACCTTCATCAAACAAGTAAGATGCAAGTTGCATTCTTCTCACTTAACATTATTCTCCTTTTCACTTTTCAAATAAAAATCAACATTCCTACTTTGACGTCGATAATGAGTACGTCGACAACAAACACAAACTTGGGGGGCCAATTACGATTGCGGACGAAAAACATGTCTGACTGCCATGGTCGCGGTAAAAATACTCCCGACCGCATCACGGACAAACCGCTGGTGCAATTAGGATTTTTCGGCCAGCACACACACCGACCGCAGCTGACGGATCACACCAAAGACCGCTGCACGTGGACAGTACCACATATAAACCGTCCGCCGTGGACGCAACGCCCACAGAAACAGACTCAACCTCCACAAGACCTGTGGAGGGACGGGCCGCACGATTAGGATAACCCCGCAAACCCAACGGAACTCACCACCGTCCACGACCACCGCGGAAAAAATTCATCGACAAACGGAACTTGACTGCGGAAGAACCAAACGAACTTCAACTCTCCATCCAAGTCTCCACACCCACAGAACACCTGACTGCAAAAAAAAAACATTGGGACACAACCACCAGACGGATTATAAAAGGAATCCCTCCCATCACCACAATCCTTTGCATTACAGCACAGCTGCACGAAAGAGGCACACATCACATACAACTGACACACACAAACACACATACAACCTGCACACCAACACATCCACCACACCAACCCCGACAACACAATCCCTACATACCACACACCTGCACACCCAACACCGCCAACACCTTGCACATCACACACCATGGCCCCAAGAAAAACCCCAAGTTCACAGAGAGTGAGTTGAAGGTCATGGTGGATGAAATCATCCGTGTAGAACCACATCTGTTTGGTATCCTAGTCCAGCAGACCACCTTGGCAAACAAGACCACAATGTGGGACTGGATAGGGACCAGAGTGAATGCTTCAGGGACCGTGCCACGCACCAAACACAATATCCAGAGGCGGTGGCACGACCTCAAGGCAAGGGTGAAAGGCATCAGGGCCAAGAACCACCTGCGGGCACACCAAACTGGCGGTTGCCCTCCCATGGATCCAATACCCTACACCCGATGGGAAGAGAAGGTGCTAGCCACACTGCACCCTCAGAGCCAGGAAGGATTAGATGAGGGAGTGGAGGCTGGTAAGTACAAACCAATGACCACCATCACACTGTTATGTCCTGCCTCACACAACTGCTAAGACACATCTCCCAGTCTCCAATCCATGCATGTGGACCACATAGTCACCCAATTGTGAACCCACCAGGATCAACCACAAATGTAGCCTCCTACGTTCCATGGCATGCATGTGGTCAAGCAGCTAAAACCACAACTCCCAACAGGCCCCCATGTCCACAGGGAGGGTGGGCGGGTGAGAGGCCAGCACTACAACTACCAACAGGCCCCCATGTCCACAGGGAGGGAGGGTGGGTGAGAGGCCAGCACTACAACTCCCAACAGGCCCCCATGTCCACAGGGAGCTGGGGTGGGTGAGAGACCAGCACTACAACTCCCAACAGGCCCCCATGTCCACAGTGAGGGTAGGTGGGTGGGTGAGAGTCCAGCACTACAACTCCCAACAGGCCCCCATGTCCACAGCGAGGGAGGGTCTGAGATGCCAGCATTACAACTCCCAACATGCCCCCATGTCCACAGGGAGGGAGGGTGGGTGAAAGGCCACCTACCGCATGGTCCGGGCGGTGGGTGCCAATATGTGCATTGATGTCACCGTGGCATGGATGGCCATGGACGGTTACCTACCACCTGGTCTGGCCGGTTACCTACCGCAGGGATCGGGTGGTGGGTGCCAATATGTGTATTGATGTCACCGTGGCATTAGTTGGCCATGGCCGGTTACCTACCGTGGGTCTGGCCGGTTACCTACCGCAGGGTCCGGGCGGTGGATGCCAATATGTGTATTGATGTCACCGTGGCATGCATGGCCATGGCCGGTTACCTACTGCCGGGTCTGGCCGGTTACCTACCGCCGGGTCTGGGAGGTGGGTGCCAATATGTGTATTGATGTCACCATGGCATGGATGGCCATGTCCGGTAACCTACCGCCGGGTCCGGGTGGACCCGGCGGTGGGTGCCGCTATGTGCCTGAATGGGGGGATACCATCTGCCATTTCCACTTGCACAGTAAAAAATGCATCTGTTAGCCTGCTCCGCCATTTCGATGCCAGTAGCGCGCACATGCGGTTGGCGGTGTGTGACCGTGATGGTCCTTGCACATGCAGCCAAAAAAGAGGAAGCCGTACACCGCCGCAGCGGGGCCAGTCATTGGCTCATTTTGAATGAGGCAGCCCGGGAACACCAATTGCTGCTGACTTGTGCCACTGAAATCAGCTCAGGGCCCTATAAATATGTGAGTTTGAGCACCACACATCCACTGCTCCAGCCACTGCTGCCTGCACCCATCACCTCGACCTGCTGCTACTGCCCTCTCCACCAACTGCTGCCGGCACCCATCACCTCTACCTGCTGCTGTTGCCCACTCCACCAACTGCTGCTGTTGTGCCAGTGTCCTGGACCTTGCCATTCGAGAGTTGGACAGATCCGGTCCCGTCCATTCAGTGCAGAGGAGCTGGAGGTCCTTGTGGACGGTGTGCTCCACCACTATGAACGGCTCTACAGTGCCCCAGGACAAGTGGTAAGTGCAGTGGGGAACACGTTGGTGTGCATGAGGTGGTCCCTGACTCCGGGCCTCTGCAATCTGGGAGGTGTTCTGTGGGAGTCAGTGTGGGTATGCCCCAGCAGCCCAGGCACGTTGTGATGTGCTCTTGGTTCTGTCACTGACTGATTGACCTCTGCTGCAAATTGTTATCTTTGAGGAGTCACAAACATGACATGTGTAGTCTTGCGGCTGTGCTGGGTCACAACCAATCACATATATCTTGTGGGTGTGTACCGCACCTGCTTTGCATGATGGAATATTGCCATATCGACCTGTCCGTCCCATACGTTGTACTGTGAATGGCTGCAGACAGATACCTCTAACTTCTATCTGTGTGAACGGCCAACTGTTCACTGACTTGCCCCCTCTTGTCTCCCATTATGGCAGGTCAAGTTGCACCATCGCAAGGCCGTGAGGAGGGCCATAGCACGTGATGTACAGGCAGTGGGGGTGTGCAACAGGCGACACATACACTACCACAAGCGGTGGGATGATATCTCCAGGCTCAGCAAGAATGTGGCGGAGATGACACTGGGGCTGATTCCAAGATCAGGCTGTCTTGCACGACGTACCATGACCCCTCTGATGCTACGTATCATGGATGTGACCCATCCTGACCTGTCTGCACGGTTGAGAGGGGAGCAGCAGCAAACTAGCAGTAAGCACACTGAATGGGTCTGTGACTTGGGACTGCATGCATGTATTGCTGGTCAGACACAGTAGTGACATCCGTGGTGTATATGGTGTGCTTTTATTGCATGTTGGTGGCATTAGCGGAGTGAGAGTTAGCATCCATGTCAGCCAGCTGCACATACCAGTTGCATTGTAGTGCAGGGGCCCAGGACATGCCATTCAGGTCTGTGGTCCCATGCCATCACAATTGTGGTGGGCTGCATGCACTTGCCATGTTTGTTTCATGTACATGTGTCACAGGGCTACCTAATTCTCCGACATGAGGATGTCTGGTAGGGGTGGTTCATGTGCAGGATGGGTGCTACATGTTGGTCAGCAGGGAAGGAAGTTTGTATTTTGAAATTTGCAGTACGTGGGTGTGGTACTTAGGTATACCTATTTTCTTTCTCTTTCAGCTTTGGACGAGGGCACTGACCCACATACGATGGAGCTTAGTGGTGGCAATGCATCTGGATCTGAGATCAGACACACGCAAACTGAGACTGAAGAGAGCAGCCCCGGGGAGGGGGACAGAACTATCCCTGAGGACAATATACACCTTCAATAGGTACACAGCACACTGGGCACACACTGCCACCAACTGCTGTGCTCGCCAGAGTAGGGGGAGCAGAGTGGCCTTTGGTGCAGGCACCGCTGCTCCTGCCTCTGTCACACAAACTGCCCTTAGTGCTGAGGCGGTGGATCTGCTGCACCAGCTGTGTGTAGGGCAGACAAACATGATTAATGCATTCCTGGTCCACAATAGGAAGTTGGGGCAGGTGGTAGCATTCACGGAGGGGATGCATGGTGATGTTGCTGGTCTCCACAGAATAGTACAGTCCTTATCCAACACAGTGTCTGCAGCCATTCAACAGTCACATGGACAAGGTTCTACTTCAGTTCCCCCATCCACACCACTTACAGTCTCAGGGGAGAGTGACATTTCTGAACAGGCCTCATTTTCTGGGTATTGCACTAGAAGCAGGCACAGGCAGCAAGGCAGGCAATGGAGGCCACATACACCATCCCCTAGGAAAGGGAAATCTTTCACAGAACACAACATCAGCTACCCTGGAGTTGACACACAGGATCCTCAAGGGGTGTTGGGGACACAGATTCACAGGGCACACAGGCATACCACTCATAAAGTACTCCCAAGGCAAAGTCACATCTCATGGACAAGGTACACACCAAGGACAGGACACCACCCACGGACAAGGCTCCTCCCAAGGACAGGGACACTCCCAAGGACAGGGACACTCCAAAGGACAGGGACACTCCCAAGGACAGGGACACTGCAAAGGACAGGGACACTGCATAGGACAGGGACACTGCAAAGGACAGGGCACCTCCCAAGGACAGCGACACTACTAAGGACATGGCACCTCCCAAGGACAGGGACACTACAAAGGATAGGGCTCCTCCCAAGGACAGGGCACCTCCCAAGGACAGGGACACTACTAAGGACAGGGCACCTCCCAAGGACAGGGACACTACAAAGGATGGGGCACCTCCCAAGGACATGGACACTCCCAAGGACAGGGCATCTCCCAAGGACAGGGAGACTCCCAAGGACAGGGCACCTCCCAAGGACAGGGACACTACCACAGAGAAGGCACCTCCCAGGGAGCAGGCGATCCCAGGGCCAAGACTTCTCCCATGGACAGGACATCCACCAAGGACAGGCAGCTATCTCCCATGCATTGCCTGAAGCTGGTGTTAGTGAAGGAACATAAACCACATGTGTCAGAGGTGGAGTCGCCCCATACCTCTACTCCCATCCACACCCCGGTGAAGCAGAGGAAAGAGTACACTGTTGTTGCATCCCCCATTACACATGATGCAGAGGGCAGAAGGCAGGGCCAGAGCAAGCGGCAAGCAGGGTCCAGCACATCCCCAGAGAGCAGACCCCCACCAGCACATGATCCACCTTTGATGGGTGATGTTTCAGATGAGCCTGCACCACTTACCAGTCCAAACATGTCCAGGGTGCCCCTACATATCCCAAAGAAACGGAAACACACACCGGTGACACCTGACCACCCCAATGTCGCTCCAGTACAGCTGTCCCCAGCTCCCAGAGCCACCCTGCCTCCTGGCCCAGGCAGCCCTGTGGCTCATCATTTCAGTGGTCTTAGTAGGTCAGCTGCAGTTCACTCTCATGTGTCAGATAGTGACACTGTGTCTGTTGTTCGCTGTCATGCCTCATGTAGTAGCACTGTGTCAGTTGTCCCCTCTCCTGTTTCAGGTACTGCCACTGTGTGTGTCTGCCACTCTCATGTCTCAGATGCTGGCATGGTATTTGTTGGTCACTGTCCAGGGACATGTCCTGGCAGTGTGTCTGGGTCTATGGCTCATGTGTCAGTCACTAGAGCTGTGGCTGTGTCTCACACTCCTGTATCCGGTCCTGCCAGTGTGTCTGGGTCTATGGCTCATGTGCCAGTCACTAGAGCTGTGGCTGTGTCTCACACTCCTGTATCTGGTCCTGCCAGTGTGTCTGGGTCTATGGCTCATGTGTCAGTCACTAAAGCTGTGGCTGTGTCTCACACTCCTGTATCCGGTCCTGCCAGTGTGTCTGGGTCTATGGCTCATGTGTCAGTCACTAGTGCTGTGACTGTGTCTCACACTCCTGTATCAGATCCTGCTACTGTGTCCGAAAAAACGAGGTCCCAAAGTCCACTTGATTCTGTGTTGTAAGGTGCAGTTACCATCACTAAAATCTTATTGTACTTGATGTCTGGAATGTCCATTGTAACCACCCTGGCATTATTATTGTCCGTGGGACTGTCCACAACACACACGTTCATGTGCTGCCTCAGATGTACCTGCTCTGGTCTGTACCATGGACTGTTGATGCATTGTGCCCTCTCATGTGCTGCCTCAGATGGACCTGCTCTGTTCTGTACCATGGACTGTTGATGCATCGTGCCCTCTCATGTGCTGCCTCAGATGGACCTGCTCTGTTCTGTACCATGGACTGTTGATGCATTGTGCCCTCTCATGTGCTGCCTCAGATGTACCTGCTCTGTTGTGAACACTGCCCTGTTGCTGGTAGGATGCTGCATTGTGCCCTCTCATGTGCTGCCCCAGGTGTACCTGCTCTGTTATGAACACTGTCCTGTTGCTGTTAGGATGCTGCATTGTGCCCTCTCATGTGCTGCCTCAGATGGACCTGCTCTGTTATGAACACTGCCTTGTTGCTGTCAGGATGCTGCCTTGTTCCCTCTCATGTGCTGCCTCAGATGGACCTGCTCTGTTCTGTACTATGGACTATTGATGCATTGTGCCCTCTCATGTGCTGCCTCAGATGGACCTGCTCAGTTCTGTACCATGGACTGTTGATGCTCTTTGCCCCTCTCATGTGCTGCCTCAGATGGACCTGCTCTGTTCTGTACCATAGACTGTTGATGCATTGTGCCCTCTAATGTGCTGCCTCAGATGTACCTGCTCTGTTGTGAACACTGCCCTGTTGCTGTTAGGATGCTGCATTGTGCCCTCTGATGTGCTGCCTCAGATGGACCTGCTCTGTTCTGTACCATGGACTGTTGATGCTCTTTGCCCCTCTCATGTGCTGCCTCAGATGGGCCTGCTCTGTTCTGTCCCATAGACTGTTGATGCATTGTGCCGTCTCATGTGCTGCCTCAGATGTACCTGCTCTGTTGTGAACACTGCCCTGTTGCTGTTAGGATGCTGCATTGCGCCCTCTCAGGTGCTGCCTCAGATGCACCTGCTCTGTTATGAACACTGCCCTGTTGCTGTTAGGATGCTGCATTGTGCTCTCTGATGTGCTGGCTCAGATGGACCTGCTCTGTTCTGTACCATGGACTGTTGATGCTCTTTGACCCTCTCATGTGCTGCCTCAGATGGACCTGCTCTGTTCTGTACCATGGACTGTTGATGCTCTTTGCCCCTCTCATGTGCTGCCTCAGATGTACCTGCTCTGTTATGAACACTGCCCTGTTGCTGTTAGGATGCTACACTGTGCCCTCTCATGTGCTGACTCGGATGTACCTGCTCTGTTGTGAACACTGCCCTGTTGCTGTTGGATGCTGCATTGTGCCCTCTCATGTGCTGCCTCAGATGTACCTGCTCTGTTGTGAACACTGCCCCGTTGCTGTTAGGTTACTGCATTGTGCCCTCTCATGGGCTGCCTCAGATGTACCTGCTCTGTTGTAAACACTGCCCTGTTGCTATTAGGATGCTGCATTGTGCCCTCTCATGTGCTACCTCAGATGGACCTGCTCTGGTCTGAACCATGGACTGTTGATGCTCTTTGCCCCTCTCATATGCTGCCTCAGATGGGCCTGCTCTGTTCTGTACCATGGACTGTTGATGCTCTTTGCCCCTCTCATGTGCTGCCTCAGATGTACCTGCTCTGTTCTGTACCATGGACTGTTGATGCATTGTGCCCTCTCATGTGCTGCCTCAGATGGACCTGCTCTGTTCTGTACCATGGACTGTTGATGCATTGTGCCCTCTCATGTGCTGCCTCAGATGTACCTGCTCTGTTGTGAACACTGCCCTGTTGCTGTTAGGATGCTGCATTGTGCCCTCTCATGTGCTGCCTCAGATGGACCTGCTCTGTTCTGTACCATGGACTGTTGATGCTCTTTGCCCCTCTTATGTGCTGCCTCAGATGGACCTGCTCTGTTCTGTACCATGGACTGTTGATGCATTGTGCCGTGCTCTGTTCTATTGAGTGTGCATGCTCCTGCCTATTCACAAATTCAACCTCTGTGCTGTGCAATAAAGCAAGTTAATCCTGTGTTCTGGTTTATCTGTGTCATTCCTGGTTGTCTCCTTGCATTGTTGATATATTGCTGCTGTCGTACATGCTGTGACAGCCACTTTACCATGACCATTGCCCATCACTGTTTACTTTTGTTTGGCAGGGGGGACATTCATTACAATATGGCTGTGGACTGTGTAAGGGTGGGGGAGGTACTCTGAGGCTTACTTTGGGACAACAGTGGCTTCCCATACACTGCAGGTTATGTGGATGTTTTTCATATGGTGCAGGTTTCAGAGTCATGATTTTTGGCTAACCAAGAGGTTGTTCAGTCTCGACTTTGACAGTCAACATGTCAGGGCTCATTGTGTGTGTGTTGGTTCTTGATGTGTGTGCAGCAGGGTTGATGATTGTGGTGTGTGGTGTATGGGCCCCTGTCTGTTAATGGGGTAGGTGTGGTGTTGGCCTGAGGGTGGGCCAGCATGTCTCCGTATGTGTGCTATTCCTTTGTGTGTTGGTGTGTGTCTGTGAGCCTCGGAGCTGTGTGGTCTAGCCATTCCTGCCTGCCTGCCTAGTTGATTGTGAGTATGATTTCCGTCGTCTGATCCGCTACCTTGCGTTGTCCGTGGTGTGCCTGTTTGTTCGCGGTGCATGTTCAGGGTCCGTGGGGTCAGTTGTAGCCAGGAAGTTTTGCTGGGGGTGCATGTATGTGTGTTCCTGTCCAGACCTGGGGTTCTGTTGTGGGCCGGGGCTTCGACACATGCGTGGTGTGTGTGTTGTGTGTTTGCGTTCCTGCGTCATCGGCGGAGGCGGTCCATGACTTGCTGGTGGTGGAGCACGAAGAGTACCGGGAATGCGTGTAGGGCTGGGTCCATGACGGTGGTCTGCCTGTGGTGGGTCTCTCTGCAATGTTTTGCGTCTCAGCTGTGGTGGTTCCGCCGTGTTCGGGCTGGTGGTTTTTCAGCAGCGATTTGCTGTGTGTTTTCCGCCATGGTGATTGTGAGGACGGTAGGGACGTCATTCCGTACAGCGGTGTCTCTGGATTGGTTACGTCCTCAGCGGGGTCGGGTGCTTTTCCGCCGCGGTACACGTATTTCTGCGGCGTACGGAAATTTGGCAGTGCTTCCCATCCTATTATGGCGGACGGACTATCCGCGGCTTGCATTTTCCGCATACTACAGGCCGGCGGTTGTCCTTCCGACCGCCATCGTAATCGACCTCTATGTTGGGTATTTCAAGGCACACTACATGAAACTTTCCAATTTCTTCTTCAAACTGATCAGTGCTAATCACTTTCTCATCTCCTCCAACATCTGTATTTGTCAAACTGTCACTATCTATGAACTGCTCTTCTGAACCAAAATAACGCATTTCAAGATCATAACACTTTTTTTGAACATCTGATAAAGAACCACATAAAAGACTTGTATTCAGTTTACTTAAACATAATGCAGGACTTTTTACATAGTCTAGTTTCCTTACAAACGTCCGCATTTCTGAATGGTGTGCTGCTAACACCCTCAAATAATGAAAAACACTTTTACAAACTTTTCTTGAAAGACAAGCCAGAGAATGCCCATACTTCTCAGTATATTTTCTTATATTACATGGATCTAGTCCTTGTAACAACTTAATCTTCTGTTTCATACTCTTCTGAGTATATTCTCGTAGCAAATTTTGCATTATATCAATGTATTCCTGTCGATTCCTACAAATACTTCTACAACTCCACTTATACACAGGAGCTTCTAGACGTTTCCCTTGCACTTCTTTAGCTATTAACTCTTCTGTACTTTTACCAACCATTTCCTCCTTTGGAAGAGGACCACCATCCTGAACTTCGTAGCAACGACCTCCAGTATCAACTGCAAATGATAAGCTATTTTCCTGGCAGTAACTTTCCTCGTTAAAAAAAGGCTCAGTAGTACAAGTATGTCTCCAATGTCCACTAAAGATTTTAAAAAAGGTGGTTCTGTTCACAAGTCTCTTTTTTCTACTTTTGTCTTTCAACACTTTGACTATTTTATCCAACAGTTTGATTCTCTTCAAAATCAGAAAGAATACCTTCTCTTTTAAATTGAAAGCAGTATCCACTATACTTTCAATACACTTCTTCTCTTTGAATTGCAACAGTTTCCTTTTATATTTGCAGCATGTTTTCATTAAATTCTGAATCACTCTAGATCGAAAAAGTCTCTGATGAATTTCTTGAAATTGCTAATGTCTCTGAGTAGCAGATACCATTTCTTTGTCATGTTTCCTTTTCCTGGTATTTGAAATTGATCTCTGCTTCACCTTACTTGAAAAATTCTTCTTTTTGCTTTGTGTTATTTTTTTTCATTAAATGTTCGTAATATTTTTTTCAAAAATTGTCTTCTACTTTTAGTAGAACAAACTGTTTCTGTACTGCTCGCATTTTTTTCTAATTGAAGATTTTTTCTTTTGCTCAAATGTATATTTTTCTTTTTTTCACTTCTTCTAGGCATTTCCAAATGTTAATCCAAACGAAATAATTTTCTGAAAAATAAAAAATAGATTCAATTATTTTTCACATTTGTTGGGGTGCTAGAGGGCGCGCAAGCGGAATGGCTGCCTAACAGCGTAGCTCCCGCTCCTTGGCCCCTAATCCTACATTAATCCGCTGCCGAAGGAGAGCAATATGCTTAAATCTGCTATCAACTGATACGGTGGGTAGTTGCCGACACTCGACCCGAAGCTTGGGTCCCTAGAGATAGCTGGTCCGCCAAAAACGGCATCTGAAGTTCGGCCGGTGGCACCATCGGAGACTGCCTCTCGAGGAGACCGGACACGGAGATCTACTCGAGGCCGCGGCTTGCCACGAGGACACAGGCCCGATCCTCGCATCTGATATCTGGCGCCTGGAACACGACTGGCTCTGGACCCGAGCGGCGTTATACCTGGCTGGCATCGCTGGCGGGGGTCTGTCCCGCGTGCGAGCTCACCCCGTTCCTGGCTCGTCGTGGGTGGCCCGAGGAGTGCCGCCTCTGTCCCTGTCTGGCCTGGAGGACGGTGGGACTCTCGGAGGCAGCGATTTGACTGCTGCTGTGACTCCCGTGGTTGCCGTGGAGTGCTGGTTGACCGTGACACATACCGCCGCCGGATAAAAGGTGAGAGGGGTCTGGATTCGGCGGGAGCCATCCTTTCCCTAGTGTCCGGCTGTGGGCTGAACGTGAACGCGGGCCTCGGGGATATTGGCTGCCACGGACCCCTTCGGCGTTCTGGGCCTGTCCATGCTTTGATCCTGCACATTGGTGGGGACTCGTGTGCGCCAGAGACCACAAGGATCCTACTGACCCGGAGTGACTGCTGAGGCTCCCTTCTGCGATTGCTTGGACTGGTGGCAGCTTCATACATGGATTGAAGGGATTTGTTTTTTGCACCAGCCTTAGTCCCACTGCTTGCTTCTTGCTTGTTGGCTTACCTCTGTGCCTGTTGTCGCCAATCTTGGGGCCGCCTTCACGCGGTGCATCCGTGGACAAAGCCTATCTTCTGCAGTTTGCTGATACCCTGCCCCTACACATTTCATTCATTATTCTTCAGCGTGTGCGGTGGTGGAGGGGCTGCTACCCCCCTGGGTGTGCCTCCTGGTTGGCATTGGGCGCGTGGGCACGTGAATATCGGCCCACCAACTATCGCTATCCCCCCTGCGGCTAGAGTCCTACGGGGGCAGAGACATCACTCCAGTGAGGTGGCGGAGCGGGCACGTCCGGGGGACAGGATGGTGCGCCCCGAAAACCGCCAAACAAAAATAAGCTTTGATGGCGCCAGGAAGGGCGTGAAATCGGTACTTGCTGAATCAGGGCCCAGTGACGCTAGCCCGACGGCTTTTGTATCCCCTGCCAAAGACATGGACTTACACCGCCTGCTCCAGGAGATGAGACAGGGATTCGCCACGGTGGTGGAAAAGGTGGATGGCATGACGTCTAGGCTAGATGCCCTGGTGCATAAGGTTGACCGTCACGAGGAACGGATAACAGCTGCGGAGCAGCGAATCTCGGATACCGACGATGTCACATCGACTCACACCACACAACTGGCCAGTATGGATAACTTGCTCCGTATCATTGCAGCTAAGAATGAGGACTTGGAAGCCCGCAGCCGACGGAACAACATACGCGTCACGGGCATTCCGGAATCCACAGACACAGGCAAAATGGAACTCTATAATGAAAAGCTCCTCAAGAGCTCGATAGGGGAGGATGAGTTTTCACCCCAATTCATCATCGAAAGGGCGCACCGCTCATTGGCGCCTGTACCTAAGCCCGGATTGCCGCCTAGGCCGATCATTGCTAAACTATTGAACTATCGCGACCGAGATGTTGCGCTGAGAGCGGCCCGGACTCAACAATCCTTGCAATATAACGGTGTGATTTTTTCCATCTACCCTGACTTCACCCCTCTAGTGCAAGAAGAGAGGCGCAAGTTCCTTCCAGTGAAGAAGAAGCTGCGAGAGGCCCAGCTGGAATATGCCTTTCTTTATCCGGCGAAGTTGCGAGTCACACACCAGGGGAAACATCGCTTCTTTACGAATCCTCAAAAAGCTGAAGATTTTCTAAAATCAATTTGCAAGACTCGAAGAAATGGTCGTAACGCTGAGGAAGACCTGGAAGATGACGACCCAGCCCCCGGCGGCGGACGAACATTGAACGAATGATCTCGACTAGACCAGACTCCTTGCTGATTGGAACTACTGACTCTAGCCCTTGCTGTGAAGAGTGGGGGCCTTGGACTACTTGCCGCAGAACTGCACTCCCTACTATCTCCGATGGTAATGTATGCCAGGGCCGCAACTAAACACACTGTGAAATTCATTGTTTACTATGATTTATAAGAGTACATGATTATTCGGGTCTTGCATATTTCAAACTTATTAGCAATTAATTCTCATTGCAAATATGGTATAAATGTTCCTGACGAATATCTAGTTAATACGAAGAAAAAACAGCAATTTCATCTGTGCTTGCGTTGATTCCCAATGCATTTCGATGCATCTGCATCTTCATCAGGGAAATTACTGTGTGAATAAATAATAATGGTTTCAAAAATGGTAACCATTTATCCTGATGTAATCACATTCGTAATGTGATTACATAGTGTAACAATGACGGTATATGGCTGAAGGTATTTTGTACTTATGTTAGTTTCGATTTTGGTTTGCAGGACAGGCCGTTCAGTTCACGACATTGGATATAAGCATTTGTGCCCGATTTGAGGGTGTGTCCCTTTCATTATTTTTGCAGTTCAGTAACTCTAGTACTCACATAATATATACGTTGATTACACTAGTTTGAACTTAGTGGCATGTATAGGGAATACCACAGTAGGAATAGTTACATTATTGCTTGGACAGCTGGTATGTTTGGATACAGTAGAGTATTTTATCCTTAGAGGAACAATGTATTTTTATGTTTCATGACAAAAATGTTCGAATGTGATTACATCAGGATAAATGGTTACCATTTTTGAAACCATTATTATTCATTCACACAGTAATTCCCCTGATGAAGATGCAGATGCATCGAAATGCATTGGGAATCAACGCAAGCACAGATGAAATTTCTGTTTTGTCTTCGTATTAACTAGATATTCGTCAGGAACATTTATACCATATTTGCAATGAGAATTAATTGCTAATAAGTTTGAAATATGCAAGACCCGAATAATCATGTACTCTTATAAATCATAGTAAACAATGAATTTCACAGTGTGTTTAGTTGCGGTCTTGTTATTATAATGACATCTGAGAAAGTGTAATTTATGAGGATTTAATTGTATATGTACACACTTCTTTTGATTCAATTTATGATACATGATTTGAATGAAAGTTACAAAATGTGTAGCACCTGAGCAAGTTTGAACAGTGCATTCCTGCATGAGACACAGTTGTGTCTGTAAGTGCAGTTACTTTAGAAACCTGACAGGGGTTAGTCAGGAAGCAGGTCTGCACCAATTTGCCAAATAGGAAATTGAGTATAGGCTTCAAAAATTGTGGTGTGCAGGTTACACACATACCCTTAATGTATGCCAGGGACCACTCTCACTGCCCCGACCTCCACCGAGGGCGGTACAGAATGGGAGGCCGGTGGCGGGAGGAATGGCTGTGCGCTCTTGTTGCTGTTTCCCTTGCGGGTGATCCCCAAACGGAATTTTGGCTTGTTCAAGTTACGGGTAGGGGGGGAGGCGGGGGGATCGGGAAGGGAACAGGTGGCTGCTGGCATGATTGGGATGCAGTAATGGGAGGTGGGGGATGGTTCTTGGGGGGATGGTTCACAGACGGGATAGACACTCAAGTCATGAACTGCTATGTTCGCAAGTATAGTCTTGATGGTGCGATATCTGTTGTCTTACCACTACTAGGGTGGGACGTGCTGGTATTCTGCTACTTATGGCGGTCGTAGGGTCTGTTGCACAACTAAACTGCTTGTCATGGAATGTTAGAGGGCTCAACAACGTTAAGAAATGTCATAATGTTATCACTTATCTTAACAGACACAATGTTCAGATTGCCATGCTTCAGGAAACCCACTTGTCACCACTGGTTAAGGCTACCTTTGCAAGCAAATGGGCTGGACTTCGCGCATTCTCCTCCTACTCCGCATACGCCAGAGGAGTAACTATCCTCCTTAGACACAGGGTGCCCTTACAGAAATACGGTGACTTGACAGACAGTGAGGGACGCTATGCATTGCTGTGGGGACGTATGGGTCGCGACACTGTCACGTTCGTTAATTGCTATGCTCCCAACACGGATGCACCTGCCTTATTCACCACACTCTGAGGCAAAGTCATGGATACAGGATCCCGACATGTCATCTGGGGAGGGGACTTCAATTTAGCATTGATACCTCAGTTAGATCGATCGGACGGAGCGCACCACTACAAGCCTAGGGCCAGGGAGGCACTAGAGGGGGTCATCGCTGAGGGTGGTCTTGTGGACATATGGCGACACCTACACTCGCTCAGACAGGAGGGCACACATTTTATATTGATACAGGTACATGGGCACGATTGGATTACTTCCTTCTTACCAAAGGTATTACCTCAGAAGCTCTGGGAGTCAAGCACTTACCATGAACTTACTCTGACCACAGCCCTGTCCTATTGCATACACACATTCCAGGTTGGGACAACCCCAGGCCGCAATGGAGATTACAGCCGGCGGCGTTGTTAGACAACTTGTTCCGAACTGAACTGGGGGAGGAGATTGCCGCTTTCTTCCCCAGGAACAAAGGGTCAGTGGATTCAGTTGAACATATCTGAGAGGCCTTCAAGGTTACCATAAGGGGGTACTGCATATCTCAGAGTTTTGGGGTCCTACGCGACATAGAAAACACTATTCACTCATTACACAGGGAGCTGAGAGCGTTGGAGCTTCGCATGGTGGAGGACGGCGTCCTGATGTTCATGCAGAATTCAGGGACAAACTATCACAATATGAGGAAGAGGCTAACAGGGAAGCAAAATTCCGGGGGAAACACTGGCAGCCAGGAAATACTGAGGGGGACAGACCGGGGAGGGCACTAGCTGTCCTTACACGCGCCCCACGCGACCACAACACCATCCTAGAACTAACCGATGATCAAGGACACACGATCAGGGACCTTATGCAATACTCGATGCCTTCACCTCTCACTACCATACCCTCTACACCACTAACGCCACACCGGATGCGCCATACGCAGACTTCCTGGGCGATGTGGCGCTCTGCTGGCTCAGTGATGGAGACAGGGCCTTCCTGGCGGCCCCCTTTGAGGTAGATGAAATCCGCAAGGCCATTATGTCATTGAAGAACGGCAAGGCGCCTGGTCTGGATGGCATCCCTGCCGAGTTCTATAAGGCTTATCTAGACATCATTGCCCCTGTCCTTCGGGAAGTCTACGAAGAGTCTCTTGCCGATGGCATCCTCCCCTGTTCCATGAGGGAGGTAGTCATTACTTCGCTCTTGAAGCCTGGCAAAGATCCTGGATCTTGTAGTTCCTACCGCCCGCTTTCCCTGTTAACCTGCGACATAAACATTCTCGCTAGGGTCCTGGCAAATCGTCTGTCCCTACTCATGACCAGGATTGTTTTACCTGACCAGTCTGGGTTTGTTTCGGGTTGGTCTACCTCTCATAACTTACGCACACTGTTCTCCCTGCTTCGCTCTATTCACCCTGACCTACCAGTTGCTGCCGTCTTTCTAGATGCCTCCAAGGCATTCGACTCGGTCGAATGGCCTTATCTGCTCTCGGTTCTGGCAAGCATGGGATTCCCGAGACTTTTCATCTCCTGGGTTCAACTACTTTACACACAACCTACGGCAAAGATCCTCATTAACGGCCGCCTTTCTCACCCCATCGCCATCACCAGAGGTACACGTCAGGGGTGCCCACTATCCCCCCTATTATTTGCAATTGCAGTTGAACCACTGGCCTGCAGACTGCATCAGCTACATCGGGATGGTGCGGTACAATGCCTCCAGCGCCAAATTGACGTGTCTTTATACGCCGATTACATTACCCTCTATGTCAAGCACCCTGGCCTCCACCTCAATCCCCTATTAAGGGAATTTGTAGCATTCGGCGGGTTGTCAGGAATAAACATAAATTGGTCTAAATCACAATTCTTCCCCCTTATGGATGCGGTCACTGACTTCCCCCTGGACTATCCCCTTGAGTGGTGTCGGACAGATCTCCGATACCTTGGCATACAGATCTTGCGTGATAAAGATGAAACGCTCCGCTATGGAGTGGCAATCACGAAACTCACAACCACAGTAGATCGCTGGATCATCCTACCATTGTACATGGCTGGCAGAGCTTCCCTTATTAAAATGGTGGTTCTACCCCAGTTCCTATATCTCTTTCTCAATATCCCATACTATCCGGGTGCCTTTTTTTTCAAAACCCTCAAATCAGAACTCTGTCGGTTATTCTGGGGGGGTAAACATCCACGACTGAAATGGTCCATGCTGACCCAGCCTTACGAGACTGGAGGATTTGACATCCCCGACTTTGAGGCTTATTACCTCTGTGCGCAGGCGCATTACGCATATCACTGGCTTGTCCCGACGCCCTTCATGCCTCAGCTGGCTGTGGAGGACTGGATCGTACATCCCATTCCGCTTAATGGCCTGCTCTTCTGCCCGGAACCCTCATACAAACGCCGAACACTTCCGTTTCTTGCATGCTGGATGCATGGCGCCGCATAGCCAAGAGGTTGTCCAGCGCTCTACCGTACTCCCCTAAATTGACATTCCACCCTAACCTTGCCCTTCTACAGGAGCGAGGATTTCATAAGCTCTGCGAACGTCTGCGGATCGCCTCCTGGGGCGATTTGTTTGCGGATGGAATATTCAAATCCGCAGAGTTGTTTTTTTGCTCTCATGCCCACACCCCGTTGGATATATTTTACTACCTGCGCCTACGCCAAGGGATGAGAGACACCTTACCCGCGTTCTATTATGCTCACAAGAAGGAGCACATTTGGTCGCCGGTCTTTATCGCCAACTCAGAACTGCCGCCATGATGCCGGAGGTGAGGGCCCGAGTGCATTGGTGCGCTGATCTGGCCATCGAACTCACCGACGATCACTGGCAGTACTGCTGCGCCTTAACGGCTCGTACATCAGCCAGTAGTAGACTTAAAATGATACACTACAAATTCTTGCAACGGCTGTATTATATCCCAGTAAAAAAACACAGATTTCGCCTGGCTGACAATGACAGGTGTGAGCGCTGTCACGCTGACCAGGCGGGCTTCCTACACTTGGCCTGGGAATGCCCTCCTGTCCATCTATACTGGCAGCAGGTGGCCGACGCCCTTATGGCAATGACCGGAGACACCATTGCTATGGAGCCACTCCTCACACTGCTCGGACACACGCCACACATCCCGAAATCCTGCAGGAAATTCGTAGATATTGCATTGCTGTTGGCAAGGCGTCGAGTGGCGTGTCGTTGGGGCAGAGGCAGAGCACCTAAATTCAAGGAATGGCTGGCAGATATGATTTATTGTCAGGAACAACACATCACCTTTACTGAACTGGTACCAATCCCTAGCCGACCTAAAGACATCTGGGGTCCGCTGGTCGACTATTTACTTGCTCGAGCAGATGACGATGACGTTCCGGAGGGAGATCCTGCTAGCGGCTAATTGAGTTAAGTACACATGGCACTGCAGACGGATACCTGTTGCTGCCCACACCACTAACTACATACCACCCTGACACACTGCCCACATATTGCCCTATCAATCACAAATCTGCACAGTACTCTCCTGTATATTATCCACGAACACTACACAGGCAGACGCTGCCGGTAGACCCTAGCTCGTCCTGCAATCCCCGCTGCCCTGCTGCTTCCTTACACCCACATCGTTGGACTCGGCACTGCCCTATAGTACTGCACGGAACCCGCACCCTCCAGTTTACTATGTACAATCGAGACTGATGATATATCGAAGAGTAGCAATCAAAGACTATGGACACATAATGCTATCCTGGTGTCCCTGAACCCCATTCCCCAGTATGTTTGTGAGATATCACAGTTTTGTTAACTGTTGGAAACTAAACAAAAAAACTGAAAAAACATTGTTCTACTGCACTGCATCCTCAGATTTATATTACTTTTTGCACTTGATACCGGACTCGCATTACATGTTTCTATTTAATGCTGCCGAGCCTCCGGGATGTCGGTTCTAAGGCTGTGTTATACTTGGTGCAACTTCCTCGTGGCTGTCCACATGGTGCTGCCGGCCTCCAGGTTGTAAGCATACAAAGCAGTGTAATATTTCTAACATTCAATAAAGCAGTTTGAACACCAAAAAAAACCCCAAAAAATACAATTATTTTTCACATTTGTTAGCTATGTTAAAATAATAATATACAATTACAAAACTTCCACTAACGACTTCCAGACCCAGTGCTGCAATGTCATGGAGCACGACAGAAGAACACTAGGATGACAAGTAGTGCCATAGAACATACAGCAAGTATTTATTTAATTATTTACATACACTTTTACAATTTATATGTAACTGCACTACCTCGTACTTTTCACCTCTCCGCCGCACCCCACCACCCCACAGCACTTTCTCTGCAACCCACCGCAAACAACTCTATAGATAGTATTTTTAAAAATACTAATCTATGTACTTAGGATGATATTATCAACCAAAGAGCACACACAAAAATTCCCATTATTAGCCTAACAATTTTATCTACAACTTCACAAACATAACACTGCACTCAGAGCTTTAAGTGGGGGGTGTCTGTGGGGGCCTCCAAATGGGTCTTTATGGGGCTCTATTTTCGGGCCTCACAAAGGTAATCTGTTTTTTATTTCTTTATTGCACTGCAGTGAGACTGTAGGAGCATGCACATTGCTCACTACTTAGAAGTAAAGACATCATGCCAGGTGACTCGCATTGTAGGGGAAGGGAAATCCTTTAAAGAGAGCCATTTTCTCTCAGGATTTCCCTTCTCTTTTTGCAACGCAGGAGCACCATCAGATGATTAGCAGACAGACCACCAGGCGCGAAACGCCCATTGGCCCGGACTTTCTGAGACAGCTTACCGGGCGCACACACTGAGCCGCACCCGAGTACTTCACAGGTCTTCAAAAGATAATTTTTTTGTAAATGTTCTTTTTCACCCCTTTTTACAGCCACTACATCCCCACTCTGCCTTTTGCTGAAAGAATTAGGCTCCACCGAAATTTCGCTCTGATTGTGCCTCTGGAAACGACCACAAGCAGGCAACTCCGGCACAACCCTGCTCTGACCTTACACACTGTCTTGTTTTAGTGCTACGAAAACATACGCTTTGCCTGGCTCACTTAGTTCTCACACTCCCTCTTTAATATAAACATAAAAACTATGCAAGTACTTTTATATTCCTATACTGTGCTTCACATGGAAATATAGAACGGCAGGGTCTCACCACCCAAAATTAGCTCTCTGGTAGACTTTCTCAAATGTAAGAAGTACAGGTATTCAGTATCTGTCAGTCACAACCACTTTAAAACAGTGTACCTATATACAACTAGACAAAACGTTTGATTTCTAAATTAATGTCCTACACTGAAAAGCTCCTTTACATTTCTTTCGCTAGATGTACATTTGTTTAAAACACCACCAGAGAAGGGTGGTGAAGTACGGTCCACAAAGACCAATTAAAAACTTTTCGACCCCTTAAGAGGCTGGGTGGATGAGTATAATACATCGTATTTAGGATCGGGCAGAGGATGCACGGAAATAGGAACATAACGAGTGGATGTATGGCCAGATGCATCAATAGATAAATACATGGATGGCTGTATCAATGTATGGATGGATGGATGAATGAATGTAGGGACCAGTACTTACCAGTACGGGTGGGCTGAGAGATGCTTAGGATTGGCTCAGGAACAGATGTATCTATGCATATATAGGTGTATGGCTGCATGAATGGCACAGTGCTTACTATAGGCGAGTGGGCTCATAGTTGCTTAAGATAAGTGCAGGAACAGATGTATGTATGTATATAAGTAGGAATGTATGCATCAATTAAAAGATGGTTGAATGGCGCAGTACTTAGGATGGTTTGATGCTGGGCTTTAATCGGGCCGGGTCTGAGGACCGGCACTTATTTTCAGGGAGCCTCCAAATGGGTCTCTATCATGCTCTATTTCGGTCCTCTCAAAGATAGTCAATTTTTTTTATTGCACTGCAGTGAGAGCATGCACATCGATGTACGCATGTTTATTTTGCTGACTACTGAGAACTGGAGACATCATGCTAGGTTACCCACATTGTAGAAGGAAGGGAAATCCTTTAAAGAATGTTTATTGCAAATGTAGGATAAGTGGAGAGGATTTTCTAAAGCACACACTTATACTTATCTTGATTTAGACCACACCCCTACTTGCATACCCACACCCCTTTAACAGCTTTGCACCCCCTTTTAGAGCACCCCCACTTTTTTTCTCCCACTTAGAACCTTGACTACACTATAGTAACAAAGAAACAGTGTAAGCTTCCATTGAAATCTACAATGGCACCAAGTTTCATAATTTGCCATTAACGCTGGCAGCCTTCTACCACAGTGCAAGAGTGTCTATCAGCACGAAGATTTGTTCTCCACAGAAATGTTGTTTAATTTGTGTAGCTGTTTGCTGGAACACTCATCCCGAAACTTATTAAAACATGGGAATTTTGCCAGAAAAACATATACCATACCATAAAGCGATTCATAAATGGGCACCCTGCCACTCCACCACCCTCTTCCCCATCCTTCCTTAATCTTACAAAATCAAAGAAAGAGCCACACCAAACCTAGTAGACACACTATAGCAATACAGGAACTTAATTTCAACAACTGTCTGTCGGAACGCTCATGAGCAAAGCATATTAAAACATGCACATTTGCGGGTAAAACATATACCATGCCATAGGGTACTTTATAAGTGCTCCCAGTGGAAGTACATCACTTTAATAGGCTCAACATCAGCATGTTACTAAATTCTGTGTTTTAATGACAAACATACCCACCTTCCCCACACCCCGCCCTTGCTTAACCATACAAAATAAAACAGAAACCCCCAGCTTTCCTAGTAGCGCCACTATACCCAAACACAGGCTTAATTTTAACAGGTGCGTGCCAGAACACTTATCAACAAAAAAGTATTCAAACATGCAAATTGGCGGGTAAAACATAAACCATCCCATGGCACGGTTAATAAATGGACCCAGTGGCACTAGATTACCTTTACTAGCTACACATGTCCACGTTACAAATATCTGTGTTATAATCAGCAATATACCCACCGCCCCCATCCCCTCCCCTGCCCTTGCTTACCCTTATGAAATCAAACAACGAGCCCCAGCACTCCGTTAGTGCCACTATAGCCATACATAGACTTAATGTCAACAGGTGTCTGCATGAACGCTCAACAGCAAAAGCTATTAAAACCTGTAATTTTGCAACTAAAACATACACCATACCATAAGACGATTTATAAATACTCGCAGTACCACTACACCACCTCCACACCCGCCCTTGCTTAACTTTACACAATATAAGAAAGAGCCCCAGCAAACGTAGAAGCGCCACTATAGCCATGCAGAGGCTTATTTTCAACAGATGTCTCCCTAAACGCTCATCAGCAAAAAGTATCAAAACATGCAAATTTGTGGGTAAAACATATACCATGCCATAGGACGCTTTATAAGTGCTCCCAGTGGTATTACATAACTTTTAGTAGGTCGACGTCTGCACATTACTAAATTCTGTGTTTTAATCACCAACATACCCACCTCCCCCACACTCACCCCGCCCTTGGTTAACCGTACAAAATCAAACAGAACCCCCACCATTCCTAGTAGAACCACTATACCCATACACAGGGTTAATTTTAACAGATGTCTGCCGGAACACTTATCAGCAAAAAGTATTCAAACATGCAAATTGGTGTGTAAAACATAAATCATCCTGTAGCACGGTATATAAATAGGCCCAGTGAAACTACATTACCTTTACTAACTACACATATCCACGTTGCAAATGTCTGTCTTATAAACAGCAACATGCCCACCTCCTCCACCACCACCATACCCTTGCTTAACCTTAATGAAATCAAACAACGATCCTAATGAACTCCCGTTGCTGCCACTATAGTCATACATAGACTTAATGTCAACAGGTGTCTGCCGGAACGCTCATCAGCAAAAGCTATTAAAACCTGCAATTTTGCAACTCAAACATACACCATAACATAAATGTATAAATAGTCACAGTACCATTACACCACCGCCACACCCACCCTTACTTAACTTTACGTGATAAAAGAAAGAGCCCCACCAAACGTAGAAACACCACTATTGCTATACAGAGGCTTAATTGCAACAGAAATCTCTCAAAACGCTCATCAGCAAAATATATTAAAACATGCAAATTTGCGGGTAAAACATATACCATGCCATAGGGCACTTTATAAGTGCTCATAGTTGTACTACATCACCTTTAGTAGCTCGATATCTGCACCATACTAAATTCTGTGTTTTAATCAGCAACATACCCACCTCCCCCCACACCTACCCCCGCCCTTGGTTAACCGTACAAAATCAAACAGAAAATCCCACCATTCGTAGTAGCGCCACTCTACCCATACACAGTGTTAATTTTAACAGGTGTCTGCCGGAACACTTATCAGCAAAAAGTATTCAAACACCCAACCCCTCCCTTAACAAAGTATTCATACATGCAAATTAGCGGGTAAAACATAATCCATCCCATAGCATGGTTTATAAATGAGCCCAGTGAAACTACATTACCTTTACTAACTACACATGTGCACGTTACAAATGTATGTGTTATAATCAGCAACATACCCACCTCCCCCACCCCCACCCATGCCCTTGCTTAACCTTACGAAATCAAACGAGCCCCAGCACTTCCGTTACCGCCACTATAGCCATACATGAACTTAATGTCAACAGGTGTCTGCTGAAACACTCATCAGCAAAAGCTATTAAAACCTGCAATTTTGCAACTCAAACATACACCATACCATAAGACGGTTTATAAATAGTCGCAGTACCACTACACCACCTCAACACCCGCCCTTGCTTAACTTTACGCAATAAAAGAAAGAGCCCCAGCAAACGTAGAAGTGCCATAAACAGGTTTAATTTCAAGAGATGTCTCTCTAAACGCTCATCAGCAAAACGTATTAAAACATGCAAATTTGCGGGTAAACATATCCCATGCCATAGGGTGCTTTATAAGTGCTCCCAGTGGTACAACATCACCTTTAGTAGGTCAACAACTGCATGTTACTAAATTCTTTTTTTTTAATCACCAACATACTCACCTCCCCCACACCCACCCACCCACCCTGGGTTAACAGTATGAAATCAAACAGAAACCCCCACCATTCCCAGTAGCGCCACTATACACATATACAACGTTAATTTTAACAAGTGTCTTCCACAACACTTATGAGCAAAAAGTATTCAAACATTCAAATTGAAGGGTAAAACAAAAACCATACAATTGCACAGTTTATAAATGGACCCAGTGGAACTACACCACCTTTACTAGCTAGACATCCATATGTTACTAAAGTCATTTAAACACTCTGTAGAGTGTATAGCAGGGAATGGAGAGAGTAAACAAAGTTCTATTTTCCAAACTTTTGATATACCATCCCTTTACTGTATCTATATTAAAGACATTAAATGGAATGAATAAATTGACGAGTGTCTCAAAAGGGATAGTGAAACTGAGCATCAGTAAAACTCGGACCACTTCAACAACTACATATGTCCAGCATAGGAACACAGCCTAACAAATAGTAGATCTTAAAATCACATGTTGTTCTGTAATGTCAACAAAGTCATTCAGAAAATATACCGCACATTTTCATTTATTTCTTATCTCTCACACATCTCTTCTAAAGAAGCACTCCCCAACAACTTCTATTCCATAAGAACAGACAATAATTAATACGTTTACTAACATGTATTTTAGTAAATCTACCTTTTTATTAATCACTAGTAAGAAACTATAAAAACTATTAACTATACCCAAATGCAAACCAGAAACCATGTTCATATTATATCTCAACCTATGATCAAATGATTCAAACTATGCGTACATATAAAAGGAACGTATCACTTTCCCTATCTCCATCTCCTCTCCATGTAACTCCAAACACTGTAGACGACCTCACAGTACAACAACCTACCCCGACTTACATTCAAATCTACTTCTCAGTGTCAAAAATGAGACCACAACCTGCCCACATAACATTTCTGGGTTTTGTTCTATCGCTTTTAACTTCATAACACAAACATCTCCTACCACCACCCCACTCTTTTCACAAAAATTATAATTTGAAAATGTGCAACATTTTGTTTATCTCGCCTGAATACATTACAAACCCAAATTAACGCTGTACCTCATTTTCAAAACTATACAGTCCTATAAAGATGACAAACTACACTTCTTCTTTTTGAAAAATTCCTAAACATATAAAAAGTACTTATTTAACAACAGGTCAAATTTTATGCATATTTTATAACCAATATCAAACACCACACTTCAAACTTAAAAATATCACCTCAAATACTTATTCACTACTACAGAACACATAACATATCTTGTTCATTTCTAACTCACTTATTTAGTTGGTATGCAGATTTCAAATGTCACACACGCATACAATTCTTTCCTTGTCAAATAGTACATGTAAAGCACCAATTTCATCAAGAATGGAACCAGGATTGGCACAATTTCTGTGTCGCTCCACACATAAATACATGTAAAGAACAAATCAGAATACTTCATTCCTTCGACGACATTCCAAAAATTATCTCCATTGGTCAATTTTGAATTTTCCATAAGAAAAGCTACTTAATATTCCGAGCCACATACAGGTCACAAGTTCCACCTATTTTATAAACACACTTTCTGGAACATACTACGACATCTGCAGGTTAAAAGTTCATCCATTTTTTTTGTAACCTAACGATATAGTTTTGAAACATTTTATCGAACATTTAACGACACGTGCAGGTTAAAAGTTCACAATAGGGGTCACTAGTTCATCAGCTTTATCCCCAACTCCATCAGCACCTCAGCTTACGCCCCCAGCACCATCAGACCCGTAGGGGTCAGTGCTTTCCACTGTACAAATACCAAATTCATTTCATACACACAAATTTACCTTTGCGCTTCCTATATAACACCCCCTAAGCACCATACCAAAGTTACAATGTTCGAAACAAAAGTTCCTCAGAGTAGGTATAACTACATGCTGACACTACATGGACACATGTGGCACAGTGGCCAGAACACATGACTTCACAGCATATGACACACAGTTTAGGCTCATTCTTTCATCCCCGAGTCCGGCAGCAGCTCAGTTTAGCACCATGAGACTCTAGACAATACCTCACATATTTTCAGTACCACAGGACTTTCAGACTAGTACGGGTCAGAAGTTTGTCCTAGTAGGTATAAACCCATGCTGTAATTACTTCCACAGCTGTAGTGCAGCGGCCACGGCACATCATTTCACACCATAACACACAGTTTGGGCTCACCCTTTAATCCTAGAGGACCGCACCACCTCACCTTACCAGCATCGGACTCTACGCAATACCTCACTTAATTTCCATAGCCCACCACTTTCACACCCCTAGGGGTGAATACTTTGCTTTGCACCTCCTCTATAGCACACCCTAAACACCCCACAGAGGTTACAGTGCTCCTACTTTCTTCTTTCCCACATTTTTCCGCTTTTTTCCCCTTACTCGCTTCAACGGAATCACAAAATGGCGGCCAACACTTACAAGTTGCTACCGCTCGCAGCCAATCAGCAGCAAGCTTGTGCTTGTAATGCCGCAGCCAATCAGATGACAGAATTCCCAAATATTTATATCTATAAATTTTGATATTTCTCAAAAACTACTGAACGGATTTACACCAAATAAATAAAAGCTTTCTTTCTTGGCCCTAACTATATTTACCTACTGGTGACCCTTTCAGCAAAGCGCCAAGCCAGGAACATCAGGCGAAGCAAACGGAGGCAAGCCCGAACCAGGCGCATTACCGAAAAAGAAAACCTTTCAAAAGAAATGGAACAAAAAACTGTAATATCTTCCACCCAATCCAGCAATGAATTCTCAGTTATCAATCTCACCGAAGTTACACTCACCAAATCGGATCTACAAACTTTGGCTTGGGGACTTTCTTATAGCCCTGTCAGTAACATTAATTATGCGAAAACAAGGATAAACCTTTTCAAATTCACACGCAAATTAAAGTTGCAAATATATTTTGCTTGTAACAAAGTTCACACCACTCAGGAAATTATATCTTCTAGAGACAGCACCCTGGATACAAATATTCATGATCTTCGTCTAGTGCAGAATTTGGAGTCCTTGAGAGTGGAACAATCATGCTCACAAGGCCGTGAGGAACCTACTGCCTTTAACACTGCTGGCATTTCAAAATTTAAACCCAGGTCAACTTATACGCCTGTGATGCTTCATGATAACATCTTTCATGAACTGGCCAAGAAAGAGATCAAGAATCTTCATGTCAAAACATTGCAAACTAAAAAGCAGCATTACATGCTGAATAACCAATATATGAGTCTGGTCAAAAAAATTCAAGCAGACAGCAACATCATTGTCGGTTAGGCAGATAAGGTGGCAATGTCGTCCTATGGCCTCGCTCACTATATTTACAAAAAGCTCACTCACAACTTAATGATCAAACGTGTTACTGACGTTGCGATGTTACAACAATGAGGAGGGCACAGACTGAATTTTATTCGCTGTTAATGGCATGGCGAAGTATGGGACTTTTGAGCCTAGATGAGCTCGAAAAAATATCACCCAACCACGCCAGTTCCCTACCTCATACCGAAGGTATATAACGATGCCACTATGCCTCCGAGCAGACCTATTATTTCTGCTCGTGGAGGATTGTTGGAGAACACCACCATCTATATTGACTCATTTCTACAAAGCTTTCCTGAGGAAAATCAACAACATGACTTGGGATCCTGATTGGTGGCTTATAACTCTAGATGTTACATCACTGTACACCAGTATCCACCATCAGAATGGTGTTAGGGCAATTCAGTATTATCTGGATTTTAGACCGGCGGGAATGGTTAAACATAACAGAATGCTAGTAGCCATGATTAACTACTGTTTTAACAATAACTATTTCATGTTCAATAACCAACACTATCAACAGATCAGGGGCATCGCCATGGGTGCCTGCTTCTCTCCCAGTTATGCCTGTCTTCATATGGGCTACTGGGAGAGGCAGGTACTTCATTGTGACTACCATGAGATCTGTAGCAATCACATTGTACAGTGGGTCAGATATATCAATGATATATTTTTAATATGGCGTGGTTCCTTGTCACAAGCAGAGGCCTTTATAGACCGTATCAATTCAAATGATTTCAACTTGGCATTCACTTCCAACATCAGCCAAACTGTAGCACAATTTTTGGACGTAGAGATCATGATTGCGAATGTTAACATGGAAACCAAGCTTTTCAGAAAACCAACGGCTGGCATCACGGTGTTGCATGCCAGCAGCCACCATCCAGCCCATCTTATACGCAGCATCCCCCATGGGGAAATGCTACGTATTAGGCATATTTGCAGCACAGAAAAGGAATGCTTGATAGCTCAGCAGGCCAGTAAAATCAGGTTTTTAGCCAGAGGCTATAAGGAGATAAACATCAGTAATGCCATAAGAAAAGCAAATGCATTCCCTAGACAGGAGGTCCTAACACACGAAAAAGTCAGTAAAAAGGTCGAAAGTGAGTCCAACCAGCCTACTAGGCTAATTTGGACATTCAATAAACAACATGGAGCCCTTAGGAGAATTGTCAATAGACATTGGAGTCTTCTTCGCAATGATCCAGTAATAGGGAAGTTCATGTCACCTAGACCGTTGATAACCTTCAGGAAAGCACGCTCATTGAGTGATGCTCTGGTGAAATCCAGCCCGGAAGTTATCACCCCTGTCATTTGGCTACATACCAGCAGAGGCTTTCGCAAATGTGCAAGTTGTAAGGCGTGCAAACATGGAGCTAATAAGACCGAAGTCGCCACCCCTTTTTCTGAGACCCCTCTAAAAATAACCAAGCAGCTTACATGCAAGACCGAGTTTGCAATATATATGTGCTGGAGTGTCCATGCGGCCTGCGCTACGTTGGTAGCACTAAGTTGCAGGTCCATAAACGGATACTCCAGCACATCAGGGCGATTAACACCAGCGATGCTAAATACCTGGTTGCGCGGCATTTTAAAGAACATCACAATAATAGAAGCAAACTTTTGCAATATTACGTGATTGATGCCATTGGTCCAATTAGAAGAGGGGGAAACAGAGAAGCTATCCTGCGAGCGACAGAAACTAGATATATCCTTCAACTGGATAGCAAGATTCCAACTGGGCTTAATGCCTCAGAGGATTTCTATACATGTTTATAAGCTGTTGCGAGTTTTTTCCAGCGTCAGCTTGACTTGACTATATGTAAGTAAGACATCTGAGCCTACCTATAAGGCAGTCAAGTCAGATAGTACCACATTTTACACTGATTCCAGATGATTCATTCAGGGTGCTAACCACTGCTTGTTATTCTGCCGCGGTGATTAGTTCAATGCAACATGAAAAAAATGGTTCTTTTCATCAATTCTATATTTTGATATGTTTTATTTCACAGTCACTTATATCACTAGCTGCACTAACATGGTTTACATATAGGTTTCCAACAACTGATAAATCCACTTGAACAAAATGCCCACTTGGGCAGTATCTGGTAAAAGTGCAGACAATACACGCTAAACACACACAATAGTAGATTGCCTGAACTATTGACAGGGGTAAGTGGCTGAAAACTTACTTTACGTTGATGCTATTACTCTGCATTATGCAGTTAGATTATACCCGTCATATATTTGATTGAAGGTTTTTTAATACATGACGTCACTTATTTACATATTTGCACACGATCTGAGTCATCCATATCTATGTCTTGCCCATGCTTTTAACACACATTTTTTAATAGCGTTTGTGTATTAACTACACTGAAATGATTCTATCAGTGGTTATTATTATACATTGTGAAATGAATTTTACGCAAGAACCTGATTTATTCTAAAACTGCGATCTATTCATGTGTACATAGTCTGTTTTCAGTGGTATTCAACCTTGATTTTATCATCCAATTGTAAACCATATCTTATCAGTATTTGCACTTTAAATAGTAACCCCTCCCAGACTGGCGTCATGTGACCAAGGCCTATGGGCAGGCCGAAACGTTATGCTGGCAGGGCGAGCTTCACAAATAATAAATTACTAATTGCTCACTTGCAATTCTGGGTCGGCTCCCCTTTCTTACATCGCCGGAACGCTCCGAGCAATATATATATATCAGGGCTGAATTGCAAGGAGGGCAGGGGGTATGAAAGTGCTGTGTTCACATGCTGAGGAAATGATAGTAGAAACTACCACAATAAGATCATCAATCTGTCCACAGTATCGAACGCGCATCGTGCTCCCCTACAAATTACAACCACCAATAGGCCTCCTCCTTCCTCTCTCCTTTATCTTCTAGCTCATCTAGAGCAACATATTTCCTTTTGGTTGGGTGGTTATAGGTAAAATGGAGGAGCAAACACAATGATCAGCCCATACAGGGCGCGATGTCGATTATAGGTCCATCAAGGTATGTTTTGAAGGAGGTAATATTGAACTTTTGATATTGTTTGACTTACACGAGTATTTGATGAAATGTATTTACTCCACTTACGGGCCATTAAAATGAACGGGTGGCACCACGTTCCTTTGATTATGAAGACAATTCTTGTTCTGAATTGCCAGCATGTTTATTGTAATGTGAATTGATTCTGTGAGAATTGCTGTAACAGTGCCTGTGACTGACTATAAGTTGTTTCAAAGCATATGGTTAGATGGGCGCCGCTGTCATAATGTTCAATGTATGCGTTATTTGGCATGAAACGGCCCATCTTTGCTGTTGATGACATGGTACCAGGGTCATGTATACATGAATTAAAATTGTGTGTGGTACGCTGACCTTGAGATTGAATTTACAGCAATAATTGGTACATCAGTCAGATCAATGGGGGATTTGGTAAAGAGGACAGTCACAAGGGGCAATTGTGAGGCTTCCCATCTTCACAGGCAGGCATTAGAGAAGCATGGTTCGAAGTGGAACAATAGATCAGGGTAATATGGGCAGGAAACAACAGCAATATTTCATATTGAGGAAATCAGGCTGTAGAGGTGTGAAGGGTTTTCATAGTGAGGTGAAGTACAACCACAGAAAGGGGCACAGTAATGTTTTTGGGACCTCTCAATGCTATATTTTTGGATGCTTCAACAAGATTTGTGATCATTACAGGTGCGGCTGGCACACGTAAGAGTGGTCGGGCGGTGGGTGGTGGGGTGGGGGCAGGGCAGAGGGGGTGTTACCAGAGTATGGGATAGGTAAAATTAAATTTATAAATAAATAAAACCACTTAACTTGAGTGTGCCGTTTCGCTGACTCAGCGATGTGGCGAGTGCAAGGTAAGTGGTTTTAACTTCTTTTTTGATTTAAATGTACTTATCCAATCATCTCTCAACTTATACCCACCCCACCCCTCAACCCCACCGCCCCACCGCTTCTACCTGTGCCTGCCACAGCTGGGTAGCTACCACAGACTACAAGCATGGTAGGAGCAGCCGCAACTGGGTTCAGAAGTGAAAAGTAACAAGCTGTGGCATTTCTGATCCCCATGGCCCAAGTACACTTGCATCACTTTCATGGCAATACAAATTAAAAGGTTGGGCATAATCAGGGTGTTCTAAAGCAGGTGCAGAAGTCAAAGCTTGTTTAATTTTTATAAATGCATTTTCAGGTTTACTAGACACTGTGATGGTCTGGTGGTATCTTTTCAAACATACTGTCGCAAAGGCTTCCCCATCATTGTGTAGCCCAGAATTCACTGCCTGTAGTACCCGGCCTTCCCTAGAAAGGTATATACCTGTGAGACATTTACAAGGTGAGTCAACGTTTGGATGGCTTCAACTTTTCCTAAGGGCAGATGGAACTTGTTAGCAAAGATTTCAGGATGAAGGTATTTTACTTGGGGAAATAAGCACTATAATGTATTTTTTGAGGCCTTGTGCCCTTTAGCCAATTCAGTGAGGATATAAACTGAGTCCTCCTTGCACTTGTCTAGACTAACACATGTCATAGGTAAGTCATCTACATACCGGATGAAAGTAGAACTGTGGTAGAAAATCACTATACCCTGATCCTTCCACAGGGCCTGTGAAAAAATTGAGAGAGGCTCTCTAAGTCCTTGAGAAAGTCAGGAACATGAATGCTAGGACCCTCAGAATGTGACCGAGAAACACTGACTCTCCTCGTATATAGGGATGAAGAGGAGAGTGGAACAAAGTTCATCCACAGTGAATCATTTGATGAAGTCCCGCAGAGACAAATTATGGTATATTATTAGAGGTCTGGAACGGACTGGCCTCCTTCACAATTTCATCATTTGGCTCCACTGTGATAATTTTGCACAGGTTTGCTGGAGAGCTAATGGTGAACCCACTGATCCTTTTGGGATTATGAAGGAGGTAAGGCAAGGTTGCGTACTTGCCCCCACACTGTTCTGCTGTTCATCAAAGGGTATATCAACTATCTATTGACCTACAACAATTATTAACCTGTACTAAAAGGAACCAAAATACCATCTCTGCTCTTTGCAAACAAGATGCTGTTAGTGAGGCCTTCCTGAAAAAGTTCAATTAATTCTGCCTAGATCATGGCATAGTAATCAACAAAAGCAAACCCAAGTTTATGGCCACCCACCCCCATATTGGGTTTTCAGAAGTAATATATTGCTTGATGGGGTGAAACTAGAGCAAGTGACAGATTTCGACTTCCTTGGTATATGCTTATCAAGGACCAACACCTGCATCAACAAGATTGCAAAAAGTACTCTCAATCTGGAACATAGGGTCGCTACTATTCTAACATTTGCAAGTAAGACCATCTTGCATCCAATTTCCCCCCTCCTTGAAATCTTGAGGGCCCTAGCTGCTGTTAAAAGGTAATTTAAATGGCCTGGAAATAGCTAAGAACAAATTCATGACAGCAGCCCTCCAACTACCCCAAAGCACTCCATTAGTCTTTAGACAAGACTTAGAAATATGGTCTAGCACCTCTGTAATCCTCTGGAAACCAATTCTTTATTGGTGCTGATTCTGGTACGCTCCTGAATTGGCACACTATAGGAAGGGTCTAAGGGATGTTTTGAACAGATCCCACGGTGGGGCACAAACTCAGTCGTTGACTTAGTTACCCCCTTTGCTGCGGGGGTAATTCCCCCGCGGTGCGGGGGGTGAGAGGGTAAGCACCGCGCCGCAGTGCTCGTGACGAGCCCAGCTCGTCATGAGTCACAGTGGAGATGTGCTCGTGATGAGCTGGGCTCATCACAACTCCGCCCACTGATTAATTCCCCCACACAGGCGGAGAATCAATCGCGCATGGGTGGAGCGCAGCGGTTATGATGAGCCCAGCTCATCATGAGCACAGCTCCACTGTGACTCATGACGAGCTGGGCTCGTCATGAGCACCGAAGGAGTTAAAGCAGTTTCTCTATTTTAGGTGTTTACAAAAGCATTGGCTAGATCAAGCACTGTTATTCCCCTTGCCACAAAGTTGAAGATCACCCATTGGGAGCAGGAAGAGACTAAACTATGCAATCAGGTTGGCCCGGGAAATTTGATGGATAGTTACCTTGAGTTTAAACATTACTCTTGTTTGAGAACTACATGGATGAAACAGACCCTCCATTTACTAAGCACTTTATTTAAGATTTAGGTTGGGCTCACTCCCTCTACAGCCAAATAGAAATCTGACAAAGGAGGCTGTAAAACGTGGCCTGCATGTGACTGGGTGTGAGTGTTAGATTGATTCAGATGCTCCGTCCATCACCACCTCCTTTTGTACCGCTTGTGACTGGGGTGAAGAAACACCCCAAGATATATATATATATGCTTGCCTTTCCTCCTCCTCGGAAGATGCCGGGACACTGCGTGGTGGTGCAAGACAGGGTCCGAGGTTTCCCTGGTTACATACAGTTCCACAGTACAAAACACACTTGTTGCACTCTTCCAAAAGACGTAACTGCACTCTCCAAGAGCTTAGTAAGAGTTTATTTTTCAATTCCAAGCCATGACGTGGCATGCCAGGAAGCCCCATTCACTTCCGCGACACTCACGGGTGAAGGAATGGCGGCGGCATACAGGCTGCTTGCATCAGGAGTTTGAATACGGGTGAGTGAACACAGCTTTTGTCCTCTGGGCATATTAGGTCTTTGTCGGATTGATAGAGCATGTCTTGCTTTCAGAGATAGACCTGACTCTGTGCTGTATGCTCTCTCTTTTTTTCTTATGTTGTGTCATTTTACTGGACCGGCACGGGTCATCTGTTTTACTCGAAGTTTAGACATCCCTGTTGTGGGAATGATTATTTCCCGGGGGTGCTTTCTATGTGGAAGGGTAACTTAATATACGGGTAGGACCGGCCCTTATGTGGTCTCCAGACTGGAACTCTTGGGATTGGTTTAATAAATTTCCTTTTACGGTTGATTCAGTTTCAACGTCTGTGAATATGATTTCAATACAAGTAGTCCCCTCGAAATTTTGGGGCGGCGCATGACTATTGGAAACAATGTTCGTATCCGGACTGATTTGGGCCATAGATGGTCTGTCTTATTTTAATGTTTTAAGTCATGCCCAACAGTAGCCGTGTTCTTGGGTAAGTCATAGTGATGGGCACACATTTCACTATTTAAGACACAATGGCCAGATATATATTATGGGGCATTGAGTGATACTCCCTCTGCTATTTTTCGCCATGATCGTAACTTTTTTATACATGTCTTTAGGCTTGTGGTGATATTTTATTGTACTCTTACTTTAGCACACTATTGAGGCTCCTTTTGATTTAATTTCATATATTCCTCTTAACAGCACTCCATTTTCTGGTACTTACCAGTCTAGAATCTGTTCTTGCCTGCAACATTGCCTGAAATCAACTACTGCCGGGATGGAAGTAAAACCGGCTGAGAGGTGAGATTATTTAACTTCAGCCAAGACTTGCTTGCTTCATTGCCTGTACCTTGCCTTTCCTAAACAACTAGTATCTTACATTAGTTTTTTTTTTCTTCTGTTTCCCTCATTCGTGTTTAGTATTTTTGATGTTTTTGATAAGCTACCCTTTAGGTAAGACGCGCAATTATGCGTGCCCACCATAGGGTGTTTACCGTAACACTTTGTCTTCTCTCTCATATTACTTCACTGGTTACTCTGATGCATGGGTGATGGTAAGCATGGGCGGAAAATCCGTTACGCTCGCGGATTTTGCGGATTTTCGGTAAATTCGCAATCCGCGAACGCTCGCGAATTTACCGAAAATCCGCAAATTCGCATGCAGCGGATTTTTTTTTCTTTGCGGTGTAAGTTCGCAATTGCGAACATGTAGGTGCGGCGGGCAGCAACAATCTCGCACTCGCGAAATTACAAAAATTGCAATTCTGCACAAGAAATCTACTAGCAAGCAGCATAGACCTTCTGAAAATGATGATTTTTATCAGAATAACTCCTCAGGTTGACGACATTTGCCTGCACTTTTTTGGATTTGAGGCCTTTTGATTTTCTTCGGATAACTTTTGGATTTGAAATCAACTTTCTCATATAAGCTTGGTGGGGCATTACAGTTGCTGTAATGCTGTTCTGCAGAAAAACGAATTTTGCTAAAGTGAAAGCAGGTTCAAAAGTTCAAACTCATCATTAGTAACCGGTCCCTGTAGTGCTTCCTGACAAGGGCCCCTCCAGAGTTCAGTTGCTAGTTACAACAATTGTATGACCCTGCTCTGACCCTCACAGCAAGCTCATAGAATAGCTACAAGTAGGCCACAAAGGTCCTGGAAAAAAAATTGCACTGCAACAGAAGGCAAATTACAGATAAGGAAGCAGGTGCCAGACTGGAATTTTAAAACAGTGACACATTAATAAATCAACCCCAAATTCATTCATGTCAGTTGAAGCAGGCAGGTGTGCTTGCTTTTTCCCCCCATAATCTACAGTGATGATGAACCAGAGGGTGGCATTGATGTACCAGAGGGTGGCATGGGTGAAACAGAGGGTGGCAGGGGTGAAACAGAGGGTGCTGGGAACCTGTGATGATGAACCAGACGTAGAAACAACATAATCGTGACCGTTGCGAGCCGACATGTAAGTTCGCAATTGCAAACTGTTACAAAACCCTCGCGAACTATCAGAAATCCTTGCGAACTGGCAGAAATCCTTGCGAACACAAAAAAAAATTTGCGAGAATTTGCGGATTTTGCGGATTGCGAGTTCACAAATTCGCAAAATTCGCGAATGCCAGATTCGCAAAATTCGCCCATGCTTAGGTGATGGTAACACTCTCCAGTGCACCAGGTCAATGTACATACTTCAAACTTTGCTGGTGTGATTTACACTGTGAACCTGAACAACCATTATGGTTCTGTACGGGACTCAAACTGTATGATCTATATTTGTCTACGCACTAAGTAGTTGGTCCAACATGTACAATAATTTGAACTCGCAGAGACCATGAGATAATTTTGTCAGTGTAATATTTGTATGTTGCAATCCAGAATTCTTGATAATGTTTGGGATCACTCGCTTGGGTGTGTTTTTGCACTTGAAGTCACAATTCTGTTTAGCTCGCCACAATGTAATGTATGTGGTGCGATTACATTTATGTAACATGCCACCATTATGCATTTTTTAGAGCCCTGAAGAAGTCTTGGGTAACACCCTGACGAAACACGTGTTGGCTGGGCACCTGGAATAAACCTAAACTGAAAGAATACTTCTATCAACTTCTCTCATTGTGTTTTTTGGTTGCCTATTACGTACAGCACTTATACTGTCAACGAACTGATGTGTGCACACATCCCTTGTATTTATTGTTTGTGGACTACGGTCTGTTTGGGAGGTTGTGGGTTTTCCTCTTTTCTGTAGCACCGTTTCAATAATTGGTCTACCAAGAATTTACGTTAAACTGTGGAGGCGCCACTACTTATCACAACATGAATAACCCTTCCTTTGTTTTATATATATATATATAGATGCTTGCCTTTCCTCCTCCTCAGAAGATGCCGGGACACTGCATGGTGGTGCAAGACAGGGTCCGAGGTTTCCCTGGTTACATACAGTTCCACAGTACAAAATGCACTTGTTGCACTCTTCCAAAAGATGTCACTGCACTCTCCAAGAGCTTAGTAAGAGTTTATTTTTCAATTCCAAGCCATGATGTAAACCCAGCGCGTTTCGTCGAGAACCGCCTTGCTCACGGGTAAGTTCATCAGTTTCAAATTTCACATATAAACACAGTCAATAGTTACGTGCAAGCGTGAAGACAAGTGACATAGAAAGTGGACTTCAAAGTGTACACTCGGTTGAAGTAAACGACAGCCATTTTACAGAGGTAGAGTGTGATACGATATGCATTTAAAAATAATCTGTTTCAGAGCTGAAGACATCAGGTACCTTATACATAGGATAACAACACTTATCAATAAATTAATTAAAGTGATTCTTGCAACTCTATGCCTTGCCCTGCTACATGCAGAGAGTGGTCATTCCAAGGTCTTAATTCATATGGGGAATTTCTCCGGGCTCGGAGAAATTGTAGTTCGAATACTGAAGTGGCCCAGGAGGAGGGCCATGCGGCCCCCCTCTCCCCAATAATAAAAAAACAAAAAGTAGAGGCCGGCCCGGGGGATGGGGTCCCCAGGGCCAATAGAGGGCCAGGAGGGGGGCCACGCAGCTTAAAAAATAAAAAAATATATAAAAAAATAAAAAAATATATATATCTGTTGCCATGCCCCGGGGGATGGAGTCCCCGGGGCATAAATTGGCCACGGGAGGGAGGCCCATAAGGCACCTTGCCATTTAGATTAAAACAAATTAGGGTCAGGCCCTGGGGGCTAGGGTCACCAAGACCCCAAAAATTGGAAAAGAAGGGGGGCCTCACAGCCCCGTCTAAAAAAAAGCTGCTATTGCACCGGAGGCCCCGCCCCCTCCCTGCAGCACTCTGCAAACGCACCCCCTGGTGCATTGTAAGTTGGGGGATTAATTTCCCTTGAATACTGAGGGTCCCTGTGGTCCAAAAGTTAACAATGAGGGGAGGTAGAGTATAGAGATAGGATTCTCACTCCACGGGCACTGATAACTAAACAAGAAGAATCCTACTCAGAGTGCACACCCCAGGGATGGGGAACACTCAGTGTTGTGAAAAATACCCCTCACACACCAACAGACCCCTTGGTGTCATGCTTCATCATTGGGGTCTTCGCATCCCGCTAGAGGGATGCGGCGTGCTGCGACCAGCGACTACGCGAGAGCACTGTCGAAGTTGACTATGTGTGGTGTGCGTTAAGTGCAAGTGATGGGATATTGGGAAATGTGAGTGGAGGGTGTGGTGAGAAATTAAAAAGTACCTGGCTAGTGGGTTCTATGAAAAAACTTTATTCGAGACCCCTAGCTGGTGCTATTAAAAAGAAGTGCAAAGTGAGGTCAGTTGTCTTTATTATGGACACTACCTCTGGTGTGCGTAGACATGTTTCGGAACTGGTGTTCCTTCTTCAGGACGGGGGCACAACTTCCCAACCCTACTCACGTATTTTTAAGAAAAAAATGTTTTCTCTTAAAGTAGAAAAAAAAGTGAAACTATTTACAGTGAAGAAAAGAGGCTAAAATGTGCCTACAGCGGGTTTTTTTGGTTCATGCAGTTGCATGTCCTAAAAAGAAAAAGAAAAGGCGAGTCAGTTTGGTTGCCACAAGGGACTGGCTCGGACAGGTGCAGTCACCTGGAGCCCCGAACGGTTAAATAAACCTGTAAAAAGAAAGACAGACATAACACATAACATAGATGACACACTAATAGTTTGTAATGGTTCTGTAAAGCATACTCATAGTGACTGTTGTGTCCTGCCTCATGAGCATATCCAGAACGCCAGGGTGGGTAGGTGGATTCGTAATCTGTGTGGGTAAAAGAGTTGGTTTCAATATTTTTTACTCACTGTCTGGGTTTGTGCTAGGTAGGTCTCTGAAAGATTGTCTATTGAATACTCACAAAATCCACCTGAGTCGGCCTCCTTCTACCACCCTACGCTGCTCCGCTGGTAATGCTTAGCGTTCAGGGCTTTGTTATATATGGGCCTCAAGGTGCTTCCTGATTCGTTGATTGACGGATATGGTGCGCAGACCAAATAAGGAAAGTCCAGAGGTAGTGTCCATAATAAAGACAACTGACCTCACTTTGCACTTCTTTTTAATAGCACCAGCTAGGGGTCTCGAATAAAGTTTTTTCATAGAACCCACTAGCCAGGTACTTTTTAATTTCTCACCACACCCTCCACTCACATTTCCCAATATCCCATCACTTGCACTTAACACACACCACACATAGTCAACTTCGACAGTGCTCCCGCGTAGTCGCTGGTCGCAGCACGCCGCATCCCTCTAGCGGGATGCGAAGACCCCGATGATGAAGCATGACACCAAGGGGCCTGTTGGTGTGTGAGGGGTATTTTTCACAACACTGAGTGTCCCCCATCCCTGGGGTGGTCCCTGTGGTCCAACTAGCCCACCCTGTACCTCCAGTATGCGCCAGGGAGCTGTGTTGCAGAGAACTGATCCGAGGCCATGCCCCCTTTTTATACCTCTCAGCAACACAGATCTGTGGTGCTTACTAGAGGTACCTGATGGGCTTGTTGGCCCCCAGGAGCCCTAAGGATTCAAGGGGACTTAATCCCCCAACTTACAACGTTCCAGGGGGCACGTTTGCACAGTTGTGCAGGGAGGTGTCAGGGCCTGATATTACAAGTGTGCAAACACAACCCCTGGCGCTTTGTAAATTGGAGGATTAAGTACCCTTGAATCCTAAGGGTCCCTGGGGGCAACTAGCCCAACAGGTACCTACAGTACGTGCCACAGAGAGGCGTTGAAGTGTGGTGGTCCAAGGCCACACCCCTTTTTAGACCTCTCTGCAATGCTGCAACACTCTCTTTCACCTATACAATCATTCATACTTGCAGTCACTCATCAATACAACACTATCATATGCATTCACCTATACAGACACTCACACACCACCACTAATCCAGAGTTACTCACACACCTAGTCAGTCATGCAAAGAATCAATCACACTTCCATTTATTGACCTATACAGTTATACACATGCCACATCACTTATTCGAACAGAAACACACACATACTTACTCTCTTATACAATCATTGATACAAGTACACACTCATCCATACAGCCACTCTCACAATCACTGACTCTCAAGTATAGTCATTTATATACACAAACTCTCACATACACTGCCTTTTACATATGTGGTTACTTGGACATGTACCACTGAGACATCCATTCACTCACCAACACACCAATAAACACACTCACCCACCCATACAGCTTTTCCCACATGCACTCTTGCACCCATACACCCAGTGAATCAACAACTCAAACATCTATGCACACACATTCCACCCACCCCCACACACACTCAGGCATCCATACACTCAGACAACCAATCTATTACCCATATAGACACTCATGTAGCTACTGACCAACCATTGCAGCAGCTTATACAACAACAGACACACTGATACAGACATTCACACAGTTTAGTCACTAACCCATGCATTCAGTAAGACACATGTAATCACTTGCTTAAAAAGTCAGTCACGCACCTACTAAATCCTCAATACAGACACCCACTCATTCTTCAATACACCTTGGTATATATATATATATATATATATATATATATATATATATATATATATATATATATATATATATATATATATATATATATATATATATATATATATATATATATATATATATATATATATATATATATATATATATATATATATATATAATACATATTTAAACTTTATAGAAACACACAGTCATTGGATGATGCCATCAGGGATGCCATTTGAGATGTCATCAGTGATGTCACTGACTATGTCATGTAATAAGTGACATCATCAGAAATGAATTGCGGGGGCGCAAGTTACAGTTAGCTGAACTAACTATAACGGTAGAATTTCTATGGTTTTGAACAAGTGAAATGTCCAACTAACTATAACGTCCCTGAAACCTATATTTTTAAGTGAATATATATATATTTATCTAAACATATATTTATATATTATATATATATATATATTCTCTGCAGCCTTCGACAGCGTCACCCACTGCACCCTCACCGCCAGACTCCACGATGCCGGCGTACAGGGGACAGCCCTCGGCTAGCTCTGCTCTTTCCTCGTCGGAAGAACCCAAAGGATCAGACTCCGGGCCTTCCTCTCCGAACCCACAGAAATTAACTGCAGAGTACCCCAAGGATCGTTGCTCAGTCCCACACTCTTCAACATCTTCATGGCCCCCCTCGCCGCCATCTACAGACAGCGTGGACTCAGCATAGTATCCTACGCCGCCGACACCCAGTTCATCCTCTCCCTCATGGAGGAACCCGTCACCACCAGACTAGCTTCCAAGAAGGAATGAGAGACAGGCATCCTAGATGAGCAGCAGCTGTCTCAAGCTCAACTTTGATAAGACTGAAGTCTTCACTCTCGGACCCACACCCTCAGCTTGGGACAACACCTGGTGGCCCAACGCCCTTGGCAACCCTCCATCCCCACAGACCATGCCTGTAACCTCAGCATCGTTCTCGACTCCTCCTTCACTATGACCCCCCAGTTCAATGCAGTCGCCTCCACCTGGTTCAACACCCTCCGCATCCTTCGCAAGACCATCAAATAGATCCCCCCGAGTCCAGAAAGACCAGCACTCATAACAAGCAGACTGGACTACAGAAATGTCCTCTACTCTGGATCAACAAATCCCTGCTGTGCAAACTCCAGACAATCCATAACACCGCAGCCAGACTCATCCTCGGCATCCCACAACATGAACACATCACCCAACACCTGCAAGACCTCCACTGGCTCCCAGCTCCCAGTAACCTTCAAACTACTCACCCAGGCCTTCAAATCCTTTCACAACACCAGACCCCCATACCTCAATGAAAGATTCTCCTTCCACATACACAAGAGAAACCTCATTTCCGCCGACCTCACCCTCGCAAAAATCCCACGCATCTGCAGAACCAGAGCGGGTGAAAGAGCCTTCTCCTATGGGTGGAAGAGCATTCTCCTACATCGCGGCAAACTCCTGGAACGATCAAGCAATCAACATCAGACGCTCCCCCATCTGCACACCTTCAGGAAGAGCCTCAAGCCCTGGCTCTTCAGCTGATTCGGAGCTGAACGCCCCTGCCTCACCTTGAGACCCTCACAGGTGAGTAGCTCGCATTGCAATTCCCTAATTGATTGATTGATTTCTATAGATAAGTTTCTTGAGAGTATCCAACCCATTCAACGTAACATCCTATCTATCCCTGCTCCAAACACCCTGTTTGATCATTTGTTAGGTAGCATCTCGGCCTCTGATCTATAAATATTAACACATAATATGAACTGTATCGCTTTATTGTTTTGAGTATGAAATATATTTATTTTAAATGAATCTTTATTTAGCTTTTTCAAGCTATGGTTTATTTTACTTGCATAAAAGTATTTTTACTTTTATAGTCTATGACCGAAATAAAGTACCAAATATAATTGAATTGAATCATTGGAATTTTGTGGGGATTACAATAAAGGATGATGGTAGGGTTGAGAACCACAGGGAATCTAGGGATAACCACATTATTATTAGAATTAAGGTCCTGTACGAATCTGTACAGGTTAACTTTTCTCACCTAGTGTATCAGGAGAAACAGTGTTACATGTGCTGGCAATAGGTACTACAAGTCTTTGCTTAATCAAATCTGCTATTAAAAGGCAGATTACTTACTCAATCTTTAGGTTTCAGCAGATACTGAAGTCATCTGAACAATTTATTCTGTCGGTTGACCTTCACCTTTAAGGGTTCCATCAAGGAGAAGAATACCACATTGTGGGCCCTTTTAGAGGACAATGTTAATGGTACACATGAAAGAAAGTACATTAATTCAGGTGGCATTACAACCTTACTCACTTCACCTTGGCAACCAAAGCTCTCACATATTAGCATTAGTACCTGTTTGTTACCTTCCATACCTACATGTTCCACATAATTTTTCTTGTTTTGCTATGCCACAGAGAAGGTGATTCTTCATTTCTGTGTCTTCATCATAGAAGAACGATTCAGAAAAGGGGGTGGTGATGAACAGAGTGTCTGAATTAAGCAGACCACTCTTACCCAGTCCAAAGATCAGGGCTTGATCCATCACCGTTATTTAGCTCACTGCACCATCCCAGCTCAGAACCTGGCTATATGCAAATCAGTCTGTCCCTGGCCCAGTGCATCATGGGAACAGGGCATGCCAGAAACCGGTCCCCGGAAGCTTGTTTCCTTCCCAGTGTAAGAATTGGCTTGGTAGTTTGGTTTGCCCTGTTCCCATCATGCACTGGGACAGGAACAGACTAATTTGCATATAGCCAGGTTCTGAACTGGGATGGTGCAGTGAGCTAAAAAACGGTGTTGGATCTAGCCCTGATCTCTTGATTGGGTAAGAGTATTCTGCTTAAATCAGAAACTCTGTCCATCACCACCCCTTGTTGTTAAATATTTTGTCCACCCTAAGCATGGAAGGGTATACTCAGATGTGAGTCCCTTGCTCATTGCACCATCAGGATTCAAGCAAGCCGGGCCGACGATGGCTGAAATGCCAGAAACCGGTCCCCGGAAGCTTGTTTCCTTCCCAGTGTAAGAATTGGCTTGGTATTTTGGTTTGCCCTGTTCCCATCATGCACTGGGACAGGAATAGACTAATTTGCATATAGCCAGGTTCTGAACTGGGATGGTGCAGTGAGCTAAAAAATGGTGTTGGATCTAGCCCTGATCTCTTGACTGGGTAAGAGTATTCTGCTTAAATCAGAAACTCTGTCCATCACCACCCCTTGTTGTTAAAAATGTTGTCCACCCGAAGCGTGGAAGGGTATACTCAGATGTGAGTCCCTTGCTCATTGCACCATCAGGATTCAAGCAAGCCGGGCCGACGATGGCTGAAATGCCAGAAACCGGTCCCCGGAAGCTTGTTTCCTTCCCAGTGTAAGAATTGGCTTGGTAGTTTGGTTTGCCCTGTTCCCATCATGCACTGGGACAGGAACAGACTAATTTGCATATAGCCAGGTTCTGAACTGGGATGGTGCAGTGAGCTAAAAAACGGTGTTGGATCTAGCCCTGATCTCTTGACTGGGTAAGAGTATTCTGCTTAAATCAAAAACTCTGTCCATCACCACCCCTTGTTGTTAAATATTTTGTCCACCCTAAGCGTGGAAGGGTATACTCAGATGTGAATCCCTTCCTCATTGCACCATCAGGATTCAAGCAAGCCGGGCCGACGATGGCTGAAATGCCAGAAACCGGTCCCCGGAAGCTTGTTTCCTTCCCAGTGTAAGAATTGGCTTGGTAGTTTGGTGTGCCCTGTTCCCATCATGCACTGGGACAGGAACAGACTAATTTGCATATAGCCAGGTTCTGAACTGGGATGGTGCAGTGAACTAAAAAACGGTGTTGGATCTAGCCCTGATCTCTTGACTGGGTAAGAGTATTCTGCTTAAATCAGAAACTCTGTCCATCACCACCCCTTGTTGTTAAATATTTTGTCCACCCGAAGCGTGGAAGGGTATACTCAGATGTGAGTCCCTTGCTCATTGCACCATCAGGATTCAAGCAAGCCGGGCCGACGATGGCTGAAATGCCAGAAACCGGTCCCCGGAAGCTTGTTTCCTTCCCAGTGTAAGAATTGGCTTGGTAGTTTGGTTTGCCCTGTTCCCATCATGCACTGGGACAAGAACAGACTAATTTGCATATAGCCAGGTTCTGAACTCGGATGGTGCAGTGAGCTAAAAAACGGTGTTGGATCTAGCCCTGATCTCTTGACTGGGTAAGAGTATTCGGCTTAAATCAAAAACTCTGTCCTTCACCACCCCTTGTTGTTAAATATTTTGTCCACCCTAAGCGTGGAAGGGTATACTCAGATGTGAGTCCCTTCCTCATTGCACCATCAGGATTCAAGCAAGCCGGGCCGACGATGGCTGAAATGCCAGAAACGGGTCCCCGGAAGCTTGTTTCCTATCCAGTGTAAGAATTGGCTTGGTAGTTTGGTTTGCCCTGTTCCCATCATGCACTGGGACAGGAACAGACTAATTTGCATTTAGCCAGGTTCTGAACTGGGATGGTGCAGTGAACTCAAAAACGGTGTTGGATCTAGCCCTGATCTCTTGACTGGGTAAGAGTATTCTGCTTAAATCAGAAACTCTGTCCATCACCACCCCTTGTTGTTAAATATTCATCATAGAAGAAGACACAGGAATCACAAGGTCTATAAACCATTAAGATGACCAGAATGTCCCGAGTGTACACTTACTGAAAAGTTTAACAGGTGGCTGAAATACATGACTGACCACTGTTCTTAGGATTCACACACACATACATTCTTTGAGGTATCCTCCAGTTGTAGATCACTCCAATATGTAGAATGTCACATCTCCACCATTTTCGTACTCTCACCTTACGAACCAATCATTAAATGAGGAAAGTGGAAGAAGGTGTTCTCTAAATATTCAAGAGTGTGAGGCATCAATTTGAGCTCAGAGATGATACATGCTTTGATTTGGGTGCAGAGGGACAAGAGGTCTTGGAGAACTTACAGGAGTTAAGTCCAAAGGAAGAAAGATTGCTGAATGAGTGTGAAATTACATCTAGAAAATTTGATATGCATTATCTTCGACGGGCTAGCACAATTATGAAATGAAATCGTTCTGAACTACAAGAACAGGGGAAAAAAACAATGCCTGGAAGACTGCAGTTTTGGTAATCTACTGAAGAGACAGAGAGAATGTATTTTAAAATTTAAAAAGTACACGATTCATGGAGAACTATGGATGAACGACAACACACTTTTAGAAGAAGTACTATTAATAGCAAAAAGAATATAACATATGTTAAAATGTTTGGGAGAGATAAGTCCAGAAAAAGTACTGAAAGCATTCACTGTGAGTGAGAATACAGAAAGGGTATGTGTTGTAAAGAACAAGTTATATTACAAATCGTAGTCAGGAGTTTAAACAATCCTGCTTTCAATGTGGAAACATGGGACATAAAGCAAATGGGACGATGTTTCCAGCTTTAAATATGGTTTGCAATAGTTGTGTTATAGGAGAACATTTTAGTAAGTGCTGCGAGTAAAGAAAAGAAAATCACAGAGGAGTTAGTCTCTTACGGTTTGATGAATTAGTGCTACAAGTCAAAAATTAGTCAAAAAATGATCCCTCTGAAACAGTAGTCAAATATAGGGCTAAAATGTAAAGGCAATTTTTTTCATGTTCATATCTAACAATAATAACAAAGGACGTGTCTGTTGAAAGTTTGACAAGTACAAAAAGATTGATTAAGATGGATATCAAATTGAGTGGTTAGGGTGGCGATCTTTTAAACAGGTTAGGTTATTGTGACGTATGCATGGAAATGAAAGACAGGTTCATCATTGGAAAGACTTATATGTTTTGTGTGGGGGCTAACTTAATAACATGGGACCACAGGGGTTATTTAATGGTAACTTTGAATCCTAAAAGAATTCCAAAAGTACCAGTCAAGGAAGTGAAATCTGAGGTAATACATTTTGAATAGAATTTCAGGAACTATCTAGTGACAAATTATGTCATTTGAAAGGGCACAAGCTTAAGTTGAGTAAAGAAAAACGTATTTTGTAGCAAAAATGAGTTGGAAAGGGTGTGTACCCAGGGAGGGTCATTAAATCAGTAGAAGCTACTTCATGGTTGTCATTAATTGTGGTGGCAAGCAAGTAAGGTAATGGAGAAATTCACCTTTGCATTGATCATCATTTACTTAACAGGGAATATGTGATTGACAAGTTTTAGTTGCTAAACATAGAAGAACTAATTACCATCTGAGCCAGTGTGGAATATTTTATCACTTTTGATCTGTTCAACTTACCATCAGCGAGACCTAGGTGTAAGTTCACAGGAGTAGCTACAACGCGATCTTATAATTTCAAAAGAATGCCTTTTGTCTAATACCAGTGACAGCTTTTTAATGCCTTTTCCTCTACTATCAGGGACTTGTGTGCTTCAGAGAGTGAGGACTTTAATCCTCAAGGTCACGAGTCAGTCTTTTCTTTGCATGGCTGAAGATTATTGTAAATTCTTAAAGGATTATGCCTGTAAAACACTTAACATGCAGAGGTTACTAAGGAAAAAGTAGAATTCAGGTGTGATCAAGAAATGTCAGGCTGAATTCCATTCCATTAAAGGAGAACTAAATAAATCGCCATATCTTCAAGCTTTTGTTCCAAATGAATACACCATCATAATGCATTATGATGGTGAAAAAGATTTGGAGGCTTGCAGGAAATGTCCTATTTTTGCAGGCTTACCCCAAACCTTTTGCCTTTCTCCTCCTCTTTTTCTGACCCTCTTTTATTGGTTTTAGGACTCTAAGCACTTTACCACAGCTGACCTGTAATAAAGCGTATTTTCTCTCTCCTTTTAATATCATATAATTGGTTTACACCTGTTTGGCCTATTTCCTTTACTTATAAGTCCCTTACAAAGTAGTATACCATATTCCCAGGGCCTGTAAATTAAATGCTACTAGTGGGCCTGCAGCATATAGCTTTTCAAACCTGCCTCAGGTCTGCCACTGAAGTGCCTGCATCTGCAGTTTACTCACACGTCGACTTGTTATGTAAAACTATTTGCCAGACCTTAAACTTCCCTTTTGTTATATATGTCACCCCTAATGTAGGCCCTAAGTAACCCTGAGGTCAGGGTGCCAAGTAAGGAAAAGGTAGGACATGTACTTTTATGTTTAGCATGTCTAGGTAGTGACATCCTACTTTGTTTTTCACTACTGTGAGGCCTACCCATCTCATAGTCCAGCATTGGGTATTGCTTAATACACTTTTAAACTGTAATTTGTGATGCGAGAGGAGTAACTTTTTTATGTTTCATATCTTTGAAATGGTAATGATAAATCTTCTTTACTGATGAAGTTTAGATTGAACATTACTATTTTAGAAATGGCACTTTTTGAAAGTGACAAACCATGGGGGGAACCAACATAGGTTCCACCAAGCTGCACAGCCGTGGCCTTTATATGAATCCAATGAGTTAAATTCTAATAATTTTTTCTTCACTGTTATTCTTATTTTTCACCATATTATTTTCGTCCTTCTTGCTCTGTGTATTGAATTCATTTTATTCCTATCTTCAATTAACGTAGATGTTTACAAAAACTCAGGCGCAGAAGTAAGTCCCATATGTCATGATTTATTTTGCAACAACCCAATGCATTTCGGGAAAAGATTTCCCTTCATCAGGGGCAGCTAATAAATGTATACAAACACGTGTTCACCCTGCTTTTGTCAACGTGAATAATGCATGATACTCAAAAAACAATTTTCACGAAAGGATACCATTACCACTAAACACAAGAACCAACTGTACTAAAGCATTGTTAATCGATCTGTTGTGTTAACAAAAACATTTTATTAACATACTGCCTCCCGTCCCATTTCTCACGCACATAGACTACCTATACTCCTTTCCAAAACCCCTGTGTTGCTCTCCGGTGTCTAATGAACCACATCCACCCCTGAATCCCTCCCACCCCTTTTCTTTATTCAAAGCCTAGATGTGCCCAATTAATTGACCCAAAAACTGCTTTTAACTAACTCACGCTTACCATGACATCTGATAAAACTGTAGGTTAAAGCAAAATCTCCAGGGATTCCACCTCCTTTTTAAAAAACAAAATATCAATTTCCTACATCTTCTACCATGCCGAAGCGCGTATGACTGGTTTGAAAGCTGAACTTTGGACTTGGCCCGGTCTGGCATGACCTAACATTACCTTTTAGTGCTATTATAAACCTAGATACACAGAGCAGCTGGCTTCTTGAAAATGCCACACCTCCCCCTTGTCTCAAATATTCGGTTAATAAAATAGGAATCCTTGGACTATGCATCAGCCATATGCACTTGCTGCTCGAAGGCATGAACCTATGACCACATTGCATCATAAAAAATCACAAATAGGGGTGCAACAACAATCATTATAAATTTCCATAAAAGTACATTTCCAGACTGTGTACGTTTCATATCTTCTTTATTTCACATATGTGGAAAGAAAACAAGGCTCGCAACGTTACAGCAAGCAGCAAATGCTATTCATTCACCACATGTGAACTTTTTCAGGGCTGTAACATTATAAATACATAGACATAACCAGAGAAAGGAGAACATAAATGTATAAATAACAAATGGGAAAATTAGAAAAACTCCCAAATACATTATGTACTGTGCAGGGCCTGAAAGAAAATGTAATCAAATGAATTCATTAAAATATACATCATAAATTCATTATACCCAATGCGCAATCCCAATTTAAAATCATACTAACAACATCCAGAGCAACAAACATAGACGGAACCCTTAAGCTTTTTTGGGCTGTTCAAGACAATACCATGAACTCAACAACATATATCATGATTCCATAGTCAGGACAGATTCCAATTCCAAGGAGGTGAATCGTGTTGGAGTCCAACCATCACATAATTGTATGTTAGACAATCATATGTCTCACTTACAATCAACATCACTAATACAATCTTGACCAGTTTAAAGTTTACTGCAGTCATAAAGTTATAGAAGATGAATAAGGAAGGTGAAAAAAGGAGAGAAAACTGTGGCAGAGATATGAAAAATGAGTACAAAAGACCTATTTCATAACAGTGAGATATGCAGAAATTTCAAAGTCCTTCTCTAACATTACCAACGCTCTTCTTTATATTCATCAAACTCACACACACAAGTATTTATATGCACAAAAACATGTTAATACATACCATTTAAGTAACATAACCACGTATCATGCATTTATTTGTGTAATTCCACCAGCCATCATGAAGAATTCCTTCTAGACACGGAATACTGGCCAGAAATACTAGTCCCTCTCTACTGTTCTGTCCGGGTTTCTACCTGCATCATGGAAGGGCTCCATTATTTCACCAATCTACAAGGCTGGCGACAAAACTTTATCAAAACATTGTTGCGTGATTGCATTATTAGATGTAGAGGCAAAATATTTCGCAGGCAACCTACTAGTAGAGCTACAGGATTGGGCAAAAGAGAACAACATAATCTCTAATTACCAAACAGGGTTCTGCAGTGATAATGGTACAACAACTAACCTACTAACAATGTCACTATTCATCGACAAGGCAAAACTATCTAAACAAACTCTAAATTTTTGCTTTGTGGACTTTAAGGCGGCATTTGACAATGTCAACCTAGAAATACTGTGGAGGAAATTGGCACTCTGGGGGATCCCCCCATCTCTTCTGACCCTCTTGATATAACTAAATTCCAATACTTGGCTATAAGTCAAGCATGTCAATGGCTCCCATCTCTCGAGGTGCATACCATCAACTAAAGGCCTCAAACAGGAATATGTGCTTGCACCAACTCTTTTTAACCTTTATACAGCAGATATGGCACCAGCCCTCAGTGCCTGCAATGCACATGCTCCTCGATTAGGTGGCAAAGCCATTTCCAGAATGTCACACGCTGATGATGTTGCCTTAGCAAGCAATACTCAAGTTGGTCTAGAGTGGCTACTCAATACGTTGCATGAATACGCAGCTGAAAACCATATTGAAGTATATGTTAATAAAACTAAAACCCTGACAATTAATGGAAAACATCTGCCTTCCTTCTACGACAAGCGGTTTGGCAGAGAGCTCGCCCTAACTCCCCGATTGCGGTAGGAGAGCTATCGATTTTTGCACGCTCAGATCTTAGCAGGGATACTATGGAAAGGAGGTGGCAACTCCGAAAACTCATGGACCCAATTAAAGAACACGGAGGGCAGGTATTTCTCCAAGAGCCCGCACGCCTCAAGGTTATAAGAAACGGACATACGTATTCCTTTAACGATGTAAAGGAGGCAGAGAATTATCTCTCTAGTATTAGCTCAAATCAGAGCTAAAAAAGTAATATAACAGCATTGTCACGATTGATGAATTGGGTATATGAGGGTACATGAGGGAGACCGAGGGGGGTTAAACACACGGTATACACACGTGGGGGGGAAGAAGGGGAGGGGGAGGGGGGGGGGAAAAAAAGAAAGAAAAAAAAGGGGGGAAAAAAAAAGAGAAAAAAAAAAAAAAAAAAACTCACGCAAATTTTTACAGTTTGTATCACGAAGTTTGCTTATGGAAGTGGGGGGGGCGGGAAGACTCATGGGTGTGTCACCATACATGCTGCCTCACCAACGGCGGCAGTAACTGGAGGGTGGTTCTTCCCCAGCTGGGGAGAGAGCCAGGGGGAGGGGGATGGGAGGGGGGTGGGGCCCCTTCTCCGCAGGTTGGGGGCAAGGGGAAGGGAGGGGGGAGGGTTATAGTAAAAACTGTTGGCAGGATGACAGGGGGAATCAATTCGATAAAGTTTGCAACCTTTTATTGATTTCAGACGGTATCATTTTGTGCTATAGAGGCTCTAGAGAATTAGCTTTTATACATGGTCATTTGAAGAGGAGCGTAGTATTTTCACTGGCATTAAAATGCATTTTATAAAATGTTTAGCTTGGAACGTGGCAGGACTGAATAGCAAAAATAAAAGATCCCTAGTAGCAGAAGAGCTGAAACTACATAACCCCCATTTTTGTTTATTAACAGAAACTCATATTATTTGGAAAGATAGGAAAATCCTAAACCAATTAGGGTATGATGTTTTGGTTTGTTCCACTTTTGTGAATTCTACGAGAGGAGTGGCTATACTTAAGGATAAACGTTTTAGGGTAGAGGTACTCCAAACCGCACACGATAAGGATGGCAGATGGGCTATAGCGCAAATCAGCTATGCAAACATTAAATATGTCCTATGTGCTGTTTATGGCTCAAATATAGACGAACCAAAGTATTTTGACCAATTAAATGTGAAACTTCTGGATTGGGCGGGGGAGATAATTGTAATGGGAGATTTTAATTGCATCCTAGACTACAAAATTGATACAACTAAACCTCACGCACATCAAAGGATGCATAGGACTAGATCATCAATACTAGATTTATGTCAGATACATAACATTAAAGACGCTTGGAGGTATTTATATCCAACCTTACCAGGATATACGTACTATTCTGCTCCCCATAAGATGTGTAGCAGACTAGACATGGCTCTAGTGAGCGATAATTTATTACAGACAGGTTATTTGATCCTCTGTCCCCAGATCACATCTGACCATAACGCGCTAATACTGACATTCAATACACAAAGTACCAGGATACCACCTAGGCCATTTTCTTTTCCAAGATATCTAATTTCAGACACTACTTATGTGATACAACTCAAGACTCATATAAATGAATTTATTAACATCAATAGGAATTCAACCGGGTGCTGTATGGTTTGGGATGCCTGCAAGGCAAGCATTAGGGGCTTTACTCAGGCGTACGTTTTTAGGCAAAATGCAGAACAAAAACAACATAAGATTACAGTACTAGAGAATATAACCAACCAAGAAGACTTATTAGCTAAAGCTTTACAGAACAATTCTCCATCGGCAATGGAAATTAACATAAAACTTAGTACACTGAAAAATGATATAAAAGCCAATCTTATTCGCAAAAACAGTGCAAGGATCCAGAAATTTGAATTTGCCCAATATGAGGGTGGAGATAAGATTGGTAGAATTCTAGCCTACAAGGTGGCGGAAAAAAGAGCTGACACACTAATTCCTAACATTCGGGGACTGGGGAACAAGATATATAACCGACCACAAGACATACTAGACCAATTCGCATCATATTACGAAAACTTATATACCCCGGACAACCCCGTAAACACAGATCAAATTAAGGAATATTTGAACGACTACACAGTAAACACAGAGAAATTATCAGGTTTGGATGCACTCTCCAACGACATACAACTGATCGAACTTCAACAGGCTATCAATACATTACCAGCAGGAAAAGCGGCAGGGGAAGATTCGATACCTCTAGAACTGTATAAAATCTGTAGATTAGAACTAGAACCACTTCTTTTAGAAGTAATCCAATCAATCGGAATAAATGGAACTACCCCTAAATCCTGGAATCGGACCAAAATAATTTTTTTTTTTAAAAAGGGGAAGCCTAAAGAGGAGAGAGGGTCATATCGACCCATCTCTCTAATAAATACGGATGCCAAAATATTCGCCAAGATCATTGCACACAGACTTGCCCCACACATGCCTAGAATTGTAAATCCGCAACAACACGGCTTTATCTCAGGGAGAGACACAACGATACACGTAAATATGGCAATAACGGCATTCGATATTGCGGAGATTGAATCCACCCCACTCGGTATGATACTATTAGATGCTGAAAAGGCTTTCGACCGGGTGGGGTGGACTTATCTCTGGTGCGTACTGTCTAAAATGGGCTTTGGAGGCAGCTTCTTAAAGGGTATAAAAGCGCTCTATGATAAACCTACCGCCTGTATTAGTTATGGGGGCCTGACCTCATCAGAATTCCCAATAAAGCGGGGGACCCGGCAGGGGTGCCCTCTTTCCCCCCTATTATTTGCTCTTACGCTGGAACCTTTCCTATCTGCCCTTAACTCCCAAATATTGATTGTTCCATTTAGCTCCAGCTCACAGGAACTGAAAATGACAGCTTACGCTGACGACATTGCAGTATACACCACAGATGTGGCCAAGGCATTGAAGGGGATATATATCGAGGCTGAGAAATTTGGGAAGGTGTCAGGCTATAAGCTCAACCAGCAGAAGACGCAAGTTATAGCCAATTATTCTCCTACCGCACCTATTCCTGAGATATGTAAAGAGGCCATTTATTTAGGGGTGAAATTAACAGCCAGAATACAAGACATCAATAAGATAAACTACAATGATTTGACTAAAAAGACTACTCTTATATTGAAAAAATGGAACAAACTCCCTTTGAATATGATTAGCAGGATAAACCTTATAAAAATGAAAATACTCCCTAAATATGTTTATTTATTCCGATCGATTCCACTGGCATTAAATAATAAATTCTTCCAACACTTAGATGGGATTTTTAGTAGTTTTATTTGGGGCTACAAAAAAGTCAGAAGGTCACTAAAAATGTTGAAAAATAATATAAATAAGGGAGGGTTGAATGCCCCAGACTTCAAACTATATTTTTGGTCTTCATTTATTATACGCATACGCTCTTTATTGCATGGGGGTAGTACACTTTTTTTTCATTATTTTATGCTAAAACAAGACTCATTATCCTTTTTGTTCAGAATCAACGACCCAAATTACTACAAAAGGGTAAGATTTAAGACTGCTAGAGATATCATTAAAATATGGGAAAACATATTAAAATTTTGTAAAACAACTTTTTTCCACCCAAAATTACCGTTGTGGGGCAACCCAGGTCTCCCGGTTATATTTACAGATTCTACCACCAACAGCTGGGCTTCTTCAGGGATTAATACTCTAATGGATTTATACGGCGGGCAAGGGTTTCTAGATTTTAACATGCTTAAACAAATATATGATTTACCTGAAACCTCAAGATTTAAATATATGCAAATCCACGATTATTTGATTAATAAAAAAAAGATACAAACTCTGTCTGAATGCGATATATGGGCATGTCTTTATTCAAATAGGAACAAATCCACTATCAGTGAAGCTTATCGAATATTCAGCACATTCCAAACAAATGACAATGACAAACTGGCTTTGAAATGGAGCACACAATTAAATCTAAATGTTACGCCCAAGCAGATAGAGAATTCTCTTACTAACATTAATAAACTGGTACGCTCATCTAGTCTTAGGCTCCAACAATATCGAACGACCTGTATGCTCTATTACACACCTGAAAGGATTGCCAGATGGTCTTCGAACCCTACTTTTAGTAGCCGTACCAAATGTCCCAAATGTTCGGCTGTAGCAGCTAACCTAGTTCATATCTTGTACTCATGCCCCAAACTTAAGAGCTTTTGGGACGATATACTGAGGGTTTTAAGAATAAAAAATATCCCACTGCCCACAATCACGGCCGCTTCGGTTCTGATAGATTATAATTTATCTACATCTCCACTATCTCCTTTAACGACTATATTGTTTTCATGTGCTAAATTAACTTTAGCTAGGGCTTGGATAGATTTAGATACTCCGACGGTCTGGAAGTGGTGGACATTGGTAACAGAGGTACATGCTATGGAACTGGCTCTAGCTAATCTCAGGGGAGCACGATCTTTAAAAAAATTTGATAGAATCTGGGGTAGCTTCATAGATTAAAATCAGGAATTTGTTTTTATACTGTTGAAATGTGAAACTCTCATGTATTAAAAATGTAAATGCAACTTTAATTAAGATGACCACTCAACATAACTAATCTGTTTATTCGCTAGCTCCTTTTTTTGTAAACAATTTATGATTGTCTTACGAATGTTTGCTGATTTTTTGTTCTCTTGCCTTTTTTTTTTTTTTTGTTTGTTTTTGTCACCCTGTCAACATCAATAAAAAATTTAAAAAAAAAAAAAAAAAAAGGAAAACATCTGCCTCACTCCTGGTTTTTGGGAAAAACTTCCATTATAAACTCCTCCGAGTATAAATATCTAGGGGTAAAAATTGACAAGGGTGTCCATTTCATTATATTAGGATCAAAGATGGAAAAAGGGCGCAGGTTACCCTCCACGCACAGTACTATAATTAGGCTTTCCTGTTTTCAGTTTCTATTTTTGGTAAATTCTGATGGGGTTTTTTCAGTGTTTTCAATATCTTAAAAAACAGTTTTTATCAGTGGTTACACAACAGAAAAAGTGGTTTTCCAGTGTTTATGGAATGTTTTGCTCTTAATATTGCTTGCTTTCTGCACTGAAAGAACATGGTATATAGACAGTGTACTTATAGTGTATATGAGGTCCAAATAGATTTTTGCAAATTAATCTTATTGTAGTACACCATACAATACTTCTTCAGTGAGTCTTTGGGTCATGTGCGCTCGCTCTTTCCTTCCCAAATAGACTTCTGTGAAAAGGCCCTCTCAGCATTCTTAGCCCATTGGGCGGAGAACCATCAGCTAAGGGACACAGTTGGGATGACTCTTTCTTTGATGCCACATAAAGCACGAAATGATAAATAGTTGCGTTTTAGTTCCTGTGCATTAGAAACCAGTGCACCAGAATGGACTAAAAAGTCAATAGCATCCCTCATTAACTCCTAAGATTGTAAAGATGCTTTCCGCATACCATCTAACAAGTGGCAAGGATCTACTACAGGGAATCACATCAGCTCGGGTATCAATTTTGACAGGTCATCACACAACTTTTTTATATACGTATCTGAATCACTGCAAATACAAACAATATCACTCCAATCTTTGTTGAACTTGGAAATAACCTTTTTTGCAGAGCATTACAAGTGACACTGCGTTCCATGTTTTCCAAAAGTCTGGTGTCATGTTTTCACCACTATCCCAGATGCTTGGTGATATATATACTTGTCACTATACCTTGCATTGCATGTTTATAGCCTGAGGTGTTGGAAATTCACCTACTATCAATACTGACCCACTAGAAACTATGGTCTGATGTATTAAGGGTTTTTACCCATTCTCTGTGGGTAAATGTGATGAAATATATTAGGAAAGATTTTCATGAAAGCAGCCATTTAACCTATTAGTGAAAGAATCAAATGCAGCCAAAATATCAAATATGAGTTTGATATTTCCTGATTCTCTATGGTTTATAAAATAATTAAACTAGACCTTAAACATGGAACTAAACCCTGCATCTTAAGACCAAAGGCCACAAAACTGAAAAAGTAAAAGGAAGAAGAAACACTATTTTAGTGGCATCCCTAAAGAACAAAACTCAAGCAGAATAATGTTAACCAGTCTTTCTTACTGCTACTTGTATAACAAAGTTACATTGTATTGACCCCGTCAGGAAGAAAAACATGACTTTCACTCTCTCTGTCAGACTCCTGAACAAATTCTTACTACACAGGCACAGAGATGCTAATTCCCAAATCCACCCAAACAGCAACCTAGAGCTTGATGTTACAAGTCTCTAGAGAGGCTATCCTGGAGGAAGGGGGAAATTGGATAAAATAACAAAAGAGAGGGAGAAAAGACTGTCCTGGTGGGTTTCTTCAGTAGTCCGTCCTGCAGACTTCTACTTGGTCGAAAAAACCTGTGGGGAAGAATTACACCAACATGAATCTCCTTCTACACTGCTCTACCCTACTTCTCTTAGACCCTTTTATCTCTTGGCACCTTACCCTAAGACTTCCAGGACTCAGCTTATCTTCTATTTCTTTTGGACGCTTTTAATGTGTGCTGTTGTTCTAGGCTGAGACTTCCTTATGTAATTTTAGAAAACACCTTTTAAAACACTATCCTTCCTTCTACCTTCCTAGAACTTCTCCCTATTGTATCTCACTTACTTTTCTTTATTCTTGTTAATTCCTTCTCTTATGCTCTGTGCTCTCTGCCTTATTCTTGTAGTGTTCTTGTCTTGCACACCTGCAATATATTTACATTCTTTTATTAAAGCCTTATTCCCTTATTAACTCTCTATTTATATTTTTCTCTAACTGTAACTCACTACTGTGTTTTTCTAGAATTTTTCCTATTGGTAATGTAATTTCTCTTTTATCTTTTCTGGTCTTGCCTTTGAGTTTAGTTTGTTTGGCTTCCTGGCTGTAGATGGCTTCTGACCTTGGTAAGTATATTTCTCTTGTCTTATGACTATGTATAACGTGTTGTTAAAAGCATTTCTGAATGCATGAACTGTTCTTCCTCTTTTCTATGACTGAATTCTTCTCTGCATGTTTTCCTGACTGGACATTTATTTGCTGATTAAATACCTACTGACATTTCACTCAAATAGTTTTGAATTGACAATTCTCTTGACAGTTTCTTAATTTCGTCACTTAGCTCTGTTTTTCCCTTCGTTTCCTGGAGCTCCCAATGACTTCTGAGCTGAACTGTCTTGAAGCGACTCGAGTCTCCTTACGACACGGAGACGCTGCTCTCCACAGACTCCTTCGCTGCCGGTAATAACTTCAAACACTTGGTTTCTGCTTTGCTGGTGACTAAACGACAAGAATACCCTAACTAAAGACTCTGACTGAAAAAGACTGGGACACTACGAATTACGCTACTCGACACGGCCGGATCCTCTGTGAAGTGCGCGGTTCGTAAGCAGCGCGCGCCTCACCAGGATTCTGTAGCGCGTGCAGCTGGGACTAGAATGTCAACAACAACCCGAGTCTGGTGACCTATTAAGGCGCCATCTTCGAGTTAGCTCTGACCAGCCCCTTTGAATAGCATGGGTTTTATTATTCTTGAGTTCTCCCTGCGCTCTCAAACCAATTTGCATTCTTGGAGTTCTGACAGTACCCTCCAACAAGGTAGACTCTCCCCTCCGAGGTTTGGTCGGGAATCGTCGATGAAAGCCCTTAACCAGTTTTGGAGCGTGAACATCTTCCTCTCGTTCCCAAGATTTTTCCTCAGGCCCATAACCTTTCCAGTCTACTAGGTAATATAACTTTCCTCTTAATCTTTTTGAGTCGAGGATTTCTTTGACTTCAAACTCGGTACCAGTCTCTAGTTGCAGAGGTCTCGGTGGTAAGTCTTTTCGCAAAGTGCTTAATTTGTAAAATATGAAGTGCAGGTGCTCACATTTTTTTAGGAGGCCACACCCACTTCCCGCGGCTTCACCCACTTACTCTAGAAGCTCCACCCACATCCTCAACGGGCACTTCTGACTCAAGTTTCAAAAAACTAGCACATGGTGGCAAAGGTTCATTTAGTGGACCCCGGACAGATGCAATATGGGAGCTTCCATGCAAAATGGTGGCTGAAGTGAAGCAGCATGACAGTTACAAGTATTGGGTGCTTTACAGTCCCTATCTCAAAGGAATGTAAGAGAGACAATGTTTAAACACACAGGAACAGAGATGCTAATTCCCAAATCCACCCAAACAGCAACCTAGAGCTTGATGTTACAAGTCTCTAGAGAGGCTATCCTGGGGGAAAGGGGAAATAGGATAAAATAGCAAAAGAGAGAGAGAAGAGACTGTCCTGGTGGGTTTCTTCAGTAGTCCATCCTGCAGACTTCTACTTGGTCGAAAAAACCTGTGGGGAATAATTACACCAACATGAATCTCCTTCTACACTGCTCTACCCTACTTCTCTTTGACCCTTTTATCTCTTGGCACCTTACCCTAAGACTTCCAGGACTCAGCTTTTCTTCTATTTCTTTTGGACGCTTTTAATGTGTGCTGTTGTTCTAGGCTGAGACTTCCTTCTGTAATTTTAGAAAACACCTTTTAAAACACTATCCTTCCTTCTACCTTCCTAGAACTTCTCCCTATTGTATCTTACTTACTTTTCTTTATTCTTGTTAATTCCTTCTCGTATGCTCTGTGCTCTCTGCCTTATTCTTGTAGTGTTCTTGTCTTGCACACCTGCAATATATTTACATTCTTTTATTAGAGCCTTATTCCCTTATTAACTCTCTATTTATATTTTTCTCTAACTGTAACTCACTTACTGTGTTTTTCTAGAATTTTTCCTATTGGTAATGTAATTTCTCTTTTATCTTTTCTGGTCTTGCCTTTGGGTTCAGTTCGTTTGGCTTCCTGGTTGTAGATGGCTTCTGACCTTGGTAAGTATATTTCTCTTGTCTTATGACTATGTATAACGTGTTGTTAAAAGCATTTCTGAATGCATGAACTGTTCTTCCTCTTTTCTATGACTGAATTCTTCTCTGCGTGTTTTCCTGACTGGACATTTATTTGCTGATTAAATAACTACTGACATTTCACTCAAATAGTTTTGAATTGACAATTCTCCTGACAGTTTCTTAATTTCGTCACTTAGTTCTGTTTTTCCCTTCGTTTCCTGGAGCTCCCAATGACTTCTGAGCTGAACTGTCTTGAAGCGACTTGAGTCTCCTCACGACACGGAGACGCTGCTCTCCATAGACTCCTTCGCTGCCGGTAATAACTTCAAACACTTGGTTTCCGCTTTGCTGGTGACTAAAAGACAGGAATACCCTAACTAAAGACTCTGACTGAGAAATACTGGGACACTACGAATTACGCTACTCGACACGGTCTGATCCTCGGTGAAGTGCGCGGTTCATAAGCAGCGCGCGTCTCACCAGGATTCTGTAGAGCGTGCAGCTGGGACTAGAATGTCAACAACAACCCGAGTCTGGCGACCTATTCAGGCGCCATCTTTGAGTTAGCTCTGACCAGCCCATTTGAATAGCATGGGTTTTATTATTCTTGAGTTCTCCCTGCGCTATCAAACCAATTTGCATTCTTGGAGTTCTGACACTCTTTTTCTTTTCTTTGAATGGCATTTAGTTTGTGGTTGTCCAGGTGTTTTTTCAGTGTTTATATGTTTTCACCGGTGAGGGCTCTTTTTCTTTCAGTGGGGTTTTATCAGTTATTATAGGTTTAAACCTAAAACCCCACAGCTTAACTATGATCAACAAAACTCACCCCATCTCTGATAGGCTCTCTCAAGCAGCACCTGCCTCCTTAATTAGTGAGGATATTTATAGTATGCAACATTTCTGCAGTACTAACAGGGTGTACCTATCTCATTTCTAAAATCATTGTTGTGTCTGTTTCTCTACGTATTCCAAACACCCTTTTAATTATAAAGGTGTTCTAAAAAAGTGTGTGCAAGGTGGGAAGGAACCTCACGGAAACAACCACTAGGGAACTCCTGACAGGTACTCGTCAGTGTGCTCCACTTATCATCATTGGCGCCTTCCAACAAAAAATAATGAATGAATGTTCAGTTGTATTGTAATTACTCAGTGGACATGAAATTTTACCGGGTGGTTGCCACTCACTGGCATACCTGCAGCCGCCAATGTAACGGACGTGTATACATCCACGTATAGTAGTCCCAATCGCAATCCGTCAGCCTGTAACGGAATACACATACACACTGCCAATTCAGTGCCCACAGTGTTACTGTTAGTTCACCAGTTATATATCATTTTCATCGTAATCTAATTCGCCCCAAATCACTCTTCAGCCACCCACAACACGGGTGACCTCACCTCAGCGCACTACCTCATCGTCGCGCATAATTTATCCTCACGGTATCATCCACATTAATTAGTTGATGAATTCTGCCCCCAGTGCTTTATATCATGATATTCATGCCCCTGGGTCGAATGCACATGACCCCCATGGAAGTTATGCAACTCCAAAACACTTGCCCCCGTCTTCAATACATTTCTTTTCTCACTGTGCGCTGCACAGGGGGCCCGCAAAATACTTCTTTAGCGGTAGCCTCCATCAGTCCACACTCATTCTTACCGGACCAGTTTCCAGCGCGTTCGGTATAGAACTCCCCGCTCCGTTGTTCATCTAAAGCGGGACATTTAAAAACAAACTCTCTTCCAGGTGTGATCTAATGCCGTTACAACACGTAAGTGCACCTATCATGTGGTGGGCGACAATGGCGGCCATCTTAAAATTGGAAGAAATATACAATATACCTCCCATACTCGCCTTGTAGTCGAATGTGCTGCGTTATAAATGATATTAAACTATTTCTCTTATGGACCTCTTATCATGCACAAGTTTTTACGGCACAATTTGTAAAGAAACACACAAATGGGTGTCTTTTTATTCTTTCCCAGAGCCGGGCATATCTTTTTTGTACAGATATAGATGAAAATGAACGTATCATTAATGGCCAAGCACTGGGACTGCCCACATATTTATTATCAATTCGATGGCCAATGTTTATATTTCTAAGATTTTTATTTGAACACAGGGCATATTTCAACTAAACATGCACGGCCCTCAAAGTTATCTACTAGTGCCCAGCCAGGCTGCCAGAAATCAACCACACGGGCAGCTATATTTTCTCCATCCTGCCAAGACCCCCCCTCAACACAAGCAGTGGGATAGGGGGTGACAGGAGGAGCGGGAGCCAAAAAGGTGCCAAATTATGATGCCCCCCAAAGAACAGGCTAGCTATGAAGAATTCCACAAGGGTTGACACCATCCAATGCTCATTGTGGTAAGAATACTGTTCTAAGTGTGACTATGTGCGTTTTATTACTTTATTCCACTCAATCACGTCTTTCAATCCAGTTTTATCTGCCTTCTCCTGGTATATCCAACGTGCCTCCTTGGAAATCAATCTGTTTTCAATATACAATGGATCACCCAAGACCTTTTCAAGAACTACTCATCTGATGTCCATGAAATCATGTTTTTGTTCACGATAATGCACTACCAGCCGGGTAGTCAATTTACTAGCTTTGATAGTGCTGAGGTGTTCCTGGATACAAATTTTAATCTTACGTGTAGTAAGACCAATGAAGTAATGCCCATAGGGACAAGTCAATCGATAGATAACATTGGCCATATTACAATTGGTGAATTTATTCAAATGCCATGTTTTTCCGTCCACCACTTGTATACAGTTCACTCACTCCATCAAGTCACACACCGAGCAACCACCGCAAGGATGGTGCCCTGCTGAATGTCCAAGGTGTTCGACACTTGTCTGGGGTGAGTGTGTACCAATCTATCCCGCAAGTTCTGAGATCTTTTAAAAGCAAACCTGGGGGCTGGCATCTTTAAACAATTCGTACTTAAAAGATGCCAGTGTCTCTTGATAATTTGGCAACTTTTTGTGGACAGATGGTCAAACGTGGTGACTACCGGAGGACAATCTCCTTTGTCTTTTTTATTTTTTTCCAGTAACACCGTTCTTGGTGTATTTAATGCCCTCTTCCGGGCATTTCTCACCTTTTTTTACGATATGCACGTTTATCTAGTGTCACTCTCAGCTCATTTGCTTATTCCACAAAATACATAACTGGTGAACTTACAGTAACATCGTGGGCCTTGAATTGGCAGTGTGTATGTGTATTCCGTTACAGGTTGACGGAGTGCGATTGGGACTACTAGACGGGGATGTATACACGTCCGTTACATTGGTGGCTGCAGGTATGCCAGAGAGTGCAACCACCAGGTAAAATTTTATGTCCACTGAGTAATTACTAACCCTGGGCGAAGCAGTACGCTACGCTCGCGGAGTTTGCGCAACTTTGCACTACGCGAGCTGCACGTAGCACAGTGCGAACACGCGTAGTGCAGCGTAGCGTAGTGCATCGGTCATTTTTTGCTTGTTCGCGGTCTTCAACGTCATGTTCGCCACCGCGAGTAAGCAAAATGACATCCCAGCGAGATTCTCAACGCGGGGAGGTCAGGTTTCTCATTGTGAGTGGTTGCGCATGCTCGCGACCACTCTCAATGAGAAACTACCAGTTCACGTTGAGAAAGCTGCCGCTCAAGTAATAATCTACTCAAGCAGCAGAAAACTACAGCTCGCACTGTGCAATATGCCGTTTTTAATGATTGCACAGTGCTGGATGCTTGTCCGCACTGTGCAATCATTGAAAATGCATCTTGCACAGTGCGAACATGCTACTACGCAGCTTGCGGGGCGCTACGTGAAGTTCGCGTAGTGCGAAGTGCACTTCGCGTAGCATCGCGTAGCGCTACTTCGCGAACTACGCCCACCCCTAGTAATTACAATACATCTGAACATTTTGTTTTTTAGGGGCAACCATTGATCAGTGTCACTTTGTGTATGTCTTTATATGTTGTGTTTGTGTGTGTGTCCCACAGGTTTTATTGCTGTAAAGTGACAACAGGGTGTGGACTGACCCCTATCCCTGAAGAACTTGCCGACAAAGATTGATAGGCAACAAAACATGTTGGCTTCATATATGTTAAAACGAAGCTCAACAGTAGCTTCTCGTTTTTAATGTGAGCAGATACCCAGCAGCGAATAAATTTTATCACAGTGCTAGTGGTGTCTAGCTCAGTTTTAGCGGGTTGGAATAGTGATTATAGGTGTTGTAGCCCAGAGGGTTGGGTTGCAGTAGGTTTATGTAGTTAGTTTCACTATTAAAAAACACACATTACTTACACGTTCATTCATTTTTTATTGTTGTGAAGGCGCCTATGATGATAAGTGGAACACACTGATGAGTACCTGTCAGCAGTTCCCTAGTGGTTGTTTCCTTCCCACCTTGCACACACTTTTTTAGAACACCTTTATAATTATAAGGGTGCTTGGAATACGTGGAGACACAGACACAACTATGATTTTAGTAATGAGATAGGTACACCCTGTTAGTACTGCAGAAATGTTGCGTACTATAAATATCGTCACTAATTAAGGAGGCAGGTGCTGCTTGAGAGAGCCTGTCAGAGATGAGGCAGGTTTGTTGATTGTAGTACTGTCCATTTCATTAAACAACTCGAGGCTATCAAGAGGAAAGGGATGGTGATAGCGTCATTACTAAGGCAACTCAAAACAATATTGACAGGACCAATTTTTTTGCCCTTCCTTTGAGTACCGCAAGCAAATTTTCCTCCGCCAATCACTTATGGCAGCGAAGCCCTGAGGGGTAGGGATGCAATTCTGCTTGACACCACCCTGGTGACAGCCTATAGAGTCATGCTAAACCTCCCGTCGTATACTTCGCCTGCACAAATTCGACTTGAGTTTGGACTAACTAAACAACTCCTCGCAAGGCGAGGTTCTTACATCAAGTGCTGGCTCAGAACTAAGAACTCCCCCAGAAACACATTGAACCACCAGCTATGGCAAGAATTGTGCAGCACATCTACCTCGCCATCCAAAAAATACTTGGAGGAATCATTGGCCATTACTGGAAAAGCTGACCTGTGTGAAACTCCAAATACACACTTGCACTTTAAGCACATAGTAAATAAGGCCATCAAGAAGGCGTCTCTCATAGATGACAAAGCAGTCTTTTCACGTAGGAGCCATGCATGGATGACATTGAGTAGTTAGAAATTCCTTGGGCCGCAGGCATATTTTAAACTAGGGTATTCAAGGAAGATCAAAGAAACCTTTTTAAAATATAGGTTAGGTATCCTCCCAGCTATACCGCATCTTCCACCCTGGCTGAGAGAGAATTATGGGAAATCATGCAGGCTATGTGGGGTCGGAATTGAGGACATAGAACATCTTATATGCTCCTGTACTAAGTTGAAAGAGGAAAGGGTCAGCCTACTAAAACCCCATTTCAACGAACGAGGGATACGAACCCAGAGACAGGTGGTACTTGCTTGCTTCGATCCTAAAGACCTACAACTAAATGGGAAGTTAGTGAAGTTCCTGTCATTAGCAGCACCAAAGCAAGAACCGGCGGTACCCTGAGCAAGTGCAAAAATTATACAAGGCCTTAGCCTTCAAAACTGTAAACTGTGTATAGACCCTGGACTGTTCCAGGTACAAGGCGAATATAAGGCCTCTCTTATATTGGAAATTCCTCAGCTTTTAGAAATGTATTTCTACTTTTTTAATATATATCATTTTTAACAATGTGCATTTTTATAATGGTTTTAATTAATCAAAAACAATCAAATGTTTACTTACTTACTTCTTTATTCGTGGACGGGATCCTTATCAAAGATTATCAAAGATTGAACCCATTTCCTCCACAGTTCAGGCCAGTCCGCCCATATTGTTGAAACCTACAGACATATTATGTACACTTATCAAACCAACAAAAAAATAGGGAAAAATGAAGACCATAATGCAGAATAATATAAAAGCAAATGTATTGCACCAATATGCACAACCTAAATCCAGTGGAGAAATGTGAGGTATAACAGACACAAATGACATGGTATATATATATGGTATGGAGCTGCTACCATGATACTATCCAGAAATGAAAACCACATGCCACCATACAATAGCTGCATGTAGAAACATAACTTTAGACATCAGCACCAATCAGCAAAATAAAACACACTTCTAGCCATTAATCCATACCCCGTTAAAAATATCCAGGGAGTGCCTTCACTTGAGGGAGTTCTATTAATATAAATAGGCAACGAGCAAGCACCGCAGGTTGTACAAACAAGCGCTTTCAGAAACATAATCACAAGTCAAGACATTCAAAAACTACCATGCTGTATTTATAGTATTCAAAAGTATAATGCAAACTGACATGCTGTCATCATACATGGCTCCATATAATACAGCCATATATTGTCATCCATGACTCATCTAAGGATGATGCCAATCCAGAATGTGCCTTACCAACTCCAAGTTAGTTGTAAAAGAACATAAAACGCCACAATAAATAAGCGGTCATTTGGCATCGATGTAACAATGGTTTGATGGTGTATACAAATATAAATTAGATCCCCAATCATATATATATATTTCATAATGGGGTATTGCTGAATCACAATACCTACATATTCAACATTAGACGAGTGTGGGAACCTTCCCTCGAACGCAAGCCGCACATGATCAAGGTAAGTGGTATGTAGCAATAAATTGCTATAGCGGCAAGAAATTACCTGCTATGCCTATGCTGATATACAGATCTTAAGAACTTAAAGAAGATTCCCCAAAATCCTTGCCCACCATTTCCAATACCAACCTCCACTCTATTTACACACACCAAAAGGATAAAATCCAAAAGGAAAAAGCACAAGCCACTTACCACACCAGTCAGTGGTTTGTAACAAAGTGTCCATGTAGCGGCTTTCAATTAATTATCAAATCTGCAGCATTTCCAGTCCTTTACGGAATCCTGACTGTCCTTTGGTATGTGTCCCACATCAATCCAACATTAAACGCAGTATGACAAAACAAAACCCATACTATAATAAGTGTCCCGGATCCCCAACCGGCGGCATTTAAGAGACTCCTTAAATACGCCTCTCAGACCAACAATCATTTACCCCCTAATATCATGACCCACCCCATATCAGGTCAGTGGGTCAGCCATGTTGGAATGAATGGATGATAGGTCTGCAAGAGTTATCTTTCAGGGTGAGGTATATAGCTTTTGCAAACAATCACTGTCTCTTGAATTGGGCAGATACTTCTCTTTTTATAGGTGCATCCCAGCTCACAACTGACTTGGAAAACATGTCCAACAGATTCTCCTCCTTTGTCCTCCTTTTCTCTTTCTCCTTGTCTTGTGATTCAGTGATCTGGGCGAATAGATAAAGAGGTGGTGGAGCAGTTGGCACATGTTAGGCCTGGCATCTTTTGGCATGGTCCCCCCTGACTTTTTTTGGCTCCAACCTACTGTTGGGCATTGTTTTACTGGCGTAGGACATTGAGTGCTTTGAGACTGCCATTCAGTGCCAAAGCTCTGTGCTTGTCATATACGTACTGGTGATTTGTGTATATATGATTGACTGATTGGATTTAGCTGTAAGCCACTTGTCTAGGGAAAGCAAATGCTCCTCCATGGATCTGTAGTACTGGTTGTGACACCCCCAGAGGTAGCTCTTCAAACAAGCCACAGGTCTGCCCTGGCAGGTTTTATGTGTTACTGATACTCATATAGGCAGTTAAATTTACTGATTGACAAGGTTCTGTATGTACAAAAATACAACAGAGTATTGGGGGGTCCTAGGGGAGTTAGTTTATAGACAATGTGAGTACCTTGTCCCCCAACTACTACTACAAAAAACAAGAGAGGTACTAAGAGTCTATGAAGTGAAGGACTGACAGGACCAGATTGTGTCCAGTATAAGTGTTCAGATCAAACCGTTGATCTTGAGCACATGACACTATTATGTCATAGAGGTGAGGAAAGGAAGATACAGGGTTTAGAAAGTTAGAACCTAGTACCCATCCGCCCACTCATCAGTGGAATTTCGTCATCTGGGTTGGTGAAAAGAAAGGTGTCCTATGGGCTTTTCCTCAGGGAGAGTCTGAGGTAGCCAGACGTTGGACCCTTAAGAGCCACATCCAACCAACAGAGGATAGTGTGTGAGTGGAAGGGGCAAATAAATTTGCAGTGCTCAGAAAAGAAAAGAGAAGGAAACTAATCCTAGTGATTAAAAATACCTACTATGATGACATAAGAAAAACTTTTATTCGGTGTGACCATCAAAGTGGTATCATTAAAAACAGTATGCTGATAGCATGTAAGGAATTGCTATCTATCATATGTGTTAATTGGTCGACATGTTTCAGCCTATACCGGCTTTCTTCAGGACCTATGATAAGCTACTGCAACATATACTTATCGTGAGTTGGAAGTTGAACATGAACAATCTCCAACAAATGAAGGTGTATCTCCTCCTGTGCATAAAAATGTGGGAAACAAAAAACACAGTGTTAAATATATACAAACTATGTAGTGTTTACCTCAACCTCTTGAAATACAAAGAAAACATAGTCTTCACTCACCCCAATTGTAGGGAGAAAAAACCTCACCTCGCCTGGCAACAGCTCAGGTTGGAAGGAGGCCACGCACTGAAAAGATAAGTGCGAGAATAAGAATTAATAATGCAGTAACTAAATAAGTCCTGCATTATGTTTTAGACTTTTGCAAACAGTGACACCAAAAGGCATAGGGAGGCGGCTGGATTGAGAAGCTGATGTGAAATTCATCTCTAAAAATTGTATCAAACCCCTTAATATTCCAAGGTTATGCTACCAGTGGAGTTATTCAAAGAGGGCCAAAAACCGCCATGCTATGTTGTTAGCGTTAAGTTAAATCAAAGGGAGTTGGAGTCTTCCTATTCAGAGCCCTCTCAGAACGAAGCGCAACATGGAGCGCTGAAGAACTCACCTCTCCGTCGTTACCTCGGGTAGAATCCTGAGCCGAGGGGGAGGTGACTGGCTCACTGAGAATGGCTGTTAATAGCAGCCGGTGGCGGACCTGAGAGAGAACTCTCAGTATGTGCGTTGTTATTGGTTGTCAGAAATCGACCAATAGTGGCAATGCAAGCTAAGCCTGCAGGGGCGCGAACCTCTTGGCGCATTCTCATTGGTTAAGACTTAAACCAATGCCAGCGGATGGAGGCTTTATGTGCGGAACTGTGTGAAATATACGTACCGCTAGTTTTCTATCAGTCATTCATGGTGATCATACATCTGTGTAAGAGAACGACCTCATCTGAGGACTGCATGAAGAGCACTAGCATGGAAAACGTACCCCGCCCGATGACTCCGAGTATGTCAGGGAATCGTCTAAATGGGCTTTGGCACAAGGTGCGTGATTGGTGAACTTGCAACCAATCACGCACTGTTTGGTAGAAAAGGGGGTTGTTTTGTTTACTTTTCATAATGCCAATAAAATATGTTAAAGAACAGGTCCGCTTTCAATAAGAGCTCCGCGGTTTGCAGAGAAATGATAGAAAGCAAATTAATGTTCATCTACACTCCATGTATACATCCGATGGTGTGTAAAAAAGGAAGTTATCATGTCAAACAGGTCGTATCCGAATATAAACAATTGAATAGACAGATCGACCGGCCAAGCCGTGTATACCAAAGGGAAGGCAGTATGTCGGCGGCTTGTCCACTGCTATGTGCGATCCCTAGGTTGCGGCTGCGTATAACAACAATGTTGGGCCAGGCTAAATTTGCATGGTGCCAATATCAAATGGGAAGTCAATTCTATAGACCAGAGAGAGTGGGCCTAGACATTGACAACCTCCCATGTGGGACCAATGAGGTGGAGATGGTGTGCACCCATGTTTCAAATGTTAGCCCCAGGTGACCCAAAACCAAGGTGAACTGTACATATAATGATGTTAAAGAAGGATGCTCACAGTTGCATCCAGGGTATATCATTGTTTAGCCCTTGTGTGTCGCTTCGCAGTTTGTAGACCCACCTTTGCTCTTTTCTCAGAAGGAACAATGAAATGTCTGTGATGTGACTGGGTATGTGTGGTTGTTCCAGGATTAACCACCTCAGTTCATCAGGATGATGTTTTTTCTCCAGAAAATGTGAGGTAAGGCGGGTAGCCTGTTTTGTGCGTCTGATTGTACTTTTGTGCTCTTGGATGCGCAGTTTGATTTTTCTTGCTGTCATCCCTATGTACCTTAAGCCACAAGGGCAGGTGATCTGATAGATGACTTTGTCACTATTACAGTTTGTGTGACGTTTTAGTTTCCAGGGTATAGGGGTGCCGATATCGACTTCCAGGGTTTTGCTGGTTTGGGCACACACTGAGCAGTTGCCACAAGGATAATGGCCCTGCACTGGAGGAAGATTCCATAGGTTAGGAGTGGATTCTGCAATGTCATCACGAGGTCTTGTGTGTACAAGAGCATCTCTAAGATTAGCCCCTCTCTTAAAAGAGAACAGTGGTAGAGAGATGTGTTCACCAGAGCTATTCAAGATGCGCCATTTCTGTCTAATTATTTTCTGTATTTTAGACGAAGAGGTGTTATATGTGGTGACACACACTATTCTGTTGAGGGGTGGTTTAGCAACTGGTGGTTCAAGTAGGGCCTCATGAGTATTATTGGCAGCACGTTTGAAAGACTTGTGAACCAGAGATTTAGGATATCGCCGCATTCTCAGTTTGCTAGTGAGATCCTTCGCTTTTGCACGGAAGTCTACAGTGTCAGAGCAGTTCCTCCGGACCCTGAGGAACTGGCCAAAAGGAAGATTTTCCCTCAGGGAGCGGGAAGATGGCTGTCAAATCTGAGCAATGAGTTCCGTGCCATAGGTTTCCGATATAGAGAACTGGCCAAATGCCCTTCTTGTGGAAAGATTGTCAAATCAAGAAATGGGAGTTCAGTTTTACTGTGCTCTAATGTGAACCAAAGGTAAGGGTTTTGTCCGTTCAACCAGTCTTGAAAAAGCACGAGGGATTGTATATCTCCTTGCCAGACCACTATGATGTCATCAATGTACCGTTTCCACATCTTCAAATGATGAAGATGTGGATTGGTGTTATTCAGTACCTGTTGGGTCTCAAAATGATGGACATAAAGATTCGCTAAGCTGGGTGCGAATTTGCTGCCCATAGATGTCCCCGAGATCTGTAAATACAGAGAGTCCTCGAAGGCGAAAAAGTTTTCGGTCATGGCAATTCTTGCCAGCTCCATTATAAAATGGATGGGAGTTGCAATATCCGCCGAAAAATCTTCTAGAAGTGTTTTAACCGTCTCCAGTGTCTCAGTCTGTGGTATACACGTGTAGAGTGATTCGACATCAAAACTAGCTAGAATGTCAGTGTTGATGTCGAAAGGGACATCGGGTAGTTTCCGTAAGATGTCCTTGGTATCTTGGAGATATGTTGGCATGGTTTTCACAATTGGACTGAGAAAAACATCAACAAAGCTTGATAGAGGCTCTAACAAAGATCCAATTCCAGAGATAATCGGCCGGCCAGGCGGTGGTCTGGCCGGTTTATGAATCTTTGGAAGGGTGTAGAAATACGGAATGATGGGGCATTTCGTGACTAGAAAGTTGGCCTCTTGTGTTGTAATCCATCCCTCAGTGCTCGCTTCTTCCACTAGACACTTGATCTCATTGGAGAGTCTGGCAGTGGGATTATCATCAATGAGGGTGTAGAACTGTGTATTGCCTAATTGTCTAAGACATTCATTACGATATGTAGTGATGTCTTGAACGACAATGGCTCCCCCCTTGTCCGCCGGTTTGATCACTATCGTGGTGTCTTTGGAAAGCGAATTTAGGGCGGCTCTGTCTTTCTTAGAAAGGTTCTGGTAGTTTCCTTCTTTGGAGAAGTTTATAGAATTCAAGTCTTGCAACACTGCTGCCTCAAAAGTGCCAACCTTGGATGGCACTTGTTGGAGTAGAGGCATAAAGTTGGATTTTACTTTCAGTCCTGTGTTCGTGTCATTATTCGGTATAGTGCAGGGCCATTATCCTTGTGGCAACTGCTCAGTGTGTGCCCAAACCAGCAAAACCCTGGAAGTCGATATCGGCACCACTATACCCTGGAAACTAAAACGTCACACAAACTGTAATAGTGACAAAGTCATCTATCAGATCACCTGCCCTTGTGGCTTAAGGTACATAGGGATGACAGCAAGAAAAATCAAACTGCGCATCCAAGAGCACAAAAGTACAATCAGACGCACAAAACAGGCTACCCGCCTTACCTCACATTTTCTGGAGAAAAAACATCATCCTGATGAACTGAGGTGGTTAATCCTGGAACAACCACACATACCCAGTCACATCACAGACATTTCATTGTTCCTTCTGAGAAAAGAGCAAAGGTGGGTCTACAAACTGCGAAGCGACACACAAGGGCTAAACGATGATATACCCTGGATGCAACTGTGAGCATCCTTCTTTAACATCATTATATGTACAGTTCACCTTGGTTTTGGGTCACCTGGGGCTAACATTTCAAACATGGGTGCACACCATCTCCACCTCATTGGTCCCACATGGGAGGTTGTCAATGTCTAGGCCCGCTCTCTCTGGTCTATAGAATTGACTTCCCATTTGATATTGGCACCATGCAAATTTAGCCTGGCCCAACATTGTTGTTATACGCAGCCGCAACCTAGGGATTGCACATAGCAGTGGACAAGCCGCCGACATACTACACGGCTTGGCCGGTCGATCTGTCTATTCAATTGTTTATATTCGGATACGACCTGTTTGACATGATAACTTCCTTTTTTACACACCATCGGATGTATACATGGAGTGTAGATGAACATTAATTTGCTTTCTATCATTTCTCTGCAAACCGCGGAGCTCTTATTGAAAGCGGACCTGTTCTTTAACATATTATATTGGCATTATGAAAAGTAAACAAAACAACCCCCTTTTCTACCAAACAGTGCGTGATTGGTTGCAAGTTCACCAATCACGCACCTTGTGCCAAAGCCCATTTAGACGATTCCCTGACATACTCGGAGTCATCGGGCGGGGTACGTTTTCCATGCTAGTGCTCTTCATGCAGTCCTCAGATGAGGTCGTTCTCTTACACAGATGTATGATCACCATGAATGACTGATAGAAAACTAGCGGTACGTATATTTCACACAGTTCCGCACATAAAGCCTCCATCCGCTGGCATTGGTTTAAGTCTTAACCAATGAGAATGCGCCAAGAGGTTCGCGCCCCTGCAGGCTTAGCTTGCATTGCCACTATTGGTCGATTTCTGACAACCAATAACAACGCACATACTGAGAGTTCTCTCTCAGGTCCGCCACCGGCTGTTATTAACAGCCATTCTCAGTGAGCCAGTCACCTCCCCCTCGGCTCAGGATTCTACCCGAGGTAACGACGGAGAGGTGAGTTCTTCAGCGCTCCATGTTGCGCTTCTTTCTGAGTGGGCTCTGAATAGGAAGACTCCAACTCCCTTTGATTTAACTTAACGCTAACAACATAGCATGGCGGTTTTTGGCCCTCTTTGAATAACTCCACTGGTAGCATAACCTTGGAATATTAAGGGGTTTGATACAATTTTTAGAGATGAATTTCACATCAGCTTCTCAATCCAGCCGCCTCCCTATGCCTTTTGGTGTCACTGTTTGCAAAAGTCTAAAACATAATGCAGGACTTATTTAGTTACTGCATTATTAATTCTTATTCTCGCACTTATCTTTTCAGTGCGTGGCCTCCTTCCAACCTGAGCTGTTGCCAGGCGAGGTGAGGTTTTTTCTCCCTACAATTGGGGTGAGTGAAGACTATGTTTTCTTTGTATTTCAAGAGGTTGAGGTAAACACTACATAGTTTGTATATATTTAACACTGTGTTTTTTGTTTCCCACATTTTTATGCACAGGAGGAGATACACCTTCATTTGTTGGAGATTGTTCATGTTCAACTTCCAACTCACGATAAGTATATGTTGCAGTAGCTTATCATAGGTCCTGAAGAAAGCCGGTATAGGCTGAAACATGTCGACCAATTAACACATATGATAGATAGCAATTCCTTACATGCTATCAGCATACTGTTTTTAACGATACCACTTTGATGGACACACCGAATAAAAGTTTTTCTTATGTCATCATAGTAGGTATTTTTAATCACTAGGATTAGTTTCCTTCTCTTTTCTTTTCTGAGCACTGCAAATTTATTTGCCCCTTCCACTCACACACTATCCTCTGTTGGTTGGATGTGGCTCTTAAGGGTCCAACGTCTGGCTACCTCAGACTCTCCCTGAGGAAAAGCCCATAGGACACCTTTCTTTTCACCAACCCAGATGACGAAATTCCACTGATGAGTGGGCGGATGGGTACTAGGTTCTAACTTTCTAAACCCTGTATCTTCCTTTCCTCACCTCTATGACATAATAGTGTCATGTGCTCAAGATCAACGGTTTGATCTGAACACTTATACTGGACACAATCTGGTCCTGTCAGTCCTTCACTTCATAGACTCTTAGTACCTCTCTTGTTTTTCGTAAGGTTCTGTATGTCTCTAGCTACATCAGAGTACTCTCTTGGGGCAGGGTGCGGTGTCGGGAAAAGGCAGGGCATGTGCACATGTGCACAAAATGCACTGGTAGTGAATGAAGCCAGATGATGTCTCGGGTAAGGTGGGACCTGCTTCTTAAATTGATTAACATGGGGGACCAGTTGAAAGGTTATTGAGCTGTAATTCCTATGTGCAGAAGAGTAGCAGTATGGTGTTTGATATCGATGAGTTAGTAATGGCAAATCCTCCCCGGTCATGCGAGTGAGCTACATTTCTGCTTCCAGACAGACAGCCAAAAACTAGGGGCTCAAGGAAAACTGCAAATCTCTGGCTCTGAGGGGCCTTCCTGGGATGGCCATGAGGGGGTGGAATTGGCACCTGCATTCCAAGGGGCAGGGTCTTGGCCCCACTAAAAATATTGACCAAGTCTCAGTGTAGGATGGTAGACAGGACAACATTTAGAGAGGGCCTGTGCATTTCAAAGGTGGCCTTTTGAACTGTTTGCATTTTCAAAGGCTATTGTGGGTATAACTACTAGAACTCTACCCTCAGGAGTTAGTGACACTTTTGGGATTGAAACATACTACCCTGATTCGACTCTGGGACATCGACAAGAGTAACCCTTGGGGCAGGAGGGACTGCAACCTAATTATCCACAACTTGTGGTGGCCTGGGGCTTGTTGTGCTCCAGGAAGGGGACTATCACTTGGAGGATTTTGCCTGGATGTTGCTGGCCTGCAGCTAATTGCCAACTGCTGTGGCCTCGGTCCCTAAGCACTCTCCAAGGGCAATTTGACTGACTTTTTGTCCACGAGATCCCAGGGGACAGAAAGGATCTCCCCCTTTACACAATATTGCAGGAACCACTCAGGGTGCGGTGGAAATGGGTGGATGTGATCATTGGTTTGGACAGCAACCATCCTGATGTATGCTGTAATCACACTGTGAAGAGGAGAGTGCTCATAAAGATCAGTGGCCCACTTGGGGTACTGGAACGTGAGAAGTTCAAGGAGTACTGGGGAAGTTTGCTGAGTCCAAGAGACCCATGCTTGCAATCGGACACCTATGCTAGCTTGCACTCTATAGCATGTAGTGTCTGAGGGGTGTTGGGGGATTTTCGCTGAGTCGGCGGAACTCGAGCTGGAAGCCTAGACTGTCTCTGACCTCCAGATTTGGAGAACGACATCGCAGCTTCCATCCGAGGTCACTGACTCACTCACTCCGGAACCACACCACAAGGGACTCTGTTGTTGAGAATATCGTGACCGGATCTGAGGGATCTTGTGTGCACCCACGGCTGGCTGCCAGGAGCAGCTGCAGCTTGCACCTTCACCTGAGGGAAAACATTTCTCCAATTTGGCAGCAACCCACCTTCCGGTGTCACAGTCTTTTACCTACAGGGGAATAGTGATCCTGCACTTGTGAAGATGCCACTGGGTGCCTGAAGGCCTAATTTGGAGGGACAAAACCCAGTAACGGTTTCCTTCCACATTAGGTGGTACCGACAATGTAATCAAAGTGTTGCCAGTGGTGCAATGTGTATAGTTGGCTGGTGCAGTTTGAGTGGCTGGATCACGAAGAGTAGTCAAAACCTGTGATTTCTTGACTATTACAACTGTACAGGGTATGCAATATTGGGAATGTTGTGTTCTCTGCTAATGTGTTAGCAGGAAAGTGGAACACATCTGAACAGCCTCCATATATGCTTCTGTCACTTTTGATGTGGGAGGGATTGCTTGGATCGTGAACACCTCGGGAAAGAACACATATGGGCTTATGTTGCTTACAAGGCTGGGAGGATAAAGGGACAAGTGAGTACCTATGACTAGTACATATATGTTTATGTCATTCTGCTGGTAATGGGAGAATTTGGCAATTGTATACAACAGTAAAACATATATCCAAGATGTATGTCATTTTGATTTTAATGTGTCTGTAATACAAAGACTAGTGTTTTATATATATGGTGTGGAGCCTTTTTGTAGTGTACTTAGTGTGTTGTGAGGGTGGTGTAGTGCCAATACTTTACATTTTGATGCTGAGGATAGGTCTGACTGCTTTGTGCCAAGCTATCCAAGGGGGAGCACAGGTTATCAGACAAGTTTGTGGTATTCATCCTTTCCAGGAATGTGGAGTCAGTCTGGCTTTGATGCATCCCAGCTAGCCAGAAACCACGAGTTCTAACAATACATAAGTTCTAACTGAGCCGTTGAGGTGGCTAATTTGGTATTTAAATTTCTCCCGGCTATCTCTCATACTTCAAACTTGGAATTCGTGCTTATGTTTTTTTGCCTCTTCATGATAGTATTTGTAGAGGGGCCATTGGTCATCCTCTATCTTATTTTTAGGATCCTTCAGTTTCTTCTTTAAACTAGCTTAGCAGTCTATATTGAAGGTATCAAGCTCTGGAAAGGACTTCTTTCCATCCTCATTTGTCAGTTTCACCCTGTTAGACCTGGCATCCTTGTCATGGTTTTCCTGACTTTTTGCCTCTACCTCCTGTATTTTTTATGCTGTGCTGGATCTCGTTTTTGCTGGCTTAGATGCTTTGGGCACTGTCGCCTGTTGAAAAGTGTCAAAGTGCAAGTGCTCCCTGTGTATATTGATATTGTGATTGGTTCTCACTGATTGGCATATTTATGTTACCAGTAGGTCCCTAGTAAAGTTCACTAAGTGTGCCAGGGTGGGTAAATCAAATGCTACTAGTGGGCTTGCAGCATTGATTGTGCCACCCACATGGGTAGCCCTGAAAATAGGTCTCATGCCTGCCACCGCAGTGCCTGTGAGCAGTTTGTTAATTGCCATGTCGACTTGGCAAGTGCACCTACTTTCCAGACCTTACGCTTTCCTTTTCTTACACATAGGACACCCTTATGGTAGGCCCAAGGTACCCCCCTGGACAGGGTGCAGTGTATGTGAAAGGTAGGACATGTTCTGGTGTGTAACATGTCCTGATAGTGAAATACTGCCAATTTCGATTTTCACTATTGAAAGGCTATCTTGCCCATAGGACAAAATTGGGAATGCTTTGTAACATTTCGCAAGCATATCTTGCCATAGGGATAAGATGGAAAAATGGAGTTTAGTACCCCTGAATTCAGAATTTGATAACACATCTTTTAGTAAAGGTGGTTTTTAAATTGTGTGTTTGAAAATACCACTTTTAGAAAGTGGCTATTTTCTTTTTCAACCTTCCTGTGTGCCTCCTCCTTTTTGAGGATTGACTGTCTGGCTTTGGAGTGACAGGGGCTGGGGAGTTGCAGTGGCTCCAGGAGTCTGGATGAGTCAGCACTAGGCTGAATATGCCTGATCTGCATTTGGAGTGGTGGGAGGAGTAGCACCTGTACCTGAATAGGGCTGTGCCTGCCTTTCACAAGGCTGTCTTTGCCCCCCTTGGGTATGTCTGGAACCAAGTCCCCACACTGACAAAGAATATTGTTGAGCAATGGCAGAGTGCCCCCCAGAACTGCTTTGAACTGGGCTTAGAGCCCCTTGCACAAAGAGAACATAGACATTTTGGAGTATAAGTATCAGACCCAAAACCCCAGTTCAAGAGGAACCTTTACCAAGGTGAAGAGCTGGAGAGACTGAGAAGTGCTGCCCTTGCTGTGTGTCTGGCGTCGGCCTGCAGTTGCTGTTTCTGCCAAGGAAAGGAGAAGGACTTTGGTGTGCGCTTAGTCCCATGCATGAAGGAGATCCCCAAAGGGCTGAAGTGAGCTGGCCTCCAATTTAGAAGTCTCAGGGATAAAAAGACCCCCCGCTCCCCTGAACTCTGCTGTGGTGAGTTATGACCTGCTTTGAGGTACCTGTGCCAGTTTTGGGTCTCTGGAGGTTGTTCCTGCTGTATGGAGCTGGAAGAAACCGAAGAAAAGCCAGGAAATCTGTTTATGATGCTGTCAACAATGCCGCTGTGATGGCGCGACCTGCATTGAGGCCCGGGGAGCAGTTCGTGGAGTGAACATCGCATCACCCGGCCTGCTTCGCAGCTCCGATGCCCTACGACACCCGGAGATGCCCGCGGTGATCGGCCATGCCTGACGCCAGCGCTCGTATCGACTTTGTCATCGCAAGCGCCTACATCCTTTTATCGCAGTGCAGATAACCGCTGAGGGCAACTTTACGAACTTGCCGACGTCGCTCCGTCAATGGAGCTGACATCGGCAATCTTCAACGCTGTGCATTATCACCAACTTCGTTTCCAAGGTACTGTTTATTTGAGGGTCTGTGTAACTCCGCGCCCGACGCCGTGATCCTCGCGGTCGGCACCGTACTTTGTATTTTTTGCTAACACGACATCGCATTAGCCCCTCTTGGTGCTATATGATTTCTACAAGTTTATGTTTGCAATATCCTTTTGAAAGTCATTTTTCTGAATATTTGTATGTTGGAGTTTTTGTCGTTTTAGTCTTGTCAAGTTTAGATAAAGATACTTTATTTTTCTAAACTGGTGTGGTGTCTATTTGCGGTGTTTCACTGTGTTACTGTGAGTGTTGGTACAAATACTTTACACATTTCCTTTAGGATAAGCCTGTCTGCTCGTGCCAAGCTACCAACGGGGTGAGCAGGGGTTATCTACAGTGTGTATCCCCCTTACCCTGACTAGAAGCAAGGGTCCCTATTTGGACAAAAGTACCTACCTCTGCCAACTAGAGACCCCCATTTCTAACACACCCACTCTCATAAATATTTGCAAATGCCTTTATTATGTTGTTGGTAGATAGCACCGGCTGGAGTCTCTTTTAGCGAGGTTTACTATGTTTGAATAGTTGGGACTCATCACTGTTCCTTACAGTTTACTCACAACCTTAAAACAATATACTGAAACGCCTCAAAAGTTTGTATAAATTACAATGCTTGAGGACAAAGAACCAGAAAAGTCCATAAGTCCAAGGTAATGTAGTATATTTTTATTGTCTTTATTGTTTTTACACACTTTCATCCAAGTACATGATCATCAGCCGACACATGCTTCACCAAATGGGACTTTTTCAAGGGATGTGATTACAAACTGTATTCCTTATTCCTTTATTAACAATGCATGAAGTAAGATGATATAGGTGCTGGGGTACAAATTTCTTGCAGTTGATCTCTCCTGTGGCCTATTCGACTGGTAGATTCTTCCTAATAACAAATATAGTCAACCTTCAAACATATCAAAGTTACAGCTAACCTTATGTTAGGTAAGGTCTGAGGTCGACGGGACTCAACTGTCTGAGAAAGCAAGTAGAACATTAAATGGCTCTACCATTCACTAATTGTGTAACAACTCTAGAGTTCACTAATGGTGCAATGGTTTCACTTTATTAGATGTTAGATGTTGATGCAAGAATTTTGGACACCTCCCTAACATCTAAACAAGGGATGTATTGCAGTTTTGAAATATAATTTCTGAAGGTGTGTTGAAAAATAAGTATGAGACAAAGTAAACTGGGTGTCAGATCTCATTACTATCACTGTGATAGCTAATTACATTGACAACTAAGTGTATGAACAACTTCCACTGATTCCTCAGTGATTCTGTGTGTGCCGTCTTAAAGTCCTCTTTCAAAATTTCAATGGCTCAGCAATTCACACCCATGCATATCGGACTTCTAAAAATAATTTTTTACTTCAGGGACTCTGTGAACATAGGCATGTATATGCTCCACATATTTACTTTAATGGGTTTTTCCCCTCCTGTTAGACCTGTTAGACTTAGGATGGTCTTCACCCAAACTTTTTGCCTTGACCCTCTATTTTTGCTAATTTTGTTGGCCTCTGGACTCTGTGCGCTTGACCACTGCTAACCAGTGCTAAAGTGCATGTGCTCACTCCCTAAAACATAGTAACATAGTCTTACAACTAATTGGAATATTTAATTTACTTATAAGATCCCAGTAAAGAGGTATGACATGTACCCAGGGCATGAACATTACATGCTACTAGTGGGAATGTTGCACCAATTGTGTCACCCACTTAAGTAGCCTGTCAAACATGTCTCAGGCCTCCCATTGCAGCCTGTGTAGGCAGCTTTAAACAATTCAACTATGCAAGATAAGCCTTTTGCTAGGCCCAAACCTTCCTTTTTAATTCATAAAAGTCACTTCTAGGGTAGGCCCTAAACAGTCCATAGGGCGGGGTGCAATGTATTTAAAAATTGGACATGTGCGTTTAGCTGTTAAATGTCCTAGTAGTAAAAAAGTAATATAATGTTTTTTTACTACTGCAAGGTCTGCCTCTCTCACAGGAAACATTGAATTGGATTGGATGCCTAATACATTTAATAACTGTATGAATTTCAATTGGGAGCAGGTAATAATATTGAGTTTGGTGTCTAAATATTTGTAATTTAAAACCCTTTTTAATGGTAAAGTCAGACTTTGAGTCACAATTCTGAAAAGCTTACTTTTAGAGAGTTGGCATTTTCTTGTCCCAGCCATTTGGTGCCTGCCGCCTGTATCCCGGGCAGGCCTGGACATAGTTTGCAGAGTTTTGCTACGTGGAACTCCGCAAAGTGACAAAATAACTCTGCAAAGTCCCATCAAGTGGCGGAGTGCAGTGTGAACTGCTGTTCACGCTGGTTTTTCTGCCGACCGGGTAGAACCCGAGCTGGAGCTCGGGCTTGCAAACTTACCGCTCGCGAGCATGAGCAGGTAAAAAACTCTGCTGCACTACGTGGATTGGACTTTTCTGCACTCCACGAGCTCCGCGAAGCGCGGAGTGCAGAAAATTCTGTGAACTGAGCGAAGTTCACCGCATAGGCCTAATCCTGGGTCACATGACTAGGGGGAGCTGGCAGTACGTCTTTGCGCATTTCTCTCAGATGGTGGGAAAAAGTGGGAATAGGTGTTGGCAGGATGGACCATCTCCGACTTGATAGAGGAACAGAGCTATCGTCTAACATACTTTCACATCACAAAGACTCTGCATGAGCACACTCACAAAGGGTTTGACACTAGTCTAGTGTTCCCCCCTACATGCTGAGGCCAAGGCAGAGTGGAAGGAAATTTCAAACACCTCTTGGGGTGGAGACCTCCCAAACCTTCTTGTACTTCAAAGTTGGCACCAAGTATAAGAACCCCTGTGATGCTCAACGGCAGAAGGACTGCTACTCTGCTTCCCTGCTACTCTGATGCCCTGCTGCTTGTTGCCTTGCTGCTTGAGTGAAGATGATTGGACCTGCATATTGATTCCAGGACCACTAGACTGACTTCATGGACAAATTGGCAGGCCTCAGGGACAGAAAGGCTCTAACAACCTAGAACCCTGCAGTTGGACTCTGCCTGCTATGAGTCATGCCCTCAAGTGGTGTCACCCCAGTCCTGGACCTTTGGAAGTGGGCCTGAAAGTGCTCTGTCAGCCTCGCTTTGGTCTCTTGCACAGAAGCAACACAGCACGACACATCTCCTCACAGCTCCACATCGGCAACCACTGCTGCATGAGGCATCACCGACTCAGGATCTTGCATCGCAGCCTGCAGCTACTCAAAACCACCACTGCGAGACCCATACCTGACACAGGACATCGCATTGGAAGCCATTGTTGACGGCATCCTTGACAATGACGCAGGACCTCACATCACAAGCCCCCCGTTGACAGCCGTGGCCCATGCAGTTTTTGAACATACGACTGCGAGGGAAAATTAAATAAATAATTAATTTGCCTTTGTGGTCGTATGTCAAAATACCCTCTCCCCCCCCCCACCCCCCCAATGCCCCACACTGCTCTTATCGGCATGGACCGCAGCAGCCCGTTGATGGCTTATTCAGATCCACTGCTGCACAGCACATCTCCTACATTGAAACTTTCATTGCAGCCTGTCGGAACCACCATTGTGCAATGCATCCTCGACGCCACATCTCGCCACGCTCCACAACAAGGATTTAGATTCTTTTTTTAACAAGCCTAACTTGGATACAATATCCAGCCCTCACTTCATTATGGTCCGCCTGAACTTCTGACTTTGTCATGGTGGTCCAGAATGAACAAATAACCACAGGTGGTGCTTTCTGCTTCTAAGCACTGTTTTCACTTAAATCTTTAAAATTGGTTATCTCCAGTTCTACTGTTTGGATTTTTCGTTGTTTTGGTCCTCCATATTATTTATATTACATTTTACACTATTTTTCTAAATTTGTATGGGATTTTTCTTGTGTTGTTTTTTCACTTTATTAACATTTGAAGTACCGCATAAATACTTTACACATTGCATCTAAGTTAGGCCTGATTGATTTTGTGCCAGAGGGTTGAGCACAGGTTAATGTGGGGTTTGCTTGTATTACACCCTGACAGAAATTGTGGTTTCTGCTTGAGTAGGATTTTACCCCGCCCTCCAACCAGTATCCCAATTTCCTACACCTCCTCTTCTAGAAAAGGTTAATTTGAGCGAGTAATAATTATTGAGATTAGTGCTTTCTTATACCAAGAATAATATATCTCTCATTCTGAGAATGACTGATTTATCCCACTGTAAAGTCACCCTGGGGTAAATCCCTTAATGCACCCTGAATTATTTTCCTGGTGGGATTCTGAGTTTTTCAGATCGGTAAGAGGGGCAACCTGCAGAATCGATTTTACGGCATTATAATTCTACACGTTTTTAGATCGAGCCTAGCAGCAGCACTCATGCACTGCTCGCTCTGCAAGACTGCTGTAGTAGAGTATGGGAGAGAAACTGGGCCAACTCTCCTCCCATATTTTTTTTGGCTTGTGTCATTGTCTTTCGTAGATGCTGCGTTCGAATTTGTTAATAAGCTTGTTAGTCCCTCCTTTGTACGGCCTTATCTTCATTTGTACCCTTGCATGGAGTGTAGCCCTTTTACTTCCATTGTTACACAGGACCTGTTATTTAGTCTGTAAGAATTATTTACTTTATTTAGTTTCTCCCACTGCAGGCCGGACATGCGCTGCTTTAGCTGAAACCGCTTGTATTTTTTGAAGCAGCAAAGCCACCCCTTAACACGGTGTCCACTTTCAATCCCTTTAATCTGGCATTATCTTGTGTCTGTTTTAACCCCCCATGTAAAATGGATTTCGAAATGATTAGCAAATTAAGTCATATCCATTCCAGGTAGCACATAATCCTGTGCTAAGGGACTGAAGCTGACAACAGCACATCTGTGTCACATGTCATCTGTACTAAAGCCACCTGATGGGTTGCTTTCAAAAGCCTGTTTTATTAACAACAGTACCCCCACTAATACTACCACCACCAATACCACTAATACTACCACCACCAATACCACCACATCAATACCACCACCTCCCCCAATAACACCGCCACCACCAATACCACCACCACCAATACCACTACTACCAATACCACCAATACCACCACCACCACCCCCAATACCAGCACCACCAATACCACATCCACCACCAATACCACCAATACCGCCACCACCAATACCAATACCACCACCACCAATACTACCACCTCAGCACCTCCCACTCACTAGTAATACCAGGGCCACTGAACGAGGCTGGAGCTGCAGCCGAGACCGTCCCGCCCTTCCTCCATGCCTGCTATAAAGCACAGCCCGCCCTGCACCAGGAGGTGAAGCCAGGGCCTACTACAGCTGGAGTGTTTTTCTTAGGCCAAAGATGGCAATGACATTACACAATGGCACACTGCACTCTCAAATCACAGAGAGGGCAGGAAATAGCTGGCCGCCCCCACCCGCACTTCCTTCTGAGCCCTGACAGTGTAATCGCAGAGCGAAAGGTGTTAGAGCACTTTGTTAGTGTTTATAGCTTGGATCATATGTAACTCTCACTTCACACTTTGCACACTTTGTATCTGTGTAATTTACAACACCTACACATCTTCTTCACTGCACTATTTATCTCTACTTTGAAGATGTTGCAGGCCGATCGTCTCCTCTGATATTTACAATCTAACAAGCAGTCGAGAAGGCCCTTCATTGCAATGCAATAGGTCTCGCTTTAAGCTATTAGTACTGTAAAGGACAACGTCTTTGATTTATGTTTTACAACCCAAAACATAAATAAAAGGCATTTGTCATTTACAATGCCAATAGCTCAAACTCGTGTGAATGGGAGACCTATTGCATTGCAAATACTTGTTCTTCCAAGTTGTGCAGGAAAAAAAGCAGGTCAGTAAGAGATTATTACAAAACCGATAATTCAGTGCAAACTTTGAGGCCGAGGCTGATTTAGCACCTCAATAATGGCGAATGTGTTTTCAGTGAGCATGCATAGCGGGGTGCATTATCTTTCAAATCGGTCTTAAAAACCACATGTGTTGATTTTGTGGCGAATCGATACCTTACTGTTAACACGGGTTCCTGTTTAGCTAGTTCTTTAATTCTGCTACTTTTCGAGGAATTTCGCTTTTTTACAATTATGTTGTTTATTACTATGTGTTTGTCTACAGCCCCATAAAACACCTGGTAGTCCATCTCTGCATAGCTGTCGTTTCATAGGAGGCTGCAGTAACTCAAACTAGAAGACTGCAGCTCAAAGCCCTTGCCGTCTTTCCAGGAAATACGGTGTTTATTGCAGAATTTGATTTATGTGTTTCTGTACCCGCGGGCCAACGCAAAGGAAGCCAAACATGTACAGCTACTGAAGGTGAAAATTGAACATTATCCGCTTCACAGAATATTCGGTTGACAGCCTGCAGACGCAATATATGGATGACTTGGATGCGTGGCCATGTGTTAACTGGTCAAATAGAGGTTTTAGGATAATGATGGCACGAAATGTTCTCAGATAAGGTCTTACGGGCCTATATTGTTTGCCCGCCCCATGGCTTCTGCAAACACTGCACGCATTAGACGGAGTGCAGCTGAGGCCCTGCTCTTAGCCTGAATACACCCAGTGACGTAACTAAAGGACCGGCAGCCCCTGCGGTACACGAAGGTGAGCGGAGGGGGGGGGGGGGGGGCACGAGGTGCAGGAAGCCCCTTCCTACGATATGCGCGGGCGACGGATTCCTGGCCTGAGAGCTTCGGTCCCTTCGGACGGGGTCCGTTCCCCCCTCCCCATCTACTTTGCAGGTGGTCCCATGATGTTTCGTTACCCCACTGTAAAAACCTCCTTCGAACTCAGCCCAGCAGCCTTTAAATTCTATCACAGGTTTGCCTCCTACCTTCCTGTATTGCCATACCGTGATTATAAACTTTTTAGTCTCACCCTGAGGATTCACTTCGACAAGTCTTTTATTTTATTTTATACATATAAATATTTTGTTGTTTTTAATAATAACACAGTAAGGCTGGTAGAAGGCTAGAGTGCAATCCTAAAACAATAATATTTCATTCCCAGAGTTGCATTCTCAACTGGCAACAATGACAACTACTAATTCATAGGATAAACTTGTTTGGGCATTTAAGCAGTTAATGAGGAACAAAAGTTATCATGGAGTTCCATTAGTTTCCCATATAAAAATATCTCTCCCATTTCAGGAGAAATATGTTACACTTTCTAAAAGTGGGAAGATTTAAAAGTTCAATCAACCATTCATCTACATTACTGCTGGGCCATATCTACAAAGCCACGTAAAGCCACCCTACATGTTTTTTCATGGCCTGTAGAGCAGAAGTCTCTGCATTGTCTCATCCTGCGAGAGGAGGCGTGCCATGGGCGTTACTGTGGGTGTTCCATGTAAAACTCATGGCATTTGACACATTCCCAGATTTATGAGAGTTTGTACACATGGGAATGCCTCAAAAACCTACACCTGCTCAGGGGTGGTGTAGGGGAGGCACAATGAGGAAAAATAACAGTATTTCTCCTCATTTTTTAGGTTGAGCCTGGCATACGCAGCCCGAAGCTCTTTCTCCAGCGAGCTCTATTGTTGTGGGCTTGCCTCGGAAGGGGGACAGGAGATGGACATGCGCAGAGCTTTGGCGATTTGAGCAGGTGTACGCGCACGTACATCCACGCAGCGTGCACATCTCCTGTCCCCCTTCCTTCGAGCCAGGATGCAGTTTCACTTTCACCACTTTTCACTATCACCACTTTTACTTATTCCTTATTAAAAAAAAATCTCGCCCCATCGTTGGAGCGGCCTTTAATGGCGGGTCCGCTCAGGAAATAAATCTGTACTCAGCGCCTTCATCGGCACAATCACCAGGTAAATGGAGAATCCCCACTCACCCGGTATGGCGTCTGGCTACGGCACTGTTCCGGAGCACTCCAGCTCCTCTATCCTTTAGCCAGCACGACGCAGGGCTCTCTCCTTAGGCATGGGAGCCCGCAGTGCTATCAGCCGCTCTTCACCCGGGCCTCTCCTGGGACCCGGGACTTCAGCTCCCGCACTTCCTCTTTGGCGCCGGGGCTACCTCTTCACAGCGAAAGTTAGAATTACAGCGCATGCGTAGGCAGCCCTTGCCCTCCTTGGTCTCCTCCCCGGATGTGCAGCTGCTTTCTGTTTTGGTTCTTAATTCACTGCCTCAGCTCGGTACACTTTGGGTAGCTTCTTGGTTTATATGTTTGGTAGCACCTCACGTATGGCTGACTCTGCCTCAGTGCCGCCAGCTTTTAACTTGTCGACAGTTGCCTACACGGACCACTGCGAACATCGCCTGTCAGTTCAGCAAAGAGGAGGGAGAGCCTTGTAACTCGCAGTTTAGCTGAACTCTCTGTTGCCTGGTAAAGCTGTAGTTCTGGTGGCCAGTAATGCTTCCGTCCTCTCCAACCAGGAGGCCGAGGGTGTAATTATCGAAGCTGTGACGTACCTGCCATCAACATCAATCGAACAATGCCGACGCTGTTGAAAGATGTGTCGGGCCCAGCAGGTCCCAGGTGAGCAGGCAATGCCAGTGAATTGGCACATTGTTCGCGGACACCAGGGAAGGCTTGCCCGATGGCATGCTGGTAGCACTATTGGCCTGCCAACTCTCCAGCCCAGTGCATGCTTCTCAGGCGGATACTTCCTTTCAACGACTGGGTGTGTACCCCCAAGGGACTGATGTTATGTTATGTTAATTTCGATTTATATAGCGCCAAATCACTGACAGGTCTCTTGGCGCTTGCTTTGGGAACCCGTCCTGGCTTTCCCTGCGATATAACCCCTACTGGGCATCCCCAAGGTGAAGGCCAGGCATCCCATCATGGTGGGGCCATAGTGGAGATTAAGCAAGCTATTGCCCAGAGTTGCAGAGTGTGAACCCATGATTCGAGTAGGCACCGAGGCGAGAATTATCGAGTTCGTGGACATTTTGAGCTCAAGACCCTGCTGCGTCGGGAATTGAACCCGGGTCTAACCTCTGCATCAGGGTCTGCCTCCTCTAACCAGTGTTATCTGTTTGTGCAAAACAAATCTGTTAGTGGTTGACTCAGAAAGGTTTAAACATTTACCGCAATCAAGACATACAGAGGAAAATTCCGAGCAGGTGTGCAGTAATTAATTCCTAAAAAATGAAGTGCAGGTGCTGAAAATTTTGCCAAGGAGACCACAGCTCACTTCTTCCTCTGGTAAGCCCACTTTTAACACTCTCACTGCCTCAGTCTCTATCTTCTAACTTTGATCTGTTGTCTGTCCCCTACGTCTTTGCTCTAAGAGTTTATCTTCTCACCTCTATAATTGTTTTCTATCATCTTTGTCACACCTAGTGTGTTACCTTATTCCCTGCATTTCTGATTTGCCCTCTATTCATTCTACCCCTGCCCTTTTTCCTCTTCACTTTTATCCAAGCTCTGCTCTCTCTCCCCTCGATCTTAGCTCTTTACGATCACTCTTCTAGCAGTGATTAGCTGTGTCTCCGTTTTATCATTTCCTGCTTTTTTTCCTCTGTCCTGTCCTCTACATCCTTTCATTCTATCTTCTCTCTTCTTAATGCTCTCTTATTCACATCATGGCTGCTTTCTCTTTGTATCTGATTTGCTCTCATTTTCTTCTACTTAGCTCCATCTTACCTCACTCCTCTCCTGTTGTTTCTTTTTCCTCTTTACTTCTGCTCTCTCTCTCAACTATAACACTGCTGCTGCCTGTGACCCCTGTCGTCAGCCTGTACATGTCCCTGCTATTTTGAACTCTGCGTTTTCCTGTTGTCTTTCCTAAAGAAGAGGAAGATGACATGTGTTTTACTTTCTTACCTACACTGAGTGCAAAAACAAATTGTACACCAAATGAAAATTCATTTTTTTCATATATTAATCAGTGCAGTATAACTGGGTTATTTGCAGAACAGGTAGCTGCTCGAGCACAGCAGGTGATGTCACTACTAGTGCTGCCTGTAATTAGAAAGGTCCAGGGATGGCGATGACATTGGCATCCACTGCTCAGCTTGCAGTGACCCTGCCTGCTACAGTACAGGCATTGTCCCCAGCCATAATGCTGCCAATGCCGGTAAGTATGGCTGTGGTGCCTACTGGACTCACGCACGCTCAGCAATTACCATGCTGGGGTGCAGCGCACAGATTCTACAGGTGACGCCATGGCACACAAAAGTTGTGTTGGGCCACAGCGGCATCGAGCACGTTGAGGATAGCAGCAATGCAGGACTGCAGGATATGCTACTCTTACTTTCGTTTATTCTTCCTCAAGAGCCCTCACTCCCAAGTTCCAAATGTGCTCTTGCAGCTTCCTTGCCTCAACTCTGTCTTGAGCCAGCCCCCAGCTACAATTATCCAATGGGAGGCTTAGGCTCAGGCAGAGGAATGGTGCAGCAGACTCTGGGAATAGAATGCAAGACATACTTTGTCGATGACTTCTTAGATTTGTGATCGACGAGATGTCATCATCACTAACTTGGTGATACACAATCATGCCTGCCTGGACAGGCGTATGCTGGCCTGTCTATGAACATTTACCAGCCAGAAACCATGCAATGTATGTTGTTCTTTTTATTTGGAATTTGAACAATTAATATTGAGACCACCACCTCCAGGGTCAGAAATTGCAAAGGAAGTGCAGGTGCTGAGCACCTGAAAGCTCCTGCTCAAATTAAGACCTGAAATCACAGCAAGACGCTTGGAATAGTAGCCACACAAACACAAGAGGAAAAGGTGTGTGTATTATTGAAGGCGGCCATTAGAATCCATGTTAAAAAGCACGAGGCAGCATCCAGAGGGGAACAGAGTCTCGCCATTCCAGTCCACCCTAGAAGTACACATAGCAGTCTAGTCTGTGTGAGATAGTCTGATCCCTAGACCCCACTGCTGAGTGTAAAATGCATGCTGACATGTAGCACCCATGATACAATTACAGAGAGCCAGCTAATGTGTACACAACAGAGGGTGGTCTTTAACACTTGTGCGACAAGTACAGAGAACAGGCCATTGAGTGTATGCTGTAGGCAGATCTGTGTATACATGGATTTAAATACCGAGATTAACCAATTCAGTGTATAATATAGTTTCATCACTAGAACTCATGTTCGCAGCACATGCCACTCAATTTGTAATAAAGACTACATCTTACAAACTAATCTCAGGGGTTCAACGCAGGCCCCTGCAGCCATTGCATTGCAGGGGGGGAGGGGCCACTATTCTGTACAAGGCCAATGAGTATCGGTGAGATATGTGAGACTCCTTGCCTGGTCTATAAGTATCAAAACCAGCCTGTGGAGTGTATAATATGGTCTACTCATTAGAACTCATGCTATAGGTATATGTATTACAGATTGATCATCAAAACCTATGCTGTCATTAAAGGTAGGATCCCATTGAGTGCATGTATGGTGCAGGCTAAAAAATAGAAATATGATAAAAATGCAGAGTGGTCTCATGAGTGGTGTAGGTAAGAGTCTGGCTTTTACAACTCATGATGTAACTAGGCATATAGAAATTCCTGTGGGGCTCATTCAGAAGTGGAATCCTCATCTGTATGTTAAGAGTATGGTTCTCCAAAGTTGGTCCTAGAGCTTCGGATCCATGCCAGATCTTTAGCATATCCTCATTTAGATAAATACAGTTTTCTTAAAAATCTGACATGGATCCGGCCCTCCAGGACTGCGAGAGGAATCCACAATCTAATCTAACCACAAGATTTCATTTCAACTCAATTACACAGAAGAACCATTCTAGTTATGTGGATGACTACTTCCTGAGGTGACCCTACGAAAAATTAATTGTCGAAATGTAGACAAACTTTCCCATTTGGTTGATATTGACGAGTAACAGGAAGGGATTGCTCATTTGCTTAACCTACCCTTACGTCTTTAGCTTTGATTATTTATACAACCACTGTAAACTGTACAGTGTTTTATGTATCATATGTTTTAAATATAACTACAGTTTGAGAACTGCGTTGGCTACCGTATACTCACCTGCATCATATTGTATTATATTGTATTGCATATGTATTGACTGAATACATTTGTGGCAGAAACTACGTTTATCAGTTGCTGTTGCTCGGAGAATGGTTCTTCTGTTTAATTAAGTTGAAATTAAATCATGTTAATTAAAATTTTAATGTATCACCCTTTAAATTTTTATTCATGCTTTTTTTCTGTAAAATTGTAACTATGCCTTTTTATGGTTTTTTACCGATAAAAAAAGCTTTGACTGACTGACTGTTAATTAGATTGTGGATTCCTCTAATGTACAGATGAGGTTTCCACTTCTGAATGAGCCCTAAATGACTTTTTTCATTATAATCCTAATTGTAGGGAGCTATTACAAAAAGCATCGCTGTCACAAATAGATGTATGATTTCCATAAATTATATTTCATTATGGTTTATTATCAAAAGATGTTATCTTTCCATTCATTTTTCATATCTCAGTGTGAATATGCTTCAATACAATTAAATCAACAGTTGCCATAATACCATAAAAACTTTCAACTCATTTAATTCAGTTAGCAGTTGTCCAGTTCAATCTAGTTAGCAGGTGTCATAATTACAAATCTTCACTCAACACATTTCGCAGCGACACAAGCCACTTCATCAGAGCAAACATTTTAAAATAACAATTGTTTTTACTAACATTTCTAAGTCCTATCACATTATTCATAAACATTTGTATAATCTCAGCTCAATGATTTTGCAATCACCTACTCTGGTCGAAATTACAAATTCTAAATTTCCACAGTTAAGTAACAAGTGAAACCCATTTAGACTAATTGTTCCAAAGAAAATCTTATATGTAGTTATAACCGTAAAGCAATCAAAATAATCAAAAGATGGTTTATGACAAAATCCTGCACTGTGCTCCCACCATTCTTATATATAATCCAAGTTTTTGAAACGCTTGAACATGTAACTCTGACCATAAATTGGATCATTCACAAGTTAGCAACTACTGGGGTGGTTATATTGTTACTGCATAGGGATCCCTTAAGTCCACAGTCTCAGTTTCCTCAGGGAGTACTGTCCCTATTTACCTTTTTCTTAATCAAAAATAAGGTGATGTATGGTTGTAAACGTGGTCCTCTGCTAATGGTGAGGGTAGGGGTACCAACTATGCTTCACAATTTCTTGATTCTTGTGGTCATCATTTTTTGGGAGTTTTTATACAGCCTGAGCATTTTATCTCGTGCATACAGAGAAAATCATGTCCTAAATTACTTACATTTAAAGAAATCAAAACAGTATTCACTAGTTGTCCCGCACTGACCCGTATGTATCACACATAATCAACCAATCCACTTATAGCTTACCAATTCCACTGAATAAATCATCAGGCTGTGACCATTCCACCAGTTCACTTCTTGACTAGTTACATAGTTACTTTCAAATTCAAATTAAAAATAGCATTTGCAATGCAATAGGTCTCACAATTTTGGGAGTTGAAGCTATTGGTATTGTAAGTGACAATGCCTTATATTTATGTTTTTACAACCAAAACATAAAAAAAGGCATTGTAATTTACAATGCCAATAGCTCAAACTCTCACAAATGCGAGACCTATTGCACTGCAAATGCTTGTTCCTTTTAGTATGGGACAGGGTCGGGACAGCTCGAGGCAGCTCCGCGGAACAGGAATCATTCTTAGCTTACGATTGGGTTTCTAGACGGGATCCGATCAGCCATTGTAGATATGCCCATCGGAATGTCTGGCCATTCAGTTGCGGGACGGTAAAACACTGCAGGTCTCCCTGGGTCAGAAAAATAGCGGAGACCGGTCCGGCGTCCAGAGCCCACAGCGCTGTAAGATGGCGGCAGCCAGAGTTGCGGTATCCTGTTGCGCTCCGGTGCTGCCTTAAAGCTTCAGACCCGGCTGCTCGGGTGCTTCGGCGCTGAAGTATATCGCACACTTGCGGAGAAATGGTGCTGCCCTCAGGGACGATATCAGAGTGTGCGGACTGCACTGGAGGTACGGCCGGCGAGAAGTGCCGAAAATGGCGGCGCCATAGGAGAGAGTAGAGTCGGGGTGCGCTGGGGCAGATGGCAGCGGACTGGGATGTTGAGCCCAGCGGGCTTTGGAACTGCTGTAAGTAGCGGCTCGGACTTCCTGGAGGCTGCGACCGCACTGAGCTGTGGAAGAAAACATTGATGCTAATGTGGGCTGGCTCCGGGTGAACACTATGGCAGAGGCACATCCTCGCACGCATATATGGCGTGTAGACTGTTGATTAATGTGCCCGCCCCCACCTATAACTGTGACATTTTGCAACATCTGAAAGAGCCTTTGCTGCTTAAGGCATGGGGAAAGTGGTGTGGAGTTCATTGTGAGCAGCAGGATAATGGTTCCCTTCATCAAAATGGCGGCTCCGGCGCTAATGGGGGACAGGAGATGGTTCCATCGTGGGTCATGCATGCCAGTGCCGGATATGATGATCGTCCTTAAAATGCCCAGCCAATTGATATAACCACACTGGAATTTGTGAAAATCTTGCCTGCTAGTAAAGAGTTCTATTTTATACTCCTTTCCAAAATCGCTGCTGTTGGATCTGACGGCACTGATGATCGCGCTGCATGGTGCTCCGGAGGCTGTGTCCAGACTCTATTGCATGCGCCACTACCCATATGTATGGTCCATGGTATGACACCACGTGTTGTGCATGGGTGCAGACTGGAGCTCTACTGCAGGACTTAGAGCATACAAATTGAGGGGCCACCTGCATACTTTTGTATGATGCCCGATGGAGCTACCTCGTAAGCTATGGGGGAGATTGACTTTGGGCTCCCTCCTTTGACTATCACCTACCCAGCTGGAATTTGGAGTAACGCACCCACGTCTCTCCTGACCTTACCGTCCCGCTCTCACGTCCCCCAACCCTCCCCCCTCCGCTCCTTCTCTTTCCAGCTTCTGTCCTCTGCCCTCGCATGCCCCTGCCCTTTGTCCCCACCCTGTTTTTCTGTGAACCTCTTCCCTCGCCACTTGAGACTGAACTATTTTGTATGATGCTCGATGGAGCTACCTGGTTTTAGCTACAGGGGAGATGGGCCGTGGATTCCCTCCTTGGTCGTCACCTACCTAGTCGGGGGTTTAGACAGTCTTCCTTTCGTCTCTACGGTTGTCTCTTCCCTTATCCTCACTCTCTCTCCTCCCCTACCCCCACTACTTTATCTCTCCTTTCTCTCCTCCCCTAATGTATTGCTGACTGTTCTATTTAATGTTTACTTGTTGTTCTTTTTCTGGTATATTGTTGAACCACATTGTTGCACTTCCTTTCGTCTCTCCTGTCGTCTCCTCCCGCATCCTCCCTCTATTTCTGTCTCTCCTTCCCTCCTCTCTCAATGCATTGAGGCCGAACTATTTTGTTTGATGCCCGATGGAGCTACCTGGTTTAGCTATTGAGGAGATGGGCCGTGGATTCCCTCCTTGGTCGTCACCTACCCAGTCGGTCTTTAGACAGACTTCCTCTCGTCTCTACGGTTGTCCATTTCCTTATCCTCACTTTCCCTACTCCTCTACCCCCCACTACTTTCTCCCTCCTTTCTCTCCTCCCCTAATTGTATTGCTGATTGTTTGATATAATGTTTGCTTGTTGATCTTTTCTGGTATATTGTTGAACCACATTGTTACACTTCCTTTCGTCTCTCATGTCGTCTCCTACCGCATTCTCCCTCTATTTATGTCTCTCCTTCTCTCCTCTCTCAATGTATTGAGACTGAACTATTTTGTCTGACGCCCAATGGAGCTACTTTGTTTAGCTATAGGGGAGATGGGCCGTGGATTCCCTCCTTGGTCGTCACCTACCCAGTCGGTCTTTAGGCAGACTTCTTTTCATCTCTCCTTATTGTCTCTTCCCTTACCCCTATCCTCTCTCCCGTGAATCTCTCCCCTTGTCTGCCCTGGGATCACAGCTTACTGGACTTTGGACATTGCCTTGACTCGTCTACCAGTTTGTGTCCCCATCACCCTTCCTCTCCTCTTCCCATGCTGTGTCTCTCACCCTCCCCTCCCCTTTCCCGCCCTCATTATTTGTCTACTTCCCGTCCTCCAACCCCCCTCCCCTGAATCTCTCACCTTGCCTGCTTTTACCTTTTCGTATTTGTGCTTATTGTTTATCTTGACCTTACATGTAACTATGTTGCCATGTAACCTTTGTAATGATGTAACCTGTAACTATGATCTGATGCTCATGTAAAGCGCTCTGATACCTCCGGGTCTAGCTAGCGCTATATAAAACTCTTGAATAAATGAATAAATAAATATGTGTGCAGCCTTCTGCAGCACACATATAAGGAGGTAATCATCTCCATTGATTGTTTTTGTGCAGGAAGGTGCCCCTTTCAGCTCAAAAACAATCAGCCGTAACACGCAGATACCCTTGCACCATGGCGCAAAGGTGCTGCGTTGGCACATGGCAGCCATTTGTGCGCCAGCGCAGGAGGAACGGACAGCAATACGCTGTATCTGATAGACACGGCCCATTCCTGCCCTTTTCTTTTGGTGTAGGGCAGGGCAGCAGGAAGGCTTGCATTGCTACCCTACATCAAAAGATTGTAAATGAGGCCCTGGGAGTGCACTGAGGCCTGGTAACTAGACTTCAGTGCCTGTTCCTTAAACATGTATGTTTGATTGGCCAACATCCAATTGAAATATGGTAACTTACTTATAATTCCCTAGTATATGGTACCAAGGGTGCCCAGGGCCTTTAAGTTAAGGTGTCCCCTCAGGGACTGCAGCACTTACTGTGAAACCCTGATTGGGACAAGATAAAACGTGTCTCCCAGCTTGACACTGTAGCTTCAAAGAGTAGTTTGAACTTCTAGCTCGACGTTGGCATTTAAAGCCATGGCAATGCACAAACCTCCCTTTTTAATATGTGTAAATCACACCTACAGTAGGTCTCTTGAGATCTAAGGCAGGGTGCAGCCTATTTAAAAGCACAACATGTGTTTTACATGTTCTAATGGTAAATACGCCAATATGTCATTTTTGCCAGGAGGGAGGCTAGTAGCCTCATTGTAGAGTATAGAGTTGCACACTGAGACGACTCAGCAGTGCTAAATTTTGAATCGGACTACTAAAAGTGGTACTTCAAGATTTCAAACAACTCTTTACATGAAACCCAGCTTGATGCGCAAGTCAAATTTAATTAACTTTTTGACACGTGCACTTTTAGAAAGTTGCCACGCTGTTGCCCATTTTCCAAAGACCATTTGCAGATGCTGGCCATCAGACTTTCTTCTGCCCGCCTGGAGTGATATGTAAATGACTCCTAGAGCGGGTAATAATAGAGGCCTGTGACTGAAAAAACTGTTACCTCTTCTTGGCAGAAAGCAACACAGGGTGTTAGCCCAAAAGACGAGTTTCTAGGGAGAAGCCACCTTTGAAGGGCAAATTGTGAACACCCACAAGAGGGCCTGCTCTTTTGTCGAAGTAGACTGGTTGGCATCAAGGACAGAGAGAGGAAAACATTGGCCAAACTGTTTTTTCAGTGGTGCATAGCCTCCAGTTAGCCATACCTCTAGGGCAGGCTAGCCACACACCAAGATAAGGGTACCAACCCCTTGGGAGTGGGCAAAATAGAGCATTCTGGGATAGTTAAATGCAACACTTCAGGGAAGTTGTCATTAGATGGGAGGACACCTAATAGCCCATTGGTTACTTGGTTCCTCCCCTAAATGCAGTTTCTTGGCATAAAAGGGGCAGCCCTGTCACCCAGAACTCATATCATGTTTGAATTGGAGAAGAGGGCTGAAGAAGAATTGCCTTACTGACCTTGGACCTGGCAAAGAGAGGTTGACCTAAAGTTAGACTGCACTTGTTGCTCCTTGGGCTAGTGAAGGAAAAGGCTGTTCAAGAGAGGACTTCCCTGGGTGCCAGCTAGATGGAGAGACTCCAAGAGTCAGTTGGCTGACTTCCTATTTGCAGCACAGTGCCTCAAAAGCTGAAGTACCCTATCTGGCGAGTTGTTGGCCAAGATCACCGTATCATCGCTCCTCATAACCGTGCAGCATGAAAGACAGAGACCCAACACTTAAAAGTTGCAGCTAAGGCTGCTGGACCCAGGATAGTCAACAGAGTGCAGTTTGAATGCCAGAAGAAGAGTTATTACCAAAAGAATGAAATTGTTGCCTTCATTGTGCCGGGCGACCAGTAATCCAGTGCGCCATGATACTCCTTGGAGTGAAAGTTGCGCGATAGAAATATCTTTTGCATTACATTACATTACAGTGATGACTTGAATTTTGCTAAACCCGAGAGAACTTCGAGTGTTGGACCCCTATATGGCCAAAGTGGCCTCAATAAGACTGTAGACCAAGGAGTAGATCCGGGAAGACCTCCATTGAATGCATAGCATCTTCAGCATCTTTGAGCATCTTCAGCACCCTGTATCCCATGCATCAGGACCACACCATAGAAGTTAATGGCAACTGGCGGCTACCTCTGGAACTGGACTGGGGCTGCTTTCCTTGTGGGGAGGAGAGGTGTTTATTTAGTCCTTGTTTGTCCCACTGACAGGCTCCCTGATGGAGTTTCTCACCTAAAGTAATTCTAAGTAACCACATTTCACTTTCACAAACATTTTTGTTTAAAAGTTTCTTTTTTTTTTTATTCTTTATTATTGAGATGTTTCGGATAAAAAGAGGTATAAAAAAAAAACATTACAGATATCATTTCATTACACAATCAGAATAAATACAATGGACAATATAAATACATACAATAAATAAAAATACAGCAATAGATGATAAATACCATAAATTATATAAACAAGGTTACAGAGAAACATACTACAGTAGGCATAGATAGGCTAATCATAAACCATAGGCAGTTCCTATTACGCCTTATATTTTTCATTGTCTGGACACCCTCCATTTCTTAACAGGAGCCCATATATTTCTGCCCAGTTCTCTTGTTTTCTTACCCTTAAAATCATACAGGCATTCCTCGATATTGTGCATTCCTAATAGCCTAGTTAACCACTGCTGAAATGTAGGTGCTATAGGATCTTTCCATCCAGCGGAGATTAATAGACGCAATATAGCCACTGAAATAAAAACCAAGGCTTCGACTCCAGCTTCTGCTCTCAGTTTGCCATCCATACCTATTAAAACAACGGTAGGGGATAGAACGATGTTTTGTTCTAGCAGCCCCTCCAAAAATAGCTGTATCTCACTAATAATCGGTGTTAGATTCGGACATTTATAAAACATATGGAGGAGATCGGCTGGACCCATATTACATCTGGGGCACATATCATTATCTCTAACCCCCAGGCCAATAATTTTGCTGGTGTATGATATAGATTAAAAAGGGTCTTATAATGCTGGGCCCTCAAATTTGAGGACCTAAAGATCTTCTTATTCAAAACTAGGGCTAGGTCTAAATCCACATCTGGATCACCAAGTTTCTGAGCTAGGGTAGTTTCTGTTTTTTCCATATCATCCTCCAGCTCTTGTTGGAGATTTTTATACCCGATTCCGATTTTACTCCCTCCCCTTTTCAAATATTCTACTATTGGGTTGCTCAGCATAAGGGATACCCTCGGCCTAAATGAGCGGATAGTTTGTATAATCTGCCCATATAGAAACCACTGGCTAGCTGGGAGCCCAAATGTTTGCTGAAGAACATTAAAGCTAAGAATCTCATTGCCTAGCATAACATCCCCTAGGGACCTGACTCCCAACTCCCACCAAAGACGGCTATTTCTATTTTGGCCTAGGTGGGCAAAGATACTTGATTTCCAGAGATCGATGTTAACATGAATTTTTGGGATTTTCAAAAATTTTCTTACCGATTTCCAAGTTCCCCATGCCCCCATTAGTATCTTGTATTTGGCCCTCTTATAATACTTCCTGTCAATTTCACAGAACAATAACCCTGTTGCTTTGCTACCCACTAAGAGCTCGAAGATGGAGGGAAGCACCTGGTTACCTGACTGGGATTCAACTATTTCCAGATAATATTGAAACAATACATTCATTTGAACCAAAAGACATGTCCAATGATACAACCTGATATTAGGCATCTCCAAACCACCCCTCTCAATTGGTAGGGACATGTGAGCAGTTGATCTCCTAATTTTCCCATATTGCCATATAAAACGGATAAACATTGCTTCAATTTTCCTGATCATCCATTCTTCCAACAGCAAAGGGATGGCCCGGAATAAATACAGGAGTTTAGGGAACATGGTCATTTTTATTACATTTACCCTACCAATCAGTGAGAGGTGCAAAATATCTATCCTCTTAAGCTCCTTTGTGATTGAATCTATCAGTGGCATGTAGTTATCCGCAATTATCATATTTACATTGGCATTCACTCTTACCCCCAGATACACCGCTGATTCCACATATCTTTGATCTAGCTTATTAATATTACTTGTACATATGATTTGTGTCTTTTCCTCATTCAGACGATACCCTGACCGTATACCAAAATCTTTAGCCAGCTGGCATATCTCAACCATAGCTTGTTGAGGGGCCGTTGTTATAATTGCCAGGTCGTCAGCGTAAGCCAGAATTTTAGTCGTGTAGCCATTCAGTGTCACTGGAGTAATCTGTTCAGACAATAAAAATTTTTGGATAGGGGGAGGAGCTTCGCGGGCAACCAAGATGGCCGCGTAAGCTCGGAGCTCCGCGGACCTTCCGATCCTCCGCAACTATCCTGCCCGTACTCCTGATCCACGAGGGTGGATGCTCGTTGCTGAGGGCTCACTGAGGCGAGCACCGTTTTCAGAATTCAAATCGGTGTCTCCTACGCGGAGCTACGTCGAGTGGGACTCCGTGCCAGCTCGGTGCCATTGTCTCTGCGGACTCCGCCGCTACGCTTTGCTGCTCTGCGGAGTGCCTGCCTGCCTTCGTCAGCGGAGAAGTGTACTGGACAGCGGTGCTATTTGGACTACGGAGCTAACCTGGGACAGTATCCCATTGTCACCCCGGAAACATCTTCGACTCTCTGGGCTTGGACTTGCCTGGCATAGCCCTTTGTTCTCTGGGACCTAACATGGCGGGCAAGGGGGACCTCGACAGGCCGTCTAACAGAGGAGTGCGCAGTAAATCGCAACAGCAGCAGAATCGGATTGAGCGCTATACTCAGCCGAAGACACCGCCTGTTACTGGTCCCTCGGCCAAGAGCATCCCACATTCGGGCTCGCCGGACGGCTCTGAGCCCACCTTGAGCGACATTATGGGAGCCATTACGAATTTCGGGGCGGACATGCAGCAACAGCATGAAGTCCTCACGCACAAGGTGGATGGCATGGCCGTTGATCTGTCCCTCATCAGAGCCGACTTGGGCAAAACCAATGATAGGGTTAAGAATCTGGACATCAAGACGACCAGTCTTACGGGGGACGTCTCGGACTTGCAAACTGAGGTCCGGAACCTGCAGAGGACAGCGGAGCAATTCGCGAGGCGGCTGGATGATTTTGAAAGCCGGGCCAGGCGGCAGAACGTCCGCATTGTCGGTGTGCCGGAGGGTTCGGAGGAGGCGGCGACGGACCTCCTCGTTGAAGACCTGATCAGGACTCATCTGGTCCCGCCTGGCCTCAGCAACTTTTTCTCGGTGGAGCGTGCCCATCGAGTACCGGGTGGCCCGCCGAAGACGGGCGTGGCACCTAGACCCATCGTGGCCCGGCTGCTTAATTTCCGTGACAGGGATGCTGTCCTGCAGGCTTCCAGGCGACATGGACCACTTAAATTCCAAAATGCTGATGTCCATTTCTACCCAGATTTCACCAGGACGGTTCAGCGACAGCGCCAAAGCTATGCTGGGGTGAAGCGAAGACTACGAGACCTAGGCTTCAAGTACTCTATGATGTTCCCTGCCAAGCTCCGGATCGAACACGAGGCTCGCGCCCTGTTCTTTGACTTCGCTGAGAACGTTAGTGAATGGCTGGACACTCTACCACCGCGCCGAGAAGCACAGGAGGACCATGAGGGTGGCGCTGCCGGCGGCTCGGACCTATGAGACTTGGTTCTGTAGTGGGTGATTAATTGATTCTCTTGCTTGCCTCGGTGGCCTATCTAATGTGGCTTTGAGATGCCGTACTGTCTTTCCTGTTAGTACATGGAGGGTGGCGGGAGGTGTTCGCAGAGATTCCTTACTCCTCTGGGTGTCTTTTTGTAGAGTAGTTATGGGGCGACAGGCACACTGCTGGTTGGGGGGGCTTTTTAGTCACATGCAGGGGTGCAGGGTGGGGGGTGCAATTTTGGGAGTTTTGTTGTTTGTTTGTTCTATCTCTTTTTCTTCCTTGAGGCAATGGACTGTGTGTTCTCATATGCAATTGACGTTTGAGTTAGATGGAGTCGGGTGGGGCGGGTTGTTCGGGGATGGGGGGTAGGAAATTGAAAGTGCTTAGCTGGAATGTCAATGGATTAGGTGATCGGGTTAAGAGAGGGGTGGTGATTCAACTGCTAAAAAGGAACATGCCTGATGTTGTATTATTACAAGAAACGCACTTAGTGGGGAACTCTTGCAGGGCCCTGAATCGTAGGGGTTACAAAATGGTTGCCCACTCTGGGTTCTCCTCGGGCTCACGGGGGGCGGGCATCCTTGTACGTGCGTCCCTGCCTCTTGAAATAGACGTCACGCTCCTGGATGATAGAGGACGCTACGCAGCGGTGGCGGGAAGATGGGAGGGGCGTTCCTTGGCCCTGCTATCAGTTTATGTTCCCCCTGGCCTCCAATCTAGCACCTTCCAGGACCTTGGGGGCACCATTTTGTCCCTGCCTTCGGGCCTGTTGATCCTAGGGGGTGATTTCAATTCAGTCTGCTCTGGTACTCTGGATCGCCAGCCACTGAGAGACCTCCTGGGTTCCCAAACGTGGCTGCCGACCTTCCTTGACTCTATGGGTCTGGTGGATTGTTGGCGGTTATTGCATCCGGCGCTTCGTCAGTTTTCATTCCTTTCCGGTGCCCATGGAAGTCTGTCCCGCCTGGATTATGTCCTCACCCTGGCGGCGCAGTCGCCTGCCATCTCAGAGGCGCGTTTCCTGGCGAGGGGCGTTTCCGATCACTCGCCGCTGTGGATCTCCTTTGATTTTGGGGTCCTTCTGTCCAGCCGCCCGGCATCGGTAAATCCCTGGTATTTCCGCAACCATAACACGCGAGCACTTCTGGCTAAGGCCATCGGCCTATATTTTACTGAAAACACTGGATCCGTGGGCTCTGCGGTCACTCTGTGGGAGGCCTTCAAAACAGTGTTGCGGGGCGAAGCCCTGGCTCTCATCGCGGCGGCTAAACGAACTCGTGATGCTGATCTTATGCAAGTTGAGGAGGAGGTCCTGGATCTCGAATCCCGCCTGGGGCCTGAGCCCGACCCCTCTCTCCTGCATGAACTCTCTCTGAAACAATCGGAGTATCACGATCTCGCCACGAATGCAGCCCTGATCTTAGCGAAGGAGCAGCAAGGCCGCATCTACGATGTCGGGGACAAGGCTGGTAAATTGCTGGCCTGGTTGGACAGGCGGGAAATGGCAAGCCGGGTGGTCCCGGAGATCCTGGGTGAGGACGGAGTGGTGGTTACTGATCCGAGTGCCATTGCCGAGTCTTTTGCGGACTATTTTCGGGGGGTTTATACATCCGGGTCGGATCGCTCCGAGGCTGACTCATCTGAATTCCTCTCGGCGATAGACCTTCCTTGTCTCTCGGAGGAGGACAGGGTCGACATGGACCGGGACATCACTGCGGACAAGATCGCTCTGGCGATCCGCGCTCTGCATGCAGGCAAAGCAACCGGACCCAATGGTATACCGGTTGAACTATATAAGATCCGGCCGGACGTGATCTCCCCTTATTTGAAGGATATGTTCCTCCGTGCCCGCGAGGATGGTGTCTTTCCCCTGGACCAGCGACTGGCCACTATAGTGGTTATCCATAAGGATGGCAAGCCGCGTGATGTTTGTAGGTCCTACCGCCCCATTTCTCTCCTCAATGCTGAACCCAAGATCCTGGCCAAACTGTTGGCTAATCGGCTGATCGGGGTTATAAGCGACCTGGTGCACCCGGACCAGTCCGGTTTTATTCCCCGCCGCAATACTGCCCTTAACCTGAGACGCCTGCATGGGGTAATGGCCAGGGTTCACGCCATTGCGGAACCAGCGGTACTGGCCTCCCTTGATGCCACAATGGCCTTTGATTCCCTGGAATGGAACTATTTGTGGGCGGTGCTGACGAAACTTGGGTTTGGACCGGGTTTCCTGGGCTGGGTGCAACTCCTTTATGCTAGCCCTCTGGCTGCTGTCACGGTTAACGGTCGCTTGTCTGCTCCCTTTGCGCTTCAACGCGGCACCAGACAGGGCTGTCCCTTGTCTCCGCTCCTGTTTGCGCTGGCTCTAGAGCCTCTTGCGGCGATGCTGCGCTCGCACCCTGACTTGCATGGGACCTCCTGGTCCCCGGGCTTTGAGGACAGGGTCTCCCTGTACGCAGACGACATCCTGCTCTACCTCACCTCCCCTTGCAAGTCGCTTATTGTGGCGTGTGATGTGCTCAGGTTGTTCGGACGCTACTCCGGCCTGATTATTAACTGGGCCAAATCCTCCCTTTACATCCTCAAGGGTGACACGCCGCGCCTCCCCAGAGGTTGCAACATTCAACTGGCCGGTCAAGGCTTTAAGTACTTGGGGATTTACATCTCGCACAACCCTAAGGCAAGGTATGACCACAACTTACTCCCCCCCGCTCCACCGACTGCGGAGGGATGTGGAGAGTTGGCGTAAACTCCCTCTCTCGCTACTGGGCCGTGCGGCGTTATTTAAAATGATGTCCCTGCCCAGGTTTCTGTATGCCTTGCAGAATACTCAGGACCTTGTTCCGGCCCGCTACTTCAGGGAGGTTGAGAGTCTGCAGCGTGCCCTTCTTTGGGATGGTCGACCTCGTGTCGCTGTCCAGAAGCTTACCATGCCATGGTATGACGGGGGCATTGCGTTACCAGACGTGCGGAGGTACTACTGGGCCTCTCAACTTACCGCTATTAACCATGGTTTTTACGGTCCCGTGGACAGCCCCGGCTATGCCATGGACCGTTGGATCTTGCACGGGGGCAATTACTATCGCGCCCTCTATTCTAGATCCTTTGATCGGGACCTCACGGGCCCGACCAAGGCGGCGGTCCACGCGTGGCGAACGGTTAATAAGATACAGGGCTGGCAGGGCAGACTGACGAAATTCACCCCTCTCTTCGATTCCGACATTTTGGGCAAGCTCTGGCACACCAAGGGCTTTGACAAGTGGGACCTCATAGGGATCTCGAGGGTTGAGGACATGCTTTCCAGGGGGGAGGTCAAGACTTTCCCGCAGCTGCAGGCGGAGTATAAATTGAGTGGGACGGAGTTCTTCCGCTACGCCCAGCTGCAACATGCAATAGCCGCCGCCAGACCGGAGGAGGGTGTCATCCCCGAGAGCTCTCCCTTGGAGGACAGAGTGCTGGACGGGCATATGCCGGACAGCGCCATCTCTCTGTCCTACAAAAAGCTGATAAACGTTCAGGTGGACCTCCTCCAGCGCTTGCGGGAGCAGTGGGTGGCCGATGGGCTAGAATTGGACGATGAGGACTGGCAGAGTGCTGTGTCCTCCCCCAAGGAGGTCGCCATTTCCTCACGTCTGCGGCTGGTCCAGTTCAAAATCCTTCACTGAGTGTACGTTACCGGCCCCAGGCTTGTGCATATGGGCTTCTCGCCAGATGGCCTTTGTCGTCGTGGCTGCGGAGCCCTTGCCACTTTTCTGCATAGATTGTGGGAGTGTCCCGTTATTGCCCCTTACTGGGAGAGGGTCCATAGAGTGATGCGGGAGGTGACTGGAGTGGAGTTAGCTGCAGAGGCGCGTAGGTGCCTCCTCAATACTGGGAGCCAAATGACTACAGCACGGCGCAGACCCGATGGGCTACACTGGGCAATATGGTTGCTAAACGGGACATAGCGCAGAAATGGGGATCTAACGTGGCCCCCCTGGTGGTGCAATGGAAGGCCAACATGGATTGGTGCATGTTGCGTGAAAAGACTGTGTACACTGCCAGGGGGCGGCCTCAGACATGGAATAAGGTGTGGGGAGCTTGGAACGCCTACAGAGGTGATTTGTGTCTACCACCTGAACCGGTGCCCCGTGATGAACGCTTATCGCCATAGACGTTGACAACAGCTATGCTACTCTTGTTCTGATTCTCCTGTTCTTCCCTCCCCCCCCCTCTTTTACCGCATCCTGTTTTAATTCTTTTCTACAACTTCTCTAGCCTCTGCCACCTCCTACTGACTCATGGTCCTTTTTCCTTCCATTGCCTTTTCTGCGCCCCCGGGCGCTTCTGTTCACGTTTCTGTGTGTATATAAAATAAAAAACAACCTGCATTGTTCTGACATGAATCGCTTGGCACTATGACCGTTCTGATACCTTGCTGCCTTGCCTCCGGGATGTTAGGCTGAATAGCTGTGTGCCTTATTACAATAAAGGTTTTAAAAATTTAAAAAAAAAAATAAAAAAATTTGGGGATAAGGGGATCAATATACAGCGAAAAAAGAATCGGGGAGCAGGGGCATCCTTGACGCGTCCCTCTTTTAATTATTATTTTTTCTGAGCTTTGGCCCATAACCATTACCCTAGCCACCGGATCACTATACATCGCCTTAATTGCCCTTATACTCTTATTCCCAAAACCTCTTCCAGCCAAGATTCCCCACAAACAGTCCCAAGTCACACGGTCGAAAGCTTTCTCCGCGTCGAGGAGGATCATGGCCATGTCTCCTCCCGTGGCAGCATGGGCATCGAACAATGCTATTGCTCGCCTTATATGATCCGTGGTGCCACGGCCTGGCACAAACCCATGCTGCCACGGGGAGACTAAGCGACCAATGATCCCCCCCAATCTTTTCGCCCACACCTTGGAGTATAACTTTGTGTCCGCATTAATAAGAGAAATCCGTCGATACGAACCTGGACTCTTCTTGGGTTTGCCTTTCTTGTGGAATATGACAATATTTGTCTCTTTCCAGGAATCAGGGATAGAGCCCGAGCACACTATGCCAGTAAACAAATCCAACAATATTGGGGCAATTTCCTCCTCTAAGCATTTATATAATTCTAAGGGGAGCCCATCAGGACCCGCCGCCTTACCAGCTGCTAGTTCCTGAAGAGCTATCTTAATCTCGGTCAAAGTCAGATCACAATCCAGCATCTCCCTGCTACTTTGATCTAGTTCTGGGCCATCATCTTGGAGAACAGGATTTTGTACCTCCCTCCCACCCTCTTCATCATATAATTTTTGGTAGAACGTATGGAAAACCCTCAATATTTCTTTAGACTCAGTATATTCGTTTCCATTTTCCTGTATGCTAGTGATCAGGTTTTTGGATCTCTCCTGCCTAATCCGGAGTGCTAATGCCTTTCCTGCCTGTTCCCCTGTCTCGTATCTCTTTGCCCTAGAAGACTGATACTCCCTGGACTCTTTCTGCGTCACTATTCCCTGAAGGTCGGCTTTGATCGTAACCATTTTGTTCAAACTTGCCTGACCATCTACGCCCTGTACTATCTCTCTAATATGCTGTGCTTCTACTATTCCTAATTCCCTGATCAGGGTCTCAACCTTCATCCTGTCCTCCTTCCTCAGTCTGGCAGAGCAACTTATTGTCTCGCCCCTCAAAGATGCCTTGAAGGTTTCCCAAACTACATTGCGAGAGGCACTATACCGATTGATATCATAGAATTCCCTGGTCCATTTTCTTATGTGTCTCACAAATCTATCATCCGCAAGGAGCTTTCTCTCAAATGACCATTTTGATTGTCTTCTTTCGATATTGTCTACATCATATAATAGAATCAAGGGGTTATGATCAGATAGGGATTTGGGCAACTTTATGATCTTGACTTTACCAAGTTTCTCTGAAGATAACAAAAAATAATCCAACTTAGTGTATTTTTTATGTGGAAAGGAGTAATATGTAAAACCTGGATTGACAGATTCTTTTGCACTCCAGACATCTTTCAAACCATACGATCTCATTAGGGAGGACAGAGCATGAAACACTTTTGGTTTACCACCTGAATAGCTACAAAGTCTGTTCCAGTCTACCGAAATGTTGAGATCCCCACAAATTATAATAGGGGTAGGCCAATCTACAAGTTCCCCTTCTAGTGTATCAAACACTGCCGGATCGTCCTGATTCGATCCGTATACCGTACATATCGTACACCCAAGATTCAGTTCCACTATTGCCCATCTCCCATAGCTATCTACTTTAATCCTCTTCACCCCACCTAACATCGGTTTAGCAAGAATAGCCACCCCCCTTATCATTGAAGTCTGAGAGGAGCAAGCTAACATCTCATACCCCCTTATATGCAGCAAATTTCTACTAGCCCAGGGAAGGTGGGTCTCCTGCAAACACAGAACATCCAAATTATTAAATTTGACAAAGTGACATAATCTTTGTCGCTTTCTCCAATCATTTAACCCACCAATATTGACGGAGCAAATTTTAATGTGAGCCATATTTTTGAGGTAATCTTTCCTGACAGGAGAAATCCGGCTGCCCTGATTTGGCCAATATTATCGATGTAATCCTCTGATTGCCAACAGAAACCTCTTTACTCCAAAACATCTCATTTTTTTGAATTTTTTCCCCCCCTTTCCCACCCCTCTCCCTTACTTCCTTGTCTTGCCCCCCCCATCCCCCCACCCATATACCCCCTCATGTGAGGCGCTCAGACTAAGTCTGTGCATACAATGGAAAAAGCGTCTGAAGCAGTGGAGATGGACCTAAACTAAAGAAAGCCTTACATAAAACCAAACCCTGTGAGTCGGAGAAAAAGAAAGAAAAGAAAAAAATATATAATTGCAATCCCTAAATATCACACACAACACCCTACCATCCCACTGCAGGCTCAGGTAATGAATAAAAGTGCCTAAGATCTGATCCACATATAATTTCTTAAACTAGCCGATATCCCATTTAAACAGTTTTTTATTTTTTTTTGATATAGTAGAGATAACTTAGTCGTCTGAATTAAGCACTCTGTGAATCCAGATATTCCCTGGCCTTAATTTCGGAGGAAAAGTACAAAGTTTTACCAGCATTAATTATTTTAAGTTGTGCCGGATTAATCAGGTAAACCTGCATCTTTTTGTCCTGGAAGGGTTTTATCAATTGTCTCAACCTCCATCGTCGCTCGACTGTTAAGTGGCAGAAATCAGGTCTGACAAAAAACGAAATTCCTTCAACTACCTTCCTCGCTTCCGGTCTAGCTTTTTCTGATATTGCCTGTCTTAGTACAAAATTGCCTAAAAATATCAGTATGGCTCTCGGCTTATCTCCTTCCTTTGAGTTCCTACTTAGCTTAAACGGAGTACGGTGAGCCCGCTGAATTTCCTCAGCCCAGTTCCAGCCTGGCAAATCTACAAATGCTTGCTTAAACAGTTTGATGACAAAAGCCCTCACGTCTGTCCCTTCGACTCCCTCCTGTACTCCCAAAATTCTAAGATTGTTCCTTCTTTGTTGATTTTCCAAAACTTCCAACTTCCATTGGATGTCTGTTATTTGGGTACTTTGAGTATCTACTTTATTGGAGGCAGCTGCCGCATCCGCCTCGGTTGAAACAACCCTCTCCTCTAGGTTGGAGACTCTATCGCCCAAGTTAGTGCAAACTTTAGACATTTTTCTTATGGCTCCTTGCATCTTTCTAACAGCGGCCTGTGCCTTATGACTATCTTGTCGCGTTTCTTCCCTGTGAGCCAGAATCTCCTTGTGGATCACCTCGAGGAGCGACATCTGCGCTGCTTCCCCGTGTGGGCTTCCGACTAGCGGAGTGGCTGATGAATGGTCCCAACTGAGTTCATGCATTTTGGCCCCAACAGGCGGTTTAGCAGAAGATTTATGTGATCCGATATCGAGCTCTGGTTCACTGTCTGTGCCTGTATCTAGATTGCTCCCTCCCTGTTCAGAGCTATCACCATCCTCTGACCACTCGCCTCCTTCTGAGACGGAGAAAAAACATTCGCTGGGAGGCTTCTCCTTCTCCTTGTCATTAGATTTTTCAGCTATTAGGCTTGATGTACTGTCCGTGACTAAAGCCCATGAATCTGCTGAAACTGTCATTGTCTTAATCTGCTCTTCCGAGCTTGACTTTGGGGTCAGCCTCCCTTCACCGTCCCCCCCCCCCGATATCACTGGAGGGTCTTTCGGGATAGACAGAGGCACTGGCGTAGTACTATTCTGACCCTCAGTATCCACCAGCGTTTTTACCAGGCACAAAGAAGGGTTAAGCTTAAGATCTGAAGGGGGAGATGACGCATTTACCTCGACCCCTTCCACATCTATATTCTCTGAATCTCCCTTTGCGCTCAGCTCCAGTTCCTGCGCATCCTTCAAAGTGTCCGCTTTCGAACCCTTCCCCTTGCCTATTTTGGCAAAGATATCCAAGATAGGTGATCCAGTCTGTTTAGTCTTTACCACAAGCTGATCTTTCCTTACCGGTGTCTGCCTTCTCTGCCGGCTGTCTTCCTCAGCTTCTGCTTCAGCCGCCGCCTCGGCTGCAGCTTTCCTTTTTAAAGCAGCCTTAGAGCTTGCGATCGTTTTTGGGGCCATGGCTCTGCTTCGACCTCTTTGTCGTTTCCTTTTAGTGCTCCGTGTGGACTGTCTTCCTTTGCTGGCTATCTGCTTCAGTGCTGTCTCCGTCCCGACCGCCACTGCAGCCCGCTCTCCGCTCAGCGAGTCCCGCGGCGTCCGTGAAGGCTCCCGGCTCCTCCCCTTCACCTTCACCTGAGCCCAGGTCTGCGCTCTGCCGCCGGCTGCCAACACTCTCACGGCCAGCGTCAGCTCCCGCAGCAGCCTGCCGATGGTTCCGTGACAGGTATGAGCCAGCAACATATGTTTCTGCTGCTTATTTTTCCGTTCACAAAAAAAAAGAAAACATTCCTTTTGCAGCGCACACGTCTTCCCCGCAGACTATTCCTGCCTCCGTTCAGTGCAGCTACATGGAGCTGTGTGCTCCGAAATCAGGGAGTCATTGCCTTTGCCTTCTCCACTGCTTCACGCTCCCGACCGTTCTACACGGCCGCCATTTTTTGCCTCTACCGATCACATTTTTGTTTAAAAGTTTCTACAGGTCATTTCCTGTTTTTTCTAAAATCTATACCTCCAGAAGCCTCTGGTGGATCTTTTTCGTTTTGGTGAGCATAAATCCATAAAAATATAACCTATTTTTAAAAATTGGTGTCAGATTTCTAGAGGGTCATTTTCGTTCTTCTCCAATTGCTCTAGTGCTGTTTTAAATGCTTTACACATGTTCTTTTGCGGATGCCAAACTTTTCAAAGCCACAGCTACCCAGGGGTGAGCTAAGGTTTGACAAACAAAGCCTGACTGATCCTAGGAGGGTTGGTAGTGTATTACACGATGTATGTGGTTTCACAACCACACCATAGTACACACTATTTCCTCATAGGATGGTACTAAAGTGAAAGCTATCCATGGACCACTGTTTGCTACCATGTTGTCCATCACTGAATGTACAAAATGGCTGCACTGCGGCTGTTTGAATAAAAAATGTCGAACATTCAGTGACTGCAACTGCCACTATCCTACCATTCACATACATAGCAAGAAGTTGCAAAAGGGCTCATAAATATTTATGAGGCACACGTTTTTGAGATTCCCTGCAAATGGGGGTTGTGCAAAGTGAGTGATTAGCACATCAGTCACATCTCTAATTGAAGATGGTTTTCAAAATCAAAAAATCACATCCTGCTTTATGACCCTGCATGCCTACAACAGGGCCTCTGTTTCCTTTCAATTTTCAAAATGTGTATCTTTTGTCCACAATTAATGCCTTATGAATTTCGAAAGAACATTGGGTCCTGAAACACCAGAAATACCAACAAAATCTGGCAGCTACTCATACCACCCCAACGGTGCTCCAATTGAGGAATGAGTTAAATACTCAGGGGCAGATTTACAATAACTGGGGCATCCCCAGGAATGCGCCAGTTATTGTGCGCTGCAGCTCCGCCACCCATGGTGCGCCGCATTTACAATGCGGCGCACCATGGGGCAAAAACGGCACAGATGCATGACGCATCTGTGCCGTAAAGGTGTCGCATTGCTGGAGTTGCGTCGCGACGCAGCTCCAGCAAGGCTCGGGGATGCCCTATCTGTCCAATGCTGCGTCAAGCCTTACGCCTGCTTCAAGCAGGCGCAGGGTTTTGACGCAGCATTGGCCTAAAAGTGACTGAGTGAAATCTTGTAGATTTCACGCAGCCACTTTTGCGAGGCGCACCTGCCCCGGAACGCCCACCCTGCGCCTGAACGCCCACATGTGGCGCAGAGCTTTACAACGTGACGCATCTGCCAAGATGCATCACGTTGTAAATGGGCCGCAGGCATGCGCCACGTTTACGCCGCCGTGTCGTGACGCAAACGTGGCGCAAGTCCAACATAAATCTGCCCCCTACTTCTTTAAAGAACACTATATCACTTTGCATTAACCGTCCACAACCCGTCTTCCTTCGCTATTACTTGTGAACTTTATGCTAGCCTTTGACCTTGTACAGCACCCCGGATTGTTGGATACAAATATCTTACATACAACATACACAATAATCAACAAAGCAGCACTTCCTACCCCACAATTAGGCGAATCCTCTCAAAACTCCTGATTACAAATTCTGAGTTCTAAGGCATTCCATTTACACATATTTATAATTTCCCACTTCTAGTTCAAGCAAGCAACAAGTAATTTAGCATATTTTATTTGAAACCCTCTCCCCTCCTGGTATAACCTCTTCTTCCATATTGTAAACATCTCTAAAATATTTAAATACCTCTATCAACCTTTACTTGTTTGTTTCTTCCAGCCTTTATAAATGTGTGTCATTGATTTCCTTTTCCTAGAAGGTCTGATACAAAACTTCAACATTTTAATCATTTTCGTGCAGAATTCCCATTATTCATCTTTAACCTATTAAAGAGGTGGCTTCTAGCACTTAGTAAAATAACATAGCTGAGTGTGCACTGAAAATTGATTGATTGTAAACGTGTCTATATTTTCTGCTATTTCTCCTTGGGCATCCAGTTGCAATGTGGCTCTCTACGCTGCCTTATGGCACTTTGAAATATTTCAGGTAAATGTAAAGGCTAACCATAGGATCATCTGACTTTGTTATGGACTCCTCCAGAATATATACTCTGACAATATTGTGCTTTAAAAATTTGGGGCAAAAATATCGACAAACAGAATATCATAGAGGTACGTTACCACAGAAAAGTATAGATTTACTATTCTTTTTAAAATACTTTATGGTTATTATTTTAGAAAAGCAATGTTAAATACTCCGAATCGTAGAGTATACAAGAAAAGCACAAAGTATGTAAAAATTAACAGGGCTCATTAATGACATGCACATTCGTAGGACCTAACTCCGGCTTCGAGTTAATCATCTTGGTGAGAATTACACTAAAGCACTGGACAAACCGACAGAGGAAAGGGGGTGTCGATGAGAGACAAGAGAGTTTGCTTCCCTCTTCTAGATGTTTCCTTTTTCAGAGGCCTGTTCGTGGTTAGTGTTGATGCTTTCTGCACTAGGGAAAAAATGAGAGAACACGGCGGGTTCCATATACTCTCTTTCACTGTTCTTTAATTTCCTCTGATTACATATTGTAATAGCCTGGCATGAGTACCAGACACTGCTGTTTCCCCAACCTCTAGACTACCCTCCTTGTTTTTCACACAACAGAACTTTTCCTATATAAATGAATATGAGACTTCCCTTCTTTATACCTTTTGAACTACCCACTCTTCAACCAGTGCCAAGCAGCTTTTTGCCTAATTACATTTTCCTTCTCTTCCAAAAAAACATTTAACAAACAGCACTAGTGTGAATGTCTGGTTCTTTGGTCACTTGGCCAATAGAACTTCCTCAATTCTCTTGAATTCGGAAAACAGTTGCAAGTACTTGGCTCTGGTCTTTCACAAATCACAATTGCTCCCAAGATGACTGACAACTCATGCATTCAACATGCTGAAAGGACTCTTGCGCGCTGCATGTTCTGATATTTGCACAAGGTTTAAATAGTTTCTCTCAATTTTCATCGGGTGAGAGTTACAGTGAACATCCTGTCACAAGAAAGACTACTGCCACAGGTAAGTTTCATTATTAATAGGTGCCTGGGACTTACCTTAGACTTTCTGTCGTTCTGTATCTTACTGTCTTTTAATCAGCTCCTCAGTGGCGGCTCCTCTGCTATAGCAGAGGAGCGTTGCCCCACTGCGTGTAAGCAGTGCAAAGTAAAGGAAACATAAAATTATAATAACTTTTAGTTATTATCATTTTATGTTTCCAACAGTACTGGTTTCTGTACTGCTTTGCGGGCCGGCGGCGGGCGGGGCTGCTCGGCTCTCGGAGCGGGGCAGGGGAGGAGTCGTTTTCCCACTCCTAACTGTACTTGACTGTTTGGCCTGCCCTCTCTGGCTGCCCAAAACAGTCATGCGCACTTTCCATGTTCTCCAAGCAGTCTGCGTTACAACCTGTGTGGAGAACATGACTAGTCTCCCATTGCCTGGCTGAGAGTCGAGCTAGGATGCTCAGACCAATCGCAACGCTGCGTTGCAGCTTTGAGTTTGGTGAGGTGAGCCTGGCTGTGCTTCCTGTTCCTTTAGTCCCACGAGGAGAGCAGGTGCAGAGACACCGGACCAGCGGCAAGGCAAGTGTTTTTTTAAAAAACATTTTTCACCCCCTGCACATTTCCGCCACGCTCACGCCTGCCACCTGCTAGCCATGCCAGTCGCCACTGCTCCTCCTCCTAACAGGTCAGGGAGGTCAAGGCAGTGAAGAGCCTAGGTCGGTGTGTAACTGAGCGCAGAGAGCAGCAGCAAGTATGTCAAGTTCAAAGAATCTTTATTTCAGCCCAATGGCCATACGTGCTTAAAATGCCTAAAAACAATATCAACATAAATCTTAGTTATTATTTACAATCCATACAAAACTCAGGAAAAATGCATTATAAACAAGCATTGGTAATGCATCAGTTCTGCCTATGAAATGGATAAAGAGCTGTTTTCATTAATCATCGTCCGGGAGAAGGAAAGAGCTCCCAGACAGATAACATGGGAGTGGAGAGAATGTGGCAATGCACAACATCCTGTGATTCTATGCAAATCACGTAATCTCTCCGGGTGGTACATTATTAAAAAAATATGCTACAATAGTAAAATGCCAAACTTTATGAATATATAGTTCCACCAAAGCGGATTTTAACAGTATTTCAGCAGCGGTGAACTGATAAGAGAAACTGACGAGAAATAAGCATTGGTTAATGAAGGAAATATGGTACAGCCAATAGAAGTGGAGGAAAGGTAAGTGGCATGCACAGGAACCAATGGGAAGCGAGGAAAGAGAGGAGGCGGATGTAAGTTCCTTTTAAGTTTATATTAAAAACAATAGATTTCTCAAGCACACCTCAAGCGCTGTGCAGGGGAAACCTACAAAGGGCCAAGCTAAAATGCACATAACAAAATTAAAGTACACAGTGAGGGGAGAGCACAGTTCATCAAGAGGACACCTTTTTTGCCTTAACCTCCACATGCACATCAGGCACCTTGAGACAGCAAAGACAATTCACTGCCTGGTGTTGCTTCTAAGTATTGTAAATGCAATCTTGTAGTTCCTAATCCCCAAGTTGCGACAAACTGGTAATATCCACTTCTTCCTATACCCATAATCAGTTGGAAAAAATAAAAATATATGTTCAGCTCCCTCTACCACTCCAGAACACAAGGCACAAGTTCTAATAGAGTCTGAGTTGTCCCGCTTCCATGCCGCGGTGAAGGCACAAATGGGTAAAGTCCCTAGACAGAGTTTGATGTACAAAATCCTAGCATAAGGGGGCTCAACCTCATCCAGAAATGGTTCCAGACAGTAGTCAACTTTGAACTTCAGAAGAGAAACAGTAAGGGAACCCACCTCGGGGGAACTCAGAACACGTTGGTCTGCTTGGTGCCAAAAGGCACCTTTCAATGTTCGTTTCAAGACTGTTATAGCATTGGCTGGGGCAGACCAGAGATTCTCTAGCCCAAACTGCCTCGGGCGATCCCTGACAACCCTAAGCCATGGGATCTTAATGTCCCCCAACTGCTCCATCACCTCTTCTACAACCTTTCGGAAGGATATGAGCTCAGGAGCTACCACAATCTCTGCAAATGCAACAGTGGTTTCAAGACCTCTATGTCAATAACACTCCTTAGCCCACAATCTAACCATAGGGAACACAGCGGGGTACTTACTGGGAGGTTATTTAAACTTCTAATAAACTGTTTTTCTACTAACTCAAGAGACCTAACATCTAAATGACCTCACAGTTTTCCACCATACAATGAAGCCCCCAGTGCCTGACACCTCTAGATCTAAAGGGTAAGTATAGAAACAGCAGAAGTGTTCTTTCAAAAGCCAGAATCACAAACAACTGTTGAAGCCTGGACATGGACTTAAATACTCAGGCCAGGCATGGCTTGGAGCGTCAAGATGGCAGTCGCACTCTAGGAGTCCTCCAGAACCCTCCGTCATCCGTACAAAGCCCATAAGCACATCAGCGGAAAATCAGCAGCCATGTGTCAGGCATTGATCCACCACCACAAGCGGCAGGCTGCGGTGGTGAATGAGACCACCACAAAGAATGCCCTCGACCAGATCAGCCCTGTGGTCTGAGAGGTGACCTCTAGACAAGATGGCGGACCAGACTCCGTGACTGGCACTGGGGTAGGCCTAGGCGCGAAAACCACATCGGCACCCTCAGGGGTCGCATCACCTAAGTGACTGGCTCCCTGTCCGGTGATACATGAGCCTGGGGAGACCAACCACAGTGGATCCTGGTGGAGTGTGACGCTCCGGACCAACAATGAGGACTTCGGACCGGGAGATGCTGGCTGGGACCATGATCTAGAGGACACCGCCACCCCAGCCGAATCATCACTCAGTCCCACCCTCTTCAACGTTTACATGAGTCTCCTCGCATCCATCGCGCGACAACACAACCTTAACATCATCTCTTACGCTGATGACACCCAGCTGATCCTTTCCCTCACCAAAGACCCTAACACCGCCAAAACCAATCTTCATGAAGCATGAAAGAAGTAGCCGAATGGATGAAAAACAGCCGCCTAAAACTTAACTCAGACAAAACGGAAGTCCTCATCCTAGGATCATCCCCCTCTGCCTGGGACGACTCATGGTGGCCATCGGCCCTGGGCACGGCACCCATACCCACAGACCACGTACGTAACCTAGGCTTCATCCTAGACTACTCCCTCTCGATGACCAGACAAGTCAACGCCGTCTCATCCTCTTGCTTCAACGTACTTCGTATGCTCAAACAAATCTTTCGTTGGATCCCCACCGAAACAAGAAAGACTGTCACCCACGCACTGGTCACTAGCCGACTGGACTATGGAAACACCCTCTATGCCGGAACCACAGCCAAATTACAGAAAAAACTCCAACGCATCCAAAACGCATCAGCCAGACTCATATTGGACACGCCGCGCCAAGCTCACATTACCGGTCACCTGAAAGACCTCCACTGGCTTCCCGTCAACAAGAGAATAACGTTCCGTCTCCTCACCCACGCACACAGGGCCCTCTACAAACTAGGACCCGAATGCCTCAACACACGACTGTCCTTCTACACACCGACCCGCCAACTAAGATCCTCCAATCAAGCCCTCGCCGCAGTTCCGTGCATCCATAGACCCACCATGGGAGGAAGATCTTTCTCCTACTTGGCGGCCAAAACCTGGAATTCTCTCCCCACTCACCTCGGCCTTACTCAGAACCACATTTCCTTCAGGAAGGAACTTAAAACCTGGCTATTCGATAAATAATGCACTCCCTCCCCCAAGCGCCTTGAGACCCTCTGGGTGAGTAGTGCGCTATACAAATCCTGAACTTGAACTTGAAGTTAAGCGACAACTGCCCTGGTGGATGGCCCTTCCCCCCGGATCAATGGAAGTCTCCTGAGCCTCCTACGCTGCCTTACAGCACGGACATAGCGGTAGGTGCAGGTCCTGGGTCTGGCCTGATCATCAAGCAGTGTGAAGGACCAGAGGATTGGGACTAGCTTGCAGCGAACCCGCTACCGGTTCTGTACTCGGAGTACCACTAAACAGGCCAAGTACAAGGGCTAACAAGTGTCAGCGCCAAGTCCCAATTTCAGGCCCTATGGGGGACCCGCGCACTGACTCCACCAGAGACCTGCCTGCAACTATCCTGTTATACAACACGCCAGAGGGCCGCCCACTGCAGAAGCAGTAGCGGACAATGGACCGGAGCCCCCCTCCATGGGGAATTGCGAACTGGCACGGAGGGCATGGTAACCCTGGGGCGCCACCAGCCACCGGCCTTTGTCAGCCTTGAAGCGAGTGCATCTGTGAAGTAGGTCCCAAACTACCTTGGAAATCCAGTGCAAAACCACACTTGCAGGCCCGATACACCCGCCGGGGCGAGACGGAATACGACCCCAATATCCGAGTATCTCCAAACAACTATCCTCACACCTTCTAGGAGACACAGTAGGGGCTGGCCGTCAGCCTTAAAAACTGACTGACCAAGTGAGACCAATGCAACTTTGGCAAGGGGCCGTCCCTCATTCCAAATCAACATGCGGAAAGACCGAGGTCAAAAACCAACGGCGACACAAACCAAGATTCATCAGTTCACCACGAATGGGCCTGGATCCATGGAGGGGGCTCAGATAAACCAGCTTTCTCCAAAGGAGACCTTACCACAATCCTACTGGCCATCAGCACCTCACAAGCCTCAGTCGAGAACAAAATCGGCAAAGTCTGGGTGGAAATGGCTCTTATTCGGCAGGATCTACGCAACACCAAAGGCCGCATCTCAGAGGCAGAATCCCATCTCTCTACGGTCGAAGATGACATCCACCACCTGAAAGAGCAAGGGGGCCAGCTGCAGACTCATACCAAAGTGCTTCATAGAAAGGTTGAAGATGCTGAGGACAGATAAATGTGCAATAACCTCCGCCAGGTGGGCTTACCCGAAGGGGTGGAACAGGGCCAAGCGGCGACTTTCATCGAGCAGTGGCTCACCTTATGGATGCCTAAAGACGTACTCTCTGCATGGGTTGCAGTGGAACGAGCACACCGATTCCTGGTGACCAGGCAGCCACCGGGAGCCCCGCAGTGGCCCATCATTGTTAGGGTCCTTAATTTCAAGGACAGGAACACGATCCTAAGGGAAGTCCACTCCTGGAACACTCTGACCTATCAAAACCATACCATAATGATCTTCCCGGATTACACTAGAGAGGTCCAAGCCCAACGGCGCTCATACACTGCTGTCAAACAAAAGCTACACACCCATAACCTCCAAAACCATCTGCACTTCCCGGCCCGCCTCTGGGTCGTCTTCCAAGACAAAACCCACTTCTTTGAATCCCCAGAATCAGCCCAGCCCTGGCTGACGGAAGAGCGGCCCCTCAGAACACAAGCCACAATTTCACCCCTGAGACCTCAGGCCGAAGCTGCCCCACCAACAGCCCCCAGTGTCCAAAGATGCCACACAAGCTTGCGCAGGGGTTGTGGTAACTCACGGGACATATCAGCTACTCCCACTACAGTCACCCAAGACCCTGGAAGCCAGCTTGATCCATTGGGCTCCCAGTCTCAGCAACGAAGCAGGTCCCCAGAGCACCCACTCAAAGGGGGGAGGTCCCCAGGCATTGATTCCATCGACACAGATTTCTCCCGAAGCCGGGGATCTAGGGACGGACGGCCCAGTCTTGGGGTCACGGGAGTCCGTAAAGAACTCTACTGGGAATTTGGGACAGGCAGTCCCAATGCTCGGATGTACTCAGATGAGATCTGCTGATGTTGCGTTTTACTTCCTAGTTCAAGGAGGGGTCCACCACGCATCTTTTATGCCAATTGTTGTAGTTTAGCCTGTTAACTTTGAATTTGCTAGGGCGACAGATGCTTCCGTTCGAGAAGTATAGGGTGGGGGGAGGGTAGGGGGAGTTAGGACCGTTGTCCTAGGTTTTGGTTAACCTTTGCTAGATGTCCACAGCATTCTATTGTCTCACCCGTGCAAACGCACGCGAGACCCGCACATTAAACACCACAAACTCACAACACAACTGCCTGAGACCCAGTCCATTAAAGAAATGGAGCTTCATGTCTCCCTGGTCCCCAAGCATAGGTCATGGCACACATTGCTAGTAGGGAAGAACCCCTCTGGGTCCTGTCATTGAATGTTAACGGTACTGCTCAACAAATCAAACATACAGCAGTCCTGAGGTATGCCCACAGACACGCTCCCGACGTACTGTTGCTCCAGGAGACCCACCTTATAGGTAAAAAATGTCTCTGGGGGAATATCCTTAATCTGGTATCCTTATACATATCGCCCACTACACTCACCACCAACCTGAGACAGGATCTCCTCCTAGCCGCTGGGCGTAGCAGTGATCGGGGGAGACTTCTATGCCGTTATGCGGCCAGACCATGATACCACAGGTACTTCTTCCTCTAATAGGACACTACATGCAAAGCGCATGGTTGACTGAGCGACCCTGGGTATTTGCGATGTCTGGAGGACATAGGACCCCCAGGTTGCTTAATTCCTCCACACCTCCGTGGCACACCACACACATGCGCGTATTGACATGATCTTTATGCCAGCCCTTGAATGCCTGAGAGTATCTGGCATTAGTATCCTGTCCCAGGAAATTTCGGACCACTCACTGCTTCTCCTGTACCTGGGCAACTCCTCCGACACACTCTGCCCCATCTGTAAGTTGAACACCTGGTTCCTTCAGGGCAAAGATATCAGGAAAGGTGTTAGAATCGGCTGGTCTCTAGTTGGCAGAGGTAAATACTTCTGACAAATAGGGACCCACCTCCTATAGTCAGGGCAAGGGGATCACACACTCAGATAACCCCCGCTCACCCCCTTGGTAGCTTGGCAGAGCAGATAGGCTTATTTCAGAGGCAGTGTGTTTAAGCATTTATGACCACATACAGTAATAAAGTGAATACACCACAAATGGACACCACACAGAAGGTATTATAAAAATAATTATGTTTATATAAGGCTTAGCACAAGACCAAATAACGACAAAAATATACCACAATCTCAATAAATACTCTTTGGAAGGAAAAATAATAGTTCAGGTAAAAGTTTCTTCTTAGTAAACGGTTCTTTAGCAACAAAAGTAAATCTTCTTCTTTAAAGCACAGTTCTTGGCAACAATGTAACCCCCACAGGAGTCACACGACGTCGAGGCAAAGTTATCCCAAAGGTTCGGCGTCGACCGAGAGGAGCGCTACGTCGAACCCGGAGTCGGAACAGACCCCACAAACACAGTACTTTGGAAAATGAAGAACAATGACCCACGGCGTCGAGATGTATCGGCGTCGAGTCTTCGGCATCGATCGGGCCTCGGAGTCGGAGCGATCTGCAGCGGCATCGACAGGTGTCAAGCTGGAGCAGCGCTCACGGTGGTGAAGCAGGATACGACGTCGTCGTCGATGTCGTTGTTGCAAGAGTGAGCAGCGCTCATGGCGTCGAGCTGGGCTGCGGCTTCGATGCGATCAGCGGCGGCGTCGACACAGGGTCACTTGGAGCTGGAGCCGAACTCGCTACTCACTGGTGTCGCTACTGGCGTCGATCGGGCCCGGCGGCCGGCGGCGAAGGTGCGGGACACTAGAGTCATTACTCACGAAGTCGAGCTGGATTTGGCGGCGTCCGTCGACGTCGAGATTGCTGATTTCTTTAGAATACTGGAAACACCACGCTCCAGTTCAAGTAGATGACAAAGTCCTTTAGCCCTGTGACTTCAGCAGGAGACTGGCACTCTTCCAGTCCTTGGAGATTTTCTTGGCAAAGCTTGAGACTACACACTCAGTTACTCTCTCCTTGTTCCTTCGCAAAAATAAAGAAGCAACTGCAGGATTCCCCCTAGCAGACAGCACTCTGGCAGAAGAGGTAGGCAAGTCCTTGGATCAGCAAGCTTCTTGTCTTTGGTATAGGTTTCCTTGTCAGAAGTGATCTAAATTCTTTGGTTCAGGGGTCCTTCTCTTATACCCCTTTTCTGCTTTGATCCCATTGTCCATGCAGGGGAATTCCCCCCATCCTGGGTTTGTTGTGGGTGTTGCCAGGCCGAGGCACCTGGCCTATTCACTGTGCAGGGCAGGGTCCTCAGCTGCCCAGCAGGAGGTGGAGCCAGTATTGTCACTGGCAGGGGCAGGGCCATCAGTCGCCCGGCAGGAGGTGGAGCCAGTATTGTGTCAGGCAGGGCAGGCTATCAGGAACTACTCTTCTCCCACTCTAAATGCAAATGCCTCATTAACCCCACACTGACTCATTCAGACCTCTGGAGCCACCCAGCCCCTGTCACACACACACCAAACCAGCAGAGACTGGTAAATAGTTAGACAAGAAACTAGTCACTTTCGAAAAAAGTACTAGTTTCAAACTCAGAATCTAAAAACCATCCATCCTAAAGGATGTGTTATTAAATTCTGAGTTCAGGGATAATAAACTCGACTTTCCACCATGCTCTCTGAGTCTGTTAGGATCATATAGTGTAATAATTCCAAAAGCCGAGTCTGGCCTAAGGAGAGCAGGTAGCCTTACAATAGTGAAAAACGAAAATGGATGTAATTCACTATTAAGGCATGCCACACACATCAGGGCTTGTCCTACCTTATGCTTACAATGCACCCTGCCCTTGGGGCTACAATAGGGGTGACTAACATGAAGTTAAGGGAAGGTTTTAGGAACTGGCAAGTAGGTGTACTTGCGCAGTCAGCATGGCAGTACCAGACTGCACGCAGGTTCTGAAGTGGCAGACCTTAGACAAATTCTACTAGGCCGCTTCTGTGGGTGGCACAACCAGTGCTGCAAGCCCACCAGCGGTACAAAAGGGGGTGGTGATGGACGGTACAAAAGGGGGTGGTGATGGACAGAGCATCTGATTCAATCAAACACTCACACCCAGTCAATAGATCTGGGTTTAATCCATCACCGTTCTTTAGCCCACTCTGCCACCCCAGTTCAGACATGGCTATATGCAAATAAGTCTGACCCTGTGCCTCATGGGAACAGTCCAGCCCGAACTGCCAAGCCATGTCTTCCCTGGACCGGAAACAAGCTTCAGAGGACCGATTTCTGGCATTCCAGCCGTCTTCAGCCCGGCTTGCTTGAATCCAGTGGCAAAGTGAGCAAGGGACTCACGTCTGAGCATACCCTGCCACACTTATGGCGGCCAAAAGCGGTACAAAAGGGGGTGGTGATGGACGGAGCATCTGAATCAATCAAACACTCACACCCAGTCAAAAGATCTGGGTTTAATCCATCACCGTTCTTTAGCCTACTCTGCCACCCCAGTTCAGACATGGCTATATGCAAATCAGTCTGACCCTGTGCCTCATGGGAACAGTCCAGCCTGAATAATATTCAAGAAACATCTAGCAGTGACTAAAATACTGGCAGAGTCGGCGGATTTGGCCGACTTGCTGGCGATAAAAATTATGTTTGATAACATGTGTGTTACAGTTCTCACAGTCTATCGCCCTCCCAACGCCACCCCAGGTTTTAACGACTCCTTTATGACCTATGTCTCCGACATGTGCTCCAGAAGCTTCTCTCATTCTCGATGATGATAAAATTGATTGTTAATCCATTCATATGAAGGAAATATGAGATACACCTATGGAAAAAGCTAATTAAATTTTGAAAACTTTCAAATTCTGGAACTTTATTTGAACACTCTTGGAATTCACTGTGTTGTGCCACAACACACAGTACCATACATGTGTGCCCACCACAGGGATGCGCTTACATCCCAGTAGCGCACTCAACCCCTCAACCCTTCTGGACGTATCTGAACAGTTGCGTCACCTGTAAGGAGCACCTTAAATTGATTATCTAGTTTACCTTTCCAGCGAACTATTGTATTCACCGAAAGCTGTGCGCCGTGCCCAACCCCTTTTCCAGATATAGAAACGTCATAGTTACAGGAGACTTCAATTTTCACTGGGACAAAGATAGGAAACAGCCAGCGGCCAGCACCCTAGATACAACCATGTCCTCTCTAGGATTCAGGCAGCTTGTAAATGCCCCCACCCATATAAAAGGCCACACCCTAGACCTGATATGGACCACAGATCTCAGGGTGGTACTAGCTGGAATCCTCCCTTGTATCTGGTCAGACCACCACCTGATCTACTGTGACATCCCTCTGGATACCATACTCTCACGCCCAGCACCTAAAACCAGACTGACCCACCAGTGGAAAAACGTAGACCAACATACACTGACTACATCACTCAGAGGAACTGTCCAGCCGAAAATGCTTAAGAAAGATGTAGATCAGGATTGTAAGGACATGATGGACTATTTGGCAAAGGCCATTGATCAGATAGCCCCTGAGAAACTTCAGACAAAAAACTGTGGGAAAAAGGGAGCCCCTTGGTTCACACCCACCTTGAGGGACCAAAGGAAGGCCCTGCATAATATAGAGAGAAACTGGAGGAGGAATAAGGACACAGTTACTTGTGAACAATACAAGATGGCGTTTCGTCGCTATAAAAAATCTATCCGGACAACCAAAGCTGCATTCTATAAGGTCCGTATAAATAGGGCGAACAATGTTCAAAAGGAAACGTTTAAAATCCTGAAGGAACTAACAAAAAGAGCCCAGGATGCAGAAAGTAGCATAGACTGTGATACTTTCCAGAAATATTTTCTGGATAAGGTTGATACTATCATGCGCGAAATAAAAAGCATGGGGTGCAGCCCAATTGAGGAGCAGATTGATCTAAACCCAACTGCCAGCTGCTTATCATCATTTCCCCCTATGGACTCACTAACCCTTGAATCATTGATGAGAAAGACAAAATCTGGCTCCCCAGCAGATCCATGCCCCCCAAGTATTTTTTGCTTGGCAGGTCCAATTCTAGAGGACCATATCCTAGCTACACTGAATAAATCCCTGAGTACTGGCAGGCTCCCCACTAGCTTCAAAGAAGCTCGTGTAAGACCGCTGCTAAAAAAAGTGGGGGCAGATCCCAATGCCTTAAAAAATTATAGACCCATATCCCAGCTGCCCTTCCTGTCCAAAGTACTCGAGCAACATGTACTAAAATCTCTGTCAAGCTACCTGGAGTCTAACCATCTACTCCATGAGAGGCAGGCAGGTTTCCGTGCACACCACAGCACCGAGTTGGTCATGCTCTCGGTGCTGGACGAGCTCAGAAGGATGGCTGACAGTAAAAGACCGAGCGCCCTGATTTTGTTATGCCTATCAGCGGCGTTCGATACTGTCAGCCATTCCCTTCTGTTGGACAGGCTGGCTGGGTTTGGGATTCAGGGCTTAGCCCTTCGGTGGCTGGAATCATTTCTATCTGGGAGACCCCAGAGAATCCAGATGGGAGACAGTGTATCAGGAGTGGGAAGTCTGACTTGTGGCGTCCCCCAGGGCTCGGCACTATCCCCACTCCTGTTTAACCTATATCTGCAGCCCCTGATTAACACACTAGCGGGGATGGGCTGTCGGGTGTTTAACTATGCTGACGACACACAGCTACTGCTGGGCATAGATGACACAGTACAAGCCCAGTCACACGCTCAGGACATACTTAGATATACGGTCAACTGGATGTCCACCAACCAGCTTAAAATCAATCCGGAAAAGACAGAGGTGCTGATAGTACCATCCAAGTTCTCCCCCTGGAGTGACATGTACTGGCCCCAGGAGCTGGGCCCAACCCCACAGCCAGCAGTCACAGTCAAAAGTCTGGGCATTAAGTTGGACAGTGCCCTCTCAATGACCAACCAGGTTTCCACCGTGGTTGGCATTTGTACTGGTCTTCTAAGACAGTTGCGCAAACTAGTCCCTCTCCTCTCCCAGTCGATGCTACGCACAGTGGTCTCGGCCACCATAGTGTCAAGACTCGACTATGGCAATGCGCTCTACTTAGGCCTGCCAAAAATGCTAACAAACACACTTCAGGTAGTCCTAAACGACGCCGCTAGACTTATTTTCAACCTTCCGCGGAGAACGCATGCCTCTCCACTATTAAAAAGTCTACACTGGCTGCCAATTGGACAGCGGTCCATTTTTAAAAGCCTCTGTATAGCCCACAAAGCCATCTATGGGAAGGCCCCGACCTACATCAAGGAACGGATTGAGATATATAGACCGGAAAGAAATCTCAGGTCCTCTGATGCCAAACTCTTTGTATGTCCTCGTTTCAAACTGGCCACTATGGGAAGGAGATCCTTCTCAGTGCTACTACCGAACCTTTGGAACGCCCTGCCTGAGACACTCCGAAAGGAGGGGAATCTACTTCGTTTCAGGAAAGCCTTGAAAACTAATCTGTTCAGAACAGCACTCAGCTTAGCTTAAGTACTCCACCCTTTTTTTTATATCCCGGATGTTATGTTCTGTGGTCAAAGCGCCCTGAGACCTGTAGGTGACCCGGCGCTATATAAACCCACAATAACAATAACAATAACAATAACAATAACTGCCAAGCCATGTCTTCACTGGACCGGAAACAAGCTTCCGAGGACCGGTTTCTGGCATTCCAGCCGTCTTCAGCCCGGCTTGCTTGAATCCAGTGGCAAAGTGAGCAAGGGACTCACGTCTGAGCATACCCAGCCACACTTATGGCGGCCAAAAGCGGTACAAAATGGGGTGGTGATGGACGGAGCATCTGAATCAATCAAACACTCACACCCAGTCAAAAGTTCTCAGTTTAATCCATCACCGTTCTTTAGCCCACTCTGCCACCCCAGTTCAGACATGGCTATATGCAAATCAGTCTGACCCTGTGCCTCATGGGAACAGTCCAGCCCGAGCTGCCAAGCCATGTCTTCCCTGGACCGAAAACAAGCTTCTGAGGACCGGTTTCTGGCATTCCAGCCGTCTTCAGCCCTGCTTGCTTGGATCCAGTGGCAAAGTGAGCAAGGGACTCACGTCTGAGCATACCCTGCCACACTTATGGGGGCCAAAAGCGGTACAAAAGGGGTTGGTGATGGACGGAGCAGCTGAATCAATCAAACACTCACACCCAGTCAAAAGATCTGGGTTTAATCCATCACCGTTCTTTAGCCCACTCTGCCACCCCAGTTCAGACATGGCTATATGAAAATCAGTCTGACCCTGTGCCTCATGGGAACAGTCCAGCCCGAACTGCCAAGCCATGTCTTCCCTGGACCGGAAACAAGCTTCCGAGGACCGGTTTCTGGCGTTCCAGCCGTCTTCAGCCCGGCTTGCTTGAATCCAGTGGCAAAGTGATCAAGGGACTCACGTCTCAGCATACCCTGCCACACTTATGGTGTTTGTCTGTCTGTGTGTTATGTGTTTATAATGTTAGTATCACAAACCCACCACTGTTGATACTCGTTTATACTCTGCCGAGCATCCCATTTAAAAAAAAATTCAAAGCGGACTTATTTACCACACTTGGGCAGGTACACCGTGTATGAGGGCATGTTTATGTGACTCACTGCTTACGCACCTACTTTGGCATGGATGAGCAATGTGTTGGGTCACTTCACAGCCGGTCTCGGGCATGTGTACTATGTATGCTTCGTTTTTTAACTTAAACCCACGCTCACGCTGAAATGGACTACTCAGCTTTTTATCAGACTTGCCTTAACATGGATGCATTGTACGATCAAAAACATGCATGGCCTACTTCACGTTACTGAGTAAGATCATTCTTATGGACAAGTGTTGTTGCTCTCTCTTTTTCTCCTCTCTTAGGTTGGATTTTGCAACTAAAGTGGTCATATCAGTTTGGGTGCACAGTCACCCCAACAACACCTCAATCTAGGTATTATTACACGGTTTACTTGGTGTCGACGTTCCAGACCCCTGTACCTCACTTTACACACTTTTACACCGTACTGAAGATACGCCACTGGATCCACTAGGGACCATGAGAGGCATGAAACATGTCAACCCCATACCATCAGTTGTTATCACCAATGCACTAAAATACGCAGAATGAAAATACTCCCTATTCTGACTACCCCGTCAAGAGTATTCCTCTTGACTCCAGTTTTTAACCTTATCACATGGACTCCAGAATAAACTTTCTCCAGGGTATTAGTTTGATATTTTTAACTCAATAGCACCACTCCCCTCACACCCGCACTCACGCACTGTGGCTTCCTCGAAAAGATCTCAGACAAAGAGCCCTCTTGCAGGGCCTGTGGGGGACTGCAGAGCCACCCCCACAAGGAGCAACGCCCGATGATGAAGCATGACACCCACTTGGGTGTTTTAGGGCACTTCCTTAACAAGGAGTAATTCCCCCCTTTAGATTATCCAACGTACACTCCTTGAAAGAGTTTCTGTCACTTGCCCTTCAAGCGACCGGACTGGTCAGCTCTTTCCTAGGAACAGCTACCCTCTAGTGATTGAAATGAGGGCATGGCTGACATAAGCAGTGCTGGAACGGTATTTATTAAAACATCCTGACAACCGCACAGTTATGGAATCACAAATGCTCATACAAATTTTGAAAGGTAAGCACTAGGTCACAGTATTGGAACCAATAGTGTGGGCTTTAATTTAATTTCTATCCACCATTCTTGTGCATACATCCTCATATGCATACACGCTCGTATAATATTGGAGCCACCAACTGAACATGCAACTCTGAATACATCTCAAGGCATCTGAGGATGTTACCAAAGCTCAAAGAGAACACAACTTAAAATGTAATTGATTGTCTCCCATTTTATCTTATGCACATATTTTTTACAAAAGTATATATACACACACGTGCAAGTGGCAAAACGATATGTTTTTAGACACACTAACTGAAACATGCAGCCACAGCCACAATCAAGCACAAAAATACTATTAAATTAGCTATTTGCTCATGCACCAATTTTGTCAAATGTAAAGCTAAATCTATTGGGGTATCATATATACTCCCCAAGACAGATAACTGCTCTCATATTCTGGCTAACTGGTGTTTATGCAAGCATTGTCTCCACGCCCTTTTGAAAAAGATATATTTATCACAATTGAGAAGGGGTTCATTTTTCCACAATAGCTGTCTAATAAAACATGTTCAACCTAGTTCATCAATCATTTTCAATTCTATAGGGTTATGCTGCTCATTTCTTTACTGCTAGCACGGCAGCCAATAAAAAACATTCAGAGTACAAGGATGCATTTTTCATCAAAACAATTATTAGTCATAATATCGTCCCCGAATCTCCATGACACAGCCCTCCAAATACGACCAACACCATCTTGCAACGATGCTGGAAGTAGAAGCGCAGAGGAGCTGCGGCACCACTGATGATGTGGATAGAAACCAAAACAATGAGAACATGCCACATTTTCCATGTTCAGTCAAACTAAACCGGCAGACCTGGAACCGCTTCTATCAAACTCCTTCAAAGTGTTCAATTATGTAAAGGTATGTAGGTCTGACAGTAATAGGGAACTTTTTGTAACTTCAACCTAATGATGCTATGTCTGGGATGCAGGAGAGGGCAATACAAGAACGCCATGTGAAGTGTTTGATTAAAACACAATTATGTAAAAGAAATCCTGACCTTCTTCCGTTTCCACCAAGCTGTTCCATTTAAATTATTATGTGATGATCATTTACTGGCTGGGAAAACCCTTTTCAACATTGCTAGCTAAACTTTAATAGTTTAAACTAAGCTGTTAAGCACAGGGTAAAAATAACATGTATCTCTAACTCTACATTTATCAGTTCATGGTTTACTCAGGGAGGTGATGTGAGCTATACAATCAGGATTCAGCAATGCGCAACACTTAATAAACTAAGGTAATGAAATATATATGCGCAGAGCTAAATGGTACACACCAAGTACAAATGCATGCAGTGAATCAAGAACTAGGTCCATCTTGCCTATTCTGTAATAGGAAGTGCCTTGAACAAGGATTATCCAGTGCAGTAGCCTCTGCCTATGGTGCTGAACACAGCTGATCACAATGTAGCAGCCCCTGCTACGGTCTCTGACTCAGAGTTAGCACCATGTACCTGTCCCTGTCTAGTGAATACTCCAGGTCAGAGAAAACTGCTCCAGAGCAGCCTCAACTTAGTTGTTTCTATGCAGTCTGCTTTGTTGTAGTGCACCTTAGCGCATGTAGTTCTCTTACGGAGTAGACCATGTTGTAATTATAAGCAGCTGAGGTCCAGGCTAGTGAGGCTTGCGGAAGGAGTTGTGATCGGAGGAGGCGTTTGTCCAGCGTGTCAATGCCTCCCCTGCCAGGCCAAGCTGTGCACCGCTCTTGGCCGGTCTATGTTATCTAGTTTGAGTCCAATGACAATTCCACCACCCAAAGAAATGTAGAGCCCACACAACAGTTGATCCTTCCACTCAAGGGGGATCTCGGAGCACAGCTTAGTGGGCTGCGTGGCACTCAGTTGGGGGATGATATATGTCCCAGGGTTCCCAAACACTGGAATCCTTGTGCTGCAGCAATCAAATTTAAATTGGGGAAAAACCTGAAAACATCTAATATTTCTACACTGCACTCCCCAAACCAGCATCATCTCTTAATGATGCTTGTTTTTGACCACATACAGCACTCCACCACATTTTGGCTAGGTTTCTCCTATAGAAATACCATATTCATATATGTGTACATACTGCAAGACTTTATGGGTTCCTAGCAATAAAACCTCATCTCGCAGATTCATTTTCCCTCATGCAAACGGGGCCCACAGTGCTGGGGAATACAAGGGATTCAGGTGAGTTGGTGCTTTAAAGTTACATATCTCTAAACTTTTTTCCCACTTTTCTTCAATTTGAAGGGTTATATTCAGCAAATACTCCTCTTATAACCCCCAATTTAAACATCTTCAAACTTGGAGGAAGAAGTGAGTAGCGTTTAGGTCCAGCTGGGGACCATTAGGGCCACATTTGGGGTCAGGGACAAACATTCCTACCACAAAAGGTCCTTGTAGCACTGATCGTTTAACTGATCCACATTTAGGGCCTGATTATGAGTTTGGCAGTGGGGGCACAGACCACCATGCCGGTAACCCTCTCCCGCATCTCCAAACCCTTGGTCATACCGCCCACCAGATTACGAGTTTCCTCGTGTCTAGGAGACTTTTTTTTTGGTGGTCCCACAGCAGAGACTCTGTAAAGGGGCACCACAATGGGAACATCAAACATTTCCCAGCATGGCATGGACTCAAAGAACAAAATACAATGTACCAGACTGGTCTCAACATGCATCTTTGGGACGCAACAGAATTTTTCTAGTGGAGAAACATTCAGGAAAAATAGTAAAATATAGTCAAACATTCTTAAACTGGAACCCTCGCTCTTTAATTAATCCAACATAAGCAATTCCCCATTGTTGTTCCGGTTTCTGCTGAGTGTTTTGATCTCTGTCGCTGGAGAGTCTTCGTGAAGCTGTTGTCAAAAGTCATTTACGGTTCCTTGCACCTGTAGAGCTAAAAGTGGGGAGAGAGCAGGGGTGCTTCACAATGTGCTTTATCAGCATCCAACATGCAAACAGAATCATGTGTACAGACCGAATCTCGCTGCGGGTAGGGTAGCTAGAGCCAGTGCAGTATGGTGTCTTGGGACAAGGGAGCCAATTGTTCTTTCACCACCATCATGAGAGAGGCTACTCATATGATGCGACCAGAATATGCATTTTGAGCCCACACAATAAGAAAGCATCCCACTGAGGCAGTCCCTGCCAGTCTATCAGCTTCATATGGCTCTGGTAGACACTCATAGCTATCTTTTGCAGTGCTATGAGCCCAAATCAGTTGTTTCATATCAGAGTATAGATGCGAAAAATGACCCTGGGAACAATAATAGGGACATTTTGAAATATTTTCAGCAATTTGGACAGCAGCACAGCGATCTTAGTAAAAAAGATGAGCATGATCATCGATAGAAGCAACCAAATCCAATTGTTAACTTTAGCTTCTAATATATTACTGAAACATAGTTCTTTTTCATGTGGGGCTTTGGCTTACCAGCCACCGGTACTCAAAAGCACCTAATGTATGAGCACCAAGTCAAAAGTTGATACTAAACCGGTATCGACTGTGTGGCAGGAGTGAGAGGGAGCAGCACTAACTTATCCCAGTTAACACGCAAATCGGAATATAAACTACATGTGCCAATGTCAGACATGGTAGAGACTATGTTAACACTGGGATGTTTACCGTAAAGATAAATATAATCGGTGTATGGATTAATTATGTATTGATTTGTAAAGATCTTGATACCACTATTGGAGTTAACTTCCAAAATGTAGCAGGCCAGCAGGTCCACTGCTAGAGCGAATAGCAGAGGAGACAGCTGCCAGCCCTGACAGAGTAGATGTCACCAGTGAGAAGTCCATTGAAGAAAACTCTAGCTGCAGCGGTATTGTGTAGCTGTGATTACAGAAAGTAATAATTGCCCACCAAGCCCAGTATCTCAAAGAGGGAAAGCAACTCCAGAATGTAAAAGATCTTCTATTCTTTTAAAGCAGCCACACCCACAGGTAGAATGAGTCTACATTATACAGGATGTAGAAGAGCCTTTTTAAGTTATTCTGCGTAGATTTGGATGGAATTAATACTGGTTAGATCAGAAGGACCAAGAAAGACATATATGGCTCAAACATGTCTGCAAAGCTTTTCAACATTATTTTCTAATGGGTGTTAATCACCAAAAGTAGTCTGTACTACATCAACTGTAAGTCCCATGTTCAGAGGTTCTGCTGCCACTACTCAAGTCAGGCCAGAGCCAACTGTTCTAGATAGCATCTCATGTTTCACACAGTGCGGGAGGATTTAGTGTAATATGATGACCCATAATATCTCTCAAACACTTCAGAGATTATGGTGAATGGTTTTGCAAACATTTCCGGCTTTATTCACAACTTTAATATCTCGCCTCAAGATCTTTCCTTCTGTGTAGACCATTATAAAGAATGGTCTGGGCATTTGTTTGAATGCATCCTTCAGCCCAAAAATTATGGGAAGATGCATTGCATGCAAAAAAATAGTGCAAATTGACGTATTTGCATTTTATGTAATTACACATAACTTTTCTGAAATTCCTCATTATTATGTGAAGGCATATGCATGAATTTCTCACACCCCTATTCTGCACTTGACTGCATGAGACAAATACATATAACGTCCAAGAGAGGGTACTGTGAAATACCATGTGCCTTTCCTAACTCCTCCTTTGCCCTGTGTTCTCTGGAGTAGCTTTTTAGCTTCCTCAGAATACAAGGGGGCAGATTTACAAGCCCCTAGGGCTGTAAGTGCGTCACTTTTTGTGACATACTGGCAGCGCATTTCTCTGCCCCATATTTATCAGGACAGGTAAAGCCACCCTGCATGGCTTTTCCTGTCCTTGTAAATATGGCCCCTTTACATGCAGCACTCTGCGTGAAAGTGGCTTTCCATGGGTGTTGCTGTGGGTGTTCCTACAGAACACCAATGGAACGAGACACATTTCCAGATTTACTAGGATACGTAAACCTGGAAATGCATCACTATGCTACGCCACCCTAGGGATGGCGTAGCGAGGCACAACGAGGAAATGTTTTTATTTGTCCTCGTTTATGTCCTCTTTCAATGCATGCTGCTTTCTACAGCATGCAGTGAAAGAGGAAAATGCCTGTAGTGATTATTTTTGTGCAAGGATGTGCCCCTTCCTGCACAAAAATACTCTCCCCATGGTGCAAGGATGCCTGCGCTTGCACATGGCAGCTGTTTGTGCGCCAGTGCAGGGGAGAGCACGGAAATGCGACATGTCATTGTAAATATAAAAAAGCACAGAAGGGTTGAGGCAAACTACTGCACCTGTTATTATAAGTGGCTTACTAGTCTAGTGAAGGTGCTATGAAAACCAGGAAGTACAACCCTATTTACTCCCAATTGGGCAAAGGCCCAAACCATAAACACAGGAATTTTTGGGATCAGCACTCATCAAAAAATAACATAACATTCCTTTCACATTGAATCAGTCCAAAAAGACAGTAATATAAGGAGCAGGTCCAGAATCCACTGATGGTCGGAATACATTTTTTATTAGTTGATCCAAACAGTAAAATCCAAATACATAAGTGATTTTCTCTTAGCCAAGCAGACAGTGCTTTTTGTTGCTGGCCCTCATGCCTTATTACGTCCAAACAAGTTTACTATGAATATGACTGCCCTGAAGAAGTTTTGATTAAGAGACGAAAAGCGTTGGCTAAGAGAAAATCACTTGTGTATTTGGATTTTACTGTTCATTCATGGAATGTTTTTTCCCTAGTCTCAATTGATTTCTACAAGCCACATCCCTTAATGCCTTACTGTTAATCTCCAGATTCTAATGGGCACACTTAGGGTGGGCAGTAATATTAGAGCAAGAACAAGTGAATGATCTGAGCTACAGCGACACCAAGAGCCAACCAGGTCACAAAAGCTCAGCACTTCACAGATTTTTAAAGCCATTTAGATCATGGACAGGGCAGCATAGCTGGACCATTAACAGTGATATGCAGGATTTAATTGAAGCCTCCACTTCATACAACACAATATTCTTGAAACTGGTATAACCAGCCATTCACTGTTTCTAGTACTCTGAGGAGTGAGAATTAATTAGTAGGGTTTGGTGGCCCTCCACATCTGACCCAATGTAGATTTACGCAAAGCCTATGTCTTTATCTACTAGGTATGCAATACCTATAGAGTACAAGGAGACTGCAGAATGGAATCTATGTGAACCTCTGGCTGACTTCACACTTGGGTTGTTGTCTCAGACAGTAGAAGTAAATTGCAGAATTCCTCAAGCTGGAGGGAGAAGACATAGACAACGAAGTGGGATAGAAGGGACAATGCTCCTTTAGAAATGTGATTATTTTGCTGAGAGAGTTTACTGAATAGACTGCATGAGTTCTGCAATTTGGTAGATGGAGGGTGTGATGGGTGGGATTGCAATCTCTGTTGTTCATAGTGAGAAGGGTCCTTACGGGCAGGCCAGCGTTTTGTTACTTTCCTGAATGCTGTTCTGTCGCTATTTATAGCCAGGCTCAGAAAGCTCACATCTCTTTCTGCATCTGATGTGGGTAGTCCATGCTGGAGACTACCCTGCAGTGAGGAGCATCTCTCTACACAAAGGCTGTCTCTACAGAACAGACTAGAGAAGACAGATGAAAAGAAAATCAACCTAAACGGGTTATGAATTGCAGACAGAGGATCCACATCCCCTGTCTGCTTTGACTCTGAAAAAGTAGGATTCCCTAACCAACTTACAATTACAATTCAAGTTCTCTTTGTCTAAGGAAGGGTGTGGTCCTCAGAGTACTTAGAGGACTGCTGTGCAGTCAAACCTGGTATCTGCCTGAGAGGCAGCTATCAAGAGGCGAGGGGACATCATCTGGAGTCATATATTGTTGGAAGTAGCAAATCGTCTGTCTGAAGGGCAGTCAAACTAGTCTGCTGCAGTGAGAGGGATAGAGCCTGATATCCCTGCAGCGGTGTGACAGACCTGAAAAGCCAGAGCAGCTTGACCGCCAGTGGAATGCGTCCACTGGAGGAGTCTGAGGAGAGACATGTCCAGAGAAGCATGGAATGCAGTCTCTCCAGGTAACAACTGCATCAAGAAGTGTCTTAAGAGGGCAGGGCAACCACACCAGAAACGTATTCTGGAATGAACAGTGTCACTGCATCAGAAAAGTGTACCCAAGCAGAGGGCAACTACACCAGAAAAGTATGCCTGAGTGGACTGTGTCACAGCATCCGAAAAGTGTGCCCAGGCAGACCATGCAAATACACCCTGAAGTCTGTCCTCGAGGTTGGTGATGCTGCTGCAAGGTCTGGGCCAGGAATGACCATGAACTTTGACTTCTGCAGTCCATACTCAACCCACCGAACCCCAGAAGTGTGTTTGTCATCCCCTTAAGAATGAAATTTTCATCAGTTCCCCAAATACCAGAGGGGACTATGAACAGCATCTTCCATTGCACCTGCTGCAGCCATGCCAAATATAGGAAGAATCTCCAGCTGGCATGTCTTCTTCAAGACGAGGAAGCAAGAAGGAGGCGTGCTGCAGATCCTCAATGGCTGCTCGAGAATGACTTCGGATCATCATCTGTAGTGAGAGCTAAGAAACGGGGACTGTTTTGAAATAACTGTGTGCACACACTATAACAAGGGGCAATCTCCACCTAAGCTTTGATACCTGCCTGAAACCCAATCCAGAAGCAGGGGATCTGCTTAGTACCAATAAAGAGGGACAACCAGGTAAAGGAAGGAAGGAAGAGGGCAGAGGCAAGACAGCTCAAGCTACAGTAAAATAATGGTGCCTGTTGTCTGCTGAGTGTATTATTAAGTTTTACAAGTGCATTAAAATGCTTTTCTTTATCAAAGTAAAGCACATGATCTGCCAATCAGTTATTGCTCTGCTAGGTGATTGTTGAGTTCTAATTCTGAACACGCACACACTAGTTCCCTGGGAAGCTAGTGATGGCTTTCCATCGCTACCACTAAGAGGCAAGTGTGAAGGGGTTATATTTAGTGCAGGTTTGCAGAATCATAGTAGGGTGGAATCCTGGACATCAGCGACAAATGGCTGCAGTACTCGCGACTAAGGCTCAGTAGCCTCTCTTTGCCTGGTGATGCGTACAGCACCGCAGCGGCAGTAGACAACACATAGTAGACCCGAGGACACCCATCCTTCCATGACACTGGGCATGTCACAGCCACAGCTCCAGAGATCTGCAGCCCCATTAGCTACTAGAGCGAAAAGCAGAGGCGGCAGCTGGCAGCCCTACCTGTAACTGGTGTCACCAGTGAAAACTCCATTAATGCAGACTTCAGCTGTGGGGTATTGTATAACTGTCTGATAATAGAGACAATATAATTATCCACCCCCTCCTGCGCAGTATCTCAAGGAGAAAAGGACATCAAGTTTGTCAAAGATCTTCTATTCCTCTAAGTCAGCCACACCCAAAGAAGGTGTGAAAGATCGAGCACTATTCTGCTGAGTCACACGCAAATAGGGCTGCAAAGATTGATAGTCATTTGATCATATATATTGGCAAATGGTTTACAAATAAATGCCCAAAAAACAAATATTATGATAATAGGAATGACAAAATCAAGTAAGACATTATGGAAGATGAAGGATTTATCTATTGAAACTGTGAAGCAGTATAAATACTTAGGAATTACGCTGGAAGACAGAATGACTTTTAAACCACACTGTGATAATTTAAAGGCCAAGGCAACTTCATTATCTTTTGCCTTTAGATCATTGCGTGACAAACTTTCATGCCCTAGTTACAATCATTTACTAAAAGTAATGAAGGCGAAACTTATCCCTGCGCTTACATATGGGTCAATAATTTTTAGAGGAAAAGATAGCCAACTGATGGATACATTACAAATAAAAGTTTTATGTCCATTTTTAGGATTTCCAAAAATGTTGGACATGCTACAGTTAGACTGGAATTTGGTTTGCAAAATCTAACATTGGTAAGACAAGCTGTATTTTTAAAATTTCTATTCTCACTTTACTTATCGGACCCAGAGTCCCTTGCATATATGTGTTGGCAAGAAATGAATAAGAAGGAGTATACAAGACTATGGAGGTCATACTTAACGGAAAGTTTGAATACTTTTAAGCTCCAACCTTTTGATGATATGATTAGAAATAGAAACATTTTAAAACAGATTTTAAATCAATCAGCTACATTGGTATCATTAATAATGGATCAGGAGCAGATTATAAAAAAAGCATCCCTGGTCGGTTATTAATTCATACAATAAACACCAATTCTATCTAACTTCTTGCTTGAAACCGGCAGTAAGGGATACATTGCTCTAGCTTAGGTTTGGACATTACCCAACAAAAGATGGTACACCGAGATCGGTACAAGTTTGGAAATCACAAAAGTGTAGATTATGTGGTTATATTAATGAAACGTTATTGCACATTGTATGCATTTGCCCCAAATTGTGTCAAGCAAGCACTTTTAAAACCAATATTCAACAAACATGGGGTGAGAACATGTCGCCAAGAGATAATACTGTGCCTTCAAGGGAGTATCATCAATATAACAGTTAACTTTGTCAAATGTATTCTTATAGCTGAGAAAAAACTGGCTCAGGACGACGTTGTGGTCATTTATTAAGAATTGAAAGCGGCTATCATTCCAATTATATTGTTTTTTTCTATACTGGCAATGTAACTTAATAAAATGTATAAAGTATCCCAGGTTTGGGGAAATTTTAAGATGCATGGATGCACTTTATATTTTAAGTATTAAGAACACAACTGGACCAAACATTTGTTACTGTATGCTCTGCTTCTTTTTAGGGGTTAATGAAAAAAAAAAAAAAAAAAAACAGACAGGGGACTCAAAGATTATTTGTACGAATTGGTTTAATAATATGTAAGGTGAATAATAATGAAATGTATTGTTTTATATCGTTATGAACAAAATACCTTTTTATGATATTTTATGTACTTCCAACAGTTATAAAGATTTGTTAATACTTTCTTATTATCTTTAAGGAATGTAAGAAATTGCTCTGGCTCATGAACTGTTTTATTGTAATGATTTTTTTAATCAGACAATAAAGAATATATATATATATATAAAAAAAAGAGTGCCGGGAAAACTGTAGGGTCCCTCGCTGCCATCTTTAAAAGGACCAACCAGGGATTACCACAGTGCCCCAATGCCCCGATGGAGAGGGCAGATTCCTCCACGTTTGGCCAAAGCTTTAGTTAGACAGAGAAATATCAATAATCAGAAGCAGTAAGGAGAGCTCCTTCAGTTCTTCATGTATACCATGGGGCAACGTTAAGTTTTCTATGCAACATTCCAATCCAATGTCAGGGCCCTATATCATTGATACATGTCTGCGAATTCCCATCACATTTAGCTCAGTTTTTGGCAAACTTAAGACCTGCAAGCACATCAGTGAAGAAATCAATATTACATTTTTTTCCATAACAATCTTAGAATGGGACTAAATCTATTCACAAATCAGATAGCGAGTTAGGTTTCTTAGGTACAACCGCTCCTCCTATTCTATGCTTTATGTTAAGAAGACTGTGTTATGATACTGAGTACAACACAGAATGGATGCTTTGTGCCTTAAATGTCTGTATAATTAGCCCAATCACGTGCTCATCTGACGGTGTTGTGCAGACTCACTTTTGTGTCAGTGGTATTTTAGTCTAATCCATTTTCAGTGGTCCTGGAGAGAGGCACCTGATTTGGGAAACTTAGGAGTTAGGGGTTCCAGCACTTCATAAGCTATATAAGTATGTCATCTGATATGTAATAAGCCCATCCTTTTTCCATCAGGAAAGTACATGCTTCTGGAGTTTGGACACTTAGTTGAATTTATGCATAATCCCAGTGCCATGGACAAGCGACATACTTAAAACATCCCTATAGCATCAAGAGCAGGTGTCCAGCTGTACCTATAGGTTAAATGTAATCTAAGTTTGCCAGAGCATTAGCACTAGTTAATCCCACATTAGCACTAGTTGGTTGGTTGATTGCTTTATTTCGATATGCATATATCGTAAAAGCATTACAAATGAGAAATATAAAACAGCACATCGTAAAATAGACTGTACATTGGAATAAAACAGATAAAAGTAGCAATTGATCACAATAAATTAGTTAATAAAGTATTAAATTGATATAGACAGTCTTTTTAGGCGGATCAACCAAGCCCATTTTAAAAATTTGGATACGGCACAAACAATGGGAGGGGCTGTATCTGTTAATAGAATCCTTAGAGCCTCCAAATACTGACGGGTACCCAATTCTCTACAGAGTGGTTTGAGCCAATGTGATCTAGGGCGCACATAATCCGGGCATTCAAAGAGAAAATGTGCCACGGTTTCGTGTCTGTCGGTACAAAGGGCGCAATGGCGTGAAGCCTGCTTAGACGTATTCCATCTGGAAAGAAGGTCAGCCAGCGGTAGAGTCCCTAGTCTGAATTTGATGTAGAGAGCCCGGTCCATGGCGATGGTGATAATGTCCAGATAGGGCTCAAAAGCAACGGTGTCTTTAATTTTCAGGAATGCTGCGGTGGAATTACAGTGGCGCTGGTTGCTTATGAGCTTGGCAGAAACCCATTCCCAATATAGTTTTTTTAGGGTATCCTTTGGGGGAGCTGAGTGTGTGGACCAACAAGACCCCAACCCCAAATCCCCTAACAGAAGTTTAATGTCCCTAAGCCATTTGATCTTCTGCCAACCATCCGAACTCATCACCTCTGCCAGCCCGTCTGCGTAAGATTTTAATTCCGGGACTCTCCACAGGCGAGCCCAAAGCAGGAGAGGACGAAGGCGGGCCTGGTCCCTGATTGATTTACATCCCGTGTCCAATAGCACCGGAACTGTCGGGGTACTCATCGGGATAGCCAGGAGGTCCTTGATGAATTTATTCTCTGCCTTAGTCAGAGACTCCATGTTGCCTAGGCCCCAAAGCTCAGCTCCGTAGAGTGAAGCAGATACAGCTCGGGCTTTATAGATGTCTATTATCGGAGCTACACAGTGTTTTGATGAGTTGTTGTACTCCTTTAGCAAGGCTCCCCCTACCCTTTTGTGGCCTACGGTCATCTTGTTGATGTGGGGGGTCCAGCTCATGACATCACTCAAGCGGATTCCCAAGTAGTCAAATTCTGCCACTCTTTCAAGGGGGATGGAGTTCAGGGTCGGGAGGCGGCCGAGTTTACGGGGGGGTGCATGATTAGGTACTTCGTTTTGTCCACATTAATGACAAGTCCTCTGTTAGTACAAAAATCCTGGAAGCGGTTCAGGAGCTTCTGGAGCCCTTGGGGGGTCTTCGAGCTAAGGAGGGTGTCGTCGGCGAACAACAAAGTTGGGATCTTTACGCCTCCCAATGTGGGGGCGTCAGCTGGCTCGCCAAGGAGATGCTCTACCACCCCATTCACATAGAGGGAGAATAGGGTGAGAGCTAAAACACAGCCCTGCCGGACACCCCTCACGACCTGGATCTTATCAGTCTTTTCCCCATTCAACCCCCATCTAACCTGGGCATAGTTGGAATTATGCAATTTAATAAGGAGGTTTAAGATGTAAGGGGGCATCCCAAGACCATGCAACACCCTCCACAGTTCCTCCCTAGGAACCAGGTCGAAGGCAGTCTTCAAGTCTATAAAGGCTAAATAAAGACTGCCCCTGCCCAGCTCCACCACCTTCCAGTAAAGTAGCAGGAGCCTAAAGACTTGTTCGATGGTTCCTGTGCCTGAACGAAACCCGGCTTGCATATCAGACAATATATGGTTATCATCCACCCATTGCAGGATCCTCCCCAGAATAGCTTTTCCCGCCACCTTCTGGGTTGAGTCTATAAGGCTTATTGGCCTATAGTTCCCTGGTAGATCCCGACAACCCTTTTTAAAAATTGGGACTACCTCTGCCCCTTTCCAGGACTCAGGCACAGGTCCTCCCTCAATAATGGCATTAAGTAGGGCCGAGATCAGTGCCCCCCATTCCCTTGGAAATGCTCGGAGAAGGTCCCCTGGCAACCCATCCGGGTCAGCTGCTTCTTGTGGTGTAAGAGTTTTAATCAGGTTCATGACCTCCCGAGCGGAAAAAAGGTCCGTATCTCTATCTAAAGTGTAGGGGGGAAGGATGAAGGGGTCGTTAAGTATGCCTTCAACTGCGGAATAAAGTGCCTTAAAGTGATTGAACCACGCCTGGGCAGTGATGGTGCAGGGCCTTAAGGTATCATCAGGGTGGTTCCTACTGCCCACCAAGTCCCAGAACCCCTTGGCATCTCTCCCGCGGCTAGCAGCCAAGAGGACCTGCCAGTAGTTATCCTCCCACTCCTTCTTGGCGTTTTTTTGACAGAGAGAGTATAGCTTTCTGGCCTCCCTAGTCCTAATTAGTGATTTGGATTTAACTGCTTGTATAAGCAGTGTCTTCGCCTCCCTGCATTTGTGATTAAACCAGCCTTGTCTGGCCCGGGGACGTTGATTCTTCCTACTGGCACTGGCTGGGACAGAAAAAAGGTCACTAAGGGCCTGGGTTAGGCTACAGAACCTGGCAGGAATCTCCATCAGCCTACCCACAGGAGGCTCGAGGTTTTTTAAGGCTGCAGCTAAAAGCAGGAAAGTACATGCTTCTGGAGTTTGGACACTCTTGTTGAATTTATGCATAATCCCAGTGCCATGGACAAGCGACATACTTAAAACATCCCTATATCATCAAGAGCAGGTGTCCAGCTGTACCTATAGGTTAAATGTAATCTAAGTTTGCCAGAGCATTAGCACTAGTTAATCCCACATTAGCACTAGTAACTCCCACTTATGATGACAAAAGAATCTTCCCTCGTGAATGATTATCATCAGTCAAACATTGAGGACAGAGTTGGGAGCATGAGGATTGCCGGGGAAGGGTAACTGGAGTAAGGTGGGTTGGAGCGCACAGCCATATTTTCAGTAAAGGGACAGCTTCCTAAAATATGCATTTGCACGTCGGCACTAATCACAAAAAGCCATTTTCACAATTTAAATATTAAGCATATAATTCTCAGAAACAGCTCCACATATGCAAACAGACTTAAAACATGTGCATGCGATTTTTGCACAGATGCACTCTATTCATGCTACTGCTTCATACATGTAATATTACAATTTTTGTCCCTCTTCATGGATGCTAAACCGAATGGTCATCCAGGTGTTGGATTCCAGCTGCTCAGAGAATAGCTTGACTAATATCATACAGAGGGTCTTATTTATGAGAGCCCTGCATCACTTTCGCACACTATAATGTAGCACAGGCATGACGCAGGACACTTATAAAGATTAATAAAGCCATGCAGAGCCACCCTGCAAGGCTCTGAGTGGCCTCATAAATCATGAGTAAGGCAACGTAGCGCAAATCGCGGCACCGCCTTACTTTGCAGCAGGCGTCATGTTGGGTTTTTCCACGCAACACCCATGGAATATGACGCTGCCCCAGATTTACAAAGTGATGTAAACCTGGGGAAGCAACAAATCTGTGCACCTCCCGTATTCTGCAGCTCATATCGATAGAGGATTTTAGGATTGTATTTGTGCAGGAAGGTGCCCCTTTCTGCACAAAAGCAATCCTGCATGCAACGGAGGCACCCTTGCTTCATGATGCAAGGGTGCTCATCTTGGCACTAAGCTGCCTGAATGGTGCCAGCACAGGGAGAAAGGACAGGAACGCACTGTATTGTGTCAATACGGTGCATTCCTGTTCTATCACTTTGGTGTAGGGCTGCGCAGCAAAGTTAGCCTGGCTGCGCTGGCCTATGCCAAAATCCCCTAAATAACCCCCTAGTTTCTTTGCAATTTAATGAACACTTAAGATGCTGCTGTGTGTACAAGGTCAAGATGTGGAGAAGTGTGGCTCATTAGTTAGAGCGGCAGTTCCTGATGATGAGGTCTGGCCCGGGACCAGGGATCAATTCCTGCCTCGGCTGGTCTTGGCGGGTCTTGGGCTCATAATTCCTCGGACCTGATTTCTCGCCTCGGTGCCTACTCTAAGCATGGTTCCTACGCTGCAACTCTGGGCAATAGCTTGCTTAGTCTCCACAACGGCCCCCAACAGCTCTAGGGATGCCTGGTTGCACCCTGGGGATGCCCAGGAGTGGACATTTCACGGGGAAAAACCAGGAAGGGTTCCCTAGCGGTATGAGTACTGCGCCAGGACACTCTGGAGTATCAGTGCGCTTTACAAGTATGCCTACATTTACATTTACAAGATTACAGACGTGACTGTTCAAGATGAAGTGATTATTACATTTACTGATTGTCAAGAACATCGCAACCGGATTACATCTGTGTTATGGTCAAAAGATATGTAATTCCGATGTAATGTGTGACACATTTTATTAAATATTTCCGAGAAAAGAGAGAAAGTCACTGTCACATCAGCAGATACTGGTGTGAACATTGTCCAACAGGTGTATTTTCGAGTTGGAGTGAATCAACATCAACAGGGACACGTTTTTCCCCTTTTCCTCTTAATGTAATCTAGGTGTTATTCTTCCCTGTAATTTATTTAATGATTTAAACAATGCATGCATTTTCTTTAACAACCAGGGAAAATAAAAGTACAAAACTCTTCAATCGATATGAGAAGCACCTTATCTTTTCAACAAACTCTTTGTAACATCCTGTAAAGTCTTTTACAACTGTCAACATTGTGCAATGTTTGCTGCCACATGCCTTCTCCAGCGGATAAAGACCACTTTGCAGAAATTAATGTAGTGCCTATTAAGTAGTTCGTATCTCGAAAAATACTAAGCTATCACCATAAATGCGTTTTTCAGAACAATGCGCCCCCTGCCTGTGTTTCTCAGTAGCTCGCCTTATTGCAATTCATTTCCTACATGGCCTCCCATTTTCAGCTTAAATGCTGTTATTTTAAATCAAGAAAATAACATCAATTGTAATCATTGTAAGCTAGCATGAAGGACTGGTGCTAGGCAGAGAAGCCGGAAAGTTGTGTCAGAAATGAAATATTATTACATCGCTCACCATCCCACCTAGGCCGTGTGACAGCCAGGCTCCTACGAAAAGGGTAACTCACCATAATAAATAAATCATGTGTTGGGAGACATCAGAACATAACGCTTCTCCTGCTAGTGCGATGTTTTATGAACTTACCTTTTTTTACCCTTTGAAAACTATGCAAAGTTTCCATCTTTCCTTCACGTGTGCGAAGGTCTTTCTGAGTAATGGAATATATTTTTCCCCGCATAGAAAGAATGTTGCCACACTAATCGTTCCTTCCAAGATGAAACCGTCTGCCTTTTTCTCTGCAAGTTTCAATACTTTTTATTAGGTATGTCTTCATCAACATGTGACAGAACCATCATAATAATACAATCAATTTCAATCTTTATTTCGATCAATTAGACCATCAAAGATATACAAATAAACACAATCATTTAGAACATTGGTTATAAAAGCGCCTGAAAATATGAAAAATAGTCCGTCAGCAATAATTTTAAAAAAAGATGAATAAAATATAATAAGCTATAATAATACAGTTGCATGTTTTGCACAGGATAAAAATACAGAGATAAGTTGCCTGTATTATATAAAACGAATAAAATATAGTTAAATAAAGAATAACACATTATAAAGCCTAATACCTATTAGGTATATGAGTATCATGAACATAACAAGCATCTTGCCTGAAAGAAAGAAAGAAAGAAAGAAAGAAAGAAAGAAAGAAAGAAAGGAAGAAAGAAAGAAAGAAAGAAAGAAAGAAAAAAAGAAAAAAGAGGGAAAATGAGAAAGGAAAAAAAATGAGGGAAAGAAAGAGAGAAAATAAGAGGGAAAATGAGAAATAAAGAAGAAATTAGGGACACGCAGAATGAAATGAGAGGAGGAATGAAAGATGAAAGGAGAAGTAAAGAAGGAAGAAAAGAGGAGGAAAGTAAGAGAGAAGGAAAGAATAAGAGAAGGAAAGAAATAGAGAAGGAAGGAAATAGAGAAAGAAAACAAAGAGAATGAAAGAAGGAAGAAAAGAAATTTAAGAATAAAAGGAAAACGATATAAATAAAGGAAAGAGAAAGAAAGAAAGGAAGGAAGAAACAGAAAAGAGAGAAAGAAGGATAGAAAGACAGGGAAAACTAAAGAAAGAAAGTGAACAAGAGCAAGATTAAAGGCAAGAATGAAAGTGGGCAAGAAGGAAAGAAAGAAGGAAAGAAAGTAAGTTAGTTAAAAGAGGATAACTTAATAGTCAACAGTTTCAGATGGACTGGTATTCTTTGAAATAGCAGCAGTCAGAAAAACAAAACACTCCAAAAGGAATTTACAACAGCACTGGCATGAGATGGGATCTCATAAAGATGGAATGTGTATCAGAAGCGCCCTTTTATCACATCAGGCTCTAAACAGATAGTAACACTAAAGTCATTCTAAAGTAAAGACAAAAACAATGGCACTGAAGGGAAAGGGAACTAGCTTGTGTGTGGATGTGTTCCTTGTGATAGAGCAAAATGCAGGCCCTCAAAGTGAAGTTAGCCAATGGCTTAAGTAGGATGACCCACTGCCCCATGCTACATCCTGTAGTGGATGGAAGCAAAATGTGAATGACACAACAGACCAATTGATGAAGAGAGGTGGCTGAATCCCTTATATGTAATTATATTATACATATTTTAGGAAAAACAAAAGATCTTCTTTGGAACGCATATCAAAGCACAGAAAAAAGAAAAGGGAAACATGAAAAAAGTGTAACTGTTGAATTACTTGATCTGTCCTGTTTAGAATACCGTTGTGTGCTGCCAAATGCTTAAATCGTAGTGCCTTTTTTTTTTGGTACACTGCCGGTCGAGCATCAGTTCTTTGTGATTTCATCATTGATTATGGGATTTTCCTTTGTTTTATAATAGGATTGAGGGCAGTAGTTCTATTCAGAGTATCTAATATCCTGGAGAGGTCTTATGATAAATGTTCATATAAAGTGCTCAATGAAAGGGTCCCAAAATTCTACAAATTTAGAGATCTGATAAAAGGTTGTAGTTGTGATTGTTTTATTGTATTCTTTGAGGGTCCGCAGGGATGGTGACTTCCATTTGGGTACTATACATAACGTGGCTGTGACAAGTGAGGAGTCTAGTCACTGTGTACTGAAATGAATGAATGAAATTAGTTTTGTATAGCGCAGAACTTTGCACAGAGGCATCAAGGCGCATAGGATGGAAGAGCTGGGAGCAGTGCACAAATTAGAACGGGAAAACTACTGGTAAGCTTTGGTAAAGAGCCAGGTCTTTAAGGCTTTGCGAAATTGATCAGGTCGTGCAAGGCCCTTGAGCTTATCAGGGAGAAGGTTCCAGAGCTTCGGGGCAAGAGCAGAGAAGGCCTTCCCTCCCCATCTGGTCTTCTTCGTCCGGGGAGTGGACAGAAGGTTCTTGTTGGCAGAGCGCAAGACCCTGCCAGGGGTATAAAAGGATACCAGAGACCTGATGTCCTCTGTGCCGGATTCATGAAGGGCACAGTAGGTTAGACATAAAACCTTAAAATCTATCCTGGACAGCATCGGAAGCCAATGGAGATGTTTTCTTATGGCCGAGCCAGAGGACCGTCTAGGGGTGTTGACAACAAATCTGGCTGCAGCGTTCTGCACAACTTGCAGGCGTTGAACCAGACTCTTGTTTATGCCCAGATATAGGGCATTACAATAATCTAGGCATGAAGAGATGAGGGCCACCGCAAGTTGTTTTTTGGAATCCAAGGAAAGATAGTTGGAAAGTTTACGGAGGATCCTTAGAACCCCGCAGCAGGTGGAAACGGTTCTATTCACTTGTCTATCAAGGGAAAGTGGGGTGTCAAGTATGACTCCTAGATTACGAGCTACAAGGGTGGGCGTGGGGTATACTCCAAGGGCCGATGGCCACCAGTCAGCTGACCAGATCTCGTGTTTGCTTCCGAAGACCAAAACCTCCGTCTTTTCCCCATTTAGTTTTAGGAAATTTTTGGTCAGCCATCCTGCTACAGCTTCCATACAGTTCCTGAAGTTGGATGCCTCGGTCTCCACAGATTGATTGAGGGAGACCATAATCTGGGTGTCATCGGCATATGATAATACTTCCAAACCAAATGATCTTACAAGCCTGGCAAGGGGGGCCACATAAATGTTGAAAAGGGTGGGGCTCAAGGATGAGCCCTGCGGGACCCCACATTGCACAGGCTTGGCAGGAGAGAGGAAGTCACCCAGTTTAACCCTCTGCATGCGTTGGTTGAGGAACGAGGCCAGGAGGCTCAGAGCAGGCCCATCCACTCCCATCTCACTGAGGCGAGCAATCAGAAAAGCGGGGGACAGGGTGTCGAATGCAGCTGTAAGGTCGAGCAGGATCAGTAGGGTAGTCTGACCACTGTCGACCTTAGTACGGATGTTGTTTACCACCACTGTGAGAGCTGACTCTGTGCTGTGCGCCTTCCGGAAGCCATGCTGAGAAGAATCTAGCAGGCAGGATTTATCCAGGAAGGCGCTGAGATGAGAGTTAAGGTGGGCCTCTAATAGCTTGGCAGGAGCAGGTAGCAGGGATATCGGGCGGAGGTTTTTTAGGATGGTGGGGTCTAGGGAGGCTTTTTGAGGAGTGGCTTGGCTATGGCCATTTTCCAAGATGCTGGGAAAGCGCCCTTGGAGATGGCTTGGTTCATGATGTCAAGGAATGGGGACAACAGAACCTCTTTGGACTCCTTCAAGATTTTTAAGGGACAGGGATCAAGGGGGGAACCAGACTTAAGTTTATCAAGGAGTTGGTGGAGGAGCTCCAAAGTCAGAGGGGGAAAATTTGTCATACTGCCACGAGGTAGAGACATTGAGTCTTGCGGGGAGAGAGTTGTCGGAAGGTGGGCAATATTGGTGTTAAGGTTGCAATCTTCTAGAGCTGTGTATATATCCTTGATTTTTGTGTGGAAAGAAGTGGAAATCTGGTTACACAACTCTTGGGATGGCACAATAGGGTCAGGGAGGAGAGCCATGGATAGATTATCCACGATTTTAAATAGCTCTCTGGGTGATCTGAGGGTGGTCGTAAGGTTAGTGAAGTATGACATTTTTTCCGCTAGAACTGCGGCCTTATATCTTTTGAGCATGTCCTTATGTTTAGTTCTTTCGTGTGGATCGAGATGGGACCTCCAAAGCTTTTCTTGTTTCCTACAGTCCTGTCTAAGCAGTCTGAGGGCGTCGGTGTACCAGGGGGCCGAGGGGCGTTTTCTGGCAGAGTCATAAGATTTATCTGGAGCCAGAGTATCAATGGCCTTTGCAATGGAGTTGGAGAGCTCAAGGGAAGCCATAGCTATATCTGATATAGATGAAAGGTTAAGGTTGGCGATAAGAGGGCCTAGGGTTTCGTTATTGAGGCTCTTGTAGTTCCTTTTGGAGACCTGATGACTAGTGGACCTATCGGGAGGGGCCGAAGGACAGGACTGCCATGGGGTCAGTCCAAGATAGGGGAAGGGGAGGGCCTGTGAGTAGCCTGGAGTCGTTAGTAAAAACTCCATCCAGGGTATGCCTGGATGAGGTATCTTTCCTCAACCTCATCAAAATCTTGTAGTAATGCTAGTTTATGCATTTATGTGAATGAGCATCTTCTAGATTGAGTCCCATTATCAGCGGAGAGATGCACGAGCGCATTTTTTAAGATGGCCGCTAGCGAGCTGGCCATTTTTTTGCCAGTTTTAACAATTAAACAACGATTTTCTGTCAGAGGTTGAGCCAAATTGAGGTCGCTGCACTCCTATTGTGTTTACCTGCATTGTGGGCAATTTTCAGAAGATGTCTGCTTTAGCTGCTGCACCACCCTATTTTGGAGTGTTTTCCACAGATTTTGCTCCCATCTTCACTATTGTACTATTGTACTTTATAATCTATATTCTGCCTCAGTTTATTTCAAAATGGAAAATAAAAATACTGTTATTAATAAAAGAATATTTACAACAAGGGGTGGTGAGGGACAGAGTCTCTGAATTAAGCGGAAAACTCTCACCCAGTCAAGAGATCAGGGCTAGATCCAACACCGTTTTTTAGCTCACTGCACCATCCCAGTTTCAGAACCTGGCTGTATGCAAATTAGTCTGTTCCTGTCCCAGTGCATGATGGGAACAGGGCAAACCAAACTACAAAAGCCAATTCTTACACTGGGAAGGAAACAAGCTCCCGGGGACCGGTTTCTGGCATTACAGCCGTCTTCGGCCCGGTTTGCTTGAATCCTGATGGTGCAATGAGCAAGGGACTCACATCTGAGTATACCCTTCCACGCTTAGGGTGGACAAAAATATTTACAACAAGGGGTGGTGAGGGACAGAGTCTCTGAATTAAGCAGAAAACTCTCACCCAGTCAAGAGATCAGGGCTAGATCCAACACCGTTTCTTAGCTCACTGCACCATCCCAGTTTCAGAACCTGGCTGTATGCAAATTAGTCTGTTCCTGTCCCAGTGCATGATGGGAACAGGGCAAACCAAACTACAAAAGCCAATTCTTACACTGGGAAGGAAACAAGCTCCCGGGGACCGGTTTCTGGCATTACAGCCGTCTTTGGCCCGGTTTGCTTGAATCCTGATGGTGCAATGAGCAAGGGACTCACATCTGAGTATACCCTTCCACGCTTGGGGTGGACAAAAATATTTACACCAAGGGGTGGTGAGGGACAGAGTCTCTGAATTAAGCAGAAAACTCTCACCCAGTCAAGAGATCAGGGCTAAATCCAACACCGTTTTTTAGCTCACTGCACCATCCCAGTTTCAGAACCTGGCTGTATGCAAATTAGTCAGTTCCTGTCCCAGTGCATGATGGGAACAGGGCAAACCAAACTACAAAAGCCAATTCTTACACTGGGAAGGAAACAAGCTCCCGGGGACCGGTTTCTGGCATTACAGCCGTCTTCGGCCCGGTTTGCTTGAATCCTGATGGTGCAATGAGCAAGGGACTCACATCTGAGTATACCCTTCCACGCTTAGGGTGGACAAAAATATTTACAACAAGGGGTGGTGAGGGACAGAGTCTCTGAATTAAGCAGAAAACTCTCACCCAGTCAAGAGATCAGGGCTAGATCCAACACCGTTTTTTAGCTCACTGCACCATCCCAGTTTCAGAACCTGGCTGTATGCAAATTAGTCTGTTTCTGTCCCAGTGCATGATGGGAACAGGGCAAACCAAACTACAAAAGCCAATTCTTACACTGGGAAGGAAACAAGCTCCCGGGGACCGGTTTCTGGCATTACAGCCGTCTTCGGCCCGGTTTGCTTGAATCCTGATGGTGCCCCTTTTCTGAATCGCTTTTGGCCACTATAGGTGTGGCAGGGTATACTCAGACATGAGTCCCTTTCTCACTGCACCATCAGGATTCAAGCAAGCCGTGAAGTATTTCGGGGTTCCCAAGGCCTACACGCTCCAGAAATTACCCACTTACACAAGAACTGTTGGCACGGAAACTGTAAAATGCAAAGAACAAGTTTATTAAACCCCATGGGGTGGTGGTACACTCAAACAGCACCCTTCGGTAATGCAAGAGGTATCACACCGAACACCGGTGTGACCCCGTTTATATACAATTTTGGGGCAATAAAAGTTTAGGCGGCACAAGTTTAAGACACAGTTTTAGAGACATATATGGTCATGTTTTGGAATACTGCCAGCCCATTGGAGAGTTTCAAACCCGCTGGTCAGTTAGCGGCACATTCCTGAAGGTTTACGGGTCAGTGAGAACTGCGCATGTGTGGCTTGACCAGTACTAAAAATAGCCTGTTGCTGGGCAGATGAGAGTGGTCAGTGGAACGGACAAAGGACTAAAGGGCACGTCGGCCACGAGGCCGCTCATGGTTTAAGATGGCCGCTGCAACATTCAAAATGGCGTTTATCGTATATAGCCAAGTTAAGGAGGACAACGTGTAGATTCGGCTAATCGCTAATCAAAACGGGCCAACTACGACAGACGACCCTTTTAGCGTTTAGCTGAATCTACCTCATAATGAACATAGTCTGGATGTTCGTCCTCAATGTCTATTAACATAATTTGTGTCACCTCTTTGTGTAGCATTATTTTGTCATGGGCAAGAGCTCGCCTCGATGGTAAGCAAACTGATAAACACATCGAACATAAGGCAGGGCCACATTGAATACACAAGCATATGAAGAACATTGCTCCCACAAGTATACAGAGAATTGTCAACAGTTTCCAGCCCCAAGTTGCAATCATGGACCAGAACCATCCAGAAAGTGTCCAAGTTCCATTGTCCGGGTGTATTTCGGCAGCTTGGAAATCGCATCATATACAGATGGAGAATTATCAGGTACGTAAACACAACAGCTGCTTCCGATGATTCTACATGCCCCCCCCCCCGATCAGCCAAAACAACATCCAAAACCATCCTGTTTTGGAGGGTGACAATCCTGGAAATCTGTAGTTCCTCAGTAATATTCCCCAGGGCAAAGGCAGTGTCATTCGCAACAGCCTCAACAACGCGAGTCAGACGTCTAATTTTCCGGCTGTTCAATGCAGCCCCCACAAAGGAGAATAGTCCCAGATTGAAATCCACATACTGTTGTAATGCAGTGTCCGTTTGATCAATGTCCTCTAGGGCAACAGTTCGCTTAACTCTGTTCAAAACAAAATCGTGGTACAGAGTATAGTCGTTGTGGTACATCGGAGGGGCAATAAACACAGGAGGTAGCACAAACGATACGTAGCACGTGCCCAACCACCCTACTGGAAGCTGATGGTACCCCTTCGTTCCACAGATGAAGTAAGTGTTTCGAGATGCAACAAATGAAATGCCATTCGGGCTATCAAACGTGAGAGTAGTATTACATTCACTTTTCCCAACTGCAATCGTGCCCTTGTTTCTGATGCATAAATCGGCTTTTGTGGCAATGACATTTATAACATGAGCACTAGATACATTCACATTTCGCTGATTGCTATATATGCGTGGAGCAGATACATTATCGGGCCTGTACTCTTCCCATTCAAAACGTGTACCCTCAGCCCGGGGAAACCCATCCTTGTCATGGGAACATACTTTATTCAGACGGAAAAGCACCCCCCCTTTTGTTGGCCATCTCAAAGTAAAGAGGAGGGTGTACCAGGCATTGCATGACCCATTGTGCGAAAACGGGAGCGGAATAAGTGGGGTGCCCCCTCTCTTCTGGTGCCCAGGCAACATTCCACACACCCAGCAGTTAGAGGTATTAGTCATATTATGCGTGTGGTGAAGAATCTGAATGAAGCTGTTATTTAAATACGTTTGGCGATGGCGCTCTTCATGGATGGGCAATGTAAAATGAAAGTGTTCAGACGGTGCCGGGGTAGTCGGCAGCAAATGTTCACGTACAGGCACCACAAGTTCGACTACCCAGGCCATAATAGCAATCACCACAATGGTCAAGACAAAAAGAAAGGCACCCAATATTTTCTTATCACGAGATGCTGTTGGTGCCATTGTTCAAGAAAGTTTATACAAAGTCTCAAGTTGCACAAATTGTTCACAGGGCTTTCACAAATTGTCTCAGATACACATGCGTGTATACCTAAAAAAAAAAGAAAAATGCGGTGCTGAACTCCGAGGTAGCCGTTGTTTTCTTCTCCGGGCCAAGACGGGTGTCTCTACTCTGGCAGAACTGATCCCCCCCCCTTGGAATTCCCGGTTTCCGTTTCACAAACCTGGAGCGGTAACCAACCAGTCTAAAAGGGAACAAAAATCTTCTTATCGCGGCCGTAGATTGTAGCGCTCTCTTCCGGTAGCAGATTGGTCCGGGAAGGCTCCCTCCACTTCGGCCGACGTCACAGCTGGGCTCTTTTCCTTCTCCAAGATCTCCTTGTAATCAGTCAGCACAGCTGGAGTCACCAGATCCGGAGAGACTCGGCGACAATGTGTCGAATGCACCCACCGCTTCCTGTTGGTCACTCGTACTGCGGTGCGGGTTGCCAGGAGGACCTGCTCGGGGCCCTTCCACCTGGGCTCCAAACTGCTTGCTCTTTCAAACGAACGGACCATCACATGGTCCCCAGGGCGAAGATCGTGACCTTCTCCAGTGGAGTTATCAGGGAGCGCTTCTCGAACCTGTTGATGAATAGAGAGTAAATCATTTGTTAATCGTGCCAAATAATCATTCATCATAACACAAGGCACATCATGTATTAATCGCGGCTTGGGCACCCCCCAGATATTCATAGGGCGGCCAAACACCACCTCATAGGGCGTAAGGCCGGTTCGTGAGTGGGGTACTGATCTAAGAGAGAGCAGTGCTAGCGGCAACGCATCTGGCCACTTCAACGATGTAGACGCCACAATCTTAGCCAGCTTAAGTTTCAGCGTTGCATTGTACCGCTCGACCAAACCTGCTGACTGAGGGTGGAATACAGCGTGGAACTTTTGCTGAATCCCCAACCCCTTCAGTACATATTCCACAATCTTTCCAACAAAATGGGGCCCATTATCGCTCCACAAAAATTTGCAAACTCCAAAGCGAGGAAAGAATTCCTTAAGCAACACCTTAGCTGTTGTCAAAGCCGTATTGTCTTTCGTGGGGTAGGCCTCAACCCATTTACTAAAAGCACACACCACCACAAGGACGTACTTCAGGTTGTTGCAGCGCTCAAGTTGGATGTAATCCATTTGAAGCACTTCAAACGGTGCAGAAGGTGGAACGAACCCTCCTTTCGGAGTATAGGTCCCCTTTCCGGGATTGTGTTGCAAGCATACCAGGCAGGTCTGCACTACTCTCTTTGCAGTGTTCGCAATCTCGGGATGCTCCCAAACTCGTGTTAAAAGCCGAGTGATTGCAAGAGCTCCAACATGGGCCAGTCCATGTGTCATCTGGACCATCGCCTGCAAGTAAGCCGCAGGCAATTTCCACTTCTCCATGTCTTTGCTTCTCCAACAACCCTCGTCATCTAGTACCCCATCTACTGCCCAAGCCGCAAGTTCAGATTCTGCGGCTGATTTTTGAATGTCCCGTATCACTGCTCTAGCATCACTCCATCTCTCAGCCTGCGATTGTACCACATACATAGGGGAGCTAGTTCGGGACATAGCCGTCTGCCTTGCTATGCTGTCTGCAAAGGCATTTCCTTGACCCACTTTATCCGTGATCTTTTTATGGGCACTACACTTCACTATCGCCACTTTCTTGGGGCAAAGCAACGCATTTAGGAGATCACGCACTAACTCTCCGTGCATAATGTGCTCCCCGTGTGACGTCAGAAACCCACGTTCCCTCCAGAGGAGCCCGAAGTCATGGGCCACTCCAAAGGCGTACCGGCTGTCCGTGTATATGTTCACACATAGGCCAGCACTCAATTCGCAGGCTCTTGTTAACGCTATCAGCTCCGCTGCCTGAGCCGATTTTTGTGGTATTCTAGCTGTTTCTACCACCGTCTTAAGAGTCGTGATCGCGTATGCTGCGGAAGTCGTACCATCTGGCAGCCTTAAACACGATCCATCAACCCACAATTCCCCATCCACATCAGGAAGTGGCACATCCTGCAAGTCAACACGACCCTTTGTCTGTTCCTCAGTCAGAAAAACACAGTCATGATGTTTTTCTTCCTGACCCTCCTCGGCCGGATAGGGCAATAAAGTCGCGGGGTTCAAAGTAGCGCATCTTTTCAATGTTATGTGTGGTGCTAAGAGTGTCAGATCGTATCCTGTAAGTCGTGCACTCGTGAGGTATTGGGTCTTTGTTTGGTTTAACAGGGCATCTACTGCATGGGGAACTAACACCAACAATTTGTGTGATAACACTATGCCCTCACTCTGTCGTATAGCTACTGCTGTTGCCGCTACCGCTCGAAAACACCCAGGCAACCCTCGTGCTACAGGATCCAAAATAGCAGAGAAATATGCACATGGTCTCTGCTTATCCCCATGCAACTGCACTAACACTGACAACGCACACCCATCATTCTCGTGTACGTACAATGTGAAAAGTTTCGTGTAGTCTGGTGTTCCTAACACGGGTGCGGAACAAAGGGCCTGTCTCAACTGCTCAAAGGCTTTCTGACATTCGTCTGTCCACTCAAGAGGCATCGGTGTAGTTTTGGACAATAATGCTAGCAAAGGTTTTATGATATGTGAAAAACCCATGATCCATTGTCTACAAAAAGATGTCAACCCTATGAAGGCACGCACATCTCTCTGCGTGCGGGGGACTGGTGTATCTAGAATTGCCTGAATTCGATCAGATGTTAATGCCCGCCCCTCCTTAGACAACAGATGACCGAGGTAGGTCACCTGGGGTCTACAGTATTGAAGCTTTTTCTTGGAAACCTTATGATTGTGTTGTGCCAAGAAGGAAAGCAATGCAAGCGTACTCTGTTCACATTGTGCATAGGAGTCGGCGGCAAGCAGAAGGTCATCCACGTACTGGATGAGCGTTACGCCAGACTGCAATTTAAAGGAATCTAGTTGACGTTTCAAAGCCTGGCTATAGATGCTAGGGCTTTCGGTATATCCTTGGGGAACACGACAAAATCTATACGATTTATTATTGAGCGTAAAACCAAACAGATATCTGCTGTCTGGATGAACAGGGATAGAAAAGAACGCATTCTTTAGGTCAATAACGCTAAAAGTGGTGGCTGTCGGTGGAACCAAAGTAAGCAAAGTCGTGATATCAGACACCACTGGGTATTGGGGAATGACAATTTTATTTATTTCACGCAAATCAATAATAAATCGATAGATCTTGCCATCTGAGTCTCTCTTAAGAATCGGTAGAATAGGGCTGTTACAGACATTATAAGGGACCTCCTCCACCACCCCCGCAGAAATCAAATCCTGAACAATATGTGTCAGTGCAATTTCACCTTCCTTCGAGATCTTATACTGTGGCACTCGTGGTAGAGGGGCCCCTTCCTTAACAGTAATGTGTATTGGTGGAATGCGCATCTCTCCCACATCCGTATCTGATGTCGCCCACAACGTGTGCGGCAGAGTGGCCAAAGCGGGAATATCTAAAATAACACAAAATCTGTCAGGGTCAGTGCAATCATCAGGGTCAGGGTAATTGTCATTCAGAATAACCCGCACTCCCTCTGGAGCGCAGCGTATTGTTGCTCGAAAATATTTAAGCAAGTCAATGCCCAGGATATTATCTGGGGTATGGGGCGATAACAAAAATTGGCCAAAACTAAAGTATTTGTCAATGCATAGTGCAAGGGGCTTGGACAATGGGCTGGGGGAGGGTGTGCCATCAAACCCTACACACGTAATCATTTCGCCAGACAGGGGAGCCCTCGGAACCAAATTTTTCGACAGAGCGCTACGAGTAGCTCCAGTGTCGACAAGAAATTGATCAGTAGAACCCAAAATACCCGCTGTTACATATGGACCTTGCTGATCTACTGGCACTTCAACTGATTCCTTACCCCATCCTACGCAATCCTATGCATGCACATAATCCTGATGTTCCACATTCTCTCCTTCCAAAATCTGATATTGATTCCGTCTATCAAACGTATTTCGTTCGTCCTGGCCACGGCCCCTCTCCTCAACCTGTCTACGATCACCTCCGCCACCTCTCGTTCCAGTATAACCTCCTCTTGACCTTCCACTACCTCGACCACGCTGACTACGCTGTTCGCGAAGTACCGGACAATCTTCGGCCCAATGCCCAAACTCCTTACAATAAGCACACTGATCCTCCGCAATGTCCGTACGACCATACGATGCATTTCCCCCACCGCGTCTACCTCTATCATTCCCTCTACCCTGTGTTCCCCGAACCTGCGCCAACATCACCTTCGTTTTCAATTCCTTCGTCTTTTTCTCTACACTTTCTTTAGCTTCCACCTCCTGCCGCTCATAATACTGAGCCATAGTTAACAAGGACGCAGGGGTCGCCGTGGCCCAGGAACTTTCACTCGATTTCAATCGCTTAGCAATCTCTGGTAGGAGATTAGCTACATACTTATCTACAAACAGATGCCGACCCGTATCGTCTGTTAAAGATTGACCACTGTAATCATGAAAGGCCTCCTCGAAGCGTGTAAAGAAATCAGAGACCGTTTCATCCGGTTTCTGCTTGCACGACGTTAACATGGTCCAATCAATCTTTTTGGCGGGAACGAGCGTTTTCAATTTATGCAAAATAGCTGCTGGAAGATCTAAGATTAGCGGACAAGGCTTACATGCTGGTTCCCTATCTAAATCTGCAGCATTTATTTCTTTCCAGGTCCCCCCCAAGATCGTTTCATCATTAGTCTTACGAATTTGCCTCCACATATCAGGTGGTAAAATTAGCCCAAAAAACAAATCTATATCTACAAGAGTCATCACACAAGACGATATAGCCCCCTCCTGCCCCTTCATAAAATGCCGCCGGATTCTTCCGAAGATCAGGTAAAGAATTTTTCAAGGCCATCACATCTGCTCTATTCCATGGCGTATATACCCAATTATACACAAAATACCCCTTCGCATCCTTCGACAACTTATCATCATCCGTACCTTCCCCCTTTGGCGGAACATACAAAGGTGCAGCTTCACGCATAGGCATAACATGCAACGCAGAACTCTTATCTGAACCACGGAGAGAACACTCCTTAGCCCGCCCATTATTCTCCGATTCGGACTCCTTTTGCCTCCGCTTCCGTTCCTCCCGCAATTGGGTTGTCTCATCCCGCAGCTTGATCAATTGCTTGAACAGGTCGTCAACATCTGAAAGATCAAAATCACCTTTAGCTAAATTTTCACGGTACACCGACAACACTTTTGGCTCTAACGTATCAGAAAGATCTCGATATGCGCTTACAACCTCATCAGCCAAGGAAGACAAAAAATACATCACTTCAAGATCCGTCCACCCTGCTTTCTCTGATATCAATTGATCCTGAGTAACACTATGCTTATTCACTTTGCGAGCCCAACTACGTAAATGAGCGGACCTCTCCGCAGTAAACCTGAGAGCCGATACACCCTTCTTGCCCGACTTATCCCGTCCGTCATCATCAGAATCCACAGCTGGAGCCGTCGGCGTAACGTGCGGAGGCGGTGACCGATCTAACAAAGAAAAATCATCAACTTCATTATTAAGGACAGGATAAAGTGGTCGGCGAATAGGAAACTGACCAGCAGTTTGCAAATTACGTTCCCGTTCCTCCCTTTCTTTCTTCTCCTGAGCCTCCTTCTCCTCAAGCTGTAAAGCCTTATCCCGAGCAGCCTTGCGCTGCTCTTTGTCCGCCAAGGCAACCTCACGCTTCATTCGCTCACGCGCCGCTTTCTCCCACATTCGCACACAACCAAACATGTTTTGTCTAGACCTGCGTTGAAACATACATTGCTCTACAAATTGGATTTTACTCAAATCGTATGATCCGTGTAGGGGCCATTGCAATTCGGGATCGGCCTTAGTGTACTTATGCCATAATTTACTGTACATAATGGGTGGAAGGCCACATTTTATATACATATCCCTATTTGGTGTCCCCTCTGGGGGAGCCGGCTGTGATTCCGCTAACCTAATTGAGGTACCATCTCCTAAACAACACATTCCCCGTAGTGTACTGAAAACAGGCATGTTCAAAGAGTATCACGAAAGCGTGACACCGGACAAAATGGCACTTACAGTTCTCCACACGATTGTGCCGCTCAAAGGAAAAAACAAAGTTAGAGAAACATCTCTACATGCCTGCCTATGTGAAGTGCACTACACATATAAGTTCAAAGATCACAAATTCACAATGTTAGCTAACTCAAATCGAAGTTCATAGAATTCGGCAAGCGTCCTCGCCGATCACAAAGCGCAAATTTTCAGTAAGCGTCCGAAGACTACCTTACCGAACACAAGTCATAGAACTTCAGTAAGCGTCCGAAGACTACCTTACCGACCACAAAGCTTACCAAATTCCCAAAGGTCCAGGTTCCAACTGCCAAGGTCTTGTAAGCCAAATCAGCCAAACGGCACTCTCTCGGCGATGCAGACACTTCAGAAACTCAGTCGGAGACCGGCGCCACCTGGAAGGTCAGATCGGAAGGAAAGGAAAAACACCGTGGCAGCCAAGACTCGGGTCACTCGTGGCAGCGCGCGTCCATGGCGAGTTTCCAAGCCTTCGTCACGACCTCTCCTTCGGGCATCCGAGTCGCCGATGAGTCCCTTCGTGGTCGCCAATTGAAGTATTTCGGGGTTCCCAAGGCCTACACGCTCCAGAAATTACCCACTTACACAAGAACTGTTGGCACGGAAACTGTAAAATGCAAAGAACAAGTTTATTAAACCCCATGGGGTGGTGGTACACTCAAACAGCACCCTTCGGTAATGCAAGAGGTATCACACCGAACACCGGTGTGACCCCGTTTATATACAATTTTGGGGCAATAAAAGTTTAGGCGGCACAAGTTTAAGACACAGTTTTAGAGACATATATGGTCATGTTTTGGAATACTGCCAGCCCATTGGAGAGTTTCAAACCCGCTGGTCAGTTAGCGGCACATTCCTGAAGGTTTACGGGTCAGTGAGAACTGCGCATGTGTGGCTTGACCAGTACTAAAAATAGCCTGTTGCTGGGCAGATGAGAGTGGTCAGTGGAACGGACAAAGGACTAAAGGGCACGTCGGCCACGAGGCCGCTCATGGTTTAAGATGGCCGCTGCAACATTCAAAATGGCGTTTATCGTATATAGCCAAGTTAAGGAGGACAACGTGTAGATTCAGCTAATCGCTAATCAAAACGGGCCAACTACGACAGCCGGGCCGAAGACGGCTGAAATGCCAGAAACCGGTCCCCGGTAGCTTGTCTCCTTTCTAGTGAAAAATTGGCTTGGTAGTTTAGTCTGCCCTGTTCCCATGATGCACTGGGCCAGGGACAGACTGATTTGCATATAGCCAGGTTCTGAGCTGGGATGGTGCAGTGAGATAAATAACGGTGATGGATCAAGCCCTGATCTTTGGACTGGGTAAGAGTGGTCTGCTTAATTCAGACACTCTGTTCATCACCAGCCCCTTTTCTGAATTGCTTTTGGCCACTATAGGTGTGACAGGGTATACTCAGACATGAGTCCCTTTCTCACTGCACCATCAGGATTCAAGCAAGCCGGGCTGAAGACGGCTGAAATGCCAGAAACCGGTCCCCGGTAGCTTGTCTCCTTTCTAGTGAAGAATTGGCTTGGTAGTTTAGTCTGCCCTGTTCCCATGATGCACTGGGTGAGGGACAGACTGATTTGCATATAGCCAGGTTCTGAGCTGGGATGGTGCAGTGAGATAAATAACGGTGATGGATCAAGCCCTGATCTTTGGACTGGGTAAAAGTGGTCTGCTCAATTCAGACACTCTGTTCATCACCAGCCCCTTTTCTGAATCGCTTTTGGCCACTATAGGTGTGGCAGGGTATACTCAGACATGAGTCCCTTTCTCACTGCACCATCAGGATTCAAGCAAGACGGGCCGAAGACGGCTGAAATGCCAGAAACCGGTCCCCGGTAGCTTGTCTCCTTTCTAGTGAAGAATTGGCTTGGTAGTTTAGTCTGCCCTGTTCCCATGATGCACTGGGCCAGGGACAGACTGATTTGCATATAGCCAGGTTCTGAGCTGGGATGGTGCAGTAAGATAAATAACGGTGATAGATCAAGCCCTGATCTTTGGACTGGGTAAGAGTGGTCTGCTTAATTCAGACACTCTGTTCATCACCAGCCCCTTTTCTGAATCGCTTTTGGCCACTATAGGTGTGGCAGGGTATACTCAGACATGAGTCCCTTTCTCACTGGACCATCAGGATTCAAGCAAGCCGGGCCGAAGACGGCTGAAATGCCAGAAACCGGTCCCCGGTAGCTTGTCTCCTTTCTAGTGAAGAATTGGCTTGGTAGTTTAGTCTGCCCTGTTCCCATGATGCACTGGGCCAGGGACAGACTGATTTGCATATAGCCAGGTTCTGAGCTGGGATGGTGCAGTGAGATAAATAACGGTGATGGATCAAGCCCTGATCTTTGGACTGGGTAAGAGTGGTCTGCTTAATTCAGACACTCTGTTCATCACCAGCCCCTTTTCTGAATCGCTTTTGGCCACTATAGGTGTGGCAGGGTATACTCAGACATGAGTCCCTTTCTCACTGCACCATCAGGATTCAAGCAAGCCGGGCCGAAGACGGCTGAAATGCCAGAAACCGGTCCCCGGTAGCTTGTCTCCTTTCTAGTGAAGAATTGGCTTGGTAGTTTAGTCTGCCCTGTTCCCATGATGCACTGGGCCAGGGACAGACTGATTTGCATATAGCCAGGTTCTGAGCTGGGATGGTGCAGTAAGTTAAATAACGGTGATAGATCAAGCCCTGATCTTTGGACTGGGTAAGAGTGGTCTGCTTAATTCAGACACTCTGTTCATCACCAGCCCCTTTTCTGAATCGCTTTTGGCCACTATAGGTGTGGCAGGGTATACTCAGACATGAGTCCCTTTCTCACTGGACCATCAGGATTCAAGCAAGCCGGGCCGAAGACGGCTGAAATGCCAGAAACCGGTCCCCGGTAGCTTGTCTCCTTTCTAGTGAAGAATTGGCTTGGTAGTTTAGTCTGCCCTGTTCCCATGATGCACTGGGCCTGGGACAGACTGATTTGCATATAGCCAGGTTCTGAGCTGGGATGGTGCAGTGAGATAAATAACGGTGATGGATCAAGCCCTGATCTTTGGACTGGGTAAGAGTGGTCTGTTTAATTCAGACACTCTGTTCATCACCAGCCCCTTTTCTGAATCGCTTTTGGCCACTATAGGTGTGGCAGGGTATACTCAGACATGAGTCCCTTTCTCACTGCACCATCAGGATTCAAGCAAGCCGGGCCAAAGACGGCGGAAATGCCAGAAACCGGTCCCCGGTAGCTTGTCTCCTTTCTAGTGAAGAATTGGCTTGGTAGTTTAGTCTGCCCTGTTCCCATGATGCACTGGGCCTGGGACAGACTGATTTGCATATAGCCAGGTTCTGAGCTGGGATGGTGCAGTGAGATAAATAACGGTGACGGATCAAGCCCTGATCTTTGGACTGGGTAAGAGTGGTCTGCTTAATTCAGACACTCTGTTCATCACCAACCCCTTTTCTGAATCGCTTTTGGCCACTATAGGTGTGGCAGGATATACTCAGACATGAGTCCCTTTCTCACTGCACCATCAGGATTCAAGCAAGCCGGGCCGAAGACGGCTGAAATGCCAGAAACCGGTCCCTGGTAGCTTGTCTCCTTTCTAGTGAAGAATTGGCTTGGTAGTTTAGTCTGCCCTGTTCCCATGATGCACTGGGCCAGGGACAGACTGATTTGCATATAGCCAGGTTCTGAGCTGGGATGGTGCAGTGAGATAAATAACGGTGATGGATCAAGCCCTGATCTTTGGACTGGGTAAGAGTGGTCTGCTTAATTCAGACACTCTGTTCATCACCAGCCCCTTTTCTGAATCGCTTTTGGCCACTATAGGTGTGGCAGGGTATACTCAGACATGAGTCCCTTTCTCACTGCACCATCAGGATTCAAGCAAGCCGGGCCGAAGACGGCTGAAATGCCAGAAACCGGTCCCCGGTAGCTTGTCTCCTTTCTAGTGAAGAATTGGCTTGGTAGTTTAGTCTGCCCTGTTCCCATGATGCACTGGGCCAGGGACAGACTGATTTGCATATAGCCAGGTTCTGAGCTGGGATGGTGCAGTAAGATAAATAACGGTGATGGATCAAGCCCTGACCTTTGGACTGGGTAAGAGTGGTCTGCTTAATTCAGACACTCTGTTCATCACCAGCCCCTTTTCTGAATCGCTTTTGGCCACTATAGGTGTGGCAGGGTATACTCAGACATGAGTCCCTTTCTCACTGCACCATCAGGATTCAAGGAAGCCGGTCCGAAGACGGCCGAAATGCCAGAAACCGGTCCCTGGTAGCTTGTCTCCTTTCTAGTGAAGAATTGGCTTGGTAGTTTAGTCTGCCCTGTTCCCATGATGCACTGGGCCAGGGACAGACTGATTTGCATATAGCCAGGTTCTGAGCTGGGATGGTGCAGTGAGATAAATAACGGTGATGGATCAAGCCCTGATCTTTGGACTGGGTAAGAGTGGTCTGCTTAATTCAGACACTCTGTTCATCACCAGCCCCTTTTCTGAATCGCTTTTGGCCACTATAGGTGTGGCAGGGTATACTCAGACATGAGTCCCTTTCTCACTGCACCATCAGGATTCAAGCAAGCCGGGCCGAAGACGGCTGAAATGCCAGAAACCGGTCCCCGGTAGCTTGTCTCCTTTCTAGTGAAGAATTGGCTTGGTAGTTTAGTCTGCCCTGTTCCCATGATGCACTGGGCCAGGGACAGACTGATTTGCATATAGCCAGGTTCTGAGCTGGGATGGTGCAGTGAGATAAATAACGGTGATGGATCAAGCCCTGATCTTTGGACTGGGTAAGAGTGGTCTGCTTAATTCAGACACTCTGTTCATCACCAGCCCCTTTTCTGAATCGCTTTTGGCCACTATAGGTGTGGCAGGGTATACTCAGACATGAGTCCCTTTCTCACTGCACCATCAGGATTCAAGCAAGCCGGGCCGAAGACGGTTGAAATGCCAGAAACCGGTCCCCAGTAGCTTGTCTCCTTTCTAGTGAAGAATTGGCTTGGTAGTGTAGTCTGCCCTGTTCCCATGATGCACTGGGCCAGGGACAGACTGATTTGCATATAGCCAGGTTCTGAGCTGGGATGGTGCAGTGAGATAAATAACGGTGATGGATCAAGCCCTGATCTTTGGACTGGGTAAGAGTGGCCTGCTTAATTCAGACACTCTGTTCATCACCAGCCCCTTTTCTGAATCATTAATAAAAGAAGGCAGCAAGTATCTCCACCTCCTGCAAAATCTAAAGTGGTGTAAACTTCCGAGCCCTTTCTATCTTTAACATTGGAGGAAATTCAAGCACTTCGTATCAATACAGATACCATTGCTTCTGAAATTAAAAATGTACGCAAAGAAATGGCTAGCCTTTCAATGAAAACATCTGATAATTCCATCAAAATACAGGATAATAAAGCCAAAATTGATGCATTTACCCCACCTGTAGGGAAAATTTCACCTATCTGCACAGCATTATTGGACTTGGAAAAACGTAACAGACAATATAAATACGCATATTTAATTTGCCTGAAGATGTTGAGGGAAATAACTGTCGATTATATTTGGAGGGCTTACTGCCTAACCTGTTACAAATTAAATTTCCGGAAAAGGTTGAAATTAATAAGGCTCATAGGATTCCCTCACATAGGAACCCTCTCCACACAAAGCCATGCCAAATGATTTTTAAAGTCCTTCGACATCACCATTTGGTATTAATCCGAAATGCAGCCAGGGAAATAGCTTCATTGATGGTAAATGGTAACAAAATATTTATTCATCAAGACTTTGCCAGAGAAACTGTCTCAATTCGGAAAGAATTAATTACTCTTCGGCCTCAACAACGAAGTCTAGGCTACAAATATGGTATCTTTGATCCATCGACAATGCGCATTTGGAAGGATAATTTCTCAAAATCTTTTCATCGCCCTGAAGATTTAAGACTTTTTTGGATCACCAGTCACAGCCCTCAATGGATGCCAAAGACTCTGCTACGTGATTATTATCTGATATGTTTCTTCTGACTCAATGCTGAAATTTCTTTATAAAAGGGCTCCAGCGGTTATGGTCATGCTTGTTCAGCATGTGTGCGTTTCACATTTTATATTTTTGTCCTTTGTTTGTCGTTTAGTCCATGTTTTTCATTTTACCTTTCCTTATTCTTTAACTGGAGCTACATTTTTCCCATTTTCTTGATCTTCTTTTAATTTCCTCTTCTTCTTTATCTTCTTTCTTCCTGCTTTTATTATGGCTAATACACACCATATTAATGTTGTTTCACTAAATGTTAGAGGTTTACGCCATCCAGTTAAACGTACAAAAATGTTAGATTATCCCAATAGTTACAAAGCAGATGTTTGTTTTATACAAGAGACTCACATAGGTGATAAAAGTTTAGATTATATGAGGAAAAAATGGGTAGATGCTATTGTCTCTTTTCCTGCTAATGGTAAGAAAAACGGTGTAGGTATTTTATTTGCAAAGAAACTTCATTGTCAAATTTTGAGCAAAACTTTTGATAAGGATGGTAGATTTATACTTGTTAAAATTAAAGTTCATGACTCAATTTTATTTTTATTAAATGTTTATGGTCCTACAGCGGATGATCCAGTGTTATGGACTACTCTCACAACGGAGGTTATAAAGATTGGTAATGTCCCCTTGATTGTTGGAGGAGATTTTAATGTTATTTCGGATCCCTTACTAGACAGATTATCTCTTACTAAGTTTCATCCTTCTAAAGTTTATTTTGCTTTTAAATCATTTCTTCAAGCTACCAAGTTGGTTGATATTTGGCAATTACATTTCCTTACAGAAAAATGTTTCACTTTCTTTTCCAACCCTCCTAATTCCCATTCTAGAATTGATTGTTTACTGGTTTCCAGACATTTAATTAGTTCAATATCCAATCCTACTATTGGTAATATTGACATTTCAGCCCTTGCTTTGATTTCTTTGGTTATAATTCTAGAGTGAGCTTTTACTAAAACATCTAGGTGGCAAATGAATGCTTGTATAGTTTTAAATGAGTATAACAAACATAAACTTCTAAATGCCATTCAAGAATTTTTTGTACTCAATCCTGAAGATTCTACCTTCATGATTATTAGATGGGATGCTTTCAAAGCTTATATTAGAGGTGTAACTATATCTATTATGGCCCACGAAAATAAAACTTTTCATGCAAGGGTCAAAAACTTTCAATCCCAGATTGCAAAATTTGAAAGACTTTTTATTACATCCAACAATCCCCAATATAAATTTAAACTAAAAAAAATGTGTTATAAATTCTATTCGCTCCTTAGTAAGAGAGCAGGTATACAACTGTCTAATGCTAAAGCCAAATTTAGTTTTAATGCGAATAGATCTGGAAGACTATTAGCTAACTATCTACGTATAAAAAACAGATACAACACAAATCAATTCAATTCATGATTCCCAGAGTAAAATAGCTTTTTCTCATAATGATATTGTTGATGAATGTCTCAATTTCAATTCTACATTTTATAACAAACCTGATTTTCATGATGTATCCTTGACAGATTCCTTCTCAAATTCCTGTGAGTTACCCAAAATTTCCCAAGCAGATAAGAACGGTCTTGATGCACCTATTACTACAAGTGAAATTTTATCAGCTATAAAATCCCTTAAAAAAATAAGTCTCCTGATCCTGATGGGATCCCTGCAGAATTTTATAAAGAATTTCAATCACACGTGTTTCCTTTTTTACACCAATTATTCACTTTTTTGGCTCCACTGGTACTACATCTGGCTCTTTTACTGAAGCTTTAATTATAGTACTTTTGAAACCAGATAAAGATCCCACTCTAGTTTCTAATTATCGTCCAATTTCCTTAATTAATCAGGATTGTAAGTTATATGCTAAAATTCTTGCTACTAGATTTGGGCCCATATTAGATTCTATTATACATGCAGACCAATCTGGTTTCATGAACCATAGACATTCCGCTAATAATACAAGAACTTTGCTACATATTATTGAACAAAGTCATACTTTAACATTGCCTTCTGGAATTTTAGCCTTGGATGCTGAAAAAGCATTTGATAAAATTAATTGGCAATTTTTATTTCATACATTATCTTCAATTAATTTTGGAGATATTTTATACGCATGATTTCAGCTTTATAGTTTGCTCCCACAGCTCGCTTGTTTATTAATGGTCAAATCTCAAATCAATTTTCACTTTTTAGAGGTACAAGACAAGGATGCCCTCTTTCGCCTCTTATTTTTAATTGGCATTGAACCTTTTCTTGCCTCTATAAGAAATGTTGAGAATTTTAAGGGAATCAATATTAAGAATCTTATTGTTAAAACCCTTGCTTATGCTGATGATGTATTATTATTTGTTAACCCCTTCCATGCTGATGACGGCCGGGAACCATCATGGCATACAGTGCTCGTGTGCTGATGATGGCTCCCGGCCGTCATGACCGCATCCGCAATCGGAATGTGCCGCACAGGTGCAGAATCGAGGCCACGCTGAAGGGGTTAAATACCCCTTTATCCTCGTTCCCTTCACTGATGGATATTATTACAAAATATTCCAGAGTTTCGGGATATACTTTAAATACCAATAAAACAGATTTAACTTAACAAATGATTATTGCACTTTGGGCAGATGACTCACTGACCTGGGACGTTCATCCCAGCAGGGCACCGGACCCTCGCAGCCCCAGCGCTGCCCTGCTGCAGCTTTCTCCAGGCTCCCTGCTGCCTGCCGCTTTGGACGGACGCGGCGAGGCGGCAGATCGGGGACTACATCCCCCAACACCTCTTGCGCCTTGGAAGGCGTGCTTCCTGTCCCGCCCCCGGAGGTGCGCTAAAGGACAGCGCGAGCCCCGGGGGGAGCGGGGGACTTTGGGCAGACGACTCACTGACCTGGGAGGTTCATCCCAGCAGGGCACCGGACTCTCGCAGCCCCAGCGCTGCCCTGCTGCAGCTTTCTCCAGGCTCCCTGCTGCCTGCCGCTTTGGACGGACGCGGCGAGGCGGCAGATCGGGGACTACATCCCCAACACCTCTTGCGCCTTGGAAGGCGTGCTTCCTGTCCCGCCCCCGGAGGTGCGCTAAAGGACAGCGCGAGCCCCCGCGTCGCGGGAACGCGAGTGGGTCAGCGCTCGGGGCTAAGCCCGGGCCAAGGGCGGGCCCTCTGTGGCCCTCAGAGGACCTGAGGAGGACGGGACGGGCCACCCCACTTGGCCCCATCAAAGAAGGAGGTACAGAGACAAACTAACCCTTTGCTTTTTATTGTCTTTGAACTGCCTAGTGTCGTTTTCGGGTTTTTGTAGTCCAATTATTATGTCCAACTGGGAGGAGCTGAATGCCTTGTGTGGCACAAACTATGCCCCAAACATATCTACTCCCCCCACATTGGGCAGAGATACTGACCTCATAAACTGCACTCCCCAGGATGTACCTTTATCTCCTGAAATAATCCTTTCCCAAGCTAACACACTGCCCTGGGGCTCAACCATCAAAAGGAATATCGAGGAGATTCCAGCAAATGTTGATCAAATGTGCTGTAGCCCCTCATTATCCCCCGCCAATCCAACTGTATCAACGCCGTATAAGGTGGGGACTACATCAAATGACTCTGTTTCCCCCCTCCAATCGACCCTACTGGCCCATATTGGCCGATTGTTGAACGCGGCTCTATCACCCCTGGTCACAAAAATTAAGCATCTGGGAGACAGGATGGCCAGTGTTGAAAAAATAGTAAAAAGGATTAATCCACCAACTGTAAATACTGCTACTCCCTTACGTTCTACGCTCTCTACCAACCTTGAGAAGCCTAAGTCCATTGAACACAGGAAAGCATGAACAATTGATTCCTCTGTTAGTAAACCCATTCCAAGTGGCCGTAATGTTACTTCTAAGCCCACTTGTGTCTCTTTAATAGCTCCTAGGATTCCTCAAGAAAGAAGGCATCGAATTAACTTACCCCCTGAAGCCGCCCCCTACGTGAATGTTCTTTCCGGGGTCCCAGAGCCTAGTCAGGGCAAACTCGAAACAAGCCAGGACCTGCTGAATAAAGCCATATTCTGGCTCAATAACAATAGACCGCTGCCACCTGATCTAGATGGCGGAATCCTGAGCGCCAGGAGGGTGGGGTGGCTAGGTATGCTGCCCAAAGACATTCCGGGTGACCTGATATTAATTCAATTTAAACACAGGAACATTGTCCCCTATTTAAGATTTTCTCAGCCAAAATTGGAGATGGCCCTATTTGTATTTGGGACTTGTTTGACTTTTATCCTGGCCCCAGAGTATTGAACTATAACATTTGCTAAAAGGGGTCTCTGTGTACAATGCACTTTTATACTGCACTAGATTGATTTTAGTTTGCTTTATACAGTCGTTTTTTTCTTTCTTAACTTTGCAATGAACTGTTGAGTCTTATATACATGTATGTATTTCTTTCTGCTGCTTTTACGGTTTTAAACTTAAAGACCGAATAAAGCTTGTTTGACAGTTATTGCACTCCTGATATGCTTCCTATGTGTGAAATTATTTGGCAAAAGAATAAGCTAAAATATCTTGGAATTTTATTTTCAGCCTCCATAAAATCTACAATCAGTTTAAATTGTGAATTTGTCCTAAACTATATTAAAAACAAAGTGGCTAAATGGGCATCATTGCATCTTACTTGGTGGGGCAGAATGGACTCCATCAAAATGAATATCGCTCCCAAAATCTTTTACACCATAGCTATGCTACCTACACAATTTCCACTAAAGTTCTATAAAGATGTTGTTAAACTTTGTCAAAGATTTTATGGAACAACAAATCTCCTCGCATTTGTTAAAAAAAGTTGAAAGTCCCTAAACGTAATGCTGGGTATGGTATCCCTGATTTTGTACTTTATCATAAAGCTTTTATTTTACAACAAAGTGCGTTGTGGTTTACTCAGTCATTTTTAAATAATCCTCCTGCATGGTTACGTATTGAGAAATCAATTGTTAGTCCATTTCCACTTCCTTCCTTGATATCTATGTGTAATAATGCTAATTTTTTTTCAAACATCCCTTATTATTAAATCTACTAAAATGTTATTTAATGATCTTGATTTAATTTTCTCTCTCCCATGACTAATACTGAGGACATCTCATTATGGTATAGTAGTGTTATTAAATTAAACAGAAATATTAGTTTTTGGTCTTCATGGATTAAAGCTGGTATTTTTTACCTCAAAGATGTTTACTCCGTTAATACTTTAATTCCTTTTGATCAACTCCAAGCAAGATTTGGTTTACTGAAATCACAAACTATTAAGTATCAATAATTATGTAATTCAATCTTAGATTCTTTTCCCAATGCTATTCGTTCTAATGTTACTGCCGACTTGTCAATTTATATTCAAACAGTCTCTATAGCATCTCATGGGGTTTCCATTTTATATAAAAAATTCTCAGATACTTTAGATAATAATTTAAAGATGATTTCAATTTTTTGGAACAATAAACTGTCGCTTTCTTTATCTATTGACAAGTGGAAAGATATTTGGCTTGGTAGTATATCTGGCTGGCTACCTGTCTCGATTTACCAAACCAATTCTTATATCTTATATAATAGTTTATGGACTCCAGTACGTTTACACAAAGCTAAACTTTTTCCCTCTGCAGATTGTTGGCATTGTAAATCTCTTCCAGGTACACTACAACATATGCTCTTTGATTGTCTTTTGGTTTTTGAATATTGGTCTGAAATTTGGGTTCTCATTAAAAATATCTTTAATATTTATATAGATATTTCTTATCAATTAATAATATGTAAATCTGCGATTTTATCACAGAATCTATGTGATTTGGAAAGTAAACTTTTTAATGTCCTTATCTCCGCAGCACTAAAATCTATTACGTACTGTTGGAAAGATATTTCTTTATTATCTGTTCATGCTTGGTGGTCATGTGTTATTCTCACTAGAAGAGGTGCACAATTGTCTTTGAATGGGATTAATCATAACTCTCTTGCTTTTCAATATTTTTGGATACCAGTTGGTGTGTATTTATCTTCTTAATGTTGTAGTTATGACTTTAATTCTCAGTTTAATCCATATACTTTACTTCTATTATATAATATAATTAGCTCTGTATGTGTTATATGCTATTCATTTTCTATATGTCCCCTCCCTTCCCTACCTTCCCCTTTCCCTCTATATTTCTCTTAATTATATAGTGATGTAATACCTTGAGGTTTTTGGTCTTCATGGATTAAAGCTGGTATTTTTCACCTCAAAGATGTTTACTCCGTTAATACTTTAATTCCTTTTGATCAACTCCATGCAAGATTTGGTTTACTGAAATCACAAACTAATAAGTATCAATATTTATGTAATTCAATCTTAGATTCTTTTCCCAATGCTATTCCTTCTAATGTTACTGCCGACTTGTCAATTTATATTCAAACAGTCTCTATAGCTTCTCATGGGGTTTCCATTTTATATAAAAAATTCTCAGATACTTTAGATAATAATTTAAAGATGATTTCAATTTTTTGGAACAATGAACTGTTGCTTTCTTTATCTATTGACAAGTGGAAAGATATTTGGCTTGGTAGTATATCTGGCTGGCTACCTGTCTCGATTTACCAAACCAATTCTTATATCTTATATAATAGTTTATGGACTCCAGTACGTTTACACAAAGCTAAACTTTTTCCCTCTGCAGATTGTTGGCATTGTAAATCTCTTCCAGGTACACTACAACATATGCTCTTTGATTGTCTTTTGGTTTTTGAATATTGGTCTGAAATTTGGGTTCTCATTAAAAATATCTTTAATATTTATATAGATATTTCTTATCAATTAATAATATGTAAATCTGCGATTTTATCACAGAATCTATGTGATTTGGAAAGTAAACTTTTTAATGTCCTTATCTCCACAGCACTAAAATCTATTACGTACTGTTGGAAAGATATTTCTTTATTATCTGTTCATGCTTGGTGGTCATGTGTTATTCTCACTAGAAGAGGTTCACAATTGTCTATGAATGGGATTAATCATAACTCTCTTGCTTTTCAATATTTTTGGATACCAGTTGGTGTGTATTTATCTTCTTAATGTTGTAGTTATGACTTTAATTCTCAGTTTAATCCATATACTTTACTTCTATTATATAATATAATTAGCTCTGTATATGTTATATGCTATTCATTTTCTATATGTCCCCTCCCTTCCCTACCTTCCCCTTTCCCTCTATATTTCTCTTAATTATATAGTGATGTAATACCTATTATAGTTAGAAGACTATTGTTATTTTATTCATTGTCACCTTGGTATTATTTGTCTTTATTATTTGTCTTTAAATAAAATTAAAAAAAAATATTTTGAACTCGATTCCCATTATCAGCGGGGGCTGGCACAGGTAAGCGCCATGGGGTGGGACAGGGCTCAGCAGGGGGCATACAAACAGATGATGGAATATGTATTATTTGTTTATTTAATTATACCTATTCTGTCATCTGTCGACTCCCCCCCTCCCACACCGCCCTCGACCTTCCCCACTGCCTCACTGCATTTACCTGTGCTGGCTACCGCTGCCCATTATGGTGTAAAGATTGGTGTAAGTAGAGGACATGACTACAGTACATGGATAATATCATCTCCCCATTGGCCACACTCCCAACAGTTTGGCCATCCCTGCTTTGTTGAGCTTCATTAGAGGTCAGTACCAGTGGTGGAATTGCTGAAGGTAGCGTAGACTCGGTCATGCTTCTCACAGGTTTTTGCCATGTGTGGAAATTAGTTGTGCCCATTGCTTTACTGAGTAACAGTTTTTGAGTTTAGGCCGATCACTTGTGCCTAAATTGACTTTGAGTGGGCTTAAAGCAGAGCTGCTCAATAATCAAGCTGTACAATCCTCTGTTTCCTGTATGTGTCCCATTGCATGAAGTATAGGTGAGAAATATAAATCATTGGACATGGTTTTCAGATTACTGTCCAGACAACTTTACATTTGTGTATATTTCCAGATTTGCTTTGTTGTTTGTCCCAAATTTAAATTCTTCTTATAGCGCAGGATACACTTTCATTTTCCTGTTTGCAAGAACATGGTGGATGCTATTTGATTTGATTTAAATATTTGTAAAGCGTTACTGTCACTCCGGAGGGAGCATCCGTGTGCTATACGGAAGAAGCAAAGGTGAATGAGTAGGTATGGAAAATTATCCCATTATACAAGTGAGAAGCAGAATGTATCAGTAACCCTGAATACCCAAGTTTTCAGAAATTTTCTGAATAGGGTCTTCGATTCCATCGCCCTTAGGTGTGCGGGCATGAGATTCCAGGATGCCTTTTGAGAACCTTGCAGGCTCGAAGAAGGGACATTATTTATCTTTAGCTCCACATTAAGACAGAGAGGTTGATTAAATTAACATCACGTTCAAAGGGTCATTGGTCCCAGTATTGTGCTCCTGTTGCTCCTTCCTGTAAATAATTTCCTAGTGAGATATTGCCGCATAATTGTGGAAATGGTATGCCAGTTACGAATGTTGGTGGGCTGCATATTAGTAACTGATATTCAGAAGTCTCAGTTTCCCAACCAGCGTATCTGGTTATGGTTTCGCCATGTTCAGTCTGGCTCTGTCTTCGCCCCTTACATATGCTGTAACTATGCATCATTGAAGCACAGTGAGAATAGGGGAGGCTCCTCCACTAAGGCTGAGGAGTGTTGCCCCAATGCGGTAATGCAGCAGCCAGAAGAAAAATAAAATGACAATAAAACTTTTTATTGTCATTTTATTTTTTGCACTTCCAGTCGTGTAGTCTAGGGTGGGGCGGGCCATGTGGTAGCGCCAGTAGAAGGGGGAGAAGGAGTAGTAGGCACTAAAAGTGCCCATGTTAGTTGTGCACTTGGATATCTCCAAGCTGTTCCTTGGAGATATCAGCAGTGCTCAGGGGCAGAGGCTCCCTATCCCTCCGGGAGCATGAAACCGGCATGATCTGCCAAATCCCAGTGCTTCTCTCATGCTGGGAGTAATAGCATGAGAGAAGCACTGGAATTGTGTGAGGAGTCTGGAAGCCTGTGTTCCTGGGGATTTTGCACTGCCGGGAGCACATGATCAGTGAGGTGTGGTGTAGCGCAGATGCAGAAGATAGGGGCAGCCTCAGCAAAAGGTAAGTCTATATTTTTGTATTCTTTTTTCCCCATGCTGCCCCCCACATCAGATTGGCAGCTGCTGCCATTGAGTGTGGAGCGTAGAATGATCAGTGGTAACATTCTGAAGACACAGTTCAGTATGTGTGTCACTATCATCTTGATGGTTTTAATTTTGCCTCCACAGTGAAAGATGCTGGTGTTTCCACTTCACAAAGTTATGTTGAATTTGATCAATCAATGGTGTTAAACTATGTTGCACCATACTAGCAATGTTGCTACTGAACAGAATACCCTAAGTATTTCATTTTATATAAGATCCCGTTCAAAGGGAAAATCACTTAACAAGCCTGCAAGAGTGGTTTTCATCATAGCCATGGCTTCACGTTTTGTCCAGTTTCTGGAGTATCCAGGAAAGACGGAAACATTTATAATCATTGACATCAGTGCCTTTAAAAAGAAGAAAGAGTCCATAAAAAATCATCATCAAAAGTAATGGGCTGCATCACCCTTCATTTACCAGCCCCAAACCACATTGATGAAATAAACACACAGCAATAATCATAGTCACTTAGTTTTTTCAAACTAATTTATCTAAATGATACACAAAACATTTTTTATATATGGCTGTCACACAAAAAATATTAATATCTAACAGCGTGATTTGGTGATACTGAGGAAATAGAAATTTTCAGGTAGCCAATGTGTCCCCCACTCGCACCCTATCCATCCACCCATTTTCCATGTATGTCGTATAATTCCCTTCCCGTGTCTGCCATAAAGACACATATGCATTTGCGTCCATCGTTAACATGTCAGTTATTCAGTTCACCAAGAAAACCACGTTAAATTGGCTTCTAGGCCTATGGTGCCAACGTCTTTACATGGTGCACTTTTAAATATCGCACACGTTCTCCATGTGTTTCTGGCTCAGCCGAGCCAGGCCCTTAATTGAGGCTCCGAGTCTCTTTCTGTCTTTTCTGCCTCTGAAAGCTACAGTGTAGGTATGCATCCCTGACCTTTACCTTACTTCCTACTCAGGCGAGCGGTGCCCGGCTCGGCCTGGTCCGTCTGCCAAGACAGTATTCTGCCTACAGTTATCTGCCCAGCCTCCTCGAAAACACATTCCAGTCTAGTGAAATAGGTAAACATGTTTCCGGCTGCAGAGCAAAGGGCCCAGCCTTCCTGTCCTCCTTGCAAGTGATTTACTGAACCCGTTACCATGGTAGGCCCATGGCCCCGCTCATTGCACCAAGACACGTATGCACGCACTAGCATTCAGTATTGAACGGCCTCTGCCCGAGAGACCTTTTACTTCAGACAATACATCCTCCAAACATAAGATATCGGATATGTTATAGGTGCAGGTCGTTCTGACACTCCAGACACCAGACTCCTCTACTAGTGCTAAAGTCAAGCCCCCCAGCTCTCTCCAGTTACACGTCATACCTAGTTGCGCACGCATTCAGGACAAAGGTTTCTGCTGACCCTGCAGAATCTCTCCATGTATCCACCCACCTATGACACTTCAGTGACGTTTCCTGCACACACCTCCGTGTACGCCCCTGTACACGCCTTCTTTTACGCACATGTGTTCTTATCTTCTCTCTTTTCACTTGTTACGCCTACTGTATTCATTTCCATTATACAGTTTTACTATATATAATGTGTGATGTCAATAAAATGTTGAATATCCCTTTCTGAACCTTAGTGTTGACGGAACTCGATGTCCAGTGTCCCGGGATGCTTAATTAAAGCCCGTATGACTCAGATACCACGGACTCTGCCTCTCATTTATTGAGCTATCCTTTATTGTCATTTAATGTATAGAAAAATTGTCCGGTAAAATAATATTTACCACATAAATCTGGCGCCCGAATAGGGACCCCCCCCTTCCCCACGCGCCAGCCATGTACGCAGGCCCCTGACCCCTTCTACAGCCGTGACGGAATCCTGTGCACACCTGCGGGTTTTCCTGCTATCTCCCTCAGGCCCACGGAGGAGACGGAGACTGCGGTCCGGCATCCAGACGAGGCGGTGAGGAATGCGGAGTGTCCCGACCAGAGCCCAAGCCGAGAGAGCAAGGTCCGAGGTATCCGGAGGCCCACCTGTTCCGAAGCGCATGCGTAGTAGCAGTAGCAGCCAGACGTCGTAACAGCCCAGTCCAGTCCAGTCCAGTTTCCGAGGCCTTCAGTTTGCTTCCCGGTGAGTACCGTTGTTGGGAACGCATCTAGACGGGTTCATTAATTTGTGCCCGGTCAAGACGGGTCTGGGTACACAGATCCGGTCCGGTCTAGACGTGTTCACTTAGGTGAATGCGGTATGACGTGTCTCTTTATGAGACCGGTATTGTCTGTACTGTTTTAGCAGTGCATCTAGTGATTCAGTATTCTAGTATTGTTTCTCGAGATTTCCAGAATTTGTGTCTTCTATGTACCAGGTAATACCAGTCTGAAATGTTTTAATGTGCTATGTCGTGGTATGAATGATTGTTTGCTATTCATTACTGTGTTTATTGTGTTCACGTTCAAGTCAGTTCAAAAATGCCGCTGTTCTCGAAATTATGTCAGATAGGAACTAGGAAAGGGATACTCGAAGAAGCAGTTCCCGTCCCGCCTAGGGACACTCCAGGACATTTTATGTACCATAAACATGGCTTAGATGCCATACTGTACTTAGACTTGTGGGTGGATTACACAAAGGATCTGGAAGAGAAATATAGATGGCCTGTCTCAGGGACATGGGATGCTGATTGCATCATGAGAGTAGAAGAAGCACTTTGGAAAAAGAAAGCCAGACAATCCCAGAAAGATGCCATAGAGTTGTGGCGTAAAGAAGCGCATAGAAGAACAGAGAAAGAAATCAGGAAAGCAGAGAGAAGTAGAGAAGAATCCGAAAAAGCTAGAGAAAAAGAGTTACTAGAAGGTGAACGAGTCAAAATAGAACAATTAGACAGACAAAGAAATGCCCTTATTACAGGCATGTATCCTGTTCTTGCCGAGGGCCTGCCCAGGGCGACCCCGGAAGTACCCCGTAACCTGCCGCCACCATTGGTCCCGACTAAATTACGTCATAAACAGACCGCAGCGGACATTTTACTTTCTTCTTATTTAGACGATGTTGCTCCTGAGTATACCAATGCACGTGTACCACCTACTAATAATATTCCTCTGCACCCTGTCCAGGACGACACGATTTCCCCTATTGTTTCTTCTCCCACTGTCTCACCTGCTACCGTCCCTCCTGTCACTGGTCCTAGCAATCCTTTACACCTGCAACCCAGAGTCTGCCTACATTACCTACACCTACCTTACCAGCTATGACCTCAGTAGCGACAACACAGCCAGTTGACGTTCACGCTTCAGCTTCAGGGGGAGCAGTAGGAGGTCTCCCTATCACCCCGCCTCAATTAAAACGAATCACACTTAGAGAAGCAGCATTACAACGCACACCAAAGTTAGCTAACTTCGCAGCCCTTAGACAGTACATTACAGATTGTAGATACGATCCAGTACCAGGCGAAGACCAGATGATGCTATATTCATTACGTATATGACGTGTTACAAACTATTTGACTATTTTACCAGAAATGACTAAACATCTAGACAACATATATCACTTTATTAGAACAGGGGAGAAACCAGAAAGTATTCACGAGGCCATGGCACACAGAAAAGTGGAGACTCAAGGCATGATCTTACAGTTTTTGATAAATTGTTTGATTAGGGAACAAGACCAGCCAGGTAAAGATAAAGAAGAAATGAAACTTCTGATTTAATGGAGCGACAATATAGCTGATGGAAAACACAGTAAACAAGGTTGTATAGAATCCATGTACAGAAAGATTCGTAAGGAAATTCTAGACATACACGTAAAGGAAAAAGCAGCTAGGGAAGCCGAGAAAGCGGAGGAAGACATCTCAGAGGAAGACGATATAGACGATACAGAAGACCCAGATAGAATAGCGTACGTAGGTAGAGCAAGACCTTTTGACAGACCCATACGCCTAGAAAGCAAGAAACTTTTCTTTCTCCCATACCGGAACAATGTTCTCTTGAACATTTATTCCAAGCCACTGATAAAGTTCTGAAAGAGCGAATAGGTTACAGTGAACTTAGTACTATGCCTGAACAGGAACTAGCTCGGTCAGCAGTCCAATGGGCTGGCAATACTAGCATATATAAAGATGACTCAGTAGCGCAAACATTTTTGAATCTTTCCCCAGACGAACAGCGACTAGCTGGTATGTACATGATCCAGCATCTCATTATACTGTACGAAAGTCAGCATTCTGATCCGGGTCCCCTATATAATATATTGGAAGAATTACTACTAAAAAGATGGAGAGGCCTAGGTACTGATTTAATTAATATCATTCTAGAACAACGCCACAAATACAGAACTTTCCTGACTCCACATTTTGTCCCAGTTCCACCCCCAGTAAGAAAACCATTTTAACTAGACAGACAGAATCCCTTACGAGAAGTTCATCCCGTCTGGACCACAGGAGGTGAGCTAGAACGAGTATTCGTATACACCCCCTTGACTAAAATGGAACTATTGGAAATGAAAAAATTAGTGCCCTGTCATGATAAAGATCCCGCAGGATTCCACCGTGAATTAAAAGACATGTTACTCATGGGGGATTATACGTATCCCGATATTCTTAAAATGTTAAAGGTACTGTTGCCAGCCGGCATTTACGAAAAACTTAAAGAAAAAGAATGGGAGGTGGGAGATAAAAAGATTATTTGGACTGAATTAGAAACTGAAGAAAATAGGTGAATCCCAGGTACTGGTCTTGGGGAAAAAGCTAAAGCATTACCAGGATTATTAGTACAGGTCTTGCCGAGGTTATTGACAATTAAAAAGGAAGACTGGGACGCTATCTCAGCTTGCAAACAAAAACAAGCCGAGGACACTAGTGATTTTTATTCCAGATTCGAGAAATGTTTTATTATTAATAGCGGCCTGAAAACAAGTAGTGAATCAATCCACATCTTTTCGTGTCCAAGCTAGTAGAGAATTCTTTACCACAAGTCAAAAATAGAGTACTAAAAGTCGAGAGTACATGGCAAGCTAACACCCCTTCCCAAATGTTACAAATGTTACAGTACCATCAGAATCGTGATTTTAAAGGACATTATGTGTTGAGAGATTTTGATCCAAGATTGCAGAATGTACCGCAGCATTTATGGGCACAAGGTCCAACTGATGTAGGTTGTATGCACATTACACCCTATCGTGTCACTCTCAAACAAGGAGTTGTACTGCCACGAATCCGACAATATAAGTTACCACCTGATGCTGTAGTGGCTTTACTGAAAATTGTTGACGAGCTCATTGCACAAGGAGTGGTCGTAGAGACTGACTCAAATGTATGTAATTCCCCTATCATTCCGATTCTTAAACGCACAGACCCGAATGCACCACCGGTCTACAGACTGGTGATCGACCTTCGAGAATTGAATAAATGTATTATACCCCAGTACCCAGTGGTCCCTGATATTTCTTCCCTATTGACTGCTATTGACTCAGAAGCTGCGTTCTTCACTGTAATCGATCTCAAGAACGCCTTCTTTGGTGTCCCCATTCACCCGGAAAGCCAATACCTTTTCGGATTCTGTTTAAATGGCCGAAGTTTCAAATTTGCACGTGCTCCTCAAGGGTTCACAGAGAGTCCTAGTATTTACAGCCAAGCACTGAAACGACAACTAGACTGTATTCACATGCCTACTGACACTGCCCTGCTGCAATATGTTGATGATCTGTTAATCACAGCACGGACCGAACGTGACTGCGAACGCGCATCACTGACAGTCTTGTATTTTCTGGCCGAAAAGGGGCATAAGGTGTCCCCTTCCAAGCTACAATTCTGCGCCCAGCAAGTGGTATACCTTGGACACTTGCTGTCCAAGAGGGGTAGACAGTTGACACCAGACCGTATCCAGTTAATCGCACATCTTCCACAACCCAAGACACAAAAGGAAGTACGGGCCTTCATTGGCCTCACTTCTTACTGCAGACAATGGATTCCTCAGTACGCATATCTAGCCAAGCCACTCATACAGTTGACAACACAGGAGGCAGCGACTTCGACTGTCCTCCCTTGGACTCAAGAACATACACAAGCTTTTGATGAATTGAAGAAAGCCCTATGTCAAGCACCAGTTCTAGCGACACCATGTTACAGCAAACCTTTTACACTTTTTGTCACAGAACGCGATGGCACAGCATTATCTGTTCTCACACAAGATCACGCAGGAAACCATAAGCCTTGTGCTTATTTTTCTAGTACATTGGATCCAGTGGCCCAGGCTCTGCCTGCATGCCTAAAATCAGTCGCAGCAACAGCTCTAGCTATCAGACAAAGCGACTCAATAGTGTTAGGACATCCCCTGACAGTACAAGTTCCACACTCCGTGGAAGTTCTCCTCAACCGAACACAGACTCAACACTTGACCATAGCACGACTGACAGGATATGAATTGACACTGTTTCAGCCACACATAGAGATCAGAAGTTGCAACATACTAAACCCTGCCACATTGTTACCCTCGATCACAACAGATCCAACACCACATGACTGCGTGGAAGTCATCAATACCGTGACAAAGCCCAGACAAGACTTGACAGACATTGCATTGCCCGATCCAGACCTGACACTTTATGTGGATGGTTCATGCATGAGAACAAGCACAGGAGAGTTAGTGGCCGCATATGCAGTGACCACTGAAACTGAAGTCATAGAAACACAACGTATTGACACACTGTCTGCTCAAGCAACAGAGCTCATCGCTCTGACCCAAGCCTGCATACGAGCCAAGAACCTGAAAGTAAACATATATACAGATTCACAGTACGCATTCGGAGTCGTTCACGACTTCGGCGTCCTCTGGCAAGAAAGAGGTTTTCTGACTTCTCACGGAGCCAAGATACAACACGGTCCCCTCATTCAAGCCCTTTTAGAAGCAATACACTTACCTGCATCCATTGCTATCATGAGGTGCAAGGCACATACTAAAGTCATTGACACTATTTCCCAGGGTAACGACCTGGCAGATCGAACAGCTAAACTCACAGCTCAGACTCAAACAGGTATTCCAACGGACACGACAAAGACTGAAGTGACTCCACTGACACATTGTATGACAGTTAAGGATCCCACACTAGATGTACTTGACATACAGACACATGCCACGCCGGACGAAATCAAGAAATGGACTGAACAAGGAGGGATCCAGACAGATCAGGGATGGATGACGAAGGGCAGAGCCACATGGTTCCTCCCCGACTCTATGGTTCAAGTTATTATTAATACTGCACATAGTCCAGCACACTTAGGAGAAAAAGCCATGTTAGACAGCCTTCAGAATATATGGTTCAATAAGCATTTACGTGCAGCAGCAAAACAGAAAGTGCGTACCTGCATGATCTGTTGTCAGTTCAATCCAGGCAAAGGCATTCCCGTGGAACAAGGTGGATTTCATCCTCCTGACCATCCTTTTGAAGTCCTCCAGATGGATTATATCCAGATGGACCGTTGTAGAGGATTCAAGTATGTCCTCGTAGTTGTATGTGCCCTTTCCCGATGGACAGAAGCTTACCCAGTCCCAGATTACACTGCTGTAACCACTGCCAAGCAGCTGGTTCGTGAATTCTTACCACGATACGGCTTGCCCCGTGTCGTGTACTCTGATAATGGACAGCCATTCTCATCCGAGCTCATGAAACAGGTATCACTCCTGTTAGGATACCAGTGGAAATTTCACTGTGTACGACACCCCGAAGCAGCAGGTCTCGTAGAGAGACACAATCAGACCCTGAAAACACGTTTAGCGAAAGTCTGTGCAGAAAAGGGTGTAGATTGGATGGTAGCTTTGCCGGTTGCCCTCTTCTATATGCGTATGGTAGCCCATTCTATAACCGGACTGTCCCCATATGAAGTAGTCTTCGGACGTCCCCCAAACATGTGGGGTACGCCTATGTCTCGTAAGATTACCGATGTTGAAAGTACTATGCTTACAGATTACCTGGCTTCCTTGATGTCTGCACTACTATCTTGTCGTTCACAGGTCGCGGCTGCCTTCCCGGACAACACCCAGGTGAAACCGCATGAAATCGTTCCCGGAGACCTGGTGTTGGTCCGCAACTTTGACCGCTCAAGCCCTCTGGAGCCCAGGTGGAAGGAACCAAAGTTGGTGTTGATGACCACGAGGACCGCTGTGAAGATCGAAGGCAGGAAAGGGTGGCTACACTCCAGCCACGTTAAGAGATTTTATGGACCGTGTCCAAAGACTGTTCTCAAGGACTGCCCCGCTACAGACTCTAAACCCCCCTGTTAGAGAAAACTCCACAACAGGAGTACCGAGCCAAATTGAGGTCTAGTAAGTCAGACAGCGTTTAATTGTTTAAGTCCCCCTCGGGTGAAGCGGTTAGACAGGTTTCTGACATGTATAAGATAGACCCAAGTAGCCAGAGAGATAGGCGAATTGAAAAGAGAGACAAATATTGCAAGAACTTGCACAGCCGATGCATTATCACTTTACTTTTTATGTTTTTTCTGAGTCTTACGATCATATGCATAAGTTTAATGTTACATGTTTTCTTTCCTCCTTTTGGTTCACATGTACATGCTTCCTCTAATGACACTGTAGAGCACACTTTTAGTGACCTACCCCCTCACGAGCTGTCTTATCGATTAGCAATGCACAACAATACTTTTATCCGTATGTTACACCATTCACACCAGACCAGCAATGCTACGAATTGCTGGGTATGTGGCCGACTCCCACCTTATCAGAAATACAAGGGAGCTCTGCCTCTCTTTCCTTACCCGTTTACACGTAATGGTTCATGTGGTGCATGGTTTACTTTAATGTCATCTTTAGATAGTGAGTCCAAAGTTTCCCAAGGCAATTGGATATGGGGAAATCTGAATACGGTTATGAATAAAGCATGTTTCCCAGATAAGGACGGTCTTCCCCAAAGGACAGGGACCGATCTAGAAAATGAAGTGTATGGATTAGGTAATTTTACACTTAACCTCATGATTCTGAACGTCCAGTCTGAGACTAATTCGGACTTGCCGTTTATAACAGTTCTCCCAGTAAAAGGCGAATTATGCGTCAGAAAGAATGGTTCAGTAATCTAGGACACAGTGATTGTAATACTGTGGTCGAATTCAGTGATAAAGGGAAATCTACTTTCAAAGCCTCTCGCCATTCCTATTTTATTTGTGGTCAGACAGCTTATGTACATCTGCCCCTTGATTGGGATGGAACGTGTTATATTGCGTTCCTATTGCCACCTGTTTTCCTAGCCCCACCTGATTACCATCGAAATCCACGTCTTGTGCATGTAAGACATAGAAGGGAGATCAAGACCCCGATTGTCGACCAGACTGAAACAACATGGGAGCAATATACAGATTTCAATAAAGGATTCTTTTTCTTTGTAGGTCCTGTCCAAAACAGTAAACTGATACGCAAATTAACCAGAACTTTGGAAGCTGTAGTGAATGAGACTACTTCTGCTTTAGGTAACCTGACCGAAGAACAGTCTGCTATGAGACTTGTTGTTCTTCAAAATCGCCTTGTCCTTGACGTCATCCTGGCCGATAGGGGCGGGGCTTGTAGAGTGATCGGATCCAGTTGTTGTATTTTCATTCCTAATAACGCACCGTCAGTATATAAAGCCATAACAAGGCTTCATGAAATTGCTCATCAGATACATCAGAATCCAGGCACCTGGACATGGTCCGGTTGGCTCTGGAGTGTGATTTCCGCCTGGGGATGGAAAGTACTGTCATTCCTAGGAATAATACTGCTCATAGTATTCAGTTGTTGTCTCTGTCTGCAATGTGGGCCAGCGATTTGCGGCTTGTGCGCCACGTCTTGTATTCCCCATCCAAGTCCACGTTTCCGTTCCCAGATGATAAAAGATGAACAAATGATGTTATATGAACAGATAGATGGTCTCATGAAAATAGATATATCCTAAAGGGTGAAGTAGGGGCCAAGGAGGGAATGAGGAAATAGAAATTTTCAGGTAGCCAATAAGTCCCCCACTCGCACCCTATCCATCCACCCATGTTCCATGTATGTCGTATAATTCCCTTCCCGTGTCTGCCATAAAGACGCATATGCATTTGCGTCCATCGTTAACATGTCAGTTATTCAGTTCACCAAGAAAACCACGTTAAATTGGCTTCTAGGCCTATGGTGCCAACGTCTTTACATGGTGCACTTTTAAATATAGAATGTGGGATCAGTGGGTCACTGGTCCCATCCTTGGGTGCACACTGTAATTCCTCTATGTATCACAGAGGTTCCACACTTAGTTCATTGTGATTGTTCATATTTATTTGGCGTAACAAATAATTCTCATAAACATATTTTGTTGAATTACTCCATTCTCAACATGTTAATTTTTTCTTTTGCGTCAATCCAATGCATTTCGGGGCTATTAACTGCCCCTTCATCAGGGAAAAGGTACTGTAACAAAGTTAAAGAAACAAGGTGTAAGTGGTAATGAATAAGAACGTTGTGGTGTGTGATGCTGGGAAGATACTAGAGAGTGTGGGAGCAGGGGGTGGGGTGTGTCGATTAAGAGGTCACCTTAAAAAACTACTATCGACCCGTGTTGGAAACAGAATCATGCTCTCAAAGAGGCTTACGTATACTGAAGTTGGGCAGATGCACCGGTATCCTGGAAAGTAAAGGTGCGTTTTGTAAGTCTAAGTTAAGATCACTAAAATTCAGTCGTGCGGTTGTCATTCGAGTAGTGCACTAACCTGGTGAAGAGAAAGCTTAGAGCTCAATGTTGATCCGCTCGTAACGCCGGTCAGGACGGAGACGTCTTCTGCCGCGTTTGATCAGTTACGAAGAAATCAAAGAAAACAACACAGACCAATTAGTGATTAACATCAGCAAATACCCACTCACCAAAAGTGAAGAGCGATTACTACAAAAGGGCACATCGTTTGTACCCACGACTAACACTAATAACCTGGAATTAGAAGTCAGCTTTTTTAAGCTAATGCGCAAACTATGCCTGCGTCACTTTTTTGAAAATGTACTACCTAAACAATCCAATCAACAGGAGGATCAACTACTTGGACTAAGACCACACAGTACTTTCCAACCACCAATCAGCCACAAAACCTTGGATTTATTCGAGAACATAGTTAAACAAGATTTAACTAATATCAAACATGACAAAAAACACACGAGAAACATCACTCAAAAAGATTTTGATACATTAAAAAAGATATCAAGAAATAATCAGATAACATGCACAAAAGCAGACAAAGGGGGAGCCCTAGTGATCATGGACCATAACATGCATGAATCTAAGGTAATGGAGCATATTACTGATACCCAAACATACATGAAACTGGAAAAGAACCCCACACAGGAGTTCATGATTACCTTGAAAAACATCATCGACAAGGCATATGACAATGGAACTATAAACGACAGGACCAAGAACTTCCTTATCAAGACCAACCCCAAGAGCCCCACCTTAAGAATGGTACCCAAAATCCACAAAAATCTCATGGGTCCCCCCATGAGACCTATAGTCTCAACATGTGGAAGTTTTCATGAACCGATTGGACAAGTACTGGACAAATACCTCCAACCAGCAGTACAATCAATGAGAACTTATACAAAAGACACCACAGACTTCATTTCCAAATTGAATAACCTGCAAATCAACCCAGAGGACAAACTGATTCTATGCACCGCGGACGTACGATCCCTTTACACCTCCATACCACATTCACTGGGCATAGAAGCCATCGAAAAAACTTTATTGAATTCCACCATAGACAGTCAATTCCAAGCATTCTTGATGGAACTTATGCTCTTTACTTTATACCAAAGTTATTTTAAACACCAAGAAACATGGTATCAACAACTGGTGGGCATGGCCATGGGCAATTCTGCGGCGCCTGTATACGCCAATCTTTTCATGGAACAATATGAAGAAACTCATATTTTCAAAAAAACAGAATGGACAAACAACTAGTGCTACTAACACGATATATCGATGACATCTTCATTGTATGGAAGAATTCCAGGGAAAAATTACAAGAACTACTGATACAATTTAACAACATTGATGAACGCATACAAATCACGTGGGAAATATCGGAAGAGAGCATTAATTTCCTAGATGTCAGAGTATCTATCACCCAACAGGGATTTGAGACAGACTTATTTGTGAAGCCCACCGACAGAAACAACATGCTCCACTATACGAGCTTTCACGAACCAAATCTAAAAAGATACCTTCCATTCTCACAAATGGCTAGAGCTAAAAGGATTGTATCGAATCCTGTGAAATCTACACAGAGAATTGAACAAATTGTCACCAAGTTCAAGGATAGAGGATATCCACCCAACCTCATTGAAGAATCTAAACCGAAAATTGTGAACATTGATCGGCAAAAACTTTTACAACCTGGCTTCAAAAAACAACAGACACGCATTGTGGTAGTTTCCAAATATTCCACAGCTACCATGAAATTCAAACGAACCATATACCAACATTGGTCGTTACTCAATTTGGAACCGGATTTTAACCAGATCTTTTTGGAACCCCCACTATTTGCATTCACCAGAGCTCAAAATTTAGGGGAACTAGTTCAACACAAACCCATTGTGACTGTCAAATATGCCGGTACCAAACCCTGTCTCAATTGTGGGAACTGCAATAGCATTATAAAGGGCAATACAATCAGCCACCCCATGAAGGGCAACACAATTAAGCTTCATGTTAATGCTACATGTGATTCGAGCAACGTAATTTATGCCCTCAAATGCCCCTACGGGAAGCTCTATATCGGCAAGACCGAAAGAAAAATCAAAATCAGATTAACAGAACACAAGTCCAATATAAGATTGAAAAACAGCAAATCTTCGATTGCCACACATTTTGAAGAACAAAAACACAACATTTCCCAATTAAAATTTATCGTACTGGAAACCATTACCAAAATTGAAGGTAGAGATAACACCAAATACCTTCTCCAACGAGAAAATACCTGGATTTACAGACTATCTACACAGAAGCATATGGGCCTCAATGATAGAATCGAACTTTCTTGCTACTTATAAGTGTTGCCAATGGAGCCTTAACAGGCTTTCTGCCGTCATACAACATATGTACTGTATTCTTCATTTAATTTCCATGTATGCAATGATTTTTGCCTGCTTGATTAATTTTCACGTTTTACCCATCGGGCAATTGTGAAATCTATTTTTATTATCAACCACATTTATAATATCAGTATTTCAATCTATCCGTTTGAACATGGTATGAATTCACCAACACCCTGATTTCTATCTTTTAATTACACACATCCAATTTCACATGTTTACCCTAGCACCCGATCACAGATTGTAAACGCGAGTCTGTTTTCCATGTTTATCACCCACGTGACCGCTACACACGTAACTGATCAAACGCGGCAGAAGACGTCTCCGTCCTGACCGGCGTTACGAGCGGATCAACATTGAGCTCTAAGCTTTCTCTTCACCAGGTTAGTGCACTACTCGAATGACAACCGCACGACTGAATTTTAGTGATCTTAACTTAGACTTACAAAACGCACCTTTACTTTCCAGGATACCGGTGCATCTGACCAACTTCAGTATACGTAAGCCTCATTGAGAGCATGATTCTGTTTCCAACACGGGTCGATAGTAGTTTTTTAAGGTGACCTCTTAATCGACACACCCCACCCCCTGCTCCCACACTCTCTAGTATCTTCCCAGCATCACATACCACAACGTTCTTATTCATTACCACTTACACCTTGTTTCTTTAACTTTGTTACAGTACCTTTTCCCTGATGAAGGGGCAGTTAATAGCCCCGAAATGCATTGGATTGACGCAAAAGAAAAAATTAACATGTTGAGAATGGAGTAATTCAACAAAATATGTTTATGAGAATTATTTGTTACGCCAAATAAATATGAACAATCACAATTAACTAAGTGTGGAACCTCTGTGATACATAGAGGAATTACAGTGTGCACCCAAGGATGGGACCAGTGACCCACTGATCCCACATTCTATGGTTATATTTTGACGTCCTGGGACACTAGACGTTACTTGTGTAGCACCTAAACTTTGAAAAAAAACCCTTAAACTTTGATAAACTCGCTGTGCATCTACCCAAACAACTTGACAGCACTTTTAAATATCGCACACGTTCTCCATGTTTTTCTGGCTCAGCCGAGCCAGGCCCTTAATTGAGGCTCCGAGTCTCTTTCTGTCTTTTCTGCCTCTGAAAGCTACAGTGTAGGTATGCATCCCTGACCTTTACCTTACTTCCTGCTCAGGCGAGCGGTGCCCGGCTCGGCCTGGTCCGTCTGCCAAGACAGTATTCTGTCTACAGTTATCTGCCCAGCCTCCTCGAAAACACATTCCAGTCTAGTGAAATAGGTAAACCTGTTTCCAGCTGCAGAGCAAAAGGCCAAGCCTTCCTGTCCTCCTTGCAAGTGATTTACTGAACCCGTTACCATGGTAGGCCCATGGCCCCACTCATTGCACCAAGACACGTATGCACGCACTAGCATTCAGTATTGAACGGCCTCTGCCCGAGAGACCTTTTACTTCAGACAATACATCCTCCAAACATAAGATATCAGATATGTTATAGGTGCAGGTCGTTCTGACACTCCAGACACCAGACTCCTCTACTAGTGCTAAAGTCAAGCTCCCCAGCTCTCTCCAGTTACACGTCATACCTAGTTGCGCACGCATTCAGGACAAAGGTTTCTGCTGACCCTGCAGAATCTCTCTATGTATCCACCCACCTATGACACTTCAGTGGCGTTTCCTGCACACACCTCTGTGTACGCCCCTGTACACGCCTTCTTTTACGCACATGTGTTCTTATCTTCTCTCTTTTCACTTGTTACGCCTACTGTATTCATTTCCATTATACAGTTTTACTATATATAATGTGTGATGTCAATAAAATGTTGAATATCCCTTCCTGAACCTTAGTGGTGACGGAACTCGATGTCCAGTGTCCCGGGATGCTTAATTAAAGCCCGTATGACTCAGATACCACGGACTCTGCCTCTCATTTATTGAGCTATCCTTTATTGTCATTTAATGTATAGAAAAATTGTCCGGTAAAATAATATTTACCACAATACAGTGACAAACAGTGAGAACCCCATACTATTATTAACACTTTTTCAGGATGGTTGACAGAGAGCATGGGATAGTAGAGTTGTCACCAACGTTTCGACCGTGTGTGTATGTGTCATTAATAGTACATCACAGCGGGTCTTCCTCAGGACTAAAAAGTTATGAACAGCCTATGTAAAAGATGACTCTGGGAAAATAAACTCTTCCAGTCCAGGATGGAGCCCTCAATGCACATCAATCAAGTATCCATACACAGCTAATCAAAATCCTACAAAAGGAGATCCACATTAAGGACTCCATCCTTGTAAGTGCCAGGTAAGCCATAGAGAGTATATGGGCTGGAAACAGAACAATTCGAGTTACCCAGCACCATGATTGCTTTTTTGAACCCAGGAGCGTTTGGTAACAAACTACTCCTCTCAATAATGACAACTGATCCCAGTATGGGATTTATTGAAACATGTACTCAGAGGGCACCATAGAGGTGCCCCCTGAGAGCATGCCAATCCTGGTGTGGTCACTGTCTGGCTTTAGGCAGCCTCCCACCACCACAAATTTTCTGGACCCCTGGTTTGAGAGCCACTGCTCTCTGAGACCAGAGACAATACACATCCTGTGCAGAGGTGTCACACCTCCTTCCCCAGTATGAGCACAGTGTTTGAAAGGGAAGCTTCAAAGGCCTGTCGTTTTTGTAATGTGACCCCCATCCTCTGTTGCTAGCAGCAGATGGCAGCCCCCGGTTTACAAACTTACTCTGAGTGATAAAATCAGCTGGAAAACCTAGGAAGAATAGGAGTTGTGCACACCTGTGCCAACTCTACCATTCGGGTGGGGGGTGAGGTGAAGCTCATATTTGGGTCCCAGCCATCTTGAAGATGGGGAGACACCTCCAATCAGGGCTAGGACTATGCCCCTCTCCCACAGGAGGGTGGCATATATATGGGTGTAGACACCCCAGGTAAAGTGCCCATTGGCCCTACCGGTCACTCTCTTAAATCTCCCCCAGGTCCTGAAACTAGTTCTTGCTGACCTAAGAAGAAGGACAAAGGAGACACCATGCAGCAAAGCCAGAAGATGCCTACTGACTTGGCCCCAGCCCTACCGGCCTGTTTCCAGCTTCAAAGACACTGCAAAGAAGACAAAGCCTGTTCTGCAACTAGCAACCTTCAGAACCTGAGGATGACTGCCTAACCTTTGATAAAAGCCAGAATTCCAGAGGACAGCGGACCTTTACCCAAGAAACCTACACAAAGGACTCTAGTGCCCTCTTGGACCAGGAGTCCCGACCCCTTTGCACCCGATGTCTCCAGCCCACCAATCCACAAAAGGTTGCCCACTGATCCTGACCCCCAAGTCTAACATTTCCTGACCCCTCCTGGACCCCACGACGATGCTTGCAATGTGAATCCAAATCCTCCACCCAACCGTGACTGGCTCCTTTGAGAAAACCCGATGTCAAAGGACACCCCTGCAGCCAAAGTCCCTGGGCCTTGGTGAGCCCGACCAATGGTGTCCCTACATCATCTTTATTTACCTCTGCTGTCACTGGTGTTGTTTGTGCAGCCTCTGGTTCGATGCCTACAGCCTGTTTGTCCAACCAAGTTTCTCCAGTGAAAAGCATTGGGCGTCCGACGTTGTATTTGCACCCGGCACCCGTCCGCCCCTGTGACCCTGGTGGTGTATGTTTGGTGCTGCCTTGTGGCCCCTATGAGCTTGCTCTAACCCGTTAAGCTTGGCCCCTGCAACCAATTGACTTACCTGCAAGCAGCAGGGCTCCAAGCACCACCAGTCTTCATTGAAACACATTGGGCCAATCTCAGAATTGAGGGCTTTGTACTTTGTACTGAAGAGTATAGGAAAAGATTCTGAGAGGCTCGAAAAATCCAGAGCCAGACCAGGGTAGATTATGTAGACTACTCAGTTACCTAGCCCCAAGTCTAAGAGGTTCAGCAGCCTGCCTGCTGCTAGCTTCCCGTCCAGCAAGTCTGCAATCTTACTGCCCCCGCTGCCCTGGAAGTACATTTGGAGTATGCTCACTTGTCTTTGTGCCTGCTCGTCAGTCTGCCTGCTAGCTCTCAAGAGCTTGCAGGCACCAGACTTGAATAAAGAGAGCGGGAGGTGGTGGGAGATGTGGGAGAGGGGAGGCAGGGCAAGCATCAGCTGAGCGAAGTCAGCTGGAGCGCTGTGTGAGCTGAGCAAACTATGCCATTCGCATTTGAGACAAAGAGAAGTAAGAAACCACAGCGAGGGTGAGTGATTACATATTAGGAACAGCAGACCCCTCTGTGCATGGAGGCAGCCAGCGTTTGGCTGGTGCGGCTTGCACGCAATGAGTTGTCTTTGTAGCCCGCTTCGTTGACATAGGCTGCTGCTTTGCTCTCTCTCTTCTGTTATTATTATTGACTAATTTGGATGAGGTGTGCTAAATGTGCTAAGTGTTAAACCATTGCGACTGCCTGCCGCTAACTCTTGATTCAGAAAAGGGGGTGGTGATGAACAGAGTGTCTGAATTGAGCAGACCACTCTTACCCAGTCCAAAGATCAGGGCTTGATCCATCACCGTTATTTATCTCACTGCCCCATCCCAGCTCAGAACCTGGCTATATGCAAATCAGTCTGTCCCTGGCCCAGTGCATCATGGGAACAGGGCAGACTAAACTACCAAGCCAATTCTTCACCAGAAAGGAGACAAGCTACCGGGGACCGGTTTCTGGCATTTCAGCCGTCTTCGGCCCGGCTTGCTTGAATCCTGATGGAGCAGTGAGAAAGGGACTCATGTCTGAGTATACCCTGCCACACCTATAGTGGCCAAAATCGATTCAGAAAAGGGGGTGGTGATGAACAGAGTGTCTGAATTGAGCAGACCACTCTTACCCAGTCCAAAGATCAGGGCTTGATCCATCACCGTTATTTATCTCACTGCCCCATCCCAGCTCAGAACCTGGCTATATGCAAATCAGTCTGTCCCTGGCCCAGTGCATCATGGGAACAGGGCAGACTAAACTACCAAGCCAATTCTTTATCAGAAAGGAGACAAGCTACCGGGGACCGGTTTCTGGCATTTCAGCCGTCTTCGGCCCGGCTTGCTTGAATCCTGATGGAGCAGTGAGAAAGGGACTCATGTCTGAGTATACCCTGCCACACCTATAGTGGCCAAAATCTATTCAGAAAAGGGGGTGGTGATGAACCGAGTGTCTGAAATGAGCAGACCACTCTTACCCAGTCCAAAGATCAGGGCTTGATCCATCACCGTTATTTATCTCACTGCCCCATCCCAGCTCAGAACCTGGCTATATGCAAATAAGTCTGTCCCTGGCCCAGTGCATCATGGGAACAGGGCAGACTAAACTACCAAGCCAATTCTTCACCAGAAAGGAGACAAGCTACCGGGGACCGGTTTCTGGCATTTCAGCCATCTTCGGCCCGGCTTGCTTGAATCCTGATGGAGCAGTGAGAAAGGGACTCATGTCTGAGTATACCCTGCCACACCTATAGTGGCCAAAATCGATTCAGAAAAGGGGGTGGTGATGAACAGAGTGTTTGAATTGAGCAGACCACTCTTACCCAGTCCAAAGATCAGGGCTTGAACCATCACCGTTATTTATCTCACTGCCCCATCCCAGCTCAGAACCTGGCTATATGCAAATCAGTCTGTCCCTGGCCCAGTGCATCATGGGAACAGGGCAGACTAAACTACCAAGCCAATTCTTCACCAGAAAGGAGACAAGCTACCGGGGACCGGTTTCTGGCATTTCAGCCGTCTTCGGCCCGGCTTGCTTGAATCCTGATGGAGCAGTGAGAAAGGGACTCATGTCTGAGTATGCCCTGCCACACCTATAGTGGCCAAAATCGATTCAGAAAAGGGGGTGGTGATGAACAGAGTGTCTGAATTGAGCAGACCACTCTTACCCAGTCCAAAGATCAGGGCTTGATCCATCACCGTTATTTATCTCACTGCCCCATCCCAGCTCAGAACCTGGCTATATGCAAATCAGTCTGTCCCTGGCCCAGTGCATCATGGGAACAGGGCAGACTAAACTACCAAGCCAATTCTTCACCAGAAAGGAGACAAGCTACCGGGGACCGGTTTCTGGCATTTCAGCCGTCTTCGGCCCGGCTTGCTTGAATCCTGATGGAGCAGTGAGAAAGGGACTCATGTCTGAGTATACCCTGCCACACCTATAGTGGCCAAAATCGATTCAGAAAAGGGGGTGGTGATGAACAGAGTGTCTGAATTGAGCAGACCACTCTTACCCAGTCCAAAGATCAGGGCTTGATCCATCACCGTTATTTATCTCACTGCCCCATCCCAGCTCAGAACCTGGCTATATGCAAATCAGTCTGTCCCTGGCCCAGTGCATCATGGGAACAGGGCAGACTAAACTACCAAGCCAATTCTTCACCCGAAAGGAGACAAGCTACCGGGGACCGGTTTCTAGCATTTCAGCCGTCTTCGGCCCGGCTTGCTTGAATCCTGATGGAGCAGTGAGAAAGGGACTCATGTCTGAGTATACCCTGCCACACCTATAGTGGCCAAAATCGATTCAGAAAAGGGGGTGGTGATGAACAGAGTGTCTGAATTGAGCAGACCACTCTTACCCAGTCCAAAGATCAGGGCTTGATCCATCACCGTTATTTATCTCACTGCCCCATCCCAGCTCAGAACCTGGCTATATGCAAATCAGTCTGTCCCTGGCCCAGTGCATCATGGGAACAGGGTAGACTAAACTACCAAGCCAATTCTTCACCAGAAAGGAGACAAGCTACCGGGGACCGGTTTCTGGCCTTTCAGCCGTCTTCGGCCCGGCTTGCTTGAATCCTGATGGAGCAGTGAGAAAGGGACTCATGTCTGAGTATACCCTGCCACACCTATAGTGGCCAAAATCGATTCAGAAAAGGGGGTGGTGATGAACAGAGTGTCTGAATTGAGCAGACCACTCTTACCCAGTCCAAAGATCAGGGCTTGATCCATCACCGTTATTTATCTCACTGCCCCATCCCAGCTCAGCACCTGGCTATATGCAAATCAGTCTGTCCCTGGCCCAGTGCATCATGGGAACAGGGCAGACTAAACTACCAAGCCAATTCTTCACCAGAAAGGAGACAAGCTACCGTGGACCGGTTTCTGGCATTTCAGCCGTCTTCGGCCCGGCTTGCTTGAATCCTGATGGAGCAGTGAGAAAGGGACTCATGTCTGAGTATACCCTGCCACACCTATAGTGGCCAAAATCGATTCAGAAAAGGGGGTGGTGATGAACAGAGTGTCTGAATTGAGCAGACCACTCTTACCCAGTCCAAAGATCAGGGCTTGATCCATCACCGTTATTTATCTCACTGCCCCATCCCAGCTCAGAACCTGGCTATATGCAAATCAGTCTGTCCCTGGCCCAGTGCATCATGGGAACAGGGCAGACTAAACTACCAAGCCAATTCTTCACCAGAAAGGAGACAAGCTACCGGGGACCGGTTTCTGGCATTTCAGCCGTCTTCGGCCCGGCTTGCTTGAATCCTGATGGAGCAGTGAGAAAGGGACTCATGTCTGAGTATACCCTGCCACACCTATAGTGGCCAAAATCGATTCAGAAAAGGGGGTGGTGATGAACAGAGTGTCTGAATTGAGCAGACCACTCTTACCCAGTCCAAAGATCAGGGCTTGATCCATCACCGTTATTTATCTCACTGCCCCATCCCAGCTCAGAACCTGGCTATATGCAAATCAGTCTGTCCCTGGCCCAGTGCATCATGGGAACAGGGCAGACTAAACTACCAAGCCAATTCTTCACCAGAAAGGAGACAAGCTACCGGGGACCGGTTTCTGGCATTTCAGCCGTCTTCGGCCCGGCTTGCTTGAATCCTGATGGAGCAGTGAGAAAGGGACTCATGTCTGAGTATACCCTGCCACACCTATAGTAGCCAAAATCGATTCAGAAAAGGGGGTGGTGATGAACAGAGTGTCTGAATTGAGCAGACCACTCTTACCCAGTCCAAAGATCAGGGCTTGATCCATCACCGTTATTTATCTCACTGCCCCATCCCAGCTCAGAACCTGGCTATATGCAAATCAGTCTGTCCCTGGCCCAGTGCATCATGGGAACAGGGCAGACTAAACTACCAAGCCAATTCTTCACCAGAAAGGAGACAAGCTACCGGGGACCGGTTTCTGGCATTTCAGCCGTCTTCGGCCCGGCTTGCTTGAATCCTGATGGAGCAGTGAGAAAGGGACTCATGTCTGAGTATACCCTGCCACACCTATAGTGGCCAAAATCGATTCAGAAAAGGGGGTGGTGATGAACAGAGTGTCTGAATTGAGCAGACCACTCTTACCCAGTCCAAAGATCAGGGCTTGATCCATCACCGTTATTTATCTCACTGCCCCATCCCAGCTCAGAACCTGGCTATATGCAAATCAGTCTGTCCCTGGCCCAGTGCATCATGGGAACAGGGCAGACTAAACTACCAAGCCAATTCTTCACCAGAAAGGAGACAAGCTACCGGGGACCGGTTTCTGGCATTTCAGCTGTCTTCGGCCCGGCTTGCTTGAATCCTGATGGAGCAGTGAGAAAGGGACTCATGTCTGAGTATACCCTGCCACACCTATAGTGGCCAAAATCGATTCAGAAAAGGGGGTGGTGATGAACAGAGTGTCTGAATTGAGCAGACCACTCTTACCCAGTCCAAAGATCAGGGCTTGATCCATCACCGTTATTTATCTCACTGCCCCATCCCAGCTCAGAACCTGGCTATATGCAAATCAGTCTGTCCCTGGCCCAGTGCATCATGGGAACAGGGCAGACTAAACTACCAAGCCAATTCTTTATCAGAAAGGAGACAAGCTACCGGGGACCGGTTTCTGGCATTTCAGCCGTCTTCGGCCCGGCTTGCTTGAATCCTGATGGAGCAGTGAGAAAGGGACTCATGTCTGAGTATACCCTGCCACACCTATAGTGGCCAAAATCTATTCAGAAAAGGGGGTGGTGATGAACCGAGTGTCTGAAATGAGCAGACCACTCTTACCCAGTCCAAAGATCAGGGCTTGATCCATCACCGTTATTTATCTCACTGCCCCATCCCAGCTCAGAACCTGGCTATATGCAAATAAGTCTGTCCCTGGCCCAGTGCATCATGGGAACAGGGCAGACTAAACTACCAAGCCAATTCTTCACCAGAAAGGAGACAAGCTACCGGGGACCGGTTTCTGGCATTTCAGCCATCTTCGGCCCGGCTTGCTTGAATCCTGATGGAGCAGTGAGAAAGGGACTCATGTCTGAGTATACCCTGCCACACCTATAGTGGCCAAAATCGATTCAGAAAAGGGGGTGGTGATGAACAGAGTGTTTGAATTGAGCAGACCACTCTTACCCAGTCCAAAGATCAGGGCTTGATCCATCACCGTTATTTATCTCACTGCCCCATCCCAGCTCAGAACCTGGCTATATGCAAATCAGTCTGTCCCTGGCCCAGTGCATCATGGGAACAGGGCAGACTAAACTACCAAGCCAATTCTTCACCAGAAAGGAGACAAGCTACCGGGGACCGGTTTCTGGCATTTCAGCCGTCTTCGGCCCGGCTTGCTTGAATCCTGATGGAGCAGTGAGAAAGGGACTCATGTCTGAGTATGCCCTGCCACACCTATAGTGGCCAAAATCGATTCAGAAAAGGGGGTGGTGATGAACAGAGTGTCTGAATTGAGCAGACCACTCTTACCCAGTCCAAAGATCAGGGCTTGATCCATCACCGTTATTTATCTCACTGCCCCATCCCAGCTCAGAACCTGGCTATATGCAAATCAGTCTGTCCCTGGCCCAGTGCATCATGGGAACAGGGCAGACTAAACTACCAAGCCAATTCTTCACCAGAAAGGAGACAAGCTACCGGGGACCGGTTTCTGGCATTTCAGCCGTCTTCGGCCCGGCTTGCTTGAATCCTGATGGAGCAGTGAGAAAGGGACTCATGTCTGAGTATACCCTGCCACACCTATAGTGGCCAAAATCGATTCAGAAAAGGGGGTGGTGATGAACAGAGTGTCTGAATTGAGCAGACCACTCTTACCCAGTCCAAAGATCAGGGCTTGATCCATCACCGTTATTTATCTCACTGCCCCATCCCAGCTCAGAACCTGGCTATATGCAAATCAGTCTGTCCCTGGCCCAGTGCATCATGGGAACAGGGCAGACTAAACTACCAAGCCAATTCTTCACCCGAAAGGAGACAAGCTACCGGGGACCGGTTTCTAGCATTTCAGCCGTCTTCGGCCCGGCTTGCTTGAATCCTGATGGAGCAGTGAGAAAGGGACTCATGTCTGAGTATACCCTGCCACACCTATAGTGGCCAAAATCGATTCAGAAAAGGGGGTGGTGATGAACAGAGTGTCTGAATTGAGCAGACCACTCTTACCCAGTCCAAAGATCAGGGCTTGATCCATCACCGTTATTTATCTCACTGCCCCATCCCAGCTCAGAACCTGGCTATATGCAAATCAGTCTGTCCCTGGCCCAGTGCATCATGGGAACAGGGTAGACTAAACTACCAAGCCAATTCTTCACCAGAAAGGAGACAAGCTACCGGGGACCGGTTTCTGGCATTTCAGCCGTCTTCGGCCCGGCTTGCTTGAATCCTGATGGAGCAGTGAGAAAGGGACTCATGTCTGAGTATACCCTGCCACACCTATAGTGGCCAAAATCGATTCAGAAAAGGGGGTGGTGATGAACAGAGTGTCTGAATTGAGCAGACCACTCTTACCCAGTCCAAAGATCAGGGCTTGATCCATCACCGTTATTTATCTCACTGCCCCATCCCAGCTCAGCACCTGGCTATATGCAAATCAGTCTGTCCCTGGCCCAGTGCATCATGGGAACAGGGCAGACTAAACTACCAAGCCAATTCTTCACCAGAAAGGAGACAAGCTACCGGGGACCGGTTTCTGGCATTTCAGCCGTCTTCGGCCCGGCTTGCTTGAATCCTGATGGAGCAGTGAGAAAGGGACTCATGTCTGAGTATACCCTGCCACACCTATAGTGGCCAAAATCGATTCAGAAAAGGGGGTGGTGATGAACAGAGTGTCTGAATTGAGCAGACCACTCTTACCCAGTCCAAAGATCAGGGCTTGATCCATCACCGTTATTTATCTCACTGCCCCATCCCAGCTCAGAACCTGGCTATATGCAAATCAGTCTGTCCCTGGCCCAGTGCATCATGGGAACAGGGCAGACTAAACTACCAAGCCAATTCTTCACCAGAAAGGAGACAAGCTACCGGGGACCGGTTTCTGGCATTTCAGCCGTCTTCGGCCCGGCTTGCTTGAATCCTGATGGAGCAGTGAGAAAGGGACTCATGTCTGAGTATACCCTGCCACACCTATAGTGGCCAAAATCGATTCAGAAAAGGGGGTGGTGATGAACAGAGTGTCTGAATTGAGCAGACCACTCTTACCCAGTCCAAAGATCAGGGCTTGATCCATCACCGTTATTTATCTCACTGCCCCATCCCAGCTCAGAACCTGGCTATATGCAAATCAGTCTGTCCCTGGCCCAGTGCATCATGGGAACAGGGCAGACTAAACTACCAAGCCAATTCTTCACCAGAAAGGAGACAAGCTACCGGGGACCGGTTTCTGGCATTTCAGCCGTCTTCGGCCCGGCTTGCTTGAATCCTGATGGAGCAGTGAGAAAGGGACTCATGTCTGAGTATACCCTGCCACACCTATAGTGGCCAAAATCGATTCAGAAATGGGGGTGGTGATGAACAGAGTGTCTGAATTGAGCAGACCACTCTTACCCAGTCCAAAGATCAGGGCTTGATCCATCACCGTTATTTATCTAACTGCCCCATCCCAGCTCAGAACCTGGCTATATGCAAATCAGTCTGTCCCTGGCCCAGTGCATCATGGGACCAGGGCAGACTAAACTACCAAGCCAATTCTTCACCAGAAAGGAGACAAGCTACCGGGGACCGGTTTCTGGCATTTCAGCCGTCTTCGGCCCGGCTTGCTTGAATCCTGATGGAGCAGTGAGAAAGGGACTCATGTCTGAGTATACCCTGCCACACCTATAGTGGCCAAAATCGATTCAGAAAAGGGGGTGGTGATGAACAGAGTGTCTGAATTGAGCAGACCACTCTTACCCAGTCCAAAGATCAGGGCTTGATCCATCACCGTTATTTATCTCACTGCCCCATCCCAGCTCAGAACCTGGCTATATGCAAATCAGTCTGTCCCTGGCCCAGTGCATCATGGGAACAGGGCAGACTAAACTACCAAGCCAATTCTTCACCAGAAAGGAGACAAGCTACCGGGGACCAGTTTCTGGCATTTCAGCCGTCTTCGGCCCGGCTTGCTTGAATCCTGATGGAGCAGTGAGAAAGGGACTCATGTCTGAGTATACCCTGCCACACCTATAGTGGCCAAAATCGATTCAGAAAAGGGGGTGGTGATGAACAGAGTGTCTGAATTGAGCAGACCACTCTTACCCAGTCCAAAGATCAGGGCTTGATCCATCACCGTTATTTATCTCACTGCCCCATCCCAGCTCAGAACCTGGCTATATGCAAATCAGTCTGTCCCTGGCCCAGTGCATCATGGGAACAGGGCAGACTAAACTACCAAGCCAATTCTTCACCAGAAAGGAGACAAGCTACCGGGGACCGGTTTCTGGCATTTCAGCCGTCTTCGGCCCGGCTTGCTTGAATCCTGATGGAGCAGTGAGAAAGGGACTCATGTCTGAGTATACCCTGCCACACCTATAGTGGCCAAAATCGATTCCGCTAACTCTTGTCATGTGCCTTTAGTGCTCCTTACTGTCACATAGTACCCCGAAACACCTCGATCTGCCCTCCCTGGCTGCCTTTGCATTAGCAGTAGTTGCTCTTTCAGTTTCCCGAGACGACGCCCGAGGAGACCGCATTCGACTGCAACTCGACCAAGGTGAATACTGTTATCACCGTCTGTGGATGTGTATTTGACATCCATCCTTTCTGCGGGAATATCTCCATCACATAAAATTCTATCCATCCGTTACATTACAAAAGGACATCTACCTTCCCAATTCTTGGAGACTGGTATCATTACAGTACCTGGAGATTTTCTATCACAATTCCTGGAGATTTTCTTACTGTTAAGGTCCAGAATACAAAACAGTACCTTATCATTTCGCCCTTAAGAAGTCCTTCGGACGAAACGCGTTGGCTACCTTGTGAAGATTTGAAATAAAGAAAGAAGAGAATACATGATGGCTTATTGATATTTTTTTGACTAAATTGATATTGTCACTGTATATTAAATGGTGTGCTGAACCATTCTGTCAAATTGTACACAGTGCCTCTTGCATTGAATCTGGAGGCCTAGGGGTATATGGCCTCAGGTTCTTGGCACCCACTTATAGGACTAGACCAGGATTCATTAGATTGAGTGCAGTCAAGTGTCTCACCCTATACCCCTGTTCTAGTATCACAAGTAGTTGCTCTTTCTGCGCAAAAACTCCTGCCCTCTGAAACACACTTTCCCTATCCATTAGGAGCATCCAAAAACCACTGGTCTTTCAGGAAAACCCAATACCTGGTTGTTTTCCACTTTAGTGCTCCTGTGGCCCTTTCTTTTCTGGTCTTCTTTCTGCAGTTTGTTCTTTTTGAGATTAGCGCTGGGATGCCCTATTTCTGGGGCAGCCATGCGCTTTACAAACTCTATAACATAACATACCAGTTGCTATACAGAGCTAGAAACATGGAATCGAAATTGGAAGCGGCCCCATAACTTTGCAGTGTGAGTAGCACCACATGTGGGCAGTCATATTCGGCAGTTGGGGTGCTCGTGCCGCAAATAGGCATTGCTTCTTTTGAGGCTCACCTGGCAGCCTCATTGGTTCCTGTTGTACTAAACGACTTGACTTGCACTGCCTAGGATTCGTCTTGTGCTCGCTGTTATGGGATTAGTGTAGGAAGTAGGTTTGGGCGGAACTCTGCAGAATCTCCGGAGTTTTTATGTAACTCCGTGGAATTCCATTGAGTGAAACTCAGGGAGTTCCACCCACCCCTTTATAAAGAATTATTCAGGTGGTAATCTGCAGAAAGTACCCATAGAGGTCCCAGAAAGCGCAGCATTGTGTTTAGTTATGTTAGAGTTTTAGCAAATGATGTTGCTTTATTTTCAGCATTGTAGACATGAGTGAACAGAATATATGATTCCATTCCGCAAACAAAAATCCCGCATACCATCACTCCGCATTTTTTAGTCCGCAAAAACCATTACTCCTCAAGCCATAATTCCGCAAATTTTTACAACGCATATGACTTTACTACGCATGCAATTACAACGCAAATGCATGTGTGGTGAAGTCATATACGTTGTAAAAGTACATTATTTTTAAAAATATATATATAAATATTATATATATATATATATATATATATATATATATATATATATATATAATTAGACACATATATATATTTTTTAATTAAAATGAAACATTATTTCTTTAAAATTACATTATATGTAGATCTATATTAATATTACACACACATATATATATATTATATATATTTAATTTTTATTAATTAATAATTACCCTATACACCCTGAAAACGAATCCCACCCTAGTCCCTTTAAATACCCCAGCACCCTTAAACACTAACCCATCCTGACCCTAAAGATACCCCTGTACTCAAAACCCAAAACAACCCCTGAACCCTAAAAATACCCCTGTACCCCAAAACCCAAACATACCCCTGAACCCTAAAAATACCCCTGTACCCCAAAACCCAAACCTACCCCTGAACCATAAAAATACCCCTGTACCCTAAAACCCAAACCTACCCCTGATCCCTAAAAATACCCCTGTACCCCAAAACCCAAACCTACCCCTGAACCCTAAAAATACCCCTGTACCCCAAAACCCAAAACAACCCCTGAACCCTAAAATTACCCCTGTACCCCAAAACCCAAAACAACCCCTGAACCATAAAAATACCCCTGTACCCCAAAACCCCAAACAACCCCTGAACCCTAAAAATACCCCTGTATCCCAAAACCCAAAACAACCCCTGAACCCTAAAAATACCCCTGTACCCCATAACCCAAACCCAGCCCTGAACCCTAAAAATACCCCTGTACCCCAAAACCCAAAACAACCCCTGAACCCTAAAAATACCCCTGTACCCCAAAACACAAACCTACCCCTGATCCCTAAAAATACCCCTGTACCCCAAAACTCAAACCTACCCCTGAACCCTAAAAATACCCCTGTACCCCAAAACCCAAAACAACCCCTGAACCCTAAAAATACCTCTGTACCCCAAACCCCAAAACAACCCCTGAACCCTAAAAATACCCCTGTACCCCAAAACCCAAAACAACCCCTGAACCCTAAAAATACCCCTGTACCCCCTAACCCAAACCCAGCCCTGAACCCTAAAAATACCCCTGTACCCCAAAACCCAAAACAACCCCTGAACCCTAAAAATACCCCTTTACCCCAAAACCCAAACCCAGCCTGAACCCTAAAAATACCCCTGTACCCCAAAACCCAAAACAACCCCTGAACCCTAAAAATACCCCTGTACCCCAAAACCCAAAACAACCCCATAACCCTAAAAATACCCTGTACCCCATAACCCAAACCCAGCCCTGAACCCCAAAAATACCCCTGTACCCCAAAACCCAAAACAACCCCTGAACCCTAAAAATACCCCTGTACCCCAAAACGCAAACCTACCCCTGAACCCTAAAAATACCCCTGTACCCCTTAACCCTTAAATACCCCTGCACCCCATAACCCAAACCCACCCTTAAAATACCCCTGAACCCAAAAAACATATACTCCAAAACCCCAAACAAAAACCATATACTTACCTTACAACTTACCTTAAAACATATATTTTTACCAATCATGCTTTTACAACGATTTTCGTTGTAAAAGCATGCGTGATAAAAGCATACAATATATAAAGGCATGCGTTGTAAAAAAATGCGGAGTAAAGGTACCTGCGTTATCATGGAATGAGGAGTAAAGGAATGCGGAGTAAAAAATGCGGAGTGACGGTATTTTACCGAGTGAACATAATGGTGGCTGTTGTGGGATCCAATTTTCGAATTGTGGTGCACAATAACACATGAGAGATTGAGCTTTCACTACTTTAGGCCAACTTTGTATTGTCATCCACCTTGAATGCTTACCACATGATCACTGATTTTGCTATTGTTTTACTGTAATAAAGGATTTTAGGCTTTGCTAGGAAGAGGTAATGAGGAGACTAATACTTTCCCAGCTGCACTGAATGACATGTACTTTTTCAAGGCAAACCTAACTTTCTCAGACTGGAAAACATACTAAGTATCAAGTCATGTTACACATACAGACTCTTGGAACACTGGAGTCTAATGTAGTAGAATGGTGAGAGAATCTCCAATTGCTAGTAAATGGTTTTTTTATTGCTTCCTATTGGTGACAAGCCTTTGAACCATGTACTCATGCAGTGAATCTATGAAATCCTTTGTTACAGTCCTATAAGAGACCCCTTTCCACATTTTGGAAGGAGAATCTAAGTTGGCTCTCCATTAGAACTTTACCGAGTTCATTGCTGTGCTCATTATGATTTGTATGCTTATTGAACTAATTGATTGATGGCCCAGGTGATGCATATCAGTAGCTGATATTCTTTAAGTAAATCTTGAAACTTTACTTGTTTTGTCTGTCATTCTTTAAACAGAATTGCTTCCTATCAAATGTTCCATGTGTAAGATTTAACTTTGAGAGAGACGGATCCAGAAGAAGAGCATCAATCAAAGTCCGCTCCTGGTCTAGTCACTGGCACATAACAAAAAATAAAAGAGACACAAGTTTGCACGCCAACATATGTGTTATCCCATAGTGCACAGGGGTGAACATACCAGGAAAGCTCCTTCAGGTCGAGAGTCTGCTATAGCTCAAAAGAGGATAGTATTTTATGAATTTGGAAAATTTTCAGTTTAGGGGAATAAGGCAACATTAACAGTGAGAAGATGGGAGAGAGTCAGGAGAGACCAACTGTATATGGTTGCTCACGTCATAGGGTGCCACGCAGGGAATGGCTGGAGAACTCCAAAAGCCATGCTGCGATTGGTTGACCTTTGACTGATGCACGCTTGTATTGGCAGACGGTCTATAACCTTGGTGAGATAGAATAAAGGTTGTGTGAGTGCAGTCCTAGAGGCACTCTTGTGGTTTGACACCCAGTGATGACCTTTGACTACCATTATTTGAACTGGCTTTAGTGTGTTATTTCATCCTAGCCTGGATGTACGACGGTCCTGCAAATGCATTGCTTCTCTTCTTTCTTGTAATCTTGCTGTCTTTCAGTGGGAGCTGTAATGGAGTAGAACAGCCTTGCCAAGAGTAGAACATGTGGGATGTGCATTTGAAAGCATGAGAGGGAGAGAGAGTTCAGTTGTGCACAGTTGTGCATTGCGTTGCACATTAATGAGAATTATGAAGGCTTTGACATGGCGTCATGTCATCCTATTTCCTAACTTTGCATTGCTTCAGCTTTTCTGCGTGCACAGCAGTGCTCGCAAGTTGTTTGAGTAATAAAAATTATGAAGTTCCTACTATTGGCTTTGACATGGCTCATGTCATCCTTTTTTCCTGGCTTTGTCTTGCTTCAGCTTTTCTGTGTGCACAGCAGCACTTGCAAGTTGCTTGGTTTATTCACGTTCAAGGTCTTTCTGTTTACATACTCTGAAAGGCTTTTATGAGCTTCGTCAAGATAGAGGCTGGAACATTCGAGATTTGGAGAAGGGGAGGTGAGAACTCCTTCCTGTAATGGGAATGCTTGCTTGGAAGCTGGCCCATTCTGGTAGGATTCCTCTGGCCCAGGAGGAGGTCTTTCTCAAACCTTCTAGTGTGTTTAAAGCTGAGGGTTGCTGACTCGGAAACCGGGAATTTAGAATCAGAGTGGGGGTGGACGCGTCTACCTCAGAGTGGACCCTGGCTGCTGAGGCTCTCAAACCCCGGTTGTTTACTTCCCCAGCCAGGAGTGGGTGAGATGCGGTGTTTGCACCAGGTGATGTATTGAGTTTTGATTATTGCCATTGTGATGTGAGCCAGTTGCTTTGATCATTTGATGTGTTGTCTTTGTGATGTGTGAGTGAGTGTGCTTTCTTTGTGATGTGTGAGTGAGGGATGTATGTTGTTACAACGCATGCTTTTAGCACGCATGCTGTAACAACGCGGTTTTTATACCGCATTCTTTTACAACGCATAACAGAAAGGGTTGTTGGATAGTGAATATTTTAATTTACTATTCCAACACCAGTCCTCGTTGACACTAGGGAAGGTGTTGGAAAGTAAATTAAAAGTATTCCCTATCCTTGAGCGCCCCCCAGAGTCATGCGTTGTAATAGAATGCGATTTAAAAACCGCGTTGTAATAGCACTACGTGCTAAAAGTTGCGTCGTAAACGACGTTCCCCGTGAGTGAGTCAAGGTGCACCTCTGAAGTTCTCCTTCTACATGAGCCCCCTCACGGCCATCGCACGCCAACACAACCTCAACATCATCTCCTAAGCTGACGACACCCAGCTGATCCTCTCCCTGACCAACGACCCCGCCGCCGCCAGAGCCAACCTTCACGAAGGGATGAAAGATGTAGCCGAGTGGATGACGACCAGCCGCCTGAAACTGAACTCAGACAAGACGGAAGTCCCCATCCTGGGTTCCTCGCCCTCCGCCTGGGACGACTCCTGGTGGCCCCCCGCCCTGGGCAGCGCACCCAAACCGACAGACCACGCACGCAACCTGGGATTCATCTTGACTCCTCCCTCACCATGACCAGACAAGTCAACGCCGTCTCCTCGTCATGCTTCAACATCCTGTGCATGCTACGGAAGATCTTCCGGTGGATCTCCACCGAGACCAGGAAGACGGTCACCCAGGCCCTCGTCACCAGCCGACTGGACTACGGCAACGCCCTCTACGCCGGAACCACCGCCAAGCTTCAGAAGAGACTCCATCGGATCCAGAAGGCCTCAGCCAGACTCATCCTCAACATCCCACGACACAGCCACATCTCCGGACATCTGAGAGACCTGCATTGGCTCCCCGTCAACAAAAGAATCACCTTCCGCCTCCTTACCCACTCACACAAAGCCCTACACGATCAAGGCCCTAGCTACCTCAACAACCGCATCAACTTCTACGCTCCCAAACGACATCTCCGTTCAGCCAGCCACGCCCTCGCCGCCGTCCCCCGCATTCGATGAACGACAACAGGAGGAAGGTCCTTCTCCTACCTGGCCGCCAAGACCTGGAACTCCCTACCGACCGACCTACGCCTGACCCAAGACCACCTCTCCTTCAGGAAGAAGCTCAAGACCTGGCTTTTCGAGCAGTAGCAGCACTCCCCCGCCCCCCTATTGCCTTGAGACCCTCCGGGTAAGTAGTGCGCTATATAAATGCCTGTGATTGATTGATTGATTGATACAAACCCCTTTTCTAAAACACAGAAGGATTCAAAAGTGAAAGAGGGATTTCCACCCGAAGGCATGCCAGCAATGTAAATAGCAGCAAAGAAGGAGGTGCGCCTATGCATGTGGCTCAGCCAAAGCCATTAATACTACATGAAAGATGGAGAATTACATCTCTTAATAAGTGGGGCATTCCACACACATAAAATTGAAAACCTGAGAAGGAAGATGGATGACCTAAAGCCCCAGCCTAGACCCATACACTTTGAGCCCTTACTTTTTTGGGAACAGGTTGTAAGCAAAAGATAATAGAACGAAATTTGCACTGAAAGTCCGTAACACTGTATACTCTTGGATAAGCTCACAGCACAATGAGAGGCAGAGGAGATGGCTGGAGCATGTGATTGAGACAGTTGAAGCTTACCCATTGATAGAGAGCGAGAATATAGAAAAGGAAAATACCATCACCAAAAAGGAACTCAGAGATGGAACAGTGATATTAAGTGACGAGGAGGACACTTTCATAGAAGACCTCCTAAGAATAAAACTACCCCATATCATGCAGTACCTGCAACAGGTGCCAGTACTTCCCCAAGTTACACAAAGACCACTGTTGCACCCATTGCTCCAACAGTGACACTGGCTACTTCAATTAAATTCTAGATGCTGACTAGCATAAGTATTCCTTCCATGTCATTGATTATTAGCATGCCTCAAATTCATCAACCCTCAAGCGTTTCTCTAAATATGGCAGATTCATCCAGTATATTCAATCCTGGGAGAAATCCAGGGAGAAATTCCAGGATCCCTCATTAGGGGAGGGACCTCAATATCCATAACTCTTGGACCCGCCACACAGCCGACTGGACAGACCCCACAGAAACTAAACATGGCTCAATTAAAAATAGAGTTTGAGGAGATTATAAGGGGTATTGCAGGATTGGATTACTTAGGGAATTAGAAATTGAAGGAATTCCTTTAAGTAAAGAGGCTGTGAGAAGCTTATGCAAACATGGAAAGTATGGCAGATAAAAGTGGGTTTGATCTGAATCAAAGGAAGAAACCGCAAAAGAATGTCAACATGATAGGGGATGAGAAAGATCTGAGGTGTCTAAAGCTGAAGGAATTGAATACAAAATTAAGAGAACTGATTGAGAACACCAAGGAATGGAATGATTTGGAGAAATTTAGGTAACTGTGGTCCTAGTAGGCAAGGTCAAAGGTAAAATGGAAAAAGGAACCCCCGAGAGATTGAGAAGGAGAAGTAAAAGAGTGAGTGATAAAGAAGTACCCTTTGAGGGAAGTCCAGGGAGGAGCTAATGTACATGTACCTTGATCTTGAAAAGATCTCTTCCACTTCGCAAATACGTTCCTTAAGTTGGGGAAGAACCTCACAAATGGTACACGTAAATATTTCAGATAGTGACAATCTCAAAAGGTCTTGTTGTCGGAGGGTCAGGTCTCTGAGAAGAAGAACCAATATCCACGGGAGCGAAGCGTGAGCCTTTCCTCTCCCTTGAATACAATACACAGAAGGATAGAGTAGTATCCCCAGCAGTGAAGAGATGAGGTAGGACCACCAAGGGACATCCAGGCCAATCCAATGGGAAGGAGGGATGACTCTGTAGGTAGTGCCAGCCTGTAGCAATAGACAACAATAGAAGGACAGGTTAACAGAAAATACGGCTAATAGGCTGGAGGTTTAGAGTAATACTAACATGGACATGGGTTGTGTATCTTCACATACTCACTATGGTAATCACTGGTAGTCCTCGTTTAAGAGAGCTCTTCAATAAGGCAAAAGCAAAAATAAAAAATAAAAATAAAGAATACGCTAGACTGGAAGTGAGTGGCTTGCAATCAGGCTGTACAAAGGCATGCGTCTGCCAACTTGCACATTTCCTAATGTGAGACACTAATGTCACATGGCAGACTCCTCTGAACCACTCACACTAATTTGCCTGTTCATCCAGCGAAGGCAGGAGTGTTCACATGCTCTATTGCAGCATAGAGCATTCGACAAACCGAGAAGGGGCGAGATGAATCCAAGGAGCAACAAAGTAACCGCTGCACACGCGGTTTGACAGCAGCAGCGTCCAAAAAGAAATCAAATACAAAACAGCACAACCTCGCGCTACACTTCAAATGTCTGAATAGTGTGTGATGTTGAGTATTTCACAGAGCGTCCTCGGGCTCAGTTGGTCATATAAGGAAACCCAAAAAACAGCGCGTTCTCGTCCTCCCGCTTATATGGCGTCAAGAGAGAAATCCGCTGCAGCGCATCCTTGCGCTCCACGGGTGGCAAAAAAATCAAGGGCGTGGTCCTAACAGGAAGGAAAGCCGAGCACTTGGGACCGGGTGCTGACAACTTATAAGCTATTACAGTCAGCTGACATTACACCAATGCAGTATGGGAAAGCACACAACCCAGCACCCATTTTATAGCAATATGGGAGTGGTAGTTTTACTGTTCTGAGACAGTGACAGGGTACAGGAAGCTTGGTGGCTAACAGTTTTCCCCCTATTGGTCTATTCACTGGTGTAGTTTTATAGGGGTGTAGAGCGTGGAATCTCCTCACCAACACAGGAACATGTACATTCTTAATGGGTTCCCAAGTTCTATCATCAGGGACATACCCCGCCCAGTCTATAAGGTACTGTAGTTTACCCCCATGTCGTCGTGAATCTATAATGCATCTTACTTCATACTCCAATTCTCCTTCTATTGGTAACAGGAAGAGGTGGAGGCTCAGGGCAGGAAGGAGGAGTATATGTCTAAAGCAAAGAAGTATGAAAAACAGGAAGTACTTGCATGTCTGGAGGTAGCTCTCATTTTACTACAACCGGGTTAATTACACATGTTATAGTGAAAGGCCACATGTATCTTGGTTGTCGTTTGCGGGGGCCGGTTAAACAGAGATTTTTTGTGTATAGCCATACCTGATCTCTCTCGGTGTAATATGGGGCAGGGCGTCTGTATTTATCGCTGTGTTTTCATGAATTGTTTGGCTTCAAGTAGTTCATGTTTGGCTTGTTCCCATATGGACAATAGATGAATGTGGTGCTCTGCGACTGCCGGACATCAGAGATAGATAGGGGGAGAGAGAGAGGGAGGAATTTAGGATGACACCCCTTAGTGAAGTAAAAGGGTAAAACTTGGAAGCCCAATGCGTGGAATTGTTATACGCAAATTCAGCCAAAGTGAGGGCTTGGACCCAATCACTAGTGGTAGTGCTTATTAAGCATCAGAGATATTGTTCTAGGTTATGGTTTGTTCTCTCCATTTGTCCATCAGTTTGCGGATGATAGGCCGAAGAGAGGTGATGGTCTATGTGAAGCACCTAACATATCCCTTGCCAGAATTTGTACGCAAACTGCGGCTCCCTATGAGAAACAATCACAGAGGGTAACCCATGTAAATTCACTACGCTTTCTATGAATGTATCTGTGAGTTCTTTGGCTTTTGGTAGTTTCTTAAAGGGAATGAAATTTGCCATTTTGGACAGCATATCCACCACAACCAATATAGTGGTGAACCCTCATATTGCTGGTAGTTCTGTAATAAAATTCATGCTGATGGAAGACTAAGGAACATCAGGAACGGGCAAAGGCTGTAAAAGGCCAGCAGGAGCGCAATGCAAAGACTTCTGATGTGCACAAGTAGGACAGACTTTAACAAAGTTCACAATGTCTTGGGTCATGCCTTTCCACCTGAACCATCTCTGGCATGTTTGTACTGTCTTTTCACCCCATTTCATAATCAGATCATGGGTTTCCTCCGAAGGGATAAACAAACGGTCCTCATGATAAAATAAATTGCCCACCATTTTGTTCAGAGGATCTGTCAACGACTTCTCACGATCAAGAGTAGCAAAAGCAAGACCTAGTTGTGAGGCAAAGGAGTCAGACATGTCACCTGCAGCTGTGATCTTGTGTTCAGGTATTATGGGCACGGGAGTCTCCACTATGTATTTCTGATCTTTTCCCAAGCGAGACAGAGCGTCCGCTTTCCCTTGTTTCCCCCCAGGGCGAAAGGTGATAACAAAGTCATATTCACATAAAAAGGAGACCTACCTCATCTGTCTTGGCGTGAGCGCTCTGGCTGAACTAAAAAACTCTAGATTCTGATGATCGGAGTAAATGGTGATGGTATGAGGAGATCCCAAAAGATAATGGCGCCATTCTTGGAAAGCAATTTTAATGGCTAGGAGTTCCCTTTCTCCAATGGTGTAATTCTGTTCCCCTTGTGAAAGGGTCCTAGAAAGGTAGGCTACTGGATGGAAGTCCCTGAGTTCGTATCACGTTGTGATAGAACCTCACCTACTGCATACCGAGAGGCACCAGCTTCGACATACTAGGGCTCGGCCTTATCTGCATGTCTTATGATGGGAGCAGATGTGAAGCTGTTCTTCAGTGCTTGTAAAGCCCGCTCAGCTGCATCATTCCACTCAAACACCACTCCCTTTTTTAATAGTCCCGTAATAGGAGTGACGAGATCAGAAAAATGGTTGATAAACCTCCTATAAATTTTGTGAATCCTAAAAAGTACTGCTATCCCACTTGGTTATGGCTGACACCTTGGCAGGATCCATATGTATGGCTTCAGGGAAGAGTACGAAACCCAGGAAGTCTACTTTCTGGGCATGAAATAGACATTTGTCTTTTTTGGCCAACAGAAGATTGTCCTCCAATCGTTGTAAAATTAGTTTATGTGTTCCACATGTTCTTGTTCAATTTGGGAATAGAATACAATACCACCAATATAGACAATGACAAATATGTCCAGATATTCCCTTAGAATCTCGTTTAGAAAAAATTGGAAGGCCGCTGGGGCATTGCACAGTCTGAATGGCATGACGCAATATTCATATGATCTTATCTTAGTGCGGAAGGCCGTCTTCCACCCATCTCCCTCTCTGATTTGAATAAAATGATAGGCTCCCCTAAGATCGAGGGGATGAGCGGAAGAGGGTATTTGTTCTTTATGGTCACCTTGTTCAAGGCACGATAGACCCCACATGCTTTTAGACCTCCTTCTTGTTTAGGTATAAAGAAAATAGAAGAGCAGACCGGATTACCCCAGTGCAGTATGGGAAAACCCACAACCCAGCAATCAATTCTATTGCATTATGGAGTGGTAGTTTTACTATTCTGAGACAGTGATAGGGAACAGAAAGCTTGGCGGCTAACACTTGTTAGAGGATTTGGACTTGCTTTTTGAGGTATCAGTCCCAAAGGATCTGTGAGCAGAATGCAAGAGAGGTGTAGAGTTGCCAGTACAAGAACACTTTAGATTTAGCAAACATAAATATCCGGTCACCGTTGGTGAAGACCAAGTATAATGCAGCCATTGCCCACATCAAAACCAAGATCTTCCAGAAAGAAACATCCGGCCAAAAATGTTTTGAACTTCCCAAAAAGCGCAAATAGTCGGTGAATGCTTGCTTTGAGAGAATAATGCAGGTGTACACAGAGCACAGTGGCATAAAGGATCACCTTGGAGACAAAGGAGCATGTTTCCTTCTTCCTTTGTATATGGGCTGTGACCAGAAATCAGTGAGCAGACAATACAGGATGTCCTTTGCTGACTAGACAATCTAAAAAACGAGATACTGCAGTATGTAAAATATTGCAGCAACACATTAGATGCCAAGAGGAGAAGACTAAAGAAAGAAATCATGGTCCCCAAGACCAAGTTAAGGCAGAATGAAGGTGTGAGAGGAATAAATATGCCTGGCCCAGTGCTAGACCGTGATGCATGTATGGGATTGAACAAGCAGGGACTCTCTATATCATATGAAGGATATTCCCAACGGATGGGGAGATATGCCTGAAACAAGTATAAGTACTCTGAAGAAAGTTATCCTCTGTCAAATTTTCAACAATGTTGGTTACTGGAAACGGGAGTGCTGATACAGCCTTTTCCAAGTGATAAACGATGGTCAAGTACCTAATCACACGATGCAAAGGGAACTTCCCCCTGTGTTGAGACCTCCAAGGGTGAACCCAAAAACCCAAAGGCAAGGACTACTACAAAGTTCCTTGCTGCCTATACAGATGCAAAGGGAAATCCCTCACATCCAACCTATCATTAGAGCTCAGCAGAATCCATTTGTGACTCAGGCTTCACCAATACCCATTAATGTTCAGAAGCTTAGTGGAATCCAAACAGTCTAATGACGGTGCCAGGGGTAGGAGAAGGACTTGCAGAGTGGCCTTTATGTAGAAGAAAATGTCAATGGATATCCATATAATTTTTGACAGATATATGCGCCACTTGTTTGTCTGTCAGGACAGTTGAGGTCCTGTACCTACCCCTCTCAGGAAAGGAAGTACAAGTGGTTGGCATCACAAATCAGCAACATACTAATGAGGTTTCAGCCCAAGTTCCAGCAGAATTTGGGACAGTCAAAGAGCATCACCAATTTACTATATGTAATTCCAGCCCCATGTACTTGTTAGGGAAAGACCTACTCTGTAAACTTGTATGGCATAATCCATGGCAGACAGAGTAGAGTTGGAGATTCAGGTGGCAGATGCTGAGTTAAAATTGCAGGCACAGGAGTCTATAGTGAGATTGAACCCTGTGTTTACCAAGGAAGATTTTCACCTCAATCATAAGGAATCAGTCAGAGAAGAAGTGTGGAATTTCACAGGGAAGGAGGTTGGAATGATTAAGGGTGCTAAACCCTTAAGAATAACTCTCAGGTCCAATGCAGTCTTTCTCCAAACTTGTCCTTACAAATTGACCCCAGAAGCCATTACAGAAATAACTCCCATCATTGAAAATATGATAGAACAGGGAATGTAGAAGGAGGTCAGGGGCAGTCAATGCAATTCTCGGATTATGGCCTTGCAGAAACAAAAACAAAAATTGTGGTTCATGCAGAGCATTAGAAAAATAAAGTAAATAGTTGTTCCATGCTATCTTGGGGAGCCAAATCCGTCTGTAATCTTTTTCGAAATTACAGTAGAAGCAGAGTGGTTCACAGTCATTGACATGTGTCAGGCATTCTTTTCTGTTCACCTTCATGCAGAGGGCCAATATCTTTTCATGTTCAGATTCCAAAAGGAAACCCTTGTGTGGTGTCAGTGTCCACCGGGGTATTCGGAGAGCCTCCCATATTTTAATCAGATGCCAAAGAATAACTTAGAGACGCTACAGCTACCATGCAGTTCCACCTTAGTGTAGTACATTGATGACCTGCTTTTTGGCATCGAAGACAAAAGAAGCTTGTAGGCAAGAAACAATTACCCTGATCAAACCCCTTGCTGAGAATGGACACATGGTTTCTTCTGAAAAGTAGCAGCACTATAAGAGAGAAGTTAGGTATATGGGACACCAAACTGAGCCTTAGTCATGTAGGAGAACTGTTTTTGTTCTGGGTGCTGTTCACGCCACAAATATGCAAACCCATAGACCTAAGAAACATCACTAGGCGTGTATCCACCCTTGGCGTTCTCCAGGACAATGGCACTCTGTACATGTCTCCACTCGTGGTCAGAGTAAAGCCCCCCCAAGAATGGTGAGGGTATCTGGCGCAGCTACAAATCAGTCCCCGATACATGCCAAGACATTTGTTTGTAGGTTGGGCGGAACAATACTAGGAGACCACCATAAGAGGGTGCGCATTCCAAGCTCCAGAAGCCACCTGGACCATTGATGTTTCATGAGAGGACCTGCAGGCGGCACACAACTGTCCAACCCCTTGAGTCATGCCCTACCTGTCCATGCCCCGTTTTCGGAGACATTAATACCTGTTTGAACAAAACATTGCCCCCATTGCCACTATCGAACATGAAGAACAACCCCTCTCCCCAGCAAAAAACTACCCCACTTTGCATATCCTCTAACGGTGAGCTAAAAATTACCCACCCCCAATGCTCGAGGTTCCTGTCACCCTCCCTGGCAGTGAGCCGTAGCCCACAATTAGAAACAGCCAATCATACAAACAAGCCAGCTGCCATTGAGATCTCCACAGGGAGCCCCCTGCATCAAATTCTACCAAAGCTGGCAGAGGACTTCCCATCACTGGTGTCCTTATCAGCATCCTTGTCTATGTTGAAAGCTGATCATCGGTTTCCCACTGACCAAGTACGGACACCCTGGAATTCGGCCACTACCCTTGACCTGTCTGTCTCAGCTTGGGTTTTCGTAGAGCCAGCTTCCGAGCTCCACTTCCTTCCCCATCTCGGCCTCTGCATTGTCTAGCTCCCCTTGTCGTCAGACTCTGGGCGACCATGCACTTAGTATCCTTTTGCCTACAGTCAGTCCCAAACATCTGCCACCGATCTGAAGAAATGGAAGCTATCTGGGTCAGTGACACAGGGCTTGGCAGAAAACAACAGTGCATATTTAAGACCCAGAGAACTCAGCTATTTCTTAACTTTACAACATCTTTTGCCTGTGGACCTTAGTTGCATAATCCAGATAGATGTTGACCGATCAGCTTTCTAGCTGGCAAAAGGCCTGCAGACCCTGGCTGCTTGCAGGATGTTTTCCCAGTCTCGGAAGTTCAGGAATAGCACCACAATTATCCTCAGAGGAGCATCCAGGGGCCTTTCAGGCACCCTACATGCTCTCTCCACAGTAAACAGTCTTGACTATTTCCCCTCAAGCACTACCAAGTTCAATCAATCTTCAGCATACCATTTGCTCGATTGGCCCTCCATCCATTCCGGAACCCCCACCAGGTTAATGCTATTACAGTTTGACCAACCTTCCGGGCCATCCAGGTTCGCTGCCATGATGGCATTTTCCACCTCCAACTTGTCTAAGCAGGTTTTTGCATTCCCCAATGTTGGTGTAATTTGTGTGAGGGTACTTTCTACAGTGCCTACTATCGCACCCAATTTCCTATGGACAGCCACCCCCTTCTCCTGGGTGACTGTGTCTATTTTGAGTTACAAGTTGAGAATGTTTTTCCTGATTGCTGCCAAAATAGCAGGCCGTGTGGGCCCCCGGACTTCAGTTAGTTTCATCCAACGACCGCTGAGCCTGTACTCCATGCGAGGTCGCCCCCACGCACCGCTGCTCTCTGCCTCGTTTCTGCCTGCTTCCTACACCCTGCCGCCGGACGACCCAGTCGCTGCTGAGCCGCCTCCCTTCCACTTTCCCGCCGCTGCCTCCCTGTGGCCCGCCCCCCTCCTGCCCATTTGCCTCCCCGCTCCCGCCACCCAGCTGACCCTCCCTCCCGGCTCCTTACTTAAGGGGACCGCGCTAGGTGCAGGGAGCGACCGCTGAGCCTGTACTCCAGGCGAGGTCACCCCCACGCACCGCTGCTCTCTGCCTCGTTTTTGCCTGCTTCCCGCACCCTGCCGCCAGACGACCCAGCCGCCGCTGAGCCTCCCTTTTAATTTCCCGCCGCTGCCTCCCTGCGGCCCGCCCCCCTCCTGACCATTCGCCGCCCCGCTCCCGCCACCCAGCTGCCCCTCCTTCCCGGCTCCTTACTTAAGGGGACCACGCTAGGTGGAGGGAGCGACCGCTGAGCCTGTACTCCAGGCGAGGTCGCCCGCACGTACCGCTGCTCTCTGCCTCGTTTCTGCCTGCTTCCGGCACCCTGCTGCCGGACAACCCAGCCGCCGCTGAGCCGCCCGCCTTCGACTTTCCCGCCGCTGCCTCCCTGCGGCCCCGCCCCCCTCCAGCCCATTTGCCTCCCCGCTCCCGCCACCCAGCTGACCCTCCCTCCCGGCTCCTTACTTAAGGGGACCGCGCTAGGTGCAGGGAGCGACCGCTGAGCCTGTACTCCAGGCGAGGTCACCCCCACGCACTGCTGCTCTCTGCCTCGTTTTTGCCTGCTTCCTGCACCCTGCCGCCAGACGACCCAGCCGCCGCTGAGCCGCCCTTTTAATTTCCCGCCGCTGCCTCCCTGCGGCCCCGCCCCCCTCCTGACCATTCGCCGCCCCGCTCCCGCCACCCAGCTGCCCCTCCCTCCCGGCTCCTTACTTAAGGGGACCACGCTAGGTGGAGGGAGCGACCGCTGAGCCTGTACTCCAGGCGAGGTCGCCCCCACGTACCGCTGCTCTCTGCCTCGTTTCTGCCTGCTTCCTGCACCCTGCTGCCGGACAACCCAGCCGCCGCTGACCCGCCCGCCTTCGACTTTCCCACCGCTGCCTCTCTGCGGCCCGCCCCCCTCCTGCCCATTCGGGCCCCGTTCCCGTCACCCAGCTGACCCTCCCTCCCGGCTCCTTACTTAAGGGGACAGCGCTAGGTGCAGGGAGCGACCGCTGAGCCTGTGCTCCAGGCGAGGTTGCCCACACGCACCACTGCTCTCTGCCTCGTTTTTGCCTGCTTCCTGCACCCTGCTACCGGACAACCCAGCCGCCGCTGAGCCGCCCGCCTTCCACTTTCCCGCCGCTGCCTCCCTGTGGCCCGCCCCCCTCCTGCCCATTTGCCACCCCGCTCCCACCACCCAGCTGATCCTCCCTCCCGGCTCCTTACTTATGATGCCCCCTTGCATGCGCAGCGGTCACGCACAGCGGGCATGCCGATTGTGCGCCGAAGGTGCGCCAAAGGCAAGACCGTCTGCGCCCGTCCGCCGCCAGGACCCTGGCCCCCGCCGATGCAAGACTACCCGACGGACCTACGACGCCGCCACCCTCAACCCACTCAATGCCAGCCGGAACCCTGCCTGCTACCGAGCCACCCCGAGACGCACTCACGGACCCTTCGCCTGCCAAGCCTACCGATTCACCTGCCTCCGGACCTGCACCACCCCCGCCAAGTCGAGCACCAGCAGCAACCACCTGAAGTACATCCTGCTCAACACCCGCTCCGTCCACAGGCATGCCGTGGAACTCTGGGACCTGCTCGACGCGACAGCACCGGACGTCGCCTTTCTCACCGAAACCTGGATGAACGCCTCCTCAGCGCCCGACATCGCCATAGCCATCCTGGACGGATACAAGATCACCCGGAAGGACCGCTTCAACCAGACGGGAGGAGGCATTGCCATGGTACACAAGAACACCATCCGCATCACGACCAACTCCGACAACACCCTTACAGCCACCGAACACCTGCACTTCCAGATACACACCGACCCCAAAACCACCCTCCGAGGCACCCTCATCTACAGACCCCCGGGACCACGCACACAATTCAGTGAAGACATCGCAGACTTCATCACCCCGCACGCCCTTCCCTCCGCTGACAACATCCTCCTAGGGGACCTCAACTTCCACCTGGAGAACATCAACGACAGAAACACCACTGCCCTGCTGGACAACCTCGCCAACCTCGGACTCAAGCAACTGGTGAACACCCCCACCCACTATGCCGGCCACACGCTTGACCCCGTCTTCTCATCCAGCAATCTCCTTCAGCCACGCCACCGGACTCCACTGGACCGACCACAGCTGCGTCCACTTCAGCTTCAGAAGAACTACGATCCACCGCCACCCGCAACAGGTTCCCCACCGGAGATGGAGCAAGATCACCACCGAGCAACTCACCGCCTCCCTCAGCCAGAACACTCCCACCAGCACAACGGACCCCAACGAAGCAGCCAGCAACCTCACCGAGTGGCTGACCACCTGCGCCGATGACCTCACACCACTAAAGAACCCTCCCAGCAGACCCGGCAGCAAGAAAACCCCCTGGTTCACCAACGAACTCAAGGAATCCAAGAAGAACTGCTGCACTCTCGAGAAAGCCTGGCGGCTCGACAAGACCACAGACAACAGGACCGCCCTCAAGCACGCCACCCGCAAACACCATCAGCTGATCCGCGCCACCAAGAAGTCGGCACTCAAAGAACGACTGGACAACAACGCTCACGACAGCAAGGAACTCTTCAGCATCGTCAAAGAGTTCTCCAACCCTAGCGCCGGAAACAACGACATCACTCCCTCGCAAGACCTCTGCAACTCACTCGCCTCGTTCTTCCACCGCAAGATCGCCGACATACACAACAGCTTCGACGCACAGACCACGCACCCTACCACCAAACCAACGCCTGCCACCACCACCCTCTGCAACTGGACCCCGATCAGCACCGAAGACACCACCTGCACGATGAACTCCATCCACTCCGGATCACCAACCGACCCCTGCCCACACCACGTCTTCAACAAAGCCGACGCCATCATCGCACCCCATCTCCGGGACATCATCAACTCCTCCTTCCACACCGCCACCTTCCCGGAGAGATGGAATCAAGCCGAGCTAACCGCCCTCCTGAAGAAACCAACGGCGGACCCCACCGACCTCAAGAACTACAGTCCCATCTCGCTCCTTCCTTTCCCAGCCAAAGTCATCGAGAAGACCGTCAACAGACAGCTCGCCGCCTTCCTCGAGACTAACGGATTCCTCGACCTCTCGCAGTCCGGGTTTCGGGCCAACCACAGCACCGAGACCGCCCTAATCGCAGCCACCGATGACATCAGAGCCCTGATCGACAACGGGGAAACAGCGGCCCTCATCCTCCTGGACCTCTCTGTGGCGTTCGACACTGTCTGCCACTGCACCCTAGTGAAACGCCTCAGCAACATCGGAATCCGAGAGAAAGCCCTGGAGTGGATCATCTCATTCCTCGCCGGAAGAACCCAGAGAGTCCGCCTCCCCCGTTCAGATCCGATGCCACCGAAGTCATCTGCGGCGTACCACAAGGATCTTCACTCAGTCCAACCCTCTTCAGCGTCTACATGAGCCCCCTCGCATCCATCGCACGCCAACACAACCTCAACATCATCTCCTACACCGACGACACCCAGCTGATCCTCGGCCTCACCAACGACCGCACCACCGACAGAGCCAACCTACACGAAGGGATGAAAGAAGTCGCCGACTGGATGAGGAACAGCCGCCTTAAACTGAACTCAGACAAGACGGAAGTCCTCATCCTGGGATCATCACCCTCCACCTGGGACGACTCCTGGTGGCCCCTGGCCCTGGTCACCGCTCCCAAGCCAACGGACCATGCACGCAACCTGGGCTTCATCCTGGACTCCTCCCTGTCGATGACCAGACAAGTCAACGCCATCTCATCTTCGTGCTTCAACACCCCGCGCATGCTCCGTAAGATCTTCAGATGGATCCCCACTGAAACCAGGAAGACCGTCACCCAGGCACTCGTCACCAGCCGACTGGACTACGGGAACACCCTCTCCGCCGGAACCACAGCCAAACTTCAAAAAAGACTCCAACGCATCCAGAACGCCTCTGCACGACTCATCCTGGACATCCCCTGGCACAGCCACATTACCGGACACCTGAGAGACCTGCACTGGCTCCCCGTCAGCAAGAGAATCACGTTCAGACTCCTCACCCACGCACACAAGGCTCTCCACGACCTGGGCCCCAAGTACCTCAATGACCGCATGACCTTCTACACGCCCACCCGCTAGCTACGATCGACCAGCCACGCCCTCGCCACCGTACCACGCATCCGCAGAGCCACCGCCGGAGGAAGATCCTTCTCCTACCTGGCAGCCAAGATTTGGAACTCCCTCCCCACCCACCTTCGGCGAACCCAAGACAATTTCTCCTTCAGAAAGCAGCTCAAGACCTGGCTGTAAGAGCAGTAACATACCCCTCTCCCCCAGCGTCTTGAGACCCTCCCGGTTGAGTAGCGTGCTGTACAAATGCCGTGATTGATTGATTGATTGATCCAAGGACAGTCCCCCATGCCAACCAACAGGTGCCTGGTTCCGCTTGACACTCCTGTTTTGTCCCCTTTGTTCAGCCCATTGCACAGTCGCTATGCCCCTGGTACTGGCCTTTAGGGAGAGTACCACCATCCAGGGATCAGTGCCCTCTGGACCCTTCAACTGGACTCCAACAGGTTAACTGTATCATCCTTCTTACCTTTCAGCTAATGAGATAGAGAGGGCCAAGGCTGCCCTGTGGCTGGTACACTGCAACCCCCTCAAGAGCCAGCCACCCTCCCACCAGTGCGGCCGGCCGCAAGCAGCCTAACCATGTCCCCAGGGTGTTAACAAGGGGCCCACCCGGCCCCGTTGAAGTGCCCCAACCACGCCGCTGTACACGAGCACCCCAGCCGACCCCATCACTGCCACTCACTGCCAGGGTGTGTGTTAGACCTGGGCTTACCAGTCAACATAGGGTAGCATAACACAGAGTGGCAAGACCTATCCCCAAAGCAATTGTGGTGTACCTGCGTCACACTCACACAGTAAGCCAGCGTCCATCCACTAAAAATGACACTACACCAGATTAGAAAAATACAGTTCGCTTTATAAAAGTTCTCTAGAAAGTCTTTCCCTGAAAGGCAGGGGTTGTTTACATATATCAATCACTTTCACATTTGTTTTTCTGGTTTCAATATGACTTCTTCATTACATTTGGTTTTCAGTATCTTGGTAACTGTTGATAGGAATTCACTAATCCTCTCAATTGCTATAACCTTAGATCAGGGCTTTGATGATCTGAATTTTATAAGTTAGCCAGAATTCACAACCACCTCAACTCCCAGAAGCTAGAGGCACAATTCATGAACATTTGGGCACATTCGTTACCTCCCTTTTTATAATCTCAGACATTACATTTACAGTAATTGGATCACTTCCCCCCTCTCGGCGGATACGTATAGGCAGTTATTTTCAGCAAAACCCATTATTTGAATAGTTCGTTTGCAAGACTGATAACAGATTTACTTCAGAAAGGTTCCAGTCAAAGTACCACAAGTAGCGGCTTATTTGAGTTCAGGGTATCCGTTTTTCCAATATTAGGCTCCCCTGGTCTATTGATCAGCTTCCTTCAGATCTCCCCAAAGTATATCTCCCTCGCCACTCTTAATGACGATGCCTCGGTTTCAGTTTCCTTCCCCAGCCCCGGATCCCAGCTTACTTGTCGTCTTCAGACTGAAGTTCAGTTATTCCAGGCAGCCGGCAGGCTACGCGTAAAGCGCACACTTCTCCCTCCCAGGCTGAGGTCAAAGCACTTATCGGCCTGCGCAGGGAAGAAGACACTTCCGTTGACAGAGGAGGCAGGACTGGGTGAGGCCTCCCAAGAGCCAGTTCCTCACACCAAAGCAGCTGCGAGAGAATGAGTCTGCACGCGGGAAGCGCATCTATGATTCAGCGCCGCCTCCTCAGAGTAGCTGACAGGAACTCCTCTGGGCCTGCGCCAGGGGGGAAACACGATCCGTCGGTGCCGCCCCCTCAGCGCAACCTCCACAGACGCAGCAGCTGCACCGCGCTCAGTTCACCTCTCACTCCCCACCTCCGGATGGGGACTCCTCACTCCTCACCAACTATCTCTTCTCGTGGGCCCAGGTCCGATGCTGCCAGACACGCTAACCCCTCCCCACACTACCGCAGAACTTCAATTATTCTGTCGGAAAGGAGGAACTCCACAGCCTGTCTCCCTACTCCACCGGTAAGTTTGGCAGGGTTGTCAGTCCACCACCCCTCTAGGGATTCTACCACTGGGCGGACACTGGGGGAAATGACAGAGGCGTTTTCATTCCCTAACTGGCCCTTAGGACAGTAAGCTCTCCTGCGATGTGACAGTGCAGCTCCGGTCAAGCAGTTTGGGCCGCACAGTTACTCTGGTGGGGATCAAAGAGGATAATAGCTCCGTGCTAGATCCCATTGGTCATGAGGACATAGTCCCTCAAATTGATAGCTTGGCAGGGTCAGGTCTTGAGGCAAGGGGCAAGGATAGCCACAGGGAAGAAACCCCAAGGAGAAGGCAATCCCACTATCGCTCTAACCCCCTGATCCACAGCCTATGCTCCAGCAAGTTCTCAGGTCACACAATATGGCCGCCCAGGTACCGGCCTTTTATACCCCTGGACCCCGAGGTTCCAGAGTGGACCAGAAGGTTCCAGAACCTCTGCACTAGTCTATGGGCCAGTCCCTAAGGTAAAATTCCTTGTCAGCTGGCAGCCACCATTTTGTGTCTCTGTATTCACCACTTCTGCAAAGTGCGACAAGGGCTCAAAAAGTTATAAGGACAAGGTAGCACCTAACCCCCAGGACAACACCAAAAATCTCAGTGGACATAAAAAGGCGAAAGGAGTTAGGAGGCAAAAAGGGAACACAAATAAATAAATAAATAGAAGGGAACACCCAAAGGGATCACTGACATAATATAGAATGACAAAATATAGACTTACCAAAATATAGTCACCAAAATATAGAATGCCAAAATATCGAATTCCTATCTACAAACAGGTAAGTACAAAAATATCGAATCCAAAATATAGTCTGTAAAAAATATAGTCAGTCAAAATATCGATTTTTTTTAAATGTCTTAAAAGTAATTTAAAATTAATGAAATAATAAATATAATTAACTAAAACATACTTAAAAATGCTCAAATAACCTTAAAATTAAGATATAATTAATTTAAGTTATTAATAAAAAATGTACAATATTTTACCGTAGGATAGCAGGAGGGTAACATTTAATATTACCACTCCAGTGAGTGCAACAGTAGGGAAAGCGTTGGATAGCGGGAGGGTAAAAAATACTATTCGCACTCCAGTGAGTGCAACAGTAGGGAAAGCGTTGGATAGCGTAAGGGTAAAAAGTACTATTCCCACTCCAGAGAGTGCAACAGTAGGGAAAGCGTTGGATAGCGTGAGGGTAAAAAATACTATTCCCACTCCAGTGAGTGCAACAGTAGGGAAAGCGTTGGATAGCGTAGGGGTAAAAAATACTATTCCCACTCCAGAGAGTGCAACAGTGGGGAAGGCGTTGGATAGCATAGGGGTAAAAATTACTATTCCAACTCCAGAGAGTGCAACAGTAGGGAAAGCGTTGGATAGCATAAGGGTAAAAATTACTATTCCCACTCCAGAGAGTGCAACAGTAGGGAAAGCGTTGGATAGCGTAGGGGTAAGAATTACTATTCCCACGCCAGAGAGTGCAACAGTAGGGAAAGCGTTGGATATTGGAAGGGTATAAACTACTATTTCCACTCCAGAGAGCACAACAGTAGGGAAAGCATTGGATAGCGTAAGGCTAAAAATTACTATTCCCACTCCAGAGAGTGCAACAGTAGGAAAAGCGTTGGATAGCGTAGGGGTAAAAAATACTATTCCCACTCCAGAGAGTGCAACAGTAGGGAAAGCGTTGGATAGCGGGAGTGTGAAAATTACTATTCCCACTCCAGATAGTGCAACAGTAGGGAAAGCTTCGGATAGCGTAGGGGTGAAAATTACTATTCCCACTCCAGAGAGTGCAACAGTAGAGAAAGCGTTGGATAGCGTAGGGGTAAAAAATACTATTCCCACTCCAGAGAGTGCAACAGTAGGGAAAGCGTTGGATAGCGGGAGGGTGAAAATTACTATTCCCACTCCAGTGAGTTTAACAGTAGGGAAAGTAATGATTTAATATATTATTAAAAATAAATTAAATATCAATACCAATAAAACATTAATTGAAATTAATAACCAATGTAATATTATGTAATAATTAATTAGAAATACAACTACATATTAGTTATTAAAAAATAATAACCTATTCATAATTATTCAACAACGAATTCATTTTAAATAACAAAAACTAATTAATAATAAAAATTAATACCAATTAAAAATTAACAGTAAATTTATTATCAATACACAAAAAGTATTTTTAATATGTAATTAATTACAATTACATTACTTCCCACCCTATTCCCCTATAAACCCACATCCCACTACAGAAAATACATTAATACAATTATCATAATTATCAAACATTTAATTAATACAAAATAATTACCAATTAATAAAAATTAATTGCCAATTAATAGAAATTAATTACCAATTAAAAATTAATTAACAATAAATTTAAAATCAATACAAATAAATGAAAAAAAATATTTACTTTATTACAATTAAATTACTTCCCACCCTATTCTTCTATAAGCCCACAACCCGCTACAGAAAATAAATTTAGAAAATTAACATAATTTACAATTAATCAATTAATACAAATTAATTGGCAATTAATAAAAATTAATTACCAATTACAAAATAACAATAAATTCAAAATGAATACCAATAAATAAATAAAAATATTTAATTAATTACAATTAAATTACTTCCCACCCTATTCCCCTATAAACCCACAACCCGCTACAGAATTAAATTACGCAAAAATTAAATAACATAAAATTCATTACTTAATAATACATTAAACATACATTACAAAAATTAATATACACTTTTCACACATATACTAACATAAAAAACACTTTAAAAAAATTGATATTATTAAAAAATCGATATATTTAATGCCTATATTGTATATTTCGATATTTTGACTTCTATATTTTGAAAATCGATATTACTTACCTTAAATTCGATATTTTTAACCACTATATTGTGTCCATTCGATATTTTGTCCATTCTATATTTTTACTTCGATATTATGTCCATTCTATATTTTGGAATAGATATTATGACTGTTTACCCACCCAAAGGGCTGACAGGTCTAACAGTGTGACACTTCAGCAACCAGCTGCAGATTACTGTAGGGGGTCTCTCCCACCACTGTGGCTATGTGTTTCCTCCACTACACTCTGTTGTCACTGGGCTCTAGTAGGTCCATCAAAGCACAGACCTTTTTCAACTTGAGGTGGGGCCTTCACTGCAGCCATCTGCTCTGGCTACTACCTCTTCCAGGTCTCCAGGTGCTTGTCTCTTTGGCCGTCGCAGCCCCAATCTCTCTGAGCACCGCCTGGGCTCCGACCGCCCACAGTCTTTCTATTGGCACACAAGTCCTCACCCCCCCCAAGTTGTTGGAGCGCTGCTCCAGAGGCCCCAGGCACTGTACCACAAAGTTAGGGATGAGCACCACAGGTCCGGGCTGCACTCCTCATCGGCCCAGCATGTGCGTCCCATGCTGGCCCCAGCAAGTCCTTTTGGTCAGTTCTCAGCATGTTATCTCACTCACAGCCTGTTTCTGCTGCTTTTCTGTGGCCTTATGCCATCTTAGATCGACGGGCTGCAATTCAGCCGTGGATTTTCCACCTGCCGGGGCCTTTCCGGAGGGAGGACAGTGTATTCTTGTCTTTGGACTCCTCTCAGGAAGGTCTGGGATCCCACAGCAGCCCCCATGGACAAGGATACATGTGTTTGCAGGTCCACGCAAGTGGAGCTCTAGGAAAACCAGTCAGGCTCCATGTACCTTCAGGCCACAGGCCTCAAGAATGGAAATCTTGTCCACATATTCAAGTTACTGAATGTCATGTACAAGGCAGCATGAGGAGAACCCTGGCTGGACCACGCTGTGCTTCATTCCTGTGACTGGTCCCTATGGGCCTGATTCACAAAGAACCTCCACAATATTGGAGGAGGCTCTGCAGTTTTGGCGGAGTCCCTGCACCCATGGCAGAATTCCCAGCACTCATGGCAGAATTCCCATAATGATAACTGCAGTGTGGAGATTATGCCACTAGTGCGGAGACTCTCCCATGACTGTGAAGCCTCCGTCAAAACTGATGAAGCTCTTTGTAAATCAGTCCCAATGTTGCCAAGTAAATTAAATTCCCTTTCTTAAACTTCTACTGCTACAGCTTCACTGCAGCACACATTTGTTACACAATAGTAACCAGACAGAATGGCTGTAGTTCATAAACCCTACCTAGCTGAAGGAGATGAGGCCCAGTCAAGTGGTTTAGAGTTAGAGTAACAATTAAAGCAATTGAAGAGAGACTCAAAGCCCAGTGGTTGATGCTCAACAGACCATTGACACAGCCAGAGCTCTGAGTGAGATAGCACTTTTTGCTGGACTGAAATTGCATTTGTAAGGGGTTTCAGAAATGCATAATATATAGTGTGTATAAATGCATGATATATTGTGTGTATTTCTAACAAGGTATTTATTATTCACTCTCCCTAGAGGACAGGCACGATACCTGCTCTATACCCATTTGTAACAGCCTTCAGTAAATCTGTAAATTGTGGCGTAGCTTCATCCTTCCACTTATCTTTGTTCCATGTTGTCTCTTTTGCCAATTTTTTTTGTCTCAACCGAGTCTTCATTCCTAAATACCTCAATATTTTACCTTTTTGTTCAATTTGAAAAACATTTTGTGTGATTGACACCAAAACTAGATTGTTAAAAAGTAAAGGACGGGGTTTCTTGAAGTAATGTTAATTGCTGACAATGTAACAATGGCAAGGTAGTTGTTGTAATCTGCCCATACCTTTATGTATAAGTATAGTGGTACATTCCTTCCCCCCCCTTTGTCCCCATCCTGATGGTATGCTCCACTGAAGTCTACTGTAGAATGTTGACAGCCACCAGGCAGTCTTGGAGAGTGGGTGACGGAATAAAGACTGTTCTACTTTTACCTGTTCGTTGTATCCTCTTTGCAACACTGGCAACAAAACTGGCAAAGGGAGCCACACTGTCACCTCCCCTTTCAGTGCTCTCTCCATCTGCTGCAGTTCCTGGTTCTGTTGGAGTGCTTGTGTGAAGAATTCCTCATGGTGAGAGGTGGTCTACTGTGCCCTGTTCCTTGTACCAGTACCTTGATGACACTGCCGAAGGCGTTCTAAGTGAAGAACACATTGCCTGACTTTTGCTGCAAGGGAATCCTTTGGAGACTTGAGTGTGACAGGTGCTTGTTGTTCGGCACCTTATTCATATCTCGCAGTGCCACTGGTTTGACATTCGGATTGCCTTACTGCAATTCCTGAAGGAGTGGTGACACTGCCAGACTCAGTATTGTGACTTTTACCATAATTGCTGAGGAAGTTGTCCCATCTGGCGCTTAGGTGCAGTAGGACGCAATTGTGCTCAAGATAATTTTTGGGACATATGCAGTCGAAGTGTTATCATTTTGGAGCATCTGGTAGTGTGTGAAGCGTAATGTGTGGGGTGCGTTACCGAAGTGCACCCACTCCAAAGAGACGAATGAGGATAAATCCAGCACAACAAAGGTACCTTTGACGACCCTTGTGGTGAGTGTGGACAGCAGCGGGACCTTTCTCCGATGTGCTGCCACTTACTACCAGCCTCTGGTTGGTTTTGATGAGCTAGCGCTGCCCTGCCTTTCCTCGTGTAATCCCTATCTGGTAGAGACAGGCAGAGGCAGGCGCTTTGCTGAGACACTTTTCTGCCATCTCTGTGGTGTTCCTTGTAGCCGTCAGACCTGCGCAGCTGTAACTCTGCCTGTGGAAGTTCTGTCAGCTTAGGCAGGCGCTGTACAAAGACACTTCTTCAATCCAGTGAAGTGTTCATGTCACGTGTGCTTTCTGGGCCTGCACAGTAACACCGCCTGGAATTCCTGTAAGAAAGTGACAGCAGTGACGAAAGAAGCGTGAGTTCCGGCGCATTCTTCCCTCAGGGCCGATAATACCGCCTGAAATACTGCCATTAGTGTGATCGATGTACAACCAACGCAGAGGGCACCAGCCTTTTCTGGACCGTCATCTCTGCTCTTCTGTCATTCATGAATTGCCTGCCAGATTTGCTGCTCCTTGCCGTGTTTGCTGGATGTGAGCTATGCTAATCGAGTGACAGCAACCACCTCCTCAATTGAGAATTGTTATGCTGGTATATTAAGTCATCTTCACAGTATATTTCTGCAGTGATATCGTACAATTTGTGACAGCTAGTTCTGAAAGCTTTTGCAGTTTTACCTGTTGCATCACAAACATTGTGTTGTTCTGTTACCACATACAGTGTACTCTAGAGTGTGTGCAATTGAAGTTGGCACTTCCCGCAGGAAAGTTACGATTCTCAATCCACCCCACCGCCTGCAACCTGGGTTAGGCGCGTAAGGACCTACCACCTCGGGGTGCCTCTGTACCTCTTTCTATTTAGATAGTGAGCGCTCCTACTGTACCCTTGCACCATCCTTAAAAAATAGGGAGCCTTCCTCCTCCTATCTCAATGGGTGCTCCGTCCAATCACCTCATAAGAGAGAAACTTAGTGAGGTGATTTTTTGGGTTAGCCTTTCCATTCTTAATGTATCCAAACCCAAGGTATCCCTGACCAGCTATGCTGGCGGGCCCATACACCTTATGGGCATAGTGAAGATGAAGGCCTAACTCTTTAGGGGAGGTTGGTGAGTGTTCTACTCCCTTTTCAGGGAACCCTGGTAATAGGTACCGCCCATCCCCTATTAAGAGTAGCTATCAGTAGGGCCAGTCTACTTATACACTGCTAGAGTTGTTGAAGATGTATCCACCTGAAGAACCTGTCAGTAGGGTAAGCCATGCTAAAGGTACATGTAGGATAACCATAACTAGATTTTGCCTGCATAACAAGAGCTTATGGAATGTTTGTTTCTTCAAACAGTATGTATTTAGCAAAGTGTAATCTAGAGAGTATATTTATGATGCATTCTTGTCGCTATTCTGTTGCAGGTTCTCTGGTAACCTCATTATGGTATCACCTTTTGCATCTGTCCTCTATCCCGACTTTGCTATCCCAACTGGCATCCAGTCCGGGATGCTTCCTTGGTTTTCCTCCCTCCTGCACCCTTTCCTCTCTCCTTCTCAGAAGCTTTTCTCTTTTATAGCCTAAGGGAGGTGTTGTAATCTGTTTTTACTTTTGTTTGTCATCTAGGTAAGGTCTCTCCCTATTACCTCGTTCTGTCTTTCCTTCCTTCATTCTTACCTTCCTTCCTTCCTTCCTTCTTTCCTCTTTGTTCCTGCATAACAGAGGGAGATGTGTTGTAATCAGCTTGTAATAAAATATTAAATATAGTGGTACATTGGGAGATGTGTTGTAATCTGCCCATACCTTTATGTATAAGTATAGTGGTACATTCCTCCCCCCCTATCCCCATCCTGATGGTATGTTCCACTGGAGTCTACTGTAGAATGTTGACAGCCACCAGGCAGTCTTGGAGAGTGGGTGATGGAATAAAGACTGTTCTACTTTTACCTGTTCGTTGTATCCTCTTTGCAACAGTAGTATTACATAGGGTAGGTGTCAGAGGTGATGTTAAACATTAGAACTTGGAGATCTAGGGGGTTGCCAAGGGCTTAGTTTCACCTTAGTTGTGAATCTATACTGGCTAGTCTTGCATTACCATCCAGTTTTAAAGCTTCCATTTTAGGACACCATTCTTCTACAATGATCATTTACTCTATACAGACTTTACAGGTTTAGGATAAAGAGTGAGGTGGATAGGTGAGGAGGTAGGAGGAGTGAAAAGGTACATTAAAATGGGAGACTGATAAGTGATGAAACAGGAGAAGTTAATAGGAGTAAAGCAGGAGGATTAAGAGCTAGTAAGATGATTGAAAAAAGGCAATAAGGAAGAGGCATTAGTTAGAGCAGTGATGACATTGGGGTCAAAGAGTCAAATACTTACTTACTGGTGTATAGTCTTGTCTTAGGCTTTTGTTTCAATCAGACTCCAGGTTTAACAATCTCCCTGAAGTCAGTCTCTTGGCCTTGGTGTTTGGTGCTTCTTAGCCTTCCTCTTTTCCTCTTAAGGGTTCCAGGTTAGTGCTTCCCTATTGGTTTTTGATGGGGGCTTGAGGAGGGTGTGATTTTTCAAGCCTCAGAATCTTTTCATGATTTCTTCATGAGCAGGGAGCTGGAAAGTCTGCTGCTATAAGTCGTTGTTGCTGATGGAGTTAGGTCAGTAGATTTAGAGGATTTTTCTCAGACAGGCATTGATGAATGTCTAGACTTTGTTGGTGATGATCACTGTTGTCCTCCAAGTTTCTGCTCTTGGCGTTATCCAGGACTGCGGCACTCTGTCCATGTCTCCACTTGTGATCAAGTTAAAGCCCCCCCCAAGAATGGTGAGGGCATCTGGCGCAGCTACAAATCAGTCCCTGATACGTGCCAAGACATCTGTTTGTCGGTTGGGTGGAAAAATACTAGGATACCACCATAAGAGGAAGCGCATTCCAAGCTCCAGAAGCCACCTGGACCATTGACGTTCCATGAGAGGACGTGCAAGCCCACAACTGTCCAACACCGTGAGTCATGCCCTACCTGTCCATGCCCCGTTTTCAGAGACATTAATACCTGCTTGAACAAAACATTGCCCCCATTGCCCCTGTCAAACATGTAGAACAACCCCACTCCCTAGCAAAAAATAACCCCACTCTCTGCTCAAAATTACCTACCCCCAATGCTCAAGGTTCCTGTCACCCTCCCCTAACTAGTTGCAGTCCTGTCTGTGGAATGCATAACTGAAAATAAGGGGCTGGTAGTGAGCCACAGCCCACAATTAGAAACATTCAATCATACAAACAAGCCAGCTGTCATTGAGGTCACCCCAGGGAGCCCCCCTTCAATTTCTACCACAGTGGCAGAGGACTCCCCTATCCCTGGTGTCCTTATCAGAATCCAGTGAAGTCTCTCCAGCAATCCTGACCTCGAATCCAGCATTGCCTGACCTCTCATTGCCTTCACGACGGCGCCTACAGAGTGAATCTAGCTACTCCACCTGACCTCGACCAGCTCAGGTAAGAAGACTCAGAAGTCAAACGGCACCCCTGCACCCGCAGCCCCTGGGCATTGGTGAGCTGAACTGATGGTGCCCCTATCACCCGCCACTTCTCTACTTACCTTTGCTGTCATTGGTCTCCCTCCTGCAACCTCTGGTGCAACGCCTCCATCCTGTTTATATAAAGCAGAATCCTCACTGAAAAGCTTTGGGCGTCTGACACTGAAATCGCACCCTGCACCCGGCTGCAACTGGTGGTGTAAGTTTGGTGCTGCTTTGCAGGCCCACCTATGCTTGATCTAACCCCTAAAGCTTGGCCCCTGCAACCAAGTTACCTAACTGCAAGCAGTGTGGTTTCGAGCACTCCAGTCTCCATTGAAACACATTGGGCCAAACTCAGATTTTGACCTCTGCACCTGGTCGCCCATGTGCCACTAGTGGTGCAGTGTTGGTTCTCATTTGACCCTTGCTTCTTGCTGACCTTTGAGCCCAAAGACTGGAATTGTAAGTTGTGTATCCACCTATGTAACCGCATTATTGCTTTCCTCCATAGGATAACATTAAACTGTTCAGAAATTGCACTGTCGACTTTTGAAAGTGAAAACTATTTTAATCTAAAAACCTACTTACCTTCTTGAGAAAAGATCTTGGTCTTAAAATAAAGTACAAACAAAGCTTTTTTTTATGAAATTGTTGTAGATGCCCTTTTTGAGGTGTGTCCCTTATTGGCCAATGTTTTGTAATAATAGTCTTACACTCCTCTGTGTTAGGCCTAAGGCTGCTCACCCACACTACCACTAATAGAGGACGTTGGGTTTTGCATTGTAATTGTAATTGTAATTGTAAAATCACTTATATAGCGCATGGCTACCCGTAGGCATCCCAGCGCCCTTGGCAACGGTGACCCTGGGCTAGTCCGATCTACATTCCTACTGCAAGCTAATTTCTGGGGAATAGGAAGGTTTTGAGTTTCTTCCTAAACTGAAGGAAGGTCTGTTCCTGCCTCAAGTTACATGGGAGGGCATTCCATTCTCTTACTGCTTGCAGAGAAAAGAGCCGGCCGCCTGAGCGGGCTCGCTTTATCCTGGGAATGATTGCCAGGTTGTGGTCACTCGAGCGGAGATTAAGTTGGGGCTTGTAGGGACTTATCATATTTTCCAAAATGGAAGGGCCTTCTCCATGAATGATCTTGTATGTGATGCATAGGGATTTAAATCGCACCCGTGCCTTCACATGGAGCCAATGGAGTGATCTTAGAGCTGGCTTCGCCGACATATATCGACTAGTTCCAGTCACAATCCTGGCGGCATAGTTCTGAGCCACTTGTAAGGTTTTAAAAAGTGGATGCCGGTGCCCCAAGGTATATAGCATTCCCGTAGTCGATTCGTGATAAAACCAAGGATTGGACTATGGTCTTCTTTGCTTTTTCAGGGAGTTTGAGCAGGATTTTGCGCAGGGATTTGAGTGGCATTGAGCCCTGTACACTTTTGGGGAACCCTTGGAACCCTTGGAATCTTTGCATTGTATTCCCACCTAGTGGCATACCAAACACAGAGCCAGCTTCCTACATTGGTGATGCAGCGGTGAGGTACAAGACATTGACATTTGTCAGACCTCTTGATTAATAATTGATTTCACAAGAGGAAACCTGAAATTGTCTTTAATTCGAATTTGTTATCAATTTTTGAAATTTTTCCAAATGTATCAAAAATAGTGTTAGGGCCTTGGCTAAGTCCCTCACTGTTTAGAAAACTAGACAATCTGTAAAGTAGTTAGGTCTTAGAAACCCTTGGAATTTTTTTCAATCTCTAACAAGACCCTAACTACTTTAAAAACTATGTATGAAACCCCAGGGATCTTCCAGGAGCTCAACATGAAAGACTATGCAACACATGGAAAATTGTCATGTGTCCTGTACCCACAAAAGGACATCTCCTGCAGTTGCTGGTAGAAAATGACAAAGCCATGGCAAATCAAACTTCCCCCAATGGGGAAGAGGTTGATGATTCCCAAGTGACAGAGGAGGAGGACTCTGACTCTATCACTACCCCCTCAGATAGGAACACCACTGGTGGGAATGACCCCAGTAGTATCCCAAAAGAGGGAGAGACTAAAGATGCAGATCTTCAAAAACTGGCCAGGAGAATATTCTTTGAGGCAAGACTCTTGACAATAGAAAAAGAGAGAGAGCAACGTTGGGCCTAGAACCAACCTCTGGTGGCAGCAAAATAATAAATATGGAGGTACACTTTGTTGCCTCCAAAATCCCCCAAAGGATTGTCCCTACATTCTTTGAGGGTGAGGATATCACTATGTGGTTCACTGCATTTGAAAGAGCTTGTCTTGGTAGACAGGTCCACAGGAATGTTCAATGATAGAATATCAACAGTCAGAATATCGAGCTACAAAAATATCAACAAAATAATATTGGTGTCCAAAATATCGAAGTCCTATCTACATTATGGTAAGTACAAAAATATCGGAAAAAATATCTTTGTGAAAAATATTGTTTGTAAAAATAGTGTTTTTTTAATGTTGTTGTTGTTGTACTACTTTGTTCGATATTTACATATCATAAAAGTACAAACAATACAAACATAAAAACATATATTAAAAATCTACTATTCAATACATTTCATACCATGATCTAAAAATATAAAATCAGAATATTTACATTAAAAACAAAAGGATTCAATAAAACATTAGCAGGGAACGATATATACATCAGTTATACAGCTCATCCTTTCTCTTGTCTTAAGCCAACAGTCTGGTGCGGATGAACCACGCACTGGCTAAATATTTAGCGACCCCGCATACAACTAGCATAGATGTGACGTCTGACAAGAGCATACGCAAGGCAGTTCTGGTCTCTCTCTCACCCAGTTTTTTTAATGTTAAAAAAATGCTGTCAAATAAAGAAAATAATACATATAATTAAAAGAAACATAGTTAAAAATATTTTAAAATGTAAAATAAAATATAACTAATACATACAATGTAAAAATAAATTAAACATATACACATAAATTAATATATAAATACTCACGTTATAATATTCATAAATATTTTATAACTTATACATTGTTAAAAGTCATTTTATAAATTATAAATACATATATACACATACAACAATAATGTAAATAACATATAAAAAATATATATAACAAATTTAAAAATTACAATATTTTTAATCTTCTTAAAATAAATTATACACTACAATAACAAAAACAGAAGAGAAAATATAGGATAGTGGAGGCAATAAAATTACTATTCCCACCTCAGAGAGTGGAACAGTAGGGAAAGTGTTGGATAGCGCAGGGGTAAAAATTACTATTCCCACTCCAGTGAGTGCAACAGTAGGGAAAGTGTTGGATAGCGTAGGGGTAAAAATTACGATTCCGACTCCAGATAGTGCAACAGTAGGAAAAATGTTGCATAGCTTAGAGGTAAGAATTACTATTCCCACTCCAGAGAGTGTAACAGTAAGGAAAGTGTCGGATAGAGAAGGGGTAAAAATTACTATTCCCTCTCCAGTGAGTGCAACAGTAGGGAAAGTGTTGGATAGCGTAAGGGTTGAAATTACAATTCACACTCCAGAGAGCGCAACAGTAGGGAAAGTGTTGGATAGCGTAGGGGTTAACATGACTATTCCCCCTCCAGAAAGTGCAGCAGTAGGGAAAGTGTTGGGTAGCGTAGGGGCAAAAACTACTATTCCCAATCCAGAACGTGCTACAGTAGGGAAAGTGTTGGATAGAGAAAGGCTTCAAATTACTATTCCCACTTTAGAGAGTGCAACAGTAGGGAAAGTGATAGCGAAGGGGAAAAAATTACTGTTCCCACTCCAGTGAGTGCAACAGTAGGGAAAGTGTTGGGTAGCGTAGGGGTAACACTTACTATTCCCACTCCATTGGGTTCAACAGTAGGGAAAGTGTTGGATAGCGTAGGGGTAAAAATTACTATTCCCACTCCTGAGAGTGCAACAGTAGGGAAAGTGTTGGATAGCGAAGGGCTTACAATTACTATTCCCACTCCGGAGAGTGCAACAGTAGGGAAAGTGTTGGATAGCGTAGGGGTAAAAATTACTATTCCCACTCCAGTGAATACAACAGTAGGGAAAGTGTTGGACAGCAGAGGGTTAAAACTAACATGCTTATCAATTCAATAATTATTTAAAGTAAATAACCAAATAGTAATGAATTACCTTTAAATTAATTTTGATTACCAATAAATTAAAATGAATAATTACTTTAAGAACGTTAAATTACTTCCCACAATATTCCCCTATAAACCCACCACCCACTCCTAAAATAAAGTAACACAATTAATATAATAAACAATTAATCAATGAATTGAAATTCATTACCAATTATTAATTCACAATAATTAATTTTCAATATCAATACATACAAATTAATAATTACTTAATTATAATAAATTAGTTCCCACCCTTTTCCACTATAAATCCACAACCCTCTCTGAAAAAAAATTAACACAATTAATATAAGTATCAATTAATCAATTAATAAACATTCATTTCCAAGTAATAATTAATTAAAAATAAATGAATTATCAACACTAATAAATATTAATTATTGAATACTTAATTATAATAAATTACTTTTAAACCTATTCCCCTAAAAACCACAACCTGCTACGGAACTAAAATGCAAAATGTAAATAAAAATAATAAATAATTTCTAAAAATCATTATTTAATTTACTATAATTAAATTACTTCCCACCCTATTCCCCTATAAACCCATAACCTGCTACGGTACTAAAACACAAAATGTACTGAAAAAAAATTACTAACTTCTAAAAATTGAATACATATATTTAAAAAGAGTGCAATCCATAACATAAAATGAAAAACACATTCATATAAAACACATTACACTAACATAAACATCGATATTATTAACAACAATATTTTTGTAAATGATATTATTGACTACGATATTAACAAAAACAATATTTCTTACCTGCAGGTCAATATTCTGGTCACCGATATTCTTGATGTCGATATTCTGTCCCTTTAATATTTAAAACTCGATATTTCTGTTGTTCGAAATTAACAACTCGATATTATTAAGCATGGGCTGAAAATTCGTTCCGCTCGCGGAATTTGCGGATTTTCCGCGATTTCGCAATCCGCGAATCTCGCGAAATCGCGCTAAAATCCGCGAATCAGCGAGGACGAATTTTCAGCCAAGCACTTACAGGGTTACAGCAGCAGGTGCAAAAGTTGAAGCTAATTTTTTGTAACCTTTACAAAAGGGTTACAAAGAAATTAACTTCAACTTGGGCACCTGCTGCTGTAAGCCTGTAAGTGCTTTCTGGCGCCTCCTTGCCAACTATTCTCTGACCCTGCTCTGACCTTTGAAGCAGGGTCAGAGAATAGTTACAAGTAGGCAATGAGGCGCCTGTCACGAAAATTAAACCTCAACAGGAAGCACTGACAGATATAAAAACAAGCATTTGCAATGCAATAGATCTCGCATTAGGAAAGTTTTAGCTATTAGTCTTGTAAATGACAATTTTTTTTATTTATGTGTTGATTTTGAAAATAGCTAAATTAATAGCTTTGTCATTTACAATGCCAATAGTTATAACTTTCGCAAATGTGACACCTATTGCATTTGTAATGCAACATGTTTTGTATTTACGTGACTTAGATGTATTGAAATTACAAATTACAATGGCTTTTAATTGTTTTAATTAATTAATACTTAAATAAAAGTGATTTTGATTTATAATGGCAATAGCTTAAACTTTTGTAAATAACTTTTGTAAAGATTATGTTCAGTGTATTTTATTGTGACGAAAATCCAAGAACAGTAGTGAAATATTAACATCTTTTTGTGACATTTGTAATAAAGCTTGAAACATTGAGAGAACATATTTGAACCAGTTGTTGTTGAATGGTTGCGCAGATTGATGCTGGGGTGGCGCTGAGTGGTGCTGTAGTGGTGCTGAGTGGTGCTGTGGTGATGCTGAGTGGTGCTGTGGTGGTGCTGAGTGATACTGGGATGGTGCTGAGTGATGCTGGGGTGGTGCTGAGTGGTGCTGAGTGATGCTGTTGTGGTGCTGAGTGATGCTGTGGTGTTGCTGAGTGGTGCTGCTGAGTGATAATGTGGTGCTGCTGAATGATAATGTGGTGGTGCTGAGTGATGCTGTGGTGGTGCTGAGTGATGCTGTAGTGGTGCTGAATGGTGCTGTGGTGGTGCTGAGTGATAATGTGGTAATATACCAAAACAAATGCCAATGCTGAGAAATTAATTTTTCAACTCTACAATTCACATGAGTAGCTGTTTGGAATCAAGCACAAACAACTTGCTTAAGAAATAGCAACATATAAATTTTATTCTTTTTCCTTTTTTGAATTCTTCACTTTTCATAACCATATTTTTTGGTGCATGGAAATACAAACAGTTTTTTATATACAATATGTACAGCGGTTATAGAAAATAATACAAAAACCATTTACACACTTCAAACAATCTTGGCCATTCAGTCATACAAAACACAATCAGACAACAAGACTAAACAAAAATAGGTCTCCGTATCAAATGGACTATTTTAATAGACTGATGGAAAGAATCCCTTTGTGCTTTTTCAATTTTAAAGTCTTTAAAGAGGGCTAATCACAAGGAGTGTCCACATCTCTTTCTAATAGTTGAAACACCGTTATGAAATAAATGTAGGCCAGATACGGGACTGAGCTGCTCGACGCGTTTCGAACCCCTATTACTGGCAGGGTTCTCCTCAGGACCAAAATGGGTTCTTAAAAGCTTGGCCAGTGGTCCAAACGTAAAAAGGTTGAATCCAAAACAAAGTATTTCCAATAGGAAGTGCGCGCGGGGGCCGCTAGGACGATGGCGTCTGAATCGCCATGGCTTCCCTGTCCTTATTTGTTGCTAGGGATGAGGGCTTGTATCGGTCTACCCCGGTCGGGATGCTTTTGCACTTCGGACGAGCGTGCGGGAGAGTTCACCTTCGCTTGCTAGAACAACCATGGCTGATACTTCCTGGTTGAAGAAGAAGAATAAAATTTATATGTTGCTATTTCTTAAGCAAGTTGTTTGTGCTTGATTCCAAACAGCTACTCATGTGAATTGTAGAGTTGAAAAATTAATTTCTCAGCATTGGCATTTGTTTTGGTATATTGTTAAGTTTAGCTCAGCCGGGCTGAGTTAGGAGTCAAGGCCCTTGTGTGGTTTTTGAGTGATAATGTGGTGGCACTGAGTGATGCTGTGGTGGCACTGAGTGATGCTGTGGTGGCGCTGAGTGGTGCTGTAGTGGTGCTGAGTGGTGCTGTGGTGGTGCTGAGTGATGCTGTGGTGCTGCTGAGTGATGCTGTGGTGGTGCTGAGTGGTGCTGTGGTGGTGCTGAGTGATGCTGTGGTGGTGCTGAGTGATGCTGTGGTGGTGCTGAGTGGTGCTGTGGTGGTGCTGAGTGAAAATGTGGTGGTGCTGAGTGATAATGTGGTGGTGCTGAGTGATGCTGTGGTGGTGCTGAGTGGGGCTGTGGTGGTGCTGAGTGATAATGTGGTGGTGCTGAGTGATGCTGTGGTAACGCTGAGTGATGATGTGGTGATGCAGATGGCAGAAATGCACAAAAAGCAGTCTAACAAAGGGCAGAAGGGCAGAAAAACAAGGGAAAAACGAGTCTAACAGAGGGCAGAAGGGCACAAAAAACCAGTCTAACAGAGGACAGAGGGCAGAAAAACAAGGGAAAATGAGTCTAACAGAGGGCAGAAGGGCACAAAAAACAAACGAGTGTAACAGAGGGCAGAAGGGCACAAAAAACGAGTCTAACAGAGGGCAGAAGGGCACAAAAACAAGGGAATGACGGAGGGCAGAAGGGCACAAAAAACGAGTCTAACAGAGGGCAGAAAGGCAAGGAAAAAAAGAGTAAACCTGGGCGAAGCACTACGCTACGCTCGCGTAGTTTGCAAAGTTTACGCAACTTCGCACTACGCGAGCTGCACGTAACACAGTGCGAACACACTTAATGCAGCGTAGTGTAGTGCAGCGGTCATTTTCTGCTTGCTCGTGGTCCTCGACGTCATGTTCGCGACCGCGAGCAAGCAAAATGACATCCCGGCGAGATTCTCAACGCGGGGAGGTCAGGTTTCTCATTGCGAGTGGTTGCGCATGCTCGCAACCGCTCACGATGAAAAACTACCAGTTCGCGTTGAGAAAGCTGCCCCTCGAGTAAAAATCTACTCGAGCAGCAGAAAACTACAGCTACCGTTTTCAATGATTGCACAGTGCCGGATGCTTGTCCGCACTGTGCAATCATTGAAAACGCATCTTGCACAGTGCGAGCATGCTACTGTGCTAGTTCACGTAGTGCGAAGTGCACTTCCCGTGGCTTCGCGTAGCGCTACTTCGCAAACTACGCCCACCCTTAAAAATTAGTCTAACAGTGGGCAGAAGGGCACACAAAACGAGTCTGACAGGGGGCAGAAGAGCAGAAAAACAAGGGAAAAACGAGTCTAACAGAGGGCAGAAGGGCAGAAAAACAAGGGAAAAACAAGTCTAACAGAGCGCAGAAGGGCACAAAAAACGAGTCTGACAGGGGGCAGAATGAATCCCGCCCTGCGTGTTTGTCCACGAAGATGCCACCTTTTTGTGCAATACCTCTACTCAACTGGAGTACTTTCTACTGTCTAATCAGTAAGTGCTCCCTCGTTGGCTTAATGTATAGGGGCAGATTTACAATAACTGGCGCATCCCCAGGGATGTGCCAGTTATTGTGCGCCGCAGCTCCGCCATCCATGGTGCACTGCATTTACCATGTGGCAAAAACGGCACAGATGCGTCACGCATCTGTGCCGTAAAAGCAGCGCATTGCTGGAGCTGCGTCACAAGCGCGAGGCAGCTCCAACAATACTCTGGGGGGTCCTATCTCCCCAATGCTGCGTCAAGCCTTGCGCCTGCTTCAAGCAGGCACAGGCTTTTGACGCAGCATTGGCCTAAAAGTGACTGAGTGTAATCTTGTAGATTTCATTCAGCCACTTTTAGGAGACGTTCCTGTGCAGGAACGCCCTCCTCTGCGCCGGAACGCCTCCTGATGGCGCAGGGCTTTACAACGTGACGCATCTCTCAGATGTGTCACGTTGTTAATACCCATGACCATGGCGCATCTTTTGTGCTGCCGCTGCGTTACAAAAGTGACGCAACTGCGGTGCAAAAGAGGCACAAACGGCATGTAAATCTGCCCCATAGTGCTTTTAATACACTGTAGCTGCTTAAAGGGCCAGAAGATGTGTCTCCAGTGACCATGTGTGCCTGTGCCTGTGTTACAGGCACACATGGTCACTGGAGAAACATCTTCTGGCCCTTTACGCAGCTGCAGTGTAGTAAAAGCACTATACATTTACCCAATGAGGGAGCACTTGCTGGATTAGCCAGTAGAAAGTACTTGAGGGCAAATCGCAAAAAAATCTGCGATTTCACAGGAAAATTCGCAAATTCTCTGATTTGTTATGCGATTTCGCGGGGAAATAAGCGAATTCGCGGAACGCGAATTCACATATTTTGCCCATGCTTAGATATTATGCCTGTGCACCCACAGGAAGCAGTGGGGTGATATCCTGTGGGAAATGTTCGAGGAGAAGTGTAGACTCCTGACACACAGTAAGAAAGATGCTACAACCTAAGACCTCATGAAGGGTATTCTGATTGAGGGCTTTGTATTCAGCCCTGAGGAGTATAAGAACAGGTTTAGGGAGCCTAAGAAAACCCAAAGCCAAACCTGGGTAGATTTGGTAGACTTCTCAGTGAACCACTAGCAGGTTGTTTAGATGGTAACAATGTACATGATTTTGAAGGGTTGTATAAACGGATAATGAAGGAGCACCATTTAAGCAATTGTCACCAAGAGAAAACACATCAATTCTTGGTAGACCTAGGTCCACATTCTCCTCAAGAATTGGGGAAGAAGTAAGACACTGGGTCAAAACAAGGGTGACCAAGACTACCACTGGTGGCAGAAACCAAACGGAAGAGCGCAAAAAGCACCCACAAGGGAATGAGGGTAACCCTAAAAATAACAAAGAGTCTTCTACAGGTCCCTAAAAACCCGCTCATGTGGGTGGGCCCAGAGTCTCTTCACAGTCTAAGGGTGGGCACTTGGATCTAAACAAGGCTTGGCGTCACAACTGCCAGGAACTAGGACACTGAACTGGAGACCCTAGCTGTAAAAATGAGAGAAATGCTTCTAGTCCACCTGCAGTACCTCCAGGTGTTAATGTCCAAATGGGATCCCAGGTATGGTCTGACCATGTCAGTAACCCCACTGAGGCACTACTAGTCTTTGAGGGAGAGATAGCCGTAGTCTGTGCTGCCTGGTCCACCAATGTGAAAAAATACAAGTAGTTTCCTAAGAGTAATGGATCTAGAATAGAAGCCTTAATAGATACAGGGGCTAGTGTCACCATGTTTACCCAGCAACTAGTTCACTCAGATCAGTACCTGATTGGAACGTCCTATCCAGTCACCAATGCTAACAGTGTCGCCACAGTCCAGCCCATGGCTATGGTCACTTTGGACTGGGGGAGTTGTTGGACAAAAGGAAGTGGTTGTGTTCGAAATCGTTCCTGTAGATTGTCTGCTTGGAAATTATTTGTAGGCTTCCTCTTGGGGTAAAGTCAAACTGAGAACCCATGCAACCATGCTAGGAATCTCAAAATGGGTTTTATAACCACACAAGCACATAGCAGAACTCTGAGTGAAAAGAGGATCTGGATTCAGGAAGATTGGACCAACCCTACAAGAGAAAGGGTAAGAAGACTGGGGCCATCTTCTAAATAGATGTCAAGTCAGAACTCCTCTTCTCAGAAAGAGGACTTGTTATTCTCAGAGGTAACTGAGCCTGGAGAGTTTGGGCCTTAACAGGCAGATCTCTTGGACCTAGGGGGACTCTCAAGAATGGATCTGTGCCAGGAACAAGAAACCTGTCCCATTCTTGGGAGCCTGAAGCAGTAAGCTGCTGCACAGGAAAAAGGTGATATCAGTGGTACCCACAGGGTTTATTGGGAGGAGGGACTCCTAAAGACTGAGGCCGGAGACCCCAAGCCTGGTGCAGCCAGGAGAGTGATAGTGCCTGAGAGTTTAAAAGAGTTTCTCCATACTTTGGCACATGATATCCCCTTATCTAGGAATCTTGGTCCGGGTTACACTTGGAATAGATTTTTCAATCCCTTCTACTGGCCAGGGAGGTCTCAGAAGGTTAAGGACTTTTGTCAGTCCTGTTTCCCCTGACAAGCCAGTTGCAAAACAGGAGGCAACCGGAAGGTCCCCTTAATTCTACTGCCATTGGTTGGGATAACCTTCAAAAGGGCAGGGGTCAACATTGTTGGCCCCCTGGACCCTCAAACAGTCTCAGGGAACTAATATATCCTTGTAGTAGTGGCTCATGGTACTAAGGGCCGCCACTGCACTAGTGGTGGCAAAAGCCCTGCTTGATGTCTTTACCAGGGTTAGTTTCCGTAAAAAATTGGTGTCAGACAGAGATACAAACTTCATGTCTGCATACTTAAAACACATGTGGGAGTAGTGTGAAGTTAATTACAGGTACACCATACCACTCACAAATCAATGGCCTGGTGGAGACATTCAACCAGACATTGAAAGGCATGATTTGTGGACTCCCTGAAAAAGTCAGAAGGAGATGGGATGTCCTACTTCCATACCTGCTTTTTGCCTACAGGGAAGTGCCACAGAAGGAACTGGGGTACTCACCCTTTGAGCTTCTGCGTGGGTACCCTGTTAGAGGTCCTCTGAGTCAGGATGAGAGAAGTTTCTCAAAGAACCAAAACAAGACATAGTGGATTATGTGCTCGACCTTTGTTCCAGAATGGCTGAGTAAATGAAAAAAGCAAGGCAACCCCTTCAGGCCAGCCAAGAGCTTCAAAAACAGTGGTATGACTAGAAGACTGCCATGGATGAACTAAGACCATGGCCGATGGTATGGGGTCTGAAGACTCTGGCCCCTAGGGCCCTCCAGGATAAGTACAGTGGGCCCTACCCTGTCCTTGAAAGAATAGGGGTGGTCACCTATCTGGTAGACTATGGTAGTTGCAAATACCCCAAAAGGAGTGATACATGTCAACTACCTTATGCCCTATTATGGCAGAGCTGGTGTGCCTATGCTTATGGTTACAGATAAGGGACAAGAAGCTTATAGTGAACCTTTCCCTGATCTCCTCTCCAGCAATCCCAGGGCTGTGGATGGTGTAGTCTAATCAAGCACCCTCACAGACCAGCAGCAAGCTGACTGCAGGCAAGTCCTAAGCCAGTATGCAGAGCTCTTCTTTCTGGTCCCTGGCCAGTCTAGCAGGTGTAACATTGATGTGGACACTGGTGACAGCCTACCTATCAAAACAAAATTGACAGGCAGTCTGATCATGTCAGAGAGAGCATCCAAGCTGAAGTAAGCAAGAGAGCACCTGTCCCAGCCCAGTTGTCTTAGTCTCCAAACCTCACTCCAAGGGCGAAAATAAAGAAAGGAGGTTTTGTGTGGACTTTAGGGACCTCACTGTGTGACAAAGACTGATGATCATCCAATTCCCAGGGCAGATGAGTTGATTGACAGGTAAGAGGCACCCCATTATCTGAACACCTTTTATCTCACATCAGGGTACTGGAAGATGGGTCTTATCCCTGGAGCAAAAGGAAAATCTGCATTCTCCACCCTAAATGGGCACCTCCAGTTTACTGTGAAGCCCTTTGGTCTAAAGTATGTCCCTGCCACCTTTCAGAGACTGGTGAACAAAGTCCTTGCTGGACTACAATACTATAGTGCAGATTATCTAGATAATATTGCTGTCTATATCTGCACCTGCAAGGATCACCTGGTCCAACTTTGAAAGGTCCTTGTAACATTAGATCATTGCCTAAATATCACTTGCAGATATGGGATCTTATCTCGGAGGCTGAACCTGACCTATGTTTCTTTACTGAAACCTGGTTAAAACCCCACACTGCACCTACTATTACCTTGGGAATACCGGTGGGATACAAAATTATCTGTCAGGACAGACCCATAAAAAAGGGAGGTGGCCTTGCCATCGTGCATAAAGACAATATCATGGTCTCCACTCTCGAGAAATATTGCTCAGCAGAGATGGAGATGCTCGTTTTTAAAATCAGTACCTCGCCTGAATGTTTTATGAACGGTGCTTTGGTCTATTGGCCTCCTGGACCTATGAACAATTTTTCCAACACTTTGATGGAATTATTGGCCCCCCATGTTAAAGGCGAGAAAGACTTTTTATTATTGGGTGATTTTAATATACACGCAGAGCTAAAGGAGGAAAAAGAGACCCAGGATTTCCTAAATGATCTCTGTTCATTGGGATTTTTGCTACGTAATAAAGGACCCACTCATAGGGCCGGACATACCCTGGACTTCATCTTGTCCAGGCTCCCTGGAGTTGAGTGTTCTGCCCCTATTGCAAATCTATGGACGGACCATTTTACTATAGAATTTTATATCCCTGAGATAGGACCAACTCCCAAGAGATCTATTCAGATCCCCATGAAACGGAGACAATGGCACAAGATAACCAATGAACCTTTTAGGGATGCCTTCTCTATCCAAGATTATGCCGCAACAAATGACATTGATGTGGCGCTAAAGAGATATGAAAAGGCAGTAACCATTGCCATTGAGCACATAGCTCCTATGAAAACCTTTAAGACACGCCTGACGAAAAATCAGGAGGTGTGGTTTTCAGAGGACCTGAGATCCATGAAGCGTAGAACAAGAAAATTAGAGAAAACCTGGCGTAGATCTCATTTGGAGTCAGATAAATTGGAGTATCAGAGGGCGTTAAAAATATATCACAAAGCTATTCGAACAGCTCGTAAACATCATATTACCTCACAGTTAGAGGCGGTAGGAAATGCGCCGAGGATGCTTTACCAAATACTGAACTCCTTCCTGAAGCCGGCAGCATGTGAGAGTGTTGACACTTCATCTGAACAACTTTGTAATGATATTTCTTGCTTCTTTACGAACAAGATTGAAACCATCTATGAGAAGATTCATGCCTCTATTGCTTCCATTGGACATGTTACTCTTCCCACTGTTGTCCCAGCGAGTGAAAAGATCATCGCTTCCACTCTGTCGAACTTTTCTAACATCACCTTGGCTGAAGTGGAGGGACTCATTACAACTATAAAGAGTGGGAGTCCTATGGATCAGCTTCCACTGAGAGTGATGGTTTCAGTGAGGAGAATATTAGCACCAGAAAAACAAAGTTTGGTCAACCTCTCCTTGGACACAGGCCGTGTCCCACTAGAGTGGAAGAGAGCCCAAGTACGACCCATCCGCAAGAACACCGCCACTGCATGGGCTGACATGACCAATCTGAGACCCATTTCCCTTTTACCATTCATGGGAAAGCTCATAGAAAAGCACGTCAATAAGCACTTGTCTAATCACCTGGAACATACTGGTGCCCTAGATCCATCTCAGTCGGGCTTTAGACCAAAATACAGCACGGAAACAGCATTGCTGTCGATTACCGATGATCTACGCATGCTCCAGGACAAAGGAACATCAGCTGTCCTGGTGCTGCTAGATTTATCGGCAGCTTTTGATACCATCTCACATGAGATTTTGATCGAGCGTCTGACTGGGAGTGGACTAGGGGGCATGGCACTGGCTTGGCTAAAGAGTTTTCTTTCGGATCGGACCCAATGTGTCACCATGGGCGATTTACGATCCGAGGAGACCAGGATTACTAAGGGGGTGCCACAGGGCTCCTGTTTGAGCCCTACATTATTCAACATCTATGTGGCCCCCCTGGCTAATATCCTGAGAGCCTTTGGTTTTTGCCCAGTGTCATATGCTGACGATACCCAGCTGCTCTTTCCCTTTGACCATCTTACTCCAGAGGTATTACATTCTTTCTCTGAGGGGATGAGAGCAGTTTCCCAGTGGATGTCTTTGAATATGTTGCAGTGCAATGTTTCAAAGACAGAGGTTATGCTTTTCGGTGAGGCTAAGATCTGCTGGGCTCCTGACTGGTGGCCTTTAGATCTAGGCCCAGTCCCCAAGCCTAAGCAGACAGTCAAGAACCTAGGGGTCCGTCTGGAACAAGAACTCAGCTTGAAGCAGCATGTTACCAACATTGTTGGATCTTGCTTTCGGACCATTGGATTGCTGCGCAGAGTTTTTCCATTGCTTCCAGACACCATCAGAAAGACCCTGGTCCAGGCGTTGGTCATCAGCCGTCTCGACTATTGTAATGGTCTCTTGCTGTCAGCTAATGAGGAGGATCTGGATAGGTTACAGGTTGTGCAGAACACCGCAGCCAGGCTGGTTCTAAATGCCCCTCCGAGAACACCTTCAAAACCTCTTCTTGCCAGGCTTCATTGGCTTTCCATCCGTCAGAGAGTTGTTTTTAAGATCTGTTGTACGGTCCACAAAGGACTTCATGGTTTGGGTCCCTCCTATCTGGCAGACAAGTTTGTGCCGTATGTTCCTTCTCGTGCTCTACGGTCCAGTGACCAAATGCTTCTCACGATTCCTAGGATCTAGCGGGTAAGGCAAGGGGGTAAGGCTCTGTCTGTGAGGGGACCGAGGATTTGGAACGGTCTCCCTCTCCAGCTTAGGCAGCTTGAAAATCATCTGGCCTTCAGAAAAAAACTGAAGACGTTCTTGTTCCAGGTCTAACCACACAGTTTAAGAACTAGATTGGAGCCATGGAATTCGATCTCCTGCAGGTTCAGCAGTCAGATAGCGCGGAGATACTCCCTCAGGAGTTTATTCAAGCGCTCTACAAACCCGCAAAATAAATAAAATTAAAATAAGGCTCTGAGAAGTGCAGACCTCACTGTCAAGGCAAGCAAGTGCCAGATAGGGCAGGGAAAGGTTGTATACTTGGGCCACCTGGTTGGTGGAGGCCAAGTTCAGCCACTCCAACCCAAGACCCAGACAATTCTGGATTGGGAAGTTCCAAAAAACCCAAACCCAAGTCAGGCAATTCCTTGACTTGACTGGGAATTACAGGAGGTTTGTGAAGGATTATGGTTCCATAGTGACCCCCTCACAGAACCTACCTCCAAGAAGATGCTGAATAAAGTGGACTGGACAGAGAGCTGTCAAAAAACTATTGACACTCTGAAAAATGTTATGTGCTCTGCCCCGGTCCTGAAAGCTCCAGATTACTCCAAGCAGTTCATTGTAGAGACAGATGCATCTGAGCATGGGATAGGTATGGTCCTAGTCCAAACAAATGATAAGGGACATGCCCAACCTGTTGCTTTCATAAGCAGAAGACTACTCCCAAGAGAGCAGCATTGGAGTTCCATAGAGAGTTAAGCCTTGCTGTGGTCTGGGCCATGAAAAAGTGGAGACCGTAGATGTTTAGTTCAAACGGACCACAGACCTCTCAGGTGGTTACAACAGATGAAAGGCGGAAAACCCAAACTGCTAAGGTGGTACATATCCCTACAGGGAATGAACTTTACAGTAGAACACAGACCTGAGACTGCTGATGGCAATGCAGACAGCCTTTCTGGGTTCTTCCACTTAGAATATGAAGACTCTCTTGGGGAAGGTTAATTTCATCCTCTTTCGTTTGGGGGAGGTCATGTGAGAAATTGCCTCTTTTGATATGGTTATCCCCCACTTTTTTTCTGCTTTTGATGTGACTTCAATTGTAGTGCACAGTGTTCTTGCGAACCAGGTCCCATGTGCCAGTGCTTCTTCCCTAAAACATATCCACAATTGCTACTTCAGCCCCCTGTACATCCCTAGTAAATGGAACCCTGGGTAGGTAGGACCTGGGAACTGAAGAGGGTCCCCTGAGCCCCCATCACTAAGACCATGCCACTTCCCTAGCAGCTGGACTGCCACTGTGAGGTGAAAAATGACATCGACATGGCACCCTGCCTATTTTCCTTACCATCCAGCACTATCTAAAGGTATAGATAAGTCACCCCTCTAGCAGGCCTTACAGCTGTATGGCAGGGCGCACTATAGCCCGAGTGAGAGCATACCTGCATGAGTAGATGCCCCTACAAAACCTAAGTCAATTGTTCAATATTGTAAGTGCCAGGGAATCCATGAGGAACAGAAGGCCTGAAAACTTGGCAAATCGAGTTTCCCAGCACCATGATGGCTTTACTGAAATCAGGAGCATTTGGTACCAAACAACTCCTTGTAATAAATCCCCACTGATGCCAGGGTGAGGTTTATAGGACCATGTTCTCAGAGGGCGACTCAGAGGTGCCCCCTAAAAACCTACCAACCTTGGTGTGGTCACTGACTGGCTTTAGGCAGCCTGCCACACACAGACATGTTTGTGGACCTCTGGGTGGAGAACCTCTGCTCTCTGGGACCAGAAACAATGCACATCCTTGGCAGAGGTGTCATACCTCCTCAACCAGGATGGGCCAGTGCTTGAAGAGGAAGCTTCAAAGGTCTGCTGCCTTTGTAATGCAACCCCAGTCTCTGCTGCTAGTCCCTGGTTTACACTACCACTTTGGGCGGGAAAACCTAGAAGAATGGGAGGTGTGCTCACCTCTACCAACTCCACCCCTAAGATGGGGAGGCGAGGTGAAGCACATCTTTGAGTTCCAGTCACCTTGAAGATTGGGAGACTCCTCCAATCAGGGCTAGGGCTTTGCCCCCTCCAACAGGAGGGTGGCATAATTAAGGATGCAGTCAACCCAGGTAAGTTGCCCATTGGCCCTACCTGCTACTCCTCTAAAACGCCCCTAAATTTAGTATTAAGTTGGCTCCCCTAGATCTGAAAACTTGATCTGCGCCGACCTAAGAAGAAAAAAGACAACCCTGAAGCCGTCCCTGCAGAAAAGCCTGAAGACGACAAATCCCTTGGCCCCAACCATACTGTCCTGTCTCCAGCTTCGATGAACCTCCAATCAGTAATGAGTAAATCAGTAAATCCTTATTTGATTCAGATCTCAACTGAGAGCAACAAATACAGAATTAAAATTATTATTAACACATTTAAAATGATTAAGCTGGTAAAACATTTGCTTTTAAAACATACTATAAAATGATACAGTAACAATATTCTATTGCCTACCCATACAACATTCATTAAAGATAAGAAAAGATAACATCTTCTGATTGTGCTTTATACATTAGAACAGCTTCAGAAAGCTTTTTAAAAACTTAAAGAAGTTATGGCAAACAAATTCATTAATAGGAGAGGTACACAACGTAATTAGATCTTGGGCCAAGAAAGCATTATACTTTAATTGAATTGGAATTATATAACGTTGTTGTGCCGTTACTATACTCGCATTGGGACATATTAGTAAAATGTGAAGCAAATCTTGTCAGCCACTTTGCATAATACACATGGGCATTTGAGGTTATTTGTACCTTCGCAGTTAGCTAAAAATGTAGGATACAAGCCTTACTCTGTGCTCTAGTTGAATACGCAAATAGGGAGCATAGGTTTTAATTTCTATTTGTTCTGCAAACACTTCATAAAGCTTCAATTGAATGCAATGTTCTTTCTCAGATTCATAACTGCTTCTTGTGGCTAGATGTTTTGAAAACAATTTCAAGTGTGCTGGGGACCGCTCCTGTAAAAGTGCAACCATACATTGAGAAACATTAAAGGCTTTTACCATATTCCTATTAAAAATATACCCTGATGCTTCCTCTTTAAAAGTCTCCAGTTTTAACAGATGTCTTAAGGTGTCTGGCGCTGCATGTAATAAATTGTAAGCCCACCTAATAATATTTGAAATTACACTGGCTGAGATTCCCGTTACCGATAGCTTGAGACGTAGGGCTTGAACTGGTACAGACTGCGACACTTTTAATAATTTTCAGAGTATGGTCCCTTGCTTTGCTTTTATAGATTGCCATGTTTTAATTTGTGTGTATTCCATGGCATATGATAAAATCTGAGAAATGTTCATACCATAAACCCACAACATTGGTGTAAAGTGTCTATTTCCTGTGGAGAGGTACAGTCTCTGTAAATCCCCAATGTGGGATTCTGCCTTCCGACTCAGGTGTTGGAGGTGGAACCTGCAACCAAAAACGTGACGTTTCTTGCGGCCAGCAACCTCTGAAAATCCTAGAAGGACTGCAGACCTTCAAAAAAGACTCCAAGCTACAGGGGACAGTGGATCTGTCTGGAAGAAATCAACTCCAAAGATTCCTGTGCCATCTAGAACTTCAAATCCTGCTTACTCTGCACCTGACACCCACGGCCCGAGTCTGAGTGGGTCACCTGTCCAGTGAAGTTTATATTCCTGACCTCAAATCCAGTATTGGCTGACCACTCCTCGCCTTCACGACAGCACCTGTAGTGTGAATCCAGAGGCTCCCCATGCCCGCAACTGGCTCTGGTAAGAAGACTCACCTCTGCACCCGAAGCCCCTGGGCCTTGGTGAGCTGAACAGATGGTGCCCCTATGACCCACTACATTCTTACTTACCTCTGCTGTTGTTGGTCTCCCTCCGGCAACCTCCGGTGCACTGCCTGCCCCCTGGTTTTCGAAAGCAGAATCATCAATAAAAAGCATTGGGCACCTGACGTTGAAATGGCACCCTAAACCCGGACGCCCCTGTGCCGTTGGTGGTGAATGTTTAATACTGCTTTGTGCCACCTGTGCTTGACCTAACCCCAAAGCTTGGCCCCAGCAAATTATTTACTTACCTGCAAGCTATGTGGCTTTGAGCACCCCCATTCTCTAGTGGAACGCATTGGGCCAAACTCCATTTTGATCTCAGCACCCAGCCTCCGTTTTGCTGGTGTTGCACTGTTGGTACTCATCTGACCCATGCTGCCTTGTAATTGTATTTGAGCCCAGTTGCGCTGCATTGCTGTGACATATATTTAGCCCCATTATTGTTTTTCGTGATATTGTGCCCCAGTTTCGCTTTCTGTACTGCCATTTTGTTATTCTGGTGACTCATGGCCTGTGTCTCCTCCCCGCTCCCGCCTCCCAGCTTCCCCTCCCACCCACTGGTAGAGTAAGCTCACTCCTTCCAACACAACGCTGTGACCAGCTGGACTTGCTCCGTAGCGGTCGCTCCCCCACGCTCCCTGCCTCACCTCCCTACTTTCTCTGCCCCCCTCCTCCTGCTGAATTGCACAGCCTGCCTCTGAGATAGCGCCTGACATCGCCTGCAATTTGAGGGCGCCTCGACGCTGACATAGCGCCTGGTATCGTTGCCTTCTATCGCTGCCTTGTAATTGTATTTGAGCCCAGTTGCGCTGCATTGCTGTGACATATATTTAGCCTCATTATTGTTTTTCGTGATATTGTGCCCCAGTTTCGCTCTCTGTACTGCCATTTTGTTATTCTGGTGACTCATGGCCCGTGTCTCCTCCCCGCTCCCGCCTCCCAGCTGCCCCTCCCACCCACTGGTAGAGTAAGCTCGCTCCTTCCAACACAACGCTTTGACTAGCTGGACTTGCTCCGTAGCGGTCGCTCCCCCACGCTCCCTGCCTCACCTCCCTACTTTCTCTGCACCCCTCCTCCTGCTGAATTGCACAGCCTGCCTCTGAGATAGCGCCTGACATCGCCTGCAATTCGAGAGCGCTTCGACGCTGACATAGCGCCTGGTATCGTTGCCTTCTATCGCTGCCTTGTAATTGTATTTGAGCCCAGTTGCGCTGCATTGCTGTGACATATATTTAGCCTCATTATTGTTTTTCGTGATATTGTGCCCCAGTTTCGCTTTCTGTACTGCCATTTTGTTATTCTGGTGACTCGTGGCCGGTGTCTCCTCCCCGCTCCCGCCTCCCAGCTGCCCCTCCCACACTCCACCCCCCCACTATCCACTTATGTCAGACGCACTTACGAGCAGCGGAAGCCCCCCTTATGCGCGCCGAAGGTGCGCCAAAGGTAAGCCCGTCTACGTCCGTCCGCGCCTGGACCGCGCCCAGCGCCAGAACCCCTGGTCCCCGCAATACCCCCCCCACCCGCATCACGTACGACGCCGCTACCCTCTCCGCCCTTAACCCCGGCCGCCCACCAAACCGCTACCAAGCCGCACCTGGACTCATCCATGGACCCTTTTCCTGCCAATCCTGCAAATTCGACGGCACCAAAACCCACAAACTCCAAACAGAGATCCGACACAAACCATCTGAAGTGCATCCTGCTCAACACCCGCTCGGTCCACTGCCACGCAATTGACCTCTGGAACCTACTCGACACCACTTCGTCGGACGTCGCCTTCCTTACAGAAACCTGGATGAACGCTTCGTCAGCTCCCGACATCGCCATAGCCATCCCAGAAGGCTACAAGATCATCCGAAAAGACCGCATCAACCAAACAGGAGGAGGCATCGCCATCGTCCATAAGAACACCATCCGCATCACAACCAACTCCGAGGGCACCCTCACAGCGGTCGAACACCTTCACTTCCAAATCCACATCAACCCCAAGACCACACTTAGAGGCACCCTCATCTACAGGCCACCAGGACCTCGCACCCAATTCAGCGAAGACATCACTGACTTCATAAGCCCCCACGCCCTCCCCTCTGAGGACTACATTCTACTGGAAGACCTCAACTTCCACCTTGAAAAGAACAACTATAGCCACACCACCACCCCTCTGGACAACCTCGCCAACCTCGGACTCAAACAACTTGTCGACACCCCCACCCAGTTGGCCGGGCACACGCTCGACCCAATCTTCACCTCCAGCAAGCACATCTCCTTCATTCACACCACAACTCTCCACTGGACGGACCACAGCTGCAATCACTTCAACTACAAAAAGACCACAACCCACAACCACCCACAACCATTACCCCGCAGAAACTGGAACAAAATCACCACCGACCAGCTCTTCACATCGCTCCACCAAAACCCCCCGACAAATCACTGGACCCAAACCAAGCAGCCACCGACCTCACACAATGGATCACCCACTGCGCTGACGAACTAGCGCCCTTGAAAAACATTAATATCAAGCAAGGTAGCAAAAAAGCCCCATGGTTCAACGAAGACCTTAAGAAATCCAAGAAGACCTGTCGCACCCTAGAGAAAGCCTGGCGAAAAAACCCAACCACTGACAACCTATCCACCTTCAAGAACGCCACCCGCAAACACCACCAACTGATCCGATCCACAAAGAAATCAGCATTCAAGGATCGACTCGACAACAACACCCACAACAGCAAGGAACTATTCAACATCGTCAAAGAGTTTACCAACCCCACCGCCCGCACCAACGACATCACCCCCTCTCAAGAACTCTGTGACTCGCTAGCCTCATTCTTCCACAACAATCACCCCCTCTCAAGACCTCTGTGACTCGCTAGCCTCCTTCTTCCACAACAAAATCGCTAACATACATAACAGCTTTGGAAACCAATCCACACCCCCTCCTCCGAAATAAAACCTCCTTCCAAGAACCTTTACGCCTGGAACCCAATCACCACTGAAGACACCATCCGCTTTATGAACTCCATCCACTCAGGATCGCCAACCGACCCATGCCCCCACCACATTTTCAACAAAGCAGACTCCACCATCGCACCCCACCTCAAAGACATCATCAACTGCTCCCTCGATTCCGCTACATTCCCGGAAAGCTGGAAACATGCTGAACTCAGCGCCCTTCTGAAGAAACCCACAGCAGACCCCACTGAACTTAAGAACTACCGCCCCATCTCGCTCCTCCCATTCCCTGCCAAAGTCATTGAGAAAGCAGTTAACAATCAACTCGCCGCCTTCCTCGAATCCAACAATTCCCTCGACCCTTCACAGTCCGGGTTCTGAGCCAAACACAGCACTGAGACCGCCCTCATCGCAGCAACAGACGACATTCGAACTCTTCTGGACAACGGAGAAACAGCTGCCCTCATACTACTAGACCTATCTGCAGCCTTCAACACAGTTTGTCATAGCACCCTTATACAACGCCTCAGCAACATCGGAATACAAGGAAAAGCACTGGACTGGATCCTCTCATTCCTTACCGGAAGATCCCCCCTTTTAGATCAGAAGCCACCCCAGTTATCTGCGGCGTACCACAAGGATCATCTCTCAGCCCCACCCTCTTCAACGTATACATGAGTCCCCTGGCAACCATAGCGCGCCACCACAACCTCAACATCATCTCTTACGCAGATGACACCCAAACGATCCTCTCCCTCACCAAAGACCCAAACACCGCCAAAACAAACTTACACAAAGGAATGAAAGAAGTAGCTGAATGGATGAAGAACAGCCGTCTAAAACTAAATTCGGACAAAACTGAAGTCCTCATCTTAGGCTCATCCCCTCCGCCTGGGACAACTCATGGTGGCCTCCAGCCTTGGGAACAGCTCCCATCCCCACGGACCACGCGCGGAACCTCGTTTTCATCCTAGACTCCTCCCTCTCGATGACAAGACAAGTCAACGCCGTCACGTCATCCTGCTTCAACATCCTACGCATGCTCAAAAAAATCTTCTGCTGGATCCCCTCCGAAACTAGAAAGACGGTCACGCATGCACTGGTCACTAGCCGACTGGACTATGGAAACACCCTTTATGCCGGAACCACAGCCAAACTACAGAAAAAACTCCAACGCATCCAAAACGCCTCAGCCAGACTCATACTTGACATCCCCCGCCAAGCTCACATTTCCGGCCACCTTGAAGACCTATACTGGCTTCCCGTCAACAAGAGAATAATGTTCCGCCTCCTCACCCACGCCCACAAAGCCCTCTACAACTTAGGACCCGATTGCCTCAACACACGCCTGTCCTTTTACACCCCCTGCCCCCTCAAGCCCTCGCCACAATCCCACGCATCCATAGATCCACCATGGTAGGGAGATGCTTCTAATACTTAGCGGCCAAAACCTGGAACTCTCTCCCCACCCACCTCCGCCTCACTCAGAACCACACCGCCTTCAGAAAACAACTAAAGACTTGGATATTCGATAAGTAAAATGCACACCTCCCTCAAGCGCCTTGAGACCCTCTGGGTGAGTAGTGCACTTTACAAATTTTGAACTTGAACTTGAACTTTTGTAACCGCATTATTGTTTTCCTCCATAGGATAACATTGAACTGTTCAGAAATTGAACTATATTGACTTTTGAAAGTATTTTTCTCTAAAAAGTACTTACCTTATTGCGAAGATCTTCATCTTAAAATAAAAAACAAACAAAGCTTCATTTTATAAAATTGGTGTGGATTCCCTTTTTGAGTTGTGTGTCCATTATTGGTCAATGTTGTGCAATAACTGTCTTACTCTACTCTGTGTTAAGCCTAAGACTGCTCACCCACTCTACCACTAATAGAGCACTTTGGGTTTTACATTGAGCCCTGTACACTTTTGAGGAACCCCTGGACTCTGTGCACGGTATAACAGCCTAGTGGCATACCATATGTAGAGCTAGCTTCCTACAGGCTGCCACATTGTTGGTCTTTTCCTGCATCTGCAGATGTGTATGGGAGAGCAGGGCCAGGTCGTCTGCAAAGCCGTGGTTGTCCAGCTACGTCCAAGGTGTCCACTGGATGCCATGTCTTCTTCTTGCTGTGTATGTCTTCATGATCCAATCTATGGCCAGCAGGAAGAGAAAAGGTGAGAAAAACAACCCTGGCACACCCTGGTCCTCACTTTGTAGGCTTCTGTGAGTTGTCCTCCATGGACTATCTTGCAGTCATTACCTCAAACGAGTGCCTGATGATGCTTATGCATTTATCTGGCATACCACAGTGGAGGAGGAGTTTCCAAAGGATCCCTCTGTCAATGCTGTTAAATGCCTTTGCCTGATTGGTGAAGTTGACATGGAGGGGAAGTTCCATTCCATCGACTAATCAATGATGATGTGCAGAGTTGCAACCTGGTCTGTGCAGGATCTATCTTTGCAGAAGCCAGCTTGCTGGTCCTGCAGTTCAGTGTCAACTTTTTGCTTAATTCTGTTCAGAATGACTCTGTTAAACACTTTGTCTGGGGTTGATAGAAGAGTTATCCATCTGTAGTTTGTGCAGGTACTCCGGTCACCTTTCTTGGGGATCTTGATGAGATATTGCACAGTAATGTTATCAGGTCCAGCTGTCTTCCCATTTTATAGATGTTTGATAGCTTGCTCTATTTCCTTCATGGGGGGTCTGTTGAAGTCCTTGTCAGCTGGCTGTATGTCTGGTGGAGACTGCAGAATTAGATGGTTCAACAGTTCTTCAAAGTGCTCCAGCCAGCATCGTTGCTGGACTTTATTACCCATGATCTTGTCTTTAACAGGTCTGTCTAGTTTGCTGCATCTGCCAGGGAGTTTCCTTTTTATGATGTTCTTTCAAGTTCCCATAGCTTGCTGCTTCCTGGACATTTGTGATAAGACCATTGATGAATCTTCACTTGTCTGATCTTAAGCTTCTCTTTGCTACCTTGTTGGTTTGGGTATATTTGCCTTGAGCTTCGCTTTTTCTGCTCTTGTTTTGCTAATATTGACTGCAACTTTTCTTTTTTTTTCTCCTGGATTTTGTGGAGATTCTATGTGAAGATCCATTTTTTATGCTGATTTGTATTGGGACCCAGTACCTTCTGGCAGGTTTACGTTAATGTTTCTTTGATATTCACCCTCTGACTTTCTACTGGGTCTCTGTTCCCTAGGTATTGCAGTACTTGCAGTACTTGAAACTTTTTACTGAGAGTGACCAAGTATTCACTCCATTTCTGTGCATCTTTTAGGAGGCTAGTGTTATGTTGCTGGCATTGTTTTGTTGGTTCCATCCATGATTTCTTCAGCTTCACCTTTAGGCTGGCCATGACAAGGTGATGGTCTGACAACACATTCACTCCTCCCATCACTTACACATCCTACAATGACCTCCAGAACTGATTGGAAATGAGGACATGGCCATCCTGATTCTCTGTTGAATGATCTGGTGAAACCCACATTGCCTTGTGTATTCTCTTGTGTGGGGAGATACACTACTGGCCAGTATTACCATATCATGCAGTGTTACAGCTTCCAATTTATAATATCATGCTTCTGCCATTATCACGTGCTCTCTAAGGACTGTGGAAGAGGGGTGAGGATTGGAGATAACATGTGAAGTGGAGAAGTGAGGAAGTAGGAGGAGTGAAGAGGTAATTAATTGAACTGGGAAAGTGATGAAGAGGGAGGAGGTAGGAGAAGTTAAAAGGAGTAAAGCAGAAGGTTTAAGAGCGAGTACGATGATTGAAAAAAGGCACTAAGAAAAGGGAATTATGTAGAGCATTGAGGAAGCTCTGGTCAAGGAGTCAGCCCTCAAATAAATGCCTCCTTAAAAGCATATTATTATTAGACATATAAAATTTTAGCAAGTATACTTGAAGAGGGCAGTACCAACTGTCGAAGTGGGTGATGCTACTGGTGGAAGAGGGCAGTACTAGTGGTGGAAGTGGGCTGAGGTTTTATAAGCAAAGTGTTGCCACTTGCACTTATTTATTTTTCAAATTAAGTACTGCACATATCCCACTAATTCTTAAATATTTAAATGTGTTTGATGTAGACTTTCCAACAGAAAAGCCCACAGAGGCAAAACCTGCTTCTACCCAAGATAACATGCAAAAAGGGCAACTTGATAACATTCTGATTGGCTGCCATTTAAAACATGTGACAGAAATGGACATATATTGGCAACATGGCTTCAGGTAACTTCCCAACTTTGTACATAAGACCTTGAGCTACAAAGCAGATTACTGATGATTGTCTGTGCTTCAACCTGTCTAGACCTCTTAGTGTTGAAGTATATCAATACGTTTGAGCTGGCATGCAGAACACTTCCTTCTGCCTACCACTATGCACGTGGCCTTGCTGAAGCTCTGTATGCTAGCACGGCTGGTGACCTTGAAATCCCACAGCCCATGTGAAGCACACCTGAATTCGATGCACTACTCACTACAAGATGGAGATGAGCTGCTGAAAAATCAGTCTAGTTGGATACTTAAACGTTTAAGAGGATTCCCTGAGCCCCCCACAGGCCCAACCAGCCTGTGAAAGACACCTTTACAAGTACAGTTGAACCAGAGAGGACTCAGCCTGATGATTTCACCCCTGTTGCAGCATCTTCGATTTTTTTGCATATTTTGTTTAGCTCATTTTGACCTGTTATCACCAATGGTTCAGAAACATGTTGGTTTGACAGCTAGAGAAATTCAGGAACATTTGTGCTTTTTGTGTTTTGTATTGCCTCTTTCTACCCCTGATCTTGGGCACATTTTCATTGTGCCCTCTAGCATGTTAGCAACCTCTGAGATGCTTCTCTCCTGCTTTGGAGGTTCACTTGACACTGTATATATTGTTGTATTTGCTTTCTATCGTGCTGTTTAGGAATCTGTTTACAGTGGCGTAGTCAAAGATGAGGAGGCCCCATGCAAATTACACGGAGACCCCTCCCCACACCCGCCTGACTCAATCATGAGCTCTCAGGCCATGGCCGGCCACCCATGCACAGTACTGGAGGGGGGCCTCCTGGAGCCGCCCCACCCCACCCCAGCCGCATGGGATGTGGCGGCTAATGTTATGCCACTGTCTGTTTGGGTATCTTTTATTACTGAGGAGATTTCTTTTTGGGAGGAAAAGTTACAAGCTTCCATCTTGAGTAAATACGTATGTATCAGCAGAGTTTTGTGAAGAATAGCCATTTATCAACTTTTAATACTGCAGACATATTTTAATGTGCTACTGTTTTATCTTTTCTGCTTAAAGCTTGTAATAGACATGTTTCGGCGCCTCATGAACATTAGAGATTGCGTGAACATTAGAGCTGCATGACATTAGAGCTTAGTGTACATAGTATGGTTTATCCAGAGGGCCTAGTTTTATAACTGTATATTGACTGGTGAGATCACCATTGTCCTTGTGAGAGCACTGGTTTATTGTACCATCTCGTGCTGCACCCGGACTTGTGGTTTAATAATACGTTTATTTTTATAGTTTGTACTTCCCAATGATTTAAGCGATTTGACAGTTTAGACTTTAAATATACGTAAGGAATATGAGGTACTATAAGTGTACTAGATAAACCAGCCGATCCTTCACAGTTCATAGTTACTTTGTTACCCTGTACCTAGACTCACTCTACACAGTAGAGACTAGGAAGTCCTTAGAGGGGAAGAATGGAGCCAGGTCACACCACTCTAAAAGAGGAATGAACTGGAGACCACGGAACAGATCAAAATCTTCAGTGTAGATACAAAATTGAAACACCTTCTTCACAACTCTCTACCTTGCAGAGGAGAAATAAAAATAAAATGAGGGACTGAAGCCGGGGCATGCATTAGACAGAATTTGGACCAGAGGCAAATGCAGAGTTGACAGTCGGCTGCCACTGGATGAATGCACCCTGACAGTGCTGCTTCCTAGGGTGCCCTTGTGGTCCCACCCACATGGCCCCTCTAACAAGGGATCTATTAAACACCCATGCCCTTTGACCTATGTGCCAGAGCCTTACAATGCTAAAACAATGCTGTTTCCAGGGAATCCATGGGCACCAGGTAAGCCCTGCAGAGTCCTCACAGTAAGCTTAACATGTCTAAACTCTTTACACCTTTGCATTACATTTCTGTATTGGATGCGGGGGCCTCGTTTCTTTTACCCATAAAAATTGATTTCAGCTTGCGTTTTTCATTTTTTTCCAAACATAATCACTTTCATATTTACAGCTTGAATACATCATTTAGTAGAACATTTAGAAAGAAAGCTGGACATTTACTAATGTAAACTAGTGCCTAAATTTGGGGTCAATTTATATTTTTTTGCCATTTCATAAATAATTTCAAGAACACTTGCATGCGGTTGTATTTTTGCACATAGTGAACAATCACTTACTTCACAATAGAATACTTGCACTTTAAGGCCCACATGCATCAAGCACTTTTCCATTCGCAAACGGTGCGATTCCTTAAAATCGGCCGTTTGCGAATGCAAAAGTGCTTTTTGGGATGCATGAAGCAATTTTAGAACTCGCAACATTGTTGCGAGTTCTAAAATTGCGGGTGCTTTTAAGAAGTCGCAGATGTGCGACTTCTTAAAAGCAATGCATCATCACTTTTGACAAGTGAAAATTCGCACTTAGGGTTCCAAATTTACCGAGTGGTTGAACCACTCGGTAAATTTGGAAAAAGTGTTTAAAATGCTTAAAATGTTATTTTTTCAACATTCATGTTACGGACACACATGTCCTTAGGACATGTGTGTGTGCAACATGATGCGAAAAATACATTTCAGGGGTGCATGGGGGGGTCCTTTGGACCCCCCCCCTGCACCCATGAAATTTTCTAAGTGCCACTCGCAATTTGCATTGACTCCTATGGGCCTTTTGGCCCATAGGAATCAATGGAAATTGCGAAAATTAACTTAAGAATTCGGTATTTCTTCGGGATTCGGTAAAAAATGCGATTTTTACCGAATCACAAAGAAATACCGAAAAAAATGATGCATAGCATTTTGCATTTCCTAAATAGCGATTCCTTAATTTTCGCTATTTAGGAAATGCAAAATCCTACAATGATGCATGTGCCCCAAAGTTTTTATTCGTTTTCTCTCCATGAGGAAAATGTTTTCCCATCAAGGAACTCCTTTTTCTACCCCTCCACATTACCCATCAGAATCTGTGGTGCCCCCTCTCCACTGCCACCCTGAAACCTGATTTACTTTTTCAAAAAACGATTTCTGACTGACAATGAATTTTCAAACTTCATTGAGCATTGCCGCTCTCCGTGTCTACCCGATGCCCATTGGAATAGATGTACTCAAACATACACATTTACGAGAAGCACATTTTCTATGAGTGTAAATACACACTTTATGAATCTCAAACACGCAATTACACCCATAATATTGTTCATTTGTGGAACTAAGTTTAGCCAATGCATATCAATGCCTCCCAGAGTCAGACTTTTACAGTCCTGTGACAAAGAAGCCTCAGTGGCAATTCATATTGAACTACTGTGAGCTCGACCCAAGTTTACTGATATTGACAATTTTTCTCTTTTTGACTGATATTCGTGTATCCACTGTACAGTAACTACCTTTGTTTTGGCTGTTGCCCATAAGAGGTTGAGGGGATACCAGTACTGTATGTAGCAGGGGGCACCAGTAGCAACATACATTTACCTTTGAGTCAGTGAACAGAATGTGGTACCCAGCTCTATCCAACAGTTTAGATAGGATGCACTTTTTCTACTGTGGTGGTCTTCTATCAGTAATCTTCTAAAGTCAACCTTGAACCTTTAACTTAACAACAATAGGAATAGATGTCAATTAAAAATGTTCTCACTCCTCACCAATGGATAATAATGCATTCACCGCAATTTTTCCCCACAAGTCTCTACAGGCTCTTAGCTGAAAAAGTACCTAAAACCATTACTGTAATAAGCCAGATTTGCATTTCATACTATTTGCTAATATTCACTCTATCTAGTCAGTACTCCTGCAGCAAATCAAAACATAATCCATTAAACATAACTCACTTCATCATAACATAAATTTGACATTAACATTGATAAGACTGATAAACCGACTAACTGCATGTACTTAGTGGCCACAACTATTTCAAGTATCTTTGTGTAAAACTCCACTTAGTAAAACAGAACAGTCTTTACATTTTCCTAAAAAAGGATAGTGAGGTTGAGAGTCTGATGTGCAGAGGAAGCAAATTTCACATGCAGAAAAAAACAACCATCTCTTGTTCTAAGATTGAACCTAGGAACAACAGAAGGGCTCCATGAGAAGGGGTTTACTCTGATGATCACTCCATCTCCCTATGCCATTGGAATACCTATCTGCGCACAACAAGACATCAATCAAGACATCATACATCACTGACAATGTTGACTTTCCCGGTCCCAAATGAACCTCAGTGCTATTACTGAGACCTCGATCAATTCTAAAAACTAGTGCAAGCTTGTTGTTCTTCATACTGATCTTCCCTCCTTCTTCCAAACACTACTCTTCAATTGCAGAAGTGTAGGGTGTGGCATCCTTCTCAGCAAACAATTACAACCATCCAGACCTGGCACCTTCCACGTCTTCTTCAATAACTTCGCCCATTTAAAGACAATATTGTGACCCTTTATTGCCATCCAAGGGCTACTGGTTTTTTCTTTGACTCCCTTGAGAGTGTCCTCAATTTGTTTGCTACTAACACACAACCAAAGAAATTCCTTTGCTCTAATAATCTAGCAAATGTCACTCTTTCCCTGTCATTCACCCTTCAATCTCCAAATGCGTCCACTAAACGTTGATATCACTTGATCCATAGGACCAGTCGTCCTCAAGGAGGATCTTAAACTGCCCAGGCCTTTGTTATATGTGGCTAGCCTGTGTATTTGTTCCTCCTGACTGTCGATCTCATTTTTACTTTTTGAGTTGATTACTTATATGTCTGCCTCTTGAGATTATCTAGCATTTTTGGTTGATGTTGGCAAGGCTTTGGTGGCTCTCTGATGTCATGTACATGGCCTGTACTCTGGTGGGACTCTCCTATTAATTGTTGCTCTCTCCCCAATCAGTCCACCAGCCTCTTCAATTGGGCCACCAAATTGCATTTCTCAAAGCCAGGGAAACTCCCTTTCTGAATTGGAATTTGTAGATTACATAATGCAACCTTATTCTGTCGACACCCCAGGTTAGTTTGTGCAGTAAACTGCTGACTTTTTTAAACAAGCTACCAGTCACCACAACAGGTACACTGGTAAAAAAAAAATAGAAGCTAAGGAAAAACAACCATCTTACTTAGCGCCAATCTGCCCATTTTGAGAGGGGCTATCTATTCCAAATGCACCAGCATCCTGCATAGGTTTCCTCCATTCTGTCATGATCATTATGGAACACCCATATTCTCAGATGGCAAAAGTATTTTGAACACCATTTCAGAGATATGTCTTGAAACTCTGGTAGAAGACGGATTCTTTGGGGGGAATAAGCATGACTTATTTTTGTTAACCAGGAGACCAGAGTGCATTTAGTTTCAAACTCTCTAACTACCCAAGGAGCGCCCGGAGATCTGTTGCAGGGTTGCAGAAGTATAACAAATATTCGTCTCTCAGGGGCAACCCAAATGAGGTTTCTCCCTTCTAAGGGTTGCTGCCACAGGCTCCATTGCCAAGGAAAACACGACTGATGTGTGTTTGGGAACAGATTAGAACAAGGCAGAAACACTCAAGGTGAATAGTCAGTATAGATGTGCTCTTCGGCAAGGAAGGGGTTGACTCATCAATGTTTCATTAGTTGCACTTGAAAAGTAGACAAAGCGAAGGCCCACCGAGTGGTTCCATTTTAAGAATGTCTGTTTCAATGCAATTAGAACTTCCCTTACATCTCAATATTTAAAGCACTTCCCATGCATAATTAGCAGAGGCTGATTAAGTCTCCTGAAAATGAGCTCCTGCTGTCGAAAATACGTTCAGCAAATTAGAAATTTCCAGAACTAATTGGTTATAAGAGGGCTTCCTGATCCCTATACATTTCCAATTATAGCTTTGATTATTGGCCTCTTTGCATCAGGTTGATGTTTAATTGTGTGCAGCTCACATATATGTAAAATAGAGGAAGAACTGCCATTATGTTTCTAATTGGAAAAACATGCAATGAATGAAACATATGTTAATCAGGCCCACACCAACACATTGACTGGGGCCAATTCAGTATCAAAACAAATGCTTTCACATTCCCAATATATCTCTAAATTATCTGAGATTGCTTATCAGCGGTTTGCTGAGTGTGTTTTTTAGTTGCATATATTGTGTTCTTGGGTAGGTGATCGCTGCTGGGGTCCATCTGGAAATGCAGCAGCTAAAACTAATGTCTGAAACTGTTATAACAGTTGCAAAATGCAAAATATCCCCCAAATCTAACTAAAACTTCCTGTAGAAGCAGCGAAAAATGTTTTGAGATCTCCAGTATAGAAACTTCAGCATTAAGGGACGAAAGATCTTTCTAAGTGATATAAAGGTTACAAATGCGCACTAATATGTAGTGCTACGCTTGTGCAGGGATAGGGGCAGGCCAGTCTAATGGTACAACAGTAAATACAGAGGTGGGCAAAGATAATCAAGAAGACAGATTTTCAGAAAGCAAACACTTAAAATAATGACCAATAAAATTAACATTTTAAAACTTGTTTGGGATTAATGAGTTAAACTGACCCATATAATTCGCCTGACAGTTTGAAATTAATGACAAGTTACTTACGGCCATCCCCTACTTATTTAATATTGGGGAGACGCTGTTTGTATCGGACTAAGGAGAAACCTTTGCGTGCTGCTATCCCTGTTGGACTATCCGTGTTCCTTGCAGGACTGTTTGTTTCCCTGGTGACAACTCGCGGTACCCGCTGCGCGGGTCCCGCTTCGCTAGCGTGGCAAGGCGCTTTATCTGGTGAAGGCTAACATCGGGGGCAGAAGGAGAAGGAGGAAGCACAGGGCTGCGAGCGCCAGGCGAGGGACAGGGACTCCATTGCCCAGGAGTCCCTGCGCTGCAATCACCTCCACCTGGTCGCTCTCCCTGTTCGCCCCGCCCTGAGCGCCGAGTGAAAGGCGCCTGAGAGTTGCTGGCTCAGCGGGAGACGCTGTTTGTATCGGACTAAGGAGAAACCTTTGCGTGCTGCTATCCCTGTTGGACTATCCGTGTTCCTTGCAGGACTGTTTGTTTCCCTGGTGACACCTCGCGGTACCCGCTGCGCGGGTCCCGCTTCGCTAGCGTGGCAAGGCGCTTTATCTGGTGAAGGCTAACATCGGGGGCAGAAGTAGAAGGAGGAAGCACAGGGCTGCGAGCGCCAGGCGAGGGACAGGGACTCCATTGCCCAGGAGTCCCTGCGCTGCAATCACCTCCACCTGGTCGCTCTCCCTGTTCGCCCCGCCCTTGAGCACCTTCCCACTACATATGGACTAGTAGTAGCCGCAGCGCGGGAGTGCGCCGGGAGAAGCCCGGGACAAGGGCGGGACCGTCTGTGGCCGTCCGGGGCCAAAGGAGGCCGGGCTGGGCCACCCCATTGACGAGTAGGATCAGAGATTCATATTTTATTTTTTTTTTATCCTATTTCCGGGACTATACTGACTTATTTATCTGTGTGCCCCACTGTGATTATATACTCGTAATTCCTGTTAATAATGTCCCACACGTTAAACACCACCAGCTTACCACCCCCCAATTCTGAGGGTGGCACGACCATTCTAGGTCCCTTAGATAAATTCTTTTTTAATCGTGCCAATCAAGACATAGACAAAGAGATCTCACTGGCAGAAAAACGAGCAGACCGTAGGCTGTCCATTGAACTTCTCAAAAGTTCCATGGAAAAACGTCTGCCGCAAGCCTATCCGGCATTGGTCACCCCCCTGTCTTCTATAACTTTGCCTGGGGTGATTGAAATACCTAATGCCTCTCCCTCAACCTTGGAGATTGAGGGCGGTTCACCACAAGCATCGGACAATGCCACTTTGACTACATCTCTACCTATAAACCCCATTGTTTATCCATCCACAGTGAAAACCAGTATGTCGGACCCAAAACCATGTGTAAAAAGGAAAAGGATTACTGCCCCGAGGAAATATCATCCCTCCAAACCCCCCAATAAGGTTAGAAAAGTGGCAAAAAATCCTTTACTTACACAAAAGGCACATAGTGGGGTAAGTGGAAGTGGCGACCTATCAAATGGGGGGATAATGTAGTTTTAGAGAGTTCTAACCCATCATCTAGTGACCCCCAGGGGAACGGGTTGGCTGTGAACGTTCCTCTAATAGACTCATTGATACCTGAGTTGGAAAAATTACTAAGGTCGCTTTTGACACCCATAGAGGTCAAAGTAAATAAGTTAATTGACCGACTAGACCACTTTGAGCAGGCTACCTTAGACAATTTCTTCCACACTAAGTCACTAATCAAATTGCAGCCCAAGGTAACTGAGTCTAGCAGGGCTCAGGAAATCCCGGAAAAGGCTCAAAATCTGCCTGTTGTAGCATCACACCCCCAAGCAGGCTGCACTACAAGCGGGTCCCAGACAAAGGGACCAAGTCAACCGCTTATTCCACCAGAGCAGGTCTGCCCGAGCACCAACGTAAGGGAAAAAGTATCTAAGGTCCCAAACCCTATGGCAAAGGGCAAGAATAAAAAATGTCCACAAAACAGCGACACCGTTGTAAGCAACCACCAGCCAACGCCAAGCCTTTCCAATCCCCCCACAAACACTGGAGCAGAGGGCCTTAATGGCCCCAGGATAACCAATGCTACATCCATAAATTCTCAACAAAAATCGAATATCCCTAACTCTTGTCCTAGTGCCCCGGTTAATAGACCACCACCGACTCACTTGGAGAAACCATCCCGAAAGATTCCTCCTGTGAATCTTACCCCGGATTCCCACCCTTTCGTGGCGGTCCTTACTAATGTTCCACCTCTTTTAGTCGGACAAAGAGAAACCTTCCAGATGCTCAAAAACAAAGTAATGCACTGGTTAAAGGGAAATAGACCATTACCGGGGGGACTGGATGGGTTGATAATAGGGGTAAGGAGGATTGACTGGATTGGGTACACCAGCAAAAACTTGGGGGGAGACTGTATTATCATCAATTTTTAAGACCCAAGGGTGGCTGGTTGGATAACAAAGCAGGGTTGGGGAACAAGTAGCGGTGGAATTGGCATTGTGGATCTTTCTTTTTTCTACCCAAGGCAAACATGCCTAACAAAAGGTGGTCCTATGAATCTAAATAGTTTCACTAATCCCCCGATGGTAAGGATTGCACCCCCACCCTCCACCTTTCAACAATGGCAACCTCAAAACATTGGCTTAAATTATAATAATTTGGAAGGCAGTCAATGTTTGAATTGGGGATATTGACCAAAGCTTAACACAAGGGGATGCCTTTCATACTGGAAGCCATGTTGGAACCCCGAAACCCCGGCATTGAGTACTGATGTTGTGTTGAAGGTAACAAAAGATGATGAAAAGGCTGCATCTGAGGAGGAAAATACCGGGGATTTAATGCAAAACACGGGTGGTGAGGTGTTAACGGAACAAAATATTGTGGGCAATGATCACAACCTGGGAGAAGAGGATGGTAGTCAATTGAATCCCATAGGATTGCCCATTGTTAATATAATGGGTAGTGACAGACCTGCTCTAGGAAGTTTTGTATCTTGGAATATTGCAGGATTGGGGAGTAAGCTGATGTTACAATCATGGACAGACTTCATTAATGGGTTTGACCTGTGTTTTTTTCAGGAGACATGGGCTTGTGATCCTATTTACCTCCAAGGCTACCTAATTTTCTCGATTCCGGCATGTCGAGGTCCTAGGGGTAGACCCAAGGGAGGCCTCACAGTCTGGATTAGGCAGAGTTCTGAATTTACTGTGAAAATGTGGGACCTGGGTTGTAGAGATATTCTAATGCTGCGAATTTCCTCAGTAAAGTGGGGTGTGATAGATTTATATAATGTCTATGCCAGAGTCTGCAATAATGGGAGTTCCCCCAATTTAGAGGCTCTATTTAATTTTCTGCAATCAAAGTCCCTTGGGAATAGAATAGTAATAGCTGGGGATTTAAATAGGACCTTTGAACCTCTAGACAGTACCGAAAACCCATTGGGGCAGGAAGAGGATAATCTATGGGGTGTTCCCTACCTGAATCTTGCCCCTGTCAAACGTTGGACAACGGATATTCTTTCCTTAAATGCTATGTGTCTAGAATATGGGATGCGAGCCCTCAATGGAAGAACAAAGGGAGACAAGGAAGGTGTGTGTACATATGATAATGGTCACAGCAGAAGTAGGATAGACTACGTTATTTGCAGTCTTAATCTTTGGCAAGGGGTTTGTGACATGGAAGTCAAGGGCAGGATAGAAAGTGATCACAACCCTCTTTGCGTGACCCACACCTGGTGGAAGCAAACACAGTCTAATTTACATGCAAGTGATGGGTTGCTCCCAGACATGGCGAATAACATGCGTAGATTGAAATGGCCCTCGGTGTTGGCGAATGCAGCCTCCATGGATTTTATTGGGTCTGAAGTGGACAAAGCAATTGTTTCCATGGAATTAGCTAGCCCTACACCGCCAGGATCTAGGGCGATCACTGAAATTCACAATAATCTTTTCGCCATCTTAAAGCCGCACTTTATGAGAGCATGTAAGGGTAATCGCACAGTTTCCACCAAATCAGCTGGGTGGTTTAACCAACACTGCAGGGCAGCCAGATTAACACTGGGTAACGCTATCAGAAGTAGGGACAAGGTAGCAATTAAAGCTGCCAGGAAGCAATATAACGCTAGTATTTCCTTGGCCAAAAAAGAATGGGACGAGAAGTATTGGGAGGAATTAAGGGAGGCCTCTGGAGCTAAGGATTCCAGGCTCTTCTGGAAGATAGTGAAGTGGGACAGAGGTGGTACCCCAAAAAAACCAGACAATAATGTCACTGAATCCGACTGGGTGAACTATTTTATGCCCCAATATGCCGAGACAAAAGAGTGGGGTGGTGGGGATGCAATTTCGGCTGTATTTCCCAAAGATAATCTGTTTTCCGCCAAGGAAGTTGAACTTGTAATTAGCTCCGTTCAAGGGGGCAGGGCCCCCGGATTAGATGGGAAACCTTCGGACGTTTTTAAAAATGATAAAAATAGGTGGGGCAGATATGTGCTCCTATTAGGGAACGCAATTACAAAAGGTGCGCTAGTCCCAGAACAGTGGAAGGGAGCCATTATTATACCTGTCCACAAAAAAGGAGATCGATCCCTTCCAGCTAATTACAGGCCCATAAGTTTGATTGCCACCATCCAAAAAGTAATTGGGAAGATGGTGGTAAACAAACTTATGGACTGGGTGGACGAAAATAATTCTCTTTCCCCCTTTCAGGCAGGCTTCCGGAGGGCTACCAGTACCATCGACCAGGTGTTCCGCTTTACTATGTTATGGTGGGGGACGGTACTCCTTGGTGGGGGCAGCCTGTATGTCGCTTTTGTCGACCTGCGGGCTGCCTTCGACCTAGTCCCAAGGGGCAAGCTCTGGGCAGTGCTAAGTAAGATAGGCATTCCTGCATAATTGCTCACTTTAATTATGAGGTTGCACGAATGCAATTTTGCCAAGGTACAGTGGGGGACACATGGTCAATCCTCAATCGACTTTCCTGTGGAGCGTGGGGTGCGTCAAGGTTGTGCAATGGCACCCTTGCTCTTCACATTATATATCAATGGGATAGTCGGCAGGATGCAGGACGCTAGTGTGGATGCGCCTTCGTTGGCGGGCATCAGGGTTCCGATCCTGATGTTCGCTGACGACACTTTAATAATGTCCAAGACCCCAGCCGGTTTGCAACGGGCCCTGAATATTTTTGATGACTTTTGCCAGGAGCATGGCCTGGAAGTAAACATAGGCAAGACCAAGCTGATGGCTTTCTCCCGAGGATGTAAACCTCGCCCTAGGATATATTTGAATAACATTGGGCTTGAGGTCGTAAGGGAGTTCACTTACCTGGGGGTACAAATCGCAAGTACTTATGGTTGGTCCCACCATATAGAAAAGGCGGTCTTGAAACATCAGCAAATATCGGGGGCCTTGCGGGTGGAGCACAATAGATCTAAAACAAAACCCATAAAACCTGTCCTCGCTGTATATGATGCTAAGGCAATAGGATCTGCCTTATATGGAGCGGAGCTGTTTGGCTTTGACAAATTAACTTCCCTACAGATAGCTGAGAACAGGTTTCTTAGGGGAATTACGGGACTGCCCCAGAGTACCCCATTAATCCCTCTTAGCCTCGACCTGGGAAGAAGATCGGTAACCGACCGAGCCAGACTGCGTCCCATCCTATTTTGGAGACGACTTTGGACCACCCCTGAAATTAGGCATTATGCGGAAGGTTTCCTGGCAATAATCAAAATTGATACCTTCCATAAAATATCATGGCTGAAAAACTTAAGGGTATTGCTAGGTGAACTAGGCCTTTCCAACCATTGGGACAATCCGTCGGGGGAAGTATTACCAAGTAAAAATACACTTAAAGCATTATATTGGGAATGGATAGACGTGAGGCTTTGGAGAGGGGTCAAATCTGACTCAATGGGAGGTCGCTTTCTGGAATGTAAAATGTGTCCTGTACTAGAAAACTACTGGGACAGTATAACTGTTCCTATGGACAGAAAGTTGTTCTTCCAACTAAGATCTGGTTCCCTCCCGTTGAGACATTTAACAGGCAGATGGAAGAGTTTGAATACCCAGTGCTGCCCAGCGTGCGGCGCAACTAACGAAAGTGTGGGACACTTCCTATTTGCTTGTAAGGCTTATGCCTCCCCAAGAAGGGTTTGGTTAACTCCAACCTGCAAGAACCTTGAGACATCTAGTGCAGCTGAGGCGCAGAGAATTATTTGTACTACTTCTGAGGAGCCTATTGTCATGGGAATAGCAAAGTACCTGGGGTGGGCTTGGTCCATCAGGCGGAGAGCTCTTGTTCTTAATGTGTCTTGACTATGCTTTAACTTGTATATCTTTTTGTTTTATAACGACTAAGCTTGCGCAACTGTTTTAATGTATTGGATGAAATGTCTTGACTAAGTGTGATGTTTTTATATATATGTATGTTGTGCTTTTATGAGTCTATAACTCGAATAAAGCTTTTCTACTACTACTACTAATATTTTATCACACACAAACAATATTTTTCAAAGAATGACATATCTTTGATTTCTAGAAATGTTAGTTCTAGTGCACTATCGGGAACTAAGACAATAGTAATGGAAACATTCACAAAGGCGTGTGAGAATATATAAAATATTACAACACATTTCCGTCTGTATTCATCCATATTTATTTTTTGGTCATTTTACCTGTATTTATCCACATTTATTTTTGACACAAGAAAAAAAAGACGCTAAAGCTAGTATTTTTCCACATTTATTTAAGTTGACATGCACACTTGCAATTGGTTGTTATAGCTGTGTTTTTTTTTATTGGAGCCTATGCTTATTGGGAGCAAATTTCTTCCCTGTCCTGTAAGGAAAAATGTGTGAATTTGTGACTTTGATTAGGTCTCGTTTGCGCATATGTCTTGCAAAATGTCAACGAATTACTGCCTCTTTTACTCACATTTAATCAGCCATCACAGAGTGTCTGCTCGAAGAATATCTGATCACTCTTACTGTGTACTAGAAGACGACCTACCCCATGAGGCATTGTAAATCGCCAAAATATCTCAAGAATCCTGCATGTTCATCTGTACAGAATACTGCTTTGATATGGATGCTATGGAGAAAATGTAGCGCACAGGTGGTGCACAGTCATTTCTGTTTTTGTTTTTATTTTTATTTAAGTAGCACTTAAATAAACATTAAATAGAACGAGTTAAAGAGACCTGGGGCGGAAGGTGTAAGAGTGAGTGAGAGAAGGACAGAGAGTGTGTGCGTGGTGGTGGGGGTGGGAGTAGGGCGGGTTGTTGAGCTGTGGTATCAGCAAATATGTGCAGCACTATTAGCAGCAGCCGCTAAAGTCTCGTTTCAATAATGCATGGTCTTCTGCTGCCACTTATCCTTGCTGGCAAAAGCCACCACTGAGTTAAAGGGGCATCCAAGGTAGAGGGAAAATACTTCAGTTTACCCAGTCCTGCGTCTAGAACAATCACCAACAAAAGGCATTCTGGAATGTTGCTTTGTCTGATGATGTCAGCTGGGTTTTTTGAAATTGTGACATCACTCACTGGATGGACCGTTCAGAAGTGAGACTAACTATGTCACCCTGAAATTAATGCAGTCACCCTGAAATCAACTGAGGTGCCCTAACTTACCAGACAGTGCACACACTTAGCTGCCCTGGCTGAATTTAATGTTTCTGAGTGTTGCTGGTTAAAGCAACCGAATAGACATCACACAACAGCACAACAGCGCTGGCATCTTTTTTAGACAGTTAGTTGTAATGATCAAACCTACCCACAGTTAATGCCCATTTAATCCATGGCCTCTCTGGAGAGACTGACGAGGGAGTGTCCTCATAGGGCAAATTGTAAATGTGAATGTGTGGTAAATAGGGCGTGGAGGTGCATAGCTCGGCAGGGGGGTGGAAGTTGTGAATGCACCCAGAGGACAGCAGGCTCTACCTGTATGCACGGAGTCACGGATAAACTTGTTGGTGAGTGGGCACGATTTATCATAGGGCAAAAAGTGACAAATAGTAGGGGCACTAAGGCATACTGGCGAGGCCCTCATTCATAGATGGCTTGGCTCACTGCAAGTTTTACACACATCCACTCACGCGGTCTGTCCGACTCCACAAGTGCATAATGTGTAAGCAACAGAAACCAGCTAATAAAACTGCTTTTTGGCTGCGCCCCACAATAAGATTAATTCTTTTTAAATCATGTAAATGTATCCAATCTAGGTAAAAGCCCTTAAACCTAGTAAAGTACAGTGTGAAACCTTCTAATGTTTTGTATTACACTCAGTTCTGTTGCAGGTGAGAAGTTCCAAAGATGCGGTTTAGCTGGAGGTGTGGGGGTTTTCATCCATTGTGTACGGGCGCTTGCATATGAAAGGAGGCATTGCAGGCCGAGGATGGACATGGGCTGCTTGCACTTCTACAGCCATTATCTTGTGTGAACTACCGCTGTGAGGGGTGCCTGAGTGTCTCTGCAGACACTGCGATCCCAGTTCTTCCGTCTCTGAAAGACTTTCAGGGCAGTAGTTCCCGTTTCTTTTGGCCACCCCTGTGTACCTCTGACTCGGATTTTACAGAGGAGCACAGAGGCAGGAGGAGCATTTGTTTTGTTAGTATTTTCCCGTTTTTATATATAAATACAGACATAAACAAAAATGTTTTCAGTCTGTATTTATATGTAAAAATCCGTTTAAACGGAAAACCGGGAGCCTTAATTATGAATAGGCCCTGTGGGGTTCCTGCTTTCTTGTTATCTTAAAAGTGTCCGGTACTATTTTTACTGGATTACCCAGGCACTTCAAGTGATATGCTGTCTTTCTTCTCTGAACACTAAAGAGCATATATATGAGAGAATTGTATCACGTTTATACCACTCAATGTGGTACATGCATGACACAAGCATCTAAGTCAGATTTATGAAGCAACGCAAAGCCACTATGTGTGGCTTTGAATGCCTTGAAAAGTCTGGAGCAAGGCAACGCTGCTTTAATCGTTGCGTTGCCCGACTCTAGGCAAGGGAGGCATTCCATTGGCGTTGTGTTGGGTGTTCCCATGCAACTCCCTTGGTTTTGACATATTCCCAGAAAAACAAGGACTTGTTAGCCTGGGAATACGCCAAAATCTTACTCCTCCCCAGGAGAGGCGTAACGAGGGAAAATATCTTTATTTGTACTCGCTTTCCTCTCCTTCTACTTGTGCTGCATTGTGCATGACATATAGAAAGAGGAAACAGCCTCCAGGGATTGCTTTTGTGCAGGAACATGCTCCTTCCTGCACAAAAACAATCCAGCATGCAATGGAGGCACACTTTCAACATGGTGCAAAGGTGCCTGCGTTGGTGCTAGGCTGCCAAAACGGCACCAACGCAAGGGGAAAGACAGGAATGACTGTATTGGATAAATGCAATGCATTCCTGCCCTTGCGCGGCACCACTATTTTCATAAATATGCCCCTAAGTGTCCCCAGAATCCTTATTGCTCTGCATTTCAAACTCATCTTGTTTCACCTCCTTTGTGTGCTTAGTCTTATTTCTACTCCTCTCTATTAATGTTACTAAATTTAAAAAAAACACGTATGTTGTATCTATCTGTGTCGTTTTCTATAAATCTATGTATCATTGAGACTAATATAGCACAGTCATACAAAGGAACTGCATGCTCTGGAAGAGCAGTTTACAATAGTGAATAGTGAATAGGAGGGACATACTAGAGAAAAACGGAAAGATGAAAAAAGAAAAGGACTTATACTATATTTTGGGACATGATGCTGGGGAAGGAGCAGAGAGGGAGAGGTTAAGGGAAACTAGTTGTAGAGGGTATGGTAGTAGGACACAGAAATGTTCTCCTTGGTGGGCGTCCAGTACCGCGGAGGAGCATCATCCTCTTGCTAGGCAGCTGCAAACATTTAAAAATAAAATCATAACAAACCAAGTTTATAATTAACCCGTTGACCGCGGCAGGAATTCCGCCGTGGTGCGGGTGATTTATGACTGGGCGTGGTCAGGACGGCCCCCAGCCGTCCTCCGCACACGCCCACTGTGATGGGAAAGGGTTAATTTATTGCTCCAGGGTGACTCTTTGTGACGGGTCCATCGTGGGGGCATTCACAGAGGTGGAGTCGTTGACACTGTTGTCAGTGTGCTTGTGGGTTTGGCCGGTCGTCTCAGTACAGCGAAACTGACATGTGCAATCATCTGTCTCCAATCTGAGCTGCATTGCCGGGTTGGAGCTAGCAGGCACAGGCTCCCATTCTCTCTGGGAGTGCAAATTAAGGGCACTCAGGCCAATCCTGATGCAGAGAACAGCCTCAGGATTGGCCGCAGGGGATTCTAAGAGCCTGTGCTGGGGAGGAGCAGACGAGCAGCGATGCAGCAGGTAAGTTATTTTTTAATTTGAATTTTGCTGTTGTCATTTGCCTCCCCTCCTCCACCGCCCCACCACTCAGCTTGGACAACAGCCACTCAAGGTCCAGTAACAAGGGGGTTACACTGTAATGACGTGTTTGCTTTAAGGAATAGGTTTTTGGCTCTTTTGGAAGTGGCGAAGAGATGGGGCCCGTAGGCTCCTCTCACCGCGGAGTTCCAGAGCCTTGGTGCATAGCAGGATGAAGATTTTTGAGTCATCTTCTTCTTCCTTCATTTTATTTTTCCAGCCAGGTGATCCTGCAAGTTCAAGGGGAAACTACAGATGAGAGGGCTACACTTGACAGTTGTGACTTCCTCTGAGCAGTCAGGCAGAAGCATGGAGAATGATTTTGACCTACATGAAGTTTGTTTTGGGAATGCTGACTGACAGGTGTTTCTTATTTGGAACAGCACCATCGCTTTCGAGCCCATTCTAAAAACTGGTGTTTATCTAAAGTGGTCTTCTTAGCGATTTATCTCTAACTTTCTCCTATGTAACTATAAACCTATTGTACTATAACGTAAAGATGCACCAATCTTACATATTTAGTGCGATTTGGTGAAATACTTTTTAATGAATTAATCAACAAAAATGAAATAAACAATTGAATAATACAACTGCAAGGTATAAAAGTCCTGGATGCACAAAGATTTGGCAGTTACCCACTTCCTGGAGGTAGTTATAGGCTGCAGAGCATGGACAGCATGCAAGGCTCATTCTAATGCTTTCAATTCCCACCAGGATTTAATCCCATATTTCTTTTTTTTATTTACTTATTTATTTTATTCAGTATTTTATTTTTATGACGATAACGGTTGCTAAACAAAGTGTGGTGTGGCTGAGATACTGCACAATATTAAAAACACATATGAACAGCGGCAGTACAACACAGAATCACCTTGGGACACCCAGGTTTTTGCCGCAGGGTTGTATCTCATAATATTAACAACAGAAATATTGTGTTACAAAAATATTATATCCAGTATATTGACTACAATAATATTGTGAAGGAAAAAACGGGAGTGATCATGCGAAACAGGCCTCGTCTCTCACAGGAAGGTTTTATCATAATATTTTGGTCAGAAATGACCACCTTCCAGAACACTATGCCTGTAGCTCAAGGGAAGCAAGGGCACACACAGATGACAGAACTGTATTTGAAAGACAGTCCATGCCTCAAACGCTGCCTGAACCTTATCCAGACCTGGGTTTCCAGCAGGTAGCTGAATCTTACCCCAAGGAAAACAAAAATCCTTTTGTTTGCCAACATTAGCCCCTTCCCTGCTCATGACGAGCTCACCTTGTCATGAACAATGATAAATCTTACTTTCCAGCAGAGAAGGGGAAAACCACTACCAGCCAACTGGTTAAAAAGCTTCAACTTGTCCAAATCTGTCACAACAAAATAACCCTGAAAATATATCAATCATACCTTTCATCCACTGCCTCATCTCTTGGATGCACCATCCACAGGTTCTCAACCTTAATAAACACATACCCAAGAAAATGAAGAAGGCCTGGTACAGGCTCTCATTACTAATAACAGAGAAACCATTCTTTCAGATCTGCTATTCTAGCCCTCATGCTCTGCCGTCTAGGGCCTACAAGGCTACACATGGACCCCTTTTAAGGCCATCTTACATAGAGCTGTATGCATCATCAAGTGCATTGAAGACACATGACCACATCACCTCAACCCTAATGGAACTCCACTTGCTGCCCTTGCCAGCTCACACCATCTTCAAAACCAGGACAGTACTATCAGACTGTAGAAAAAGAAGTGCAAAAATGGACAAAAAAGGAAACAGGCCTCTTCCATCTCTGCACCAGGAAGTACAGCAGCATCCCACAACTGCCCCTGCCCAGCACCAATTTAGGAAAGAGCTGAAAATTACATCATGAGACAGTTGCATCCATTTCGCTTTTTGAAACCAGCTACATATTCAATTACACATTGGGTGTGTTTTTGCCTTTGTATCTGAGCAGTATGCTGCTGTCTTTTGGCTAGGTACGCTATATACACATTACATACATTCTTACATCATAGATACAGGATTTTCCTATAGAAATTAAACAGACAGAATCATATCAAAGACACCCAATTAATCTGTGTAATGAAGGACATCATCCTGTCCTCTGAAAACCTGCATTCATAACATTTTTAGTGATGTATTGAGCTTCTTGAGGTTCTCACTGAGCTTTCTCACATATAAGTCACCATGGAAAGACTGTCAGAACCTTGTGAGAAACAAAGTTCAGTAAGCATTTAAGAGCCAGGACTTTAATGCCCACCTAATGCAATCTGGAGTGTGAGGTGGTATTATCTAAATATCAAAGGCGGCACCGCTATTGATCAGATTCCTTGATCAGAGCTGTTCTGACAATTTCTTCCAAAGCCTTCATAGATAATCCAATACCACGACCACCACCAATTCAGTGCCATGAAATGAAGGGCCAGATTGAGCAAGATCAAAGAGTCCAGCATCTTATGGAAAACTAGGGTAAGAAATTGGGTTATTGGTTGAGAGGAGTAGAAGCTGCATTCAGACAGCAACCACAATCTTTGTCAGGGTAAAGCACAAAATATCACTAAATTAACTTGTGCCTAACCCTCTGGTAGCTTGCCACAAAGCAGTCAGGCATAACGTAGAGGCAATGTGTAAAGTATTTATGCAGCACTCACACAGTAATAAAGTGAAAACACAACACAAGAAAAATACCAAACCAATTGATAAAACCTGAGTCTATTTTCATAATTACATTATACCAGAATGACAAAAATCCAACCAGTAGAAATGGAGATATTGGCTTTTTAATGTATATGTAAAATAGCACCTAGAAGCAGAAAGCGCCAACTGTGGGTATCTGGCCGCCCTGGACCAGTACATAGTCACAATTTCAGGCTGACCATGATGGAGCACAGGCTGGGCACAGGACCAAGTGGGACCTGCTGGGAGTTGTAACTTATGTCCTTGGTGTGAAGTCTGTGTGGCGGTAGTTTGTTAGGCTACGCATTGCTCATTGTTGGTCCCTATGAAGCTTTCAGCTTTGTGAGTCTTAGCATTGCTTGGCGTCAGTTCCAATGAACCTATCAGTTCTGCGGAGAGGCTTTGCAGAGTTTCTCGTTACTTCGCACAGGATTTAATGGAATCCTCAGTTAGGCAAGGAGGAGTGCTCTCTAATTCTTGCCAAGGGTCCTCGACCTGGGAAGTACCTCTTGGGGATCAGGACTCATGCCAGCAGAGGCCAGTTGGAGGGCTCAGGAGGTTCAGGCAGGTCCATACGTAGCAGGTCTGCTGGGCAGTTGCAGGCAGGACTCTGAAGTTAGTTGTATCCCTGTAGCTCACACAGGAGGTCAGCAAGGTAGTTCTCCAAGCATCAGGGCAGTCCTCGGGCATCAGCACAGTCTTTCTTCTGCAACTTCCACAAGCGCAGGAGTATTCTGATGAGTGGTTCTGGAGGTCCAGCTTTTGTGTAGGTGGACTCCCTGACCTACTCCACGTCTGCTTCTGTAAAGTTCTTCCTCTTCCCTTGTCAAGATTCCAAACTGTCAGGGGTGACACAAGGAAGGGAAGGCCCGGTGTCAGGTCTCTTTGGGTGTGCAGGAGACAAAGTCCTTTGAAGTGTAAGTGGGGCTGGGTACAGCTCCATCCCTAGAAGTCCTGGCATCGTAGCCCATCCTGTCAAAACAAAAGCCCCTTTTGTGATACTGGCTGGAACTAAAACACAAACCCCCAACATCAGAGCTATTCACAGTCATGTGACCCAGGACACTGAAAGAATGCACAAATGGTTAGGACAAGAAAATGCCATCTTTTCCAAAGTGGCCTTTTCAAAATTGTGACTTAGAATCCAACTTTTGCATTAAAGAGGCTTTTAAAGTAGTGAAGTAGTGTGGCTCACTGGTTAGAGGCGGCAGACCCGAGAGCAGAAGACGGCCCGGGACCAGGGTTCGATTCCCGACGCGGCATGTTTCTGGACCAGGGTCAGCGGACTCGATAATTCTCTCGCCTCGGTGCCCACTCTGATCAGCGATCACACTCGGCAACTCTGGGCATTAGCTTGCCTCATCTTCACTTACGGCCCCACCAGACCGCCGGGGATGCCTGGTCTCACCCTGGAGATACCCACTAAGGGACCATCTCTCAGGGAAGCCAGGAAGGGTTTCGCAGCGGTCGAAGCGCGGAGATACTCCTCCGGGAGTCGATCCTAGCGCTATATAAACTTGCAATTAATTAATTAATTAAATTAGTTCATTCAAATGTAAACAGCATACATCTACCTGCACCCACTTATTAAATATAATACAGTCATGGCTTGAAAACTTATTAAAATGTTACTAGACCTAGAGGTCTAGTAGCTTGAAAAATCTACTCGACCTTACTGTAATGTACTTGACCTCTGTCTCTGAAAGCCGAGCAAATGTGACACGATAAGGTGTAAAGGCATATTTATTGCTCATCCACTTTGTGAGCAATAAAGATGCCTTTAACTCTTGTTATCTTGTCCCATTTGCCCTGCTTTTAGAGACAGAGTTAAAAAGCCAGTTTGTCTTCCTTCTCACCAGAAAGGGTGAGTAGGCCCTAAAAATTAGCTCATCCTGATTAAATCTGGCTCACCATAGCGAGCGGGCACGTGGGTTTTTCGAGCCCTGACAGTACCCAAATGTTAGTCAATGGGAGAGCTAAGCCTTACAACAGCAAAAACCAACTTGAGGAGTTTTTCACTGCCAGGAAATGTAAAACTTAACCATGCATGTCCTACTTTTTTTAATACAAAACATCCTGACCTATGATCCATTAGGGCCTGCCTTAAGGGTGGCTCAGTGGACTAATGCGTCCATTGCAGGGGCCTGTGTTCGACCTCATGGTCACAGGTTCAAATCCCGGTGGGTCCACTCAGCCTTTCATCCATCTGAGGTCGATAAAATGAGTACCATTGAGTTGGGTAACAATGAACATCTGTTATTCAGCGCCAAGAGACCTCTGGGTGAACGTGCGCTTTACAAATACACATGTTATGTTATGTTAAGGGTGACTGATAAATATTAAAAAGGAAGGTTTAACCTGGCTAAAGGTTTATTTAGTTTTTTGAGAAGTTTTGTGGAGTAGTGTGGCTCACTGGTTAGAGGAGGCAGACCTGGAAGCAGAGGTCAGCCCGGGACCAGGGTTCAATTCCCGGCTCGGCGGGGTCTTGAGTCCTAAAAATGTCCATGGACTCGACAATTCCTGCTCCGGTGCCTACTCGATTCACGGGTTCAAACTCTGCGCAATCTCCACAACGGCCCCTTGCAGCGGGATGCCTGGCTTTCACCCTGCAGATACCCTGCGGGGTTATCTCACAGGTGAATACCAGGATGGGTTCCCTAAGCAAGCGCTTAGAAACCGCTTGGTGATTTGCGCTATATACATTCCTGTACATTTACATTTACACAAAGTGTCTTTAGTGATTGGCACAGAGAGTTCTGCTGCCCACTAGCAGCATTTAATTTACAGGCCCTGGATACTTGTAGTTCAATATATTAGGAGCTTACAAGTAAGTTAAATATGCCAATTACGTATAAGCCAATTTTACCACATTTTAGGGAGAGAGAACAAGCACTTTATCACTGTTCAGCAGGGGTACAGTTTGCAGAGTCCTAATGCCAACAAACACAGTTTGAACAACAAAAGGCAAAAAAGGACCATGCTTAACTACTGGTCTACTGCTGACGAATTGCCCTTTATCACCAAACGGTAAAAGTCATATTGAGAAATAATTCACTAAATTGAAAGAGTCAGCAGTAGGCTTTTTGAGCATTGGACTACCTTTGAGCTCTGAGGATAGTGCACCTTGACCAGCTGAGCAGTTGTTATCAGTTAGAGAGGGGAAACATTCTTCCCCCCAGCATTAAGATGACTCATCTTGCATGGACTTTGAGGACTATAGTGGTCTAATTGTGTTTACTGGTTTGGTTAATAGGGCCTCAAAACAACTGTAAAGGCATTATTCTCTTTGGCTCATCTTCTCAGCAGAAATGCTAAGCATTACCTACACTTAGACATAATTCCCAGTTAGGTAGCAAGTTGATTTATAATGCCCACTAAGTTCTGGATAAAGCAAGTAGACAATAAATCAAGAAGGTCAAGTGACATTAAGAATACCAGGCTAGAAAGTTTGTTTGTAATTGTAAAGACCACCCCTGAAAATATTGGCATCATTATCGGTTTGATTATGATCAATTATCACACAAACAGATTTTCTAGCTGCTTAACTGACTTTGACAGACTGCCTAACAGCATTCTACCATCCTATATTCCTTTTGTAACATTCCATAGACAAGAAGTATACCAATCAGCTGAGGTCTTTTATTTAGCTTGTCTGATTCTTGTTGTAGTTATAATCAAGAGTATTGATTGAACCAATGCATGTGGCAGAAGCAGGGGAAATCTCATATCATAAACTTATTAAAACAGTGTTCTCCCCAGTCTTTGCTGAATAGGAATTTTAGTTGCCTAAGGCCTGTATCTCTTTGCCTACTCCAGCTCAAATAATATCATGGAATAGATGTTATATGAAAAGATTTAGCAACTTTTGTCAGTGTTTTGGAAAGGAGAATGTATTTAAAGATGTGGCTGGTTACATGCTTATGATCTACAACAAGTTGTTCCTAACCTGTGACAGTACACAAATCAACTAGTAAACAAGCCATTAGGCAGTCAGACACCTCTACCAACATGATTAAGTCATCCAGATGAATTTAGTACCAACGTGGATTTAGCCATTGCAAAAAAGTATCCAACCATATCTCCAGTACTAGGAGGGCAATAGAGTATGGCTTGGTATTGTAAAAGAAAACTAGTATTGTAGAGTTAGAACATTACTGCTGTGAAGCTTGTCTAGTTGTAATCTGCCATCTTGAAATTGTCACAGAGGAATCGTGTAAACACCAATGAAAGCGGTACATTCAGGTTATATTTAACTATTTTTTAGAGTAAATTCAACTCATCTATATTCTGCAGAGGCCACATGGTTACTTAGAAATTATGCCTTCTTGTACTCACCCAAGCAAATCTCATACTTATAATGTATCCTTCTTAAAACTCAGTGATATATGGTGACCAAGCAGAGCTAGTCAGAACTAGCCTGAAGTGGCCTTTATTGAGAATCTCAGAAACACTCTGGAAGGGTATTCTGAGACAACCTTGGTTTTGTGATATCTCTCAACATTGGGATTGTATGCTCCTGCCTATTGATCCTTATTGATCATTAATCTAAACAGAAAGGGAGAGATAATATTGGGAATGCAAGTAAATCTATTTCCAGGAGGATTGTATGTGTTGAATGATATGAAGATGGAGAAGGAGGTGGCATATTAGGTGCAAACATCCTTAAATCTGATGTTGAGGGGATATAAAGAAGGTGAATAAATCAAGAAGCATGTGAGCACTGATATCACTTGTAGGATACAAGCGGGGTGAGATAGAATGGGATACAAATTATCTATAGAGTCTATGTAGGTATATGTATGGATAAAGTAGAAGATGGTACAACAGCCAAAGAGCTTACATAGGAAATCCTAAGAGAAGTTATCGGTAGGAGAAGTCTCTTCTTTAGCCACCTTGCTTAGGGGCAGTTCATAAAAAAGTTAATTTGCTCCTTGGAGGGGTAAGTCTTAGTTCCATTCTGGGAGAGATCTATATGAGAACAGAGTTTCAGATCCTCTTAAAATTCTAATGTAATATATTTTCTTATTCCAGACTGTCAGTATTGAAACAGATCACTAACATAATATAGAATCTATCGGGGAGAGCTCCATTGAGGGCCAAGACTTGCGCAGCCTAGCTGATGACACTGCAGTCTGTGCTGGGGAGTGCCGGCCCGCCCTCTTCTGTTTGGCACCTAGACGCCTGCATGGCCATCCTCCCATCGCAGCCCCCCACTTGTGACCTGAGGTGGGTGCCTTAACCTGGATGGCCCGGGTGGACCTCAGATTCCAAATCCATCGGGGTGAGCTGCAACGGGGACCTAGACCTGCGAGACCTCAGAGGTGAGAGGTGACTATGAGGGGCTGCTCCTAATCTCCCCCTCATCATTTTGCTGCACTTTCCATGCCACCCAGTGCACCTTCTTCCCTTGGGATTTGCCTGCTTTACACCGTGAGGGACTCCCACCCCTGATATTATTGGATGTCCCTATATGACTGTTGCTGCTGCCTTGGGTTTGGGAATACCCTGGAACCTTCTGAACCACCTGCCTATGACTGTATGCCTACAAGCATAAGCAGTCTTGGTGTGAAAATCTTGGGGTGATTGTTGTCTGTGCCATTACTCACTGTTTGACTCGCATGGGATACAGGGGCCGGCAAGGGACACTCAGGCACATGCATCACACTTTGGCACCAGGTAACTTCTTCCATATATGGTGGTTATGTTCAACTATTGAAACATTTTGGAAAGAAAGTCTTAACCTCATTTAGGCTTTCCATTCCCACATTCCCACTCTATAGTTGTCCTTGGCATCCATACCGTTAAAGCAGAGGTCTCCAAACCATTCCTGGAGGGCCGGATACATGCCATCTTTTTAAAATTACTACATGTATCTCAATGGGGATATCCAAAAAATCTGGCATGGATCCGGCCCTCCAGCACCCGTTTGGAGACCCCTGCGTTAAAGCTATGACACAGGTAGAATTTTGTCTGGCTAGTCACATTTCCGGCGCTGCCAAACAATGAATTGATTTGCATTGGAAAAAACCTAATGATCCCTCCTTTTCAAACTGGGTAACACACCACTGGCACATCTTGACTATCTAACATCTCTCACATAAGATTACATGCAAAGAAGGTAAGTCTGCACATACTTGGCAACCATGGATAAATTACGATACAAACCTAGAAAACATGTTTCACACCTCCTAGACTCAGAGCCTTCCAGTTGTTTGATTAAAGACTACCCACATTGTACCGGTTGTTATATAAGTGGTGCCACCTGATGATCACACTATCCCATCCCTCTATACATTGGAACTCATACCCTTCCATTATTCTACTAGATTCCCTATGACCTCCCCTCAGAACGATTGCGAGACCCTCTGATTCCTTTCAAACTAGATCATTTCAGCACGTTGTTTGAGTCTCTTTTATTCAGTGCTGCTGAAATCTGTTTCTTTTTACAACATACTGCATTTGTATCCTTTGGACACTTTTCAAGATTGTATTGCTCACATCGCCATGTGTATTACGCACTACCACTTTAGCCTTTGTCAACAGAGTATGTCCATTTTAGGTTTTGGAATGCTGGATGCTCTTGTATGCGTTTGCAAGGTGTCCCATTTCTGTTTTTGGACTTAGAAACTGGATAATAAAAATGTATTGTGTAAAGAAACTGACACATGCTGAAAGATGAGGAAACTGTTGTATTCTTCAACCACACCGGTAAAGAAAAAATATACATAAAACTTATTTTTTACCTAAATGTAAAAATTGTAACTAGACATAAAAACATAAAGTAGCAAATAAATATTAATAAACTCTCCAACTTCTATCTCTTTACATAGACTTCCTAAAAAATTAAAGTCTTCAATACAAAAACGGATAAAGTGCCACAAAAACATCTTTCAGTGTCAGAAACTTTTAGGAAACACTCACACTCGCTGGATGATGTCAGCAGGGATGTCATTAGAGGTGTCACTGACCATATAATGAGTAGTGTAAATGTGAGGTCATAAGCAGCAGGGACCGTAAATTATATTTAGCTCAGGTAACCCTAACTGCTGAATTGCTATGGTTCTGTGTGTGTAAAATCTGAACCTAACCAAAATGCCCCTGAAATCTTTGTTTTTTTCAGTAAATTTCTAAGTTTTAAAAAAAATCTTATTTCCTAACTATAATGCCCCTGTAGCCTGTGTTGTTTTAGTGCAATTCACCATTTTAATATAAATTGTACTACAATTTTACCCATAAGTTCTAATTACTAAAATACATTTTCAAATGCCTATAAATGTATTTTATTTCCACATTCAGTCTTATATATTTAAAAAAAATAATAATAATGTAATAATTATGGCAAGTTAACTTTTGTAGTCTGTCTATAAGGGCAAAGTCTTTCTTTTTTTAGAATTCAGTTTATGGATCCGCAGATCCATTCCACAAAACGCACACATCCCATATGAAAACAACAATCTAATAGAAAATATGCTACTGCAATTTTGAACAGGCGTATCACTGCCTGTGTGAGGGTGTGTAAGTGGCTGTGTGAGTGACTGTGTGGGTGTGTGAGTGGCTCAATGTGTGTTTAAGTGGCTGTGTGGGTGTGTGAGTAAGTTTGTCAGTGGCTTATGCGTGTGTATGTGGGTGTGTGAGTGGGTGACTGTGTAAGTGGCTGTGTGGGACTGTGAGTGGGAATATAAGTCGTTTTTGTCATGATTTGCCTACTTGCGCCTCCCTGACAACATATCCCAGAATGCTAAGGAGGGGGCAGAACTGAATCGATATATCCCCGGCGTCCACCAGGGGGCCTTGTAAGTGATTACTCTTTGGAACCTGGTTGTGTTTGTGTCGAGTTCCGTGTTTGGGAACTGCTGTTCAGGATCAAAGAACAGAAGCCTGTGATTTTGTAGGCTTTTCTGATGTACGAAGATTTTGTTTGTTAAAGACATCGGGAAAGGAACTTCTCTTCGTCCTTTCTTTCCGCGTGCGGCTGCCGCGAGTTAAGAAAAGCGGGTCTCTGTGGAGAAGCCTAGTTCGGAGACTGTGGACAATGAGAAGGCGTCTCCGTGCCTTGACAACTCACCCGATCGCGTGCGGCTGCCGCGAGGAAGGGTTTCCAGCTTTGGTGCTCTAACCGGAGAACGGTTTGGTTTTGGATTCTAGTGGCTAAAGAAAGGAAACCTGCTTCTGGTTTTTTTTTGTACTTTCGTTTCTTCCCGCATGCGGCTGCCGCGAGGAAGGAATCAGCTTACTCAGTGGAGAACACCTGGTATAAGGAGTGTGAGAAAACGCCCGCAACAAAACACTAAAAAGTGCAGTCCAATTTCTACGATAATCTGGTAAGCCTCGGAGGAGGTTGAATTCGTTATTTCCTATTTTTGTTAGTGTTCCATATTTAGTTGGGCCCAGCTAGGAATACTATTTCGTGTTCTATTCTTGTCCTTGGATGAACTGGTATCGTTTGGAAAGACTTTACTGAATCCTTCTACTCCAGTGTCTTGAACTGATGTTTTAGCATTGACAAGAAATCCCACGCTGGGTTACTGGAGAGATTTGTTATACTTTCAGGGGAAGTGAGATAAGGGTATGTGTGTTGCATGATTGTCCATTGAAGTATTCTAATGTGTTGTTGAACAAACAGTAATCATTGGTTTTCTTACAGGAAGCACTCATGTACAGAGAAGTATCTATGACATAGAGGGGCAGAGGTCACCTCCTGATTAATGTGGTATGTATCGGTTCATTAGCGAGAATTGAATGAGAGTAGTCAGAATTGATGTGATAATTCTTTCTTCTTGTCGTTTCAGCTATCCCTTCCATTGCTGTTCCTTTCCTTACCCTTCCCTGACTTATCCCTCGCTTGATTACCTCTACGCTCTATGTTTATTTTACAGTCAGAGTGTGGGGAAATCAGGAGGTGGACCCCTTTCAGCATCACCCTGATCCCGAGGATGAGCAGACTGTGATAGAATCACTTACCGAAGAAATATACCCCTCCCGGTCAGGGGGTGCTGAAAGATGACCACTTTAGAAGATGTGATGCAGGCATTGTTGGTTGTACAGCAGGAGCTAGTTAATTCTCGTGCCGAAACAGCGGCCCTTAAAGAAAGGTTGGACAGACAAACCCGAAACCCTTTTCAATCAATCATTTGAAGCTTATGCTTCGGTGGGAGCTCCACAGATACAAGTTACGGTGCCCCCACCCATACCATTGGCCAGCCCAGAGAGGTATACAGGGGACCCTCTTAAGATACAGATGTTCTTAACCCAGATCACTTTACACTTTTTATGTAGGCCAGCTTCCTTCCCCACTAATCACTCTAGAGTGGCTTTTGCTATCTCTTACTTAACGGGAGATGCAGCGAATTGGGCGGTCCCCTTAGTACGCAAAGACGATCCCTTTTTAACAGATTGGGTGGCCTTCTGAATGGAATTCGAGAGGGTGTTTGATAGGCGGGCTACCACCCTCAGTGCAGACCGCGATTTATTGGGTCTATGACAAGGAAGAAAAGATCTTGTATCGTATATGACTACGTTCAATAGACTAGTAGGGGAAACTGCTTGGCCGGAAGAGAAGAGGATGGCGCTTTACTATCAGGGATTGAATGAGGAAATGAAGGATGTCCTGGGGCAAATTAACCCCCAACCCACTAGTTCTATAGGGTTGATTAATCTTACATTGAGGTTGGACCATCGTCTCTCTGAGAGGGGAGGTGAGCGTCGGCGGTGTGGTAGATCCGGGAGTGGTTATGAGGTGGAGAGCCCCCCCGCACAAGAAAGAATCAGGACCTGAGGCTATGGAAATAGGGGCAGTTCGTCCTCCTTTAACCAAAGCTGAAATAGAAAGCAGACGAGCCCAAGGCTTATGCATGTACTGCGGTAAAAAAGGGCACTATGCGCGGGACTGTACTATGAAACATCAGAAAAGGAGTTCTTATTTCCCTGCAAAAAAGGTGGTGGATGTGGTAGCCAAAGGCACTTATGAAAGTCAGGATGTAAGTGAGAGCACTGAGAGTATGCAAACACCCGCTAAAGAGTGGAGGATACCTTCTTTGGGGGTGGTTGATAGTGCGGAGTCAGTGTCACATGTAGTATTGTCCTTGTTTCTAGGCTCAGGACAACAACAGTATCCGGTGAGCATTATGGTAGATTCCGGTGCTACTGGGAATTTCATTGACTACGGTTTAATTAAGAGGTTGGGACTTAAGAAAGTGCCCACTCACAAACCTGAGTTAGTTTTGGCAGTGGACGGTACCCCGTTGAAGTCAGGTCCCATAGTAGAGCATACAGAGGTGTTGGAATTGTCTCTTTGTGGACAGCCTTCGGATCATGTAGAATACATCGTGTTAAATATGATAGAGGCTCCACAATATGAAATCATTCTAGGGATGCCCTGGTTGTGGCAGCACAATCTGTCAATGGACTGGAAGTTAAAGACCATCCAGTTTACTTCAGAGCTATATGTGTCCCAATGTTTACGGAAGGCCAGTGCAGCACACACGCTATCCTTAGCCCAGGTGTTTCAAGTGGCTACAGCAGAAGAGAAAGAGGTTGCATTACCTATAGAGTGCCAACGGTATCAAGCTGTGTTTAGTGAAGTGGAGGCTGAGAGACTCCCACCTCATCGCGACTATGACTGTCGTATTGATTTGGTGGAGGGTGCCAAGATACCTACCTGCCGTGCATATGCGTTGTCTGATTCCGAAACGAATTATTTGAAAGCATATCTGGAACATATTTGTTCATTGGGGTTTATTCGACCATCGCGTTCTCCAGCGGCCTCGCCTCTTTTTTTATATCGAATGCCAATGGTGAGTTACGCACTTGCATAGATTTCAGACAGTTGAATAAAATCACGGTTAAAAACCGTTATCCTCTTCCGCTCATTCCCGTCCTGTTAGACGAGGTAAAGGAGGCCAACATTTACACCCGGTTGGACCTGCGTGGGGCATAGCACTTGGTACGGATTCAGGCCGGGGATGAGTGGAAGACGACGTTTAAAACACGCTTTGGTTTGTTTGAGTATTTGGTGATGCCGTTCGGGCTTTGCAATGCCCCTGCGGCATTCCAATACTTTCTCAACGACATCATGAAAGAGTACATCGATCGCTTTGTTGTCATGTATATCGATGATATTCTGATTTATTCAGATACTCCCACTCAGCACGTTAGTCAGGTCATTTTGATCCTCAAAAGACTACAGGAACACTGCTTGTACTGTAAACTCAGTAAGTGTGAGTTTGGAGTGACTGAAGTGGAATTTTTGGGTGTGGTTTTGAGTCCCCAGGGTTTTAGGATGGCAGATAGAAAATGAAGGCAGTTCAGGAATGGCCCACCCCTAGGAGTGTGAAAGATGTGCAATGCTTCCTAGGTTTCTCCAATTATTATCGGAGATTTATTTCTCATTTCTCGCAGCTAGCCTCTCCAGTAACCCGGTTGTTGAGAAAGGGTGTTTCCTTCTGCTGGACCCCTGAAGCTGGGGAAGCGTTTGACCAGTTGAAAAAGGCCTTCTGTACTGCACCCATATTGAGACATCCACAATCTGATGTCCCGTTCGTAGTGGAAGCCGATGCCTTGGATGTAACGATAGGGGCGGTCCTGTCTCAAAGAGATAAACAAACTGGTCAACTGCACCCTGTCGCATTTGTGTCCAAAAAACTGAATCCGGTGGAGGTGAATTATACAGTGGCTGAAAAAGAACTGCTGGTGGTTAAGAGGTAGTTTCAGGAGTGGAGGCCATATCTGTGGGGGGGACAACACCCTGTCACAGTGTATTCAGACCATCGAAACCTGCAATTTATGAAGACGGCCAGGCACCTATCTGAGCGACAAATGCGCTGGATGTTGTTTTTTGCGGAGTACGACTTTACCATCACCTTTCGTCCCGGGGCTGACAACAGAAAAGCGGATTCGTTATCTCGTCAAATGGACTCAGAATCATCTACTAAAGGAGAGCAGTTGTCCATTCTATCTCCAGAGATGGTGGTGTGTTCCACAACAGTTGAGCAGTTTTTTGAGGAGGTTCGTAATCAACGATCTTTAACTCAATGGCAGAAGTGGGCTGGGAAGGAGAAACAACGTACACTGAAACATGGGCTACCAATGTGAAATAACACTCTGTTTCTTCCCACGCATAATCTACGATTGATGGCCTTTAACTGGTGTCATAACGCCATGGTTGCCGGTCATCCGGGCCATCAGATGACCTGACCATTCATGCATTACAAAGACATTTCTGGTGGGAGGGTATGTCACAGAATGTGAAGGACTGGATAGACCAGTGTGAGACTTGTGCTAGAGCCAAGAGTGAACAGTCCAGGAGTAAGGGTTTGCTGATGCCGCTGCCTACACCCTCAAGGCCTTGGCAGGTGATAAGTATGGATTTTGCCCTTGGATAAAGGTTGTGACGCCATCCTGGTAGTGGTGGATAGCATGACTAAAATGGGACATTTTATTCCGGATGTATGACGTTAGCACGCATACTATTACCACGCATACCTTTACAACGCGCTATTTACAACGAATACCGTTACAACGCTTAGCGCTTTGAGGTGCTGGGTAGTGGTAAGTATAATTTTATATTCCAACTGCAGTCCCCGTGGACACTAGGGAAGGTGTTGGATATAAAATTAAACTTATTCCCTATCCTAGAGCGCCCCCCAGCGCATTGCCTTGTAATGGTATGCGTGGTTATGCCTGCGTTGTAATGGTAGTGCGTTGTAACAAATGCGTGCTAAACGTTGTATACCTTTTATTCCATGCCGGAATCTTCCTACAGCTGCACAAACAGCGCAGTTGTTGTTAACTCAGGTGGTGCGGTTGCATGGTATACCCAAGGTCATCATTTCTGATCGTGATCCGCAATTCGTCGCAAGGTTCTGGCACACGTGGTGTAAGGTGTTACACGTGAAAGATGCTTTGTCTAGTAGTTTCCATCCCCAGTCTGATGGCCAAACAGAGAGACTGAACCAAACTCTTAAATAATATCTGCGATGCTACGCTGAAGAGGCGAGTGATTCATGGGTGTCTTTGTTGTGGCTGGCCGAGCTATCGTACAAAAATGCTTGGCATTGTTCTACTGGGGAGTCTCCGTTTAGAGCAAATACGGGTTATCATGCAGACACCTTGCCAATCACCGTTCCTAGTGATGTGCAAAACCATCCTACCGTTGCTGCTCGGATGAAGGCCTTGTTAAAGATCCACTGTCGCGTGCAGATGCACTTGGAGAAGGCGAAGTCCTCTTACAAGAAGTGGGAAGATCGGCATCGTCAGGAGGGTCCGGTATATCATGTTGGGTATAAGGTGTGGCTTTCGACGAAAAACATCCGGTTTCGTTACCGCAGTATCTTCCACCCTCGTTTCATTGGACCGTACGAGATACTCCGGGTGGTGAATCCGGTGGCATACAAGCTGAAGTTGCCCGCCTCCTTAAGGATTCATTCGGTCTTTCATTTAAGTTTGTTGAAACCTGCCATTGCAGGTCGTCGTAAGGAGGTTCCTCCAGTAGTGAGAGATGGTCAGCTGGAGTTTGAGGTACGGCGTATCCTGGATTCACGATATCGGAGAGGTCAGCTGTGGTATTTGATCTCGTGGAAAGGGTATACATCGGAGGACGATTCTTGGGAGCCATGTATGGGTGTGCATGCCCCTCGTGCGGTGAGGCTGTTCCATGCCCAGAATCCGGGGAAGCCTGGTGCTAGGAGGCGCTAGGAGGGAGGACATATTGTCATGATTTGCCTACTTGCGCCTGCCTGACTACATATCCCAGAATGCTAAGGAGGGGGCAGAACTGAATCTATATATCCCCGGCGTCCACCAGGGGGCCTTGTAAGTGATTACTCTTTGGAACCTGGTTGTGTTTGTGTCGAGTTCCGTGTTTGGGAACTGCTGTTCAGGATCAAAGAACAGAAGCCTGTGATTTTGTAGGCTTTTCTGATGTACGAAGATTTCGTTTGTTAAAGACATCGGGAAAGGAACTTCTCTTCGTCCTTTGTTTCCTCGTGCGGCTGCCGCGAGTAAAGAAAAGCGGGTCTCGGCGGAGAAGCCTAGTTCGGAGACTGTGGACAATGAGAAGGCGTCTCCGTGCCTTGACAACTCACCCGATCGCGTGCGGCTGCCGCGAGGAAGGGTTTCCAGCTTTGGTGCTCTAACCGGAGAACTGTTTGGTTTTGGATTCTAGTGGCTAAAGAAAGGAAACCTGCTTCGGGGTTTTTTTTGTACTTTCGTTTCTTCCCGCGTGCGGCTGCCGCGAGGAAGGAATCGGCTTACTCAGTGGAGAACACCTGGTATAAGGAGTGCGAGAAAACGCTCACAACAAAACACTAAAAAGTGCAGTCCAATTTCTACGATAAGCTGGTAAGCCTCGGAGGAGGTTGAATCGTTATTTCCTATTTTTGTTAGTGTTCCATATTTAGTTGGGCCCAGCTAGGAATACTATTTCGTGTTCTATTTTTGTCCTTGGATGAACTGGTATCGTTTGGAAAGACTTTACTGAATCCTTCTTCTCCTGTGTCTTGAACTGATGTTTTAGCATTGACAAGAAATCCCACGCTGGGTTACTGGAGAGAGTTGTTATACTTTCAGGGGAAGTGAGATAAGGGTATGTGTGTTGCGTGATTGTCCATTGAGGTATTCTAATGTGTTGTTGAACAAACAGTAATCATTGGTTTTCTTACAGGAAGCACTCATGTACAGAGAAGTATCTATGACATAGAGAGGCAGAGGTCACCTCCTGATTAATGTGGTATGTATCGGTTCATTAGCGAGAATTGATGAGAGAGTAGTCAGAATTGATGTGATAATTCTTTTTTCTTGTCGTTTCAGCTATCCCTTCCATTGCTGTTCCTTCCCTTACCCTTCCCTGACTTATCCCTCGCTTGATTACCTCTACGCTCTGTGTTTATGTTACAGTCAGAGTGTGGGGAAATCAGGAGGTGGACCCCTTTCAGCATCACCCTGATCCTGAGGAGGAGCAGACTGTGACAGTTTTATGGGTCTGTGAGTGGGTGTATGAGTGGCTGAATGGGTATATGAGTGGTTGTGTGGGTGTGTACAAGGTTGTGTGAGTGTGTGAATGGGTGTATGAGTAGGTGTGTAGGAGGCTATGTGAGTATATGAGTGGTTTTGTGAGTGGGTGTGTGTGACTCGGTGTGTGAGTGGTTGTTTGGGTATGTAGATTAGTTTCTGAGTATGTGAGTAGGTATGTGGGTCTGTGAGTGGGTGTTTGTGTTTATTATTTGGAGTCTGGATCTGGTGATCCACTGTGGAACACAGAGGGGTTGCACTGCAGTGGATCCACAGACCCTTGCGCACTGAACAAATATATATTTTGCACAATTTCTTGCCCATGAGAGGTCCCTCACAGACTCCTCCATCAGCCCCATCTATAATTTTTGACTTGTATTTCCCCCCTGGGAACCAAGTCCTGATGCACAAAATGGCAGCTGCAAATTTCCTCTCATGTTGCAGCTAGGCAATTGCGTCATTTTTATTGGTGCGTAGCCCCGCAGAGCTACTAAAGTGAGTTTGTGATGGATCCACGTCTCTAGATATACATAAATCTTTTTATTTTAATAACTTCAAAACTACTGTACAGATGTATACCACATTACAAATCATTCTTTCTGGACCAAGTTCTAGGTTTCTGACAAATTTGATGTAATTTCGATTAGAGGTTCGGGATGTAGTAGTGTCTAAAATCCTCATGGGAAATTGCATGGGGAAAGTACATTTTGGGACCCTCCCCTTTTTCTCGACCTCTGCTTGACATATCTTCCTAAAAATTAATTTCCAGACAGCACCTAAAGTGACTGGAAAAAAGTTTTGAAAATTTTGGGGAGATTTGTCAAATAGTGCCAAAGTTATTAGCAACACAAAAAATGCTCTTCCTATAGAAACTAGATTCTAACTAGAAATACCTACTAGCACCCGCAGGGATTGAGAAAAAAGGGGGTCCTAAAACACAACATCCCCATGTATTTTCCACTGACTTTTTTAGGCTGTGCTACAGCAAAAATTTGGCAGGAAGCTACATATTGACACACAGATTGTGCTTTTTGTGATTTGAAGTGAAAAAAGCACAGGTTTCAGGGATGTTATACATTTCACTTGTACAAAACCAGAGACATTCGGCCTTTATAGTTAGCTGAGCTAACCATAACTTGTGCCCTGGCAATGCACTGCTCATGACGTCACATATTACATTACTCATGACATGGTCAGTGACATCATTGATGACATCACTGAAGACATCTCAAATTACATTATCCATTTAATATTCGATGTACCTCCTCTTACCCTAATATCACCTTTCATACACCCACTCTAAAATATAGACTACCTTTGCAAATTCAGAAATAGGCAACAGAAGTCCTGAAAGAGGAATAAAGGTGAGGAAAAAACAAGAGAAGTGCAGAAATAAGCAACAGAGGTGCAGAAAGAGGCCTACTTTGACTGCACCTTTCCACAGAATCATACAAAGTAGCCTAATCACTAATCCTTCTCCCAAAATGTCTTAAACCTCACTTTTCTCTTGAAGGTACACTATTCATTGACTGCTCAAAATGATAGGCCTACCAAATATAAAACAGCAATCCTAAGCATATCACTGTTAAAAGTATCACCAAGTTTGGGAAGGTATGCATGCGTGTTTCTGCTTTTAATTAGTGACATGTTACATAAAAATAAACATACAAATTCTTGAATACCTGTGTTTCAAACAGCATACTCTGTAAATTTGTGTACAAAATATTGTATGCCTTTCATTCTGCTCCTAATACAGGGCACATTGGTATTCAATAGTATATTTTAGGGGCTCTATAACACCAATATACACAAGACATGTCTGACAGTGCAACCTAATGACAGAGCAGAGCTAAGAAGTTTTGACCACTTATAGGAGAAGCAACCCCCTATTTAAGCTACTATCTTCAGATGCATAACACATGTGAGAGTACATGTACAAGTAGACACATACAATCGCGAGAGTACACAGACCTTTAAACTTAACAGCTTGCACTTCCTATTTGAATACCGAAAGAGGTGAGAGAAGTACAGGGAGAAGATCGAGAATTGCAGAAAAAAACAAGAGAGGTGCAAAAAGAGTAAGAAATGAGCAGAAAGAGACAAGAGAGTTACACAAAGAGGCAAGAGAAGTATAGAAAGAGGCAAGAGAAGTACAGAAAGAGGCCAGAGAGGTGCAGAAAGAAGCAAGAGAGGTGAAAAAAGCAACAGAGATGCAGAAGGAGGCAAGAAAAGTACAGAAAGAGAGTTGCAGAAACAAAAAAAGAAGTACAGAAAGAAGCAAGAGCACTACAGAAAGAACCAACAGGTGCAGAAACAGACAGGAGGGCTGCAGAAAAAGGCAAGAGAAGTACAGAAAGAGGCAAGAAAGTTGCAGAAACAGGCAAAATAGGCAAATAAAGAGGGAAGAGGGTACAGAAAGAGGCAAGAGATTTGCAGAAAGAGGCAAGAGGGCTGCAGATATTTGCAAGACAGGTCCAGAAAGAAGCAAGAGCAGTGCAGAGAGAACCAACAGAGGTGCAGATGGAAGCAAGCAAAGTGAAAAAAGAGGCGAAAGGGTTGCAGAAATTCACAAGAGATTTGCAGAAAAATGCAAGAGCAGTGCAGAAAGAACCAACAGAGATGCAGCAACAGACATGAGGTATGCAGAAAGAGGCAAGAGAAGTGCAGAAAGAAGCAACAGAGGTGCAGACGGAGGCAACAGACCTGCAGAAAGAAGCAAGAGAGGTGCAGAAAGAGGCAAGAGAGGTGCAGAAAAAGGAAGAAAGGTGCAGAAAGAAGCAAGAGAAATGCATAAAGAGGCAAGAGACATGCAGAAACAAGCAAGACTTGTTTGCACACCATTAGTACCAATGTAACACTTCACTGTGACCCGCAGCCCCAGGGACTGCCACCTCCCTGGGGCTTTCATAAAAATGCGTGGGGGGCTCCTGCCCCCCACGCTGCCCAGAGGACCACCACCCCCAAAGGCATCACTTTAATTATGGGTGGGAGGACTCACGGACCCCCATGCCACTGGCACCGCCACCTCCCCGGGGCTTCCATTATAATAAAGAAGTGTGGGGGGCTCCTGCCCCTCTCTACACTGCCCCAGGGGCCATCCAATCCCGGGGGCAAAATTAAATTAAGGGCAGGGGTCCGTTGCGGCCCCCCAGCCCCAGTGACCACCACCTCCCTGTGCAAATGCTGAGAGTGGGGCCATGCGGTACCACTCCAGGAGCCCTTCATGGCCCTCAGGACCGCTACACCCCAGGGCCGGCTTCAGCAATGTTCCAGGTTGCCCACCCCGGTACATTGCAGTTTTCTGTGGCAGTATGGGAGCACAGCTCCCGCCCTGTCGTAGCAAATACTGCCTTGCTTCATGGAAGCGAGAGCAGAAAACCTGCTCTCGCTTCCATGAAGCACAGCAGATTGCTTTTGGGCAAAGGTGGCTGCATGTTAGCCTTTCTCACCTTTTTCCTTCTCCCTTGGTCTGAAGCACACGGTGGCTAGCAACACTTCCTGGTTTAAAGTGTTGGCAGCCAATCAGAGACAAGCTCGTGCACGGAGGGCTCAGCCAATCAGATTTCACAATTCTCAAATATCGATATCTGTAAATCTTTAAATATCTAAAAAACTACTGAAGGGAATTACACCATTTAAGAAACAAACAGTGTGCTTTCTGGACCAAGAGCTAACTCGCTGCCAAATTTGGTGTATTCCGTTCAGCACTAGAGGGCGCTAATTAGCAAAATGAGACCTCAAATCCCAGCGTGCATTTAAAAATGAACTGCCACCAAAGGAGGAGAACTGAAAGCCCCCTATTACGGAAACACGTTGGTGAGATGCTGTAGCCACTAATCACCTCTGCTGACACGGCCGCTGAGGAGATGCAAACAGCGGCATCGAAACGCATCAGGCCATGGACTTCAAAGGGATATTAAGCTGCCTGCTTGGTTTAAATAGAGTTGTTACTCACCTGCAGTGCTGTGCGGCTTCAAGCTTCTGACCATTTTTGGTTACATGTTATGCGGCGGTTCCAGGAAGCAGAGCGATCGCACTGCCCACAACCAATGGATATTAGGAGAGAGGAAGCTTCCTCTTTCTGAAGCTGCAGGGAACCTTTAATGATGCCAGCAGAGTCTCATCCAAGGCTCAATGGAGGGCCGAAAAAAATTGTCCATAATTAGCTGCAGCGGAGATAACCCAATAGAGGGCGTTAATTGGCAAAATGAGACCTCAAATCCCAGCGTGCATTTAAAAATGAACTGCCATTAAAGGAGGAGCAATGAAAGCCCCCTATTACGGAAACACACAGGGGAGATGCGGTAACCACTAATCTGTGGCTGACAGAGGCTGACACGGCCTCTGTGGAGATGCAAACAGCAGCATCGAAACGCGCCAGGCCATGCACTTCAAAGGGATGTTAAGCTGCCTACTTAGTTTAAATAGAGTTGTTACTCACCTGCAGTGCTGTGCGGCCTCAAGCTTCTGGGCGTTTTTGGTTATACATATATATATATATATATTACCTACTGGCGGTCGCCAGTAGGTAGTTATAGTTAGGATTTTTTTCAATGCAAAATCTCAACATTCTATTGGGAATAACTTTGGTGCCGGTTGAGGAATCTGCCTGAAAATTTCCTCAAATTTGCCTCGTGGAGCTTCGGTCCTTCCCTAAAAGTTTGGGGGGGATTCATCAAGCGGGGTCCAAGATAAAAGGGGGGTCCCAAAACGTGTTTTCCCATGTTAATTTCCATAGGGCGATCGACCTCACTTTTAGCCCGTACGGCTGAATGGATTTCCACCAAACTTGGCAAAATTGTAGGGACTGGTAGCCCGATGTGCCTTTGCTATATCTCATGATATGTGCTCCAGTGGATTTTGAGTAATTTAGGTACAAAAAAATATATATATCTATGGCCGCGCTCCGGTACCCGCACCGGGGAGCGCTCCGGGCGCGCTACGCGACTTGCGCGCGGAAAGCTGATTGGCTCTTGGGTGTCTGTAAACATTTGAAACAGTCCGGAGCGGCCACCATCTTGTGTCTCGTTAAGATCGAGACAAAAGAGGAGGCAAAAATAAAGGGGGAAATGACCATAAGGGGACAGAGTAGACCCCCCTTGATCCCCTAGGTTTGATGTGGGGGCCATAAAAGGGCCCCATGGGGCAAAAAAATATTTTTTTTTTTTCGAATTGCGCGGGGGGGCGCCCGTTACGCGCACCGGGGAGCGTACCATGAGGAAAAAAGAATGACAGATTTTTAAAAAATGTAGCCTTTTCTTATAAATTGGACGTAGTTCTAAAAAAAACTGTTTTTTTTCTCCTTTTTGTTGTTTTATTTTTTTAATGTTTTTTGAACATTACTACTGTAGCCATTTTAAAGTACAAAATATTTCTCAAAGATGTTCAAACAGGTCTTCCTCAGTCAAAGGACAAAGTTAGAATAAGGAAAAAAGGTGGGGTCTTTCATCATTTGGAAAAAAAACTGCCCTGAACCAATGAAAAGTGTTATTTTCAGGTTACATGACCCGGGCTTTCATCATTTGGAAACCAAAACTGTTCTGCACCAATAAAAAGTGTTATTTTCAGGTCACATGACCCGACGTGCTTACGCAACGCGCCAGGGGATGCGCCCCGGATCGCGTCGCCTAAGTGCGTCGCATGTTTGCGTTGCGCGATCGTATTCGCTCGAGAGCTTCCGGGTGCGCTTACGCCGTGCGTATCACACGGACCCGGCTACGCGATACATCACGATGATGTTTTCGTTCGCGGCAATAGCGCTAACGGGACGCTAACGGGTGCGCGTCGAAAAACTGCGCTTTCCAGTGCACACACAGGGGCGCGCACCGGGAGCGCACCAAGGCAAAAAAATATATATATATTATTATATAAGTATACAATATAGGATTCATTATAAAAAATATTACATTTCAGAGGTTTGAGGCCCTATATATAGTTAGGAGTTAGCATTTAAAAAACCTATGAAATTCACTGAAAAAAACATAGGTTTCACACCAGTTATAGTTAGGAATTAGCTTTTTGAAAACCTAATAAATTCACTGAAAAAACCATAGGTTTCACACCAGTTATAGTTAGGAGTTAGCATTTAAAAAACCTATTAAATTCACTGAAAAAAACATAGGTTTCACACCAGTTATAGTTAGGAATTAGCTTTTTGAAAACCTAATAAATTCACTGAAAAAACCATAGGTTTCACACCAGTTATAGTTAGGAGTTAGCATTTAAAAAACCTATGAAATTCACTGAAAAAACCATAGGTTTCACACCAGTTATAGTTAGGAATTAGCATTTTAAAAACCTATGAAATTCGCTGAAAAAACTATAGGTTTCACACCAGTTATAGTTAGGAATTAGCATTTAAAAAACCTATTAAATTCACTGAAAAAAGCATAGGTTTCACACCAGTTATAGTTAGCATGAAGTTTTACTCGCATAAAACCATTGAAATTCCCACGTTATAGTTAGTTGGACTCCCTATAACTTGCGCGTGCAATGCACTGCTGATGACGTCACATATTACATCACTCATGACATGGTCAGTGACATCACTCATGATGACACTAACCATGTGGGTGTGTGTGTGTGTGTATGTATTTGCAAAAAAAAGAAGCCAAGAACTCTGGGTAGTTCTCAAGTTTAGGTGGAAAGCAGCTCCAATATAGAGCACTCTCATCACCAGCGACAATGTAAATTTGCTCACCTCAAATGTCTGCCTTTCTATCAAAGTCTTTAAGCGTAGAATTAGCATCTACACAAAGATAGAAAGGGAAACAGACTTGTACCATTTCCACAGCAAAGTCTTTAAGCATAGGATTAGCACAGTGCTATCCTTGCCGAGCTGTAAATTGGCCAAAGCCTTTGACCACTCTAGGCACAGTATTACAGCTTTGGATTAGTAAAATACCATCCAAACCAACCTGAAATGAATAAAAGCAACCCCTGACACGTATTTTGCTTTCATTAGAGTTCTTCGGAGAGCTTTGCCCAGACACAAGGGAGCACCCAGTATAAGTAAAAACAAAACCCTTTCAGGCATATTTATAAATATATATATGTCCAACAATCAGCTTCAATTTGAACCAAGCCACTTTGAATGGCGCTCCACTGTGTGGTAGCGAGCCCCTATCAAACCTGGAAAATGTGTCCTCCGTTTCTACAATAAAACAACGCATTGCGGCCCATACTGCTTTCAACATTGATTTATTTAAGCACGTTGTGTTGTTTTATTGAAGAAACAGATTACACATTTTCCTGAATATATATATATATATATATATATATATATATATATATATATATATATATATATATATATATATATATATATATATATATATATATATATATATATATATATATGAAGCTCAGCTGTCCGCCATTAATCCCTTTCACTCGCGGCTGGGTGCTCCGAGCGCGGTGGCGGACACCGCGCGGATTTGCAATCCAAAGCTCACTCGCATCCACAACAGAGGCGAAGCACTCGCAGGAACGGTAAACCTAGATTTTATTCGGTTTACAAACGCATATAAAGACGCGTTTCGGCTTGCTGCCTTTTTCAATAGTGATGGGCGCCGAGTTAACGCTGGTTTGTATCACCTTGACTGCTCCCCAGATTTATCACCAGTGCTGACCCCTAATGTTAATGGGTGTGGTCATGACAGCTCAACCGATGCTCATGACGGAACAATTCCGTCATGAGCATCGAAGGGGTTAAAGAGTGTAACATGTAATCAACATAGACATAGGACACCCAGCTAACGTCGCCAGAATGTCAGCCATTGTTAAATGTAAGAAATAACATGTAAATACCATGCTGCATCTATGTGGTCAAACACTGCACATAATATTGCACTGTTATAAATTCACAAAACATAAAGCCCTGGATGGGCAAATGGCCTACACAATACCAGAGAAAATAAAATACAGAATTATTTCCTGATTCTGCACATGTACCATAAATACAAACATAAACAATGGCAAATACAACGCATACATGAAGGGCACGATGGAGAAAAATATAGGGGAACATTACAGATGTACAGACATCTCCTCACCACTATTCAGACCCCCTGGTCTTTTGGTCTGATTCTCAATGATGTACTGTGACTCTAATCTGCGTAATTGTTGCAGCCTGTTCCCTCCCCTAACATCCTGTGATACCTGGTCCATACAGAAAAAGCGCAAAAGCTCTCTATTGCTGTTATGGAAAATCTCAAAGTGCAGTGCCACAGGATATGTGGGGTCTTTGTTTTGTATGGCTCTGAGATGTTCCAAAATTCTAATTTTCGTGGGGTGGGTTGTACTTCCTATGTAGCGTAGGCCACACGGGCACACCAAACAATATACAGTGTAGCTCGTGTTGCAATTCATCCGGCTATTAATTATAATTGGTTTCTCCACTCCAGGTATCTGATAGTTTAACACCTTGTGGCTGTTCTTACAAGCCTTGCATTTGAGGCATGGATAGAACCCTGCGAGCTTCCCAAATGGGAACTCCCTACTCTTTTTCTCGCAGTGGCTCTGTACCAAACTGCTTCGTAGGGATCTTGCCCTTCTTTATGTTATATGTGGCGCCCTGGGTAACTCCTTACCTATCACTGGATCTAATTTCAAAATGTGCCAGTTACGTACAAAGATCCTCCTGATATTTGTGGCGTCACTTGAGTAGTTGCTTATCATCCTCAAAGTGTCATTTTTACATTTAGTTGGTATCTTCTCAATGCTATTCTGCTTTCCTGATATAATGAGATCTTCCCTTTCTATCTTGTCCCCTTTGCGTTTTGCTTCCTCCAGAGTGGACTTGGGATATCCTCTCATCTCAAATCTTTTCATACATTCATTAGCTGTGGCCTGAAAATCACATGCTCTAGTGCAATTTCTCTTTATTCAACAATAGGATATCCACGCTCGTAGAAAGGAAATCATCCGGCACTCGAACAAGGGTATTTATTAATTCAGGCTTCTTTATTTAGAGTTACATCTATATATATATATATATATATATGGTAACACACGTTCGTTTCGAGTTGACGAAAGTAACGGCACTCTGAGCTCAAGTTGTTGAAATAATAGCTGTAAATTACTAACTGGAACCTGCAGGACTCCTACACCCTCCGGTCTCTTTGTTATTGTGTTCAAGCTTCTAAAGACATCCTCCGCTTCTCTCTCTCTCTCCGCTGCTGCTGACATGGTACTGGAGGAAGGAAAAGCACACTCGCTTCATGCTGCGTTTGTATGACAGTATGGCGAATTGTGGGGCACAACTTCAGTTTGCAGGGGTCTGCCGCGGTCAGCTCGAAAACGGGACAGAAGTTTGTTAAGAATGAATTATATATTCAGGGTACTCGTGCGAGTAGCACTTATCCTCGCTGGGAATCTGTAGCGGCCAGCCGGCGTGCCATGACCTCACTGTTCCGGTGCGATGAAGGCAGGTTTCCTCCTTGTCGTATTTTATTCCGGTTCCACAATATGGATACCTATTCAAATCCTTTTTCAAACTTCGGGGCAGACGGCCACATTAACTTCATGAACAGTACCGTCACCGCCGTCACTCCAACCGCGTCCCGGGTGCTTCCGTCTTGCGGTGGTGAGCCGCGTTTACTTGGTAACACACATTCGTTTCGAGTTGACGAAAGTAGACGGCACTCTGAGCTTGATGGAAAAAAGTGATTTATTGGCAGACCCCCCTGCCCCCAAGACAACAGACGCGTATCACCGTTAGGGCTTCCTCAGTGTCAAACAGTGCAACAGAATGAACACCATTTTATTCCCACCCCTCTCGAACCATAGAAAGAGGACAAGAGCGCCAAGTTCTTTCTGGCGGCCATCTTACAGTGTACTTCATTATGAACACATTGCAAGGAACATCAAAAAGTGTTTTCATAAGGAGATTGGTGTTTGTAAAGTGCTTGTGCGATTAAAAACAATAATATGGAACCAACCATATTCAGTTATCTTTACATAACATGTCATTGCATATCAAACCATCAACATTACAAGGGGACGGATAATGGATTACTTTTGGGTTTCAAGGGAACTGTGCAAATTAATCCACAGATTTCTGGATTCTACATACAGAATGTGTTAAAGATCAAGTGGTTATTTCGATCACAGGGGTACATTGAGGTTTCATTAATAATGCTCCCATTTTGCATTATCCGTATTTCCAAATAATAACATATTGCTGTTTCTCCCCTTACATGTTCTCCATGTGTGTTGATATGCCTTTCTTATCCCACCCTGAATGGGTGTTGGCAATAGTTTACATATTTCTTCCTCCTTTTGTCTCCCCCTATTATGGGCCTACATGTCAGTGTAATTATATGTTATTTCGATGTTATTAGGAGAGAGAGATGTTTTTGAAAGATGTCTTGTTTGCTGCCTTTATATGTTCTGTCCAGATTTATTCTTAAAGACCCCATTTCATTTTGACATTTAAAACTCAGATATTAGTACAGATGTCTCTTCGAACAATCTACTCAAGGTGTACCCAAAGTTCCTCATCGTTGTTTAACCCCCTAGGCTGCATACTCTGGAGGTCGATGATATATTTAGATTCTAGTGCCCTTTGTGATCTTATCTTGCCTCCACCTCGTTCCTTCTTTTCTAGTTGATCTATGAGGAAGAAGGTCAGTAGATCCCTGTTGCTGTTGTGGTGGGTTTCGAAGTGGCGTGCCAAAGGGTAGCTCTTATCTCTGTTAGTTATGGCACGCATGTGCTCTAAGATGCGTTTCTTCACCGGGTTGATGGTACTTCCGATGTACCTCTTAGAGCATGGGCAGACCAGGCAATAAATTACAAATTGTGAATTGCAATTCAGAAATTTGGTAATTGTTCTGGTAGGTCATGGGTCATTGGGTCTCCCCTCATATTTTGTTTGCTTTTTACTGTACTTGCAAGCCTTACAGTGCATGCAAGGAAAAAAGCCTTGAATTGACTTCATTTTAGATTGTTTTAGGGGGTCCTCAAAATGACTTCTGGTTAGGTGATCACCGAGGGACTGGCATCGCCTGTAGGTTATAGATGGTTTGAGGGGTAATTTCTTTGTAAGGACAATATCCATTTTAAGGATATGCCAGTTTCTGTTAAAAATTTGTACCAGCTTATTGGATCTCATATTGTAGGTGGTAATCATTCTCCTCACTGTCTCTGATTCAGTAGTTTTACTTTTATTTCTCAAGGTCCTTTTTCTCTATAAGCTCTACTCTATTTGAAGCATCTTTTAATAATGCCCTCGAGTAGCCTCTGTCTTGAAATCTTCCGACAGCTGCATCTCGTGCCTGTGAGAAATCACTATGATCTAAACAGTTCCTCTTCAGGCGGAGCAATTCCCCAAAAAGGATGTTTCTTATCATGCTCTTGGGATGATGGTTTGCCACATGTAATATGGTATTGCCCGCTGGGGGGTTTTCGATAGAGTTTTGTTTGTATGGTGCTTCCTGCTGTAAAGACCTCTAGGTCGAGATAGTGTACGGATCTGTCACTGATAGTACTTGTGAATCTCAAATTGAGATTGTTGTCATTTAGCGTTGCGACATACTCCTCAGCCGAGGACCTGCCGCCCCGCCAGATGACAAACAGATTATCAATGTACCTTGTCCATATCATTATGTGATCCAGCCATTTTTCGTTATTCCCCCCCCCAGGCCACGTGCTTCTCCCACCAGTCCACGAACAAGTTTGTGTAGCTGGGGGCGAAGCACGTGTCCATGGCGGTCCCTCTAGTCTGGCGATACATCACACCTGCGAACAGAAAGATGTTATTATAAAGGCAGAACTCTGTCATTTTCAGAAGCATGCGGTTATGTTGATGGTATTGAATATTCTTCCTCCCAAGAAACCATTTTATTGCCGTCAATTAACCTTAAAAAATACTGAGTGTCCCTTACAAAGGAAGGTAAATCCTTAACAAAGGGGGACAGGTAGTTGTCAATGAGCCTGGATGTACTTGAGGAAAAAGAAATTTTACATGGCCAATGTGTCCCCTGCTTGTACCCCAACGTTTAGTGTACATGCATGTCACCCATGCATTTTCCCTCTATGGCCTGTAATAATAATGCCTCTGCATTTACGTCCCACATTAGGATGTCAGTTACCAAGTCTTCCATGAAAGAAACGTTAATAATGCACTGAGGCCCATGTTGCCCATGTGTTTGCATTGTGCACTTTTAAATTCGAGAAGAACCCATTTTGTGGCTCAGCCTGAGCCAGTCTCTGAATTAGAGTTTCAGGCCTCCAGACACTCTGAAGGCTGCAGCTACGTGTCCCTGACCTCGCATACTTTTTGCTAAGCCGAGAGGGGCCCAGCCCGGGGTGCCAAGACAGTATTTTGCACACAGTTATCTGCTTGCTCTACAGAATCACATTCCTGCCTGGTGAAGAAGGTAAACAGAACCCGTCTGTAGAGATAGGGCCTAGCCTTTCTGTCTCCGTTTAAGTGATTTACAGAGCTCGCATCCATAGAAAGCCCACGGCCCCCACGCAATGAACGAAGAAATATATGCCCACACTGGCTCTTGGTGAAGAGCGACCTTTGCTTCAGATAATACATCCCCGGACGTAAGATATCAGATAATACCAGACGTGCTGGTCGCCCTGACACTGAAGGCCTCCCTGCTAGGCCGAAAGTCAGCTTTCCCCAGTTACACGTCAATTGCACGTCATGATCAAGTTGCGCACACATGTAGGTCAAAGTTCCAGCTGGCCATGCAACCCCCTCCATGTATCCACCCACCTATGACTCACCTATGACTCATCAAGTGAATGCCCACATGTACGCCCATATGCACTCCCACATGCTCTTATCTCTTTCTCTTGCTCAGCTTGGAGCGCTCCTCCTCCTCCTATGTACCAGATTGAATGTATAAATATTGTACTCTGTGAATAAAGTTTAGAAGACCCTTCCTGAACCTTAGTGGTGATGGAACCGATTCTCCCTTAACTCGAGTTATTGAAATAAAGCCCTTTTGAATCGGACACCACGGACTCTGCCTCTCATTATATGCACGATCCTTTGTTTAAGTATAGAAATTATGACAGGGTAATACTTTATTTACCACATAAATCTGGCACCCGAATAGGGACAAATCCCCTTCCCCACGCGCCGGAGATGTAGGTCCAGCCCTTGCCCCCTTCTACAGCCGTGACGGACTTCAAAGTGTACACGCCAGCGGGACTTCCTGCTTACTCCCTCAGGCCCACGGAGGAGACGGACTGCGACCAGGCATCCACACGAGGCGGTGAGTATTGCGGATCATCCCAACCAGAGCCCAAGCCGTGAGAGAGCAAGATCCGAGGTTTCCAGAGGCCCACCTGTTCCGCAGCGCATGCGCAGTATCAAGTATCCGAGGCCTTCAAGTTCTGCTTCCCGGTGAGTACCACTATGGGGAACGCATAAAGATTAAAGACGGGTTCATTTATATGAACTTGGTAAAGACGTGTCCGTTCACACGAACACGGTAAAGACGGGTTCACGGTAAACGTGAGCACAGTAAAGACGTGTCTCTTTACGAGACCGGTATGGTTGTACTGTATTTCAGTGCATAAAGTTAACTGTTTTCAAGTACATGTTTTACTCCATGTATCTAGTTAAACTGTATCTGTTTTAGTGTTTTAGTGTGAATGATTGTGTCAGTCAGACTATTTTTGTGTGTATTGTGTTTTCATTACGTTGGTTTCAACATGCCACTGTTTTCGAAATTACGTCAGATAGGGACCAGGAAAGGCATACTAGAAGAGTCAGTTAACATCCCGCCTAGAGACACACCTGGTCATTACATGTATAATAAGCACGGGCTAGATGCCATATTGTATTTAGATCTATGGGTAGATTACACAAAGGATTTAGAGGAGAAGTACAGATGGCCTGCCTCAGGAACGTGGGATTCTGAATGCATTATGAGAGTAGAGGAAGCGCTATGGAAAAAGAAATCAAGACCCTCTCAGAAAGATGCCATTGAGTTATGGCGCAAAGAATCACATAGGAGATCAGAGAAAGGATTCCACCAAGCAGAGAGAAGTAAACAAGCAGCGGAAAAAGCCAAAGAAAAAGAACTGCGGGAGGAGGGGGAACGGGTCAAGGCAGAACAGGCTGATAGAGAAAGAAATGCCGTCTTTACTGGTATTTATCCCGTCCTTTCAGAAGAACTAGCTAGAGTGACCCCCTCAGAAACACCCCGTAGGTCGCGTACGCCACCACCTGTACCCTATAGAGTACATAGAACAAAGCCGACAGTATCTGAGGCTTTTATTTCCTCCTATCTAGAAGAGCCCGCACCAGACTACGCAAACGCAGATTTCCCTCCGCCCCCACGAGCAGATCAGCTCCAACAGCTCCAGCAGGTCGTGAAAGACGACGTAGGCCCCGGGGCCGTAGGGGGAGGAGGGCCAACTCCTACTGTAGATGTAGCAATCCCACACTGTATATACGATCCAGAACCAGGAAAAGGTTCAATGCTCGTGATTTCACTAAGACTAAGACAAGCCGTCGACTATTTAGAGACACTACCAGATATGAAAGACCACCTAGATAAAATATACCGTTTCATTAGGTCGGGGGAGGGACCCGAGTGTATAGCACAAGCCATGCAACACAGAAAGGTAGGGGTTAAGAACCACATTCTCCGTTTTATGATTAATTGCCTTGTCAGGGAACAAGACGAAGGAGACGGAGATGTAAAGCCTGGTTTGATAAAATGGAGTGATAACATTAATGCGGGTCGGCATGATAAACAGGGACAGACAGACAGCATGATGAAGAAAATACAAAAGGAAATATTGGCAATACACAGAGTAGAGTCTGACGAGAAGAGTGGGTCATCAACGGAAGAGTTAGAGGAAAACGAAGCAAAGGACAAGATAAATTATGTAGGTAAAGCACAACAGTTTGACAGGCCCAAGTGCCTCGACTACCGTAAACAGGGACAGGCTATAAAAGAAAGATATTCCCTTGAAAATCTATTCCAAGCTACTAAAAAAGCACCGAAACGACGGATAGGGAGCGAGCGATCTCACACCCCACACGAAAAGGAATTGTCCCGGTCAGCCATCCAGTGGGTGTCCAATTCTAACAAATATAGCAATGACATAGTGGCTCAAACATTCTTGAGCCTTCCACCGAACAAACAGAGTTTGGCCGGTATTTACATGGTCCAACATTTAATAACGTTGTATGAGCATCAATATTCTGATCCTGGTCAATTGTATAAATTACTGGACGACATACTTCTAGAAAGATGGACAGGCCTAGGTACTGACTTGATTAACGTCATTCTGGATCAACGACATAAGTACTTAAATTCTCTGACAACATGCATGCTTCCCGCCCCACACCACGACAGAAAACACCTATACATAGACAGACAGAACACCCTACGAGAGGTACATCCCGTCAAAAATGCAAACAATGAGCTTCAACGAGTGTATGTTTACACCCCCTTGACGAAATTAGAAATACTGGAAATGAAAAAGATGTTGCCCTGCCATGATAAAGATCCGGGGGGGTTTCACCGAGAATTAAAAGACATTCTCCGCATCGGAGATTATACGTACGCTGACATTCTGAAACTATTGAAAGTACTGTTGCCTGCAGGTATTTATGAAAAGCTTAAGGAAAATGATTGGGAGGTGGGAGAGAAAAAGTTAAGTTGGACATAATTGGAAACAGAGGATAAAGCCCGGCTCCCGGGTGTGGGTCTAGGCGACAAAGCTAAAGAACTACCTGAACTCCTAATACAGGTTTTGCCGAGATTATTGATTACTAAAAAGAAAGACTGGGATGCTATTTCAGCCTGTAAACAAAAACAAGACGAGGACACAAGTGATTTTTATTCTAGATTCGAGAAATGTTTTGCTATTAATAGTGGCCTTAAGCCCAGTAGCGAATCATATCCACATCTTTTTGTGAGCAAATTAGTAGAGAATTCCTTACCCCAGATCAAGAATAGAGAATACTGAAGGTTGAGAGTACTTGGCAAGCAAAAAGCCCTTCACAAATGTTACAAATGTTACAATATCACCAGAACAGGATTAGAGAAGAGCAGGATCAGGAAAAGAGATGCATGAAAGAGACAAAGATGAAGGTGCTGGTTGCCCAAACGGTACCGGCAAATACGAACAAAAATGGCACGACACCTGTCAAAGGGAACTGTAATTATTGCAAGCAACCAGGTCACTATGTGAAGGAATGTGCTGTCCTGAAACACAATATAGCTACAGGCAAAACAAAAGAACGAGCACACACTCCTAGGCAAACTAGCACCCAACAGAGCACACAACAGACAGTAGCGACTTTTCCACCCCCACCACCGCCTGTTCATGCCCCGACACAAATGTATCAGTACACGCAGTCGGACTATCCAGAATACCAAGCATTCTCATGAAACAGCCTTGAGAGGGAAGTTGGCTTGCCCCTTATTGAGGTTCCTGTAGATCAAGAGGGTCCCTATGTACATAGTCGTGTATTGGGAAAGGACAAAAAATTTCTGATTGACACAGGGGCGAGCAGAACTACCATCAGCCATGACGAGGTTCCAGGGGCACCCCTCTCGCGCTCACAGAATGTTTCCCTGGGATTTTCAGGAAAGCCTATTGTTAATGAAGTATCGAAACCAATCTCCCTCGGGGTTGGTCCGTTGTCACGTACCACAGACTTGCTACTTACTAAATCATGTCCAGAAAATGTACTTGGTATAAAGACATTAAAAGAACTAGGAGCAGTTATATGTTGTTCTCCGGAAGGAGTGCGATTGTTCTTACATGATTTTAAGGGACATTATGTGTTGACGGATTTTGACCACAGACTCCAGAATGTACCACAGCACCTATGGGCACAAGGTCCGACTGACGTAAGTTACATGAACATAACACCACACCGTGTCACTCTCAAAGCAGGAGTAGTACTACCACGTATACGACAGTACAAGTTACCACCTGATGCCGAAGTAGCCTTATTGAACATTATTGACAAACTCATTGGACAAGGGGTGGTAGTGGAGACTGACTCGAATGTATGTAACTCGCCTGTCATTCCTATCCTTAAACGATCAGACCCTAATGCAATTCCAGTTTACAGACTAGTTGTTGACCTTCGAGAATTAAATAAATGTGTAGTCCCACAGTATCCAGTGGTCCCAGACATTTCTTCATTATTGACTGCTATTGATTCTGAGGCAACGTTCTTTACAGTCATTGACTTGAAGAATGCGTTTTTCAGTATTCCCATTCATCCAGATAGCCAGTATCTTTTCGGATTCAGTTTAAATGGACGCAGCTTTACATTTAAGAGAGCACCACAAGGTTTTACAGAAAGTCCTAGCATTTACAGTCAAGAATTGAAAAGACAGCTGGACAGTATTACTATGCCTACCAACACTGCACTGCTCCAGTACGTTGACGACATCCTAATTACAGCACGATCAGAACCAGACTGCGAAAATGCATCACTGACGGTTTTCCACTTTCTGGCAGACAAGGGGCACAAAGTGTCCCCTTCAAAGTTACAATTCTGTGCACAGCAAGTGGTGTACCTTGGACACTTGCTGTCCAAGAGGGGTAGACAACTGACACAAGAACGTATTCAGTTAATTGCTAACCTTTCACAGCCCAAGACACAAAAGGAAGTGCAGGCCTTCATTGGCCTCACTTCATACTGCAGACAGTGGATTCCCCAGTATGCCTATCTAGCCAAACCACTCATACAGTTGACAACACAGGAGGCAGCGTCTTCGACTGTCCTCCCTTGGACACAGGAACATACCTTGGCATTTGAAGAATTAAAAAGAGCCTTATGTCAAGCGCCAGTTTTAGCGACTCCTGATTACAGCAAACCCTTTACACTTTTCTTAACTGAACGGGATGGAACAGCATTATCTGTCCTCACACAAGATCAAGCAGGAAAACACAAGCCTTGTGCTTATTTTTCTAGTACACTGGATCCAGTGGCCCAAGCTCTGCCTGCGTGCCTGAAATCAGTTGCAGCAACAGCCCTAGCCATAAGACAAAGTGACTCTATAGTGCTGGGACACCCCCTGACAGTACAGGTACCGCATGCAGTTGAAGTTCTCTTGAACAGGACAAAGACACAACACTTGACTGTAGCGAGACTGACAGGATATGAACTGACGTTATTTCAGCCACACATAGAGATCAGACGATGTAATATTCTCAATCCTGCTACACTTTTGCCCTCAAGTACAGTAGACACCGCACCACATGACTGTGTGGAAGTAATGAATATAGTGACGAAACCAAGACAAGACCTGACAGATGTTGCTTTGCCAGACCCTGACCTGACACTCTATGTAGATGGATCATGCATGAGAACGAGTGCAGGAGAATAAGTGGCAGCATATGCCGTGACCACTGCTACTGAAGTCATAGAGACACAAAGAATAGACACACTGTCAGCACAAGCAGCAGAGCTCATCGCTCTGACACAAGCCTGCATAAGAGCTAAGAACTTGAAAGTGAACATTTATACAGATTCACAGTATGCTTTTGGCGTAGTTCATGACTTCGGAGTATTATGGAGGGAGAGAGGTTTTTTGACCTCTCATGGGGCCAAAATTCAGCACGGCCCGCTTATTCAGGCCTTGTTAGAAGCAATACATTTACCTGCAGCCATAGCTATCCTGAAATGCAAAGCACACACCAAAGTTACAGACACCATTTCCCAGGGTAATGACCTGGCAGACCAAACTGCTAAACTTACAGCCCAGACACCAACAGACACGACAAAGACAGAGGTACCACTACTGACAAAAAGTATGACAGTCAGGGATCCTTCTCAAGATGTACTCGACATACAGACACATGCCACTCCAGATGAAATAAAGAAATGAACTGAACAAGGAGGGGTCCAGACTGACCAAGGTTGGATGACTAAAGGCAAAGGAACATGGGGGCAGATTTATGTTAACTGGCGCATCCCCAGGGATGCGCCAGTTAACATGCGCCACAGTGCGCCACAGCTCCGCCAGCAATGGTGCGCCACATTTATAATGCGGCGCACCATGGTGCAAAAACGGCACAGATGCGTGACGCATCTGTGCCGGAAATGTGTCGCATTGCTGGAGTTGCGTCACAAGCGCGGCGCAGCTCCAGCAAGGCTCAGGGGTGCCCCATTTTAACAATGCTGCGTCAAGACCTACGCCTGCTTCAAGCAGGCGCAGGCTTTTGACGCAGCATTGGCTTAAAAGTGACTGAGTGAAATCTCATAGATTTCACTCAGCCACTTTTGCGAGGCGCACCTGCCCCGGAACGCCCACCCTGCGCCGGAACGCCCACAAGTGGCGCAGGTCTTTACAACGTGACGCATCTGCCCAGATGCGTCACTTTGTAAATCGTTCGTAGGGATGCGCCACGTTTACGCCGCCTTGCGTGAAGCAACAGCGGCGTAAACGTGGCGCAAGGGTCTCATAAATCTGCCCCATGGTTTCTTCCAGATTCCATGGTATAAGTGATCATAAACACAGCACATAGTCCAGCACACTTGGGAGAGAAGGCAATGTTAGACAGCTTACAGAATATCTGGTTTAACAAGCACCTACGTGCAGCAGCGAAACAGAAAGTAAGAACATGTATGATCTGTTGCCAGTTCAATCCAGGTAAAGGCATTCCGGTGGAACAAGGCGGATTTCATCCTCCTGACCATCCTTTTGAGGTCCTCCAGATGGATTATATCCAAATGGTCAGGTGTAGAGGTTACAAGTATGTCTTGGTAGTTGTGTGTGCACTATCTAGATGGACAGAAGCGTATCCAGTCCCAGATTATACTGCTGTGACAACAGCCAGGCAATTGGTGCGCAAATTCTTCCCTAGATACGGATTGCCCCGTGTCGTGCACTCAGACAATGGTCAGCCTTTTTCTTCTGAATTAATTAAACAAGTGTCCCTTCTGTTAGGATATACCTGGAAGTTTCATTGTGTACGACACCCTGAAGCAGCAGGCCTTGTCGAGAGACATAATCAGACAATAAAGACAAAACTAGCAAAGATCTGTGCAGAAAAAGGCGTGGATTGGATGGTAGCCTTGCCGGTTGCCCTCTTTTACATGCGTATGGTAGCCCATTCCAGAACAGGCCTATATCCGTATGAAGTGGTTTTCGGTAGACCGCCGAATATGTTGGGTACGCCTATGCCTAAGAAAATAACTGATGTTGGCAGTAACATGCTGACAGATTACCTGGCTTCCTTGATGTCTGCACTACTCTCTTGTTGTTCACAGGTTGCCGCCGCCTTCCCTGACAACACTCAGGTCAAGGAGCACGCCATAGTCCCCGGCGATTTCGTGTTTATCAGGAACTTTGATCGATCAAGCCCCCTTGAGCCGCGCTGGAAGACGCCGAAATTAGTGTTACTGACGAGGAGGACAGCCATCAAGGTCGAAGGGAGAAAAGGGTGGCTCCATGCCCATCATTTCAAAAAGTACTTTGGAGACTCTGGAACTTTGGTAAAGACTAATTACATTACAGACTTTGAGCCCCCTTTGCTAGAAAAGACTCCACAGCAAGAGTACAGGTCCAAATTACGATCTAGAAAGTCAGACAGCGTTTAATTGTTTAAGTCCACTAGGTGGTGAATCGGTTAGGCAAGTTTCTAACATGTATAGGATCGCGGACCATAACAGTAAAAAGAGCAAAATGAAAGAGAAATACTGCAAGATATTACGTAGTAGATGTATAGTAACTCTGATTTTTCTGTCTCTTCTGTGCATCACTATAATCTGTGTCAGCTTAACACTACATGTTTTCTTTCCTCCTATTGCCTCACATATACACATTTCTATTAATGACACCGTAGAGCATACATTCAGTGATCTGCCACCCCATGAACTGTCATATCGACTAGCCCTGCGCAACAACACTTTTATTCGGATGTTGCACCGTTCTCATCAGACCAGCAATGCAACAGATTGCTGGGTATGTGGCCAACTACCACCTTATCAAAAGACGAAGGGAATTCTGCCCTTCTTCCCTTTTCCGTTCTCCCACAATGGTTCGTGCGGAGCATGGTTTGCCTTAATGACATAATTAGACAGAAAGTCCACAGTTTACCAGGGTGACTGGATATGGGGAAACTTGAATAAAGTAATGAATGAGACATGTTTTCCAGACACAGACGGACTCCCCCAAAGGAAGGTGACCGATCTAGAAAATGAAGAGTACGAGCAAGGAAATGCTTCCCTCAGCTTTATGATACTGAATGTACAGTCCAAGCAAAATGCAGGTCCACCGTTTATTTCAGTCCTACCAGTAAAAGGTGATTTGTGCGTTAGAAAGAAAGGATCAGTACATATGGGACACTGCAAGTGTAATGCTGTGGTAGAGTTTAATGATAAAGGAAAGTCTTCTTTCAAAGCATCTCGCCATACCTATTTCATTTGCGGTCAGACAGCCTATGTACATCTGCCCTTGGACTGGGGTGGGACATGCTATATAGCGTTCCTGCTGCCACCCGTCTTTCTGGCACCATCCCATTATCATCGAGATTCCCGACTAGAACATGCTAGACACAGGAGAGAGACCGATTCCTCCGAGATTGATCAGATTGAGACAGCCTGGGAGCAATATACAGATTTCAACAGAGGATTCTTTTTTTTCATAGGTCCCGTCCAAAACAGTAAACTCATACGCAGGTTAACAAGAACTCTGGAAGCAGTTGTGAATGAGACTGCATCTGCCCTGGCGAACTTGACCCAGGAGCAGTCTGCCATGAGATTAGTTGTTCTTCAGAAGCGCCTTGTTCTTGACGTCATCCTGGCGGATAGGGGCGGGGCCTGTAGAGTGATCGGCTCCAGTTGCTGCGTTTTCATTCCAAATAACACGCCATCTGTGTACGCAGCAATAACAAGGCTCCACAAAATTGCTCATGAGATACATCAAGACCCAGGCACATGGACTTGGTCCAGTTGGCTCTGGAGTGTAATATCGGCATGAGGATGGAAAGTGTTGTCGTTCCTAGGAATGATACTGTTTATGATATTCGGCTGCTGTCTCTGTCTGCAGTGTGGCCCGGCGATTTGCGGCCTGTGTGCCACTGCCTGTGTCCCACATCCACGTATACAAAGGATAAAAGATGAACAAATGATGCTGTATGATCAACTATACGGTCTCATGAATATAGATATGTCCTGAAGGGTAAAGTAGGGGACAAGGAGGGAATGAGGAAAAAGAAATTTTACATGGCCAATGTGTCTCCTGCTTGTACCCCAACGTTTAGTGTACGTGCATGTCACCCATGCATTTTCCCTCTATGGCCTGTAATAATAATGCCTCTGCATTTACGTCCCACATTAGGATGTCAGTTACCAAGTCTTCCATGAAAGAAACGTTAATAATGCACCGAGGCCCATGTTGCCCATGTGTTTGCATTGTGCACTTTTAAAATCGAGAAGAACCCATTTTGTGGCTCAGCCTGAGCCAGTCTCTGAATTAGAGTTTCAGGCCTCCAGACACTCTGAGGGCTGCAGCTACGTGTCCCTGACCTCGCATACTTTTTGCTAAGCCGAGAGGGGCCCAGCCCGGGGTGCCAAGACAGTATTTTGCACACAATTATCTGCTTGCTCTACAGAATCACATTCCTGCCTGGTGAAGAAGGTAAACAGAACCCGTCTATAGAGATAAGGCCTAGCTTTTCTGTCTCCGTTTAAGTGATTTACAGAGCTCGCATCCATAGAAAGCCCACGGCCCCCACGCAATGAACGAAGAAATATATGCCCACACTGGCTCTTGGTGAAGAGCAACCTTTGCTTCAGATAATACATCCCCGGACATAAGATATCAGATAATACCAGACGGGGAACGCCGAAACCAAGACCGGGTAGGACGCGCTGCAAGGGGACTCGCAGCTTACCTGCTCACCTGCTCACCTGCATTACCGGACACACTGGGCATCTTGGCACAGCTGGGCTCCTGACGCTGTGGTCTCCCCCGACGGCGAGCTGCTGACATCGCTCGGCCGCGGAGCGGGGTCGAGACTACAGCTCCCAGCCTGCCCTGGGAGATCACCGCCCACTTCCTGGTTGGCGCGAACGGAGGCGCAGAAAACCGGACAGCCCCCACAGAGGAGCGGGAACGCCGAAACCAAGACCGGGTAGGACGCGCTGCAAGGGGACTCGCAGCTTACCTGCTCACCTGCTTACCTGCATTACCGGACACACTGGGCATCTTGGCACAGCTGGGCTCCTGACGCTGTGGTCTCCCCCGACGGCGAGCTGCTGACATCGCTCGGCCACGGACCGGGGTCGAGACTACAGCTCCCAGCCTGCCCTAGGAGATCACCGCCCACTTCCTGGTTGGCGCGAAAGGAGGCGCAGAAAACCGGACAGCCCCCACAGAGGAGCGGGAACGCCGAAACCAAGACCGGGTAGGACGCGCTGCAAGGGGACTCGCAGCTTACCTGCTCACCTGCTCACCTGCATTACCGGACACACTGGGTATTTTGGCACAGCTGGGCTCCTGACGCTGTGGTCTCCCCCGACGGCAAGCTGCTGACATCGCTCGGCCGCGGAGCGGGGTCGAGACTACAGCTCCCAGCCTGCCCTGGGAGATCACCGCCCACTTCCTGGTTGGCGCGAACGGAGGCGCAGAAAACCAGACAGCTTCCTCCGCATCGCGGACGCGCGCGGGCGGGACCGGGCGGAGCCCGGGCAGAGGGCGGGCCGTCTGTGGCCGCCCGGGGACGCCGAGGGACGGGACGGGCCACCCCCCTTGGTCCCTCTTCTCCGACACTACACCTAGGTACTGTACCCTGGCCATAGGGGCCTTGCATAGGGCAGTGGAGCCCCTGAAAGTTACACGCTAAACCCCCACGGCAGTACCCAAGAGGATTGGCTGAACCCAAAGCCGCACCTTGTTGTGGCGATAAGGAAAGAGCCCAAGAGGGAACGATGTCCACTCATCCTAACACACGCTCAAATGGGACCAAGTCAACCAAGAGAACAACCCCTAAGATAACACGGGGGGAAATAAAGGAGGCCGCCCACGCTAAGGGGAACAAACCTACAGCAATTGACTTAATGCTAAAAAAAGTCACAGGGGAAATTGAACGAATGGAACAGAGTTTATCCTCCTCGCCAAATCTCAATGCCATCACTCAAACACCCCCTAGAGACGTACTACTAATTGATAGTCTAAACACCCAGGGCAGTGTGTCACAAACAAACTATGACACAGTGGATGTCCCTTGTGCGCAAACCTCAGGGCTAGAATCCCCCGAACTTATTGACACAGCCCCTCGAAAAGTAAGGAAGCGAGTGGGGAGGAATAAGGGTCAGCAGAGGCAGAGGAAAGCACCCCCAAGAACTAACTCCCCAATAAGCCTTCAAGAATATAATTCACAAGAAAATAATCCCCGAGTTGACACCATTCCCCCAGGGTGGATCGAGATAGTAGTAACAGACATTAAAAAACAGCTAGAATCCTTCATTGCGGCACAACTAAAACCCATCATAAGTAAGGTGGATAAAATAATGTGTGAGCTCTCCAAACAATCTAAGGCATTAGAACACGCACTCGTAAAGAATTCCGCTGACCAACCTCAACCGACAGTGGAAACTATAAATGATAAGGTAAACACAAAGAGGGCCCAAAATAATAACTGTGTTAGCCATGCCCAACAGGCTATAGTTCAGATTCATGAGGCCCCCAGCACTGTCCAAAACCCCAACGGGGACACAAACGATAACCATAGAGGGAGACATCAACAAGGTGCGAATAACACACAGAGGGAAAAACCTCCCATACAACCACTAATGCAATGGAGACAAGACGAGCGCCTGCAGAGAGAAGGGAATTACAATCACTGTTACACAGACTCTGATCCCTTTTATAACACCAATACTCAGGCACCACACTTAGATTTACCCCCCGAGGCGAATCCCTTTGTAATAATCTTTGCAGGGGTCCCAGAAAATAGGCCCAATGAGAGAGAAACACATCTACAATTGCACTCAAGAATTTCTAGATGGTTGAACATCCACAGACCCTTAGATACTGGGGAAAGAGGAGAGATTCTAAGTGTAAGAAGGGTAAACTGGGTTGGGAGTAGAAAGAAAGATATCAGAGGTGACTGTATAGTCGCAAACTTCACGGACACTAGTCTGGTAGAGTACATCCTAAAGAATTCCAACAGGAACCAAACCAGCACGATTTGTGCCCTCCCACTTGGGTATTTCTACCCAAGGACACGAAACAACAATCGTGGGGAGGATGAGGGAGGTTGGACACTGGTTAGATCACAGCGCCCACACAGACCTAGACTAGCAAGCCACCTCGAACAGCCCTACCCCCAGTGTGACTACCCTCAATGGAGAAACAGATATGCCCCATTCCAATCTTTAGAGGACATAGATTGACTCAAACTCAATCCCTCCACTCAAAAGAACATAACAGGAAGCCCGGCCACTAGTTGCTATCTTGGCCCACAAGTAGGGAATACAGGGGGGAGCGTGGAGAGCATATTAATCAGGGAACTAGACTCACCCCTCCCCCAGAGGGAAAAGGAACATACAACTAAACTAGATTTCCCATCAGATGGGATGGAGAGAGCAACTGAAACCCACATGGCAAGAGGCAAAGAAAAGCGGGAGGGCCTGACCATCCTTTCTTGGAATGTCGCAGGGCTGGAAGCCAAATTAAAAAACAAGGAATGGCTAGAATTCATCAAATGTTTTCATTTGATAGCGCTACAGGAAACATGGGCAAGAGACTTGGGCCCATGTCAATTGGAGGGCTACAAATGTTTCTTTAAACCCGCACAGGGTACAAACTCGGGAAGAGCAAAGGGAGGCTTAGTCCTATACGCAGACTTAGATCTGAAAGGTTCCTGGTCATTCACCGATGGTCCTTCAGATAATATACAAGCAGCTAGACTTACTCATCAGGGGGAGTGTTTACTGTTTGTGAATTTCTACAATTCCGGACCGGTGGAAGGAAATTTCCCAATTTTAGAGCAGTTGGAGACCTGTTTAACCAAGGAATTAGATCAAAGGGCGACGGGGCTCGAACCCACTGTCCTGTTGATGGGGGATTTTAATTGCCATCTATGCCCCAAATTACTCCCCTTAACTCCGGATTGGTTAGCTTGTCCTTTAGAAAAGGGCCCCCACTTTATACATACCAAAGAGGGTACATTACTGATGAAGTTATTAGATAACTTTGCCCTTACAAAGGTCATGGATTTATCCGCTCATAAGGCAGGCGAATCCCTAATACCAACATTCAAGGGAAAAGGAGGGGGATCTATAATAGATTACGTCATGATATCCGCCTGGGCTAGGGAAAGGATCATAAATACCAGGACAGAGTGGAGTCCCTTTAGCGATCATAACCCCATTATAACAGAAATTAAAGGGAATGATTTTATTAAAAAAATACCAGGGGTGATCCAACAAGCAGAAATCCAACCAACAGATCAAGGGAGACGCCTAAGGTGGTCACTGATTAACCCCCAAGACTTTTATGTTAAATTAGTCAACGAAGGGAAAGATCACATAGAGACCTGTCTAGATGCTACAATAGAGGGCAGAGGAGTAGTAAAGGCGTTTGAATCCCTAACCAAAATCGTAGAGAAACTCCTGACAACCAAGAAGCCCATAAACCTGCAATCCATGCCCAGATGGTTTGATGCTAACTGTTCGAAAGCGTTAAGAGACTTAAAACAGAGCCTGAAAATGTCACCAAGGGACAAAAATGAAATCACTCGTTGTAGACAAAACTATAAAACCCAGATCAAGATCAGAAAAAGTACCCTTCAAAAGGAAATCTGGGCAGACTTAAGGGAGGCCGGTGAAAACAAGGACTATACCCAGTTCTGGAAAATCATAAACAAACCATGTTTTCACGATTCAAGCTCCCCAGTCATTAGCTCAAACATTCTGCCGGAACAATGGATTGCCCATTTTAAATCGCTGTACAATCAGCAGGATGTAGACATTGGTGACGGAATATGGAGGGGGCCAAGGGCGGAAAAACTCGAATTATCCTTGGATGAAGTTCTTAAGGCAATAATAGGGTTAACACGAAACAAAGCCCCGGGCCCAGAGGGAACCCCCCCGGACCTTTTCCTGAGTAACACCGACCTTTGGGCCCCAATGGTAACAAGAGTATTGAATGCAGCCATCAAAACGGGCCTGCCGAGATCATGGTCCACTGCGGTGATTGTCCCGATTTATAAGAAAGGCTGTAGGGACAGCCCGCAGTGTTATAGACCAATCTCGCTCATTGACGTCTCTGCCAAGGTACTGGGAAGGGCACTCCTTAACCGCCTACTGGACTGGACTGACACCCATAACACTCTGGTGGATACCCAGTACGGGTTCAGAACGGGGAGATCAACTACCGATCAGTGCCTTAACCTGTACCTGCTTACTGCCAAGTACACTAAAGCGTCTGAAGGCACCATGTATATGGGGTTCATGGACTTAGCAGCGGCGTTTGACAATGTTAACAGAGCCAAACTATTGTCGATCATGTTTAACTTGGGAATCGACCCGGATCTTATCAACATCCTGAGGGAACTCCATTGGAACACCACTGCCAAGGTCCGCTACAGCGCGGGGGGGTGAGTACGGATCCCTTCCTGTGCTCGGGCGGGGTGAGGCAGGGGTGTATCCTGGCACCTTTTTTGTTTTCCCTCTACATAAATGGCCTGGAGAGCGACCTAATAGCACTAGGAACTGATTGCCCAAAGGTGGGCTCACGTCATCTGCCAGTACTTTTGTATGCTGATGACGCCGTCCTCCTAGCCCGGACGGCGGTCGGACTGCAACTTCTAATCAAGGGTTTCGCAGATTTTATGCGGAAATTGGACCTATCTGTAAATATGACAAAATCTTTTATCATGATAGTGGGGAAGAAACCTCAGAAGAAATTTGTATTTAAACTAGGGGATCATGTTTTGGACAGTGTTAAAACATTCCCATATCTGGGTCTTTTATTCGATGAGAAGCTGAAGTTTGCCCCGTTGGTAGAGGAGAGGGCGAGGAGACTTGTCTCAGCAAATGGAGCCATTTCAAACTTTGCTCGCCGAATGGGAAGGTGGTCCCCTGAGCAGGTGTTGACTTTGTATAGATCAGTCAGCATCTCAAAAACTATTTACGGATCTGAAGTCTGGGGTTTCAGAGATGCTCAATCAATCAAAAGTGAGGAGGAGAAATTTAAAAAAAAACTGCTAAAACTTCCGCTGAGCACCTCCGCTGCAGTAACACACAATGAGCTGGGAATATCATATATATCAGACCTGATTAGACTGAGACCCATACTGGCCTGGATCAAAATTTGGCTAAACCCCAATGCGGAACTATCCAGACAGATTATCCAGGATTGTTTGACGAAAGATAAATGCCTCCAAATCCCCTGGCTGAAATATATTAAAGATACCCTGGGTGAAATAGATGAACAAAGATTATTTTTGGACCCATCCCTGGTGGACATATATACCAGTCACTCGGTACAAGGGCAATTGCTGGATAAATTTGGTGGCAGGAGGAGGGAGCTTGACTCTATTAAATCCTCCGTAGTTGCTCACTCGCTAGTTTCGAATCAAATTGGCATGAAACCCTACCTCTTTTTATTGTATAGTCAGCATGAGAGGTTTTTAATGACTCGTTTTAGGCTCAATTTGTTGCACCATAATTTAGCTCATCCATCAGGGTTTACTCCAACAATTGAGCAGAAGGGTGCCTGCGGCTGCGACAATAGGTCTCCGCAGGACACCCTTCATTTTGTATTATTGTGTCCTTTTTTTAAAACACCTCGTCAAAGATTTTTAGTAGGGGTTTTAAAAGACTCCAAAAGCCAGATCTCTGACACAGGCAAAAACTCAATAAAAGACGCGCACCCCATAACTATTTCTTCATCAGAAAGTTTAAACAGGACAACAGGGATAAGGTCAGAACAAACCGAAGAAAAATCTACACTCTGGGGGGATGTGCTTCTAAAAAGTCTACAACAAGCAACCAGTGCACTGAATTTTCAATCTAACAAACTGGACGTGCAGGTAGACTTAATGAACCTTATTGCAACCCACATATCAGGGATAAATTTGAAACTGGAAAAAATCGCGCTATACCTCATAAAAGAAAAGGAGGAGGAAAAACAATGGAAAAAGAAACTAACAGACCAAAATTGTGTCTGCAAGGAAATAATCGATAAATTAGCAACCCTCCCAGACATTTCGAAAGACATATTAGAGGTAACATGTGGGAAATCCAACAAAAGTGACAACCTCAACACAGAGGCCATAGAGGTCAATAAACTCGTACATCAAAAGAGATCTACCACATTCATAGAAGAAAAAACTCTAAATGACTCAGACAAAAACGAACCACCAATGAGAAGCCTGGAAGAAAACAAAACAATGAGTTCGTCGGGCACGTCAGAACCCCTAACTAAAAGACAACGGAAACGGGCAAGGAAGGCGAGAAAAAAAGCCATTAAAAGTAAGCAGGTAAACAAACTTTTTGACATTTTTGAACAAAAGACAAAAGTTGCCCTAATTAATCAGATTATAGATACCTCCACCAGAGAAGATGGGAAAAAAGCAAAAAACACAGAGGAAATAGCAGAACAAACAAGTCTTTCAGATCAGATCAAAACACCATCAAACACAGAAGGGAAACCAACAGAAGAGGAAAAGTCATTTTCAAAGAAAACTAACGACAAAAACGAAACACCAAAACCAAACCGTAGAGAAGCAGTAGAACAACAAAAAATTCAGGATAACGCGCAAGAAAGGGTTTGCGAAACTCTGGCTCAAAAAGGATCAAGTTGTCATAATGGTGGAAATCCACCATTTAACCATATGAAAACGGAACACAAGCAAAGACAAAAAACAGAGGCAGACCAAGTGAGGGAATCTAATATTTATCTGACCATCACAGTAGGAAATAAAGGAAGAACCTGTAGAGAAAGCCCCGAAAATGAGTCTACTGATAAATTAGGGCAAAACATAAACAACATACAAATAAACCGAGAAGAATCGCATCCCACAAAAGATGCAGTTATGGTAGATTACATCCGACCGGACCCAACAACTAAGGTCTGCCAGAACGACAACATATCTCATATACATTTTGTCCCAAGTGAGGGAAAAAGGAGAGTCTACCAAATCCGACAACCCGAATCGGCCAGTATGGAAGCTGAATGTACATTGTTGTTTAAACCGGAATATCAAACTAAAGGAAACACAGACACACTGAACAGAGGAAACATCCTGCGATTATTTGAAGTGATACCAAAATTAAGAGGTATAACAACAAGCGACCTAAAAGCCCTAGAATTTATCCAAGGAAACAAAGAAACTGACATGGAAATAAGTAGAACCATCTGGGGATCCAAAGAAATAGCAGATCTTATTTTTTCAACTAGGACTTACTTTTCAGAATGGGGAATAACTCTAGAGCGTCACACCCCAATAAAATATCCTTTCCCACTGTTAAGTAATACATTTCCCCAATCCATTAATACAAAGGAAAAAACGCAATCAATCCTAATGGGAGCAAGAAATAAAACAATCCCCGAACAAGATCTGAGCAGTATCAAAACAAAGCAGGAATTCCAGCGTCAGAAAGAATTCAAGGATTGGTCTTGGGTAGCTCAGGCATTAAATTCTCATCGATCCTGATGTAGTGAAACTGGCACTAAAAAATCAAAGACATAATATCAAATTAATCCCAAAACCAGAAACAAATATAAAGATTTGCTCATGGAATGTACACGGTTTCAAAGAGATGTCACAAGATCAAGAGACAATAGACTACCTGAGTAATTTCGAAATAATACTACTTCAGGAAACATGGAATCTAACCCCGAAGCAAATTATGGGATTCGAGGAACACCACATACTGGCTGAAAGATTGGCAAAGTTTGGACACCCAAGGGGTGGCCTGTCCACCTTTATTACGAACAACCTTGACTGGAAAACCGAATTGCTCGATGTAGGGGAAAATTGGTTACAACTGGTCAAAATCGAGTCAAAAGCAAGTAAAAAAAGTCCAGGATGGAATTTAATAATTATAAATATATATATCCACCCAGATAAGACAACAAAAAAGAAAAAAGCGTTAATTTTAGTAAATTTGATAAAATCCCTACGCAAAACTTATCAATTTCATGAGATATTTCTTTCCGGCGACTTCAACAGCAACCTAATAAAAGCCAATACGACCAAGGATAAATCACCAAATATTTGGGGCAAACTGGAATCTCTAGGTTTAATAATCCTAAACGGAAACACAGAGGGAGATATACCTGCCAAAACCACCTTTACCAGTGGCAAAACGAACTCTATAATCGACTTCACTTTAATAAGCAAAGAATCAAAAAAAAGCATAGACTATTTCGGAATCCAAACCCGTCCAGAGAGCGACCATTCCCCTCAAGAGATTATAATGAGGAAAAACATCGAAGAGAAAATGCAATTAGAATTTCTTACCGCGATTCCGGAGATATACAAATTGAAGAAAATCAAAAGTAAAGGCAACATAAAAAAAGAAATTATGGACTCAGTACTGGAACACGTAAATTTCACGAACGCCACAATAAACCAATCTCCCATAACAAATTGGGAGAATTTACATAAATTTGTACTAGAAAAATTTGCTGTAAAATCTCCAGCTATTTACGGATACAAAGTAAATAAAGATCCGTGGTATAATCTCAACCTAAGAGATAAGAAAAGAGAAATTTCGAAAAAGTTAAGAAAAATGGCCGCAGAAAAAAGACTTGGAAAAGAAGTAGATCACACCGCTATACAAAAAATGAGGAAAGAATATAAAGAAGATTGCAGAAAAGCAAAAACATCTTACATAGAGGAAATCTGGATAGAACTGTTAAGAACAAGCAAACTACCTAACAGTGGAGAATTTTGGAAAATCATAAATAAATTATCGAAAGGAGCTGGTGATCAACATAACATAGGAATAAGTGAAGATACATGGGCTGCATATATCGATAATTTGTATAACTTCCAGAGTCCCCCAATTAACACAGTAACTTCAAACCACCCAAAAAAAGGTCAAGAACAAAAAGAAAGAAGCCTGGGACAGTGGAAAAAGTTCCAGCCCGAAGGCACTGCCTTAGAGGATCAAACGCCCTTGACAACTGCCAAACAGCTAACCAGCCTAATAAGGAAATTAAAAGTGGAGGGAGCAGCTGGCCCAAACGGAATGCCTAATGCCTTATTCAGATATGACATCGACTTCTGGGCAACTTACCTGACTCCATTATTTAACCACATTTATAAGGAAAAAAAGATTCCTGAGTCTTGGCAAGGAAACATCTTCCACCCTCTCCTCAAAAGTGGATGCAGAATGGACCCTGGTAACTACAGACTAATAGCCCTAATCGATGTGGAGGCAAAGCTTTTTTCTTCTTGCATATTGTCTCTACTAAGACAATGGATAAAAGAACACAATATAATACCCAACTTTCAAACCGGTTTTAGGGAAGGCATGGGCTGCTTAACCAATCTGTCAGCCCTGTCCTTATTAATCGAAGGAGCAAGGAAAAAGAAGATCGGTTTAATAGCCTGTTATATAGACCTGAAATCCGCCTTCGACCGAGTCCCCAGAAAAAGACTATGGGAAAAACTGGATCTCATGGGTCTCCCACCGGCACTAATGGAAACATTAATGGTTTTATATAGCAGAACATGGGCCAAGGTAAAATTGGGTGATGGAAGAAGAATATCTGCTGAACAAAAAATAATTAATGGCCTTAAACAAGGCTGTGTGCTCTCCCCAAGCCTTTTTAATATATATCTGGCCGATTTGAAAGACCATCTCAAGAATGTTAATGGACAACCGCCCAAACTGGCCAATGAAAGCATCCAGTGCCTCCAATATGCGGATGACATTGTAGTTTTAAGCCAAACCCCAATAGGCCTACAAAGAGTAATATCGGAACTAACTGACTATTTCGAGAGAGAAGGTCTGGAAATAAACATCAAAAAAACAAAGGTGGTGAGATTGACGGGCACCGGTGGAAAATCCTTCACTTGGCAAACTAAAGGAAAACCCATCGAGGAAACAACTGCTTATAAATATCTGGGGGTTACAATAAGTAAAAACATGTCCCTCACAGATCATAAAAGAACAATTACCGCAAAGGCCCAAGCACTGAGCTTTGCTTTCAAGGTTTTGCAAAAGAAATTGCAATGTCCATCATATGACCACCTGTTAAAAGTAATGACAGCCCAAGTCTTACCATCCCTCTCATATGGACTGGAAATATGGCATGGGAAAGAAGCAGCTATCCTAAACGCATTCCAGACAAGAATATATAAAACTGTCTTTCAGATATACAAAGGAGCAGCCCCTGCCCAAATAAGGCTAGAATTTGGTCTACAAAATCAAATCTACCAGAGGAAAGCAGCTCTAGTGAAATGGTGCTGGAAATTGAGATTATCGGAAACTGGATCTTTAAACAACTTATGTTGGCAAGAAATTAAAAAACAATATGACCAACAGGAACCTGACTCATGGGGCTATGACCTGAGAGCCTCACTAGACACCCTAAAAATAGTGGAGATCTGGAATAACCCACCGGAAACAACGTCCTTTAAAAAAATTTGCAATCTAAACGCAAAAGCCTTATCTCTTGTAGAGGATAAAAAGACTTTGGCCAAACGTCGACACGCATGGACCATTCTAAATTCGTATAAACGACTAAAACCTCAACCTTATCTCACTGCGCACTTCCGGCTATCATTAAAAACAAAATTCATGGCCTTCAGAATGGGCAACCATATCTCGAAAGACTTGATTCCGTCATGGAAGGTCACTCACCAGGAACGAAGATGTAGATTATGTGATTATCACAGTGAGACCTTGAGTCACCTCCTGTGTACGTGCGAGTCTTCTAAAGAAGAAAGGAAAATTTTACTGAAACCAATTTTTAATATGCTACAGATCCGTACCTGCAGGCAAGCTGTGACCAGCTGGATGGGAGCAGGTTCAAACATTTTGATATGCCGCGGGGTAAAGTTCATGAATTCTGTAGAGACAAAGCTTCAAAAAGCAGAATCAGACCCTCGATAATGACTGGATTAGTTTGAAAATGTAAAAACGAGAAAAGTCATTTTTTAACTAAAGGAACTTTTAAGTGTGTGTTACTTTTAAATTGTTTTTTGGATATGTATACTTTATGGTTGTGAAATACCAAATAAAGTAAATTTTTGACTGACTGACTGACTCCAAAATCATCCATGCCAAATCTGCTTTACTGTTTCTTCAAAGAGCCACTGAAATGCGAACCCTATGTGCTATTATAGCTTTTCTTAAAATTGCTTTTAAACTGAGAAACACTATGGGCTGTTGAAATTGGTAGGCAAGGGAGACATTTATTATGTGATGCGTGGCTTTTGTATCTCATCTGCACTTTGGTTCTACTACTCACAAAAATCCCTCTTTTTAAAAAAGTGATGCCCCCTTACCTCCCTTTTCAATGAAGTATTGTTAAGAAAGTTTGTGATCATGTTTTTTTACTGTGATGTATTTTCATGATGGTTTTTAACCTTCGAAATAAATAAACAAACTGAAACTGAAACTACCAGACGTGCTGGTCGCCCTGACACTGAAGGCCTCCCTGCTAGGCCGAAAGTCAGCTTTCCCCAGTTACACGTCAATTGCACGTCATGATCAAGTTGCGCACACATGTAGGTCAAAGTTCCAGCTGGCCATGCAACCCCCTCCATGTATCCACCCACCTATGATTCACCTATGACTCATCAAGTGAATGCCCACATATACGCCCATATGCACACCCACATGCTCTTATCTCTTTCTCTTGCTCAGCTTGGAGCGCTCCTCCTCCTTCTATGTACCAGATTGAATGTATAAATATTGTACTCTGTGAATAAAGTTTAGAAGACCCTTCCTGAACCTTAGTGGTGATGGAACCGATTCTCCCTTAACTCGAGTTATTGAAATAAAGCCCTTTGAATCGGACACCACGGACTCTGCCTCTCATTATATGCACGATCCTTTGTTTAAGTATAGAAATTATGACAGGGTAATACTTTATTTACCACATACTCTCCATAAGGCTTCCTATCGAAGAGACAATCGGTCTCCCCGGAGGATTTCTTATATCTTTGTGCACTTTCAGGGAGATGATAGAATGTGGGAATTATTGGATGTTCACAGGACAAGTACTCATATTCGCTTTTATTAAGCATCCCTTCGTTCCTCCACCCTTCAAGCAGTGCATGATAGTCCGTGGTACATTTCTCAAAGTCCTTTCTGTTGATGATGGAATAACAGTCTTTATCCCATAGCTGTCTTAAAGCCTCTTGTTTATATTGGGTTTTGCTGAAAATCACAATATTCCCCCCCTAGTCTGAGGGTTTGTTTCAATCGAGCTGTCCTCCTTTAATGATTTGATGGCTTGCCACTCCATTCGTGAGATGTTGGAGTTCTTCCTTGTTAGTTCTATGTTTTTAGTTGTCATTTTGTCCAGTTCTTGCAAGACAGCATCATTAAAGACATCAATGGCGTCATGTGTGACATGCGGTAGAAATCTCGATTTTCGATTTAGATTACTTGGATCTCTTTTTTGCGTAATCTCTTCTCTCCTCAATATTTCAATCGAGCTTGGAACTTCATCCCATCCTGCCAGATTGTGTGTTGTTGTCAGGAGAGGCAATCGTTGTCCATGAGATTATTCCCGGTTTCTTCCATCTCACCCGGGATGGGTTCAGTTCCTGTTTGTGAATTTGATGCAAATATTTTTTGTAGTTTTAATTTTCATACAAACTTGAAGATGTCAATTCTAGTTTGTACTGGATCGAATTTTGCCATAGGGCAGAAGGTCATTCCTCTCTACAAGACCGTTTCTTCATGTGTTGTTAATTTTCTCTCTGAGAGGTTTATTATGGTTTGTTCCTGTTTTACCATCTCCCTCTCCTGCCCCTGCTGCGAGTTACCATAGGTGGTGCTTCCTGTGCGTCCCCTCCTGCCCGCCTGGTTTTCCTCCTCTTTTTTGTGGTGTTTTTTGTGGCTTCTGGGACTGTGGTCGTTGTCGCGTTTCCTTCATGACCTGAAATTCGTCTAAAAAAGGAACCACAGTAATGTTTTCCATGGTTTTCTTCCCACCTTTGTTCCCTCTGGCTGATTCATCCTCTGAAATTGATGCCTCGGATTCAGATGTTATTGTTTCGGCGGGAGTCTGGACCCCCTGGGCCAACCATTTTCTTGTTGCATAACATTTTTTAGCAAAGGTGAGTATCCGACCTGTGAGGTAGTCCTGCTCATCCCTTTGGAACTTTGTTTTTTTCCGTTTTTTTATCCCATTTTCATACTCTCTGAGTCTCTTTTGCATTAAGACTCGCAGATCCTCGGTGGTTTTAGTGTCTTTGTCTTTAGCGATGGTGTCCTCGAGTCTTTGAATTTCTGCAAGGGCTTTATCCCTATCGCTCCATGCATACTTAATCAGCATAAGCATCATTCCTTTACTGGAATCCGCGGTGTATGCTGCCCAATCCTTTAAAAGTTGCGGGTCTGGATTCTCATAGGAAGGTATTGTGAAAATACGCAAACCCCTGGGGACCCCGTTGCATTCTACATAGCGCTGGAGTGACGTTGCCTCCCACCACTTCCGAATTTCTTGCTCTTGAATTTTCTCAAGTTGTTGAAATAATAGCTGTAAATTACTATCTGGAACCTGCGGGGCTCCTACACCCTCCGGTCTCTTTGTTATTGTGTTCAAGCTTCTAAAGACATCCTCCGCTTCTCTCTCTCTCCGCTGCTGCTGACATGGTACTGGAGGAAGGAAAAGCACACTCGCTTCACGCTGCGTTTGTATGACAGTATGGCGAATTGTGGGGCACAACTGCAGTTCGCGGGGGTCTCCGCGGTCAGCTCAAAAACGGGACAGAAGTTTGTTAAGAATGAATTATATATTCAGGGTACTCGTGCGAGCAGCACTTATCCTCGCTGGGAATCTGTAGCGGCCAGCCGGCGTGCCATGACCTCCCAGCTCCGGTGCGATGCAGGCAGGTTTCCTCCGTGTCGTATTTTATTCCGGTTCCACAATCTGGATACCTATTCAAATCCTTTTGCAAACTTTGGGGCAGACGGCCACATTAACTTCATGAACAGTACCGTCACCGCCGTCACTCCAACCGCGTCCCGGGTGCTTCCGTCTTGCGGTGGTGAGCCACATTTACTTGGTAACACACGTTCGTTTCGAGTTGACGAAAGTAGACGGCACTCTGAGCTTGATGGAAAAAAGTGATTTATTGGCAGACCCCCCTGCCCCCAAGACAACAGACGTGTTTCACCGTTAGGGCTTCCTCAGTGTCAACCAGTGCATCAGAATGAACACCATTTTATCCCCACCCCTCTCTAACCATAGAAAGAGGACAAGAGCGCCAAGTTCTTTCTGGCGGCCATCTTACAGTGTACTTCATTATAAACACATTGCAAGGAACATCAAAAAGTGTTTTCATAAGGAGATTGGTGTTTGTAAAGTGCTTGTGCGATTAAAAACAATAATATGGAACCAACCATATCAAGTTATCTTTCCATAACATTTCATTGCATATCAAACCATCAACATTACAAGGGGACGAATAATGGATTACTTTTGGGTTTCCAGAGAACTGTGCAAATTAATACATCACAGCAGCTCCGGTTTAGAATTACGCCACTCCTGCTCAAGGGCGGTTTTGAGTTAGGGCTCCCGGTTACACAATAAACCCAAACAAATACTCCGTTAATGAAAAACAGACATACATGAACTCGTGAAGTTGCTAGTGTGCAAAAGTTTTATTCTGGCAGGAAATAACGCGTTTCACCTTACGGCTTGATCACGTTTCAGCCGTTGTACCATTGTGTGACCATTTTATCCAACATTCAAAACAGAAATAGGACTATTCACCCGTGTAAAAACAGTATAGGATCATGGCAGCCATTAGTAAGAAATGTTGTAAGTATACAAACATACAGTGTTTTCAATTTTTTAACAATTGTACTTAATCTGCAAGAATAATACAATATTTGTCCATATGATAGGAAAATATAAAATTGAAATAAATGAATTCCAACTAAAATTCATAAAGTATAAATAGGCCGAAAAAACATACGTGCAAAGCATATAATCAATTCTCATTCTTGTAATGCATTAATCATTGATTCTCATTGCACAATCATTCACAAAATAGACTACTCTTATGTTGTTGTTTGTTTGTTGCTGAATAAAGACATTTCTTGTCTGCAGTGCCCTTGAACAATAAAGTTATAATCGTTCCACAAAAACAGAGAACGTAAAAAACAACAAATAGCGACCATGCCCCTGTGGGCATTGTAACTCGTTTAATTCATATATGTTAATGACAACTATTACAACACTGTCAATCCATTATTCAATAAATTCTCATTCTATAAAGCAGTGTGATATACGTTTACTGCAGAAAAACAATGATATTATACTGTCAAAAAACATTGTCCATGCCCTAGTGGTTTTTTTTAACTGTAGATCCTACAAGTCGTCTGTTTACTATTGCCCATATGGGCTCAGCTTCACCATTTCAACCTTTCACCAAACGTTGTATGTTTTACTACGGTACCATGATCAAACTGTTGCATAAAAATACCTGAAAGTTAAAAATATAAAATCAGACACCTGAAAAAGCAGACTGCAGTAATTCACATCTTATATAATTTATATAATTTCATTCAGCAAGGTGCACAGCCAATTCCTCACTTGAGTTGAGACCATTTGGAGTCATACACTCAAAATCATTTATATATATTGACCAATTTGCGCAACATCAGTTCTCTGTTGCCTCTTGAATACCCAAATCCACCATATCTATGACCACCATCCGCAGTAGATTTTCATTTTGAAAATGGTAGTCATAAATGTGACGCGCCACAGGATATTGCTGATTGTTAATTTTTATGACCCGTACATGTGCCATCACTCTCTTTTTTGCTCGATGTATGGTACTACCTACGTACCACCTGTCACGTGGACAGATGAGTACATAGCTGCAGTACATGGTGTTACAAGTCAAAGGTTTACAAATTGTAAATCCTCTGCCAGAAGTAGGGATAGTTAAGGTTTCACAATCTACACTTTTTCTGCAGGCCTTACAGCTTCTACGGCATTTGAAACCTGCCTTTCCCTTTCCTTTTTTTTGCTGGTAACTAGATTGTGACTTAGATCATCTCTTAAAGATTTACATTTTCTAAAAGTGATCTGTGGATTAGGATTTAGATATGGTTTTATATGTTGATCTGTCAGAAGGTCATGCCAACGTTTATTAAAAATCCTTTTAATATCATGGGCCTGTCCTGAGAATGTAGTTATGAATCTTACCTTCTCATCATCATCAATTACTTTGTTAGGATTAAGCAATTCATTTCTAACTGTAGCATGCGCTCTGTTACATGCCTGTTTGATGGTATTGTTCTTGTATCCTCGCTCCTTAAAGCGGTTACTCATCATTCCTTTCTCAAGTTCATAGGCAGATTCTGTGCTACAATTTCTCTTCACCCGTAGCAGCTCCCCATAGAGTATGCTGTCCACCAGGTTCCGAGGATAGGCACTCCTAGCACTTAAAATGCTGTTTCAAGCTGTCTTTTTTCAGAACAAACTAATAGTTATAGTTTGTCCCTGAATTTCCACTTGTACATCGAGAAATTCAATTGATCTCTTGATATGCTCAGTGAATACCAGATTCAAATTATTTTTATTTAGTTGGCCCACAAACCTCTTAGCTGTCTCTGTACTGCCATTCCAAATCATAAAAACATCATTGATGTACCTAAACCACAGGACTACTTTGTTGTTAAACTCATTCATTAACCATAGTTCAGCGACTCCATCGCCAACATTATCAGCACACCCCCCCCTCGCCTCCAGGGACTACATTCTCCTCGGAGAGCTGAACTTCCACTTCGAGAACAATAAGGACACCAACTCCACCACCCTGAATGACAACCTCACCAACCTCGGACTCAGACAACTCATCACAACACCCACCCACTCTGCCGGCCACACGTTTAACCCCATCTTCACCTCAAGCCACCATCGCTGTTTCCACTTCACCTTCCAGAAACCCACCACGCACCAACGCACCGAACAGATGCCTCGCAGCTGCTGAAGCAAAGTCACGGAAGACCAGCTAACCACCACCCTCGCCCGGAGCCCACCCACGGACCCCATAGACCCCTATACCGCCACCCGCAACCTCAGACAGTGGATCGACGACTGCGCCAACACCTTCGCCCGTTCAAGTAAACCTCCAACAGTCACACCAGCAAGAAAGCCAGCTGGTTCACTGAAGACCTCTGGGCCTCCAAGCAAACCTGACGAAGGCTGGAGAAGATCTGGCTCCGTGAACGAACACCGGACAGCTACTCAGCCCACAAGAACGCCAGCCGCAGACACCCTCACCTCATCAGATCCACCAAAAGGCCCTTGTTGAAAGACCGCCTGGACAACAACGCGCACAACTGCAAAGAACTCTTCAACATTGTGAAGGAACTCTCCAACCCCAGCTCCAACACCAACAACGTCCCACCTTCGCAAGACCTGTGCGACTCTCTAGTCACCTTCTTTATTTATTTATTTATTTATGTTCTTATATAGCGCAGGATTTGACCCCCGAAGGGGTATCTCCACGCTTCTTCCACCGCAAGATTGCAGACATCCATGACAGCTTCAACACCACAACCGTCCTGACAACCACTGGGACCTCCACACCCACGACCACCGTCCGCACCAACCACCTGCTCTCCTGGACCAACATCAATGACGACGACACCATCAAGATCATGAACACCATCCACTCCGGATCTCCGTCAGACCCATGCCCAGACCACATCTTCAACAAAGCCAGCACAGCCATCTCACCCCATCTCCGGAAAGTCATCAACATCTCCTTCAAAACAGCAACCTTCCAGGAGAGTTGGAAGCCTTACTCAAGAAACCCAAGGCAGACCCCAAGGACCTCAAGAACTTCCGGCCCATCTCCCTACTCCCATTCCGGGTGAAGGTGATCAAAAAGACGGTCTACAAAGAACTGACCTGCTACCTCGAGGAGAACAACATCCTGGACCCTTCTGAGTTCGGATTCCACAGCAACCACAGCACTGACATTGCCCTCATCGCTGCCACCAATGACATCAGGACCCTGCTGGATACCGGAGGAACAGCGGCCCTCATTCTCCTGGACCTGTCACGGTCTGCCACCACACACTGCGAACATGCCTCCACAAAGCCGGGATCAAAGAGGAGGCCCTAGACTGGACCATCTAATCCACTCTGGCAGAACACAGAGCGTCCACCTTCCCCCCTTCCACTCTGAAGCCACCGAGATCAACTGCAGCGTACCCCTGGGCTCATCCCTCAGCCCAACGATATTTAACATCTACATGGTACCACTCGCCCAAGTCACCCGTCGGCATGACCTCAACCTCATCTCCTACGCCGATGACACCCAGCTAATCCTCTCCCTCACCAGGATCTCCCACACTGCCAAAACCAACATCCTTGAAGGAATGAAGGCCATCACTGAATGAATGAGGAACAGCCATCTGAAGCTGAAGTCGGACTAGACGGATGTCCTCATCCTCGGATCTCCCCCTTTGGCCTGGGACAACTCCTGGTGGCCGACCGCACTGAGAACAGCTCTAAAACCCACTGACCATGCACGCAACCAAGGGTTCATCCTCGACCCCACCTTCTCCGTGGCTAAACAGGTCAACGCCGTCTCCTCCTCCTGCTTCAACATCCTCTGCATGTCCCGCAGGATCTACAAGTGGATCTTCTGCTAAACGAGAATGATCACCCAGGCCCTCGTCAGCAGCAGGTTGGACTACGGGAACGCCCTCTAAGTAGGATCCTTGGCCAAACTCCTAAGACGGTTCCAACACATCCAGAACACCTCTGCACGCCTGATCATCGAATCCCTCCCCACAGCCACATCACACCCCACCTGAGAGACCTGCACTGGCTCCCCATCAACAACCTTCAAGCTCCTCACCCATGCACACAAGGGACTCCACTACACCGGACCAACGTACCTCAACAGACAACTCAGCTTCTACACCCCCACCTGTCAGCCCCGCTCCTCCGACCTTGCCCTCGTCACAGTCCCCCGCACCGAAGAGTGACCTCCGGTGGCAGATCGTTCTACCACCTGACTACCAAGACCTGGAAAATCCTCCCCATCCACCTACGGCAGACAAAAGACCTGCTGACCGTCAGAAGACTCCTCAAGACCTGGCTTTTCGAGCAGTAGCAGCATTCCCCACCCCCCAGTGCCTTGAGACCCTCACGGGTAAGTAGTGCGCTTTACAAATGATATGATTGATTGATTGATTGATTGATTGATTGATTGATTGATTGATTGATTGATTGATTGAAAAGGATATTTCCGCTGACCTGAACTAATCATCTTAGTATGGATAAGTAGGCCCCCACAGAACAGCATACCTTATTGAGAGTAACTAGGCGGATGTGTAGTGGACCATTCATCAATAAAATACCTTGCATTCCTATTCTATGATTTACTGAATGCTTAGACACTCCTGTGGTCTCAGCTGCACTTTCAACTTGTACTGCTGTGGTAGCTCTTGCTGTTGAGACAGCTGTTAGTTGCTGTTATTTTTGTGGTACGTACTGAGGTGAGGGATGATGACGATGATGTAACTGTTGATGCATCTGCTGTTGATTTTATGACTGTGGTAAAACTGATGTTACAGTTGTTCCTGTCTTTAAAGCCGATTTTTAATAGCACTGATGTATCTGTTGGTGGCTGCCATGGTTACATCCGTTGTTGCTGCTGTCGTCTTTGCCGTGCTGGAACCAGATGTTGCTGTTGTGATCCCTGTCATGGTGGAAGCTGTAGCTGTCTTTAAGGTTACTGCTGTTGCAGCAGGTGCTTCAGTGATGGTTTCAGTGAGGGTTTGCAGGTCGTCTTCAATTATGCAGACGACCTGCAAATCATCTTCCCTCTTAACACCCCTAACGCAGCTCTCGACTGTCAGGCGGTCATGTTACATATCCAGCAATGGATGAACCTTAATCAGCTCAAGCTGAACCCAGGGAAGACTGAGCTAATTCTCCCTGGCAGTAGCTCCACTCACTGGGGCCCACAGTTTTGGCCTACAGAGCTGGGCTCCCTGCCCATCCTGGCTAAATCGGCAAAGAGCCTGGGGGTTATCATAGACTCAGAGCTCTCCCTCAAGCCTCAGGTTGGTGCAGTCATATCCTCGTGTATGTTTCAGCTTCGGAAAATCAGGAAAGTTTCCCACCTACTCTCGCCTGAAGCCCTGATACAAGTTTTGATCGCCCTTGTGCTCTCTCGTCTGGATTTTTCCAACTCCTTGTATCATGGCCTACCGAAATACCTGCTACATAGGCTGCAAGTCGTGCAGAATCAGGCGGCCCGACTAGCCTTTAAGACCCCAAAGTGGCAGTCTGCAAAACCACTACTCTGTAAACTCCACTGGTTGCCGGTCGAACAGAGAGCTGCATTCAAGATCGGCTGCCTGACCTACAAAGCTGTGACTGGTACGTCCCCCGTCTTTCTGAAGTCCCTAGTGACTCCTTACCATCCGGCACGCAACCTTTGGTCCTCCCACCGTCAACTTCTGACCGCAGTCCCAATCAAACTCAAAAAATATGGTGGTTGCAGATTTGCTCATCTGGCTCCCAAACTCTGGAACCAGTTGCCGTTATCTTTCAAATCCTCCATGTCTCTGCTGAAATTCAGAAAACTTATTAAAACCAATCTTTTTACACAGTCTGGCTAGCTCCCCCTCTCTACATCTCTCAGTACCACCCAGCGCCAGGAAACCTATGGTGACAGAGCGCTATACAAGTCCCTCTTAAGATAAGATAAGATAAGATAAGATGGTTGTTTTTGTTGCTGTGGTCCCTCCTGTGGTAGTAAAATCAGTTGCTGCTGTAGTCCCTGTTGTACATGTGTGTTAACATCATGGGTAACACCAAGGTCAGCATTTATGTCAGAAAATCTCCGAACAGTAATCGCACACACAACTACTTTTAGGAAGTCGATTATTAGTAGGGATAAGTAGGAACTTTCCATTAGTAAGAAGGCCACAATCACAATGAAAGGTCCAGTCAATGTCTCAATAAATTATTCCCTTGCTCAACCCTTAGTAGGAGGCAACGAGCAGGCTGGCTTAACGTAGGAGACAGATATGTAAACATTTAGAAACACAAATACATTAAATAAGGGAGACATAATACGCAATAAATAAGAACAGAAATTCATAAACATTGGCTATATTTTTATGAACAAATAGACACCAAAAAGACAAAAATCCAATGTAGGGACCACAGATATAATTATTTTTAAATTAAAAGTACAACTAGCGCTTAGAAGCAAATAAAGCTCAAAGGATTAAAAAAGGTCATACTGGACCAGGACAAAGTCCAGAGTTAAGGCAACCCATGATGTAACATGTTTACCCTCACTTTCAGAAGTGTTTCTTGATGTAGGAAAGTGCTTCAGATGCTCTGGTTTGCTTCTTTGGGTCTGGGACTACAACTCCCACAATGCACCTGGTCAACCTATGGAGCTTTTTATGACATTTGACACCAATCCAAGGGTATAGAAGTTCTTAGATGGTCCTTTGGATGTTGGGACTACTTTTCCCACAATGCACCTGGCCAAATCCTTTAAAATTCCCTGAATGCAGCCTAGCTGGGTTTTTCTTGTTAGAGATGCTGCAGGCGGAGCTCTTTTAACCAGTTCCTTTCAGGCATTCCACTCCTTCCACCTTTGAAGCAAGGCAAAGTCCTTAGGGCTTTAGTTCCAAGTGTCCAGTCATCCAGAGCAAGATCCTTTGGGTGCAGGCCAGGGTTCCAGTAGGGCAGTCCTACTTTTTCTGTAGTGTTAAGCAGGGACCTCTTGCTGCTCTTTTGTATTTTGTACCAGTTGCTTTCAGGGAGTCCTCCTTTAATACTTTTTAAGTAAGGCAAATCCAATGGGGCTGTAGTTCCAAAGTGTACAGCAGGTGTATTCCTAATGAGTGCAGTCCTCTTGGGGTGCAGACTAGGGGTTCCATCAGGGCAGTTCTTCTTCTCTTGATTATTCCAGTCAAGGATATGAGTTGCTTGGCAACACTCCCATATTAATTCAGTGTCCCTCGAGGTCAATCAAGGGCCCCCCCCCCTCCTGATCAATGGGTTGCAGGATGCAGGGATGACCAATTCCTCCAAAGTGGGGCATATCTTGTCTCAGAGAGCACCAGTCTTTCAAAATCCAAAATGAAGAAACTCTCTTCTGGAGGCTTTGATCCGTCTAAGCCAACCCAATGGTGTGACTAAGATTGCCTAACACTCCCCTTTCAACTCCTCTCCTAATCTAATTACTGGGGCTCCTGTCTGGCTGGGAGTACAGGGTGTGGGGTGAGCCTTTGCTACCCTAAACTGTCATTCCCCCTTTAAAGACCAGCTTGGCTACTCCACCCCCATCCTGCCTTGTGTTCTGCAGCTTGCAGTTCTCTCACAGAAAATCCTATGTCTATAGTCAGGCCACTTCACACCTCATTAAGGCAGCTTGGCTCAGCCTTGCAGAGGCTGGCCAATCAGAGAAGGGCTGCTGAAAGGCATTTTGGCTGTTAGGAACTAAAGTGCAATAGCCTCTTTTCTGTAATAGGTATAACAAATCTAACAGTGGCAAGTTGATGGATGTATCATAACTATTTGTTTAAGTCCTTGAATTATATTTGCAGTCCAGTCTTTTCAATAGTTGTACTTTAATAAAGTATTACTGTGTTAGATTATGGAGACTTTGTGCTAAAATGGGGAAAAACAAAATGACCTGTTTTCCCCTCACCAGGGCGTATAAAACATATTTTATAATGCCTCTGTTTATAGTTACAAGCACCCTACCACTAGGGCACCGAGGGGAGACCTTAGGGATGACTTATTTGTACAAATATGGTAGTTTGATACTTTAGAAGTACCTGAAATTCCAATGTAGAATTTGCCTATAATTTAAATTTAAAAGCAGCCTGCAAGGCAGGGCTGTTTTTTAGAAATGACAGCAGGCACCACAGTAGCGCACACTTATGTGCATAAAATCGCCTGGGCCTATACGGTAAAACACTGTTACTACAATAACATTACTTCGATGTGCTTTTAATGCGCATTTTAGTCTGCGATTACCATTACTACGCATGCTGCTACATAGCATGCTTTTACTTCGCAAATGCTATTTGTATGCATTATTTTACTTTGTGGTCTAGAGAGGTAAAAGGGACTGTGTATTATTGAAGGGTTTGAGTATGAGGAAGAGTTTTTTTTGTTTTAGGGTAGGGTAGTGAAGTAGTGTTTGTGTAGTGTGGGTTAGTGTTTTAGGGTTTAGGGTAGTGTCAGGGGGTCGTGTGGGTAGTGTTTAAGTGTAGAGGATGGACTGGGAGTACGGGTATGGTCGTGCTGGTAGTAGTGTTTTAGGGTTTATGGAAGTGTTGTAGTGTTTGTGTAGGGTAGTGTTTTAGGGTAGTGTCGGAGGGTTGTGCTGGGTATTGTTTCAGTGTAGGGGATGGACTTGTAGTAGGGGTAGGGACATACTGGGGTAGTGATTTAGGGTTTAGGGTAGGGTTGTAGTGTTTGTGTAGTGTAGAGTAGTGTTTTAGGGTTTAGGGTTGTGTAGGGTAGTGTTTCAGTGTAGGGGATCGGCTGGTAGTAGGGGTAGGATCGTGCTGGTGGTAGTGATTTAGTGTTTAGGGTAGTGTTGTAGTGTTTGTGTAAAGGGGGGAAGTTTTTTTGTTTTTAGGGTAGTGTTGGAGGGGTGTGTAGGGAAGTGTTTCAGTGTAGGGGCAAGACTGGTAGGAGGGGTAGGGTCGTGCTGGGAGTAGTGATTTAGGGTTTAAGGTAGTGTAGTCAAGTCAAGTCAAAACATCTTTATTCGATTCATAGAATCATTAAAGCATCAACATATTATAAACATTTTTATAAAAACATGGGCAGTACATTGATCCTCTGGTAAATTACAATACAATACATGAGTTCTCCAATTATTTACAATTAGCACCAGTATAGTAAATTTGATAAAGTGCAAAGTGCAATGTCATCAAGGCCTTTAACAATACATGATTCAAATAAGAAGGTGCTTTTAGTGCTATCAATACAATTAGGCAATTTGTATGTCCCCCATAGGATGGTACTGTAAAATTTTAAAATGTTAGCCCTTTCTTTATTCTCATAAAATGAATAGCCAATAAAAATCTACTGACACCAAATACAATAGGCTTGGAGCTATCAGTTTTTAAGATCCACAACATGTCAGTAAATTTCCTAATACTCAAATTCCTGCCCAAAGGTTTTATCCATTTTCTTCTACTGTTTGCATAAGCAGGGCAGTAAAATAAGACATGTGCAATTTCCTCCTTGCTTCCTGTAGGACACAGGGTACACATACAGTCTTTCTCCCCATCCTATGTTGTTCCCCGCTTAGACGTAAAAGCCTTTATTGGTAGAATACCGTATCTGAATTTCAGATATAATACCTTTGCAAGTTGGGGCTCAATTTCATCTAAAAATGATTCAAAACAGGGAGTTATTTTGAACATCAAAGATTGAGTTGTACGTGTACTAGATCTACAATATAAAGTGACTCTGTGCCTAATAAAATTCCAATAAATGGTTTTAATTTCCCTTTTTGAATCCGGGGTCAGCATGCTCGGTTGTTCCTAGAATCTACTCAGGCCCAGCTCCCGAAGCCATTTTCGAATATGAGCCAACCAAGGAAAGGTGACATGGATGTCTAATGCTAATAGTTCACTCAATGCCTGTCAATAAGTTTGCAGTTCATCGGTGGTCCATATTCTAATCCAATATGACATAGTCATCCAAACTGCCCTTTGCTCAATCCGTTTTATACCCAGGTCATACATGAAGGGGATCACAGGTGTATTTTGAGGGAGGCCAATCAACCTTCTCAAAACCTTGTTTTCCCCCACAGTTAGGATGGGGAGTAGTTCCCTCCCCCACAACTCTGAGTCATACAAGACAGCAGTTTGAGCCCTAGACTTGTAAACTTCTACGGCTGGTGTGATGGCCTTTATCCTGGTTGCATGAAGTTTTTTTATAACTGGTGCTGAGTTTTGCAATAAAATAGATCTTGCTTTCTTTATATGCGGGTTCCATGAGAGTTTTGAATCAATGGTTACCCCAAGATAGAAAAAACTGGGAACACGCTCTATAATCGCTGCATTCAACATTACATAATTTTTGAACCTTTATGGGGCCTTATGGACATATATTTAGTTTTTACAGGGTTTATTTCCAAGCCTTTTAATTTAGTGGTGTCGTGTTTGTGTATTGTAGTGTTTTAGGGTTGAGGGTAGTGTAAGGGGGTCGTGAAGAGTAGTGTCTCAGTATAGGGGACGGACTGGGTGTAGGGGTAGGGTTGCACTTGGGGCAGAGTTCTATGGTTTAGGGTAGTGTTGTAGTGTTTGTGTAGTGTAGGCTAGTGTTTTAGGGTCTAGGGTAGTGTCAGGGGTTGTGTAGTATAGTGTTTGAGTGCAGGAAACAGACTGGAAGTAAGGGTAGGGTCGTGCTGGGGGTAGTGTTTTAGGGTATAGGGTAGTGTTGTAGTGTTTGTGTAGTGTAGGGTAGTGTTTTAGGGTTTAGCCTGGTGTCAGGGGGACGTGTAGGGAAGTATTTGCATGTAGGGGCAGGACTGTGGCACAGGGTAGGGTTGTGCTAAAGGTAGTGTTGAAGGGATTAGAGTAGTGTTAAGAAGTTTGTGTTGTGTAGGGTAGTGTATTTGCAATTTGTATTTTGCATAGTGCAGGGGTGCCTCTTTATTTATTAAATGTTTCAAAAATAATTTATAACCTTTCTAAGTGTTTGGGTGTTTATTAAAAGAAAAAAGGCGATGTTAAAAAATGCTGTGCATTAAATATCCTACCAGAATATTATTATTAAAAATATATTTAAAACTACTCCCCCACTGTAATCCCGTCCCAGGGGTTAGGTTACTTTATTTAAAAATAAAAAAAATGGTACATATTTGCATAGTAGTGGTATGCGAAGTAATTAACAGCGCAGTAAAAGCAGATACCTATTTTATAAGTGCATTTGCGTAGTAATGGTTTGCGCATTAAAAATATGCAGAGTAATGGCAGATGCGATTAAAAAACATCGCACTAAAAGCATGCGTAGTAATGGCATGCTAAGTAGCGTCATATATGCGGCCTCTAAACCTACATGCCCTACCATATACTAGGGACTTACAGGTAGGTTGTCTGTTCCAATTATTAAGCCTAGTTACCATGTACTTTTAATCGAAGCGCAGACCATCAATCAATCAGGGAATATGTAAAGTGTGCTACTCACCTGTGAGGTCCTGTTTGCAGAGCACAGGGTATAATCAGAGTCAGAAAACCAACATCTAGTAGGCAAAATGAGGTCAAAAAGGGGGGTCACTGCAAACAGTTCCACGCTTCCCTAAACAACATTTTCTGGCATGTTGAAAGGTGCCTCTAGCCAGACATAAAAAATTAGAGACAATTTACTTTCTGTACATTTGACTTCTTGTCCTTTCGAAAGCCCCTCTGTGCAAATAGAAAGCTCTTGAAGTGCTAATTCGTGGAACATAGGGTTAACTCATTGATCTCATCAGGAATTCAAATGGAGCGTGATGACTCTTTAGCTACCTCATATTATGGTGATTTGACATCCATTTAAGGATGTTCTATAATCCTGCTTACTATTTTCCGAATCTTCAGTGCCTCCTAAGGCAGTTAAAAGACATCCAGGGGCATTCCTGGAATTGATGTCATGTGCAGGATTACAGAGAATGTATTGTTTACTATGATCTTTACATCATATTGCTTTGATTGCAAATACCAAATGCTTTCAAAACGTTAACTGCAGAACATGGATTAGCCTTGACTAGTTTTGTATTGCTTTTTTGAAATCATTTACACTAAATGTTTGCATACTACTACCTTTTTATTTTCTTCTTGAGTAAGTAGTGAAAATCGTTGGTAGTAGGCTACTGAAGAATGGCAGAAATGTTACAACCCAGGTTTTATATTGCTTATATCATGTTAATATCAACTTGATGCTACTTTAGGACAAGAGAGGTAAATCTCCCTGGTAAAACTTTAATTTGAATTATTCCCTTTGTTCGTCTTGGCGTGTTTCTCTTTGCATATTTGGAAATCATAAAGCACTACCTGATGAATCCAGGGGGCATATTACCAAGGGGGCGATAGGCAATTATCGCCGGTTTAGCGGCCGTTTTCGGCAGCTAAGCGGCGATGATTCTGTTGCTTTATTAGCAAGCTGTCGCTAACTGATGTTAGCGACAGCTTTTAAGCGATAGCGAGCGGTTTGGGGCCCGCGTTGCATGTCAGCGATATTTATTGTTAATGACATGTAAAGTGGGCGTACCCAACCTGTTAGCGACTGATAGCAGTCGCTAACGACGCTATCGCCTATTAGCAAGGCAGGCGTAGCAATGGAAATATTCCCGCTGTCGCCAAAAAACTAACGCCTGCTCAGACCAGTTCTTCGGTAATGCGTGAATATCGCTGTATTCTCAGCGATATTCACACATTTCGCCACAATCGCTGGATATTTTAGTACAATGGAGAAAAACGTTGCTAATAGCATGTTTTCTCCGCTAACTGATCCAGCGATAGGCAGCGATAAAAAGATCGCTGCTATGTCCGTTTAGCGATAAATATCGCTACTTGTTGGTAATATGCCCCCCCCCCGGTTTGCAACTGAGTGGGTCATTAAATCAATATATTTAAATAACACGAAAGCACATTAGGCTCCACAAGGATTACAGAAAGTGGTCACATTTCAAACAATAAATATTTATTAAAAGGTAAAAATTTGCAGAACGTAAAAATATCAAGTTAGTGTAATCAATTATCAAACAATTAGTCTAATGCACTCAATCTAAAGTTTAAATCAATCAAAGTCATATAAGAGGATGAACTATCATAGATTTGCCTTAATGGTAACAGAAGTAAAATCACTTCTCCTATAAAGAGAGCATCCTACTCTGCTCTAAGCTGTATCGAAAGTGGATAAAGCATGTCTGAACTGTAATCTACTCTGCAATAGTTTATGTCAGCCAACTCTGACATGTGCTGCATCTTCAATAAGTTCCCATGAAACAATCTAGTCCGGATAAAGGAAGAAGATACAGAGTCCGATTCACGAAAGGACTTCGGTATAGTAAAGTTGCAAGCGCTGAGCCTCTGCACTCCAGTTGGAAACTTGGCAATCGGGCAAAATCTCCGCACTGCAATTCTCAGTGTTGAGATTTTGCCCCGAGTGCGGAGAATCCTCCTGAGTGCGCAGACTCCACGCTCCTAACTTTACTAACCTTCGCACTTGCCCCCACCACCCTTCTTTGCATCCATATACCATCATACTGTGCTCCCTTCATGCCAACCCCATATTAACCACAGACACATATTCTCTCTTGTTGTGATCATTTGTTGTCCGCAGTTTTATTTTTATGGGATACAAACAGTAAAAATGTAAACATAATTTTGGTGTTTGCTTGTTTCAGTCTCTTCGACCCTTGGGGGTCGTTCCTTTTCTTACCTTTGATTGGATTTGTGCTTCCCTTGAAAGGGGGAGAGGGGTAGCGTCAGTCCCTGGAGTTAGGCCCTAACTCGCTACCTTCCTGTTCCGATTGTGCCCTGCCATCCGGCAGGGGCTGGGCTGCGAGTGCCGTCTCCATTTTGCTACCCCCCTTTTCCGGTAAGCCACCTCACCCAGCCGTGCGGCATCTGAAGGTGAGTGGTCTTACCCTCTGGCCTTCTAGCCAGGTCTCCCAGCCGTGAGGCATCCCAAGGTTAGTGTTCTTTTCTTGGCACACCGCCCTCCGGTGTGCATGATTACCAACCCTAATCCGCGTAGTTCTCCGCCACGCCGAACGCGAGGCTCCCGTCTCCCTTCAGCTCCCCCTCCCACTACGCCGTGTACTCTCTACTTGCACCCGGCCAGCACCATAGCTCCCCAGAGATTACTCCAGAACAGGCCCATTCCTTCGCCCGACATGTGCACGCAGTCTTTGGTGAATAGCTCGGGGCGGCCGGTGTGGACGAGCCCATGCCTGACGAATGCCAGGCCATTTATCCTGCAAAATTTACTCACTGCCATGTTCAGTTTCTTGCGGGAGTTGTCTACCGCTTTCTTTGACTCTGCCCCGCGCCAGACTTGCCGGCCGATCACCTCCAACCACACGCTTGTTGATCCCCGGAATGCCCTGGCTGCCTCTGTCAGGTCTCTCTGCACACTGTGGAGGAGTGCCCGCCTCCCTAGCTGTGCCAAGTCGTTTCCCCCCAGGTGCATTATCAGGACGTATGGGTGCCAGGCCGCGTCGGCCCATAGCCCCTCGAGTGCCGCCGTGAGCTGTTCCCATCTCATTCCCGGCCTGCCGAACCACCGGATGCAGGTATCCGCCGGTGCTCCTTTTGCCTTGCATCCTCCGTCCCGCCACCAGCTCTGCATTCGGGAGATGAATGAGTGCCCCACCACCCATATCAGGCGCGGACTCCGTCCTGTTAAAGGAAGGAAACAGTGTCACTCATTGCGCGGCCCGGGCCTGGTCGCTTGGTCCTGGTCATAGCAACTGTGGCCTCACATATGTCTTGTAGGCCCTTGACCTCCATCGTCCCACTTCCTTGATGCCTGCTTCGGGCACCCCGAGCATTGCCGCCGTTGTGGCCGCCCCTATCCGGAATGAGTGGGACCCGAAGGCCGCCGGGCGCAGCCCTGCTTTGCCCAGTGGATTGCGCATGGCAGACGTGAATTGGAACCTGCTTAGCTGCCTGCCGTCCCTGTGCCTGAATAAGAGGCCTTCCGCTGCCAGGCGTACTGCCATAAAAGCCATTAAGCAGCAAACTGCACAGCAGCCTTGGTCCTTGATGCACTGTAATCTAATCTTGGTACCTTTGCCTGTTTGGTCGGTCTTTGACCATCTTAGCACGATCTCCACCCTGTTAGCTGTGGGCGTCACGTCCCTTGCCTGTATGCATCTGTCTGCTGTCCCCCACCTCGTGGGGGCTACTACCTCGCTGATGCGGAAGGCCCCAAAAAAAGCAGTGGCGAAGGCCGCCGGAAACAGCCCCAGCTCGAATTGGTCGGAGACTGCTACCCCAAGGGCGCCGAACAGTACTCGCAGTCGTGTGAAGTCAATGGGGTGCCTTGCGTCCTTCCTCAGGCCTTCCTTCCTCTTCCACCCCTTCATTGCTGCCTTGATGTAATGAACGCCACGGGGTTCTGGCCCATCTCTATCCTTGCGAAATGTGCCACCGCCGCTAAGTGGGCCTGAGCCCATGACCTGGATTTTCCCACCCGGAATGCCCATTAGATGAAGTGTTCCGCTGCCCTGCGTGTTGCGCCCACGTCCTCTAAGGATGTGATTTCACCCACCCACATGACTGTTTCCAAGTACTTCTTGTACCACTTGGCCGCTGTGGGAGTTTGTGCCTGCTGTACCAATTCCCTCAGGTCCGCCCTGCCAGTTTCCAAAGGTACTCTGGATACGGGGTCATGTGCTGCTCCGCCCCGGGTGCCAGCTGCCTGAACCGCGCTGTCTGCTGTCTGGATAACGCGTCTGCCACTTCGTTCTCCACCCCTGCTATGTGGCGTGCCCGCACCTCCATGTTTCCCTCCAGCTGTAATGCAACCAACCTACGCATTAGTAGGAGCGTGTCTGGGCATCTGGCAGATCCCTTGTTAATCGCCTGCACTACCCCTTTATTGTCGGACCACAGCGTTAGTTTCAAGTTCTGGAGCTGGTCGGCCCATACCGTCATGGCCACTATTATGGGAAATAGCTCAAGGAATGTGATGTTCTTGGTGATGCCCTGTTTGTGCCAACTGCTGGGCCATGCTTTAGCGCACCACTTGCCCCCCAGGATGGCCCCAAAACCTGTGCTTCCTGATGCGTCCGTGTATAACTCGATCTGTTGGTTGTCTAGCCATCCCTCCCGCCAAATGAGCGTGCCATTGAAGTCCCTCAGGAAGGAGTCCCACATGCTCAAGTCCTTCCGGACTTCCGTGTTCAACCTGACGTGGTGGTGCTTTTTGGTGAGTCCCCGTGTTAACTGCGTCAATCGCCTGGCGAATACTTTGCCCGCAGGTATAACTCTGGTTGCAAAGTACAGTTTGCTTATCAGGCCCTGGAGCTCCCTCAGTTTTGCCATCTCCCTGCAGCATAGCTCTCTGATGTCCTTTCTGAAATCTGCTACCTTGTCAGCCGGGAGCCTGGAGGTGCCCGCCATGGAATCCAACTCTATCCCTAAAAAGGTGATGGTGGTGGTTGGCCCCTCAGTTTTTTCCTTCGACAGGGGGATCCCTAGATCTTCTGCTAGACCCATGATTGCCGCCAAAGTGCTCGCGCACTCGGTAGATTCTGCTGGGCCCGTAAATAAAAAGTCGTCTAAATAGTGGAGCTTGCCCCCAGCCGGGTGTCTGTCGTGCAATGCCCACTCCACAAAGGTGCTGAAGATTTCAAAGTAATTCAGAAAAGGGGGTGGTGATGAACAGAGTGTCTGAATTAAGCAGACAAATCTTACCCAGTCCAAAGATCAGGGCTTGATCCATCACCGTTTTTTAGCTCACTGCACCATCCCAGCTCAGAACTTGGCTGCTATGCAAATTAGTCTGACCCTGGCCCAGTGCATCATGGGAACAGGGCAGACCAAACGACCAAGCCAATTCTTATACTGGGAAGGAAACACGCTTCCGGGGACCGGTTTCTGGCATTTCAGCCGTCTTCGGCCCGGCTTGCTTGAATCCTGATGGTGCAATGAGCAAGGGACTCACATCTGAGTATACCCTTCCACGCTTATGGTGGACAAAAAAGATTCAGAAAAGGGGGTGGTGATGAACAGAGTGTCTGAATTAAGCAGACCACTCTTACCCAGTCCAAAGATCAGGGCTTGATCCATCACCGTTTTTTAGCTCACTGCACCATCCCAGCTCAGAACTTGGCTATATGCAAATTAGTCTGACCCTGGCCCAGTGCATCATGGGAACAGGGCAGACCAAACTACCAAGCCAATTCTTATACTGGGAAGGAAACAAGCTTCCGGGGACCGGTTTCTGGCATTTCAGCCATCTTCGGCCCGGCTTGCTTGAATCCTGATGGTGCAATGAGCAAGGGACTCCCATCTGAGTATACCCTTCCACGCTTGTGGTGGACAAAAATTATTCAGAAAAGGGGGTGAGAAAATGTCCGAGCTGATGCCATCGTTCACCGAAGATCCCTCCGGGAAGGAGAGGTGGTGGATGAGGCGGTACTGTCCCTCCTCCTTCTTGGGCACTATCCCTAGTGGGGAGATGACTAGCCCTTCTGTCAGCTCTGGAGGTAGAGAGCCCTCTATCCTCCCTAATTTCTTCTCCTTCTCGATCTTCTTGGTGACTACCCCGGGCTGCATTGTTGTGGATTTCAGGTTTGTCTTGCTGCCTATTGGGAGAGGGCCTTGGAAAGGTATGGGAAAGCCTTCGCTAAAACCCCGCACTAGTGTAGCTGCGTCTGCCTTCCTGTGGTACCTGTTAGCCAGTCTAGTCAGTTCCATTGTCCTGATGGGGGACTTCGCTAATGCACACTTCTGGAGGCCCAGTGTGTCCCCCGGGGCCCCTGTGCTCCCCCCCTCATTTCTTTTTGTCCTTTCTGTCACCTTTCTGCTCTTTTCGTTGTCGGCATGCCGACGCTGGGTGGCCTCCCCCGCATGTCGTGCATGAGTGTAGGAATCTGCCTGCTGCCCCGTTTGTGTGTTTTAAATTTCCAGCAAATTGCAGTTGACCCAGTGTGTTGTGTTGGTTTACCTGTGCCGTATTGCCTATGCCTCTAAAATGGTTTGCCCCTCCCCTTTTGGGCGTGCCCGCGAAAGGACTTCTCGCCTCTGGCGTACCATGTCTTAGCTTCCTTAGCAACCATAATTTTATGCATGAACCCTGACACGTCTTCCTCATTCCACTCCATTTCCGGGTGGGTCTGCATTTTTTAACCTAACACCTTTGTCGTACTCCAACCACTCCTCGCCCGGAAACTGCCTTTGCACGTAGTGTATGCTTGACTCGTATAGCCACAGGTCTGCCGCGCGGGAATTTCTCTACAATTATGCATGCCATAATTCTAAATGCGTCCAGCCAGTTGTCGAAGTTCCTCTCCTTCCTTTTCCTGCGCCTTTCTTTCCTGTCCTCCTCCTTCTTGTCGCATGTGGTCAGATCCAACCCCTCTAACTGTATTTCCAATAGCGAGAATATATCTATGAATTCCTTTCTCCATATTCTTTCTTTTACTGCGATGGGTATTAGGCTAGCCAGCCCTGTGGCTCTAGTAGTTAGCGGCGGGCCCTGGGGATGGTCGCGCATACCCTCCTGCGGCCGGGGTGGGCTGGTTGCCGATGCCCCCTGCCCCCCATGCCGCCATTGTTGACTCCCCTACTGCCCCGTCTTGTGGGGGCCCGTGGCCTTGTAAGGCCGCCCTGCGTGCCCACCCTGGGTCGATTAGGTGCCATGGTAATCCTGCCGCATCTTCCTCCTCATCTGTGACCTCCCCTACCTCTGTCTCCCTAGGATGTGTCTGCCCACACCCTGCCGCAGTGCCCCGCGAGTTTGCATTTAGAAACATTGGTGTCATTGCCTTAATAGATTCTGCAACTATCGCGCTCAAATGCTCACCCGCTGCCGGTGCGTCCACGACACTCCTATCTGGTCCAGCCGCCGCCGTGGTAGGTCTAGGGTCCGAGCCATCTTTGAGGCTGCTGCTGGTGTGTCCACAACCCTCTTATCAGGTCCCGCCGCCGCTGTGTGAGGTGTGGGTGGCCGGGCCGTCTTTGTGGCTGCTGTCCAGTGTGCCGCCCCTTCCGCAAGCTTGGCTGGGAGCGTCCTCTGCCTCTTGCCTGGAGGTGCCTGGCTGCTGGGCCCTTCGCCCCCGATTTATGATAGGTGGGGTTCCAGCCAGCTCCTCCCGTGGACCGCCGATGCTTCCCTGACTCTCCGCAGGAGATCGTCAAGGTCCTCCTGCTGCCGCTTTCCTCTTCCCCTTTTTGCCATGTTGCTTCCTTTTGAATCTCCCTGTTTGCCGGCTGATTGGTCCCGCCTGGGCTTGCTTGCTTTTCTTAAGGTACTGGGCAGGTGTCCCCTTTCTGTTCCTTGCTGCCCGTTGCCTGCCCTGCCCTGCGTGTGCCTGGACGCCCTCTGTGTTGTGGTGTGCCGCAGGGGGCTGCCGCTATTCCTTGCCCCAAGCCGTACCCTGCTGGCGGGTGCTGCCGCCGAGCGATGCACCAATGGGTCCTTGGGCTGTGTTGCCCGTCCTCCGCTTCGTGCCCCGTTCAGCTTTAGCGCTGCGTGCGTGCTGTCCCAATGTTGGTGGCCTGGGTGGTTGAGAGTGTTCCGGCTACCTGCGCTCCGTTGCAGGCCCGTCCGGTACAAGCTTTTGGGTGCGTTGCCTCCAGTTGATCACCCGGGCCATACTCGCCCCACCTACCGCTTCCTGTTCCGTTCAGGCGCTTTCCGTTGAGTTCCCCCGGCCAACCTTCAGGATTTTGCGCCTCCTCTGATTCCCGGGCCTGATTCCTGTAACAGAGGTTGCTTGGGGGTGGGGTATGCTTCCGAGGCTTTGCACGCTGCCGGGTGGGCTCCGGCGCTGTCGCTGCTGGTCCTTCCGCCGGCGGTCACGCTCTGCCCCGGCGCACCCTGGATGCTGCCTTGTGCTTCCCGTACCTCTGTCCGCAAGCCTGCTCGGGGTGCGCTCTGCCGTTAGCTGGATGCCGGCTGCTTCTCTTGCCGTTTCCTGGCTTGGACTGTGGAGTCCCGGTCGCCGCGCTTCTGGGCTTCTGCTACTGCTTTGCTTCTGTGCTCCGTAAGGTAAGGTACCTCCATTTGAATTTCTGGTCTGCTGCTGCTCCCCCGCTCAGCCGTGGACATGACGCTGCCCTGGGGGAGCAGCCTTATACCGCCCTTTTGTCCCTATGTCCCTCCAGGTGCCCCTTCCTATTGGGGTGTTCAAAACGCGCTCCCCCCTCCTATTGGCCTGCTGACCGTCCTACTGCTTGAAAAGGGGGGGGGGTCTACCTGTGGTTCCCGCCCTGTGCTGGTAGCGCGCCCAAATTTGGCGCGCTACCTGCCCTGACTTTGTGGGGTGAGTGGGCATGGCGACCGTTATGGCGCCGGCTCTCGAGCCCCCCCTTCATGGGGACAGCCTCTGCTCTACTCGTAAGTACCTTTGTGAATTGGGCCCACACTCTTCAACGCATTGGTTTCTCTGGATCCTCCACAATGTAGCTTCTCTAAACATAACTCAAACTTACAATTATTTGCAACAAAATAACATACATCGGACCAGCCTGTACTCCGCAGGTGTACTGTTGCAAGAAACGATGTCTATGATTACACTCAAAAGAAAAACATTTTGCACGGGAAAGAAAGCAAAGGCACACTGCGTTTGTTAATTTTGACTTCAGATTTTCCTAGAAATACAGTGCACAAGTGTCATGAAGCAACATTAGCCATTTCAACAGAGGTCTCCAATAGCTATGGTCGATCTAAGCTGAATAACAACAGTTAATTTATTTACGTGTTTACATATTAATATCATTAAAATGCAAATATATAACATATGAAAAACCCTTTCAGTTGTTTATATTGGTATCTCTCTTCTATTTTCAAGTGAGGGGTCTTTATGCTTGTTGTCACATGAGGATATCCATGTGTGTTTTCACATCCGTTGCTTACTCTGATCTTTAATGTCAGTACAAATGTCACATTTGTTTTTTTTTCCTCCTTTTTCTTTTGACATAAGCCAAACACTTCCACGTGATTGCTGCGATGAGGATAAACATCAATAACCCTAAGGAATTTTTTGGGCTTCTACTGAAAAGGTTTGATATTGAGCTCTGTACTTTGAATCCATAGCAGTTCTCAAGGGAAATGCCAAAGACAAGTAGCAGAAACATGCAGTCATTGAAGTCATATTTTGCAGTATGTTTTGATCTGTGTTGCTAGAGGCTACAATTAACATCAAGGAATCTGTTGGTTATACTTGCACTTCAGGGAAATCAGCAGTGAACAATACTCGGATAGCCAGCAAAACATTCCAAAGTTGTAGGGCATAGATATTTTTCTTGGACTAACAAGAGCATTGCATGGACTTGACCCGTTGTGTGGGCCAAAAAAATGAGTGATGAATGCCTGCAGCATGTGCTAAGATAAGTATTCCATATTTCTGATGTGAAGATACAATTTCAGGCACTTGTATTTCAACTTTGCAAGAATCCGGATTCTGCCATGAGTGTAATTGTCAAAGTAGACACCAAAGTGGAGCTTAGTAGGAGTCACCGGTGTATTATTTTCGGAAGTATTACATATTGTCTACATTTGGGATTGCTGAGAATTTCCATGGCTGCACATTCTGAGGATGTGCAAGGGGAGCCCCCCCTTTCACTGCCTTTCAGACAGACAGGGCTGCCTGACTTAGAATACAGACCCACACTTCTCTGAAGAAGAGACAGTTCATACAGTGTGTTAGGGGCAGCTGTAATGGGCATTTCATAGAAGGTCACGAATTACATAGAAACAGAAATGACTGTGTTAGTGACAAAATTCCAGTTCTAAAGTAGTGCCACTAATACGATAAGCATATGATAGCGTAAAGAAAAAGTTATCAAAACTGTAGAATTAAATAGGTGAAAGAATTCCTGGGAATACGCTGTCTGTGTACTAACAGCCAGATTCATCAATCGAAATGCGCTCGCAAAAGGGCCAGATTCTGAGAATCTGGCCCTTTGCGAGTGCAATTTTTGCATTTGGGATTCATCATCCCAAATGCAAAAATCGCTAATAAAGAATTCGCAAATTTGCGAGAATTAGCATTTAAGGAATCTCTATTAGAGATTCCTTAAATGCTATTCACGAAACATTTAAAAATTGCAAATTCGCAATTTAGGACCGCTATTTACCACGAAGTCAAACCTCGTGGTAAATAGCGAAAACTTAGGAAAATGCATGTAAATGCATTTTTCTAAGTTGCACGTTACACACACACACATGTCCATTGGACATGTGTGTGTGCACAACATCAGTGTAAATTCCCATTTCAGGGGTGCTACTGGGTGTCCTTTGGACACCCCTGCACCCTTGAAATCGCAATTTCATTTTGCGAATCACTATTTGCGATTAGCAAATTGCGAGTGTCTTCCCATTCAATCCTCTGGGTCTCCTGGCCCATAGGAATGAATGGGGAGATATTCCTTAATTGTGACTCGCAATTTGCGAGTCGCAATTAAGGAATAAGTAGAAATCGCTATTTCTTGAGTGATTTCTTGATGAATAGCATTTTGCTATTCCTTAGTAGCGAATCGGTAAATTTCGCTATTAAGGAATCGCAAAATGTGTTCTTCATGAATCTGGGTGTAAGATCCATGTCATGACCTTACCCTGATTAAATGAAAACAGATGCGACTGTTAACAACACAAGGGCAGCAGCCACACCTAATGCGATGTGGAAAAGCTATTCAAAGTGAGTACAATGTACCAACAAATACAGCAAGACAAATAAGCCATTCATTCAAGTGATAGGAAATAGTATACCTGTTCCTGTGGACCAACACACTTACCATCATTGCATGCAATGTAGGAGCCAATTAAATGCCATTCATGTTCAATCACGAGGAAAGAGCTCATGGAAGCTAAATGGGTATACAGCAAAATGAGTACACTAACTGGGCACATAAACAGGAGAAACTAATCTATTTCGAAGCATGGGAAATTCTCTTGGGACAGAGATGTGGCCCTGATGGAAGCAAATCAAAGACATTTTTAGAACTTTGAAGTTTATTAACTACCTACCACAAAAATGTAAAACACCACACAAAATAGTTTTCCCTGTTTTAAAATTGAAATCTGTGGAAAACAATATTATTAGATGGATCATAGTGAAAAGTAAAAAAATTGACTGATTCCAAATTACCATAGCCACATTATTTGGTGTGCTAATTCGTCATTGGGTAAGTACAGATACCTCAGGTATGGTATTAACCAGATGGGTGACCTATTACTGCATTATCTCGAGCTCTGCATTTCAGAAAAGGGAATTATGTGTTGGTACAGCAAGTACTCATGGCGTTGTAGTTTTTCACTGCAAACAAGTAAGCAGGCTGTATCTGATGACATATTGGCAAGAAAAAAAATCCTATTTGCTGTAATTGTTTCACACCATGGAATCCTGGCTCGGTTTAAACTCCCATTTTCACCTAAATAATGTTCAAACATGTATGCAGGCTTTATCTGATGACATATAATTTGCAAAAAAGGAAATCATATTTGCTGTAATTTTTTCACACCATCGAATCCTGATTGGGTTCAAACTCCCATTTGCACCTAAATAAGGTTACACATGGTTGGCAGAGTGAGGGACTTAGGGCCAGATGTACAAAGAGCCTAATTCTGATGCTCTATGTATGCAGATGTCTCCCTCTTCAACACTTTTTAGGCATTTTTGTTAACATTATGTCTCAAATTACTAAAGACCCATACCTCTCCTCGCATTTTTCACCCGCTGGTTTCATACCTGCAACATCATTTCAATGTTCATTTACTTCACCTGCTCCTAAAGAAAGGCTTTACATTTAACAGCTCTTTTCCAACAATATGGTTTTAGGAGTGCCTCACATTTCGTGTGATAAACATTAGTGCTTTATTTGTTCTTTAGAACTCTGTGGTGAAGCTGCACTTAAAGACTGTGGCTGTTGTTGGAAGTATATGTTTCAATCTGCATGTCAGAATCTTTCACTGGGATGGATGAGGAAGATATTCAAGAATTCATAAACAATGTGACCTTATTTTAGCTTTCTAGAGCACTAACAAGTATTTCTATACCAAAAAGAACCCCCTAATTTCTTAATTTAGTGGTGTACACTCTGTAGGACAAATGCATTTAATTTGCTTAGCAGCTTTGATTCCACCAAGACCAATTTTTGGTGTCTTTGGAATTGCAATGAAAAAGCCTTTCTCATTCTGAAGTCAGATTTTAAATTACAATTTTAAAAATGCCACTTTTAGAAAGTTGGCATTTTCCTGCTTTAGCCATTTAGTGCATGTAGCTTGTCTCTGGGTCACATAACTGGGTGTAACTAGCTCATTGCTTTCTTTACAAAATGCACTTTCCAGGTTTTTTCACAATCAGCCTGCTCTGAAATCCATTCTTTTGCCCACGTGGTTCCACAGGGATCCATCCTTAGCCCCTTGTTATTCGATCTTTATGTAGACCACTGGCTGAGGTAGCCTAAAAATCAGGATTATCCCTTTTCTCCTACGCCGATGATTCTCAATTCATTTTCTCCCTTTCTTCACACAAAACTAATGATTCATCGATTCTCTAAATTGGCTTAAACAAAATAGCTTCTTGGATGCAGCAACATTTTCTTAAGCTTAATGGACAGAAAATGGAGATTCTAGTGCTAGGAAAGAAAAAAGATCTATGGAATCCCCAACACTGGCCGAGCGAAATGGGCGATCTTCCGTCCCCTTCCCCTCAAGTCAAAAATCTGGGCATCAAAATCGATGACTCACTTAACATGCATCCTCAATCAATCAAAGTTGCAGCAACCTGTTTCACCATTCTCAAATGGTTAAGGAAAATCTGTTGGATGCTACCGGAATCCACCAGAAAAACCGCAGTCAATGCCTTAATAACATCGAGGCTCGACCATGGAAATGTTCTTTACTTGGGGTCGAACAAATCTGTAGTCCACAGACTACAGATGGTACAAAATGCCACTGTCAGACTTCTGTGCGGAGTCCCTAAGACCACCTCCAGTTCAACCTACAGACGCAAGCTGCACTGGCTTAAAATCGAAAACAGAACAAAGTTCAATGCATTGAGTTACATGCACAAAATTAAATCCTGCGTGCCCCTCTTTATTTTCAGTCTTTGGTCAGTCCTTACTTTCCTTCCTAAAATCTCCGCTCTGCCACCCAAGGAAGGTTTGTCATCCCCACATTCAAACCAGCCCGGATGGGCAGTAGGTCTTTCTCTTATCTCGGTCCCTCGACCTGGAACTCTATACCTACAGTACTCCACAATGAGACAAATTACACACAGTTTCGCAAGTCATTAAAAACTTGGCTTTTCAACAGGTAAACTGCCCTGTCTGTCTGTTTCTAAGCCCCGACTTCTCCTATGCGCCCGGAAACACTTTTTGGGTATCTGTTGCGCACTATAAATTAAAAAACTAAACTAAACTAGCTGGCAGTTGGCCTTTGTATATTCCTCCTAGACAGTGATTGTTATTGCTAGTCAGACTTATAAAGCGCACTGTAACCCTACGGGTATCCTAGCTCTGTGATACATATGCACTGTCACCATAGTTCCAGGAAGAGCATGTTACTATGCTAAGGCTACGCTCTAGGAAATAGGACAGTCACCCACATTAGAGAGCTGAGGCATGCCTGGATGAGTCATCGCGTGTGGGATGAGTGTGAGATGAGTGTGGAGTAACTTATACGTTCTCCACACCCTATCACCCCCAATCCAACTGGCTTCTTGAGATATTCAACAAGACCCTCAAAGATACAATAATGGGCCTACCTCAGCCTATGAGGCATAACTGGAACATCCTCCAGCCATATCTCCTGTTTGCCTGCAGGGTGGTAACCCACTAGGCGGTTGGATTTTGCTTCTTTAAACTCCTCTATGGCCATCCTGTAAGGGACCTCTTAGCAAAGCAAGGGAGGAGTGGGAGCAGGCTCACAGGAAACCCTCTCAGGACGCGGTCAGCTACATGTTGGCACTCCTCAACCAGATGCATTGCTTCTGGAAAAAGGCAAAAATCAATCTTGAGGTCAGTGAAGAAGTCATGAAACTCTGTATACAACTAGAAGGCCCCTTTGGTGAAGTTTCAACCTGGCAGAAGGTGTGGGTTAGGGAGCCTGTGGAAGCCAGAGCTCTCCAAGATTGCTGGACAGACCCATATGAGGGGAAGGTGTGGAAGAGAGAGTCCACCTATCTGGTGAATCTCAAAACACCTAGAAACCTCTCAAGGGTACTCCATGTAAGCCACCTCAAAGCACACTTTGAGAGGTTCGAAGTCATCATGCTCCTGGAGAAAGACAAAGGGGTGAAGGAGGAGAGAAAGCTTCTTCCTGACCTCCTATCTGTCCAATCAAGAGCATGATTGTTTAGTTGAGGGTGTCAAACCCTCCCCTACTTTGACCCCAGAACAACAGAGTGACTGTCGCCAGCTGCTGTGGCAGTTCTTCTCTCTTTTCTCTCTCACCCCTTGGCTCACACATTTGTGCACCCATGACATCGATACTGGAGATAGTACGCCTGTTAGGAATAAAATATGCAAGCTTTCAGATGAGATGAGGAATAGTTTCAAGGAGGAGGTCTCCAAGATACTGCTGTTGATTGAGAAATCCAACAGCCTCTGGTCCAGCTAAGTGGTGTTGGTACCGAAGGCTGACGCACTGAGCACCACTCCAGAATTTAGGTTCTGTGAGGACATACATGGGACTCAATTCCATCATGAAGAGTGGCGTCAACCCCATTCCAGAGCTGGTGAGCTCATATACAGACTGGGCGCTGCCAAGTTCCTGAGTATCTTTGTTTGCGGGTCCTAGCTGGGAAGGGGGTATTCTGGGCCACCCACCTTGACGTCATATCTGTTTTCTGTTCCTGTTGGGAGGCACATCTGCACCACCTCCAGGAGGTACTTCATGACCAGCAGCAGGGAGGCCTGGTTATTATGGCCAGTATGTGCCAGATAGGTGGGGGGAAGGTTCAGCCTCCTCCATGCCAAGTTGAGACTATCCTGGCCTGGCAAACAACTAAAACACAGACTGAGGGGAGGGCCTTTCCGCCCTCACATGATAATATAGGAGGTTTGTTAATGGATATGGTACCATTCTTTCCAGCTTAACAGAGTTGTCTTCAAAGTAGTAGCCCCGAAAGGTGATCTGAACAAAAAACTGCCAGAGAGCCATTGATACCCTGGGTACCACCCCCGTACTCAAGGCTCCTGATCTCTCTTAGGAGCTTAGAGTGCAAACTGACTCTTCAGAGATTGGCATAGAGGCTATTTTAGCCCTGTTAAATGAGGAGAGTCAAGAACAACGACTAGCCTTTATTAGCAGAAGGTTATTTCTCCGGGAACATAGGTGGAGAGAGATTGAAATCCGAGGCCTTTGCTGTGGTCTGGGCACTAAAGAATCTCAGACTCTACCATCTTGGCACTCATGTCTGGGTTCAGACAACCCACAGGCCCCTCAGATGGCTCATGCAATAGAGGGGTGAAAATTTAAAACTGTTGAGGTTGTCCATCTCCTTACAAGGAATGGACTTTATAGTGGAATACTATTCTGGGCCAGACCACGCCAATGCTGATTGTCTGTCCAGGTTCTTCCACCTTAGTGATGAGAACAACCAAGAGGTTTGGTAGTTCGCTACACTTTCAGCTGGGGAGGGATGTCAGACCTGTCAACTTCAGGGTGATCTTTCCCCATACTGTTTGACTTCCTCCTCCATTTTCTGCTGATCTCGTTTTTGCTAGTCATAGGACTCTGCACACTTTGCTACTGCTGACCAGTGCTAAAAGTGCATGTGATCACTTTTTAAAAGATTTTAATGGACCTGCAGCACTGATTGTGCCTCCCATTTAAGCATCTTCTTAAAACATGCCTCAGGCCTTCCATTGCAGACCGTGTGTGCAGTTATAAACTGCCATTTCAACCTGACAAAATAAACCTTTTGCCAGACCAAAACCTTTCTTTTTAATGCATGATAGTCATCCTAGGGTAGGCCCACAAAAGCCCAGAGGGCAGGGCGCAGTTAAGGTTTACATGACCTGGTGGTGAAAAACTCGTAAATGTATTTTTCTATACAACAAGGCCTACTTATCCCACAGGCTAATTTTGGAGTTATTTTAATACATTTAATAAGCTGTAATTTCCAAGTGGGACCACTTAGTTCATGTTTGGTGTCTTTGGAATTATAATAAAAAATCCTCTTTCAAAGTAAAGTCAGATTTTAAATTACAATTTAAAAAACTGTCACATTTAGAAAGTTAAGCAAAACGGGTGGTGAGGCCCATAAGAAAGGAACCAGGTAGGGCCATCTATAATAAGTACAACAAAGGGAGGGCCTGGTATCCTAATCAATTCAAGCACTTTCTTTATTGCAACAACCACACTATATTCTTTTGGGTGATTGGGTTATTTATTGAACCTTTCTTTTTAAAACTTTTATCTTTTTTTTTAATATATAAGTACTTCACATCCTTCCAGTTAAGCACATATCAAAAAACATTTACATATTTACAAACATTCACATATTTTCACACCATTTACCACATTATACATTACAAATATTTCTCACAAACATGGATATCACACTAAACCAATTTATCTTGTATAATTTTATTAACACAAATTAATTTCTTTGTGACTGAAGAATCCAAATCAATTATCAAAACTTGGAACACAATATCATTTAATGTCCATCAGTATGAATTCTGCATTAGCCTTATAGCGTATTATTATAAATGCTGACGCGTTTCAAGCCACAAGCGTTAAATAAATAACCCAATCACCCAAAAGAATATAGGCGCCTATTAGGTTGGCGGATGGCCTCGCGTCCGTCCGCCACCCCTGAGGTGGAGGGACCGTCCGCAGGGGCAGCGGCGGTCCCTCCATACCAATTAGGATGTGACCGCCACGCTGGCGGTCACATCCCGTATCTTTAACCCGCAGCAAAGTTAAAAATGGATGATTTGCACTTACATGCACAAAGCTGCAGGCACCGCGCGGTGCCTGCTGCCTTGTGCATGTAATTGCAGGGGGTACCATAGGTACCCCCCATGTGCACCCCCCACCCCCAACACCCTGGGGGCCCGCAAGGGCCCCCCAGAAGCTATTGTCCACATGCTTTTCCACGGCGGTAAATCCGCCGCGGAAAAGCATGTTTTCAAACCCATTGTAATTTGGCTGCCGGTGTCTTCCAGACACCGCCACCAAATTGCGGCCAACACCCCGCGGATCAGCGGCGGACAGACCTGCCGTCCGCCGCTGATCCCACCGCCATCATAATCTGGCGGTGGATGTTTTGAAGGTCCGCAGCAGTGATTCTGCATCCTCCGGGCCCCCTGAAGCTACACCCCTATACTCAAATTGGTTTAGATTGGAATGAGAATAGTAAATGACAGCTATTTAGTGTCCAACACCTTCGCCGAATTAGCTTAGATAGGAGTGGGAATAGTAAATGTCACCCCTTTATTGTCCAACTCCTTCCCCTAATATGGTTAGATTGGAGTAGGAATAGTACATTTTTATTGTCCAACACCTGCCTCCAATATGGTTAGATTGGAGTAGGAATAGTAAATATCACCTCTTTAGTGTCCAACACCTTCCCCCAATATGGTTGATTGGAGTCAGAATAGTAAATGTCACCCCTTTAGTGTTCAACACCTTCCCCAATTTGGTTTAGATTGGAATGAGCATAGTAAATTGTACCCTTTTGGTATCCAATGCAATCCCCAATATGGTTAGATTGGAGTGGGAATAGTTAATGCCAACCCTTTAGTGTCCAACATCTTTCACCAAATTGGTTAGCTTAGAGCAGGATAGTAAATGTCAGCCCTTTAGTGTCCAACACCTTCCCTGAATTGGTTTAGATTGTAGTGGGAATTGTAAATGTCACATCTTTAGTTCTCAATACATTTCCTAATGTGGTTAGATTGGATTGGATTAATAAATACTACCCCTTCCCCCAATATGGTTAGATTGCAGCGTGAATAGTAAATGTTACCCCTTTAGTGTCCAACACCCTGTCCAAAGTTTGTATAATAAAGACATGTCACACATTTTTCTGTCTGTATTTGTTTTCCAATGTTTTATCTTTGTATAGTTTTACATTTTGAATTATGTATACTTCAAGTAAAAAAAATAATATATAAAGTTAAGTAAATGAAACTTTTTTCAGTATTTTTTAATAATTAAAAATCAGGTAAATCGCATTTTTATACATTTTTAAATGTTTTTTTACATAGTTAAGAATTTTTTAACATTTATTACCTTTTTGCATAATAGTTTCCACATTATATTTTTGATATGATTGTATTATGTTTTACAGTACAACAAAAGTGACATTTAACATTTCCACATCCCATTTCTCGTACAGTAAGATCATTTGAGCAATATTTAAGTACTATTATCCAATTACACCATGATAGATGCAGATGTCAAGTTACAATCATGATCAAAGCAAGATCACCAGATTAATGCAAGAGCACCCAATTTTAAAGAACAATTATTTAATCTTCAGTAGTTTGTGTGGCATCATCTATAAGCTGCTGAAGTTGTATTTCCGTTCATCCCCAAATCATCCTACTATCCCGATTTGTTTCTCCAAATTAATTTGCTCCTTACTCTACATTCTGCCCTCAGTCATTACATGTAATCACACATCCAATATTTGAGTTTAGGTATTTAAAGTGTTATTCAATGTTTTGCTATACATTTCTTTGCAGTTGCCAGTCCTAAGTCAACAATTTTCACATCATTCTTTGTTATCTTAGTGTACGGTATTAAACCCAATAAACATATTTTAATAGTACATTGTAAAGGCAGTTCTGTCAATTTCTCTAAGGTTTGAATTACATCTTCCCAGAATTCCCGTATCCCCCTGCACTCACACCACATGTGAATATATGTTCCGACTTTATGTCTTCATTTTGGGCAAACATTTGATTTAAGAAGATCCATCATATGCATCCAGGATGGAGTAACATGGTCTCTATACACATATTTAAAATGAATCAGAGCGGCAAGAGCGCTTATTGAGTCATTCAATCATGGGTGCCAACACTCTTACCACAGACATGCAACACACTTCCAGCATGTACTAGATCATGCATTGTATTTTCACGCGGGCATGCATGTCTAGATTGGTGACACGTAAATGCACATGTCACAGCATTTGTGCAAGCGCACTTCTGGGCAGACGCTGGACTAGTGTATACAAAGAGCAAATGACAGCAACCATGTTTTTAACTATATTTCTTGTTTGTCCTTTTTACTTTTCCTCCTTTTGTCTTACAGGTTTATCCTAACGAGTGGACCCGTAAGTACGGTCTAACCACTGCATGCACAGCACACCTTAGCATGTGTGCCTCAAAAAATAAACACGTGTCTTATTTTTGCCACTTTCTTTATTTAACAATGTATCACGTTATTTGGTCCTGAAGAAAGCCACCACAATTTTTTCAGAGGCTGAAACATGTCGACTAGTAGGCTAATGAAGACCAATTATTAATCTTCTTTTTATCCCTTTCCTTTTTGACATACCCTTGGCCGCTGGGAATAAAAAATTGGTCAGTAAGGAATCCCAGAGGAAATTTTTAATTTCACCACCCAAAAAACACACCACCCAAAAAATCCCGCCCACTGTAATCAGGCCTTTTAGCACAGTTGAGTAGGATTTGGCTACCCAGTTGGGAACCCAATGATGAAGTATGCCACCAACTAGATTGGTGGGTGAGGGTTCTTTTTACAACCCAAAGTGGTGCCTGGCACAATAGATGCAGCAGAGTCGTCTCTAGTGGGTCCTTCCAGATTGTTCATGAAATACTCTCTTACAGCGTCACAGTATAGTCCTCCATTCTACCTCTTGCAATAGTGCCCCCATGTCTTTCTCCCACTGTGGCCGCAAAACAGTGATACAAGGTGTATCCTTTGGTAATCTGGTGATGAGCTTACCTTCCCTCCTCATGTGAGGCAAAATCAGATTAATAACTTGTGTGTCTGGTTCCTGCAGCAACCCTTCCCATTCCTTTCATGTAGCTGCAGCAAATCCTGCATAAGTTAAAAAAACGCTCCCTTTCATATCCCATTTATGGGCCGATTACAATGCAGACTGTAATGCTCAGAGTCTTCCAGGCTGCATCGTAATCGGCCGCTCGGTTTTCTTTCTGACCGCTGCATTAAAAGGCTGGAAGTCAGAAAGTAAACTGGTCGGTCATTCTGGCTGGCTTCCGACAGGCTTATGAAGCCCGTCGGCCAGTCAGAGCCGGCTTGTAATCCCAAAGGACGGGCCTTTCCTTAAGATTACGATGCATGGCTTCTGACATGATTTCCATGCCGGCCTGTCTGACATGGAAACCATTCAGAAAGCATGTTTGGGGCCCCCAGCAGGGCCCCTTATGTGTCAGTCTCCTGGTGGGGGCCTTCCCCAGTTGATCCCTGCACCGTGTGGCAGGCACCTTGAGGCACCTTCCACGGGGTGCAGGGATGAACAACACCTCCCATTTCTCTATAGGAGCATGTGTTAAGGTCGGTTTATGACATGAGAAATGGGATTATTTGACTGAAAAGTGTTTGGTCGCATTGTAATTAGCTTGTTTGAACCTCCGACCCGGGGCCGGTCAGTACCAGGAAAGAGACAGTGTTAAAGGCAGAGTAGGTCATCAGACGCCCATCCTCATAAAAATATCCCAGCGTGCACAGGTTACCACCCTCCCTTCCCTGCCTCAGATATACCAGATTCACAGGGCTAAAAGCTATTAACAGGTGCACTAACTGCTATAGGTATATATATAGGTACTGTACTTGCCCTCCGTAGCTTGTTCCCATGCATCCAATAAAGTGTAAATCTGTAATGGGAGTTCCTTCCTCGTCCTTCTGGAAATTAACAGTAGGGCCAGTAATTCACACAGTCTTATCATCTTTGCCATCAAACATGTGACAGGATCAATTGAGGGGTCCATAAACCACTCAGTGATATACTGCAACTAGGATGTAGACAAATAGCTCCTAAAATACGGAGCCCATAGTCCATCACTGTCCCACGGTAACTGTAGCACCTGTAAACTAATTCACACTCTTCCGTCACCCCAGTACAGTAAACAAAGCAATTTATTTAGTTGCTTGGAGCACATGTCTGGAATTTGTATCTGCATATGCTTCGAAGAAGAAGGAACATCTTGCTAATTGCTATTCTCCCCATTAATGACATAGGGAATTTAAGTCATCTATGAATTGCGCATTCCGTGCTCTCCAACAATGTCTCAACATTGGCCTCATATAGTTCCTTGCGTTGGAGCTTAATAGATGTTCTCTGCACTCTGGTGTTACCGATGGCTCCCTCTCTCAATCATGGCCATCTACGTTCAGGATCTCGTAAGGTCAATAAAATATAATCAGCATATAAGGAGATAACTTCCCTTTGCAGGCCTACCATCACACCGCTTCCGCATGTCTAGCCCTTAACAATTTATCCAGGGGTTCAATGTCTAATGCAAATACAAAGGGAGTTAGGGGCAGCCTTGTCTGGTCCCTGTTCCACTTTCCAACCACTTCCCAACCAACCACCCATTTTCACCCTAGCTTGACTGTCAGTGTAGAGCAACTGTACCCATTTAATTTGCTTCCGGTACCTCGCACGAGAACGGCAACCTGGGGACACAGGCACTTCTTGGTTGCCACACCCAAACTTTGGAACCTTCTGCCACTCACCATAAAAACTGCCCCCAATCTGATGAGCTTTCGTGGGCTCTTAAAGACATGGTTGTTCAACCAGTAAGCCTGCTGCTCGGTCTCTCTATCCGCCACATGCGCCGAGACACCTTTGGGTATTTGTTTGCGCAATAAAAATCTCGAAAATAAATATAAATAAATAAATAGGCATTCGTCATATGCCACCATTCGAAAGTATCAAACACTGTAGTGTAGTTCCTTTATTCCCAATAGGCTCTGAGCATTGGAATAATATATCCTATAGATTAGACGTAGGACTGAGGTCGACTAGGTCTCTATCGAATGTATTAAACTTAATAGTGAGTGTGCAGGCTAACTCAGAGGTCACTAGAAACTTTCTCAAATACACAAGAAGGAATTAGTTTCTGACAACCGCATACACATGACAACTTTGTTTCCCAAGAATAAGAATTGTATCTCTAGAGTTGCGGAAACAATAGATAAATATTTCACTCAGTCAATCGTGCATGCTTCGTTTCAACAGAGGTGCAGAGAACTAGAGAGACGTTTTTTTTTCAATAAAAGTTTTTTTGTTAACAGTCTTCTTTCTCATGTAAGTAAAGTGTACTGCTACAATCGTAATGCAGGCTGCAAAGTATAATGCGTACAGCGAGAATTGTATTATAAAATAATACTGTAAAAGCATTGTATGTTGTCTAAGCCATATAAAAATACATACATAAGTACACAGGCTAAAATACTCAACTGGTGTTTCTAAAATATGCCTAACCCAATGTACCTAACCTAAGTCTAGTATGCGGGAGAGAGTAAGTATTGTGTAGCATAGGTTTGGTTTTCTTTGCCAAGAATCTATCCAAGATTTCTCTTAGGTTCTAATCTGCACTATACCTTTAGTTTAGAATGAAGGAGGTCTGGTATCTCTGTCTTGGGACTCGATTTCCCAACACCCCGCAAGGCGAGCTTGGAAACACTGGAGCTGGATTCTCAGCGAGAGAAAGGACAGCTTCTCGATCAGTGCGCCAGCTGGAGGGTCGGCTTCCTTCGGCACTTGCTGTAACGAGCTGCATCGGGCAAGTAGATAGTCGAACTGCTTCGACCCACTGTGTCTTGCTAAAGCAAGTGAAGACATATTTATACCCTGAAGGTGCCTAGCTTGACGTAAAGTCAGGCATAATAACGTGAGAAAAGAACCCCAAGGGAATAGTGGTTCTTTGTAAAGTCCATGAGTTCTTGGGCAAATCAATATTCAAGCAAGGGGAGGTCCCTGACTGCTTAAGCCGATTTTCTAAGAAATCGTTGTGACGTTTTGGTACAGGTGGAAGTAGCTATGCCTGTATTTGATCTGCATGGGCTATGTCTAAATAAGGGTATGATTTCTATGCCTATATTAGGGCAATGTGAATTGTACCTATATAAGGGCAAGAATCGTGAAATTTGCTTGGATCCTAAAACGCCATACAACAACACCTTATGTGCATCCGAACTCGCCAGTGCACAGGGATCATTTCCCGTTTGCATCTGTTCTATTACAAGAAACACCTTTCTTACGTTAGTGGTGATCTTATGTTCTCCCACAAAGCCCGCTTGGTCAGGATGAACTACTGCCCAAGCCACCTTTGCCAAACAATGAGCTAGGGTCTTCCCCAATAGCTTAAAATCAATATTAGTCATCAATACCAAACAATATATTCATAATCAATCAGATTATGCCCTGGTTGTGGGAGGATCACAGGATAAGACTCTTGCAATGTATCTGGTAAGACCCAGTTGTCAAATGCCTCTCAGTACAGGTTTAATAATGTCCTACATAATAAATCAGCATATTCCTTTAAAAACTACACTCTCAGGTCATCATTCCCAGGCATCTTCCCTGTGCTCATTTGCGCAATCGCCAAACATATGTTTGTTTCGTCTACAGTAGCACTTAATGCTGTTTGCTTCTAAGGGTCCATGACGGGGATCTGAGCTGCATCTAAAAGCACTATCATACTTGCTTCATCAGATATCCTTTGTTGGGGTACAATTCTGAATAGAACTCTCCAAATCCTTGCAGTAAAACATCTGGAGTTCTAAGAGTGTGTCCCTGCTTATCCTTTAGTGCCGCCACCGGTTTTCGAGTTCGGTCTCTATTGACTAACCACACCAGTAAATGACCTAGAGTGTTCCGCTGTTCATGTTGTATCTCTGTGTATGTTTTGTAATAATGATGACTTAATGTTTCTCATGCTTCATCCAGTTCCCCTTGCAGCTTACTATGTTTTTCCAATATCTCATCTGTATGCAGTGCTGCCTATCAATATCCCCAATTTGGCGCTCTAGGGTGATCACCGTGTGTTGCAACGATTGTAGTACTCCACACGTAGTTGCCATGTGCCTTCCCCTTATAGTCACCTTAAACACCTCCCATTTTATTCCACCCGATGCAACAGTTCCTGTGTTAATTTCAAAGAACATTTTCACTGCTATACAAACATTTTCGCTGTAAGCCTCATTATTCAATGCTCAAAGGCAAAGTGTAAAAAGAATATCCCCTAGTTGGCCCATGTACCACTCTCCACAATTTTAATAAATGCATTGTATCCATAGTGTCCAAGAGTGCCCTTGACACTCTGCCCAGCGGATGTCTCACCTGCCTAAAACTATCCAGCTCCTCATCCAATATACAATTTTTGATACCCATCCATATCATTTTATGAGTAACATAAAGGCCAAAACGCCTGTTAATGCCTCGAAGAAGTCGGGGGTATCCAAATTAGGTGCACATGAGGTATTAAGCACTCTGGACCTACCCCTCCATTTCCCCTACTACTCCTACATATCGACAATCTGACCTCTTCAATTCTACTGTAACTCGCAGTGGAACACAATCATCCACCCATAACCACACCCCCCAGTACTGAAGAAGTAAAGCTTGAGTACCATAATCTCCCACTATTAGTTTGTAATTCCCAAGACAATAAATGTGTCTCTTGTAAAATTCGAATTTTCGCTATAGGCTCTCGTGCATAAAACCATATGGCCGGGATGCCCGCCACCCCCTCCCAACACCAATTCCCAATGGGAGAAGACAGACACAGGTTTGAACTTTTGGAAGGCGGGGGGGAGTTACCCCCCCGGCCGTATTTATTAAAATATGAAACAAAATTTAAAACATTAAATAAAAGTTTCATGAATTATGTACAATTTGACTTTTATTACATTTTGATGAAGACATGTTCTTTGGCTAACCTTAACAGATCTCTAATACAAAGGTTTCCTAGCCGAGTCTAGCATCCTGAAAATGCATACAAACTAAGTTAAAATTGTACATCCTAGCATTAAGGGCCAATGGCAAGGTCTTAACCGGTGTCAGATCCCTACTACCCAAATCCCGCCCTCACTGTGTGATTGGCGCATGCGCAGAGGACTTTACCCTCGTTGCCAACTGGACCTCCCGCCCTCACGGTGTGAGTGGCGCATGCGCAGAGGCCTTTACCCTCGTTGCCAACTGTAACTTCTCTTGTCGTGGGGGCCACCTTTCACTCGACGCCATCTTAAAGGTCGTCCGAGTTCCTGTGTGAGGTATCTGTAGGAAGGACAGCGTGGACTCCCCCCCCCATCCCCACACTCTCTTCCGCCGGAGCGGATATCCGGCCCCCGGGAAATTCGTAGGAGGGGCATCTAGCCGCCTGCCCCCTGGGAGGGGCCTATGGCCGTCTCCCCCTAGGCGACCCATCCTTAGTGGGTGCCACCTCCCCATGGAAGGGGCCAATGGCTGCCTCCCCCCGGGCGCTCCCATCCATTCTGGGTGGCGCCCCCCTCTAGGGACCTTGAAATTACTGCTCACCGATAATGACCTTACCGCCCAACCAAAAAATAAATACAACAGTTGTTTTATCTACTAAGGGAAGAAAAAATTCTGACATAGCCTTGGCGAGTCATCAACTTTACCTTTCTACAAAGGGAAAAAATGTCCTAAAGCAGAATCAACATCATTATATGAAACACTCCTTTACTTTTCTACAAAGGAAAAAAGGCCTATACACATCATTTGATCCAAGGCATGTATAATTACTGAAGATGAGACTGCATCTCTTTAATACGATCAGATATCATCCACAACTTTATTCAAACAAACATTGCCATAGGGGCTGGTGGGTGGGTCAAAATTGCCGCTTGTTCCGTTGAGGGCTCACGAGCAACGAGGGGTGCAGCCTTCAGAGCACAGGAACAAGAGGCCGCTTCTTCGGATTCCCGCTCTATTTATCCGTCTGCGGGAGGACGGGGACCCTCCTCAGGTACGCCTACTGGGCGTGGTCTTCCGTGCGGGTGTCTAGGACAACCCCTCCTGGGCGGGAAAGGGTGCGCCCCGGCTACGCCACTTTGGGCATACCAGCCGGGTCACGCCTCCCGCCCAAAATGGTTCCCCGGGGGGATCGGGGCACCCATCCATACGTTTGGATGGACCGAGTGGTCGCCCCTTTCCATATGGCCGGGATGCCCGCCACCCCCTCCCAACACCAATTCCCAATGGGAGAAGACAGACACAGGTTTGAACTTTTGGAAGGCGGGGGGGTGTTAACCCCCCGGCCGTATTTATTAAAATATGAAACAAAATTTAAAACATTAAATAAAAGTTTCATGAATTATGTACAATTTTACTTTTGTTACATTTTGATGAAGACATGTTCTTTGGCTAACCTTAACAGATCTCTAATACAAAGGTTTCCTAGCCGAGTCTAGCATCCTGAAAATGCATACATACTAAGTTAAAATTGTACATCCTAGCATTAAGGGCCAACGGCAAGGTCTTAACCGGTGTCAGATCCCTACTACCCAAATCCCGCCCTCACGGTGTGATTGGCGCATGCGCAGAGGACTTTACCCTCGTTGCCAACTGTAACTCCCGCCCTCACGGGGTGAGTGGCGCATGCGCAGAGGCCTTTACCCTCGTTGCCAACTGTAACTTCCCTTGTCGTGGGGGCCCCCTTTCACTCGACGCCATCTTAAAGGTCGTCCGAGTTCCTGTGTGAGGTATCTGTAGAAAGGACAGCGTGGACTCCCCCCCCATCCCCACACTCTCTTCCGCCGGAGCGGATATCCGGCCCCCGGGAAATTCGTAGGAGGGGCATCTAGCCGCCTCCCCCCTGGGAAGGGCCTATGGCTGTCTCCCCCTAGGCGACCCATCCTTAGAGGGTGCCGCCTCCCCGTGGAAGGGGCCAATGGCCGCCTCCCCCCGGGCGCTCCCATCCATTCTGGGTGGCGCCCCCCTCTAGGGACCTTGAAATTACTGCTCACCGATCATGACCTTACCGCCACAGGCCGGATAGTTGACCGACTATCCGGACCCCCCACTCCTCCTAAAGGTCATGCTTTCTCAAACCCCTTAACCATGCTATGAAGTCTCCTATGAGTAAATCATTCCCCTCCCTGGACAAGTGAACCCCATCATTCAAATACATGTGGTCACCCCGAATACACCCGTGAGGAATGCTATGCATCTGCGTGGAACGAAACAATTTCCCAATTTTATTGTTGACCCTCTTCACTGAGTGGTTCAACGCTGACACTAAGAGACCCCCCCACCAAATCCTCCTGGGGATCATGTGGGACCAGGCAATCGTGCACCCCTGGAGTCTCTTAGCCAACCAGCTAACTGCCGACAGGATGTGTTCCAATAACACTCCTCTTCCCAGCTTCACTAAGTCATTGCCCCCCAGGTGTACTATGACTACAGATGGCGGTGACCTTTGCCGCCCTAAAAGACCCTCAAAAAACGATTGAAATTGATCAAAACAGAGACCGCCCTTCCCATGGAAGGTCACCCTGTACCCGTATTCCCCAGATGCGTGAATCGCGTCACCTGCCTTTAATACGTCCCCGGCGCGCCTCACATATGAGTGGCCCACAACCCATACCACTCTCTCTCCAGTCGGTGATTCTCGTCTGCTGGTCTCCTGATGTTGGGCCGACTCCCAATTCCGCCCCGCGTGACAGGCTTGCGAAACTGTAATGCAAACAAAAGACAAGAAGCGTGAGTGCATGCCAATTGACTTTTACATCATGTGCAATCGCACATATCTTTTGAAGCAATTCGAGGACCAACGGCCTAGCTGTTTCACTTCCTCCGCACTCTGACCCCGGGCCGTAGCCTCAGTAGCAGCCCCTATCCTAAATGAGTGGGTCCCAAAATCGCACGGGTCCATGCCCACAGCAGCGATCGTCAGTGCTAGCACCCTCTGAAACGGAAATCTCGTCAATGGGGTGCCATCATTGTGCCTAAGCAGGCTCCCCCCCATGTAGCCGTCCTCTGTGCCAGGTAATCCTCTAAACATTTTATCGGACACGTGGGGGACCCTTGTGCGCGCTGCACGACAACACTATCTCCCCTAGCTTCCTGGTCTGTCTTGGACCTGGCTATCGAGATTACCATTGAATCACCCCTTATTCGTACGTGATCCCTGCACAAGCCTCCCTCCATATCCTTCTTGTTCCTCGCCACGAGTTCGCTTACCCGCATAGCCCCATGGAATGCCAAGGCGAAAGCTGCCCGGAACAGAACTGCTTCGAAAGGGGAGGAGCACGTCTCAACCAGCTTTGCTTAAAAGCAGAGACAATCTGTCTAGGCCAATCGGGCGCCTCGTATCTTGCTTGCGACCCTCGAGGCGTTGCCAACCGCGGAGTGCCTTCCTAACTAAAAAGGAGCCCGTCGGGTCACTTATGCCGTGCAGCTGTGCCATGAACGAAATGGCCGCCCTATGTCTATTGGCCGTTGCTGCTGATCGGCCTTCTCTGTGCAGCGCTACCAGGAACCCCAGGAAGGATTCCTCCTGACCCCAGCTCTGTCTCCCTGTCGGACCCAAATATGCGCAGTAGGAACGAAACGCTCCTTCGTAAGCCTTCCTTGTCCTGGGAGCTAAGCTGGCTGCCACGAGGTCTTGTACTCCGGGGCACCGATTAACCATAGTGCTTCGGGGAACGGTGCCGCCACTAGGTCCGCTGTGGGTAGATAGCCCCTGAAAGCCTGCATGTGTGAACGAGAGAGTGCATCAGCCGCATTATTCAGTACACCTGGCACATGTTTTGCCCTGAACTGTACATTCAACTTCATGCAACGTAAAACAATTTCTTTTAACAATCTCAGGATCCACTTGCAGCGGGCTGCCTGCTGATTAATGCACTCTACCACAGTCATATTGTCCGACCAAAACACCACTGAGCGGTCCCTAAAGTCGTCTGGCCATGCCATCAGAGCAACCCAAATGGGAAATAGCTCCAAGAACCCAATGTTACCTGTCAGACCGCTGGAGTGCCACCACGTCGGCCATATTTGCGCCGACCATCGGTTACCAAAGATGGCGCCAAATCCCATGCTCACAGCTGAATCGGTCCACAAACCTAGTTCATCCGATGATGCTGGTGGTTTGATCCACACAACTCGACCATTGAAGTGCGCCAGAAATGGCAACCAAATGCGCATATCCTGGCGAACCTCTGCCGGTGGTGTTCCTCCTTGAGGCCAACCATAGCTTGTGCAATAGAGCGTGAGAAGGGGCGGGCCATTGGTATCACCCTTAAGGCAAAGTTAAGCTGACCCACTGTTTGCTTTAACTGGTGCAGGGTCACCTTCTCCTTGCCCAGGCATTGCGTCAAGGAAGTCCTAAACTTGGCCACCTTTTCCATTGGTAAACGGAAACATCCTTCCACAGAATCGAGCTCAATTCCCAGAAACTCCAGTGAAGTAGATGGTCCAACCGTCTTACCTGGTGCCAATGGGACTCCGAACTCCTGCATGAGGATGCAGAAGTCCTGCAGCGCCTGCGCACATTCCGTGTTGCCTGCCGCTCCCAAGAACAGGAAGTCATCTAGATAGTGCATAACGTGCCTATGCCCTGTGGCCTCGGTGAATGACCACTCTAAAAAACAGCTGAACATTTCAAAATAGGCACAAGAAACGGAGCAACCCATAGGCATGTTTTTATCCATGTAATAAATTCCTTGAAACGCAAAACCTAGTAAGCTCTGGTCCCGCTGGTGTACCGGGAGCAACCTGAATGCCGATTTGATGTCTGATTTCGCCATCAGTGCTCCGGTGCCCAAATGATTCAACATGGCAACGGCATCGTCGAACGATGCGTACCGAACCGAACAAATATCCGGGTCAATAGCTTCGTTCACCGAGGAACCCCTTGGGGCAGACAAGTTATAAATGAGTCTAAACTCCCCTGGGTCTTTCTTTGGAACTACTCCTAGCGGTGAACACACGAAATCTGCTACCGGCGGGCACAGCAAAGGCCCCGCCACCCGCCCCAAGCTGACTTCTTTTGAAATTTTCTTTGCTTCTACGCTTGGGTTCTGTTGGACAGATAACTGATTTTTACAAAAGGAGTCCCCCCGAAAATCCCCCGCCGGGATGTTGAAGCCATATAGGAATCCATTCCTCAAAACCCCCGCGGATACATGATCAGGGTATTTGTTCAACTAAGGAGTCAGAGCCATGATGTCGACAGGTGTAGGCAATCGGTTCCCATGCATCACCTCACTCTTGCTTAGACCCCCCTTTTCCTCCCAATCCGCTGTTCTTCGATCTACACCTACTCTCCGGGTGTGAGGAGTTCCCACAGCCCACACACGCATGCCTGAACCTACATGTTCCCTGGGGCCTGTTACAGTTGCCTCTATTGAAGCCCCAACAAACCCCCCGCTTGCCGCCATTTCCGCCGGTCTTGGGCTGAAATTCCCCACCGGCGCTTGCTCAAAAGGGCAATACAGGCTTTTGGCGAACTGACCCCGGCCCGCTCCCGCCCGGCGAGGACGTACCCGCCGCACCAGGCAAGAGCTGCTTGTGCCACGAAACCGAGTCGAGGCAGTCCCAGATCAAAGTTGCGTCAAACTCTTTCGCTTTTCGGAATTTCATGTCATATCCCTTCCACTCGTCCACCTCATACATGGTATAAAAATCCATAATCCTATTCTGGTAACAGGACAACTCGGTCATCACTTCCGGCTTTCGTTCACCCATGACTGCCATAAATATCGAAAAGGCCTTCACCCAGTTCGCTACGGTCTCATCGACCCTAAATTCCGCCATCTTGGCCCGCCATACACTGGGGTGCCATAAATCTTTCTGGGATTTAGCATATTCCATCTCGCGATGGTCAGTCAACAATGAAAACATATTCACATATTTTTCCCCCCATATCATTTCCTTTGTGGCCGCTGGGATGTGCTGGGCCACCCTTTCGCGCCTCGAAGGTAATGAACCTTCCCCTGCCATTGGCAATGGGTGCTTACCGGGTTCAACCGTCGTGTCTGCTGCCTTTTCTCGGCTAACCGTAGGTACTCCTGGCGCCACCTGTGGGGGAACAAAAGGAACATTCGCCGTCCCGGCTTCTCTCGACTGCCGTAACTGCTCTATTAATAGTCTAGCCTCCTCGGCCGGGTCCCCCCCGGCCACTGCCCCCCCGCTTTCTTCTTAAGCCAGGGTAACACTGCCGCTAACTGGATGGCCAGTTCCGGGGGCATTTGATCATCATTAACCGGGGTGATTACCACAGGAATTGGCATGCCTGTATCCGGAACTGGTACCGGGCTGTCCGCCGGCATGATGGGGGCAGCTGGGGGCACCTCCGGGACCTGGTCATCCCCGGGAACCGCCCTCCTCTTGCTACGTTTCCCCCTACCCTCAGGGCCGATCCCCGGCAAGGCCGGGCCTATCACTTTCTTCGGACGACCCGAGGGATTGTTCTGGGCCGCTAGTTGTTTCTTGACCTCAGCCAAACCTCGACCGATCGAATCTACTTTACCCAATTTGCGGTCCATGATCGCCATTCGGTTTGACAAGGTGCAGAGAACTTTCTCCAGCTCGGTGCGTTTTCCTGCTTTCTTGCCGGCCATAGCTTCGAATACTCTGTTCCAGTCGATCGACGAGGTCCCAGATCCTTCGTACTCCTGGTACTGAAAGAGAAACACAAGATTACAAGCTTCAAAATTGCCGCTTGTTCCGTCGAGGGCTCACGAGCAACGAGGGGTGCAGCCTTCAGAGCACAGGAACAAGAGGCCGCTTCTTCGGATTCCCGCTCTATTTATCTGTCTGTGGGAGGGCGGGGACCCTCCTCAGGTACTCCTACTGGGCGTGGTCTTCCGTGCGGGTGTCTACCCCTCCTGGGTGGGAAAGGGCGCGCCCCGGCTACGCCACTTTGGGCATAACAGCCGGGCCACGCCTCCCGCCCAAAATGGTTTCCCGGGGGGATCGGGGCACCCATCCATACGTTCGGGGGGACCGAGTGGTCGCCCCTTTCCATATTCTGCCTCTTAATGGGATTATGGATCCACTTCACATTCCAAGATAAAATTTGGATCCCCATATTCCAACAGACAGTTCACCTCACTCTTGCAAATCATCAATGATGTTTAAAAAGAAGGTATCCTGGTTTATAGTTGCTCCTACACATCTTGAATGTAGCTAAGAGGAAAACCCTCCCCCTCCTGGGTGGCCTCCCCAACTTGGCCTCCACATGTATCACTTAGAGCAGTCCTCCCCTTAACCAAAACACATGCAACATCCCCTTTAACAGTGCCACATTCCCCAGGATTCCTGCTATGGGATCTCCCAGAGGTAGCGACGCCGGTTGTATCACACATTCCAAAGGCAGATTATTTAACTGACCCATCTCAGCTCCAGCCAACACTCATTCTGATTTCAATCATATGCCATGTGACCCCTCTTCAGTAATTTAACAAAGCATCAACCCTCTTTCCCTCATCCAATCAACTCAACAGATGAGGCGTCATATATCATACACTTATGTCAAATATCAGTGGTTTTCACTGAACTGAATAGCCTCCTCAGGCTGTTCCAAAAATATATTTTTCCTTTGCAATCAATGGAGAAGCACACCAGAGGGAGCAAAGCATACTCCCACCCCTTATCTGGTAATGTTCTTTTGACTTCTAGAAATTACTTATGCTTTTTTTGGGTGGCCATGCCATAAACTAGATAAAAAGGCAATGCATTACCATTATACCCTACTTTCCCCTAGGCACGTGCCACCGATAATATTTGAGAGAATCCGGCAAAGTTTCCTTGTCTTGCAGCGTTTGTCTTTTTTTAAGTATTAAGGCCCTAATTACAGTGACAGTCGGAAATCCTTTGACCGATGTTCAGAGACTTTCCGACCAACATTGTAGGTTTCAAGTCCAACAGCCATATTACAATGACAGTGATCAAAGTTTAAATCAGCCATGAAATCCGACGCGGTTCTGATGAGCTCAAGGAGCCCGTTGGCCAGTCAGAATGGCCTCATAATCTGTTAGGAACAGTGCTTCCACCATCGGGATTGTGATGTTAGTTTCCGACAGTCTTTCAAAGTCAGCCTTTCCAACATGGAAAGGCTACCGGAAAGCGACTTTGGGGGCCTCTAGCAGGGCCTCCTCCCCCTTGGCCCTCCATATGTGGCACCTAGGTGCACCCCTCAAAATCCCTTCACCATGTAGTAGGCACCGTGAGGTGGCTGCCACACTGTGCATGGAATTCACAGACTCCCATTTCTCAATTGGAGCTTGAGCCATGGCCGGTTTCCGCCCACCGCTCAAGCTCCCAAAGAGAAATGGGAGTTTGCAACTGCACCATATGTAGTCGCATCGTAATCAGGTGTGCAGTACCACCAAAATATGGTCGGGTGGTTCCCTCACCAAAACAGTGCCGGTCGGAGGCGACTCCAAACAACATCAAAATCAGGCTGTTAGTTTTTAAGTTAGTGTGCTTTTTATATTGTTGATTGAATCGTTTGTTTGATTTTATTGGTTAAAGTTCTTTACAGTTGAATTTTATTGGTTGGTTTAGTATAGTTTGAGTTTTTTTATCAGCTGGGTACTTCTATGGTAAACGTTAATTTAGGGTTTGCTTTTATATATAATCGATGGTTCTGTATATATATATATATATATATATATATATATATATATATATATATATATATATATATATATATATATATATATATATATATATATATATCGAAACAAACCTCCCTCACGAATGACGAAGCAGGAGCCCAAGGGGACAGGTAAGAAAAGCTTTATTCCACAGGTTACAGTTCCAATGGCGGCGAATGCATTTCGGCTCATGCCTTCATCAGCGCCCAACACCGGATAAGTGAGTCACAGTGCGTTGTTCCCTGCTGTCTGTAAATAGTTGTCAATGTTCCACTCCTCCCCCTCTTGATGCCGATCACCTGTTGTAGGTCGTCTGTAATACCACGAACTACAACTCCCAGGGTGCCGAATGTTCATGCCACACAGATCGGTGGAAATAGGGGGAGAGAAAGTGATGAAAAACAAAGTTTTCTGTAGCGGAACCCCAGGCAGGCACGGGGTGCGTTTGCACACTTGGTAGGTCAGGTCCCTCCCCTCCCTTCACCACTGTGCAAACGCACCCCCTGGTGCATTGTAAATTGGGGTATTAAGTCCCCTTGAGTACTGAGGGTCCCTGGGGGCCAACTAGCCCACCAGCTTCCTCCAATAAGTGCCACAGAACTACGTTACAGAGAGGTATAAAAAGGTACATGACCTCTTAACACCTCTCTGTAATGCAGCTCCCTGGTGCATACTGGAAGTACCTGGTGGGCTACTTCGACCCCAAGGACCCTCAGGATTGAAGGGGACTTAATCCCCCAATTTACAATATGCCAGGGTGCGCCTTTGCACACTTGCTATGTCAGGCCCGCCTCCTCAGTTCACCACTGTGTCTAGTAAGCGCCACAGAGCTGCATTGCAGAGAGGTGTAAAAAGGGGTGTGGTCTCTCAACACCTCTCTACAATGCAGCCCCCTAGTGCATACTGGAGGTACTCGGTTGGCTAGTTGGCCCCCAGATACCCTCAGAATCCAAGGGGACTGAATACCCCAAATTAAAAAGGGCCACAGGGCGCATTTGCATACTTGTCACATGAGCCAACAACCCCTCCCTGCACCACTGTGCAAACGCGCCCCCTGAAGCATTGTAAATTGGAGTATTACATCCCCTTGAGTCCTGAGGGTCCCAGGGGGCCAACTAGACCACCAGCTATCTCAACGCTAAGCGCCACAGAGCTGCGTTGCAGAGAGCTATAAAAATGGGCGTGGCCTCTCAGCACCTCTCTGCAACGCAGCTTCCTGGTGCATACTGGAGGTATCTGGTGGGCTAGTTGTCCCCCGGGGACCCTCAGAATTCAAGGGGACTTAATCTCCCAACTCAAAACGCACTACAGGGTGTTTGTACACTTTTCAGATCAGGACACGCCCCCTGGGTGCCAACTAGCCTACCAGCTACCTCCAGTAAGCACCACAGAGCTGCGTTGCAGAGAGGTGTAAAAAGGGGCATAGCCTCTCAACACCTCTCTGCAATACAGCTCCCCGGCACAAACTAGAAGTACCTGGTGGGCTACTTCACCCCCAGGGACCCTCCAGATTGAAGGGACTTAATCCCCCAATTTACAATGTGCCAGGTGGTGCGTTTGCATACTTGCTATGTCAGGCCCTGTCCCCTCCCTGTACCACTGTGAAAACACGCCAAACTGTCTTTTTTGGCCCTGGAGGCCCTTTTGGGACCCCCTGAGCAATCCTAGGGGTCAGGGTGTTTCTACCCTGTCCCCTTCTCTTGGTTTATATCTCTGTTTCTGTGTTTTCTGGTGACTTGCTTCTACCAAGCCACAAGATGGCTGCCCACACTTCCTGGTGTGGAGTGTTGGCAGTCAAACACAGTGAAGCTTGTGCACAGAACTTAGGCTCCACCCAGATACCAAAACTTTTATTTTTCTAATTTCTCAGCAACTACAGAACGGATTTACACCATTTAAAAAAAGGTCACTTTCAGACCCACGCAATACCTTTGTGCCAAATTTGGGGTAATTCCGTTCAGTAGTTTCGGCTGCAGCCTTGCACAAAGTTTCCAAAGGGAAAATGATTTTTTCACTCTGATTTTTTGAATTTCTCATAAACTACTGAATGGATTTACACCATTTCAAAAAAAGGTCGCTTTCTGAACCAAGCTCTACCTTTCTGCCAAATTTGGGGTAATTCCGTTCAGCAGTTCGGGCTGTAGCTTGTTGCAATATTTCCTACAGAAATTAACATGGGGAAAACATGTTTTGGGACCCCCCTTTTTCTCAGCCCCCACTTTACGAATCACCCCCAAACTTTCAGGATAGGGGCTGACCTGGATAGACTTTTTTATTAAAGAATTTCAGAAAAATTCTTCAAACAACGCCAACGTTATTAACAAATAAAAAAAATGCTTTTCCTATGGAAACTAGGTTGTAACTATAACTACCTACTGGCGACCACCATTAGTTAATTTAAAAATATATAGATAAAGATAGATATAGATATGTCTCCTACTCAAATGACAATTCGGTCACCTCTTTGGTCGGCGGCCCTCAGTGGGGTGGCTAGATGCCTTAACAGTATTTCCAAAGTCCTTTCTTTCTCAGTGATTTCACATCACCACAGACGAAAAGACAACCAGGGCACCATTAACATTAGTGTGTTTATTTTCTTTTCCAGCAAAAATGCCAGACGGGTTACAAAGCCTTCACTTCTAGGTCACGGGTCAATTGCGTTGACCTCAATACACCATAAATACATGTGATCTACCACCACTATACATATACATACGACTGTGCCTGGATTAGTTTTGTCCTTTTACAGCTTGGCATGGACTGCACTGTGCTAGTCCTTTGCTTAAAGAGTTTGCTGTATAAATGGCAAAAGACTTTGCCCCTTTCTATCTCGGCGTGGATTTCACTGTGCTAATCCCATGCTTAAAGGCTTTAAATGAAAAGCAAACATTTGAGGTGTCACTGGTGTTGGTTGTGCTCTATACAGGAGCTTCTTTCCTCCTAAACTTGGGAACTACCCAGATTTCTCCGCTTCTTCTTTTTTGCATATATATATATTTGGTTTTTTTCATTTTCTTTATTGTATATAGTTCAGATGTATAATTTTTTGGGGTAAATGGTAAATATTTTGTTGATGTAATATATCTTTATTTACTTTAAATATGTGTATAAAAAGGTTTATTTAAAGTAATTGTTTATGTGAAATTAATAAAAAAAAATTGTATTCATGATAATTCACTAATTTTGGAAGTAACTGTGTACTCAATATTGCGTTGTTAGATATTTTTGACATATTCTTTGTTTATTTTAAGGTAATATTTTTTGATCCAATATTTTTGTTTTCGATATATGTAAAACGTAATACTTCTAACAGCAATACTTGTTTCCTCAATATTTTGGGTTTTTATAGGTACGTATACCGTGTAGATATTTTTGTTATCGATATTTAATTTCTGTTCTTTTCATTTTTTGATATTTGATGGATAAATATTATGACATTCATCCCTCTTAGATGGCCACAAAACAACTTTGAACCAAGCACCTAGACTCTAACATTTGTGAGTCTACCCTGCCGAGTGTTGTCATTATTGTCCTGGACTCTTGGAAGTTGGTCTATTGTGCTAAGCAAGCATCTGTGGATCCAGTGGAACTGACACATTTCCTCTGCTGTGCTGCCCAACACCCACAAGGAATAATACATCAATTCTGCTGCGTTGATCGAATCCATTTTAAGGACCCACATCGCAGCTTGTCACATCATTTGACGCGCAGCTGCACAACGCACCCCTAACGGTAGCCTCAACGTCAGCGACAGCCTGCATCACAGCCGGGCAGCTCCACGGAACCGACGCATCCCTCCATCTCTGTGACACATCCTTGATGCTGGACTTTGCATCGCAAGTCCTCAACGACGGGATCCTTGGCAAAAATGCCGGACCTCGCAGCATCTTGGAACCGATGCACCGCTTCGGCTGCGTGACGCATCCTTGATCCAGTCCCTCAAAATGCCCCAAAACCAGAACCTAAGGTAATTTGTTCAGTGAGCCTAGCTAAGGCCCTGTAGCTGGCCCGCACGGTCAGCCTGAACTTGTGACTTTGTCCTGGTCAGTAGTGATAAGATATCTCTGCTCGAACTTTGTGCTTTTTTGTGCTATTTTCACTGAAATATTAAAACCTACATATCTCAAGGTCTATTGATTGCATTTTTGTCATTGTGGTCTTGTTTCATTTATTAAAAATTACCTTATTTTTTCTAATCTGGTGTGGGATCCTTTTTTGTGTGTTTTCACTGTGTTACTATTTGAAGTGTTGCACAAATACCTTTCCAACTGCTTCTGAGTTAAGCCTGACTGTTCTGTGCCAAGCTACCCGAAGGTTGAGCACAGGTTACTTTGGGGTTTGCATGTGGCTTTACCCTGCCAGGAATTGTGGTTCCTGCTGGAGTACAGTGGCTTAAAGTTGACAATTTTGTCATAAATACAGAACACTAGCACACAAGCTCTTCATTAGAACTTTTGGGTAAAGTTGCAGTTGATCAACAGTAGCTAAGAGTTACCTCGGAGGCTGTTACTAGTGTTGAAAGTACTTGTTTCAGTATGCATATGGGGCTAAGTTCAGAAGCGGAATTGGACTGTAATTTTTGGGCACATGTGATATTTGCCTTACTTACAGAATAAGGCTATGGTGGCCTATGCTGTGGTTCCTACGATGTAGCCTGTGTCTGCATAGTCATGAAAAAGAGAAAAGAACTGCATGCATAATTCTTCAGTGAATGATTTATAGAAATGTGCAATGAGGCAATCAGGCCCCGGGACGATCCCATCCTTGAATGACGTAATTGCTGCCTCTAGTTTGGAATCTGTGATAGTCTGGTTTAGCAAGGCCTGCTTATGGGTATCTAGTTTAGGTGAGTTGAGCTTTTTAAGTTAAGCCAACTCTACAACTGGGTCAATTAGTATTTTCATCATACAGGGTTGTGTAGAAGTCTAGAAAAATATTACAACATATCTGAGGGTCTAAGTAGAGTTTACATTGTTTATCTCTGACCAGTGTCATTTGTGTGGAATTCTGTTTTTTTGATTAACATGCTAAGATTTTCCCAGTGCTGTTACCAGCACTTAGGGGGTCATTATGATGGCACAAGTACAACCACCGCCAGCAGTGACTTGGCGGGCCTTCCGCTATCGGAAAGCAATTTTCCCCCGCCACATTTTGATGGCAGGGGAACCTGAACGAGTCTGTGGCGGGCGCACAGACCACCCGCCATGTATCTGCCACAGGAAATCGTTACGATTGCCTGGCGTAGAGATCTGCATCCCTAAAATGGGGGTGATGCCTAGCAGGCACTGTCCATCAAATTAGGATGCTGGCTTCAGCCAGCCGTTCCATGGTGGCGAAACTGCCATGGAAAAGCTGGCGGAAATGGTTTTGGGGGACTGTTGCAGGCCCCCCTTGTGTTGGGGGAGGTGTTTGTGTATTGGAGGTACCCATGGTACCCCCCACCATCCACCCTCCATTGTAATGACCCCCTTAGTTATCTGGAAGTACATTTGGTCACCCTTAGGCCTTCCCTGGAGCTGTGGCGTTTACAATGTTCATATTTTTTACGATTTAAGGTGTTGAAAGTAAGTGTCCCTTTTGTTGAGAGGAGCCTAACTTCTAATCATTTTATTTTAGTTTCTAATATTAACATCTGGGCATTGACAGAAATGTATGTGAGCGCTGATGCCTATGAATACCTTCCTGATAGAGGCTTTTAAAACATCCCAGCGGACGTGAGAGGATCAGTCATCAGGAGAATATTCAAGGAAAAGATTTTTAACCTTGGCAGATTTCTTCCAAATGATTTTTGTCTTGTAGGTTGTCAGAGTTGAGTCTACAGGATTTGTCCTCGGTTACGATTCTGGCACAATCCAGAGATGCCAGAATAGCAGAGTGATCAGAGGCTAATCTGGGTTCAATGGAGGACTCGGAAATCATTTTTACAATACACTTATAAATTAAAACAAGGTGAATGGGGGAAATTGTAGGTCTAATAGTACAAAATAGAGTAAAGAATAATAAAAAAGGTGTCAAATCGGTGTACCTTATCTTTGTGTCTTTGCACTAAAACGTTATTTCTCGAAAATAAGGAGTCTTCATTGGCCTTCCACTCCACATGGGCGAATATATCCCAATTCACATAGTCGCCCATTCGTTAAATAGGTGGGTATTATTATGGAAATCTGTAAATACATTATACCACCAGGTTTATAAAAAGTTTGAAGTATTGGTTCTTTAAGGGGTGTGTTTTCACAGAGTTCACTTAAAGTGCAATGTACCACCCAATTTTGTGTAAGTCATTAGACATCTGGATGGAGATACAATATGATGTTGCCTCATTGCAGAAAAAGCACATAAACGCTTACCCCTCCTGTGTCGGGGTAGTCCTTGATTCTTGGAATGAAAGAGTTGCTTTGATGATAGCTGTGTCGCGATCATGTGCCAATTTAGGCACAATGTCCTATCTGTAATTTTGAAATGAAGATGAATATTAGCCTGTTCAGCTCTTAAACCCACAGGCCTGGTCTATTTCAGAGTTAATAAACACTCTGTATGAAAAATACATGTATATCATTCCTCTGATTTTATCAACCAAGGTTCACATCGAATATTTCCGTTTCCAATACTATGGATAGATATATATAGAAAATCCCTTTCTTCACTGCTGCCTCTAGGGGTCAGAAGAAAGGCCATCTAGTGCTATGACATTCGTAAAAAAGGAGCCAGTATTTGACTTATCTAAATAATTATCTGGGGTCACAGCAATCAGTCCGTGAAAAAAAGCCGAGACAAATTTGAAGCAAGAAATAAAGAATACAAACAGTATAACAGAATCAAGAATTAAGACTGATATCCATCAGAGTAACTACCCTAAGACACATCGTCAGCGCGAGTCACCTCACCTCCTATATCGGAGTCCTTCTCTTCGGGTCTTCGTTCCGGAAAGCATGTGTAAAGGAACAGTGATTACCGAAGCCCGTTTAAATACTATGTTAAATTGGTTAATTCCCCTCACATGTGTCCGCGCAGCAACTCCCATGGTGTCCTGCAACATACGTCCCGGATTCCGGAATATGGTAACGGCGAACGGAACATACTTATCCGACTATGCGATCACAGCTTTTGTTGAAAATAGATAGAAATGCAGTAAGAAAAAATTTGTGAAATTGCTCTCCGCCTCGCAGCTCCACCATCAAGTGAGGCCTTCCCTTGAGCCCCAGCACTCTCGAGTGCTGGTGGTCGAGGTCCTCCTCCATCGGCAGATTTTACCTGTATCTCATCCCTGATGGTCCAGTGGACCTCTGTCTCCTTTCTCTCGCTCCGCTCTCGCTCTCTCTGTTTTCACTTGTTTTTCACTGATTTCAATCTCCCCCTATTACTCTTCCTCTTCTTCTGTGTCTTTCCAACGTTTTCTCTAGTAACTCTTAAGGAGCTGGATCTCAAGGCCCTACAAATGGGGACTTCCAATCCTAATAATGGTGGCAGCGAAACCAAGTAGATAACAACGGAACCCAGACCCTATTTACCCAAAGATGTGGTCGCTAGCTACAGCGCAGGGGATGATATTGCTAAGTGGCTAGCTGCCTATGAGGTCTCCTTAAGATCCCATGGGATTCTGGAGAAACACTGGGGGGGTGGCTTGTATAAGTACATGCCTCCTGCAGGGAGGGACACACTCTTATCCCTGGAGCAGGGGGAGCAAACCCACTACCCCACCATGAAAGTGGAGCTAATCAGAAAGTTTGGACTGACTCCAGAGAAATTCCATCAAAAATTTAGGGGTAGTCACAAACTAGGCACACAGAATTGGGTGGATTTCCTAGACTACGCAAAGAAGGCATTAGAGGGCTGGGTGCAAGGCAGCGAGGTAGGGGACTATGAGGGGTTGTATGACCTTATACTCAAGGAACACCTACTCGAGAAATGTTTTCCGGAGCTGCATCAAAACCTGGTGGACAGCAAGCTGACCAACCCCCGGAAGCTTGCAGAGGAGGCGGACATCTGGGCAAGTGCCCGGGTGTCTTCAAAGGGGACTGGAGGGGATTCCCAAAGGGCCAGACAGGGCGCCCCCCAGAGGAAGGAGGGGGGAGATAAAAAGCGGGAGTTCTCAAAAGGCCCCCAAAACAGTTTCCAGGGAAAAGGAACAGGATTCACCCCTAAGGCTAACCCGCCCAGAAACCCTCACACTGACCAAAGTCAGCAGCCAAGGGTTGTCCACTGCTTTGAGTGTGGTGGTGTTGGACATTATAAGGGAGATGTCAAGTGCCCAAAGAGACCACTCCCTCCCACTGGAGGAAAAGCCCCAGGAGTAGCTAGTGTAGTGCTCGGGGAGGAGTTGCCCTTAGATAAGGGGGGTGAATGGGCGGGTGTCACCTTAGTGTCCCTGGGAGATCGGGAGAAGGTTCCTAAGATCCAGGTGCCCTCAAATACTACAAAGTATTGGCAATGGATCACCATCAATGGCCAGAGAGGGGAAGCTCTGAGAGACACAGGAGCCAGTATGACTATAGTAAGGAGTCAACTGGTGTCTCCAGAGCAGGTGATTCCACATGTACTCCACCCCGCCGCGATGGCTGACGGCAGATTGGGCCACTACCCTGAGCCGAGGTTCCCTTTGAGTGGGAAGGGGTTGCAGGTTCACTTCGAGTTGCCGTAAGCCCTGCCGTGCCAGTCGATTGTCTGTTGGGAAATGACATGGAGCACAATGCTTGGAAGGAGGTGGAATACCGGACTCATTCGGAGATGCTGGGTACACCTGACTGGGCCTGTGCAAGCACAAGGTCTGCGACTAGCCGGAGAGGGAGTTCGCCTGGGCTTGAGCCTGGAACAATGGCCTAGCCCGCTGCCAAACAGGGAAAGACCCGAAGACAGGAGAAGCCTGCTTCGGCTTTCACGCCCCATGAGACAGCTCGGCCACCTGCGGTGGTGGGCCAGGAGTCCGTGGAGGGGGAAGTAGTCTTCCTGGAGGACTTACCTATCCCTGCTCAGTGGCATGTGGAAGGAGGACCTACCAGGGAGGAGTTGTGTAAGGGCCAGAAAGAGTGCCCTGCCCTTGAGGGACTGAGGCGACAGGCTGAAGTCCAGGCAGCAGGGAACGTTGCAGGGCACTACCATATTTACTGGTAGGATGGACTCCTCAACAGTGAACCCAAGGTACCTTTGCCCGGTTCATCATGGGCCTTGGTAGTGCCTCAACGATACCGAGCCTTTCTTCTAGAATTGGCTCATGAAATTCCCTTGGCAGGACACTTAGGACAGGACAAGACCTTTGCCCGGCTTGTCCCCCACTTTTACTGGCCTCAGATGAAAGTGGCATCCGACACATACTGTCGGACGTGTGTATCCTGTCAAGCCAGTGGGAAGACAGGGGTGAAGCTGAAAGCTCCCCTGGAACCACTTCCTGTCGTTAGCAGCCCCTTTGAAAGGGTGGGCATCGACATTTTGGGGCCATTGGATCCACCAACTACAGCTGGTCACAGGTTTATCCTGGTTCTGGTGGATCACGCCACACGGTACCCAGAGGCAATTCCTCTGAGGACTGTCACTGCACCTGTAGTGGCTAGCGTCCTGATGGGGATCTTTACCCGAGTGGGTTTCCCCAAGGAAGTTGTGTCCGACAGGGGGACCAACTTCATGTCAGCGTACATGCGGGCTATGTGGAAGGAGTGTGGAGTTACTTACCGGTTTACCACTCCTTATCACCCACAGACCAATGGTCTGGTGGAAAGGTTCAACAAGACCTTGAAAGGCATGATAAGAAGTCTGCCTGAGAGCCTGCGGAGGAAATGGGACGTCCTCCTACCCTGTCTGCTATTTTCCTACAGGGAAGTGCCACAGAAAGGAGTGGGCTTCAGCCCCTTCGAGCTTCTGTATAGGCATCCTGTATGTGGACCTCTCAGCCTGGTGAAGGACGGATGGGAAAAGTCTCCCAGGAAGCTTCCCCAGGATGTGGTGAGCTACATGCTGGCCTTCTGGAGCCAAATGGCAAAGTTGTGGAAGCAAGGTTCTGACAACTTGGAAGCCAGTCAAGTAGTAATGAAGGAGTGGTATGACCACAATGCTCACCCTGTGGAGTTGGAGCCTGGCCAGAAAGTGTGGGTGATGGAACCTGGAGAGCTAAGTGCCGTCCAAGATCGCTGGACAGACCCTTTGAGGTGTTGGAGAAGAAGGGTAAGGCCACCTATCTGGTGGACCTTAAGACCCCTCGACAGCCCTTACGGGTACTACATGCCAATCACCTCAAACCCCACCATGAGAGGCCCGAGGTCATCTTGATGATGGTGACTGACGGTGCAGAGGAAGCGGAAAGCGAGCCTCTCCCTGATTTTTTATCGTCTCAGGAAAAGGATGGGTCGTGGAGGGAGTGATTCTCTCCCCATCCCTAACTCCTGAGCAACGAGAGGACTGCCGCCAGGTCTTGGAGCAGTACTCCTCGTTGTTCTCCCTTGTCCCGGGAAGGACCCACCTGTGTACCCATGATGTGGAAACAGGAGACAGCCCACCAGTGAAGTCTAAGACCTACCGGCTGTCAGACAAGCTGAAGGCTAGCATCCACGGTGAGGTTACCGAGATGCTGGAGCTAGGAGTCATTGAACCTTCCAGTAGCCCCTCGTCCAGTCCGGTGGTTCTAGTACCAAAAGCTGCCCCACCGGGCACCACTCCAGAACTGAGGTTCTGTGTGGATTACCGGGGACTGAACTCTGTGACCAAGACTGACGCACATCCGATCCCTAGGGCGGATGAACCTATTGACCGGCTGGGAGCTGCCCAATATTTGAGTACCTTTGACCTTACTTCAGGGTACTGGCAGATCTCCCTTACAGATGGAGCAAAGGAAAGGTCAGCCTTCTCCACACCTGAGGGCCACTACCAGTTCTGTGTGATGCCCTTTGGGCTTAAGAACTCCCCTGTCACTTTTCAAAGTTTTGCAAAGTTTCGTTTCTGGAGGATTTGTCACGGGGAGGGTCGCAAGGTAATGTGAGACAAAATGGAGGTTCATCTGCGATCCTTCCCTGAAGACAATAAGAGTGCTGGTCTTGAGGGAGTAGCCCTCTTTGTCCGTTTTGCTTCTGGGGGTCGACAGGAAGGGCGGGGGACTCTTTTTGGGCGGAAACTGGATGACCCTGCAGCAGGGAGGCTGTCATTGGGGCTCTGGGGCTGGCGGGAGAGGGGGCCGTCCTGCTGGTGGTCCTGGACTCTCTGGCCCTACCCTAGTAGCTGGGGCTTGGAGGCTCTGTTGGTGTTACTACCTCAAATGGAAATAGTGGAAAAGGGGTTGGGTTGTGTCCTGCTGGTACAACTCGCCCCCCCAAGAAATGCTGAATTGTAAATACATGGTAACCTGTGGCGCGTTGGTATGAAGCGCCTTAATATGCATATGTATGGAGTAATAAAATGATCAATGTGGAAAATTTTGGTAACAAATAAAGGTGGTGTTGTGCATAAGTAATAAAAGCTACGCAGTGGACACCATTCCCTTGTAGAGACTCTTTTTGGGAAGGGGGTTTGAAGTGTGAGCACATTTCAGATGACACACGTTGATACCAATGTCGAAACACGTAGACCACTTGGCCCTGTGGGTGAGTGTTCCTATGCCAATGGACACCCTGCCTACCTTGCTCTTGACATGCTGCACTAATGAATGTGTACAGGAATTTATATAGCGCAAATCACCAGGCAGTTTCTAAGCGCTTGCTTAGGGTACCCGTCCTGGTATTCCCCTGTGAGATAACCCCAGCAGGGTATCCGCAAGGTGAAATCCAGGCATCCCACCGCGAGGGGCCGTTGTGGAGATTAAGCAAGCTATTGCCCATAGTCGCAGAGTGTGAACCCGTGAATCGAGTAGGCACCGGAGCGAGAATTGTCGAGTCCATGGACATTTTTTAGGACTCAAGACCCCGCCGAGCCGGGAATTAAACCCTGGTCCTTGGCTGACCTCTGCTTCCAGGTCTGCCTCCTCTAACCAGTGAGCCACACTTCTCCACTGAAAAAAGAGTGTAAGAAGACCCTGTACATATACTGAATAAAGAGTGTTAAGGGTACCCCAAAGAGGGACAGGGGCAACTGAGTCAAATTAACATTCCGCCAGGCAGCTGGCAATTCAAAAACTGTAAAAGGGAAAGAAAATTATTCATAGTTGGTTACTAAGCAACTACCTAAACATAACAGGCTGAAGCCCACAGGCTGAGTTCCTTTAACAAACCAATATTGAGTCTGGCTAAAGGGGCTGGTGCTGCTTTGAAGGAGACGATGTGGTTAATGTTTAATACATTTTCAAGATCTTTCCAATGTAAATGCTTAGGTCACCAGGGAGAAAATTTATGAAAATATTTGATGTTGTTTTTGGATCTGCCTAAATGCTGGCTTTCTATGCTATGTCTAGAAGCAATCACATTGTTGCAAGGTGTCTCATCAATAAAGGGAGCAGATATTGCTTGGGGGAATGGAGGTTACTGCCCCTTGTGATAAATCTTCACAGTTAGCAAATCGCCCCTTGATTTATCTACAAGTCCCATTTAGGAGCGGTTTAAATTTGTTGTTCCCATTGTAATGCCGAACATGATTATGATTTTGTGTTTGGTATTTAGTTATGTTTGGATTAATGTATGTTTCTGTTTTTAAAAAGAGGAAAACTGTGTGGCTGAACACTGGCTACTTAATAATTGTTTAATATTGTGTATTGTTGAGTTCTGAGTTTCTAATCCACAGCACCTCCCTGAGTCAGCTTTGGACTTCTCTACCTCAGTATCCTGAGGGTCATGTGCTGAGTCAAAGGCAGATAAAAGGGTGATTGGTCCCCAGTCTGAGGGACCATGGTATGAAGGCCCCAGGATCCCAGAGGTAAAATGCCCATATTACTACAATTGATGCCCAGTAACTCCTGATTGCCCTAGGACCCACAAATCAGATTTCTCACAAAGAACAAATGGAACAAAGAGTACACTTGCCTCTTGAAATTTCTGGGAAAAATCAGGACATGTTTTTCCTCAGGCCCTCTAACTAAGGGTGGACATACATCAGAAAATTGTTTAGGGTATGCTGTTGTTAGACCTGGCCCTTTTGACAGGTTTATCCCCAATGTTTCTGCCTATTGCTCCTATTTTTCGGACCCTGTTTTTATTGGCTATAGGATTCTGGGCACTTTACCACTGCTAATCAGTGCCAAATTGCATAAGCTCTCTATATAAATTGTGATGATGTGTGCCAGGGTCTGTAGATCAAATGCAATAGTGAGCTTGCAGCAATGGTTGTGCCTCCCACTTGAGTAGCCCTGTAAATGTGTCTCAGACCTACCACTGTAGTGTCTATGTGTGCAGTTGTAAACTGCCATGTTGTCCTGCAAAAGTGCACCCACTTGCCAGGCCCAAACCTTCCCTTTACTTACATGGAAGGTACCGCTAAGGTAGTCCCAAGGCACCCCCATGGGCAGTGTGCAGTGTACGTGAAAGATAGGACATATAATGGTGTGTATGACATGTCCTGATAGTGAAATACTGTTTATTTTGTTTTTTACTATTAAAAGGCTATCTGTCTCATTTTTACATGTGTAGCCTTTCATAAGGACAAGATGGGAAAATGGAGCTTAGGATCTCTGATTATTTATTAACACAACTTTTGCCAAAGGTGGTTTTTAAATTCTGTGTTTGAAAATGCCACTTTTAGAAAGAACTAATGTTCGAAATGCATTGGGTTTATTTACTTTACTGGCTTAAGGATGGTTGTAAGCACATGTCAATGTTTAAGCTTTCGGCAGCATCTGGCATTTGAAAATGCGGAATAAACATTCCACTTCAACCTGACTGTCTCCGCAGTGATTTTAAAAAAAATTGAGTATTTGGAGTATCAGCCTCAAACAGTTCTATTGGATTAAAATGGATTACTTAGGTCTACGTGATGAAATTTGGATTAATGTCAGAGGAAGGTTTCCTCATTTCCGCAGTGCAGCAGCAAGGGTTACAAAGGTTATCCCTCTGTTCTAACTTTTAGAAAGTGGACATTCTCTTACTTTACCGTACGGGTTTGAGGTATGTCCTGCCTTGCCTTGGTGACTCATTGATGGGCTGAATAGATTTTGTCTGCATTTAGAGTGGTGGGAGGAGTTTTCCTTGCACCATAATAAGCTGTGTCTCTTTTTTCACATTGCTGTCTCCGCCCCCTGTGATCATGATGCACCAGAGAGGACAGGACTGGTTTGGACTGGGTACAGAGACTCCTGCCACAAAGAAAAAAATGACAATTTGGATTATAAGTAGTACACCTAAAACCCCAGGACTTCAGATTTCTTCCAGGAACAAGAGGACCCTGCCAAGAAGAAGAGCAGAAGGACTGTGTGAAGAGCACTGCCTTGTGTGAGTAAAGGGGGGTTTGGCCTGCAGTTGCTGTTTCTTTCTGGTGGAGGAAAAGGACTGACTCTTTTTGCCCTGCTGTGGTATCCTGCTTGGGAAAGAATTCTCCAAGTCCTCCTGTTCTGTAAGACTCAGGGATATTAAAGTCTTCCTTCTGGTTTTTTCACTTCATTTGGAAATTCCTTGTACTTTCATTTGACTGAAAACGTCAGTGTGCTTTCACTTTGCTGAGAGCGTCCTTGGGCTTTTACTTTGATGAGTATTTTCTGGTTCTACTACTGCCGGAAAGTCCCTGGTGCTGTTCCATTGGAAGTTGCCTTTATGCTTGGCCAATCCCCTCCCACCCCATCATGCACACCACAGAGGCACCACCAGCCGTGCCAGGTGGCAAGGTACCCAGGCGAGAAAGAGAGTGCAGAGTAAGGGCACGGCCACTCGGCAGTAAGACCAGCGCGAGAAAGTCTGCAGCATTGCTGGGCAACCAGCATGGCCGTCCAGAGTTCCCGGCATTACCCAGCAACAGCCCCATAGTCCACAGAGGAAGCATTACCATCTGGAGCTGCTCAGAGGAGCCCCACCCTCACCACACCATCCCCACGAGGCTGACATGTCACGCACTGTTGTAGGAGCAGCATCTTATGCCTCCTGCATGCGCAAATTCATTGGGGGTGTTTTTTCCTGAGCCGTAGTTACTGTGGTCTACAGGCCGGTGTCCCAATTGCCTGCCACAGTAATCCCACACCAGAATGGTGCTGCACCCAACAAGACACTCTAAGGTGGGTCCCTTGCTACCTGCATCAGTCCCGAAGGGGCTTAGTGGCTATTTCTTCCTTTCCCTTTTGTGACCACGGAACCAGCATCTTGCTTGCGGGGCTTTACAATAACACTCACATCTTTACCAGGTGATCCATCTGTAACAGTGCGTTCACTGGATCTGATGTTATTTCTGCACGATTAACCAAGCTCATATATTTACAAGGTGGTGTGTGTATAACGTGCATATAAGAAACTTTCTTTTATTTGACACACATTTAATGCTGATGACAGTTGCCTAGTCTGTAATGTGTTTTACCTATGATAACCAAGTAATTGTGGTCTAATGTGTTTTACCAAAATGACAAAGTGTTTGTAATCTAATGTGTTTTACCTATAATAACCAATAGATTGTGGTCTAATGTGCTTTGCCTATATTACAGAGGATATTTTTGTATGAGCTTGTGTGGAGTCTCATTTGTGGTGTGCCCAGTGTCTCATTGGTGTGTGTGGGTGTTGCGCAAATGCTGTACACATTGCCTCTGGGTTAGGCCTGAGTGATCTGCCATGCTACCAAGGGAGTGAGCAGGGGTTCTCTTGGGTGTGTAACTCCCTTACCTTGATCAGAGTGGTGGGTTCTGCCTGGCTTAAATGCAAAACCCCATTTCAAACATATATTTTTTACAATTCTTAAAGATGATTGCCTTTTTCACGTATTGACTGTATAGCAATATGCTTTTGTTTTTCTCTAAAAGTTGGTATTGTCCTAAAGTGATGAAATTGGAATGTTCATACTTTTATGATGTTTTTATATCGAATAAAATCACACAACAACATTTCAACAGCTGTACTTTATATAAGGCATGAAACCAGGGAAAGTTGAAGCTAGGCACCAACAAGGTTAAATGTTGTTTTAAAATGTCTTTGCTTGCACTGGAATTTTTTCATTTTCAGATTAAACAGATGTAAAAATCTCAGTTGCTACACTGAAGGCCGTCCACCACGGGGCAACCTGTTCGGGCCAGGCAAGTGCCTTGTGACAGAGCCCAGGTTGTTTGCACTTACCACTGGCTTTTCATCGTCTTTTTCCTCTCCTCTCGTTTTTGCTTAGCCTTACCCCTTCCTCTTACAGATATATTTAGCCTGATGATAGACACGATTTATTACCAATGCAGTGAATCCAGAGATGTCTATTTCCAGTTTTCCTGGATTCCCTCACAGATCTTGGATGGACCTAGACCCTTTACTGCACAGTTTAACTAACATACAAAGGCTGTGCCTCAGCTGCCTGCGGGCTCTCTTAAGATTGCTATGTTACTACCACAGTGTATACCCTGCATGCACTCTATTTTGCTGTTATCTTATACATGATTACCCAGTTCTCAATGAATTTTAGAGTCTGAACTCAATATTATATTTACTGGGGGCTTAATAGCACTTCTGGAGGTTGAGCTGCTGTTGCCTCTAGGTGCACTCCATATGATATTTGCTGGTCTCTCACATTCTTTTCCCATACCACTGCATGCATAAAACACAACACTATTGCATTCCACCACAGTGGAGTCTGGAACACATCTAAGGACCTTATGCACAACACTAAACCTCCCCCCTCTTCACTGTCCCCTACCTGTACTGCCCTAAAGCAGAAGAGAACAGAGGCAATCAGGTGCCCATCTAGATGTGCAAGTGGAAGTACGTCATTGTCTCTCCACTAAAGAGGCTTATGAGGACAAAAAAAATGTTTTTTTAAAAGAACACAGTAAATTACACTACTCATGAGTCATGCCTCAACCAACAATCGCCTCTGGGGGGGCATGGCTAGCAGCCGAGCATTGCGGCAGCCTAAAAGAAGAGCTCCGTAGATCGGACGGCCTCTCCTAATATCCGACCACTTATCCGTGCAGGAAAGATGCTCTAATGGAGGGTCCCGAAGCCTAGGACCGGGCGGAACCGAGCGCAGCAACTTTGACAACTGTCCGACACCGGAGACGAAACTTATGTCGTGGCGACCCTGAGGCCTGGAAAACCACAACAAGCCGGGACATCTCCTGAATGATTGACTGAGAAGGAGCGAGGGCAACTCGGTTCGACCCCACCGGAAACGCACGACCACGGTCCGAAAAGTTGGTCAAGGGCTCGATAACAGCGAGGATTGCTCGAGCAGTTCTGGATAGAATCTGCCACATCTAAAAGGACAAAATAAATACGATCAGAAAAGAATTCTTTCAGACGACGGACAGGTGAAACCGAAACCAAAGAAGAACAAAGGGTCGGTCCGCCATCTTAGCACATAGTGTTCAGTGCATCAGCCGCCTTTGAACATCATCGCCACAGTACCGAGATTGACCTTTTGAAAGTGGGACCTCTGGCCTTATAGTACCTGCTCCCAACTAGCTCAGGAACTTGTAGAACTAAACCCTGAGAGAACCTGAGCGTAACGGGTGGTATGGGCCTACTGTCCATGCGAAGAGAAAGGTGAAGACCAGTTGCACGCCAGAATCCACGGAACCCCGGAAGACTGGGAGACATAACCTGCAAGACTCTTGGGGTGCGGAGGGGCAAGGATGGCTGGAAAAAACACAAGGGGAGGCACAACGCAGACCCGTATGGATAGATTTGCCAATGGTGGAGCGTCATCCTCCCCGTCAGTCCCAGCCGGCAAGATGGCGGAAGGGACGAACACGCAGAAGACAACTCTGGAAGATTTCATGAGAGCGCTAACTCAAGTACAGGCCACGGTGGCCTCAATATCTACTGAAATCACATTGATCCGTGCCGACTTTCAAAAAATGTCCGAAAAAGTGAAATCGCTGGAGGTGGTCATGAATTCCCTAGTGGAAGACGTCTCCGAGCTTCAAACGGCAATGCAACAAATGGCGGTGGAAAACAAATCACTGCGTGAGAAACTGGACGATCAGGAAGGTCGCTCGAGAAGGAATAACATAAGAATTCTTGGTGTACCGGAATCTGAAGGCAATAGAGCAACAAACCTGTATGTGGAGGACCTGAATAAAAAAGAGCTCCAACCAAAGGGACTATCTGCCTTTTTCTCTGAGGAAAGAGCACATTGAGTACCGGGGGGAAAACCTAAGCAGGGCGCAAACCCAAGACCCATCTTGGCCCGCTTCTTCAACGTCCATGACGGAGACGCCGTTTTGTAGGCAGCTAGAGTGTCCCCTCCGGTGAAGATCCTCAACTCCACACTGGCCTTTTTTCCAGACTATTCGGCAGAAGTTGCGCGCCGCAGGAGGACGTTTTTGGAGGTCAAGAAGGAACTAAGAGCGAGAGAGATCCCATACTCCATGCTTTTCCCGGCTAAACTGAGAGTGGTATCAGACAACAAGACTTGGTTTTTTGACACTCCTGAACTAGCGAGAGACTGGCTCGATGGATGGAGACCGGCAACACAGCCCCGCAGATCAAACAGATCGAAAAAGGACAAAAGCGCAGGACTTCCGGAGGGCTCACAAACGTCTCACAGAATGGAGGAAGAACTCTCACAAGACGGGGATATAATGGACGATGGCGCCAGCAAAGAACACTAATCTCCTGGTGGACAATCAAAGACTTGAGCTTATACTTTGTGATCTGTCTAAAGGTTGGCTACAGGATACTGGGTTGAGGGCTTCCGAGGATTGTATGAGGGGCCGCCGGCTCCGGAGAATCTTCACCCCCGCGAGCAAGTACTTGGTGTGGGGGATGGGACAGGCACTCTGCTAAGTTGGGGGGCAGGCGGTTTTATGTCCGTATAGCAGGGGGGCAGGGAGGGGGGTTGTTTGGGGTATAGGTTTTTTTTTGTTATTTGTTCTGTTTGACTCAAGGAAATAATGTGCAGCACGACGAATTGGACACTCAGATGGGTATATACCGAACACTATGGCAAGTAGATCCTGAAGCAAACGAGTTAGACCTAGTGGATATGCAATGGCACACAACATACAATCAGCTACTATAAATGGGAACACGTGCACAGGTCCGGTTACTCCATTACAATTGATGTCCTGGAATGTGAGGGGCCTAGGAGACAAGATAAAGAGGGGGTTGGTCTTACAGGGTATTAAAAGACTGAATCCGGATCTAATCCTTCTTCAGGAGACACACTTGGTGGGGATGGCATGCAAAGCAATGGACAGACGTGGATATAGTATGGTGGTGCACTCAGACTTTACCTCCGGGTCTTGTGGAACGGGCACTCTAATGAAAAAGGCATCTCACTTTATACTGCATTCCATGAGAGCCGATGAGTATGGCCGTTTTGCAGTGGCAATTGGGCAATGGGAAGGCAAACCACTCAACATTGATTCTGTGTATATTCCTCCAGCATTGCATGCGACTACTCTACCCGAGTTAGGGAAATTACTGTTAGATCTTCTGGAAGGTGACATAGTAGTGGGAGGGGATTTCAACGCAGTGGCGCACAACACACAAGATAGGTACCCGACCCGAGCACACACGTTTGGCTCGTCCCGTTTTCACGACTTCATCGAGGCGCAAGGGCTGTTGGATGTTTGACGACACCTCAACCCTGAGGGCCGCCAGTACACTTACTACTCTGCAACTCATAATAGTCTGTCCTGCATAGATTACTTTCTAACACTAGGGGACGGCCACCTTACAATTAGTGACACACATATTAGGCCCAGGGGTATCTCGGACCACTCCCCCCTCACACTAAACCTCTCGAGTTCAGGAAGGGTTCGCAAAAGGCTGTACCCAATCTATCCAGGTAATATTAAGATACCACATGTACCGAAAGAGTTGAAAAAAGTAACCCAGAATTACTTAGTAGAGAACACTGGCTCGGCATCATCCCCCACTACCCTATGGGAAGCGTACAAAACGGTTCTGAGAGGTCATGCCATTACAACGATAACAGGGCATAAGAGCACGCATCAAAGGGAATTGCGGGAGCTGGAACTGGACCTTGAAGCAGCAAACGCGGCACACATGGAACACCCAACAGGGGACGCACTACACACACTTAATCTATGCCAACAAGCGCATAATGATCATGTGCGGCAGCAAACGTTTGAGAATATAACAGCAACGGCAACTAGAGTATACGACATAGGTGACAAGGCCATTAAATTACTGGCGTGGCTGGATAAAAAAAAAGAGGGTAGCAGGACCATACTACAATTGGCAGACCCGAGTGGGCAGCTGCATTCGCACCCATCAGAAATAATTGATATCCTCGCGGACCACTTTCAGGGAGTATATACTCCGGAAAGGGAAGTCACGACGAGTGATGCGACACTGGCCCTCCAAACGGTGCACACCCCGACTTTACCCCAAGATGCAGTAGATGAACTGGAGGCGGACCTGACGATACAAGAGATACAGGCAGCAATCAACACACTACACACAGGAAAAGCGGTAGGCCCCAATGGTATCCCGGTTGAATGGTACCAAACGAGGGTGGACACATTAAGTGGGCCGTTATTGGCCATGTATAAGGATAGCTTGGAGCGAGGGATACTGCCTCTGGATCAATGGATGGCAACTATAGTTTCCATCCCGAAACTTGGAAAGCCTCCCGCTAAGTGTACATCGTACCGCCCAATCTCGTTGATCAATGCTGAAGCCAAGATATTGGCAAAAACATTGGCAACCAGATTGATGCCTCACCTATCCCGACTGATCCATCCAGACCAATCCGGTTTTATGCCCCATGGGAGCACAGCACTGAACCACCGACAAGTCCATGGCACACTGGCGCAGGCCCCCCTATTGACGGAACCAGCAGTCATTCTATCACTAGACTCCAGGATGGCGTTCGACTTAGTGGAGGGGCCGTACCTCTTCGCAGTCTTGGCACAAATGGGCTTCGGCGCTAAATTTATCGCTTGGATAAAACTCCTATACACAGAACCTGTCACTCATGTGGCGGCCAATGGACACATTTCACGAGAAATACCATTGGCCAGAGGAACGAGGCAGGGCTGCCCACTCTCCCCCTTGCTGTTTGCGTTAGTCCTAGAGCCACTGGCAACAGTCATTAGAGACACTCCATTGCTGAAAGGGGTGAGTTGGGGGGAGCACTGGGAAGACAGAGTTTCCCTCTACGCTGATGACATGTTAATATACCTGTCCGACCCAGCCACTGGCATCCCTATATTAATAGATTTATGCAATACACATGGTATCCACTCTGGCTACACCATAAATTGGTCGAAATCGGTCATTTATGAACTAAAAGGTCCTCTGCGGCGTCTACCCAACGAATGCCCGTTGACAACTGCAGACTCCTCATTTAAATACTTAGGAATCTACGTCACCCGAGATGCCTCGATCCATTTTACTCAAAACCTGTTACCTCCGCTCACTCGCTTAAAGGCAGATGCAAGATACTGGACAAATTTACCATTGACACTTTTAGGTAGAGCGGCCCTGTTTAAAATGAAGGCACTTCCACGTTTTTTGTATGTACTGGAAAATACGCCAACCCTAGTTCCACCCTCATATTTTAAAAAGGTGACAGCAGTACTTTCAAGTTTGTTATGGGGAGAACGCCCGGCTCGGGTGGCACATATAAAAATCAACCGTGGGTGGTATGACGGTGGGATAGCACTGTCAAATATACAGTTGTACTATTGGGCATCCCAACTCAAGGTGATAAACCAATGGCTCCACGCATCACAAGAAGACCCAGCTTATTTGGCGGACAGAACACAGCTAGGCATGCACAGTCTACTGGCACCATTATATAATAAAAGTCTAATGGCAAAACTGATGGGCCCGACGAAACATACGGTAGTACTTTGGCACAAGGCACAGACTAGACTGAAGTGGGGGGACACTAAATCACTGGGGTGTCTGAGATACAGCAAGGGATTCACCCAATGGGACGATATAGAAATTTCCACAGTGGGAGACTTATGGACTAGTACTGGCATGATCCCATTCTCACTCTTACAACAACAATATGACCTAGGACCTACTGAGACCTATAGGTATATACAGCCATTGAGCCGAATCGTCACCGTTGGAAGACCGCCTACTCACTGATTTTATGCAAACGGGGGCTACATCACTCACTTATCGAAAGCTGCTAAACAACCTGCCTGATCCACTAACTAAACTACGAGATAAATGGGAGGAGGAATTAGGGGAAATGGACGAAACAGACTGGAATGCCGCACTGGCATCCCCTGGGGAGGCAGGAGTGTCGGCCCACTTTCGATTGATACAATTTAAAATACTGCACAGATTGTATTACACCAGAACTAACTTATACAGAATACATAGGACTGATCATCCAAATTGTCTGAGAGGCTGCGGAGAGGAAGGGACACTGCTACACACACTCTGGGGATGCCCCATCATTAGTGAATACTGGAAACGCATTATGAGGACCATTTCTCAAACACTAGAAGTGTCGCTTACACCGGACCTGAGAGTCTGTTTGCTGAATGTATGGGGGAAAACTGATCTAACACGTCAGGGACAGCTGTGGGTGACAATAGGAACGATGGCGGCCAAGCGTGATATAGCGCAGGAATGGGGGCAGCGGATGCACCGACGTCGACACAATGGTGCAAGCACATGGATAGGTCGATGGTGACCGAGCGAGCGGTTTATAAAATAAGAGCCAATCCTCGCAAATGGAACACGATATGGTTACCTTGGAATAAGTACAGGGATCATCTGTGTGAGCCTTTACCGGAAGAGGAAGAGGACAGCTCCGATGAGGAAAATGAATTGGGGGATTGATAAATACCCATTGACGGAATACTGGGAGGAATACGGGCTTGAGAGGGGGGGATTTTAAGAAGCTCACTAGGAAGGAATAGAATAGTACATAGGGAAAACCCACTGATATGAACAATTGACAGTATAAAGCTATCTTGTTATATTGTTTATTATTCCTAATAAGTCTGTGTTTTGGTTCAAACAAAAAATGAAAAAAGTAAGACAATTGATTTCTTTATCTATTGATGGAATGTCTCGAACACAATATACTTATATACTGCCGGACGGCAAGGTTGTCGGCTAAATAGCTGTGTATTACAAACACCAAAATGACTATGGTGTGGCAACCGATATTTGAATACGCGAATGATGTATTGTGTAATTGACAACTGCCAATAAAGTCTTACAAAAAAAAAATCGCCTCTGAACATGCACAACAAATGGAGTAGCTACTTATTCAAATAATCTCACAAGATGTCAGTATATCTTCAAAGGGTAGGAAATATCTATAAAAAGAAATACAACACAATATACTACAGTCAATGCCTTAAGGGTAGGGCTTTAAATGCTTAGGTCACTGCATAGAAAATTAAACTTCCTACTATTTCATTCTTTAAAATCTTTCTCTCAGGGCCTGTCCTGTGAGTCCAACCCGGGATCCAGGTTGTGGCCACTTCACCAGAAATACATGAGCTGCTTGTTTGTGTTAAAATAAATGGCTCTCTAAATCCAGATGAGAGTTCTGCGCCATATATCACTTCCCTGGGATGTTGCTGAAACCTTCCACACACAAGCAAAACATTAAGGCACTTTTAAAGCAAGGGTGTAGATTAGTACACGAATGTAGATTACAGTGTATTGTGATTAGATCACTGAAATGTAATGTACATATCATTTTTTTAAACAATTCTTTAGTTCCACGTACCAACGTGTACCTTTGACTAGCAACCTATAATTATCATACAAAATACAATGAAAGTATTAATTAAGCGCCTCCTATATGAAATCATAATGATTTCAGGTTAAAATATAATTTTATTATATTCACCGTTAAAATATTCTCTCTAAAGAAGTCTGGTAGTAAACGGCCCATGATAGCGCCTTACACGGACTACAATCTCCCTAGTTAAATCTGTTTTTCCATCTCTCTCTGAGTGAATAGAACTCTGCAGACAGCCGCTTTCATCTCCATTTCAGCATTAGACCCACTGCTGAGTGGCTTTCTTCAATCGGATGGAGCTAATTTTAGTAAATACCATTCAGCATTCAAAGCCACGTGCTGATAGACAAGGTAACGGGATACTGCTAGATGGGGGCGTTGTCCTTGGCTGTCCTAACTTTCATTTTAGAGAAAGTCAATGGTGGTGCATTAACGCAAACACTATAACGGCAACAAGGCCTTAATGTTTATGTGCCATCCTCATCGACCCTTTTTATCTCCATCAATACAGCAGACACTCTTGCTCGTTTGCTGTACAGAAGATGCACCCTGTCACCTGTGCAGGAACCTAAAGGAAATCCAAGGTCATCCCTCGACCTCTCATCCATGCTTGTAAAATGTAACTTTCATGTGCATTTAATGGGCATCCACGCCAAAAAGCTGGACTTATTCAGCAAACTAAAAGTATGAGGAAGAGGCAAAGTTCAAAATAATTGTACAATATAATATAAAACCCACTCATATATTCTATAATGCTTTTTTGAGGAAGGACCATCTTCATACATTGCTTATGATCTCCTAAAATATCTTACACTAATTTAAAATTTGGAAAGCCTTTCGAAGTTACAAGTTTCATTATATTTTCCCAAAACAAATATGCTCTATTTCACACATCAACTAAAATATCATTCAAATTACAGAGTAATGAATCAACTGCCCTGGGAAAGAAAATAATCAACTAACCCGAAGTATACGAAAGAGTTCCATTCACGTCGGTTAATGCACCATGTGCAAAAAAAAGTTCGACATTAACATTTTTGCAATTTCAAAATCAAAATAAATGGTCATCTCGAAACTTTCCATTCTAGATGTCATATGCTGATGACCTTTTCTGTTTGGAGGCGAGTGGTACGAACATATTGTCATGATATCTTTTCCGAAGCCATTTTAGATGTAGGCAGGGTGGCCCTCTTGAGATTTCGAAGGGAACTGGCACCTTTGCAGCGAGGGTGGGTGTTCTGTTCATAAACTGGTCTGTTTTCAATTAGAGGCAAGAGCAGCAGTTCCAAAGCATAGCAAGTAAATATAACTTGTATCACTCAGTTGTTTTTTTTCTAATACTCTCTGCAGTGTGCTTGGCTGATAATGAAGAACTCCATAGAAGACGAAGGATGAAACCATATCAAATGTGATTATACTCACCCCACTGCTACACTACATTATGTGTTCATATATTTAGCTAGCCATTTACCTACATGGGTAATTTCTTCACTAGTTACAGGATGTTACTTAAACTCTTTATCAACTAAGACCCTCTTTTGCTGCTTTTTTGTATCTGTGGCGTAGGCAAAGGTGGAGTTTTCAGCGTGCTATGCTCCTTACACTGTCTGCCAGTAAAGCAAGGTGAGCAGCTTAAGGACCTGTGCTTTACACATGAGATCTTCTAGGGCCAAGAGTGAGCAGACCTACTCCCCAAGGCACTCCTTATCTTTCACTGGACACCTTCTGCTCACGACAGAGAACTATCAGGCACATGCATCAATCTCGGCATTTGCGATTCCTTAATTGCGATTTTTAAGGAATCGCAATATCGCAATTAAGGAATCGCAAATGCCTATGCATCAAGAAATCGCTAAATAAATTGCGATTCCTTAGAATTCCTTATTTGCGATTAGCATTTTGGGAATCGCAATTAAGGAATCCCTTCCCATTCATTCCTATGGGCCTAGAGGCCCATAGGAATGAATGGGAAGACAATCTCAATTTGCGATTCGCAATTAGCTAATCGCAAATTGAGATTGCGATTTCAAGGGTGCAGGGGTGTCCAAAGGACACCCTGTTGCACCCCTGAAATCAAACAATGCACATATGTTGTGTACACACATGCCCTAAGGGCATGTGTGTGCACAACATGAAAGTTAAAAATATGAACAAAATTGCATATTTCTAACTTTTCGCAAAATTACCATGAGGTCCAACCTCATGGTAATTTTTTCTCTCTAATTGCGAAATCGCAATTTTTTTAAGTTTCATGCATTGCTTTTAAGGAATCGCAAAATTGCGATTCCTTAAAAGCAATCGCACTTTAAAAAATCGCTAAAATAGCGATTTCTTCACTTTTAGGTTGATGCATCCCAAATAGTGATTTGGGAATCGCAAACGGCCAAATTTTGCGATTCGCACCGTTTGCGATTCCTAAATCGCTTGATGCATGTGCCTGTAATTTCCTTGTCAACACAGGGAAGTAGAAACAACAAATATCTGTGGACATCAGACCTGCTCTGATAAGCTCGCTGTAGCCTGAATGTGCTATACATTTTTACAAAGGTTTAACATACCTTCATTTCAAACAAAATTCAGCTTTTTTTCTTTGACTCAGGTGACTTAAGCGGTAAAATCATGTGCTCAGTAAATAGCATGAGTTCTGGTAATGTTCAAAAAGGTGACCATTTTAAAATCAGGTACAAGGCAAGAATAATCAAAAACTCGGTTCCCATCTTGAAGTCAGGCAAGTAATAACAGACTTGCAGGAAAGACACCACTTTAAGGTCAGGCGAATATCAAATTAATACCAAACTCATCTAGTAACCCTGGAGTCTCTTAAATTGTCAAGAAGGGTAACAAAAATGATAAAACAGAGTTTCAGAAAAGTGGGAAAAACTATTCTATAGGTGTAGATTGCTATTTCCACATTCAAATACATGTCCAGCACTGAGAAAAAAATGCAACAAATGAGAAAAATTAAAACACTTTGTAAGTGTATGTCGACTAAAACAAGATAAAAAAGATAATGAGAAAGGTTGGAGGAAGCAAACATCACACATGTGAGACAAATAGGCGCTTTAGAAGATGATCAAGTAGAAGATACTGAGCAAACAGAACAATTGTATATATTGGAAGAGGAAAATGTACCTGAAAATAAAATTTAACAGATCCTCCTAATAAACGAAGTCTGTTGAAATACTGCTTGGATCTAAATAAATCCACTTTGTACTTGAAAGTGGAGCAACGTGCAATATTATGCATGTCACTGAATATGATAAAATGAAAGAGAAGCCTATGCCTATTCCTTCTAATGTGAGGATTTTTCTAATGGGGAGCAAGTAATCCTGCTGCTTGTCTAGGAAAAATAAAAGAACATTTTTCATATGGAAGTATATCCAGTAAAGAGCAAATACATATTTTGAATGGGCAGGTGCCCGGTCCCTGCTTGTTAAGTAGTGTCACTGCTCAAGTAATGGGGCTTCTAGCCATGACTTTTAATGTTACAACAGAGCATCCTACATTAAGACAATTCCCAATTGTGTTTGTTTAAAGGTATGGGAAAATGAAAAGGAAAAACTATTACCCTACATATATTATAAATGAAGCTGTTACAACTGTAGCACAAGTACAATTCATCTACGAGCTAAGGTGGGAGGGGAAATATTTGCACTGCAAAAACAGGATATTATTGAGGTGCCAACTGGTCTAACACTTTAGGTATTTCCTATAGATAGCATCTGAATATTGCGTATACCAATGAAGGTAATTGAGAGAGAGAGACACCGTGGACCGCATCAGAACTATATGATCTGAAATCACAATGGAGCAACTATTCTTTTTCAACATTGGATACTGCTAAATGGCATGATCAGTTATAAGCTGATGAACAATCAATGTATAAACCTACATTTTACACCAATTTAGGCTTATTCCATTATAAAAGGTTACATTTTGGAATATGCGTAGCAGCAGAAACTTTTGAAAGAAGTTAATAAAAATGTGATCAGACCGGTTAAGAATACTATGAATTATAGTGATGACCTACTAGTATTTGGAAAGACATAAGATGAACATGATCAAACTACAAGGGAAGTATGTTAAAAAATGGTGGAAGGGGAACTCACATTAAATGCAAAAAAATGTGAGATTAATAAAACAGAACTACTTTTTCTGAACACATATTTTCAAAAGATGGAATGTGGCCAAATCCAATTAAAGTATCGTCTTTAAATTCTACAGCTAGCCTTAAATATATATCTGATATATTAGTTTCTAGAAAAGGTCAGCAATTGATCTCGTTATATTACAGAGTATGCTACTACTAGTTCACCCCTAGGAGATTTAACAAAGAAAGGGCAAATATTAACTTGTAATGAAAGTTGTCATCATGCATTTAAAAAGATTACAGAAAGCATAACATTGGCAGCCCATTTAAAATATTTGATCCAGGGTTATCTACTGAGTTAATAGTGGATGCAAGCCCTGTCAGAGTAGGTGCCATCCTCATACAACATAAAGTGGTGTTGGACCCGGCCCTTTTGGCAGGTTCACCCTGAGACTTTTTGCTTTTTTCTAGCCTGTTTCTGGAACCTGGTGGTGGTGATTTTAGGCCTCTGCACACTTTTTCACTGTGGTACAGTGTAAAGTGCGTGAGCTCTCTGTGTATGTGTGGTGAGTGACCTGCCCTCCCATAGGAATGAATACGGAATATGTATGCCCATGGTAGTTCCTGATGTGTGGGGAGTGCAGGGTCGAGTTTGGTATGTGCAAACTTGTGAGATTGAATGCTGCGTAATGGTATATGCGGCATGATTGTATCTAGTGTAGAAGTGCCACCCCCTTTGTACCACTTTTAGAAGTTGGCATATTTGTGTAATTTGTGTCTGGCATGTGATTGGCTGAGGCTGGCTGGTGAGCCTGGTTCCAAGAGTCTGGGAGGGTCTGCCCCGGTGGTGAATGGAGTGTTTAGCATGCTGATGAGAGGGGAGGAGTGAGCCTGGGCCTGCTTGTAGATTGACCGTCTGGTTTGAGGGTCCTGAATGAGGCTGGGTTTTCCCCACACAATGCTGGCTCCACCCCCTGGGATGCGTCTGATGTCCCTAGCCTGGCCAGTGAAAGGAATTCCCTATAACCAGTTCTAGCTGGTTCTCACACTGCCTGCACCATTTAGACAAAGGTTTTAGGTATAAAAAGGGTGCTGTGACACTCTAAAAATGTTCTTGTTTCTGACGTGAATCCTGCCAGGGGCGTGCTGCTGCTTGGGCTCAGGGGAAGGTTTGCCTCCCTGAGCCCTGCCCAGCCCCTGGATGCCTTGAGGACTCCTGGGGGACCCCTCTGCCTTGCCTGGGCTGATAGGGGTACTTTGCTTTGCCCTGGAAGCCCTGTCCTGTGTGGCTGGGACCCTTCATGCTGTAGGGGTCATCTCTGGGAGCCTGTTGGTGTTCTACTTTAGATTCGCAGGTGCCTACCCTGCATTGCGCTCCAATTTGCGTTATGCCCGCATATTTTATTATTTTTATTGATGGGTGCCATCCCATTTATTTAATTGCCTAACGGGTGCTCACCCCGTTTCTACGTTTATTCTTGTAACCGAGGGTGCCCACCCCTCGTTGTGGCCCTTTGAATCACCGCCGCGGCCCTTGCGCCGCAGAAACCGGAAGTCAGACAGCTTTTGGCTGTGACAGGGGCGGGACCTGCAATCCGGCATGAAGTCCCGCCCACCGCCGCCGCTGGCCAGAGAAAAGAAGCTGCCCGGGAGAGGAGAGGGCGGAGAAGAAGCATGGCGGCTTGTCTACAGGGCTCCCGTGAGCTGAGGGAGCCCTGCAGCAAGAGGAGCAGCAGCTGGCCATGGAATGGCCGCCCGGGGCCCCGTGAGCTGTGAGGGAGCCCCGGGAAAGGAAGAGGCAGTGAGGCGATATTCCAGCGAGGCTCCTGTGAGGGAAGAGGAGCCCCGCCTGCTGACCCCGAGAAGTCCCGCGATGGGGAGAAGCCCCGCCCGAGGTCCGGTGAGTTAGGGCTGGGCCGGGTAGTGCGGGGGGCAATGCTGTTTCTGCTAGTGGACTATTGTGGTGCCGGTGCGAGGCACTACGTCTGAGCGGCCCCGGTGCCAGAGGGCCACTCCAACGCTGAGAATTGTGTTCTGGGCTAGAAGGCCCGTGATGTGCTCAGCTAGGGGCATAGTTCCTGGTGAAACATTAAGGGCGGCCCCGGTTGGCAGTGGGTCGCCCCAACGGTATTTAGAGCCTCGAGACTCCCACGACCACGGGGGCATGATTATTTAAAGAGCCTGTGTGGCTATCCTCCAGGCCCCATTTCTACACGCTAGTGTTTGGGGACATGGTGATTGGTTAAGGAGCCAGTGTGCTCCCTGGGGGCAATGTTATCTGTAGAGCCTGTGGGCTCCAACGATGGGCATGTTGGCGTCAGAGCCTGTGTGGCTCCAGCAGTGGGCGCAATTTGCTTGAAGGGCTGCTGAGGGCCCTGTCGCAGTTTTGTCTCCAGCTGCCCAGCAATTAGTTGGCAGCTGCACCGTTTAGGCGCAATTGGAGAGAGAGTCCCTGTGCGGGACAGAGATGGCACAGTGGTGCCAGGCCTTCTACAGCTGCGCAGCACTTAGTGCCAGCTGCAACGTTTAGGCCCTGTTGGTGTTCCCAGGTGCCCAGCAAGTAGTGGGCACCGGCAACATTTAGGTTTGCGCAGGTGGCACACCCCTGACTGGCGCTGCATTGGCAGCGCGCCCTGACATTCTGGGCACAGGGCTACTTAGTCCCTTTATTAGATGGGGGCTGTTATATGATTTTATTTAGGCGCAATGTGATTATCTATGTGATGGTAATTGCCTAATGTGAGTTTTGCGCAATGTGATGTGGTGCTAGGAAATGTAATGCATTTAATATGATTACGCATCTTGATCTTACACCTCTGAATGTTTTTATGCATCATGTGTTTTTGCGCTATTGAGTTATGTTCTGGCACCTTTGAATGTTTTTATGCATCATGTGTCTGCCTTGATATTACACCTCTGAATGTGTTGGTTTATGCATCATGTGTTTTTCCTTCCTTACACCTCTGAATGTTTTAGGCATCATGTGTTTTTCTCCGGTACCTCTGAATGTGTTTTGATGCATCATGTGCCTTGTTATGACACCGCTGAATGTATGTTTTATGCATCATGTGTTCTTCCTTCCCTACACCTCTGAATGTTGTTTATGCATCATTTGTAATGTGGTCTTACCTAAACCCCTAAATGTATTTTATTCTTAGGTGGTTGTTCTTTCTAGTACAGGTGGTCCTAGTGAGGTCCTGTTTCCCTGCGTGACATTTCTCCTATGGTGTTTAGGGTTGCGTAGGTGGTACTTACCTGTTCCCAGTAGTTACTGGATGTGATCTATAACTGTTATTTTGTGCTATACTTATTCTAAGTTCTAGAAGTGCTATTTATAAAAGTGTTGATTCTGACAGTGGCCCATGTGGCCCTGTCCTGTAAATAATCCCTTGTGAATATTGCCCGTGCCAGTTGGCACAATGTACATGTGTGACTTCTATCTGATGTGTTTTGACAATACAGAAGTTATTTTTATATAACCTTGTGTGGAGTTCCTTTTGTGGTGTGCCTAGTATGTTGTTGCTGTTGTGTGCTGGCGCAAATGCTTTACATATTGCCTCCGGGATAGGCCTGTCTGCTCGTGCCAAGCTACCAAAGGGGTGAGCAGAGGTTATCTTGGCGTGTGACTCCCTTGCCCTGACTAGAATGGTGGTTTCTGCCTAGCTTTGGCGTCAGCCTTAGCCGACCAGAAATAGCCAGTTCTAACATTGTTGGTCAGTGGTGTGGATTTGGACTTGTGTGATTGCGCAGTGCCACAGCGACAGCTGGCTACATTACAAAACTCTGCATTTTTTTAGATAGTCACATGTTTGGGATTATTGTTTTTGATTTTGTTTTTCCTCAAGAGTTTCATTTTCTGATGGTGTTCCTGCGCTTTTATGTTTAGTGGCAGACAAGAGAAAATGACAGGGCGGGCCGCCAGTAGAGGGGGAGGTTCCCATAGATTAGGAATCCCTTGCTGGGCCCAGTGCCCAATCCCTGTTCCTGTCCCTGTGTGGGTAGATGGAAGAGAGGGAGTGCGGAGGAGGAATGGCTTGCTCGGGAGGGTAGTTATCCCCTAAATGCCAGAAACCAGTCCTCGGAAGCTTGTTTCCGGTCCAGAGATGGCATGGCTCGGCAGTTCGGGCTGGACTGTTCCCATGAGGCACAGGGTCGGACTATATGGCCATGTCTGAACTGGGGTTGTGTGGAGTGCAAAAAAACAATGGATTTAGGTCCAGATCTCTGTACTGGGGTGAATGTATGACATTGTTCTGCATTCTGTCCATCAACTGGTTTTTGCATTTGTCACCCCGAGTGGGATGGGTTTACTCAGACGTGAGTCCCATGCACTCCATACCACTGGATTCAAGCAAGCCGGGCTGAAGACGGCTGGAATGCCAGAAAGCGGTCCTCGGAAGCTTGTTGCTGGTTTAGGGAAGGCATGGCTTGGCAGTTCGGGCTGGACTGTTCCCATGAGGCACAGGGCCAGACTGATTTGCAGATGGCCATGTCTGAACTGGGGTTGTGTGGAGTGCAAAAAAACGATGGATTTAGGCCCAGATCTCTGTACTGGGGTGAATGTATGACATTGTTCTGCATTCTGTCCATCAACTGTGGTTTTTGCATTTGTCACCCCGAGTGGGATGGGTATGCTCAGACGTGAGTTCCATGCTCTCCACACCACTGGATTCAAGCAAGCCGGGCTGAAGACGGCTGGAATGCCAGAAACCGGTCCTCGGAAGCTTGTTTCCTGTCCAGGGAAGGCATGGCATGGCAGTTCGGGCTGGACTGTTCCCATGAGGCACGGGGTCAGAATGATTTGCATATGGCCATGTCTGAACTGGGGTGGTGTGGAGTGCAAAAAAACGATGGATTTAGGCCCAGATCTCTGTACTGGGGTGAATGTATGACATTGTTCTGCATTATGTCCATCAACTGTGGTTTTTGCATTTGTCACCCCGTGTGGGATGGGTATGCTCAGACGTGAGTCCCATGCTCTCCACACCACTGGATTCAAGCAAGCCGGGCTGAAGACGGCTGGAATGCCAGAAACCGGTCCTCGGAAGCTTGTTTCCGGGCCAGGGAAGGCATGGATTGGCATTTCGGGCTGGACTGTTCCCATGAGGCACAGGGTCAGACTGATTTGCATATGGCCATGTCTGGACTGGGATGGTGTGGAGTGCAAAAAAACGATGGATTTAGGCCTAGATCTCTGTACTGGGGTGAATGTATGACATTGTTCTGCATTCTGTCCATCAACTGTGGTTTTTGCATTTGTCACCCCGAGTGGGATGGGTATGCTCAGACGTGAGTCCCATGCTCTCCACACCACTGGATTCAAGCAAGCCGGGCTGAAGACGGCTGGAATGCCAGAAACCGGTCCTCGGAAGCTAGTTTCCGGTCCAGGGAAGGCATGGCTTGGCAGTTCGGGCTGGACTGTTCCCATGAGGCACAGGGTCAGACTGATTTGCATATGGCCATGTCTGAACTGGGGTGGTGTGGAGTGCAAACAAAACAATGGATTTAGGCCCAGATCTCTGTACTGGGGTGAATGTATGACATTGTTCTGCATTCTGTCCATCAACTGTGGTTTTTGCACGCCGCTCGTACTGATTTTTAGCACCTGGTGGTTGTCGCATGCTGGGAAATCAGCACAAATTGAATTGTGTCTAGTGCAAGACGGCATTGCTTCTTTCTGACGCTCAAGGAGATGTTCTACTTGTGCGGTATCTTCCTCAATGCGAACAAGTTTCTCAAAGCGACTATCTGCAACCACCCGCATTGAGAGATTTCACTAGGAAGTGGTCCAGAGTTGCCTTTTCCTCGCTCATGCTTGCCAACTCAACATTGACAAGCATGAGTGAGGAAAAACTCTGCTCCACCTCTCGGAGCAGAGACTTTTGGAACTCCCCATGCTCTGCAGAGAGCAGAAAACTCACATACTCTGTGAAAGGAGCGAAGTTCATCACCCAGGCCTAGAATATATACATTTTATAATTAAATCAGCGATTCCCCAAAAAATCCTGGAAAAACAGCTAATAGATGCAACATAAAAGATTAATTGATTAAAGAAGTGTAACAAATATTCGTAAAAAGATGGAAGCATATAAATAATGCAACACATTTTCAGTCTGTAATAAACAAAAAATATATTTTTTCCTTCAAAATGTGCACACACATTTGCCTATAACTCCCACTGGATTTCTTTTAAGAGATAATAGGATAGGTATACCACATTTATTACAGAAATGTGTAATAGACATAGCACATAAAAGTTATAGGGGAGTATCATCAACAAAGAATTTCCTACCGAAAAAAAGGGTGGTTTCAAGGCTTGAGAGTCAAGTTGGACAAATTTTGCGAGTATGTGTTGGCTCATTCCGCGTTTACGCTTTAGCAGCTTATACTCTTATGTTCGTAGCTTCCATACAAAGAGTATAATGTGTCTATTTATGGGATGAACAGAACTTTGGGAAACTGTCATACTGTTGATATTTTACCATTTTATAATACAACTGTTTTTTAACTGTATCTTTTTAGATGTAATATATACTGTACTTTTATGGATGTTCTACGTACAACCGAATAAAGCTTAATTTGATTTGATTTGGTTTACATAAAAATAGCACCAAAAAGCACTTAGCACCAAAGATTGTCTATGGAATCTCTAGACCAGGGCCAATGCATGCTATTGGGTAATCCGTAATGGTGCTCAAAGTACATACTCCAAGCAGGTTCACCACAGTCAATGATTATACCTTCTGACTCATGGCCTGATTTCGAGCCTGGAACAATTCTGACCGTCAAACTCATGTTGGCGCAGCAGTGGCGGTCCACGTCTGGCGTGTTACAACTCCTGCGGTCATTGAGGCGGTGGACCATCAGCTGTGCCAGGTAACAGTTGTACCCTGGCGGTGGCGCAGGAGCTCCACAATGCAATATGCAGAGCGGGGACTGGCACAGATCTGCTGAGCATATTGCGAGTTCTATAACCCCCAGCCTTCAAAGATGGGGTGCAGGAACTAAGGGGGCCTTCCAAGACCCCACTCCCCCCACCATGGGGATACGTGCCCCCCTGTCTGTACACCCACAAAGTTCCAGCACGGCATGGACGTCCATGTCCATGTTGTGCTGGACCATTTTACTGTTCCAATTGCGGTCCCTGTTTTCCAGGCATAGCCATGGGAATAGCAAAGGACCGCCCTCCGTAGTACGAGTTGCACATTTTGGAATTGTAATAGAGTTGGCGGTGCTTGTGCAGCTTTGACGCACTGGAGGCAGGATTGCGCTTGCTCAACTTTACCAAAGTCGTAATCAGACCCTTAGTCTTTTATGCTGAGCTCAAAATCCTCCAGTGAGACAAGACTAAAGTGCTGTCTGAGGAAGGTGTTTTGAAATTGAACACCTTTACCACCAGGTTCCCCTTATGGCACTGGAGGTCTTTATAGTCCATACATGTTCTATGACCTCATTATTCTCTCTGGAGCAGCTCCTTAAGGAAGCTTATAAGGCTCCCAGGACCTCAACGACAGCACTCAGGTGCCGGAACTCAATCCAGCAGAGGCCACTAGCAAGGTCCTGTCCAGAACAAAGCCCCGGCAGCTTGTTGTGCACCTGTAGCTACACAAGAGGACATCCAACTGACACTTAGAAAGTCCGCTATGTTGGCTTGGGTACACAAGGGAGCAGGCCCAGTCCTTCAGGGCTCCTTCCAGGTCGCAAACAGCAGTTTCAGTCCTCTTCTGATCTTCCGCACGTCCAGAAAGTGTTCTGAAGACGTCACCTCTGATGGCACATTTATGGTTGGCATAAGCTAATGGGTAGGAGTGACTCATGGCTAATACCTAACAAATGGGGTAAAAGTAGGGGTGGGCGAAACTTGTGGAGTTTTACTCCACTAAATTCAACGGAGTTCAATTGAATGCTTCTTTTAAAAGTTACAGTTAAAGTTTATGAGCTGTATTTTGACATTTTATAGGTTTCAGCTACAGTCCTGCTAGTGAAAAAAGCTGTTGGTGCCTAATTACTGGAGGAACCCTACCTTGTTGGCAACAATGTATACTTAGAGGTGATATATTGCTTTAGGCAATCTTCTAATCTGTTGGGTTTTTGGTGTATTTCATGAAATGCATGAGGGACTAATTACCCCAAATTAATGGTCCGATTATGATGACGGACGGAACTCAGTCCGTCCACCACGATAGAGTAGGAGGGAACCTCTGCATGGCCTGTGGAGTTCCCTCCTGTGCAATTAGGATGTGACCCCCACCCTGGCGGTCACATCCTCTATTTTTACCATTGCGGCGGGTGCGGCTTCAAGCTGCATCCGCCGCAATCGTAAAAATGCATACATTGCATTTGAATGCAGAAAGCGTCAGGCACCGTGCGGTGCCTGCCGATTTCTGCATACAAATGCAGAGGGGTACCATAGGTACCCCCATGTGCACCCCCACCCCTCCTTCACCCAGGGAGCCCGCAATGGGCCCCCGCAGTGAAGTTACACATGCTTTTCCACGGTGGAAAAGCTGCCGCGGAAAAGCATGTTTCACAGCCCATCCTAATCTGGCTGATGGTGTCTGAGAGACACCGTCACCATATTAGAGCTTTTCCGCCGCGATTGTAAGCCAACCGCGGCGGAAAAGCTACGGACGGAAACCAGGACCCACCAGCCATCCTAATGTGGCGGTGGGTGTTTTGTGGGTCCGCAGAGGATTTTCCGCATCCTCCGGGCCGGCGGTGGCTTCCGGTGGCCAGGAGGATGTGGAAAATCCTCCATCGTAATAGGCCCCTAAATTCCTCAAATTGGAGTGACTTCTCACACACTAAATTCCTTTGCAAATGCATGCATTGTATACATATAAGAATCGTTTTTCAGTGTGGCAGGCTTTTAAGAAATATTTTAGGAGGATTTGAAATGGAAACCAGACCTATTGCTTTGGCAATTACTTTTGTTGTCAATGTTGTTGATGAATGGATGAAAAGATTTCTTTAGTGCTCTCCACCACGAATTATTACATTTCTCTATTCGACAAGACAGACTGCAACAACATACATAAATATAGACTTTAGTAGGTATAAAGGTAAATGTAGCTACATTTTAAACTGTGATGTTGAGAGTATTTCTTATTTCCTGTAAAACAATGCTTATGTCAGTACAAACAAGACACTGGCCACATTCTAGACTGAGTGCAAAATCAGCAGCGGTGACAACATTACCAGCTTTACTTAATGGAAATAAGAAACATTTTGTCAGTACCACATGAAACAGTCGGTTTTAGCACACTTCTAAAAATGTACATTTCTATAATAAATCACCTTATGACGATACTCTAATATTTTCTGAGAGACAGCAATTTGGAATGTTATTTTTCTACATATCAACTCCATTGTCGATGTCATTTTTTGCCAATAGTGAAGCCCTAAAGAAGATGTGAGCAATACCCACTTAAAAGCTTTCAGAAAACATTTGGGATCACTGAATCATAATCTTCCAGCGTGCGTCATCATCTCAAACGTGCTCTTCCATCAAAAGTAGCTGGAATGTACCATATTTAGAAATGTATAACTTTTTTATGTCTCATTTAAGTTTTATTTTACTAGTGGTTTCCATCAAATGTTGTCAGGCATTTATTAACCATTTAAAAATGATAGGGTTACAACGTATTCCAAATAGTTACCAGTTTACCCATTCTCCCATCACAGCTAGTACAACCTTCATCTCTCATCCAATTGTGATGTGATTTGCTTACCATGATTCTTAAATCCTTGACTTTCACCAATAATTCATCTATAGATGTTTTGCATTAATTTACATAATTTGTGCTACGACTGCACAAAACAAGCTAAATTGAAAACAGAGGGGCAGATTTACAACCCCTTGCGTAACTTTTGCACTGTCGTTCCATCACTTTTGTGATGCAGAGGCAGCATAAAAATTCCAGCCCATTTACAACGTGACACATCTAGAGAAATGCGTCACGTTGTAAAGCCCTGCGTGACATTATACCTGCATCAGGTATAATGTATGCAGGGTAGGCATTCCCACGCAGGAGAGCCTCGTAAAAGTGACACAGTGAAATCTACAAGTTTCACAGTGTGACTTTTTGAATGCCACAGCCTCAAAACCTTACACTTGCTTGAAGCAGGCATAAGTAGTGATGCAGTGTATTGGGAATAGGCCGCAACACGCATTGCTGGAGTTGCATCGTGCTTGTGACACGACTCCAGAAATGAGTGACTTTTGCGCCAACAGTCAATCCTTGCGCCATGGTGCGCCATATTATAAAGACGTGACACAAAGGTTTTGAATGGTGGATCAGGGAAAGTGACGCATCTCTACAGATGCGTCACTTTCTTGTAAATCTTCCCCAAATTTTGTTAGCGGTGTACGCAAGTACCTCAATAGTAAACTCTACCTTGGTACACTCTGGTACCTCGAAAGCTTCATCTGAGTAGGCCCCATTAAGGGCATGTAGGCTTACTGCACAAAGATATTTCAACCGCGCAGTCACTCTTTAATGTTCATGAGTAAGTTGCACCTACATGTTTAAAACATTGCAAATTTGGCATGTTATACATAGGTGGCCATCTTAGAGTAATGAAGGTGGCAGAGTTCATGAACTGGTAAGTTGGTAAGTGCAGTATACTTCCTTTACATTTTTAAAAAATTATTTTTAATGAGAGAATGAACATGAAATTAGAACATACCATAAGAATTGTTGGCAAAAGAGTACTACATAGTAACATTAGCAAGTATTATAATGAGAAAGACAGAAATATGTAAGAGAAGAAGAGAAATAAGGGTAAAAAGAAAATACATTATCGTAATAAAGGAGTGTGTTCCATTAGAGAAGATGTTATATTTGAATTATTTGAAATATAAAAGAGTTAGAGGAAAGAGAAGAGAAGAGAGAGAGAAGAAAGGAAAGAGGGAAACAAAGAAAGAAGAAGGGAGGGTTAAAAGATTAGAGAAGAGATGGATGTTATTAGAAAGATGATCGTGAGGATAAGAAGGTGGTAAAAGGTAACCATAGTAAGTCAGACTTAATCTTTAAATAAATAGAAGAATGGAAGACAGAAGCAAATGGAAAGGGGCGACCACTCGGTCCCCCCGAACGTATGGTGGAGTGCCTCGATCCCCCCGGGAAGCCATTTTTGGGCGGGAGGCGTGTCTCGGCTGGTATGCCCGAAGCGGCGTAGCCGGGGCGCGCTTTTTCCCGCCCTAGAGTGGGCTGGCCTAGACACCGACGTAGCCAGCCCCGCCCTAGGGGCGGGCAGGGGCGGGTTCTCGCCCGCCCTGAAGACGGATAAAAAGAGACGCAAGACCAGAAGACGTCCTCTTGTTCTTGTGCTCCGAAGCTGCACCTCCTCGCTACACGTGAGCTCGGGACAGAACGAAGAGCCAATTTTGAGCGTTTTGATCCTTTTCTTTGTCTTCTAGATACTTCCTCGGGGAGATGCCCAAGAAAGGCGCGAAGAGAATGACGACCGACCAGATGGTGCGGGCCCTTTGCAAAGAAGTGTCCGACATAAAGAAACGGTTGGCAGAACGGGACGGGGAGGAGGGTACGGGCCCTGCGCCGGCTGGAGGGAGACCTAAGAGGCCGAGAAGGGTTCCAGCCGGTGGAGACGTCCCGGTTCCCTCTGCCCCGCTCGAGGCGCCGACCCCAGTACCGATCGAGGGGAATCCAATCCCTGTTGTCGTCACCCCGACACCCAAGGGAGACATGCCCCCCGAGCTGGCAGCACAGCTAGCAGCATGGTTGGGGGATAGTAGTGATGGCGCCGCGGCTGCCGAGGCACAGGCGCTGATAAAAGGACTTCGTGAGAAAAGGGAGGCGGCTAAAGACAAGCCGCAAGCGGCAGAAGTCGCGTCCGGTTCAGGTAAGCGGCCATTGCCGATTGCAAGGGACGAGTCAGCACCCTCTCGTAGAGAGAGACTGGGACAACATGTGCCTTTGGCTATAAAGGAAAAGATCTGGTCTGGGGAGTATGTGAATATTTTCTCCTTGCTTGTTGACCATTATGATATGGAGCATGTTAAAAGTCAGAAGGACTTAATGCATCCGAGTGTTTGGCGCGCAAAAATGGCCGCCTTTAAGGTGAATGAGACTATTGGCAACTGGGGCAATGCGTGGGGTATTTTCACATCGATTTTGGGGGGTCGTAGGCCCGAGTTGCTTCCTGAGTTTCCCGTTTATCAATCACGAATTATGGGGTACTCGACATCGTATCAAGGTAACCATTGGTTTTGTTATGACAACCTGTTCAGGAAAGAGAAGGAACATAACAAGAGTTTGACTTGGGATTGTTACGATTCTATAACATGGGATAAAATGAAAGAATCGGGAATGTTAAGAATGCCATTGGTTGGGAGCAATGTTATTGATTACTCCCGCCAAAATGTGGGGACGCCCTTTCGACCAAGTACGAGCACCGACGACCAGTCGAGGCCCGCAGGCAATACAGGGAGAAAGGGTTTCTGTTTTAATTTTAACAAAGGGAAATGTACCAGGCCTCCGGGATTGTGTAAATTCAAACACGAATGTAGTACGTGTGGGTCGTCCCATCCTGAGTCATCGTGCAGAGCCAGAACGGGTGAGAATGGGGGTAAGGGGGGCGCCAAACAGGTCTAAGCTTGGCCGAGGGGCGCCGTTACCAACCCCGATTGATACCTTGGCAATGATTCCCTGGCTCAGCGAATACCCGGATCGTACTTCTGCCGGGGTGCTGCGGAACGGTTTTTCACATGGTTTCCGCATCCCGGTGGGGGACTTTCAGGGGGTAGGGATGTGCAAAAATCAACTTTCCGTGTTACAACATACATCTGTAGTGCATGAGAAAATTCAGAAAGAGGTTAGCCGGGGACGGGTTGCCGGCCCGTTTAGTGTACCCCCGGTACCGAATTTTGTTTGTTCTCCGTTAGGGGTGGTCCCCAAGAGGGACCCAGGTGAGTTCCGTTTGATCCATAATCTGTCTGCTCCACATGGTCTTTCGGTGAACAACGCAATTGATCCGGAAGTTTGTTCGGTGCGATACGCATCGTTTGATGAGGCAGTAGCCATCTTGAATCGCCTGGGGCCCGGGACGTTGATGTCGAAATCTGATATCGAGTCAGCGTTCCGGTTGCTCCCGGTACACCCAGACGATCAGCGTCTTTTGGGATTCGGGTTCCAGGGGTCATTTTACATGGATAGGTGTATGCCAATGGGTTGCTCTATATCATGTGCTTATTTTGAGCAATTCAGTACTTTCCTGCAATGGGTGTTTACTAAGAAAACGGGTTTTCGAAATGTAATGCACTACCTTGACGACCTTTTGTTCCTGGGCTCCGCCGGAAGTCCCGAATGTGCCCAGGCCTTAGATGAATTCTGTGTGTTGATGGGTCATTTTGGCGTGCCATTGGCACCGGGTAAGACTATGGGTCCCACGACTTGCCTCGAGTTTTTGGGGATCGAGTTGGACTCAAGGGAGGGGTGTTTCCGTTTACCAGCTAGCAAAGTGTTGAAATTCAGGACAGCCCTCCAAGTATGTTTAAATGCACCTAAGGTTACACTGCACCAGTTGCAACAATTAGTGGGAAAGTTGAACTTTGCCTTGAGGGTGATCCCAATGGCTCGCCCGTTTTCCCGCTCGATTGCCCAATCAATGGTTGGCTTAAGAGAGGGGCATCATCGCACGAGATTATCGGCCGAAGTCCGCCAGGACATGCGGATTTGGTTAGCATTTTTGGCGGACTTCAATGGCCGAGTCGTCTGGAACAAGCCAGCCGTGTCCTCCGAAGAGCTTGGGCTATGGACAGATTCAGCAGGAAGTATAGGTTTTGGCGCCATCTTCGGCACAAAATGGTCTGCACAAAAGTGGCCCCTATGGTGGCACGAGAAGGGGCTGACGGGTAATATAGCTTTCCTTGAACTATTTCCCATTCTGGTGGCCCTGAGAACATGGCCAGACGGGTTCAGAGATCATTCTGTCGTGTTCTGGTCCGACAATATGACCGTGGTAGAATGCATCAATAGTCAGGCAGCCCGTTGTAAATTGATTTTGAGGCTGCTCAAAGAAATTGTCTTACTGTGTATGCAACTGAACGTGATATTCAGAGCAAAACATGTCCCAGGGGTGATGAATCAGGCTGCTGATGCACTGTCTCGTTTTCACATGCAGGCTTTCTCGGGTTTCCTTCCTTCAGCGGACCCAGAGCCGGCACCCTTCCCCGAAGCTCTCTGGTCTCTCGGTGCCCCGAACTTCGTCACCTCGTGGGAG